>NC_054870.1:35955822-45955822 GCF_018320785.1 Cheilinus undulatus | reverse complement strand
ATAGATTACAAGCACAGGGTTCAACCAAGCTGCATCTAAGGAACATTGCTTAATGCTTAAAAAGTGATTACTTTGGTTTTGACAGAGAACCAAGGACCCCTAAATACTAAACTATATCAATTAGGGTGACTTCACTTCTCCCCAAGGTCAAGTTATGACTAATTAGGAGACCGCTGGTTTATTTGGACTGATTCATTTGGATTCAGTTGGATTCAAAGCTGCTTACTGGTTAACTAAATGATTAGTGGGGATTGGTTGTGGCATATTGGTCGTTTATCACACAGTGCAAAAAAGTCGAACTTGTGCTATAGCGTATCTGGACGCGTTTTGCTCCTAACGCTAACTTTTTTATCATTTAAGCTTTTATTGACTTTGATGGCAATAGAAAAATAAAAATATAAATACAGGCAAAATAGGCAGGATTGAAAAAAAATGTCAAATTGGATACAGTAATTCATAAAGCATCATGAATGCATGGCATACATGGGAACATGTATGTGTTTGGATCAGTTCAGACTCTTCTCTTTCTATACTGGCTGAAACTTCAGGCAGTGTATTAGCATCATTCTGAAAATAATAATAATACAAATACTAATAATAATAATAATTATGATAATAATAATAATAAAGCCATCCCTTAATTTTCGAGTAAAATCTCAAATTTTTTTAGATTGTAGAGTCTAAATGAACCAACTGAATTTTTCACTTTCAAAGCCATTAATGTACCAGAGCCAAGGTTTTTTTGAGATCATAAAGTCAAAAACAGCCCATCCCACGGAGAGCAAACATACTAGATGAAGCTATTTGCCTTACACGAGGACTTCAGTTGAGAGTCTCATCAAAGCGTATGGTTGTGTTTTTGTTTGAAGGTTTATTTGGACCTTTCTTTACTCTTTTTAGAGGTATTGGGCAGTGCATAGGGCTGAGAACAAAGACGATAGCCTGGAGAATGACATGTAGTGAAAGAGCCCCAAGCCGGACTTCAACCAAGGCCGCTCACATACATGGGGCGCAACCTACACACTAGACCACACTAGGCCAAAGCGTATCTTTTTAAATACTCATGAATTTAGCCTAGAATCATTACATTATCATAAGCATCAAGACTTTGAAGAGACATTGCTGTAAACAGGGGCTATTAAGAAGAAGAAAACAGAACACTGACATTTAACATGGCTTTGAGTTTTGTTTCCTGTAAATAGATGACCTCAAGTTGTAAAGTTCTGAATTTATAAACTTGAGTTTTTGAAGTCTGCAAAGTCAAAATTTCAAACATTTTCAAGACTTGAATTTCTCAAGTTTTTTCATATATAATAACTTTTCAAAGCTTTAAAAAGAAACAGAAATTCCTCTCTGCTGTTTGCAGATGATATGGTTCTGTTGTCTTCCTTAGATCTTAGACCTTCAACAAGCACTGGGATGGTTTGTGGCTGGGTGTGGAGCGAATGAGATGAGAATAAGCACCTTCAATTCTGAGGTCATGACTGAAAATGGTGGATTGCTCCCTCTGGATGGGAAGTGAGTCTTTGCCCCAAGTGAAGGACTTATTTGGTGGTCTTGTTCACAAGTGAGTATAGAATGGACTGTGCAATTGACAGGCAGATTGGTGCAGCATCTGCAGCGTTATAAGTGTTGGACTGGACTGTTGTGGTGAAGAGGAAGCTGAGCCAGAAGGCAAAGCTTTCCATTTACCAGTCGGTCTGTGTTCCAACCCTCACGTATGGTCATGAGCTTTGGGTAATGAGATCGCAGATAGAAGCGGTTTAAAGGAGATTCCTCAGGAGGGTGGCTGGGCTCAGCCTATAGATAGGGTGAGGAGCTCGGACATCCAGAGGGATCTCGAAGTAGAGCGGCCGCTTCTTTGCGTCGTTCGGGAATCTGATCAGGATGCCTCCTGGTCGCCTCCCTGTGGAGGTCTTCTGGGCACATCCAACTGGAAGGAGACCCAGAACTTGTTGGAGGGATTATATATCCCATCTGGCCTGGGGGCGCCTTGGAATCCCTCAGGAGGAAGTGGAAAACGTTGCTGGAGAGAGATGTCTGGATTGACTCACAGTACTTCACCTGCTAGCACTGCAAACCAACTTCGGGCAAGGAGGAGATAGATAAATTTAAAAAAAAATCTTTTTTCTCAAGACTTAACGGATCCTTTTCTTTTTATTTGGAGTGGCCTCAGTATACCCTTGTAGAAACTGTCCCATTGCTCCCTGAAAAGTAATTTTTCCACTTCAGATTTCTAAGCCTCTTTCCTCATGTAACTGTTGCCATCATTTCTTTCTTTCATGTTTTCAGCATCTGGGTTTTCTATAGTACAGATGCTGCCATGCATATTTCAGCCACAATGTGACACCCACAAGGCCATCTGATGTTCAGACAGTAACAATGTAAAAGGGCCTAGCAGAAGTAGAGATGAACAGACACAAGACGGACTTATTCAGCTGAAACTATTGATCTAATATCGTTTAGTAGGCTTTGAGTGGGCAGCCCTAACACTGAAAGTTCTTTGCTTGATCTTTGTTGTAGTCTTTCTCGTGTACCACATATGGACTGCAGCACACAGTACGATATTGTTATTCTGATGTGAGCAAGGTTTACTTTTATACTGTCATACTAACCTTTGGAATTTGTTCTTTGCAAAGTCAATTGCGTATCATGTCAACAGGTTTTGACAGAAGTCCAGGGTCACCTTTACTATTCATTGAAGCGGCTGCATTTGCTTTATTAAGAGAGTGCTAGAGTGTACTGCAACCCTGAATCCTTCAGTTTGAACAATGATTAAAGAGACGGCACACTATGGCACCACTGTCTCTGAATGCATGATCCATTTGCAGCAGTGGTTTCCATGGATACTAGCGTTTTAGAGACACGCATGCACAGACTAAACTGTAGCTTTGCTCAATATTTTTATGTCATGCATTTGTAGGAATGAAATTTTACATTACAAGGATGCTTTTATCAACTTTATCTTGTGCTGTAACTGTGATTTGATTCAGATTTAAAATTTTCTTTAGAGCAGTGAAAATAACAATACATTCAGTTTTATTTTATTTTTTTAGATGTTGATAAGCTATTATTATTTTTAACATTACTGCTCTGCTTTAGAATTCATGATCTGCAAGCACCAACAAATGCATAACAAATACCATTATAAATCAATGAACAGTAATAATTTCTCATAACTGAAACTGTGATGCACTTATTGTAAATGCATTATAGATTTTATGTTTTCCTATATTTCAGCATATCCCAAAAGTATTCAGGCAGATTTGTATAACTTGGCACACTGCAAAAAGGGTTTTTGTGCATATGCTGCCACACGATCAGCCCACACACATCCCAACTAAGCATAACCTCCAGCCATCTTTTCTGCATTTATATATATTTAAGAGCTAAAAAGGGAGATGGTCTTTGAACAAGGAATACTGCTGCTTTTCACTCGTTTAAGAAATCCAAATTCCATTGAGAAAGCTTTTATTTTGAGTTTTTAATGTTCTGGATCATGATAGTTAAATCAGCTAAGATTTTAGCTTGGATTGGTTCTTCACCAGACAAAGCTTTAAAAAGTGGCAAGGAGAAAGAAGAAAATGCATTAAATCTCGGCTTGTGTTCACTAAAAGACATGTGGTGACCAAAATGGTGCTTTTAGGCCATCAGACAAGACGCTATGCTTGGCAGAGAACAAATACTGCACATCACTACAAACACAACATCCCTACTGTGGAGCACGATGGTGGCAGCATCATGCTGTGGGGATGCTTCTCTACAGCTGGCCCTGGATGGCTTGTAAATGTAGACGGCCATATCAATGGGGCAAAAAGAGAAGATTTATTTTGCAGCAAAATAATGACCCGAAGCATATAGAGAAAGCTACACAGAAATGGTTTAAAGACAACAAGGTGGGGAGCAGGTGGCCTAGTGGTTAAAGGCCTGGGGTTCGAATCCGGCCTGAGGCTCTTACCGCATGTCTTTCCCCCACTCTTGACCCTATTTCCGACTCTATCCAGTGTCCTCCTCTATCTAATAAAGGCCCAAAAATGCCTTTAAAAAAAAAATTATGAAAAGACAACAAGGTGAATGTTCTGGAGTGGCCGAGGCAAAGCCCAGACCTCAATCCAAAAAAGAATTTTTGGGCTGAACTTGAAAAAGGCTGTCCATGCACAATCCCCATGCAACCTGACAGAGCTAGAGCAGTTTTGCGAAGAAGAATGGAGAAAAATTGCAGTGTCCAGATGTGCAAGCCTGACTGAGACCTATCCACACAGACTCAGTGCCGTGATTGCAGCCAAAGGTGACTCTACTAAATCCTGACTTGAATATTAATCCACGAATTTTAGCCACAGTTAGCTCATACACTAGTTAAATCTATCTTTTTGCAGAGCTGTTCCCAGTGTAGAGAGAGATAAGGCAGTGTTTCCCATGCATAGGTGATTACTTGGGTGAGCCACCCAGGTTTATTTACAGCCACAAAAGTCTGTTTGCCAACAACCATGTTTACTTCTTTTTTCAAAAATGCACAAGAGCGGTGTCTATTCATACATAAATGTGCTTTTCGAGGTGTGACATTTGATGCCAAAAATTTAGCTTTTTACATTGTTTTAACATGTTTTCCACAGCTCCTTGCTGCTGAGATCGTCCTGCACCGCTGCACCCTAGGATGATGATTGCAATCTGCTACAATAAGCCCTCATACACGCTGCTCCCTGGCTATGATCATGGGATATAAAGTGAAATATTTCCCAAGGTGAGTGATGTTATTTGAGCATCTTTATACAACATACTGCTGATGAATCAAAAAAGCAGAAACACACACAAACATCAATATGACTTGTTCTGCCACTCCTACTGCCAAATATGGCCTCGTTCTATGGGAAACACTGGATACTAAGGGTACTTGGAAGTAATCATATAGATGGAGTGGGACTTACTGACGGGCATGTGATATGCGTTGTTTTAATAGGAATAAACTAATGTCAAGGCCATCTTGGTCAACATCAGCCATCGGAAAATGATGCAGCATAAACCGATATCAGTAGCCGATGTTTATCTGTGGTGTTCCATCAACTTCATGCTGATGTTTGACTGCTGAATTAAGCAAGAATTATTTTACTGGGAAGTAGAATTCACCTGTTGGACAAACTGTTTTCATGGTCAAACACAAGAGAAAATGTCAGCTTAATAGGAGTGATATGATAGAAATGTGCAAAAAATCCTGTTAGTGTTGATCTTGATTTTCAAAATTGTAGCATCTCTACTGATGCTACAAGCATTGTAGCATCTCTACAAGTAATGCAATTCTGTTGAATTGCATTACTTGTAGCATCATAGTAATTCAGAGAAGCAATATAAGAATCATGTCAGCACTATCAACCCAGCACTATAATGTATTTAATATTGTCTCACTACATTTCTAGCCTTACCTTTTTTATTATGTGTATGTCTTCATTTAATTTACATCTTAAAATGAGTATAAATTCATGGTGCATAACTTACAATGCCATCAAGAAGTAAAAGTGCAAGAAATGTTTATTAATAAGGACAGAAACCAATGCAAGTGGGGCAAGAATCACAGGGCGATCATTTTCTACATTATCACTTCAGTGCCATTTTCTCTGCATTCATTAGTTTCATATTATACACACACACACACACATGTTCACACTAGCAACACACAGCAGCTGTGTACATAATCTCTTCATAGATGTACGTTTCAAAGAAACCGAATCAAAGGCTTGTTAAACTGCATCACACATAGAAATGGTGTATTAACGCTTCCTTTGGAAACAAAGGTGTCTTTGAATGCATAAAATCAAAGACTAAACAGACGATAGAATCTCCATACCAGCCATCTAAAATTTACATCGGTGGCAGATACTTCTCTGAAGACAGCAGAAACCAGTGAAGTAGACGCTAATCTACCGAGTCTTTGAAGAAAGGTACAAAATGCCAACCGCACCAATGCTTTGAATTTATCAGGGGATGTTCAAATGGAGGCTAAATTAACTAATACCAAATAAAAGAGAGACGTCAAATCCATGGAGTAAGCAGTGGGCAATGCCTGATGCAAAATGATTCTCACAACACTGCTGTAGGTCTGTTGTAGATAACAGTGATTATAATGTAATAAAAATATGTGTAGGTGGCAGTGTCAGCTGAAATAAAGTCATCAGAGGACGCAAAGGTAGATGAAAGTGGATAGTATTTTATATCTAGATGTCTTTTTTGCAGTTGTTACTTTCAGCTACTATAGATTTGAATATGGAAATATTCTGCAGGTAGAAGAAAAATATTGTATTAACATCTTCTAAAGATGAGATGATGCAGTGTTTTCTTTCATTGAAGACACACCTGTTCACTGCTGTCTTTAATTAAAACACTGTATTACTTTTCAAATTTTCTATTCAACTACAACTCTGCACTGTAACTTTTACTTTCATAGCTTTGTTTTTATCTTTTGTGGGTTTTATTTGCTGTTTTTAATCACTTTTTAATTTCTTTTTTCTTTTAAAAATTTTTATTGTCTTTCTTTTCCATTTGTCATTGTATTTTGATGTCCTGTGTGAAGCACTTTGAATTGCCTTGTAGCTGAAATGTGCTATACAAATAAACTTTCCTGCCTTGCCTTCATTAACTTTATCCTAACTTACATTGGATTGGATTTACTAATGTTTATACATTAAAGATGAGGCATAGCAAAGAGCCCAGTCATACTCATAGTTTTCTGTATGTAGGCCTCAGTGAAAAAAAGTTTGGACAACCTTTTTTCCTATAAATTTCTTTGGCAATAGAAAGACAAAATATCTGGATATTTCAGGATGAAATACTAGAGTACTGTCTGGGTAGGCAGTAGGGTTGCCACAAGTCCCTGGTCATGCTGTGGATGTCCCAAGGGCCCAAAAACCGCCAGCAGTCTCCCGGTGTGTCCCAAAGGGTGAAAAAGCCCGGCCAAAAGAAATGCCACCGAGCTTGACCTTGGCTGCTGAGTGATACATGTGTATCGAGATTGACTCTGCCCCAGCCCTTGGTTGTGGCACATCATGCCTCATGAGAATCCCTGGTGCCTTAAATGCCTAAAACACATGCACATGACTGTAGATATGTGAAACAATTCTGCATATTATGTCTTGAAAGCTACAGCTGGATTTTTGTTTCAGAAATAGCCTTGATTTTCTTTTGCTGCAAAACCACTTTTATGCCTCTGATAGATTACAGTAATGTTTTATAGCCATGCATCTTCTCAGTTTCTGAAATCTTTTGATACTGTGTACAAAGGGGCTAAGAGGTTCAAACAAATCTCAAGTCCTTCACTCATCATTGTACTGTGTATGATAGAGTTGGGTGGCCTTCATTGACTAATTCACTGGCATACCTTCATTTTTAAAAGATTATTTTGAGGCCTTTTTGCCTTTTTTTTATTTTTTATTTTTTATTAATTTTTTTTTAAATAGGAACGCTGAAGAGAAACAGGAAGTATGGGGAGTGAGAGTGGGGGCACCAAACAGTTCCAAGACCAGGAATTGATCCCGCGACTGGTGCATCGAGGACTACAGCCTCTGCATATATGGCTGCCTGCTCCACCAACTGAGCCAAACCGGTGCCCAGATCCTCATTCTTTAGGGCTATACTTAACCTTCTCCCATCATTCTTATGTGAAAAACAGCTAGAAGCTACAGTCTTTGCTCTCAGATGAGTCACAAGACTTTGTTTGCTGTTTGTCTCTGAATCTTGAAATGGGTAAAAAGGCATTCAGGTATGCTACTCCTGGAATAGCTTGTTTGCATCTAGATTCTCATTTTTTAAAATCTCAATTTAAATAAAAGATGTAGTGATAATATTGATTAATCATTCAGGCCTGTGTTGAAGCTCTGAAAGCTTTTTAAAGATGCTGAACATATGGCTTCTCTGTTTTGAAACTATGGTCAAAGAACTGGCTCCTGTCTTAATCTTTAATTGATTTCAACCACCCACATTTTTAATTGCATTCCAAGGGACTGTTGCATCCTTTATTTCTACTTAACATTCTTTGTTGCTGCTAAATGTCAAAGCAGAAAATATCTCTTAAAGTCAGCTGTTCATTGGTTAGGGTACATAACCTTCTACCGAGCAGAAATGACTCCTTTGTTATGGGCTGATCAGGGGGATGCCCTGTGGCTGCTGTAACAATCACAGTGATGTTAAATCCGAGCGAATGCACCCTTAGGACACTTTACACCACTGCAGCAAAGTGGGGACATCAACCAGTCAGCAAAAAGACACCCGTCCTACTGGTGTAAGAACTGAAAGGTAGCAGGTAGAAACTGTGTGAGTAAATGTTTTGGTCTGCTCCTCCATGAGGCATATTTACAAAAAGGGAAATTACAAAGCTGTGATGTCAGAGGATAAAACAATGCCAAAGCCAGCTTTTACCGCAGGCTCTGCTAAAACCCTGCAGGTCTGGGAAGTGTGTACTATCTGTGGTGATACAGTATTGATTCAGTAATCCAAAGCCATTTCCCAAGTGCTTCTGATTTATCTGTCAAATTTCATTATGACTCCTTTGCTCTGAAGCTCTTTCTCTTTAATACGATACTACAGAGAGCGTCTAACCATCTGATGTGTTTGCTGTATTGGCTGAATGAATCGGACTCCCTGCAGTAGATTTTCACTAATTTGGTGGGGTGTGATTTGTCCGTTTGTTCGGATTTCTCACGTTGTTGCTGCCATTGAGACCTCTGGGAGGCTGTGAGTTGAGTCAGAACTAAGGACCAGAATGTTTGTTATGTATATCAAACACTCAAGTACAGTGGGTTCAGTTTTCTACAATATGTTACAGCCTAAAGAGTGGTTGTTTTGTAGCCTGTAGTTGTCATAGTACCAGATTTTTTGGAAAATAGACTTGTTTGTATGGTGCTGTTCTAATCTGGCAACTCTAAGCACTTTTAGCAACACATGTGACACCCATTTTCAACAAACTCACACACTGATGGTGGAAGCTGCTATGTAATATGCCTATCAGTATTAACTAGTCCAATTCATACACCACTGAGGCAGCAGTGGAAACAATTTGGGGGTATGTTTCCCAAGGACACATCAACATATGGCTGCAAGAGCTTGGGTTTGAACCCCTGACTGTGCAGTTAACTCGAGCACTGATCACAGCCACCCCACACTGGTGCAAATCAATACCACAGCAACAAAATGTCAGAGGCAGCCAGTGTTAATTACCAAAAAATATAGGCAAACTCCTGCACATGGTCTAAATTGCATTGCATTCAGACTCCAAGCATCTTATGATTTGAAAAAAATGTGTATATTTCCCATTCCCCCACTTCCTAACCCCAACCGGACATTCAGGATCACATGATTGCACACAGCTATCATATTATTAACTTATATGAGCTCATTTATTAAAGATGGATTTAAATGTCCCTGTAGGGAAATTTGTCCATCTCCCAAAATCACTAAATACATAAAAACTGTACAAAACACAACCTTACATCCTGTAGCAGCAGCAATTCCATCCAACAATACAGGTGTTATTAAGAAGATGGAGCAGCAAGAGCACAGAGGAAAAGGGAGAGTGAGATAAGAGGAGCCCTAGCAGGCCGCGGAGGTCATCGAGGACGAGGAGGTGGAAGAGGAAGGTGAAGGCGAGCCAATATTTCCAATGAATTGTGTGCAACTTTGGCGGACTATGTAATCACTTGTGGCTTAACCAGGACTGAAGCTGGGCAGGGAGTCTGGCCAGATTTGAGCTGCTTCACAGTAGCCTGTGCTGCAGTAATGAATAAATATTTCTGTTGTTACCTTCAAGCTGTGCTCTGATTTGTATTTACATAGGTGAAAACACTGACTTTTCTACATACTACATAAAAAGGACATATTTGTGTTCCATTTAAACGTTTTACTGCAAATGCTGTTGGGACGAAAAAATACACTTCACCAAAACCATGAAAAGGAAACTTCAAATTTGCCTCAGACATCCAGGTTCATATACCTCTAATACACCCAGCACCAGTGTCTAATTTGGAATTTGTTGTTTGCATGAATTAAGGAAAACTGTTAGCATCATATTGCGATGGCAGTTGCCTTTTTTCCATAGGTTGTGGACTTGGCATCTTCAGTTGCATGCTTACATGCTGAAATAACACAAGCTCCTTTCACACATGTAGGTCTACTGTGCTGAACATGTCTGGACATTACCCAGAGGGGTCGCATGTGAGAACACAAATGTCAGAATAAATTGAACCAGACATCAAACATTCTACCCTGTCATCGCCCTAGCATAAAGTCATGTTACGCCTTGATGTGTGAACGAAGCAGGTAATCGTCCTGAGCTTTCACATAGAGCAGGAGGGCCTTGTGTTTTGCATTGGAGCCGTTTCAGTTCAAGTGAAGCTACTTTTTACCTGCATAAAGGTTTTGGTCCTGAGTTGGTGTTGATATTTAGACGCTCTGGAGATAATTCAGTTGTTGAGAATGTGTCAGACATTCATCACGGTCAGTGCTAGGGCTGAACATCACCCATTAAATTATGATTAAAGTTAGGAATTTTGAAGCTGAATTGATTTGATTTGATTTGATTTGAGGGGTGTGCAATCAATTTGTGCGTAATTAATTTTAGACTAAATTATGGACCGATTTAACACAATCACTATTCACTTTATGAAGTTCAAAACAACAATTCTGATGTCTTGATAAATTTATTGCTTAAACATTTCTGCCATTTAGATGAAGAGCAGTCCTCTTTTTAGAAATTATTATGGGCTTTGAAAGCCTTTACCGCAGATATCAGACTGTGGTTGGTGTTGGATATGTGAGAGAGACTGGGGAATGACAGTTCAGATTTGAAACAGGACCGCCAGCCTATTTAAATGGGGTGTGTGAAAATGAACACAAGGCTTCCAGGCCTCCAGTAAACATATTTTTAAATTAAAGGACAAAGACCTGTATGCCACTGTAAAGTAAGGCTGTCAAAATTTTGGATGCTTGGATATATAACATGCTTTATATGTTATGATCATGCTTGTATTGGACATTTACATGTTTTATAGAAGTACTTTCAGTAGTTCAGAACTTGTCTGACATCAGCTATCTCATCTATGGTACGTGGTAGGGTTGAAATAACCAGTTTATTAATCATGATATAGTATTAAAACAGTTCTATGAACAACAATATAATAGTCAGCCACAATACAATACAATATTGCTTTGATTTGATCGATTTGATTGTTTAGGCTTCTTATCCATCCATTGCAGCAATAGGACCGTGAAGAGAGATTGAGGAATCACATGTGGCAATAGAGGCACTGGCTGGATTTGAACCTGGACCACTTGCTTCAAGGACAGCAGCCTCTGAACATGGGGCACAAGCATACAGCCATAGTTCAGACAGGCCAACAAGTCAAACTCTGCCACAAGTGAGATCAGCTGACAGCCAGCTGATTTGCTCTAAGCATGCTATTGGCTAGTCACCATATAAACTGCTTATTCCTGGCAATGCTCTGCTGCTCTCTCTGCAAGCTCTTGCAACTGTCCTCCACCCCAGCCCCCCTTCATCCTGCTTCTGACTTAATTAGTGTCACTCTGTTGTCACTGATGCCTGCTTTGTTTTTTTGTTTTTGTTTTTTTTTTGTTTTTTTTTTGCTGCCCCTATCCCTGCCTAATGCTTTCCTTATTGACATCATAAGAGCAGGAATGTGGGCTGCTCCTGCTTACTGCTTTTCAGTACAGGCTCATGGAAGGGCAGGGGATCCCAGAACAGCCACACCACCAGACATAAATAACAGCAATAAATGCTGCAAATCCAGACTGTTTCCACAAAGTGGTTCTGACTGAAACACTAGAACAGGGATTCCCAACCTTTATTCCTTTGAAACCACCCAAAATAGCCCTGAACACAACTTTGCATGAACTATTCATTAGTGTTTATCTTGATTTTAGTTAGTATGTGCACATCTTATTTTAACAGCCTCAGAGCAAACAGAGCCTTGTGCCCCTCCTGAAATCTCTAGTGCCCTCCTAAAGGGGGTCCTTGACTTCAGGTTGGGAACTGAGGCACTAGAATACCAATGTCCCAAGCAATGTTTTTTTTTTTTTTTTTTTTAAAGACCAAAGACCCGTGTTTCACTGTAAAGTAAAATGTTTGATACTTAAATCATTTTGAGCCCACAAAGCTGCCTCAATCTATAGAGTGAGCACCAGTAGCTATGATCAAAGTGATGATACAGAGACATAAGTTATTATTATCTGACTGTTTCACAGAGATCACGCTCTTAAGAATTTAAAAGCATGTGGACAACTCCACACAAACATGCAGGAAGGTGCAGGATACTTCTCGGCTGCTGTATGTGTCTCTGCTCCAGTCTGCATCACAGCCTCTACCCTTTTAACAGTTTTATTCACCACCTGGAAAAAACTAAGGCCCTTTAGAGTCTTGGTTTCTATTGTAGATCGATTTTGAGCATAGAAAGGAGACAGTGGTATCACCTGGTCCCTTTGTTTAGGTCTTAACTTGTTAATTTTGACTGTGAGCTGTCTGCTTCAGTGATAACCATTCACACGAAGCCACTTTCCACTGTCTTAAACTTCTAGGATTTATTCTTAAGACACTAATATATGGCATGGTATCCTGACAGTGTTTTTTTACAGATAAGGCCTCGTAGCATGCATTTATAGTAACATCAATGCCAGTGGATACGAGCTATCTTGTAAAAGGACAATAACCAGACGGCTTGAAAATCACATTTGTTTCTACAATCCAATTCCAGGTCTAACTGTCCTCACTTCACTTGTAAGTGATCGATTGGGAGCTGCATGTGCAGGCATGATTACCCCGTCTGAAGTGGCTGCTATAGTAAGATCTCAGCAGTGCTCACGTATCTGTTTAGGAGGAATCATGATCAACTGACCCGCTCTTCATGCCATAGCAGTGTCTGGTGACGGAGCAGAACTCTGCCACAGGATGGGACAGCTTCAGTGACGGATGGGTTTAAGATGTACAGCAGTGTTGGCAGGCTAATATGCTCTGAATGTGACATTAGGGCTGTGTGCTGTTTGCCAGTGGTGTAAGGGACACTTTGAAATCTGATAGAAGCAGACAGACTGTAACACTCTCACTCAGTGTCTAAATATTCTCATCACATCTAACTTCTACTCAGCCATGGATGCGGTATGAATTTGATTTGTAAATTAAGTTCCCATGTGTTCACACTTGATGAGAGAGTCTGATTGCTATCTGGATATGCCAAATATCAATGTTTCCAGAGACTCGGGCACTTGCTTTTTCATACTGGGAATCAAAATCTGGCCCCAATTACTTTGACAGTCTCTGCAATGAAACACCTGCAGTCAAGAACCAATCGTCCAACACCCCAGTCCCTCATTTTTTTTCCTGTGTTTGCTATTTGGTGCCGTGGAGTGAATGAACAGTGCAAAACAAATGGGTGTCCACAAACGTACTCATGTTAGTGATCTTATTTTTTAGTATTCAGCTGTTTCATAAGTTAAAAATGTCTTTGGTTATGTAGGCCATTGCGGTATTTTAAGACTGATTATCTGGCATGCTATCGGTATTATTTTTATGATTACCAGTGGTGATGGACTATCACAGGAATCCAGAGTAATTCCTGTCTGTGCTATGAAGGACAGGAAGCTGTGAACATGCAGACAATCTGGCACAGCCTTGCTGAGTTATAATTTCTGAATCTCTCCTTATGTTATATAACACTTCTCTGCACAGGCAGGGAGGCTGAATGGCCACGGTGCTCCGTAGAAACATCCAGGCTGCACCAGCAAATGTGAACTGTCTGACTTATGGAATTATCCCATCATACATCTGTAATGCATTAGTGCAACCGTTTTCTTTAAAAGCATGAATTTAAAATGTCTGATTGCATACATCAAGGAAAAAACATGTTGATTACAAGTGCTGGAACAATTCTAAAGTACAGTGTCTTGGTCTGGAGAATGTGGGCTCACATGTGAGAATAAATGAAATTTACCCTCTCTGATTTCAGTGAGCATATTCAGTGTCAATAATACGTATTAATAAGGATGTTTTACCCTTTAATTGATTGAAATCAACCAATAATTTGGCTTTTTTGACTCTTTAATGTAAAAGTGAAAATATTTCTACAAAGAAATGTCAATCAAATAAAAATATGTAATGTAAAATTAATGTTTGCATAAATATTCACTCCCTTTAAAGTGACTGACCTTATTCAACAGAGGTCAAGCCAACTGGTGCTAGTACTCTCACAATTAGTGAAATGGGGACCACCTAAGTGCAGTGAATGTGTCTCAGTGATTGTAGTGAAAAGACACCTGTGTCTGGAAGGTCCAGTCCTGGCTAGCATTACACCATGGAGACAAAAGAACACTCATAGCAGCTCAGAGAAAAAAGGATATTGAAGAGAGCAGTTCATTTGATTCCATCATCAAATAATGGAAGGCACATGTGTAAATTTGCCTGGATCAGGCCATCCCCATAAATTGAGTGACCGAGCGACATGACTAGTGAAAGAGGCCAAGACTCCTATGACTACTCTGAAGGAGTTAAAAGCTTCAGCTGAGATGGAAGAGACTCTGCATACAACAACTGTAGCCCGGGTTCTTCACAAGTCAAAGCTTTATGGGAGAGTGGCATGTTGAAGAAAAATCATATTCAATCTTGGCTAGAGGTTGCCAGAAAGGCGGACACCAAACACTGAACATCACCACAAACACACACCATGGCTCGGCTGGTAGAGCAGGCCTACATGCACTGAGGCTGCAGCCCTTGATGCACTGGTTGCAGAATTGATTTCTGATACTGGTGTAATGTTTGGTGCATGACTTCCCCTGCTATCTCATCTCCTGTTCCCTGTTGTTCTTCTTCTATCCTTTGTGAGAGCACCAAGGCTGCCTATAAGGGGGGAAAAGGGTAGATCTTTATGGGGGGGGCAGGGTCATGGAGGGCCCCATGGAGGTCAGCACAGACATGGTCAATCCTAAAATTAAGCAACAGTTATCTTTTATTTTACACCTAAAATCCACCATTACTCATGAAAACTACAGTTTAAAAATGTAAACCTTCTCTTTTTACAGTGGTATGAGTATTCAATTGTTGTATATTACAGTGGTGGGTGGGCTCATTGGATTAAGACAGTAATGTCTATAGCTATCTCTACAGCCAGGCTAAAACCTGCGACAGTTTTTGCTTTTATTCCTCTCCAAAACTGATTGGAGCAAGATCTAGGAGACAAATCTTAACAAGGGCCCTGACACTCTACATCCAATGTGCATGCATTCAAATCATCAAATCTCCTCTGTGGAGGGCCTGTTTACTGAGCCTTTCAGGGGCCCAGCCATTTCTTTGGGCACAGCATAGCAAGAGCTGTAACACCTTGAATGTGGCCTAGACCAACAAGGTCCACGTCAGGTGTTGGGGATGACAACCTGATGACAAGTGAGATACTGGAGCAAGACATTTGTGTCTTAGGGCTGAGAATATAGATCTGCTAGAATGCTATTGTGCAAGCAGCCCCAGAGAAAGAGAGAACGATTGGGACTGTGAGCCCCAAACTGGAAGAGTGGCTTCATATATTATGTTATTAGATTTCTAATAGTAACACAAAAGAGTGAAAGCATGTACTGTAAGTCCTCTTAGCTTTAAGTCTATTAGTTGTCCCATCTGTCATTAAGAATGGAGCTCTTCATACCACATTACCTGAATCCAGCACTACATTAAATCAGTAAGCTGAAGAAAGCATCTAGAGTTAAAGCTATAACAGCATCTACAGTGACTATTTTTAAAAGATGTGGCCTCTGACCAAGCTGCCATTTTTAACAACTGCAGAGTGTGAAGAGCCTAAAATAGTAATGCATTGATCCATCACACAAGTCACTTTTTTAATACATAATTAGCATTTGATTTATTAATAACTATTACATTTTCTGCTATTAGTTGGATTTTACAAAGACAATTGAATTTACTTCAGATTTTGTATGATTTAGTCTGAGATGTGTTTTGCATTGAAAAGCTGAAACTATCTTGTGTTTAAAATTCAGCCTTTTTTCCTCTACTTACTTTCTTTCAAAAACATTCTCTGTTTGTGAGAGTTGCATCACTTCTTAGATACAGGCCTAGTAGGACATGTTGACTTTATTAGAATAACACTGCATGCATGTTGTACAAATAAACACAGCAGATTTCTACATTTTGAGAAATAAAAACGAATTGATTCGCATGTATCCTGCTGTTGTTGTGCACTGCATTCTAGCTTATGATGCCATATGGCTGAATTCTTCTTTTATTTATGGTAGTCATCCTAAAAGATTTTTTAACTTTAAATTGATGTGCCGTTTCAGTCAAACAGACAGTAAGGAAGAGGTGAATGTAATGTAGATCAGAGTGGGTGTAATCCAAAAGATGTGGGAAGAAGAACAATGCAACCAGAGATCACAATGCAGAGTGCACTATACAACAATGCAACCTACATGTGGCTCTATATTTTAAGAGAAATCAAGTTCCCTTCCTCTTGCAGTGTCCATATCAAAGACACAGATGCTAATCTAATAAGGTCTTAATATGTTGGCACATGTACACTATATTGCCAAAAGTATTTGCTCACCTACCTTGACTCTCATATGAACTTAAGAGACATCCCATTCTTAATCCATAGGCTTTAGTATGATGTAGGTCCACCCTTGGCAGCTACAACAGCTTCAACTCTTCTGGGAAGGCTTTCCACAAGGTTTAGGAGTGTGTTTATGGGAATTTTTGACCATTCTTCCAGAAGGGCATTTATGAGGTCACACTCTGATGTTGGACGAGAAGACCTGGCTCTCAGTCTCCACTCTAATTCATCCCAAAGGTGTTCTATCAGGTTCAGGTCAGGACTCTGTGCAGGCCAGTCAAGTTCATCCACACCAAACTCTCTCATCCATGTCTTTATGGACCTTGCTTTGTGCACTGGTGCACAGTCATGTTGGAACAGGAAGGGGCCATCCCCAAACTGTTCCCACAAAGTTGGGAGCATGGAATTGTCCAAAATCTCTTGGTATGCTGAAGCATTCAGAATTTCTTTGACTGGAACTAAGGGGCCAAGCCCAGCTCCTGAAAAACAACCCCACAACATATTCCCCCCTCCACCAAACTTTACACTTGGCACAATGCAGACAGACAAGTAGACAAGTACCGTTCTCCGGGCAACCGCCAAACCCAGACCCGTCCATCACCACTGGAGACCGTCCACCATTCCATGAAGCTCTGTATGCACTGTTCTTGAGCTAATCAGAAGGCCACATGAAGTTTGGAGGTCTGTAGCAATTGACTCTGCAGAAAGTTGGGGACCTCTGCGCACTATGCACCTCAGCATCCGGTTACCCTGCTCTGTCATTTGAAGTGGCCTACCACTTCGTGGCTGAGTTGCTTCGTTCCCAATTGCTTCCACAAAAGTGATTGGAACACCTGATTTCAATTATTTGGATGGGTGAGTAAATACTTTTAGCAATATAGTGTATGATGCATCCTTAAAGCCCACCGAATCTTTGCTGCATTTCTAACATCACTGGGCTTCAAATTCTGCTGAGTCCATTTATTACAGTTTGTTTTACCGTCTGTGTATACAACAGAGGAGTCCAGTTAATCAAGGGAATATGAATGGACTTGAGCTTGTATAGCGCTATTCTGGTCATCAGTCTACTCAAAGTACTTTCAACAATGAAGGTCAAGCTTAACCATCCTCACCAGTTCACTCCACAATCCCAGAGCGATGGCAAAGGCTGCCATGTAGAGTGGCCATCAGTTTTAACTAATCCCCTTCATATGCATCCATACACCACTCATGCAGCAGTGGGAGCAAAAGGGGTTGAGAGTCTTGGTGAAGGACACATTGACACATGAACCCAACCCTTCAGGTTGAGAGATGGCAGACTCTACGACTGGTCCACAGTCATATGTTCATGCAGAGTGAATCCATCTTAAGACAAACATGTATCTCCTGGCACAGACATTGTAAGATGAACTTGGTTTATTTCAATATGTGGTGTAATTCTTGTTGACCTGTTCTTTCTTCTGTTTGAGTATCTCATACAGAGCATCTATGAGGAAGTTGCATCTTCTTTACTTCTGATGTAGTCTTGTCTGAAAATATAAAAATCCTGACATTGGTGTGAGGTTTTTTTTGCCTTTTGAACAGAATTGAAAAAAAAGACTCCTGACTCAAATGAAGAAAGAAGTATGGAGATCATTCAGGATTGTCCCAAGTCTTACAAATCCATCTGGATTCCCTAATTTCCAAGATTTGGAGAACATTTTAAAATCTAAATTGGACAATGCTGGGTGGAGGGAAAAGATGTCAATTATTGATGAGGATTCACCTTAAGCTCAGGCCTTTGACCGTGAAAATGAATCCCAGGATAAAGGCTTTAAATAGCATCTGTCAGCACTAAAGCGCTGTGACTTCCCTGGCTGTGCGGAGCTGCTGGGTGTCATGTTCTGCATAAATATATAAAGAAAAATTAAGTTTTGATTTCTAAATTTGGCAACCTCCAGGAGAGCTTGTAGACTACATGGTATTGTTATGCATCACTGGTCATATAAGTGTGTTTGCTGCCCTACATCATGGTCTAACATGGAAGTTTAAAGGCGGCATCCATTACAGCTACATGAGGACACTTGGCACCCTCCCCAGAGGGGCTGCCAGTGAGAGCAGTAACTGAAGCCCCTCGAGAGAAAAAATTGGATCCTGCCTCCACTTTACCACATAGGCAGTGTCTTTGAGTGACAGACTCATTTGCCAGGTTTTGTGGGTGGATGTTTATGCAAATGCCTCTCCTCTGTGGGCTGAAATAGCCATCCAGTGACAGGCCAAAACTAACTGGGTTGAAATGCAGGAACATGCGAGTGAGAGGCTGAAAGCGGTGCATAATTTACATTAACATCTCTGGCACCACGGGATAAGGGCCTGATAAAAATTTGCCACATTCGGGCCGGCCCACATGAAAGTTTTTTTTTTTTTTTTTTTTTTTTTTTAGCCTTTTTTTAAAAATACGACAAGAAAGGTAGCAGACATCTGACAGTGTTTATCCACAGCTTCAGAGTCGTCCCTCTTCAGAGCTGTAAAGCAAAGCTGTTACAGACTCATGTGACTGTTGTTCATGTTTTCTTAGTGGGATGAATAGCCCGGTTGTTGTGGCCCACTCTGAGGTGTGCTGCGCTCTAAATAAATTTGTCATATGAGAATCCCAATTGCAGTTGTCCAATTTTGTTCCCACAATGAGCTGAATTGCTCCTCTCTGCTGTGAGGTGAAGATACCGAACCTTTCACTCCCAGTTCTAGTTGGATATAATGGAAACAAGTTCATGATGTTTGCTCTTTTCTCCTGAATGTGACTGCAGGAAAATATTCTCTTTTTTCAGGGCGGGAAATCAGAGACGATGGTTAGTCCTGAATTATACATTTGATGGCGGTGAAAAAAGTCTAATTTGTATAATAAGAAGATGAGACCATCTTTTTCATCTACAGATGCTCATTACATGTTGTATTTGCATTCATATAGAAGCCTTTTTGAAGTCAAAGGAAATAGGAGCACAACGGTGGCTGGTCCTTTGATTTGTAAGGTTCGCTTATCTTTACTCATAAATTGCTAAATAGAGGCCGGGTGCTCTGATGTCAAAGCAGGATAGGCAATTACAAATGGAAATGTGTCATGATAAATATGCGCTGCTGAGACACCACAGAGGCGTGCTGTATAGAGTCTTTGCCAAAAAAACAGTGTCAGCCATGCAAGACGGCAAGGATCATGCAGCGGCATAAAGAGATGTGCATCTTAACTGCACCTGCGCATCAGATATTGTGTCTTATTGTGCAGCACTATCCACATGGCATCCATTAAATATTCACACTGTGTTCCAAATTATTATGCATATACTGTTTCTCTTCATTTTCCTAAATAGTCTATATAATTGACAGCCAATAGGTTTTTTTTTCATTCCTCAACAATTATGTTGCAATCTGGATTTTATTTGACAAAATTACCAATGATGACAATGGCATTTGTTTTGCAATTAAGTAAAATGCAATGTTTCAAATTATTCTGCAAAACAGAGTTTCAAAACAGTCAAAAGTTTCTGAATGATTGAAAACAGAAAGCTGTTGTAATTTTTTGCATTAGGAGGTAATTTTTCTCAAATTTAATCTATTTCAATCAAAACATTTTTACAGATCAAGTTCCATATTAACAAAGGATCCCTTCTTTGATATCACCTCAACAACTCTCTCATCCATTTAACTTGCAACTCCATGTATAGTTTCTGCCTGCATTTCCTTTGAGGATGCTAGGATTGCCCCCCAGAGCTGCTGTTTTGAGCTTAAATGCCTTCTACCCTCATAGAGCTTACTTAAGGATCCTCCAATAGGGTTGAGGTCAGGGGATGATGGTGGCCACGCTATCATTTTTTCTCCCTTTACGCCCATAGCAGCCAAGGCCTCAGTGGGATTTTTTGCAGCATGGTATGGTGCATAGTCTTGCATGAAAATGATTTTACTCTAGAAGGCACGGTTCTTCTTTTTATACCATGGCAGGGAATGGGCAGTAAGGAACTCCACATATTTTGCTGAGGTCATTCTGACACCGTCAGGCTCCTTAATCTACCAACTCACTTCCTATGATTCCAGCCCAGAACATCATTCCACCACCTCCTTGCTGACGTTGCAGCCTTGTTGACGTGGTGGCTATCCACCAGCTATCCAGAACTCCATCATCTAGATCAGGGGTTCCCAGACTTTTCTGCTGGCAACCCCCAATATAACGGTGACAAAGACCGGGCACCCCCAATGTCCTGAAGATTGGTTGTGGTTTAGTTGAACACAGCCACGCACATTCAAGAATCATCATGTGGAGGACTTTTATCAGCATAAATCTCAGCAAACGACCATGTTTTTATTTTTAATCTAACCAATTTTATGCATATATTTCTACGATAATGTGCAAAATACACCATTTAAAATTACTTAAAACTACTCTTTGTTTCTTGGAAGGCCTCTCGCGACCCCCACCCAGTGTCCCCCAACCCCCCAGGGGGTCCCGACCCCCACTTTGGGAACCACTGATCTAGATGATCCAGTGATGATCCAGCCTACTGCAATCATACCTCGGACTCCAGAGGCACCTACAGCTTAAGATACCTGTTTACCAATCATCAGTGGGTTTTTCACAGCTGCTTTCTTTATACGATGAATTTACCTACCAGAAACTTTCCTTAGTACGCCATTATATGAACAAACCTGCCTGCACTCTGAATTCACAGCACAATGATCTGTCTTAATTTTCATGAATATCCAGGGTTTCATACCTTTTGCAAGATACAGCAGTATTTCACACTTTTCATCTGCAGAGAGATCTTTCTTTTTCCCCATTTTGCATGAAACCTGTGACTTGCTTAATAATGTGGCACAACCTCGTTAAGTCGTTTCTCTTTAATTAGACTCATCTGGCAAACTAACAACCAAACCTGTCTGAGACTGATGTCAGTGATGGAAACTGACAGGAGAAGCAACACATTTGAAAACTTTAGTTTAAAACTAATAATCAAATGTTTGATTGGAACTGTATTTGCATAACAATTTGGAACAGTGTAGTCATGCCAAACCAGGCTTTACTTTGAAACGCACACTTGAGTGTTGCTGTACTGTGTCTGTCTTCCTTGTGACATATTCCACAGTACATTCCATGCATGTGTAATATCTGTAGCAGTGTTAATTTTGACAACTACTTTTAATTTTAGGCTCAGTCTTCTACCCTTTTTAGTTTTAGTCTAGTATTAGTCCATCAAAAGTCCTCACACTTTAGTCTTTACTTGTAGTCCAAGCATTTATTTTCTTGCCTAAATCTGGTACCAAGTCATGGTAGTGTGTTCTCTGCAGCCTGCCAAACCTGGGGTCCCTGCTCTCTACAGCTGAGAGGCAGAAGAGATACAGATGCATTGTTTTTTGACAGATTTACCCACAGTGGAGAAGTATCATGGATTTTCATTTTAGTCTAGTTTTAGTCATCTTGACGAAAAGTAAACTGAATTTTTGTAAGTTTTAGTCATCACAGATCTGTTTTTGTTTGTCTTAGTCTAGTTTTTGTAATGGAAAAAAAGGCTGTCGACGAACATTTTTAGTCATAGTTTTAGTCGACAGAATTAACACTGATCTGTAGATGACTGAAGTAAAGCAAATATGACTCAGTTTGTAATTGTTCTGTTTTTTCTGACTTGTGTTTAAAAAAGGATATCTGTGACTCTTCTAAGCTTTTGATGACTGATCATCAACTGGAGGCCCAGGGGCCACATCAGGCCCCCCACAGCTTCCCATCTGGCCCCCAGAAGCTCGATTAGATTCAGAAAAAGTGCTGAGGAAAAAATATATTGCTATATTTAGGGTATCTTTTCTTTCTTACATTTTCTGATATCTAGATATTTAACTCCCAAAGTAAGTGAGATTGAATGCTTTTTTAAAGATTGGCTTAATTCTTGATCAGTTTTACAAAAATCCAACTATTACTAGGAATTTTTAGCAAATAAAATGCATGACAAACTTATAAGTCAATTCTTGATCTAAATAGCAGATTTCTGTGTAAATTTAACAGTTCAGAGGGGTTGAGAGTTTATTTTTCACTACCTGAGACTTAAGACAAAATATCTTTTCCTTCATGTGTTTTTCACCAATGAGGACGCAGAATATACATCAAACTACATGGCGGCCCCACAAATATGTGGCTTAAGTGCCTCAATCGCCCCCTTGTGGCCTGCTGCAGTATAGGGATTGAACAGTGTGACTAGGGGCTGAGTTCACTGCTGAAGGCTAAAAATAAGGTACATTTCAAACAAAATACTATTATTTAGACAACGTTTTTTCGTTTATTTAGTTCATAGACATAAGCTGGCCCCTGTACACATGTATACGATGACCCCTGCTCTAGATTCTCTGTGCATAACATGGCTTTATCAGGCACACAAGATGCTGCACTTACACTGGTGGTCTGAAATCCCTGACTTATTAGCATGCATGCCAAAATGTAAGTCAAGTTTCTTCACAGCTGTTTTGCATCGGCCAGATTGAAATAGTTGTAATACATTTATTTAATGCAGACATACAGGAGTAAAGGAGTCCAGCTTTAACTGTGTATTAAAAGCCCCGTCACAGTGTCCCTTCATGAGTTTACATAAACCAGCTAATGTCTGTTACCGGCTAACATGAACGGTGAAATAGCATAAATAACCTACGCCCGCGGTTCTTTAACAGCTACCTGACTGCACCTTTATAAACCATAAATATAACACATCACTCCTGGATGCTCTAATTTGGTTTTGCTTTTAATTTAAAATCAGGATATTTTGTTCATTTCTGTGTTTTGCATCCTTTTGTTTTGCACTTTTTTGTTTCTTGTTAACACACTAGAGGCTATAACTAAGTTTCCCGGACATGCAGTTTTCATGACCATGACCATGACCCAAAAACCGAGGCATGAACCAAACTGTGACTTCTATGAACTGTTACACCCCTACCAATCAAGCGGATTTGTCGCCTACACTCACACATGTCACATGCCATTAGGACAGGCTGAAAGTCTTTATTAAAAGTGTTTTTTATGCAAAAATCTTTCCTGTGTGACATGATACAAATCAAATCTTTTTACTTTTGAAATTTCCTTGAGTGCAAAAACACTACATGACTGTGAAAGTATTAAATTAAATGGTTATTTTCATGCAAATTGTTAGAATCACAAGCTTGATAAATAAGTCAAATAAGAGCCGAACAATAAAAGCACTGCTACCTTTTGTACTCTTTTCTTTTGTAATTGAAGAACCTCCAGATGGGGTGTCAATCCAGCCTTAGTCCCAACCTTTTAAACTGTCTGTAGCACAGTAGTGGTTGAGATTTGTTGCTTTGTGTTATTTTTATTTAATAGACAAAGCTGAAAGAGTTTGAATAAAGAGCTTGAATGCTAAACAGCCGAATCCGTGGCATTTCAAGAAGAATTTATGAGTAGTCGTGGGAGCTGGTGCAGCACGGATATACAGGCCCACAAATCCAGCACCTTTTCGTATTCATAGTAGCAAACATGCATGCAGGTCGGATACCCACACTAATAAATCAGGCATGCACGTTTCAGCGTTGTTTGTGCATTTTATTTTCCAGTGGAGCAATCCAGAGGTGTGGCTCCTCTCCACATCACATCAGTGAATTAGAAACGACATTACGTAACCCATTACTCTGATTACAGTTCCCTGCTGTAATCTGACATTATTATAGGCAGCAACTGTTACTCAAACATTTTACTGCAATTCTCTTTATTGTGGGCTGTAAAGTAAAAAGACTGACTTATCACCTCCATGACACAGCAACAATGACAGAGAAGGAACCTGCAGGGATGCTCTGATTGAAGAAGTCTGGAGCAGTGGGTAGAATTTTTTTTTAATGTTTTTCCTGTCATATTACCACTCTATTTTTAAATTAATAAAAATGATTGGCTCACAATTTCTCATTAAGGAGTTGATGTGGGTCAGACTATTTTGAGCTACTGTTTTAGAGCATGGGTCCCCAAACTTTGCCATGCCAATGATTATAAAAAAGCCTAAAACACACTGGCATCGTGTGACGCCAAACAATGTGAACAATCACCCCATTATTTTCTATGTGCAAACCCACAACGGCAGCGGTGGCCATGGCACTTTACACCACCGCTCTATTCCCAGCATGGCCAGCCATGGCTGGCAGAATGTTCTCCTGAGAGAGCAGCTGTTTTGTACATCTCTTCTGCCCATTAGCAGCTCAAAAGAAGAAATTAGCATCATCTTCTGTTCTAGGTGTAGAATAAGTGGCCTAAAAAAATAACTGCAGCTCTAATTGTTTTTTCATGAACACAGTAAGGTGGGGAGGTGAACCCTGAGTGGGCTCTTGCTTGGTATCAAGCGCCAGGCCCAGCAGTGGCTGGAAGGGAGCTTGACCGGTGCTACCAGTGTGTGTAAGGGGCAGCAACTGAGGCGACGCTGTGGCCCCAGTTAGCTTCGGGCTTTAGACTCTATCAGAGGACGGCTATCTTGCAAAATTACAAAATTTCTAGTAAATCATTATGGCAAATCTCAAACGCTAAACATACAACTTCACAGTATGTTACTTAATATTAGCTTTGCAGTTTCCAACCTTTTTCCCCTTAGGCCCCCGTTCCTACCTGTATCTTAGTAAACTCTGAGCTCTCCAGGTCCCAGAAAGAAAAAAGAAAAAAGTGACACAGTTTCCCATTTTGGTATGAGCTCTTGACTGTTTTTTTGTTTATGTTGTTCTTGATATTCAGTTATTCTTATTCTGTCCGACTTTTCAGCCTTTTAATTGGGTCTTACTGCACCGCTGATGTTAACTTTGTTGGATTTTTGTGTGCCCCTCCTGCAAACTAATTTCCCCTCGTGGGACAATAGAGTCCGAATCTGAGTACACTGCTGTCATAATCAACACTGATTGAAATTGTTTCATAGATTAACACTTCAGAAAAAAGGCCATATATAAAAAAAAGACTAGGGCTGTCAAACAGTGGACATTTTAAAAGCAGCTAATCTCTGTAGTTAATCACGATTTATTGCATAGTTTTTAGTTCATTTTAATCTACTACTTTTTTCTGGGTTATTTTGGGTTTTTCTATAGTCTTAAACAAAGGGTAACTGACTTCCTGTTTGGATGCACACTTGCTTTGCATAATAATATAATATATTTTTGTTAATTATTTGTTCTTTCTCTGGAAACAGTCTTTCATTTTAATATTTATTAATACACAACAATAGTCCCTGGTCTTGAATGCATTTGTGTTTTTATTTAATGTGTGTGTGTGTGTTTTTTTTTTTTTTTTTGTTAAATTAGAGACAGGGAAAGGAAGAGAGCAAATATTTTGATATGCAGTGATTTTGATGTAAAAAAAAAACAACACATATATTAAAATGTTATAATCACAAATATTGGTGTTAGTTGATAATAAGTTATGCTGTTTTTTATCCTTCTTTTTGCGAAGTTTGCAGCTCCTGGTGACCCCCCCAGAGGGTTTGGACCCCCCCACTTTGAGGAGAAAATACTGTTCTAAAACCTCAGCATGTTTACATGCTAAAAGAAAAAGTCAAACTCTTTATTCTTTATGTTAGTCTGACATTTAAAAATTTCAGTCAGGCGTTCGTAATTGTTCAAAACATTTCTATCAGCAGTAAAGCGTGGTTTGTGTTCTATGTCTAGGCTCTGACCTCATCGCTCCTTGCAGATCAATTTTACATGCAGAATTGAAGGAGTGATGAGTGACATCTTAACCCCCCGTTGGGGTCTACAGATAGATGCTGAGGTGGTTATTGGTTGAACAGAAGAGTGCAGTACTGATGTACAGGGTATTAATATGGAGCGAAGTGAATGATTCACCATGGATGAAAGAGCTTTACTCCGTTTTTGAGGAGGTGGATGTGTTGTATGTCATGAATAATCTGCTGTAATGTTAACTCATTGAAAAAGAAGCTTTAAGTTGGAAGCAAAATGGCTTAAAAATGTTCCATCAAAGCCAAAATGAAGGACATATGCTCACATCAAACAGAATTTTATTCCTGAGTTATTTGCTATATCTCGTTTATCTAGAAGTCAAAGATCCTTGGTTGCACGGTGAAGATCAGCTGCTGGTCAGTTCAGAAATATTCCCAGAGAAAACAGACTTTGAGTTGTGTTATCTGGTTGAAGTAGGAATTGAGTCCCATTTCTTTTTTGCTGCACAAAATATGATGATTTAAAAGTTATTGCCTCATAAAATGGCTTGTCAATACCCTGAAATGCTGTAGTTTTATGATGAGCAAAAACAGGAATGACTGTTTGAATGTGATATGTTAAGGCTTGTTTATTTGTCTCAAAAGACGAGATAGTCTGCTTACTTTGTCTGTAGTTTTTCTTTATCCCCCTCTTTTTTCGTGAGAATGAACAGACCTACTGCACTCTGATCCTGGGTAAATTATTGGCATTATGTAAGCCCATGCGGGTTTAGCATGTGACACAATAATAAAATTCAAAATAAAAACTTCAGCTGATGCAGGTCAGAGCTTGCAATAGCAAAGCAGAGGGAGACCAGAAATCTCACAGCTACACCTCCATCTTGGAGGATGTTTGTATTTATTATATTGTAGTGACTGGATCAAAACATTTTCATGTCATTTATATGTAATTCTTTAAGATAAGGAATCACCTTTGGTAGTAACTATCTGTAGATTTATCTAGTGTAGTCGTCTGACCTTGAAGCATTTTGTGCTCTTTACAAAAAACAGACAAAATTGTACGTTTTACTCCAAAACATTTATACTGGATACTTTTAATGTACAGTAAACTGTAGAAATAACTTAGTTTGATTTAAATTTAAAAAAGGAAAAAATAGATAAATTACTAGATGCATTAAATATGTAATTATTCATAATTAGCTTGTGTCAAGTGGAATACTACAGTGCCTATAAAAAGTATTTACCCTCTTAGATGTTTGACCCTTTAATTGAGACTATAAATAAAATATTGGTCAATATAATTTTGCTTTTTTTTTCAGAAAAATGACAAAAAACCCTCTTTGAAGTCAAAGTAAAACAGATCTCTACAAAGTAATGGCAATTAAACAAAAATATTTAAGATTAAATAACTGACTGCATAAATATTCACATTTTTAATTCAACAGCTAGGTGCTAGTAGTCTCACAGTTAGTGAAATGGGGGTCACCTGAGTGCATTGAATGTGTCTCAAGTGATTGTAGTATCAAGACACCTGTGTCTGGAACATCCAGTCACTGGTTAATCAGTATTCCTGGCTACAATTACACCATGAAGATAAAAGAACATTCCAACAACTCAGAGAAACAGTTATTGAAACATCTAAGTCAGGAGATGGATATAAAATCATTTCAAAGGCACTGAACATCCCCCAGAGTTCAGTTAAATCCATCATCAAGAAATGGAAGGAATATAGCACAAGTGTAAACCTGCCTAGATCAGTCTGTCCTCACAAACTGAATGACCATGCAAGAAGGAGACTAGTTAGAGTGGCCACCAAGACACCTATGACTACTCTGAAGGAGTTCCAAGCTTCAGCTGAGATGAGAGAGACAAGACAAGATGCTATGTCTGGCGGACACCAAACACTGAACATCACCACAAACACACCATCTCCACTATGAGGCAGGGTGGTGGCAGCATCGTGCTGTGGGGATGCTTCTCAGCAGCCAACCCAGGAAGGCTTGTAAAGGTAGAGGATAAAATTAATGCAACAAAATTTAGGAAAATCCTGGAGGATGATCTTAATTAGTCCACAAGAGAACTACAGCTTGGGAGAAGATTGATTTTCCAGTAAGACAATGACTCACAGCATACAGAGAAAGCTACACAGATATGGTTTAAGGACAACAAGGTGAATGTTCTGGAGTGGCCGAGTCAAAACCCAGGCCTCTATCCAATAGAGAATTTGTGACTGGCATTGAAAAGGACTTTTCATGCATAATCCCCATGAAACCAGACAGCTTGAGCAGTTTTGCAAAGAAGAATAGAGCAAAATTGCAGTGCCCAGATGTGCAAGCCTTAATGAGACCTATCCACACAGACTCAGTGCTGTGATTGCCACCAAAGGTATATCTACTAAATACTGACTTATTTCGTGTTGCATATTCTTATTTAACTGAAATTACTTTGTAGAATTCTGCCTTTACTTTGACATCAAAGAATTTTTATGCATCTCAAAAAAGCCAAATGATATTGACCATGATAGATGTATAAAATCAATTAAAAAGGCAAAACATCCAAGGGGGTAAATACTTTTTACAGGCACTGTATATGGATAAATGTAATCAATACGTCATTATTATATAATTATAGTCTACTGTGTGATAGTTTTATTCTCATTAGAGGGATATTTCACAACAGCGGCAGGACATTTAGTAATTATAGAAAAGTAATGCCTGTTTTTCCAAATACTTTCATTTTCAGATCCTGGTGAGTCATCTCAAATCTGTCATTTATTTAAAAAGTAGTTTGGGCACTTTCACCACTTTCATATAAAGAGGCTGTTTTGACTTTAAATACGTCCATTCAGTCATTTTTGGTGTGATTCTTAGTTTGAAAGTTTCAAACCCATAAATCATGTCCTCACTTTTTAAATTGCATTCCAGGTTTTTCTCTTGTCAGGCTCTCTGCATTTCATCGCTCCCCATCCACAGTTCAGCTGTGACTACACACAGCTTTAATTTACTTGGAGGCAGTTTTCAGTACACAGTCTGGGTAGTGTGGAGAGTTATCACTTTGACTTCCTATTGTCATGCTGCTGAAACAGAGCCTCGGGACTCAGATCCCAAATCTATGTCAGATGAAGCCGAATATCCGCAGCTGATCTCCATCCAGCTCGCTGCTCGCTTATTGTTATAGCAGAGAGGCTGGTGCTACAGACAATGGCACTAGATCTAGATAGAAATTTAAATAGCCTACAAAGTCAAGGCCGATGAGTGGGAGTAATCACGTAAAGATAAAAGATTATTCTTATCAATTTAGATGGTGCAACACCCAGCCTTATGTGCTATTTTAGACATTTTTAATTATTGTATGGTAAGGCTGTCAAGATAACAAAAGTCTGATAGTAAAAAATTCAGTGATACTTGCACCTTTTTTGATGCAATGGCAGCAAACAGGCACTCAAAAGTGGGTCATTTTTCTGCTTTAGTTTAAAAGAAACTGTGGAAACTTAACAAAGACTGTGGCAGTCAGAAAGTACCAAAACCTCTGACAGCCTTATTGTACAGTATGATTTCCAAAAACAGCATAGCAAGGTCTCAGTCTGCATTGGTATTTTCATCATTTGTCACACTTCTACCTGCACAGCTGAAGGTAGAAGTCAACATATCCTGTCTCTGCTTTAACCTGCTGTAAACCACTCTGAAATCCAATAATGCCATCTGTCTCAAACATGCCAGCAAACCAAATAGGAAATTGAATCATCTTATAAATCTCAGATGATATTTCCATTTGATTCAGTAAACCTGAATCATCCATGTTTGATCTCTTGAGAGACATGTATAAGCTGCTATTTAAAGCTGGGTATGGATGGATCTATTTTGACTGACAGGAGGCTCCATGGCCACCTCTGACGACAACAACCTGGCAGCTGTCACTTAAAATGACGTTCCTGTTTGATTAAGCCCTGATAATTAACAATGCTTTACAGGCCTGGCAGAACAAGACTTGTGGGGACAGGTTTCCTCCGATAAAGCAAGATAGATGGACCATTTCTTTTTGGTGTTATACGTAACAGGGATGAGCAATCTTTTTTTATTAGGGCTGTCAAAAGATGAACATTTTTAAGTGAGATTAATCTCAGGATTTCTATGGTTAATCGAGATTAATTGCACCATTTTTAATCACATTTTGAAATTCCACTATTTTGCGTTCAGAACTGTTTTGGGGTTGTTTTGGATTCTTCTTCTGCCTTAAACTGAGGGTAATGGACTTCCTGTTTGGATACAGACCTGCTTTGATAGGTAGATCGAAGATTATAATGTGAAGTTAACCATGGAAAAAGGAACTTGTTATGGACTGAAAAGGAAAAAATTGGACAGTAGAAAGGTAGATGTTTGACAACACAAGATTTAGATGACTTTTCACTTGTCCACTGAGCTGACATTAAGGAGGAGGGACAATAAAGAATGAGATTAATCATGATTACAAACAATTAGTGCACAAATGGTGTTTCTGTATTAATTGTGAGTAACTATTAATCTTGACAGTCCTACTTTTTATGTATTTATGATTAATTTGTAAAAAATGAATTTTATGTGACTACTATCTCAATCTAAAACTATATTTTTCATTACTTTTTTTAACTGGCGCCTAGCTATAATGCAGTACTGCTGTCAGACAGTGACTATAGCACATAGAAAAAACAGTTTGCTAGCTGCCATTAAATAACAAAAGAAGAACAAGACAGTAATGTCTGGTGATTAGTGTTGTTAAAAATAATAATTTCTGTGATGCAAACGTGGACGATTCTGCATCGATATGGATGGAACGTTCTTTGTATATTTTATTCCTGTAGATGGACACAGCTTCAGTTCTTAAATACTGACCAGTTGGCCTTCCAATGCATTTCAACAGTAGTCCATTTTAAATGGAACAGCTTTTCCTGTCTTTGTGGTTGCACTACTCATGTGACACCACTCAACAAATCCTGTGGTAAGACTACGCTGGCGTGTCAACCCGGAAATACTCAGGTCTGTAGAGTGCAGTCTGCTGACGGAAACACAGATATTTGTTGTTTGTAGACATTTGTTGTGTCTGTTTTCCCCACCAACAGTTTAAAGCCGGGACATCTCATATGTTTAAGTACTAAACACAGCAAAATCCTTAGAGTTAATTCAACTCCTAGTGTTCAATTTAACATTTTATCTGAGGTGATTTAACACTTCTGAAAATGTTTATATTTGAACTCTCTGGCAGTGTTAGTTTTCAACACTCACAATGTTGATATTTAACTTACTAAAGTGTACTTGTAATACAGTGTTGTTATTTCCTTTCACTTTGGGTGTAAATTTTAGGTATTTATAATTTAACTACTAACACAGTGCAATTCACTTTTCATACTTAATAAAGATTGCCACCTCGCATTGAACACCGGGAGCCAAGTCAAGTGTCTTATGGCAAGGATGGAGACAGATGTAGCGCATGAATAAAACTTGAGCTAACAGTAGGCCTTCTATCCTTTATTCTAGACCATGGTTGTCCAAACTCTTTCTATTGGGGGCCACATACAGAAATTTGTAAGAATGGTGGGGCCACCTTTATTTATCTCACCTCAGTATTAAAGTTAGTAAAACATATCTAATGTTGGTTAAGATATGCTCAGTGATTCAGTATGCTTAAATGGTTATTTGATGGCTGACAAGGCAAATGGCCATTCATTTTAAGGATTTTGGGGAGGCCAATCAGATTTCAGGGGGCCCAAATCAGTTCTGCAACATCATTGGTGCTGCTTTTTGCTGCTGTAATCCATCAGGGCATTATAAATCAAGGCATCTTATTATTTGGTTGCAAATATTTTAATTTTTATAGTGTTGTCTCAATTTTGTCCTGAAAAAACAACTATAAATCCTTGTCAAAATGTTTGTTTACAGTATTAGCATGGTAGCACTGCCTTGTTTCGAAACTAAGAAGAATAATACAGTGTAGCACAAGCTTCATGCTCTGTTGAGGGCCATATTTAATTTAACCCCTTAAAGCCTGAAAACACAAATTATAGCCAGAAAATTCAATTTTTTGGAACTGAAATGTTTATTTCACTTTCTAAATCCGGAAAAAATCAAAATTTCCATAAAATTTAACATATATATTTTTTGTATCTCATTTAATACATTAGGTGTTTTTGGTAACTGATAATCCACTTTAAGGCATTTTAATCATTTTTCAGATTGTATTCAGAATTTTTTTTTTTTTAGTAATTTATGATCATATTGATTAGATAGAGGTATCATAAAAGTATCTATCAAATATGATAGAACAGGCTTTAAGGGATTAATTTAAAGAATTTTTGGGGGGAGCAATCAAAAATGGGCCGTGCACCACATTTGGCCCCTGGACCATAGTTTGGACACCCCTGTTCTAGATCATCTCCTGCCACAGGCGAGAAGTGACTAACTCTGCGGATAGCTTCACTCATGGTGCATAAGTGTTTAACATAAAAAACACCAACAATCCACCAGAAACAAAAGCAAAAGAATCCCATCAGGGATCACTGTACGACAGGTAACACCTAAAATGCATTTAAACTCGCTGCACAAGAGCATGATGGGAAAAGTCTGCCAAATGGCAGTGGTTGGAGCTCAGATCAATTTACTCTACACAGTTAGAATAACACTGAGTGCATTAACACTGTCAAGTAGCTCCAACACTGAAGGCCATTTAAGTCATAATGAAGTTACAGTTACTCTTAGAGTTAAAATCAACTGAAATGCTTTTACATTGAGATCTCAACACTCCGGTTTTTGCTGTGCAGTAATCATTAAATAATCAAACATAGCAATGGAGCAGGCATACCACACAGTAACATGGAAAATTGTTGTTAATATTTTTTTATATGATTTAGTTATGTTTTATAATTTTAAAAACTGTTTTTGCAAAGAAATCTACAAAGACGCTGGGAGTTGATTCATCAGACTGCTTGCCTCTATTGATAAAAAGTAGGGCTGAACGATTTGCAAAAATAATCTAAATGCAATTTTTTTCCCAATATTGTGATTGCGATTTAATAATGTGATTATTATACAGTTCCTCATCTTGTGTTTTTTCCCCAACAAATTCAAGCAGTACTAAGTAACTTTAAAAACGCACATTGAAATTCATGAATATATTGTAATTCATGAACTATATTTCCAATTATAGTTATTGTTCTTATTGCACACATCTTGTGGGAGACATACACACAAAAATCAGGAATCAAGGAAACAGTTCATTCAATCACGCAATAAAAAGTTGACAGTACCACCCATTCTTACAAGTCCAAATTTCAATATCAGGTATGACCTCCTTTTGCTCGCACCAAATCCACCACTCTCCGAGGCATAGATGTTATTAGGCCATTAATCGGTCTCTGTGGGATCGCCTGCCATTCCTCCTGAAGAGCTGTACGCGCCTACACGTTTTTAGTCAACAATTTATCCCATCCCTATATTTCACTCACCTACCCAGTTTATACACTTGTGAGTACAACTCTCATGAATTGGTCTGTGGTTGAGAAAAGGCACAATCAGTCATGCAGAACAAAGGTGTATTGTGTGTCTGAGAAGTTGTTTGAAGCATCGGAGTACATCTCATGACAATTCAAGCAAATTTTACAATGTGCGTTTTTAAAGTTACTTCCTGCACTCAGTCAGGAACACCCGCATCATCATACATTTAACTGTTTTATTGCAAAATGGATGTGCAGTTTAACTCGGCAGAGACAGCTCTGATCAAAAGAAGCTCCCTGGGTTGGTCAAGCAGATACATTTATGACAATGTATATTCAAAACAAGAAATTTTTCCAGATGAAATTAATCTATAGTAGCATGAGTTGGAATAAGAGAGAGCTTTAAGCTATAAAGGAGGTGGCTGGGGTGGAAAAGGGGAAGCTTTGCCAGCAGCAGCTTGGTGCATCTGCATTAAGGCAAGGATAGATTAGTGAGAAGTATGGCATATTTAAAATGGGCTGCTATATTGAGAGAAAAAGCTGTGATTGGCTGCCAGCTGATTGTGGCAGGGGGTATGACTTCTGTAGCTAATGCTAAGCTATGAACTGGGGCTAAACAATGAAAAAATACATGTAACTGCAGTTCAGTTTGCTCATAATACAAGTTTGTTATTTCTTTAAGTGGGATAATCGTTTTTTATGTCACTTGATTTGACACATTTCAAGTTAAAGAAATATTGCAACTTCTGTGATATGTAAATTGCAGCAGGCTACATTGCGATTTAATCTAATTTGTGATTAATTGCCCAGCCCTGATAAAAGTGACTTTATGCAGTTATGTAGAAAATGGAGGATGCATTGTGGTGTTGAATCGAATCATTGGCCTGAAAATCAGACTCCAATAATGAGACTATCTGAGTCAACTGAGCTGCCAAGCTTTTAGAGGCCTCTTGTTATGCAGAATACACTTTTTCATGGTTTTCTAACAAGAACATGTGACCTTGGTCAGTATTTTCTTTGAATAATTGCCTGTGACTTCCAAAGAGAAAATGCACACCCCTAATGGGTAGCTGTACAAGAACAACTTCTATCTTTCCAATCCATTAACTATTGGTATAAAATAAATACCATACCAAGCCTCCTGAGATAGACCCTATACTTTATTGTACCATAAATTTGTAATGGCTGGAAAATGGAGACTTTTGTGGCTCAAGAGAGCCCATTTGCATCCATGTGTGACTGAAGCAGACTTTAAACATGGCAACAGTTTTTGTGGTTTCATATCGCTGTGTAAAATGACTCAGAAGTCACCTCAGAGGCTCATGAATTTTTATGCCCTGAAACGGCAAACAGGACCATTTGAAAAATATGCAGTTTATATAATGTATGTATATTTTTGAGCCTCACACAGAAAAGAAATGTTTGCTCTCTTCCAGACTCCATTATCTCTCCTCAAAAATCACAGCCCTTTGGAAAAGTCATTTCTGGTTAAATGTTTGACCTCATTTTAGCTGTTTTGTTTTTTGTCTCAAAACTGTCTGGAATTGGCTCAGACTCTGCACCATCTTTCTTTTTTGACAAGGGAAAATTCTGACAGAGACAAAGAAGATGGCTGTCACTTCCCACTGACGCAGGGTCTTGCAGTCTATCACACTTTCTGTGCAGCCTCTGGAGGTTGAATATGGAAGAACAAACAAAGAAGACACCAGGGAGGAAATATAGCATCGGAAAACTCCGAGAGCCAAAGATGAGGAGGATTCAGCCCAGGAATACAGAGGGAAGAGGGACACTGGCCATTCTGGATATTTACTATAGCTGAAGACAAATAATGCATGTCTAAGATAAAACAAACAGATTCTGTGCTGTTGAGCTGAGCTCCCTCCTTCACTGAATTGGAACTAAAATGGCCTCCAAGTGTACTGAACAATGGGGGTGAGCATAATGCAGTGTGACTACTGAGTGACTTGACTGAGATCCAAAGTGAATAAAAGGCCCCACTATGTGAGGCGGCGAGGCTGAGCTGCTGCAGTGCTCAGGACTTTGGCGGGTGACAGTGCATTAGAACGCTTCACACACATTTCATTTGCCAATAAAATCCTATTGCCATTTTCCACATGGCACACGGCTGTGTCGTCAGGAGCTGTAATGATAAAACGAGCATCTGCAACCGCGCAAATAAGCATCTGCGAGGAGTCTTAAAGTGGATATAACCTTCATATTAGCAGTAAAGAGATGTCACATTTATTTCCCTCTTTGTCATTTTAGTGCTGGTTGATGTTAAGAACGCCAGTTTAAACAGAATTAAATTCATATAAACATTTTATACAATTTATTAGGGCTGGGCCATGTGGACCCAAAATCTTGTCTCAATATTTTTTTGCTGAATGGCGATACACGATACAGATCTTGATATTTTCTATGTACAAAATAAAAACCAGAATTATTAACTTGGATATGAGTCTCGTAAAAATCAAATCGAAACCTGTTTGGTTAATTGCAACAAAAAATAGAAGTCCTAGCCATCCAATATCTCTTTTATTTATACAAACTTGCAGACAAACTCCTTAATGCTCACCTTGTCTTGGGGTCAAAATGACTCACCAACATCTTTATGTACTGCAGGATTTTGTTCTGCATTTATGGTGTTATTTTATCCTTTTGCTCTTAAATAATACGTGAAAGTGGTGCAAAGTGGTGAAAGTGGTTCCATGCAAAATGCTTTTTGTATAAAAGTCATTCAAGTAGCTTTATTTTAGGTAGAGATGCACGTTATTATTGATGTTATATTTGCCAGAATGGACAGATATGAACATTTCTGCTAATATTTACAATCAATCTTTTAGTTATTATAATCTGCCTTTATCAGCTGTAAATACTGGCTATACTAACAAATAAGTTAGTGGAGTTTTAGGCTGAACCAGCAGACCTAAGTCAGCTTAAGTCTTTCTCCTCATCCATCATCTTTCCTGACACTTTCAGGTGTGTTTTAGGGACTGAGATTTGTTAATTTGTTCATCCTCAAACTTGAGATTTTGTTTGAAGGAATACAGTTTTAAGTGTGAACTACATTTAAATATTCAATATCATGCAGTCCTAATTTTAGTAGTTCAGTAAAGGCGGGTCACTTTTGGACGATGAGAAAATGCAGAATATTAACACAGCGAGAGTTAAAACTGCCATTCTTATATAATTAGGTTGTTGAAATGTCTTTCCTTTTAAAGCTAAATTATGCATTTTTCCTGATAAAATGTTTTTATGAGTTTAAAAAAAGGGTTTACTCCAATGTTATTTAACCCCTTAAATAACATTGTATCATTATTGATACATACTTTTATGAGACCTCTATACTATCAGCATGATTAATAAATCACTTAAAACCCTTTGAAATACAATCAGATAAATGATAAAAATGCCCACCAGTGGATTATCAATTGCCAAAAATGCCTAATGTATCAAATGTGATACATAAAAAAGTGACATTTTATGGCAACTTTTCTTTTTTTGGATTTCAGTAGAAGGTTAAATAAACCTTAAAGGTTAAATAAGTTCCAAAAAACAAAAAAAAGAGAGAGAATTCTCTGTCTTGTATTTGATTTATCAGGCTTTAAGACAATGTTTATTAGTTGAGGTCTTACATTACCTCAAATATTTCCAATACAAACAGAGAAACTCCTCATTTTTATGATTATAAAGGGGCGTGTCTTGTTACAACAGCTGTCATGACAGAGCCACCGAAACAGGCATGACTTGTTTATCACTGCAATGCAAACAATAGATGTTAGGTGAAAGACTGCCGCATAAAGCAGAACTTACATTTTGAATTGAGGACTCTGGTTTATAAAAACAGTGCTCCATATGGTGTATTTACTCAGCAGTAAACCAACATTTTGGTTTCATGGATGTATTTGCTAACAAGGGAGAAAAGCTGTTAAAAATGCCCTTCCTGGTTCGTGCTGCAAGCAATCCCATAATTCTTTGGGTAAGTAAACAACACCAGGAAGGACACTTTTAACACCTTTTCTCCCTTATTATAAGAAATTTGTCCATGAAACCAAAATGAGCAGCACTGTTCCCTGTTCATCACATTATTATTGTTTTACCCCCAGGCAGTGGGATTCACATACTGTGTTCAAATACCATGTGATCAAAACGATAAATCCTTTATTTCAAAGTCCCAAAGCTTTGTGATCTTCAGTCTTTTTTTAAACCAAAAGAGAGATAAAATTGCACAAATACAATGGCAACACTTTGGGAAGAGTGGGTGTAACTTGCAAAAACCACCTCTCGTCAGTTCTACCTACTTTTCTAAGTGTAGCCAATGTGTTGCAGAGCTTTTCCTGCAATTTTTGAAAAAACAAAAAACTAATATTGGGTCTCCAGGACTTCTATTTCTGGTCCTGTGGTATCAATCACTCCCATTTTGTTCAAACTAACCATAAAAATGCCCCTAAAAGAAATTAAATAGAAAAAATAGAATGATAATTCCTCATTTGGACTGATCCTTTAATTTATTTCCTTAATCCCACCAACACAGAATAGTGAACCCATATCACAACATTTAGGCCACCATTAAGGATAGTGGATTAAAGAAAATAATAATTATAACAAATTAAAAAGGACAATAAATAAATGAAACACTAAGTTACATTTTGCTTAGTTCGTGTGAACATCAGGCCTGGCTTTTTTTTTTTCAAATCAACAATAATATATTGATGTAAAGAATATTGCTTTTTCCCATGTCTTATTTGAAAATGTATCAGTATACCTTAAAAAGTGGATATATTTCCTTGCCCATATCTTCCACAGTGCTGTATACTGCATGATATAAATCAGATTTCAAAGTGTGAACTGTTCACTCTAAAGAGGAAATCAGATGATCAGGACTGAAACGTGTGATGTCACTTCTAACCCACTTTCTGTACCAACAATGAATTCAGAGGCCAACTCTGTGGTCTCATAAAATATTTATCGGAACATTTTACACCAATATGAGCTTCACTTCTATGTATCATTATCTGTTTTTAAACGAAATTACAAAAGCCATATCTCCTGAAAGCATCTCTCTGTCACTGCAGCACTTGTCATCTTTTCCCGCTTTTACCTACAAGTCAGTGACAACAGGAAATGGAAAGCGTGGGCAGAGATGAGCTGAGCTATATGAACCGAGATATCTGATAGAATCAAAATAAGGTTTGAATGAACCATTTTGGATTTTCATTATATAAGTATTTCTCTGTAAAGCAGGCTCTGCAGTGACAATATGTCAGGAAGCAAAAGGCGATTGTTGCGATTCTAAGAACCAGAGTGGCACTAACATCACTGTCCCAGGCTTCATTAACAGGGAAAAACCTCGGAGGACATGCAACAAAGCTGTCAGACAATGAGACTCCTTGACCCTGATCCTTGAAAACTGGCAACAAAACGGGACAAGAAATGACACACTTTTCCCATAAGCCAAGGGCGGTCCTGTACACTAAGCCACAATGCAAGACAATGCCTCATGATGTTGTTGCTTTCCTGGAGGCGAGTGCAATTTGTGGATGATTTGAACGTTACAATTGTGAATTGGAGGATTTAAGCTTGCTTTTATGTAACCAATGATAATACACAGGATTGGAGAGAGAAAGGGCGGATATCTGGGTGAGAAGATGCTTTGCTTGTAGTTCTTATCTGGCGCCTGCATGCCTCTCCATCATAGGCTGTGAAAGTATTAGACAAAGTCTGAGTCACACCATCCATTTGGAAACTGAAGATGACTTTTAAAACCAGTCTGTGGTGGCCTACCCAAACAAACTTACAGTCAAAAAGGTGTAGCTAAGGTAGGGATGCACACAATTGTCCAGCTAAACATTTAAAGTCAGATCCCTTGGTAGTAACAGAATTGGTTAACATAATATTTAATATCTTTTCATCAATTTAGGCCCATAATCCCTGTCCACCTAAACATTAAGGCAGCTTCCAGTCATTAGTAGCTATGCTAATGTCTACTATCATGCTATTTGATTCAATGTAAACAATGTTGAACCGATAGCACCGATGGCATCTCGTAGCTTGGTTAAATCTAGAAAATGGGAATAAAGTTGTATGTAGACTGTGTCAGGTTTTATACTAACATCTACTTCAAGCATTGAGGGAGGATTTTCTGGAAAGTGGAAGCCAACCTGCAAAGAAGATTGAAGGCTGGTGGTGCTAGTACTGCTAACGTTGGTAGGGACTGGAGTTTGAATTCAACCTACCACCGTGGCTAGTGGATTGAAACATCTACCTGCCATTCTATTCTCTAAGCAGCATTAAGTAAAAAGATATAATAATCAAAGCCCTGTGGTTGGTGGCAGGTGCTACTTTCTCACCCTTCTCTGGATGTGCTATTAAAAGTATAAAGTCAGATCCCTAGGTAGTCGACACCAGAATTATGTTTTGGTTTAACTAATTCTTTATATTTTTAACATTTAGGCCCACAAGCCCTGGACAAACACTCATTCTGAGCTGCAAGGTAGCTGCTTACTGCTAGTAGCCACTGTAGCTGTTCTTGAAGACTACTGCCGTGCTGCCATGATGTTCTTTATTTGGATTTAAACAGTGAATTTCTAGCATCTTATAGAAAAAGTACACTCTTTTGATCTAGAACATGCAGATAAAGATGTTTAGAGGCTGTGCTGAGTTATAATCGCAAACTACCAAAGTACTGGGTGATATTTAGCACAGGATTGAAAACAGCAGCAGCAGTGCTAGCACTGTTAACGTTAGCTTTATACTGTAAACCAGCTTGGCACCATTAAAGGTGCATTGTGTTATATTTAGTCTAGTAGCATTTAGCAAAGCAAACTTGTTAAAAATGGAATATAAAGTAACTTTAATCTAAGGACTTGGAATAAATTTCAAATAGCTACTAAAACAAACACTGTCACCTAGCAAACATTAGCCACAATCTTTGAACCAATCCTACACCTTTTACCAAATGCTGCTGTGGTTTGTAACTTTTTTCTGGATGTTTACTTTAGAAACGTCGACTAAAGGCAATCTGAGTTTTTTGATTAAGATGTGAAATAATTCCCCTAGGAATTATTACCTCACTAAAATGAGGTGAATGCTAAGCCTCCTAACAAACAGCTACATTGTGCTGACTAGCAGACATATTAGCCATGCCCCTAATTGCCTTGACTTGTATCTTCCTCAAAAATAAATGGACATGTTATTAATCAGTTTAGCCCCAGGACAGTGTGTGCCCATAAAGACATGAACCCTTTCCACCAAAATCGATTTTGAACCAGACTCTAAACAAGCTTTATCTACTACCAACCAATCACCATTTACAAAATCCTGCTGCTGTGGTTTGTAACTTTTTTCTGGATGTTTTCTTTACTTTAGAAATGTCGACTAAAGGCAATCTGAATTTTTTATGAATCAGATGTGAACTAATTCCCCTTGGAACATTACTAAAGTGAGCTGAATGCTAAGCCTGCTAACAAACAGCTACATTGTGCTGGTTAGCGGCCATATCAGCCATGCCTCTAATTCTCAATCTTTCAAACCAAAACAGAAAAGTTATTAATCAGTTTAGCCCCGGGACAGTGTGGCAACTTTAAGAAATGAACCCTTTCCACCAAAACTGATTTTGAACCAGACTTTAAACACGCTTATTTCTACTACAAAACTAGGCATTTTAACATGTGGTATCGTTGACTGGTGCTTTTTTAGTCAGCCTCAAGTGGACACTAAAGGAAATGCAGTTTTTTGCACTAAGGCTTTTTTCTCTGCACTACTTACACTTACTACCCATTATTTCAAAATAAAGGCCCTTGCAAAGCTCAGTGGCTGAAAGTATGACTACAAATGTTAGTCAACTGATTTTTTCCTTTAAAATTACGAGACAAAGGCTAGTTAAGAATAGATCTTCAGTTACAAAACTTTGACAAAGGTAAGCCTAATTATCATCAAGGAGACGAAACAAGACTAAAATAATAGTGCTGGACAGTTAGGATGACCAAACATCTCAGTTTACCTGGGACAGTCCTGTTTTTAGGCTTTGTGTCCAATGTCCCTGTGAAATACATATAACACTAACATGTTCTGTTTTTGGACAACCCCTGTCCAGGGTTGCCAGGTCTGTGTGACAAAACCAGCCCAATAGTTGATAAAAACTAGCCCAAAACTAGCCCAAAACTAGCCCAAAACCAAGCCCAATACTGAAATTCAAAATAATACAGTAAAACCTCTGCCACACTGCATATATTGCTTGATTGCCCGCAGACATTCTGCTTCTCGGTGGGTGGTGTGAATGTCTGTGTGCCATGTTCCATGTTTTCCTGCCTCTCTGCTTGCTGTTTTAGTTGTACTTGAGTGTAAATAGAGTAGTTTGTTCTGCTACAGAAATTAAATACTCATACACAAGACAGAAAAATGGGTCTGCTCAACCAGCGGACAAAAAAATCTACCCGTGGCAGTATGTTGAAAGTAGCCTAATTCCGTGGGAAAACCATGACCTGACAACCCTGCCCCGTCCCAGTTTTAGCCAATGGAAATACCGAAACAAAGCGCATTGTGCTGGTTAATAATCATATCAGTCATACCCCTAATTGACTTGCCTTGTATCCCTCTTAAAACCAAAATGGACATGTTATTAATGACTTTACCTCCAGGACAGTGTGTGTCCTTAAAGACATTAACCCTTTCCACAAAAATCAACTGAAACCAGACTTTAAACACAATTATTTCAACTACAAAATGGGGCATTTTAACATGTGGTGTGCGTGTCACTTTTGGTGCTTCTGCAGCCAGCCTCAAGTGGACACTCAAGGAACTGCAGTTTTTTGCACTAAAGCTTCATTTCCTAGCACCACTTGTACTTTCTACCTATGCTTGCAAAATAAATGCCCCAGGCAAAGCTAAATTTGTCACAGCTTATCAAATCTGTGAAACCTCCCCCACCCAGCTTTTACCTATTTTTAATTTGCCACCTCTGAAATTTTGATTCACACTGCCGAATCAGAGCACTCACTGGATTAAAAGCCTGAAACAGCGTGGACACGTCATCCCAGAGCAGACAGTCACTCATTCACCTATGGGGCAGCTCAGAGTCATCAGCCTACTTGACTTGCATGTGTGGGATGTGGGAGGAAACCCACACGAAAGCAGAATAAGAAGAAAAAAAAGAGCATCAGGGAATTAAAGCTGTCTTGCTGTGAATGCGCCACTGCACTGCTTCCTTCTTACAACTTTTATTCATGAAATGGGAGAAAAAAATGGTCAAAATAAAACTGCATAAATGACTCATCCTAGTTAGGACATCTGTGTTGGTGTCTGTTTAAATGAAGGCATGAGGACTGTCCTTTGTCGGCATGATCACCCTGATTATTAGGAGCTTTCTAATATTTGTCATCCTCAGAGGGAGTCAGAGGCTGCTTGGGCATTTCAGTGGCATGGCTGGAGTATACAACCTCCAGCCTCTGCCGTCCTTTGATGTGCTCTGACGCCATCCTCCACCAGGAACTGAGAAGATCAAAGAGCAGCGATTTTATCAAATGGAGCCCTTGTCGACTGTTTGTAATGCTTTATTCTTCATCAGGAACACCCACACTGTCATCGTGATTCCACAGGAGACGCAGTGCTCTTTTAAACCCAGTGGTGATCTCCCCCCGTTATCCAGATGAAAACGGATTTATTCAAACCTCCCATCAACCCGCCCTATAAATAGAAGCTTGTGGAAAATCTTCTGAGAGGAAAAAAATAAGCTGTGCTCTTAAGCTGTTATTAACATGCTGATAGAAAAATGTCAAATGTTATTTAGGGGGAGGGGCTTCTTTTTGTTAGACTTCCTCGTGATATTTGTAATTTAAACAGCAGATTCATTAATTGATGGGATTATCGGACAGAAAAGGCAGCTGAGTCATCCTCTCTGCTGTTGCTGCACATGCTACTTGACCGCAGGGCGAGTTGTAATGGTAATTTGCATCAGTGACTGCATGCATTATTGCTTAAGGGCTCTACTGAAAGGGTAGGTGAACGATACTTAAAATGAGTTTATCATCCAGCTTGATGGAGGCTAACCACTTAATAAATCATGTGGAAATTTAGAGCAAGAATAACTCTTACAAAAGCACTGAAAATACCCAAGGCATAGTAGAAGCTAGTCAAAAAATGTGATGCAGCAAATGGCTTTTTGATTAGAAATCTGCCACCTGTTCTCCAGGGTTCTATTATAGCAGCTGTTATTCTGGTAAGTATAGCTCTGTAACATTTGTGCTCCTGTTTTCCCCCAAAAAATCTAAAGGTTGACTCATTATTTGTGGTTCAGCGTGCCATGATGAATGCCCCTCCTTTGTGTCTCCCGGTAAATGCACCTCACCTCAGAAGAATGCAGGGAAGATTCCTCTGGGGTTTGTTCTCTGCTATCTGTTATAATGCAAGCAGCTATGTGTCAGGCAGGGCTCCCTTTGTAATTCAAAGAGCTGCACAAGTGTGTTAAGTACAAAATAAACCCTTCCCCATGCTACCTGGTGACACTAATGAACAGAATCACTCCGACCGCTTACCATAAAATGTTCATTCAGGCGTGTACAATTGGGTGCAGGTGCAGGTGGTGCATGTATGCATTTACACGTGTGTCTGCAGATTACACCAGTTTCTATGGTCACGAGAGCTCAATTCCAACAAAACACGTTGCATTGCTCTATGGCAACACTGGACAAGTAGCCCTTCTTTTAAAGAGAAAAGTTTAATTCCCACCAAATTGTTTTAATTATTAGTTTTAGTTGCATTGCATGAGCAATGTGATCCAATCGGATGCTGCAGCATCCATGATCCCAATGGTTCCATGTGACACAGGAGCCATTAAAAGCCAAAAGATGCCTTCACATTGGTTCGTCTTATTAGGGATGACATAAATGTATATAAAACACAGAAATAATCTTTGGATTTGCAGCCATTTTAACTCTGTGCTGATGTGTAGAAAAACAGCCATTTTAAATTCACAGCAATGATAGTGCATTTTGAATTCAGTCCAACCAAATAAAAGACCCCTTTTGATTTAATGTGGATTTGGTTTGTGCTGCTGTGGTCTTTACTACACCCAACTCCTCTGGCAGCTTTGTTTTTGACTCATTCCTGAGCCAGTCTACAGATCTATGTGTGCTCTTTGTTTCATGGGCCATCACACTTCAAACATGCAATAAGGGCAGAGAAGGGAGTGATTGACGTGCACATTTAACTGACATGATTACTTTCTTATCTATGCATACATTAAGTCCATTAAAGCTACATCTATGTCAGCATATAGAGGGAAGATGACAGGATACTCACCTTCTTTAGGAGGCCGTTTCACTTCTGCACTCAGGTTGCAGACCTGCCCAGCTTGTAGTTGGGGAGACAAGCAACCCTCCGTTTGTGGATTTAAAGGTAAAACCACGTTGTTGAGCATGAGCATGCTCTCTGATTCTCCATCGCCTAAATGCTGAGGACATGTGCATTTTGAGTACACGATCCCACACGTCTCCACCGTCCCTTTCTCTAGTTTCAGGCAGTTTTCCAGCCATGTACAAAGCACTTGACACCCAAACTGGCTGGGGCTTGCCTTGTTCAGCACCAAAAACTCCACAATGGACTTCTCCTCCTCATCCAGCTTCTGCGGCGTCAATCCGTTATAATCATAAGGGAAAACTCTCCGGAGTTGAACGAAATTCTTGTCATACAGCAAAAATACATAAATATTCTTTGTATCGCATAGGTACACTATAGACTCGTTGACTTTCAGCAACTCGTTGATCTTTTCGTGTGAGTAATGATCAAACTGATAAGCAAGCAAAGAATATTCAGAGCAGCTCAAGTCTCGCTTGTATAGCTTCAGGTAGATGCTGTATTTGGTAGGGTCTGGGTTCTCCAGCGTCCATGTACAGTTTGTATAGTTTTTAGGAAACATTTCAGTCACCGAATATGATCCATAAATGACCCCCTTGACCAGAGTGGAACACCAATAATCTTGGGCACCAGTTAATCCAAACATAACCAGAAGATAGGTGGAAAATATATAAATCAACAGGTTTCGAACAGCCTTCATCCTATGTCATTTGGCCTGCAGGGAGAGATGGAGAGAGTCACACAGGAGGGATTTTAAATCAGAGGACACACAAGGCATGATGGATGATCGCTGTGAGGTGTGATTGATGTGCTTCGCGTGTTTTTTATCACATTCGGCCATGAAAATGGGGGAAGAAAAGGCACATTAACCCCAGCAACATGTCTTTTGCATCCCCATCCTGCCTCCTTTCTTACTTTACTTTGTGCAAACATTGCCACCTTGTGGCTGCTCTTGCCATTATTTATTTATTTATTTATTTTAAAGGGGGGGGGTGCAATAATGTGAGTCATTTAGACGTGTATAATTGGGTCGTTTTTGGTATGGCACTATCCCTACAGATACATTCATGGATAGAATTTAATAATATTTGACTTTTGAGAGAGAAGGCTTGGCGTTAAAAGTCTGTGCAGGGTTCAGGAGGCTGTGCCATGCGACTGCTCATTTTTACGCAGTAACCAGGATCTTTTTTTCGCTCCAAATCAAGCTGTTTTCTTCGTGATTTAGTCTGTTTCCCCACCTCACACGACAGTTAGATAACACAAGGGAGTCAAATCCACAGACTGAAATTGTCTGTCTGCATGGTCACCATGGCTTCTCCTCTCTTACCCCCCACCCCCCCTCTCTTTCTCTCTCCCTGCGCGCAACTACGACTTGCATGTCTCCGAAATTCAGGGCTTGACATATTTGACAATGCAATTTGATAAAGAGCCAGTGTGCGTCTCTGTGCGTGCATGCATGTTTGTGTGTTTGAGCTGGCATGCCTGCGCGCGCCTTAGTGTGTTTGTGCGCGATGGAGAGAGAGCGAGAGAGGAAGAGAGAGAGAGAGAGAGAGAGAATGCAATGCGATGTCCTGATTGCTTTAATCCTACAGGCAATGCAGCTGTGAGCAGTGTCACACAGCAGCGCGTGCGTGTCCCAAACTGTGCATGTGCACGTGTGTAGGCGTTGAAGTAGGCTATAGATACCAGAGTCTGGAGAGGAGATAAATTCAACTTCTTCTCATTTTTTGGGGGGTGATAAAAGCTGCACGTCACAGCACATTAGGAGAATAAACGCGTTACATAAAGATTTGTGGAAGCTGCTTTTAGTCGCGATAAATCCATATGATTCCACATCACTCCCTGCAAGATTCACGACCGAGTCTGCACGAGTGGGGGGGGGGGAATCAGTATTCTGGAGGGGAGAAAACAGTCGTCAAGAGACGCTGATTTTATTGCCGGGGCTTCTAAGAGCAATTTGGTCTCGAGAGGACATCTGAATATAGAGGCTCGTGCTCCATCTCATGCAGTGTCAGTTCGACGCTCTGCGCTTTAAAGTGATTTTTGCCTCTTAAGAGAGAGATCAGCTCTTTAAAATCATCTGTTAAGCACCCTGCACTAATACGAGGGGATGAAAGCTCCAAAAGCCATCATGTTGAATAGACGGGACACATATTTAACACGGGGAGGCGAAACTTTAACAGACGGATGGCGTATGAAAATGACATTCTGAGCACATCATCACAATAATGACAGAAATCATCAGTGATAATAATAATAATAATCTTACCTTACACTGCGGAAGCTATGGCTATTTTCCCAACATACTTGACCACATCCTTTATAAATAAATTCTGCAGCCCTCCTGTGAATCAATACTCCCCATTCCCGACGATACAAGTCCGGCGCAACAAGATGCTTCAATGGATGAAAATAAAATGCGTTACACTCCGGTCTGCCCGCTCATATCCCCCCGTCTTCTTCTTCTTCTTCTGGGTTTTTCCCATCAAAACGGAGCGCAACAACACACGCCAGCCACCGAGAAAGAGGGAGAGAGAAAAGAGAGAGAGAGAAGGGGGGAGAAAGACCGAGAGAGACACCCAGAGAGAGGAAGAAATTCTTGGAGTGATGAAAAAGAAGAGAGCAATTCTTACAGTATTACCATGAATTATTCCTCCACGTTTCTATTTCTACTCCCACTGATGTGTTTTTTTTTTCTTTCCTCTCCTGTAAGTCGCACAAACCCCCCCTTTGGAAAAAAAGGGGGGAGGATTTACAAAAAAAAAAAAAAAAAGATCCGTAGTGGGTGGATGTGAGATGTTGGGGGCTAGTGAGTTACAACAGAGAGAGAAATAGACGCGCTTTGCTCGCTGCTTGCAGAGCTCCAGGAGCAGGCTGCAATATCACGTCACACTCTCAGCCGCTAAGATAAAGCACGTACGTACGCTTCTTACTGCCGCTGCGTCTGGCACCACCAATACTTTCTTCCCTGCCCTCCTCCTTCCTTCCTTTTTTTTCTTTCCTTTATCCTCATGTATGCCTCCCCTTAATTCGAGTCAAAAGGGTTTTCCCCCCCCTGAACTGGACCCTCTCACTTGTGCTCAGACAACGCTGCTGCATCTTTCTCCAAATCAGGAATACTTCATGGATTTTAGAGGAGATGAATGATGGTAAAAACAATCCACGGGCTCTAACAGTGGGATATGAACGTTTGCTAATTCTTCCCTCCTCTCCTGACGGGTGACAGCCGCTCTTGTTTTGACTCCTTCACTGGTTGGTGGTGAATTTGGCGCTGCACGTCCTCCTGTTCCTGCTGGAAGATCTCACACTTCTCAGGCAACTTGTGCTCTCTGTAGGAAAGTTGTAGCCCTGCACCTTACAGGTGCAGCTTGCTGTCTTTTTGTGTGTGTGTGTGTGTGCCTGTCTTCTTCTTGGGCATGCTTGCTCTCAGGGGAATGCATTGTAGTAGCCTAAGGTATATCCAAGGTAAGGATGGGGTGCATTTAACAGGGATGCACAATATTATTGGCAGATATGAACATTTCTCCTGATATTTGGGCTGCACATATTGGCAGAATATGCAAATGTAAGGGCTTTTAAGCAGACATACCTCCACCTTTTCTTCACCCTTTAGCCTTAAACTGTAAGTCGTGTTCAGAGGACTCAAGTTTGAGGTCTCAACTACAGCTTGCACTTCATAAGTGTTTTTTCAAGCATCCCATCAGGATTGGCCCAGTTAACCAACCTGAAAACCTGTTGTTTAGTCAAAAGAATTAATTTTATTTTGAAAGTACGCTCCACATAAAAGGGTCACATTTTAATTCAGTGTTCTACAGAGCTCTCTGTCTATCAGCAGGTTGTTACTCTGCTGCTAATGGCTCTCACAAAGGCAGATGAAGCTTGGTTTTATTGAAAGGATGCATTTTGCTTTTTTTTTTTCAAGGAATTTCTTTGTTTTCATGTCTGTTTCTAAAGCTTATCACCTTTCACAATAAGAGCACTTAGTTAATTCTAGTACAAGAGAAACTTGGTATTCCTTACAACACTGGACACCAGTCGTTTAGTCAGGAAAACTGAATTCATTTTGAAAGTGCACTCTTCATTAAAGGGTCACATTTTAATTCAGTGCTCTACAGAGCTCTATGTCTATCAGCAGGTTGTTATAGTACTGTTTGTGGCTCTAACAAAGGCAGATGAAGCTTAAGAATGCATTTTGCACATTAAACCAGAAGAATATCTTCGTTTTTGTCTGTTTCTAAAGCTAACTACCCTCCACAGTGAGATCACTCAGTTAATTCTAGTACAAGAGAGACTTGGTATTCCTTACAACCCTGGAAACCTGTTGTTTATTTTGTTTATTTTAATTCAGTGCTCTACAGAGCTCTATGTCTATCAGCAGGTTGTTACAGGTCTGTTTGTGGCTCTAACAAAGGAGGCTGAAGCATAACGATCCATTTTGTACATAATACCCAAATAATTTATTTGTTTTGATGTCTGTTTCTAAAGCTAATGACCCTCCACAATAAGAGCACTCAGTTAGTCTGTTTTGAAAGTACTTGCCACAAAAAAGGGTCACATTTTAACTCAGTGCTCTAAAGAGCTCTATGTCTATCAGCAGGTTGTTGCAGGTCTGTTTGTCATTCTCACAAAGACAGATGAAGCATAAGAGCACATTTTGCACATTATATCCAAATAATTTATTTGTTTTTATGTCTGTTTCTAAAGCTAATTACCCTCAACAATGAGAGCACTCAGTTAATTCTAGTACAAAAGAGATCTGGTATTCCTTTCAACTCTGAGAACCTGTTGTTTAGTTGAGAAAATTCATTTTATTTTGAAAGGACTTGCCACAGAAAAGGTCACATTTTAATTGAGTGCTCTACAGAACTCTGTGTCTATTGGTTGTTACAGTTCTGTTTGTGGCTCTCACAAAAGCAGATGAAGCTTGGTTTTACTCTTAAGAGTGCATTTTGCACATAGAATTCTTTTTTTTATGTCTGTTTCTAAAGCTAATTACCCTCCACAATAAGATCACTTAGTTAATTCTAGTACAAAAGAGATTTGGTATTCCTTACAACTCTGACAACCTGTTGTTTAGCTGGGAAAATTAATTTTATTTTGAAAGTTCACTCCACAAATAGAATAGGGTCCCATTTTAATTCAGTGCTCTACAGAGCTCTCTGTCTGTTGGTTGTTACAGGTTTGTTTGTGGCTCTCACAAAGGCAGATGAAGCTTGGTTTTACTGTTTAGAGGGCATTTTTCACATAGAATTCTTTGTTTTTATATCGGTTTCTGAAGCTGATTATCTGCCACAGTAAAAGCACTTAGTTAATTCTGCTACAAGAGAGACTTGCTATTTTTTGCAATGAAAAAGCAACTTTTATGCAAGTATCAGAATCAACATAAGCTAAGATGAGTTTGGAAATATCTGCATATTGTGCATTCCTAGTATTTATGATCATTCTAGAGGAATAAAGGCACTCCTAAGCAGCAGAGACGTTCTCCTTCTTTTGAATGAGTTTCCCTGACATCCAGAGAGGCATTCATTTCACAATCAACAGTCAATTAAATCCACTGTAACCTCCAGCCTTCAGCAGTTGGTCACCGACAATGCACCGTCAATGGCTTTGCAATCGCCTTCACTGCCCATTGGCTGAAGAAAGGAGCTCTGATGGACACGTCTGAATTGCCTCGTGATCACATTTCTTTCTCTATTGAAGATGGGGATCTTTTTTTTAACCAGGAGCAAATAAGGCATTGGAAGCTTAATTACAGCCCCTCTGCATTAAAAAATGTGAAATTAATGTGCATGACCTTCACACATGTTGGAGCTGAGCTCATTTGCATATCCAGGATTATTTGCATATTCGACAACAAAGGAGACAATATTGGGCCGTGTAGATAGAAGCAATAGCTCCTGCAGTATAATTTCACCATGTTTTTCTCCTCCCCCTTTCCCTCTCTGTTTTTCGGAGGGTTGGGTCAGCCGCTCTAATCATTTTGCTGTGCACAGTTAACTCTCATTAGCCTGGCCGTCTCATTCAGGCCTCGACTGAATGCGTTCCATGTGAGCAGATGCTGCATGAAGAGCCTATTTGTTTATTTATTTCCAGGAAGTTTCAGCGTGAAGTGTTAGTAAGAATGCTCCAGAAAAAACTGCTCACACACAGAGCAGCAGCACAAGTGCGAGAATGTGAAAGGACTTGTTTATAACCCCGACATCCTGTACCAAGCAGCGTTTACAACACTGTTAATCTGCTGCCAAACTTATAAAAGAGATTGGAGTCATTCGGCGCAGTTGGTTGCTGCGGCCCGCGACTGCTTCAGCTTTCTAATTCCAGTCTTCCCCAGGCAATGAGTGGAACATCAGGGGTGACCTCGAGCCAGCCCACTTTCCACGCCATAATGAAGTCTTTTGCGTTAAGGGAGCTTTTGAATCAGTAAGCTAAGAAGGGGAAGAAATTCATGCAAAGCCTTATTGGACAAAGAAGCTACAATAAGCATCTCTCCACTGACTCATGGGGAGGCCAATTGCCAGGCTTCAGGACTGCTGCCATAACACATTTCCAAATTGCACCCTGCATGTTTGGTTATTTTGCAGCCTGGAGACATGATGAAATTCAGGAGCAAATGTGCTCCCATGTTGTCAGATTTGTATTAGAAATAATGACATGACTAGGAAGGCAGATTTAGATCCAAATAATGTGTATTGTGTGCAATCACAGGGACAGTGTGATATTCTGTATGAAGATTAATTTTCCTTGCAATGGTTTCAATGCTGAATAAAAACAGAAAAGACATCATGTTGTCCTCTGGTTTTAAATTATGTTCATTTTTATTCATGTACAAGTCAAAGGAGTGACACATTTCTATTTGTGCAACACTGATGACCCGAATAGTTTAATATTCAATGGTTAATGAAAAAAACTCATTTGGCCTCCACTCCTCTATATTTGAAACAAGGATCATTCCATTTCAGCTATGTGGGGGTGCTCTATGCCAAAATTTTCATCAGTATCCCCAAATAAATCCTGACTCGTATCCTATTTTGGTATACATATCAGCTTCTACACACTCATTAATGCATTTATTGAAATAAGTCATGCACTTTGACTTGAGATCATTAAACCAAATTATTTCACTTATTCGGTCTCCCTGCAGTTATTTCTTGATTTATTTCTTTTTATGTAATCCAGAATGCTGCACAAAATCATTCCAAACCTGCAACTACCTACTTTTCTTAATTCCAAAAGCATCCCCTTCCAGGTGGGTCTTTCTCCACAACATATATTTCAAGAAAGATATTTACAATAAATCAAGAGAATTTGTATTAAAGTAAATTAATAATAGTGTATGTTAACAGATTAAAAATGAAGAAAATGCTAGCAGAGATAGAGGTATAGCAGTTACATCATAGATCCTCCAGCATGCAACGCACCAACTCTGTTTTAAACACGACTCTACCTGCCTGATTTTTCCTTGCAACCAAAAGCTCCCATGTCAAAATATCCATCGATGAATGAATTCACAGATGTATATAGAGAGTGTGTGGTGGCTTCTGTTTAACTGCCAACATCTTTTCAGCTGCAGTACATGCTGTTAGACACAGCAGGCTTTGAGTCTGATTATGGCTATGCCCTCAATCTTCATTCAAAAGCAGGAATTCAGGAGAACAAGTGACTAAGAGGCCAGATGCTTTAGTTAGAAGCTCAGCTATTTGACCCCAACTTTTCTAACTGGAGGACATTCCTACATAACATGTAGAAATTTCCCCAATTGGTTTAAGTAACACAGGGGACAATTTAGAGAAGGGTCAGCGTTCACCCTATAACAATGTACAGGAGTTAAATTAGTCTGGCAGATAAAGTTGAAGTTTGTTAGTTCATCATTTTGATTTTGTGATGCATGAAATGTGTTTTGCCAAACTCTAACCCAGTTGATTCAGGGCAGTCTGTTCTATTTTGGTGTAAAATTGTGCCATAAATCATAGACGTGTGTCCTTTAGAGAGTCCTAAAAGTTTCTTAAATAACACCATTATAGGATGAAGAACAGGCTGCCTGTCAGTGGATATGTTAGCTGAGCGTAGATCATAACTGTAAAAACAAACCAAAAAAAGGATAATACTTTATTAATCCCTAGAGGGGAAATTCTGGCATTGGAGCAACACAGCAAAGAGAGAGAAGGTGTTAGAAATACAAAAGGAATGAATAAGAATAAGTGACACAAATAAAGTAAATGAAATTAATTAACAGCACAGGAGGTTTATACAGTTAAGATTCTGTGCAGTCAAAAACAATTAAAGTGGCACGTTAATGTTAAGTGGATGGCTCATTTATTAGCAGCCAGGTATGTACACAGCAATGGATACATAGATATCAGATATTTATAGATAAGCATATTAATACCACTTATGAATATTTATTGAATGATAGAAACAGAGCATGTGTGAGTTTATTTATTTTATTTATTTAATGTTTATATGTAGAGGGACAAGTATAAAGCAATCTGCTTCATGACATGACATGACATGTCATAAATTGCCACCCATAACTGCACTAAACAACACTGTTCATACTCATTATACCATAAATGCAATGCCATGTCGTGTCATGTCGGCCATTGCAATTCCATGCCATGCCGGCCTTTGGAATTTCACGCCATGCCATGCTGGTCATTGCAATTCCATCTCATGCCGTCCATTGCATGGTATATTTATGGTATAATGAGTATGAACATTGTTGTTTAATGCTGTTATGGGTGGCAATTTATGTTTCTAATAAGTCCTTGAAACTTGTCAGTCTTGAACTATTCCTAATATCTTCTAAACAGTGACTACCCAGATGATACCACTGTTGTGAAACATAATGTTTTCCACCAGATTTTCACAGGCTATTATAAAATAAAGGTGTGTAAGCGTGCAAAAGAAAGATACTTATATCTTTTCAATTTTCCTTACATTTTTGATCGCATAACTTTTTATTTGACCATACTTAATCCTGCTTTTTTTAGAGAAGGTGGAACCACCAAATTTCTCTCAATATTTATACATGGAGTTGAAAGGCTGTCTTTAAACTGTCAACAATAATTGAGTTAATCGTGATTAATTAATGTCCACTATTAATGCACTTGTGTTTTTATCTCTATTAATCGCAGGCATTAATGTCCCTTTAGACACACTTTGGTTGAGCCATATCAGTTTCTCCCTGCAGCCATAAGGATGTCTCATGTTACTTAAAAACTCACAGACAGCTCAGTGGACAAGACAGAAGTCATCAGAACCTTTATAATGTACTTTTATTTCATTCTCAATCCTTAACACTCTCTTTTGATGTGGTTAAGTTGTTGTCATAATCTTCAATTTTCAATAAAAGCAGGTCTGTATCCAAAAAGGAAGTTGCTTACCCCGAATTTAAGACAGTAGAAAAATCCTAAATGACACGAAATTAGTTTAAAATGCAAAATAGTGGGATCTTAAAATGCTCTAAAAAGGGTACAATTAATCGCGATTAACTACAGAAAATCTGAGCTGAAACACTTTTGAAAATTGTAATCATTTGACAACTCTACTTCAAACCAATTTATTGTTGGACAAATACTAAGAGCTTGAAAGTTAGACATAGAAAGACCCCAGACTCCTTTTACTTTTATAAATTTTCAAGTTTTATTATAGTGTCTGCTTTAATTAAAATTTGATGATGATATTATGTATTTTTCCCTGTACCTTTGAAGAGGACATAAAGGAATTACATTAATACAAAACTGTATCCAGGGAAGCAGATTCATTTAGAGGAAAGATATTCTGCCAGAAAGGAAAATTAGTGAGTTTTGCCATATATCCAAGTCCTGTTTGATCTTTTTAAATGTATATTTATTAGATGCCGTTTTATTAAGAAATGGGTATATATGTATTCTAAATATTCAAAGCGGGAAACCGCAAGGATTTACAGCAAAGATATGTAGAAGAGAATTCTTTACATCTGACAAAAGATGAGGAAAAAGAGATATTGATGTGTGTGTGTGTGTTTTTTTTTTTAAATTCTGCTTTGTGTTGCCATTACTCTGACATTTTGAGGAAAAAAATTGGAGGGAAATTACAAGTCTTATCATGGAAAACAGTGTCCCTGTTGTGATTGTTATTCTAATTCTTGAGAACTAATAGTTTAATTGTGTGGTTAACTCTCAGCAGGGGTGGGTTTAGTAAGTTGCAGGCTCCAGACAGAGACCAGTATGAGGCCCTTCTCCACTGCGCTAAAAGCGATCACAGCGAGTGAACAAAACATTTTCAATCATCTCTTTTTAAGTAACTAAGCCAGAGAACTACAGGACCCAACTGAATCAGAAAAATAAATACCCAACAGTACTTCATCCTGTGCTCATAGAAGAGCACTCATAACTCAAACTCAGCACACTGTAATAGTCAAACGTGTCCCAAGGCCACATGCATTTTAAAACAATACAAAAATATAACTGTATTTACAGGCCTGCCCTGCAAATTAGCGCTCACCAGAAGTCATCTAACAGTAATAAGTGCATGTGGATCAGTAGCTTTGCAGCTAACATGTGCCTCCTGGTCCTGGAGCTGGTCAGCTTTAACTTTGACTGAGAATAAGTTTGTTGCAGGATGTGGTATAGACAATACTGACCTCACAGTTAGCTCAGTGGGCTTAACTATAACTTTATAAAACAACTAGGGATGTCAAACAATGGATTGAAAAAATACAATTAATCTCAAAACATCCATAGTTAATGAAGATCAATCCTCCCTTTTTAAGATGAATTTTGGGGCTTTTGCCTTTATTTTGATAGGGCAGCTTAAGAGAGACAGGAAATATGGGGGCAGACATGCACCAAGACTGGGAACTGATCCCACGACCGCAAACACTGACCTTAACTGAGTCAGTTGAGACCTGCAGGTGTCTATAGGTTGTTCTGGGTTCTTTTGTGACCTCCTGGATGAGTCGTCGGTGCACTCTTGGAGTCATTTTGGTAGGCCGACTACTCCTGAGAAGATTCACCACTGTTCCAAGTTTTCCTTATTTGTGGATAATGGCTCCCACCATAGTTTCCTGCAGTTCCAAACCTTGGAAGTTGCTTTGTAGCCCTTTTCAGACTAATATTAATGACTTTGTTTCTCATCTGTTTTTGAATTTCTTTAGGTGGCAGCATGGTTCTATTTATGGGATTCTGGATTCAACAAGTCAGGCAGTCATCAGGCCTGGGAGTGGCTAATGAAACTGAATTTAAAAACATGGTTAATCATTGCTAGTTCATGATTTAACAAGGAGGGAATTACTTGTTCACATTGGGCCAGGTAGGTTTGGATGGCTTTTTTCCCTTAATAAATGAAATCATGGTTTAAAAACTGCATTCTGTATCTAGTTTGGTTATCTTTGTCTGATACTGACAGTTTTTGGTGGGTAGAAGTATGAAAAATATGCAAAAAAAAAAAAAAGAAAATAAGAAAAAAAAGACAAACATCTAGTGGATGAAGCACTGAAAGACTGGAGCAAGGACTGCAAATTTATTCACATGTGTACAGTACATGCACAGAGCCTTTTGGGTTTTCTGAAATGTCTCTATTGCCGCCTGTAAGAGCTTTACCAGTCACACATGCTCCACAGATCAATTTATCCCCTGCTCGAATCTCTAAAACATTTGTGATATTTCTCGTCTAATAGCGACTGCAGAATCTGTCATATTATTCTGTCAACCTGAGAATCTGTTTGAGCACATGGATTCTGAATTATTCATGACCCCGCATAAAGAATAGGCCTATTATCACCTGCTCCTGTTGGTGTGACTGAGCCCGTGAGTGTGTGGAGAATAGTATGTCTCTTTGATATAATGGCTGTTTTACAGCAATCATATCCATTACAAAATCTCATGGGATAAACATCAGTCTATTGATCATGAGGTAAACATCAGTCTATTGATGTAAAGCAGCCATTATGAATCATTATGACTGCTTTAGGATTATATTAACTATCACTCTTACAGAGAAATTATGGCTTTTCTTTGTACCCACCAGTGCACATAGCCTTCACATACACACACGCTAAGGCGCATGGGGGGAATTCTCCAGACACGGGAGAAATGTATTCAGACTTTCAGCTCAACTCAGTCACCACCAGGTAGTCCATATGTTACATTTGTCTGAGCACAGTGATAATGGGCTTCTCCCAGTAGGAATCCCAGCTGGATGACTTACCGTAAACCCCCAAATGAGGGAGTCTGAAACAAGTTTTTCTTGAACTGCTGATTTGTTTTGTGTTTCCTCCTGTGCTGTAGTGGAATACCTTGTTACAGCATTTGTCATTTCCAATGATATATATTTCTATAATGGTCAGATGTGGGAGCAATCTCTCGTCTCTTTACAACCGCGCTGCTACTTTTTCTCCTGCACATTGCCATGAAGGAGTGATAAATCTGCTTCTCCTTGCTGCAGAGTCATATACACTCAACAGCCACTTTATTAGGTATACTTGTTCGACCGCTCTTTAGGTAAGGAAGGTTTATTTGGTATAGTAGCTTTCACAGAGAATGGCCACACACGTCGTCTTCTTAAAATATTACCGCAACAGTTAAAAAATTGCAAATGAAAAACCGTTACATCCAGAATACATTTGGTCAAAAGCTAATTTGAAAAGATGCATCTTTTCAAAAGCATCAGAAGCTGCAGCGCTGAGAAATACGATCAGTTTTCAGTCTGACACGGGATGGCAAGACCTGACGGGTCTACAAGCAGGTCACAGTTGTATTCAGGTGCCTGATCATGCGGGGTTTCATAAACAAAAACAAGGACTCTAAAATTTCACTTGAAGCCAGTGCAAAGAAAAATAAGATGGGTGTAATATAAGTCAACCTGCTCGACCTTGTGAGCAATCTTGCAGGAGCATTTCTGATCAGTTGTATACGGTCTAGTGTGCACCTATTGAGGCAGGTTTTCTTACATGAAAGAAACATGAACAGGTGAGAGAATTAACATAGATACAGTGTGCATCATATCATGATGGGGGGCAGGGCGTCCCATGAGGGGGAAAAAAAATCCTTTCCTCTAGTCTAACACTGCAAAAGCAAAGATTTTAAACACAGATGCTAATAGCAATCGATATTATTCTAAATTGAGTCATCACTACAAACTGACAAAGGATGTTACATCAATAAACTCATGTATTGTTGTCCATATGTTATAAAAGACTGCATGATAACTCCCAGTCAATGGCCTGGATATCTTTAGCTGCCTGTTGAGTCACCAGGTGAGAGACAAAATCCCAAGAGCTGTAGGTACAATAAATTAAACATTCAATTAATCCAACACTTCTGGTACTTCTAAAACAATCTAACACTGTTAGGGTAGGGTTAACACAACATTAAAGTTACATGTGATGAGGTGCTGACTGCAGACAAAGCCCCCTCCTCTCTTCTCCACCTTTCAGTAAATGTGTGCTGATCAGTGTTAGGGGTAACACGTTACAAAGTCATCTGTTAGGGTACTCAGATTACTTTTTTGTTGTAACGAGTAACATAACGTGTTAGTTTTGCTTGTAAGAAAGAAAAAGAAAAATCCCAAATTTCCTCTCTCTTCCGTGGCTTCAAAAAGCGAGAATGGAAAAAAGGAAGTTCCTTGAAGGAGCTGCTCTGTTTGTCCTTCTTTCTTCCTGTAGTCACGTTGCCAACTGAAGGTAAACATGCTGTGCCATTGCTTGCGCATTGTTAGCTTGTTGAACCGGCAAGATGACAGAGAGGACAGCAGACCACTGTGGAATTATCCCCATTGTGTTGGATTTTTGGATAAAAGGGACAAGAACAGCATCATGGTGAAACGTAAGTTTTAAAAGCTCTGTTTACTTCCAAATGTGCAGCCGTTACGTGCTGTTATGACGCACAACATTCGAGTGATTCTGTCTGCCTTTGCTCATCTTGTTGTCAGATTGCGAGCACGTTAAAGAGCTATAAATGTTTTCCTGTCTGTTAGTGGTGTTCTCAGGCTGCAGAGATCCAGATTATGGGCTGTAAATGACGCTGTACATTGGCATTCAAGTCTGCACATTCAAATGCAGACGTGCAGTCATTATCTGTTGTTTTAACAGTGGAACGAGTGGCTAAAGGGTTTTAATATTTAGTTACCCAAAGTACTGTAACGTGTTAGTTTTAGAAGTAGGTAATGCAGTAACTTAACAAAATACTTTTCTCAGTGTGTAACGCAGTGATCTAACGAGTTAGTTTCAAAACGCTACCCAACACTGGTGCTGAAACATGCTGTTCTGAGATTTTCCTCTAATGATGTCATGTGGGGAGTTAGCCCCGCCCCCAGGTTCGGTTTGCCCACCCTGCTTGGAAGAAAGTTCGGCACTCCTCTCCTGAGGATCAGGAGAGTCACATCCATTTCCTGAGAGGGGCAGAGTCAGACAGCTAATTAACATTTAAAGCCACAGACACATAAACGACTTATTCTGAGCAGGGCTGAAACAGAGGGGTTTTTAGACATGCAAAAATCCAATACTGCAGTGTTTTTACAGCAACAAACTTCACAGGCATGCTTTGGGGACGTCTGAGATCAATATAAAGGGTAAAATATGTGACCTTTAAACTTAAACGATACAGATTTTAAAGTATATTGTTAAGCAGAAGGCAAACCCTCAACCATTTCAGCATTGATGTTAATGGTTTGTTTTCTATTTTAAAAAAGTGATTAAGTCAGAAATTAACCCAATACATGGCAGCAGCATGTAGGCGTGGTCAAGTTGATGTGCTGAAATTCAAACAAAGCATCAGAATGGGGAAGAAAGGTGATTTAAGAGACTAGGCTGTGGTTTTTGGGCTGCTGATCTTCTGGGATTTTCACACATAACCATCTCTAGGGTTTACAGAGAATCACAAGAGAAAGGTAAAATATCCAGTGAGCGGCAGTTCTCTGCCTTATTGATAGCAGAGGTCAGGAGAGACTGGTCAAAGTGGTTCAAGCTGATAGAAAGGCAACGTTAAAACCAAGATATCCAGGGAAGCATCTCTGAAAGCACAGCTTGTTTAACCTTGGAGCAGATAACTAGCAGAGAAGCACTACTTCTGTCGACTATGAACAAGAAACTGATGCTACAATTTTGCAAGGGCTTAAAAGAAAAGGTCAATAGAAGATTGGAAAAACATTTCTGGGCTGATGAGTCTTGATTTCTGGGTCAGAATTTTGTGAAAACCACAAAATGAGCATGGTAAATTCAAAGTCTCTTAAATCACCTCTCTCCTTATTCTGATCCTCGGTCTGAATTTCAGACGACCGTCTCGACCATGTCTACATGCCCAAATGCATTGGTTGCTTCCATGTATCATGTATCCCTAATGACGTGGTTGTTGAATATACATATATGTAGAGTATGTTGGAAAAAAAGAACCTTTACCGTTATTGCCAGGAAAAGCAGCATGCCTCCAAGGATGGTACCTTAAATTGAAAGTCTGTCAGCTGCTTCACAGCTCTCATTGACTATTGGACGGATAGGCTTGAAACGCTGTGCAGACAGTCATTATCCCCTAAGGACAAATCCTACTGACTTTAGTGATCCCTTTGACTTTTTCCTCCATTATATGCACCATGTCAACCTTTTTGAAATTAAATGAAGTTTTTTGACAAATGTATGATGGATTGGTGTCAGTTTCTTCTCCTTAGGGAACAAATGCTGAATGCTTAAAGCTCAAATATGCTATTTCCAGAAAATAGGCCTCAATCAGACTGCCAGAAATTGAAAAATGCATCACTAACTACAATGCATTTAAATATTTCCACCAAAAGCAGGAAAAAAAGAGTTTTCATTTAATTGTAGGCCAATGCAAAAGACCCTAGGTGTGGTTTCACATTAGAGATCCAGGCCTGGATTGGAGTACACTTAATGCCAAAGTCCAGTGCATTTGATCAGTGAGAACACAAGTGGACTTGACTCAGGAACTCTGCACAAGTCGACTAGATAAGGTGGTCTTTGGCACGATTCGTGTGTTCTTGAGCACGGTCCACAGGGAGTGTGAACATAACCGTGCTCCAGTATGGGGTACTCATCAGCAAGTAGAGGTGTGAAGGCAACCCTAAAGGTTTCCTGTCGCTTCCAAAACCATTTTATATCCTCCTGAGACCTGAGCTTTTGTTTGGAATTCGTTTCTAGTTTTCCCACTTATATGGGATAAGTAGAGCCTGTTAAGTTCAAACCCTCAGCCCATGCAGTTGCACAGGATTTAAAAAAATGCTAACTGCAAAATTTTCAAAGGGCCTGTTTCTGTAGAAAATGTAGAACTGGAAAGATTTTTGAGTATTTCAGCTATGTGTTGGCAGTAATGGTCAGTCTTCAGTCAATCATTGAGAGAGGGATGGTGTTTTCATTTATCTTGTTATTTTGATGATTGACCACAAGAACTTGTTAAGGCTGAGCATGAACAAAAAATCATCTAGAAAGTTCTGAATTTCCTTTCCAAAATCCACACAAATTACCCCATATTCCTCTGAAAATCATAACACATATTTTTCATGTATCCCATTAAAAGAACCCCAAAATAAATTCAGATATCCCAGTGAAATGTAATCACAATGTCCAAATATTCCAATATAAATTCCATGTAAATTTCAGAAAAAATTTCAACTAAATTCCCCAGAAATTAAGGCAAATTCTCCCTAAATTTTCTTATTAAAACCCTCTATCAAATTCCTCAGAATTTACAAATGTTTTCCCTAAAATTCCATTAAAACTTTAAAAATTCCTTCAAACATCCCCACAAATTCCCTGAAATGTCTGTGAAAATTCTTGAAAATCTCAAAGCAAATTCTCCCCCAAAATTCAAATTTTATACCTTTAAATTACATATACTGTTCCCAAAATTCCATGAAATAATGGGAAATTCCCCCAAACATCCAAACAGAGTCCCTCAAATTTTAATGAAAATTTTCAAAAAAATTTCAAATTAAATTGTAACCCCAAAAATTCAAATTAAACCCCCCCCCAAAAATTACAAATAAAATTTCCAAATTTCCATGAAAATTCCTAATACAATGGCCGCCACTGCCTGTGCTGTAGTCCAGTTATGCCGCATTCCAGAATTGCCACTCGTGCCACTGGAGATTCACTGCAGGACTATTTTCAAGGCTGACCAAACTGCATCAATCCACGTAGAGCAGATCGATCCAAACAGCCAGAAAAACGTGCAAAGTATGCAGTCAACTTGAAAAACACAACATAATTTACAGACTCTTGATCATAAATTATCACTATTGACATTACAATTTTTCTGTCTACTGCTTCAAGCCTTGGTAATGCCTTTATCAGCTTCTGTTTTTCTTGGATGCAGAAAATTCTACGTTTTGTGTTCTTTACTCTATTTGTAGTGCTGCATAACACACAACTTGTGACCATTTCAGTCAGTCGGTCAATCAGTGCCAATTCATTACCGAGGTTATTCCAGGATATATGACAGGGAGGGCAGGTCTAGACCATACCCTTCATCTCATCCTGCAGCACAGGCAAAAAGGTCATCACAGGGTCAGGGGGTTTCAGAGCTACTACGGCACCACTAACGAGAAAAAGTTAACTTCTGAGGTTAAAAGCCAGAGAAGTTTCCATGAAATGGCCCGCCCTTTTTGGCAAACATTAACCTTTATCTTCATGATGTACTCACCCATGGAGGAAGCAATAAAATCATGGAATCATGTCATAATCAACATCAAATCATTCCCAACAAGTCAAAATTATCTGCTGTTGACATAGTATTAGTGCTGTGTGAACTCACAGTTCTCCTGCAACCTCTGCCCTCTCTGTCTTAAGCTGCTCAGGGCTGCTACACCTTCTCTGGGGTCCCGAGATATTCCCAAACCAGACATGGTATAGAATCCCACAGCACATTCTAGATCTACCTTGGAAATGGTGGCTAACAACTACTCATCGCTGTAAATGGATTCATTTTTGGCTTTTTATTGACTTGATTAATTATTTAAATTCATGCCTTTTCATCTTCTTTTAATACTCTTCTATATTTATATTTTAAACACTTTTGTTCTCTAAAGTTTGCTGCAAACTTCTCAGACTGCAGGGTTTACTTTTGAGTGTCTGTATTTTTTATTTGGTTTTTACATTTCATCCTCATATCAACATTTTCATCCAGAAACCAAGCCGACCAACTATCCAAATAACTGCGACTCTGTAAGGTTTGATATGATGCAAAAATGGCATTTTAGAATAAAGAAAAAAGGAAACGTTCAAAGCCATTGTTAATAATACACTATATGGACAAAAGTATTTGGCCACCTGACTAATGACATTGTATTCAAATACATGTACTTTACTAAGGAGCTGGCCCTCTTTTTACAGCTTTATCAGCCTGTACTCTTCTTCAAGGCTTTCTGCAAGATTTTGTAGCATTTCTGTGAAATTTGTGCCCATTTCCAAACTGTATAGTATAGCATGTTATATCACCATAAAGAGCAGACACACAAAGTTCAAGGGCTATTTAAGTTGCCGCAGTAAACAACAGACCAGCAAATGTTCACTTCCTGGACAGAGTCCTTGGATAGGGCCGTCATCATATACCTAGTTTCCATCATGCCAGGGGCCTGGGCTCCAGTCAGGGAACATAAACTCATCTCAGCCAGTTGATTATGCCATGGCTGCTTCTTCTTCTTTCTTCTTCTTGCCAGATATCACCAGCCCTGTGAAAACTACCACCTTAACCATGGAAACTGTGATTGGGCACAGTACAAAACATCCCATTCATCCATTTTCTATATGTTTTCTATACCACTTATCCCATTGGGTGTCGCAGGCGGGCTGGATCCTATCACAGCTGTCATTGGGTGAGAGGCGGGGTACACCCTGGACTGGTCGCCAGACAACCAGGCATGCTCACATTCACACCTACAGCCAATTTAAACTCACCAGTTAACCTAATCAGCATGTTTTTGGTGGTGGGAGAAACATACAGAGAGAACCCACGCATGCACGGGGAGAACATGCAAACTCTGCACACTGACCGGGAAGTGAACCAGGGACCTTTGTGTTATGAGGCAATAGCACTAACCCCTGTGCTGCTGTGCAGGCCAGTACAAAAAAATTATGGCTAAAAAACACCAAATCTCTTCAACACTTATTGATATTTTCATGTGTTTTACTGATTATTTTAGTATTCTGACCCCCTCTTTATGACTGCATTCTAAAAGCAGCTGTAAGCATTTATAAAGAGCAACTTTCTTTGCAAGATTTCACTCCATTGAGTCAGGATTTAACTTAAAAAAACATCTAAAGACATGCAAGTACATCAGAATGTGTGCATCATAGAAAATAGGAACATCTCTCTGTGATTGGTTAAAGCCTTCGATCAAAGAGGAGCAAAAATGTGGAAAACTCTATAAAGCACATCCAACAAAGTATAATTATCCCTACAATGTTCAGCCAACTGCTAAAATGGTACAAAGTGTGTCCAGTCAGTGAAAACACATGATTTCCCCATGTCAAAGGAAAACTGTAGTGCCCTATGGCCACAGTGAAAGACAGGGTGTATAGAAACACTGTGTTGTGGATTCGTCTGTTCTTTTCTTGGAAATTTGATCTCATTGATTAGCCAGGAGGAAAATAGTTTGATGTTTATTGCTATTAACTTTTTACAAGCTATCAAAGACAAAAACACGCTTTGTATAGCTGAGTGTGGTTTCGTCTGCTAAATAACTCATGATTTCACAGTTTTAACATTTTTCTGTCTACTGCTTCAAGCCTTGGTAACGCCTTTATCAGCTTCTGTTTTTCTTGGATACAAAAAATTCTTCGTTTTGTGTTCTTTACCCAGCACACAATTTGTGACCATTTCAGTCAATCGGTCAATTAGTGCCAATTCATTACCAAGGTTATCTCAGGATATTGACAAGGAGGGCAGGTCTAGACTGTACCCTTCAATGAATTATCATTATACATGTGAATCTCGATATATTAGAATTTTTTTAGATATATATTGAAAACAGATTAAAAAAAATCTTCACCTGGATTCCTGAGGCTGTTTTCAAACAGGAAACGGAACTGCCAGAAAATATACTGCACTATATTGCTCAGCATGTAGTTGTTTAATGTAGTTCTGTGCTTCCACAGTTACCAGTGCTGTTGCTGTTTCATCGTTGTCTGCAAGCTTTGAGAGAATGTGCAGAAATATGGAGAATATGAACAGACAGAAAACCTTATCTGTATGGATGTGGAGCATAAATGATCCTTTAGCCTAAATACAATCAAAGTATTATTGAGAAAATTAACCCCCTGTAGAGGCTGCACTACTATCAAAAGGGCTATTCACACTACAGATGCCCAGACTGTAAACATGTTTATTTCTGCTTTTAAAATGGGCATCTTTGGTGATGGATGTTAGACGGACTTCTGGGGCTTTGGAGCCGGCCTCAAGTGGACACTCGAAGATTCACATTGGCCTTATTTGTCCTACGCCGTAGGTGGTTGCTGGGTTTTCATGTCATACTGTGTCAATAAAGAGCCATGATTTGTTTTTCCACTCCAATGGGAGCGTGACTCAGTCTTCAGGCATTGCCACTAAAAAGTAAACACTGACTACTCAAGTGATTTTTATGACACTTTAAGTCCCATGCCAAGAACTGGTTATATTTCCACAAAATCACTGCAAAGATTTCTTTCACGGACACAATTTCTAAAGGATGATTTTTATGACAATCCCTGTGGGTCTTCCTCGAACACCACCATGAGTTTCACTTCCAGGGCTTTTCAGTGAAATTTCCACTAACGCTGTGACCTCTCGGAGCAGCTACCATGGCTGTCTCTTTGTCATGTTAAATGTCTCGATGAACCTTGTAAAAGTTCTCTTTGTGCTGCGAGATTCATGTAAAAAACAATGGTCTCTAAGGAAGAACTCCCAGATCTGGTACTATTTAGAGCTACATGATTAAATAAGGAAGCTGTAACCTACCCTGGGAGATGAACAGAAGCACATAATCACTTTCACACACAAGGCAGCTCCAAAGAAAGTCATGAACATGTCTAGAAATGCTGTGAGAGAGGGGTTAATGACTGAAAACAATCCTAGTTAACACTCCCAAACACTGAGGGGTTCATGCTAACAGTGACGTTCTTCACGTGTCATGTCTGCTGGACATCTATTTATGTATACAGGCCTGTGTCGTCTGGTTCGATGCAATCATTACACTAATGATGTACCGCTCTATTAACAAATTAAAGACTGGGCACTTTCCTTGCATCCGTTCAAGGGCTGTTTTCCCATTTTTCTTCATATTTAATTAAAAACTGTTGCAGAAATTGCAGAGTGCCGTAGTCAAGATGAGGTTAAGTGCTGAGGGCAGTCCTTGCACTTTTTCTTGTATGGCAATCATAAACACTTCAAGTGAGTGCAAAGGGAAATGTACGTTAGCCGTATAAGATAATCAATGTCTGTCAAAAAGATGCATAGTTGAGGCTCCTCTAAGATGTATTGCACATGCAATCGATGTATCAAAATGACTTCCCATGTGCGGGATATGAGGCTTTTGACTCCTGAGCCTGCATGATCCTTGCAAGTCAATACAAACACATTATTAACCACATTTATTTTTCCTAGCGACCTAATTTGAATCATAATACAATGAAAGAGTGTTCACTCAAATACAGTGCACATGAAAGACATTAGAGCCTTTATTCCTTTGAATTTCCCTGCAAACATCAGCAGCAGTGTAAATAACACCACACATATTTGCATTTATTGCCATATTGAGTGAGAAATTCTCTCCCCGAGCCCCTCGGGAAAACAAAATGCAGCACAAAGGCTCCTTTATTATCTGAAATTCTTCACTCTGAGACGGTCTCTAAAATATGCACAACTTGGGATCTTATCCACTTGTCATTTATCAATAAATCAAGGTTTAAGAGATCTGCTTTTATCAAAATTTTAATGTGGATGAAACATTTATCAGCCTTGAAACATTAAAATTTAAATAAACTTCATTATTTTATAAGTGGAAATGTATTTTAAATGTTTTCTTGGACTCTGTTTTACCTTATCTGCTGACTTAAACCTTCCTTTGAATTAAAGCCTGCTATAACCTTGCTTGATTAATGAGGTGAGATGTATGGTGCAGCAGCATACTGATCTCTGATACGGTCACCTCTCTTCACAGATGTCAGGTCAAGGTGTGTCTCATACGATGCTAAATGTGACCGTTCTTCTGACCCCGCAGTGTCTTGGTTTGAATCCAGGAAACCTAAAGTTTTTTAAAAGTGTTGAAACTCTTTACGGAGGTGAGATGAAGCTGTCTTTTAACAGCAGTGACAGTGCTGCTTTTATCACTTGCTGCTTTTTTTGTCAGCCAGAAGAGCTAAAAGCACCAGCCAGCCTTGAAGTTAACTAAAATGTTGAGTGTGACAATGATAACACCAACAAATCTATTTAGGAAATGAACATCAGTGCGGCAGAGCTCCTGCATGTAAACACTTATCTTTTCAAAGATCTGGTCTGTTTGCATGGCTGGGGTTTTAGCAGAGCATCAAAAGCAAGGTACACACTACAAGGATGATTTGGGGCCAGATTTCCTCCTCAAAAGTAAATGGTCGTATTTGTGTACTCTCTCTTGTGTTGTGTGATGACACGCCATTTATTCCTATAAAAACAGAGGCTTATCAGGACTCAAACAGCCACTCTGGTAGTAATAAGCTCCAAAAATGCTCAGGGACAACATCATGCAAACTGACCAAATACTGTATTTAATGTGAATAGAATTGTTAAATGTACTTAATAAACAGCAGATGCATATTCAGCCTCTCACAGCCGCTCTTGAGGTAATAATTTCCAAAACCCTAAAAAAAAAAACAGAAAAAAATATCAGAGAATTTGGTGTATAAGATGCACTATAACCTCCTGAGACCTGAGCCTTTGTTTGGAGATTATTTTTGTTTTCTCTCACTTATTTGGGATAAATATGGTCTGATAAACTAAAATATCAGAATTTTTTTGGTAAATTTCCTTTCCAAAACCCCCAGAAATTCCATAATTTAAGAAAAAAAAGGCTTTGAAAATTCTTAAACATATTTTTAAAGTATCTAATGAAAAGTACCCAAATATTTCTTTAGATAGTCCTCAAATTTTTCAGTGAAAATTCCTCATAAAGCCTTAAAATTCCAGTAAAATTTTCCCCCAAAAATCCATGCAAATTCCTAAAAAATGCAAGCAAATATTACTTAAATATAGATATTTAAGTAATTTCCCCTTTAAATTTATCAGCAAATTCTAGAAATTTTCAAAAATATTCTCCAAAATTCCATGAAAATGATGGAAACAACCCAAACCCACCTACAGTTTTCTAAGAAAAATGCTGAAAATTTCAAAGGACAATCATAAACCCCAAATTCCCAATCCATTTCCCACCAAATTTGGCAATAAGTTCCCCATATTCCAAAGGAAAATGCATTTAAAACTGTAAATAATTAAAAGCCATGAAACTATCCAAAATATACAAATGTAACCTCTTATTTCCATAAAAATACTTTGATAACTTCCAAGCAAATTCCCTAAAGCAAATTATCCCAGCATTTCAAGCAAATACCTTAAACTTGAATGGATATTTTGGACGATTATGACATCTATTCTAATACCAGAAATGATTGCTATAACGTAGGAAAGCCAAAATGTAATGTCTTCATACGTGGATGCAGGGTCTTAGGAGGTTCAATACTTTTTGTTCCACTCTCCTCTTAAAGCACAGCGAGTGCTCTCAGAGTTGGGCCTGAATGTGCTACATATCTGTATTTTTGGTGAACAGAAAATGAACATTCCAGTTTATACACATCATGAGTGGCAACGTGATAAAGTTGGAGGTGTTTAGGAACAACAGCAACTCGACCACTAAGTGGAAGACCATGTAAAATCGCAGAGAGGGGTCAGCGACCGCTAGGGTGCATGGTCATACAGTCGCCAATGTCTGCTGATTCCATAGCTGGAGAGTCCTGAACTTCAATTGGGTTTAATGGAAACACAAAAACTGTGCGGCAGGGGCTTCATGGATGTGGCCGAGCAGCCACATCCATGGTGAAGCCTCACATCACCAAGTCCAATGCCAAGCCTCAGATTCTGCTTTTGGTGCTTTGACGCTTTTCTATTTGGCAGATGGGCGAGTCAAGGTTTTGCACATGGTGGTACACACATTACCTGCCTGACTTAATTGTACCATCTAGGGCTGAACCATTTACAAAAATAATCTAATTGTGATTTTTTTTTCCCAGTATTGCGATTTGATATGAAATTATTATTAGGTTCCTCATCTCATGTTCTTTTCAACATATTCAAGCAATAAATCATTCTACATTACAACTTACATGTAGTCAGGAACACTCTCATCATGCATTTAACAATTTTATTGCAAAATGGATCTATTACAGTTTTACTCAACAGTGAAAGCTCTGCTCTAGATATTCTCCCTGGGATAATCAAGCAGCATGCTTTGCTTTTCCAGGGAGTGCTTAGCTAGAAGCCTCCATATGAATGATGCATTTATGACAATGTGCAGGAGGTGAAGCTTTGCCAGCAGCAGCGTGATGCATCAACATGAAAAAATGAATGTATTAAACTGGTATTTTGACGCAAGTCAAAGCAATATTGCAACATCTGTGATTTGTAAATTGCAACAGGCCATATTGCGATGTAATTTCATTTGCGATTAATTGCCCAGCCCTAGTGCCAACTGTCAAGTTTGATGGAGGAGGGATGCTGGTATGGGGCTGGTTTTCAGGGTTTGGGCTAAAAGCTCCCCATCTCCAGTAAAGGCCACTTTTAATGCTTCAGCATACCAAAACCTTCCAGGCAATGCTGTGCTTTCAACTTCATGGCAAAAGTTTGGAAAAGGCCTTTTTCTATTCCAGCATGACTGTGGCCCAGTACACAAAGAAAAGACTATAAAGACATAGTTTGATGAGTTTTGTGTGGAAGAACTTGACTGGCCTGCGCAGAGCTCTGACCTCAACTCCACTGAGCCCTTTTGAGGTGAACTGGAATGCGGATTACAAGCGAGGCCTTCTTGTCGAACATCAGTGCCTAACCTCAGAAATGCTCTAGAGCAGTAGTGTCAAAGTCAATCACAGCAGGGGCCGGATTCTGACTTCAGGTCTAACCTGAGAGCCTAACAGGGTCAACATTGAACCATGAACTGTCAACCTCATTTTCACCAGTAATGAATAATGGAACAAAACTTTGGACTGATGATAAATGATTCTGAGATTAAAGAAAGTCAAAATGATAAGTTTGGTTAAATGCATTAAGTCAAATGCTTTTAAAATGCAAATATATATATATATAAAGTTGAAATCATGAGTTTTAAAAGTCAAATTATGAGATCGAGTTAAAAACAATTAGTTTAAATGGTCAAATTAATGGTTTAAATTTCAAATTGTGAGTCTAAAAGATCAAAATATGGGATTAAAAGTCAAAGTTGGGAGTGGAAAAGGTCAAAAAATGAAATAAAAAGTCAAAGTCACAAGTTTAAGTTGTACATGTGTGATGCCAAATTGAAAATATGAAATTAAAACACAACGTAATTTCTACTCCCGCATTCCTGACTTTATATTTCATTGTTATTTCTCTTTCCTTTTTCAGTTTTTATGAATTACCAAAGGTACTTTAAATCATCAAAGTTAAGTTTACATTTTTATACTGGAGGAAATCTGCAGACCTCATACCGGTGGGCCAGTTCTAAGAAAAATATGATATGAACGTGTGAGCCGTGTATAACTGTAACACGGGCCAGATTTGGCCCTGGGGCTTGAGCTGCTCTAGAGAATGAATGACACAAATTCACACAGAAACACTAAAAGATCTTGTGGAATGTTTTACAAGAAGAGTGAAGGCTGTTATATCTGCCAAACGGGGTCAACTCCATAGTAAAGTACATGTATTTGAATACAATGACGTTACAGTCCCTGTTGGTGAAATGGTTGGATGGCTGAATACTTTAATCCATATAGTATATCAATCTATGATCTAACTATCTTCCCCCTCTCTGACTCTTCTCTGCAAGTTTTTTGCACCTGTTTCTTAAACTTACATTTTTGAATGTAAAATAAGCATTTTCCTGAGATCCATGAGCTGCAATAACAAACCACAGATGTACAGTAAAATGAAGAGTAGTTATGTTGTATTGATGTGCATTTATTAGGATTGAGTTGAGGAAGCAACTCTTCAACCTTTCCCATATAGAACTGGTCCTTTGTGGATAAAAAAGGTTAAGAAATATTAACACTTTAAAACCTTTAACCCCTTAAAGACTGTTGTATCATATTTGATACATACTTTTATGATACCTCTATCTAATCAAAATGATCGTAGTAGAAAAAAACATCTGAATACAATCTGATAAATGATGAAAATGCCCTTAAGTGGATTATCAAATTTTATGGAAATTTAAATTTTTTGGGGGGGATTTCATTAGAAAATGAAATAAATATTTCAGTTCCAAAAAATGTAGAATTTTCTGGCTATAATTTGTGTTCTCAGGCTTTAAAGGGTTAAAACTGAGGCAACACGACAACTTACTCAGATTTAACCGTTTAAAGTTCACACAATATGCAGATGTAAAATCAGAAATCTCAATTCAGTCAAAATAACTGATTGTCAGTGATTATGATTTGTGCCATCAGCAGGGATGGAGGGCATCGTGCAGACTGGTAAGAACACATGGGGCGGCACCACTTAAATCTGCAGGATCCCCAGCAGAGGGCGCTCATGTTACACGAAATACCAATCCCGTGGAAACTCATAAGAATACTTTATAAGCAGTATTTACATTATCAAAAGTAGTAAAGTTAGGCCAAATGATGGCAACAGGAATCATTAGAAATTATCCATAAGCTCTTGCATGTTAATCTAAAGTCATCTTTACAGATTTTTCAGAAGTTTGAGTTGAGTAGAAAGGGATCCAATCTCCTCAGAAGTCATTTCATTTTGTACAACTGTAACTATTACTATGCTGAGTATTTGTGATCCAGTATCTGATCGTGGAGAACCCTAAAGACAGCTGAACACTTTCTCAGGTGACTGTGACAGGGGACAGAACATTCTATATGCCTGCATGCTGCATGAAATGATCCAGGTAGGACTGCAGCTCTCTCTCTCACTAACTCTCTCCCTGTTATGAAGCCCATGTGTCTGTCAAAACTTTTACACTTTTGGTGAAAAATGTCCAAAAACTACTGCAGATTCCTTCTGACTGGTTGCCTCCATGTTTGTGTTCTCCAGAGTTGCGTTCAATCAGGATTTCGCAGAACTTCTTCTTTAGAGTCAGGACCTAAACCATAAACTGAAATAGAGACAGGATCAGATTGACGTAAGTGATTTAAATTATAGCTCCAGATCCATCCTGCTGTTTGAATTTGTGTCGTGCCTATTTTCAATTGTGTTGGGGCTCTCTGTGTTCATGTTGTGCTGTTTACATTAGCCTTTTGATCATTGCATTACTGTGCTGTGACATTTGCATCTGTGTCATGGCTGTATGCATTCATGAGTTGTGTCTGCATTTATGCTCTGCCTATTTCCATTCATGCCATGGCTTTCACATCTGTGGTGCTGCATTTGCAATCGTGTTGTGGAGTCTGCCATTGTGTCCAGGATGTGTGTGTTACTATTGTGCACTTGGCATTTGTGCTGTGATGTTTGCATTTGTGTTGTGGCTCCTGGCATTTGTATGTTGTAATATTTGCATCTGTGTCATGACTACTGTATATGCATTGGGTTGAGTCTATGTGTGTCCATGTTGTGGTGCTTTTTCTCATATTGTGGCAGTTTTCTTTGGTTTTATGGATATGTTGTGACTACTTGCATTTGACCGCTCTCTGGTGCATTTTTGAGCGTTCCAGGCTAGACTGTATGTCTAATGCTGATGTGCTCAGAAGATGGGGGATTGGAAGGGTCAGCTGCTAGATATGGTGTGCAGCTATGCTTTTATGGGGGCAGAAGCTGGCGCCCTGCTCTGATCCAGCTCAGTGCTTACTGGGTGCCCAGGACCTACTGGGCTGGACCAGAAGCCAGGGCCTGCTGCATGCGTCATGGAGGGGTCACCTGGAGAGATGGGGCATGGGCCGGGATGGCCTGGATGATGGCCATCAAGATGTCAGAGCAGTTCAGATTGACGGTGCAAAGTGCCTAATCGGCATATGCTCCCATACCTGACCTGTTCACATTCATGTTGTGTTCACATTTGTGTTCTGGTTGTGCTAGTGTGTTTGTATGGTGTTGCATTTGTGTTGTGCAAGTGCTACTGTGTTTCAATTCAAGTCAGTTCAGTCATACTTTATTAACCCCTGAAGGAAAAGTTACTGCTATTGTTGGACATGCTCCACACACATAGGCTGAATTACATGCAGATACAGGACCCCCAAGGACATGCACTGATAGCCTTGCTGCTCTTGTTGAAGCGCAGCCGTGAGCTTTTCAGTTCAGTGCCTTGCTCAGGGACGCTTTGACAGTACTCAGGAAGTGACCTGGCACGTCTCCATCCACTAGGCCAAAGTCCAGATATGGTCTGACTGGGACTTGAACCAGCAACCTTCTGATTTTCAGCCCAAGTCTTTCCAGACTGAGCTACATTTGCATTTGCTAAACTAAATTTGGTCTTTGTTTTACTCTTCAGAATAAAATTTTCCTTAGTTGAGTTACATTTTAGTCATTTTTGCTATTTATAGTTTAAATAGTCAAGGACTCAAAAAACGTTTTAGTCAAAATATGTCAAAAAAGGTGAACACATTTTAGTTGTTACTTTGAGATTTACAGAACTCACCTTGATCAGTGTTAATTTTGGCAGCTAGTTTTAGTTTTAGTCTTAGTCTTCAGACGAAATGTCTTTTCATTTTAGTCCCATTTTAGTTGTTTCTATCCTTCTTAGTTTTAGTCTAGTTTTAGTCGATGAAAACTCAAAATATTTCAGTCTAATTTTAGTCCACATATAAAGTCCTTACATTTTAGTCTTTACTTTAAGTCCAAGCATTTATTTTCTTGCCTAAATCTGGTACCAAGTCATGTTATTGTGTTTTATGCCCCCCACCAAACCTAGGGTCCCTGCTTTCTACAGCTGAGAGACAGAATAGATACAGATGCATTGATTTACCCACAGTAGAGAAATATCATGGATTTTGAATGTCCGATGAAAACTACATTACATTTTAGTCTATTTTTAATCATCTTGATGAAAACTACTTACTTTTTGTCAGTTTTAGTCATCACAGATCTATTTTTGTTAGTCTTAGTCTAGTTTTTGTCATGGAAAAAAGGCTGTTGACGAACATTTTTAGTCATAGTTTTAGTCGACAAAATCAACACTCACCTTGAATGTACCTTAAATTGTCCTCATGTATTAAGATTTGAAAACCTTTTAGCATGAGCTAAGCTTTACTGCGTGTAGCCACAAACATTGTGTCTGTTGATAACAGGCTGTGAGTATGTGGCGTCCTGATGGTGGGCCTTAAACAGGGTGGACTCTGGCTTTAATTAATCATTGTGAAATAGCTTTAAGTACACAGTTGAGCAAGCAGGCACCCACACACAGTGTGATGGTCAGTGTTTGAATGAGTGTGGATGTTGTTCTCACTGATGTCTCGTTTCAGCAGCCCGACTGCAAGAAATACAATCTTTGGATGGAAATAGTTGTAAATCCTGCATTTTCAATCAAAATACACCCCAGTTAGAAGAACAAAAATATCAAATCTGTAAACACCAATTCCAGAAATATTGGGGCATTGTGCAAAATGTGAACTTAATTGTAGCAGATAGACTGTTTAGTATAAAGATTGCATGTTTTTATTTTACATTCTTCTAGAAAATCTCCCATACAAAGCATTTGAGAAGGGCAGGACTTTCAAAAACATTATCAGAAAGGGATTTGATACAGATAACCCCCCACCCACCATAACCATCACAAACTCATGCCTACGTAGGTCAGGAGAAAAGCAAAAACATCTTCTCAGTCATGGAAAGCTTCCAGCGCTGATCTTTGCTTTTTATTTCATGGTCCAGTTCTGATAAAACTGACGCTATACTAGTTATAGCCGAGCTAATAGCTGCACTAATGGCAGCCAATGATATTAGCTTTCAGAACAACTTAACCCTGCCTGTTGGTGGTGCTGATTGCACAGAACCATTTTCAGGTCCAGCACAAACATTTCAGATTGGAGCTTTGCAAAATGGATTAACCTGATGAGAGATTCAGAATAAACACAAGACACTTGTGCCTTACAAAAATGATCAGTGCTCAGTGAAGAAATCCCTAAACCCTTTACGATTTTAACCTTGCAAAACAAATGGATATGCCTGTTTCCGTGTTTCTCACGGCAAATCCATCTTGCAAAGCTCCAGGGAAGACATTCGCATGGATGCTGCTAAAGCGCTAGTTTTATCAGAACTTGATGACATTTCTTCATTAAAAGAAGAACAAAGAACAGCAGTGAGTTCTTTTCTTGTCAAAAACAACAAAAGTCATGTACTGACATGTCTGCAGTCGCCATGGATCATGTTATGCAATTCTTTATGGACTTTACGCCTCAGTAACAGCTATGTCACATGTTTTGTTGCTCTGATTGGCCTGTAAAGATGTGACACACAGAACCTTCATCCAGTCACCCTCCAAGTTTTTTTTTTTTTAAGGCTCTGCACTTTCCTGAACGCCGTCTATGGAAGGTTTACCAGTGGGATGTGTGAAACAAGTCCATCTGGCATGTTAGATTATTACTATTTGCCTCCAAAGGTCAACTGTACAGACCAATGGGCAGCAAAAAACCAACGCTTCAACAGGGTTGTCAAGTGGAAACCGTCCTTCATCTGTGTTTTGTCCAGTTAGCCCAGTTAGTGATGCTGTTTGTATGTGTGGGATTCAGAGAAAGATAGGATGACTGGAAACGCTTCATCTGCAGTGTGTAAGACTTTTTTTAAACTGAAACACTGCAGATGTTTGTCACAAGCCATTCCCACTTCACTCGTACCATGTAAGCACCCAGGTCATGCACGACAGCCTGACCATATAGTGTGAGCACATGAATCGTGCATGATGAGCATGCATCGTAAGCAATTCAGTTGCACAGTATGGGTTAACATTCTGCCACGACTGTCATAAAGTATGCTTGAAATCATATAGTGTTTGCTCGGCTTTCTTAGTCTTTCATTTCCATGTCCCAACTTTTTCAAAAGACTTTAAAGACATTAAATTTAGAACATCTGTTCCAGAAAAGATGAGTTTGATCAGTTCTAACATTGAATCTCTCATGCTGTATTCAGGTGAATATAGGTTGAAAAGGATTAGCAAATCACTGTCTTCTGTTTTTATTCATATTTTACAAAATGTCCCAACTCTTGTGGAATTAGCTCTTGAAGATTTAGAGGTTCAACCTAAGACATGCACTGCTACGCTACACTGCCACTTTGAAAATTGCATTTTTTACAGGTTTCACAGGAAAAGCAGAGCTGGGGCGAATTGATAGGTTCAGCGTCTGTAATGGTGTCACTGGCTGTAATTTTTATTCGCAGAAATGGGATTTGGGCCAGTTTGATCATATTTTTGGCGTGTGCTGATAAAAAAATGTACATCATAATAAGAGTAATTATGAACTGAGTATCAAAAAGCTTTTCCCAGTTTAGCACTTTAATGGTGCTTTTAAGTGGAATAATTTGTATCTTCAGTGAAACTGTCACAAAAAAGGCCGTCACACATCTGCTGGATTGTATGATCCTGGTTATGACAAGTGTGTTGTCTTTTTATTACTTTTTCTCGCAGGTCTTTTTGATGTTAAATATACCAGTCTGCTTCCCACTCAGAGGAGTTTCCCTTCATCTTTTGGAGAGATGCTGCTGACATCCACCAAAGCAGACCAAATCTCCCAGCCACTCGGTTGCTTGTTTACCATATGGCTCGATATAAATATTAATAAATTCACTTTCATTTTTAATACATGTATAAATAACTCTGCATAATTCTGGAGATTCTTCGTATGAGTGGAATTTAAATGTGAGAAAACGTGCTAGTGAGCTTGCTGTGCAGCCTTTTTTGGAAGGAGATACTACTAAGCTTCAATAGGCACAATTTCTTTAACAGGCATTTCTCATTCAGGGAAAAATATGTAGTGTCTGTCATGCATGTGTGACCTAAACTCTGCCAGTCTGGTGCATAGAGCTCTGTTTTACATTCCGCTCACACTCCTATTTGCCTTTTCCCTGCCTGGGTTTAGAGCTGAATTTTAAAACAAGGTATTTTTTCCCCAGCATTGTTCTTTTTTTTCTCAGAGACAATGCTGCACTGCATGAATCCTCAGGGCCTTTATCCGTTTCCTTTGAATGTGGTTCCAACCATCAGGTCTTAGGCTCCCACAAACCCCCTCCTCCCTCTCTGGCTGTGTAAATATTCCATGAGCCGCTGCCCCCACATTGTGGATCGACAAGCATTACTGACAGGAAAACTTGGTCTTTAACAGCAGTTTTGGATACACACTTAAACCTTTAAGCCTTCATTTCCAAATCACCAGGTTGGTAGAAACACTCAGTTGAGTCAGGGAGATATCTGATGAATATGGAGCAACCTACATCCTCCCTTTTATCGTTTAAAAAAAAATTAGCAAAGTAAAAATAGAACAGGGTTTTAAGTTCTCAGACACCGTTTTGATTCCCTGGCATGAGGATGTGAGGGGAAAAAAAAATGTAAGTGCATATGGGAATTTGTTGTGCAGGCAGTTTATCATGTTTATGGAGTTCATGTGTGGTGCTCTGACTCTCAGCCTTACCAGCATTACTAGAGAATGCAGTCAGATATCAATTAGCACGTACAGTACCTTAAAAAGTATCTACCCCCTTGTATGTTTAACTCTTTTATTGATTTTATAAATCAGTAATAGGGCTGCACGGCAGCGCAGGGGTTAGCGCTGTTGCCTCACAGCAAGAAGGTCCATGGTTCGCTTCCCAGTCAGGGCCTTTCTGTGTGGGGTTTGCACGTTCTCCTCATGCATGCGTGGCTTCTCTCCAGGGAACTCCGGCTTCCTCCCACCACCAAAAACATGCTGCTTAGGTTAATTGATCACTCTAAATTGGCCGTAGGTGTGAGTATGAGCATGCTTGGTTGTCTGTGTCTATATGTCAGCCTTGCAGTTGACTGGAAACCAGTCCAGGGTGTACCCCGCCTCTCGCCCAGAGACAGCCCCCCCCACACACAACCTCCAGCTCTTTTATGTAATGTGAAAACAGAATTCTACAAAGTAATTTCAGTTAAGCAAATATATGTAATGTACATTAAGTGACTGCATAAATATTAACTCCCTTCAAGCCAGTATTTAGAAGATGCACCTTTGGCTGCAAACACTGAGTCTGTGTGGATAGATCTCAACTAGGCTTGTACATCAATTTTACTCCATTCTTCTTTGCAAAACTGCTCAAGCACTGTCAGGTTATATGGGGGTCGGGCTTAACCAACCCATTTCTAGTCCAGACACAAATTCTCTGTTGAACTGAGGTCTGGGCTTTGACTCAGCCACTCCAGAACATTCACTTTGTTGTTGTGGAAAATAAATCTTCTCCCAAACTGTAGTTCTCTTGCAAACTGGATTTTCCTACATTCTTTCAGGTTCATTTTACCCTCTACCTTCCAGGGATGGCTGCTGAGAAGCACCCCCACAGCATGATGCTGCCACCACCGCGCTTCACAGTGGGGATGGTGTGTTTGTGGTGATGTGCAGTGTTTGGTGTCTGCCAGACATGGTATCTTGTCTGATGGCAAAAAAACACACCATTTTGGTCTCATCAGGCCAAAACACTTTCTTCCACTTAAAGGTATACTTTAACATTTTGGCAAATTTGCCCATTGCCATAATCCCTATAGTCTTAGTAATAGGTTCGTTACCTTCAGTTGTCGGTGCAAGCTATTTTCAAATCGCTGCTGCTGAGTTCAGACCTGCTGTGCCAACTCAATGTAAGCTGACGGTATTCCGGCTTTCCTCATCAAACTCATCAAATACACAATCCAACAACTCCAAAATGCTCTCATGGACAAGTTGTGACCTGTACATTCACCACGCTATGAAATAATCATGGAACATTATGAGACGGAGATGTTTTAAAGCTAAATGCAAAGCTGGAACTACACTCCAGACATAGCTGCTATACTGAGTCACTCCGCCCAGTTGTTTACTCAAGAAATAGTTCAGAGTATTTGCTTCATGTGTCGTAATGTTACATAATTATACGTTATTATTTCATAACGTGGTGAATGTGCAGGTCCCGACTTGTCCATGAGAGCGTTTTTGGGGTTGTTGGATTGTGTATTTGATGAGTTTGATGAGGGAAAGAAAAAATACCGTCTGCTTACATTAAGTTGGCGCAGCAGGCCCGAACTCGGCAGCGGCGATCTAAAAATAGCTTGCATCGACAACTAAAGGTAACGAACCTATTACTAAGACTACAGGGATTATGGCAATGGACAAATTTGCCAAAATGTTGAAGTATCCCTTTAACCATGGAGTCTCCCACATGCCTTTGAGGGATTTAATATGTTTTCTTTATCAGTGGCTTTCTCTTTGCTTCTCTCCCTTAAATCTTTGACTGGTGAAAAATCCAGGAAACCGTTGCTGTCTGCAGAGTCACTCCCATCTCAGCTGCTAAAGCTTGGAACTCCTTCAGAGTAGTTATAGGTGTCTTGTTTGTGAGGACGGCCTGATCTAGGCAGATTTACACGTGCCATATTCTTTCCATTTCTTGATGATGGATTTCACTGAACTCTGGAGGATGTTCAGTGCCTTGGCTTTTTTTTGGTATCCATCCTCTGACTTCTACTTTTCAATAACCTTTTGTCTGAGTTTCTTGGAGCATTTTTTTTTTGTCTCCATGGTGTAATGGTAGCCAGGAACACTGATTAACCAGTGACTGGATCTTCCAGACATAGGTGGCTTTATACTACTGTCTCTTGAATATTTATGCAGTCTGTTCTTTTACATGAAATCTCATTTCACTTTGATGCTAGAGTTTTTTGTTTGTTTGTCAAAAAAGCTAAATAATATCAACCATGACTGATTTATAAAATCAATAAAAGTTCTGCATTTTAAAGCTATTGCAGTGTTTCTATTCACATTTAGCTGTTTTGAATAAACAGCACAAAGTGAAGTCAATCTCTCCAGTCTCTACCCTCTAGAATTTTTTTTACTTTAAGCCTTGGTAGAGTCGTTATAATTTCCCAGGTCCTTTTTTTGTAGATAGGGAGCAAAATATGGATGACTGATAGCATGTCGGTGTGATTCATTTAGTACTAAAAGGCAGAGAAATCCTGCTGACAAAGGCCTCTGCAAATGGCCCCGCAGCAGCTGGGATAGAGAGCTGTGTCCTTCTTAATCAAGGAGATCATAGGTCACCTTGGCAATTATCAATTCTGAATGCACACAATAACAAACTATCTTTCCGACAAATCACCTGCCACATTTTCATTTGCCTGTCTATAATTTATTTCAGCCAGTGATGAAGAAGTGAAGAGGCGGGATAAAGGGAAAAAACCCTGACGATCTTGACGTTGCCTGGGAAAAAGAGCCGCTTAGTCATTAATAACAGAGATGAATACTAGTTAACCTCACGGTTCCGTCATTGTCTTCTCTAGTATGACTAATCAATCATGAGCTACTAATCAATCTCTGTCAGCTACACGTTTAACCCGCCTGATATCTGCTGCACAGCTGAGAAATGATCACTGGTATCTTCAAATCCCAAGCGTTTCACAGGCTGATCAGAACGAGGAAGACTTGGATTTATTAATGATCTTACTGTGTTTGCAGAATCCTTTCATCACATTCATCTTTCCACTGATGTTGCTGTATGTAGGAGTCAGGTTCTGGTGAGTGTTACAACTCAAACATGAATTCCAGCTCTGGCTGCCTTGTGAGGCAGTCTCTACAGTAATCCTGACATTCCTTTATGCTGTACTGAATGCCATGTGGACTTTCTTTTGTCCCTATGGACTATACATCCTGCACAGTCCATATCTTCTTCCTACTTTCCATGAGAAGCGCTCTCCTTTGCATGAAACGCCTCACATACACTATTTGCTCTATCTGCTGTAGCTTTTGTAGCTCCGTGGACAACTCAGAGATACAGCTAATTAAAATGTCTGTGATAAAATAATTAGCCTCCCCGGCTGACAATGGAGAATGGAATTCTTTTGTTATCACTCACTGAACTGATAAGAAACTTTTCAGGCATCTTAAAATATGCTGTCGACAAGAGAACCACAACTGAAAAGGTAATTTTCACTCGCAGTAATGCTTAAAGAACGAAAAATCAGCACAAGGTCATCTACCTGGATGATTGCCCACACACCGGTGGGTGGAAATGCACCAGTGAATCAAAACATTGTGTGATGCTGCTGTATAATGAATGCAGTAACACTTTTAAAAGGAGGTCACTAAAATTCTTCTTCTTCTGCCTAAACAGAAAGTTACTGAAAATGAAGGAACACAAAGCCGACCATTTACTTAATACTTCTAATCCTGCCATGCATGGTGTTTTTTCATAGCAAAGATGAAGTTTACAAGGATAAAGGTGGCTGACTTTTTAATAATAATTCAACATAATGCTTTTCAAGCAGGTGAAATGAGTTTTATTTGCAGATCACCTTTTATGAATTGAACAACTCAGATTGCTTTACAGAGTCAAAACACAAAACATTAACATCATCACAGAGCAAAAATAGGACAATATTTAAAATGCTGGCTTAAAGTACAGATTTACAGATTCTCTGTTCTGTGCATCAATAGGAAACTGATATCTAGTACTTAAAAGGAAGCTATGTTAAACAAGCTACCAACTAGCAATGCAGAGGGTTAAACCAACTAAATTAGGGAATATAAATGTCTTTAGCTGGTGCATAATGATGCATATATTTCATATTTACCTGTACCTGTCTTTAGCATTCCAAGCAATTTTCACATTCAACAGCACTGCTGTGCTTTGCAGCGCCACGGTTTCGCCCCAACCAAAGGGGAGCAACTGTGCACACTGAAAGAATGTCTAGAGAAGTGGTTCTCAACCTTTTCAGCCCCGCGACCATCAAAATAAAGGTGCCAGAGACCGGGAACCCTCACTGTACCTGGAGGTGTCTGAACACAGCCATGTATATTCAAGAACAGTCATGTGCAGACAAGGCTGTCCATAAGGCAGAAAATCAGAGGCCAGCAAAATCATGGTCCATGGCAAAGTGAAGCAGTGGTATTTTTTATTTAACCTGAATAATAACCACTCATATCAAAGAGACAAATATCCTTTTAATTCATTAGTGTAGTAAGTAGCCCTTCTACAAATTAAAATCCTTTAGTTAATAACAGAATTAGAATAAGTTAAAAATAGCTCAAATGAGTAAATAATGGCAAAAAAGGGTGGGAAAGGTGGTGAATTCAGATTTTAAAAGTAGCAGAAATGGGTTATAAGTGCCAAAAATTGGATTTAAGTGGCAAAAAATAACCAAAAAAATTGAAAAAATTGAGTTAAAGTTGCAAAAAAGGCCATATTAAGTAGTTAAATGAGAATACAAGGTGGCATAAATGGCATTAAAGTGGCAAAAATAAGAAGAAATTTGGTGAAATGGGATATAAAGTTAATATAAACTGGTAAAAAAAAGGGTTAGCTGTGAAATATGGCGTAAACAGTGATAAAGAAAGGTTAATATTGGCAATAATGGGTCAACAGAGCCAACAATAGGCGGAGAGTGGCAAGATTTTTCAGGCAGCTGGAGACCCCCTCTCAGTGTCTCGCGACCAATAGGGTCCCGACCCCAACGTTGAGAACCCCTGGTCTAGAGCATGGCGTAAGGCAGCATGGCCCTGATCAGCTTGACACAAGAGGTCAGAGGTCACAGGGAACTGCAGCTTCACACAGGAATAGTCTGTCAAGAGCGGATTATTTTGGCTTGTCATTCATTACGATATGATACCATGATTTTATTGCCACTGGTGAGTACATTATGTAGTTAATTATACTGATAATTTAATATAATCATATAATATAATTATATAATATAATCATACAATATGGTACTACTTGTACCTGTCCAGCTTTACTTTGATCACATGAAATAATGATGACAACATATTTACAGTGGAAACAGGGCATTTAAAAGTGTATTGAGCACTCTAGGACCAGGTTTTCTGATATTACACTATTTATTTAATTTTTAAGAGAAGGAAAACAATGCGCATTGGACTGTGGGTAATTCCTGCGAGCGGAGGATACACACATGCATCCTTGGAAATTCTCTGTTTGAAGGAGTCAGTCCCTGAAAAAAAAAAAAATTCTCGAGATTGGAACAGTCCTCTGATGGCAGGTGATGACGTAGTATCCTTCAAAAACGGCTGTTCAAGGATCCTTCCTTGGCTTTGAGAAACGCTGAGAAACAGTTGTAGTGATGATTCATGATCAGGAGTCCCTGCATTGTGCAGTATTTCAAGTTCACTGGATACTTTGCATGTTTTTCCAGCTGTTTGGATGGATCGCTCTACATCAGAGGTCATCAACTCCTTTCTTATAAGGGCCAGCTCTTTCCTGACCGATGCTGTGTTGTGATTGACTAAAAGTGAAGCATCACTTGCCCATCAAATCTTTATATCATGAACATGATCACACCTGTAATGAAGGTAAAACTCAGGAAGGCGTTACTGTCAGTGTAAATCACAGAAAATGTAGCTGTAGAGGCAAAAAGATGGCGGCTGGAGCTAATTTAATCAGTGCCTGCCAAGAGGGAGAGAAAGAGGGTCTGCCTTGGTGTGCAGTGAGTCCTGGCTGTTGACACCCGTACCCCTATTCTTGCCTGCTCTGATCCTTATCATTTCCCAATGTCTCAGTGATCACCTGCAAGCTTTCTCCATCTGCGTCTATTTGGCAGACTTCCTTTAAAAAAGAAACTAATTCTACTGTGATTTTGTCACTGTTCAGGTGAATGAAATTTGCTCGATATTTCACACACATTTCTAATTGTCTGTTTCTTGAAATGAAGTGGGTTCAGTATCTCTGATGCCTTTCTAGTTGTGAGGAAAAATAGCTTATTTGCTGCACTTTTATGCAGATATCTGTTTACAAAGACAAACAAATCATCAGAAGATTACCCCTGATGGGAGCTGGTTTGTCAGCATGCACAAAGTTTTGCTGTTTGTTGTTGTCAATATTGAATGTCCCTGCTGATACATGATTGGTCAGTACAGCTCAGACAACAGAATTGCGACAAAGACAAACCACAGGACTTTACATGGTCAAATCCACTACCCCTGTGTATAGTTTCTACAGCTCTATGTAGAACCTGTAAATAGAGATCATTTTGCCAGTCTTTGTTGGATCATGCTTCAGTATCGCCTGCGTTTGTTTAAACTTAGCAGGGGGTTGGACAAATGCATCCTATCGTGACCAAGGTTTTCACTACAGTCCATCTGACAGGAGCCGGTCTAAGCTTTGATTGGGTGAGAGGTGGGGCACAACCTGGACTGATCACCAAAAGGAAAGTCTGGACAAAAGTATCCAGCTGCTTGACCATTAAACCAACAGAGACTGTAATGACATTGCGTTCAAATACATGTACTTAAATATGGTGTTGGGCCACCTTTGCAGCTATAACAACTTTCCACAAGACTTCCATTTGTACCCATTCATTCTGAGAGCATTTAAGAGGTCAGGCAGTGATGTTGAATGAAAAGACCTGGCCCGCAATCTCTGTTCCAGTTCATCACAAAGGTGCTCAATGGGGTTACAAGCCAGTCAAGCTCTTCCACACCAAACTCATCAAACCATGTCTTCATAGTCTCTTCTTAGTGCACTGGTGCACAGTCATGTTGGAATAGAGAAAGGCATTCCTCCTGTTGCCACCAATATGAAAGCATAGCATTGTCCAAAATGTCTTGGTATGCTGAGGTATTAAGACTGGCCTTCACTGGAGATAAGGGGCCTCGCCCAAACCCTGAAAAACAGCCCCATACCTTTATCCCTCCCCTACCAAACTTCACAGTTGGGATGATGCAGTCAGGCAGGTAATGTTCTCCGGGCATCCATCAGAGCCAGACTCACCCATCTGACTGCCAAACAAAGAAGTTTGATTCATCATTCCACAGAACATGTTTCCACTGCTCCACAGTCCGCAGCTGGTGTGCTTTACACAGCTACATGGAAACCCTTTCCATGAGGCTACCAGTAGAAGTTCAAGGCTCTTCAGCAAAAGAAACAGCCGAACATTGGCGATTTTCATGCATGTGCCTTGGCAGTTGTTGACCTTGCTCTGTGATTTATATGTGGTTTTCCGCTTCACGTTGCTGTTGTTCCTGAACACTTTCACTTTCTAATACAATGCAGTTGACTGTGGAAACTGTCATGTTGCAAAGGTGGCATCCATGCTTGAAGTCACTGAGCTCTTCAAAATTACCTATTTAGATCACAAATGTTTGCAAATGGAGACTGCATGGCTAGGTGCTTGATTTTATACAACTGTGGCAACAAGCCTGATTTAATCCCCTGAAATCAATAATTATCAGGTGTGGCCAAATACTTTTGCCCATACAGTGTATGTGGAACTCAAGAAAGTATGTATTTGTAGTTAGGAAGTTAAAGCCAGAGCCCTTCTTCACTTAATGATTTCAGAATGGAACAGTGCTAAACATCATTAACATGGGGACGCGCCTCAAAATCTGTGAGTCCATGAGTGCGGAGTTTGGGATTCAGCCTGTGACTCAAATGCACCATGCAGGCCTGTCATGCCTAGTTATGGTTGCTTAGTTCTGATTGTTCAGGGGAGGGTTTTTGTTAAAGGTCAATTAGAGTTGGATGTTGATAGAAAGGAGCAAGTTATAAAAACAGTCATAAAACTGTTTCTGTCTAGTCCAAGGTTACAAAACGGATTTAATTAAGCTTTGTCCTCTTTTTAGTTAAGATCTCTTTAATACATCTATAATTTTCTGTATTTGATTAGGAGAAATCTTTTGTCTGCACTGTTTGGTCAGTATCGGCAGCAGCTCAGTGCACATGCCATGAGTGTGCAATCAGTGCATTGACTGTTATCTGTCTGCTGTCACTGCAAGTTTGGGAGCAACTGCCTGTCTTCAGCACTTTGCATTCCCAGAGACAAGCACATGAAAACTACTTCCCCAGAATGCTAAATATTAAAAAATCATAGTAAAAGAAGCAAGCTGAGAGCCAAACATTTTTAAATAGAAGTCTTCAAGTATCTTTGGAGGTGTTATAAAAAATGCATTCAGTTTGGTTTTACAGAGCAAAATAAGGACACCTCAATCAATACTGAGTGTTCCACTTACATGTTGATTAAGGGCACACTGATTTATTATCAGTGTAAGATATGTTTTTTGGTCTCGTTTTTACTGTGACCTTGGATATATGGTTGCAGATTTGGATTCTGCAGTGGCTCTGCTGAATAATAAAGATTAATGCTTAGAGATTATACTCCTGCCATGGTGAGTGCGACACATTAGAGGATACTGAAATGCAGTTGGACCATGCAGGGATGATAATTGATCTGATGCTTTTATGTTAGGAAGTAGAAAAGCATTAAATAATGCAATAAGGTGAATGCACACATCACATTACTCTAATTGTGATGACCAATCGAGTGGACACAGTTTGAATTAGTTACCAATTTGCTGCTCACAGTTTTGCTTGGGTTTAATGTGGCCTGTCTGAAATCATACATAAAGGAATTTGTTTTATAAAAACACTCAACAGTTTTTCTGCTCCACATGTTTCTTTCTTCAAAGCCATGGGAAACCAAACTTCAGAAAAGTCAGTTCACCATGGGGTCTTGTGTACATGATAGTCAACATGTCATAAAACATAATACTTTGGCTTCAAATTTTCATTGTAGCTAATGGATTCCTGTGATTTTTTTTCCTATACTAGGAAAAAACTGTTGTTTTCTTTGATGCCTATCTTAACCTCCTACAACCCAGCGTCCTCATATGAGGACAACACATTTTGGGTTCCCATGCATCGTTACACTTATTTTTGCTTCGTCTTAATAGTGGACACTTTGTCTGCCATCTTGTGGTCACAAATGTGCATTGCAATTATCAGTGTACATTAAAGATGGCTGTCATCTCCACCAAAATGTTCTACAGCCACTCTCAACACAAAACTGGTCAAGATACGAAACTCTTCAAATTATATGACTAAAACTTGCTAATTTATGCTTGATTAAATTTGTAGTTTGACATGGCATTATAATTTGACAAATTGTATTCATAGTAACAAGCTACGACAACTTTACATAGCAGGTACTCATATGACGACACCGGGATTTGGTTTTTGTTTGGGACATTTTGTAATAAAACTAATAGTTTTCAAGTAACATTGAGCGAAATGAAGCTCAGCATTAGTTCATGCAGGACATGGTAGTCATCAACCAGGCATGATCAGCTGACCGCCAGCTGATCCCAATTATCACCTCCTAGCTCCCACAGCCAATCACAGCTCTTTCTCTCAACACAGTGGTCTATTTAAATATGACATACTTCTCACTTATCCCTGCTTGCATTACTGCTGATACACCATGTTGCAGCTGGCACGTCCTCCACCTCAGCCTCCTCCTTTATAGCATAAAGCTTGTTGAACCCTTATATTCAGATTCATGCTACTATGGATTAATTGCTTTATTCAGTAGGCACTATCATAAATGTATCTACCAATATGGGGGTTTCTAGCCATGCGCTCCCTGGAAAGTCAAAGTATTGCTGCTTGACTAAGGCTGGCCACACACTAAACGATTTTAAAATCTGAAATGATTTTAAAAGCATGGGAGACCACAGACATAAGGACAATTTAAACGATTTTTTACCTTTACTCCTCTGAACGCACACACTAGACAACTCAGCCGGACTTTTAGATCACTGGAGACCACACACCTGCCGACCTACAAGCGACCTCACGTGATCATGTGGCTTCAGAAAAAAAACAAACACAAATGTCTGTGAATAGATGTATCCTCTTGCTGTCCCTCCACAACAGACTGTCGTGGCATGCATTACAGGTGCAGCAAAAATCCTAAAACAAGGGAAGGACTCAGGATGAAAACCCTGGCTGGAATGAAGCTACAGTTGTGTTTATGGTTGTGAGCGGTGAAAGTACATATGATCTGGCTGGTGATGCTGCCCCGTCTGCTCGCTGTCATTGGTTGTTGTTGGTACTCCATCAGAGCGCACTTCGACCTAGAATTGTAAATATGTTTGATATTTATGATTCGGGATCTTGGAGGATATGACGCGTTTTGGAGCAGTAAAATAATCGGGTTGACACCACACATATGCAGATTATTAAGACAAATAATCATTTGCGACAGGCGCCACCTGGGATATGCCCCACAATTTTCAGGGGAGCAAATCTTGTCTCAAATCTGGCTTAAAATCCTGTAGTGTGTGGCCAGCTTAACCCAGGGAGCATCTCTTGAGCAGAGCTTTCTCTGCCAAGTAAAACTGTATTAATTTTGCAACAAAATGGTAAAGAGTGTCCCTGACTGAAATGTTTTCGCACCTATATGGAAGAATGGCTCATATTTTGTTACCCAATTGAGTCTTTATTGAAATAAACCCACTGTCCTCATATGAGGGCATCCTAGAAAAAAAAATTACTTGTTAAATACAATGTTTAGTACCCCCGTGTAAAGCCAATGTACACTGTTTGGGTAACCCTGGGAGCATTTTTGCAAAGCAGAGCTGTATATCCATTTTGTAATAAATTGTTCAAGCTATGTGTTTTGAAGTGTATTTTTGCTCATATTTTGATGCTTTTGAAGACTCTCAACTTCGATTCTGTCATGAATTTTTACTGTTTCGAGACACATTTCCAGATGCTTTAATCTGACTACAGCCTGCTGCTTATTACTCAGCTCTCAGATTTCTTTTTTTCTCAGGTAAATGCAAATATCATGTTGTTCTGGTCATTTTTTTACACCAGCCATCTGTATAATAATGGTCATCCTACACTGCATTACACAATTAGTGCTTTGGAGTCAACCTTGTCTAAGGAGCAATTGCCTGGATCAACCTGTCGGCTGTAATGAGGCTGGCTGAAAACTGCGTGCACCGCTGGTTTCCAGACGCTCGGCTGTCCCTTGTGATATCCATCTCATGAGTCTGGTCTGGCCTGTCAATCTGGGCTGGAGGGAGACTCTGCCTGTGCTGATCACATCTGCCCAGAGAGCTGCTCTCACCAGCATGGATGGTCATGGTAAACCGTGATTGTGTCATCACAACCAGGCGGACCATCTTAACGTTACTGTTCTTATGCTGCTATTTAAACATGCACGTACTGTTTCAAAGTGTGGGGGTGAGTTTTGACAGATTTACCATGGCAAACATATAATTAGATTCAGCATGTAATAAAAGTCTTTTTTTATGAGAACTGTCATAATAGAACCCTTGGTATTATTTTCTAACAAGCCTGGCTGTTCAAATAACTGTTTGCGCTCTAAGTTTAATAAACCATTAATGATATCCAGCATGGTTCATTTATATTCCAATACTAAGCAGGAGCTGTCAGAGGCGGTCCATGCAACGACATGATTGACAAGTTGACAGCTGAGCTGCAGGATGCCAAAAAAGTAAAAAGCAGAGTAATTTCCATTAAAGTAAATATCCACTTTAAAGTAAAGTTTGCATTTCCCCTTTTAAACTTGGACTATGAAATGTAGTCTGATGTCTTTTAACATATTTCTTCTTTATCTGATGAGAGCAGCCAATACTTCAATTTGTCTCCAAAGCCAAACTGTCCATGTCTGCCCCATTAACACTGACTAAGAGTCCGTATCCATGGTGACGCTCAGGGGAGAGAGAGATATTCCCTAAGTGAGCATTGCTATGAAATTAAGCTCATTAAAGTGTAGGGGCTTCTGGGAATATTCCCATGAGTCCACAAAGTCACCTCTGGGTTGATGGAGTGGCTCATGTCTCTTCATCATATCATTGATTAGAGGATTGGGTTTGACCTTTTCAAAACAATTGCGCTCACGCTCATAAGTATGTGTTCATTGCTTTGCACAAAATCTTCATGAAACAGGGGAGATTTTAGCAGATTAGGACTCAATGATCACCTGTCAGCTTCCAATCTCTGATCAAGTTGACTTCTTCATAATAAATAAATCATAACAGAGATGGAAGGAGCTGTTTGAAGCCCTGAATACTCACGGCTCATTGGTGCTTTGCACAGCATGCACTGAAAATAGGAAACGTGATTCCATGCAATTAAGAAGCTTTTTAATAGTGGTGGGAATTCTGGCTCTTTTGGATTATTTGGCTCAGATCTTAAAGTTCCCAAACGGCTCTTCATCTGTTACCATTTAGCTTCATTACATCAGCAAAACTTAGCAACGTTTGGATCCATGATTGATGATAGTGCTGTTACTATAACCCAGTCATGTTTTTTTTTTTTTAATTAATGAAACATTATGTATAATTTTTTAAATATCACGTCTTCCCAAAATGCCTTGTGGGCCAAGGAAGCCTGACACCCTGCAGACCACTACTGTGAGACAATGTATTTCCCATTGTATTTTTTTGTTTGTTTGTTTGTTTGTTTTGTTTAAATTCAGCTTTATCTTGGTCTTAGAAAGTATTTAAAGTTCCTTCATACATTTTTCCAATATTAAGGCTTTTAAAAAAGTATTAAAAAGTCTTGAATGCAAGCTTATCAGGTCTTATATTTTGATGGTTTTTTTAATAGTTATTGTAATCATAAAAGGTTGCAGCTTTTAAAATGTTTTACAATCAGAGCAAAAGAGTCTTGTAAGTATCCTAAATGGGCAATTATACCTTTATTTCTCTTCAAACATAGATGTATCCTGTTCTACTTTTTAGCTTTAACTTCAGCAAGACATGTAAATCAGTATACCTAGATTGTGGAATAACTACTTTTAGGCTGCTAAAGTAAGAAATGAGAACTTCCATTCAGCTACCTCATGTTATCAGTTTTTTATTTCATAGTCTAATCTCCAAGAATCCTAATTTACACCACAGTAGAAATTACTACCTGCATTTTATGTTCTTTGCTGTGATATTCCTGTCTTTCTATCAGCACAAAACCTATACAGTATGCTAGGGGTGTCAACGACTAAGGTTTTTCATAGTCGAATCTGATTTGTCAGATTTTGCCTTTAGCTGACTAATAGTCGAACAGCATTTCCGCTAGACTTTTTTGTACCCGGTCAAAATGACCGGCAGTCCTCAAGAATTCCAGACATTTAGAACAACTACCGGGCATTTACTTTAACATTATTTTGCTGCATTAACAGCAGCAAAACGCATAAATCTCTCTCTTACTTTTTTGTGTAAGTGTTTTAAAGTATCAAAATAGAATCTGCGCGCTTTTCCTTACACACGCAGTCAGTTACACAATATACGCCTACATTAAACACATAAACAACAACAGTTAGCTTCACATCAGCACCTTTGGCCTGTTAGCACATTGGCTGCTACCAAAACTTTGCAGCTTACAACAGCCAAATACTATCCTCCACTGACAACAACGAAGCATCCAAACACATAAAAGTACTCTCTTAACTGGACACTGTGTTAGAACTCTACATTTCAAATGAAAAATTAGTCTTACTGTCAGTTGCTAATATCAGTCCTCATGATGAGAGCTGTAACCTGTGCTAAAGCTGTAAATCCGACCATCCTGGTTTATTTGGACTAGTCCCGACAAAAGCTCCACAGCAGATAGTCCAGTCAGTCCAGTCCCCCTCTCATTAACGGCTTATCCAAGACTACTTATGCTAATTAGCCGGCGTAGGCCTCTTTCTCTCTGCTGCTGCATCGGTGTTGCGAAGCTCAGCTATAGTTCCCTTCGTTTCAGCCTCTTCATTAGCGATAACACAAAATCCCTCCACACCGCTGATGATATTATGCCTTTGGTTAACCAGGAAAACCTCACTTAGATTAAAATTCTGCTTTACGAGAAAGCTCTGGTCAAACTTTCCCACTTTCCCTGCAGAGTCCCCAGCAATACTGAGCATGGGCAGAGAAATAGCTTTGCTTTGACTTCATCGTGCATACATAATTAGCCATGTGCTTGCAGTCTGAGGTGATAAACAACCCCAGCACTGCAGGACAGTGGGTGGAGTCTGATTCGACTATGAGGTTCATAGTTGAATCAGACTCCTCCGAATTGAATCGTCGAATTGCCAACTATTCCAGGTCACCCCTACAGTATGCAGCTGTGTTGTTAAAAATGATGGTTTTAAACTGATGATGTGATAGTCTTTAAATGCATGAAAAGGGTCTTTAAAAAAGTTCTGGAAAAATTTAATTTAATGTCATATTTTCTGTACATACCCTGTTTATTCTCAAACAACATCTGGCAGTTAGATTCATGAAAAAAACACAAATATTACACACTGAGCAACATTTATAAATAAAACAGAAAAAGGTCAGAGGTCAAATCCAGAAATAAATTATGTGCAAAACCGTTTCAGAAATAAGCTTAGCTAAAGCTAGCATAACTATGCTAGCTACATATTTAATGTTGCTACTAATGTGTCTCAACTTATACTGTATGACAATATACTTTACTGCAGTACAGAGCATTTAATCACAGTGGGTTAGTATTGGCTCAAATTGTGTATTGCCATTTTGCACTAAAAATAAGTGAGGATAGTTTAATCGCCTCTGTTTTCTTCTTCTACTTGTTTTATAACAGCAGATGCCAAACAGCCCTGGGATTCGCTGTTTATAATCTATTTTCACTCACTATTGAATTCATGTTACTGTTATTTTATGTTAACATTATTCACTTCAATAAAACTTACCTTGCCTTAAATGCCTTATGCTTGACTGAAATGTGCTTCTGTCATATGTTAGCTAGATAGCCTGCCTACACACTAGCACGCCTACAGTAGAACATCTGTTACATCACTGGTACAGCATTCATTTAGGTGAAGAAGAGTCCGTCGTTCCACAATCAGTTCTTGGACAGTTTTGAATATGCCAGTAGTATACTGCATTTGATTCTACTTCTCTGTCCGCACCGCACACTTTTCTCAGTTTTTGGTATTTGGAATAGAAATATGCAATTTGAGTCACAATGTTTGTAGCCAATAGAGCTATATTAGCTTTAGCTAGAGCTAATAAAGCTAAAGTGAGCCGTTTGTGCCACTACTTAAGCAACAGGTCTAGCTTGAGCAAAAGTAGCATAAGCTAACATAACTATATTAGCCTTAGATTTAACTTTAGCAACATTTGCTAACACAGCTTTGTTACCTATGTAGCTTAATTAGCTACATTAGCTTCATAGTAACGCAACCTGTGTAGCTTATGTAGCTAACACAGTTTTGTTGGCTTAAGCTAAATTAGCTACATAGGCTACATTGCTACACAACCTGCATAGCGTAAGTAGAAAGTTTAGCTTTATTAGCTTTAGCTTTAGCTACATTAGCTGTGTTGAAGTGTTTTCATGTAGGATGAGTTTTTTTTCTGTAAACAGACCGTGTACTTGGCTTTATGTATTGTTTTGTAGTAAGGTCTTGAAAGTTTTTAGCTTTTGGTATCTTAACCCTAACCTTTACTGTAACACTTACCCTTGCTCTAACCAGAAGTAATTCATTTTTATCCAGAGACAGCATCTCACACTCTGCAAGAGGGGGTATCTGAGAGCTGCGGTCTGCAGCCAGGCCATCTTGGACACCCCTGGCATTAAAAAAAGAGACAGAGACAACCCTGGTGTCTGTGATGGAGTGATGTGCTCTGTCCATCAAATAACAAAATATCTCAAACCAGAACTGCAGCCCATCATTCACAAATAAGACTCTGGCTTTATGAACCAGTTTGTTCACTAACAGGCATATCAAAGCTTTTTAATTCTGTTAGTATCAGAAACGACAACTTCCAGGGCAGAAATTTTGGCAAACACTGAAGGACTACACAGAAGTTTCTAAAATGGCCACTTGAGACTGACACAAAATGCGAGTCGGTCCTTATAAGGAGCCATATGAAAATGGAGGACTTTATAGTAGAATTAAAAATGTTTACAGCCTCGGTCATAAAATGGCTATGGTCTCTATTGCTTAATTATGTATGACTTATGAGGGGTCATATTTCACTTTACTCATAACTTATATTAGGACTTAAAGCTTTGCATAGTGATGAGCATGGTTGCTTTCAGTCACAAGTGGCTGACTGATCACAAATTCAGTCAATACATGTTAACTCCTGGCAGAGCTTGTTGTCATGGTGCTGTTTGGCTTTTTTCCAATGAAAACTCTTTGCACATATTTGCATATATCTTGTTATGTAAATTGTACCAGGAGACCCTTCAATAAGTCAGTTCTTTTTTAATTGTGATAGAAATTTCAGTATTATATAACACATTGGTTCCAAGGAATAATGGTCAGACACTGATATAACTGATAAGCAGAATTTGGTGCCTGCCCATTAATCTGTTAAACGTAAATTATTAGCATCAGTTCTTTTCTAATTCTTTTTTAACATTGGTGTTGAATTGGATTAATGAAAGCTTTTACTTTGTTAAATGTGTTTTCCATCAAGGTCTTATTTTGTTACATGTATTTACTTAAATCACCTGTAATGCTGGTCATGGAGTGGACAGAGAGAAAGTCTGTGAAAGATGTTACATCTCCTTACCACTAGGTGGTGACAGTGAGCAATCACTTTTACTGCAGAAGGAAACTGACAAAAGTAATGATGAATAAAAAAATTACTGAATTCCCACTAATGAAAATCAGACATTGCTTTTGAATCATTTTTAAAAAACAAACTAATGAAACTGTCCAGGACAAAAATGATGGTACCCTTACTTACCCTGGCCTTGCAATCAAGCGATATCTGTCACCCTCAGTGAGACCTCTGCACCTGTCCACAGGTATTTTGGCTGACTCCTTGTAAGCAAACTGCTCCAACTGTCTCAGGTTTGAAGGGTGTGTTATTCAGACTGCATATTTCAGCTCCTTGCACGGATGTTCAGACGTTCTTTGTACGCTTCATTTTTGTGAACATAGAGCTGACGTGATTTGCCAAAAAGCTCCACTTTTGTCTCGTCTGTCCAAAGGACATTCTCCCAGAGGCTTTGTCACTTTTCGAATATGCAGTTTGGCAAATTCTAGTCCGGCTTTTTTATGGTTTGTTATCAACAGTGGACTCTTCTTCGGTCATCTTCCATTAAGTCCACTTTGGCTGGAACAGCTACATCTGACACTGATGTACCTTGACCTTGGAGTTCACCTCTAATCTCTTTAGAAGCTGTTCTGGGCTCTTTGGTCACCATTCATTCTATCTGTCTCATCTGTCTCTTGAAAATGTCAAAGGACATCCCTAACCCCTAAATTCCAAAGAATTAAAAATAAGTTTCCAAAATTCTAATGAAAATGCCCCCAAAAAATAAACAAATAAGAATTAATTAATGAAAGCAATTTCCCCAATTATCAAATAAATAAATAAATAAATAAATAAATAAATTCACAAACATATCCGCTACATGTCCATGAAAGTCTTGATTTCCAGGCAAATTCACCACAGTATGTATATACTTTAATATAATAATAACAATAATAATAATAATAATAATAATAATAATAATAATAACACCATGCATGTTTAGAACTTTTACTGTACATCAGTATTTTCATCTGCACTTCTTATTTTCTACACTTTATTTATTCCACTGTGCTCCAGTAATAGCTGCTTTATCTATTTTGTTTAGTCTGTTTTTTTCTCACTCACATTTCACAACTCCCTCATGGTACTCTTTCATTGACCTTATATTGCTCCAGTAATTAATTGTAATATACTCTTCTTAGATATCTATTTACTTATGAGAGTTTTTGCTATTCTACACTGTTCACTATCTCAGCACAAACATTCCTGCCTTCTTTGGTTAATATTCAGCTCATAATGTTACTTATTTCTTCTACATATGTATGTAATTTTATTTATTTCTAATTTTATACTCCTGAACTTCCTACTTAATTTTCTTTTTTTTTGCCAAAATACTGATACCTTTTGCACATCTTGACACCTGAGCTGTTTTAAATATCCTTTATTTCCTTCCCTTGTCTTTCCGTGTCCTTTGTTTCCTTCCCTTACTGTGTGTAATAGAACAGCTGAAACATAAATCTTCTTCAGTACCAGTAAAGTATCAAGTCTAATCTAATCTAAACTAATCCAATCTAATCTAATCATACAGTAAATTCTCCCAATATTTCCAGCAAATTACTTGAACTTCAACAGAAATTCCAGACATTATTTGACAAATTTCAATGCAGATATGCTTACTATGTTTTAGGAATGCCAAAATGTAATGTCATCATATGTGCATGCAGGGTCTTTTGAGGTTAAATATGTTTCTTGATTTATGCATGACTGGGGACATGGCTCATGACTGTACGTAGCTGTTTGTGAGATTTAGAACTAGCCTCAGCTCTCCTAGTTTTTGTTTTATTAAGGTAATATAAAGTTAATGAGAATGAATTTTCAATATGGCAGCTGCCATGGATTAAGCTCTCTTCAGCAGCCAAATGGTTGAAGTCACTCAGGGTTGCTCCACTATTAACGGTCTATGGTTTTATCATAGGTCTCATTTTTGTGTTTTTACTTAAATATTTCATTTTATTTTGTATTTGCGCATTATTGTGTGGTGCTCTTTGTCCTTGCTCGATATTTTACGTCTATTTTTTTTTCAAAACACTTGAGTCAGTATTAGTTGTTTTCAGGTGTGCTTTATAAATAAATTAGATTTGACATGTTGGCTTGTCAGTGTTTGTCACTTGATGATTTATGTGTGTATTTGTGGGACATACGATGCTTAACCAGCTCATACAGCAGCTAATGAATTAGCCACGGGCACAGGCTGTACAGCTTTGATAATGCTTGCCAACCCTTCTCTCCAGCTCTGCCCTCTTATCCAAATATGGTCACTTCCTGAGCCAGGAAACCAACATAGTAATGGGAAAAATGCTCAACACGAGTCTCTAGAACGGCCGTCTAGAAACCAACAGTGACGTCATGCTGGTTAAATCCACTGTTTGTTTGGTTATCAGGACGAGTGTAGTCATTAGAGCTCACCTAACATTCTCTACTGAGCTGATGAGGCCTGGAAAAACAATCACTGTACCTCCCTGTGCGGAGAAGAGGCCACCTGTGGTATCCTACAGATGCGCATTGGAGAGTAGGCACCCCCAGTGAGTAGTGGGGTATATTAATGGGGTAATCTCTGGTGTACATCTCAGAGGGAGCTGGTGAGGAACACCACTAAAAAGCCCTCTTCTTCTCTCTTGGGGCCTGCGCAGGTGTGCTAATACGATATTGGAGTTGTCTGAAACACTTAGACTGTGCAGCGATGACTGGCGAGATGAATTAGAACTCCCCCCCTCTCTCTTTCTCTCTCTTTAATGACAAGCCTTCCTCTCCATTCTTCAGCTCTCCAATCATGCAGACAACTCGCCACGGCTTTACTCCAGCCAGGTCCCCAGCATGAGGATGACCCATCAGTCTGCCGTGTGTAACATGAGCCAATCTGCTGGGATGATAAATGATAACCAGGAGCTCGGTGCTGCTGGCCCTGTCAGAGGAGATTTGGGATGATGGGGTCGCCACACCGGAGCGTGGTGCGGGCTCACAGCAGGAACGGAGCAGAGAATCCAGCGCCACCAATTAATGTTTGTCTTTGTTCACCCCTGGATAACCAGAGCGCACTGTATTCGGTGCTGGCAGTGCACCACCCTGGCAAATAACAGGCAAGCACATGTGCAGTACACCTGGGAGCGGGAGAAATATCCTGTGTTTGGAATATGAAACAACCAACTGCAACAATTAGTCTGGTGCACCTTTGGGAATCATCACCTGGGGAAAAACACAGCACGGAAAGAGAAGTAACATTCAAACTGCATTAGAGAATTGCAGATCTTTGTGATAAATAAGAGATGGCCCTTCAAATGAGTCAAACATTAATCAAGTCCCCATAAAATAAAACCAACAAAAGCACCCAAAAGGTGGGTTAATTAGACCGTTATGGTGTCCTCAAATCGCACCAAAAGGCTGTATTCTCATGCATCTTTAATGCCAGGCTGTTAGAGCGTTCCTCCTGCCCTCTGCCATGCCTGCACCACTACAGCAGCTCTGTGTAAATAGCTGCCATCTGGAGATCACTTTAACAGCAGAGGGTGCCAAAGCTTTTCAGTTTTCAATTTCCTCAACACACAGAGTCTCCCTGCCTTTAAACCTCCCCATTTAGGCATAACATTATGTTTCTATTTCACAATTTAAAGCAATACAATTTGCTTAATTTAATGTGGGAGCTTAATGTAAAGTTAAAAACCTATCAGGGCTGCCTTAACACGTTACTGTCAAATGGAGCGTCCACAAAACATTACATAATCCCTGCGAGCTGCTTCCTATCAGCATATTCCACTAGTTTCACTCCCTGGTGCTTTTTAAAGCTGATTTACCAGCTCTCTGCATACCTTTATTGGATTTTTTTTTGTTCCTCTGGAGCTCAGACGTCCACTCAGGATGAAGTGGGAACGTTATACACATAACTAGTTATAATACACTTCTAACCTTCCTCTGTTCTCTACTTATTTTTGCTATTTGGACTAATTTAAAGCCTTTATTTGGCTGAGAATAGAGACTCCTGTGATGCAGCCACGTCATTAACCTCACATAGAAGGCAACTGTGATAAGGCTACTGTGTCAAGTACATCTAATAATATAGGCTGTCACAGGAAGGAAACTTGTGTTCTTCAGACTGAGATGGTGTAAAATTCACTTCTTTATGGCACTTGAGTGAATTGTGATGACTGCTACTGTACTGTACATGGTACCTGTTCTGACCCTGGAGTAGATCTCTCTCACCATCTGTCATGAGGGAGAGCAGCAGAGAGCAGAAGGAGGGGATGTGAAAATAATTCACTCAGTGAATATCCAGGTACATCTCAAAAAATTAGAATATCATGAAAAAGTTCTATATTTTTCGTCACTCATTTCCGAAAGTGAAACCCATATATTATATGGACTCATTGCAAATAGAGTGAAATATTTCAAGCCTTTATTTCTTGAAATGTTGAAGATTATGGCTTACAGATAATGAAAACCCAAAATTCATTGTCTCAGAAAATTAGAATATTGTGAAAAAGTTTAATATTGGAAAGTCATGGTGTCACACCCTAATCAGCTAATTCAAACACCTGCAACGGTTTCCTGAGCCTTTAAAAGGTCTCTCAGTCTGGGTCAGTAGGCTACACAATCATGGGGAAGACTGCAGACTTGACAGATTTCCAGAAGACAGTCATTGACACCCTCCACAAGGAGGGTAAGCCACAAAAGGCCATTGCTAAAGAAGCTGGTTGTTCACAGAGTGCTGTATCCAAGCATATTCATAGAAAGTTGAATGGAAGGAAAAAGTGTGGTAGGAAAAGGTGCACCAGCATAAGGGAGAACCGCAGCCTTGAGAGGATTGTCAAGCAAAATCCATCCAAGAATTTGGGGGAGCTTCACAAGTAGTGGACTGGGACTGGAGTCAGCACATCAAGTGCCACTACGCACAGACCAATCCTAGACATGGGCTACAAATGTGACATTCCTCGTGTCAAGCCACTCCTGAACCAGAGACAACGTCAGAAGCGTCTTACCTGGGCTGTGGAGAAAAAGAACTGGACTGTTGCTCAGTGGTCCAAAGTCCTCTTTTCAGATGAAAGTACATTTTGCGTGTCATTTGGAAATCAATGTCCCAGAGTCTGGAGGAAGAGTGGAGAGGCACAGAATCCACGTTGCTTGTAGTCCAGTGTGAAGTTTCCACAGTCAGTGATGATTTGGGCTGCCATGGCATCTGCTGGTGTTGGTCCACTGTGTTTTCTGAAGTCCACAGTCAACGCAGCCATCTACCAGGACATTTTAGAGACCTTTATGCTTCCTTCTGCTGACAAGCTTCATGGAGATGCTGATTTCATTTTCCAGCAGGACTTGGCACCTGCCCACACTGCCAAAGGTACTAAAAGCTGGTTCAATGATCATGGTGTTACTGTGCTTGATTGGCCAGCAAACTGGCCTGACCTGAACCTCATAGAGAATCTATGGGGTATTGTCAAGAGGAAGATGAGACAACAACAATGCAGATGACCTGAAGGCCGCTATCAAAGCAACCTGGGCTTCCATTACACCTGAGCAGTGCCACAGGCTGATCGCCTCCACGCCATGCCGCATTGAAACAGAAAGTTCAGATAGCTTGAAATGTCAGTATTATTAATGTTAACTGAAGCACCAAATGGGTTAATGTTAGCAAACATACTAAAGTTTAAAATGTGAGCTGTTTACCAAATGTCAACCAAATGAGATGTTGTTAAACAAACCTAAATGCTTCCTTGTCTCCTCCGGTGAACATAATTTGACATTTTAATGAATGACTGAACAAAGAGAAGCTCGTGAACAGCTACATGGGCAACAAGAACCTTTAAAGATCACTGCCTGTGTGTTTGGAGATATGCCTGTTTCAGTCGACTCTTCAGGTTTCTTTGTTTCTTTGTATTGAAATAACGGCATGTACTATTTTAGCAAGCATGAAATTTATTCACTACAGGTACTTTTACATTAGGCCTGATTGTTTCAAACTGTGCCCTGATTCCTCCCCCTCCCCCTTCTCCCCTGATTTTCCACCTTTCATTGGGAAAAAGTGTGAATGAACAGCTGCACCAGGGAAAGCAGTTTAGTTTTTACAATGACGTCAATGCGACTCTCAGTCCTGTATCCTAGCGTGATTGCATTCACATCTCATTCGTAGAGTCCACTTAAACCACACCCAAGACCAGTTCTGTAGTTGGGCCTGGGCTTGGTGCCCATGCACGGATCGTTTGCCTTCACACTGACCAAAACAGACCAGATTTTGGGCTCAAGTGTACTTGGATCTGGCCCCTAGTAGAAAAGCCACCTTACTGTGTTGAAGAGTTTCAGAGTGCAGTTTCAGATATAAATTTGCGACCTGCCAAACTACGGTATATCGTGGCTTCAAATGCTTTATTAAGTGGCTGGATCTCACATTTTCCACAATGGACAAAAGCTGGTTATCTAAAACAGTGGACTTGTCAGTTTTGTTGGTTATCTTCATTTCTTTTACACTCTTTGGGAAATTTCTCATGTTGTTGGAATGCTGCCTCCAATCTTTGCCGCTGTAGTGGGTCCTTTTTTCTCTCCTTTGTTTTAGTTGTGAAATAGTCCTGCTCCTTCGCATAATGTGTCTTCAAATACTTTATCAGATTGCTTGTGTTGAAATTGGCAACAATGGTGCATCCCTTCCAAACTTCAGCCTGAATCAGAGATCTCTTTCAGAGATTTCTTGCCAAGAATGGCAGCAACACACAGTTTCAAAACTCAAACACACTCAAAATAACCTGACACACCAGATTGATTTGTTTCACACATCGAACTGGTAAACCTCTCATAGATAGTGTTTGGGAGGGCATAGCCTTTGAAAAAAACTCGGAGGGTGATTGGATGAACGTTCTGTCTGTCACATCTTTACAGGCCAATCAGAGCTACAAAAGACTTGATGTCGTGGCCCCAATCAGAGGTGCGCTGCTACCAAAGAGTAAACTCCAGAGAGAACTGCAGAACCATGGCGACTATAGACATGACAGTACACGACTTCTGTCGTTTTTTGAAAAGAAAAAAACTCAGTGCTGTTCTTTGTTCTTCTTTAACCCTTTACCTACGAAGCCAGCGGCAGCGCTGTGTTTTATATGTCTGGAGTATTATTACCATAACTCTGTCAAAGTTTGTCGGATTTGAAAAATTCCAACGATGTTGGAAAGCTGAGAATTGTGGGCATGCACACATATATGGTTCATTACGGTACTCGCAACCATATAACATGGGCATTCATAACAATACACCAGAAGTTTGGAGAGACAGCTACATGGATTTTCAACACCGTAACTCCTCGAAGGTTTGCTCAATTTAAAAAAATTCCAACGCTGACAGAGAGCTGAGAATCTGCTTTTCGGCAATATATGATGTGTGGAATATATATATCAGTAATGTCGAACAGCACCGCAAAAACGGCAGCTTTGGCAGAAGATGAGTGAGAAAGGAGAGTGAAGGAAGAGAGTAAAAGGAGAGCGAGCAAAAGTGGTGTTTTGTTTACATACAAAAGCGTTAGATAGTGGCATTTGTGCATGTCTGTGTTTTATTACACACATTTATAATGTCGGGAAGCCCATCAAGAATGGTAAAACAGCCGCTACGGTTCATAGAGAAGGACTGCAAATTGGAGGATGCATCTTCTGAACTGAGATATATGAAGAGCATATATCTAGTTCTCTTTTGCACACCCAGAGTCCTAGACTGGTGATTGTTCTAAACATGTCTAGGTTCACATTTCAAATGTCCAATCAGAACTTCATGAGCAATAACAAAATTTCTTCTCATAAAAGCCATGAAAAACCAATCCGTTTTTCTTGTTTTTCTTCTTTTAAACTGCTGACAATTCCATATAATGTGCAATAATCATTAACCAGATGTTGAAAAGTCAACTTCAAGTACTCCTGGGAAAAGGGACCAAAGCTCTCAGACTTGGGGCATTTCCTGATTATTTTACAGCTATAATCACAAAATATGTCCAAATTGCCATTATTAGACTCAGTAGGTAAAGGGTTTTAAACCAAGAAATGTCAAGTTTTGATAAAACTGGTGCTTTAGCAGCATCTATGCTAATCTTTTCCGCTATATTTGCACCGCCTCTTCTGGCTGCTTGCATACGTCATGACTCTGCCACGCCCGAAAGTACTGCTCCTCGACGCTGATTGGTCCTGTCACTTTCTAACCGGGCCAGATGGGAGCTTTGCAAGATGGATTTGCCAGTGAGAAACACTGTAACACTGAACACTGAACTTTTCACAATAGGCTCTTAATACAGTAATGATAAAACATCAGCTACTACCCTGGCATACAAAACATTTGGATTCAAGAGTTTTCACTAGGGATTTAAATGTATTCAGAGTCGCCAGGTTTTGCAGTTTAAAATCAGTCTGCAGGTTGTTCCATGCAAAAGGTGCTGCAAACTTAAAAGCCTTCCCAGCTCAGTTTGGACTGTGGGAGCAACAAACTGCACAAAGTTCAATAAAAGCAGGCTGTGAACTCGGTCCTTCAAAATTAAAGGAGAGAAAAGGTTATCTTTGACAGAATGACCCTGTAAATGAAGACTTACCAATGACAAAGACGATGTGTACTTAAAGAAGACCAGTTGACTTTGGAATATAAAGTATAACAGTGAGTAAGAAATCCACGATTTGATACACACTGTCCAACATATGAAGACTCTGAGCAGAGGCATTCATGTGCAAAACATCACCATAGTTAAGGACAGGTAGTCTTTTTTCATATAAAAAGAGAAACAGGACATTCTTCTGTAGTAAAAAGCATTCAGCCTCTTGGCAACATACTGAATATGCTCTTTAAAAGTGAAGTTTTCATCAATTGAAAAAGAATAACAACTCAGGTTTACAACCATCTTTGGTAACTACTTTGTAAGAAAGGAAAGGCAGGAAGATGCTACAGATAGTAAGTAGTTCACAGCTGCTGCCCAGCTACAGTAGCTTACCTACAAAACAACAAAATGGCACAATGATTGTAATTAAAAACAGAGACGTGCTAAAAGGCAGAGATTCTAACTTTCTCTTATCATGAAAAATCCTTGTTTTTAACTTTGAGGTTTTTGCAGTGTCATAGCATCTGTGCACACTGAGTTTGTTTTCCCTGTGCTGCAGCTCAGGTGACTTACATTACCCCCTGATGGTGCTTCCTATCATTTGGAGACCCCCCGCTCGCCGATCTGACTGTAAGTTAATTCTGTCGGTTGCAATGAGTATCTTTCTGACATTTAAACCACAGGGAGCCCGCCCTGATATGTTGGTTGCCAGGATGGAGTGCATGCACCATGAAACCACAGAGGCATGATATGTAGCAGTATAATCTAAAGATTGTCTTCGGAAAGCTTTAGTTTCAAGTGCCAAATGAGCTTGCAAAGCAGAAGGCTGGCCTGCGCCGCGAGTGACAGATGTCTGACATGTTTGGCATGGATTAGCTAAAAGCTTATTTCTGTACCTTCTCTGTCACTGGAGCTCAGACTCCTCAGACAATTCACCAGTTTCCAAACAGTGTGTAGGCTGTGAAGCAGCCAAGTGACAGATATGGAGGATGTCCAACTTGTGCATATACCCTTGAAAAAGAGTCAGATGATGACATTTCAAGGTTAAAGAGTGAGAAAAATGAACAAATAATCAAAAAGAGTGAGAGGTTTCTTGAGCTTTTTGTGTTTTTGGATGCATTTTTTGCCGCTAGTATTAAGATTATTTATTTTATCACACAAATGGCCATGTGCAGGGACATAACACCATAAATGTCAGCATTTGACCAATTTATTTCCTCACTGCAAAGTCAAAAGTGGACTGATAAATCCCTTTCCACTAATGCAGAGTAAAAAGCTCCATCCACCTCACATAATGTTCCATCCAGCATCGCCCACAGTGATGGCCAGTCAAATTGGATTAAACTGAGGTGGCTTGGGGCTTCTCTGCAGCTGCTGCTGTTTGATATGGGGTTTAGGTGTGCTGCAAGTGTTAACTTGGCCAGACTTAAAAGACTCACACAGACACATTAATATTTTATATGGAACTCCGGACTGTGATGCCAATGAGTCATTGGCCTTACAAAAAAGAGAACATTAGTATATGTGGCGATTATGGAAGCCTACTGCTTCCGTCTTTCAGCTCAGGACAGTGATGAATTTAATTTCAGCTCAGTTTGTTCTGACTCACTTGTGCATATGTTAGAGCTAGAAATGTAGACAAAAACAAATCAGAAAGACAGCTGTGTTTATAAGGTAAAACACAAAGTCAATAGTTTGATGCTAATGTAGGCACTGACTCATTTTACTGAGCTTGAACAGTTATGTGATGGAAATTTTTTAGAAAAGGAAAATCAACTGTTTCAGTTGAGCTTCATTGTGATACAGTCATGTGTAGCACTATGTCTGGATTCCAACAGAAGGCAGCAAGCCATGTGGCCAAAACTTAAAGCAACTGCCAAAGAGCCTAAAGGTGCGGTTCCATAAGTATTCACTGGAAGCTCTCCTATGGACAGCCCTTGTAATAGCAATTTTCTACCTGAGGACAAAGCGCTTTGTAGGCAGAGCTGCTCTGCATGGCTTTGGCAGCCCTTTTGGGGCATCTTTGGGTCCAGTGTCTTCTTGCCCAAGGATGCATCCAAAGAGGACTTTTACATTCTCAACCTTTGTTTCTTTTTACCTCTCTTTCTTCACACCAGACACCATGAATGCATCATACATCGTCTTGAAGATGTTGAATCCTGGATGGAGGTACATGTTGTGACACTAAAAGAAAACAGAAATCATTGTCTTTGGTCAGTCTGAACTCCTGGATGGTTTTAACTCTTGGCCCTCTTGGTGTTATTGCCAGTGGTAAAGATACGCTAAAGAAGGTAAAGTCCTATCTCCGCTCTATTGAGTTTGACAGGATTATTCACATGTTAAAAACTTTTCATAGGACTGTTGTTATTCTGTGTGAATTGGTATTGGTCAGTCTTTACTTTGTCATTTGCAGCCGGTCCAAAATGCAGCCACATGTCTTCTGACAGCACAAAGTCGGACACGTTCCCAGTGCGTGTTGGCCTCCGCCAGGGCTGCCCCTTGTTTCCGATGCTGTTTGTGATCTTTATGGACAGGATCTTAAGGCGCAGTTCAAAGGGAGCTCAAAGTCTCATCACTGCTGTTTGCGGATGATGTGGTTCTGCTGGTTTCCTGGGCTGGGGACCTCCAGCAGGTTCTGGAGCGTTTTACGGCTGAGTGTGGAGCGGATGGTTTTAGAATAAGCACCTCCAAGTCTAAGGCCATGGTCCTCTGCTGGAAAACAGTGAATTGCTCCCTCTGGGTGGGGAGTGAGTCTTTGCCCCAAGTGAAGGAGTTTACATGTCTCAGGGTCTTGTTCATAGTGAGGGTAGAATGGACCATGAGACTGACAGGCAGATTCGTGCAGCATCAGCAGTTTTGCAGGTGCTGTACCATACCGTTGTGGTGAAAAGGGAGCTGAGCCGAAAGGCAAAGCCCTCGATTTACCGGTCAATCTATGTCCCAACCCTCACCTATGGTCATGAATTCTGGGAAATGACCGAAAGAATGAGATCTCCTGTACAAGCAGTCGAAATGAGATACTGGATACTGGAGTGTTTCTTCAGCAACAAACTTCACAGGCATGTTTTGGAGACCTCTGAGCCCAATATAAACTTCTCTTAAAGAAGTGAAATGTGTCCCTTTTAAAACGTTGCATGGGCTAGCCCAGTGATACATCATGCTCCAGTCAGAGCAATGCAATCAACACATCAGATGCTCTTCTGTTCCAAGGTGCAGACTTAAATCTGAGGAGAGAGAGCGTTTGTGGAGGCTGCTCCAAGACCGTGGAACAGTTTACCTGAAAATATTAGAACTGTTTAGTCTTTTTAAGTCCATGCTTAAGACCTCTTGCTGTTATTAAGAGTTGAGCGTATTTACTTGGTTTCTATTTTTTAATTATTTTGTATTTTTTACTATGTATTATGTTATCTTCTTATTCATGTTTGGTATTTATATTGTTATATAAAATATGCAACATTATTACAAAGCAGACAATGCTTAAAATAACTGTGTATTTATTGTGTTTCTAGAAGTGTTGCAGACACTTTTAAGGATATTCTTCCTGTTACATTTCTGAACCTGACTTACTTTGATACTGGCAGCTCTTCTGAAGTTCTGCTCTGTGAAAAACCTGTTACATGCCTTCATAGCTGTCTATGCAGAACATTGGCTGAAGAATAGCACCCATAGATGCATTTTTCAGTAGAATCACAGCATATCTACTCCTTTAGTGTCTTCAATACACTTGACTAGTAGGAAGAAAACTACTGAAAGAAAACGTCTGCTCGGCAGCTGCTATATGTCTGTTTCCACTGGAAAATTTACAAATGCATCACAGTTCTTTTATTATCAGGATGATTGCAGTAACAATCTTGTGTTCTTTAAATTATGGGGTGCACCACTGCACACAATCTTGATGTTCTCAACTTTTTGAAGAAATGAACTGAATATTGGTGAATCTAGCAGCTCAGTTTTAAAATGGCAGCTGCATTTATTCATGCCTTTGACCTCCCTCCAAAGAATACTCCTGTATGAGCCAGACATGTCCTCACAAGTCTCATGCCACATAAAATTCCTCTGAAAGAGAGTGAAACAATGTTAAATAGGTTCTTTGATGTCATTTTGTATCTCAGAATCTGGTTTCAGGTTTCTGCAATGACATTCAAATGAAATTCTGAAGCTAATCAATGAAAATATTTCTGCCTTGACAGGAGACAAAAATGCAAAGCAGAAAATAGAAAGAAAGAAAGGATGAAAGAAAGGAAGGGTGGCACTGGCATGGAATCTAAGAGCATCTTGTGAATTCAATGAATGAAGCAGTATGGATAAAAAGGATGGGCACTCTGACCTTAGAAGTTTTATAATGTACTTGAATCGTAAAACTTTATTTGAAGAAACATTAATGTATTAAGGATGTAAAATCAGATTAAAATTACTGGTTGAGGTCACTGGCAATGATTAGAATTGCAGATGACTCCCTCCAGAAAGACCAGGACGTACATCTCATTTTGTAAGCTTGTACTCAAAATGTTAGATGTCAGATCTTCAGTGTAAGAGCGTACAGAATAAAGTCACCTTCACTACAGTTTGCTAGAACAGATTGCATGCAGGCTGAGTGATTTAGCCCTAAATATCTTGAAATTAAAAATGGCATGCCACAGGACTGAGTCTTGGGACTTCTGTTTTTTACATATATCAGTAGAATCTGTCATAATGGTCCCAATGCAAGTTTTCATGTATATGCAGATGACACTGTCATTTACTGCTCATCCCCTACATAGCGTCAGGCTCTCCGTTGCTTACTTGAAGTCTTAGCTATTGTGCAAGACGCTCTGTGTGAGTGAATTCTGACAAAACCAAGCCCATGATGCTTAGAAACTCAAAGAAGAAGGTACTAAACCTGCCTTCCATTCCCACGACTCAGAGTGAATGAGTCTGTGTTTTCTTATAAATACCTTGGATTCCTGATTGAAAGTTGCTCCAGTGGTTATTACGAGCTCAGAGAGATCTGCAGCACAGTGGCTGTGAATGGGAACGTTTTATCTGCATAGTTTAAGAGTTTTATGTAAAAACGGGCCAAGAAAATATGTTGGCTTGCCTGTATGCTGTGTCAAAAACGTACAAAGCACTTCATTTCTTCTAAAAAACCCCTCTGTGTCAGGCACTAATTTATGATGCAGCTTTCACCATTTTGTCTCCTTCTTTGAATTTCCCTTCGGGGATAAATAAAGTTCTTGTATTGTATTGTATTGTATTGTATTCTGCCACACACTGATCAGCTGTGTGTGTCTGCGGGCTTCTACAGGGATAATAACACCACACCAAGCTAAAACAAACATAATATGAGCGATTTCGACTCGAATGATGATGATGTGCCGTTTACTGTGGATACGAGAGGATATTTGTATGAACAGGAGTACACTGAAGAAGATGGAGAGTCAGTAACGCAGCAGTGTAACATGATACTGTGTCTAACGTAGTAATCACATTACAGTTACTGCAAAAAAATCAGCTAGATATTTGCATTACTTTAAATCCTCCAACTACATGTAAAATGGGAGCACAGAGAAAACAAATCAAGCGCCCCTTTACTGCTTGCTTATGCAACATGCGCTGATTCAGGTGGGGAGGAAAAGAGAAATGGTGAAGCGGTTTAAATCAGGGCATCTTTATACACGTGGAGATACAAACATTTTTCTGACTGTAGCATCAGACTGCAATATAACAAAACTGAAAAAGTGAAGGGGGTCTGAATACTTTCTGAAGGACTGCATGGCCTTTTCCAGCGGCCGCAGACAAAGTTATTTAACCGAGGCTTGGCTTCCAAAATAGGGGGTAAACAAACTGACATTACAGCCCACTTCTTTGCAGTCTGTGATAAGAACGGACCATAGTATCCACAAAGCCTGGCTGCTCACTGCTTTCAAACAGAGCAGATTATGAACCCCTGATCACTGCAGGCTAGTAAACAGAAACTAAGATCAAATTGTTGTAATGTACAAAGAGCTGTTCAATAAGCAAAGTCCACTGAGGGCTATCAAATGTATAGAAACCATTTGATGTGAACCATGTGTTCCAAACAGAAGTTGCATATTCTGGTTTCCCTTCAGGCATTCATGCATGGAACTTCAGTGGAGACTATAAGCATCAAAGTAAATCCCTGTATGTCACTGATAAGGCCTTACAGTGATATGGATCAGAAGGGCATTAGAGTCTGCTGGATCAATAACTGCAGATGTTCTGCCTGCACAAAACCACCAATCTTTAAGATGGGGGGCTTATTCTGGCACGATTGACAAATGAGGTCTGCAGGGCTTAATGACTAAAAGATAACGGGATAAAAGATGACCACATGCTTGCTTAAATTAGATTATTTAGTATTCACCGTAAAATACGTAAAACCAGCCTTTAAAATAACACATTATCTGATATTTTCAGCATGGCATGAGTTCAGTCTTTACTGATTAAAATCATCAATATCTGATTCTCACAGTTCCAATGGCTTCCTTCAACAGTGGACATTTTTGCACAGTGAAATGGATTAAAATCAATGACAGGCACACAGATAATAATTTTTTCACTCATTGAGTATAGTGGGCCAAAATGCAATTATCTTGACTGCAAACACTGATCTGAAGATGACATGAATGGCTCATACCCACAATACATCAAGTAAACACACAAATTCAAACATGGTGAATAGCTGTGGGGCTGTAAAGCTTTGATCTCTGTCAGAATATGTACAAGGGCTATCTGCCGACTCTTTCCCAGAGCTGGCTGAGCTAACAGTTGGATCAGGCACCGTTCATGTGAAAGAAGCATTTATGAAACATGTTTGAGCCTCTTAGAGACACAGAGAGGAGCTGCATATCAGAACAAATCCACGGTCTAAGGGCCGTAAACAAAGAGCTGATACCAACAAATTTAGAGGAAGTTTTACTTCTCAACTTAAGTAACGACACAGTGGACACAGTGGTTTACAGTCATGTGAATAAGTATTTTCCACCTTCCTGATTTCTTCTTCTTTTTTATTTTTTTGCATATTTGTCACTGTTACATGTTTCAGGTCATCACAAAAAAATATATATATATGAGCCCAAGGTAACCCGAGAAAATACAAAAGGCAGTTTTTAAATAATGATTTTATTTATTAAGGGATAAATGCCACCCAAACCTACCTGGTCTTATGTGAAAAAGTAATTGCCATCTTGTTAAATCATGAATTACCTGTGATTAGTGCCAGTTTTTTGGAAAGTTGAGTTCAATTTCACTGGCCACACTCAGGTCTGACTACTGCCAGACCTGTTGAAGGAAGAAATTCCTTAAAACAAAAAGTGAATTGAAGTGTGCTAAAAGATCTCAAAGAGCAACACATCATGGTGCCATCTAAAGAAATTCAAGAGTAGATGAAAACAAAGTCACTGACATCTATTAGTCTGGAAAGAGTTGAAAGACAGTTCTAAGGCTTTGGGACTCCATCTAAACCATGGTGAGAGCCATTATCCTCCATTGGGAAAAACTTGGAACAGTGCTGAGTGGTATTGTAGTACCTGAGAATGGTCCTGGTCTCAAGACCAGTCTGGAGACCATGCTTTGAATGTCTTGTTCTTGTCTCAGAATCAAGAGCATTTTCACTTAGGCCTTTTCCACATGGAGACAGAAACGTTATATTTTCGTTTTGTTTTGAAAAAGTTTTCCGCAAATACGAGGTTGTTTCAGGAAATGTCTGCATAAGCACAGAACCACTGAAAAAGGCTGAAAACATTGTAGTATCTATGGGCCTGTACGTGGTGCTGTAATGCCGCCACAGAAATGCACCAAAGGGGAGAAGAAGATTACAGAAAACTGCCACAAACTTTCTCCTAGTTACCATCTGGTTGTTCTCCATGTTTGCTTTAAGAACATCTGGTGTATGTTGTTAGCCATGGTGATAAAGGAGCATACAATTTTGCTGTAAAAGCCATTATAACCTCAATAGCCTCTACAGCACGAACACAGCCCCATTATCCGCCATTGTTGTTTTGGTTCGACATGCGCAAGCGGCGTAAGTGGGTTACGCTATGTGTGACATAATAGTTTCAAGAAAGATGCGGTTGGCTGTCTACACGGAGACGAAACGGTAAATGTTTACAGATTTGTTCACTCTGGAGCCGGTTTCAAAAAGTAGCATTTATGGCCTCCCAAAACTCTGTTTCTGTGTGGATGAAACGCCGATACGACAAAAAAACCTTTGCATATACTCCTGAATTCTTCTCCTTGTGGATGGGGCCCAAGTTTCAGACTGGCCGGACTCAGGATTTTCCATCAAGACCAGGTCTTTAGCAACCACACCTCTGTTTGTTTACTCATGGTGGTGAGCTAGGATTTTGTTATTGAATTTTCTTCAGGATGGGCATATGATGTGATTTTCAGTTGAACTGTTCCTGTTTAATCAATGTTATAATTTGACTTAAAACAGCTGCATTTAGCTCACTGAATGTTCTGCCTTCCTCGAAATCTATTCAAGTTACTTATGTGTCAGACACCTGCAAAAACTCAGATCTTAACAAACAAGCCCATCTTATTTCTCATCAAAAGTACCTCTTAAAACTAATTTGAGGCCTCAGTTATCTGACAAATCCAGATAAGCATCTGATTTTCAGATATTTACAACAATTCTGGACTTTTTAATACATACAAGGATTTATTTTTGACAAGAAGTTAGTTTAACAAATTTGAGATTTTAGCATCGTGGTGCTTTGAAACCATAGCTGCAGACACCTTGTTTGGTCCTGTCTCAGTCTCAACCCCCAAAAGTCTTGGTCTGGGTGCACTCTAGTCTTGGGCATGTCTTGGTATGGGATAGTATGGTCCAGACACCAGTGGTGAACCTTCCCAGGAGTGGCTGGCCTACCATAATTACTCCAAGAGCACATTGGTGACCCATCCAGGAGGTCACAAAAGAACCCAGAACAACATTTAAGGACTTGCAGGCCTCGCTTGACTCATTTAACGTCTGTGTTCATGGTTCAACAGTGAGAAAGAAACTGGGAAAAAGTGGCATCCATGGGAGAAGCCAAGACCAAAACCACCACTGACCACAAAGGCTCATCTCACATTTGCCGAAAAAACAGTTTGTTGATCTCCAAGACTGCTGAGAAAATATTCTGTGGACTGACGAGGCAAAAATTGATCTTTTTGTAAGGTGTGCATCCTGTTACATCTGGAACTAGAAAAGCACTCAGAGAGCGCAGATCTCCACCATCAGCCCTATCTCCCAATAGTGAAGAATCCTTTAAAAACATTCCTGGATCCAGATGGTGATCTGGATCAGTCCCAAAATCTAATTCGCAGATTACTCCCTGCCCGGTGGGTGGAGACATGGTGAGGCAAAGCATTGGCTGCGCTGCGTGTGGACTGTCATGGCGGAAGCACCCATGGTCTCACCGGAAAGTCTGAAAGTCATCGCAGAGGGTGAATATTCCTCTATTCCTCCCAGCATTGTGAGTATTCTCGCTACAATTTGTTGTCTTTCTCTCTGTTACGCTCCGACTTGTCTCCTGGACTGGGCATGCATCTTTCAAAGTGTGTAAATTCCAAAACTTTATATAGAAACACACCCAAAATGCTGCTGGGATTGAATTTACTCATGTCTGCTATCTCCTGGTGTAAAGTGGTAACAGTGCAGGCCTCTGCCATCAGCCCTATCTCCCAATAGTAAAGAATTCTTTAAAAAATTCCTGGATCCAGATGGTCATCCAGATCTGCCCCAAAATCTAATCAGTTCTTCCTTATGACATTTCTGAAATTTCCTGAAAATTTCCTGAAAATCCATCCATGACTTTTTGAGTTATGTTGCTAACAAACTAACAAACAAATGAACAAGCCCACCTGATCACATAACCTCCTTGGTAGAGGTAATAAAACTAACAGCATTTGATAAAAAGAACATCATACCAATAATCAAACATGGTGTTGGTAGCGTGATGGTCTGCGGCTGCTTTGCTGTTTCAGGAGCTGGACCAGTATAACTGATGGAACCATGAATTCTGCTCTCTACCAGAAGATCTTAAAGGAGAATGTTCAGCCATCAGTTAAAGCTCAAACACAGCAGGACAATGATCTGAAGCACATCGGCAAGTCCACCTCTGGATGGCTCAAGAAAAGAAGAAGGTTTTGGAGTGGCCTAGTCAACATCTGGACTGAAATTCGGCTCGGATGCTGTGGCATGACCTCAAACAGGCCGTTCATGCTCAAAAAACTTCCAATGTGGCTGTATAAAAAAATCCTGGAAATTCTTCTCCCCTATCCCTGGCTACCCAAGGCTGGGGAGTATAGAAAGATCTGATTGGGTTGGTCAACACTTCCCACAGAGGGGAGACAACTGCACCAACAGCTGCACCACAGCACAGCCCTTCCACGAAAAACAACACCAAAGAATGAGAGGCTAAAGTTTTATGTGAGTCAGCTACTCAACTGAAGTCAGTTATGTCTGTATGAAAATAATAGAAAAGAAGAACAATGAAAGCCAGAGGGTTAAGAAAGAGATAGCTGACACTTTCATTGTTTTATTTCCCGAATGGTAAGTAAAAGCTGCCAAACTGTGATCACGGGTGGGTTTTCAGTAAATCATGCACACAGAAACAAAAGAGGTCACACAGGCTTCACAGCAGGCCACATCTTTTGTTCTCTGGATCTCATTCAAGATAAATCAATAAAACATTCAAAAAATATCCTCCAATATGTGTCACTCATGCTCTGGGCTACAACAAAGATTCCCTTTCTAGTTTAGAGATATAAAGGTTTGCATGCTTTCTTTGAAAATTAAGTTTGAAAATGAGGGCAGAACTTTGAATAAAGGTGCCTTTTTATATGCAGACAGCCGGTGTAAAGCTTTCAGACATCCATGAATGTCAAGACACTTTTTGTTCCCATTTATATCAAGAACAAGACACTTACAATGTCAAGACAGAACTCCTTTTTCTAGCAGTGAAATCATAATCTGTAAATGCTGGCAGTCATTAAATCTTGTTGCTTTTAATCATTCCAGTGCTTAAAACATGTCCTAACAGCATGTGAGCATCGTATAATGGATTTAAAACCTTTCCTCCAACATGTGGAACATGTGGAGTCACGCTTAAGTTCAGGGCCAGAATAACACAACACAGGGACCCAGGGCAAAGATTTCTAATGCCCCACTGGATATCTGCTGCCTTGGAACCAACATGGATAGCCTTTATAACCACAGAATCAGCAATAAAGAAGGGTAGGATACAGGCCTGTCAGTGCTTACCTATCCAAAGGTCTTCAAGTCAAGAATGCACGTTTAAATGTTTGGTGTAGCTCTTTCATAAATACTGCTATGTAGCACTTGTGAAAACTCAGTAATATATCACATTATAAAAGACATCAGCATCAGCAGGCCGTGTACGGACAGCATCAGCGGTTAGTACTTGAAGTCCCAGGTGACCGTGACCACTTGCTTTCCTCAGCGGGCGTATTGCAGGAGCAGCAGGGGCCGGTCCACCATTGCAAGCTGCAGTTGGGTGTCCTCTACCTCCTCCAATGTTTGAGATCATTAACAGCATTAGCTGTTCCAATTACATGTGCTAGCTGAGCTGTCTTTAATCTAAACAGCTGGTCACCAAAGTGAAGGAACAACCTAACAGTGCTTCTCAAAAAATGAGAATATCATGAGAAAGTTTCTTTAATTCAAGAAGTGATACTTCCATATATTCTGGATTCAGTGTATACACAGTAAAATATTTCAAGACCTTGTTTGTTTTTTTTTGTGTGTGGTGATACAATAACTAGCCTCAGTCAGCTCCTTGTGAAGCTCCCCTAAGATCTTGAATCTGCTTTGTTTGACAATCCTTTTGAAGGCTGAGCTCACCCCTGTTGCTTGTGCACCTTTTCTCACCACACTTTTCTCTTCCACTTTCTATGAATATGCTTTGATACAGCCTCTGAAAACAGCCTGCCCTTTCAGCAGTGGCCAGTGTTGCATGACCCTGATGAAGGCTACATGCCAAAATGTGTCAGTCTAATAAAGTTGTTCCTTAAACTACAAGTGTTGCTGGAGATTTCTGTTCCTTTTAGCAGTGACCTTCTGTGGCTTACCCTCCTTGTGGAGGATGACAGTGATTGTCCTCTGGACCACAGTTAAGTCAGTAATCTTCCCCTTGAGTGAGAGATGAAGGCTCAGGAAACTTTTTCAAATTGTGCTTTTCTTAAATATTCTAATATTTTGAGATAATGAAAATCTCTTAGCTTTCCTTTGAACTTTAACAGGATTATTGACACAGAAAAAAACAAATAAACTGGAAGTCCTGGCAAGGAATATGTGGATCAGGGAATGTTTGAAGTCATTTTGTACATGCACTCCTGCATATCTCTTAACATTTGAGTGTCAGACATTGTACTGAACAGAATTAGGACCACTCTGGTGTGGCAGTGCAGCACTCATTTAAAGAATAATTCTAAAAGTTAAGATGAAAACACATATCTTTGACCTCATTTCATTCCCAAAGCAAAACATGATGAGAACTGTTTCCATTGTCTTTATGGGCCCAAAATTTTGTATTGAAATGCAAAAGAATTTAATTCCAATTGTGATTAAAAATGCATTTGATTAAATACTGCAATTTATCATTTTGATTTTTAGCACTGAAATTCAGTTATCTGGTTGATCAGTTTGATATTTAACAAACTCTTTTAAACAGCTTTTCTCTCTCATTATGGCCACTGTAAGTTTACTGTTGAGTAAATACACCATAGTGAGATTCGTTTTTATTAAATTCAACCCATGAAGAAAACAATGGATGTGGGCAGGGCTGAGCATTGCATCTCTACTCATCATCTCTCGTAGTCTGGAGTGAGAGCCCCATGATGGAAAATGTACATACTGAGCCTCCTCTTTTTCAGCCACAGCTTATACTTTCCCCCTTTTTGCTCCCAGTATCAGTCCAGTGAAACCAGCCTCAGTGCTTATCTCTAAGCAACGGGAGGTCAAACGTTCTGCTTAAAGGCACCTGCACAAACACTGTAAATCCCAGCCTTTTGTTAACGTTACACTTGGAAGCTATTAAAACCTGCACAGAGGTGGTTTTGAAAGGCAAAGCCTACTAACTTAGCCATCTGGCACGAACAACAGCAAAGGAAACGGTGACCCATATGAAAGATTTTGCGAGAGAAGTGCTGAGTAGCATCTGCTCGCTGTGAAAACGCCTTGGGTCCTTCCCATGACATGACAAATTACACTGGGCAGTTTACATTTAATTATCCACTTCAATGCTCTCCACAATGAAGAAGTACTGGAAACAGGGGAAGTCTTTTACATGATCCGCCCCTCGCATTTTTATCGTTTTCAGATTGATTTAATGTGATTATTCCCGCTCTGAGTCTGCATGGTAACTCTAACAGACACATGCTCTTGTAAGTGGAAGTTTTTTTCATTACACGTATGAACTTTGATGGTGATAAATCGTGACGATTGTCTGCTGTGGTTAGCAGTCTGCCAGATGGGAGGATACAGTATATTTCCCGGGTGTCACAGCTGGCACTGTCTGCAGATTCATTCAGTAGGCATTGGCCACCATAACAGAGATCAGAGAAATGATGATGTGAGGATAAAAAAGCCAGCTGTATGGTGTGCTATTTCTTTTTTTTTTTTTTTTTTTAAGTGTTACTTCATCTGAAAGCGGTGAAGGTTCACAGCCAGCACACACCTGAAACACAGATAATGTGCTGTCTGTGCAACACATACATGGGATTTTGTGAATAAATGTAACATTGCAGTTCATGAAGAAGGTGTGCAGTGAATACCAATGCTGATATTTTTCTGTTAATGTGTGTTTGAAATAAATGAATACTGTAATTAATCCATGAAAGATGTTGACCATGTTGTTTAAAAAAGCAAGTGCTACACTGCTAATGCTGCTTCTGAAGATGGTGGAATTTACTGAAAGATATTTAAAGTACAGTAGGAAAGTTGGTGCTAAGCAGCTAATGCCATGTTTGAAAATAAGATTATAATCAATGTTAAAAGATGTTCAACCCTTGGAGCTCATATAGCACGGATCTGTGCCGAGTAAATGCTTGGTAACTTTCGAACCGTAAGTCGTGGGAACTAACTTTCTAATTATGTTCTCCATTGGTGATGGGAATTTCTAACCTTGCAAAGCAGATGGATACGCCAGTTTCTGTTTCTCACTGGCGAATCCATCTTGCAAAGCTCCCATCTGAACAGCCTGGGCCTGGTTAGGAAGTGACAGGACCAATCAGTATCGAGGGGCAGTACTTGCAGGCCCAGCAGAGTCGTCATGTAAACAGGCAGCAACAAGAGGCCGGTGCAATTATGGTAGAAGACATTAGTGTGGATGCTGCTAAAGCACCAGTTTTATCAGCACTTGACATTTCTTTGTTAAAAGAAGAACAATGTTACCTTGTCATTTAGCAGACGCTTTTATCCAAAGCGACATACATACAGGTAGTCAGGTGTTCCAGGGGTTAAGGACCTTGCCCAAGGGCCCAGACTGTATGGCAATTCAATATTGACTTGGATTTGAACCATTAATCTCCCAGACCAAAGTCAGTAGTGTAACCCACTGAGCTATCCAGCATTGAGTTGTTTTCAAAAACAACAAACATGACATGTCTAAAGTCACCATGGTTCATGTTATGCAGTTCTCTATGGAGTTTAGTCCTTGGTAGCGGCTACGTCACGTGTTTTGTTGCTCTTATTGGACCGTAAAGATGTGACAGACAGATTGTTCACCCAATCATCCTCTGAGATTTTTTCAAAGGCTCTGCCCTTTCCCAAACACTGTCTTTGAGTGTTTTACCAGATGGATGTGTGAAACACATCCATCTAGTGTGCCAGGTTAGGGAATTACGGCTCTTTTCAGTGATCCGGATCATTTGGTTTGGCTCAGCAGGAAGAGCCGGCTCTTTCAGCTGCCAAACGGCTCTTCATTAGGGTACCAGGTATGTTCACTAGACCTGTTAGATTTAGCAATGTTATGACATATGATATTTGATATTTGTGCTAGTATGTACAACTGTGCTTAGTTTTTGAATTAATGAAAATATAATGCTATCATTTTTTTAAACTGTAAGGTATACATTTTAGGTATAGGTATACTATAAGGTGTTTGGGGGGAAAACACCTTGAGGGTCAAAAGAAATCTGCTCACTGGCTTTGCTGTATGACACACCTGATATATTTATTTTATTTATTTAATTGTATTTAACCAGGAAAACCTCATAGAGATCAATAATCTCATTTACAAGAGTGTCCTGGACAACAAAGGCAGCAGCACAATCAACATATAAACCATTAGTGTTGTACCATCAAGCTTATGCTCCTAATGTGAGATATGCCTGTGGAAGTGTATGTAGAAAAGATCATTCCTGCTATCAATCGCATAACACTCTAACAACATAGGTAAAAATAATGAAAAAAAAAGTTATAATGATAAATGACGGCTCTCAGATGGGATCCGGCTCTGCTCATTCGCATAAAAGAGCTGGCTCTTTGAACAGGCTTGATCACGGACAACCTTTCACTATTTGTTTATGATTGAAAGAGCTTGCATTTTGGGTTTTTTTATTTCTGGAAAAAAAAAATTATCGTTAGGGAGTTTGTTAAAAAAAAAAGTGAATTATGCTCTTACGGCTGATGACTTGGAAGATATACTGCTTGTCATTTGCATCAACTATTTAGGAAAATCAGAGAAAAATATCATTTGCATAATAGTTTGGAACGCGGTGTATGTCAAAATGGTGGAGAAAAGCTGTTAAAGAGGCACCACTTGTCCCTTAGCTTAGGGGGGGGATCAGCCCCCTTTCATTGTTACTGGCAGCAGCCTCATTGCACACAGCATGCTGGGATTCCAAGCCATGGAAGAGAACCACAAAAGTGATTTATGGGCTGTTGTTTGCATAACAGCAAGATGTACTGCTAATGTATAGAATGGCACTAGTGCTAAAGTGCAGTCACTTGGTATCTAAATACGTATCTAAAATGCATCATTATTACAAATTGTAAACATATACAAAAAAAAAAAAAAAAAAAATCAGATTTCAGTCCGGCTAACATGTTTCTATGCATTTTAAATGTCTTGCTTTATGTGGACTAAGTGATTTAGCTTTTTCTGACTGCAGGTAAACATACCTAGTAAATTAAAAACCTTAGCCCTCTCTGTTTGATCACTCTTGCTGTTATATCTCCTCTATTCCTTTGCACCATCATATTCAGGTTGTGTGAGGGCAGTAACTTTACTTCAGAAAGCCTTTCATCAGCATTATCTGTGGAGACTCTTCAGAGCGCCCTCCATTTATTTCAGAACAGAACAGAACAGGCTTTTTTGAAGGTAAATCATGAATCTAGGTCACCATACATCTCATTACTTTTGATACTATAGCTACAATGGGCTGCACAGAAGGATTCAAAGCGCTACACAATAGCGGGACGTCGACTGCAATATGTTCCCAAAGACAGAAGGTGAGTCACAGCGGGCGCCTCCACCGTTGCCCAGGATTTAGGTCAGCCAAGTCACTCCAGGCGGCACGGGTCCTTCCCCGAGGTCACAGAGCAGCCTGAATGTGGACCAAGGATAGCAACAGAGGCCCTGGGGGGCATGATGGGACATTAATTTTTAATGTAAACTAACCCATCTCTAGTTGTGGCCAAAAGGTGATGAGCAGTGTATTTGACACTACAGAACATGCAGTTGTGTAAGCGTTGTGGTGGAGCTGGTTGGGTTTCTATTCCTTGTTTTATAATTCATTCCTGGAGCTGCAGCGGTGGTGAGCAGACAAACACATTTAGCTTTTATCCAATGAAAACTGAGGCTTGTAGAACAGCTCAGAGGCTGCACAGAGCTAAAGTAACAATATTTACCAGGTCCCAGGAGTGAGAGCAGTAAACATAATACCTGTTAGAAAAAAGCATAAAAAACACAGAGTCAGAATGGGGACAGGACTGTGATTTTTAGGCTCTCTGGGAAGATTGGAAAATGCCCCCCGATTTTTATAACTTTCACAATTTTATGTTTGTGTTGCAGTGGCATTCTTGCACACAAATATGAGAACAGAAATGCATTATCAACACACCAATTAGATACTCAGACAAAGAGAGGCATGCTTCAGAATACATTCTTTTCATGTCTTAAATGTTAAAATCTTAGGATTCTCACCTTCAAAGTCTATCAAGCTGCATTTTTTCCCTGCTGAGGTGATTACAAGGGGCTGCACACACCTGCTCAGAACCTTTCTTCTTTTGAATGCGGGTAAAATTGATGGCACTTTACCATCACAGATAATTTGTCAGAAAACAACAGGAGTGTCAACAGAGGCTGTCTGCTCTTCTTAGGTAGCCAAAAAAGCTCTCAGTGGAGACAGTGGCTGTTCTAAAGAATTACTTCTTTGTGAAAGACAAATTTTCATTGTTATTAGAAATGTGCAATATTCAAATTTAATAAAGATGTTTGAATGAAGATTGTAGCAACCTCTGGTGTTGAAAAATGAAGCCAATGTGCATGCAGATGCTCCAGAAATCTAATAATGATAATAATGCATTTTATTTTTGGCACCTTTCAAACCACTTAAGGTCAGCTTACAAAGCAAAGTGAGACAACACAAAACACAACAAATTGAGTTTATACAGAGTGCGTATGAAAGTGTTCAGCTCTTTTTATGTTTTACCCTTTTATTGATTTTGTAAGTGAATCATGGTCAATATACTCAGGATTTTTTTTTACAAATAATAATCAAATATTCACCCCCTTCAGTATTCAGTAGTAGTTTGACTGCAATCACAGCACTGAGTCTGTGTGGATAGATCTCAATCAGGCTTGCACATCTCGACACTGCAGTTTTACTCAGTTCTTTTCAAAACTGCTAAAGCTCAGGTTGCACAGGGAGTGAACTGCCCTTATTATGTCTAGCCACAAATTCTCTACTGGATTGAGATCTGGGCTTTGACTCGGCCAATCCAGAACAAAACATGAGCAAAACCATTTCTGTGTAGCTTTCTCTTTATGCTTCGGCTCATTGTTTTGCTAGAAAATAAATCTCCCAAGTCGTAATTCTTGCTGCATTCATTTTACCCTATACTCTTAGAGGTCTACTAGAGCTCGCTGCAAAGAAGCATCCCAGCAGCATGATGCTGCCATCGCTGTGCTTGACATTGGGGATGGCATGTATGTAATGATGTGGAGTGTTTGGAGTCCACCAGACATAGGTTTTTGTCTGATGGACAGAAAGCACCATTTTGGTCTCATCAGACAAAAGAACTTTCTTCCACTTGACCATGGAGTCTCCCACTTGCCTTTCGATGAACTCTAGTCCAGATTTAATCTGAGATTACTTCTACAGTGTCTTTCTCTTTGCCACTCTCCCATAAAGCTTTGGTGAAAATTTGCAGACAACAGTTGTTGTCTGCAAAGTCCCTCCCATCCCAGCTGCTGAAGTTTGGAACTCCTTCAGAGTACTTGTGAGGACGGCCTGATCTAGGCAGATTTGCACATGTGCCATATTCCTTCCATTTCTATATGGTCGATTTAACTGAACTCTGGGGATGTTCAGTGCCTTGGAAATTTGTTTGTATCCATCTCTTAACTTATACATTTCAATAACTTTTTCTATGAGTTTCTTGGAGTGTTCTTTTGCCTTCATAGTGAAATAGTAGCCAGAAATACTGATTGACCAGGGACTGGATCATCTAGACACAGGTGTCTTATGCTGCAGTCCCTTAAGACACATTTACTGCAGGTGTTCCCCATTTTACTAATTGTAAGACTACTAGCACCAACTGGCAGGGCCTCTGTTGAAACAGGTCAATGACTTTAAAGGGAGCGAATATTTATGCAGTCACCTATTATACCTTACATATTTTTTTATTAAATTGACATTACTTTGTAGATGTAGATGATGATGTCCAACTTGCCTGGAATTACTTCCTCAAATCATTCATTGAAATTGTAAATAGATATGCCCCTTTCCATAAATGTAGAGTCAAAGGATGTAATAATCCTTGGTTTACCAGTGAGATGTCTGATCTGATGCACAAGTGTAATCTGGTTTGGGCCAGAGCATGCAAGACGGGAAAAGAGTCTGACTGGCTGCATTTCAGACAGCTCAGGAACAAATGTAGTTCTTTAATTCGTTAATCAAAAGCTGAATTTTATCAGCATAAAGCAACGGAAAACCTAAAAAATCCAAAGAAGTTTGGGGAAACTATCAAGTCATTATCAAACCGTTGCACATCTATTAACCTTCCTTCCAGCTTTGTTATTGACGGTCATAGTGTAACTGATAAAACAGAGATACTGAACTCTTTTAATCAGCATTTTATATCCTCTGGTTTTTTATTTAAGTCAGACAAATCTAATTTGGTGCGTCCAATTAGTGAATTGACCGGCCAATCGACTCAAGTTTTTAACTTTGAACATTTTACTATTTTAGATGTCTTAACACCTCTAATAAAAACTCAGCCCTCACAAACCAGCTGGTCCAGATGGATTAGAGCCTTTCTTTTTAAAGCTTGCTGCAGATTTTATCACTGAAAAAATTTGTCATATTTTTAATCTTACTCTTTGTATAAATAAAATCCCAGCTGATTGGAAATCAGCCTTTGTAACCCCCCTGTTCAAAGGAGGTGATCCAAATATCCTAAACAATTACAGACCTATTTCAAAACTGTGTTGTTCACTACTGTCTAATTTCCAGTCAGGTTTCAGAAAAAAAACACAGTATGACTACTGCTGCCTTGAAAGTTGTGAATGACATTCTTGAAGCCTTGGACAAAAAACAATGTTGTCTCTTTTTATTGACTTCTCCAAGGCCTTTGACACCGTAGATCACAGTGTTTTACTGAACCGTCTTAGAGCTACTGGGTTTTCAGAACATGCTGTCGGTTGGTTTTCTAACTATCTGACTGATAAAACCCAGGCTGTTCAATTAGAAGGTCTTACCTCCAAGGTACTAAAAACTGAGAAGGGGGTGCCTCAGGGGTCTGTACTGGGCCCCCTGTTGTTTACTATATATATAAATTTGCTTGGTCAAAATGTTCCCAATTCCTCACTTCATTTGTATGCTGATGATACAGTAATCTACTGCTGTGCACCTACACCTGCACAAGCTTTTGCAAATCTTCAGCATGCTTTTGATTTAGTCCAAGATCAGCTTAGCCAGCTGCAGCTTGTCCTAAATGCAGATAAAACTAAACTCATGTTCTCTACATCCTCAAGAGGAGCTCAAAGAATATTGCCTGGGAAAATTGTCACAAAGGACAGTCAAGAAATTGAGTTGGTTTCTTTGAATATCTAGGGTTTTTGCTGAAATGATGAAAACTTGTCTTTTAAGGAGCACATTCTGTATGTTGCTAAAAAGCTGAAGGTTTTACTTGGTTTTTACTACAGAAACAAGTCCTGTTTCTCTTTTATGGTCAAAAAGAGACTTGTTGAGTCCACCTTTTTACCTATTCTTGACCATGGTGATGTATTGTACATGAATGCTTCTGCTCAGAGTCTGCAGATATTGGATAGTGTTTATCATGGAGCGCTGAGATTTATCACTAACTGTGGATTTCTTACTCACCATTGTACCTTATATTCTAAAGTCAACTGGACTTCTTTAAGCACACGTCGTCTTGGACATTGGTATGTCTTCATTTATAAAGCCATTCTAGGCAACATTCCAGACCACCTTTCCTCTCTGTTGATCGTGAAGGATAGATTGCTCAACTTGCGTTCGTTTGACTTTGCGCAGTTTGTTGTTCCCGCAGTCTGAACTGAGCTGGGAAAGAAAGCTTTTAGATTTTCTGTTCCTTTTGCGTGGAACAATCTGCAGACTGAGTTTAAACAGCAGAACCTGGTGTCTCTGAATGTTTTTAAATCTTTAGTGAAAATCTTGAAATCAAACTGTCTGTATGCCACTGTTTTAGCTGACATCTTTATTATCAATGTACCTGTTGTTTATTATGTACTGTGTGAGCTTGAGTGTGTTTGATTTTGAAACTGCATTGCTGCCATTATTGGCCAGGTCCCCCTTGAAAAAGAGATCTTTGATGTCAATGGGCCTAGCCTGGTTAAATAAAGTTTAAATAAATACAATTTAAAAAAAAAGTTTTTACTTTGACATTTAAGAGGAGTTTTGTGCTTTTTTTTTTGTCAGAAAGTCCAAATTATATTGGCCATGATTTGATTGATTATTCCCAACACGAGCTTTACTAGTAGTGAAAATAAAATCTCATAATTTGGAACACTTTACAACAAGCAGCTAATCCATGTGAAGTTTGTTATATGTTGTCATAGCAGCTAAAACAAAGATGATTTATTCTGTAGAGAATATCTTATATTTCCATAACCTCCTAAATCTGTGTGGGTTTTCTGTGACCTTACTAAAACTCCAGGAGCTGTCAGACCCAGACAGCCGTGTTCATAAATGTGGGTTACATTAATGACATTTGACCAGTTAAACTGACCCACATAGAAAATACCAATCTATATTAATGTGTTCTACTCCATTTTCCAATATATATTAATGCAGGGTATAAATTTCTCCAGTTATGTGGGAGACATTTCAACGGCATCTTCTTGCATTAAATGGAGCTCCTGTTAATTATTCATCAGCCTTTCAGCAAATGATGCTTTACAGAAAATGCTGACTCAATTATTTGTTATTTTTCATCAATTAGGGGCATGATTACGCAAAAGTGTTAAGTAATTTACAAATGTGCCCGGCTCTTTTAGGGGAAATGCAAACACCCACCATGCTTGAAATAAGTGTTTTTATTTCGTCCTAGCAGGACTCCTTCTCCATCACGGCGCGTTAGTGATCAGAGCTGCTGCTACAGCACTCTGGCACTCATGCTTCTTTAGAGTAAACATGTCAGTGTGCATTAGAGGTATGATTGCTTCTGCATGTCTGCATGATCTGCATCATCAGTGGATCCACCTGCTGCTATCACTCACTAAACCTGCACAGCACAAAGCACTGCAGCAGAGGATTTAGTGCTAGGAGAACGGCCATTCCTGTATTCTGTTGTAATCTGGGACTGAACCCATAAATGTTTCATTATTTATAAGCACAAAATACTTTTAGAGAGAAGTTTATCTCGGCAACATTTTGGAAAAATCTCCTAGAAATCCCCCTGAAAGCAACACTGAACTCCAAAGATATCTATTGATGGCCTTCTAAACCAGCTTGTCGCAGTCTTAAAGGTACAACATGCAGGCTTTTTACACTTAAATGTCCTGATTTAGCAGACTGACAGGCACAGTACAGGTGGGAACCTTACCAATCATTATATGCTGTTGTCATGATGTTATGATGCTGCTGGCGACTGCATGTGAGTTCATACATCATCAGGGATGTGGGTCAAGAAGTAAAAATCATGGCTTCAACAGAAGTGCTGCTTAAGATGCCAGCAGTTTGTGCTCTACAGAAAACAGATAAGAAAATGTGGACTCAACTCTATGCATTAAGAAGAGGGAATATCAACTGGTTATTCAGATATGTCAAGAAAATTAGCCCAGTAAGCCTGGCTAAATACCATTATGCATGTGCTGCAAATGCTATCCTGCTGGTTAGCACCAGTATATCTTGTTGACGTCAGGTCAGGGTCTCAAATGGAAAATTCTAGCATTCAGTTTTGTTGAATCAGGGCTGTGATGATGCACAATCTGGCTAAAGATCGGCATGGTTTGCAAGTGGGTTGTGTGCCTCAAAATTCGTGCCTAAATGGACACAGTTTACACCCATCTTCAGCCAACCCCTCGCTCTTAACCTAACATGCACATTCATTTGGGAAGCCTCCCATACAAAGTGTTTGGTATGGGTAGGATTTTTCAAAAAAGTTCTGTTACATTCATTCAGGGCCAATCAGAGTCACAATACAAAATAATATTAGGCATGTGCAGTTTTGATAGGGACCTGAGCTGACAAGCTGGTGCTGCTGTAGTTTTTGAATGGTGGAGCTTGTTGGTAGATAAAACTCATGCCAAAGTTAGTCAGGAGAAGTGAAAAAACATCTCTGCCAAAACAATTTCAGTGTGGCACTTTGATTTTGTTTTAATAACGAAATGTGGCCGAGATCTTGTTAAACTGCTGCTATACTATGGCTACACCTGAGCTAATCGTTAAAGTAGTGTAAGACATTGAATTAACATGGTCAAACTCATGCTTAAGCAAAAACATATTTTCCATTATGAAAAGCTTTCAGTGCTGCTCTCTGCTCTTAATTTAATGAAGAAATGTGGCCCAGCTCTGATAAAACTACCGCTATACTGAAGCTGCATTCGAGCTAAATGCTACATCCCCACTTCCAGTACAACTAAACCCCACCAGTAGCCACCGGCTCGTTTTCCTCAAATGACGCTGCTTGGATAGGTAGACCTTTTAGACCTGGCACAGATGTTTCAGATTGGAGGTTTGCAAGATGGATCTGCCTGATGAAAGACATGGAATCTGGCCAGTCCATATGCTTTGTAAGGTTATCTATCTCTGCCTTATGGTAAATAAACCTTACAGAGTAAGTTCAGTAAGGACCACTTTGTCAAGAAACACTCATGATTTGCAGCTATAAATATTTCTTCATCAGCTGTAGCACAGCATATTCTTCAGCACCAATGCTGTTCTTATAATGGAATTGCATTCAGCAGAAATCCCATGGCAGCTATAATTGGTGGTGTGGCTGTTCTGGGGTAGCCCCCTGCCCTACCATGAGCAGGAACAGCACATACTCCTGCCTTTCTTATGCCAATAAAGAGCAGACAGCAATGACAACAGAATGCCATTGATTTAGCCAAAAGCAAAATAAAGGAGGAGCTGGGGTGGAGGAGGGTTACATTAGCAGCTTGCAGAGAGAGGGGCAGAGCATAGCCAGGCATGAGCAGTTTAAAAATGGCAGCATGAGAGCAATCAGCAAGTATGATTGTGTAGTATGACTTTGATTGTGAGCCTCCTGGCAGTGGAATTCAAATACTGAGCACTTAAAGAAGTAACAGATTGCGTCTTCTCCACCATGACCACCATGACATGTTTATCAGTGACACTGAAAATCCATGTTACATCAAATACTACAGCATAAGGAAGCAGAATCTGCTACTGGCATCAGCCATCCTGTATCAAAGTCATGTTTTGTGCTGCTTTTTTGGGATTATTCTCTGCTGTCAGCTGTGTGTTTCATTCTGTTAAATAGCCATTGTTGGTTGCACATGCAGTTTTCAGACCACTTTCCCTCTGAGCCCTGTTGGGAATAATTTGGTCTGAACTGTATTGCAGTGATTAGTCAAGGCACTTTTGATTACAATCAAGAATTCATGCAGGACATGGAATTAGCAATGCTAAATTGCCACTACAGATATTGATAACATTTACTTAATTACATACAGTAGCATTTTATTCCTGCATCCTCCAGGATCTATTTATCCAAAGCACTAATGGCAATTAAACGACAGAGAAACTTGTTATGTTTTGTTTGTGACTCCTTCGTGAGATTTAATGAGGTAATGAGACAATCAGATTAGGAGCCGGGGTGTTGAAGTGTCAGAGGATGTGTTAACGTATGCAAAGCTTCCTGCAGACATCACAGGTGCATTACCCAGAAGACTTACCTTGAAAATGGAGCTATGAGTTCCCAAGGAAACAGAAATGTGCCCTAAACTTTTCTCAGAGAACAAGGCTGTGCTCTCTTTTATTTTATTTCACTCTCTGCTTCTTAGTGGCAAAGTTTGTGTGCCCTCATTCTCATAGAAATGTTTTTATGCTTCATCTGGAATCATATTTGCACAGAACCCGCATGATATTTGCAATTCAACAAATCCTCACTCCTGTGGCCCAGTAATGAGTAAAGGGAAGTAGAAAGTTATTATTAATACTTTCTGTTACTTGCACTTTCTGAGAATAATATGAAGCAGTTCAAGCGAATATAGGTTAATTATGTATTAGGAATTCAGTACCAGGATAAAAAGTTCACCCAAGTCCCTTTTTTCCACGTCTTGAATGGGTGTTGAATAAGTGTGGCAGGTAGCTTAACCAAAGTCTGTGGATAAGCAGCGACTGGGAGACGTTCGCGTGCAGGATGTGTGCCGATACAGCCTGGGATTATACCACAAGCTCATTCCCATGCACACTCCAGCAGCAGCAGTTTGCCCAGCAGAGAGAGAACTGAGCCAGACAGAGGCTGCACATTATAACACGCGTTGAATAAATGTCGCATACAAAGATGGAAATCAATCGGGACTCCTGCCAAACCTTTGCACCTGTATCACTGCAAACACCAGACATGTTTCAGAGTGCAGGGCTGACTGCTAGATCACAGCTAAGTCTCATTTTAGATTGGGTTTGTGTTTTGGCAGCAAAAGGATCTTTGAACAAAAATCAGCACACTGGGGTGATAAAAACATCAGATAGATCAGGGAATAAAATCTGGCACTCACCAAAGATTAGCAATCTGTGTTTACAGTGCCTATAAGATGTATGTATTCACCCCCTTGGATGTTTAACCCTTTTATTGCTTTTATAAATCAATCATAGCCTATAAAATGTGGCTTTAAAATATGCAATGTGAAACAAGTGGCTGCAAAAATATTCACCCCCTTCAAGTCAGTATTTAGTCGATGCACTTAGACAGCACTGAATCTGTGTGGACAGGTCTCAATCATGCTTGCACGTCTGGACACTGCAGTTTTACTCCATTCTTCGTTGCTAAACTGCTAAAGCTCTGTCAGTTTTCATGGAAATTTGGTGTGAACAGCCCTTTTCTAGTCCTGCCACAAAATCTCTATTGGATTGAGATGCTGAGAAGTATCCCCACAGCATGATGCTGCCACCACCGTGCTTCACAGTGGGGGTGTTGTGTTTGTGGTGATGTGCAGTGTTTGGTGTCTGCCAAACATAGAGTCTTGTCTCCCACATGTCTTTTGGAGAACTGTAATCCAGATTTAACAAGAGTTTTCTTCAATAGTGGCTTTCTCTTTGCCACTCTACCATAAAGCTTTGACTGGTAAATAGCCCAGACAACAGTTGTATGCAGAGTCTCTCCCATCACAGCTGTTGAAGATTGTAACTCCTTCAGAGCAGTGTTAATTTCGTTGACTAAAACTATGAATAAAAATGTCGGTCGACAGCCTTTTTTTCTACGACAAACATTAGACTAAGACTAACAAAGATAGATCTGTGATGACTAAAACTGAAAAAAAGTAAGTTTAGTTTTTGTCAAGATGACTAAAACTAGACTAAAATGTAATGTAGTTTTCTTCTGACATTCAAAATCTGTGATATTTTTCCACTGTGGGTAAATTGTTCAAAAAAAACAATGCAGCTGTATCTACTCTGCCTCTCAGCTGTAGAGAGGGACCCCAGGTTTAGCAGGGTGCAGAGAATACACTACCATGATTTGGTACCAGATGTAGGAAAAAAAATGCTTGGACTAAAAGAAAAGTCTAAAATGTGAGGACTTTTTATGGACTAAAACTAGACTAAAGAGTTTTTGAGTATTTGTCGACTAAAACTAGACTAAAACTAAAAAGGATAGAAATGACTAAAATGTGATTAAAATTGAAATGCATTTAATTTAAAGACTAAAATTAAAAATAGCTGCCAAAATTAAAACTCCTTCAGAGAAGTCATAGGTGTCTTGGTAGTCTCTCTCTCTAATCTCTTTCTTGCATGTTCACTCAGTTTGTGAGGACGGCCTGATCTAGGCAAATTTACACATGGACCATATTCCTTCCATTTCTTGATAATTGATTTAACTGAACTCCGTGAATGTTCAGTGGTTTGGAAATTATTGTCTATCCATCCCTTGACTTATTCTTTTCAAGAGTCTTTTCAGTGAGTTGCTTGGAATGTTCTTTTGTCTTCATGGTAGCCAGGAATACTGATTAACCAGTGACTGGATCTTCCAGACACAGGTGTCTTTATACTACAAACACTTGAGACACATTCACTGCACTCAGGTGATCCACATCTCACTAACTGACTACTAGCACCAGATGACTGGACCACTGTTGATTTAGGTCTGTTACTTAAAAGAGGGTGAATATGTATGCAATCACCCCTCTCTATTTTACTTATTTTGTTTAATTGACATTACTTTGCAGAAATTTGTTTTCACTTTGACAATAAAGAGCATTTTTTCTTCTTTCAGAAACACCAAATTATATTGAGTGTGATTGATTTATGGAACCAATAAGATGGCAAATCTAAGGGGGTGAATAATTTTCATAGACACTGTATGTTTTTTTTTTTTTTTTTGCACAGTTTTGTGCATTAGTGTAGAAATCTTTTAAAAGGAGACAATATGCATGCATCATTATTCATTTATCCAAGAGTACAATCTGTTACTTGGCATCATTTGCCATGGCAATAACCAGCTAATATATATTTTATTAGTCATTTTTTATACACATGATACTTATAAGCTTAAAAAACCCCAGCTTCAGTCATATCATATTTTCTTCCTCTCACTCGTAATCAGATTTGTTCATAATAACTCACAGTATCATGACAGATGACTGCACATTCAGTGTTTTTTGTTAATAACTGCTGTATTCAAATAAAATGTGGCTTGAATTCTCACAAGATACACTGGGGAAATCAAAAATATGAAAAGCAAGTGCCAAGTTCAAATTCCTTTGTTATGGAGAGTTCACTCACTGTTTATATAACACAGTTATTTGAGAAATGTTACTTTTTTATTTTGTTGATAGACATAATTCCACTATGATTTCTGGAAACTATAATGTTCACAATGTTGGTGAAATGTTCATCCACAACCATTTTCCTGTGATAGAGATGACATGCTGGTGACCCGTCTGTGTGCATCATTGGAGATGAGGCGTTGACGTGACAACAAGCTTTAATTAACAAGCTAAAGATAAGTTCACCATGCAGCAGATGACAGGGGTCTGTAGGGGGTCATAATATTAATAACCCTTGAAGGCTCAGGCTGCCCTTTATAAAAATGTATTAAAAGCTGTTTGATTGGGTAAATCTGTTGCTCATCTATGATCAAATATTTGCCAGGGGTAGTCCTAAATGTTCCTCACTACACTGTGATAGCATTCCACTAAAAGCCCTTTATTCAAAGTTAATTCAGTACTGACATCAGTGTGATCTCAATGTGTGTATAAATGGGTAAGGATTGAGACAGGGCAACAAGAAGAGAAACAAACTGCACATTTATTTATTTATTGTTATTAAACCTTTATTCAGTCAGGTTAGTCCCGTTGAGATCAAAGATCTCTTTTCAAAGTGAGACCTGACCAAGAATGGCAGCATGTTGAGAAGCATATACAACTCCAATTCCAGTTGCTGGAGATTTGGGCGAAGAATGTTGTCCCATTCTTGTCCGATGCAGGATTCAAGCTGCTTAACAGTCCTGGGTCTTTTTGCCAGATTTTTCATTTAATGATGCTCCAGATGTTTTCTGTTGGTGAAAGGTCAGGACTGTATAGGCAGGCCTGCACTCTTCTTCTGTGTAGCCATGCTTTTGTAATGGATGGGTATGTGGTTTAGCATCCATCACAACAGCTGAAATGTCTTGCTGAAATGTTCAAGGCCTTCACCGAGAGAGAAGTTGTCCGAATGGGAGCATATGTTGCTCTAAAACCTCTATGTACTTTTCAGTATGCATGAGCTGGCCATGCCATAGGCACTAATGCAACCCCATACCCTCAGAAATGCAGGGTTTTAGCTATGTGCTGATTCTGGATGGTCCCTGTCCTCTTTAGTCTGCAGGACACACCATCCATGCTTTAAAAACCAAACAAATTTTGATGCACTTGACCACAGAACAGTTTTCCACTTTGCCCCAGCCCATTTTAAATGAGCTTTGGCCTAGAAAAGACAGCAGTGATTCTGGATTGTGTTCACATATGGCTGTTTTAATGCCATGCTGTCTGAGGGCTTGAAGATTTTGAGCATCTATTGTTGACATTTGACCTTGTCCCTTGTGCACAGAGATTTCTCCAGATACTCTGACTCTTTTGAAGATATTATAGACTGTAGCTGGCTGGATATGCAGGGGCTGAACTATTTTACATTGATGATTATTTTTCTGAAACTCTTTCACCATTTTTAGACACTGTTTTTGCAGATTGGTGAACCTCTGCCTGTCTTTACCTTCTTTGAGACTCTGCCTTTCTAAAATGCTTCTTTTATACCTCATCATACCAGTTAATCTCATCTGTTAACCCTAAGCTGTTTTCTTTAGTACCACTTACTTTTCTAGCCTTTTATTGCCCATCCCTACATTTTTCTGTAGATGTGTTGCTACTATCAAAATTTAGAATGAGCTAATATTTTTTCATGAAATGGTAACATGTCTCAGGTTCAACATCTGATATGTTGTTTATGTTATATGTAAGTGAAATATAGGTTTATGAGATTTGCAAATCATTGCATTCTGTTTTCATTTACATTTTACACAGCATTCCAACTTTTAGCATTGGGGTTATATTTATGTATCATTTTTTCATCTTATTCTGGGGTCTGCAAAAGTTATATGATATAACAAAAAGATTGTGAAAGGTCTTTGATGAAAAAAGTCTGTCAACACCAGTATTATCTCAACATTCTGGGATGTCTGTGTCCCATTCATTAGTAAAAGGGTGGGTCGGATTTATGATTTTGTTTCCAATTAAAAAGGCAGATTAATTGATTATTTCTCCATTGGGTAAGACCAGTAGGTGCATGTTTTGAAATAAACTTTGGATTACAGCCAGATAAGTGTATGGGGGTCAAACTGCGGTACAAGGTCAACTAAATCTGTCAACAATCCCTCAATTCATTCTAGAACTTCTGTTCTAAGAGGATTTTAGGTCATTGTGACCTTTGACCTCTGAATTCCTGATTCTTATCAATTCAACCTCGAATCAGAGTGGACATTTGTACAACGTCTTAAGAAAATTCCTCAAAGCATTCTCGAGATTTCGCGTTCACATGCCATGGATGAACATGAGTCCCAGTAACATTGACCTTTAACCTGTGACCTCTGAAATTAAATCACCTCACCTTTTAGTGAGAGAGGAAATCTGAGCAAAGTTTGAATAAAATTCCTGGATGAATACACAGACACTGTTAAGCACGGAGCAGATACCAAATCAGAGGATATTTAAATTTACTGCTTCCGTCCTCTAAATTTGTATTTTTCAATTTTCTTTTTCTCATTTATGATGCTCTGTAAAAATGTTCCATGCCTTATTGTTGTGGTTTTACAGAAAACAAATGTATAAAAACAGCAGAAATAATGGCAAAAGAGACAAGATAAGCCTTTATGTGAGTTTTTTGGACAGCTTCTCCAAATGCAGATGGGCGCCAGTCTGGGGAAAATAAAAGACCACATTACCAGTCCAGGACTACTGCAGACTGTTTAACATGATGCTGGTGGTCCTATAATGGCAGGGACAGCCATCTCATGAGAGACAAAAGGTCCCGATATTGCATTGCATCCTGAATAGCTACAGGGAATGTGAGGCTCTGAGAATATGGGACCAGCTGTATCCTGTGATGCAAACAGTGTTCACTCATTATTTTCTGGTGTTGGAGGATACTAACACCTTGCGGCACAGTGCTAAACAAATACAGCACTAGGAGGGAGTTTCATACCTTTTCAAGCCTTAGATATCATAAGCGTCATTAGACTTAAGTGTGAGTGCAAAGTGTGAAGTATGTTTTCTCATTTTTAGGATGACTTGTTTTAAATGGACTTTAGGGATACCAAGTGGGGAGAAGGCTGCATGTGGCCCACCCCAGATATCTCCTCCGGGATGTAAATGCAGTCTTTGCTCCCCATAATCAAAAATGAACTATCTCAAAACATTAGACTGTCACAAAAACTCAGACCAAAATAGAATTCATAATACAGAAATCTAGACCATCTGGAATATTAGGCTCATTCACGCAATCAGTAATTGGTTGGAGCTCCTTTTGCACAAATTACTGCATCTATACAACGTGGCATGGCGCCAATCAGTCTGCGGCACTGCTGGGGTGTTATGATGCCCAGGTTGCTCTTATAGCAGCCTTCAGCTCATCTGTATTGTTGAGTCTGGTGTCTGGTATCTCCTGGTAGACAGCTGACAGCTTGACTCTGAACTTGATAAAGACCAGAGGACCAACAGCAGCAAATGACATGGCATCTCAAACCATCACTGATTGTGGAAACTGGAAACACTGGATTCCAAGCACCCTGGATTCTGTGCCTCTCTGAACTCCCTCCAGACCTTGATCTTCGAATGAAATTCCACATTTAGTGTCATCTGAAAACAGGACTTTGGACCACTTAGCAGCAGTCTAGTTCTTTTTCTCCTCAGCCCAGGTGAGGAGGTCATGATATCAGATTTGCCTCAATACTAGGAACACGACACTTGTTGTCTTTTTCCTGGACCCATCTGTGTGGCGGCTCTTGATCCACTGACTCCAGCCTCCATCCACTCCTCATGAAGCTCCCCTTAATTCTTGAATCTGCTTTGTATGACAATCCTCTGAAGGCTGAGCTCATCCCTTTTCTTACCACACTTTTCCCTTCCAGGCAGTTTTCCATGAATATACTCTGATACAGCTTCTGAGAACAGCCTGCCCTCTCATCAGTGACCTTTTGTGGCAGCCAAGTCAACAGTCTTCCCCATGATTGCAGTCGTGTGTACTAAACCAGAATGAGGAAATGAAGGCACAGGAAACATTTGCCAGTTAGACTTTTTCATAATATTCTAATAATGTTGATTTTTGATTACTTTGAGCTGCTTATCATCGAAACAAAAACGTCTTGAAATATTTCACTTTCTATAAGATGAACCTAGAGTTTATGGGAGACTAACTTTCTAAAGGTAAATCACTGGGAGCTGGGAATGACGTCACATCTGAGTTGAATGCGTTCCAGCTGCTACGAGTTTGTAAGAGTAAGTGATAGAGCCAGAAAACAACTGGACTTTGTTGAAATACGCCCACAGGGAAACGTATTTGAATGTGATGATACACCTGCTCCACGAACCCTGATGAAAGAAAGCTCACTTTAAAGCACTTCTCATATTAAACAAGATAATACAGGAGATGTATCACACATTGCTTTAATGTTTGAGTCCTAAAATCTGAAGTGAGTTAGCATTTTAGCACTTCCAGTTCCCTCGTCTTAAAGTCTATGGGGTTTTTGGTTAAATGCCTGAAATTGTTGTGGCATTTAAGGCAATGCACAGACGTTATACACAAACAAGAGTCAGAGACAACGAGTTAAGTGCAACCTTAGGTGATATTTTTAATAGGGTACGAATACGCAGAGTTACACAGGCACAAATGACGAGAGAGACCCGGAAACACTGGCCAATAGCCCTCTGATACTCTCTGACCTAAGTGTGCACATAGTACGTGTCTATGTGCACCTAACTACACACTTCCTACTGTTTTCCATGCACACACACTCCCTGATACCAATCAGATCATTTCTTAAAGGGATACTTCAACATTTTGGCAAATTCGCCATTGCCATAATTCCTATAGTCTCAGTAATAAGTTTGTTTCCTTTAGAGCGTTTTGGAGTTGTTGGATTGTGTATTTGATGAGTTTGATTAGGGAAAGCAAAAAATTCCTTCTGCTTCTATAACGTTAGCTGTGCAGCTGGTATATATGGGTCCCCCCAGATCTAGAAACAGCTTGCACCGACAACTAAAGGGAACTAACCTATTACTGAGACTATAGGAATTATGGCAATGGGCGAATTTGCCAAAATGTTGAAGTATCCCTTTAATGTTGACGTCCTCCACCCATGCACTTTTTAATTACTCTCAAAACATGTCTCAATGTTAATGTTCTCTTCTCACGCACATCTTGGTTACAATCCAAACACTTCTTTCTGAAACTGAAGAGTGTCTGAGTCCAGTCATTATTTCAAGCCCCCCTTTTTCCCATTTATCACACTGATCACTCTTCCTGGTTCAGTAAACACTGCCCTCTCGGGACATTTCCAATATCCTTCCTCAAGGCTTAGATCAGAGGTAGCTCGAGGACAGTCACGTAGTGTATATTAGTAGTGTATATGTTATATAAGTATATTAATAATATATTTACATGTAAAACATAATAAGGTCTGTGGTGAATACAAGCTCAAGAGAGTTCAGTGTTTTATCCTGCAGCATAAAACACATCTGAAACATGCCCCACCTTTTGAACTGCGCATCTTTTCACATCTTAATAAAGACGGTTGCTAGAAGATGGCTAACAAGGACTACAGCGTTTGTCGAGAAGATTATATGTCATCATCCAAAGTGCGGCAACTGACCCTGCCATTCACTTGTATCTGCTGGTGATGACGTTAAATTCAGTTGACCATGTTGTAGTTCAATATAGAATGACGTTAGCGTTTTACTTTTGTCAGTTAGATTAATGAACCAGATATGATGCTATATTATCAATTTATGAAGATTATATTTATCAACAAAATATGTAAGTTTCATAAGCTTTTAGTGGAGACAGATCTTATTTTCAGCAGTAATCCAAAAACTAGTGCTGTCAAACGATTAAAATTTTTAATCAGATTAATCACAGGGTTGCTGTGGATTGATTTTGATGAATCATGATTAAATAACATCCATTTTTAATCTATATAAATCATGTTTCATTTAGCAAGCTTGGCGACGCGTTGGCCAAAGTGCTAGTGGAATCCCTGACGAACGTATGCTTCGCGTTAATGTGGTATTTTAAGCTGGAAGTGCTTCGGTGAAAAGAAAACTCCTTCCTGCAGAATGTGCATAATACTTTATGTCGGTTGACTGTTCTGTCTTGCAATTGCAAACACAGGTTGTCAGAATGTGGGCGCGAATTGACACACCTGTTGCCGGTGCAGGCAGGAGTGGATGGCACACGCTGCAGGACTGGATGTAATAGTCAGAAATCCAGTGGGAGTGGGCAGGAGCAGAATTACGATGGGTCCTAAAAACAGTAATGTACACTGTGGAGGGACTTCCAGGTAAACATAGGACTAATAATACATCTACAACAGAGTTCACACCTACTGAAGCAAAGACAAGAACATGTGAAGGGTCATATCTCACCATCAGCTTTGCCTGCACAACAATGAAAATATTTTTACCTGCCAAATGGGGGGAAAGGTATGTAAACCACTGGCTTAATGCATCAATAAAGCACTTGTAGGTTGGTTAATTATGCCATATGAACAATTAATAATGCTTTGTAGATGAGGACTGAAGTTTTCACTAAAGCTCTACTGATGTTAAAAGTGTTAAGTTAGAATAAAATGTTACCAGATCCTCTCAAAAATGTTTCGAGCAGCCATCCTATTCATATTTAACAACAATTTCCATCTGTTTTTATTACGTTGTACCTCAGGATGTGATGGCTTTACACCAAATCTCTCAAAAAATCCAAATCAACATTCAGGAAGAGCACGTTTTAACTATCCAATAAGAAAAACTGTTACCCAAAGCTGGAGGGTGCATAGCTCGTGAGCTAATAGCTCCAGCTCTCTTTCAGTCCCACTATTATACTGCATGCAGTGATAATGGGTGCCAACAGGTAAAGAAAATATTGTGGGAAAAAACAATTCCATCAAACCCTCAGTTCAGCTCAATGAAGCCGAATGATCCCTCTCAAGCTCGGTTGGATAAAGTCAAACGTCTTGGTTGCAGACATCAATCCTGTTTATGGCTGTTAGGCTGGAGGATGTTTTCTCGCTCTGCTGTTCGACACAGCCCCTCACAGCGAATGCTTCCAAAAGGACAGCGCACGAATAGTTACTCTCAGGCTCAGGGCGATACAGCTGTCTGCAGCAGCCATGAGCTCATTTATGATTGATGTACACATTCCATCCAAGTAGATGCTGCCCAGTGTACACCAAAGTTGAATATTTACCCTAATGATAATCATTCTAGGAAATAAGACAAATATGAAGGAGAAAATATCTGTGCAGCAAAGCAGAAAGAAGTACATGCCACAAAAGATTAACATCCTGTGATAAGGAAGTGTTCTGCATCCATCTTTGTTTGCAAAATAGGACTCTTATTCTGTGTTCTTGACACAGATGATGACAATGTCCATTTGCTGCCTGGACAACCAAAGAAAATGATGCATGATCCTGCTGCTAAGCTGTTTTGGAACAGGTCAGCTGCAACATGGCTGCGTGCCCTGAATTGAACTGCTCTCCAGAGGTTGCAGGTGGATTATTCCAGATGTGTACAGCCCGAGCTCATCTTTGCACAGAGAAAAGGCCAAGGCATTATCTCACAGGGGTAAGCCAAAGCAGCAGACTCCATCAAACCGAATGAGCTCGCTTTCTATTTCATGATCTGCACCAAGAGAGTAAAAGCCTAAGGTTCTCCTCGTTGGAATCTACATTAACAAGCTGCGGGAGCGAGGGAGCAGTGTGGGCAGAGAGCTCAGCATGTACTTTAAGGCCTGTGAACGTCTCGTAAGGAGCGTCGGTGCATTGAAATCGGGGATGTGCACTTTTGATTGACCAGTAATTTTACATTTTGTAGGTGGATTTCATGGTTGAGCTCCAGGCTGTGTAAAGTGAAATACAAGCATGCAAGGAATATAGGCTCATGAAAACTTTTTAACTGACCAAAATAAACCACATTTCATTTGTGTACTGCCAGCATGGCTTGAAATTAACTTCTTGGCTCACTAGGCACAGCGGCAGAAGAATTTTTACTTGAATACAGCTCAGAGTTTTGTCTTGACAAGCATTTTTACCTGCAAACCTGGAGGTTGTGACAGTTTCAGAAAATTTTATTTGAATACTCCCTTGCTGCAATTAAAAATGCGAGTATGATTCTATCCTCCTTATACACATCTGTATAATGAAAACATCTGTTTTGAATCTCCTGCCTGTCTGTCTACATGTGCTTCCATCTAAATGTGTTCACCTGAGGCTAGAGCACACTCTGGCACCGAAGTAGATGTCTTAAAAATTTATAGTGCTATGAGAATTGTAGTTATTTATTTAGAGTATCACCCTGTCAGTGTAGTCAAATCACATGCAGGGTGCAGAGGAGTGCCTCAGTGTGTACTGCATCAAAATAAGATTATTAACATGATACTGAGCTAATCAACCGCAGTTTCTCACCTCCAGCTGGCATTTCATGCATACAATAAGGACAAAAAAGACAAAAAAATACTTTAAAATGGTGGAATGTAAAATGTAAGAGTTGCCACTTGTGACCAACAGTAGGTGGCGCCACAGCAAACCCATATATTAACATTTAAATTTGTAGAAGAGCATACCATGATTATACATGTGAAGTCTGAAGAAAGTCAGATGTTTTATATCAGAATTTGGCCAACTTACTGTGTCAAATGGTGAGATATCAAAATGATCAATATTGCCGCTAAGGTATCCTCTAATATAGGGGTGTCCACACTTTAGCCCGGGGGCCAAATGTGGCCCACAGCCTGTTTTCAATTGGCCCACCAAAAAATTCTTTAACCCTTTACCTACTGCCATAGCGCCGATGCTGTGTTTAATATGTCCATAGTATTATTACCGTAACTCCATCAAAGTTTTTTCCAATCAGAAAAATTCCAACGATGTTGGAAAGCTGAGAATTGTGGGCATGCACAAATATATGGCTCATTACAGTACTCGCAACCATATGACGTGGGCAGTCATAGCGAAACACCAGTTTTGCATTTTTCTGCTTTTAAACTGCTGACAATTACATATAATGTGCAATAACCATTAACCAGATGTTGAAAAGTCAAGTTCAAGTACTGCTGGGAAAAAAAGGGACCAAAGCTCTCAGACTTACAGCCATAATAAAAAAAATATGTCCAAATCGCCACTTTAAACTCAGTCCATAAAGGGTTAAATACAATGAAATATGGCCCACAACAGAACATGAAGCTTGCGCTAGACTGTATTATTCCTCTTAGTTTCAGCACAAGGCAGTCCTACCATGCTAATACTGTAAACAAACATTGTGACAGGTTTTTATGCTATTTTTCTCAGGACTAAATTGAGACAACACTATAAATAGTAAACATACTGGCAACCAAAATAATAAAGATATCTTGATTTATAATGCCTTTATGGATTACAGCAGCAAATAGCAGCACCAATGATGTTCCAGGGGTGGAGCCAGTGGTATCCAGAGCTGACGAGGGCCCCGTGAAATCTGATTGGCCTCCCCAAAATCCCTAAAATGATTGGCTGTTTGCCTCGTCAGCCATAAACTAGCCATTTAAGCATACCAAATCATTGGGCACATCTTAACTTACATTAGATTGGTTTTACAAACTTTAATATTAAGGTGAGATCTATGAAAGAGGCCATCCTTATATATTTCTGCATGTGGCCCCGTATAGAAAAAGTTTCACGGGAGGCCTTGAACATTTCCCTGAAAGAGGCGTTGTCTGGATGGTAGCATATGTTGCTCTTAAGCTCCTTTCTACTTTTCAGCATTGGTAACGCCTTTCAGATGCATAAGCTGCCCAAGCAATAGCTACTAATGCAACCCCATACTATCAGAAATGCAGGCTTTTGAACTGGGGATAGTCCCTTTCTTCCTTAGTCCAAATAACAGGGTGTCCATGGTTCCAGAGAAGAATCTTACTTTTGGATCCATCTGACCACAGAACAGTTTTCCACTATGCCTCAGTCCTTTTAAAATGCGCTTTGGCCCTGAGAAGATAGCAGAGTTTCTGGATCATAATCACACATGGCTTCTTCTCTGCATGAGACAGCTTTAACTTACATTTGTGGATTGTTTTGCACTGCAAGCTGTGTTGATAGTCAATGATTTCTGGAAGTGTTCCTGAGCCCATGCAGGGATTTCCAGTGCAGAATCATGCCTGTTTTAATGCTAAGCAGCCTGAGAGCCCAGAGACAACGAGAATCCAATTTTGATCTCCAGCCTTCTCCTTTGCTCATAAAGATTTCTCCAGATTCTCTGAATCTTTTGATGTTATCATGAACTGTGGATGGTTGGATATTCAAATTCTTTGCAATTTTACATTAAGGATTTTTTTCTGAAGTTGTTCCACAATTTTAGACCCAGTTTTTCTCAGATTGGTTTAGCTCTGCCCATCTTGACTTCGGAGCGACTCTTCCTCTCTAAAATGCTCCTATAATAATAGGCCATGTTACTGACCTGTTGCCAATTAACCTAAATAGTTGCAAAATGCTCCTCCAGCTTTTTTTTATTCAGATCATTTACTTTTCCAGTCTTTTGTCGCCCTTCCCCTACTTTTTTGAGGTGTGTTGCTGCCACTGAATTCAAAACGAGCTAATGTTTTTCATAAAAAGGTAAAATGTCTCAGTTTCAACATCTCATATGTTGTTTATGTTCTATTGTGAATAAAATGTGGGTTTGTGAGATTTGCAAATCACTGCATTCAGTTTTTATCAACAGTGCCCCAACTTTTTTTGGAATTGTGGATGTAGTTCTGTGATTTTATCAGCATTACTTTACTTAAAAAGTAACAAGAAATAGTACATACAGCAGATAAAGGTGGAGTCTGAATAGCAACCCTGTCTGTGTTATCTCTGTAGTGCAGAAATGAGCGGCTCATATCCCTGTCATGATTGTGGTCACACAGGTTTCATCACAGCAAGGCCCCTTAATTGTCGGCAAAAAACTAAGGTTCCAATATCCAAGAACTCCTATCATACTGAACAGTTTCTTATCTGACGAGGAACAGAGTGGGCTGATAAAACCTTTACCGATTTGCTGATGACCCTAACTTTGATCTGGAAAGTGAAGTACCCAAGCCCATCTTGATATCTTGCAGGCAATTACCTTTAGCTTAAACTCTGACCTGAGGTTATGAGCAATTTTCCTCGCCGTGTGGAATGTGGTGAAATGATCTGAGGACTGATAGTAAGATGTTTGCTCAGTTACCTTTGTAGCCAGTGTAATACTAGCTATTTAAACATCAATTTGTGAACTTTAAAGGACAGGGAAGTAAACATCTTATTTTTTGTTTCACTCATTTTAAATGTTGATCTTTTTCCCATATTACTGTAAATATTTAACTACATATACTTTACAGAAATGCTGGATGTAGCATGAAAGACTGCTGCGCTAGGAAGCATGAACTGACCTGTGTCTCATCCATGTGTCCTAAGGCTTACTTGTAATGGATCACAATCATTTTCTGCCATCAGCTGCACAGTCTATTAGCACAGCTCCTCCTGTAGTACATACTTCTTAAGTGGACTTCCTGGTTAACACTGCAAGCAAACTCAGAATGTATTGCAAGTATCTCACAAACCAGAAAGCCAACTTTGATGATCATTTCTCCTCCATTATACAAAGTTCATCCATGAAATGAAAACAGTGGTTTACTTTTTAGTGAGTACACCGTACCACGTGCAGTTTTTATTGTACAGAGTCAATAATTTAAAACAACAAGGAATTAGTGGAGGTGGTCAGAGCTAAATATTGTTTTGATACCAAGCCACTTGGCTGTGAAATTGCTAAGTAATTAGGGGCTTTATTTTCCCTCTATCTTAATTGTAACACAGCTGCCTGCCACCAGTAGCCACTGTGACTCTGGTTAATGCCATGCTGGTGTACCACCAGAATGCAAACAAGCACAGTGAACACATAGCACTGACAGCATCATGTAGCAGCAGCATAGTTTGGCAGAATTTTGATGTACAAACTGCCAATAAAGCATAATATTCTCTCTAACTATGAAGTAAGGAGGGGAGCCTGATGGTGCCAGCACTGCTCAGTGTTTTCCACAGACTGTAAAAATAAAGAATGCTGAATGAACTGAGAGTGACGTCACTCATTTGGTCACTGAAGATGGCTTTAGAAGCCAATCCTTTGTAGCCGCGATGCCCGCTGAAGAAAAAAGCCCCCATACTGTGCTGAAACACACTCCTGCTGGCCTTTGCTGCACTTAGAGCATCTCAAACACACTTAAATGGAGTGCAGAGCACTTAACAGTGGGTCAGTACTGTCTCAGTATTGTTGTGCAGTGCCATTTTGCACTTACAGAAAGTTACAATGCGTCTGTTTTCTTCTACTTCCTTTTTAAACAGATGTTAGGTGATTATAGTCAAAATTTGATGGCTGTTTCACTCACTGATTATTCATGTAACTTTTATTTTATGTGTACATTATTGGTTTAAAGAAAATGAATTTGCTTTGCCTTAAATCCCTTTTTCCTGATTTAAATATGCTGCTGGTGCTAATAATGCTTTCGCTAGCTAGCAGATGCTAATGTTAGCTAGTGCGCTAGCATGCTAACAGCACAATATCTGTTACATCGCTTATATGTGAGGGATTAAAAACACAGACTTACCACGTGATTATCACAAAATACCAGCGGCCCCTATAGATCAGGAATCATCAGCTCCATTTGCACAAGGGCCAGATTTCTCTTAACAGACAATGTGAGGGCCGGAAATTGAAGTAAACTACATTGATATCAATATTTGGTCTGATTAACATATTCTTGTGAAAAATATTTTGCCCTTCAAAAGTTTAAGGAACTTCTTGCCTTTTGAGATCAGCCTCTATCACCTATTCTGCAGCCAGCCATAAGGGGGCGATTAAAATATTTTAGCTACATTTTTCTGGGTCCTTCATGATGTCCGTTTCCAAGTTGGATACTAATATGCTATGTTGTGATGGGCCAAAACCACATGGAGAAACAGATCTTCAGTGTAGACTCTCAGAAAGGAAAATTGCAACTTCAAAGAGACTTGCATGGATAATTGACGTGAAAACCACAGCTTTGATCGACATCATCTAAATATATTCAAGGAAATTCAAAAATATACCTTCAAAAAGAAGATTTTTATCCTCTTTAAATTTTTTAATTTAATAATCTTCCAGGGGCCAGATCAGTTAGCTATGGGGAGCCTGATGTGGCCCTTGTGCCACCAGTTGATAATCAGGTCTATGGATAATACTAATGCAAATAGGGCAGCAGACATGACACATTTGCACCCAAACTTTTTTTGAACCAGGCCGTTAATTTGTCTGTTTCTTCTGTTTTAACACAAGAGCTGTGTCTGAAACCACACACTCATTCCCTACTCCCTATGCACTTTATAGTGAGTAGCATATAGTGGACTATCCAGTGGGCTCAACTCCGAAACAGAAAAAAAACTCTACTACTCTGGCCGCTAACAATGACGTCTCACAGTTAAAACGTTTAGCAACGATGGCTTACAGATATCCATGAGGATCAATAACAGTAGTTTCACTGAAAACCGGGAATAAATGTTACATATTTTCACAAAGAATAACAACACCAATAGATGTTTTGTGACTTTTGTGGCAAAATAGTCTTAAATATAGTTTTATTTTTGTATAAAGATCATGGTTTCATATCTTGTAAACATCATATGGGAAAAAATAAGTTGCTTTTTTTTTTAATCCTTAACATTTTCTCACAGCTTTTATGCTTTGGTTAAAACCAAACACACACAAAAAAGCCAGAAAAAAAAAAAAAATTAATGTTCCTGTTGTTTGTCTGTCATGTTTGAGAACAGCAACCACAATGCATGATGGTAAATATTGCTGGGCTACTGACCACTGGTTGTTCACTACTTTTCACAATGCATTGTGGGATAGAATGAGTGCTCTATACAGTGTACTCAGAATTCGGACACCACTACAGAATGGCATATTCTCTATATAATGGACTATACAGTGCATAGGTAGTGATTTCAGACACAGACAAGGGCGTATGTTACTTCTGAAGCTTTTTCAGCCAGCCTCAAGTGGACATTTGAGGTACTGCAGTTTTTTGCACACTCCCATTGGCTTCACTATTCAACCAGAGAAATTGCTGCTTGGTGTTTTCTTAAACTAGCTGGCTAAATGCAATGTGAATTTGCATTATCCAAATAAGAAATAAGTTGCCTAGAAAAACTGCAACATAGATTGTAAAACATGTAAATTTATTCAAAGTTGATGCCCAGAGTAGCTACTGACCTTTAATATGGGTTTCCCCCCATAGCCTCCTCTAATGCAGCGGTTTCCAAAATTGGGGGTCGGTTGAGACACTGAAATCAGGGTCCCAAGATGTCTTTATAGAATTAGGAACATTTTTAAATGATTTCAAATTGCTTATTCTACCCTTTTAGTGAAAAATATATGCATAGAATTAATACAATTTCAGATGAAGCCACAGTGATGTGATGAGATTTATGCTGAAATAAAAGTAATGTCTAAAAAATCTTTAACACGTAAATATGAAAGCAACTATTCTTAAATGTGCATGAATGTGTGCAGCTATGCTTTGGTTCTCAACTGGTGGGTTGGGATCCAAAAGTAGGTCCCAGGGCTGTTTTCAGGGGAAAAAAAAAAGGAGGCAACATATCTCTTATATTGAAGCCCTTGGCGGACATCTATACATGTACTTTATTTTGCAAGAAAATGAGTACATTTGATTGTTTTCTTGAGATCTTCACGTATTTTTTCTGTTATCTTGGATAAAAAATATTTTCAAGAAAGTTAGTTTTCATATGATAATTTGCAAATATCTTGTCACCTTTAAAAAAAAAAAAGTCTTATAATGGTTAAACACAGTGAAATGAAATGTTTGCGTGCATGTCCTCCCAAAGTGTTAGCTAGTCTCTTTGTTCAGCCTGTTGTTGTGTTCCTTCCAAGGCCCAAATTTCAGCGTCTTTAGTTGAATTAATTTCATAAAAATCAGAAATTTGGGTCCCCTACTTCACATTACAGTTGGTGGTGGGTCCTATAGCTGGACCAGTTGAGAACCACAGCTTTAAACACATTCATGGACAGTGGGGACCCCAAGTCTCTGGCACTGTTATTTTGGGGAACTCCTGCCCTGATTTAACTTTATTCTAAGGAAATTGTCTTGATAAGTTTAAAAGCTGCGTTACTTTGCTTTAAATTGGAGGAGTGGGGAGAATAATCACAGTAATTTGGGTTGTTTTCACTGCTAAAGTTCAGCTAAATGTTGAGTTTTCCACCATTTTCCTCAGTATGTGAGTATAGACAAAAGCAAATGTTTTGGGATAAGTTTAAAAACTAGATAAGCTTATTTTTAGTGTATTTAAAAAGTGAAGAATCAATCACAGTATGAAAAGAAACTAGTTTAAAACATTCATTTCTTGTTTAAAATGTTTAAAATTTGTAAGCAATCCTCATAAGTGAATGATATCTTTGATTACAGACTACGAATTTACTCTGCTTTTCTCATTAGCAGACTTTGAGTGAATTATCTTTAAACTCATCACACACTCTAATTAACAGATGATTACTACAGCGTGAACGTGGTGTTTTCCATAGGCAACACAAACTAAATTACACAGTATCCTGTATTTCAGGTCATCTGATCACTGGAAGAAATGAAAACAAGAATAAAGTGAAATAATATGTACCAGAGCAGGGTCAGGGAGAGCGCTTAATGGGTGTCATGGTGTCTGCTGAAAGAAAGGCCCTGCTGATGTGGATGATTGGTCTTATGACAATGATAGATGGTGTTTCCTGGAGCCTTGCAGGGTCCTGCTGTGCTGCCAGTGACACTTGGGAGTCACACTAAATGCCTGTGCCCGTGTCACAGACCTACAATGAAAGCCCAGGGGGAATGTAGGCGAGATAATCCACTGACACACATCCCATCAAAACTTTTTACAGCACTGGGCAGCGGAGAGTGACGACAGCTTGTGAGGGATAGCGTGTTTAGGCCGTCAACAGCTTCTCCTTGTTATAGAGCAGATTGAAGTGCCAAGCGGATGTGGTGGCTGCTCTGCCTTTGCTGGAGAGAGTGACAGAGACAGGGATGTAAGAACACCCTACAATAGAATTAAACATTGATATGAATTTGGTCAATTTGCAATACTATTTTCACCAGCACAGGAATTCTTACAGCTCAAAGCTACAAGCTACAATGATATGATATTTTATTTTTTGTTTTGTTTTGTTTTTTCTTTTTGCTAAGGGAGCTGAAGAAGAGAAGCAAATAGATAAGGTGGAAGCAAATAAAGATTTTGAGGATGAGGAGGTATGTTGTTTTAAAGACCCAAAGTGATCAGAAAACAGGCGTGCAAATATTGCAAGCGACCATTGAACAACTCAGATAGCATAACTAACAAGAGGCAGAGTCTAAAATGTTAGGACAATGAAGAGCTAGAGACACCAAAACTTGTTAATAACTCAGGGTGGAAGTAACCAATTACATTTACTCAAATTTCTGTAATTTACTTGTTTTTTGGGGTACTTGTACTTTTTTAAATACATCTTAAAATGAGTACTTTTACTTCTATTTATATTTTAACCATGGTAACTGTACTTGATTGTTGATATCCCAGGGTTTAATGTCTCCGGGTTGACTTTTAATTCCCAAATTGTAATTTTATCTCCATTGTGAATTGTCTTCAGTATCTGTTTTATTTCTTCTGCTTATCTGGGGTCAGGTCGTGCAGCAGGCTAAGCAAGTCCACCCAGACATCTCTCTCCCCAGCACCATTTTCCAGCTCCTCCTGGAGGATTCCAAGGCGTTCCCAAGCCAGATGAGATATGTAATCCCTTCAGTGAGTTCTGGGTCTACCTTGGGGTCTCCTTCCAGTTGGATGTGACCAGGAGGCATCCTAATCAGATGCCATCTCAACTGGCTTCTTTCAATGCGAAGGAGCAGTGGATCAACTTCGAGATCCTTCTGGATGTCTGAGCTCCTCACCCTATCTCTAAGTCTGAGCCCAGCCACCCTCCTGAGGAATCTCATTTCGATCACTTCAACCTGCGATTTTTGGTGAGGGTTGGGATAAAGATCGACCAGCAAATTAAAAGTTTGTCTTCCAGCTCAGCTCCCTCTTCACCACGATGGTGCAGTACAACATCTGCAATAGCGCAGATGCTGCACCGTTCTGCCGGCCTCTTCTACCCTCATTTATGAACAAGACCCCAAGATACCGGAACTCCTCCACTTGGGGCAAAGACACTCTCCCCACCTGGAGCAAGCAACCCACCGTCTTCCGGCAGAGAACCAGCTGGTATGATTTCCTGTTATTATCATTATTATTTAGGTTCATTCTGTGTCTTCATCTGTTGTTGATTACTCTGTAACTGGCCTCACCTGCTTTGTCTTTTCTCTGAGTTTGTGGTTGCCTCTAATTGGTCATCACCGGTATTGGGAGAGGCCAATACCTGATTAGTGAGCCTTGTGTGAAGACTCTCACCTGGCTTCTCTTCTCTCTGATTCATGTGACTGCCTTCATTGTAGTCTACATAAAGTTGTGACCACACCATAAAATGTTTGTTAACCCTGACGAAGACCGGTTTGGTCCAAACATGTTGGCTTTTTGATGATTTGGCCATTAGAATAAAGGCTTTTTAGTATTTCCTTCCTCATTTGCACTTTTTTTGTGTTTGGAGGGCCTGGTTTTCCCCCTTTTTTGAGAAAATGCTGCTAGGACTTTAGTTACTCTTTTAGGGCTATTATGTACTTACACACCATCAAGGCTGGCTCTAGTTTATTCATCCTGTGTTTAACTAGTACTTGAATTTACTGGAATATTAAAAGACACAGGCACTTACCTTCCAATGTTTCCTGAAGCTGCAGAATTAATAAAGTGTTCTCTTAGTCTAAAACATCATGTATCACAGGCTAACAGCAGTTTTAACCTTATAGCATACTAATAAAAATCTTAATTGGTACTTCTGATGCAGATTTCTCCCATAATGAGTTTTAATCAAAATTCCACATCCTTGTCAAAACCTGCAAAGGCCCCAATTAAAAGAAAAGCTTAGCTGAAGGGAGATGTTCTCAGCTCATTTAGGTGTCAGAGAGACCTTCATCGATGGCAAACACAATAGGGTGCAGAGTAAAATGAGCATACAGAAGAAAGATGGATCTCCCAACAAGTGAAATTTTACAATTATTAGGCTAGATATGTCTGCTCTCCATTTCAACCAGGGGCCAATCTCTGGGCGGCATTTCATTATAGGAAGAGGGATTGTCACCATAATGAATTCATCAATGTTGGTAAGATAAATGGTTCAACAAGAAATAGATGGGGCCCATCTTCCCCATCTGATGTAGGAAAGTGTCCTTCAAATATATTGTCTTGTTAGAAAAAGGGACAGCTCTTGGACACTGTGACCATATGAACATCTTTTTCCATTTAGTATGTATGAAATATTAATGGCAACATGATTTGACCTATTCTAGAAACACGTCCCGCGGAATGATGGAGTTAGCGGTTTCAGACAGACGAGGCCTCTGATCTGATTTCAGCTCTCACGGGGTACAACAAGAAACTGACTACAAAAATAAGAAAATAAGAAGTAGTTGATATTCCCTCTGAAAAATGCAAGTATTTTCCCTTTCCTATTTCCTGCCCTTAGAATGGTAAAATTACACAATTTTTAAGTTGCTTGTGCACTCCTTTCATGTAGAGTTAATGGACATCAGTTGCAATACTTCTGAAATCAGTTCATCAAGGCAGTGTTTGATCTGTGGGGCTCAAAGCTCAACAAATTAGCTCAGCCTTCCTCTAAACTGCACTAAGTGTTGCTTTTTATCACAATTATTTAGGAAAAAAAATAGATATTATCCTTCTTTATAGAGATTTGATAAGAAGATACTGGACAAATATGTTTAAACATAGACAGTGCTTTCTGCTGTGCAAATTCAGTGTGACTTTAATAACATTCCCAAGTACATGCGAGGACGTTGCTGAGTATAACAAGCTGTTAATATGAGACTGCATTGCTTTGTTAACAGGGACCGCCTCACTGTGCACTGATTGGTGTGTCTCATTTGATTGACAGATAGCTTCACAGGCAGAGATCAGTTGTGACATTTCGATTTTGAAGCCGCCACAGATTGGCTTCAAAAGCTGTTTGAGTCCGCCTACTGTAAGCAGACGGCTGAGCACACAGGCTTTGTCCAGTTCTTCCTACAGTCTATGGTGATCAACCTAACGGCCCGCCCACTACGCTCGACCTCCTGTCAGCTAGCTAGCTAGCATTCTGGTTGACAGAAACGTAGCTTCTGCCTGTCGAGCTATCTGTCAATCAAATGAGACGCATCAATCAGACCGCAGTGAGGTTTTTCCTCAGTATAATCTAAACGACTGTGGTACAAAAAAATTCACCCCTGTACAGTGAGAGCACATGAAGACATTGGCTAGTGAGACATGTTGGTTTATTGAACCAGGCTGTAAACCAGTTTATTTCTAGGGCCAATTTAACATGTGTTCAGATGGGACTTCTGGTGTTCCTGCAGCCAGCCTCGAGTGGACACTTGCGGTATTGCAATTTTTTGCACTTCCGCATTGGCTTCATTTTTCAGGACTGGCGATTGCCGCTTGATGCTAGCTAGCTAGCTAGCTAGCTGACAGGAAGTTGAGTTAGTGGGCACTGTTATATTGATTCAAAGTTCAGTTAAGACAGCAATTTCAATATGGAAGCTGCTGCGGACTGACTTCAAATGTTTTTTGAGTCCACCTTATCGTAAGCAGACAGCTGACGTCACACTAGGTTTTTCTTTTCTTTTTACAGTCTATGGTCACTAAGTACAGAGCCCCTTAAGGGACATAGGAGAAAAAAAATTGTAAGGGAGAAAAACATTTTTTTTAAGGGACATGAAAAAAAAGGGATTTTAGACATTAAGCCATTCAACTTTCCTGGTGACAACAATGCCCCCATTGATATATATTCCATATGGCTTCAGTTTATCATATGAATCCAAGTGCCAGATGAAGTGAGCTCCTTTTGCAAAATAGTTCCATCTACTTAAACGGCTCACCTGTCTTACTGAATGCTGTCCTGATCCATCTCTTTCAAACCCATTTGTAAGTTTTCTTTACTTACTTAGCTGTCCGGAGGATTGCAACTGGTTACTGATGAATTCAACCAGGTACGCCAGAGCCAAGTAAGTTTTACGATGAAAAAGTCCCCTTTCACCCAAAATGCTTTCAAATGCCTTCTCTGAGATGAAAAGCATGCCTGCGACTAAGCATGGATTAAATTCCTTTCAATTTTAGGCAAATTTTGAAGTAAAATTCAATGAATCTCCCCCACAGATGCTCGCCCTGTTGTTTTGGTTGGTTTGACCCGGAAGTAGTTACTGCTATGTCATTTAAATCTACCTTTGCAAGGTCTCGCAATACTTTTGCGAGATCTTGCAAACCGTTAAATGTCCCTAAAAAAAAAAAAATAAATAAATAAAAATTTTCTCCATTAAATTTTTTTTTTCTCCTATGTCCCTTAAGGGGCTCTGTAACAAAGTGTGACATTTCAGACCGAAATCTCCGTTCTCCCTGTCTTTATGGAAACAGGGAGTTTCCAAAAATCTCCACCCTGGAAGAAGCTTTCCAAAAGAGGCATTTCTGTTGACCTAAAACATCATTTGTGAGTGTTTGAAACTCAGGCACATAAAAACCTCTATTTTTAAAATACCCAACTTAATGTGGACAGTGCCTGAGTTTCATTATGACAGATGATTTATAAAGTTTGTGTTTCTCTTCACTCCGTTGCTATCACAGGAAAATCTGTCCAGAGTTAAAAACATTTTATTCAAAAAAAAGTCAAATTTACTCTTTTTTGAGTGTATACAAGCCACCACCAGAGCTGGAGTAAAAACAGATGAAATTCTGCTGGAGTAAAACTTTAAAGACCCTGTAGAGTGAAATCCATCATTTGTCCTAACACTCTAGATAAGTTGTAATATGGTTGCTGTAAACATGTGAAAACACTGAGATCTACATGTGGCTGAATTCTTGAAAGACCATTAGAAAGTTTTCCACCTCTTTGCTGGCTGGGTTTAATGTGTGCGGGACAAATATATGGACTGATGACATCAGCAGCCCACACTGGGGAATGACGCCGCCCTTGTAACACTACTATATAAAATCCCAGAGCAGCCCATCTCAGCACAGTCTGTTAGCTGATATCACTGCCTTTATAGCAACTAATCCCTGGCAATAAAGACCTACACACCTGGTGTTCAACTTTCACACACCTGTGTACTATAGCTACCAGTCAGGTAACCTGGCTCCTCTTCAACCTTTGAATCTAGGGGGGGGGGTTTGCCTTGTCTAACTCCTTTTTGTCTCCTTTATTTTGTTGTGTCTTCATCTCCCTGCCAGTGCTTCTGCCAACCACCAGTGCACTCACCATCGTTTGTACTACTCCTTTAACCATTACCTCATCTCATGCTCTGCTGCCGTGTCCTTGTCATATGTTAATCAGAATTGTTTCATCAATATAAGAGCATTAAGTATAATACCTAGATACAGACAAAAACCTAAAAATCTATTTAGAGAAAGATACAGCTATACATGAAACATTACCTATTTATGTATGGAGAAGAAATTACTCCATAATGAGTCGGAAACATTTCTATATGGAACGTAAAACAGCTCTGTACAGTGTGAAACACGGCTCTAAAAGGATTGAATACAACACTGTAATGAGTAAAAAAAAAAACACTGTGATAAGTAAACTGTGTTTCCTACTACTCTGTATTGAATGGAATCGCTGTAGAGTTGTTTTTATTTTGTTCCTTATGGAATATAAAATCATCATTGAGAGTTAGAGTAAACACATTTGAGAAAAAAAAAAAGTGGAAACATGACTGTGTAAGTAGAGTGGATTTTATTCTGAACAGACTGAGACCAAATGTTAGATTTTTCAGAGTAAATTTTTATTAAGTGGCCAAAACAGGCAGAAGAAATAATTAACAAAAAAATAATAGTATACATTAAAGACCCTGTAAAGCCCCAGGTCAAATTTCAGTCAGACAAAACATCTCAAAATTTATAAAATAAGCCTCAAAATCATGAAAAATGAGGTAGTAAAATCTGTTCCAGGATGGTGTGGGCGTGTCTGTTGAATGAGCTGAAGCCACGCCCACTAGGAGAAATACAATCCTCTACCATTATTCAAATGTTACAATCTGAATTGAGGAAAACACTCACACCATTAGCCTGCCTCTTGACCTTTTGTTGACCTTAGAAAAAGAGACAAAGTCTGTTTTCTGGCTAAAAATCTCTTGATCTGTTGACCACTGTGGCTGATAGATTTGGCAAATTTACCTCACAATGAACAGAAGAGCAGCATTTAACTGGCTGTTAGTTTTCAATAACGCCAGTGACATCAGCTCACAGCAAACAGAACTGCTCTGTGATTTTCTATCATAGTGTTAGAGGGGCGGGGTCATTCCCCACTGTGCCCCACCCACATTAAATCAAGCCAGGAAAGAGATGTAGATCTCAGTATTTTCACGTTTACAGCACCCATATTCCATCATATCTACTGTGTTAAGACACAAATTATGGATTTCACTTTACAGGATCTTTAGATGTGTGTTTGGGGAATTCAGCCCTTTAAAAGCCAGTTTAGGTGCAAACCCATGATGGTTGTTATGTAAAAAGCACAAAAAAATGAAGTCTCTTTTATGTACTACATGCAATTTTAATTGCCTTGAAGGGGATAATTACAGCCTTAAATAAAATAATAATGAGCAAGAACTTTGATTTTTATCTTTTTTTACTTTAAGATGTTAATAAATGGTAAGGGTGTAAGTGGCCAAAATGGATGCCATACACAAAAAGCAGTAAAAACACTTATTCTGTAGTTAAGATCAGATTTGATCATAGATATCTGATAAAATATATATGCAATTTTAGGTGCAACAACATTTATTTTTATAATGCCCTCCCCCAAAAGAAAAATAATTCTTATACACTATATGCAAATTGAATTTCCTTGAATTTCCTTCCTTTTTTTGTTTGTTTGTTTGTTTGCTTTTAGGATTTTAATAAATTCGAAAAATTAACTTTTTATTATGTTATATACTGCATGAAAATAGGATTCCTTTGAAGGGGATTATCACAGTCTTGAATATGTCAATAATGCAATAATGAGCAAAAATTAGATTTTTTTTTTTTTTTTTTTTTGGCATTTTTCTTTTCTTTTTCAACATTTTTATAAACTGTCACAACCGTAACCCTAAGACACCAGGGCAAAAAAGCATGCAATTTCCCCTCATGTCCAACATGGGAAAATGGCTATTTGGTGATGAACAGAAAAGATATAAAATATCATCAGTTGCGTGTTTTTTTTTTGTTTTTTTTTTTTTTTATGCCATGGCTGGAGGATCAATAATTGTCATTATAATGGGTTTCATTGGGCATTTTTGGTCTTGAACACTCTGAGTGTTTACAAGAAGGTGTACAGGGCTTATTATTGACGTGTGAGGTTCCGTTTCTAAAATTTCAAAATTCTATAGAAAAAAATTTACCCTCCAGAATACATTTTGTTAGCATCAACACAGTCAAAATGATCAGAAAGGAAACAAAAAAGACCAAAAATGCTGCAAAATAGCATTTATTTTAATTTTTTTTAACTTATTTCTTTTTCAAAATAGAAGTTTTTTTTCTAACAGGAAGTAAAGTATCCAGAGCTACAGATGGTAAAACTTCAAATAAAAGCCTTAAGTGAAAAATGAACTGTGTCAGTGTCACATGATCAGTTTATTCAGAGACAACATGGTGCGGTGCTTGTGGACAGAAGAGGAGACGAGACTTTTCTTAACATCATACTTATACCCTTATACGTGGCTTTTACCAGACATATGGACTTTGCCTTTGAACTATCATCTGTTACCTTCATACTTAGCTCAAAATGATCAAGGCAACCACTGCAGATGTAATCATAACCGTACCAATACACAACATGTTTTAAACGTCTAGCTTCCTCTCAGCGAAGTCTTGCTGGATGAGATTTTATGAAAATTGCGCTTCTCATGCCCAAAACTCCCTTCAATGGAAACACATTCAAAGTTAGTCAAAATTTAAGAAATATCACTTTTATTTTGCATAAAACTGCAATGGAAAACCAGCTAGATAATGCCTGAAAAGTGCAGATGCTGTCATTTTGTACATGCACTCCTGCATATTTCTTAATATAAAACAGTGCTAACAGTGCTCCCTGCATCAGTGTTGTTCCAATCTTTAAATTTTACACTCAGAAATAAAGAGGCAAGCTTCCCTTAATGTCAGAAAAAGGAGCCTGGAGGCTAACATCTGAGCACAGGTTTGGTTAATGCTGCTAAAGAAAAACAAGTCTTAGTGACAGGATTTCAATGCAGAGTTTTCTATGTGCCACACAGAACAATGAATTAAAAGTCAGTGCTTATATAATGTCTATCTACACAGGGCTACACTTTACCATAATCTCAGTTTTCAAGTTCATGTAAGTTAGAGGGGTTTTTTAACTGTAGAAAGCAAAGGATGTTCAGAACTGTAGTCTATTTTTGTGTCTGTGTGGAGGGGGTTGACTTGCATTCAAGTAGAACTATATGAAAGTGAAGGACAGAGTTATGAATTATGTAGGAGTGAAGAAAATCCTGCTGACAACAAAAAAACAGACTCCTCAAGCACAGCTATACTGCAGCAGCAGGGCTGCACACACTCTACCAACTCCTCAGGAGGAAAAAAGTAAGCAGACAAAACTCATTTATAAATTAAAATGATAGTGTTCGTATTCTTATCTTATAAATGTTACACAATATGAATGTGGAGCATCCAATACAACATTCAGAGCCTTCTTCCTGTCAAGATAACACATCTTGACTACAGAGGTGGCTTTAAAAGCGGGTTCTGTGTTCTTTGCAGAGACTTTCTGAAGCAGTGAAATCATCGGATTGATTGTGATCAGTTTGTTTGTAAAGCTGTGTGTTGCTGGTTCCCTAACAAAGCCATGACAAGTCACATTAAGGGGCTGAGCTTGTTTGTTGTCAGCTGCACAGTGAGCTAACGCAGGTCTCCTTTCCGGGATGCTGCAGTCATCTCCGTAATTACACTGTCATTTCCCGCACGTGTAGCGCTCTGCTTAACCTCTGCAGCACGCCATGCGTCTAATCTGTTTCAAGAGAATGACTTGTAATCAGTAAAGTGTGCCCATGTACTGTATATAGCGATACTGTGATCTTGCATGCCTTGCTGTTACAGTAAAAGCCTGCAGATGCAGCTTTGAACCATTTATTTTCACGCCAACACATTACTGTTAAGGGACAGAGATATTTGCTTGTTATCGTTAATTGTCCTCCCCGTGGTATTCAGTGTAGCCAATTATAGTGTCTTGTGTGAGACATTTATATCAGCAAAAGGTCACATTGTTCCAATTCTTGCACATATTTATCAACCAGTCACAGTTAGAGCCCTCATAATAATCAGCCTGAGCATGAACCTCCTTCAATCAGACCCACTGTTACATTTCTGATGTGTCAAACCCTTGTTTCTAAAACTTTTGTTAGATAATGTATCTATAATTAATAATTTTTAGGTCATATAGTGAACATTCAGGCTTGATTTTATGAAGTTTGATCATCCAAGAAGCAGTCTGCTTTCCTAACACAGATAACAACTGTACATATTGATTTCTTTCTTTGAAAGTTTCTAAAATAAAATTGCAGTCATGCTCCTTAAAGGTCTTTTGCTCTCTCCCTGACCCCTGAAAACAGAGCACATACTTATTATGCATTTGTGCAAACCCGACTTTTTTAATGTAGTGACATCAAACTGTCTTGGGTCAGAGTGAGCGAGATGTAAGGCTGCTGAGGTCAAATATGTTGTTGTTTGGATTTCTAATGTGCTACTGTGTTTTTCACCAGCTGACCCTGTTTTGTATCATTTTGATAGCATGTGTTAAAGACCTGGGATATCAGATCAACAAGACCAAATAAAAACAAATAGCAAAATTAAAAGCTTTGAATCTTTTGAATTACTTGGCTGAATTATATTTTTGAGTTATTGGATTTTCCTGGTACAAAACTGGTACTCTACCCTTGTGTTGAGTACTGTGACCTAAACAAATTTGGAGCAAGCATATTTTTTGCATGTTCACTTGCTTTCTAATAAACAGTGAAGTTATTTACAGCATCTAATTAACTCTTTAATTCACTGGGGACTGGTCACTTAGGGCTGACAGGCAATCATTCAAACACATACCTGATTTATGGGGCTTTTCCACTACGACTTTTGGCCGCTCCGAGCCAAACCATGCCGTGCTGATTTACTTTTCCATCAGCAGTTTTGCCGTGCCAATCCACACCGTGAATGGTCCTTCTCTAAAGCAGGGCCAAAATGAGCAAACCCCGCCTCCAAGCGCGTCGCAGGGACATCAAAGTAATTCGCAGGGTGCAATGTGCTAGGGGGATTTTTTCAGCCTACAGGGAGATCTGTCTTTTCTCTGTTTGAGACTGATGAGCAAAACTCCAAATTTATGTGTTCATACTGTGGTTACACGAGTTATCACATTAATAGCTCTGATTACATTATGTTGTATCTTTTCATTTCTTTTCACAAGATATCATATAGTATGGTACCATAATGTGTCATACTGGAATGTATTGTATTGTATTGTATCTCTTGGGTCTTATTGTATTATATCATACCCTACTGCATCACATTATATTGTATCAAATGTACTAGGGGTGTAACTGTTTTTGTATTTGTTCTGAACCGTTTGGTGCACGTGGTCCCAAGACAATTACGTCCAAACCATTAAAAAAAGAAAAGAAATGTGACAGTATCCAGCAGTAATGCTGGTAAGTGTGGCTGCTAACTGCTATTAAAACAAGGAATAAGAGGAAATAGGTGTCATACTAAAACACACGAAGAAGAAAAGCAGGTCGGAGATGAAGAGAGGGAGAAACGGGCAGTAAGACCTGCTGCCCGTTTCTCCCTCTCTTCATCTCCGACCTGCTTTTAAAAATCCTCCGGATGTGAAAGCAGAGAGGGTCAATGATATTACCACTGCTAATACATTTTAAAGACTATACATGGACCAGTAGAGGTAGAGAACACTGACTGCAAATGTAAATAATAATAATAATATCTTGAATTTATATAGCGCCTTTCAAGAAACCCAAGGACGCTTTACAGGAACACATAGACATGGACAAACTATGTGAGGGGTAGGATGAGTGTAAAGGGTGGTTTAGTGAAGACTGTAGGCTGTGGTGAACAGGTGGTGCTTGTATTTAACGCTCTGCTCAGACTGGTTGTATTCTGTGTTTACATCATAGACTGTTGAAAGAATCTGACAAACCCTGTGTGATGTCAGCCGTCTGCTTACAACAGGCAGACTCAGACTGCTTTTGAAGCCAGTCCGCGGTGGCTTCCATATTGAAATCGCTGTCTCAACTGAACTTGCCACAGTGAGGTTTTCCTCAATATAATCATAACGATTGTGGTACAAAAAATTCACCCCCCGTACAGTGAGAGCACATGAAGACATTAGCTAGTGAGACATGTTTGGTTTTTTTGAACCAGGCTGTAAACCAGTTTATTTCTAGTGTAAAAAAACAGCTTTTTAACAGGTGTTCAGAGGGAACTTCTAGTGTTCCTGCAGCCAGCCTCAAGTGGACACTCGCTGTATTGCAATTTTTTGCACTTCTGCATTGGCTTCATTTTTCAGGACTGGAGGTTGCCGCTTGGTTTACATACACTAGTCAGGGATACTTCACTGACACTCATGAATCAGGATTTTGCATGAGGAATCATGGCACCAGCTTTTTTTTTATATTCAAAATGGTGTTACAGCACTCTTCATAAATCATTAATATGAGACATTGCTCTAAAAAGCACAAATTTTGATTTGGAAAGGTATTTATGTTACCTTTTTAAACCAGGAGAAATTGGGCTGTTTTCTGGTTTGCTTACTGTTTTGCTTATTTTTTGTTTTCCTCTTTTTTGTCTCATGTTTAATGCCTCACAGGCTGTACCAGCTATCACTGATACTTCTTAATAACACCAGACAGAACATAGCATTGATCAGTTACTTAAAATTTATATTTCAAGCATCTGAATAAAGTATTAGCTGCACTAACATTAGTAAAAGAAAAAATAAACGTAATAAGTGAGGGAAATCTCAAACTATAAATCTGGGACTTTTTTTTTTTTTAATTGCTGAATCGAACCATGACCTCAGTGAACAGTTACACCCCTAGTATGTCGTATCATAGCATGTCATATTGTATTGTAATCTAATGTTTTATATCTTACTGTGTTGTATAATATCATGTTGAAAGTTATCATTTACAGCCCTGACAACAACAGTTAAATCTTCAAATTGCCAAAGTAGCTAGTATCGAAATTACTCTGTTACACCATGGGTTCGAGATGTTTTTATCAAGCTCTGGGTGTACAGATACATCATCTTTGAACCAAATATTTACATTCAACTTTTAAGCCCTGTTTGTCTTGTTGATGTAGATTATTTAATATGATGGTTAAAACACTTACCAGTAAGTATTTGTACTAAATTTGCTGGCAGTTTATCAATACTTCAGCATTAGTCTGGACTACATTGATGGACTTACTGACCCAGATTTCCATCTCCAGTGCCAGGCCAACAGTGTGGCTCAAAATATTACAGGGTATATGTTTGTTTGTTTTGTTTGGCCACAGACCACAGAGAAAGAAAGTACAAGTGTTTCTGTGCCAAGAGCTTCAGTACATCACCAGTCTGTCAGAGATACTTCTGCTGCAGTTTTTATCTCTGCAGCTGAAAACATACAACAGCAAACTGTGTTTCCCCTGTGCATACACAGGTAAGGTAAGGCGAAGCTCTTAATTGCTTTGTTCACATCAGAGTTCAACACCTTACTTAGCATTTCTGCAATTTTAAACGCTGATTCTCTTCGGTTCCTCTCAGGCTTACATTGATACTGGTGTGTTGGCTTCAATGGGATCCAGCGCCTGTTATATTTGTTTACATCCTATCTGTGCACTTGTTTCAGGGCAGAGTGCTTCACAGCAACTGAACAACAATCATCCATAATCCCGGGTCGTGAGGGTAAGTGCATTTATTCAGCTGCTTCTCGTAGGCAGGCAAAGCAGCTTGATGCATGGAGCTTTTGTTATCCTGTTTAGTTTAGTAAGTAGATGGCCCAAGGCGGAGAGCAGGTTCCGCGTCTAGCTGTTGTCCGCTCTGTACGGAAAAGACAGAAACCCAAAGGGAGCAGTTCAAGCTGACAGTATGGGTCAGGAGATATTTTCTGCAGAACACAGGCTCTGGGAGCAGAGTGAGTGGGAGTGTGCTGTCTGTGTATTTCATAAGACGCTGGCTGAGTCTGAGTGCTCGTTCTGTCATTAGTTTGGAGGTCTAAAAAGCTTTTTCAAAACACGCCCTGATGGGTTGATCACTGCGCTCTGAGAGGGCTGAAGCAGCCATTAGAACTGAGCCCAATACAACCTGAGATGTTTTTCCTTTTGTGGTGGGTAATATATGTCATGGCACTGCATTTAGCCAAATAAGCAACATTATTAAAGGAAAACTAGAGTACATTTCCGCCATAATCATTCAACTTAATCAATAGGCCAATTTACCATCCCACAGGCAGAGTGCACCTAATGTATTGACCTTCAAAACCTTCAATATAAGGACTGGGTTTGATTGGATGAGTTTGGGCATTTCATGTCAGCCATGACACCCTGGCTTGCTTACTGATGACACAGAAACACTTGATGATGTGTCAAAGACTGACACCTAACACTACATCAAAAATCCCATGCTGCCATCCACACTTCACCCATTGAAGATTGAATTCTCTGCCCTGTAAATTTCAGACTCCCCTTATAAATAGTATAACATCTAGAGCTTTTATTGTGAAAGAAGACAAATGGAGACGTGGCGTTTTGTATTGATGAGCACTGGACAGCAACAGTTTTGCCATTGTGCTGACACAAGTCAAAGCAAACATTTCAAACACAGATATGGACATTATTAATACACAACCGTCTACACCTTTTAAGGCAAGCTAAATAGCTATTTTCAATGAGGACAGTAAAGGACATCTTCCTGTGACACTCCTGGTGTCTTGTCATCTACCTCTTTCTTTGTTCCTCACCGATCTCAGCTCAAGCGACAGAGAGGAGAAGCTTGTGATGGCTTGTAAAAAAAATGTCACTCTCCTGGATGTTTTACGCTTTTATTGATTTCATAGTCACACTTAAAATAGATGTCTACTAAGTAACGTCAATAAAATAAAAGTATGTGATATAAAATAATTGATGGCATAAATATTTACCCCCTTTAAAGTGACCTAATTCAAAAGACGTCCAGCCAATTAGTGCTAGAAGTCTCACAGTTATTGAAATTGAGGTTCCCTGAGAGCAGTGAATGAGTCTCAACTAACTGTAGTGTAAAAACACCTGTGTCTGGAAGGTCCAGCCACTGGTTAATCACTATTCCTGGCTTCTATTACACCATGGAGACAAAAGAGCACTCCAAGCAACTCAGAATAAAGGTTATTGAAAAGTAGAAGTCAAGGGATGGATACAGAACAGTGATTGTGCAACAAGGATATCTGTTAAAGAGGCCACGAAAAGACTTTTATCTTATATACTCTGAAAGTTTTCAGTCTGATTAGACCAAAATGGTGCTTTTTGGCTATCAGACAAGATGCTATGTTTGGCAGACACCAAAAACTGCATATAGTGGCAGCATCATGCTGTGGGGATGCTTCTCAGCAGGCAGTCTTGCAATGCTTGTGAAGGAAGTGGGTAAAATGAATGTGGCAAAATATTTAAAAATCCTGGAAGATGATCTTTTTAATCTGCTAGAGAACCAAGGCCTGGGAGAAGATCTAATTTCCAGCAAGACAATAACCTAAAGCATACAAAGAAAGCTGCACAGAAATGGTTTAGAGACAACAAGGTGAATGTTCTGGAGTGGCCGAGTCAAAGTCCAGACCTCAATCCAATAGAGAATTTGTGGCCGGAATAGAAAAGGGCTGTTCACGTATGGTCCCTGTTCAACCTGACAGAGCCTGAGCAGTTTTGCAAAGAAGAACAGAGTAAAATTGCAGTGTCCAGATGTGCAAGTCTGACTGAGACCTATCCACACAGACTCAGAGCTGTGATTACAGCCAAAGGTGACTCTACTAAATACTGACTTGAAGGGGGTTAATATTTATGCAGTTATTTATTTTTTATTACATTTTTTTTTTTTATTTAATTGACATAACTTTGTTGAAACCTTTTTTCATATTAAAGTTTTTTTTTAATGCTTTATTTTTTAACAACAGACTCAAATTCATTGACCATGACTGATTTATATAATCAGCAAAAGGGTTAAAACATCCAAGAGGTTGAATATTTTTTATAGGCACTTTATGCATTCCCATAAAGTGAATAAATTGTGTGCATTTTAACATTTTGCACATTTAGTGTGTAAGCATCTGCTGGTGATCACTTATGAGCGTGGGAACAACGTGCAGGAATGAAAACATTTACACAATCTACTACACATCAGGAGCATGCATTATGTCCTCTTTGACACTAAAGTACAGACACTACAATTTCCATCATTGTTGAACACACCACACAGCTGTTAAGAGCTGTGTTTGCTCTGACAATGACCAGAAATGTCCTTGGCAAGAAGGATCAAAGGTGGGGTATAAGCAATGGTGGGATCTTCCAATCCAAGCACTCCCACAGTAGCAGCCAAGTAACTAATCTCCCTGCTGTACCAGACCAGACAGGACTATTAGATTTTGAGTATTTGAATGTGGCATGTTTACAACTGGTCAAATCCAGTAGGAAAAAATAAAATACTTCTCTCAGTTTTTGAGATGAAGTGGGGCAGTCTGAGTCTTTGGGGGGCCTCATCCACCTGGCATTTGATATTTTTTAAATCCGTCTGGGCAAAACCCTGTTGAATCTAGAATTGATATATCCTTGGTTAAAATAGCTGTAAAGGAATCCAGTGAGGGAAACCTTCCTGCCAAAACGACGTTAACATGCTACTTGTCTGGTAATTTCCTGAGAATAACATTCTACCTTCCCTCACTAAAAGGTGTATCATTCACAGCTGAAAGATTACAGCACTGTTGTAATTACTCCATTACAATTGAAGCTATTATTGTCTGGAAAGATGCCATAAATGGGAGAGTTCAAGGGTGCCCTTTCCAAGTTTAATGGACACCAAATCAATTACTTACAGTAGTACGGTTTATTTCATGTGGAACTTATTGCACATAATAGTTTTTCTAGCTCCTAACTGCTTCTCTGAGTGGTGCAGGGGGATTTATCAGAGCCTCAATGCATCAAAAACAATGGACTGCTCATTGACGCTCAATATGGACAGTTCACCACTGAGAGGTACGAGGTAAAGGAATACCTCAACAGCAGAATTGTAATAATAAAATGATTGATTTACTTCATGAAAGGTACGTTTCCATATATTCCAGATTCATCGCAAAAGTTTGTGAAAGTTCTTTTTATCTCAAAATATTAGAATATTGTGGAAAAGTCTAACCTTGCAAAGCAGATGAATTTGTCCATTTCCATGTATCACACTCACCCATCTTGCAAAGCTCCCATATGAACCGTTTGGGCCCGGTTAGAAAGTGACAGGACCAATCAGCATCGAAGGGGCAGTACTTTCAGGAGTGGCAGAGTTGTGGCATAAGCAAGCAACAAGAGGCAGGTGCAGTGATGGCGGAAGACATTAGTGTAGATGCCGCTAAAGCGCCCGTTTTATCAGAACTTGATGGCATTTCTTTGTTAAAAGAAGAACAAAAAACAGCATTGAGTTGTTTTCTTTTCAGAAACAGTCATCATGGTTCACATTATGCAGTCCTTGTGGAGTTTACTCCTTCGGTAGGGGCGCACCTCATTAGCTGCTATGTGACGTGTTTTGTTGCTCTGATTGGCCCGTAAAGATGTGAGAGACAGAAGGTTCATCCAATCACCCTCTGAGTTTTTTTTTTCATCAAAGGCTCTGCCCTTTCCTCTAACACCGTCTTTGAAAGGTTTTCCAGATGAATGTGTGAAATAACTCCATCTAGCATGTCAGATTAGCTTATTATGGCTCTTACAGTAAGATCTTCTGCTCCTCTACTACCACTGTAAGCTGGTCATGGGGTACAGCATACACCACATGTTCTGAGATCCATTGTGGAGTGTAACTAGAGGGTGGCCAGGAAAAAGTTTGGGTTGTGCTTGCCCCATAATCTTCTCTGTTTTCAGTGTATTTCTGTCGGTTGTGCTTGCCCCATAATCTTCTCTGTTTTCAGTGTATTTCTGTCATAGTGTTACTTACATGCCAGGCATATCTATTACAGGGTTTTCAGTCATTTTCAATGGTTTTGTGCTTATGCAGACTTTCCTTGAACTAATGCAGTGTTTATGGAAAACCTTTTTAAAACAATAAAGAAATGAATCATTTTCATCTCTGTGTGGACAAGACCTGAGGCTGGAGTCAGTGGAACAAGAGCCACCACACAGAAGGGACCAGGAAATGTCATAAGCGTCTCACGTGGGCTGGTCAGCAGTCCAAGTCCGGTTTTCAGATGAAAGAAAATAATTGATTTCCCTTGTAAATCAAGGTCCCAGAGTCTGGAGGGAGATCAGGGAGGCACAGGATCCGAGGTGTTTGGAATCTGGTGTGAAATCCAGTCAATAAAGGTTTGGGGGTCCATGTCATCTGCTGCTTGATCCACTGTGCTTTATTAATGCTGTCAGTCATCTACAGGAGATTTTAGAGTGCTTCATGGTTCCATCTGACAAGCTTTATTAAGACACTGATTTCAGTTCCCAGCAGGACTTGGCACCTGATGACAGTCAAGCCAGAACTAGCAGCAACTGGTTTGCTGACCATGGTATTACTGTGTTTGACTGGCTAGCCAACTGGTCTGACCTGAACCCCATAGAGTATCTCAGGGGAAATGTCAGGAGGAAGATGAGAGACACCAGACTCAACGATAATGAGGAGCTGAAGGCTGCTATCAGAGCAACCCAGCAGCACCACGGACTGATTGGCTCCATTGCATGTCACATAGATGCAGTAATTTGCGCAGAAGGAGCTCCAACCAATGACTGTGTGCATAAATTCTTATACTTTTTCAGAAGGTCAGCATTTCTGTATTATAAATTATTTTTGGACTGATGTTTTGCTATGTTGTAATATTTTTAGATTTTTTATTTAAGTGAGCTGTAGGCCGTAATCATCAAGATTAAAACAAAAAAGGTGATTCTCTTGACTTGTTTTTAAAGGAACAGCTTGATCCAAGCAAATCAAAGGTTTTTTAACTGCATCTCTTCATCATTCATATGAAGTTCAAAGTAGCGTATCACATTGTACAGCAGTTGGCATTGCTGCATCCCTACCTGGCAGAGCTAGTCCAGTCTGTTTCACAGCCCTCGCTGGAGCTGCTCCATCAAACAGCCTCACATCCTTTAATTGCTCACACTCCATTTATATGTATTATAAAGCAATCACCAATTGATCTACAGCTTTTCAAATAACATTTACTTGTCTCGGGTGGAGGATTAGAGGTGCAGAGGTGTATTTACTGGCATCACAGCAGCATGAAAGGCCGTTAAGATTTTTTATTTTCAATCAAAGGGTACAGAAAAAAAGGAACATCCATTTAAAGTCGTCACTAAACTTAATCAAAAGCATCTGACATTTAGCTTGTTTGTTTGTACTGATATCTGTTCCCTGTGATTATCAATCTGGGGATTCATTTTTCTGTTGAACCACAATTTGTTTTGATTTTGTCTTTGACTTTAATCCTCATCACGATTTAAATGACAGGAGCAGATATTCTGTCAGGAAGTATTTTGATCCTCAGAGCATTTATTTTAAGTTTTTGTCATTTATTCAGATTTTTTGACACCTTGTCTGTGAGTTTATTTTAATTCAGTTAGTTATGAAACAACTCCACATTTAGTTTACGGGTTATTCTGTGATGTTATAATGTCACAACAGTAACTGTAACATAGCTGTACATCGCTGGTCAGTGTGCTTCTTTTAGGTGGGACCATTTGGAGGACCTTTTGTGTTTGATGCCACCATTCAGTCCCACTTGGCCCTGCCCCATCCTGGACAGGAAAAAGCACATGTTACTAACTAGATACCCATGCTGGATGAGTCCACAAATTCCCTGCTGTACTCAGTGTAGTGCACACCTTGTACATGGAAAGTTAGAAAGTTTAAATGTCACTATTAGATGCCTGCATTTGCATTCTACCAAGAAAAGCTTTATGGTGCAGTTCATTCCTCTTTCCTTTGATTAAGAAATATTAACCAGTTCTGATAAAACAGATGCATCAGCGCTAATCTTGTCACTGGCTGCCATTGCTTACAGGCTTGCAGTAAATGTTAAACCACACCCATTACAGTCCACTATTGCCTCTTTCTCCTCAAATGACATTACTCTCTGACTGGGAACAAACATTTCAGTCTGAAGCTTTGTGAGATGGATTTGTTTGATGAAAGACTTAGCATCTGGCCGATCAATTTGCTTTGCAAAAGTGAGTATTAAAAAAGCAGCACAACAGCATCCGGGTAATGTGGGCAATGTTCTAGACGATTCTCTGCTTTGCTTTTCTTTATCCAGGGCATAGCAACGTCATGTGGGCATAGCTTACATGTTCGTCCATCAGCAACTCACTGATCAGCTGTGCAGGTTCACTGTGAATGGCTATGGCAGTTTGAATTTTGCGTGGTACACTGGTGGTTCCGAGCTTCAGTGTGGCTCTTTTCATGAGATGTTTTTGCCCTTCACCTGACCTGCTTCAGCCTAAGTTTATGATTGTTACAGGTGAGACTTAGTTGTACTGTAAACTGGCATATGCAATAGTTGCAACCGCTGTAGAGATTAGCTTGGATGTAGTTGTAGAAAAGCAGAAGTTTAATCAGACCTACACCACATTTCTTTATCAAAACAAGCAAAGAGCCACAACAAAAACTTCTCATGGCAGATTAGATGTTTTTGCTCATCTCATGATTGGCTTTTGCATGAATTTTAGCCTCTGACAAGCTCTGCTGTTCAGACATTTCAGCAGCCTTGCCTGTAGAGCTCAGCTCAGGCGGCTCATGTCTACTGCCACATTTTGTCTTGTGGCTCTGATAACCCGTCATGAATGTGACAGAATGTTCATCCAATTACCTCCTGAGAATTTTTTGAAAAGTCCTACCCTTTCCAAATGCTCTGTATGGGAGCTTTCCCAGATGGATAAAATACATTCATGCAATGGAAATATAAAACAGTCTATCTGATGTGTCAGGTTAGGTTGTTGGGGATGGGGAAAAGTTTGTATGATAAATCTTTAGATAGACCTGCAGGCAGAAGGTATCATCAGAAATTTTTGTATGCATTGATTATTATCTCTACACTTCACAGAGAAGGGATTTTTTTCCTCAGGTTTCCTGATTTTCCATGTGTGAAGGTGATCCATATCACAAATAAATTCCAGCTTCATAGGAGAGTTTTGAGGCTTACTGCAATTTAATGTGTGGAAAGGTCAACAACCCCGGATAGAAAGCAGTACTGAATGACTGCTGTCTTGTTTTTGCTTGGGGGAGTATGTGTGCTTGAGAATCAATTTTTTATAAAGCTTCTTCAATTGTAAAGTAATCAGACAAATAAACCCTGCTTCATGTTGGCTTAAATTTCCACCAGAAATGTTCCCACTCTGGTATTTATTTCTTTCCATTTTAGCTGGAGATATAAAGCTAAGTGAATAACTGAGTACAGCACCTTCCGTTGCATACACTGCCTATAAAGAGTATTCAGCCCCTTGGATGTTTTACCTTTGTACTGATTTTATAAATCAATCAGGGTTAATATAATTTGGCTTATTTGACCTAAAAATGTTCTAAAACCACTCGTTAATGTCAAAGTGAAAACAGATTTCTACAAAGTAATGTCAACTGACTAACAAATATGCCATGTAAAATAAGCGACTGCATGAATATTCACCCTCTTTAAAGGGACTGACCTAATTCAACAGAGGTCCAGCCAGCTGGTGCCAGTAGTCTCACAATTAGTGAAATGGGGATCACCTGAGTGCAGTGAATGAGTCTCAAATGATTGTAGTATGTAGACACCTGTGTCTGGAAGGTCCAGGCACTGGTTAATCAGTATTCCTGGCTACCATGACACCATGAAGACAAAAGAACACTTCAAGCAAGTCAGAGAAAAGGTTATTGAAAAGTAGAAGTCAGGGGATGGATACAAAGCAATTTCTAAGACACTGAACATCCCCCAAAGTCAGGGGCGTTGCCAGACCCTTTTACTGGCAAGTGCCCCACTATAAATGAGCTGTGCCCCAGTATCAGGGGCTGACTGACCATCGGAAGCAGGGCCCGTTCTGGGCTTAGGTGATATAGGTGGTTAACCTTGGGCGCCACGCTGAGGGGGACGCCTTCATGAGCCTTGAACATTTTGAATAGGTCCACCAATGTAACAGATAAGTTCGCCTAGGGCACCAAAACGGCTAGAACTGGCCCTGATCTGACTTGAGTTCTGACTTGCCGTTGTTTATGTTATATATGTTTTTGCTTCTATGTTCAAAGTGTTTATAATTTTTAACATAAATATGTTCATACATTTATTAATATCTCAAGTAGTAGTTTTAGTAAGAGTGTGGCAGTGGGGTGGGGCAGTGTGTGTGTGGTGGTGGGGGGGATATAGTAGGGGGCCTGTGCCCCAGTAGAGCTTTATGCCTAGTAACACCCCTGCCTGCAGTTAAATCCATTGTCAATAAATGGAAGGACAACAACTGTTGCCCAGGTTCTTCCCGAGGCAAAGCTTTATGGGAGAGTATAAAAGAGAAACCCACTGCTGAAGAAAACTCAGATTAAATCTGGACTTTAGTTTGCCAGAAGGCATGTGGGAGACTCCATTGTCAAGTGGAAGACTGGTCTTTGGTCTGATGGGACCAAAATGTGCATTTTAGCCATCAGGCAATACACTATGTTTGGTGGACACCAATCACTGCTCATCGCCAAATTCACACCATCCCAACTGTGTAGCATGTCGGTGGCAGCATCATGCTGTTGGGATGCTTCTCGGCAGACAACCTTGGAAGGCTTGCAAAGGTAGAGGGTAAAATGATTGCAGCAAAATACAGGAAAATCCAGGAGGACAATCTTATTCCGTCCGCAAGAGAACTACAGCTTGGGGGAAGATTTATTTTCCCAGCAAGAGAATGACCCAGAGCATACAGCAAAAGCTACATAGAAATGGTTTAGAGACAGCAAGGTGAAGGTTCTGGAGGGACCAAGTCAAAGCCCAGACCTCAATCCAATAGAAAATTTGTGACTGGACTTGAAAAGGGCTGTTCACGCCTGATCCATGGGAAACCTGGCAGAGCTTGAGCAGTTTAGCAAAAAAAAAAAAAAAAAAAGGAGTCAAATTGCAGTGTCCAGATGTGCAAGCCTGATTGAGACCTGTCCACACGGACATATTCTGTATATTTTTATTAAATTGGCATCACTTTGTAGAAATCTGTTTCACTGTGACATGAAAGAGTTGTTTTTTTTTGTCCAAAAAGCCTAATTATTTTGACCATGACTGATTTATAAAATTAGTTAAAGGGTTAAAATCCATGAGGGGTGAATATTTTTTAGGCATTATACAGTAGTGTTGTTGACCCCACCAATACAGACTTTGAATGGAGGTTTTAATCCATGTCTGCTGCCGTTTCTCTGTGAGCTTTTAAACTATTTTTTTTTGTGTCATGACTTTCAGGGATGGAAGGAGCTCTTGTGATTTTTTTCATGATTTTGACAGTTGGCAGTCTTAAATAACATAAAACTTTGGCATTTTGGTCATCTGATTGATTGTGCACACATCACTTCTTGCCCCCTATCTGGTGTTCTGTGGGTGACGTGGCATCATCTGAAAAATACTTTGAATGTCACTTATGCAATTGCCAAAATTCCAAAAGCTGTTTTTTTTTTTTTTTTTTTGCAGTATTCCTCTTGGCGTAGGCCACAGTTGTGTTTATATGCTCTCTGCCATGTTTGTGAGTCATCAAAGTATGGAACATCTGGTTCCCGGTCTGCTCGCTCTCATTGGCTATCGTGAGGTATTTTGTCTGAGGCAGCACAATCTGGCATCAAAAACATGTTGTATACTTACTAGTCCTGATTCAGGAGGCTCTGACCAATCAGGAGCAGTAAAATAATTGTATTGACACTGCACATTTGAGGATTATTTGGACATATAATCAGTTGTGACAAGCTTCAAACTGGGCCTAAAATTGGGCCTAAAATCATTTAGTGTGTGTATTTTTTAGTACATGCCAGGGGGATCCTCATTATAAGTCATGCATATAAGACATGGAGGGAGGTATATAAAGTTGGCATCAAATGAATCGAAATATTTAGTTCATGCACGGTTTAGAAATCACATCAGCATTTCTTCGGAGAATATTTTCCTGAGGGAAGGGATCTCCTTTAAACGGCAGAATGCATACGGCGAATATCGGAGGGGGAAACATCTGTTTAGGATGGAGCCCACATTCTGCAGAAGACATTATTTTTGTTCACTGGAGAATAAAAACACAAACAAATCCCGAAGACTGCCAAATTTAGCAACTAACCTTCAGCTAAAGCAGCAAGGAGAAAAGAGGCGCAGGGACAAGGCGTTGCTTTTCCTGTACACATAATATACACCTGCTGCATTTGTATTCATGGCACATGTGTTCTCAACGCCAGGTCTTTGTGCATCAAAACAAACAGTCCTTAGAAACAGTACATGAGGATGGAGGTGTCTGCGGGCCGTGTTGGTGGTGAGACATGTCAGGTTGCCTGCTAAGTATAGCCAGCAAAGAGAAAAGAGTGATTATGCAATGAGCGGGGTAAATCTGTTCCTCCGAGCTCAGATGCAGAGAACAGTGCTGTCTGTGCAAATAAACTCTGATGGGTAAGTGGGTCAAAATGATGGCAGTTCAAAACACTATGAAATTATCGTCTTTATCTATTCCCACCACTCTGCCATGATTACTGAGCAGGGTAGAATATTGACATTGAGATTCATGACTCTTGATTACCCATATTAACTCTCAAGGGCATGTAAACTAGTTACACCATGTTATTGATATTACTATCGATAGTGTTATGGATGATGTGCTGCGTATGGAAATAACAACATGCTTTAAATAACTCATGTTTTCCTTGCAAGGTTGACTCATGCCTTTGATGATACATGTCTCTGGGGAGCACACTACCTTGCACAAAATACAGCAAAATGTAAAAAAGAAAAATGCAATCCAGGCGAAAGAGGAAAATGTTTACCTTTATTTTTCTCATCCTAACTGAGGGGGCGCATTGGGAATTAAAAGATAGAAATGCTCCAAGGAAAGTGATGCAGAAAAAGCCCCGACATCCACAAAACTGCACTAGGTTAAGACGTAAAGGAAAGGGAAAAAAAACACCACTGCAGCATTATAATCTCTTACACATTAACTGTAATTTCACACAATATTTAGTAATAAATTTAAGTAATTAAACAGTTATTTTACCACACAGACACAGCTTCATTGGTACGACATATTATAGGAAGTGCCAGGGGAAATATAACAAATAACCTGCAGCGCACAGTATAGCAACAGGATATTACATCTAAGGAAGCAGTCTGCTGACTCAGGGAACCTCCGAGGCGGACCGCCTCTCCTGCCTCACAAAGGCTCAATTGATCCAGTCTGAGCAGCCGCTTGAATAACCAGATACTGGAAACAGTGAGGACAATACAGAGAGCCACGGATTCAAAGCCTCCACAGAGAAATGATCAAACTCTTCCTTTAACAGCACATTTTGTGTACAGGAGGATATTAATTATTGCTTTGCATTTACTTTGGTTTCTCAACAAATTAGAAAAATGAATGTGTGGCTATTTAAGGACACTGGCCTTCCTCGTTGTTTGGGTCTTCTTATGTGAAAGCAAGACTACATATTCAATGATTTTCATCCCTTTTTTTTTTGTTTTGTTTTCTTCCCCTGACCTCATTTAAAGACCTTGTAAAGTGGAATCCAAACTTGGTGTCTTAACACTCTAGATATGTTAGAATATGGTTGCCGTAAACATGTGAAAACACTGAGATCTACATACGGATTTTGGCCGTTAAAAAGTATTTCACCTCTTTCCTGGCTGGGTTTAATTTGGGCGGGGCAAATTTGTGGGCTGGTGATATCATGAGCCCACAGTGGGGAATGACCCCACCCCTCTAACACTACAATATAAAATCACAGAGCAGTTCATGTCAGTACAGTCTGTTATTAGCTGATGTCACTGCCTTTATTGAAAGTTAACAGTCAGTTAAATGCTGTTTTTCTGTTCATTGTGAGGTAAATTTGCCAAATCAATCAGCCACAGTGGTCTGTGGATCATTTAAAGCAGCGACACGTCGCTCTTTTGTGATGAGTTGTGGCACTTTTATGGCGTAATTTGAAACATTATTCCCCCAGAAAAGGGAAAAAGGAAAAATTTGACCTCAGAAATTTTACATTGCAAATAACATTGATCAGTTTGTTTCCCACACTTACACAGTAGGCTTTAATTGTCAAGCTTAATTGTCAACCTTTATTTTTGTCTTTTGTCTTTTATCCTGCTTTTTGCAATGAAATGCTTCTTTATGCCCATGTTCCCACCTTTTTGCTGATTTGTGCTCTTTTTAGCCACTGTTCACTCATTTTTTTACCACATTTTTGCCAATTTTTGCCACTTATTGCTGATATAAGCTTCCTTTTGCAATTAAATGCCTCTTTTTGCTCATTTTTCCCACCCTTTTTTTCTGATTTCTGCCCATTTTAGTCACTTTTTACTCATTTTTGCCATGCTTTTGCTACTTTTGGACCATTTTTGCCACCTGTAACTCATGTTTTTGGTCACCTTTTGGTTGACTGTGGTTTTAAAGACCCTGTAAAGTGAAATCCAAAGTTTTTGTCTTAACACTCTTGAAATGTTGAAATATGGTTGCTGTAAACATGTGAAAACTCTGAGATCTATATGAGACTGAATTCTGGATTTAGGCCATAGCACTCACCTGGAGCAGGGACTTCTGGTTCATTTTGTGCAAAGGAATTCAGTCTTGTACTCTTGTACTGTTTTATAATCATGTTTCATTACAAAGTTATAGTTATGCTTGTTTTGTTTAATGGTTCATGTTTTTAGGGGAAAATATTTTTCCAAGTATGACACCATGAGTGAGGGGGTTAATGCTGCAGACTACCCGTGTCCCGAGTGGGCGTGGTTTCAGCTCATTCAACAGACAGGCCCACACCATCCTGGAGCAGATTTTACTGCCTCATTTTTCATGATTTGAAGCTTAATTTTATAAATTTGGAGATGCTTTATGTGACTGAAATTTGACCTGGGGGTTCATAACACAGTGATCTATCATATGACAAACCTAAATACAGATTTATTTTTACTTTAGGGGGTCTTTAAGCTGTTACCTCAGGTTCTGTATGTAAAATCTGTGAGGAGTGATTAAGTCAGAGCCTGACGCCAAATATATCATGTTGCATAATAAATGCCTAAACAAACTATAATGTGAGATTATTGGTTGAAGTGTAGTTTTGTGATAATTTCAGCATTTTGTACATTCTTTTAAAAAATTACAAAATATTGTTTTCAATAACAATGTTTAAAAATCTTTTTTTTTTTTTTTTTTTTTGAGGTCCCTGTTTTCATTTCTGTTACGCCCAGCCTAGGGGACACTGGATGTAACATAAAAGTGACCACTCCTGTCTCACTCCCAAAATGACCCAGCACAAAAGGAACAAATAAGAGCTTGCAGTCTGTAAAACAAAATGTAATTGATTCTTTTCTTTTTTTTTTTAAATGCAACAAAGTTACCTCAGGACAGATAGCTAACATAACAAACAAAACACTCTTATAAATCAGATATCTTACTTGCCTTTAAACATAGAAAAATATACAAATCTAAACTGTCTCCCTAAACAAAAAACAGGAGAAAATTATCACCCAAGCTATTCTCCCCTATTTACATGGACTTCTTTTGCTTTTTAACTTTTAGTTAAATTTTTACAAAATCATTATTTACAATTATTCAATCTTCAGTTTCACACAAAAAACAAGCTGCTCTGTGGAGAACATTGGGAGCAAGGTAGGAGGGTTGGCATCTCCACTCCTGCAGTCTCCTTTTTGAAAGATCGGCCATCAGCTCCCAGTTAATTGGCAGCCATGACGCCACAGCTCTGCTCCAGTCAGCAGCTGGTGCGCACCTTCAGCTCCCGTCCAATCAGGAAGCACCACACCTGCACTCAGCAGAAAGTAGAGGACGCAGAGAGAGAGACGAAGGAAGAAAAAAAACAACACCACTCCTCTACACAATAACAAACAAAACATTAAATTATGACTCACAGTCATAAAATTTCAAAAAGGTGAGGTAGGACAGGAAAAAGTATACCAAGCATTTTCTGAGTGGTTTATATTGTCAAAAGAAAAGTACTAACAAATGGCAAAATAGCCATGGACTTCTCAGGGCTAATACTCCTGCCTTGTATAAACTATAACTATATGGAAAAAAGTATCCTGCTGCCTGAATATCACACCAACAGGGACTGTATGACATTGTGCATGGACTTTAGCCTGGAGTCGCCCCCCCACCCCCACCCCCCCACCACTATAATAGGCCTGGCTTGCAATCTCCATTCCAATTAATCCCAAAGGTCCTCCATGGGGTTGAGGTCAGGGCTAAGTGTGGGCCAGTCAAGTTTTTCCAAACTCATCAAACCATGTCCTTATAGTCCTTCTTTGTGGACTGGGGCAGTCATGTTGGAATAGAAAAGGGCCTTCCCCAAACTGTTGCCACAGAGTTGGAGGCACAGCATTGTCCAAAATGACCTGGGTCATCCCATTTCATAGGGCGACATTTCACCACTGCTTTTAGTAATGCTGTTCTGTGAAGTTAGGGCTCCCTCAAAAACAAGGGGGATAAGAATTAGAAAAGGGGGACTAAGCCTTAGTTGTCAAACTGTTAGCTGGCAGTTGCCGTGTAGATATAAAATTGGAATCCTATCTCTGAATGACTAGCATTTCAGATGAAATCAGTTAATAAATATTGTCAAAGTCTCTCTTGCTTACTTTGAACATCATGTCGCCTCAGCTGGCAGCAGAGTGTGATGATGCAGGAAATCAAAATAGCTGTCATTATACCTTCATGGTTAAATTTTAGCACCGTCATTACCCATCAAAAAGAAAAAGATGTTTATGGGCTCAGAGACTGATCAGGGAGTGATGACCTCTGAGGTGTCACCGGTACAAAAACTCTCTGTTCAACTTGATTCATGCTCCGTCCACTCTGAGTCATGGCTACTCCCCATCCAATTACCATCCTATAATATATCAAGGGAATAGCAGCCAGACTGTACAAAGCCAGACGTGAGTAGAAGACACCAGCATGTAATGGACAGTGTTGGCGTTTGGTTGAGATCACACCACAAATGTAATGATTTAGTCAAAGGGGGGCTGGGGCGACTGATAACTGGGTCAAAGGGAGGATGTGCTTGATCCTTTTCCCCTGATCCTACGGCTATACCTTGGCTTCAATTATTTTGGTATTCCTTTAAAGGAAAGGCAGGAAAGAAAATCTATTAAATCAGTAACAGGGCGAAAAAATGAGATTCATCTAGTCAAGGCTATCAGAAACTGCTCCCCCTGCTAATGGGTTACTTGAATTAATATTCATAAGAGAATCTGAGCTAGAATCAGTGTATTGGATGTGCAGGTCAGGATAAATGTGTCAGGGATAATTGCTTATGGAAGGCATTAAAGATATTACGCTTCAAAGGTGGACTTCATTTAGGGCTTGTACATCTGAGGGGAGACGTTAGGAACAAGTTCAGATATGTAGGGGGGGTGAATTCTTGACAGATCTGCAGGGAGTTTCCAGGCTGAGCTGCAGATAACAACTTTAAAATGAAGCTCAGTGTTATACAGTCTCATATGCTACACTTTTTATATTCAGTTAGAGTCTGACAAGATGTCAGGGGGAAATTATGAAGGTATAAATGCCACCTACTGTCTGTTTGAAGCAAAGATTTCATGCCTTATATGAACCATCAGAATTTACTGTCATTTTCTATCAACTTCTCCCTCCATGCAATGAAACAGTGAGGGACTTACCCTCAAAAAGTTGAAGATTTCCATAGTTCCCAAGCTCTCAGATAAACTTAAAGTTTATTACTTTACAGAGGGCATGCTATGCTTCAATTTTCACCACTTATCTGGAGCTAATTTCTGCCAATAGAATAGATTTTTCTGTCATTGCATACTGCAATGAGGAATTTGCCATACTTCTCTAAAAACAAATCATTAATCACTTCCATCCACAAAGGTTCTAAATATAGCTAAATAAAAAAATAGCATGATGGGAAATCGTGTGCATTTAGCAGTCTTTTGTGTTACCAACAAACTGCATACAAATCATTCCCCTTCCTTGATGTATTCCTGACATGTGCAGCACAATGCAGCTTAGTACAGAGCAGATGGATCATGAGATCAGAAGTTCATAGAGGAATAAAGAAAATAACATACAAACAGCCGGGTACGTGGCCAATCTGAGGTTGATTTGTTGTGCTTTTGCTTCCTGTTTTGAGACAATTTTGATAGAATAATGCTGCACTATATAGACAAAGGTATTTTGCAGCCTGACCATTGCACAAATCAGAACTAATGATATTGTGTTCAAGAACATGCACTCTAACATGCACTTGGACCCCCTTAAGCTGTCTTATGACCACTCAACAGTCACAGAGTTACTCTGATGGCCACTCAACAGTCACAGTTTGTCTGATGATCACTCAACAGTCACAGAGTTACTCTGATGATCACTCAACAGTCACAGAGTTACTCTGATGGCCACTCAACAGTCAGAGTCACTCTGATGGCCACTCAACAGTCACAGAGTCACTCTGATGACCACTCAACAGTCACAGAGTTACTCTGATGATCACTCAACAGTCACAGAGTTACTCTGATGACCACTCAACAGTCAGAGTCACTCTGATGGCCACTCAACAGTCACAGAGTCACTCTGATGGCCACTCAACAGTCACAGAGTCACTCTGATTTGCAGGCTAAATTCGGACAACCTTTAGTCAGGTTGGGGAGGGAAAAATTTACTCCTAACACACCACAGGATAATCTTAAGAACCATTCAATTTCCTGGCCTTTGCTTATTTTGGTGGAAGGGGGGATTCAGACCAACAGTTTTGTTTTTCACATTTGTCCTTTATTTTGACAGGGAGAACTTTCTGAGACCAAGGTCTCTTTTTGAGGAACAAGGGCCAGCCTATAAACTGATACAGGTGCTGAGGAGTATAATATCATATCATCTGCGTAAAGATTAACTTCACAGTACTTTAAGTGGACTCAAAATTGATCCCTGGGGTACTGCTTTGCTGATCAGTTGGCATGCTTATCGTGTGGCCCGCTTAAGTCAACATTTTCTTTGGCTTCTTGTATCTTTACCCTCTTTACACCTTGCCTAAGATGGGAAGACACCAGCCATATGTGTGTTTAAGGACAGTGCAGTTGCACTCACAGACTCAGTGGGCACCAAGGCACACCAAACTGAAGTCTTCCATATTGTCTGTGGCAGTGTGGAGTTGAGTTGTGTTGGGACAGCGTTTACGCTCAGAATAAATGCGAAGGGATAGTTTAGTATTTGTGAAGGGGTTTTTTATGAGATACTTATCATGGTAAAGTTTAAAGTCTAAAAGTAAGTGTTGGGATTTCCTCCAATATATTCCAATGTTTATTTCCATTTTTTTTAACTTACATTTTTTAAATTTCTTGGGGCAAGTATTAGCCCCTCTATTGTCAATAAAACGGCTGAGCTAACCAACATCTTCTATGGCTAATATTGACAGGTACTTCATACAAACTCCATTTAAGGAATGCCAAACTATCCCTTTAAATAATCTGTGTAAACTAAGATGAGTTTGATTACAGCTGCATGACAATAGAAAAAAACTGACCTCTACTGGGATGCGGTGTGATCCATCCGGTAGACCAAACCCCAGCATGTGTTCCTCTAATCCAAGTTCATTTCAAAAGACACTAGAATGTTAAGTTATGCAATATGCATATCTGATACTTCACAGCTGAATAAATGATCTCCTCAGAGCATCTCTAACTGCAAAATACCACTCAATAGAGATGAATAAACAATGTTTGCACAGCCAGCAGCAAAAAAACTACATCCCATGATAACAACATGGAGGCTTTCATGCATGGCTACATATTTTATAATATTTTGGCAGGTGGAAAACCCTGAGTTAACTTGTACAAGCCAGAACATTCAGCAGAAGGAACTGTTGCAAAATAAGGCACAAAAAGAGAGAGTAACTAACCCCTACAGCCACACAGGAAGGAGCCGCTTTAGTGATATTAATTCAGTCCAGAGCTGGTTTGGGGTTATGGGTGACTCCTGGCAAGCTTCCTTTTGTTGCACTGAATTCCATTAGAAAAAGTGTTTTTAGCTGATGCAAAAACAAAACAGAAGTATAAGCCAAAGCTGGGGCCAGAAACGTTGCTTTGGAGAGGTCTTTATGAGAATTGAAGTCAATAATGGCAACAAAAATAAAAATCTTATTCAACTGCAAAGCAGCAAGATAACTGAGTAAGAGGGGGAAGTGAAGCAAAGGGCCTATCCTTGTTTTTCCTAGGGGTGAGACTGTAGGTGGGATTATGGGTAGAACTTCCAGCAATACAGTAGAAGCTGGCATAAATACATTTCTTTAGTGGCTACCCACAAAGAGCAGTTATTTTGAAATAAATTCTCTCAATTCTGCAAATACGGCTTCATTTTTGGAAAAAAAAAAAAAAATTAGATACTAAACTAAACCATAATTTCCATTGTAAATTATATTTTCTGTAATAGCCTTGCAGAGTTTGGGTTCCTCTTACACTATTCCTGGTTGTTCTGATGATTAGACAAAGCTACAATCGTGTCTTGAAGGGCTTGTGTTGTTTATCCTGCTGGCAACAAGTTATCTTTTGCTGTCTTGTGAGAGATTTCCTTTTTTCGAAAAATGAGTGAGACTCTGTTTGTATTTAACACCTCTGCTATGCACAGTGTGTGTGAAAGCGTGACCCAGGGTCAGCAGCATTAATGAGCAGACTCACAGCTACCAGGAGCAGATCACTCTTTATGGAAAATGTTCAGAACTCACAAGAAACTTTAAGAAATGTTTTTGTCTGTTATGTGCAAGATGCAGATTTATTTACTGGGCCATAGCTCAATAATGCAGCTGATTCACAATGTGGCAGATGAGCCTGTGTTTTTAGCTTTTAATCAGAGCGGTAGAGTGAAATTGACTCAGACACAGGCAGACATACAATGTTAAAAAGCTGTGGGCTCACGATAAATTAACATGCTGAATGTCAGCTGCCTGCTATATGATATGTTAGGAACTTTACCCATGCCTAAGCATCTAACAAAGATTGCATATTTCTGACAAGAGCATTCACTTCAACCCCAATTTACACACATGCAATCAATAACTGTTATCGGAGAGACAAATTGTTCTCTCTTAGTGTTTTAATATCTTAGCATTTGCCACTGGGCGTACACTCACTGGCCACTTTATTAGGTACACCATGCTAGTACTGGGTTGGACCCTGTTTGCCATCAGACCTTCATTTATTATTTGTGGCATAGTTTCAACAAGGTGCCAGAAACATTCCTCAGATTTCAGAAACATTAGAGAGCAGCTAGAAAGCACAGCAGTAACACCAAAGTGATTTTGCTTAGACTGATGCCAGAAAATGAACAAAAGCTCAGGTCAGACAGGTTGTTCCACAAGGATTTCTTTTATTTTTTGAGTGGAATAAATTCTGGTGCACAATTGTAAGGGAAGCATATCTGCTTATTACCTCCACCAAGGAGGTTATGTGATCAGCAGGGTTTGTTAGTTTGTTTGTTAGTTTGTTAGCAACATAACTCAATGGATTTTGATGAAATTTTCAGGAAATGTCAGAAATGGCATAAGGAAGAACTGATTAGATTTTGGGAGTGATCCGGATCACGGTCTGGATCCAGGAATTTTTTGAAGGATTCTTTACTACTGAGAGATAGGGCTAATGGTGGAGGTCAGCGCTCTCCGAGTGCTTTTCTAGTTTTGGCTAATTAAAAGATAAAAAGGGGAAACTGTATCATGTGAAGTTATGGAATGGACTTAATGATGAACTGAAAATTTGTAATTCTATGTTGGTATTCAAAAAGACTTGAAAATGTAAAATAATTAAAGTTTACAATGTGAATTGAAACTTGATGAAAATTGATTTTCTAATTTAAATCATCATGCATTTCATATTTCACTGTATTACTGGTTTACTTGGTTAATCATTTGATGGTAGACAAAAATAAGCCACTGGCTTCAGCCTGTTCTTTTCAGCTGCTGACAGACAAATTTGATGTAAAAATGATCTTATTTTATGCTTGTTTCTTATCAACATGTATGTAACCGAAATGAAAACATTCATTCATAAACATAGTTAAACTGTAAAGCAACTAACTAACTGTATATCTGGGTTATAGGCTGGTTTTATCCTGATAGTTAAAACTTTGACTCATTTTTGAAAGGATGGCGCTATGTCAAGAAAATCAGTATGCAGTATCCTCGGTGCTGGTCGCAAGGCTTAGATGCAAATGTTTGGGTGGATGAGTCCATGGAGAGCAGCCAGAGAACACCACTGAAGCAAAAGTGTGTTGATTTGGCTGATGCCAAAACAGAACAAAAATATAAGCCAATATTACGGTCAATAAACATTTTCAAATCTTTGTATTTTATGAAAATTTAGCATTTTATGGTTAATATGCAAGAGTAGGGACTGCATGTCTTTGTTTTTTGTCTAATTAACAGAGCTGAACAGAGCAAACATCTCATAAAAAATGTACTCTACTGTAAAGAGTCAAGCTCAAAGTCTGTCTGAATAAGAGGAGAGAGCAGTGAAGCAAAAGGCCTGTTTTCTTTCCCAAATTCCCTCTGCTGTCATTACACATCTAGGCATTACTATTCAGATTAATATTCATTTTTATGTTCTGCTCTCTTATTTTTTCGCAGTTTGCTCAACTGTCATTCATGTAGGTTTTAAAGATTAGATGCTGTCAAGAAAACCCAGTAAATAGTATATTCATGTGCGTCATCATGATTGGGTAACAAATTGTTGGGTAAATGAACCTCCACAGCATTTTCACTTAATTGTTTTTGCCCATCCTGAGTCCAAATCAACAACTTTAGCCAAAGCTGAAACTAAAAAAGTTGCATGCAAAAGTAAATCTGCATTTATATATACATACAGTGCTTAACAAATTTATTAGACCGCCACCCAAAGTAAGGTTTATGCCACAGCTGCCCTAAATTAACAGCATTGGTAATGACCAAAATCATTTTTTATGTTTCTGCAATGGTTAATACACCAATATGTAGGAGCTCTTTAACCCAAATGATATTTTTAATGCTAAAATATAATTATTATTGTTATCATGAATTTTCGAATTTAATAATTTACAAAAAAAAAAAAAGAAAAAATAGTAAAGCTCATTGTTATTTCTTGATTAATATGTCAAATTACAGTTATTTATTGCATTCCTGAACAGAAGAATGGGTTTTAGTGGTCGAATGTTATGCTTGATTAATTTCTGACTTCTCAGAGAAGCCCAATGAGCCGGCTCAAATTCGGGTGAATTCAGTTTGAAATTCCTCATTCCTGTTCAAAATGGTAAAACGTGGAGAGCTCACTGAAAATGAAAGAGTCCGCATTAAAGCACTCCATGATGATGGATGGTCTCTGAGACAAATATGACAGGTGGTCTAATAAATTTGTTAAGCACGTTTTTTTTGTTTGTTTGTTTTTTGTTAAATTACAACCCTGAAAATATTAAATGTGCTGTTAAGATTATTCAACTTGAATAAGCATCGGTTCCATCCATTACCTTTAAACCTTTTGCATCTGAAGTCACATTCTCCTCCATCCAGCCTGCACCAGGATGGCAAATGGAGCATGATAGTCACTAGTTCTAGCACTACATGAATACTTATTTACACAAATCCCACCTGGTAATCAGTGTAGTGCTGGTAGAGCCTTGTTTTGTGGTTTACTAAGATGGAGGGCAAGTCTGATAGGGTGCAGCTCCTCCATGTGGCCTTACTGTGTACTGCAGACATAAATGTTGTATTATATACGGCAGGATAGAAAATGTGAAAACTCATTAAGCACCAGTGCAGCATTTGGGAAGGGCAGGACTTTTCATAAACTTCTTGAAAGTTGATTGGAGGAATGTTTTGTCACATTCATGACTGGCCAGTCAGAGCAACAAGATAAAATGAAATTGTGTGCATGTGCTTCTCTTGAGCAATAGGTTACCACTTCCAAATATTGTTTATGGCAGAGCTTTTTAGTGAATGATATCGATGCCAGTTCTGATTAAATTGCCACTTTCCTACGGTTACATCTGAGCTAATAGCTACTGCGGCAGCAGCTATTGGATACACCAGTAGACCCCACCCGTAACGATCACCAATCCATGCCGAAACAGGCCGGGAGAAGAGAGAAAACATCTTTCCTATCATAAAAAGCTGCTGGTGTTGTTTGTATTGTTTGTTTCATGCAGACACTTGGACCACTTTTGGCAAAACTGATGCTATACTACAGCTATATCCAAGGTTATCACCACACTGGAGGCAGCCATTGCAAACAACTGAGTACAACCAAACCCCGCCCACTGCCTCATTCTTCCCAAATTATGCTGATTGGCCCAAATCGTGCTCGGTTCGGCACATCATGGATTTGCCTGATTGCAGAGATGGAGCCTGGCAAATACATCTGCTTTGCAAGGTTAACTTGACTACACCAATGGGGACAGGCTAAGCACTGCACCACCAAGAAGCTTATGGTGCAACTACAGTAGATAATAAGATATGGAGGCAAATGGGGCATTTGCTTTCCAACAATCCCTCTGTTGCTATTGTTGTTGTTAAAAGACATGAATTCTCAGTAATATTTCTCACTTTATGTGGTACACTTATCCTAATTTCTGGTTGAGTTATAGAGTTTTGTGACGGCGTCCCAGGATCTCACTATCATCTGTGCCTGTGATGCTTTTTTGCAAATGATTGACTGGATGAAGCCAAGATGGAACATTTGGGACCAGCATGAAAGCACAGCAGTAACACCAAAGTGTTGTTGCCAAAAATGAACAAAAGCTCAGGTCAAACAGGTTGGTTTGCAGGGATTTTATAAGGGGAATAGGGTGTCTAATGCACAGCCACTGGGAATGCAGACTTGAAAGATGCCAGAGAAATTTAAACTGTGAAGCTACAGACTAATTGTACAAGGAGGGGAATTTAAAAGTCTGTTTTCTCATGTTCTCTATGCTGCATTGCTCATCCCAGTAATCTAACTGGGACTCAAAGTTTTGATGGCACATCTCTTCGTCTATCTTTATGCGCAAAACCCATTTTGCTTTCTGGATGGGTTTTAAGAGATAAGAAACCCCATCCAGGAAGACAACTCATCAAGAAAGCCAGTATGCAGTATCATCTGTGTGAGGCATGATGCTTGGAAGGGAAGGTTTGGGTGGATGGAGCAGTGGAGAGAAGTTGAGGATGCAGCCAGAAAGCACACCAGCATCACCAAAGTGGTTTTGCTTTAGTTACTGCCAAATAAAACAAAAGCTGAAGCCAAAGCTTATGTCTAAAAGGTTTTTTACAGAGGTTCATTTCAAGAAATTTGGGAAAGGCAATGGCTAATAAGTAACTTTAGGGAATGCAGTTCTCATTTTTTGTCCAATCAAAACCCTGGAAAGAGCAAACATCTCATAAAAATTTCATTCAAATGCAAAGAAACAAGGTAACCAAATAAAAAGAAAGAGAAAATTGCCCACTTTTACTTCCAAACTTTCTCTAAGTTGCCATTGTTAATATTTGGATTAAATTGGCTCCAAATATTATACCATACTTCATTTAGTATGCTTATCTTCTTTCCAGGTGGGTTTTAGGCTGCTGTGTCAAGTTAAAGCAGAATACAGTGTCGTCTGATGCCAGAAAATTGGATGGTTAAAGCCATGGAGAGACTCTAAGGAAGCAGCTAAAAAGCACACCAGTAGAGCAAAAGGGTTTTTTTTTCTTTTTTATGCTGATGCCAAGAAAACAAAAAGATTGGTTGAGGCTGGCCAAAACAAAGTTTCTTTGCTACTCCATGAGAGGTAATGATAGTCATTTAGAGTTGTGGACAATACATTTTTGGGGTACAATCTTGAAAAATGACCTGAAATCATCAGGATATCTTTTGAAATGTTGAGCATATCTAACACTTAAAGATAACGCTGTGCTGCCTGTCTTGACCAGGACACCCATAAAAAAAAAGATTTAAACCTCAACATGTTTTTTCTGGTCTAAATTAGTGTTCAACAAACCACAAAGGTCACAGGTCCATTCACTGTAAAGGCAGGTGAAAGTTTGTCTGTTTGGAAGTTGCCCAGAAACGGCCTCTGTGAGAGGTGGTTCTGGTGGACTTGTGGTCAGTGGACCAATCAGAAGGCCAATGAAGAGTCAATTAAAAATCACTCATCTTACTGCTATAATTGGTAGTCTGTCTGTCTTGATTTGTACGCCACACTGTTGCTCCAGTTGTCCTTGATACCTCACAGAAGACTTCTTTGGTGTACTGGCTCGAAAATGGTGCCTTAATAAAGTCATAAATATGTACAGATTTTCAAAAAAATCAAAATTGTTGCGCCTTTGCTTCATCTTGCCCCCCTCCCCATCTCCATCCTCTATTACATAACTTCCTCTGTGTAACACATACACTCTGCGTTCCTTTAACCTCAGAAGTCAGAGCTGGGAATGACCTCACACATGAGTTAAATGCCTTCCATTTGCTACAAGTTTGTAACTGGGAGTACTGGGGGCTGCTCTGACTTTCCTAGTTGGAATTCCGAGTTTAAGGACGGATTTTTGATGACTTATCTGACCGGCAGCTCGGAATTTCCGAGTTCCTGGATTAATTGGAATGCACCATGATGGTCGACCCCTGATTGAAGCAAGCTCTCTTTAAAGCACTTCTTCATGCTCGTGTCAACAAGATACCACAGGAAGACGTGTCACACATCAGTGTTAGAAATCAGGGTTTATTTTCTGTTATGTCAGCTGTAGTTGGCAGTGCTGCATAAACATGTTTGAATATGTGCCTGTCTCAGTGCAGCCAAATGGTGTGATGCTTTGTTAAAGCTGCACAATATAGTGCATGCTTTCAAACTTTGTAAATAAGTCAAAAGACATAGCTTCAATGCTCCCCTTATTGTGTTGTTGGCCTATCACTGCAAATACACAATGGCACATGGAGACACTAAGCCATTATGTAGTTATTTGGGGGGAAAAGACGCCCCTTTCTTTGCAAATTGGTCTTATTGAATTAAGCATGTAATGATGAGGTTGGGAACAGCACGGTGTTGACAGCTGATAGAAGTGTGCAGCACTTTTAACTTTCAAGAACTTTCCAGAGATCAGAAAACAATTCCACCTCTGTATGACTTTAACATAAATATAACAATATGTAAACTAGGGTGCTAAATATTTCTTCGACATTGCTATTTATCAGGACAAATTTATAACAAAAAATCTTATGACATACTAGTCTTGCGGGATTCGTGCCACAACATTTTGTCACACCCATACCTCCACTTTAACCTATCCCTAACAGGTCCACTGGCTCTTTCGTCATTATGTTTATACTTTTCATTTGACACAAAAAAAAAAAAAAAACACTCAGAAAATGTATCCCATGCTCATGTTTGGTATCCTTTTTTCTGCACTCAACTTTATGATATGAAAACTATATATTTTCTAAGTTTAATTTACTGTATTAGATTTAGGACCTCCAAAAACACAAATCATCCAAAAATTGATTTTTAGAAATTGTTATTTAAAATAATATAACCTCTTTTTTTTTTAAATATCAGAATGTAAAGATGATGAAAAAAATACCAGTGCCAGTCCTGTATTGTCCTCTGCCCCCTATGTGTAACATTAATTTTTATATGAAATTCAAATGATAATATTTCCTGTTATATCTGGCCCATTGGCATCAAACAAAAACTGAAAGAAAGCTTAACAATCATTTTTTCATTAGAAAGCAGTTGCAATTCAAAACATGGCTTTGTTTTTATGCCATCATGTGACAAAAATAGTGGGTGATGAAATCACACCAGTGTCATCAAAAACGCCTAAGGGTTAGGGATGATGACTATCCAAAAAGAGCCAACATGGTACCGGTAGCAACAAATCCAATACCTGCCAGACCAAATTAAAACACAGATATCGATACTTTATTTTGAAACACTGCCACTCAATGAAAAGCAAGAAACAAGTTATGGAATATGTGTGATTTATGGACTGGCACCATATAAGGGTATTTCTACAAATCATTTATGATACCCAGACAGATTTTATTCTCCTTCAACACACGATTTTTTTTCCTCTCAAAAGTACTGATTCAGGCACCATTTAGGCACTGGTTTTGGAAAAAAAAAAAAAAAAAACAATACCCACCCCAACTTTTACCATTTAATTTTTGTTACCCTTTATAGTGTACATAGTGAGAAACTTAGAATTAAAGAGCTTGGACCTGACTGGCCAGATATCAGGATGAAGCAGCAAAGATGTGACAAATATTAAGAAGTAAGTAAATCAACCAATAAATAATAGTTTTGTGGGTTTAAGCGTTTTTGTTGCATTCAGGTCCGGTATATTTATGTTTTTTATTCAACCAGTCACTATTGAAGCACTGACTACTTGCACCTTATGCCTTTTGTTAATTTTTCTATTTAAAATAAACCAGCTCTTTAACATAATTTTGTCATGTATTGAGTTGATAATGTGTTATAAGTTAAAAAATTAAGTTGACTGTCATAAGAGTTAGTTACTTGTGGCTGCTGATGACCCCTATTACAGGCATCTTATTTTAATATTTGTTCACCAACCAAACAAATGCAGATGTAAAAAAGGCATATTAATATAACTTAACTCTTGGTACCTCACATACATATCAAATTGGGATTTTGTTGTAGCCCACCCTGAAGAAAAATGCACCAGCCGCCACTTGTGTACACCCAACTTTAACACAGTGTGTTCGGTTTATGACCCACATTGTTCATTGTGCTCTCCCAGAACCCACTGGCTCTTTAGCACCTTGTCTGAGAATGTCCAGAGGTTTTTGGCTTGTGGGGTGAAGGTTCTTAACATCATTACAACACCATCAGGGAAACAGCTTCCATCTTTCAGATGATGATTCTCACCTTTCCCTTATGGACCATACAAGTGAAGTCTGGCTGTCGGGCCCTACGGCTGAAGAAGAAGATTATTTTTCAGCAGTGGAAACCTCCTCATGAAATCTCGAGCACCCGCTGGCTTTAAAGCATTTTAGGCATTTCTTTCCTGAAACTATCATCAGCAAGAATCAGTAATGCACAACAAAACAACATTTTAGGATGGGAGAATTTAGCTTGAAGGATAGTCTTTGTAAATGTGAATGCTCTGCCTTTAGGTTTTACTACCCTGTTGGTTAGAGGGGTGGAGGTTGGACTGAAGATTAAGTGTTCTAAAAAATATATACCTCTGACTTTGTGTAGAGCGTATCTTTCCTTCTAGGTGTCTGTGTCAATGAAGCGAGGATACAGTATTGTCTCTGTGTGCCATGAAGCCTGGATGCAAAGTGCTGGATTGAAGACGCCAAAAAGTGGAGAGGCTTTGAGCTTGCAGCCAGAGAGCACAGGTAGTGACTTTTTTTACTTCCCTGATTCTCCCAGCATGCACTGAGACTTTCATGTGAGTGCAGAACTCAGTGGCGGTTATTCCTTGTGCTTCTGTGATGATTTATGTTTTTCCGGCTTTGAGGATTTCACATCGCTCTCTTAGGACACTACAGAGTTGGATAAATGTAATATGAAGCCTCTGACTCTGTAGCTTTCCTTAAAGCAGCGTGAAATCCATCAGCCAGCTTGCTAAACAAAGTTTGTGCAAACAAGTTATTTTTATTTTTTTTTGCTGAAGTGGCTTAAATATTACACATCTTAGTCTATTTATGGAAACAGCAGCCAAGTCTTTTACTCTGTCTCCTCTGTTGTATTGTAAGGTTTAAGATAACCCACGTTTCTTTTATTTATTTTTTTTTAATCAGCCTTAAAGCTGCTTTAAGTTTAATTTCTGGCCTAAAACACAAAGAGAGCTCAAAGGATCCTGCATTATTGTTGTGAAATGGATAAAGTGAAAACATCTGTATTCAGTCTGAACATCTATGCACAGTCTAAACACTGAGTGGATTGCATGAATCCTGGCATGTCGTGTCAATCTCTGTGTAATGCAGCAAGATGGCAGCAGCAGAATTTTGATAATGTTGTCATGGAAACGGGCGATTGAAAATAAGTAGGAAGTATGAGCTCTTCCTGCTAGAAATGTACTGTGCTGGCATGCCAAAGAAGCGCAGCGTGAAACACAGAAATGTAGGGAAATGAAAACGTTGTTTTTAAAAATGTATGATACGCAGGAACATGATGCCGTCCTGTGGCTGCTTTCAGAACAGGATGAACTTGTAGAAAGATCCAGAAATCAGCTTTGTGTTCAAGCTTCATTCTTTCTCCTATTGTGCTGCTACTGTCACATTAAATATTTTCTTTTCAGTCCCAGCAGGTACTAAGTAGATTAACCTCCAAGCAGGTCTTTAATTGTCACTTTCTCAGACATGTACTGCAGCAGACATTCCTCTGTGTCACTACAGCGCATAATAAGGTGTTAATTAGAATATATTTGTGTGCATAATCACTTCAATCAAAAGCTCTTTTTTTTAATCAGAACAGCAGACAGAATGCACTTAGACTCTTTCTGATGATTCCTTCTTCATTATAGATGAAATTCACATTCAATTAAAAGTATGTTTCTTTGTTGTTTTGACCATATATAAAGATGAACCTACAGTTTCCACCATCTTCTGAAAGATGAAGCCAAATTATCCTGACCTTGCAAAGCAGCTGGGTTGGCCAGATTCCATGTCTATCATCAGGCAAATCCATCTTGCAAAGCTCCAGTCTGAAATGTTTGTGCCAGGTCTGGAAAGAGATCGATGCAATTGTTGTCATTTGAGGAGAAAGAGGCAGTAGCTATGAGTGGGGTTTAGTTGTACTGGAAGCCTATGGCAATGGCTACTGCTAGTGTAGCTCTTAGCTCAGATGTAGCTATAGTTTAAGTGCAGTTTTAGCAGAAATAGACCACATTTAACTGAAGAAGAGACGTGTTATTTAGTCAAATAACTTTAGAACCATGACTCGTAGCCACATACTTGTTTTCTCGTCTGGAAGCCCTCCATTGTGCCGTTCTAATGACGCCATCGTGCGTGCTACAGAACATTTTCTAGCGAGGCTGGAACTTGGGTGACTTCCTGGGGTATTTAAAGTTTAAATACATACAGGCAACTCCAAAATTGAGCATCTTTTTATCAATGTATAATCCATTTTTCAGTCATCCCTGCCGCTAGCAGCTAATACCACGGCTATATTGTCTGTTTCCCAAAATGCATTGTGACTGGGCTGAAACAACCAATGTCAGGCTGCTCTGTCATCATGCATGCTTTGCTGAGCAGCACCTGTGTAAACTCTAAGAACCTGGATAAGAGATCCTGATTGACTCATAATTGAGAAAAAGAGACACAGAGAGGCTGGGACGTGTCCCTCTGTGTCACTGCAGACAGGAACTGCTTTGAATGATGGCTCACAATCCCAGAGGCACAAGGACTCTTTTGTAAAAATGTGAATATTTTGAAGAGTTTTTGTTGCAGAATGGTTATTTCTAAACTTTTTGGTTCCCAAGAGATGGGAGAACAAGTTTGAGCAGAAAAAAACATTAGTCATTAATGTTTACTGGGATTAATACATAAAAATATTTGCTTTTTAATTTCCTTCAAGTGATTTCTTTATTCTTTATAATTGCATACCTTTTTTAAAATTTGAGTGACATTACTGTGGCACAAATATTCTTGAAGCCCAGGTTGTCATGAATAAAAGGATGTTTAGAGCTTGACTGCAACACAGGGTTGATGTTTTACAGGAGGGCCCAGAGGGTTAAAGTATCTAAACTATTCTGCACTACATATTATACCGTACATATATACATGTATGTGTACTGTACATGTACTACAAATTATACATGTTATACTTCACATTTGAGCATCTCAAAAATTTTACAGTGTGAAGGAGCTGCCATAAGTCTTGCAAATCTGTGGTAAGGTGGGTCTCCTCTAGCCAGAACAAAGCAGAAAGTCAACCTCATTGAAAGGCAATGCATACCTATAAAAAATATGAATAGAAGCACCCAAAGTCACAGGTGGGAAATCTTAACCCCTAAAGCCGGTAATTCAAATAATAAAATTATTTTTTTTTTTTTTTTTTTTTTTTTTTGCAAATGAAATGTTTGTGTAACCTTCTACCAAAATCCAAAAGAAGAAAAAATGACCAAAAGTGTAACATATATATTTTTGGTTTCACATTTGATACATCAGGCTTGTGTGGCAACTGGAAATCCACAAGAGGGGATTTTTTTTCTATCATTTATCAGATTGTATTTAAAAGTTTTCAAAGTAATTTATTGATCATATCAATTAGATAGAGGTCCCATAAAAATGTGTATCAAATGCAATAGTCTTTAAGGGGTCACTCAGTGGTTAACTTCACTCATGGTGCAAATGTGTCTCTTATCAAAAACAACACAGCTTTTGCTCTGTTTAACAGCTGTTCTGTTCTGTGATGTAATGTGATGTGGAATTATTCTCCCTCTATTTGATACTGTGTAGTCAACAGTCGACAAGAAAAAGTACAAGAGTACTGTATTCAAATTGAAGTTGAGTATTTGCATTTAAAATGTACTTAAGGTAAAAGTACTTTTTAAAAATGTACTTAAAGGTACAAATACCCCAAAAACTACCCTGTTGCAGTAATTTGAGTACATGTAATAGGTTACTTTCCACCCCTGCAAAGCGCAGGGTTTGGTAGTTGGACTATAAGCTGCTAGTGGAGCGGTTAGCTTGAATGTAGTACGATTCCTTCATAATGATGATTCATCACTAATACTTCTTAATGCAAGTTTCTCACTATCACCAATTTCATGGCACATATACACATAAAAATGCTTAGTATTCTTAAGTTATCAGCTGAAAAATTATTTTTCACCGTGGAAATTTAAAGCTACTGAACAGCCTTGAAATTCCCACATATGGACTAATATAGTGCTGATGAAGGAGACTAGGGATGCACGATAATTATCTGTACTGATAAATTATCGGCTGATATTGCATATATTTTACATATTTTAATTATCCTGATAATAAAATATTAACTGATAAAATCCACTGATAATAAAGGCATTTGTTTTCTTTCTCAGAAGACTACACATTCCGAAACAGTAGGTGTCGCTGCAGTATGAGACCCTCATAGACAAAACCCTGCCTGCTCTGTTTGACGTGCTTTGATTCAGTCTGATCGATGTTAGGAAAGAAGTTTAGCCACAGACCACGGTGGACTTAACATTTTAACCTATTTCTGATATGACTGTCAGTGCATATTTTTAATCTTTATGTAAAACATCAGCTGTTACGGCCGCAGCTGCATCCCCCCCTTGTATAACTAATTACCTCTGTGGAGTGTCTGTGCATGTGTGTGTGTGTGTTTGATTGGCTTGGGTGCTCTCTAGGCTGATTCCTGCTGGTGAAGGTGAGCAGCTGCAGCAGAACCAATCAGCCAATGAGGAACAACACCAATCACTCCAGCCCTCATAAAAGCCTGGACTGCCAGCTTCACCTTAGTTTTGAGCTCACCACTGTGCCTCTTTGTGTTAGATTTGTTTAGTGTTTTGAACTTGTGTTAAGATTCTGTTTGTTAAGACACTCGTTTGATGCACTGGGCCAGGTAGTAGTTTAGTTAGGCACACACTCACATGTAGGTTTTGTTATTTGTTTAGTCACACTAGGTTTAGGGGTGCTGTTCTTTTGTTATTAGATTTGGGTGGTTAGAGTAGTTAGTTAGGAGTTATGTTCAGTTTGTATCACCAGTTAGTTTTAAAACACTAGTTTAGATTCTGTTTTATTTGGTTATTAGTTGAACAGCACTTGTCGGTCCTTTCATTTTGCCTCACTTTTGTTAAACACAATTTTACTTTTGTAATTAATACCTTTATTTTACCAACTACACCTGGTTTTATGTTACTTCCTTCACCCACAATGAGCTGGTTGTAACATTTAATTCTCTTTAATTCTGACTTATGCAGCAAAAACAAAAAACAGACCACAAATACATCTCCATTTGTTAAGGAAGACAGCCTGTTATCATTTGGTTTTATCTCTGATAGACATGATTAAGCTAAATCCTTGTTTAGCTGATTAAAATGTCAGATTTGACCACTAATCAAGATACTTAAATTTATTTCAGGGGAAAAACCTGTCAGTTTGTGTTTGTTGTACTTTAACTAAAAAACAGCTGTAAAGTCAAAATTGTTTTTTGATGTAAACACAAGTGATAATAGTTAGAATTAGTTATAAATATCTTTCTCACCACATATTAACCCCTTCTAACCCCCAGATGTGCATAAACACATCCAATAAACTTACTTTTAAAAATCAACAATTGAAAAAAAAATATCAGTAATCATGCATCACTAAAGGAGACAGGGGTTTTCATCTGACTGAAGTAGCAGTAGCCTCATCATGTCTTAAATTGACAACGTGATTTTATCCAACAAAATAGCCCACTCTGAGCATATTTTTTAACCAATGAAAAAATATTCCCCATCTATCTGCTGTCAGCTTTCAGCTCTTAGTGATTTTACACACTGAATGGCAGGTAACACCAGTGGAAAAGTGTGATGTGGTGGCAGAATTGTCTGTAACACAATGACCATATTTCTCATATCATCTTAATCCTGCATGGCTGTGCTTCATATTAGTTTAGTGGTGAAACAATTGTTTTACCTCATGCAGACCAGAATGTACTGAATATCATCGTATTACTGATTGCACTGAGTCATTATATTTCACAGAAAGTGTTTCAGATTGTAATCAGATATTTCGAGCCCTATAGAAGCCTTAATGAGATATGTTTTGCTCCTATGCTCTATAAACAGTTTTTTTTTAATAAGCTGAAATAAAATGTGACACAGCAGGTGCTCCATGGCACTGTTAAAACAGAATATCATTGCTAGAGGCAAGGTGACATGGATAATAATCTGCCATCCTTTATGTTTAATATTTAAATCCCAGCGGTAAAGAAAGAAAGATGGCGGCGTCCTTGTTTCCAGTGTCCTCCATACTCTATCAAATCAGCCCAGAGTAATCGATCAAACAGCTAAGTGCATTCTCAATTCACAAATCATGTTTTTAAACACGCCTGCATCTTATTTATAATTATTTCCATGCCAGGATAATGATGGTTAAATATTTGTCAGTGGTTTGTCCTATTTAACAATCCCAGATAACACTAAAAGGCGGTGTTTATGTGTGCTCACTGTTTGGCTCTTTAGATTTCCTAACACAGATTTATTCCCCTCCATTTACAACAATTACTCATTTTGTACATGTTGTCTCCCTCCAAACCTGATGGGAATACATTATTTGTGGGTCAATCCGGGGAACAGCAGGATAATATATTGCATTTGTATTAAATGAGCGTACGCTACCTACAGTACACCAGCGTTTACCCCAGAGCTCTGCTGCTGCGCTGCTAACAGAGAGGGAAAGGTCACATAACTCTGCTAGGGGCGGACTGAGCGCTGCGACGTGCAAATGTTGATTAATCCCTTCAACATGCAGGGAAATTTAATATTTGAATTTTAGCTGCTTAAACGTGTAAGTTTTAGGCAATTACAATGTGGCATTTAACTTCAGTTTCAATAATTAAATCATGAATGTTTCTCTATGACATTTAGTTGTGTTAGTCACTTTTCTTGGTGTGTTTGACATTCAAGGCTGTAAGTTAAATATACACCATGTGGGTATGTTTTTCTGCATCAGCATTGCTTCTATGAGTCAATAGCTGACAGAAATTATGATTTGACTCCTGTTGGTAAACTAAATTTGTCATTTTTTCGAATTTTCATCATTTGCATAACAAACTACAGAATGTACTTAAACCTTAGGGTTTTGACTGTGTTAACCTTGTTTTAGTACCCCAGTGATCTTGTTCAGACAACACTCTGCAGCATCACTCACTCTGTTTAGTGAACACAGAGTGTGCGCCTCAGTTCATAATTCAGCCGGCGAGATCTTGTGCAACAATCTAATTATATCTATATTCAAGAGGGATCCGAGTATTTCTCAACGGGCTCCGTGCAGCTGACTGTGTGTGCATAACTGCAGGCTTGATTAACAAGTTGTTGAGTCAGCACATCCTGTAGTAAAAGTGCCTCAAGCCCACAGACTTTCTAACCTACAGCAAGGTGTTAAAGAGGACCTGAGATTACTGCTGATCAGTCCATGCTGACTCTTGTTGAATTTATTTAAAAAGCTGCTGTATTAGAATGAGTGGCAACCAACACTTTTAGATGGTTAAAATCAAATACATACACATGTAGCTTCTTATTTTTTTCACTACATAAACAAAAATGCTTGAAAAAATGCTTGTTTAGCATCACAAAACATTCCCTTTTTTTTGTGTTGAATACAAAGCATGTCAAGTTTCAGTAAGGTCTGACTGCAGGCCGCAGCTTTCAGACGCCGCCTCTGTCAGGACGTAAGTGACTTAATTTGTCGGTAGTACACCATATAAATCATTTTAGAATTTTTATTTTAATTCAACTTTATTCATAAAGTCTGGCAATTACAGTCATATAATAACCTCATTGCAATCATTACAGACTACAGCATTTTACAACATTTTTAAAAAGTTAGGGATCAAATTTGGCAATGTTCATGTTTAGACCCATTTTAGATGTAGTTACATGAACATTGCCTCTTTTTTGCTTTATTAGCTGTATATAAAGCTAATGTAACTATGCTAGCTTCATAGTTAACGTCATTTACAAAAGCAAATGTAGCTACATTAGCAAGTGTTAGCTTCAGAAATGTCAGTTTTTGCAAACAAAGCTAATGCTAACATAGTTTCATTTGCTGAGTAGGTAATGTGGCTACGTAGCTGAAAAAAATCATTCGCTTAAGCAAATAGACAATGGCCTGCTTTAGCTTTGTTAGCTTTAGATAAAGCTAAAGTGGATGCTAGCTAAAGTGACTACAAAAGGCAATGTAGCTACATTAGCATTAACTTTTGCAACGTCAGCTTTAGCAAACATAGCTAATGCTGACTTAGCTATATTAGTTAAGAAGGGTACGTAGCTATGTAGCTTACCTGACTTTGTTAGCTGTAGCAAACAGAGCATAAGCTAATTTAGCTAACAGCTTCTTTTTCTTCATTAGCTTGTTGCTGTTTTATATGAATAAAACATGGGTTTATGAGATTTGCAAAACTGTAGCTCTAGCAGCCTTAGCTTTGTTGTCTATGTAGCTTTAGTAGCTAATGTAGCTTTATTAGCTGCTCACATACCTGGAACACCACACTTAGCTACACTAGCTGCATTATAGTGTTTTTCGAGGAGGACAGGCTTTTTCCCGTAAGCATACTTTTTAGTTGGCTTTGCAGGTCAGGTTTTTTACTTTTAACTCTCGATATCCTCATCCTTACCTAAACTCTAAGTGTAACCCTGACCAGAAGTTATTTTGACATCGTTTGTACGTATTGCTGTGCTGATAGAGGCGTGTAAAATATGGCCACTAGGGGGTGATGTTGAGGGTAGCTAGGAATCATGATTCCCTGCTACTTCTGCACAATGTGATGAAAACTAACTCTGAATGGAATATAATCATCTATGTAGCAACATAGCTAACATAGCATAAGCTAACATAATAATGTAGCATTGTTAGCCTTAGCTATTGTTGTAGCTACATTAGCTACATATTTGTTTTGCGTGAATAGATAATGAGTTTATGAGATTTGTAAACCAGTAAAAGGTGTACAGTCTTTATCTACGCTACCTACATAGCTTACGTAGCTTTGTTAGGTTAAGCCTTAGCTACATTAGCTGCATTAGGGTGTTTTCATGCAGGACAAGGTTATTCCTGTAACCAGATTGTTTATTTGGTAATATTAAACATTTTGTATTTAAGTTTTTGACTTTCAACTTTTGGCATCCGAACCTTTATCTTAACCAACCCTAACAGGAAGTTTGATCTGATTTTTTTTTTTTTTTTTATTGGAACACCAAAGTCAAAATCATGCTTTCCAAATTTGAAAATGCTCTTGCATTCAGATTCGAATTTTCTCTCATAGACCATCAGCAACACAAAGGCGCAGTCTGTGAATTCGGCCACCAGGGGGCTCTCAGTTGACTCTAACAAGAAATGATGAGTGTAGACGTGCTGGCCAGCTCTGCTCATGTCTTACTACTTGTTCTGGATTGTGGCATCTGTTCATTAAAAACTGCACTCCATGTGTGTATGAGTAGTAAACCAGTGGTTTGCTTTCGTTGATGAATATCTCCTGTTGAGGGAGAAAAGCTTTGAAGAAACAGAGAGGACACTGAACAACTTTTTCCCTAATCACGAGAAATTCATCAGTGAAACCAAAACATTAGTTTACTTAATACCCCTTAATGAAGTGCATGTTTATTGCACAGAGTCTTATAATTAATTGCTTTGTAAGGCAACAATGTTACAGGGGTTGGGGTGGGGGTTAAAATTCTGTTATGGTGGAGGATTTGATTTAACTCACAACTGATTTCAGTGAAAAATCATAATCCTTCAAATGTATACAGATAGATATGTAGACGCATCAGGGCAAAAAGTCTACAAATTGATATATTGTTCCGTATTGTTGGACCCCAGACATCCTAATGTAGTAATCACTGTTATTCACAAAACCCAAGGAAAGTTGTGCTACTTTAAAAATGTGTTCTTATTGGTTGCTTTCTGAGTTATGTAAGACATAATCTGGCCAAAACTTTTATTCTGTTTTATAACTTTTGATTTAACAGGAGCTGATGTAATCCCTTTATGTTATTGTTTTGATCATCCTTGCAATTGAATGCTTTTTAGAGCCAGACAATGCATGTGGGTTCAGAGTAAAAGTGGCTGTAAATTATTTTCTAGTTTCTGGAAATAATAAGCAGAATTAAAAAATGCTGTTTACACAAAAGAGAGCTCAAAGTGCAATAGAAAATACTGGCCTTACACTTGGTACGGTGCAGAAATGTGGAATGATGAGAATAGTTTGCAGGGCCACACAGATAAATGTTTGCTTTTCTCTGCCGTACGTTCTCATAAAAAGCACTGAAGGTCAATATATCTATATCTAATGAAGATACCCTAAGCTGCAGGAAATATGGCTGATGTTCTGAGCAAAAGGGCAGCTCGTTAATCTCGTCACAGCATGGAAGCAAAGCAAATTTGAGAACTTAAATGTCTTTCAGCAGGAACAGCATAAAGGAGACTGAATATGTCAAATATTAAGGTCAGACAGGTGCTTCATTCTGATGTATTTTGATGAGAACAGTCGTTTTAAAATTGATCCTGAAATGACTGCTACTGGTGGGACTATTGTTTTCAGAGCTCCTGCAGGAAAAACTGCTTGTAAAGGGCAGAGTGAGTACACTGAGCACTGAAGAAACTAGACTTATAAAAATAAAGAATCCTACTGTGAACAAACAATCATAAAGTAAGGTGTAAGAGAAGCCTGTGACCTTTATGAAAACCTCTGTCATCTCACTCTGTGTTTCTCTGCTGGTGGGGATAAAAAAGTGGGTCAGAGCATGATGTCACTTCTGTGGACAAGTGCCTATGAATATCACTGCTTTATTTGAATCACACTGCACTAAAACCAGATGAGTTTCTAAACCCAGGTTGTTTTAATTATCAAATAAGATTTTCTTTTGCAAAAAATGAATGCAGAGTTGTTGACCATCACCTGTCTGCTCTTACAAGTGCAACATTTTTAAAAACTGTTAATAATCTTTTTTTTTTTTTATCTTTAATTTAAGAGGACAGCTGTAGCTTGGCATTCCTTTCACCAAAACTCCTGGAGATGGACTGGACTTTTACTCCATCGTTGCCCTGGTTGAGAAGTGCCAAGCAGTGTGGGGATACTATCGAGCCCCTGGCTGAGTGCTGCAGTGTTGGAGCATCTACTCTTTGCAGCTCCAGGTCGCAAAGAGGAAGCCTCCGACAGTCCCTATCCACCAAACAACTAACCTTGCAAAGCAGATGGAGACACCCGTTTCCTTGTTTCTCACTGGCGAATCCATCATCCATCGACTGCTATGGTTCACGTTATTCCTATCGGTAGCTGCACTCGCACACCTCAGTCGCAGCTATGTCACATGTGGCTCTGATTGGCCCGTAGAGATGTGACAGACAGAAAGTTCATCCAAACACATTCGAGTTTTTTTCAAATCCTCTGCCCTTTCCCAAATGCTTAGTATGAAAGGTTTTCTGGCATGTCAGGTTACTAAACAACAGCACAGAGTACAGTCTTCTTAGAGTTTCTGGGCAGGGTCCTGGACAGGGTACCATTTGGGGACTTAACTGTTCTACAGGGGGACTTCAACACTAACATGGGAAATGACAGACACCTGGAGGGGGTGACTGGGAGGAATGGCTTGCCCGATCTGAACCCAAGTGGTGCGTTGTTGTTGGACTTCTGTACCAGACATGGACTTGCCATAACAAACACTTTTTTCAAGCACTAGGATGTGTTCAACTGGGTGAGTAGAGATGCCTTCTGGAGGATTCTGGAGCTCCACGTTGGCTCATCTAGCTGATGTCTGCACTATATTCTGGTAAAGAGAGTGTTGTGAAGTGTGGTGGATCCACCTCTAACTTCTTCACAGCTCATTCTGGGGTGAGGCAGGGGTGCGTCTTAGCCCCTATGTGCCTCAGTACCTGTATGAACTGGATAACAGGGTGGGTAACAGGGGCTGTTTCCAGGGAATACACTTCTACTGGGCCTAAACAAAGATCCAGGTATTTGGGGATGCCTTGGATGCTGCCATCAAATCTTTGTCTGTAAATGGTGAGAGCAGGGCCGTTTCTAGTTGCCAAACTATGGTGGAGAGATTCCTAATCCATTAGATGATCCATAAACAGTCTATCACACTTATGAGCAAAATGGGCTACAGTCATGATGACCTCTCATATTGAATTATTTATGGTCTTAACTTGTTTTTTTTTTCCTGTGGACAGATGTAACAGTTATATAGAGAATATAAAATACACACTAAACTCAATAAATTAATCAGAATTAATCCTAAAGCAATGTTTAGTGGCAAATATCCCAGAAACAACTTCCATTAGACAATAACATAGCAGACATCTTCACAACAACACAGTTTATCATTGGAGCTTATTTAATTCTTCTACCCTACATTTATTTTTAAACATATAAGGGATAAAGACACTTTAATTTTCCTTGGATGAAACTGAACATTCAGCTTTGGGGCCCCCTAGTGGCTTGTGGGGCCCTATGCATTTGCATGGTCCACATATAGCAAGAAACGGCCCTGGGTGAGAGCGTGGAAGTTGTCGACTTGGCATCGTAAGCCATTGATCCACTGACTGGGAGGCTGAGCTTAACTGCAACCCTGGACTTCTGGATGGGGTGCTGGGTTCGCTGAGCAAGACAGTAAACTAGGATATTAATCAGTGTTTTTTGGTCCTTTGTCCTTCTGGTCTAAGTATACTCTTGTGAGGCCCGGGTGTTGACTGATGGCCAGAGGCGCCGAATGGATTCCTTTGTAACAACTTCTCTTTAGGTATCATTGGCAAGACCGTGTGTCAGGAGAGTGAGGATGGGAAGCTTCAGTTGCCTGATGAGGGAACAGCACCTTTATGGGCACCTGGTGTGCTTTGTCAGGCCTGATCCAGCTCACCACATAGGCTACTGGGTGCTCAGGACCCAGTGGACTGGTCCAGATGCCGTGGGCAATCACGTGCATTGTGGAGAGAGCAACTGGGGGGATTTCTAGAGAGATAGGGCATGGGAGGCCAGAGCAGTTCAGGACCAAGGTTAACGCAGCAAAGTGCCATATGCTCCCATACCCGATCTGACCTGACAGGGATGCTCATAAGTTTACCTGGTACCAGAGCACCCTAGGCCGAAGACTGATGATCAACTTTGTTGTCATTTCATCAGATCTGTGGCCATATCTTGGGTGAAGAGAGAAGCTTTCAGCTCACCTGGTGGTGACTCAGATCAGATGGCGAGGGTAAGCTGCCAGGCAGCCCTGGTAAATTGGGTGAACTGGGAACATTTAGCAGACACCCCTGTCCGTGTGGCTTTCAAATCCCACCTCCAGAAAAATTTCTTTTGCATCCAAGGCTGGGGACCTGGAGTCAGAGTGGTCCATGTTCAAAGCTCCCTCTGTGCAAGCAGAAGCTAGAAGTTATGGCCTGAAGATCATTGTATGTGTCGTGGCAGCAACCCTTGAATCTGCTGGTGGACATCATCGGTGAGGGGAGCCATCAGACTAAAGAAGGAGGCCTTTTGGGCTTGGTTAGCCCAGGGGTCTCTGGAAGCACCTACTGGATGGCTCTGAGGGCTGTGGCTTCAGCTGGAAGGGAGAAAAATCATGCCAAATATTGTGGTCAAACAGGTGTTGCATATTGATGTTTCTATCAAAATTGATGATTTAAATAAGAGAAAAGGAAAAACTAGATATGTTTCTGAGCCAGACTGATTATACTATAAAATAAAATGAGTTTTCTGTGACTAAAATGAATACAAAGCACTCTCCGTTGTTTTGTTTGTTAAATAAATCCAGCTCCCTTTTTCTTTCTTTGTCGCTTGCATAAAATAACAAATAATAAAATCATGCTACCCTCATGCATTAAGTCAGTCAGTGTGACTGTGAGTGCCAATGCAAATTACAATAGAAGATGTCTCCATGAATAAATTAACTGACTTTCTTTCAGGGACATCAGAACATTTCCTGGACCGTCTCCACTCCCAAGATCCCCGTCCAGCTGGAGCAATCCGGGCTCGGAAGCTAGACAGCCAAGTTTCTGCTCTCCCTCGGCATCTACCACCGAATCGCCCTGGAGCAAGGCACTTAACCCCTTACTTGCACTGGTGCTCAGCAACCAGCTGCACAAGACTGATGGCGGTGCAGCTCCCTGGTGTGAGTGTAGCTATACGGTGGATGAGGATATAGGTCATAGCAAGAATCATATCATACACAAGCTGTCAGACTATTCCCACTGCAAGTAAACATTAAACATGATATGGACACAGAGGAATCACTGGCTTGGCATGGTGTGTCTATATAGGAGGAGGACATAAAGAAGATGGGGAATGAGGAAAATAATGCACTTTGGGTCAGAATGGAAAAAAATTGATTGAAGACGATTTTATGTATTTAAAAGCAGCCTTTCCTAGATTAGATGATAATATTAGTTGATTGTTGTCTCTCATGTACAACTGGTTCCACAAATTCTGTAAACCAGCTTTTCCAGAGCCTGAGAATACAAATTTGAAACCTGAAACCCCTCATACAACCTAAAAGAGACTAAAATTATTCACCTATATTTTAGGTGCTCTGCCTTAAACTCTACATGGCAGCACTTGCTTCCAGTTTGACCTGAAGCACTTGATGGCACTTACTGATGTTGTTTCTTCTTGTCTAGATCGTTGCTTGTGTTGTTCTTGCTCTCAAATGTACGTCGCTTTGGAGAAAAGCGTCTGCTAAATGACATTGTAACATAGTAACATTGTAATCTACATACAGTGCCTATAAAAAGTGTTCACCCTCTTGGATTTTTTATTGGATTTTCATGTTCTTTTTTCAGCATTTAACTCCAATTCCAATAATTTAACTCCAATCAGCGACCCAACGGATACTGGGTTTAGAACATTTGACCCTAAATTGGTCTTGGTTATGTTGAGCAAAAAAGGTAATTAATGGGGTTTAAACATGGATTGGTTGATATATGTATTTATGTAGCTTATGTATAATATAAACTACAATAAAACACCAGTTGAATTTTGTACAGGTGTAATTTTTAATCCTAGTTGTTGAGATTTAAACTGTCTGAAGTTCTATTTTCTTTATGGAACAAGTTTTTCATTTTTATCTTTATTTTATTTAATTTAATTTTATTTATTTTTTTATTTTATTTTATTTATTTTTTAATTTGCATTATATATATTTTTAATATTTTTTATTAAACACAAATGTTACTTTGTAAGGGCCAGTGTTAATTTTGGCAGCACTTTTTAATTTAGTTTTAATTATAGTCTTTTGCTAAAAATATCTTTTACTTTTAGTCATAATTTAGTCCTCTAAATTGTTTTAGTTTTAGGTGATGAAACTTCCCAACATTTTAGTCAACAAAACTGATAGTAAATTTAGTCGACTGATTGGCTCTCTCCCAGCTTACCCCGCCACCATGCAGCAAAAGTAGTTGTGACCGGATATATGCCTAACTTGCCCCTTTTTTCTACATAACAAAATTAGGTCTGATTGGATAAAGTCTCTGTCAAACATTTTCGTCTCGTATTTATTTGTTGACTAAAGTGCCAATTAATTTCGTTTTAGTTTTTGTCCATGTGTACTTGTTTTTATTAGTTACTGTCTCGTTTTCGTCAGGGGATAAAAGGCTATTAACGAAAACTATAACAAAAATAATTAGTCAACAAAATTAACACTGGTGAGGGCTTCTTGTTTAAATTTTAATTGTGCATGCTTAACATATAAGAGATTGCATGTCATGTGTCTTAAAAGCTGCTCATGGGTACCTAAATTTGCCTCGGGATAAATAATCTATCTATCTGTCTATCTATCTATCTATCTATCTATCTAAGCATAAGTATTCTATGTGTGCCATTTTAGAGGTGGGGTGGGTTAGGGTGCCCTTTCTTTTTCTTGAGCCCCTGGCCCCAAAGGCATCTGCGCACACTCCTGGTAAATACATTTCCTTAAATGCATGCTATTCCTTAAATCCAGTGATATATCAAAAGTTGGTATCTGCAGTAATCAGACTCCTTAATGGCTGCTTAGAGAGAATCTTCTTTTATAAATAGCTCAGTGAAATGCTATGGCTCATGCATGGCTAATGAATTACAGTAATGTATATTTATTTGCTTGCAAATAACCATCAAGCTAAAAACAAGTTAAAAGTTTCACGACTTTAGATTTGTTATATTATCTTCCTAAATAAGATCTGCTCATAAACAGTCCAGTCACTGTTGTTTTTAATTGTTTTCAGCCCACAGGTAAGCTCATAAAATCATTTTCCAGCTTCACTTGTTTGCACAGCATAATGCCTCGGCTTGCCTAATGAATATTTAGTTAAGGCTAATTAAATAATCAATCAGGCAGGCTGTATCCCCGCCCCGACCTGCCCTGGAGGCCCATCTCCTCGCGCGCAGACACGCCTCCAGCTCTCATCGTCTGATCACATTTCCTCATGTTTCCTCCTGAGTGAGCTCAAACGGCTCAGCTGTCATTCCCCCAGAGACTCACTCATCTCAGGCGTGATAAGAAACTCTCCAAAATGAGCTAACAAGTCGCCGTCCCACAGCGGGCCATCTTTTCAACTACATGGTGAGCAAATCCGCATCCTAACCCTGCACACACGATCTAACCTTACAGTGTAATAGTGAAGGAGCAGACACGCGCCGGTGCTGCTCTGCATACAGCAGCAGATGGTCCATGTGTTCGCCGTACTAGTCAGATTACCCGTCCATAGTAAATCCAGGGCCTTGCTTTTGCAGAATGGGGGCAGAGAGACGCGTCAGCTGAGTTAATGCTAAGCTGTTGTTTAATGCAGACCCTCTGGCTGAAGGCCTGATTCTGCTGCACACGTGTGAGCAGCAGAGGGCTGGCCAGGAGTTGTCAGTCCACTCTTTAACACGCAGGTGAACTTGGGCTGCGAAATATAGACACTTTTTTTATCATTTATCAGTGTATTTTTGAGTCTATATTATTTAAGAATATGTGGAATTCTTGAAAACATTGTTCGCAGAAAGCATCTCTAGCATCAGTATGAGCTTCGAGCTAATCTATCTGAAATGCTGAGTACAGATGGAGAATCTGTTTGATGCCATTATAACAAAAACAGATGTCCTAGGATAGACATCTAATACGGAACAATTTATTGCTGTTTTTTAATAAATAACCCTCAGGCATCACTAGAGACATTTTTGTCCATTTGGTCAAATTTTTCTTCTTTCTCTTCTCACCATTTTGGCTGTGTGAGTGCATATAGTCTATTTTTTTGCAGCAAAGTTTCTTTCTAGGCAAATTTTTGAATTCAAATTTCAATTTCTCTAATAGTTCAGGGGAACACTAAGAAACAAATTTAGTAACCTTTAAAGTCATTGAGGACAAAAGTGTGCACTTCCAAAAACTGCTATAAAAACTTAACAGGTTAATATTTTTTTCTGCTTTTTTTTTTTTGCATAAATCTCTTAAACAACTTCGCTGTGCTCAAAAGTACCAAACATTCAATCATTTTGAGGATTTTAACCCTTTAAATGCCAGTTTGACTACTTAAAGTCAATGTAGTTTTTTTATGAAATAAAGCAATAAATATGAATAATAATAATAAAAAGTGATATCTTCCTTAAACCAAATGTTTGATGGCTTGGGCATTATTTCTGAGTCCAACTTGGATATGTCAATGATGAGTCAAAATATTGACTTTAAAGCATTTTTAGTTTTGTGTAGCATCTGATTTAAAATTTACTACCCTTTTAAGTCGTTAAGGACAAAAAAGTCCACTTCCGAAAATGGCATTAAAAAAATATACATTAATATTTTTTTCTGCTTTTTTGTTCAAATCTTTTGATCAACATCAGTTCTAATCAAAACAATCATTATTGAATAATTCTCAGGATTTTAACCCTTTAAATGCCAGTTTGATTACAGGATGATCATATTTTTTCTAAAAAAACATGGATTATTTTCCAGATAGCTATTGTTGCAGGTGGGGGGTGTTTTTTTTTTTTTTTTTTAATCAGTCCTGAGTATGTCAAACATAAGCAAAAAAATTGACTTTGATGTATGATTAGTTTTTATGTAGAATCTGATTTAAAATTTACTAACGTTTCGAGTCACTTGAGGACAAAAGTGTCCCATTGACTCCCATTCAAACCACATTTTTTGATCTTAAAGTAATCAAACTGGCACTGAAATGGTTAAAATCCTCAAAATGATTGAAGGTTTGGTAGTTTTGAGAACAGCTGAAGTTGTTTAAGAGATTTGTGCAAAAAAAATGCAGAAAAAATATTAATCTAAGTTTTTATAGCAGTTCTTGGAAGTGGACATTTTTGTCCTTAATGGCTGTAAAGGGTAGTAAATTAAAGTACTCCTGCACACTGTCTAAATTGCACACTGTCTAAATTGCACAAACATGTTTAGAAAAGTGGGTGGAACTGGTGAGGAGCGAGGGTCTCCATCACACCTCACCAGTTCCATCCAGATTCTTTTACAAATGTCGCCAACATATTTGTGTAATTTAGATGTTACCTCCTCTCTAGTGATTTAAATAGGTGTGTCAAACTCAAGGCCTGGGGCCCAAGATCCAGCCATGGTACAATTATACCCGGCCTGCAAGATCATGTCATATTTCTATTAGAACTAGTAGGTCAAGGTCAAGGTCAACTTTATTTATAGAGCACTTTCAAAAAACAAACTTTGTACCAAAGTGCTGTAAAGGAAAATTAAAAAAGAGTATATTTGAAAACATCAAGTAGAACAGATCATGACATTGCAAGTATGTTTAGTACATCAGTGTGAGGAATGTAGATTTCCTCCAGCATGAAAATGTTGATTTAACCTTGATGATTTAAAATATCTTTAATTACGTAATAATTCAGGCTGTGGGAAGGACATTAATTTGTGTTTTTATTTCATATTTTCAATTTTGTATCTCACAGTTATGACCTAAACTTATGATTTTGAGTTTTATCTCATATTTTGACCTTTTAGGTTCACCATTTTTAAATCTTAGGTTGTATTTTGACCCCTTTTTTTTAAATAAAAAATGATGAATAGTTTTTATTTATTTTTTTTAGCTTCTGAACCTCAACCCTCCTCTTTCCTGTGGGTCTTTCTCTGCAGTATCTAATTTCTAGGAGATCTTTACAATTCATTAAAAAAAATAGAATTATAAATCCATATTTCAATCACACCAGAAGGACAAAAAGAAAAAAAAAATGCTTGTACAGATAGCAGTGTAATAGTCGCGTTATTGGTCTTCAATGCCCCAACTCTGTTTTAAATCACAACACTACCTGCCAGATTTATCCTAACAACTGAAAGCTCCTTTTATCAAGATATCTTTCAATGAATGAATCCATTGCTGTATAAAGAGAGAGTGTGTGGTGGTTTCCACCTAACTGCTAACATCTTTTTGGCGGCAGTGCATACCAGCCTTTGTGTTTGGTTAAAATTATGCCCAGAATCATCATTCAAAAGTATGAATTCAAGAGAACAAGTATCTGTGACTCCAAATAGTTTAAGAAGAAGCTCAGCTATTTGGGAACAAAGGGCTTTTTTAACTCATTATTTCTGTTTTAACCCTCCAAACTTTGGAGACCTTTTAGACTCGCTATTTAAAATTTTAACACATATTTCGACTTTTTTAACTCATGGTTATGAATTTTATTCTCATATTTTGACCTTTGAAAAATGATTTTCCTTCTGAAAAAGTTATTTTGACATTTCATTTTGTGGTTTGACCTTTTGTATTAATAACTTTGACTTTAAATCACAGATTTTGAGCCTTTAAATGAATCATTTTTGGCTTTTTTAAATCTCACAATCATTTTCATGGGTGTAAAGTTTTTCCCAGAAATTTATGACTGCTGTAAAAAGGTTGCAACTCTATGGTAAATGTTGAACCTCGTAGGGCCTCAGGCTAGATCTAAATCCAGAATCTGGTCCCTTCTGGGATTGAGTTTGACCCCACTGATTTAAACTATGACTGTTTCTGTACTTCTTGATACCACCAATTATTAAAATACTAGAGGTTTGATCAGTTAAAAGGAGTATTTTAGGGGTATAAACACCTGTTTCATCACGATATGATGTCAATATTTTGCACAACCAATGTCACAAAATCTACCACAATACGATTTTTAAACAATACAGGAGCCTATGATTGATATGAGATTATTTTATGCACATATTTCCCACAGTTAGAGACAAGCAGTTTCAGCAATTTAAGTACTAAAATGTTTCTGTATTTAATTAGGAACATAGTATGGACATTTTTATTAAAATATGTTGATTTTAAAACAGCAAAAATCTTAAGAACCAGATATTTGTATTTCCTTGTGTACTCTGATCTCTCTAAAGCACTAATATGTACTTTTCCTGCAAACCTTCATGATCACGGTTAGGGGTGCACTGACCCACTTTTTTTCCTTTCTGATCCGATTCTGATAAATATGTGCTGATACTGATACTGATACTGATTCCGATAACAATTATTTTTGTTGTTGGTATAATGTGTGAGGTTACATGAGGCTGTAGTAAACCACCCAGCTCCTCTTATTTAAAAGCAAAAAAAAAAAAAGATGAAAATTACTTGATTTTAAATGTATTCCAAACCAGCCATCATTTTATGAACACGGGCTTGAAATCCCTGTCTATAGTGCTCTTTAATGAACCTCCCGCCACTAGAGACCACTGTAGCGTCAGTTAATGGCCGCAGCCTTCCTCTCTGACCCTTCACCGGATGTAAACACTGAGAAGCTCAGCGGTGGCTAAGCTGTTAGTGTATAGTAGGAAAACCGTGGTACGACAGTTTTCCAAAATAGTAAATGGAAATAAAGTGGTATGTGGGCTGTCGAGGGTTAAGCTCACGTATGACTACTCACCCGAAGTGAAAAGAGGCCAAATATCAAAGCACGATATCAATCCGCAAAGAGGAATGAAGGCAGGTGGCGCAAGCTTTCAATGCTAGCCACGCTGTAGAGAGTATATCAGGCTAACGTCACACCCACTCTTCTTTGTGTTCTCTCATCTTTAGACTAGTTTTGACTATTCTAAATATGGATTTACATTTAATCGACTAGGTATTTATACCGCTAAGAACATCCCTAACTAATACTAGCTCAGTTACACACAGACTGTCTCGTGTTAGACTGCGGTGCGTTTATGGTCTACCACAAACTATAGGATGGATTTGGATCGGTCACTTGGATCAGCGCTGTCAGTCAGATATCTGATCAATTAATTACGTCCATATCAGACCTGATACGAATATTGGATCAGATTGGTCCCATCCCTAATCATGGTGCAGATGTGTCAAATCAAATGCTCCCTGCCCAAGGGCATAATAGGAAACTCAGCCCACATATCCCTCCAGATTTGAAATCCAATGTAGTCAACAGAGGTGGAAAAAGGACAGCTGTAAAGTACTCATGTAACACCCTGAAATACTACTCAGTTACAGTAAGCTGAGTAACTGTGAGAAAGTTACTTTCAAGACTGCTTCTACAGTAACACAAGATACTTTATTAGCATCAAATCAGCATGAACTACCTTTAGATTTATAATGGGGTGATGATGAGGTGACAACAGGAGCCTGTGTGCATAGAAGAATTATTCCACTTCATCTTGTCCTGCCAAAGGTCACAACAAGTCAAATCCTGCATATTTTTTGATATTACACAATCTTTGATGCTAATGGAACTCAACAGTGAGACATGACCTGCTTAAGAGAGAGGAAAAATAACATTATCATCTGTTATCATCATCAGATGCATGTTTTTTTTTTTTTTAGTGTCTGTTTGAAATAGGAAAAAATCAAACTGAACAGAGCTATTAGAGGAGAGAGGCAGTGTCAATAGAAGTAAAGGTGGACAGCTTCAGGTGGATTCAGCAGAGCCTTGTAGCCATACACAGTCTTTTTGTGCTATCTCATTACTTTGGTTTTTGGCATTAATTTATGTGTGTGCAGACAGCTGGAGGGTATGCACAAGAAAATCTTGTCAGACCGCTGCCTGTCATTGCTTTTGCCATATTTTAGCATTTTCTCTCACAGCAACATGCACTTCAGATTGGTCTGTTTTCCAAATTTCACACACATTGGTGTGTCACATTTTTTGCTGATGGGCCGATGAGGGTTCACAAGGCTTCCAAGGCCAATGCAGAAGTTCCACCGATACATTGGTGCATTGCTAGTGAATATGCTATATGCTAGTGCATATTGAGTATTGGCAAAAATCCAATGTTGTGCATCTCTATTTTAAATGAGTGCGTATGTGGCTTCTAGGGCTTCTGCAGCCAGCCTCAGTGGGATGCTTCATGTACTGTGGCTTTTGCACTTGGCTTCACTTTTTAACGTTAGAGGTTGCCACTTGGTTTAGAGGTTGAACTTGATAAATTGAAGTGATGTTTCCATTGTCCTGTAGCTCAGTATGACTGACCGGTGGTGCAGCAGTCACCTCACAGGATTGAATCCCCAGTCAGACAACAGCCGTTTTGTGTGGAGTTCGCATGTAACCCGTCCATGCACGGGTTCCCTCTGGGTACATGCTCCCCTGGTCCTTATACATGTCTGTTAAGTTAATTGGTGGCACAAAGTGTGAGTGATTGGTTGTCTTTGTGTCAGCCAAGTTATTGACTGGCAACCAGTCTATGGTGTACCTCGCTTCTCACCCAGCGACAGCTGGGATTGGCTCCATCACCCTTAGACCCAAGTGGCATAGGCAGTATTGACAGCAGATGGATGGATGCAGCTATGTTCTCTTTTTGATATCCAGCACGTTACTGTTTGATTTTTTGCAGTTTAAGCCTCTTGTTGGTTTTCTTTTTCCATTTGTGTTGAACCTGAGAAAACGTAACTCTGACAGAGGGACTAATGATTTCCTAATAAGTGCACTAGAGCACCTGCAGTAGGGGGTTTGTTAGGGGTGTGTTGGATTGATTGAAGTGAGCTGCACTGGTTGAACTCTAGCAGGCACCTGCTAACACCAAAGTACAGCTGGCTCAGAGTCAGTGCATGAACATAAACAAAACCATGGTGCAAAACTTTTAATTCATTGACCTACTCACTACAGAGAGGGAAAACAACTCATAAAGCAATTTTCTGCTCTGGTTAATAATTATGTGACCATGCTGCCTCACAGACCTGCAGTATTTCCTTTATTCAGGGCTCTTTAGGCTGTGTGTGGCTACACAGAGTATATACCACAATTCCCCGAGGCATTGCATGAGTGTTACAAACAAAGAAAGAAGCATAACCTCGCCTTATTGAGGTTCTCCTCCAGAGCACCAAATAAACAGGGAGCACTAGTCTGTACTACAGGGAAGCGAGTGACTGATGAAGGTTTTGCCTCAAACAAAAATTAGCAATTCATAGAGGTGAAGTCACGCTGGTGGAGCTGTGCCGCTGCTGCTCTGGCCTAAATTAACCCATGGTTTTACTCATTTGAGGAATTTTTGTCATGGCTACATGCACGGATAGAGTCTTTTCAAACAAGGTTATAGAGAAAGAAGGAGAGTAAAAGAGAGCTTCTGTTTGAGTAGGTAAATGTTACTTATAATGCTTTGTAGCCTTTCTAACAATTATCTAAAAATGTAAGCTGCAAGCTGTGCTTTAAGCCCCCCTGCAGCTTTATTCATGTTGATCTGTGACATTTGAGTTGGACGTGTTCCTCAAACTGACAGAGATAAATGTGTGAAACATGTTCCTTCTTGCTGATGGAGACCTGGACTGTCACCGAACATGTATGATTCAAAACCAATTGACCTACTGCTTAGACGCACCCACTCGGCTCACCTGGACCAACAATGTGCACGCTATATTTGTCAAACAAGGGTCCAGATATGAAAAGGACTCTCTCATCGTCATAGCATGTACTATGGCACAGCACTCTGGTCTTCTCTAAAGTCACTGTTCAACACGTACCGCTGGTTGTAATGTGACCCATGGCAATGTAAGCTTAAAAGCACGCTAATTCCTCTCTCTGGGGATAATAAAGTGATGCTAAATGATGTGGAGTTTACTGTTAATAACTTTACTGTGTGCAGCATGTAAGGCAGTATCTCAGAAGCAGCAACATTAGACACAATTAAAAACCTCAGGCATTTTTTTATAAACAATTTAACATATGTTAATTATATCAGAGATGTAGATTAAGTTAAAAAAGGTACTTGTTGGTTATTTTGGATGCTGAAGTGATCTGTTACCTTTTCATAAGCTTCCTGTAAGCCACAGTGAACTCGCAGCTAAACACAGCTAATAACTGATATGAAGGGCCGCACATAAGGGGGGAAGGGGAGAGCTTTCTTGGGCCCAGCGAAACTGGGGGCCAGTGAAGGTCAGAAAAATCATGGTTCATTGTCAAGTTAAGCTGAGATAACTGTATTTAATTTTTAACTTGCATAACCGATTTTATCAGAGCAAAAAAAAAAATATATATATATATATATATATATATATTCTTTTTTTTGCTGTCGTACAATATATCCTTTTCTTCAAACAGACCTTTTATTGCTTATTTTAACAATGTAGATGTGCACGTTACACTAAACCATTAGGAAAGTAATGTCAGACTTCATAGCTAAGCCATGATGTGCACAAACGTCATGATGCCAGGGAAGGAACTGAGACAACTAAGGGAAAAATAATGTAATAATTGTGAAAAAAATGCAGAGAAATAGGAGAAAAGTGAAAAAAGGGGTTAAAGTGGAAATACAATGGGGCAAACATTGGTGAGAAGTGTCAAAAATGTGGCAAAATTGAGTTTAAAGTGTCAAAATTGGATGAAAAGCAGCAACAATGGCTTTAGATCAAAGGGTAGCAAAAGTAGGCTTAAAGGGGTAAAAACCGGTTAAATATGGCAAAAAGTTGACACAAATTGTTGAGAGGGTCATAAATGTCATAAATGGCAAAAAGGGTTAGAAATTAAAGGGTTTCAAATGTGGGCTAAGAGTTGGGAAAATTGGTTTAATATGGCAAAAAGATCACAAAAATTGATGAGAAGTGGCATTAATGTGGTACATGGTGGTAAAAATGTGGCAACATGGGTGAAAGTGGCAAAATTGGGCAAAAAGCAGTAAAAATTGCTTTAAAGTAGCAAAACTGATCGAAAGTTAAAAAAATAGGGTCAAGAGTTGATTGAAATGGCATAAAAGGGCAAAAAGGATTAAAAATGGGTTAAGAGTTACAAAAAGATGTGGCAGAAAACTGGTGAATGTTGGTTGAAAGTGGCAAAGAAGGGCACAAAGTGTAAAAAATGGTCAATATGGGCAAAAGTATCAAAAATTGGGATCAACTGTCAAAAATGGGCAAAAAGTAGCAAAATTATGCAAAAAAATGAAAAAGGGCAAAACCAGTAGAGAAAAAATGGTAATAATTAGCAACACAGCGCATGCTGGTTAGGGAGAAAAACAGTTGGGTGTCATTAGCATTAAAATTGAATGTAATATTCTGTTTCAGAATAAGGTGACCCAGAGGAAACATGCAGGAAAATAATAGTAGACCAAGAATGGATCCCTGTGGTACACCACAAGTGAGTGGGGAGGGGGATGTCAAAGGAATGACAAAAATATTCTTTCAGACAAATACAAAGGAAACCAGTCTAGCAGAACCCTTAATACCATGGTATTGTTTAAAATGGCAAGGAGGATGTCATGATCGGCAATGTCAAAGGCAGAGCTCAGCTCAAGTCCAGCAGGATTAAAATCAAACATAGGTATGGAATCCCAATTGAAATTGTTTGAATATTCTTCAGTGTGTCATATGTGCAATTACCTGAGATGCAACTGTCTTTTCAGAAATTTTTGTTAGACTTGGTGGGTTAGAAATTGCTCTGGTCTAGTGGATCAAGTGCTGGCTAATTCAGGAGGGGCCGATCTATTCTTGTTAAAAGCTGAATGAGCCAGTAGACAGGGAGCAGTTGACAATAGACCACTTACAAAGATTTAAATTTTTATTTTAAACATTTGTATTAGTATCAACACTGATTTTCACAATTAGCATTTAGAGTAAGGTGGAGTTTTAGGGTATCAGGGCTCAGATGCTTATCTGTTATAACTGATTATCTCTGAGATTCCCTGTGAGCACCAGTGATCAGTTTGGCTTCTCCTTTGGTGAGCAGCCTGCTGCTGTTTGGTCCTCCATGTCTCTGCTGTGACATCAATAGCTCAGAGCTGTGACTGTTGCCTCCTGCTGGTGGCAGATCATCAAAAAAAGAACCGATTCTTATGGATTTCTAAGTCTGGCAGCAGGATATCAGGGTTTATACGGCTAACGTGACCTATCAGCAGTAATGTTTCTGGCCTTGCGTCATAAGTCTTGGATGTGGAGTGTGCTTGGGTCCAGTATGTGATCAAGATCACGTCTGTACTCCACTTCTTGGTGACAGCAGCTGACCTCCTTCTGCTCTCACCTACTCTGAAACTGGACGTCATCAACCCGGTGCGTCAGCTCAGTGTTGTTAGACGGAGTGGACAGAGAAATGAGTTCTGTGCCAGTTATTTTAAAGCCTGTTTGTTTTATTTGCAGGTAGACATTTTCTCAGTTGAACCAGCTTTCCCTTAGAATTGTTGTGTTTTTCTTAGATAAAGGACTGGGCTTGCAGAAAAAAATTGGTACGCTGGTGACAAATGATGTTCCCGCTCGGCTAAACAACTGGCGAGATTTAAAAAAAAAAAAAAAAAAACACCACTGAGAAGAGCATGGAGAGATTTTCTTGAGCCTTTTGATTATATAGTGTCTTTAAAAGGGTAGTTTGTGATGATTTCCTGAGGATTATGACAGGAAAAGCAGCAGGTTTCTTCAGTGTTAGAGGTAAACTACTTGAATGAGTGTCTTTAATTCAACTTTATTCAACATAACCTTCGATAAATCATCTTCGCTCCCTGTTCAAACAGAAGAGTGAGGCATCACAACAGAGGCATCATTCAGTCAGTGCAGCTGTCAGGGTCTGAGAAGTTCACAATCAAGTAAGTCATAATGAGAAATTACCATATTCAAGGAGGCTCCCTGTTTGTCTCAACAGTGTTTTCTTCACTTACACCTGTGTGTCCTCATTCTTGTTGAAGTGCCATCACACTGTAAGCAGTCGTTCTTCATCCCCTAGCCAGCATCCTCATCACTGCCTCTACATCGCACTGACGGCTTAATGAGCCAAACTTTCAGCTTTGTGTGGAAAATAAGTTGTTTTTCCTTCAATACGGCCTACTTTATGATAAACTGTACTTGTTTTTGGAGATGCATTTTTATTTAAATGCAGCAGATTGGACAGTAACAGCTGGGACTGGGCAGCATTTTTTTTTTTTTATACCATCAAGTACAGGTGCATCTCAAACAAAAAGAACATCAAGTAAAAGTCAAGTTTTCCCATGAGACCTTTATTGTGTTAATCTTGATGGTTAAGGCTTACAGCTCACAAAAATAAAAAATCCACTATCTCAAAATATTAGAATATCGTGGAAAAGTCCAATTTGTAAAGATTTCCTGAGCCTTCATTCTCTCACTCTGGTTCAGTTCACACAACCAGAATCATGGGGAAGACTGCTGACTTGACAAACGTCCAGAGGACAATCATTGACACCCTTCACAAGCAGGGTAAGCCACAGAAGGTCACTGCTGAAAGGACTGGCTGTTCTCAGAGGCTGTATAAAAGTATAAGTTGACCGGTAGGGAAAAGTGTAGTAAGAAAAGGTGCACAAGCAACAGGGATGAGCTCAGCCTTGAGAGGATTGTCAGACAAAACTGATTCAGGAACCTAGGGGAGCTTCACAAGGAGTGAACTGAGGATCCGTGGATCAAGAGCCACTACACACAGACTGGTCCAGGAAATGGACTACAAGTGTTGTGTTCCAGGAACCACAGAAAACATTATCAGCGTCTCATCTGGGCTAAGAAGAAAAAGATCTGGACTGTTGGTCAATGGTCCAAAGTCCTGTTTACAGAAGAAAGTTAATTTTGAATTTTATCTATAAATCAAGGTCCCAGAGTCTGGAGGAACATCAGCAAGGCACAGAATCCAAGATGCTTGAAGTCTAGTGTTTCCAGTTTCCACAGTCAGTGATGGTTTGAGGTGCCATGTCATCTGCTGGACTTTATCAAGTCCAAAGTCAACACTGTTAGCCACCTACCAGGAGATTTTAGAGCCCTTTATGCTTCAGTCTGCAGAGAAGCTATATGGAGATGCTGGTTTCCTTTCAGCAGGACTTGGTACCTGCCCACGTTGAAGCCAGATGAAGATGAGAGACCCCAGACTCAACAATAATGAGGATCTGAAGGCTGCTATCAGAGCAACAGGCCTCATAACACCCCAGCAGTGCCACGGAGTGGCTGGCTTCATGCCAGATCACATAGATGGAGTAATTTGTGCAGAAGGAGCTCCAACCAGTTACTGATTGCATAAATGAGCATAATATTTCAGATGGTCAGTATTTCTTTGTAATTCCTTTTTTGGATGGATGTTTTTTGATCTTCCATTATGTTGAGATGGGTGGTTTTAGATCTCTGTAAACTGTAAGCTATAATCATCAAGATGAAAACAACAAAAGTCTTCAAATACTTTACTTTGTCAGGATGAATCTAGAATACATGGAAGTTTCTGTTCTTTAATTAAATCACAGGGAATAAATAAACTCTTTTGATATAGAGATTTTTTTAAATGCAGCTGTATATGCGGTGATATATATGCATGTATTTGTGGTTTGCCAAAGTGGCTCAACATCATTGACAGCAGATCTGTAGTCCCTTTAAATTATCTTCACACACTGGCAGTGGTGCTGCTAGTGGAAACGTGTACATAATCTAAAGGAATTTATTCTCGATGTTTGCTCAGTTTCATGACGGTAATTAAAGCAATACTGTGGCTATTGTTTTAATAACCCAGGATTACTGTATTAACACCCATTCCTAGTAACAGCTGATTATGTAATGATTAGTTAGTAAAGTACAGCTATTGGCAGTAAAAGGTCAGTTATTGTTGTATTTGAGCATTCATGCTGTTTGTGGGACCTTTTGTGTCTCCTGCTGGTCTGTTGTCTTATCAGTATCAGGATTACACAAGCCAAATTTTTGTTGAACATTGACAAAGATGAAAAAAAGCAGCAGCTTGGCTAGCCGCCCCTCCTGATGACCTGTGTCCTCTCAAGAGTGGCAAAGAAATACAGAATTTGACTTTTCTTTTACTATTGTTTTTATCAGTTTTCAAAGACAGATTGTATTTATTTCTGTTAATTTGGAGAGGATGACTTCTCTGTTTAAACGTTTCGTTGAATATTAATAAATGCGTAAGGTAGAAGCAGCTCAGCCCCTCCTCAACACTACAACAGTGAATGGCCTTTTTTTTTCCAGGTATAGACATTCAGGAATGGAAACAGAAGGTAATTTCTTTGGATGACATGGTTATTATTTGCAAAATGAAGTTTGAACATAATCTTCATGTGCCGTTTTGAGAGCACTGTAACATCCTGCTGACAGACACTGAGCTCTGTAGAGCTCTAAATAAAAGTGTCACTCTTTTTATGGAGCGTGTATTTTACAATTACAATTTATTCTAATGACACAGCAGGTTTGGAGTTTAGTTCCCTGAGACAGTTCTGACAAAGTGCTTGAAATGACACAACAAACAAATTCTTCTCAAGTGCAAAAATGAAACTATGTAGATCAGACACTTCTGTCCTTAGAGTATTCGTCCTACAAAATAGCCGTCCTTTTAGCAGACCTTCTGCAAAAACACAAGATCACACATCATCAAATGTGTATAATTATATTTTATAGGTGTAACAAGAATGCACATATACACATATACACATACACCAGGGATCATCAAGTACATTTGCAATAAAGCCAGACTTCCAAATAAAGAAAAATTAAATCAATGTTTTTTTCTGATAAACATATTATTTTATCAGTATTTTCTTTCAAAGCTCAGGACATTTTTAGGCATTACCAGTGAGATCAATCCCGATCTATAATGCCGTAGACCCACAGAATTGGCCAGGTTCCTGAAAATCCCTGAGAATTGGCAATCAACAATTTTGATTTAGTACCAATATAATCTCATGTTCCACACTTTTCACTACTTCAATGCTTCATTCTGCATTTTTCTGCTACATTTTGAGCCACCTTTAACCCATTTTTGCCACTTTTTGCTATTTTATCACTCTTACCCACTTTCCCGCATTTTTACTCCTTTGCCATTGACTGTTTTTGCACCATTTTGCCACTTCAACCCATTTTTGAAACTTTTTGTCCTTTTTGACTCTTTGATGCAATTTTTTTTGCCATTCTTTAACTCCTTTAAACCACTTTAATTGCTTCTCTTATCCTTTTATGCCACTCCTTTATCCATATTTTGCCACTTTTCATTACTTTTTCACCATTTTTACCACTTTTAACCAATTTTTTACATATTTTTCCTTTTATATTAATGATTTGCCACATTTTAATCTCTTTTCACCACATTTCCTGTAAGTTTTTGTCCCTTTGTGCCACTCCACAACCCATTTGGATGCCTATCACTCACTCTTTAACTCATTTTCACCACTTTAACCCACCATTTTTGCCAATTTTAACACATTTTTAAATATTTACCATTAATGGCTGGCAAGTCAATTTCTGTAAAGTCATTCTAAAACTATTTGAATATTTATTGCCTTTGGGGATGATTTAACAGCTGCAGACATTTAAAGCCAAAAGAAACTCTTAAAACTACAACATTTTCTTTTCCTGCTTTTCTGAATTTAATGATCTTCTCGGGGCCAGACAGGAAGCTTTGGGGGGCCTGATTTGGCCCCTGTGCCGCCAGTTGATGATCAGTGACATATACCATGCATGCGTTTTAATAAACATAAATCAATGTTTAGGCATAACCTTTAACAATTAAAGTTAATGTTGACCTGAATTAATTCCAGGAAGGAAAAGGGTAAAGTTCCATTTTAGACTTAGGCAAAATCAAATCGATCTTATGTTATTCTAAATTTTCTATTCACTTCAGATGATTTTGATTTTTGTTGATTAAATATGAGATATAGATATGTTCTACTATGTGTTATAACTCCAACTATACAACAACTAAAGATACTGCATCACTGTGAAGAGGGCATTCTGCATGGATATGAATATGATGTGCCTTGAAATTCTGGCTTGATCTTAGGTGTGCCTTGGCAGTATGTCTGGCCAATACATAGTACTGTGCGGAAATGTTAGGGCCAGAAATTAAGGCTGAAGTTAGATGTCAATGTGGCTAGCAAGCCCGGCTGAGGGCGTCATCGGAGGGAAGGAGGATTGACACAACCCCGGTAGTGCTCTGGATGTCCTTGCATAGTCCACATCCTTAAAGCGGAGTAAGGGGTGGATGTGGCAGATAAGCCCGGCCTAGGGCAGTGGTTCTCAATCTGGGGTCATGACCCCCTTAAGGCTCATTTATGCTCTACTCATACATAAAAATAGATCCTTGCATTTTGAATTTTACCACTGTCATTGTCCTCATACTGACGTGTGTCTATTATGTTGGAGTGGACATTGAAAAACCAATCCACTGTCTGTCTTTGTGCCCAGGTGAGCTAACAACATAAATATGTTTTTTCTTATTACGCATACATTTATGTTTATTTCTTAAGAAAACTTGATTAAATTCTTACAAATGTTTCTTCTGCATTGTTTGCTCCTCAGGGCTGAACTATTGGAAGCATTGCTCATCACTGCCCCCATGATTGGCAGCAGTACTGCGATGTTTTATCCGTTGCCAGATGCCTCCAAAAAAAACAGAGAGGATATTTAAAATGATTTCAAATTGTTTATGTTACCCAGTTTTATAAAAAAATTATACATAAAATTAGCTAAATGTAAAAAATTATGAGGATTTAGTGAGACATATGCTGAAATCATAAATCACTAAGCTGTGTTTAACTATGCTTTAACCACCTCCAGGTACAGCAGGGGTCCTCGGTCTCTGGCACCGTTATTTTGGGGGTCGAAAGCTGAAGTTTGAGAACCCCTAGCCTAGGGTGCTGTGCGGGCAGGCACCAGGCTTACAGTATTACCCGGGGTAGAAAGGCCCTGACAAGAGAGATGCTTTCTAGCTTGACCGTGGTTGCCAAGCAACACGCATGCATGTTGATGTGTGAAACTTGACAAAGCTAAATTGATTGTTTCACTGACTGTTAACATAAAAGTGTTCAGTAAAATAGATTATTTCTGAAGTATAGCTTCTAAGCATCATGGTTGGGTCAACTGACATCCTGTCTTCTTCTTCTTTTGTCATTTAATGGTGCTTATTAAACAGCTTCCAGGTGAGTACAGCCTCCGTCTGGCTGTAGTACTACGTTACAGTAAAGATAAATGTAGAAGAAAACATATATGTGGTTTGAAAGCTTGAAAAACTTCATCTTAAACAACAGCTGAAATGAATCCCAATGGATTGTGTGATATGTAGTTTCTACAGCCTCAAAAAGACACATGTACAGTCTTGTACTTTTGCCTTTGTCTTTGTCTTCGAACACCATTTTTGTGCCAAATCAAACAAGTAATAGTCATGATTTATCAGGTAGCTGGTTAGCTTAGCTTACTTATTGCTCAAACACATTAATTGAGGATTTGTATGGTGAATTTTACTTTTGGAACCAGAACTATGAAAAAAATGGGCCGGGACTATTGAGCTCTGTATTGGGTATTGGCAAAAGGCTGATATGCTGATAATACGGTGCATCCCTAAACAAACCTCAAAGTTTAATGGTTCCTTTTAATTGCCTGATCCTCTAATTCCTTGGTTCCCAACCTGGGGTCCGGGACCCCCTTAGGGGGGCATCAGAGATCTCAGGGGGGGCATAAGGTTCTGTCTGCCCTGAAGCTGTTAAAAATAGATTTGCACATATTAACAAATCATGTTATAACACTTATAAATGATTCATACAATGGATTTTGGGTAAAAGAATTTGTGTTTAGGGCTTTTTTCATGTCAGTCCTGGGGGGGCTCAAGTTTTCTTAAATACAGGAAGGGGGGGCTCAAAGGAAAAAAGGTTGGGTAACACCGCTCTAATTGAACATCAGAGCAGCTGCAGTCTTTTTGTCGTATGACAGACAACATGTGACATGTAGACCCAGCAGTTTGATGTGATAATTTGTTGTGTCCTCTCGGTGTCTCTCTCAGTCATCAGTCAAGCGAGGATTTACACGGCGCCTTGATCCGTTGCCCTCTGTGCTCCTCTGTGGTTGGCATCCTGAAACATTGGCTCAGCTGAGCGATAATGAAAGCAGGAGGCTGTGGGAGACAATTAGATGACCCCCCACATACGTGACCTTGCTTCTGACCCCATGGCCCTTATTACCAGAACCACTTCTGTGTGAAGCCCGCAGTTTAATCCCGACTGATCGATACCTCTAAGGCATCTTAATATCCCAGAAACCCCTTTTGGTTGGTTTATTTAAGCTGAGGCCAACAGTATAGATTCCTGCCATAGTATGAATAAGTACTGAATGTAATTCAGATTAAATGAACCAGTTAAGGAGGATGGATGTGCTTTAGGGTTTAAATTATATTCATCATGCAGATTGTGTGGGATGAAACAGCCTTTTAATATCTCACTTTAGATTGTACTTAAACCAATTAGCTGCAGTTTGTTCAGGGTTTTTCTAAAGAAATCACTTTAAAGATCAAATTTAAAGATTTTTTCCTCTTCACTGCTGTGGATCTGTGGACATGTCTAAAAAAATTGGCAGTATTTCTTCCTGCATTTCATTCCCTTGCCACCGTGTTTCCTCTAACATGGATTTATTGCTCGTGCTGCTTATTGACGTTGCCAGTTTGCTGTCACATGCGTGGTGATATAAGAGGGAGTATTTCTCCCAGCTGTCTCCATGCTCCAAGTTTAGATCACACATCTGGGTGAAACAGGGTCGCTGTCATTGCGAATGTGGTCTTGTTAGGTTATTGGAAGTTGTTTATTTAAAACATGGAGGTTAGATAACACGACCTGTGTTTTTTTTAAATATATTTCTGGACCATGGCAACTCCTCCTACCATAACACTGACCACAGCTGCATTTTGGCTGTTTGTTTCTGAGCTGATAAGAATCAGATTTCTGTTCCTGATGTGTTTGTGGTTCTTGTTGAGGGTATTATGGTTATATGATGTATAGGCAGTCTGGTTGTTGTAGAAGAGAGAAACACGGTAAAGGTAATGCTGGATCCCAATGCAAAGTGGAGGGATTTTAGAGTGGGTATACTCGTAATTTATGCTCTTTATTTGTGAGTGGTCCACCCAGGAATAGATAAGTGACCTGTGTTAGACTGCTTTTGCATGTTTGGTAGAATTAAAAATAAGTACTAGCTGCACATTGACGACCAACTTTTGCTTGAGTTAGTGTTAGACAACAACAGTGCCTGTAAGAAATATTCAACCCCTTGTATGTTTTACCCTTTTATTGATTTTATAAGTTCTTATTAATTAACAAAAAGTCTTTAATGTCAAATTGAAAACAGATTTCCACAAAGTAATGTCAACAACATTATGTAATGTAAAGTAAGTGCATGATTATTCCGCCCCTTCATGTCAGAATTTAGTAGATATACCATCTCAGTCAGGCTTGCACATCCAGACACTGCAATTTCACTCCATTTTGCATGGGATCATTGTCTTCCTGGAAAATAAATCTTCTCCCAGTCCGTAGTTCTCTTGCAGTCTGACTGAGATAGTCCTCTAGAATTTTCCTATATTTTATTGCATTCCTTTTAGCCCCTTTACAAGCCTTCCAGGGCTCAAAAGTATCAATCTAGAGTAGAAATCCACGATGGAATCGGCAGAATTAATGTTAATTGGCGAACTTCACAGCTGAAAGACGGAAAATATGATGCGTTCAGGGAACCTCAGTAAATTAGACCACTGTATTCTATGTTACGATTTGTTCAAATGTCACATAAAAATGGGAAAATTTAGTTTTGGACGAGAAACCTTAATAAATACAGCTGTGAATATGAAGGATGTGTTTATATTTGAGGGATATGAAATAGATGTTACAGACTGAATTATAGCTTTTAACTCAAGCACTCAGCTAAGACCACTCAAGTGTAAATATTTGTCTCCATTTTGTTTTTCCACCAAACTATAGAAAACTATCTATCGTGGTATCGATAAGGACTCGAATCAATAAGGAGTATCGATAAGGGTATCAGTATCAATAAAAATTAATGATCCCCATCCCTAATAGGGACTGTATGACGAGGGAAGAAAGCTGATGAAAAGCAGCACATAAATGCTTTGTCTGCTAAGCTAGAAATCCAGAGAACTGGACAGTATGACCTTAAAGACTCTGACTCTGACTGGCTGACCCTTTTCTTACCCAACCAAACTACAGAGGCACTAATGAGAACTAGGGCTGGGCACTTAATTGCAAATTAGATTAAATCACAATATGGCCTACTGCAATTTTCAAATCCCAGACAGTGCAATATTTTTTTAAGCTGAAATGTGTCAAAATACTTATTTGATACAATTTTTTTGCAGCAGAGATTTTTTTTTACTCTACAAATTATGCATACATACAAGTGTCTTTTTTTCAAAATAATTACAAAAATCCTACTTTTCCTGTTTGTGTATATGATTTTCTTAATGAAAATGAGAATAACATAAAAAATTGTAATCCCTTCAGTATAACAACCAATTTCAAATTTGCTATATGAGCCAAAACCACAATTAGATATCTATTTCAAATCTTCCATCCCTAGTTTAACTTATTTAATATTGTTTTGGTTATAATAAAGAATGATTTTTTGCTTATGTTTGTTGTCAAGAGATCATTCATAGTGAAGATTCATCACTCAAAAGAACATGGGGCTTAAAAATTCCTTACATGATTAGAAATATATTAGTATATCAGTGTACAGATTTGTCATCAAAATTAAACTTGAATGTAAGTTATATTTTCTAACTTGAAATAATAATATAGTTTAACAAAAATAAACAACAACACATTTGTTCTTTCCACGTGGTTTATTTGCTACATGCCTTCTACAAATCTGTTTTTTTTTTTTTTTTCTCAGGTTGCAGTGTTCTGATTTGCTCAGTGGAACACAACAGCCATCCTCATCTCATGTAAATAAGACCTTATGGTAGCCCTCCTGACGACACTTTGAATCTCATTCACTGCATCACTCCCCCTCTATTGATATTGGCGTTCCATATTCAGCGTTTTATGACTTATCACCACGCTGTAATTCATATCAGCCCTCGTGCGCTGATCAGGCAGCAGAGTTTTCTCTTGCAGGGAGGCTTCTCTACTTTGTTGTTTTATCTGGCGCACACGTATGAAAAGGGCCCGAGGGAGAAAGACAACGCTGTCTGCTTTGACTCATCTCACTGAGAGACAGTGAGGCACCGGCAGGGGAGAGAGAATATTTTATCTGACATTGTCACTCTCTGTAGAAACCTCAGGGAAGCCGAGGCTGCTCTGACACACTTGGTCAGCATCACTGCATATGATTATGACAGCTCTGCTAGACTTGCTGAAGCCACAAGTCTGCGTGTTACAGCCCAACAACGGGTTCATGGGAGCACGGTGGCCTCTGTGTTCACTGTCCTCTTTTTAATTAAGATTATAAATGACAACACTATTGTCAGTGTAGCTGCCGCAGCATCCTCTGCTTGGCTTACTATTGTCCTCAAATTAATTCTGCTTCAATAATTATTTTATTAAAGCCGCTGTTTCTAATCCGTACAAGTTGGTATTTAATTTCTATTTCACTCATATTCATTGCTATGTTATTATTTTTATTGTATGTTAGTTATAGGTTATATAATTATTAGTCAATCCATGCTCTAAATAAAATATGTGATGTAAAATAAGTGACTGCAAATATATTCACCCCGTTTATGTCAGTATTTAGTAGATGCACCTTTGGCTGCAATCACAGCACTGAGTCTGTGTGGATAGGTCTCGATCAGGTTTGCACATCCAGACACTGCAATCTCACTCTATCCTTCTGTGCAAACTGCTCAAGCTCTGTTATGTTCCACTGTTGTGGGGGTGAAAGGCCCTTTTCAAGTCCAGTGACAAATTCTTTACTGTATTGAGGTCGGGGCTTTGACTCGGCCACTCCAGAACATTCACCGTTGTTGTCGTTAAACCATCTCTGCATGCTTCATGTCATTGTCTTCATGGAAAATAGATCTTCTCCCTTGCTGTAGTTCTCTTGCAAACTGACTGAGATTGTCTTCCAGGATGTTCCTGTATGTCACTCATTTTACCTTCTACCTTTACAAGCCTTCCAGGGCTGGCTGCTTAGAAGCATCCCCACAGCATGATGCTTCCACTATCATGCTTCACAGTGGGGATGGTGTGTTTGTTGTGGTAATATGCAGTGTTGGTCTCATCAGAAAAAGTTTTAATCCACATTGACAATGGGGTCTCCCACGTGCCTTTTTGAGAACTCTAGCCGGGGTTCAACATTCTGATAATTTTTTTCTGCTTAGATTGTTTTTGTGTGCCTTTGATGCATTTAGATTACATATCTTGTAATATTTTTCTGCGTATGGCTACTTTTTTTTTGGTCTGAAGCTCTGTTTGCTGCTGTTGGCCGGGACACTGTTGAAGAAAAAATTCTTAATCTCAGTGAGTTTTTTCCTGGCTAAATAAAGGTTAAATAAAAGTGGAAAGTGTCTCCTGTCTCAGCAGCTGAAGCTTGTTAGTGGTGGCCTCTCTCACCATTCTCTATTCCACACAGTTTGTGAGGATGGCCTGTGCCATTTCCTTTTATTTATGATGGATTTAACTAACCTTCTGGGATGTTCAGTCTTGGAATTTTCTTTGTATCCATCCCCTGACTTATACTTGCAGTGTTCTTTTGTGTTCATGGTGTAATGGTAGCCAGGAATACTTATTAACTAGTGACCAGACCTCCCAGACACAGGTGTCATTATACTATAATCTCGTGAGACACATTCACTACACTCAGGTGATCCTTATTTCACTAATTGTGAGTCTACTAGCAGGAAAGATCTCTGTTGAATTATATCAGTCATTTTGAAGGGGTGAATATTTATGCAGTCACTTATTTTACATTACGCATTTTTATGTAATGACATTACTTTATCTGTTTTAACTTTGACATAAAAGATTTGTTTTGTCTAAAAGGCCAAATTATATTGGCTATGATTGATTTATAAAAGGCTAAAATATGCTGGGGGGGGGGGGGTCTTTTTATACCACCTCTAATTGGAAGATGAGATCCTCAAAACTAGTTAAAATTTTCCCCAAAACTACAAAACAGGCTTAGACAGTGTCATGTAGGCTGCGTCTTTTTTTCCCGCTTGGCTGGACCCAACAGCAGCTCCTCATAGAATCTGAAAAAGTCCACCTAAAACTGCCAACTATACTCACTACAGTCCAGCGTATCTGAATGAATGCACTTCCTTCATACATGCATCTCAGATATGTTCTGCAGCGTTTCATGTGTCACTGTTACAGGATGTGTTTGGAAAACTCAGGGTCTTGTAGTTTTACTTCAGCATTATTATCTATAATGATTTTCTCGAAGAAAACATTGCAAACAAAACAAACCACAGTGTTGATTTAGCTCTGAAGGCTGACTTCACTAGACTGTGAAGCTGTTAGTGAGTGAGAGCTGCTGCTTGGTGACATACAAAAAGATAGTTTGCATTGTGTATGTTTAGTTTTCTCTGCATCCTTGGCTTGCTTAGTCATACAGCCTACCATGTTTTTTTCATTCGTCTTTATTTATATGAGCATTTCTACAAGTTTCTTTAACTGGTGAGTCAGTGATTCTGTAAGATCTGCAGCATGAACTAAATGCAGAGACTTAAACAGAGACAGAAAGTTGCTGAAGCACTGACGTCCTTCCTTCTCTTTGGTAGGTTGTTGAATTTTACAGGAGACAGACTGTGCTGAGATTTTGACGTGTTCCAGTGTAAAAAAAATCAAACTTTCTGATTGTATTATGGACCTCCTCATCTTTAACCCCTTAGTATTTTCTCAATCCTCCTTTACTTTGCCATCCAATGTTGTCACTAAAATATCACAGCACATGAGACCTTTAATCCTTCATTTTACTGAATTTACTCACATGGATAAAAAGAAAGCTGTGATATTTTACAGTCTAGCAACAAGAGTTCCTCTGTGAATCATAACAGGCCTAATAAACTTCCTTGTGTTTCTTTTGCAAATCATTAATCACAGTCTCTCTTTCTCTACAGGTAGTTAACATTCACGTGGACCAGTTGGAGTTAATGGCACAGCATCTCCTGACATATTTGCCTCGCTCATTTGCCAGATGAAGTTGGTTTTATAAGTCCCAGTTTGATTTATATTAGGAATTACATGATGGGAAGCATGGAGGCATCATTTCATTTGATCGTCATCTTTATGACTGTTCATATGATCCACTGCCAAACAGTCTGCAACAGAGATGCTCCACTCAAATGGCACCTTCAACAACACACAATCCAAATGAACTGGAGTCTCATGGGAAACATTTGTGGCAGTCTTTCAGAGTGTTTCCACCCTCATGGAGGCGAGGAGTCAACCAGGCAGTCTTTTAACTTCCCACAAATGTGCCCACTCCAGCTGCAGCACGGCGACAAACTGCTGATGTCTGTGGATGAAACGCTAAAGTCCTACGGCGTCCAGCTACTCAACGTGTCAAGAGAAAACTTTGAAAACTGTTCCACCAAAGGAGACCTTAACAAACAGCTTCTTTTCCCCCACAATCTAAATGAAAGCGAGCAACTGGAGGCCAAGTGGCTCGTCCCGGGTCATCATTATTTCATCGCTTTGCATGACGGAGACGTGCAGCTGTGCAAGCTGGGGTTGAGGCTGAATGTGTTGGTTAAAACACAGCTCTGTCAGGCCTCTCCTCTGCTGCGACTTTGTTCGGGGAACGGGATTTGTCAGACGTCCCTCTGGGAAGGTGCATACCACTGTCAATGCCACCACCACTACTCTGGGAGGTTTTGTGAAAAGTCTGATGTGTGTTTGGATAACCCTTGTGAAAACAAAGGAGTGTGTTTGAGCAATGGATCTACAGATCCAACCCACAGAACATATAAATGTCTGTGCCCTCCACATTTTACAGGTAAGGACAAAACCCACTCATCCTCTTTGTTGATCTTTTAACTTATTTGAATTAGTGCTAGGATTAAAACACCTTAAATCCTTAACACTCTACCTCTGGTGTTGAGTGAAAACACTCAAAATCAGAAGAAAAGTGGAGGGTTTTCTGAGGCCCAGCTGCATGCAGGGAGCAATGGAAGTCAGCAAATCCCATCTTAAACATTGACACACCAGCATGTTAAAAAGCATTGCTGTATTAAATAGACAAAGGCTTTAGATCCCAAATCACTCCTCATTCTCTACAGTTCACTAGTTTTACTATAACTGCACAACTGTGCAGAGTTTTGTGGCAATAATTACAAAAGCTATTCAACTGTCTGACCATTACACCAACAGGGACTGTAATGAAATTGTATTCAAAGAAATATTCTTTAATATGGAGTTGCCCCCCTCCCGTTGCAGCTATAACAGCCTCCACTCTTCTTGGAAGGCTTTCCGCAAGATTTTGGGGGGGGTTTTTGTGCCCATTCATTCTGTAGAGCATTTATGAGGTCAGGCATTGAAGTTGGATGAGAAGGCCTGGCTTGCAATCTCCATTTCAGTTCATCCCAAAGGTGCTTGATGGGGTTGAGGTCAGGGCTCTGAGTGGGAAAGTCAGGTACTTCCACACCAGACTCATCAAACCATGTCTTTGGAGTCCTTTGTGCACTGGGGTACAGTCATGTTGGATTAGAAAATGGTCTTTGCCCAAACTGTTGCCACATAGTTGAAATCATGGCATTGTCCAAAAAGCATTGGCATGCTGACACATTAAAATTGTCCTTCACTGGAGAGAAGGGGCCTAGCCCAAACCCTGAACAGCTACATAGCATTATTCCAGGGAAAGGGTCAGGCAGGTAACGTTCTCCTAGCATCCGCCAAATCGTAACTCACCCATCTGGCTGTCAAACAGAGCATCGCGATTACACGCTGCATGTTTCCAGTGCATCTAACTCCACCCCACGCTTGCCGTTAGATTTGGTGATGTGAGGCTTGAATGCAGCTGCTCAGCCAGCCATTCTCTGAGGCTCTCCCTGTGTGTGTTTACATTAATGCCAGGGGAAGTTCAGAACTCTCCAGCTATGGAATCAGCAGAGCGTTGGTGACCTGTACACACCATGCACCTAATGCCAGCCTTACACCGGAGGTCTTTGCTAAAAGTCTTGAAAGACTCTAAAAAGACTGATACCTGAAACCCTCTCACATCTAAAGACAATTTGTCAGCAAGCCGCTGAGTTTTTAACCTTAGACTAAGATTTTGCAAAGACTGGTGGTCACTAACTACAAGACTAGAATACGATTCCTTGAAGATGAATTCCCATCATGCATCTTTTGGAAATTCAGAACAACAATTTTTTAGCAGGGAATAAGATGCAGAAGGAAATGAGATCGCCTTTAAGTTAATATCTCTTTTAATCCGATGTTTTCAAATGTTAGTTAGTTAGTTTGTTGTCCCTTCTGGGAGTTCGGAGGCCTATAAGCTTTGTGGCAATATTGGTTGTCTTTGTGAGGACATTCTGGTTTTTGATTGTGAGCATATTGTAGAAGCATGTGGAACAGTACATGAGAACAGGTTGAACAATGCTTTTATAGAGGTGAAGGAGGAGATTTGATGTGACATTCAGGCTTTTTAATTTGCGGATGACTGAAAGTCTTTGATTGCATGTACTTCAAACAGAAAAAACAGGAAAGTTAAACACCGAAGCAACTTTGCATGTTACTGCAACAACCGGGGAACTATCCTGGAAACACTTGAGAGAATGCGAGCCATCTCACCACAGAAACAAACTGTTCAGGCTTTTACTTTGAAAATCCCAGTGGTTGACTGTACCTGTTATGCCAGCCATGTTGTAATCAGAGGAAGAGTTGTTAGGTGTAAGGCTGGCCTTAGCAGACCGTTTAAGTGGTCTCCTACTTTGTGGCTGAGTCGCTGTTGTACCTAAGCCCTTCCACTTTCTAGTAATATCATTCACCATTGACTGTGGAATATCCAGCAGCGAAGAAACTTCACAAACCATCTTATTGCAAAGGTGGCATCCATTACACCATGCTTGGAGCCATTTGAAGACCCACTATGTATCACAAATATTTGCAAATGGAGACAGCATGACTAGGTGCTTAATTTTATACTAACCCTAACCCTAACCCACCTGCAGCAAAAGGTCCAATTGAAACACCTGAATTCAATAATTAACAGGTGTGGACAAATACTTTTGTCCATATAATGTATCTTAACTTATCTAAAATCTTATGAGAGAATCCTTATCCACGAACAAATATAAAAGCCAAACATGAAAATTATGACTAAATCAACCATTTTTTATATGTTTATGTGTCCAAGAATTTTGTAACTTTACTCTATTTAAAGTTGTCCTGCCAGTTTTAATGCAGTCCCTACATAGTTTAAATAACCTTTAAAACTCTGTTAGAACTATGCAAATTCTGAAAGTTTTACCTTGTTTTGACTGTTTAATTGGGGTGTTTGTATGCAGGAGTCTTCAATGCGCTCTGTGATGTGTCTCGCTGTAACGTCCTCCCAGGTCGTCAGTGCGAGTGTTTGTGTGGCCCAGCGGGGGAGAGAGAGAGACAGAAAGCATACATGGGAACAGGCAGAGCATTGAAAACGGTGTTTGAACCCTGTGTAGGATAACAGTTCTCAGGTATAACAATGATGTTAATGCACAGCATCTCTCTGTTAACAGTGACAAACAGTAACAGCTATTGACAAGACATTGATTTATCCCTCCTATTATTGGGAGCGCTGATCTGAATAAGTGAAAACAGTGCTGCCTGCTCCTGGAGCAGACAATAAATCTGTAATAATGCTGTCAAAATTTGTAATTAATTTCAGATAAGAAGAAAATGATTAACAAGCCAATTCTAAAAAAGCTGAGGCAGTGTGTGAAATGTAAATAAAACAGAATGCAGTGATTGCTAATCTTATAAACCCATAGTTTAGTCATAATAGAATATAAACAACACATGAGATGAAAATGAGACATTTTACATTTTATCATAAATATTAGCTCATTTTGAATTTGATTGCAGCAACACTTCTCAAAAAAGTAGGGACAGGGTCATGTTTACCATTGTGTAGCATCCCCTCTTTAACAACAGTCTGTAAACATCTGGACAGTGAGGAATCCAGTCGCTGGAGTTTTGGGAATGGAATGTTGTCCCATTCCTGTCTAATGTAGGACTCTAATGCCTGGGTCTTTTTTTGCTGGATTTTTCATTTTATGAGGTGCTAAATTGAAAGTCTGGACTGCAGGCAGGCCAGTTCTGCACCTGGACTTTTCTACTGTGAAGTCATGTGGTATGTGGTTTAGCCATAAACTGTAAAAAGAATTGGACAAAGCCTGTGTGACATCAGCTGACTGATTACAATTGGCAGACTCAAACAGCTTTTGAAACCAATCCATGGCAGCTTCCATCTTGAAATTGCTGTCTCAACCTAACAGCAGATGAGAGCCCGCCCACTTTGCTTAACTTTCTGTCAGCAAAGCTGTCACCAAAGCTAGCCTTCTTGTTGACAGACAGATAGCGTCCGCCTATCAAGCTATCTGTAAATCAAATTAGATGCACCAATCAGTGCGCAGTCAGGTTTTCACTAAATATAATGGAAAGGATTGTGGTGCAAAAAAAATCACCCCCCATACAGTCTGTGTTTATAAACACATTAGCTAATGGGACATGTTTGGTCTGTTGAACCAGGCTGTAAACCAGTTTATTTCTAGGGTAAAAAAAGAAGCTTTTAAACGTGTTGTGTGCTACGTGACTTCCAGTGTTTGTGCAGCCAGCCTCAAGTGACCACTCACTGAATTGCAAATTTTTTGCACTTCCACATGGGCTGCATTTTTCAGGACCGGAGGTTGCCAGCAGGGTTTGGCATTGTCTTGCTGAAAGAGGTTGTATGAATGAGATGGGCTCTTTATACTTTTCAGCATTTTTTGTGTCTTTCCAGATTTGTAAGCTGCCCACGCCATAGACACCAATGCAACCCCATACCACCAGAGATGCATGCTGTAGAACTGTGCTAGGATAACACGCTGGATGGTCCCTCTCCTCTTTTGTCTGCAGGACATGGTGTCTGTGGTTTCCAAAAAAATATTCAAATTTTGATTCATCTGACCACAGAACAGTTTTCCATTTTGCCTTAGTCCATTTTAAATGATCTTTGGCCCAGAGCAGATGGTGGAATTTGTGGACTTTTGTTCACATACGGCTTCTTCTTCTTTGCATGATACAGCTTTAACTTACATTTGCGAATGGTACAGCAGACTCTGCTGACAGACAGAGATTTCTGATAGTGTTCTTGAGCCCGTGCAGTGAGTCCCTGTACAGAATCATGCCTGATTTTAATGCAGGTTCATGTTAACCTAATCAACAGTGCTGCTGATCTAACACTGAATAAAATGAGTCTGAGCAAAAGTAAACTTAACTCAATTTTATCTGTGATATCAACAATAAAAATCCACGTTTCCTGCTGTACATAGATACCCCGAATTTTGAAGTCATTTATATTTGTTCAAAACGCAGGACATTGTGTGTTTTTTTCCTTAGGTTATATAAGCCAGTCTTCCCAAATTCATCCACCTAACTAAACCTAATGTTGTTATCTTTACTCAGGTTCATTCTGTTTTTCAAAACTACAAAATACTACTCTACCCATGAGTCAATGTCCGCTGTGGTGCATTTTGGGTAATTTCAAATTGATTAGTGCTTTTCTAACAATTAGGGATAGCTGAACTGTTGACTGAGGACGTGGCAGTGGAGGTGGATCAGATTGGTGGAATTCAAATCATGGCATGTATAGGCAGAATTTTCCCATGATGCTTTTGGGCAGAGTGTTTAGATGTGGTCTGTTGTACAGAGATTGTTTTGGGGTTCCATTACTCATGTTGTTCCTGACATTGAGTTGACTGTCAGTCGGCTATTTGCAATTGAAAATTCAAGCTGTCTTTGATAACCTCAGTGCTGAGGTGAAGACAGAGACATGGTAATCTTTGTCCAAAAGCATTTTTACTCACAAAGTAAAGGATGCTTATAATTTATTCCTACAGTAGGAGGGAAACCAAAAACTACATGGGACAAGGTCATTTTGTTCAACTACATTGTAAAGCTAAGTTGATTTTACTAGTTGAGTTTACTTGGAAATGAAACTAGTTTTGTTCAATCTACTGAAATAAATGTAACTTAGTTTCTTTTTTGTTGTTTTTGAATAAAGAAAAATGAGTAGTTGATAAAAAAAAAGGTCTTGGTAATGTGCATTAAAAATATGCAAGAGTTGCCTAGGTACTTCTGAGTAGATCTGTCTGAAAATTTTTATCAGTGATCACGTGCATGAGATCATGTTTATCACGAAACAAATACTCCATTTCCCTAGAAACATACATCATTTACTTGTCAGTATTGAACTCTCATAGTTACATTCAAACATCACATCATGTTTTCTGCTGAACCCAAACACCCCAGAATAATGCAAACAGCATTAATATTAAATAAGCCTGCATTCAAAACAAGTTTTTCACAGTTTCTTAGCAGCAATCATTTTCCCCCTGCAGCTCTACTACAACTCCTTACATAAGTACTCACCCCCTGCTGAATTTCACTGTGTGGTTATGTTATAAAAGCAATTGACATGGGTTTTATTGAGGTTTTATGGCATGGAACTGCACAAATAGTCCATTATTTCTGAGTGTAAATGAGTGTAGGAGGAGGGTAACATGGACAGTGTTAAAAATGATTTAAAGTAAGAAACTGGAAAAGATTAGGGATCTGCTGTGACACTGTGATCAGAGGTTCATGTGTGCATCCAACAGACATCTCAACTTTGAAATGCTTTTCTTTGTTTTTACTTCTGAGCCCAAATAATCAGGTTATACTCAAGCAACAACCTTTTGTACTGAAAAATGAAGCCAATGTGAAGGTAATCTCTGTTTAAAGATGTAGAGAGTCTGGATATAGGGGTTGTAAATATCTGCAAGAATTCTGTTATTGATGCTGACATCGAAAAACTGCAAGCCATGGAACCGCAGAAATACACATTTTCAGCCTGGTTAAAAACAACTTAATAACTACTTTTAATTTAATATAAAGCCAGCATGTTCATGAGTGTGCTGTATGTGTATAAAATGTTGAAATAATCAATGCAAATTAAAAACAACAATGCAATGTGCTATTTTTATGTTTGATAGTACCATAGGAAATTAAGTTTTAAAACAGAGACTTATTGGCTATATAGTCTTGATTTCAACCCCAAGTATTTCATACACAACAGAGAGAGAGAGAGAGAGAGAACACAACAGTGGGCAATCTGAGATTAAGTAGAGAGAACAAGCACCACAAGTTACACAAAAATCAGTGATTCAGAGAAAAATCAGACATTGTTTATTGATTCATAGAAAGAACTTAGAAAAACATTTATACCATTGTTGGATAACATTATTTTTAAAAGTTGCATTTATGTAACTAAATTACTCAGAAAAGCAGCTAGTTAAAGAACACGTTAGAGTACTTCTGCTTTATCAAAAATTAAAACTCTTCAACTATTTGTTCCAAATGTCAGTCTTAAAAAGAGCCCATAGCTTCCAGTATGTCTGCCTTGGAATAAGTTGACTCTAAGGTCATTCCACAGCCTAGTTTAACTGCTCATAATCTCTAACTCTGCAGCTTGACAACAGTAAAAAACAGATGTGATAACCTTCACAGCTCTTTATTTTCGTACAATGAGCCAAGAAAAGGAAACCAGTATTATATAAAAACTTTGTGTATTACAGTACGTCGACCTGAAATGTCTGCACAGCACAGCTGTTCCAGTGGAAACAATACATTACAAGCTTTTGAATAAATGACTCACTATAATAATGCCCCACTCCCTTTCATTCAAACGTTCAACATAATGGATATAATTCCATAAAATCAGCATGCTTCCTGTACGTACTGACAGCTGTGTTTAACTTTCGCTGGTATCCAACGACATGCCAACGTGCCAACAGGTAGGAAAGAATAGGAAACAGTGCAAATGCTTCAGGGATTTTCTTTTTTGGGGTTGCAGCCTCATATTACTGTCGATTAAATTCATTTTTTTCTGTCGTTTATCTACACTCAGTACCCCATCATGACAAAGTGCAGCAGAATTTAAATTTCTTTTGCTAATTTATTAAAACTGAAAAACTGAAATATCACATTGGCATGATTATTCAGACCCTTTATTCAGTACTGAGTTGAAGCACCTTTGTGCAATTACAGCCTCAAGTCCAATTCAGTATGATGCAACAAGCTTTGCATACCTGGATTGAGGATTTTCTGCCATTCTTCTTTTCAAATCCTCTCAAGCTCAGTCAGGTTGGATGGTGTTGTCAGTGTGCAACCATTTTTTCGGTCTCTTCAGAGAGGTTGGATAGGGGTCACTCTGGCTGGGCCACTCTAGGACATTTACAGAGTTCTCCCCAAGCCACTCCTGTCTTGGCTGTGTGCTCCAGGTCATTGTCATGATGGAACGTGGACCTTCAGCCCAGTCTGAAGTCCAAAACAGGTTTTCATTGAGAATCTCTGTACTTTTCTCCCTTCAGCTTTCCTTTAACCCTGACCAGTCCCTGCTGGTGAAAAACACCCCCACAGCATGATGCTGCCACCATCATGCTTTACTGTTAGGCCGGTGTTGCCAGGTGATGAGTGGTGCCTGCTTTTCTCCAGAATAATGTTTAGAATTAAGTCCAAACAGTTCAGTATTGGTTTCATCAGACCAGAGAATCTTGTTCCTATAGTCTGAGTCATTCAGGGTTTTTTTTTTTTTTTTGCAAACTCAGTAGGCTTTCATGGATTTTGCATTTTGCTTCTGTCTAGCCACTCCGCTACAAAGCTCAGATGAATGGAGAAAAACTGTCTGCCACACTGAAGGTTCTCAAGAGTACGGTGGCCTCCATAATTCACAAATGGAAGAACTTTGGCATAACCATGACTCTTCCAAGAGCTGGTCACTTGGCCTAACTGAGCAATCGGGGGAGAAGGGGCTTGGTAAGAGAGGGGACCAAAAAACTTATGGTCACTGACTGAGCTCCAGAGATCCTGTGTGGACATGGGACAAAGTTCCAGAGGGAAAACCATCACTGCAGCCCTCCACTGATCTGGGCTTATGGCAGAGTGGTTAGACAGAAGCACCTCAGAGCAAAAGACATGAAAACCCACTTGGAGTTTGTAACAAACTCCATATACACCGCTTTCCACATTATTTAGCAAATGACATTTTTCTCTTATTTTCCAAAATATTTACGCAAATGACAGAGTATTTTTCAAGTCATCAACCATTACAGCATTATTCAAATGTTTCTGAACAAACTTCATAATGATAACTGTTTTTTTTTTCTTTTTTTTAATAAAAACCCCAAAATGCACGTTTCCACATTATTAAGCATGACAGAGTTTCAAAACTTTTTTTTGGTTGTAAAGAACTGAAAATGATTGTTCATTGAATTTGCAGCATTAGGAGGTCATGTTTACTGAAATCAAAAATTTTAATCAAAAACATCTTAACAGGCCAAGTTACATGTAGGAGCCCTTCTTTGATATCACCTTCACTATTCTTGCATCCATTGAACTTGTGAGTTTTTGGAGAGTTTCTGCATGAATTTCTTTGCAAGATGTCAGAATAGCCTCCCGGAGCTGCTGTTTTGATGTGAACTGCCTCCCACCCTCATAGACCTTTAGCTTGAGGATGCTCCAAAGGCTCTCAACAGGGTTGAGGTCAGGGGAGGATGGGGCCCACACCATGAGTTTCTCTCCTTTTATGCCCATAGCAGCCAATGACACAGAGCTATTCTTTGCAGCATGAGATGGTGCATTGTCATGCATGAAGAAAATTTTGCTACAGAAGGCACTGCTCTTCTTTTTTTTTACCATGGAAGAAAGTGGTCAGTCAGAAACTCTATATACTTTGCCGAGGTCATTTTCACACCTTCAGGGACCCTAAAGGGGCCTACCAGCTCTATCCTCATGAATCCGGCCCAGAACATGACTCTGCCACATCCTTGCTGAGTTTGTGCAGATAACGGCATAATGAGGAAGGTTTCTGACAGACAAATTCATGGGATTAAGAGAGCAGCTGCTAAAATGCCATTACAAAGCAACAAACAGGTATTTGAAGCTGCTGGTGCCTCTGGAGTCCCATCAACCTCAAGGTGGAGAATCCTCCAGAGGCTTGCAGTCGTGTATATACCTTCTATTCAGCCCCCCCTAACCAATGCTCACAAGCAGAAATGGTTTCAGTGGGCCCAGAAATACATGAAGACTCATTTTCAGTCTTGTTGACTGATGAGTGCAGAGCAACCCTGGATGGTCCAGATGGAGGAGCAGTGGATGGTTGGTGGATGGCCACCATGTCCCAAAAAGGCTGTGGCGTCAGCAAGGATGTGGCAGAGTCATGTTCTGGGCCGGATTCATGAGGATAGAGCTGGTAGGCCCCTTTAGGGTCCCTGAAGGTGTGAAAATGACCTCGGCAAAGTATATAGAGTTTCTGACTGACCACTTTCTTCCATGGTAAAAAAAAAGAAGAGCAGTGCCTTCTGTAGCAAAATTTTCTTCATGCATGACAATGCACCATCTCATGCTGCAAAGAATAGCTCTGTGTCATTGGCTGCTATGGGCATAAAAGGAGAGAAACTCATGGTGTGGGCCCCATCCTCCCCTGACCTCAACCCTGTTGAGAGCCTTTGGAGCATCCTCAAGCTAAAGATCTATGAGGGTGGGAGGCAGTTCTCATCAAAACAGCAGCTCCGGGAGGCTATTCTGACATCTTGCAAAGAAATTCATGCAGAAACTCTCCAAAAACTCACAAGTTCAATGGATGCAAGAATAGTGAAGGTGATATCAAAGAAGGGCTCCTACATGTAACTTGGCCTGTTAAGATGTTTTTGATTAAAATTTTTGATTTCAGTAAACATGACCTCCTAATGCTGCAAATTCAATGAACGACCATTTTCAGTTCTTTACAACCAAAAAAAGTTTTGAAACTCTGTCATGCTTAATAATGTAGAAACGTGCATTTTGGGGTTTTTATTAAAAAAAAAGAAAAAAAAACAGTTATCATTATGAAGTTTGTTCAAAAACATTCGAATTATGTTCTAACGGCTGATGACTTGAAAAATACTCTGTCATTTGTATAAATATTTTGGAAAATAAGAGAAAAATGTCATTTCCTTAATAATGTGGAAAGCAGTGTAAAGGCTGTGAGCTGTGGTCTGCAGCCAGACTGTCTTGAAAAATGTCCTCAACAGTTGTCCAGGCTGGTACCTGATTGACTTTATCCAGATGGTTGTCTTTTATATTACAATGGTATTAAAGAAGGTATTGAAATTGTTTGATTTTAGCTGGTATTAATTTAAAATTCTAAATCTTGTATATGACAACTCTGCCTTGGTCTGCAGTACTTTTTTTTTAGATGTTTTTTTTTAGGCGGACAGTGGATAGAGCTGTGAGCAGGGATGAGAGAGTGGGGGTGAGACATGCAGGAATGGAGCCACAGGCCGTACATGGGATACACCTTAATCACTAGGCCATCTGCATCCCTTCACATTTTAATCCTAATTTTTAACTTAGAAGCTCAAATAAATTGTACCGTCTTTGCATATGCAGATAATCATCATAATCCAGGTAGATGCTTATTTTTCCCCATTATTGAGCATGCTGTTTTTCCCCCTTTTTCTATTTTGTAGGGGTGAACTGCTCCGAAGTCATTGGTAAAGAAAACTGTGACAGAATTTGTGAGAATGGGAGATGTGTTCCAGCATCGACTGGCTCCTTCAAATGCATCTGTGACACAGGATCCTCAGGTAAGGCACTCAGGCAGCCTCTCATCAGCCAGATTGTTGCTTGTATAGTATGAGTAGATCATCTGTCTCCATTGTAACACAGGCTTTGAATCTTACTACAGTTTTGACCCCTGAAAGAGAAGTCATGGTCACTTTTTTAATACGCTTTACTAAAGGTAGCGAGAGCGATTTTTCTACATCCACTCTGCACTGCCATGTCATTTGCCTCGAAGGGGCAGCTATCTTTGGAAAAGGTCAAAGCTGGAAACTACAAAAGCCATATATCTTTTAAAGATCAGCATTTCCTCATGGGCTTTAAAGCTGATCCCACTAGATGTTATATTTGTCATCATAATATATGAAGCGGCCACTCCAAATCAAATACCTCATGTTACGAGCGCTGACATGCGGCTGTAAAAAGCCGGGGCTAAACTGCTGGCTAACTGAGCGTGTCACAGTTGATAAAACAAAGGTTTACAGCAATCAATTAAAAGAGGATTTATTGGACATTGTTTCTGCTTAGCCTATTAAATTTAAAACTTTGAAACTGGTCAGCTTCTGTGAGCTGCCAGGGGAAGAAAAGGCTGAGGATGGCCTGGCTGCAACCCAAAGCATCGTTTTATTTAATCTAGCTCATTTCTAAAAGAAGAATATCTTCTTTATTGTTCCGTTCAACGCTAAATATCAATTCTTCATGGAGTCTTCTAAATTATACTGATGGTTGAAAAATTAGATTATGCCTCAGGCTGTGATGTTTTCTCTAAAAGTAGCACCAACACACAGATGCCAAGTATGGATCTTTAGTTAAATCTTAATATTACATTATTTAAAACAAAACAAAAAACGTTTTAATACAGTAATGATGAAACAGATTTTCCTGTCTTTTTGATAGAGCTGAGTTTTTTGTTGTCATAAAAATAGCACATACAACACAGCTGTCCACACATATTTAAAGATACTGAGGTTGAATTATGGAGACTTTATATTCATCCAGTTTTTCAGCTGCATTTAAACATGATCTGGCACTTGTAGTTGGTTTGACTGCTTGATGTTCCCATTTTGCATGATTTAAAAAAAAGACTGAAGTGGGATAAATCGGCTGTAAAATTGATTTCAATAAATTTGACAACCTCAGCTTTGATGACAAAAATTCTGGTTATAAATTTCAGTGCATTGATAAACAATTTATTGATCCAGACCCCCTTTGCTTTTTTCAATTTTGTCATGTCACGATCTGATGCTACAGTTGAAAAAATATTTATATTTTCATAAATTAGTGGGGATGCTGAGTATTCACACTATTGATATTCACGTCAGCCATTTTGTTTATTCTTCTTCTTCCACGCTGGCTATCTCCTCCTTCATACTTTGTCGTATTGACACCGTTTAAACTTTTAAAAAATTCAGTTTCTTAGTCATTCAACTGACGAATTGTTTAATTTTAAAAAATGGCCATTTTCATGCTATTTTTAGCTATTTCTATGCCTTTTCAGCCATTAAATGCAATTTTTATCTACTTTTAGGCCTAAATCAACTATTTTTATGCTATTTTAACCTATTTTAAGGCTACAACCAGCTATTTTTAGGCTATTTTAAGTTTTATTAGGCTACTTTCAGCTATTTTTATCCTTTTTGAGCAAATGAATGCCATTTTATGCTATTTTATGCTATTTTTATGCTATTTTCAGCTATTTTTGTGATTTTGGCTATTTCAGCAGTTCTTCCACAATTCTCAGCATCCCCAAGCAATTTCAGCCGAAATTGCAATTTTGATTTGGTCTACATTTAGAACCCCACCATGACTAAGTGAAAACAGACTTTCTGTTTTTGGCAAATTAATAAAAACATTTTAAAAAAAATGAAATATCACATTTACTCTCATGTCTTTTGATAATTGCTGAGATGTTTCTACACTGTAACTGGAGTCCACCTGTGGTCAATTAAATGAACTGGACATGATTTGGAAATGCAGTCACCTCTCTTCAGAAGGCCTCACAGCTGTCAGTGCACATCAGAGCATAATTCAAGCCAAGAGTTTGCAAAAACCTCCATGTGAAAGCCAAGCAGGCTTTTATGTGTTTTGCACTAAGGAGAGACTTCTGTCTAGCCATACAACCAAAAGCTTAGATCAGTGGAGGGCTGCAGTGATGGTTGTCCCTCTGGAACTCTGTCCCATCTCCACACAGGATCTCAGAAACTGAATCAGAGTGACCATCAGGTTCTTGGTCACCTCTCTGACTGAGACCCTTCTCCCCTGATTGCTCAGTTTGGCCAGGCGACCTGCTCTTGCAAGAGTCCTGGTTGTGCCGAACTTCTTCCATTTGTGAATTATGGAGGCCAGTGTGCTCTTGGGAACCCTCAGTGCAGCAGACATTTGTTTTGTATCCTTCCCCAATCCTGTCTCTGGGCTCTGCAGGCAGTTCCTTTGACCTCAAGACCTGCAATATGCTCTGATATCGATTGTCAGCAGTGAGGCCTTCTAAAGAGAGGCGTGTGCCTTTCCAAATCATGTCCAATCAGTTTAGTTTACCACAGGTGGACTCCAGTCAAGGTGTTGGAACATCTCAGCAATGATTGAGAGAAATGGGAGGAACCTGAGCTAAGTGTCAAGTTTTTTTTTTTGCAAAAGGTCTCAGTATTTATTTCAATGTGATATTTCAGGTTTTTATATTTAACAAATTAGCAAGAAACTTTAAAGTTCTGTTTTCGCTTTGTAATGATGGGGTACTGAGTGTAGATTCATTAAAATAGATTTATTTTTAAAACCATAGTATCAGGCTGCAACATAACCAAATTTTAAAAGTGAAAGGGTTCTGAATAATTTCTGAATCTACTATACATACAATCATAGCAATTCAAGTTTGTTTAAAATTCCAGTTCATAGAAACTATTCCGTGAAGCTCCTGCTGCACCATTTTTGTGCTTACATTAATCCCAGTCTAAATTCAGAAGTCTTCAGGAATCAACAGAGCGTTGGTGACTTTAGCCCACCATGCACCTCAGCAGTCATCGACCCTACTCTGAGATTTTACATGGTCTTCTTCCTCATGGCTGGTTTGCTGTTGTTAAAAATGTCTTATTGCAAAGGTTCAATCAAAGGCTCAATTAGAAGTATGGTTTTGAAAATGTCATTTTCCTTTTTTTTATTTCAATTTATCTTTGTTTGATCAGCAAAGCCCCAACTATTATTAAGTTGCATGCTGATGCATTAAAAAATACATACTCTGAAGAATGCTAATGCTTTCTCTATACATCTATTCATAAAAGGCCATTCAACAGAACAGACAAAAACACAATCATGTTGTTTGCGTGGTGATTTAAATAAATTACTCGAGGCTTATGTCTGTGAACTTGGCAACAGTGATCCTCAGGCTGCTTTATGGGACATTACAGCTTCACCCATTATATCCTTAATGAGTCTCATTTGCAGCAGTAATGTACAGGCAGGTTATTACACACAAATGAGTTAGAAGACCTGGATTCTTCCCTGGCTGCCCTGGATATCACCGTCTGCTGTAAAAAACAACAAACCTCGATGAACTTCCCGGAGTAAAAAGTCCAGGTGGCTCTTCACATTGATTCATTGTGTTGTTTGGAGCACAATTTGTCCTGGCAGCATTCTTGAAGTGTCATAGCTTTGCCTTTCCAGTCCAGCCCATGCTTTCAGCTTATTATTTTGCAGGAGTGCTTTCAAGGTTACTTCCAGTCCTGTCTGGCATTAGGTTACACAAGAGGAAATTAAGTCTATACACTAAGAGAAAAGTACAACAGGAGAGGAATTTTAATATTCACCAACAGAGAATTATAAGATCATTGGACTGAATGCAGGATGTTTATTATCAAATGAAGGGCTAATAATACAGTCATATTGATGAATGCAACCATGAATTACCAGATCAATCTGCAAAGTAATTTCAAATGAGCCTTAAATCATTTTTCTCATAAATTTCCATTGCAGAGTTGACTATGGGTTTAAAAGTTTATTCATTTTTATCCATTTCTCTGATGAAAGGGATAACCAAAAGGGTATTTTTTAAATTTTTCCTCCAAAAAGAGAAAAATAGAAGATCTCAGCTCAAGGAAAAATTATACAAGTGTGAACTTTTGTCTCAAAATGATCTGACTGATAGAAAAAGTCATGCATTATGCAGCTGTTGGTTATTTCGTACCATGTCCAGGCATGCTTCTCTCTATTCCCTAGGGGTGTAATGGTACTGAAAAAATTTTGGTTGGTATGTACCTTGATTTTGAAGTCACGGTTCGAACACTCTCATCATGCATTTAACAATTATATTGCAAAATGGATCTACTACAGTTTTACTTAACAGTGAAGGCTCTGCTCTAGTGATGCTCCCTGGGATAATCAAGCAGCATGCTTTGCCAGGGGGTGCTTAGCTTGAAGCCCCCGTATGAACAGATGTATTTTTCAGAAGCAATTCACTCTTAGTAGCATGAATCTGAATAGGGGGGAGCAACAAGCTTTAAGCTGTAAAGGAGGAAGCTGGGGTGGAGGAGGTGAAGCTTTGCCAGCAGCAGCGGGATGCATCAGCACTGATGCAAGCAGGGATTAGTGAGAACTATGTCATATTTAAATAAACTGCTGTGTTGACAGGAAGAGTTGTGATTGGCTGTGAGGCAATAATTGGTGTCAGCTGGCTATCAGCCAACTGTGGTTAGGGGTATGACATAAACTAGCGCTAAGCTTCATCAATATTAGAATGAACTAGGGCAGAACAATTAAAGACATCTATCTAATTGCAGTGATTGTCGTTCATATTGCAAATTTGATATCAACTGCTTTATTGAATGGGGATTTTTGTTTCTATGTCACCGTTATAATTAAGAAAAATGGACATAAAACATGAAAAAGGAAGATTTTTGTGAACCATTTTAAAAAATGGCACTTGATTGTTTTGATTGCTGCTGCAACAAAAATGAATGTTTTAAACTGGTATTTTGACATAAGTCAAATTAAAGCAACATTGCAACATCTGTGATTTGTAAATTGCAGCAGGCCATATTGCGATTGAATCTCATTTGGGATTAATTGCCCAGCCCTATTTGGTACTCGTCTGTACCATACGGAGAGGCCCATAATGAAAGGGTTCGGTACGAATACACGTACCTTTACACCACTACTATTCCCCTCTCCCCAACTGGTCTGCTTTCACATTTGCCCCACTGATTCATGCCTGAGCGTATCTGTGTGTACACACTGTTTGATGAGAAGAATAATATGACCAAAACTGACAAAAGAAGGTTTAGTTTTTGTCTAGATGACCAAAGGCAAGAGAATAAATGCTCAGACAAAAAGGAAAGGAAGAAGCAACCACATCACATCACTGTCTTTGTTGATGTTTCCTGCTATAATGGAGACTCTGTTATTTCTCAGATGCCAGCAATGAGTCTTCCACACTACCGTGCAGCTCAGAGGATGACACGAGTCCGCTGCACAAATCCAACAGTTTCTGAAAAGACAGGATATGTTGAGCCTTACCTCAGCTTTCTTGGCTGACAAGTACCCAGTAGTTGAGGATGGTTGCGTTGACATCCCCCGCAGTCCATGCTTGAATACAAATTAATTAGGCTTGAGACCACCTCTTCAGTCGGACTCCTTCTTTCATTCTTTGTTAGGTTCTCTAGCACTAATCAACAATTCTTCCCTCATAACAGAACTTTAACTAACAACCGTGGTCAGAACCAAAAATAGCTCCTCTGAGAAAATAAAGTGTGCATACAGATGGGAAGCAAAAGGGTCATCCATTAACAAACATTATGCAAAAGCACAAAATCCTAATTATCATCTGATATTAATTCACTTCTGCATAGAAATGCATGCATATATTTTAATAAACATAGACAATTGTCTTTTATAATTATATCTCTGTCTGCCTTGTGTTTACACACATTAAGTCCAAGAAAAAAGGGTGAAAATACATTTCCTGCTCTACTAAATATTTAGATATTGCTGACCACTGATCAAATGAATCAGACTTTGTGGTCAAGTGTACTTTGATCCAACTCAGGTCCCTAATGTGAAACCACCTTTACACAAATCTTGGGTCCACGTGGTTTGGATTTTAAGGGTGCTAGCCAATTTTTTAAGGGATGTCCAAGATAAATATTGGATTTACATACAATAAAACCAAAGACACTGGACAAAACTACACAATTATACAAAAGACTGGTAGCATCCATAAACATTTCCATAGAGCAGACATGTATGTGCCTTTTTCTGTTTATTTATTTATTATTATTATTATTTTTAAGTAAATTAAAAAATCCTTGAGTTTTGGAGAGGTTATCAAGAAGACTTTGTTGCTTTGATCTCAGGTAACAAAGTGAGGACACATAAGATAAGATAGACAAGATGAGACTTTATTGATCTCCATCGGGGAAATTCTGGACACATGCACAGTGCTTAACAAATTTATTAGACCACCTGTCATATTTGTCTCAGAGACCATCCAGTACCATGAAGTGCTTTAATGCAGACTTTCATTTTCAGTGAGCTCTCCACGTTTTACCATTTTGAACAGGAATGAGGGATTTCAAACTGAATTCACCCAAATTTTAGCCGGCTCACTGGGCTTCTCTGAGAAGTCATGAATCAAGCATAGCAAGCAGGATGTTTCTTGTCATAGTGGCTGCAGCAAGCGTCATTATATTTTTGCAAGATATTACACCCCCCCCCCCCAAAAAAAATAAATAAATAAAATAAAAAATCTTAATACTACTTAAGTTTTCTAATTCCATGGACAATGCAGTAATGAAAAAATAATATTTCAATTTGATTTTACTCCCCCTCAAATTTCAACATCATACCCTTATGGTATCATATTTGATACACAGTTTTGTGAGATGTCTGTCAAGTAAATGTGATCAAAAACTTCCTTAAAAACCTTTTGTATCAATCTGATAAATGATAAAAATGGATCCTCCAGTGGATTATAGATTGCTAGAAATGCTAAATACATCAAATGTGATACACAAATTATGTAAGTGAAATTTTATGGCGTTTTTTTAGGTTTTAGTAGAAGGTTAAATAAAGAAATCATCATTTCCGCAGTTGGTTTGATCCAAAAGTTGCTGCAGGACCTCTGCGCACAGACTCTTATAGAAGGTACCAGTGTGTGGGTAAAGTTAGAGAAGACTGTAGAGCATCAAGGTTTGTTTTTATAAGTGTTAATATGACATTGAATGTGTTATATATCTTTATGCACCTGTTAAAGACATTTATATTCCCTAATTTGGTTGGTTTAGCCCTCAGCGGGGCTAGTGGGTAGCTTGTTAAAACACAGCTTACTGTTGAATACTGATAAAGAGCTGAGTGAACCCTAAGGATGGTCAGAGGACTGCAGGTAATTTTCTCAACTCTAAAACAGAGGAAAAGGATAGTTATGTGGTCCTTTCTGGTCAGGATCTGTAAATTATCTTCATTTGAAAAAAACATCTAAAAGCAGCAGGTATACTGGATGGAAACACAGGAGGTAGCTTATTTTTAGTGACATAAATAGTTACACCTTACCCCTCAAATACCAATTTTCACAAACGTTTTTTTTTAAATGTCAGAAATGGATCCAGATAATTTAAAGTAAAAGGCCTGCATCCACAATTCTGTTGCTAGAATAGTTCATGGTAAAATCAGAATAATCTGCTCAGCAGGGGTGACACTTCTCATGCAGACTGTCTCATACTGTTAGAGTGAATCTGAAAAGTCAGTGCCTCTGCACATAAAATATGGTCCTTTGTTACTGTGCATTTTTTATTTACTTGCAGCAGGTTTTTTATGAGTCTTTGCCTCCTTTGTTCCTTAACGAAATCAGTGGTGGTTTGAGGGTGATGTCATCAGGCAGGTAAAGGAAGCAGATAAACATGGAAGTCGAATAATGATGACACCATGATGATTTTAACACATAAGAGCTGTTGCTTTAGACATACGTCAAATCTGGACAGTCCACCAGCTTCAAAGGTTCCCAGGTGTAAAGGTACACGTTTTAGTACCGTACCGATTCAATACGGACCTCTTGATACACTACAAACGTGTACCGAATGAGTACATGTGGAGCAAAGTGTCTACACAGGAAAACAGGAGCGCAACACACTGTCCAGGCATCCATACAGCCATGGTAAACAACAGTGTAGCCTGAATAGTCAGAGCTAAAACGTCTCCTATTATACTTTTTTTCCCAGTGAAATACAACAGTGGACACAGACAAGGACAGAAGTTTGGACATTATTCAGCAGGTGCGTCACCGACAGCACGACCATCGGATCAATTAAAGCATTTGGAACGGCACAGCGTCATTGTGACTAGGAGAAAACCAGAGCAAACACAGCTCTGTTTGGAAGTTGAAAAGCCTCTTTATGGCAATTTCTGAGAAGACAAAAGTGATTAGGCCTAAATGACAGTTTCTAAGCAGATCTAAGCAAAATAAAGATTCATCTCCTTCATCTCTCGACATAAAAAGATCACTTCCCATGACTTGGCATCTCTTTCATTAGTGCACTGGTTTTGGGAATCAAATTAATCAAATTAATTAACCTTCCAATGGCAGCCTTGGGAAAGGGGGAGAGAGAGACTCTGTCATGTCTGCCATATCCTCAGAATCCAGGCAGACTCGAACTTCTTTATCTGCTCAGATGGGCTGTAAAAAGTGCTCCCAAACTTTAAAACTCTGTAAAAGAAGTAATCCTCTGCTGAAGTCTGTGTTGAAATCAGCAAGATAGATGCTAATTAGCACACTTAACGAACTGACGGTGATAGTATGGTGTGTTCAAGGTCAGCTGGGAAATTTGAAAATTAGAGGAAAGGGTATCAATGCCATTATATCAATGAAAATAATTAAACTAGTATTTGAATAATTTATATAGTTATCTTTATGTATTGAAGACCTTTTTAATAGGAGCAGCATTATTCCTAATTTAAATGTAAGTAGATCAAAATTGCAATTTCAGCTGAAATTGTGTGGAGAAGCTGAAAGCTGAATTGTGGAAGAACTGCTGAAATTAGCCAAAATCACAAAAAATAGCATAATATAGCATATAAATAGCAGAAAAATAGCATAAAAGTAGCTGAAAATGGCATTCCATAGCTCAAAAAGGATAAAAATAACTGAAAGAAGCCTTAAAATAGCTGAAAATAGCATAAAAATAGCAGATTTTGGCCTAAAAGTAGCTGAAAATTGCATTGAATGACTGGGAAAGCATAGAAATATATGAAAATAGCATGAATATAGCCATGTTTTAAAAATTGCAAAAGGTAGAAATGAGAAAAGTCCTAGCACTCGAATGACAAAGAAACTGAATTTTTTATAGTTTAAATGGTGTTGATACAACAAAGTGTGAAGGAGAAGATAGCTGGTGCAGAAGAAGAACAATAAACTAAATGGCCAACGAGAATGATTAATTTTGATATGTATTTATTTTCTACTTGTTTTTTTGTGTTGAATTTTCTTCAGTTATCATTCTGAAAATGTACCGAGCTGTGACTTAAAAACCGAGGTACTTACTGATCCCAGAATTTTATGTACGGCTACATCCCTAGAGGTTACCATTTGTCTAGATCAGGGGTTCCCAAACTTTTCAGCCCAGGGGATAAAGTGCATGATACTGCACAAAGCATCATGTATAAAACTTACATTTTAAGTATTTTTTTAATAACTTTTAATTGCATTGAAGCACAAAAATAATTTGATAACTGTGGTTTGATTTTAATTTGAACTCATTTTAACAATATTTTGTAAAATAATAGATAAAATTAGGATTTTAAATCATATGAAAACTGTCTTTTTTTTATGGAAAGCATCCCGCAACCCCCCTTCACTGTCTCCCAACTCCCCTGGGGGTCCTGACTGCCACTTTGGGAACCACTGGTCTAGATCGGCACTATCAAAAAGAAAGGATTGATCAATAACCAGTGAAAGATAGATTAAATAACAACAAATGAAACAGGCGTCCTTGCAGAAAAAGTGCACCCTTGTTTGATTTTCAGTGCTTAAAACTCCAGTCAGAAACACGCTGAATTATAAGCTCCCTCCATCTTTGTAGCTTTTATCTAATTTGCCTTAATTGCTGTTGCTCCTTCAAGTAAGTGGCCTCCGCCGGGTGCTTTCGCATAGTCACGGTGTCCTGCTGTCGCTTCAGCTTCTTGGGGGTTCTGTGGGGCTTGTGCTTTCTCTCACACTCCCCGCTTCAGTTGCCTCATTAATCAACTGGAAGTTAGTGGCTGCTCCAGCGCCGGCTGCCCTCGTAGGCCAAAGTCTATGCGCACAGAATAATGAGGCAAACTCATGGGACGTTTCAAATAAGATTTTCTTTTGATTTGACTCTCCTCTGCAACACCTCTCGGGTATTTGTTGAGAGGTATTACCATCGTTATACGGCTGTTTCCATTTGGTATAAGGTGTTAATTGTTTTTGCAAGCTTGTTGGTAGTAATATGAAATTTTTTAAGTTTAATTTGGACTATATTAACATTCATTACCCTTGTTAGTCCTTTTAATTAGATATCGACACACTGTTGTTACTTTATGTATATTAGATTGCTGCAGTTAATAATCACAGCAATGATAAGGGCGTTTGAGATAAACAGATCTGTGGCACACAGCTCAGTTTGTGAAAAGCAATCATTACTACATCCCATGCATGACCTAAAGTAAAATGGGCGCTGCAGCCATTATCTGTGTCATAAATATACATGAAAGATGAAATGGGCCTTAAATATAGTTTGCATTGGTGCAACTTTCACTCGACCAGTTCTGAAAACTCAATTTCTGTTGTAAAATGAGTCGAAGAGAAAAGCCGGCCCTGAAGTTGCACACGGTAAGATTGATGCCCACAGAGGAGGCTACGAGGAGCCTCTGGGACATGAGCACTTGTATCAGCAGGGGGATTATGGGAAATATGCAAAGAAAGAGTCGGTGCAAAGATAAATGTGTAGGCACCTTGAGAAGAACACAAAAATGAAAACCCTCACTGGGGAATAACATCAAGTTTTATTCACCTTGAACCTCCAGTGAATTCAGTCTAATTTTATCCTTTGCATACAATGTCAGGATGGCATTGGCCTGTCTCTGCTTAAGCTGCTGCTGCTGGGGAAAGTGTTGTGGTACTTCAGCATTAAGAAAAAACTACTGGCTAAAGCTTAGCTCAGAATTACTTTATCTAAGGATATGCTTATGAACCAGGCTGTGGCCCCGACTTCAGAAATCCTCCATGAAAATCATTTATAAGTCTTTAAGATAACTCCTCTTCTTCTTACTGTATATGGGACAGAGGTTTTAACCTAGTTTCTCTTAACCTACAAGATTTTAACTTCTAAATATCTTTCTAGGGAACCTGTGAACTCATTTATTATTTCGGTCCATATTTAACATGATAAGTTGCCAACATCAAAGGTGTAGGAACCAAAAATGGTATTTCTAATCACAATTTCATGTCATCTGGCTTCTTTCATTTTGATTTCACAACTCTCATGAACTTTTTTTACACCACAAAATGAGCTTTGAATTAGTCGCACAATACGACTATATTATTCACATGTGTGCCTGACTCCTTCTGCTTCCACCTTCACTTCTTACCTGATAGAAAAAAACATTTTCATAAAGCATGCACAGTGTTAATATTCATTTATGGATTTGTTAAATATTCACAGTGCCTATAAAAAGAATTCTCCTCCTTAGATGTTTAACTCTTTTATTGATTTTATAAATCAGTCATGATCAGTATAATCTGGCTTTTTTTGACAAAAAAAACAAACCTTTAAAAGGAACCCTGCATGCAAGTTCATGTTGTTGGATAGATATTTGTATTTCTCATATGTATATTTAACTAAAAAACTCTAGATATCCTAAATATCTGCATTTTGAGTAAATTTGAGCTTATAAACTCACCAGGAAACCGCTGTGTCTTGGTCTGCATTTGAAGTGTGTGACGACACTTAGCCATCGCGCTCCTCGCCCTTGCTAAGCAGTAACCGTTTCTCAGATGTTTTTCTGCTTGCAGCTGTTGCTGCCATGACAAGTTTCATACCAGACACGGGTTTGCTGCGTGTTGGTTTTGTCTCCTTGCTGTCAAAGCCCTGTCATTCCTCCTAAGATGTACCTCAATAAACCTCCCTACAAGTGATTGGATTCAGCATATAGTGGAAGCATGCTGGTAGCTTTTTAAAATAAAAGCCATATGTACAAACGATGGGAGTTTCTCCAAAGAAATGCTAAAATGGGCTTTTACTTTGAAAAGAGCAAAACCGGAAGTGTTTTCATACTGTGTGTATCTATACCTGCAACATTTTGAACCACGTGGAAACAGAAAGCTTCATAAATCGTAGAAGTTCGGGGAACAACTTAATTAAACAGACACATTTTAGCTCGTGGCCTTCATCTGGTTCATCAAGAAACTGATTTCAAACATATTCTACCAATGTGGATGTAAATATTTGCTTCAACAAGGTAAATATGGCTCTGTATTTATAATTTTCCTGTCTAGTTTGACTGATAACCGCTCGTGGTGCAAGGAAAAAATAGAATCTTAAAACTCTCCGTGCGTGAGGCGTGCAGCATCTCTGAGATGCAGCCCTAACACCGGCTGCCAGTCTGAAACAGTGGTTACTGCATGGGAATGATGAGGAGCGCTGCAGCACTGTGACGTCACAGTGCCAGCACAGACCAAAATATGGCGGCCTCCTGGTGAGTTTATAAACTCAAATTACACAAAATGCAGATATCTAGTGAGTTTTTTTAGTTCAATATCCGTCAGATATCCGAATATCTTATCTTACAAGATTTGAACTTGTCTGATCGTGCAGGGTTCCTTTGAAGGTCAAAGTAACATCAGATAATGAAAACACATAATGTTAAATAAGTGGCTGCATAAGCATTCACATCCTTAAAGTCAGTATTAAGTAGATGCACCTTTGGCTGCAATCACAGCACTGAGTGTGTGTGTATAGATCTTGATCAGGCTTACACATCTGGACACTTTACTCCATTCTTCTTTGCAAAACTGCTCATTGAAGTTTTTGTCTTCAAACCATTCCTGTATAGCATTTGCTGTATGCTTTGGCTCATTGTCTTACTGGAAAAGAAATCTTCTCTTAAGCTGAAGTTCTCTTGCAGACTGACTTTTTTCCAATGAGATTGAGTACATTTTCCCTGATTTTTTTTTTAAACAACCAGTATTTATATGTTATCAAGTGAGAATAACCGTTGATACCTGGAGATAAGAAAAATAAGAAGCGATCAGAGAAAACACCCAAACTTTACTGGTAATTATGGAAAAAAGGAGAAAAAAGTGAATTGATGCATGTCCCGTTTTTTGCATTATCTTTATTTTTAATGTTGGAATTTGTCTTGAATTTGGATTAATCAGAAGACAGTATGGGTTTCTTTCAGCCGTGATGCTATTCAGTCTTTTCTCTTGCTTTTTGTAATTTTGTGACTGATTTCTTAAATAATGTATATGCAGAGTGGCTAAAAGCAATCCCACTTTCACCCACACTATGTAATTATTAATAAACAGACATCAATCACCCCTTCCTTCATGCTTTATGAATTAAGCCAGTCTCATATTTTGAGGCAGAAATGCCGACAAATTACATGGAAGCATGTTTTAAATCTGACTCACTTCATTTTCTTCACCACATGGGGTTTAACTAATTTAAGCAGAGCTTCTATATTTTTAGATAAACCAAGTTAATGATCTTTAGACGTCATAGTATGGTTTCCAGATGTTAGTGCTTTCCTTTAATTTAAAAACAAACTATGTTTTCTGTGTCTATTTTTGCAGGCCCACCTTGTGAGAAGAGAAGAGCGCCTTGTGATCCAAATCCGTGCAGAAATGGTGGCACATGTGAGGAAAACCTCAAAGGATTTATTTGCCATTGTCCAGAAGGATTCACAGGCCTCAACTGCGACTCTCCAGTTGACTTGGATTGCATGTTGTACGCATGTCAAGAGGAACAAATTTGCACTGCAGGGGAGCATGTGAGGATTTAATATCCTTTATTTGTTCATTAGAGTAGGAGGTAAACAAGAAGCAGCACATAAAAAATGATTATGGTGTCTTGAAACAAGATCAAATAGCTTCATTCTGAAGGCTGCAAGAGAAATTAATATTTCCGCGTGTAGATGAGCAGAGGGAAAGAGTGTTTGCTTCCTCAAGCATTTTGATTGAATGACCCAGCGCATACTTAAGTACCAGTTTGAAATGGCTCTCATCAAAAGCTTTTCGTAATTGGAGGCCTGCTGCAATTTTCACCTTTCGGAGGAAATGCTTTTGTGGTCATACATTTTGCAGAGGCTGTAGAGTTTCTAATGTTCCCAAGGATACACTAGAGAAAACACTGTAATGCTCTAATTGTCTTCCTCTGACCTTTGTTTTGTTCATTACAGTTTGCTGAGTGCTCTACTCATTCTCACAGCCTACAGAAGAATGCCAGAATAAGCAAACTAAAAGGCACATTTATCAAAATATCTCCTGATAGAGCTGCAGCTCAACACCCAGACTTTTTCTAATTGTTTATGAAGACATTTAAATCTCTTTAACTTCTGAATCTCAAGAACTTAAGTACATTTTTGGCCTCCTTTAATGTCCAAAGCATGCATTATGGATTAACTTCTTCTTAGTGTACTCAAGGATGGGGGTTATATATGGACCTGCAGGATTGGTCCTCTTCTCCCTTATACAGGTGCATCTTCATAAATCAGAATATAATCAGAATATAATGAAAAAGTTATTTTCCTATGACTTTATTCAAGAAGGGAAACCTCCATATATTCTACATCATCTCATACAAAGTAAAAATATCATGACCATTTGTTTTACTGTTGATGATTATGGCTTAAAGCTCACAAAAGTCCAAAATGCACTATCTCAGAATATTAGAAGATCACAAAACATCAGTCCAAAAAAGGATTAATAATATAAAAATGTTCATCTTCTGGAAATCCTATTCATTTATGCACTCCAGTGCTGGTTGGAGCTCCTCTTGCACAATTAGTCCGTGGCACTGCTGGGGTGTTATGAGGTCCAAGTTGCTCTAATAGTCGCCTTCAGCTCGAGTCTGGTGTCTCTTCCTCTTCCTCTTCACTTTTCCTCAGAGATCCTCTGTGGGGTTCAGGCCAGACCAGTAGGCTGGCCAATCAAACAGTGGTATCATGGCCAGGAAAAGCAGTTTTTGGTAGCTTCCGCTTCACTGTAGGTAGGTGCAAAGTCCTGCTGGAAAAGGAAATCAGCATCTGGATTAAGCTCCTCAGCAGATGGAAGCATGTGGTGTGCTAAAATCTCCCAGTAGACAGCTGCCAGTATTGACTCTAAACTTGATAAAGCACAGTGGAACAACAGCAGCAGATAACACGGCTTCCCAAACCTTCACTGACAGTGGAAACTAGGATTCTGATGAGTTTAGTTTCATCTGAAAACAGGACTTTGGACCACTGATCAGCTGTCCAGTCCTTTTCCTCCTTAGCCCAGGTGAGACACTTCTGACATTTGTGGTTTAAGATTGGCTTGTGGTAAAAAAAATTACTATTAAGTTATTATCAATACAGATAAATACAGAATTGTGGTTAGAGTTATCTACAGTTAAGTGAGAAGTTGTTCAAGGTTATTGCATTATTTATTATTCTTTAGCAAGACAAGACCAAAACACATTCTGCTCAAGTTACAGCATGGCTCCACAGTAAGAGAGTGCAGGCACTAGACCTGTCTCCCATCAAAAATGTATAGCACATTATGAAGTGCAAGATACAACAACAGCAAACTGTGCACTCTTAAGCAACTTAAGATATACAATGGAAAGAATTCCATTTTCATCCTGAAACGCTTCCAGAGTGTTGAAAATGTGATGCAAAAACAGTGGAGAACAAATCCTGTTCCATCTTTTTTGAAACTTTGCTGGCATCAAATTCATGATGGGTGTTTACTTCCAAAAGTCAACCAACTTTATGGTCGTAAACTCTAATCGGGTTAAACTCTAAATACCTTATGTTTGTGGCATTTCATTGAATGTAGGTTGATTTGCAAATCACTGTCTACTGTTTTTAATCACGTTTTACACAATGTACCACCTTCTTTGGAATTGAGGTTTGTAGTAATAGACATACAGATTCAAATGTTTGGTAATGTCATTTTTGGTTGATGATGTTTCAACAGAAAAGTGGTCTCACATGCAGTCTAACCCTTTTTCTTGGAGCTAACGGCTGACCTGGTTTATTTCTCTGTGTATGTGCAGGACTCCGAGTGCGTCTGTGCAGATGGGACCATGGCCCCGATGTGCAGGAGGCAGCAGAACCTGTGCAGCCCATCACCGTGTCTGAACAATGCCACCTGTGTGTCCAGGGGAAATGATTATGTATGCAGGTGAAACAAATACAGGGATCTACAGTAATAGAGGCTGCTGTCAGGAGCACCTTTATAGATGATTGGGATGTCTTGTGAATATTTCTACTGCAGAGAGGGAATTTAAATGGCTCTTTTATTATTTCCCAGTCATTTAATGTGATTAGGATTTACATTTCCCTTAAAAGCTCTATGACTAATACCTACCTGTCTGGCAGTACTAAAACCTCATTGTTGCTGGTGATAGTCCTGATTTTTGTCCTTTTTGCAGAAAAACTCATGTAAAGAACAAAGAAATCTTTCAGTATATTGTCTGTATATCCAACCACTCATGTAGTATATTTAGCTGTTGCATTGATTAGATAGGGTTGGGGTTTTAATGCTAAGTTTTTATTAACATAAAAGATACAATAATGATGGTTCTAATTGTAAGTATAAATGAATACAATTATTAAACTGGATTAATAAATACAGGGCACCAATCTGGAAACCAAAAGGGGCAAAATCATTGTCATTATTAAGATTTTTATAATAATATTATGATAATTTAAAGAATATTGGTATCTTTATCGATGCAAGGCCTAATACAGTACACCCACCCCCCCAACCAGCAGAAATATTACAATGTTTGTGCACAATAATCACAGACAGTTTGTCTTTGAATTCATAATAGAATTCATTAAACAAAGCAGCAACAAAACAGTACTAATCTACAACAAAATGAATTATTTACAAGCAAAGCAAAGCATGGAAAATGTGTCTGAGAGGATGGCTGATGGTCTTAAATGTCTGAGTCACATGGTGTTCCATACATGTGACTAAAGATGAGGAAGATTGGGAAAGAAACTTAAGCTCTCAGCTACAACATTAGCACGATTAATTCACCACACAGAAACTCAGTGGAAAGACTTTTACTGCTCTAATGTTTGTGTTGGTGTAGGCAATGTGTTGCATAAATGTGGACATTGCAAAATAAATCAACAACACGTGAGCAGACAATAGGACAGCAATCACAGCTTTCAATGAATGCACATGAAACACATCCTACAGCTAGTTCTGCTCAAATCACAGCCTCTTACTTGTAATCAAGGTGTGTGATTTGAGTCTGATGTTTAACAGACTCAAATCACACACGGTTCCAGCGAGTTAAGGTTCAGCTTGAGGATGAGAACAGGGCTCGTATCGTCCCTTTGAGGCAGGAGAAAAAGTTGTGTGTCCTTCTTCGGATACAGGTGGGCTTTCTGCAGCACTCCTGTCTGGATGACGGCGAAGGAAAGAAAGAAAACTCTTTGTACTTGACTGACCGATTGCTGACTGTGGTATGTTAAAGCTGGGAAAATAAGGCATCAGTGGAAGAGAACTGGTCTGCTGCTTGAATGGTGTTGGACTGGCAGTGGAATGGGGGGGGGGTCACACTGGGTTTAATACCTGTGGACCCCCTACAGAGTGTCCTCAGGTCTCGTCTTATCAGAGAGAAGAATGTGTCCTCCTGCAAGGGCTCCAGGGAAAATTAGTCCCCCAGGCTTCGTCATTATTTATTTGAAAGTTACCCTCTGAAAAATAATACAATAAAAACAATAAATAGCACTATAAATAAGAGCATAATTAAATGCCAAATTGTCAAGGGTCCAGGATGCTATTGGCTAATACTAATATCAACAGATATCAGAATTTCTGCTGATATTTACACTCATTATTACAGCTGTAAATATTGCCAATAACAGACTTGTGTCAGCTGAAGTCTTTTCTTTGTTCATCCTCATTCCTCAAACTTTAAAACGTTTTAAGGACTGAAGTTTGTTTCCTTGTTCATCCTTAATTTTTAAAGAGCATTTTAAGGACTGAAGTTTTTGGTCTGGGCTACATTTTTATCTCAAATATTAGCAAAAATCCAACTTCCTGCATCCCTAATGAATATTTTATTACCTGCCTGAATCTCGACACTAGCACACAGTCTGGGGTCATTACACTCTGAGAAGATTTTTTTTTTTTTGTTTTATCTGAAGAAGCTGTTCATTTTGGCTCACTCCAGGGAAAAAGCTTTGTTAGAATCAGTGAAGCACCTCACTTGACTTTGCAAGAAACTGGTTAGCTGTGTGGATAGAGCTTTCTTCATCAGGCTGAGAGCCCACAGTGCAGCTGTGTGCTGGTGGTTAACTTCCTCAGCTCTGATAAAATCTTGGCAACGTGTGAGAAAGTCAAACAAAAGAAAAACAGCTCCCCTTATCTCCACTGAAATAGGTCTACCCTCTTGGACAGCATGTTTGCTAAGTTTTGGTGCTGCAGCAGGACCGTCAGTGTTACTTCATGCTGATGAAGGACACACACAGTGTTATGTTTGATTGATTTGTTGTCATCATTCAATATTCCCCTTTTACATTTACTTTGTGTAGTTCATAAAGTAGGTGAAAATTAATCTCAGTAATATTTTAATTGATTAAATAATTAGGCAATTATTTTCAAAATCTCTCCAGAATGCCCTGTCAGCCAGATAAAAGCATGCTCACCATATCTGCTGCTGTTCATGTATGACACTCCTGGTCATCGCTGCTCACAAAACATTATCTAGTAAAGCATCAAAATACACTTTCTTTAGTTTGTGTCAGGAAATGCAGCCTTTGAAACTGTACACCCCTCTTTTTGAATTTTTTTTGCTTTTTTGGCATATAATCATAATAGGCCAGTCTAACTTAGGTACGTTATTTTCTTTTGGATTCTGTACAGCCATGCCGGGACCTGAACAAAAGTTTGGATACTCGAAAAGCAAGGCCTACAGAGTTGGCCGGGCCCCTGAAAAATCAAGAGAATGTTGGATGTGTGGAATTGGTGCTGGCTAACAGTTACCTCATTTTCGACCTGAAAAGTGTGTCTAAAAGTTTTGGGATTCTGATAATGAAATTATTTTTTTAATTAAATTATTTTTCTGTTACTTTTTAACCCTTTTCAACACTTTTCCTTCAATTCTTGACCATTTTTGCCACTTTTTACCCATTTTGGCTGTTTTGTCCTCATTTGCCTAGGTAGATTTTGCCATCCTTTTGAGGGGGACCTGGATGCAGCCCAGGACCTCCACTTCATACCGGAAGTCAGACAAGCACCACCACAGCTTGTCTTCTAATACCAGAAGTCCCTTGAACTGAACGTCTTCTTCCTTGTTTCTTCGTGCATCGTCGCCATAGAAGAAGAAGAAGACATTCAGTTCAAGTGACTTCCGGTATTAGAAGACAAGATATGGCAGAGATTTTCCAACTTCCTGTGTGAAGTGAAGTTTCATGGTTGCATCCAGGTACTCTTGATCTTTGTAGCCACTTTAAGCCAATTTTTCATGTTTTTCACCCCTTTTGCCACTTAACCCATTTATGCTTTTTTTGTACAAAATAATTCATATTTACTGTATGTTCCTAATTTAAAGGTAATCAGGAACCCTGAATTTTAAGTTATTAAAACATTTGGCCCCACCCCCCCAAAAAAAAAAAAAGAAATCAGAAACATTTCAGGAATTAAACTGCCATAACGAGATTTTTCTGTACCATATAAATTTGTGCATAAAAATCATGTCATATTGCTTGTAAAATCCTATATGAAATCAAATCAAAATCATATTGTGATTGCATTTGTGATACTGGAAAATATATATAGTTGTCCAAAATATCATTAGTGTTTGTGTCGTGATAAAACAGGTGATTTACACCCCTACTGGTGGCTTCTCTCTCCTTCCTGCACAGTCACTCAGTTTGATCTATGCAGATTTACACATGTGCCATATTCCCTTCATTTCTTGATGATGGCTTTAACTGAACTCCAGGGGATTTTCAGTGCCTTGGGATATTATTTGTATCCATCCCCTGACTTCATCTTTTCAATAACCTTTTCTCTGACTTGCTTTGGGTGTTCTTTTGTCCTCATGGTGTAATAGTAGCCAGGAATACTGGCTTGACATTACTTTGTAGAAATCTGTTTTCACTTTGACATTAAAGAGGTTTGTTTTATAATTTTATTTCTGTTTAAAAATAGCCAACTTATATTAACCATACTTGATTTATAAGCACTGTCTCATTCAGAGCAGACACATCTCAAGCTCAAGCAATGTGTGAAAACACAGCTCATAATTACAATGGTGGCTCGTGCTCACTCTGTGAACAATCTTTGCTTGCTTATGTTTGATAAATGGCCAAAACATATACATGTAAAGCCTACCTTTAATCACTTTGAGAGGTTTTATTGAGTTTGGACATCATCAGAATGGGACATGTCACATTCCTTTAAGACTATAAAATTAAGGATCTTTCTGGGATAATACCAACTATATTAAATATGACTTAGGATTAGGCTTTTTAGATGATATTGACATTTTAATGCAAAAAATCTTCAAATTACTAATTATAGCAAATTGTTGAATGAATGAAATCTCATGACTCATCTAATGGTGTTTTAAAATATTCATTGTGAACTTTAATGTGCGTTTAGTATTATTTATCATTAATAAGGTTGGTGTGGTGCCTTTTTGGATAATAATAGGAAACCATTATTTAAATGTCTGAGATGAGTTCCTGATTGCATGGTAATATTTTTGTTTTGTTTTGTTTACTGAAAGCAGTTCTATCCATTTGAATTACAAACTAACACACAAAATATGAGAATTTTAAGTAAAGGCTGTTAGTTTAACGTTGTTTTTACAGTTGTTAGGAAGCATATTTTGGAATTCATTATTCTACTTATTGTGTCCAGAAATACTAACTCTTCTCATTTGACAATCCAGGTCATCAAAATTGGAAGAATAATTATGCACACCACCTCACCCACACATGTATCACAGAGAGGTCATGTAGAAAACAAAATTACAGCCCCATGTGTCTTTTAAGAGTAAAATATGCCTTCTCAGTGCTGAGGGTGAATTGATTTTTCATGACACCGACCTCCTCTTTACAGATGTCTGAGAGGCTTTTCCGGGAAGAATTGTGAAGAAATAATTGACTACTGCAGGCTGCTCAATATCAACTGCCTAAATGAGGGATTGTGCTTGAGGGTAATTGGCGGATATCAGGTAAGTAATTTACTGTTTCAGGCTCAGTGAAATACTGTTGAGCCTGCAAAATTCTGCTCATGTCTCACCTTTTTTCAGTTTGAACAAAATGCACCTTAGAAAAAGCTGATTTTTTGTTTTGGTAAGGGCTGATCAAATAAATAGATATATATCAATGAAAGGAAAAAAGCAAAGTATTTTAATGAACAAGACCTTGTTTCTGACAAAGTTTCCTTCTGAATGGAGGAAAGCTATATACAAAAAGGCTGATTGCCTCAGGCTGATTTAACTCCTGGTTATATCTTAGTAATATCATTGTATAAGTAATATTTACAGACCTTATTTACACACCATCATTTATTTTAAAGTCATACAGAGGTGAAATTGTTTCCTGATCATTGGAAAGTTTGTGTGTCATGAAAACTGCAGCACACTTTCATTAGCTCTCACTGACAGTTGATTAGTCTTTACTCTATTAATGTTGTACTTTTACCAACCTTGCAATGCAATAAGGTAAATTTGTGTGGAAAGGGGTGTTTTTATCCCAAATAACTGTATAATGGCCCAGTGTCTTTACACACTGGTGCATATTTTCAGTGATAGGCCATTAACACAATAAGAGGAGCATTAAAGCTGTGCCTTTTGACATGCTTACAGAGTTTTAGAGCGTGCACTTTATCGTGGAGTTTTAACAAAGAAAGAATCGAATCATTTGGCTGCACAGAGAAAGACCGACAAAGAACAGCACATAAACCATAATCTCTGTCACCTATGTGTGCCACATCTCCTGTGTTATGTTGTTTAATATGAGCATGGAGAAGTGCTCTAAAGAGAGCTTTATTTAATCAGGAATCACCTCCAGGCATACCAAATACATTTCCTTGTTTCAACAAAGTCCAGTTATTTTCCAGCTCTGCCACCCTCTCATCACATAAAGCTTTTCTAGGTGAAAAAGATGTTTTTGCTCTTCTACTGACTGTCTTCGATAAGATGTTAATTTACCAACTGGTTCCACTGATGTTGAACAACAAGAACAACAACCACCTGTCAGCCTTGCATTATGAAACTATACTGCCTAGTTAGGAATGCCACAGACTGAACGTTCATCCAATCACCCTTGAAGATTTCCAGACACCTTTCAGCCGTACCTTTAGCCATGTAGGACACTAAGGATTCATCAGGGGGCCTGATGAGCCACAACCTGGGGCTGGAGGGGTGACCAGAGTCAAACTCAACACACAAAATCACTCATCTCTTTAGTCTGGGTCTTTCAAGACAAAAGAGATGATGCGCCTAGAGACCAGCAGTTTTCAGGCCCTTGGGGTGTCTACAACATGACAAGGGGCTTGTGGCAACCCTCCTTCCTGCCCAGACAATACCCTAAGCCGTGCTTATTTGCCACATCCATCCCCTTTCTCCGCCCCAAAAGTTTTGACTTTCTTATTTTTTCAACGGATTATTTTCCCACACCCCTGGCAATATGCAAGGACATCCATAGCACGACTGGGGTTGTGCCTAACCTCCAAACCTGCACCCTATACAGCCTCAGTTTTTGGCTCAAACATGTCTAAAATGTTCTGCACAGTCCTGTATGTGAAACAGTCCATGCTATAATTTGAAATGCTACAAAGCTATCTCAATTAGCATATGCTAGATTAGCCTCTCCAATGAAGCCATTCACCTGTCTACTAGACATCATAACAACAGTTCTACTATACATACACATACTCAACATGCAAATAGTTTGCAAACAATGGGCTGTAGATGCTGGCTGAGTCATATTTGCACACATCGGGTTAAAATTATTACTGTAGCCTGTTGAGATTCTTTTGCCTCAAACGTTATTTCCCAGATTATAATCCTTTTTTGCTAACAAAGGCTAGCTGTCTATGAAGGGGAGATTTTTAGCTTTAATTTTGCTTTAATTTAAGAATAAAGTTAGTTGGGTTCAATATATATTGTATCAAACTTTAATTGAAAGAATCTGTTTGTTGCATAATCTATTTGTGTATTGTATTTAATCGTGGGGTTCTTCAAACACTAAGAATATAACTCTCTTTATGATGCATTTATGCAGAAAGATTTAAACATCAGAGTGATACGGTCCTTTGAACAGATTTGGTTTTAAACATAAATCAGGCTGCAGCATGAAGGTCCTTCATCCTTGTTCTTTAAAGTTGTCATAAATTATACTAAAACAAAGAGAATAACAGGAAAGTAAGCAGTATATGTCTACAGGCAGTGGTAATCTAATTCTAACCCATTAATCATGTTGAGTATGTGGACACTGCTCAGACGGACAGGCTCTGGTCTAATTTACTCCACTCTCCTCAAACGTCTGTATTTTTTACAACACCTGAGAGTGCTCCGTAATGCCCCATAGCTCCTAATTATTCTCCATCAGTCTTGTTCCATTAGACCACTGAGAGCGTTCTTAATCTAACATCCAATTTTATAGAGGCTGCTCGTTGGTGGAGGTCAGACATAATCCAAAGTGTAACTCTCTAAAAATGGGTGATTTATTGATTTGTTTAATGTGTTATGCCTATTCATGTTGTTAATGTAGTTTTCTTTTGAGTACGATGAACCATTGGGTAGTTCATTAAAGCAGATGTAGTTCCTTGCCCACTTTAATGAAGATGCTCCTAACAGGAAAAATGACAGCAAAGGATTTGTCTTTGGATCTACAGAGCAGTAATGATGAAATGAAAAAGAGGCTTTATTTTCTTATAAAAGGATTGTACTTTATAAATTTATTTCAGTGCAAATGAGCCTGTCACTTCAGCCAAGATGTTTGGCTTTAAAACGTTTAGTTGAATATAACAAAAATAAGCTACTTTGTTTCTATAGATATGTATGCTTATCTCAGATAAACCCTCATACAGCTGGCTAGAAACAGGAGTTCTTTGTGTATTTTAATGGTCCCAGTTTTATTTATTTGTGAGAATCTCAGCATTTTGAATTTACAAGAATAAGTAGTTAAATCTTTCTATCAATAATACAGATCACAAATCATTTCAGCTGGTATAATTCCTTTTAGAATTTAAATGGTGACACTTTACAATAAGGTACACACAAATGTTGTACGAGGTACACAGCTAGTGAACCAGGGAATGCATGAGTGCGGCCTGTCTAGTACAAATAGGTAGAAAATTATGGATTTAAACATAGAGAAATAATTTTTGACAATTAGAAAACCAACACTGCCAGCTTATTAAAGAAGCCCAGCACTCCAACATTAGGCTGCACAGGTTTTAAAGCTAGCACAAAAAGTAAAGAAAATTGTGTTTGGTAGATTATTTCTTTGTTGTATCAATGCCTCTTGACAATAAATCTTATATTATGGGAAAGCCTGTTTATTTTCCTTTTAAATGGTGCCACATTTGTAAGGAACATGTATTTGTGGGATGAGCAGCAGAGCTGAGTATGTGGGTTACGGCCATGAAAAATTTGCCAAATCTTCTCGGCCAATGCCAAACAGCTTATTCTGCCCTTTACTCTGGTTTGGTGGATTGGGTGATTGAAGTCTGAAGAAACAAGACATCTTGGCAATTTAACAATTGATTCATTTAACAAACAGGAGCCTCAGTAGAGTGTGGAAGAACCATACACAGCCACAACAGCCTAGCACCTCCTCCTCATGCTGGTCACCAGCCTGGTCACACAGCCTGCCATCCCACCAGCCTGGTGGGATGGCATCCCATTCTTCAACCAACATTTGTCGCAAGTCAGCCAACGTGGTTGTGTTGGTCACTCTGGCACAGACGTCACACCCAAGCTGATCCCAGAAGTGTTCCATGGGGTTGAGGTGAGGACTGCTGGCGAGCTATTTCATCTCCTCAATTCCTAAATTCTGGAGGTAATCTGTTCTGTGGGGGCATGTGTTGTCATCTTGGAGGATAGAGTTCTGTCCCAGACTGTGGAGATTGTCACTGATTTCAGAATTTCATCTCGATATCTCTGCATTGAGATTGCCTCCAGTGATGAGAAGCCTTGTTTGGCCAGTGAGGGAGATGCCGCCCCACACCATCACACTGCCTCCACCAAACATGATGCTCTATTGGTGGAGCAATCAGCATAGCGTTCTTGACGTCTTCTCCACACTTTGACTCTACGTTCCAACTGCCATAGGCAGAATCTGGACTCATCGCTGAACATAATGTTCCTCTACATGTTCAGGTTTTAGCATGTGTGTTGCAGACATCAGCGCAAATGGGCCTGATGGTCAAGGGCAGTCATGGCAGGCCTCCTGGCAGCTCTGTTAGACCAGAGATAGGCTGCATACAGTCTGTTCTGGATTGTCTGGGCAGAGAACCGACAGCCATATCCATGTCCTTTAACCCTTGACTGCAAATCTGTAGAAGACAGACTACAATTCCCAAGTGCTGACAGGTGGAGAAAATGGTCCTCTTTGGATGCTGTCTTCATGGTACGCCTACTTCAAGGCCTGTCTCTGACATTCCCTGTTAAAATGAACTTGGACTGTAGTTTGGAGATGGCACTAGGACTCAGTCCAAATAGTGACACCACTTGGTTTTGATGAACACCAGATCAGTCAAACGTGCCATGCTGATTCTTGGAGCAGCCACCTACTGACCACTAGCAGGCCCCATGCTCAGGTAATGACAATCAGGCACCTGATAGTCATCACCTGGGGGTACCAGAAGCTCAAAACAAGAGGGCAGAGTAAGCTGTTTGGCATTGGCAGAGAACATCTGGACATATTTTTCATGGGCACAACCCACATACTCAGCTCTGCTGCTCATCCCACAGACAAATGTTCCTGACAAATGTGGCACCATCTAAAAATAAACAGGCTCCCAAAAAGTACAAGATTTATTGCCAAGAAGCATCGTTACAACAACAAAACATCCTACCAAACTCAAATTTCCTTACTTTTTGTGCTAGGTTTATTAAAACAGGGCTGAGCAGAGTTAAAAACCACATCAAAATATAAAAAATTAAAAGGGTGTATTACATAAAATGAAGGACATAATATGGCATTTAAACTGCCTCACTGTGTGCCCACCCTCCTGTCCTGCAGGAGAAGACACAGCCTAAAGTTTTCTGCCAACACACTAGAATTCTATGCATGTTTCCTCCTGCGGCCAGCCCTCTCAGTGTCCGTGTTAAACCAAAATAGATACACATGGCGTTCCTGGGCCAAAACAGATGTTACAGGCTGGAGTATCCTTGCTCGACGGACACTGACTGCTGCGCTCTGCTTATTCTGGTGGCTCGCTCTGTGGCTCTTTCACTGTCCTGTCCTCCTGGAAGAGACCGCTGTCTTCCTCTCTGCTGTATGCCACTTTCTGCTTGCTTCCCTGTTGCCTTTTCTCTTCTCTCAGCCAACACCACACACCTGTTGCCAATCTGCTGATTGCAGCCCAGGCACTTCAGTGTCAGTCCAACAATTGTTGCGTGCACTGAGACACTCTTATGCACACACACTGAAATAATTAAAAGCAATCAAGGACAAAAACAGTCACACATAAGGAGTAAAAACACTAAAGAAGCAAATAAAAAACAGCCATGCTATATAAAGGGACTGACACCTAAACGGACCCTGTCACATCAGGGCCTGTGTCTACAGCTGCTGTTTCTTCTGCTGGCAGTGGCAATAGCCTCAGTTTCAGAGCACTTCTCACTACTGTCTGCTGTTGCTAGGTTACAAAAGTTGACTTCCGCTTCTCTCTGTCTGTTCTAAATACCTCCCTGCATGAAACATTTATTTTATTTGATGATAGATATCTAGAAAAGGATGAAAATCAATGTAAACAAATGCTGTCATTAGCAGCAGCTGGTCTTAGAAGTCCTGCCCCTTCTTTATTTTGATTGGTCAGTGAGAGAAAGGTGACATTGACAATCAAGCAGGGGTAGGTGTGTGATTGCAAACACCTAAACATGAAGAGAAACCTGAGTCCGTTGAAAATATTACTATTATTATAATACACTATTCACATGGGACTAGTATTACCTGTGGACCTCTGATGATTTCTGAATTAACCCCTGATGTCAGTGTTTGGTGTGAGGACTTAGCATGGGTAATGCACTCAAATTTATGGACACTTCTGAAGGAAATCATGAGGATGCTGCATGGCTCAATGAAAATGCACAGTGCATTTTTATTTCTAAAGTTCATACAAGAAATGCAATGTTGTGCACATCCTGTTCTGTTCCTGCATGCGTCCTATACATACTGATAATCAGATTATACAATGGACAGCATTTGCTTAAGTGTTTCTTCACTCTCTCCATACAAAGATATATTTTAATGTTTTTCAGATCTATAGTAAACAGTCCATGACTAATAAGCTTGTGAAGTATCTCCTCTAAACCTCCCATTATGCATTTGAAGTGGGGGAGAGCGAAAGTCGAGCTTCCCTCCCGTTAATGTCTGAGATATGGAGAAGTCTAATGTTAAATATGAACCTCTCCTGTTACTTTTAATCGCCCTTTGTGCAGTTGATGTTATTCAGGGGTCTATACATTTGGGATGGTTATGCATTCATAAAAATCCTCCTCGTGCATATCAGCTGTTGTAATCTAACCACTGAATGTTGAGCGACACTTTCAGATCATAAATTGTGTTATGCATGCAATGTATGGCTAAATGATACTGATATAAGGTCAGGTACTGGCAGAGAGAGACTGTAGGATTTAGTGCAGAGGGCAGTTGCACATTTGGGCAGCAGAGTTTAAATAAATGCAACGAAGCCGGTGAGTTATTTCTGTGGATAATCTCAAGTGCAATCATTACGCACGCATCTTAATCAAATCACATGACTTACATCCTCCTAAATTAGTGGTCTATTTAGGATGCAAGATTTCTGGTCTCTTTCTCAGCTGCAATCGCCTGCTGTCTAGATAAGCACTGTGGACTCGCTTTCAACCTACCTCCACCCCAGCACCCCCTGTTTTGGCTCAGTGGCTATGAGATCAAAAAATTGTGGTTTCAATGGGAGTCACTTGAGAGGATAGTAAATTTTAGATTGAATCTAACACAAAAACTAATAATGCATCAAGTCAGTATTTTGGCTAATCTTTGACATAGCCAGGACTAATTTAAAAAACACCCCACACCCCAGCATTACTTATCAGAAAAAATAATTACTGTTTTGTGTGTGTGTGTTTTTTTTTTTTTTTTTTTTTTTTTAAATAATACTATCCTGTAATCAAACTGGTATTTAAAGGGTTAAAATCCTGGAATTTATTTGATATTTGATTGTTTTGGTCAGAACTGAAGTTGATCAAAAGATTTCATCAAAAAAAGTAGAAAAAATTATGAATGTATGCTATTTTTATAGCCATTTTTGGAAGTGGACGTTTTTGCCCTTAATGACTCGAAAGGGTAAATTTGAAATCTGATGCTACACAAAAAATAATAATGCACCAAAGTCAATATTTTGAATAATCATTGACATATGTAAGCTGGATTTAGAAATAATGCCCCAGCCATGCAACATTTGGTTTAAGGAAAAGAACACTTTTTTTTGCTTTTTTCATGAAAAACAACATTGACTTTAAGTTGTCAAACTGGGATTTAAAGGGTTAAAATCCTCGAAATGATTGAATGTTTGGTAGTTTTGAGCACAGCTGAAGTTGTTTAAGAGATTTATGCAAAAAAATGCAGGAAAAAATATTAATCGATTAAGTTTTTATAGTGGTTTTTTGGAAATGAACATTTTTGTCCTTAATGACTTTAAAGGGTAGTAAATTAAACTTATGCCTGGGGGTTAAACAAACTACAACGTGAGATTATCGGTCAAAATACATAAAAAAAGCCACTTTTACACATAATCTGAAGAAAAAGAGAAGCACTATTTCTAACCCATATGTGTCATAACTTGGTTAACCTATGCAGCCTCTCTTTTTATGTCAGTTAAAGCCACACAGACCATAAAAAACATTATTACCATCCTAAATTCGGAGATGATGGGAACGGGATTATTATTGCCTGTGGTCCTCTGTGTGCTGAAATATGGTTGGTTACTTCCCCTGGAATTTTTACTCTGCAAATACAGACATGATCCATTCACACAGGATTAAAAACACAGGCACCCAGTGCAGTTATTACAAATTACCAGAGGTCCATGGGTAATACTGACCCCATGCAAATAGGGCATAAGGCTGGAAAATTACTTATTAGCTTGTGTATCTTACCCATATTTCATCTGATTGTGATCTCCGTCTTTTATTAACACAGATTCTTGTCGAGTGTCATAAAGAAAGTAAAATGGCATATTTACTTGGTGTAACTTCAGGAAAATATCTTAAAACACTAATCAAACCACTTATTAATGAGACGTCTTGGATAAACTTTATTGACAATTGATGTGAAACATGTTTCTTACTGATAAACAGACTCCTGCTCTGCCAGACTTTAGCTCTCTTCATAATCAGATAAAGAAGGAAAATAACTATTGAAGGAAATATTTATAGTACTTCAGGCATATGCGTCTGGGTTGTGGCCACTCTTGAATCACCATATGCCTCTCGAGATCCTGAGTCCCTGTTGTCAGACTTCAAGCCCGGTACCCAAGCTGCTGCCAGTGAAGGCATGCTGAAGTCACTGAGGAGGAGGGGAGGCCTCGTCTCTGGGGAAACCATTAATATCATCGTAATGAGTCACAGGGCAAGACTTGATTGCAGAACCGAACTGGGCAGGAGACAAAGGTGTGAGGCTGCAAAGAGGGGTACAGAGGGATGCGGAGGCCAGGGTTCGTGGCCTGTGTGAGACCATAGAGGACCTCAGATCTCTGTCCTCAGCCTGTGATAATCTGCATTTAAAGGGACACACCAAAACTGACTGTTTTCTGAGCTGGTATTTACAGCAAGAGAGGAAAATCACCCTCTTGTGGCTCTTGTTACAAATTAGATATTGAAAGCATGTACATACATTTCATTTAGAACCACAGATGAATGTGTTAAAGGTGGAAAAGGGGTGGGATATGTCCCCTTTAAAGCCAAAGCTTATTTGTAATGCCCTACCCTAGACTGGCCTTAAAATGCACAAACTTAACAAATAACTATAACTAAATAATAGCTGAAAATAAACACCACAAGATTCAAATGATCCCTGGTCCACATGTTGATTCCTTGAATAAAAACACAGTTATCCCAGTGATCTGTCAGCTGCTGCCTATGTTAAAAGCCTGGTACTCTGAGCAGAACCCAACGTTTCCTAGGAGCCTATACTGATGATTTCTGGGTGATTTTAAGACTGATACCTTTAATAAAACTACCAAGACTTAATGTGTTAATTTTTAGGACATGACAATGTGTTACCAGCTTTAGAAGGGAATGTGGCTCATGCACTCACCAAATACTGGCTGACAGAATAAAGGTGGAGAAAGTTCTTGCTAACCTCATACATTCTGATAAGTTCATGTATACTGTGCTGTACCCTGACCAAACAAATCTTGTTCTGTTTTCCCGCCTGCAGTGTGTTTGTGCCCCCGGATGGATTGGAGAATTTTGTCAGTATGTAGGTGATGCCTGCCTGATGAATCCCAACAGCTGCTTGAATGGAGCCACATGCATTACAACGAGTCAGCCTTCCTCTCCCCCGCAATTCACCTGCAAGTGCCCCCTCGGCTTCGCAGGTGAGATATGGTTGCTTCATTATCTGTTTTTGCCCCTCTCCATCTGTCTGTCCGTCTGTCTGTTGGCAGGAATTCACAGAATATGGATAGAGGTGTACAAACCCTTTTGGTAGGTTGGTCATGGAGCAAGAAATGACTGATGCTCGGGGGAAAACATGACCTGCATAGGTGCTGTTTTGAAATTTTATTCTTTGAAAATCCCCTGGATGCTGTGAATGCAGATTGCCCTAAATATAAATATATGAGAGGGTCATTTTCTGAATATTTAACATCTTTAAAACGGTGAATCTGCAGTCTCATGCAAGACATTTGATAAAGAGCTCACATGCTGAGAGTAAGCCATGAATTATACATCCCTACCATGGGTGTTTTAAGGCAGATTACATAAAAATGTCAATAAAACAAGTCATGAGTGAGCTGTTTATTCCACAGATCATGTATCATAGGAAACATGAATGCAGTTGTGCTTTGGTTATATTAGTTTTGATTGGCTTACAGATGCCTATTAAGATTTAACATCACATTTAAAGTTTTCCTAAAGAAAGGCTTTTTAATCTTGCTGTCTTGTCATGGAAGGTCATCCCATTGAGCATACCTAAAATAAGAGATACTGTGATCATTCATAATTTATCATTTAAGATGGTAAAATACTGCCCTTGATTATCTATAGACATTAATTATCAACCTAACATTAGCAGATGAGTACAGCATTATTAGCCCCCCTATGAAAAAGTAATTTTTACCTCCGCCAAGAAGGTTATGTGATCAGGTGGGTTTGTTTGTTTGTTTGTTTGTTTTTTAGCAACATAATTCAAAAAGTCATGGATGGATTTTCATGAAATTTTCAGGAAATGTCAGAAATGGCATAAGGAAGAACTGATTAGATTTTGGGACTGATCCGGATCACCGTCTGGATCCAGGAATTTTTTAAAGGATTCTATACTATTGGGAGATAGGGCTAATGGCAGAGGTTTGCGCTGTTACCACTTTACACTAGGAAATTGTGGACATGAGTAACTTTTTCAAAGTTTTGGAGTTTATAGAGTTTGTAAGACACACGCCCGGTTGAGGAAACAAGTTGGAGCGTAACAGAGAGAAAGACAGAGAATTGTAGTGAGAATACTCATAATGCTGGGAGGAATAGAGAAATATTCACCCTCTGCCATGACTTCCACATGTAGCGAAGCCAATGCTTTGCCTCACTGTGTCTCCATCCCACCGGGGAAGGAGTAATCGGCGAGTTAGATTTTGGGAGTGATCCAGATCACCGTCTGGATCCAGGAATGTTTTTCAAGGATTCTACACTATTGGGAGATAGGGCTGATGGCGGAGGTCTGCGCTCTCTGAGTGCTTTTCTAGTTTCAAAGTGTTTCCCAAATGCTGTCAAACAGAACAAGGAAATTTAACGCAGTTTTTCCTATAATCTCAATTTTATTTTGTACTTTTGGACTTGTCCAAGTCCAGGCCAGAGATCTCAGAGTGGTCTGTGATCTTAAGGAGGTCAGAGAGCCGAGGTTTTGTCTGCTTTGAGGTTGTCAGAATAAGATAAGCATATATTAAATCAAATCATGACAAAACACTTATTATAAAGGTTGTAAAAAGGTCTGTTAGAAAGAAAAAACATGTGTAGACCTATTTCCTCAGAGTTTTAGCAATGATTCATTAGAGGGTGTTGATTTTTCCTCATTTGGGTCCCGCTTTTAGGAAAAAAACGGTTGAAAAGCACTAGGGATGGGAATCAAGAACTGATTTCAGTTGAGAACCGCCTCCAATTGGTTCACTCCATTAACATTAGGGGTGTAACAGTTTTTGTATTTGTCATGTTTCAGGGGGACGTAGCCCCACAACGAATACGTCTGAACCATTAAAAAATCTTTCCTTCTTGATGGCAGCCACGTTGATAAACGTTTGCTAGCTGCTGTAAAACCACCAACGAAGAAGAGGAAGTAGCCGGCATTTTTAAACACACGTGGAAGAAAAGTTTCCTCAAGGCTCTGAAGGAGACCTGCTGCATTTTTCTCCCTCTACTCATCTCTGCGTTGGTTTTAAAAAGCCTCCGCATGTGAAAGCAGAGAGGGTTGAGGATACTACCACTGATAAAACATTATAAAGACACGGATCACTAGAAGTAGAGAACACAGACGACAAATGTGGTTTTAACATGAGCCAGTCTGGGATCCTTCACTGATGAAAACAAGTTAGGATTTTGCACGAGTAACCACTGCACCGGCTATCGATTTAAACTGTCTTTACGGTTAAGCCCTTTTCACACCGCTGCACAGCAACTTGCCGCCTCCAGTCATTTAAATGAGGGACAGGCGGCAGACGGGAAGCGGTTTTAACCGCGGTGGTAGGACCCAGAAGCGGTTGCCGCCCACGTGAACACGCACAGATTTTGCCCTGCCGCTCGGAGTTCGGCATGTTGAACTTTCTGGCGGCAGCCACCTGGCAGCAGCCAATCACTTTGAAGGAGGGAGAGAACCCAGAAAAAGCAATCTTTGTGGGTCCAAGCAAACAATGGAGGAGCTCATAATGTTGGTGTATCCAAGCTCTACAACACGGCTCTACCTTCGTATAAAGACAACTAGAAGAAAAATTGTGAAACCAACCACTGAAACATATTCTCTAGGGGGAATTATTTTGATGACGGAACCGTATTTTTTCCTTCATTTTATAGTACATTATACATGTTAATACACAGAGATTGTGAGGTACTCTACCGTGTTTTTGGGGACGGGTGTGTGATGGACTTGTGGGTGGGCTCTGCTGTGATGTTCACCGAAGCACCTCTACGTCATTGCTGCCTCGTACCACAGCAGCAGCAGCCACTTTAAAAAATGCTAGGCATTTCAGGGGACTCCTCTGGCAGGGAGGTGGTTTTCAGGGTAGTTACCGCACGGCGGTGTGAAAAGGGCTTAATCCTAATGAAATAGAAATATGACACACTGCTCTAAAAAGCACATATTTTGATTTGCATTTTATGTTGTGTTTATTCTTAATTTTTCAAACTAGCAGATATTGGTTGCTTTTTTTTTTGGTTTGTTTTCCTCTTTTTCGGTCTCATGTTCAATATATCAGTTCAATCACATGCTGCTCTATCACTGATAGTTCTTAACACTCGATGAAATAGTCTTTTTGCAAAACTGGCCCCATATCAACAGTAGTTTTGTCCTCACATTTAAAGACTCTTCATACACAGACAATGGTGCTGCTGGTGGAAAAAGACACATACACCTGTGGAATTTATTATAAATGGTCACTCATTACATGGCACTGTCTTTGTGATGGTAATCAAAGCAATACCATCGCTATTTTTGAATACCATGGGATGCAGTATTACTGTATTACCATCAATTCCTAGTAGGAAGTCAAAAAAACAGACTAAAGTGGTCAAAAGTGTCTTCTTTTCTTAAAAAATGATGCAAACAGTGCAACATCTGCCAAACAATGCATGCAATGCGTGCATCTTTTTTTGCACAAGAACTATTTATTTTATACAAGATTTCTAGTTATTTTTATACTTTCAGATCTAGACTAGTTGTAAGGTTTTATCTTTTAAAGAAAATGAGCAGTATATTTGTATTCAAATTCAAGTTCAGAGATGAAAGAGAGCAGTGTGTTTAAATTGAGACATTTCCAACAAAAAAAAAATAGATCTTTTGTATATTTTAGCATCTTCTCCTTCCATACACTTGATACCCGACATTTTTAGTTCTCTGATCTCTTTGTTCAAGCCAGTAACTGAAGTGTGCTTGTCACTGACTCACTGAAGGTGGTATGCATCTTGTTCAGTGTTAAGAGTGCAGAAGAGCAGTGTTTAATACGGTTCTATATTAAGAAGAATGTAAGAGCACATATGAATAAAGACTCACTGCTGATTACCTGATACCAGGTAATGTGGCAGAATTTACTCTTTTCAGTAGTTCCAGTTTTGTCTCTTTCAGTGTTAAAGTACATTTAGGGTCATCAGCAGATTTTCTAGGGAAACTGTTTTGTTACCTCTTTCCTTTGTAATAAATCCTTTTATGAAATAAAGGTATTCTACTCCCTGTTTGAAAAAAAAAAACTGCTTTTCATTTGATAGAAAATAAAGAAATTCAGCTACGTAATTACAGTAGCTTAACTGTAGATTAAAATGACTTAACCACGAGGGGTGTGACAATGTCAAAATGTGACACCACTCCTCCTGTTGGGAATTGTTTCCTGTGAAAGGTTACAAAATACAAGATTTCAAATTTACTTTGTAAAATAAGGCATAACAGGTGGTAAAAGTAACTGTTTTATTGTTTACACTGATAAGTAAAGAGCCTACTGAGCTCTGTGGTTAGAATCATACATTTAACACTAAAAAGGAAGTGCTTTTATTTTGAAGTGCTTTTATTTGGAAGTCACATAAGGAGACATGTCATGTGTTGATGTTGCTAGCTTGACAATGTTTTGAAGCAGCGGTGCAGAAGCCCGCATGTGTGACTTTCTTCCTTTTTTCTGTGCCACCTTGAAACAGTAAATGTTGCAGCTTGAAAGATACCCGTTTTTGTCATCACTGAAGCTACCACTACACGACACCTCCTCCTGGATAAGTTCATCCTAACAGTGTAAAATTATTAAACGCAGCTGTTTGGATCATGTACGCTCACAGACTCACTCACAGTGTTAATATTTTTTGCTTTAACTTTGATTCAATTGCTGCTTTGAAGTGTTTTATTCACATCTCACTGTGTGTCAGTCGTTCATCGATCAGCTGATGGCTGCACTAACATCAGTCACTGACTTCACACATGAAGCGCCATGGCCCATTGTATACTGCAGCAGTTAGATTTAACTAAACGCTATAGAGCAAACATCTAACTCCAAAAACTGAAGTTATAGTCCCTGATATATCTCCCTTTTTGTTGTCTGACAGTAGAGCAGAGACACACTCACTAACACACACAGATTTGCTCATCCGTGTGTCATGTCTGAGACTTTCAAAGCTCAAATTACACAAAAAGAACACAAATGGATAAAATAACCTATTTCTGTAAATTATAGCAAATTTGTTACTGAAGGAAAGATTTCTTTTGAGTGATTTAAATACGGCAATGAATGACTATTTAAATTTTAATGATGCAGCTTTTTATATTTGAGTTCTAAACAGTTTTTAGTACTCCCAAAATAGTCTAAATGCCTGTATTATTTTCTTCAATTGGAGTATTGAGTGCAAAATGTATGAAGACTAGATTTGAAGTGCTGGTGAATTACAGTTTTGAGTCAGTTACACAAGATTTACTGTATTTAAGCACTGACAGCCTATTTAGTACAAGAGGATTAGTCTCAACATTTCTGAATAGACCTGGATTGCTTTGTATTGTGACTTTCAGCTGTATAAAAGACACATTTTCCTAAACCTCGCCTTGTATTGTCTTGTCTCGTGAGATTAGGGTCTCGTCACACCCCTACTTGCTACAGATTGGAAATAAAAAAAGGTAATAGTTAAGGAGAGTGGTTAATGAAAAATAAAGTTGTTGAAATCAAATGGTGCAGATTAGTCTTAAAAGTGAAATGAGACATACCAGGCCATAGTGTTGTCCTTATTTTCCATCACTGTGAGAGGAAAGAGATGCTATTTTGAGTAGCATTCAGTGACATGATAGCTTTACAGTTCCCCCTAAAATTAAAAAAAGAACAATAAAAGCATGTGATAACTGAAATTTAAAGAAATGTAATGCTTTAATTTTGGACTTTAGTCTTTTTGTGATCAGTGCCGTAATTTGACAGCCTTAATGTGACATTTCACTATTAGTTTAATTGTGGCTAGTCATGCAAGCTAAACAAAGGTAGGTTCATTTAGTGGAAAATCCTTAGCTGAAATAGTAAATGTTGCCAAATGCCATGATTTTACTATCTCTTATTTGAACACTCAAAAAAAGAGAGAAAAATGAGGGAGAATGCCATTTATGACAGAAACCGCGTGAAGACAACAGTAAAGAAGAGAAATGGAGTCATAAGATGTTAAAGGGTTAGCAGAAAGAAAGAAAAAAAGTCAAACAAAAATGTTTAAAAAAGAGATAAAAGATTCAAAATTTGGAATTGCAGTAATGTAAATTCCTATAGCTGTATTTGCTAGTTGTCCTACATATCACATCTGCAGCCTGTCATATCTGAGAGTGGTTTATAAAGGGGTCACATTCAGGTTAATTTGAGACCTCTGATATTGTTCATTGATTGCAGGTGGGTCAGCAGGGCAGCAGGATGCTCGTTACCCGTCAGAGTTAGGACCAAAACCTCCATGTTTGCAAGAATCAGCTTTGATTAATGTCTCATAAGACTGAATGACAGCTGGCCATAAGGCTGCTGCACTATAACTGACCCCGACCTCTGACAACAATGTGGAGGCAGACAGGGAAATCAGAAACCCCCGCGGTGATCAATTATATAAACATATTTAATGTATTTGTGCTTTAACTGTTGTTGTAGCTCTGCTGTCTTTGTAAAAGACCACATCCTTTAGTCGAGAGACATGTTTTTGATCTGTTTAAGTTTAAACAATAAAGCAACAAAATTCCAATCTACTACTGAATATCTTTCTATCTTTTTCAAGGATCGTGCTCTTGTTGAAGTTCTAACTTTGAGTCTTGCATACAAGAAGCCTCGCCTGCTTGACATTTCTAAGACTGGCTGTGTTGATAGAATTTAATCCAAGCACACTTGCAGAGGGCTTCCTAATTAGCTGCCAACTCTAAACATGGACAAAACTTGTTAAGCTGTCAATGTAAACTGATCTAAGGGACCAGAGAGAGACACAAAAACTACAGGGTTGGTTCATATTATGAGATTTAGGGGTGATTTATTTTATCTACCATGCTTATAAAGATAGTACATTGTTGGAAATGCAAAATCAGATGTGATGTGAGTGGAGACTGCTTTGGAACAAAGTGAAATGTAGTCCACCAGCCTTCTTTTAAATAAGATGCTGTAATTGTTTTCACAAGCAACTCCTACTCGAGTGAAACACACTTATGGTTGTTACATCTCCGGAGGAAGATGACTGGCCATTTCAACTTCCTTTGACATTATTTCTTTTCAGACTGTAGTCTCTTACTCAGTAAAGGCTCAAACATGCAGTTTCTATGCAGCTGTGCACTTCTGTCTAGTGCCATCTTTGTCCAAATGTCAATTTTGTCATCCTCCCAGCTACCAGTGTGGTTGATGAATTCCCACTTGATGGTGTTGACAAATCTTGAGGAAAATGGAAGTTGAAGAGCCGCCATTACCGCAGTGGTATCTCTCAAATGTTTACATGTTTTCAATGAAAAGCTGACCAAAGAAGTGAATTTTCTGCTTTTAACATGACTTTCTATGTAACTTTATTTCAGTCAGTACCACTTTGTCAAGAAACACATGGTTTGCAATTCCAGCTATAAATATTTTTCTTTATTAGCAGTTATTAGTTTGCACTTAAGTTGTTATTTTTGTGGTGGTGGGACTCCTCTGGGATCCCCATGCCCTTCCATGAGCCTACATAGAAAGCATAAGGCAGGGAAAGAAGCAGTAAAAACCCCAGAGCAGAGCTGGCATCAATGGCAATAGAAGGACATCAATCAACTCAGAAGCAGAATGAAGGAGGAGCTGGGGTGGAGGAGGGTTGCAAGAGCAGCTTCCAGAGACAGAGGTAGAGCATAGCCAAGCAAGCATGAGAGGAATTAGCCAATAGCATGCTTAGAGCAAATCAGCTGGCAGTCACTTAATGAGGTTGCCTTTACTCCTGTCCTCTGGAGGGTGTTACTGATGCCACTAACAATTGTTTTAGGGGCTTATTTTACAGCTTTGACCATGTTGCTGTTGTCAACTGCTGCTGTTTCCCTTGCTTTAACCATTTCACGTCTGTTACTGACACCAGTGGTTTCTTGCTTCTTCAGGATGGTCCAAATGGTTGTACTGGCTATGGTCAATGTTTGATCAATGGCGCTGATTGATTTTCCATCTTCTTTCAGCTTCACAATCGCTCATTTTTTCCCCCATAGACAGCTCTCTGGTTTTCATGTTGGTTACACCTCTCAACTATAAAGGCAGTCTGCACGGACAAAACCTAAATCTGAAACTGAGTGTAGACATTCAGCACTATTTATTGTTTTAATAATCAGTGTAATAGGACACACCTGGGCAACAAAACACACCTGTCAGTCACATGTAATACTCGTCTGCACCACTCTGGTGTTAGAGCATCTTTCATGCCTCTTTGTCTTTCATGAGTGTGCTCATGTCCTGACTTTGTGTTGTTTTGTTTATTGTGTGAAAGTAATGGCAGTCAATTCAGTCTTGTGGTCTTGCTGCTTTTTAAAAAATGTTTATTCGACCTATGTATGCTCTCTTTTCATCCATTTTGAAATGGAAAAAAGAACACAACATGCTCCATAATGGGCCTACATTGTATTTACCAGATACAGCTGTATTCAACAGTATGATTCTGTCCTTGCCCTGTTGGTGAAACAACCAGTGAATGTGTTTTTCCCCCAGTTCTCTCCTGCTCTGGCCTGAAGCATATTCCCCATCTAGCTTTAAGTCCTGACACACTCACCTGTCACTCAGATAAGCCCTTACATAGCACTACATGAACAAGAACCCCCCCACTCTCTGTTCAAAGCTGAGATCTGGTGCCACTTCAGTAATGGAAAATTGTCTCTTGCACCATGGCAGGTCTTAGTGACTGATAGAATTCATCATTTTCTGGCGTCTTGGGATTTTTCCTTTGGAATTTCCAGCCTGGCAGCATAGAAAGGCCAATTTAATTTCAAGCTTCGCCCTGAAACCCCACTGTAGTCTATCATAGATCATAACTCAGGATACATTACTCAGGCCCCGGCATTCAGGTTTTCATGTTGGAGGGCTTTACTTTTCATGGCATAAAAACTGTCAGCCTGGTCACATTCATACACACTCTTCTCTTTAAATGCATGTAGTAGCACTGTCAAAAGATCACATTTTAAAATTGGGATTAATCACGTTGATTATAATTAATACAATTTACAATCAAATGTTTGTATTTCAAAATTATAAGTTTATGTGTAAAACATTCCTTAACAGTTCTGCAGTGCTACACTGCTTCGTGAGTGTGAAACCAGGACCTAGAGGTAAGAAACAGTTTTTACATGTTTAATCTGTGAATACAGTGTTATGGATGCACCAATGCATTGTTTTAATATTGGTATAGGCTGATATCAGTCCTGTGTACATCTGCCATCAGCCAAATAAGGGAGGAATGAAAAGAAATTAGTTGCCAGTGTTTGTTTTGTCCAATCAATTTTATGCTAGTGTCTGGTGTCTTGCAGAATCAAATACAAGGGTAGAAGAAGGGACCAGCTAGACAAATTCTGAACTGTTTCCATGCTAAAACATTAGAGAAAGTGTTGTTTTACTAGGAGTCTTACACTAAAAGAAGTAATCAGCTAACTTATGTATCAGCGTAGGCCCTAATTTGCACAGTTGGTGCATCTCCAATTAAGATATCATGCAAGAGTGCATGTACAAAATGACTCAGTTCCAGTTTAGTTGCTTTCTCTGTGTAAGTACCTTTTTCTTCTGCTTTTACTTTGAAATTTATTCTGTCTGTTGTTAAAGAGATATTTCAGTATTTTTGAAGTTGGGTTGTATGAGGAACTTGGCAATAGTATTGTACGGTGGCCTGGAAGTGCAGTACAAAATTACAAGGTCTGAAAACGTTTACAAAGCTTGAAACTCGAAACTTATGTCACTTCCAGCATTTCCATAGTGCACTGTTGTTTGTAAATTTTTTTCAGAAGTTATAAATGTTTTCTACAACTTGGAGGTTTCTCTCAACTCATGTCAAAGTGTTTTGTGTTTTGTAAATTTGTTTTGTAAGATCTAAATTTAAAATATTAAATGTATTTTTAAAATTGAAAATTTGTTTTATGAAATATGAAAAATGTTTCTGTGAAAAGTGTTTCAGACTTTGTAATTTTGTATCGCTCTTCGTAGATTTGTTTCATGTTTTGCAGGTTTGGTTTTGTATTGGATTTTTTTGTACTTTTTTTTTTTTTTTAAGAAAATTTGATTAGTCATTTCTAAAAGTGTTTTGCTAATGTACATTTATTTTATGAAATGTAAAAATGATTTGGTAGATGTTAATCTGCTTTAAGCGTTGTAGAAGTGTTTTAGACTTTGTAATTTTGTGTTGCACTTCCAGGCCACTTTAGCCGTGGCATTAACCTCCAGTGATTTCAGTGAACATTGCCTTTTTAAGCATGACACCCTTTGGGAAGCTGGGCTATACGGCACTACCAATGGGTACAGCAGCTCCAACTAATTTAGTGAGTTTTAGGTAAAAATGTGCCAAAAAACAATGTTGACTTATTGTATGCTATTTCAAAAATGTTTGAAGCATTTTATTTTCCACCCAGAAAGCTTCTGAGTTTGGAACTATTTTGCAATGAAAACTTTGGCTATGTGCTCTTCTAACTCAGTGTGTCTGACAGTTATTTTGGTCTATGAGCTACAACAGAACAACAAACTAGACTAAAACTAGTTATTTCAGCTCAGTTTCCACTCCAGTAGACCCAATAACTGAAGAGCAGGTTGGGCATTGTTTGGGTTTTTCCTGATACTGTTGCTAAATCAATACTTTGCAGTGGTGTAAATGGTGCATTGAAAGTATTGAAAGTCAGCTGGGTATGCCAGTAAAACACTTGATAAGAAAAGGAAACAGGTGTAACTTCTTTATGTAAGAGGCTCAAGCAAAATTTGTATACTTGGGTGAAGTAGGCGACAAACAATAAAGTAAACGTGTCAGTCAGTGTGATTTTTTTCCCTTGGTAGGAAAATGCAAGTGGAGCAGAGACACTCCAGACAGCAAAACAATTTAAAGACATTCATGCAGGTGAAAAAAATGAATGCTTAAAAACTTTTTATATAGTGTACAACTGAGCCAACATTGTTTTTCTTCCTTTTTTTTTTTGGCTATTTTTTACCCAAAACTTGCACAGAGGAACTGTATCAATCTGTGCTTTATGACCTCGCTTCCCCAAGTGCGTCATGCTTAAAGAGGCAATGCTTACTGAAATCTCTGGAGGATGATATGACTACCATTGCCATGTATCTTACACAATCCAACTTCAAAAATACAGAAATATCCCTTTGAAAAGTATATAAAAATGGCAAAAGGGAATGGTAAAGACATGAAACAATTGATATTATAAGGTATAGATTTGTCTAACCTTTCCAATGAGCTGTCTGGAAATTTTAAGTCACAACAATGTCTTTATTTCCATGTCTGTGAGCGCAAGATTACCCTACACTGAGTAGTATCCAGTGGCAATTTTTTCAGTTAAAAAATTAAATTCATTAAGTTTATGTCATAAATTCATTGCAGTTAAGGTTTTAGCACAATAATGCTGATATATATATATATATATATATATATATATATATATATATATATATATATATATATATATATATATATATGTAATTATTCAAGGCATGGAAAGTGGAGTTGCTGTTAAAAGGAAGTTTAGAAACCAGCAAAGAGCCACCAAATAGTTCAACCATTATCTGAAACACATGAACTCTTTGGTTTTGAACCTTTTCTGGACAAAATAATCAGTTTATCTGTAAAAAGCATTTGTAGACTTTTACTTTTGACACCATTAATTCTACATAAAAACGTATCATAATAATACAGTTTCATCTAAAGGCCCCTATTATGCAGAATGGTTTTTATTCCCGGCCATGAGTGTGCGTAGGCGTTTCTCTGAATTACTGGAACAAATCTGTATAATTTGCAGCTCCACAGCATTGCATACTTTGTATATAATGACCTGTAGCAGCCACCGTGCTGATGGTATCAATCATCGTGTTTGTGCTGTAGCATGAAGGTGCCACCATCAAGAAGCGACTCTCACTACATGTCACTGCTCCTCTGTTATTGATGATAGGACATTTAAATTAATAACCTGCACTGGAAGACACACACCCCCAACCACAGCGGTGAAACCAGCAGCTGCTGAGCGCCAAACAATTTTCTGCATCCACTAACCTGCAGCTTCCACCTCATCTTTTCTCTCAGCGAGGACCAGGCTCTTCATTAAATGTCTGTTTTCTTAGCCAGAAATTGAACCTGTCTATCCAGGGATATTTTCAGTAACGTCTCTTTTTTGTACTTTGAGGGGCGCTATTCCTGAATTGCACTGGATTTTAGTAAGTCCCAGGCACCTGCAGACAACTCTTTGCCAAAAAGAATAATTGAGATGCTTTTAAATTTTCAATTAAAGATAAAGTAGAGCTATTTCTAAGGCTCCCCCCTTGGAGTTGATGAACTGAGTTGTAAGTCAAGATCAAGTCAACACTCTTTTTGAAATCAAAACTCAGTGATTTAGTTGTTTAACTTGATTATTAGACTGAGATGAATGCAGGGGCAGCAGTGTGCAGACTTGAAACCTTACAAAGCTTTTCTCAAATTGACCCTTCAGTGCGCAGGTTTCAGCTGAGAGCCTAATTATCTGCTGAGGATTCCTCCTCCAAAATAAATAGACCCAGTCATGAAAACACTAAATTATAAGTTTCAAGTTCAGAATCAGTGTTTGATGTGATGTCTGAAGGCACTGTTAGCTGCTGCTAGCTTGTGAAGAGTCCTTAAATGTTAATTAACTTGTCCTCTCCAAGTCACCCGGATCCAGTGATAAAAAACTGTGAAAACAGTGATGTTCAAATCAGGGTTTTTCCAGGGTTTTTTTTCATAGCTTTGCAGACTTTTTTTGGATCACTGCATGATGCGTTTCTTTCTGAGATCTTGTAGCCTACTTCACTTTGTCTGACAGCTTCTATTTAAGTGATTTCTTCATTCAACAAATCTGGCGGTCATCAGGCCTGGGTGTGGCCAGTGAAATTGAGCTCAGCTTTCCAAAAACTGTGGTTAACCACAGTTAACTCATGATTTAACAAGGTGGGACCAATTACTTTTTCACACAGGGTCAGATAGGTTTGTTTTTTTCCCCCTTAATCAATAAAATATTTCTATAGAAACTGAATTGTCTATTTACTTAGGTTGTCTTTGTGAGATACTAAAATTGGTTTGATGGTCTGAAACATTTAAATGTGACAAATATGCCCAAAAAATCAGGAATCAGAAAGGGGGCAAATACTTTTTCACGACACTGTATGTATTTACATTTCAGGTCGGGTCTTATCCTGCAGTTTTGACTTCCTAGAAAAGAAATTCTTCAAAATATCCTCTTCATGCTCTGATTGCCATAAGCTAAAAGAGAAAATGCCTCATAATGGTCTCTGCTTGGGGCCTCCAAATTACTAATACCACCCCTGCATATGTTTTTAGCACTCTCCTGGAGCTGCAGGTAAAAATGGGACACCATCTCATGCCATATTTTTATTTTTGTACCTTTTTGCTCAGGAACAAACTGTGAGATTGACATCAACGAGTGTGACTCCAGCCCGTGCCAGCACAACGGAACATGCTCTGACCTGCATGGACACTACGAATGCCAATGTCCCACAGGTATGTTGGGCTGCAGCCAAGACTAGCACTCTCTAATAACATTTAAGTAGTATCAGTTCTAGCTGTAGAGGCAAGCTGTGCTGCAGACTTTTTAAACATGTGTGCTGTAAACGTGGCCTAAGATCTCAGCCAGGGCCCTTCTGGCCATCTCAGTGTGCATGGAAAACCAAAGACTGTTAACCTTTGCCAGCAGGAAGCTGTCTGTGGGAGAAAGCTAGAAAAGTCTGCAAGATTTAATTCAGCACTTGTATCTTAGCTCTGACTCTGTTTAGAAGAGATATTTTCCTGTTTTTGAGCAGCTTTCTGTTAAATAATTCCACATTTATATCTATTAATTTCTAATATTCTTCTTAAGCACTGTAATGGCTTTCATCGTGGAAATAAAAGATATCAAAAGGCCATTAAAAAAGTCTTCCTCTCAGCAGGCTCTTGATAGAAACATGCTTAATTATGCTGAATGGAGGCAACAAGGCACAGCCAGCGCTTTCGACATATTACTCACAGTATCAGTTTACAGACTCGGCCCGTGATTGATAGCTGAGAAAAAAAAATCACCCTTCTCTCTGCCAGAGCTCAGTAATGCACCAAAGTGTTCAAGTATATTAATGAGACTTTCATAACATTATATTATGAAAGTCTCATTAATATAATTTCCCTATAATTGCTTATTGTGCCTGACGGGCTGAGTCTGAATTTACGCTCATTGAACATAAACTGATACCACTAACAGGAGCTTCATGAAGCTGGCACTGTTGTTATGTCTGCCTGATTTACTGGAACATTTTATTACATAAACATGCAAACAACACTGCGAGCAGGACATCTTTGTGGCAAGGTGGTGATTTTCTCACAAGAATTCACTGCTTTTATTTTTATCCCTTGCACTTAGCTAATAAGGGAAATGCAATACAGATAGTTATGAAACCATGTTTGATTAATTTAACATTAAAGGACAATAACAGTGTTAATGACACATCCAGTCCTTTCACCTCATCAGCTGCTGAAGCATAGGAGTCACTGCTGAAGGTGACCTACAGTTGTATTTTCATCACATGACGGATTTTGTCAGTCCTCGAAGTATCTCCCGTGAAATATTCTAAAAGATTGTGACTGATAGGTTGAAGTTTTTATCCATCCATCCATCCATTTCCTTTACCACTTATCCACTTCTGGGTTGTTGGGTGCTGGAGACTCTTTGAGTGAGCGTTTGAGACGTGTGGTACACCCGAGACAGGTTGCCAGTCATTCTGAGTTTTGACATCCAGACAGAGAAAACAAAGTCATGCCCTCAGGGAATTGAAAGATTCCAGTTCTACATAACTGGCATGCCTTTGAACTTTAGGAGGAGATGGGAGAAAACCTTAGCAGAATCATGTAGAACTTTTAAACTTACTCCATAAGAAAGCCTGCAGGTTTTAACCCAGAATCTAATTAATTGTAATTCACAGCAAAACACTGATTTGTTTAGTTCAAAATGCTGAAAATGAAAAATTTACCTTACAGCCACTGAGTCAAACCTCAAAACAATGTGCAACAAAATATTGTTGTCATTGATGATAATGCTAATCATTTTAAGCAATTCATTAATTAGGGACTATCAGCATTAGTTGTATGAATTTCAGGTCTGTAACTAATGCATTTTTTATCACATCAACTCACTTTGGTTGTGATAAGTCTGTATTTTCTTTGCAAATACAAGCAGGTTTGTATATAGCACATAAAGTAAGGAAATTTGTGTTTGGTAGATTATTTCTTTGTTGTAAGAATACTTCTTGACAACAAATCTTACACTGTTGGAAAGCTTGTTTATTTCCCTTTTAAATGGTGTCACATTTGTAAGGAACATGCATTTGTGGGATGAACAGCAGAGCTTAGTATGTGGGGTGCGCCCATGAAAAATTGGCCACAGCAGCTTATTCTGCTATTCACTGTTGTTTGGCATTGTTTGGTGGATTGGATGATTTAAGTCTGAAGATACAAGACTTTTTGGCAATTTAACAATTCATTTAACAATTAGGAACCTCAGTAGCATGTATAAGAACCATACACTTTATATGAAAAGGTGGGCTGGGCACCTCTGACTGTAAACGTGACAGGTACTGGTTCTTATTCATTTATAAAGCCTTGATTGGCAAAATTGCATCATATATAACATCTCTGTTAAATCAGTCTTAATCAGTAAACAAGATCTAGTAACTTCCTGATGCTTGAAGTTCCACAGCAAACATTTTATTTGGAAGGACTGCTTTTAACTTCTCTTCTGCGTCTCCATGGACCACTTTACAACACACATTTAAACTGCAAGCACTTGTTCCTGTTGGTCAGTTTAAAACTATGATAATGAACTATTCTGCTTTTGAATGTTTCTGTTTTTAATTTTGCTGCTGATACTTTTTGAATCATTTTGTTCGATGCATTTTATTGGTTGTTCTCTGAACATCATTGAAAATGATGGACTGCCCTCAATGATTTTTCTAAGATTAAATAAAGGTTTAATGAATGAATGATTGGGTTTCACCTGCTGTGCAAAGTTCAAGCGCAGTCTAGTTTGAATGGAAGTTCTTACTTACAAAGGAGTTTACTCTCTGCTGAGATTGAAGATGTTGCACCAGCTGAGATAGTTTCAGTGTAGGCTTAAGTTATAACATCAACACCTACCTCCTACTAAGTGTAAAGTCCTCTGTAAAATATGACTGTCATGGTGATTGTTTTGAAATGTGGGATAACAGCACGGCAATTTGGTGTCAGCAGTGTGTTCTTCATGATCAGTAACACTATTTTTTCCATGAGTGGAGATCATTTCAGCCGGCCGTTGATAGATTGTCTCAGAACTTCACCACTTGATGTCTCAAGCTCAAAACAAGAGTCAACAGCAAGAAAAAAAATAAGCTCTTTGGCATTGGGAGAGAAGATTTCATGGGCGCATCCCATATACTCAGCTCTGCTGCTCATCCCACAAAGGCATGGTCCTTACAAATGTGGCATCATATAAAGTAAATAGGCTTTCCAGCAGTTTAAGATTTGTTACCAAGAAGCATTGTTACAAGAAAGATATAATCTACCTAATGCAAATTTCCTTACTTAGACTAAGGTCTGTCACACACCCTCCTGAGCAGAACGTGACGACTGCCTCGTTGAACTGCCGCAGCTCGTGCCGTCAAGGTGCTCATACATGCCTGTCAGCTGCTTGTCAGCTGCAGAGATGCTGCTGTGCAGCTGACAAGCAGCTAGCTCTCTACACATTGGAGATAGCTTTTGTTTGCTGTTAATGATTGTAGGTTTGCACAGGTTTCATAATCAACTTAATCTTCATAACATATAAACATAGACAGTCATTTTTGAGTTAGACAAAAATATGCCATCCAAAATTCATCATCACAGTTAGTGTCAGCTGAGAACTACTCCTCATGATGAAAACAGGCAGACTGTCAGTACTGAGCCACATTATCATGCACATACATGCGTGATGGACGTAGGCTGCAGCAGTGTGCAGTAGTTAAATGCTCATCTGATCATCAAAGTGGTTAGTCATAGCCTTTCATGACAAAACTATGGCTGAATTGACAACTGCTGAATAAAAATCATCAAGTCTGTGATAGGTTTTACCATGGTGTTGTGATCTTTACTGAAGAATGCCGGCAATCTGGTGAACTGACTGAAAGGGAGTGTGTACGTATTTAAGCCGACCCTGCTCAACTGCAATGCCAGGGTTCCTACACAGATGAACACGAACTACTAAACAAGACAAATCAAACAAAGAGGAGGAAGGAGGAAGGGGACAGGATGGGGCATTTGCATTAAAACATACAGGTGTGCATTTGCATATAGAGTACATATAGAGTGACTTAATCAGAGGATCACCATTAGCTATAATCAGATTTCATTGTTTGCTATTCCCTGAAAAGATGATCATGCGTAGTACCAAAGAGGAAGAGTTTTCATTCTTTGAAGCTTTTTCTTCATTACATCAGATGTGATGCGACCGTGCCTTGTGCTTTTAGTGTGAGCATGTGCGGGGATATCTTCTGTGAAGTTAAAGGATGAGGGGGTGGGCTGATGGCGATGTCATTGGGTTTATCAAATGGGAGCCTCCCAAACATAGATGTCAAGATGAATTAGACCCACGATGGCCTCGAAGGCTCAACAGTGATTGTGTGCCTTCCCTGTTACACCTGCTCCGAGCAATGATCAAGACTCTGCCTGTATATTTAGGAATGGAAAAGCTGCATCATATTACAACCAAGCCTGCAATTAGCTATGTAATTTTCCTCGAATTACTGTAATTTTGACATATGAGTTAGTGCATACAGAGTGGCAAGGTGAAAGGAAGCAAACAGTTAAAAAAGCTTATACTCAAGGGGAATTACATTGAAATTATACCGAGTGCACCATATGTAATCATGGTGTAATGTATTTCACAGCTGTGAGGTGTGATGTGCATCTAAAAATAGATTAAGACTATTAAACCATTTCTTAGCCCTTTACTAATGGCAGTTATGGCAGCATTTTACACGTGCTTTAATTGTAGATATGTTTCCTTTTGAATTACACAGTAAAGAAATAGCTGGATTACTAAGCATCCACTGGTCTTGACCCCTTACTTTAAACCCATTTGATTATTAATTTATCATTTAATTATTGCTACCTGTTAAATACAGTGCAGTGTTTTGGTATGCAATGCCTTAAAAAGTATTCAACCCCTTGAATGTTTTACCGTTTTCTTGATTTTGCAAATCAGTCACGGTCAATATACTATGGCGTTTTTTTACAAAAAATATATATATATTTTATATATATAATATGTATATTTTAAGTACTACAAAGTAATGTCAATTAAACAAAAAAATAAGAGTGCAGAAAAATCAACCCCTTTCAAGTGACTGACCGAATTCAACAGAGGTCCATCCAACTGGTGCTAGTAGTCTCACAAGTAGTATTCCTGGCTACTATTACACCATGAATACGAAAGAACACTCCAAGCAAGTTAGAGAAAAGGTTATTGAAACCTATGTGTCAGGGGAAGGACACAAAAATTATTCAAAGCACTGAGAATCCCCCCGAATTCAGTTCAATCATCAATAAATGAAAGGAATATGGCACATGTGTAAATCTGCCTAGATCAGGCTGTCCTCACAGACTGAGTGAGCGTGCAAGAAGGAGACTAGTGAGAGAGGCCACCAAGACACCTATGACTACTCTGAAGGAGTTACAAGCTTCAGCAGCTGAGATGGGAGAGACTCTGCATAGAAACAACTGTTGAGTGTTTGCCTAAAGGCATGTGGGAGACTCCATGGTAAAAGGGAAGAAAGTTCTTTGGTCTCAGAATGAAATGGTGCTGTTTAGCCATCAGACAAGACGTTATGTTTGGCAGGCGCCAAACAACGCAAAACACACCATCCCCACTGTGAAGCACAGTGGTGGCAGCATCATTCTGTGGGGATGCTTCTCTGCAGCTGGCCCTGGAAGGCTTGTGAAGGCAGAGGGTAAAATGAATGCAGCAAAATATAGGAAAATCCTGGAGGACATTATTATTCAGTCTGCAAGAGAACTATATTAGATTTAGATTTAATTTAAAGTAGATTTTGTCTGCACACATTTGGATCGGTACTTGTCTGTACCATACTAAAAGTCCTGTACTGAAAGTGTTTAGTACATATACATCTACCTTTGCATCTCTAGGACAAAGTAATGGTTATCCTTTCTTTGTGTGTAACCACCTTAATTTTGCTAAAGGATGCCTAATTCTCAATTGAGAACTTGCCATTGATTCAGGCCTTATCTGAATTGTGAAACCAGATTTCTATCCAAACCGGGGCTAAACATAATGATCCTGAGAGCATTTGCTTGCTTTATTAGCACAAAGTAAATTATGTTTTGATGAACTACAGTATGTTAGCTTCTGTCACTGCATGAAAATATACAAAGATAAATTTCCATCTGTTAGGGTTTGCTGCAGACCTGCTGCATAGTTCAAACATATAACCCCCCTTTTCACTTACTCTGAATCGAACTATGGATTAAAATGAATATTAATGCAGGGTATGTGGATGTGGCTTACAATGCACTTCTACAGAAATAAACATGGTGCCACTAAGTGCACACTTCATTCAAGGCTAGGCTTCTTTGACATATATGTTGATCTGGGTGAACAATAACTGCATTGTATGTCATGATTGATTGCTTGGGTACATCATAAATGCTTTATTGAGAGTCTGATATGCTGTTTATTATTTAGTTGCAGCTTCATTGCCCTATTTTCTTGACAGGACTTTGCAGATTAGTCTTAATATTTGTGTTAGTCTGGTCCTTTGGGATTACTTGATCTGTGCTCAGATCCGCTACAAGGCTGTATACTTCCAATACGATCAAACCCTTCTGTCAGTGTCCTATATGCATTTTATTTATATTTCTGCACATCCTCTTGTAGCTTAAGAATAGGGACCAAACGTTGAAATGCCACTGGTAATCAAAAGAATAGTTTTGAATTGAACAGTTCAAGCCAGAGCAGCAAAGCACAACAAAGAATACTTTCAGAAAATTGCACTTTTTGGGGAGAAATTGCAAAACAATGTAATTTTTTGTGTAACAGACACACAGGTACTGTATGTAGGTAGTCAGGGTAGTATCGCCTAAAATGTACAGCTCTATTTTTATACATAGAGGGAGTATTAATGGGTCTTTAGGCTACACTGCAGCTTTCTACTGTGTTAACTATAACTGGGTCATTCGTTTCATAACGACTGTAAATTCGAGTGTGATCCCTATATTTGTCCACTTTCTATTAATATTAACAGCACATCAATGTGGACCAAACCCTCAAAAACCCTAAAAAACGTGTGACATGGTGATACTGAGAGTGTTATTTGTGCCCTGACTTGACTCTGAGATTTTCTGTATCTTCTGTCTTAGACATGAGATAGTTTGCACACAAGCTGCTGCCTTCTCTTTTCAGCCAGAGCTGTCAGTTGCTCTTTTCAGCTGCCTCTGAAGCTGCCTTTGCAGCCCGCAGTAATCCCTGATCATGAATCCCTAACTCCCTGAGTAAACTGGAACTAGATGTGGCCACAGATCCATGGTAACAAAATTCCTCAGGGCGAACCCTGGCTTTTCAGCCTTGCTACTAAATCTCATCTGTTATCTCAGTAAACCTAAGCCTCTTCCACTCATATGGCTCATCTGCTGCATCTTCTCATGGTGAAGTGACTTTTTCCATGTAAGAAAATTGTCTGGTGAGTGTCGAACCACCGTAGCAAGGAAAGTCTTGGGACATGGTTGGAAATAGAAGTTGCAGGGCTGTGGCTGCTTTCTTTTACAGCATCCAACCTGAAACTGAATTTGATGTTTGTACTAACTCAACTCTGCATGTTTTGGCAAAAGAAGTTTGTGTGTTAATAAGGTGCACGAAAATTGGAGAGGTGCAAGGTAACAAATATATATCTGCCAGGACAAGAAATGGTAACTAATAATGGTAATGATTAGGTTAAAGACACAAAATAAGTACTTTTTTTATGCCCTGCTTTACGAGCAGTTACTTACCTAATTGTTCAGTGGTTAACTCCCAGGTTACTAGCAGTGTCTACACCCATTCATTCCCTGATTAAATCTCAGGTTAACTAACAGTTATTTACATATCCATTTTCTTGTTAAATTCCTACCTTACTATCAGTTACCTACCTTATTGTGCCCTGGTTTTCTAGCAGTTACTTACCTATGTGGTCCCAGGTTGACACCCTGGTTAACTAGCAGTTGAATTTTGTGTAAATTATGCAGATTTTGGCTTTGTTTTCTCCTGGGTTTTTTGTGTTGTTCCAGTGCACATAAATGAAATAACCATGTACACCAAAAACATTTGTAATGGCTACAGTTTCTGGGATAAATGGTGTAAAATTCCAGGGGTGCCAATACCATCGTCCATGACTGTACTTATCTATTTGTGCTCTGGTTATCTAGCAGTTACTTACTTACGTGTTCCCTGGTTGACTCCCTGGTTATCTAGCAGTAACTTCCCTTTTCATTCCCCAGTTGATTCCCCGGTTAACTAACAGTTGCTTTCCCATCCATTTCTTGGATTACTCCCTTCTTAAAGGGATACTTTAACATTTTGGCAAATTTGCCCATTGCCATAATCCCTATAGTCTTAGTAATAGGTTCGTTACCTGTAGTTGTCCATACAAGCTATTTTTAGATTGGTGCTGCCGAGTTCGGAGCTGCTGTGCCATCTCAATGGAGACAGACAGTATTTTTTGCTTTCCCCTCATCAAACTCATTAAATACACAATCCAACAACTCCAAAATGCTCTCGTGGACAAGTTGTGACCTGCACATTCACCACCTAGTAGTTACTTTGCTGATTGTGGGTAGTTTTACTATAGGAGCAGTTAGTCATTCATTCCCTGTTTAACTAGCACTTAGTTGCCTATTTGTTTTTTGTTAACCTTGTGGTAATGTGTTACTGCTGAGCCAGTTTACAGGAAAAAATACAAACAGAATGGTTTGTTGTCTATAAACATACATGTGGTGCTGTTTGTGTATGCATTATATATATTAATGAGTATACTACATACTGTTATCTGAAACTGTGGCAGTTTTATTTTTTAAAGTATGTTTTTCTGAATTTATTGTCTGTTTCAGTTTTTTATTAAACCATATACGGTATATCACTAGTGTGAGCTAATCAGATGGAATAAAGCCAATAACATTTCTTTAAAATAAAAACAGAAAAACTGTTGGATAATAGTTTTTGTCTTTTGCATCTTCACACCAGGTATGAAATATATAAGAGTTTAAAGCAAAGAGGCAAGTGAAGAGTTTGTATTGAAAAGCAGTGAAAAGATATGAAACATGTTATTTTATGTGAAATAATAATGTGAAGGTTTGACATGTCATCAAGGCTTAAGTTACTGCACTGTTATACATCAACTCTATCAAAAAATGATCATGACATCTCCTGTGTTATTTTGTGTTTCAGGTTTCAAGGGAAAGAACTGTGAAGTCGACATAGATGCCTGTGCTCTTCCCAACAACACATGTCCTCAGAATACTCAGTGTTTGGATCTGCCTGCTGGCCTTGAATTCACCTGCCGTGCACCCTGCCCTCAAAACCTTCAAGTGGGTATCAGACCTTTTTAATAGTTTGTTTGTGCTCTTCCTGTGCTGTCCTTTACCCACATCTAAGCTTTCTCTAGTCATATTTTTTCTTGTTTTTTTTTTCTATCAGAGAAGCTACGTTCTCATAACATCAGAAACCCATAAAAAGCAAATAAATGAGTATCATTTATGTAGTCTTCTGCTCACGAGTTCTGACTTCAAGTCAGTTAACAGTTTGGCTTTGGTGAATACAATTTTTAATTGGCTGCAGGTTGACTTGCAACTTTTTACATTTAAAAAAATCTCATGATAACTCTTAATTTTCAGATAGTTCTAAAGAAATAGCATCACAGCTTTCTTATATATTTTAAGGGGGAATGGGTTTTAATAGACTTGGTATTTTCATAGAAAATAATTCTTACAATTTAAAACTTCATTTTGTGTCAAGAGCAACACCAAGGCCTGATAGAATGCTGTGTGGAGGCATTATTTGCTCATTTGCACTGAGAAAGGCTGACACTGCTGCTCTGATACTGTTCAAATAAATGACATTTATGAACTTATGCTTTCATATTTTGGGTTAAATTGGGGATTTTATTTCTGATCAAATACACTGTGAATAACAGCGTTGTTGAGAATAGTGCACCATTTCTGACTTGCATAGCCTACTATTAAGGCTAAATTGATTTAGCTCTGGTAGAAGGTTGTGAACTAACGTGGGCTGGTTTGAGCCGTGAAACACCAGGGCTGATTATGAGTCCCACTCCAGCCCCGCTTTGATGATTGAATGCAGTTCAAAAAATATCACTGGAAAACAATACGGGCGCCCAGATTTGCAGCATCCTTTGTACACATCACGCCAGTTAAGTTTTTAATATCTGCAACCTGGTTAAGCACAGCAACAGGGAAGATCGGAATGTGAAAAAGACGATCAACTTTGATAAGTTTAATATTAAAGCGTTGCATCCGTCAGACCCTAAGAGGACTACAGTAGTGTCAGCAGAGAATGTGAACGGTGATAACGCAACAATAGCATGAAAAACTAAAACACGTTCACACTTAACAGCATCAGTCTGGTGAAGAAAGAGAGAAAGGAGGCCAAGGGTTTATAGTGGGTTGTTTCAGCCGAATACACAGGTAAGCTCACATTCTATTGTTATTCTCCACTCTGCTGCTGTGAATATTGATACATTTGATGATGATTTGAATATTTTGGCATGTAACGAATGTAATGAACTGTGTACAAGTGGACATTTGTGACCAAAGCTGGTAAAAACTCCTGCAAGTCGTCCAAGGTCATTTTTAAGTTTTTTAAGCATTATGAAAGCATAGATTCCAAGCTTTCAAATGGTGTATCATACACCTTAATCTGAGCATATTTTACAAAGATATGCTCATTTGAATGTTAACTTCTAGTTCCTGTTTGTTCTGAGAAAACCAGATTCAAAGTTCCAGGACTTTTCCTACCTTCAGGCAGGCCAGGTAATGGGCGTGAACAATAGGGCCACATTTACATAAAGTCCACCCAAACCAAGCTTCTGAATCGGACTGGTGATGCTCATTAAAATATTCCCATAGGAAATCCGCCTTCATCAAACTTTCACTGTAGAGTGATCCTAAAGTTGTCCCAAATCTGTTGATAATTCTTGCCTCTTCTTCATCATCTTTTCTGCTTTTCTTTGCTGCAGGATGCATCTTGAGGCTTGTTAATAAAAGGTGATAACTAGAAACAGCTGTATTTACCTGACCGGGAGGGGTGGCGTTTGAGCCATGCGGTGTTTGTTATTGTTCATCTCAATGGGCGAAACTGGGAACAATGGCAGGCTGAGTGGCCAATTATCAATCCGCAGTTTCGCTTTCCCCTCCCCTCAATCTCCCCGCAGGAACTTTGAAAACAGGGCATTTTAAAACACAAAATTAATGCTTTTAAATGTCACATTTGTGTTACTTTTTTCACTGAATGAGTAGTTTAAATGTCGGACTTGCATAAAATGAGAAAAAAACTAAAAATGATCATATTGAAGAAAACAACTTTATATCCATTTTTCTCAACCACCAGAATGCTGCCTTGCAGGAACTGTATCTGGCTTCGGTCACATTTGTGTTTTAAAAGATGAGGTTGTTTATGTTTGTGCTGAAAATAGCATGTATGTTAACATGGCGCTGTTCATGGTGCTGACTGACATCTGTCGCTTATAGAGAGTGAAGGAGGGAGAAAGGCTGGAAACATCTGAATCTACTATCTCCTGGATATTTGGAATGACTATCATGATTGCTCCTGTGTTGTTGATGCAGTGTGTGACCTAGTTATCATGGATGCTGTTGTAGACAGACAGCAGCTGATAGAGAGAGATATAAAGTATGGAAGGTTTTATCCGTAGGTGAACAGTAGGCTACTACAATATCCCACATTAGCTCCGTCTGACATCAACTTTAATGAGTGTGTGTGGGTGAATAGAGAAAGATGATAATGATTATATCAGTATCATTAAGGACAGAGAGAAATAAACACTGGCTGATATTAGCACTTAAAGATAAGAGTTAAAAAATTGTTTTTATTGTAATTCTAAATCCATAAATGCATCAAAATGAAAATTATAATTAAAATGCAAAGTAAGAGTAAAATAACATGACTAACTGGAGAAAAATGGCTCTAATTTTTAGAAGTGTTTCTTCTATCTTTTCATCAGGTACACTTTCAGTAACCTTTCTCCATCGATGGAAGGAGAGAGGAAGTAGTTGTGAAGTCATTTGTAAAATACTTTTAATAAATTTGATTAGTGATCATGGCCCCAATGTAATCTTTACCTCAAGGGATTGACATGATTTATTAACCTTAGATTCAAAGTCCTGGTTTTTGCAGGATAAGAGATGAAAGGAACACACATAGAAATGCATGAAAACTTAAAGTAATGGCCTCAATTTTATTTGGCAAGTGATCATAGTTAAAAGGTAATAGGGAGGTAAGATACTTGATTAGTACATTTTTGATAACTAGTGCCCGGTTGTACATCTTTCCTGCCGTAATTTATAAAGAGCTCACAGGATTCCCTCTCTCTAATCGGGCTGATTATGTTGTTTATGAATGCACCTCCAAGTCTTATAGTATGAGTTATTTATACAGTAGACACATTCAGGAGATCTGCAAACTCCCATCACAAACTGAATTCTAAAATAGATGACTGAATTAAGAAGGTATAAAATTTTAATTCAGTGTGTTATTTATAAAATGTGGGATAATCCTTCGTTGTACACAGGGATAAAAATAAGTCCTGCATAAAGATTGATAGCAAATACAATAATCCATAAACGCAGCGATCATCTGGTGCTGAGGCTGCAGAGTGTGTTGCTTTACCCAGGAAAAAAAATCTTTATTTAACTCTGACTAATGAGGGAATTTGCTGTTTTCTTCCGACTTTTATTGTTCAGTTGAAAAATGCTGCTGTTAAACATTTGAATCAATACTCGGTTGACGTACAGGAGAAGATTCTGACCTGTTGCATTCTTCCAAATACATAAAAACATCACCAGTGTGTACTCACAATATGCTGCATGTTTGAGTCTTCTAAGTATATTTCTATCTTTTTAAATTGCCCACTGATGAAAGTAACAAGTTAAACTACCAGTCATTTAAGTTTTCTGTAACTTGGCCTGAGATTTACTGTAACATATGCACTAATTATAAATACAAGTTAAATATAAGTTAAACTTTACATAAGCCCACGTCAGCACAAATCCTTATTGTAATAGGGACATAGGAAAGATTTCTCTTCTATGCTTTTTCATACAACAAAAAGTGTCCCTTAGCCTATTTATCTCTGATTTTGTCAATTCCTGTTGTTGAAAATCAAACCTTAGCTGATGGTTGGTGTCAGCATTATGTATTGTATGTATTCTAAAGTCAGGGTCCAGATGTTTTTAGATACTAAAACCAAACTATAGTTTGGGTAATTTCCTTCAAAACGGTAAAATTTTGTAAATTCTCCCCCATATCTTTTGGGAAGTTATTGGCTTGTGGTGAGGAGGAAGCCGGTACCAGGTATAAATTCAACAGACATTTCGGTGTCACGATTCCGCATCAGCTTGTGTCTGTGCAGCAGTCTTCACTAAAAGCTTAACCGATCACCTAGGTAGCAGGTTGAGCAAGTCAACCCAGACATCTTTCTCCCCAGCGACACATTCCAACTCCTCCTGGGGGATCCCAAGACATTCCCAGACCAGACAGGATACATAATCCCTCCAGCTCAGTCTGGGACTTTCCTGAGGTCTCCAGCCGGACGTGCCCGGGAAACCTCAAAGGAAGGTGTCCAGGAAGCATCCTGATCAGATGCCTGAAACCAACTTAACTGGCTCCTTTCGATGCAAAGGAGCAGCGGCTCTACTCTTAGCTTCCTCTGGATGTCTGAACTCCTCACCCTATCTCTAAGGCTGAACCCAGACACCCTCCAGAGAAAACTCTTTCAGCTGCTTATATCTGCAATCTCATCTCGTTTGGTCATTTCCCAGCATTCATGACTGTAGATGAGGGTTGGGAGGATGACTGACTGGTAAATTGAAAGCTTTGCCTTCCAACTTAGCTCCCGCTTCACCACAACTGTCCGGCACAACACCCGCAAAACTGCTGATGCCCCACCGATCCGTCTATCAATCTTGTGCTCCTTTTTACCCTCACTCGTGAACAAGATCCCAAGATACTTGAACTCCTTCACATGAGGCAGAGACTCACTCAATCCCAACCGCTATGCACTCAGCTGCAAACCATCCCAGTGCCTGTTTGAGGTCCCCAGCTGAGGAGGACAACAAAACCACATCATCTGCAAAAAGCAGAGACGGAGTTTTGAGGTCCTCGAACTGGAGACCCCCCCCCCCCGCTGCGTCTCGAGATCCTGTCCATGAAAACAGCAAACAAAATCTGAGTTAATGACTTGGTTTAAACTTCTCTGTATTTTTATATGCAAACATCATTTGAATAATGTCAGACAAGTGTTGAGTAAGGACATGAAAAAGGTCGTTTGATTTGTTTTTCTGTCCATGGGAAATGGTTGTTTGACTGGAAACTTTAGTCACAGTTCTAGTCAACAGAATTAACACTCCTTACCAAGACAGCACACCTGTTGTAAGAAGGTAAGAAAGCAAGAAACAGGATATACAAACACAAGAGACAAAGACATGAATAAAATCATTTAAGTAAGGTTTTCACATTTTACAGCTAAATGGGCTGTTAATATGGCTTTCAATAATCCAGTGGGAATAGATTTTTCAATTGTAGGGTACTCTGTGAATTCTTCTAGGTCCAGGGAGCAAAATGAGACTTTATTTACCCAGCTCAGGGCAAATTTTGGAACCTGGAAATAAATCCAGCTTGAGAAACAGCTGAAAACTACCGGGTGTTTCCATAGATAGATTACATAAATCTGAGAGAAGTTTACCCAGCATGCACTGATACAAATAAGAAACTGTCTGCAAAGAAAAAGTAACAGCCAACCAGCAAATGTATAAAGTGAACAGTGGTGAGTGCAGGTGCCAGAGTTTGTTATGAGTCACATAGAAAAGAAAGTGGTCCGCACAATTTACTGTTATTGTTTTTTCCCTGGCTAATGTGTTATTTTTCAAATAAAATGAGAAATTAGGATCTAATCTACTGAAAATTAGCAGCAATAATGTTTCACCTTACTGTGTTACAGATAAATGTCATTAAAATAACCCGAACACTGAGTGATACAGCCTCTAGATTCTGAGACACTCATGGCTAAAGGAAAAAAAAAACTTGTCCACTTTTCTTGCCCAGTAACAGAAAAGAAATGAAAAAGCTGGAATTGATCTTTTTAGCGAGGTTTTCTTGCCCCTGGCATGCACAAGAGGAGCACATTTACAGGAATGAAAAGACCTCCTGCCATCCAAACGGATGAGTGCATCTGAAGATATGCAATGTCTGTATTTTTGAATCAGCAGCGAGAAGAGGGAGGCTTCTTCAGATGACAGATGGAGATGATCACTCACTGAGGAGAAAGGCTTTTGTTGGCTTGCTTACAGAAAAGCCATGATGGCTGCATTATACACCTTCCCAGAAGCCCACTCTTTCTCTGGCCCTTTGTTTACCCTCTTCTATATATACACATGTAGCACCTAGCAGGCGTATCTGCTCTGTTACGGAGAACACTTGGGAGGTTTAGCCTTCAACCACCATTGATCTTGTCTTGTAAGACATGATTTAAGTGCTACATGGAATACCAAGTAAAGCCAGAATAAAAGCCTGAATCTGTTTTCAGGAGTGTGTCAGGTGGCTGTAATGAAGCTCAATTTGAGGCTGCCAGGAGCAGGAAATGACTAGGGGTAGCATTCTAAAATAATGCTTAGGATTTGATGAACCAAATGAGATGATTTCATGTTTGCACAGGAAGCATGACGCACGTTTCTAACAGCTTTCATTCCCATCAACAGCCCTGTGCCAACGGAGGACACTGCGTGTTGAATAATGCCAGCAGCTACACCTGCATCTGTGCACGGGGATGGAGCGGTCAGAACTGCCGTATAAATGTCAATGATTGTGCTCAACATTGGTGTCAAAATGGAGCTACGTGTGTGGACGAGATTGACGGTTACAGGTGAGTGTTTGAATCTCAGTTGCCTTCAGGCTGTTCATGCAGCAGAATGTCAATGATTGTAAAATCTGTGACATTTACTGCTCTCTCCCTTCAGGCTTGAAAGTATTCTTCGAACTTTGTACAGTATTAAAGCCTTCTCTCTAATGTGTCCATAGCTGCCTTTGTCCCAGAGGATACACAGGCGTCTACTGCGAAGAGGACGTTGATTTCTGTGTTGGTCACCGCTGTTCTGAGCACGGTGTTTGTGTGGACCAGCGGTATAACTTCACCTGCCGCTGCATGCTCGGATATGAAGGATCGCTCTGTGAACTGGAAACAAATGAGTGCAACAGCTTCCCCTGCGCGGGCGGTGCCACCTGTGTGGACCTAATCAGTGATTATCGGTGCCACTGTCCCGCGGGGTTTGAGGGTATGAGACCATCTGATGAGAATGTGAGCCTATTTACAGCCATTACTGCAGCCAGGCACAGGATTATCAGGCTTAGAGAGCAGGTTTTTAGTGCTTTCTGTTAAGATTTAAAAAGCAATAATGTCCAGCACTCATACAGAAATTTACAAGAATTTCCTCTGGAGAATTAAACATTTGAATATTTCTATGCGTAAGTGGTAAGAGCAAATAAGGTAGGCTGAATTTTAAATGAGGATAGTTGTGAGTAATTCTACATTAAAGAAGGCATGAGGAATTATTAAATACAGAAAAATCTGAGCTGATCTCAAAAACCAGATCAGCAATTACAGTGCCTAGAAAAAGTATTATCCTTTTATTGCTTTTATAAATCGGTCATGGCCAATATAATTTGGCTTTCTTTTACCAAAGGAAAATCCCCAAAAAACCTGTGAAAGTCAAAGCGAAAACAGATTTCCACAAAGTAATGACAACTAAATAAAAAATATCTGACTGCATAAATATTCGCTCTCTTTAAAGTGACTGAACTAAATCAACAGAAGTCCAGCCAAATTGTGTCAGTAGTCTCACAATTAGTGAAATGGGGATCACCTGAGTGCAGTGCATGTGTCTCGTGATTGTAATATAAAGACACCTGTGTCTGGAAGGTCCAGTCACTGGTTAATCAGTGTTCCTTGCTACCATTATACTGTAAAGACAAAAGAACACATTAAGCAAGTCAGAGAAAAGGTTATTGAAAAGTATGTCAAGGGCTGGATGCAGAAAAAAATACAAGGCACTGAACATCCCCCAGAGTTCAGTCAATCCATCATCAAGAAATGGAATGAATATGGCACATGTGTAAATCTGCCTAGATCTGGCTGTCCTCACAAACTGAGTGACCATGCAAGAAGGAGACTAGTGAGAGAGCCACCAAGACACCTACGACTACTCTGAAGGAGTTACAAGTTTCAGCAGCTGAGATGGGAGAGACTCTGCAGACAATAACTATTAGCTGGGTTCTTCACCAGTCAAAGCTTTATGCGATAGTGGCAAAGTGAAAGACACTGTTGAAGAAAATTCAAACTAAATCTGGACAAGAGTTTGTTAAATAGCATGTGGGAGACTCCATGGTCAAGTGGGAGTAAGATTTTTTGGTCAGATTAGACCAATATGGTGCTTTTTGACCTTCAGACAAGACGTTTTGTTTGGTGGTCAACAAACACTGCACATCATCACAAACACACCATCCCCACCGTGAAGCACGGTGGTGGCAGAATCATGCTGTGAAGATGCTTCTTGGCCCTGGATGGCTTGTAATAGTAGGGAGTAAAATGAATGCGGCAAATATAAGAAACTCCTGGAGGACAATTTTTTTCAGTAATCAAGAAATGACCCAAAGCATACAGCGAAAGCTTCACAGAAATGGTTTAATGACAACAAGGTGAATGTTCTGGAGTGGCTGAGTCAAAGCCAATTGGATAGAGGATTTTTGGCTGGACTTGAAAAGGGCTGTCCATGCCTAATCCTAGTGCAACCTGACAGAGCTTGAGCAGTTTTGCAAAGAAGAATGGAGTAAAATTGTCGAGATGCACAAGGCTGATTGAGACCTATCCACACAGACTCATTGCTGTGATTGCAGCCAAAGGTGACTCTACTAAATACTGACTTGAAGGGGGCAAATATTTATGCAGCCACTTATTGTACATACTTTTATTAAATTGGCATTACTTTGTAGAAATCTGTTTTCACCTTTGCATCAAAACGTTTTTTGTATTTTTTATACTGGTCATGATTGATTTATAAATTCAACTTGCTTCAGCTATTCCTCCTGGGGTCCTCTGTTTAAACTGGTGACTTTCAGTCCAGTGCTCCATGGCTTTTTGCATGAGTTCAGTTTTTCATTTAAATAAATATCTGATGAATATGTTTTAACATTGTAATTAGAAAATAGAATACTATTGTGAGAGCTCTTTCTGCTCTGCCATGTCTATATGTGGAAGCAAATCTTGTGGTGCATTTCCCAGGAAAACAAGGCAAAATTTCACAGAGGCAGAACTTGTGGATCTAATGGACTCTAATCAAAGCTGAGTTGATCTGCAGACCTACTGAAGATTTCAGTTGCTCTACATAAGTTCTTGTAGGATTTGTTATCCTAAGTATTACATTGATACATGCATTACCTTGACTGTCAACTACAATGGTCAAGATGGCATAGTGAACAAGAGTATGCACGAAGAGGGGACGTTTGATATTCAGCAATAGTATATCATTCCAGCAGTAATCTAAGCTTCCTTATTGGTTAGAACACAGAATGTTCTGGTAACATCACAGTAACCTCTTTATGTGTCTCCAGGTTTGTGGGTTACATCCCACATATCAGAGCTTGTATATAGCCTGAGCTCTCTAGTGTGCCTTCCAGAGTAATCCTTCAGTAACACATGTTGCATATAGGCAGGAACATTTACAAGAATGCTCATGGCATCCCCAGGCACATGCTAATTTAAGGTCAAACATCAAATATGTCTCCAGCCTCAGAACTATAGCCTCTCATCTGTCTTTTCCTGTCCATCTCTCTCAGCTCTTCAGCACTCGGAGGGTGATTGGATAAATGTTCTGTCTGTCACATCTTTACAGGCCAATCAGAGCAACAAAACGCATGACGTCATAGCCTCAAACTGAGGTGCGCCGCTACCGAGGAATAAACTCCATAGATAGCTGCATAATTTGAACCATGGCGACTGTAGACATGTCCGTTATTGTTTAGCTGATTAATTGATGGAATCATTCATTTAAAAATATTTGATGGTTGATAATAATAACTGATCTCTCCTAGCATCTTTGATAGAATTGCTACATCCCTGGTTGTTGGTTTCTAGTTGTGGGTGTCAAGCAAAAATGGATATTATTGTCCATCCAAAAGAAGGGACTGGAGTTATAAATGAATGATAATGATAGTGGTGAATTTTATTTAGAAAGTATTTTAAGAATAAAGCCCAAAATGAAACAGTTGATTACTACAGCAGATTAAAACGAAATAAGACCTAAAAAAAATAAGAGGGCAGATAAGAGGAAAAAAATGGTAATGATGCCATTAATGTGTTGTACTTCAAGTGTTATACAACCACAGGGATAATTGAATTATTTCTTAAAAACGTTTTTGTTTTTTTCATTTGAGTTGAGGATTATAGCCATCTGCATTCAAATGAAGCTTCCACAGAAAGGAACATATTGGTGAAAGGGCACAGCATGTTCCTGTCATAGTAGTTACTCTGATAATGTTGTGGAAAATGATCTCCAGAAAAGAGTGGGAAAACTGTCATGTTAAAATGACATTTGATAAAAGGAGAGAGCAGATGTATAACAGCAGTTTTTGGATTAACTTTTGAAATGATCACATACAATTATGAATGGCATCAGTTTAGCTCCTTTTGCACAGATTTCTGCATCAGTGTGCTGCTGCATGGAAGCAATCAGTCTGTGGCACTGCTGGGGTGTTATGAAGCCCGGGCTGCTCTGATAGCACTGCAGGTGCCAAGTCCTGCTGGAAACAAAATCAGAATCTCCATAAATTTTGCAGCAGAAAGAAGCATGAAATGCTTTAAAATCTCCTGGTAGACTGCTGATGGTGTTGAATTTAGACTTGATAAAGCAAAGCGGACCAACAGCAGCAGATGACATGGCTCCTCAAACCATTACTGCCTGTGGAAACTGACAACAGTGGACCTTAAGCACCTTGGATTCTGTGCCTCTCTGATCTTCCTCCAGACTCTGGGACAAATAAAATGCTAAATATAGTTTCATCTGAAAAAGGACTTTTAACCTCTGAGCTGCAGTCCAGATCTTTTTTCTCCTTAGCCCAGGTGAGATGCTGATGACATCTGTGACACAAGGAATGCAACACTCGCACTTGCAGATGCACACTTGCATCGTCTATATGTGATGGCTTTTGATCCACAGACTCCAGCCTCAGTCAGCTTTGTGAAGCTTCTTGAATCTGCTTTGTTTGCCAGTCCTCTGAACGCTGAGCTCATCTGTGTCGCTTGTGCACCGTTTCTTATGACACTTTTTGCTTCCAGTCAGTTTTCATGAATATGTTTTGATAGAGCCTCTCAGAACAGCCTACTCCACTGATCATCAACTGGCAGCCTGGGGGCCATATCAGGCCCCCCAAAGCTTCTTGTCCGGCCCCTGAAAGATCATAAAATTCAGAAAGGAGGAAAAGAAGATGCTGTGGCTTTAAGAGTATCCTTTGGCTTTAAATATCTGAAGCTGTTAAATCCATCCCACAATCAATTCATATCGAAATAGTTTGAGAATGACTTAACATTTGATCTGTTTTACAGAAATTAACTGTCATAGTTAGTAATTAGATATTTAAAAATAGGGTTAAGGTTGGCAGAAGTGCTGAAAAATGACTAGATTAAGTGGTGGAAAGAGGTTCAAATGCAGCAAAAATTGGTTACAGAGGGAAAAAGGGGCAAAGAGTGTCATATAGGTTACAAATGATGTTAAAAAAAAGTAATGAAAATGGGTTAAAAATGGGCAAAAATGGATTAAAAAAAGTGGTACAAAGGGAATAAAACGTGCAGGAAAAGTGGTTTTAATGGGTTAAAGAATGACAAAAATTGGGTTAAAGAAGCAAACAATATCAAAAATGGGTTAAAACTGGAAAATACAGAAAAAATAACCTGGCAAATTAGTGAAAAGGTGTTCAAGAGTGGCAAAAAAGGGAAATTATTGGCAGGAAAGCTGCAAAAGGGGGTTAAAGAGTGGCAAATAATGGGTGAAAAGTGGGAAAAATTGTTTAAAAGTTGTAACTATTGTTGAAAAAATGTAATAAAAAGGTAAAAAGTGGCAAAAATGGATTAAAGAGTGGCACAAAGGGAATAAAACATGCAGGAAAGGTGGTCTAAAGGGGTTAAAGCATGGCATAAATTGGGTTAAAGAGGCAAAAAGGGGTTAAAATGAGTTAATATAGGTGTTAAATCTCATCTGTGGTGGGCCCAGTCTCTGAGACTTTCAGGGGCCCAGCCAACTCTGTTGTCAGGCCTGTCTTTTTGTGGCCTGCTGTATGATAGAAAACAGGGATAGATCTCACTGGTAATGCCTAAAAATGTCCTGCATTTTGAAAGAAGATACAAATACTACTACAATAATCTGTTAACCAGACCAAAAAAATGATTTAATTTTTGTTTGTTTGAAATTCTGGCCCCTAGAGTTTCTGTCAAGACTAAATCTGGCCCTTGTTCAAAGGTACTTGATGACCCCTGGCCTACTCTTTCAACAGTGACTGTCTGTGGCTTATCGTCAGTCAGGTCAGCAGTCTTCCCCATGATTCTGGTTGTGTGTACTGAACCAGAGTGAGAGAATGGAGGCTCAGGAAGCCTTTGCAAATTGGACTTTTCCATAATTTTAGGTAGTGGATTTGTGATTTTGTGAGCTTTAAGCCATCATCATCAAGAATCATCGATCAAAAAAATGGAAAAAAAAAAAAAAACTTTTGCATGATATTATAATGTAATGAGATGTACTTGTATATGCATGAGTACTTAACAGCAAGAATCTCATTGTCCATCTAATGCAGGTCAAATGTGATCATGAAGTTGAAGTTATAACAAGTTTATATATAATAATATATATAATAAAAAATGTAAGCAGTTTGATGGTCTGGCTGAATGTGAGTGTTAGTTTAAAAAGACTTGACCATTTGTGATGGAAAGGTCCAAATTAAAGAGTGTGCGGTGATGTGTAAGCTGTTAAATTCATGAATATATGCTGTCATAACAAACTGTCACATTATCACAGGCTGTGTGCTTGTACTGTATATTTAGGCTGGAGGTACTGTCAGCAGCTACCTTAATTATGTGGGGATCTTAGAGTACATGATTAGCAGAGCACTTTCAGCGAGTCGGGTCATGATGGCAAAAGTACAATTACCTTTGCTGGAGACAGCAGTGCAGAGAGAGGAGCAGTGCCTGAGGTTGTCAGGTTGTTAGTCCTCAATGAGCTCTCCGGTTCATAGACGACTAAAAGGGCTCAAATATCGCCAGAGGCCCGACCTAGTGGGGCTCTAAATGTGTCTGTAAAATCTTGAAAATGCTTTACATCTACCTCTGGCCCAGAGGAGACTAAAATTCATCGTTTTCTTATGTGTCAGGCTGAGCACATAATCATTCCATCACATTTTGAGGCTGTTGAATTAGACGTAATAGACTCCCCCGCGAAATAAAAAGCTGCCAGCAACAAACAAGGTGTAAATTACAGCTGAGAGAAAGAGGTTTGTGCTGCATATGTGGTAAATGTTGCCGTGGTTACAATTAATATTCACCTATTACAACATTGCAACTTTAATTTATTTTCCAATCATTTCTACATGTCCACAGTGGCAGAAAGTGTATTAGTCTAAACATATTTTAACCTGTACACCCTGTGACATAAATGAATTGACTGGGTTTGTTTTGCTCTCTTTTTCCCTGCAGGAAGGACCTGCTCTGTGAATGTAAATGATTGCTGGTCTCTGCCTTGTCTAAATGGAGGCTCGTGTATAGATCTGATAAATGAATACATTTGTCACTGTCCACTGGGTAAGTAGCAAATACTTGTGTTATATTGAGCATGTTTACAAAAATATCACGCCATTAATTTTCTGAATACTGTACCATGGGAATACATGAAGTTTGTTCCTAATATATGGGCACGCTTTTTGTTTACTCTGATAATTTCTCATTTTTTGTTCAAGATGTGCCTTAAAAATAGCAAAGAAAGTATTTTTAAACTATGTAATAAACTGAGATTTGGCGTGCAGGTTAGGAATCAAATCCATTTTGCATCATTTCCACTTTCATAGGTAAATAAGGAAGAAGTTCATCTGTTCATAAGGGAATAGATAGCAGAATGATACCTGATATGCCTGCAAAACGTCTACCTTAATATGTGGTTTACCCTATTATTGGTTTTCTAAATCAATCATGGTCAATAAACTTTGGATTTTTTTGGACCAGCAAAAAAAACTCTTTCATGTCAAAGTGAAATCAGATTTCTATCTTAAAACAAAAATATGTAAGGTAGAATAAGTGAGCGGATAAATATTTGCCACCTTTAAAGGGACTGACCTAATTCAACAGAGGGCTAGCCAGCTGGTGCTAGTAGTCTCACTATAAGTGAAATGGGAATAAACTGAGTGCAGTGAATGCATCTCAAGTGAATATAGTATAAAGACACCTGTGTCTGAGAGGTTTAGTCACAAGATAATCAGTATTCCTTGCCACCATTACACTATGAAGACAAAAGAACACTTCAAGCAAGTCAGAGAAAAGGTTGTTGAAAAGTCTAAGTCAGGTGATGGAAGGAGCATGTGTAAAACTGCCTAGATCAGGCCATCCCCAAAAAACTGAGTGGCCAAGAGAGGCCACCAAGACGCCTATGACTACATGAAGGAGTTACAAGCTTCAGCAGATGGGAGAGACTCTGCATACAGCAACTGTTGTCCAGGTTCTTCACCAGTTGAAGCTTTATGGGAGAGCGGCAAAGAGAAGGCCACCGTTGAAGAAAGCTCATATGAAATTTGGACAAGAGTTCCCTTAAAGGCATGTGGGAGACCCCATGGTCAAGTGGAAGAAAGTTCTTCGGTCTGATGAGACCAAAAATGGTGCTTTTTGGCCATCAGACAAGATGCATTGTTTTGCAGACACTCCAAACACAGCATCCCCACCATGCTGTGGGTTTTTAAAGCTAGAGGGCATGATGAATGCGCCAAAATAATGGAATATCAATCTCATTTAGTCTGCAACAGAATGACAGCTTGGACGATTTATTTTCCAGCACGACAATGACCTGAAGCATACAACAAAAGTTACACAGAAATTAGTCAAAGACCTTAATGCAATAGAAAAAATGTGGCTGGACTTGAAAAAGGGCCGTTCACGCCCCATCCCCATGCAACCTGACAGAGCTTGAGCAGTTTTGCAAAGTAGAATGGAGTAAAATTGCAGTGTCCAGATGTGCAAGAATGATTAAGACCTATCCACACAGACTCAGCGCTGTGATTGCAGCCAAAGGTGCATCTATCAAATAGTCACTTATTTTACATTACACATTTGTATAAAATTGACTTTACTTTGTAGAAACCTGTTTTGAAATTAACACGTTTTTTTTTTTTTTTTATAGTCAAATTAAATTGACCAAAACTGATTTATAAAATCAATAACAGGCTAAAACATCCAGGGGGGAGAATAATTTTCATCTCCCTCAGTTTGGTTACAAATGCTGACTTTCAATATTTTTTCATGGTTATGATTTTTTTCATCTAGTTTTAGGACATTCTGAATCTGACTGTAGTTAGATGATTTAGTGAGTAAGCTGACCCAACCCTTGAAATTAGGCATCAGGAATAGTGGGCATCATTCCCCAACTGTTCTTAAGAATTCTTTTTGCTCCAAAACACTATTTAAGAGTTTTTTAAGAATTTTTCATTCAACATAGATTTCAACATAGATTTCTTGAGTTCTGATATGACAGGATAAAATTGGATATGTTGCACTTCTCAGGACTCATATGTGCTAGATTATAAAATAACACAATAGAATGATTTTTGGTTATATTTTACTGTTTTTATCAATGTTAAACTTTCATATAATTAAATATTATACACAAATACATGCCTTTAATATGGCAAGTAAAGCTGTAAAAGCTCAGAAAAATGTATCTTTAAAACAAACGATATGCTCTGGACTCTAGGAGCCTCATCTGTATTTTTATGGATCTACAGTCACATGTTTAGGTGGCAATGAGGTTTTTAGAGTAAAGTATTTGTTTTATGGCCAAAGGCTGGAATATCAGCATCAGTAGAAGCTGCTTGCATCTCAGTATAAGTGTACAGCTCTGATTAGAACATCTCTGATTAGACTGGGCTGTATTTTTAAGCATTGTTCTTTAATGAAGGGATGCTATTTCTTATATAGTGCTCTAGGTAGGACATTTTAGTGCATATGCTCCTCAAAGGATCCACAATCACTCCATAATAAATGGAGGTGTTACGGTCCTCAGTGAGCGGCTGATTTTACTATTCCCTCTGGTTATGAAGCACCTAATCACTGCTTGATTGCCTGAGTCAAAGTGCCCGGCTCGCTTGGCATTACAAGTCCAATGTCACATTCAATTGCAAACAACTGAAATCCACAGGGCAGGCTTTACAGGCTAATATTTGAAAATGAACAGTCACAGTACACAGGTATTTACAGCACACACTGTCAGAAACAAAAGGTTTGTTTTGTAAATCTTTTTCTTTCAAGTTTGGAATGTCCATGCTCTTATTTTTTACTCGATCATGTTTAAATTATTTTAGAGTAAAATATAAAAGAAATAGCTTTCATTAGGTTTGCAACAGGAAGCTAAAGATTGGCTATTTCCTTTGGCATGACATATATTTGATGAAGACACATTGCACTGTGGTAAATGCTGTTTAAAATCAGTTGAAAATGCTTAAATGTCAGGGGCAACCAAAGCCTTGCTGTAGTTTCATTGTTTGCATCATCAAGTATTTTTGCTCATGCATTTGAGAAAACTCAGTCATGTGCACATTTTGAAGCGCTAATATTACTTTGAATATAAAAATGAGTTTGATAACATCTAAATATATCTAAATATCCACACCATGAAGACAAAAGAACAGTACAAAGTATAAATCGGGGGATGGAGGTGTGGAATTGATGTCTCTTCAGTGTCTTCAACCAAGTGTTTGTAGTTCAAGTCCATGACATTGGCTGAATCCCAATTCTCCCCTTAACCCTCAATCTTAACCCTCAGTCTCAAAATGGGTGTTCCTGCGAAGTGTGAGGGCTGTCCCAATTCTCCTGAGAGTTGAGTTGAGGGGCGAGTTTGGGGCTTTATCTCCCTCATTTTGAGATCTTCCTGGAGCTCCGTTGGTATTGAGGGTTATCAATCAAAGAAAGATGGCGGCGAATGCGGGGAAGAAATCAAGCTACAAATGTAAATTTCTTTGTTAATAGAGATCTAAAATGACGAAAACCACTCCTATATCTTAGTTTAATGATATTTCATGGATTATTTGCCTTTTTGTAGCATAACATTTACTTTTATTTTTACGATCTTAAGCCAGTAACTGTGCCACTGTGGACAAGCCATCGTTACAACTGGTGTTTCACGTCAGCTAATGGCTCTGTTATATGGTGACTTTCAGCTGAACATGTCTGTGGTTGTGGTGTTTATACATGTTATTTGGTTGAATATTAACATGTTCTCATTCTTCTTCTTCTTCCTCTGAATCGACAGACTACACAGTTTTGGCACATTACTGCCCTCTACAGTCTTAAATCATAACTGCTATTAAGGGGTGTCCCATTTCTAAGTAACAAGATGGCCCTTACACTTGGTTTTGAGGAGCAAGTTAAGACTGAGGGTTGAGCTTGAGGGTAAGATTGAGATTTAAGGGGAGAATTGGGATTCAGCCATTGTCTGTATTTTGGATTGGAGTTGAAAAGGAATATCCGTACTAGGCAGGAGAGCCCTGGCCGCACTCCTCCCTCTTGGAAGATCCTACCCATGTGAGATAGGTTATCTGCTGATGCCTCAATCAATACAAAAAAAAAAAAAAATCAAAGCTGGACACTGAAATTTAGCTGAGTGACAGCCTTACAAATGCACCCAAGACTTGAGAAGATCTGTAGCACCAAATAAGCCCACTGTAGTCACTGAGATTACTTCAGGACTGAGAGATTAATTCTCACAAGATGTTGATCGAGTTTTTATTTTCATGGAATTGTTTACCTTCAGAGAGTCAGATGTTTAAAACTCTATTCAAAGTTATGGTTGTTGTTATTTTTACAGAATTAAGAGGTTTTTACGTTGTAGTAAATTCCCCCCCAAAAAACAAGATAATTTGTTTGCGAAAGTCGTAATGTGTTTGTCCTACCTTTACATAGTTTTACACGTTAATATCTACATTGAGGGTTGAGGGGCCTGGAAATATTTTTATTTGCTAAATTGGGATACTACAGGAACAGTTTGGGAACCACTGCACTAACCAGTCTAACCAATCAGGAAACAAGACCAGGTTTTTCTTCTGCAAAATCCATCAGAGAAATAATGTCCAGAAGGAATGAATAGCAGATCAATGCAATGACATACTCTGCTCTCTCACTTAGTTACGATGGACAATAGCTTATGCAAAATTTTACATCCTTTTGACTTTAATGACTGCCACAAAACACTGACTGAATGTTAACAGTGATAGCTTTAACTAGCCAATGTTAGCTGATTAGCACTGACCTATGCTTTGATAGTGAATGTCTTGCCCTTTACTTCTCATGCCGAACATTATTAACTAAAAACTTCAAAAATACATAAAGCTGTCATTACTTTGTCGACTTTTGCCCTGGCGGCTGTGCAAGGGGAAGGATCTCCACTCCTGCTGCAGATTTTTTTAAAGGGAGTCTCTTACTGCCTCAGAAACTTACAAGGGTTCAAAGTGGTCGCAACATACAATTTAAATGAATATCTCAGTTTTTTTCTGCAATTATCATGGGATGTAAACATGCATTGTTTTAAAAAGATGGAGAATAGAAATCCTGGTACCACAGCTCCAAATAGTGGTCAGGGATATTTTTGCCCTCCAGGCCTCTGCACCAGTCATGTGACTGAAAGCTATGAATACAGATATCAGGAACTAGCAGCAAAATGAATAACCTGACACATCAGACTGTTTCATAAATCCAATGCATGGGATATTTCGTATCCATCTGGGCAACAGTCCATACTTGGTTTTGGAAGAGCAGAACCATTCAGGAAAAAACTCTGCAAGCGTTCTGTCTGTTACATTCATTATGGGCCAATCAGCATGAAAATAGATATTAGATATGTGAATCGATCTGATTTCAATTCTGGGGGTCATAATATGATTCAGAATCAATTTTTGATTCAAACCAACTCCAGATTCACAACACATTCCCTTTTTCTTCTAATGAGGTGATTCAGCATCTACTCCAGTCTGCTGTGCACTTAGAAGCTCTAAATTATTATATGACATTAAGAAGTTAATAAAATGTGTTCAAGATAATGCATTATTTTCCCTTTTTGCAAGATTTTTAATAGCTTATTACATTAATGTAAAAACACGAAGTAATACCTGAAAGAAAGATAACACTTATTTGAGCTTAAATTGCAAAAATAGTATATATGAGTAAAATGTGTGGGCATAATTTAGAAAAGTTTCTATTAGAATTTTGTCATTGGAAAAAAATGATCATAAATCTGAAGCCCCCACTGTTGAGGAGAGCAGATATTGTGGTCTTACAAGTGACCATATCAACCGGTGACTTTACTGCTGAATGTGTCGGTGGTTGTGGTAGTTGTTGTTAAAAAACTAAGAATATCCTATTGTGTCAAAAATGCATTTAGAAGATCTACATTTAATGAGGTTATGTTATTGAGATGAACAAAGATGGATTTCATGCCTTGTCACCAGTCAGCACGGTCACTTGTTAAACCATAACACTGGTCTTTTACATGAAATAGGTGATAGATTATTTATATTATTACTGTTGTCAGTCAGCAGTTGCTTGCTTTTGCTCTGCTTAATTTAAATCTAGGTGATCACGTATGTATGATGTGAACTTGGCTAACGAACTTCTCCTGAAGTAGGCTACATTACTTTAGTTTGGCAAACTTAGTGAAGGCTTCCTCTTAGAATCCTCTTGTAGAATCCTCAGTGAGTCTTAAAATTGTTCTTTTGTTAAAATGGGATTGGCTGAGTTACTCATGATCCATGGACAGTGCAGGCAGTTTGTCAGTATGTCAGACACAGTAATGTAAACATTACAGATGCTAAGAGCTAGCATTGCTAATGCTAACAGCGCAGCTTATGAGCCACACATCCTCCCACTGCATTTGTGTATCAGGGAAGGTGGACACAGTGTAAGGAGGAAGACACCAGCAGGTTTGCTGTGCTTAAACTGTCTGCTTTTGAAAATGCACGCAGGATGCATGAAAGAACATTTGGAACTACTGATTCTTGAAGACTTACAGAAATTAATATTTGTGATTCTGACGTGATTTTTTTTAAACAGATATTCTAACAGATATGACACGGTGGGCATGCACCATTATTGAGGAGTAATCTACATTTCAGTGAGGGACACTGTCGTCATACATTTAACCATTTTATTGCAAAATATAAAGTTTCACTTGGCAGAGAAGGCTCTGCTGAAAAGGGGGAGTCAAGCAGCATGCTTTGACTTTCCAGGGAGCACATTGCTAAAAACTCCTATATGGATAGATACATTTATAAAAATGCATAATGAAAACAATGAAATTAGTTCAGAAGCAATTAATCCATATCGTGAATCTGAATATGAGGGTGCAGCAAGCTTTATGCTATAAAAGAGGAGGCTGGGGTGGAGGAGGTGAAGCTTTGCCAGCAGCAGTAGCGTGGTGCATCAGCATTAATGTAAGCAGTGAATAGTGAGAAGGATGTCATATTTTAATGGAGTTAATTACATCTAAAAATCTGTTCCTTTTCTGATATTCAGAAGTCCTTTATCATGACGGTTTGAAGGTCTTTGTGATAAAATTTTTGTATTCTTATAAACTATTATCGTTAATTGGCTCGTAAAATCTTGGGTCTTGGGTTGTACTGATTAAAGGTTATGAAGAATTTGAAGGTTGTCCAAAACTTGACCTTGAAATTAGTGGAATTGATGTGTACACTGGCTGACTCATTTCTGTTGCAAAATTCAAGCTGTTTTGAAGTTATCCACAGGCAGTCCAAGGTTAAACAGCAAAGGTTACACTGGATATTTTTCTTTGATATTTTTTGTTTTAATTTGATGTACTCAAATCAATACCCCAAATGCTGAGCTGTCACTTTGCATTTCAGCCCTCTGTACATCCCCCTCAGCTGAACGATAAATCATCACAAATGCAGCTGAAGTCATTAAAACATTTACTGCCTGGAAACATGTGCAGCACCTGTTACATGGTGTCTTTTTATGACATTATGGCTGCTGTAAATGCATCTCAGTAGATAATCTGCCCTTATTACGTTTCTGCATTTTGCTCCAATTAGATTTGGGCAAAAACAGAACACCAATGTGTCAGTAAAACTCCCATCACTGTTTTTACTTCAATGACGGATTTATAGACAGATGTATTTGATTACTTTATCTTCTCAGTAAATCGTTGAAAGGGATGGCCTGCCAATGTTGCTTGCTTCTCCTTACACAGATCATCTCTATTTTTCACTCTTATGTTGGTTTCCTTTAAGCTTACATCATTACAGTATTTCTACAATCATTAAACATAAATGTTAAAATCTGCCTTTGGGTCCTCAAGCCAAGGCTGAGCAGTCTGACAGAAAACACACATGTTGAATCTGCATCTGGATCTGTAACAAAACACCCAATGTGATTGGCAGTCATGCTAATTAGCAACATGGCAGACATGTTTTTGGAGGATTTTGAGAATCCTGTCATAAATGAGTCAACATAATGACCGTGTAGTTGGTGCCATTTGATTTCAATATTTTTTTTGTAGTGCCATTCATCAAGATGAAATTTTGCAATGTGGCTGACAATCTGCATACAGTTAAAATTTGATTACATCTTAACAGCTGATTGGATAGAATAGAAATCTACATTTTACAAACCTAGACGGATAAGAAGACCAGAGCCAATACCACAAAAATGGTTTGGTATGAAACCAACTGAAAGCAGCTGCATAAATTTAATGGTTACAGAGTTTCTGTAGATTTCCAGTTTGTTTTTTAAGCTGCTGATAGAATCACTGTTCTTAATGCTCTCCAACATGGCGTTCCACTGAATACAGGCTGACTGCCCAATGGCAGTGCAATGCAGGAGACAAAGACAACATGCATTTGTTGTCTCAAAAGGGTAGCAAGAAGTATATGAGAAGCCAAAGAACCATACTGTCTTGTAAGAAACATTGAAGAATTACATCTTATGTGCAAAATGACTAGGCTAGCTTCTATGGCCTGTTGCATGCAACCTTTTTTAATGTGTTAACCTTGCAAAGCAGATGGATTTGCCAGATTTTGTGTCCGTCATCAGGCACATCCATCTTGCAAAGCTTTAACCTGAAACATTTGTGCCCGGTCTGAAAAATTACCAAGCCATCCAGAATCATTTTTAGCAGAACAAGGCGGTAGCTATGGGTGTGGTTTGGTTGTACTGCAAGCCGTTCAACGACGACTGCTGCTGGATAGCTCATGCAGCTGTAGCAGCTGTATTATCTGAAGTGGACAACATTTCTCTGTTAAAGAAGTGCAAAGAGCACGGAAATCTTTTCTAGGTGGAAAAAGGTTTCTGCTCTTTTACCCCTCGGCCTTGGCATGAGTTTGCAGAAATTACAGATATGGTTTATTCGTTACGGCTGCCACTAGTGAAGATTCGCTTGGCTGTAGCTGTAGGCCGGGTGGTTTTCATCAGAACTGGACCTCATTTGACTAAACAGCAGTAAAAGCATTTCTGGCTTCAGTATTATTTTTATTCACCAACTGGCTCCACCGCTTGTAAATGACAGCACCTGCCTGTTCAGCTTACGCTATGTAGTTTACTTATTAGCACTTGGCACCTGTGCCCACTTTGTCCTGTGGCTCTGATTTGCCCATAGTGAATGCGACAGAGAGAACGTTGGTCCAACTTTCTTTCAAGAAGTTTTTGAAAGGTTCTGCCTTTCCCAGATAGATGTGAAAGATCCCATGCAATGGATATACACTACTGCTCAAAAGGCAAGTTTCTTTGTTTCTCAAAGAATAACATTTTCATGCAGTGTACAAACAGTTATCAGCAACCATCAGTCCTCTGCATCAGTCTCCTAGTATGGTTGCTAATCCAAGTCAATCATGTTGCACAGCTAAAAACCATTTTACTAAAAAGGGAGCAAAAAGACTGGACACTGGAAGACCAGAAGAAGGTGTTGTGCATGGATGAGTCCAAGTTTGAGGTCTTTGGATCAAACAGAATAACATTTGTGAGATGCAGAACAAATGAAAAGATGCCAGAACAGCGCTTAAAACCATCAGTCAAGCGAGGTGGAGGCAGCTTGATGGTCTGGGGGGCTTTGGAGGTGGTAGAATATGAGATTTGTGAAGCGTGGAAGCTATTACAGGGTTTTGCAGTGCCTTGCCATACCCAGTGAACAGCACTTGCTTGGGACCAGTTTCATCCTACAACAGGACAACGACCCAAAACACACCTCCAAAATGTCTACAAAATAGCCAGCCAGATTGCAATGGAGTGGCCAGCACAGTCTTCAGATCTGAACCCTATTGAGCTGTTGTTCATTACGAAGGAAGACTCCATCGAGCCAGCCCATCTTGTGGGAAATTCTCCTGTAATCATGGGGTGAAATCTCATCAGATGACCTTGAAAACCTGACAGCTAGAATGCTTAAAGTCGGCTGTAATTGCTGCAAAAGGTGTTTTTTTCTATGAAGGCAAAGTTTAAAGGGCATTTTTCATAAAAATCTGTATTTCTACCTATGACAGTGTCAGCATGTCCAGTTCATTTGCTGTATTTCCTCTTCAGACTAATTTCATGAGTGTCCATGGAAAACCAAAACAAAATCCAAGTGATCCCAAACTTTTTAGCAGTAGTGTATGAAACAGTCTGTCTATCTAGTTAGATTAAGCATAGCACATGTGTATTCAACTACTGCCATGATGTCTACAGTCAACAGTTTACAGCTACCTTTTAGAGGGTAATTTGATATGCTAGCTGAGATGGGTTTGTCTGGTGATAAACTTACTATGCTAACTCAAAGATGAGTAAGAAAAAGGACACATTTTGAGTGTAAAATGGATTTATTTATCTGTATGCAAGCATGATGCTTAGAATTGGTTATATGACATTCTGTAAGACAGCTCAACATGAGACGACAACAATAGCTACTGAAAATGATACGCCACAGTTAGACATGACTAATATTGCTCCTGCTACTTTCTTGGCTGGTCTGAAAACACAAATTATAGCCAGACAATTCAAAATTTTTGGTACTGAAATGATTATCTAACTTTCTACTGAAACTCAAAAAAAAAAAAAAACAAATCCAAATTTCCATAAAATTTAACATATATATATATATTGTATCCCATTTGATACATTAGGTGTTTTTGGTAACTGATAATCCACTTGAGGGCATTTTTATCATTTATCAGACTGTATTCAGAAGTTTTTTTAGTAATTGATCATATTGATGACATAGAGGTATCATAAAAGTATGTATCAAATATGATACAACAGGCTTTAAGGGGTTAATTTCCTCTTAGCCTCAGCCAATGTTTGAACCAGCACTAGCACAAGCTAACTGGCTTCTTTTCAGCTCCACGCTGGTGTGTGAACTAGTGAAGCTATACACACTTTCAACAAGGGATCTGCAACCTACTACTTAAATTATTTAGTGCTGAAAGCACAATCTAGGGCACTCTGTGGCAATGGCATGGACACAATTCTCCCTTTTTATAGTTAGTATGCAGTAAGATCAATTTTAAAAGGATTGTTTTATGGTGTGAAAGTTCTGATTGGTGCTTTTAGTGGAGACATTAAAGATCAGATGTTAGACAGATGGACATTTTCATGTTTTAAATTTAAATCGAAGGATTGTTCTTATATTGAGACATCTCCTGTCGTAGCCCTAAAATAATCATATATAATCTGTTTAGTTTTTACTCTGCCATTTTCTCCAATTTAATCCATTTACTTTTTTATATAGCACATTTTTTAAAAAGAAAAGCAAACTGACTCAAGTGCTCCTCAGTAAGTCAAAATATGAGGCACAAAAGTTCAGAAAAGCCCATAATAGGTTCACAAAACACTGTAAAAGTGCAAAAAAAAAAAAAACCTTACAAGAAGGCTACATGTAAACCAACAAGGAAGGCAAGAAAACCGTAACCAACCAAAGGCGGTAATGAGATTAACAAGCTAAATCCATTTTTCATAATTGTGCCGAATCATTTATCCAGGTTTATTTATTAAAGTTAATTTGGTGATTTTCATCCTAGGACATGATTTTCAGCTCAGTGAAGCAACCAGAACATTGATGAGAAGTGATTAAATCTGCTGATGAACAGCAGTAAAACAGGCCAAGGTTTAGTAGTTATGACCCATGGCTGTTACCCTTTACCACTAAACATGAACACAAGAGGACTTGGGTTTCATACATACAACATCACATCATTTAATGTTTTTTTTCTGAAAACCTGGACATGTTTTTTGACTTTTCTCCCCAGCAGAGTTTGTTTGAGCCACTCATAGCTGTCAGATAGGAAAAGAAGTCCCATTTGGAGCATGTGACACTGTAAATGTGACATTCCTTCATGCAACATTAACCTTCGAGTGAATTGCACGCACAATTGGTTATTAAACACTTCTGAAACACTCTGTTGGAGGCAATAGCTGTCCATTAGCTAGTCAAGGCAATACATAATATGATGAGAAAAGGGTAGTTGGAAGGTCATCAAATATCTGGATAGATGTGTTGGTGCAAAGCAGGCTGCAGGATACTAGCATTGATAGAAAGAACGTGGGGGGTTTACAACAGGAAACATGTTCTTGTAAGACTTTTTTCAAGTCTTGATAAAAGGGGTTTACATAGAGACGTGTCAGGAATTTTTACTTATTTTACTGTGAGTGAAACTTTGCAGCCAAGGCTGCACATAAGGGGGGATAAAGGGGAAAGCTTTCTAGGGCCCAGCCAAACTGGGGGCCCATGGAGGTCAGCAAAATCAAGGTCCATTGTAAAGTTAAACTTTGGTAACCATATTTTAAAAATGTCAAAAATTGGCTGAAGTGGCAAAAAGGAGTCATAGAAATGGGGTACAGAGTTGAGAAAACAGGCAAAAAATGCAAAAATTGGTGGAAATAGGTTAAAAGTGGCAAGAATTGATTAAAAAAAAAAGTAAATAAATGTGAAAACATGGCAAAAATACTTGACAAAAATGGACTGAACGTAGCAATAAATGGCAAAATGTGTTTGAAGTGTCAAAAAGCAGTCCCAGAAAAGGCAAAAAGTGGCAAAAACATGGCAAAAAATTGCATAAATGGACAAAAAAGGCAAAATGGGGAAATGGTTGCAATGGTTGCAGAAATAGATGAAAAGAAGCAGATAGTCAAGAAAATGGGCAATAAATGGCAAAAATGGATTGAAAGCTGCAAATATTGGCAAAAATTGGTAAAAATGTGGAAAGCAGTGCCAAACATGGGTTAAAAGTGGCAAAAATTGGTTAAAAGTGGTAAAAGAAAAGTGGTGTAAGTGGTACACCACAGCAATAGCCATAAAACTGGTTAAAATAGCAAAAAAAAAATGGTTAAAAAATTGGCCACCAACTGTAAGAAAATTATCAAAAATGAATTACATTGTGCAAAACAGTTTCAAAAAAATTGGCAAAAAGAGGTGGCAATAATGGGTGAAAAGAGTGGTTAAACTGGTTAAAAAAGTAGCATGAACTTTAGAGCCCAAAATGCTCCAAATGAGGTAACTCTTAGCCAGAACACTGGCACTAATGGTACTGATCCAGCACACATGGACTTACCGCCTCAATAAATCTCTACTGGGGGGGGGGGGTTCTCTGGGTCTTTCAGGGGCCCAGCCAGCTCTATGGGTGGGTTTGTTTGCAGCACACAGATTGTTGTGACGGGAGATGTTGGGTACATTCCCCCGTTAAGAGGTTTCTGCTTTAAAGAGGTCTTTGGTTAGTGACAGTATAAATTATGAATATTTTGCCTTTAAACTCCAATTTTCCATGGATCTATTAAGTTAATGCTCCGGTATTAGTTAATGTCACAATCTAAAAAGTGCCTTATTTTTAATCAAAATTATCTTTTGTGATGTCACTGAGAGAACACAATAAATCTATTCAGGATTCTCCCTTTAAGATGTCCCCATTTGTTCCAACAGTAATGACACTGGCCTCACCATCTGTCTGAGCTTTATTTACAACAATAGATATTGACATGGGCATCTATCAGTGACATGCAGACGTGCATTTGGTGGGGCAGATAAATGTGATATAGATCAGTTTGGTGGGGTGGGTCTCTGTCAATGATTCACTCAATTAGCATACTGCATAGCAGGTAGATTGCAAGGGGAACAATCAATACCCCCATTAATCCGTGAAAGAAAAGGTGTCTTTACCTCATAAAACACAGCCACATAAATACATGTGTCACATCATGTGTTATTGTTCTTTTATGTATCCAGGGCTGTTTCTTATTTTACAAGCTTTTTTTTCTTATAAATTTTCATTGCAGGGTTCAAGGGGAAGGATTGCTCTGTGGACATTGACCTTTGCTCATTCGGACTGTGCAGTGAAAACACATTAATATGCTATGAGACCAAGGATGGGCAGAATGTTTCTTGTACATGCAAACGTGGTAAGTATGACCTGTTATTTTTAATTCTAATGCAGCTCTAATACTGGTTAATAATTGACCTACTGCCAAGCCAAGCCCTCCTTGGTTTAATGCCTCTGCATAGCCTGCTAATTATGTTGTGTGTTTTTTAACCGGTAGCAAAAGCACATCAAATTTTGAGAATTCTCCAGGTCAATGTAGGGCTAATAATGAACCTAAACCAGATGTCATGATTACCCAAACAAGGTAAACAAAATATGAGTGATATCTTTCCCTCGTCAAAACCCTTTTGCCACATCCTATGTACATAAGATGTGTTTTTCTGTGTACAGGTGTATCTAGAAAAATATGATATTATGTAAAATAATGTTTTTCTTCTGATTTACTTCAAAAAGTTAAGCTTCCCATTTGCTGCCCAAAAGGCCAGTTAGCCAAGGTTTCCTGAGCCTAAGCCAGTTCAGTTCACACAACTGCAATCATGAGGAAGACCGCTGACTTGACAAATGTCCAGAGGACAGCCATTGTCACCCTTCACAAGGAGGGTAAGCCACAGAAGGTCACTGCTGAAAGGGAAGGCTGTTCTCAGAGTCTGTATCAAAGCAGATTTATAGAAGGTTGGCTGGAAGGGAAAAGTGTGGTAAGAAAAGGAGCACAACCCAAAGGGATGAGCTCAGCCTTCAGAGGATTGTCAAACAAAAATTCAAGAACCTAGGGAAGCTTCACAAGGAGTTGACTGAGGCTGGAGTCAGTGGATGAAGAGCCACAGAAAGGTCCAGGAAATGGACTACAAGTGTTGTGTTCTTAGTGCCAAGCCAATCCTGAACCACAGAAATTATCAACGTCTCACCTGGGCTAAGGAGAAAAAAAAAACGGACTGTTGTCCAGTGGTCTTCCAGATGAAAGTAAATTTAGAACTTTATTTGTAAATCAAGGTCCCAGATTTTGGCGGAAGATCAGAGAGACACAGGATCCAAGATGCTTGAAGGCCAGTGTTTTCAGTTTCCACAGTCAGTGGTGGTTTGGGGTAACATGTCATCTTCTGCTGTTGGTTCACTGGTCTTTATCAAGTCCAGAGTCAATGCTGCCAGCCATCTACAAGGAGATTTTAGAGCATTCATGCTTCCATCTGCTGAGTAGAGCTTTATGAAAATATGGATTTACTTTTCCAGCAGTACTTGGCACCTGTCAAAACTACCAGAAACTGCTTTTCCAAACCTCGATGTTACTGTGTTTGATTGGCCAGCCAACTGGTCTGACCTGAAACCCACAGAGAATCTCTGGGGAAATGTCAAGAGGAAGATGAGGGACACCATACTTAACTATACAGATGAGCTGAAGGCTACTATCAGAGCATTCTGGGCTTCATAACACCCCAGCAGTGCCACAGACTGATTGATGCCATGCACGTCACATAGATGCAGTAATTTGTGCAAAAGGAGCTCCAACCAATTACTGAATTAAATCGCAGGGAAAAATTAACTTTTTAATGATCATTTTTTTAGATGCACCTATATATCATTATATTTCTTGTTACGGCCCCTATAATTGACTTATTTTAACCAAGACTTTTACACAGAAGAGACTGGCAACATTTGAAAGGACACCAGTGCAGAGCTAAAGCTGAATGAAAATCCAAGCTTTATTAGAAATAATTTGATGATAGCACAACCAGTTAATAAATTATTGCAAAACACAAAAAGCAGCAGTAGGCGCTGGCTGTAAGGAACAAAAGGAAGGAGATAGGTAATATGCATCCATCTTGTCCACCAAATATGGTGACCCTTGGGTCCAAAAGACTGGGTGGTGACTGCCAAAAAGCAGAACTCAAAGCCCATCTGCAGAATTTCCTCAGTAAGATTAGAATAATTCAGATTTGGGATTTAAAATGAAATGTTTACATAGTGATTCAGTTATAATGTGAGTACATGTGAATGAAGCACTCAGTCATGGTGAAAGCATTTAGACAATCGCAGAGTGGTCCTACTGGTCTGATTAGTCACAGCAGAAGAATAAGATGTTCTTTTCTACCTGTTTGGGGTATTAATTCATCCACAATGTGGACAGGAGCAACAGCCAATATTGCGCTCTGGTTTTTGGGAAGTACAATTAATAACTATGCTTTTATTTCTCCTAAGTGAGGTCCAGTTAATCTTAGCTGATGTCCCACTGTGTATTTATATCTCTGTTATGTTTTTCAGTTTAGTTTTTTGTAAGCATGCCAGAGTCACCAACTCCGCCTGTGTTGTAAATAAACACCTCTATCCTTGCATGCCTCCTCCGCTCCCCTTGCTCTGGGATGGAGATTTAATCCTCCTCCTCTCTCCCGTCTGTGACACTTGATGTCTGTGTTTTCATTTTCTTTATTTCAAAATGAATATACTTCATGGGCTGTGAGGGATCATTTTCTGCTGTTCCAAATAAAACTGAAGGCTCGGTGTTAGAAACTCCTCATGCTGTTGATAAACACTGGGACAGGTCTGCAGGACCAGGACATGTGGTATTTTGGATCAGAATCTGTTGTTGTGGCTCATTTCTGCTATAATTCTGGTTATTTCTGCCCATGTAAACAGAGCTAATGACTAGATGGATTATTTGTATACAGTCTCTGCACAATACCCAGGCCTGTAAGAATCAAGAAGAAGCCAATTCTTACCACTTGTCTGTAAAATGAACTATTGGCTGTTGGTTTAATCAAGATACCAAAATGATGGCACAATCAGATCATTCCACTTCAGCAGCCTCCGTATTGATTGTTTTAGTCTTTGGATCAGCATTAGCCAATATCTAACATTATGTTAGTTAAACCTGAAACAGTTTAAATCTGTGTTTATGAAAGAGGAGTTGTAGATTTGTCCCCAGGCCAGTGCAAATACACCGCATTCCAAATTATTATGCAAGTGCTCCAAAGGTTCTCAGTAGGGTTGAGGTCAGGGGAGGATGGGGGCCACACCATGGGTTTCTCTCCTTTTATGCCTTTAGCAGCCAATGGCACAGTGGTATTCTTAGCAGCATGAGATGGTGCATTGTCATGCATAAAGAAAATTTTGCTACAGAAGGCACTGCTCTTCTTTTTGTACCATGGAAGAAAGTGGGCAGTCAGAAACTCTATATACTTTGCCGAGGTCATTTTCGCACCTTCAGGGACCCTAAAGGGGCCTACCAGCTCTATCCCCATGATTCCGTCCCAAAACATGACTCCACCCCCTCCTTGCTGACGTCACAGCCTTGTTGGGACATGGTGGCCATCCACCAACCATCCACTACTCCTCCATCTGGACTCATCCAGGGTTGCACGGCACTCATCAGTAAACAAGACTGTTTGAAAATGAGTCTTCATGTATTTCTGGGCCCACTGCAACCGTTTCTGTTTGTGAGCATTGGTTGGGGGTGGCTGAATAGCAGATTTATGCAGGAATGCAAGCCTCTGGAGGATCCTCCACCTTGAGGTTGGTTGGACTCCAGAGGCACCAGCAGCTTCAAATACTTGTTTGCTGCTTTGTGATAGAATTCTAGCAGCTGCTCTCTTAATCTGATGAATTTGTCTGGCAGAAACCTTCCTCAATATGCCTTTATCTACATGAATCTGTCTGTGCTCTGAATCAGCCACACATTTCTTCACAGTATGATGATCATGTTTAAGTTTTCCTGAAATATCTAATGTTTTCATACCTTGTCCAAGGCATTACACTATTTTACACTTTTCAGCAGCAGAGAGATCCTTTTTCTTTCTCATATCTAATGTTTTCATACCTTGTCCAAGGCATTACACTATTTTACACTTTTCAGCAGCAGAGAGATCCTTTTTCTTTCTCATATTGCTTGAAACCTGTGGCCTGCTTAATAATGTGAAACGTCCTTCTGAAGTAGTTTTCCTTTAATTGGGCTCACCTGGCAAACTAATTATCACAGGTGTTTGAGGTTGATTTCAGCGATCCAAAGAGCCCTGAGACACAATATCATCCACAAGTTTCATTGAAAAACAAATTAATTAATGTTTATGACACTAAAATCCAATTTGTATAATAATGTGGAACACAGTGTATGTCTACAAATTGACAAGGTTATTGCATTTTTTATTACAAAGATGAGGACAGTGTAAGATTCCCCCTCATGTTGGGCTTCGTGTGCCGCATGGTTCTCATGCAAAAGCACAAAAAAATACCAACATTTAAAGATTGCATTTCTATACCTTCTGAACTGCAAATCAAGCAGCTTCAATAGAGTTCATGACACAATACCAGAAATCTAAAATTAGCCTGGAGCAGCTTTAAAATCTGTGCAGCACTGAAAACCCTCTAACTACAGACCCATGGATAGAGGTTGCATGCATAATCTCGTGCTGCTGCTCATTTACACAGATTAACTTGACAGTTCCTGCAAAAACAGTGTTTTGTTTGCGTGTCAGTCACGTCCCTCTGATTCCCCTCCATGAGGATGACAGTGTTATCACAGCAGCAGTTGCCAGCAGTGACAGGGATAACACAGCTGTAAGTAGAAAAGGCTTGACCTGCTAGATACTGTGAGCTTTGCCAGGGGTAAGCAGGCTTCCTAGTTTTGCAAGGGAAGGATATATGTGCAGTAAATGACAGAGTGCCAGCGGTATAGTGTCGTGTGCACAGGCACAGGAAATCATGCAGCTTATTCCCGGGTATGGTTACGGTACTTGAAATAAAAACATTTTTCCTGCCAAGCCAATCATAATTCAGTCGACACAACTCCACACCAGCTCTGCTATCTCTTTCCAAATGAATGGCTATTACACAGAAGTTCATGTAACCCAATCAATAACCGTAACTCCATTACTCCTGTTGCACTTATGCTCTGCAGATGTCAGAGTGAAGGATTGTGAGTGATTTCCTATGTAAATGAAAGCAACCTGCGGCGAGCTGCTCTCCCAGATCACTTCTCAAGGGCAAACTGCGAGATGCTGTCTTGTCTCGGTGCTTCAGGTCAGCAGCCTTGGCATGCACATTATCTAATGCTTGCCAACCTAATATGTAGCAAAACTTGTTACTCACACTCTCTCTTAGCTTGACTGTATATCGCTTCCTGTCTCTTTGACCTAGTATTTAGTACTCACACTAAATCACATCAGTGAGCTGAGGCTGCTGCATGAACTCAAATGATGAGTAGTGCAAGTATCATCTTGCTTTTACATATTATGCAATGTTTTTTAAAAATCTGTATTCTTTTTTAAAATAAAGAGACTAATTCAAAATATGTGTCTGTACTTTAAAGCTCTATGCTACAATAATCATTGGAAGATTTTTAAGTATCAAGTATGATCCCTACACTTTACAAGAAAAGTGCTTTTTTCCAGTTTAAACGTTTCACCTGGCATGGACTCCATCTTTCACAAATTACTCAGTCCTGCAGACCTTCTAGCATCTAGCATTGTCTAGCCAGATGAAGGGAGAAAAGAGTATGAGTAGTCTTGTACTGAGCTAAAAAAGTTTGCTGAGCCCCTTTATCAGATAAAAAAAATCCTTGTTTGTCACAAACATGCTTGTAATTGAAATAATGATAACCTATCAGTCACCTAAACCTTGAGGGGTGAATGATGGTGTGATAATGTTGCGTTCCCCAATGAGCCTGTTCTACCAAACAGCTCTTTTCACATGTGAGCCTAGATAGCTAGCTCCTGTCTGAGTTCGCATTTTTCCTTCCACCATCCTTTGTCATTATTTAATACACATTTAAAAAGCCAAAGCCAAAAAGTGAAGAGCTGTTTGGGAGCTAAACAGCCAGCTCTACTGAGCTGAGCCAAATGATCTGGATCTCTTCAAAGAAACAGATTTCCATCACAATGGACGAGACTGGATGGACATCAGCTGAGGAAAGACGGGCAAGATCAAAGTTTTATCGTGTGACATCGCTCCTCCAGGCTTTAGCTGTGCTTCACAAAAGTAGGATGAATTTGTGACAGCAAAACAAATGTCTTGCTGGAAAATAAATCTTCTCCCAAGATGTTGTTCTCTTGCAGAGTGAATAAGATTGTCCTCCAAGATTTGCTGATATTTTGACACATTTACCTTCTAACATTACAAGCCTTTCACCGGGGGCTGTGAAGCATCCCCACAGCATGATGCTGCCACCACTGTGCTGCACAGTGAGGACAGTGTGTTTGTGGTGATGTACAGTGTGTGGTGTCTGCCAAACATAGCGTCTTGTTTGATGGTCAGAAAGCACCATTTTGGTCTCATCAGACCAGAGAACTTTCTTCCACTTGACTGTGGTGTCTTCCACATAGTCCAGATTTAATCTAAGATTTCTTCAACAGTGGCTTTCTCTTTGCTATTCTCCTATAAAGCTTTGACTGGTGAAGAACTTGGGCAACAGTTGTTGTAGACAGAGTCTTTCATCTCAGCTGCTGAAGGTTATAACTCCTTCAGAGTAGTCATATGTGTCTTGGTGGTCTCTTTCACTCGTCTCCTTCTTGCACAGTCACTCTGTTTGAGAGGACAGCCTGATCCAGGCAGATTCACATATGTGCCATATTCCTTTCATTTCTTGATGAAAGGTCACATATTATGCAAAATACACTTTTACAGGCTTTTCTAACAAAAATATGTGCCCCCGGCTTGTCCAAAATCAGAACCCAGCGCTTTTGCCATCTTTGGTAGAAGACTTAACATTTTATTATCAGCTCAAGAACTACACTCATAATGAAATAGAGAGGACTGATACTGGTAATTATGGGAGTTAAAGATGAGCAGCTCTTGATTCACTTCATCTCTTATGATAATAATAGTAATAGATATGCAGCTGATTTGATCATTGCAGCAGTTATAGACGAGTAGAACCACCGTAGGAGGTTGTAAAAATGGAACACATAAGAGTGAAGCTTCATCGTTGCATGGCTGTGGATGGGGGCACCAGGTGAGTACTGGGCAGTTTTATAGTGAGTCTGATTGTGACATCACAAGGAGAGCAGATTCTTAACTTAGTCTTGGGTCCACTTCTCTTCATCATTTACCTCCTTCTCCTGGGCACACTCCTCAGTCACCATGGGGTCCATTTCTACTGCTTCGCCGATGACACACAGGTCTATATCTCCTCCAAACCCACCGCTGCCATCCCTCCCACCTCCCTCATCATCTGCCTGGAAGACATCCGGAGCTGGATGAGCAGGAACTTCCTGAAGCTTAACGGCAATAAAACCGAGGCCCTGCTCATCGGCTCCAAATCCACCCTCACCAAATTCAAACACACCCCATCTCCGTCCATCATCACTGATGGATTCCCTATACCTTTCTCCCCCCAAGTCAAGAGCCTCGGCGTCATTTTGGACAGTACCCTCTCATTTGCACGTCATATCCAAAACATCACCTGTACTGCTTTCTTCCACCAGCAGCATCTCCAGACTCCGGCCATCACTATCCCAATCCAGCACCGAAATACTGGTTCATTCACTTGTCACATCCCGCCTTGACTACTGCAAGCCCTCCTCACCGGACTCCCCGCCAAACTCATCAACAGAGTGCAAATCATTCAGAACTCGGGCGCCCGGATCATTACCCGCACCAAATCCTCTGACCACATCACCCCTGTTCTCATTCAACTTCACTGGCTCCCTGTACAATACCGCATCCACTATAAAAACCTTCTCCTCACTTTTAAAACTCTCCACAACCTAGCCCCCACTTACCTCTGCGACCTCCTTCATGAATACACTCCCTCCCGCACCCTCCGCTCAACCTCTGCTGGACTACTAACCATCCCCATGTCACGCCTCAGTACCATGGGTGCCCGAGCCTTCAGCTGCTCAGCACCTAGACTCTGGAACTCCCTCCACCCACACATAAGACAGTCAGACTCCATCACTTCATACAAATCCCAACTAAAAAACCCACCTGTTCAAACTGGCATACTCCCTCTAACTGGACACTGTGCACTTCACTTGTCTTTTAGGTTGATGTTTTAATGTTGGCTTTTTATGCTTTTACTTTATGTAAGGTGACCTTGGGTGATTTGAAAGGCGCCTCCAAATAAAATGCATTATTATATTATTATTATTATTATTAAACATATTCTATATTTCCAAAAGTATTCACTCATCTGCCTTGACTTGCATATGAACCTAAGTGACATCCCATTCTTAATCCCTAGGGTTCAATATGACATCGGTCCACCCTTTGCAGCCATAACAGCTATAACTCTCCTGGGAAGGCTTTCCACAAGGTTTAGGAGTGTGTTTATGGGAATATTTGACCATTCTTCCAGAAGCGCATTTGTGAGGTCACACACTGATGTTGGACGAGAAGGCCTGGCTCTCAGTCTCCACTCTAATTCATCCCAAAGGTGTTCTATCTGGTTAAGGTCAGGACTCTGTGCAGGCCAGTCAAGTTCATCCACACCAAACTCTCTCATCCATGTCTTTATGGACCTTACTTTGTGCACTGGTGCACAGTCATGTTAGAAGAGGAAGGGGCCATCCCCAACTGTTCCCACAAATTTGGGAGCATGGAATTGTCCAAAATCTCTTGGTATGCTGAAGCATTCAGAGTTCCTTACTGTTCTCCTGGCAACCGCCAAACCCAGAGTCATCCATCAGATTGCTAGATGGAGAAGCGCAATTCATCGCTCCAGAGATCGCGTCTCCTCTGCTCTAGAGTCCAGTGGTGGCGTGCTTTACACCACAGCAACCGATGCTTTGCATTGCACTTGGTGATGTATGGCTTGGATGCAGCTGCTCGGCCATGGAAACCCATTCCATGAAGCTCTCTACGCACTGTTCTTGAGCTAATCTGGAGGCCACATGAAGTTTGGAGGTCTGTAGCGATTAACTCCGCAGAAAGTTGGCGACCTCTGCGCGCTATGCTCCTCAGCACCCACTGACCCCCGCGCCGTCATTTACGTGGCCTACCACTTCGTGGCTGAGTTGCTGTTGTTCCCAGTTGCTTCCACTTTATTATAATACCACTGACAGTTGACTGTGGAATATTTAGGAGCAAGGAACTCTTACGATAGGACTTGGAATTCACTGAGCTCCTGAGAGCGACCCATTCTTTCACAAATGTTTGTAGAAATAGTCTGCATGCCTAGGTGCTTGATTTTCTACACCTGTAGCCATGGAAGTGATTGGAACACCTGATTTCAATTATTTGGATGGGTGAGTGAATTCTTTTGGCAATATAGTGTATGGTCAGATTTCTTGTTTTAAGACTGACAAACAAAGCACTTGATAGGATGATATTACATTTTGAGGGTCAGTCGATACTCTGAACTACCAAATGGAGGTGCAAGGTGGGTTTTTAATGACATTTTTCAGTGAATTTGAAGAATCAAATGCAAAAACTACATATCTTTTAACTATGATATAACATAAATGAGGCACGGTTTGTTACGTTACCATGATTTCTGTGCAGCTCTAGCAAGTGCAGTGAAAGTATTGAAGCTCCAAAAGATTTTTCATCATCTTCACTTAGCAAGCCCAGTTTTTGTCTTACAGCAGTTTTTCACACTGCAGCAGTGGTTTTTTGTTCGCTGTTTGCTGTTTTGTACATCAGCCATTTTATTTTTGAAAGAAAAGTGCTTATTCTGACTTTCTTCTATTTTCATATTCCACACTTCCAACACTGAAGAGGATTTCTGGACCTGTATGCCCTGTCAGGTCCTTGGCTGACAATGTGAAACATTCCCAGATACCACAGATGCTCTTCGGTCAGGAGTGTGTGGTTAACACACCAGCAGCCTTTGTAGCAGCAGCAATAATGTGCCTTAAACAATGGCATGTTTCTTTTTACTGGCCTGTGTGTGTTCCTGTGTGCATATGTGGGTTGTGAGGGCATTTATATATGCACTGATGCATGTTATTTGTTTTATGTGACTCCCTTTGTGTATGGATTGACTTTGATTGTAAAAATCACTGCATTGGGCTTGTTTAATGTAATAAATCAGGAGGGCAATGACTGGCTCTTATTAAACATGATTAAATGATCCAGTGAGCTGAGTCTGCGTGTGCCCAGCAAGCTCTTTAGATCAATACAAGCTTTGAAAAGCAGCTTTTGTTTGTAAAAACAAAGTCATGCTGATCCTAATTGGCCGAGGAATGGATCCAAGCAGAAGAATCCCAATAACGTTGTCTTTTCTCTTTTTTCTTTTACATATGCTTCAGGGTTTGCAGGGTCATTTTGTGAAGTAAATCTCGATGAGTGCGAGTCAAAGCCATGCCAGAACGGCGGTGTTTGCGTGGATGGGATTGACCTGTACCAGTGCTTCTGCTTGGAGGGTAAGTTGCAATGCAATTAGAGGCCCAGTAGTAAAGATAGTACCATTATGTGGCTGATTCAGACCTCAGTTTGTTTCTGAGTGTACTGCCAAACAGTTTCAGCCCCGGAGTTGTAGTCCAAATGAAAAAAAAAAAAAAAAAAAACACTCAGAAACAATGCAACACAAAGACTTTCTCCCTTTAACTTTATTGTTAGTCTTATCTGTTCTTGTGCATTTAAAATTTGAGAGATTAGGAGAAATTGAACAACAAGAAAGGCAAACTCATAATCTAAGAAAAGATGTGCAGTCTCTCCCTGCTTTACTACATCTTCTTTTGCTGGTAGATTTTGAGCTGATTGGAACAGTAAAGGCCTTTGCACACTGAGCCTGTTTTTTTTGTACAAATTTTTCACACGTTAAAAAATAGAGTTGAGCTCTAGTGCTGGGAATTTCGTCTCTTTTCATTGATCCAGCTCATTTGGCTCTGCTGATTCTGATTCTAATACTGAGTTATGTCATATAACAGACCCTATTCCCTAGCTTTATTCAATCTTTGTCTAACATAATTTCATTGCCAACCTTTACATTTTCCTTGTTTCCATATCACTCTTTCACTGACAGGTACTTCATGGTTCATTTTAACCCGCATACACTTAACCCACTTTGCAAAACAGTTACACTATTCATTTGAAGCCTTGTCATTTTGGTTCTGGCTTTTTTGGACTTGTGGGACTGAAAGTGGTCAACAACAATTTGTATGACATGTTGGATGTGCATCGTAGCATCACATCCTGTTTTAACTGGTCACTGCAAAAGCAATGTCAGAATCCATCAGCGATAATTGTACTATGTTTACTTCTGGGAACAGGTGCAGATTCTCTCTGTCATTCCAGTGATGCAAGCAGATAGTTTTAAACAACTTCTTTGCAGTGTATCCATTGTAGACATAAGTGCATTTATTTTTAGCAAATCCTTTTCACCTACAGTACTAAAGAGGAAAACATTATAGGTTCTTTTCTTTCTGACTGCTGCATTTTATCCTGAACAGAAACAGTGACAGCTGCAGGTCATAAATGTATAAGGATTCAACAAAACATATTTTTTTCTGTCTTCTTTTGTTGTCCAAAACCTTGTCCTTTCACATACAGACAGCAGCAAGGTTAACTTACTGTGAACAGAATTCTAAATGAAAGAATGAGAACTCTATTACTGAAATGTCAACTGAAAGCAATATTTAGCCAAAACAGCCTTGAATTTTTCATGTATTTGCCGGTTTAGCACCCCATGTCCTGGCAGCAGGTGGAGGGAATGGGTCTGTCAGGCTAAAGTTATAAAAGCTGCAATCATTTCCAAGTCTCACAGTAAGATTTTATCTAACAAAATAATCTTCTTTTGAATGAATAGGCCTATTTTGGCATTTGTAGCCTTTTAAGACAAGATTTCCATCCCCCATTTCACATTCATCTGCTTGCAAATTCCAAAAAACAGCTATTGGGGACATGGCAAATTAAATCACAGAAAAAACATGGAAAAAAAAAGATGGCAAAGAGGCTATGATGTGCAGAAGCCCTAAATGGACTTACATTATAAGGAGTGTTCATCCCATTGTATGTTTTATTAACCTTTTATTTGTTTTAAAAATCAATCATGGCCAATGTAATTTGGCTTTTTTGACAAAACAATTTGTAAGGTAAAATAAGAGACAAAATAAATATTCACCCCTTCAAGCCAGTTATTAGTAGATGCACCTTTGGCTGCAATCACAGCACTGAGTCTATGTGGACAAAGTGTCTTTTCTAATTTGCCAAAAGCAACATTAGACCAAAGATCTTTCTTCCACTTTACCATGGACTATCCCACATGCCTTAGCGAACTTTGGGGGGTTTTCTCACAGATGAGGGAGGAATGGGAGTGGCAGTCAAGCTAATGTTTCCATGAGAAGTTATTTAAAGAAGCAGTGAACACTTTTAACATTTTTTTCAGCTGTACACTGAAATATCTGACTGAACTATAATAAAATACATCAATGCTGCTGTAATTTCTGACGTTTGTACCAAAATGATAAAAAAAATCTGCATTTTACAAATTTTAATTAGCTCAAACGGACATCTGCTTTGAAAAATCTCTTCTGAAAACACGGGGCTTATGTGATGTAGAAACCTACCTACATCACAAACTTTAGAAAAAGGTACAACATTACCGCCTCCAACCAACCTTACCATTCAGAGACCACTCCAGCTCCTGCACCTGCACGGCTTTGGCTCTGAGGCCCTGTCCACACGGAGACGAAAATGATATAATGCCGTTTCGTTTTGATGAAGTTTTCCATAAAGACGGGATCATTTCAGGAAATATCTGTGTAAGCACGGAACCACTGAAAACGTTGTAGTGCATATGCCAACCCTGTACGTGGCGCTATATTGCTGCCATGGAAATGCATTAAAAGAGAGAAGAAGATCACAGAAAACTGACACCGACTTTCTTGTAGTTGCCCTTCTGGTTGTTCTCCAGGTTGGATTTAAGCATATATAGAGTGTGCATTTTGCGGTGGTGGTAAAGGAGCATCAGATTTTGCTGTAAAAGCCATAATAAGCTCAGTAGCTTCTGCAGCACGAACACAAATCTGTAATCCGCCATGTTTGTTTTGATCGGACCTGCGCAGTCAACTGAAGAGAGCTACGCTATGTGTGACGTAATCGTTTCAAGAAAGATGTGTTTGGCCATCCACACAGAGACAAAACAGTAGTGGTTTACGGATTTATGCACTCGTTCTCAAAAAGTATCATTTAGGGTCACCCAAAACGGCGTTTCCATGTGGATGAAACACCGATACAACAAAAACTTTTGCGTATACTCCTGAATTTGTGTCCTTGTGGACAGGGCCTGAGAGCTCCAGCTTTAGTTACGCTGGTGCTGGAGCCAACAGCCCCAACAGGTAGTGCTCAGGACCACCATGGTCCATTACCACACTACAGCCTGCTTCAGGGGACTCTGGAGGGGAACAATCTTCCACCTCTAAAGATTGCTCTGAGGCAGCAGTACTGCGGGACTCTGTGTCACTTTCTGGCAAGGGGAGTCCCTGTCACTCCCACCTCATCTGGAAAACCCCATCCTTTTCCCCTCCCTCCTCTCAAACTGCTCACTTTCTGTGCATTTTTTGAATTACAGAAGTGGGCGGAGTTTACTTTGAGCTGGGGGTTCACTTACACTTTAAATAAAGATGTTATAATTTCCAAATTTTCTTCAAAAAAGAAGTAGTCTTCTTTTGAATAAAAAAAACCTTTTGTTTGGCATTTGTAGCCTTTCAACACAAGATTTCCAGCTTCCATTTCCCATTCATCTGCGTGCAACATCCAAAAACCAGCTATTTGGGACAGGATGAATCCCAGGAAAAAAACATCAGATTGCCTCATTTGAGAGGCAACTGTCCAAAAACCGATTCCTTGTATTGCAAAGCTTTGGTCAGAAGTGGACGTTAGAACTGACTTTGTTTTTGAAAAAACAGTACATGTCACCTTTTAGCTGTGGAGATGTGATAATCGCTCCATATCACCCAGCCCTAGATGAACATATCTGCTCTGAATTTCTCCACTCACATAAAACCATTCCATCAGAAATGGTCACTTGCATCATTAGAATAAGCAGGAATAAATCTCAGCCATTTCCCCAATCGTTTCTTGGTCCAGTTGACATCTTACCTGTGAGACATACCTCTGACAGAACCTTGATTGCGGGTGAAGGCTGTTATGCATTTTTAATGAAGTCGGGATAATTGTCAAATTTTATGACATGGAGAGAGATGGAAATTGGTTCCATGGTCAGTTTGAGAAATGATGAGAATTTGACCTGCACCGATGGTGCTGATAGCCGAGCATTAGTCATGGGCCTCCTGTAGCTGCGGTGTGTGACAGTGCTAATGATAGTCATTTTGTAGCGTGACCATGCAGTGGAATTTATTTATGGCTGGCTAAAATGTCAAAAAGTGGCAGCACTCACTTTTACCTCATGACTTTTATTTTCCAAATGTGTTGATATGACTTGCCATGCCAAAATGTTATGTAGGTCGCCTCACAGTAACACAAACCATGATTTATTTCCTGAAACAGACTGTGCTGCAGCCTGCTTTCTGTATTATGCACACGTTGACTTGTGATGAGCTTGCAGTGAAAAGTCGTGTAAAATTTCATGACAGCAATAAATGGCTTTGGGTGTGATTTGACTCTAATTAGTATCTTTTCAAGTCTAGTGTTTACTGACATCCACACACCATATCTGATGAGATTCTGCTTTCTCTCTTTACACCAGGCTTCGGGGGGCAGAACTGTGAAATCAACTATGATGAATGTGTCCACGGATACTGCGCCAATAACTCCACATGTATTGACCTGGTTGCAGGCTACGAGTGTATCTGTCCTTCAGGCTTTTCTGGTGAGTTATCTGTGTCATCATTTTCATAGTTTAGGCTTTAATGAATGTGGGCAGATTGATGACTCCTCAGCAGTGATAACAACCAAAGCCATTGTTAAGTACCAGAGCACATTTACATGTTTTAGATTGACTGCAGTTGATCGAGTACGAAGATATCTTTGTTTTCCCTCCTTTAGTCACCGAATATCAATCAATCATTCAGTCAATCATTGTTTTCTATGATACCAGCTGATAAATGGTGTCTTTACACAACAACAATGGTGTCAATTCACTACAAAAGAAGGTCAAAACTGTTACAGTAATAATAATAATAATAGTAACTTTATTTATATAGCACTTTTCAAAACTGTGTTAGAAAGTGCTTCACAGCATTAAAAGACAGAAATAGAGTAAGAAAACAGAATTACAGCACCAAGATATCAATAAAATTACCAGAAGATACAGGTCAGTAAAATAAGATTAAACTCAGACCCTAAATCAGATAAAATAAGTTATTCTTTGTTATATTGTTTATAAAGACCAAACATCAATCCACCATGTTTTTCGAGGATTTAAAGCACTGGTTCTCAACTGCTGGGTCGGAACCCAAAAGTGAGTCCTAGAGCTGTTTCCAGTGGGTTGCAAATGGTTGTCTGGAAAAAGGGAGGAGGAGAGACTCCACAGAGATCCTAAGAGGACATACAGTGCCTATAAAAAGTAGTCACCCCCTTGGATGTTTGACCCTTTTATTGATTTTCAAAATCAATCATAGCCAGTGAAATTTGGCTTTTTTGACAAAAAAAACAAAACAGACAAAACATATTTTGACAAAATATTGCCTATTAAAAATATGTACCATTAAAAAAAGTGACTGCATAAATATTCCCCTACTTCAAATCAGTATTTAATAGATGCACCTTTGTCTGCAATCACAGTAATGAGTCTGTGTGGATTACCCTCTACCTTTACAAGCCTTCCAGGCCTGGCTGCTGAGAAGCGTCCCCACAGCATAATGCTGCCACCACTCTTCTTCACAGTGGGAATGGTGTGTTTGTGGTGAAGTGCAGTGTTTTTGTCTTTGCAAAACATAGAGTCTTTTCTGATTGCCCAAAAGCAATATTTTGGTCTCATCAGACCAAAGAACTTTCCTCCATTGGCTATGGAGTCTCCCACATGCCTTTTGGCAAACTTTAGGGGAGATTTAATGAGTTTTCTTTAACAGTGGAGCCACCACACAGACATGTCCAGGAAAAGGGTTACAAGTGTTGTTTAAAAACAAGTGTGTTTTTAGCATGAGGCCAATCCTGAACTACAGATCAGGGGTGTCGCCTACAAAAAATGATGAAAATTAGTTAAACATGGCAAAAACAAAAAATTGTAAAAAAGGAGCGACACAGGTTAAAAGGCAAAGGCAAAAGGCAAGGCAAAAAGAAATAACAGAATGGGCGAAAAGTGGAAAATACGTGTAGAAAAGAATAATAAATGTGTGAAGGTGGCAAAGATGGATTAAAGTGGGGGGAAAGTGGCTAAAAATTGCAGAAATGGCCATAAAATGGCAAAATGGGTTAGGAGTATTGAAAAGGAATTGCAGAAAAAGGCAAACAAAGTGGCAAAACCAATTTTATTGTTATTTTAGTGGAAAATATGAGTAAGAAAAAGGTAAATAAACAGGTGGAGGTGGCAAAAAGGCATGGTGAAAATGGGCAAAAAATGGCTAAAAAGTTTTCAAAAACAGGACAAAGAGGCAAAGTGGGTTGAAAGTAGCAAGAAAAAGTTCCAGAAATGGGCAAACAGTGGAAATTATGAGTGAAGAAGTTTAATAAACGAGGGAAGGTGGCAAAAAGACAAGGCAAAAATGTGCAAAAAATGGCAAAAAAAATTTCAAAAGAGGCCAACATGGGTTAAAAGTGGCAAAAAAAATTGCAAAAATGGGTGAAAAGTGGCAAAAGGAACTTACAGGCACGGGAGAAAAGTGGTAAATATGAGTAAGGAAAAGGAAAATAAAAGGTGAAGATGGCAAAAAGGCATGGTGAAAATGGGCAAAAAGTTTTAAGTTTTAAAAAACAGGAAAAGAAACAAAATTGGTTAAAAGCAGCAAAAAATGGCATCAATTGGCCAAAATGGGTTGAAAGTTGCAACAAGACGTTCTAGAAATAGGTTAAAAGTGACAAAAATAAGTTAAGAAGAAGTTAAGAAAAGGCATGGCCAAAATGGGCAACAAGTGGCAAAAAAGTTCTCAAAAAGAGGCCAAAATGGGTTGAAAGTGGCAAAAAGAAGTTACAGACATGGGGGAAAAGTGGAAAATATGAGTAAGAAAAAGGTAAATAAACAGGTGAAGGTGGCAAAAGGGCATGGCAAGAAATTGGCAAAAAGTGTATTAAGTTTTCAAAAACGGGAAAAAAAGGCAAAATGGGTTAAAAGGGACAAGAATAAGTTACAGAAATGGGCAAAAAGTAAAAAAAAATGAGTCAAAATGTTTAATACATAGGTGAAGTTGGCAAAATGGCATGGTAAAAATGGGCCAAAAATGGCAAAAAAAAAATTTTAAAGAGAAGCCAAAATGGGTTAAAAGTGTTAAAAAGGAATCACAGAAATGGGCAAAAAGTGGCATAAATCTGGCAGAGAAAACAATTTTAATTGTTTATTTATTTGTTTATATATGCAAAAATTAGTGAAATAAGGCAACCATGGGTTAAATGTGGTGAAAAAAATGTCAAGATTAAAACAAAAAGGTCTTGAAATATTCCACTTTGTGTGAGATGAATCTAGAACATATGGAAGTTTAACTTTTAGAATTGAGTCACAGGAAAATTCAACTTTTTCATGTTATTGACCTCCCAAGATGCACCTGTATGTCATATATCATATATGTGTATCTGTAGAATTTAAAAGTGTACCCTCAAACATGAATCAGCCTCTATTTGGTGTTCTTTACAATATTTACAACATTTTGTATAAGCTAAGATGAGTTTTGAAATATCGGCATATAGGATAACAGCAAAAATCCAATTTTGTGCAACCATTTACATTCTCTGTTACATTTCAGGTAAGAATTGTTCCACGCCCATCACTGAATGTGCATCAAACATCGACTTCTGCAAGAATGGAGGAACCTGCTCCCAAAACCCAGCAGGCAAAATGCTCTGTATTTGCCCTCCAGGTATTTAAAACACACATTTATACGGTGTATAGTTCTGAATTTGTAAAGCCAAAACAAAACCCTGCTTTGGTTTGCTGGGTAATAATTCCGACATTTATTCCATCTACTGATGTAGTCATGCTGTCGTGTGCCCTGTAGGTTTCATATAAAGCACTCTAATCATTGTAGGTTGTGTGTTATGTACTGCTTTTGTTTTTTCTGCATTAATCCAGCCTTTAATGCATGTTAACACATAATAGGGTTTTTGATTACCGTGTTATTACAAAAATAGGGTTTTCAAAGTCAGCACGGTTAAAAAAGAGCATGTGCAAATCCACAAATTAGCTAGAATTGGTGAAGAAAAGCCACACAAGGCTGTTTTTCCCCAGAAGGCTGGGTACTGTTACAGAAATCCCTCTTTGGTTTTAATGCTTTAGGGTCTGGCTGGATAAAATATGTAAATCAGTGAGGAGGAAAAACAGTGGCAATGACAGCATAACGTGAAATCACAATCCGTGATGTTTGCCAGACGTGGGAAGAGAGGAGGATACTGTACAGAGGCAGAAACAGCACATCAATCACTCCTTTGATCCCACCTCTTACAGGATACCGAGGCGATGACTGCTCCTCATCTGTGAACCTCTGTGTATCAAATCCCTGCGACCCCGAGGGGACCCTTCTCTGTGAAGAGCTGGCAAATACTTATAGATGTGTGTGTCAACATGGCTACACTGGGTCACACTGCAAAACACCCATAAAGCAGTGTGTTGATGGTCTGTGTCTACACGGTTCAGCGTGTGTGGACTTATCAAGAGGGTTCAAGTGTGATTGTTTACCAGGTAGGTTCTTCCCATCCAGCAGGGGCTTGTTTCCAATGGAGGCAGTTCCTCGAATGAATCATGTTGCAGACACACTCCCTGGTTTGATGCTTTTGCTGGTTAAGCTTCCTTCTCTGTGGGAGTCTAATCTCTTTGGCCTTAAGCAACAACACGTAACAGCATTATGAAATGTGTAAGTCAGGGCTCACTTCATCAGATCGTGAGCTGACTTTAAAGCAGAAATGATGTGCTGAGTGTCTTTTTGCCCCGTGAGGATCAAAAGTCATCTCCTGCTGTTTCATTGAGGGGATAATTTGATATTGATGAAATATTGACTCACTGGACAGGATTTCAGCTCTGAAAATTTCTGAATTAATAAATTAGTTTTATCAGCCAAGAAAAATATTAATCTAAGATGCCATTTATTATTATTATTTTTTTAATTCTTAAGGGTTTTTTCCTAGGGACAGCTAACACTGGTAGTGCAGCTAACACTGCTAAATTAGATCATACCCAACACCATATTTATTCTCACTTCCTGGCAATGCACTAAAAAGAAAAGAAGTCCTTTTTCAGAAAATGCTGGCAACCAACCAGAAGACAACCAGAAGAACTGAAGAATTGGCTTTTCTCTATCATGGCATCAGATAATAGCCAAGAGCTTTCAGCAGACATTGAGTGAACTCCAAAGTAATAAATAGAGTGAGTGAATACTGAATAATGCACCTTTAAAAGTCTGTATTGCTTAGACCTCAGGTTGATAGCTTTTTGGTTCAGACCAAAGATTCACAACAGGATGAGACTGTTTTAGAACGTCACTGGTGAGAGTTGCAGCGGTCTGAACTGAGCTGCTGCAGCTCAAATCAGCTGTCTGAAGTAGTCCCCAGCGATTAAGCTTGTCAAGTCACAGACAGCCCAGCTTAGAATGCTGCAGATCTCTGTGAAAAGGAAAATATAAATCTTGTTTGAAAGGTTATAAAAGCCATTTCTGTCAGAGAGTCATGCTTTTAAACCTTCAAAACCAATTGTATCATATTTGATACGCACTTTTTTGATACCTCTATCTAGTCAAAATGATTAACGATTTCCTCAACAAATTTTGTAAACAGTCATATAAATAATAAAAATGCCCTCCAGTGGATTATCAGTTTCAAACAATTCCTAATGTATCAGATATGGTACAAAAAATGTATATGTGAAATTGTATGGCCTTATTTCTTTTTCTGGATTTCAGTTAAATAAAAATCTCATTTCCACATTTCCAAAAAAAATGAATTTTCTGGCTGTTATTTGAGGTATCAGGCTTTAAAGGGTTTAGTTTTAGAAACAATATATATAAAGATATGATGAAATGTTTTGCTGGATCAGTCTTGTTATAACAGAGTTATCTGCTGAGAATAATTAATTTTCCACTGACAAATTTAGCTCTTACGGCCTTGAAGTTCTCATGGATTATTCCATAAAGCACAGCACTTCCTGCTTATGAGCACAGCCAAACAAAGGAGAGCCTTTTCTTAAAAATGTTTTTATTTCATTCTTCTACATTTATCTGCTTTCTTTGGAAATAGTTAGGCTTAAATCTGTCTTTTTTAAGTTTTAACATGAAAACTTCAGCCTGTTTCTCCATCGGCTGCATCTGGCTTAAATCTATGTTTCTGTGTAAAAAAAAAAAAATCGAGGTGATCATTTTCAAGAGGCAATTAAATGTAAAAAAATAAAAGAAGGTTAATAGATTATATTATTTATATAAGTATTAATATTTATAGTGTGCTGGGAAATTGCACAGCTGCACTACGATGTTGATCACAAGTTGACACAATCACTCTTGTTTACCCGTATGTGAATAACTGTTAGGCATGTCAGTCCTTTTTATGGAGACAGATTTATTGAGCACTAATTCAGAATAAAATCTTTTTAAGTTGGGTGACTGTGAGTGTTGTTGCTATGGAAACGATGCATTGTCTACTTCAGTGACAACTGGGAGGTGTTTAGAACATTGCAGAGTGAAACGTTAAAGCAGTTGCAAGTTTTAACTCGTCTCATCGCAAAGCTTTGGTCACAAAGTAAAAAGGGGTGAATTTCCAGCTTGACTCTTTATGTAAAGGGATAGGGAGATACTTGAACTGCTTCACTTGAGGCAAAGACTCACTTCCCACCTGGAGGGAGCAATCCACCATTTTCTAGCAGAGAACCAAGCCTCAGGCTTGGAGGTACTGACTCATCCCATAAGATGCCAACAGAACCACATCATCTGCAAAAAGCAGAGATGAAAATCACAAACCGAATCAGAGCTAAGGGGCACTCCTGACGGAAACCAACAACATGCCCGACTTTGTCACTTCAGTTATACAGGGGCCTGATGGCTCGCCACAGCGGCCCAGGGACCCCGTATTCCAGCAGTATCCCCCACATGACCCCTCTCTTAAGAAGCCCAGGATGGAACATGGTTCCTCCTGAATCCGAGGCTATGCATTCTTCTCATACTAAAGCATGCTTTTTATGTTTCTTTTAGAATGCAAACTCATACGAGCAATTTCAGTCAGTTTTTAAATTATTCTTTGCATCAGTTTGACGCCCATAAACTTTATTACAAAATATGCAGCCCCCCCCCCTTTCTTACCGTAATTATGTAAGACTAACCATCTGATCATTACTAGGGATCTTACTAGGCTGTGAAATTCTGTTTATCATACCAGTATAACTGTTAAGATTTGTCCTCTGAGGGAAAGAAATCCTATACTGCATATATCATCTCTGCAGGTTTTACAGGGCAGTTTTGTGAGATAAACATTGATGATTGTGAAGAAAAGCCGTGTGGAGTCCTGAGCATTTGTAAAGACGCCCTCAATGGCTACAATTGCTTCTGTGCTCCTGGATTTATTGGTAAGTGAAAGCTGTTTTAAAGTTTTTTTTTTCTTTTTGGGTTAAAGTGGTATTTTATTCACTGAGGCAGTGTGTCAGTGCATTGTGAGTCTGTCTTTCATGCTTTCACAGGAAATAGCTGCGAGACTGAAGTGAATGAATGTCTCAGCCAGCCTTGTGGAAATGGAGGCTCCTGCATTGATGAGCTCAACTCATTTAGCTGCCAGTGTCCTCTCGGGATAACAGGTAATTCATATACTTCTCACCACGACTGTGTTTGTTTGCAAATCACCACGCGTTTGATACAATAGAAAGCAAAAGTAAACACGTTCCTTGAATTAGTTCAACTTTTTCTTTTTGATAAATAAAGTTCACAGTAAATTTACAGTATTACAGTGAAAAGAAGCCTTCTGAAGGATGTTTTCTTTCAGTTAATCCTGTTCAAAGCAAACTAAACATCACACCACATTAGGAGACAAATTCAAACAAAGCTTTATAGAGGTCCAAATAGAAATGTGAAACTTTTCATGGAGTTTAGAACAGATTTGCAGGGTGTTTGAAATGTTTGAAATGAAATAAAAAAACACATTCTTCTCAAGTTAAAAAAAATAAAAATTAATGAAGCTCTTGTTCAGACCTTAAACCCCAGACCTGAGAACACTGGTTCCCAACCCCTGGTTTAGGTTTCTCAAAAGGACAGCTAAAGATCTGAAGGGGGTAGCGATGCTTTGTCTGCTCTAAGGATGTGAAAATGAGATGTAGATATAATATAAATCAATCAAACTTTATTTATAAAGTACCTTTCAAACAAATTCAATTGCATTTCAAAGTGTTTTGAGAAAGAATGGAAAATGATTGACAAAAACAGTAAAATGGTGAAAAGATTTAGAGACCAATGCTGACCATATCCAATTTGTAGTACATCCAACCCGTACAAAAGAGCTTGTAAATACGATTTATAATTTAAAAGTCACATTTTATATTTTGTATTGATATACATACACAGTGCTCAACAAATTTATTAGACCACCTGTCATATTTGTCTGAGACCATCCAGCATCATGAAGTGCTTTAAGGCGGACTCTTTCATTTTCAGAGAGCTCTCCACGTTTTACCAGTTTGAACAGGAATGAGGGATTTCAAACTGAATTCACCCATATTTGAGCCGGCTCAATGGGCTTCTCTGAGAAGTCAGAAATTAATCAAGCTAACATTCAACCACTAAAACTACTTTTTCTGTTCTGTAATGCAAGTAAATAACTATAATTTGACATATTAATCAGGAAATAATAATGTGCTTTACTATTTTTTCATTTTTATTTGTAAATCAGTAAATTTGAAAATTCATGGATAACGATAATAATGGTATTTTAGCATTAAAAATATCATTTGGGTTAAAGAGCTTCTACATATTGGTGTATTAACCATTGCAGAAACATAAAAAATGATTTTGGTAATTACCAATGCCGTTCATTTAGGGCAGCTGTGGCATAAACCTTACTTTGGTTAGGGTTAGGGTGGTCTAATAAATTTGTCAAGCACTGCATATGTAATAATAATAATAACTTTATTTGTATAGCACCTTTAAAAGCAGAGGTTTGCAAAGTGTTTTGACAATGTGTAGAAACACAATTAAAACAAAGCATCATAACACAAGCAAAGAACATAACAACATGACAAAACCACATCAACAGGAGAACCCATGAAAAATAAAGCCCGCAATGTAACTTCAACAACATAATCATCCTAGTAGACACATTATAGAACCTGAAAACATGTCAAGTTAGAAATACATCATGAAATCTTGTTATATAAAATTCCAGAATAAAATTAAAGACCAAGGATAAAAAATAAAACTTAAAACCCAGAATAACCTAGACAAATCCAGGCAACACAGGAACCCAGCTACATTAAAAGAGACCTCAGGACCAGAAATGTTGAAGCATTAAAAATAATAGTAAGAGACAGAAAGGAACATGAATCAAAACAGTAAGAAGTAGAATAAAAACTATTAAAATGTGTAGAGATAAATGAGTTATAATACAAAAATTAGAAAGCAAGTAGTGATAAAATTTTAATCATAATAAAAATCATAATAACCATGATAATCAGGTATAAAGGACACAGCAGCAAAAAGAGGTAAAAACAACAAAAGTGGAGGAAGGGATAAAAACTGTGAAAATATCTGGGAGAAGAGAAGAGATACAACAGCAATAAGAAACAAGCCAAGTAAAAATACAAAGCATAGAGGAGCTGACATAGAAGCTTTATGTAAAATTTCAGGAAGCAGAGGAAAATTCAAGAGAGATAACTGATAGAAAGAGGGAAGACACAATAAAAAACAAACAACATCACATAAAAGCAAGTTTATAAATATGAGTTTTAAGAAGTGATTTAAAAGATGACACTGATTCAGCATGCCTTATCTCCTTGGGCAGGTCGTTCCAAAGTCAAGGCACCCAGACAGAAAAGGCCCTGTCACCTTTAGTTTTGAGCTTTGACTTTGGAATGACCAGGAGGCCCCCCAGTTGTATAATTTCATAATTGCATGTTCTTGTTAATGCTACTTTTTGTTCTCTACTTCTATTGTATGTTCTTATTGCCAAAAAAAACACTTTTTTGTAACCTGTGGGGATTGTACTCAATATATGTAGACATTTTCTGATGATCATTGCAGCGCCCAGGTTCATTTAGAGCTTTCTGCACTCATATTTAAGGAAGCCAGTCTTTAAGAGCCTTTTTAGCTAGTAACACCTTTTATTACCATGTTTATCACTATGTATAAATGTGATTAACAATATCAAATACTGAGACAATCAGAGTAGTTTACGGAACCTCAAACTTAATCTTTTAAAAGTGTATCTTCAAACAAATACAGTCTGATTGGTTTGAGTTGGGACACGGGTTCCTCTCATTGGATTTCACTATGATAATAAAAAACAAGGTTTTGCCCTAACTGAAGTGTAGGAAAGACAGTAAGACACACATAGCTTTGATAAGTTCATCTCCAATCTTTGATTGATATTTCATTGATCTATCTCTGGTTCCATTTCTCCTCTACCTACAGGTGTTATTGAAGGTATAGTAAGAATGGAAGGGTGTACTGCACTCCGATGTCAATCTCTTTTACGGCAACAAACAGTCTTTGATTCTATTCCATTCAACCTTGATGCCTCTCCATAATGGAAACCTTTTAGAGAAGTTACATCACAGAGCCGCACAGTAATCCCATCAGGGCTATATTCTTTATGTGGAGGGAATTGGCTGTTTCCACTCGTGTGTAGCATCTGAGGTGCTTAATGGTGCAGGCATCTGAGAGAAAGCACATGTTTGTACCAGAACTTAAGATACCACTCTATACCCTTACACTGTGTTAAAAAACAAAATAAGGCTTTTGAAAGAAAAAAAGAGATAAAATGGAGAGTTGATATTAATACTGTTCAAACTATTATCTCTCATGGTTTCTCCATCATCTAATCAGGCACTCATTTTCAGTACACCAAAAAATTAGTTCTTTGATGCGCTTTATTTAAAAAAAAAAACACAAGTATGTGTTGTTTTCTGCAGACAAGAACATGATTTAACCAACAAGTCATCAGTTGTATAGATTTTCTATTTCAGTCTGAGGAACCATCCCATGACACTTGTGGACATAAACATCTGACTATCATGCATCAGTGAATCTCATTCTAAAGGCAATCCAATATCACTGAATAATGTCATTCACATTCATCGTGGTGTACCAGTTACTAAACTGCTGACCGAAGAGTCCTGCCCACATATGAAGACTCTAGGAAAATGATACGACTGAAAATTCAATTTTATCTTCAGAGAGTAAATGAAAGAGCATTTCCAGAAGAAAATATTACAATTCACATGTCAACAAATGTGTATGAAAACAAGACTTATGTGTTATTTTTTCATGAATATGAACATTTGATTAATGATGATGGATTCCAGCACTGAGGCCAATAGATCATCTTCATGATGGATACAGAGAACTACTCATGGTGTTATGGAAATCTGCGGTGCCTATAAAAAGTATTAACCTCTTTGGATGTTTTACACTTTTTTGATTTTTATAAATCAATCACGGTCAATGTAATTTGGCTTTTTTCACAAAAAACTCTTAAATGTCAAAGTGAAAACAGATTTCGACGAAGTAATGCCAGTAAAATAAGAATATGTTATGTAACATAAGTGCATAAATATTCACTCCCTTTATAGTGACTGATCTAATTCAACAGAGGTCCAGCCAATTGCTGCCAGTAGTCTCACAATGAGCGCAATGGGGATCACATGAGTGCAATGAATGTGTCTCAGGTGACTGTAGTGTAAAGACACCTGTGTCTGGAAGGCCTAGTCACTGGTTCATCAGTATTCTTGGCTACCATTACACCATTAGGACAAAAGAACACTCCAAGCAACTCAGACAAAAAGTTATAGAAAAGTCTAAGTCACGGGATGATACAAAAAAAAAATCATCAAGAGTTCATTATCAAGAAATGGAAGGAATATGGTAAATCTGCCTTGATCAGGCCATCCTCACACACTGAGTGACCAAACAAGAAGGGGACTAGAGAGAGAGGCGACAAAGACACCTATGGCTGCATACACTCTGCATACAACAACTGTTGACCGGGTTCTTTACCAGTCAAAGCTTTGTGGGAGAGTGGCAAAGAGAAAGACACTGTTGAAGAAAACTCTTCAACCAAATAATACTTTTTGACCATCAAAACACTCAACATCACCACAAACACACATCCCCACTGTGAAGCATGGTGGTGGCAGCATCATGCTGTGGGGATGCTTCTTGGCAGCCGGCCCTGGAAGGCTTGTAAAAGTAGAGGGTAAAATGAATGCAGTAGAATATGGGAAAGTCCTTGAGGACAATCTTATCCAGTCTGCAAGAGAACTACGGCTTGGGAGAAGACAATGACTCAAAGCATACAGTGAGAGCTTTAAAGACAACAAGGTGAATGTTCTGAAGTGGCTGAGTCAAAGCCCAGACCTCAAGCCAATAGAGAATTTGTGGCTGGACTTGAAAAGGGCTTTTCACACTTGATCCCCATAGAACCTGACAGCTTGAGCAGTTTTGCAAAGAAGAATGGCGTAACATTTTAGAATCCAGATGTGCAAGAATGATGAAGACCTTTCCTCACAGACTCAGTGGTGTGATTGCAGTCAAAGGTGACTCTACTAAATACTGACATGAATGGGTTGAACATTTATGCAGTCACTTATTTTACTTTTTTTTTATTGATTGACATTACTTTGTTGAAATCTGATTTCACTTTAACATTAAAGAGGGTTTTTGTATTTTTTGTATTTTAAAAACAAAAAAGGTAAAACATCCAAGTTTGTGAATACTTTTTATAGGCACTGTACAGGTTTCAACCCAGTGGGAGTATGCATGGAAACTTTTTGCCACGTGCCTGAAGATCCTTGACGTTCTAAACAAGATATGTTACATTTGGGGTGGAGATAAGGGCCTTAAAAATTCTTACTCTTACTTGTGAGAGGCCTTAAATTTTTCAATGGCTCTATGGCTGTTGACACTGTTTACACTTTCTCAGTAGTTTTATATTTCATCATCCCTTTGCGTGGATTTACTTGGTCACATAAAATCTCTTATGCATCTGCGGCTATGAATGTGGTTGTAACCTCCGGTACAGTTAAAAACATGTTTCTCTTAATGGCTTTCTAGTGTGACTTAGCCCCAGTGGTGGCCTTGACACTTTTTTTACACTAATCAATGGTATTAAATCTCTTTCTGTGTTATACAAGTGGGGAAAGCTTGGTTCTCCATTTACATTTTGCCAAAGTGTTAGCAGTTGTCTTCCTCATTTGTTTTCTGGTTGATTAACAATTGGTTATTTTTATGTGATCTAGTACGTATGGCAAAATTGGCATCTCTTATTGCAATGTGCTACCAAGTGGTCCGTCTGCAGGGTCCCAGTTGATGTTAGAACACCCCCTGACTCTCATTGGAGTTAACACTATGAAAAAATCTTCAATTGGCTGCTTGGACTGTAAAGCAGATGCATTTCTTCTCGATGTTGTCCACAGTTTTCAAAAATAAATCTCTCAAAAGATGAGTTTGAATAAAGGTGGAAAACCAGTTAACAGAATAGTACAACTCAAGTTAACTCAAAATCAAGTCAATGTAAAGGGTCAAACTTCAAGTATTTCTAAGGCTGAAGAGAGGCAAACAGGCATGTGTTAACAATACAGTGCCGTACTGTACCTCCTTGACTGGAAACTGCACTCCTGTTTGGACTGATAAAAATCTCTGGATGTCCCAAGGCTCCTTTAGACAATCAAAATGTTTTTTACTTCACTGAGCACAGTATAAGAAACATCTTTTAAAAGAACCTCATTGTGTCAACAGCTAACTCCTGCTACCCTCCAGGCTACATCCAGGCCACACAGAGATTAGGTGCTTAAACAAGCTGTATCCTTTGTTGTGTTACAAGCACAGTGCAAACAGTACATGGGTATTATATGAATGCTGCTCTTATTCAAACACGGCAGCATTTAACATTATATAATATCCTCCTCCAAAGCTTATAGAGATATACAATATGGGAAATGTGGTGGAAAAAGAAAATTTGCCACTTCAATTTTTTGTCTTCCCTGGCTAAACTATGCTTTTAATGATCAAAAACTAAAAATGTACAAGGGCTGTCAGCATGAATTTGTTAAATGCAATGCAGGTAAGCCCCAACATTAGTTCATTCAGTTTAAATCACATTGATTGCATGCTGTTTTGTCTTTGGAGGTGCACCATAGTTCAGATACCGTAGCACATCACTAGCTTGAAGCTGGATGTTTTATAGTCTTCTTAAGGCAACAGGTCCAGGTGAGACAAAATGGTTAAAAGATGGCTTAGGGCTCAGACATTTTTTGTACATGCACTCCTGAATATTTCTTAATGCAGCATTGTTGTGATGCTCTTAATGTATCCCTTGCATTTTAAGTAGCCCATCCAGCAAAGAATAACTGCCCTGTGCTTTAAAAAATAGACATTTAAGATCATTTTTCATATCTAGATCAACTAAAAACGGGCCTTGAGTGTTTGTCACTTCACTCCTCTGCATCACCACTGGCTTGCAGACTTAAGACTTGTGGAAATTGCGGGTTAGACTAGAACATATTTATGCACTTTGAATAAACACTTCTATTTTCCTGAGCAGTGTTGTGGTAATGTATTACAATCAACTATTGTACTCAGAATACTTTCTTTGTTGCCTTTACCCCCTCCTAGCAGAGGGGATTAGAGTGGACATACACTATGGAGACAGAAAACCAGTGGGCACACGCCATATAATAGCGTATACCCATACTCCACTGTCTTAATGCATAACTGTATTAAACATTGTGTTTGACATAATAGTTGATTTGGAATGTGGTTGGTCATTTTTTTTTTTTTTTTTTTTTACAGGAGCCTTGTGTGAAGTCAACATTGACGAGTGCATATCCTCTCCATGTCTGCACAACTCCACATGTGTTGACCTTGTTCATGGCTACAGATGTGTTTGTAGGCCTGGCTTTACAGGTGAGTCAACGCACTGCTTGTGTTTGATGGACTTTTGTCTTTTTGAACTTTTAGATAAATCCCATGCAGCAGCAGTGGGATACATGCAAATAGTCAGTATTGACTTTTTTCTGTTCCATTTCAGTTTGGAAACAGCAAAACCCATCAGACTCACCTACTGTTGAACATTTACTCGAGGCCTTAATCCAGATGCCAATAAGTTAAACAAAAAAAAAGACTGTTCTGAAAAAGGTTTGGTATCGTAATATTCAAAATTGAGCAAAATCATGAGTGTATTAATTTATTTTATTTAACCAGGAAACCTTAGGGATATCAAAAATCTCTTTTCGAGGGCATTCAGGCCAAGACAGAAGAAGTTTACAAAGTTTTAGACAAACAAAGAGCAACTGTACACAGAAACATAATACAATATAGGTAGTCTAAATGCATTTAAAGACACAATGTAATCAATTGAAATAGTAAATGTTTGCCAGAAATGACCACATTAATAAATTAATCAAAGCATCGGTAGCCATATTTACCAGCCCCAAGTCATTTCACTCCATCTTAAAGGCATCCACTGAGATCAGTTCATGACGTTTTGTAGTCAGTTTTTCAAGTCAGTATTTTGGAACTATTTCCAAAACTCCAATTTTAAGTCAGAGTGTCACTTCAGCCTGTTGTTCCCATGATGTGACCAGAGGTATCAATGACTGACATCACATACCTTATGTGTATTTTAACCAGTTTAAATGAGTTAGATTTTAGATTCTAATGTGTTACGAAATGTGTGAAGAATCACTCATGGTCTATATAATTGGCTTTTCTGACAAGAAAGAAAATGACAAAAACCCTCTTAAAATGTCAAAGTGAAAACAGACTTCTACAAAGTAATGTCAATTAACATTCTATGTAAAACATGTGACTGTATGAATATTCACCCCCTTCAAGTCAGTATTTAGTAGATGTATCTTTGGCTGCAATCACAGCAATAAGTCTGTGTGGAAGGGTCTCAATCATTCTTGCACATCTGGACACTGCAATTTTACTCAATTCTTTGCAAAACTGCTCAAGCTCTGTCAGGTTGCATAGGGATCAGGTGTGAACAGCCCTTTTCTAGTCCAGCCACAAATTCCCTATCGGATTGAGGTCTGTGCTTCGACTTGGTCACTCCAGAACATTCACCTTGTTGTCTTTAAACCATTTCTGTGTAGCTTTCTCTGTATGCTTTGGGTCATTTTCTTGCTGGAAAATACTGTAAGTCTTGTCTCAAGCTGGAGTTATCTATTCATTTTATCCTCTACCTTAACAAGCCCTCCAGGGCTGGCTGCCAAGAAGCATCCCCACAGCATGATGCTGCCACCATCATGCTTCACAGTGGGGATGGTGTGTTTTTGGTGCTGTTGAGTGTTTGGTGTCTTGTCTGATGCCCATGTAACTTTCTTCCACTTGACCATGGAGTCTCTCACTTTTTAGCCAACTCTAGTTGCAATTTAATACGAGTTTTCCCTAACAGTGGCTTTCTCTGTGCCACTCTCAAATAAAGCTTTGTTTGGTGAAGAAGCCTGGTAACAGTTATAGTATGCCGAATCTCTCCCATCTCAGCTGCTGAAGCTTGTAACTCCTTCAGAGTAGTCACAGGTGTCTTGGTGGCTTCTCTCACTAGTCTCCTTCTTGCACAGTCACTCAGTTTGTGAGGTCGACTTGATCTAGGCAGATTTACAGATGTGCCATATTCCTTTGAATTTTAATGATGAATTTAACTGATCTAAGGGGATGTTCAGTGCCTTGGGGAATTTTTTGTATCCATCCCTTTAATTATACTTTTAAATAATCTTTTCTCTGAGTTGCTTGGAGTGTTCTTTTGTCTTCAAGGTGCAGTTGTAGCCAGGAATACTGATTAACCAGTGACAGAACCTTCCAGACACAGGTGTCTTTATGCTGCAGTCACTTGAGACACATTCCCTGCACTCAGGTGATCAGAAATCTGTTTTCAAAAAAAGCCCAAGTATATGGACCATTATTAATTTATAAAATCAATAGAAGGATCACACATTTAAGGGGGTAAGAACTTTTTATAGGCACTGGATCTGTGGTAATAACTGCCTTACATAAGGTGCTGTGATGCTAACTGTTAAAAGAACAACAATGAATAATGACCTTAATTTATTTCCCAGTGTTAAAACAAGCATAGCAATAGTTTCTGAATCAATGTTAATAATTTCCACAAAGCAGGACTCATTTCATTGTGAACAGTAAAACTGGTTGCAGGGCTGAATGGTAAGATCCCAAAAGAGCTAGTTATCTCTTGTTTTTAAAGATGTGAATAATACATTGAAGCAAACTTCTGTGGATGTTCAGACATTATATCTAAAATGGATTTCTGGCTGTGAGGATGTTCTTTAGTGTTTGGTACATCATTACAGCACCACAAGAACCCTTTAAAGGGTCTTAGAGGTTTGCATCACTACAGTGAACAAGTATCTGCTTTCACATCATTCATGTGCAGGGTTTATGATGACAATCTCATGAAAACAAGGTTCATTTGATTAAAAAAAAAAATCACACCCAATTATTTAGACTTCATGCTGTGTATGTGATAGGTTCTATTTAAGCGTGTACTTACATGAAAGGTAGCCATTCATCTAAAGTGATGTAAACAAGTGTGAAGTGTAAGCAATCGTATGACGGCACATTTTGTGAGACCAAGGATTCCCTGCAGCTCCTCTGATTTAAAACCCAGAACCTACAGCGATGATGATTTAAACACTGGCTGCCAAATTTTAATGTCACTGACCTTTCCTCATAACTTATTTATCAACCTGTGTTCTTCTCCATCAAAGGTACAAAGTGCGAGCTTGACATTGATGAGTGTGCCTCATCTCCCTGCAAGAACGGAGCCACTTGCATTGACCAGCCCGGTAATTACTTCTGCCAATGTGTGGCTCCATTTAAAGGTAATGAGCGCTGAGGGAACGGGGACAGAAAGCAAAGTTAATTAACTTCACATAGTATTATTTTCACCTGTCTGAACTCACTTCGCATGTCTCAACAAAATGAGTACATCTTCATTTGGTGCCTGTGCTTAAATAAAGAAATCTGGAGTAATTAGAGGGATGTGAGATATGGTCGGTGCTTCAGTCACACAAGTGAAAACTTACATCATTTTAATCAGAGGATGGAGGTTGTAGAGCTGTGGGGCTTTATCTTTGCATATCAATGAAAAAAAGTGCCAGGCTGATAGGAGGAAATAGATGGTTTTAACACCAGGGACAAATAGTCAGGCTGAAATTAATTTACACAAGGAGAATGAGTCCAGATGTAATGAATCATCACTGTCTTTAGAGTAATCATGAGTCGGATTTTCATTTTTCACAAGGATTAAAAACATCTCACTTAAAAGAATATTGATTTACTCTACCTGTGAATTTTAGTAATTTATTTATTATTATTATTATTATTATTATTATTAGTAGTAGTAGTAGTAGTAGTAGTAGTAGTAGTAGTAGTAGTAGTGTTATTAGTAGTAGTATTATTATCATGTTTCGTCTTGGCTAAGGAGAAACAGTGACATCAACACATCGTGTGTTTGAAGCCGGATTTCTAACGAGCCCTAGTCGCTCACCCTTTATGCCAATAGGGAAACCTTAACTTTGATCATAACTCAAAATAAGATTACACAAAATCCACTGACCAATGTCCTGGAGTCTGACTGCCTCTATAGAAACAGCCTTCACTATAGAAACAAACAGCATCTTTTCTAACCCAAGCTAGTGAGTTTAGACCATTGGCTCCCAACTGGACCCAAAGGTGGATCTAGAAGCCTTAGTCAGTTATCATCCTTTTTATGTTCCTTTTTTTCATATTTCATTTTCACCATGTTCCAAATTTTAATGCAAATTGGATTTTAGTGTCATAAATATTCAATTTTTAGTTTTTCAGTGAAACTCATGGATGGTGTTGTGTCTCAGGGCTCTTTGGATCACTGAAATCAATCTCAGACACCTGTGATAATTAAGCCGCGTTTCCATCAGACGGTCTGGTTTGATTCAGTTCGGTTTGGTATGGTTTGGTACGCTAAACCCCAAAATAGTTTGCGTTTCCACAGACACCCGTGCTCTCACTTGGGTGGGTGGGGCTGTGAAAGCATGCATGTAGAGTCACAGACAGCGCAAGTCAGCTGTTCCAGCTGCAGAGTTATAGAAAGGATGAGTGACAGAAATTAGTTGGGAATAAGCAGTAAACAGCTTTATTTCAGCTGAAAGTGCTTTTTAAAAAATAACTGTTTCTTAATGATGTTAACCGCTGTCAGTGCAAATCCTCAGCTGATGGAATACGTGTACAGAGACGGTTTGAGTCGTAATGCTATGTTAATATGTGAATATATATCTAGTCTAGAACAGTTTATACGACAAAATCTGAAAGTTTAGAGCTGTACTGTGAGAATTCGCCGCATTGAAAATAAAGTAAAAGTTCAGCTGGTGTTAAAATCAAGCTAGATTAAGTCAGAAATCCGGGGTGCGCTGATCTCGTTTTAAAATAGTCTGCAGCCTCAAGTTTTATGAGCCCGTTCAACAACCACAGAGCGATGTTTTCACAGGTTATCTAACGTAAGAAGTAGATTAATAACTAGTTACAGATGAGAGTGAACTGTTCTAAGGCTTCGTATTCACAAAATGTCTGCATTAATTTAGTTTCTCATCCATCGCGGACGGATCAGGCTGATGTGAGCCTTCAGGTTCTGCTTTGTGTTTTTAAAATCATCCAGCTAAACGTCAGGAAACTTGATTTGAGGCCAGAAACCAATATCCATAGACTAGGAAACAGTTTGGATCACCGTCGAGTCCAAATATTTCCCATTTAGATAGATATTGGTCCATTTTTTCCAGTTTTTGCCCGCTTCTCTCAGCAGACTTCCGTCTTTGAAGCCCGGAGGCGAGCAGCTGAGTCGCGCGCTGACGTGATGTCAGTGCAGCCCCTATTGTTGTGTGTGTAGCTCCACCTTTTTGGTACAGGTAGGTAAGGTTGGCACCCCTACGGATGGGCGCCGAAAAGTGGGATGGTACGGTTCGCTTTTTTGGGACCCTTTCTCTACTGAAAAGCTAAAAAAAAGCGTGCCATCCCGCACCGAACTGAACCGAACTGCTCGGTGGAAACAACTTATTAGTTTGCCAGGTGAGCCCAATTAAAGAAAAACTACTTAAGAAGGCCGTTCCACATTATTAAGCAGGCCACAGGTTTCAGCAATATGGGGAAAAAAAAGGATCTCTGCTGCTGAAAAGCATCAAATCATGAAATTCCTTAAACAAGGTATGAAAACATTAGATATTTCACAAAAACTCACAAGATTCATCGGATTAAGAGAGAGGCTGGTAAAATGTTATTACAAAGCAGCAAACAGGTATTTGAAGTTTCTGGTGCTTCTGGAGTCCCGCGAACCTCAAGGTGGAGGATCCTCCAGAGGCTTGCAGTTGTGCATAAATCTGCTATTCAGCCTCCCCTAACCAATGCTCACAAGCAGGAACGGTTTCAGTGGGCCCAGAAATACATGAAGACTCATTTTCAAACAGTCTTGTTGACTGATGAGTGCTGTGCAACCCTGGATGGTCCAGGTGGATGGAGTAGTGGATGGTTGGTGGATGGCCACCATGTCCCTACAAGGCTGCAATGTCAGCAAGGAGGGGGTGGATTCATGTTTTGAGCCAGAATGACGGGAGAGAGAGCTGGTAGGCCTCTTTTGGGTCCCTGAAGGTGTGAAATTGACCTTGGCAAAGTATATAGAGTTTCTGACTGACCACTTTCTTCCATGGTACAAAAAGAAGAGCAGTGCCTTCTGTAGCAAAGTAGCAGCTGCTGCAGCATGCATGCTGCCGTCATTGGCTGCTATGGGCATAAAAGGAGAGAAATTCATGGTGTGGCCCACATCCTCCCCTGACCTCAACCCTATAGAGAACCTTTGGAGCATCCTCAAGCTAAAGATCTATGAGGGTGGGAGGCAGTTCACATCAAAACAGCAGCTCTGGGAGGCTATTCTGACATCTTGCAAAGAAATTCAAGCAGAAACTCTCCAAAAACTCACAAGTTCAATGGATGCAGGAATTGTGAAGGTGATATCAAAGGAAGGGGTCTTATGTTAACATGTGACTTGGCCTGTTAAGATGTATTTGATTGAAATAGCTTGTGATTTCAGTAAATATGACCTCCTAATGCTGCAAATTCAACAAATCACTCTCATAGAGGATGTATGTGCTAATTGATGAATTATTGAACTGAGATTCAATGCGCTGTAATGAATAATATAAGATATAGCTTTATAAATCTCTTGTAACTGCAAAAGTAAAAATAATGTTGCACAGCTAGATCTTTTTTAGTGATGATGTGTTGGCTGAAATTCTCTGAACCTTATTTTCACCAAAACACTCACATAGTGCCTCGCACATGAAGTGTAAAGAACTGTCAGCCATGAGATTTCAGCAGAGCACAGAGGGCTCCATCATTAATAAATATGAAAAAATATCACCGAGCCAGGCTGTTCCTTGTCACAGTCATCCTAACAAACTGAGCAAAAGTCAAGAAGGACCTTGGTCACAACCCAAGGAGCACTGCGACACATCTAATGAGCTGAGATCTCCACCGGAAGGACAATGGTCGAGGCTGCACTTCACAAATCTCGTCTTTACAGCAGAGCGGCCAGGAGGAAATGACTCCTGGAAAAAAAATACACATGGGATTTACAAAAAGGCACTTCAAAGACACACTGACAGCATAAAGAGGAATTTCAGGGCTGTGACGGAATGAAAATGGAAGTCTGAAGATGTAATTCAAAGAATGATGGAAAATACATCAGAAAGGAGACACGTGTGGTTTCCTGTGTCACTAGTATATCACAGAAGCTTTTACATGACATGGATGCTTTTTTACATAGTGAATATAACCTGAGTTAAATTCACTAAAATGTTGATTAAATTATTCCTGTTAAGGATTATTGAATGCATTTAGTTCACCTGCTATTTTTGTTTTTATTTTTTTACTCATTAACTTTCATTTCCTGGTGTGTTTTGTGTTCTGCTTTTGCTTTGCATGCTTTCTAGTAATTTATTTTTGTTTGTATATAATAACTTTCACTTTTGAACCTGGGAGGAGTGATCTTTCTTAAACAGATGTGTGCTTCATGCATGACCTGAATATAACGATGCCGGGAGGTTTAATTGGTCTGTACAGCTCCAGCAGTTCGCTAAAACAGTGTGACCGCTGGATGACAGAAATCTTAATAGTGCAAGTGGTAACTTTCAGGGAGCGTATCAGTAATTAAATTGAGTGCTTTGCAGCAACAGGTGGGCTTTTGTAATTTGAATAAATCAGCATGGAATGGGAATGCCAATCAGAGCTGAGGACAGAGACTATTCATGTCAGGATTGTTCAGTCATGAGCTCAAAATGTGTGGTCTTTTATACAATGTAAGTACAGCAGCCAGGCATTTAAAATGTTTGATGAAAGGCATGGACAAGACTAAAAATGTCAGTTCTAAAAATGCATATAAAACTGCACCCAAATAATCTAGGATAATCTCTGATTGCAAACAGTTTTCCACTGGATTTGTAAATAATTTCAACTTTGAAAAGAGAAACTGCTAAAAGAGACAGGAAACAACATCAACAACAATCAACAGTGAGTAACTAACTGCTAATTAATCTACACTGAAATCGGCTACACTTAACGCATTCATTTCATAAGAACTACAATATTTTCAGTACCATCTTCATCACACATCACACTGCCCCTAACATGTTCGACTGTTGGCATGATGCTCTTTTTATCAAATGCTGTTATTTTTAGGCCGGATGTAACGGGCTGCACACCTCCCAAAAAGTTCAACTTTTGTTTCGTCAGTCCACAGAATACTTTCCAAAAGTCTTGGGGATCATCAGGATGTTTTGGTAAATATGAGGCGAGTCTATGTTTTCCTTTTTGTCAGCAGTGGTTTTGGTCTTGGAACTCTCCCATGATGCCATTGTTGCCCAGTGTCTTTCTTATAGTTGAGTCATGAACTCTGATCTTAACTGAGGCCAGTGAGGCCTGCAGTTCTTTGGATGTCATTCTGGGTTCTTTTGTGACCTCTTGGATGAGTCTATGTTGCACTCTTGGAGTAATTTTGGTTGGGCAACCACTCCTGGGAAGATTCACCACTGTTCCCAGTTTTCTTCATTTGTGGATAATGACTCTGACAGTGGTTTCCTGGAGTCCCAAAGCCTTGGAAATGACTCTGTGTCGTGGATGGATTTCAATCACTTTGTTTCTCATTTGTTCTTGAATTTCTTTGGATTGTGGCATGATGCCTTTCTTTTTGAGATCTTGTAGCCTACTTCACTTTGTCTGACAGATTCTATTTAAGGGATTTCTTCATTCAACAAATCTGGTGGTAATCAGGCCTGGGTGTGGCCAGTGAAATTGAACTCAGCTTCCCAAGAACTGTAGTTATCACAGTTAATTCATGATTTGACAAGGGGGGCAATTACTTTTTCACACAGGGCCAGATAGGTTTGGATTTTTTTCCTCCCTTAAAAATTAAATAATCATTCAGGCACTGCATTTTGTATTTACTTGGTTGTCTGTGTGAAATATAGAAACTGGTTTGATGGTCTGAAACATTTAAGTGTGATAAATATGCAAAAACATCAAGAATTGGAAAGGGGGCAAATACTTTTTCATGACCCTGTATTTAGTAATAGTTATTTCCCAATAATCTTTATGAGGAGTAACTCAGTTATTTACATGTTAAAGTCCCTGTAAAGTGAAATCCGAGATTTGTGTCTTAACACACTAGATATGTTGGAATAATCATGCTGTAAATGTGAAAACACTGCGATCTATAAGTCACTGAAATTTGGATTTGGACCATTAGAAAGTTGTCCACTTTAACCCGCCCCCCTCAACACTACAATGATATAAAACCACAGAGCAGTTCATCACTATGTTGTCTGTTGTTAGCTGATGCCACTGCCTTCATTAAAAGTTAACAGCCAGCTGCATACTGTGTTTTTGTTCATGATGAGGTAAATTACCTAGATCAATTTGCCATGGTGGCCTACGGGTCATTAAAAGTATCATAACAAAGAGATTTGTGCCAGAAAACAGTAAATTTAACCCCCAACTTCCATCTCTCTGCTCTGGCACAGAGCTAAGCAGATGTGCTCTGATCAGAGTTCACCATAAGGTCAGGGGGAAGGCTAATTCCTGGAGTGCTTGTCTATTTTTTAATAAAAAAGTCACATCAGGAACAAACATTTTACCTGCCAAGGGTGTTTTAAGCCATATTTCAGCTGTCTTTAGTCCAGAAGATAAAAAGAAGCAGACTCTCTCCACTCCCTGCTGTCCATTTGCATCCCAATGCTAAGTATCCGATGATAGACACGTGCCAAATCTGTCATGATAGAAGCCTCCAACGCTAATCATGAAATACTTTTATTTTAAAGAGCAACATTAGGAGATAGGAATAGAGTGTTTTCAGCTGCAGAGACATAACCTCACATAACATAGAAAATTAGACAGAAATGGGGGAAATGATGTTGTTTTTTTTTTTTAATCAGTTCATTGTGAGGGATGCTGCTAGTATTTTGCAGTGACTTATTCATGTGTTATCTTTTACTCTGCTGCTTATTTTTGCGTACCTGTATGGTAAAGTTTTACTGAACTAGTTTATAGAAACATCTATTTAAGAACATCTGTCCTGACATCCCTGAACCATTTGAACCTTCCTTTTGTGTGGAATGAGTAAGCTTTTCACAGCTTGTAATCTACCACAAGGACATGTTCAAGGAAACACAATATGGCTCTAATCTTTAATATCACCAGGTTTGCAGTATCCTTGCATTCCAGCACGGGTTGTTTCCCTGCTGAATCGTCCTCCAACGTGTGTTTCTCTGCCTCTCTCCAGGTCATAATTGTGAGTTCCTACCCTGCGAGGCCAGTAATCCATGCGAGAACGGTGCCGTGTGTGTGGAGGAGATGGATCAGGACCATTTCCCTTTAGGTTTCCGCTGTCACTGTCGCCGGGGCTTCACCGGCCCCCGCTGTGAAATCAATGTGGATGAGTGCAGCTCCAGCCCCTGTATTCACGGCTTCTGCTATGATGGTAAAAAAAAAAAAAAAAAAAAAAAAAAGAACACAGCCTGTCTTTGCAACATGCTTAATAACAGGGCTCTCAAAGTGGAAGCAAAACTCCATACAAATGCACCGATACACAACCAGAAGTAGTGGCTGTGTCAAATGTCACTTCACTCACTTATAGTCAGACAAGCAGTTTCATTTGGGTCACCAGTGAAGCTAATGTGAGCGTCATGAGAACAGTTATTCCATCTGATAGGTGAGGCTTAGAAGTTACCTGCTGGGGTTCTGATTAGGTCTTTAAAATAACTGTGATAAGAAATCAAACAGGCATCTATGATGTGTTGCTGCTTTTGGAATAATGCATGATTTTTGGCTGCTATTTCTATTAATATCTGATCTGTTCTTTATAAACCCCACAAGCTCTCTGAGAGTTAAAGCTACAGTCGAAAAAAAATCTCATTAATCTACACTCAGTACCCAATAATGACAAAGTGAAAACAGATTTTTGCAAATTTATTTTAAATAAGAAAACAAAGATATTACACTGAATTATGTATTCAGACCCTTTGCAAAAGCACTTTAAATTTAGCTCAGGTTCCTTCCATTTCTCTGGATCATTCCTGAGATGTTTCTACACCTTGTTGGAGTCCACCTGTGGTACATTAAATTGATTTGACATTATTTGGAAATGCACACACCTCTGCTATAGAAGGCCTCACAGCAATGATATCAGAGCAAAAACCAAGCTATGAAATCAAAGGAACTATATGCAGACCTCAGAGACAGGATAAAAATGAGAAGGGGAAGGCTACTAAAGTGTTCTGCTACACTGAACGTTCCCAAGAGCACAGTGGCCAACATAAGTTTGGCACAACCAGGCGTGACAAAACTGATTGTTCTGTTGGGTCGCCCGACAAAACTGAGCAATCAGGGGAGAAAAGCCTTCAGAAGAGAGGTGACCAACCTGATGGTCACTCTGACTAAGCTTCAGAGATCCTGTGTGGAGATGGGACAAAGTTCCAGAAGGAAAACCATCACTGCAGCTCTCCACTGATCTGGGCTTTATGGCAGAGTGGTTAGATGGAAGCCTCCTCTCAGTGCAAAACACATGAAAGCCCACTTGGAGTTTGCAATAAAGCACCTGAAAGACTCTCAGACTGTGAGAAACAAGATTCTCTGGGCTAATGAACAGTGGCGGAACTAGACTTTTATCCTTGGGGGGTCCAGTGCCACCCCGGCCCCCCCTCTAGCTCCGCCCCTGCTAATGAAACCAAGATTGAACTGTTTGGCCTCAACTCTAAACGTTATGTCTGGAGAGAACCAGGCACCACTAATGGCCTACCTGATATCATCTGAACAGTGAAGCATGGTGGCGGCAGAATCATGCTGTGGGGGTGTTTTTCACCCGCAGGGACTAGGACACTGATCAGGATTGAGGGAAAACTGCATGGAGCAAATCACAGGGATATCCTCAATGAAAACTTGTTCTGCAGCACTCAGGATCTCAGACTGGGCAGAAGGTTCACCTTCCAACATGACAATGACCCCTAGCACACAGCCAAGACAGCACAGGAGATGCTTAAGTAGAACTCCGTGAAAGTCTTAGAGTAGCCCAGCTAGAGCCCTGGCTTGAATCCTGTCAAAGATCTTTTGAGAAACCTGAAAATGGCTTAGTGGCAAGACAGTAGCCTCTCATCAGTGCACAACACATGAAAGCTGCTCTGATATGGCTAAAAGTCCATGTGAAAGCCAAGCAAGCTTTCATGATGGGGAGAAACAGGAGGTACCTGAGCTAAATTTTATGGGTTTTTGCAATGGGTCTGAACTCTTACATCAATGAAATATTTCAGTTTCAATACAATTTCTAAAATTTCTAAAATTCTGTGTTCACTCTGCCATGATTGGGTACTGGGTGTGGATTAATGAGAATAGAGATGATATTTTTTTTCTGCTAGCATCAGGCTGCAAAAAACAAAACAGAAAAAAGTGAAGGAGGTCTTAATACTTTCTGAATGCACTGTATGTATCTCACAGTGTGAAATTTTTCCCATCAGATGGCCAGGAAGGTGTCGACATATGCCAGTAGTGTATAAATGAGCAAATGATAAATGAAAGTGCAATGCAAGCTCAAGTTCAATCTACCAAAAACACACGTTCTAAAAGTTAAAAATATATAAACACTTATAGAATTAAGAAAGGCTGAGACCACAAGGACCAAAGATTTAAGAAGACATTAGCGAATAAACATTAGCCTAAACATTAGCAGATAAAACAAAAAGAAGAGAGGAAAGTAATGAAAAGAGGGCAGAAGCAACAAAATAAGAAAGGAGAACCAGATTTAGAAAAACAATAAGTACAAATTTAAGACTGAGAACCGTGTTTGACTGAATTAAAGATTCACACTGTCATGACGTTTCAGGGTTTTTTTGGGAAGGCTTCATGATGCAGTGGGGTTCCTGGCAGTGTTAAATTCGTCCACTAAAACTATTCATTGCAGCCTTTTTTCCATGTAAACAAAACTAAGACTAACGAAAATAAATCTGGGATGAGTAAAACTGACAAAAAGTAAGTTTAGTTTTTGTCAAGATGGCTAAAACTAGACTGAAATGTAACAGTGTTCGTCGAAATCCATGTTATTTCTCTACTGGTTGTAAATCTGTCAAAAAACAATGTAGCTGTAACTCTTCTGCCTCTCAGCTGTAAAATGCAGGGACCATAGGTTTGGCAGAGTGCAGAGAACACAGTACCATGATTTGGTGCCAGATTTAGGCAAGAGAATAAATGCTTGGACTAAAAGTAAAGACTAAAATGTGGAGACTTTTTAGGGACTTAAACTACACTAAAATGTCTTGAGTTTTCAGCAACTCAAACTAGACCTAAACTAAAAAGGGTAGAGATAACTAAAATGGAACTAAAACTAAGAGACATTTTATCTAAAGACGAAGACTAGGACTAAAATTAAAAGCTGCCAAAATGAACACTGGTTCCTAGCACTGTACTGACACTAACCAAATAAACAAGATGATTATAACTTAAAGCAAAATAATGAAATTTACACCATGCACACCTTCAAATGTGGGATGCCTTTTCACAGAAAAGAATGCACCAGTTGTAAAAATGGCTGCAGACCAATTGAGAGTCCGTCGCCTCTCATCTGGTGACTGGGGTTCGATCCCCAGCTCCTTGCCTTGCAAAACAGATAGATTTACCAGACTGTCATCAGTCAAATCCATCCTGCAAAGATCCAATCCACAACGCAAATGGCTCGGATTAATCAGTGTATTTGAGGAGAATGATGATTTATACACCAACTACGGCTGTAAACATTGATGTTGTAATCTTGATTAATTAAGGTCCATAATAAGGGCATAAATGATTTTTCAATCTCATGCTTTATTGTCATCTTTGGTTAGGCCACTGCAGCATCTCCCTGCAGCCACAGTGATGCAAAATGATTCCACCACTGCTCCTTAATGTCTCGTTTCACTTTGAAAAACCCTCACAAACAGCTCAGTGGACAATTTAAAAGACATCTGTGTCCGACCTGTTGTCTTATTTTCTTTTTAAATCCAAGACAAGTGTGTTTTCAGTGGTTAAGTGTATGACATTTTCTTTCTTCTCAAAATATCTTATTTTCTTTCAAAATAAATCAGGTCGGGAGTGCAGATGGTCTCGTGGTTAGGTTGCCTACATAGGTGGCCTGGGTTCAAGTCTGGTTTATTATTATTTTGTATTTTTTTTAAACACAGTCTTTTGCTTTACAAAAAACTCAAAATCCCTGCCCTTTTTATATAGCTTTGCATGCTTTTATAGTAGAATATCAAGGCTTTTATTTTTGCTTTCTTTGGCAGCTCTTACAGTGAAAAGACAGGGTTTTAGATAACAACGCCTTTCACCAACCAATACTTTCACTGTTTGTTAGCTGAGTATCACTCTTACTTTTAATTCTTTGAATTGGCTTTTTTTCCATTTGATGTCATCAGTCATTTCTTTGTTTGTACTTCTAGTTGCTAGTTTACTCTCAAATTAGTTTAGACAGGAGAAAAATGTTCCCATCTACTCTCCAGCACTGCTGGCGGACGGATGTCGCTTTAAATGTTTCCTGGGAATATCGACATGACACCTTGTTTGTTATAGCAAAGAACACTGCAGATGTAAGGCATTTCTTAAGTGGGCCATTGGCTCATTTACCAGTGTGCACATTTGCCAAAGGATAGTGATGTAACAGGCACATATTCCACTATAAATCTTTAGGATCATTAATGTCAAATAACAGCAGTGACAGTCAAAAGAGTCAAAATAAATTTCCTCCAGTAGGAAAATACTTGTGCAGCTTGATTACCCTCTTGCCTGCATTTCGTCTCAGCTATTCCTGACAGTGTTGTTCCACTGGATTATGCTGTGAAAAAACAGTGATGGCAGTGGATTGCCATCTAAGAGCATCCTATCCCTCACCATGCTACAGTAGACCCTGGCCAGCTGTCTCGACTAATCTCGAGTGCAGCCAGCTCACCTTAGGTTAGTGAGCCAGGCCTTTAGGACCTATTGGCCAGCACATAGCAGCAGCCAGCCAGCCACCAGGGAGAGCAGTGCAGAGCCACAGTGGCAGCAATGAGTAATGCTGCTGCCACCCAGGACCTAAAGCATTTAATGAGAGTAATAGCAGCTACACGCACCAAGACAGAGTGACAGCATAGATTACGTGGTAAATCTTTGGGATAATGAAGAATCCTGGGACCCTGGCTGGGGAAGTAATAAATTCACTCCTGTAAGAACTGCAATTACCTCTGTCACTGGCTGCCTGTACACCAGTGTTGTGTCGGGGAAACAGAATGATGCATCCCGCTTTAACATCATTAATAATTAACAAGCGGAAGGAATGGATTATTAGACGTGGGAGATTCTAACTTCTGATGGAAGAAATTGGCACATTTGTAACATCTGAATAAAGAATGGCGCTGAAATGGTTTCTCTCCCTCTGTTGCACTGCTTTTCCCGCCTTGTTCGATGTGTTGCATGAGTGCTGAGAGCGTGGAAACAAATGACCATGCTTTCAGACAATCATTGAGAAAGAGTGGGATAAGTACAGACGCAGGAGGAGGAAGGTAGTCAGGAACAAAGAGCATTGAACGGCCATTTCAGACAGGTTCATTTAAAGCTGCTTAGAGTGTCAGACCCCATCAGACTGATGCAAAGGGAGGTAACCTGTCAGGTAGATTTAGCAACAGCACAGGGCATTTGTTTTAATGCTCATGTCCATTAAAAAATTAAATCACAGCACATGGCTATGTTTTATGCTCATAATCATCACTTACCTGTGTGGATGTGTAGTACATTAGCAGGACCTGTTGAGAGGAAAGTGAATTAATTTATGATGCAAGGCGTTGTAACTGTCCCAATGATTTTGTTTCAGTTGTCGACGGCTTTTACTGCCTCTGCAATCCCGGATACGCTGGGCCGAGATGTGAGCAAGACATAGATGACTGTGTGAACAGTTTGTGCAGCTCCAACTCAGTGTGCAAGGACCTCCATCTGGTAAGTAGTTAAATGCTTTTGTTTGGCAGTTTAGTAGGGTGATGTGATGGACTTTAGAAGAGCTAGTGTCTTATAAATCACCACAGTTTGTAGAAAATAAAAGCGTTATCATGAGTTAGTAAAATTCCTGAGCCACATGAGCATTAACTTTAGCTCCCTGTCATGAAGTTAAGAAGAAGGGGAAATTCAGTTTTATATTTTGTTGTTGGGACATGGCTACGTTCAGCCAGGGGGGCACCAGAGGTAACATAAAGTTTGACCGCACCTTTTGTACTTCCAAGGGGTGCACAGATGGCCTAGTGATCTAAGGCACGACCTATGTACTTGGGCTGCCCAGGTTTGAATCTGGCCTGCGGCCTTTTGCCGCATGTCTCTCCTCAGTCTCGTCCCATTTCCAATTCTATCCACTGTCCTCCTCTGTCAAATAAAGGCACAAACAGCTTTAAAAAAATGGAGTTATCCATCCATCTGTTTTCTACACTGCTTATCCCGATCGGGGTGGGTCCCAGGGGGGCTGGAGCCTATCCCAACTGTTATTGGGCAAGTGGCAGAATAAAACCTGGACTGGTCCCCTGTCAATCACAGGACTGATATACAGAAACCGGCCAATAGAGAGTCACCAGTTGACCTAACAAGCATGTCTATGGTGGTGGGAGGAAGTTGGAGTACCAGGAGAGAACCCCATGGGGAGAAAAGTCCTGTCCGGGAAGCAGAGCAGGAACCTTCTTTCTGTGAGGCAACAGCACTAACAAGCAAAGCCCCAAAATTCATTTCAGTTTTTACAAAATTAACATCTACAAGTCATCAAAAAACAGATCTGCTCTGTGATGAAGTTGGGACTGAGGAAAAAGACGACGACTGTGTCTGCTCCTGCAGCCTCTTTTGATGAAGCCAACCAGCAACTAGCACGCTAACTACCCATCTGCACCTGGGGTACACTCTCAGCTTAAGGCACACCAGAAACATGACATAAAAACAGTGCACATGAATTAATAATACCATCAAATAAATGGACTCGGAATCATAACAACTAACGCAAAGCAGATTCAAGAACTTACAGGAGATTCACAAGGAGTGGACTAAGGCTGGAGTCAGTGGATCAAGACCCAACACACAGATGAGTCCAGGAAATGAACTAGAAGTGTTGTGGCCTGAGTGTTGAGGCAGTTCTAAACCACAGATAATTTTATAAGGTTCTCACCTGGGCTGATGAGGAAAAGAATTGGATTATTGCTCAGTGGTCCAAAGTCCCGTTTTCAGATGAAACTAGATTTTGAATTTAATGTGTAAATCAAGGTCCCAGAGTCTGGGGGAAGACCAGAGAGGCACGGAGTCCAAGGTGCTTGAAGTCCAGTGTTTTTAATTTCCACAGTCAGTGATGGTTTGGGGTACCTTGTCATCTGCTGTTTGTCCACTGTGCTTTAGAGATACTGATTTCCTTTTCCAGGAGGACTTGGCACCTGCTCACAGGGAAGCCAAAACTACCAGAGACTGGTTTACTGACCATGGTATTACTGTGTTTGATTGGCCAGCCAACTGGTCTGACCTGAACTCTAGAGAGAATCTCTGGGGAAATGTCGAGAGGAAGATGAGACACCAGACTCATCTATACAGAAGCGATAAAGGCTAACACCCCAGCAGTGCCACAGACTGATTGGCTCCATGCCATGTTGCATAGATACAGTAATATCCAATCAACTACTGAGAGCATATTTGAGGACAGTTTTACAGAAGCGCTACATTTCTGTGTTAATCCTTTTTCAGACTGATGTTTTGGGATAAACTAATATTTTAAGATTGTGGATTTTTGATTTGTGTGAGCTGAAAGCCGTAATCATCAACATTTAAACCAAAAACAAAAGTATTGAAATATGTCACTTTGTCATGATTAATCTAGAAAATATGGAAGTTTCACCTCCTGAATTAAACAACAGGTGCACCTGTATATATTAGACAACATAAAGATTCTTATTTACAAGAATGCAACACTAGAAATTAAGAGATCATCTTTAGCTCCAGCTTTTTCCTAAGAGTAGCATCAGGTCAGATTGATCTAAAATAAACTAAAAAAGCTGGTAGTTGCAGTTCATTGTCCTTCTATTTTTTCCACATAGCTTAGTTATTATGTATTATTTTAAGGAGAAAATATATGGAAAATTAATTAAGTAGGTCAATTAGGTTAAAGATGTACAAAGCCATCATTATAATATGGTTATAGCCTATCTTTAAAGCCAGACCTCCACAAAAGAAACTCATTGTTATATGGGCATGATGTGTTCCTGTTGTAGCAGACAAAAATGTCCCGGAAAATCTCTTGAAATAACAAGGACCCTGTATGTTTTCCATCTTTGGTCAGAGCATATACACTTCAAGGCTTAGTGGGTGCATTCAGCCAATTATAAATATATCTGTCCAATAATGTGTTGAAAAGAAATGGCCACTTGTAGCAAGATGAGTCCACTTCCTGAGAAAATGCACTCTTAGATTAGTCACAACCTGCATTACTAAGAAAAAACAGTTGTAATCAAACTACTAGAAAGGATTTTTTTTTTTAAAGGCATAGCAGACGGGGTCTTTCTTCAAGCTTCAGAGTTCAGTTAATTTGCTGTTAAAATGATGAATGCAAAAATTAAAAAGTGAAAATTTTGGCTGTGAATTTTGCATCAACCATCAAGTGGTTTCTTCAACCCGGTACATTTTATTCCAAGAGTGCTGCTGCTCCTTCTGTGCTCAAGTCTGTCTCCACAGATGCACTCACTCGGGTTTAAAGCAACGTTTTACTTTTGCAAGGCACACAGCCCTACGTCTGTAGTTATTTGAGTGTTTTTTTAAGCCAATAACATTGATCTGTTGCAGCTGCAAAAAAGGCCATGGGAACTGAGAGCTGCTAACAAACTGTGCTAAGAGTACCAGGGGCCTTTTTCCAACAGCTGCTTAGTTGCTAACAGATTGCATTGGTGAACCAGATGTGTCACATATAAAGTCTTTGGGTTTTGTTTTGTTTTTGTTTTTTTCTTCATTCGACAAAGACAAATATCCTCTGGTGTGTAGTCCAAACCTAATGCCTGGGTTTAAAATAAGCCAGGGCTCTTGAAAATGAGTGCATAATGTATGTAAGAAAGATGAGATCTATTTAACAAAACGAGCATGTCTCTGCCGTGAGCCTGCAGAGTCTCAGAGGAACAAAGACGGAGGAAATATTTGCTCAAACAAGTTTTTCTGCACCATTTTAAAGGATTCATTGCAACAAACCCACATTTTTATAGTACATATCAAACATAAAAGATTTTTTAATCATTTAGGTTCAACTTTTCTACATTAACTTTGAGAATTATCAGGTACCAAGCTTTCATCTTGTGGCAGCAAAGTTCCTCTGTAGGAACGGCTCATTAATGGCAAAAGTTTCCAAAATTATTCAAATTAGATATGGGTTACAAAGTTTCTTTGATTTTTTTTCATCTTTATGTCTGAAATAACCTGTTTTAATTTGTGTCTGTAGGAAAAAGTTAACATTGATTGGCAATTAAGTAATCAGAAGTACTCTTTTGAAGCCCAGGGATTTGCACAACTTGAGACAACGAACCAAAAGCAAGTCATTCCTTTCTCCTTCAAACTCAGAACTCATCCATGCATATATTTCTTCCAAATTGTGCTTTTATAATGCTTTTCATGCTGTTATTAGCAAGCTTTACAAAAGACTGCAGTGAGTTCATGGGCTGCAGCCAGGCTTTTAACTTAAAGCAAAATAAAGTGACCACATTACACCAGTCATTGCTTCCCTTCACCTGTGAGTTTCAGAATTGATTTTGAGATATTTTTGCATGGCAAAGTCTTCGAGCAGGGCTCCACCAGCAGTTCCTCAGGTCACGTATGCATCCAGCATGGGTGTTCTTATGAATGTACTTGCCTTTACTAACTTGACATGCCAGAAGGATGTGTTTCACACATCCATCCAGGAAAGCTTCAAAAGAAAACGTTTGGGAAAAGGCAGAGCCTTTGAAAAAAATTTGGAATGTGATTGGATGAACGTTCTGTCTATCACATCTTTACGGGCCAATCAGAGCAAAAAAACATGTGACGTAGCTGTGCAGCAGCTACTGAGGAATAACGCAAAACATGGCAACTATAGACATGTCAGTACTCGACTTTTGTTGTTTTTGAAAAGAAAACGACTCACTGCTGTTCTTTGTTTTTCTTTTAACGAAGAAATGTTGTCAAGTTCTGATAAAACTGGCGCTTTAGCAGCACTCACATTAAGGTCTTCCTCCATAACTGTACCAGTTCTTGCTGCTGCTTGTTTACATCACGACTCTGCTGCACCTGAAAGTACTGCCCCTTGTTGCTGATTGGTCCTGTCACTGTCTAACCGGGCCCAAACGGTTCAGATGGGAGTTTTGCAAGATGGATTCGCCAGTGAAAAAACAAGGAAATGGGCGTATCCATCTGCTTTGCAAAGTTATGCCTTTACATGATGCATGTTAACGGATGACACCACTAGAGGGCACACTAGAGGCAGCAACCTGATGAGGGGGATGTAAATTACAAACATGGAGTCCATCAAGGAAGTTTCTAATGTTAATTCTAAGGTCAGGATTAACCTTATAGTATAAGTGATAAGTAGTAATGTCAGATCAGGTCAGGCTGATGACTGGTGGTCAGAACACACCACCTGCACTTCATGTCTAAACATTTTCCTTTGTGCATGGATGTGGAAGTCCCCACGTTTCAGTTTGATCTTTAAGCGGGTCTGCCAGCAGTGTTTGTAGATGCCATTGTGACAGGCAGACATTCACATAACAGAGACTGAAGATAAGAGTTTTGTGCTCTCACTCCAGCTTGGCAAAGTGTCATGATGCACGATTTTGTGCCAATAACTCTGTCCAAGACAGTCTGGCTGCAGCCTGCAGCTCTCAGATGCCCCTCCTGGAGACCTCTACTGTGAGATGCCACCTCTTTCAGGATGGAAATGCATGCTAAAACTTTTAAAATAAAATTGGATTACACTTCCAGTTAGGTTCAAAGCCTTGATCTCCATGAAACCACTCTAATACACACAACTTATGTAGCTAAGGCTAGAGCTAATGAAGCTGCATTAGCTAAGTAAGCTATGTAGGTAACGTAGCTGAAGACTATACACCTTTTACAGTTTTGCAGATCTCATAAACCCATGTTTTATTCACTTTAAATAGCTACATAGCTAAAGTAGTTAAGCTAAAACTAACAATGCTATATTAGCTTATGCTACAATAGCTTTGTTACCTAGGTAGCTATGTTAGCATTAGCTATGTTTTTCAAAGCTCACATAGCTTAAGCTAAAGCTAACCTAGATATATTATCTTATGTAGTAACATTAGCTGTTCTAGCTGCTTGGCTAAAACTAACAAAGCTAAAGAAAATCACTGTTTGCCTGACTATTTTTAAAACAAGTCTGCACTAGTGTTAATTTTAGCAGCTATTTTTAATTTTAGTCTTAGTTTTGTTCTTTAAATGAAATGCTTTTTAGTTTTAATCACATTTTAGTCATTTGTATCCTTTTTAGTTTAAGTCTAGTTTTAGTCAATAAAAGCTATCACATTTTAGTCTTTACTTTTAGTCCAAGCATTTATTTTCTTGCCTAAATCTGCTACCAAATCATGGTTATGTGTTCTCTTCACCCTTCCAAACCTGGGGTCCCTGCTTTCTACAGCTGAGAGGCAGGATAGCTACAGCAGCATTGTTTTTTTTTTTTTTTGTTTTTTTTTTTTTTGTTTTTGTTTTTTGACAAATTTACCCACAGTTGAGAAATATCACAGATTTTTAATGGCTGAAGAAAACTACATTACCTTTTGTTAGTTTTCGTCATCAAAGATTTATTTTTATTTGTCTCAGTCTAGTTTTTGTCATGGAAAAAAAGGCTGTCAACAAACATGTTTAGTTATAGTTTTTGATGACGAAATTAACACTGGTCTACATGTGATTTGATTCCATGATTAGACCTCATACTGTTTTTTTCTCTTTTATTTTTGAAATGATGTTTTGTTTGCAGTGTGGTTATTTCATGAATTTAACAACCAGACTTTGTCATGAATAAAGATGAATCTAAAAAGCCAGACTTCTAAAGCAGGGAATACTTGTCCTGGCATTTTACACCCCCTCTGTTCTGACAGGGGTGGTGTCTCTCTGTAGTGTTCTGCAAGAGGTCTGCAAAGAGACCCCTCTGGCTCTGATAGGAGATGATTTGACCAAGTGTTTTCTTTTGCTCTTTCAAGGAGAGACAGAGCCACACAGCCGTCTTCACTGCTTCATTTTCTGCTGTTTTGCCATTATGGCAAATTTCTACAATGAATGGAAAAGTAAGCGCATCAGATTGTGTGCAAGTGTGAGACATTTTTATCAAATCCCAAAAAAAATCATCCACAAACAACAGATGTACTCTGCAAAGGCCTTAACACTGATCTTATTTTCACAGACATAATTTGTCTGTCGCCAGCTAGTTTGACAGGCATGTCTGTCTGTGCAGTGGCGATAAAATATCGTAGAGATGTGGAGAAGCTTTGAGCTGATCACATCTTCTCTGCCCTCATTGAATCTACCACACATGTGGACTATGTCCACATCGTATTCATTATTGAGGACATGCACAGTCATGCAGGAGATACATGGCAGCCATGATGCCTCTCTGTAAATGTAGTTAACATCCGGTCTGGTGCAACCCACAGTGAAGCAAACACTGATGGCAACCATCTGAAAAGAGAACATTTGTTTTATTACACCAATGCTATCAAGGCTTGATTTTTTATCTGCTGAGACACTCCTTGGTGGTTAAAGAAGTGCTGATGAAATCCACTTACACCATGAGGTCATGGTTTCCCTGGTAGCAGGGTGAAAATATGGTCATCCCGTATTAAGGGCAAATGATTGAAAAAAAACAAAAAACATCATTGCTGCAGTTTTAACTCCTTTTAGTTCTAATTTCTAAAAGCACTGACTCATTTTTGGCTCTCAGTACAATGAATCAGAGTCAAAAGATTCTTTGACAGGACTGAAAAATTGCCCAAGCACTGATTTTTGTGAAACATTTCTGGTGTAATTTTCTAAGATGAACTAAATAATCCAAAGGCAAAAAGGGCACTGCACAAGAAAGTAAACGGGTATGATAAGGAGGATGAATTGAAATAGCAACCTAAATTTCTCCAGTCACATTGCTCTTATTTTCAAATATGTATTTTTTCCCCTCATGTCATTATTCAAAGGGACACTTTTTGGTAACCCCTTCACACAGTCTTGTTTACAGTGCAGCTTTTCCTCTCTGAACACCATGTCCCATAGAGCTTTAGCTTATTTTGGAGAATTGCGGTCCCTGAAGGTGACTTAGCAGCAAAAATGAGATTATGTTCCATGGCCAGAGGTAAGGAATTGGAGGCTCCTGGAGGTATCTAATTTATCACAAGATGACGGCATTTTCCCCCACCGCCACCAAAGGGCCCATGGTGTACAAATTATATCAGACAAAGTTTAACGGCTCCCCTCCAGTGTATGAAATACAGATTAGCATGCATTCAACCAGCAGCACTCAGGACCTTTAGACAGGATGTTGGCAGTGAAACATCCTGAAAAACCCTGACCATATGACCGGCTTCATCCTCTATGCAAAGAGGAATTTCGATTTAAAACTTACCTTTGAAAGATTCAGACAAGAAACCATTCATCTTCCTTGTCATAATTAATTATCATAATGCAGATTGCAGTGATGATTTAAAGGACAAGTGGTCATAGTGATGCTCTATTTAGAGGATCAAAAAATGAGCAAGGACAGTATGTTCATTTTCTTTATGTGCAGAATTAGAAAAATAACATCAAACCAAACATTATTATGTCTGCCTTGCTCTTAAAATTGATTCCAATGAAAAAAAATATCATTGGCATATATGCTTGATAAAGCGTGTGCCTTATGTCTTGAATGAAATATAAAAACAGGCTTTGTTGGTGGGTGGTGGAAGGAATAAATCTGCATAACACTTATGTGGAGATTTAAGACATGCATGTTTATCCCACAGATTTCCAAGGAAGAGATCTTTTTGTGGGTGGGAGGTTTGATTCTGCAATGTCTCCAAAGAAAAATGTAATTATTTTAAGCAAGTAAATTAAGCACTGTGATTGTAGTTTATAAGAATGGAACAGGTATAGATAATGGAGAAGAATGATCAGCTTAACAGCTTCATTAACAGCTTTTATTTGTAGTTATTTTTTCTTCTGTGGCCAGTTTAAATCCTAGATGCTTGTACCCAAAATCCCTGCATATGCTATAAAGAATCAAGAATTCCTTCCATTGCACTGTAACAGCCTAATTTGCTGGTGTCATCTTGGCAGCGTGTCTGTCTGTGCTTCTGTCTTGATTTGCATGCCCCACCATTAGTCCAGTTGTCCTTAAACCTCACAGAAGACTTTTTGGGTGCACTGCCTCAAAACTGGTGCCATTAAAAAATCATAAATATGTACAAATTTTTTTTTAAATCAAAAACTGTTGCGCCCTTGGCTGCCATAACATTACTTCCCTTGTATGATACACATGCTCACTCCGCCATAGTGCCAAAGAGGAGACGGCCATCACTCTCAAACACACGCTAAAAGATGCAAACTACACCCGCCTCATGAGTCTATTTTTTCTTTGTAACTGAGAGGAAAAGTGACGGAGGTGGAAAATAACTGGACTCTGTTAAACACGCCCACAAGGAAACATGTAATGGATGTGATGATACACCTGCTCCACAATCTCAGATCACAGTAAGCTCTCTTTAGAGCACTTCTCTTTGCTCACACTAAAGAAGATAACAAGAATATGTGTCGGTCTCCATGCAGTCAAAAGGTGTGATGCTTTGTTAAGGCTCCACAATAAAGTGCACACTCTAGAACTTTGTAAATAAGTCAAAAGGCACAGCTTTAATGCACCTTTATTGTGTGCAATTAACGCAAACATGTAGCAGTGCGTGGAGATGCTGAGCCATTATGAAGCTATTTGGGATAAAAGCCATCTCTTTTCATGCAAAGTGGCCTTATTGTATTATGCATATAATAATGGTTTGGTAACAGCATGGCATTAATAAACCTGCTGTCTGTGAGAGCTGATGAAAATGTGCTGCAGCTTTTATGATTCATGAACTTTCCAGAGTTTAGGAAACAATTCCACCTCTGTATGGCCTGGAAACAAAAGTAATAAATGATGTATAAAGAAGGTTTGTTAATATTAACTTTTAAATTGCTATTACTAAGTCATAAGTTAAATCAGTCTGAGGGTCTCGGCTTTTTTATTATTATTATTATTTGTGTGTGACTCCTTTATGCATGATGATGATGGGAGTGTTGCGGTTGTTTTTTTGTTTGTTTGTTTTTTTTTTGGCTTTTCCTTCATTCGGAGAGGAAACTTTGTCAAGATGATGCTTAAGTAAACACATTAATATTTCCATTCTTTTAATTCAAAGCACTGTCTTTTATTCTGAATAGGTGACATGGATTGTCAGAATCTGTTGTGGTGGGAGTGAGCAGTTATGGTCAGAAATCCAGCAAGAGAGTGATTAAGAAAAGAGTCCCACACAAGGCTGCAGTCTGCTTAGTTTGGGACACCTAAACTTTGACCCTTGGCCCACTGCAGCCCATGTCAGTGTCTCATTGACCTGCAGCAAACTCTAAAATTTAATATGAAGCATGACCTGCATTAGATCATGAAGCTTGTATCTAATTGCATTGTATTTCCCAGCTTTGACACTCGGCAGTACTGCTGTGTTGGTTCAGAGTTCAGTGACATTCTTATTTTCATTACTGAACTGAGATGATAGCATACATGGTTAACACATTGACAACAAAATACGATAACAATATCTTGATTTATAACTAGGGATGGAGATCAAAACCCACTTCCATACATTGTTAGTAATCAGGCGATTCTGAATGGGAAGCAGGAAGTAGAGGACAGCCGATAGGAATGAAAGGGAACAGAGAAAAGTTAGTACTTTATGCTGCAGTTATCATTGGAAAACTTGTACATACACTGAGTACAATCCCTTACCCAGACAGCTATGCTATATGTTCACAGTGAGCTCCATAAAGTGGCTTATAGGGGAATGTAAATAAGATGCCATGATGCCATTCAAATGTGACATGATGGAAAAAAAAATCATTCAGTTTATGGTGAGAAAATTGAATAAATAAAGTTGTTAAGATATTTATTAAATAATATATTATATATATATAATAGATGGAAACATGATCTTTCCAACTACTTTGTGTTGTAACCTTATTATAAATAATGGTGTGTGGATTGGTGCATTTATTCTGCAACATTTTTGTGAAAATTGAACAGTTTTTATCATCTTTAGTTCTGTTAAAATGTTCTATAGCCATTTAAATGCTTTCTCTTGGTACCTTAATTATTTTTCTTATGAAAATATAGTAATGTAGTAAATAGCTAAGAATGCCCTGCAGCATAACAGCTTAATTAACTGGTCTCATCTGTGTCTTTTACATACAGTAATATTTAGTTTTATTTTAATTTGGCTAGACAATGCTCTTCCTGAATTAGTTTGAGGCAACTAGCCTATATACATAAAGGAAATCCCCCCAACCCCCGACTGGGCCATTAAAAAGGCATTTGCATTTGTCTCCAACTTTATGTAGACTTAGTTTTCACTTCATTTAATGTTTTTGTCTAGCTATTTTTTTAAAGTTATTATTAAATTATGAAAACAACCCAAATTTAGAGTCTAGATATAAAGTGTTGCTATATTTAAGAGATTGTGTTTGGAGATGGGAGGTTACCAGTCCAGTATTTTTAAGAAACAATTAAGAATATTTGATCAGTTATAGCCACTATTAAATGCAAGTTATAAATGTCCCCTTTGCTGCATAAAAGCAAAATGAAACACTTTATACACAATAATTTAAAGCTCTGCTGTTAAGTTTTGTGGCCACTATAAATAGTTTACTTTTGCTCTCAAAAACCCTTTACTGAAACAAATCTATATCAGTAACCAGGTTTACCCTCTGGCTTTGTTGATACATTTTAAAGGTCACATATTTTACCCTTTAAGACAAGTTTATATTTTTCCCCAAGTCATACGTGTGAAGTTTGTTGCTGATAAAAGACTCCAGTATTGGATTTTTGCATGTCTAAAAGCTCCTCAGTTTCAGCCCTGCTCAGAATGAGCTGTTTCTGTGTCTGTGGTTTCAAATGATACTGAGCTGTCTGACTCCGCCCCTTTTAGGAAATGGATATGGCACTCCTGATGTTACAGTGTATTTAGGTCTTTAATCCAAAGTTAAAGACCTTGTGCAAGAGCTCAAACTGGACATGGACTTGGGATTTGAACCATCAATCTCCCAGACCAAAGTCAGCAGGGTAACCCACTGAGCAATCCAGCATCTCAGCTGGCAGCTGAGAGGAAATCAGGAGAGGAGCGTGGAACTTTCTTACGGGCGGGGAGGGCCAACCGAACATGTGGGCGGTGCTTACCCCCCTTTAATTAGTTGGTTTCATCTGTGTATAGTAGTTTTAGTTCTCTTTTAATATCGTGTGTGGCTGTTATGAGTCAGCACTCTTAATATACATATATATACATATATATATATATATATATATATATATGTATATATATATATATATATATATATATATATATATATATATATATATATATATATGAATGAAGCAGCTGAACAGAGTGGGATGACCATGGCTTGATCCCTTGTTGTTGTTAGCGTCTTTCCTAACACTTGCAAAGATGTTATTTGCCTGAAGTTGGTACTTCAGACTCGCTGTGCTTCAGTGTAGAGACAGTTCATCACTGCAGCATGTACCCATGGTTTTGGTTTGAGCTTAACTAACATTCTCCAGCTTTTAAAAAGGAAATTGCCGTTAAGCAGACCTGGGTCTGTCTCCTCACTCATCACTGCTGGCTGTGTCTGACCCTCCTCTCATCTGATCCTCCCCTGGCATCCATGCTGGAGGACTACGGGAGCAAGCTGTGGTCAAACTTAGTCATATGACTAAATTACGTTATTATTTTTTCAACGTGTTAAGCTTTCAAAATTAATCACAAGCGTTGACACGTTAAAGTTGACCGCTCTAATTTTAATCTACCTTTTAGGGAGTTTTTGTACATTTTACTTTTATTTCAGCACACATCACACTTAATAGATATGTTTTATTTTTTATAGAACTCATTTTTACATTTTTTTTTCACAATACTGGAAAAAATGTACCACTTTACAACATATTATGTTTCTATTTGTTTTCTTGAAAAGCATCCTGGGACCCCTCTTCAGAGAACACGACCCACACTTTGGGAACCACTGTATTTTGTCCAGCATAGCAACTTTAAGTAGACCACTCTTACCATGATGAGAAAGATCAGGGTGCATGGAAAGACATTCCCCCTGCTGTCTCATTACACCTTTATAAACTTGTTTCATTTTTTATAGTGAATATTTTTAGTTCTGTTTAATGTCTTGTGTTGCCATTATAATTATTACACTATAGTTACATAAATTAGAAACTGAAGATATTATATGATAATATGCATACAAACAGAATCAGAAATTCCCAGGAATAGTGTGACAGTTAAACATTTTCAATCATCTGTTTTCCCCTTTTCTATATTTTCTGAATGCTGTTTATTACTGTCTTTGTAATTTTTGTACTTTTTAAATGTTTTCTGTAGCTTCTTAAATATTAAAACCTGACTACACAGATGAATTAAAGCATAAATGTTTGGTGTCATGGATCTTTTTTGAGTTTAAGGTGTTTTTTACAATTAATTTGAGAAAATTGAGATTATATTTATCAAGAATATGAATAGGAATTGCTTGTTTACTCGAATGAAGCAGGTATAATTAACCATGAACTTAGAGAGAACCCTAACCGTGCAATAAAGTGTGCTAATTTTCCAGCTGCATGCTTGTTAATTTCAGATCTTTTTTTATGTTATTTTTAGGCAAATATACACTCTTAAGACAAATCTTAATAAATAAGAATGCCCTTTATCTGTGACATAACAGTTCAGTTCTCAGTTATTCCATCTGAACATACAAAAGCTCTATAGTAATCTTTTGTAAGGCAGTTTTGAATGCTAGAATCTTAACTAACCAAATTACAATTGCAAATGCATGTTGTCACGATATTTAAATGTTGTTCCAATGGTGTTTCCTATTTTTGCTGCAGAGTTATGAGTGTGTGTGTCACTCCGGCTGGGAGGGGGAGTTCTGCCAACAAGAAATTGATGAATGTTTATCACAGCCCTGCAAAAACAACGCCACCTGCACAGACCTTCTCAACGGCTACAAGTAGGTATGCTCGAGGGCGCTGTCCTCACGAGGTGCATCACTCACTTAATAAATGCAGAGAAAGACGCCGTTCAGAGATAGCAATATGTCCTTCCACTGGCAGCCGGGGATAATGAATTGCAGATGGCAGGTAAAACAAATGAGTCAATCAATGGCTCACAGCATGAAAAGGTTTCAGGGGATCTGTGACTCATTGGAGGAAAAAGCTGGTGTATCTGCTCCAGCTAATGCCCCCTGCTCGCTGGGGAGACGTAAAACTGCTTCAGGTGGAAAAGTTGAGGATGAAAGGGAATGCAGGGGAGAGTGGATGTGGTGCTTGGGTACTCACTGCCACCAAGTGGAATATTCACCTGCATTAAGAGCAGAAACCTCAGCTCACACTTCCACACATACACAGTGCCTCCATCTCTGTTTCCTTATTCCCATCCCTCTATCTCTGTCTGTGTCTAGCCTGCATACATTTCCATTTAATCCCCTCTCAGTGCTCTAACCTCCTGTGTCCTACATTCAGCTGTCCAGAATTAAAAGCTGCTCTGACCACTAGTTCAATTAACCTCTGAAGTTCCTGCACGATCCCACACAAGGGTCTTGAAGTGCAGAGTCAATACATGTACAGTAGCACTGTGTACTGCTAAAAAGGTATCCAGTGGAACATTTGAATCTGAAGTTTAGAGATGCTAAAGTCTTTGGGCTCTCTGGCTTCTAACAATCTGTTTCACTGAGGGCAAAAAAAAAATATTTGTAGTATCCTAAATGGTTTAGAGTGTACGATACGATACGATACAATACGATACGATACGATAGATACAGTAAATTTTGTTGTCTTCTTGAGGAAATTTGTCTTGGATTTGTCATGTTAATGATTAGATGAAATTATATCAGTTGTTGGCACCTTACACAGTGCAATTCTGCCAAAGCATTGTAACAAAGTATGGCTGCCATTATGCCTTTGGATGGATACATAGCATCACTGTGATATTCAGTAATGTTACAGCATTGCAACAGTGCAATCAGCATGACTGTAAAAGTTATTATAGTTTTAGATTTTGCTTTTTTTTTCGTCATTTTTATTCTTTTTTACAAATGATTTGTTTGGTTTAGTTTTTTCTGTCTTTTACAAGAACGTTTTTGTAAATTCTAGTTTTAGTAAGTTTTAGTGTTAAATCTTTTATTTATTTATTTTTTTTCCAGTAATAGAGGTCACAACAGTGCCTTCTCTCTTAGGCCCCGTCCACACGGAGACAAATACAGGAGTATTCGCAAACAGGTTTTTGTTGTATTGACATTTCATCCACACGAAAACAGAGTTTTGGGAGGCTGTAAATGCTACTTCTTGAGGGTCTTAGAGTGAACAAATCTTTGAACGCTTACCATTTCGTCTCTGTGTGGACAGCCAACCGCATCTTTCTTGAAACGATTATGTCATACATAGCGTAGCCCACTTAAGCCGCATGTGCCTGTCAAACCAAAACAACAACGGCAGATTACAGGGTTCTGTTGGTGCTGCAGAAGCCACTGAGCTTATTGTGGCTTTTACAGCAAAATTTTATGCACCTTTACCAACAGCGCAAACAACAAATGGTCATGGAGAACAGCATACACTAGATGTTCTTAGATCATCGCAGAGAACAACCAGAAGGGCAACCAGGAGAGAGTTATGGGCAGTTTTACATAATCCTCTTCTCTCTTTTGGTGCATTTCCATGGCAGAGTTACAGCAACACTCACAGGCTTGACATATATACTACAGCGTTTTCAGTCTTTTTCAGTAGTTCCCTGCTTGTGTGGACATTGTCTGAAACAGTCCCATGTTTACAGAATTTTTTTTTCAAAACTTAAGCAGAAATATATATATAATTACAGTGCTTAACAAATTTATTAGACCACCCTAACCCTAACCAAAGTAAGGTTTATGCCATAGCTGCCCTAAATGAACAGCATTGGTAATTACCAAAATCATTTTTTAGGTTTCTGCAATGGTTAATACACCAATATGTAGAAGCTCTTTAACCCAAATGATATTTTGAATGCTAAAATATAATTCTTGTTGTTATCCATGAATTTTCAAATTCACTGATTTACAATAAAACTGAAAAAATAGTAAATTATTATTTCTTAAATAATATGTCAAATTATAGTTATTTACTTGGATTCCTGAAGAGAAAAATGAGTTTTAGTGGTTGAAAGTTATGCTTGATTAATTTCTGACTTCTCAGAGAAGCCCAGTGAGCCGGCTCAAATTTGGGTGAATTCAGTTTGAAATTCCTCATTCCTGTTCAAACTGATAAAACGTGGAGAGCTCACTGAAAATGAAAGAGTCCGCATTAAAGCACTTCATGATGCTGAATGGTCTCTGAGACAAATATGACAGGTATGTATGTGTAATATATGTATAATATGTAATATATGTATAATAATAGTTTTTAACACAGAATATATCCCTCTGTCATTTTACAGTCATTTTTGTCACTGATTGTCTACATTTGTTGTGAAACATAAAAAAAGATAATGTTTCTGCAGCATGCTGTCTACTTCTTTGTCTGACACCTACCCTGCAGCAGTGGTTCCATTATGAATAACTTTTAAAGGCACAATCTACTCCCATCTATGTTGATGGTCCTATTTTTGTATCTCATGAAGAGGCATCAGTGCTATCACAGGAGCTTTGACCATCAAAACCTGAAAATTAGTTGTTCATGGTTGTCTATTTTTCACATGACAGTGCCTTTTCTCCTCTCCTGTGTATCCAAGGTGTCTGTGCTCGCCAGGCTGGACAGGTGTGGACTGTGCAGAGGATGTGAATGAGTGTGATTCTGGGCCCTGTCTAAATGGAGCTCAGTGTCAGGAGTCAGACGTACCTGGGGAGTTCTCCTGCACCTGTCCCCCCTTCTTCAGCGGGCCCTTGTGCAACCAGCCTTATGACCCGTGTGACCCCCTCCACAATCCCTGCCTGAACAACTCCACCTGCCTGACACGCTCCAATGGAACAGCCTTCTGCAGATGCCCAGCTGGTGGGTTAGCACACAGCCACAGACCATACTAATAATGCCTTTTTAAAGCCCACTCTCTGAATCCTATCCCCTAACATTTAGTCTCACCAAGACAACGTTTACAAGGTAAGTTCTTTAAATTCAAACAAACTTTTCTTTAAAAATCATGAGTAAACGTGCATTTGAAATCAAAAGGGCAAAGAAAAACAAATAATATGTCTTATTTCAGCGTGCATCTTCACCACCATTGCATCATAGCAATGACTCTCTGTGCTTCAATTTGCACTTTTGCATTCTTGGCTTTCTTGCAGCTGCATATTACTATTAGTAATGAGTGAAGGCAGTGATGGCAAGCTACTTGCTACAGTTGCAGCTCTGCTTTAGTCAAGAAAGTAATTTTATAAAAATGAGAATATCCAGACACAGGCCAACTTGTGCTGTGAGCTTCAGGCCAGAGGTATTCCATTTTTTGACAGTTTTCCCCAATTATTCCAGTTTCAGCATTTAGATAAACTGCTGCTGCCTCTAATGAGCAAAGCAAACACTAACTACCGAGACAGTATTTCATCGGAGGAACAGCTGATAATAACCTTATGTTCTTAAACCAGCTGTTGGTGACTGAATCGCAGGTATCACAGTCAGCCAGCCAGATTTGAGCTGCAACAGCTGCAACTGTCTCCTGCAATGTTCTTAAACAATCTCAGTGTGTCACAGATCTTTAGTCTGAACCAGGCTTTAGACTTGGAGGAACAAATAGTCCAGTGGTTCTCTACTGGTCTTACCTCGGGACCCACCACCTCGTTCTTATGAGAAATTGCAGCTTACATTTCCAAAAAAAAATTCAGCCACTCAAATCTATTTAATGGAAAATGCTGAAGTTTAGTCCTAAGAAGGAACAAAACATAATTCAAAAAGAAATCCGACAAAATGGACATGTCTAGAAGTACATCATTAAAGGAGCCCTCTGAGGACATGCTTACATGCATGCGCTATTACAGTAAGGAATACAAATATGTCCTCTTAGAGCAGGGGTGTCAAACTCAAGGCCGGGGGGCCAAATCCGGCCCTTGGCACAGTCATACCCGGCCCACCAGATCAGATCATAGTTTTGTTAGAACTAGCTCATTGGTTTGAGGTCTGCAGATTTCCTCTAGTTCAAACATGTAAACTTAACCCTGATGATTTAAATATCCTTGTTAGGTTATAAAAATTAGGAAAAAGTAAAAAGTTAATGAAATTTGAAAAAAGTCAGGAATGTGGGAAAATACATTTCTGTTTTCATTTCATATTCTTAATTTTGCATCTCACAGTTATGACTCAAAGTTATGGTTTTAACTTTCTATTTTGTGTGTAGTCCTTTTTGATTCACAGTTTTGACTTTTATCTTATTTTTTAACCTTTTAGATCCTTTTTAAGTAATATTTTGACCTTTTGAACTCATGATTATGAATTTTTTCTCACGTTTTGACCTTTATGGCTCCTTACTTTGACTTTTATGTCATAATTTGACCTTTTAGATCCTTAAATTTAAATTTGAAGAAATATTTTGACCTTTTCAACTAAAAATGTATATTTTTTCCTCACACTTTGGTGGTTTAAGCCAATGATTTTGAAATTGATCTCACATTTTGACCTTTAAAACTCATGATTTCAATTTTTTTATCTCACATATGTGCCTTTTAAAATCATTCTTTTTACCTTAAATGCCATGTTTTGACTCTTTAAACTAATATGTTTGAATTTGTATCTGATTTTAAGCCTTTAAACTTATCATTTTGACTTTTTTCAATCTCAAAATCACGTATCATCAGTGCTAAGGTGTTTTCCCCCCATAATTCATTGCTGGTGATAATGAGGTTGACAGTTTATGGTTAAATGTGGACCCTGTTTGGCCCTCCGGTTGGACCCAAATTCAGAATTCGGCCCCTGGTGTGATTAAGTTTGACATTCCTGTCTTAGGGCTTCCATAAAATCTCATTGCCACATTGTTTCCACCCATGAGCACATTTGCGCCCTACTGAAATCATCCCTGTGACCCACTTTTGGGCCTTAACCTACCAGTTAAGATCTACTAAAATAGTTTTTGTGGATAGAGAGTGGTCATTTCCATTTTTGGTCTGATGTTTGTTTGATTCCCATTTTTTGTAAAGAATAGCCAGAAAAGTCAGCCAAACATGAAACTCTGAAAGTGTCCTTAAATACTTCAGGTTGGCTACATTTTTGAGTGCTAAAAGACACATTATCTAGCCAGACTGTGCATGAAGTTTACCACCCCTCTTTTAAAGTTCTGGCATGAAGTTGGATTCAGTCCTGAGTAGAAATATCTGGAAAACTTAACACAACTGAGCACTGGATGCTGTGGCTTTGTCCATACCTGAGTTTCATGTTGTCCTGCCCTCTCCTGTCACTCAATGAAAGCCTTCTGCTGTGAGGTTCACATGTGCGCAGGTAATAAGGAACATGTCAGTACAGCTTGTTCTGAGGTTTTCAGCCTTTAAAAAGTTCAGGTATTATAAGAAGAACTTATCTTTTGATTTACCTTGGTTAGATTTCTCTTGATAACTTTGAATAAAAGCAAAAAAAAAAAAAAAAAAGCATTTGAGGCCAGGGATGGCATGTTTGTTTTCCTTTGCATTCCATTGTGATCAAGCTTGAAGTGTACTTCAAGCTGTAAGTGTACATTTCTGTTTGTACATTACTCCAGTAATAATGTATAATGAAGGGTTGATATGGATGTAATGGAACATTAAGAAGATCAGAGGGTTGTCTGTAAAATCTAGTACACTCTACACTGTCTCACATATGTCATGGCTGCTTATCAGGAAATTAATGATTTGAAACAAGCTATTGATTTTGAAAACATATTACTTATTTGAAGTGATTTATTTGTCAAGCCAAAGAAAAAGTCTGCACAAATTTACAGTGAGGGCTGTGTTCATTGCCACAATTAACTCTGTAGCAAAACTATAATGTACCTACTAGATTTCACCACTCAGATTTCTTGAAAGCAGCTAAGTTCACTGTTATTACCCACAATGGATGGAAGGTAAGAAATTACACATACTCAAATATCGTTCAAGTTTAATTTAGATTATTGTACTCAGTTTGTTGTACCTTTCACTGGTAATTTCAAGGGCAATAAAAGCCTCCTTACTCGACAGTGCCTATAAAAGTTATTCATGGATGTTTGACCTTTTATTGGTTTAATAAATCAATCCTGGTCAATATAATATGGCTTTTTTGACAAATAAAAAAAACTATTTCATTGTTAAATTTAGAACAGATTTTTAAAAGGTACTATCTGTTAAACTGAAAAATAGAATAATGTAAATTGCATAAATATTTACCCCCTTTAAAGTGACTGACTTAATTCAACAGAGGTCCAGTTAATCGGTGCTAGTAGTCTCACAATTAGTGACCTGTGTCTCAAGTGATTGTAGTATAAAGACACCTATGTCTATAAGGTCCAGTCACTAGTTCATCAGTATTCCTGGCTACCATTATGCCATGAAGACAAAGAAACATTTTAAGCAACTCAGAGAAAAGGTTATTGAAAACTTTAAGTCAGGGGATGGATACAAAAAAAAAATTAAAGGCTCAGAACATCTGCCAGAGTTCAGTTAAATCTATCATCACTAACTGAATGACTGTGCAAGAAGGAGACTAGTGAGAGAGGACGCCAAGACATCTATGACTACTCTGAGGGAGTTAAAAGCTTCAGCAGCTGAGATGGGAGAGACGCTGCAGACAACAACTGTTGCTCAGGTTCTTCATCAGGCAAAGAGAAAGCCACTGATAAAGAATACTCACATCTGAACTAGAGTTTGCCAAAAGACACCATGGTCAAGTCAAAAAAAGTTTTTTTGGTCTGATTAGACCAAAATAGTGCTCTTTTGACCATCAGACAAGACGTTATATTTGGCGGACACAAAACGCTGCACACCACCTCAAATGCACCATCCCCACTGTGAAGCACAGTGGTGGCAGCATCACGCTGTGGGGATGCTCCTCAGCAACCGGCCCTGGAATGGTGACATTGGTTGCTTAAAAACAGTTAATGCCTGCACCCCAACAGAGTAAAGAAAATAATGTAAAGGAGATGATGAATAAAAGAGCCAAAGAAGTGCTGAAAAAGTTAAATCAAAACCATGAAGTTTTAGATGTGGAGGCAACTAAAAAAAAAAAAAAAAAAAGAAAAAAGAACAAGCTCACAGCTCGATGGACCTGTGAGCATGGGCCCTGCTACAGTGGTCAGCAGGTGTCTGCCCCAAGAATCGGTACAATAGGGCAACCTCAAGCTGTTGTTCTGTTGTTGCGGCATTATATGAAGTGAGCCACTTCTCCAAAGTGATGGCCAAGGTCCATAACGGGGGATGTCACAGACAGGCCGTGAAGGGGGCTTCCCAAGAAGGGACATCGTTTCCTCACCCTGTCAGCACCAAGGAACCGTAGGCTGTCTGGTTTCTTCAAACTTCAATTATCCAATCCACCAAACAAGAGTCAGTGGCAGTTGTTTGGCACTGGCAGAGAAGATTCGGCAAAATTTTTATGGGCCCAACCCACATACTCAGCTCTGCTGCTCATCCCATGAATGCATGTTTCTTACAAATGTGGCACCATTTAAAAGGGAAACAACCAGGCTTTTTGAAAACAAACAACAATTTGAAAAATAGATATCTAGAGTTCAAAGAATTTTAAGAGTGTTAAAGAATGTTTTCCTTCTAACATCTAAGCTTTTTTCATTGCACTTTAAGACAAAAATGTATGCATGGTAATTACAGTACTTTACTGTAATCCTTGGAAAATCTTGGTGTAGAAAGCATTCATAAGATACTTAAAGAAATAAAGTTATAATATGCTATTTACCACTGAAAAGATTCAGAGACTTGTGTCTTTTTGTAGGGTTTAATAGTGCAATATCTAGCAGGTTACTTAAGGATATTTCTGCATTCATATGATGCAGATACATGGGCAGAAAAAGCACATTTTTCTGTTTCTCTTATGCAGTGTTTGTAGGAGCGTGCTACAGGCAAAACAGCCCACCCGTCTTGCAGCCCAATTCCCTTCTTTACTGTCTGGTCAAATGCTCAGTGGGTGCATAAACAGGAATTTTCCGCAAAATTATGCCAAAAATATGGCTAAATATTTACTCTGGCAGCCCACACAGAAGAATGAATCAGCTCACTTTGTGCAGGTGAAATAGACTTGTAGTTCCCTCTCTCTTGCACATCAACACAAATATTTAAAAATGACTCAGACTTGAAATCGCACACTCAGAATCTCACACATCAGAGTCTATTTTATGTTCAACAGCTCTGTTGGTTGACAAACACCTCCATTAGTGATGTGACCGTTAAAATGACAGCCAGCTTTGATGAAGTGACATGTTTTGACGTTTATCAAGAACCCCTTTTTAGTTTTAAGATTACACGTTTTATTATTCAGACCTTTAAGTTTGCAGGCTAAGATGCTTTAGGTTTCTTCTCTTCCTAATGGCTCTATCAGACAGAGATGAAAAGATGTTTCTGGATATAAATAGAGCATCTGGGTGAGTTTCAGAAGCTTCCTTGGAGAGGAATAGGAAATTAGGCGCTGGCTGCATACATTACACCAAGAGCTTTGCGTGGGCTTGGTCGTTTTCTCTTCACACAAGCATTGTGACTCACTACTCCATTATTATTCACCATAAATCCTTCCTACATAGCTACTACTCAACAAACACACCGCTCTTATACAACACATGGCTCCATTCCAGTGCAAAATATTTTACAGACTTGTTATTCACCACTCAGTGTAGGTTATTTGTCAGGGAAAATTGTGTAGGCCTTACATTATTCCCAGACCTAATTAACTTAGAATTTGTCTGCAAGATTTACTGCCATAAGCAAATCTCATCCCACACAGTCAAGGGGGACACGCAGTAAACATTACCAAGGTTAACTTGTCATAAAATCCTCCCCAATTAGCCACTTTATTCAACACTTTACTGTGCATTCGGCGTTTTTTTTATTGTGTAGGTAGAGGCACTGTGTTAAAAAAAAAAGCACAATACGGGGGATTGAGTTGAAGGCATATATAGTACATAAATATAACATGGGAAAACACACATATCATTAAAGAACACCTGCTTCTTTAATTGGCACGATGCTCAGTTTGGCAGCGCCAGGGACTTGTGATGTAATTTCTTGGAGTTTCCTCAAACAATGTTTATGACTGGCATTTGTAAAACATAGGCCAAAAATATTATCAAATCCTGAAAACCATAAGTATTTTTAATTTTTGAAACTAAAAACTAAATAAAAATTTGACTTTTATTAGAATCCTTAAAGGCTAGTTAATTAATCCCTGAGGATAGATGGGTTCAAACACTTGTTTTTATATCCCATGTAGTAGTAGAAATAAAGGAATACAAATTTAAATAGTACTCATGTAAATATATCATATAAGGGGCTTTCTCTGTGAAATTTACATGTTCTCTATGTGCATCCAGGGGGTTCCCTGCAGGTACTTCTTACTCCCACAGTCCAAGGACAGGCTTGTTTTTGTGGCTCTAAATTGACCGTAGGTGTGTTTGCACTAAGGCTGGGCAATTGATCAAAAATTACATGAAATCGCAATATAACCTGCTGCAATTTTCAAATCGCAGATGGTGCAATATTTCTTTAACCTGAAATTTATGTCAGAATACCAATTTAAAACTATTCTTTGCAGCAAACATGTTATGCATTAGATAATTATGTAATCATCCAAGTGCTTTTTTTTTAGAATGGTCTGGGAAAAATCAGACTTTCTTCATTTTTATACTTTTTTCTTATTAAATATGAGAATGACAATACAACAATTCATATCCTAGTTTGCAATGCAAGTCCAAAATATCACAATTATGTATTTTTTCAAAATTATTCAGCCCTTGTTTGGTCTAATATAGTGCTGGTTGTAATATAGGATGATTTTTTTCTAGTGTTTGGTGGAAAATACATAAGAAAAGAAAGGCACAAAAGAATGGTAGAGATACTATTGGAAGAGTTTGGTGAAAAAAATGAAGCCTATACAATCAGCATGCATGCACAAATGTATTTATTTAAACAAACTATGAAAATAGCAATTCTGGATGTTGAAACTAGGGCTGCCAAACATTTCTAGCACTTGCTTGTAATTCAGTTATTATGCATTTGCAAATAGAGGTTTAAATCAAGGGCCATTATGTGAAGGTTTTTACCATTGTCTTGAGTCAGGAATCAAATGAATGAAAATAGATGTGTATAATGACTTCAGATTAATTATTTAAATGTTAAGTTTTAACATTATTTAATGTCTAAGTTTTCATCTTGAAAATGAAGAGATCCTCTATATATTTTTATTTTATTTTATTTTTATAGAGTGGGGCTTGATACGCCATGGTAATAATGGATAGATTATAAAGCAATTTTTGTTGGCAAGAACCTTTTAAGTAAGTTGGCCTATTATTTTGGGATTTTACCAGCAAAAAACATTAAAATTGAGTTTCAATTTTTCTAAGTGGGTGCCTGGAGTGTCAGGGGGACATGAGGAGAAATGGTTGAGAGCCACTGACGCAGTAGGAGACAGCTTTGCAGTGTTTATTAAAATATGCAGGAGGGCATGTACAAAAATGACCCACCAAAGCCCAGTGATCTCAGGCTGAAATGACTGTATGTGCACTTCTTTTGATATAATTTGCAATTGGTACTTTACTTCCTGTTTGGATAAAGCCTGCTTTTATTTTGACAGAAAATAAGGAAAGTCCAGTATTAGAAATAGCAACATTAGCTGAACTGTGGGAAAAAGAACGTGCCATGGATAAAAGGGAAAACAAAAATAGCTGAAGACAACAGTGAAATTGTAAAATGTTTGATATCCTCTTAATTAAAACAAGATATTCAAAAGCACATCGATGTCCTTATTTCCCATCACTGTGAGATTAAGAAGATGCTAAGAAGAGTAGTAAACAACTGCTGCCCTGCTATGGCAGCATAAGTGTCTGACCAAGTGATAAACAGCTGTTTTAGTATTAGAGGTAATGCTGTCCAGCATAACTGTCTGACCACTTTGTGGTGTTGCCACAACACCAAATTTTAAACTTCAAAATAATTATTTAAAAGATTTAATGGCATCAAACCATTCAGACAGCACAGAAATAGAATTCTTAGGCACCTAATATTGGAGAATTTCATTTTTTTTATTACCAAAAATTACAATCAAACTCCTATTACCAAAACATTACTAATGGATTTGTGTATTTACTTGGTGCTCTTTCTTTTCTTTCTAGTGGCCGCTGGGCATCAAGATTTATAGAATCATCAGAAATATTTTGACAAGCTTTCTTGTAGCTGCCGCCTGCTGCCAACTGGTACAAAATGTCCTAGATTCTTTTATCGTTAATAAAAGGACAATATGATCCAGTGAAATCAAAAGTCTTGCTTTCTCTTACTGAAAGAGTGAAGCCTGGAGCTATTTTAGATCAGTAATGAGATCGATTATGAAGGATTTTGTATGAAATAGCTGCCTGCAGGAGGTCAGTTTTCAAGGATCAAAACAAGCTCTTGTGCAAAACAAAAATTGCATTCAAATTCAGAACTCATCATTTGATTTCAGCAGCAGTGCATAATTAGTGAACAGCCCAGTCTCCAATAGCATGCATAGTGAATGCAGTGTAGCATTTGCATGATCCACATGCCTCTAAAGTCAGTGTGTGCTCTTATAGCGAGGCACAGTAGGGAACTCTAATGGCTGCCCCATTGTGAAACATGCCTCAGGGTGGAGTAGACGTGAAGGCTTGTATTAAAGAGGTTGTATTATAGAAGTTATCAGTGGTCTAGACTTGAGGCTTATACTGCAGTTAGAGGGGTTATATGATATTTATATGGCTGCACAAAGATTTTAGCCCCTTCATGACATTTTATCAGAATTAATATGTAAAGGCGGACAGTGGGTCATTAGGATAGTGAACAAATCAGTGCAATGGTTTATGCATATGTATGATGTTATGTTTACATTACAGCTAAACCAATAAATCAGCAGGGTATAAATATGAGCCAACATGAGCTCACTGCATTAACATATTCTGTTGATTAGTCTATGTGTAAAAGGACAAGACGCATGAAATAGAAATCCCAATGATAACATGTTGCTTTGAATATTTAAAACAGAGAACTCTCTTGTTGGACTGTTTAATGCTGCTCACTACATACACTATGTTAAAAATCATTAGGAAGCTAGTTTAAACAAATTTATTTCAGGTTTGTTAGTTATCAGGACTCCATATGTTCTTGTTTTTCTTGTTGCTATATGTAATTGCTGTTTCGTCTTGTGTTCGCTTTACATCCAGATGTGCCATGAGAACAATTATATTGTGAATATTGGTGCTTATACATGACAGGTGTAACTGGAGGGTGCCTCCAGAGCGTTGCTTCTCAAATGGTGTCACAATAGTTTGTCTGGAGTTAACAACAGTCTAAAAAAAATCATTTTTATTCTCTACATGACAAAGTGAGAACAGACCCACTTGAAAAGCTCAGGTTCCTCCCATTTCTCTTGATCGTTACTAAGATGTTTCTACACCTTGACTAGAGTCCACCTGTGGTCAATTAAAAAGATCTGACATGGTTTTGGAAAGGCACACACCTCTCTATAGAAGACCTTATAGTTTACAGTCCGTATCAGAGCAAACACTGGAACAGGATTGTTGCAAGGTACAGATCTGGGAAAGGCTGTACAAAAATTACGTTGAAGATCACAGTGGGCTCCATAATCCTCAAATGGAAGGAGTCTGGCACAACCAGGACTCTTCCAAGAGCTGGTCAACCAGCTAAACTGAGCAAAACTGGGACAAAGTTCTAAAAGGACAACCATCACTGCAGCCATCCATCGATCTGGGCTTGATGGAAGCCTCTCCTATAAGTGCAAAGCACATGAAAGCCCACTTGGAGTTTGCAAAAAACTTGATGTAAAAGCCAAGACATTGCACATGTGTTAATCTACCCAGATCAGTTCGTCCTCACAAACTGTGTCAGAAGACTAGTGAGAGAGGCCACCAAGACACCTATGACCACTCTGAAGGAGTTGCAAGCATGGAGAGACTCTGCATACAACTGTCCTTCACCAGTCAAAGCGAAAAGAGAAAGAAAACTTGACTAGAGAGTTAATTTTGGCAGCTATTTCTAATTTTAGTCCTTATTTAGTAGTATTTAGATGAGATGTCTTTTAGTTTTAGTCACATTTTAGTAATTTCTACCCTATTTAGTTTTAGTCTAGTTTAATCAATAATAACTCAAAAACATTTGAGTTTAGTTTTAGTCGACGAAAACTCAAAACATTTTAGTCTAGTTGAAGTCCATAAAAGTCCTCACATTTTAGTCTTTAGTTTTATTCCAAGCATTTATTTTCTTGCCTAAAATGTTGCCCAAATTATGGTAGGATGTTCTACACACTCTGCTTAACCTGGGGTCCTTGCTTTCTACAGCTGAGAGGCAGAATAGCTGCAGTTGCTTTGTTTTTGACAGATCTACCCACAGTGGAGTAATATAATGGACTTTGAATGTCTGACAAAAACTAAATTACATTTCAGTCTAGTTGTAGTCTGTTTGACAAAACTAAACTTAGTTTTTGTCAATTTTAGTCATCACAGATCTACCTTTGTTAGTCTTAGTCTGATTTATGTCATGGAAAAAAGGCTGTCAACAAACATTTTTAGTCATATGTCTGTGTAGATTCTCAGTCATCTGGGTCATGATTATCAGAGGCTGATCAAGTGGCATCTGGACTGGTTCCAAGCTTCTGAAAAAGCTTGAGAGCCTTTTGGGGAAGAGGTGAAACATCTTCAGGAACTTGGAACCAGTCCAGTTGCCACTTGGCCAGCCTCAGATTTTTAGTCATAGTTTTAGTTGACCAAATTAACACTGATGTGAGACACTCCATGTTTAAGTGGAAGAAAGTTCTTTGGTCTGATGAGACGCCAAACACTGCAAATCATCACAAACACACCATCTCCACTGTGAAGCAAGGTGGTGGCAGCATCATGCTGTGGGGATGCTTCTCGGCAGCTGGCCCTGAATGTTCTGGCATGGCCTAGTCAAAGCTCAGACCTCAGTTTAGTAGAGATTGGGGCTTGACTTAAAAATGGTTGGTCACACCTGATACCTGTGCAGCCTGAAAGAGCTTGGCCAGTTTTCCAAAGAATGGAGTGAAATTGCAGCGTCCAGTTGTGCAAGCCTGATTGAGACCTGTCCACACAGACGCAGTGCTGTGATTGCAGCCAAAGGTGCATCTACTAAATACTGACCTTTTATTTAATTACTACTTTGTAGAAATCTGTTTTTCATTTTGATTTTTTTATCATTTCTCAAAAAAAGCCAAATCATATTTACCATGACTAATTTATAAAGTCATAGGAGGGTAAAACATCCAAGGGGGTGAATACTTTTTATTGGCACTGTAGTCTTAGATAGCTGCCGAAAGAACACTGCTTTGACTCAATGATGTACTGCTTTAATTATGGGGTCAAAGGTCAAGGACACTGTGGCCTCCAATCCTGCAAGCACTTTATTTCAAGAACACATAAAAAAAAAAAAAAAAAAATTAAGGTTAAAGTTCACTGGCCTCACATGTAGTGATGTCACAGTGACCTTGTAACATGTTGTAGCCCTATAGACCTCTGTACTTTAGGGGTTTCAAATTTAGGATGCGCCGTGTCTTTGCTACTCCCCCTTGATGGCTGGCCTCGTGTGGAGGCGTATTACCACCGGGTGATAGTTCTAGATTTTTATACTACACAATGGAAAACCATTCTAGTTTTACCTAACTTTATCATAAAATTATTAATACCACTCATATAGTCAAAAATCAATCACCGTATTGATGTTGATAGATTTGTTTTTAACTTTATTTTAATTTTTGGTATTACTTGTTTGTTGACACTGGTGTCTAGCCTGCAAATACCCAGGAGACAATAATGGGAAACTGGTAGTGACAGTAAACTGTTCATGAGCAGTCTCATGGCAGTATCTCATAGCAGTGACAGTGGGTTTTTATTCAGGATAAGCATTTTCATTGGTTTTAATGATCATTTTCTCCCAAACTGCCATGCTGGATGTATTATGAGGCAGACTGTGGGGCTATAGTTCTCCCTTGACACTTCACTCCACTGTATCAGGCTCCCAAAAACAGTGATGTGGCAACTTTCCTCCTTCTCCGTTCAACAGGAACTAAAAGGCCGCCATTAGGAGTTTCCTACTGGGAGAAGCATTAAAGGGATTTGTAAGACAAAGCCACAATGGAAATGAGTTTTGTCTACAAAGGTGTGCTGTGAGAAGCTGGAGGCCAGAATTAAACCAGAGCAAGCTGAAAGAATCCTCTGAAAAGAGAAAATATAAGGGAAGCTATTATCCTCTCTTCAATGCAGAGGGCCCCTGTGCAAAGTTTTTGTTCTTCCTCACTGTGAATCTCCGCCGAGGCTCTGGCCAGGAGGCCTAAGTCATCTTGCCCGACCAGCACAGATGTTCCACTTTCCTCTTAATGAGGAGCCTCAGCAGGGAGTGCCAAACCTGATAGAAGAGCAACCTGAAAATGGGAGTGTTAGGGTTGGAGGTTGGGGTGAGGGTTACTGGCCGACAAGCACAACAAATGAAACAAACACGCATAGCATCGCTCAACATAGGTTACAGGACCAGGCAGAGATACATCACATTCTGGGTCCTGTACACAATCAATAGACCGGGCGTCCTTGCTCACTTTGCTGAAGTGTTGTACCGAGTCAACTGCAACACGCTGGGTTAAAATCTGATAAAGGACTTTTGCTGGGTGTCCTCTAGCTCTGTCTCTCAGTCTGCTGAGGAGGTAACAACATACAACCAGCAAACAGGGCAAAAAGGTCTCTTTAAATATGATCATTATAATAAAAAACATCTGCATTTACACAGGAAAAACCATCACAATTGTCTTAAATATGTTAGAGTTAGTCGCTATCTATTGTAAGGAATGTTGATGCATTCAAATAAAGTTTGAAATGAGACAGACACTGGGAGATAGAAATCTTTTGTTTCAGTTTCTGTTTGTTGCTCTCCTCTGTGTGCATACACTCAGGTGTACCTTCTGTCTGATCAATATAAAAACAGAAACAGAAGCACACATACTCACATCCAACCAGTTAAGTCTTACTCTTGAGAGCCAGAGACAAGATACCTTACAGATATTAATTCTGGCTGTCCAATGTACTCGCATGCAAATACATGTACTTCAGTATGGAGTCCCCCCCACTTTTGAGGCTATAAAATCCTCCACTGTTCTCAGAAGGCTTTCCACAAAGTTGAGGAGTGTTTCTGTGTTATTTTTTCCCATTCATTCTGAAAGCATTGATAAGGCCAGGTACTGATGTTGGATGTCAAGGTCTGGCTCACAATCTCCAGTTCACCCCAAAGTTGCTCAGCTCTGTGTGGGCCAGTCAAGTTCTTCTGCACCAAACTCAAACCATGTCTTGCTTTCTGCACTGGACTACAGTCATGTTAGAACAGAAAAGGGCCTTCCCAAAACTGTTGCCACAAAATCGGAAGCATAGCATTGTTCAAAATGTCTTGGTATGCTGAAGCATTAACTTTGGCCTTCAAGGGAGATAAGTGGCCTAGCCCAAAACTTCACAGTTTGCACAATGCAGTCAAGTAGGTAATGTTCTCCTGGCATCCACCATACCTAGACTCTCAGCCATGGAGCCCATTCCATGAAAGCTCCTGCTGCACAGTTTAATCCCAGTAGGAGTTCAGAACTCTTCAGCTATGGAATCAGCAGAGCGTTGGTGACTTTCATGCACCATGCACCTTAGCAGTCATTGACCTCACTTTGTGATTTTACATGATCTCCCGCTGCATAGCCGAGTTGCTGTTGTTCCTAAATACTTCCACTTTCTAATAATAGCACTTACAGTTGACTTTGGAATATCCAGCAGGGATGAAATTTCACAAACCGTCATATTGCAAAGGTGGCATCTATCACAGTGCCACATTTAAAGTCACTGAGCTCCTCAGAAAGACCCATTCTGTATCACAGATATTTCCAAATGGAGATTACATGACTTTATACGCCTGGGGGAACGAGTCTGATTGAATTCAATAATTAACAGGCATGGCCAAATACTTTTGTCTATATATTGCATCACCCTAATCTTTTTGCGCTGACTTATGCACTAATGCACTAAAATCATACTAATCTTTCCACATAAGACAGCAACAACTAACTCCAGCTTCATGTGATTTATGATTGGTGATCATCTATAATAGTCTATGATAGTTCCTGATGTTAATCTGCAGAAATGCATGATAAAAGCATATGAGTGTAAGATTACTAAATCAGGTTATTCACAGTTTTAATGGATCTTCGGTTTGGAATGATAAAAGCAGAGTATGTGGCTGTAACACTTGATATTCCAGACCTTTCTAGAGCAGCAGGTTCTGCGTGAAAAGTTGGCATACTTCTGTGAGAAAAGTGAGCTATTTGACAAGGGCACAATCGGTTTGCCTCAGGTCTATTGCATGAAGTGGAGAAATATGATTCTTCCAGTAAAGTGAATTAATTCAGAAGCATTGTGTGGTCCCTTTACATGCGAAAACCATTTGGTCTCTCATGGCTCAGAATATCCCCAGAGGTGTTCCTGGCCAGATGGAGAACAAACCCCTTTATTTGCATGGCATGCTACACTAGCCTTCACCTTCCACAAGATTGAGATTGTGTCCTACCAAACAGTTGGTTAATGAGCTACTGTGAAACGGTGCCAGCAAAAGAACTGACACATACTTAATATGAAATAGAAAAAGATGTGTCGAGAGTATGTGTTGCCAAAGATGTGTTGTAAAGTCCGTCCTCGCTGCATGCATTCAAAGTCGTTATTCTCTTTTATAGAGGAGGCAGACACTATGACTTATAGAAGATATATCTCAATCTATAAGCCAGATGCCATGTGAATATCATTAACCTTTTTCCTTCTCTCAGAGCTGTGGAGTAACATTAGACAAAATGTGATTTTTGCCTTTTGCTTCTGTGTAACATGAGTGAACAAAACTTTGTCTATATTTTGTTTTAATATCTTAAAATACATGATCTGGCTTATCGTTTTAAGAACAATTATCACATAAATGTAAGCAAGATCTTCATTTGTGTTAACTTTCGGTTTAAAATCACTTAAAATCACTACTTTGTTTAATCAGGGGGTCAGCACAGCACAACATGTCACTACACGACTTTTGTCGTTTTTGAAAAGAAAACAACTCAATGCTTATCTTTGTTCTTCTGTTAACAAAGACATTTTGTCAAGTTCTGGTAAAACTGACGCTTTAGCAACATCTATGCTAATCCTTTCCACCATAACTGCACCGGCCTCTTGCTGCTGCTTGCTCATGTCACGACTCCGCTGCATCTGAAAGTACTGCCCCTCATCGCTGATTGGTCCTGTCACTTTCACTTTCGGCAGTGAGAAACACGGAAAAGGGCATATCCATCTCCTTTGCAAGGTTAGGTGTTGATGGAGCATCTATCAATGTTGGAGCAACTGGACAGGAACCACAGTTTTTTACACTTCTGCACTGGCTTCATTTTTTAACAGTGGAGCTTACCGCTCGGTTAATACAACCAGCTAACTAGTAAACTATGAACAGATAGATATAAAAAGATATAGAGATAGATAGACATATATCTGGCAACCAGTAAGATAGTTCCATTCATTATGACAGAAGAAATTACAAAACAGGTGTAACATGAACACTGTAAGACCAAACAGTGAAAGATCCAGCTATTGAAAATCCAAAATAGCTATTTCAGCTCTATTTTTCTGAGTTAATTGCACGTTTGTAGTAGTTGTAGTAAAACTGAATTAGATTAAGTATTTTTTGCAATTGTACTTAAATTATTTCATCCCTTAATGTTCAGAGTTCTCCAAAATTGTCTTTGGACATTGGACGTGTTTGCACCATGAGTGAAGTTAATCTCTCAGTTAGAGTAGCCCTGTCTGTGGGGAGAAACTTCAATATACAGGTGAATCTCAAAAAATTAGAATATCGTGAAAAGGTTCTTCTAGGTTCATCATTACAAAGTGAAATAATTCAAGACTTTTTTGTCTTAATTTTGATGATTATGGCTTAAAGCGCACACAAATCAAAAACCTGTTTTCTCAAAATGTTAGAATATCACAAAACATCAGTCCAAAAGAAAGGGAAATTATGCTCAACATCTGGAAAATTAGGCTAATTTACAGACAGTTATTGGCTGTAGCTCATTTTGCACAAATTTCTGCATCAATATGTGGTGGCATGGAGCCGATCAGTCTGTGACACTGCTGGAGTGTTTTAAAGTTATGTTGTCTTTATTGTTGAGTCTGGTGTCTATTGTCTTCCTCTTTACATTTCCTCAGAGATTCTCTATGGCAGTGATATTCAAAGTGTGGCTCTTGTGATGATTTGTGGCTCTTTTATGTCTTAATTTAAATTATTATCCCCCAGAAAACCTTTAAAAAGGGAAACTGTGACCTCAGAAATTATCCATTGCAAGTTACATTAATCAGTTTGAAGCCCCACATTTATACAGCTGGCTTTTTTCAAAATTTTTGCCACTTTTAATCCATTTTCAGTGCTTTAAGCCAACATTTGTGATTTCTTTTTGCCAATTTAAGCCCATTTTACTACTTCTTTCCCATTTTTTGTCATTATTTTTTTTTCTTCTTTAGTTCTACTTTTGCTTTTTGCAATTTTTCACTTTTTTGCCACTTTTTGCCACTTTTCGCCCATTTAAGCCGTGTTTTGCCATTAAATGCCACTGTTTTCAGCATTCTTGCCACTCTTTGCTGACACTTTTACACACATTTTTTGCCATGTTTTTGCTAGTTTTTGGCCATTTTTTGCCACCTGTAACTCATTGTGTGGTAACTTCGCACCCAATTTTTGCTACTTTCTGCCCTATTTTGACACTTTTTCTCCCTGTTTTTTCACTTTTCACCCACTTTTTGCCATTTTATGCCTATGTTGCCCCTTTTTTGCTGCTGTTTGACCATTATTTGCCACCTTCAACTTAATTTTATTGCCACTTTAATCAGTTTTTGCCACTTTTCACTACTTACATCGTGGCTCTTGCAAAGGCATTTTTCAACTGTTTGGCTCTTTGGCTGAGCAGGGTTGAGTAACGCTGCTCTGTGGGGTTCAGGTCCGACCAGTCGGCCGGCTGATCAAAGACAGTAATGACAGTAATACCATGGTCAGCAAACCAGTTTCTGGTACTTTTGGCTTCACTGTGGTCAGGTGCCAAGTCTTGCTGGAGAAGGAGATCAGAATTATCTCTCAGCAGATGGAAGCATGAAGTGCTCTAAAATCCCGCAGTAGACGACTGACAGCATTGACTCTCATAAATGGACAAGTGACTTTGAGCTGATAAAACTTAAAACAGCTATTCCTTTCAATGTTTAAGGTAATCAGTTTCCTCCAATATTCTGAGTTCTGTTAATTTATCAGGGTTTACAGTGAACCAGAACCAAAGCAAGACAAAATCATTTAATTCCTATGAAGGCTTTATCCAATAAAGAGCAACTGGACCAGGGAAAATGTCTTCAAGAACCTCAAGCAAGTCCAGTCGCCCCTTTTGGGTCAAGCCTTTGAAAACCATGACAGTAAATGATCAAATTTTCAATGCACCACTAATGAGGGCATTAAAGAGAGCAAAGCACCAGCCAATAGATTTAATAAAGAAAACTCCATAAATAGATAACCTGTTGACTTTAGCCAGGGTTAGAACAGGGTTAAGACTTAAAATAATAAATCTGTGCAAAATATGACTACAGCCTGATGAGTTTAGTGAGATTAGCAGGAACAAAGCTGCTTTTGTAATGCTTCGTTCTTAACCTTGGGACTACACTACTTAAAGAGAGAAGATGAAAATCACTGCAACAGCTGGAAATCATGTATTGATATTTACTTTCTGTGCTTTTTTGAGTCTAACATAATTTCTCCTTTCATCTATTACATGGTACCATGCCTGCAAATGCATACTGATAAGGAGATGTTTCAATTTGATTAAATGTGTAGTACGGGCAGACTGGATATTGTTGTAACAAAGAAAATGTTCTATGTTGTGGTAAAACATCGAACTCCAGCCCAGGCAAGCCCTTAAATGCAGAGTCATAACTTGGGAAATAAGGGTTCTGCGAATGATCACTGAACTGGAGCTGATGAATATTTAAGGATTACTTCCAGTCCTGCAAATTGACTAAGAACACCAAAACATCCTGATAAATTAAAAAAACACTGACTCCTTGTAGGGTTTTGGGTATCACTCTAGACGAGGGATGTTTTTAGCATCTAATTTCCCAGTTCATGAATTGCAGATTTTAATGAACAAAACACTCAGACAACAAACACTTAAAAAAACAGACCAAATTGGCTTCTGCTATGCTGCTGTAAGATCTTCAACACACATGTAAACAACAGTGAACTGATAGCACTGATAGCATCTCAGAAAAACAGTACAGTTTAGTGCTATTTAAGTGGTTGTGCCAGGTTATGCTTATCTAACCAAAGAACTGAGTGAAAACATTGAGCATAGAAATGTGGCTGTCAACCTGTAAAGAGACTCAGGTGGCTTTCACTCTAGGGGCCTGGTCCCAGATCCGAGTGCACTTGAGCCCAAAGTCCAGTTTGTTTGGGTAGTGTGAATGCAAACAAACCGCGCCCATCATAGAGACTAAACTTCTTTCCACAGCGCGGGAGTTGTTCACATTTTTCCTCAATAAAGGGCGGAAATCATCAGAATCCAGCCAATAAACGGTCTATTGTGACTCACCTTACAGATGAACACAAGTTGGAGTCAGTAAGAGGAGATGCAAAGACAATAGAAGTCCCCTGTCACTTAAAAAAACACTGTATCCGCGCAGGACAAGCCCATTTAATCCTCTCAGCTGTAGTAGATGTGCAGATATGAAGAGCAAAGTTGCTGGCATTTTAAAAGCTACTTTAATCATCCATGGCTGCAGGATGGAGTTTTTGCCGGGTCAAAACAAAAATAATCTTTGCTCAGGTCATGACCCCAGTGGTTGCCATGGTAGCTTCTTCCTCTTCTTTCTCTTCCTTGGCAGGGTTGTAAATCAGCTACGTGCATACTGCCACCTGCTGTTTCAGACCGAGTAAATATGCAAGTGCGCCCTGGCACGGTTCAGTGTTGCTAGTGTGAAAGCAAGCCGGGGGGGATCGCGCCGCGGCGCGGTTCAAAAACAACTGGGCCTGATGTGAAAGTGCCCTCAAAAGCTAGCAGTGCTAGCACTGCTTTGTTTAGCCATATTCTGCAAACCAGCATTAAAATTAGTTTAAAAGCAATTATTCCGTAGTAGCATGAATCTGAATATGAGGGTTTAACAAGCTTTATGCTATAAAGGAGGAGGCTGGGGTGGAGGAGGATGTTATATTTAAATGGATCGCTGTGTTGAGAGAGACTGCTATGATTGGCTGTGGAAGTAACACTTAATGAAATGAATCCAAGTATAAAGACAATCCACACCCACTGTCCTGCTGATTAATCCAACAACAGACAAAAGGACAAGTAATGTTGCATGCACACCTTACAGTACATACCCAGTGTTCCTGGGCAGAGTTTATTAAAGTTATTTATTTTGGAAAAGTTACACTAGATAAAATGTATCCACTGTTATATAGTATCTTGTTGACTTATTTTCTCGTAGTATATTTCAGACAGTTTGATAGGATATTATTCAGTAACCACAAAAAAACATTTTTATAGTGCACTAGTGATTCTGGTGCTGTGTAGGATGACACCATTTTGATTGGTCAGCCAGCTAATTATGCACATCCCTCCTTCACACATGTCTGCCAAATGTTAGCTATGTAGAGTAAATGTTATACAGGGTATCTGAATGCTTCAGGGAGGGCTACGGAGCCATTTAAACTCACTGTTTTGTGGTCATGCAAGTGAAAAGTGCTACACCAAAATTAAAAAAAAGCTTTTTTTACTTGAATGTTCTGGCTAAGATACAGCAGCCTGTTAATCATAATCAAATCATCATCATCACACTAACTATAATAACATCTACTTCATACTTAAGCCAAGTGTATCACAGCCAACAGTGACAATAAGCCTCCTGTCTCACAGTCATAAAATGAGCAGTTTGTAAAGAAATGTCTAAGAGAATAGTGATTTTCATGGAAGGCAGTGAGACAGCATACTGTATTTTAAGCAACATTCAAAGCATGCAAATCAAAGCTCCAATGGGAGAAGTATTATCACGTTTAATATTCTGACAGTGAAGCCACACAGAGAGGCAAAAGAATATTAAAATGTAGCAGGTGTTCAGTCTCAGTGTGGGAGCGTGCCCCTTCACTGAGCAAAGGTCTCGGCATGCAAGTGATATTCCATTGCTGAGGGCAAATGGTGGTTCTTTTCTTCCATTTTAGCTTTGAGACCTCTGTTTCCAGCCAGAACAACAGCTGCATCAAAAAAAGGCTGGAAAAAGCCCCCAGTGAGAACCGAGTGGAAACAGGTCTGCCCTTTATAAAAATTCCCAGTCATTAATAGCTTCTAACACACTGCTGTTTAACCTCTAAATTCCTCACAGCAGGTAAAATATACTCACCTGGTCTCTATGTAAATCTGTGGAGACTGACGATGAAGGCAGAATATCAATTTCATGTGACGTAGTGACGGCACAAGTTCAGCTTTAGATGTCAGGCATCAAATGTAGTCATGCAGTTGAAATATTTTGGTCTTTCTAGGAATATATATATATATCAGTATCTAAATTTGTTTATCACCTTTGAATAAAAGCATAACCCACTGTTTATTTTTCCCTCGCACCCTTTGATTTTTTGATCACTGTCTGTCAGCTGTTGGTAAATCTGCCAGGCAAGGTAGGAGCCCAGCAGGATCCACCAATCAGACGACTAAAGGCAGCCTGTGTGTAGCCCGAGAGGCAAAACTAGCAGCAAAAAAACAGTCACAAAAGCTTTCACTGCAGCTCATGAAGCTTATTGCTGTGAGCGGACAGCAACAGCCAACGGCAACCCAGATGAGTGCGTTTGAATTTGTGTCAAATCAGAGTGCTCTTTCATTTAGATCATGGCATCTGGGCTGTAAAGGAGAGGATGGATCCACCTATACAAACTGTAAATGTATACATGCTGCAATTTGTTTGGACATTACATGTCCAAAACAATTCACTGTTGAAACTTATCCTGTAAAGCTTCTGTAAGGAGTTTGTATCTGGTTATATAAGAGACTGAAACTACTGTAAAATCTGGATTATATATTGCACTGGTATGTAAATCAATGTTTTAGGGCCTTTCTGAGGGAAGAAGCTTTTAGCTGGCATCATGCATGACAGTTTTTATTCGATCCTACTTTCTATTACATTCAGCAAAATCCACTGTTAGCTGTTTCTGTGCAGCTTTGCAGCTCTTTTAGTACCATATGTTTTTGCCATGGAGAGTTTCCACCTCTGCCACTTGTAAATTGGTAGTTGAGCTCTCCACCTGAATTAGACCAGTCACTTTAAAGGGGGTGAATGTTGATGAAAACACTTATTTAGCCTTACTTTTTTTTATTTAATTGCCATTACTTTGTAGAAATCTGTTTTCACTTTGGCATTAAGGAGGATTTTTTAAAAACAAAGTCAAATTATATTAACCATTATTGATTTATAAAATCAATAAAATGGTTAAAAAAAATTCAAGGGACTAAATACTTTTTATAGGCACTGTACATGGGGTGTTACCTAACCACTTGGTCAAGGTCCCAGCCTTGTAAAAGCCCCAAAATGTCAAAAAGATCGCCATAGAGATATTGAAAAATGCATTTGGTGATTTCTGATTGCTAAAATGGCACGCATTAAATATAAAAACATGTTTAGTGGCAAAAGAATGGATATCACACCAACTGTTAGCACATTTTTGTTTTTATTTGCAACATCTGGACTAAAAACATGTTAAAATATTAAGATCTGGTGAGTTTGAGTTATGATGCTCTTCTCAGAGGTACTGACCTAGTGCTGTTGGGTATTTGGGTACTTATATTTCAGATCAGGGCTTGTCATCTTTTTCTTTGGCTTTGTTACCTGAAAGTACTGCAGATGCTCCAAATAGTTTCTTCACTCTCTATGATTGCTTTTAACTAAATGGAGAAAGGCCTCATACTGGTCTTTGCCTGGGGCCTTCAAATTTCTAAAGCCACCCCTGTTCACCAGGTTAACCATGTATCAGTATTCACCTTTCTTTACGTGCAGGATTCTGACCTAATGAAGAGATAAGACAGTGAAAAGTGGTGCCAGCCCCCATCAGTGCAGTCTGCCTCTCTATGTATCATTGCGTGTTGTGAGCAGTGAAGGGCACGCTTGCAGTCCACCATGAAATGGGCAAATTTTCAGCAGCCTCAGGCCTCGTGCAATTTGTGATAATGACGGCAGCAGTTGTTGTCATGACAGTGCATGTCTCAGCCTTTACACTGGTATGTTGGTCACGGACAACATCTTAGATGAGAAATAATGAAAGAATCTAATTATCCATAATAAACTTTGCAATTATATTGATTCATTGTAACACCAGCAGCAAGATTGTATTTTTGTATTATTTTACTATCTTATCTGCTGCTTTTGAAGTGTTTGCGCCTGACTGGCTTTAACTGCAAGCTGAAACATGTCTTTGTTCACTTTTTCTTTGCTAAAAAAATGTGGGTTTTTTTTTTGTTTTGTTTTGTTTTGTTTTGTTTTGTTTTTTTACATCTAAATAAAGCATTATTAGGGGAATTCTCTTCAGGAGTTCTGTCTCACTCCTCACTGTAAATTGACATTTATGCCATAATTTTTTTTTTTCTGCAAAACAAAAACAACCGTACATAATATGCTTTACTTCTTGTGGCAGACATAAAACTTTTAGACTTAAACATCAACAAGCAGTAGTGTATCATGCTTGTGCTGGGCCCTGCCATAAGTGTATTTGTTGGGCCCTGTTACAGATTCACATGCATGTTTGCACAAAACGAATGGGCACACACAACCATTCCACAGAATTCCACAATGGTGGATTTTTGTCACCGTGCAGAAAAACACCAGCATGCCCATGTCATCTAAAGCAGTGGTTCTCAACCTTGGGGTCAGGACCCCCTTGGTGGTCATGAGACACTGAGAGGGGGTCACCAGATGCCTTAAAAAAAAGTAAGAATATTTTTTAACTTTTACCAAATGCTAATCTTTTTTAATCCATTTTAACACTAATTTTGCCAATTTTAGCACATTTTTACCACTTAAAACCCAATTGTGTCAGTTTTAAACCCTTTCCAACACTTTTTTCTGCCTGTTTTTGTCACTTCTAAACCAATTCTTGCTACTTTCTGCCTATTGTTGCTTCTGTTGACCTGTTAATGCCACTATTAACCACTTTTTACCCCAATTTTTTGCTAATTTTAACCACAGCTAACCCACTTTTGTTTCTATCAATTTTTCATCCCATTTCACCTAATTTCCAACAATTTTTGGCAATCCATATCAGCCACTTTTTAATCTCCTTTTACCAATTTATGTACACATTTTTTGCCACTTTTATCTTACTTTTGCCAATTTTAACCCATTTATCTTCTTTAAAAATCCAATTTCACCACATTTTCCAACATTTTTTGCCATTATTAATCAATTTTAATGATTTTAACCCATTTTATTTTTTTAACAAAAGTTATTTTCTTTTTTCTGCACAAATGAATAAATAAAGATATTTGCTGCTTTGATAAGAGTGGTTATTATTCAGGTCAAATATAAAATATAGTTTTCACAGCTTAACTTCACAATGGACCATGGTTTTGCTGACCTCCATGGGCCCCCAGTGTGGCTGGGTCCCAGAAACCTCCCCCTTTATCCTTCCTTATGGACAGCCTTGTCTGCACATGACTATTTTTGAATGTGCATGTCTGTGTTCAACCACCTTCAAGTACAGTTGGAGCCCCGGTCTCTGGTGCCTTTATTTTGGAGGTCGCAGGCCTAAAAGGTTGAGAACCACTGATCTAAAGCAGCTTCAGATCAGCACCATGGACAGCAGCCAGAGCAGCACATTCATCCATGTTGATCTTTAAACCATTTTAGCCTGTTTTATTCTCACCACTTGATATCTGAAAACACTAAAATAGGTATCTTACACTAAATTAGTGGTTTTCCAAAGTGGGCCGTGGGCCGTGGGCCATGGGCCACCCCAGGGGGGCGCAGTGTCACATTAGAGGGCAAGGCTAAGCAGCATCAGCAGATGATGACTATAGCACTGCAGAGGAAGGGCAGATCATTGATGCCATCTAAGTTTCAACAATGTTGTTGTAGTTGAAGTCCAAGACATTGTCTGCATCTTGGATTGAAGTAGAAAAAGATCCCCACTGCTAGGCAGGAGAGTCCTGGCCATGCTACACCCTTCTGCAACATCCTAACTGTGTGAGAAAAGCTTTTGCTGTTGTTGCCTCAATCAAGACAAAATATAGCCAAAAGATGGACACTGATAATGAACTGATCCCTGCTGCACCAAGGACTCAAGAAGATCCATAGCACAAAACAAATCCGCTGTACTCATTGAAATGATTGCAAGACTGGAAGTATAAATCTTTAAAAAGTGTTTGCCAAGTTTTTTATTTTCAGGGAATTGTTCATCTTCAGTGAGTCAAGTTTTGTTTAAGGCAATTGTTGTGGTGATTTCTGCAAAAATCTAAGGTTTTATGTTGCGATAAATTTTTAAAAAAGGTTTTGTTGCAAAAATCCTGACTGACAGTATGTTTGCCATATCTTTACATAGTTTTGCATGCTGATATGTATGGTAGGGTAAGGATAGGGGCGCTGAAATTATTTTCATGTCCCAAAGGGGGGCCCAGTAGAAAAAAGATTTGGAAACACTGCACTAAATATTGATGACATTTACACAAATAGCCATGACATAAAGTATGGCTGCTTTGTATACAAAATATGGATGACAGCATCTGATTCATTTACATACAGACTTTATTATTTATCACAGCTGCACAGCAGCCAAAAGTTAATCCTGCGAGTTTGCACTTGGCAACATTTTCCCATTTCTTTGGGCTACAAAAACTGGTTCCAGCTCTTTTCTGGTCCAGGGGAAAGAGTCAGTTTATGTCACATGTGTCACATATTGCAATTTTTTTCCCCAATATTGTGATTGCAATTTAATGTGCAATTATTATTAGGTTCCTCATCTTATGTATTTTTCAACAAATACAAGTAATAAATCATTCTATATTCATCCTATATTCAGTAACATGAATGTAGAGAGAAGGCTCTGCTCTAAAGATGCTCACTGGGTTAGTCAGCAGCATGCTTTGACTTTCCAGGGAGCGCATTGCTAGAAACCCCCATATGGATACATTTATGACAGTTTGTATTGAAAATAATGACATAATTTCGCAAGCAATTAATCCATAGTAGGATGACTCTAAATATGAGGTTGTAACATGCATTATGCTATAAAGGAGGCGGCTGGGGTGGAGGAAGTTAACCAACAGCAGCAGCAACGTGGTGCATCAGCATTAATGCAAGCAGCAATTAGTGAGAACTAAGTCATATTTAAAAACACCACTATGTTCTCATTTTGATTAAGAAAAACTTGCAAAAAAAGAGGATTTTTGTAAACAATTCTTAAAAAATTGACACTTGAAAGTTTGCAAAGTGTGCACAAAATTTCTGCCTCTAACTGGTATTTTGACACATTTCTAAAAAAAAATATTGTGCTACAAGTGCACAGGTAGGAGGTCTTTTATCACTTTTTTAAATCAATTTTGCATTATTTCTACCCATTTTTGCCACATCACATCAATTTTGCCACACATTAACCTGTTTTCATCTCTTTTTGACACTTTCTGCCACATTTCTGCCACTTCTTTATTCCATTTCACCACCTCTTCTGCCCATTCCTTCATTTTTGTCACTTTGAAACTCTTTCCAACAGTTTTTTTCAGACTTTTTTTGTTACTTCTAAACAAGTTCTTGCCACTTTCCACCTATTGTTGCCTCTGTTAACCCATTTTTGCCACTATTAACAGCTTTATAACCACTTTATACACTTAATTTTTGCCCATTTTAAGCACAATTCAGTATGTTATGCCCATTTTACCAATTTGACTAATTTCTGCCAATTTTTGTCTATGTCTTCTGCCTCAGTTAACCCATTTTTACCAGTTTAAACCAACTTCTGCCACTTTTTAATCTAATTTCACCAAATTATCCCTCCATTTTTGCCACTTTACACCCATTTCTGCCCCTTTTTAAATCCTCTTTCCCACATTAAATGCCTGTTTTTGCCACTTTAATCCATTTTTTGGCACTTCTTCCCTTTATTTTGCCTCTTTCAACCCATTTCTGTTACTTTTAAAATCCCATTTCATCACATTTGCCCACCAGTTTTTGCCACTCTATACTTTAACTCAAGTACTGAAGTTGTGTACTTTGTCCATCACTGAGTGGTAAAAGGTCAGTGGGGACTTTAGTTTTGACCAGAGGGTCACTGGTTTAAGTCAGGGTGGTAGCTGGAGAGGTCTCATTTCCTTACTACTGCCCAGTACCCCTAAACAGGGCACTGAACCCCCAGCTGTTTGGAGATTCAGTCCTTCTGCTACTCTTACTCTTGACGTCTCTGTTTGCATCCTGTCTTTCAGGACTGTGTGGGTCGTCTTGCAGGAGCAGAGTAGAGAGTACTGTTTTCCTCATGACTATGAATTAAATGTAGATACATTTTCAAAAAAAAGTCATAGTAAATGAGCTGAATTTTGCTCAGTTTCATTTATTGTCGTGTGATGATATAAAACAGCCAAACTAATGGAGCCAATTCATGTAGCTCTGCTCTTTTAGGTCAGTTTATGGAGGTGACTAACTTTAGCACAGACCTCCGAGGCGGCACACCTGCACACAGGCATTTCACATGCCTCCTTACACTTCTCTTCTGAACATTCAGCAGTTTTTAGCTTTACTAGGTGGCCTTGAATGTTTCCTGAACTTTTTTTATTTATGTACAGTGGAAATATTTAAACAGAAAATGATCTTTGTGCAGTTAAACATATCGTAAAATTAAGATCATATTATATTCTGCACAATGTAATAATTATAAGGCAGCAGCCTTAATAGCCTTTAAGGAGGAGAGAATAAACATGTCTGCACTGTGAGCATATTTAAAGCCAGACAGCTTCTCTGGTTAAGTAAGTGCACAGTGCTGTGAGAAGAGCCTGCATTCATAAATAATGAATAAAATCAAGCCTAGCTCTGTAACAGCTGTACAGTAAACACTTTTTAAATAAACTGAGTGTTAAATCACTTTGTGGCTTCATTAGCGGTGCTGAGGAGGTGGTCCAGGTGTGGCACAGCGGGCTAAATTAGCTGCAGAGGCTGCTGTTTACATGTAAGGAGGGATCTATTCTTAACCTGCTTCTTCAGTAGCCCAGTTAGTCAGCAGCGCATGTGAAGGACTCAGGCTGCAGATTTTGGTTATGGCAAATCAAAGCTACGACTAAATATAGCTGTTGTCTGGCTTAATGTAACTGTATTATAGCTCTATGTCTGTTTGACAGGATGGAAGATGTGTCTGTTTGTTTTTACAGACAAAAAAAATCTGAAGTTGGCAAATGTGAGGAATTGATTCATTGATTCTTTTTTACCCAATAGAGTTGCACAATAGCAGAACTTTTGTTGCCATTCTTGTTGCTACTTTTTTTTTGTACAGACAGCACATACATTATAAAAGAGGTATGAAAAAAAACATCCAAGATGTACAGCATCACTGTGATATCAAACTTGTCTCGCTGCAGAAATGGATCAGTGTACTACCACTCTGATATCTATGGCTTTTTTTTTTTCCTTGCTTTCTGTGTGAATGCAGTGTGTGGACCAGGTTTTGCACATTTTTCATGTCAAGGAAAATATCATGGCAAGCACTTACAGTTTTACAATGTTAGACTTTAAAATATCATCAATCCTCCTGTAGAAAGCCCTTGGTCAGTCAGAGTGGTACGCTGGTTTTGCTGACCACTTGAGGGTTGCTACTGTACAGACATGACAGCTCTGATTTATATATATACTTAAATATAAGACTGTTCTTTTGTGTAAAAAGCATTAGGGGGAGAGAGTGGATATAACATGCAGGTCTGACTTCCACCCCGGCTGCCCTAGCCTCCAAACATGGGGAGCAACTTCACTACAAGGCAACTGGTGCTCCTTATGATGATTTCTAATTTATTCATTATAATTAATCCAACTATTTTATTAACTTACATAATAGACTTATTATAAGTGGAATGTGATGGTAGTTTCAAACAAAGTACAAGGTTAAAAACTTAGTGCAATGAGTAAAAACTAGAGCTACCAAGCTATTAAAATGTAATCTAACTAATTGCAGGTCTTGTGATTATTGAATCACAATTAATCACATATATGGATAATATGAGCATTACAGGTAGATTTAATTTATAATCTTGGTTATATATTTAAATGTATAAATATATGATCATTTGTGGCCAATATTTTATCTAGTTTTCACGTTATTAACAATGAATTCACAACTTATGCCGGTCTTAAACCAGAGGACTTTTCAAAGACTCTTAAAAGACTGACATACAAGACTAATAGGGAGCCAGTGAAGGTAGATGAGGGTCGGAATGATGTGCTGCCAGGGTCTGGTGTGGGTGAGAACTCTAGCAGCAGAGTTTTGGACAAACTGAAGCCTGTCCAGGGTTTTGCTGGTTACCATTGCAGTAGTCCGAGTGGGAGGTTATGAATGTGTGAATGAGTGTTTCTGCAACAGGGTCTGGAAGTGATGGTCGGGTCTGGAGATGTTTCTGAGCTGAAAGAAAGCGGATTTGGTTACAGCTTTGATGTTGGACTGGAAGGAGAAAAACTTGACTGTACTATTATCAGTTTTGGCTTTTGGCTATGTGACATATCCAAATTCATACAAGTAAGTGAAAATGCATCACCTTTTCATGGTTTTGGAGGAGTGTAAGGTTTTGTCCTGCAAAAACATGTAATACAATACATGTTTATGCAACACAAATGTTACCTACTTTATGTAGTATCTAAGTAAACTTTGTCATTTCACCTACATTAGAAATACTGCAGAGAAAATAAGTGCAATAACATAAAGGTGATGCAATATTACTGTACAATCTACTGTAAGGCAGTTCAAATCTGTCTGGACTCCCTGTCTAGCTTCAGTATGGTCAGCCAATGTTTGCTTATATGTTGCATATATTTCACAGGAAATATTGACTCGCCTTAGCCTTCCTTTTTCTCCTCTTCGTCCCTGATGACCTCCCTGGCCTGCCAGGCCTCCTTACATCTCACTCTTCCTCTTCCGCTGTGTTCTTGCTGCTCAGTCTTCTTGCCGATAACACTTGAGGCCTTGTTTCTACTCGGACACATGATTGAAGTGTTTTCCACACTGGGTTAGCACAGGAATAACATGATGGAGACCAGTTGGTAATCAGAGTTCTGCATTTTGAAGGTCAGTGTTCCTAATGTACTAAGTGTGTTGAATGGTGAAATGTATGATTATGGTTTTGCAAAGCAGCAATTTAGAATGACATTTGAGTGAGAACAGTTGTTCTTAGAATATAATTTTGAGTCATTTTGCTAATAAGATGACCTTCAAGTTTTCAGTTTTCCTTTTACTCAGCTCAGTTTTTTGTGTTTATACTTTTGGGGGAAACTGTAAGATGATAAGGGTTAAGATCTTATTGCAAAAATGAGTTGTTGTTACAAAGATCACAGAACGGGTTAAGTATGCAAGACACACTATGCCAGCGTATATAACCCTCTAACTTTCTTTTATAAACCATAATGAAGCCCACAATCCCTGCGGCTTCCAAAGAATCTTCAGTAAAACTTTAATATTGTTTTGCAAACAAGTTTCAGCAGCCTGTCTCAGTTTCAAAGTCGTATGTGTGTCACTGTTCTGGTTGTTTGAGGCTACGGGCAGCTGGGTCCCAGGCCGGAGGTTGGCCTGCTGCTCCTCCTGGGCTGAAGGCCAGAGGGGGGTGGAACAGCGACACAATTACTTTTGATGGAGAGTCTCAAGAGAAAAAACAAGTCCGGGCTTCTTCTTGTTATAGCCCTCTGTTAAAGCGGGTGTTAACCTCCTTGCTAGCAGCCGAAAAACTTTTCCTCTCCAGTTGTTTACATGCATCGCTGTTAAGATAGAATAGACTTTGTTTTAATTTTCACAAATATTACAGAAACAGGATTCTATCAGCATTTTATCAACAATCCAGTTGCATTTTGAAATAATTAGAATATCAGTTGCATATCTGACATTCTTTGGATTAATCTGAACTATGATGTCTGTGATCTACAGGGATATTTTTGGAACACTCCACACAGTCTGTAACTTCAGACTCTAAGAGCATGGTACTGTGATGGATGCCACCTTCGTCTCACATTGTCATGCCAAGCATCAAAAGGAGATGTATAAATCACAAGGACACTGGACTATAGAGTGGTGGAAATGTGTTCTTTGGAGTGAGGAATCATGCTTCTTCTTTCAGCAGTCAGATGGGCAATTCTGGGTTCGCCACATGTCGGGAGAACATTACCTGCCTGACTGCATTGTGTCAACTGTGAAGTTTGGTTGATAATGGTATGGGGCTTTTTGTCAGGGTTTGGGCTAGGCCCCTTATCTGCAGTGAATCTTGATGCTTCAGCATACCAAGACATTTTGGACAACGCTATGCTTCCAACTTTGTGGCAACAGTTTAGAGAAGGCACTTTTTTGAATTCCTACACAACTGCCCCAGTGCACAAAGCAAGGACTAAAGAACAAAATGAACAAAGTTTGATGAGTTTGATGAGTTTGGCATGGAGGAACTTGACTGCCCGGCACAGAGCCCTGATCTCAACCCCACTGGGATGAACTAGAACTGAGATTGCAAGCCAGACAGTCTCATCAAACATCAGTGCCTGACCTCTTAAATGCCCTACAGCAGGGTTGTCAAACTCAATCACAGCAAGGGCCGCATTCTGGATTTAGGTCTAACCTGAGGGCCTAACAGGGTCAACATTTAGCCATAAACTGTCAACCTCATTTCACCAGTAATAAATTATGAAAAAAACAGCACTGGTGTTAAATAATTTGGAAATTCAAAAAGTAAAAAATGGTAAGTTTGAAGGCTCAAATCTGAGATAAAAATCCCAATTTTCTTAGTTCAAAAGATCAGAACAAGATATTAAAAATAAAAAAATATTTAAAGAGCAAATATACAAGGAGAATGTTGAAATCATAAGTTTGAAAGGTCAAAATAAGACTTAAAATTTAAAATTGTGAGTGTGATTGGTCCAAATATTGGATTAAAAAGCCAAAAATGTGTAGTTGAAAATGTCAAAATATGAGCTAGAATTCAAAATGATGATTTAAAAAGTAAAAAAAAAAACTTAAATTCAAAATTGGTTGTGATAAAGGTCAAGATATGATATAAAAATTGAAACAATTTTTTTAGAAGTCAAATATGGGATAAAAAAAAGCCAAAGTAAGGAGTTGAAAAGGTCAAAATATGACCTAAAATGTAAAACTGGGAATCTTAAAGATAAAAATGTGACATATAAAGTCCAAATTATGAGTTGAAAAGGTCAAGGTATGAGATAAAAAGTCAAATCATAAGTTTGAGTCATAATGGTGAGATGCAAAATTGAAAATATGAAATAAAACACAAATTATTCTGATTTTTATGGATATGGATTAAACAAGGATATGTTAAATAATCAAGTTGAAGTTTACATTATTATAATGGAGCAAATGTGTTGAACTCATACTGGAGGGCCAGTTATAATACAAATATGGTATGATCTTGTGGGCCGGATATAATCGTTCCACGGGCTGGATTTGGTCCCCGGGCCTTGAGTTTGACACCCCTGCTTCACAGAATGAATGGGCACATATTCCCACAGAAACACTCCAAAGTCTTGTGGAAGGCCTTTCAAGAAGAGTGGATGCTGTTGTTGCTGCAAAAACGGGCCAACTCCAGTCCCTGTTGGTTTAATGGTCAGGTGGCCAAATGCTTTTGTCCATATAGTGTATATCTACACACCTCGAATATGGTTTGTTTTTAGACCAGTGTGTTACAACAGTTCAGACTAGGGGTTCCTAAACTTTTCAGCTCATGATCCCCAAAATAACAGAGTCAGAGATTGGGGACCCCTACCCATTTAGAGCAGTGGTTCCCCACCTTTTTCCACAAAAAGGTTTTTTCCCTCACTTATCTAAGAAGAGCTGTGCTCCCAGGACCCACATGGAAAACAATGACGTATAGCTGTAAAAATACGCATACATTTGAAGTGTTTTCATCGCTTAAAGCCAAACACAATAGCCCAAAGACACAAACGTTATTTGCAAAAGACCTTGGTATGAACCACTTATAAGGATTTTATCATGATTTGAAGTAGTTTGATTGAGCCTCATTTTAACATCTTCAGAGCAGAGAGTAATGTTAATTTTGGCAGCTATTTTTAACTTTAGTCTCAGTTTTTAGATGAAATGTCCATAAGTTTTAGTCACATTTTAGTCATTTTTAGTTTTAGTCTAGTTTTGGTTGACGAAAACTCAAGAACATTTTAGTCTAGTTTTAGTCCATAAAAAGTCCTCACGTTTTAGTCTTTACTTTTAGTCCAAGCATTTATTTTCTTGCCTAAATCAGGTACCACATCAGTGTTGTGTGTTCCCTGCACTCTGCCAGACCTGGGGTCTCTGCTTTCTACAGCTGAGAGGCAGAGGAGATGCAGATGCATTGTTTTTTGACAGATTTACCACCAGTAGAGAAATATCATGGATTTCCAATGTCTAATGAAGACTGCATTACATTTCAGTCTAGTTTTAGTCATCTTGACAAAACCTAAACTGACTTTTTGTCAGTTTTAGTCATCAAAGATCTATTTTTGTTAGTCTCAGTCTAGTTTTTGTTATGGAAAAAGGGGCTGTCGATGAACATTTTTAGTCGTAGTTTTAGTTGACCAAATTAACACTGGCAGACAGGCGATCACACCCCCACTGAAATCTCTGGTGCCCCCCAAGGCGGTCCTGGACCCCGGATTGGAACTAAGGAGGTAGAGCATATGATGCTGCACAAAGCATCATGTAAAAATTGACATTTTTTTGAGTTTTTGTACAAATTATTTTCTAGAGCTGAGAGGCAGAGGAGATACAGCTGCATTGTTTTTTGACAGATTTACCCACAGTGGAGAAATATCATGGATTTTGAATGTCTGACGAAAACTACATTACATTTTACATAAGTTTAAGTCATTTTGACAAAAACTAAACTTAGTTTTTGTCATCACAGATCAATTTTTGCTAGTTTTAGTCTAGTTTTTGTCATGAAAAAAGGCTGTTGAAATTAACACTGAGCTGAGCAAATGTTGAAAGCATTTTTTACAGTAATGGACAAGCTTTATTACTTAAAATCATTTAAAATGTCTGGTTTTTTGGGGGGGAAAGCATCCTGCGACCCCCCCTTCAGAGTCTCGTGAGCCCCACTTTGGGAACCACCGGTTTAAACAACTGCTACAGGATGTGTTCTGATGATTTGCTTGTTTTAAGCCCATGATGATTCAAAGAGGTGGGCTGTGGTGACAAACGAGGTACCTATGTTAAAGCTCAGTTAAATCAATGATAAACACAGTACTGCAGACAAATCCTTCACAGTAAAAGTCTGTAGTTTAAGTTTTCCCTAAGTGCTTTTATTGTGAATGCCGACATCAGCGAAAAAGAATGAAACCTGACACTACAGCTTCATTACTAAATAAAAGAACACAGAGAGAATTATAATGATATTTTTCTGTGATGTTCTGCTCAGACATGACTTTAGTATACAATCACAGGTTAGTTTGGGGGGGGGGGGGTTGTAACACCTGAATATTCATTTAAATGTCTTGTCCCTCTTATTTTATAAGACAGTGATAGAATACTGTTACTTCAAAAAAGGGCCTACTACCAGGCACCTGTTTAGCTCAGTTGCTGGAGCAGGCTGTATACAGAGGCTGTACCCCTCACCACACCGGTAATGCGACACTCTATATCCCCTTACTTCCTGTCTTCAGCTGTCCTATCATAATAAAGGAAAAAAAAAAAACCTTTCCCCCAAAAACGAACCAAAAAAAATCCCAACATGTGATGCCTCGGGCTCATTTTTTCATTTCTATGATAATAAAAGCAGTATCGATAATGTTTGATTTTTACTAGTGTGGTTTCAAACATACTATAACAGTGACAGGCCTAGTTGTAAAAGAAATTTTATGCAGATGGGCCAAATAGCCAAAAGGAACAAAAAGCTATCAGATAAACTACTGTGCACATTTGCACTGACAGAAAACTTGGAATGATTATCAGTTTTGTTTTTGGCATGAAGATCATACGCAGATTAAGAGATCAGCGGCTGAGATTTGAGATTAGATGTCAGCACAGACAAAGGCTGTAATCTATACAGCACAGGCTGTGGATAAAATGATCTAAATGACCCCCTTGGAGAGTGTGTGATGTCAGACTGACAAGAAGACTATAGCCGTGAATGTAGCAGTCCAAACGAAATTCATGGAGTTAAAATGAAGACATCACTCCACTTTCAATTGAAACGTCCATCAATGTTAGCTCACTTTCCACCAGGGGATTACCCACAATTTCTTCTCCTCGGAGACATTCCCAGGCAGCGGCAGTGATTACACACTGTATCTGCAGCCGGATGATGGAATGACTACGTGAGGACGCGCCTTGGGTATCCCGCTCTGTACTCTGTCAAAGAGAAGCCTCCAGTCACTGCTCATGGCACAAGATGCATTACATCGTGGTGACATTCGAAAGAGTCCCTGAGGTCCTCCGCTATTGTTTTGACTGACAGACCAGCTTGGGAAAACCTGTGCCGTCCCATAATTCACCAGATGCTCTGTGCTCTCTGTGGTCTTGTGGATTCCCCTTCACTCTTGTGTTCCATGATGCACCAGGCTGATTTTTTCAATCACCGTTGCTCTAGTTGGACTGGAAATGTGTCTTTCTTCAGTTGAAGATGTACAGTATGATTTATTCAGATGATTCAAAACGCACTGTAGGAGTTGCCCGGAGAGCTGCATCCCATTTTTTATTCAACAGCTAAATAATCAACAGCACAGAGCTTCATCTGGCTGAATAACAAACCACAAATAACAGCTCACAGTTTCTGCATCCATCCACACTGAGAAATTTATGGTGGATGTAATTTCCCACCATCTGTGGTGTACAAAACATTTTCAAAAGGCTGAAATGAGGAAACTCATTTTGCCCTACGGAGCTTTGTACTGTGTAGCATATATACATAAATATGTTATCATTACATTCACAACACAAAGCTCTAGAGCAAAGCACACAGGCTCCATCCGATGTGTGAGCAAACGATCACCTCCATTGTCTTCTATGAACAAACCTGCAGCAGTCAGACACGCCTGGATGTGATGTGATGCAGCGCTTTACACCACTGCCTTTATTCCCAGGGTTTCTGACCACAGCTGGCAGAGTGTTTACCTGAGAGAACAGCTGTTTTATACAAGGTATGGCTATTGATAAACAAGACTGATGCGGCAGTAAAATTTTACTGAACACAAATATTTTTCTCCTTCGACATACTCCCCCTCTTCATCAACACAGCGCTGCATTCAGGTCTTCCACTTATCAGAGCAGTGCAGTAGGTCTTCTTCAGACAGTTGGCTCAGAACCTCTGTGGTGTTAACTTCTGACTATAAATGTGTTCCTTTGAGCACAGATTTGATCTAAGGAAAAAGTCTCATGTTGCTAGATCAGATGAATAGGGGGTGTTTTCAGACAGGCACGATTCTGGTTCCATTCTGGAGACCCAGAACCTTGGTGCTTTCAGGCAAACCAGCCCATGTTCACACCAGTTTAAGTGGAACCAAAGTGGGAGGATATGATGGACATGTATCACCACATCCTGCTCCACTTTTGCCCAAGTCTTTCATGTTGTCCCAGTATTTCTTCTTCAGTTTCTTGTGTTTATTTTTTTGATATGGTGTTCAGGTGAACCCAGCCTTTGCCATCTCTTCTGCAAGTTCGCCGTGTAACATGCTCTTCCTTGTTCTGCTCTCAAGCATCACCTGGAATTCTGTCGATGCCCAGATAACAACCAAACATTTTGTCTCCCCAACAGACCACTTTCTCTTTTCTTTCTGCTCATCTTCACAACCTAGAATGGGATATGCCCACTGATGATGTCACAGTTCCCAAGAAAGAGCCAATTATTTTTGGTTCCAGCTGAGAATCAAGTTTTCAGTTTCAGAACCAATTTTTTCCCGATTTGAACGCGCCAGCTGGTGCAAATTTAGGTTCAGGAACCGGAACTGGCATGGAGCCCTGCCAGTCTGAAAGGCTAAAGGGTGATTAAGCACTGTGATTTGTTTTTGAGCCAGAAACTGCTTTACTGATAGGACTTTTAGACCAACACGTCCCCATAATAGTTCCTGAACCTAATTTTGAACCAGCAAGCTCATTCAAACCAAAAAAAGAAAAGTTGGTTCTCAGCTGGAACCAAGAAAATAGTTGATTCTGCTTGCAAAATGTGGCATCATCAGTGGGCGTGTCATATTCTATGAGTGGAGAATGGAGAAAAGTGGTCTGCTGAGGACACAAATGTTTGGTTGCGATCTGGGCATGAACAGAATTCCAGGTGGCTGGAGAGTAGCAGAAGGTAGAGCAAGTTAAATGCCCAACTGCTTAGCTTACGGATAATTAATGTCATCTGCCATTTTGCCAGCATTGTGTTTACTTCCGCCTGAGTAACACCAAGTATCCACTTTGGTTCCACTTAAACTGGTGTGAATGTTGGCTGGTTCACCAGAAAGTACCCAGGTTCTGAGTCTCCAGATTGGAGCCAGAGCCAGAACTGTATCAGTCTGAAAGCGCTGTTTTCTAGAACCTGTTTGTAATAATGTTGATTCTGGCATCTGCTCCTCCGAAGTGATATCCTTAATGTCAAAGAAAACAATCAACTCGACTTTGGATGTGTCTCACTTTGTCATGCTTTCTTCATCCTTGGTGACTATGGTGTTTTCCAAAGCATTGACTACTGTTTTGTCTCATGATCATATTTGAAGATCTCACATGTAATCACTCCTTCTAAAAAAAATATTTTACTGCAGTTTGTTCAAAAATGTCTCCATGAATTTGTGTGCTTTTTTTATGAGGAGTCAGAAGTTTTGGGATGACTTTGGCACACATTTCCGTCATGTTCCAACTTCAAATGTGGTACTGTGATAGATGCTGCCTTTTTAATAAGACAATTCATTAAATTTGAACTCTGCTAGATATTCCACCGTAAACTGTAAATGATATTATTAGAAAATGGAAGCGTTAAGGAACAACAGCAACTCAGCCACAGAGCGGAAGACCAGGTAAACTTACAGAGCAGGATCAACAACTGCGAAGGTGCATGGTTTTTGAAAGTCGCTGAGCTGCTTGATTCCATAGCTGAAGAGTTCTGAACTTCCACTGCATTAATGTAGGCACAAAAACTGTGCCTCACACTGAGTCCGATGCCAGTCATTGGATAGAGTGTTTGGAGCGACACTGGACTGTGGAGCATTAGAAACGCCCTGTGAAGTGATTAATCACCAATCACTGTTTAGTGAACAGATGGATGAGTTGGGTTTGGCGTATGGTGGGAGAATGTTAAATGCCTGACTGCACTGTGCCAACTGTGACATTTGGTGGAGGAGATATAATGTTACTGGGCTGTTTTCATGGTTTGGTCTTGGCCCCTGATTTCCACTGAAGGCTGATGTTACTGCTTCAACACAAAAGACATTTTGGAAAATGCTATGCTTCCAAATTTGTGGCAACAGTTTGGGGAAAGCCCTTTTCTATTCTAACATGAATGTGCCCCAGTGCACAAAGCAAGGACTGTAAAGACATGGTTTAATGAGTTCAGTTTGGAAGAACTTGACTGGCCTGCACAGAGCCCTGGCCTCAGCCCCACTGAGTAAGTAAGTAAGGTGTATTTATATAGCACTTTTCACAGACAGCAGTCACAGAGTGCTTTACACAGACAAAAAATACAGCGAATTAAAGTGATGATTATTAGATCACCACATGACCCAATAGTCATAGCAACAATAGAACAACACAGTAAAAACAGTTCACATTACATTAATGAAAAAGCAGTTAACCAAAAGCCTGTCTAAACAGGTGACTGAGCCCCTTTGGGATGGAGTGGACTGGAGATTGTGAGCCGGGCCTGATCTCATAAATGCTCTACAGAATGAATGGGCACAAATTCCCACATAAACTCTCGAGAATCTTGTGGAAAGCCTTTCAGGAAGAGTGGAGGCTGTTATATACTTTTGTCCATATAGTTTACATGCATATATTTTGCTTTACTCCGTTTTGCTGCAATAATGAGGGAATTATTGTTATTTCCTTGTGATCTTTACTTATTTATCTTGTTATCTTGGGAGAATAACACTGGTTTTCCCTGGATAATGTGTTCATTTCTCAATATCTTATGAAAACAACCATAATTTACATATAATCACTGGAAAATGAGTGATATGAAACGTTTCACCATCATTCACATCCTCCTGTGGCTTCTGTAATGATGCCATTTTTAAAACATGTTTGTTTTGTCCTCTTTCTTCGTTTAATCAAATGCTGTTTTTCTCATCTAAAGCCAAAACGGCAACATCTTTCATTAAATGCATGTCAGTGGTGAGAATTTTTGGAAATTTGAGCAGGAAGGAGTTGGTGGTTGGTCCTGAGGCATTTGAGAATCTCTGCTCTAGGCTATCTGGTGCCCCATTTCTGGTTTTAAAGCAAAAGTTTAACTAAAGAGTTAAAAATAACTCGCTAGTTGGATTGGGGAATTCCCACCATATAAATATAAATAGGGTTTTTAAGTGTTCTAAATTCATTGTATTATTAACTTATTCAGTAAAATCAGCACTGGCTAAGATTTATTATGAGGTTCATTAAGTTTTATGATTTTCATTTTCTTTCAGTGCATTGGGGTTCTTTTTAATCACTATTTTATTCCATTTATTTTAGGGAACTACATTATTTAGTTTGTTCAGAAAAGATCAAGCAGCAGAGGAATCCCTCAGACAGGCCCAACATCACAATCTCCCAGGCGGCCTTCAAAAGTACAACAAAACATCCGTGCTGATCTGCTTAGCCATCGTGCCCCTCAACCCCCTAATGAACCAGGGCAAAAGAGCTCTTGGGCTTAGTCTCTCCCTCTTACCCTAACTTAACAAGATGTCCCCCTACTCGCCGCCTCTCCCTCGCTCACACAGACTGAAATGCACGGCAGCTCGCTCAGACACACACCTCCCAAACCCCAAACCACTAACCCTCAGACCAATCTGTCTGTGGCACTGAAGTATTATTAGACTTACACTCTCTCAAAGGGGAAACAGTGAGAGCTGAGAGCTGGAAGATGAGATATGCTACAGGGGCTACTAGTTCCATTAAAATGGCATTCACTGGGGCCTTTGTTATCATCAGCCCTGACGTTTTCAGGATGTCGCAAGGCTTGCTGATCCATGACCATCTCATCTATCTTTCAGGATTTGAAGGAAGTCGGTGTGAAATTGACACCAATGAGTGCAGCTCAAATCCATGCCAGAACCAGGGCCACTGTGTGGACCAGGTCAACAGTTACAGGTAAGAATTGACCAGCTTTTCATGTCTTAGGCAGCTGGGAAATGTCAGGAGCTGTAGTGATGGAGTTTACACGGTCAATTCAGAGTAGCAGCATCATTTCTGTAGAGGTTTGACACCTTTATACTGACATTTTGGTAGTGGATTATAAATAGATAGCACATTTTTCTCATATCAAAAAAGCTGATAATGCACCTTTTTTAGTTGAAACGGGGTCAGATGTGGGGGTTCAGTTGTGCTTAAGTTACTCTTGTCAGAAAGATTTTGGTTATGAAAATAGGTTATGGAAATATAAAAGTCTTTTCAGCTGTGTCCTTTGCTCGAAACCTACCTGGCAGCGAGGACTTCAGTCAAAACAAAAATCTAATAAATAACAGTACTGTAGTAATTTGTTGTTGTTGTTGTCATTTTGGATTTTTGTACTGTCTTAATCCAAGTGTTACCCATAATTCACACATACGCCCCCTGTGCTGTGTTCAACGGCGCCACAGTTTTGCTCAGAGTGAAGGCACGCAACTGTGCACACTAGAGCGTACCTATAGCGCTGAGCTACGCATCTGCAAGTTCACACCGAAATAGTATGTCAGCAGTTGATTATTTTGCCTTTTTGGGGTTGATTTACCTTTCATTTTGACAGAATTCTGAGATGTTTTTCTCTCCTGCCATGGGTGAGTACATTATGAAGTTCTAAAGTTAATTTTTATACAAAAAAATCTGTGGTTTTATGTGAATGGTTACCTCAAAGGTAACTTTTCCTTGTCAGTGGTGCCGTTGTACTCCGTGACCCACTGACCTCCTGATGACCTTTTGCCCATGCTGCAGGATAAGATTTAATGGTTTATGATCGGGAGTCCGTGCATGGAGTTGTATTTTGAAGCTGACCACATGCTCTGCATGTCTTCTGCTTGGATCGATCTGCTCTACGTGGATTGATGCGGTTTGGCAGTGGCCAGTGCCGAATATAGACCCACAGTCTATCTCCACGGACGTGGAATGGTGCTTCAGGGCCGCACTGGAGCCGGACTAGAGCTCAGGCAGTTGAACTGCTCCTAGAGCAGGGGTGTCAAACTCAACCACAGCAGGGGCCGGATTGTGAACTTGGGTCTAACCTGAGGGCCTAAAAGGGTTGATATTTAACCATAGTATATCCACCTTATTTTCACCAACAATGAATTATGGGGGTAAAAAACTTGGCACTGGTGATAAATGATTTTGCGATTAAAAGGTGAACATGATAAGTTAAAAACTCAAAGTCTAAGATAAAAAGTCAGACTTAGAAGTTTAAAAGGTAAAAACGTGACATTTAAAGTCAAAATGTTTTTAAAGGCAAAATGTGATAGGATACTGAAAGTATGAATTTTAAAAGTCAAAAACTGAGATAAAATTCAAAGTCATAATTTTTGACAGTCAAATTATGAGGTAAACATTGAAATCATGAGTTTTAAATGTCAAAATATGAAATAAAATGGAAAATCATGCATTTTTAAGGTAAAAAAGTTGGACAAAATTTAAGGTTAGGAGTTGAAAAGGTCAGAGTGTGAGATAAAAGTCAATCATGATTTTAAAAGGTCAAAATAGGATTTAAAATTTAAAATTATTCATCTAAAGGGTAAAAATATGAGATAAAAGGTCAAAGTTATGAGATTTAAAGCTTAAAATATGACAAACACTAATTTCTTCCCCACATTCCTGACCTTTTATCAAATTTTAACTGTTTACTTTTTTCTAATGTTTCTGACTCAGTGAGGATATTATAAATCATCAAGGTTAAGTTTACCTTTTTATACTGGAGGAAGTCTGCAGACCTCATACTGGTGGGCCAGTTATGATAAAGATATGATATGATCTGGTGGGCTGGGTATAATGGCACCACGGGCCGGATTTAGCCCCTGGGCCTTGAGTTTGACATCATGTCCTAGAGGGGAGGATTTAATCTGCAGTACGAGTCACTGGTAGATCATGGTGCAGCCATGTATGTGGAAGTTGGAGGTTATTGACTTCCTGTTTGCAAACAGACCTTTTATTTTGAAGAAAATAAGGGATTTTGGGTGGATTGAAAATTCTGACATTAACTCAACCATGGAAAACAGAACTTGTTATGGATCAAAGATGAAATAAGAGAACAATTAAAATAGATAAGAGTCAATGACATGACATGCATATTTTTGTGTTTGTCCTTTTGTAAAAAAAATTACCAGTTTGTGGCATACATCAATTTGTTTTAGGAAGCCTGCTTTTTTTTTTTTAATTTTCAGTATATATGAATAATTTAATTAATTTCATATTTTGGCATCTCAAACCCTATAAATTGTGCAATGGCCCAGTAAATGAACGGATTACTGACACTTTTAAAAGCGGCATTTTTAATTTGAGAAATTCAAGTTAGAATACTTCGGCATGATTTTATGCTTGCAATCTTTAAAATAAACCAATTTTATTAAAATGTATAATTTTAAAGTTTGGAGGATCATTGAAAAGCTTTAATCCTGGGATTTGCATGTTCCTTAATGTCAGGGTGTTGCTGCTGTCATCATGGGACTCATATAACCTCCCCCAAGGAGGTTATGTGGTCAGGAGGGTTTGTTTGTTAGTTTGTTTGTATGTTGGTTAGTTTTTTTGTTAGCAACATAACTCAAAAAGTTATGGATGGATTTTGATGAAATTTTCAGGAAATGTCAGAAATGGCAGGAGGATGAACTGATTAGATTTTGGGACTGATCCAGATCACCGTCTGGATCCAGGAATTTTTGAAATGATTCTTCACTATTGGGAGATAGGGCTATTGGCGGAGGTCTGCGCTCTCCGAGTGCTTTTCTAGTTTTTAAATGAAGTGACAAAAACATATTGTCAAAGTATTGTGGCCTGTTTGATTTGAAATTAGTTGCAAATACCAGGTGGCTCAACTGCAAATGAATGAAGTCTTATATGTCATTGACTAGGGCTGAACGATTTGCAAAAATAATCTGCAGGGTTTTTTCCCCCATATTGTGATTGTGTAATGTGAAATTATTATTAGGTCCCTTAATCTTATGAATTTTTCAACAAATACAAGCAATAAATCATTCTATATTTAATCTACATTCAGTAACAGAGAGCAGAGAGAAGGCTCTGCTCTTAAGATGCTCCCTGGGTTAGTCAGCAGCGTACTTTGACTTTCCAGGGAGTGCACTGCTAGAAACCCCCATATGGATACACTTAGGACAGTGTGTAATGAAAATAATGAAATAATTTATCCATAGTAGGATGGATCTGAATGTTAGGTTGCAACAAGCTTTATGCTATAAAGGAGTGCTGGGGTGGAGGAAGTTAACCTTTCCCAACAGCAGCAGCAGCAGCAGTATGGTGCATCAGCATTAATGCAAGCAGGGATTAGTGAGAAGTCAAATTTAAAAACACCACCATGTTCTCGTTTTGATTAAGAAAAACTTTTAAAAAAGAAAAACAAAAAGGAGGATTTTTGTCAACCATTTTGAAAAATTGACACTTGAAATTTTGCATAATGTGCACAAAATTTCTGCCTTAAACTGGTATTTTGACACATTTTAAATTAAAGAAATATTGCACATTCTGCCATTTGTGAATTGCAGTAGGCCATTTTGTGATTCAATCTAATTTGTGATTAATTCCTCAGCCTATAATTGACCCACAAATACTTGATAACAAAAGGTACAGATGACTTCTGATTTGTCAGCTGAGCTCTCTGGGGGTTTTAGCCCTAAATAAAACATAGAGGAGCAGTGGTGGACTTATTTTAGCTGCAGTAAGACGTTGAGAGTAATTGCAATTTAAAAAACTGAATGCATAGGTGCCGGTTTGGCTCGGCTGGTGGAGCAGGGGCCCATGTGCTGAGGCTGTTGTCCTCAGTGCACTCAGTGGTTGCAGGATTGATACCCGGTCTTGGTGCATGTCTTCCCCCACTCACTCACCCCATATTTCCTGTCTCTCTTTGGTTGTAGTTTATTTTTGAGCTTTAACCCTCAGGCATCACTTTAATTTACTACTCTTTAAAGTCATTAAACATAAAACTGCTATAAAAACTTAACAGATCAATATCAAGATATTTATGCAAAAAAGCAGAAAAAATATTAATTTGTTAAGTTTTTGCAGTTTTTTTTTTTTTGGAAGTGGACATTTTTGTCCTTAATGGCTTTAAAGGGTACTAAATTTGTTTCACAGTGTTCCCCTGATCTATTAGAGCAATTGAAATTTGAATTAAAAAATATGCCTAGAAAGAAACTTTGTAGTAAAAAAATAAGACCATATGCACTCACACAGCCAAAATGGTGAGCAGAGAAAGAGGAAAAATTTGCCCAAATGGACAAAAATGTCCCTAGTGATGCCTGAGGGTTGATACACAAATTCATAGAGGATGAGGACTCACGCACTGTGCAGAAAAAAAAAATATGATAGTAAAACATACCCACTGTTATAAACAGACATTGTCCTATAGTTGTGTGGGCTTTAATTCACAAGTTGTTATATGATATATTGAATAAAGGTCAGAGTGTCTTCATTTGTGACTGTTTCCTAGAATCAACCTGCTATGATCTGTACATCATGATACTCTATGTGCCATCAGACTAAATGTGAAATGTAATTAATATCATTAAACTTGTAATGATTTTGTTCTCACTCTGCACATGGCAGAAGGAAAGCCATAGATCTTTTTTTACCCTGAGACAAAATATCAATATTAATGATTTTTCTCTTCCAGCTGTGATTGTAAGATGGGATTTTCAGGCCTTCACTGTGAAGAAGACATCAATGAGTGTGCCTCTAGCCCCTGCCTCAACGCTGCTATTTGTCGAGACCAAGTGAACAAGTGAGTATGAACATAGTGTTTGGTTGTTTTTATAGCTAAGTGTTTTATTTTTTCTGTGCTTTAAAAATGCAGAAATGAGAAACAAAAGCCTGGCAGGATGAGCTAGTTTGTAAAGCAGCATGCATGACCTAAAGCCTTCTCCAAAACGGACATGTGAGGTTGTGGCGTTCCTCGTCAACCTGTTCTGGTTTATATAACAAGCCTGTCTCCCTCCTTGACACACATAAGCTGCTCTCCTAAAGACAGAGAGTGAATTCAGCAGGAACACATCATGTATCTAGATTGGGCTTCACTCCGCTGGTGCTTCTCTCTGCTGTGCTTAATGGGAGCCCCGGGGCTTCCAGGCTCAGTCGGACAGATGGGTTAGAGCAGTCCCAGGGCCAATTTGAGTCCTAAATGGTTTGTCTCCAGTTTGTCTCCCGTCATGATTTGGCTCCCATGTGACCCGGCCCTGCTCAGAGCGCTCCTCTGATTGCACAGTCCAGGGAGTTCACATCAGGTGTGTTTTAACCTCCCTGCCCACTGCAAACACTGCGCACGCCGCTATCTCCATCTCCCTGACCCAACAAGCTGAGCAAGTCCATCTGTGATGATGAATCTTCTTCTTCTTCTCTGTACTCTCGGAGTCCTTAATGTCTTTCTAGCTCGCCTATTTTTCTTGACATACTTCACATTTTAATGTTGATTTCATCCCAGTCCGGTATCCCATTAGAAGCTACTGGAAATGTGGCACTTAGCAGAAAAAATATTCATGATTCTGGAAGTGAGAGTCTCATTGAAGCTCTTGTCAGGAAAATAGATGTTAAATTGCTTTCAGTGCCACTGGTGGAGAATTCACTGTTGATCTCTTCCTGTAAGTGCACTGCAAAAAAAAAGCAGTGAAAACTCAAACTTTTGTTACAAACTTTAGCAAAATTTAACTTTGCTAATAATACTTAACCTTTTTAGTTTTGCTCCTAAGTTGGCTCATCTGTAAAACTGCTCAGACTTTTTGTTGAAACTGATTACAATAAAGTTTTTTTAAATAGTAGAAATTCAAATTATTGAGTTTTAATTGCTAAATATTAAAATAACAATAATACAGGGGGCTGCATCACAGGCTCTCTCTCTATCACCATTATGCTCTATTTAGGCAGCGTCACCTGATTACAGAACAGCCTTCCATTGGCTGACATACTCTCACAAAGGGTAAACAATATGACGGTTAGCATTCAAGCTAGCGGTAATAAAGTATCATAATTGGATTAAAATGGATTAAAAGACCTTCAAAATAGGGTTCACTAGTGTGGATTTACTAATTAAAGTCCCCAAAAGTCACATGAGTTCCAGGGTTGCTGAAAACGCTGAATCAAGGGATTCAAAGGCATCAACAGCGTCAATGGGAAAGCACAACAGCTAGCTTCAAGAGGAAACACAAGTAAGAGGCAAGGATTTATGGTTCAAAACTTATTTAACTTTTCATAAACGGTGTCACTTTTTGTCTCGTACGACAGCGCCGGTCTGGAAGGAATTTTATAGATCACATTCAGAGAGAAAATATCACAACCATCTTCTTTGCTGCTCTCAAAATGGTAGCCCATGCATGCAGTGTTTTCCGGCACTGAAGAATTTATTTCCGGTTTAGCGCTAACATTTAGCATGGTTAAATGAAGCAAGATATAAAGCTAAACCAAACTGTATCGAATCAGTGCATAACCTTGTGTACTCACAGATACCGATACCTACATTTTAAGCAGTATCTGACATATTTCCAACACCGGTGTTGGAATTGGAACAACTCTAGTCACCAGTGTTAATTTCATAGACTAAAATTATGATTAAAAATGTTCGTCCACAGCCTTTTTTCCATGACAAAACTAAACTAAGGCTAACAAAAATAGATCTGTGTTGACTAAAACTTATAAAAACTAAGTTTAGTTTTCGTCAAGATGACGAAAACTAGACCAAAATGTAATGCAGTTTTCGTCGGACATACAAAATCCGTGATATTTCTCTACTGGTGGTAAATCTATCAAAAAACAATTCTTCTGTATCTCTTCTGCCTCTCAGCTGTAGAAAGCAGGGACCCCAGGTTAGGCTGAATGCAGAGAACACACTACCATGACTTACCAGATTTAGGTAAGAGAATAAATGCGTGGACTAAAAGTAAAGACCAGAATGTGAGGACTTTTTATGGACTAAAACTAGACTTAAATGTTTTGAGTTTTCGTTGACTAAAACTAGACTAAAACTAAAAAGGGCAGAAATGACTAAAATGTTAGTAAAACTAAAATGCATTTCATTTAAAGATTAAAACTAAAACTAAAATTAAAAATAGCTGCCAAAATTAACGCTGCTAGTCCCCTGACTCATCATGACCTTTGAGGTCTGCTGGACTTCTTTATTCTATCTTCTCAAAGACCAAATTTAAAAAAAAAAAACAGAAGTGATTAAGCATTTTCTGCCACAACTCCTGAATTGTGCAAAGAACTATACCTCCATAAATTGAAATGGTACCCTATGAACCATCTTAAAACATATTTGCATTCTTTTTTTGTCAACAACTTTTTATTTGCATTATTTAGAACAGTTACACACAATAAAATACACAACAAAGAAGAACAAATACCCCCCACCCCCTAGCGGCATTTCATAACATGTCATGGCCTATCTTGTATAGGAAACAGAATAAAACATAAGAGTATAATGAGGTAAATTAACAAGGTATAACATGAAGGGACACAGGAAGACATATAATTATTAAGGGAAGAAAAACCAAGACAATTATACATAAAGAAACAAGGCTTTGGATGTCAGAGGTTTTACGGTCTGTGACTAAAAGTGTGTGCAAAGGTCCCTCACTTTGTCTGTGAAGGATGCCCAAGCGTAGATGGTGGATTGTTTGGCGTTGTGTATTCTTGCCACTGATAAATCCAAATGTAATATATCCAATCAAGATCTCAACCACTGACTAATGGAAAGAGAGTGGGGAGGCTGCCAACGAAGCGCCAACATTTTTTTTGCTGCTGTCAGGCAGACAAATAGTTGAAGCTTTTGATGAGAGGAGAGAGTCAGAGAGGAGGTGTCATTCAGAAGTAGCAACTTTGGGCTGTATGGTACCCTAAAGTTGAGTAAATCAGATAGGGTTTCACAAATTAGTCTCCAAAAATAAACAACCCCTTGGCAATCCCAGTACATATGCATAAAAGAACCTATCTCACTAGAAGAGCAGAGCTCACAATTAGGAGAGGGTGTAAAAATTTAGTGTATCAATTTGTGGTCAGGATACTAAGCCCCTAGTGTGACCTCTTGTGTCCAGCAGCAAATGGAGAGAGTGGATTTTTAGCGCTACTCCCCATGGGACACTGTATGTCTGCATTGCTAATCTGAGCCGGAGGTAAAAGAAAAACAAGCTTCTAGCAACATTATGCTCTGAGACCAAGTCGTCAAATGTCTTCATTCCCAAATTGTTCCAAATATCAGAAAGAGTGTGAATGCCTTTTGTTGACCACTGTGAGAATTGGAAGGGGACTCCACCAGTAATAAGATTGAAGTTATTAAATATGGAGCTATTCTTATGCCATTTCAGGGATGTCTGAGTACGACCCTCTACTAGTCACCATGTGGACAACAGAAAGGATATGATTGGACCCAGCTGACGTTTGGCGAGCTTAACATATTTGAACTCTTTCGATTTTAACGCTCTGTAAAAGCTGTGTGGTCTGTGTGTGTTTTAGGCACAGGTCTGCAGACATGCACAGGTGACTTACGCATCTTTGATACCAAATGGGAGGTTTAGAGGAGGTATTTCAAGAGTATTGGTCTAAATTGGCTTGCTACAGATCTAAAACTGTTCAATAGATATAAAAAATATACAAATAGATATAAAAAATATACTGTGCTGTGAAAAAAGATTTTCCCCCTTTCTGATTCCTATTTTTTTTGCATATTGTATATTATTTTTGAAGGTGTGCGGCGTAAAAATAACAGCATTTGATAAAAGACAATCATGCCAACAGTCAAACATGGTGGTGTCAGTGTGATGACTGCTTTGCTGCTTCAGGACCTGGACCAGGTGATTGATGGAACAATGAATTCCACTGTCTATCAGAAAATCCTGAAGGTGAACGTCCAACCATCAGTTCATGATCTCAAGCTCAAGCGCTCTTGGGTTATGCAGCAGAACAACAACCAGAAACATACCAATAAGTCCACCTCTGAATGGCTCAAAAAAACAGAATTAAGGTTTTGGAGTGGCCAAGCCAAAGTCTGGACTTAAATCCAATTGAGATGCTGTGATGTGACCTTAAACTGGCAGTTCATGCTGGAAAACCCGCCAATACGGCTGAGTTCAAACACTTCTGTGAAGAAGAGTGGGCCAAAATTCTTCTACAGCGATGCGAAAGACTCATAAGCAGTTATCACAAATGCTTGATTTCAGGGGTCCAGAAAAGTTTGGATGCCCCCCCCCCAAATAAATAAAATCATCATTTAGAAACTGCATTTTCTATTTACTTGGGTTGTCTCTATGAGATATTTAAATTAGTTTAATGATCCAAAACATTTAAGTGTGATTAATATGCAAAAAAAAAAATCACGAATCAGAAAGGGGGCAAATACATTTTTACATGTGTAAATCTAAAATAGACCTGGGATTTTTAGGTAAAGAACACCTCACATGCAGAATGCAATGTGCACAAGATTGCATTTTTTGTATGAACTTAGAAATAAAAATTCACTGTGCATTTTCACTGCTGCAGCCATGCAGCATCCTTAATATTTCCTTTACAAATGTCTGTAAATTTGAGTACAATACAGACTTTCCTTTTCCCCTGTGAATGCACCGCACCAAACGACATCACAGGGTAATTCACGAATGATCCGACGTAACACTAGCGCTGTATGAATAGTACTGACGGCTGCAGTAGCTGTTGGGTGTCATCAGCTTTAAAGATGAAATAAGCAGACAGTTCTGTTGAGCCACACGACAAAAGATACTACTTAGCTCAATAAAGAAACCTGATTGGACACTTTGGGTTTACACATGGTAATTTGTTGTTTAACCAATTTCTAAAAAGGGGAGAAGTCAGCTAAAAGTGTTAACTGTATGTTTTTTACTTGACTTATAAGTAGAATAATGTCCTTTGTGGTGTGTGTTCAGGGGATATCACACCCTCAACAGATGCAGAGAGGGTCTCAAATTGAGTAAAACACATTACTGGACAAGTTAAACTTTTCCCTTTAGTATTAAGTCATTAAACATAATTCAGCTTCAGTAACAGGGGATCTTAATTGCTGTCACTTTTGTATAAGGAGCTGTCTGCCTGTTTGAGAATGAAAAATGGGTCTTAATCTGCAGTTTGTCTTCCTTCTATGCAGAGTGTTTGCAGCTTTTTACTGAGAGGATTCTGCACAAACTATGAACATAAAAGTGTGATATAATCACAGTCTACAGCTGCTCCTCTGGATTTTTTTTTTTTTTTTTTTGCTTTCTTTCCTAATGATTGAGTGTTATCTCATCTTCCTCAGGTTCCACTGTGTTTGCCCTCCTGGTTATTTTGGAACGCTGTGTGACCTGGATGTGAATGAGTGCGAAGTTTCACCTTGCCTACACGAGGGCATCTGTATCAACACGCCCGGGGGCTTCGAGTGCGTCTGTCGTCCTGGATACTCAGGTAGCTCTTTTGCCCCCAGGTGACATGAAGATCAATATGAGAGTCTAAAAAGCTTTGCAATGACTCCAGCGGCCGAGGAAACTCTGACACAGATCAGGCTAAGAGTGAAGGAAAAAAAAGCCCCGCTGCACAATGCTTGCTTTTAATTAGCCAGTCTGTCTCTGCAAGATGCAGTGCCTGCTTTTTTAGTAAAGCTAACAAGAGATAAATTCACGTCACCCGGTTAATCTGATGGAAACGTCGGCATGTCTGTTACTTGCTTTATTTCATTTCATCAGCCTCTTTAGTCTCAGAACCTTATTGTTGTTTTACTTCAATCCATTTGTCTTATTTTCCACTCCGACAGATATCAAGCTATTTTAGCGCCCTGGTGTGTGCGTGTGTGTGCGCACTATCTAAAGCCAATTCCTGTCAAGGTGCCGGGAAGATTAATTTCATTTGTCTTCCACACTGTATCATCAATTTATCCTTCCCCAGTCGAGAGAGGGGGGAAATCTCAGAGGTATTGCGACTCTGGAGAGCAGAACGTGACACACATGGCCCAATTCCCACAGAAGCAGCTTTTATTATTAGGCCTACGCACAGCATAGTACAAGTCATTACTTTTTCTGTTGCTCTAAGCTCATCTGAGGAAGCAGGGCTCCCCAAGAGAGCCAGCCATCGGCCAGAGGATACAGTCAGGATTGACTCAAACCAAGTAGAACTCACACAAAATATTTGCTCTAGTAAAACAACAAACTTTTTACAAAAACACAAACAGTTTTTTTTCTCCTGCTGCAGCTGAGTATATCATCTTATTATCCCAGTCTAATCATGCATTTGCGGCCTTATAGAGATGATTCATCATGTTTTGTTTTTGCAGCCTGATTGGAATTGATTGAAACGTAATTCTGCTCTGATGGTATGGTGTGTCATCTCTTCTTACCCTGAAGGACCGTAACTCGTTGTGTCACTCTGTAGTATTATGATATTATGTGCTGCAGCCATGAGGGAAGTCGACACATATAGAGTGCCGACATTCATTCAGACTGTTACAGTTGAAGCTACTTACTAATAAATCAGCGTGGAGCTACATCTACTCACATGTATGTAATTATGCTTCAGTGACACTCTACTCCCACCTGCATCACCATCATGCTTTATCATCTCAGTGGTTTGTTACTGGCAAGTATGGCTGCTCAAGTTTCTTCACCTTATCCATCATTTTTTTTTCATGTTTAAACTGCTAGGTAAGTAGATTTTATTTAAATGAGACAGCACAGAAGAACCTGGGATTTTTATCTGAGAGGTAATATGACATGATGGTTACATCGGATGGTATTTATGTTGCACTTTTTCCAGTTAATTATTGAAATTCAGATGTTTCAATCAGACCTGTTGCCAAAGGTGTATAAAATCAAACACCAATCAAACAATTGTGATCCTAAATCATTCTCAAGAGCTCAGTGACTTCAAGCATGGTACTGTGATGGATGCCATCTTTGCAATATGACAGTTCATGAATTTTCATCCCTGCTGGATACTGCACAGTCACCTAAGTGATATTAGAAAGTGGAAGCGATGAAGCAGAAGACCACACTGAACAGGGATGGGCAACTTTGGTTACTGGGACGGCCACATTAATTTTGTTTTCACTGCCACAGGGCCAAATGTCACAGTTGGGGTACTCTTTTGCATTTATTATGCAAATGAAAACTGTTATGTTTGATTCAGTCAGCTTAACACAGAATTAAAACCATTTATAATGATTTTTTATAATGCAATGAGCATCAAATTTAATGGTTATTTAAGTATATTTTAGTTAAATATCATTTTTTATTCAAATGCATTTAATGGTGGATATAAAATATCTATACTGTAACAATTAAAGCACATTTTGTCTCTAATTCTTGTATATAATGTAATCAAAGATAGTTATAGAAATATGTTGATCTTTCATATCATATTTTCTTCATTTTTAAAATTCTTTGATATTTGAAACTAACCTAAAGCTGGTTCAGACCACACGATTTTTTTGGTCGTTCACGATGACACCATGTCAGACTATGCGACCAAATCTTGTCCCGTCTTGGTCGACAGCCTGGCCACACTAAAAGAGTGATCTTGATCACTCACCGTATGCTGACGTCACTGTCCCCCTGACTGAGTGCAAGTTCACAGGTTGTCGGGGGCAGGTCAAAGAGTGTCAGTCACTCTACTACAGAAGCGCTCTGTGTGATTGGAGCAGTCTTTTGCTCAAAAAAGGAAAATAAGAAACAATTATGGATTGGATTATGGATAACAAGTATGAATGTGTCAAGAGGAGGACAATATGGACTGGCTTTCCTTCAGATAGAAGTTAAGGTATGCAAGTGATAAAGTGAATAAAATTAAATTCACATAGTTTTAGGAAATAAAAGGGGATAAAAAGTTGTAAATCTTGTAAATGTTGGTGCAAAGATAAGGAGCAAACACTCCTGTCGGTAGATTTCAGGATTCACGTCTTTGGTGTCAGGTCAGGGTGTCAAACTAGACAACAATGTAAGAAAAATTCTGACATGCTAGTCTTCTTGAATCATGGTTGTGGGGCGTCTCGGACACGTCGTTAATTATGTCATACTACAAGACCGTTTGTCATCCTCGACACTCAAAAATGGGCCTGAGTTTTGACAATAAGCTGCAACGTTGCAGTCGGGCTTAAATCTGGGTCATATTGAGTGAGAAGGAGAACTGCATGTGCCCCTTGGATTGCCAGTTGCCTACCACTGATGTAAAATCACAGAGCGGGTTCAACGACTGCTAAAGCGCATGGTGTGTAAAAAATACTCTGCTGATTCCACAGCTGAAGAGTTCTGAGCTTCCACTGACATTAATGTAAACACAACAACTGTGCAGCAAGATCTTCATGAATGGCAGCTGCACACAAGCCTCACATCACAAAGTCTAATGCCAAGCATTGGATGGAGTGGTTGGAGCAGACGGACATCGGACTGTGGAGCAGTGAGCACATGTTCTGTGGAGTTATGAATCACGCTCCTTGTTTGGCAGTCAGATGGCAAGTCTGGGTTTGGTGGATGCTGGGTGAATGCCTGACTGCATCATGCCAACCAAGGGTATAATAGTTGGGTTTTTTTTTTTGTTGTTTTAAATTTCTGTTTAGTTTTTACCTTTTGTTTTAAATTCTGTTCAGTTAAAATTAGTTTTTACTGCTGGTTTGTTAGTTTAGTTTTTATTTTGCTAAAATGTTTGGTTATAATTTAATTTTTATTGGTTTCAGTGTTAGTTTTAGTTTTTATGCAGTTTGGGATAACTATCAGGGATGAGACCCAAAAGAATTCTTCACTTTTCATTCTATTTATTCAATTTTGATGTTTGTATACAACTCAAAACTTAAAATTACCATTGTGTGAAGTCTGAAATCAAGTGATTTTACTCTCTACAGGCTAGGGTGTCCTGCCAGTCAGGCTGCTGTTGTCAAAGACAAAAAACTAAGATTTTGTTTATTTTATTTTATTTTATTTATTCTTATAAGCACAATAGTAAGTTTTTAATTTGATAAGCTTAGTTTTTATTTAGTTTCAGTTAACTAAAATGATTATACATTTTAGTTTTAGTTATTTAGTTAGCTTAAGTTAACTATAATAACCTTGGGATCAACTTTGAAGTTTGGTAGAGGAGGGGTAATGGTATGGGGCTGTTTTTTAGGGTTTGGGTTAGACCCCTTATCTCCATTAAAGGTCAATGTTAATGCTGCAGCATACCAAGACATTTTGGACAAGGCTATGCTTTCAACTTTGTGGGAACAGTTTGGGGGTCTCCCTTTTCTATTCCAACATGACTGTGCCCCAGTGCACAAAGCAAAGACAGTAAAGACATGGTTTGATGAGTTTGGTGTGGAAGAACTTGAATGGCCTACACAGAGCCCTGCTCTCAATCTCACTGAGCACCTTTGGCATGAGCTGGAATGGAGATTGTGAGCTGGGCCTTCTGGTCCAACATCAGTGCCTGACCTCATAAATGCTCTACAGAATGAATGGACACAAATTCCCACAGAAACACTCCAAAATCTTATGGAAAACCTTACAAGAAGAGAGGCAGCTATTATAGCTGCAAAAGGGGGACCAACTCCATAATGGCATGTATTCGAATACAGTGTCATTCCTGTCTCTGCTGGTGTAATGGTCAGACTTTGTTATACGTACCCATACAGCTGCATAAACATGCATATGCTTACCTACCTCAGTAAATCTACAGACATTATCATCAAAATGGTAAAAGAGGAAAGTTTTAACCAAAGACGTTAGTAACTGCTGTGCTTTGAAAACAGGCAGTGACAGTACTAGCTGTGCCATCATTTGTTCAATTATGTAAAACATGAATGAGTTTTGGTGACCATGGGTCAGGTGAGAGAGGGTTCTTCATCCAGTTAATAGAAATAGAATCACGGTGGCCGCTATGAGAAGACAATTCTTGTTACAACTGTACAAGTGTAAAAATGAGGTTTTTCTTTGGCTTTGAAAGCTGTTGGAAATGTACTAAAATATCAGTGTAACATAAGAGTAGTCATTTTTATCCTATTGACTTTCAGGTTGTAACACTGAAATATGGACCAGTCCAGGGGAGTTATTACTTATGCAAGGAGCTGCAGATATTCTGCTATTATTGTTAAGATATAACATGTATCCATTCCAAAAATAGCCATTTATCTCCATTTTAAAGCTTTTTTAGCATGAATACATCTGAGCTTTTAAAGAAAATTGGAGCAAGAAGCCAGAAAATTGTTTAATTCATATCTCTGACACATCCGTCAGCTTTTATCCTATTTTTTACCTTTCTAAAAGTCTGTATGACCCACATAGACAGAAGATAGTCAGATCAAAGATTTCCTTTTCTGACACAAAGTCATGTGTCAATTTGAATCTCTTTTCCGATAAGAGTTCTCACTTATGGCTCTAATCTAATCATGTGTAATGCTGTTTTATTTTTACACATGGTGTCATTGTGCTCTCTAAGTGTCGCAGTGACAGACACTTTAAAGCGTGCTGTTTCTTATACTGGGAGACAGCTGCTGAGATGTCCGCTGTCTCATCCTTATTTAGGATGTTTTTCCTTAAAGGCTCTGCAATCTCAATAATGTGCTGTTTAACTGTACACAGACACGGCGCTGTGTGCTGGGGTCAGAAGCCATTACACAGACATGATTAATGGCTGATCTCGTTTTTATAAATCACGCTTTAAGCACACTATTCGTCACCTTGTCTTTTTTCTTCTTCACCCATCATTAAGGAGCGTGTTCCCTTGAGTGATAGTACAGTGCAATCAGCACATTGTTGAAGCTTCCTCAGTCAGCACTTTGTTGGACAAAGATCACATTGTGGTCTCTCTGTTGTTTGTTGTTCAGGCTTCAGTAAATTCTCAGTTTTTCACTTAGAAGTCCATTAAAACTATCTCTTTATTCTCATTATTGCAACTGGACCGCTGCAGTGATTGCTTTCTTTGAAAATGCTGTTAAAGTCTCGTTTAGATGTGCCGATTTTATTAACCAGAGAACAATAGGAAAAATGAGTTCATTTATATTTACAGGCTAGAAACAAATTGACAAAAAATATGAGATCATGTGCACTTTAGAATAGTGGTTCTCAATGTTGGGGTTGGGACCCCCTTGGGGGTCACAAGACACTAAGAGGGTGCCTGAAAAAAAACTAAGAATATTTTTTGAATTATGCATTTGCAACTTTACACCAATTTTGCCAAATTTCAACTTGTTTTCATCACTTTTTCCTAACAATCTTGCTGATTTTAACACATTTTTGCCACTTAAAACCCATTTTTGTCAATTTTAAACCCTTTCCCTCCTTTTTTGTGGCATATTTTGCCAATTCTTGCCACTTTCCCCAAACTTTTGCCTCTTTTGACCTATTAATGCCCCATTTTTTAATCACTTTTAATGCCAATTTGTGCCACATTTTACTAGTTGTTATGCCCAATTTTGCTGGTTTAACAATTTTTCCCACCCATTTTGTAACTTTAAAACCATTCTGGCCACTTTTTAATCCCAGTTTTTTCCAGTTGAACTAGGGCTGAACGATTTGGGAAAAAAAACGTAATTGCGATTTATTTTTTCCTCAGTATTGCAATTGTGATTTGATATGCTATCATTTCATAAATTCTTTATATTATGTTTTTTTGGTTTTTTTTTTGGTTTTTTTTACTGGACAATTTTGAAAATATTTGATTTTAATGATTTTGATTCATATTTCAAATTGGGTAGGAACTGATGTATTGAAGGGAGTTATGAACTTTTTGTCATTCTTTGTTGTTTTTGAAATTAAATAATAGAAAAGAAATAATAGAAAAGGACTCCCAGCAGTGATCACTGTACAACAGGTAACACTGAAACACAAATATATTCGAAAACATCTAAAACACAACTGAACATATTACACAGGGGCAGGCTGGGAAAACTCTGTCTCCAGATTTGAGTATTTTAGATCAGTGAAATCTCTACAGAGTTGCACTAACATTATCAGAAGTAACTCCAGCACAGAAGACCGTTGCACTCCAGTGGAGTTAAAATCACACTTTGGGGGTTAAAGTCAACCCTGAAATGTTTGGAATTCACTCCAGGTTTTATATCTTTCTCTTTCAAATCCCTTGTTGATCATAAAACATTTAAAACTATTTATTTTTCTGTATTAACACCAGTGCTGGGAGTAATGCATCATTAAGTATCGTGTTAACTCCGTTACTTTTTATGGTAACTAGTGGTGTAACCCATTTCTCTTTTTAAAAAAAATCATTAACGCCATTACAATTACTGAGAATTGAAACCACTCGTTACTCGTTACTTTGACAGCCGACAACTCGTTGATGAAGGTCAGTAAGCATCAGGGTTGGCAGACGACGTGACGGGACCGTAATTACATCAGCATCCTGTGACAGAGAACAGCCTCTGCAGAAACACACAAACAAACAGGCACTGAAGCGTGCACACATCATGGCTGAGCACTCGAGCGTGAGCTCTCTGTCTTGGAAATACAAGCATTACTTTTCTCTCCTCGGGATAAGGGACAAAAAAGAACCGGGAAGTAAACTTGTCCACCACCAAGAACAGTTATTCTAACCTCACGAACTACCGAGTTTAACAACACGCCTCAGCTAAACTAGTTTCCAGAGAGCCGGACGCTACAAACACCGCTAACCCAGATACAGCTCACGTTAGCCCAACAGACCAAGTAGGAACCACTCCATGCAATCAACTACGGCTGGATTTTTAAACACCACCAGCTGCACAGTGTGTCACTAAGGAAGCACTAAACAGACTGATAGCAAGGTATGTTGTTGAAGACTCGCTGATATAAGCTGTAGAGATAACACGTGAGATAGGACCATCATGCAGAAAGACTTTATTACTACTTTATCATTATAAGAGAGCAGCTGGTATTTAATTTGTATACTGTCAATAGAGTACATCTATTTTAGACTTCTTAAACAGTTTAAAAATGCTTTTATAACAGTGTTGAGAAACATTTCTACTGTGCTTTATTGTTTCACCACGTTCCAACAAAATGATAATGGCTACAATGTTATATGACATTAGTTATTTCCTCTCACACTGCCATAACAACACAAATGAATATGATGTGTACAATAATGAGGGTTGAAGCAAAAAAAGTGACACCTGAGTTACTTTTCAAAGTAACTAGTTACTTTTACAAAGCAGTAACTCAGTTACTAACTCAGTTACTTTTCACTAGCAGTAACTAGTAACTGTAACGATTTACTGTTTCTCAGAAACTTGCCCAGCACTTACATGGTGGAATTAATAGCTATTTTTTTAAAATATTAGATATTCAGTGTTCAGCTCAGTGTAGGGCTGGGAAATTCATCACAAATTAGATCAAATCGCAATATGAACTGCTACAATTTTCAAATTTCAGACAGTGCAGAATTTCCTTAACCTGAAACGTTTAAAAAAAACCCGTCTGATACTTTTTTGTTTTTGCGACAGAGATTTTATGCTTTACATATTATGCATACATGCAGGGGTTTTTTTTAGATTTTTTTTTTTTTTTTACAAAAATCTAACTTTCCCTGTTCATGTATATGATTTTCTTAATAAAATGAGAATAACATAAAAAAAATGGACATTCTTTCAATTAATATCCAATTCGCTATATGAGCCAAAATCACAATTATTTTTATTATTTGCAGATTTTTTTTTTTTTTTTTTTTTTTTCAAATCTTTCATCCCTAGTTTAATTCATCTATTATTGTGCTGGTTATAAAATAGAATGATTTATGGCTTTTCTTTGTTGAACAATACATAAGATGAGGAACCTAAAAACATTTGCTTTTTCAATCACACTATTGTGAAAAAAAAATTGCAATTAGATTATTTTTGCAAATCGTTCATCCCTACTTTAGCGCCTCATTTGCTGGTCACTCCTCTTTATGTTTTACTGCGAAGTGTTTCTCTTCTACTTTTAGATGAAACCAACGCATCAAAACACAAAAGGTGAATATCAGTCTGAAAAACGTAAAGTGGCATAAAAATGTGTTTCTCTGAATAAGATTTCATGAACAATCATATTTCACCTACAGCTTCATTTACCTTGTCACACTCTAGCATGGTTTTCCTTTTAGATAGATGAAAGACATTTTCAACTAAGTCGGAGCCTCTTCATTTTCTTTATTCAGAGTTTGATGGATTTTGCAGATGCTAAAGGCTGCTTTTTATTTTCTTACATCTTAAATCACAAGAGGGGATAAATAAATTCTCACTCCTGTCTTGTTTGTTTACAGCCCATAGACCTAAAGCACAGGATTACTGCTGGGTAAACCATTGATTTCATCTTTAAACTCCTGTAAAAATTTGTATAAATTTAAGATAAGGCAGATAATCTTCATAAAAGAGCCAGTTTGTAGAATTCAGCTCAAACCAATTCATTAGTTTTAATTTCCAAGCTGAATTAATCACTTGTATGCGTCTTTTTAAAGCCATGTCTACAGTGATTTTAATACTAATGCTTATCAGTGTTGTGTAGTGATTTGTTGGCAGGAGGGAGACTCATTCTGACAGCTTGTGATGTCTGGTGATTTCTTCTCAGCTTGAACTCTCCCCTTCCTTTCATTTCTGCTGTGATCTCGTTGCTATTTTCGTAAAGTCTGCATAAATAATGAATACCATCAACTCTTGGACTTAAATAGAGAATCTCCAGCCTTGTCTTAAATGTGAAATGAAGGCATTTGTTGTTTTGAGCATAAATGGAGTTAGCACACTGGCTCAGTAGACAGCCTGTATGGAGGATTGTGCCTTTAAAGATAAGGCACAGTGTAGTCAGAGCTGTAAAGTTAGACAATATATACAGTAGTGACATACTTTCCATTTGTTCAGCGCTGCACTTCACTAAGTCCTCCCAGTCACATTAAAGGGGTCAGCTGCTGGAGCGTACTGCCTTCTCCTTTAATTGCACTAAGGTAATATATTCTATCATTTATATTATTGGTATTTGAATATATAGAAGGTGTGAAATCATGACTAACCCTCTCAACCACCTCTCAACCTAAAATAATTTTCCCATACCGTGACTGGATTATAATTAAATGGCAGTAACAAGTTTGTGTATGTGAAGGCACTGTGCTGGATAGATGGACACAGCAACTGTTAATCAACAACACATACGCAGAGACAATAAGACAAAAAAATTTCTTTCAACAAATGCACAAAGAAACACCTCCTACAGCTATTTCTGCCCAGACCAAAGCCTTTTACTTTACAGTGTGATTAGATGTCAAACAGATCCAGAAGCGACCAGAGGTTAGTCCATTCATGCGCGTGGCTAGCTTGTTGGAGAGGGACCTGGATGCAGCCGAGGAGCTCCACTTCATACTGGAAGTCGAATGTGTGCCGCCATATCTCGTCTTCTAATACTGGAAGTCACTTGAGATGAACGCTTTTTATCCCGAAAACTTGCACAATCCTTGTCTACCGTATTGAATGACGTAGCCGACTTACCTCTGGCAATATGACGGCGACATCAGCATGGCCAACCAGCCAATCTCCCGTCGCATATCATGTCTGTGCTCAGTGATATGTGAATTTGGATTATAAATTGATTCATTAAAATTAATGTGATGTTATCACTGTGCTTGTCAACCCGAAAACATGCGTAAAAGATGAGATATGGCGGTGTTTTGTTTTTTTTTGGTGTCTGGTATGAAGTGGGAACCAAGGTACTCTTGGCTTGTTGAGCTAGAGAGATGGCAGAGACAACGTTATTACACAGGGAAATTAACATCGAGGACCATGTTAAACCCTCGCTTTTTATCATTATACCAAGAATACTGTAAGAGATTTTCTTTCAGTTTTGCACAATGCCCACTCTGACTCAAGGGGAACGGATTAGATTTGGGAGGTCAAAGGTGAAAGGTCAAGGTCATTGGAACTCATGTTACTCCTTTTCTTCTGAATATATCTCAAGAACACTGTGAGGGTTTTCTTCTCCTTCTCTTTAACTCCCCCCTGTTCTTCTGACGGTTGTATTCTTCATGAAGGCATGTAACCCCCAGTCAGTAATTTTGTTTCTATGTTTCTATTTTTATTCATATATTCCGTCTAACAAACGTCTTCTGTTCTTACTCATTAGTCCTTCTCTCATAAATTATATCAGCCACATTCCTTCTAAATTTAAAGAACCATTTAAATATTTTCACATGGTATTTGTAAAATCATGAGGTTTTAACTTGTCTGAAACTCCCAGTGGGAGAAACTATTTCTGCTTAAAGCTTTGATTCAGATGCTGTTTATGTGGATGCTTATAATTAAAGTCAATGCCAGCATGAATTGAAAGGATGATTCCACATGTAATAATTGATGAAGCATCAAACACAGTCACAGGGCAAAGATAAAGCTACTCTGAATCATTTTTTTTATCAAAGCAAACCCTTTTTCAGAGTATGTTTTCAGTAACGGGGGAATAGTATGTGTGAAAAGAGGTGACTTGAGGTAAACACGCACTACAGAAGGGCTAAGAAATCCTTTAAAGCAGCGCTGGTTAACTACACACAGCAGGCTCATGTTTACCATGGCTGTCAGTCTGTGATCACATTTTATCAAAGGTTTCCAAAGAGAGGAGAGGAAAACATGTCATGCTGGGGAGGCTGCCTTTTCTGGACAATATGCTCGCTGAAGCTTCTCAAATACATGTTGGTTTTTATGGCAGTTTTTGGCCATATGTATTTTTACCACTACTTCTGATGTGTTATGTTTTTCTTGATCAATTTTACAGCTGTCTGAAAGAAGTCTGATGACAGGGAGTCATAGACTTTGGTAAATTAATAGCATTTTCCCTTTTATTGTCATTTATATTTGATTTTCGGACATTTTTTAATTATTTAATCGCTGCTTGAAGATTCTAGTTGTTTTCGATCAGAGCCGTCAAACAGATTGTTTAACCACAATGCTGCACAGTTACCTCAAATTTCCACACACAGTGACCACGCCGCAATCCGCTGACGAATTATACTGCGGAGCACATCACTCCCTAGTCTATCAGAGCATTTCCACAGCCAGTGCTCCAGACCAGCTGTGGCGAGTCCCTGGAGCGCCACTTCGCTTTGCTTCATTCAAGATACGCTGAATGAATGAATGAAGATATAATTTGTACGGCATAGAAATGAACATACTTTTCAAAAGCCTGACATTTCTGTTTAAAACATCCTTTTTATATTGATCTTATGTAATATTCTAATTTTTTGAGACACTGAATTTTGGGTTTTCGTATCTGTAAGCCATAATCATCAACATTTCAAGAAATAAAGGCTTGAAATATTTCACTCCATGTGTAACAAGTCTATATAATATATGGGTTTCACTTTCAGAAAAGAGTGAAAAAAATATTGAACTTTTTCATGATATTCTAATTTTTTGATATGTACCTTAACTGTTCTCCTGGCAACCGCCAAACCCAGACTCATCCATCAGATTGCCAGATGGAGTGGCAGCGTGCTTTACACCACTGTATCCAATGCTTTGCATTGCACTTTCTGATGTATGGCTTGGATGCAGCTGCTCGGCCATGGAAACCCATTCCATGAAGCTCTCTACGCACTGTTCTTGAGCTAATCTGGAGGCAACATGAAGTTTGGAGGTCTGTAGCGATTGACTCTGCAGAAATCTGGCGACCTCTGCGCAACATCACTTCAGCATCCACTGACCCCGCTCCATCATTTTACGTGGTCTACCACTTCGTGGCTGAGTTGCTGTCCTTCCCAATCGCTTCCACTTTGTTCTAATACCACTGACAGTTGACTGTGGAATATTTAGGAGCGAGGAAATTTGACGACTGGACTTGTTGCACAGGTGGCATCCTATCACAGTACCACACTGGAATTCACTGAGCTCCTGAGAGCGACCCATTCTTTCACAAATGTTTGTAGAAACAGTCTGCATGCCTAGGTGCTTGATTTCATACACCTGTGGCCATGGAAGTGATTGGAACACCTGATTTCAATTATTTGGATGGGTGAGTGAATACTTTTGGCAATATAGCGTTATATTTGCTATAATTCATTTATGAAATCATCCAAGCAGGTGAATACTTTTTATAGGCACTGTAAATGAAAAAAGGTTGATTGATCAATGTGAAGCTGGAAATCAAATTAAGGCACACTAAAACACAAAATCAGACATGCTCTTCTTCAGTTGTTTAATATGTAATGAATTATTTGATGTTCTTCTTCTCCCAGGAGCACGCTGTGACATTGACATCAACGAGTGTGTTTCCCACCCATGCCAAAATAGTGGGAGATGTATTGATGCCCTTAATCGATACCACTGCTTGTGTCCTGTTGGCTTCACTGGGCTCCACTGTGAAACCAACATCGATGAGTGCATGTCAGCGCCTTGTCTTCATGGGAGGTACACATTCTCATCTGTTATTTAAAAGTGCAAATTATGCAGAAATAGCATGGAATTATTTCTAATTACAGTCCTCACCAGTGCAGAGTGGAGTCATATGTTACATGTTGTAAGCAGCAATCTAAAGTGATTTGCTTACAGGTTGTCTCATTGATCTCAATTACAGTCATTATCTTTGCTGTAGGGGAAATATTCATTCAAAAGGCAATCTTGTGTTAATGTCTCTGCATTAACTGTACAATGAAAGGCTTCCTGCATCAAGGTTTTATCTCGTACAGAAGTGCAAATGTCACAAATCAGTGTTTTCCTCTCAGCTGCAAGGATGGAATATATTCCTTCTCCTGTCTCTGTGAACCTGGATGGAGCGGCAGAAGATGTGAAACAAACATTGATGTGAGTCAACCTAATAATTGATAAAACCCTGCAGGTTGTTCTAGAGCAATAGCAGGAGAAGTTTGTTATCTTTGTGTGGCCTTTGGTATCGCTAACTCCATCGATTTTTGTACAAGAGAAGTCAATTGAACTTGCAGGATCATGTAAGCATTGTACAAATACCTGATTAGAAGAAATTGCTCAGTCTAAAACCTAATTGATTTAAACTGCGGCTTGTGCTGCACTCTGGAGATAAAACATTGAGTTGCTTACAGGAGCTGGGTGAGCATTTAGCTAAATGTACAATCTGATCATCTGCTGGTAACTACTTACAGTTCATTAAGTGTCTTTTAAAACAACCCTTTATGCTCTTGAGAGGCAAATCAGACTTTTTATGCTTGCATGAGTCATATTATTTCTTATATTTATTGCAAGGTCTTATATTTTTGCTATCTTTCACAGGACTGTGCATCTAGCCCCTGTTTACATGGAGGCTCATGTGTGGACCTCATCGATAAATACGCATGCTTTTGTCAGGATGGTTACACCGGCAAAACTTGTGAGACTGATATAGACGTCTGCAAAAAAGCTGCTTTTAATGTGTCACTATGTTTCAATGGAGCCACCTGCATCGACGGTAAAGGACCGAACTTTACATGCAGGTGAGGAATCCTCTTTTAAACCCCTTAAAGCAAATAATTTTGTGTATTATTGATAGTAAAATATTTTTCATTGGAGTCATTGTCTGTTGGCTTGATTGAAACAGCAATGCCCTGCTGAGAGCATTCCAGGTGCATAGTTTAAATGTTTTTTTCCTGCACAGGACATTTACAGTCTGTGTCCATTGCTGCAGTTTTTTAAGCTGGCAGAGCCCCGTTTACTGCAAAATCAATGAAATTAAGTGTTTTCAGCACTCGGCTTCCTAAGTGCAGAAACAGCCTCAGCATCAGTTATTTTAGTCACTATGCACATCACACATTTTAGTTGAAATAATTCAACTTTTTTAAGAATGCTGTGGTTGTACATGCCTCTTCTTCAGGATCAAAAAACCGGGGGCAGAACTTATGGTAGCAGTTTTGTAAACATCGACGGCAAAGGAGAAACTGATCTGACTTTTCTTTTGCTGGGAACTATTTGTAGTCTACAGCTGCTACCATGCCAGAACAGTATTCCTTCATGCTGTTTCCATGTCTTCATGTCGTTTTGTTGTTATTTCCATCATTAAAGGAAAATGTTAAGCACATGGAACAATAAAACAGACCTTAAAGTCATGAGGGAAACACAAAATTTAAAAGATAGGTATTAAGAGAGGGTGTTAAGTAAGATAATAAGGTATAACTTTGAAATATTGTCTTTTTAGAGGTACTAACTTATTGCATTAGGATCTAATGCATTAGTACATGTACCTAAGAAAAGCAGAGCCCCCCCCCCAGGACTCAAGAGAGAAGAGAAAGTGACACATTGTGGTCCAAAATCAACAAAGATTTTATTTGTTTCACTGATAAAGTCTTCAAAAAAGGCCTGTGCATGTTTTTCTTATCAAAATACCCTTGCATAACCTACTTAAAAACTGCTTTATCATGGTTTTAGTCAGTATTTACAAATTAATTTGGCAGCCTCAGAGAACACAAAGCCTCGCACACCCCCTTAGATCTTCGGCACCCCCCATGGTACAGCCACCCTATGCTGGGAACCAATGATCTAATGTCCTATTCGCACAGGATTAGTATTACCAAGAGGCCTCCGATAATTTGTGATGATCGCGCAGGAAGTCTGTGTTTTTAACCCTGTATAAGTCGATTCTGTCTGTGAATTGCAGAGTGAAAATTCAAGGGCAAATTACCAACAATAGTGCAGCAAACACAGACGTCAACAGGTAGTTCTAGTCCCACGTGAATTGGCATGTCTGTAATTTAGGGTGGTAATTATGTTTTTTTTTTTGTTTGTTTGTTCGTTTGTTTTTTTGTTTGTTTTTTTAAACTTTCCGTGTGGCTTTTTTGGACCTAAAAGAATAGTAGGATATTGTTAACAAAGTTTGACACATTTAGGTTATAAATAGCACTTCTCTGAGTAAATTTCAGGTTATGTGTAAAAGTAGCCTTTTTTAACTTAATTTATTTAAACTCCACTGTCCAAATGTGCGTAGACATCTATCTGCTCTTCCTCCTACAGTTTCTCTTTGCAAGTGAAATCCAAAGTTTTTGTCTTAACACACTAGATATGTTAGAATAAGGTTGCTGTAAACATGTGAAAACACTGAGATCTACATGTGACTGAATTCATGATTTAAACTATTAGAAAGTTTTGCACCTCTTTCCTGGCTGGATTTCGTGTGGGCGTGGCTAATATGTGGCTCATTATGTAATTAGCCCCTAGTAGGGAATGACCCTGCCCCTCTGACACTACAATATAAAATCACAGAGCAGTTCATCTCAGTACAGTCTGATGTTGGCTGATGTCACTGCCTTTATTGAAAGTTAACAGCCAGGTAAATGCTGTTTCTGTACACTGTGAGGTAAATTTGCTAAATCTATAAGCCACAGTCATCTATGGATCATTTGAAGCATCATAACAGAGATCTCAGCTGGAAAACAGACTTTGTCTCCTCTCTGGCACAGAGCCAGGCAGCTGCACTCTGATCATAAGGTCAACATTCAGATTAAAACATTTTTTAAATCTGAGAGGATCGTGTTTCTCCTGAGTGGGCGTGGCTTCAGCTCATTCAAAGACACGCCCACACAATCCTGGAGCAGATTTTACTGCCTAATTTTTCATGATTTTGAAGCTTAAATTTATAAACTTAGAGATGTTTTAGTTGACTGAAATTTGATTTAGGGGGGCGAAACACAGTGACATATCATACAACAAACCTAAATACAGATTTATTTTCACTTTGCAGGGCTGGTAAGATTTGAAATTCAGCATTCAGTGGTTAGTTTGCAGCAGCTGATCTGTGCAAGGAGTTCTATTGTGTATGCATAATGATCCCACATTTATAGAGTGCAGAATGACATCAACTGCATAAAAGCTGTGAAAAGTAACAGGAGAGGTTCATACTTAACATGAGACATCTCACTTTCTCGTACATAATTGGACGGATGCTAAACTCTATTCCTCTGTCTGATCAGCTGTAGATGCGCACAGGGGACTTCTGCAACCTTGATGTGTAAAAGGGGAGTTGGAGTAAATATTTTATTAGTCAGGAAATGTCACATCACCTGCAGAACATGTTGTGCACAACATTTTCTTTAATGAATTTTAGAAATAAAAATTCATGTTATTGCCATTGCTGCAGCACCTCCATGTTTCCCTACAAAAATGTCTGTAAATTTGAGCACATTGCAGACTTCACTTTTTACATGCAAATGCACCACACCAAACACCGACATCAGAGGGTAATCCACAAATTACCAGAGGTCCACAGGTAGTACTAGTCCTGTGTGAATAGTCCCCTTGTCAGTATTTCAAAAAAAGATAAAGTATTTTGATGCATTAGCTCATTTTTTTAAAAAACCAAGTCATTCCTTAGGGAACAAACTTCTCATTCTGAATTATTTGCCTTTTTTAATTTTTTTTTTTTTTTCTCTTAATGATGTTATGTTGTTGGGCCTTCCAAGGTGCTGTCCCAGTGTGCAATACTTGGTCAAGTGCCCTCTAAAGTGCTCTTTGTGGACATAACCTGGTAAAGTACCTTCTAGGGCAGTGTGTCCCAACCTTTTTACTTTTACTAACTTAAAACACACGGAACCCAACCAACACTCTTAAGTGCTCTTCCAGAGGACAACTGTGGTTTAGTGGTATGATCACATGATTGAAAATGTCAAATCTTCCCAAAAGTTTTTATAAGATGTCACTATAAATGAATAGCATTTTTTTGTACGCAGGTGCCACACTGCAGGTGCCCTTTTCTCATTTTTGGCCCCCTCCTCTAAAACATCCTATGTGTGCTACTGCACTGGGATATTTCCGTTTTTTATGTGTGGTTGGGTTTTTTTTGTATTTTACTTTATTTTTCAGAAACCTAACTGTTTTTTTTAGCTCCCTATCATTTTAGGATGCTTGAAATGCACTTAGTGTCAGTAATACTGAGTCATTCAGCCAGCCTCCTGGTAAAAATCACTCGTGTTCTGACAGCGTCAGAGGAATTTATCCCGTCTCTATCTGAAATACATCTTGTCTCAGAAGAAAGGAGCTACAGTAAACAGTTTGTGTGTAATCAGATACAGCTGCAGCTCCTCTGTGTTGGTTGCAGGTGAATCATTACATTTTAATTGCTGACACGCTCTCCCCTGAGTGATGAAGTGTTTCTGAATACAAGGTGTACGTAGTAAAAGTGTGCAGATTTGACACAGCAGCTCCCTGGATGCCTCACTGTTAATTACATAGTCTAACCTTGTGCTGATGTGCTGCTGTATGCTCGGTGTCATGATTTAATGTATCCCAGACTGCTACCACTCCAAATAGGTTAGTGCTCTTTACAGTGGAACAAATTGATGAACTGGGCTGTGTACTGCCTCAGCACGGTTCTCGCTCGGTTTTCTTTATTACAGGGTAATTTATGCATTACACAGGAAGACAATTCAGTGCATGGTGTGCATTTACAAGTACATATGGATGAGTTCAAAGTCAAACTTCACACAACAAAGCCCTTTAGTGCCCTGCTGATCTGCATGATTATATGCACTTTTCACAAAAAGGAATTCTATTGCTGAATTTAGAAATTCCATAAAATATATTGTGATAAAGCCTGTTGTATGTCTCCTTACTTGAACTCAGAAACCAGGCTATTTTCTAAGTGGTTTCATATAACCTTTGACTGTGTGGCTGTAGGGTAAACTCCTAATGTGAAGCAATTTCTGCAAGTAGGAAAACAAAGCTTGCTACAAAAGTAGACAGGACAATCGGGAAGAAGATTCCTCATTTATACATGCCTTTTGTTTGTCTCTGCAATCCTAGCAGTGGGGTAGGCATCAGATAAGGCTAGTTACTGCCAAGAAGCTTGTATTTGTATTTTCCACTGTAAAGACTCACTGTAAGTACAATCTTTGACTGATTGGGACCATCATGCGTGTAAGTGTGTAAGTCGGTATGCATATAAGACCAGGAAGACTTTACAACTGGATCCCCTATATTGTATATAAGGCAGTGTCACAGGTATGAGAGCAAAGATCAGGACAGGACTGTACCAGCGTTCTCTCACATGGAGTCTTACTTACCGTTCCTGCATCCACTAATGTTAAGAGTCTTGTAAGAAAAATCCACCGTAGGCTTACGTTATAACTTATACTGTATCTTAAACTCCTAGTAGGAGTAGTCCTCCATACAATACAGTTGCCATGGTGTATTGTTTTGAAAGGTGGGATAACTCAGAGGATGAAGAGGAGCAGAGGGTTTTACCAGCTGTTTGGTGTCAACAGCGTTCTCACCATGATAGATTACATCTCTCAGAAATGTTCAATGACTGTTTAGGGACGCTGGCTGTCATTTTCCATATGCAGAGATAATTTTATCTGTCCAACAACATACGTCAGGTACATTGCCTTATGTTAAGACTAGTGCTGAAAATTGATAAAAACAACTAACTTAGGTTTATCACATCATGAGGCTGTGATTAAGCACAGCTTAGTTTTTTTTATAGTTCCAGTGTGCTTTTATATATTTTTTTAAATTGATTTTCTTATTGTCAGTTGTTTTTTTATTTTATTTATTATTTATTGTTTTTTTATTTTATACTTTCTGAATGCACTGTAGTTGATATAACACACCACAGTAGTATTAAAGCCATCCTTTAACCCTTAGAGCTCCAGCAGCATGGACCCCTTTGTAAATTGCTTGGTAACTTTTGAACCGTAGGTCATAGGCATTAACTTGTTTTTTCCTGTGAAAGTTCTGTGTTATGCCTTTCTATATTTGTTCCTCATGCATTCGTAGCTCTTACAGAACATTTTCTAGTGAGCCCAGAACTTGGCTGACTTCCTGGGGTCTCAGATGACAAGGTTGTCATATACAACAAGAAGTGACACATTTTAGAAAAACATTAATAACTTTTGAACCATATGTCATTGACACTTACACATTGTTTCTTCTGAAAGCTCACCATTTTGTCGTTTGTTTGCTACCGTCGATGTCTCCATAGCTTTTAAGGACGCCATTCTAGCGAGCCCGGAACTTCTGTGATTTTTCAGCGTTTTTAAATATGAAATCCAGGGCTTTAGATCCGATAATAAGTGTCTTTTTGTCCATTTTTAATCTATTTTAGATTATGTACCTTGGCTGTCCTCAGTGGGCAACATTTAGATGCAAAGCATTGTGGGAGTTGTGGTCAACCAGTTGCTTCTCTACTGCTTAAGGGAACGGCACAAATGAAACTAACTGCAAAAAAGCGCATAGACTTTTTTTGTATGCATGTATATATTTTGAAAACCGTTAGTCACAGAATGTTTATTTTTTCACTTTTTTGTCCCCAAGAGATGGGAGAACAAGTCTGTGCAAAGAATATGCCTTGTCACTATTCCTCACCGTGTGTTATCAATGAAAATCTTTGTGTTTCAAATCCCGATTTGTTTTTTAATTTTGTATTTAGAGTCTTAGAACTTTTTCATAATTCAAGTGACATTACTGTAGAAGATATATTCTTAAAGCCCAGGTTGTCCTGAAAAAAAGATGTATAGAGCTTGACTGTGCACCACAGGATTGACAAATCATTTCTGGTCGTTCCTTAGGATCTGGACTGCTTCATCTCACATCCCCAGAGTTGCAAAAGTTCAAAACTAACAGAAACGAGCTGAACTTACCTCATTAGTTTAGGCAATGCCAGCATGGCACGTCACTGTGTGTTCCATCACGGTTACCAGCCTACTGTTTTGTATTGTAGATAACCAGAAATTTATCCTGTTATCAAAGAAAACAAGCTTTGTTATCCTGAGACAATAACACCACAATGACAGTAAGCTGAGATTTTAAGAAATAGCTGAAATCTTCCAATCATGATAGGAAAACTGTCACTTTATTCTAAGATAATGAAATAAAACAGTGGAGATGATGAGAAAACATGCAGAAAGTACTCTTTATCACAGGAAATTCTTTTAGGTGGTGTAAAATACTGTATATGGATGCATGGCATCTGTTTTATACCTCACTGTCTACTGTGAAGGGGGTAAGAGAGTGGGAGATCAAACCTTATGGACATAAAGTCCAGCATCTGTCCATGTAGCTCTCAGTTAAAGTTCTTTTTTTTATTTTCATGTTCCAATTTTGTGTTTTTCCACAGATGACTGCCCTGTTATTTGTAATTTACATCACTGTCCTGAAAAATAAAATCACATTATTAGATTTTCATTTTAAAAAGCAGGCATGTTTTCTACATCCACACATTTTTCCACTTGAATGGGGAGGGTTTGGTCAAGCTAGGACTCTGACTAATAGCCTAAAATGTAAAATCAGTCATGCAATGGTTTCTTGGCCAGCCCACATCTACAATACATAAAAAACAGAGTGTTGTTTTATCTGCATGCCATGTGTGAAGTGGTACACATTCAATCTTGCACCTACTTCTATCTTCTCTCTTGTTATGCCGGCTGTCCAAGAGGTAATACTTGAAACACTCCTGAAATTGTAGCAGTGCATGATCAAATCAACCGTATTTGCAGTCAGCAACAGAGGTCTGATAGCAAAATGTTCCACAAGTTTGTTTTTTTTTTTTTAAACATAAAATAATCTCTCTTTTCTGGCATGGTTCAGTTTTTGTGTCACTTTTTTCTGATGTCAAATACTCCCAAAGATGTTCAGAAGGTTTGCAGGTCTGCTGAATCTGTATGGGAAATCCATGCAAGCCAGCAGACCTTGCTCTTCCTTGGCCCCGGGTAGCTTTGCTGCATGATCGGGCTCATTGTCCATCTGGAAAATGACTGCTCTTCTACAAAATGTAAAGCCAGTGGGGGTGACATCTGCAGAATTGAACAGTGCCTCTCTTTGCCAAAGGTTTAGTTTATCCTGAACACATTACAGAAAGCCATCACCAAAACTAAATATGTTCCCTCGATTTACCTGTAGATTTAAAGCACTGCTGAATCAGTCTATTCTGTTTTTACTTCCCATCAAATGAGGTTGTAAATTATATGAAGACTCGGGTTAAAAGTTTTTGATTTGAAAACTTGACTGGAGTTTTTAGCAGGGATTTCATTAGTACAATTTGTCGTGTTGGAATAGTTTTTGTCGAGCAGGGCTAAAGGTCCCCAAAAAGTTGGGGTGCTGTGTAAATGTAAATAAAAAACGCAATGGATTGCAAATCTCATGAACTCGTATTATATTCACAGTAGAACTTAAACAGCATAACAGATGTTGAAACTGAGACAATGTTAGCTCTTTTTGAATTTGATGGCAGCAGAGACAGTGCAATGTTTACCATTGTACCATGTCTTTGAACAACAGTCTGTAAACGTCTGGGAAGTAAGGGACCAGTTGTTGGAGTTTAGGAGAGGAATGTTGTCCCATTCTTGTCTGATGTAGGATTCTAGCTGCACAACAGTCCTGGGTCTTCTTTGCTGTATTTATGATGCTCCAAATGTTTTCTACTGGTGAAAGGTCTGGACTGCAGGCAGGTCAGTTCAGTACCTGGACTCTTCTACTGTGAAGTCATGCTGTTGTGATGGATGTAGTGAGCGGTTTAGCATTGTCTTGCTGAAAAATCCTTGAATGGGAGCATATACTGCTCTAAAACCCCTCTATACTTTTTGGCACTGGTAGGTCCTTCCCAGATGTGTAAGCTGCCCATGCCATAGGCACTAATGCAACAACATACCATCAGTGATGCAGGGTTTTGATTTTTACTCTGATAACAAGATGAATGGTCCCTCTCCTCTTAAGTCCACAGGACATGGATTCCATAGTTTCCAAAAAGAATATCAAATTTGATTCATCTGACCATAGAACAGTTTTACAATTTGCCTCAGTCCATTTTAAATGAGCTTTGGCTTAGAGAAGATGGCAATATTTCTGGATTGTGTTCACACATGGCTTCTTCTCTGCTAATACAGCTTTAACTCTCATTTGTGGGTGGCATGATGAACTGTGTTGACAGACAGTGATTTCTGGAAGCATTCCTGAGCCCATGCAGGGATTTCCAGTGCAGCATCATGCCTGTGTTTAATGCAGTGCCACCTGAGATCCTTAGCATCTAATATTGACCTTCAGCCTTCGCCTTTGTACGCAGAGATTTCTCTCAATCTTTTGATGATTTTATGTTCTGTAGATAATAGTAAATTTAAAGTCTTCACATTTTTAGGCTGAGAAACATTTTTATGCATTTTTTTCAGCAGCTCAGTTTTCAGCAGAATGGTGAACCTCTCCCCATCCTTACTTTGAAGAGACTCATTCGGCTGCTTCTTTTATACCCGGTCATGTGACTGACCTGTAGCCCATTAACCTGTTCAGTTGCAAAATGCTCCTCCAGGCGTTTTTCATTAGTACCAAGGTTATAATAGTTTTGGATTTTTTAATAGTTTTATTTTTATTTTGTTTTCGCTTTCTTTTTTCAATTTCAGTTTAGTTTTAATTAGTTTTTCTGCTGGTTTGTTAGTTGAGTTTAATTTTTTTATTTTGCAAAAAATGCTTCAGTTTCATTTTTGTTAGTTTTAGTGTTAGTTTTAGTTTTTTTCCGATACATGTCAGGGCTGAGGGAACATCATATCTTTTCAAGAACATATTAAAACAGGCTTCTCTTCACTTTTCATTATATTTATTTAAAGATGACATTTGAATACAACTCCAGACATAAAATTGCCACTGTATGAAGTCTTATCCAATTAATTCAGGCAATTTTACACTCCCCAGACTGTGGTGTAGGTGCAGGTCAGTATGGTTGTGTCAAAGACTAAAACTAAGGATGTTTTCTCTGTATTTTTATTTTAATTTAGTTAGTTTTATCAGCGATTTATACAGTTTTAGTTAGTTTTTGTTTTTCAGTGAAGCTTAGTTTTGATTTATTTTCAGCTAATTAAAATGATTTTTTAATCTTAGTTTTAGTTATTTAGTTAGTTTTAGTTTACTATAATAACCTTGATTAGTATCACTTACTTTTCCAGCATTTGTTGCCCTGTCCCTACTTTTTGAGCTGCATTGCTGCCATCAGATTGAAACCTTGAAATGTCTCAGTTTTAACATCTGGTATGTATGTTCTATCATGAATGAAATATGAGTTTATGAGATTTGCAAATGATTGCATTCTGTTTTTAATTTGCATTTTACAGTGCCCCAATTTTGGGGGGAATTTGGCATGTGCTTTACAGAAGATAAACAAAAGACAGAAACAAAGAGTCAAGAAAAACAACAAATCCAGGCATAATAACTGATGAGACTGGACCTTGCACTGATCTGAGCATTTTGCATACTAAAGTTGGGTTCTCAAGGAGCACATTAAAATCCATGAACAATTCTGCATACAAGGATAAACTAGCTGGCGAAGGCTTGAGAGGAATGTAATGTTTTATGGCCGTGAAGTATTTCAACAGATCTCAAGTCAGCAGGCAGTTTGTTCCAGAGGATAGTGACTGAATGCACCTTCACCAGATTTAGGCTTGATTTCTAACAAAAGCAACAGTTCTATGAAAGTCTCTCTCCTGCGTCATGGCTGCATCACTGCTTGATTTTCATTTGGCTTTTATGAGATCAGCTCAAGGAAAAGATGCATTAAATATGTGGGCAAAAAGGCTCATGTGATTTGGTGCATAAATGAGCCCTTCTCTGTTCAGCATTTCTACTTAAATCCAGTCTGTGATTATCGACAGCATTTCTGATCTACTGTTGTGCCAAATAAAAAATCTATTCTTCTTTATACTTTGACACAAGATGCCAGATCTGACATTAAAAAAAATGCACAGCATTTCTTGATAAACAATAAAAGGCGGTCTTTCTAATAGGTCTGTCGTGTCAGAGCAGTGACAGCGCTGTAAGACAGCCACGCCGCCTTTAAGTATGATGTGTTTTCTTAGCTGTCCACCAGGTTTCACCGGGGACTTCTGTGAAGTGGATGTTAACGAATGCTGCTCAGCGCCCTGCCACAATGGAGCCATTTGCCAAGATCTTATTAATAGCTACGTCTGCCACTGCAGGTCAGGTGAGTCACTCAGACATCCTGCGAGTCTCTCAGCTTGATTTGAAACGAGGCAGCCAAGGCACTTTGTTTTTCTTTCTGAGACGCATTAAAAAAAAGCTTTGTGCCTTTGTGATTCATGAACGAGATGTCTGGGACGCAGCCTTGATGGTGAGATGTTATATGTGAACAATGCTCCATGCATTTACTTTGCCCTAGATGTGCTAGAATGTAGCTCACCATGTGTAAACCATGTTAATACTCATATTGGATTGAAGGAGGCCGTTTTAAGTGTCACTAAAGGTTGCCATAATGCCTGCATACCTTCATTCAAGAGCCATCCACTTTTCCTCCAGGGACAAATTTGTAGTCATACAGTACTAAAAAAGACGATACAAGCAGAGCTCATTAAAATGTATGTGGCATCTTACTCTTTAGTGAAAGCCTTTTCTTGTCTTTGTATGTGTGTGAACCCAAAAAGAAGCAAATCAATGTAGGAGAATCTGATTGATATTCACTTCAGAGGGTGGAAGTGGGAGAGCCGGGGCTCACCACGGCACTCTGTGGGCTTTTGTTCCTGGCAGGTTGGACAGGCCTTCACTGTGAGGATGACATTAATGAGTGCCTCCCTCAGCCCTGCAACCAGGGGATCTGCATTCAGAATGATCCGGGCTACGGCTACACCTGTTTCTGTCGTCCTGGATTTGTGGTGAGGCTCCCCACCTTATTCCTCATGGCTGTCTATTTTTATTTTTTTATTGACCTTTATCCTCCTGTGTGTTCATCTGTTAATTCATCTGTTATCAGCTGAAGTATTAATAGCCCTTTTTTAACGCTATAACGTTTTTATTGTGATCATCATTTGTGATTGTTGATTTAAAAGGAGCTTCTAAAAATGTGAAATGTTATTATTATTATAATGACAGATGAGAACAAATTTTTAGCCCTCTTTGAAAATGTCAGTTTTTCCCCAATTATTTGGGAGGGATCTGGACCTCCACTTCACACCAGAAGTCAGACGAGGACATATCTCGTCTTCTTGTACTGGAAGTTACTTGGACTTCGTTGTTTTCTTTGTGCATCGCCGCCATATTAATGTAGGCAAGTCCACCACATAAGAAAGAACAAGTAGACAAGAAAAATACATGAGTTTTCAGACTAACAGGCACAGTGATTACATAACATCTATTTGTGATCCAATAGTATCCAGAAGTATCACTTTGCACAGACATAATATGCGACAGGAGATTGGCTGGCTGGCCAAACGCCGATGTTGCCGCCATGTTGCCAGAGGCAAGTCTGCTACGTCATTCAATATGGTAGACAAGGATTGTGCAAGTTTTCAGAATATAAAGCGCAAACAATCAAATTAATATTATATATATATATATAAATTCAAAATGAAAGAATATCTATACATATATGAAACTTTATTGTATGTAAAATAATTTTATTTTAAATTATGGAGTACAGCTTTTCATTTAACTGAGAAAACACAAGAAAGCAGATTCTTCTTTTATGTTTCACTATCAGTTATTATTTTAATATGGATTATTTATTATAAATGATTCATTACAATCCATGCAATCTCATTGTTTTCTCTGATGTTATCGCTGTACTTGTATACCTAAGGACGTGCATTTTTTTTGTCTACTTGTATTTTCTTATTTTCTTATTTTCCTTTTTGTTGAGCCGTTGCTTATGTTTGGAGAAAGAAGGGAGAGGTAGATAACACCGTCACCACAGTGTTAAACAGCGGTGGGAGTACTATGCTGTGGGAATGCTTCAGTGCAACTGGGAATCTCATGAAAGTGGAAGGAACCAGGAACACTCCTGGTGAAGGCCTACCTTCAGATGACCAAAGTGAACGTTACTGACTGGCCTGAACAAATCCCTGACTTGAATCCCATTGAAAAGCTGTGGGGTGAACTGAAGACAGAGGTCCATGCCAGAAGACCATCAAACCTGGAGGAGCTTGAGAGATTCGCCAAAGAAGACCCAGCTGAGATTTCTCAGGGGACGAGACTGAAACTTGATGAAAATTACAACAACTGCAGGCTGTTATCCAGCAAAAAAGAGACACAACTGAGCATTAGCATCATGAGGGATCATTATTTAGACCCTGATAGTTTTATGGTGTGTGAAATAATTTTGTCTCTGTGTGCAAGTAAAAGAAAATTTAAGCATCCAAAATAAAATGAGGATGATTGGAAAAGCTGTTTTTTTTTAAATTCATTATCTGTTGAACAGCACTTGGAAATCCTTTGGAGAAATTGAAATCTTCACAAGGGGGCTAAGGATTTTGTCCTCATCTGTATGTTTTACTGGTGTTTTGAGTATCTTTTTTTAAGTAAAGATATCTTGTCAGCCTTTTTGTGCTTGGCAAAAATGTATCACCAAATTGACATCTCCAAAAACAAGGCTACCTGTTTTAGACTTTTATGTCACAAATATAAAGTTAAAATGACCAGATACCATCCTCTATCACTTGTCTCTGTATATTTATTATGTAATACAATTTTCCCTACTTAAAATAAACTCATTTATTCAAGCTGTTAACATTTAATCCTGCTTAGCATTTCATTTCAGAATTACTCCCCACATCTGAAGCTTGTTTGTCTTGCGCACACAGGGCAGGAACTGCGAGCACAACTATGACGATTGCCTGTTGAATCCGTGTCCAGAAGCGTTTTCCTGTGTAGATGGCATCAACAAGGTCAGCTGCCTCCCTCCCGCTACACACGCTGTTCCCTTGACACCCATGCTCAAGAACATCACTCGCGGCCCCACACCGAGAGCGCCAACGCCAACACTCAGCCCGGCACAGACAGCTGAGCAATCTGCAGGTACACAACACGCTGTAAAGTCATGTCGTAATACGCAGCACAGTATGTCCACTTTTTTTGTTACTTTTCCTCCTCCACATTTTAGATGGAAACTTTCTTTTTACTTCACTACATATTCTGACAGCTTGAACAGCTATCACTGCATGAAAAGTGAGATTTTGTTAGTAAGAACTATTAATAGCTGTGGAAACCATGTTAATGACCATCTATTGGAAGTCCCAGACAGTAACGACGGCTTAGTAGAGCTGCCAGGAACTGACAATTTGCTTGAATATGTGAATATATAGACAAATTAATTTTAAAAAATCTTAGATAATTACTGCAAGAGTGCATTCGTGTAAAGCAGAGTTTTAAGAGAATGTTAACAGTGCCATACTAACGACTGAAATGAAGAAAGTATATTTGCTGCTTCTTTCTAAAGAATTATAGTCTTACACAAGACAATCGTTCAGATTTTCAGCCTGAGACCTCTGTTCTGACAATTGTAATACTGTGGCCCATTTATCAGATGGTTGTAAAGATGATCTTGTCCAATTGCACAAAAATAGGTGAGTTAAAATAAATGACTGCATAAATATTAACCCCCTTTTAAAATGACTGGCCTAATTTCCCAGAGGTCCAGCCAATTAGTGCTAATAGTCTCACATGTAGTGAAATGGGGATCACCTGAGTGCAGTGAATATGTCTCAAGTGATTGTAGTATAAAGATACCTGTGTCTGGATGATCCAGTCACAGGTTAATTAGTATTCCCAGCTACCATTACACCATGAAGACAAAAGAACACTCCAAGCAACTCAGAGAAAAGGTTATTGAAAAGTCTAAGTCAGAGGATGGATAAAAAACAAATCCAGCATCATGAAATGGAAGGAATATGGCATATGTGTAAACCTGCTTAGATCAGGCCGTCCTCGCAAACTGAGTGACCGTGCAAGAAGTAGACTAGTGAGAGAGGCAACCAAGACCCTATGACTACTCTGAAGGAGTTACAAGCTTCAGCAGCTGATATGAGAGAGACTCTGCATACAACAACTTTCGCCTGGGTTCTTCACCAGTCAAAGCTTTTTTGGAGAGTGGCAAAGAGAAAGCCACTGTTGAAGAAATTGTTTGCCAACAGGCATGTGGGAGACTCCATGGTTAAGTGGAAGAAAGTTCTTTGATCTGATGAGACCAAATGATGCTTTTTTGGCCATCAGACAATCATTATGCTGTGGGGCTGCTTGTCAACCGCCTGCCCTGAAAGGCTTGTAAAGGTAGGGGGTAAAATGAATGCAGCAATATCCTGGAGTACAACCTTATTCAGGCTGAAAGAAGACTGCAGCTTGGGAGAAGATTTATTTGACAGTAAGACAATGACCCGAAGAATACAGCAAAAGCTACACAAATTGGTTTAAAGACAAAAAGGTGAATGTTCTGGAGTGTCCGAGCGAAAACCCAGACCTCAAGCCAATAGAGAATTTGTATATAGAGTTGAGAAGGGCTGTTCATGCCTGATCCTTGTGCAACCTGGCAGGGCTAGAAAAGTTTGTGAAAGAAGAATGTTGTAAAATTGCAGTGTCCAGATGTGCAAGCCTGATTGAGATGTATCCGCACAGACTCAGTGCTGTTATTGCTCCCAGAGGTTCATCTACTAATTACTGACTTAATAGGGGTGAATATTTATGCGGCCACTTATTTTACCTTACATATTTTTATTTAATTGACAGTACTTTGTAGAAATCTGTTTTCACTTTGACATTCAAGAGCTTTCTTTTTGACCAAAAAAGCTAAATTATATTGACCATGATTGATTTATAAAATCAAAAAAAGAGGTGAATGCTTTCTGTAGGCACAGTAGCTAAAAACTAGCCACACTTGGCTTGTTTACTCTAAAGTTGCATTTGACCGTGCAAGACTCTTAGACAACACACTAACAGAGTCTGTTAGTGTGTGGTGTGCTGATCTGGTTGTCTACTAATTAGAAGACTGTCCATTAGTACCCACCTCCTCCAGTCTGCATGTAGATCTGTCCTGAACCCCAAAGTGCTCCTTAAGATGTGGTCTTTTGTGTATTAGCTTGCTGGGTAATGATGACCCTGAAATGGTTCGATCGTTAGTTTATGGATGTCAGTGTAAATGAGGGAATATTGACGAGAGCTGTAAAGCATCTAGAGTGATTAAAGAGTAGAAATTATGCTATACATGTAGGTCATTTACTATATCTATAAATGGTAATTTCTATAGCCTTGAGGTGTAATTTACAAAGGCTGAATCTCTGATTTTCTTTTTTGAAGATTGATGGTTGATTGGGAAGGCAGCCCATTAAGAGTTTTCTATACATGAACCTTAAAATAAACTCTTAATGTTGCAAGAAGCAAGGGCAGAGCAGCTCACACTAAACCAATGTGCTCTCTTATCTTAGCTGTGCTGCAGAATGAGCTAAAGTATCTGGGGTTTATTTTCAGAAGCCTAAAGAAAGTGCATAACAATCAAATTCATTAAGATGAAGACATATGTACATTCTTCCATACATATACTTTGTCTTCTTTAATGCTCTTATTAAGGTTAAAATATATCATAGTCACACCGTTTATAACTGAATCTAATATCTGAATCCAGAGTGGCATTAATGTGTGTAGGATGACTGACCAGCAATGGACCTATATCTGCGAAAAGGGCTTTTAATGGTGTAGCCTTCAAAGCTAAGGAATTCTCTTAGCTGAATTGTGTCTGGTGCTGCTCTGCCCACATTGAAAGACATTAAAAACACATTTTGTGTCTTGACTGTTCTGCTTGTGGCTGTGCACCACAAACAGAGCAGTTCTACCACTTAAATAAACCTTTGCTTAATTAGGATAGTTGTTTCTTCTACTTTTATTACAAAAAAAGTGTAACATAGATTTTTTAGGATTAACAGCATTTAGTTCATTTGTGATATACAGTAGCATATCATCTGCATACATACATAAACTGATGTTGTGCTCTTCTGTTGTATAATAGGGACATAAGGGGAATGCAAATTAAAATCAGGTCATGTGAAGTAGCTCTGAACCGGTCTAAAACACAGCCAGAAGGACTACATTACTCCTCAGTGCTCATGAGATTCAAGAGCAGATCATGCAGTCAAGAAAAGAAAGTAGAGGGGAGATTAGCATTTTGTTTTGTGGTCGGAAAGTCTTAGCACTGCCAGTTTCTCAGCCACCCCTGTGACAATTACCCTCCGCTGATCTGTTAATGTGGAAGCTGGCACTTGATTTCAACATGCCTTGATGGAGACTTCTAAGTTTAAACATGAGGAGCTCATATAATAATGGCTTTTTTATTTTTCACAGAGCAGTGTGCCTTGGAGTTTTGTAGTTATGAAACATTCATTTTGGGGCTCTTAATGCCCTCTGGTTATGTCTTTTGAAGACAAAGCAGAACACAGTTTTGAAGAAAAGCTGAACAAAGGTTATGCAGAAAAAGATATGAGCTACTGACTCGACACACCAGAAAGACTGTTTCACATATCTATGGCATGGGATATATTTCCCATCTATCTGGGGATCTCCCCATAGACGGTGTTTGGGAAGGGCAGAACCTTTCACATTAAACTCAGAGGGTAAGTGGATGAACAATCTGTATGATACATTCATTACAGGCCAATTGATAAGAGCCATCAAATGTCACTTCCACTCTGGAGTGATCATGCCCCATTCTGGATAAAGTCAAGTACTGAAGGTGAATGGTGATGGAAATTAAACGCTATTGGGTTATATTTTGCGCATCAGATAATTTAAAAAAAATATTCATAATAGCTGCCCCTTGTCTCCGATGCTGTTTGGGATTTTCATGGACAGGATCTCCAGGTACAGTCAGGGGAAGGAGGGTTTCCAATCTGGGGAGCTCAGAATCTGTGGTTCTGTTGGCTTCCTCGATCGGGGACCTTCAGCAGGCACTGGGGTGGTTTGTGGCTGAGTGTGAAGTTGCTGGTATGAGAATCAGAACCTACAAGTCTGAGGGCATCCTCTGCCTGAAAAAGGTAGATTGCTCCCTCCAAGTGGTCTTTGCCCCAGTTGAAAGAGATCAGGTATCTCGAAGTCTTGTTCACAAGTGAGGGTGGAATGGACCATGAGATTGACGGGCATGTTGGTGCAGCATCAGCAGTTTTACAGACTCAGTGTGCAAAGGCCTTTAGGAGAGACTTCCATCTAGACCTTCTGTCATAGGCCCAGATCAATGGAGGGCTAAAGTGATGCTTGCCCTTGCAGAATTTTGTCCCATCTCCACACAGGATCTCTGGAGCTCAGTCAGAGTGACCATCAGATTCTTGATCACCTTTCATACTAAGGCACTTCTCCTCTGATTGCTCAGTTTAGCTGGGTGACCAGCTCTTGGAAGAGTCCTGGTTGTGCCAAACTTTTTCCATTGGAGAATTATGGAGGCAGCTTGGGAACCTTTCAGCACAGCGGACTTTTTTTTTTTAGCCTTCTCCAGATCTGTGCCTTGCAGCAATCCTGTCTCTGAGCTCTGCGGGCAGTTCTTTTGACCTTGTGGCTTGGTTTCTGTTCTGGTAGAAAGTAAAATTAAACTAAAATTCAACAAAGTGCAATGTTGCTTTGAATGTGTTTCCAATGATGAGCTTTTTCAGGCATGAGCCATGTAATTCTCGTAAAATCTCATCTCGCAAGTATCAGCTGCAAGGAAGCTGGATGCTCAAAACCTGTTGCATGTTGGTACGGTTATGATTACATCTACAGCGGTTGCCTTGATAATTCTGAGCAAAAGATGGAAGTAATGGATGATAGTTCTGAGACAAAGTCCGTATGTATGGCAAAAGCCACAAATAAGGGTATATGAATGATGTTAAGTCCACACGGGTACACAAGTACCGCACCATATTGTTTTGGAGTGAACTGGTCATGTGACACCATACGCCACGTCCTGAGACCTGTAAATGAGGAAAAAGTGTTTCCATTGCACTTGTGCAATATATTTCTGTATCAAAATGCCTGAAAAACCTCCTCTCGAGAGTGTAAAAACTTTTAGCGATATTTGAGAGGTTTTCAAAATTTAGTTGTTTCCATTACCAGTTTTATATTGTGCTATTTAGTTTTTGTGCATTTCTGAAGGTAATGGAAACTCAGCTTATGAGTTCTTCCATGGAGAGGTGTGCCTTTCCAAGTTATGTCCAAACAATTTGATTTACCACAGGTGCACTCCAGTCAAGGTGTAGAAATGTCTCAGCAACAACTGAGAGAAATGACATAAACCTGAGCTAAATTTCAGGTGTTTTTGCAAAGGGTCTAAACATGTATGCACTGTAAATATGACACAATATACACAGCAGTGTCATGATGGTCTCTTTCTAACCAGTCTGTTTGAAGTTGCTGTGGAAGAAAACAAATAGTTTAAACTAAGCTTCAGTTCAAATAAGTTTTCCATTCTTCAACTCTTTCTATGACTTTCTGGCAAAAGAGGAACTTTAAATCAATATAATTATGAATCATTTTGATATGCTGCACAAAAAACACAGACAAATGGCTAATGGAGAGGAAATCATTTTGATGAACAATTACTTAGCCACCAAGAATAACACCTGTTACCACGATGCTATTGGTAAGAATTTTGGCAGAGTGTCAGCTCCAATGAAAGCGTCTCAATCAAGCCGCAGCTCCAATCACTGTGCCATTACTTCCATTAACATTATGTCGGGAAGTGACACTACATTCTTTTAAATTGATAAGCCATTATACAGATCAATTAGTGCTGTGGATGGTGCAGACAGTTCATTATGATGAATTACAAAGCTATCCTTGCCTCATCCTTCCCTACAAACATTTTTGCAGCAAGGTGTGCCAGTTTCAAAAGAGAGGAGGCCCCGCTGAGTCGGCACTCCAAATGTGATTTTACAGCTTTCGGATCATAGCAGGAAATGATACGTTAGGTTTGATTGAGAGATTGTTGTATTTGTGCAGCTGTGGTGGGAAAAAATCTTGTTTGGCACTACTTGAAACAGCACTCTCCATTTCTATTTGAGACAATATTTCAAAGACTGATGAGACCAATCACTGTTTGGTGGGTATCCTCTAACGCTCAAATGACAGACACAGAGCCTTGTGTGTTGTACATTATTGGTGTTGGATTCAGTCATCTATGTGAGAGGAGGAATTGGGAGCACTGGGCAGATTGTTACTCCTTGACAGATGAGGTCTGTCTACCTTTGAAACTGTTCACAGAGCTGTAAAACAGACCTATTGAACACAGACGAGCTTGAACCAATTCAGTCCGACACTCTGAAAATCACTGCGGGACAAAAATAATGGAGTCCTCGCTGCTGCACCTGATCCAGACCTCATCCTGGAGATGCTGCATCAGTTTCGAAAGGGTTAAAGAAACTCACAAGTTACTGGTGAAGGAAAACAAATCCAAGACCCACACAACCAGAACATCCCTTTACTCTTTAACATTTAAGCGCATAATCAAAGTAAGTAAGAGGACCCAGAAACTCATGAGTTTATCTAACTAGGTCACCATCTAAACGCATGCAGTGCCCTTGGTGCTGCTTGAAATAGACTCAGACAGTGCTCCTTTAAACCCAAGACTGCTCTACAACCTTTGAAATATATCAAGGCTATTGGAATTTAAACATTGTGGGGGCATTTTCTGTGGTTCACTGCCAGAAGAGCATACTATTTCTTCTTGAAGCCACTGGGAACCCAAATCCTCAACAGTTTTCAAATGATGAGAATAAGAGTCTTTTGAGCATTATAGCAAACATCTAAAGCATCAAAGACAGGGTTTAAATCAAATAATGTCATTTTTTCCTAAAGCTTTTCTGGTATTGGGTTTTGTAATGTTTGGATATAGCCTAGAAATATATTACAAGAACTTTAATCATTATATCATTATTAATCATTATCAAATAGTCCAAATTTAGCAGTTTACGAGCAGTAAATGATAAATGGAACATTTTACACTTGTAGAGGGTCAGATATTTGATTGGAGGTCTGTTGTGTTCAACCACTACAGCCAAAATGGAATGTGTTTAGGTCCTCCTTGGCCTTCCTGAAAGCAACAGTGTGTCAGAATTTGGTTTGTTGCGCTCTGGCAACTACTGAAGGTCTCTAACCTCCAATTTCCACATACAGCAACTGCGCTGCGACTGCCGATGAATCGTACTGCGGAGCACATCGCTCTCTCTCTAGTCTATCAGAGCATTTTCACAGCCAGCGCTCCAGACTGGCAGTGGCGCGTCCCTGGAGCGCTGCTTCACCCTGCTTTGCTCAAGATACGCTGCAAAACTGCCAAAACCGCGTCAATAGCCAACGATCAGAGAGCTTCGAAAAAAAAGTCACAAGTGTAAAATATCTGGTTCTTTCAAAATACAACACAATGCATGGACTCCCGGTCACAAATCATCATGATTAATTACATTAATCTTTATCATTAATAACATTAACATTGCCCATAGGCAGGACCTCTGTAATTGAGACAGCAACTTCACTTGTGGTGCATTTAATTTATGTTTTATTTAACCTTTATTTAACCAGAGAAAACCTTATTGAGATTAAAAATCTCTTTTTCAAGAGTGTCCTGGCCAAGACAAAAACAAAAACACTTAAATTGTTTGAGTACTGTTCACTTAAAATTAAAATGAGTTCTAACTCATAAAAATAGAGTTCAAATAGCTGTTTTGGATCTTAAGTAAACACAGCTTAATTTGTTTTACCAAGTAAACTAAAGTAAATTGAGCCAGTTACCTGTTATGGCCAAGAAGTACAAGTTACTTGTTTAACCTCTTCTAAAGTATTTAGAAAAGGTTAAAAAAAAAAAAAAAAAACCTGAGTAAACTCAACTCAATAATTCTGAGTAAAATTGATGTTGCTGTTTATATTGTAGTAAATGTATCTCTGTGTACAAAATGAACACAACAAGCAGGCGATTTAACAAATGGGTTTCAGATATTGGTAGTAGCAGTACATAAATATTTGAACCAAGTTTTACAATTACAATAAAAGCCAACAGTGGTCATAGTGCAAAGAGACAAGGATTTTAACTGTGAATAAATATTAAACAGGGTAATGTGAAATAGAAATGAAATGTAAATATATCAATAAACGGAGGTATATAAAATGGACAAGGTATAAAAAGTGTATTGGTGCAAAGATGAAATAGTTACAGCAAAAACTGTTTAGTGGTCATTACTGCAAATCCTTGACTGCAGAATGGTCATCAGAGTGATTCTGTGACTGTTGAGTTGTCATCAGAGTGACTCTGTGACTGTCGAGTAGTCATCAGAATAACTGTGACTGTTGAGTGGTCATCAGAGTGACTCTGTGACTGTTGAGTGGTCATCAGAGTAACTGTGACTGTTGAGTGGTCATCAGAGTGACTCTGTGACTGTTGAGTGGTCATCAGAGTGACTCTGTGACTGTTGAGTGGTCATCAGAGTGACTCTGTGACTGTTGAGTGTTAATCAGAGTGACTCTGTGACTGTTGAGTGGTCATCAGAGTGACTCTGTGACTGTTGAGTGGTCATCAGAGTGACTCTGTGACTGTTGAGTGGTAATCAGAGTGACTCTGTGACTGTTGAGTGGTCATCAGAGTAACTGTGACTGTTGAGTGGTCATCAGAGTGACTCTGTGGCTGTTGAGTGGTCATCAGAGTAACTGTGACTGTTGAGTGGTCATCAGAGTGACTGTGACTGTTGAGTGGTCATCAGAGTGACTCTGTGACTGTTGAGTGGTCATCAGAGTGACTGTTTGATTGTTGAGTGGTCATTAGAGTGACTCTATGACCGATGAATGGTCATCAGAGTAACTCTGTGACTTTTGAGTGGTCATTAGAGTGACTCTGTGACTGTTGAGTGCTCATAAGAGGAACTCTGACCTTTGAGTGGTCATCAAAGTGACTATGTCACTGTTCAGTGGTCATCTGGGTGACTGTGACTTTTGAGTGATCATCAGAGTGACTCTGTGACTGTTGAGAGGTCATCAGAGTGACTCTGACTGTTAAGTGGTCATCAGGGTGACTGTGACTGTTGAGTGATTATCAGGGTGACTCTGTGACTGTTGAGTGGTCATCAGAGTAACTGTGACTTTTGAGTGATCATCAGAGTGACTCTGTGACTGTTGAGAGGTCATCAGAGTGACTCTGACTGTTAAGTGGTCATCAGGGTGACCGTGACTGTTGAGTGATTATCAGGGTGACTCTGTTAATAGAGATTGGAGTAGCATGCCCTCATAACGCTGCCTTCAGCGACAGTTTTTTCCTCATCTGCTCAGCTCAGCACTGAAAAGTGTTTCCAAACTTTGTTGAAAGTCCCATTAGTTAAAATATGAATCAAATGTGAATAAAATGTTATGATGTTTTCAAATGTCACATCGAGAAAAAGAAAATGAAGAAGACAATGACCCAGATGAATGTGAAATACAGAATGTCCCATGACATGACTACATGAAACAGTCTATCTGGCTTTTCAGGTTAGACTCATCTAACATAATAAAAGCATTTTTACTATTTCAAGCCAGCGTATGAGCCAACCACTAAGAGACATACTCTGGTGATCTTATCATATTCTGGATGTAAAAAACCCATTACATTCAGCACATAAGCAACTAAAAAGAAACCTTATTCCACAGATTTCAGCGATTGTCTTCCGGGATTCATTCCTTCCATCACTGTAAATGCAATGCTGAGCCCTGCAGTATTTAAGCTCTGTGATATCAGAGCTGATGGCAATCTAGAGAGGACACCGCTGGTGGAGGGAGGCTTACTGCAGCTAAGCCATGCTTTGGTTGACTTTCACCACAGCACAGGTGAAGAAGCCGTTATCTTTCACTGCCACGTGTAGTGAAAATGAAATTACTTCAGCTGCTCAAAATCAAGCTGATGAGCGAGGGGTTAGCCAGAGGGTCACTTCAAACATGCACTACCTGTGTGGGGACTGTTAACCCTCAGTTAATCATGCATCTGTTGAACTCTGCAGCACTAGTTTATTTTTATAGTTTGATCTTAATTGAGAGTCTGATTAGTCTGCCTGTAATACTGGAATATATTAAGTGATACAAGTTTGCATGGGAATCATAATGACGCTTGTGTGGTGTGTACAGTTATGAAAGAATGGAAAGAGAAGATGTTAAAAAAGAGTCTGAATGTGTCATATCATCGATAGTTTATGGCCTCTCTGCCCCAGTACTGTAACTGTCAGTGCACTGCGTTGGAGTAATGTCATCAGTTATTTTTAAAACCAGACAGCAAAGATATAATTAGAGACAAGATTTGAAAAGAAAAAAAGCGATATTATATTTAGGATTTGACTCCTCTGTATGTCTCAGCAGTATGATAATGTTCAACTAAATCTTCTTACATAAGTGAATATGAGACATTTTCTGCATAGTCTCGTAGGTACAGTACAGAATGACCTTTTGCCTTCCCTCAGGGCGCTGAAATTACAAGGGTCCGGGAATGGTCCTCTGCAGTATTTTATCTCCATCCTGTGACAAGTTCAATCAGGCAGTCTATTACCGTCACCCATAAATCAGAGACGAAACAGGCCCTACATCCTGGCTTTCTTTTAATCAATGGAGCATTAAGTCGACATCAATTAAAGCACAAAGTCCAAAGTCTATCATCATATTAATAATTGATCTTAACTTTCTATAAATAAATTATTTGTGGTGGAGTATCTTCCATTCATAGCTGACTCACATTCACATATAGTCTATGCTGCAAAAAGCTTCCAGAATTGCATTAAATATGACTCATATCAATTTTCCCATCTCTATTATGGACATTTATTAATACCAGTCCTAATTGAATCCAATCTGAGAGATATATGTAAGAGGGGATTTCTAATGAGGTGATTTTTTTGTCCCCTTTGAAAGTAAAAAACCTTTTCAAGAAAGTAAGGTAGTGATGAACTTTGAGAAGTAATGGGATGTTGGAGAGTAAGGCTGCATATAGACTTGCTGCTGACTGCACAGGAAGTGTCTATAAAAAGATTTTACCCCCCTGGATGTTTTACCCTTTTATTGATTTTATATATCAATCCAAGTCAATAAAATTTGGCTGATTTGACAAAAGAAATTACAAAAAAAACCTTAATGACAAATTGAAAACAGATTTCTTAAAAGAAGTAGAAATTTAATTAAAATACACTCAGTAAATTAAGTGGCTGCATAAATATTCATTCCCTTTAATAGGACTGACCTAATTCAATAGAGGTCCAGCCAACTGGTGCTAGTAGTCTCACATTTAGTGAAATGTTGATCACATGACTACAGTGAATGTTTCTGAAGTGTTTTTAATATAAAGACACCTTTGTCTGGAAGTTAGGAGATGGGTACAAAATAAAATTTTCATGTGTTGTGCCCCGTTTAGAGTTGTAGTACTCAAGAAGGCTCTTGGTCTTGAGACTGGTCTCGAGACCACATTGAATGTCTTGGTCTTGTCTCAGACTCAAGAGCATTTTTCCTCTGTCTTGCTTAGGTTGGACTGGCCAGACCTGGGATTTTCCATCAAGACTGGTCGAGACCAGCACTGATCTGCTGTTATTCATCTCCATTACTGTGATAATAAGGAGAAGCACCACAGTCATGGTCTTGACTCAGTCTCAACCCCTAAAAGTCTTGGTCTTGTCTTGGTCTTGGCTTGTCTTGGTCTTGGTCTTGACTCGGTCTCAACCCCCAAAACTATTGGTCTTGTCTTGGTCTCAGCTTGTCTCAGTCTCAACCCCCAAAAGTCTTTGTCTTGTCTTGTCTTGTCTTGTCTCGGTGCACTCTGGTCTTGGGCAAGTCTTGGTGTCGGTCTTGGTCTTGAGTACAACACTATTAAGTAGCCAAGAAGACTAAACTCAAAGTTTTAACAACAAGATGATTTATTTACAAAGATCAAATTTGAATTCACATGAACAAAAGAATAATGGGTGGTTAACCTAAAGGGTAGATTTTTTTAAACTAATAAAGGATACTACAGAAGAGATAATCATAAGTCTAACTAAACTATGATTAATACAGATATGATTAACACATCTTCCAGTTTGCAGTACAAGCCCTAAGAGATAGTTAAAAAACACAAAGGCTCAGCCTTACTTTACCAGATTTACACAGTTAACAATGAAGGTCTCTAAAAAAGAAACTGGCATGGCCTGTTGGGATTTGAATGCGACAGGGTTCCCCCTGCTGTCATGGTGACATCACCTGGCTTTTTTAATTGCTCCATGCTCCAATGCAGGCTATCACCTGCCAGCATGATATCAGGAGCAGCCAATCAGCTGCAGGCGGTGACACACCTAGTTAACACAATGAGAGAACCTCACACACATACACACCCAGCAGGCACAGCTAACTTGGGCACAACAACCAAACAACAATAGTACAAAACATTATGACCTTGGTCGTATCACCAAGGCACTCAACATTTGCTGGAGTTCAGTTAAATACATCCTCAAGAAATGTAGGGAATATGGCTCATGTGTAAATCCGCCTAGACAGAAAGAGGAGACTGAAGGGAGTAACCCCCCAAAACAAACAACTAAAAGAGGCTGTGGTGAAAGCCTGGAAAAGCATCACAAAAGAAGAACGTAAAAGTTTGGTGATGTTGGTGGGTCACAGGCTTAATGCAGTTACTGCAAGAAAACGATTTGCAGCTAAACATTTAGTCTTATTCACTTTGATCTGTTTTAAGTCTCTCTGTTCCAATATTTTTGCTCACCTAAAAGTTTGGGGTTCAGTTACAAATAAACCTATCTCCTAAGTTGTGTATTAGATCCAGGTGTAAATACCTGGAAATAAGAGCTGAAATGTTGATCTCTTGTCTCATATTCATCTTTTGATATCAAACCCAAATGTTTTCAGCCTACAGCAAAAATAAAGAAGTTGGGCGCACCGTTCCAATACTTTTGGAGGGGTGTATTTCAAAAAGCTGCAGCCATGAAGCTTCTCCAAGGTCCTGGCATTATAGCTACTTTACTTTATGCTTGATATATGTTGCTAAAAGTTCTCACTTTCGTCGTATCTTTTATGTCTTTTTGGTGAATTACATCTGTTGTTTGTAAAAGGTTAAAAGCACTCTTAATGTTTGAAAGGAAGAAAATGATGCATAACAGAGGCTGGAAAATGTATCTGACTCATATTTAATGTAACTTAGAAAAATAGGTGCTCGGTTTTGCAGCACTGCGGCTGAATGGAAAACAGCTTATATGTAAATACATTCACAAAGCTGAACATTTTATTTTGCAGGTATGGAACTTCTCCAAGGTCCCTGACATTTTTAGCCAGTTCACTTTAATTTATGCTGCTAAAAATTTTCACTTTGGTTTAAAGGTGTTGTCAATAAATTCACAATTGAATAATTACATACCTAATTAATAAGATTCATATCATGTATCAGTAGAGGACTGAAAAGGACTGCATTACAGGTAGATGTACCTTTTAAATAGGGCTGTAGATAGATATATTTTTAAAATCATGATTAATCTCAGCATATGTAGTTACTCATGATTATTTTTATTTATTCATTTATTTAGTTAGTTTGGTCACCTTTTTAAAAGTCCACTATTTGCATTTAAAACTATTTCTAATTATTTTGGTTTTTTTGTTGTTCTGGGTCACTGATTTCCTTTCTGGATACAGACCTGCTTTTATTTTAAAAGAAACTAAGAACTTTTTTCTTTGAGAAGTATGGATTGGCCAGACTTTATGTCTGTCATCAGGTAAATCCATCATGTAAAGCTACAATATGAAATGATGAGCAGGGTTTAGTTTTCCTGTAAGCCAGTATAAACAATGACTGCCGCCTGTGTAGCGATAAGCTCGGATGTAGCTATAGTTTCATGGCAGTTATGTGAGAACCAGACCGAATTTCTTTATCAGTCAAAGAGCAAAGAACAGCACTGAAAGCTTTCCTGATGGAGAAGATGTTTTCACTCTTCTCGTAGCCTGCTTTGGCAAGACTTTGGGATAGTAAAAGGTGAAGTTTAGTTATAATGTAAGCTGTAATAGAATGGCTGCTGCCAGTGTAGCAATTAACTCAGATGTAGCTGTAGTATGAAGGGCCACCCCTGGCCAAAGTGAGGCCCTAAGCAGACTCTGGTATGTGGCCCCTCAACACTAGAATGATTTTTTTTTTTTTTTTTTTTTTTTTTTTTCCACTTTTTGGTGAAATTTTGTACAAAAAAGTCTTTGTCATTATTGTTTACTGTGTCACACATGAAAACCTTTGAGCTTTAATTTCTTTTTTTTTTTCTTTGTAGTCCTATAACTTCTAAAAATTCAAGCAACAGTACTGCAGCACACATATTCCTAAAGGATGTTTAGCTTGATTGTTTACCACAGGGTTGTTTTCTACAAGCTTTTTAAGGCAATAAGTCCAGGTGAGACAAAATGGTTTAAAAATAGTTTTATCCCCAATTCGGCTCCAACATGGGATAACTATGACACTGGCTTTCTTTGAAGCTCATGTTTCTACCTGGGCCGCACATGTCCTCTACCTCTTTGTTTCTTGTTGCTCTGATTTGCCCATCATGAATGTGACAGACAGAACATTTGTCCAATCACCTTCCAGTAATTTTCAAGTCCTGCCCTTACCAAACCCTTTGTATGGGAGGTTTCTTATATGATTGTGAAATAAATCCATGCAGTGGATTCATGAACCAGTCTATCTAGCGTGTCAGGCTTGAAACATCCTGAGTCTGCTACTGAATGTGGTAGAGTTAAAAGTCATCCTCATTGCATTAAACAAGAATTTTAATTCAATCAAGTGTTATTCATTTGGATAAAAATTAGAGGAAAGGAGAGTAACTATGCCACCTAAGGAAGTATTTTAACCAACTGCTTTTTCTTTTGCCTGAACTTGAGAATGTTTGTGCTTTGATTGTTGGTCTGTGATATCTGATACTGGTACAACAAGACATTAAAGCAGAAAAACATAAGACACAATTTATATTGCACACATTTACATTTCAAATCCAGCTCGATTAAACGTGTGGATGAAAAATCTGGTGTTAGAAGTGAGAGGAGTGGTTAAAAAGGAGACCTTTGAAGCTAACTGCTAATGAGGTAAGATGGTGCCTCCTGGCTGCAGCCTCAGACTGCATCAAAGAGTACAACAGACCAAACAAGGCTTTAAAATTAATGAATAGCTTTGTCTCTGAGGGGTAATTTTCCATCATCAGCATTGGCAAACCCCATTGTCAGGAGTGAAGAAGAGGACAGCACAGCATTGTTGCTGGGTGCGTTTATCCTCATTAATTCACAGATCACAAAAGGTCTGCTCCCGATAATTCTCACTATTTTATCAGGGGATTTTTCCACGGGGTGTTGGTCGTATAGCTCTCCGGAGAAAATGGGGGTATTTAGGTTAGCTTGTTTGCCGAACGCCTTGCGGGGCCCACTGTCAGATCAAACGGGGCCTGGCCTATTAGGACCTGACGTGTAACAAATATTGATAAAGGTCTTACTTGCAGCAGCCCGATTAATCATGGCAGCAACTTTAAAGGAGCTTTGCTGATTTCTCCTGTGTAATGATTTTTTTTTTTTCCTGGATAAGAACAGACAGAGCATGAGACAGGTGCATCCAGGGGTGCTTTCATTTGAACAAGCTCTCCGTTTTGACTTTGCAGCAACAAATTGCTCTACTTCCCTCAAATGAGAAATATATTGAGCATGAGCACCCTTAATGCTCGCCTCCAATTGCAGTGTGTGCCAGTCTTTTAAGTTTGTCTGCGTCGCTGCCCCTAATAAGCTCGCGGGCAGTGGAACTTTTACTGAAATGTCCCATAATTGCCCATTCTCATGGATGATATAAGCCAAGTTATTCCACTATAAAATGAGGCATGTAATAAACTTGAGCGAGTTTGTTGATTTCAGCTAAGACTCTCTTACCTAATAGAGGGCCTTTGCATGCTTCAAAGCTTTTGGGAAAATAGGAGTATTTACAGTATGTCCATACAGTGAGCTGGACAAAAAAAAAATAACTGTGATGTAACCAAAATTCCTTTAATGCTTCTTTAACTTCTAAATAATAATTATCTACTTTTTGCCTCTTCTTCCCACACTTAATTCCCCACACCAGTACCTTCAAACTTTATTCTGCCCATGCTTTGAGGTTATTTGAAGGATACAGGGAGCATTTACATTTCTAGCTGTACAGTATTGTTTTCAACCGCAGAGTAACAAATCCAGAAAGTCCAAGTTCAAGCCTCAGTGGCAACAAACATCAGCCCTGCTGAGGCGTCCTCAGCCAAACTCTGAATCTTCATTAAATCTAAGGTTGCTGCTCTGTTTCTCACCCCGTGCTCCGACCTCCCCGTTGAGCCAGAGAGTGAAGAGTTGAAATGTTCTCTCAGGAATCGATAGACAATCTTGGCAGAATTTACAGTAAGGATGCATAAACTGCAGCCCACCTTGCTTTTGTTCACCGCTTCCCTAAATTCATGTCTTCTTTGTTTCTCTTTCCCAGATTCGAGCTTTGTTCAGTACTATGGGAATTCCTACCTGGAGTATGAAGGAGTTGAACTGAGTGAACTCAACAATATCACTGTGAGATTTCAGACAGAAGCTGAACAAGGAACTCTGCTTTATGTGGACCAAGGACCTTCAAACTCTGATTTCTTCTTCATGAAACTCTACATTCTGGATGGAGTCTTGCAGGTAAAAACACAAACTAATGTGCATTATCATTTTTGCATTGGAATTCTACATACAGCGCCAAAAGTTTTCATCCCTTTGAATGTTTCACCCTTTTATTGATTTTATACATTTAAAAACATACTTGAAACAGCAACAAAAAAACTCTTTTATGTCAAATTGAAAACTATGGAAGCCCATTCCCACCACTTAAAAAGGAAAACGTTAAAGTTAAGCATTCCTACAAAAAAATACGTATTTATAGAGAGAGAGAGACAGAGACAGAGAGAGAGAGAGAGAGAGAGAGCATTTATAAGATTAAAAAGTCATTATCATGATAAAAGTCTGAATTTTGACAGAAAAAGGCATACTTATGAGATAAAAAGTAAAAATTATTAGTTTAAAAGTAATAATTCTTAGATGAAAAGTCAACATCATGATATGAAAAGTCCAAACTATGAGGAAGAAAAGTCTAATTATGAGATAAAACCTCAAAATTATGATATAAAAAGTCCAAAATGTGAAATAAGTGAAAATTATGGGATGAAAAGTCATAACTAGTGGTAAAAAGTCAAACCAATGAGATCAAAATTTGTAATTATAAGGTAAAAAGTCAGAATAATGAGATGTAAAGTGTTAATTGTGAGGTAAAAATTCAAAATTATGAGATGAAAAGTAATAATTGTGAGGTAGAAAGTCAAAATAATGAGAAGAAAGTCATATTTGTGAGCTAAAAATGTCAAAATAATGAGATGAAAAGTCCAAATAATGAGATGAAAAGTCATAATTATGAGATAAAAAGTCAAAATGATAAGATGAAAAGTCATATTAGTGCAATAAAACCTCAAAATAATTAGAGTAAGTCATAATTGTGAGGTAAAAAGTGAAAATTATGAGATGAAAGTCATAACTATGAGGTAAAAAGTCAAAATAATGAGATGAAAAGTGTTATTTGTGAGATAAAAATCAAAATAATGAGATGAAAACTCATGATTGTGAGTTAAAAAGTCAAAATAATTTGATGAAATGTCGTAATTATGAGATAAAAAGTTGAAATTATAAGATAAAGTCATAATTACAAGATAAAACCTCAGAATTATGATATAAAAAGTCCAAAGTTTGAAAAAAGTCCAAATAATGAGATGAAAAGTCATAACTATGTGGTAAAAAGTCGAAATAATTAGATGAAAAGTCATAATTGAGGTAAATGACAAAATTATATAAAACAATTAAAATAATGAGATAAAGTCATAATTTTAGCTTTTTACCTTATAATTATGACTTTTTATCTTATAATTATGACTTAGGATTCTTTGTTTATAGAAATGTCTAAATTTCACTTTTTTTTTAAGTGGCAGAAACGGGCTTCCATAGAAAACAGATCTCTACAACGTAGGAGAAGAAGCAGACCAATCAAAATTCCCTCTCACTATGTTAGCATGATGGCAATGGCAACAGTACAAGCCCTGTCTGCTTCTTTAAATCAGTTATGTGGAGAGAACTAGGGTTCTCATGGAGGCTTCCAGCATGACTCCAAACAAATCAAACATGTTAATGAATATTAGGCAGCTGCACACAGAGGTTTCAATCACCAGAGCGAGACAGGAAGAAATTAACAGGTCACCAGTGTTTTTAAGGGCACACTCACACGAGGCAACTGGTGCTTAGCCCATGCTTAGTCCCAAAAGTCCAGTTTGTTTGACGAGTGTAAGTGGTATATCTCACTCAGGCTTGCTGCATTTCCGTAGAAGAAGTGGGCTTCAGAAAGGTACAACTGCTCTTGCCCAACATGACCACACGTAATCAATGAGACCATTCCTCTTGACAATCACTGCAAATAATGGCAGAGTTTTAGGGGGATATAGCTGACCAAATTGGCTCAAAGTAAGCCTCAAAGTCAGTGAAGTAACTGGCATGTTGTCTGTGTATTTGGAAATCATGCCGACTCAGTGAGTTTTCCTCTGTGTCATATTATGTCGTGATGACGCGTCTGTGCTTAGGTCAAGTTGGTGTATTGAAAGTGCATGAGCCCCGTTTCATGTCTTTATGTGAAATAGGGTTCAAGCACTTCATGTATTTGGCTTGATGTTTATATTTTACCTGAATAATAACTCACTCTTATCAAAGACACAAATATGAATTCATATCTGTAGTAAGTAGCCCTCTTTAAAGTGATTCTTTTGTTAAAAACAGAATTAAAATATGTTAAAAATAGCTAAAATGGGTTAATAAAGGCAAATATGGTGGGAAATGTGGGGAAATTAGAGTTTAAAAGTAGCAGCAATGGGTTAGAAATGCCAAAATTTTGATTAAAGTTCAAAAAAATCACCAAAAAGTTACAAAATGTGTTAAAGTGGCATAAAGGGTACATTACACGTTAAAAAGGGATTCAAAAGTGGCTGAAATAGTGTTAAAGTGGCAAAAATAGGTGGAACTTTGGTGAAATGGGATGAAAATTGATATAAACTGGCAAAAAGGGTTAGCTGAGGCAGAAAAAGTCACAAACTGGCAAAAATGGGTATATCAAATTGTGAAATGTGGCTTAAAAAGTGGTATAAGGGGTTAATAGTGGCAATAATGTGCCAACAGAGCCAACAATAGGCAGAGAGTTGTAAGATTTGGTTTAGAAGTGGCAAAAACAGGTTAAAAGTAGTCGAAAAGGTTTAAAATTGACATAAAATGGGTTTTAAGTAGCAAAAATGTGTTACAATTGGTGGTAAAAGTGGTAAAAACGGGTTCAAATTGGGCAACATTGGTATAAGTAGCAACAGTGTAATTAAAAAATGTTCTTACTTTTTTTAAGGTTTCTGGAGACCCCCTCTCAGTTTCTCGCGACCCCCCAATGGGATCCTGACCCAAACATTGAGAACCCCTGTCCTAGATGAATATGAAATATATCCTATGCAATGGATACATGAACCAGTCTATCTGATGTTTCAGGTTACAACCCGTTAGCTCACTCAGACAAAAGTCAGCACACTGCCCAAGTTTAGGTCAATTGTGGGCTTTAAACTGCAACCTTTGGCTACTGTCAACACTGATATTGGATTGTCCAAAAAAATGAAGTTGATGATGATTTGATGAGCTAGTAATACTGAAGCTGAAGTTTTTCTTAATGTTAGCAGTGTTGGCTAATTTACAGTTACATTAGGTAGTGGAGTTTTCATCAAGGTGATGCTCTACTTGATGTTATAGATATTGTTATATGAGGTTATGTACCAGGGCGATTTATAATCTGGATTTTACAGTACAAGGACAGATTAACATGTGACTGAAGGAGCTGGAGATTGAACCCATGACCCTGTAGTTGTAGGATGACCGGCATTACCTCCTGAGCCACAGTCACTGTTTTGAAAAAAATCCCCATGGCCTATGTGTTCTTCCATCATCTGAAAAGCTAATTGGTTTGATACTCTACAACCCAAATTAAATTTTACCTAGTACACTGATGATCCAATTAAGATTTTTTTTATAGCTGTATCACAGTTTTGATCATTCCGGTAAAGAAATAAAAATCACAAGATTATGTGATTGGGTGCCAGTTTATCCCAGCTGGTAGAGCAGGCACTCATAGAGGCTATAGTCCTCAACGCACTGGTTCTGGGATCCTGACCCTGTTTGGTGCATATCTCTCTCCCTGGTCCCTCCCCCCATATTTGCTGTCTCTCTTCAGCTGTTCTATCCAAATGAAGACAAAAGGCCTGGAGGAGATTATCTGATCGATTCAGCACAGTCAATTTTTTTTAAAGTTTGTTTTTCTGTTTCTTAACATCTGGGACATAGTTTGGCTCCATCAAGAAACATTACAAGGATGATGGGTTGTATCTTTACATTATAAAAAAACCCCATTATGAGCCAGAAACTTACAAAAAAGTTCATTTCCATTTGGCTCTCCTGAATTCTTCTGTCTAATTTATGAAACTTTGAAGAGGGTCTGTTGAAAAACATGAGCGTTCAGTACAGCAGGGAGCTCTGCATGGCGACAGCTGCGGGCTGCATACTGACGGCATGATCACCACTGGTCTCCTCTGATCTAGGAAGGTCCTGAAGCTCTGTTTTACAAGTCCCACTCATGTCTCTGGGCTCGTAATAGTTTACACACCTGCACCACCTAGAGATCTCTCCAGTCCTCCAGGTTCTCAGAAGTTTCTCCCCTCTCACATTCGAACCCTTTGAGTCTCCATCTGCAGACATTTTTTTTATGTTTACTCCAGTCTGTAAAAATATCCTCTTGTATCCACAGCAAACAGCATGTCATACTTGTTGTGAAAAAACACTGATTTTTAAGACCAGATGTAGTTTTTGTCTCTTTCAAAGCTTGCAGACACAAACGCATGCTCGGTGTGCTCCAGATGGAGGAATTTGTATTTAGTGTGCCAAAATAGTACCAAAACAAAGGGAAAAATTCATGTTGTGTAGTGCATTCACCCAAACATTTTTGGCCTGGTTTTATTTGAATAAAGGAAATAACGTGGAGCAAATAAATCCCTCTGCTAAAGTGTGTAATCTTGTTTCCATTCCTGCACTCCTGTTAGTTTTTCAGCAGAGGGGCTGAGCTGACCAAAATCTCCTGTGGCTAATGTTGTCATTACTGGCAATTTCCTCACACAATCCAGCTTTAAAAATATCAATCTATTACTTTCTTTGAAAGCTTTCCATCGGTGGATAGATGGAACAGTCAGAGATTGTTAAGGCCCCTTCACTTTTAAAAATGTAGTTACTGTATGTTGCAGCCTGGTGCTATAGTTGAAAAAAAAAACATTTTTATTCACATTAATCTACACTCAGTACCTATAATGATAAAGTATAAACAGAATTGTAGAAACTTTTGCACATTTCTTTAATTAAAAGCATGAAATATCACATTTACATAAGTATTCAGATGTTTTGCAAAACACATGAAATTCAGCCCAGTTACCTCCCATTTCTCTCTATCTTTGTTGAAATGTATTCAAACGCCTTGATTGGAGTCCACCTGTGGTAAATTAAATTGATTGGACATTATTTAGAAAGGCACACGTCTATCCATACAAGCTCTCAAAGCTGACAATGCATATGAGAGCAAAAACTAAGCCATGAGGTCAAAGGAACTGCCTGCAGAGCTCAGAGACAGGATTGTTGCAAGGCACACATCTGAGGTATACCTTGTGTATCACAAATGTTTGCAAACAGAGACAGCATGGATAGGTGCTTGGTTTTTTATACACCTGTGGCAACAGGTCTGACTTAAACACCTGAAATCAATAATTTAAAGGTCTGGCCAAATACTTTTGTCCATAAAGTCCAGGGGTGTCAAACTCGATCACAGCAGGAGCCAGATTCTGAATTTGGGTCTAACCTGAGAGTCTAACAGGGTCAACACTGAACCATGAACTGTCTACCTCATTTTCAACGAGGGCCAGGCAATTAATCGAAAATTAGATTAAATAGCAATATGACCTGCAACTATTTTCACACCGCAGAGGGTGCAATAATTCTTTAACCTGAAATTTGTGTGAAAATGCCAGTTTAAAGTTTTTTACAGCAGAGATATGATGTATTAGATATCATGTGATCATCAAAGTGCCATTTTTAAGAATACTCTACAAAAATTCCTACTTTCTTCATTTTTGTATGTTTTTTTTTTTTGTTAAATATGAGAATGACATAAAAATAGTAACTCCTTTCAATACAACAATTCATATAAAATTTGCAATGTGACTCAAAATCATTACAGTTACATATTTCTTTTCAAAATTGCTCAGCCCTTGTTTGTGTTATAAAAAAAAAGAGAAACTCAAGATTTAACTACAAATATCAAATCACAACTGCAATAGTGGAGGAAAAAATCGCAATAAGGCTATTTTCCCAAATCGTTCAGACCTATTTTTAACTGTAATACACTATGGGGAAAAATCTTAAGACTAATGATAAATGATATTGAAATTTTAAAAAGTCCAAATAAAAAGTTTAAAGGCTCATAATCTGAGATGAAAAAGTCAAACTTATTGGTTCAAAATGTCAAAATGTGAAATTAAATGTCATAAGAGTTTTTTTTTTAAAGGCAAGTATATGAAATAGACAGTCATAATTATGGTTTAAAGGTCAAAATATAGAATAATATTTGAAACCATGAGTTTAAAAAGTCAAAATATGAGTTAAATTTTTTAATCATAAATCTAAAATGTAAAAAATCTGTTTAAAAGTCAAAGTTAAGAGTGGAAAAGATCAAAATGTAAGAGAAAATTCAAATTAATGACTTGAAAAGGTCAAAATATTACTTAGAATTTAAAATTGTAAATCTAAAAGGTCAAAATACAAGATAAAAAGTCTAAATTAGAAATTGAAAAGGGCAAAATATGGCATGAAAAGTTGAAATAATAATTTAAGCCATAATTGTTAGATGCAAAATTGAAAATATGAAATGAAACCACAAATGAATTACTTTTCCACATTCCTGACTTTTAACCTAATTCTTTAATTTTTTACTTTTTCACATTTTTATGACTTAAAGATATTTTAAGCTTGAGTTTACATTCTTATGCTGGAGGAAATCCGCAGACCTCATGCAGACGCCAGTTATAATAAAAATATGACATGATCTTGTGGGTTAACTGTACCAGGGGACGGATTTGCCCCCGGGCCTTGAGTTTGACACCCCAGATATAATGTTTATTGCACATTCCCGCATTGCACAGTATTCTCATAGAAATAATAAAAGTGGTCATAATAAATAATGATGAAAAGATAAAATATAAAAACATTACTTGCTCTTGTTTTGGAAGTTTACATGTGATTTTTATTCTGCAGGGTTCTGTATATGTGGGGTGTTAGCATGGTTGGCTAAAGCTGTGATGTAGTGTGATATCTTTTCATGGGTTCCTGAAATCCAGGCAACACTCATGCACTATACTAGAGTAAACAGAGAACAGAGCCATCACAAATCAATGAAGCTATCCTACATAGAAAGGGGTAAACACTTGTTTAAGTGTGTTTATAATTGTAAGGTTTTATTTGTACATGAGTCAAGCACCCTCAGCACCCCTACCACCACCCCTTTGTCTTAACAAGTCTTTCATTTCCTTTTTTCAGTACGCCTTCAGCTGTAATGAGGAGGAAGAAATTAAAGAGATCATCACATCAATTCGTGTTGACGATGGCAGCGCTCACATTGTGAACATCAGGTTTGTTCATCTCAATAATAAATGTTGGTAACAGATAGAGTTTGTTGTATTTATGGTCTGCTGAATTCATGTGTGAAATATAAACGCCGCTGCAGTTAGAGAGGGAAAACATGTTATACTAGAAGTCATTGAGTTATAATTTCCTTTTAAGAGCTTTTAATTTCCAGGGAACAACATAAACTCCAGCAAAGTGTGTTATGTATCTGCTCCAGGCAAGAATGTTTTCTACTGGGAAAAAAAGAGGCACATTCACGATAAGCTACTTAGCAGTATACATATTTTGTTCAAATAGTGTTAGCACCTCAGGTGGTATTAACTTGATCCTCCCTTATCCACTCATTTCAAGTATGGCAGATTTTTTATGGAGAAGGACGAACACCAGAGGAAGATACAGGCCTATAATTGGCAGGAATCACCAGACTGGGAATCTCAATTTTATTACAAAATGGGCTCTGGTTTGAAAGAAGTAAAACAAACGTCAGAATGTGCCTATTAAAATGCATTAGTGATCACTGACCATGTTTTATTGGCTGTTCTAAAGTCTTCATTTGCAGTTTTTCATTACGAAAAGATTAACAAGCAAGAGCCGAGCACAAAATCAATGTTTAAATGATTTAAAGTGAGGCTGTGCCCTCTTTAGTTATATTGTTCCTAAGCCTGAACGCAATCCCGCTGCCAACCCTCTCCATTATGTTGTGACATGAGAAAGATTGCGGTTTAGGTTTGGAGACAGAAAGTTTATTATAGGAGAGGGAAGCTAAGACAAAGTGGTTGATGTTTGACTCATATCAAGTCAGTTTACTTTGCATTTGTGAAGAGTATTTTAGCACTGAAAAGAGGGAGTTTAATCAGTTTTAGAAGATGTTCCATTTGGAAACAGATGGTAGTTCGAAGAGTTTATTTGATTTTTTCATTACACTGCCCTGAAATACTAAAATTGCAAGACTTAGAAATAAACTGGGATAACATTTTACATAAAGTGCAAGAGAATTTGCAATTACTAGTAGTGCTGTGTATTTCCCAATTGGATATGTATTGTTGATTTTGGATAATAAAAATGTTGTAATGAACATAATAAACATAAATGATTCAACACAGCAGCTTTTCTTTATTGTAGAGGAACAGAAAAGGTCTCGTTTTAAGGTACTTACACTTTAAAACACTTAAATTTAGATCCTCAGAGATCCAAGTAAATTAAAATAGTCTATTTATAATAACAGCCATACCCAGGTCTGATTGCTGCCAGACCTGTTGAATGAAGAATCCCTTAAATAGAACCTGTCAGACAACGTGGAGTAGGCTATAAGATCTGAAAAAGCAACACATCATTGCGCCCCCCAAAGAAATTCAAGAACAGATGAGAAACAAAGTCACTGACATCCACCAGTCTGGAAAGGGTTACAGAGCCATTTCTAAAGCTTTAGGACTCCAGCGAACCACTGTGTGAGCCATTACCCACAAATGGAGAAAATTTGGAAAGTGGTGAACCTTACCAGGAGTGGCCAGCCTACCAAAATTGCTTCAAGAGCACATCAGCAACTCATCCAGGATGTCACAAAAGAACCGAGAGCAACATCTAGAGATCTGCAGGCTTCACTTGGCTCACTAGAGGTCAGTGTTTAATAGGGGTGTAACGGTATTTGTATTCGTCCCGTACCGTCACGGTACGACCGTCACGGTTCAGTGCACGCAGTAATATGACGAACACGTCTGAATGAGTATTAAAAAAAAGTCGAGTTCTCACTTCAATCCAGGTGGCAGCAATGAGCCTAAAAGCTGCCAGCAACCGTCATTACAGAAGAAGGAGCCGTTACAAAAACAAACGAAGAAGAGTGATGGTGTGTGTGGAGTTAGAGGAGCTGCCGGCTTCATTTTAATCACATGTATAGCAATGGTGCTCTGGCTCTGTGAATCGTATTAATTTTACCTTCAGCTATCAGCCTCGGAGGAGTGAGAGAGGCTCTCTGCAGCTGCGTCATAGGTAAAGTTATCCTCAGATTTCACACGGCTTTAACCTCTTTATTCTCCAAGATGGGCTGTGAAAAGTTCTTCCAAATTTTGTAGTTGGTCCCATTGGTTCAAAAAGTAATCCAGTGCTGAAGTCTGTGTTGAAATCGGCAAAAAAGACACTAATTTGCATACTTAACAAGCTAATTTGCTGTTGAGTGGTGATGCGTTCAAGTTTGCTGGGGAATTTTATTGTTTAAAGAATGGGTATAAATATTTCAATATATCAATGAAAATAACCTAATTATTCAAAAATGTATTTATTTATTAATATATTTAATTATTGAAGAACTTTTGGAGGGAGGTCGCAGCATTAATTATAATTTAAATGTAATTTATTGAGCCTATTTATTTCAATAAAAAAAAAAAAAAATAAATAACTTGTATTTATCAGCCTAAATCACCGTACTGAAAACGTACCGAACTGTGACTTCAAAACCGAGGTACATACCGAACCGATATTTTTTTGTACCGTTACACTCTTAGTGTTTAACAATAAGAAAGAAACTGGGTAAAAATGGCATCCATGGGAGAGTTCCAGGGCCAAAATGCTCATCTTACATTTGCATCCTCAAAACTTTCTGGAAAATATTCTGTGGACTGAAAGTTGAACTGAACTGAATAGTTGAACTTTTTGGAGGGTGTGCATCCCGTTACACCGGAGGTAAAACTAAAACATTTCACAAAAAGAATATCAGTCAAATATGCTGGTGGTTGTATGATAGTCTGAGGCTGCTCTGCTGCTTCAGGACCTGGACCACTTTAATTGCAGGAACCATGAATTGTGCTCTCCACCAGAAAATCCTGATGGAGAATGTCCGGCCATCAGTTCCTGACCTTATGCCCACACCTGGGTTATGCAGTAGGACAGTGACCTAAAACACACCAGCATGTCTACCTCTGAATGGCTTAAAAAATGAAGGTTTTGGAGTGGTCTAGTCAGAGTCTAGACTTAAAATCTGATTGAGCAGCTTTGGCATGACTTTAAACAAGCCATTCGTATTCGAAAACCCTTTAATGTGGCTGAATAAAACAATTCTGCAAAGAAGAGTGGGCCAAAATTCCTCCACAGTGATGTGGAAGACTCACTGCCAGTTGTCGCAAACATTTGCTTGCAGTTGTTGCTGCCAAGGGTGGCACAACCAGGTGGTAATGAGTTTTCACGTGGGACCAGGTAGGTTTGGATGGCATTTCTCCCTTTATATGAAATCGTCATTTAAAAATTGCATATGTATTTACTTGAGTAATTTTTGTCTAATATTGAAATTTGATTGATGATCTGAAACATTTAAGAAGAGCAGGAGAAGCTCCTACTTGGGTAGTGACTAATGGGGATCCAAATATATAAATGAATAAATAATGAATAGTAAAAATAAATAAATAAATAGATAAATAGAAAGTGGGCAAATACTTTTTCACTGCACTGTAGTTCCTCATTAGTTCCCTATTAACGAAACAAAATCTTCTGCACCTCATCCTAAAATGTCCCCCAGTGTATTCATGTTGATTTGAGGATGAAACTGGGAAAGTTATGAACCCAGATTAAAGGTAAGACACTGAAGGTGATTATGAACATGTTGTGCCAAAAGTGAGCAAATTATTTCCTGTAGAGACAAAGCAGAGTGGGAAGGTTGCCCTGTGATTCTTGGCAGAAAGCTGCACTGCCCTAAATATGCAAGTGCACCTAGAAAAAGCCAATCAGGTTTAAGGACTACAAGGCTCCATCCCTTGTTTTTTTCAGGCAAGAAAAATACAACAGCAGTGCAAATCAATCATAATGTTCTGCACCAACCCCTTGGAGACTTCACAAGAAAGAGAGCTGTCATAACCAGAGGGTTCGGAGCGTGGAAAAATGGTTCTTGGTGTCACAAAGCAAATTCTTTGTAATTGTCTGATGGTCGAGTCCCTCCATCTTTGTCTGATTTGACCCAGAGTTACAACGCCATGGCCATCCTCAACGTCACCGCCTCGCTCATTATAGACTTTTAATATATCTTCCCGTCAAAGACTCTTTTCAATATGTTAAATAGAAACCCGGTGGGGCTGACTTCTCAAGGACAGTGAGCACAGTGCCCTCTGGCTGCGGGCCAGGCCGCTCTGGCAGGCTGCTCCTAAATTAACCGCTTCTCCACGCCGGCTCTAGAGGAAGGACTTATGCAGCTTCGAGTTAGTGCCCCGAGTGTTTAGCTGCGTATGCAACAGCCTGCAAAGTACAGGCTTAACAAATCAGACTAGATTGCTTCGCAGGGCTCTGAGCTTCCACTCAGGGAACAAGAGGTACCAAGAGACAGAGGAGAGGAGACAGAGCATCTGTGGCCCGAGTGCCCTCGAGCTGCACATGCTTGGTCCAGAATCTGCACTTAGGTAATTATCTGATCTCCCCTGTTGTCTTAAAGTGGAGAATTGGTTTTTGAAATCTATGAATAGCTGTGGGGTGGTTCCAAAATAGTTGTTTGAAGGTGTCTGAGAGAAACAAATTGGAGTTCTGCACTGGCACTTCTGAGAAAGATTGTAATTAATGATTGTAAACAGAACAATTACACACATTTACACCACTTTATACATCTGAGCATTCTGATTCACTTATCTTCTTAGAAAAAGTTTAACAACTCTCCTCTTTACAAACTTTTTATGGATCTACAAATTAAGGATTGTATATTTTCTGCAAGATTAAGTTGCTGGCCAGAGATATACTTTCTGTTGACTACAGGTGCATGGATGCATCATGGCTGCTATGTGTCCCAAGCGTCAGTTTGATGCATGAGCTGTGCATATCCTCAAAAATTGATATGATGCAGATGCAAGATGTGGTACAAATGGTTGAAGCAGTGTAGAGGCAGAGGAGGTATAGCAATAAAGCAAAGCAGCAGAGACAACAATGCTGAACGTTTTAATGGCAAACTGATAAAGTCTTTGACTCTCTACATCTTTATGATGTGTCTTCGTCACTGCAAAAAGACAAACGTGTGTCCAAGTACCTGGGACAAGATCGGTTTTAAAAGTCAGTGTTTAAACCTGTAAAATAAGTGACTTCAGGTCAGGTGCATCTGTTCCTGTTTGCATAAGTTTGGCTTTTCATTATATTTATATCTTTAAAGTATCACCCATGCAGAGGAAAATGTAGAAATCCAGTGTAGAAGGTTTGTTTTGACCACCAGTCATCAGTCTGGCCTGATCTGATGTTACTTTTGATTATTAATGTTAATGTCAATGTTAGTTCTAGTCACAGAATTAACATGTAAGCTCCTTGAGTGTCTCCATGTTTACAACTTATATACCACACATGAAGTAGTTGTATACGGCCTGAGCTCTCTGGTGTACCCTCTATGGGTGTCCTTCAGTTGCTCACATTGCGTGTAGGCAAGTGAAGGCTCACGATGCAGCTGGACATATACTGTATGCAAACACAAGGTGAAACAGCTAGTATACAACCGGCCTTTGTCTTTCATCCCAACTAAAAGGCATGTTATTCATCCTTGTAGTTTTGAATTTTGTTTTTTATCTCTTCAAATCTTTTGTAATTTTTTCTTGGTGAATTTCTGAAATGGTTATCCTCTAATGAAGGCCACTAAGATTCCTTCCTTTTATTCTAGGAAGATTTGATGAAATATTTTTATCCAGGATTAAGGTCAAAAAGTAGCACGTTCAATTTTTTGAGAGGGGTCTGGCTGCTCATAAACAAAGTCTGGCAGTTATATTCATGAAATAACCACATTGTAAACTTTACAGACTAAGCAACATTTCATAAATGAAAGACTTAAAAGGTCAAAGGTCTAATCCAGGATTGAACTGTGGATAAACCTACTTTAGAAGTAGTTACGCAAACAGTGGCTTGATTTATCAATCAATCGGTAAATCTTTATTTGTATAGTGCCAACTGGTAACAAAGTTTCAGCTTTGTTAGTTTTAGCTAAAGTAAACATAGCTATGTTTGCTACATCGTTTACCTTACTGTGTAAGCAAATGTAACTGTATTAGCTTTAGCAATATGAGGTTTAACGTAGCTAAAGCTAACTTGGCTACATTTGCTACATAGAAACATGGCCACACAAGCTTTAGCAAATGCAGCATATGGTAATGTAGCTAATGTAGCTTCATAACCTTTAGCTACATTAGTTACATAAACAATGTTACCTAAGTGGTTTACATAACTAATGTTGCTTCATCAGGTTAAGTCTTGGCTACGTTAGCAGTGTTAGTGTCTTTTCTTCGAAGTCAAGTTTTTTCCTGTAAGCAGGCTGAATAAATCCTTTTTTAAATTCAGTTACATTCATGAAATTCATGACTAAGTTTTAGCTTTGCTTGCATTAGCTAAAGCTAACATAGCTATGCTAGCTACATAGCTGACATTACTATGTAAGCCAGTGTAGATATATAAGCTTTGGTAACATGATCTTTAATGTAGGTAAAGCTAATGTAGCTACATTTGCTACATAGGTAAAATGGCCACATAAGCATTAGCAAATGTAGCATAAAGTAACGTAGCTAATGTAGCTTTGTAACCGTTAGCTACATTAGTTATGCAAACAGTGTTACCTAAGTAGCTTACATAACTAATGTTGCTTTATTAGGTCAAGCCTTTGCTAAATTAGTTGTGTGGGAGTATTTTTATCGAGGTCAAAGTTCATGTAAGCAGGCTGTTTAGACAGCTTTAAAAAACTTCTTTTTTTTTTTTATTCAGTTACATTCATGAAATAACCACATGGCAAACATTATAGACTAAGTGATATTTCATAAATGAAGAGCAACAGAAGGTCAGAGGCCTAATCCGGGTTTGAATTATGTATAAACCCATTCTAGAAGTAGTTACGCAAACAGTGGCTTGATTTATCGGTCAATTAATAAATCTTTATTTGTAACAATTCATTACAAAGTTTAGCTTCGCTAGCTTCAGCTAGAGTAAACATAGCCATGCTAGCTACATAGCTGACATTACTATGTAAGTCAATGTAGCTTTATAAGCTTTGGTAACATGAGCTTTAATGTAGCTAAAACTAATGTAGCTGTATTTGCTACATAGGTAACATGGCCACATGAACTTAAGCAAATGTAGCATAAGGTAATGTAGCTAATGTAGCTTTGTGAGCTTTAGCTACATTAGTTACATAAACAATGTTACCTAAGTAGCTTACATAACTAATGTTGCTTCATCAGGTTAAGCCTTGGCTACATCAGCCATGTTAGTGAGTGAAAAGTGAAAAGGTCTTTCTATTTTCTGGGACCACTTAACATCAGTATGTCATTTTGTACATGCGCTCCTGCATATTTACCTCTGCCAAGGAGGTTATGTGATTGGCAGGGTTTGTTTGTTAGTTCGTTAGTTTGTTTGTTAGATTGTTAGCAACATAACTCAAAAAGTTATGGACGGATTTTGATGACATTTTCAGGAAAACTCAGAAATGGCATGAGGAAGAACTGATTAGATTTTGGGAGTGATCCAGAACACTGTCTGGATCCAGGAATTTTTTTTAAAGAATTCTTTATTATTGGGAGATAGGGCTAATGGTGGATGTCTGCACTCTCCAAGTGCTTTTCTGGTTATTTATGTGTTACAGTGCTGTAGCAGAATAAGCACTTTGAGGCTGTTTCCTACATCTCATTAGTGTTTTCAGCTCACACTGGTGTAAAAGTCAAGTTTATTAAAAACATCTCTTTGACTTAAGTTTTTCCTGAAACAAGACAGTGGTACCTAATGCTTCATATTGACAATACTGTGTAAAAAAAACATTTTGTTTTGAACATATTACTGAAATAAATAACATAAATTCACTGATTATCTGCAATTTTTAAGAAATCAATAATTGACTGACTTTCTAGGCATATTTTTGTTTAACAGTCTGTATTTTCAAGTAGAGGCCAGAGACGTGAAAGTAAACACTCAAACACTCTTCTTCTAACACCTGCTTAAAATATTTATAAGCAGCAGAAGAAAGTCTAAATCTGTGTGAACATGTTTTTCATCGTCCTGCACTTTTCATACTCTTCTACAGACAACATCTGACCCCATGTGAAGCACAGCTCACTCTCTCTGGTTATGAGAAAATCAACAGCACAGCAAGCAATTACTGGTTGGGACACATGATAAAAAGAACAAACCATGTCTTCACAGGCGGTCTGCCACAGCACTATCGACCCAATCAGGTAAGAACTCTGAAAACTGGGAGTTTTCTCAAACAGAATCACGACATTCAAAGAAAAAAAAAATCTTTAAGAGGCATGAATGCTGTACATAAGAAAGATTGTTTCATAAAAGAATTATCTGAGGATTCAAAAAGAACTGTTACAAACCCTAAACTGTCTAAATAAAAGATGATATATATTTTCCCTTAGAGAGCGAGACCTTTCCACAACTACACCGGCTGCATTGAAATCATTGAGATGAATAAACGGAGGAGCTTTTACACATCTGATGCGATTGCTGGAAGCAACGTCAGCCAATGCAGGTAAAAAACTCTGGTTTGTGAAGAAATCAATGGCCCCATCATAATCTCTTCTTCTGAATAAATAAGTCCAAACATTTGATGTTTTTATTAATCTATAAAACATGGTTTATAGGATTTTTCCCAGGCTGATAAACAAAAGTAAAGCAAGAAAATAAACATTCTTTATACTTCATGCTTTCCAGCTGGCTCTCTTTTTTTTTCATTTCCTGTTTCTCTTCGAGTTTTTGGATTACTTAAAGGCAAGAAGGTGAAGAAGAAGGACTGTGTTGTTTTTGTGGTAGTGAAATATGTAGGAATATTATGAGTAAAGGATGCACATAAGGTCCATTATCTTGATCTTTGACCTCTTAAATCCAATCAGTTCATCCTTGAGGCAGAGTGGACAGGAGACCCAATGACATTGACCTTTGACCAATGACTCTAAAAGTCTTATCAATGCATCCTGTAGTCAGGGTATTTGTGAAAAGCTACAAGGAAATCCTTCAAAGTGTTCTTGAGACATTGTTCACAAGCAAGGAATGGACACAGCGCTAAATGAGTTTGATCTTTACTCCATAACACCTTATCAGCTGAGTCTCTGAGGCAAAGTGCAAAATAGTGCAAACTTTAAAGATAATCCTTCAATGCAATCTTGAGATTCTAAATTCACTAGTAAGGGAATAACAGAAGACCTACTGATGTAATCTATTGCCTTCAACTTCAAAGTCTCATCATTTTCCCCTTGAGTTAGAGTGGACATGTGTGCAAGATTTGGACAAAATCCTTTAAAGCATTCTTAAGATATCACTTTTACAATCAACAGATAAATGTGACACCCAGTGGCCTTGACGTTTGACATATGACCTCCAGTCTCAATCAGAAATTGACAAGAGCAGCCTCTCAGTAGTTGTCTGCTAGAGTGGTCTGAGGGTTGCAGTCTGCAGCCAGGCCCCTCTCCACCATTCACAAAACTCAGAATCAGTGGGAAAATCTGACTATTTGCTCTCAAGTTTTTCTCGTTTCTTTCTATTTAGTAAATGACTGCCATTTTTTAGTATCGGTAAATAGTTTTCATATTCTTAGTCTTAAAAGTAAGTACTTTAATTTACATTAAATACGTTCTGTGAACGTTCTGTTTTTTCCCTCTTGAGCTACTCTAAGTTGAATCCATTTTTACAGATATAGTTTGTATACCATGGAAGTCTCCTCACTTCTTTCCTCAAGTTTGACAACATCATCAACCGCCGCCAACGCTGTGAACAAGACAACAATGGCAGCTCCCACACACACTCCAAAACAGCATCTGCCAGAACCTCAGCTCTGCCATGAGGGTCTTTGCCGAAACGGAGGAACATGTCATCAGCTGCAGATGTCTGCTGGAGCTGTGCCGTCCTGTCACTGCCCGCTTCACTTTACTGGAACGTTCTGTGAAAAAGGTAGGCCAGGGTTTTTTTCTTTCTGTCATTTTCCTTTTTTAGTTAGCTGACTGTGTCTTCCCTTTTCTTTGTGTTTAAAGATAGATGGTTAGTTGATGTACAGACAATAGCAAGTGATGACTTCAACTGACGGATACTGAAAGACACCCATCGGAATGTACTGTATATATAGACGAACATATGGATTCAGATAGATAAGGGGCAGATAGATAAAAGATACAGCAACAAAGATACAGACATAATGAAAATCAGATCACTGTTGAAAGAAATATAGAAACAAAGCAATGGTAGATAAAACACATTGATCAATAAATATAAGATACTAAATTACGAGTTATACAAATACCAGTATAGATTATTGACAGAGATACCATAACATGGAAGCTGATGCTGATCAAGACACTGATAAAGCTTGATAAGAAATTGATAATAATAGACAGCAATCAACAGAAGCAAATGTTGTTAAAAGACACCACACCAAAGTAACAGAGAAGAACTGATAATCAGATACAGACAAATAGACACCATTAACAAAGATACCAGTAAATTAAAAAAAACAATGTTATTAGGGAAACTAATGCTCTCACCAGCCACTTAATTAGGTACACTTGGCTAGCATTGGGTCTGACATTACTTTTGCTTTTAGAAGTGTCTCAATTACTTCAGCCATAGATTAAACAACATGCTAGAAACGTTGCTCAGAGATTCTGGACCATATTGATATAATGGGATCATACAGCTGATGTAGAACATAATGTTAGTCTCCCATTCCACCACATCCAAAAGATGCTTCACTGGACTGATACCTGGTGGCTGTGGCAGTCTGGCTGTAGACCTGGTATCTCTGATGGTCACTCTCACAGACTGTTCATCTGAGATGCTCTATATCTCAGAATGGAAATGCACACTGAAACTTTAGAGATAAAGTCAGATTCAATTTACATGTAGGGTTAGGGGTAATCAGCCAAATTTGTGAAATATCTATGTAGCTAAGTTTGCTTTAGGTGTTTTGATAACCTTATGTAGCTAAAGCTAACTGAGCCATAGCTCCTGGAGTTACATAGGTAACCTAGCAAACATAACTATAGCTTATACTTAGGTGTAGCCAAAGCAGCTGTGTGAGTTATGTATCTACATAGCCAGTTTTAACTATGTTTGCTAAAGGTCACATTGCTAAAGCTAACTGAGTCATACATACTGGATTCACATAGCTAATGAAGCCTATCTAGCCTACATAGCTAAGGTAGCTATAGCTTAAGCTTATGAGTAGCTAATGCAGCAACGTAAGCTACATATCTACATAGCTAAATTAGCTTCAGCTGCTTATGCTAAATCTCATGTTGCTAAAGCTAACTTAGCTATAGATAATGGAGCTACATAACTGCATAGCTAATGAAGCTAAAGGTAAGTTCACAAAGCAGCTATCTTAGCTTCATAGATACGGTATCTAAATAGCTATGCTTGCTTTAGCTATTATTGCTAAAGCACACATTGCTAAAGCTAACTTACCTACATTGGTTAAGGTAGTAATTTTCATTATGTAGCATAGTGATGTTAGCTTTAGCTCAAGCATATGATGCCAAAACAAGCCACCTTATTTACTCATTTTATCTCTCAGTTTAGATATCATATGAACATCTGGCAGTCATTCCATTGACGTATTCTTTGGAAGTCCACTCTTCCTTTCCAGGACCTTTACAACTAAAGACATTTCTTGCAGATGTACATTTCATAAATGTGTATGTTCTTTTACAATTTACTCACAAATCATATACATGTTAAATATACAATATTGAATATGTATATATTGCTGAATATATTTTCAATATAATTTTATAGATATATGCCTAAAATCCACAACACATGGCACCTCAATCACCTTTCTTCTCTATTCTGGTTCTCTGTTTGAACCTCTGCAGATCATTCAAGAATGTGCCAAGTGGCTGCCTTGTGATTGGCTGATTAGACTTCTGTATAAATAAACAGTTGAACAGGTCAAAATTGATCAAAATTAATTTAAACAGAAATATAAACTTATCTTAACACTGTATAGGTCATAGACAAACTAGCTTAGGCATAAGAATCCACTGTACTGTGACCTCCACAACAGAGTCATCAGGGGCCAGCCAACAAATGATGTGGGTTAATATAATATATGCTGAGCCTCTTTGGCTAATAGGTTTCACTATGAGGGAGAATGGAGTCGGCTGCAATAAGAATTTTGAGTGATGTGAATTATTCAGGGTATGATTAATGAAATGAAAGATCCACATAAGCAGCTTGAAGCGTCACCGTGTCCGTGTTCTCCTCAAGAGCTCTTTAAGAACGAGTGTATGACCTTGCAGCTCTTTTTCAGCTTGCATCCACAGTCTTTACCTCTATCTTTCAGAAGTATTTACAACGCAACACTCTGAGAAGTAACAGTAGATTTATACTCACAAACTTTTTAATCTCCGGACTCCTCCTCAGTGCAATTGTGATGTGATCGCTGACATCCTGTCCTGCCTCTACGGCTGTGCATGGTGTGCATGACAGTAAAGATCCTGTGTTTTTCCATTGTCACATCCTGAGTCACTGTCAACAGCAAGAACGCTGTTGCTGTGAAATAATTGCTTGTTAGCTTGATTAAGCTGGCCAAGCTGCTCAAATAGGAGTCATCTCAGATGTTGTGTTATGATTGCCAGATTACTCCCATGAATTAGCCACTGTATCAGATTATCCCTCCAACATGCATTAAAAATCAGCTTCTAATATTCATTAATATATTGATGCATTTACATGTGCAAAATTGTAGTTTTTGATGTCTGTGGAAGATTTTAGGTACAGGCATCTATTCTGCACGGAGGAGTTAGAACCAGTCTATTTTTTTCATCTATAGGAAGAAAACAGATGCCATAAATTTAGGACACAGTTGTGTGTTTTTAGCTTATTCAAAACCACAAAGGAAAAGAGAAAGTTCAAGGATCATTCAAGCATGTCAGTCAGCTCAAATATTAGTTGAAATTGAGAGTATTTACCGTCATAACATTTCCTTTACTTTAATGCTTGGTGTTATTTTTTACCTCTCTTTCTTAGGGGTCATGTTTTGTTGAAAAGAATCCCAAGGTTTGATCTAAATAGGGATGTCAGTTAAAGGGATATTTTTGTATTTTTGAAGTTAAGTTGTATAATGTACTTGGCCACAGAAACACACATGATTTGCAGCAACAATTATTTCTTTATTAGCAGTAATTATTCTGCAATTACTGCTATTTTTAAAGGGAGCATGGGTTCTCATTTTCCTCACCTACACCACCAGGTAGCTCGGGATCTCTCCTGCTCAAAACATTCCAATGAAGCTTCCCTGCTCTCTCTTTCAGCTCGCCGACTCTCCATCTGCATAAGTTCTTCTTCGGCGTCCTCCAGTTCTTACAAAAATCCTCTGTATCCACAGTGAACGGCACATCATCATTATTCGAGTGGAAATCGCTCATATTATCTTTGTTTTCACTTGGTGTGGTGTTATTATCCCTGTGGAAGCCCAGAGACACACACAGCTGATCAGAGGATAGCAGTCCGCGGAGGCAAAAGGAGACAAAATGCCGAAATCTGCATCGTGAATTAGTGCCTGACACAGAGGGGAGTTTTCTAGGGAGAAATGAAGTGCTTTGTACATTTTGGACAGAGCAGACAGGCAAGCAAACATATTTTCTTCGCCCATTTTTAAGTAAAACTCGGATAGAACGTTCCTATGTATAGCCACTATGCCGCGGGGCTCTCTGAGCTCATAATAATCCCAGGATCAACTTTCACAGAAATCACTGGAGGCTAATGCCACTGCTATAACCAAGCACCTCATACAACCCAACTTCAAACATCCTGAAATATCCCTTTCATGTTTGGTGGTGTGACTGTTGCTTCCATGAGCTGGAAAGCATTAAGAAGGAATGGCACACGTTCCTGCTCTTCCTATGCCGGTAAGGAATGCATCAGCCAATGAGAAAAGCAGCAAAAAAAAACAGAGCAGAGCAGACATCAATGGCAACAGAATGACATTGATTAGGTCAGAGGCAGAATAGAGGAGGAGCTGGGGTGGAGGAGGGTTGCAAGAGCAGTTTGAAGAGAGAATGGCAGAGCCTAGCCAGTCATGAGCAGCTTAATTAAGCCAGAATAAGAGTGATTAGCCAAAAACATCAGCTGATGGCCAGCGTATTTTATTACTCAGTAATGGATACTATTTTAAATGATGTGAAGTATGGTACTAAAGTCAGAGTAATAAAAGTGAAATAACTAATTTTGTAAAAACTGCCACAAAGCCCCAGCAATCAGCTTCTTTCTATAAGCCGATAAAGTTGAATTCTAACTCCCTTTCTACCCTGAGGTTTATTCAAACTGTTCAATAGAGAGTGTTTCATTTTTTTTTTACAGGGACAAGACAGAGAAGATAGACAAGTTACACTTCTAGACTGACACTCCTTCAGACACACCATGACAGACAACACTAACAGGCACACTGTGATGTAGAAAACAGAGAAAACAAGTATATCAAAGAAACACTACAGACAAGACAGGACTGTCCAATCTGAGCAGCAGTTCAGCCTGACAGTCAGTAGTCTATATCAAAAAGACAGAGAGAGAAAGAGAGATTGAAATGGATACAGAGACAGCAGATGGAAAGAGCTAGGATCAAGTCACATGGGTCCACTGCTGTTCCTTTTTTAATTCAAGGATCTCAGGACTGGATAGAAGGAGGGTTTCCATCCAACAGTTTTTAATGCACATTTGCAATAGAAAAGGGGAGGTGGAAAAGTGTCCCTTTCTGCATCTTCCTCTTCTCTTTTTTGGTGTATCTCCCCATCACTACAACCCCAATACAGATGGCTCTTCAACAAAAGCCTGGTTCTTCCCAACGTTGGTGTCTGATAAAAGAAAGCTTTTTCTGCCACCGTAACTATGCTAAATGTATTTAGTGTTGTGTTATGGTTGATTAATGTTAGGTATTTGTTATTTATATAGGAAAGCCTACCCCCTTTGGTTGAATTTAGTGGGAATGGCACAATTATTTTTGCAGTGTGTACCCTGCCTTAGCCCCCAGAGCTGGTAGAATTCTTTTATAAGTACATAGATAAGAAAAGGTCGTTCAAAACTTTCCATTTAAGCCAACAAAATCCTCTATTGTTTTGTTCTGCTCTTCACTAGACTCTGAGATATGTTGCAGTCTATGGGCCATAATGCAACACAGCATGAAACCCATATAAAAACCAAAAACACTTTAAATTTATCCCAGGTCCCTTCCATTTCTCTTGATCTTTGCTGAGATGTCTCTAAATCTTGATTGTGGTATATTAGATTAATTTTACATGAATTGGAAAGGCACACACCACTCTATAGAAGGCCTCACAGCTGACAATGCAAATCAGAGCAAAAACTAAGCCATGAGGTCAAAGGAACTGCCTGCAGAGCTTAGAGACAGGAGTGTTACAAGGCACAGATCTGGAGAAGGATATAAAAAATGTTCTGCTGCACTGAAGGTTCCCTAGAGCACAGTGACCTTCATAATTCTCAAATGGAAGAAGTTTGGCACAACTAGGACTCTTCCAAGAGCTGGACGCCAGACCAAACTGAGCAGTTAGGGGAGAACGGCCTTGGTAAGAGAGATGACCAAGATCCCGATGGTCACTCTGACTGGGCTCCAGAGATCCTGTGTGGAGAAGGACAACCATTACTACAGCCCTCTACTGATCTGGACTTTTTGGCAAAGTGACTAGACAGAAGCCTCTCAGTGCAACACACATGAAAGCCTGCTCAGAGTTTGCAAAAAAGTACCTAAAAGACTCTCAGACTGTGGAAAAACAAGAAACGAAGATTTCATTGTTTGGCCCCATTTCTAAACATTATGTGTGAAGGAAACCAGCCACCACTCATCATCTGCCCAATACCATTCCAACAGTGAAGCATGGTGGTGGCAGCCTCATGCTGGGGGTGTTTTTCAGAAGCAGGGACTGGTCAGGGTTGACGGAAAGCTAATTGGAATAAAATACGGAGATGTCTTCAATGAAAACCTGTGCCGCACTACCAAAGACCTCAGACTGGGCCAAAGGTTCACCTTCCAACATGACGATGACCATAAGCACACAGCCAAGACAAGACAGTACAATGTTACAATGTCATTTAGCAGACGCTTTTATCCAAAGCAACTTACACCTGGGACAGGTGTTGCGGGTGTTAAGGGTCCATACTGGACACTTGAGCTGACTTGAGCCACTGAGCTATCCAGCTGATGTGTAGTGGCCTTGGGACAACTCTTTCAATGTCCTAGATCGGCCCAGCCAGATCCCTGACTTGAACCCTCTGGAACTTCTCTTGAAAGACTGGAAATGGCTAGTGACGGTCCCATCCAACTGGACTGAGCTTGAAAGTATTTGCAAAGAAGAATGGAGGAAAATCCTCCAATCCAGGTGTGCAAAGCTTGTTGCATCATATTTGAAAAGACTTGAGGCAATTATTGCTTCCAAAGGTGCTTCAGCTAAGTACTGAGTAAAGGGTCTGAATGTTGATCATTGGTGAGGCTTTCTGTAGTTTTGATCACTTTTCCAATCATTTTCAGTCTATTTCTTTGTCTCTAACACTAAACCTCATGCTTTTGAAGAATAATCATCGGAAAACAGTAGCCACCAAATGTCACGTGTCTGCAAAATGTTAGCCTGGGGACTAGTTTAAAATCAGAAATTCAGAATAATACAATGGATAATTGTAATTATAAAGTTGACTGATCTTCACCTTTACTTGAACATGATTTAGACTTATGCTGTAATTCTTTTTCAACACAGAGCCTGTAAATCTGACAGACTGTTGTTCAGAGCTCATGTTAACGATCATTAACACGGCTTGAGCAGCCCCGTGTGCACCTGACACCTTCATCTGACACCTCCACCACATGTTCTACAAATGCTCATTTGCAGGTTTTTAACTAATCAGCGGAAATGTTATTTGTATCTCCAGGCACTGTTGCAAAGCAGGGATATTTTTAAGACTTCACTCACATTTGTTTTTCCCATGAGAGACAACCACATCAAGGAAAACAGTGACCCCCTCTGCTAACATGACAGAGAAACTGCTTTGTGAAGCCCGTTATTAAAGCTGCTTTGGATAAACAGACAGCAGAGACTAAAAAATGTGAATCACTCATTGATTCATTCACTATTCATTCATTCATGTATTTCACACAATCTTAGCATTCAGGCTAATTCTGTTAACAAGTGCAGCTAATAATCAACACGTGTGACTGCAGCATATCATTGAAAGGTCACACCGCCTCTGGCCTGAGCTCACCAATGGAAAGCTTAACCAGAAACCCTGAGGATCCAATATTATCTTACTGTGAAAATGCATCACATATAGTCTAATATAAAAAACTTAATTAGAATGAAGAAAGGAATCATATGCAACTGTTTAAATTGTTAAAATCCTACAGAGAAAATAGACATCCAGCATCACAACCCATAAGAAATTACAAAAACTGATGTTTACACTTCTCTTCAATAACTTCACCACAAATATCTCCCCTGTGCCAAGACAACAGAACTTATGATCTTCCTTCCAAAAGTTTCATTCCAAATCACCACTCTGGAGGCAGCCATTACAAATAGTAAAACTAAACCCCGACTGTAGCTACTGCCTCTTTCTCCTCAAATGCTGCTGTTTGGTCAGAAGTGTTTTGGGGTCTGGCACAGACGTTTTTGCCCGATGGATTACTTAATGACAGAGATGGAGTCTGGCATACCCATCTGCTTTGCAAGGTTAGCCAGCACGCATTTCCAATACAGAACCAGTGCAGTCCACAGTTTTTACTACTCAGCATCCTTAAGAACAAAAATGCTCACTGCCAGGACACTAGTTTGGCTCAGTTGGTAGATCAGGCGCCCATATACTAAGGAGTCGTTCCACACAAACTGTGTCAATTTCGTTGACTACAACTATGACAAAAAATGTTCACTGACAGCCTTTCTTCCATGACAAAAACTAGACTAAGACTAACAAAAATAGATCTGTGAAGACTAAAACTGACAAACAGTCAGTTTATTTTTTGTCAAGATGACTAAAACTATAAAAATGTTCGCTGACAGTCCTTTTTCCTTGACAAAAAACTGGACAAAAATGGATCTGTGATGACTAAAACTGACACAAAGTGAGTTTAGTTTTCATCAAAGTGACTAAAAATAGTCTAAAATATAATGAAGTTTTCGTTGGACATTCTAAATCCATGATATTTCTCTACTGGTGGTAAATCTGTAAAAAAAAAGTGCAGCTGTAGCTTTTCTGCCTCTCAGCTGTAGAAAGCAGGAACTCCAGGTTTGGCAGAGTGCAGAGAACACACTACCATGACTTGGTACAGAATTTAGGCAAGAAAATAAATGCTTGGACTGAAGTTAAAGACTAAAATGTGAGGACTTTTGATCAACTAAATAGACTAAAATGTCTTGAGTTTTCATCGACTAAAAATTAAAAGGATAGAAATGACTAAAATGTGACCAAAACAAAGACAACAATTAAAAATAGCTGCCAAAATTAACACTGTACAGAAACATGCATTTTTCTGTCCCTTGCCTTTACTAGAATATTTCACTTGAAAACAAAAACACTATGAATATTTTATTCATTAAATTAAAACTATGTTACTTGAACAAGAAACTAAGGCAGAATTACTGTAAAAAAGCCTGTTATAAAAGGTGTTGCACACCTCTCGTGAATGGTCCGTCTCCACAAAGCAGTTTGGTTTCTGTTCAGTTCAGTTTTGTCATAACCTGACGCCAGATGGATTTGTTTCACACATCCATCTGGTAAACCTCTAATAGACAGCATTCGGGAAAGGGCAGAGGCTTTGAAAAAGAACTCAGAGGGTGATTGGATGAACATTCTGTCACATCTTTACGGGGCAATCAGAGCAACAAAACACATGACGTAGCCGCTACCGAGGTGAGCCACTACCGAGGAGTAAACTCCATAGAGAACTGCAGAACGCAAACCATGGCGACTGTAGACATGTCAGTACACAACTTTTGTCGTTTTTGCAAAGAAAAAAACTCATTGCTGTCTTTTGTTCTTCTTTTAATAAAGAAATGTTGTCATGTTCTGCTAAAACTGGCGCTTCAGCAGCATCCAGGCTGAGCTCTTTCGCCATAATTGCACCGACCTCTTGTTGCTGCTTGCTTATGTCATGACTCCGCCACACCCGAAGGTCCTGTCCCTTATCGGTGATTGGTCCTGTCACTTTCTAACCCAGCCCAAACTGTTCAGACGGGAGCTTTGCATGATGGATTCGCCAGTGAGAAACACGGAAACCGGCGTATCCATCTGCTTTGCAAGGTTAGTTTTGTTATAGTTTGGCTCATTAAACCTTGAACTTGCTTGCATTTCCTCAGCTGATGTCTGCCCGTCCTCGCCTGTTGTGATGGGAAGTCTGTGTCTTATAAGAGATCCAGATCATTTGGCTCAGCTCAGTAGAGCTGGTTGTTTGGCTCCCGAATGGCTCTTCATTTGTTCTAGTTTGGCTTTTTGCTTGCTACAGTGGCTCACATCAAAGAGTCATTTTCGTAGAACAGGCTCTTTTGTGAATGGCAAATCACTACTGGAACCTCTCCACCTGTAGCGTTATGGTCCCACTTGGTTATCCCAGGTAGGAACCAGCAGCACTGCTCAGCTCTGTCCTCCTCTGCAGCTCACTTCTTGTTTTGAGTTGAGGACTTCTTTCATCAAAAACAGTGATCCACGGGGTTTATTTTCTAAAACGTAAGCTAGTGTTTTGGTTTTGTGGAGGCATTTCATATTATGAGGAAGAAAAACTGTTAAAAGTGCCCTTCATGTTTCACGCTGCAAGCAATCCCTGTATGCTTTAGGAATAGTTTTGCAGCATAAACCAAAAAGGCCACTTTTATCCGCTTTTCTCCCTCATATGAAATTCATCCATTAAACACCTTATGGAGAACTGTTACTGTTGAACAAAGTCCTCTTTAAAGAACAATGAGTTATCAGCAGAGATAGGCCAAACTAAGCAGCATTTATCCACTCATCATCTTTTGTTATTGTTTTGATTGAGAGCCTCCAGGCTATGGTATTTACATGCTGTGCCTTTATTTTTTGAAGTTAAATTTCTCCTCCTGCCATTCCTCTGAAATGAAAAAGATTTCAGGCTGATTTGATCATTCATTCTATAAATGTGGCTCTCTCCTATTTTCCTTTCCTATAACTCATATTTTAAAAGTAATAGGATTTACCCTCAGCCATTTCCCTCCATGACCATAAAGTAAGATCCTGCTTATCCCTCAACTTGTCACACTCATAAACTTTTCCTTTGAAAACCAGCAGTGGCCTTTCACAGACGTTTCTGCTGACTTTGATGAATTTTGCTCCTCCTCAAAAGCAGTCGGCTCTCGGGTTTTAACAGAGAGCAATCTCCTATGAGCACTCATGCAGCGATGTGCTTCGCAGCACTCCTCCTGATAGCCCGCAGAGAGAGTCCAGAGGCTGTTTACATGATGACAAAGTCTTTGAATATGTGTTTCTATGGCAACCAGGCCAGGTGACAGCATGGTCCTTTTGATTTAAGATTGGAAATAAAGAAGGAAAAGGCAAGTAATTGCTGTTCTAGTTTAATTCTAGGCATGTCAACGTGGACGGAGATGAGTGATGTAGACTTTAATTTACATCTCTGACGTATGAAAAATCCTAATGTCACCTCAGAAATAAGAAGGAAAACATTTGGATGTATATGAGCCTCTTAAAGGCCTAATGTGCCGCTGATGTATTCAGCTTTTAAAAGATATATTATAGCCCATTCCAACCTTTTAACATAATCCCCTGTGGTTTTAATACTAAGTCTGTGCTGTGCTTTGTTCAAAATATAAAATGGATCAAGCAGCAGAGGAGGGTACTGACCCTGTGTAAACAAGCTCTAATACAATCTGTTTTCTCTTTAAATGCAACACACTCTTTCTCATCCTGCTCCTCGCTTCTTGAGGGTGTGCCATCACAAGTACACCGGCATCGATGGTTGTGAATGGAGATCTACAATCTGGTTTTAAGTTCTTAATTTAAGAACAAAAAATCAGATACGGTGGACTGGATATATGCTGTGCGCATTCTCAAGCATCTGCATGTCCATGTGTACTTCTTTAATGCATCTGAATACAAGGCAGAAGAATAGGCTACTGGAAGTACAGTGCATAGAAAAAGTTTTAGCCTTTTATTGATTTTATAAATCAATCACGGTCAATATTATTTGGCTTTTTTTTTTAAGAAAAAAATAACTCTTTCATGTCAAAGTCAAAACAGAGTTCTACAAAGTAATGTCAGTTAATAAGGTAAAATAAGTGACTGCATAAATATTCACCCCATTCAAGTCAGTATTTAGTAGATGCACCTTCAGCTGCAATCACAGCACTGAGTCAGTGTGGAAAGATCTCGATCAGGCTTGCACATTTGGACACCGCAATTTTGCTCAATTATTTTCTGCCAAACTGCTGAAGCTCTGTCAGGTTGCACAGACATCAGGTGTGAACAGCCTTTTTCAAGTCCAGCCATAAATTCTCTACAGGATTGAGGTCTGGGCTTTGACCTCTCCAGAACATCCACCTTCTTGCTTTTATGCCATTTCTGTGAAGCCTTTGTTGTATGCTTCCCAAGCCGTAGTCCTCTTGCAGACCGAATAAGATTGTCCTAATGGATTTTCCCATATTTTGCCACATTCTTACACTCTACAAGCCTGATAGGGCTAGCTGCAGAGAAGCATCCCCACAGCATGATGCTGCCACCACTGTGCTTCACAGTGGGGTAGGTGCGTTTGTGCTTATGTGCAGTGTAGTGGCCATCAATAGGGCATTGTCTTATGGTCTCATCAGACATTAGAACTTTCTTCCACTTCACCATGGAGTCTTCCACATGCCTTTTGGTGCACTGTTTAGTCAAGAGATTTCTTCAACAGTTGCTTTCTCATTGCCACTCTCCCATAAAGCTTTGACTGGTGAAGAACCCAGTCAACAGTTGCAGAGTCTCTCCCATTTTAACTGCTGAAGCTTGGCACTCCTTCAGAGTAGTCATAGGTGTCTTGGTGGCCTCTCTCACTAGTCTCCTTCTTGCACGCTCACTCAGTTTGTAAGGATGGCCTGATCTGGGCAGATTTACTCATGTGCTATATTTCTTCCAACTCAGGGTGATGTTCAGTGCCTCAGAAATGTTTTTGTACCCTTTCCCTGACTTTTTATTTTCAATAACATCTCTGAATTGCTTGGAGTGTTCTTTTGGCTCTTTTGGTGTAATGGTAGCCAGGAATACCGATTAACCAGTGACTTGACCTTCCAGACACGGGTGTCTTCATACTTCAAATCACTTGAGACACATTCACTGCACTCAGGTGATTCCCATTTCACTGGGAGACTACTAGCACCAATTAGCTGAAGCTCTATTGAATTAGGTCAGTCACTTTAAAGAGGGTGAATATTTATGCAACTACAGTGTGCTTAAAAGGACAAAAAAGCTTACAATTAGTGATTCAGAAACATTAATTTGTCAGTTTAAGTTTTAGTAACATCATGATTAACCCCTCAGGAGAGCTCTGGTATATATCATTCCTTAGTGAAAGTGTTTTCTCTGTGAGCACTTTCTTTCTCACTGTTGCCTGAAAACTTGTCAAATTTAAACTTTACCTGCTAAAATAGGAGTGCAATACTCTTACAGTATTTATAGCACAGGATTTCTACAGAACAGCATTACTTCTACTGTGACCTTAAGCATGTGTAGTCCTGGAGACGAGTGGTTACTCTGTCAGGACTGGATTTAGACTACAATAGGAACTAGTGGTATCAACATTTTCATGGCCAGCACATCGTCAACCTTCTGTTGAAGTAGAAATGTCAGGTGTCACACTGTCAGATGTATTGTAAGGGCAGATTTGTATGCTTTTCACTAGTAGTATTACACAGCAGGTGCAGGCATACGTTTTTATATCACCTTACCAGCTAAATCACTACATTTGAATCAATTTTTACACCTGTCTTTTCAAAGCAGCTTTCAGACTAAGTTCATGGTCAGATTTAGCTGGAGTGTTGTAGCCTGAACATAAGGAGCTTGACGTGTGAGCCATGATTCTGGCTTTCTTATGTTTGGACTCTGCGGCTGCACTTTTAAGTGTGTGCCATAATCCAGGCCAGTCACTGCTGCTTCAGTGAGTGTTTGATATCAAGTAGCCAACCATAAGACAGGTTTTGTCAAGATAAAGCCAGTCTATCTGGGTATGTCAGGGTTTTAAGCCATGATAAATCGTCTCCTCAAAGAAGACACAGTAGGTCGAGGACCTTGCCAAAGACACTCTGTCAAGTATGTAAGCATTCAATTGAAAGCTAAGTGATCACAAAAATTAGTTACGCAGTAAATGGCTGCAAGGTGAGGAAGTAGGGGAAAAAAAGGGAGCAAACCAGTGGGGCGGGAAATTATTCAGACTTTGTCGGTATTGATCATGACCTCCTTTTACGCCTCATTACTTTTTGTCCTCACTTCTCACTTATTTGAAGCTGTGATGTGGGATGTCGGCCAGCCTGGGGAGGAATAATAAAATGAAAGTTGAGAGCTCTGATTTGTCCCATTTATGTCTTTTTGACAATTTTCATCAAACCTGGACATCAATACAAATAACGTGTAGTCCTTTTAATTCCACATCTAAAGTGTTAGTCTGTGTTTGAATGGCTCTAGAAAATAATTTGTCTTTAAACTCTTGCTTTGATCATTTTTCATTTACCATCTACAATTCAACAGTTATCCTCACTTATAAAATACATTCTTAGTTAAAAAAAAATATACACACAAAAACTCAGTATTTGACTGTTAATGCCCCAGTGAGGTAAACAATTGTAAGACATGAAAAGTTTTAGGTTTAAACGTGAGAGTGAGAGTGGACAATTGTGCAAAGTTTGAAGGAAATCCCTTAAAGTATTCTTAAGTTATTGGGTACACTTGATGAGCATACATGTAGATTTACATATTTCTTATGAAAGATATTTACCCCCTTGGATGTTCTAACCTTATATTGATTTTGTAAATCAGTCATGGAAACGAAAGGAAAGGAAAGGAAAATGTATTTCTAAAAAACAGTTTCAATTAAACAAAAATATGTCAGGTAAAATAAGTGACAGTATAAATATTCATCCCCTTTAAAGTAATGGACCTAATTCAACACAGGTCCAGCCTATTGGTGCTAATAGTCTCACAGTTAGTAAAAGTGGGATCACCTGAGGGGTGGGGTGAAAGTGTCTCGAGTGATTGTAGTATAAAGACACCTGTGTATGGATGGTCCAGTCACTGGTTAATCTGTATTCCTGGCTACCATTACACCATGAAGACAAAAGAACACTCCAAGCAACTCAGAGAAAAGGTTCTTAAAAGCGTCACCCAGAATTCAGTTAAATCTATCATCAATAATAGGAAGGAATGTGGCACATGTGTAAATCTGCCTAGATCAGGCCATCCTCACAAACTGAATGACGGTGCAAGAAGGAGACTAGTGAGAGAGGCCACCAAGACACTTATGACTACTCTGAAGGAGTGCCAAGCTTCAGCAGCGGGAGAGACTGCATACAACAACTGTTGCCCAGGTTCTTCACCAGTCAAAGCTTTATGTGAGAGTGGCAACGAGAAAGCCACTGTTAAATCTGGACTAGAGTTCACCAAAGGCAGTTCTTTGGTCTGAAGAGACCAAATGGTGCTTCCTGGCCTTCAGACAAGACGTTATGTTTGTTGGACACCAAACGCTTCACCACAAACACACCATCTCCACTGTGACAGTAGTGGCCGCATCATGCTGTGGGGATGCTTCTTGGCAGCCAGCCCTGGAAGGCTTGTAAATGTAGAGGGTTAGATTAATGCAGCAAAATAAAGGAAAACCCTGGGGGACAAATTTTATTCAGTCTGCAAGAGAACTACGGCTTAGGAGAAGATTAATTTTCCAGCAAGACAATGACCCGAAGCATACAGCAAAGCTACACAGAAATAGTGAAATCTGAAATCTGTTTTCACTTTGACATTGAAGAGGGTTTTTTTTTTTTTTTTTTGCCAAAAAGACCAAATTATATTGAACATTGCTGATTTAAAAAATCAATAAAAGGGTAAACATCCAAGGGGGTTGGAAACATCTGGGTTGTATCTGGGCTTTCCAGGTTGACAGGGTTTATTCTTATTATAAGTGTAAGGGCATTTTGGACTTGAGTTAAGATAAATACACCGACTTACATTAGAGTTTTAGTGGCTCAAGCGAATGCATTTTATCTTCAGCAATTTAAAAAAATGCAGATTCACAACAGGGGGGACTTGGACATACCAAATGTGCATTTTCTTCTTTTTTGACATTGATTTAATCTAGCTAAAGTATGGTTGGTAGTTGTTCTAAATGGCAGGAAATCTTGAAGACTGCCACCCAGGTTCAAAGATGTCTGGCCTAATCTGACAAAGAGTGGCTGTAGTATAAAGCAACGGTTGGTGGGTCGTGGTGGGTCGGGACCCAAAAGTGGGTCGCAAAGGTCTTTCCTGTCAGTCACAAATGAGTTCCTGAAGAAAAAATGCTGCGAAAAGTCTAGGACATATGGAAGCTCTAAGTGAACACACATCCTTACTTTTTATCTTGCTTGGTTCTCTTTTGAAAACAAGTACATTTGAGTAATTTTCTGAAGGTTTTGACTTATTTAATTGTGTTTTTTATGATCACAATATTGGTTTTCCCAAAGTAATGTGGACATTCTTCAAGAATGTATCTAAATTTCCATATAACTCAGTAAAAGGCAGTATAAATGGAAAGTATGCATGTTTTCATTCGTGTTTTGTTCCTTCTAAGATCCAGACAGCAACATTTTTTTGTGTCACAATTTCATATAGAGGCGGTGGTGGGTCCTGATACCTGACCAGCTGAGAACCACTGGTATAAAGTATGTTGTGTTTCTCCCAGTGTTGTGTTTGATTTTTTGGTGTTGTTGATTTTTTTTTTACAATGTAGTATTAATCACTCACCCTGTTAGGTCTTTATTTACTCACTTGGCTACAGCTGTGCTGGGTTGGGATTTTGTGGAGGTTAGGGAGTATTGGTTAGCTGTTTTGCCAGTTTGTTAAACAAGAATTCTCATCTTTAATTTTCCTAACATAAAAATCAAAGTGTGTGAAAGAAAAAGAGAGCAAAAAAAAAACACACACTTGATAATATCTAGATCTTTCCACTGGTTTTAAGGACAGTTTTTTAAGTCATACTGCAGAAAAGGCTTTTTAGTTTTTGAGCCTCTTATGAATTTGTCTTTGACATTAATGAGACCTGATGAGGCGTTGTCAGCTTTTCGCTTCGCCAGCACACTGGTTAGATGCTGCCAGCTTTTTTGTGGGCATCTTGTATGTGTTTCCTGTAATTGCTGCTGCCTTTGAATTCCAGCCAGTTTTATAGAAACCTTACTCTGAAATTGCCAAAAACATTACAAGATAATTTATCATATTCAGCCCACGGGAAATCTCTCTCCCTCCACAGCACTGGACATTTCTGTTATTTCTGCTTTTTGTCTTTTACTCAAAGTTCTCGGCACTATTTACTCATGTCAGCGGCTAAGATAAGGAAAAGTATCTAGAAGTTATATATGACTAACATTTATTGATACAGAGAACAATAAGGGACTTTTTTTTTTCTTATGCAATTCTTCTCTGCTCATACCCTGTGCAAGGCCATGCTTAGGATAAGACGCTGACTGAATAATTTTAGATTAACAGAACTTAACACTCTGAATAAACTGATTGCAGAACTACCCATGAGTAATGTGTGGCTCAAAGATCAAAAGGAAAGGAGGTGCTCTTCATTGACATTACAGCAGGAGGTTACAATTCAGACATGTGCTTTTTAGCGCCAGGTGGTGCGCTAGTATTTACACAGCAGATTTCATTCTTTATTCTCTTCTGAAGTACAGCCATCTCCATAAATATATCTCCTTTCATTGTGGCACACAGAATGAAATACGCTGTTAGGGGAGTATATTTAAAGTAGGGCTGTCAGCATTAATCGTGATGTCATTCAGATCTGTAATTAGTGCCTCATTTCTTTCAGTCTAATGCTTTTTTATCCCTTTCATCACACTTTGGTTAAGCCCTAGTAGCATCTCCCTGCAGCCATAGTGATATAAAATAAGTCCACCACTGCTGCTTTTACTCTTATTTCAGTTTAAAATATTCACCGACAGCTCAGTGAATGGACCAAAAAGTCATATGCATCCTGTGTTATCAAGCATTTATCTTTTTACCATTCCCTTATTTTCCTTTTCATTCCATATCAGTTCTCTTTCAGTGTAAAAGCAGGTCTGTATCCAAACACAAAGTCAATCACTGTTATTGTAAGTCAGTACAGAAATCCAAAATGAAACAGGGTACACCCTGGGCTGGTTGCCAGTTAATCGCAGGAGTTTAGTGGAAATTCAAAATGTCTTAAAGAAGAGTAAATTAATCTTGATAACCTATAGGAGATATGGGTTTTTTCCACTCTAACTTTTGGCTGTGCCAATCTAAATAAAGCCCGACTGATTTACTTTTCCATCAATAGTTTGGCCGATGAGCTACGCAGCGCCGCACCCAGAATGGTCCTGCTCTCTAGAAGGGTCCAAATGCACCACAGGCACAGTGGCTCGTCATCATTCGGGGGCGCCTCACAGAAGTGTTTAAGTAGCAACCGTTGCACCAAACTTCAAAATACCTGACAAATTACCGATAGAAGAATAAGAAACTTTGAAGTAGAAACTCTACTTCCTCTGGCAGAACAAAACGATGCTAACTGGAGCACAGCGACATCGACTCAAAACGCTGCGTCATCAGCTTTAGAAGTGGGGGTAGAATTTAGAAATGATGACCTTGTGACCTTCTGGAAAATTTTTTCTCAGTTATACACATGACTGCATCTATGCAACATAGCATGCAACCAATCAGTCTGTGACACTGCTGGGGACCAGGTTGCCTTCAGCTTGTCTGTATTGTTGAGTCTGCTGTCTCTTATCTTCCTCTTGATGTTTCCCCAGAGTTCCTCTATGGGGTTCAGGTCAGACCAGCTGGCTGGACAATCAAACGCAGTAATATCATCCATCCATTTTCTATACCACTTATCCCGCTGGAGGTCATGCGGGGCTGGAGCCTATCCCAGCTTTCAATGGGCAAAGGTGGAGTGCACACTGGACTGGTCAATTGCAGGGCTGACATAGAGAGACAGACAACCAGGCATGCTCACATTCACACATACACCAATTTAGAGTCACCACTTAACCTAATGAGCATGTTTTTGGTGGTGAGAGGAAGCTTGAGTACCCGGAGAGAACCAATGCATGCACGAGGAGAACATGCAAACTCTGCATAGAAAGGCCCTGACCAGGAAGCGAAATGGTAACCTTCTTGCTGTGAGGCAACAGCGCCCTGTGCCACTGTGCCGGCCACAGTAATACCATGGTTGGCAAACCAGTTTCTGGTAGTCCTGGAAATTTTGTGGGGATGATTTTCTTTTCCATCAGGACTTGGCTCCGGTCCACGGTGAAGCCAAAACTACCAGAAACTGGATTGCTGACCCTGGTATTACTGTGATTGGCCAGCCAGTTGGTCTGACCTGAACCTTACAAAGAATCACTGGGGAAATGACAAGAGGAAGATGAGCGACACCAGACTTATCAATACAGACAAGCTGAAGGCTGCTGTCAGAGCAACATGATATATTAGTTTTTTGAGATGCATCTGTATATTACAGCTGTCGTAACTCTAGTGGTGCTCTGGAAGTATGTAACTTCGTGTAGGTCAAACAGCATTTCACTTTTAAAGCACCCTGGGCAGAGAAAAGCAATCCATCTTAGCCTACAGCATAAGAGCAGGATTTTAATCCCTCTTCTGTCTCAGGTAAACAAATAGGCTGTTGCTAAACCCAGCATGTGTTTGTTGTTGCACAAGCTCCTGTAGTGCAAGTCAGTGGCACACTGGCCCCACCTAGTGGTGAGAGGTCTTACCATCTTTCACAGAGTTTCTTACTCTCCCCTCCATGGCTGGTTTTACATGATATAAGTGAATTAAAATTGCAAAAATGATGTTAACAAGAGACTAAACTGGAGTAAGTTAAAGGTTTCAATAATCGTTTTTCATAAAAAGTCCAAGTTGAAACGTTGATTAAAAAGTTTAACCCAGATATAATGATTCAAGAAATATAAGACATGAAACCAACTCTGAGTGTGACATATTTGATTGATTTCTCTGTAATCCTTATGCTTTCCTTTAAAACGAGTCTTGTAATCGTTGTCGGTCACTCTCAGTTCTGCCTCAAACCTCCATTTGATCCCACATCAAAGCACAAGAGATCACACAAGAGTCGTGGGCGGATGTTCATATTTCTCCAACAATCGAAAAACTAGTTTTTGAACCTGGGATGTACTTTATATTACAGGTTTTCAGCTGAGAATAAAGTGAATTTTTTCTCTGAGAGCTGGACTCTGAGGGCAGAATCCCCTGAGCTGAGGCCTGGGTGGCCTCTTTGGAATCAGCTGTCATGCATCTGAACAGCAAGCTATCTGCCAGGTGTACTGTGTCCTTTGTGTAAAAGCCAACAGATCATCGCCGGCTGGTGGAGTTGATGACCTGAGCGGGTGCCTCCTCCACCTCGCCTTAAAGTCATACTCCTTTTTCATCCAGTGGGAAATAACACAGCAGCACAGAGCCCTGACAGGACCCTGCTGACTCTGCTCACAGCCAAGCTATCAGTGCTGCGGAGGCACAAACCTGACAGTTTTTGCTGTTCTGTTGACTAACCAAAGCTCTGCACGCCATCTCTTTTATTAGATCCTTCATTTAGAGTTGAGTGTAACTTCATCTGTTCTGAAATGAAAATATGAAAATGTTCTGCATGGATTCTGCTGTTCTTACTCCCTTTAAATGCATGCCTTTATTTGTGCATTATCTGTTCCAGACAGCACTGTTTACATCCCCTCATTTGATGGCACATCTTACTTGGAGCTGCAGCCACTTGCATCATTTCTCCGACCTGCTGGTGCCAGAAATGATCTACCTGTTCCTGTCAAGGACACCACTGTTACTCTCTATTTGACGGTGAAAACAAGATCAACACAGGGCACCATCCTCTACAGTGAGTACACTTTCTCTTTATCTCAGTCAGCTCAAAGCACTGCAGCACTTTGTAAGCCAGCACAAATAAAGGTAATACAGAAAATACATGTACAAACCCTTTTATATAACCTCTCATCTAGCCTCTTCTTCATCTAAAATCTAAGCACACAAGAGTTGTCATGTGATTTTTACCTTTTCTTAAAGAGCCTCTACTGAGATTTACAACCCAAACTCCATAAAAGTTGGGGCACCCTGCACAATGTAAATAAAAACAGAATGTAATGATTCACGATTCTCATGAATCCATATTTTATTCGCAATAGGCCATGAACAACATATGAGATATTGGAACTTGATGAAAAATATCTGCTCATTTTGAGTTTGACGCCAGCGATGCATCTCAAAAAATAGGGACAGGGCCATTGTAATCAGCCCCACCCCCATACACAGGCCACGCACAGTACATCTTTTCTCTCTCTTTTTGCACGTCAGGCTGGAATGTTTATGAAAAATATGATCAAGGTAATGTATATACATCATTGACCAAGCATAAACTTTACCTGGAGATAAGATATAAGACAGATAAGATATCTATATTTGGAGATTGGTGCGCCTCATTACGTCTGTCCTGTGAATTCACCAGGTCTTGTTAAAACCGGCTCAAACTACATGAATTCAGCTAGATTTTAGCCCGACTGCAACGTTGCAGCTCATCGTCAAAACTTGGGCCCGATTTAGAGCATCAGGAACGACAAACGGTTGTTTGTCCGACGAGTCGGAACATAACAGAGAGAAAGACAGCAAATTGTAGCAAGAATACTCACAATGCTGGGAGGAATAGAGGAATATTCACTCTCTGCCATGACTTCCAGTCATCCGGTGAGACCATGGGTGCTTCCACCATGACAGTCCACATGAAGCGAAGCCAATGCTTTGCCTCTCTGTGTCTCCACCCCACCAGGGAGGGAGTAATGGGCAAATTAGATTTTGGGAGTGATCCGGATCACCGTCTGGATCCAGGAATGTTTTTAAAGGATTCTACACTATTGGGAGATAGGGCTAATGGCAGAGGTCTGGGCTCTTTGAGTGCTTTTCTAGTTGTTTCTTAGTTTTCTTTTTTACGAGCAAAAGACCACTACCATCACACAGAGCACTGTTGTAGAGTGACTGACACTTTTTGACCCGCCCCCCTGACAACCTGTGAACTTGCACTCAGTCACGGAGAAAGGGGTGATGTCCAGGGGCGGAGCTAGGGATTTAGGGCCCCCAGAAAAAAAAATATAACACAGGGCCCCCTTAACCAGCTAGCCATGCAACACATTTTATGTCATTTTTTACGAATATCCATGCATTTTAATGTGTCTTTGAACCATCATTTCTCCATTTATGAACATTTTTTTACTATGGTTAAATTAAATTTACTTGCATTATTTCACAGCACTGGATTACACCATTTGGACATTTTTAAGGGAGAAGCAGGGCCCCTCCAGTATTTTATTTTATTCCATTTATCTGTTCACCAATTAATTTAGTCGCCTCGACTCAATAATGACATTTATTATTGTGAAAAAATTAATAAATAAACATTTTTACATTACAGGCTTCTTAATGGCCCCTCCCTACTGGGGGCCCGAGGAATCAGTATGTGACGTCAGCATATAGTGAGTGGGCGGGATCACTCTAGTAGAGTGGTCAGGCTGTCGGCCAAGACAGGACAAGATTTTTGTTACATATTCTGACATGGTGCCATCGTGAATGACCAAAAACATTGTGTAGTCTGAGCCACCTTTAGACGTCAAAATTCTGCAGTTGTTTAGTCCATAAATTTGATTAAACTCTATAAAGTTCTTGTTCTGGTTCTGATCAGGAATTGAAGTCCCTGTAAGGCCAACCACACACTAGACATTTTTTTTTAATCTGGAGCGATTTTTAAACTGTGGGAGACCACAGACTTCAGGACAATTTCCAAAGATTTTTCATCTTTAATCCTCTGAACTCACACACTGGATGACTCAGCCGGACTGTCAGATCACTGGAGACCACACACCTGCCGACATGCCTATGACCTCGCGTGATCACGTGACTTCAGAAAAAAAAAAAAACAAAACATGGATATCTGTCAATACTGTCTTGCTGTCTCTCCACAACAGGCTGTCCTGGCATGCGTTACAGGTGAAGCAAAAATCATAATACAAGGGAAAGACTCGGGATGAAATCCTGGCTAAAATTAAGCTGAAGTTGTGTTTATGGTTGTGAGTGGTGAAAGTATGTATGATCTTGCTGTGACAATACCTGGTCTGTTCACTCTCATTGGTTGTTGTGGGTACCTGGTCAGCAGCACTACGACCTAGAATCGTAAATATCAAACGTGTTTGACATTTACGATTCGGGATTTTCGGAGGCTATGACGCGATTTGGAGCAGTAAAACAATGTTGACACCACACACATGCAGACTACTCAGACAAACGGTCATTTGTGACGAGGCTTCTCTTGGGATACGCCCCCACAATCGTGGGGGAGGCCCAAATCGGGCTTAAAATCCTGTAGTGTGTGGCCGGCCTAAAGTGATATAAAAATCAGTTTTTTAGGTTTGTTGTATGGCAGGTCACTGTGTTATGAACCACCAGGCCAAATTTTAGTCATTAAAAAGATCTCTAAGTTTATAAAATCAAGCTTCAAAATCATCAAAAATGAGGCAGTAAAATCTGCCTTATCTCTGCAGACTCTGACAGTGTTTTCACATCAGGCAGGATTGTTTTGTATTGTACACCAGCACAATTGCTTCCCCTGTACCTCACTGGTCTGCTTTCTCTTTGGTAACCTTGCTGACTTCTCAAGCACCCTTTTGTATCCATGCAGCCACGGCAAGCGTTCAGCTCCACATGTGGAACAAAACCATCTTCTATACTTCAACGTATAACATGCAGCTTAGAGACTGAAATGGATCCTTTCTGGATTGATACAACATTTTCTGAAGAGGCAGGAAACACTGATAAGCACTCCTGTATTCTTTCATGGATGAATCGAGTTCTTCCACATACTATACTCAAGTGCACGTGTCATATCCAAGATCCTGTCTTGGCCTCCTCCTTTACAGCATGAAGCTTGTTATATTTTATCATTTTAATTTTCATCATCACCAGTCTGATGATTGTAACGCCCTTTTATCTCCTCTGTTTCTATTGGTTTATATTATCTGAATTTCTTCTGTAATTGACTCGACATCATTGGAAATGAGGGTGGCCCTCAATGATATCTCGAGTATAAATAAAGGTTGATTGATATTGAGATTCATGCTATTATGGATGTCGCTTTTAAACTAAATTCATTGTGTTCAGTACATGCTATCATTAATATATCCATCCACATGAGGGTTTGGGTGAAAGAACAGGAAATTTCCATCAAGAAAAAAACAAAAAGGATGAAAAAGAAGACCTCAATGTCAACTACAACTTGTGGCTAGCTTAAAAGTTAACATCAACTGCCAGTAACAGCCATGAAACACTGCCTGATCAACAGGAGGCTACTGATTGCTACCTATTAAGGCAGCATGGGGCGGTGTGTATGCATGTACTCCATCACTAAGAGCAAAACAAAGCCCCACACTCATACCAGAACAGACATTCTGTGTAGAAGAGTCTACTTCTTTTACTAGTGCAAAGGAAGCATGTCCACGGAGTTTACATCTTTCCTGACGGAGATCTTCTGGAGGACGGGGCGCTTGGAGACTGAAAGGAGGAGGACGCGGAGGCAGCCCGACACCTACAGCCGGGTGGGGAGGGAGCAGAGATGGTATTGTGCGAGAAGGCGGAAGCAGGGCAAACAAGCTGGGCTGCAGGCTAGGCCAAGAGTGGCCCCACACAAACCTGTTGTACCAAGCTTCTTTCTAGCAGGTGCCTAAATATAGATTGTTTTTGGCATCATCACTCCTCATGTATTTTAAATGCAGAACTTGAGGAGTGATGAGATAGCATCTTAAACCTGCTGCAGGAGCCTAGAGGCAGGGTGGTGATGGGGTTGAAGGGAAGAGCCCAGTACTGTTGCAGAGCAGAAGGAGAGACTGGAAATCTTGCAGCTTCAATAGACCAACTACTGAGAGGATGTTTGTCAGGTGATTGGATGATGAGGCATGTCACGTGTGAAATCTTAAATTGTCAGCTCACAGGTGTGCTCCATTTGTTTAATTCACAGACAATCAAAGCCGAACAGTGTGTGCCCAATTTGCTGAAATGATTCTTTGCTGCGTGCAGAGACACCCTGAAGCTTCTTAAAAAAGACTTAACAAGGACACTACATCTGACCAAGAGTAGATGAAGTTAAAACCTCCTTTAGCATGGTGACTTTGTTGCTCTTACTGAGCTTATTTCCTGTTTCTGGTCTTTATGCTCAGCCTCATATGTTGACAGCATTTTATTTTACAGGTCATTTTAAAACTCCATGAAGCTGAATCAAGAGGGTTATGACAGTAAAACATAAAATATAACTATTAATGGTCCAGATTTCAAGTTGACACATGCATCATAAAACAGTCAAATAAAGCAGGCTCTTTATGAAAGCAAAAGCACAGACATGCACATTTGAAAACATACTTTTTAAAGAATTCTAAAAGACTTTAGATTTAGGTTGAATCAGGAGAGGCTCACAGATAAATATGTCTCAAACAGGGATGTTCCAGTGCCTCAGAGCCTTCATGGGAAATGCCCTGGCACCTTTAGTGTCAAGTGTGTTAACTGTAAAACACAGAAGTCCTCTGCCTGAGGATTTGAGCAGACATTTTTTGCTTGTGCCGGATTAACAGGTCTGAAAGGTGGCTGGTGGAAAGGTCATTAAAAACCTTAACAGTAATCTGTCACATAGATTCTCAAACATACAGGGAGTGACACTTAAACAGGAGTGATGTCGCCAAGTTTGTTTGTTGATGAAGATGCAGAATAGAAGAGTTAATGGGCAGGAAACAGCCTGCTCTAAAAAAAAACTTTCTTTGTTGTTGTTTGCCGCCAAAATAGAAGTTCTAATACAATACTGTCTAGACATGTTGTGAACTAGAGGCATTTGCTTGATTGAAAAATAAACATGCCTTTTTGTTGCTGTCATACTTGAAATCTCCATTGTTGGGGCAGTCAACCTCTGTGGTCTGAACCACTAACAAAGCAGAAATGATGCATCAGTCTGTGCTGAAGTCAGCCTCTGATTAGACTGATAAACATAAAATCCTTTCTAAAACTGAAGAGTGCTTGAAATGTCTCCTGCTACTAAACTGCTAGGAAAAAACATGGAACTATTGAATTAAATTTTAAATGATCTAAACACATAAAAAACTGTTCTTTTTTTATTGTTTTGTTGAATAGCATGACGGATCATCATGGAGGTTGGCATTACATTTGTCTTCATTCAAATGCACTTACAAACAATGTTAATCAAAGATCCTTAGTTCTGAAAAACTACATTAACCTTTGACCCTATCATGATAAACTGAAAACAGAATTTCAGTTTTGTTTTGGTTTTTTTTTTTTTTTTTAACATATTAAGAATAAAAAAACAAAATATTACATTTACAAAGTATTTAGACCAGGAGTGTCCAAATTATGGCTTGAGGGCCAAATGCGGCCCGCAGTCCAATTTTGAATGGCCCGTAGCAAATTGTAGAAATAAGTTAAATCTGGCCCACATTTGAACGTGGAGCTTGTGCTTGATTGTTTTGTACGACATAGTTTCACAAAACGGGGCTAAAATGTTAATTCTGTCAAAAAATCTCAACAAAAAGGATCTATTGATGCATTTTTATAACTAAATTGAGACAACACTATACATGGTAAAAAATATTGACAATCAAAATAATGATAATATGAATAATGTAATGTAAATGATGAGCTATAATGTAAATAATGAGTCTCAGCAGCAAAAAGCAGTACCAGTAATATTCCAGGGGCTGAGCCAGTGGCAGCTAGGTCCAAACGGGACCCTCTGAAATCTGATTGGAATCCCCAAAAACCTGAAAATAATTTTCTATTTGCCTTGTCAGCCATTGAATCCAGGGTTTAGCGGTAGTTCAGGCAGACCATGGAGTCAAGCTCCGCCCTAATCAGCTGATCTAATGCCAGCATATCGCTCTAATGCTGTCTTATTTAAACTGCGCTTGCCTGGCCAAGCTCTGAAGCTGCCTCTGAAAGCTGCTCTTTCAGCCCTTCTCCACCCTAGCTCCTCCTTTATTCTGCTTCTAACTTAATGTCATATACATTGCCTTGTGGGTATTAAAGTTGCCCCAACATCCTTACATATTTCAGTATGTGGCCCTCAGTGGAAAAAAGTTTAGACATCCCTGATTTAGACCCTTTGCAACAGAAATTGAAGTTTCTTCAATTGCAGGGCTGACATATAGAGACAGACGACCAGGGACTCTCACATTCACACCTACAGCCAATTTAGAGTCACCAGTTAACATACTGAGCATGTCTTTTGTGGTGGGAGGAAGCTGGAGTACCCAGAGAGAACCCACACTTGCACGGGGAGAACATGCAAACTCTGCACAGAAAGGCCCTGACCGGGAAGCAAACCAGAGACCATCTTGCTGTGAGGCAACAGCGCTAACCCCTGCACCGTCGTGCAGCCTTGGAAGTGTCCTGGTTGTGCCAAACTTGCTCCAATTGAGAATTATGGAGGCCATTGTGATCTTGGGAACCTTCAGTACAGCAGGAGTTTTTTGTAGCCTTCTTCAGATCTGTGCCTTGCAACATTCCTGTTTCATGGCTTGGTTTTTGCCCTGATATGGATCGTGAACCCTTCTATAGAGAGGTGTGCACCTTTCCAAATCACGTCCAATCAGTTTAATTTATCACAGGTGGACTCTAGCATCAGAAAATAGTGAAAGGGATCTGGATGTTTTCTGAATGCACAATATATACAGTAGAGTTGTAATGATTAACAGAGGTCACGGTTCAGTTCATTGATAAAAAAGCAAAAGTGCCAGATTTATAATTCGAGATTTCCCTCACTAACTCACTTTCACTAATGTTGGTGCAGTTAATCAGTTAATACTTTATTCAGATGCTTGAAATATACATTTTAATCAATTGATCAATACTTTTTTTCTGTCTGGTGTTATTAGGACCTATCAGCCATAGTTGATGGAGTCTGTGAGGTATTAAACATGAGAAAAAAAGAGGAAAACAAGAAAATATGCAAAACGGAAAGCAAACTAGAAAATAGCCCAATATCTCCTGGTTTACAAAAGTAAAATAGATACATTTGCAAATTAAAATGAGTGCTTTTAAAAGCAGTGTCTCATATTTATGATTAATATAGAGTGCTGTAACACTGTTTTGAATTTATAAAAAAAAAAGCTGCTGCCGTGATTTCTCGCACAAAACCCTGACTCATGATTGTCAGTGAAGTGTCCCAGAGTAGCTCATGTAAACACAGGATAGGCTGTCTGAGCAGAACGTAAAATACACATTTGCAGTCGGTGTTCTCTACCTCTACCCGCCCGTGTATCGTCTTTCAAATCTATCAGCAGATTCGACCCTCTCTGCTTTCAAATCCAGAGGTTTTTTTTGTGTTTGTTTGTTGTTTTTTTTAAACAGTGCAGAGATGAGCAGATGAGGAAACAGGCAGCGGGTGTCGCTGCTCCGCTGCTCTTGTAGTGGAAAGCCAGGAGCAAACTTTTCTTCTTCGTGTGTCTATGATGGCTTCTTCCTCTTCTTCGTTGGTGGTTTAATAGCGGTTAGTAACCACACCTGCCAGCATTACTGCTGCCCAGATTGGTGAATAAATACTGTCACTTTTCTTTTTTTAAAGGTTTGGACGTATTTGTTGTGGGACTACATACACTGAACCATGGACCCCCAAACCGTCACTGTTCGGGACGAATACAAAACCCATTACACACCCTATATACAGTATTAATTGTTTGCACAAACTACATCAACCAGAATGGTCGCCATAGTTATCTCATCTTCTTTCTACCGATTGGTGGATTTACAAACCAACTGCCACCTGCTGTTTTGAACTGATTCATTCAAAAATGAACCTTAGCATGAAACAATGCTAGAGAAGGTCCATGGCACCAAAGTTTAGTGGACAGCTTTCACACTAGTGCAAACAGTCTGAACCAAGGAAAAGGACTAGAACCAAACAGGCTAGGTGTGAAAACACCCTAAAAAAGCATTTATTATGTAAGAAGTACATCATATGAGTGTTTTTTTATTAGGACATGAGGGACTGCTTACTAATAATTAATCATTTTCTGAGTTTTGTTGCTCCCATGATAACATTAGCAAGATTGCATAATTCTTAACGTTGAGGATGATAACATGATAGATTTCAGTGTTTTTATAAAGGCAGTCTTTGTGTTGTAGATCGCTTTATTAAATTGGTATATTAATTAGTTATTGATTTTTTTTTATGTTGTGGCAGGGAGAGAGAAGTCACTTAGGGACACTAGCGCTATGAGGTCATCACTCCTGTGTTTCCATGGGGATGGGAGAGAAACCAGGGAAACACAGAGACTATTTTTAATACAACTTTAAGAAAATCAGTGCAGCTTTTTAGTACTTTCAGTCTCTAGTTAAGGACATTTTAAGGCATTTTTAACAAATCCAAAGTGTGATGCATTTAGAAAAAGTGAGAGAAAATCTAAAAAAAAGGACTTAAGTTTGATGTGCATTTTTGTAATTTAGCTGTTTTGATGTTTCTCTGCTGATGCTTTCAGCTAGATCCTAAAAACACACAAAGGAAGCCTCATAGGAAGGCACGAGCCGGCTGGTCTCTTGGGGACAGAGAGGCTTAAGCCGAACCTTTACTTCAACCCTGAGCTCTACGGTGTTCGTCAGCCTCCCTCCTGCTCTTTTGTTCCCACACCTGCAAACACACACACACTCTCAGTCTTTTGTTTCACATGGAGATTTAGAAAAGGTGGGCTCTGACTGCCTCTGTGTAGACCTTCCTAACAATAGACCATTGTTTTTGGAGCAGAGGAGTCGGTAGATTTGTGGTTGTTTTTTTAAGGACTTGAGAAAAGCTGAGAAATTACAGTTGTGTTTCATTTATTCAGCTTTTTATGTTTTACCGTAGATGTTGTTTAAAGTTGGTACGCATTATTTACAAACCAACCTACTTCTGAAGGGTAAAGATGCTCCATGATTTCACTGCAGATACCTGGTCTAAGCAACTGTATTTGTCTACTTTACTGTGAATATAATTTTTGCAAACACTCTATCTTAGGGCTTATTCAGCTAACAAGGCTAGATAAAAATTGTATTTCAAGATTTTACTTCAATTAACTCAGACTTGAGTCCTGATTTGGAGGACTTGTGACTTGACTTGGACTCGAGCGCTGAACTCAAGCAAGGATGTGGCGGAGTCATGTTCTGGGCCGCATTCATGAGGAGAGAGCTGGTAGGCCCCTTTAGGGACCCTGAAGGTGTGAAAATGACCTCTGCAAAGTATATAGAGTTCCTGACTGACCACTTTCTTCCATGGTACAACAAGAAGAACCGTGCCTTCTGTAGCAAAATTATCTTCATGCATGACAATGCACCATCTCATGCTGCAAAGAATACCTCTGTGTCATTGGCTGCTATGGGCATACAAGGAGAGAAACTCATGGTGTGGCCCCCATCCTCCCCTGACCTCAACCCTATTAAGAACCTTTGGAGCATCCTCAAGCTAAAGATCTATGAGGGTGGGAGGCAGTTCACATCAAAACAGCAGCTTTGGGAGGATATTCTGACATCCTGCAACGAAATTCAAGCAGAAACTCTCCAAAAACTCACAAGTTCAATGGATACAAGAACTGTGAAGGTGATATCAAAGAAGGGCTCCTATGTTAACATGGAACTTGGCCTGTTAAGATGTTTTTGATTGAAATAGCTTTTGATTTCAGTAAATATGACCTCCTAATGCTGCAAATTCAACATATTACCATTTTCAGTTCTTTACAACCTATAAAATGTTTTAAAACTCTGTTGTGCTTAATAATGTGGAACAGTGCATTTTGAGGTTTTTATTTTTTTTTAAATAATGGTTATCATTATGAAGTTTGTTCAAAAACATTTGAATTATGCTCTAACAGCTGATGACTTGAAAAATATTCTGTCATTTGCATTAATATTTAGCAAAATAAGAGAAAAAATATCATTTGCATAATAATTTGGAGCGTGGTGTAAAAAGTTGAAGAAATTCATATATTAATAAAACAAAGCGTAACCCACCTGTAAAGCTGGAATGGCTTAAAAATAATTAATAATTTAATCAAATTTGGCTCTAGGTATTTGGTACTCGGGCTGGATTATGTGGCTGGATAGCTCTGTGGTTGGCATTGTTGACTGTGATATGGGAGATTGGGGGATCAAATCTCAGTCAGAGCACGAGTGTCTGGTGTGGGCCCTTGGGCAAGGTCCTTAACACAAGCAACACCTGTCGCTTTGGATAAGGGTGTCTGCTAAATGACATTGTAATTGTAATTGTAATATCGGGACTTGTCTAGGGCTCGAGCACTGGTAATGGGGACTCGACTCGGACTCAGGTAAAGGGGACTCAACTTGGACTTGACTCAGATTTTTCTTTGGTGACTCGGACTCGACTCAGACTTGAACACTAGAGACTCAGGACTTGACTCAGACTCAAGGTTTGGTGACTCAACTGCAACACTGCCCATGAGTCAGAGTGGGCATGTGTACACCTGTAAGGCAGGACAGCTGCAGGACTGCCATAGGTGGGCGGGGCCTAGGTGATCATGTGTGATAGTGTGGGTGTAGTGTGTATAGAATTGTAACTTTCTGAAGTAAATCACAGGAAAAAATAAACTTTTACTTGATATTCTAATTTTTTTGATGCATCTGTGTTCTTAAGTATCCATTAACTTTTCAATGTGGAGGCTAAAGACGCTGTGACCAGAATGTTTTTTTTCCACAAGTGTATTTCAGTGATTCATGTTGCAGTTCATCAGTCAAGTGTAATAAAACAGGCGAGTTTACCCTAAATGCACAGATGTTGCATCACATAAAGGTATCAAGATGCAAATGTTGCATCAGGTCTAAATGGGCAATCCAGTCCTCATTTTTTACCTTCTCTATCTTGAAATAAGATGTTTATCTGGACTTGCAAGTGAATTTGGCTTCTATTAAGTGCAATGGGATATCTCTGAGAAGAAATTAGACAAATACACTTGCATAGATTTGAGATTTGACAGAATTCGATAGATCCTGACTTTAAAAGACTCACAAATCTTCTGACAGGGTGTCTCATCTCTAACCGCTCCTGGCTCTGAATCTGCAGCCACCTTGATCTTGTGAGACTTTTTCAGTGTCCCAGTGTGACTCCACAGCAAGTCCAACACAACAGCCATAAATTGTGTGGTGATCATGGATGATTTATTCCTCACCAAGCAGGCATGGACATCGCAACATTCATCATTCAGATGTAACCTAGATCAACGCCTTGTCTGCAGGTTCATGGCCTCTTGTCTTCATTTATAGCCCTAATAATAAGCCCAAAATACCACATGGTTCACCCTTCTTTAATCAAATGTGGATTTTCTTGCTCATTTAAATAGGTTTCTTGGTTAGCAATGAGCTCAAATCCAAACATCTTCTAACAAGTGTGTCTCTGTCATAGATACAGCGGGTCTGAAAAGGACTTACCAACAACTGTGCTCCCACAAGTTTTTGGTAATTTCACCATAAAGCAGGGTTTAATTCCCCAGAGTAATAATGGCTTTCCTTTTATCTCTGTGAGCTGACATTGGCCTCCCATGATGGCAGCTGAGTGCCTCACTGTTCCACCAAAGACTTAAATCTTTTGTAGTTAAGGAGCTGTTAATTATCCAGCTCTCAGAACCTAATAGGACTTTAATTTAGTGCTTTTTATACTGTAAGCTTGGTGCACTTGAAAGGTCAACCAGCTAAGCCTGAAAGGACTTGTGTGCAAGTTTTGGCTGATCTATTGGCAGAAATAGAATATGCTTTAAGTGAAATATAGAAATTAGGAATGCTATTATTGGGTGGCATTAGGATGAGGTTTGTATATCTACAAAGAGAGACAAGTCTTTGCTATAGATATGGTAGAGTTCGAGGAGCCTTTGGGGATTTTTTTGCATGTCTCTGCACCACCATGTTGGATGGGTTTGTAAAAGTCTGCAATCTCACTGCGATATGCCACTCAATTCCACCGACTGAATGTTAAAAATCATTTTCAAGACAAATCCAGTAAGGCTGCTTTCACTTTCTACTCTTTCTCAAGGGGCTCCCAGACCTTTCCATGTCAAAGACCCCCATATAGCTTTATCCACCATTTCCACAGGGGCTGTGACCGCAGCTTTCCATCAAGGCCGTGGTTCTGCTCTGACTGATGGCACACGTCCTCCAGCACGGCTCAATCCAGCTCAGCGAAGTGCAGCTGGATTATGAGTTCACAAGTTCACATAGGAATGAAGAAAACAACACATGAACAGCAAGTCTGCTTGCTTTTACTTGGGTGATTCACTGTTTATCTGCTTCCTATTTGGACATAATATTGATTTAGCAATGGGATAAATGATAAGCAGATGAAAGTAGACATTGCAGATACACTTTATGGACAAAAGTATTTGGCCACACCTCTTAACTATTGAATTCAGGTGAAATCAAGCACCAAGCCATGTAGTCTCCAAAATGGCTCATTCTGAAGAGCTCAGTGACTTCAAGGATGGTGCTGTGATGGAGGCCATCTTTGCAATAAGACAGATCGTTAAATTTCATCCCTGCTGGCTATTCCCCAGTCAACTGTAAGCGATATTTTTAAAAGTGGAAGCATTTAGGAACAACAGCATTACAGCCATGTAGCAGAAGGCCATGTAAAATCACAGAGTGGGGTCAACAACCGCCTTTACAAGCCTGACAGGGCCAACTGCAGAGAAGCATCCCCACAGCATGATGCTGCCACCACCATGGTTCACAGTGGGGATGGTGTGTTTGTAGTGATGTGGAGTGTTAGGTGTCTCAGCATCTGAGAAGCAAAAAGCACTGTTTTGGTCTCATCATATCAAGGATCTTTCTCCCACTTTATCATGGAGTCTCCTATGTGCCTTTTGGTGAACTCTTATCCAAGTGTTACGAGTTTTCTTCAACAGTTGCTCTCTGTTTGCCACTTTATCATCAAGCTTTGACTGGTAAAGATGTAACTCTTTCAGAGTAGTGATAGGTGTCTTGGTGGCCTCTCTCACTAGTCTCCTTCGTACACGGTCACTCAGTTTGTGAGGAAATCCTGATCTAGGCAGATTTATGCTTGTGACATATTCCTTCCATTCCTTGATGATGGATTTAACTGAACTCTGGGAGATGTTCAGTGTCTTCAATTTTTTTGTATTCATGCCCAGACTTACACTTTTCTGTAACCTTTTCTCTGAGTTGCTTTGTGTGTTCTTATGTCTTCATGGTGTAATGGTAGCCAGGAATACTGATTAACCATTGACGGGACTCTCCACACACAGGTGTCTTTATACTACAATCACTTGAGACACATTCACTGCACTCAGGTGACCCCCATTTCAATATCTGTGAGACGACTAGCACCAGGTGGCTGCACCTCTGTTGAATTAGGTCAGTCACTTAAAAGGAGGAAAATATAAGCAGTTACTTATTTTACATTACATATTTTTTAATGTAACTTTGTAGAAATGTGTTTTAACTTTGACAATAAAGAGGGTTTTTTTTGTATTTTATTTTGTCAAAAAAAAAAACGCCAAATTATATTGACAATGACTTATTTATAAAATCAGTAAAAGGGTAAAACTTCCAAGGGGTAGAATACTTTTTATGGCTGCTGTACTGTGTATCCTAGTGGTGGGAGTATCGATACCAGAGTATAGATATATACATCAATATTTAAAGTGCTTTTTTGGTATTGATCCCTCTAGCAAAGAGTCGATACCAAATGAGTACTTTCAAATAAGTCTCACCACTGCTTTTCCCCTGAGTCCTCCCCTGCCTCTCTCTCCTCAAGACTGTTTTGTCTTTACTGCTTGTCCATGTCACATGAATTTGGAGACCAATCAGGCATGCCTTACCTGCTCGCCCGTGTCACATGACTTTGGAGGCCAATTGGATGTCCATCCTGCCGTTCCATGTGATTTTTTATAAAAAATACTGAAACCACATGCCAATACCAGAAAATGTATAATGACCAAGTTGTAGAAACATAAAAAGATAAATATTTCTATGAAAATCATTGATGACTTGTATTCCTTACATTTTTGCTTGAAACTAGTGGCTATAGGTGGCTAATATAGCCCTTCTATCTGAATTAAACAAAAATAAAATTGGGCATTTTTATGTTGTGGATATTTCAATGTTATACACGTTTGTGCTATGATAATATTTGATTTATTTTATTTTTTACCTGCTTGGACAAATATTTTATTTTAAACGAAGTTTCTCCCTTAATGAATTTCTGAATGATATGCATATGCCTTTTTATTCGCCTGAAATTTGTACCTTTTGAAAATTTGAGAGTTCAATATTTTATTCATTCTTCAAAAGTATCGGTATTGATAAAATTACATAAAAAAGTATCGGTATCCGTATCTTATTTAAAAAATTGCTATCGCCCATCCCTAGTGTATCCACAACATTGGCCCAGCCTAACCTGACATGACGGATGAATTTGTTTCACACATCCACCTGGTAAACCTCCCATTGGCAGTGTTTGGGAAAGGGCAGAGCCTTTGAGAAAAAACTCAGAGGTTGATTGGATGAACGTTCTTTCTTTCACATCTTTATGGGCCAATCAGAGCAACAAAACGTCATGGCTGCTACTGAGAAGTAAACTCCATAGAGAACTGCATAATGTGAACCATGGCGACTGTAGACATGTCAGTACACGACTTTTGTTGTTTTTGGAAACTGGCGCTTTAGCAGTGTCCATGCTAATGTTTTACGCCATAACTGCGCCGGCCCCTTGTTGCCTGTTACGTCATGGCTCTGCCACGCTGACAGTACTGCCCCTCGTCACTGATTGGTCCTGTCACTCTCTAACCGTCCCCAGACTGTTTAGACGGGAGCTTTGCAAGATGAGTTTGCAAGTGAGAAACACAGAAACGGGTGAATCCATCTGCTTTGGAAGGTTAGGACCAGTCCAGAGAAGCTGAAGATGCGAGATCATCGGAAAACTACAAGTTGACAAGAGAATTTGAAAATGAAATGTTGATTTGCTGCTTACTTTGATGATTTTCGATCACTGTTTTGGGTTTATGGTCTCTCAGATTTAGATCATGCTACAAACTACAGAGTTGAAAAGCTGTCAGGAGTCAGTGTGAATGCTTTGGATGTTCTTGGTTCTGATTTCCTGTTTGGGTTGATCTGCTCTGTGCAGTGTTTTATCATCAGGATAGATATTGGACTGAATCAGTAGGGTATAAAAGAAAAAAAAACTGTCCTTTACTAATTCTGATGTTTTGGAAGCTCTTAAAATGATGGGATGATTTATAGCAGGCCAGTAGAGTAATTACAAAGTAAAGCTTTTAGTATGCTCCATGTAAGTAAACAAGCCTGATGCTTGTTTTGGACAGATAGCACTGAAGAGAGGAGAGCTTTAAAAGCTGTTTTTCAATCATCGTCCTTGCAGTCAAAAACAGTGAAAATTTGAAGAAAAAAAAAATGCATGTAGTTCCATTTATGTCCTTATTTTCTTACTTTTAAGTGGCTCTTTCCTGATCCACTGCTTTCATCAACTGTTCAGCCCTGATCTTGACTCACTGATGTTCAGGAGGCGTGATTATGAAAACTACTGATTTCTGTGATGGCATGATAAGTATCTCCACTGTACACTCTGTTTGCATGAATAGGATTAAGATATTTAAATCAGCACCTTCTGTTTCCTTTATTCTGAATCATGTTTACACCGTTTCTCTGCTGCAGCATATGGGAGGGAGCCAGATAACAGGCTGTGAGCCTTGTCATGAAAAGAGATGAATGTTCAGAAAGCATACATAGAGGGCACAGTGCCTTTTATCTGGTAATGCTTCCCGGCTTAGAGTGCACCATCTTTTTCACATCAGAGGATAGGAACTGAAAAGAAAACTCCAGAGATCAAACAGACAAAGTTAATCAGAAGAGAACCAAAAAGACAGGCATTGAGATGCGCAGAATCTCTTCGTGCAGGCCTGCTCCTTCTTCTCCGCTCCCCTTTTTACACCTCTCCCCGAAGCAAACATACAAGTCTCCCCTCGGACTTCAGTTGTCAGCTCGAGAAAAGAAGTATGAGGAGGGAGTGTGCTAGAGGGAGAGGGAAAGAGAGAGAACAGGTGACAGGCGCTGACAAAAGGACGAACGCTCTGTTAGGCCCGATGCAGAGTAACGGGGCCATGGGGACGGCCGGGAACAATATCCATACAACAGAAAAATAGAAATAGAAAAGATGGGGCAACACTGACATCCAAAGTGAATAAGATTTGCCAACAAATGAGCAATGATGTGACGGCTAAACAAGTGGCTTTGAAAGGAGACAAAAGCTCTTTGTTGAAGAAGGAAGTTCAGCGCGTGTATTTTTGTTTTGACTTCATTTGTGTATTTCAGCACCAACGGATGATTATGTGCCTGGCATAATTAGGATTTTACTTACCTGGCATTTATTCACACACATATGCTTTAAAATTTGCTTTCAAGGAGGTTTGTGTTTGTGCTTTTCTTTATTTTTTCTACACCCAGTGAATCACACGTTTCAATCTCTGGCACTTTCAAGGTGACTTTATTTGTCGCTGCTCTACTCCTACCTGATTCACAAACAACTCTGATAGACCCACTGTTTGCTGAAAGTCGTAGTACTTCTTTCCTGAAAATAAGCATCAAATGGAAGTTTCAACCATGGACTCTTTGTCTGTTACCTTAAGTCACATTTCAACATTTGCCGTCTCTTTGCAGATCTGCAGAGAAAGTTACCATCATAATATTTCTGCACGGCAAAGCACAACATTTGATGCATGCTTCCATTATGTTCCCTAGCATTCCTTATATAATTCTCATCACATCTTTTGCAAAAACAAACTTTCTCTCACAAAGAAGCAGAAGTGTGCCAGAAATATGCAGCGGAGACAGGAAAGTCAATGTTTTTCTTTATACAATAAAGCCAGCCTTATTTAAATAGGAGGAATCACAGTACACAATGTGATTCTGAGGGGGAAATGGCAATCTTACAGGAGCCTCTTTAGGCCAGGCATACACTAACCTCCATTACTTATCACCACGTGGGTTTGTCTTGTTCCCGGCCAGAGAATAACCGGACTAATCAGTGTATTTTGAGGAGAAAGAGGTGGTAGCTATGGGGTTGTTTTGGTGCTAAGAGGGACAGTGGCCTTCTAAAGCAGTACTGTACCTTAAGGTGGCTGAACACAGACATGCGCATTCAAGAATAGTCATGGGGAGACAAGGCCAACCATTTGGGGGGTGGGGGAGACAGCCAGACAGAGGGCCAGCAAAATCATGGTCCATAGTAAAGTTAAGCAGTGGTATTTTATATTTAACCTGAATAATAACTACTCTTATCGAAGAAAAAATATCATTCTGATTCATTTGTGCAGTAAGTAGTCCTCTTAAAAATGTAAATCCTTTTGTTTAAAACACGATTAAAATACATTAAAAATAGCTCAAATGGGTTAATAATGGCCAAAAAATGCTTGAAAAGGTGGTGAATTGGAGTTTAAAAGTAGCAGAAATGGGTTAGAAGTGCCAAAAATTGGATAAAAGGGGCAAAAAAATAACCAAAAAAGTGCAAAATGGGTTAAAGTGGCAAAAACGGGCATATTAGGTGGCAAAGTGGGTTTTAAAAAGTGGCTGGAATAGTGTTAAAGTAGAAAAAATGGGATGAAAAATTATACAAGCTGGCAAAAAGGGTTAGCTAAGGCAGAAATAGGCAGATATGGGTTAAACTAGCAAAACTGTGAAACGTTAAATTGTGACATGTGGCGTGAAAAGTGGTAATGAGGGGTTAATATTGTAAATAATGGGTCAACAGAGCCAACAATAGGCAGAGAGTGGCAAGATTTGGTTTAGAAGTGGCTAAAACAGGGAGAAAAAGTGGTGGAAGGGGTTTAAAACTGACAAAAAATAGGTTTTAAGAAGCAAAAATGTGTTAAAGTTGGCAAAATTGTGGGAAAAAGTGATGAGAATGGGTTGAATCTGGCAGAATTGGTGTAAAGTGGCAACAGTGTAAATTAAAAATAATCCTAGTTTTTTTAAAGCATCTGGGGACCCCCTCTCAGTGTCTCGTGACCCCCAATGGGGTCCCGACCCCAACCTTGAGAACCACTGTTCTAAAGAATGTTAAGATGTTATTATGAAGTTTACCAGATGTTTGTGTGATATTTAAACCGTGCCGTTAACGTTCGTGGAACGAGAACACTTTTGAGTAGTAGCTTTGATATTTGTAGTTGCAGAAAAATAAATCTTCCTGGACCATTGGTGTGTGGTAGGGGTCTTCTTTCAGCCATGCTGTGGAAAAGACCACTGTAAACCTTTACATATGGAAAGTCCTTTTTTTCTGAGTCATCACTCTAAAATATCAGAGTTCCTGCAGATCCTCGAAAAGTCTTAAAAGTCATAAATTGAACATTTCAATTTAAGGACTCAAAAAGTCACATGTTTACCAGCGAGAAGCTCACTGACTAACGCCCTGTTTGCATGGGATTAGTCTTACCAAGGGACCTCTACAGTAGGTCTGTGTTTTTATACCCATGCAAATCAATTATGTCTGTAATTTGCAGGGTAAAAATTCCACGGTAAATTAGCGAACATTTTTCAGTACACACAGAGGTCCACAGGAAATACTTCGTTTGTTTTTTTTTTTAATTTGTGAAAAATAACAAGACAGACGATGGATATTCAAGTAGTACATGAGGGACAGTGAGAGATGAAGAGGGGGAGGAAAAGAAAAAAATTAAATAAATGTACATATATTAATATATATTCATAATATTTAAATATAATAATAAACATGTATTTACTATATATACTATTAAATATACTGGAGGCCTATAGCAAAGATTTTCAGAAGGATATCTGTTGTGAAATTAGAGTGTGATGAGCATTAGTATGAGGAGTTTTATGTAGAGAAAAAATTATTATGAGAATGATGGTAATAATAATAAATAATAATTTTAATAGTAATAATAAAATTAAAAACAGACAAAAAAATTATAGATAGGAATAAAGATTTTTTTCTACAATTGGACGAAATAAAACAATGAAATACACAAAGTGCAAATTCCTGTGTCAAACTCAGTCACAGCAGGGGCCAGATTCTTTATTTAGGTCTAACCTGAGGGCCTAACAGGGTCAACATTTAACCATTAACTGTCAACTCATTTTTACCAGCGATAAATTATGAGCAAATAAACCTTTTAAAATTTAAAAAAATCAAAATGATAAGTTTAAGACCTTAAACTCTGACATTAAAAAATTAAATGAATGAGTTCAAAAGGTAAAACACATTATTACAAGTCAAAATAATATTTTATAGGTAAATATATGAGATAGAAATTTAAAATAATGAGTTTAAAAGGTCAAATATGAGTTCAAATCATAAATTTTGATTCTAACAGGTAAATATATGAGATTAAAAGTCAAAGTTAGGAATTGGAAGGTCAAAACATGCAATAAAATTTGAAATATCTTGTTAAAATGTTCAACATATGACTTAAAATTTAGAATTGTGAATCCAAAAGGTCAAAATTTTCTATCCTGTCTCTTTTTCATTCATGCTTCGTCCATTTAGGGTCCAATCTAACCTTTTTCAATCAAATACATTTGATTGGTTGAAATCTTTAACCCCTTAATGCCTGAAAACATAAATAACAGCCAGAAAATAATATTTTTTTGAAACTGAAATGTTCATTTAACTTTCTACTGAAATTTTAAAAGATCTACATTTCCAAAAAAATTTAACAAATACATTTTTAGTATCTCATCTCATTCATTACGCGTTTTTGGTAACTGATAATCTACCTGAGGGTATTTTTTATCATTTATGAGATTGTATTAGAAGCCTTTTTGAGTAATTTATTGAGCATATTGATTAGATAGAAGTATCATAAAAGTATGTATCAAATATGCAACAACAGGCGTTAAGGGGTTAAAGTATTTGGGTTGTGATTTCTCATAAAGAGGAGGTGGTGGTGGATCCTAAGGCCAAACCAGTTGAGGACCACTGGTCTATTGGAAACTGGTTCACAATATGTATAGGACACATGCCCTGCAGAGTGTAATGTGCATAACATTACATTTTCTTGTTTGAGTTTTAGAAATAAAATGTATGCATTTTCATTTCTACAGCCATGCAGCACCCTTATGCTTTCCTTCGGAAATGTCTGCACCAAACAGACGTCGGGGGTAATTCAAAAATTTGGTAACAGTTCTGTACAAATAGTACTAAAGATGTGTCTTTATCCAATCTTCATTTACTAGCCAACTGTATAGGATTTTAATCTTATTTTTTGCATACATGTTTGTCAGTATTAAAGTAAACAGCATTTACATCAGTGCTGTCTGCACTGTGTGTCTGCATCGGCCCTGTCCCCTCAGTGTCAGTGGGCTCAGAGTTGTTAGTGTTACAGATGTTAGAAAAAAAACTTTAGAAAAGAGGAAAAAGTATTCAACCTTAGAGAGTGGGTTCAAAGTTAATAAATACTTCCACAGAAAACAGCAGAGAAACAGTGGCAGCAACACGACAGCTGTACAGTAAGCATTAAAAGTTCTCTGTCCGTATGTTTGCTCGCCCCCTCGTCTGCATCTCTTCTTCTCTTTCTGTAGAATAATGAGCTGGGTTATCCTCCTAAAAACTGATGTTTAGCGCCATGTCTAAGGAGAATAGAAATCTCGCATTAAAGAATCAGCATTCTGTTATTTAGAAGTACCACAAGACATGTCACCACATGATTTTGTAGACCAATTGATAAACAGGATATTGATAACTAAATGGCAAAAAAAAGCTACACAGCCAGTCAGGGAGAGAGATAGTGATAGGAGAGTTGTAATGCATCAGTCAGAGTTTCTATGGTTTTAAAGCTTTTCAAGTGGATCAATAAAAAAATATATATAGATTTAAAGTATTAAAGTAAGTATTAAAAGTCATTCTGAGCAACATGAATAAGTTATTCCCCTTATTTTGGTGAAATCTGTAATTAATACTATTTAATGCAGAGGCAGACTTAGCAATTTTGGGGCCCCAGGCAGACACAGGCATGGGGGGCCTCCACATCCATGTATACACCAACTAAAACGGTGTATACATTTTGCATTAAAATGGTAAAATGTTCCTGACTGAAACACACAATGTTTTGGTCTAACCTTCACGACCAAAACGCTGGGCTTTTTGTAAGGGGGCATATTTTACCCTTTTAAGACAAGTTTATGTTGGTCTCAGGGGTCCCAAGAACATGCCTGTGAAGTCTGTTGCTGAAAAACACTCCAATATTGGATTTTTGCATGTCTGAAAAGCCCTCTTGTTTCAGCCCTACTCAGAACGAGCTGTTTCTGTGTCTCTGGCTTTTAATGTTACCGAGCTGTCTGACTCCACCCCTGACTCCGCCCCTCTCAGGAAATAGATGTGTCTTAGTGGATGTGGCTTTCCTGATCCTCCTAGCTGTGAGGAGGATCAGGAGAAGAGAGGGGAACTTTCTTCCAAGCAGTGAGGGCGAACCAAACCTTGGGGCAGGGCTAACTCCCCGCATGACATCATGAGGGGAAAGTCTGAGAATGGCTTGTTTTAGGACACATTTTCTGAAAGGTGGAGAAAGAGAGGGGAGGGGATGGATTTTTCTGGTACTTGGGGATTGTGGACAGGCCAGGGGCACATATTTTTGTTAGAAAAGCCTGAAAAAGTGATTTTTGCAAAATATGTCCCCTTTAATAAATGTCAGCACTAATCAGCTGGCTGGTTAATTGGTCAGGCCCTACTTATTTATGAAGAAACCCTTTATTTTTCTTTGGACACTTGAGTAACCATCTTGCCAATGATTTGCAAGACATTCTGAGAGATTTCCCACAACACTTGGTTTGGAGTCTGCCTTTGGAAAATCTCAGTTTTAGGGGATCATGTAGTCCAAACACCCTACCCCTTCATTCCTACGAGAATAAGGATGCCCTACCACTAGATGTGAAAGTGCAAAATGTAGTAGCATTGCTAAGTGGTAGGAGCAAGGACTGAGCCAAAATGAAAACCATTAATTGTCAGTGTATTGACGAAGCTCTTACCTGTATAATGAATACCCAAAAGGAGAATTCTGCCAGCTAAGAAACACCTTTGCACTGCTAATAGGTATTCATGTGTCATTTTTGTGGGCGCTGTTAAATTGCAAGATTAACGATATCTACCTCACCATCTTCTATTCAGTGACTGGCAGCTTTTTTGGGAGCAACATCCTCTAAGTGAAAGTGATGAAGCTGTTTTTACAGTGCTGCTTGCACAGCAGTTGTGTGACTTCATATTAATGGTTAAGGACAGTAATTTTTTATGTTCAGAGTGTATAAACGTTGCGAGACAGGACACCATTATTGGACAGGCCACTTCCTTGACTCTAGTACATTATATCACAGCAGGGCTTTCTCTGGGCTCGCTCAGAGTCTCTTGCAAGTAGGACGGTGCGGTGGGGGAGCAAAAGAAAGCGGCTGCATTAATCCTCCCACACAGTCTACACGAGTCTGAAGGAGGATGCAAGCCAGTCCAGCACTGCTGTCTATGAGTACATGAGCAGAGGGCAGAAAACATAAGAACACGGCTCAGTGATGGAAACAGAGATGGAGGGAGAGCCAGTGACTCATATGCCACTGTCGGGGAAGTCTCAGTTGCAGGGCAGAAATACAAGAGGAAAACTGCCCTCTTAGGGAGACCTTAAATGTTTCACTGTTTCCAACAAGGCACATTTCAGCTGAGAAAGACAATGGCGTGGACGCCAAAAATCCAGAGGGAGCTGCACAGTCTGAGCAACACAAGCAAGGTCGACCCTTTGATTTTCACAATGACAAAGATAATGGAGGACTTTATAAGAGAGGCAGGCTCGTGTAGTTCTCCGAGCCAGGACTCTGACAGAGGTGTGTGGCCTGAAAGAGACAAGCTTGAATCTCAACAATGTGTGTGTCATCTCTTGTGAAGTAAATGCATGTGCAGAGGATTTGGACAGTAGTGGGAAAAATGGCCCAAAAGCTGAGCTTGTTGTTTCAAAGCTGCATGGCAACTGATATGAAAGCTGTGAACAATTCCACCAGGGTAAGAGGGGTATCCAGAAAATCCCCATCTCTTTGTTGGGAAGAGGCTATGCTTAGCTTAATATGCTGCACTTTGATAATGCATTTACTAAGAAGACTTGGAAGTCTTCCCTGTCTTAGGACTCAACAGGGATGCACTTAACAGTGCTGTATTACTACCCGCTGTTCCTGAATGGACCACAGGAGGAATATCCTGTTCGGATAATCCACCGTTACCTTTTCCCTGGTCTGGGAATGTGTGACTCCTAAAAAAGGCGGCAGTGGGGACACATTTGTCAGAGTGGTTTTCCTCAGAGTATTGCATGCTTTAAACATTTTTTTTTTGCATGAGCATTTGGTTCATTTACAGCCCAAGATCCCTCTGTTGCGCATGAGTGTGATGGCTGTTAAGGCTGTAGAATTAAACAAAAACAAAAACAAAAACAAAAACTCCAAGGCGCTTTTTATTTCCACAGTGAAATTTGAGGCCATATTGTCCAGACCTGGCTCTTCCATTCATCCTGACAGAGATCCTCATATGGGGTATTTACACAAGCTAGTGCATAATACATTACATTTGGATTACAATATAGTCAATATTCTTTACATTTAGGCTTAAAAATATGTGGTCAGCTTTTAAGATATTATCAAAAAAGCGTGTTTAGGCTCCTAAAAGAAGTTTAGACAGTTTAGACTTAAGACATGTCAGTACACAACTTTTGTAGATTTTGGAAATAAAATTACTTACTGCTGTTCTTTGTTCTTCTTTTAATGAAGAAATGTCAAGTTCTGATAAAACTGGCACTTTAGCAGCATCCATTCTAATGTCTTCCGCCATAACTGCACTGCTCTTGTTGCTGCTTGCATATGTCACCACTCTGCCGTGTCTGAAAGTACTGCCCCTTGTCACTGATTGGTCCTGTCAATTTCTAACCGAGCCCAAACGGTTCAGACAGGAGCTTTGCAAGATGGATTTGCCAGTAAGAAACAACGGGTGAATCCATCTGCTTTGCAGGGTTAGGGTGCAGCTGTGAGACTGCCACTCTCAGTTCATTTTCAATGTTCAGCTGTGATTTGATTTTGTATTGTAGAAGCAACAGCCTTTTGCAACATCTTCACACAGATAGGATGATGAAAAAGGAAAAAGCACAGCCCACTTTAAGAACCACTGCAGTAGCCTATAAAACAAATAAAGAACTGAAGGATTTCTGCTCTGAATCGTTTTCTGTCCAAACACATCAGTCGTAACTCTTGTATGTTACAGAGTTGGATGAGCTCCTGCCTTATCCAGCCTCCAGATTAAATGATTATAATCCAATGTAAAGTCATTTTTGTGTTCATTCTAAGTCAGATCTTGAACAAGCCCCAGGTTTATACAGTTAAAATGTTTGGAGTAAATTACTCTTCTTCCTGTTCAACCCTTAACGCGGTCACAGCCGCCAAAATTCACAAAGTGCTCAAACTTCAATCTGTTTACTCTCGAGTTTCCTCTTTTTTCTACCTGGAATAACTCCATGATATTTTTGAAGTGATATTACAACAGAACTTAAATAAGTACTGATAGCCTAAAGAAACGCTTGTTCATCAAAGATAACAGATAACGAAGAAATCAGCTGAAAGCTCTGCATCATTTTAAAAGCAACGTTGTTCACAAGGATTGTGTAAGCTTTGGTTTAGTGTTAAACACATTGTAAAGGTCATTTCTGATTTAACAAAGCCAAATTTAAGCTGCAAAGTTGACACAGACTTGAAATTAGAGTACACAAGCTCAGAGCTGGGGTGGGATTTGAACGTATCGTACGCTCACACGTCAGCTTCTGGTGTAAATAAATGAGGGCCATTAAGTGGCTTTTATCAACTATGTTGAATGGCAGATATCCACAGAATAAAAGGAAGAATCACGCTGGATAAAGAGAGGTTTCAGTGCCGAGTACAGAGACAGAAAGAGAGTTACAGTCGCTACTCTGATAGTCATCCGTTCAAATGACTTGGACAAAATCAAAAACAACAACAAATCAAAGCTGTACCAAAAATAACCCTGGACATAATCTGGGGAGCACTCCTTTGCACAGGTTTTTGGGGGGCAACAAAAGTTGGTTCTGTACTTAAGGTTTCCCAGGGGACAGTTGTTGGTACCCCTGTGTTTAGTGTTGATATGGTCCCATGAGTTCATATCAGCTACAGTGTTTCTTTCAGTTATTAAAGCATAACTCTCCTCTTTAGAGACAGAGTGAATTTAATAACTACACATACTCTCATCTGTGAGTGTTTACTTTTAAAAATGTCTTATATAACAAGTGGTTTGTCTCAGGTGATTTAAAACATTTTCCAGTGTTTATTTCTGTTTCTGTATCTCTAACAAATTTGTGCTACCATCAGTTTATTCAAATGCCAACTGTTTTAAAAAGAAAGACATATTTGAATAGCATCTCATTTCCAGCTCTGAGTTTGCTCCCTGGTAATAAAAACAACCTTTTTCTCTGTAGTCTGTACACCTTGCATGGCCTCATTTCAAAGTTTAACACTGAATGTAAAACACTGTCTAATTCTCTTTGGCCTTGGTTCCCAGGTGGTGGGTTGGGACCTGAAAGTATCGTACAGTCAGTTTTCAATGGGTTGCGGATTTTTGCTGGGGAAAAAAAAAAAAGTCCCATAACATCTTTTATTTTGAAGGATATTCCTTCCTCTCTTTGTGCTATCTCAAGTCCAAACGGCACCATTTGGTTATGGTTGAAAAAATTACAGAAATTTGGTTCGTGATTTTTTGTTAAGGAAGTAGAGCTGGATCCTGACCCGTGACTAGAACCACTGCTCTGTGATGACCTTCACCTACCTTTGTTTAGTATACTAGCAAGTCTTTAAAAAAGCTGCTCTTAGCTTAAGCGGTAGAATTGTAGAACAAAGTTGGGTGCTTTTGGTGAACAGGGGTAAATAATGTCCAGTTACAAATAAAAACAAGTTGACTTTTTAAATGATTGTCTATTATAATGGTGATAGATTTGCAAATTTAAGTTTTAAAGCCTCAGAGCTGACAAAACCTTGCACTCCCCCAGATTTTTGGCACTCCCATATAGGGTTAAGGGGTTGATTGCACCAGCTGGGTGTAACTTTAGTCAGTCTTAATTCTGAGAGATGAGGGGTGCCAAGTAACATACTTCCCTCCTGTTCTATCTTCTATCAAAGTACCATCTTCAGTTTTAACCATCTAAGGATAGTGTAGTTGTAGACAAGAAGTGACAAAGGTAGTCCAAAGTTTACCTTTTTCAAATCTGGCCCATGGTGCAGTTATACCGGCCCACCAGATCATAGAATACTTTATTATAACTGGCCCTCCAGTAGGAGGTCTGCAGATTTCCTCTGGTATAAAAATATAAACTTAACCTTGATGATGTGTAATGTCCTTATTGAGTCATGAAAATTAGAACAAGCAAACAGTAAAAATAATTTGATTAAAAAAAAATAGTGTTTTCTCTATATTCTCAATTTTGCATCTTACAGTTATGACTAAAAGTTAAAATTTTGACTTTTTATTTATTTTAACTTTAATATCTCATAACTTTGACTTTTAAATCTCATATTTGTACCTTTTAGAATAATTATTTTAAACTTTAAATCCTATTTTGACCTTTGAAAGTCATGATTTTGACATTTATCTCATGTTTAGACCTTTCTCACCTACTCACTTTGACTTTCATCTAATTTTTTCACCTTAAAAACGTTATATCATATTTTGACATTTGAAACTCGATTTCGGTGTTTACCTCACATTTTGACTGTTAAAAATCATGATTTTGAATTCCATCTCAGTTTCTGACTTTTAAAATTCATGGTTTCAGTATTCTAGCTCATATTTTGCCTTTTAAAAACATTATTTTGACTTTAAATGACATATTTTACCTTTTAAACTTATAAGTTTGAATCTCAGATTTTGAGTTTTTAACTTATCGTGTTCACCTTTCAATCGCAAAATCATTTATCATCAGTGCCAAGATTTTTACCCCCATATTTCATTTCTGATGAAAATAAGGTTGACATTTTATGGTTAAATATCCACCCTGTTAGGCCCTCAGGTTAGACCCAAGTTCAGAATCTGGCCCCTGCTGTGATTGAGTTTGACACCCCTGCATTAAAACAACCTCCTGAAACAGAGAAATTGGAATCAGCACCTGGAGGACCGGGACAGGTCTGTTTCACACCATCTCTGTGGCACATCTCCTAGTGTACTGGGGATATCAAACAGAGTTTGCATGCTGACACCAAAAAAAAGAAAAACAAAGGAAGTTAGAATCTTCACAGAAAACTGCACAAAAATCACAAAATCTTCAAAGATAGAGCCGGAGTTTCAACCTGGTACCACACTAGATGTAGGCTATACTCTGGCAACTTCAAACACAAAAAACACAGCGTTCAAACTAGAAACAAAAGCATAATAAAACCCCAAACAATCAAAAGAAACTACATTTTATGACCATGACTGTGCAGTCATAACACACTGTCTTAGTGTGATTCTTTAAATTCACATCTGCTACATCCTAGGCATGAAGGTTACACCCAGGTGGAACTTAAACAGAGATTAAAGGGGACATATTATGTCAGAATCACTTTTTCAGGCTTTTCGAACAAAAATATGTGCCCCTAGCCTGTCCACAGTCCCCTCAAGTACCAGAAAAATCCATTCCCTTACCCCCCGCTCTTTCTCCACCTTTCAGAAAATATGTGCTGAAACAAGATATTCTCAGATTTTCCCCTCATGACGTCATGTGGGGAGTTAGCACCGCCCTCCAGGTTCGGTTGGCCTTCCACACTTGGAAGAAAGTTCCAACTTCCTCTCCTGATCTTCCTCTCAGCTGCCAGCTGAGATGCTGGATAGCTCAGTGGGTTACCCTGCTGACTATGATCTGGGAGATTGATGGTTCAAATCCCAGTCAAGTCCTTAACTTTGGATAAAAGCATCTGTAAGACTGTAACATCAGCAATGCTGCATCTATTTCCTGAGAGGGGTGTGGTCAGGGGCGGAGTCAGACAGATCAGTAACATTCAAAGCGACAGAAAGGAACGGCTTATTCTGAGGGTTTTTTAGACAAGCAAAAATCCTATACTAGAGTGTTTTTTCAGCAACAGACTTCACAGGCATGTTTTGGGGACCTCTGAGACCAATATGAACTTGTCTTAAAAGGGTAACTTATGTCCCCTTTCAGTCAAGCTGATGTGCGGTATTGTAAACTTCTAAGAAAGTCAATGAAAGATAATGTCCAAAAAAAAAGCGCCATAAATGTAGATAGAAGCTGCTTCATACTATTTGCAGTGGACAGAGCATGAATTAAAACACACACAAGAATATACTTTTTAATGAAAGAAATGCGCAATCTCAATTAATGTTAAAATGTCCAAACTATTTTTTACAAGCAACTAAAACTCATGAGAAGGACAGCCATTAGAAGAAGTTAAAAAAATAAATAAAACAATGAATTTCCACTCTTAATAATCTAGCCTTGATTAGTAAGTGGGCACAGTGAGCTTAATCACTGTATACATATATATATATATTGGCAGAGCAGTTTACAAGTCAGAGGTACAATGAAAGGAGTTTAAAAAGAAATCATCAGGAGAAGTCAATCAACATTCAACAACAAACCTCTTAACATATTGTTAGTGAAGTGGTCTGAGGGGAAAGTAGACTTGGGTTCATTCCACTAATGTCAGTGTTATTCAGAAGGTGAAGTCGGTGCAGGAACAAATGCCTGCACATATTAAGTAACCCACAACAATGTAGCACAAAACTTGATAAAGCATGCTAAATGACTTTGCTGTCAAAACAACTCCTTTGGGAGTAGAAGCATCCCGCTGTCATCATCTTGTTGAACTGTTTAAATTTAATTTCACACCATCTAAGAGGACTCATTTCCTGTATTCTGTATCTGGAGATTGAAGCCTGAAAACCTCTCATAAATTTCTCAGCTTATACAATGTATTGAAAAGGAGGCCTTTTACTAACCACATCTCCTCACTGTTTCAGCTCAGGAGCACAACTTTGGGGAGCAGTTCCTTCATGTGTTCCTTCAGGACGGATGTCTGGTGTCTAAACTGGGATGTGGTGGCAGTCATGTTCTGAATGTAGCTTCAGTCCAGAGCATCAATAATAACAGATGGACGTCTGTCACTATCAGGTATGGTAATAATGCTATTATATTCCCTGTCTTTTCACTGCCAAGGTATTAATAACTGTCTCTAAACACTTATGCATTGCTGAACATGATGTTTATGTTATTGCCATTGCCTCTGTGTAGGAAGTGCAGAAGTACCGAGTGTGAACAGAGTGTTTATCTCTGTGTAAGAGCTACAGAAGGCAGAGAATATAAACACATTTACAAGGATTTTAAATGTCAATTTTTCAAGATTTTATTTTGACCTCCACACCAATGAAGTAAATATTACAAAAACACAGATATTTTTTAAACATGAATATTCACATTCAGACTGTTCAAAGACAGAGAGAATGAGAGTGAAACAACTGAGGCCAATAACTGCCTTCACTACTTTTAAAAGAGATTTTTGGTCTATTATGAAGGACAGAGCTGTGCAAACTGTTCCTTTGCTTATTTAATGACTCTAATGTACAGTATGTTGTACCCAACTGTTTCGTACAGCATCTGGTAATTTTAATGCTTTTTAGAAACTGTTATGGTAAAAAACGGTACATGATATATGGTATAGTACAGCTGCATGGATTAGGATAGGTTAAGTTAGGTTAGGTTAGGTTAGGGTTGGTAAGGTTAGATTAAGTGAGATTAGGTTAGGTTCAATTAGGTTAAGTAAGTGGTGAGGTTAGGTTAGGTTAGGTTAGGTTTGGTAAGGTTAGATTAAGTGAGATTAGGTTAGGTTCAGTTAGGTTAAGTAAGTGGTGAGGTTAGGTTAGGTTAGGTTAGGTTAGGTTTGGTAAGGTTAGATTAAGTGAGATTAGGTTAGGTTCAGTTAGGTTAAGTAAGTGGTGAGGTTAGGTTAGGTTAGGTTAGGTTAGGTTAGGTTAGATTAGGTTTGGTAAGGTTAGATTAAGTGAGATTAGGTTAGGTTCAGTTAGGTTAAGTAAGTGGTGAGGTTAGGTTAGGTTAGGTTAGGTTAGGTTAGGTTTGGTAAGGTTAGATTAAGTGAGATTAGGTTAGGTTCAGTTAGGTTAAGTAAGTGGTGAGGTTAGGTTAGGTTAGGTTAGGTTAGGTTATAGGTTAGGTTAGGTTAGATTAGGTTAGGTTAGATCAAGTCAAATGAGGTAAGGTTAGATTAAGTGAAAGTAGGTTAGGTTAAATTAGGTTGGGTGGTGTTTTGGTTAGGATTGGTTAAGTGAGGTTGTGTTAGGTTAGGTTATCTGAGGTGAGGTTAGGTTAGGTTGGGTTAGGTTAGGTTAGGTTAGGTTAGGTTAGGTTAGGTTCAGTGATGTTAGGTTTAGTTATATTAGGTTCGGTAAGGTTTGGTTAAGTTAGGTTAGGTTAGGTTTGGTTATGTGATGTTAGGTTAGGTTAGGTTAAAAGTGAGGTTAGGTTTAGTGATGTTAAGTTATGTTAGGTTTGGTTATATTAGGTTAGGTAAGGTTTGGTTAATTTAGGTTAGGTTATGTCAGGTTAGCTTATCTTAGGTTAGATAAGGTTAGATTAGGTTTAGATAAGTGAGGTTAGGTTAGGTTAGGTTAGGTTAGGTTAGGTTAGGTTAGGTTAGGTGAGGTGAGGTGAGGTTAGGTTAGGTTAGGTTAGGTTAGGTTAGGTTAGGTTAGGTTAGGTGAGGTTAGGAGGGGTGAGGTTGGATTAAATTACACTACATCATGTTATGCTACATTATGTTCTGTTACAACTGTCCCAATGGTAAGTTCAGATTCCAGTGCTGGTATGCTGCTATCCACATGACCCCTGCTGAATATATTCTACAATAACAATAGTATTAATAATTGACAAAAGAACACCATGAAGAAATTGCAAGACCCAAACAGCCTCAATAAACTATTTTTAACATTTTTAACGTCATTGACTTGACATTGTGTTTCTTGGAGCTTCAGCATGGATGATTCATAGTCTGTCTAGTGTCTAGTGACTGTCCTAATCAGCAGTGATCACAGAAAAACTCAGCTGCATGTCAACCCCCTCTCTCTACCCCCTCAACATTCCCTGTCTATTTTCAGCCATCCCATCCCATAAATGCAACAAAGCCCCAAAATGTAGCTAAACAGAAAACATCTGATATTAATACCTGCTGTATCTCACTGGGTCAGACTGTTTCGATGTCTTTGACCAAAGGAAAATATTTGTTACCATCTGTGGCATCTCGTGGAATGCTTAGAAAAATTCACAGTTTTAGGATCATTAACCTCTGATGTCAGTCTGCTGTGAAAATCGTCCATTTTGGCAAATGGCAGTGGAGCATTTTGCTGGCTGTGCCTGAGACCCTACAATCACGTTAAAGCACACAAATATTACACTTTCTGAATGACCCAGTGATTTACACATTATCTCTGCCAGATGTAAGCCTAGAGGGGATCATGCATTTGCTCATGTGAATGTGTGCAGGGTTTGTGGTTGCACAAGCCAGCCCACCACTATAAGCTACTCAACACATATATTTCATACTTTTAGCCCCACATGCAAATAAACTTTAGTGGTTTTGGTCAATTTTCATAATACTTTTGGTTTATCTTCAATGTCTTATTCATTAAGTCTCGCAGGCTTTTTCAGAATATGGAGAATTCAGCAGGACTTGTTACACAGCGAAGGTGAATATTTTTACAACACATTTTTAGAACCTCGGCTTTATTTCTCTGGATTATTCAAGACCATGTTCTCACTGCACCCCAGTGTACGGACTATTATATTGTACTGATTAATTTGAATTGTGCCTTTTTCAGCAATATTTCTTGCTCTTTTTTTGAATGTTTTCTCTAATCAGATGGTTTTGTCTGCCATGGTGGCAAAACAGAATCTACAAAGCTGTAAACAAGCCTTACCTTGCCTTTGGCAGGCAACATATTGACCTCTGAATCAGCTTAGATACTAAGCTCCACAGAAAAGATGGATGTAGTTTCATGTGAATTTTAAACCTTAAGTGTTATGATCCACTTAAGAACCAGTGGTGGTCTTATCTCACATCACTTTGTCTTCAGGGAGACACGTGGCTTAACCACAGTGTGTTAAAAGGGACAGTAGAGCATGAGATTAGTCACGATTAAAAAGATTAGTTCACTAACTATGGACCTTTAGTAATCACAATTAACTTGATTAATTTTATTTTTTCCTTTGGCTGTTAATGTGAACGCATTAAAGCTCGTGATTAATCTGGAAACCTTGTTTGTTAAAAAGATAACAAAATAAATCATATGACGAAGTTTGACCACAGCTTCCTTCTGTAGTCGTCTAGGATGGATGTTTTTGTCCCTGGGGGTGAAGAGGTGAAAGGCGGGTCAAACGCAGTCAGCAGTGATGGGGGGTTGGACTCAGGTCTGCTTAACAGCAAATTCCTTTTTAAAAAGCTGCTGAAACGTTTAGATAAAACCAAATTGTGAACTAGCAAAGACACTAACATTAACATGGATCAAGCAATCGCTTAGTAGGTTGCCAAAGACTGCGGACCATCAACATATTTGAGGGGGTTTAAGGCAAGCAGCTTAAATTCCCTTTACAGCAGAAGATATTTTGTACCTGATGTCTTTGTGTGCTGATTAAGTCTGCGGTTCATGGTTATTATTGCTTAGAGAATTAAGAGATTGTAATTTACAAACCATAACAACTATGCTCAGATGTTATAAAGTTTAAAAACTTCAGTTTATTTAATATTTCTTTATTCAAACACTATAATTGTATCTTGTATCTTAGGACGTCAAGAGGTTAAAATGTTTAATTGAGACTAACCTCGCAGTTTTCATAGTTTACTTGTGATTGATTGCAAATTAATCACACCATTTTTATCTGCTCTAAATTAACCATGCAGGAATATTTCTCAAGATTAAAAAAGCCTTATTACCGTAAGTCATAAGTGGACAAAAATGGTTTCGTTACGAAAACGTTTGTTCATGGCAACAACCAACAACAATGATAGATAATGTCAAAAAAAATCTCTAGGTTAAGCTCAAAGATACTACATCTCCCCCAAAATATGCTGAGAGCATAACATGATAACTCCAGCCCAGCAAGCCACAACAGATGGAGATACTGACCTTAATGTAACATTGAATAATACCACGATGCAGTGTCCAACTTCAGACTTCTAGAAGTTAACTCTTTGTTCTCAGCAGCTTAACACATAACAACAGATCTCATCATACATGTACATTAAGTTTATGGTCAGTTAAATTTTAAACCACTTAAAGATCATTCCTGATCCTTCACACTAAACCACAGAATTTCAGCCTCACACAGGGGAAATAAAGGCTCACAGAAACATCCCTTTACACCAAGAGGGCTCAAAACAGGATGATACAAAAAAGAGACAGTAAATACAGTTAGAGAATTACACTACAGATCACTAGGAGATTTCTAGTCTCCAGTGAGAGCTCAGTAGTAAGTGGCACAGACACATCTAATGGTGTTTTCTCTGACTATCTGTGGTCAGAGGTGAGTATGGTGGACACATCATCCCTACTCAGTGGTGCAGATAAAGCAAGAAATTACTTCTAAAATCTCTGCTAATATTTATCATCTTTTTTCAAACGAAAACATGTCCAAATGTAAAAAAAAAAAAAAAAAAAAAAAAAAAAAAAAAGTTACAGTCAGAAATGACTGTCATCAGTCCAGGAGATTTACTGGAATAATGTTAATAAACACAAATTAGAAGCTGCTTTTCAAAACTTATAAATACACAAAATAAAAAAGACTGAATTCAGGACTGTCACTTTAAAAGTATTAAGTTGTTATAAGAGGGCTTAACCATCTTTTCATTCTTCAGATCAGAGCTACAGATTTAAACGCAACCAGTTTTTTTCTTCATAAAGAAAGGGGACAGTCTAATTATGCTTGTTAGCCTATATTATGATGCTCTACAGAGCTTCTTCACACTCAGGCTCACCTGTAACACCTCTGCTCCTGTCACACACCAGCCTCTCCTGCTCTGTCCCCTCCTCCTCCACATGATGCAGCTGTATATTCACCAGTGTCAGTCCATCTCCTATAGGGACTGCAGACACTTTTGCAGCATCTTGATTGACATTTTTTTAAACTTGCTGTAATTTACAGATCCAGGCAATTGGGGGGGGGGGGGGGTTCTCTGCATTGACAGTGTGTTTCACTAGTGAGTGATCCGTGGTATTTAAGACTCTGTGAACTCCAGGTAACTTAGATCATGTCGACAGTACGTAAAAATAACTTATCTGGAATGATCTGAAAGCTGAACCTGTCATTCATCAATTTATGCAAAAATTGGTGGCATTAAAACAAATTTAAGTTAACTTGTTTTTAACTCTATTTATCTTATCTACTGTATTGCCAAAAGTATTCGCTCACCTGCCTTGACTCACATATGAACTTAAGTGACATCCCATTCTTAATCCACAGGGTTTAATATGATATCGGTCCACTCTTAGCAGCTATAACAGCTTTAACTCTTCTGAGAAGGCTTTACACAAGGTTTAGGAGTGTGTTTATGGGAATTTTTGACCATTCTTCTGGAAGCGTATTTGTGAGGTCATACACTGATGTTGGAAGAGAAGGCCTGGCTCTCAGTCTCCGCTCTAATTCACCCCTAAGGTGTTCTGTCTGGTTGAGGTCAGGACTCTGTGCAGGCCAGTCAAGTTCATCCACACCTAACTCTCTAATCCATGTCTTTATGGACCTTGCTTTGTGCACTGGTGTACAGTCATGTTGGAAGAGGAAGGGGCCATCCCCAAGCTGTTCCCATGAAGTTGGGAGAATTGAATTGTCCAAAATCTCTTGCTATGCTGAAGCATTCAGAGTTCCTTTCACTGGAACTAAGGGGCCAAGCCCAGCTCCTGAAAACAACCCCACACCATAATCCCCCCTCCACCAAACTTTACACTTGGCACAATGCAGTCAGACAAGTACTGTTCTCCTGGCAACCGCCAAACCCAGACTCGTCCATCAGATTGCCAGATGTAGAAGAGTGATTGGTCACTCCACAGAACATGTCTCCACTGCTCTAGAGTCCAGTGGCGGCGTGCTTTACACCACTGCATCAGACGCTTTGCATTGCACTTGGTGATGTATGGCTTGGATGCAGCTGCTCGGCCATGGAAACCCATTTCACGAAGCTCTCTATGCACTGTTCTTGAGCTAATCTGAAGGCCACATGAAGTTTGGAGGTCTGTAGCGATTGATTCTGCAGAAGGTTGGCGATCTCTGCGCACTATGCGCCTCAGCATCCGCTGACCCCGCTCCATCATTTTATGTGGCCTACCCCTTCGTGGCTGAGTTGCTGTCATTCTCAATCGCTTCAACTTTGTTATAATACCACTGACAGTCTACTGTCAACTGGACTTGTTGCACAGGTGGCATCCTATCACAGTACCACGCTGGAATTCACTGAGCTCCTGAGAGTGACCCATTCTTTCACAAATGTTTGTAGAAACACTCTGCAGGCCTAGCTGCTTGATCTTATACACCTGTGGCCATGGAAGTGATTGGAACACCTGATTTCAATTATTTGGATGGGTGAGTGAATACTTTTGGCAATATAGTGTATGTCCATTTAAAAAAGTTTTTTTAAACAAAAAGAAACTTTGAACACGGATAATAAACCCAGCCAAGAAGCTTTGTCTTCAGTTCCATCTTTTGGATTGAATGCATATCATAAGACAGAGGTTCAGCAACATTTGCGATACAGCACATTAAGTAGTGTCGCAGTATGGAAAGCTTCCTGTGTAAGGCTCGGTGCCATGATGCACGGTTCATAAACTGCATAGCAGTATCTCAGCTGGAGTCAAATAAAGAAGCTCAGCTAGATAATATTTTGATATTCAAAAATAATTACTTCTTCCTTTTGCAGATATGAAATTACCGTCACGTGTTCTCCTGTATAACGATTTATAAAAGCCACAAGTACAAAGGGACAAACTGTTGACTCCTTGGCAACATGTCTGTAGTATTTGATCCTCTTGCATTTTCACTACAGGCTTCCCTCATCCAAATAGGTCTGATCACAATGCTTCCCCATGCACAACTGATCTCCTGCCTTCATAGTGCATACACAGGCTTACAGCTCGCACACTGCAGGGCAGAGTGAGCCGGTGGGAAAAATGAGTGGGGGTCTGCTGCTAAGCTCTGCCTCTATTTATTCTTCATCGCTTCAGCAATTTCATTCACATGCAAATGAGCGTGTGACATCATCTTGTCGCGTTTGAGCAGTGAATACCTAGCTCGCCTGTAGGATAGTTAGCAGTGCTGAATGAGTCAGGGTCAGTGTGTTGTCAGCCTGCATGCGGTGCAGGGCAGGGGTTGTCAAAGCTCCAACACCCAGCTGGGGAGAATCTGGAGTGCCTGAAGATGCTCTAGTAGAGGCCAATTGTCCTCTTTTTTCCTCTTTTTTGTCCTCTTGACTTGACTCTTTTATTTTCAACCCTCAAATCTCACAGTTATCTCGAGCACTTGTTATGACAGCAAACGGGACATGAGAGAAAAAGAAAACATTTGCCTTTGCCTTCATACAAATACAGCTGCTCTGTTTACTACAAAGCTGCCTCTTACACTGATGCAACACTGTTGACATGAAGAAGTGTGTGACACCTCTGAAAGGCATACCACAATGTGCGATGAAAAAAAAGCCCTTTTTCCTCTCTTTATGTCTCTCCCTGCTTGCTCTTTCATGCACTGTTGTTTTGATAGTCACATAATTGCTGCCACAAGTAGCTCCAGTGATGAGCACACAACAACACGTTTAGAGTTGTGGAGAGTTATTTAGATGACATTAGGAGGTCTCTAGTGGGTGATTCACACAGCTGTTGCTGCAGCTTAAATCTTTAAGCTCTAAAGTGTTCCTGCTCAAGTTTAAAACCAATTAAGGTTATACATGGCAATAGATCAAGTAAAATTAAGTATTCCAAAACTTAGCAACAAACACTGAATAGTCTGTTTGCTTGTCACTGAGACTTTGCAATTCAGTCTTTGTTTTCAAAAGTCTTCCCTGCAGTTTCCAGAGGATGCATCTGTGCAACACCATGTTTATGCTCATTCTGAGACTAAACTTCTAATTCTTCTTAGTCTTTCTGTGCAGCCATTGGCACACCAGATCAAGTTGTTCCTTTTTGTAGTCTATCTCCTCAGTTCCACTACAGACCATCATCAGCACCTGTGAGAAAGCACCTTTCCATGTTGTTCGACTCAAGATACACACCAGGTCTAATTTTGGTGCTGAATACATCAGTCCACATAGAGAGCCATACTCAATTTCTGTCATCAGGCAAATCCACCCCCCATAGATCTAGTCTAAAAGGATGTGCCAGGTCTGAAAACGGGATTGAGCAATTTGAGGAGACAGAGGTGGTAGCTATAGGCGGAGTTTAGTTGTACTGGAAGAGGGTAGCAATGGCTGATGCCATTGTAGCATTTAGCTCAGATAAAGCTATAGTATAATGACAGTTTTATCAGAACTGGACATTTCTGCAATACAAAAAAGCAAACAAAGCACTGAAAGCCTTTCATGACAGAAAAAAATGTTTTGGCTCTTCCCCCAACCTGCTTTGTAGTAGTTACAATAGGAGTTTGGTTGGACTGTAAAGATCGTATTTACAATTGCTGCCGCTGGTGTAGCAATTAGCTTGGATGTAGCTAAAGTATAGTGGCAGTTTTATCAGAACTAGGCCACTATACTTTATTGAAACAAGAGCAAGGACCACACAGAAAGCTCCTCTTGTTTAACCACCAACAAGCTCCACTGTTTATAAACTATGGCAGCAACTTACTGTTGAGCTCAGGTTACAACTGAGGCTGCGCATGCCTACTTCATTTTGTTTTATCATTCTGATTGGCCCGTAATGCATGTGGCAGACAGGACATTCATCCAATCACCTTACAAGAATTTTTTGATAATTCTTGCCCTTCCCAAACCCTTTGTATGAGAGGTTTCCAAGATGAATGTGAAATATACCCATGTAATGGATATATGAAACAGTCCATCTGGCATGTTAGGTTCCAATGAATGACCTCCTGATTGTTAATCTTACTTGTATATCGATATTTATACCCAACCGATGGCACAAGCCCCCAGCCATCGATCAGTCAGATGGTCACTAAACTGCAACAGCGCCATGGGCAAAGAAAAGTTCTCTTTAAGGTGAAAAAAAGAACTACACATCTTTTCCAGGAAGCATAAACCTTTTAGCTTCCATATGTACTTATCCACAATAGAGACAAAAAAAGAACAACATCAAATGGAAAAGCCAATCAATTTCATCAAGCTAAAATAATTTGTTGTTTACATAATATTCCTGTGTGAACTCGTAGTTCTCCTGTGATCTTATGACCTCTCATCTCCAGCTGCTCAGAGCTGCGCTCTGCTCCCTTTTTTAGTGAGTGCTTGTGTTTCCAGAACACACACCATAGCCCATCTCTGGGCGAGATGTGACCTGAGGCCCTTCAGTCAGAATAGTTTGACCTAAACAGGAAGTCAGACAGGGGAGGCATACTTTTTAGTGAATTGTTATTAATTGTACAAATTTAGAAATGAATAAGAAACGTGCAATTCTTTGGCAATCACTCTCAAAGGTGTTGTGGCCATCTGATGATCTGGACCTGGCCAATGAAGAGATGAATACTGATAACCATGTAAAACTCATAAACTGGCCAGATCCTATGCCTGTCGTGAGGCAGATCCATCTAGAAAAGCTTCAGTATGAAACGTTTGTGCCCAAACTATGAATAGACAGACCATTGAGGGTCAGTTGTTGAGAACGTGGTCTAGTTGTACTTCAAGCTGCAAAACAATGGCCACTGCATGAGGCATAGAAGCACAGAAAATGGACGCCATTTCTTTATCAAAGAGCAAAGAACCATACTGAAAGCTTTGAACTTGGTCACTGAAGATCTAGACTTGACAATGACGAGCTGAACTTGGACAGAGATGGAACTAATTTAAAGTTTGACAACAGGAAGATGATTGGACAGAGAGGTTGTTTCTATATCTGGTTGGTCTGAGAGTGGACCGCTCTTAATCAGCTGATCACCTGAACAGGAAAGAACAGAGAGAAATAAGTGGGGATTGTTATGAAAGCATTGAGAACAGTCTTCCTGCTTACACTTATGCTTAGCTTCACATCAACATTGCTTGGAAAGTAATATGATTTTGTATGTTCTCTTTATTTTCACGTGAACTTGTAAGCACATGTATTCAACTGAACTTGGCTGTGCGGATTTTAGAAATGGACTCAGTAGGCAGCAGCACAGCTAGCATTAAGTGAAAAGATTGTAAAATTACTAAAATTGCAATGCTATTTCTGTTAGCTCATTACTGGCTATTTCCATTATGTTCTCATATCAAGCCAGGAGCACTGAAAACAGAGGAAAGTGGGGACAATTACAAGGACCCATGACTGCCCGGGTCCTTATAAAATATCAAATCATTCCTATTTTTTCAAAGCAAAGTTATTTTTCCACAGGAGACCTTTTTCTTCAGGCTGTGCTTTATTCTGTGTCTTAAAAAAAAGACCTTTAATCTCCCCCTGTAATGCCAGACTGCCCCCTGTATTTTCATGAAATTGTTCAGTCCCAGTCTTGCATCAAAATAAATATGGATAACTGATGTAACAGAAGGAAAAGAAGTTTCCTGTGGGATTTTTTTAACCGTTTCCTAAAAAATAGAAATAAGCACAAGCCACACAGTCTAAAATAGTTCAACCCAATGGTCCTACCAAGGCTGCAGATTAGGATCAAGGGGAGAGCTTTCTAGGGCCCAGCCAAACTGGGGGCCCATGGAGGTCAGCAAAACCATGGTCCATTGTTGAATTAAGCTGTGATTTCCATATTTTATATTGAACCTGAATAATAACCACACTAATCGTAGCACCAAAAACTGTTTTATTTATTTATTAATTTGTTTCTTTTTCTTTTTTTTTTGTTGTTGTTTCTAATCATTTTTGTGGCATTGTCACATTGACGTATGTATTTAGACTCTTTGCAAAAACACTTTAAATTTACCTCAGGTTCCTCCCATTTCTCTGGATCATTGCTGAGATGTTTCTACACCTTGATTGGAGTCCACCTGTGGAAAATTAAACTAATTGGACATGATTTGGAAAGGCACACACCTGTCTATAGAAGGCCTCACAGCTAACAATGCATATCAGAGCAAAAACCAAGCCATGAGGTCTAAGGCACTGCCTGCAGAGCTCAGAGGCAGTACTGTTGCAAGGCACAGATCAAGGGAAGGCTACAACTTATTTATTTTATTTGTCTAGTTTTGCTGCACTGAAGGTTCCCTAGAGCAGTGTTTCCCAACAATTTTTCCTTGGAGCCCCTCCTACACGCTCTTCAGAAAAGCAGAGCCCCCCAAGGACCCAAGAGAGAAGAAAAGGTGACACATTGCTGCCAAAAATCAACATAGATTTTAACTGTTCTACTGATACAACCCTAAAAAAGGTCCATGCATACTTTTCTTAACAAAAGAACTTTGTTATAGCAACCTTTTTTTGGCAGCCTCAGAGCAGACAAAGCCTCACGCCCCCCCTAAGATCTCTGCGCCGTCTTGAACCCTATCGTATATTTTTGGGGAGAGCTAAACATGGCTGTCCATTGACAGTCCCCATCCAACATTCAGTTTTGTCTTTTTGATACATTTTCAAAAAAATGTGTGAGAGAAAAAGAAACATTCTTGCATAATGGAGTTGAGGTTAGAGAAGTTGTACAGGATAGGTTTTGGGCTGTATCAAGATAATGAAGTAAGTTGAACATCATGGGCAATTTGTCAAAATTGCACCCCTCTTTCCTTCAAGTAAGATGTCGACCACCACTGCTTACACTACTCCTTGTCACTAATTGTCTCCCGGGAAAGAGCTGAAAGAAAAAAACACTGAATATTCAATCACGTATTAAGCAGCCTGTTCTGATTGTAAACATAATTGAATGTATCACATTTTCCCTTTTGTAGAGGAGCTTTTTCAGCGCAAGACTGCACTAAAACAATGAGAACAATTCAAACCCACTGCTATAAACATGAAACACTCTGCCTAGACCTTTCTTTAAAATGAGCAGAAAGGCGTTTGCATTTGATTTACTTTCACTTTTATACCCTGTGTGAAGCTGCAGTCAGTGTAGAAATAGCAGTTTCAGTTTGAGGAAAGCAGAATATTTTAGCTCATATTTATTCAGGCGCACTATGAATAGTTATGCAGATTTTCTGAATGTAATGGTGTTACGCTGCATTGTGTTTTCCAGAGGAAGAATGCAAAATAGACAGGCAGATGGATAGTAGAGTGAAAACGCCAAACATTACCATAATATAGCAACTTTAAAGTATGGTTTTTGTTTCTGGGAGTGCTTAATTTTATTTCTGTACTATTATATTCAAAACCCATTTGGAGAGCTCAAACACAAGACATAAGGGCCATTTCTGAACCGTCCTGTGCTGCCGTATAATTTTACAAAAGGGGAGTGTACAGGAGAAGCTGTGTCATTTTTCATTGCAGGAGGACATGTTTGTTGTTGACTTGGCTTTTTTGATGTTGGTGAGTTTTCCTTTGGGGTTGTTTGGGGCAAAAACGCGACGATTAAAGCTGAGAGTGGCAGTCTCCGAATGCCCCCCTGGTCTTTTTTTTGTGAGGCTGTGTTTGCTTTTTGGTTGAATCCAGCTGTCCTTAGATTTGTCTGTTGTTGTAAATTTGGTTCACACTGTCAGAGATCAAGAGGATGACACATAGCATTCTGCAGCATCACATTTTCTCTCCTTTGTCACAGGTGAACTCAAAGTGGCTGGCAGATGCTATTATTCAAATTTATGCCAATTTTATGGGTGCGTTTCTCTCTCTACAGTCAAAGGAATGGAAGTCTCAAGCATGTGTCTAGAAACTCTCAGCTTTTGATATTCATGCTGATGCTTTTAAAGACTGTTGCATTTCACTCTAAAGTGCACTAGGTATTTGTGCATCAATACCCGGCCATCAGGCCGTCCTGTGCTTTCCCTGCACACTTCTTTACATCTTTGTGGGATGCTTCTGAAATTACAGTGTTATGGCTGATTATATCAAAGCAGAGCAAAGGATCCAATATATCATGCTTATTTGGAAGTCAAACATTTGTTGAATGTCTTTAACATTGCTTCTGAATACAGAAAAACAAATTTCTGGCAGCATTTATTCAAACACAAAGGGCTTGCAGCAAACAAAGACACATAAAACATTTATTTGTAGGATTATAATCCCACAATTAGAAATTATTGATTCATCATTAAGCAGACATGTTTGTCCAATGCATTTGTCTCTTTTCCTGTACACATAACTGTGGAACAAAGTGAGTTCAGCGTCTCCCTCGAGGGCGCATTGACATGAAACCCTGTGAAATCGGGATCGGTGCAGCAAATGCATCACTAATGCATATAGGAGGAAGTAGAAGTTGAGATGCCCTGACTTTTGTTGGCCAGTAATTTAACTCAAAAACCCTAGATCCTGTGGGCTAACGGTGGCACAGGGGTTAGTGCTGAAGGTTCCTGGTACGCTTCCCGGTCAGGACCTTTCTGTGCGGTGTTTGCATGTTCTCCCTGTGCATGCCTGGGTCCTCTCCTGGTTCTCCGGCTTCCTCCCACCACCAATGACATGCTCATTGGGTTAACTGGTGAATCTAAATTGTCCGTAGGTGTGAGCTGCCTGGTTGTCTGTCTCTATATGTCAGCCCTGTGATTGACTGGTGACCAGTCCGGTGTGTACCCTGCCTCTCACCCAATGGACAGGCTCCAGCCCCCCACAACCACCAACGGGTTCAGCGGTGTAGGTTGGTGGTTCTCAACCTTGGGGTCAGGACCCCCAGTTGGGTCACGAGACACTGAGAGGGGGTCTCCAGATACACCCCAAAAAACTTCTAAATTACATTGTTGCCACTTTACACCAATTTTGTCAAAATTTTTACCCCTTTGAATAATTTTTTGACACCTATTTTTGTCTGTTTTAAACTCTTTCTACCACTTTTTCTGCCTGTTTTTGCCACTTCTAAACCAATTCTTGTCATTTAAGATTAATGTTGCCTCTGTTGACCCCTTTTAACCACTTTTTACACCCAATTTCTCCCATTTTAACCACATTTCACCATTTAATATGCCTAATTTTGGTAGTTTAACAAATTATGCCATCTGCCTATTTTTTCCTTTCTCAGTCAACCCTTTTTTGCCAGTTTATACCAATGCTTTATCCCATTTCACCAAATTTCCACCAGTTTTTGCCAGTTTAACCCTTTTACTCCTAGCACGTCGTCGACGACGCGCTGTTGAAGCACACTTTACATGACCATAATTGCATGACCGTTTGTGCTATCGGAAAAATTCAAACAGTTTCTGAAAGCTTAGAAACCCTGCTTTATACAAATGAGAAACATTTGCACCATGGGCAAAGTTTTCCACTGAGTTAGAATTTGACTGTAGGTGCTACTAAAGGATGCATAGTACGCACAGGTTTTAAGAGTTACTGCACCTCTGTCATATTGTAGACTTTTGACCCTTTAAAAGTGTAGTTGTACCATATGTAGTGCGGATTGATTCAGACAATTTTAAAGACCCTGTAAAGTGAAAATAAATCTATATATTTGGGTTTGTTGTCTGATAGGTCACTGTGTTATGAACCCCCAGGTCAATTTTCAGTTAAATTAAACATCTCTAAGTTTATAAAATTAAGCCTTAAAATCATGAAAAATTAGGCAGTAAAATCTGCTCCAGGATGGTTCTGGGCGTGTCTGTTGAATGAGCTGAAGCCACGCCCACTCAGGAGAAATATGATCCTCTGAGATTTAAAAAATGTTTCATGTTTGGCTCTTTGCCAAAAACAAGACAAGTCCGTTTTCTGGCTCAAATTTCTGTTATGATACTTGGATTTTTTATTGTAGTGTTAGAGGGGCGGGGTCATTCACTATTGTGGGCTTGTGACATCTTGAGCCCACATATTGGCCCCACCCACATGAAACCAAGCCAGGAAAGAGGTGAAAAACGTTTTTACAGCCTAAACCAAGAATTCAGTCACATGTAGATCTCAGTGTTTTCCCATGTTTACAGCAACCATATTCCAACATGTGTTAAGACAAAAATTTTGGATTTCACTTTACAGGATCTTTGAAGTGTTAAATCTATGTCATGTGAGTTTAATCAACACTGTCAATTTTTCCATGTATTTGGCTTTATAATAGAGGTGTGACTTTACCTGAACAGCTTGGTTGGAGATCTGATTTCTTGTTCTTCTTTCCAATAAGGAAAGATCATATTTTACTGGACAACTCCTCAGTAGCTACTCAGTACTTAAAGACACTTGTAAATAAGATTCTTAATCTCAGTGAGGTTTTCCTGTTAAATCAAATGAAATAGCTGTTAGCCACTAATATAGTTAGCTGTCCTCTAATGATAGCACACTGCCAATAAAGACTAGAAGTTCCTCTAAGAGCCTTCACAGATTTACTGTCAGTTTTGTAGCTGTTGAAGCACTGATAAAGCCAAGATATGCCATCTTTATTTTACAGGGAATCCTTTACATTTATACTTTTATGATGAAATTGTACCCATCACATACAAATTTTCAAAGTCTGAGAAATCCAATTTTAATTCACCTCAAAAGACCTCAACAAAGTGAGAGAAACTGATGTGAATCCAGGTCAGGAAAAGTGAAACTCACCCAGACTTCTGCCACTCTGAAATCTTTAAGCGCAGTGTCTATACGGTTGTAGGTAACTCAAAAGCAAATAATCACAGTTGTAATTAGAGTTTATCTAAGTAATGGGTGAAGTAATCCCTTTGCTATTTGGAAAAGTAATTAGCAAATAGCCATTGATTACTTTTCTGAACTACACTATCAGTGGGCAGAGCCCATCCTTTCCCTCTCAGGGTTCATCCAAGAGCAATGGGGAAATTGCATGTGTTTGGAGGAGTGCCAGGCCGTATGTTCAACTGGGTGAGAATTGGATTCTTCACATAAAGCACCATGCTTAGTTTCTAAACCCACATCCTCTCTATATAATGTAAATAAAAGGCAGTGTACTTTATGAAGCACGTGGTAATCAGCATGGTATTGTATTGACAAGCTCCCCTATAAAAGATTCATTGAAGAAGCTTCCAGCAGCCCTCCCTGCTCGCTGGGATGTTTCTTTTGTATAGCCCAACAATGCAAAGAGACTTGCTGTGTTGGGTCTAATTGTTCTGCTGGAGATATAATGATAGAACACAGGCTACCCAAATTAATTGAGGCTTGCCAGTCACAGCACAAATTATGCAGCAAATGCTGCAGTGCTGCGTGTGAGGAAGTCACTGCACCAGAGCTGGAGCAGGCATTACAGTCAAAGTAGGTGCAGATTATGGTCTCATACAAGGAGGGCTTGTTGTACTGAAGGAAAAACCAACAAACAGATCCCTGCTGACATAATGTGCAGTAGGTGATATGACAGTTTATAATAATACATGATGATAGCGCATATGGGGGCTTATTTTTCTCTTTCAGTGACATCTGATGTGAAACTCTACAGCCTGTTGTTCTGAAAAGAAAAGTAACAGGTGGGGCTTTTGGTGTGAATTGAATCTGTGTGACCCATTTACAAACTATGAAACACCGCTGAGCATTGTCTCTAGATGCAGAACTAATAGACTCTTGACTCTAAATCACTAAATGACTTGCACATTATGAATTCACCACTAACGTGCTCCACATTATCATTTGCTTTTTGTAAGAAACTGAGATATGATTAGAATAATAAGCCATTAGAAAAAAATGTTACATCTCGCTTATCAGGCTGTATGAAACTGTTGCAGTGGCACCGGCGTAGTGCATGATGTTTTACTGCCATCTGTTGCCAATACTTTTAGATGTTTAATGCAAAAGTGATATTTTAATGATGATCCACCTGCATTATTAACTTCCTGCTTGGGGACTATGAAGAGGGTACATTCAAACAGGCCTGTTAAACAAATGGGTTTACCAAACATCTCTGTTTAAAGGTGCTCTTCTGGAATATTTGCAGGTAATAGATTTTAGAAATGGTCCTTTAGAAAGTTCTTTTATGCATTTACTTGCACTAAATTAGTCATGCACCAGACACGGTCTAAATGAGGATGTTAGAGATGACAAATCACTCATGATTAGCACATTAGCCAGATGAAGAAATGCATAAATGATGATTGAGTAAGCAAAAACGATCACAGCCATATTGTGGATTTTGTGTTTGGAGAAAATAAAATATTCATGCATTGTTTGTTTGTTTATCTCAAGTTGGGAATTTTCTATTCTTGGTCCTGTGAGACTTAGCGCTGAACGATGCTCAGGGAGTTCAGTAAGAAATTACAGAGCGATTCATCTCTGCGTGAGACAAACCCCAGCCCCTTTTTTAGTCTGATTCCCTCACATGTTTGTGTAAGAAAATCCATTGTGGTTTTGTGTTTGTTTTTTTTGTGTGTGAAGGCGGCAGCGGCGGCGGCAGCGGTGGTGGTGGTGGTGATGACGTTGGGCTTTGTGGCTCATTCCTATCCATTCATGCAAGGTAGACATCTTTATAAATAGTCATCTTTGCCTCAGAGCATGCCTGATGTTAATCAGCCTGCTGGAGCATTCAGTGCGCTCACAAGAGCTCATGAAGTAGCATCGTCCTGTTTACTAAGCAAGCGTGCTCTCATGTGTCTCATTGGGACAGTGTTTGCAGCATTAGCGGGCCGTGGAAAAAGCTACTGTAAGCACCAAAATGTCTCAGATGCCCTCTGCAAGTGGGAGTGTTGCAACAACTTTGTGATGTTTCATGCTTTTCCAGCATCATCACACTGGTTTCAGTGTTTCATAGTTGCAATGTTTTTACTTGAGATGTTACACTTTGGGGATTTAAAGCCACAGACTTTGCTAAGACAAAAGAATTGAAATAGATACTTCTGTTAACGAAAGAAAAAGGAGCCACTGATTTTTACACTACATGGACAATTATATTTGACCACCTGACCAGTACACCAACAGGGACTGCAGTGACACTGCATTCAAATAAATGAACTTTAACATAGAGTTGCCCCCCGTTTTGCAGCTACAACAGCCTCCACTCTTCCTTGAAGGCTGTCAACAAGATTTTGGAGTGATTTTGTGGGAATTTGTGCCCATTCATTCAACAGGGCAAAATTTTAAAATCAAGAAATGTAGCTGGGCCAGACAAGTTTGGCGCCCTGTAAGCAGCTGGTAAGTCAAATGTCAACTACAGGTATCAAAAGTATTAACATTCATTACTCAGGTAGAAGTATAGATACTAGGATTTAAAAAGACTTCTGTAGAAGTTGAAGTATCAACTCCAGCTTTTTACTCAAGTAAAAGTGTAGAAGTACTGGGTTCAAAACTACTTAAAGTATAAAAGTAAAAGTAGCGTAAGGGGGAAAAAATGCCATTAAGGACAAAAGCTTAGGCCACGCCACAGAGGCCTATAGTGCACTACCCCATCTCCCAAAAAAACATTTTTCTAAAGGCCATAATGACTATAATTTTAGAGTAAAATGTTAATGTTGAAAAATTTGGGATGCACCTGTTTCAGCCGCATTTATGCTCATTGAAAATGAATGCATTTTAGTACATTGCAAATACATTCAAAAACCATACTGTATATGTGTATTACTGAGCATTAACGTGTGTCATTGAGCAGAAGATATGATGACTAGTTGCCTTTAAGTATTGGTCTTCCTGGCTACCAACCTCCTCGCTGGTGCTTGGTTAGGACATTTCGCTCGAGTTCTCTTGAGTCTCTGCCACAGACATCTTCGTAGGCTGCATGCGTCTGCTATTTCCTTGCTGGAGTATGACGTGATTTGTGTCATGTGCGCAGGTGCGATAGATCGCGTACAAACCAATAGGATGTCGGAATGGTATTATGTTTATACTTCTCATCCAACCACAGTCAAATTCACTCTATCCGGATGGCACAATTTATCTGGATAGGTTTTTGGGGGTTTCTATTTGTTTGTTTGTTTGTTTTTTTTGAATGATGACAAGCCGTAATGAAAACAAGCTGAAATTAAATAGGAGCAACAAGGCTTTTTTTTTATGTAAGGGGTAGAAAGTACAGATAATAGCGTGAAAATGTAAGGAGTAGAAGTAAAACGTAGGCTGAAAAATAATTACTCCAGTAAAGTATAGATACCCAAAATTTCTACTTAAGTAAGGTAACAAAGTATTTGTACTTAGTTACTTGACATCTCTGATGTCAAACCAATACAGATCAATTTTAAGGAAATTATGCATTTTTTATTCATAGTCTCGCTTTTGAATTTGGCAACATGACAAAAAAATGCTTAAAAGCACAACAGCTGGATTTGAACATAACCTGAGGTGGTGTAAACATTTTTTCACTTGAATGAAAATAAAATAAATATAATGAAAAAATAAAATGAAATTATGCAAATAGCATATCCCAGAGTGCCAAAAAAACTTAATTTGCACAGCTGTAACTTTAACATTTGGTTCTAGTCGTATCTGAACTTGACCAATTACACGGAGTATTTAGCTGAACAAAATAAAACTTCCAAACACTTCACTGCACAAACATATAAAATAAAATAAAATAAAATAAAATAAAATAAAATTAAATTAAATTAAATTAAATTAAATTAAATTAAATAAAATTAAACAAAATTAAATTAAATTAAATTAAATTAAATTAAATTAAATTAAATTAATTTTTGTCAGTCCACACAGGGTTAAATCAACAGTTTTCATTGTGAATTTTATGCTTCAGAGTTTAGAGTTGAAAAGGACATGTTTTAAACCCTGTATCTTGGGGCTACTTCTGTCAGTATCGCCAGCCACGCCTCAAAACAACGGTCTGAAATACTGTGGGAATTTATGAGAACTTGCAAAATAGGTTGCCCTCTGCATCTCTGGCATGACCACAGGCCAGACCACAGGGGTTGGTTCTGGGCCGCATGTGGCCCCCGGGCCAGTGGCCTCTGTTCCAGTTCATCTCAAAGGTGCTCGATGGGTTTGCGGTGGTTTAGGGATGACTCTGTGAATGTCCTAGAGTGGCCCAGCCACAGCCCTGACTTGAACTATATCCAACATCTCTGGAGAGACCTGAAAATGGCTGTCCATCGACAGTCCCCATCCAAGCTGACTGAGCTTGAGAGGATTTGCAAAGACGAATGGCAGAAAATCCCCCAGTCTGGGTTCACAAAGCCTGTTGGGTATATTAAAAAAAGACTTGAGGCTGTAATTGCTTCCAGGGGTGCTTCAACTCAGTACTGAGTGAAAGGTCTGAATACTCATGTCAATGTGACATATTAGTTTTTTTTTTTTTAATAAATTTGCAAAAAAAAAAATCTGTTGTCCTTTCGTCATGATGGGGTCCTGAATGCACTGTATATATTTTGACCCTTCTTGTGCATTTTTGACCCTATCATGACACGAGTGGCTGTGAGAGATCTAATACTTTACTGTGTTATCAGTAAAAAAGGCCGGCTTGTTCTAGAAGTGAAAGTTTAGCACTCAGACGTACATTCCTTTAGACAAAGGCGTCTGCTAACTGAATAGTAGAATTTTAAACATGTCTGCTAAATTAAACTTCGCTGAACAGAATTAAAATGAATATTCTGACAGTTCTACTTAAATACACTAAACAAGTGTTAGTACTTCAGTCTCTGGTTGCATGTCATGTTAGCAGACTTAAATGTGCCTTAATTCATCGGTGCCTATGTGTGCACAAACAGCTCTCTTGATTTACATACATTTAATTAGTCCTACTGAAGTTGTTTGCATGTGATTGCCTCAGGGAGGCGTCCTAGAAGGCTGTTTCATATTAGCATGAGGACAATTGGCCTGATTGTTTCCATCTGGTGGATAAAGCAGACGTTTGAGGCTTTTTTCCTAACGTGGAAAGATGAAGAATGGCAAACAATAAATGAGCGGCTTGTTTTATACGTGTAAAGGCAAACAATGACTAAAATGTATGGAACAAAGGTGCATTGTGTAGATTATTCCCTTACAGAAATGAATTAATAACGCAAGTGTATAGCCCTCTGCATAATGTACAGCCTGTGAAGAGGCTGCTATTGTGTACTATCCGCACAAAGCCAATGATGAATTGGAGCAAGGGAATCACTTGACTTTGCCAAAGTTGCAATATGACACAAGTAGACCAGCTACTTAACATCATGGCTGCAACATTAATGACTGGTACAATTGTATATTTCCCCAGAGAGATGCAGGGGGTCAAATGATGAAATTGCCTCGCTGCTCATTAGCTTTATAATGTATATCTGGTTTGTGCCCTCATTTTCATCATTAATTTATCCCGAATGACATAATGAGCACTCATGATCATGTCTCGAGCCTGATTCACTATTTCTTATATTTGGTATCACTGTGGTTATCAATTTAGTTTATTTATTGATATTTCATTGTAAACTGGGCTGTAGTAGGGGTGCTGGTAGCCTAGTGGTGGTGTCCCCATGCCACACGTGTTGAGGCTAATGTCCTTGAGGGGGGCGGTTAAGGTTCTTTGCAGATGACTACACATAGCAGCAGAGAACTCCAGATGGGGGCAAAGAAGTGATTTCTGCATAATAATGCAACCAAAAGACCATGTTTTGTGCTGATTACTATTTTGCATTTGAAGTGCAAAAATAATATTCTTGAGCTATTTTTGTGTCCAGAAAGTAGAGAAATATCCAGGCAAAAAGAGGTGATTTTCTATGTTAAACAGGCTAAGCTAGCCTCTTAGGTCAGTACCAGATGCCTGCCTTCATCACAAGATGCTAGAAGGTCTGTAAGACTGAGTAATATGTGGTGTTGATTGCCTACACGCCAGGTAAATCGGTTAAACTGTGGGGGGTGGTTGTAAAGTGTAAAAATCATACTCAGTGTATGTAGAAATTTTCTGATGATAACTGCAGCATAGAGGTCCATTCAGAGCTGTAAGGAATTAACTTTCCTGCATTATCGGAATCCTGTGACTGCAAACAACTATGGGGTCAAATCTGGCCTGTTCCATCTTTTGCTGCATGTCATTCCCTATTCTCCCAACGTCTGACTGTCTGTTGTTCTAAATCAGGGGGGTCAAACTCAATCACAACAGGGGCCGGATTCTGAATTTGGGTCTAAAGGGTCAATATTTAACCATTGAGTGTCAACCTAAATGATTTTTAGATTAAAAGGTCAACATGATAAATTAAAAACTCAAAATCTGAGATAAAAAGTCAAACTTTAAAGTTTTAAAGGTAAAAACATGATATTTAAAGTCAAAACAATGTTTTTAACAGTCAAAACATGAAATAAAATTAAAAACCATGACTTTAAAGGTCAAAATATAAGATAAAAGTGAAAGATATGAGTAGAAATGATCAGCAAAACTAAGACCAAATTCAAAATCATAATATTTAACGATCAAAATGTGATCTATGACTACCTATGACCAATCCTCAAATAAAGTTGGATTGTAGTCAACACAGAATCACTTTGTGCAGAACAGCATGGATGGCGCCGTCTCTCTTCCTCTTAGCTGGTTGTTAGTGCTGTTAGTGCTTCTGCTAATTAGCCTATCCTGGCTAATTAGCAGAAGTAGTCTTGGATAAGCCGTTAATGAGAGGAGGACTGGACCGGACTATCCGCTGTGGAGCGTTTGTCTTTTCAGGACTAGTGCAAATAAACCAGGATGGTTGGATTTACAGCTTTAGCAGAGGTTACAGCTATATCATCATGAGGACTGATTTTAGACAACAGACGGTAGGTCTCATTTTTCATTTGAAATGTAGAGTTCTAACGCAGTGTCAAGTTAACAGAGCACATTTGTTATATGTTTGGATGCTTCGTTGTTGTCGATGGAGGATAGTATTTGGCTGTTGTAAGCTGCTAAGCTTATGTGTTTTGTTGCTGTTAATGCAGCAAAACAATGTTAAAGCAAATGTCCGGTAGTTGTTCTAAATGGCCCTGATTCTTGAGGACTGCCAGTGTATAGCTGTTCTTGTATGAGATATGTGAGCATATTTTGTTGCTGTTTTAGCACTGATAGTTAAAAAAAAAGTGATATTTCACTTAAAACATGAAATAAGCCTACACTGCAGATGCATTTTATAGTAGCCTTACCTAAAGTAAAACCAATTATAGTTCATCGTCCCCGGCACTTCTCAAAAGTCACTTTTGCTAATAGTTATAGTCCCCCCACACACACACTTTTCAAAACAAACTGACGCCCTTGATGATAACCTTGGCACCTGCTGTACCAACAGATCAAAATCAGCACCATGTTCCTTTTTTATGAGTTATGTGAAACTAACTATGTTTAGTGGAAACAGCAATGATAATGTATGTACATGTTATATATGGTCAGGTTATATAGTGTGGTCCCAGTGGTCACATTATATGCTCCACTACCATGACCACTCTGTTTGTCTCTCCATCAGACTGTTTTTCATGCTTTGCTGGATTTATTGTCACTTTCAGATATCACGCCCTCTCTGTCTGACCTCTCTCCCTCTCTGTTGTCTCTCCACAGATACAATCTGCCTGTTGGCAAACAAGGAGGGTCATGTATGATTGAAATGGCAGCAGATAATGGCACAGCTCAGCAGCTCCAGGAGTTCGTGTCGCAGCCTGTGTCAGAGGTAAGCTGACCCGTCTGCAGTCAAATCAACCCTTTGCACTACCATTTGAATAAATTAGCATTTCTAACCCATAATAATCAAGAGCTTGTTCTCGCCTCCTACTTCTTTGCAAAAACATTTTACCAGACACAAAAAAGTTCAACAGTAAAAAGATCTGATGCAGAGGTCTTAAACTCACATGAATCAACAAACGGAAAATAAATCAGAATCCACTTTGTTACATATTTTAACTGATTTTTAAGACAGATATATTCTGTATGCAGGATAATTAAATGTATCTGTTTATACATTTTATGAATCAATCATGGCCAATATCAGTTGGTCTCAAACAGGCATTCACATCTGGACACTGCAATTTTACTCTATTCTTCTTTGCTTAAGCTCTGTCAGGTTGCACAATGCGAAATAATCTTAGTCTGATTACATTGCCAGTTTGTGTTTTGCAATTTTTTTAAAATGTCTTCTTATTTGAGGATGTTTATTATGGGCAGAAAGTTTCTTAAAGATATCAACATTGACCTTATCTGACTGCAATGCTTCTGCAGCAGCATCCAGTGAATTATCTTCTTTCTTTAAAATAGATTCAACTCAGGAAACACTTGTAGACGGTATTATTTCTCACTCTCCATCACTTTATTCACACAGCTTCCAGGATGAAACAATTGAGCTGTCTCAAGAACCTTCACTACCTACACAAACACAGACGGCCAAAGGAAAATGAGTAAAAGCCACGTGCATACAGCATCAGAAAAAGACACGAGCAGTGACAAGACAATAAAAAAGACCAAAGCAGCTGGGACTGATTCTTATATGTACACCTCGTTTTCTGCCAGTCTTTGCAGATCCTCTCAAGCTCAGTCAGGTTGGGTGAACCATTTTCAGGTCTCCTCAGAGATGTTGGATAGGGTTCAAGTCAGGGCTCTGGCTGGGCCGCTCTAGGACATTCACAGAATTGTCCCTAAGCGACTCCTGTGCTGTCCTAGCTGTGTGGTGAGGGTCAGTGTCATGTTGTAAGGAGAACCCATGGCCCTGTCTGCGGTCCTGAGTGCTGCTAAGGATATCTCTGTAGTTTGCTCCAGTCAGCTTTCCCTCAACCTCGACAAGTCTCTCAATCCCTGCTGCTGAAAAACACCCCCACAGCATGATGCTGCCACTGCCATGTTTCACTGTTGGGATGGTATTGGGCACCTGGTTTCCACCAGATGTAACATTTAGAATGTAAGCCCAACAGACCAGTCACACCAAGCGGGCTTTCATGTGTTTTGCATTAAAGAGAGGCTTCTCCCTAGCCGCTCTGCCATCTACCCAGACCGGTTAAGGGCTGCAGCGATACTTGTCCTTCTAACTTTGTCCCATCTCCACACAGGATCTCTGGAGCTCAGTCAAAGTGATCATAATGTTCTTGTTCTTTTGTTCTTTTTTGTTATATGTGTGGAGCTTATTGTGCTGCTGTCTTGGCCTGGACCCCCATGTAAAAGAGATTTCTGTATCTCATTTGGAATATTGGTCAAATAAAGGTTAAATTAAAAAACAGCATCATTATCATGATTAGATTAACCATATTTTATTAAAGCCAGCCAAACACAGTAGTAGCAGTTGTTTATGAATGAGGAACATGTGCACCTGTTACATTATTTAAGACCATCACACTTAGAAAATGATGTCCTTATCTTACCTGATAATCACAGGCTGGGCTTTTTTTCACTCCGGCTCATTAGTTTGATTAACAACAGCTATATTTGTTATTAAATTAATAATTCTGTTTTCACTTTCAAAGACGCAAAGAGAGGTTCAACCTTCCCACAGGCTCAACATGCCTCCCCCCTCCCCCACCCTCTCTGTGATTTATGGTCTTCTAATTTGAGATGCCAACATGTTTCTCTCTTCCATTTTTCTCTTTTTTTTTCTTATCAAAACATACATTCAAGTATCCTGGCTGCAATTAATTGTACCTGTATTGCAAGTTAGCCTTTGCTTATTTTCCCCTAATACATTTTTATTGATATGCTGAAAAGATACAGTTATTATACAGGTTTTGTTTTAAGTTGTTTAAAATGCTCAGCAACAGTCAAAACAAAATTTAAATAAACATTAGATAAGGATTATATCAACTGTCCTTAAAATACTGGACTTTAGACAGGGGTGTTGAAGTTAACCCCTATCACCACCGACACCAGCACAACAAAAAAAATAAGAAAACAATATTTCAAAGTAAAAATTAAAAAAAAGAACTCTACAAAAGAAAATAACTTTCCACAAACTACCACAAATTTGCACTAACCAAAAGATGCACAATGTTAGAAATTTTATGGCTATATTCACACAAATGATCTCTGATGCACTTTATTAGATAGTTGATTTTTGTTTTAGTTTGATGTGAATGCTCAAATAAACTCTGGTGCAGACTAAAGCTACTGAAAATGTAGTTAAGCTTCTAATGACGTTATTTGTAGTGATGCTACTGCCCAACCCTGGATTTATTGTAGAGATGTAACTTTACCTGAACAACCTGGTTGGAGATCGATCCTCTTGTTCTTCTTGCTAATAAGGAAAGATCAGATTTTACTGTACAGCTCCTCAGTAGCTACTCAGTACTTAAGGTAAACTTAAATTGAGTTCTTTTTACTTTATTTGAGAGGATTTATAGACCAGTACTTTTACTTTTACTTAAATGTATTCCAACGAGAGTAACTCTACTGTTGCATGAGTACAATAGTACTTTTTTCTTCTCTATTAGTTTTACACCTTCCAAAAAGTTCAGCTTTTGTGTCTACAGTTTCTAGGATCATCAGGAGTTTTTTTGTCAAATGTGAGATGAGTCTATGTTTTCCTTTTGGTCAGCGGTGGTTTTGGCCTTTAAACTCTCCCATTGGTGTTGTTTTTTGCCCAGTCTCTTTCTTATTGTTGAATCATGAACTCTGATCTTAACTGAGTCAAGCAAGGCCTGTGGGTCTTTACATGTTAATCCGGGTTCTCTTGTGACCTCTTGGATGAGTCGTCGATGCACTCTTTTAGTAATCTTGGTAGGCCGGCCACTCCTAGGAAGGGTCACCGCTGCTCCAATTTTTCTCCATTTGTGGATAATGGCTCTCACCTTGGTTCTCTGGAGTGCTTTAGCCTTATAAATGGCTTTGTGACCCTTTCCAGACTGATAGATGTCAACAACTCTTTCTCATCTGGTCTTGATGTGTTGTTTATGCGATCTTTGAGCCTACTTCACTTTGACTGACAGAATCGATTTAAAGGATTTCTTGATTCAACACGTCTGGCAGTAATCAGGCCTCTGTGGATAGTGAAACTGAGCTCAGCTTACCCAAAAAAATGTGGTAAATTACAGTTAATTCATGGTTTAACAAGGGGAATTACCTTTTCATATAGGGCCAGGTAGGTTTGGATGTCGTTTTTCCCTTAATTTTTAAATTCATCCTTTAAAAACTGCATTTTATATTAATTACTCAGGTTATCTTTGTCTTATATTGAAATTTGTTTGATGATATGAAACATCCAAGTCTGACAAATGTGCAAAAAATAAGAAATCAGGGTGGGGACAAAGACTTTGATTTCTCCAAAACTGAAAATTATTGTAGAAGAAAGGAAGGGCTTAGCCCTGCAAGCTTACAGATACAATCCTTCCCTGTTTTTGTTACTTTCAGTACTGTCATAGCTTTGTGCTTGGACCTTTTGTTTTTTCGAACAGAAAAATTTCACATTCGTAAAGACACTAGAAGCAACTTAAATATGAGCTCCATACATTACCAAGACAATGACCTATGACAGGTTATGATGTCAGAAATATTCAGTTTTTAGTGTCTTACACCCATCAACAGAAGAGGTTGGTATGTGTCAAGTTCTGGGTCATACTAAAAATGCGGGAGTTCGTTTACAAGCTATAATCAGTACAACCTTTGGTAGCTCAGACTGGAGGTCGACATACAGCAGAAAGAGCAACGTCTTCAACCCAAATAGTCTGTGTGAAATCTGGCGTGTTTCCAGTGTAAAGGCCTCATTTCTGCTTACCAACTATGGCTATTTAAACAAAGCAAGCGTTTACAGCTCTATTACATTTTTCTGCACTTAAACATTTGCCCTGAGACACTGTGTTTTTCTCTATGACCAAGTCAAACTGGCCCACAAGTGTGTACAAGCACCATGTAGAAACTGAATAATGAAACAGAGTCCACTTTCACTGGTGCTTACTTCAGAAAGAGCTCTGAAATCAGCCTCCAGCACTCATGGACTGTGTGTGCTGTTCGTCCACTTACAGAATCATGAATATTGCATGAGTGGGGCTCTCAAATAGACCCTTCTCATAAACATAGTAAACACACTAGAAGGCACCATAAAGCCTTTCCATATCAGCTCATTGTAATCATGCTGCTCCAGTGGCTCATAGCTGGCCGTCTCCCATAAAATCACGCTTTAGCTCATAGTAAAAGTATCCAGACACAGCTGCTTATTTTATTTGAATCTTGGGCTTTGTTAAGGATAGTTTTAGGGCTTTTAACTTACAAACCCTGTCATCTGTGTCTTTTATGGGCTGTCAAATGTGCAGCAGTTATGCCATTTGGAGCCTACACAACGCCAAAAATCACCAACACTAATGTAATCTCACCAAACACCTCCACTCCAGCTGTTTGACACCTTTCCTCCAGCACAAGCATGATGGATGTTACATTTAAGGAACATGCGAGCTGCATAAATTCTCAAGTGACGGTTTAGATTTTGTACCATCTGATGTGAAACTGGAAACGTCAAGACTAAGTGTCATTTGAGTGCTCACTGTGTCAGATCTGCATCCTGTATGAAGGGTTTTTTTCCATAAAGAGGAGGATATCATCAGCGTAACTCTAAATATTTACATCAAAGCTTACATAAAAGACCTCGGTTTAGCACCGAGTCTTTACCACCTGCAGCCATAAGATGTCCTCTAGTGATAGCCTCCCATAACGTCACAATCATATCTGTCAAATACAGAACTACTACCTCTCAATGCATGATAGTGAGACATATATTGTTTAAATCCGACACTGAATTTAATGACTCCTAGTGCTCATATCCGTCATGACCAAATGGGATCATTTTAAGGGCCCATCATAGTAACTTAAAATGGTGAGTACAATCAACCACCTATCACAGCTCTACTCACACATGCACAAAAGTACTGAAAACACAGTCACTGCACTGCTCACATGCTGTCAGGAAACTACAATATGGATTTAATGGAATGAAACTGACAATCGCATAGCATATAGTTAGGACATGGTGGTGTATTTTTTCCATGTGAAGTTTGGGTGAGCTGATGAGAGAACACAGTATTTTCAAACATTCACTGTGAGCATATGTAAGAGGGTTTTAGTTATCATAATGCTAAAATTGGTAATATCTGACAATATGTGACATTGTGTCCTTTTGGCATTGACCATAAAAATGATACAGTTCTGTTGGTTACAAAGGTTGCCCCCTGTCCCTGTCCTCTGCCCCTTGAAGGTCGAGTTATTTTTCTTTAATTGTATTTTTTATACAGCGCCAGATCACAACAGAAGTCTCATAAGGATATCTTGCTTATAGAGCAGGTCTCTACCTTGTCCCTTTATTAAACAAACTACGTACATTTATGTTATTTATCTTGTTTACACAAATGCATGTAATTTCTGAGGTCCTGGTTTTCTGCTTCTTCCATCTAACTTTATGAGCAGAGCTGAGCAAATCCACATGCTCAAGGACCAGAGAGCCCTGCCTTTCAACTCCCCGTGTCAGAGCTGGGGTCACATGTGTCCTGGGATGCTTTGACTCAGTAGTATGAGAGAGTTCTCCAATGCCACTAGTTTATCCACCTTAGTTGTGTATGAACTGATGTCCCGCTTGTTTTACATTCGAGATAGGTAAAAACTGGTAAGGTATCCTATGGGATGGGTTGGCATCATATGATATGGGATGGAATGGGATGGGATGAGATCATATGATATTGGATGGGATGGGTTGGCATGGGATGGTATGGTATGGTATGGTATGGTATGGTATGGTATAGTGTGGTATGCTATGGTTTGGTATGGTATTGTATGGTTTGGTATGGGATGGGATGGGATGGGATGGGATAGTGTGGTTTGGTGTGGTGTGGTGTGGTCTTGTATGGCTCTGTTTGATATGGGATGGGCTGGAATGGGAAGGTTTGGTATTATATGGTGTGGGATGGGATGGGATGGTATGGTATGGCATGATATTGGATGGGATGGGATGGGATCATTTGATATTGGATGGAATCATATGATACTGGATGGGATCAGATGGGATGGGATGCCATGGCTTGACATAGGATGGGATGGGATCATATGATATTGGATGGGATGGGATGGGATGGGAAGGGAATGTTTGGTATGGTATGGTATGGTATGGTATGGTAAAGTATGGTATGGTATGGTATGGTATGGTATGGTATGGCATGGAGTTGCATGGCATATGGTATCATTTCATAGCTAAGTGGTTAGGTATAGAATGATACCATATGGTTTAGTATAGTGTTATATCCTATTGTTTCACATCACATCACACTGTATCATATCAAATCTAGTGTTGCTGATGGTCATGCTTTGTATATCACATTAAGACAAGGACAGGGGCCAACTTGTTTCACCAAGAGAGCCATATTAATTTTTATGGTCAATGCCAAAGGGACACAATGTTACAGATGGTCAGATATTATCAATTTTAGCATGGTGTTAAATGATAGTTCAATGAAAAGAAGAATTTGTTACTATTATGATCGTTTATAATTTACAATGTGGTTCTGAACTCAAGTGCAAATAGAAATAGTTGTTTTAATGGGATGACTGTATAATTAAATCAGTTTCAAACTGCTTTTTCACTGCAGTGAACAATATTGTTACTTATTTTAACATATTTTGGTTGCATATTTATTTTACAAGTTTATTTAGTCAAGTATATGATCAAAAATATAGGAGAAGTGTTCCTGTTTTAATGTTTTCATGAAGATTTTGTCTTTTTTTCTTCAACTTTTTAGTTTATTGACATTTGAAACTGATTTGGGGGCTGCACTGAGTGTGGTGGAGGGCCACATGGGGCTCCTAGGCTGCCAGTTGCCCACCACTGCATTAAGATGACACTTATAATATGAAACAATTTCAAAGTAATATAAAGGCCCTAACAGGTGCTTTAAAGTTAAAATGTAGAAAAGCAGTTGTATTTCATTCACATCAGAGTAAACACATTCTCATCTATTTAATGATGTCATCATTTAAAGATAAGACATTTACCATAAAGCTTTTGTGCCCAAAGCAATAAGAAAACCATCTTAATAGGGACATTTTGTTTTAATCCACAGTCACAGGTTATATTCTTGGACAAATAAGCCGTTATGAGGCTGCTGTGTTGAAATGTTGATTTTTCTTTCATGAAACAATCATCACCCATGGTGCGATTATTTGAGTGTTGTATAAACCTGCTAATAGGCGGAAGCATTCAATATTCATTTTAACAACTGCAGGGTCACAGTTGTGAAGAAAATCTATGTAATTAAGTGCTAATCTGAGACAGTCTTTTGCTCCCTTTTTTATGCACTTCCACTCAGGAAGCAGACACACAATTATACCTCACTTGCTCAGTTGACCGTTATGGTACGATGGGCTGCAAGTTCAAAGAATTTATCTCCATTAATTCTACCCAATTACCTTTCAGATCAAAGAAAACTCACCGCGTATATTTTTATATTTTTCCTCTCTTTTGTTGCATAAGTGAGATGTGAGCAGGACTGGAAAGTGAGAGTTTCTCGCTTGGATAATGCTACAGCTGGAGAGTAGCTGATAATCTCCTTTTTGATCGTAATATACTGTTAAGTTCCCATTAATGTAATGTTAATAGACTCACATACATAAATTAAAATTCTGTTACATCTGCAGAGGAGGTATAGACTGAAAGATTTGATGTGATTTACCAAGTGATGATACTGAGACCACTTTCTTTCACAGGGATCCTTTGGACCCATATTTCTCGGGGATGTTTCGTCCCACTGGGAGGTGCACAATGGGACTACTAAGGGAGCGAGGAGATTCATTGGATGTATCAAAGAACTTCAGGTCAACTCAAAGGAGATTTACCTGATTGGTGAGGCGGTGAGAGGGAGAAACATCAAGAACTGTGACCCGCCTGTCTGCCAGCACCTTCCCTGTAGGAACGGAGGAACCTGTATCAGGTACGGCAGGGTCACCTTTTATACTCATGAAAAATTACTGAGCTACTTTTAAACCTGAAATACATTATCTTTATCTCTAAAATAAAACTTGAAATGTACTTACTGTAGGTTTAATAGAGCTGGATACTGGCAGAGACCTCAGAGTTTGTATTAGAATGGGTCACAATACAACACATATCTTGATACTATGTGAAATTTTACCTAATTGGGTTAAAAAATTTAAAGCAAAGCCAGAAAAAATGTTGTGTTGTTCAGACAAAACGAACTAACTCTGAATTTCTATTACATTTTATTAGAAGTGGGTTTTTGATACCATGGGAATGAAAAACATAGCTCTGGGTTCCCAAAAATAAGACAAATTACTACATAAAAACCCTGGCGTGTGGCTGTATTTTTAGTTGTTGGAATAATTATGCTGTCTTTGGGACAATAATTTATTGATTTGTTCAGCCATCATACGCTCTGTTGTTTTACGAACACTAAAGTCTGCCTTGACTTTCTTTTTCCATGAAGAGGACGAGACTAAAACCCTATAAGCATAGTGTCACCAAGGGACCTCTGGTAGTTTTTAATTATTGTTTGGGACATTTGTGTTTTAATCGTAGTTCTCTTGCAGACTGAATAAGATTGTCCAGGATTTTCCTATATTTTGCTGCATTCATTTTACCCTCCACCTTTGCAAGCTTTTTAGGGCCGGCTTCTGAGAAGCATCCCCATAGCATGATGCTGTCACCACCCACCATTTTGGTCTCATCACAGGAACTTTCTTCCACTTGACCATGGAGTCTTCCACATGCCTTTTGGTGAACTCTAGTCCAGATTTAATGAATTTTCTTTTAAGGTGGCTTTTTCTTTGCCACTCTCCCACAAAGCTTTGGCTGGTGAAGAACCCAGGCAGCGGTTGCTGTATGCAGAGTCGCTCCCATCTCAGCTGCTGAAGCTTTTAACTCCTTCGGTGTCTTGGTGGCCTCTCTCATTTCTTGCACGGTCACTCATTTTGAGGATGGCCTTATCTAGGCAGATTCACACATGTGACATACTCCTTCTATTTCTCAGTGATGGATTTAACTGAACTCTGGATGTTCAGTGCCTTAGATAATTTGTGTACCCATCCTCTGACTTACACTTTTCAATAACCTTTCTCTAAATTGCTTGGAGTGTTCTTTTGTTGTCATGGTGTAATGGTAGCCAGGAATACTGATTAACTAGGGACTGGACCTTCCTGACAAAGGTGTCTTTATACTGCAATTACTTAAGACACATTCATTGCACTCAGCAGATTCCCTCAACATGTCACTCTTATGCATTAACAGATTTTACATCAAAATGGTGCTTTTTGCCATCAGACAGGACGCTATGTTTAGTGGACACCAAACACTACACATCACCACAAACACACGGTGGTGGCAGCATAATGCTGTGGGGGTGTTTCTCAGCAGCTGGCCCTGGAAGGCTTATAAAGATAGAGGGCAAAAAGAATGCAGCTATTGTTTATTGTAATTTTCCTTTGTTAAGACTTAAATGAAAGGACTTTGTTTTTACTAATAATTGACTTAAATATTTTTGAGGTTTGGGTGACAAAAACTATAATGGTTAAAAATTACTAAAAGACATTTTAATCTATGGACTAAAACTAAACTTGAATCAGAATTGCTGCCAAAATTATTACTGCCATGCTGGGGGAATGAGACATTGTAAAGAAGTTGATATTTTTGGACTTGGACCATCAGCTTTTCCTCCAAACTTTCTGCCATTGTTGTCCTCGCTGTTGTGTTGGTTTTGTCACAAAATCCCTTTTGCTACACTGCCTCTTCTGTCCATGTGTATACTGCATCTTGCGTCTGCTAAACATTCATTTTCTAAATTTCTGCACAGCTGAATGTAAAGTAGATGCAGCAAATGCAAGGCAGAGCTGATGTCTTTCCTAATACACAACATGCAAGAAATCATCCACATTGGGGGCACTGCAGCTGAGCTGAGTGTTTACTGGATGTGCCTCCGCTCTGGAAAGCAAAGTTCGTAAAGAGATAAAGTACAACAGGCAAACTTCCATTTACTCTATGTTCATCCTGCTGTTTCCTCCATGCCCATGTAGCTCAGTATGAAGCAAGACTGTCAGAATCAGTGTTTCTGTAGTATGCATATATATTCCAGTTTAAATTGTTTCCACAATCTCTGCAAACATGAATGGAGCTGTGGCTGTGCAGCAGCAGCTTTGAGCACAAACTTACCCACACAGCCCGCTAGTGAAATGACAGTTTTGGCAAAAGCTTGTTTCCCAGCACTAACCATGTCTTCATGCAGGACTGTTAAGTCGTCTAGCTTCTCTTATCAGCGCTGTGCAAATTTTCATGAGGCCCATTGCAGGATAACAGCAGAAAAATGACTTAAATCATTTGTAACTGCAACAAAACATTGGAAACTTATGTATATGAAGCTAACTTAGTTTCATGATGTCATAAAATCTATAATTGATTCATACAAATGCTTATTATTGGTGTTTAACTTTGAAAAGTGCTTGTAAATAACACATGCATGCTAAGTCATCCAAAAATCTGTTAGTTTGAGCATCACAAGGGCTGCAGCTCTGTTGGCCGATACATTTTTCAGCGTTTTTTTTTTTGTATTTTTTTTGAAGTTTGAGTTTTCAGTGATATAGCACTGAACCAATTAAATCTACAACACAAAATCAAATGTGCAGAAACACAAGTGTAGGTGAGAAAGAAACTGCCAGCTGCAGTGTGATAGCGCCTGCTCTCTCAGTCCAGCGTCAGCTCAGTAAGAAGAAGAAATCTTCATCTTCGTTGATCCTTGATCCTTCTGCTCAGTTCAAGCTTTTCAGTCCACCTCCTGACTTGACCTCCGGTTTTTGATTTTGTAATTTTTGACATCTGATGCAGATAACCAACCAAAAGAACACTACTGCTGCCAACATTTTTACTCATTGTTCACACATAGACAAAACAGCGACCCTTTTCCTTTGTCTACGTGCACCGTGCAGCTCAGAGGATGAACAGGTCTGATTGAAATGTTTTTGAAGGGACAAGAGACATTAGGAATTGCTTTTATAGCAACATAGCTGATGGGCACGGTGAGTTCACATCTCTCATGCAACATGCCCAATTCCACATAAACCGTGACTGGCACCACCTTTTAAGTGGACTCTGAGTATGATACACTGTGGACAGGAGGAGAGAGATACAAACATTTTAAAATAATGATCGATGTCCAAATCTTGCTAACATCACCTCATCACTCTGACAACAAAAGACTTTAGCTTAAAAAGTTTCACTTATGAAAGGCTTGTGAATATATTTTCACAAAAAAATATACAGCAGTTCCATATACAGTGCATTCAGGCCGCCTTCAGCTTTTTCAGTTTTGTTATGTTGCATCCTGATGCTACAGTCAATTGAATTCATTTTGGTTCTCATTAATCTAGACTCCATCATGAAAAAGTGAAAACAGACACTGACATAAGTGTTCAGCCCCTTTGAAACAGCAAGTGCAATTTCCCATTTCTCTCGATCGTTGCTAAGATGTTGCTACACCTTGACTGGAGTCCACCTGTGCTAAATTAAATTGATTGGACATAATTTCGAAGGCACAAACCTCTCTATAGAAGGCCTCACTGCTGTTTCATGAGGTCAAAGGAACTGCCTGCAGAGCTCAGAGACAGGATAGTTGCAAGGCACAGATCTGGGGAAGGCTATAAATAATTCTGTTGGAGAGGGGGCAAAGTTCAAGGTGGACAGTAATCACTGCAACACTCCATGATCTGGGCTTAATGGCAGAGTGGCTAGATGGACGCCTCTCCTCAGTGAAAAGCCCCTTTGACTTTTATGTGAAGTTTTTGCAAACTCCAAGCCCACTTGGAGAACTGAATTGATGGCTGTCCTTCCAGAACTTTGTCCCATTTCCACAGAGGATCTCTGGAGCTCAGTCAGAGTGACCATCGGGTTCTTGGTCACCTCTCTTACTAAGGACCTTCTCCCCTGATTGCTCAGTTTGGCTGGGCAACCAGCTCTTGGAGAGTCCTGCCATACTTCTTTCATTTACTAATTATGGAGGCCACTGTGTTCTTGGGAACCTTCAGTGCAGCAGAATTCTTTGTAGCCTTTCCCAGATCTGTGCCTTGCAACATTGCTGTCTCTCAGCTGTACAGGTAGTTCCTTTGACTTCATGACATAGCTGTGAGGCCTTCTATAGAGAGGTTTGTGGCTTCATTGGTGTGTCCAATTCATTTAATTTACCACAGGTGGACTCCAATCCAGGTGTCAATACACCCAAGCTCATCCATCTTACTAAGGCTATTCTCCCTCGATTGCTCAGTTTGGCTGATTGACCAGCTCTTGGAAGAGTCCTGGTTGGGGAAAAAGTGTTTGGTTATGCTGCCCCCTCTGCATGGAATTCTCTTCAGACTGACTTGAAATTGTCTGAATTTATTTCACTTTGAGCGTTTCATTCTGTCTTGAATGACAGACATCGTGAGTTCACCGGACAGTGCCTGTGTTTATAAATTTGTTTCTGAGTCATTTTCCAGCACTTTATCTGCAAATACATGTGCACTTTCAAAAGTACTGTTTGTTTTAACTTATTGTTGTAACCTGTCACTGAAATGTATTATTTATTATGACATGTGCTGCTGACCTCTTGGCCTGGTCGCCCATGTAAAAGAGATCTCAATCTCAATGAGTTTTATCTGGTTAAATAAAGGTTGAAAAGAAAAATGCGCCTACCAAATTATGTCCAATTAATTTAATTTACCACAGGTGGACTCCAGTCAAGGTGTAGAAATATGTCAGCAATGATCCAGAGAAATGGAACCTGAGCTGAGTGTAGATTAATGAGAATAAAAATAAATTAAATTTACTGCATCATCAGGCTGCAACATTAAATAAAAGAAAGTGAAGGGGGGTCTGAATAATTTCTGAATGCATTGTAAGCTACATTTTTGCTTGGTGAAATTATGTTGCTGAAATGAAAGCATGCATTGACAAGCTACAGGCTCTGCAAAAACATATCTGGTGTGCAACTGCCTTCAATCTTATTTTCATCTTCATTTTCAGCCATGAATCCCTTCTCCGACAGGAAGCAGAATGGGAGAGGATGAGCATGGACCTGCAGCAGACAGATTATGCACACTAGAGCCAATTCTATGATCTGTCAGCTTTCGTCAGTACATTTTATTCCTTCATGATCTGAGATAACCTGGCATGCCAGATGGATTTGTTTCACACATCCTCTGGTAAACCACTCATAGACAGCATATCGGAAAGGGCAGAGCCTTTGAGAAAAACTCAGAGGGTGATTGGATGAACGTTCTGTCTGTCATCTTTACGGGCCAATCAGAGCAACAAAATACATGATGTAGCCGCTACGGAGCTGTGCTCCTACCAAGGCACAAAACTCCATAGAGAACGACATACCATGGCGAATGTAGACATGACAGTACACGACTTTTGTCGGTTTTGAAAAGAAAACAACTCACTGCTGTTCTTTGTTCTTTGTACTGCCTCTCACTCCTGATTGGTCCTGTCACTTTCTAACCGGGCCCAAACTGTTCAGACAGGAGCTTTGCAAGATGGATTGGCCAGTGAGAAACACGGAAATGGGCGTATCCATCTGCTTTGCAAGGTTAGATCTAAGATTGTCCTTTCTCAGAGCTTTAGGGTCAAGCGTACTGAGATCTGGAACCACTGTGATGATGCTGATGGTCTAAAGACATTTTTTAAAATTCAGATGCATCTCAGCTGAAACTCTAGGGTTTCATGAAAGTATAGAGTCCCTTTCCCTCTTATTGCCTTGTTAAGCTAATCCCTAAGGTGAGGCGAGCCCCTCACTCTCGGCTGGATATCCAAAGATAAGTTCTTCCTTGATCTTTATCTACTCCAGCTTATCAGATTACTATCACAGTCCACTTACCAGCAGTTTTCTCTGTCATTTTAAGTTTACATTAACTACATATGATGCTCTATCACCTCAGGTAGTACAGGAAATTATAACCTTCATTGTCTTATGACTCCATAACTTAACAAGAGCTTTTATTAAACAGGTAATGGAACAGGGCACCGTGAACACTGGAGTATGAATGACTCCAAGAATACCAATTAAGAGCCGGTGGCATTGTGGTCACATTAGCTTGTCATGTGTGAAACAGCAGGCCTTGCAATTATGGCTGTGATGAATACGTGTTCATGCACTGAGCTCCTGAACCATACAGCATGCCGGGGTCACTGGGAGTTCACAGAGCACGTTTTCTTCCTGATAGTTTCCCTGGATTTCATCGACATGTTTTAATAGAATGAAAGAGGGTTTTGATTTGGTTTCAGCTGGGGTGAAATTGTCGCTGTACATCCCTGTTTTTGGGGGTTTTCTGTTCATTTCAGCATGTAGGAATATCAATTTTAAACCGGGGGGATAAAGGCTGCGGTGTGTGGGCGATACATACATATTAGGTATTAAAGTGACATCAATGTGAAAAGCCTGGCAGTGTGCACCTAAGGACTATGGCCTTTTTATTCTTCAGTGGCAGCTCTGTGATGCTGGATAAGTGTGTCATTTATAAACCTCAGCCGTGGCTTTCAGAAGCACGTCTTAAACTGAGCGCAAATACAGCAGATGGAAAAGTAAGAGCCGATAGTTTCCAAGAAGTGCAAACACTCAGGCTGTGAGAATGTAGAAGTTTCTTAGAACAAACAGGAATCGCAGGAGTGAGAAAAGAATATTTCATTAAAGAAAAACGTGCACAGGTGTATTTAGACAGTCAATACGACACAAAGAGACTTTACAAAGAGAACTTTTGAGTTGCCATCCTATTTCTGATTTTTAAAAATGCCATTGTACTTAATATATTCTAACGTAGTACAGATAAGCATCTGATTCAAAATGTTACATGAAGAACAAAGCCCTGAATTGCTTGGTTTGGCATTAAAATCCTGTTATATTCACATGTATTGGGCTTATTATGTTGTACTTTGCACTGCACCGCTGGTGAGAACTGCATCTCGTTTTTATTGTGTATATGCATACACAATGTAAAATGACAATAAAGGAATCTTGAATCTTGAATCTTACTATGGGAGCAAAGCAGGATCTGCAGGGTTTTAAGGATTTGAGATGATTTTATTGAAACCAGTAATGTTTAAATGAAGACTAGGGCTTATACATAGTTTTTAATACTAAGGATTTCACCCTGGCTCTGCTTCCTCTGTCCTGTTTCTATGGAAGTAAGTAAAGCATGTTAAGTCTATTTAATATAATACATTTCAACAAGCAAGCCACAAAGAGCTTTAGAAAACATCATAAAAGAACAACAGAAGTTTGTACAATGAAAACACAGAAATAGCACAAGTGTAGAGAATCACATCAAGAGGTCAGAAGCCGATTTAAAGAGAACAATTTTCCTCTGCTTTTTTCCCTCTTATCCTGACTTTTCTCTTCTATTTTGTGTTCCCGCTGTCATTCTTTCTCATGTGTATTGTTAGAACCAGGAATAGATTTTTTAATCTTTTATTCTGGGTTCAACTAGCAGGGCTTTTCACAGCCGTCAGCCAAACAGCCACTTAATTACAGCCTGCTGCTATGTTCCCATTGTTGACTTAAAGGCACAGTACGTAAGCTGTTACCAGGGGCTTCAATCAAAAAAATAACAAAATACACTATGGACGAAAGTATTTGGCCACGCTAATTAATTATTGAATTCAGGTGTTTCAATTAGGCCTGTTGCCACAGGTGTATAAAACAAAGCACCTAGCCATGCAGTCTCCATTTTCAAAGGTTTGTGAAACAGAATGGTTCATTCTGAAGAGCTCAGTGACTTCAAGTGTGGTACTCTGATGGATGCCACTTTTGTGATAAGACTGTCCATGAAATTCGTCCCTGCTGGATATTCCACAGTTATTAGAAGGTGGAAGCGTTTAGGAACAACAGCAACACATACCATGTAAAATCACAGAGCGGGGTCAATGACTGCAAAGGGACATGGTGCGTAATATTTGCCAGCGCTGTGCTGATTCCATACCTGAAGAGTTCAGAACTTCCACTGACATTAATGTAAGCATAGAAACTGCAGCAGGAGCTGCATCGCACTTCTCTGTTTGGCAGTCAGATGTGTGAGTCTGGGTTAGGCAGATGCCGGGAGAAAGTTACCTACTACACCGTGTACCTGAATGCACTGTGTTAACTGTGTTTGGTGCAGTGTTAATTTTGGCAGCTATTTTTAATTTTTGTCTTAGTCTTTGGATGAAATGTCTTTTAGTTTTAGTCTTATTTTAGACATTTCTACCCTTTTTAGTTTAAGTCTAGTTTTAGTCAATAAAAGTCTTCACATTTTAGTCTTTACTTTTAGTCCATGTATTTATTTTCTTGCTTAAATCTGGTACCAAATCATGGCACTGTGTTCTATGCACTCTACCAAAACTGGGGTCCCTGCTTTCTACAGCTGAGAGGCAGAATAGATACAGTTGCACTGTTTTTTGACAGATTTACCCACAGTGGAGAAATATCACGGATTTTGAATGTCCAACGAAAACTACATTACATTTTAGTCTAGTTTTAGTCATCTTGACAAAAACTAAATTTACTTTTTGTCTGTTTTAATCATCACAGATCTATTTTTGTTAGTCTTAGTCTAGTTTTTGTCATGGAAAAAAAGGCTGTCGATGAACATTTTTAGTCATAGTTTTAGCCGACGAAATTATCACTGGTTAGGTGAGGATGGATAATGGTATGAGGCTGTTTAACAAAGTTTGGGCTAGGCTGCTTATCCTCCAGTGAAGGCCAATCTTAGTGCCTCAGCATACCAAGACATTTTGAGCAATGCAGTAGTTCCAACCTTGTGGAAACAATTTGGGAAAGGCCTTTTTCTGTTCTAGAAGGACTTTGCCCCTGTGCACAAGGCAAGGACTATAAAGACATGGTTTGATAAGGCTGGTGTTGAGGAATGTTTTCCCAACATCTGCCAAATCCAGACTCATCCATCTGACTGCCAAATAGAGAATCTGATGCTTGGCATTGGACTTGGTGCTGTGAGGCTTGCATGCAGCTGCTCCCACCTCATGGTTTTTGTGCTCACATTAATGCTAGGGGACATTCAGAAGACTTCAGCTTCAGAATCAGCAGTGTTAGCACTTTTACCCACCATGCAATTTAGCAGTCGTTGCTCATTTACGTGGTCTCCCGCTTCGTGGCCGAGTTGCTGTTGTTCCTAAACGCTTCAGCTTTCTAATAATATCACTTACAGTTGGCTGTAGAATATCCAGCAGGGATGAAATTTCAGCAAAGGTGGCATCCATCACTGTGCTATTTTGAAGCCACTGAGCTCTTCAGAACAACCAATTTTACACCACAGATGTGTGTAAATGGAGATTGCATGACTAGGTGTTTGATTTTATACACCTGTGGCAACAGGCATGATTGAAGCACCTGAATTCAATAATTGACAGGTGTGGCCAAATACTTTTGTCCATATACCGTATGTATGACAGTAACATTTTTAATAAGAAACCAAGAAATCAGCACCCTTTTAGTTAGTGATTTTCACATCTGTGTCACGTATTTTTTCTTGCAGGTTTTCTAGTGTTTTTATTTCATATTAAAGTATCAAAACTGTTCTCCAGCATTTAAAAGACAGTTCAGTGAGGTTGTATGATGTACTTGCAATACAAACAAGTAATCCCGGATGAATCCTTGACCACCAAAAATGAAAAAGGGTTGCAGTTCAGCAGCTAAATGATCCGCTTCAATATCGTTGCTGCTTTTTGGCACTGATGTTGAGACCTAGGATAATGAGCCAACCAGTCAATTGGCAAGCCATAAATTCAAATAATCTGCTGAATGGAGCCATGGGAAACTACAGAAACAGTAGATAACTATGAATGGTACCTCTCTGTGACGGATAGGAATGATTGGTAGTTCATTTGGTTCAGTTTTCACCAGGTTTTTTCCCCCTTATTGAAGTTAAATCCCCAAATAAACACGTAAATCACAAAAATAGCTCACATTTGTTACTGAGCTGAGGAAGGATATACTTTCAAACACACACACACACACACACACATAGGCAGAGCACACAGACTCTCTTCTTGTTAATTGGCTGCAGTAGAGACGGTGCTTAGCTCGCTCTGTGATGGTCCAGCTTCATTGGCACACAAACCTCCACTTAACAGCGAATTCTCCAGATGCTTCTCTGCCTCCAAGAGTTCTTAACAAAGAAAGTGAACCCAATTTTATCTTAATCAGAGCCCCAGCTATAGCTGTTTCAAAGTACCTATAAAATAACCCAAGGTCCAAGAAACAATTATTTTAATTTAGCATAAGAAACAAACATAGCTTCTGCCCTGTGTGTGATTACAGTCCCTTAAGAATACTTCCAGAGAAAACTTGCTCATTATGGAGTTTACTGCATTTGTGTCTTTGAATTTTGGAGGACGGGTGCATTCAAAACAGCTGTGGGATGTTGTTTTTTGGCTAGGTTTGTTATATTTATTCATATGCACATTTTCCTGTTTAAAAATGAGATTCTGTATAACCTTGACATACTTAGAAGCAGGATGGAACAATTATGTAAGTATTGAAATTACTTGGAGAAGAGTCTCAAACCTAAAGCAAGAGGAAAATCTGTTGATTTTTTCCTTTAGATCAGATCTATGATTCCAAATGTCGGCCCATGGAGGTCAGCGAAATCATGGTCTATTGCAAAGTTAATCTGTGATAACTGTAATTCATATTTCACTGGAATAGTAATACTTATCAGAGAAACAAAATATACATTTTATTTATCTGTGCTGTAGGACAATGTAGACTTTACCAAAATGTAACCCCCTTAAACAGAATTACCTTTTATGGTAATGTTAATAATGTGGCTGGCACAAAGAACTAAACCACTTAGAAAGTAAGACTTCATAGCTAAGCTACGGTGTACACAAATGTAAAAATGCCAAATGACAAAGAAGAGGGAACTGTGACAACAGTTAGAGGTGGCGAAAAATGGTGCAAAAATGGCTCGATGAATTAGTGGAAACTGGCAAAAACTGGCAAAGGAGGCAAAATGTTTCAAAAAAGACAAAACAGCAGTTGAAAAGGGGTTAAAGTGTGAGAAAAAGTGGCCAAAATTGGTAAAGAAAAAAAAAGTGTCAATAAATGCTGCAAAAATGGCTGGATTAGGTAGTGAAAAGTGGCAAACACTTTAAAACCTGGCAAAGGATTCAAAAATGTTTAAAAAATGGCCAGTTAAAGTACTGACAAAAATTGGAAAAACAGGCAAAAATTGGTTTAATCGGGCAAAAAAATGTTTAAAAAGTGGCCATGTTAAGAAGCGAAAGGTCAGAAAGTGTCAAAAAATGATTAAAAGTGCATGCTTCAGAAAAGGCTGGATAAAGAAGGGAAAAGGATTTAAATGAGGCCAAAAGTTGGCAAAAAGGGGTAAAAGTGGCAAAGATGTTTAAAAAGGCCCAGTAAAGAGGTGAAAGGGATCAATAAGTGGCAAAACTGGAGAAAAAAAATGGTCATGTCAGGAAGCAAGAAGGGGTTAAAAGTGGCAAAAAAAATGTGAAAATTGGTTGAGACTGGCAAAAGTGTAGCAAAAAGACAAAATAGTCATTGAAAAGGGTTAAAGAGTGAGAAAAAGTGGCAAAAATTGGTTAAATTGGCGATAAATGCTGTAAAAATGGCTGGATTAAGTAGTGAAAAGTGGCAAACACTTTAAAACCTGGCAAAGGATTCAAAAATGTTTCAATAACGGCCAGTTAAAGTACTGAAAAGAGGTTCAAAGTTGGCAAAAAGAGGCAAAAATTGGTTTAATTGGGCCAAAAATGTTTAAAAAGTGGCAATGTTAAGAAGTAAAAGGTGAAAAAGAGTCAAAAAATTGTTAAAAGTGCAAGTTGCAAAAAAGGCTGAATAAAGAAGGGAAAAGGATTTAAATGAGGCGGAAAATTGGCAAAAAGGGGTAAAAGTGGCAAAGATGTTAAAAAACCCAGGCCCAGTAAAGAAGTGAAAGGGATTAATATGTGGCAAAAACTGGAAAAAATGTGGCAACGATGGTCAAGTGAAGAAGCAGAAAGGGGTTAAAAGGTGGCAAAAACATTGTGAAAATTGGTTAAGACTGGCAAAAGTGTTGTAAAAATGGCTAGATGAAGTCAGGAAAAGGGGTTAAACAAGGCAAACTGGCAAAAAGGTGTTCAGTGTGGCAAAAAATGTTCCAAAAGGCCCTGTCAAGAATTGAAAGGGATTAATAAATTGAAAAAATTGAAAATATTGTGCAAAAATGTCCATGTAAATTAGCAAAAAGAGGTTTAAAAGGTGACCAAAAAAGAGCAAAAAGTGGCCAAAATGGGTTAGACTAGCAAAATGTTGCAAACTGGCAAGATAAGTAGTGAAAGGGGTTAAAAGTGGCATAAATGTTCCAAAAACAGCCAGGCAAAGAAGGGAAAAGGGGTTAAAAGTGGAAAAACTTGTTTAAAAGTGGTCAAAATGTTTCAAAAACAACTAGATACAGTAGTGAAAAGTGGCAGAATTTGGTTAAGATGGGCAACATTTTGGAAAAATAGCCAGATAAATGAGGAAAAATGGGTTCAAAAGTGGCTGAAACTGGAATAGAGGGTTTAAAGTGGCAAAAATGTTTCAAAAATGTCCTGTTAAAGTAATGAAAAGTTGTTAAAAGGTCACAAAAAGAGGCAAAAAGAGGTTAAGACCAGCGATGTTGTACATACTGAGTAAACACTTTTTTTGTCCATATAAAGTAAACCCACTTTAAAATTATGAGTATAGCTTCTTTTAAAGAGTGTTTCAATAAAAATTATACCCACTTCTGTACACACCACTGGTTAAGACTGGCAAAATGTTGCAAAAATGTTAAATCAATTTGTGAAAATGGGTTAAAAGTGGAATACAGTGGCATAAATGAGCAAAACAGGGTTCACTTTTCAGGTCCAAAATGAAGTAACAGCCAGAATGCTAGCAACAGTGCTACTGATCCAACACACATGCACTGATATCATGAATAAATCACTCCTGGGGAAGGCCCAGTTGCTGGGTTTGTCAGCAGCCCAGCCAATTCTTTTGGCAGGCCTGCTCCAGATAATAATAACATCATTAAATACAAGAGAGAACAACAGGTCAGTGAATTTCTGCACTAAAATCTTGATTTAATGTGTAGATTCACTGGAAACCTAAATTAGAAACCAGCCTTCTGACTGTGCAGCGACATCAAGGTTTCATCACATCTGCTGCACGTGTCCGTGAAAACAGCTGAAGCAGGTGAGGAGAAACATGAAGGATCAGTACTTAATATTGATTTACACTGCTCTAACATACATTAATCAGCTGATTGAATAATTATCCATTCATTATCTGTACCCCTCATTCCCTTCAGGGTCACAGGTGGGGTCCTATAGCCAGGTCTCAAGTCAGTCACAGGGCTGTCATGTAGAGCCAATCAAACATTCACATTCCCACCTACCAGCAAATCAGAGTCACCAATTAAGCTAACGAGCACATCTTTGGACTGTGAGGAAGAACTCATGTCTCTTAGGCTAGCTTCTTATGTCCTAGCTACAGGTGGGGGTATCTGGATCTGTAATACACAGGAACATCAGATAAATCTCAGGTTTCATGTTTAGGTTTTCTGCTTCAGACCAATGCTGTAGCATATAGGGCTGTGTAACCCTGGTTAGGTGTTTGATTTTATACACTTGTGGCAGCAGGTCTGATTGAAACACCAGAATCCAGTAATCAACAGGTGTGGCCAAATACTTTTGTCCATATAGTGTTTGTTTTGAAGATGGTGATCCAAATAAGATCCGCCTACACAGTCATGAACATGTTCTTTTTTAAATGAAATATGTAGATTAGTGATCCAGGGTTGCTTCCAGTCATGAAGGTTTATTTTCACACTGATTTTTTCTGGATTCAAATGTGCCTCAGCTTTGATTTTATTCATGTGCATTTTTTCAGTTTCAAGCCAAATTTCCGAGGCTTTAAGGAAAGTTCATTTTAGGTTCATGAACACTGTTCACCATCTCCATCTGACAGCGCTGAATAAAAATAACTGTCACTGAAAATAATCAGGATGATTTTGTGGAGGCTGCTCAAGTATATTTTTTGTTGGCAACAGATTCCTTGAAAAGACCAAAACCAACACAGCAGTCTGTCCCTCAGTACTCTCCCATCTCTCTCTGCATTCTTGTGGCCCTCAGTCTCAAGCTGATCGTTCGCAGTACAGACGTAAATCTTCAATAAGATATAAAACTGTAGTAAAATGTCTCACAGTGTCCCTGGGCAGAGCTGGGCGCTGTAGCTGTAGCAGATCTGATTGAAAAGGAAAGAAAATGTTGCATTTGGTTGGGATGTTGAACTTCACAGAGCATCATTATTGAATATGACTCTGTTGTTTTTTCATTTTGGCACAATTTTCTTTGCAGAATTGTTTTCATTCAGCCACATTGGAGAGTTTTCCAGCATAAACAGCCTGTTTAATCTCATGCCACAACACCAACCAGATTTAAGTCCAGACTCAGATTAGGCCACACCAAAACTATAATTTTTTAAGCCACTCAGAGGTGGACTTGTTCGTGTGTTTCGGATCATTGTCTTTCTGCATAACTCAAGTGTACTATGGCTTGAGGTCACAAACTGATGGCTGGACGTTCTGCTTCAGAATTTCAGAATTCATAGTTGCATCAATTATGGCAAGTCGTCCAGGTCTTGAAGCAGCAGATTAGCCCCAGACCATCACACTGCCACCAACATGTTGGACCGGTGGTATGATGCTGTTTTTGTGAAGTGCTGTGTTAGTATTACTCCAGATGTGACAGGACACACACATTCCAAAAAGTTCAACTTTTGTCTCATCAGTCCACAGAAGGTCTCAGGGATCATCAAGAGTTTTTTGTCAAATTTCAGACGAGCCTTTGTGTTCTTTATGGTCAACAGTGGTTTTGGCCTTGGAACTCCCCCATGGATGCCATTTTGCCCAGTCTTTTTCTTATTGTTGAATCCTGAACTCTGACCTTAACTGAGGCCAGTTAGGCCTGCAGGTCTTTAGATGTTGCTCTGGGTTCTTTTGTGACCTCTTGGATGAGTCAACGGTGCGCTTTTGGAGTCATTTTGGCAGGCCAGCCACTACTGGGGAGGTTCACCACTGTTCCAAGTTTTCTCCATTTGTGGATAATGGCTCTCACCATGGTGAAAGCTTGAGAAATGGCTTTGTAATCCTTTCCAGTTTGATGGATGTCAGTGACGTTGTTTCTCATTTGTTCTTGAATGTCTTTAGATGGCGCTATGATGTGTTGTTTAATGAGATCTTGTAGCCTACTTCACTTTGTCAGGCAGGTTCTATTTCAGGGATTCTGGATTCAACAAGTCTGGCAGTAATCAGGCCTGGGCGTGGTTAGTGAAACTGATCTAAGCTTTTCAAAAATATGGTCAATTCACAATTTGACAAGGGGGGTCAGGTACTTCTCACACAGAGCCAGGTAGGTTTGGATGGCTTTTTTCCAGTCATTAAAAACTGCATTTTGTATTTATTCAGGTGATTGTTGTCTAATATTGAATTTTGTTTGATGATCTGAAACATTTAAGTTTTACAAAAATGCAAAAAATTAGAAACCAGGATGAGGGCAAATACTTTCAGGGCCTTCTTGACTGAAAATTTTTAGATTTGCAGGAGTGCATGTGTGAAAATCGGGTTGCATGCAGCTTTTATGTTAACTTCACTGAAAGTCGTCAATGAGAGAGAAGAATTTTTGGCTTTGGTTTTGAATAAAGCACCATATAAGTGAAACCAGATCTGAGTTGGTACAAATGTCTCAATCTTGATAGAAGACACAAGATATAATTTGTAAAACAGTGCAGCTATCTACAGAGAGCATATAGTTCTGAACCTAAAAAGACATATGTAGGGAAGTGGTTTTTCTTTGGTCATGAACAAAGAAAAAGTAAGCTGGGCCGAGCTTCCGATACTTGATTGTATCTTATTAAGTGTTCTGTTCAGGTCCTTTTTGTGGAGAACATTGTGATCAGATTAGGAAAGCTGTTCTCTTCCAGTGAGGTGTTAGACTTCCTAAAGACTAAAGACACTAAAGACAAAAAAAAAATCACCTTGTTTATTCTCTGTTACGTTCATCCATCACTATCCAGTCGTCAGTGTGCACTTTGACTCCACTTTGTTGATGTTTTACCGTCTTTTGTTCATCTCTGATTTCCTTGCCCATTTGTTTTGATGTTATTAATTTATTCAGACACTCCTGCATCAGTTTTGGTTCCAACAGCTATTCAGATCAACATATTTCCTGTTTTTTTATTCTTTCCAAAGCGACTTCTTTTATTTGGTTCGATCACAGCTTGCCAAAGCCTGCCAGCATGCACTCAAAGTATTGGATATGTTCACAGAGAAATATCAGTCATTCAGTCAGGGGCTGCAGAAACAGACAGCTAATTTTACCTAAAATGGGGTTTTCATATCTTTGTGTCAGTCTGTCCAATTAAATATATTTATGCGAAACTAGAGCTGTTGCTCTGTGGTTTTATGCTGGGTTTTAGCAGGGTAAAAATTGCTAGATAGTGAAATTGCAGTGTTAGCTATTCTTTAAATATGATGCCACACCATAGCTGAGAGCTCAAGATGGGGGGCAAGATGTGATTTCTGCATAGAGGTGCTACAAAAAGGCCATGTTTCGAGCAGTTTACAACTATGCCAGGCATTAAAAGTGCAAAACTTAAAACATTCTTAATTCTTAAGTTACATTTGTCTCCTGAAAGAGGAGAAATATTCAGGCAAAAAAAAAGTTTGAAATGCTCTCAGAGAAACTGCAACAGGCAAGGATTACAAGCCTAAAGTGGTATTTTAATTGTGAGAAAGTCACATTAGAATACTTTGGCATGATTTTATGGTTGAAATCTTTGAAATAAACAAATGCTGTTGAAATTTTTCATTTTGAAGTCAGTTAACCTTGCAAAGCAGATGGATTCACCCGTTTCCATGTTTCTCACTGGTAAATCCATCTTGCAAAGCTCCTGTCTGAACAGATTGGGCTCGTTAAGAACGTGACAGGACCAATCAGGAGTAAGAGGCAGTACTTTCGGGCATGGCGGACTCAGGATGCAAGCAAGCTGCAGCAAGAGACCAGTGCAATTATGGCAGAAGATATTAGCGTGGATGCTGCAAAAGTGCCAGTGTTGTCAGAACTTGATAACATTTCTTTGTTAAAAGAAGAACAAAGAACAGCAGTGAGTTGTTTTCTTTTCAAATACCACAAAAGTCGTGTACTTACATGTCTACAGTCGCCATGGTTCAAGTTATGCAGCTCTCTATGGAGTTTACTCCTCAGTAGCGGCACACACCTACGATGTCAGGTGTTTTGTTGTTCTGATTGGCCCGTAAAGATGTGGCAGACAGAACATTCATCCAATCACCCTCCAAGTTTTTTTCAAAGGCTCTGCCCATTCTCAAATGCTGTCTATGGGAGGTTTTCTGGATGGATGTGTGAAACAAATCCATCTTGCGTGTCAGGTTGCAGGAAAGTGCAACAATGTTTCAATTTGAGCCCCAAACTGAACCGAATTCCTCCAAACTATCAGGTGTGAAAACGGCCTTAGTCAGAGAGCGAGGACTGTTGCGTCTAGAACTTTTCACATGATTGTACAAGTGTGATGTAAGCAGATAAAATATAGCCTTATACATGAGGACATGTCGATGATTTTACTTAGTGGTTAAAGAAGGCCACCCAATACAATGGAGGACTTTTTACTGGTAATGAACCTCAGTGCTTGTGGTGTACTGCATTTACAAATTTAAGGTACTGGGAAGATGCATAAGGTTACAGAACACCAGTGTAGTCAATCAGAGGCATAAAAGTGGTGGCAAAGCCTGAAGGAAATCCTGTTTCTTGTTATGCATTCTAAAGCAAGGGAAATATACGAGGCCAAATGATTTTGACTGTTGACTTCTTATCAGCTCACCCTTTAGTCTGAGTTGACATTTGTGCGAAATTTGAGGAAAGTCTCTCAAAGTATTTTGGAATATTGCCCCCAAGTACAGGATAATATGATATCTGAAGACCTAGACCTTTAGTCTTGACCCCCATATAAAGTCCTCTGTTCAGTCCAAATGGACATTTGTGCAAATTTTGATGAAAACCCCTAAAGTCCTCTTTAAGTTTTGCATCTACAAGTAAGTGATGAAAATGAGACCAATGACCTTAACCTTAAGATATCTATTGATTGTGGCACAGTAGAGTTGGTTTGGTGGTGGGCCTTGACCTTTGGCCTTTAATTTACAGTCTATTAAGTCATCACTGAGTTAGAGTGGGCATCATTGCAGAGTTTTTGTGAAAAACCTTGAAGTGTTCTAAATATTTCATGCCACATAGCCCAGTTATGGACAAATGGACTGACAACCAGAAAACAGAATGCCTCTGGCCCTAGCTATTGCCTGGTTGGAAGCATGACAATATTGGCCTTTAAAGAGACTGGTTACATGGACAGCTGACTGTACCTAAACTAAAGTCTTTTTACCTTTGTTTCAGTCTGATTGAGTCCTTTCTGCAGAGAAGAAAGCTAAATAATTCTAATTCATCAGAGATGTGGAGGCCAGACATTAGATTCATAAAGGGGCAATGCTTTTACAAGATTCCCCCCCTTCAGAGAGTGCAACAGAAGTTTAGATAAGACTTGCATTAATACACCGGTGCATTGGAAAAGTTTAGAGTCTAAACATGTGCATTTACTTTTAAAGTGTTCGAGAGAGGCATAGCTTTCTGCAGAGTGCAGTGTGTTCCAGGTTGGACCGCAGAGATAATGTTTGATCCCTTGAGAAAAGTTCCCATCATGCTTTATGCTTCCATTCTAAAGGATTTTATTTCAAGTACCATCTGAAGTAAGCCTTTCTATGGCTGACTGTTTCAAAAGCCTCTGTGAGGGAAACTTACCAGACATCACCCGTCTTCACCGCCAAGGAAATGTTTGCGAGGCTGCCTGGAAGAGGTCGGGAAAAATCGAACAGCCGTCTGCTAAAACAGGCTCCTGAGTGCTGCAGGTGAATGTCATGAGTAAATTCCACTTCATCCTGTTTGCTCAGTAAGATTCAGATGTCAAATTATTGAGTCGGGAGATTGCAGTCTTTCAAATGATTATCCTCCCACCCACTAAGATTCCCACTGTCCGTCTGCAGGGTCCAATTGGCTGTTTACAGCACTGGAATGCAAATGGTGTCTCAGTACCAAAGCTTTCCTTTTCTTTTCTATAAATAAAATCTGCAAAACCCACTGCTTCTTTTTATTTTAACAAAGGATGAAATGGGCTAAATGCTTTCATCCAGAGAACTGAAGACTGCAGAGCCTCATCAGTGCTTTACTGTGGAACAGTATTTGCATATCAACAAGCACTTGAAAAGAAAGTTCTGTAAATAACTTATGAAGTATGAGAAATGCATGTAGAAATGCATGCACAGACTATTGTTCCAGCCAACAAGGGTATCATAAATTATCATTTTATCTAGTTCTCATTAAACTTTGAATGTATTCAACTTTCATTATTCATCCAGCCTTTAGTGTGATGTAGTCTTTGAATGACATTGGATACAGCATGTACTAACTTTGTGCATTTGTGATTAAATATTCTGATTAGTTGGCAAACATTGCTTCAGTTTTGTAATCAAAGTGATTATTTCAGCCAAATTAAACTAACCTTTTGTCACCCCACACATGCACGTTTTTGATTAGGCCAATTAAAAGCCAAGTGTTTTAAGCATTACTCCCTCACAATCTTCACTCTCTACCCTGTTTGGAGACAACAAAATATTCCACCTCTCTTTTTTATCACAAATGTCACCTGTTAGAGAAGCACAGCCATCACTGCAGCCCTTCACCAATCTGGTCCAAGGAGGAGCCTCTCCTCAGTGTTAAACACGCAAAAGCCCTCTTAGAGTTTTCAAAAAAGCACCTGAAGGACTCTTAGACTGTGAGAAACAAGATTCTCCAGTCTGATGAGACAAAGATTGAACTATCTGGCCTCAATTCTAAACGTTACTGTATGTCTCAAGGAAACCAGGCACTGCTCATCAGCTGCCTAATACCATCCCAGCAGTGAAGCATGGTGGTGGCAGCATCATGCTGTAGGGGTGTTGTCAGCAGCAGGGACTGGGAGACTGGTTAAGGGAAAACTGAAGGGAGCAAAGTAGAGATGTCCTGTTCCACAGCACTCAGGGCCTCAGACTGGGCTCAAGGTTCACCTTCCAACATGACAATGACCCTCAGCACACAGCCAAGACAACACAGGAGTTCTCATGGACAACTCTGTGAATGTCCTAGAGTGGCCCAGCCAGAGCCCTGACTTGAACCCCGTTAAATATCTCTGGAGAGACCTGAAAATGGCTGTCCACCGATGGTCCCCATCCAGCCTGTCTGAGCTTGAAAGGATTTGCAAAGATGAATGGCAGAAAATCCCCGAATCCAGGTGTGCAAAGCTTGTTGCGTCATATTAAAAAGGACTCGAGGCTGTAATTGATACCAAAGGTGCTTCAATTCAGAGCTGAGCAAAGGGTCTGACTACTTATGTCAGTGTGATATTTCAGTTTTTCTCTTCTTAATAAATTAGCAGATAAATAAATAAAATTCAGTTTCCACTTGGTCATGATGGGACATTGAGTGTAGATTAATGAGAGAAAAAAAAATATTGTCAAGATGGCTACCATTACACCATGAAGACAAAGGAATACGGCAAGTATAAGTCAGGGGATGGATACAAAACCACTTCCAACACACTGAATATCCCCAGAGTTCAGTTAAATCCATCATCAAAAAATGGAAGGAATATGGCACACGTGTAAATCTGCCTAGATCAGGCAGTCCTAATAAACTGAGTGACTGTGCAAGAAGGAGACTAGTTAGAGAGTCCACCAAGACACCTATGACTACTCTGAAGGAGTTACAGGCTTCAGCAGCTGAGATTGGGGAGACTCTGCATACAACCGCTGCCCAAGTTCTTCACCAGTCAAAGCTTTATGGGAGAGTGGCAAAGAGAAAGCCACTGTTGAAGAAAACTCATAAAATCTCTGTAAGAGTTCACCAAAAGTCATGTGGGAGGCCAGTGTTAATGTCATCGACTAAAACTATGACTAAAAATGGTTGTCAACAGGGGTGCACAGATAGCCGAGCGGTCTATAAGGCGCTACCCATGTACACGGGTGGCCTGGGTTTGAATCTGACCTGTGGCCCTTTGCCACATGTGTCTCCTCACGCTCTCTTCTGTTTCCGACTCTATCCACTATTCTCCTTTATAAAATAAAGGCGTAAAAAGCCCAAAAATCTTTAAAAAAAATGTTTGTTGACAGCCTTTTTTTCCATGACAAAAACTAGACTAAGATTAACAAAAATAGATCTGTAATGATTAAAACTGACAAAAAGTAAGTTTAGTTTTTGTCAAGATGACTAAAACTAGACTAAAATGTAATGTAGTTTTCCTCAGACATTCAAAATCCATGATATTTTTCCACTGTGGGTAAATCTGTCAATAAACATTGTAGCTGTGGCTATTCTGTCTCTCAGCTGTAGAAAGCAGGGACCCAGGTCTGGCAGGGTGTATAGAACACACTACCATGACTTGGTACCTGATTTGAGCAAGAAAATAAAAGCTTGGGCTAAAAGTAAAGACCAAAACGTGAGGACTTTTTATGGACTAAAACTAGACTAAAATGTTTTGAGTTTTTGTTGACTAAAACTAGACTAAAACTAAAAAGGGTAGAAATGACTAAAATGGGACTAAAACGAAAACGCATTTCATTTAAAGACTAAAACTAAGACTAAAATTAGAAATAGCTACCAAAATTAACACTGTGGGAGACTCAATGGGCAAGAGGAACAGAGTCCTGTAGTCGGATAAGACCAAAATGGTGCACATCACCACAAAACACACCATCCCCACTGTGAAGCACAGTGGTGGCAGCATTATGCTGTGAGGATGCTTCTCAGCAGCCGGCCCTAGATGGCTTGTAAAGGTAGAAGGTAAAATGAATGCAGGACTATCTATTTTAGTCTGCATGAGAACCATGGCTTGGGAGAAGATTTATTTTCCAGCAACACAATGAACTGAAGCAGAGAAAGCTACACATAAATGGTTTTTTGTTTCCACTTTGAAATTAACGAGGTTTTTTGCATAAAGAAAATGTCAAAAACTGCAAATCAGATTCAGAACTTTACTATCACAATCAAGAAACATGGAAACATAAGAACTGAAATATAAAAGAATGTCTTATAAAATGTGCGTGTTTTTTTCATTCTTAAGCTTTTTTGTTCTTTTAATTAGATGCTTTCATTTCACTGAAGGAGAGTTGCTGTTTACCCGTTGAAGTTCGCGAAAGCATTTTTTGCTCTCTTGTATTTCTCCTTTTAAATGTGAGCCAATATTTTGTAATTCAATTGGACAAAACTGCATCTCGCATGAGATTTGATTCATTTCACACTGAGTGAAAACATGTAAGGTCATGTTAAAGCCCAAGTGAATAAACGCATCCTTCAGCGAGCAACATAACCCGTTTGTAGGATATTTCCCACAAAGACGTGAGTTCAGAATGAGATTCACTGCGAGCTTGAATAACTTGTCTTTGAAAATATGCCAGTTTATTCAAAATTTGCGAACATGACATCTGCAAAATCTGCTGCAAGTCTGGAGAAAAATTAAATGATTTTGAGTTTCCTTCTTTCAATCTGTTTGCCACTCTTGCTTATCATGTGCAGAGTGGATGGCAGTATTGGAGCCTTGGAGAAGCTTTAGTCTCTCAGCAACAACTGACAAACACATTCACACTTATATTGACACCTACCAGCGATTTCAAGTCTGCAGCCGGCATGTTTTTTGGACTGTGGGAGGAAACTGGAGCATCTGGAGATAAAACCCACGCAATCTTTGTGCCACCAATATTTAAATGCTAACTGACAATGTTGAGGACAAATTAGCTGCACGCAAAGCACTGAAACATGGAGACTGCATCAGGAGTAGCTCTATTAAATATTTGATTTCTCCTCTTGCATGTTGTCAGAGATCATACGAATAACAATGTCTGTTCTTTTCAGACAAATTACGAGTGTGATGATTAAAAAAGCAGCCAGAATTGGCAGCGACATGGTGTATTTTTGTATCACTGTGCCTTAAAATGTCTCAAGAATTGATGTTAGCAGCCTGCCAATAATCAAAAGAAATTAAACTGCTTCCTTTGTACTTCAATACAGTCATATCTAACAATGCTTCAGCCCTGGTGACAGAAGGTAAATATTTCATTTCATGAAGCCAGTTTCTCAAGGAGCAAGATACATCCTGCAGGGCTGCTGCATAAAACACATTATTAATTTATAGATTTGAAACCCCACCAATGCCTCCTCTATCTGATATTATACCTTTCAAAGTTGTGCACCTCTCAGAGCGTTTTATAAAGTCCCTGTCTGGAGAGTACTTTGCATGCTAAGTCAGCCTCCTCTGCTTGCCAAGAGAGGAGGAAGTGCACCCATATGAATCGAGAAACGAAGACACAGAAAATCCTGTACATCTTCTGGTTTAAATTTTATGACACTCCACTAATCATGCGCTCTCTGCTGGTATTTGTCTCAGTGCATGTGTTTAGTTTTACCAAAAGGCATGTAAAGACCTCTAGAGGAGCTGCAAAGATGAATAAATCCATAACAGGAATCATATTTTTCTCCATAACTATCAGCTTTAGTTTCTGCAGCAGGTCTCATTTTTAACAAGCATTGCTGGACTCATTTACTCTTGATATCTTTTCTCTCATCACTCCTCTCCCTGTGTGTTCTGCAGGCCGCTGTGCAAGCTTGTAAAGGATCTGCACGTGTTGCTGCAATGCCACGGTCCATTTTCACCTCTGGCCTAATGATGTCTCTCTCTTTGTGTCTGCATGTTTAGCGATGCTGACGACTGGTTCTGTGAGTGCCCGCCGCTCTACACAGGCCGGCTGTGCCAGTTCAACGCCTGCGAGCGCAACCCCTGCGGTCACGGAGCCACATGCATACCAAAGTCGCCGCTGGAGGCTGTGTGTCTTTGCCCTTATGGACGACAAGGTCTGCTGTGTGATGAACGTAAGTGTTACAAAGAAAGGAGCCACACGGATCAATGCGGCGTAGATTAGGCAGCTTTATTAAGAGGCTGATCTGCTAACAGTTGGTGAGTGAGAGCCCTGAGCGGTTAGTAGAATGAGAGCCTGTTGTTAAGTAAAGGGATTAATGAAAATGAATTCTGCTGAAAAGGCAGAAATGTCTTCCTCCAGCAACAGAGCCGGATAATCAACATAGAACTCAGGACCGCTGTGCTGAATTTTCTAAAAGATACCTCCAACTTTATAAAGTCTTATTTCCTAACAACTGTAGTTTCTCCGGTGAAACTAAAAGAAACTTTTCTTAACAACCTCCTCTTAATGTCAGGCATCCGCTCTACAGCAGGGAGTTTAAGTGCTCTCACAGCCATGTTAATAAGGTGGCTTGCTGTGTCTTAATGCCTTGCTTTAGTCAATAATGTATTTCAGACATTGTCCTTTCATTTCCATCATATATTTCCACAGGCATGAGGAGACCTTATTCATGCTCGTGAAATACTGAGTATAATGATAACTATGTGCAATGTGTGAAGTAATTATGCCTTCTTCTAACAATGGAAACCCAACAGTGACCGGCTTTGTGCTCAACAGGCGACAAGTTAAAGTCCTACTTCGCCTCCAGCTAGTATGATGAAAATGTATTCTTTAGTGACAGACCACTGGACACATGTACTCTATTGCATTCACAAATAAATTTGTACAAGGTTGACATTTTAGTTTGTGTTTAATGCTAATTTGTGAATATTAACTGTAAAACTGAGCATCACGTTGTCTCATCCAGCTGATGTCAGCCCCGTATTCTGGTACAGAGAGTGCTGTGGAGAATGGGGGCTCTGGGGTGAGGCAGGGTTGTGTCTTAGCCCCTATGCTCTTCAGTACCTGTATGGGCTGGATAATGGGGTGGGTAACAGACAGTGAAATGTGGAGTGTCATTTGGCGAAGTCACTGATCTGGAGTTTGCTGATGGTGCTGTGATCCTGGCAGAGACTTGTCCTCATGGGGGCTCTTAACTTGGTGAGTAAGGAGGCTGAAGCGTTGGGGATTCACATCTCCTGGGCCAAAACAAAGATCCAGGCATGTGGGGGTGCCTTGGATGCTGCTATTGAGTCTGTGTCTGTGAATGGTGAGAGTGTGGAGGTTGTCGAGTAATTCCACTAACTTGGACTGCACATGAGGCAATGGGTTCACTGAGCAAGTCAGGTGCACAAGACTTGTACTTGTTATCTTACAAGGATTAAGGAACAGTGTGTCCCACAATATATTTCGTTTCAATTTATTCATTGTTAAGGATAGTTTTTAAACTTTCAACCCTTATATTTGCCTTTATCTACACTTATCTTTATTGTAGAGTTTACATTTAAATGATAAAGTAATATATTGTAGTTGGTAAATGTTGCTTCATTCTAAGGTGGCATGTACTGTCCTCATCAGCAGTCAACAGTCATCACTTTGCAAGAGGCAAACATTCCCTTGGTACAGTCAGGAAAACTGGTCATACATTTTACCATTTTAATGCAGAATGGATTTACAGTTTTGCTTGACAGTGAAGGCTCTGCACTAAAGATGCTCCCTGGGTTAGCCAAGCAGCATGATTTGACTCTCCAGGGAGCGCATGGCTAGAACCCCCCATATGCATGTATACTTTCATGACAATGTGTACTAAATACAATAATATTAGTTCAAAAGCAGTGAATCCATCATAGCATAGTTTAACCCTTCACCTACTGAGTCTAAAAATGGCGATTTGGACATATTTTGTTATTATGGCTGTAAAATAGTCAGGAGATGCCCAAAGCCTGAGAGCTTTGGTCCCTTTTCCCAGGAGTAGTTGAACTTGACTTTTCAACATCTGGTTAATGATTATTGCACATTATATGGAATTGTCAGCAGTTTAAAAGAAGAAAAACACAAAAATGAATTTGTTTTTCATGGCTTTTATGAGAAGAAATGTTGTTATTGCTCATGAAGTTTTGATTTGACATTTGAAATGTGAACCTATACATGTTTAGAACAATCACCAGTCATTTTTTGAGTCTAGGACTCTTGGTGTGCAAAACACAGTGCAAAAGATAGCTATATGCATAGGCGAAAATTAGTGCAAATAAAGGTGGAAAAATGCATTCTCAACATCCTCAAGTAACATATTGCTATTGCACATGACAGACACGCACAAATGCCACCATCTAATGCTATTTTTTGAAAACAAAACGCCACTCCGGCTCGCTCTCCTTTTACTCTCTTCCTTCACTCTCCTTTTCCTTTTGCCATTTTCGCGGTGCTGTTCGACATTACCTTAATACATATACCACACATCATAAATTGCCAGAAAGCACAGATTCTCAGCTCTCTGTCAGCATTGGAATTTTTAGATTGAGCAAACTTTAGAGGAGTTACAGTGTTGAGAATCCGTGTAGCGGTCTCGCGATACTTCTGGTGTTTAGCTATAAATGTCCACATCACTGCGAGTACTGTAATGAACCAAATATGTGTGCATGCCCACAATTCTTAGCTTTCCAACGCCGTTGGAATTTTTCTGATAGGACAAACTTTGACAGAGTTACGGTAATGATACTCTGGACATATAAAACACAGACTGGTGCCGGCTCAGTAGGTAAAGGGTTAAATATGAGGGTGCAACAAGCTTTATGCTAAAGAGGAGGCTGGAGTGGAGGGGGTTAAGCTTTGCCAGCAGCAGTGTGGTGCATCAGCATTAATACCAGAAGGGAATACTGTAGTGAGAAATACATCATGTTTAAATAGACCGCTGTTTTGAGAGAAAGAGCTGTGATTGGCTGTGGAGCTGGGAGGCTATAATTGGGATCAGCTGGCTGTCAGCAGATCATGACTGGGAATATGACTACCATTTCCTGAAGGGTCAGCTGCCTGATAAGGGAACAGCAGTTGTAATTTTATGGGCACCTGGCATACCTTCTCAGGTCTGATCCAGCTCGCCACATACTAGGTCCCCAGGACCCGGTTGGCTGATGACTGCATGCATCATGGAGGGGGCAGCTGGGAGGAAACCTGGAGGGATGGGGCATGGGTCTGGCACAGACATGAACGATGGCCATCAGGATGCCAGAACAGTACAAGGTTGACACAGCAAAGTGCTGAACCAGCATATGCTCCTATACCTGACCTGACCTAAACTGAGTCACTCAACATCTGTTTGTCGTCATTGTAATTGTTAGTATGCTGGTATGCTTGCTTTCAATCAATAAGACACTCAAACTCTTCTTGACCATTTCTAATAGGAGCCAGTTTAAGATAAACATGTTACAGATCTTAGCATGTAGCTCAATGAGCTTCTGCCTCATGGAGCCAAAGCATACAGAGAAAGCTACACAGAAATGGTTTGAAGAGAGCAAGGTGAATGTTCTGGAGTGTCCGGGTCAAAGCCCAGACCTCAATACAATAGAGAATTTGTGGCTAGACTTACAACGGGCAGTTCACGTCTGATCCATGTGCAACCTGACAGAGCTTGAGCAGTTTTGCGAAGAATTAAAATTGCAGTGTCCAGATGTTTGAGCCTGATGGAGATCTATCCACATAGACTCAGTGCTGTGATTGAAGCTAAAGGTGCATCTACTTAATACCGACTTGAAGGGGGTGAATATTTATGCAGTCACTTATTTTACATGACATTTTATTTAACTGACATTACTTTGTAGAAATCTGTTTTCACTTTGACACTAAAAAACCTAAATTATGACCATGATGGATTAATAAAATCAATAAAGGGTAAAACATCCAAGGGGGGAAATACTTTTTATAGGCACTCTACATAATTAAATTCCCAGCACAAATTTTTGCTTAACTATTCCACAGATTGCAGGGAAATAAGCATTGGAGAATAAAAATTTCCTTGCGAAGGTCCCCTAGATGCCCTCTTGTTATTATGCGCTTTGGGAGCACCCATGCTGGCCACTATTTCCCACCGGCTGACTTCTCCACATGTCTGAGGAAGCCCTGTATTTAAGGAGAGCTTAAGTTGTTTGTCCAGTAGACATCACGAAAGAGTACAGTGTTTTTCTACATGTAATATTTTCAGCTCTTGGCTCCCATGTGCACTTTAATCCACAAGGCTGCTTCATGGAGAAGCAGGAAATGGAGGAAGGGAAGATGAGGAAGTGCTATTGATGCTTGAATGCCTCAAGAGTTTAGTTCATTAAATATTAACGCATATTTAAGATGACTTCAATCAGAATTATTAATGGTTACCTTTTACACAATACCCACACCTCTTGTTAAAGATTCATGCAGAGAAAATAGCAAAGAGAATACAATGCTTGTGAAATGTACAGTACTGTTAATACAGTCTTGTTTTTTTCCCTTTAGATCCACTCCTGCCTGTTTTAGATATTCGCTTTGTTTGCGAGTTAAAATGTTAATGACTGGGCTTATCATTTTTATTTCAAATGTTTCCAGACAAGGAAGGATGCTTGAGTTCCCACGAGTCCACACTGCAAACAAACATTCTTGTGTTTACGAACAGTTACGTAATGCAGTCTTTATTTTATTCTTTTGTTTGTGTGACTTTATTTTATCCCTTCTCAGTGCTCATACTCTTCCTGCTTAACATCCTCATCCTTATGTTTAGCCTTAATCTTTGCATTTTCTGTCAGCTTTGAGATTGAAAACAATATAATAGTATAATGCATGCTGCATGTGTACCTCAGGAGAAGTGTTGTTTACCCAGCTGCTACGATGAGAGCCGTACACATGCAGCCTGTGTCAGAGTGCGTTTCACAATCTGCTCCTGTGTGTCGTTTGTTTTTTTTTTCCCTTCTGCAGCTCCTGTTGGTTTGCACCGTATTATACAAATACGCAGCAAAGTGGAAATGCTATGTAATAATATTTGACAGAGTGTGGTGCTATAATCCATACATGAATGCATTTCAGAGGCAATTCCTAAGCTTCTTTGTAAATATTATGTTAACATCATTATGTAATGACATGTTCTGCAACCAGCAGTATTTCAGCTTGCCGTGCAGTGATGAGTTAGCCGTTCGTGTATTTACGGCCATTTCTGATGATCTTGTGTTTATCAAATATAACACCTCGGGCCCTGAGAGTGTGAGGCAGCCTGTGTTTTGGTTGAATGAGTAACAGAAACCTGATGTAATTCACCCTTAGAATCCCATCACCCCCTTCGTTTCAAGAGTGATAATGGCCCTTTGTGAATTTGGCTGAATGCTGTTTAGAGCACCCAAAGGTAACTGATAGTAAAATGAATCTTTTCACAAGCATAAAGTTACCGTGGGAGATTAAACTAGCCTGCAGAATGCTGTAATAGTAGGAATATAATAGTAGAGAAGTATGGGACTTTCACTTTTTATCTTCATCACTGAGCCTTACATAACATGCTAAAAATAGGTCAGAATTAAGAGCAAAAGATCAGATGGATGGATGGATGGATGGATGGATGGATTGATTGATCACTTGTGTGTAGTGAATGTGTCTCACGTATAGAGACATCTGTGTCTGGAAGGTCCAGTCAATGGTTAAACAATATTCCAGGCTACCATCACACCATAAAGACAAAAGAACACTCCAAGTAACTCAGAGAAAAGGTTATGCATTGCCGTTGTGTGCAATGCTGGTTTAATGACTAGTTTGGATGTAGCTGTAGTATAGCAGCAGTTTTTTTAAAACAAGAGCAAAGAGCCGCACCAAAAGCGAAAGCCACACCAGAATTTTTTTCCATTGATAAGCTCCACCATTAATAAACAATGTTATTTGAGATTTGATCAATATAAATCGTTATTAGTATCCAAGTTATATTTACCACAAGCTAACTTTATGCTTCCTGTTTATTGTAATTGCCATGGCTGTGTTTGTTGTGCTTCCTCTTTCACTCAGGCTTCTTCCTGATTGGCTATTGGCTTTAAATAGAGGTGGAAAGGTACGTGTATTCGTGCTGTACCGATTCGGTACGGGCCTCTCGGTAGGGTACAGACGTGTACATGTGGAGCCAGGCTCATACACAGACAGAAAACCAGATTAAAGAATGGGTATAAACATGTCAATGTATCAATGAAAAAAACCTAGTAATTCAAAAATGTATTTATTTAGTAATGTTTATAATCATTGAAGAACTTTTGGAAGGAGGTCGCAGCATTATTTATAATTTAAATGTAATTTATTCAGCCCATTTATTTTAATACAATTTAATTAAAAAATCAAAATTAAATTTTATTTATTTGCTTCAATCATTGTACCGAAAACGTACCGAACCGTGACTTCAAAACTGAGGTACGTATCGAACCGAAATTTTTCTGTACCGTTACACCCCTAGCTTTAAGTATCCAAGTTAGACTTACCATGAGCTACCAGAGTGTGAAACAATGATTTGTGCTTGTGTAGAAGATATACTGTAATTTTGTAAAATATTAGCCTCCTTTAAATAAAAATGTCATTTATTTGCGATCTCAGCCAAAAACTACTAAAGTACCCGCAATCCTAGAGTGTAGCAGGGACATCTCTGATAGGTGAGGTTTCCAGTAACCATGGAAACGTCTGCCATGTCTGTTTGGATGATTGTTAACTGCTGGTCATTTGTTGTCTTTAACTGAAGAGTCTTTTCCATCACCAGTTCCCCAAAATATTTATTTACTTATCAGCATACCTGTTTTCTCTACATGCAAGAATAGGACCAAATGAGGAGAAAAGATGATAAAAAGTGGCGCCAATCCCCAACAGTCAGGTCTGTGTTGCTATGCATGTTGTGAGCCATGAATCAGCTGCTTGCAGTACACAACGAATGAAGGGAAATTTCAACGGCGTCAGGTTTTGTGCATGATGGCGGCTGCACTCAGCAGTCATGACAGCACACGTCTCAGCACTTTACAATGCTATATTGGTTGCACTGGCATTATGGTTTAAGCTTTCAGATGAAAAAACGTGCATGTTATCAACTGATATTTGTAGTATACAGCAGCAAAAACAGAAATCTAATCTAGTGTGTCTAAGCAAGATATTAAAGTAATGGAGGACCTGTAATAGTGCTTTTTGCTCCCACAGCCTCTGTATCAGAGCACTTTTCACAGTTCTGCCTGGTTATGAGGTAAAGTTAAACTGTTTCTCTTGACAATCACTGCAAGAACTTAAGCTCAATTTTATCTTATTCTATGTGTATAGGGACTGTGTATGATATTAAACAGAAATGCCTTTTTACCTCTGCCAAGGAGGTTATGTGATCGGCAGAGTTTGTTAGTTTGTTAGCAACATAACTCAAAAAGTTATGGATGGATTTTAATGAAATTTTCAGGGAATGTCAGAAATGGCATAAGGAAGAACTGATTAGATTTTTGGAGTGATACGGATTACTGTCTGGATCCAGGAATTTTTTAAAGGATCCTTTACTATTGGGAGATAGGGCTAATGGCGGAGGTCTGCACTCTCTGAGCGCTTTTCTAGTTATAGGATGTCTAGGATGTTAATTGTCTGTTGTTAGCTGCTGTATTATGGTAGTGGCTAATGTGCTAACTGAGAGCTGATGTGATGCTAAGTGCTGCTGTTTGTGTGTTAAATGTCCATCTGGTGTTGCTGACTGCATGTGAGTAAGAGCAGGTTGCTCTATTCAGTTTAGTTGAAAATCTTTTGTACATGTAAATAAATTAATGACTTTGCTGTGTCATTTTCAAGGTCCAGTCATGTGTAATCTTTGTGAACAAGCTAAAAAGGTAATGAATGCTCAGGTTTACTGTCGGACTTGGTTTTCCCAAGACTGGCTAAAGCACAGACATGATGCTGGATCGCAGCGTTTGTTCTTTTGTGTTTTACTGCTCTTAAATGCTGGATATGAGTCAAAAGTATTTCTTACTGCTATCAAAAGTACCCATATGTTAATTGTTCTCTGGTTTGATGAGCATATTTTAACATTTTAATGAAACATGAAACTCGCTGGTATTCATGTGGGCAGTAATTTAGTCACTAAGGCTTTTAAATGCTTTAAGATCACTGGCTGTGTACAGAGAAACACCTGTTTTTATCAGTTCTTAAAGAGGCAGTGAGCACTTTAACATTTTTTTTTCAACTGTACACTGAGGTATCTGACTGAACTATAGTAAAACACATCAGTGTTGGTGTTGTAGCTGAAATCTGCACCAAACTGATAAAAATCTGGATTTTACAGCTTTTAATTAGCTCAAACGGACACCTGCCTTGAAAAATCTTTTCTGAAAAGGTGGGGCTTCGTCGGTTTCTACGTCACAAACTCTATATAAAAGGTAGAGTGTTACCACCTCTAACTGACTTTACCATTCAAAGACCACCCCCATCCTCTCCTGCCTGCATCTGCACTGTCTCGGCTCTGAGAGCTCCAGCTATAGTAACGCCACTGCTGGAGCCAATGGACCGAACAGGTAGTGCTCAGAACCACCACGGTCCACCACGACACTATAGCCTGCGTCAGGGGGACTCTAGAGGGGAAAACTCCTCCATTTTAAAAGATCCCTATGAGGCAGCTGTACTGTGGGACTCTGTCTGTGTCTCTCTCTGACAAGGGGACGTCACTGTCACTCCCGCCTCATCTGGAAAACCCCGTCCTTTTCCCCTCCCTCCTCTCGGAACCAAACTGTTCACTTTCTGTGCATTTTTTGAATCACGGAGGTGCTGAGTTAGCTCTGAGCCGGGGGTTCACTTACACTTTAAGAAGTTGTAGCCAATTTTAAACATCTGTTACCTCTGCTATCCACTGGAAGGGGTGACATCCATACCAGTGGTTCTCAAATAGTGTGGTGAGGCACGCTGGTGTGCCTTGGGAATCTTTACAACCATGTGTGATTACAGTGACTATACAAGTATCCAAAAACTGGACAACCTCTTAGAAAACTAACATTTTCTGCAGTATTTCTGGTATTTTTTAGTGCATGTTTTTTTTTAATAATTTGGTGTAAAAATGACTTTTAACAGGTACAAAAAGGTGTTTAATTTGCTACAGTAAGTTGCTTTAAACAAGAACTGTGAATAAGGCTGATGTGGCTGAAAAGTAAGCTGTAGAAATACACATGTTAGCGTGTTTTGTTTTGTTTTTTTATCCAGTTATTCAAAAATAGTGAAGCATTGAAAATTTGAGCAACCATGCATTCTTGCTACAACTGTACATCAACTAAAGATATTGTCATAAAATTCATAGAGGCGATTTTGCATGGATATGACGATGTTGGGCTTTGAGATTTGGCTTGATCTCAGGTGTGCCTTAGGAAAAACTGTTTGAATATCACTGGTCTATACAAATGGCGGAGCTTTTCAGTAGCCAAAATTCATGCGGAAAACTACGTGTAAAACATCTTCTCTGCCAAGAGAAGCTTCCAGTGTGTCTCTTTGCTCTTGTTTTAGTAAACCGCTGCTTTTCTGCAGCTACATTGCTACATCAGCTACATCTGAGCTAATTGTATATACTTACTGTAAGTACACCTAATCACAAACTCATGCAAACATGTAAAGCAAGAGGGAAAACCTCTTTTCTGTCATGAAAAGCTTTTAATGCTGTTTTTTGCTCTTTATTTCATAAAGAAATGTGGTGTAGGTCTTTTTGAACTGCTGCTTTTCTGCAGCTACACCTGAGATAATCACTACATCAGCAGCAGCCATTGTATACACTTGCTGATAGTACACCTTAGCCCAGTGTTACTCCACCCTGCTCAACCAAAGAGCCAAATTGTTGGAAAAATATGTTTGCAAGAGCTACAATCTAAGTGGTAAAAAGTGGCAATTAGAATAAGTTAAAGTGACAAAAATGGTCAAAAAGCAGCAAACACTGTGAGGAAAGTGGCAAAAATGAGTGGGAAGAGACCAAACAATGAGTTAAAAGTGGCAAAAACATGGCAAAAAAATGAGTGAAAAGTAACTAAAATGGGCAAAAATTTTAAAAAGGTGGGAAAAATGGGCAAAAAGTGGCATTTCATTGCAAAAGGCAGCTTAAATAGGTGAGAAGTGGCAAAAAGAGGCAAAAAATTGCAAAAAGCAGAATAAAAGTGTTGAAAAGGGGAGAAAAGTGACAAAAAAGTGGCAAAAATGGGCATAAGTGGCGAACACTGGGAGAAAAGTGGCAAGAAAGGTCAGAAAGACGCAAAAATGGGTGAAAAGTGGCTAAAAACTTTTTTAGGTGGCAAAAATGGTGCAAAAGTGGCAAAAACATGGAGAAAAATTAGTAAAAAGTGACTGAAATCAGCAAAAATCAGGAAAAATGTGGGAAAAATGGGCAAAAAGCATCAAAGAGTGGCAAAATGGGAAATTAGTGGCATTTAATTGCAAAAGCCAGCTTCAATGGGTGAAAAGTGGCAAGAAAGATGAAAAAAGGGGCAAACAATTGCTTAAAGCTGTATAAAAGTGTAAAAATGGGCATTAAAAATGGAATTAAAGTGGAAAAAAATTGCAAGTAAGGGTAATGGAAATGTGCAGACAAAAATAGAGGTTTACAATTCAGTTTGACAATTGAAGCCTACTTTGTAAGTGTGGGAAACAATCTGATTAATGTTACTTCCGATGGATAATCTATGAGGTAAAATTTTCCTTTTTAAGGTTTTCTAGCGGAATAACATTTCAAATTAAGACATAAAAGAGCCACAAATCATCACAAATGAACCGCATGTGGCTCTAGAGCCACGTGTTGAGTATCACTGCCTTGGCCCAACCTGTAACGATCACAAACTCATGCAAACATGCAAAGCAAGAGTGAAAACCTCTTTTATATGCTATATTCTTTCTATACTACTTATCATTGCTACATCCAAGCTAATCGCTACACTGGAGGCAGCCATTGCTATCGGCCTCTAGTAGACCCAAACCCGCCCGCCTTGTTCTCCTGAAATGATGTTGATTGGTCATAAACCGTTTTTGAGTTTGGCACTTTGCCTGATTTGGCCAATCTCTCTGCTTTGCAAGGTTAGGCAATATTCAGAAAAGTGGGTAAAACTGGAGAGGAGGATTTCTCTTACATCTCTCCAACTTCATCCACATTTCAAACATTTCCAATGTATTTGTGCAGTTTTGACTTTATGATGATCATTTAAAACAAGAAATTATCCAATACCCAAGGACTTGTACAATTGTTGAATTAAGTCAATTAATTCCAAGTCAAATATTGTTAAATATGAAATGCTAGGTTTGTAAATTTGTGATAATAGCACTTTTTTAAAATTCAGATCAGTTGAGTTTATTATTAATTTGTGATCAAAGGCTAATGAATCATTTATGCCTGTACAGAGTAAATAGCTCAAGGTCATTTTATTCTGTAGTAATGGCTGACGGCTTTGTATCTGGTATGAACAGGTGGGACGACCACACACTGAGCTCGGTGGTTATTACAGGGCAGAAACATTTGCATGTATATGATGAATTCAAGCTGGAGCTTCAACACTCAGACTATTCTCTGAAACAATAGGCAAATAAAGCTCTCCCTAGCAGAGCAGAGATGATAACAGAAGCATTTCCAGCCTTATTAATAATTTAGCAGCCAAACTGAGCCGAGGGCAGGCGCGGAGGGGGGCTCTGAACCCCTCTTAGCCATCGCCTGGGGCAGCAGAAGAATATATACAAGGTGGTACAGTGAAGAGGTGCAGGATTTGTTTGAATCCTCACTCCTGTGTGAAAAAGGTAAGAAAAAACACGGCAGCGTGTAATTTTGAACGAGCGTGGGGGAAATTTACATTGAGTCCCCTGTGTAAAATCAAGTAGATGGGTATGCTGTGATGGAATACAAGAGAGAGCATTATTGAATCAACCATGCATTCTGAATGAGCAAAGCCCAGATTGTAATTGAATATCAGAGGGATTATTGTGCTACCCTTGTGAACACCGAGTATGAAACGATGCATGCTTGCCAGAAACCTTCCTAAACAGCGACTAATGAAAATCGAATAGGACTGAAGAGGTGATAGTATTTGAAAACAGGTCATCATCTAACAGCATTCAGAAAGGAAAATATATCTTCAACTGCTGGGATGTAATATGTAGCAATAGTGCCATCTTTTGGCAACCTAGAGGGGAGATAATGAGTCAGAGCTGCATCCTCCTCATTCAGGCACACACAATAAGCCTCAAAGAAGCAAGTGCAGCCACATGTTTGCAATATTTTGAAATAAATGTGCTTCTTTTGCAGCAATCAATATAACTCGTGCCAGGTTCAGTGGAACGGATGAGTTTGGTTACACCTCCTTTGTGGCTTACTCCTTCATCCCGAGCCTCAGCTTCTTCTACGAGTTCAAGCTGAAGTTCACCCTCGCCAATAATTCATCCGCTGTGAAAGACAACCTGATGCTGTTCGCTGGGCATAAAGGACAAGGTGAGCTCAATCTAGACACCCACGCAGCAATCTAAAAGCCTTTCTCCTGCTCAAATGGAAAGAGGAAAACAACTTAAGGATGTGTCTTTAGCTGGATTTTAGTTGTCAAACTTCATTAAGGAATTTAAAAGATGTGCTATTGCCATTTTGAGAGGCTTCCCCCGCTGTGTATGGAAATGTGCTCTCTAATAGATTCCCACTTTCTTCTGAGATCCTTTAATCAAGATGATCTCTAAGGGTTTTCCTTCCTGGCAGATTTTGAGACATTAATAATTAGTCTTCCTGCAGCCCCAAAATGAAATGATTTGCAGCTTAATTGTCATTGTTTTTGACTTTCAAAGGGAGCACGTCTGCAGCAGTGGCATGTAATGAACATGTGAAGCAAGCATCTCAAAAATATCAATGTTAATTGCTTTATACAGACTGGGAGGTGTAGGTGCAACGTGACGCTGTCAGCAGCCATCACTTTAAATTAGGATCTCCTCTCTGCGGGGTCAGGTGCAGTAGCAGGTCACCGCAGCGTCTTCGTCACCAGCGTATTTCATCAGATGAAGAAAAAAAAAAAACACATACGAGCACACGGGATCTGGTGGATCTCCTGCACTTGTTTTCTCTTGAGAGTACAAGTCTTCAAGGTGGAGGCAAAACAAAACAAGAGCCAGTATGAATAATGAAGCTTGTGTCAGGGAAGTGTTAGGGAAATACAAGGCAAAGTAAAAGAAGTGATGCAAAATGAAGAATTCACATGATAATTGGTTTAATGAAGTGGCATTTGGGACAACTACCACCAAGGAATGAAGCAGGATTGATTGCTTCATTGCAGTTTTTGAGTCGCTAGGAAATAAACTAGCACAGACGCAACATATGCAGCGCTAAATACACATACAGTAGATGCCACTTTCAGGGTTCTGACAGGTGCTGTGTGGACTGGATTTAGACGCAGCTCAGAACGAATTCATGTCTATGACAGCGGGAGGTCTATCCACGGTTTAAATATTCATAAGTTGCTGGAATGTGAATCAATTTATCAGCCCTTTGTTTGACACAAACACCAGACATCTATTTATGATCCAGGATGGCTGATTAGATGAAAATACAAGTTTTTAAGAACAAAATGCCTCATCAAATATAAGCTTACAGTGATTCTCTATTGCAGTGGTTCTCAGCTGGTAGGTCACAAACATGTGCTTGGGAAAAATATGGCTAAAATTTTACGATGTATGGAAGCTCTGAGTGGACATACATGCAAATAGATTCTGTTTTACTCTGTTTTCACATAATAAACAGGAAAATTTATCGTTTTTCTCAAGACATCAACTTATTTATCTTGCCCTGGCTATTTCCTTTATAAGTAGTTTACTTCTTCTTACCTATATAAAAACAAATACATCCTTTTTTCAGAGGAAATTGAGTAAAATATAAGACTAACGTATATATGTAATATAAATATAAAATGTATTCTAAAATTGAAAAGTACTTAAATATAATGAATAATATAAACAAATGGATGATAATGATAATAACCATACTAATACTACTCTAACTACTACTAATTCAAAAATAATAATAATAAAATGGTTGAAAATGCTTGTAGTAGGTCTTGAGGGCAGACAGATTTGATAACCACTGGTCTATTGAGCAAACAATAGCAGTCGCACACTAAAGACAATTTTATTTGACCATTGTAAAGCCTTTTTTAAATGCACTGAAGTGCACAGCATTCACTTGAAAAATATAAGTCTGTTTTTTTCTGAATTTATGAGAAAAAAATCCCAGAATTCACTTTTTTCAAATCTGCTGCCTGATGCTGCAGTAAAAAAAAAAAACAAAAACAACAAAAAAAATTTGTTCTCATTAAACTACAATCAGTGTGCCATCATGAGAAAGTGAAAAGGAATTTTAGATTCATTTGCAAATGTATTAAAAGATTTTGAAAAAAGACACTGAAATATCACAAAGGTATTCAGACCCTTTGCAAAAACACTTGAAATTTAGCTCAGGCTCCTCCCATTTCTCTCAGTCATTTCTGCACCTTAATTGGAGTCCACCTGTGGTGTAAAATTGATTGGATATTATTTGGAAAGGCACACACCTCTCTGTAGAAGGCCTCACAGCTGACAATGATGTCAGAGCAAAAACCAAGCCATGAGGTCAAAGGAACTGCCTACAGAGCTCAGAGACAGGACTGTTGCAAGGCACAGATCTGGGGAAGGATATGTAGAATTTCTGCTGCACTGAAGGTTCCTAAGAGCACAGTGGTCTCCATAATTCTCAACTGGAAGAAGTTTGTCCAAAATGCCCCTTCAGTAAACCAGTAATCATATAAATCCTTAGCTTTTCCTCCAATAACTGGTTGTCCGGCCAAACTGAGAAATCAGGGGAGAAGGGCTTCAGTAATAAAGGGGGCCTAGGCTTCGGTGGTCACTCTGACTGAGCTTCAGAGGGTCTTGTGTGGAGATGGGACAAAGTTTCAGAAGGACAAACAGCACTGCAGCCCTTATGGCTTACGTATAGCTGGAAATAAGCCTCTCCTCAGTGCTGCACACATGAAAGTCTGCTTAGAGTTTGCAAAAAACTACAAATGAAAGCCAAAGGGTTTCCATGGACTAAGGAGATCTCCCATCTAGCCCGTCTGCCATAAAGCCCTGAATGGTAGAGGTCTGCAGGGATGGTTGTCCTTCTGAAATTTTATCCCATCTCCACGCAGGATCTCTGGAGCTCTGTCAGACCATCAGGTCCTTGGTCAACTTTCTTACTAAGGCCCTTCTCCCCCGATCACTCAGTTTTGCCAGGTAGCCAGCTGTTGGAAGAGTCTTGGTTGTGCCAAACTTCTTCGGTTTGAGAATTATGGAGGCCACTGTACTCTTGGAAGCTTCAGTGCAGCAGAACTTCTTTTGTAGCCGTCCCCAGATCCGTGCCTTGCAACAATCCTGTCTCTGAGCTTTGTAGGCAGTTCCTTTATCCTCATGTCTTGGTTTTTGCTTTGATATCATTGTCAGCTGTCAGGCCTTGTGCAGAGAAGTGTGTGCCTTTCCAAATCATGTCCAATCAGTTTAATTTAACACAGATGGACTCCATTCAAGGTGCAGAAACATCTCAGCAACGATTGAAAGAAATGGGAGGAACCCAGGCCTTAAACAGCATAAAATCTAACCACCAGGGAGCTCTCAATCAGAAAAAGACTGGTTGATGATTGGGTTTTCAGTCAGGGTTATCGTAGGGATCTACACCCTTCATAGCCCTAAAAACCCAGACCTTAAGATAACCTTATTAACCAAAAATCCTGCTTCATAGCATATTCCCCAGGTGTTCCTTGGAAATTAAGTCATTGATCTCAGTGGGACTGACCTTGCTGAATAAAACCAAATGAAATTTTTTGTTTTCCAGGGAATGATGGCGATGACTTCTTTGTTTTGGGGTTAAGAAATGGCCGAGTTTTGCACAAGTTCAACCTAGGATCAGGTGTAGCAACGATCGTCAGCGATCGACTGAACTCACGGATCAGCATTCACACGGTTATCTTTGGACGGTCCAAGAAAACAGGATGGCTTAAGGTAAGATCATACTCAGACATACAAAGATGGGTGATCACTGAAATTTGTCCAACACTAAGTGTGTACAAAGTGCTACAGTGACCTGAAGGAACAGGATATGTTACTGATGGGAATACAATTTCCAGATAATGAAAGTACAGTGGTTTGTAGAAAAGAAGGTCAGAGCTGGTTCCTCTGATGGTGGGATTTATAGAAATCTTACAAGCAAGGGATGACCATGAGGCTCAGTGACCTCAGCCTTTAACCTTTGAGTCAGAGTACAGTTGTGCGAAGTTTGAGAAAAATCTCTCAGGGTGTTCTCAAGATATCATGTTCACAAGCAAGAGCTGAGCATGACATCCAATGACCTTGACGTTTGACCTCCAAGATTTAATCAGTTTCACTGAGACAGAGCAGAAGAAAAACTCCCTCAAAGTGTTCTTGAAATATTGTGGCAACAAAAATGGCTCTGGTGGTCTGACAGCCCGGGACATGATGCCTCAGACCTAGACTATTGTCCAGGCAAAGGATACAAATTGAGACAAGCACTTAAAATCTTCATGTTAAACAAGCTATTTGATAAATAAAACAAAAATGGGCTCCAAAAAGCAAGAGCAGGAATGGGTTACAAACAATAAAAATGTGGAAAAGGGAGTTTATAAACAATTAAAGTAAGGAAGCAATGGAAACAGAACACAAATAAGATCACTACTTAATTCAACTAAATTCCAGTTGTTCAAAAGTTTGAGTCGCTTAAAGAGCTGTGAAAGCTGATTTTATTACTACAAAAAAACAACCAATATGGTGGTGATGATGGTGCACACACAAATGCATCACAGAGCCTTTTGGCTCAGTAATCATGAAAAACAGGATGTTTGCATCAAGAGTCACAGAAAAATCCATATTTATAGCTAGATGTTTTAGAGTGAGCAAAGGGGGAGATCCCTGTGGAATACATGCTTCAGATACCCAATATGCCACCCATGGGAGTAGGCAGTGAACATGGACACCAGAGATTGAGAGTATTAAACTCCATAAGAGTAAACCAGGTAATTTAACTTCATTATTTGTGTACATTGTTGAGTTTTTTTTTTTTTTGGAGCTGATTGGCTTAGGTCAATCAATTCTAGGTCTTCTTCAGTAGATATGTTCTTGAACAATTGGGGTCTTAGCAGTGTCAAATTTGGCACCTTTAATTTTAGTCTAGTTTAAGATGACAAAAACTCAAAAACATTTCATTGCAGTTTTAACCAATAAAATGTCCTTTCCATTTAGTCTAACTTTTAGTCAAAACATTTATTCTCTTTAAACTAATATAATACACCAATTTGAAAAGAATATAAATGTAAAACATCAATATTGATGCAGTGACAATAATTCAATTAATTAGAAATACACTGATGAAAATAGTGAAATACCTTAAATGCCCAGTGGAGAGATATCATGGATGTCCAACAGTCCAGAGGTAACATCTTTGCCTCATTCATGCTCCTTAACAAAGACTTAATCAATCAATACATCAATCAAAATATATTTATATAGCACTCACACAGAACAATGCAGCACAAAGTGTTTTGCACACCAACAAATGGATTGAAGATAAACATGACCTTGCCCCAGCCCAGCCCATCCACCCCTCTTCCCCACCCCTGCAATTCATACATACAACGTTGGCAAATCTGTCATAAATAAAGCACCCTGTAAGACCGGGAAGCTACTAACTGAAGAAATGTTGAGTTCATGATGAGGAAACACTAGAGGTTATGCTAAAGCAGGGGTGTCAAACTCAAGGCCCAGGGGCCAAATCCAGCCCGTGGTGCTGTTGTACCCGGCCCACAAGATCATATCATATTTCTATTGTAACTGGCCCACTGGTAGGTCTGCAGATTTACTACAGTATAAACATGTAAACTTGACTTTTGAAAGGTTAAAAAGTAAAGCGTGAAAACATTTAGATAAAAAGTCAAGAATGTGGAAAAGAAATCAACTTGTTTTCATTTCATATTTTCAATTTTGCATCTCACAATCAAATTCATTGTTTGACTTTTTATTTCATATTTTCACCCTCTGTGCTGCACAGTGGCACAGGGGTTGCCGCTGTCGCCTCACAGGTAAAAAGATCCCTGGTTTGCTTCCCGGTCAGGGCCTTTCTGTGCGGAGTTTGCGTGTTCTCCCCGTGCATTCGTGGGTTCTCTCCAGGTACTCCGGCTTCCTCCCACCACCAAAAACATGCTCATTAGGTTAACTGGAGACTCTAAATTGGCCGTAGGTGAATGTGAGCGTACCTGGTTGTCTCTATGTCAGCCCTGCGATTGACTGTTGACCAGTCCAGGGTGTACCCTGCCTTTCGCCCAATGACAGCTGGGATAGGCTCCAGCCCCCCATGACCCCGAACAAGATCAGCGGTATAGAAAATGGGTGGATTTTCACCTTTTAAATTCACAATTTTGACATTTTAAATCAAAATTCAACCTTTTAAATTCACAGTTTTGAATTTAAAGTCATATTTGGACCTTTTCAACTCACTGTTTCCAGTTTGATCTCACCTTTTGACCTTTTCAGCTCCTAACTTTGACTTTTAATCGCACATTTTGACCTTTTAGACTCACAATTCAACATTTTAACTCATGTCTCAACCCTTAAAACTAATGATTTTGAATTTTGTGTAATATTGTCACTCTTAAAACTCCCAACTTTGACATTCTATGTCATTTAATTTGCCCTTTAAAATCATTATTTGGAGTTTGAATGTTGTGTTTTGACTTTTTGAACTAATAAGTTTAACTTTCATCTCAGATTTTGAGCTGTTAAACTTATAATTTTGACTTTTTTAAATCTGAAAACCATTTATCATCAGTGCTCAGGTAATTTTACCCGATTATTTTTTACTGGTGCAAATGACAGTTTATGGTGAAATGTTGACCCTGTTAGGCTCTCAGGTTAGACCTAAAATCAGAATCCGGCCCCTGTGGGGATTGAGTTTGACACCCCTGGGCTAAAGTATTGAAAACAAATAAATAAATTAACAAATAGATAAATTAAAAGGAAAAAATAGAGTTCAAAGATGATAAAATAAGAATTAAACACTTAAAAACTCAGTAATGTAAGAAATGAGAAAGAATTGCTGAAAAAGAACTAGGTAGATATAAAAGGTAATCCTGAAAATAAAATAAAATCAGATAAAAACCTAAATTCCTAACAGAATCAAATGATGTCAGAAATGTTAAAGGATAGATTTTAAAGGTGGGCCCCAAGTTTGCTTTAATAGTTTTAAATCTTGAGTTTTATTATCAAAGATCTACTTTTTTATCTTCTTGTGTTTCTCATGAAAAAGGGAATTCAACAGACATTTTAGTCATATTGTAGTTGATGAAATTAACACCCATATATTTAGATATTGGACACCAACAGGTTGACATGCACTATGATTGCAGGTATGGTTAAAAAATAAATAAATAAATTGAGAAAAGACATTTCCATAAATCATCATTCAAACACAAGGGAGGGATGCTGTATAGAATTCATATAAGAAAATTTAAAAAATGGAGGATCTAGTCCTTTTGAGAAATGGAAGGTTCTTTCTTCAGTTTTTTTCTGAGTAAATTAAATTATTATCTCAGATTTATAAGAGTTGCCCATTTTTTTTTCAACTTAGATCTTCCTCATAATCCTCAGATAGACAGTGAAGAATTTTATTGTCTTATGTGAATTCCGTACGCTTTTGTAGATACGACCAAAAGACAAAAAGATGAAGTAAAATGCCTAGCAAAGACATCCAGCTACTATTCAAATGTATTTAAATGCACTTATCTTTTTAAAATATGTATCAGTATCCTTTGTCCTTTTTTATCTTTGTTTGTTTGTTTGTATAGCGCCAATTCACAGCCTACGATATCTCAGACAAGTTACAAAAGGGGCAGTCTAGCCAGTACTCTCTGATGTAGCTTATTATTCTACAGACTGGCGCTAAATCACCATGAGCTCAGCACTAGCCTCAGTGGCCAGAAAAGCCCTCCTTTTATTGGACAGGAATCTTGAGCAGAACCAGACTCATGTTGACAGCCTTTTGCTGAAGCTGCACTGGGGTTGGAAAGGGGTTAGAGGGTAGAAGAAAAGCAGGAAGAGAGAAAATGGGGAAGCAGAAAGAGGGACAAAAGAAACAACAGAACAACAAATGGAAGACAAATTTATGGCTGTCATGGCCATAAACTTAGCTCCCATTTTGTAGGAAATGGCTAAAACGTCAATAATGATGGTAGCAGTATGTGAAGAACTATCTATAACAACCATGGTTGTTAAATTCTGTAGTTCAGCATTAGTAGTACTTTCAAATTTAGCTTTCCTGACTGAAAGTGACTGAAAAAACAGTGATCCATCCATGTCTTAACAATTTGTCAACTTTGGCAGAGAATTAAACAAAATGTGCGCCACACTGACGCCTAAAAGCTTTAGAATCAACATTTTGCTTTTGCTCTTTCTAGGTTGATGGACAACGCAACAGAACAGGATCATCTCCAGGACCCCTGGTGGGTCTCAATGTTTTTAACCAGCTCTTTGTGGGAGGATATAATGAGTACACCCCTGAACTACTGCCACTTGGCTCCAGGTTCCGCTATGGCTTTCAGGGTAAGACTGCTACAGCTTTATTACAGCCCAGCACTGCTGCCTGGAGTGTGAGTGCTGGGGCTTGGAGTTTCTCCCAGGATCTCTGTGTGTTTGTAAGCAGAGAAGAAGAGTGTGTAATGAAAGGGGAGTTACAGGCTCGGACTGTGTTTGAGGCCAGAGCAGAGCTTTGAGGGTGATTGTATCTGCAGACTTTAATCAATCCTCACCGTGTGCACTTTTGCGTTGTGTGCAGATCCATTCCTTTGCTGATAAGTCATTTAAACAAGACTGCCATACAAATAATCTTTGTCTTCATCTGCATCGTTTATGCTTCTCTCTGGTGACCCCATGTAGGAATGTATTCTAGGGAGAATTCATTGTGCCTGCTAATGTGCCGAGCTGTGGAGCAAAATTGCCATAACAGCAATCAGACAACAGCTATGAATATCATCATAAGCACATTCAGCAGTCCCCGCACTACAGCAATGAGGCTTGTTATTATAAAATGTCATGGCAGATCCATTTGAGGTGAACATGAGCTTTTTCTGTTTAAGGACTAAAGCCATTTTCATTCATCATCGTATAATTCTTTTTTCTGCTCACAAATAAACCCTCAGAAATCAAATCAGCTGCGGCGACGCATCACTTTGCCCCGGCTGTATCACACCGCCGCTCTCCTCTGTACGGGAGATCACTACCTGAGCTCGGCGACACTGGTGGAACCATAACCTCTCTGCTCGGGATGTAATGAGAACTCATGAGCGTCTAATCAGATCTGTGTGACCTTCCCCGAGCCTTAATCATGATGGCTGGCAGTGAACACTCTGATAATACACTTCACTCCCAGTTATCAACAGATCCCCACTCCCCCGTGGAAAGGTGGCAGAGGAGGTGCTGAGGCCGCCAGGGGGAGGGACAAAAACACTTACTCTGTTTGTGCTGTTGATCAAATGACAAGAAAGAGGGAGGTTGTGTTTGTTAAAAATTGACTTCATGCTGCTATGATGCAGATCTTTGGGTTAGGTTAGGGTAAAGGGTTAAATACTCCAATTAGACTGATCTTGTCCCATTTTTTGTGATCAACTCTTGTATGGAGGGTTGTAGAGAGTTGAAACCAAGTTCCGAACCGTAAGTTGTAGAGACATGACCAGACTGCATCCTCAAAATATGGCAGGTGGATCTTAGTTGCAAGTCTCTAGGACCTTGGGTTCCCAAGATATAAAGCAAAATGCCTGTCCATTGTAAATGAAGTAAGTGGATATGAAAATCAAGTCATGGCCCTTTATCCAGGACTTGCTGAAGAGCATGTTTCATGCCACTTGTTGTACAATACCACACATGAGTCAGACATTTTTGGAACTTGGCTAGTATGACTTCTGGTGTCAGCACCACACTATGAATGGTTAAGGTTTGTAATTTTTGATCCCAGATTTTAAGTTCAAATCCTCACATTCCAAGTACAAGTTCCCAGATTCCAGGACCAAGTTCTAATGTTTGATCACCGAACCCTGTCCCCAGTCACCCAAGCCTGGGGATAAAATGGTCTAACTTGTTTGGACAAGATTCCACCCAATGATAGTTTGAGGTCTTGGATTGTATTCATATTTCCATTTCATCATATTTGAATGAATTAAAGTAAAAGTGAAAAGGAGGCTTATTGAATGTGTTTTTAAGCTGTATGATGTTTACTTTTTCAGGTCCTTCTGGGTTTCCCCGTTGGCAAGTATTCCCAATTCAATTTCCAGGTCCAAAATTCCTCGTTAGGTTTGAGAGAGAGTGACGACAAAGAATCCATGCACAGGAACAAGTTATTTATTCTGGGTCTTTTGATCTTGTCAGGATTAGGGTTACTGTTGGTTAGATTACATAGGTTTATGATGGGTTAGGTTAGGTTTGGTTTGTTTTGGTCAGTTAAGGTCAGGTTAGGTTAGGTATGTTTATGATAGGTTAGATAAGGTTTGGCTAGTTCAGGCCAGCTTAGGTTAGGTTAGGTTAGGTTAGGTCTGGTTAGGTTAGGTCTTGTTAGGTCTGGTTAGGTTAGGTTAGGTTAGGTTAGGTTAGGTCTGGTTAGGTTAGGTCTTGTTAGGTCTGGTTAGGTTAGGTTAGGTTAGGTTAGGTAAGTTATGGTTGGATTAGGTTAATTTAGGTAAGGTAAGTTTGGTTTAGGTTAGGTTTTGTTTCGTTAGCTTAAGTTAGGTTCGGTTGGTTAGGTTGGGTAAGTTTGAGCTAGGTTAGGTAAGGTAAGGTTAGTTTAGGTTAGGATAAGTTTGGTTAGCTTAGGTTAGGTCAGTTCAAGGTATGTAATGTCATCTTAGGTTAGATAATGTTATGATAGTTTAGATTAGCTTAGTTTAGTTGAGTTTAGGCAAGGTTAGGTTTGGTTAGAATAGATAAGTTTAGGTTAGGTTATTTTGATTAGGTTGAGTGGGTTAGATCTGGTAAGTTCATATTAGGTTAAGGGACTTTAGTTTAGATTAGGTTAGGTTAGAATAGATATGTTAGTTTGGGTTAGGTTAATAGATAAGTTTAGGTTAGGTTATGTTAGAATAGATAGATTAGTTTAGGTTAGGTTAATAGATAAGTTTAGGCTAGGTTAGCTTAGGTTTGGTTAGTTTAGATTAGATTAAAATAGATATGTTTAATTTGGTTAGGTTAGGTTAGGTTAGGTTACATGTGTTTAGAGTAGAAAAGTTTAGGTTAGGTTAGGTTAGGTAAGGTTAGGTTAGGTTAGGTTGGGTTAGGTAAGGTTAGGTTAGGTTAGCTTAGGCTAGGTTAGGTTAGGTTTGGCTAGGCTAGGTTAGGTTAGGTTAGGTTAGCTTAGGCTAGGTTAGGTTAGGTTTGGCTAGGCTAGGTTAGGTTAGGTTAGGTTAGGTTAGGTTTGGCTAGGCTAGGTTAGGTTAGGTTAGCTTAGGCTAGGTTAGGTTAGGTTTGGCTAGGTTAGGTCAGGTTGGAAAGGATAAGTTTAGGTTAGCGATGGAGATGGAGGTTAAAATAAGGGTTTTTCAGGACGCCAGTGTGAGAAACAGGAGGAGTTTTTTGAGCTGAAAACCATGTGAAGCTACTACGTGGGTGGAAGAGAGGTGGTGTAAAGCTTTGAAAAAAGGCATAATACCCCCACTTTAACAAACCAAAGCACCTTTATAATGTCACATGCAAAGCAATACATACCATTATAGGGTTGATGGCTTTGATTGTGCTACATGTTTGTTTTGTTCTTAAGTCACATTAGATCATACAAATTTCTGTAAGATCTCATGTCTGTGGAATCAATAATACAAGCAGCGTGTGGTCATCAAGTCTGGATAAATCATCCAGTCTGTGCGTTTGGAGGATTATTAAGTTAAAAATCTATTGAAACTGAACTTTCTTCCATAGTTTCCCTAATTTTTTAAATTGGTTTAGCCAGCCTCACCTACCTTGGGTCTTGGCCCAGCATGTTGCACAGGATGGGATCAAATGGAAACAGATAATTACAGTCTTATGTTTACTGGGAATAAATACAGTTAGGCACCTATAACCAGCATTGTTTCAAAACAAACTTGATAAATAAACCAAGATTCATAAAGATATCTTACACTTACCTGTTATTATAGGAAAACTGGTCGGATAAAATGTGTGGATGCATGTCTGCCATGTGCTTTGAGTTAAATACAAAAGGATAAAAGATATTAGTAAAACAGAGATAAGAAAAATTAAAAAAGGGGGAGAAGAACTGATGAAAATAAACAAATATTTCAGGAGTAAAGGCAACAGAAAAACAAAATCCTTTAAAAGGAGCTCTGACCAATGGTTTTAAATGTGATTTAAACCTGTCATTCTATTTTTTATTCTAATTTCTCTTTTCAAGAGAAAATGCAACTTCAACAACTAATATGTTCAACTGGAGATCTTCCTCAGTCAGGTGTTGCTGCATAAATAGAGTACCTGGGTGTCTTGGAGTCAATGTTTGCAGCTTACAAAATAAACCCAGCTTTTATTATCTTCCTTATGAATCTCTGCATTTCAGCGGCCCGTGTTTGCAGCACTGCAACCGTCACTTGAGTGTGCCAAGCAGACAGCATCATGCCATGAATATTCATGAATGAGCATGACATTTCCCCTGCATCCTGTTTATGCCAATGACTAATGCAGCAGAGGAGAAGAGAGGGCTGTGTGCATGTGTAGATGACTAGCAGGCTTGTGCACAGGCCTTATATTTATAGAAGGCCCCGTGCTCTGCAGGTACAGGCCAAAGCAAATATTGTCTTGATCAAATTGAATTATGAAAATAAAAAGCAAATATGATGGGAGAGATGCAAGATGACAGGTGGAAAAAATTGAGATTTAAGAAGCTTGGACAGCTTGGATGTGAAGCGACTGCAGAGTTTATTCCATCAAATTGAAGAGTTAACATCGAATAAAGAGGATTTTACTTTGAAGACTTTATATAACACACTCTAAAGTTCTTACACAACTATCTAAGACATTCATTTAAACTTCATTTAAACCACACATTTTCAGAAGCACTTTCCTTTTTATTTGCCTCATTTAAGTGGGATATTAAGTCAGATTAATGTCATTTTGGTGTCAAACAAAAGGCTTCTTTCTTACGTGTGCTTTGTCTGTTGGTGTGTTTGTTTTCTTCACAGGGTGCATTTTTGATGTGCAGTTTTCCACAAGGAGAGACAGAAAGTTCCAGGTCCTGGGAGGGCCTGCAGGACATGTGGCCTTCGGGCGCAGCGTGGGTCAGTGTGGAGTCACGCCGTGTGATCATGTTCACTGCAGAAACGGAGGGACGTGTGTGGACTCAGGCTCGTCTGTGTAGTAAGAGAAAAATGACTCATTCTGTCATTATTTATGATGATTCCACTCTAAAATGTGAGGTGTTGGCTTGATTGTTGAGTTAATGAACCCAGAAACTTAACATTATTGTTGTCGTCTCATGGCAGGAACGTAACAATGCAAAAACTCACATTTAACCAAGTCTATTTGAGTAATTTATAGTCAGAATATGTCATAATCATTTATTATCACACTCATTATGTCGTACTTGAGGCTGTTGAATGATCACTTTTAAAAATCATGATAAATTGCTGAATTTTGGAAAAATCATTAATCAAATTTATATGATTAATTTACTATCATCATTGAATTTCAAAACAAATATTCAGGTCTATATTTACAGTGTGAAGCAATTCTTAAGAATGTCTTATTCTGGGAAACAAATAAAGAGATGTATTTTATGATCTTGACTTTTGGCTTTATTATAGAAGAAGGAGACAGCTTTAATTCAGTGCAATACTGTTATATATTAAGAAAGATGCAGGGTTGCATGTACAAAATGACTAACTGATGTCCAGACATCCCTAGTGATGTAACAGCAAGAAACATATTACCTTGCAAAGCCAGATGACTGGATTCCATGTCTGTTATCATCTGTTTGTTAAAACTTCAATCTGAAAGATTAGTTCTCTGAAACGTTTGGACCAATCAGAGAACAAGATAGTATTGGTGGGTGTGGTTTGGTTGTACTGCAAGCTGCGGCAGTTTTATCAGAGCAGCACTGAACTGCACTGAAAGCTTTTCTTGGTGTAAAAGATGATGTTGTCTTTCCCTGACTGGCTTCAGGAAGAGTCTGATTACCAACTGGCTCCATTGATAGAGAACAATGATAACAACTGCCTGGAGTAGTTCACTCCCCATGGCAGCACACACTTACTACATCATATTTTTCATAACTCTGATTGGCACACACAGATATGCTTGTCTGTGTGTGCCAATCAGAGAATGATTCATCCTCTGAGATTTTTTTTTTCAAGATGGATGTGAAATTAATCCCATGCAATGGATGCAATACATTTAGAAAGTATTCAGATCCAATTCAGTTTTTCCAATTTTGATATGTTGCAGCCTGATGCTACAATCAACTGGATAATTTTTATTCTGATTATTCTACACTCAGTACTAGGGCTAGGTAATTAATGGAAAATTAGATTAAATAGCAATATGGCCTGCTGCAATCTTCAAATTGCAGAAGTTGCAATATTTCTTTAACCTGAAACTTGAGTCAAAATACTGGTTTAAAACTTTTTTTAGGAGCAGAGATGTTGTGCATTACATACCAAGACCCTTCTTTTTTTTTTAGAATAGTCTACAAAAAAATCTTGTTCTTCATTTTTGTACATTTTTCTGCTTAAATATGAGGAGGACATAAAAACAATAATCCCCTTCAATACAATAACTCCTATCCAATTTGCAATACAAGTCAAAATCATCACACTTAGATTTTTTCCAAAAATTGTTCAGCCCTGTTTTTATCTAATATTGTGTTGGTTATATTATAGAAAGATTTTTTGCTCGTGTTTGTTCGAAAATACATAAGATGAGGAAATTAAGGAATAATCACATTTCAAATCATTATCACAATATTGCGGAATAAAATCAGTACCCTACTCAGTACCCCATCATGACAAAGTGAAACAGAATTTTAAATTTTTTTGGAAATTTATTTAAAATATTAATTTGTCAGCTATGGGCCTTCTATAGAGAAATAGAGAAATGTCCAATTAATTTAATTTGCCCCAGTTGTAGAAACACTTCAGCAAAGACTGAGAGAAATGGAAGAAATCTGAGAAAAATTCCAGTGTTTTTGCATAGAGTCTGAATACTATGTCAATGTGATATTTTAGTTTTTTATTTTCAATAAACTTTCAAATTCTAGAATTCTGTTATCACTTTGTTGTGATGGAGTACTAAGTGTAGATCAATGAGAGAAAAAAATGGAAAAAAAAAATGAATGAATGCATGCATCAGGCTGTATCATAACACCATTAAAAACGTGAAGGGGTCTGAATACTTTCTGATTGTACTGTATATAAATATATATCTAACTTCCTGGGTTAAAGCCTGCTTTTACTTTCAAAGAAATTATGGAGCTTTTTTGTAGAGCAGAAGTAACTGATCTTACATAACTAAACAGCAAAGCAAAGGAACTTGGTGTGCATTCATAGAGAATAAAAGATTGAAATTTAGTGATTTTTCAAATTGCAGATTACTTTTGATAAACTTGTCTGTGAGTTTTATTTGAAAGTGTAATGAAACATCCAAAAGAGCTTGATTTCATAAGAAGATGCTTCAGTGAGTTGTGAGCTGCTGCTTGTTGTGGTGGCTTGACTATGGTGCACCTAAAAGGACAAAATAGCACACAGTAAATGCGATTGGAGAGCTGTCATGCTGTGAATGTCAATTATTTCCATGCATTTTATTGCAAGACTCAACAAGTCAGTTTTGCTTGACCCGTAATTTAGTCATCACAAGAATTTTAGGCCTGACTCTTTACTTATATCTTAATTAAGATATATATGGTTGGGTGTTTTTTGTCTTTGTGACTGCATTAGGCAAATTTACTGACTTTGATTCAAGTTTTTGCAGTATGTTTGCATATTTACAATGCTCCAAAAAAAGAAGTGGCTTTCAGCTGCAGCATTTCACACCATTAAGATCAATACTGAAAACTGGGGAGAGTGTAAAAGGAGAATACTGTCTTTCTAAATTGTGCATAAGTTGTTGCCCCCTGTCAACACAGCAGTACCTCTTATCTACCTGCTGACTCGGTTGTGTATATGTGTGCTTTATTATATCAACCAAAAAATCTAATCCTGCTTTCTTTAAACAATTAAATTCATCACTAATAAAATTAAAGATGTTAACAGGCTGTTTTAGTGGTGTGAATTCTTACACCAAGGCTTTAGAAATAACAGTGTAGAATTATTTTGTCTGAACACTGGTGCTCTTATTTGCTTTAGTAGTCCAGAAAGCAGCATCTGTATTTGTCTTGGGCACTTTTATAACCAGTTAAAAACCCCTCACATGAGCTTTAAATATTACAGTAATACAACTGTGGTGGTTTTATTGAAGCTTCTAGGATTAAAAGGTTCTGGTCCTTCTAGTGGAAAGTCCGCCTCTCATATGTTTTGTTGAGGGACATTAATAACCCGCAGAAAATCAGTTCCACAGTTCAGGGAAATGACAGTGTTTACAAGCCTTTCACAGAGCCTGACTGTGTCCATCTGCAGTTGCCAGTGCCCATTAGGATGGAAGGGAGCACTCTGCTCTGAGACCGTGTCTGTGTGTGATGTGGAGCACAGTCCCCCTCCTCTGTGTGCCCTCGGCTCCACCTGCATCCCTCTGCCTGACGGTTACACCTGCCACTGCCCCCTGGGGAGAGCCGGACTCTACTGTGAGAAAGGTGGTGTCATTAAACCTTACCAGATATCTAAATATGTTTTATTTCAGTCACTGCCTTTACTGTTCAATACTTCAACTGCTTTATCATTTCTCTGTTCAGCTGTGAGCATCAGTGATCCCTTCTTCAGCGGTAACCAGTCTTCATGGATGTCGTTTCCTCCTATGAGTATCAGACATAGGACTGTGGTACAGCTGCAGTTCCAGCCTTTGTCACCAGATGGCATCCTCGTCTATACTGCACAGCATCTCAGTGCCAGAGCAGGTAAACCTGACTCATTCTTTATTAATAACCATGTATTGAAGATTAACTGTGCATAACATCTGTGTGCTGATAATTAAATATATTTAAAATATAAATAAAACTGGAATGTTCTCTTCATACCCTGCCACTCTAAAGCAAAATCTTTACTTCTTTGTTTCAACAGTATGACAGAAATTTTTAATTACCTCTACAAATATGTACCTCCAAGACAATGCATTGAAAAAAATACAGTTTTAACGGCATCTGAAGAAAAGTACTGCTGAAAATTGTTTTCATATTTTTGCATCATCATTCTAGTTAAAAAATAATTTTTCATCAACTGGTTTTGAATAGCAAAAATATTGAAAAGCTTTGCTCAATAAGGCCTTTCAACAGAGGCTCAAGTTGATAGTTTTTAATTTGATTTGATTGTTAGTTTTACTGTAGAAAATATAATGCGTGGATTGTATTTTTCTTAGCAAAAAGGCTCATGGAATAACAAAAACTGATCAAGCAAAAATAAAATAAAATGGGAAAAAAAAGTAAAAAGGAATGAAGGAATCCTTTATTGTCACTGTCACTAAAAACAATGAAGCTGAAAAGCAACTTAGGAGCCACATAGTGTAAACAAGTACAAAATAAATATGTTAAAATAAAAATAAATATGTCCAACTCCTAGAAATAAACTATAAAATTACACATTCAAAAAAATGCAGATGTGCTGTATGCAAAAAAAAAAAGTACAGTTTCATGAGCTGTTAATGAATGTAACTAGTCACAGAGTTAGGCAGCATATGTGGAAGAAATATTTAACTTAAAGCAAACAAAATTATAGCATGGAAATGATTTAAAGATCACCACAGGTAGTTGCTGATGACCCCTAAAATACGGCCAGTTGTGCCTTCCCTACATATCATTCTCTACTCTCCCCCCATTTCCTATTTTGTCTCCTGTCCTGTTCAATACAGGCTGATGATGATCTTTAACAATAATCCTGTTATATAGATATTACCAAAGTGGTCTTAAATCCTGTCTGGGTGATTAAAATAATATTATTCAGAATATAACATTTAGAAACTAGAAATGTGTCCATCTGCAAACAATGTCCCTCATAAACCACAGCTATTAAGAAGAAATTTGTTCTAAAGAAGTTTTTAAGAGGATTCTGACATTCACCAGTTGATTTAAAATCTCTGATTTATTCATAGATTAAAAAAAAACAATCTAGGAACACTCCAGAGCACATTTGAGTGCTATTCACCCCCTTTGGTGTTTTACCTTTTTATGATTTTTATGAATCAACCATGGTCAATATAAGAGTGAAAACAGATTTCTACACAGCAATGTCAATTATATAAAAATATGTTATGTAGAATAAGTGACTGCTCAAATATTCACGCTCTTCAAGTCAGTATTAAGTTGATACAACTTTGGCTGCAATCACAGCACTGAGTTTTTGTGGATAGTTCTCAGTCAGGCTTGCACATCTGGACTCTGCAATTTTAATCCATTCTTCTTTGTAAAACTGCTCAAGCTCTGTCAGGTTGCACAAAAAACAGGCATGAACCGACCTTTTCAAGTCCAGCCACAAATTCTTTATTGTACTGAGGTCTGGGCTTTGAATCCAGCCACTCCAGAACATACACCTCGTTGTCTTTAAACCATTTCTGTGTAGCTTTTGCTGCATGCTTTGTGTCATTGTCTTACTGGAAAATAAATCTTCTCCCAAGCCGCAGTTCTCTTGAAAACTGAATAAGATTGCACTCCAGGATTTTCCTGTATTTTGCTGCATTCATTTTACCCTCTACCTTTACAAGCCTTCCAGGGCTGGCTGCTGAGAAGCATCTCCACAGCATGATGCTGCCACCACTGTGCTTCACAGTGGGGATGTGCAGTAATTGGTGTCCACCAAACATAGCGTCTAGTCTGATGGACAGAAAGCACCATTTTGGCCTCATCGGACCAAAGAAATTTCTTCCACTTGACCATGGAGTCTCCCACATGCATTTTGGTGAACTCTAGTCCAGATTTAATCAGTCTTCGTCAACAGTGGCTCTCTCTCTGCCACTCTCCCATAAAGCTTTGACTGGTGAAGAACTCAGGCAACAGTTGTCTGCAGAGTCTCTCCCTCAGCTGCCGAAGCTTGGGACTAAAATAAAAAAAGGGGTGAGACATCAAAGGGGGTGAATACTTTTTATATGCACTGCATCTTATGTTTATAGTGCTTCTCGTGATTGTTAATCTCATGTCTTTAGGGATGTAAAAGGTGTGTATTTTCTGTGCTTAATACAAAAAAAGCACAAGCTCCCAGGTTATGAGCATACAGCATTCAACAATTTCTGAAAAATCAGCTAAGAAATTGTCATGGATCTAAGAAGGTTTCTCTTAGAAATTTTCTTTGGAACAAACTTAAGAAAATATCTTCAGATGTTGGTGAATGCCAGAAAAATAGCAGGTAGTATTAAATAGTAGTTCATGGGAAATAATTTATTTTAAAATCTAAAATTACATTTCTGCTGTTTGTTCCTACAGGAGACTTTTTCTGCCTCTCCCTTACCTCTGGATTTGTGCAGCTGCGATACAACCTCGGTGATGGTGTCCACGTCCTGCAGTCTGTAAATAAAGTTGACACCCGTGCGAGAACCTGGCACACGCTAAAAGCTGGCCGTTTTGGTCACCAAGGCTTCCTCAGTCTGGATAATAAAGAGGTCAGAGAGAACAGGACAGAAGGGATGACCACCTTGGATGTCACTACAGACATTTTTATCGGCGGTGTGTCCACTCTGAGCTTGGTGTCCACAGAAGCAACAGAACGGGAGCCGACCAGTTTCACTGGGGGTATGAGAGAACTCATAATCAATGGTCAGGACTTAGAGTTGACAGAGACAGGGGCTGTAAGTGGAGCTAATATAGGGGACTGGGACGGGACTGCATGTGGGTATAAAGTGTGCAAAAACAGAGGGCGCTGCTTGCCCCTAGGAGGAAACTCATTCTCATGTGTTTGTCAGATGCCATGGATCGGCTCTGTGTGCAACGAGTCTATAAGCTGTGTGGACAACACCTGCAAACATGGATCTATCTGTGCTCCTTCTAGTAACTTCTCGTACAAATGTATTTGCCCGTTAGGATGGGGTGGGAGGTACTGCGCCAAAGAAATGACCCCAGAAACTGTCAAGTTTGTTGGGAAATCATACATTAAATATTGGGATTCCAGGTATAACACAAGAAACCTTAAATATGCACAGGTTTCTTTCAGCTTCAGCACCATTTCTAATGATAGTTTGATTCTCTGGATGGGAAAGGCTGAGAAGGAAGATGATGACTACCTCGCAGTTGGACTCGAGAGAGGACACCTCAAAGTTGCAGTGAATCTTGGGGAGAGGCTTTCCCGCCCAATAACTTACAGAAATCTCTCACTCTGCTGTAACAAATGGCATAATGTGTCCATATCTTTAAACAGCACAGTTATTCAGGTGTTTCTGAATAGTACGAGAATCATCTTTGAAGATACAGACACATTTGAGCGTTATGTGGCCTTAAACTTCGGTGGCCAGCTTTACTTTGGAGGGTTTGAAATGTACAGGAATGTATCAACCGTCACCTCTGGGTTGTTTTCAAAAGGCTTTGAAGGAAATCTCAGAAACGTTTATTTGTTTAAAGACACAAAGCCGCTGCAGTTTCTACAGAATAGCGAGGGTTTTAATGTTTATGATGGAAATGCTAAGTAGTGAAACTTTATCTATAAAAGCTGAACTCTCTTTTGTGTAATTTTTAAAACTTATGAATTAGATTTTATAATTCCTTTTAAAATGTGGGAATTTGTTTGCACAGCTGGCACTAGTTTGATTTTAATGTTTTAAAACATTTATTTATTTTCTACTTGATACTTGAAACTGTGCAGCTCAATGTTACGGCTCTTTCCCATTTCTGAAGCCGTGTCTCAATTCAGGGGTTGCAAAGGATCCAGCCAATGAAGATTGTTCAGGCTGAACTCAAATGAGAAGGCAAAGTTTAAGGGAAACTTACCATTTGCACTTCAGCTGTACCTGCTACTAGCCCATAGATATAAACTTGGCACTTAAAGTAAGAAAATCTGTGTTTGGAAGATCATTTCTTTAATGTGACAATGCTTCTTGGTCATGACTCACAACCCTCAGGAACGCCTGCTTTTAATTGGTGCCACATTTGTAAGGAACATGCATTGGTGGGATGAGCAGCAGAGCTGAGTATGTGGGTTGCACCCATGGAAAAAATTTGCAGAATCTTCTCTGCCAATGCCAAACAGCATTTTCTGCTGTTGCTATTGACTCTTGTTCTGACCGTCATGTGCCTGATCAGAAATCCCATATCCCCACAGTCTGGGACTAAATTTTATCCTCCAAGATGACAAGGCTTGCCCCCACAGAAAGGGGTTTATCAGAGACCACCTCCAGAATTTGGGAGTGAAGAAGATGGACTGGCCTGCCAGCATTCTTGACCTCAACCCCATTGAACACTTGTGGCATCAGCTGTGCTGCTCATCCCTCTAATGCATGTTTCCTACAAATGTGGCACCATTTAAAAGGGAAATAAACAGGCCTTCCAACAGTATAGGGCCAGGCTATTCAAGTGGACGCCCTGGGCCCAGATCAGGCTCCCAAGGTCATTTATAGTGGCCCTTTAAAGATCCAGTATGTAGAATTTCTGCCCCTAAATATCTTTATTAATTTAAAAAGTAACCATTCCTATATTATATATTTTTTTAACTGAGGTCTTATAGTATCTCTGATATCTATACCAGTTCTGAGCATTGCTCCTTTAAGGACTAACTGGTTGTACCAGCCAGGAAGTAAGGCTATTCATTGAACAGATGGATACAGTTTATCTCTGTAATTTTTCAAGTTTTTTGATAAAACTTGATGAGCCACAAAACTATCAAAATTTTTTGAAGTGTTACACCCAGAAAGCCTTTGTATTTCTAGCGCTATTTTGCAGTGAAAGAGCATACAACTGATAGCCAATGCCTGCTGAAAAACCCTCCAATGTGGCTGGATTAAAAAAAAAAAGTTGCAAAGAAGAGTGGGCCAAAATTCCTCCACAGTGATGTGAAAGACACTGCCAGTTATCACAAATGTGCCAAGTTTACATACACAAACTTGGCTTTTTCCACATTATTTGATAGCACATCTATTTCCTGTGGGAGATATAGCTGTTTTTTTTTCCATACAAACTGTGTATTAAAGCACTGCACACCTGTTGCCACCGAAGTCGGAGGGTTCATTGTAAAGGCTTTAGGATGGAGGTTGGGAGAGGGTCATGCTAACTTGAACAGGATATGAAAACAAAAAACCTCCTAATTCAGAGCTGCACCTCATTAGAAGAAGAACTTTTGTCTAGGAAACTTTGAATGTATACAGACCAAAAAAACATCAATTAGTCCCTGTGTGATTCTGTAGCATACATTTTGTACTTTTGAATTATTTTGTCGTAATAACTGAAATAGCACAATTTAAGTGAGTCTCCAGGTAGTTTAATACAATTTAAAAGAAATAAGATGTTTCTTATAATCAATAATAAAAAAGGATTAGCTTTATTACGAACTGTACATAAACACACAGTGCAAAGGCGCACATAATCTCTACGTTATATTACAAGCCAAAATGTACATCCTTTTTCAATAGAAAGTTATAAAATATTTAAGCAATTTGAAAAGAATTAAGTTTGAAAAAAGCAAAGCTGCTGTGTAGGTCGCCATCCTCAGTTAAATGTTGTCTGTGTTACATTCATGCCAAATGTTTGAGTGCAACTTTTCACCAAATGGTCCTCACAAGACTGGAAACATTTATGGACTGTTCGTAGTCTGTAGAGCAACTCATTCTGAACAATTTTTATACAGTAAAAGGTTAAAAACTTAAAAAAATGTTCCAATATTGAGTTCCCCCTGGTCTGAAGAGAAAAAATATTTGTGTATCTTGACAATCGTGTTGAAATGATAATTCGTTTTGGCTATACTGTCTTCAACAACAAATCCAACCTCATGAAGAAAATGGCGTGTAAGCGGCAGACCGGTGAACAAAAACGAAAACTATCAGCTGTTTATAGCTGAAGTGGTTTGAACCAGCCGAGTGACCAACGAGCTAACAGTCTTTCTTAGAGCCCCAGCAGGGCTTTTGAAATGAAAACGAACTGAATTAGGAGTAACTGTCTTTTGAACTCCTCCGTCCATTCTCATAATCAGAGTCCCTCCTGTCTCTGTGTCGGTGTCTGTCCTTGTGACGGCTGCTGTAGTCGTCGCTGTGCCTCTCTTTCCTCTTCTCACCGTAGCGGTCGTCAGAATGCCCGTGGTGTCTGCTTCTCTCTCTGTACTTGTCATCATGGCTGCGGTCGTGCTTCTTCTCCCGCTCCCGGTCGTGGTGCCGGCTCTTCTTCCCGTGATGGGAGTCTCTGTGATGGCTGTGCCTCCCGTGGTGGTCTTTCTCATCCGCGTTTCTTGGCCTCTCCCACGGGTCGCTGTATCGCTCCTCTACACGCTTGTATTCTTTGGCCTGAGATAGAGGCAGGCCGGATGGTTCAGTGTAGCTGTCAAGGCCTGGGATAGCCTGTGAAGTGCTATCCTGAGCTGAGGATGTGCTGTGGTTCTGATCCTGGGTGATGAAAGTGTTACGAGGGCCGGATGTTGAGTCATAGCTGCCAAGTACCTGAGGTTGTTGTGTTGTAAGAGGTGCAGCACTACTGACAACTGAGGGAGCTGATGTCTCTGCCAGGTCGCTTTGGGGCTCGGAGGCTTCTATGTTGCACGCTGCTTGTGGTCCGTGGACTGTGGAAGGATTTACTGTCTGAGTTATCGGCCTGGACGTGATAGGATCTTCCTTTACACTTGGGAATGATCGTGTAGATGATTGTTTTTCTTCATTGAGTTTGTTCTTGGCCTGAGAAAGCTGCAGATATCCTTGGTGAAAAAGTGTAACAGGAACATTTCTAGTGCTGCTTATTGTAGGAATAGGTTTAGGACTAGACGGAGCAGGGAGGCTGGCTTTATCCTTGTGTAGCACCGGTGTTTTATCTTCATTCGCTGTGGAAAACGCTGAGCATTTTTTCAATATTCCACTTAAAGAAGGTTTTGAGCTATTTGTGAGAGCTGCAGCTGCCTGGGAGCTTGGCTGCGACAGAGAATTCCCTCCAGATGTTCCTTTTTCAGTTTCAGACAAAAGGCCAGCATCATCTTTGTTTGCTGAGGCAGCGCTGCTAGTTTCAGTCCCACTTGGAGTTGTTGATAAGCTTGCCAAGAAGGCTTCAGTCGATACATCTGGAGGTTTATCTTTCAGAGAGACCGGTGCACCGGGGGTCACTGCTGTAGCTTCCTTGGCTGATGAGTTGTTAGGAGCAGATGAATCAGTCGGGCTGGGAAGCTCTGGTTCAGCTTTAACGGGTTTAACTTCTTTCTTTTTGATGACAAAGCGCTCTCGTGGTGCAGCAGTTGTTGGACTTTTTGAGTTTCCGGTGAACGTGTCTGTTTTCTGAGCTGCTTGGGTCTTATGGGTGTCATCAGCTGCTGCTGCAGGTTTAATTCCAACATCTGGCAGAGGTGGAAGTTCCCCACCCCAGCCTACTAACACACCTGGAAGGAAGCGCAGCGGTTTTTTAGGTTCCTGATCGCTGATTTCCTCAGATGCAGATGTTTCTTCAAAGGACTCTGTAATTGGCTCATTAACCTCTTCAGTAGTGTTAAGTGGTTTGTCCTTCTCTTTACTGAGCGGCGCAGTCAAAGAAGAGAGGAAAAACTTTTCTTCTTTCTCTGTGTCTCTGATTTCCTTCGTTGAAAGGGTGACTGGCGGGATTTCAGGAACAATCCTCGCAGTTTCATTCATATCGACGGAAAGAAAATCTCTCTTTGGTCTCTGGCGAATTATGAGTCCAAGGAGAAGGTTCCCACGGTTGTTTTCCAAACCTGTTACATCAAAAGAATAATTTCAGTTGAGGGATGAGAAATGTTTGTCTAATTTACTGGGAAAATAATCATCAAAACAAAAATATACGAGGTGTTACCTGGCCCGTCAAAGGGAACAAGCTGATGTGGAACTTTTTCAGTGGCACCCAAAGGAATGAGATACATGTCCTTCACTTGTTTCAGGTTATTGGACACCACCCCAAAGCGCCTTCGACTGCTGAAGTAGGCATAAAGCAGAGTATAGGAGATCTCATCTTCTTCTGTCTCAGGGGAGAAGCGAATCAGGCACACCTCCTGTAATTAAAAAAAGAAAAAGCATGTGTCAGTAAAGAACAAGAAGTCTGACCGGAACTGAGGAGACTTCATAAACCGCCACGTGTGGGTGTTGGAAATCTAGACTGAGGCTCAAGCTGCTCTTGATTATAATGAACCTTATGTAATTGTTGGTGATGCATTTAATGACAACATTTTGCTATAGGCTGCATAATCTCTTCAGAAGGAAAGCTGCCAAACACTCACTTTTGTTCCAGTTGCCCGAATCTTCTCCAGATAGTCCCACACTGTCTGTGGACTGATCCTTCCCCCAACTTGAATGCTGTCTGGAAGATCCTATTGAGAAAAAATGAAGACATCAAACCTCACTGACAGCACTTATTTTCTCAAATACTCTGCAGCAACTATTCAAACTTTAAATATGAGGAACTGGCTCCACTTTACATCAGTCAGGTGGTCCAAAATGCCAGAGACAGGGAATGCTTTAGTGACAAACTTTGCGACAGCCTGCATGTTGATGAATCCACGCCACAGTGACTTCAGGTTGGAAAGAAAAGCAGCCTGTTCATCTCTGCCGGCTGCTAGATCCGACCTGTGGCAAACAACAAACAAGAAAGCATTTAAATATAGAACTGCAGAGAAGAAATGACCACAGCATCAGAAATACCTGCTTTCACTTCAACTAATGCCAATAATAATATTGTAAAAATCAAATATACACTGTGAGAGTTGGGTTGAACTTTCTCTGGGTTTGTCATTCTCATTTGAGAGGACAGTGCTTCCTTCAGCTTGCTTTTGTTTTCAATCAGGCGTTCATAGCTGTAAATAGCCCTAAAAATGACCTCTTGCACTAGTAAAGGGTGAGGTTATTGTTTTGGTCTAGTTGAAGGCTCACTGGTGTATCTTTATGAGCACTGTAATCAACATTAAGTTTCTCAAAAGAGAGTTTCTCACCGTCCTTCATAGCCTGACTGAGCATTTCGAAAGCTCTCCTCTAAAACTGTGAGATGCAGGTCATCATCCATAGCAGGAGGCGTTGTGCTCTTTGTATCTTCTGCTTTAGTGGACTGCCTCCGGACCACGGTAGTAGCAACTTTGACCACTTTGGTAGGAGCCTCTTCCACAGGGGGTGCCATACGACCTTCAAGAAAAAGTAGGAAAGTTGTTTGCTAAAACAGCAGAGATTGAAGACCAGGATGATGGTCCTTTTTTTTCTTTTTTGAGGCTTTACCAGTGCAAATTTTGCAGTGAAGGTCAAACAAGTGAGACTTGTGTTGACTTGTTGTGTCTTTCTCTGCCTTGGTACTCTCTTCCTTCTGCTCTGGGGTAACTGGAGGTTTTTCTGCTGCCACTTCTGCTGCTTTGGGAGGAGACTAAACCAAGCGAAAGAAAAGAATTACAACTAGAAATGTAACATTTCTCAGCTGGTAAACACACATCATTGCAGAATAATATTTGCTTTTTCTCCTTACCTCTGCAGGCTCAGGTGCTTTCACTGGTTCTTGACTCTCAATTTCTATTTCCCCTTTGTGTGTGATCTTTGTGATTGGCCGTCTCTCTGCTTCTCTTTGCTCTTTTTCAATCATCTCAATAGTCTGTAAGTGATTAAGGTTTGGGTGTTTAAAGAGATAGGGGAAAAGAAAAAAATTAAATGAGGAGAAATTAATCTTAAGAAAAGGATGTCATTCTTTCCTGATGAGCTTAACTCTCTAAAAAGAGCTATATTTAGCTAAAATGAGCGGCTTGCTGTCTCATTAGGGTGCTTCTGTGATAAAAAAAAAGACAATAATTAAAGCTTTACTTACATGTCGGTTCTCCCTTTGTCGCCATGCAGCCAGTTCTTTTGAGGCTAGCTCTTCAGGGCTCAGACGAATCAGGTTAGCGGGTGAAATTTCACCTCTGAGAACCCTCTTAAAAAGGACCTAAAATTATTTTTGAACAATGAAGCAAATGTTACCAAAGTTAGTAAAATACTCAAATGCAAAACCAAGAAACTTTCTGGGTCAGCTCTGCTCAGATTTACTTACGTTATTTTTAATATCTTTAAGGTTAAACATAAGACTTCTGTACTTGTTCTTGTATTTGTTGTCGGTATCTTTGTACAAGTGAAAAAGCTCTTTCTCCGTTTTCTTGGCAACTTCAGAGGCTTGCTCCACTGAGATCTTCAAATCAGAGTCTTTCAACCTTAAGAGCAGAAAGCATTACATGTTTGGTGCACTGAGGTAAACTGTTTGTACAGTCTTTTTCTATATAAATAAGCTCTGAATGTGTTTTAAATCTCTGTATTTAAACATTTCTTTCACTCATGAACTCCCTACCTCTGTGTGAGGATTTCTCTCAGAGAGTCACGCACACTGCGCCTGATTGCCTCCACAGACACGGGTTTCTTTGAAGCTGAAGAAGATGTCTTACTTTTTGTGTCTTGTTTCAGTTGAATGCCTGTATGGACAGAATGACAATATGTACTGAGCTGGCACACGAATAATGTGACACAGAGACACGCTTGGTATGAAAATAAGTGCAGATTTAGCTGTAATCTCAGAGAGATAAAGTAGAATATATTTCTCATAAAGCACGGAATAAGAAACATATATAAAGAAACTTTTAGATGAAGTTGTGGATAACATTTAGCTAACCAGCATGACCTCTGCTATTTCTAGAAACATTGTTTCAAGCAGTAAGATAACACCAAAGCTAGGAATTTTATTTAAGGTATAGTGTGTAGTATTATGTAGCATTTAGCTAAATAAACTTGGTTAAAATGGAGCTTAATATTATACATTTTTGTTTAGATTAGTGTTTAATCACCTTAATGTTACATCCTTTGCTTTTGTTTACTCTGAATAAGCTTTTTATTCATACATAAGGAGGGTCCCCCTCCATGGACCCGCCAGGATTGGGTAATATCCATATTTTAAACTTTCCCAAAATTCTCCCACGTTGTACGGTATTACCACCAGGTGTTTAAAAACCACATTATACAAGAAGCAGTTCAAGCCAAGCATTTGTCAGCATGTGCCCATATAGGCATTTCATTCAATCCTTTTACAAAATGCTAAGCCTTACAAAAAAAACAATCAGGGCTTATTATAGGGTTTTCAAACTTGAAGGCAGCGTGTGGTATGTCCAGAGAGGAGGCTCTAATAAGGCTTTGGGGCTTTTCCACTATTTCTTTTGGCCACACCGATCCAAACCAAGCCTTGCTGATTTATTTTTCCATCACCAATTCAGCTGCAGTGCTGAACTGCTGCATACCTCATGTCAAAGCATACTGCAGTGACATCACAGTGGTTCATCGTGATTTTGGGACATCTCACAGATGTGTTTAAGTAGCAACTGCTGCACCAAACTTTGAAATACCTGAGGACAATAGCATGGGCAGGCATCATGTGAGTGGCTAAACCAAACAGTGCTTCTTCAATCAATGCTTATTAAAGTGTAGCCATTTAGAGCCATGAACTCAAAATGGCACATCACCATTTCTAGACACACTGTTAAACAAGAAGCCCAACGTGGCAGAAAAAGCAAATCTCCTGCCACGTTGGGCCGCTGTGCCGAGTCAAACCAAGTACAGCCAGGCCGCTCAATGTAATGGTAATGCCCATGGTAATGCTTTCTGTGCATGATGGGTTCCCTTTTTCCTTCTGCTCTGAGGTAATATGAGTAATACATAATCCAAAACTATTAAAAGACTGGAGATGTGAAGAATTGTTCAGTGTGCTTTTAAACAGATAAAGATAGGTAGTAAAGTTATTTGCTTGTTGCGCAACAGCAGTGAGGTCCTATCAACCAGGATGTCACTTTGCATGATGCTTATAAAGTTATGGACTACTTTAGTGCCCAAAATAAACAACTTCATGTTCAATTCATCTACAAATCGCATGAAAAAAGGTTAAGGTAAGTTTAAATGTTTTTTTATAATGCTTGCTGGTTTTAATTGTGTCTGATTGTTCTACATCATGTATTTATTAATAAACCTCAGATCATTTTTTTCACTGATTTACCCCCAGAAAGAAGAATTCAAGGGGTTTTAAATACAAATAGCCATGGTTCACACTGCAGCCAGTGGTGCAGGTTTAACAGCTTGGCTTTAGAGAAGACCATAGCGTGGTGCTGGGCCACGATGTATGAGTATGTATGGCCAGGTCTTTATTCTTCTAATAGGTTTGTTGTTTGACCAATAGTCCATCAACATTAACAAGAGTTCAGCAATCACTTTTCTAACATCCTCACACATGGGCAGTGGTGCTGCTGGAAACAGACACAAATTCTGGAAGCATTTATTAGAAACATGCACTCATTACAGCACTGTCCTCATGGTGCTTATTAAAGCAATATGGCTATTTTTAAGTTATTTGCTAGACTTTGCCCTCTTGCATTGCCATGTTTCCACTGTTCTATAGAAAGGACCAGGTTTGAAATGGGATTTGTAACCACAACTGAGTTTTCAGTACAGAAATTAATTCCAGAGCAAAACATTAACAATAAAATAAATAAAGCATACCTGTTTTATGAGCTGATTCCCTGCTATCTGTGGACTGTCGTCTATCTGGATCCTGCAGTTAGAGGAAAGTGCAAACACATACAGATGAGGACAAACTTATTAGCCCCCCATTGAAAATTTCAGTTTTTCCCAATCATTTCCCAAGTGCTGTTAAACATAGCAAGGGATTTTAACACCTCTTTTCCAATCATCCTAGTTTATTCTGGATGCTTACATCACTTTAATTTGCACACAGAAACTAAATTATTCCACTAAAACAAAAACTACCAGGGTCTTAATTATTAGCCCCCTTTAGAACTGAACCTTGTGTTGAGCCAGAGCACAAACCACTGTTGTGCAATGATGTGCTTTAACTTATTTCAATGCTCAAAGCTTGTACGATTAAGTTCAAACTGAGGGGTATCTTCCGATTTAGACACAGTCTTAAAACTACAGTTAAGGTTTGAGCCCTCACTGGAGAAAGCATCATGGTAAAAACAAAAGAAATCAGTTTAGACTTAAGAAAAGAATTTTTGATGCTCACAAAGCAGACAGATATACAAAGTAATTCAGAAGTATCAACAACTGGCGTGAAAGCCTGAGTACAGAACAAGCCTGGCAGAGGTAGGAAGAGAAAGATTTCAAAGACTCTGGAAAGAAAACTAGTGAGAGATCTAAAGACCCCAGAACAACTGCCAAGACTCTAGTGAATGACTTAGTCTCAAATTGTAGTCTCATAAAAGAAAATCCCTAGAGTCCTGTACAGGTGTAGACTAAGCGGTTGCAGGCCAAGAAAAACTCAACTTCTGCAGAAGAGCCTTCAAGCCATGTTGAAGAATGCTAGGGAGAAGCTGGAGAAAGATTATGCATATAGGAAGCATGTGCTTTGTTCAGATGAAACTAAACTAGAGCTCTTTGGCCACAGAGGCATTGCTTATGTTTGGAGAACAAAGGGAGAGGTGGACAAATCAAAGAACACCGTCCCCACAGTGAAACACGGGAGACAGTATCATGCTGTGGGGATTCTTTAGTGCATTTGAACTGGAAATCTTGTAGAGGTGGAAGGCATCATGAAAAAAGAAAAATATGAAAGAAGGATATTTGAAAATTTTAAAGGAAAACCTCCAGCAGTCAGCAGCAAAACTGCGTGTGGGTTGTCGCTTTGTCTTCCAACACAACGACCCAAAACATACATGGCTCCTAGTGAAAAACTACTTCCAAAGTGAATGTAATTGACTGGCCTGCACAAAGCCCTGAACTGAAGAACACGGTCCATGCCAGAAGACCATCAAATCTGGAGGAACTTGAGAGATTCACCAAAGAAGAATGGGCTGGGATTCCTCAGAAGACATGTCTGAGACTTGTTGAAAACTAACAAACAACTGAGGCTGTTCTCAATCAAAAAGGAGACACAATTGACTATTAGCATCAGAGGGACTAGTAATTTAGACACTGGTAGTTCTTGTTTAATAATTTTATTTCTGTGTGCAAAGTACAATGATGTAAACACTTAAAATAAAACTGGGATGTTATAATGTAAGTATTTAAAATAAAACTAGGATGTTGCGAAATGCCGTGTTAAAAATTCCTCACTCTGTTTAACAGCACTTGGGAAATACTTGGGAAAAACTGAAAGTTTCAAAGGGGGGCTAATAATTTCATCCTAGTCTATATATCGAAAAAATTCATAACCTTAAAAATTAACTATAAATACAATTGATAAAATGGAAAAAGACAGCATGGAAGTATGATTAATCCCCAAAGCCAAAGGTTTAAACACACAGGGTGAGTCTTAAGTGCATGGAACTGTATCAAATTTGTGATGAGGACACCATGTTAACCTTACACCCATGTGCAAGCCTTCTGTCAAGGCAAGGTTAAAGCAAAAACACAACAAACCCTTGGCTATGATTAAAATCAGAGGATGAATTGGCTGTGGGAACAAATTAAAACATCCTTTGTATATAGACAATTTCAATTCCTTAAATCCATGATCAAACTACATATCAAAGAACTGAGGGCATCACTGCTTACCTTTCTTACTGGTCTGACTCCTCCAGATGAGAGTGTCTGGGAGGGTCCTGGTTTAGGCTTGGGGGGCTGCTTTTGATCCTGTACCTCTGTCTTTGCAGGAACTTCTGGTTTAACTACAGTCAAGGGCGTCAAGGGTTCGGGTTCAACCTTTTTGTTTTCCTCCTCACAGCACTTCAAGCACACGTACATCTGGTCTTCCTCCTCCATTTCTCGTACTTTAGTCAGGTCTAGACCAACGCAGTCCCCATGGAACCAATCGTCACAGCGGCCACAGCCAACCATGAACCTAATAAAATTATCAAAACCTTGTAAGTGCTCCGAACTGACATAGTTCAAATTTAACATTTAATAGTTTCATGATTTTTACAACTGTGCTATCAAGCTACATTTACAACATACACAATGTTTAAGGAACATAATATCACTCTGCCTAAAGTACACATGTATATGACACTTCTGTAGGATGACTTACATGTTATTGTGGTGCTTTTTGCACAGACCACAACAGTTGTTTCCATCCCAAACACCCTCATTATTGGCAGGCTGCTCTTCAGCGGTTTCCTTCTTGGTAACAGGAGCATTGTCTGGAATGAACAGCTGCGGCTCCTCCACAGAAATACTTCTTGATGTTTTACTTTTCTGTCTTTGAATGATCTTTTCAGGTTTTTTCAGCTTGGGCTTATCCTGCCCTCCTTCATCCGGGGATTTTAAAGAATGACCCAGGCGTCCCTGTGCCGGGTGAGCAGTGTCATTTTTGGAGCTGTTGTGCAGAGGAGGATGTTTTGTTGGACCCTGGTTGCTGGATGATGGGATCTTTTTCACCACAGGGCTCGGTGAAATTGGTGATTTTGGCTTTACTTTAGTATCTGCTGTGCTCTGCATCTTCTGCATTTTACTAGCATGCTCACTTTGGGTGATTTCTGCAGGCCTTTTCAAAGGTGCAACATCTTTCTTTTCCTTTAAGGATTTGATTTTGTGCAGGTCCTCTCTTTGGGTGATTGTGGATGGCATGTTTTGGGATACTTTGTGTCCCTTTATAACATTATTTGGTTTACCAGAAACCAAGTCCTTATTCTTATTAGGGGTCACTCCTTGCTTAGGCTTGACCAAAGTTTTTGCTACAGTCTGTTGCTTAGCTTTACCGTCAGCCTTATTATTAACATTAGTTCCATTATTCTCAGTGTTTTGAGGCTGCTTGTCTTTACTAACCATCTTCTCCTGTGCAGACTCTTTCTGATTGTCAAGTTTTGTCTCTTGTGCGCTGACAGTCTCCTTCACCGTCCCATTAGAGGTCTGTACGTCATTAGGATTCACATATGGGCCCAGTCCAAGGGCTGCATCATCCACAGAGCTCCTCTCCATCCCTGCCACATCTTCCTGTAATGGAATCTGTACATTTACAGCTTCATCTGGCAACACAGGAAACCCAACATCCCCACTGTATGAAAATCCATCTTCAAAGCCTGAAGACTCGCATGTTTCCACATGCTGAGTGTAATAGGGTCCAGGGAGCAGCTCAATCCTAAATCCTCCAATTGTGACCGTCAACCGTCTCAATACAACTGTAGGGTTCAGCCACAATGCACTTTCAAAATCATTCACATTAATGCGTCCTCCAAGAGTTAACTCTCTCTTTAGCTGAGGGCCTTTGACTCCTTTTTCTATGAGAAATGTCTTCTGCAGCCGGTTGCCTGGTTTTCTCCCAGGTCTTCCTCGAGCCACATTTCTTCTAGGTGTATCGGAGGGTTGTGGTTCTGTTTTGGAAAGAAAGCAAAAAAACAAAAACCCCTTTAGTCACATTATAATATTTGACTCTGTAATATTGTTGGAAAAGGAACCTTAACAAACACAAACCCCGGCATTCTAAAGAAAGTGGCCGTTTCTTTGGCCTTCCACGCTTCACTGGTGTGGTTTCTGCAACTGTCAGTTCACTGCTGAGGCCTGAGGATGCTGGATCACCACCAAGACCTGTACCAGCCAAAATAAAAATGTCTAGTTTAAAATCTGTATTAAAAAGAGTAGCAAGCAAATGAAATATTATCCCATTTGATAAAAACAAGCACGCTGAGTGACACTGGCACAACTGTAGTGGCACAAAATTGCAGTTTCCTCATGATATAAAGAAAATAAAAGATATAAAGAAATAAAAACACCACAGCATTTTCCACAATGTTGTGTTTTCTGCATTCAAAAGATTTACAAGAGGGGCATTTTATAAAAAAAAAAAAAAATTCTAATTTCTAATGCATTAAATGTTCAACATGATCTGTGTTCAATGAACTGAGTAAAAGCTGAGGTCAAATTCAAACTGAGCAAAACTGCAGTGTAGATAAGGTGCTACTGATGTAAAACAAAGTTAACAAGCTGCACATGTCTACTTCCTCTATCTCTGAATGGCCCATTATTATGTCTGTAGACTAAACCTGTTAGTTGGATTTTTAACAATTTAACATTAGAAAAAAAAATCTAAAATTAACATTTTTAAAATTCACTTTGTTTGCTAGCATACCTGTTGAGCCAGGGATTGGGAAAGCAGAGTCCTCATTATCCAGCAGATTGAACTGAGAGCTTGCACAGCCAAACATGGGATCTTTGTCGCTGAGCATGTTCTTCAGTGAATCTTCCACTCGCAGTCCTGTTCCAAATTCATTACCAGCTTCACATTCCAGATTCTGGCCTATTATCAGGGACTCGTCCAACTGGTCGCTGGGTATTAGATGGTTAAAGGTGTCCACAATATCCATGAATGCTGCTGCCTTCCTGCATCAAAACAATATAGAATAAAGAAACGAATAAAGAAAATCATGTTAAAGTTACTGTGTAAATTTGTGATTACTTTTGCACCCCCTGTGGGAAAAAAGTTAGCTTGCTTTGCTGATCGTGTGCTGTACAAATGTAATTATTGTGTATGATGAAAAATGTTTCCATCTTTAACTGTCAATATAGCATTCACTTTTAGGGAAATAACAATACTGATAAAAGTGTATCTTTAACCCAGTATTGAATCGTGACTTTCAAGATTCAAGATTCAAGAAGCTTTATTGTCATTCTGCAGCATGTTACACATGGAAAGAATGAAGTTAGTTTCCCCTGGTCTGGGTTTAAAGAATAGAAAAGAATAAGAATAGGATATAATACCACACAATATAGACTTTAGAAAATAGCTGTACACTATATGTAAAAACACAATACTCCACCAGTAGTTGAGAAAATGTAAATACAATGTTTAAATCCTACACAAATAATGGCTGCTCAGACTATTCTACAAGTTTCTGAATTTATGTAGGCTACTTAAAAGGCAATAATGTCAGACCAGGCTTTGGGAAACAATACAGTCTTTTCCAACAGACAGTGTAAATGGGAGTGCATAAGGACTGGTTTAATGAGGTAAAAGAAATTCAAGATGACTTTGACATAACAGAAAACTTCTGCTTTTATATCATAGACATTGCTCTGAATTATAAAATGGTTAACAGCTTAAAAAAAAGAGTGTCTCACAGCTTAAAACTTCACTTTTCAGGTACCTCAATCAGCTGTAAATGCTGTGGATGCTGAAGCATGCCGTATTTCTTTGGTTAACTTTTTTTCATGTATTCTTAGCAATGTTTTCTGAAGAAAAACGTCATCCTCTTAAGGAACCGTTAACCTAGTGTTTATGTCTGTGCAGCCCTTGGCTCAGGGGTGGAAATAAAGTTATAACATTAACTCAAATTACTGCAACTGAGCAGCTTAAATCACCACTTTTACTTTAACTTCAAGTATATTTTGGGGGAACTATTCACATTTTATTACATCTCAAAAAGCATCGAGTATATAGTAGGGGTGGGAATCACTAGCAGCCCCACGATATATTATCACGATACTTTGGTCACGATTCAATGTTATTGTGATTCAAAACATTTGGCAATACAGTGAGTATTGCAATATATTGCAATTTATACCATTTTTCAACTGTTTAGCTGATTTAGCATTAGTCTTGTCCTTATGTTTGTCTTATTTATGTGGTATTTTATTTTCATGTAGCACTGGTGCCATCATGTTTGTTGTACTAACTTTCTCCCGCTCTATGACTGCACCTCTGCTGACCTCACTGGACAAACAATTGTCCAAACAATTCATTTTATTTTTCCATCATCACTGACTTGAGTTGATATTAGCAATTAATTTGAAAAAAATCGATACTTGGTGGATGAGACGATATATCACCAAACAAAATATTACAATACTATGCTGTATCGATTTTTTCTTCCAACCCTAGTACACAGTAAAAAAAAAAAAAAAAAATTAACACTAAGCCAAAGCGAGGAGGTCCAAGCTTCCTGCCAACAACAAGGAAAATGCCAGTTGTTTGGCTTTGACAAAAAATGGCATTAGTAGCACATAACCAGAAAAAAATCCCACATTTCATCCCATATCAGCTGTTGCATTTTACTTTCGGTTAAGTTGCACCTTATTATAAACAGCCTTGTTGGAAATTCTTTTTTCTCTTGTTTTTACACATTAAGGAAAGACCATATTCAACTGTTAAAGTTTCTTGGGTATCAAAAAAGCTACTCAGTGCTTTGAAGTAAACTTTAAATGACACACGTTTCCTTTAACTTGAGTGATTTTAGAGACCAGTACTTTTGCTCCTACTTGAGTACATTTATAACCAATGTAACTGTACTTTTAGGCACAATAGTTTGGTACTTTTTCTACCTCTGCATGTTTTGAGGCTGTGTCTTCAAAGCTGGCAGCCCTGGTTCAGATCTGACCTGAGGCTCCTTTCCTGTACCATTACTCCATCTTTCTGGTGTCCTATCCTCTAAAGTAGGGCACAGAATGTCCAAAAAATATGTATTTGAACAAAAAAGTATATTTTATTATCAACTTACACTCGCTGCCATTCTTTTAAGGCCAAGATGTAAACAAAGTCCTAATAATGCACAAATGCTGTTTAAACAGAATGACTCTACTTATCATAGAATTTATTCATGAATACTGGTAGTTAGAGTTTGATTGTATGCATCTGACCACTGTGATACTGTTTAAGATGGACAGTAAATGATGTCTCAGAGTTTTACTGTTTTTGCAAAGTCAAAGCAGTTAAATAAAATGTCTCAGCATAACTTTTACACAGACAAAATGTTAATGACTCTCTTGTCTGTTGCATCCAAAACAACTTTTACAAGCATTTAAAGCCTTTACATTTAACTTGGACATGTAACACGTGAAAATATTGTGACTAATAGCTTTAAACTCAGCTTCCCGGCTGCCTAAATCATCTGTAAATGCTGCATAGTTCACTGACCTGCGCCGTTAAGCAATCATCACTAGCATCTCGGATTTAGCGATTTCCGTGGGTCAGTCGTGTTATAATACAATAAAATTACACATTAACAATACCATTAGGACGTTCTAGTTAGGTGCAATAATAATAATTCTATGCAGAATTTGTTGAGATTTCAAAGAGGTGGCGCCTAAGTTTCATTACTTCGTAGTTATCAATCTTCCAATGAGATGTTTGCTAGTTAGCATGCTAACGTTACAGTACGGCTAACAACAATCCGTTGCAGAGCGCGTTCGCGTAAGCTAGCAGGCTAATGTTAACTTATGGAGGAAGTTATCACACAAACATAACTAAGTTAAGCGGTAGAGCTGTTTACATTGAAAGTATTTTCATCAGTTTATATGTGTGTTAGAAAAGTTTTAACATGATGCCAAAAATGTGTCAATATTTCGTCAGATCTATCGACGTTAAATCTGTCAGGCAGGCTAGCTAGGTCGCTTTAGCATAGGCCTCAAGTAGCATACCAAGTTTGTTTGCAGTCTGGTGCACGTTAGATGATCCCGCCCACATGCATTTCTCCCAACGCTTGCAGTATGCTTATTTAAGGGTATATGTGTATACGATTTAAAGAGTCTTACCTCTAACTTACTGCAACGCTGGATTCAACTCGTGTAAGGTTACATGCTAGCCCAGCTGCTCTCTGTAACTTCCTCTAACTAAAGCCGTCATTCGTCCCACTGCTGCAAAGCCCCTGACAAGCAACGCTGCTCGTCACGTGGCTTCTGTTTACAGGTAGCATAGCAGCTGAAAGTAGCCTGAAGACACGACGTGTAACTACAACACGGTTTTCAGTTGTCATACATTGTTAACAAGAGCTCAAAGGGGTTTAATGTCAGGCAGAGATACTCGAATTGATTTTGGCGTCTTTTCGGACACATTCCCTCTAAAATAAAAACAGGCTTCAGTGCCGAGAAAAATTTTAACAGACTCTTCAGGTGATGAGAATGTTCTTACTTCAAATGTAGAAAAGTAGAATAATTGGCACCCTATTGTCCAGGGAGATAATAATAGACATTTTAACATTTGATATGTCTGCTTTTATTTATGGCTATTACTGTGTGTAAACGGCTTGCTTATTATGCACTATATGGACAAAAGTATTTGGCCACACCTGTTAGTTACTGATTTCATGTATTTAAATCCTACCTGTTGGAACAGTATTCAATCAAGCACCGAGCCATACACTCTCCATTTGCAAACATTTGTGATACAAAATGGGTTGTTCTGAAAAACTTGATGGCTTCAAGTGTGGTAGGCTACTGTGATGGATGGCACCTTTGCAATACGGTTCGTGAATTTTCATTCCTGATGGATATTCCAGTCAACTCTAGGTGATATTATTAGAAAATGGAGGTGTTTAGGGACAACAGCAACTCAGCCCAGAAGTGGAAGACCAGGTAAAATCACAGAGCTGGTCAACGACTGCTAAGGCGCATGGTGAATAAAAGTCTCCAACACTCTGCTGATCCCATAGCTGAAGAGCTCTCAACTACCACTATAATAAATGATGTGCTGGTAGTTCTGAACCACTGGCACTAATGTAAGCACAACACCTGTGCGGCGGGAGTTTCATAGAATGGGTGTCCATGGCTGAGCAGCTGCATGCAAGTCTCACATCACATCCAATGCCAAGCATCAGATGGAGCGGTGTAAAGTTCACATATACTGGGAGTGTGGAGCTGTGGAAATGTGTTCTTTTTAGCAGCAAATAACACTTCTGTTTGGCAGTCAGATGGGCAAGTCTGGGTTTTGCGGATGTTGAGAGAATGTTAGATGTCTGACTGCAGTGTGCTAGCTGTGAAGTTTGGTGGAGGGATTATGGTACGGGTCTGTTTTTCAGGTTTGGCCAGGCCCCTTATCTCCAGTAAAGGGCAATCTTAATGCTTTGGCATACCAAGACATTTTGAACAATGCTATGCTTCCAACTTGGTGGCAACAGTTTGGGGAAGTCCCTTTTCTATTCCAACATGACTGTGCCCCAAAGCAGACTATAAAGGCATGATTTGATGAGTTTGGTGTGAAAGAACTTAACTTGCCTGCACAGAGCCCTGACCTCAACACTAATGAGCACCTTTGGGATAAACTGGAACAGAGATTGTGGGCCAGGCCTTCTTGTCTGACCTCAGCGCCTGACCTCATAAATGCTCTACAGAATGAATGGGCAAAAAGGCATTACAGTCCCTGTTGGTGTACTGGTCAAAACCTTTTGTCCATGTAGTGTATGTTCTTATTAGTTTCCATTGGGACTGACACCTAGTGTAACATGAGTTACATTGCTGCTCGGGCCAAAAGTGAATAATCACTTTTCCAGCTGAGTCAGTCGTAAATCTAAAAATGTTCCATTTAAACCAAAGAGATTTCTTTATATATTATTGCTCTTCTTCATTTCTTACTTTGAAAACTCTTATTAGTAATTTGGGTCCTACATAGAGGCAGTTGATTCCATTTTAACAGTCCTCTATAGCAACTTTATTTAGGCTGACATAATAAGAAGCACACCATAAAAGCCTGTCTCATTTTACAAGTTTGTCTATTTGTGTATGTGAGCCATGATAAGCAGTAACTAAACCATCACACAGTGCTCAACTTACTGTACTACAGAACATAGCCCAGACTTTATTTGAGGCTACACAGTTCTTTCTTTTCAAAAGCCCTACGTCACCTAGAAATCTTTTATGGACCACATCTTCCCTATAAAATGTTGTTCTTCAAAAGACTAATGCACATAAAATCTAAGATGTACTGTTCCTTTAAGAGAACAAAAATTTTTTTGGATGTGAGATTAAAGACCTGCCAAAATAATGAGCATCATATGTAGAATGAAAACATAAATCTGGTTCTCATCTTTGTCTCTAGTTTTTAATGTAATAAGAATGCAACACTCAGAGCTGTCTCCATCACAGCAAGAACACAAGATCAAAAAGTCTAATTATTATTCAAACTACGCTAGTGTCTTCTTGGGTCATTGTTTCACAGGGTGATGCAATGCCAACACTGCTGCTTGCAAATGAAGTGAGGGCTCTTGAATGGGTCTGCTGTTATAGTAACAACCACTATTACCTGGGGGTTTCTTAAAAGGCAGTGAAAACTAGACAACTTCCAATGAATTTCATGTTATTATAATATGCCAGACATATTCTGAAGACATGCACTTCATATTGTTAGTCTCAGCTTATAGAGCTTTTTGTTTGAATGCCAGCAAAAGAAGACATCAACCATTAATCATTAACAGTATATTAGATGGTTTATTCACTCAGAGCAATAATTAACTACCTTCAGCAAAGACAGCAGCACTGAAGGCGAGTAGGTTTTAGTCCAGAATAAAAAAGGACACTGTTAATGTTTTATTTGAAAAGTCAAATTCTACATTTAATACAGTCAAAACCTTTGAGTCTAAAGGTTATCAAAAATAACGTTATTTGTGTGCTAAAAAGAACCCGTAGTTAATGATAAAATACTACAAATGGTAGTTAATAAGTAAATAAATTCAAAAGAGATCAAATTAACAATTTTCCAGTTAAAGACTACAAATAATAAAGATGACAAGAGTTTATTCAATTGTCATTTGGATAGCTGCTCTTTATGTCTTTGATTTGGATCTAATCCAAACCACAGATCATCCTGATCCACTGCTGCCCATGCCATTCGCTCTGTGGTGAACGTAGCTGCCCACTCTCCTGAGGGAGAAACAACAATGGCACCTCCTGCACCCTGCACACGATCCCCCATGTATTTAAGAGACAGCTGTGAAGAGTCTGCTACTGATTTACCTGCATAAGGGAAGAAGAATATGAAAGGCATCACCTCCAAACAATGTGTAATCAGGTCAATATTCCATACAATGTGAAACAAATATGCAAGTGCATCCTTATGTACTTTTAAAAACTGTCATCTCAGAGTGTTAACTTTGATGTAAGTTAGGAAACCAAAATCCATCATTCAAGTTCTATTGTGTCTTTATTTTGCTCTGTTATTGTGTTTTATTGATTATCCCGGAATGTTTAACACTGACATCAAATTTTATTAGCACGAGAAAAACTCTGATCAATGTGCACAGTTAGTTATCAAGAGTGGGGGAATTATAAGCTTGTCACCTTGTTCCATATGTGATAGAATGAGTCTGGCCAGTGTGACTTTAATAATAGACTCCCCATGGCCAGTGCATGAAACTGCACCACTGAGGTTGTCTGCATATCCTCCAGAACCTTGATGACAGAAAAAAATCAAATTAAAAGGTTTAAAGCAGCTCAGCTTTACACATTTGTATCTCCAAATACTATAAAAAGCTAAAGACAGTGAAAATCTGATTTAAACATAGTTTATAAAGTCACACATTTACTATTAAAGTCAATTAATTTAAGATGTGACAAAATCACAGCAGATGAAAACTAATCTAATTTAGTATGACTGTATCTGTAGCAGACAATGATGGGCATGCATTTTGACAAAATGAAAGTAAATTAAGTCACACCAATGATGGGAGAGTCTCCGACTCTGCCGACCATTTTATTTCTGATCCCCCCAGTTGATGTTGCACATGCAACGTTACCAGTAAAGTCAACAGCAACTGCTCCAACAGTATCATGGGCCCTAGAATGACAGAAGTACACATTTTATTAAACCTCCTGCAAGAAACTTATGGTTGTGCCAACTTTTGGCACTGTTGCACCCTGTAGACAAAGTGGTAGATTTAATCTCTTAACCGGTTTGGTTTTATACATGTGTAGTTAGTCCTAGTCCACATGTAAACAGGTATTTTTGTAAACAGATGTTTATCCCTGCATGTTCTGGGTCTGAAAACTCACTTTTAAAAAACTCTTACCAGTGTGAAGATTTTTGGAAATTTTGATAACAGTGTTGATGTGTAGATGGGATTCAAATGTCACTCTGTGTGCTATCATTTCCTCTGATGTCTTTGGTATGTGCTGCTGTGAACGCTGCCAACTGGACTTTTTACATGCTTTAACATACACAAACCTACAGAGGTCACTGCTGCATCATAACACAAACTCAGCCACCAACATCTGTGTTGTTGGACAAGACACCACTCATTGGTGGGACAGCACTGAAAATGAAATGGTCATGTCAGAGTAAAAGAAAGACATTTTTTGTATGTCAAAGACTGTCTCTGAGCAAACTGCTTCACCTGAAGGACAGACTAGTGCTGGCATAGCATGCTCTTCGCATCACATAACTGTGCTTTTTAACTCTTCATTTTCAAGTGGACATAATGTTTTTGAAACTGTTGCAAAACAGAAGAGAAACACCTCCATTTTCAAAAACATCCACTTACTGCACATGGCTTTCATACCAGGTGCATGTGTGCTGCGCACTGGCTGTCTCCCTGCCGTCACAGCTCCCTCTTCCCAAGTTTTACTTGGATTGACTTGATTAATTTGGAATTTAGAATAAAAGCATCCTGTGCAAATGGCAGGAGTTTCTACTTTTACTTTGAAAAGCACAAACCCAAAATGTACTTGTACTGTTTTTATCTTGCCAGACATACTCTTATTCAGCCCCTTAGATGTTTCCCCTTTTACTGATTCATACACCAATCCTGGTCAATATAATTTTGCTTTTTGACAAAAAATTACAAAGAAAGTCCATTTAAACAAAAATATTTAATGTAAAATAAGTGATTCCATGAATATTCAACTCTAGCAATCTTAGATTTAGTGAAATGGGGATCACTTTAATGTGTTTCAATTGACTGTAGTATAAAGACACCTGTGTCTGGAAGGTCCAGTCACTGGTTAATCAGTATTTCTGGCTACCATTACACCATGAAGACAAAAGAACACTCCAAGCAACTCAGAGAAAAGGTTAATGAGGAGTATAAGTCAGGGAATGGATACAAAAACATTTTCAAGGCACTGTACGTCCCCCAGTTACAAGAAGTTACAAGCCTCAGCAACTGAGATGGGAGAGACTTTACATACAACTGTTGCCCGGGTTCTTTCATTGTGACAAAAAGAAAGCCACTGTTGAAGGAAACTCAGATAAAATCTCGAGTTCACCAAAAGTCATGTGGGAGACTCCATGATCCAGTAGAAGAAAGTTGTTTGGTTTGACAAGTCCAAAATGGTGCTTTTTGGCCAACAGACAAGACACTATGTTTTGTGGGAACCAAACACTGCACATCACCACAAACACACCATCCTCACTGTGAAGCACGGTGGTGGCAGCAGCATGCTGTGGGGATGCTTCTCAGCAACTGAACCTGGAAGGCTTGTAAAGGTAAAGGGTAAAATTAATGCACCAAAATTTAGGAAAATCCTGGAGGACAACCTTATTCAGACTGCAAGAGACCCACAGCTTGGGAAAAGATTTATTTTCCAGCAAGACGATGGCCTGAAGCATACAGCAGAATCACTGTATCTGCTTAAAAAGGTCAATATGGCTCTTTATCATTTTCCTTTGTTTTTAGACGAAGACATGCCACCAGCTCACAGAAAAAATTGTCAAGCCTTCTATTCTCTTGATTCTCCAGAGATGCAGGTAAAAGGCGCATGAGACATTATCACTGAAATTCCATTGTCTCCACCTTTTAAGGGTCCATTTTAAAAGGGTTCAATTAATCTGGTTTGAGGAGGACTACCTAAAAGCATCATTATATTTTTCTTTTTTTGAAGATTTTCTCTCCCCATTTTCTATAGACAAATTTTTCATATAAAATACAGCATATTACCTTCCATAACAGTGTCAAACCAGACTGTCTGGGCTAAAATATGCCCTTTATATAGATACTTACCACTGTGTGTTGAAATCTTCCATTACACCTGTTATATAATTCTTGTGCTTCTCCCATTCTTTCCTCTCATACTCAGTCACCATTGTTTCAGTGGGAACTGTCACCATGCCAATGGTTTCTGCAAATTGGTTGGCTCCCTGGCTCGTCAACATGCAGTGGGAAGTCTGAGATTTAAAAAAGGACGTGTTAAAAATGGAGTCATGATACTTTTATTAATGCACATTATATCACTCACATGCTGCTGGAACTTGCATAATCCAGGTCCAAGCCAATGCCTTTTTATGTATTTATGACTCTCCTTTTCTAAAAAGATGCAAAATTAAGTATTTAATACCTTACCTTTTCCATCACTGCTCGTGCCAGTGTGACAGGATTGGCAATGTTCTTCACTGACGAGACAGCTCCATTAGCAAGGGTTCTTCCATCCATGATAATAGCATCCAGCTCCACTTCTCCATCAGAGTTTAGCGCTGCTCCATGCCCTATGTTAAAAATACCAGTGTTATTTAGCCAAAAATGTTCCAAACAAAAATCTGGTGCAGAAGTTTTCAGTGCCAACTGATGGTGTTTGGTCAAAGTTAATTTCTTATGTAAGCTTGATGGCTTTTGTCAACGCTGAGACACTAAACACAATCTAACAAAAGACAGCAAGAGCATCAGGAAGCACATTAGTATTCCCTGTATACTTTGACTGAAAATACAAATAAGAGAAGGATGAAAGTTGAATGAAGTACACCCTCCAACCAGTCTGTGCCAATGTGCTATCATCTCTGCTACTGTTATGTCTGTTTTGGCCCAGATTTGAAGACAAAAGCCCTTTTATTGTTCCTCAACAGATTGGGTCAAAATTAAAGGAAGAATAGTCTTCTGATCAGCATCCAATTATCCGAGTCGCCAAGACAGTAAGGACCTTCCTGATGAGACTGAGTGATCAGAAATCCGTTTTCTCTGGCCAGAATTATGTTTTATTTTAAGATAATGACACTACAGGTGCCAGAGCATCAATATAATATCAGGGCTGCTTTCTGATCCCACATCGTGTGGATTAAAGTACCGGTAGTTTAAAGACTGATGTGCTGTGTGACTGCACGCTCCCTGTAAGATAAACATCACAGCATTGTCAAGGTAGCACTTCTTGATATATTAATATTGTATCATTGCTTAAAAATGCAAATTTATAGTGAAGGCCAGCACTTGTCATCCAGATTGCAATTATTGCTTTAATTGACCAAAAGAGCTATAAAGCCACTATATTAATTTCCATTTTGTATTGACCTTGGCTTCCCAGTGTACAAGAGTACCCATTATCACTAGAAAAATCTGTCCTTGATTTTTTTTTGTGTTAAGAAACAGTCAAAATAATTACTTATTGTAAATATTTTTAATGGAAACTGTAAATGAAGGCTGTTCAGACAGTGTGCTTTAGAAATAACCACTCATTCCTGATAATCATGTTTGTTTTGGTGGGTTAGAACAGATAGAGACATCAGAATTGGTTATAGTCTTTTCAATAACCAGATAAAAACTTCTCACAGAACCTTAAGGTTATAAAAGACATAATCAATCAAAATCCAAAACTACACTTGCTGGTACTGTTTAACACTTATGTTTAAATTTAGAATTTTCATGACATAAAAACAGGCAATAACATAACAAAATTTCCTTAAAGTATCCTGACACTACAGGAATGAAAAGTTTATACATACTGGAAAATATGGTTTTGATTCTGGTAAAGATAAAGTCCTGGATTATGACGATGAAGCTATCCACATGCATCCACATGTAATGAAAGTGGCACACTGCTGGCAAAACTAACAGCAATTTTAATAGTTTTTAATGTTTAAATTCACACAAAGTAGCCATACAAACATGTTCTTGCAAAAATACTTTTTATGAACTGTTTATTCATATTTGATTGTGATTTTAGTATGATTTAATATAGATTTGACAAACTGACAGCAGACAAAGCCTCATGGCCAGACCTCAGGTTGGGAACCAATTAGCTAGACAAAACCCTTCCTCTGACCATTATCTCTGTGTTTCTACACATATGGGAGTCTAGATGAACTTTGGCATCACCACCAGCAGATGGAGACAGCATGCTACGGACAAATCTAACTTCAAGGAAAATTAAATAGAGCCAGGCTTTGTGCTGTTATAGTGTGTGGATTTTCAAATTAATCAGGTGAAATCAGGAAAGTAAGATATGTCATTCTTCTCATAAGCTGTGACTTTGAAAACTTGAGATCAGTGTTGTTGATTTTGGGTTGGTTTGTTTTAGCTTCCCTGTGGGTGTGTCTGCATGGTGGAGAAATGTGTTTGTTTTACCTGCATTAAACACAGTATTATCTTCCAGAGCCCTGACAGCAGTCTCAACAGCATCCAGTGCACTTCCTCCTCTTTTCAGCACTGAATACCCTTCACATGCTGCAGCCTTAACTCCATCAACAGAGGCTTTTGCCAGTTCATCAGGAATGGCCCACGCCCCACCATGCACGACTATGACTGCCGCCATGTTTTTACACCTGCAGGGAAAATAAAAGAGTAGCTAGACAAGTATAACAAACTTTTACAGTTATATAGTCACTTTTTGCATCTTTCAAAGATCTGAAACCAGTACTTCATCTGTTAATCAGTTTGGTAGTGCTGTACAGGTTGGTATTAATGTGCAATTGTGATTATGATAAAAAACAATGTGATTTGTGATTGCAATCACGATATCATACATAAATGGTGTCAAGAGACTACTTGGTGGTTATCATGGAAAATACGGAGAGTAAAAATAGTTTTGGAGTGTGCACAAAACATAAAAATATTTTTTAGCATTCAAAATGCAGATTTTTACAATGCTGCTTTCAAAACAAATGATTTTTTTTTCTTATAGTTCTTCATTTCTTTGAAAATAAAGGTATTTCTACAAAGAGCAAAAGTGGCACTATTGTAAACTTAAAGGTTTTATACAGGCATTTTGGTCAACCTCTCAGGTACCACTGAATACAAAAATAATTGCAGCCTCTCATGCATTTATGCAAATGTGATTGCAGTTGGCTCAATTCTGCAGCACCATAATGTATCATTCCTTTAGTGGCAACATTATATTTCCAATAGAAATTTTGTGCAAGGTTTAACGAATGTGATCAAAATCAGATCAAGTTTCAGAGCATTTTATTGCCAAAAGCTCAAGAGCAATTTAATAGACAATAAGGGGAGTTTCTTTAGGTCACTTTATTGTCCACTGCTTAAAAAGGTAATAACCATCATGTTAACACCTCATAGTCACCATTAATAGCACCTTTATTTCCCCTGTCCCTTAAACTTCCACTGTTTTCCTCTTAACTGCTATAATTGTTCATTAAATACCTGCAAATACATCTTTTCTCTAGTTTAGTTTGGAACTCTCTCAGCTGCATAGCCTATCACAGAGGCAATCACGTGTGCATACCTAGTAAGGTGAGTATTTATCTGCAAGGCCATAGTATTATGGCTGCAGCAGCTTTAAATTATCAGTTATGATAACATGCAACTGATTCACTCTTATCAAATATTCCATCAATAAATATTTTAGCTTTACTATAAAGTTCCCTCCAGCATTCGTTAGTTTAATGTTCCTCGGTATTCATAATCTGACGCAACCTCCAATTGATTGGCATGTTTTCAATTGTTTATCATGCTTCAACATGCAGAACACGTGTTATCACCTCAGGCAATGTGGAGTCTCCTCGGACACATGTAGTTGTCTGACACTATTTCCATATGTCTACTTGAATTATTAATAAATCTTACCGATCAATAAAAAGTTGTTCTCGTGTTACCTTACCGGATTTTCTCTCTTCTCCAGCTCAGTCGGGGAGTGCCGTGGAATTTGACAAGTGTTTTGCCCGAATTAACTACCACCAAGTTTAGTATAGAATACATTAAACTTCCGGAAAATCTTTCAAAATAAAATGCGTTAAGCCCTTTGTTGAACGCTAGGTACTGACATACAAAGAGGAAGCATATTTTGCTTTTAATAGTTGATACTTGAGAACATTGGAACTAGAATATGATGTAAACGTTAGTGAACAGCCTCGAATAGTCTCCACATGTTCGCCTGAACCCCGCTTCAACATGAATTAGCCTACTTAAATGCTAATGCTGTAGTATCCATTTCATACTTCGCAGACCTGCACCTGAAATAAAAAAGCGCCAGGTTATCTGTTGTCAGTTTGCTAGCTAAAAGATAAGACAGAAGCCTACTATTTTCGTGGTTTCTACCGAGTATAGTAAAGTTTGTTCAGTATTCACGGAAGAGTTAACTGCCCATAACTTAATTTGGGCCCTTTACACCCATTAAGTATACGATAACATACTTTGAATGCTGACATGTACGTTTTTTCTCACGTTTAGAGATTCAGTATGTTTTTCATTGTAACGTGATATGTTTTATTAATTTTTGTAGTTTTATTTTGAAATGGAGTTTCATGAATCGATGTCAGTTTTGTGTTTCCGGCTTGACGTAGGCGGGTCTTACGGGGGGCGACCAGAGGACAGTGTTTTTCAATTGACCGAGCAATTACAATGTATGTAGTGCAGAGATAAGTTTTATAACTGCCGTCATACTTATCACCAAGTCGTAGAATATGTAAATTAATGAGTAAACTCAAAGCTAAAGATTGGCAATATTTTAAAAGAATGATTTGCTTTTAGCTTCGGGAACTTGAGAACAGCAGAGTTAGTTCTCAAGTTAGAAAACAAGTCTGAATAGAGTTTAAACGTGTAGCTCAAACAAAAGAAGTAAACAGCATGCAAATAAAAGCAACTGGAGTCTTTGTGTGCCTGAAGCAGTCCTTGAGTCAATAGAGTACAAGTGTTATGGAGTCAGAGCATGGGTCATCAACTATATTTGTATCAGGGTCAGATTTTGTCTTTACAGGCACTTTGGGGGCTAGAATTTCAAATTAACTAAAATGAAATAAATATTTTGGTCCAAATTAAATATTATTGTATTGGTATTTTCTTGCAACATGTACACAATTTTTTGAGGGAGGATGTATTAACATATACTGTAAAAGATACATTATTGCCCATCATGACACTGGTTTAATGTTATGTACTGTTGTACTTTGTTGTATTGTGTTCTGTTTACTTAATTGTCACAATATTATTGTAAAACAATGAATAAGCAGTAGATACACGAGAGATAAATCCCTATCTCCTATGGACAATCAAAATATTTTAACTACATATTTCTAGGTCTGCAGTATTGTCCATCACTAGCTTTGACACTAAAATAGTCTGTTCCTGGGTCCTATTTCAAGAACTAAGTTTAAAAAAAAAATCAGTCTGACCTGAGTTCTGAGTTGATCTCCCCTCTGAGGAGAAACACTAAGTTTTCAGAACAGCAAATTTGAGTTAGGTAAATCAGTTCTGAGTAGGTTCGCTCAGAGTTCAGGACCATGAAAAGCCATCATCAATGGAGCCCCGATACAATGATTCACCTTGGAAACAGGTGACAACTAAAGGTCCACATACTTTACCTTCTTAAATTCTTAACTGTTGATGTGGTATTTTAAAGTGTGAAAGTCTATATCAGGCCCAAAAAGGTTAACACTTAGGCTGTTGAATTGGTCATATTTATTGATTTCAAATAGGTAAAAGCTTCATTTGATCTGCACACAGTTTAAACATGTTCTACCAGAATTGTTATGTCAAAGGAACCTGGGCTAAGTTAGATTGTAATAATAACTTGTAAAGCATACAAAAATGGACATTCAGAAAAAACAATTTGAATGAAAGGCATTTGTAAGTTGCACATAAAAGTTATTGCCTGCTTTATTCTTTTTTTTAATCTTGGAAAAAACATCTTTTTATCTCATTAAATTATAATCTACTCCTGAAGCTTTACCTAATTAGATTTTCTTCAAACTTGCACAGTTGTGTACTAATTTTATCCTCAGCATAACGTTGGTTTCAAACATAAATGCTCTCTCACCTTTATCTTTTTAAATTCATTAATCCAACCTATTTAAACTGATATTTACTGGCGTAAATGTCTGGGACGAATGCAGCCTCGTCATCACCGGTATGAGTGTCCTCCTTCTCTGAAATGGAAATCCAAGAGTTTCCCTCATTTCAGGGTAAACAGACTTAAGATTTTCACTAAACCTGCTGTATGAAATGGACCCCTGGATGGTGAAAGACAATGGAGGAAACAGGTCTTTTGTTTTGATTCTCAAGCAGGAAAGTCACACTCTCCAGAAGCCTGAAGTGAAAAGTTGACACAGAAAACTGCAGATTTAGGACTTGACTGATAAGTGTGTGTTTATCATGCTTTATATTAGGTCTGAATGATATGTGAAAATAAGCTTATTGTAATTTCCCCCCATATTCCAAGTGTGTTCGTATGCAATTAATTTTTAAGTTCCTCATCTTAGGTATTACCCCAAAGCAAACAACACATAATACTAAACCTGGCACAAAAAGTAAGGAATTTGTGTTTAATAGATGGTTTCTTTTTTGTAACTTTGCTTCTTAGCAATAAATCTTAAACCGTTAGAAAGAAAGTTTATTTCCCTTTTTTATGGTGCCACATTTGTAAAGAACATGCATTTGTGGGATGAGCAGCAGAGCTGAGTATGAGGGTTGCACCCATGAGAAATTTGCCAAAACTTTTCTGCCAATGCCAAACAGCTTTTTCTGCCATTGACTCTTTTTTTGGTGTTTGGTGGATTGGATTGAAGTCTGGAGAAACAAGACATATTGGCAATTCAACAGTTAATTAATTTCATAAACAGGAGCCTCAGTAGCATGTGGGAGAACCATACACAGCCACAACAGCCTGGCACCTCCTCTTCCTCATGCTGGTCACCAGCCTGGTCACACACTTCTGTGGGATGGCATCCTATTCTTCAACCAGCATTCGTCGCAAGTCAGCCAATGTGATTGTTTTGGTCTCTCTGGCACAAACAGCACGGCCAAGCTGATCCCACAAGTGATCAATGGGGTTGAGGTCAGGACTGCTGGCAGGCCATTCCATCCTCTCCTCTCCCTGGTCTGTGGAGGTGAGGGTTGTCATGTTGGAGGATAGAGTTCAATCCCAGACTGTGGAGGTATGGGATTGCCACTGGTTGCAGAATCTCATCTCAACATCTCTCTGCATGGAGATTATCTCCAGTTTTTCCAGTGACATAATGCAGTTTAACCTAAATTTGGATTAACTTCCCAGCCCTACTTCATATTTACTTATAACAGCTGACAGGTGGATTACTGTAAAATAAAATAAAAAAATGGTTCAAACACTAAATAATTCCATGATAAAACAGTTGCAGTCTTGGCAGTTTTGGGATTGACTGGATAGCTCTAGGGATTTAAAGTCAAAAGATACCTTAAAAACCACAACATCTTTTTCCACCTCACATTCTCTGAACTGAATGATCTTTTAGGGGTCGGATGGGGAGCTATAGGGGGCCTGATACGGCCCCTGGGCCCCCAGATGATGATCACTGCACTAGAGGGAAAACTATTTTAACAAATGGTATTATTCAAAGTATAATGCATACACTTTTTAAAAAAAAGAAAAAATCTTGAGAAAATATGAAGCAAGCTTGAAAGTATCATATAAAAGGACACTTAAAATGTATGACATGAAAGGGAAAGACATGAATATAAAATGAAAATAAACAGTTGAAGGCAGCACTGAATAATGGAGTCGCATGCCTACTCAAAGGTAGACAGAGTCAAGGAGCACTGTCTTAATTCACACAGAGAAATTATTCATCTTACCTTGAATACAGCTGTTTTGATAACATGCTCAAAAATGAAAAATGCATGTCTTATCTGCAAGTTATAAATTAAGCAGTGCAATGCAATGTTGTACTTTGACCACTAGAGAGCTGTAAGAATGCATCAAATCAAAAGACTCCTATAAAGCTCTGTGCTGGTTTTTAGTGCAGACCTTGTCCATCAGACCTCTTGTTGTCTAAAGCGTCACAGAGCTGTGTGGTAAAAGTCCTCTGTCTGCATTTACATCCTTAATATTCTATATCTCCACTGTGTAATCTCACATTGTATGTTGATGCCAGTTATTACAGTTTTAGTCTGCAAGCTTTAGTCTAAAATTCATGCACACTACAGTAATGATTAAACACATTGACAGTCGCGGTCATTAAAACCATCATTAGCCTCTGAAACAGCACCAGGATTACCATCATCATCACCGACGGTCGTTTTATTGAATTAAATGAAATCAATAAAAGTCCAGCAGGCATGAAAGGCAAAGACTGTACTGGCCAACATCCACCAGGTCACCTGCTTTAGGCAAGCAGCAGAAAACGTATTTTTCCACTTGGAGATTTATTGGTATTTAAAAAAGAAAATGTGGCGTGGACTTGCAAGTGTGAAGTTCTAGTCAATACTTGTTCCTTTAGGGTGGCTTTACATTTTTATTTGAGCTACCAGCTAGAGACATCCCAGCAGTATAAAATGAGATGAATAATCCTTTATGCATGTTCCTTCAGATGTTCAGAATAAAAGTGCTGGTTGATAAGCTGTGTAAAACAAGGATGAATGGATAGGCCTAAGCTCAGCCCCATTTCAAACTTTTTTTTACCGTTTACAAAAAAATGCTTGTTCACAATCAAAAGGACCATAATGCTTTGAAGAAACATTAACCTCCAGGCATCACTAGGGACATTTTTGTCCATTTGGGCAAATTTTTCCTCTTTCTCTGCTCACCATTTTGGCTGTGTTAGTGGGTATGGTCTTATTTTTTGCAACAAAGTTTCTTTTAAGGCAAATTTTTGAATTCAAATTTCAATTGCTGTAGTAGGTCAAGGGAACACTGTGAAACAAATTAAGTACCATTCAAAGCCATTAAGGACAAAAATGTCCACTTCCAAAAAAACTGCTATAAAAACTTAACAGATTAATATTTTGCTCTGCTTTTCGTTGCATAAATCTCTTAAACAACTTCAGCTGTGCCCAGAAACTACCAAACATTCAATCATTTTGAGGATTTTAACCCTTTACATGCCAGTTTGATTATTTAAACTCAATGTGTTTTTTTATGAAAAAAAAGGGAAAAATGTAATATCTTTCTTAAACCAAATGTTGGATGGCTGGGGCATTATTTCTAAATCCAGCTTGGACATGTCAATGATTAGCCAAAATATGGACTTTGATGCATTTTTAGTTTTGTGTAGCAACCGATTTAAAATTTACTACCCTTTTGAGTCATTAAGGACAAAAACGTCCACTTCCAAAAACGACAATATAAAAAGTATATATTAACACTTTTTTCAGCTTTTTTGGTCAAATCTTTTGATCAACTTCAGTTCTAATCAAAACAACCGATTACTGAATCAGGATTTTAACCCTTTAAATGCCAGTTTGATTATGGGATGGTCATATTTTTTCTAAAAACACACACAAAACAGTAATTATTTTCCAGATAACTAATGTTGCGGTGTGGCGGGTTTAAAGGGTTAAAATCCTGAAAATTATTGAATGTTTGGTAGTTTTTTTTTAGCACAGCTGAAGTTGTTTAAGAGATTTATGCTCTATGGTCTAAATGAAACATCTCTCCTGTGCTTTGGTTAAAAAAAAAAATGCAATATGGGCCAAGGACCTAGAGGAAGTTGGACCTTGTATAAAGCAGCTCTTAACAGCCTTTCTCAGAACACTCAGTTTTAGTGTGTTTTATTTTTAAAAGCAAAAAAGGTCCTTCTCACCACACCCCCTCTCTTCCAGAGGGTTTGTCAACACAAGAACAGCTGTGAGCTTCCTGGAGACATTGGCATTGTATTAAAATAGTAAATGTACTTCAATACGGAGTTCCCCCTGTTTTGCAGCTACAACAGCCTCCACTCTTCTTGGAAGGCTTTCCACAAGACTTTGGGATGTTTTATTTGAGATTTCCCCATTTGTTCTGTAGAGCATTAATAAGGTCAAGCACTGGAGTCAGACAAGAAGGCCTGGCTCACAATCTCTATTCCAAAGGTGCTTGATGTGGTTGTGGTCAGGGCTCTGTGTGGGCAGGTCAAGTTCTTCCACACCGAACTAATGTCTGTCTTGTCCTACTCAACCAAAGTGAAAAGAGGCCACATATCAAAGCACAATATGCAGGGGCCGGATTCTGGATTCAAAATGTCACTTAAAATTAGAATTATGAATCTCAAAGCTCAAAGTATTATATGAGAAGTCAAAATTATGAGTCTAAATGCTCAGAGTATGAAATTAAAAGTCAGAATCCTAAGTTTGAGTCCTAATTGTGAGATGTTAAATTGAAAATGTGAAATTAAAACACAAATTAATATATTTTCCCACGTTCCTGACTTCTTATCTAAATATTTTTACTCCTCACTTTTTCAGATTTTGGGACTTAACAAGGATATCTTAAATCACCAGGGATACATTCACATTTTTATACTTGAGGAAATCTGCAGACCTCAGACTGACGGGCCAGTTATAACAGAAATATGAGATCATCTTGCAGGCTGGATTTAACTGTTCCATTGACCGGATTTTGCCCCCAGGCCTTGAGTTTGACACCTGTGGTTTAGCCGAAAGGGGGAATAGATGCTTAGGAACATCCTCATTCAGAACGACCCATTTTGTGCGACAAATGTTTGCAAATGGAGACTGCATGGCTAGGTGATGATTTTATACACCTGTGGCAACGGGTCTGATTGAAACACCTGATTTTCAGTTACCAGGTGTGGCCAAATACTTTGGTCCATATAATGTATGTATGTTATGCAAATTAATGTCTTAAGAGTGTGTGTCTATTTCCAGCAGTAGCATTACTGCTTTCACTCTAAAAGTGGTGGCAGAACTTTTGTAAATGTGGTAGGTCTAACTATGATTCTCTCATTCTCAGATGTTACATGAGGGTGTCACACTCCGGCATTGTGGTGTGGTCTCCTCTCAATTCAGAGTGTACCACTGGTAGTAATCCAATCTGCAGTAATGTATCATTTAAAAAAAACTGTGTTACTCCTTTCTAAAGCCTATGTATGGATAACAATGCAAAGTTACTGGACAGAACCCAGTGAGGAAAAAGAGACAAAGTTTCATTTGATAATCTGCCCTAATGTCACTAAGTTTGCCGGTGATGCTTGAGAACAACACTGCAACTATAAGTCACTTTCAGCACTCCTGTAAAAATGATTATCTAATACAATCCTTACTGTGTTTTTAGACTGTAAAAGATGCATTTCCTTATAGATTGTGAGGCATGTGCTCTGCCTGTCTGAAAGTGCCTGGTCCGACCTGGTTCTTGTATGTTTTGATTAATCATGTGGTGGTAATACCATATACAAAAAGGTGCTCCACTCATTCATATCTCTCCCCTTTCCAGTCTTCTCTCTTTCCGCTCTGATGATCAGCTAATTATGGCCGTTCACCCTCTTAAGTACTAAGCCAATCAGATTCTGCCACAACCTTGTTTGACCAATCATCACACACCTGTCATATTTTAAATCTCATTCTCTCTGTCACAGTCAGCCTGTCATTTCAGTGTGGATGCTGCAACCCTCCTCCACCTCAGCCACCTCCATTCAGTTAACCAGCATCTTGTCCAGATCCTCACAGGTCTCCTGCTCATCTCCTCCTGCATACCTCAGTCTTCTCCTCGAAGCCACCTCATTGGTTCCTGGTCCAGCCTCTCAGAGGTCTACTCCTCATCTGATCCTCATCTGGGGGTATCCTATTCCTGCTGTTTGCCTCACTACCTTTTCAAGTTCATGAAATTGTCACAATGGAGCCTAATTGCCAAAGACTTTGTACATTTCTCTTACACTAAATTTGTAAAATACATTATTGTTAAACTTGTATTAGGTCTCTCCTGATTAAAATGCTACAGATATGACCCAATCCTAGCACCATGCATTGGTTTAACATCGGTCAATATTGACCCTGTTGACAAACATCTGCTATTGACAAAATAAAGCAGCATGACGAGGCAAAAGTAGCCAATGTTTATCTGTTGTCTCCAATCACTTTATTCTGGCAGCTGGTACATATAACTGCTAAATCAAATACGATTGGTTTAACTGGGAGAAGGCATCACCTGCTGGACAAACTCTAATCTTTAATGGTGAAATACAAGAGAAAAATATGTCCATAGTCAGAGTGTTTCAGCAATAAAAGCAATAAGGAAAACATTTGTATAAATCATCACGTTTTCTAAGTTACAAGTGCATGCAATTCAGTACATGTGCATGAAGAAAAAAATACTAGATTTATTTTTCTCCCAACAGGAAGAATGGGCATCTGATTAATTCTTCATCCAACACCAGCATGTGTAGTTCCTCCCACTCTCTTTATGATTCCGATCAGAGCAGTTTGAATCATCTCTAAAGGTCAAGTAGGACCTGTATCGGTCATTCAGCAGCATCTTCAGCTCTAAAGTAATGTGAGTAAATAAAGCAGCCTGCACGCTGCTTTGCTCCGAACAACTTTAGGATTCAAATCAATATTAAAGCTATGGGAAAAGAGCTGCTTTTTGTATGAGCTGGAAACCCACTACTTATACTGCTGACACCTCCTTATAAGCTATACCTAATGAAGCATCCATATGACATTTAAACTCCTGTAAGGTAGTGGGACATCATAATTCATAGCTCAACCTCCTTGAAAATGGGACAGGAGTTTTAATCCCACATTATTTTTACTCATATCAGGAATCACAGCTTTGTTCATATATTGCATCAATAAGCTGTACTTTAAAAAGTCTACATATTTGGATTCCTATGCTTACTATAAAATACTTAAAAGAAGGATCTTTTTTATGTGTGACTGCATTCTCACAGAATTTTAAAAAGATTATAATTGGAAAGGATTACAAGATCATCAGAAACAACGTGAAAGAACAATGCAAGGATAATCTCTCAAACTTATTCATTATTTATTCAGTATTCAAAGTGAAATCCACAGCAAACAAGGAGCAGGACTTGACAGATTTTAAATTTCTCTCCTCTCTTCTCTTAAGCCGAGTGATTCAGTTATAAAAAGCTCAAGTTGGGCATGGTTATGCAGAGCTTTGCAGTTGCCAAAGAGTAATTTGATCTGTATTCATAAAGCCAAATATGCTTTTACCAGAGATATTGCAGCAGATCGAGTCTTGGATTCTGTGAAGCCAAAAAGACACACGAGAAGTAAGGTCGAACCATTTGGAAAGAGGATGCAGCTTGACCGGTGGCTAACCCAAAAAAGGAATGTATAATTTATTATGTTGGTAGTATCCATGGTGCGGCTTGGATATTAATAGGATCATAAATAACAACTCCACTCCAGAAATGACCATTTCCACATTGTGAAACATCATGCAGAGAAATCTCAGCCATGCAGGCAGTGTTCAGCACCTTGGACAGCGACACAGACAGCCAGCTTTTGTCCCTCGGGCTGTTCTGACATTTTCTACAGTTTCTACAAATACCAGCCGTTCTGGTAACTTCTGAAACCTTTAATGGAAACTCCTAGGTCACCGTACATTATTATTCACCTCAGATGTATCTGAAAACTAATTGGTTTAGAAATGTTTCTCTCAGAGATAAGGCACTATCTCAGAATAATTTGACATTACTGATCTAGCTATAATTAAATGTTATCGCATCAAAGTGAGCTGGAACTCCACTGATAGCCTCAGAAAATCCTCTGATTAAGTATATTAACTCTCATATGCTCACATCAGGACAGTGTGGTTAGGCCTGAATGGAGTGAGCAGCCATGTAGTGCAGGGATTGTCATAGTGGGGGTCCTGATCCTCTGGGCTGTAGCCAGGAGACACGAAGGAATGAGGTAGAAAATGGAAAAATAAAAATCAATTACTGTAAAACTTCAAGTAATAGTCTAGGCTTTATTAAAGCCACAATTTGACGAATTTATGCACTGAAATATCCATATAGGCTCTTTGTAATCGACAACCGTTAGGAATGAATGGGAACAGAGGAAGTTCGTAGCTAGAAGTTAGTACTTAACAGTTCTAAATGGACCTATGCTGTAGTTACCGACAGAAATTTCGGCATTTATATTTACATCTTTTGTCGTTATTTAGTCTACATTTAAAAAGCCAAACTGTGACAAAATGAAGAGCCGTTTGGGAGCCAACAACCAGCTCTAATGAGTCTAGTCAAATGATCGGGATCTCTGAAAGAGACAGATATCCCATCAAAACACAGGAGAGTTGACTGATGTCAGCTGAGGAAACACAGAGAAGATCAGAGTTTAATGAGCTAAACCATGACAAAACTGAACTGAACCGGACCAATCTGAGGAAACAGACCACACACAAGAGTCGTGTGACATCGCTCATCCAGGCTTTAGATGGAGGCTTTTTTAATTCCTGCCTGCTGCTGTTTCTCTGGGAGTTGTTTTAAACTTTTCTTAATTTTTTTTGCCTGAATATTTCCCGGCTTTCAGGACACAAAAGTAGCAGAGGAATTAAGAATGTTTCCATATTCACATTTTGAATACTTGCCATAGTCGTAAACAGCTTAAAACATGGCCTTATGGTAGCATCTCCATGTAAAAATCACAACTTGCTCCCCAAGGGGGGTTCCTCGCTGCCGCGTGACATCCTCTGCAAAGAACCTATTAATCAGAAAAATGACCACTCCTATGATATATTCTTTTTTTAGTTGAGTACCGACATTACCACAAATATTTCCAACAGTATTCAAAACCAGAAGAATTCTTAATTTTGACAACTGTACCAGGACGTATCTTGTTATGGTGACAGACATGACTTGATTACCATATGTAAATGTTGGATGTTATGTGTAAGACTGCTACATGGTGCTGTAAGAAGTGCTACAGGATCTCTCTGTCCCTCTCTGTTGCTGCCTCTGTTTATTATTTATAATCTGCCACCAGTTGCAAGTTCAGTCACCAGAGCTGATCCTTGTAGTACCGGATCCAGAATGTCAGTTTCTTTGTATATCCAGTTTTGACAATGGGAGGATTCACGTTACAGCAAGTTTACAAACTAGTTTGTCTTAAAGATTATCTCAAGTGTACCTCAGCAACTTTAGGGTCATGCAAAATCCATATCCATGCATATCTGACACCTTGACATGATAAAGAGTCTTAAGCTGAGGTCAGACAACATAATTCGTTAGTCTGTTACGAGGCAAACTATGTCAGATTAGGTGATCACAGAGCCACAAATCCGTGCCGTGGTTTGAATGGCAGACATGACTGACAATATGTATTTTTGAAAGAAGAAATTAATATATGAAATGCTATGTATGTATGTGATATCAGATGTATGATGTCATATATATATGCTTTGTATGTATCTCTTAATGAAGGACACAGACTGTTGTTTGCTGTATTCTGAAAAAGGGCATTAAGATAAGAAAAACTATATGTATATGATATCAGATGTATGATGTCCTATATGTATATTATGTATGTATCTTCGAAGTAATGACACAGACTGTTGTAGGCTACATTTAAATTAGCAAATAAGACATGAAATGTTTATGTGTATGATGTCAGATGTATGATCAAGGTAACAGTTGAGGTGTTGTTTGTTTTATTTTTAATTGCCTTATAATGTTTTTCTTTATTTTTGTTTTTTCATTTGCTGTATAATTTTCTTTCTACGGTTTTTGTATGTATAATTTCTGTTGGACCCCAGGAAGAATGGGGATCTTAATAAACTAAACTAAACACGAAGGTACGAGAAAAATAATTGCAACTAATGTGATGACATTAGAAGAAAAGAGTCTTGGCTAGATAACACCCAGAAAAAAGACTGTAAATAAACAGACTGTACTTTAGTACTGTATTTGTTTGACTATCCAAATATTATGATGAATGAGAGAGAAGCTTGATGCTAATGCTAGTGGCAGTTACCAAGTTGCTGAAGTACATCTGTTGTTTCTCACCAACTTATCTTTATTTTTCAGTTGTGGTAGTCCATCTATGACACATCACAAAGGCTGGGATGTTGACGGAGCTAGGTTTCATCTCACAGCACCAACTTTATCAGTCTCTCTCTCTTTGCTGTTTGATTTGTTTACATTTGTGACAGAGGGTGTAGAGAGGACAAAAACCATGTTAAGTCTAACATGTTAAAACATGTTAGACTTACCGTCAGGAGGTCGGTAGGTGTCTCAGATGTGACTTTGATCGCTGTTCACTATGACGCAGTACACGACGAAGTTCCTACAACTGTTGGGACAGGCTGTAATCATGCTGAAAACATGTAGCTTGACCACGGCTGAAGTGACGTTACTCATAAAGCAGACAGTTGAAGCTCATTTGCGGAGGTCACCATATTAGAAATGCTGCCCTTAAGTAACGTTCAGTAAAGGCAAAGGGCTAGATCTAAGTCAAGCTGTGCGCTTCAAAACATTATTTATAAAGCTTGGTGTTAGCTCATGTGGAACACAGCAGTCAAACACTCAGCCCTGATCAGCTGCTGGCCAGCTGATCCCAATTATCACCTCCCAGCTCCCACAGCCAATCACAGCTCTTTCTCTCAACACAGCAGTGTATTTAAATATGACGTACTTCTCACTAATCCCTGCTTGCCTTAATGCTGATGCAACACGCTGCTGGCAAAGCTTAACCTTCTCCACCCCAGCCTCCTCCTTTATAGCATAAAGCTTGTTGCAACCTCATATTCAGATTCACGCTACTATAGATTCATTGTTTTGAACTAATTTTGTTGTATTAATACACATTGTCATAAATGCATCTATTCATGCTGACATTTCCTGGAAAGTCAAAGCATGCTGCTTGACTCTTCTAAACAGAGCCTTCTCTGCCAAGTAAAACTGTATATCCATTTTACAATAAAACGGTAAGAGTTTTCCTGAATGAAATACATTCATTTTTATTACATTAAAAATAATTTTAATTTTGGGTGTTTTTTTTTTTTTTTTTTTTGCCTTTTTTAATTTTTATCAGAGAGACAGGACAGTGGATAGAGTCAGAAACAGGGATTAGAGAGTGGGGAATGATGTGTTTTGAAAGAGCCTGAGGCCAGACTTGAAGCTGGTCCGTCATTGCGTCTGGGTATTGATAGCAGAAATGAGCCAACATTTAGTGCCGATATATTAGTTGTAAATAGTGGCTTTTTTTTTTTAATCTGCCAATTCCAATAATTAAATTTTTAAGCTGATGTCAACCGATACTGATATCATTCCAATAATATCATGCATCTCTATTTTGATACTCGTTTGATTGACCATTGGACTTGTACTTATTCTAGCATTTTTCATGTTGTATTTGTAGTAAAACAGAAATCCTGATGGATGTCTGTTTTACTGCTGACTGCAAACAAATTTCCCTTAACAGTTATAATGAAGATGACCATAAACCTTTTTAGCATGGAGGTTGCCACTTGCTTGATATCAAATATGGCTGACTTCCAAAAACTCTCTGAGGACTTTTTTTTAAAAGCGTGCTTGCTTGTACCTTTTTGTTATTTTCTGATCTGCGCTTAATTTGCCAATTAAAATGTATAAAATGGAGCATTACTTTTAAGCTGTCATCTACATTTAAGAGAAGTTTTGTTTGTTTTATTTCATTTTTATCTCACGCTGTCTTTAGAAATTACTTTTAATTGAACGTCGCTTAAGATTTTTGTCACTTATTTGTTTTAAATGTCATCTGCTTGGCTTCTTGTAAAAACTGGCAAAAATGGCCAGATAAAGTGGGGAAAAGGGGTTAAAGTGTGGCAAAAATCCAAATGGGGTGTGCAGTGGCACAAAGGGACAAAAACTTACAGGAAAAGTGGTGAAAAGAGGTTAAAATGTGGCAAACCATTGGTATAAAAGGAAAAAAGGGGCAGAAAGTATGTTAAAAATGGGTTAAAAGTGGCAAAAATTGTGGATAAAGTACTGAAAAGTGGCAAAAATAGACAAAAAGTAGCAAATATGGATAAAGGAGTGGCACAAAAGGGATAAGACAAGCAAGAAAAATGGTTTAAAGGAGTTAAAGAATGGCAAAAAATGGGTTAAAAGTGGCAAAATGGTGCAAAAGTAGCCAATGGCAAATTAATGAAAAAGCAGGAAGTGGGTTAAAAAGTGATAAAATAGCAAAAAGTGGCAAAAATGGATTAGTAGCACAAAGTAGTAGCACAAAGTAAAACAAAGTGTTGCAGACATGGCAGAATGAAGCAGTGAAGTAGTGAAAAGCGTGGAACATGAGTCCATATGGTGCTTAATCAGAACTGCTGAGGGCCCATTCTCAGCGATCTTCAGAAACCCAGCCAATTCTTTGGGTCTATGGCATTATAGATTGGGATAGATCTCACTGGTAATGCCTAAAAACGTCCTGCGTTTTGAAAGAAAATACAAATACTAATAAAATAATATGTTAATCAGAACAAAATATTGATTTAATTTTTTTATTTGGAAGTCCTGCCCCCAGAGACTCTGTCAAGAGTAAATCTGGCCCTTGTGCAAATGTACTCAATGACCCCTGCTGTTAGGCATTTTGATTTGTTTCTTCGTTTACAATGTGCTATAGACTGTCCATAATGGTGCCACTGGTGTAACTAGGCTTATTTCTGCTGTAACCAGCTGCAACAACATTGTGTTGCTGTTACACTTCAGCTTTTCCTACTTAATTTCATGAGGGAATATTTCCAGTAGCTAACTTCAGCTAACCAGCTGGATCTATTTCAGAGTGAGATTATTGCAGGAACCTTTCTCAGCGCCGTCCTAAAACAACCTTAACTTTTCTTTTTAATCCATTCCCTCCGAGCACCAATTGGTATGCGCTCAGTGGGAACATGTCTTTGTTTTCCAGCAGTGCCAGTCCCAGAATATGGCCAATAATGTATCTGAGGGGCGGGGAGCAGCAGCAGCAGCGCGGTCTGCAGACCCGCCGAGGCTGACAGTCTGGCGGAGAGCCGAGGAGAGGAGAGGCAGCAGGCAGCGGCGCTGGTGGCGGCAGAGATGGGCTCACACCTCTGAATCACAACTCAACCTCCAGTTACCTCAAGCATCTCGGAAACCTGGGACGACTACTTGTTTTTTCTTCTGCTTCTTTATAGGAGGGTTCTCGTTGTGTTGACGCTACTTAAAAGCAGGAGCGGGAAGCTTTACAGTTCCATTCCTGTCGTCTCACCTGCACGGCCGGCGAAGAGCTCTCACGCTGTGGTAATAATGCATCCAGATAAGTACTTACCTGAACTGGTGTCCGAGAAAAACAGCCTGGACCCCTCCTTCGTGCACGCCGTTCGCCTGCTCGCAGAAGGTAAGTCGTGCATTTGTTCAAGTCTTATCTACTCTCAGCATTGTACACATCCTGTACAGTAGAAACCCCAGTCTCCCCTGCCAGTGAAACACCATTGTATTTCAGGGACTCTAATGTGCCCTTGACTGTTGATGCTCGCTTGATACTGGGTGATGAATTCACTTTGCAGCGTGACTGTACCGAGGGGAGCTGGTCTCTGGATCCAGTGTGTAACTTTTCTGGTGTTTTCCACCCTCACGTAGAGGAATGCAGGGAGCATAAAAAGTAAAGTGTGCGTAAAGTCAGGGAGCCATCATCTCTGTTTCCATCCCTCTGCCCTCCAAGGTCATGCAGAGGCACACAGCAACCAGAAAATAAACTGGAAGTTTTAATGGGCATCTCTCCAAGAGAAAAGGAACCAAAAAATGATTGTGGAATGGATTTCAGATGCACTGGTGATCATTTTAGTTAGTGTACCAGTTGCAGTTTTGGGTCAGATTTTCATGTAAACAAGAAATTATTGCATTTTAAAATGAGTACTCTCTGCTGGATCGAACTTATACTTGTTTTGCACAAACTTGACATCCCGTTCTTGGGTTATCTTGAGCACAAAAATGCACATAACTCCACCTGAGAGAGTGCATGCTAGAATATAAGTTCTATGTACAGTTTTGCACAGCAGCCTCATACAGAGCATTGGCAAAATATTAGTGAATTAAACACTCTAAGTGACTTATCCTTAGCACTAGTCTCACCTCCTCTGTAACACCGAGCACTAACAATAACTGATAACTGTCACCAAGGTCACAGAAGGGACTTAATGCCATTGAGCCAGATGTTCCGGTCCCTTCCCTGACTTAATGTTACAGTATGTCTAACAGAGCAGTATAATGAGGCTCAGCCTGCAGAATACAAAGTACTCTTCCATACCCCAGGTAGCTTTTTGTGTCATTCTCATGCTGAGAGTGTGTCACTTCTGATGGGACATGTTCCACTGCAAAGCAAACATAAAAACTCAGCTCAGTTCACTCACTCACATTTATCTTTAATGTTATTTTTTTTTTACATTTCTCCAGTGATATTCCAGACTGTGCTCTGTACAACCATCCTCTAAACTACTTATTATATGAGGAAGTATGGATATAAAAATAGCTCTGATGACAGTTTGAATAGATGCTTGGATGAATGAATATAATTATGGTGTCAGAGACTTAAGAGCCCGCTGCTTCGGACACATTTAAACTTTTGTATGCTTGTAAGGGTAATCATAAAACCAGAATTTGAAACTTGGAATATATTATGCAAAAAAATGATGATACGAGGCATAGTTTCAGCTATCACAAATTACAAGCAGAAGTGGCACTGAAATATCGCAAACATGCAGTATCATTAAAATCCCTAAAATGTACAGGAGTGTGCTCACAATATTTAAGGGATGTATAAAATAGGTGCAGTTTTTTATATTTCTGAACTTTTTAAAGAAACAAAACAACAGATGTATATTTCAATATATGTGGTATCAAAAAATATTCAAGGGTCAAAAATGCCAATCTGAATGCTTCTTCTTAAAACATTTATATCACAATAATGACGGTTAAACTCCGACTTGAGACTAACAATTATGTTTGCTGTTAATTAACAGTTATCAGCTTTTTAAAATCAACACTAAAGTGTTCATACACTTTAAACTAGGCATGCATGGAAATGATGTTATCAGTAGATATTAGGTTAAATTGAACTTTTAGCATCAGCAAGTATGAACATTTCTGCTGACATTTACTGCAGATATATCAGCCATACTTACTGGCAGTATAAATCATACACCTGCCTTTAATATTGGCAAATGGTACAAGTTTACCATTAGGAGTAGATGGTTGCCTAGGGTGTCACAGACTCCAGGAGGCCCACTGTTAGCCCTGAGCCTTTTGAGTTAAGTTCAAAACATAAAACATCTACCAGACTGTCAACTTCCTCCCTCCTCGATTTATATGTCGGTATTGGTGTTTTAAAATATCATCATTTCTTATACCCATTATGTGTGTTTCTATGATGATTGGCTGTCCGAATGTTTGCAGCTGTAAAAAAGCAATTTACTGCATAGGACTAATACAGTATCTATCTGTCATTTTGATATAGTCAAAAATTCAATATTGCGTATCCCTACAAAAACAAACCCTAATAGTTAGGGATGTAGCGGAATCAAAGTCTCACGATACAGTTTTTAACTTGGTGACAAGTCCACGGTCCAGTATTTATTGCGGTATTAAAAACAACCTCAGAACAACAGATGAAGACTTAGAAAAATTGACTTCTGCATTTATTAAACAATTGCACTTTAAATATAACAATATGTGCAAAAAAGTGTTGTAGGTGTCATAGTCTTAAACGTGATTGAAAATTTTGAAAGATCTATTAACAAATAGAGGATAAAGGAAATAAGATGAAGTATGGGATACCTAAAAGTTCTTTTTATAAAATAAAAAACTGCACCAGGTGAACCTTGTTAATAAAAAGGTTTTTCATCTGGTTTTTCAAACATTTTCAATTCTACTACCTATTTTTTACTTTGGCTCCAGGGTGTTTACTAACCTTCTAAAACCTTCGTTGCTCACCACTAAACGGCTGTAGGTCTTTGGCGATATATTCACCTATACTCCTTGTAATCTGTTGAGCCCTTGCACTGTTGTGGGGAAGTGGGACTGCACACGCTTCTGCGAGAGTCTTTTGCTCCTTGGATCTCCGTGAGTCTTTACGGAATGATGATTTATCAAGATGCTCTTCATGTTACTTGTATTCTCCATGAAGTGTGTCACTCCGGTCCGGCAGTGTCTGCTTACTGTCTTTTGTTTGTCTGTCATTTTTGCTCTTCTCATTTCTTGACACCAGGAAACTAAAATGTTTCCACACGTCAGATGTAAAAGTCATTGGAACCTCCGCAGTTTCAAAAAGTTTGTCACTCGTCTCTACTTTGCGACTCCATTCATCCACCATCTTCGTGCTGTAAAATCAAGCAAACAACGCTTTACATCCACAGTATGTTGTATTAAGTTGTTCAGTGATCTTTTGAAATGCTTCACTCCATATTCTGCAATTGTTGCTGGTCAGCTGCATGTGTGGAAGCTTATTGTTGGTGAGGGAGTTGCAACCATCATCCTAGAGTCCAGGAGTACTGGTTAATACCTGCAGCAAGTAGCTGTAGAAACTGTTTCAACAGTGGCGTCACTTTTAACACGAATTGTTGTGGATTCAGTCAGTGCAGTCATGGGAGGGATCTACAAGTGGATATCTCTTGTGCATGACAATGGTGAAAATGCATGAATAAAACAAGGAAAAAAAAATCAGCAAATATATGTAGGTGGCTGTAAATATACCTGGGTGGCCCACCCAAGTATAGTCTTTGTGGGAAACACAGTGGTAAATATTTGACATGTTTGATTGCAGCATCTTGGATTTTCTATGGCGCTCACAGACTGCCACTTAAAGTTTGATATCTACACTCGTGCTTCACCTTGTGTAGTGTGTAACACATGGAGGTGGCATCGTGGGTTGAAGTTGTTCCGCCACTGATTCGCCATCAGAGATTTTGGCAGAGGCGTACTGAGGGGAGTGGCTGGCAAAGTGTAACATCTAAACTTTGCTTGACTGTGTAGCTCTAAGTGAGTGTCTAAGTGTTGCAGATGCAGTGTGTAAGTGCAGAGGGGTAAGACGGCAGAACTTTATTATGGCACTGTCGCTGTACTGCAATATGTAACAAGCACTGGATTGTCCTAGTATCTGGGGTGGCTGTGGGTCAGTGGTAAAGTCAGTCAGCTCTGTATGAGAAGGTTGTTGGTTTAATCTCAGCTCCTGCAGTCCTCATGTCAGAGTGTCCTTGGGCAAGATGCTGAACCCCAAAATGATCCCAGTGGCTGAGTCAGCAGCAGCATGTGAATATGCATGAATGAGATTAATTAATACTGATGGACACTTTATGTAGCATCCTCTGCCATCACTTTGCAAAATGGTGTGAATTGATGAATGGATGACCAGTGTAAATGAGTGGGCAGAACACTGGAGTGCTACATAAGTACAGTCCATTGCCATTTAATTTACTTTGGATTATTTACTGTAAATTATCGCAGCTTTACACAGAATGCTTTTGTTTGTCAACTATGAGCATTAGACAAAATCTTTGCTTAATAGCCTGGAATAGAGCTGTGAAATAAATCACAATTTTACTGTTATCTCGATATGAGGATTTACAATAAACACGTTGCAGAAATCTGAATTCAGTGCAGCTAGACAGTGCTTCCTTAGTCAGCAAATTTATATTTCACCTCTTGGATGGACGCTGAAGCAGAGCTGAAGCTACCAGTTAGCTGAATTTAGGGCTAAAATAATCCTGCAATATTATACATGTACATTATATGACATATACTTTTAGTGATTTAAATATGTATAGGTATTCATCTCACTGTGTATCGCAGGGCATACTTTGATTTAACACCGATATTTTGGCTGTAAAAATCTGCCTATATCAGCTGTAAATATTAGCCGTACAAAGACACAAGTTTGTGGAGTTTTAAGCTGGACCAATGGACTTATGACAAATAAAGTCTTTTTCTTTATCCGTCATTATGTTTAACATTTTAAAGTCTGGTGTAAGGACTGGAATCTGTTAAATTGTTCATGCTTTAGCTTTAAATTGTGTACTTTAAGGACTGAAGCTTTTGGTCTGAACTGCACTTAGTTATCTGTTTCAATATTGGTGTCTGTTGAATTTTTTTTGTAAATATTGGAATATCAAATATTGTCAAAAATCCAATACTGTGCATCCCTAGCACTTACTTTTGCTGTTGCCATAACATAATGTGCAGTAAAGTTGATGCAACGCATGACTATCTTGGAAAAAGAGAGAGAAAATACAGATGGTCAAAAATAACAGACACCTCAGTGGAAATGACAGGAAGTGTGGGATCACCGGTGGATAAAAAGAAAAGTAAATGTGGAGCAGTGTGTCCACTGTAAAACAGAATACAGCACTTAGTCCATAGAATCCAACAGGTAAGGTTAATGATAGGTTAACAATTAACATAAATTTGTTTTGTGGTTGAGATTAGAGATTAAACGGTTACTGGTTTCATTAATAACCATGATAAAATTCCCTCACGGTTTTCATACTGTTCATATTTTAATTATCATTAAAACCGACACTTAAATATCATAAATAACGTCCGGACTGCATGCTCTTTAGGTTGGTTTACTGAATTAATGGGGATAAAGAAGGTCGACAGGTTGACTGGAGGTGTAAAGAAACATTTTAAGGGAGGAGGAGACCTCACTGTCTCCTCTGTCGTCTAGCCTGCACACTCACTGTGACGGAGTTCAGAGCAAAGAACGGACAAACAAGTAGACAAGGAACACATTAGAAGTAGGCTGGTTAACTCATACAGTCAAATCACATCACCATTGTGAATCAGATTAAACCCAAATGCAGTACCTTAGATTAGGGAATAAAAACAAACTGACTGTGAGAGCAGCACGCACTCACTGGCTTTAGCTGCTCCTCTTCTGCTCAGAAAGGCCATGCAAAGCACTCCCAAACTTTAGAGCAAGCCCCATTGTTGATATATTATTCATTATTGATTTGTTTTTATCCCTGGGATGATCAGCATGTACCTGCCTTTAACAATGTAATTTCCTTGGTCATGGCACTATAACTATTTTGTATCATATAGTTGAAAAAATATAATAAGGGATCATTTTTACGGTGATAAATCTCTGGATTTCTGTAGGTAATCACAGTTAACTGCACCTTATTTATAGTATTTTAAAATTCCACTATTTTGCATTCTAAAGTGGTTTGTGTAATTTTTTTTTATTTTTCCTGTCTGCTGTCTTGGCCAGGACTCCCTTGTAAAAGAAACATTTTTGCAATCTCAATGAGAAATAAATACTGGTTAAATAAAGGTAAATAAAAAAAGGGTAAGAGACTTCCAGTTTGGATAGAGGCCTGCTTTTATAACTAGACTGAAGATTCTCACATGAATGTTACCACAGAAAAGGAACTTTTCATGGACCAAATAGGCCATGAGTAAATAGTAAAAAGGTTACAAATGATAACAAATGCTTCAGATGACTTTTGACTTGTCCACTAGGCTGAGAGTTTTTTAAAATGAAATGAGACATTAAGGGGGAGTGATGTACTTCTTTTACATCACTGTGGCTGCAGGGGGGCGCTGACCTGGCTTAACCAAAGTTTTTGAAAAGCAACAATAAAGCCTGTAATTAATTGTGATTTTAAAAAAAAGTGTGGGTTTTAGTTAATCACGATTATTGCGATTAATCTTGATAGCTCTCACTAATTTAAAATGATAACTATTAACAGGATTGCTTGCTTGTTCTGTGTCATGTATGAGTATATCAGACAGCGTGCAGCGTTTATTTATTGAGGTGAAGGGGAAAAAAGTCAGCTGGTTGGGACTTAATGACCAGGAGGTGTCGTCTTTTCTCTCTTCCTCTCTCTCTCTCTGTAACAGACACTAATGCTAACATGTACATTTAAATCCCATGATAAATAGACTCTACCTGCATTGCCCAGCACTGCATGCTCCTCTCTGTCTCCTGCTGCGCATCCTGAGTGAAAGGTGTCAGCCCTACAAGTAAATGCCTCAGCAGTCGGCCAGGCCGGCAATCGGCTGACCTTCGCTTAACACCGCCATAAAAAGTAAAAATGACTACCTCTGATAATGATTCAGACGTAGCACATTTTGAGAGCAACATCTAGATAATGCATGTAAGCCCTTTAATTCTTCCTCTGTTTTTAAAGTGAAAGGAAGTGCCAGTATCCTCTTTGACAGCTCATTTTTAACAGTGTAAGACACTCTTGTTAAAGCGGATCAAGTCAAACTGTGCGTCTGATTAATGCGCTCTGATTGGACAAGGTGTTAGTCCCCTGGTACCTCGACCCTTGAGCTTTCCTGTTGAAATGTGTTGATGAGACACCTGACAGGCCCGCTCTTGTTGCTAACTGATGCAGATGGGATCATGTGTCACCCAGCTCACTCTGCCAGATTTACTCAGGGCTGCTGACGCACAGAGCCGGGGTGCACACACAAAAAAAGTCGTCTTTATCATACCCAACACAGAGAACAGCAATTAGCATGCTAATATGGGACTGTGTGTTTAGTCACTTATTGGCCTTTTTAAATTTTAATGTTCATTACATTATGGTCAAGCAGTCTGTGTCCATTAATTAACAACTTGCACTTCATTTCCACTTTCCTTCAATATATAATAGAGTGCAGTACAGTCTCCTACAGAACAGTGTAACAATGCATACAATAATACAATACATTGAATGCATTGCTATAGAATGGCATGCATTTGGCTGAAAAGAATCCAATCTGCTATAAAGTCAGCTCAGAGAGCTGCATGCGTCACCCATAATGGGGGACTACCATTATAATAAAGCATCAGTTCGGTCAGTCTTGTGATGTCATCTCTTAAAATATTCAACTCAATCAGCTGTGGGCTGCGTGTAAAATAATGTCAATAATTTCCCCCACTTTCACACAGCTGTTATCTTTCAGTCTATTTTCTCATGGATAATTCAGAATCATACGAATCGGTGGACAGCAGGATAAACTGCATTTGCAGGTTTATAGATTCACCACTATTTATCACCGCATATCAAAGCATGTAATCCTGAATTATTCACATCACGCACCATAAACTGCAGAACATGGATTTAGCATGGCTTCTGTTAACTGCTCCATATTTATGAGATGAATTCTCATTAGTTTAAATGATGTAGCCTCTAAATTCGTTTGTCTTTCTACGGGCAGATTTAAAGCTGTTTGGACGAGGCTCCCGCAGGCAGGTGGGTGAAGATTACTCTTTTGTAATCTCACTTGTTTTCTCTGATTGTGGGAGTAGTAAATTATTAAAGTGAGGATCAAATAAACTCAGATTAAATACTATGAATACTGAATGAAGTGGTATTTTCTCATCCAGTATTCCTACGGTCAACAGTCTCCTGAATAAAAAAAAAAGTTAGAGATTTTCTTTGAAAATGGATACATGAAGGCATAAGATCACAGGTATATTTCAAAGTATCACACTATTTGATATAACATGGCTTTATGGTCTCAGCATGGTCATGTTAAACTTCAAAGCAAATTCTGGCATTTTTTGGCAGCGAGTTTTTGTCAGCAAACAAAAAAGCAAGATACCCCATTGGAATCAAAGGCTTAAAACTATTATGGAAAGTCTGATTCTCACTATCTGCATTACTTTACAATAAGGCATTTCAAATGCTAGGAATTGGGTTGCCGTGGTGATTTCCCAAAACTTCAGTTCTGCATCCATCCATTTTCTATACCGCTTATCCCGTTCAGGGTCGTGGGGGGGCTGTAGCCTATCCCAGCTGTCATTGGGCGAGAGGTGGGGTACACTGGTTGCCAGTCAATCACAGAGCTGACATATAGAGACAGACAACCAGGCACGCTCACATTCATACCTATGGCCAATTTAGAGTCTCCAGTTAACCTAATGAGCATGTCTTTGGTGGTGGGAGGAAGCCGGAGTACCCAGAGAGGACCCACACTCGCATGGGAGAACATGTAAACTCCACACAGAAAGGCCCTGACCAGGAAGCAAACTAGGAACACTCTTGCTGTGAGGCCTCAGTTCTGCATGTTTCTAATAAAACAATTCAGGAAATGCAACATTTGTACAATTCATGAACTATGTAGGAGTTTGCTTGCTATTTTTGATGAACCTGTTCCCATCATAAGCACCCATCCTATCCAATAGATCTAGTTTGTTTTTAAACTTTGGTACTTTAAATAGCAGCATTCAGAAAAAAACAAAGGATTTATCAAATAAAAGTGTTTGGTATTAAAATATAGAAAATTTGGACATCCTAATCTCTTTGGGATGTCTTCAGTCAGTGAAGTACCATAAAAATTGAGGGCATAAGATGCATTTTAGATGCTCTTTCAGTTTTTAATGGTGGCTGTATTCTGCAGATGCAACACATTGACACTTTAAACTACAGCTGAACCATTTGCAAAAATAATCTAATTTTAATTAGATTTTCTAATTAATTAATTATCTAATTTTTTTTCCCATTATTGCGATTTAACCTGCGATTATTATTAGATTCCTCATCGTATGTATTTTTTCAACAAATACAAGCAATAAATCAGTCTATATTATAACCTATATTCAATCAGGAACTCTCATCATACATTTAACCATTTTATTGCAAAATGGATGTACATTTTTACTTGCTGGATAAGACTCTGTTCAAAAGAAGCTTCTTGGATTTGTCAAGCAGATACATTTATGACAATGGATATTAAAAACAATGAAATTATTTCTGAAGCATTTAATCCATAGTAGCATGAATATGAGGGTGCAACAAGCTTTAAGCTGGGGTGGAGGAGGTTAAGCTTTGCCAGCAGCAACAGCAGCAGCATGGGGCATCAACATAAATGAAAGCAGGAATTAGTGAGAAGTACGTCATGTTTAAATGGACCGCTGTGTTGAGAGAAAGAGCTTTGATTGGCTGTGGGTTCTTGGAGGCAATAATTGGGATGAGTTAACTATCAGCTGATTGTGGCTGGGTGTATGATTTCTCTGAACTAATGCTAAGCTTCATTAGTATTAGACAAAATGAACTAGGGTAGAACGATCAAAAAATGATCAGATTGCAGTTATTTTTGCTCATTCTGTTATCAGTTTGTTATCAGTTGCTTTATTGAAGGGGATTATCATGTTTATGTCTCATGTTTTGATTAAGAAAAATGTACATAAAACACAAAAAGGAGGATTTTAGTAAACCATTCTAAAAAACTGGAACTTGAATGTTTGCATAATGTGCATAAAATCTCTGCTGCTGCAAAAATGAATATATCAAACTGGTATTTTGACACGTTCTAAGTTAAAGAAATATTGCAACTTATGCGATTTGCAGCAGGCCATATTTTGATTTAATCTAATTTGCGATTAATTGCCCAGCCCTAGTTTAAATGCAGGGATAGGTGCATGACAAGTAGGGGTGCACCAATTGCAATTTTCTGGCCAATCACCTATCACCGATCTTTAAAAAGCCTGACCTGCCGATTCCGATTTTGGGTGATATCGATTTTTTTTTTTTATAACTGACAGCATACACCTTCAATGTTCCAATCTTATTTTATTGAAAAACATTGAACAATACCCGTGAAACAATACAAAATTGTTGTTTTAACTGCACATGAGGTAGTTTTCTCACATATAAATGAAAACTTTAGAGCATTGCTGTCCAAACTACTAAATTATATCAGTTCCTTTAGTCTTTCATTTTTCACATTTTAGTAGGTAGAGGTAGATAAGATCGGTGGATAAGATCAGTTTCATATGTAAGTATCGGCTGAGCGCTGATCCCCAAAAATTAAGGAAATCGGCTGACAAGTACAGCCACCATCATCACCCTTACAATGGAGAATGTATTCTCATTTCTCTGTTCTGCAACAGTGCCGTTACAGCTCACATCATGCTGTGATACACCCCAGACCAGCGGATATGCGACACTTTTCCCCTCATTCAATCATAAACCTGCATTTAAAGGAAAATGTATTTTTACTGTTTAGTATATTAAGGTTTTAGTGTGCTGGTTTGATTGAAAAGACTTCTCAATTGAAAACAAGAAGTGACAAGCAGAGGTAACCTGGCACACCAGGTAGACTGTTTCATATATCCACTGCATGGATATATTTCACAATTATCTGGTAAAGCTGGGCTTTGGACTGGCAAGAATAAGAAAAACAAATCTCTGAAAATGGTTGGACAAATGTTCAGCCTGTCCAATCATTACGGGCCAATCAGAGGGACAAGACAAAATGAGGTAGTAGGCATGTGCAGCTCTGGCAAGTTAAGTTGACTTGGTAGCGAGGTGCTCTCATAGTTTTACGAGTGGTGGCGCTTGCTGGATAAAACTTGTGTTGAGGCTGGTTGGGGAAAGTGTGTTAACATCTTCTCTGCCAAGGAAAGCTTTCAGTGTGGCTCTTTGCTCCTCTTTCAATAAAGTTATGCTGTCCAGATCTGATAAACCTGCTGCTTAAGCTAATCGCTGTAACAGCTGCAGTCATTCATGGATCGCAATACAACTAAACCCTCCCTTAACTTGTGCCGAAGTTAAAACACCTTTTCCATCATGACAAAGCTTTTAGTTGCAGTTCTTTCCTCTCATTTCATAAAGAAATGTGGTCTAGTTCGATAAAAATACCACTATATTAAAGCTATGCTTGAGCTAATTGCTACACCAGTGGCAGCCATTGCTAATCTCTTTCAGTACAACTAAACCTGCCAGTAGCTACTGCCATGTTCTCCTCTAGTGATGCTGATTGGTCCGTTTTCGGTTTGGCACAAACGTTGCAGGTTGGTCTTTTGTAAGATGGATTTGCCTAATTGACACACTGGAAAATCCATCTGATTTGCAAGGTTAAAGCAATCTGGCAGCACAGCTCCTGGACTGTGAGTCAGTCTCACAACAGGCGAAGAGCTCAGCTGTCTTACCATAGTAGATGTCCAAACTCCACCCAGTGAAAACAAAATGATTCTATAAAGCTGTTTTTAGTATGCACAGAAACTGCACTTTGTGGAAATGAAACGGAAACACGCAGGACAACAGTTTAAACTGTTTTTTTTATCCCTTTAAGAGACTCCAAAAAGCTGACTGCAGTCATTATACACTGAGGCGACTTTTGTGACAATTTTTATGATAAAATAGTGTTATTCTTCATAGTTGGCACAAAAATCCTGACTTGGTTAAACAAACAAACAAAAAAAAAAAACAATATTTGTAAGTTTAGGCCCACAGTGCTGGTTAACTGCTGTGTCCATGCTGCAGTGCAGGTACCCACCACTAGATGGGGTTTTTGTATCACTTAATAGGCCCTCTCTCCTGCATGTAAGCTGGCAGAGTGAAAGGATTTTAGGGGCAGCACAGTTTTGATCTAGAAAATGGAGACACCAAAATGGACTTTTTAGAGCTGGTTTATACAGGGTCAAAAACCTTCTCTGGTAGTTGATATATATTAAAGTTTGACCAAAGCACTGCACGGACATTTGTTTTAGACCACTGGAGACTGTTTTGAAAGTTGGAAAATGGGTATGATATGTCACCTTTACCCTGCAAGGAGGACTGAAGACTAGTAATGCATAATCTGCTAATGTTAGTCTACTTAAAAAGTTAATTATTTCCTGTGTTGTAATTTAATCTGAGTGGAAACAGCCTGGTTGTTTTAAAAGCAGGCTGAATTTATATAGTCTGCAGACAGAAGCCTTTAATAGATCCCTGTGGGTTTCTTTGTGAGACTCGCCTGCACGCTGTCATACTATGATAACCAATTCCTTATGAGATAAAAAGAAAAGCTGACAGGGAGGCAGAAGTGACACATTTGATGGACAAGAAGAACATTGGTGAGAAAAAGTAAGACAAGAGCGTGCTATGTTTCCAATTTTAGGATAAAGGGGACATTTCTCCACATCTTTTTTTTTTTTTACAAATATGAAGATCTAGTTTAAGTTGTTGCTGAACATTTTGACGGGGTGTGTAATATCTCAGATGCCTTTTGTGCTGTGCTACGAAGCACAGGGACAATACAAACAAGTCTGCATGAGATTTGAATGGTGATGGGTTCCCTGAATAAAATATGAGTAAAGATATGAAAGAGGACAAACATCATGACTTACATCAAGAGAAACAAAAGAGAGCAAAAATAAAAATATCTTAAGATCTGCTGTTGTCTGTGTCAGTGATTCTCAAACTTTCCCCCATTATGCTCCTCTTTGAAACACGTTACTCATCAAAGTGCCCTTGAACCACTGTGAATATTTTTGTTAGAAAATAACTACATCACAAAGAAGTACAATACCAAACTATGTTTTTTAGTGTTGGATTTTCTAAACTACAACTTGATAGATGAAAAAATGCCGTGCACTAATATCAGCCAACTGTTAACCAGATTTTCACTGCAACAAACAAGCCTGGAAAGAGTTCAAAATGAACTATAAAATCTTTAACTGTTGTTGCTTTATTTAAATGTATTTTTTCATGTTTTCACATGCACTGCCTCTATCTTTCAAAAGCAATTCTGTTTCTTGACTTTTTATTACCAGGCCATTTTTACTTCTACCAACATAAAAGAAAATCACCAAAGTATCTGCACTGTTTCTCTAACCTCCAATTTCCATATACAGCCACCACTCCGCAATCTGCTGGCGAACTGTACTGCAGAGAACATCGCTCCCTCTCTAGTCTATCAGAGCTTTTCCACAGCTGGCACTCCAGACCGGCAGCAGTGCATGCCTGGAGCGCCACATTAGTCCACTTCGTTTGAGATATGCTGTAGGTCTAGTTTCAGCGTAGAATATCCAGTTGTTTCAAAATACAACACAATGCACAGACTCCTGGTTGCAAATCTTCAGGATATTAAAATTACATCTCATCTTGCAGCAAGAGCAAAGGGTCACTGTGAGGTCAGTGGGTCACAGAACTACAACGGCGCCATTGACGAGGACAAGTTAACTTTTGAGGACATTTAGCCAAAGAATTTTACATAAAACCACATATCCTTTAAGCAAACATTAACCCTTTAGCTTCCTAATGTACTCACCCAATGGCAGAAGCAATAATATACCGGAAAGGATGATAAATTAAGCCCAAAAGATACAATAGTCTACTGTTGACATACTATTCCTGCGTGAATTTGCAGTTCTCCTGTGATCTATGCCTGCTGATCAGGGCTGCACACCCACTGGACTCGCTTCCAGTGGGCCAGGTCGCTCACCCTTCAATTGGACCAAACCGCAGCCCTTCAGTCCATGGTGTGGTCATCCTATGTGGAAATTGAGGGTAAGGCTTGTGGGCAGGTAGCTACACACCAGCAGAAGATAAACCTACACATGCAATGTACTTGCATGGTTATAGCTAGCCATATGTTTGACTCAGAACATGGCTCAACAAAAAGAAACATAATGTGGAGCCTCTCTGTGACACTTAAGTTGTTTTTCCTGCTGATTATCGAAAGTTTTATTGCTAAATATTAAAAGAACAATGACAGGGGCGCAGGTGGCCTAGTGGTTTGGGGTACGCCCCATGTGCACAGACGACCCGGGTTCAGGTCTGGCCTGGGGCCCTTTGCCGCATGTCTCTCCTCCGCTCTTGTCTCTGTTTCTGACTCTGTCTGCTGTCCTCCTCTGTCAAATAAAGGCACAAAAATGCCCAAAATAAATCTTTAAAAAAAAAAAAACCAAACAACAACAAAAAAAAATAGGCAAGAGCGGGTGACATTCGGTTAGTCACCTGGCTACACGTAATACTAGAGCTAAACATGCTGTTGACTGGACTCAGCCTGAGCTGTTCTTTACAAATCATTCGCTCCTCCAGCTGTGGGAGTTGATATGCCTCATGCGTGCATCACAGCACAATGTAGGCATTTAAACCAGTGATGACCGTGTTGCAGAAATCCATTCCATAGCAAACTAGAATGGACATCTGAGGCGGCAGACCCACGCCTAAGCAGCGCCACAGAGGAACTTACGCTCCCATTGATTACTATGGTGTTCAAAATTTTGAAGTCAGAGAAAAACCGAATGGTGCGCAGATCATCACCAAAATCTAATTGATTCTTCCCTGTCACTATCCCAATATTCTCTGAAAGTTTGGTGAAGATCCGACTTTCTGTTCTCGAGTTATCCTGTACACATACGTACAAACAAACAAACAAACAAAGATACGGAACCCTTTACATAACCCTCTGCCCGATTTCATCTGCGTGGGTAAAAATTTACCAGTGATGGTATTAATACCGGTTTACCACCCACCTCTAATTTCAAATAGTTGTATTGGGATCAGAACAACTCTGAGTGTGTTATCTTTTCATAAAGGGGCTTTTTCCAGTTTGACCAGACACTGTCTTTTCTCTCTTCTACTCTCTGTAACAGAGACAAACGCTAACGTGAACATTTTAATCTGATGTTAAATGGCATAATAGCATGCATTTACTAACCGGTAAATAAAAACAGGTCTCAGGAGTTGATGATTTCATGGAGAGCAGAGCAAAGACACTCTCCGCTAGGCCTGGGCGATGTGACCTAAAAATCATATCACGGTATTTTTCTTACTTTTGACGGTAACGGTATGATATCACAGTAGTACAACATTATTAGGAGACAATGTTTTTCAATCCAAATTCAATTCATCTCACCATGATGTTAGTTTGCCTTTCATTCTAGCAGAGGGCGCTCTCTGTGTTACTTGAACATTGTGTGACCTCTTGACCTCAGTTTTGCAAAGATGGAGGGCGTTGATAGCAGAGCAACGAGTGGACATTAACACCTAAGCACTGTAGAAGCACTGTGTGGAAATAATTTTTATTCTACACTGTGAATGGTAGAACAAAAAACACGAGGGTGTGATTCAGGAGATGCAAACGTACATAAAGGAGACTCTTCGCTCTGGCGACAGCAGACGGCTGCTTTGGGGGAGAGATCGGTGCACTAGAAGCCTGCTGCTCTCCAGACTGGCTCATAAACATTTTTGCATATCGGGAACCTCTGTGCGTTCTGAGCGGATGTTCTCATCTACGGGTAATACTGTAAATAAAATGAGAGCTGCACTTGATCCCGATCATGTTGACGGGCTTGTCTTTCTAGCATAATCTCCATAGAAATAACCAGGATGGTTCAAGATGCCATCAGTGTGTCAGTAAATGCTTAAATAGCAGTTTGCTGCTGTTAAATCCAAAGCTCAGTTGTCTTAAATTTGTCACACTGAACACTGGAAAATGTTTTTCATTCAAATTCTTTTATGACTGTTATTCTCTTTATTTTGAGCTCCTATTGGGTGTAGCTCAATGAAAGATAAGAAAAATGGAATGAGGATGTGTCTGTGTGTGGGGGTGGACACGAGCATGGCAGGGTGGGGGTTTGAATATCTCCAAACATTATGATGTTATGGTAGAAATTCATTCAAAGTTGCTTTTCTAAAAAACTGACAGCTCTATTTTTTACCGGCACTGCATTGCTCCTCTCTGGCTTTTGCTGTTCGACTCTCAGTCAGTCAGCTGTGTGCTTCCGCTGTTTGGTTTTCACACGTGCACGACCAACCGGAGAGCAGGAATCTTGGTCTGATGAGAGCGTATCGAGCAACCGTCCGACCAACCAAGTGAAAGGTGTCAGCCCTACATTTCATCCTGTCATAGCCTTGTTCCTAAGCTGCAACACAATGGACATTATGGACATTATAAAAAAGAAGAAGCCATTATTATCTGTTTTATGTGAGCAAATAACTTCAGTATGTGAAGTTGGATGATATACTACTGTATTACAATATGAAGGGTTAGCCCCCTCATTCACTTCATCCTGGTGCCTGTCTTTCATTCACTTAAAGCTGGTTTTGTACCAGTTCACCTCACTGTCTCCTTATTTTTAGTAAATCCTGTTATCAAGATTTAGCCAGAGCTCTCTGCTGTGCTGTAGAGTGGTTGCTTACACCGAGGAGGGTGATTTCTAACAAAGAGAGTTGCAGTAATCAAAGTTAATCACATTATTGGTCAGTTTCTGCTTGCATTGTAATTCTGAGGGAATTAACAGTATACATCAAATATAAGCCCACTCTACATATTGGGCAATGACCCTTTAACTTTAATTAAAATTAATCTGGAGGTTCATGATCCGTGCAAAAACACTGAAACCATCCTGGCCTTAGCTACAGCCAGATGATGATAAAGAGCATGAGGAGCATTAAATACAAATTGTGATGGTAAGCTTCAATTAAGGAAATTTAAATCATATCAAATAGCCTTTTTCATGTTGCAGAGTGTAATGTTAGGGCAGAGATTTTCCTTACACAAACACAGGTGGCCTTTTTCAATCCGGAAGTATGGTTTCTATTTTAAAGACAAGTCTTACAATAGTGAGATGGATTTGGATGATATTTCACCATAGAGTGGTTTTTTCTCTCCTAAAGAATTGATTTCCATTTAATCTCTCTTTTCTCTCTTGTTTATAAAATTGTTGCTCATATTTTCAGTGGATCCATTATCGCCTGCTCGCTATCCAGCAGTGACCCAACTCACAGCAACAGATAAACAATGCCCTGTGTGGTGTGACCTATCAAAAGGACATGAAAATTACTCTTCAGAAAAGTGAGACAGTGCATTACATTTTTTCGGCATTTAGCCGACACTCTTATCAAGAGTGACTTACAATGAAAGCACGGGCAGAATAAGATTAAATTCCAAGGTCGCGAGCATTTCAAGTAACAGAAATGAGCTCAAGCCACAGCACTCAGACAATAGATATTTGAAGGCTCATAATCTGACCAAGCCTCTTGAATGTTCACATTAACAAGGGTTTCTTTATATGAAAGAAGAGAAAGATGGAAATCCGATTCTACTAATTAAAAAAATATACACATCTAGGGAAAAATGGGAGCTACAGTGGCATCAGGTGTTTGGCAAATAAGCTAAAAAGGGGTTAATAAGAAAAGGTTCCTCTTTTGCAGTCATTTTTGACAGTTTTGAGATAACTTCTAGTGATAAGAGCTGAACTGTCTGATCCATTAGAGCAGTGGTTTTCAACTGGTGGGTTGGGACCCAAAAGTGGTTCATGGCCCTGTTTTCACTGGGTTGCAAATGATTGCTTCTTGAAAAATGGTAGCAAAAAGTCTATGAAGTATTGAAAGCAGTGGTGGAAATAGGTTGCTTTTAATCATGTGATCCTAAAATCCATTGGGGTCAGGAAGTGAGGAACGTCATTAGAAATTATTGAGAATGAAGAAAAGTTAGTACTTTACAGCTCTAAATGGACCTCTGTGCTGCAATTATTGTCAGAAAATTTCTACATACATAGAGAACAATCCCTTAACTTTATATATATATATATATAAAAAAAAAGATTTTTACCACAGTTGAACAGATTTACCTGGTGTGGAGATGACCAATATCAGAAATTACTCAGTCCTGCAGACCTCCTAGTGTCCTGTGTCTGTCCAGATGAAGGACGATGATCCTAGAGGAATCTTGCACTGAGCTAAGAGGCTAGGTGAGCCCTTTTAATATATAAAACCCCTCATTTTGTCACTAACTTTTTTATTGAAGTGGTGATCTACTATTTACCTAATAATCCTTGTAAAGTTTCATGGTTTCACCATGGAGCCTATTTTACAAAACAGCTCTGTGAGACCTAGGCTGTTTTTTAACTGTTGTGTCTCACCTGGACTTTTTGACTTAAAAAGCTTGTAAAACATCCTCCCTATGGTGCACTGTCAAGCTCTAAACATCCTTTTTTATTAAGGACAACCAGGGATTTAGGAATATGTGTGCTGCAGCAATGACAATGGAATTTTAAAAAGTTAAAGGACTATAAAGACAAAAACCTGAATGACAATTAGAATTCAAAGATTTTTATGTATTGCATGCAGTAAACAAAAACGACTAAGACTTTTTTGCACAAACTTGATCAAAATAATCATTCTTTGACAAAAAGTCTTAAAAATTTTGAGTTATTTACATTATTCAAAGCAGTTTCTGTCTGCAGTGATACAGAGGGCAGCATCACAGCCTCTCTGTGTCTCTTTCTCTTTATTACGAGCTATTAAGGCTCTCCTCCAGTTTGCGCTGTTTGGTAAAGCATGACTTGATGATGGAACAGCCTGCCATTGGTTGTCACAGCCCGTTACAGTAAATTGTGAGAAAACAATAGGAGGCTAATGCTAGGGATGGGCGTGGTTAAATGGTTACGAGTCAGTTTGACTAATTTCCTATAATTTGCTTGAACTCCAGGTTAGGGCTAGGCAATTAATCACAAATGAGATTAAATTGCAATATGACCTGCTGCAATTTTCAAATCACAGAAGGTGCAATATTTCTTTAACCTGAAATTTGTGTCTAAATACTAGTTTAGAACTTTTTTTGCAGCAGAGATGTTATGCATAACATATCATGCAATCAATCTAGTGCCATATTTTTAGAATAGTGCCCAAAAAAATCAAATGTTCTTCATTTTTGTATTTTTTTCTTATTAAATATGAGAACTATATTAAAAATGTCATTCCCTTTAAAACAACAGTTCATATCAAATTTGCAAAAAGCGTAAAAAAAATCATCACATTTTGATATTTAAAAAAAAATTGTTCTGCCTAGTTTAATTGAATATTGTGTTATATAGTAAAGAATAAGTTATTGATTGTTTTTGTTGTAAAATGCATGGAATGAGGAACTTAAGAATTAAGAACATATTAAATCATAATTGCAATATTGGGTAAAAAACAAAATCGCAATTAGATTATTTTCCCAAATCGTTCAGCCCTACTCCCGGTCTATAATGCTCTTTTAAACTGTTATGAAACTCCCACCACTAGAGGCTGCTGTAGCTTCAGTGAATGGCCACTGCCTTCCTGTTTGAGCTCTCTCCGGCACTTCACTGGACGTACATATGAGGAGCTTAGCAGTTAGCGTGTAGTAGGAACAGCACCGTATGACAGTTTTTTAAGTAGTAAATGGAAATAAAGTAGTATGTAGGCTGTTAAGGGTTGAACTCACGTACAGCTACTCAACTGATGTGAAATGGCCACTTATGAAAGCATGAAATTAATCTGCAAAGAGGAACGAAAGCTTGTGGAGCTAGCTGCTAGTGCTAGCACGTGTGATGTGAGCCTGATATTCTCTGTACAGCATGGTTAACACAGTGACTCTGTGATTAATTTGACTGTTTTCATAGTATTTTCTACTCTTTAGTCAGTTAAACTCAATTTAAATGAGCGTCTAGCTGAACTGCAAAAATAGACCCATAGGAACAACTAGCTAATGCTAAGGCTAGCAGCAGAAGTTATCAAAAAAGGATTGTAATACAGATTAAAAAGGCATTCAACAGCTGAGTTACTGGTGTGGATTTCAACTTTAAAGACCCTGGAAAGTCACCCAAGTTCCAGGCTTGCTAGAAAATCTGTAAGAACTACACAGGCCTGGATAGTGTAATAATAATAATAATAATAATAATAATAATAATAATACATTTTATCTGTATTGCACTTTACATTTCAGCAATCTCAAAGTGCTACAGAGCAGAAGAGTAATACGATATAATTATGAAATTAATTAAGAGGAGAACCAATAAAAGACATTCAGCAAAAAGCTTTAGTAAAAAGATAGGTTTTTAGGTCTCGTTTAAAAGCATCTGCAGTTTGTGGGGCCCTCAGGTGGTCAGGGAGGGCGTTCCACAGCCTTGGAGCTGCAGAGAAGAAGGCCGATCACCTATAGTGCGGAGCTTGGTTCTGGGGACTTGGAGGGTGTTTGTTGTTGCAGAACGGAGGGTGCATGAGGAGGTCTGGGGGTGAGAGTTCCTTGAGGTATTGGGGGACATGTCTATAAATGCACTGATGGGTGAGGAGGGAGACATTGTACTCAATTCTGTATGGGGTGGGTAGCCAGTAAAGAGATTTCAGAAAGGAGGTGATGTGTTCATGTTTGCGGACCCTCATCAGGATCCTGGCAGCACTGTTTGGATATACTGTAATCTCTGGATGCTCTTGCCAGAGATCCCGATGAGGAGTGCATTACAGTAGTCTACAGCACAGCAAAACAGAGGGCTTCCAGATGAAAAAAAAGCAAGTGGCTACAGTTTATGGTTCAAAAGTTATTCAACTTGAAACAACACATCTATCCTTTCATATATGACAACGTCAGTCTGAGAGGGTTAAGCCACAGTAGCTAGAACCCGTTTGAGTGCCAGTTTCCTTTCCACCAGTAGAGCTGGCTGTTTAGCTCCAGAACGGAGCTAAACAGCCAGCTCTACTGAGCTGAGCCAAATAATATGGATCTCTTAAAAGACCCATCAAAGTGAATGAGGCTGGAGGTTGGAGAGACAGACATCAGCTGATGAAGCATGGCTAAGATCAGAGTTAATGTGCTAAACCATGACAAAACTGCTTTGTGTAAACAGATCATACATGAGTGTTTTTTTAAATTATCCCACTTTGAACATTTAGCATAGTGTTAAAATACTCAAAACAAACATGGCCTTTTTAGTGCCGTTTCTCTATGCAGAAATCACTACTTGCCCCCCAGGGGGAGTTCTTTACTGCTGTGTGACGTCATCTGCAAAGGACCCTTTACATTTATGCAGTTTATTTTTACAGTGATAACAGTTGAATTTTATTTAAAAAATTATAAGTGGTTTAAAAATTTCCAACCCTTAGATCCTGAATCGTCATTGAAGACACTGTGGTGGGTCCTGAAGCCAGACCAGTTGAGAACCACTGATTTAGAGCATCACAGCTTCACAGTATGTTCAGGACTTTGGTATCAGGAGCAAATAAAAAGAATTATCTTGTCATGAATGTGATTAGTAGTTCAGTTCAGGCATGATTTGTCTGTTATTAATCTTATTAAAGTATTGCATGCTGACAGAGGCTAATGTGCTGCTTCATCCAACCTACCAGTAATTACATTTACACAGACCGTCTCATCAGACCGCCACATAAGCTGCTGCAGGGAGCACGATGCCAACAAACACAATTAGGACTGGAAAACAGAAGTATTCACAAGGAGCAGAACAAAAAAAAAAAAAAATGAATCAATCATAAGTCAGAATCAGTGGGTTCATCTTTTTCTGCACATTTTTATGCACTAATACTCTATCTTCATCAGAGGCAAAGAGAAAAGAAACTACCATTCATTACTGTCAAACCTTATTAAATAATCTGTAAACTTAAATCAACACCACAAACTGATAGATTATACAAAAAATGCAGCATCACACAAGATATTTTGTATTTCAGACGGCTCTGAAGATGATTGAAATGGCAGCAGCGACAACAAATCCAAGAACTCTGTGTGCCTCAATTCTCTTTGTTTTCAAATACATAGATATTTTCTTTCCAATGTACAAATGTATTCCCTAAACCATTTCTGCACAAAACAAAGCCATGCATACTACTTTCCAAGTAAATGAAAAGGCTGATTCGTGGAAAGAATAAATGTATCTGCAGCATATGAAACAGCAGAAAGCAGCTGTGATACTGAATAATGCACAGAGGTCAGAGAAATGATCAGAATAACACATACGTACACAAAGAGCATGCACTCTGCATAGAGCTACAAGTGGGCATTAGTGCACATACACATATTTAAATATGTAGTATGTGTGGACTTGTAGTCATATTAAAGTTTGGTTTTTGTTGCCTGAGATTTTTATACACAATACATTCTTATACAAAGACGGCATTTCTGTTAAATAGCAGGTATGTTGTCCTTGTTTATTTTAACCTGTTGTAGCAGTGTTGATTCCACTTACATCCACTTGTCATTATTTTCCAGAATTTGCCATTATTTTAATAGTTTTATGATGTAAACTTGGTTTATTATGTATACTTATGAATTTTCAACGGGACTGTGTAGCATGAGCGTCCTCTGCTGTCTCTGCTGGACTTGTGGACTTCGTGTTTTATTGCTAGGGATGGGAATCGAGAACCGGTTCCAGTTGAGAACCGGTTCCAACTGGTTCAATCCAACAACAACATTTACATTTAATCTTAATGATTTCCTTATCAGTGTCTTACTTCTACATGCCTTGAAAAACACAGCAGAGAGAGAGGCAGTCAGCACGAGCAAGAACAAAGGAGCAAACATGGCGGACAGTCACAAAAATAGGCTAGAGCGGTCAAAAGTGTGGCTTCAATTCACAAAAAAATGACACGAACAGCGTAGCGTGCAATTTCTGTTGAACGGTGATTTCATGCTAGGCATGCATCTTCTTGCACAAGAACTGTTAATTTTGTAGGAGATTTCAGTTTATTTCCACAAGTACAGAGATCTAGAATCCAGGTACTAGCTTTTTATTCATTTGAAGGTTTGATCTTTTAAAGAAAATGAGCTTTACTTTTGATTCTAATTCAAGTTCAGAGATTGAAGATCCAGAGAGCAGGTTGTTTTAACTGACAGCTTTTGTATATTTCAGCATTATTTCCTCCTAAACAAATAATTTAATCATTTTAGTTATCTTAACTGTTTAATAAAGCCAGTAATTGAAGTGTGCTTGTCATTGACTCTTACTGAAGGTGGAATACATCTTGTTCAGTGTTCAGAGACAAAGAGACTCAATAAAATTTGAGTTGTTAACAGTAAAACCTTTGAAGTACTTTTTCTGAAAAGAAAATCTAAAGGAAGTTATCAATAAAGGAATCAGTAAAGAATTGAGTCGGTAAGCAGACTTGATAATTGCATCGCTATCAGTAAAATCGTATCAATTCCCATCCCTATAAAGAGTGTAGACTTAAACAACTTTTCAATCGGCTATGGTCTTCAAACTGTATCTCTATAATAAAAATATTTTAAAGCAGTGATTTAAATCTTAAATGGCAAAGTTCATGTTTGCTTGCTTGAAGATGAGGATTGTGCTCAGCTGTCACTGCGTAAAAAACAACACTGTGCTGTTAATCTTTGATTTCCATGCCAATAGAAAAACAATAACCCCAAAGATTGTTCTTCGTATAAAATATTAGTCAAGAAAAAGATGCTTTATGTATTGAATGCGACTAATAGAGCCATATTTAACTAACAGACTGACAGATTGTAGAATAGAATAATTTAATTTGGTGACCCTCTTTCATTTTGACAAACAGCGAAAAGACGAACATAACTTAACCCTTGTTTTAAGTCCATTATGATTCAAAGAAGCCGGCTGTGGCTTTAAATAAGATCAGAGACACAGCTGTAGTCTAATGAAGCAATAATGAATCAATAAAAAACACTATTCCAGACAGTTTTGCTTGAGTGTTTTTATTGTGAACGCCCACGTCAGGAAATGTGATGTTGTCAGAAGCAGCTGGACACACCTCAGCAGGAGAGAAATGAAACTTAAAACTACAGATGCCGTAATAAAAAGTAAGACAATTTCTGGAATCTTTTGCCCAAAAATGAGTGATACATGTTGAGTTTCCATCACAGGCTTGTTTTAGTGGGAGAAGGAGGGTTATAAAACTTGAATATGCATTTGGATAAGTTTTCCCTTTTCATTTTGTGATTTAGTGATAATTTTCATACATGTCATATGTTGGAGAGAATCTGTGTTATTGATATCCAAAGTTCAGACCATCGATCATGTTTCTTGCCAAAGCCAAAGCCGTTTTCCTTTCTGTCTAGCATGTGAAGAGAAACAACAAAACAATGCTTATTAAAGCACCATCATCACCAAAATGTGTATAATGTGCATGCTTTTTAATTTGCAAGTATCGTAATTACTCTTTCACTTCACTTTCCATCGCACATTCAGCAGAGAATCTGAAGATGGCTTTTTAATTAGATAGAAGATTTAACACTTTATCACCATGTGGGGGGGTTGAGGCAGCCCACCTCAGTTAAAAACACATAAACAGCTTGTTGCCAGACATCGCTGTGCCTTTACATTCATCAGTTCAGAGTAAGAGGCCACAGCTTAATTGTATGCTTCCAAGTCTAATAACCTGTTTGGTCCATGCAGCTCTGCAGGATATTATTACCAACTCCTTTTTGACTTTGATGTCAACAAGTAATCAGTTATTGAAAAGAAATAAGATTGATTTATTTCTGCAGCTAGATGAAAACAGTGAATAACAATGCTTGTTTTTGTGACCTGTTTGAACTGGTGGTGCAGTAAAATCTACACATTGATGCGCTCAGATTCTCTCATTTCAATTTTGTTTATTTTTTACCGTTCTGCAAACCAAAACAGTGTTTCAATATCTCTAAAAGCCCAGTAATTGACTCTATTATGCCTCCGTGCCAGTTAAAGCCAAGGCCAAAGTTCTTCCTGTTTTAAACCCAATATCTCAAAAACACTTTGAGGGATTTTCTTCAAAGTTTGCACAAATGCCCACTCTGAATCAAGGGATTACGTGATTCAGGTTTGGTGATCAGGGGTCAAAAGTCATGGTCCCTGGGTGTCATGAAAACCCCTTGCCTGTGAACTTGAACTCCTAAGAGTGAATTGAGGACGCTTTTTCAAACGTTGCTAAGAGCATCCCCTCCGACTGAAGGATGAATTGTGCATATTTTGTTAGTGAAGTTTATAAGGCCGCATGCTTGTCCTTAGCTTGTGAACTTGATTTTTGAGGAAAGTTTTAACAGGATTACTTCAGAATTTGCATAAATGTCCACTCTGATGAGGGATGAGTTGATGTGCTGTGCCAACCAAGGTTATATTAGTTTTGGATTTTTCACTAGTTTTTAGTTTTATTTTGTTTTTACTTTTTGTTTTAAATTTCTGTTTAGTTTTTATCATTTTTTACTTCTGGTTTGTTAGTTTAGTCCAGTTTTTATTTTGCAAAAATGCTTCATTTTAGTTTAGTTTTTATTAGTTGTAGTGTTAGTTTTAGTTTTATTCTCTCACTTGTCAGAGGCGAGACGCAAAAAGGCTCTTCACTTTTCTCTTTATTCAATTTTCATGCTTGCATACAACTCAAGACCCAAAATTACCACTGTTTAAGTATTTCCAATCAAAATCAGGAGATTTTACACTCTCTAGGCTTGGGTGTCCATGTCAGTCATAATGCTGCTGTCAAAGACTAAAACTAAGGAGGATTTTGTCTCTAATTTTATTTTATTTTAGTTAGTTTTGTCAGCACAGAATTAAGTTTCAGTTTTCTTTTCTTATGTAAAGCTTAGTTTTTATTTAGTTTCCGTCAACTTAAATGATTTTCACATTTTAGTTATTTAGTTAGTTTTAGTTAACTATTATAGCCTTGGTGCCAACTTGGCTCTGGTGCCAACACGTCTGATACCTAGTGGATCAAATGAAAACAAAGATTTGGGTTCCTCTTTTTGGTACCTTGCCCCCCTTAACGTGGCCCCTTGAACTCCAAATGAAACACAAGAAAATGCCTTATAGTAACTTAATTAAAGTAGGTATAAACTAGTTTTATTGAGCAGAGCATGGATGTCAGTATTCATTTCGCTGCTCAGGTCCTTCTTCTTGTTTCCTTACTAAGTTTTCTCTGACGCAGAGCCTTTACATGAATTTTGGCTGAGATTTTACTTAGGGCTGTCACAACTGTTTGTCCTTCCTGTGCTCCATAGGCATCTTTTTAATATATTTCTGTTATTATTTAGGTAAACAGTGCCAAGATGGTTTTTTATTCAGGCCCTGTTTGTTTTTAATTGACTTACGTATGTGGGCTACAGCGTGCTGCTATTCTAGTGCAAAATAGTGTTGATGGTGCCAACTATTTAGATTCTGTTCAAGAAAAATCCCCCTTTTTTTAATCTGAATGGATCATTATTGGTTTATAATTATAGCGGAGGGAGTTGTTGAATGATGGCATTTGATGAGGGAGAGCACTGCGCGGCCTGCTGTTAAGCTTGTTTCTACAGAAACTTAATTCATAAGCACTGCCTTCTGTTTTTTTTCTGTTTGTTTCTAGGATTTGTCAGTCTCCCTGTGATGCTCTCAGCAGCAGCGTCTCAAAGAATCAGATTGATGGAGGAGTGAAAAAAAAAGTCTGACTTTTACGTGGTTGAAAGTTTTAGTCCCTGTCCTTCTTTGTTATTGTTGATTTTGCGCCCTCGGCCCATCATCAGACCTCTCCGTCCTGCAGCTGTTTTTAATCTAGCGTGTATAATCTGAGTTCATTAGTTTCAGAGCAGGTGTGAATCTAGACTTTTTGGTTGGGGGGCCCAGGCCCCAGATTAGTGCAGGGGGGAAATGAAATTTGTGTGCACACAGACAAAAGATCATCATATATTATAATAAAATATAACTATATGATTTCAATTTATTTGAAAAAAAAAAAGTTGTAACAAGTAAAAGTAGTTAAAAATTTTAGATAAATTTGCAAGTTGTAGTAGGACTAGGACTTGAAGAAGGAAAAATCTGTCATAATAAGGTTTAAGAAATTTAGTTAAGAGTTGAGGGTAGAGTTGTTAGTAAAATAAAATACAATGTATCAGAGATGGGTTAGTTATTTAATTAATGTTATTCAATAAAATGCTCAATTTGAAATTAAAAGGAACATTTGCAATTATTTTAGTATTTTTGATGTTATTAATCATTCCAATATTTTCCTTCTAAAACCCAATAAATACCAAAACCTAACTCTGACTCAATGATAATCCTACTTTATTTTGGAGGCCATAGGTCAAAGGTCACAGTCATTGAGCCTCATATACATCCCCTGCTTGTAATATTTTATCTCAAGAATATTTTGAAGGATTTTCTTCAAACTTAAGAAAAAAATCCACTCTGACACAGGGAAGACAGCTCAGATTTTGGATATCAAGTTCAGTATAAAGTTATTATTAGGCCATGTCTTCATCTCTTCCCTGACATCTTAACATGATATAGACTTGGTAATAGGTGAATGGACTTGAACTTGCATGGCACTTTTCTAGTCGGCTGACAACTCAAAGCACTTTCACACCCCAGCTCACACCTACCCATTCACACCCCTTCTCTCCATTAACTCCATTCACATGGCACAAATGAAGCAAAGTGGGGTTAAAGGTCTCGCCCAAGGACACATAAACCTGCGAGCACAGGAGCTGGGGATCGAATCCACAACCTTCCATCACTGACTATCTGCTGAGCCACAGTCGCGATATCTCAATATTTTTTTGAGAGATTTTCTTTAAACTTGGCACAAATGTCCACTCTGACTCAAGGATTAAATAACTGGAGTTGGAGTTTAAAGGTCGAAGGGCATGTACATCCCTTGCTTTTAATATGATAGCTCAAGAATGTATTGAATGATTTTCTTCAAATTTCTGCACAAATGTCCACTTTGACTCAGGGATAAATTGATTAGATTTTGCCAGACAAGTTCATTGGGTCTCATGTTGAACTGTTGCTTGTGCAAAATATTTGAAGAGTGTTTTTTAGGGTTTACTTCAAACTTTTCACATACAGGTACATCTCAAAAAATTAGAATATCATGAAAAAGTTAAATATTTTTTGTCACTCATTTCAGAAAGTCTGAAAAGTATGTTCATTTCTATGCACTCAATACTTGGTTGGGCCTCCTTTTACATGATTTACTGCATCAATGTGGTGTGGCATGGAGGCCATCAGCCTGTGGCACTGCTCAGGTGTAATGGAAGCCCAGGTTGCTTTGATAGCGGCCCTCAGGTCATCTGCATTGTTGGGTCTGGTGTCTCTCATCTTCCTCTTGACAATACCCCATAGATTCTCTATGGGTCTCAGGTCAGGCCAGTTTGCTGGCCAATCAAGCACAGTAACACCATGGTCATTGAACCAGCTTTTGGTACCTTTGGCAGTGGGGGCAGGTGCTAAGTCCTGATGGAAAATGAAATCAGCATCTCCATAGAGCTTGTCAGCAGAAGGAAGCATGAAGTGCACTAAAATGTCCTGGTAGATGGCTGCATTGACTGTGGACTTCAGAAAAACAGTGGACCAGCACCAGCAGATGCCATGGCAGCCCAAATCATCAGTGACTGTGGAAACTTCACACTGGACTACAAGCATTGTGGATTCTGTGCCTCTCCACTGTTCCTCCAGACTCTGGGACCTTGATTTCCAAATGATATGCAAAATTTACTTTCATCTGAAAAGAGGACTTTGGACCACTGAGCAACAGTCCAGTTCTTTTTCTCCACAGCCCAGGTAAGACGCTTCTGACGTCTCTGGTTCAGGAGTGGCTTGACACAAGGAATACCACATTTGCAGCCCATGTCTAGGATTCGTCTGTGTGTAGTGACTCTTGATGCGCTGACTCCAGCCTCAGTCCACTCCTTGTGAAGCTCCCCAGAATTCTTGAATGGATTTTGCTTAACAATGCTCTCAAGGCTGCGGCTATCCCTTATGCTGGTGCACCTTTTCCTACCACACTTTTTCATTCTGCTCAACTTTTTATGAATATGCTTGGATACAGCACTCTGTGAACAAGCAGCTTCTTTAGCAATGACCTTTTGTGGCTTACCCTCCTTGTGGAGGGTGTCAATGACTGTCTTCTGGACATCTGTCAAGTCTGCAGTCTTTCCCATGACTGTGTAGCCTACTGACCCAGACTGAGAGACCTTTTAAAGGCTCAGGAAACCTTTGTAGGTGTTTTGAGTTCATAAGCTGAATAGGGTGTGACACCATGACTTTCCAATATTGAACTTTTTCACAATATTCTAATTTTCAGAGTCGCTGAATTTTAGGTTTTCATTATCTGTAAGCCATAATCATCAACATTTCAAGAAATAAAGGCTTGAAATATTTCACTCTATGTGTAACGAGTCTATATAATATATGGGTTTCACCTTCGGAAATGAGTGACAAAAAATAACTTAAATAAAAGACATTTTCATGATATTCTAATTTTTTTAGATGTACCTGTTTGTCTTCCCTGACTGTGTGATTAAATAATTCCATTTTGGTGATCATAGATCAAAGGTCACGGTCACTGGGCCTCATGTTCATCTCTTACTTGCGAGCATAATATTTCAACAATGTTTTGAAGGGTTTTCTTCAAACTTTGCTAAAATGTTCTCTGTGGTCAAAGGTCAGGGTCACTGGGCTTTATGTTTCTACCTTGCTTGTAAACTTGAAATCACCAGAATACTCAAGGGTACCTGACTCAAGGATGGGCTTTAATGAATTTACAAGATACAAGGTCAGTTTTTTACATTTTGTGAGGACAATATTTTAAGATTTCATTGAGGGTTTTTGTCAACTTTGGTACATATCTGCACTTTGCCATTCATTCATGAATGCATTATTATAATAATGAGTTCACTTTATGTTGTCATGTATTAATTAGACCCTAATGCACATTACTAGTGCTGTAATCTAAGTTTCATAAGAATTCACTGGAACAATTGAAGAAGATATCTGCCTGTCACACCAACACAAAAACACCCAAACTCCTTCTTTACCCACCACTGCATTTCACTTTCAATTGTATTCCTTGTTGAGGCATATAACCATCAAGTGATAGTTCTGGTTGAAAGTGTCAGAAAAACAAGTGGATGAGTGCTTTCTGCTTTTACTCAACAAAATCAGCCCATACAAATGAAAGTCTGCAACATCTAACCTGGTAGCAGTTTCAAGTTCAAATGTGGCTTTATAGCAATTTATTTTCTGCACTTTATCTTTTATGCTTGTCCATCAGTTTGCAAGTTGTTCAAGGCTTCCAGTCTTTCAGCCAGCTTTGCAAAATAAAAGGTGAGCAGAGTGCAGAAAAGAAAACTTAGAGGATGCTTACTGCGTGCTTTATTTGTTTACACAGAGCTCATGTCAGACTGCAGGACATCCTGAATCTGCTCTGTTAAAGTATGATGAGCTTCTTCATCACTATGCTTTGTTCTATCAGAAGAGAGAGGGAGAGAGAGAATCCAGTTTGACAGTCAAAAGGCAAGATTAATTAAACCTTTCTAAATTTCCCCTGAATGAAGAAATTAATTGTGTTTGGATTCATTATCGTGGAGTACTTGATCGTTTTATGTGTGGGGGACGTCTCTGGTTCTTCTTTCACGGCTTACCCATCAGAAACTAAAAAAACATCAACCCCCCCAGCTGCATGTGAGAGACAGTTTGATCTTACTACCTAAGAGTTGAAAGCAAACACATTTTACGAACAGCTACTTTCAGGCTGCAGAACAAACTGCAAGCTTTAGTAGCACGGACTGTAAGGCAAACAACAAGTGGAATCCAATAAAAGCTGTGATGTGAGGATAAACACCCAAGCTGTAAACACATTATCTCCCACAAATGATGAAGCTTTTCCCTTTCTGCTCATTACATATAGGCTGCTTTACACTGATGGTGGAATCTAAAAGGAGGACATTTTTGTTTTGATATTTTTGTTTAGCCTCTGGCTTTTAGGGAGCTTTCTCTGGGATTCTGTGCAAGTTTTGAACAATATAAACACTTTTTATAAGTTCATGGCATATTTCAACGGCATGCTCAGTTTAAGTGTATATGTACGTTGATATTTTACTGGTGCTGAAGACCTTTTTCTGGCCGTTTTATCATCAATTGAAGGAGACAGGTACAGAGCAAAGCAACAGATGATATCTGTGCGCTGACATTTTGTGGCTGCCGGCAAAGATGGTTGAATTAAAGACATTAGACAGCTGCTAATGAAGGTACCTTCATCAGGGAATCTTAACATTTAGATTTCATATTTAAGACAACATTTATAACAACAGCCTGAAGGCAAAATGGAGAAATAAAGATGAAACTCGTCCATCTGCTACAGATTTGTAATGAAGTGCCTTGTTATGTAACATTACTCAGGGAGCTAGATATATTAACAGCTGCATATAAATATAAGGACTGTCAGTATAATCACATCTAAATAAGGTCCATAATTACTTTAGAAATGATTTTTAATCTTATGCTTTGTTGTCCCTTTTAGCACACTTTGGTTAAGCCAATGCAACATCTCCCTGCAGCTACAGTGATGTAAAATATGTACCACTGCTCATTTCACTGTAAAAAGCTCACAGACAGCTCAGTGGACAAGTCAAAAGTAATCTGCAACTTGTTATCTTAAACAGTTGCCTTTTTAGTGTTCCTTTATTTCCTTTTAAGTTCTTTTTCCAATGGTTACGTTGATGTCATAAGCTTCGATCTACCCAAAGTATCATATTTTCTTTTAAAAATAAAGCAGGAAGTCAGTTACCCAATACAAATTACAAAATGAAAAAAAAAAAGCTTTGAATACAAATGTATGTTAAGTTGATACACTTGAAATGGGTTGCACCCAAGTGGCAACCTCTGGTCCTGAAAAATGAAGCCAATGCAGAAGTGCAAAAAATTGCAATACCGCGAGTGTCCACTTGAGGCCGCCTGCAGGAACACTGTAAGTCCAGCACACAACATGTTAAAATGCTGTTTTTTTACACTAGAAATAAACTGGTTTACAGCCTGGTTCAAAAAAATGAAACGTGTCTCATTAGCTAATGTCTTCATGCACTCTCACTGTACAGTGGGTTGGATTTTTTTGTACCACAATCGTTTCAATTATATTGAGTAAAAAACCTCACGGCGCACTGAACGGTGTGCCTCATTTGATTGTCACATAGCTTGACAGGCAGACGCTACCTCCTGAAGGCTGGCTTTAGCGCTAGTTTAGCTGACAGGAAGGCTTTAAAAGCTGTTTGAGTCTGCCTATTGTAATTAGATGGCTGACATCACACAGGCTTTGTCCAATTCTTACTACAGTCTATGGTTGCACCAGCTGTGCCTAAGTTCCAATGTAGCCTAGTTTGAACGTAAGTTCTTATGATGGAGTTTCCGCTCTACTAAAATTAAAGGTTCTGCACCACCTGAGGTTGTTTCAACATTGGCTTGAGTTTGACTTGGAGCTGAGGATTTTACTGGCAGCTTAGTGTCAGCAGTGTGTTCTCCACACTGTTGTTTTCCATGAGCAGAGATAATTTCCCCCAACCACTGTTAAATTATCTTGTGTTACTAGTGCTTGTTATTTTATACTGGATCTAGCTTTCAGTGGTAGGCTTTAGTAATCATGTAAACAAAATGCTTTGTCATATTTTTCACTGAATTTCTGCACCATTTGAGGACTAATGGCAGTCTGTCGGTCAGCCAGTCATTTCAGTGTTGACACTGCAACTCTCCTCCACCCCAGCCACCTCCAGTCAGTCAATCAGCATCTAGTCCAGATCATCATAGGTCTCCTGCTCATCTCATCCTGAAAACCTCAGTCTCCTCCTCCAAGCCACATCATTGGTTCCTGGGCCAGCTTCTCAGAAGTCTACTCCTCATCTGATCCTGCATCCCTCATCAACACTACCATCAGTGTCTAGACTCCATAGGGGGGTATCCTATTCCTGCCGTTTGCCTCACTACCCTTTAAAGTACATGAAGTCATCACAATGGAGTGTAACCGCCAAAGAGTTTGCACATTTCTAGTTCATTAAATGTGTAAAATAAATTATTGTTAAACTCGTATTGGCTCTCCTGATGGAACCTAAGTTACAACTTAAGTTTCACATGTCTGCATGTGGGCATGGTCAAAAGATTTACTGAGGTTCAAACTGGGCATTAGAATGGCAAAGAAAGGTGACTTAAGAGACTTGAATGTACAATGGTAGTGGGTGGTCCATCAGACTACACCAAATTCTGTCCCCACCATTTGAATTTCACAAAAGAAATTGAGACTCGTCAGACAAGACAACATTTTTCCATCTTCTGCTGTCCAATTTTGGTGAGCCTGTGTGAACGGTAGCTTAAGTTTCTACTTCATAGTTACCAGGAGTGACATCCTATGTCTTTCTCTGCAGCTGTAGCCCACCTGCTTCAAGGTGTCTGCTCATAGATGCTCCTCTGCATTTCCCGGTTTGTAACGAGTAATTATTTGGGTTATTGTTGCCTTGGACCAGCCTGGTTACTCTCCTCTGACATCAACAAGACATTGAGGTTGTTCACTGGCTATTTTCGCATTTTTTCTGTGAACCCTCAGAGTTGATGTGAGTGAAAATCCCAGTATGCCAGCAGTTTGTGAAATAGTCGGACCAGGCCATGTAGAATCACCCACCATGGAACACTCGAATTCTCTTAAATCACCTTTCTCCTCCAGTCTGATGCTGTGTCTGAACTTGAGCAGATCATCTTGACCATGTTTAAATGCATCCAGTCTTTAATTGTTACGGCATTAAGTTTAAAAAATATCAGTATCAGAAAATCATGAGTGAACTCTTCCCCTGTCTGTGTAGGCACTCTGTGTTTCTACAAACTGGCCGAAGCAGATGGATTTAACCTAAAGCCCCAGCAGGCTGACTGAGCACATCACTCATACAGTTGCACACATTTATCTGGTCGTTGCCCAGTTAACTCGATGTGTGTGTGTGTTTTTTTTATTCTGGGCCGCTGAGCCGCTCAGCTGAAGCCGTTTGGGCAGCTCAACAGAGGGGATCAAGAGCCCCAGAATAGTCTCTGAGAGTGTTTTACTCATTCAGTTCCCCCAAAGAGATTTTTTTTTCATCCTTTTTTTTTTCATCCTGTGTGAGGACTGAAAGCAGTGACCTTCAAAGCACTTTCTCGCTTCTCTGATCTTTAGGCTCCCGTCTCTCCCTGCCACATTTTTGACAATGATCATACTACAAGTGTGAACACTCCTCCACATTTCTATATGTTGAAAGCTCCTTTTTTCTCTCTCTCTTTGCCTGTCTCTCCCCTTCACTCTAACACAATCTTATTCTGAGTTCACAGGCAGGCTGCAGACCAGAATAAAGGTGTTTCCCATTATGTGCAGTGCCAGAATAAAACTGTCTCCATGGGCTATAAAAATGTGCAAAAGTCCAGAAATTATCTTTTAGGATATTAAAAATGAATACATGTTGAAACCTGCCTGGAACAGGGACTTTACAATGAGCACACAAAACACTTTTACACCCAAATACCCTGTAAGACTGTGACGCATTGAGTGTATCCCACAAAAACAAAACTACATCTGGTGTATGATGAGGCATCACTGAGGATAACAGTGGTTGGAATTAGGAAGGAAAGCTTCTTGATTTGAAGAAGAAAAGGATCACATCCTAACCTGGATAAAAAACATCTCCTTTTAAAGACATTACTTACAGCCGTTGTCATGGATATGATTCTAACCACAATGTTGAGGTTCAGCACTACCCACCTTCACTATGAATGAGGCATAATGAAGGGTCTACTGTAAGTCAGTGGTACTCAACCTTATTCTACCAAAGAGCCACATTGTCTTAAAATACTTTAATACTGGATAATTTTGAGGTTAAACAGGATGTAATAGGCTGCATAAAAATGCCCTTATAGTGTCAGAAGAAACAATCTGTCACTAATAAAGAGCATATTTTTTTTTTATACCATGGTCTTGGTGAATACTCGATTCTGATTGGCTCTGGAAATTCCATTGGTGTCCATTAACTTCTGATACAGTGCTTAACAAATGTATTAGACCACCCTAACCCTAACCAAAGTAAGGTTTATGCCACAGCTGCCCTAAGTTAACAGCACTGGTAATTACCAAAATCATTTTTTATGTTTCTGCAGTGGTTAATACACCAATATGTAGAAGCTCTTTAACCCAAATGATATTTTTAATGCTAAAATATAATTATTATTGTTATCCATGAATTTTCAAATTTACTGATTTACAAAAAACAGCAAAAATTGTAAAGCACATTATAATTTCTTGATTAATATGTCAAATTATAGTTATTTACTTGCATTCCTAAAGAGAAAATTGAGTTTTAGTGGTTGAATGTTATGCTTGATTAATTTCTGACCTCTCAGAGAAGCCCAGTGAGTCAAATTTGGGTGAATTCAGTTTGAAATTCCTCATTCTTGTTCAAAATGGTAAAATGTGGAGAGCTCACTGAAAATGAAAGAGTCCGCATTAAAGCACTTTATGATGCTGGATGGTCTCTGAGACAAATATGACAGGTGGTCTAATAAATTTATTATGCACTGTGTATGGACACTGAACTTTACAAGTAGTTCAGGTCAAAAAATCATTACACTGTTCCAAATTAATGCGCAGCAGCCATTAGCCATTGCTCTGTTAGGAGTAACTGTAGCAACCTGAGACAGTCATATTTTCTGAGCAGGGAGTACAGCGCTGCCAGCCTAAGGAGCCTGCGGACCAGCATCAACCGTCACTCAACTGACATAAATAAATTGACAGTCTCCAGGTTTAAGACCAGTAACATAAGACGGTCTTGTCTTCTACATCTGATATACGTCTTGTTTCCAGGTTCACCTTGACACTGAGAGGTGTCGCAAAAACTCACTTCCCTCTTGTTCTAACTGCTATAAACTATTGTCAGAAGATTCAAATAACATAAACAAAAGCAAAGAAGCTATTTTTTCTTTCTAGAGCCAAAGGAAACGCTTCTGAAAAATGAGCATGATAATATCTGATAAATATTGATATATCTGGCAGATAATCAGCACCTGCAGGGTGTGGACAGCTCTGTTTAATGTCTGTGACCTCGTAGTGAAGGGGGAATTATTCTGTTTATTCAAACAGCTGGTCTGCCACAACTAAGCTTTCTATCAGAGCACTGTTTATGTCAACGTACAGGTCTGATCACAGATGACTCTCAGTCTCACTCGTCTTCATGTCTTTGCATTGTTAAATCTGTTCAGAAAGTGCGCAATTAAAGGAAAAATGCAAATAACAAAAGCAGGATAAATGTTGCAAAAGTGGGCTGCTGCCAGGGCCTACCGCGTATGTCATGGAGGGAATGGCTGGGAGGATACCTAGGGAGATGGGGTAGAGGCCTGAAGGGTGGTCATCAGGAGGCCAGAGCAGTAGAGGACCAAGACTGAAACTGCAAAGTGCCAAACCAGTACATGCCATACCTGACTTGGCCTTAAATCAAGACTGAAGACTCATAGATTGGGTCAGAATTGACTTCAAATGGCACAGATTATGCCCAGCAGATACTTTGGCAGTAGGGTTGGCCATCCTGCCCTGTGTTATTCTGTACATTTGATTTTTAATTTTTTCTTTTTGACAGTTTTTATTAGTAGCACATTGTATAATTTTTCTTAGATAACATCACTCACATTTTGGAATGTTTTACTCAGTATTCCATAATCATAGCAGGGAAGGTAGCTTATCACAACCATCATCTTTGAGTGCAGGAGTGCAGGGCGGCATTAGTAGCAAAGAGCTGCAGAAAAATCTAAAATGACAGCATACAAAGCGTTATTTTTAACATGAGACATCACAGCTTACTCAAAGCATTTACAGGAAGGAAGGAAGCGCTGGTTAATGTCTTGCATGCACAGATGGTTATGGTATACACAAAACAAGACAAAAATCTCTGCAGATGTGGAGTGTGGAATACTGTTTATACATTTTCTTTTAAAACAGTGATAAAAGCCTCTCCTGTGTGAGGACTTCATCCACTTTATAAAAACCTCAGACCTCTTCCTGTGCCTGAAGTTTTTGCAGCCCAAACAGAATTGTGCTAGATTGTGCTCTTCTATCTTCCTGCTGTTCTTATGGTGATAACACACTCACAATGATACTTGTATCTGCTAGGTTCAAAACAAGTGATTTTGTAACCGCAATCTAACATTATTTCTTTTCTAAACACACTGCTGCCAACATGTGTAAGCGCGGGCCACATGGACTTCACCCAGGCATTGGCTCATAGTTGGTTCTCAGATGTGTTGGTTTTTAGGCTCTCAGAAGCAACTAAGAAGATCAAACATGGGTTAGAAACTGGGAAACCATTTTGACAGCAAAGGATGGGTAGCAAATGGGTTACAGTCTACCCATATGGACCCTGCATGGTGCCAACCGAGGGCCTTTTTTCCACCCATCCAGGCTGACATCTGGGGTCTTGATGGAAGCAGAGGACAAAACTGGCTTGGCCCCAGGTTGTTTTTCTCCAATGTGCAAAACTCGACTCCTCTTGGACTTATTGTCAGGGAAAGTACATCTGAGGCTGATGAGATTATCATCAGTGTTTAAGGTGTTTGGTCATAAAGTGGTGCATAAAACTAGGCATGGGATAGAGAATAGGTAAAGGGGTCACTGAAACAATCTATCAACAAGAATCCATGAAATATACCCACGTGGATTCATGACAATCAATCTAAAGTTTGGTGAGATATTCCAGACCAGAACTGCCAACACTACACATCATTATTGTAGACCACCCTGTCGAGTGAACATGGAGTAAATCTAGATTGAAATATGCCCATTTGCACACCACGGGAGGGGTTTCTTTATCCTCTTAGGCGTGATCTATGAATGCTGCAGCTTCGTTTCATATGCACATGCTATCTTTAAAAGCCCAGGTTGTGCACATGAGGCGTGAATCCTCCATAATGATGAGAATAGATTGTTTGAAGTGCCTTTCTCTCAGTATACCAGTAATTCCAGTGGTTTCTGTGTCATTCTGCACGAAAGGGCTGGTGGCATTGCTCTGTGGGACATAGTTCACTGGGTTTACTTGCCTTTTCATAACAGCATTAAGGGTAGATTCAGAAATGCACTTGTCTGTTTTTTGACAAAAATGAAACTGTTCCTGTCTTTGACTTCAGTGGCAAAAAACATACACTGTAAAGAATCTATTCATTCAAAGTCTCTCATTTTAATGGCTGAACTTTTAGTCGCTTTTGCTGAGAAAAACTGCAAAACAGTGTAGAAAGCAATTTCAGCAATCTTCCTTGCACAATCAGACACAATCAGAGACATTGTGTGACACTTCAAGAACTGACGTATTTCATGCTGTGGAGTTTGGTCTCTGTGATTTCACTGACAATAGCCATATCAAACAAATGACCATAATTCATGGGGTAAAACTGAAACTGCTGGCCATTACATGCTGGAATGAGTGAAAACTTGAACTGCTGGGAACAGCTGAATCATTAAACTGGAGTAATGAATGTTCAGAAAATCACATCATAGAAAATTGACAAATGAAGCCTATACAGAGGACATAAACTGGAATATATTTCTGTACAAGCCAATGAGTTTTTCAATTTTAGACCTTTTATGCTGATTTTAGGCCAGGGGGATGTCAGAGGGCATGATGAGAGCAAAGGTTCAAACACAATGATTGGACTTTTGCCTTTACATCAATACAACCTGTATTGAGACCAAACTCCAACAGCATGAAATACGTCAGTCCTTGAAGCATTACACAATGTCTTCTTCTTTATTCTTCCTGGCAGATTTGCAAACCAGTTGTGTTCCTTTGTGGATTTCACACATTGAATAAACGCATCACTGTTGCAATGGCATTGGTACACTATTCACTATTGTGTCACATAGCAGAGTTGATTGCTTCTTCTGCCACTTTTGCACCTTTTATTTTACAGTCCTGTAAAATGCCAAAACCATTAGGTATGTTTGGGCAAAAATTTGGTGTTGAAGTAAGGAACAAAGGTGTCTGAGGGCACCATTGGTTTGGAAGAGGATTGACACAACCCCTGTTGTGCTCTGGTAGTCTTTGCACATTACAAGTGGCGTGGGAAAATAATCTGTTGAATAAATAACAAAGTCCACACTTGAGGGGTGGAGCAAAGGATGGATGTGATGAATGTGCAGCCTGTGGTACCGTTCCTTTGGGTAGGAGGGTTGCCACAAGCCCTTGGTTTTGCTGTGGATGAGCTAAGGGCCTAGAAACCCCTGCAGACATATTACCAGGGGGTAAAAAAAAAAAAAAAAGTTTGTTTGTTCTCTAAATTGTCTGGTTTTATGTATATTTATTATTTTTATTATATATAGAGTTGAGTATTGAAATCTGGTACTGATATGGTACGGTGCCAACTAAGGATGTTCCTACGCACCTATTTCCATATTCGGCTAAATTTAGATTTTGTTTAACCAACTAGTCAAAGGAGAAAATCCTTAGAAAATAGTCAAATTCCTCACAAGGTCATACTGTCAGCTGGTGTAACATTAGCGTGATATACTCTCTACAGCAAGGCTGACATTACAAGCTAGCCCCGCCAGTCTTTGTTCCTCTTTGCAGATTAATATCGTTGTTTGATATGTGGCCTCGTTTCACTTCGGGTGTAAGTTATACGTAAGTTCAACCCTCGCCAGCCAACATACCACTTTACTTCCATTTACTACTTTAAAAAACTGTGATACCGTGCTGTTCCTACTACACACTAAGCACTAAGCTATACCAAGCAGTTCCAGACAGGAGTGGCCATTAACAGAAGCTACAGCGGCCTCTAGTGGTGGGAGGTTCATTACAGTTTAAAGAGCATTATAGACAGGGATTTCAAGCCTGTGTTTATAATATAATAAATGATGGATAATTTGTTTAACCAACTCGTAATTCCCGTGCTGGCTAATTTGATAAAGAGTTTTAACCGTTTTACCGATTAACCGTGCGCATCCCTAGTACCAACACATCCGATACCTACTGAACTGAATTACTACACAAAAAATGATACTTCAATTTGATACCCTGGCAGTCCAAATCAGAGGCAAGAAAATCATTATGGATTTTGTGTGATTTATGTCTTAAGCAACGCAGTTTTCCTTTTCTTATCCCGTATTCAACTGGCATCTTATCAAGATGTTTCTGTGAATTATTCATATTCCCAGACAGCTTTTAATATCCCGCTGACTTCCAATACACTTTTGCCCTCTAAAAGTATTGATTTAGACACCGTTTTACCCTCAGCACTGTATAAAAAGTATAGATTTAGCACCGGTATCAGAAAAAACCCAAACGATACCCACCCCTAATTATAAATGTACATGCTTGATGTACATTTTAATGCATACCATCAATCTGCAGGGGACTACAGATGGAAATTAGCCTCTGGCTATAATCTGGCACATTTACATGTCCATGTTCATAAATGTGTACCCCCATAATAAATGGATAAATAAATGAATAAATGGGATGCTATGATTGTTACACAGCAGAGCTTAGGGGAAGGATGTGCAGGAAGGAGCAGTATTTTGTTTGTATTAAAGTGGCACTGTGAGTGTCTTTGTTATCTTAATTCAGTCTGTATGTAGTAGTAACTGTGTTGTGATCATGGAAATCCTATAGATATGGGCAGGAACACATTGGGCAGATCTAAGTCAGTTGTTTTTCAATACAAAATTAGAATTTCTGGTAATTTATTATGCTGCTAAAAGCTTCTTTTGTTTATTTTCAAGTTCATTTAAATAGCCAGGAGGGTGCAGTGTGGAGACTGTCATTGATTAAGATGATCCAGAGAGCTTTTTTCCTTTTTTTCCCAGCCACCATCAACTGGTTGGTGTGTAAGTGTAATTTCCAAGGTGAACAACCAGATCAAGAAGATTAGAGTGGAAGTCTTCCTTAAATTTCCAGGGTGCATGTGTGAAAACAGCTTTAATGAACTCCTGAACTTTAATAAAGCAGTTCAGGAGGAGTAAAAGACTTATCCTTGCCCTTTTTCCATGAACATTTTTTGCCCAGTAAGTGTCCTGCAGACTAGTGGTATAATTCCACTGAGTGTTAATTAAAGAAGCATCCCTGCTTGTAGAAAAACAGTTAGCTTCTCTTCCACTGCTCTTATTATGGGAATTTTTCAGGTCAAGTGCTATAAATTGTACCAATCAGTAAAAAAAGCAATACTGTGTGTCCAGGGATTGTGCTGTTCCTGTCATACTGAAACAGACAGTTAATATCTACCACTCATCTCTCATTTTATTGCAAGAAAGCCGGGATACACAAGAGGACTATTATGCCAATTTGCACAAAATTCGCTCGTCTTACAAACTGTGGGGGAGAAATCCAGCAGATTGATTGGAACCAATGATATGCAAATATGATCTTAATACGAGATCTAATCTTAACCGCCCCAATTGACTTTTCCTGATAACATCAAACGTTTTACTCGTCTAATCCACCATCAGGATAAGTCATGTGCTGGGGATCAGAGACTGCTGACGGGCCACAAGAGCTCAGTCTGCACTGAAGTGAGGCACAGCAAGCGGAGTGTTACTGTTCGCCTCTGTTGTTGTTTTGATTGGAATTACTGGATCATGAGATTACAGACCCTGATGTGAAAGATGTATCAGGAGTCAGCAGGATAATCTCATATCATTAAGCCTGCATAGTGAGCATATTTACAGCTGAGACACAAAATAATCGCCTAAATACTCACTCTGTGATGCAATGCACAGTTAAATTTGCCCTAATGTGTCCCCAGCCTCGTATTACACCGCTTGGCTGTCACGCTGCTGCTGCTGCTGCTGCTGCTGCTGGATCCAAAGGAGACTTAAAGTGTTGACTGATGTGTTTTCACTTTCATAACAACCTGATTATCATCTTTTCTTTTTTCTCCTATTTTGTTTTTCTGCAGAGATTGAAAAGCACGAAGGTGATGAAATGAGAAAAGACGGTGACATGAAGAAATACCTTGATATTATCAGCAATAAAAATATCAAGCTGTCTGAAAGAGTTCTCATTCCAGTCCAACAGTATCCAAAGGTAAGAAACACAATACCCACATCTATGTCATAATGTTTAAATATATGTAGTCTCAGTATATATGAGGGCAAAATTTCCCTCCTGTTTCAGCTAATTTATTATACCTATAATTTCCACAGTTAATCACTATAAATCACTTTTTTTTTAATTCCACTATTTTGCATTCAAAATAGTTTTAATACTATTGTGGATTTCTTCTTTCCTAAACTAAGACAAGTGACTTCAGTTTTTGGACACAGACCAGCTGGTAGATCAAATATTTAACAAGAACTTAACAAAAAGAAACTTGGTATGGATTGAAAGGGAAAAGGGGATTGTGATTGTTAATTGTGATTGTGAAAATTAGTACACTAACTGTGGCTTTTAATTAAAAGTAATTAATGCAATTAATCTTGACAGCCCCAATTTAGAATAAAAACAACAACTAGGGATGTGCTTTAGGGCTTGGCTACTTGTTTTAAATGTACAATATATTTTAACTCCTGATACCATGTATGTCTATATAATTTAGATATATATGCATATATTACAATATACTGTATGTCTGTAACATTGCAATCATTATCACAATTTACTTTTCCTGCAGTCCTACTGGTGTCTAGTGTTGTCATTCTAGATAAAGTGAGAAAAGAGTCATGAGGAACTGAGCTAAGAGGCTTGCTGAGTCACTTTAACATATATGGGTAAGCGTCTGAGTGATGATGTGCCATTCACGGACAAGCCTGTGCTACGAAACTGCACTTTGATGTTAACCACAGTAGCTAGCACCTATTTGAGAGCCAGTTTCTTTTCCTACATCGTTTGTTTTTATTTAATCCACATTTTTAAAGCAAAAACTGGTAACAAAGAGCCATTTGGGAGCCAAACAACCAGCTGTAGCAAATGATCTTGATCTCTAAACAGAGACGTATGTCCGGTCACAGCAAGCGAGGCTGGGCTGACATCAGCTGAAGATTCTCTGGAAAGATCAGAGTTTAATGTGCTTAATTATGGTAAAACTGTACTGAACAGAGCCGGACCACTTTGTGAAAACAGACCATACGTGAGCGGGTTTGACACCACTCATCCTTGCATTAGACAGAGGCTTTCCTTTTATTCCTGCCTGCTGCGGTTTCACTGTTAGTTGTTTAAGCTTTTATTTTGGCCTGAATATTTGACTACTTTCAGGAAAAAAAGTAGCATCAGAATAAAGAATGTTTTATTTTTGCACCTTAAATGCTTGGCGTAGATGTGTACAGCTTTAAACATGGCCTTTTGGTGGCATTGCTCCATGCAGCCTATATTGGATTGGTTTACTTATTTATCACACTAAATATGAGGCATTAGTAATTTACTCGAACTGTATACTGTACTGCATACTCTATAGCAAGCTAATGGGTACTATGCCTTTTCACCATATTGAAAAGTCTGTCATATCCACATCATGTTACTTGTAATTTATGTTTTTCAAGTTGGATGCTCATTAGCTAAGTTAGCAACAAGCTAAAACAGCCACAACATTGCCTGCTGTGAATTGATAGTAATACATACTCAACGTGACAGCATATGTACAGTGAGAGAGTATGCTGTTTTGGACACAGACCTTAACTTGCTTCTACCATGTTTGTACACTTTTGTCAGTTGCTGTTACTATAGTAACCATACCTGTGGTTGGCAGTGGTATATGTAGATAGCAGGAAGGAGCAGACAGTTTACGTTGTGGGGTTGGAGCCACAGTTTTCACAGGAGAGATAAAAAGAGTGACACAGAGGAATAATAATGGGTTAAAAGTAGCACAGAAAAATGACACAATGCTTGCATACGCTGGACTATTAATGGAGGATATGCAAGTAATTAGGTGTTATCAAAAGCTACATCCACGTGTTTTATGCAGTGTAAGATATGTGACCAGGGGAACCTCCTCAGGGACTGTTACTGTACTTTATGTCGAATGAAATTTAGCAGTTATAGAAGTCTGACATCTTTCAGTAGACAAATTAGATGCAATGCCAGATTTAGGAGAAGCACAGCTGCATTTGAAAAACAACACGCTTATTTATGTTTGATATTGTTTCAGTAATTGTAGTTGTCCATCATCCGACTGGCCCTCTCTGTCTGCTTCAGCCCCTGCACATCATTATTTTTGCTCCTAAAATCCCGCTGAGCCTCCAACAGGCTAATAGAAAGTCATCAGACCTGTCTGCTTTATTTTGACACAGTCATCAAAAAACAAAGTTTCTGCAGGACTAAAGCACCCAAGGGTACAGAGAGGAACAGTGACCATAAATCACTGTGTGACACACTACACGTTGTCGTGAGTTATGCAATGTCAGTTTGAAATGTTGCCTAATGAGGCTGCTCCATCAGACACGCAGCTGCTTTTAGAGAACCAAAAAGCTTTAGTGCTGCTGTAATCAGAGAACAACCTGCTCCAATGAGCCTGCACTCACACTCAGGCAACAGGCAGCTGGAAATAAGGACACCAGGAACATTGATTGCAACAGAACATTTAGTCACATAGTAGTCGTTTTACCAATCATTATTCCTGCTCTGAGAGGACAGATAAACCCGGTATGTCGTGTGCCTTCAGACAAATAGACTAAAAAAGTGTCATATCACTAGTCCATTCAAGGCTCTGTACAGTACAGTGGATTTTTACTGTTTCTATTTTATTATGGTGGCTTTTAGAGTCAAAAGAAAACATTTCAAAAAACAATAAAGGCTGGATATTATGCAAATCACTTACAAATGAGGAAAACCATAACACATTTCACTAAAACACTGTAGCTAAAACAGAGTAGTGATATAGGGAGAGATGTTATTACCTGATTTTTTTAAAGAAGGAAGAAACACATCGACACCTCTGCACAGAGATGAAGGAAGATTCAGGATTGACTGATGCTGAAGATGAGTCTGTCTCCACCCATTTTCACAGTGCTATTTTTGACTGCTATTCTTAATTTTAGTCTTAGTCTTTAGATTAAATGCCTTTTAGTTTTAGTCACATTTTAGTCATTTTTACCCATTATAGTTTTAGTCTAGTTTTAGTCTCTTAAAAGTCCTCACCTTTTAGTCTTTACTTCTAGTCCAAGCATTTATTCTCTTGCCTGAATCTGGTACCAGATCATAGTAGTGTGTTCTCTGCACTCTGCCAAACCTGGGGTCCCTGCTTTCTACAGCTGAGAGGCAGAAGAGATACAGATACATTGTATTTTGACAAATTTACCCACAATAGAGATGAAAAATAAATGTAGCACAAGTTTATTTTTTAAAACTCAGTTTAGAATAAACTCATAATCAACATAAGAACTAATAAGGCTAAACTAACTCAGAAAAAAAAACAATATCAATATTCACACTCAGATAAGGTTACTCAAAATTCTTGTATTAGAAATTTTAAACAAAATAAATAAACACACAAATTAAATTCTCACAATAACAAAATATCAAAATAGCAATGAGCCTTTTTTCAAGCTCTTTGGTCCAATAAGATAAATGATTTATTTTTTCCAAAACACTTCAAATTACAGTTCAATAAAACAAAAGAAAAAATATATACTTCTATTTTATTTCTAACTGCGAGAAGAATTGCAACAAAATGAGATAGAGCAATAATTCTTTTGCATATAAAACCAGAGGAGTAACACTAGCATATCACACATCTAATGTGTCTCAGAGTACTGTTTTCTTCCAGAAGTATCCTTCCTTCTTTTGCAGACATGTACTAAAAAGCGCACACATCAAAGACAATATACTATAATATATTCCAGACCGCTGCCTTTCACAGCACTTCCTACTTTACGTGTACGGGATGACCTTTGTCTGCACGAAACCTATCGTGTTGTTTTCATGCAGGTCGTGAGTCACACTTGTTGTTTCAACATGGTCTTCTGCAAACATATGTATGCTCATGGTACACTTGGAGATTTGATTGCACAACTTTAAATAGTTTATTTTTGCAAATTGAACACAGTTTAATTTTATTTTCATTTTTGCCTTCTATGGTAGGTCAAAAAGGGTTAAGTGTCAAAGTGAAACATGCTGATGACTGACTCAGACTGAGCTCCCGTCTGTCACAGATCACCTTGTTATGCTACCGGCGGCATTGCGTGTGCACCACAACACAACATGGCTGTTTACACCAGTGATGACGGTGTTGAAAAAATCCATACCAAGGATCTTAGATTTTGTTTCAGCTCATCCAACACCTGCTGTATTATAAGCTTCCAGTGCTCCATTCTTCTTTATATCAGCACTGTCACACTCTTTGTCATGAGGCATTAGTTTGAAGTGATTTTTTGCTCTAATTATCGCTGCCAGTATGAGCACTCTGAGTTGCTGAGAAGAGATCCTCAACAAATGCTCAGTGTTGGTTTTTACTCTCAGGTCAAGTCTTTCTGGTTAAGTCTTCCCTCCCTGTGCACTCAGTGCAGCTAAACAGAGACTCTCCACAGTCAAACGACAGTCTGAGTTTAGTTTGTTGGTTCTGTTTGTGTTATTAGGGAAGGACAAAGCTAAGACAAGAGGCTGTTAGGAACATTTAGCTGAGCATGAGGATCACAGGCAGTGCACTTTAGCCCACTGAGCCCCTCAGGACGCTCCATGGAAATCAATTTGTTGTTTCCTCCTCAGGATCAGCGTTGAGAAAGTAATTAAGCTGTGTTCAGGAACTCCTCAGTCTATTAAATTGATTTCAAATCTATAAAGAATGCCAATTGAGAAAGCTCGCTGGGAGCAGAAAACCCACAATGACTCAGGGATATCGCTCTGTCCTTGTGTTTCTGCCTCATTAAGTGCTTTTTCTGTCCAATTGTTACTCCATTTAATGTTTGAGGGAACTTCTTAATTGTGACAATTGACATTTCCTTGAACTGCAACTTCCAGCAACACTTTCAAAGTATGGCTCACCCTTACACAGAGGGATAAAAGTAAAGTGATTTTCTACAGTACCTGTAATAAGTCTTATTTCTTAGACAAGCATCTCAATTTTCTTCTATGGGTAATGTCAAGCATACTGATTTCTCCTCCTGGAGAATAAATTGGAAGCAATACTAAATGATTAAAGAAAGATGGAGGGTTTCTAAACCTGTATTCACCTGGTGTCTGAGGTGTGAGAAACTCCTGATTAGATGGTTTATGAAAACCAATGGATCCTAGAGTGAAAAAAAACACAAAAGTTATTTTGAAATATTAAACATAAGGTCTGAACTAAAAAACCCAAGGTTCGATGCACTAACTCACCATGCTGCTCTGCTGTAATGAATATATATAGGAGGGCTGGCCCTGCAAAGTAAGCAAAGCAGTGCTGTCCAGAGGGACGGTGCAGTTGTCCGAGCAGCTCCTGTGGTTTAATTGCACAGTCAGCACCCAACAAGAGTGCAGTGTCACTATCTTAAACATCTTGGTAACACTGCACTTTCCCTTAATGGTTGTGCATGAAGAAGTTCTTTAATCAAGAGCTTGTCGCAGAAGGAGGAGATATTTTAAAGTATTTGGCTGAGCAAAAGATTAAACGCCTTTTTTTACACTTACCTGACACCAAAATGGCACAGTTTTCATATTTCAGTTGGACGTATGGAGTGCAGTTTGGACACCAGCCAGTCTTAAAGGTTAACTTTGTAGTGTTACTTAAATGTTCCCAGTTTGAAGTTTAGGGCAAAGTCTTTGAATGAATAGAGTCTGGGATAATAATCTGTTACAGCATGCTGACATAAAAGCAGTTGAAAAATGTTATTTTTCTTTTTTTTTTTTTTTTTTGCTAGTGCTAGAATTACAATGATCAGTTTACATGACTGTTCCTGTGTTCACATTGAAGGCTTGCTGCTATGGATCCTACCATCTGCCAACATCCTATTATCATTACTAGAACATTTAAACTGAATCTAACAGCAGCTCTACTTTAACTGACATTATTGTTAGTAGTAGTTCTTAAGGCTGGGCAATTAATTGCAAATTAGATTAAATCACAATATATCCTGAAGGTGCAATATTTATTTGATCTGAAATTTGTGTCAAAATACCAGTTTAGAACTTTTTTACAGCAGAGATGTTATGCATTACATACCATGCAATCATTCTAGTCATTCTATTTCCTTTCATTTTTGTTTTTCTTATTAAATATGAGAATTATAAAAAAATTGTAATTTTCTTATAAATACTACAGTTCATATCCGATTTGCAAAACGAGTCAAAATCATCACAATAAGATATATTTTCAAAAATGTGCAGCCCTGCTTTATGATCATATTTTACTGGTTATAATATGGTAAAATAAATTATTGCTTGTTTATGTTGAAAAATGCATGAGATGAGGAACTTAGGAAATAATCAAATATTAAATCACAATTACAGTATAGGGTTTAAAAAAATATTGCAATTAGATTATTTTCCCCAATCGTTCAGCCCTAGCTGTTCTGTCTCTTTCTTTATCATCCTGCTGCTAAAGCTAATAATTATATTGTTCTGTTACTAACCATCATGGTTGCTATTTCTAATTCTTCACATATTTCTACTGTCATTATTGACATTATAGCCATATCCTATGAATTGGGAGACATAGCCATAAATCTGTCTTCCTTTTTTTTGTTTTTTTGTTTCTCTTGTCCCTCATTTCCGCATTCTGTATTTTGTTTGATTTATTTACTGCATGGAAAAAGTACTGAACCATGACTTTGCAACCGAAATACGTACCAAACCTAAATTTTTCTGTACATTTACACCCCTACTAAATAGTATTTTTTAAAAATGGATTATTATGACACAGCCTACTGAGAGAGATAGGTCGGCGCACTCTGACAGAATCAGCACCTGCAGGGTGTGGACAGCTCCCTGCTTCTTCCTTACACACCTTGTAGCATATTTAGAAGATATTGTTCTGTTTTTCAGACAGAGGTCAACTGCTAAAACAAAGCTTTTCTATCAGCTGACTGTCCTTGTTACTTGATAGGTTTACTGTCCGATCACACATGGCTGTCTGTCTCCCTCATCTTCATGGCCTCTCATTAATACATCTGATAACAAAGTGTACTGCCACCGTTTTTCTTATATTTACGATGTTTTAAGTCCAGCTGCTGCACAGAGTAGAGCTTTAAGTCAGTCATTGCTTCTAGCGCTGACTCGGAAGAATCATTACAATCAGGTGTATCACCTGCTGGTGCACTCGGTGATTAACACTGGCTCTTTATAATAATACACCGAAGAACATGGTCTAGACCTGCCCTCAAGTGTCTAAAGATAACTATGTTTATGAGTTGGGCTTTACAAGCAAAGATTGATTGATTGATTGATTGATTTAACATATTGCACAGTTCAATCCATTTTAACATATTTGTTACATATAAAATACTTTCAGACTGCTATATGGCACATCAAAAAGCACAAACTGCAGACCTTTTTTATATTCTAGTTGATGTTCTTGAGACTAGAAAAGAGATAAACATTTAATCCAAAATGTCTCTTTGGGAAAATACATTTTGGCTGCACAGATAAGAAATGCTGAGAGTTTTCACTGATCAGTATATTCAACTTTTTGCTCTGACACCTGATTCCTCTGAGAGACACAAACTAATTGCTTTTATTTTACTTCATTTCAGAGTCTCACTTTTTGTCCCTAACATCCACCATCCAGTTACATCTGTCCATACGTCCTGTCACTGGTGGCTGGTGTGGCGTCTAACACGTCATAAATCCCTTCTTTCAGCAGTCTAACTGTGCTCACTCTTGCTTACAGCTGCCGTCATGCTGCAATGTAATTAAACTCAAAGTAATTAAATTATTACTTGGGAGAATTCTTCTGCATGGTTTCGGATTTGACGAGGTGACACGTTGGAGATTAATGTCATCACGCTGTGGAACAAGCTGTACTGATGAAATCATTCTTTATGGTACTCTTTAAGTCGTTTTCACTGCCACATTTCCACGTGTCAGAGCAGGAAATACACACTTGTTCTTAATGACATTAATGCTGGCTGAGATTCAAGGGCCAGTTACAGGACTGTGGCTCTTCAGCAGGTTTACCGACACACCTTAATGTGAGCGTTCATTATGTTGTTAGTTCCACCTGTGCCTTTCCTACCAGTTTAGTCACGTTATATAAAACCGTGTCATTTTATGTATATATTTTTTTAAGATAGGGTTGTCATGCTATAATTTTAAGTTGTAATATAATACTAGCAAACAATGTTGATACCATTCTGATGCTGTGAACTCAAACATGTGAGGCCTGTTCGAACACATTCAAATTTTTTTTTTTAGTTAAATCTGTTTTTTATTTTCGTCAGATTGCACGCAAACTCATGCACATGGTGGAAATTGCACTAATGCTTTTTACTAAAACATTACTAACAGATTTGAGCAATTAAAGACAGTGTGCAAGAGTTTGCTTGTAATTTTTGACAGATTCTTGACTGACCCACACAGTCCTGACCTCAACCCCATCTAGCACCTTTGGGATGAACTCACAAGCCAGGTCTTCTTGTCCAACATCAGTGTCTAGCCTCATAAATTCCCTACAGAATGAATAGGCACAAATTCCCACAAAAACACTCGAAAATCTTGTGGAAAGCCTTCAAAGAAGAGTGGAGGCTGTTATAGCTGTAAAAGTGGGCCATCTCCATATTATAATTAGGGATGCACCGATCCACTTTTTTTCAGCACCGATCCGATTCCGATAAATATGTGCTGATACTGATATGGATTCCGATATATATATATATATATATATATATAAACAATTATAATTGTTGGTATAATGTGTGAGGTTACATGAGGCAGTAGTAAACCACCCAGCTCCTCTTATTAAGAAGCAAAAAAAAAAAAAAAAAAAAAAAAAGAAAAAAGAATTGAATTTAAATGTTTTCCAAACAAATTTATTTGAATTACTACTAAACATTGATTTACTAGTTGGTTAAACTAATTACCTATCATTTTTTATGAACACGTGCTTGAAATCCCTGTCTATAATGCTCTTTTAAACTGTAACGGACCTCCTGCCACTATAGACCGCTGTAGCTTCTGTTAATGGCCACAGCCTTCCTCTCTGACCCTTCACCCGATGTCAACAATCAGTAGCTTGTTGGTGGCTAACGGCTAACGGCAGTTAGCGATAGTTTTCCAAAGGAGTAAATGGAAATAAAGTGGTATGTTGGCTGTCGAGGGTTAAGCTCACATATGACTACTCATTCAAAGTGAAAAGAGGCCAAATATCAAAGCACGATATTAATCTGCAAAGAGGAACGAAGGCGCTAGCAGCACTAGCTTTCAATACTAGCGCCGCCCGTTATCACGCTAACGTCACACCCATTCTTCTTTGTGTTCTCTCATCTTTAGACTAGTTTTGACCCTTCTAAATATAGATTAACGTTTAATCTACTGGGTAATTATACCGCTAAGAACATCCTAACTAATACTAGCTCAGTTACACACAGACTGTCTCGTGTTAGACTGTGGTGTGTTCATGGTCTACCGCAAACTGTAGGATGGATTTGGATCAGTCACTTGGATCGGCGCCATCAGTCAGATATCAGATCTATTAATTACGTCCATATCGGACCCGATACTGATATTGGATCGGATTGGTCCCATCCCTAATTATAATGTACATGTATTTGAATACATTTTCATTACATTAGTAAAGCTTTAACCTAAGTGGGTACCTGATTGTCAAAAAATAAAGCCAATTTAAAACGAAAGAATGTGCAGTTACTTCAGTGTCCACTAAAGGTTGATCTCAAAAGTAATGGAATCCCCATAAGCACCCATATTACGATCAGGAATCTAAGCAATAGGCGGCTAAACACTTTAAGTTGGATTCCTTGCACCAGAATAACAAGTTGGCTTAATTAAATTTTAAAGTTTTTATCAGTTCATGCACACAATTTCAGCCAAACACTAAACTTACACAGCAGCCACCACTCGTAGCCACTGTAGGTGTGCTTTATGGCTACTGCCAGGCTGCAGGGTCTTTAAATCTGATATAAACAACTGTGAACTGATAGCAGCGGTAGCATCTCATAGCACTGTTTTAAATTACTAGAAAGTCGGGTTGAAGTTGTTTGTGGATTGTATTAGGTTATACTCCTTTAAAACTGAAGCAGGAAGTGAAATCATTCAGCTCAGGAATGTGGAGATCTGCAAAGAGGAGCCAAGGCTAGCGGGGCTAGCGGGGCTAGCACTGCTAACGTTAGCCCCGTTAGCCAACCGACTTCACACTGTTTACCAACTGCTGCATGTAGTATGCAATGTCGACTGTTTATGGGTATTTTCTTGACCTCAGACTAATCGACTAAACCCAGTTATTATTTAACCTTGCAAAGCAAATGGATTTGCCCATTTTGGTGTTTCTCACTGGTGAATCCATTTTGTAAAGCTCCCGTCTCAAAATGACAAAAGTCGTGTTCTGACATGTCTACAGTTGCCGTGGTTCGTGTTATACAGTTCCCTATGGAAACGCCGTCCATGGAAGGTTTTCCAGATGGATGTGTGGAACAAATCTGTCTGGCGCGTTAGTTATTATTTGCATCCAATCAAATGTTAAAGTATTCAGCATGGGGCATTGCAAGCTGTGCCAAAACGTAAAAATTTTGAATATATAATATTATCATTGAAATTTAAATGTCTGGTATTGTGACAACCCTACAGTGGTGGGTGTTTTTTAAAGTGACTAAACTGCTGTGATTTTATGAAGCCTATGATTAATTTGTTCATTTGCATAAATTGAGGCAAACCTCAGCTGACCGACATGCTAGGCTTCTGATCCCCCTCATCTAAAGGTCTTCTTCTGTTGCTAGTTTGATGGAATTATTTTTAGGGTAAGAAATTCCAAATATTGACGTCCATTGTTTTGCTTCAAAAAGCCTCTACAGAAACCAGTTATTGACATGGCTAACATTATGCCATGTTATAATCAGTCTATGTTTTAGACTAACTAGTGACCTTCTTGCTTATAAATATTTAAAATAAGCAAAAGATACTAAATCTAAATAATATGATGCATAGCATAATTGATATTAGTATTGTCTACCCACCTAAAGATGTTCGAGCCTGAACATAATGTCAAGTCAGCACAAAAATGCAGTAGGTAATGAGGTGGTCATACATTTGTATTTATCCATTATCCACAAGATTACACCCTTGAGGGATTCTATAATGAGATTTCTCCATAAACGGACAAGAATCTGAATCTGGACTCCTTACCGTGAAATGTATGTATAATATGATGAAATGTAATCCACTGAAAATCTTGTATCTAATCTTTTTGAACATTAATTGCATCTTTGATGTGCAGCTATGATTATTGTAGGGGGGAAGGGTTTGCAGGGTCTGTCACATCCAACAGGAGCCTTTACAGAAACATGTTGCCATGAATTTGTGACAGATTGAGCTAAAAACAAATTATGCAACATTAATATCTCTGGCAAATCTGTTGTGTAAATATCTGTAACGTTCCCTAGATGTTGTCAGATAAGGGCCTGCGGATTCAGAACTAGAGAACTGAAATTATGTAAGTGTGTTTTCTTATCTGACACTTTATAAACAGAAGCTGTCTGTAGCTGCTGATTCTGAAAGATGTATAGCAGCAGTATGGCAGTAAATGACACTCGCCAGATCTGAGAATTTTGTGTGTTTTGATTTATAAATCTAGTGATGTAAGAGATACATTAGGGCAGTGGTTCTCAACGTTGGGGTCAGGACCCCATTGGGGTTTGCGAGACACTGAAAGAGGTCTCCAGATGCTTTAAAAAAACGTGGAATATTTTTAAATTTACACTTTTGCTACTTTACACCAATTTTGCCAGATTTCAACTCATTGTCGTCACTTTTTTTCCCACCAGTTTTGCCAACTTTAACACATTTTTGCTTCTTAAAACCCATTTTTTGTAAGTTTTGAAACCCTTTCCACCACTTTTTTTTTTCTGCCTGTTTTTGCCACTTCTAAACCAAATCTTGCCACTCTCCGCCTATTGTTGGCTTTGCTACTCATCATTGCCAATATTAACCCCTCTTGACCATTTTAAAGCCACATTTCACGATTAAACATCTCACATTTTTGCCAGTTTAACCCATTTCTGCCTACTTCTGCCTCTGCAAACCCTTTTTGCCAGTTTATATCAATTTTTCATCCTATTTTTGCTACTTAAACACCATTCGAGACACTTTTTTTAATCCCCCTGTACCACCTAATATGCCCGCTTTTGCCACTTTAACCCATTTTGGCTATTATTGTTTATTTTTTTGCCACTTTATCCAATTTTTGGCATTTCTAACCTATTTCTACTACTTTTAAACTCCAATTTCATCACCTTTTCCAGTATTTTTGGCCATTATTAACCCATTTTAGCTATTTTTAATTTATTTTAATTCTGTTTTAAAAGGATTAACATTTTTTAGGATGGCTACTTACTGCACAAATGAATTAGAAAAATATTTCCATATATATTTTTGAAATATAAAATTCCACAGCTTAGCTTTACAATGGACCATGATTTTGCGGGCCCCAGTTTGGCTCGGCCATGCCCCCTCTACCCTTCCCCTGAAATCTAAAGATGAAAAATATTTTTTTGTGTGCAGATCAGATCTCTGTGTGCATTTAGGATGCATCAACTTGATATTTCATCCATGTCCCCTTTGTCCTCAGGGACATCACTTTATAGAGTGTTAAATTTTACTGGCATAATATATTGATTAGCATATTAAATTTACACTTTAATTTCCCCCCTCAAAATCCTCTCCCAGTCTTCCTTTAGGCATCTGCAAAGCAGTAGTAAATTGTATGTGTCACACTGATCTTCAACACGAATAATAAATTCACTTACAGTCATCAGCACCTGGATTTATTTTTAGCTTAATGCTGCAGAGCGGATAAAGGAACATATATAGTTGATGCAGGATGAATACTGGACCAGACCTCCCTGTAAAATGGCATAATTTTAAAGCAGAATGTTCTAGTAGTGAAGGTTGTATTTAGAAGTGTAGAGTTTTTACTGTGAGGGACTTTGTGAGTATTATTCGCTTCTTCTGAGTGAGTATATCAAGAGGTTAAAAGGTTTATGTTTTCTCGAAAGGATGTGTGATGTTATTTGAAATCCTGTGGCTTTCAACCACAAAACTTTACTTCTCTTTGCTCATAGCAATGCAATGCCTCTGTGACCCTTTGATCGACTGTGGCTTGTGCCACAGGATGGGACTTAATATTGATATAGTGGCAAGATTTACAATTAGGACTCGCAATTACGTCGTAATTTGAAATGGATGCTTTCTATGTTCTTGTACCTGTTTGGTTCAGTGTGCTCTGTGTGGACTGATGTGTGCCCGGGGCTGACAATATAACCTAAAATTTCTATCAGTTAATTAAATCCTAATTAAAGGGGATTACACATTTGGATGCATTTTGTGGTGTTACAACTTTTTTATTACTTCATCTGTATTTTTACTGTGAGTATAAATCCTACCCAAATTAAATCATAACTCCCTATTCAAACCAAGCATTTTCAAATAGAACTGTTACTGCTGTTGATGGTCCTTACTGTAGACATCTTCTAAGTGAGCCAAAGGCTGGGATTTTTTATTTTAACATCATCATATCAGTTCAAGGAATTTTCTTATATGTAACGTAGTTTAGAAAATACATTGATATTAGGAATGTGAATCTCTCCTTCTCAAGATGATCCGATTCGAATCTTGATTCACAGGCTACGATTCAATCGTCAAAAAAAAGAACGGTCTGATCCGATGCGATTCGGTCCGATTCAATTTAATCCGGTGCAAACTGATTATTAAAATTTTTGCTTTCACAAAAAATTTAAAAAATTTTAAAAGCATGATATAATATGATGATATGATGTAGGCTATGATAATGAGTTGCAGAGGCTCAGTGAATCAATCTCTAATGTTAAAATCAGTCCAAAGACCAGTTCATGCCTCTCTTTTTCCTGATCCAGGGCTCTACCCACCGATGCACTCGGACCTTTGATGTTAAGATCAGTTAACCAACTCATATCGGTTTATCTTTACACCACTAATAGATATAGCTTTAGAACTTGATATATACTATCTGTACTAAAGTATTTGGACACCTGACCACTACACCAACAGAGACTGTGATGACATTGTATTCAAATATATGTACATTAATACAGAGATGGCCCACTTTTGCAGCCGTAACAGCCTCCACTCTTCTAAAAGGGCTTCCCACAATATTTTGGAGCATTTTTGAGGGGATTTGTGCCCCTTCATTCTGTAGCGCAGTTATGAAGTCATCCCAAAGGTGCTCTATAGGGTTGAAGTTAGGGCCCTGTGTGGACCAGTGGACCAACCATGTTTTTATGGTCCTTACTTTGTGCACTGGGGCACTGTCGTCTGAATAGAAAAGGGCCTTCCCCAAAATGTTGCTACAAAGTTGGAAGCATAGCGTTGTCCAAAATGTCCTTGTATCCTGAAGCATCAAGATTGCCCTTCGTGGGAGATAAGTGGCCTAGCCCAAACCCTGAAAAATAGCCCCATACCAGTATCCCTGCTCCACGTAGTGCAGTCAGGCAGGTAATGTTCATCCAGCATGTACCAGACCCAGACTCCAATCTGACTGCCAAACAGAGCACCATGATTTGTCACTCCACAGAACACATTTCTACTGCTCCACAGTCCAGTGTTGGTGTGCTTTACACCACTCCATCCAATGCTTGGCATTAGACTTGAGGCTTGAGTACAGCTGTTTGGCCATGGAAACCCATTCCCCGAAGCTCCAACCACACAGTTATCGTGTTTACCTTAATGCCAGTTGAAGTTCAGAAGTCGTCAGCTGTGGAATCAGCAGGGGATTGGCGACTTTTACGCTCCATGCGCCTTAGCAGTCATTGACCTGCTCTGTGATTCATGGTCCTCAGCTTCATGGCTGAGTTGCTGTGGTGCCTAAACTCTTCCATTTTCTAATCATATGACTTACAGCTGATTGTGGAATATCCAGCAGGGATCACAATGTTTACAAACAGAGGCTGCATGACTAGGGGCTTGATTTTACTCACCTGTATCAGAAACACCTGAGTCCAGTAATAACCAGGTGTTTCAAAATTCTCCATGTAGTGCATCACCCAGCTGTACTTCAAGTATAGCATTATGAGTTAAAATTAAGCTGCAAATTTATCATTTTATTTGAAAATACATTTTTCTTGCAGAGAAGGCCAAGGCATCCTTCAAAAAGGTGAAGACATGTGTGTTTTTGTGCACCACTCTCTGTAAAATGCACATTAGGTGTGTTGTCATTTCACAGCCTGCCGGGATAAAGATATTTGGCCTTGGTTCCTTGCTCCACTGACCTCACCATCACTTTTTATCCTCAATCTCCTCTGAAGGGATTAAACCTTGAAAACAAGGCTGATCTCAGTTAAAGAAAGAAAAAGCAAGAACATCTGTACCCGCCCCGTTTTGACGTGTAAACAAATGACACTCTTGCACCGTGCTCAAGTCATGTGCTTCTTACTCAGCAAAAATTATGATTAAGATAATCAGCACAGTCATTTCATTATTGCTTAACCAGAATTTATCCTCTGCTGTTTAATGAGACGGCTTGATTAGCATCTCATAACCTTGGGGTATGAAATGGATTTTCTATGGCTGATACTGTCTGAGTCCAGAGTTGGGACTATTCTGTGTGTGAGAACGTTATTAAAATGATTTTTGCCCTTTTAATTAGAATAAATTGAAATACTTCAGCCTGCGTCACATTTCAACACGCTTGTTTTAAAAATATGACCTCTGTCAGCTGCTCTAACGCTCTGTTCTGCTGGTACATTCAACAAATTAAGTAGTATTTTGTCCTAGTGGGTGCCACAATTTTCAGCTTATCAGTGCTGGGTTATTGTGACCTTTAAATAGTGCAGCAGCCGAGCTCTACCCATTGTGAAATTCCATTTTTGTCCGCCCAGAGATGTCAGTGTCCCAAAGAAAGACCCGGCAAGTGGAAAGGTGTTTTGCTTAGATAAGTGCTGAATACAGTGGAGGGAGTACGAAGTGAGAATTAAAATTAAGCACTTGTACGACGATATCATCACAGCCCCACTTTGGGATCCCAATGTGTCAGTGTTTGTGTGATGACTTTGTCTGCCACGATGCTTCCCATGAGATGTAATAGAGATAAAATTCTCCCCCTAGTTTATGTATTCAGTGTCTCAGCTCTATTCAGGAGTTTTTAGTGCATAATTTTCATTTTTAGTCAGGGAAAATAAGCATGCAGTATAGTTTCAGTCTGTTGTTTGTGCTACTGATTGACATTATTGTCTCACAATGCAGCGTGGAGCAGAGATGGAGGAGCGGCTCACAGCTGGGGAGAATCAAGGCTAATTGTAATGTGCAACAACATGAAGGCGTGGAAAACAAAAATAAAGTAAAACATGCTTTGAAATGCATTAAACACCCTCATTAAATCTGTTTAATCAACTACAATGGAGCAAATGATTACATGAAATGTTAAAATTCATAATCATTTGTCAACAAAGAACTGTTACCAGAGTTTTCAGGCCACCTTTGAGTATGTTTCAGCTCATTTTTTGGCTTTAAGAAACACATTTCTATTACTTTAGTTCTATGCGCTCATGAAACTTATTCCTAGCAGTGTTAACGTAATTTCTTTTAAGATATATTTTGGGGCTTTTTATGCCTTTATTTTAGAGAGGAGGACAGTGGATGGAGTCAGGAACAGGGATAAGAGAATGCAGGCGAGACATGCTAGAAACTGGACCGGACCTTGAACCAGGGCCGCCCACATACATTGGGTGCGACTTGCACCCTCTTGATGGAACTTTTGTTTGTTTGGGTAAAGGCATATTGGGATTAACACTGTTAGCTGAAAAACTGGTAAAATAATAAACTGATTATCATTGATTTTTATCGGTTCAGGCTAGGCATGCACTCGACTTGATGGCTAAACAGTTAGAGTTGGATGTCAAAGTAGCTGGTGCAAGTTTGCAAGTCTGTTAAACTAATTATCTCCTCTTTTTTGTTTTAAACATGGGCCTGAAAATCCTGGTCAAGTGTTCTTTTATAACTGTAATGACGCCTCCTAACACTAGAAGCTACTGTAGCCCCAGTTAGTAGCCTCTGCCTTCCTGCCTGATTTTTTCCCGCTCTTCACTGGACATGAAATAAGTAGCTTAGCATCTAGCATGTCCTAGGAACATTATTTTGAACTAGAAAATGTAAATAAAGTTGTACGTAGGCTTTTGAGGGTTATATTCTGATGAAGAACTACATTAAGCATGATCTTAATCTGCAAAGAGGAACAATGGCTGGTGGAGCTAGTTGCTAAATTTAGCCACGTTCTGGTTAGCATACCAGCTGCACGTCATCTACCAGCTGACACAATGACCCTGTGACAGTTTTCTGAGCATTTTCTCCACTTTAGACTAGTAGGTGACACACAGTTTAAATGCGTGTTAAGCTGAGTAAGGAAATAGCTGCTTGGGAGCATCCTTAGTTCAGGCCAACAATCCTGGTCAAATGCTCCCTCTAAACTGCACTGCATCCACACATTGCCCCCTTAACATAGTTTGCCATTCTTTTCAGAAAAAAATATAGTCAAATTCTGATAAAACTTCTGCTACACTATCGCTTTAGTGGGGCTGATAACTACACTGGCAGCAGCTATTACTGCCGCCTTCCAGTACAACAAAGCCCCATCTGTAGATATCGTCTCATTCTCCTCAAATGACGCTGATTGGTCAGGTCAGTTCTTAGCCCTTACACAATTGTTTCAGATGAGAGGTAAAAATCACTTTCTCTCAAAATTGTAACTTCCCACAAATGCAACGAGAATATTGAAAAATAAAGTTGTGGTCGTTGTTTGTTGTAGCATCGTCTCATGTTGTCCTCTCATGGCTGAAGTAATGTGAGTGGTGTCTGATATAGGCTCTGCAGCAAAATAGAAGGAAAAGTCCACTATTTTATGCCTCCTTTGATGCATTGTTTGTCGTCTGACATCTCGTGATATGTTTATGATAAAATATTAGCTGCCCATCTTGTATTGTTTTGTATTGTATTGTTCCTTACTGTATTGTATCATATCGTATTGATCGTACATCAGACTAAACTGTACAGAATGGTATGGATGGTACAGAACTGTCCCATACTGTACCTTCTCAACTCTATCATATTGTATCACATTGTACTGTACCCCATCCTATGGTGTTGTATCCTATCGTATCCTATCGGTATGGTATTATGTTGGATCGCATTGCATCACATCATATTATACTGTGCCTTACCACATCATATTGTATGGTATCGTATTGTACCATTCATACCATATTGTGCTGTACCATACCGTTTCGCATCATATCATACCATACTGCATAGTACTGTAACTTCCTGTCCCGTATCATATCGTATGGTGCCATGATGGCCCTGTTGATTTACACCCGTACCAAACGTCATGAACCCAGGCAAAGGAAGACCACAACACATTTAACTGAGACCAAGAGGACTGAAGATGTCAGATGACTCCAACTAGCAGCATTACTGGTGTCCTTAGTTAATTCTACAGAATATTTGGACATTTTATTTAGACAGCACTGATTCAGGGAAGACTCTAAGCCAACTAGCAGCTTTTGAGGCAAGAATACTTCTAGGGAGTTTTTGAAAATGAACTGCAAAAAGGTTAGACAAAAAGGGAATCCCAGTGGACAAGAAGTTCAGTCTAGTTTTGGAAGTCGTTAGTTGTTAAACAGACTGTTTTAGACTGCCCTCCCAAAATAAATAAATAAATAAATCAAGCAAATTTTAAAGTTTCCAAATGTCAGGAATTTCTATGTGTGTGTATTCCAGCAAGTTAAAACAACAATTATGTAGCTTGAATGATTTCCCATATGTTGACTGCCAAACAGCAAAGTATGAAAATGAACACACACTCTGATAGAAGTTTTAGATTGAAATGAGGCCAGTGTTGACTCAGAGCCTCTTTTTAATAATGCAGTAAAAGCCTTCTGTCATTTAAAGGCCATTGCTAGTTAGAGAGTTACAAGAAAAAAGTTCAGATTGTATGAATTGATTTTTCTTTATTCTAACAGGAAAGCTAAGTAGCTGCAGCTGTGACAGCCAAACAATCGAGTCTGTCTGAACGGTTTCATGGTTTTAAAACAGCTTTTGTAGCTGGTGTCTGTGTGGGGGTGTGTGTGTGTGTGTGTGTGTGTGTGTGTATGCCCTTTGGCATCACATCCTGTTTGTCTGCGTTGATCACGCCTCAATTTTTGTCACCTTTTAAAGAAACAGTGATGTTTTGTTTTCTCTGTGTGTGTGGGCCATCTGGGTGGTAGATCAGGGTTTACATTTAAATTGGAAACTGGGAAAAGCATCACTACTGTAAACACTTAACTTTCAGTGAGCAGAGTATTTCTGAAAAGGCTGCATGCAGGCTGAAGTGGTTTTCTGCAGAGATAACATCCTCAGTGAGTAAAGTCGTATAAAGTTGACAGTTTTTCTCATTTGTCCTCTAAATTACTAAAACTTGATTTTAATTTAGTACATTTCTGATTACTTTATTTAATCCATCCATCCATTTTCCAACAATGCTTCAACTATAAATCACTCAAAGCACTCCTGTGAACTTAATACAGGAGTTACTCGTACTTAATAAACTTTAAAAAACATCTGTTTTTAGACCTAAAGCATTTTGTTAAAGGTATGAATGAAGTGTCTGTAGAGGCGTGAACTCTGCTTGCTGTGCACGGTCATCTAGCCTATAAGCGCCTCTTTAAGAGGATTTTAAAAAACCTGGCATCAATACCATATTCCTCTTTAAATTTTGGGAAGGTTTGATTGTATATCACCCAATGCGAATCCCTACTTTGGAGAGGACTGATTCCATCAAAAATTGCAGGTGAGGGACACCAATAGCCTTCAGATTGTCTCATGTAGAGAGACTGTTATCCTCAAAGCAGGTGGCCCACATCTAAATCTGGCCTGTGGCTTCTACCAAGCATGTCTTTTCCTCTCTGTCTCTCCAGGTTTCCAACTCTATCCACTGTACTATTCTCTAATAAAGACATTAAATGCCTCCCAAAATGTCTCTAAAAATATTATGCATCAAGAAAATGAAACAAAAACTGGCAACATTTTGGTTTTGAAACAAGGAAATTAGCCAGCATTAAGTGCCTGAGACTATCATTTTAACTACCTGAATATCAAAAAGGTTTTGACATTGCCAGTTTAACTAGTATCATGTGGAGTTTTAAATCTGCTGTCTCTGGCTAGTATATATCTCTTACTTCTTATTATCCAAGATTTTTATTTTTTTTGGAGCTCTATTTTAGGCCTTTTATTCTGTAGATAGGACAGTAGATAGAGTCAGACACTGGGGAACAAGGGAGCAAGGAAAGGAGCCGCAAGCCAGATTTGAACCAAGGCCTGCAGCTTTGAGGATAACAGCCTCTGCACACATGGCATTCAGACATCACCAGAACCTCAAAGTTACATAAAGTTAACTTTTCAAGAAAGTGAAGAAGTAAAGTTTCCTTGCTATGCATATTTCTGTCCAGAAATAAGGCGTATACCCTTGGCAAGACTTGAATTTAACCAGTGTATGATTATCATTGGATGTTATTGTTAGGTGTTTTTCAGTGTGGAGTTGAAGCTCTGAAACACAAAAGAAACTCTGTATTAAGTGATGCCTGTGATTAGCATTAACACTGACAAATAGCCTCTATGCAAACCCTCAGACGGTCTACATCTCTCTCTAAAAACCTCACCAGTTGAGCAGAGAACCTCTGCTGCTTGTGACAAACAGACTAAACAACCACTCGTCTCTGATATCTATGGAGCTGAAAGGACACACAGTCCTCCAGCACTCTCACAGTGCAGTCAACCCTAGCTGTCATTTAAGCATAAACCTCTACCTGAGGCTTTAATCCTCCTAGCAGACAGACCTGGACTTCCCCAATAGCACAGCTCGCTAACCCAGCAGTAAGTGCCTCGGGGTGTCTGCAAATCTTGACTAGGCCCAGTGCACAGCATTAACAGGCAGCCACCGTGCACTCTCTCCAGCTAAAACTGAAAAGTTTCTCTAGTTATTACCTCTGCAGGATTAGCACGTTGACAAGTTGAGAAAATGTAAATTTTTAATGCTTTCCATGGAAGACGGAGGTGGGATTGGAATGTACAAATAACCACAAACAGCCCGCAGAACATTGGTGCAAAACAGGCGTGGATGTAGAAGTTAAGCTGCAGTGATCCAGGAGGAGAAGAGCTGCTTCCTGGTTGTGTGAGCTCTTGGATGAAGGAGCTATAGCCAGAGAGTTTGTTTTGGTCTAAAAATCTGCTCGGAAAGTTGCATTGTCAGCGTACAAGTGAAGTGTTGCTTTCTAAAGATAATCTGTAAGAGTTTGCAGCAGAAACTAAGTCAGACTTTCCAGTTTAATCAAACTTTACATGTTAACAGGTCAGTCCTGGTTCAGTCACAGCAAACCCGTTGTCATTTTGACATTTTCATGTCTTTGTGGCAGCTAAGAGATCCGCATCAGGCCTCACTCACAGATGTTTTCTTATGCTCTTTAAACAGAAACAACCACTCTGAAAACTGTGGTTGTTTCACTCTTTAAACATTTATGGTCCTGCTTCTTTTGTGCCAAAATGTGTAAATAATTCATACATGACTCTCTGTTGCTGCTGTCTGTCACCAACGGAAGATGAATGTCAATAGCTGCCATCTTTTTATGTTCTGGGCATAACAGTCTGTTATGAAACCCTATTTTCACTTTTATATGAATTGATTTATGAAGCAGAAACTGATAAAAGGAGGAGAATACATAAAGATTACATATAGAGAAGCAGGACTTACCAGAGCTATAAGACAGGTGTGCTCTGTTTCTGGTAGGGACAGCAATTTCACAGATCATCCCACCGCTGGAACACTGCACTGCTGAGAAACAGTTGGTTACATGGATGGATAGACGGGTGGATGGATGGATGGATGGATGGATGGATGGATGGATGGATGGGTGGGTGGATGGATGGATGGATGGATGGATGGATGGATGGATGGGTGGGTGGATGGATGGATGGATGGATGGATGGATGGGTGGGTGGGTGGGTGGATGGATGGATGGATGGATCAAGGACAGTGGATAGAATTGGAAACAGTACAGTAACACTGCATTGACACAGTTGATGTGGAATAAGAGTAACACGAGGAGCCACTTGGCAAATCATAACCCTGAAAAGATTCACAAAGATGCAAGAAGTAGAATCTGTCCAGGCCAAAAAACTCTTAAGTGTTCACAAACCCACTTCCCACAACCTTAACAGATCACAAAGTGTATCGGGGAAAAATCACCAAAGACATTTTTGCACAAATTATGATTTTCAAAGTAATAAATGCGGCGCCACTCTTACCTAAGTCTTCATTTGTTGTTTGTTTGTTTGTTTTTTTTTAATGCCACAATAAATAACATACCGTGGTCTTGTTACAGAGGTATTATTGTACCCTGAGGTTTTTGATACCATTATATCACTAATAGCCAACTATCTAACTTAAGCAATTCATTGCAATTGGAAAAAATTCATCATTTGGCAGCCATGACTGAACACATACTAAACATATCACATCCATATTGTAGCTATGTGAAAAATGTTTAACAAGTGTTTTGTTGGGTTACCACACTGGAGGCTGTGCTGTACCCTGGTGACATAAAGGGGGTGTGTGTGCCATATGGGGGAGTAAAAATAGAGAAACTTCATGACATCCTCTGTCCTGATGTAGCTCAGTTTACCTGTGAAGTGTGGAAACAATGATTCAACTATAAAACACTCAGAGCATTCCTGTAAACTTCACCTAATAAATTTCCAGTTTTAAGCCCTGAAGCATTTTGATAAAGGTATGAATGACATGCCTGGAGAGGTGTGTGCTCTGCTTGCTGTGCTTGCTCATCTAGCTGACAGTAATACCATATTCCTCTGTACAGTTTTCTCATTTGTCCTTTCAATTACCAGAACTTCATGTTAATTTAGTACTTTTATTGTCACTTTTTTATCCATCCATTTTCTAATCAGTTTAACCAATTCAGGGTTGCAGGAGTCCCTAGGTGAGAGAGAGATTTTCCTGAGTAAATTTTACTCAAATTAAATAAATTGTACTCTGAAAAATAAAACATTTGGCCCAGTGTTCATTATGATGTTTGCTGTTTTTAATCCTAGTCTTAGTCTTTTGATTAAAGGTCTTTAAGTTAAGTAATATCATGGTACTGTATTCTATGCACGCTGCCAAACCTGGGGTCCCTGCTTTCTACAGCTGAGGGGCAGATGCATTGTTTTTGACAGATTTACCCACAGTGGAGAAATATAATGGATTTTGGATGTCTGACGAAAACTAAATTATATTTTAGTCTAGTTTTAGTCATCTTGATGAAAAGTAAAATAACTGTATGTCAGTTTTAGCCTTCAAAAGTCTATTTTTGTTAGTCAAGTTTTTGTCATGGAAAAAAACGCTGTTGACAAACATTTTTAGTCATAGTTTTATTCGAAAAAGTAACACTGCTTTGGTCACAGTCTATAAAATAAAATTTGCCTGCTCTGCTTGCAGTATAAGAGTCTCAGTTATTTTTTCCCTTAAAGGTGTTTTTAAGTCAGGACACTGGATTTGTGGCCACATATCAATATCTACAGACTAGGAAACAGTATGGGTGTCTGTTGAGTCCAAATATCCCTAATCTAAGCAGATATTAGTCTGTTTTCTGTTTTACCCACTCCACACAGAGCAGACTTTTGAGTTTGGTTTTGCAGTCTGGCTAAGCAGTCATGTCGTGTGTTGAAAGTAACATCAGTGCAATCCCCTATTTTTGTGTAGCTCCACCTTTTCGGAACGGATAGGTAAGACTGGTACCCGTACGGAAGGGTGCTAAAAAAGTGGGACAGTGCGGGTCTGTTTTTTTGGGACCCTTCCCATCTTTCAACATATGGAAATGCAGAAGAAAACTTGCTGTGCTGTACTGAACTGAACCGGACCACTCAGTGGAAACAACCTATTAGTGCAAAGCCGCTGATGTGCCACTTGGCTTGTTGCAAAACACGTTTGCACATGCATGCTATTAGTGCAAATTCTGAAGCGGATTAGGTGTAAAAGAGGAGCTGTTTGCTCCTTGGCGCTATTAGAGTGATGCAGAAAATCTTAGTGGATCTGCCCCATGGTGTAGATGAATATAAGAAAAACAAGAAATAAATCAAAGCTTAAAAGTAGAGCCAAACAGTTACAACAAGAGAAGAGGTCATTTTTATTACGATTTAAATGGGCCTACTGAGACATTTGCATTGAGTTTAACATTTCCTGTCATATGTCTGATGTGTGCACATTACAAATGAGGGGTTTACATGCTGTTCTTGGTGCATTAGCTAGAATACATGCTAAATTTATGTTTGTTTTCTGCAAGGGTGAGACTTCTCCCATCCTCCCATGGAGCCATAAACGATTTATACAAGTTATTCATATATGCAGTGATACTCTGAAAGACCTGTAAACAGACTTTTATGTGTAAAGTAGCTCAAATTCCAAGTAAATTCAGATAGGACATTTGAAAGCACAATTGCAGCATAACAAAAGACATTGCAAATACAGAAAATACCTTCCAAATGTAGTTTATTGTAAAAGAGGCTTTGCTGAGCTACATTGGCAGGTTGTGCAGACTCAAACTTGTGTTTTAAGCCTTTTAGTCCTGAAGAGTACACAGCACAGAACTTTAGAGGAATTAATTTACTCTAAATCCCGCACAGAAGCTCTTAGTTTCAGTTTGCCCCTCATATAGTCTCTCTGTGAAGTCCAAACATAGAGATCCCTCGTCAATTTATCTTTGAATATTTGCTCAGTGTTGAAAATGTCCCCAACATCCCTTCATCTAATATCTGCATAGTTATCAGTGTTGAGACTACAGGGGGCACATTGCATCATTTCAGACCTCATTTAACACCGAAGCATGCCCCTTTTCTAAAGCCCAAATTGCCCGCCGTGGAGCTACAGAGTGGCTCCCGACATTCATTAGCTTAATGAAAACAGGCCACTCTTCTTCTACCGCCCAGCGAGTGTGTTCTCAACGTATCTGCAACCGCCATCTGCTCTCCAGCTCCCTGCCAGCTATAGGAGAGTCCTGTCACAGCGAGGTGTGTGAAGAAAGGATCCACAAAGGTGCCTTAATCATTCAGATCAGAGGACAGGCAAGGACAGCAGGGATGCGCTTTTTTTTTCTCCGTCTCTTTTCCTCACGATGTCCCCTGGCGCTTCCCTAACCTGAGATGTAAGCGCTCACTCATGATGTTAATGATGTTCATGAAACGAGCTGAGTGTGCACTTGTCAAGAGTTGAGACGCAGCAGCCACACAGCTGGCAGGGAAGTTATTAGCCGCTCATCCACAGTGGGAGAGGTTGCTTTGTGGGAAGGTTAATATCATTTTAGGGTTGGCCTGAGTGTGGTGTGGTGGGCGTCTGACCACCTGTTCAGCCCTGGAGGGGGTCTCTTATCATCTCATCCAACTGCAAACATTTGAAGGTTGAACTGTGTATCAGCGTTTAAAAAATACCTGAGAAGATGAGGTTGTTTTTATCCAAGTAGTGAAAGTTAGAGTCTTTGTGTCTGGTTTTCAGATTAATATAGAGTGGCACAGTTAATCACATTTTTATCATCATTACTACTTTGGCCGTGATCAAAGAAACGTGATTGGTGGTGACAGTTCACATTTAAAATGAGCGCTGTGCCCTTCAAAAACTTCATGCAGTTGTCAAATTAAAACATTTTAAGAAATACTTAGGCCTATTTTTATCATGCCAGTTTATATATTATCTCTATAGCTACTCTCTTATTAAAGAGTTTCCAAACCATGGCTTGTGGGCTAACTTCAGCCCATGGTCCCTTTTTAATTGGCCTGCAGCGGCCTTTATCTGAATACTGAAATAAGCAGTCAGCATTTCTGCTCTGCTGGGGCAGATCAAGTGATAGCCAGGACTCACCCAAGCAGCAAGTCCAGTGTTGAAAAATGAAGCCAGTACAGAAGTGCAAAAAACTGCAGTTCCTATAGTGTCCACTAGAGGCTGACTGCAGAAGCACTGAAAGTCACATACACACCCATGTTGAAATGCAGATTTGCACACTAGAAATAAACATGACTACAGCCTGGTAAACAATTTTGGCACGAATAGTTGAATTTTTGGGGGCATTGGACTGGGAGTAATTTTTTATGTAACTTGAATATTTTGATTTAAATAAGGATATTGATTAAGCATCAGTGTGAAAGGGATATTTCTGTATTTTTGAAGTTGGGTTGTATAAGGTACTTGGTGACAGTTGTGGCATTAGCCTCCAGTGATTTCAGTGGGCATTGCTCTTTCAAACAGGACGCACTTGAAGAAGCTAGGCTTAAAAGCGTAGCAGATGAGGAGAGTTTCTCTGCCTAAATTAGCGAGTTTTGGGCCAGAAAGCAGTGCTGGCTCAATTGTATGCTACATTGACAATTTTTGAAGGTATTTTTGCCCAGAAAGTCTCTATGTTTGGCACTGTTTTGCAATGCAATTAAGCTTCATACTCTTTCAAATCTAGTTGTTTCAGCTCAGTTCCCCACTTCAACAGCTTACAACATTTTCAGAAGGTAAACAAACTGTGCTGATGGTAGTTTGTCCAGTTATCAGTCAATAGAGGAATAAAGTGACAGCCATAAACTTACCTGGATGACAAATTTCCATTCAGCTCTTCTGGTTTACCAAATATATCTTCAGAAAGTTGACGGCGGTAAGGCAGGGAACTCTGGGTGGAGGGTGATGCAGGCTGCAGGCATCAGAGAGCCGCTATCCTCTGATCAGAAATGTCCCAAAGAAGTGTTTTAACCAAGTCCCACTAATGACAGCAGCTCTTGTGGGCATGGGCTTGAAGTTTGCACACTCATGCCAGTAGGTACAGTGCTTAACAAATTTATTAGACCACCACCCAAAGTAAGGTTTATGCCACAGCTGCCCTAAATTGACAGCACTGGTAATTACCAAAATCATTTTTTATGTTTCTGCAATGGTTAATACACCAATATGTAGAAGCTCTTTAACTGAAATGATGTTTTTAATGCTAAAATATAATTATTATTGTTATCCTTGAATTTTCAAATTTACTGATTTACAAAAAAAATTTAAAAATAGTAAAGCACATTATTATTTCTTGATTAATATGTCAAATTATAGTAGTTTTAGTGTTGAATGTTATGCTTGATTCATTTCTGACTTCTCAGAGAACCCAGTGAGCCGGCTCAAATTTGGGTGAATTCAGTTTGAAATTCCTCATTCCTGTTCAAAATGATAAAACTTGGAGAGCTCACTGAAAATGAAAGAGTCCACATTGAATTTATTAAGCACTGTAAGTCAGGTCTCTCCTGCTAACTAGACTCCAATAAAGTTTCACTTCCCTCTTTCTTTCCACTAAGTCTCCATTTGTAGAATTTTCTACAAGTACACTGAAGTACCCCCTCGCATCCACACTAAATGCCACATCATTATCACTTGAGTTGAAAAGCTCATGAAAGTGTTGTTTTAGCTTACTTATTTCCTTTGACAAAGCCTGCAGACCCAAACAGATCTTTAAATACATTGAGGCAGAAGAGCACGTAGCCAAAGCTTTACAGAATAGCCTCGTAGAGGCTTTCTGGTTCAAAAATAAAACGCTTCAAACATTTTGGATACAGTCATTATTGTGTTTTTGGCACATTTTTCCTTAAAATCTAAAGAAATTCAAGAACAGACGACCACAAAGTCCCTGAATCTTTCAGTCTTGAAAAGGGTTACAAAGTCATTTCTAAGGCTTTGGGACTCCAGCAAGCCATGATGATAGCCATTATCCATAAATGGAGAAAACTTGGAACAGTGGTAAACCTTACCAGGAGTGGCAGGCCAACCAAAATGACTCCAAGAGCACCTATCAAGGATAGCATAAAAGAACCCAGAAAAACTTCTAAAGACCTGCAGGTCTCACTTCATTCAGTTAAAGTCAGCAGCGTTCATGACCGGACAATACACTGGGAAAAATGGCATCCATGGGAGAGTTCAACAGAAATCACTGCTGACCAAAAAGAACGCATGGGCTTGTCTCACATTTTCCAAAACAACATCTTCATGATCCTAAAGACTGTTGGGAAAATATTCTGCAGACTGGCCAGACAAAAGTTTAACTTTTTGGAGGGTGTGCATCCCATTACATTCAGAGTAAAACAAACATATTTCATAAAGAGAACATCACACCAACAGTCAAACAAGGTGGTGATAGGGTGACGGTCTGGGCCTGCTTTGCTGCTTCAGGACCTGCAATTGATGGAAGCATGAATTCTGCTCTCTATCAGAAAACCTACCTAAAGAAGAATGTCCATCCATCAGTTCATGACCTCAATCTCAAGCTTACTTGTGTTATGTAGCTGGACAATGATCTGAAACAAACCAGCAAGTCCACCTCTGAATGGCTTAAGAATGGCCTGATTTGGAATATCCAGACTTAAATCTGATGCTGCCTTAAACAGGCCGGTCATGTTTGATAACCCTCCAATGTGGCTGAATTAAAACAATTCTGTAAAGGCGAGTGGGCCAAAAGCAGGTCTATCTTTGTCTATTTTAAAATTTGTTTAATTATCTGAAACATTTAAGGATGACAAATATGCAAAACGTCTTCAAGAACCTCAACTAAGTCCAGTGCCCCCCCTTTGGACCAAGATTTGGCATGCTCCACAGCTCAATGTGTGTCTGTCACAGCAGAGAGAGTGTGTTTATTAATTGATCTTGGATTGTGTTTTTCCTCCAAAAATAAATAATTAAATGACTGTTAATAAGTGTAGCTGGGAATGATGCCCAGGTTGAGTCCGTGTTTGGGAAACTCTGGATGTTCATTACCTTTGTAATAGTTCTCAAACAGAAAGCAGCCCGAAGACAGGAAGAAAAAAAGACACCTGTGCCGTTGTTTCAGAAGAACTTTCCTGTGGTTTTTCACACGTATTCCTCTCAACAACTGGTTTAACCCAAAGAAATTCAATGCTTCCTGGCAAACCATCTGAGTCTAAATGAAAGCGGACTAAGGCCCACCTTCTCAAGTGGTCTAGGTCCATACCAGGGTTTGACAGCTTTCAAACCAGTGCAAACAAACCACTGCGAATCAACAAACAGAATCAAGTTAATTTTAACCAAACCAATCAGGTCAGGTGTGAAAGCACCCCTCTCTTCTAAAGCTGTCATATTAAGCATAAATAAGATCCATTCTTAGATGAGGATCAAACTGAACACCCGAGCTTGTTCTATGATAACCACTTCGTACATTTTCTGTTCTAGTGTAGATATTAGGTACTCCACAGGAACCTTTATCCACGAGGGAGCTGGCCAAGAGTGACACAGAGGAACAGTGGGCGTATTTAGGGGCAGCTGCTGGGTCATGTTTGACTAATTGTGAGGAGCCAGTGGGAGCCAAAAAAATCCCAGGGCAGTTTTTTGTTGTCCCAGTCCAGCCATGGTAATTGGTAGGTAGGAGGATAAATATGTTTTCAGACTCAGCATTATAAAGTTAACCCTTAGACTCAAAAAATATGTATATTCAACAACTGATTAATAACAGTGGCCTGAAAGTGCAATACAAAATAACAAAACACTTCTACAAATGACAAAAATCTACATTTTAAAACAAAAAAAAAATCATTACAAAAGGTTCAACACAAAATTGCAAAGTTTGAAAGACTTACAAAACCTGGTAATTGGGTTACTTCTAGAATTTGATACATTTCCTTTCTATAAACAACCACTGTTTGAAATTTGTTTCAGAAGATGTTAAAGTGTTTTCTGTTTTGTTAATTTGTTTTGTAAAACGTAAATTATTTCTGCCGTTTGTAATAGTGTGTTTTCAATATAAAATGTGTTTCTTGAATTATATATATCTATGTTTTTGTTAAGTGTTTAACAGTTGTTATGTTGTATCAGACTTTGTTCATTTGTTTCAAGTTTTGAAAAAAAGTTTCACATTTGTAATTTTATATCAGACTTTAAAAATGTGTTTAAAGTTTTGTAAAAAAAATTTCTTATTTGTATTTTGTATCAGACTTTGTAAATATGTTTCACAGTTGTTGTGAAAGTGTTTCACATTTGTAATTTTAAATGAGACTTTTAAAGTTTGTTTTTTAAAGTAAATGTGTTTTGTCATTTGTAAAAGTATTTCACATTTGTAATTTTGTGTTAGACTTTGTAATTTTTACCTCCACCAAGGAGGTAATGTGATCGGCAGGGTTTGTTAGTGTGTTAGTTTTTTAGTTTGTTAGCAACATAAAAAGTTATGGACAGATTTTGATGAAATTTTCAGGAAATGGCATAAGGAAGAACTGATTAGATTTTGGGAGTGATCCGGATCACTGTCTGGATTCAGGAATTTTTTAAAGGATTCTGTATTATTGGGGGATATGGCTAATGGCGGAGGTCTGCGCTCTTCAAGTGCTTTCCTAGTTTTAAATACTTTAAAGTTTTTTTTTTTTCAGATTTGTAATTTTATATCAGACTTTGTAAATTTGTTTCAAGTTTTTTGTAAAGTGCTTCACATTTGTGATTTTGGATTAGAATGTGAAAGTTTGTTTTTTAATATAAATGTGTTTTGTATTTGTAAATGTTTCACATTTGTAATTTTTGAGTTAGACTTTGTAAATTTTGTAAATATTTTTGAGTTTTTTGTAAGTGTTTCACATTTATAACTTTATGTTGGATTTTGTGAGGGTTTTTAAGTAAATGTGTCTTTTCATTTGTAGAGGTGTTTCACATTTCTCATTTTGTATCAGACTTTGTACATTTATTTTTTGAAACAGTTTGTCAGACTTTGTAATTTTGTGTTGGACTTTATGAAGTTTTAGTTTGTTTTGTAAAATGTAAATGTGTTTAGTCATTTGAAAAACTGTTTTTTAAAATTTGTTTTATGAAATGCATAAATGTTTTGGTTAATGTAAATTTGTTTTAAGCTTTGTCTAAGTGTGTCCAGCAATTTTTAAATTTTGTTTTGCACTTCCAGGCCTCTGTAATTAATAGTCTGGATATAAATAATGATCCAACTTATTGTGTTTATATTTTGGGTGAAAATCATGCAGCCCTATCTTGTGCTCATATTTTCCTCAAAAGCCACCGATTTTAATAGTTATATCTAGTTTTAGTGCTCTGATTAATCATCACTAATCTCAGCAGTGTTTTGTCTGCTACAAACCTCAGCTACTCTCCTCAAAATGAGTACTAGCTGGTGCACAGCAAGAGGGAAATGATAGTCAGAGCCCCGAGGCTTGAATCTGATAGTTTGTCATCAGGATAGTATTACTTAATTTCCCACTGGGAAGAAACTCATTATTTCTGACTTTATCTCAGTGCTGACCTCTGGAACAGACTCAGGAACGTTATTGGTTTGAGCCCATGTTCCCTTTCCTTTTTTTTTTCTTCTTTCATCACGACACGTATGACTTGAAACGCCAATAAGATCCATGACTGGCGAGGGCACAGTTCAAGCAAATGGATGGTTGCACGTTAGGCCAGACTGCAGATGAGAGTCGCCTTCACCTTTAATGTGCTACGTACAGAGCGCAATTATATTGATTTATTACAGGCTACATTACAGCTTTTTGTGACATGATGAATGGTGAATGGAATGTGAGATTATATTGATATTACATGACTAATGGCCAACAAGCAGCGTCTATGGTTAACCTTTTCTCCAAAGGGATCAGATTCCTGCTACACAGGAGTGCCTCTGAAACATTTTTCTTTCTTTCATTTTTTTCTTTGCTGTAATTTTCTCTTCACAAATGTTAGAAGCATTGATAAGATGTCTGATTGCTTTTTTTCCTCCTGTGTCACAGTTTAATTTTGTCGGGAAGCTGCTGGGACCACGGGGAAATTCCATGAAACGATTACAAGAGGAAACAGGAGTGAAGATGTCCATCCTTGGGAAAGGGTCCATGAGGGATAAAGAAAAGGTAAAAAGATATCGACTGGTGCTCAAATATAGGGTGTTTATAAAGGACATTCCCACTAACATAAGCTGAGCTTCAACTAAGACAAATAACACCCGGAGTAGAATTAATGGCTGTGCGTTGTCAAACATATGTAGGAGAAAAAGGGGAGAATGTTTTCCTCACTTTTGTTTAGCTGCATATTCTATTATAGTCAATTATAAATGCAAAGTAATGAATCTCTTTGCCAAAGTCATTTATCCTGCTGACTTGTGTTTCCCTGGAGCTGAAACTTTTCTGAGCATGTGCAAAGTCAGCCAGCTGGACTATAACAGGTCTGAGTGTGCTGCTATAGAGTTACAATGCTTTTAATAGTGTAGCCTTTGATTCAGACTCACGGACAAGACTGAAAGACTTGCAGTGTTATTACCCCTTTAGTGAAACTGGAGCTGCACTGCAATACCTCAAGAGCTGAGGTAAATAATAGACAGTTCTCAGGATACTGTATATGATCAGTAGTTGTATGATAAAAATGTGACGTCACAGTCAGTGTGAGTCTGTAGTTCCAGCCACTGAGTGGCAGAAAAGCAGGTACTGGTGGCTGAAATCAGTAGGTAGTAAGGAGAAAATGTCTTAAATTCACCTTAAAAGTGTCATAAATTCAGTAATTAGCAGTACAGATCAGGGCCCTACTGCTGATATCGATATTAGGGAATAAAAATTCTGAAAACCGATATATCAGCTGACTAAACTTTTACGTATATATTTTTTCAATTTATTGATAAATAAAACAAATAGCTGCTTTCTTACCCCTTCATTAGACTAAACGTATTACTTTTAAAATGTTGTTGACAGTGGAATATAATGTCCTCATATGTACATGAAGAGTCTTAGGAGGTTAAACAACACAATTTTCATTAGTTTTATTTTTGTAAGGACAGAACAGTTCTAGGGCTGGGTATTATTACTGATTGCCCGAATCAATTCGATTGACAATTTAATTTCATTTGATTCGATTCGCTATCAATTCATGGGAGGATGTTTTAGTTAAAACCTATTTTGCTTCCCCATTTAAGAGATTCTCAGAGGACTTAAGCTGGGAATAGTAAAAAATGTTCCACTCAGGCACAACATTTGAAAGATCAGGGTATGTATTAAAAATTGACCCAAAACTAGCAGTATTTACAATACTATTTTACCTCCATGTGGCACATCTTACATATGGCCTTTCTCTCATCCTCTGTCTTTATAGTTTTTCAATCCAAAACGCAGTCACATATCCTCTTTTAAGTTTGGCAGTGCCTTCAGTGGAGCAGAGCTGCCAGGCTCCACCATGTTTGTTTAAAGGCAGAGATAAGTCACTTATTGCAAGTCAAAGTTGAATCTCTTGTTTTTAAATGAATAATTAAATAATTTAAAAAGATAATGATTACATTATTAAATTTGATTTGATTTGAGTAAGTCCATGATGTTTAATTACACTGAAGCTAACAATGTTTACAATGTGATTGTAGTAGTCACTGAAATAGATTCTCACACTACGCATTTGACATTTGGCATGACATACTCACATTTGCCTCTTTTTCTGAGCTGACCTTAAGCAACTCATCATTGTCTTTCAGCTAAGTGAGCTAATTAATGTCGGTTCTGCTGATGTCAAACACAGATTTCGACATTGGATCAATATTTTCATCTAATGGGACTTAAAGGGATACTTCAACATTTTGGCAAACTCGCCCATTGCCATAATTCCTATAGTCTTAGTAATAGGTTCGTTACCTTCAGTTGTCTCGGCAAGCTACTTTTAGATCGGCGCTGCTGAGTTCGGACCTGCTGTGCCAACTCAATGTAAGCAGACGGTATTCCAGCTTTCCCTCATCAAACTCATCAAATACACAATCCAACAACTCCAAAACGCTCTCGTGGACAAGTTGTGACCTGTACCTTCACCACGCTTTAATGCAAAGTTTGGGAGAACATCTCACAGATGTGAAGCAACTAAAGTAAGTGAGTGCTTGCAGCTCCCACTGTTTTTTTTTTTAAAATAACGATATTATATCATCTGGGAAACCTCCCATACAAAGAGAAGGGCAGGACTTTTGGACAAACATTCTGTCTGTCACAATCATTACGGGCCAATCAGAGCGACAGGACAGTCAGTCAGGCATGTGCAGCAGCTACAGTTATAACTTGAGCTTGACTGGCAGGTCCTGCTGTTTATGAACGGTGGAGCTTGTGAGTGGATAAACTCATGCCTAGGCTGTTCAGGAGAAGTGTAAAAACATCTTTGCTAAGAGAAGCTTTTGGTGTGGCTCTTTGCTCTTGTTTTAATAAAGAACTGTGGGCCAGTTCTGGTAAAACTGCTGCTCTACTAAATGTGCATCCAAGTTTGTCACCATACCGGTGGTAGCCATTGTACATACCAGTTTACAGTACAATGAAAACCCTTCCTGTAACTATTGCAAACTCATGCCGAAGCAGGTCAGCAGAAGAGAAAATATGTTTTCTATTATGTAAAGCTTTGTCCAACCAGTTGGTGTTTGTAGTCTTATCAATAAATGGAAGGAATATAGCACATGTGTTCATCAGGTTTAAAAATATGTAAGCCTGATTAAGACCAATCCACACCTAAGGATTGGGGGGTATTCACTTTTATATATAGTTATAATGTTTTACCAGGGCATATGGTATTTACCCTCCCTCCTGTGTCTCCACAGAGTTTCATTTAATCCTTTATCAAAATGCTTCAGTTAACAAAACATATAGGGATGGGAATGTTTAGTAATATCCAGTGTGATTTTAAACAGATAAAAGATTGGCCTTTAATATTATTTCTTCATAGTGCAAACTTGCCGAGCTCCGTCCTGCCATGAGTTCACTTTAAAGGAAGCTTATAAAAACGTTAGGGACTACTTCAGTGCCTAAAATAACCAATCAGCACAGATTACCTTCATCTTTTCAACATAAAAAGCAGTTTGAACATTTTGAAAACTATGCGATGGTTTTAATTGTGCCTGCTGTTGCTGCTGCAGCAGGATGCTGCGCGTTAAAAGACTTCATGATTTTTGTCATTGATCTACATTCAGAAAGAAGAATTTAAGTACTTTTAAGCTCATGTTGCTGTGGATCACAGTACAGCCAGTGATGCATGTTTAACAGCTGGCCTTTACAGAAGACCACAGTGCCATACAGAGCTGTGCCAGCCCTTGTGCCAGGCCATGGTGCACAAGTTTCTATGCACCGGTATGAATCCGCACGTTTATTGTTTGCCAAATTGGCAAACTGCTGACTTTTGTCTGGGAGATTGATGGTTCAAATCCCAGTCAGGTCCTTATCTTTGGATAAAAGAATCTGTAACATTGTAACATCAGGAGTGCTACATCCATTTCCTGAGAGGGGTGTGGTCAGGGGCGGAGTCAGACAGCTCAGTAGCATTTAAAGCCACAGTCACAGAAACAGCTCGTTCTGAGCAGGGCTAAGGGGTTTTTAGACATGCAATAATTCTATACTGGAGTGTTTTTTGAGCAACAAACTTCACAGGCATGTTTTGGGGCCTCTGAGACCAATATAACCTTTCAAAGCAGATAGATATGCACATTTCCTTATTTTTCACTGGCGAATCCATCTTGCAAAGCTCCCATCTAAACCCTTTTAGCCCGGTTAGAAAGTGACAGGACCAATCGGCGACGAGGGGCAGTACTTTCGGGCGCAGCGGAGTCGTGACATATGCAGGCAGCACCAAGAGGCCGTTGCAATTACGGTGGAAGAGCTTGGCGTGGATGTTGCTCAAGCACCAGTTTTATTAGAACTTGATGACATTTCTTCATTAAAAGAAGAACAAAGAACTGCAGTGAGTTGTTTTCTTTTCAAAAACGACAAAAGTCGTGTACTGACATGTTCTAGGTTGCCAGGTTTTGCGCTGCGCACCTCAATAGCGGCTACGTCACGTGTTTTGTTGCTCTGATTGGCCCGTAAAGATATGACAGACAGAATATTCATTCAATCACACTCCGAGTTTCTTTCAAATCATCTGCCCTTTCCCAAACGCTTAGTATTAAAGGGTTTTCTATCCATCTGGCGTGTCAGGTTAAGATTAATACAGAATTGTCTTGAAAGGGTAAGATATGTCCCCTTTAAAGAAGATCTTTTGTAACCTTTTTTGTCAAAGAAACCAAATTATATTGACCATGCTTGAGTTGTAAAATCCATAGAAGCGTAAAATGTCCAAGGGGGTGAAAAATTGTTTAGGCACTGTAGCTAATCTCATTCATATGCATTCATTCAGATTCATGCACCTTTGACTCAGGAGTCGGGGCCAAATGAGGTCAAGGGTCTTTCCCAGGAACACTGACATGTGACTGCAGGAGCAGGAGAACAAACCCACAACCTTCTGGTCTGGTGATGTTATTCTGGTAAAATAACATCAGATTCATCTGCATCACTGTGTCATCTCCCCACGTCTCTCTCCATCTCTTCCTCTCTCTCTTTGTCACTGCTCCAATATCCCACCAATGATGTTGTAGTTGAGTGGAGGGCGTCAGCCTAACTAATGACAGCAGCTGCTATCATACAGAATAGCATGCATCCATAAATTTACTCCATGCTAATAATAAAAGGGCCATTTTTACCAACTAATCTTCTTACTTTGTAAAACATAATTCTAAAGTGAATTTATTAAATCCCCATATTCTTCAGTAACTGCACAGCTTAGTTTTTAGAAATTAATACCTTTTGCATAGACTCTATTCAAGCCTGGCAAAGACTTAAGGCACTCAGACGTTTCTTTGGCATTATATTCCTGAATATTCGAATGTTCCTTGGCCGGAGCTAGAGTTCATTTAAAACGCTGGCCCCCTGCCACTAAGTCCACTCAGTTGACTCATGTGCTGCATAAACTCATTTTTAAAGTGTGGAGAATTAATTAAAGAGGTGCTAAAATGTTTACAACAACAGCTTGATTCAATATAAAAGTTTAATTACATATACAGTGCCTACAATGTGCCACCAAACTTTAAAGAACATTATGAATTCTGAGCTGCTCATACCTACCCTTGTCTTTAACACGGTTTTGTGCTGTTTTACCAGGTGATTTTAAAGCAGGGACATGCTCCCCCATGCAGCACAAAGCACTACAATAAACCCCTAACACTTTTCTGTTATCGCAGGCCAGCTATGTAAAGATTAGATTTGGTGTTTTCTGTTCTTTGTTAGTGATATTGATTTTGTGTACAGCCTGAGCAAGTCTGAAGGACTCTCTGATGAGACTGACACCTAAAGGTCGTACCTGAGCTGTTGGCTGCTGTTGGTGAAAGCTGCTCTCAAGGCGCTGTGGACAGACGAGGACAAAGTCCCATTTCACCAACCCAGCAGTTCTCAACCTTTTTCCCTGGAGCGCCACTCAAATTGGGTCTGAGAAAAGCTTAGACCCCCAACACCAAAAAAAAAAAAAAAAAAAAAAGATTAATTACTGTCAAAAATCAATGTCAGTTTTAACCCTTTCATTAACAAAACCCCAAGAAAACTGGTCCAATCATGTTTGTCTTTGTATTGTGTATTTAGTATGTATTAAATGCTGGATCATGATTCCAGTTTTGACAAACCCTTGGGTCCTCCTTGAGATTTTTGGCACCTTCTGCTGGAGAACTGCTGCACTAACCTGACACACCAGACAGATGGCCACATATTGCATAAAATACACTATATGGACAAAGGTTTTTGGCCACACCTGTTAATTTTTGAATTCAGGTGTTTCAACAGACCCATTGCCACACATAGCCATGCAGTCTCCATTTGCAAACATCTGTGAAAAAAAATGGGTTGTTCTAAGGAGTTCAGTGACTCAAAGCGCAGCACTCTGATAGGATACCATCTTTGCAATAAGACGGGTCATGAAATTTCAGCCTTGCAGCATATTTCACAGTCAACTGTGAGTGATATTATTAGAAAAGTGGAAGCGTTTAGGAACAACAGCAACTCAGCCACAAAGCTGAAGACCATGGGGAGCAGGTGGCCTAGTGGTTAAAGGCGCTCCCCATGTACGCGGATGGCCTGGGTTCGAATCCGGCCTGAGGCCCTTTACTGCATGTCTCTCCCCCACTCTTGACCCTGTTTCTGGCTCTACCCACTGTCCTCCTCTATCTAATAAAGGCCCAAAAATAAATCTTAAAAAAAAACGCTGAAGACCATGTAAAATCCATAGACTTGGACAAAGCCTGTGTGACGTCAGTCGTTTGATTACAATAGGCAGACTCAAACAGCTTTTGAAGCCAATCCGTGGCAGCTTAACTAGTGCTGGCCTTCTGGGTGACAGATAGGTAGCATCTGCCTGTCCAGCTATCTGCCAGTTAAATGAGTTGTGCCAATCAATACGCAGTGAGATTTTTCCTCAATATAATTGAAACGACTGTGGTACGAAGAAAATTCACCCCCACACAGTGTTTGCTCATGAAGACATTTGCTAATGACACACGTGTCGTTGTTTTGAACCAGGCTGTAAACCAGTTTATTTCTTGTGTAAAAAAACAGCTTTTTAACAGGTGTTGTGTACGTGACTTCTGTTATCATTGCAGCCAGCCTCAAGTAGACATGCGCTGTATTGCAATTTTTTGCACTTCCACATTGGCTTCATTTTTCAGCACCGGAGGTTGTTGCCTGGTAAAATCACAGAGCAGGGTCAACGGCTGCTAAGGCACATGGTGCGTAAAAGTTGCCAATGCTCTGCTGATTCCACATCTGAAGAGTTCTGAACTTCCACTGGCCAGTGTAGGCAAAAAAAAAAAAAAAATGCAGTGAGAGCTTCACTGAGTGCAAAAGTCCAATGCCAAGCGTCAGATGAAGTGGTGTAAAGCACAGCAACACTGGACTGTGGAGCAGTGGAAATGTGTTCTGTGGAGTGAAAGAGCACGCTTCTCTGCATTGTGTTGACTGTGAAATTTGGAGGAGGAGGGTGAATGATATAGGGCTATTTTTCCAGGATTTGGGCAAATACATTTTGGACAATGCTATGCTTCCAACTTTGTGGCAACAGTTTGCGGAAGGCCCTTTTCTATTCCAACATAACTGTGCCCCAGTGCACAAAGCAGGAACTATAAAGACATGATGGATCAGTTTGGTGTGGAAGGACTTGATTTGCCTGCACAGAGCGCTGAACTCAACCCCATCGAGCTCCTTTGGGATGAACCATGATGGTGCCTTCTTGTCCAACATCAGTGCCTGATCTCATAAATGCTCTACAGAATGAATGGACACAAATTCCCAACAAAATACCTTCCAAGAAGAGTGGAGACTGTTATAGCAGAACCTTTAAAAAATAAACTATTTAGCTGATGATTGAACAAATATTTGGTCACATTGTTAGGAGCCAATCAGAGCAAAATAAACAAAGTCTATATAGTCACTGTGCACCACTGCTGAGGAGTAAACTGATGTGAGCTTGGCAGGCAGCCGTTGTCATGCCAATGCACAATTCTTGGCTGTCAGTGGAGTGACTAGTCTTACTAGTCTGGAGAAGAGAGAACGTCTTACTTTAACCAAACCACGCCCAAACCTATGACTTCTTTCTCCTCAAGTGACACCGATTGGTCAGGTCATTCTCTGATTAGAGTGTATCGGCATGAAGCTTTGCAAGATGGATCTGCCTGATGGCTTTCATGGAATCTGGTCAATCCATCTGCTTTGCTTTGGTTACCATCACAAAGGAGGACTGACTTTGTATGTTGTGTGAGCTAAAGGTGGAATTGAGAATGAGGTGCATTATTCTTTCTGATGGTCTGTCCCTGATGAAATAAAAGTCTTTTTTTTGTTTACTGAGCTGTAGTTGACTTTTAAATGACTTTTAAAAACTAGAGCTGTGCATTGGAAAGGGAGCTTTTTGTGGCCAATTTTATTCCCTGAAGAGCTGTCCCTGCCCTTACCCTTATCTCAGTGTCAAAGTCAAAGACATTTATGTGAAAATATTGATAATGGTCATTTTGAAGTAGGTGTAACAACCCCTGTATTATTTCACTTGCAAAGTGTTCTTGACAAATTCAAATGCAGATCACTGAGAGGGAATGCAAAATAGTTTTTAAGACTGGGCTAGATTAAACTTGTAATGTGACAATACATAATTCAACATTTGTTCTTTTAGATGTCTCATTAAACTAATAAGGGTTGGTCCTTAGAGATGTTTTCTTTTCTGATATTGATTCCTATTTCAAGACTTGCATATTTTAGTATCTAATGCTAACTTCCTCCCAAAACAGTGTGATAAAAATGCATAATACTGGTGAAAAACATTGACTGTTGGCATTTAGAGAGTTTTGACTTGTATTAAAATCTCTGCTAGCACCACATTGTTGCCATTTGTCATTGTAACATGATCATTTTCATTAAACCAGCAGATCTTTGTGGAACTATTTGGAAGATATCAGTCGCATTGACCTGCATACAAGCCAACATGTGATGCTGCATTTAAGGTTTTATTAGAGCCAATGGAACTGGATTCACTATTGGGCAGAGTCCTTCTTAGGTCCAATTTTGCAAACCCACACTTAGGCTGAATCCCAATTCTCTCCTTAACTCTCAATCTTACCCTCAAGCTCAACCCTCAGTCTTAACCCGCCCCTCAAAACCGAGTGTAAGGGCAATCTCGTGACTTAAAAATGGGACACCCCTTAGTAGTGGTTACGATTTCAAACTGTAGAGGGCAGTAATGTGCCAAAACTGCTTAGTCTGTCAATTAAGAGGAAGAAGAAGAACGAGAACATGTTAATATTCAACCAAATAACGTGTAGAAACACCACAACCACGGACATATTCAGCTGAAAGTCACCATATCACACGGCCGTTAGCTAACATCAGTTGTAACTCGTAGGCTTGTCTACGGTGGCACGGTTACCGGCATACGATCGTAAAAATAAAAGTAAATGTTACGCTACAAAAAGGCAAATAATCCATAAAATAACATTAAACTATGGTATTGGAGTGGTTTTTGTAATTTTTAGATCTCTGTTAACAAATAAATTTACATTTGTACCTCGTTCTCTTCCTCGCATTGCTGCCATCTTTCTTTGAGTGATCCTCAATATCAAGGGAGCTCCGGAGCATCTCAAAATGAGGGAGGTAAAGCCCTCAAACTCGCCCCTCAACTTAGCTCTTGGGGAAATTGGGACAGCCCTCGCACTTTGTGCATTTTGAGACTGAGGGTTAAGATTGAGGGTTAAGGGGAGAACTGGGATTCAGCCTTAGAGCTTAGAACTGACAAATGACCTGTTACATGCAGTTTTCTGCATCAAGCAGCCTGATCCATAAAAAAAGAGTATGACCTGGCCCAGCCATGCTTAAACACAATGTATGATACAGCCACTCACTTTTGTTTAAAATGGTTTATTTTTGTAGGGTGCTAACAACAAGGGTGCAACACATTCTCTGATATTCACAGGTTTGTGCACATCATGCACACAGATAAGCAGTGGTTAATAAGCCTGCAGCAGTGCCTTTTCTTACTCTCACACTTGTAAACACACTCACAAATGCATTCATATCAATGAACAGATGCTTCTGTCAAAACGACTTCCAACTTATACATGGTATAACCAAAGACCATAAAAGAAATGATTTAAAACTCATAACTTATAACAGTGCATGACAAAGGCACTTTGAGAGTACTACCCTCTGGATCCTAAAGTGCACTTACCAAATACAAGTCCTAGTCCTTAAATGAGCTAATGAAGAGGTAACACAGACGAATAATGTGCCCAAAATTACCTCCATGCTTCAAGGAACTAAATCCCATCCTGTTATTTTTACCTGTGCCAGCAAAATTATGTAATTTTATAGTTAACCTGTAGTTGAACGTTTTTGTGGGTAACTCGTCAGGTACCTGTAGGTACCCAACCCAGTACAGGGCTCTAACATCGGGTACTTTTTGTGCATCATAAACACATTGAAATAATGGTTTCATTAATCTTCATTTAACCACAAGGATCCCCATTAAGACACAAAAACTGTTTTACAATGGAGTTCTGGGAAAGACAGCAGCACTCAAAGTTTGACAAAAAGAACAAACAACTGATAAGCTCCTAGGGTGCTCTACAGGCACAATCGCTTGAATCAAGTAAAAAGTCTTTATTTGCTCTAGGCATATCTAATAAAAATCCATCAAAATCGAAGAAAACACAGGTTTTGACCTTCAAAGGGTCTTCATCAGGGCGTGGTGGTAAAAATGCACAGACAGGTGTGGTTCATTTAAAAGAATCAAAAGGCCTAGGGGCTGAAACAACAAACCCTGAGACATGATAAACGTGGAAATACAAACTTAAGTACAGTTGTGAGGCTCTATGTCCACAGTAAGCAGCTGTCATCATCACTTGAGTCAAAGAGGCTCGTTTTGAGTTCCATTTTAGCTTAGATTGTTGTTGTTTTCCCTGTTAAAGCCCACATGCTCTAACAGTTGCAGACCTCTATGGTGGGGCATTCAGCAGCAGACCTCTACACTGGGCCGTTAAGCAGCAGACCTCTACACTGGGCTGTTCAGCAGCAGACCTCTACACTGGGCTGTTCAGCAGCAGACCTCTACACTGGGGTGTTCAGCAGCAGACCTCTACACTGGGGTGTTCAGCAGGAGACCTCTACACTGGGGTGTTCAGCAGCAGACCTCTACACTGGGGTGTTCAGCAGCAGACCTCTACACTGGGCTGTTCAGCAGCAGACCTCTACACTGGGCCGTTCAGCAGCAGACCTCTACACTGGGGTGTTCAGCAGGAGACCTCTACACTGGGCCGTTTAGTAGCAGACCTCTACACTGGGCTGTTCAGCAGCAGACCTCTACACTGGGGTGTTCAGCCACAGACCTCTACACTGGGGTGTTCAGCAGGAGACCTCTACACTGAGGTGTTCAGCAGCAGACCTCTACACTGAGGTGTTCAGCGGCAGACCTCTACACTGGGCTGTTCAGCGGCAGACCTCTACACTGGGCTGTTGAGCAGGAGACCTCTACACTGGGGTGTTCAGCAGCAGACCTCTACACTGGGCTGTTCAGCGGCAGACCTCTACACTGGGCTGTTCAGCGGCAGACCTCTACACTGGGGTGTTCAGCAGCAGACATCTACACTGGGGTGTTCAGCGGCAGACCTCTACACTGGGGTGTTCAGCGGCAGACCTCTACACTGGGGTGTTCAGCGGCAGACCTCTACACTGGGGTGTTCAGCATAAAGATGATGGTCTCATGTCTTGTAATCCTCATGGGGGAAAAGAGTTACTCCGTTTCAAATCCTTTACATTTTCTTATGGATTAAATACTTTGGTTAGACCAACAAACAAAGAAGAAAACAAAGAAAAGCTTTAAAAAAGTTTTTATATGTGTTCCTGTGCTCCTCTCTTTCATCCGTTATGTTTGAGAGCAGCAACCATCATCACCCCAGTGTAGAGGTCTGCTCAAGGTCTGCAGCCAGATACTTCTCCAAAAACTGGGCAAGGTTGCACAAAGAAGTGGTAAAATAGGGCAAAAAGTTGCAAAAAACAATGCAAAATTGATTAAAAAAGAGGCAAAATGGTCAAAATCAGCAAAAAAGTGTCATCAATAGTCAAAACTGGGAACACAGTGAAAAAAAAGTGGCAAAAATGGACAAAAAATGGGCAAAAGTGTGGCAACAATGGATGAAAAGCAGCAAAAATGGGTTAAAAGTTTCAAAAAATGGAGAAAAAAGTGGCAAATAAAGCTTAAGTGGGCAAAAAATTGCAAAATTGTATAAATGGGCAAAAAATTGTAATATAAATAAATAAATGAAAGTGTCAGAAATGGGTGAAAAACACAACAAAGGGATAAAACTGGAAAATTGTTCTTTTAAAAGTGTTTCAAATTGGGTGAAAAGTCACACAATTGGGTGAAAATGAGCAAAAAGTGGGAAAAAATGGCAAATAGGGAGAAAAAGGCAAAAAACAGCATAAATGGGTTAAAAGTGGCAAAAAGATGTGTCAATAATGGAGGGTAAAAGTGTTTTAAAGTACTGCAAATTGATAATATCAATGTCAGAACCCTATAGTTGACACTAGTCAGCCCTAACATGATGCAAAAACCAATTTAGATCCACCACACGTGCATGACATCATCAATAAATCGCAACTGGGGAGGACCCATGCTCTCAGGTTTTCAGTGGCCCAGCCAATTCTGTGGGCAGGCCTGGATATTGGCAATATATCACCAAAGTTAATTACAGATTAAACAAAAAAACAAAAAAAAAATTATATTTCTTTAGTAAAGAGTCAGTTTCACCTTATGTTTTAGTCAATATGTTGATAAAAAGGCAGATTTTCTTGCAGCACATTCCACCTCACATTTAGGACGGCTCATCGGATGCCTTAGAGGGATGCCTCTGGCCAGCACTGGAGTAAGATCGAAAAAATTTCAATACTTTGGTCAATAATTCACCTTGTGAACAGGTATACACCAGGTTATTACGGTGCTGAGTCATGGAGCTAAAACATCGGGTCCTCATCCCACCTCTCTGACTCCAGACTATTTACCTTCTAAAGCAAACTCAAGGTCAGGGAGACTTTTATTTCTGAGTTCCTGAACTCCTTATAGCACAGCAAACTTAAAATAATATAGATTGATGAAGCGCACCAGACTGTTGTCATGGTAACTGATCTGCAGCTGCACGCGCTCCTCGTGCTGTCAAACATCTCTCTGATAAAGTGGTGAAACGGCTCAGAGACACCATCATCTGCCTGCATTCACGTTTTGATGTGATCCATAATGACCGGAGCTGTCTGTGCGGGAAAGTGAAGCCTGCTGAAATTTTGGGAGTGATTTTTAATTAAAACTGATTTTTCCCAGAGGGTGGAGAACAAGTTTGAAGAGCAAGGACAAAAGTTTGAATCCCCAGGTTGGCTGGCTGATCAAAACGTTTGAGTGGCACTCCTGCTTCTCTTAACAGCCACCATAAAGGTGTCCTTGAGCAACACACTCAACTCACAACTGGCAGGATGAAAAAGGAAAAATAACTGCTTTAGTGTGGTTTTTTTTTGCATGAACGAATAATGTCACTTCTTGAATGCAGCAACTGCATTTTTTACTTATAAAAGAAGACAAAACCACCTAAATGTTGTGAGTTGAATGGATTTTACAATTTATGGGGTACATTTGAAACAGTTCCAGCCTCTAGCATTGTTGCAGATTCTTTTGAAGACTTTGTGAAGCCTCAGGCAGAGAACTTCAGGGCCCAGTTTAGACTATTAGGTGATTCAGCTTTTCCTGTCAAAGAACTTTTGGGCTTGGATTGATACCTATTTTTCTCCTTAAGTGCCTTGATTTGGCCCAAGCATCTCCCTTTTTTTGCAGTCATATCCTTTCCTCTGCATTTTCATCTTGTCAGGTTGTCGGTTCTACCATTTATTCATCATTTCATTCTTCAACACTTTTTTTTACAAGTCATACATTTATTATGTTTTCAGAATATTCTAAAGCAGTACTGAGTCATTTAATATGCCAGATTTATCAACTGACAATGTTTGATGGGAGCAGACCTTTAGACTCTGTAGATCTCTTCAGCTCTTTTGAACTTTTTCAACTACAGTGCTGTGAAAGAGTGTTTCCCCACTGTCTGATTTCCTATATTTTGATTACTTCTCATACTAACATGTTTCAGATCATTAGTGTTAGGAGAACAACACCATCCAAAACCTACCTTGCCCTTGTTAAATCACCCAAGGTTAACACCATTTTTTGGAAAGTTGGGTTCAATTTCAGTGGCCACACCCAGACCTGATCACTGCCAGACCTGACGAATCAAGAAATCCCTGAAAAAGATCTGAAAAAGTAGTAGTAGTAGTCTCTCGCTTACATGTTGGCTCACCTTTTTCTTCATTGCTGACTCATTCGTCCCATGTAAAGAAGACATGCTGAACGGCTTGCCGCCTTGCTGGCTGCTCGTAATGATCCAATGCAAAAGCAGAAATCCCAAGACTGCGTAAATTTAGTGTTTTTTCATTATGTGTAAAAAAAAAAAGACAGACGGAAGGAGATGGACTTCAGGTTTCGTCTTCTTCTACGTCTCCTTTTCTTCTTAGCCACTCTTCGTTTTAACGACAGCGCCAGAAATGTACTGTTTGGTTAGTTTGACCAAGGGTAATGTGAATGCAACCAAACCATAGGAAAGCGCAACGATGTTGCAATTTCAGTTCCAAAACAAACCGAGTCCCCCAGACTATCAGGTGTGAAAATGACCTCAGTGGAAGTCATACGCCCAGCTGTGATCAGTTGATGGCCAGCTGATTCCAATTATTGCCTATAGACTTTTTCAGTTGTGAAAGCCATTAAGAACAAATGGAGAAAACCCAGAACAGTGGTGAGCCTTCCCAGGAGTGGCTGACCCACCAAAAGCAGATCAGCATCAATGGGACAGTTCCAAGGCCAAAACCACTGCTGAACAAAAAGAACACAGAGACTCGTCTCACATTTGCAAAAAAAAACCCACCAAAACATCTTGATATTAAAACTTGTATGATGATCTGGAACATTTAAGTGTGACAAATACTCAAAAAATTAAGAAAAGAGGAAGAGGGAAAAAACTTCTCCACAGCACTGTATATTCTCATTTTTTTGTCCCGCTGCTTTGTTGCTTTTATCCTAAACACTCGCCCCAAACTCAAAGTATACTGCTTTCTTGACCTAAACAGCAAGTTTAAGAACTGTTTGAGGATTCTAGTGGAGCATTTAGCTGTTAAAATATGAAGAAGTCACCTGGGAGTGGTTGGAAACCAAACCTGAGCTGAAATTAGATTAAATATTCAACACCTGACCTCAAATAAATACTGCTGTTGCTCAATATCTGCAACATGTTCGACTGGGGAATTGTTTATCACCAAGTGTACCTAGTCAAATTTATAAGGTGATAATATCTGTAATTAAATACTGTGTTTACACGCTTCTACAGCTGAATACAAGTGTCCTAAAATCAACTTGGCTCAGTTTTTAGTGTGGCATTAATTACATTTCTAATTAAACTGAGAGACCTTGAAAGTTTGCTCAACTTTTTCAAGACATTAATCCTCCTGAGAATAAATGGTCATCATTTTATCGATGTGAAATGAGAGTTGTGCTTAACTTGAAGTTTGTCCGTGACAAGGTGACACCTGCAACATTCCCTTCACAAAAGTCTCCCATAGAGGGAAGTGTGAGTGTTTATTTACATTAAAAAAGTCATTCTGTACCCCTTGCTGCTACCCCCAGCTTTACTTTATTGTCCTTTTTCGTACGTAGGTTGTGTCAGTGGTGTAGCGCAGCGTATTTGTGGATAAACAGAGTGTACCCACGTGTTTTCAGTCTCCATAGAGCAAACCCACTTCTCAATCCTCTGTCCGAGGATGGTAAAGGCAACAAAAAGTAATCTGAGAACACCAGTGTATTACTTTGTAAGGCATTACCCCCAGCACTGCTGATGAATATGGAATAGTTCACTCAAAATGCATCATCATGTAGTTATATCAGCCTTTAATCAGTAGGCAAATGGTGACAAGAAAATCTGTTCTTCTTGTCTGTTAATTTTTTAATGATCCTTTTTTCCCAGTGCAGCAGAAGTTAAGAGACAATGTTCAAGATGGTCTTAGCATGTCTATGTAACACATCTTTCACTGGATGGCTTTAAAAAAACGTTGAGGATGAATTAAGCGTCAATTCTGTGGGCAATGAAATTCATGACTCCTCTTTTGTGGACCATACAGTGAGCTCACTGCAATATAGAAAAAAATCTTTTGGGACACTTAATAACTGACCTTCTCTTTGCTGTGGTATAGTTTGTTGTGCATTTTTTGTGAATGAAAAGCTTAGAAAGCTTCAAAAGTCAGAATTAGATGTCTGGAAGGTATATAGTAAAGTGTAAAACAGCATATTCCACAGCAATGTCTCATTTGCATTGGGCTAAAGGCTAGCAAACACTGGTGCTACAGTTTAAAACATGACCCTGCGACTGAACTGGATGTGGTGTTAAAAACAGAGTACCTCTTTGCATCTTTTGTAGTCTCATGTGCATATTTTGACATTTCAATGAAAAACTAAACAAAAGGGTGTTAGTGTAGACAGCTATGTAAGCATCAAGGCTTTTATGTGTTAAAACACTGTGGAGAAATGCCTCTATCAGTATGGTCCTTTCAAGTTTCTTTGTAAGTGAGCTTCCTCGAGGTGACTCAGCTCATTTGACAGAGTCGCTGACTTTTATTTTAAGGATGTTAATTCTTTTTTGTTACTTTCAGTCACTTTTATGGCTTCCAAACAGGGTTGGAAATTTACTTTTTTGCCTACCTGCCACTGTGGCTGATGGATTAAAAAATCTACCAGCCCCTTTAAAATGAAAACTGGGTACATTTCCAGTTCAAAAAACATGAATATTGCCATGATGTCCTATACAGCGAGGACAATTATTATCAATTAACCAGTAATAGAAATACTGTGTCATGATTCAAATTAAGTAGGGTACAGTTTCTCTGCAGAATTGTGCAAGTTTTTGGTTAAAATGAGCCACAAAGCAATGTTGGCTAAAACATACGCACTATCAAAAGAAAGTAAGGATTTTATTTTTTACCCAGAAAGCTTCTGTGTTTTTGTCACTATTTTGCAAAAGAGGCTTTGGCTACGGGTTACGTGCTCCTGCATTACAAAATGGCGACGAAAACACAGAGGCTTTCTGGGTGTAAAAAAAAATGCTTCAAAAATTTTGATAGTGGATATGTTTGAGCCTAGATCTTTTTGTGGCCCATTTTTTACCAAATACTCGCTAAATTCAGCAAAGAAACTGTACCCATCTGTTACTCTGAATAACCTAGCTTCCTTGCCAGGACAACCAGCGAGTCCTTCTTAAAGGGGCAACGCTCACTGAAATCAAGGGAGGCTAATGCAATTACTTCTGCTACGTAGCTCATAAGACTCAACTTCAAAAATACTGAAATATCCCTTTAACAGCTGTTTGGAAGGATGTTTCAGTGTTACGTTCACACAAAAATAGATGGTAGAAAGATGTAAGTCTGTTATTAAAAACTAGACTACTTCATTACTAATAACTAAAGATGAATATGGCTGGGCTAAAGGAAGGATGAAAACAGAGCCAGAGCCAAAGTATCAGCCATAAGTAAAATGAAATGTCAATACAGAAAAATTCCCCAAATGTGAAATATTGGCCCAGATGTTGAACAGACTGATAAAATGTCATAACCTGACACCAGATAGACTTTTTCTTATATTCATTGTATGAGATATTTCTCATTCATTTGTATGGGAGGTAAACATTCTTTCAGTCTGTCACATTTATTATGGGCCAATCAGAGCAACAAGACAAAAACACATAGTCAGGCATTTGCAGCTCCAGTAGTAGCCTGAGCTTGACAGATAGGTGCTGCCATAGTTTATGAACAGTGGAGCTTGTACGTGGATAAACCTCATGCCAATGCCAGTCAAGAGAAGTGCACAAACATCTCTTCCCTGCTTTTGTTTTGATGAAGAAATGCTGATAAAACTGCCACTGTACTATAGCTACATACTACACCGACGGCAACCGTTGCTACCCTCTCCCAGTACAACTAAACCCTGCCTGTAGCTAGTGCCTCATTCTCCTGAAATGACGCTGATTGGTTAGATCCATTTTCAGACCTGGCACAACAGTTTCAGACTGCAGCTCTGGAAGATGGATCTGCCCAATGATAGACATGGGATCTGGCCAATCCATCTGCTTTGCAAGGTTACATTTGTCAACAACTTGTCATTTTATCTTCCCACTAAGCAAGAGAAAAGTTCCATTAGTGGTTTCAATAAGGACTTCAGTCGATAAGGAGTATGGATAATGGTATCAGTGTCACTAAGGATTGATGATCTTCATCCCTAATTGTGACAGTACATTTATTTTTGAAACAGACACAGAACACCAGAATTGACAGATGTATTCTTTTTTAAATATTGACATTCAGTAGTATAAATCTGACATTATGTGCTGCATACATTTTTAAACAGTGACAGCAAACCCAAGCTTCATCTGCCTTTTAGACGGCTTCAAACAGCACTGAAACAACCTCCTGACAGACGCTGAGCTCTGAAATATAAACGTGATCCTTTTCATGGAGCTCACACTATCGTGCTATCATTAATTTTTCTAATTAAACAACAGGTTTCCATGGTGGTTCCCTTCAACAGTACAGATAAAATGTTTGAAATAAATAAAAAACACATTTGTCTCAAGTGTAAAAAAATTAACCGAGCTGTAGTACAAACATATAACTTCAGTCCTTCAGGACAGACTTAAAAGTTTAAAGAATGAAGATGAAAAAAGAAAAATAATTCAGCTAGGGATGATCCAATTAAAACTCTAAAAAATTCTTCACCTTGAAGGGGGGCTATTATGATATATTCAGACATTCTGCTGATATATACAGCTATATAAGCAGTGTATTTCAGCAAAAATGTACATGGAGTGCTGTGAAAAGTATTTGTCTCCTTTCTGATTTCTTTCTTTTTTTGCATATTTTTCACAATTAAATGTTTTAGATAATCAAATAAATTTAAATGTTAGACAAAGACAACCAGAGTAAATACAACATACAGAGGGTTTTATTTATTATGGGGATAAAAGCATCCAAACTTACCTCACCCTAGGTAAAAAAAAGTTATTATCCCCTAAACCTAATAATTGGCTACAACAACAGCAAGCAAGTCTTTATAACTGGTCATGAGTATTACACACTCCTGTGGAGGAATTTTGGCACACTAATCTTTGCAAAATGGTGTCAATTCAGCCACACTGGAGGGTTTTCAAGCATGAACAGCCTGTTTAAGGTCACACCATAGCAGCTCAATCAGATTTGAGTCCAGACTAGGTCGGTCCTCTTGTATAACCCAAGTGTGCTTGAGCTTGAGGTCACAAACTGATAACCGGACTATAGACTGTAGAAAGAATTGGACAGTGTCAGTCGTCTGCTTACAATAGGCGGACTCAGATGGCTCTTGAAGCCAATCCTTGAGGCTTCCATATTGAAATCGCAGTCTCAACTGAACTTTGGATCAACCTAAGAGCCCGCCCACTAAGCACGACTTCCTGTCAGCCTGCTAGCTAGCATTCCGGTTGACAGAAACGGGGCCTCTGCCTTCTGAGCTATCTGTCAATCAAATGAGATGCGCCAATCAGCTTTCATCCTAAATATAATCCAAACAATCGTGGTACAAAAAAATTCACCCCTCGTACAGTGGGAGCACAATAAGCCATGAGCTAATGAGACCCGTTTGGTGTTTTGAACCAGGCTGTAAACCAGTTTATTTCTAGTGTCAAAACCGGCTGTTTAACAGGTGTCCAGACGGAACTTCTGGTGTTCCTGCAGCCAGCATCAAGTGGACACTCACGGCATTGCAATTTTTTGCACCTCCACGTTTCCTTCATTTTTCAGGACCGGAGGTTGCTGCTTGAACCGGACATTCGCCTTCAGGATTTTCTGCTAGAGAGCAGAATTCATATTTCCATCACTTATAGCAAGTCATCCTGATCCTGAAGCAGCAAAGCAGCCCCAGACCATCACACTACCACCATCATGTTTGACTGTTGGTATGATGTACTTTTCATGAAGTGCTTTGTTATTTGTATGCCAGATGTAACAGGACACACGCCATCCAAAAAGTTCAACTTTTCGCTCATCAGTCCAGAGAATACTTTCCCAAAAGTCTTGGGGATCATCAAGGTGTTTTTTTTGGCAAATATGACCCATTTTGTCCTTTTGTGTCAGCAGTGGTTTTGGCCTTGGAACTGTTCTATGGGTGCCATTTTTTGTCCAGTCTCTTTCTTATTGTTGAATCATGAACACTGACCTTACCTGGGTCAAGTGAGACCTGCAGGTCTTTAGATGTTCTGGATTCTTTTGTGACCTCCTGGATGATTCGTCAGTGCAGTATTGGAGTAATTTTGGTAGGCTGGCCACTCCTGGGAAGGTTCACCACTGTTTCAAGTCTTCTCTGTTTGTGGATAATGGCTCTCACCATGGTTTGCGTCCCTTTTCAGACTGATGTTAGTGACTTTGTTTCTCATCTGTTTTTGAATTTCTTTAGATCGTAGCATGATGTGTTGCTTTTTGAAATCTTTTAGCCTACTTCACTTTGTCAGATGGGTTCTAGTTAAGGATTTCTTGATTCAACAGGTCTGGCAGTAATCAGGCCTGGGTGTGGCTGGTGAAACTGAAATCATCTTTCCAAAAAGAGTGATGAATTAAAGTTAATTCATGATTTAAGCTTTTATCTGCCAATGCTGATGTTTTGCATCACGTAATATCCTTCATCCCTACTTTAAATGCATACTGTTTTTACACTTTGGTTTGGTTTCCTTGTTTTTTGTGGCTGCCTTTCTATCGTACACCAAGTAAAGTCTGCTTTAACATCATAATAATACATTTTATTTATGAATAGCTTTGCAGGTGCCGAAACACACCTTACAGCACATTCACAGATGAAAAGCTTGTTTGAAAAGATGAGTCTTGAACAGTGATTTGAATGTGGCTAGGTCGGCGCAGCCTTGAACATGTGTGGTGATAAAGCAGCTGTGGAGCAGGCTGTTTCTCCCGGGTTGGTGCTCTGTTCTGAGAGGAGGATTGTGTTGGAAGAAGAGGGTAAGGGAAGGATTGGCGGAGGTCAGTGAGGCAGGAGGGGGCCTGGTGGTAGAGGGTTTTGTGAGTGAGAAGCAGGATTTTGAACTGGTTGTACTACAGGGCATGTAGCCACTGGAGATTTGTGTTTTTATACATCTCTCTTTTTTTTTTGTCCCAAAGAAGCTCAGATTAGTTTGGCACAGCAGGACCTGGATCATTTACTGACCATCAGAAGGATTTGAACTCTTGGTCCCATCTGGATCAGAACATGCTTGTCCATTTAAACATTTCCAGGAGCTGTTTTGGAGCAGAGCCCACCAAAGATTCTTCACAACAACTAAAATTTCTATCCATCAGGCATTCAGTAACAGTAACCCTGCAGCCAGTATCTGTGCCTGAGCTTTATCTGATCTGTTATTCTTGTAGTTGTCAGGCGAGCAGAATTTATGCTCTGTGAGTTGAATCGGAAAGTGAGTTAAAGGTCACATATCATTCATGGATGTTTTTTTGTGTTTCACAAGTATCTTCCTGCTGACGAGTGATTGCTCAAGTGTCTCCTTGTCTTTGAAAAGAATCATTAATGTTTCTGCTGGTTGTAGACTGCCTGTCCAAGAGATGCTTCTGATGAAAGCAGGAAAACTGACAGAGTTTTGTGTGACACATCAGATGCTCTTCTTTCTCTGAAATAACTTTTAGCACAAGTATTTCTTATGACTAATAGCATATTTTAAACAAGAAATCAGCATGGATTTAAGGCAGGGTGTCTCTTCATTAGTTATTCTGTCAGATACAGTGTTTCACCAACTCTATATGGACAAAAGTATTCAACCACACCTGTTAAATATTGAATTTAGGTGTTTCAGTCAGATTCGCTGACACAGTTATATAAAATAAAGCACCCAGCCATGCAGTTGCCATTTTCTAACATTTGTGATACAAAATGGCTCGTTCTGAAGTTCTCAGTGACTTCAATCAGATTTTATTATGATGGATGCCACCTTTGCAATAAGATGTTTAGTAGTATGACTGCATGTCCATTTTGCAATAAAATGGTAAAATGTTTGCCAAGAGTGTTCCTGACTGAAATACTATTTTTGCAGGTATGCAGCAGCAAACTCACATCAATCAATCAAAACACCGAAGAAGGCATGTGAATAAAAAGGCCGTCTTGGTACATTAAGCCTAAATATTTCAGAGAAATATCTTTAAAAGTTTGCTAATTGGGCATGGGATGAGAAAATTACATTAAACCTGAGTTATTTTTATGCTCTTTATTGGACTGTGGCGGGCTTGCACCGAAATTTTTATTTGATTTGGTAGGTGTCAGATGTGACCAGTGCCACGCTGGTGCCAGATTTTGGTACTCATCTCTATTTCCAGCTATTACAAATGCTTGCTTGCAGTTGGTGTTGAGGTTTCATCCAAACCAGACATAAATCACCTGTATATCAACAAGCTTAAACCGTTGCTATTGCAGTTCATAAATAATAATTTCTTCTAAGGATGAAAGAGCTGAAATTATTAATGACTGGCACATGAGCTATTGTTTTTAGTTTTCTTTTATATCAAGGTCTCTTTATTGTTAATTTTTGCAATATAAAAAAATATTACAAGGTATCACGCATTGTTTGACAGGATTTAGACCAAAGAAAAACAAGATAGGAAACGAAAAAAGGTGTTCAAAATACAGAACGACCCCCACCCATAAACCCACCTACTAGACAACATACTATTCAAGTGTCAGTCATCCCACACTATCAGCGCAGAAACAGAAAGACATCATGGGATTACATTATCTACTCCCATTTCCTCAACAATTACTAAGAAAGGCTTCCAGGTTTCATAAAATCTCAAGGTGGAGCCTTGAAGAGAATATCTTATCTTCTCCAGCTTGACATATTGCATAATCTCTTTAATCCAATGAGAATGTTTAGGAGGTAGAGGAGCTTTCCAACTAAATAATATAAGGTGCCTGGCCAACAAAGTGCAGAAGGCCAGCATGTTACACCTGTTCTTATTCAGATGCATAGCCTGTGTCGTTATACCAAGTAAAGCAGTAAGGGGAGAAGGATCTATTGGCACCTCTAATATTTTGGAAAGAGTTTTAAAAATAGACTCCCAAAAGTTGTACAACCCAGGACAAGCCCAAAACATATGTAATAAGCTCGCGTTTACACCTGTCACAAGTAGGGTCTAGGTCTGGCCTAATTTTGGGCAGTCTAACCTTCGACCAGTGAAGCCTGTGGACTATTTTATATTGCACAACAATATGTCTTTGACAGACAGATGATGTGTAAATTCTTCGTATAATTCTCGACCAAGTTTCATCTGAAATTTTTTCATTTAAGTCCTCTTCCCATTTGGCTTTAAGTTGAGTTTGAATCGTTGAGTTATGCTGGTTAAGTAGATTATAAATCCTACCTATAATCTAATTCAGGTCTGCTCTGATCTTGAAAATGGAATCTAACAAGGGTGCTGGAGAATATATGGGAAAGCAATCGGTTTGTGAGGTGATAAAGCTCCGCACTTGTAAATATCTATAGAAATGAGATCTAGGGATATCAAATTTGCTTACTAGTTGCTCAAAGGATGCAAAGGAATCATTTATATAGAGATCCTGTAGAGATAATATTCCTCTGTCAAGCCAGATGTCAAAGGCTCTGTCTGACATTGACGGAGTAAACATGTGATTCTTAACTACTGGAGCAAAAAGAGGTATACTGTGGAGTGCAAATGCTTTCCGAAATTGGTTTCAAATTTTCACTGACTGTATCACAATGGGGTTGGCAGTAAAATTGGAGGTTTAACCAATGGCAGATCAGCACATAATACAGCTGGCAGAGAGGTGCATTTACAGGATGTATTCTCTATGGTTAGCCATTTAGGAGAATTTAAGGTGTTTAAATCTCTCATCCAGTACATGAGAGTTCTTATGTTTGCTGCCCAATAATAATAAAGGAGATTAGGTAATGCCAGACCACCATGAAGTCTGCAGTATACATCTCCGTATGTTTAGTTGTCTTTTGGATTTATTTTCTTTCTGTATATCCTGTAGTTTTCATACCTGTAATATCCATTAAGAGACCCAGTAACATGTATGGATGGTCATTAAGACACTGCTAACAAACTAGAGCTTATAAGCCAAAGACTGTGGTTTGTCTTGATTCTTCTATGGTCACAAATCCTTCACTTGTCTTCCTTTTTTTATTTCACAGGAAGAAGAATTAAGGAAAAGCGGGGAGGCCAAATACGCCCATCTGAGTAATGATCTTCATGTTTTAATTGAAGTCTTCGCTCCACCTGGAGAGGCCTATTCCCGTATGAGTCACGCCTTGGAGGAGATTAAAAAATTCCTTGTTCCAGTGAGTTAAATACTTCATCTTATTTTTAACTCCTAATTTTTATCCCTGTGTCATCATCATGAACATCAGTCATCATTGCAGACTTGCTAATTTCTCCAGAAGGCTGATAAACACAAAGCAAACAGAATGGGAGTTTGGAGAAAGCAGCTCTGCAGAGTATCCAAGGCCTGCTTAAATTAGAATAAGATATAAATGTGAAGTTTTTCTCTGCATTACAGCCACTTCCCTACACTACATCATGCCCTTACTTACAAAGGAAAAATAATGTATTCAGCAATTAAAGTGCAGTATGGAGCTACTTGCAAGACTCTAGCAACTTATAGCCTGGAGAACTGAGCAATAATTAATGTGCATGTTGTGTACTCTGGCTGAGTCTAAGCTGTAAATATTAATCAAGCTTTGCAAATGTGACAAGCCTAATAGAGGAGTTGTGCAGCATGAGTCTACTTTATAGAGTTCATGCTTCATCCTATACCCAGCCAATGTTCTTACAAGCATGTCTGCTCCCTGGGCCAGGAGGATGATGATACTGCAACAGTGCCAAGCTGTTCGCAGGCTTCCAAATGCAAATTACTTAACACAGTGTGCCAAAACATAAGAGCAGGCATACAGGGTTATTAATCTGTTCCTGATGTGTTGTCTCTGAGGAAAAATGCTACGGAATCACTTAAAGGAATACTTCACTTTTTAAAGTGTATATGTTTCCTGTCTGGAGTGTTTTGTTTGTTGCCTACAGTCCATGAAGTCAGCTCTGCCCCTGGAGGAGGGCGCCGATGTACTGACACTGAAGCTAAACTACATGTGGACTGAGTCTAAAACATAAGACCACCCCCCAAATTACACATCACTTTAAAGCCATGATTATTTTTGTACATCACGTTTACACCATAGAAATCACAGTCAGTTCACGCAGCTCTGTACTTCTGCAGAGGCCTGCATTTTTAGCCTTAAGGCAGGGGTGTCAAACTCAATCACAGCAGGGGCCGGATTCTGGAGTCAGGACTAACCTGAGGGCCTAACAGGGTCACCTTTTTAACCATAAAATGTCAACCTTGTTTCACTGGTAATGAAAATATATTTTTTAAATTTTACCACTGATTATAAATGATTTTGACATTTAAAGGCTCACAATCTGAGAAAAGTAAATTTATTATTCTGAAAGGTCAAAAGATGAAATTGAAATTGAAAAATAATGTTTTTTTTTTATGGCAGATATATTAGAAAGAAAGTCAAAATCATGAGTTTAAAATGTCAAATATGAAATAAAATTTGTAATCATGAAATTAAAATTCAAAATATGATTCAAAATTTTAAATTGTGAGTCTAAAAGGTCAACCTATGGGATTAGGAAGTCAAAGTCTGGAGTTGAAAACATGAGGTAAAATACAAAATAATTGGTTACAAAGGTCAAAATATGATTTAAAAATTAGAATTAAGAATCTTAAAGCTCAAAATAGTATATGAGAAGTCAAAATTAGGAGTTTAAATGCTCAAAGTATGAAATTAAAAGTCAAAATCCTAAGTTTGAGTCTTAATTGTGAGATGCTGAATTGAAAATGTGAAAATAAAACACAAATTCATTTCTTTTCCCACATTCCTGACTTCTTATCCAAATATTTTACTCCTCACTTTTTTAGATTTTGTGACTTAACAAGGATTTCTTAAATCATCAAGGATACTTTCACATTTTTATACTTGAGGAAATCTGCAGACCTCATACTAATGGGCCCGTTATAACAGAATTATGAGATAAAAACAGAAAAACATTCTCTAGAGTCAACTACTCTTCATCTTGATATTATTGCAGTAAAATCAACTACTGCTCACTGTTTTTCAGCTCTAATTCCAGCATAATATGCTTGATTTCAGTCTCCATAGTTTCCTGCACACTAGCTGAGAACCTTGTAGAACCTGAAAATGACAATATAAGTAGCACAGAAATTGCACTGCTGACTGTTGTTTAAGTGGATCATTGCAGAGACACCTTGGTATTCTGCAGGTCTTAATATCATCACATTATGCTTTGCTTAACTGTTCAAATATACAATGTTTGCAGGCTAGTGACATAGATGGTGCATGAGTGTGAGGTAGGTGGCAGGAAGCGGAGAACAACCAGTGGGAATGGAGGAACCTGCAATTGTCATCATAGGACAACTACATACATATGTATGATCCCTGTACTGCAAAAAGAGATTTTTCCCACAGAAACTGATTTTCTTGGCATGGAGGCGATCAATAGCACAAATGACTTAGTCTGGAATACCTTCTGTGATTGAGGCAGATGTCTAGTAAAGAGTCTTTAATATTCTTGCATAAGCTAAGAGCCCATCTGTGCAACTTTAACAGCTTTTCATTCTCTTTTTCATCATAAACATGGAAAGGGTGATCTTCTGAACTGTTAAACAAATGGCAAATGCCTCTTGGAGCAAGCAACCAAGTCATGTTTGATTCATGAATAAGCCAGTGATACGAGTCGGCTCTTTTATAAGAACAACAGGAACTGGCTCTCGTTTGAGAGCAACTTTCTTTACTTTTTAAACATTTGAAAAGCCAAACAAGTACAAAATTAAGAGCTGTTTCAGAGCCAAAAGACCAGCTCTTGTTACTCAGTTGAGTCAAGTGATCCAGATCTCTAAATAGCTGGAACGCTCATTCCCTGGGGGACCAACATTGACAGTAAAAACACAAGCAAGATCAGGGTTTACAGAGCCAAACTGCAATAGACTGTACCGAACCAAACCGTACATCGTAACAGTATCCTATAGTTTTGTAATCATATCAAAATCGTATCGTATTTTTTTGTTTTTTGTTATATTATATTGTATTGAATTATATCGTAATCGTATGTTATTGTATTGTGTTGTTTTGTATTGTATCGTATTGTCTGGTAATTGTATGGTAGGGGCGTAACAGTTAACAGAGGTCACAGTTCGGTTTGTACCTTGGTTTTGGGGTCACTGTTCAGTACGGGTTCTGTTCATCTGTAAGAAAAAAAAAGTCCCAGATTGATAATTCTAGATGTCTCTCGCCTTGAATTATTAGTTTTTCCTTTTGCTACCATTAGTGCAGCTAATACTATTGACATGTTGGAAAAATATACATTTGAACCAGTCAATCCTTTGTTCCATCTAGTGTTATTTAGAACTATCAGTGATAGCTGGTAAAGCCTGTGGTATATTAAACAAAACAAAAATAAAAGATACACACAAAATAAAATGCTAATTAAAATAGGTGCATTTTAGAGCAATATATCATGTTTTTGATTTATGAAGTGAGCTGGCATACCATAAAAAGCCGGAGATGCGAAGAAGGTAAAAAGGCCAGCAGGTCTTGGTACTCAGTGGCAGGAGCCTGAAGTGGACTTTTTACCTCTGCCAAGGAGGTCATGTGATTGGCAGGGTTTGTTAGTTAGTTAGTTTGTTAGCTACATAACTCAAAAAGTTAGGAACGGATTTTGATGAAATTTTCAGTAAATGTCAGAAATGGCATAAAGAAGAACTGGTTAGATTTTGGGAGTGATCTAGGTCACCGTCTGGATCCAGGAATTTTTTTAAAGGATTCTGTACTATTGGGAGATAGGGCTAATGGCGGAGGTCTGCGCTCTCCGAGTGCTTTTCTAGTCTTTCTTCGTGTTTTAATATGCTGGCTACTTCCTCGTCTTCATGGGTGGTTTTATATTTGTAATCTTTTTTCCCCATTATATAATTCGGACGTATTCATTGTGTGATGACATGCACCAAACCATGACGGTTCAGGACGAATACAAAAGACATTTTACCCCAATGGGGAACTGGACTTGATTGAGGTCCAGAATGAATGAGCACCTACATGACCATTGTATTGCATTGTATTATATTATATCCTATCCTATTGTGTTGTATTATATCAGGACTCACCCTGCAGTTTAACACCCCCAGTCAACTGCATCTCAATTTTTAACTAAAGGGGCAAACTAGATTTTGCTACTCTAGTTTTTGTCTTATTTGTCTTATTTAGAAGACAGAGATAGTCATACAGCCCTTTCAATCTAGTGTCGTTATTTTATCAAATACATTGCAAAGTTTTCCACACTAGCTCAAACATATTGCAGTTTCTTTTCTCTCCATAAAGTCTGTCAGGAATCTCAGGAATGCAAATAAGTTCATAAAAGTCAGAATCCTTTTAATAAAGAAACTTGCTTGACATTGACTAATGCTATATTTAAAAAGGATTTACTGATCCCACAAATTTAAAGTGGTATTTGAATAGTCGTCTCTTATATAACAATTAATATTGGACCTTTGCCCTGTATTGTTTTATCTTGGCATATTGTGGAAGGTGATCCAGACTGGAGCAGGTGAGAGTTTCTTTATAGAAGGAGTAAAATGGTTAAAAATGATGAAAAGATCCAGACACTCCTGCATACCTGTGTCATTCCTACATTGCCAGTTGCACATACAAAGACTAAATCTATACGACTTCTTCTCAATCTTCTTGAACAATGTCACTGTGATTCAGCATCACACTTATGCCTCTTTGCCCTCTACTCTATGTGATTCCCATCCGGCATGTTCAAGTAATAAGACAGACAGTTAACTGTAGAGTTGTGAATCTTTTATAATCTTAATATTCAGTTTGATTTGAGTTTTGATTCTGATGGCCATGATTCAACTTGACACAAATTTCATTCAAACCAATTCCCACCTTACAAAGAGGAGCCTATATGAGGATCTACTCCACTCTGCTGTGAATTAAGCTTCATTAGATTTAACTCAAACATTGTTTTTGCCCTAGGGTATTAATAAAGCTGTTTGAATTGAATTGGACTAAATTGAATACACATTAATATTTGATATTAAAGGACTTCATAAAATGTGTTCAAGATAATGATGTCTTTGTATCAAACATTTTACCAGTTGACTGCAATCATGTTAATACACAGAGGCATGCATAAAACAGAAATTAAAAAATATATATTCATAAATTGTAAATTACTTTATTAAATGAATGCAGTGTGCTGGCTTTATCCAGCTCTCTAAAAGCCTTGCAAAGCAGATGGATTGGCCAGATTCCATGTCAGTCATCATGCAGATCCATGTTGTAAAGCTCCAGTATGAAATGACTGTGCCAGGTCTGAGAACGGATCTGACTAATCAGCATCAGTTAGATCTGGACAGCGTTTCATTACTGAAAGAGCAGCAAAGATCCACACTGACAGCCTTTCCTGGCAGAGAATATATATTTGCACTCCTCCCAAGTCCTGACAGGCCTTGGCATGAGTTTAATCAACCTACTAGTTCCATCGTTTGAGTAGCCAGCCTGCCGAGCTCATGCTACTCACGGGAGCAGCACAGGCCTACCACCTCAATCCGATTGACTCTGATTGGCCCATATTACATGTGACAGACAGAATGCACCCATCTGAAAATATGTTGTAAGATCTTTCGTGTACACATGCATCTCAAAAAAATTGAGTAGCATGTAAAAGTTAATTTTTTTTCCTGTGAGTTGTTTGAAAAACTTCTTGTTTCATTGCATACAAAGTCAAATATTCCAAGACTTTTTTTTTGTTTTAATCTCAATGATTATGGCGTACAGCTCACAAAATCTAAAATCCACAATCTCAAGATATTAGAATATTTTGGAAAAGTCCTATTTGCAAAGGATTCCTAAGCCTTCATTCTCTCACTCTGATTCAGTTCACACAACCACAATCATGGGGAAGACTGCTGACTTGACTCTTGTCCCAGGGACAATCATTGCCATCCTCCACCAGGAGGGTAAGCCACAGATGGTCACTGCTGAAAGGTCAGGCTGTTGTCAGAGGCTGTATTCAAGCATATTCATAGAAAGTTGACTGCAAGGGAAAAGTGTGGTAGGAAAAGGTGCACAAGCTACATGGGTGAGCTCATCCTTCAGAGGATTGACAAGCAAAGCAAATTCAAGAACTTAAGGGAGCTTCACAATCAGTGGACTGAGGCTGGAGTTGGTGGATCTAGAGTCAGTACACTCAGACGGGTCCAGGAGATGGGCTATGAGTGTTCTGAGTGTCAAGCCAATCCTGAACCACAGACAATGTGTAAGTGTCTCACCTGGACTAAGGAGAAAACAACTGGACCGTTGCTCAGTGGTCCAAAGTCCTATTTTCAGATTAAACAAGATTTTGAACTCTGTTTAGAAATCAAGGTCCCAGAGTCTGGAGGAAGAACAGAGAGACACAGAATCCAAGATGCTTGAAGTCCAGTGTTTTCAGTTTCCACAGTCAGTGATGGTTTAGGGTGCCATGTTATCTGCTGCTGTTGCTCAGCTGTGCTTTATCAAATCAAGATTTAAAGCTGTCAGCCACTGACAAGGAGATTTTCAAGCACTTCATGCTTCCATCTGCTAAGGTTTACGGATTTTCTAGATTTCCTTTTCCAGCAGGACTTGGCACCTGAGCACAGTGAAGCCAAAACTACCAGAAACTGGTTTGTTGATCATGGTATTACTGTGTTTGACCGGCTAGCCAACTGGTCTGACCTGAACCCCACAGAGAATCTCTGACTAGCTGAAGGCTGCTATCAGAGCAACCTGGCTTTCACAACACCCCGTCAGTGTCACGGACTGATTGGCTTATGCCACGTCACATAGATGCAGTAATGTGCATAATTTTCCAGAAGGTCAACATTTCTGTATTATAAATCTTTTTTGACTGATGTTTTGTGATATTCTAATATCTTGAGATTGTGGATTTTTGTGAGCTGTAAGCCGTAATCATCAAGATCAAAACAAAAAAGCCATGAAAAATTTTACTTTGCAATGATGAATCTAGAATAAATGGAATTTTAAGTTCTTGTATTAAATGACGGGGAAAAAACTATTCCATGATATTCTAATTTTTTAGAGGCACCTGTATATGTCCAGTCAAGCTTCTCTCACCAAGGGAATTGTACACCGCCTTCCACATTATTATGCAAATTGGATTTTAGTGTCATGAACATTCAATTTTTTGTTTTTCAATGAAACTCATGGGTGGTGTTGTGTCTCAGGGCTCTTTAGATCACCAAAATCAATCTCAGACACCTGTGATGATTAGTTTGCAACCCTGGATGGTTCAGGTGGATGGAGTAGTGGATGGTTGGCGGATGGCCAACATGCCCCAACAAGGCTGTGACATCAGCTAAGAGGGGTTGGAGTCATGTTTTGGTCGGAATCATGGGAAGAGAGTAGAGCCCGACCGATTGATCGTTATCATTGGGAGGTTTTTTTAATCGAATTTGAATTATGTTTTAACGGCTGATGACTTGAAAATTATACTATCATTTGCATTGACTATTTAGGAAAATCAGAGAAAAATGTCATTTGCATAATAATGTTGACGTGGTGTAGAGTCCATAGTGTGCATCCTAACACTTTCTCTGATTAAATCAGGACCTTCTGAATGACTTACTGCTCCAAAGACAGTGCAGGGAGTACATTATTAGCATGTCAAACACAGCCATATGTGCATTACTGACACTGAGAGCTAGCGTTGCTAGTGTTAGCAGCCTGACTGACATGCTGGATGACACACGCCCTGCTGCATCTGTTAAACTAAAGAAAGCACAGTAGCAGATTTGCTGTGCTCAGAGTGGCTGAGTGTGAAAGTGTGTGAAAACATGGCTAAAACATGCATTCTGTAAATTTGAATCAATTCACACCAGTGTTTGCAATCCTGATATGAATCATTCTTTACAGCTTGTCCTCTCTTGATGCCCACAGATTATCAGGGGCTTTTTAAGGCGGTTCATTGGTTAAACTGCAGCAGATATGAGGCTTCACTTCAGTGCAAGACTATAAATATTTTCTGGCAGAGTCCCAGCTCTCAATTCTTTTACATCCCTTGGGAAAAATGAAGTATTGTGTGTTTTAAATTGTTCTGAGTGGGAATGTTATCAATTAGAGGACACGAAATTGGCTGTCGTACATTCCTTTTTTTTTTTTTTTAAATATGTGCACATGTTCAACAAGCAGCAGCATGTTCTTTTGTGCAAATCTGCCAACAGGATGATGCAAAATAATTGTGGGGTGCTAAAATTTATCTTTTTATATAAAAATACAATTTTAAAATATGACATATGTCATTCACAGCACTAAAAAAAAAGAACTGTGGATGACTAGCATTGTTCAATATACACAATCCTTCTTAAAAACAAACAAAACAAAAACAGCCAGTAAATGAAAGGTTTATCTTCCTTCCCTGTATCGTCTTTTCTTTGCAAGAATAAACACAGCCTCTTCGTAGTAAGGCTTCTTTAACAATACATCTATACCACCATGCCAATAAAAACATAAAAAATGAGACCACACCATTAATTTTACAGCATAGGCCACATGCTTCAGAGATCTTATGGATTTGCAAGTAAACTGCACATAATGTAACACAACAGGCATCTGTCAGTATCCATGACGACAGATGTTCCCTGCCTCTGGCAGAGAGTGGCGAGCACATCCTGCTGTTTACCTTATTTCACAGGCTCAGGATGGGGACTGTGTTTGCAGAGGGAACGGCTTACGGGCACACTTTGGTTGAAAATAATCACCAAGGGTTTAACACGTTGTTTATATCACTTATTTGTAATCCTTGTATTTCCAACAGGCAGAATAATGTAAATTTTCTGTTTATTGGAATTAAAGGGTAACTTCGCTGATTTTAGATATCAAAGTCTGTTTACGGTGTTCAGGGAGTATGAATGCAAATGAAAAAGTTGGTAAAAAAGCTTTAAGTGTCTCCAGAGGGAGCTACGTGTATTTACCTCAAGTAAAAGTCACTTCATTTAGCTTCATTTGGGGCTGAGGACTAAAAGTTTGAAGTTGAAAATCCTGAGGGGAGAGGAGTAAGTGGAGGAGACCTCATCCGAACCTCTGAAGTCTGCTCCTGATCTCCTGAAGCCATCAGCGTGAGGCTGCATTAGCTGCTACTCACATAAAACACAAGCTTCTCCTAGATGGATGTAGCACAGTTAGAGTTATTTCTTATTTAGGATGGGTTTCATTTGCTACTAACATTAAGGGCTTGTGCCAGCTGTGATAGTTTACTAGGACTGAGCAATAATGGCAGATAGAGACATTATGGTATCTTTTCATCATCCATATACGGTGCATTCAGAACGTTTTCATACCCCTTTACTTTTTTCGTTTTGTTATGTTGTAGCCTGATGCTACAGTCAAAAACAAAAGTTTTTATTCTCATGAATCTACACTCAGTACCCCATCATGACAAAGGGAAAACAGAACTTAATTTTTGCTCAGGTTCCTCCCATTTCTCTGGATCTTTGCTGAGATGTTTCCACACCTTGATTGGAGTTCACCTGTGGTAAATTAAATTGGTTCAAAATGATTTGACACCTCTCTATAGAAGGCCTACTAGTGATGAGAAATGATGAAATTTAAGGTATTAAAGGCCACTTTGTTATGAACCACCAGGGCAAATTTTAGTAATGAAAAACATCTCTGAAGTTATGAAACTAAGCTTCAAAATCAGGAAAACTGATGCAGTAAAATCTGCTCTAGGATGATGTGGGCGTGTTGTTTAATATGCTTAAGCCACACCCTCTCAAAAGGAATACAGTCCTCTCAAATTAAAAAAAAATGCTTCAGTCTGAATAGAGAAATCATCTGTTTGCTATGCTGGACAGACAGTTTAGAGCTAGAAAGTCCCAGTTTCATTTTCTGACCCTGTATTTCACTCTTCAGGTTTTCCTTGAGTCTCAATTTTTTAAGTCATGTGAAGTTATGTCTCTACTGTTTATGAGACATCTCTGTTGTTAAGGTCCCAAGTGTTGCTCTTTAGAATAAAAGTCTTTAGCAATGTTTAGCATTCAAGGCTTTTATTGTGACAGACTTGGCAGGAACAGACCGTGTGTATCATTTGTGACTTTACCAAACTTTAGCATTGCGGTGCTAACACACAGGACGAAACGTTGCTGCTTGTAGAGAGACAGACATAGTCTGCTTCTTTTAATCATCCAGGACTCAAGAAAACTGAAATATGGATTGAAACCCCTTTAGCAGGTAAGATGTTAGTCCCTGCTGCATCTGATTCAAGTAAAACTAGATAAGAACTCCAGCAATCTGCCTGCCACCTGACCTTATGGTGACCTATGATCAGAATAAATTTACTGTTTTCTGGCACAAATCTCTCTGTTTCGATACTTTGAATGACCTGTAAGCCACTGTGGCTAGTAGATTTGGGAAATTTACCTCACAATCAACAAAAACACAGCATGTAGCTCGCTTTAAAGTTTCAGTAAAGGCAGTGACATCGGCTAACAACAGTCTGTACTGAGACAGACAGCACAGTTATTTTATTTCATTGTAGCCCATAAGGACCAGCGATGTCATGGGCTCCGATATTTGCCCTTCTCAAATAAAACCAAGCCAGGAAAGAGAACAACTTTCTAATGCTGTAAATAAAAAATTCAGCAAATCAGCAGCAGCAAAGTCAAGCACATTTAAGTCATCAACAGTTTTTAAAACACTTAAAATTATCTTAACCCCTTTTCATTTGAAATTTGAATGAAATTAATCAGTGCTTGTTGGTTGTTTTAGGCTCTATAGTAGTCCAATTGTTAATAAGCTTCTCGTGAAGTGTCAGGACAGAGCTCACCAGGCCGTATGATAATAGTTGAGGATTATTATTTTCATAATTCCTCTAAGCAATGGGGGAAAAGAGAGCATATAAGCTTTTATGCAGAAAGACGGAGGAAAAAAATGATAAAAGGAAGTGCATGCAGAGGCGCACACTATGCTTACTGTTCTTGTGCTTTAATGCGGGCATATTTTTTTATAAACCAGTTTTTGAACAGCTGGCGATAATACTGTACACCCCAGTAAAATTTTAAAAAATTTAAAATAGACTTAACAGCTGTAAGGAATGGTAAAAAGTGAAATTTTTGATATCAAAGGTGCATATTACTTTGAAATTGTCTGCCATGTTTTTAGAGGGAAAGGAGACTTTTGATGGAGCACTGTGAGAGCAGGAAAACACTACAACCAGTAGCATCCATGTTACCCCACTACGACAAATTAACTATGAGGATCTTTAAATGACAAAATAAAATTTCTGGCATTATTCACATCTGAAGTCATGCTGAAAGCCCTTAAATGAATCAAATGAAAGTATAATTGGAGCTAATGCAATAATTTACAGCAATAATTCACTCTGGTGTGTATGTTATCCATCTGAAAACATCTTGGAAGAAGTAGTCATTGCCTGGATATTTGTTTTCAATAAAGCAGAACTCTTGTGGCTTTTCTGGGCAAGAAATAATTCCCATCATCCCTGAAGTCCCGATCATGGCCACATGGTGGTTCTGAGATCATAAGTCTACTCTAAATTGTCATGTCCCTTTTTAAATAAGATTTTCCAGATTTTTACGCCAAAGACAGTGCATTGTAAATACAAGTTTTCTCAGAAGAACAAAGAGGAATAAATTTATGATCATGCTTCAAAAATATCTGATTTGAGCCAAGTGGTGCGCGACACTGTTTCTGCTCTTTGCCTGCCCACGAGGAGAACTCCCACACCGCAGCAGAGGCACATCGACCCTGCTGGTTTGACATTTTGCTCCAGAAACCGAACTAAAGTCAAAGAGATGCAGCAGGCAGCAGGACAGAGAGACAAGTCTATATCCCACAATGCCTCGTGTGTTGTTAAGTGATTTACTCTGCTGGTTGCTGCTGAAAAAAAATGAACCGCCACAGTCGTGCAGCACCCTTTTCTTCACTTTTTCTGTACTCCTCTCTTTTCTAATCCATCTCTGATCATAACAACTGAAATGTTCTCCATCTTCAACCAAAGTGAAATTAATTTTATCGGCTGTCAGCTCAATGATGTCTGAAAAATAAATGTCCTACTCCTATAACCGAACAAATCCAGCTTTCAACTGTGCTCACATCTATTACACAGGAAAAATCAATCTACATCTCTGCCTTCTTTTATGAAAACTCCCTGTGTTTGGTTGGAACACATTTCATCAGCTATGTATCATTATTAGTAAAAATTCGCAATCAAATCTACAAACAGTTGAGCCTTTTTCCTTAGATTTCTGTATGAATAAGTAGTGAATTCTTGTGCAGAAATAAAGGCGCAGTTTGTCATTGAAGCGACTCAAAAGAGAAAGCTTATCATTACTGGAGCCTTCAGATCTGCAGTGAAGCAAAATCTGACTACAGATATACGCTGTCTGCACCATCAGCTCAGAGAAAAGAGAAAAATGCAAACAGGAACATAATCACAGGACTACAGTATGAGCCAGCTGAGAGAGAGAGTAGAACAGGCAATCCGGCTCTCAGCTGGATGAGCTCATGGTCCTCATCTCGGGCCAAACTGCAGTGGGGAGCATTTTGGCACGTACGGGACGGCACAGTTGCTTGAACCAGATAAGTGGCAACAGCTTTTTTTTTTTGCATAAGTCAAATGTGAAGTCAAACATCAATAAGCCTGCTATTAGGGGTGGCTATGGTGGGTAAGTGTTGAAATTAAGCTAATCTGTTGGATTCACATGATTGCATATATACTCACTGTAAAGCAAACGTAGCCAGAAGAACATCTCTACTACAAAGCTGACTGGAGCCCTCCTAAAGGTAGCCTGATTTGCATTTGAGGATCATTTAGAGGTCTCAGTATTGTTTTGAACCCATCTAAAAACATCCTCAATAACTAAGTAGCAGACCACTAACCCTAGTTTCACAAAAGTTGGGATAGTGTGAAAAATTGACTCAAAAGATAGTATAATGATTTGCAAATCCCTTTCAATCTAAATTCAATTGAAGACAGCACAAAAACTACATTTTCAGTGTTTAAACTACTTAGCTTACTGGTTTCTGGAAAGACACACATTCTGAACTCCTCCAGAATGTTAAAAAAAAGTTGGGACATTCGTAATCTCTTTTTTTTTTTTCTGGTCCTGTTTTGTTTTATTTTAATTTGATATGCCTTGACGTGTAATATAAAATTGTTTCTACAGTGAACTGCATATCTTTGAAAATGTTAATAAAAATTTGATCACAAAAAATAAAAAAAAGTTGGCACAGTGCAGCAAAAGACTTGGAAATATACAGGCACATCTCAATAAATTAGAATATCATGAAAATCGTTTCCCCCAGGAAATTAATTCAAAAAGCAAAACTTCCATTTATTCTAGATTCATCCCACACAAAAAGAAATGTTTCAAAGGTTTTTATGTTTTTATCTTTATGATTACAGCTTACAGCTCACAAAAATCAATAATCCACTATCTTAAAATACTGGATTCATGCACTCAGTAACTGTTTCTGCATCTATGCGACATGTCATGGAGCCAATCAGTCCGTGCCACTGCTGGGGTGTTATGAAGCCCAGGTAGCTCTGATAGGAGCCTTCAGCTTGTCTGTATTGTTGAGCCTGGTGAGTCAGAGATTCTCTATGGGGTTCAGGTCAGACCAGTTGGCTGGCCTGTCAAACACAGTAATACTATGGTCAGCAAACCAGTTTCTGGTAGTTTTGGCTTCACTGTGGGCAGGTGCCAAGTCCTACAGGAAAAGGAAACCAGCATCTCCATAAAGCTCCCCAGCAGATGAAAGCATGAGGTGCTCTAAAATCTCCTGGTAGATGGCTGACAGCGTTGACTCTGGACTTGATAAAGCACAATGGACCAACAACAACAGATGACATGGCACCTCAAACCATCACTGACTGACGGAACTGAAAACACTAAACTTCAAGCATCTTGGATTCTGTTATCGTCTTCTAGAATCTGGGACCTTGATTTCCAAACAAAGTTCAAAATCTTGTTTAATCTGAAAAGAGGACTTTGGATCACTGAGCAAGTATTTTTTCTTCTTAGCCCAGGTGAGATGCTTGAAACATTGTCTGTGGTTCAGGAACATGACATTTTTAGTCCACTTCCTGGACACGTCTCTGTTTGTGGTGTTTCTTGATCCACTGACTCTAGCCTCAGGCCACTCTCTGTGAAGCTCCCCTTTGTTCTTGAATCTGCTTTGTTTGACAATCTTCTGAAGGCTGAGTTCGTCCATGTTACTTGTGCACCTTTTCTTACCACACTTTTCCCTTCCAGTCAACTTTCCATGAATATGCTTTGATACAACCTCAGAGAACAGCCTGACCTTTCAGCAGTGACCTTCTGTGGCTTACCCTCCTGATAAAGGGTGTTAATGATTGTCCTCTGGACATTTATCAAGTCAGCAGTCTTACTCATGATTATGGTTTTGTGTAGTAAACCAGAGCGAGAGAATGAAGGCTCAGGAATCCTTCGCAAATAGGACTTTTTTCACAATATTCTAATATTTTGAGATAGTGGATTTTTGATTTCTGTGAGCTGTAATCATCAAGATTAAAACAAAAAAGTCTGGAAATGCATTTTGTTTGCAATAAATCTAGAATATCTGGAAATTGATCTGTCTGAAGTAAGTCCTGGGGAAAGAATGCCTTTTCCACAATATTATAATTTTTTGAGATGCACCTGTAGGTAGGTATTAACAGGTGATGGTAACGTAAAGGTTGAAGTCTGTTTGGGCAAATTCTCCAACAGTTCAAGAACAATGTTCTCAACATGCAGTTGCAAGGAATTTAGTTTTTATGTTATTCTCGTTTTGATTAAGAAAATCATATACATGAACAGGAAAAGTAGGATTTTTGTGAACTGTTATAAAACAAGATAAATGTATTGCATCGACAGGAGCCAGTTGAGGTGGTTCAGGCATCTGATCAGGATGCCTCCTGGATGCCTCCCCATGGACCTTGGGTAAGACCCAGAACTTGCTAGAGGGATTATGTATCCTGTCTGATCTGGGAACGCCTCGGGATCCCCCAGCAGGAGTTGGAAAGTGGTGCTGTGGAAAGGGACGTCTGGGTGGACTTGGCTTAGCCTGTTACCCCTGCGACCTGGCTCCAGATAAGCCGATGAAGATGTGTGGATGGATGGATGAATGTATACGTAATATGTAGTGCAAATACTTTCTGCTGCAAAGAAAATTGTATTAAACTGATATTTTAACACATTTCAAGTTAAGGAAATATTGTACTGCAATTTGAAAATAGCAGTGGACCATACTGTGATTTAATCTCATCTGTGATTAATTGCCCATCCCTAACATGAACTCAGGAACACTTCAGAAAACCACCGTCAGTCATCATAGTATATCCTGCTGCATCTACAGATGTGAGTGAAGACTCCACCATGCAAAGTGAAAGCCAAACATCAACAACATCTGGAAGCACCACTGACTTCACTGGGCCTTACCTCATCTAAGGTGGACTGGTCTGAAGTAGAAACATGTGCTGTGGTCTTAGGAGTCCACATTTCAGATTGTTTTGGGAAATAATGACCATCTACTGCTCCAGGCTAAAGAGGAAAAGGATCATCATAAGTGTTAACAACACAAAGTTCAAAAGCCCACATCTGTGATGGTGTGTGGGCGTATTAGTGCCTATGGCATAGGTAACGTGCACATCTGTGAAGGCACCATTAATACTGAGAAGTACACACAGGTTTTGGAGGAATATATGCTTTTAGTTAGAATAAACACCCCTGCTTATTTCAGCAAGACAATGCCAAGCCACATTAGACTGTGCACATTTAGACTGTCAGACCTGTCTCCTATTGAAAATATTTCAACAATTACTGTCTGCAGTTCCCAGAAGCTTACAGAGCATTGTTAAGAGAAAAGATGATGTAACACAGTGGTAAACATGCTCCTATTACAGTTTTTTTTTTTTTTACAGTTGCAGGGATAAATGAGAATGCCCCCCCCCCCCAAAAAAAACCTACATTTATCAGTTTGAACATTAAACATCCTTTCTGTGGACTGCAGTTAATAATATATACACTATATTAATACATAGGGTTTGATATGACATCGGTCCACCCTTTGCAGCTATAACAGCTTCAACTCCTCTGGGAAGGCTTTCCACAAGGTTTAGGAGTGTTTTTGTGGACATTTTTGACCATTCTTCCAGAAGCACATTTGTGAGGTCACACATTGATGTTGGACGAGAAGGCCTGGCTCTCAGTCTCCGCTCTAATTCATCCCAAAGGTGTTCTATCAGGTTGAGGTCAGGACTCTGTGCAGGCCAGACAAGTTCATCCACACCAAACTCTCTCATCCATGTCTTTATGGACCTTGCTTTGTGCACTGGTACACAGTCATGCTGGAACAGGAAGGAGCCATCCCCAAACTGTTCCCACAAAGTTGGAAGCATGGAATTGTCCAAAATCTCTTGCTATGCTGAAGTATTCAGAGTTCCTTTCACTGGAACTAAGGGGCCAATCCCAGCTCCTGAAAAACAACCCCACACCATAATCCCCCCTCCACCAAACTTTACACTTGGCACAATGCAGTCAGACAAGTACTGTCTCCTTGCAACCACCAAACCCAGACTCCTCCATCACATTGCCAGATGGAGAAGCGCGATTTGTTACTCCAGAGAACGCGTCTCCACTGCTCTAGAGTCCAGTGGTGGCGTGCTTTACACCACTGCATCTGACGCTTTGCATTGTACTTGGTGATGTATGGCGTGGATGCAGCTGCTCGGCCATGGAAACCCATTCCATGAAGCTCTCTATGCACTGTTCTTGAGCTAATCTGAAGGCCACATGAAGTTTGGAAGTCTGTAGCGATTGACTCTGCAGAAAGTTGGCGACCTCTGCGCGCTATGCTCCTCAGCATCTGCTGACCCCACTCCATCATTTTACGTGGCCTACCACTTCGTGGCTGAGTTGCTGTCATTCCCAATCGCTTCCACTTTGTTATAATACCACTGGCAGTAGACTGTGGAATATTTAGGAGCGAGAAAATTTCATGACTGGACTTGTTGCACAGGTGGCATCCTATCACAGTACCAAGCTGGAATTCACTGAGCTCCTGAGAGCGACCCATTCTTTCATAAATGTTTGTAGAAACAGTCTGCATGCCTAGGTGCTTGATTTTATACACCTGTGGCCATGGAAGTGATTGGAACACCTGATTTCAATTACTGGATGGGTGAACTAATACTTTTGGCAATATAGTGTAAGTTGAAAAGGATGTGCAAACCACTGTGCTTTGTTTTGTCCATTTTATGCATTATGTCCAAACTTTTTGGGAATTTGGGTTTGTATTTATACTTCATTACTTTCCACCTCTACTGGGCTCCATTGCTGCAGACTGGATCCATGCTGCTAAGAGTCTATCCAGAGTCTTTGTGCTCTATCTTGAGGAATAATCCACGCTCTCTACATTTTTTTCATGCTTAGCCGGTTATTAAGTGTAAATGAGAGAGGAGCAGTATGTTCAAAGGTGACTATAGAAGAACTATACTTTTGAAGGAACACATTTTCAGCATACAATAGGAGTAAATTTGATTCTCTTATAGCGCACAATAGCTAATTATGCCAATGCCTAGAGTATGTTGGTATCACAGAGGGCGCTTTGCTACATCTGGCCCTCAATAGCAGCGCTGTTTCTCCGCTGTATTCAATATCAAACCATCTATAGTCATTAAGCAGCACAATGCAGTTAAATGAACAAGCACCAGTCCAAATAATGAAGGTTAATAAGAATCAAAGTCCAGATCTACAACCGAACGAGTCCTTTTGTTGTGAGCTGACAGGGGCAGCTCATGCTGAAAAACGTACAAACAGCACAAAAAACAAACATCCTAGATGTAGATTAACAGCTGCTGCAGCTGTGAGGCTGCTGTCTGTGCCTCAGGATCAGCCGGCCTGATGTGCAGCGGGAGGATGAGGACATTTTTTAGCAGGTTGTTATGCAGCTCAGCATGTAGTATGATGATTTTTCTGAATATATTTAGGGGAGAAAATTGTGCTTTGACACTAGCATGTGCTGTGCTCAGCAGGCAGCACAACTTTGGCGCTTCCCATGAGCTGTAAAGAGTCATCGTTGTTATAATACTTTTTTCTTTTCTTTTTTTTTCAGCACAAATACTAACCAACTGAACATGCACTGAGCCTTTTTCAATGACTCTTCTTCCATGTTTAAAAAGTTTTGTTCTATACGAAGAGTCGGAATCAGATAATTGAATTCTATTCATTTATTTGTATTTAAAAAGGATAATGCGTTGTTTTTAATTCAAGATTTGTGTTGGGGCTTTATTGTCTGTATGGACTGAGTCAGGACAGTGGAGTAAGAAACAGGGATGCGAGATTGGGGAATGACATGCCAGAAAGAAGCCATGAGGCAAACTTGAACCTGGGCTGCCCACGTACATGGGCCAGAGCCTAACATCTAGGCCAGGAGTTTTCAAACTTTTTTCACCCAAGGAACACCTAAGGTCAAGCCAAAATCTCAAGGCACAACAAATTAATATCAAAACAAAATAGACTTTTTGAATTATGTTACAGGCAAGGTGGACCCTAAGGTGGGATAAAGGGGAGAGCTTTCTGAGGCCCTGCCAACTGGGGGATCATGGAGTTGGCAAAAAGGGCCTGGAAGGTGGCCAAAATGAGTTAAAAGTGATGAAAAAAAACATGGCAAAATTGGGCAATAAGTGGCAAAACACAGTTAAAAATGGGCAAAAATTGGCAAGAAAGTGGCCCAAAAAATGGCTTAAAAGTAGCAAAACCGTGTTATAAGTGTCAAAACATGGAAAAAATGAGTAACAAGTGGCATCAATAGGGTTAGATGTTGTAAAAAGGGGGTAAAAATGGGTTAAAAGGACAAACTCGGGCAAAAAAGTGGCCAAATTAATGCTAAAGTGGGCGAAAATTGGCAAAAAAGGTGGCAAAAATGGGTTGAAAGTGTCCAAAAGATGGCAAAATAGGTTACAAATGGTAGAAAAGTGGCAAAAATGAGTTAAAATTGAAATAAAGTGGTTAAAGGTTTTAAAAGGATTATAATGGGGCAAAAATGGCCAAACAATAGCAATAATGGGCAAAAGGGTAGCAAAAATGGGTTAGATGTGGCCAAAAGTTCCAAAAAAGTGGCAAAAATGGGTCAAAAGTAGTAATAACGTGAGAAAAATGCTACAAAGCAGTAGATTGACCACTTGAAGTTGTCAAGCAAGTGGTAAAAATGAGTAGAAAAAAATTTCAACTTGGTTGAAAGTTGCATGAATTAATAATTTGCCATGCTTTTCAGCTCAACTGTTAGTCAGAATGCTAGCACCAATGCAACCAATCCAACACTTATGCACTGAAATCACAATCTGGGGGGGGGGTCCATTCTCAGGGTTTTTTCAGTACTTGCGGTAAATCTGAAGTAATGTAACGAATAGTAACGTACATATAGTAGTAACGTATGGTTGTACGAATTCCCATGGCATATCTAGACTTGCCTTAAGGCACACTAGTGTTCCTTGCCACACCATTTGAGAACCACTAGGCCATCTGCACCCCAGGATGATGCATTTTTACATTGTTTTTCTTTGCAGATGATGTTACACCACAGCGAACTAAATGGGAGACTAGTGGTCAATTCTGCATAGAGAAAATTAAAATGACAAAAACAATTGTTTAACTGTTTATTTTTAGTTCTTTTAGATTTGAGTGCCTTGTTCGAAACAGTCGACCACAACTTGCTGATCTCCAGGCTCAAAGATTGGGCTAAGATCCAGGGGCAAGCACTAAATCTCCTTTAACCACACCTGGATAATAGAAGTTTTTTAAGAATGTTTTAATGATTCATCTTTCTCTTGCCTTTGGGGTTCCTCCGGGGTTGTTTTAGCCCCCGCTCCTGTATTCAGTCTATTTGCTGCCACTGCCCTTATAAGGAAACATGGCTTGGATTTCCATTTTTATGCGGATGGCATACAGCCCTACCTCCCACTAAGAAGCCCCTGCCCACAGTCACTACAATCACTACTCCACTGCCTTCAAAAGAATCAAAGACTGGCTGGCTCAAAACTGTGACTTCTTAATGAAGAAAAAAAACAGATGTAGTCCTGTTTGGCCCTCCTGCTCCACCACAGGGCTTAAAGTATTCCGGCACCGTGCCGGATTTCCGGCATGCTGCGTTTGGCTGCGGAATAAAAATGTCTTATATACTTTTTAAAAACCTCTTGATATCATCACCATCAATCTCAAGTTTATGAGTTCGTCTGCCATTGATATGAGAGGAGCACAACTCTCCTGCTCTCAAACTAGCATTATTAGTCAATCAGAAGTAGAATGGGGTGGGTCATGGAAAAATGTGGGTCAATTGAATCCTATGCTGCATAGATGCATGAGTAGAGAAACGTCACGTCGAAGGAGAGTAGGATGGAGAGTAAATTCATGAATCCTGGGGAAGATGCCCTCCTAGTTGATAAAGGATTAAAAAATAAATGGCGCTGGGCGTGGATAGAAGAGATAGGAAAAGATGATAAGCCTTTTGGTAGCTGGTGTAAGAAGTTAAGAGAAGCAGGTGCTTGCTTCTGCACTTTGTCAATCAATGTCTTTTGATCAACATATCAAATCACTGTCCCGTTTGTGTTTCTTCCATTTAAGAAATATAGCTAAACTAAAATCCATTGTCTCACACAATAAGTTAGAAATGTTAATTCATGCTTTCATCTCTTCAAGTCTAGATTACTGTAATTCACTCTTTACCTGCCCCAATAAATCCTCACTTGAGAGCCTACACTTGATACAGAATGCTGCTGCTAGACTATTAACCAGGTCCAGCAGATCAACCCACATAACACCCGTTTTATATTCTTTACACTGGCTTCCAGTGAAATTCAGAATTCACTTTAAGACCCTTGTTTTTGTTTATAAAGCCCTCCATAATCAAGCACCTGAATATATAGCCGACATGCTCCATCCCTACATCCCCAGCAGAACCCTCAGGTCCGGGCTGGCTTTTGATCATTTGTTGTAAATTTGTATGTTTGTACTAATTCTGTCTTTTATTCTTGCTATTTGTATGTATCTTTTGCTGTTTTATATTTTGTTTTGTAAAGCACTTTGTGACTTGTTTTATGAAAGGTGCTATATCAAATAAACTTGACTAACTTACTTACTTACTTAATTTGTGCTCGAGAAAGCTAGGATATTCAACTAGGGGAAAAAAAGTGCTACCACGTCATGAGTCAGACCCCGCTCATAGAGCAGCTGTTCGCCCTCTCCCACACAACGCGGTTACCAGGAGCAACAACCACAGCTGATGTACCAGCATCAATAACTGACCGTGTGTGTGCCAGTAAATATGCGTGTGCACGTTCATCACTGAGCACGATTTGTCTTTCAAGCTCACCCAGCCCCTGGTAATTTTTATGCAAAAATTTATGCAAAAAAAAAAAAAACTGAAGACAAAATTGCTCTGACAAAACTGTCAATATCCATTACCCTTATAATAAGTCACTTTATGATTATAGGTCATCTTGTAACCTGTCAAGGACTTAAAATACAGTTTAAGGATGAACACAGACACATACTTCAGTCTCTAGAACACAATAAAGTTTAAGTAAATAGGATGAAAACAAAAAAAGACTTCAGCTGTTAGTTGGTCCTGCCTAATGTTAAAAAAATTAATGATAAAAGGATCACAGCAGCAAATATCAGTATGAATGGAGCTCATTTGCTCCTCTGTCTGATCCGTCTCAAGGTCTAATTTCCAAATCATACTGCTCTAATCACCTTCAGGCACCAACACTTCTGTGAAGTTCATCATCTATGAAGATCATTCATTTCCATATAATGTTTTTTTTTTTTTTTTTTGCTATAACCACTGCATTATGGTAAAATTGTCTTAATAAATGAAAACATTGAGACATGAAACTGCTCTTTTGTAGCCGCTTTCCCAATATCTCAAATTGTGACAGGTATCCCCCCTGGAAAAAGTTCCAGACACAGGATTTTTTCTCACTTTAAGCCCTGCCACCAGCTTACTGACACAGGAAGGCCCACTATCATCCCACCTTCAACCGTGTGCTAAAAGCCACAAAAGAGGAAGAAAATAAGGGATTTCTCTTTCAGTAGTAGATCACTTTTATAGAAAAGGTAACTAATGGGTTGCTTGAATTGCAAAACTAAAAGTAATCTGAGTACTTTAACTGATTTAGCTGGAACACTGCTTGTGGGGTAGTGGTGAAGTGAAGTGGCATTTCATTACATGATGACAAGTTAAGAGAGAGTAATGCTGGCTCTAAGAGCTGTTTTTGTCCTATTTGAGAGACTGTTTCCTTTTTTTTTTTTATCTTTGTAGTTGTTTTAAAGAAGTAAAAAAGGCAAAACGGTCCCAAATGAAGAGCCATTTGGGAGCCAAAAGACTGGCTTTTGTCACTAAGCTGAGCCAAATGATCTAAATCTCAAAAAACAGCTACAATTCCCATTACTCTGAGCAAGGCTGGAGGAACATAAATGCAGCCATGCTTTATTTTTACTAACACAGTACTGCAGATCACGTCTGTTAAAAGGATGGTCTTTAATGTGGGCCAGTACGTGCTGGGTCTACACTACCAATCTAATCTCGTTGAAGGCTTCCCAGAACCCCTCTGTATGCAGCCTGAGCTGTCACATGTCACATAAACACATTGAGGTGCATCCACACAAAGCTTGAAGGATTACCTCTAGGTATCTGATTGCCCAATATAGGGAGAAATCCCTCTTAATGTGTTGTTTAAATTCAGTTGCAAGATTGTTGATACACCTGGTGACTAACATTGGACATCAATGTGACAAAATGTTTAAAATATTGTAAAATAGTTTGACTTAGGGTGCCACTTCTGCAGTGTGACTACATGTCTGTAAACCTCATGTCCCTGTAAATTGCATGTTGATGCTGACCTGCTGCGTGTGCCCACTGTGAGGGAACATGATGTATCTCACACATGAATTCTGTACATCCAGCACTGCACACACGATAATTTGTGCAGGGTTTTTATTTTTTTCTCTCTGAAACATCCTGTTCACCAGACAGAGGCGAGTGGTGAGGTACTCTAGATGGATGAGGCGTCAGCTGATCTAACTCGAGATACATTTCTACACACGTCTTGTTAGCTCTTGGAAATTGAAAATCGGTTCATCCACATCACCGTATGCCATAAATCTGCTCGGTCTCTGAATAAGCCGTCTTCTTCCTCTGGATTCTCAGCTCTGTTCAGTAAAGAAAGACATGATAAACATCTTCCTGACATCTTCATATGAAATAGAAGAGATCACATCATACAAAAATGAAAGGTATGGAATAAAAGCGTCCCTTTAGATACCCTAGGGTTAACTGATATTCTCTAAATTTGGGAGTACAATGGTTTAAAACCAAGTTAATAATCCAACAGAAAGCTATAAAATGCACTCGGGGGCTGTGTTTGATATATTATCTCTGATTTTTTATCTCTGCAGTGTTTTGTTTTTGTTGGAGAACTATATATACTCGGAAAATAACATTTCCACAGCTTCTCCTGTCTCAAGGTCTCAGAGGATATCCATCTCGAAAACATGTTGTTTAATTAAAGAGTGAATCCGGTGAGATTTATCACCCAAACATTAATTTTTATCTTTATTTTTGCCAGAAAAATGTCAAAGACTAGAGGAGGCATTTAGAAATGCTCTGAGAGCCAACAGACCAATATCACAAAGATATAGGATAAAGAAGAGATACAATCTAGCCAGTTGGTCAGCTCAGCCGGTAACCATGCTGCAAAATCCACTGTTGAAAAACGAAGCCAGTGAATAGAAAATCTGCAGTAACTCCAGCGTCCACTTGAGGCTAGTTGTCAAAGCCAAGGATTCCCCATTAGACTCCTTTATAAAGTGCCAAATTTTCCAGCAGAAATTAACATTTTTACAGCCTGGTGTAAACAATGACTTTGGAACATTTATTCAATAAGATACCTGTTTTGCATTTGCTTTAAGCCTTAGGGTTATGAATAGATTTACACAATGAGGGGTGGGCCGAGTTGATTAAAACCTGGCTTATACTGCCATGTCAAATCTATGCCATAGTGGCCCAGGCTGTTATGCGTTGGCGTGTCTTGTCGCTCTGCAAAACTCCACCCAAACACAACACAGCAGTGAAATTTTTATGCCAGTTCCCAGTCCCTCTGCTACTTTTGCTGTTTGTTTGTGTAAAGGAAACCATTGCAAATGAAATCAAGTGTATTATACTAGAGTTAGACCTGGTAAGTTTGAACCTTGGAAAGCTGATGGAATGGCCAGATTCCATGTCTGTCATTAGGCAGATCCATCTTACAAAGCTTCAGTCTGAAACAACTGAATGGTCCAATTGGCTTCAGTCCCTAGTGATGAAAAAAAAATTATTTCATATTTGTTGTATTACAGGCCACTGTGTTCTCAACCAGCCGGCTAAATTTCGGTTATGAAAAAATTTTCTAAGTTAATAAAATAAAGCTTCAGTATCATAAAAAAAGGGGCAGTAGTAGCTACTCTAGGATGTTGTGGGCATGTCAGCTGACTAGTTAAAGCCACGGCCACAACATCAGGAAATATTCTCTCAAATTAAAAAACAATGCTTCTGATCAAAGCACAGCTGTCTGGCCCTGTGCCGGAGCAGAGACAGAAGCTGGGGTTAAATTTACTGTTTTCTGGCACAAATTTCCCTGTTATGATACTTCAAATGATTGAGTGCCAGCCCTTTTACAAAATGGAAAGTGGCTTGTGCCAGCATTTTTGGCCATTTTGTGTCATCTTTCAAGACCCACAGAATATTTTGTACTATGACTCTGAAAACACAGAATGGCTGAAATGAAAGAAGAAACTCTCTATTTCATCATGGAAAAAAATGTTTGTTTGCATCTCGTTCTTGATTTATCTTAAGTTGAATAGAGGCTAGTTTCACCAAGAAGAACACTTTTTTTCTAGAAAGCTAAGAAAAATGCATTTTGTGAAAGAGAGTCTGTCAAGTAAAACAGTGATTTGAATGTTACAATTTTGGCTTCAATGACATAAAAGACATCTGAAAATTGTATTACAAATGTTATTTTATTGTCAAATAAATAACAATGCTTCCAGTCACTGTCATGTCATTCACACGCTGAAACTGGACAGCCTCCACGGGACCCCCGATACGCCCACGTCCTCTCCTGCTTGTGTGTCCCCTGGCACTACCTGTAAATTATAGAAGTAATATAATAGCTATATAATATGTTTTATATATATAATATATAATATATAATCTATAATATAGATTTTTTTTTGTTCTTACCTCTTTTTCTGCCAGCAGACGGTGTTGCAGAACTGCATGGGGCTTGCTCTTCTCTCAAGTCTGCTTCTGAAATCACAGGAGTGTATGAGTGATGGTTTCATTCGATTAATTTGGCTGAATAATCAGTGGGTTCCTAATGCTAACTTACCTCCATTGCTCTGGGACAGAGAACAAGATCCGCTACGCTCACTCGGCAGCCATTCCTCAGAGTCTGGGTCTGAAAAGTCCAACTCTGAAGTGTCGTCGCTGTATGCATCAAGCTGGTGAGCGGATGCCTTTTTTCTCCGACGCACGGGGGGAGACCTCGGGGCATTCTTTAGCCTCTTGGCCAGCCGAGGCAGATGAATGAAAGCGCTGATCCCTGGATTCACTGTTGTTAAGTTCAGTGTCGGTTTCAGTGAGTAAGCGATTTTTCAGGCAAAAGTTTAAAGTTTCTTCTAGCGTCTATTTTAGAACTTTTAGCTTAGATTACCTCCGTAACGATCGCTCTGCTCTTTGACCCCAGGGTCACCACTTCGTGCTCTTATCTCTGTGGCTTTGATCTACCGTCTCTTCCATGTTTCGACTACATATCCCAGAAGCCCCAAAATTACTCACACGGAGCGTTAGAGCGCCCCCTTGTGCCAGCCTCCGGAAAAAACACTTTGACGTATATATACGTCAATGGCATTCAATGAGTTAATGACCTGTAGACCACCGTGACAGATAGATTTGGGGATTTACCACACAGTAGACCAAAATACAGCATGAAGCTGGCTGCTAACTTTCAGTTAAGGCAGTGACATCAGCTAACAACAGACTGTACTGAGATGAACTGCTCTGTGGTTTTTGTCAATGCATTGGGGGGTGGGGTAATTCCCTATCAAGACCGGTGTTGTCATGGGCTCTGATATTTGCCCTGCTCAGATAAAACCAAGCCAAGAAAGAGGTAAATAACTCACTCAAGGTCTAAATCAAAAATTCAGTCACACATACACTGTGGTTAGATCTCAGTGTTTAAACATCATGGCACGACCTTATTCCAACATGTTGCACAGGCTTTAAGCAGAGCAAGGCAGGAGCTGTTGGGTGGGGTTAGTTTTCCTGCATACTATGAAACAATGGCGAGCGTTAAAGTCAGTCACCTGGATGAAAACTTTAATTTATGAAAAGTAGAGCAAAGAATGGTATTGAAAGCCCTTCTTAGTGGAAAAGATGTTTTTAGGCTTTTCTTCCAACCAGCTTCGCAAGTTTATTTTCTCAACTGGCTCCACTGATAGTGAACAATGATGACCGCCTTTTGAGCAGTCATGTTGTTTACTTCCAAGGTGTAGATGCCCACTACATCATTTGTACGCCATGGAGTTGTGAAACGGTCCACAGCATATTGAGTTATAATCATTTTGTAGTTTTTGCAAAGAAGAAACAAAGCTAAACATTTTAGGGATGTGAAGTACATCTGCTCAATCACCTCAGGCACAGGATGTTTTTTTTGTTTGTTTGTTTGTTTGTTTGTTTTTTTCACTTGATGCGGAAATGCACCTCTGATGTTTTAAAATTGGAGCAAGTGGGCATTTATCTCATCCTAGAGTACACCAGCAGTGACCAGCAGTCACCAGTGCTTTTAAGCTGACAATCACAGAGCTTGCAGTGTGCATTGTTCCAAAGTGTGTTTACATTTTTGAGGAAGTTGAACGTCAGCTACATGCATTGGCTTCTGTGTAGGGTTCAGGGCTGCACTGTAGCATATAAATCAGGCTTTAAAGGTGAGAATGTTGGAGCTCCAGAAGGCTTAGAGACCACCTGAGCTCCACCTTACTTCCTGTTATATGGTTGGTTAAAAGGTTGAATCAGTATTTTTAATAAGTAGCTGCTGTGGTTGGGTATATGGACAAAAAGGCCACAATACAACACATAGCACAGTAATTGTTTAATCCGAATGATCTTGTTTTCATGATCATGGCAGGCCAAGTTTGTAATTGAATAGTAAACTTTATTAATTACCTGGCAATGCCTTTTCAAAACAAGCTTTTAGTGCTGGCCATGACTTGAGTTTGAATGATCAGGCAGAATGTTCAACATAAAATGATTGAAAGAGGGGCTTACTTTGATGATAATGCCTAAACCTGCACAGTTTGAGCCAGCTGGTGTGCAAAACTATTGCTTCTTTTTGTAGCCCAAAAAGCACACTGATGCACCGCTGCGGTGGTTGATAGCTGCTCCAGGAACCAAATTAGAGTCAAAGAGATACAGCAAGCAGGAGGACAGAGACATGACTCCATCTCCCACAATGCATCATGTGTAGTTAAGAGACTTTCTCTGCTGGATGCAGCAGAAATCATACTGTACCAGCCTTGTGCAGCACTCATTTTTACCTCCGCCAAGGAGGTTATGTGATTGGCATGTGTTAGTTTGTTAACAACATAACTCAAAAAGTTAGGGACAGATTTTCATTAAACCTTCAGGAAATGTCAGAAATGGCATAAGGAAGAACTGATTAGATTTTGGGAGTGATCTGGATCACCATCTGGATCCAAGAATTTTTTTAAAGGATTCTGTACTATTGGGAGATAGGGCTAATGGCGGAGGTCTGCGCTGTTACCACTTACACCAGGAGATGGCAAACATGAGTAACTTCAATCCCAGCAGCATTTGTGGGTGTGTTTCTATTCAATGTTTTGGAGTTTTTAGAGTTTGAAAGACACACGCCTGGTCGAGGAGACGAGTCAGAGCGTAACAGAGGGAAAGACAGCGAATCGTAGCAAGAATACTCACAATGCTGGGAGGAATAGAGGAATATTCACCCTCTGCCATGACTTCCAGTCGTCCCACGAGACCATGGGTGAGACTGTCAGTGCATCTGTTGGCACCGCCAGGCAATGCTTCCACCATGGCAGTCCACCCATAGCAAAGCCAATGCTTTGCCTCACCATGTTTCCACCCCACTGGGGAGGGAGCAATAGGCGAATGCCGTGGTGGGGGTACATGGCGACGGATCCAGGAATTTTTTTAAGGATTCTACACTATTGGGAGATAGGGCTAATGGCGGAGGTCTGAGTGCTTTCCTAGTTCTCTTTTTTATTTATGCTCCCTTTTTTTAATACAACCCCAATTCCAGAAAAGTTGGGGCACTGTGAAAACTGTAAATAAAAACAGAATATGATGATTTTTGAATTTCATAAATCCAAAATTTATTCACATAAACAACATATCAGATGCTGAAACTGAGACATTTTACTGTTTCATGAAAAATATATGCTCATTTTGAATTTGATGGCAACAACACGTCTCAAAGTAGGGACAGGGCAAAAGGCTGGAAAAGAAAGTGATACTGATATAAAAACTGGGGAAACATTTTCCAGCTATTTGGGTTAATTAGCAACAGGTCAGTTACATGATTGGGTATAAAAGGAACATTTAAGAGAGGAAAAGTCTCTCAGAAGTAAAGATGGGAAGAGGTTTACCTGTTTAAAAATTTCAGAAAAGTGTTCCTCAGTGTAAAACGGCACGGATGTTGAATTTCCCACTATCTACTCTACATAATGTCATCAAAAGACTCAGAGAATCTGGAGAAATTTCTGTGTGCCATGGACCATATTGGATGCTTATGATCTTCAGGCCCTCAGGTGGCACTGCATTAAAACCAGTATGATTCTGTTCTGGAAATCAATGCATGGGCTCAGGAACACTTCCAGAATTGTTATTGTCTGTAAACACAGTTCACCATGCGTTTCATAAAAATGCAAGTTAAAGTTGTATCGTGCAAAGAAGAAGCCATTTGTGAACACAGTCCAGAAACACTGCCATCTCCTCTGAGCCAATGCTCATTTAAAATGGACTGAGGCAATTTGGAAAACTGTTCTGTGGTCAAATGAATCAAAATTTGATATTCTTTATGGAAACCATGGACACAGTGTCCTGTGGCCTAAAGAGAGGGACCATTCAGCTTGTTATCAGTAAACAGGTAAAAGTCTGCATCTCTGATGGTATGGGGTTACATTAACGCCAATGGTTTGGGCATCTTTTGTAAAGACACTATTACTGTTGAAAAGCATGGAGAGGTTTGAAAGCAGCGTATGCTCGCATCCAGACAACATCTCTTTCAGAGAAGGCCTTGCATTTTGCAGCTACACTGCTACAACAGCAATGCTAAACCACATATCACAACAGCATGGCTTCACAACAGAAGAGTCCGGGTGCTGAACTGGCCTGCCTACAGATCAGACCTTTCAACAGTAGAAAACATTTGCAGCATCATCAAATGAAAAATCCAGCAAAGAAGACCCAGGACTGTTGAGCAGCTGTGTCCAACAAGAATGGGACAACATCCCTCTCCCAAAACTCTAGCAACTGGTCTCATCACCTCCCAGATGTTTACAGACTGATGTTAAAAGAAGAGGCAATGCAACACAATGGTAAACATGGCCCTTTCCCTACTGTTTTGAGGTGTGTTGCTGTCATTGAATTTAAAATGAGCTAATGTTTTAAATGACGAGTAAAATGGCTTAGCTGCAACATCAGATATGTTGTTTATGTTCTATTATGAATAACATACAGATTTATGAATTTTGACAATCCTTACATTCTGTTTTTGTTTTTATATTTCACACAGTGCCCAAACTTTTTTGGAATTGCTTCGTACATTGCTGATCAGCAACTTAAACATACTCTGTCATCTGCCAAAGTAGAATCGATCTAATCAACCTAATGATGTCTGAAAATTAATATCCTACTTGTTTAGTTTGACAAACTTGATTTGAACTGTGCTAACATCTTTAGAAAAATCAGTCTACTTGTATATGTTCTGTGGTTTGCACACATTTATTTTGATAGAAGTCAGAGATGTAGCAGGCAGGAGGGCAGAGACATGACTCTGTCTCCCATGATGCCTCATGTGTAGTTAAGTGATTTACACTGCTGGTGGCAGCTAAAAAGGCAATATACACGCCTCATGCAGCACTCCTCACTCTTCTTCTTTTCTAATCCATCTCTGATCTCTGTTTTCTATTAAAGTAAATGAATCTCATCTACAGTCCATCCAATGACGACTGTATATGAACATCTTACTTTTATAATTGAGCAAAACCATCACAAATCAATCTACTTTTGCACAGGAATTTTCTTAAATTAAAACCTAAACCTCCCCCAGCGTGGTTTAAATGCATTTCCTTTATGATTTATATAATGAGCATGAAATTATATTCAAATAAAGAAGCTTTTTAGCTATTTTGAGCTGCAAAAAAAACTAACATAGTCGAAGTCAAAGATATGCATGAGGCAAGAGGACAGAAACCTAAGTGAATCCCCCACAATGCTTCCTGTGTGGTTAAGTAAATAAATAGAGAGTTGTATTTATCCAGTTTAGCAGATATGCATGTATAAAGGGAGGGCATTTTGGGCCAAAGTTGAAATAAGGGGAAAAACTGAGTGCACATGTGACTACAATAAACTCTGCAACTTGTAAGATGGTGAAAATATGATTCATTGAATGCAGCAACTCATTCCATCATTATAATCAACGATGCCAAGAGCTTCTATGTCTAATTTTACTGGTGAAAAACTCACAGATGTCATCTTAGGCACCATCTATTTTGTAATGAAAGTGCAATGATTTGTCTGTACAACATATTTCCAGTTTTACTTTTTTTTTTTTTAGTTCAACTTTATTCATAAACAATGACTGGCAGCTACATCCAATATATAACTACATTGCAAACAATACTAGCAGACTAAGCAACATTTCATAAATAAAACAGAAAAAGGTCAGAGGTCTAAATCTGGGATTAAATTTTATTTAGACCATTTTACTTACAGTGGCTCGCCCTAGCTTTGTTTCCTTTAGCCAAATATAACATGGCTACACTAGCTACATAGTTAATGTTACCTACATAAGCCAAAGTAGCTAAGTTAGCTTTAGCAACACAAGTTTTAGCAAATGTAGCTAAAGCTAACATAGCTATGTAGATAACATATCTACGTAGCTGTTTGAGCTTAGCTTTAGCTAAATTGGCTACATGTCTCCTTTATCTAAGGCTAGGCTAGCTTTAGCAACCTTAACTTAAACTAAGTTAAAGGTAATTGAGCTATGTAGATAAAGTAGATACCATACATAGCTGCTTTATGAGCTTAGCTTTTGCTACGTTAGTCATGTTTACTAAGTACCTACATTAGCTCCATTGTCTACATAGCTTACACAGCTAACAGGACTATGCATGCTACATTTGCAGAGTTTGAAAGTTTTAATGGAGGACAAGCTTTTAGACAGTTTACTAGTTTTAATTTAATGTTTGTATTCAGGTTCTGAAGGTCAGGTTTTAACTTTTGGTATCCTGTTGCCTTAACCTTACCCTAAATGGAAGTTTAATCTGATTCTATTTTGAAAGTTTTAGTGTGTATTTATGTTCTAGGATATACAGTATCTCAGATGAACAGTCTGTGAGATGTACGGTCTACAGACAGACTGTCTTGGGTGAATGTAGAATATGAATGCAATATAATTCTTGATGATCCTCATGAAGGCCACAAGGCCAAAATGCATTGGTCCAATAAAGCTGTCCTCTAAGATAATAGTTGGTGGAGCTTTCTGCTTTCACAACAGCAGTATATTTCATAGGGGAGATAAACACAGTACTTCAGTTTCTTATTTTTCAAAATTAAATCCTGGTTTAGCATTTCTGTGGAGAAACTCACCTCCTTTGTACAGAATGCTTTTATTCTGAAATATTCCTGAAACAGTTTGGCTGTAAAAATGAATCAAGTCACTTGTAGGGAGTTTCACTGAGGTAAAACTTGTGAATAAAGATGGGGCTGTGACAGCAGGAGATGCAGCCAACATGCAGCACACATCCAGCTGGTGTGAAAGCTCATGTGCAGCAGCTGTCAAGCAACAAACATGCTCCCAGTCTGAAAGGGCTGAAACACTGCAGGTTGCAGCTGATAATTTGATATACCAGCCTTGTGCACCACGTGTTGTCCCATGTTATAGTCCTCTATCTCTTCTAATCAATGTCTGATAATAATAACCTAAATATTCTCCATCTTCCAACTGAGTAAAATGCATTTAATGGATGTCAAACCAATGATTTCTGAAGATTAAAAAAACTCTTTTTCTGTGGTGGAAAAATGCTATCATTAGTGGAACAAAAAAAATGCTATCAAATGAATTAGCAATTCATCTATTTTTAATGGGATTTTTCCAAATGCATAAGAAACCAAATGTCATAGAGATGCAGCAGGCAGGATGTAAGGGACACGAGTCTTTCCCCCACAATGCCTCATGTTTAGTTAAGTGACTTGCACTACTGGTTGCTGCTGTAATACAATAAAGCCTTCTGCAGCACTTGTTTTTCCTTCATTCAAATCCTCTCTCTTCTAATCCATCTCTGAAAAACAACACTTTGATCTGCTTTGTCATTACCAAGGCAAAATAAATTTACATATGATGCCAATGCAGAGATGCCTGAAAACAAATGTCTTATCCCCATGATTGAAGGAAACCCACTTTTTATGCTGTCTAAACCTAGAAAAACAGAAAACTCTACTGATATTGGACATTTTTATTAAAAATAACTTAGCATTTGTAGTTTATACAAACTCCTTTATTATTTATCATAGTTAGTTCAAAATTACAGTCAAAATAAATTGTGTTTCAGCCTTTTTCTGTCAGATTTCTGGAAGCACATGTATGCAATTTTGCTTTTGGAAGAAATTGATGTGCATTAAGTGACCTGGACTGCTGGTTACAGCAGAAAAAAGCTTGTGCATTTATTTGTTTCCCTTTTTCATAATATTACCTCGCTGTGCAATAATTAAATTTGCTCTGTTTTCTCCCTGAAATAAATTTATTCAAACATATCAGGGACCAGTGCTGTCAAAATAAATGCTCTGCACCTGTTATATAACGTTTTCTTCCAGCAGAGCTTGAAACTATAAAATATGACAAATGGATGTGCATTTTTCCTTAATTTTGGAATAATTTAGCAAAATTTGTGATGCTTCAAAGCTTACTGGGTCAGATCATAAATAAAGCTGTAGCTTATAGGTGCAAATGAAGGTACGCATCAGTCATCACAGTCAGTAACAGACAAGAGTAGCAGGTAGACCTAAAAACAAGAATGAAGTATGGCCGTGCTTCATGTTCTGACCTCTTCCAGTCCAACTTTAGCTCTGTGAAGGGCACTGAATGTGTACAAGGCCATGCATGGTCAGAATTAATCAGAGAGAGCAAACAGTGTGACCCGAGCAGCCTCCGAATTGGGTTTATCTCTGTTTTCTCAAGTTAAAGCATCTGTCAACAGTCAACTTTTTTACAAGCTCTGGCATATTTGTTGTGCTTGGAATAAGCTGCCAGTTTTCCCAATTAAAAACTCTGCCAGTCTCCTTCAAAACCAGCACAACGCTGTGGGCTTTATTAACTCATTAACAAGAGCAGCACATGTGTATAGCCTGTCAATCTGACGGTAGAATTAATTTCTCTCATTGGGTGGCGTGGGTGTCAAAATCTGTTCATCATTTGGTCTCCTCCATGTGTCGTATATTCTGGCACAGCTTCTGTGTATAATCCCGTCTCTTCCTTTTAGAATTTGAAGGAGTTTAATCCAAAAATTAATGATCAAAAAAATTCAAACTACATCTTTGCGTCATAAAAGCAATCCAATGCTCACAGTAGGTTTTGTATAAATCAGAATGCCTTTTTAACAAGGCAGATTATATTTAAAAATAGCCGACTTGCTGCAACCTGCCGGGGTCTTCATCAGGGCCATTGTCAAGCCATTGAAGCCACTAGTGTGCAAGGCACAATGTGCACGGGATGCTTTTTTAGAGGAACAAGTGCAGTTTGATTTTTTTCACCAAATAAATTTTAGGGTTTAACTCCTCTTTTACTTCTGTAACCAGTTCACAAGTTGAACTGAGCAAAGCAAACGCAATGTTTCCAAAGATCAACCGTTTGTGAATGTCTTAAATGTCAGAGTTGATTTATAAAAGAAAACGGCCTGTATTTATATAACTTTCATAGGCACTAGTGCTGCAGATGTTGATCAATGCAGCATCTGAAAACAATAATTTAAATAACACGCCCCTCGATATTCAGGGTTTAGCTGGTTTCGCTCCCAAATGTACTCAGCAGGTACTCTCCTTTTTTTTTGGACCATTCTTTATAAACCATGGAGATACAAACAAAATGACTACACACAGAAACAAATTATAACCCTTAATTATAAGGTCTAAATTAAGTCTCCCTGATGCTAATAGTCAGTTGTGTCTCCTTTTTGCTGGATAATAGCCTGCAGTTGTTTGCTGTAGTTTTCAACAAGACTCAAACTCGTCTCCTGAGGAATCCCAGTCCAGTCTTCTTTGGCCAGTCTCTCAAACTCCTCCAGATTTGATAATCTTCTAGCATGGACATTCATCTTCAGTTCACCCAACAGATTTTCACTGGGATTTATGTGCAGGTCAGTCAATAAGGTCTTATTTATGTAGTTCTTCACCAGGAACCATGTGTGGTTTGGGCTCACGGTGTATTGGAAAAGAAACAACAACCTAGACCCAGTTTTGCTGCAGACTGTTTTAGGTTTTCTTTCAAAATCTTCACATATCCTTCTGTCTTTATGATTCCTTCCACCTTTATAAGTTACCCAGTTCCAGACGCAGAGCATAATACTCCCACCACAATGTTTCACTTTGGGTATGTGTTCTTTGGGTGATATGCCTCTCCCTTCTTTTTCCAAACATAAACAACATCTCGATGGCCAAAGAGCTCTAGTTGGGTCTCATCTGACCAAAAAACATGCTTCCAGTATGCAGAATCTTTCTCCGGGTTCTCCTTAGAATACTTCAGTCTGGCTTGGAGGTGTCTCTTCTGCAGAAGTCAACTTTTTCTTGGTTCATTCCTGTGCAGGACTCTAGGATTTTTCTTCTATGAGACTACGATTCCTGGCTTGGCTAAGTGCTTCACTAGTGTCTTGGCAGTTATTCTGAGGTCTTTAGACATGTCTCTCATTAGTTTTCTTTCCAGAGTCTTTGAAGTCTTTCTCTTCTTGCCTCTGCCAGGCTTGTTCTGAGCTGTGTGGCTCTCGTTGAGTTTCTCACATTTCTTCTCACTCCAGTTCTTGACTTGTAAACGCTGAGTTAACTTTGGAGATCCTTCTCCTGCTCTGTGAGCATCAACAGTTCTTTTTCTCAAGTCTAAACGGATTTCTTTTGTTTTTGCCATCATGCTTTCTCAAGTGACACTTCAAACTAAACTGAAATTTTTATATTTTGGGTAAATTGGACACTAACCCCGAGTTTGAACTACAAGCTTTAAGATTTACAAAGTTAAAGCACATCATTACACAACAGGTCAGCAAAACAGGACACTTCTAAAGGGGGCTACTAATTTAGACCCTGGTAGTTTTTGTGAAATAATTTAGTTTATGTGGAAGGTAAAATGATGTAAGCATCCAAAAAAAAAGAAAAAAAAACTAGGATATTTGGACAAACTGTTAGAAATGCCTTGCTGTTTAACAGCACGTGGGAAAAGCTTGGGAAAAACGGAAATTTTCATAGGGGGGCTTATAATTTTGTCCTCATCTGTAATCGCACTTAAATCATCTTTCTCCCCCATTCTGATGTTCACTTTGAACTTCAACTCATCATCTTGACCATGTCTATATGCCTAAATGCATTTGTTGCTGCCATGTAATTGGCTGAAATGATATTTGTGTTAAAAAGCAGTCAAACAGGTGTACCTAATAAAGTGGCCGGTTGAGTTTATGCAACAGTTTTTTAAGTTATGCTGCTGATGTTTCTACCCATATAGTTTCTGCTTTAGGAGAATAAAATAAAGTAAAGCTTGGAGCTGTAGTACAAGCATTGAATGTCCTTTGGAGCATTAAAAGTGAAGTTTTGATATAATCTGGTCCATAATGACAACCAAAGATTTGCTTCCTTCTCTCACATTGCCAAGTCTTGAATTCAAAAATATTAAAAGATACATGCTGCCCTGGGGAGATTTTTCAAAGTGTCCAATTTTATCAGGTGGTACTACACAGACTCTCTCCTCCAGGTTTTAACAAACATATTCAGTTCATTTCCCTCCTCATAAAACATTTGCAAAGCCCATTTTAGGTTTTAACTTTGCAACCTGAATTATTTATGGCCAAAATATTGGCTCACAGTCTTCTTTTGAGTCTTTGTTGGTGCACTGTTTATCTGTTTGTCCAGTGAACACATTTTAAGACCCACTGTGTGAAAGGTAATGCGTGCATGTACGCTTTTATGAACAAACAAAATGAGGACACACATAAAAACATTGGCATACAAACTGTTTCTCAGACTTTTTTTTTTTGAGGAAGCTAGGGAAGAACTTTTATCCTTTTTTCAGAGGGAATTTAAAAACAGCTTGCAAATGTCAAACTCTGCACATACTGTATTTCTTGCTGCATCATGAGGCCAAACAGATAGAGGAAGAAAATAAAATAACATGTGGGAGTTAAATCTTCCTCAGATATTGTAGTTAAAGCTCACGCCAAAGGAAAAACATCCACGACTGAGCTGAGCAAAGCCTCTAAAAATGATGAAATGTAACACAGCATTTTGTGATGATTAGACAATGAATAGATCCCACAGTTTTAGGCTTTCACACACCAATTATTCCCACCAAATAATAGGCTTTTGTTTAGACATGATAGCATTCAGTGTCAAAAACAACACAATAAAAACACAGAGTGGGTAAACACAGCTCTGTCCTCATCTCTGAAGGTGCTTTAGATGTTACATAAACAGAGAAGTATTAAACCTTAGCAGTCCACGATCACGCCGGCGTGACATCATCATGTGCTTTTTTTGTCATGTGATTGCATGCAAACAAGGCGGCATACTTCCAAACGAAGTGTAACTTTGCATGGAAAGTGATTTTTAAGCTCTTTTTCAGTTTTTGTGTGATGTTTATTGGTCAATTAGAACAGGAAACATCATCATTTTAATTTATATAAAAATTAATACACATAGGGGACAGAGTTCAACAGTAAACAGAAGCGGTATTGGTATACAATGGTATACATATTTTACTATCTGCTTTTCATTCATGCTGTAAAAATGCTATGTATTTTATATGATTCTTCTCATAACTGTTCTCATGAAATATAGATACATATGTGTAAATGTGTAAAAATATTCATTTTTAGCATGATATATTTAATTTTACTACTTTTATGCATAAGTATACATTTTCTAAATATCTTACTCTTGAAATGACTTCATCATATTTTGATGAATATATTATTCTAAATAACAATTTTAACAATTTTTTTTAATGTGTGTTTTTTTGGAGGTCCTACGTCAAATACAGTAAGTTAAAAAAGTGTTTTCATTTCATAAAGTTGAAGTTGTGCTGAAAAAAAATGATACCAAACATGAGCATGGTAAACATTTTCTGCGCAGTTATTATTGTCAGAGGAAAGTATTAACAAGACGGCAAAAATAGCCTCAGTACTTATACGGGTTAAAAGCGTAAAAAGGCATTAACTGATCAGGGGTTCCTAAACCTTACCATGCTGAGGGCCGCATCCATGTCTCTGGCAGGGACACAGCTCATGCAAAACTTCTAACATTCCTAGTTTAGTTTTGTTTATTAAGGCGATTTGTGTTGGGACAATGTACAAAATTACACTAGTCTCAAAAAGGAAAAAAAAGCTTTGTAACAGATTTAACTCACTAGCTTATTACCATACGTAGTCCCTGAGCAGGTAAATAACGACAATGAAATACAGAACCAATCAATCGTCTAAATACATGTACTTGCATGCACAGACCTGCATTCATGCAGCAACATGTATTGTAGATGTATTGTATTTCTATTGTAAACAATGGCAGCCAATATCAAATATTAAACAACTTCTTAATACAGTTTTTTAGTTTGTTTTTTTTTTGATAATAATATTCATTGGAAATTAGGGCCAATGCTGATACTGATGTTATGGGATAAAAAATTCAGATAACCGATATAACAGCTGATTAAAGTTTTAAAATCTTATTCAAATTGAAGGCAGAACATTTTATTATTTTCAGGTATTTCTATTGTCAAAAAAATGATTACCATTAACAAAATGCTGTTCAAGAATGCAGTAAGCTGCAGAAATATTACAGAATACCTCAGCAGTGACGTCCCTGGTGAAGTAGTTCAACCCCTTACAACCTCCACCTTCTTCTGGCATCTGTTAAAAAAACAGTTAGACATAAATATGCATTAGTAAGAAACAAAACAATATCACAAATATGTCAGACATTAAGTATTTTTCTTGTGTTTACATGAATCTGGCTTGTTCTTTCCCTTGCCACTTCATTAGACTCAACTTTTTGCCTCCACCAAGGAGGCTATTTGATCAGCAGGGTTTGTTAGTTAGTAAGTTTGTTTGTTAGCAACATAACTCTAAAAGTTATGGATGGATTTTGATGAAATTTTCAGGAAATGTCAGAAATGGCATAAGGAAGCACTGATTAGATTGTGGGAGTGATCGGATCACCGTCTGGATCCAGGAATTTTTGAAAGGATTCTTTACTATTGGGAGATAGGGCTAATGGCAGAGGTCTGCGCTCTCCGAGTGCTTTTCTAGTTACTTCTGAAATGTTGTTGACTGTCAGAAAGCCGATCATTCCTCTATGTGCTTCTTATTGAGGTGGTGGTGAGTGTTGGTGTGAGGAGCATGAGAATGAGGAGTCTGTGAAATTTTGCCAAAACCACTCACATACACTAGAGGGTCAAAATATTAGGAACACCTCTTACAACAACAGCAGCACTCTAATCTTTGTGATAAATGAAAAGAGAGAATCATCTCTCTGTCAGCATTAACAGTTATTGAAGTACCTTCATGGTAGGAATGTTGTCAGTGATGTTCATTACATTGCACAGATGTGTCTAATGAAGAGATGAGTGACTGTACTTATAAATGATGAATTTCTTATCATCTATAGGCAATAGTAAGTGGATAAGCACTGCTATAAAAGTCACTGGTAAGACTTGATTTGAAATGTGCCTCTCTGGTGTCCTCCAAATGTGCACTCACATTTTCTCTCTCATTTTCTCTCTTTCTTTGAAGACATTATGAATCAAACGCTGACCAAAAATGCACCAACCCCTGCTGGTCGTACCTCGTGTTTCTCCAATTTGCTCTGGTCTTATCTGGCAGCATGCAGCTGCCTGAGGAGCATAATATTACTGTGAAATACTGCACCATCACAAACATCATATCGTTAGTGACTAAGCTGAAGTTTATAGCTAGCTAATATTAAGCTAGGTTATCCTAGCTTTAGCTTGCTGACAAACAGATACCCAAACATGGAGCGTGTGGCATGAAATGAGTCAGAGCGCCCTCTACGGGATAAAAATAGAACACAAACATTATGTGGTAATCATGTCATACTCCCTGCACTTTATTAATGAAAATACAAGTGTTAACATCAATGTCTATCGGCCAACGACTGTTTCTGATAGGCTATAATCAGCCGATTAACTCGGTTGGGCTTCATTGGAAATGTTTCTGTCTTTTCATTTAAATATTGGAGAAGATTAATATTTGTATAGAAAACAAACACATGGATTTTAATATGCAGTGATTAAAAACGTAAAAAATGTCATACATTAAGATGCTTTGGCCAGAAAATTCATCCATCTATCCATAATCTACACCGCTTTTCTTCTTCATGGACTGGAACAAATCCCAGCTGTCTTTGGGTGAGAGGCAGGCTGCACTCTGGGCTGGACTGGTCAGCACGTAATTATAGGGCTGACATACAGAGTCAGCCACACTCACATCTATGGGAATTTCAGTGTTGCCAGTTAATCTCAGTAGCATGTCTTTGGACTGTGGGAGGAAGCCAGGGAACCTGGAGAAGGAGAGACCATGCAAACTCAACACAGAAAGACCCCAACAGGGATTCAAACTAGGACCCTTTTCCTGCTGTGAGACAACAACGCTAACCCCTGCACCACTGTGCAGCCAGAAAATACTCTATATGGACAAAAGAATTCAGCTGCCCTGACCATTATACCAACAGGGACTGTATGACATTGTATTCAATAACATGTACTTCAATACGGAGTTGGCCTCCCTTTTGCAGCTTCCCCTCTTCTTTGTGGGGGGGGGGTCTGAGGAAATTTTTGCCCTTTCATTCTAGAGCATGAATGAGGTCAGGCACCAATGTTGAATTAGCGGGCCTGGCCCACAATCTCTGTTCCAGTTCTTCCCAAAGGTGCTCAGTGGGGTTGAGGTCAAGGCTCTGTGCGGACCAGTCAAGTTCTTCCACACTGAACTCATCAACCATGTCTTTATAGTCCTTGCTATGAAAACCCTCAGGAGTAAATGCCATTAAGTGATGGAAACGAAAAACATTAAACCCTACAGGATTTAATTTGTCTAAATGTGAACTTCAAACTTCAACAGCCTCACTGGAGATAAGGAATGAATTCACAACTAGTTTATGACCACTTATTTACATTATTCATGCAACTATTAGGTTATAACCATTATTAATGATGTTGCCTCTGTTCTCTATTAGAGCTTATTCTAAATTTAGCACAAAAGTAAGGAAATCTGTGTTTGGTAGATTATTAAACCACTGTTTATTTCCCTTTTGAATGGTGCCACATTTGTAAGGAACATGCATTTGTGGGATGAGCAGCAGAGCTGAGTGTTCAGGTTGCGCCCATGAAAAATTTGCAGGATCTTCTCTGCCAATGCCAAACAGTTTATTCTGCCATTGACTCTTGTTTGGTTTTGTTTGGTAAATTGAAGTCTCAGTAGTGTGTGAAAGAACCATACACAGCCACAACACCTCCTCCTTATGCAGGTCACCAGCTCAATCACTCACTTCTGTGGAATGCCATCACATTCTTGAACCAGCATGTGTCACAAGTCAGCCAATGTGGTTTTGTTGGTCACTCTGGCAGGAACAGCACCCCCAAGCTGATCCCACAAGTGTTCACTGGGGTTGAGGTCAGGACTGCTGGCAGGCCATTCCATCTTCTCCACTCCCAAATTCTGGAGGAAGTTTCTGATAAACCCCGCTCTGTGGGAGCAAGCGTTGTCATCTTAGAGGATAGAGTTTGATCCGATACTGAGAAGATCTCATCTGGATATCTCTCTGCACTGAGATTGTCTCCAGTGATGACAAGCCTGGTTTTTCCAGTGAGAGAGATGCCGCCCCACACCATCACACGGCGCACTGCTGTTGGTGCAGCAACCAGCAAAGCGTCCTCCAAATCTTCTGCACATTTTGACCCTGCAATTCAAGGCAGAGTCTGGACTCAACCCAGAACATAACAGGTGCCAATCAGGTGCCTGATTGTCATCACCTGGGGTACCAGAAGCACTAAACAAGAGTTTATGCCAGTAGCATCAGCAAAATAAGCTGTTTGGCATTGGCAGAGAAGATCCTGCAAATTTTTCATGGGCGCAACCCACATACTCAGCTCTGCTGCTCATCCCACAAATGCATGTTCCTTACAATTGTGACACCATCTAAAATGGAAATAAACAGGCTTTTCAAGGGTAAAAGATTTATTGCAAAGCATTGTTACAACAAAGAAATAACCTACCAAACACACCCTACTTTTTTGTGTTAAGATTAGTTGATCTGAATGTAATCTGTACTAGAATTATTGTCTGCCCTTGACTCTGTTTTACCATCAGTCACTTAGTTAGACAACTTTGTGACCAAAAAGGATTATTTGACCTCAACCAAGGTTCATCTTATTGAGCATTCAGAGCTAGAGAAACAACAGGAGGAGAACAGGAACTGACATAATAGAGAAAATATAGCTCTAACAGCAACTTTATTTCTGGAAATGTGCTGTTTGATAAAAAACTAAATGCGCACACAGGGTCTGAAATGAATTTTGTATCCACCATGTCGTGGATGATTGAATTTCTGAAGGTTTTTTTGGTGTCTTCATTGTTAGACAACCAGATTTTAAAAAGTTACAAAATGTGGCTGTCAAAAACTTTACAAGCTGCTGCGTCCATTATTTCTTTCATCATTTAAAAACAAATCTTGTGAGCTTTATCAATGCGTTTCTTAGAAATAAGCCTGTTTATCTGTCAGAAAATATGAGATAATGATATCTCCCCTATCTGCAGTGTAATGGTCTGGATCGCCTGATAACGGGGTGAAAAATTGGTTCAAGATTTAAAAGATAATGATATTCTCCACAGTTTTTGGAGCTGTTTTAATGGCGTTTTGACAGCAGAATAAGGGACACTTTTTGGTATGGAAAGAGAAGAGTTGTTTACGACTTATTTCCCAGTTAAGTCCACCGCCTTAACTTACACTCATGCTAAATTATTTTGGCATCTCGTCCTGATTATGCATGAAGAATATTATTTTCTTCCAGTCCTCACAAAGACAGCATGTTGTCTAAAATTCTCGGGTGTTTCTGCAAACAGTAAAATTGTTTTTCCCCTTACTTCTTATTACATCATGCACATGCACTGATATGAATGAATCTGCTACTCTTTCAGACATATTTGTTGCCTTCTCCTACAGTACTTATCTCTCTTTTTTGCATTTTCTGTCCAAACACAGCAGGAAGACGACATCCTTCATTGAGTATTCAGCGTTCGCCTCAGCCATGTGTTTCCTGTGTGTGTCAAGATAATTTTAATTTGATGACATTTTCTGCTGTTGCGAGCATCTGTTGCAGTCAGAAGACAAATGTCCTTGTTTTATATTTTTATTTTTTTCATACGAGACATGCTGTATTATGTTCCCTCAGGACTACAATGATGAGATCAGACAGGAGCAACTGAGAGAGCTCTCGCTGTTGAACGGCTCCGACGAGTCGAGCAGAGGGAGGAGTGCTCAAGGGAGGAGTGTACGACCAGCAAGCACAATAGCTACGAGGTACGTTCATGGCGAGTGCAGTTGTTTTTATTAAAAGTTGAGTGTTTGTTTGGGGGAGTACAGTAATCGGAGCTTTGTGAAGTTGCAAAACTCTACAGTTTGCTGTCTCTTGGGAGGACTCTTAACTTTGGAACACTTGATCTTTAGAAAAAAACATAATGACAAGTTGTTTTTACTCTGATGCGAGGCTGGTTTCAGAGATTCAGAGGCCGTAAGCAAAGACCAACATGAGGCTCTTCCTTATTAAGCTGAAAGGAAGCATAGCTAGTGAATAAAATAGTCTGGAGCATCTTTTTTAGGTAACAAAGCCAGAGAACTACCCAAATGTGAGAAATAAATACCAAAATACCCAACAGTACTTCATCAGCTCCAAGAAAAGCATCATAAACAACCACATGTAAATATTTTAACATGTCTCTAGGCCAAGTGGAACTTCTAAAAGTTAAAAAAAAAATCACTATTTGTGTGATATCCTTTCTTATTCCATAAACAATAGATTTATATCTATTGCATGTTATTTGAAGACACAGTAATTCACCAGGTCATTGTTTCATAATGTCTGTACTTGTGGTTCTCAATAGTGTGGCAAGGCATGGGGTAAGTTAAAGGGGACATATTATGCAAATATCACTTTTTCAGGTTTTTCTAACAAAAACATGTGCCCCTGGCCTGTCCACAATCCCCTCAAATACCAGAAAAATCCATTCCCTTCCACCCTCTCTTTCTCCACCTTTCAGAAAATGTGTGCTGACACAAGCCGTTCTCAGAGTTTTTCCTCATGATGTCATGTGGAGAGTTAGAAGTCCCCAGGACATGCCCGTGAACTTTGCTGCAGAAAAAAACACTCCAGTATTGGATTTTTGCATGTCTCAAAAACCCCCTCCATTTCATCCCTGCTCAGAACAAGCCGTTTCTGTGTCTGTGGCTCTAAATGTTACTGAGCTGTCTGACTCTGCCCCTGACTCCGCCCCTCTCAGGAAATGGATGTGGCTTAATGGATGTGGTGAAGAGCGCAGAACTTTCCAAAGCAGGGAAGACCAACCAGACCTGGGGGTGGTCCTAACTCCCTACATGACATCATGAGGTGGAAATCTGTGAACGGCTTGTTTCAGCACACATTTTCTAAGGGGGGTTGGGTGTTTCTGATTCTCTGGGAGATTGTGGACAGGCCAGGGGCCCATATTTTTGTTGGAAAAGCCCGGCAAAGTGTGTTTTGCATCATGCGACCATCGACCATGCGACCATCATGTGACCTGTCAACCATTTCTGTGTAGCTTTCTCTGTATGCTTCAGGTCATCGTCTTGATGGAAAATAAATCTTCTCCCAAGCTTTAGTTTTCTTGCAGACTGAATAAGATTGTTCCTGTATTTTGCTGCATTCCTTTTACCCTCTGCCTTTACAAGCCTTCCAGGGTGGCTGCTGAGAAGCATCCCCACAGCATGATGCTGCCACTACAGTGCTTCACAGTAGTGAACTTAAAGACTGAAGGTCATTTGGAGGAGCAGATGGCCTGGCAGTTAGGTTGTGTGTCATGCACCTGTACCAGTCATGACATTCCTCACTCTCATCCCTGTTTCTGACTCTATCCTCTGTCCTCCTCTATAAATAAAGGCATGACTGTTTCTTGAAGCTTCTTGGAACACAAGGCCCCAGGCAATCACCTGCTGTTCCTACTTCTAACTGTAGAACACGTTTGTTCTGAAGTAGATTTAAAATAAGTGTTTTAGTCACTTTTTACTGGTGAAGACATAAATTATGTACCTCTAATTTGCCCTCACAGTTTCACTGCATTAAATCACTGTTCACATAATGGGAAAGACATGAATACATTTTTCATTAAAGGGAGGTGTTAGGACATACACAGTTTGTAGAGACACTGTGTTGGCTTGGCAGCAGTTTCTTGTCACTTCTGACCAGATTTTTTTTTTTTTTTTCCTTACGCATAACCCATATGGGAAGATTAAATAGTATGTCTGTTTTTTACAACTATGATAAAGAGAAGCACAAAAAGTGTGTTTAATCTACAGCTTCAAAAATCATATAGGTATATCAGTTTATATTAGTTTATGCTGATCACTTCCACTGTTCACTCCACTTTTTGTCTTGAGCCTACTTTTCAATCAAACCGGTACTCTACAAGGTCTATGTTTTTGGCATTCTATCAGTTTTCTTTAAAAACAGTATTATGACCTATGAAAAATCAAAACTATCCAAAATTGACTACAGCATTTTATACTGGTATTTTAGTTGCACCTGTGTTAAGGATGCAGCCAGCTTTTTCAATGGGAAAAAAAGTAATTAAAAGTGTATTGTATACAATGAATTTTGCACTTTGTTTGACGTCAAGGCAAGGCATTAAAACGACCATAAAGCAATAATAAATCTAATTTCATATTATCCGGGTTGGCTTTTGTTTTTTGTTGTAGAGGCATCATTATTCATTTCAGTTTGCTTCATATCCAGATTAAAAAAAACACACACAATTGGTTTAATTATTATATATGAAGAAATACATTTCATTAGATGCAAAAACAAAGCTTTTGAGAAAAACACCAGTCAAACAATTGGTTTTATAGTGTCTATTTTTTATTGTTTAATAGTTGAGACATTCCCTGTGGTACAGCAATTACAACCCTCTCTTCAAGCTTTAATTTTTCTGTTAAACAGAAACATCGTCCTTAGTGTGTTAGAGGTGAAATTGTTAATTATGTTTGGATTTTTTATTTTTATGATGAATAAATATACACCTATGTTTTCGCATGTAAACAAAAACAGCACTTAGCTTCGCATTAGCTCCATTAGCCTTCAGCCCGTTAGCACACAAGCTGCTACCATTACTTAGCACCAAACAAATAACTGATCAGTGCTCTGTTAACTAGACACCACTATAAAACTTTACATTACAAATAAAACTTGAGTGTGACCACCAATTGCCCCATATTAGTCCTCATAAACTGATGAACTCAACTGTAACCTTCAGTAAAACAGTAGAGACACTGGTGTGACACTCTAGGATTATGGGTAATAAAGTGCTGTTGCCTGTGATTGTGAATAAACCATGTATTTCTTTTTAAGAAAATTTAAAAAGATTCTTGCTTGTGTCTTCTACATGACCATATATCTTCTTTACTCCAGTTTAAACTGCCTTATGTTGCAAAACAACTGTTAAATTCACTCGCAGCAACAGAACCAGACAGATTGTAGACATTTGGCAGGTTAAGGTGGAATCAGCCAATCAAGGATGTCAGTGTGACGATGTAGGTTTATTTAAAATCAGCCTCAGAATACATTTCATAACTGACATCAGTGATCGAGTTGTGCTAGTTGTGATTGTGTTGTCCTGATAACAGAATTTTACACTTCTGTAATTCCAGTAATTATTTAATCATTTTGATACCTGTTTTGATACTGTACCAACAAAAATAGAGGCTGCAGGCACCCAATATTTTGATTTCCTTATTGCAAACTCCTCCAGACTGTCTATCATATAAAAGCATTGGTGCTATTTAGGCAGAGTGGATGAGTTTGCCTGTAATTTCTGATGGTTTAAATACTTTCCTGATTCAAATGACCCTAATGTTTATAATGTTTATAATCCTCATGGACAAAACAAGTGGACTGAACCTTTAATTTAGTTTTTTAGTTTAATTCAGTCACTCAAATAAGTCAGTCTTGATTAGAATTGTCAACAGCTACATTTTTTTGTGTTCTTAATGAAAAAATATGCATATCTAAATAAGGAAGTCGCAACCCTATGGTCTATTTTCCAAGTAATTGTATTCACTGGGAGATATTTCAATGTTTTATGTGAATTTAATACTACTTTTCAGTCCAGCTTGTACTTAATATTTTGAACATTCTGTCCCTTTCCCATTTTCCTCTTACGTCTCTCTGATAATTCATAAACGTGTTATTTCTATTTATTGTAGCTCAAGGGGATTTTAGGCCAGCTATAAAAAAAAATGTTTTGTTGCAGAGCGTTTGATTGGTTAGCCATGCGTGCAGCTGCTCGTGTGAACACTCGCCTCGCTCAGTCTCATATTTTAGAGCAAATTGTCCGTAATCTACCTGAGCCGTGGTGTTCCCTGAGGAGTGAGCAGGTACGCTTTGCTATGACAGCCTGTCCTAATTCTGGCAGCACATGTAGATGAGCTAAATCCAGCAGCGACATGGGACGGCCCCAATTTAAAGTCACCACCACCACTTCACTACCCAGATTTACTCCTTTTGGCGCAACGATAAGTGATTATTGTAAATCTCCGTGAAAAATATGCACCAGTAATTCCCCTTTGAGTGGCTGTATTTTTGGATCACAATGGGCTGCTACCTTGTGGAGGATGTGCCAGAGGAAGAAAGGGTATCCGAGCCCACCTACATCCTGCTGCTGTTAAAATGTAAAGTTAGCAGACAATAGATGGCTTTGAGAGGCTAAATCCACCCTTCAGTCCCTGCTGTGTTCATTTGGCAGTGCTGCTGGACACTCCCGCATCCATAAAATAAACAAGCCACCTTATATTCCCCTGGCGTACCAACGTCCTCTGGCTTTTTTCTACGAACAGAAATCTGGACAGTGATAAATACACCTGTCTGACTTTGGGCTCGTCTCCTGCCTGGGTGTCTTCAGCAGCTTCAGGCAGATGGAGTTGTGATTTTGCACAAACAAAGGCTAGGCAGCGCTCCATCGTGTTATTGAAATAACCAAGCTTTCATCCCACAGGCATGTTTGCAGAGCTGAGAAAGACACAGAGTGACACTCGTCAGGCCTGTGATCGTTACAAGATCTACCTCAGAGCCAGGGGAGGTTACGCTTATCTAGTGTTTCACCCGAGCGCAGTGTATGACAACCACCAACTGTGACAGCCTGCAAGTATGCAGCGATAAGAGGGATTTAACAGATTTCTCACTGTCTTAACTCCACTTTTTTACTGCGGCTTCTTGACAAATGTTGCGGAGGTAGATTCTTGATGCTTTGTTTGTGTGCTTGTTTGCTTTACCAGGGGCCACAGAGGCACAGGAAGGAGTGCAGCGGCACCTCGGGGGACAGCAGCAGCAGCAGCAGCCACACACAGCAAACTTCCCACAAATGTTTTAACGAGGGAGGTACAAGCTCCCAGAGCCAGAGGGGCAGCAGGGAGTGCTGGATACAGACCCCCACTGTTAGCAGTCACACATGACTCATATGAAGACTACGTAAGTCTAATCCTTTTTGCACACACTAAAAGTGCATTGATTGTATTTTCACTTGAAAAAAAATGGGTATATTTTGCTTTAATCCACTTGCATGTGAAGTAGATGAGTCTTGCTATGCATGGAGAGGTGGGGCATTTAAGGACATGAGTCTGGAAAATTTAGTGCTCTCAGTATGGACAGTTTTGTTGCTAGCGACAGCAATTTGGTTAAGGAAACAATTTTTGCCTGCATCAGGATTACCTTAAATTAGATGAAGAAACAAGTGCAAGCAGGAGAGTATTACAACATGCTTTCATTAAGATAACTTTAAACCCTACTGCTCATGTACTATTTATTTTGGATTTTCCAGGCAGGCCTTGGCCTTGAATCATTCTGGTATAAAACTATAATCACCTTTTTAGATTGTTAAACCAATCACAATGTTTTAAATGTTTCTTTTGTAAAAATGTTTTGGAATTCATCCCTCCGATGCTCAAAGTGAGAAGTTTTAAATCTGTTTTAATGCTGCAGAGGTTATGGATGGGTACTGGCATTTGAATAACTGTTACTGCTGTCATTATATGTAGAGATGCACAATATTGCCGTTCTGGTATCAGTATTGGCAGATATCAAAATTTCTGCTGATATTTACATCCGATATTTTGCCTGTATATTTAGGCAGGTATCGACTGTAAATTATGTCTATATATACTTATAGATTAGAGAAGTTTTAGGCTGAACCAACAGGTGTATGTCAGTCATAGTCTTTTTCCTTATTTATCCTCATTCTTTAAACTTTAAAGTTAAGTTTTTTAAGGATTAAAGTTTATTTCCTTGGTCATCCTCAAACCTTAAAGTGTGTCCAAAAGGACTGAAATTTCTTGTCCAAAAACCATATTTCAATATCTGTAATGATATCAGCTAAAATTAATCTGTAGATATCGGCCTGTTGGAGACTGGCAAAAATCCAATACCGTGCATCTCTAATTATACGAGTAAATTTTCTCCATTTGTGCACCTGTTTTAGCTTACAATGGTTTAGTGGTTTTCACATTTTTTCACTCAAGTCACACCCAAGATCAAGCCAAAATCTCAAGCCACACCACGTTCATATCCATGAAAAATAGTCTCTTCGACACGTGTCACAGTATCTTCAGTTGTTGCTTAGTTTTAGTGATTGTTTATGGTTCTACAAACTCCCCTTGCACTCCTAAACCCCTCTCAAGGCACACCTGTGTGTCTAACACCAGGAAACTACCATTTTGAGCAGTTTTTAGCAGCAAGTTGCATGCTCTTCCTCAGACTTTTACCCTTTCTTTGATCCAGCACCCACTAATAAGCACTTCACTGATGTGTGTCTTACTTTGTTTTTCTACATCAGTTTGCCTTGTCATTTCTTTACACTTACAGACTAATTTATTTAAATTTTTCTTTATATATTTAAATTTTTTATTTATTTTTGTATTTCTGTATTTTTTTCTTTATTATTACTTTTAAGTCCACATATAATTATTTGTGTATTTATTTATTTCGGCATTCGTACATTTCCTTGCTCTTTAAATTGTGCATGCTGTATTCAGAAAAGTACATATGTATACTAGCTAGGCGTAATGATGTGAGGCGGGATTGGCTACATCGATGTGATCATGGCACTGAGACACTGAGAGGATACAGAGATCGATTGCTTCTGCCTGGAGATCGATTGCTTCTGCCTGGAGATCGATTGCTTCTGCCTGGATTTGAGATTTAACCAATCACGCTTTGATGTGAAGTGAGGACAACCAACCTAATTTACATATTTCCTTTACTCAAACCCAGCATGAACACAGAAATACAGAAATAAATGTGGAGATAAAGAAATTGGTAAATGTATTCATGTGGAAAAGAAAAATATTACAGAAAAGAATAAATAAATAAAAGTGGGAAAAAAATGCAAAAGCACATAAATAAATAATTAAATGTGTCCATAAATATAAAAATAAATACATATATATAGCATTTTTTGTGCATGTATTTGTGCCTTTATTTTTTCCATTTATTTATTTATCGTTAGTTTTGTCATTTTTTTTTGATCAGGTGGACATGTCCTGAGTCGAGATTCATCAAAAATGGTTATTTGTCCAAATAGTCCTCAAGTGTTTCAATGGATTGAAACTTTATTAATCCAGAGGGAAATTCGCCAAACAATTCCTGGCAGCGCTGCTCTTCCAACCCACACCCCTAAAGAGACAGGATACGCAGCGTCTCAGTCCACTCTGCCATGCCACCTGGCCGTTTGGAGTCTGGATGATTATTTCAGCTCTTTCTGTTTTTTTTTTTTTCAGAGCCTCCCCGACATAAACTAATACATTTTAAACATGTTTGATATTTATGAGTCTAGGTTGGAGTGCATCAGACAGAATATTCACAACAGCTAATGAGAGCGAGCAGACAAGGTAGCATCACCAACCGTAACTTCACCTTTATCTCAGCAGGGATTTCTTTTTCTTGTCTTTGTTTTTTTTTTCTGCAACTCTAACACATGCCAGGATCACCAGCTGATGATTTTGATCATCCTCCATGTTTGTTTCTTTTTCCTTCTGAAGTCACGTTTGAACCGGTGATTTTCTGTGAGATCTAGTGTGTGGAAAATCTTCACTGTGATCTCGTTACTACAAGCTGCAGGTGTGAGTCTCACAGCCTGGCTGAGTCATCTACGTAGTGTATGCACTCAGGATTATGAGACCCAAAATTGTTTGAAATGGTCTGTCCATCATCATAGGTAGACCAGCATTGTTGTTCCAAGTTAGGGTAACGAGATAAACAGGCTGAGATATCAAGAAAATAACTATACTGTTATAACATTTCCATTAAGACCTGTGTAAAGTAACATATATGGTTGTAAGTCTGTTTAGGGCCTCCATACATCATGAGACCCTCTGTTGTAGGCAAATGTGCAGATTTGCAGATAAATATTGCATTGAACTACATGTCATTACTCTTGGTCCTTAGAAATAAAGAAACACATGCACGCACCATGTCAGTCTAAGTTTCTATGCCGTCTATAAACAGGAGCAGTTTGTCTCAAGATGTCTCGTTAGTTTACTCGTCACAATGTCATTTTTGACAGTTTTGCCCCACAGATGAGGCATTCTGTTCAGAGCCAAACGCCAAGAATATTTCCTCATGCAGCCAGATTTGAGTTTTCTCAGTTGGCTCAGGTTTGGTCATCTTAGTCTGTGTTGGGATGTATCAGCTTTGAGCTCTATTTACTGTGACAAATCTTTCCATCACCAGCTGTGACAGTTGCTATTTCTGACTGCTCTGTGCCTGGAATTCTAATCGCATATTTAACAGTATTTCTAACATGGTGTTGGTGTAGTTTTTCTCTTCTTTCTCATACTTTAAAGTTTGAAAAATGCATTTGTACACTGCAGTTTAAGTTTGAATTTAATGTGATGTCAGTTCTTAATGTGCTGAAACATTCAGAGAGCACTTCTGGCCTGACCTCAAAGCACCTCCTCATCTCACTGTTTAAGTGAGTCTGAAATCAAAGCAAGGGCCATAAAAGCATGGACAGTCATGTGCATACGTTTTAGGCATGGAGGACACACACAGCCCAGGGCTGGACAGGGGGACGAGCTTGACACATGTCGACACGTGTGTCGCACAGCAACCAAGGTCAAGCTTGACGGCATTGCTTTTGTCTGGGCCTTTTCACCCCTGGTTATACAGTATGCCTGGAGACTTCTGGCTGTTTAACCATCCCAGAAGCCACTCGACTTCTCCTTAAGTGAACCCCATTTTCTCTTGTTAATTCTTCTTTATTGGAGCAAAATTAACATAGTAATGTATTCATCAAGACTTAAAATAAGTCGTTGAAATGATGACATAATCAATCTGTTTTGATAGGTTATTTATCAGCTAAGAATTAGACCGATTTCCCCCTTCGATTTTATTTAAGTTGGACTTCTTCTGCACCTTGCAGCTGTGATGCTGGCAGTTATACAGGTATAGATATTTAGAGATTATATCCATGTATTTTTCGGTCTCTGTGGAGTGTTCTCACTTCTAAATCCCCATGGCAAAGGCAACAAAAAAGTAATCTGGGCTTACTAATTCATTGCTTTGTAACATTTAACCCCACCACTGCTACAGAATATGGAATGGTTCATTTAAGATGTATAGTCACAGTTGTCTGTGTGTCTGTTGTGATGGTAAGATGTGCTCTTATTTGGCTTTGGCATTATGATCTGTACTGCCTGAAGCAGCAGCAGCTCAGTGACGTTGTTCAAATACTTAAAGCCCATTTTAAGGTGAACTAAATATGAATTATGCTATGAAATGTCAAATCAGTGACACAGAGGGGTTATCCTTTTCTGGATGGGCTGCTTCAAAAAATTGGGGGTTAATTTGAGTGCAGCCACTTCTCCAGAAACCACTACACCACTGATTGCAATCACTTTTTATTTCACATTTTCTGCTCACTTGTGTCTTTAGCAAACCATTGCTCCCCCGGCTGTCTGGGCCTACCTCTGCTAGTCATGTACAGAGCTCCAAAGCGATGATATTTTGCTGTATGAACTTGTTTTGAAAGGGATGGACCAGGGAGTTTTGACCCTAGCTTTTTGCTTCCTGTATTACTAATCCTTTAAGTGATAGACTGTAGGAAATTTTAGGCCAAACCTGAGTGACACTGGTTACAAAAAGGGGCTTTTGAGTGCAACCTGTGGCATTCACCAGACTGAAAGTGTTCTCTCTAACATTAGATCACCTAGCCCATGCCTGCAAACTTGGAGAGCTATGTCAGGAATGGAACATCACAACACTTCTTCAGGAATGCCTGCAGTCTGCATCACTCCCCATCCAGAGTTCCCTGCCTTACTGAACGCTGGTGTTTTATAGAACTTCTTCAACTTTAAGAGGATAAATTGGAGTAAATGACCACAACCAGAATGGAAATTTGTCATCCAAATAAGGTTATTGCTTTTGCTTTATTCTTCTAATGGCTAATAATTAGAAAAGCTACAGTCGGTACAATTTATTTACTTCATGAATACAATGTGTCAGCTGTTGAGAAGGAAAAAAGAGCTGAAATAGCTAGTCTTAGTTAAGTTACTTGTTGTTTCCTCCGACGAAGCCTGCATACCCAAACAGCTAAGCAGATACGTTGAAGCAGAAGAGCACTTAGCTGGAAACCGAAGCTCACTTTGTGAAAGAGTGCAAAAAACTGACACTTTTTGATATGGCATACAATTTAGCGAACATTATTTTTTAGCCCAGACAGAACATTCATCCAATCACCTATTTTTTCCAAAGGCTCTGCCCTTTCCCAAATGCTGTCTGTGGGAGGTTTACCAGATGGATCCATCTGGTGTGTCAGGTTAGTTCTAACCTGCAAGGATGACAGAACAATCGCAGATTTAGCACTACTTATAATTAGCCACACTCAGCAAACTAAACCCAGCAGACAATTTGAAATAAATCGTGCTTAGTTTGAACCATTATCTTACCTTAAGACTCATAAGTTTATCTGATTATAAATTTGCAATTAACTGACCTATTAGTTGTCTAAAAACATCATAACTTTTGAATGCTTCTTGTCCCCTATTGACTTTTTGTGCAACCTCAAGGGTTGGTTGCACAAACCTGAAGTCCTCAGACATTGAATGCCTTATCTTTTCCTGCTCATTTGCAGGATTCTGCCTTATACTGTCACATACATGAAACAGATCTTTTTCCACCAGCTTTCTGGGGACCATAGAGGACACTCTATGGGGGGGCCCATAGAGAGCCACAGAAACATGATCCATTGTAAAGTCAAGCTATCATAACCGCATAACCTTAATCATGACATTTGTCTTATTATTTATTATTCTTATCAATAAAAACACAACTTTTTTAGATGATGACAGTCCAGGGATGTACATGGTCTCTCTGCTGTGCTGAAGCACACTGCACAGGTTACTAATATCCAACAGCTGCAACACACCTCGATATGCACTGGGGTGCGAGGGCTCATTCAGTGCTGCTCGCATCCCCAGTTTGTCCTTGCTTCAGAAAAATGTCCATCCACCCATCCATTTTCTATACCCCTTATCCCGTTCGGAGTTGCGGGGGTGCTGGAGCCTATCCCAGCTGTCATTGGGTGAGAGGCGGGGTACACCCTGGACTGGTTGCCAGTAAGGCTGCACAATATTAGAAAAACATGCGATATGCGATAATGTTGTTGAATATTGTGATGACGATATGACTTGCGATAAAAAAACAAATACTTAAGTATACAGTGTTAATGTATTTCTGCTTTGTATTTGCTGCTAACATAAACCCCAGACAGTGAGTAGCTTATACAGACACTGGGGAAAAAAGATAAGCATTATTTCAAATCAAACAACATGGTTTTGTTGAAAAAATTCCACCTGGCTACAGCTGCTATGTTAACAATTAACCAACTAAGTTGCATGACTATACAGTTTTTGGTCACTTTAGCAGAACATCTTAATGCCCCCCTTAAAACATTTTCTGCTTCTTCAAACAAAATTGTCCCTTACCAGCTGGATTGTTGAAATAAATAAATAAAAATCTGAAAATAAGTTTAATAATTTCAACTCACTTGACTTAACGTTAGTAGTTTTGCTTTTGCTAACGCTAGATTTTTGGAACTCTTCGTATAACTCTTTGTGGTTGTGTTGAAGGTGGCTATGGAGATTCGTGTTTCCTCTGGTGGCTGCAACAAGCTTTCAGCATGACTTGCATAGTACCTGTGTAACACGTCACCTCTCTTGTATCCAAAGTATTTCCAAATAAGAGACGTGCTGTTCTTTTTAGCCACAAGTTCTTCTTCGTCGCTCAAATTTTCTGTGCCTGTCTCTCTCCCCTCAGCCATTTTGACGCCAACTATGCTCCATCTCAGTGCACCTTACCGTCTCAGCTGCTAGCATACATATGGGCATAGGGGGCGGGCATATAGGGCTCCATCTGATTGGCCAAATACATTGTCAAGCAGAGGGCAAATGCATGGCACATGGAGTACAATTTATCGCAGTTCAAGCAGTCTTTTGCAATATGTATATCGCGCATGTTGATATCACGATGATGGTAAATTTTAGATATAATGTGCAGCACTATTCGCCAGTCAAACGCAGGGCTGATATGTAGAGACAGACAACCAGGCACGCTCACATCACACCTATGGCCAGTTTTTTTTTTTAAGGTTACCAATTAACCTAACAAGCATGTTTTTGGTGGTGGGAGGAAGCCGGAGTACCTGGAGAGAACCCACGCGAGCATGGAGAGAACATGCAAACTCAGCACAGAAAGGCGAACCAGGGACCTACTTGCTGTAAGGCAACAGCGCTAACTCCTACGCTGCCGTGCCGCCCCTCAGTAAAATGTATCCTGTCTTAACATGCAAAACCCTGTAAACCCCTTTTCTTTAGCCAGAAAAAGTCTTGGTTTTTGTCATGTTAACAGCAGGGATACAGCTGAACCAGACCATATGGTTAGTAACAACAGACTACATAGCTACGCCAAGACTTTAAAGTCAGGTTTATATTGTACATCTGCAACTATAACTTGTTAACATACTTTTTGACTCCAAAAAGATGACTTGTTTGCTGCACCTCTGTGACATTCATATTGAAGGATATGATTTACACCGCTTTCCACATTATAATGTAAATAACATTTTGAAATATATATATTATTGAAATAGCATTTGATTTCAATAAATATGACCTAATGCTGCAAATTCAATGAATGACCATTTTCAGTTCTTTACAACCTATAAAATCTTTTAAAACTCTGTTTTGCATAATAATGTGAAACAGTGCATTTTGAGGATTTTATTTTTAAAAAAATAATGGTTATCATTATGAAGTTTGTTCAAAAACATCTGAATTATGCTCTAACGGCTGATGGCTTGAAAAATATTCTGTCATTTGCATTAATGTTTCAGGAAATAAGAGAAAAATGTCATTTGCATAATAATGTGGAAAGTGGTGTACAGGGGCATAAATATTATGGTCCTAATTCTCTATCTTATATATGGTCTATAGGATGGCTGCACCACTGGAGAGCAAAAGGAAAACACCAGAGTTAGAGAGGTAAAGGCGTTTCCTAGACTGCCGGCTCATGAAATCTTTGTTCATACGACTTGAAAGAATGCAAGAATCCATAAGAATTATTCAAAGCCCTTGTTAAAAGCGCGCCTGTCCTCATATCTCGGAAATTTCTCAAGGTCATTTTGAAAGGACTACCCAAGGTGAGCTCCAAGTTTCATCCAAATGGAAAAAGGCAACACTTTTACCAGTCTATTTCCTCAGAGCCTTCCTGCTAAGCAAAGCCCCCATGTGTGCTGGCAATTGAAGATTGGGCTGTCTGCATGGGGAAATGCACAAGCGCAGTCTCATTACCAAACCAAATTGAGTTCTGATGTGGAGCCTGTGTATTTCTGAGGAGTGAAAAGGCGAGGCATTTCTTCTCTTTGTAATTGGAGGTTGGAAAGAGGGGTGGGAGCGTAGAGACTAGGGGATTATGGAGAGATGAGTTTGTCCTGAACATTTTCTTCTCTCATATCTCACTTTGCTATTTTTTCCTGCTACATTACACTATTTTCTTTAAGCATGTTTGCAGGATAGAGCAAAGACCTATTTAAGCTACACAAAGGTCCAGGTTGTTTGTCTTTTCAATCGCAGCGTGTACAAGATGCTGCACCACATGCTGTTACTCTCCAGTATGTATTCTGCATGGTTTAATTTACTGAAACATAATAATAGATCAGCAGTGGCAGCAGATGCGTCTTTGTAGCTTCCTCCTGTTTTTGTCTTTGCACTCGTGTATGGGTATCGTGTAGACGGTTGAGTGATGGACGCTGTCAAACTGTCAGTCTGTCTCATAAAAGTGATACGGCGAGAATGTCCATAATTGTGTCTAATCGAGGGGGGTATTGATTTAAAACTTCAATAGAAAGCACAAGGCAGCTGGTGGTGATCATGTATCATTGTTTGCTTTATAATTTATGAAGATTTCCTCTTTATCTCACCCTGCAATATCCTCTACACAAGCATTTGTCTTTGCTTGTTTTCTTTGTTTCCCCCAGATCATTTTCCTCTGTGAATTTTACCAATAAGGAAACCTGCAATCATTCAGTTTTCTGACACTTTCTAAAACCATCAAATCAGCACAGGAAAAAGGAAACAGAGCAAATTAGCACTCTAACTTTTACTGAAGGATTTTATTGACTGAGGTTTCCAGTTTTTAATAAGGATGTTAAAGGGTAATTCTGCTTATATTTGGTATTTGTTCCTGTCTAAAGAATTCCTATTCAAAAATCAAAACAAAAGCCTGAGATATACTTGCTTTTTAATATTGTCTTTGCCATAAATAGAGTTCGGCAGTGACTGCCTGCCTTTTTGCAGCCCTGGTTGTGGAAGTAAATTTCCCACTTCAAATCTTTCATCAACATTTAAGAAAATCCTTGAATAAATCTTTTTACTCCTGGAACCCAAGGCAACCAGCTAACCAAATCTCTGTGACTATAATGTTTGATTTGGTGCAAAAACTGGACGGAAACTGTAGAAGAGGACGAATGCACAAGACAATGTGTATAGCTTTTTTCAGGCAATGAAGGAACTACACATCCCATAATGCACTGTGAATCTCTTAATTCAGTGATTCAGGGTTTCCCATCAGTTACATAGACATCCTAGTCCATTTTGTCCTGCCAACATTGCATTTTCATGAAGCCGATGGTTGGTCTGCTAGCAGTGACCCTGTATATGCACAGAGGAGAGGCTTCTGTTTAGCCACTCTGCCATAAAGCCCAGATCACTGGAGGGTTGCAGTGATGGTTGCCTTTCTAGAACTTTGTCCCATCTCCACACAGGATCTCTGGAGCTCAGTCAGAGTGGCCATCTGGTTCTTGGTCATCTCTCTTACTAAGGCCCTGCTACCCCGGTGGCTCCATTTTGCAAGGCAACTAGCTCTTGGGAGAGTCCTGGTTGTGCCAAATTTCTTCTGCCAGTCAGCACATAGTTTATTTTATGGAGCTGACGGTTCCTTTGGAGGATTCTGTTGAGGAAGCCTATGAAAGGAAGCAGCTGAGATTTGCAGATTTAGGAGCAGAAGCTGAACAGCAAGGATGGAAAGTTAGGACTCGCCCAGTAGAAGTGGGATGTAGAGGGTTTGTAGCAAGGTCAGCTGTTTCATGACTTAAAGAGCTGGGAGTGCAGGGACAGAATTTGCAAAGGACAGTTAAGGAGATGCCAGATGACGCAGCTCAGGCCAGTCCGTGGATTTGGATGAGGAGGAGTAATGCCAGCTGGGGCAAAAATGAAGGTTGACGAAACCCCTTAACTTCTCTATCCGTTAGTTTCGCTTAACCTGCTCTCTTCTCTCTCTTGCCTCATGAAAATGAAATCCTCTTTATAGGGCACAAGTATCTTGTGTTTTATTCAGAAATGATAGAGAATTATGGAGACCACTGTGCTCTTAGGGATCTGCAGTGCAATAGATTTTTTGTAATCTTCCCTAGATCTGTGCCTTGCAACAATTCTATCTCTGAGCTCTGCAGGCAGTTCCTGTTTTGTGCTCTGCTATGCATTGTCAGCTGTGAGTCCTTTTATAAAGAGGTATGTACCTTTCCAAATCATGTCCAGTCAGTTCAATTTAACACAGGTGGACTCCAGTCAAGGTGTAGAAACATCTCAGCAAAGACTGAGAATAATGGGAGGCAGTTGAGCAAAATTTTAAAGGGGACATATTTTACCCCTTTAAGACAAGTTTATACTGGTCTCAGAGGTCCCCAAAACATGCCTGGGAAGTTTGTTGCTGAAAAAAAACTCCAGTGTTGTTTTTTTGCATGTCTTAAAACACATCTGTTTCAGCCCTTCTTAGAATGAGCTGTTTCTGTGTCTATGGCTTTAAATGTTATGCGCTGTCTGACTCTACCCCTCTCAGGAAATGGTTATCCTGATCCTCCTTTTAGCTGGCAGCTGAGAGGAGGATCAGGAGAGGAGGGCGGAACTTTCATTCAAGCGGAGAGGGCCAACTGAACTTGGGGGCGGGGCTAACTCCCCACATGACAGAAAGGCCTGAAAAAAAAGTGTATTTTGCATAATTTATCCCCTTTAAAGATTGTTACAAAGAGTCTGATATGATAGTTTTTATTTTAAATAAATTCGCAAAAAAAATCTGAAGTTCTGTTTTCACTTTGTCATGATGAGGTAATGACTGTAGATTAATGAGAATAAAAATGTATATTTTTTTCAACTGTAGCATCTGGCTGCAACATGACAAAATTGAAAAAAAGTGAAGGGGGTCTGAATATTTTCTGTATGTGTAGATAAAAGCAAGCTCGTCCTCAGCCTATGAGTGTATTGTTGTCCTAAAAAGATATCTCAGGGCCCAGTTGTTTAACTTTCCTGTATTATAATAAGCCTGTGCACTGAGCTTACATAAAATGGCTTTTCCTGGTACTTCTTTAAAAGCTTATAGGGCAAAGAATGTGTGTTAATCCGCCGCTTAAAATAGTCCTCAACAACACATATCTTGCTACTTTCTAAAAACCACAGCGTAGGCTACAGCTGTTTTGTTGAATCGTTTTTCTTTTGCAACGATACACTTCTGACATGATTTATAGCTTCCTTTGGTCAAAGGAGAGACAAAGTCACATTTCTCAACAGTTTGGTTTGGTTTTGGATCTTTTAACACAGGAAAAACAGAATTAAACCAACCTAATCCTTCAAAAATGGAGACCAGAATTTATTTTAGGTGACAGCAGCATTGCAGGCAAGAATTTCAGCTATGAGGTATTCCCTCTTTTGTGGCATCTGTGGACAAAATGGTACATTTCATAACAGGTCCTGGCCTGAATGTGTTGTATTCTAAAAAAAATCATATCCTGCCTTCCTTTTACTGGCAAATGCATTACTCTGTGTAAAGCAGCTGTGACCGGGAGAAGAAAACTCCTTATAAACGGCAAACCTTATTGCTGCATTTCTGATTTGCCTTTGTGTGTCAAATACAGGCATTAATATAGAAATTAAGAGCTTTCATAACTAGTAATACTCTCCATGTAGTAAGGTAATACAGAATAATAACCACTGATTAAAGCTGAGTATTCCATTGCACAAACAAAAGCTTGAACTATTGGTTTATAATTCTAAAGGTTTAATTGACCTTGTTCATTTTAACACTATACTGCATGGATTATCTCTAGAATAAAAGAAAACATCTGATTATAAGAGGACCTATCAGTCGCTGCTGCTGTATTTTTTCCACAGCATTTTTAATTCACACATTCCTTCATCTTCTTATTTGCAGGTTATTAATACGACTGCTCGTTCTTCTGCAAGAAACCAATTTGCATATGATTGCTTATTTATAACCAGAATATACACATGTAGTTCTGTATGCATCCTGCACTTTGTTGTCGATGTGTTAGGCGAATGAATGACAGGCTGTTGTTTTCTCCTCCATTTGAGGTTGAAGTTTCCATAAACAGCACCTGTGTTTCCACTGTGGAGCAGGTCATCATGTAACAGGCTTTCCTCTGGAGACTGTAATGATTAATGGACTCTGTCATGCTGTCAGTGTCGTGGAGCTAATACAGTGACAGTGACCATTACCATGCCTCTTAAACGATAACTGAGAATCATAAGTTGAAGTGGATCACAGCACCTTGGTGTGGAGGGACTTTGAGGAGTTCCGTCTGTTTAAATATCAGTGTCAACTTTATGGCAGGAGCTACGACACACTGCACATTTTTTCTCTTGAAAGATGTTGAGTGGTGTTCTTTGGCCACACTGCAACAAATAAAATCCAATAACCTTAGATCTTTAACCTGTCTGGGATTAGCAGCAAAATTCTGGTGTCAATCAGATAAAATTTCTGAGGTCTTTGCATTCAAATGATTGATTCAGTGCAAAACACCCCCCCACGTTTGACCTTTAACATTAGGGTAACTCAGCTCGTGTACATTCTTACATTTGTACATGATACATAAATATAGCTCAAACCTACATAAGGGGCTGCATTTTGGTGGCGTGAGTCGGTGCTGTTGAGCCAATTTTGGAAGCACACATGAAAACACCAACATACAATATATTGCCAAAACTATTCACTCACCCATCCAAATAATTGAAATCAGGTGTTCCAATCACTTCCATGGCCACAGGTGTATAAAGTCAAGCACCTAGGCATGCAGACTGTTTCTACAAACATATAGCCATGTAAAATGACAGAGCAGGTTCAGTGGATGCTGAGGCGCATAGTGCGCAGAGGTTGCCAACTTCCTGCAAAGTCAATCGCTACCGACTTCCAAACTTCATGCGGCCTTTAGATTGGCTCAAGAACAGTGTGTAGAGAGCTTCATGGAATGGGATTCCATGGCCGAGCAGCTGCATCCAAGCCATACATCACCAAGAGCATTGCAAAGCGTCGGATGCAGTGGTGTAAAGCACCCCGCCACTGGACTCGAGAGTCAGTGGAGACGCGTTCTCTGGAGTGACGGATCGCGCTTCTCCATCCGGCAATCTGATGGACGAGTCTGGTTTTGGCGGTTCCCAGGAGAACAGTACTTGTCTGACTGCATTGTGCCAAATGTAAAGTTTGGTGGAGGGGGGATTATGGCGTGGGGTTGTTTTTCAGGAGCTGGGCTTGGCCCCTTAGTTCCAGTGACAGGAACTCTGAATGCTTCAGCATAGCAAGAGATTTTGGACAATTCCATGCTCCCAACTTTGTGGGAACAGTTTGGGGATGGCCCCTAAAAAGTTAGAAACTGGTATTTTGACACAAATTTCAGGTTAAAGAAATATTGCACAATCTGTGATTTGAAAATTGCAGCAGGCCATATTGCAATTTAATGTAATTGCTCAGCCCTATTGATGTGTGTTGAATTTTCTTCCTTTGTTTTGATCATACAATATAAATCTGGATTTTCCTTTGTGTTTGCATTTGACTTTTATGACTTATAATTTTCTCCTTACCCTTTTGAGGCACTTATAGTTAAAATGGCTGATGATGCATAATCTTTTTCATCCTCTCTGACAGTAATTTGTCATATTTTTTTACACAAAAACCAGAGCAATCAGCCCCCATCTGCATTCAGCTGCAAAATGAATTTCCCATATTTACTTTAATGTCAGAGTGCTTAGAATGCAGATCCCTTATCCTGTGAAGAAGTCTGTTTTCCAATGATAAGTCATCTGTTAGTTCTGCAGGCAGCCAGTGTCTTCTGTGTTAAATTCTTTGATATCGATTGCTTTACATTTTACCAGAGAACATTTTCCAAAAGACAAATTGATCTGTAATGTAGTCTGATTTGGGAATATTTTACAGACCATGCATTCTGATGTATTACAGATGTATCACAGACATTTCCCAAGCTTTGGCTCTTACAGTGTGTGACCTGATTAGTGCATTCATGGTTCCGCACATGAAAAATCACCCATATTTGATTCTTTCAAGTCTCCCATTATAAAACTAGCATATTATAATGTGTCTTTAAAGATGTATTGTGAGATGTACTCTGGTTGCTGCTAAAGGGCTACACTTAAGAGGAACTGCTCCACTGTTATGACTTTCCAACAAGCGTTAATGAATGAATGCTGCTAATCCCCAAGAAAGAGCAGCAGGATGGCATTTCAGTGTGATCAGTATAAGTTCCTTCATGTGAAAAGCGCAATGGGAGAGCAGAGGGAGATTAAAGATGTGATTTATGGCATTTTATATAAACTGGGACCCTGGCCTCACTTTAAAGATCAAATCCCATCTGGATCAAATCTTATCGTTTAATGTCAGAGCTGATGATAGAAGAGATGAATCTGGGAGTGATACGGGATCCTGTCCCTGACAGCACACCATGAATTGTACAAATTGCTGTTAAAAATTGAAACGCATGGCTCGGTTTTTAAACTCGAGCCCTGCAACCATACTGAGGCAGCGCGGGGAAATGCCATAATGTGATTAAACACAGAGCTTTGGGAGGCTTTGAAGAAAAAAAGTCTAATCTATCTGCTGTGGAAAAAGCAAAAAGGACACCCTTTTGAAATGGGGGGCGAAATTCTCCCCATATCATCTTTTTTCATGAACATAAAAGATGCGTGAGATCCAGGAGGTGCTGTATATCTCTTTGGAGGAGAGCAGATTCTCAGGCCACCGTTCTGCACATCTGCTGTAATTGCTTTACAACAATGGGTTCAGCTACACTGCTGAGTTCACATTTGTTAGATTAATTATGGAAATTCTCCATGCAGAACTCTCCTGTTTATTAAAACAGATGTATGACACACTTGCTCTCGATTATTTAATAGAAGGAAAAACGCAGGTAGAATGCTTAATGGTCTCAGTCGTCTCATTTGGGACTGAAGCCAGCTGTAAAGAAAGTCACTGTTGTCACATTGAATACTAAACTCTAAGATCACATGTCCACCAACAAGAAACACTCATTTACTTACAATATTCTTGAATGTAATCAGGTTTAATCTCATTATGGTTGTTTAGAGTGCCAAAATACTTCCTTTGCTCCAGTCAAAACAATGTCAGAATTGAATTAAATATATTCAAAAGCAGATTCATAATTCAAGTGTATAACCTTCAACAAAGGATGAATGCTGATTGAATTTGCACAGGTGAAAGAAGTGAAAAGCAGCATGCATTCACTGAAACAAAAGGCTTCAAATCTCATTTTCCTCCCCATTCTGCAGAGTGGAGAGGCATTCACAGGCCGCCCCCTATGAAGATCAGTCACTGTCGGGGGACGTACAGGTTGTCAATTGATAATGAAGCACAGTGCTAAGGGCCTTTAGCTTCTCGCTGTCCTAATTACACTGACTGAACGAGGACTCTCCACCCTTGTGTTAACGTTTGATTTATTTCCTCTGGCTTGTTAGAGAGGAGCAGTGTTAATTGTTTTTACAGATGAGTGTCAAACTAAACGAATCCAGCCTCGTTAATTGAAGGCCGGACTGTTTACACATTGTTCTTGCAGAATCTCAATGCATAAAATGCTCCAGGTCAAAATTATACTGAGGGCATCAGAGAGGAAAATCATGTTTTTGGTTTCCTTGAACTGACACTCAGTATGTCTGCATGCACAGTAAAGTCTAGCTATGCTTACACCTCGATTAGGCTGTTTAATTGGGCTACTGTCCTTGTCCTGGAATACAAGCACCAAAGGAGAATTGATTTCTTGACTGTCGAAGGTGGCAATATCCCTTCTTTCAGCAAGCTATTATTGGATTTTTCTGTCTGACCTGTTACATGACATACCAAACAATTGACAAGTTGAGAGGCAAACTGGTTCATGTTTCCCTCACTAGCACTCATCATTTTCAAACCATCTTCTTGTTTTCTTTCCATTTTTTCCACATCTCCATCCTTCTTAAAGACCCTGTAGAGTGAAATCCAAATTTTGTGTCTCAACACACAGATATGTTGGAATAAGCTTGCTCTAAACATGTGAAAACACTGAGATCTACAGTATGTGTGACTGAATTTTGGATTTAGATCATTAGAAGTTTTTCTCTTCTTTCCTGGCTTGGTGTAATTTTCAGCAGGGTAAATAAAGGAGCCCATGACATCACCAGTTCTTTTGGGGAACTGTAGTAGGTCCCATTGGTTAAAAAAGTAATCCAGTGCTGATGTCCGTGTTGAAATCGGCGGGATGGACATTAATTAGCATACTTAACAAGCTAACTTACGGTTGTATGATGACGTGTTCAAGTTGGCTGGGAAATTTTAGTGTCTAAAGAATGGGTATAAATATGTAAATATATCAATCTAAATAACCCAGTTACTCAAAAATGTATTTATGTATTAATATTTGTATTAATTTAAGACCTTTTGGATGGAGGTTGTAGCATTATTGATAATTTAAATGTAATTCATCCAGTCTATTTATTTTAATACAATTTAAAAAGTAATAAAGGAGAATAATGATTATCTTACTGTCGAAGGTGGCAATATCCCTTCTTTCAAAAACTTCAAAATCAAGGTACGTACCAAACCATAATTTTACGTACCGTTACACCCCTACTTTAGTCCACATAATGCATGGTGTAACTGTGACAATCACCAACACATTCAGCTAAAAGTCACTGTTTTACATAGTCACATGTTAAACCATCACACAGCCTAACTTTCACCATCAGTGAGTTATTTAGATTTATGATCATTTTTTTCACTGACAAGTTTCTTATAAATACTTCTTGTTTATTCTCACAAATCCATTCATGAAAAATATTTTGAAATGTACTCACAAATGAATTTTCTATTGTAGCTTTTCCTTTGTGTCTTTACATTATCTTATAAAAATACTGTAAATGTATGCTAAAAAGTGCAGTATCTTCAATATTTTTTTAGTCTTAATTTTAGCATCAAATAATAATTTACAGCAGACTGGAGCAGATCCTGAAATAATCACCTATTTATAAGAGAAAGGGAACGTGGTAAAGTCTGGGAATCGATTTGAGTCAAAAATTGATATTGAATTGGATCGTAACCGCCCAAGAAACAGAATAAAATCAAGAGATACTGTAAGATTTACATCTCTTGTGCCAATGTTTAAACTTTGAGTGTAGTAAGGATTGATATATTTTTTTTTAGGTCTATGTCGGCTTCTTCAGCATGCACAGCTTTCGGATTAAAATAACACTCATGAGCACAACCCAGAGCTTTAGCTGAGAAGAAGTTTGGAGAAGTTTCTTTAGCAAATGTACTTTTAAAAGTAACATTTTACAGATGAGAAAGCCTAAACCGGATAACTGCTGTGTTAGAAAGAGTAAACAGCAGCGTGACACTGAGATAACTTTATCAATACCTTCCTCATGGTGAACTGAACACACTCACACATAGTTTTTAGTAAACAAACAGCTACACACATCACATATTCAGCGTCTCTGTCATTTATTTAGCATGTCCAATGCACTGAGAACAACTCTGACATTTCTGTATATCTAAAGGCAGAACAAATTATTATAACTGAGTGGTAGAACGCCCATTTTTAATAAATATCAGCCTCAGCAGGATGACTGCTCACTCCTACAATTCTTTATCATAACTGAAGGTTTAGTTTTATATTACATTTGACTGCAATAAATCCACTGATTGCCTTACATTTACAGTCCACTGTGGAGCGATTTGTCATGTGGGATTGCTAACAAAACAGTCAATTATGGAGATATTCAGCTCTCTGGCTCTGCCTTTTGTGGAGAAAGACTCATGCAAGAAAAGGAGAAGTATTGGATCCCCTGAACAACTTAATCCCTGACATAATCCCTAACTTTAATTTAGTCAAAGTCATGTTCACACAAATAAAGCCACACAGGAACCAGAAGTGTTTGAATCAGCACTACCCGACAGGAGCGAGAGATTGTACTAGTCCTGAAAATGTAATTTATTTTGTGTAGCCGCACTTGATGTCCTTCACAGCGATGTGTCACAGAGCATTACCAAAAGCAGCAACACCTAAAGCTAGATGATATTACCCTTTTGTTACTAGCAGACAGAGAGGATAAAGCCACGCTGGAAACACATCGAGAATAAACAGACTTCTTTCAAGCTTTCACACATTTCATTATGTCAAAGTAAAATGCATTAGATCTCTTAAAGGAACTTTGGATTTGTATGAACACAATATGTATTCAGAAAGTATTCAGCCACCTGACCAAGACACCTACAGGGACTGTGATGACATTGAATTCAAAAACATGTACTTTAATATGGAGTTGTCCCCCTTTTGCATCTATAACAGCCTCCAATCTTCTTGCTAGGCTTTCCACAAGATTTTGGCGTGTTTTTGGGGGGAATTTGTACCCACTCATTATGTTTATGAGGTCAGCCATTGATGTTGGACGAGAAGGCCTGGCTCACAATCTCCATTCCAGTTCATCCCAAAATTTCTCAATGGAGTTGAGGTCAGCGATCTGTGAGAGCCAGTCAAGTTCTTCAACACTGAATAAAAAAGGGCCTTCTCCAAACTGTTGCCACAAAGGTGGAAGCGTAGCATTGTCCAAAATGTCTTGGTATGTTGAAGTGTTAAGGTTGGCCTTCACTGGAGATAAGGGGCCAAGACCAAACCCAATAAACAGCCCAATCTCTCCTCCACCAAACTTCACAGTTGGAACAATGTAGTCAGGCAGGTAACGTTCTCACAGCACCAAACAAACCCAGACTCACCGATCAAACAGAGAAGTGTGATTGGTCACTCCAAAGAACATGTTTCCACTGCTTTACAGTCCAGTGTCTGTGTGCTTTAAACCACTCCATCGCACGCTGGGCATTGGACTTTGAGATGTGAGGCTTGTATGCAGCGGCTCGCCTGTGGAAACCTATTCCATGAAGCGACCTATGCACAGTTTTTGCTCTTACATTATTGCCAGTGGAAGTTCAGAACTCTTCAGCTATGGAATCAGCAGAGCACTGGTGACTTTTACATACCATGTGCCTTAACAGTCGTTGACCCTGCTCGGGGATTTTACCTGGTCTTCCGCTTCGTGCCTGAGTTGCTGTTGTTCCTAAACACTTCCACTTTCTAGTAATATCACTCACAGCTGACTGTAGAATATCCAGCAGGGATGAAATATCCTGAACTGTCTCATTGCAAAGGTGGCATCCATCACTGCACCCCGCTTGAAGTCACTGACCTCCTCAGGACGACCCATTGTGTGTGGCTAGGCACCAACGGCAACAGGTCTGATTGAAACACCTGAACTCAATAGTAACAGGTGTGACCAAATACTTCTGTCTTTTAACGAGAAAGCTGACAAGTTTCCTCTTTATGCTCACTTTGGCCTTACTACAGCTTGCAGGTGTAAGTGAAGCTATTTATGAGACTGTTGGTCGTAAAAAAATATATTCAAGAGGTATGAGATACTTTTTTATATGAAATACAGATAGATGAGTCAAAAAGAGTTTGATTCTACCGTGGTCAGACTACATAATTGTTTTATGTCAGATCATGTGATCACAAAGCACATGACCAGTAGTGTTGGCTCTGGAAGAAAGAGGGGCCTGTTTTTTAGGACACTGTTACATTTTTTTTTATTCATTCATTATAATGCAAGAGGTCTCAAATTGCACACAATCTTGAAAACATTAAAACATCTTACAGTTTTTCTGTAAAGAGATCTGATAAATACAGTCCGAGAACATCCAGGATCCTTAAAGTTGCCTTTGAGGCAAAACCCGGGGCAGAGAGGTTAAGGAGTTCTCACTTCTGTTAATGAATGGTAATCGCTGTGAGTGCACTCTCGTGAGTGAGAGCAACTCTAATGAGTGAGTGAGCATTTTGATGAACCCCTCACCTCCCTGATCTGGTATTTGGCAGCTGGACGGACATTCTGGAGTGAAATCAAGCAAAAGAGAGCCATGGAGTAAAAAGTGAGATTCTGAAAAATGTGGGAGGTATCCCTGGGGAAATCAACACTCTTGAGCCTGTCAGCAATAGGAAAGATTAAAAGGTACAACAATCCTTTTAGTTTCTCCTACATGTGGCAGATGATCATAAGAAGTTTTGTGTTATGCAGATGATTAGATGATTTATGCAGGAGACAAAACAAGCGAGGAAAGTAAAAGAGTGAGTCAGGTTTAACACCACACGAACAACTCTTTTATTACACTGTAGCCCCGTAGACAGTAGGGATGCCAAGATATCAGGTATTAAAAACAATATCAATATGTTTTCACACCATGACAACAAAAATACAAGTCAACCAAAACCGCAGGCAAACTTCGCACATGCAGACATTACTCAGTCCCTCCAGGATTTCGCGAGGTTTTTTTGGGATTGTTGCGGTCTAAAATGTCTGATTTTGCAGCAGCCTTAAAAAGCTCCCGGATGCAATGATTTAAACAAAATACACTTTATTTGCAAAAAGCCATGAGTGTTTCAAGTGCAAAGAACATAGATGATAAAATAAGTACATCTGTAAGTTTTGTTTAAGATTCTATTTTTTAAAAAAATTTAAGAAAAAATGTGCAAAACATTAAGTGTGATCCGTTAATTTCATAAAACCAGAATCTGCTAGCTCTCCTTCTCCTGCTAGCTCTGGTACTTTTCAGTGCTTTCAATCATGAAAACTAAGAAAACTGTATTGTTTCAAGACATGTTGTTTTGAAAATGACTGAAGTGTAAATAATCCTAACATCCCAGTCGACAACACTTTTGAGGTTTCTCTTACTAACAGAGTTAAAAAGTTTATCTGAACTTAAGCAAATCAGGATATTTGGACTAAGGCTGGGCAATTAATCAAAAATTAGATTAAATTGCAATATGGCCTGGTGCAAATTTCAAATCGCAGAAGCTGCAATATTTCTTTAACCTGAAATTTGTGACTAAAAATGCCAGTTTAAAACTTTTTTTGCAGCACAGATGTTATCCATTACATATCATGCAATCATTCATGTGTCATTTTTTCGGAATGGTCTACTAAAGAATCCTACTTTCTTCAATTTTGTTCATTTTTTGGATTAAATATGAGAATTATATGAAAATGATCACCCTCCCTTCAATACAAAAATTGATCTTCAACTTGCAATATGAGTCAAAATAATCACAATTAGATATTTTTTTCTAAATTGTTCAGTCTTTGCTCAATCTAATGTTGTGTTGGTTATAATATAGAAAAATTTATTGCTTGTGTTTTTCAGAAAATACATGAGATGATGAACTTAACAAATAACTGCATATCAAATTGCAATTGCAATATTGGGGGAAAAAATTGCAATTACATTATTTTCCCAAATCGTTCAGCCCTTATTTAGACATCTTTGTATTTCTGAGCCATTGTAAAGAAATTCAAAGTATTTCTTATAACTGCAATATTGTCTGTTTAAGAGTTCTTACAGTACCAGAATTTTTCACTTAAACACTTTGGTAAAACATGGAAAAAATCAATACCTCTTTTGACATAACTTCAACAAATGTTGCAATAGTATGAACTCAGTATTGGAAGAATAAATGTTTTTATCTTCCATTAGAACTATAGCCTGGCAGTTAAATGCCTTTGCAGATTTTCCTGTTGCTACACAGTGAAAGTACAGGGCTGGGTCAAGAAGAGTATCTGGGCTGTTTTCTGTAATACAGATGTTATACGTTAAGGCTGAGAGCAAACACACAGTATATTGACAAAAGCATTTTGCCACACCTGATAATTATTGAAAATTCATCCCTGCTGGATATTCCACAGTCACTGTAAATTATATTAGAAAATAGAGGCATTTGGCAACTACTTAAATACATAGCCACCATGTCAGTACCAAAGTGCTGTCTTTGTGTTTACATGATTAAGACTGTGTGCTGGAGCTCGTAAGTATTTACCCACGCCGATGAAATCGGCAGGGGGTTATGTAAAGGGTTCCGTATCTTTGTTTGTTTGTTTGTATGTGTACAAGATAACTCGAGAATAGAAAGTCGGATCTTCGCCAAACTTTCAGGGAATATTGGGATAGTGACAGGGAAGAATCGATTAGATTTTGGTGATGATCCACGCACCCGTTCGTTTTTTCTCGGACTTTGAATTTTGAACACCATAGTAATCAATGGGAGCGTGGGTCTAGTTTTTGTAGAATTCATTAAGCTCCTTAGCATCTGTCTCATAAAAAAAAGATGTTTCTTTAAGGTTTTGACACTTTTGGGTCCCGTCATTCATTAGAGAAACAAAGAACGTATTGTTTAAAAATATGTTCCATCACAAGTTTTTTAAATTTCTTGAATAAACACAACAGAGAGATTTCCCAGAAGGATCTATATTTTGTGATGGAGGAGGGCAGAGCAACTGTATGTGTTTATGTGACATATAAACTATTAGAATTCTAAAGATGTTCTATAACTGCACAGAACAGGGTCTTTTGTTTGTGTAATGATGCTCACAGGCGGCACAGTTGGAGAGATGTATTGCAAAGCATCAATAACATAAATTCAAGAAGACTTTATTGTGTGCAGAGTACGATTTAACCATATTTACTGTTATCGAACATGACCTGAGTTACTTGCAGGCTTTTGCTTGTTTCTCGAATAGATACTTATCAATAGTTGGGATCTATATTGCAGTTAGACTCAGGAGGTGTCCATTAGGCTCCACCATTAAGATGCGCTCCCCTGCCAAGATGAATCAATAACCCCTGTTGGACATGATTTTTTCTTGTTTCCTGTCCTATTATGAACCCAAAGTAATGGACTTTGCCTGTGGAACTAACTATTGATTGTTTTTATATTTATCTCTAGCCAGTTTGACTGCACAGAGATAAAGTTAACAGCAAATGTTTGTTTTCTCGCAGGGCTACGATGACGGGTACGGGGGAGAATATGATGAGGAGAGTTATGAAGCCTACGAGGACAACTACAGCAATCAGTCTAAAAGGTGAAGCAAACACCCACACGAGTTCTGAGTGAACAAAAACAGCCATTCACTGTTTTTTTTTTTCAGTCACCATCTGCTTCCAGTTATTTACAAAACAGCATGTGAAAGGTCCATTGCAACCGGCTGTCTCACTGCTCATCACTGCTGCAAATCTAGGCATGATAAAGTTTTATACCATCACTACAGAGCACTGGGGAAAAGCTATCTGTCAATGCTGATATTAATAAAAAACTTGGTCATAACAATATATTTCAAGTTGGACCAAATTTATCATGTTATCTATGTGTATAAACTCAGATGTATCTTATTCCTCTGTGCTCCATTGTCATTCAAAGATGGGTTAATTAAAAAAGCATCAATGAGCAACAAAGGCACTGCACTTAATCCCAAATACACCATCCGGCTGCTGTAAATACAAGCAGAAGCACTCTCTGAGTATTAATCCACAGCTGAAAATAGTCCTGGACAAATGCAATGCATAAAGCTGCTTGAGTTATGTAAGTGCCAAGCCGATGAGCAAAATAAGCCTTTTTATAGTGAAAAACATAATTTTAGGACATGTTGTTAAAGTTCTGTCATTGTTTGGAACAAGTAGAACTTGGGCTGAAGGGCTTAGATAACTCAGCACCTTTTCAGGTTACTTATTGATTAAACTTATGCCAGTTGAAGTGTATTTCACATATCTCTGGCAAAACTTGTATCTTCTTTTTTCATGGTTTTGATATCTGTCAGTGGGCTTTAGCATATTTCAGAGCATTATAAATGTCAAAAAAGATGCTGACTATCTTCATTTAGTGCTAAATTATTTGGAAAAATACAGCATTTTTTTAATTACCTGAAAAGGTTGATTTTGGAGATACAAGGTTTTGGCCCAGCACCAGCAATCTTCTTTTCTTTTTTTCTTTTATATAGCGCCTTTCAAGAAACCCAAGGACCCTTTACAGGAACACAATCGTGATATTCACTGAAAGTTTCATAAACTAATTTTTGTTAGTTTTGATCAGTGTCGAAATTTCACCAGAATTAATTTTAATCCCACCCAAATCCCAGCTTCAGAGCAGAGCTTTCAAATAAACAAAAGAAATTTAAAAAATTGGTCCAACATATATTTGTTTATTTTCTTTTAAATGTATGTAATTTTATAGGCTCTAATTGTGAGATCAGTCTCTATATCCAGCCAGCCACAAGGGGGCAACTGGGATATTTTAACTGAATACTTCTGTGGCTGTCAGTGTGTTGACGCTAATATGTTGTGTAGTGACAAGTGCAAAACCCAAGCAGGAAAACCGCACTTCCAAAATGCCTGAGGCTAAAAGTTGACAGAGAAAACAGCAGTTTTTTTAAATCAAAAAATAACAGATAAATAAACTATTGCTAAGAGTATTCACTCACCCATCCAAATAATTGAAATCAGGTGCTCCAATCACTTCTATGGCCACGTCTAGAGATGTGTTCTCTACAGTGACCAATCGCGCTTCTCCATCTGGCAATCTGATGGACGATTCTGGGTTTGGCGGTTGCCAGGAGACAGTACTTGTCTGACTGCATTGTGCCAAGTGTAAAGTTTGGTGGAGGGGGGATTATGGTGTGGGGTTGTTTTTCAGGAGCTGGGATTGGCCCCTTAGTTCCAGTGAAAGGAACTCTGAATGTTTCAGCATAGCAAGAGATTTTGGACAATTCCATGCTCCCAACTTTGTGGGAACAGTTTGGGGATGGCCCCTTCCTGTTCCAACATGACTGTGCACCAGTGCACAAAGCAAGGTCCATAAAGACATGGATGAGAGAGTTTGGTGTGGATGAACTTAACTGATATTAAACCTTCTGGATTAAGAATGGGATGTCACTTAAGTTCATATGCGAGTCAAGGCAGGTGAGCGAATACTTTTGGCAATATACTGTATGTATTTAACGTTCATCATCTTTGCTTGTAACGGCTGTCAGGTGAATTTGTGAAAAGAGGATGAAACATAAAATCATGCCTGATTCAGTTGTTTCAATCTCAATTGTTTTGGGAGTTGTTTTAATAGCTGTGGGAGTTTAATAAAACAAAAAAAAGATACCAAAAATACCACAGTGTATTTTTTCCTTTGCACATGTTCTGAATTTGATAATGTTCTGGGGGCCGGATGGGAGGATGTGGGGGGCCTGATGTGGCTGCCAGTTGATGATCACTGCATTAGAGAATTTGTGGCTGGACTTAAAAAGGGCTGTTCACACCTGATCCCTGTGCAATCTGACAGAGCTTGAGCAGTTTTACAAAGAAGAATTGAGTCAAATTGCAGTATGCAAGCCTGACTGAGACTCAGCACTGCAGTAGATGCAGCCAAAGATGCATCTATTTTTATTGGCTTGGCATTACTTTGTAGAAATCTGTTTTCACTTCGACACTAAAGATTTTTTTTTGTCAAAAAAGACAGTTTATGTTGACCGTGATTGATTTATAAGATCAATAAAAGGGTAAAACATCCAAGGGGGTGAATACTTTTGTAGGCACTGTCTGTCTTCTCACTCTGATCAGGCTGTAAAGAATGTGACGGACAGAACAGTCGTCCAATCCCCCTCCAAGAATTTTTTTAAAAGGTCCTGCCCTTCCCAAACACAGACTTTGGGTGTTGCCCGGATGGATGTGAAATATATCCCATGCAGTGGGTACGTGAGCAGTCCATCTGGCCTAAAGTCAGGTTAAAATGATGTAGTGTGTGGCCAGCTCTCCTCATGGAGACTCTGCCCATTCTTCTGTTTCTAAATTGTCCTGGTAATGTGCTTTTACTTGCTGTTGTGGCACCCTTAAAAAAAAAATATTAATGTTATAATTATTAATGTCTCCTCTGTGTCTGATTTAGCATTTCAGACTATTATGAATACGGACATGGAACCAGTGATGAATCCTACAACAACTATGGTAAGCATAGTTTATTTAAAATCTTGTCTTTTTTTGAGCAGAACACCAATGATCCACATATGAGTCACACCTTTTTGATGTGTCACTCTTTCCTTCTCTACTGGCTCACACATCTTTGATGTTGTTGCAAAGGGAAGTTGTCATTATCACACTTTTGGAGCTTAAACTATAAATGGATAATTTGGTAAGATGAGTCACAGAACACATGCCAAACCCTGTTTAATTCTGGACCCCCTGTAGTGAAAATTTGCTGATTCCTCTGGTTCATATGTGTGAATTTAACATCTTCTGGAGGTGTTGCTCAGCAAAAAAAAAAAAAGCTATTTGAAAGATGTCACTGTGGGCTTAAAGCAGGAATATGTAACTTTGACAGTTACAAACCAGCTAGAAAATTGCCAGGCAGGTATCTGATCAGGTCTCTTTTAAGATCGTGCCACAGCTCACAGGAAAGCAACAACCAAGAGTGTAAATCCCTGCAGATGGTAGTCATAAGAGATGTGACAACGCTGTTTTGTGCACTCTGCTCTCTCTTCCTTGCTAGCCCCCCACTATACTACTTCACTGTGTGCTTGTAGAGGGGAGCATGCTGGCAGCACTTACATTCAACAGCTTTTCTCCTTCATTATGCCAAAAACATACATTGAAAGAAAACGGTGATATGATATGAACTAAACACTTGATATTGTTGTTAATAAAATCATCTTAGGACACACAGGAACAGCTGACTTGAGTGGAGACAGAAGAAGCGAGAGAGAAAAAGTGCCAGTTTAATACCTGGTTTCATTTGGAGTTAAATTCCACCAATTTCATCACCTGTTACAGTCAGTGCTGGCCAGCAATTTTGCACAGAATCTTTTAATACTAAAAGAAAGTTATTCTAGTAGGGGTGGAAGAAAAAATCGATACAGCATAGTATTGCAATATTTGGTCCAGTGATACATCGTATCGTCTCATCCACCAAGTATCGACTTCTTTCAAATTAATTGCTAATATGAACTGAAGTCTATGATAATGGGAAAATGAAATCAATTGTTTGGACAATTGTTTGTCCAGTGTGGTCAGCAGAGGTGACGGTCATAGAGCAGGAGAATGTTAGAACAACAAACATGGCAGCACAAGGGGAAGGACATTAGGAATCCAAGCAGGGCACAAATGAGATGGACATGACACATGAGGTTTGCAAGAAGTGCTACATGAAAATAAAATACTGCGGAAATACGACAAACATGAGGGCAAGACTAATACTAAATCAGCTAAAGAGTTGAAAAAATAGTATAGATAGCGATATATCGCAATATATGGTATCGCAATACTAACTGTATTGCAAAATGTTAAAAATCGCAATATCGAATCGTGACCCAAGGACCATGACAATATTGTATCATGGGGCCACAGGTGATTCACACCCCTATATTCTAGTGGAAAGAAGAATAAATATTAAATAAATAAATAGGTAGGGAAATAAATAAATAGATTAAGAAATAATATGGATAAAATAGAACAAAAAATAGAAAAAAACTCAATCATTTAGGGTAAACCTAGTAATGCTGCCATGCTGCCATGCCTGACAGAACATCTTTGGCTCCCCTCAAGGAGCCTCAAGGTAGGAGTGGAGATCATGGTTTGACATGGTTCTGGGCCTTAGGCCACACCAGGTTGGCCTCAGGCTCAGGCACACAATCTAACCTCTACTCCACATGTAGACAATTTGGAATCACATGGATCTCTTGCCTATTTTTTTCAGCTTCACTTATCTTTTTTCAGCAGATGAATGTGGGGGAAGGGATTTTTATTAAATGCATGTTTCATAACAATACAGGTGCATCTAAAAAGGAATATCATGTAAAAGTTCCTTTTTTCCCTGTGATTTATTTCAGAAGGCTTCCTGAGCCTTCATGCTCTCACTCTGATTCAGTACACACAACTACAATCATGAGGGAGACTGCAGACTTCAAAAATGTACTGAGGACAATCATTGTTACCCTCCACAAGGAGGGTAAGCCACAGAAAGTGACTACTGAAAGGGCAGGCTGTTCTCAGAGGCTGTATCAAAGCATATTCATGGAAAGATAACTGGCAGAGAAAAGTGTGGTAAGAAAATGTGCACAAGCAACAGGGATGAGCTCAGCCTTCAGAGGATTGTCAAACAAAGCAGATTCAAGAACTTAGGAGAGCTTCACAAGGAGCGGACTGAGGCTGGAGTCAGTGGATCAAGAGTCACCACCACACATAGGAAATGGACTAGAAGTGTTGCATTCCTAGTGTCGAACCAATCCTGAACCACAGACAACATAAGCATCTCACCTGGGCTAGGGAGAAACAGACCTGGACTGTTTCTTGACTGAATTTCGAAAAACCCCTCAAATATCGCAAAAAAGTTTTAACGCTCTCATGAGGAGGTTTTCAGATGTTTCGATCGCAAAAGTGCAATGAAAACACTTTTTCCGCATTAACAAGTCACAGGACATAACGTATGGTGTCACATGACCAGATCACTCCGAGGCTACAAGGCGCGGTACGTGTGGACAGAAGAGGAGACAAGACTTTTCCATATCATAATTACACCCTTATTTACCATACATATGGACTTTGCCTCTGAAATATCATCTGTTGCCTTCATCTTTTGTTCAAAACTACCAAGGCAACTGCTGTAGATGTAATCATAACCATACCAACATGCAACAGCTTTGGAATGTCCAGCTTCCTTGCAGCGGAGTCTTGCGAGATGAGATTTCACGAGAATTGCAAGGCTCATGACCAAAACACCCTTCAAGTGGAAACCCATTCAAAGCACAATTGTACTTTGACAAAATGTAATAAATATCATTTGTATTTTGCGAAAAAACGTAATGGAAACCCAGCTAGTGATGGTTTGGGGTTCAATGTCATCTGCTGCTGTTGGCCCACTGCTCTTTATCAAGTCCAGAGTCAACGCTGTCAGCCATCTACCAGGAGATTTTAGAGTCCTTCATGCTTCCATCTGCTGAGGAGCTTTATGGAGATTCTGATTTCCCTTTTTCAGCAGGACTTGGCACCTGACAACAGTGACTACCAGAAACTGGTTTGCTGACCATGGTATTACTGTGTTTGATTGGCCAGCCGACTGGTCTGACCCGCATCCTCTAGAGCAGGGGTGTCAGCTCAAGGCCCAGGGGCCAAATCCGGCCCGTGGAACTATTATATATCCGGCCCCCAAGACCATATCATATTTGTGTTATTAATGGCCCACCAGTATGAGGTCTGCAGATTTTCTCTGGTATGATAATGTAAACTTCAACTTGATTATTTAAAATATCCTTGTTAAGCCATAAAAATCTATAAAAGTAAAGAGTAAGAGCGATTTCATAAAAAGTGATGAATATGGGGAAAGATATTTGTGTTTTTATTTCATATTTTCATTTTTGCATCACAAGTTTACGGCTCAAACTTATGATTTCGACTTTTCAATTCATACTTTGACCTTTTCAACTCAGAATTTGGATTTTATATGTCCCATTTTTATCTTTTAGATACTCAAAGTCACATTTTAACCTTTTCAACTCCTTACTTTGGCTTTTTAATCCCATATTTTGACTTATAAACTCATGGTTTCAAATTTTTTTCTTATATTTTGACATTCTAAATTAATATTTTTTACTTTATATATCATATTTTGACCTTTTAGACTCTCAAATTTAAAATTAAGTCATATTTTTAACTTTGATTTGACCGATTTGATTTGACACACGATTTCAAATTTGATCTCATATTTTGACCTTTCAAATTTATGATTTCAACTTTCTCCTCATATATTTTTTGCTCTTTAACAACATTATTTTTCTGTTTTTAATATCATGTTCTGATCTTTTGAACTAATAAATTGGAATTTTTGTCTCAGATATGAGCCTTTAAACTTATCATTTTTTACTCTTTTGAATTTTCAAATGATTTATCATCAGTGCTGGGGTTTTTCATATGTTATTACTGGTAAAAATGAGGTTGACAGTTATGATCAAATGTTGACCCTTTCAGGCCCTCAGGTCAGACCTAAATCCAGAATCCAGCCCCTGCTGTGACTGAGTTTGACACCCCTGCTCTAGAGAATTTCTGGGAAAATGTGAAGAGGAAGATGAGAGACACCAGACGAGCTGAAGGCTGCTATCAAAGCAACCTGGGCTTCAAAACACCCCAGCAGTGCCACGGACTGATTGGCTCCATGCCACATAGATGCAGTAATTTGTGCAAAATAAGCTCCAACTAATTACTGAGTGCATAAAGTTGCATAGTTTTCCTGAAGGTCAACATTTCTGTATTATAAATCCTTTTTTGATTTGTGTTTTGTGATTTTCTAATATTCTGAGGGAGTGGATTTTTTTTATTTCTTTGAGATTAAAACAAAAAAAAAGTCTTGAAATATTTCACTTTGTAAGAGAGGAATCTGGAGTACATGGAATTGCACTTGAATTAAATCACAGGGGAAAAAAAGAACATTTTCATAATATTGTTTTTATTTAGATGCAACTGTACATATTGTAGCTTTAAGGAAATTGATTTTTTGTTGGAAAGAAGGATTTTTGACAGATTAATGGAGGTTTATCATTTGCAACTAAGAATCCAGCAAGGGAAAGTCTAATTCAATGTTATACATTTTTGTCTTTATACCTGCACTGTTCTTCACAGCACTATCTGCAGCTCAGTTTGTATGCAATAGGAGCTCCTGTCCTGAAATGCTTTGCAGTGCTTTTCTTTATGACTAACTTTAGGCTGATGATATTTCACAAAACAACAGTAATCTGCCTTTATTGTTAAAGATAATTGGTCCAATGTGTGGGCACAGTGTGGGATTAAAAACAAACTTTTCAAAGAAACACCCTTGAAACTTATTCAGAATTAATCCAAACAAGAAAAAAACAAGTCTTGGCTGCAGCTCACAGATATTTAAGAGATGTTTCACTGCAGAGAAACAAAGGAAGAAAGGCCTTGTGATTCCAGCCCACTTCTAATCATCTTCACCCTGGGAGCCGCTCCTGTATGCACCAGCCCTCCTACCTTTCTGGCTTCATTCTGCATTTGACTAGAACAGTAAATGTGCCAGTTGAAGCTCAGGGGGCAAACCAGTGCCCGCTGTAAAGGTGCAGTGTTTTGCTTTTTTGGATGCAGGCCTTATTGGCTTATTCTGGGAAAGCTTTTACTTTCGCCTGAGCATCCTCAGCTGTGCATGCAGCACTGCAGTGAGTAAAAAAATGACTCCAAAAACAGCAAATGTCAAGGAAGGAGTTTGTTTTTACATTTTTAATCCTCTAAATATATTTAAAATGTTTTGTTTAAAGCATAAAGTCAAACATGTGAGGCTTCAAATGTTAAAAATTGCAAAAATGTGGAGACAAGGTCGTCCCTTGACAGAGGCGATAAGCTGGTTGCCACTCTGAGTTTGCGGGCTCATTCATTTTCAGCACAATGAAATGTGCATCGGGGTGTTGAGGTCGGACCAAACCAAAACCAAGGGGCCAATGATTTGATTTTCTGCTCCATAAACACTTTCTTATTTGGAAGCGGTGCAATGTGCCATGCAGCAGAGGTGGCCGTCTTTATGTAATTTGGCTCTATGAGGAGGGAGCTGCTGACAGCCAGATCTCAGTGTTGGTCCAACAGAGGGCAAAGAGCTTATAAAATTAATTTTCTGTGGAGAGAAGCCTCTAAAGAACCTCGGATAGAATTTGCTCGCTTGAATTTTCTTGTCTCTGCTTAAATGGATTGTGGGGAAATAGTGTACCGTACCTGAGCTCACAGTGTGACTTTGTGACATGAACTTTCTCTGCACAGTGAATGTTTTTCCTTTTTTTAAACTGTCTTTGCAGAGGAAGAGTGGGCCAGCTCCCGTCCCAGCCTCAAAGCCCCGATTTTACGGCTGACAAGAGGGGGCTACAGGAAACATCCCTATGGTAGATACTGAAGGTGCTCCAGATATGTGATCTCCGATGACAAACTCTTTCTATATTTTTTAAATCCTCATGAAAAATGATGTGACATTTGCTTTTTTTTTTGTTCGTCTCCCTCAGACATAGAAATAAAGAATAACCCCATAAGCACACAAATCCACAAACCTTAATGTTACTGGAATAGTTGGGATTTTATGCATAAGAATTAAAGTCAACAGTTAAAGACACATGAAAACACGCTCACCCTTGGTGTAATTTTCCACCTTTTTCCCCTCAGACAAAAGGTAGTTATGTCAGATTTTTGACATTTAACAGCAGACTTCTTTTGTTATGTTTGTTTAGGACATGAGTTTCCATTTGTTGTCTTTAATGAAGTGATTTAGAAAGTTTAGCAGACCCTGTGAGGCAACACAGCATTGGAAAAATGCTAAACTGAAAAACAGAGTATGTCGACTCTTACTGACTCCAAAAAACTCAGGTAAATCTGAGAAACGGGCAAAACCTTGAGCTTGTTTACAGAAAGAATTTTCTACATTTGGGAACGTGAGCCTCCCCCAGTAGAACATAATTTATTCTAAGGACCCCCACCCTCATAAAAAATATGATTTCAGCAACTATATTTTCAAACATTAATGTCTCATCTTCAAATATTTTTATGTTAACATTTTTATACAGTGGTTAACAAATTTATTAGACCACCCTAACCCTAACCAAAGTAAGGTTCATGCCACAGCTGCCCTAAAGTAAAGGAACACTTCAACATTTTGGCAAATTCGCCCATTGCCATAATTCCTACAGTCTTAGTAATAGGTTCATTACCTTTAGTTGTCAGTGCAAGCTATTTTTAGATCAGCGCTGCCGAGTTCGACCCTGCTGTGCCAACTCAATGTAAGCAGACGGTATTCCGGCTTTCCCTTGTCAAACTCATCAAATACACAATCCAACAACTCCAAAACGCTCTCGTGGATAAGTTGTGACCTGCACATTCACCACGCTATGAAATAATAACGTATAATTATGTAACATTACGACGCACGAAGCAAATACTCTTAACTATTTCTTGAGTAAACCACTGGGCGGAGTGACACAGTGCAGCAGCCATGTCTGGAGTGTAGTTCCAGCTTTGCATTTAGCTTTAAAACATTTCCATCTCGTAATGTTCCATGATTATTTCATAGCATGGTGAAGGTACAGGTCACAACTTGTCCACGAGAGTGTTTTGGAGTTGTTGGATTGGGTATTTGACGAGTTTGATGAGGAAAAGCCGGAATACTGTCTGCTTACATTGAGTTGGCACAGCAGGTCCAATCTCGGCAGCGCCGATCTAAAAATAGCTTGCACCGACAGCTGAAGGTAGCGAACCTGTTACTAAGACTATAAGAATTATGGCTATGGGCAAATTTGCCAAAATGTTGAAGTATCCCTTTAACAGCATTGGTAATTACCAAAATCATTTTTTAGGTTTCTGCAATGATTAATACACCAACATGTTGGAGCTCTTTAACTATATTTTTTATGCTAAAATATCATTATTATTGTTATCCATGAATTTTCAAATTTACTGATTTACAAAAAACCTGAAAAAGTAGTAAAGCACATTATTATTTCTTGATTAATATGTCTAATTATAATTTTTACTTGCATTCCTGAACAGAAAAATGAGTTTTAGTGTTTGAATGTTATGCTTGATTAATTTCTGACTTCTCAGAGAAGCCCATTGAGCCGGCTCAAATTTAGATGAATTCAGTTTGAAATCCCTCATTCCTGAACAAAATGGTAAAACGTGGAGAGCTCACTAAAAATGAAAGAGTCTGCATTAAAGCACTTCATGATGCTGGATGGGCTTTGAGACAAATATGACAGGTGGTCTAATAAATTTGTTAAGCAATGCATGTATTTTGGTCTGCATATGTTTTTAAACATCCATCTTTCCCAGGCGATCAGTTTTTGGTTTCAGTATTGAACTTATTGCCAGTACTACCTGATTATTATGCTCTATGCTCTAATGTAGCGGTAACTATGAGTTTGCATCTATGCAGTTGATGCAGGATTGTGTAACAGCAGATCATCCTCCATCTTCAGCCTTGCCTGGTTCTTGGTTTTGATCATTGTTTATGCCAAAAACTGCCCTTGCAGAGGTTGTTGTAGTGTTTACAGTGCATGATGTCTCAGTTACCTTCAGTGGCAGAAATTCCATTTGCTTCCCGTCATAAAAAATTCCCCTGGTTTGGTCAGGAGACTTAGTGTTTTTGTCTCTGCGTGATCCCAGGTGTCACACAGCCTTATGCTGCCATCAGCTTGTAACTTTGCAAATTAAACACTGTGGCCTCTAAGAATCATCAGGACCAATGTAGGAAAATCCTAACTTTAATAGTCAATTCTAGTATAGTCTCTGCATTAACTATAAATCTGTGCAATTTGCCCCATGCACAGCAGAAGTTAGCAAAGCAAATCACCTTTTGCTGGTTTATGGTTCTGCCCCTCCCCTGAAGTCCTGTGGCGCCTCCCAGGGGAGGCCCGCCTCACACTTTGAAAAAACTGTTAGTTTAAGGCACAAAGTTGATTAATGGGTAAACAACGTACTGCTACTGAATAGCCAGACTGTACTTAAAACCGCATGGTTCACAGTCACGGGCTGCAAGGCGGCACTGTTGCTTCACAGCAAGAAGGTCCTTGGTTCACTTTCCGGTCAGGGCCTTTCTATGCGGAGTTTGCATGTTCTCCCCATGCGTGCGTTGGTTCTCTTCAGGTATTCCGGCTTCCTCCAACCACCAAAAACATGCTCTTTAGGTTAATTGGTAACTCTAAATTGGTCGTAGGTGTGAGTGTGCCTGGTTGTCTGTCTCTATATGTTAGCCCTGTGATTGACTGGCGACCAGTCCAGGGTGTACCCAACCTCTTACAGTGACAGCTGGGATAGGCTCCAGCCCCTCATGACCCCGCCAACGGGATAAGTGGTATAGACAATGGATGGATGGATGGTTCACAGTCACATTGAGTGTTATATATTAAAGGTTGGATATTCACACACAACTGCTGTAAGTTTCCAAAAAGCAACGTCTTTAGTTCACTGCTAGGTAATGATTGAAGTGCATGTGTTTTTGCTAAGGCCTCTCTCCAGGCACTCTGGCTTTCTCCCACCACCAAAAACACGCTTGTTAGATTAACTGGGGGCTCAAAGTTGGCTGTAGGCATGAGTGTGAGCATGGTTGTTTGTCTCTGCATGTCAACCCAGCAATTCACTGGCAACCAGTCCAGGGTGTACCCCACAGCTGGGATAGGCTCTAGCGCCCTGCAACCACAGATGGGATAAAGCAGTATGGACAATGCATGGATGGAGGGTTCCATAAGGGTCAATGTGGTGGAATTTCAAAATGTGGCAAAAAAGAGACTTTTCAGTCAGTCAACTCAGGTATGCGATTGTCCAAGCATTTATGATGGCAGGGTAGCATTTGTTTGGTGTCAGGCTCCTTCTTCATCATACCACCTAGATCTACTTTACATGCAGAATTAAAAAGTGATAACATCTTAAACCCCCTGTTGGAGCCTGCAGGTAGGTGCTGGGGTGGAGGTGGATTGAAAGTAGGAGCACAGTGCTGATTGAGGGCAGAAGTGGCAGTTGCAGAGCAGAGGAGGAGACTGTAAATCTTGCATCTTAAATAGACCACTGAATTAGTAGGATGTGCGTCATGTGAATTGATTAAGATGCATGTCAGGTGTGAATCATTAGGCTTGAGATGACTGCCCTAACTAGCTTGCAGGCATCTCTTCATTAGCTGTGATTAACTACAGCAATGCTGGGATTAATTCTGATTAGCAATGTAACAGTTTGACGGCTCTACCAGAAATGCAACAGACCAGTTCTTAGCGTCCTATTCTGGCACTGTGGCCATCAGCAAAGCTGCTGTAGTCAGGGACTTGTGAGGAGGGACAGCTATGTTAGGTACAGTCAAGGGCTGATAACGACAATTGGAGAGAGGTGGAGAGGGCAATCAAGAGCATGAGTAAGCTGTTAAAAACAAAGCAGTGATGCAGAGCAACCAGACACTGGGTTGGGAGATGAGTGCGTGAGGTCACTGCGAGTACATCCATATATAATCACGTTCATCAAGGCAAACTCATCTTCTGCTCCGACAGCACTTAAAACAAGCAAAATCTATTTTTCCTGTCTGTCGTCCCCCTGCAGCTCCCTGAATAAACCACGTTTTCTTTAAGACATACATAACACTTGCTCTGATTTTTCCCAAACAGCACAAAAGCTGCTTAGCTCATTGTGGGTCACCCAACATTGTGTAGCACACAAGATGATTCCTTAACCAACAAAAGCTGCAGAGAAAATGTGACACTCACATCACAGTGGATGTGGGCTCACTCTGGTTTTAAAATAAATCTTTAACGCTTCAGTAGAGGGTCCACACATCACTGATGATTTATAATGAATTCATGCATGAAAACTCATGTATGAATCCATGATGAGATATCAGCGATGTACACATATTAAAAGAATCTCATGCATGTCTTCATACGTTAATTAATGCTGCTGAAATCATCATGACTCTTTGAGTTATTAAGGATGTTCATGATTTCTTCATAGGTAAGTCTGCACCTAAAGGGACAGGACAAAAAACAATCTGCTTAATTCCAAGAATAATTTTTTATGCAGCAGTTTATAATAATTCACTCATCATTCATTGACCATCAAAAACAAAAGCACTACCTATCAAGTTTTTCTTCAGATTGAAAGAAAAGACTAGAAACATAAAACCTTTTCCTTTTCAGACTTTACCTTAAGCAAAGTTGTCCCCCACTCATGTAAGATGCTGGTTCCCCAAATCCTGAGTACTGAGACATCTCCAGTGTATTTCCTTAAAGCATCACAATGGTCAAACCAGATCAGAGAGTCAGTCTGATCTAGAGGAATGAGAAAACCTTATGCGATCTGAATGGGTTGTTGCTGGATGACATGCCAGTGACTTAAGATAGTTTTAAGATGTTTTTTGCTGTATATGTCTCCTGCTTTAATTGATAAAACAACGTGACTTAAAGTTTTAGTGCTTTTAAAACACTGACAACAGACGAAGAGAGCACAAATGACCTGATAACCTTCATTAAAGGCAACAAGTGGAAACTTAACCTTCCAAAATACAAATCTCTGAATGAAAAGTTACTAAATAAGCTTTGTTTTATAAGAATATGTAATGTTCATAGGTCTAAATCAACCCCCCAGTTTACCCATAACCAGAGGTGGGCTCAGTTAATCAGAAATGTTACTGTTAATAGAGATGCACCGATACAGATGTTTTTTCAACACTCCCACTGTGACAACATTTTCTCTCATGTTTGACCATAAACACAGGAGACTTTCTCTGCCCAGTAAAAAATCTCTTATTTGAGCCATCAGTCAGGCATACCAGATATCAACCTGATTAGACACAACAGACAAACACTGGCTATAGATATCTGTTCATGCTACTTTAATTATGCATGTCTGATGTTTGTCAGCAAGGCCAATATCAGCTAATACCAATGTTAAGATGATGCATCTGTACATCCCTATCTGTTAACTGTTAATCCATGATCAAATATATCATAAGCAAGCAATTATAAATCTGCAAGAGAAATCAACAAAAGTTGATATTAACTTAAACTTTCAAACTTATGGGGTCAGAAAGTTCACACTCGGTCCACCAGTGTGTTTTTTCCTTGTTATTATGACTAATTGAACAATTTCTATGTAAAAATATCACACCAGACATCACTAATAAGTTATGACTCTTGTGATTCTGACCATTTACGATCCAACCGAGACAACAGGAACAAGCTTCAGATCCATCAGATGATTTAAAGGGATATTTCTGTATTTTTGAAGTTGGGTTGTGTAGGTACTCATGCTTCTTTAATAATGACATGTCAACAGAAGACAGCACGTTATTGCCACTTGAATCAAAAGAACTTACTTGTTGTGTCCTCTGATGAAGCCTGAAACAGCTTTCCAGATACACTAAGGCGGAAGAGGACGTAGCCAGCAGCCAAGCTCGCATTGCAAAATAGCCAAACACAGAGGCTATAGGGGTGAAAAATAAAATGCTTTAAAAATTTTCTATGTAGTGCACAATTTAGCCAATGTTGATTTTTTTTACCTTAAACTCCCTAAATTATGTGACAAAGCCTAGCGTCCCAAGGGTGTCCTGTTTGAAAGGGCAACACTCACTGAAATCACTAGTGGCTAATGCCACTACTATTGCCAAGTACCTTAAACCGGGTGTACACTGTGTGATTTCAAGCCGACCATACAAAGGTCGTGGCAGAATGTCATCTCACACTGTGCGACTGGATCGTTTACGATGCACGACCATCGTGCACGAGTTGTGTGCTCACACTGTACGATCCGACAGTCGTGCACGACCTGAGTGCTCACACTGTGCGACTGAAGTCAAGACGGACTGTGACAGAAACCCGCGGAGTTTTCTTTTTTAAAGGCTCACACATTCAGGGTGGGGCATATCCCCCCACCCCACCCCCCATATCTCTCCTGCTCTCTCTCTCTCTCTCTGTCTCTCCTGCTATTTCTCCCTGTGTGTGTGTGAGACAGGAAGCACCTCTGTGTCTGCAGCTGCAGCAGGTCAGCAGATGGGAGTATTTCCTGCTCATTCTTTTACTTTATCATAGCGGGGTGCATCAGAAAGTGTTTCCAGCTGTTTTCATGGTAATTTAGGACGTTGTCTGACCCTTTATTTTGCTCGTGTTTCTCCTCTCGCTGTGAAGTGTCTGGAGTCGTACGACCAAAATATCAAACATGCCAGAAATCCTCCCGACCAGTTGGGAGCTGATCGTAAGGTCGTGCAACGGGCTGTGGTCGGCTATCATATGCCCCTGTTACACAGCACAAGAAACAACGCCCGATCCGACTGAGAGTCGCATGACTCCCTTTGGCACATTGTATACCCGGCTTTACTCAGCCCAATTTTAAAAAATGCCAAAATATCCTTTCAAGATCCAACCAAGACAGCATCAAGCTTCAGATCCATCAGACAGCCTAAAAACAAGCAGCTCTTGTTAGCAGGGGGTCAATCAATAACGTTTTTTCAAGGCTGATACTAAAACCAATTATTGGTAAGTGTCAGAGTGATTGGTGATATTTGGAACCAATATACATTTACATTAAAAATGAGCCGTTAGTCTGTTTTTTTTTTTTTAATTTAAATGTGCAATATCAATGATCCAATCCACCAAACAACACCAAGCAAGAGTCAATGGCCGAATCAACTGTTTGGCATTGGCAGAGATTTGGTGTGGCACCGTTTAAAAGGGAAATAAACAGGCTTTCCAGTGGTATAAGATTTACTGCCTAGACACACTGTTACAACAAAGAAATTATCTACCAAACACTAATTTCTTTACATTTTGTGCTAAGTTTAGATGAAAATCTACTTTTTGCAGACAAAACCTCATGCCCCCAGGGGCCCGGCTGGACTCTATGCTGGGAACCAGTGCCCTAAAGAACAGGACACCGTATGCTTTTGATTTGAAACTGACTTTAACAAAAACCTGTTATTAAAAGAAGTTAAAGGTTTACCAAATCATCTTCCATGTTAAAAGGGAATAAAAAACATATAATTGACAATTAACTGGCGTGTGCCCAGCTCTGCCCATAACTGATGCTGTATAAAACTTCATGGTAAAAGTTCACAGAGTTGATACCACAGACTAAAAGTTAGCTTAGCCATTATTGTGATTTTAAATGAAATGTGGGATTGTTTATCGTGTAAAGCACATTTTTTTGTTTGGGTTAAAAGCAATCAGCAATATTCAATGTGTGATTTATATTCGGTGCATTGTTTTGTGTGTAATCTGTATTTGTACATAAAGCATTTAATAAAAACAACATAAACCTCAAGTCAGTGTGTAAGCCTCTCTAAATAGGAGCCATAAAATGCATTTTTCCTGTAGTTTGTTAATAAAAATGACACCAAGACTTTTTAACTACTGTTTTCAGGTAACAGCTAACTCGTCTTATAAAGAAATCTCACCAACCTGTCTCTAAGCGGCACTTTAAATACTTCCTGCACAGTCGTCTTTCTCAATCTTTGATCACTTTCTTATTTAGAAACTAATACATCTCTTTTCTTAATCCATCCTCTGAAGTTTTACACCATTAAACAGACTCTGATTGACTCTGAGAATGATATGGAGTTAAAAGAGGTAAGAAGCCCTCATATATTATCATCTAAATGCATTAATTAATAAGCTTAGCGTCTGAAGCTGAGCATAATGGGCCATACAGGAAGTCGATTTGGATATCCAGGCTCTCAAAGTGTGTTTTTGCTGAGTGAAAAAAATCTTTTTATCTGCGACTCATCAATGTCTCTGCTAACCTCTGTCTGAGTTTCTGTCATTTAACCTGAGAAAGCTGGATTTTCACTGTAGTTTCCCGTGCTTAAACATCGAAGCTGAAGTCCATTTAGCGCTTTGAATTCTCCTTTGTGATTAGTCCACCTGAAGCCCGGCTCGCATAAAGAGCGTAGATCACTGGACTGAAAGGAAGACTAAACACTAAGCAGGTAACCCCAATAATAATAATTCTAATTTAATAATCAATGCTAACCTCCACTTAAAAAAAGTAAACCTGCCCTTTTTAACCCCGAATAAATGCCTGTTGAATTAAAATCCCCTCATATCTCTAAATAAACATTCACTGAGCTAACAGAAGAGATAATACGTTTTAATAAACCAGACTAAAATAATGTCCGGCAAACTAAACATAATATCATCCTTTTAAATTAATCCAAAAATTTGCTCAAAACTCATCATAAAATCTCATGATATTTATAACGACTTGGATTGGTTTACTTTTTTCACAGTGATGGGATAGAATGTCTGTTTTGTGCTGTTTGTGGACATGCATGCAGTGTGGTGGTTTTGTTGGTACACAGCTGAGTCATTTTTTAATACTGTTTCTTTTTTTTTCTTCTTTTGTAGATAAAGAAACACACTATTGTGTGTTTTTACCAAAGCGGAGAGGGAAGTCACAGGTGAGTAGAGTTAAATGTACACATCTGAAAAAGGAATCCAAAAGTTTGAGAGCTCTTCCTGCTGCAGTATAGGTCTTAAATTCTATTTTCTCCATGTTAACATGGAGTTAACATTAAGTTCTGATCACAACGTATATCCAAGTGGTCATTTTATTCTAAAAATTTTGGTTTTCAAGTTACGTGATTCACAAAAGACTGGATGTATAAAGCAGTTTATGAACGATGGTGCTTCAGCATCTCTTGATGTAGCGAAGCCTCATATGCCAAATCGCCATCAGCGTGTGCAACACCTTGGCGATAAACATCCCCAAACATCCCCATTGTTGCGCCTCTGTGTTTTGGTGTGAAAACTTTATTGTTCATCATGTCACGTGACGAAACATTTGGTTCCTACACCTACATATGGGTGACGTAGAGGCCAAGGAGAGACAGAGACTTGAGAATGATTATAAACAGCAAAAATATTTTAAAACACACTCGAACACACACTTCAGCTTTTAAATATTAAAGAGTTTTTAAATATTCATATTATATTCGAACCCTGAAATTCGTTCCAGTAGCCTTAATGGGAACTACAGTTACCAAACCCTTGCTTACCCATCATCCTCTGCGCTTCAATCGCTGGCTTTTGGCCAGGCCAAAACAAGTTACAGTCCCATAACAATGCAAGTGCTGAACAGATCACAAGGTGTATTGGTGATGTATCACCTAACACAACAGCTGTTTTCAGTGGTGGACAATAAAAGTTTTAGAAGGTTGGGAAAAGCTGCTGGAGCCTGAGTATATATTTTTAAGCCTAACGCACAACTACAGCACTTTTTTGCACAGATTGTTATATTTTTAATCACACAATAAATATCCATTTGGACTTTCTACTGAGGTATTAACACACTGTGAGACTTTGATCCTGTTCCATTCCTACCACAGTATATTCACCATATAGTGCAGTTTGTAGTGAATACGGTGTGATGACAGACAACGCCAGGGTCACTGAATCCCTTCAGACCTACACTTTCACATATATTTCTAACATTTAAACAAGATATGAGTAACAGAAAATCAGCAACCCTGGCTCAATTAACCTCCCTGATTGATTTTATTTGAAAAAAAAAAAAAAAAATAGCTATTTTAAATTCTGACTTCAACTCATAGCAAACAGCTTCAAACAGAATGACATTTCCTCCATGTTAATAAGCTTTCTTTTTAATGCTAACCACAGTTTACAACTGAATATGTCCATTTCTGTTTATGGGTTTATATTTTCTTTTAGCTCTGTGCACTCTTAAAAGACTGAAATATAATTTCTGTCCTGCTGCACACTCTCATGAATCAACCGTTAAATCTTATTTATGTTAACTCAGAGTGTTAGAGTACGTTTAACTCTGGCATCTCATTAAAAACACAATAAAGAACAGACAAGCAATTAAAATTAGAGAGAAAATCTGACTAAAACTGTGGTTTGATTTGAAGTAATTAATCATCTGATTTGTAGAACAGCAGAGAAGTGAGAGTATGAGGCAGCTTGAAGAAAGGGATGTAAGCAGTATGGCTTGGAAATGCAGATTTAGAATTACTTATACAGTGTACTGAAAACCAGACTGAGGCGATTTAATAAGATACTTACTGTATCTAGCTGTTTCTTTTTCAGGCAAATAGGATTTTTTTATTCCTCCTGCATCCTGTATTTGCATCTTTCCTCCCTGCTGTTTCTGTAAAAAATCCTATTTGTGTGTATTTTTCACTCTGGCCTGTTTTGTGCAAATACAGCTCCACTTAATCCCCGTGGACAAATACCTGCTGACCTATTCATAATTCATACCCCTCTTCTGACATTTTTCCAAAGGTGAAAATTCTCTTTGAAAATATATTCAGTGGCATAACGCCTTAATTGCACACTTGTTCTGGTAATGCATGAAAAGATTTATGAACAAAGCAAACCTAGCAGTGCAAAATGTTGCATCAGTAGTTGTTTATATTTAAGCTGGAGACAGATTCCTCTCCTAGAAGGCTGCAATAAGTCATGCTTTCCCATTTTCGGTATGCACAAAATGCTTTTTTAAAAAGCACTATAGCACCTTTTGTTGATTTCATGCTCATTAAATTATCGTCAATCTAAATGGGCTGTCAACTGCAGAGCACATTAATAGGATTGATTGAGACAGGGCCCAAAAAAGCCTCAAGAACCAAGGCAATGTTTCAGCAATGTGACCTCAATAACCCCAGTCTTTATCAGAGTAAAATGTGACATGCAGGAATCCGTACTTGCCAGTGTAGATAAGGACTGTAGCTTTCTCTCTTGTCACAGCAGGCTATCATTTTGTCTATGACTCTATTTAGTGACAAGAAATATTTCAGCAAGAACAAAGAGTCTGTAAATAGTCGCAAAAAGCATTTAATGTTTAACAGTCTCTAGTGTAGCATGGAATTAAAGTTCTTTGTAGTTATTCTAAGCTTGAGAAATAAAAGACATCACTTTATGCAAAAGACATATCATTTGTATCAAAGTGCGAGTTCAAGAGGAATAATATGCAGATTTAGTGATAAAAGAACTCTCGTTAAATCTTCATGAAGCCAAAGCTGCATCTAAACTGGGATTAAAGCCTTTCCCCACCTGGCTAATGTTGTTTTTTGGCCAACTTCCTCAACAACATGCAGCGTATTCCTGAAAAAGTTATTTATTTACTAGCAGCCATATGGAGGCAGACTGTGCAGGTTTACCATGTGCAGACTCACTGGAGAGAGAATTTACTCTTAATCGCTGGATGTGGCCTGTAGCATGCTGGGATACAAAACAAAGTGGGGTTGCATTTACAGGGGGGTGAAAAATTGGCAAATTCATATGCTGTTCAACCAATCAAACAATAGAAACAGTGCCTTTTAGAACAGCTATTTTGGCTATATTAATGTGATCTATAAGTGTGTAAATCTCGGCCTGTTGTACTAATATGAAACTGTCTGTTGGATGGGCATAGGTGTATTTAGCCAGTGATATAATTTGGAGCCAAATCAAGCAGGCTAGTGCTAGATGGTAGATGGCAAATGCTGCACTGGTGCCATGTTTCTCTCACTTTTCACTTTCACAACCAGAGTTAATTTCGTTGACTAAACTTATGACTTAAACTATTCATCAACAGCCTTTTTTTCCATGACAAAAACTAGACTAAGACTAACAAAAATAGATCTGTGATGACTAAAACTGACACAAAGTAAGTTTAGTTTTTGTCAAGATGACTAAAACTAGACTCAAATGTAATGTAATTTTTGTTGAACATTCAAAATCCATGATATTTCTCCACTGTGGGTAAATCTGTCAAAAAAAACAATGCAGCTGTATCTCTTCTGCCTCTCAGCTGTAGAGAGCAGGGACCCCAGGTTTGGCAGATTGCAGAGAACACACTGGCATGACTTGGTACCAGATTTAGGCAAGAAAATAAATGATTGGACTAATAGTAAAGACTAAAATATGAGGACTTTTTATGGACTAAAACTAAACTAAAATGTCTTGAATTTCTGTTGACTAAAACTAGACTAAAACTAAAAAGGGTAGAAATTACTAAAATGGGACTAAAACTAAGAGATATTTCATGGAAAGACTAAGACTAAAAGTAAAACTAGCTGCTGAAATTAACACTGTTGTGCCGGTTTGGAGCAGACACTTGAGATTATGGAAAGTTAAATAAATTGTTACTTTTCATTATGTCTCACTTCTTTCCTCCTCTTCTTTGCTAATCTGGTTGAAAAAGCTGCAAGGAGCCAAATCTGTCATCAGAGCTGTTGGTCATGATGTTACATCTGCCGATTTTTAAGCCAAATAACTAATTAAAGCAAAACTACACAGAAAAATGAAAACTTGGAAATCGGCATGATAATAGTAATCTATCCCACCTAACTATTAACCTTACAAAGCAGATGGAATCGCCAGATTCCATGTCTGTCATCAGGCAATTCCATCTTGCAAAAATCTGATCTACATTTGTGCCAAACCAAGAATGGTTCTGACCAATCAGGGTCATTTGAGCTGATAGCAATGGCTGCCATCAGTCTAGCAATTAGCTCGGATGTAGCTATAGCATTGCGGCAGCTTTGTCAACAAGACTGTACCACACTTCTTTATTAAAACAAGAGTAAAGAGCCACATGAAAAACATTTTTTTGCTGCTTTCCCGATGTGCTTGAGCATGCATTGTGATAGTTACAGGTGGAAGGAAGCTGGTTTGGCTCCTACAAGGTAGTGATTAGCTTGGATGTAGCTGTAGAAAAGAGGCAGTTTAATCAGACCTTGACAACACTTCTTAACTAAAACAAGAGCAAAGAACCACACCGAAAGCTTCTGATAGCAGAGATGTTTTTGCACATCTCCTGATCGGCTTCAGCATGAGTATTAGCCACCGACAACCTCAGCTGTAAACACTATGACTTGCTAGCCTATAGAGCTCAGGTTAGCACTGGAGCTGCATGTCTACTAACTTATTTTGTCTTGTCACTCTGATTGGACCAACATAAATGTGACAGACAGAACATTCGTCCAGTCACTTTCTGAAAATTTTTTGAAAAGTCCTGCCCTTCCCAAGCACATTGTACAGGAGATTTTCCAGAATATAAAATATATATCCGAAACCGTTTATCTGGTGTTTCAGGTAAAGGATATCCTATAGTGGGAGACAGGTCTGACATTATCTGAACAAATCAGCTTGCAAAAAACTGCAGTGAAACTTGGTGAGGGTAGTGGTGAATAAGGCAGGAGCTTGATGTTAATCTGTTTTTTTTTTGCTACTGTAGCACAGGGATTCTCAAACTTTTCAGGTAGCAACACCCAAAATAAGGGTGCCAGAGACTGGGCCCCCACTGTACCTGCAGGTGTTTGCAGCATAGTTGAACACAGCCCTGCACATTCAGGAATAGTCATCCGCAGACCTACATTTTAGGGTATTTTAAACATTGCTTTGATTTAAGCATAAATCTTATCCAAAGACTATGTGTACATTTTACATTTAACTAATTTTATGCATATATTTTCATATAAAAATGGGTGAAATATACAATTTTAAATCACTTAAAAAACATTCTTTGTTTTTTGAAAGGCATCTGCTGACCCCCTGTCAGTGTCTTGTAACCCCCTGGGGGTCCTGAATCCCACGTTGAGAATCACCACTAAAGCAAACAATCACTGTTGTCCAACCATCCCTTCACAAGCACCTTGGTTTTGGAGTCAGAATGTTTTTATTTGACTTCCAAAAGCTTTTGATGTGTCGGCTCATTGATAAGCATTTTCATTCATAAGGAGCTTTGCATTGACCAGAACAGGAGGAAGATCTAAGTGCACACATTTCCAGGTAGATTAGGATTTATAGAGAGAGCATTGTGTGAAGATGTGCAAGCATGCATTATTTTGGGGCCATGCCAATTTTGGGTTTTGGCGTACGTGTAAGCACTTTTATTTTAAATGATACCACAGGTTTTTAATTATGTTTTAATTAGGTTTTTAATAATTTAAATGATTATGATTGGGATTTTTGTCCTTATTGAGGAGCCCTAACTTGGGGTAGGACTAGGCTGACTGGCTAGCCGGCACACTGTGACTGTTTGCCAGCTGTACCCTTTTGTTTCCCGTTTGCTTAAAAGTTAGTAGCAGTCAGCATTTCCAACAAAGCTACTGCCACCACTGAGCTCCAGAACATATCTGCAGGAATCATTGACACTGTGTCCATGTTTTATACAGTCTACAGTGTTAACATGCAGGAGACAACAGTCCTTGAATCCTAATGTGCATCACTTTTGTTTTATAACTCGACAGCCTATTCAAATTGAGTCTAAGCCTGCAGTATTGTTCAGTTATATTGAAGAATTACTCGACAGCACTCTGCAGCTCTGCAACATGACTCATGTTCATGCTCCCTTTGCCTTTCTGCAAAATAGCATTTTCTCCTTCTTTCCAGAGCAGCAAGCTCAGGAATCTGCTCCCAGAGGGATGAAGATTGTGCTCAGCTATCAGACACGTTCGGGTCCTTCATCAGTCAGAAAAGTAGCTTGGTACGTATTTCAAGTTGTTCACCATAAAACATCCATAAAGCTGTCTGCATTTTTTCTGTACGACTGACTAAGAAAAGATTAGTTTCTGAGGTTAGATGACAAATGGTTGTGTCAACTTAATGGAAAATTAACAAGATGACTTCACCTTGTACCCCATGAATGGATCACATTGTCAGACGGTTTATATTTCAAGCTATTTTTCTAAGCATAGATTATGGTATATCAGCGGTAAGCTGCAGTGATGATCTATTAATTATAAAAATATGAAGAAAAAACATAGAAATCATTCCAGGGGCACAGCTGATTGGAGGGATTTGTGTATCCTGTGAATAATTGTAGATAAAATCCTAGTCTGCTGTGATAATTAGTGGGAATCTTAGAAAACTGCCAAGAAAAAGATGATGTTTGAATGAATCTAATTGAATGATTTCATGTTCGTCTAAATATACTCATCTACTTTGATCTCAATCTTGTTCCAAATTACTTTATCTTAAACTTAGCTCTCGTGTTTATGTGCACCTGTGAGCTGGATGTGATCAGTGTTGCTGGAAACCCTGTGTGCCAGTGGTGCTCATGCAGCCTTTGCCAGCAGCGCTCTCAGATCCATTTTCATAACATTCCCGTCGCCAGCCTCAAAAGCAGCCAAGAGCTGAAATCCCAAAGCCTGACACGGATGTTGATGCATTTCTTAAAAGTGAATGCGGCTGATAAAACTCTCACATTCAGATTACAAAAAGGATTTCACAGAAAAAACTCATACTTCTTTGTGCGTTTGTCTTGTTTTGCACAAAAGAACTGTGTCCAAAATGCTTTAAGACTCTGCAGCTGTCACCACATCACTCTGCCATTAGTCCAAACATGGATCCACTGTGATTTTTGTTCATTAAGCAGTCGTGGGCTGCAGCCCTGGGCACTATTAAAAAAAAACAGGTGGCTGTTTGTTTTGTTGTTTTGCCAAGTTTATCACCTTTGGCAAGGTTTATGCAGCCTCAACTCTCTTAATAGAGCACATATTACTCTGTTTAGTGCATCCGTTCTTGTGAAAAATCCACCTGATAACTGTTTAGATCATCTTTTATTATTCAGGCGATTTTGGACCTGGTGAGGAAACAAGATGACAGCAAAGACCGACACACAGGAAATAAGGTGTGTATGTGTGTGGTTTACCTTAAAATGACATACATGCATTTTTTCTCTATGTCTCTGTTTCTGCAGATGATTTGCTCCGAATATAAACGACATTCAGGTATTTCCATGAATCTTATTGGTTTTTTCCTCTTCTTTAAGAACTCAGCTGGAAATGTTTTCATAGTCTGGCCCAGTGGGACCAAAGAAAAATAAGACAGAAAAAAGTAATTTCTTTTTCTGCTTTTGGACTCTCAACAACTTTACATACACCGCCAGTAAACAAAGCTTTCTCTCAGGTTGAAAATGAAATCAGTTTGCAACACAAAAGTGGAGTTTTTAATGGAGTTTCAATCTAATTGTGAATGGTTGTATTCATGAAAGTAATTAGTTTTGACACTGAGGTGAAAAGTTAGACTGTTTAAAAGTGATTTAACAGTATTGCTTTGACCTCAGTGGAGTCAGAGAAGCTTGTTTTTAGCAGATTTCCCAATCATTATTAATGCATTTATAAGTACTTACAACATTTAAAACAGCTTCAGCTTCAGCTTTCAGTTTGTTTTAATTATATAATTGTTATAATTTAATTTAAAGTTAAATACATATCAGCAAGGTGCTGAACATCCTAGCGATCATGTCACATGCCCATCATGTACACAGGTTACGTTCTCTGGTTTGACCCGGCCAGCAGCACCTTCCCCACGTCATTCTCCACTCTCATCTCTTTTTCCAAACTAGGAACCACCAGGCCTGCCCATAGAATTATCTAGGCCCCTGAGAAAAACCCAGACAATGGGTCCTAAGTTCCAGTTGTGATTTATTGATGATATCAATGTATGTCTGTTAGATTACTAGCATTAATGCTAGTAGCCTGGCTAACAATCTTAACCCATCTAAAGCTGAAAAGTGGGTCAAACTGTTCTGATGTTAAAAATAACTATTTATGCTACTTTATAACCTGTTTTAACACTTTTACTGCCCATTTTGGCCACTTCTTGTTGCCACTTTTTACCCATTTTTGCTGCTTTTGTCCATTTCTGCCAAGTTTTTTTTGACACTTTCCACCCATTTTGCCACTTCTTCATGCTCCTTTTGACCCATTTTTGATGCTTTTTCAGCATTATTGCCACTATTATGCTACTTGTAAACCACTATTGCCACTTCTATCCCAGTTTTGACATTTTCCACCCATTTCTGCCATTTCCTCATGCCCCTTCTGACCCATTTTTTATGCTTTTAAGCATTATTGCAATTCTTTTGCCACTTTTAACCTATTACTGCCACCTTTCACCATTTTTTACCACTTTTATCCTATTTTTGCGACTCTCCATTCATTTTTGCCATTTCTAATCCATATTTACCTCTTTCTTGCCACACATCTGCCTTTTTAACCCACTTTTGCCACTTATTAGACCACTTTTAACCCAGTTTTGCCACTTTTCACCTATTTTTGCAATGTCTTTATGCCCTTTTTAACTTTTTTTAGGCTTTAAACCAATTTTGCAACTCTTTGTCTATTTTTGCCATTTCTAATCCATTTTTTTCTCTTTTTTGTCCCTTAAAACCCATTTTCCCCACTTTTTCTCTTCTCAGTATTTAATTATTTTACATTAAAGTTTTCTCAGCTTCTTCTACTTCAACCTGAAGTTTGTGCACATCAAGCTTAACTTTGAAGTCTGACACTTTCCTAACGGTTTATTTCAGTGTGCCCATCCACAGTTTATTTTACGAAAGAGGTTTACATTTTTTAAAGGCGTTATTTTACTACAGCATCAATAAAATACATTTCTTTTTTTGTTTGTTTTTATAAGAGTGGTTGTTATTTAGGTAAAAAATAAAGTTTGGTGAACTCCGCTCAACTTTACAGTGGACTGTGATTTTGCCACCCTCCTGGGGCCCCCAATTTGGCTTGGCCCCAATATTCTCTCCCCTTTACCCCCCCTTATGGATGGCCTTGGGAACCACTGCCCTTTTAGCAAAGGTGTAAAGCCCCAAAATAATCTTAAGAATATGCTGTTCTTCCACAGAGTTGGATGCAGTCAACCAATCAATCTTTATTTGAACAGTTCCGTTCCACTATGAGATACCACTCAGAAAGCTACAGTAAAATGGACACATGAAGCCCAACTGGCTTTCATTCGGACTTTTTTTTTTTTTTTTTTTTTTTTTTTTTAGCCACATTGCCATAAAGTCCAGATTGGTGGAGGGCTGCACTGATATTTGTAAGTCTGGAACTTGGTCCCATCTCCAGACAGGATCTCTGGAGCTCAGTCAGAGTGACCATCAGGTTCTTGGTCTCCTCTCTTACTAAGGCCCTTCTTCCCCAATTTCTCAGTTTGGCTGAGTTTAGCAGGTTTGACTCTTTAGGATGGACCTGACAAAACTTTCATTTTACCTCTTACCAATCTGCATCATGTTTTTTTTTCTGCAACCTTGACCTCCATAGACCATGCATGTGCATGTAAGAACATTACATTTTGACTTTTCTACAGCATAGAAATCATTTCTGCTATTAGAATTTTTGATGTAAATTGTCTGGAATGTCCATTGATGTTTAAGTAATTTGCTTGAAATGTTGGGATAACTTGCTATGAAACTTTCACAAATTTTTTATGGCATTTTTAAGGAATTTGTGTATTTTTGATGACTTTATATATTTTACAGTGTTTAATTCCAACTTTTGGGGGGAATTTGCTTGAAATTTTTTGCCATTTTCATACGAAATTAGGGAATTTTTTTGTGGGAATTTGGATATTTAGTAGACATTTTTGGACATTTAGTAAATTTTCTATTTTTTATTTTTTTTTTTTTGGAGAAATTTGCTTTGAAAACTTTTGGTGTTTCTGTGGATATTTGGGGAATTTATTCACCAAATATATATTATGCACCGGGGTGTCCTTTGAAATTCAAGAATTGTCATAGAAATTTCAGGGAATTTGTTTAGATGTTTTGGGGAATTTTACATCCTTTTAATGGGATCTTGGGGAATGTATTTGTAGTTTTTGCAAATTTAAGAAGAAATTTTTAAGGAGTATTTGTTTTGAAATTTTGGGGGATCTGCTTGAAAATTTCCTATAATTCATGTGGGAATATTTTTTTTGGAATGTTTGGGTTTTATGATAAAGTTTCACAGAAACATTAAGGGAATATTTTAATAACTTTAGGGCTCTTTTTCATGGGATACATTAAAATATGTTTAGGAATTCTCACAGAACTTAAAGGTAATTACTTTGAATTTTGGGGAAATTTGTGTGGAGTTTGGAAAGGGAAAATTTGCAAACATTCCTTTCTCAGACAAGGCTGAGTTTACTTTAACTTTAACTTCTCAGGTCCAAGGAATCCCAAATAAGCGTGAGAAAGAAAAAAATGCATTCCAAAGAAAAGCTCAGGTCTCAGGAGGTTAATTCTCATTAATTACAAGTAAATCACCACTTATGGTCTTTTTCAGTCTTTTACTGCTGAAGAGAAGCCACAGAGTGACTTATATCCTACTGTTGACCTGAACTGAGAGTGAACAGATGAGCAGCGACTACTGCAGACTGTTAGGAACCAAAAACGTAAAGGCTGCATGGAAAAGGAACTGGGTTGGAAGTTGTTTGATGTTAACCACTGGTTACACCAGAATTACCAAGAAAATGACATCGATTTCCAGAGGTAATCATGGTCTATCAGACATGATTGTTGATTGGTTCTGAGAGTGATGTCACCCTGATACTCTGACTTAAAACAGGCTGGTGTGCTTTTAGAAACAATGTTAAAGACTGTGAAGGCATGGTGAATCACATTTGACTGATACCTGCCTAGCAAAGCAATCACTCATTTCCTATTTCCAAACCAATATCAGGACATTTTACATGAATTTAGACGCATAAATGTTACGTTTATATTAAAATTAATGTCTGATTAATCACAAAGACTGGAAGCAACTAGGCTTTAGCTTCATGCTCCCGTGCCGGCATTAAAGTGGTATCTACAGGATATTTTTCTTGAAGTGAACAAAAAGATGTATGACTGAAAATATAGATGGCACAGTTTGATGAGAGCCAGCGTTTCTGCAGACATGTAATGATACCATCTGTTTGTGGGTGCAGACCGGCTGAGGCAGAGACGCCCTCATATATGCAACACGCTGTTCTCTCTAATTCAGTCAGCGGCTGTGTGAGCAAATAAATGATGGCTGCTCACTCTTTTGTGCCAACACTCATACTTAGAGCCTCACTCTCTCCAATCATTGCACCTATTTGTTCTTAACAAGACAATAAAAGCTCATTTGAAAAGGTTGAGGGTGAATGTGAAGAGGTCTGTCTGCTTCCATCTCCATCTCAAGGACGAGCTGATTGTCTCTGGCTAAAAGCCGCCTCTCCGTACACGACGTCACCCTGGATGTCAGACGCTTGTTGACAGATTATAACTCGGGGATTCATAAAGAGACAGCCAGTGGATCGAGGGGAATTACAGAACTGCATTTGATGCACATCCAGCCAAAATGTCAGACTCGGGGCTGAAAGCCTCGCTGCAAATACAAACTACTGCACACCAAGGACACAATGTCATTTGTCAAACATCCTCAGAATCAATTCAGACAGATGGCGGCATGCTTGTCACAAGAAGAGTTGTAAAGATTATTACATGGACTGAAAGGAAAAACTTAAAGTTTCTAGGAAATGAGTTTCTTTCCTGAAGAGTTGGTCAAGGAAGACAACCTCACTCTCCTCTATCCTTTAAATATAAGCTTCAGCGATGTGATCTGCCATATTGTGCTTGTAAACAAAAGCATGCCTTTTTTGTCTGTCCAGCTTTGCTCTGAATGATGGGAACTCAAGCTCTTTTTACAGATCCACATTGTTTATCTCAGCTCAGTAATTACAGCCAATCTTTCAGTTCCCAAACAGCTCTAAATTTTGTCTTCATGTCCTTAAAACAACAACAAAAATAGAAAACAGAGAACTATCTCTCTTACAGGAGCTGGCTCCCATCATTCACAAAAGGAGCCAGCTCTTAAAAACTGCTTGTCTGACAATTGATCATTTCAATCTAACCAGTACCCTAAACAGTTTATTTGCCAAATGTTACATCATCATGTCCTTTTAGTTATGTTTATTACAGCATCAAAAATAAGCCATGTTTGAAAGCTGTATCCATGATGATGGCAAAATGCGATAGAAGAGCTGAAAGAAGCACCACACCATTTCAGCCTCATTCATCTGTATCACCAAGGACTTCACTACACATGGCATGAAGTGATATTAAGCCATGTAAGAGCAACAGGACTGATGTATCAGCAGTTTACCCTGATATTTGTACTGTACAAAACATGCAACTTGGATTTCCTTAGAGGAGGTTATCACAGCCTTGAATGTGTTAATGATGAGTTACAACTTTGATTTTTATGGTTTTTTAATCTAAGATTTTAATAAATTGCTAGACAAAGGGTGTTCATGGCAAAAAAAACTGATGCATACTTCCATAGTGATAAAATTATATGCATTAAAAAAGGCATTTATTTCTCAATTAAGATCAGACCTGATAATCAATATCAAATATAGATTAATTTATAAGAATTTAGGCCTTTCAGTGACAGTTTGAGTGCAAAAACCCCTGATTTTTAGGGACGTATTTTATAGACTACATGCAAATTGGATTTCCTTCAAGAGGAGCATCACAGCCGTGAATATTTAAAAAAAGGAGCATCAACCTCAATTTTTCTTTTTTCTTTTTTTTTTTTTTTTAATTTTAATCAATTCTTACACTCAGGGTTTAAGTGAATTCTTCAATCAAGATCTGATCCGATCATAAATATCAAATATTAAATAATTATTTTAGGAATTTAACACTTTAAATGCCAGTTTAATTGCAAAACTTGAACACAAAAAATGAAATATTTTTATACTTAATGCAAATTGGAATTCCTTGAATTGGATAACCACAGCCTTGAATATAATTATAATGTTTGGGGTTTTTTTTTTATTTTAATAATTTTTTTTTCACTTAGGTTGTAGGCTAGTTTAAGTGCCAACAAACATTTTTTATGTAAATAAAACACAAAATGAATTATTGATTATATATTACATGCTTTTCTTGAATGGGGATTATCACAGCTCTGAATATAATTATAATGTTTTTTTGTTTTTTTGTTTTTTTTTCCAATTTTAATACATTTTTCCACTTAGGCTGTAACTGACCAAAATGGATGTCATACACAATGAGCATTAAAAAAAAAATACTACATATATTTAAAAAATCCCTTTTTTTTCAAATTATTTTTACAATCAAGATCAGACCTGATCATAATGATCAAATATTAATAAATGTTTATGAATTTCACCCTTTAAATGCTAGTTTAAGTGCCAAAAAAAAACCAACAACATTTTTTACGTAAATAACACACAAAATGGAGTATTTATTATATATGACCATATTTTTGTTAATGGGGTTTATCACAGCCCTGGATATGTTGATAATGAGCAACAACTTTGATTTTTTTTTTAATAATTATAACAAATTGTTACAATAGTGCCCATTTGGGAACCTGGAAAAAAACTGCAATTCCCCCTCATGCCAAACATGGGTTAAAGGTTAAAGGTTGAGATTTGATGGTTAACAAGAAAAAGTGCAAATTTTAAAAAGTGACTCCTGAATGAAAGCCTTATATCATAAAATGCATGTTTTTTTCTTTAACTGTGGCAGCTGGGGGATCAAAAACTGTGTTTTCAATGAGTTTTAATGGAGCATTTTTGGTCTCAAACACTCTGAGGGTACACAAAAAGGTGTACAGAGATTATTATTGATCTTTTACAGTTTCTGGTGTTCAAATTTAAAACTACTGAATAAAGCCCCTCCAAAATTTGTGTTGTTAGCATGAACTAACTATCCCTTCAATAATACAGTCAAAATAATTAAAGTAGGAAACAAAAAAATGACCCAAAAAGCTGCAAAATGGCCTCAACACCCTCTATAGCATCAATGTTACTGTGTTATCATGTTAAATAAATGTAAAATAAATTCAGTGGAATCAGCTGCAGTAGTATTGACATAGTTTTACAAGGACAGATGTGAATACTTCAGCTTTTCCTGTGCATTAATTTTCCATATAAATGACTTTGAACATTAAATTTTCCCTCTCTCTTTATGTTGGAAGTCTACAGAGTTGCTTTTGTCTGTTTTTTTTTTTTGTGTTTGCAGATTGTTACAGAGAATGAAGACAAGAAGACACCTTGCAATTCACAATTAAACTTTTTACTTTTTCCAAAGCATCCAAGTGTTTTGTTTCTTCTTTTACTAAAAAATATCACTTCAACCACTGTACATGAGGTGAAAATGTACATAACACACTTTATGGTGTCTTTTATCTTCATATTTCTGTGTTCATTTTGATTGAAACATCTCTGATTTGTGCTGTGGTATTTATGGGTTAAACCTTAAGAAAACCTCACACACCTGCACCATACTCTGGCTGTGTTATCATCTGGCGTGTGCGATCATTACCGACCCGTGGGCTCCCCGTGTCTGTTCCCAGCTCACTAATAAATGGTTCACTTAGTGCTGCCAACATGAACATGTTAGTTCATTAAGCAAGTCAAAGCCCACTGCTGGCATTCTGGCCAACTGTCACAGCTGCTTTATGAGCCCAAAACGCCACGGCCTCCGGAAAAATCTTCAGCTGACAGTCACACCTCGCACCCAGTGTCATCCTCTGAATGCCTTTGTTATGATGAAGGGTTCTGTCTGCAGCTCTACATAGAACAAGCAATCATTTATACTTGACATTGATGGGAGAAATGCAAGAGTCAAATTGATCTGCATGAATGTCGTCTTTTTGAATTTCTCATTTTTTTGCATTTCATCCAAAAAACAATGAATTTATAGCCTTGTAAACCATCTAAGAGCCTCACACTATGTTCAACCTGAACAGCTTGCAGAGCAGATTTAATGAAGATGATATCTCACATTTCTTAGTGGAGAGGGATTTCATGAATCTGCTCAATTTTGAAGCACACTCATTTCATCTAAAACATCCTCCCCTGATTCTGGTGTTCCATTGATTTTCCTCATGACATTAAGTCTACATAGACAGCTTTCAAGCATTTATCTTCTGATGTAAGCACTGTTCTTGTACTTGACACCGAACTGTGCCAGGATTGAGGTTCAGAGTTGCCACAAATGCATACAGTGTTAACTCTAAAATGTGTTAAATTGTTGATTTGGTTTCCCAAATCAACAAATCTATAGCCTCATGAATGGTATCAGAGTTATACTTGTAGGTCTAATGAGTCAGAGGAGAGGCAGAAAATCATGTCTCTGTGTGGAGAGGGATTTCATGAATCTGCTCAGTTGTTTTGTTCACTCATTTCATCAAATCACCCCCTCCTGAGTCTGCCATTTGTTTAGTTCATTTGCACACAAACTCCATACAGACAGCTATTACAGGCTTTATCTTCCTGCAATATTGCTGGATTATTATTGGACATAAAAGTTCAGTCAGCAACACTCATCATATCTAACCATTCTATGTAAAATGGAGACTCAGGTTTGCTCAGTATTGAAGGCTCTGTTTAAAAGATGCTTCCTCACAGTGTGGTAGTCTTTATGCTCCTCTTGGTAAGATGTGCTGACTTTCTCAAGTGGAAAGATGCCTCATCCACACTTGGCCAGTGTTTTTTCAAGATGTGATGTCCTGTCTTCAATGGGAGCTACTCCATCAGCTGTTCAGAGGAAAAATTCCTCAAGACCTAGGAACTCTCTGTGTCTCATTTTCATAACACCCAACCATCAGCCTTAAAGGTGCTTTGATTTAGCCCATAGGCACGATTAGCACCACCTGGCTCCATGGTTAACCCCTAGTTATGTGGCTTAGAAAGACACTATATGCACAAAAGTATTTGACAGCACCTGTTAACCCTCCGAACCTTACTGGATCACAGAGGACCTCAAACAGTAGTTCAGCTGTTGTTTACAATACCTCAGGAACCATCAGACGGCTTTCCATGGAGTAAACTTTGATCCAAAGCATACCTTTTAGCTTTTCTAGAGACGGCCCCTGGCATTTATGTCCCTTACAGTAGTGGTTCTCAACGTGGTGGTGGTGGTGGTGGTGGGGGGGGGGGTTGCAAGACACTAATAGGGGGTCTCCAGATGCCTAAAAAAAAACTAAGACTATTTTTAAAATTACACATTTGCCACTTCACACAATTTATGCCAAACTTAAACCTGTTTCATCACTTTTTCCCATAAATTTTTGCCACTTAAACCCATTTTTTGTCCATTTTAAACCCTTTCCACCACCTTTCTCTGCCTGTTTTTGCCACTACTAAACCAATTCTTGCCATTTTTGTTGCCTCTGTCTAGCCATTAACCACTCTACCACTTTTTATTCCCATTTTTAACACATTTCATTATTTGTTATGCCCATTTTTGCCAGTTTAAACCATTTTTGCTAGATTAAACCAATTTTTCATCCCATTTCACCAAATTTTCGACCCATTTTTGTCACTTTAAAACCATTTCAGCCAGTTTCAAAGTCCTATTTCCCCACCTTTTCCACCAGTTATTGCCATTTTTAACCCATTTTAGCCTTATTTTTTTACCCATTTTAATTCTATTTTTAAGAAAAATGATTTGAATTTTAAGAAGACCATTTAGTACAGTAGAGAAGAATATAAATAATTGTTTATTTGTTTATTTGATTTGTTATCATTCAGGTTTAATATGAAATATGGTTATCACAGCTTAACTTTACAATGGGCCAGGATTTTGCTGGCCTTCAGGCCCCAAAAAGCTCTCCCATTTATCCCCCCTTATGGGCAGTCTTGTCTGCACATGATTATTCTTGACTGGGTCCCCAGTCTCTGGCACCTTTATTTTGGGGGTCACATGCTGAAAAGGTTGAGAACCACTGCCTTCAGAACTTTTTAAACCCTGATGCAAAGCCTGGAGTTTCTTCAGAGTTTTGATTCTAAAAATCCACATTGCAAGATCCATAACATGACTATTTATTACATTTTCTATACAAAAATCTTAGCTATGTTGCTACCCATCTCCCATTTTGACACCAGAAGTGAATGACAACAACTTCCCGTTAGGCTGTCGGCCAATCACAATGCTCCAGTATTTTCTTCTATTATTTTCTATTATCTATTAGTAGTGATCAATCAGGGCCAGCCAAAGATCTCACTCCATGACAGTATGTTGACAAAAAAAACTCTTCTCTCCACTATCATCCAAATTTATATCAGAAACCAACCACCAAATGATTGCAGGTCTAGGTGAGATGTAGAGATGTTAAGTGTTGCAAAACTGTGCATTGTGTTTATCTAACATACAGATAGAAGGTGTTATTTATGAATCCCAGTTGGATAACAAAGGTACACATTTGTAGCATGAAAAACCATTCTGGAGTCTTGCAGCACGTTCAGCTTGCAGGGCTCACAAGTCAGATGAGATGTAGAAAATCCCCTCTTTGTGTTGGAGAGGGATTTCTAGAATCAGCTTCAAATGTTTCCAACTGTCATTTCATCAAATCACCCCCTCCTCATTCTGACATTTGTTTAATTCATCTGCACCTCGACACAGACAGCGTTTACGGCGTTTATCTTCCTCGATATCACTTGATCTAGTTTTCAGAGACACAACGGCACCAAAGTGGGTCAGGATGGAGGCGAATACCCACAAATGTTCAATGATGCAAAAACAGTGCATGGTGATAACTCGAACACACAGCATTTCCCCCAGCCAGGGATGGATACCTGAGCAAACTCAGCTCTGTTTAGACAGCTGCTTGATGAGCCAGAATAGAAAATGAGGGCTTATAATCACCCAAGTCTGAAAGGGCCTCTTCACCAGTGCAGCACTCGTGATAAAATGGTGTGCAGAGTCGGAGTGCTTGACGGGTTTTGATGATTTTTCGAGTTGGTTCTTTTCCGGCAGCAGGCTGGGATCTGAGCCAGGAGGCAGAAGGTGACGGTGTGTGGCTTTAGCTGCAGTTTTTTAGGCAGTAATGTTGCTGCTGTAGACACACTACTACATCTGATCTTAGCTGTATTCTGCACATTAGGCTGCCTCCTACCCCCCACCTCATTAGAGCTATTTTTGGAGATGTGATGAGTTTTGACATGATGTGTTGCACTGTGTTTGTGCATAAATGAAGCAGCAAGTGAATTGTGTTAACTATGTTTTCTACTGATGGAGTCATCTAGTACACTAGGCATCTTTACAAATGCAGAGCTGGTTGGATGCAAGATATTTCAAATGCAAACCCAACTTCCTAAAAAACTTGGGACGCTTTTAAAATGTGAACAGAAACGGATTACATTGACTTGCAAAACTGAATACTGTACAAAGACAAAATACTAACGTTCATACTGATAAACTGTTTTTTTTTAGGGGGGCATAGCCACACATTCTTAATTGGAGGAATGCAACTGTTAAAAAAAGTTGAGACATGAACATGTTTACCATTGTGTTGCATCATTTTTTAAAGAAGCTCTCAGGACTTAAAACACTTACTGTTAACATCTTCCTTTTCTTTACCAGTGCCGGGTTTCTGTTGTATTTTGCACTTCATGATGCACCATTCATATTCAATGGGAGACAGATCTTGGCTGCATGCTGGCTGGTGCAGTCCCAACACTCTTGAAGCTCCGCTGTTGTAACTCATGTAGAATGCATTTTGGCATTGTCTTGCTAAAACAAGCAGGGGCGTCTCTGAAGAAGTCGTCATTTTGGAGCACATGTTGCACCAAAACCTGTATGTACCTCTCAGTATTGATGGTGCCTTCACAGATGTGCAAGTTACCCATGCCATGGGCACTAATACACCCCAACAAGATCACAGATGCTGGCTTCTTAGCTTTGTGCTGCTAATAATCTTGATGGGTCTTTTCCTCTTTTTTCTTTCACTCAACAGCCATATTTAAAAAAAAAATGAAATGTGGACTCATCAGACCACAGCACACTTCTCCACTTTAGATCAGGACATCTCTGATGAGCTCAAGACCAGAGAGGTTGGTGGCTGATTTACAACTTTCATAGTTTTTCTATTTATTTCACCTTTATTTAGCAACGTTAGTCCCATTGAGATCAATAACTAATACACATGATACATACAAAAGTGCTCAGTAAGGATTGAAAAACATTCAGTCCCCAGGTTTTGCAGTTCAGAACTAGTCTGCAGACTGTTTTAAGCAAGAGTGACAAGAAAACCTAAATGCCATTTTTCCCAACTTAGTTCAGACTTTGGGAACAAGAAACGCACGAAATTCAACAACCACAGGTCCTTCTTTCAAGGTCCTCCACAAAACTCACAGGGGAAAAGGGGATTGGGGGGGGGTGGATATTGTGGAGCTATGAAAATTAGCGGATTTGTCAGGGATAAATGACAAAACAAGAGTTGGGAGGGAGATAGCCCCAAAATATGGCAACAGCTTTTCTGTTCCTACATGACTGTACCCAAGTTCAAAAAAGCCTCTCTATTTGAATACATTGTCATTACAGTTGGTGGTCAGGTGGCCAGATACTTTTGTCCATATAGTATAGGTTTAAATTGAATATATCATTATATTCTGTTTTAAGTTACATCATACACGTGGTGTCTCCCAACTTTTTTGGTATTGGGTTTGTACATTAAAGGACTCAATTTCTAGCACGAGCTAAGGGAAGAAAAGCTCCAAATGAGGTTAAATATTCCTTCATTATAGAGGAAATTGACATCCATTATCATGATTTTCAGCTCTTTGGGTCTCAAAGTCTAAACATGCACGAGTCCCTCTCAAGGACAACTGAACCAATTGTGTCTGAATAATGTCTTCAAACAAACACTAGCGCCTGAATCTCTTCCCAAAGAGAGTATATTCATGCATAATGCAGATACAAGCTGCTAAATGCATCTCCATATTCAGATTACAAATAGCTATTTATGAATAAACATTATATTTTCTTTGCAACTGAGATTTTGTGGGCCCGAAGTAAACAGGATACGGTGTTTATATGCGCCAATATCCCCTGCTAATGATTGTAGATTATCCATAGCTTTGTAGTTTTTCTACTAAAGCAAACATGATCCGACTTATGCAGACGTAGCATCAGATCTCAGCTGGATTTACAGCAACATTAGTGCGACATCAGGTCTGGCTGCTTACTGCAGCTGTGTGCCATTTCATAAAATGTTTCTCAATAACAGAATGGTAATAAATAATAAACATTTTACACCACAAGCTTCAAAAATTCTCTTTATCTTGTGCCTTATTTCTCAAAATTTAATTAAGTCCAGAGCACTCACAAAGCGTGTGCTTCATTGGACCCATGTATGACTCATAACTGCCTGTCTGTTTGAAGGAGATTGTTTTGGAGCAACATAAAACAGCACTTATGGTTGGTGAAATATTACGCAGCTGACTTGTTTGGAGCATCTACTTGCTGATAACAGAGGAAGTTTCATTAATTTCTAAACATTAAAAAACAAAGGAAATCTTGTCTGCAACCCTAAAATGTGACATTGATTCTTTTCTTTGACCACCTGCTGCTTTTTAACTCTTTCCCTTTTTTTTAGTCAACAATGCAGCCTGCAAAATGAGATTTCAAATAGATCCTTTCACAATCTGTGTTCCTTTCTGTCTCATAGACAACAAAATGTTCTTTCATTCTGTTTCAGGATGTAAAATAAATTCCAGCGAGCATCTCCAATAATGGAAAGCCAAAATTGCAATCAGCTTACAAACTACATATCAGATTGTTGTAAGAGATGACAGCACTGCAGGTACCTTGGCTCTGTTTTGCAGCCTTTCTCTGTTCTACACTCCCCCTTGAGTTACAGCCGAAGATGCCTTGTCGGATAAATGCCTCTGACAGGCACAGCTCTGATGTAGCTGTCAAGATTCGGAGTCACGGACGTCCCCAATGAAGCCTTTTTTGTTTTGCCTAGATTGTATTTCTTTTCAGGGAATGAGCGAGGGAATAATCCAGGGTTGCATTCGATCTGGATGACACAAGTACCTCGAGCAACTATTGCTCAGAGGGCAAGGTGATCCATCTAGCCCTCACGGAAACAGCAGGTTATTGATTCAGCAGTTGATTGCCAGTCAAGGTCATGTTTGAGTCTTTTTGTTCCCTGGGTACTTTAATGAAGAGCGTATGACAAGAGTGTGCACTTTCTGTGTGGGGACTCTTCACAGCCAAACAAGTGAAATTAGTCTGACCCGTCACACCTCTGCAGAGGACACTCACTGTTTTTCTCACTGACTGACAGTGGAGCAGAAATGGACACTCAGCGCTAGCATGCTATAGGCAATTATAAATATCTAATGAGACCGTGTTAGATGCAGAGCCGCAGCATGACAGCTGGATAATCACTGATTTCCGAAAGAGTTTCGGTGTCAACTCTGCTGCATTCAGCGTGATGATAGGGAGAGAAGATACCCTTTGCAGCCTGTTACACACCACATTAGAAACACCACTGGCAGTTACTTTAAGGCCGGCTCAGACCACACGATTTTTTTGGTCGTTCACGATGGCACCATGCCAGACTATGCAACCAAATCTTGCCCTGTCTTGGCCGACAGCCCGGCCAAACTATAAGAGTGATCCTGACTGCTCACCGTATCCTAACGTCACCACCGTCTCCGTGACTTAGTGCGAGTTCACAGGTTGTCAGGGGGCGGGCCAAAGAGTGTCATTCACTCTGCAGCAGAAGTGCTCAGTGTGATTGTAGTGGTCTTTGCTCGCAAAAAAGTAAAATCAGAAACAACTATGAATTGGATTATGGATAACAGTTATGGACTGTTATGTCACAATATAGACTAGCTCTCCTTCAGATAGAACTTAAGGTATGCATGTAATAACGTAAAAAAAATAAATAAATAAAATGTACAAATTAGTTTTAGGAAATAAAAGTGGTAAATCTTGTAAATGATGATGCAAAAATAATAAGCAAATGTTCTCCTGCTGGTAGACGTCAGGATTCACATCGTTAACGTCAGGTCAGGGTGTCAAACTAGACGACGATGTAAAAAAAATTCTAACATGCTAGTCTTGTTGAATCGTGGTCGTGGGGCGTATTGGACGCGTCGTTGTTTATGTCACACTACAAGACTTTGTCGTTCCTGACACTCTAAATTGGCCTGAGTTTTGACAATGAGCTGCGACGTTGCAGTCGGGCTTGAATCTGGCTGAAGTCGTGTACTCTGAGCTGGCCTTTAGACAGGGCTAGGCACATGTCTGGTAATCATCAATTATCAGCTGGGTCAAGGTGGCAGCAGGCCAAGCAAGTCCACCCAGACATTCCTCTCTGCAGCAACATTTTCAAGCTCTTCCTGGGGGATTCTGAGGTGTCCCCAGGCCAGATGAGATGTATAATCCTTCCAGCAAGCCCTGGATCTATCCCAGGGTCTCCCTTCAGTCTGACGCACCTGGAAGACCTCCACAGGGAGCCAACCAGGAGGTATTATCAGGCTGCAACATAGAAAATAGAAAAAGTGAAGGAGGTCTGAACACTTTCTTCACGCACTTCAAAAACATCATACAGAAAACACAATGTAGCAATAAATCCCGACTAACAATTTTCCACATGTACACAGGGTAAAAGCTGATACTCAGAGGGAAGAATGTGGGTTGAAACAGATACGATTTTCTGTTCCTGCCTTGTGTTTGTAGGAATGCTTGTGCATAAAACCTAGTCCAGTTTGGGTCCACTTAAGGTATGCAAGAATAAAACAATCTCCAACTGAATTACACAGGTATAAAAGTCGGAGAAATCTGATCTGGTGCAGTTTTGGTCAGGCATTTAAAACAATTCTGTTGTTGTCAGACTGAAATATTCATTTATATCCACAGAACACTGACAGCCTCACAGAACCCTGAAAGTGAAACCTTTGGTTTAGTCTAAAAAATCTGCTCAGAAAGTCACATCGTAAGCTTTTGAGGTGAGCATTGTCAGTGAATCAAGGAAGGCCTCAGGGCATGGCCAACTGTGATCGAAAGTCATTACCACAGTTATCATCATCTTCTGGTTGAGGAAAAAAAACTTTAAATGCTTCAAAGCGTTTAAACGGGTCATAAAACAGCATTAACTTAACATTCTAGCCTTTTATGACCAAAAAAAAAATCAGACACGACCACCAGGAAAAAGATTAATGATTCCTACAATACTCTTTTTAATGTCCATAATCCTTGCACATTCATGTACAAGATTTCATTTTGTCTAAAGGGCAGCATCACAACTGATGCAAACTGAAGATCCATCAGGACTTTAACAGTTTGTAGAGTTTTATTTCATTCAACATTGCATTTAAATACTTGAATACATTATTTATTCACAGTTAAGTCCGGCTGTGTGATAAGATTTTTGCTTAAGCTTGTCAATTTTGTGCCTACGGGAGTAAAGGAGGCGGGCATATTGAAATATATATTTAACTTTGTCAGGCATTAACACAGTAAGTTTGTCAACTTAGATTACATTGCATCAGTTAATTCATGACAGCATACAAGTGTATCGAGAAATTAGAAAACCATGTTAAAGCTCTTTTTCCCCCCATGATTTACTTCAGAAAGTTAATTTTCATTTAACATTTCAAGGCTTTTTTTGGTTTTGTTTTAATGTTGATTACAGCTTACAGCTCACAAAAAAAGGAAAAAAAATCTGCTATCTCAAAATATTAGAATATTGTATAAAAGTCCAGTTTGCAAAGTTTTGCTGAGCCTTCATTCTCTCACTCTGGTTCAGTACACACAACCACAATCATGGGGAAGACTGCTGACCTGACTACTGTCCAGCCTGACCTGAACCCCATAGAAAATTTTCTGGGGATATGTCAAGAGGAAGATAAAAGACACCAGACTCAACAAAGATGCGCTGCAGGCTGCTATCAGAGCAGCCTGGGCTTCATAACACCCCAGCAGTGCCACGGACTGATTGGCTTCATGCCATATCACATAGATGCGGTAATTTGTGCAAAAGGAGCTCCAACCAATTACTGAGGGCATAAATGAAAAGAATTTTCCAGAAGGTCAACATTTCTGTATTATGAGGTGTTTTTTTTTTTTTTTTGGACTAATGTTTAGTGATATTCTAATATTTTGAAATCGTGGATGTTTGATTTTCATGAGCTGTAAGCTGTAATGATCAAGACTAAAACAGAAAAGTCTTGATACAGTCATGGACGAAAGTATGGATGTGTGGAATTTTTCCAGAAAATACACCATTTCTCTCAGAAATTTTTGCAGTTACAAATGTTTTTGGTACACACGTTTATGTCCTTTATGTGCATTGGAACAATACAAAAAAACAGAAGAAAAAAAAATGACTTACACAAAACTCATAAGTTATTGGCACCCTTTTGAAACTGTGGGTAAATCTTTTTATTTCAAGCAAGTGATTGAAACAGGTGCTAGTAATATAGAAATCACAACTGAAGCCAGTTAGAATGTCTAAAAGTTGACTCAACCTTTGTGTTGTGTGCCTGTGTGTGTCACACCAAGCATGGAGAAGAGAAAGAAGAGCCCAGAATTGTCTGAGGACTGAAGAAGCAATATTTTGGAAAAATTACATGACACAAGTAAATTCGGAGAATGAAAATGGTTTATGTGGAGATCAAATTTATCAAATGTAAAAGGCTTCAGTGGTTGTTTCCAAAACCACTGTCTGCATCAGAAATTACATTTGAAACTTACGTTTTATGACAACCATTCCATGGATTCACAGATACGGTCTAAGCACTGAAAACCATAAAGTTAACAAAATCATTTTCCACTTCCAGAGTACCAGAAATAACTGAATTATTACTTCACTTCTGCTTTGTTTCTCTGCTTAAATGCCTGAAGCTCTGCTGCTGTTGAAGGGGATTACAATCTCACATTGACCCCTTTATCATTGAGGCAACCTGAGGGGAAGTATATAGAGGAAAAGAAGATATCCTTTATTAATCCCTCAAGGGTAAATTCAGTTTTACACTGTGTTACTGAACATGCCACACACAAAGGCTGAGTGCATGCACAAACAGAATCTATGGGCATGCATGGAAAGATGTCAGAGTGAGAGGCTGCACATGGAAAAATGATATATGACCAGGCATTGGGGGTTTAGTGTCTTGCTCAAGGGCACCTGAACTGGCACCTCTCCAATTACCAGACTAGTTTGAATCAGCAGCCCAGCCCAGGTCTTTGCAGAAGGAGCTGTTTTGTTTCTAATAGTCACACTTCACATCACTGCCAGGATGCAATAGAGTACTGTTCATCAACTGGCGGCCCAGGGGCCATATCAGGCCCCCCACAGCTTCCTGTTCAGCCCCCAAAAGGTCATTAAATTCAGAAAAAGAGGATGAGAAGATGCTGTGGCTTTGAGAGTATCCTTTGGCTTTGAATATGTGCAGCTGTTAAATCAATCCCACAATCAATTCATATTGAAATAGTTTGAGAATGACTTAACATTTAATTCGTTTTACAGAGATTTACTGTCATAATTAGTCATTAGATATTTAAAAATGGGGTTAGGTTGGCAGCAGTGCTGCAAAAATTACCAGATAAGTGGTGAAAAGAGGTTCAAATGAGGCAAAAATTGGTTAGAGAGGGGAAAAAGGGCAAGAAATATCATAAATTGGTTACAAATGACAAAAGTAGTTCAAAAAATAATGAAATGGGTTAAAAATTGGCAAAAATAGAAGAAAATTGGCAAAAATGGATAAAAGAGTTGTCCAAAGGGGACAAAACATGCAGAAATATGGTTTAAATGGGTTTAAAAATGACAAAAATCAGGTTAAAGAAGTAAAAAGTATCAAAAATGGGTTAAAAGTGGGAAAATACAGCAAAAATAGCCTGGCAAATTAGTGAAAAGGGATTCAAGAGTGGCACACAAGGGAAATTATTAACAGGAAAGTTGCAAAAGTGGGTTAAAGTGTGGCAAAAATGGGTGACAAGTGGCAAAAATTGGTTAAAAGTTGAAACTATCATTAAAAAATGTAATGAAAAGATGTTAAAAGTGGCAAAAATGGATAAAAGAGTGGCACAAAGGGGATAAAACATGCAAGAAAAGGGGTTAAAGCATGGCATAAATTGGGTTAAAGAGGCAAAAGGGGGTTAAAATGAGTTAATACGGGTGTTAAATCACATTTGTGGAGGGCCCATTCTCTGGGATTTTCAGGGGCCCAGCCAACTCTGTTGTCAGGCCTGTCTCTTTGTGGCCTGCTGCATGATATTAAACAGGGATAGATCTCACTGGTAATGCCTAAAAATGTTCTGCATTTTGAAAGAAGATACAAATACTACTACAATAATCTGTTAACCAGATCAAAAAGTGTATTTAATTTTTGTTTATTTGAAAGTCTGGCCCCTAGAGTTTCTGTCGAGATTAAATCTGGCCCTTGTGCCATGGTACTTGATGACCCCTGCAATAGAGACAAACATGCAGGAAGGGGTGCATTTACAAATTAAGTATTTCCCAGTCCATTGCTGGGAATAAAATGTTAATGAAGCTCTGCATTAGTTCATGCAGGACATAGGAGTCATACACCCAGCTGATCCTAGTTATTGCCTCCCAGCTCCCACAGCCAATCACAGCTCTTTCTCTCACCACAGCAGTTCATTTAAACATGATGAGCTTCTCACTAATCCCTGCTCGCAATAATGCTCATGCACAATGCTGCTGCTACTGCTGGCAGAGCTCAACCTCCTCCACCCCAGCCTCCTCCTTTATAGAATAAAGCTTGGTGCACCCTCATATTGAGATTCAGGCTACTTTTTTTAACTCATTTTATTGTATTGAGTCACATTGTCATTAATGTATCTATACATATTTAGGTTTCTAGCCATGCACTGACTAACCCAGGGAGCATCTTTTGAGCAGAGCCTTCTCCACCAAGTAAAACCATCTGTTCATTTTGCTATACAATGAATAAAATGTATGACTAGAGTGTTCCTGACTGAAAAACAAAGTGTGAATGGCAGGCAAATAAAAGTAGGTATTTAAAAGTATCATTAATATAATAGCTTGTTTTCAAATGTCAAAAATGTCAGTCTCTAGTCACCTGGTTTGATTTTCTTGTACAAATATTCATTGAAAGGCTAAAGCAAAAGTGTTTTCTGTTCCTTGAGGGTAGCCTCCCATTAAAAACCTGATTTAAAAAAAAAAATGGAGTCATGAGTCAGTGCATGTTTTTAAGCTCTGTGCAGGGTTGCCGATATGCTTTGGGGTCACTTTGATGTTTTTTTGAAAAGGAGGTGTCCTTTTCCAGCATGTTTCTGAAGTCGCCGGCTCAAACCTGCACACATGTGTGACCAGCTAAGACATCAAACTACAGACAATTACAGGGCTTTGGGAAACTGCTATTCTCTACAGCGAGTGGTGCTGGAGACCCTGTGAAGATGAAAAATGCATGTCAGGAGTGAAAAATCCCAGCTCTCCAAGGGCCGCCGAAGCTATGAACCACAAGAAAGAGATTAACCAACGCAGCTGTGTGAGAGAGGTGAGCTCCCAGTTCTACAGCACTCTTTTCATCCAACACATCATCTCCAGAATGATTTATTTTTTAATAAACGTTCAAGGATGTGAGATTTAATGGAGCAAATAATATGTCAACCTGAAGGGCCCAAAGGATGGGTCCTTCTCGGAATGATAGATGACATGTTTTTTAAAATAAACAGAAACTGATGCAATTAGACATTTGTCATGTGTCTAAAGTAAAGCATTGCATTCCTTTTATAATTACATTAGGCTGAATATGCATGATAGCACATGCTGCATAAAAAGAAGCCACTTTTACCTTTGTCAAGATGTATGGAAGCCCTTAGCGGACATGCATCTATACATTTTAAAGTCATTTGCTGTGCTAATGACTAAATTTCAGTTATTTTCTCTAGAATTATCCTGTTGTCATGGAAAAACTGCATCGTTATCTGAGATTACAATCATAGGCTGTTTTATCATAATGCAAAAGTAGGCAAGTGCCTGAGGCCTTGGGCCAAGGAGCCTCAGGATAAAGTCATAGGTGAGCATCATTAAGAGCTTTACATTTTCAGCTACTTTAAATGATTATGAGTCATATTTGGTATGTAAATAAGCGGGTCAAGGGTGAATAAAATAGCATCACAATACATTATTATCCAAAACGTCCTCAGAGAGGACACTGGACCCTACAGCAAGGTCCAATCCCCTCAAAAAGGCCCAAAATGTTTTCATATCAACTAAACTGTGGCTAGGTAGATCAGTACAGACATACTAAGACAATGAATTGGTTGATGTTGGACAAGAAGGTCTGGCTCGCAATCTCTGTTCCTGTTCATCCCAAAGGTGCTCCATGAGGTTGAGATCAGGGCTCTGCAAGGGCCATTAAAGTTTCGCCACATCAAACTCACCAAACCATGTCTTTATAGTCCCTGCTTTGGTCATCTGGGCACAGTCATGTTGGAATAGAAAACAGCCTTCCCCAAACTGCTGTCGAAAGGTTGGAAGCAAAGCATTGTCCTGAATTTCTTGGTATGCTGACACATTAAGATCGCCCTTCATTGGAGATAAGGGGTCTAGCCCAAACCCTGGAAAACTGCCCCAATACCCCTCCTCCACCAAACTTCACAGTTGGCACAATGCATTCAGACAGGTAGTGTTTGACACCCACCGAAACCAGACTTGCCCATTCGACTGCCAAAGAGAAAAGCTTGATTCATGGCTCCACAGTTTCCACTGTGGGCTTTACACTTCTCCATCCAACACTTGGATGGAGCCACCCATTAGGATCACAAATGTTTGCAAATGGAGACTGCATGGCTAGGTGTTCGATGATACACACACGTGGCAAAGGGTCTGACTGAAACACCTACATAGATGTGGCCAAATACTTTTGTCCATATAGTGTATTTAAAACAAATGTTGCCAAATTTTATTCAGTATCTTTGTCTTTCTGGACAAAGTGATGAGGAGTTGGTTTCTTAACTGTCTTACTCCATTTTTTGTTTTATTTTATTTATTGTATTTTATTACTTTAAAGACCCTGTAAAGTGAAATCCAAAGTTTTTGTCTTAACACACTAGACATGTTGGAATATGGTTGCTGTAAAATAAGTATTAACTTATAAAATAAGTTGTGACCTGTACATTCACCACGCTATGAAATAATAACGAATAATCATGTAACATTACGACACATGAAGCAAATACTCTGAACTATTTCTTGAGTAAACCACTGGGCGGAGTGACACAGTGCAGCAGCCATGTCTGGAGTGTAGTTCTGGCTTTGCATTTAACTTTAAAACATCTCAGTCTCGTAATGTTCCATGATTATTTCATAGCATGGTGAATGTGCAGGCCACAACTTGTCCACGAGAGTTTTGGAGTTGTTGGATTGTGTATTTGATGAGTTTGATGAGGGAGGAAAAAAATACCGTCTGCTTACATAGCGTTAGCTGTGCAGCTGGTGTATCGGTCCCCCCAGATCTAGAAACAGCTTGCACTGACAACTAACAGAAACGAACCTATTACTAAGACTATATGAATTATGGCATCGGGCGAATTTGCCAAAATGTTGAAGTATCCCTTTAAGTCTGAGAGGATGGTATTTGTCCTGAGGGGGCGTGGCTTCAGCTCATTCAACAGACATGCCCACACGATCCTGGAGTAGATTCTACAACCTCATTTTTCATGATTTTGAAGCTTAATTTTACAAACTTAGAGATGTTTTATTTGACTGAAATTTGATTTATGGGTTCATAACACAGGGACCTGTCATACAGCAAACATAAATACAGATTTATTTTCACTTTACAGGGACTTTAATCATTCAAACCTCATGCTCAGTATTAGTACAGCCACAGTCTGATGATTTTGATGTCCTTTGGTCCGGCTCGGCACCATTTCACTTCTTCTGTAATTGACTTGACATCATTGTCAATGAGGGTTGACCCTCAATGGTATCTCTTGTATAATTAAAGGTTATTTGATTGATTGGTTGGTTGATGACACCCGAGCACCCCCTACTGACCAGCTGCCAATGACTGCAACAAATAAATGTTTGATCTGTGATAGAAGAATAAATATTGCACTGATAGCAGAGTTAATATTGGCAGCTATTTTTAATTATAGTCTTTAAATTAAATGCATTTTAGTTTTAATCATAATTTAGTCATTTCTATCCTTTCCAGTTTTAGTCTAGTTATAGTTAACGAAAACTCAAAACATTTTAGTCTAATTTTAGTCCATAAAAAGTCCTCACATGTTAGTCTTTACTTTTAGTCCAAACATTTATTTTCTTGCCTGAATCTGGTACCAAATCATGGTAGTGTGTTCTCTGCACTCTGCCAAACCTGGGGTCCCTGCTGAGGGGCAGAATAGATACAACTGCATTGTTATTTGACAGATTTACCACCAGTGGAGAAATATCACGGATTTTGAATGTCCGATGTAAACTACATTACATTTGAGTCTAGTTTTAGTCATCTTGACGGAAACTAAACTTAGTTTTTGTCAGTTTTAGTCATCACAGATCTATTTTTGTTGGTTTAAGTCTAGTTTTTGTCATGGGAAAAAGGCAGTCAACGAACATTTTTAGTCACAGTTTTAGTTGAAATTAACACTGACTGATAGTGAGCATATTTCTTACTTTAGGAAGTTACAACTGGCCTGCAGACATGTTAAATATTGCAACACAGTGAGTTTGAGCCATGGTGCTCCTCTCATGAAGTTCTGTTGGGTATTAGTATTTCAGATTTGGGTATGTCCTTTAGTTCTCTGGCTTAAAGAAGAGGCTTCACAAATATTTTTTTCACTTGGTATCACTGCTTTTAGCTAAATCTAGAAGGCCCTCATAATAATCTTTGCCAGGGGGCCTCCAAATCACCAAAACCACCTCTGACAAATAAATTAAGAACTTGAGAAGTCTTGAATATTTTAGAAGAAATTCTTCACATTACCACAAGAAAACAAGCATTGTTATCTCAAAATAATGAAATAAATTACTCTATTTCAGTAGAAGAGACTTTTTATTGTGAGATTAATAAAAAATAAGGTGAGATCTTCAACTCAAATTCACTCATTCTCAGTGGAATTTGGAGTAAAATTAAATATATGGATGCATGACCTCTTACAAAAGGACAAAAACCAACATCTTATCATATCTAATCAGTGTGGACAATAGCAGCATGACTGTCCTATTGTTTTTTTTCCCAACTGCAAGAGAATTATCCCCTTATCACGAATAAAACAAGCTTAAACAAACCAAACAAGCTTTTTGTCTTCAGATAACGAGATACATAAATCCTTTATAATGAGATGACCAGCGTTATCTTGAGAAAGCAAGAAAAAAAAACCTTGTGAAAATAAGTGAAGTTCGTATGCCATCACATGAAACAGAGTAAATGTATGGACAAATGTTTCCTCAGGGTTTCCATATAGCTGTAAGTCCAAAACTGAAAATAGGAAGCAAAAAGCTTCTTCTATATCGGTCAATCTTAAAGAGGCAATCCGGTGGACTGCTGTGAGCTTCAGCTCATCAATCCATCAACGTCAGAGAGGAAATCCAGAGGATTGCTTTTAACTCTGCTTCCTCACACCCCCCGCTCCAGGATTCTTATCATCCGTCTGCGTTGAGCACTGACACAGACCTAACTCTGTGTCAGCTCGTGAAGCATCAACAAAGCCCTGGCACTCCGTCTCCGCCGACACCCCCTGCAGGGAAAAAGGACGGGCACTCAGCTGGTTGATTGTCAGGGCCATTATGTCCCCCCCAACATCCCACAGTCCCCGCTCCCACTACTCCCTCCATTAACAACAGAGTTTGCTTTCCACTTCCCCTTTGATGTGTCACACTCTGCCACAGATTTGTTTTTAACATGTGTGACAGAATCCACTTAACTGCTAGTGAGAGGATTTTTATTTTATCCGGGGGGGGAGCGACAGCAGCCATTCAACCCCGACACTTGATCCAGAGACGAGTCTGCGTCTGTCTGATGTTTTTTTAATTCATTATAGATGAGTCATAATCACAAGAACAGCCTTCATTTTAAATAATGAGCTAATGAAACATCTGTAGAGATGAGCCTTTTTGTATAATCTGTACTTTTACAGAGACACAAACTGTTACACCATCGGCTGAGGTAGTGGGTGGCTTACAGGGCCTAAGCCTCGAATGTTTTCTCAAAAGCCTGGAATCTTCTGGGCTGGTAAAAAAACACAACACTGCTGCTGCTGAGTGTTATGATAGATAAATGCAAAAGGAAATAGATGACAATGAACAACTGGACCCTACTGAATGAATGTCATTCTTGTAGCCAATGACAAAATCAAATCATAGTGACTGTTATTAGTGGGGATGCTGGGTAATTAGTGGGGATGCTGAGTAAGCATCCACACTACTGATACTCGCATCGGCAGTTTTGTTTATTTTATTCTTCTTCCGCGCCAGATATCTCCTCCTTCATACTTTGTCGTATCAAGACCGTTTAAACTTTATAAAACTCAGTTTCTCTGTCATTTGACTGCTATATCTTTTCTTATTTCTAACTTTTTTAATTTTTTAAAATATTTACCTATTTTCAGCTATTTCAAGCTATTTTTATGTTTTTTTCAGCCATTTTCAGCTACTTTTAAGGTATTTTCAGCTATTTTTATGCTATTTTAAGCTATTTTAGAGCCACTTTAAGCTATTCTTAAGCTATTTTCAGCTATTTTTAGGCTATTTTCAGCTCTTTTTTTGCTACTTTCAGCTATTTTAATCCTTTTTTAGCTATTGAATGCCATTTCCAGCTACCTTTTTGTCATTTTAATGCTACTACATTTCATTCAAATGCCTTCCTAAAATGCTCCTTTTATACCCAGTCTTGTTTCTAAACTGTTGCGGATTAGCCTATTTTCATTGCAAATGCTCAACCAGCTGTAATTCAGTTGTACCATTTACTTTTCCAGCCTTTTGTTGCTCCATCCCTACTTCTTTGAGATATGTTGCTGCAATCAAATTCAAAATGAGCTAACAAATTTAATAAAATAGTAAAATGCCTCAGTTCCAGTATCTGATATGTTGTTCATGCCTGATTATGAATAAAATATGGGTTTATGAGATGTACAAATCACTGCATTCTGTTTTTGTTTTTGTTTCTTTTTTTACATTTTACACAGTGCTTTAACTTTTTGGAATTCTAGCTGTACTTTTTTCCCTGCCTGAGATTCACAATGAAGACCTGTTTCCTGCAGGAGGTTTTGCTGCAGGAGGTTTTCCTTACATGTGTGTGCAGAGGGACTACACACTAACACACTAAAAAATACTACCGGAAAGCAAACCAGAGGTAGAAGCATCACATACTGGAGCTTTGTTACAACCCTCTTCATCACATACAGAGGCACAGCACACTCTTCTGCCTTTATGAGACACAGTGGGCTTATAACTGCTACCATGACCACTCTGAGTCACAGAATTAAGCCCCTGTAAATGAACTCTTGACATTTTGTAGACAATATCCTTAGATCTGCCAGAAGTGCCTTCACACTTACCTCACAACAGGAGGCATAGCTGCAGGAGCTGAGCTGACAGTTACAGTTTTTCTCTCTTATTATATCAAATTATCCACACAGAGAAAACAATAATGCACCATTTGGTAAGAAAAACTTGTTGGTTAGTGGGTTGTTGGAAAAGAAACTTAAATGCAAGACAAGTAGCCAGAGAAGGTGGACTGCACAGCTCCTGGCGAAATGGTCACTTAAAGTGAGTAAACACCAAAAAACGGGAACTCCATTCAGCACGAACAATATAATCACCCCTCCCATTTGCTCATGACGAATGTTTCAGACTATTACCTGATGCCTTCAAAAAACCCTCATTTCACACAGTGTTTGACTAGGGGAAAAGTTGTTAGAGACACCCAAGAGAGGCTGCCCTAGTCAGTGTGTTTACATGCAGGTTAGTAAAGCTACAGTTACAGCCATAGACACAATATACATTGACGCCTCATTGACTGTGTTTGCCAACTGCAGCTATACATCAACAAGTCCACCATATTGCCAGAGGCAAGACCGTTCCATAAACAAATGCAAGTATATGAGGGATTAAAAAACACACACGTTTACATTTAAGTGGTGGTAAGGAGTCGTTTGTATATAATGTGGTTTACAGGTATATTTTTCTGTTAATCAAATGATTTGAAATGACTATCCGAGAGCCAAAAAATGTAGATAATTCAAGTATTGATATACTGCAACTGAAGATTGCAGTACATTCAGTAAAATCTTATTTTACTGACAGTGATAGAGTCATCCTTCTCTCCTGGAAACAGAATAACGGTTAGGCATAACGATGTTAAAAAGCTAGCTTAACTGCGGATATTAATCCACTTAACAACAACATTAGGGAAACTGGCTCTGAACATGTTGTTATTCCAGCCAAATACGACGGAAAAAAACTGTTTAACTTACCCATGAAATGTTATTCCATGTGATCTTGTCTCTTCTGTGCATTTATTACAGCTCCACGCAGCACAGGAGTGAGGCATCTTGCCCAGGAATGCCTCTGGCAAAATGGCGGCAGCATTGACGTACGGCCCACTGGCCAATGCGGCGTTTACGTATATTATGTCTAGGGTTACAGCTTAGTTGTTTTAACTGCCATTGAAGGCACTCAGAGGGGGTTGAATGGATTTTTTTGATGGAAGCATGTTCACCTCCACTACAGTAGATGGTGATCAGTTCAACCAATCACCTGGCAATGACACAATTACAAAAAAAAAAAAAAAAAAGGAGGGGAAAGCCTGTTTACAGCAGAACTTAAGTCTTTAGCTAGTCAGTAGTAGGACTAAACATATTGGCTTCACTTCCAGGATGCTACTTCTCCTCAGTTCATCTTGATATGTAGTCTATGTTACTGAGAGGCTGCCGTAAAGGTTTTAACCCCTGCTTTCTCTGTGATAACAGATATGACGTGAGACATGGGGCAAACCATTAAGCTAAAATGCACACATCAAATAAAGTTTCTCATACATGGTTTCTGTCATCATAGTCAGTTGTTATCATGCTGATTTAAGCTCAAGTGTTAGTTAGTCATAATCAGTTATTTGATGCTTGCTGGAGGGTTATAATGTAGTGATTGGCAGCTCTTTTGACAAAGGCTCCTGCTGTGCTGTGTGCACCAGGCTGTAAGAGTAGAGCTGGAACAATGAGAGGAAATGTAACAAACCATGACACAAGAGTCACTGAACTTTCCATAACACTCACTGTCTGCATCAGATTGACACAAGAATCTGTTCTGGTGTGGAATGCATCAACCTGAGTGACACTTGCCATATTATCAGCAAGCTAAATGCGTTTCAGTGAGCAGGAGGGGTTGGACGTTAATAGGTGGAAAACGTTAAAGACAAGGAAGATGCCTAATCCATGACTGCCTTCAAAACAGCATCTGAAGTGGCAAATGGAAAACTGTGCATCACATCATCATCAAGCTAGGTCTTGGTCAGCTTTTAAGAACAACAACTCTACTTACACAGTTATCACTGGCAGTGTGGCATACACAATATCTCAAAAAGCTCGGTCAGAGTAGGGTAGGGCACTTTTCCACATTTTGTCCACTGGGGGCACCCTAGAGGCCACTTTACAATGTGTTGTCCTGTAGAAAGCATAGACTGTAGAAAGAATTGGACAAACCCTGTGTGACGTCAGTCGTCTGCTTACAATAGGTGGACTCAAACGGCTCTTGAAGCCAATCTGTGGAGGCCTTCAGGGCACTTTACAAGGTGTTCTCCATTAGAAGGTCATCCTAGAGGGCACTGTACAACATGTTGTCCTGTAGAAGGCGACCCTGGAGGGCACCTTACCACATTTTGTCACATAGAAGAGCAAAGGAGGGCACTTTACAATGTGTTATCCTGTAGAAGGGTGCCATAGAGGGCACCATACATTGTGTTGTCCTTTAAAAGGGCTACCTCGAGGGCACCTTAACACATTTTGTCCCATAGAAGAGCAAAAGGAGGCCGTTTAAGAATGTTTTTCTCACTGTAGAAGAGCACCCTAGAGGGCACTTAACAATATGTTGTCCTGTAGAAGGGTATGCCCATAGAAGAGCAAAAGGAGGGCACTTTTCAACATGTCCTGTAAAAGGGCACCCTTGAGGGCACTTTACAACCATTTACCACATTCTGTCTTTTGGAAGCACACACTGGAGGGTACTTTATCAAATTTTGTGAACTATTAGGGCAACCTAAAGGCCACTTATCATGCTTTGGTCCAAGTGCTGGACCATTTGTGGACTCTGGTGTGAAGCCAACACCTTTGTTGTCCTTACATTGGGTCCAGACTGCTGTATTTGATCTGTAGTGGGTGTTTTTTTAAAAAGCATGGCTCTTCTCCTGAAAATGATCATGAACAGATACTGGCTTCAAAGATATTTGATAGATGTACAACTGAAACATTCTTATACAAACAAATCTGGCTCCAGTCAATACTAACTACAAACTCTGGCTTAAAATGCACAATAAGTCAGCACCTGTCACAGAGGGTGACACTGACTTCACTTTTATACAACAGGATGTAGTGTTATGTTCACTGAATACAGTCAGTGGCTGTAACATGGTGCATTTTCAACACCTGATGTTGTTGCTTGGGTGAATGAAAAATATATCAAACTGTCAAGAATAAATTATAAATCTAATGCATCTAGATAAGAGGAATAAGAGGTCTTGTAGGAGGATGCATCAGGTTGTAGACGCTTTTGACTGATGCTCCATGCTGTGTGACCCAGGATTTGGTTGATTTGTGCTGCTCCGTTTTAAGTCTGTAACTTTTCAACTGTGCTGTTGCCTATCTTGGCCAGGAAACTCTTGTAAATGAGATCCTTTTTCTCATTCCTGGTTTATATAAAACTTTAGAATAAAGACAGAAATAAAAAAGGAAAGTTAAGACACAGTGGCAGGCTAAGTTTATACAAGTTGGAGATAGTAATACACCAATAAGTCGACAGTAAATGTTTAATTTAAAGGCATTATTGAAGGTGATAATGATAGATCAGAAATAAGCAGGCCCTGTTTATGCATGCTCAATCTGTCCACCAGCTTTAGCTTCACACAGATTACCATGAAGATGTTGTGCAAGTGACTTTTCTTCTAATCAATGCAGTCAGAATGTAGACATGAAGAAATTTGGTATTTTAATGTGGTCGACTTAAATTGTGATCATTTCTTGAGGCATAGAGACACAAATCCAGCCACACAAACAATAAATATGAGGAAACATAGATATGAATAAATACAGCCAAATGAAAAGCAAGTTGTTTTCAAGTCAAATGTGAATACACAACAATGTGACCTCATTATTTCCTCTCTTCAAAGCTCAAATAAGTCTGGAGAAAAATAATTGCAGCTAGAAAGATGAAAAGTGTGAGCTCCTCTCTCTGACAGAAAAACTTTATGTCAAGTTCAAATGGACGGTCAGCGCTGATAAGAAGTTTGATCAAAACAATGCGAAGAACTCAAACGCTCTCATGTCTGCCACAGTGATTAAAACCTGTTTACCACAGCAAGCCAGCCAGCCAGCAGCAGCAGGGATGTTTTTAGCAGCTAGCTCCCCTCTCTCACAGGTTTTTGTCCAACCTAACACAAAGCGACAGCACTGCTGCAGGTGAAGCTTTAAAAAGTGGAGAGTTTTCCAGCAGAGTTAATCACAGGAGCAGCGGCTCACACATCTGTCAGGTTAATGAGAGAATGCTCGGGGGAATAATGATGAGTTTACATACAGCTGCGGGAAGTTTGCATCCAATTTTACAATCAACAGACTGTCACATCTCTGGGCTAATTCTGCCTGTGGAGAGAGTTAGAGAGAGGACTTTAAAATAAATTATAGCAGGATGGGGGTTTTTTCTTTTTATATCAAGACACCAACATCTCACTTTGCAGCATAACAAGATCTGCCAGGTTTCATAGGAATATGGCAATACGCTGACGGGAGTGAAAGTGATGCTTCCATACGGTGTTGCGATCAATACCAAACAACGCCATCATGACAGAGTAATGGACATGAATGAATCTCCACATTTAGACGCGTAGAGGTGTATCCTCAACTTACATGACAAAAAAAGATGAAAAAGCCTCGTAGGAAGGACAAAGGCTCAGACAGTTTCCTGCAGACACCTCTTTGTTGTGACTGACTCTCCTGCTGATGTCATTTTAATTTGAACCAAAGGCGGCATTGATGACAGCTTACTGCAGGAACAAAATCAATCTATTCTCAGACACATGTTGAGTTTGTTTGTTCCCCTTCTGTTTGCAATGTATATTTCATAAACACATATTGAAGTGGCATTGAATGGGGCCTTGCTGTGCTGTAGCCATTGATTGTAAATAAAGATTGACAAAAAGTCCCCAAATCCTCCAGTTGTACAAAGATGAAGTCAATATACCCCCTTGCATGGGCATAGCACGGGGGGAAAAGGGTACTAATTCCCCGGGCCAACAGTAGGGAGGGGCCCTTGAGATGCCTGTATGGAAGCCCATTTGGGTCAAAGAAAAAAGAAAAAAATGTGAAAGTACAGCAATTCTTGAAAAAAAGTTCTACGTCATAATTATGAAATAAAATGTCGTAATTATAAGATGAAAAAAAGTCATGATTATGAGTTAAAAAGTCATGATTACCTCCACCAAGGAGGTTATGTGATTGGGTGGGTTTGTTATTTTGTTCGTTTGTGTGTTTGTTAGCAACATAACTCAAAAAGTCGTGGACGGATTTTCATGAAATTTCCAGGAAATTTTAGAAATGGCTCAAAGAAGAACTGATTAGATTTTGGGACTGATCTGGATCACAGTCTGGATCCAGGAATTTTTTTAAAGGATTCTGTACCATTGGGAGATGGGGCTAATGGCAGAGGTCTGCGCTGTTGCCATTTTACCCCAAGAGATGGCGGACAAGGGTAACTTATTCAAAGTTTTGGAGTTTATAGAGTTTGAAAGACACACACCCGGTCAAGGAGACGAGTCGGAGCGTAACAGAGAGAAAGACAGCGAATTGTAGCGAGAACACTCACAATGCTGGGAGGAATAGAGGAATATTCACCCTCTGCCATGACTTTCAGTCGTCAGGTGAGACCATGGGTGCTTCCGCCATGACAGTCCACACGTAGCGAAGCTAATGCTTTGCCTCCATACGTAGCAAAGCTAATGCTTTGCTTCACCATGTCCGCATCACCATCTGAATCCAGGAATGTTTTTAAAGGATTTTTCACTATTGGGAGATAGGGCTGGTGGCAGAGGTCTGCCCTCTCTGAGTGCTTTTCTAGTTATGAGATAAAAAGTCATAATTATGACATAAAAAGTCAGAACTAGAGGAAAAAAGTAATAATAATGAGATACAAAGTCAAGATTATGAATTAAAAAGTCAAAATTATGACATAAAAAGTTATAATGTAATAAATTACTTTTTATCTTTCAATTAAATTAAAGAAAAGTGTGTTTTTATTTAATTTATCTTAATAATTAGACCATAATTGTATCAAAAGTGACTAAATGAATCTGTCAACAGACTGACATTTGTATCAAATAGAGTAAGATACAATTCTAGGAGGGCCCGCTTTTAAAAATGTCCAAATAATGTGGTCCAGCACTACAAAATAATGCAAGTAAATTTAATTTAATCATAGTAAAAAAAAATTTCATAAATAGGGAAATCATGGTTAAAAAAATACATCAAAATGCATATAGGCTATATTTGTAAAAATGATGCAACATTTGTTGCTTCGCTAGCCAGCTAAGGAGCCCTGTGTAATTTTCTTTCTAGGGGCCCTAAATCCCTAGCTACGCCCCTGCCCCCTCGTGACAGATGCTGACTTTTTGTGCATTTTTGAAGCAGAGCCTCTGCAGGCATCATCTGGAGAAGCAATGATATTTACTTTTAACAAACAAAAAATGTACCAAAGAAAAACTCTTTAACGTCAAAGTGAAAACAGATCTCAACAAAGTCATATCAATTAAATAAAAATATGTCATATAAAATAAATGATTTATACCCCCCCATCTTTAGAGGGACTGACCTAATTCAACAGAGGTCCAGCCAACTGGTGCTAGTATTCACCAGTTGGATCCCCCTTATGTACAATGTCTCAAGTGATTGTAGTATAAAGACACCTGTGTCTGGAAGTTCCAGTCACTGGTTAATCAGTTCTCCTGGCTACCATTACACCATAAAGACACAATAACACTCCAACAACTCAAAGAAAAGGTTATTGAAAAGTAGAAGCCAGGGAATGGATACAAAGACAATTCCAAGGGACTGAATATCCCCCACAGTTCAGTTAAATCCATCAGCAAGAAATGGAAGGAATATGGCATGTGTGTAAATCCGCATACAACTGTTGGCTGGGTTCTTCACCAGTCAAAGCTTTACAGGAGAGTGGCAAAGAGAAAGTCACTGTTGAAGAAAACTCATTCAATCCTGACTAGAGTTCACCAAAAAGCCTGTGGGAGACTCCATGGTCAAGTGGAAGAAAGTTATTTGGTCTGAAGAGACCAAAATGGAGCTTTTTGGCTATCAGACAATATGCTATGTTTAGTGGACACAAAACACTGCACATCACCACAAGCATACCATGCCCACTGTGAAGCACAGTGGTGGCAGCTTCATGCTGTGGGGATACTTCTTAGCCATCTCTGGAAGGCTTGTACAGGTAGAGGATAAATTGAAAGCGTCAAAATACAGGAAAATCCTGGAGGACAATCTCATTCAGTCTGTAAGAGAACTTTGGCTTGGGAGAAGATTTATTTTCCAGCATATCATAACCTGAAGCATACAGCATAATCTACACGCAAATGGTTTAGGGACAACAAGGTGAATGTTCTGGAGTGGGAGAATCAGAGCCCAGACCTCAATCCTGCAGATCATTTATGGCTGGACTTGTAAAGGGCTTTTCACACTTGATTCCCGTGAAACCTGACAGAGCTTGGGCAGTTTTGCAAAGAAGAAGGGAGTTAAACTGCAGTGTCCAGGTGTGCAGGTATCCACACAGACTCAGTGGTGTGACTGCATCCAAATGTGACTCGACTCAATACTGGAATAAAGAGGGTGAATATATTCATGTGACTGTATGTTACTTTTTTCAGGATGTTTGATGAGTGCTGCAGTTAACAGATGGGTTGTGGTGACAGTTCAGCCATCCAGCTCCCCTATTCACATGCTGACTTTAAATTACATCCCTGTTTTGACATAAGGACACATGCTACAGGGGTATTTTGGCTTTAGTCAAACACATTCAAGGAGACTGAATGGTGCTGTCCATTTAAATGTACTAGTACAGTGAGCATTAACCAGGGGAAGCTCCATATGCTTTGGCTTCACTTTTAGGGAGCTGTCGTTCACCTTTGAATTCAGGCTACAGTCACAGCCATGCTGTACCTGACACACTGTTTCATATACAAAGAAGAACATGATTACAACAAAGTGCTGGCAAAATTGAAATGCTAGATTATAATAACATAAAATAGCAGATTAACTGTTTGTTTAAGGATCTTAACTACATACACAGCCGCCCCAGATTCAGAGGATGCAGACCTGACATACTGCAGGGACTACTTCACTAAATGTTCTTTGCTGCTTGTAACCAACACTCATGATTAAGACCCTTAAAATAGGAGTCCTCCCTCCTGTGATGCACTTGCAAGATTTTGACATTTTCAAGAACTTTTTACCACTTAAAAGTTGTGCTGGCAGTTGTTGGCCTTTAGAGAGATATTTCATGCATTAAAAAGCACTTTTTGCTGCTCTTTACACGGCAAATTGAAGGAATGTTTGCCTTCTGGGATAAACTCTCGCAATCAGCTATGCAAGTGCAGTGAAAGGAGTGCATGCCTTTTATTTTTAATTTCATACACAGACTAGTCATGCTGCCAGACAATTATGGCCATTTGTAATGATTCAGATAATTAATGGAGAGAGTGCTGTCAGGTCAGCAGAGTTCATCACAAACAAATGTTTGAGAAAAACAAAAGCTCCATTTACTTTATTAATGAATCCACATATTTCAGGGAAAGGATTTTAGACGTGACACAACTAAGCATTGCCTACGTGGAGTGCCAGCGTAAAGAAGTGATTGAATTTATGTGATAATCAAGGCTTTTAATGTTGGAAATAAAGTGCTCGGTAATATGAAACATTTAGTGCATCAGAAAGTATTCAGACCCACTTCACTGTTTTCAATTTTGTTTTGTTGCAGCCTGATGCTGCAGTCATTTGAATTCATGTTTCTCCTATTAATCTACATTCAGTACCTCAGCTTGGCAACGTGAAAACAGGATTTTAGAAATTTCTGCAAATTAATTAAAAATAAAAAACTGAAAAATCACATTGATAAGTGTTCAGACCCTTTACTCAGTAGTTGAAACACCTTTGGCAGCAGTTTCAGCCTCAGGTCTTTTTGAATATGACACAACAAGCTTTGCACACCTGGATTGAGAAATTTTCTTGTGCATTCTTGTTTGCAAATCCTCTCAAGCGCAATCAGGTTGGACTGGGCCCGTCAGTGGACAGCCATGCTCAGCTCCCTCCAGAGATGTTCAATACAGCACTGAAAAAAAATTTTTTTCTTTGGAGTAACTTTAAAAACTGATGTAATTTGTTACACCTGATTGTTTTTAGATTATCTCAAATTATATTTAAGATTTGGGTGAAAGCTAAAATTTTAATTGAATATAAATCAGCAATATTCATTTAGCCAAAGAAAAAAATTACATTCACTCAAATTAAAAATATCACTTATTATAAAGACCATGCAAAATATTTACTTTGTTACAACTTCAATTTTTAGTTTGGAATAACTTAACATTAACAGTTTCATCCAAGTTAAGTTTTTACTTTAGAATAACTTAAAAAAATTGATGAAATTTTGTTAAATGTAATATTTTTTATGTTACCTCAACTTAAATTTTTAGTTCGTGACTATGATCAATTCATTGTGGCTCAGTCAGTCCAGATGCTCTAGAAGTTGTTGTTCAGCTCACGTCTGGGAAATTTAAGGAAACCAGTGGACTATCGTTTTTGCACCAGTTTGACTGAATCATTGATGCTTTATTAAAACTAACTATTGATTAAACAGGTTTTTTTGTCAGTACAGTAGTAGGTGTCGTCTTCTCTTTTTACGTAAACTACGCCTACGTCATCAGCTTGTTCATTAGCTCAGCAGTTATATAGATGACTATCACTCAGGAGACCAGGGTTTGCGTCCCCACTATTCTATAATTATTGACATCTGTATGGGGTTTTTGAAATGATTTTCTGGAATAAAAACGCTATGAACCCCTCTCTCTCTCTCCTCACTGGGCTCTGTATAGTTAAGGCAGCCTACTTATCCCAGGTCAGGTGAAATAATCCCTATAAAAAAAAATATTTTATAGTTAGGCAGTTGCACAGTGAATATGGCATAAGCTTTTCCTTTAAAATCTTAAATCAGATTGCGTTGTTACTGTGCCGGATATATTGTGGGGTGTCCAACTATCACTCTAAGGTGGAATGAGTGTGTGGTAACAGGGGGTTTCTATGTTTTTTTTTTTAATTATTATTTTCTGGAATAAAAAACTGATAAATAACTAGTGAATCGTGAACACTCAGTTTGTACTTTAGGTAACAGTCTGAGCCCCTTTATCGGGTAGATGACCGGGTGTGTGTACTGGGCATATGAGCGACAGATTAGACCGCACTCACACTAGGCAATCTGTGCTCGTACTGTGTGAAAGCCATTTGACTCCCACCCCTGTACCCCCCTTGGCCTCCACTCACACCGTTCAATGCATCCATGCCTGAGCATGGATACATCACACGTCATTACAGAATATATATTACCTAATATTACCACACAGCCTAATATTACTCTAAATATTGTTGTTTAGGCTGTAAAATAGCAGTGGATTTGTACGATAGCTGATCTGGCATCGGGATTATTTCACCTGACCTGGGATCAGTAAGCTACCTTAACTATACAGAGCCCAGTGAGGAGAGAGAGAGAGGGGTTCATAGCGTTTTTTATTCCAGAAAATCATTTTTAAAAAAGCCATACAGACTTATAACTAATAATTATAAAATAGCAAGGATTTGAACCCCAGTCCCCTGAGTGATAGTCATCTATATAACTTCACAATATATCCATGGCCAACTGCATGATGGTCCTTCTGGGACTTTGTCCCATCTCCACAAAGGATCTCTTGAGCTCAGTCAGAGTGAACATCAACTTCTTGGTCACCTCTCTCACTAAGGCCATTCTACCCTGATTGCTCAGTTTTGCTAAGCAGCCAGCTTTTGAAAGAGTCCTGGTTGTTCAAAACTTCTTCCATTTGAAATATATGGAACCTTCAGTGCTGCAGATTTTTTTCTTGTAGCCGTCCCCAGACCAGTGCCTTACAGCAAACTTGTCTCTGAGTTCTGCAGGCAGTTCTTTGACCTCATGGATTGTTTTTTGCTCTGATAGGCATTGTCAGCTGTAAGGCCTTCTAAAGAGAGGTGTGAGCCTTTCCAAATCATGTCCAATCATTTTTTTTAACCACAGGTGGACTCAAATGAAGGTGTAGAAACATCTCGGATCACAAGAAATGTGAGGAATCTAAGCTAAATCTCAAATGTTGTTGCAAAGGCTCTGAAAATTTGTGTAAATGTGATATTTTAGTTTTTTATTTTTAACAAATTTGCAAAATTTCCAAAATTCTGTTTTCACTTTGTCTAAGTGTAGATTAATGAGAGAGAAAAATAAATTTAAATGACTAGTATCAGGTTGCAACGTGACAAACTTAACAAAGTAAAGGGGGTCTGAACACTTTCACTTTACCTCTCCTGTAATATTCGTTATCACTTCTGCACCTTCCCACATTACAGTCATGCTCTCCCATCCCTTTGCAAAGTAATCTGCCTTGAAAGGTACTTTTAGTAAATGTCACACCTTGTAGTGAGTCACACAAGTGCTAAAGGGTGATTTAAATTGTTTGTGATTTAATTGTGATTCAAAAGTACAGGTGCTGGTTTAGCTCAGTCAGTAACAAACACCCATCTACAGGGCTAAAGTCCTAAATTCACCTGTAAAAGGTCTGAATTCCTAACCTGGTGCATGTCCTCTACTCATTCTCTCCCCCTGTATTTTCTGTCTCTGTTCAGCTGTCTCATTAAATGAGGGCAAAAAGCCCCGAAATAACCTAAAAAACTGAAAAATACCTCTTTCTCATAACACTCTGCTTTTATACACAACTTTCTGAATAAAATCTCCACTCTGTTCTGGCAGGCAGGAGACTGTCGTCCATGCTCAAATCCTTGTTGTCCTGCTCTCTGAGCCAGTAAAGTAAACTTCCATGCTCTGTGTGTTTATAACTTCCCAGCGGGACTTGGAGCTGGAGAGTGGACACTCGTGGATGACATTTGACTGAATCTGGAGAGTAAAGGCTGAAAATGTCACCAGCCCTCTGTGTTTGAGTAAGCACACTGGAAGAATAAGACCAAATATTTAAAACCTTTGTGTCTAAGTTTATATTTTTGGGTAGATGTTTAAAGAAGTTTTGCCAACACTAACACAACTCGATCTATAGAATAAAAGCATGAAACAAATTTTGCCAACAAATCCAGCTAACTCTCTGCCCCCACATTTCAAACTTAATATGTTCCATAGTGTGCATACATGTCTGCATATGCACATTTCATGCAATAGGGCTCTGTGGCATTACACCAGAACTTTACATTCAAGGACATTTAGGCACGTGCAGTTTTTGCCAGCTCTCTCATGGGGTAAGTCAAGTGTCAAGAAATCCCAAACCAGCATTAAGTAACAGAGCAATGCATGAATGAAATAACCTTTAAAAGTCGATGGATTGACCAGATTCAATGTCTGTCATCAAGTAGATCCATCTTACAAATCTCCAATCTGAAATAACTGAGCCACGACCGGGAACAGACAGACCAATCAGCATCATTTGAGGAGACTGAGGTGGTAGCTATGGGTGAGGTTTAGTTGTACTTTAAGCCTGTAAACCAGGGGTGTCAAACTCAATCCCAGCAGGGGCCAGATTCTGGATTCAGGTCTAACCTGAGGGCCTAACAGGGTCATCTTTTTAACCATAAACTGTCAACTTCATTTCACCAGTAATAAAATATGAAAAAAAAACTTTGCACAGATGATAACTGATTGTGAGGTTAGAAAATTTAATCAATCTGCAAGAGAACTACAGCTTGGGAGAAGATGTATTTACATTTACATTTATTTGCATACAGCAAAAGCTTCACAGAAATGGTTTAAAGACAACAAGGTGAATGTTCTGGAGTGGCTGAGTTAAAGCCCAGACCTAAAGCCTAAATGAGACCTATCCACACAGACTCAGTGCTGTGATTGCAGCCAAAGATGCATCTCCTACATAAACTTGAAGCAGGTGAATATTTATGGAGTCACTTATTTTACAAAACATAGTTTTATTTAATTGAGATAACTTTATAGAAATCTGTTTTCACTTTGACATTAAAGAGGTTTTTTGACTTTTTGGGGCAAAATGCCAAATTACACTGACCATGATTGATCTATGAAATCAATAAAAGGGGTTGAATACTTTTTACAGGCACCGTATGTTTCCTTTAAAGAGACGCTTTTTTACTTTTATATTGAGCACATTTCAGAGCCTGTGCTCTCACTTTTTCTTCAACCGCTCTTTTAACCCAAGTATCTGTAATTCTGCTCGGGTGAAGCTCGTGTGCTCTTTTGGCATATCCTGTCTTTCATCATAAATTCTCCCAACCTTTAGATCTCTCCACACTCACTCATGTTGAACTTCCCTATCTCCAAGCTTTTGTTTCAAAAGATGTACCTAACCAGACATGATTTTCATCCCACGAAAATCAAAGCAACAACCCCACGCCTTTAAGCAATCACACACCAGCTTAACTCAAGATTTAACTTCCATCAGGCTTTGCGTCACTTCTGCTCAAACTTTTTATTACATTGGAAAAGAAAAAAAAAACTCCTGAGCAGTGAGGATAAAGTTTGTGACGCGGTGCAGCTAATTTGACAGGAATCCACTAAAGAGCTAAACTAATCTGTTCCTCCTGCCCTGGAAAAGTTAATACTCAATCATGACTGCGGGAACATTTTAAGGGATCTGAAATTAGGAATGAGACAATTATCAAAGAAATGGTGCTGGCTTTTATGAGGCTCGAGGGCGAGATGCAAGAGCGTGCATTATGGGATGTTATCTAATCCTTTATAAGTAAGCAGAAAACAAAACACACTCACAAATACACACATGAATCCTCTAAATTAACTAGAGCTGCTGCTGGAGAATATTAAATAACAAATCAAATAGCTGCATATTTGGTCCCTGGGGTGAAATTATATTAAGAAGAGGACAAAGGGAAACATCATGATCTGAATAGGAATGCAAAATGGAGTCACTGTTCAAGTTCAATTCAGCAGATAAATAACCTTTTGGATCATTTTTGCTGCTTTTCCACATCACAAGAGTTGAGTTTTCTCATTTTTACATTTGAATTAGTGTATGAATGCAATGCAAATGAACTCTATGATGTTTTCTTTGAAGCATTTACAAGCTCCCAACTGCAACAAAAGCTCCTCTTGTTCACAGCACACCCATGCATACAGATTCACTCTGCATGTCAGCCTCCATACCAGGCTCATGAAACAAAATGTTGCGGTTGGGTGTTGGATTAAAATTTCCTGGCCTTTTCGATAATGCACCATCCCCAGAACACCTCTCGCCTGTGTAATGAGCACAGGAAGACAGAAAACGACAAGACTTAAGCGTGCAACTTCATGACTAATGATTGTAAATCCATTCGTTGGAGATAAACACTGTCCTACAGTCAACTGCCTGCCCACAGTCTAAGAAAGTGCCAGCTTTGTCAAACGTAGTCATGCTCAACCAAATATTAAACATCAAGGGTCTCATGCTGACAGCAGCCCGGCTGCGCACTGTTATCCAGTTGCCTTATTATACTGAATAAATCCTCTCTATGTCAAGCACCATGCCTGGATTTTAAGACCTAATTTAATTCTGGCTATGTGCGGCTCTGGAGCAAGAAGTGCGTTTGTGCTCTGACGTTAGCAGCGTGAAACAGTCATGAACTGTGGTCTGAATGTGTCAAAAAAGCTGAGAATAAGAGAAGCCTGCAGAGAACATGTGCAGAAATGCTGAGTTTTTTTAAGATTTGACTCCCTCCGAGGCATAGAATTTGATTTAAAATTAACCATCATTAAATTACAGAGAGAGGTTTTCATTCAATCATCCAATATTTCCCCTGGACTCCTGGGAAAGGCATCAGTATTCATGTAATTCACTGCTGCCTGTTTGGTGCATCTAATTAGATCTAAAGTTAGTAATGTTGTAAGATGGATACAGTAAGAACTAAAGCAGCAGCGTGTGCTGTCACAGCGGCTCAAAGGTTCAATCAGACGCCATTTTTTTTACAAGAGATTGAGCGAAGGAAGTTTGAGGGACGAGCAAGCAAATATCCCCCGGACCACGTGGGCTTTGAATAAATTGCATTGTGCACATTGAGGCAATATTCCAAGGCGGCATAATACAACTGTGGAAATTGTTTATTTTCATCCATCCTCCTGCCACCATTCATCCACACCTCTGCCAGCAAAAACAATGACATTGTTTCTGAGACAGCTGGGGAATGTTCTAGTCATCACCCCCAGAGCCCCTGTCCCTGCCAAACCCCGAGCACTGAGGGTGTGTGAAAGCCACGTGAGTTCAGGACAGAGAAAATAAACTGAGAGACTGTCATTAACATTCGGGCTAAACGGTGAAATAAACTATGGAGGGATACTGACAATGTAAACTGAAAATATAAGACAGAAAGGTCTTACCAAGTAATCTGACTGAAAATCCACTCCATCAGGGCTAAAATAAAGCACATCATCACTGGGACTTCTCACAAAATCCATCAATGTGAATGGACTCAAATGACTCTAGTAGATGATAATTTTAACACACTCTTTTATTCATTTTATAAATCATGGTCAATATAATTTGGCTTTCAGACAATGAAAAAAAATACAAAAGAACTCTTTACTATCAAAGTGAAAACAGATCTCCACAAAGTAATGTCGATTAATAAAAATATGTGAAGTAAATAAGTCACTGAATAAATGTTCAACCCCTTTAAAGTGACTGAACTTATTCAACAGAGGTCCAGCCATTGGTGCCAGTAGTCTCACTATAAGGGAAATGGAGATCACCTGAGTGCAGTCAATGTGCCTCGAGTGATTGTAGTTTAAAGACAGCTGTGTCTGAAAGGTCCAGTCACTGGTTAATCTGTATTTCTGGCTACCATTGCATCATGAAGACAAAAAAACACTCCAAGCAACTCAGAGAAAAGGTTATTGAAAAGTAGAAGCCAGGGAATGGATACAAAGACATTTCCAAGGGACTGAACATCCCCCACAGTTCAGTTAAAAACACTCCAAGCAACTCAGAGAAAAGGCTATTCAATTCAAAACTTTTTAAAGGGGACATATTTTACCCTTTTAAGACAAGTTTATATTGTTCTCAGAGGTTCCCAAAACATGCTTGTGAGATTTGTTGCTGAAAAAACACTCTAGTATTGAACTTCTGCATGTCTAAAACCCCCTCTGTTTCAGCCCTTCTCAGAACGAGCCATTTCTGTGTCTGTCGCTTTAAAAGGTAAGCTAATTAGCTGTCTGACTCCGCCCCTGACCACACCCCTCTCAGGAAATGGATGCAGCACTCCTGATGTTACAGACACTTTTAACCAAAGTTAAGGACCTGACTAGGATTCAAACCAGCAATCTCCCAGACCATAGTCAGCTGGGGTAACCCACTGAGTAGTTGAAAGGATCAGGAGAGGAGGGCGGAACTTTCCTCCCAGTGGGGGAGGGCTAACCAAACTTGGGGGCAGTGCTTACGCCCCATGTGAGGTCAGTAGGTGTAAAATCTGAGAATGGCTTGTTTCAGCACACATTTTCTGAAAGGTGGAGAAAGAGAGGGGTAGAGGGAATGGATTTTTCTGGTACTTGAGAAGATAATGGACAGGCCAGGGGCACATACTTGTGTTAGAGAAGCCTGAAAAAGCGATTTTTGCATAATATGTCCCCTTTAAATAAAAAAGTCCAATTATATTGACCATAACTGATTTATAAAATCGCTAAAAGGGTGAAACACCCAAGGGGCTGAATACTTTTTATAGGCACTGTAAGTACATTTGAAGGCCGTTAACATCCTGTTGAAGCCTAACGCTTCTCCAAATGTGACTGGAATCCCTCATGATCTTAGATATCCCAAGATTCTCTGCAAGCCATTTGTTGCTCTTGTAAACTTTTATTTACAATCCAGGCCTGACATTGCAGTTATGAATTGGCTGTGACACTTTCCAACTCCTTCCTGGCTGGGGATCCAGAGGCATCCCCAGACCAGACAGGATATATAATCCCTCTAGTGCATTCTGGTTGTTCCTCGGGGTCTCCTTCCAGCTGGACATACCCAGAAGACCTCCGAAGGGAGGCAACCTGGAGCCATCCCGATCAGATGCCCAAACCACCTTAACTGGCTTCTTTGGATGGGAAGGAGCAGCAGCTCTATTTTGAACTCCTCACCTTACCTGTAAGGCTAAGCCAAGCCACCCCACAGAGAAAACTTATTTTTGGCCCCTTGTATCCGCGATGTCATCTTTTAGGTCATTACCCAGAGTTCATGGCCATAGGTGAAGGTTGGGAGGTAGAGCAACTGGTAAATCGAAAGCTTTGCCTCCCAGCTAAGCTCCTCTTCATTACAACGGACCAGAAAAATGCCCGCAGTACTGCTGATGCTGCACCAATCTGCCTGTCAATCTAATGCTTCCTTTTACCCTCACTCATAAACAAGACCCCAGATACTTGAAGTCCTTCACCTGAAGCAGCGACTCAAAGCCTCCTTAAGAATTAATATATGGAGCCTATAGCTTTAAAAATCAAGGTTTGTTTACTCTGAACACTTTCCACTGTTTTCTTCAAGTTTTTTGGCTATGAACAGTGATCTGCTTTTCATAGATCTAAATGTGTGGATTAATTATTTGGTGGTAATTATCAGTGTGTTTTACATCAGTTAGTTGTGATGCAGCTGTTGAGGCAGCACTGAGATATCACAGTAAGCCAAGCCAATAACACAAATGGGGAATCCTCAGCCAGGCTGACTTATTTCAGTTCAATCTGAGTGGTTTATGCAGGCTACAGAGGCTGGGTCATTTACAGGCTTTCCACAGACACAATCAGTGTTCATACTACCAAGTAGCTGGTCTTGGTAATCAAGGACACGGGGTGGCAAGAGTGCTTGACAGCAGTCTGGTTTCAGTTCAGTTGTGAAACTAGTTGAGTTTGTGGAGTGATGAATAATAATTTTGTTGATTTTTTTTACTACCTCTGGCTGGAGCCTCATGGCCAACTCACTGCAATGCTGATACTCCCTCTCAGGAATACTGTGATTATCAACTGTCTGCTAGGTGGTGTGACGTCATGTGGCTTCAGCAGTCCTCTGTCAGTACTACTTCTATGCATCAGATTTTTATATTGTGAGTACGATTGCACTGCTAGAGAAGAGAAAACCATGAAGACTTTACTCTCAATGTCAGAGTGCATAAAATCATAGAGGACAAATACAGCTAGTGTGGCAGAGCCAGACGTTTGTCCTCAAGAATTCCGGCCATTTAGAAATACTACCAGATATTTGCTTTAACCTTGTGTTTCTGCATTTAACAGCAGTTGAGCACATAAATCAGAAACCCTGTGACACAGCTTTAAGTCTGTGCTAAAACGGGACTGGGGATACATTTTTTTCCGAACCTGGCCAAAACCGAGACAGTAGGAACCAAGCTAACAGTAAACCTGATTAATTTTTAGCCTGTTATTACAGCCTGTCAGACAAATATTACACTGTGGAAGTCGATTAGAATGAGACGATCAGGCGTGAGTATGGAAGCTCTCATGCTTACTTCTTTACTTCCAATACAACAATGCCATTCACCAGCAAGCAACGCTGGCTAACAACAGAATCTGACGTCATCACGTCCCTCTTTCCATCCTGTCTATTTGTGTGAGAGACATTCCCTCTAGTGTCCACTACAACACATGACCGGACCTTGGAAATGACTCCCTCAAGACTTTATCTAATTCGCCTTAGTGTGAGTGGATTAAACAAACAAAATGAAAGCTCCGAGCTTTCCTTTACACACATGCAGTCAGCCGCACAATATACGCCAACATTTAACACATAAACACTAAGCTTCATATTAGCACCGTTAGCCTGTTAGCATTAGCCGCTACTATACTTTAGCACATTACAACAGCCAAATACCACCCTCCACTGACAACAACGAATGGTCCAAACAATAACACACCAGTTCTCCGTTAACTAGACACCGCTTTAAAACCCAGCATTTCAAATGAAAAATAAGTCTTACCGTATTTGTTTAATAAAAGTCCTCATGATGATTTCAACTGTAACCTCCACTGAAGCAGTAAATCCAGCCATCGTTGTTTATAGGGAGTAGTCCGGAAAAGACAAAAGTGTGACAGTTGGGTCCAGTTCTCCTCTCATCGATTACCGTACGTTGCCCCTGCTTTTTAGCCAGCACACCTCCAGCATTAACAACCAGCTACAAGGACGAGAAATGGAGCCCTTGCCATGAGCCCCTCAGCCTCTCATCAAAGTCCACTACCTGGATTGCACAGCTGTCCACATTTTCTTTTGCTTCAGCTTTATTCCTTACAGTGAACTTAACCAGGAAACCGCACTGAGATAAAAAAAAAAAATCAGTTTTCAAGAGTGTTCTGGTAAAGATTTCACTGCATAGTTTCCAGTAGTGCTGAACTACCCAGAGATAGGCTTGGTCTGACGTCATCCGCGTCATTTCATGGAGATTCACGCGCCTTAATTAGCCACATGCTTGCAGCCTGAGTAGATAAATAACCCCAGCACTGCATGAAAAGTAGGGGTAGTAAGATTACTTTAAGTTTGTATTAAATGATTCTTGCAACATCCTCTTGGTAACAAAATATATGTATGAATTAAGTATTTACTTATCTGACAAGCTTACATTTTAACCATTAATATTTCTATCTGCTATACAGGTTAGGGAAGGGAGCTGATTTTTTTAAGTGCCTGCTGAGAGAGTGAGAGAAAGAGATGCAAAGCCTACCTTTGTGAACCCTAAGTCCAGGTCATTGACACAGGTACAGCTCCAAGAGCCGCTATTCACACCTGGTGCGATCATCATATCCCAATGTCTCAGTGATCATCTAAAGAAGCCTCATTCACCATAAATAGCATTTAAAAAATGGGAATAATGACGACATACCTTTAACATGATCTGTGCGTTGATCAGGCAGACCTTTATCCCCATTTTTCAAACGTATACAGAGTCTTAAGTCATTAAACACAGAATTAAACATGTAAAGACAGCATTTAAAGGATAGACCAGGCAATTCTGGCTAAATTCTAATACTGAAGACATGAACCAGATTGCATGGAGCATTAGCGGAGTCAATATCTCTGCAGTTTGTGAACTGCTACAAGAGATATTAAAAGAAAGGATTTATCTTGAGAGTTTTATTTATACAGACACTCACAAGATAAATGCTTGCTATGAATATCAGGAGGGCGTGAATCACACCAGTTTGTCTTTTTTTATACCATCGCTACATGATTAACACTGTTTTACAAGGTTGGCCTCTTTTTACAAAAAATAAAAAACAGTTAATTAACACACAGATCTTGTTTGTAGTATTTTGTAATAATTTCCTGCTTTTAAAAGCTATTGAAGGTGAATGGGACTCCATGTTTTGAAGTAGGATAGCATTCAGGTGATCACTGAGATTCTGGCATATGATCAGGATCAGAACAGGTGTGAATAGCAGGACTTACAGCTCTACAGGTGTCAACAACATGGACTTACTGCTCACCTCTCTCTCTCTTAGCAGGAACTTTGACAATATAGGGTTTCTAACACTTCTACACAATCAGAACTTTCTGATTTAATGACCTGTGATGAAAAGTCAAATGGTATAGGGCAAAAGAAATCTTTTAGTCATAAATGCCCAAGTTTGATGATTTCTGGCATATTTAATGCCTCTATTCTATAAATATACAGTACGTTGATAATGATCATAATGCGTTTTTGCAGGTGTGTGGAACGGTTTAACTATCAGAAAGCAGAAAAATGCTTTTTGCCAGGGAAGACCTGTTAAAATAAGGGTGGGCTGTAAGGATCTTTAAGTGGGCAACCTGGTAGCCCAGATGTTAGAAAATTTGATCTGTTTCACTACAGTACAGAGTTTAATAAATCACAATGAGTCAAATAAAATCAGAGAGGGGTCAGGGGACCTCCACCAGGAAATCAAGAACTTCCAACTCTGAAGTCCCTGCATTATGGAGAACATATGGAACAATATGTAGGGAGAAATGAATAACATCATATAAGATTGGCTTGAAAAACAAAGACTGGGTATTTCAGCTCATATCTTAGTCAAAGTGCCTTGTAAAGCTTAAGCTGAGCCTTTCAGACCTTTTATGGCCTTCAATATCAAATGTGTAATTTCAGACTATTCAAGGCTTTTCAAGGATCTGCAGCGACCTTGAAATATCAACTCCACTCACCGTCTCTTGCCTCTATAACTACATTTACTTTAAATTACACTAAGAGTAACGTGTTCATGATTTTCCCTTCACTACTAGCGTAGTCATGTTCATAATACTAACATTTGATGGGCAACCAATGCAATAATTAAAATTTGTATTTAAAAGTCTCTCAAAATGCAGACTTCTAACGTTTTTTGGGGGGGTTCAGTATACATATGAGGGGTACAAATATCAGTCCAAGGTGAATGTCTGATCATGCAGAGTTCCCTTTAAGAGCCTAATTAAGAAAACAATCATTAGACAATACATGCAAATAAGGAAAATCGCTTAAAAATGACTGATTTTGCTACCAAGACCAGTTCTCAAACCTGGGAGGTGTAGCCAACCACAATTTACTGATTTCATTCGGCACATAAAAATGAGTTTAGTTCAGCTGTAAACAATTTAAGACGTTTTAAAATCAGAGAAGGAAAATAAATCCCTCATTTTAATAGTCCTCAATGTTGAACATAAAATGCGTAGCTAACCATGATAGTGTTTGCCTTAAAATACCGTCTAATGCCTCAGTTCATAAATCTATGAATGAAATGCTTAATTGTCAGCTCTGTAGAGTTTTCTTGATGTGAAGGAATTTGAATGCCAATATTTTAATAAAAAATATTTTAAAGAATAAAAGGCTTTTGTTTTCAGCTGCCTGTTTGAATAATTTTGTCTAAAAAAGACAAAAACATCAGGATTGCAAATATACAACTTTAATACACATCAAGATGGATACAGTGACTTTTAAAGATTTGACGCAAGTAAGAATGTGGGCCCTCAATCTTCATAAAAAAGAAAAATATTTATTTCTGCATGTATGAAGTATAAAATGTAATCAGGCATCTTGAAAGAAAGCATCCAGATCTTCTGTCATCTCATCCAAACCTTGGGTGGTGTTCGCCTTTGCCTCTTGAGCTGCGCTGGATCCTTTAGCGGTCGTTTTTTCCTGCGACCTCTGTGGTGTGTCCAGCTCTCGCTTTATTTCTTTTCCTCCCCCCAAAAGTTTCTGGCTCTCGATGAAGTACTGGTTTGGGTGATTGAGTGAGAAATTGGCATCCTCAATCTGCTCCAAAGAGAGAAAAAATAGGACAGAGAATAGCAGGGTTAATTTTCAGTGAAGTGGCATCACTTCATTGGAATAGATTTTTGTAATTTACTCAAATATTTAAATTTATTTTCAATAATGAGGAGGGAAGGGTTTCGCAGCCAAATTGGAGAGCCAAGTTTTCTGACTACTTCATCAGCGCTCAGTGAAAAGATGAAATGTCATTTCAGGACATGAAATGCCAAAATCACTCATGTTGAGTAAAAACCTATGAATCAATTAACAGATGACGCTCTTTCTGTGACCTTTTCCATAATTTTCAAACAACTGGTACGTCTGGGATTTTTCATGCCAAGAGACGTAAACATTCTAAATAACAACAATGGAGTTTTACATAACTATTGCCAGCTTCCATTAGAGGAAATTAACTCTTAGAAACCAGATACTGGTGTTAATCCTTGCTTTTATCAGCTCATAGCTTCTGACAAATATTAATTCAATGTGTGTTAGTTCTCCTGTGAAGTAAATTAATTCATTTTACACATGGCTGCAGGACACATCTTTGTTTTCACTCTGCTGTTTGCATGGAGGAGATTAATATACATGTCAGCAAGCAATTGACCCAAGCATTTATTATAAAAGTCAATAAACAGCAAGCCTGGTTGGCATTTTTATATGGAATCATGAAGGAATTAAAGGGACAGTACAAAATGTGTTAAAGAACTGTTTTGCTTTGTTTCAGTTAACAAGATGAGGAACTGAGAAAGCTGCAACTTTTGATGCTGAAAAATAAAAAACAAAAATCTTCACTTCCTTTAGTGGCCCCTTGAGGCTGGCTGCAAAAGCCAAGGAGTCCCCATGAGGCCTGATGTTAAAATGCCCTCTTATTCGTAAAAGCTGCACTTCAGATGATTTATGCATACATTTGCACACTTGGGGATGCTGTTCAGTTGACTAGGTGTTATACACATTTACCAGGAGACTTAAAGGAATAACGTGTGGTTTTGTCAAAAGTTAGTTTTTATGTCACAGGAGATGCCAGTCAGTGAGAAACAAAATGAAGGCATGGAACCTATACTATGTGAAAAGGATGTTTTTTTTTTTTTACCTTAGACTTGACCTAATTTTAAGACATTTGCAAAATGTCTCGATAAAGGATGTATGCAAGGGAAAAATCTTCTGCATTTTGCTTTTTAATTAGAAAGCTACTTCACTCCAGTGCCCCACATACAGTGCACTCAGGAAGTGTTCAGACCCCTCACTTTTTAAAATTTTATCATGTTGCAGCCTGTTGCTACAGTTGAAAAAACATTCTTATTTTCAAAAAATTTCACTCAATGCCCCATCATGGCAGAGTGAAACAGACTTTTTTTTGCAAACAAGTTCAAAATAATTTAAAAACCCTGAAATATCACACTGACATAAGTATTCAGAGCCTTTCCAAAATCATTTGAAATTTAGCTCAGGTTGCTCCCATTACTCTTGATCTTTGCGGCTGTTTCTACACCTTGATTGGAGTCCACCTGTGATAAATTAAATTGATGGATATGATTTGGAAAGGTACCTTCTGCTGCATTGAAGATTCCCAAGAGCACAGTGGGCTCCATCATTCTCAAATGGAAGAAGTTTGGCACAACCAGGACTCTTCCAAGAGGTGGTCACCCAGCCAAACTGAGCCATCGGGATGTAAGGGCCTTAGTAAGAGAGGTGACCAAGAGCTCAAGGGGTCTTCCCTGATCTGGGCTTTATGGCAGAGATGCTAGACAGAAGCCTCTCCTCAGTGCAAAGCACATGAAAACTCATGAACTCACTTGGTGTTTGCAACAATCTTTGCACTGAGGAGAGGCTGCCATCTAGTCACTCTGCCATAAAGCCCATATCCATGGACGACTGCATGATGGTCCTTCCATCTCCACACAGGATCTCTGGAGCTCACTCAGAGTGACCATAAGATTCTTGGTAACCTCTCTTATTAAGGCCCTTCTACTCTGATTGCTCAGTTTGGTAGACCGGTTCTTAGAAGAGCCCTGGTTGTGCCAAACTTCTTCTCTTGGGAACCTTCAGCGCAGGAGAGAATTTTGTAGCCTTCCCCAGATCGATGTCTTGTAATAATCCTGTCTCTGAACTCTGCAGGCAGTTCCTTTGACCTCATGGCTTGGTTTTTGCTCTTATATGGATTGTCAGCTGTGAGTCCTTCTATAGAGAGGTGTGGAAAATAAGAGGAACCTGAGTTAAATTTCAAGTGTTGCTGTAAAGGGTCTGAATACTTATGTCAGTGATATTACAGTTTTTATTTTCAAGAAATAAAAAAAACTAAAATACTGTCCACTTTGTCATGATGGGGCACTGAGTGTAGATTAATGAGGGTTCAAAATGATTTCAAACGATTGCAGCATCAGGCTACAACATAACAAAATAGAAAAAGTGTAGAAAATCTCAGCTAATTGTTTCTTAACTTTAGTTTCATGCACCCTGAACACATAGAGTTAAATACATTTTTTCATTTAACTCTCATTTAGTCTGCTGCACACTTATCACATAAAAGGAAGCCTGTCATGGCCCCTAATTATAATTTCTACGCTCACTCCAAGGATTCAATCATGTCCTCTAAAACAGCATACTTAATTCTGTTTATTAAACAGTGACCTGTTTAATTTGATGTGGAGCTGAACTGTAAGAGCACTTTTACAATTTACTGAACATCCAGAGGTTTACGCTTTGCTGTTTGAAGTGTTCTGGTGTGTCATGTCACTCTAACAGAGTGACAAAAGTCCTTGAATTTCAATGAAAGGGTCCAGCGTATTAACTGTGTGCCAAACTCAGCTGGATACTGGCCTTTAATCACAAGCAAAGGAGTTAAAGAATACGATTACTGCTTTCGTCTACTTCTAGGACCTTGAGTGTCTGAAAGGATGATGACTCAAGCGCACCAATGAAAACAGCTTAAATTTGATAAGTATTCACAGGGACAAAATAGGACAAGGTGCTAACAGAGCTTGGTCTCCCCTGAGTTTTCCTCTGTGATGTGTGTGGACTGAACTTCTCCCTGTCCCACAGGTATCCCCAGTTAACCTCTGCTGCAAATTAAGTCTGAGCTTACATTGTGTGTCAGCTCAAAGTACTTCTGGCAGGCCAGCTGATAGTGCATCCCCTTAACCAGCTCCAGGATCTGTAAAAAAAAGGGTGACAAAGAGAGAATTCAGCTTAAATGTGACTTTTTCCCCAGCATAAACAGACCCACCTCAGATACTGGCACATCACATTTACAGGGTATATTGACAACATGTTGTGTTATTGCAGTCCTGTATCAAACTTGTTTTAATCTGCTTTCTGTCTACTACCTACACAAACATTCCTCATTAATCATAATGACAGCTCTGAGTACATTCCTCACAAGATCTTGCAAAAGTAATGAAAACAGATCACAGGCTTATTTGGTCTCATTTGAATATTCAAGCCCTGAGTCAACGCTTTGTAGAACAACCGCTGGCAACGATTACACTTTCAAGTCTTCTGGCAAATCTCAATTTTGACTTTTTTTCTCTTCTCTCTGGTTTTGTGAAGCTCCATAAAGTTGAAAAGTGAGAAGTAAGCAGATATTTAAAAGCCATGGATTTGGAAGGGTCATATCAGTGCTCTCACACAGTTGTGTGGTGTCAGCGTGACAGCAAACTTAAGGTGTCTGACCCCATGAAAATAAGAAAACTCCTAGGTCTTCTGCAGTCACTAAACTTATGAGGGGAATGTGCCAGTATTTTGCGCATTCATTATTTCCCATATTCCTGAAGGCTGCCTCCAGCGTGACACTGCCACAAGCATGCTCCAAACCACTGCTGCAGAGAGGGGCTGCTTTAGTTCCTGCTGTTTTCATCATTCTCTGCTATGGTATACCGCGAACATCTGCAGAAATGTACACAAAAGACTGACAATAAAAGGGAAAACACTTGCTGTGCTGTGAGCATTTTTTTCTTTTCTCTCGTGCAAAAGAGGAAAACACCACACTAATGTGCTCTCAGTGCTTTCTATTCATGAGCTTCACTGCAGAAGATTTTGCAGGGATTGGAAACATGTCACACATCAGCCAGGCAGTTATCATTACAGCCTCACAGCAGTGCATATAATGATGTTTTTGACATCTGTCAAGTTCTTACTAGAAAATGTAAACAAGCATGTAAACAAACTTCACTAACAGGGTGGTCATAAACCTGCAGGTTAAGCCTACAGACTGAATAAGTCTGGAGGTAGCAAAGTAGCATCTTTTGTTCAAAAGTAAAGGAATGAGTTCTTTCTAATGGCCTGCAGAGAACAACTAAAGATGTAAAAGAAGTTGGTTTGCATGCAAACTAATGGAAAAATAAGCTTACTTCTCAGTAAATTTATTATCTCAATCAACACTGCCCTAATGCTTTATGATCTCAGTTGCTACAATCAAGGCTTCTTCAATACGGCAAGTAATTTAATAAGTACAATAAAGCCTCGTCTAGAGAAAGGTGATAAGACGGTAATACCATATATTGGAGTATTAAAAACAGCCACAGTATTGGTTGTATTACCGTCTTGACAAGAATATGTGCCTTTTTGCACCCACAGCACTACTGTCTGTGTGAGAAGACGCTTTAGTGATGGAAGAACTCTTGTTGATGATGTCAGGCCAATCTGGCAAAAGACAAACACGCACATATGGACCGGCACAGCACGGCACAGCTCTAGCACCTCAGTATGGTGTTCTCTAAAGTCAAACTCTTGCATGCACCACTGGCTGTAATGGGATCCACCACAACGTGAGTGTAAAAACACTCTAATTCTTCTTTCTGGGTGAGTAAAATGACATGCAAGACACAATTAAAAATGTCAAAGGTTTTTAAAAACATTTAAACTTCTCTTTATCTATTTGTTGTTAAATGTAGATGAAGTTAATCGATGCTTTTGGTTATTTTAGTTCAGGTTTTTATACAGTCCTTAGTAACCCAAGTGTAGGTGACTGGTTCTCAGCGTTTTTTCAGAAACCCCCACTATTTGCATCTAGAACAAGCATGTCAACCAATCAGATATAGTCAATGAAAAATTGTAAAGTTTGGATCTCATATAGTTGAAAACTCCACACTGTAAAAGAGAAAGGACAAAACAAGCTGTTTTCAGGAACCCGTACGCGACCCACTGCAAAGGACTTAGCGACACACTTTTGGGTCCCGGCCCACCAGTTGAGAACCACTGTTCTGGATGATATTGACACATCAGCAAAAATCTAGTATAATGCACTCCAACTATTTTATTTAGAAGTTCAAGAGATATTTGAGCAGGTTTTCCCTTTAATTTTCCACAAGTAGACAGTTAAGTAAATTATCTGAAAACTGACAGTGTTGGAGCCACAGATGATAAGAATCAGAATCCACTGAAAGTTTCTTTTCATCCATAGGGAATTTTCTAAAATAAAAAAATTACAAATTACTGCAATGTTTCAAACGGACAAATTGAATATCACTAAGAAAGTTAATGCTAGATGCTTAGCTCTCTTTAGGTTACAATAGATAGTTGCACTGAACATATTTCTCCTAGTAATGCAACAAAATATGGTGTTAAACAATCCTGATAGCATTGTTAGGGAGTGTTATCATGGCTAGCCTTTGTTAGCTAATTAGCAATCATTGTTTTTGTTGTTTGCCAATTTCTAACCTCTTACTTCCTTCACAGCAGCATTACTGACCCCAAACACATAATACTCATACTGTTGTAGACCTTCTTGCCACAGCGTAAGGAGTAGGATTCTCCTCTATTGAAGATATACTCGTAAGACACTTTAGTGTTTTACAGTGATTTAAATTGTGTCTCTGGTGCTGTATAAGGACTCAAAGTGGCCAAAATTTGCAGTTCATATCAATATAAATGTCTATTTTCTGTTGTCATATGATGTAAACCTGCATCATTTTGAAGAGATGGAGAATTAAAATGCAGATGCAGCAGCTCCACATAGTGGTCAATAGTCTTTTTGCCCTGTTGGCAGCCATGTGGCTTAAAGCTATGACTATAAATGTGACCAAACGCTTTCAGCCACTGAGGGTTGCAAATTGATAATTTTAGTTATTCTGAATAGTTCAGGCAAGAAAAGTAGAACAGAAATTTCCCCCAGCTAAAGGAGATCAAGGTAACCAGAGGCCTGTCTCATTCAAGAGCAGTAACAGCACAGTAGGCAGACTGTACACCACCTACCTGACTGACTCCACTTGGAGACACCTTATAGAACTGAAGCTTCTGTTTCAGCAGCTCCGGGTCACTGTGACGGAACGGACATCCTATAAATAGATAACAAAAATGTCTTGAAATAAACAAATATATCATTAAATAGGCAAATTAATCTAAACAAAATGATGCACTAATAAAAATGAGATACAAAGTGCTGTATATGCAGAATATTTGTCCGTGTAATATCCATACTCTGCTGCTTCACCATCTACAAGCCAAGCACTTGAACTAAAGAGGCCTATGATAACAGTAGAGTGGCTCATCACATGCATAACGGCTTCCTCCAACAGCCGTCTACTCACCATGATGGTCGCCTTGGCTGGGTGCGTTTGATAAAATCACCTTCATGCAGCTGTAGGGGGTGTAGTCTGTTCGCTTGCCTTCTTTGCCAAACATGTGGCGGATGCTGTAGGCATATTGTTTGTCAAACTACAGAGAAAGAAAGACAGAGAGGGGTGAGAGGAGGAGAAGGCATTAGTGAGGATGAGAGTGTAAGAGGGACAAGGTTGGGGTGAAAAGAGACGTTGTCATACATCATGTCAGTTTTGACAGGGTGTTTTCCTCCATGAAATATAGAGCTATTAGTGAGAACCTGCTGTAGACGTGTCGCCACACCCGACAGAGCTGAATTATGGAGAGTGTAACCTGGACATCTTCCCCCTCATTACTGTTGCCCTCTTGTCCTGCGGAGCACTTTGTTACAGCATGAGGACTGAGGTTTAAACTCAAGGATAAATAAAATATGCTGCTGCATTCACAATATTCACCCACTATTTCTTTCTAAAATTGAAACTCTTCTTTTTTATAGAATCTTGTTTAAAGAGTGAATAACCCTAAGACCACCGTTTCAGCTGAAAACCAACAGTATATATGGTCATCATGTAGCGTTATTTATCAGTCAGGGTCCAAATCTCAACATTTGAGTACAAAGCATTTAAACTACACAATGATATAAAAGCATATAAAGTGTGACTGCCCTCTATAGGTTAAAACCAGCTATTGCAACTGAATTTTTCTAATGGCTTATCAAGAGGCAGGTGGCATGTGATGGCAGCTTTTATTCCTAAAGAGCTCAACTGTGACTGAACACATTTTAGATGGCTGTGGTTTCAGAATTCAATTTCCCAATTTTAATCTTGTTTAGTAAAGAGTAAGATTTTTGCAAATTAAAACCATCATGAAGAATACGTTTAGTTTTGGTATAGGAGAATGAACAAGACAAAAATTCTCCACCTTGCAAATAATCTTTCAAAACAGAAGCAGAAATGAAGTGAGAGAACAGTTGATGTTTGTGTCTTCATCAGTATGTTTTGAATAAATTAAAGTACTGACAGTGCATTAATGTCAGTATTATGTTAATTCTATAACTTGGCTTACTAAATTGGTTTGAACCAAATACAGGATTTGACTAAAAGTAAGAATGACAATATTAGGATTTTTTATTGACCGAAACTGGAATAAAATGTTTTGTCAACTAAACCTCAATCTACTTGGCATGGGTGGTAATACGGTACTACTGTATCTCGGGGTATAATAAAAAACAGTAATGCTTTGATTACCACCATGAGGATGGTGCTGTGTAATGGGTAAACTTTTATAAAAAATGTCTCAAGAGTATACGTCTACTTCTATGTGCCACTACTTCTATCTATACACCACTGCCTATGTGTGAAGATGCTTTAAGTGATTAAAGAACTCCTGATAATGCTGTTAATGCAAACTCCCCACCAGCCACTGCTGGGTCAGGTGTTTGATGCCAGAGTGGAGAGACCAGGGCTCACACTAGGTAAGTAAAAAAAACAAAAAGACAAGAGCAGTGGTAGTCATCCATGGCCTCCCACTTATTCTACACTTTGAACAGAAGATTCTGCTATTTTTCTTCTTCTGTTCTTGCAGAGCTGCTACTCTGCAGCTGAGATGTACAAAACAGATGGAAATCACTATGCCAGCTGCAGCCAGCGTTGCTGGGAATCAAGCAGGTGGCTAAAGTGCCACAGCGCGTCCAGGTTGTTCAGGGAAAATGATGAGGGAATTGTTTGGACGCACATTTTGACGGTGCTGAGTCTTGGGCCAAAGACTAAATTCAAGGGGGCTTTCACACTAAGCCCAGTTGTTTAGCACCGCAGCATGATGTTGTTTGTATCAAATACTGTGTTATTTTTATGCCAGATGTAACCGGCTGCACACCTTCCAAAAAGTTCAAATTTTGTCTTGTCAGTCCACAGAATATTTCTCCAAAAGTCTTGGGGATCATCAAGATGTTTCTTGGCAAATGTGAGATGAGTATTTGTGTTGTTTTTGGCATTTTAAGGTTAAGCCATGGACTCTGAACTTACCTGAGGCCAGTGGGGCCTACAGGTCTTCGGATGTTGTTCTGGGTTCTTTTCTGACCTCCTGGATGAGTCGTCATTGCACTCTTGGAGTCATTTCGGTTGGCCGACAATTCCTGGGAAGGTTCACCAATGTTCCCAGTTTTCTCCATTTGTGGATAATGGCTCTGACTGTGGTTTGCTGGAGTCCCAAATCCTTGGAAACGACTTTGCAAACTTTTCCAGACTAATAGATTTCAATCACTTTGTTTCTCATTTGTTCTTGCATTTCTTTGGATCGTGGCATGATGTGTTTCTTTCTGAGATCTTGTAGTCTAGTTCACTTTGTCTGACAGCTTCTATTTAAGCGGTTTCTTGATTCAACAAATCTGGTGGTAATCAGGCCTGGGTGTGGCCAGTGAAACTGAACTCAGCTTTCCAAGAACTGTGGTTAATCACAGTTAACTCATGATTTCACAAGGGGGCATTTACTTTATCACTGAGGGCCAGATGGGTTTATATCCCCCCCACCCCCCAAAAATTAAATAATAATTCAGACACTGCATTTTGTATTTACTTGGCTTGTCTTTGTGAAATATGGAAATTGGTTTGATGATCCGAAACATTTCAGTGTGATAAATATGCAAAAAACATCAGGAATCAGAAAGGGGGAGAATATTTTTTCAGAGCACTATAGCTAGTTTACAAACACGCCAAGGAAAGAAAGAAGCAGCTACCATGGCAACCATTCAGGTCACGACCAGAGCAAAGAATGTTTTTAAAATCATTTTTTAAGATGCCAGTAATGTCGCTCTTAGTGTCAACACATCTACTACAGCTCAGTGAATTAAATGGGCTCTCGCTGTGTGGATACAGCGGTTTTTGAGGCTTTGATTGCCTTTGCATCTCATCTTACTGAGTCCAACTTGTGTTCATCCATAAGGTGAGTCACAACAGACCATTTGTTGACTTGATTCTGATGATTTCTGCCTTTTATTAAGAAAAAATGTGAACAAACTGCCACGCTATAGAAAGAAGTGTAGTTTTTACGACAACGTCATATAGCTGATACGACATCATGCCCCGTATCCAGGCGTAGTTGCATTCAAATCTCATCCGAACTGTGCCAGATTCCACCTGAAACATGTCTGAGACCACCTCCCCTAAAGGGCCCGGGCGTGGTTTGTTTGCATTGTTTGCACACTAGGGACGGAGCCCCTAGTGTGAAAGCCACCTAAGTTAGCTGTCAAAGTTAACACTGTGTGTATATGAGTGCCTTTTCAGACTTTGTCAAAATAGAGAATTGTCCCCATCTTGTGAATGGAGATGTTAGAAACTGACAACATACATTATGTGGGTATTTTAACTGTGCTAAATTAGTTGGATCTTAAATGCGAAAAGGTCATTAATAAGCTAGGTAATGCAGGAAGAATCTGTAACTGGGCAGGCAGACTACAGCTCCTGCAGTCACAGAGCGATCCCTGTTTAGTGTCAGTAGGAACACGGCTCCGCTTCCACATTTTTGACCACTTTACCCCCTTCTAGTTTCAGCCTAAGGCCACACAACTCTGCTTTTACACTCCTTTCTTATGAGGATAAAAAAAACAAAATGTAAATTATCGTTTTAATTAGTTTGAAGCACAGAACACAACACAGAAGTGTCCAATGCTACCACTGTTTTCCAATCTACCACCATCCAGTCTCGGGGTTTGGTTTTTGAGAGTATGGTCACTTTGGAGAGCAGGGAGTTACATTAGGCTGATCTCATCAATTAGATACTTCACTGTGACACTATGAATGTGGCTCGTAAGGGTCTTGTCTCTAAGATCAAGAACACACCAGGTTTTTCTTAAAACATGGTTGATAACGTACAAACCTGTGAACTCTACAGGGGCATCAATCATCATCTGACACTCGGGTAACTCGTGGTAAATCTACCTTGAATGTCATGACATTATGGCTGGTAATCAGTTCATGTGAAATAAATATGCAGGTAGCTTCATTGGTTCAACCACAGATTTTGAAAACCTTCAAGTACCCACATTTTGATTTAGGTTTATTTTCTCTCCCTTTTTTGATCTACGGTGCAGCTGTCTGGTCTTCTCTGGTCTTATCATTTTTTCTACAACCACATTGCCTGGATGGTTTGAATTTCATCAAATTTTGTGACTTCCTGGTTAAATATTCAGAAACCATTTATGTGAGCTCTAAATATGCAAACATGGAGGTCGAGGACACAAGTCAATTTTATCACTAAACCGGAGAGTTCCTAAAACCTTCACATCATCTCCTGTCCAGTCACTGCAACAGTCCCCAAAAATCCTTCATACTTTTAATGAGGGTCATTCCACACAATCAAAGCCTTTTTGTTTATGTGCAACCATAAAAAAGAATTACAAGGACCCTGCCTCTAAAAATCAAACAGTAAAATACACAGATTCATCTCCAACAGTGGCAGAACACAATCACCACGACTGCACCCATCATAACACATTAATGTTGTAATAAAACCCCCTGAACTTGCTAATGTGACAAGCTGCAGTGGCAATTTAAGAAACTATAAAATCTTCTTTAAGTACAGTAAATCAAATATTAATTATGTAGAGCTTCTAAGGATTCAAGGAGCAATTTCCTGATTTAAGACCCCCTACTCTATTAAAACTAATCTTGGAACTCCACTGGCACTAGACTGTGTTTAATATGTATTATGTGAAATAATTGGGATGGTAAAAAATCCTATGTGGTCTTAGAAAAAGTGATACAAAGACTCAGAATGACTTAATATCAAACTTTTACTACTTTAGAATGATTATTTGGCCAAAATTGCTGATTTAAGAACTTTAAGGAGAACAAACGGAATAACTCATCTAAACTAAACCTTTTCAACTGAAACTAAATATGGACAGACATTAGATTCAAATGCAAATGCTTAAATGTTGACTGGTCAGTTTCTAAAAGCAACAAAAGTTATGTAATTCAAATAAAAATGTCTTTTTGTTCTCTGTGTCCTATTTTTTATTTTTAACACCCTTTTAACCCTTGAGCAGTGACAGTGCTCAGGGACTTGGGAAATGGAAGGCTGCTGGTAAAAATCGCTGGACAAAGTCCTGAGATTGGCTAGAGGTGCCAGTCCGCTTCCTGAGCACTGCCCTTGAACCTCCTCACTCATACATTTTAACTTTTGGGTTTGATGAGGAGAAATACTGCCAGCTGGGGGCCAAAATAAGGGTTGACAACTTCGGTCTTCTGTGTTAATTCTCAGGCGGGGCTAATTGCATTCTCTAAGAGCCTGAGGTCAAAAGTTGATGCATAAATTTAATCAGGACTGGCCTGATAAGCATGTGTTTGTTATGGATGGTATTTACTTCCAATGGCTGAAGGATTTCTGCAAAAACAAAACATGAAGTCATTCCTGAAAACGGGTGTATTAATTATAATGATTGTTTTTCAGGTCTACTTGATAGCTGTAGGGATACCCTAAAAACCAACACATCTTTTTCCTCCTCATATTATCTAAATTTTAAATGTCTTAGGAGCCAGGTGGGAAGCTTTGGGGGGCCTAGGGGCCTTGGGCCACCAGTTGATGATCACAGCTCTAGGGGACCACTAGTTAAAGCTCTGGACAGCACAAGCAGGAGTAGGATTCACTCACACACAATGGAAAAAAAAAGGAATTACTTCTGCAATTGAGGCAGTCAGTAGAGAAACAGTGACTGTGTTTACATGGACTTGAGTATCCCGGTTTCTGTTTGTGCATGTAAACACTGTCAGAAACCGGGACATGCCAGTCTCCCAGTTTTGAGAAACCCAGTTTGGCTACCTGGAAACTCCAAAGAAAACGGGATTCTGTGCCATGTATATGCCGTATCCCTTTTTCTGACAGCTGCAGCCTACCTGTGCAGGTGCAACTTTGGTAAAACTGTTCATTTAACTTTAGATACAACTTCATATTCTTTGAAACATGCTGGATGTTTGGCGGAGGGACAGCTGGTCCATTTGTACCCAGAGAGAGAGTGAGAAGCAGGCTGTGTTGTCTGTAGCAGAGCAGTCAGCGGATTACGATGATCTGAGGGCAGTTTTGTGTCTAAACGCACTCAAATTGAGAAAAACGTTGAACACACATCCATCTGGTAAACCGCTCAAAGACAGAGTTTGGGAAAGGGCAGAGCCTTTGAAAAAAAAACTTGGAGGGTGATTGGATGAACGCTCTGTCTGCCACATCTATATGGGCCAATCAGAGCAGCAAAACACGTGACGTCATAGCCCCAAACTGAGATGCGCCACTATGGAGGAGTAAACTCCAAAGCGAGCTGAATAACATGAACCATGGCGACTGTAGACATGTCAGAAGATGTGTTTGAAAAGAAAACAACTCACTGCTGTTGTTTGTTCTTCTTTTAATGAAGAAATGTCGTCAAGTTCTGATAAAACTGATGCTTAAGCAGCATCCATGCTAATGTCTTCTGCTATAATTCAAACCGGCCTCTTCTCGCTGCTTGCATACGTCACAACTCTGCCGTGCCCCTCAACACTGATTGGTCCAGTCACTTTTCTAACCTGGCTCAAATGGTTCAGCTTTGCAAGATGGATTTGCCGGTGAGAAACACGATAATGGACGAATCCATCTGCTTTGCAAGGTTATGATAGAGGAGGACAGTGGACAGAGTCGGAAACAGGGATGAGAGAGTAGGGAGAGAAATGTAGGAAAGGGGCACAGAGCACGGGCTGCCATGTACATGGCATACCTTAAGTCACAAGGCTACCTGCACCCCAACAGTCAAATTTTTATCCATTAATGAAACGCCACTGTAGTTTACTGTGAAGACAGAGACCGACTGCTCACCTTACGAGTTACTCTGAGTCCAGAGCTCTGTGAGCAGAAGCTGGCATCCTGCTAAGTCTGTCAAGATCTGATAGCTACTCCGGTATTCTTTTCAAAATAAAAGCTTGAGCTACCCATGTTTTTACATAATGCTTTTATTCTGAAGCTGTTCCTGGGTCGGTTATTTAGTGAATGAATTTACTTGCAGGATTGCTGTGCTCTTTCTTGGAGTCTATTCTAAATTTAATTGATAATAATCATTATTTCATATTTTTATGAATTGGAACATTATTAGAACGAGGTAAACACCATTTCTTACACGTGACAATGGAGTTAAATAGTGTTAAGTCCAAAATAATTCACAGTAGTCTTATCATTCTTAGGTTTTAAAAAATGTCATCAGTGATCAGAAACCGGGATACTACTATTTCTCATGTGTACAGGGATATGAATAAACAGGTTTCTCTGTGCACATGTAAACACGGTATCCCCCATTTTATCAAACAAACTGGGATATGACTTATAACTGGGATATCAAGCCCATGTAAACACAGTCAATGAGGTGTTAGACCTTTAAATTATTTTGGGTAACACTTTTGCACAGGACAATATGAGAGGTTGATTCATAACTGATCTGTGTTTGAGAGAATACTAAATGAAATACCCAAACATAGTCACAAGAGATCATGGCTGTTGTGTTAATAAAAAATTGAGACTTGCAGCCAGGTTTAGAGAAGCTGAGGACTGAAAACATTCTAGTGGTCAAAGTTGGATCCCTTGCCTGTTTGAGAATGAGCTTGACCACATTTTAGGTGATAAACACAGCTGTCAGCCCTTAGAGCTGCTTGATAGCTCTGCCAAAGGAGGTGAAGAGGAGCCTGAAACTCCAGAGAGTGGACCCAGTTCAGCTGGCAGCCACGATACACTCTCTCTAACCAGACTTTGAAACAGGTAAACAAGCTGCCTCTCAGCTGATAATAGACCTGATATCAGCAACTTCACTAATATCAGTCAGACTTTTCATTCTAATCAGAGCAGGAAACACTGTGCTGCATACAATGCCTTTGTTTTATCTTTTAAGAGTTGTTTTGGGGTGTGTTATGCCTTTATTTTTAGAGAAGGATGGTGGATAGAGTCAAAAGTAGGGATGAGAGAGGGGAAAATGATACACAGGAAAAGAGCCAAAGGCCAGTCTTGAACCTGGGCTTCCTGAGTATATGGGGCATGACCTGACCACCACACCATCTGTGCCCCGGGGCTGTTGTACCTTCAATAAACAAGACAGCAGAAAAAGAAGAAAATCAGGGTGCAAGAGCGAGAAAGGACATTGGAAAGGAGCCACAAGTAGAACCGCCAGCTTGGGGGGCTGTAACTTCCATACATGAGGGTACGATCCAACTACTGGGCCATATCCTGTGACGTCTTTGATGCGGGTCTGTAGCTCCTACAGTTCAGTTCAAGACCGTCACAGGAATCTGATAAAGGCCAGGTTTAAAAAGAGATGTGATCAGTCAAATAAAATCATCCGATCTGGAAGCGTTGTAAACTGCGTTCTTACAGCCCTCTTGTCATATAATCCTGGAAATACAGCTGACCTCCAAACTAAAGGAATCATAAAAGAATCTCAGTAAGGAGTCCAAACACAAGCACATAAAATGCATTAAAGCAACAGAGCGACAGATCTTTTAGTGCACATCACGGCTCGGGGGGCTACATCACCGTAACATCCCCCCACACTCGAGGACACATTCACAAAAAAACCTGCGGCAATGGAGAAAGAGAAATAGGACACAATCAAAGGGATTACGTACGTGAGTGTGTGCATGTATGTGTGTAACTTGGCATGGCTTCTTAAGCTCAGTCCATAGTGACTGATTCGCCTGTAGCACTGATTTCTCCTGAATGTAACACCATTTAAAATACTTCCCTTTTTTAATCTGCACTGCAGGCCTTTCAAGAACCTAGAAACAATAAAGGGTTCGGGGACTATAAAACACTGCAAGTGCAACCAAGTCTAAAAGTTTGATGTAGCTGAAAGAAGAAAATGGGCCGTTTTTAAAGGTCATCAACACACTATGCACAAGGAGGATTATAAAGTAAAAGGCAGCGGAGACAGATTAGATTTAAAGATTCCCTTTAGTGCTGTGACACCTGCTGCAAATCCTACAGATCTGCCTCACTTCAAACACAGTAAAAGAGCTTATCATATAAATATTCTAATAGGTTGGTTTATAAGATGATGTGTTATGAGAAAATATCAAGCAAAAAGGGGAAGGAAAGATTACAATGAATCCCAGCTCTATTCCATTTAGATGTTTCAGTGTTCTAGTGTTGTTGTGTCAACTCAGTGTCAAACTTGTAGGTCATTTGCAATCACATGATCCCAAATGTCCTTTGGGGATAAGAGAGTGGGGGACAGCTATAAGGAATGGATGGGAATGGAGGAAAAGTTAGTATTGTAAAGCTCTAAATGGGCCTCTATGCTGCTATTATCAGAGAATGTGTACATACTCCAAATAAAATCCCTGCACTTTATAAAAATGTGATTTTCACCAGAATTTAACTGGTTTTAACTGACTAATAACTGATGAGCCGTTCACAAATTAGTCTGTTTCTGAAAGGTTCTTTAATGTGAGCCACAGTAGCTAGGTCCCATTTGAGTGCCAGTTTTCTTCCCTCCATCCTTTGTGGTTATTTAATCCACATTCAAAAAAATCTAACTGGTACCAAATGAAGAGCTGTTTCGGGGCCAAAAAAACTGCTCTACTAAGCTGAGCCAAATGATCTGGATCTCTTAAGAAAACAGATTTCCCATCACAACAGGCGAGACTGGAGGTTGGTGAGACAGACCTCAGCTGAGGAAACACAGGTGAGATCAGAGTTTAATGTGTTAAACCATGACAAAACTGTACTGAACCAAACCAGAATGCTTTGTGGACATGGACCATACAGGAGTGGGGAGTGACACCGCTCAACCTTAAATGGTGGCATTTTTAAATTCCTGCCTGCTGCCATTTTAAAGCCTTTCCAATTTTTTTGCCTGAATATTTCACTACTTCAAGGACACAAAATGGCTTACGAATCAAGAATGTTTTTATTTTTGCTCTTTGAATCCTTGGCATAGTCGTAAAAAGCACAAAACATGGCCTTTGGTTGTGTCTCTCTAAGCAGAAATCACTACTTGCCCCCTAAGGGGAACCCATGGATATCATTATGCAGATACTGCCTGGGCCGCTGGCTTTCCTTGGAGAGATTGCGTCACGTGGGCACCATATGCAAAAGAGGGAGTTGCAGCTGTACACTACTAATCTGCAATTGGCTTTCACATGGGGTGTTTTGCAAACTCCAAGCAGGCTCTCATGTGTTTTGCACCAAGAGAGGCTTCCATCTAGCCACACATCTAGCCACTGGCCATAAGCCCAGATTGGTGAAGGGATGCACTGATGGTTGATCTTCTGGAACTTTGTCCCATCTCCATACAGGATCTCTGGAGCTCAGTCAGAGCCTGAGTAAGACAGGGTTTTGGTCACCTCCCTTAGTAATGCCATTCTCGACTGATTGCTCAGTATGGCCAAGCATCACAGCTCTTGGAAGAATCCTGGTTGTGCCAAACTACTTCTATTTGAGAAATATGGAGGCCACCATGCTCCTTGGAACCTTCAGTTTAGTAGGACTTTACTGAAGCCTTCCCCAGATCTGTGCCACGCAACAATCCCATCTCTAAGCTCTGCAGGCAGTTCCGTTCCTTTGAACTCATGGCTTGGTTTTTGCTTTGATATGCATTGTCAACCCTGAATCCTTCTATGGAAAGATGTGCACTTTACCAAATCATGTCCAGTCAGTTTAATTGACCACAGGTGGACTCCAATCAAGGTGTAGAAACATCTCTGCAAAGATCGAGAGTAATAGGGGGAACCTGATAAGTCTTCAAGTGGTTTTGCAAATGGTCTGAATACTTTTTGTCAATGTTATATTGAGTTTTTTTGTTTCTATAAATTTGCACTTTGTCAGGGTGGGTACTGAGTGTAGATTAATGAGAATATTTTTTCCTTGACTGCAGCATCAGGCTGCAACATAAGAAAACAGGAATAAGTGAAGCGGGTCTGAATACTTTATGAATGCACTGTACTTTGGGTAGTGTCTTGATGAGATTTTCAAATACTGATTTCAACAACACTTAAAGGAGCCATGTCTTTGGCGATGTCTTGTGTTACTGCAGCTGTAATCTCGTTGTTATTTTGACGCATATTTTGCAGATTACCGCGTTTTGTTAGTCTTCCTTTTGAAATCCGAACCCCTGCTGGACGACAGATTTAGTGATTTTTTTCTTCCGAACCAAACCGTCCATCTCCATCTCAAACTTCTATTGACCCTGCTAACCTGCCTTGGTTGGCTGTGGGTTTACCTTTGTCATTCTCTCATGCCTCCCTCCCTCCTGTTCTGAGACAAAAACACAAATGCATGGAGGAGAGTTTTCTGGATGGATGAAGGAGTGTGCCGTCTGCTCTGTGAGAGGTTAAGGAGACTGTAGAAGAAGTGAAACTCCACTGAGAATTATACGCAAATGGCTTAAAACGTCTAATTTACGCCTGATGGAAGCAATATAGTCATTTTATATGTCTCATGTGGAAAAAGCTGCGACACATTGAGCATACACAATATATTACCCACCTCTAGTAGACAGATATTTTGTAAATTAGAGGATAAGGATCATTAAAATGAATAAATAGACTGAATACATTTTAAACCAATTTAAAGGGTTGCCTAACAGAATATGTTACATAGAAAGAGTGGGCACAATAAGCTGAGGTTACTGCCTGTATTTTCTGTGCTATTTTCACAGAATTTCTTTCTCCTTCTTGCTGGGGAAAAGCTGTCAATGCAGACCAAAAGATACTACTCCTTTGTGACAATGTTGAAACTTTTCTATCAAAAACCTCTCATTTTTGTTCGTTTCTGCAGTGAAACTGTACTGTACGTAATGACTTCAAAAACTTCCTCTTCTTGCTTACCATTGATGTCTTGTATTTTATTGACCTTCTAAAGGGGACAAATAAAATGAATAGACAAGCAAATACATTCTAAAAAAGTCAGAACTGGATCTCTTCCAGAAAACATTCAGACTTTAAAAGTTCTATGACAAATATCATGTTTTTAAACAGGTTAGAAAAGAAGTGCCTGAGGCTAAAATAACAAGTGTTGGTATAAATAAATAACAACATGGTGCAAATTTATAACCCAACTTTAAGAAAAGCTAATATGAAGTGTCATCTGATGAATCTCTTCTTTTGTCTGGAAAGCGCCCAGAGGAAACCAAACCATAACATGAAAAATGGTGTCAGTTAGTGGAAATTAATTAACCTGGAGTTAACATCTGTAAAACAAGCAGTTCAAACACAGTCTTACCCCAAGGCCTTACACAACACTCAAGTGTGCTGCAAATAGACACACAGCCAAATGAATAGGCTAACTTCTGTGAAAAGAAAAATGGACAGATCAAGTTGATTTCATCAATTTTCTTCCTCCCTCTGGTCTAATATTACATCGCCTCTTCCTCCAGGCCTTCCTTTCGGCATCGCTGCCTCCCATCTTCTTCTCCGTGCCTGTCGCATACTAATGAGCAGCCTTTGTGCAGCCTGCCACAAAGTGCAGTCTCCGACTTAACACATACATCATTGTGAGAGCTGCGATGTGGTCAGCACCATTCTGCTGCCTCTGCTGTGAAACAAATGCTGCACTTTCTGCACAGCCCATCACGCTTTCTCTGGGACCTGATACACGGAAACTCAGACACCTTTAGAAATGGAGCACTGAAGTGGGCTGTAACTGAGTTCAGTGTGCAGTATCTGCCACCAGGCTGTTACTCAGGGCCACTGATACTAGGACCAGAGAGACCGAGGGCAAGAGAGACGGATGCTGCTTTATTGACAAAAACAGTGGACCATTAAACCAGCTGTGTATAAATTCTATCTTGTGTTGGGGTGAAAAGTCCAAACTAAACCATATCTGTCACTCTTAATGAGACTTTACCACCAGGACTGATTTATCAGTATTTATTACTGTTTATGACCATTTATCATATACATATATATATATATATACATAAATATACATATACATATATATATATATATATATATATATTTCTCATATCAACCGTTTAATCATATAGCGGTTATGTATTAAAGTTTAACAAGTGAAGGAAATATTTGATGTGAATTTATCAGTATGCCTCGATTGGATTACAGTCCAATTCTGAGGGTCGCAATTTGATTCAGGAACTCATTTTTAATTAAAACTGATTCTTGAATCACAGCACATCCTCTTTTTGTTATAAAGTGGGGCTTATTTCAGGATTTGTTCCAGTTTGCTGTCGCATCAGAGCACTCAATCATTATTTGACACTAAAAATGTGTTCAGATATGTTCCAGAAACTAAAAATTTCAGTCTTTATTTATAGTGTTTTATTAGCTGACGACAAAATAGTTAACACAGAGGAAAACTTAAAACAAAGATTACATTATTTGTGCTTATATTACAAATTTATTAACCAACACTTTTGTGACTTTTAGTCTGATAACAGAATATTTTTCAGAAATTTGCCAGTTAAAAAAATAATAGATCATAAAATCTAAAGCCTTTACTGTTAATGATGTTTCAGTAGCAGCTGGGGATAGGAGTGTTTAGTTTGGGATAGGGCTGGGCAATTAATCGAAATTCAAATTAAACTGCAATATGTCCTAATACAGTTATCAAACTGCATTTCTTTGACCTAAGTTGTGTTTCAAAATACCAGTGTTAATTTTGGCAGCTATTTTAAATTTTTGTCTTAGTTTTAGTCTTTAAATGACATGCATTTTAGTTTTAGTCACATTCTAGTCATTTCTATCCTTTTTAGTTTTAGTCGATGGAAACTCAAAAAATTTTAGTCTAGTTTTAGTCCATAAAAAGTCCTCACATTTTAGTCTTTACTTTTAGCCCAAGCATTTATCCTCTTGCCTAAATCTGGAATCACATCATAGTAGTGGGTCCTATGCATCCTGCTAAACCAGGGGTCCCTGCTGACTACAGCTGAGAGGCAGAAGAGATATAGATGCATTGTTTTTTGACATATTTACCCACAGTGGAGAAATATCATGGATTTTGAATGTCCAACGAAAACTACATTACATTTGAGTCTAGTTTTTGTCATCTTGACGAAAACTAAACTTAGTTTTTGTCAGTTTTAGTCATCACAGATCTATTTTTGTTAGTCTTAGTCTAGTTGTTGTCATGGAAAAAAATGCTGTCAACAAACATTTTTAGTCAGTTTCAGTTGACGAAATTAACACTGCAAAATAACAGTTTAGTACATTTTTTGAGGCAAAGATGTTATGCTCTACAGCAAAAATATAAGTGGAAATTTTTTCCAGAATTATTTGCAGAAATCCTACTATCCTTGTTTTGTATATTTGTCATATCAAGAAGCCTTTAAAGACATAAACCTTCAACACAACAATTTGCATCAAATTTGCAATGGGAAAAAAAAAATCGCAATTAGATATTTCTTTCAGAATTGTTTAGCCTTAGTTTAATCTACTAAAAATTGTGGTTGTTATTATAAAAATTGATTTATTTTTTGTTTGTTGGGAAATACATAAGACCAAGAACTTAATAAATAATCACATATTAAATTGCAATCTATATCAATTATATCATGGAAAAAATCTTAATTATTTAACCAAACCGTTCAGCCTCAGTTTGTGGATCTCAGAATTACATCTCTGCTTTTTGCAGATGATGTGGTTCTCTGTCTCAAGTGAAAGTTTCTCAGCGTCTTTTCTATGAATGTGGGCAGAATGGACTACAAGGTAGATAAGAAAATTGGTGCAGAATCAGCAGTATTGCAGACATTGTACCAGATTGTTAACTTGACATGCCAGATAAGATTCACTGTATGGGAAATGTCTCATATCCATTCGAGCTACTAACCACTGAAAGTTCTGCCCTTGGGAAGGGCAAAGTCTTGCAGGATGAACGCTCTGTCTGTCATTCATTACTGGCCAATAAGAGCAAGTTTTTGACTTTTGAGCCTTTGGTAGTAACCAAAAGAAATAAATAGTTAAAAAAAGGGCTGAAATGAGATCAGCCTGGCACAGGCTTGGAGATGAGGTTTGGAGTTCAGATATCTGGAGAAATCTCAGAGTAGAGCTGTTGCTCATTTGTATCAAAAGTAGACAGCTGAGGTGGTCGAAGCAACGGATCAAGATGTCTCCAAGTCATCTCTCTGTGGAGGTTTTCTTAGCACATCCAACTGGGAAGACACCCCAGGACAGACCAAACACTTCCTGGAAGGATTATATGCCCCATATGGCCTGGGAACGCCTTGGAATTCCCCAGGATGAGCTGGAAAACATTGCTGAGGAGGGGGGTGTCTGGGTTGATTTGCTAACATGCCAACCTGGCCCAGATAAGCAGAAGAAGATGGGTGGACTGATGTAAAATGTAGAAGTGTGGCTTAAAAATGTATAACAATTTTTGCCCACACATTGCACCATGTTAACCAAAAAACTCACAGTAATATTCTTCTACAGTTTTTCTCTCTACACACAGAGGAGGTGTAAAAACCCCTCAAAGAGTCCGTCAAAGCATCAGATTTGATAGAGCAGCTTTAAACGTGAAGGACTCGGAGTGTATCTTTTTGCATCAGCGTTCTTTGATGTTTCTCCTCTTTTCTGCTGAAACTGTGACACCAGCAGGAAAACAGAGACTTAAGATATCCCCCAAAGAGGTACGGACACTTGGTCTGGCTGATGTAAGATGCGTCCTCGGTCGGAAAGAGTTCAGCTACCTGAAGAAACATGATGCCGGCCATGAGATCTAACACTACAGATCACTGTTAAAAGACAAAACAGACAGTGGATCACGGTGGACAACAAGCCACACTGATGAAATACTGTCCAGTGTTTATTCACCTAAATGCTGTATCTACTGATGTGTGAGATTAAGCTGGGTAAAGGCAAAGGTCAGGAGGCAGGGGAAATATTAATGACTTAAAAACAAGTCATACAGCTCATGTGACTGGTGATCTCTTCAGCATGTAAAGGGGAAATCCTCAAAGTCGTGTGACATTTGGCTGTATAGCACTAATAGTAAGGACAGGAGTCTTATGAGAGGGGGCATGCATGTTATACATATGTTATGTACACTCACCTGCCACTTTATTAGGTACACCTTGCTAGTGCCTGGTTATACCTCTTTTTGCCTTCAAATCTGCCTTACTCTTTGTGGCATAGATTCAACAAGGTGTCAGAAACATTCCCAGATTTTGGTTCATATTGACATGACAGCATCCCGCAGTAACTGCAGATTTGTCAGCTGCACATCCATGATGTGAAGCTCCCGTTCCACCACATTCCAAAAGAGCTCTATTGGGTTTAGATCTGGCGACTGTGCAGGTATGGAGTACTGTGAAGTCATTGTCATGTTTAAGAAACCAGTTTAAGATGATTTGAGCCTTATGACATGGCACATTATCCTGCTTGAAGTAGCCATCAGAAGATGGTACTGTGGTCATAAAGGGATGGGCATGGTCAGCAACAATACTCAGGTAGGCTGTGGTGATTAAACATGATTAAACTAGGTACTAAGGGGCCCAAAGTGTGCTGAGAAAATATCCCCCATACCATTACACCACCACCACCAGCCTGAACTGTTGATACAAGGCAGGATGGATCCATGCTTTCATGTTGTTTAAACCAAAATCTGACCCCACCATCTGAATGTCTCTGACATCAACAAGGCATTTTCTGCCACTTACTGGATATTTTCCCTTTTTTGGACCATTCTCTGTAAACCCCAGAGATGGCTGTGTGTGAAAATCCCAGTAGATCAGCAATTTCTCAAATACTCAGGCCAGCCCATCGGGCACCAACAACCATACCATGTTCAATAGAGCTGTGAAAAAATATTAATACAGCAATATATTGCAATACTTTGACATCCGATACAATATCGATACTTTAACTCTTAATATCGATTTTTTTGTAAAAAGTAAAAATACATATTTTAGCCGAGTTGTTAGTAAAATACGACTTCCGCACCTCCACATGGCTTACAAAATACCAACACCTGCACAATTCAAAGCAGATGTTTGGGAGCATTTAGGCTTCAAAGTTAAAACGGGGAGCACAAACAGCGAGTTAGAGAAAGGAAATGCCGTTTGCAAGCTCTGTCTTGCTGCCATGAAATATAGCGGGAACACCACCAACATATTGTGTGATTTACATATACATTATCTCTATTTTTTTCTTAGTTAACTGTGTAGAATATCGCAATATATCACAATATCATGATATCCTGATATATCGTGATACTATCATATCGTGACCCAAGTATCGTGATGCGTATCGTATTGTGAGGTTCTTGCCAATACTCACCCCTAATGTTCAAAGTCACTTAAATCCACTTTCCTCCCCATTCTGATGCTTGGTTTGAACTTGAGCAAGTTGTCTTGACGATGCCTAAATAAATGGAGTTGCCGCCATGTGATTGGCTGATTAGCTATTTGTGTTAACAAGCAATTGAAAAGCTGAGCCTAATAGAGTTACTGGTGAGGGTAATTTCTGTGAATATCTATTTATACTACACATTTCATTAATGTACTTGCACTAGATTGTATATGTGAGCAGACCATCATCCTGCACTTTCCTGCACAAAAGTACAGTTTTCTATTATGGCTTGAAATCCCGGTCTATAATGCTCTTTAAAACTGTAGTGAACCTCCTGCCACTAGAAGCCGCTGTCGCTTCAGCATGTCTGAGCTGCCCCTCCTGTTTAAGTCGTCCCGGATGTAAATATGAGAAGCTTAGGGGTTAGCATGTAGTGACAGGTTTTTAAGTAGTAAATGGAAATAAGGTGGTATGTAGGCTGTCCAAGGTTGAACTGAAGTATAACTACTCAACCAAAGTGAAAAGAGGCCACATTTCAAAGCACAGTAGCTAGCTGCTAATGTTAGCCATGCTGCACAGAGTATATCAGGCTCACCTTACACCTGCTGACATGATGACCCTGTGAATAATTTGACTGTTTTCTAAGGATTTAAAGACTACTTAGTTAAATGTAATTTAAATGGGTGTTAAGCGTAATGGGGAAATAGACGCCAAAGAACATCCCTAGTTAAAAATAAAATTTAACTTCAGAATCATTTCTAATCCAGTTGTTTTTTTTCTTTGTTGCTTTAGAAAAGTTACAGAATGAAGTGGAATCCCTGAACTTAGAGCTCATTTTTATGTTTCATATCCTTGATAGTGTATTTCATAAAAATGTAATACATTTCTGAACAAATCCATTAAAGATGAAGATTTCTGTGTAGGTTCTCATTCAGTGCATCTCATTCATGTCAAGAGGGTAACTTGACTTAAAGACGGAGCATTAAAAACTACTGAAAAAACCATAGCAAAGTCTGAATCACATCTTACCAGAGATATGTCAGCCCAGGACAGGCGTTCAAGGAATGTTTGTGTATACAGTGCACTCATGTTGTTGAAAACATAGCAAGACAATCAAGGAAACGTTCTATTCATCAGGACGACAGGAATACATCAACACTATGAAGGCCGGAGTTTGAACCATGTTCTCAAACCAGGCTGAGTCAGTCGCTTGATAACAACATGTCTGAAGCTCTCCAAGGCCGACTGACAGAAAGACAAAATGCTGCAGCTGCTGATGTCAGTGTAAGACAAAAACATCACAAAAAACAAATCAGTAAATGTTCATTCTTGTGTTTGGCTGATATGTTTAAAAATAACCCCAAAAAGAGCAGGATTAAATGAAATCACTGAACCAACGTGTGTTATCTCCAGTCATTAGTCTCTATTTAACAAGAACTATAAATATCTTTACTGCGTTAACTGAGTGCCACCATAACTGAATCTACAACCACTTAAGTCTTCATTAGCCTCATCACAGCTCTCAGTGCAAATAATGATACCAGTTTACTTTCTTTTGATCAATACATCTGTGAATCACCAATGAAACCACCCTGTTAAGAGTCGAATAGCACTTTGAAGAGGCAGAAGTCAGCCCACGTGTCTAACGTTCAAGGACAGAGAAAGACATCTCTGGGAGGTTAGATTGCGAAGAACTATTGGAAAAAAAACAAGCTTTTAAGAGATGATGAATATATGAAAAAGGAAATCATGTTAAAGAGTAATGATTTGAATTTACTTAGAAATAAAGGTTGCTTTAAAAAATGATTTTATGATATAACAAGATCTGAATGAGGAGAAGTAGTGTCAGTTGGTGGCATGTTTAGGAAGCATCCAGTTCCTTTTTTCCTGTCTCTGCCTTCATGAATATGAAGGACCAGGGGGATACAACCTAACCCGGTCAAGGGGCTGAGCCCTAGCTTTAACAGCCTTCTCACCCTGGTTCTGCCTTCCCCAGCCTCTTTCTTAAATGTTTTTATACACTCTTCTCTATGCTACTGTGTTTTCTCTTCTGTGATATTTCCCCCTGAAATAGTTTTTTTTATTTTCTAACCATTTGACACAAGAATTAAATAGCACAAAGAAGTCTTGTGGTTGGAAGTTAGGAACGGTAACTGTTAGCATGAGATGTCATGGGCCTAATTTAGCAAAACACTGGTAAAAGGAGGTGTCCGATGGTAACCACATAGGTGTGTGGGCTCTTGCTAAATGTCTAGTTGTATGTCTGGGGGTTGTGGTCAGTGGCAGTATCAGTGTTGTCACTTCCTAACGCTTCCAAGAACAGAGGTTGGTTTGCTGCACCACTTTTTAACAGCTCTTCTATTTAATTTGGATCTAATCTTGTGTTTAAAGAAAATGCAGGTGTACTGTTAGCTAGGTAATCCTTGTGGAGTGGTGGTTTGATGAAAAGACCCCTCAATAGAAGGAAACATGTGACCAGCAGGTGTGCAATATGACTTCCAGGTGGATCCGTGCATTTTAACTAAAAACTAATAACTGAAAACTCGACTTCGCTACTGGGTTAGCAGCTAGCAGAAGGGCAAACTCCACATAGTAAAGCAGATGGTGCTAAAACACCCGCACAGAAACTGCAAACCACAGACCTTGATCAATGCAACAGAAAACATTGAGGGATGCAGGTGGCCGAGTGGTTTAAGATGCCCCATGTACGGCCCGGGTTCGAATCCGGCCTCAGGCCCTTTACCGCATATCTCTCCCCTGCTCTCGTCCCTGTTTCCGACTCTATCCACTATCCTCCTCTATCAAATAAAGGCGCAAAAATGCCCAAAAAAAAACAAACAAAAAAAAAACAAAAAAAGGAAAAGAAAACATTGAACAGGAAAACAGTTTAACTGTATTTTCCTGTGGACTGCCCCCAAAATCGACTGCATCTATCCATATCTTATGTTCCAAATTTTACAGGATTACAAATCCCAATTTGGATCGGTCGAAAGCGTTGGCAAAAATGCTTTTTTAAGAACTTCTTTATCTTTAAAGAACTGTTGTAGTGACATGATGAAATGTACCTTGTCTGCATCCACTTTGCCTCTGATGAACTCTGACCTCCAAAACTGCAGCGCCTGCTCCAGAGAAAGGCCAATGCCTTTGAGGAAGAGGCCGTACTGCATACGACCACCATGGCGGAGATGGTGGTTCTCTCTGAGGCTCTGATGTAGCTGCCTCATACAGAGCGGGAAGGACTTTCCTGAAAGCTGAACACAGACAACAATTACTTACATATAAAAAGACACAAACAATAATACATCTGCACCTGCCAGTATTAATCTTTTTCAGATGTTCCTCATCTTTGTTGGAAATAAACTCTGGAACACCATAGTTACCATCCAAAAATCAACAGTGCACCTTTACACAGTCCTTCAAGGCAAATCTGCACTTTTTCTTTAACACATGAAGATGAGATGGCCAGTGAAACTTACCGGATCAATTTGTTCCAGGGAGATTTTCCCAACATTCTTCTGGATGCTGTAATCCTGTCCCACATAGGCATGACTACAACAAGGAGACATTTAAAAAGGATCAGGACTGAGGCAATACAGGACATTTTTATTATACAATTTCAAAACAATCAATACAATGAAAATTAATGTAAATGTGAAGGCACATTTCCCCAATACAGTCAGATGTTATGATAGAAAACAAGCCAACAGCTGAGGCATACAACAGAACCTCTAAGTATCAGTTCAGCTTCGAAACAGTTAAAGTTTAATCTAAACTCCAGAAAACCAGGACACAGCTCCACACAAAAGTGGGTTGTAAAGCATTTCTTTTGCATTAGCTTTGCCTTCCCTCTATCAAAAGAGAGTGGTGTTGAAAAATGTGTCATAAGCTAAACAGTCTAGGACTTTCTTTAGCAATGTTACCACAGACACTAAGTTTGCAGTTCTGCAAATGCATAGACTTTCATCATAGGATCAATCACCTCTGTGTGACTTTATAGGGAAAAAGGGAGTAATAAACAGAAGGGCTGTCCCATAAAAATGAGCTTATGAAAAAAAAGGAAAAGAAATGAATAAAAAGGTTACGGTCTTGAATGAAGCAAAGTCTGATTTGACTGATAATTCCTTCTTAACAGGCATTTCTTTAAAGGGAAACCCCCAGATACAGGTAAGATGCATTATGGGTTAATTTGGCACTGTAAAGTCTACATAAATTTAAAAATGACTAATCCTGTTTTATTCATTTCTAATTAAGATCTTGCATCCACTGAAATACTTACAACAGTTTTCTAAACCAGGCTTCATCTTCAAAGTTGTAAAACAGTGTGTCTTCTAGTTGCAGCTGCCATGACAGGCACAGCATACCTATCGTCACTAGATCTTAAGGATATGGGAACTGCTACTGTAAGCCGTTTTCTGTTGTTTTTTCTCAATCCTGTTTTGTGCTGCTTACTTGTGATGTTCCATGATTTCTCTCTGCAGTTGGTTGCTTGTTCTGTTGCTCAAGCTCCCCCCGAATAAAATGTAACTCCTACCAGGACTGGGCAGTATTCATTTTTCAAACCTTCCCAAAATTTTACCGGGGTATATGGTAATACCGCCAGGTGTTTAAAAACACAACATTATGTAGGTGCTTGTTGACAAGCACAGCAAGCAGGGTGCATGCCTCTGCAGGCACTTCATTCATTCCTTTAACAAAATTCTTTGGTTCTATAAAAACCCATGACATGTGGGGCAGTGGTTCTTTTCTCCTCAAAGTACCCTCACTGGTTTGTTTTGCGAGCAAATTCGGACTGTATTGTAGAGGCTTGCAGCACCAAGCAGGAAAGACACTTTTAGGGTATTAGAGGAACTAAGCTCACCATCTCGTTATGCCATCTTTTGTTACTGTTTAGATTGACTGATTGATTTGAAGAGAGTTTAATCAATTGGTGTCAGCTGAATACCAGTAGATTTTTATTCACATGATCTCGTCAGAACTTAACATGAAATTGTGCTCACCTAACCACAGAGATAATTTTCCCACCCACTAATCCAAGTAACCTGACCACTAATGTCTATCTTCTTCCACTTCTATATTTATTTACTTAATACTTTATATTTAGTCATCTAAAGGTAGCTTTATGAAATGCATTTAAGGGCTTTATTGGTAAAACTGAAAATACTGTACACAGGACTAATTAGCATTTAGGCTTAAACCTCACCCTCAAACACTGCATCATTTCTGCACCATTCCCGATTTATGCAGAACAACCCTCATTGTCTGTATCACAGTCACTCATCACAGTTGCTCACTTTACATTTCCCAGCCATATGTTATTCTGATTATGCATGATGCATTCTAAGTTGTTTTTAATCTACTCTTTTCCCAATGAAAATGCCACTTCATGCAAAATTATGCCTTTTTAAAAGAAATCCTACAGATGAAAACATCAAAATTCTCTAATTGTCCCATAATAAACAGATATAATTGAGCCCATGATAAATTACAGAAGGCAAGGCTCACATATTGCTTTGTCCCAATTACTTCAACACTGAGTAGCTTCAACAATAGGAATAGATGATTCCGCACACGTCGCCCTGCACCACAAGTTCACAAAACATCTGGACTTGTCTACAGGGACAGATTGAGTTTACCCAGTTCTGCCACAAGCCTCCAATGTTCTTTGACGCAAGAGATCAATCCTGCTAAATCTCTTTTTCAACAGAGTCCCGGCCAAGTGGCTGCAAAGTTATTAATCCTGCTGCTTACCTGAGGTGGTTAAGGAGCGGTTGGAGCCGTTCATCAGACTGCACGGCTGGTAAGGAGCGCGCTGTCAGCTGCAGAGGACAAGAACATCACATGAGTCAAGATAAATAGTGTGGGTCAAAGGATTAGAGAAGGGACATTGTTAAGTGTAAAGATTAAGCACCACAAAGAACAAAGATTAAAATACGGAGCTAAAGCTGTGGAACTTCAGCAGGTTGACTGAGCAAATTGCATTCAAGAACGTACAAATCTGACAGTGTTGGCCACACATAGGCCGTACTCAGGCAGGTCGCCCAGGTATATTCAATGCTGAAATATAACTTTTGTGATCTTATTTGTATGCTTTCTCCCCTCTATTAGTCTTCTAGAAATATATCTATTTTTGTATATTTTGTTTTCATTCCCTTTATGTTACCTCTTTGACAAGCACTTTGTGCTGCAGACTTTTAAGGACAAAAAGTGCAATATAAATAGAGTTGAGTTAGTGGCTGATTTCTAATGTCAGATAATTTGTCTTTTGATGGCGGTGGCGAACCCTGAACTCAGTCAGTCAGTCTGTTTCTGTTTAGTGCCAAAAATCTCAATACACTTTACTAAAAGAGAAGGTCTAGGCTGTAATCTTTGTTACATTCATTCACCATGAGTACTTGCTTTAAAACATTTAACAGAGTAACAGTGGTGAGGAAAACTTCCTTTAACAGGCAGAAACCTCTAAAAGTGGAACTGTGGTGGCATAAGCATTTCATGCCCATTAATTCTTTCAAAATCAAGAAGCACTTTTTGACACGTGTGGCCTTCACACACATGGAAAAGAAATACAAACTGCCTAGTTTTACCCTGACCTTGTCCACCAACCACCTGATAAAAATTTCTGCAAGAAGAGTAAGCTGACGTGTAAAGGCAGGAACTCACTATTAGTGAGAGGGCAGGGTGAGTGATCTTTATATCTTGCTTCCATTGAAGGCTAGGTCAGTCTTTGTGTATTTAATGAAGCTGCTTCATGCTCCATCACTCAGTGTGTTTCTTTTTACTTACTTAACCAGTAATACTTTGGTTATGCTGTACTACATGGAGCATTGATAGAAAGGGAAAAAGTGTCATCAGGACTTCAGACTCTGTTGCTACACCCACCATCTTGGACATGCTGTGAACATTTCAAGGCCCCTCCCTCCACTTCAAGAGGAAAATCCTCCTGATGTGTGGGACATATGTGAAAAAGCAGCTCAGGAGATTTCAGAGGTAAGCTTTTCTTAAATATTCTAGAAATGGTCAGGAGTGCATGTGTCAAAAGGTCAGGTCAGGTCAGGTATGGGAGCATATGCCAGTTCTTTACTTTGCTGCGTCAAACTTGGTCCTGTACTGCTCTGGCTTCCTGATGCTTAGCATCCAGGCCTGCCCAGGCCCATGCCCCGTCTCTCTAGGTATCTTCCCAGCTGACCCCTCTATGTCCCTGGATCAGGCCCCTAAAAGCACAGATGTCGTTCCTGTATCAGGCAGGCGACCCATCCCATCCTCACTTTCCTGAATGATACCTAATAATGCACCGAAGAGTAGTTGTCACAAAGGAGTCCAGTTGGCACCTCTGGCCATTTCTTTATTGAAAAAAGAGCAAAGAACTGCAGTAAAAGCTTTATGTGACAGAAAAGATGTGTCTGCTCTTTTTCTGACCCATTCAGCATGAGTTTTATCCACCAACAAGCCAAACCATAGCGCTAGCTTGTCAAGCTCAGCCTACTACTGGAACTGAGCATGCCTCCTACCTTGTCGCTCTGATTAGCCCATTATGAATGTGACAGACAGGATGTCTGTCCAATCACCTTCCAAGATTTTATTGAAAAGTCCTGCCCTTCTAAAGCACAACTGGTAGTGACATTTTTTAAGTTTAAGAGCAAAGCAGGAGATGTTTGAACCCCCCTCCTCAACAAAAGGTTTAATGAGCATGACTCCTATTAGCGCTATGCTAACCATTTAAAGGGGACATATGATGCAAAAATCCCCTTTTGGGTTTTTCTAACAAAAATATGTGGCCCTGGCCTGTCCACAATCCCCTCAAATACCAGAAAAATCCATTCCCTTCTCCCCTCTCTTTCTCCACCTTTCAGAAAATGTGTGCTAAAGCAAGCCGTTCTCAGATTTTACCTTCATGACCTCATGTGGGGAGTATGCAACCCCCCCCCCCAGGTTTGGTTAGCCCTCCCAGCTTGGAAGGAAGTTCCACCCTCCTCTCCTGATCTTCCTCTAAGCTGCCAGCTGAGATGCTGGACAGCTCAGTGGGTTACCCTGCTAACTATGATCTGGGAGATTGATGGTTCAAATCCCAGTCAGGTCCTTATCTTTGGATTAAAGTGTCTGTAACATTGTAACATCAGGAGTGTTACATCCATTTCCTGAGAGGGGTGTGGTCAGGGGTGGAGTCAGACAGCTCATAAACATTTAAAGCTACAGACACAGAAACAGCTCGATCTGAGAAGGGCTGAAACAGAGGCCTTTTTAGACATGCAAAAATCCAACACTAGAGGGTTTTTTCAGCAACAAACTTCACAGGCATGTTTTGAGGACCTCTGAGACCAATATAAACTTGTCTTAAAAGGGTAAAACATGTCCCCTTTAAAGGTCTGCTTTACTCACACACATAAACAGCTTGTGTGCTATGTTCTTGTTATTTTCTGTTAAAATGAACACCAAACCAATAACTGGAGTCATATGGAGCAGCAGCTTTCAATTTCATGCCTTTTTAATGACACATTTTCTGCTATGTCCCCTTGTCGTCCCCAGTGGAGGAGAACACGCATTATAGTCACAACACAAACAGTCACAATGGCACAGTTACAAGAGAAAAGGTTTGGGAGCATTATTCCATTCCAACAGTTAGTGGTCCGAATAATTACCAGGAAATGGGAAAATGGTGAAACCGGACAAAGTTGCTGTTTTTATTTGTTTTTCTTTTTAATTTGGGAAAGATGCCCCAGCATGTTCCAGGAAAAAGAAACATGTTGTGTAAAAAAAAGTTAATGTTGTTAAAAAATATTAGGAGGATTTAACTTCGTATAAAACACAAAAACTCTAGTATGTAATCATAAATGGACACAACAGTAAAAAAGTACACAGTAAGAGCAGCAGGTTAATGTTTGATGCCAAAGTTACTCAGCATGCATCCTGTGTGCTTCAATTTGTCCTCTGTGCTTCATTTGTTAAAGGTCACAGGCAAATCGCCATCATGGACACAATCATTACACAGAAACACACTGATTCAAAATAATTAAATGGTGAAATACAAAGACCAAACAGCCAAACAAAACCAAAGCTCTTAATGAACTATTATTAAATCTGCCAAAACAGTCCCAATGAAAAAGCAAAGGGCTGCTAGTTCCAAGGTAGACTCCAATTCTTTCTTTTGAAAAGAAGCACTCCTGGTTTCAGCTGGTAAAAAAAACTTCAGGTTTAATGAAATCCAAAAAGACAAAGCAGAAGGAGGCAAGCTTCATTAATCCCTGAAGCGGGATTCAATATTTTCACTGTTATTGAATAGAATCCAACAGACGTGCACTGATGGAGAAGTCTGACAGCGTGTCCTAACCACATGCAACGGCAGAAAGCCTCAGCGACAAATCAGCTCCATTACACTGATCCCTGTTGTGGTATCCTGACAGCATGCAAGTGAAGCAGCACAGCATGTTCCCCTGTTGTCACGTTCAGGCAACAGGGGAACTGTCTCCTGTGTCAAGACCTCCACTGGCATTGATTTGGGCACAAAAACTGTGAGGCAGGAGTTTCACTGAATGGGCTTCCATGGCCGAGCAGCTGTACGCACACCTCACATCACCAAGTCCAACGCCAAGCGTTGGATGGAGTGGAGTGAAGCATGCCGACACTCGACTGTGGAGCAGCCTTCTTGTCCAACACCAGTGCCTGACCTCATAAATGCTGTACAGAATAAAAGGAAACAAATTCTCACAAAAACACTCCAAAATTTTGTGGAAAGCCTTCCAAGAGGAGTGGCAGCTGTTGTAAGCTGCAGAGGGGGACAACTCCATAATAAAGGTCACATATTACGCAGAATACACCTTTTCAGGCTTTTCTGGCAGAAATATGTGCACCTGGACTGCCAACAATCCCCCCCAAGAATCAGAAAAATCCCCCTCCCATCTCCACCTTTCAGAAAATGTGTGCTGAAACAAGCCGTTCCAAATTTTCCCCCTCATGATGTCATGTGGGAAGTTAGCACCACCCCCATGTTTGGCTGGTTGTCCTTGCTTGGAAGAAAGTTCCACCCTCCTCTCCTGATACCCCTGATCAGGAGAGCCCCATCTATTTCTGAGAGGGGTGGAGTCAGGGGAGGAGTCAGACAGCTCAGTAACATTTAAAGCTACAGACACAAAAACAGCTGGTTCTGAGCAGGGCTGAAACAGAGGGTTTTTTTAGACACCCAAAAATCTAACACTGAAGGGTTTTCTTTTTTTTTTTTTTTTCCAGCAACAAACTTCACAGGCATGTTTTGGGGACCTTTGAGACCTATATAAACCTTTCTTAAAGGGGTCAAATATGTGACCTTTAAAGAAAATGTGAGTACCATTTCATAACAGTTCCTGAAGGTGCAATAGTCAGATGGTGTAGCGTAATTCTGCATTAATAATATCCATATCTGTTTTTGAACTGTATTGCTGTAGCATACTGAAACTGTATTGAAAAACTATTTGAAGTAAAGCTGACTTAAAGTGCTAGATGTAAATCTATTTACATTGAGAGCCTGAAATTCACAGAGTAGAGAATTCAATTACTAACAAATAAAGCACAGACAGCAAGCATGCGATGCAAAACTATGTCTGACTCTAACATACAATTAAAACGTGTGACTGAACCACATGGGAGGAGAGCCCAAGCAGTTGGGGGTCTGGTGCCTTGCTCAAATGTTACTGGGCAGTGACTGGAAAGAAAACCAGCACATCTCAGACAACCAGTGCCAAACTGGCGACCTTCCAGTTCCCGACTCATGCCTCCCCCTCCAATGTTTATTTTTTCAACCATATTAGTCTGGAGCAGACTGCCATCTCCACACCAGCTTCCTGCTTCAACAGTGACAAGCTATTTTCTTAAAAGAGCTCAACAGTGACTGGTCACTTTTTCATCAGCTCTTGTGGGTTGATACTGGTACATTTTGTACTGATAATTCATTGCCAGTGGGAATATGTTTAGAGATGTCTGGTTCAGAGATACTGCTGCGCTATTAAAAAATGGAATGGAAATGCTTAGTTAAATTTACCCTTCTGAGATCAATTGTGTGAGGAAATAAAAGCCTTTTCTTGCACATCCTGTCTAGCAGACAGGTTCACTTAAGATATACTAACCTGACTCTCAGTGACTAAGGATCTGCAGTATAATACAAATGGCAACAATCTTGTCTTTGATCAGCATTAATAATTTAGCAATATCACACAAGAGGGAGCAGTGATGTACTGAATATCATCACTGATGTGATTCAGTCCTAGTCACAAGGCTACAGGCCTGAAGTGCCAAAGATAATCCCAGCAGTGCTCATATCCAGCAATATCTCAATCTTCAGCGTGATACTGTACTTTCCAACAGTTGTACTCAAAGCCAAAAGAGGAAGAGAAGAAATGGAAAATGCTGCAGGGGAGAGCGAAGTCTGGGTTGACTAGTTAAGCCAGCAGCCATAGCGACACGGCCCCAGATCGGCAGAAGGAAATGGATGGATGGACGAATGGATGGATGGATGCCCTGCAACATTTTGAAAGTAGACCAATATACATCGCTGCAACTATAAATGCATGTTTATCAGGCTTAACGGTTAAATTCAGATCCCTTTTTCATCAGCAGCAAAATTACAATACAGTTACACTCATTGTTAACATATTTTTATCAGTTCAGGCTAGGCCTGTGCTAAAAAAAAAACGATGTGGCAATATATTGATATGTGCACCTTACTGAAACACATATCAATACAGATTTTACAGAATCAATATGGCTGTAAACACTGTGATGGCAGTTTTAAAAAATAAAACCAGCAGATGGCGGCAGTCATAAAACTGCATGATGCAGCACGCCTCACTCACCTCCTCAGACCAAAACAAGGTGATACTCAGACTAGTTACATGGATATTGTCTACAGCCATCACGTTGAAAGAAACGATAATGGATTACTTCAGGTTTCTTCAAACAGAAAGTCAAGAGTTGGATAAAAATCCTGCAAGCTGGAGGACAAAAGACTGCAAACTAGGGGTTGACTGATATTGTTGAATTGCTCATGAAATAGATAACTGATATTTAAAACAGATATTCATTTACAGCAAAAATGAAAATCTTTCAGTAAAAATTTTGAATTTGAATTGGTAAAGATAAATACATATACCTTTCACAATTCAATTCTGTCTTAACCAATAATGTTAGTGCCCCCAACTCAAGTAAAAGCAGAAAAAACAATGTGTAAAAGCGTCCAAATACAAGTAAAAGTCAAAATCTAATAGATAAATACGGGTTTTTATGTCAAACATCATCATTGTGATAAAAGCAAAATAGCATTTCATTATTACATATTGTACAACTCGGTTATAACTATTCATGCATTAATGTTGACATCACTAAATGTTACTGGTTAATAAGATAGAGCTTGTTAAGAGTGATACTACCAATCTAAAAGAACATGAATACATTATTAGACTTTCATATTAAAAATATGTATCATGATGATTTTACCAGAGGCTAACGTAGCGTTGAAACAATGTTCACTATTCTGGCATTTTCTACAATATAACTAATTGGACAGACTCGTCTTCCTATGAACTGGGTGCTGATGTTTTTAGAACTAGTGTGGAGGATCATAATGGTTTCAACTTCAGGAATAACTGTCGTATTTCCTTGTAAAAGTGACACACAGAGACTCGGCTCATATTACAAGTCGGGCTGCGGTGTTGATTGGCTAGAACTCGTGTGATGTCTTAGCCTATCAGATAATGTAGTGGGTGGGACATTAGGTAAGACAGTGTGAAAAAGAGCTGAACAAGAGGGAATAAACACATGCAGCAGAGTCAAAGTAACTGACTTTTTAATTAATTGTATCGGTTATCAGTGGCGTAGGAGCCATATTTAAAGGCCATAAGATGTAATGCACAGATCTCTCGAGATGGTGTCACTGTTGGGTACAGGTAGATCCTTTTTAGGTAGGAACCTTCACTGAGGTGTCAGGTGTTGTAAGATGGAGGAGCACATACTGTTTTTTTTTTTTTACCGCCATGCCAGGAAACACTATGTGGTAATCGTGAATCTTTGAATGGGAGTTTATGGATATATTGGAATCTTGCACGTGAGAGCATCAAAGGCCATTGTTGGATGACAAATCTTCTATAAAAGAAAGAGGATACTGGACTGTCTTATTTCACAAGACGCTCAGGATCAGTGCCACAGTGAGCGCGTCAATCAGTCCGTCTACCTAGCCCTCAGTGTCTTTTAGTTTAGCCTTAGCCAATATATTTAAACTGTATGTGCTCCTCCGTCTAGCAACACCTGACACCTCAGTGATGTTTCCTACCTAAAAGAGAACAACCTAAAACACTGGCACCTTCTGGAGAGATCTGTGCATTACAACTAATGACCTCTAAATATGGCACCTACAGGTGGAATAAATGCTAATAGAATTATCAGCCAAATATCGGCACCGATAATGATTTGCACTTTCCAGATTTATCTAATTAATTAACACAAACAGCATCAGACCACCTAGATGAGGTGGAGTGATACATGGAGAGATGAGTCCTAGTAGTAATGCACTTACAGAGTGCATCATGTCCAATAAGATTGCTCAGTTAGAACTGTTGTATAGTCATATTTCTACAACACCCCTTGTATTGATTGCATAATTCCCGACCACAACACTGACCTTTCACTGAAGGTGGTTTTCTTCACTGTGTCTGTATTCCCCTGATATTAAGGACATTATTGATCAGACACATGGACTACACTGTATCTAAATTTCAGCTCGGTTTCTCCATATTTCTGTTTGTTCTGATATAGCTCAGACTTTCCAATGCAAATCATTTCTTTGCTACAGTTTCACTACTCTATCTCAATGCAAATCATTATGCTCTGAAGATTACAACAGGTATATAATTCACACATACTGCAGGCTGAGGACAAGAAATCTACATAAACCAGATTAGAAAGGCTTAGTCAGAACAGTGATGATGTGCTTATCTTAAAACTGGCATCATTTCCTCTGCGTGTCTGTAAGTCACCTTGTTTGTAGATTTCATAATGGAACAAGTCAATTCATTATCTATTTAGTACAACTGCCAAAGACTGCTGAGCAAGCATGCGCCTTTTTCTTAGTGAAAGCCCCTCACACTGTTGTAACTGAAGCTGGGTTGTCTCCTTACATGCATTATAAAAACTGCCTCTAGATCCCAAAACATCATGTTCCAGCTCCCTTGGGGGATTCAGTGCAATGAATGTGCATGCCGATACAGCACCATCACATACCCCCTTCCACAGCCTTTAAAAAAACATCATGCCCGAAGGGAAAATATGCACTTTTATACTAGCTGTCCCCAGACTTCCCTCCAGTCATTTCATGTCATGTGTGCATACTTATTCTCCTCATTTGAACCCTACGATTCCTCAAGGTTCCCTCGGGGCTGTAAAGGGTACAGCCTCAGATGGGAGTTTAATAATCTTGCTTATGGAAGCAGGCGTACAGTGGGAGGAAAATGGATTTGCATAATTTACATGTACATAGAGTGGATGTAAGAGAACGATTGTTTAAAATAATGCAGAGAGAAGCTGTGAGAGTCACTTTTAAGTCAGAGTGGTTGTTATTGTACTGGATTACTTCATATTATATGATGCTTCTATCGTTTATTTAAAGCACAAGTGTGCATACACAATGATTTAACCTGAAAATGTAAAGGTTTTCAATGATATATCCTTACATTTGTTTTAGGCTTCTGCCGAATAAAATACAGTGATTCTAAAACATATCCACCCCTTTTAATTGATTATATTATCGATCAAGGTCATAGTTTGGCTTTCTTGACCAAAAAAATGTTCAATGTCAAATTGAAAACAGATTTCTAAACCTGTGTCTGGAAGGTCCAGTCAATGGTTAATCAGTATTTCTGGCTACCATTACACCATGAAGACAAAATAACACTACAAGCAACTCAGAGAAAAGGTTATTGAGAAGTAGAAATCAGGGGATGGGTACAAAAAAATTCCAAGGCACTGAACATCCCCCAGCAGATCAGTCAAATCCATCATCATGAAATAGAAGGAATATGTCACATATTAAATCTGTCTAGATCAGGCCGACCTCAGAAACTGAGTGACTGTGCAAGAAGGAGACTAGTGAGAGAGGCCGCCAAGACACCTATGACTACTCTGAGGGAGTTCCAAGCTTCAGCTGCTGAGATGGGAGAGACTCTGCATACAACAACTGTTGCCCAGGTTCTTCACAATTAAAGCTTTATGGGAGAGTGGCAAAGAGAAAGCCACTGGTGAAGAACATTCAGATTAAATCTTCACTAAAGTTTGCCACATAGCATGTGGGAGACTCCATGATCAAGTGGAAGAAGTTTTTTGGTCCGATAAAACCAAAATGGTGCTTTTAGGCCATCAGAAAAGACGCTCTGTTTGGTGGACACCAAACACTGCACATCACTACAAACTGTGGTGGTTAATATTGATGATAATACACATAATTAATATGAATATTACATGCAATTTAGTACCAGCAAATATTAGCTTGAAGAGTTACTCCTTGATATGAACAGATCTGAACATTTCAGCCAGTATGTACATGTTTGGGGCAAAAATTGAGGCTGAAGTACGGCCTGAGGGTGGGAAGGAGGACTCCACAACTTTAGGGCAGAGTAAGAGGTGGATGTGGGGAGTAAACACAGCCTAGGGAACCAGGGTTGCCATGAGCAAAGTGAAAGTCTACACTCCATAAATAAGGGGCTGAATCTTATTTAGTGCTCTACAGTTGCAGCTGCCTGATTACAAACTTGAACCAGCTGCCGGTTCCCATATCTCACCTGTTCTTGCATCTCTCCATCAGATTCCTGTGAAATTCAGAATAAACAACAAGATCCTGCTACTTGAACAGAAAACACTGCATGACCTTGCCCCTAGTTATATTCCTGACCTCCTTGAACCATAAAACACCCCTCGATCACTCAGATCTTCTAATCTTGGCTTCCTTTCTATCCCACGCTCTAACTGCAGAAGAAAAGGTGATCATGCTTTTTGCTGTTTTAGCCCCTTCTCTCTGAATAAACTCCCACAATCCATCAGATCAATCCATCATTCCATGAAATGCTTCAAAAAGCTTTTAAAAACTCACCTGTACAGACAAGACCTCATATAACTCTCAATTCCTTCAGCGCTTGATTTGTTTCTGTGTTGCTCTGCTGGACACTGATTCATCTAAATAAATTGTCCTCTCTCTGATTTTCTGTCTGCTTTTATGATTTGTGGCGTACTTTGTAACAGAGTTTTTTTTAAAGGTGCAGTATACATAAATATTTATGTGGAGCTCACTGTCTGACAGCAGGTTGTTTGGTGCTGTTTGTAGCTTTCAAAAAGGCAGATGAGGCTTGGTTTTAGTGTTAAAAAAAACCTTTAGCAAGTAATTTACATGTAATCCAAAGAGATGTTTTTTAGTTTTTCATTTCTGAATATTCACATTTTGAAAAAATTCATCATTCATGTTAGAATCCAATTTTGTGTGTCTTGGTTTATTTCTGTTTAAAGTATAGACTATCACATTATGATGAACAGATAAATTATAGCGCAGGAGAAACTTGCTATATGTTGTACCAATGAGTGAGTTTGAGTTTGTCTTTAGATGAGTGGAGATATGAACACTATTTTGCATTTGTTGCACAACAGGACAAAAAAATGTGACAGTGGAGAGTAAACTGTGGCCAGCTCAGAAACTGCAGCATCAAACACCTCCACACATCAGCAGAGGCAGCATGCTAACAAAAAGCTAGTGAAGCCTATGGTAAAGACCCCCAGAGCCCGAGTGGAGCTCAGGATAACAGCATGATGCCGACAACTATCAAGCAACCGAGACTTGATTTTCAACACCAGCTGCAGGTAATTACAAAAGCTCAGATAAATAGGCTTGTGGAAGCAGATATTAAGGCCTTGTCCACACAGAATCGAAAATGATATATTGTCGTTTCTTTTTGAAAAAGTTTTCCATAAATACAAGATTGTTTCAGGAAGTGTCTGCATAAGCATAAAACCACTGAAAATGACGGAAAACGCTGTAGTATATAGGCCAAGCCTGTAAGTGGCGCTGTAACACTGCCATGAAAATGCACCAAAAGAGAGAAGGAGATCACAGAAAACTGCCACAAACTTTCTCCTAGTTGCCCTTTGATTGTTCGCCGCGGTGGATTTAAGAACATCTGGTGTATGCTGCTCTCGGTGGTTGTAAAGGAGCATCAGATTTTGTTGTAAAAGGCATAATAAGCTCAGTAGCTTCTGCAGCATGAACACAGACCTGTAATCCGCCATTGTTGTTTTGGTTCTACAGCGCATGCGGCGAAGGTGAGTTACGCTATGTGTGACGTAATCGTTTCAAGAAAGGTGGGGTTGGCTGTCCACACGAAATGGTAAGCTTTTACAGATTTGTTTACTCTGGGACCTGGTTTCAAAAAGTAGCGTTTGCGGCCTCCCAAACGCCAAAACCCCAGACCCTGCTCTCAGTTTTGTTAAACTTACTGTGACTGAATACACTCTGTACTGTTGTGAAACACTACTCCAGTGCTCTATCATTTGGGCTACCAGGTTGCCTACTTAAAAATCTGTGCAGCACACTGTTATTTTCCCTGAAAAAAGTATTAATCTGCTTTCAATAGTTTGACTGTATCAAATCAGTCAAAAATGTGTTATGATAAACATCCATATACTCCATATTGATAGAATAGAGACAATAAATGTGCCAGGAATCATCACATTTCGACATCTACCACCCAAAATGTCTTGGAATTGTTTTAAGATTTATTTTTAAGCTTTATGCTTAGATTGCAGTAGAACAGAGGTTAGTGTCAGAAAGTGGGGAGAAAGAAGGGAATGATGTGTGGAAAAGAAGCCACAAACCAGACCAGAACTTGGACCGTCCACTTTTTAGACAATAGGCTCCATATGTGGGCGTGTATGTAGGCCACTGATAATCAGGGGGCAAATCAGGCCTGCCACAGCTTCCCATTTGGCCCCCAGAAGGTTATTAAATTCCGAAAATAAGTGGAAAATGTGTTATGGTATTTACAGTGTACTTTAATTTCAAGTCCCTACAGCTATTGAAAGAACCCCCAAATTAAAGGGGACTAAATCTTTTTTCCTAGATTGGCTTGATGCTTGAACAGTTTTACAAAAATCTATAAGTAAGTAAATAAGATACATGAAAAATACATACTCATCAGTTCATTCTTGATTAAAGCTGCTGGTTACAGTCTCAACATACCAGTTTAGGTGCTTTGAGAATGTATTTTCCCTTGCCTGGATATAAAAAAGACCAGTTTCATACATGTGATTTTCACCAATCAGGATTTGACATATTTGACTCAAACCCAGTGATGAACAATGTGACGGCTCTAAAAATATGTGGCCAAGATATCTCATTCGCCCCCCTTGTGGCTGACTGCAGTATAGGGACTGAGGCTGAGGACAAGAGGGACTGAGTTCACTGCTAATGACTAAAGTAAGGTAAATAAAATTTTAAACATTTAAATAGATCGTATTTGCTTATTCTGGCCCCCACAATGTTTGAAAAGAAAAAAATCTGTCCCTAGTGTAAATGTAGTTGGTGATCCCTGCTATAGGCTGTCAGCCCACCACATACATAGTGTTCTTAACAGTAAGGGAAAAAAGGTGTGCATATGTCATATCAGCTAAAATTAAAATGGAAATATATGCATTACAAATTCCAGCACAGATCCAGTATTGTGCATCCCTAGTTGACGAAGGAAGTGAGTGTAATGTTGACTGAAGCTGGCAAAATTACTGTTTTTCCATAGCTGTTATTCATATTTGTTTGAATGCATATCAACACAGGGATATTTGTTATTGATAAATGTTCAAGTTTAAGTATCAGACAGGTTACAATGCCACTAAACGATACCAATGTAATCAGTTATGCATCATTTCCAACACTTACTGCAAGAGCTTTGGAGAGTCGAGTGCGGAAATCATTGAGAACAATGGTGACGATGTCCTGATGAGGGATGTACACATAGCCGGCTTTGAGGTACACTTTCCTCGTTCGCACCAGATCCAGGGCATCTTGGAAGGGAACCTTTGAAGGGAAATACCATCTGGTGAGCCCTAAGAATATGTTTTTACAGAATAAATGGATTCAAAAGTTTTAGAAGTTAATATTCCATTTGCATGCATGGTAGCCATCCCTTTGGCCTTCCTCATTTCTACCACTGAAAAGTGATCCAAGGATTTACTCTTATTCTACTGAAGTCCAATAAAGTTTGCTGGATAATTTGGATTCCCTCGAAGAAAAGACTATCAGAAAAGAACTTCGAATGTAAATTTAGCATCAGTCCGTGACATTCTCCCCTTTCTTTTTCCTTTTGTTAACAGACTGCAGACTTAAATCTGCTCAGCTGTGAAAGGCCAAAGCAGTGATCTGACAATCAGCCAATTACTCTCAGGCTCCCCTTTCATACTGATTTCAGACATCTCTCCTTTCTGTGAGCATCTACTCATTCAATAAAAACTATGTCATAACATTTCTCTTAAAGAAAAGTAGGGTTCTGAGATGTGGAAAATCTATATTTCTCAGGGCATGAATTGGCCAACGAGTTTATTTAAAAAGCCTTGGGGATTAGTATTTGCACATCTATTCTATTTAATAAAATGTCTGTGTCTGACAAAATATTGGCCCTGGAGGTAGATTGGTTAGAGAAAGAAGAAACCGAGCAGACAATTCCGCATTTAGTCAGTGTTTAATTCATACAAACAGACCTTCCAGCTCACTGGTCTGCTTCACTGACACTGTCTGATTATGATCAGACAGTCTGAGTTGCACTCATGACAAAGTCCAACACTGGCAAACAATGGCAGACTTCACCATTCAAATCTGCAAATCTGCACTATGAAAACAATTCTAAATATGTTTTTTTAATGTTTTGAATCATTGGGAAGGGTTACAAAAAGCATGATTGCATTTGTTGCATGATCTGATGAAGGTTGACATCTAAAGACACCTATAGCCACCAGTGAGATAAACAGGGCACATAACCAATCTTAAATAAACAAAATCATGCATTATTTTTTCATCTATGCACATTTATCTCATTTTACTGATAGAATTCTACTTTTTCTTTGTCTATCATGTTTTTACTGGTGGTCAGGGGTTGAAAAAGCACAAGACTCACACAGCTACTGTGGTTAAAATTTACTAAAGCAGATGCAAAAAGTACTAGTCTAGTTTATGCAAAGTACTGATGAGTTACTTTTGGATACCAAAGGGGCTTCTACAGCGAAATGTGATCTTTGGCAAATGTGCATTGAGAACAAAGGAATACAATCTCCACACAGGCTGTTCATGATAAGATGTGACTTACAGTGTCTGTAAAAAGAATTCACCCCCTGGATGTTTTACCCTTTTATGGATTTTACAAGTCAGTCTCGATCAGTAACATTTGGCTTTTTTGCCAAAAAAAATCCTTTTTAATGTCAAAGAGAAAACACATTTCTAAAAAGTCATGTCAATTAAACAAAAATATACATATACATTTAACTTTTAATATAAATAACTTTTCAAGCTCCATCAGGTTGCACAGGGATCAGGTGTGAACAGCCCTTTTCAAGTCCAGCCACAAATCCTCTGTTGGATTGAGGTCTGAGCTTTGACTTGGCCACTCCAGAACATTCACTTTGTTGTATTCAAACCATTTCTGTGTAGCTTTCTTTGTCTGCTTCAGGTCATTACGCTGGAAAATAAACCTTCTTCTAAGCCGAAGCTCCCTTGCAGACTGAAAAAGATTTTACTTTCCTACATTCCTACATTTTGCCATATTCATTTTACCCTCTATTTTTCTAAGCCTTCCAGAGCAGACTGCTGAGAAGCTTCCCCACAGCGTGATGCTGCCATCACTGTTCTTCAGAGTGGAGATGGTGTGTTTGTGGTGATGTGCAGTGTTTGATGTCTGCCAAACATATTGTCTGAAGGCCAAAAATACCATTTAGGTCTCATCAGACCAAAAATCTTTTCCACTTGATCATGGAGTCTCCCACATGCTATTTGGCAAACTCTAGTCACGGTCTGATATGAGTTTTCTTCACCAGTGGCTTTCTCTTTGCCACTCCCATAAAGCTTTCATTGTGAAGAACCCAGGCAACAGTTGTTGTATGCACAGTCTTTCCCATCTCAGCAGCTGAAGCTTGTAACTCCTTCAGAGTAGTCATAGGTATCTTGGTGGCCTCTCTCTCTAGTCTCATTCTTGCACACTCACTCAGTTTGTGAGGACAGCCTGATCTAGGGATATTTACACGTGCCATATTCCTTCAGTTTCTTGATGGACTAGACTGAACTCTGGAGGATGTTCAGTGCCTTGGATTTTTTTGTATCCATCCCCTGACTTATACTTCTCAATAACTTTTTCTCTAAATGGTTGGAGTGTTCTTTTGTCTTCATGGTTCAATGGTAGCCAGGAATACTAATTAACCATTGACTGGACATTCCAGACACAGATGTCTCTATACTGCCATCACTTGATCCACATTCAGTAACTGTGACACTGCAAGCACCAACTGGCTGGACCTCTGTTGAATTAAATTAGTCACTTCAAGGGAGTGAAAATTTATGCAGTCACTTATTATACATTACATCGTTTTATTTAATTGACATTACTTTGAAAACTCTGTTTTCACTTTGACATTAAATACGTTTTTTTGTCAAAAAGGCCTAATTATATTGACGAGGGTTGATTTATAAAATCAATAAAAGGGTAAAACATCCAAGGGGGTAAATATTTTTTATAAGAACTGTAACCTAAACTAAGATCCATTTGCTCTTTTGGTTTGTTTTCCTTTTAGTGTTATTGTTTTATTCATTACTTGATGCTTTTTAAAAATGTAGTGAAGTATAAAACTTCCTCCAAAATATACTTAAGTAAAAGTTAAATTATGGATTCTAAAAACTACAGGTACACAAAAAGCTAATCAATTACAGTAATCTGAGAAAATGTATAAGTTACTTTCCACCCCTGGTGGTATACTCTTATCTCGTTTGTCTGATGATTTATTCCTACCTTGTCTTAACTGAGGGTTACCCTCTAAGCACTGTCCTCCTTTTCTCATGTCTCATATCTGGACTAAATGTGGAAATTGGCCTGGTAGCTGGAAAGGTGCCAATCCACTTCCTAAGTACTGCATAGGTGACCTTGAGCAAGGCAACAACCCCCAACAGGTGAGGCGCTCCTTTGTGTGCAGTCTCTCAATCCCTCCAGCAGTGCATGACCACAGGTTCATGTCAGCCTGTGTGTGTAGCATGTTCAATGAAAGAGTGTAGAAATGGAATATATCCTTGAGGGATTAATAAACAAAATCTTTGTCTTCCTCAGGAGGTTAAACAGGCCGATCAATGCACTACTTTTCTTTTTGCGCTGACCATCCTTACTTTATGTGTAAAAAGGTGCGGTGTTGCTCTTTTAGGCAAAGAGTACAGTTATGGTTTTCTCTATTGTTCCAACAGAGTAAACTTCTTAGTCAAACTATGAAAAACAGAAACTTTATAGCCGACATAAGGGAATGGATGAAGCTTTGTATGATAATATAAAGAATCCCTTTGAAGATATTGAAGAATATTATTCTGCTTGTCTGGAAAAGCGATATCTATTCTAAGATATTAAAAAAAAGTTATAACTTTCTCAATAAAACAGTAAGTTTATGGCACTACGCCCAGATGTCTAGCAATTTTATTCACAATAGAATAATACTGTATAATAAAATCTGTTTTATGGAGGCATAAGCACGTAACATTCTTAGCCATCTCTATGGAGAGAGCGAAGGACTTTAACTCACTTTGTAGAAGTCCTGATCCTCCACTGTGATTCCACTGACGGCGTAACTGGAGTTGACAAGTTTATCCAGCAGAGTCTTCTTCTCCTCGACACTAATCTGAAAAGTTATTGATGAGGATGATGAGTTTCAGTAAAGAGCTGCGGAGGCAGAACTGTGTCAGACTTAATACATTGAAGGGTGGAAAGCGAACATTATTTATCAGATGAATGCACTGCCATTTGTCCTTGCCTGACACATTATGTGTTGATGAATTATAAACAGATCTTTCCATTTTTCTTTTAAGAGTTCAGCTTCATTTTATAAGTGATTTTCTCAGAGGAGTCTGAAGACGTGTTAATGTAAAAGACAAATAACACAGATATTACAGTATTTCCTCTTATTTTTAACAAAACTGTGACTTCTCCAAACATAGTTATTCATTAAACTTTGAATATTGATCAAGCACAAATAAATGTTTTACTTAAAAACTCTAAAACAAAACAAAAAATACATTCAAACATTTGAATCACAGCTCAGGTTAAGGCTCAGCATCTACGAGTCATGGTACAATGATCTAACAGCGCCATCTAGTGAGAGGTATGCTCTCTCTATACAGATGTTCAAAGTTACCCTTTCTTTTCCTTATATCAGCAAGCAAGCCAGATATGTTTGTGGTTCAATCAACAAGTACAAAAAGCCCCTAGAAATCCAGACGTACATTATCCATTCAAAATTTCTGCTCAAAAATAGTGAACATATGTGTAAAACCTAGTAATATGAAAAAACATTCAAATAAAAATACCACTATCTACCCATTTTGAGTAGGAAATGAGCATTTGCATTAAGAAATGCTTACCGTGTCATACTGCAGATTATTTCTGTGAAGAAATTCCAGCTTTAGCTTTGGATGCAGATCATTGAAGCGGAAGCGAAAAAGGTCAACCTCTTGTTGTATAAACCAGCGTCTCAGGTCCTCCCTTTAACAGACAAAAACATTTAATCTGCTGAATCTGATGCAGCCACATCCACGGCATTCTGGTTAAAAACGACAAAGACTTACGTTTGGCAGTAGGCCAGTCTAAGAATGAAGTGGGAGATGTGGTCCTTTCTTCGTTTCTCGTATTCACTCGGTCCACTCTGACCTTTTCTGTCCTCCTTCATGTTGAAACAGGAAGGGCAAACTCACAAGTTTTATAACAAAATCAAGAACACATTATAACCAAGCTTCAGAACTTAATGTACATGAGGAAAAAAGCAGAGTTTTCACCAAAGGTGTTTCTTACAGCACCCTCGGTGCATATAAAAAATAAACCAGAACTACCAGAAACTGGTTTGCTACTGTTTGATTAGTCAGTCAACTGGTCTGACTTGAACCCCAAAGAGAATCTCTAGGGAGAAGTCAGGAGGAAAATGAGAGACACCAGACTCAACAATGCAGACAAGCTGAAGGCTGCTATCAGAGCAACTTTTAGACTGGTGTTTTGTGATATTGTAATACTCTGAGATAGTGGATTTTTTATTTTCATGAGCTATAAGCTGTAATCATCAACATTAACACAAAAAGAAATCTTGAAATATTTCACCTTGCATGAGATGAATCTAGAATATGGACGTTTCACTTAATAAATTTAATCACAGAGAAAAAAAAAAGATTCATAATATTCTTTCATGATATTCCATTTTTTGAGAAGCACCTGTATTTGCTTTCTCTGGATTTGTGCTTAAGTAATTCAGCTTGATTTAGGCAACAAAGCTGCTCAATGCTAGCTTCCTTTCAGGCTGTGATCATCTCTGCTGTGGTTTCAAACAGTAATAGACACTAAAGATGGTAGCTTTTGCTATATTCATGAACTTCTTTTGGAGTTGTCAGTTCACTGAACTATTACAAAATGATTGGAGGCTTTTCAAAATGCTTTTAATACTTTGTTACAGACAAAAATGTCAGTGCTGCTTAGTTGCAAAACCGTTTTGATGAAAGTCCTGGCAAACCTACTTACCGCCTCTGATCTGTACGGAAAGTTCAGGTTTTTAAACTCGGCCTCCAGTTTCTTCGCGTACTGCTCAGACAGTTTCACATAGCTCACTCCCAAATTCTCTACAGTCTTCAACACTGCAGGGGAAACAAGAGCACATTGAAGAGCTCGAAATACATTCACATGTACCTCACAAAAGACTAATCTGTATCTAGAATCTCATTGGACTGGCAAAAGACAGAGGTCTTACATTTCAGTCTTTCCACAGCAAACGTCTCAAACTCAGTGAGAGAGATGTTTTCAAGAGGAGGCTGCCCATAGAACTGCAGAGAGTGTCCATACTCTGTGGAAGAGTTGGTGATGATCTTCCTTCTCCTGCCAGAAAACTGCATGATTTCTAATGGGAAGGCAAACAAGAAGAGTTTATATTAATATAGTAAAAACAGACACCAGTAAATACCACCTTTGGTCATAATTTGTTAAATTATTGCTTTGATTTTCAAGGATGCAGACAGCGAGGCACAGAGCACTGTAAGTCTAAACGTAAGCTCATGAAAACTTGTTAAATTGCACAACTGTTCTCCTGTGTGCCATGCTTCTTATCTGTTGTAAATATTCAGCTGTCTTGTGTTCATCAGTGCTGGCATATGGGGAATAACAACTATCAAAGAACAATAAATTATGTTAATTTTTTTCCAAAATACATGCACTAAATACCACTGCAAAACTTAGAAAGGCATTGACCCTAACAGCAGTAACAAACTCAACTATTTATGTCCTAAAATCAGTGTCATACTGTATAGAAAGTGACAGTCTGTATAACCTATAGAACTTGCTTTCAAACTTTTACAAGAATGGAGTCATGTGCTTTAAAATCTATGGAAGCCCTAAGAGGACATGCATCCATACGCCTTCTTTGACCCAGTTTTCCAAAGATAAATATTAAATTTAGTTGTTTATTCTTCAGATCTTGACGAAATGTTTTGAGGTAAACACTCCAATTTGGGATGCAAGATATTAGATTTTTGACAATATATAAAATGCTTATTTTTACAAATTAATTTTAGCCAATATCAACATCAATATCTAAATGTAGTTAAGACCTTAAACTTCAGTAATGATAACACAATTTAAAGCTTGAGGATTACAAGAATTAACAAAGTTCAGTCATTAAAATACACAATGGAAAGTGTAAGAAATGATGATGAATGAAGAAAAGGACTTCTGTTAACACAGGTCTATTGGTCCAGCCTAAAACTCAATCAGATTATTTGTTTGTATGGTTAATATTTACAGATTGCAGGGTTTTTATAGCCAGTTCTACATTCTTGAACTTGCTTTGGTTGACAATCCTCTGAATGCTGAGCTCATTCCTGTTGCTTGTGCTACTTTTCTCACCACACTTTTCCCTTCCAGTCAACTTTCCATGAATATGCTTTGATACAGCCTCTGAGAACAGCCTGCCATTTCAGAACTGACTTTTTGTGGCTAACCCTCAATGAATGTCTTCTGGCCATTTGTCAGTTTAGCAGTCTTCCCCATGATTGTGGTTGTGTGCACAGGACCAAAGTGAGAGGATGAAGGCTCACAAACCCCTTGCAAACTGGACTATTTCAAAACATTTTGAGATATTGGGTTTTAGATTTTTGTGAGCTGTAAGATGTAATCGTCAAGATCTACACCAAAAATGTGTTGAAATATTTAATTTCATACAAAATGAATACAGAAGAGTTACTTTTTGAATTGACAGCAAAAAATTGAACTTTTACAAGATATACCTATTTTTTTTTTTTTAGATGCTGTGGAAAGTGCATCTCTCTCACCTATCCATCTTATGCATATACATAGCTCAAATTCAGCAACCATGGGCTAGAATAATAATGATAATAATAATAATAATAATAATAATAATAATATACAGTATAAGGGAAAAATTAACAAAACATTTGTGTGAGGGGATTTTAAACGTGTTTTACGTTGGGTGCATTGACTGGAAAAGTGCCTCTGCACACTGGACAGTGTCTATTGTTGAGAGTCAAGGGACAGGAGGAAGAATCTGTCAACAAGGCAACCATAATAGAACAACTCATAATGCGCTACACTGATTACGAAGCATCTAGTTCTGTTTCACTTTAGAGGCAAGCAGCAAAACAGAGTGAAAAGAGCTTGTTTTTGCCGTCGACAGAAACAGTTCCGGTGAAGTTATTAACACTGTAACTATCCTGAGTGCTAACATCAGGTCAACAGCAAAACATATGAAAGCAATTTCTCCATGGTGGGAGATGCTAGCTAGCAAATGGTCAACTATATCAAAAAGGTGTCGACCATAACAATGTAAGCAGCTTATTACATTACACCACAGCAACGTTTAAATACATATTTTTGTGGTTACATACCGATTAGACGATGACAGAAGTCTCCTCTCGACCCAATCCCGCCAAACGAAGTGTGTTGTTCAATGAACGCGGGTAAACGGTGACGACTTTAGCCTAATCCGGAAGAGAAACCCTGTGGTGATGGGCTCTTCGTGAACGAGCCGGTTCAAAGAACCGACTCTTTTAAGTGAAGAATAAGAGTCGGATCCCGTTACAGAGCCGTTTAGCATCTTTATAACTATTATTATTATCATTAGTAGTTATAGTAGTAGTAGTAGTATCATTTGTATATATATATATATATATATATATATATATATATATATATATATATATATACACATACATATATATGTGTGTGTGTGTGTGTGTGTGTGGTGTGCGTGTGCATGTGTTATTTGATTGATTAGTGGGGATGATCTTTTATCCTCTACCAGGTAAACCATGTATTATGGACTCATGTTTTATGGTGTTGCTGCCAATTTGAAGTTTTCTCAGTATTTGTGGTCAGGGAAATTTTGCACACTGCATGCACCTGGGTGGAAATCACAGCCACACGTCACAAGTAAACGGGTGCAGGGAATCATGAATTAGGGGAAGCCACACAGTTTTTCAACCATGTGTGGTTACGTTAGTGTCTGTCGGAGTCTGTCCATGTTTTTTTGTGTGTGTTTCTTCCTTCTGATGTTGAGTTTGTTTTAAAGTAATGTAGCACATCACTTTGAAGGTGTTTTTAAGACAATGAATCATTAATAAAGTGGCCGATCTCCTCCTCTTTTAACCACCATGAGTTGGAAATGACTTTAAGTTCCCTCCAGTGGTCTTCTTGATCAGTTTTCTGTCAGTGGTGTCATACATCCCAGCCAGTGAGCAGATTTCATCTAACCCATGAGGAGTCTTGGGGAGACAGTAGATGTTGAAAAATTACATATTTCATAAATTTTAAAAAGTGAGCATAGCTGGTGTAAAATACCTGCAAAAAGATCAATCATATGTTATGATATTGCTTAAACTGGCAGGTCAAATGAAGCCAAACTGGTACCTGAATGAAGAGCTGTTTGGGAGCCGAAAGAGCCGACTCTTTTTGCTGAGCAGAGCAAAATAGGCCGGATAACTGAAAAGAGCCTAAATTCCCATCACTAAAACCCCTGTACTGTAGGAGCGCTCGTTTTGTTTCTCCGCATGGCCCGCCCCACGGCTCCTGCAATGTTAATGATCTCTGTGAAAATTTTAACATGAGAAACAGAACACAACTTTAATTTGATAGACAAATAAATGTCGTGGTACCCAAGAATGCTCAATTTGGAAAAGCGATACAATAAATAATGCTCTGTTTAAGCACCACATGAATCTGCGGGGCATTAAATAACAAACACATCCATAATGTTTGGGTTTACTCAGACAGAAATCTAATTAATCTGATCTGTTTTTGGCTGTGAAATTGGCTTACAGCACACTCTATTTAGATGAACAGCTTATTAACTTTCTAACCATCTGAATCCAAAATTCCGTCACACATAAATGTCAGTGTTTTCATACATTAACAGTAACCTGGTTACAACAATTTCAGTATGTTAAGACAACTTTTAACAAATTTTGGATTTCACTTCACAGGAACTTTAAAGCAGAATGAAAAGGATGATTGAACCAGTGCTAACTTGGCTGATGACGTTGAAGAAATAAAATAGACAAACAGTACACGATGAAAATTCGGTTTAAATTGGAGGGGATCAAAAAGATGATTAAACGACGCAAATCCAACTCAACAACAGAATCAAATGTATTCTAAGAATCTTATACCCATTCATACCAGTTGGTGCCAGTAATGCGCCAGAGTGAAAGGCGAAGAAGACTAAAGAAGCAGCTAGAGAGAGTGAAGAAGAAGAAGACGTTGCATTCTGAACTCCGCTGCCTAGCAACAAACATTTGGCGAGCTAGCAGGTTGCTACTCTCATAGGCTACGTAGATAGGAGGCACGTAGGTCCGTGGATAGATAGCAGTGTATTTTCAGTGCCTAAAAGGCCAAATTTAGCCTTAGTTGTCGACGGTAGTTATCTTATACCCGCCTTTTTGACGTGAATAGCCTTCAGGTTGAGCAGCCATTACTTATTCAGCGTTAACGGGTGGAGCAGGAGGTAATTTTCTGAAGGAAAAGTGACTAGCCTTAGCTAAGAATTCTTAACAGTAGAGCATTTCCTCTTGCCACGAAGAAGAGCTGAGAGGGGCTGTATATCGGGATGAGATCGTTGGTTAGCTTACCGGTTAGCCTATCTAATGTTGGCGGATACTGGATGAGCTGAAACGTTATATAACAGGTAAGAAACTGCCCACTCCTTGGCTTTGCTATCATTTCATCCTCCCTTAAAACAGCTACTTTTATAGTCAGCTTTAACGGACTCCAACAGCTGTTTACTAGCAGAGGGTCCTCCTGCCAGCTGTTCAACAGGTTATATGTTGACCCGAGCAAAAACTGTGATTTAAAGGGCTAAAGCAGACTGAAAGCTACAATACAGATAACCAAACCCCGACAAACTTTGTAAATGCTCCAGCTTACAGCTACACTATGAATCATCACAGTGGAGACTTAACTACTTAACATTATAGTATGTTAATACTCCGTGCTATGAAGTATTGACCTTATGGGTGCCCCACCTTGAGGCCTGGGAAGAGAAGCAGAGTCTCTCAACTAACTGTTCACAGTGTTATCCACTCTTCATAAGTGCATTGAATTTAAGATGTAATGCACTGGATCAACACTGTTTTTTAAACAGGCAAACACAAACAGACAATGATGATCATAAAACCCACAATATAGAGCTATATGTGTGGCATATAGGGATTCACTGATGTATCAGTTAAAAACCCTTTTAGCCAATAGAGGTGTGGTTGTTTGACATGTCCATTGGCAGTTATATGGCATGCACAGAGTAAGGCTGAGTAGTAAATCAGGATAAGGCTAGATCAAAATTGCAATTTCAGCTGAAATTGCGTGGGATGCTGAGAGCTGAATTGTGGCAGAGCTGCTGGAAATAGCCAAAAGCACAAAAATAGCTGAAAATAGCATAAAATGTCATAACAATAGCTGAAAATGGCATTCAGTAGCTCAAAAAAGGATAAAGAATAGCTGAAAGTAGCCGAAAAAAAGCTGAAAATAGTCTAAAAATAGCTCAAAGTAGCCTTAAAATAGCTGAAAATAGCATAAAATAGCTGATTTTGGCTTTAAAGTTGCTGAAAATTGCATTCAATGGCTGAAAAAGCACAGAAATAGATGAAAATAGCTATATTTGAAAAATTATAAAAGTTAGAAACAAGAAAAATCATAGCAGTCGAATGACAAAGACACTGAATGTTTTAAAAGTTTAAATGGTGTTGATACAACAAAGTATGAAGGCGTGGGACAAGAATAATAAACAAAATGGCCGACACAAATATCAATAGTGTGGATGCTCAGCATCCCCACTAATTAAATCGCAATATAGCCTGCAATCTTCTGATCCCAGAATGTGCAACATTTCTTTAACCTGAAATGTGTGTCAAAATACCAGTTCAATAAAAAAAATTGCAGCAGAGAGATGTTATACTTAGAGGTGGAAAACAACTAATCACATTTACTCAAACTGTAATTCAGTGTCTTTTTTGGGCACTTTACTTATTTGAGTACATTTTGAAATCTGTACTCTTCTACTTAAGTAAGTTTTAACCAGAGTAATTGTACTTTTACTTGAGTACTATACTCTTGGTGGGCTGACTGCATGCATCATCAAGGTGGCAGATAGGAGGATACCTGGAGAAATGGGGCATGGGCCTGGCACAGGCCTAGATGAGGCCATCCAGAGCAGCACAACACCAAGGTTAATGCTGCAAAGTGTCAAACCGGCGTATGCTCTCATGCCTGGCCTGACCCGATTATACTATCCTACTCTATATGCTACACAGTAGCACATAGTGACAGAAGGATTGCACATCACTTCCCAAAACAGCTGTTGGACACAGCAAAAACTGGACTGATGGTATCTCAGGGTTAAACATTTCAGAGTTGATTTTTACTCCCAAGGTGTAATTAACTCCATTCTAAATGAAATGTTCTTCAGAGTTCTTTTACAGTGGTAATCCACCAGTGTTGGTTCAACTCTGTAAAGAGTTGAATGATGTAAGCGCCAGCCTCTTCCATTTACCATCTGGGAGGAGGTGGGGGTGAAGTTCCCCATCATGCCCTTGGGCAGAGTGTTTAGATGTGCCTTATATATGTTTTGTCATGTTTAGATGTTGCCTGTTGTTCAGTGATCCCTGCTGGGGTTCTTTTGAGTATGTTTCTGGTGGATTGTTGTGTTCGTTGTTAGACACATTTGCACCACGACTGAAGTTGACCACTGAGTTACAGTTTTCGCCTGTGGCTTCCTTAGGTGCTCCAAAAGGAGGCATAGTATGCATTCTTCATTAGTTTGCATTGCCGTGCCATTAGGTTGATGCTCTGCTTTTTTTCTTACTAGAGAAGACCCACTTTACCACAGATTTTTAAGAGTAACTGCATCTCAGTCATATTCTTAAATTACTGACCATCCAAAAGTGTAGTTTAACCATAGTGTTGACCAACTATAGGCACTTTTAAGCTGTCAAATTTAAGTATGAGTGAGTTTAATTAGCACTGTCAATTTGGCTGTGTATTTGACTTTTATAAAGAGGTGTGACTTTACCTGAACCACCTGGAATCTATTCTGTTGTTGTTTGTGTCAATAAAGAAAGATTATATTTTACTGGACTACTACTCAGTATCAATCTGTACACAGTATTTAAAGTACACTTTAAATTTGATACTTTTTAACTTAGTAGATTAATGTAGATTTTTAGTCCATTAATTTTACTGTTACCTAAGTAAATTTTAACCAGATTAACTGTACTGAGTACAAAAGTCGTGCACTGTTTCCACCTCTATGCTATGGTTGTGCTCCATACATCTTGCAACCATTCAAATGTAGGCCTTTTTTTTTTTTAGAATAGATTACTGAAACATCCTACTTTACTTATTTTTGTATATTTCTTCTTAATCAAAATGAGAATGACATAAAAAATGACCATTCCCTTTGATACAGCAATTCATATTGAATTTGCAATGTGAGTCAAAATAATCATTATTACATATTTTTCAAAATCTTTCAATCACAGCACCAATGGGTGGAGTGATTCAAAGACAATTTTCACTGGAGAGAAGAGATCAGCTGTTGGATCAATTCTTACTTGTTTTGATGATCAAACATGAGAGAAAAATACTCACCTTCAGAGTCATATGCTGTCTCTGAGACATTTCAGCAACATTCCCTCCTCCAGCTTATTTACTGTTGTAGAGAAATACGCTCCTTATTGATTAGAATTCCACTATATCTCTATGTGAGATCCAACTGGATCAATTTCTTAACCGCAGTGGATTTCTTATCATTACCACCCACTCCTGCTGTACATGTAATCTACTTCCTCAACTTGTGTGTCCAATCCTGCCCACATTTGCTCAAATTCTGACCATTCAGGTAAAAGCTTCAAAGCTGCACAATCCTTTTGTGAATCAGGCTCTTAGCTATTACAAGCATGGCTCTGTTTGCCTGCAGTAGAGACAGTAGACCCTCTATACTGGAGCACACAGCATATGTAGAGGACTTGCATTATTACTTGACAAATGGCAAGAAGTGATGTGTCAGCAAAACGGGGAGTTGGGACAGATTTTTCTGCACTTTGTTATCCCATATAAACAGAGAGAAGTCCTTTTTGAAGGTGAGTCGGTTTAACCTTGCAAGGCAGATGGATACGCCCGTTTCCTTGTTTCTCACTGGCGAATCCATCTTGCAAAGCTCCTGTCTGAACCGTTTGGGCCCAGTGACAGGACCAATCAGCAACGAGTGGCAATACTTTCAGGCACGGCGGAGTCGTGATGTAAGCAAGCAGCAACAAGAGGCCGGGGCAATTATGGCAGAAGAGATTAGCATGGATGCTGCTAAAGCGCCAGATTTATCAGAATTTCATGACATTTCTTTGTTCAAAGAAGAACAAAGAACAGCAGTGAGTGTTTTTTTTTTGTTTGCTTTTTGTTTTTGTTTTTTCAAAAACGACAAAAGTCGTGTACTGACATGTCTACAGTCACCATGGTTTGTGTTATTCCTTGGTAGCTGCGCACACGCACCACATGTTTTGTTGCTCTGATTGTCCTCTAAAGATGTCCTCTGCCCTTTCCCAAACGCTTAGTATTGAAGGTTTCCCAGATGGATGTGTGAAACACATCCATCTGGTTAGAGTCGATTTTGATCAGGGAGAACAGAGCATGTGTTTTGTCTCATCTCAGATGTGTCAGATTTGTAGCTGTTTTATGACACATTCTCTTCCCCACTGGCCAACAAGCAGGGACCATCTTAGCTAGTAAATTTTCTGCAGCAAAGAAGGTATTTCAAGAGGAAAAGTTTTACCAACATTCATGTTAATTTCTCCTAACCATTGCCAGTTTATCAACATCTGGAACCACTGTTTTGATGCATTGTGAGGTATTTTTGAAATCATTACAGGAAAAGTATGACGTATTTATTTATTTATTTCGGACAAACAGAATAAAAATAAAACAACAACAGTCCAAATTCATTTCATTTCAGCGGTGTACAAATCCATAATACCATGACAACCAATAACTAACGCAATTCATAGTCTGAAAAGGATTAAGAAGAAGCAGAAGCTTTTCGAGTCCTACCCCTGCTTACTCTCCTATTGTAATAACCACCATATGCTTCTATTACTCTTTACCATAACCCCCCCACCCCCCATTCATTCACTTACTCACTCACTCACTCATTCTCCCATTCATTCCCATTCATTGTGAAGTGTGGCAGAGTCAACAAAGACAAACATAATACCAGATGTATATCCCAAAACATTATGAGTCCACAAGTCCAGCAGTTCCAACGGAAAGAAAGTAATAATAATAATACTACAAAGAATAACAATTCATTCATGAGGATTAATTGCATAGCCCTTAAACAACACTTGGCTCTCCTCCTGTAATTCTATACCTTTCAAGAATAGCTTTTTTATAACTTTTTTAAAGTTGTTTGGCATTTTTACTCATTTTCATATGTTTTTCTAGACCATTCCATGGTGTCAGCCCAAAGACAGAAATGCACATACTGTTAAGGGTAGTACGAACACTGGGTTGTTTAAAGTTATGCTCCCCCCTTAATTCATACCCCCCCTCTCTGACCATTTTAAGATATACATAATGTGTATTGTTTACATAATGTTTACTCAGGTGGATAATAACCATCCCCAATTTTTTTGTCAAATGCATGTCAGAAACATCCAGAAGATAATGTTTTTTCTCTTTATATGTTGTTTTGAGAGGATATTGTCACCTTCATAACCTTTTGACCCAATGTCAAAAACATATATAACTACACTTAAAAGTGAGATAAGAGGACTCTAAATGTATGAAAGAAAGAAAACAGTCTCAACTCTTTGTTCAACACGAGTCAGTTTGTTCTAAGTGACTGCAAACATTTATTCAACCTTTTAAAATTCAATGCTTAAGATGGTAGCAAATAGATAGCAGGTTGTTTATTTTTAACCATGTTTTCCCTTCATGCTTTAACAGCTCCTGCGTCATGCAGCTCAGTTTTAGTTGATGAATAATTTCTACTACATATTGTGAGTCAGTATCAGACAGCCTGTTGGACACCACAGTCACCCACTGGGGTGTCAGTGTCCACTGGGAACAGCTTTCTCTCAGTATGTTGTTTAGCGGTGCACTCAACAGCTACACATGTATAAATGTGGAGCACCCAGTCACCATGTGGAGTCTGCTGCTTTCAGTGCTAATGGAAGAATAAACACATTGCACAGTCGTCAAACGTCTTTCTTGTAAAATTTACAACAGTGAGTTTAATGGGAGGCCTCATAAAAGTTTAAAAGGGAGTTCATTTAGAGTGTTTGTAAAGCCTGGGCAGTCTTTCAGCATTAGGTTTTTATGTTTTAGTGTCATCCTAAAAGTATACAATTTCACAAAATTTGACAAACTATAAAAATAACATAAAGCAAAATTGTAGTTATAAAAAATTGTCTCTGCAAATCTGTAAAGTTAAAGGGCAGACAGTTAATTTCATCTCAAACTTTACCAGCTATATTAAACTAATCACAACTTAACAAACTTAACATTAAGCATAGGCACAAACTTGATTATGCTTGAGGAGTAAACCAGGTAAAGATATGGAGTTGGCCAAGATGATATTTTTCTTGTTCTTAATTTATCTGTTTCTGAAACTACTTAAAGCATCTAAATGTGTCATGTAATGCTGTTTAGAAATGTTTTACATTACCTTGTGGTTTATTTGTTCCTGTTACATAGCTATAAAATACCCAGGCAGAGTGGAATTGAAGGAATCAACCAGACGTCGCCACCATGTTGGAGGAAGACATGGAAGTGGCCATCAAGGTGGTCGTGGTGGGAAATGGAGCTGTTGGCAAGTCCAGTATGATCCAACGCTACTGCAAAGGCATCTTCACTAAGGACTACAAGAAGACCATTGGTGTGGATTTTCTGGAAAGGCAGATAGTGTAAGAAGAATATTTTGTTCAACGTCTCCATTTTAATGTTGTCATACATAAACAGTTTTTTTATTATGCAGATGTACAGATGAGGACAAAATTATTAGCCCACCTATAAAAATAAAATTTTTAAATAAGTATTTTCTCAAGTGCTGTTAAACAGAGATTTTCTACACAGCTTTTCCAAACATTCTAGTTTTATTTTGGATGCTTACATTGTTTTACTTTGCACACAGAAACAAAATTATTTCACAAAAACTACCACAGTCTAAATTAAGTAGTCAATTGTGTCTCCTTTTTGCTGGATAACATCCTGAAGTCGTTTGTTAGTTTTCATCAAGTCTCAGACATGTCTCCTGGGGAATCCCAGCCCATTCTTCTTTGGCCAGTCACTCAAGCTCCTCCAGATTTGATGGTCTTCTGGAAAGGACCTTGGTCTTCAGTTCACCCCACAGATTTTCAATGGGATTAAGTCAGAGCTTTGTGCAGGCCTGTCAGTAATGTTCAATTTGGTCTTCTGGAGGTTGTTCTTCACCAGGAGCCACATATGTTTTAGGTCATTGTCGTGTTCGAAGGCAAAGCAACGACCCAGACACAGTTTAGCTACTGACTGCTGAAGGTTTTCCTTTCAGAGTCTTCACATACCCTTCTTTTCTCATGATTCCTTCCACCTTTATGAGATTCCCACTTCCAGATGCACTGAAGCATTCCCACATCATAATATTCCCACTGCCGTGTTTCACTGTGGGGACGCTGTTCTTTGAGTACGCCTCTCCCTCCTATCTCCAAACATAAGCAACGTCTCTGTGGCCAAAGAGCTCTCGTTTGATCTCATCTGACCTAGGGACACGCTTCCAATATGCATAATCTTTCTCCAGGTTGTCCTTATTATACTTCAGTCTGACTTGAAGGTGTCTTTTCTGCAGATGTGGAGTTTTCCGTGGTCTGCAACCTTACAGTTGATTCCTTTGCATGCTTTTAGTGGTTGTCTTCTTTGAGACTATAATTCCTGACTTGGGTAAGTCATTCACTAGAGTCTTGGCAGTTGTTCTGGGCTCTTTAGACACAACCCTCACCAGATTTCTTTCCAGAGTCATTGAAATCTTTCTGTTCCTACCTCGGCCAGGCTTGTTCTGTACTGTGTGTCTATCTTTGAATTTCTTGATTGTTCCCACTCTAGTTTTTGAAACCTGGAAACACTGATAACTTTTCCTGCCTTGTGAGCATCAACTGTTGTTTTTCTCAAGTTTAATTTCTTTTGTTTTTGCCATGATGCTGTCTCTGTTTCACAGCACTTGGAACATACTTTCCAAAAATAAACTGGGGCCAAACGATTTTGTCCTCATTTGTATCTCAGATCCTGATCATGGTTTCACAATTATTTTGTGGAAAGACTGATGAAAACTAGCTACCCAAGTTTACTCGTTAGTATGGGCACAAACCCACAAGGTGTAACATCTAGTTTAGTTTCTCTCTATTTACTTCTTTGCCTTAATTTGATTGACTGACTCTTCTTGGTTATAGATGCACTAGATGAGCTACTAATCAAGGTTGGCAAACATCTATGAGTACAATGGAAGAAGAAGGATATTATTATTCTGACTTTGGAAAAGTGGTTTCATATCTTTTCTTCATTGCCATCTTACTGATTCAGTGTAAATGATGAAGAGGTACGACTAATGCTATGGGATACCGCTGGGCAAGAGGAGTTTGATGCCATCACCAAAGCCTACTACCGAGGTAAGATCCCTCCACTATGACAAATGTAAAACTGATTCTCATTGACCCTCCTGACCGTTCAGGTCAGGTTTCTCTCTTGCCCCAGTTTTTTGGTTTACATACAGCTGTTTTTTCAACCGAAACAGATGCACAGGTGAATCTATAGTTGGGCTGTTTTGAAAATTTCTACACGCTTGAGAAGTATGATTAATGTTTCCTGTTTATATCAGATTAGGTTGAAAGAATAATAACACTGAAAGCATAAACTCATGGTCTGTTGTCTTGAATTCCAGGTGCCCAGGCGTGTGTACTTGTCTTCTCCACCACAGACAGGGATTCATTTCAGGCTATTGACAGCTGGAGGGAGAAGGTGGAGGCAGAGGTTGGAGATATTCCTACAGTTCTAGTGCAGAACAAAATCGACCTCCTTGAAGATACCTGTATAAAAAAGTAAGTCTAGCTCTCTTCAGTACAAGATCAAGCTCTACTAGTGCACAGCAATTCATTTTAAAGGCCAAAAAATGTTGACTATGTTTTGTAATTAAAGCAATTTAAATTTTATAGTGTCCTAACCACAAATTTAGTTTGTATCAGTTGTTTCCTATTGCAGCATCCTAAAAACCTACAATGTTGCAGCACGTTTTTCTTTCAACCCCACACAAAGTAGAGAAAGTGGTGCATTATTATATACACATCTATGAGTGAAATGTTATACTTTGACTTTATTTGGCTCACCACTTTCATTGCTTGTCAATACAAAGCATCATGCTTTTCTTCTACATATTCAAAATGTCATTCTGTTTAAGGGGAAAACTGAAATTAACAGGGCAAAGACTCAAATAATTTACAATGCAGTGTGGAAAACACTCCCATGCTGTTAGGACACACTGTATATAAGAGCTTAAAAAGTGTTATTTTTCACATTGCAGCGAGGAAGCAGAAGGTTTAGCGAAAAGGCTGAAGTTAAGATTTTATCGAGCTTCAGTAAAAGAAGACCTTAATGTCAACGAAGGTAAGTCACTCCAATGTTGAGAATGGGCTAATGCAAGTGAAACGGACTCATAATGTAATGATGTGGGACCAGACGCATGAGCTAAAGTCAGTCTTACCTTCTACATCTGTCTTGGCTATGACCGACTTCTTGGCCTATCTTTACACCAAGTGTAACATAAAAATATCATCGCTACACCTGGTCTGATCATGCACGCTCGTGTGAATGTTTACATTTTTCTTTCAAATTATCAACAGAAGATTTGGTTAACACAGACCAAAGAAAAGAAGCCATCATTTCTTGCATCCAAGCATGCAAATTAATGTGTCTCTCACCGTGTTTAACAATGTCCCTTGTCCCTGCCCTGCTCTGTTGTTTGGGTTTATGAGTCTTTGCAATCCAATTAGCACCCCACCAAGTTTCTTATATTGCTGTTCTCTTTCACTAGATTATGATGGCATGCTGAGAGAAACGTTTTTAAAATGTTGGTGCAGACTCTCAGGAATTAGCACCTGTAGGGCGGAAACTGCTCCATGTTTCTATCTGACATGTCTTGTTTTCAGGTGAAATTATTTCATTTTTTCAAACAGCTCATCTGCAGAAATGAAACTTTTTTATGGGCTTGTTGCCTGAGTAAACTTCTGCGTTCATAGTCTGATCACCAGTGACGCTGTATCTCTTGCCTTTATGCCTTTTCATTGATAATCCCACAGAAAAATGTGCTGCCATCTTCTGTTCAGTGGTTCCCAAAGTGACCTGTATGCTCTTCTAGAGGGGTGTGGTGTCATGACTGGGTGGGTGCACATGGCAAGGCAAAGCAAGACCAGTTGATGACTTATGCACTGCAGAAAAGGAGCAGATTATTGATCTCATATCAGATTCAACAATATGGTTGCAGTTCAGTTCTAAAGTACTATTCCCACTGGACTAGTATTACCTGTGGACCTCTGATAATTTGTGAATTACCCCCTGACATTAGTGTTTGCTGCAGCACATTCACACGGGATAAGCAAAGTCTGTGATGAACTCAAATTTACAGCCATTTTTGGAGGAAAACATAACATGCATGGCATCCTTAAAGGTCCTTAAAAGTTGCAACATCCTACCTGAGAAGTTTTTTTTTTCCTATTACTGTTGCCTCAGTCAAGACAAAAAAAACACAGATCAAAGCTGGACAAGCCCACAATTGTCACTAAAATTATTGCAGGACTGGAAGTATGAATCCGAAAAGATGTTCACCAAGTTTTTATTTTCAGGGAATTGTTCATCTTCAGAGAGTCAGATTAAAAACTAAAGGTTTTATGTTGTGGTAAATTATAAAAAAAGGAATTTGGAAGCAAAACCGTGACTGACAGCGTGTTTGTCCTATATCTACATATTTTTACATGTTAATGTGTAGTAGGAGTAAGGCAAAAAAATACAGCATAGTATCATGATATTTTGCGCAGTGATTTATCGTATTGTATCTTCTGCCAAGTAGCGATTTTGAAAAATGGCAAGCAATATATATGGCAGTATATGGTATCCCCATACTCTGTGTATTGCGAAATGTTTAAAATCACAATAATATTGGATCGTTGCATAAGTCTGATAACATCGTATCATGGGGCCACTAGTGATTCCCACCCTTAGTGTGTATGGTGATGGGTAGGCAGGACTTGAAAATGTTTTCATCTGCCAAAGGAGGGGCTGGCGGAAAAGTTTGGGAATCACTGTGTTACTTGTATATTTTATGAGCATTTGGCTAAGTCCAGGTTTTTAAAGGGGAAATATTATGCAAAAATCACTTTTCAGGCTTTTCTAACAGAAATATGTCCCCCTGTCCTGTCCACAATCCCCTCAAGTACCAGAAAAATCCATTCCCTTCCACCCTCTCTTTCTCCACCTTTCAGAAAATGTGTGCTGAAAAAAGCCATTCTCTGATTTTATTCCTATTGACCTCACATGGGGAGTAAGCACCCGCCCCCAGGATTGGCTGGCCTTCACCACTTGGAGGAAAGTTCCACCCTCCTCTCCTGATCTTCCTCTCAGCTGCCAGTTGAGATGCTGGATAGCTTAGTGGGTTACCCTGCTGACTCTGGTCTGGAAGGGGAGGTTGATGGTTCAAATCCCAGTCAGGTCATAAAATTTGGATAAAAGTGTCTGTAACATCAGGAGAGCCTCATCCATTTCCTGAGAAGGGTGTGGTCAGGGGCGGAGTCAGAAAGATCATTAACATTTAAAGCCACAGACACAGAAACAGTTCGTTCAGAGCAGGGCTGAAACAGAGGGTTTTTTAGACATGCAAAAATCCTGTACTAAAGGGTTTTTTTTTTTCAGCAACAAATTTCACAGGCATGTTTTGAGGACCTCTGAGAACAATATAAACTTGTCTTAAAGGGTAAAATATGTCCCCTGTAAAGTTAAACTTGCTCCATCCTAGGTGTAAAAGTTATCCAGGTCCAGATCCAGGTCAAACTGAGACAGAGGTGAAGCTGGTGTACAAGATTTGACTTTAAATTGGTCTTAACTTTTACCTACAAATTTGACATAACATTACACCCTGACGTATGACCAGCTGGTACACTCAGCCACTATTGTAACGTTTCTTCCTGTCCTTTTTTAGTTTTTAAGTACTTGGCTGAGAAGTATCTTCAGCGACTCAAACAGCAAACAGCAGAGGAGACAGAGGTGGTCCATACAACAAGCAATAAAATAGGTGAGGAAATCTACATCACTTTTTATATTGCATTTAAAGTTTTCTTTCCTAGTAGGTGACATCATCTTAAACTGCGTTCTCTTAAAGGTGTTTTTAATACAAGTAGCAACGTCTGCAACCAGAGCTCCAGCAATGGCAGAGAGGTCATCACTCTGCGACCTAACAAACAGAGGACCAAGAAGAGTAAAAATCCTTTTGGAAGCTGCAGTCTACTCTAGATTAATCAACTCATTTCAGTGACTGAATGTTATTTCTGAGACTACAGTAGGTTGGTTTTGTTATATTCTGTGGATGTGGCCATATTGATTGACCAAAGCCCACACAGACCAGGACACACTCCACTAATAGTACCATAAATTTAATCTTAATCTATTTCCCAATATTGCTGGTTGAATTTCCTTAGATTCAGCCTGGATCTGCGCACAAAAAGCTTCTCATTGTTTATCCAGTCCAGGGTCCTCCTTGTGGTTTTATTAGATAACTGCAACAACTGTAGATACATCCATGATTATTGTGTCAGAAATTTAATGACACTCCATAAAAGATCATTTTTACAGGACACCCACATTTCATCTGTGTAACATGTGTTTGCATGTATTTGAGAAGATACTCGGATTATTTTGTACCATATTTTTTCAAGATTTCAAAAGAATATGGTTCAAATTATACTGTGTATTGTTGATGTAAAGAAACACAGATTAAGAGTATATTCTCTGTGCAAAAGTATTTTTGTACATCTCACAACAGTGTTGAGTGATTATTTTCACTAAGTGTTGACATCGTGCCAAATCTGCTCTTCTGAGCTTTGATTATAACTGCAGTGATATGTATGTAACATTAAATAAGTAGAATGTGCTCCTATGTATAACCAAATATCGATAACTCTAAATAGTCTTCTATATGTTTGCTTGCGGTCCACTCATTAACAAACTGTATCTGTTAACCATTTCAAAAACGTTCAGAGGTTTGGATTTGGTGATGCAAAAGTTTGTTTTTATTCTCTGCTTTTTTTTAGTCATCTCAAGTCACAATCAGTTATAGCACTATGTTGTAAAGCTGTTTACATTTGACATATTTCACTGTGCTTTTCTTTTTAACTCTGGTACGGTGGCCAGTGACTTGTCACTTGGCTGTAGATTAAGTAAGATCTGGTACTTTGAAAGTTGCACTGTATGTCTAACATTTTTTACTTGGTGTGACTTCTGTAGTTTAAAATATTTCTAATCAAAATAAGAATACATTATTTTTGTCAGCCTCATTCTTTTGTGGAAAAACAATGTAAGAAGGGTACACAAAGTTGTCTCTGTGGTATGGGCTCTTGAGCACAATGTAAAGCTAGCTCTATTCAGCTAATGAAGCTGGATGTTTACTTTTCTGTGTGAGCACCTGAATATACAAGAAAACTTAAGTGTTTCTTAATTCACCAGAGTTCTGGCATAGTGATTGGTTCCCAGACTAATACCCAATCCTTAAAACTGAATACTTAATATTACCACCAAATCTGAATCAAGCCTTTTTTAAATCAACTTATATGAAAGACAAGTCTTTACCAAGCACAATGAAATACTATTGTAAGAAAGTCTTGTAAATCATGTCTGAAATTCTCAACATTTCCTCATAAATTATTCTGAACATTTTATCTGTGGTATAAGTACATAAAACCTCTTGGCGTAAAGCACATCTCAAATCTCTAAGATTAAAAAAGTCTGCATCTTCACAGGATGTTTTGTTTCTGCCAGCATCAAAGTCCAACAATGCTTTTACATTGTGCTCCAGTTAAACCAGTGGTTCTCAAGTGGTCTTGCTTCAGGACCCACCACCAATTCTCAATGAGCAATTACGACCCAAATTTCTGATTTTTTTGACCACATTTCACTGAACAAAGTGCTTTACAAAACGTGACAAAACAAAATACCTCAGAGTTTCCAGAGAAGTTTCTTGAAATTTTCAGAGACATAATCAAGATCAAATTCCTAAAACTCCAGTGAAAATTTATGGAAAAGACTGCTGAAAGGTTCTGTGAAGAGTCCTAATAAGTACTATTGATTTTTTTTTTTTTTTGATCCTTCTTTGTGAAATTTCTGAGGATTTACAGAAGAAGTCCCAGGGAATATTAACAAAAAAATTCTTAAATTTCTTTAAGATTTCAGAGAAATTTGCAGTACAATTCCTTAATAATTCAGAAAAAAAATCTGCCAAGCTCTTCTCTGCTACTAAAAACTCAAACTAAATAAAAATAAAAAGCACTTTATAGACTGAAATTTTTTTCCCAGCACACGTTTGCATCCCACCAGAAACAGCTCCACAACCCACTTTAGGGTCCCAACTCACCAGTTGAGAACCACAGAAAAACCACTGGTAGTAAGATTGTCAAGTCAAACTGTCTCATTTACTACTATGTAACAGTTATGTTCTGAAAAAGAAAGAATGTGGCGTAACCAATGCATGCAAGCCTTTTTTACTCATCAATGAATGTCATACCATGGTCGCAACGCCACAATGCCTTGTCCATGTTTACATTCTCCTCCATCAAGCATTTAATGCCTTGTATTTCTGTTTGTTTATAACTGCCTGCAGTAAATGTGTAAATACCTTCTGGAGCTTTCTTTAATTTGTAACATTGTGTTTAACTTGCCTTTTTGACTGATTTGATTTTAGCGCACTTTATCATTAAGATGACATAATGTTAAGAGACCACAAGTCAACGCTAATCATTACTTATGTGCTGTCACTCAGGTGTTGTAATAATCTCTGTCTTAATGTCTAACTGACTTCAGAAGCAGATTTCATAACATTTAAATGGATAAAACAACCGATTAATGCTTTCATTGTGACAAAAACGACACTCATTGTTGGATTTATTTTTAACCATTTAAAATGTATGACAACTTAAGGTGTGCAACACAACTGTGCACCTGTAAGGGGAAAGATTATGGTAATCTGACATAAATAAAACTCTTTTTTGTTCTTGTGCATCTAGTGTATAATTTCAAATGACAATTTTCTTCTGCAAATACACTTACAACCAAATGTTTGAATTAGAAGTCTTCTATTTGCATGCTTGTGACAAGATGAGACAAAGCCAATAAGTACTAATATGATTTGGAAAGCCCCCCCTGGCAAAAACTGGTTGTTTCATAACAAAACGAGGCCAGGGCAAATAATTGTTTTTTTTTGTTTTGTTTTGTTTTTTTACCTTTAATGTGACCTTTAACCAGTCCAACTGAAGACAAAATCTTTTAGGATGAATCAATTAAAAACAAACTAGTTTAGGCAGGCCTACTTATAAGTATCTTTGTTACCAAGTTCATACTGCTGAATGCTACAAGGCTAAATATTACACACTGTACCTTTAAAGGTAAAAAAAAGTCTAAAATGATTCGCCTTGGCCTCATTCTTGCATCACAACAACCTGTTATCATTACCAGAGGTGTGTAGAGTTTTATATCCACTTTTGGAAGACCAAGGAGTTGAAGCTGCAGGGTCTTTGTAGTTAATCACATACATGCCCTCTATGGTTACTTTAAGTTTGCTGTGTCTAGTAGGCTAAATTTATCTTATGAGGGAGTTGCATGGGTTAAACATGGCAAAATATAGGGCGCAGATGGCCCAGCGGTTGGATAGCTCTCCATGTACGTTGCTCCCCATGTATTACAGATAGACTTCATAATAATAGCAATGAAGCAATCTGAAATAATGTGCTTCTGGAACATTGTACAAGCCTTTGAAACAGCAACATTTCTATTAAATGGAAAAGATTGCACATGTGTGTATATTAGACACAGGAAGAGGAGAGACTGAGGACAAATTGCCCACTTATTAATCAATCTTAGACTGTGTTGATCTTTGAGAACAATTGACGATAAAAAACAAGAGCAAAGGGACTTTGTGTGGTTAATCAGCATATACTTTTTAATCTCATTTTCCACCTGATTGATTAATCAACATTTTGACAGCTCTAATTTTAAAATGTCTCTAAGCCAGGAGTGACTTATAAAAACAGATATATATGCTCAGTATTGGTGCATTATTCTTCCATGACAAATCGGACATTTAAAAATTTTTTTAATGGCATTTACCACACAATAATCCACCAATTCATTATTTCACTTTGGTGGATATGTCTAAGTATAATTTGCTTGATGTGAGGACATTTTGAGTCTTTTTGTGGGTCTTGAACTCAGTGGAGGGTTTAGGTAAATATTTGGACTAGATGCCATTTCTCAGGGGTGGAAAGTAGCTAATTACATTGTATTGTAAAATCACGACACTTTCAAAAGTACAGTTAAAATATATGCAGTGTGGACCCATATCAAAAGACACTAAACTGTTAAATTAAACTCTATAGGAGTTTCATTAACACCGTTATTTTTGCCTTATTATGGAGATGCAACTTTACCTGAACAACCTGGTTGGGTTTTTATTCTCTTGTTATTATTGCCAATAAGGAAAGATATATATTTTGCTGTACAACTCCTCAGTAGCTACTCAGTACTTAAAGTAAACTTTGAATGACTTAATATTTTACATTTACTTGAGTAGATTTATACACCAGTACTTCTACTTAAATGTACTGAATTAGACAGTAACTGTACTTTTACTCAAGTGAATAAATAATAAATTGAATAAATGGCAGAGGTGGAAAAAAACCTTTGTAAATCTGTATATAAATCCAATACTAAATACATACTCATCTTCAAGCTGAGTCCCTCCAAGACCCACATGAATTAAAAGCGATGCATTGCTGTCAAAAAACATCAGTTTTATTTGTTTCATTGATAACACCCTAAGAAAATAGGCCATCACACTTTTTTGTACTAAAAGATGTATAAAGTATTTAGTAAGTGCTTTATCATGATTTTAGTAAATATGTGAACTATTTCTGACAAACCTCCCCAGGTTGGGAACCAGTGCTTTAGTGCATGAGACCCCAGACAATTGGCTACCTTTTCCTAATGGTAAGAGCTGTCTCTGTGTGTACTCTGCCAACTGACCTTATTTTTCGGTTAGTTTGCCCTATTTGTTTGTATATAAATGAACATGTTTAGTGCTGGCTGCCTGGGTGTAAATAGGTGTTCACTAAGGTTCTTAAAGATTATATAGAATATAATTTTAATCCTATGAAAATGCCATAATGTTGGTTCAACAAAGCTCCTAAACTAAGAGAAAAATGTAACAGCTTTACTCCTGATAACATGCAGTATATGCAACCTTTGAAATCAGCTTCTGTCGTATTATCTGTCAGGATTACCTTGACATACTCAAAGACTTTTTCTGAAAAGTGATTAAACAATGTGTGCTTTATTCACCTTTTATGACACAATCTAACATGGAAACTGCTTTGTGCAAATACGAACTAAAATCCACAGCTTAATGTGATTTGTGTTGCCTTCACACAAAGAGGTAGTGTGTTTCTGTGCACATCCTAAATCCTTACAAAGTGAAATGTTGGATTAAAACAGCGAGAAACAAAAGAAACAGATACTTTTCAACACTGGAATCATTGTTTTTTAAGCAATTAAAAGACTGAAGCCATCAAATGTGAAGTATGGCTAAGACTTTGCCTCTGTTCTGTCTTGTGTAAACATACCATGTACTGGTACTTTAAGTAGCTTAGTATAAATGATGATCATTAGTAGTAAATATAGTTATATTCATGTTATTATATCAGGGTGAATTATGGAGATTGTTGTGCTTTCCTGTAATTTTTGACTCAAGCTTCAGCATCACTGTGATAATTCAATCTGCTCTGATTTGCTGCTACATGAAGAGTCCTTCAAAAAGGTTTGTTAAGGGTTAAACAAATGGTTATCCAAGAGATTAAAGGCATTGAAGACATTAATCATGATTTGGTGAAAAGTCTCATTTACACCCATTAGTTTTTGGGTTTTCCAGTTTTTGGTGATCCATAATCTTGATGTTCTTTTCAGCATTTTCAACATTCCTTAACAGAGTCTCCAGCCTCCTCTTGATCTTCTTCTGGTCCTCCAGGGCGCAGCTGATCACTAAGGCCTGAAACTTCTGATCAATGGGAACAGGAGGAGCCTCGGTCACACAGGCCGCATGCAGGGCCAGCAGCTTCTGTCGGCTGCCTGCCATGTCGTCCAGCAGCTTTTTAACAATTTCATCAATAATAGATGTGGCTTTGTTCAGCGCCTCCTCCTGCTGGGAGTTTCTGATGGTGCCAACAGAGATCTCCACAGACAGCGTGCGGCCCATCAGACGGTTTGCAGTTAGATCTAGCTCTTCTCTCTCGCCTAGAAAATACAGAAAACATTTGATACATGACCTTACAGACTAGATAACAGTCCTAATACACAGTCTAACCTCCTCCGTGCACAGCTCTGCAGTTTGCTGAATATGATTCATGAGGGCCAAGTCATTAAGGGTGGGGTGCTAAACTATGTAAAGAATTTTAAAATGATATTTTGTGTTTCAGAATTGATACTGACACCAGGTATCAATCTGACACTCTTTCAATTAAAACACAACCCGTATTCACAAACACTGGGAGAATCCTCTCAGAAGAGCTCCAAACTTTGCTTAAAATTTTCTAGCAAGGAGTCCTGGCTTGGTATGACACATTCTTTCGAAGACTCTGATTGGCTGCTGCCAAATAAAAAAAAAAAAATAAAAAAAAAGAGAGAGAGTGGGGTCTGGCTACAGACCATGCATCACTGACATTCACTCTCACAGACTACATCTGAGAGGCTGTATATCTTAGAAAGAAAGTGGCCATAATTTGCCCATACAAGGTATTTCCAATTTTAGATTTTTTTTTTATTCGACTTTATTTGTAAACAGGGTCTGGAAGTTACATCGGTAAAACAATTATACTGCAAACATTACAGACTAGGAAACATCTAATAAGAAATAGAGAAAAGGGCCAAAGGCCCACAAACATTGCCTTGCTGAAGCTAACATAGCTATGCAAGCTATGTAATTACTCTTACTACATAAACCAATGTAGCAAAGTAAGCTTTAGCAATGTGAGCTTTAGCAAATGTAGCTGAAGCTAACGTAGCTATTTAGATAACGTACCTACTACATAGCTGCTTTGTGAGCTAAGCTTTAGCTACGTTAGCTGCATAGTTATGTGAGCTACGTAGCTTCATTGTCTATAATTAAGTTAGCTTTAGCAACATGAGTGTTAGCAAATGTACCTAAAGCTAACTTAGCTATATAGATATGTAGCTGTCTTATGAGCTTAACTGTAGCTACGTTAGCTTCATTAGCTACACATATCAGTCAACTCCTACTATGTTGGATCGTACCCTAAGACGGTGGACTTGTACCCAACGAAGTCGATAATTCAAATGAAAAAAGAAATGCCAATTGAATAAAATATGTAATGTAAAATAAATGACTGCGTAAATATTCACCTCCTTCAAGTCAGTATTTAGTAGATGCACCTTTAGCTGCAATCACAGCTCGAGTCTTAGTGGATAAGTCTCAATCTGGCTTGCACATCTGGACACTGCAATTTTATTCCATTCCTCTTTGCAAAACTGCTCAAGCTTAGTCAGATTGCATGGGGATTGGGAGTGAAGAGCCTTTTTTAAATCCAGCCACAAATTCTCTGTTGGATTGAGGTCTGGGTTTTAACTCGACTACTCTAGAACATCCTCGTTGTTGTCTTTAAACCATTTCTGTGAAGCTTTTGTCCTGTTGGAAAATAAATCTTCTCCAAAGCTGTAGTTCTCTTGCAGACTGAATAAGATTGTCCTACAGGATTTCCAGTATTTTGCTGCACTCATTTTACCTTCTACCTCTACAGACCTTCCAGGGCCGGCTGCTATGAAGCATCCCCACAGCACAATGCTGCCACTTCCGTGCCTCACAGTGGGGGTGGTGTGTTTGTGGTAATGTGCAGTATTTGGTATTCCACTTGAATACTTTTTGTCTGCACTGTAATTTTTGATATTAAACAGCAAAAAACACATTTTGACCAAAACTCAGAATATTGCAAAACACTCCAAATTACAATGTTATTATGGAGAAGACAAATCTTAACTCTTTTATCCATGCATATTTTGTGTTGGATTCAATAAAGCTGCCATTTAAAAGTATCATATGAAATCAAGAAGAGTTTGAAAGGAGAAAAATAATGATCTTTGGTTCATGCTTGGGTGGGGTGCAAAATCTCTCGTTCCCTTCCAAACCCCCTGAGGATCTTGAACACCACCCAGCTCTGATGAAGCACTGAGAGCATAACCTCACTGGATCACAATGTAACAGTGATATCAGAGCAGCTTAAAGACGTTTTTACAAGGTGGATCAGACTCCAAAGCTTGGACAGGAGAGTGAGAAGCCTCACCAGCACAGATGTTCCGCATTTCTTGACTGTTCTGAATGGACTGAAGCATTTCCAGGATGCACTCCCTTTCCTGCTCCATGGCCGATGCTGCTTCACGAAGAGCCTCCACCCTGAAAAAACAGAACACATGACACCCACTCAGAACCACATCCTCTTACTGGAATAATGACCAACAGCTACAAAGAAAAGTTATAATAAGCAGTTATTGTGGTGTACTTAACAAAATAACATACATACTCACCTAAACCGTTTTTTTTTTTTGTATTTCGTCCGATTTTTTTAATTAGACGTCAAACAACCAGGCACTTTCTATCACTCACGTTAGGATTGATTCCATAAAACTAGATCTATCGATGTGAAATATACAAGAAGTCTCCGGATTTAAATTTCTGACAACCCCAGAAGTGTCCCGCATGTCCCGCACATGTTCAGGCCTGTTACTGTCACTGTACCTCAGCTCCAGCTGGTCCAAACTTTCCAGAAGTCGTCCGGAGCGATCAGCCATGGACAGGGTCCTGCTGAACTTGCACGGAGCTTCGTTCATCTTAGCGTGGATTTTCGCCTGAGCCATGATGCTGAATGATTATTTTAACGAACCGTAACGCAGAGAGAAATCCTCAGAGTGAACCTCAGCACTGCGAGCTGTCCGGCAGACTGCAGCTCCTCTCTCCGGCTGAAGCAGCGCCCGAGGGAGAACATTTCCAAACATGGGCTGACACTTCCCTCACCCTGTCCTCACAGAAGCTTCCCGAGGAGCCCAGAACACTGGGTCCCAAACACAGGTAGGAGGACCAACTACAGTCCCTCTGAAAGCACCAGATGGCCCTCATAAATACTTAAAAAAAACTTTAATTTTAAATATAGCTTTGGACACATTTAACTCACTTGTATTATTATTTGATATACACGGCTGAAAAGTATTTGCCCCCTTCCTAACCCCCCTTTTTATATTTTTCATGCTTAAATATTCCAGGTCATCAAACTGATTTTAACATTGGACAAAAATAACCAGAGTACATATAAAATTGAGTTTTTAAATGATTTCATTCTTTAAGGGAAAAAGCCATCCAAACCTACCTGCCCCTATGTGAAACAGTAATTGCCTCCTTCAGGGGCGTAGCTAGGGATTTTGGGCCCCCAGAAAGAATATTACAGAGGGCCCCCTTTACCGACTAGCCAAGCAATAAAAGTTGAATCATTTAAAAAAAATCTATACATTTAAATGTATGTCTGAACCATAACTTCCTGATGTATGAGTAATATTTCTACTATGGTTAAATTAAATTTACTTGCATTATTTTGTAGTGCTGGACTATACCATTTGGACATTTTTAAGGGAGAGGCAAGGGCCCCCCAGTATTTTATTTCACTCTATTTTTGATTTAAATTTCTGTCTGTTGACCAATTCGTTTAGTTGCTTTTGATTCAATAATGATACTAATTACTAAGAAAAAAATAAATAAAAACACTTTTCATTGCAGGCTTCCCAAGGGTCCCTCCCTACTGTGGGCCCAGATTTTTCTCCCCTGTGCTACGCCCATGGCCCCCTTAACCCAATAACTGGTTGTGCCACCTTTTGGTGGCAACAACTGTTAGCAAGCATTTGCAATAACTGGCAATGAGTCTTTCAAATGACTGTGGAGGAATTTTGGCCCACTCTTCTTTGCAGAGTTTTTAAAATTTAGGCACAATACTTAAATAGGTACCCGTAAACAGATACAGTATATAAATATATAAGAACACTGGTATAAGGCAGACATTATTTCTGATTAGTCTGCATGACTGCAATTTGTAATTAGTTGTTTTATTCAGGAAGTTCTTGTGCAATGAACAAAGAGTAACTCAAATTGATATCATGTATCATGTAATATCTTTTATTGCTTAGTTTATGTAATTCTCAGACAGAGTACACTGCCACATGTAAAACTTGCTTTTGTTTGTCACACTGTAGATAAGCCCATGTTATCCTGCAATAAATGGAAGAGAATCATTGAAACATGCACTTGTTTTTCAGCCATCTTTCTCCACCAACTGATCAGGAGATGTTGGCACAGCCAACACTCGCATGAGGGACCCCACATAGGCATGGCTTATGCTCGATAGTTATCTAGCTAGATTTCAGTTATAGCAAGCACATACAGATGGGTTTTTTTTTTTTAACTTTGTAAAAGATTTTATTCATGGCATATAAACTTAGCACAAAAAGTAAGGAAATTTGTGTTCAGTTCATTATTTCTTTACAATACTTCTTGGCGATAGATCATATACCGTTAGAAAGCCTGTATTACCCTTTTATATGGTGCCACATGTTTAAGGAACATTTGCCAAATCTTCTCTGCCAATGCCAAACAGCTTTTTCTGCCATTCACTCTGGTTTGGTGTTTGGTGGATGCAGTGATTGAAGTCCGAACAAACAAGACATACAGGCAATTTAACAATTTATTCATTTAACAATCAGGAGCCTCCGTAGCATGTGGAAGAACCACAGGCTCCTCCTCCTCATGCTGGTAACCAGCCTGGTCACACACTGCTTTGTGAGATGGCATCCCATTCTTCAACCAGCATTCGTCACAAGTCAGCCAGTGCTGGTCACTCTGGCAGGAACAGCACGCCCAAGCTGATCCTACAAATATTCAATGGGGTTGAGGTCTGGGCTGCTGGCAGGCCATTCCATCCTCTCCACTCCCAAATTCTGGAGGTAGTCTCTGATAAACCCTGCTCTGAGGCGAGCGTTGTCATCTTGGAGGAAAGATTTAAATCCCCGGCTGTGCAGATATGGGATTACCACTGGTTGCAGAATCTCATCTTGACATCTCTCTGCACTGAGATTGCCTCCAGTGATGACAGGCCTTGTTTTTCCAGTGCCGCTCCACACCATCACACTGCCTCCACCAAAAGACTCCCCATGTTTTCTCTACACTTTGACCCTACAATCCAACAGCCGTAGAGCAAAAGTAACAAGAGTTCATATTAACAGCAGAATAAGCTGTTTGTCATTGGCAGAGAAGATCTGGCACATTTTTCAAGAGTGCAACCCACAAACTCAGCTCCACTGCTCATCCTACAAATGCATTTTCCTGACAGATAAGGTATTATTTAAAAGGGAAATAAACAGGCTTTTCAATGATACACAATTACAAGAAGCACTGTTACAACAAAGATATAATCTACCAAACATAAATTTCCTTATTTCTTGTGCCGAGTTTATCTCATATCATGGCTCTATGTCCTGAATGATGTGATAACATAACGTATTCATTATTGTTTTCCTTGCAGTTTTATTTGTGTTTCTGTAAAAGCTCAATAAAAACTGCAAAATGAAAAAAAAAAAAACTAAACAGAATTAACCTCTTCATTCTGAAACCATAACACTTGTTTAAAATCAATCATTTAATGTCTGTGTCTTTGGCATACACTGTATAAATTTAATTATAAAGTATGGGTCTGTAACTACATATGTTCAAGCTTTATTCTTGGCAGATGATGTGGGGGCTAGATTTTCAAATAGATATAACAAACAGTGAGATCAGTCCCCTTCGCCTACACTGCAACTGATTCTTGGACACTATCCAGCGTATGACCAGCGCAGCAAACAGACCTTTTTTGGTCATGGTAGCTCTACTCCAGATGAAATATTTAGGCATAATGGCTGACAAGTGGATTTCTGTAAAATGGTTCAAACATCAAGTTAGTTCTGATAAAAATGTCACAGTCTAAATAGTTTATGGAGTTGCTTTAGTAGCTGCAGGGATTCAAAAATACCACAACATACTGTATGTTTCCTCTTCACATTTTCTGAAATTTAGAAATATTCCGAAAGGCAGACAGGAACATGTGGCATCCTCTGGCCTACAATTGATCAGTGTTAAAGTTAAATCACGAGGATATGATAGGGATTTATTCAAGAAGTTAAATCTGTGCTTTTAAACAGATTTAGTTATGAGAACACATAAAGTATGAGCATTTTTAAGCTGCAGTGTGTCTACGAAGAGTTATAAGTAATATAAATGTTGATTTTATCAGTTTGGCTACAAGAATTAAATTTCCATGTTGTGATCAGGGTTCATTTGTCAATTGTCATTTTTTTTTAACACTCAGCACTAGCATAATTATTAATAAGGATGCACAATATTCGACTTATGCCGAGATTGACAAAATCATTTTAGCTGCTAATGATATTTAAGTGTAGTTAAGACCTAAAACTTCAGCCATTAAAACACACAATTTTAAGTTTGAGGATAAATAAACCAACAAATTTCAGTCCTTTAAATCACTTGAAAGGGAAAGGAAAAGGAATTATGAATTTAAAAAACTTAAGCCGTGATAGGTCTGTTGTTCCTGCCTGAAATTCCACCAACTTAACTGTTCATACAGGCAATATTTACAGCTTATAAAGGCAGATTTTTATAGACAAAATATCAAATGTAATTCACTTTTTAAGGGAATATCTGATGATTTTCCATCCAAAATATTTTGGGCTTTTGAGAGAACATTAGGGGCTTAAGGCCTGTAAGGCACGCCCTGCCTCCACTTATCACATAGTTTGACCTTGTTTTGAAACTATTCATGTCATCATATAAATTTAGTTTTCTTCACAGATATCTTACAGGTCAGTTCTGTGTGACCTGCTGAAGGTTTTATATCCTCACATCAAAATGAGAATTGAGCCTTAATTCAACCCTAGATGTGACTTCCCCAGTGAAATTAGATGGTAGCTGCTAAATACTACAAATAGGAGAACCAAATCCTAATTATCTTTTTCCACCAGTGTGTAAACATTGTACTTAACATGGGCTACTCAACTATATTAGTACGTTGGACCATTTTTAAAATTATTTTGTTGATTTGTGCAACACAAAAATAAATGAAGTGGAAAAGAAAATAAAACCTTTAAATCTTCTGTAATGATTAGAGATGGTATCTAGTAACATGAAGCTCCTGTTTAAAAGAACTAAAGGCTGAAACTTGTAAGCATAAGCAGCTCTACTTCTTACATTGCGTACAATACACCAGATTTAAAGGCTGCTATGAAACCCGAGACAGCAAATGGAGATACAGTTGTCGTCACAAGTTGGGCAACGGAATTTTGCAGGGTCATCGATGCCATCTATAGCTCACATGTCGACAAACAGAAGTGTTGAGTCGCTACAACACATGACCTTGCATAAATCTACAGGACTACCTTCTAGTACATACCATCTGCTGACTGTAGAGGGACAAGAGTGATACTCTGTGATTATTTTCATACAGTGATAAAGTCATGAAATGATAAAAACACAGGAAGGCTAATGAGTAACTAATATTTATTTAGAATATTCTGAACACAAACACTTGGTACAAAACATGTCAGTTTAATGGATGAAAATAAGACGTTATCACGGCCTTAAAACTCCAAGAGACTTCTTTTAAGTGCTTCTTCTAAGTCTGAAAAAAAGAAGAGAAGGATTTAAAGTCTCAAAATTCAAGGAGAGTTCAGCCAAATATCTATTATAAACTGTGTTTTTTCATCATTTGTTAACATTTAAGGCCACTGTGGTAAATCTTTCGTATCTCCATAACTAAAGTTTTATCTTTTGTCAGAACAGAAATGTGCATATTTAATCATTTATTTTCATATTTACTACAGTTTCAACTTAAAATGATCACACATTTTGAAAACTAGAGTTTTTTTAAGTACTACACATGCAATATAACAGATTTTATTTGATTATATTTAGTTTTTATTCCACATCTGAGACAGAAACATATTTAAGAATGCATAACTGACCAAATATCTGATGGAAAACGTAACATCATCTGATATTCTGCTGTCAATGGATACACAAAAAGAGAGACATCCAATGACCTCAGCAGAATACAGAAGAAGAAAAGGAGTGTAGCAACTGCAATAAATCTGCCACCCTAACACTTGTAGCCTCAGGCTGCAATGAGTTATAAACCCTTCTCGTGGGAAGTAGGAAGGGACATAAACACATACCTGCTGACTCTCTCGCTGACTCTCTTGCTTCTTCTGCACTCACAGACAATGCATAGTTCATCTCTTCCTCAGAGTCATCTGTGACACAGTACCAGTAATTTAGCAGTTTATTCATTAAAAGTAAGTTAGAAAGATTAGGACAACATATTATTATCATCACAAATCAGTGTGGGCAGATAATGGCTCAAAAAGTAAATTATCGTTATTGGGAGATGTGAAATTTCTGCCAATATTTACATGAATATTTTATTCTCTACCCTGTGAATTTCAGTGCCCCTTGTAAATAGATTGACATCTAGTATTTGGCAGCTGTGAGCTGAATAGTTTTTGCCTGGATGTTTGACGCAAGTCAGAACAATAAACTTCAAAAACATATGGATGTTATAAATGCAGAATTACACTATATGGACAAAAGTATTTGGCTGCCTGTCCATTATGTTAAGATGGACTGCAAGGACATTGCATTCAAAGAATGCACTTTAATATGGAGTTGCCCCCCCTTTTGCAACTTTAACAGCCTCCATTCTTCTTGGAAGGCTTTCCACAACATTTTGGGAATGTTTCTGTGGAAATTTGCACCCATTTAGTGCATTTATGAGGTCAGTGCATTTATGATTTTGGATTGCAATCTCTGTTCCAGGACATCCCAAAGGTGCTTGATAGGGTTGAGGTCAGGGCTCTGTGCGGGTCAGTCAAGTACACTGAACTCATCAAACCATGTCTTTTTATTCCTTGATTTGTGCACTGGGGCACAGTCATGTAGAAATAGAAAAGGGCCTTTCCCAAACTGTAGCATTGTCAAAAATGTCTTGGTATATGGAACCATTAAGATTGACCTTTACTGGGGCGCACCAGTAGTCGAGTGGTCAAAGCGCGCACCATGTATGCAGGCGACCGGGGTTCAAATCCTATTTCCTACATGTCTCTTCCCTGTTTCTGACTCTATCCACTGTCCTATCTAATAAAGGCAAAAAGGCCAAAAATAAATCTTTAAAAAAAAAAAAAGATTGACCTTTACTGGAGATAAGGGGCCTAGCCCAAACCCTGAAAACAGATCCATACCATTATTCCACCTCCACCAAACTGGCATTTCCCTCTAGAAATTTCAGTGTGCTCTGCCCCTTAAGGAGAGCGCTGGGGGCACTGGCAAGGAAGCAAAACTATACAGAACTACAGACAGGTACAGTTTCTAAACATACTTAAGCAATTTCAGGTATAAATGGGCCAAAAAATTATGTTGGTGCAAATGTGCGCTTTATTGAAAAATTACTATAAAGTCTTTGGCACTATTTTGCAATGCAACTTTTGGCTACGTGTTCCTCTGCATCAGCAACGTTACTTTAAAATGAAACAATTTCTATATTTAGGTAATTCAACATTATGTTAAACATATTTACAAATATCATGTTCCATTGCCACTAAATGCACCTTAATATTGTACCCATAATTGTACTTATAACAATGCTACAGTCATCTGTATTAACAAATCTGATGACTGGGTAAAAAATAGCTGCTAAAAAATGCAAAAAGAACAATTAAGCTCTATAAATATGCTTTACTCTGCATGTACTTGCTTATGTTATTGTCTATGTGGTTTTTATCACTTACGTTCATGCTCTTCAGTCTTCTTGTTGGCCTGATCTATCTTCAAGACCTTCTCTAGCACCTCGTCTTCAACATCTGAAAAAAAAAATCGTAAAAGCAGAATTAAAAGCTGCACAAAAATATTGATGACATATGACAAATGATTTAAACTGATTTACCATTGGTGCCTGGCTTGATCTCAACAGCATCAAGTATGTTAACAGTGCTCGGTTCTTCTTTCACGCCTTTCCTGCAGGTCGTGGACATTGTCCTGCACGGCTCCAGTGTACAGTGTTTGGTGTGATGGTGTTTATGGAAACTTGGTACATCTGGAAACGTCTCCTGGCAGGTTTTGCATTGTACGTCAAAGGTCTTTGCCAGGCTAAAATCTGGATGTTGTGTGTGGATGTGAGTTTTCATCTGTGGGTAGGAAGGCATGGACACACTGCAGTGATCACACACAAACTGACATTTTCCCTTGGCAGACAGATTCCTCATGCACTGTGTGTACATAGCTTTCCTTTCCCCTTTGCTTTGTTCTGTACCCATGCATGGGCACGTCAGCTGGCTGATGCTTTCAGCAGCAGTAGGCTGCTCAACTTCAGCATCGTTCATACAGTAGTAGTCCTTACTGTGAAGACTCTTGTAATGCTCCAAGAACTCTACATTAGAGTCAAACTGCATGCTGTCACAGAGGCCGCAGAAGTGGAAACTCTTCAACTCGCCGTTGTGCTCGTTCATGCAGTGTCTGCGTACAGTGGACTCCTTGAAAAACTTTTGTGGGCAGTGTCCACAGATGAATTTCTGGTAGCTGTGACTGTTCACGTCGCTGCAGTGTTTGTGGACGTCTGCTTCTGAGTCAAAGACATCCTCACACATTCTGCACATCCAGGTCTGACGTGCCGTTAATGAAGACATCTCTTCTGTATTCTGCTGGACTGTGGACTTTGAGGATGAACAAGAAACAACTTTACTGCTCGTCGATGGCTTGGCATCTATGACTCCAGCCACCTCCTCTGGCACTTCTTGTTCAGTGTAATAGGTGTGACCACTATGAGCTTCTGACAAATGAGACAAGATATCTGGGTACCGAGGCTTTGTCAATTTGCACTTGCGGCAAAAGAAGAGAAAATTAGAGAGATGAGCTCCTCCGTGAAAGCGACTCATGTGCAGGCGGGCTATAGAGGATTCACCCATGTGTTTGCCACACACTCCACACTGATGGAAAATCTGGTTTGCAGCCAACAAATGCTTACTGGCTGCAGCCTCCTCAGGAAAATGTTGACCACACTCGCAGTACCATAATGTTGTAGTACTGCTGTTCACACTGATGCTCAGTTTCTGCCGTTTGGCTGGAAATTCTTCATCATGGCTCCCCTTCTTGTTTCTTTTCTGGAACGATGTTTCAAGGCCAGTAGACTGTCTTTTCCCCTGGGTGTCTTCAGTTTTCTGTCTGTGTTGAATTTCACTAAACCTGCAGTGTTGAAGGACTGCTTTCTCCATTGTTTGGTTGACCTCCACATCATGCTGGGTCAACTCTTTATGCCTCTCAATTTCAGCTTGGCTGAAAAAGAGTTTACAGCATGTGGAGCACTGCCCTAGCACTTGTAGCTGTTTCATTACCTGAGCTATGGTTTTATCAGCCTTGGCTACAGCACAGCCCTGTCTGCAGTGAACGCTAAGAGGGAAAAGAAGGAAAGGTCAAATTAGTTCTACACTTCTGAACCAAAAAGGGGTCTGCTATGCAAACATGATAAACAGATGTTAATCTTTGTACATATACAAAGTAAAAGAGAGTGAAACTTACTTAAAGTGAGCTTGTGCTGCCTGATGTGAAGTCAGTACTTTGAAACATAGAGAGCATCTGACATTAAACATTGTATCATTGCACAAAGCAATGAGGCAGTTCTTCACGTACTGGGGAATTGGTACCGGCACTGCTCTTCTGGTAGTTTCTTTAAAACAAAGAAAAAAAGGCACATGAAGTCCTTGACACAGGAAAGCAGCTAAAGCCCAGTTCAGACCAAGGAAATGCAACAAGATGAGTTGAAAGTTGTGACTGATATCAACAGCCAGCACCACACCCCTGGACGTCTTACCCTTTTACTGATTTCAACCATGGTCAGTACACTTTGGCTTCTTTGATAAAAAGAAGAAAAAATACACCAAAAAAACCTGTCAATGTAATTAACCGATTTCTACAAAGTAATGTCAAATAAATAAAAATATGCAAGTTAAATTAGTGAAGTCCTGCATAAATATTCGTCCCCTCTAATTCTACAGAGGTCCAGCCAGTGCTAGTAGTCTCACAATTAGTGAATTGGGGATTCCCTGAGTGCAATGAATTGTAGTATAAAGACACCTGTGTCTGGAAAGTCAAGTCACTGGTTAATCAGTATTTCTGGCTATCATTACACCATGAAGACAAAAGAACACTCAACTCAGCAACTCAGAGAAAAGGTTATTGAAAAGTATAAGTCAGGGGGTGAATAAAAAAAATTCAAAGGCACTGAAAATCTCCAGGAGTTCAGTTTAATCCATCAACAAGAAATGGAGGGAACATGGCACATGATTAAATCTGCCTAGATCAGACCATCTGGGTTCTTTACAAGTCAAAGCTTTACAGGAGAGTGGCAAAGAGAAAGCCACAGTTGAAGAAAACTCATTAAATCTCTAGAGTCTGCCAAAAGCTGTGTGGGAGACTCCATGGTAAAGTGGGAGAAAGTTCGTTGGTCTGATGAGACCAAATGGTGCTTTTTTTGGCCATCAGACAAGACGTTTATGTTTGGCGGACACTAAGCACTGCACATCACCACAAACACACCATGGTCATTCTGAGGCACAGTGGTGGCAGCATCATGCTGTGGGGATGCTTCTCGACAGCTGGACCTGCAAGGGTTGTAAAGGTAAAATGAATGTGGAAAATAATAGCGAAATCCTGGCAGACTATGGCTTGTGAGAAGATTTATTTCCCAGCAAGACAATGGACCGAGGCATACAATGAAAGATACACAGAAATGACGAATACTCTGGAATGGCCGAGTCGAAGCCCAGATCTCAATCCAACAGATAATTTATGGCTGGACTTGAAAAGGGTTCTTTACACCTGTTCCCTTAGCAACCTGACAGAGGTTGAGTAATTTTAAAATTGCATTGTCCAGATGTGCAAGCCTGTTTGAGACCTATCCACATGGACTCAATGCTGTGTGGATAGGTCTCTCCTTTTTTTCAGTATCTTTATGATCATAAAAATTAGGCAGTATAATCTCTGAATCAGGCTGATTTACCATTAATTTCCTGTCATAAAGATGCTGCTTGGATGGAAAAATAAACAATTATCAAACAGATGGAACGTTGTTTAAAAATCAAAACTTAAATACACCTTACCATTCATGGCGAGTGACTCTGTGAAATGGTTTTTAGCTGACATGTGCTGAAGGCACTCATCTCGGATGTTGAAAAGCAGGTAGCAGGCGGGACAGGCAAAACACACAATCCGCTGATAAATCTGATTGATGCTGTGATCATCAGGGGTAGATGAGGATATCTGGTAATCAAAACACAACACAAAACATGAGTTGTCATAACACTGAGAAGGTAGTTGATAAGTTTTTCAATGAGATGAAGAAAACTGAAGAAAACCTTAGACTGCAGATGATTCTTCCATGCTTCTTTAGTCTGGAAATGTTTACCACAGGCAACACATGCAAACAGCTCAGGTGGACTTCCTTTAAGAGTGATGGTTGGGTCACAGGGAGAGTGATCAAACCTACATAAAAAATATTTAGCCTAATTGAAATAAAGGTCATAATTTTCTCAAAAAACAGTTTGAAACTATTTCCCCACCACTGACAGAAACAACGTAGGATTACCTTTTTAAGTGCCCGCCCAGGAGGGACACATTATCGAAAACTCGACCACAGTTAATCACTGGACAGCTGTGTTTTGTTGAACTCTCTCTAGGGAAAGTGGGTTCTCTGTGTCTTCTTCTAAAATTAAAACCAGTACTGATCATTCCAGGTTTCACACCTTTAAAAGCACAAAGGTAGAGTAAAATTAGTTAATGTGGAACCATTTGCACCTCTCACACAACAAATGAAGGTCATTTTTAGGCTGATATTTCTGAAAACAAAATTGGATTTCAAAAATAGAACATTTACCTGGCATCTTTAACCACATGTCTACACAGTGCTTAGCTTCCCGATTCACTCCATTGGCAGGACTAAAAGCCAACTCCTGCTGTCCATGAGCTTTTTGTAGGATTTGCTTCTCCTTAAAAAAAAAACAAAAAAAACAAAAAACATGAAGACCACGAAGAGATAAAACAGATCCTATTCTAACACCTCTTGTACAATGTTACACAAAAGTTAAAAACTTTACTCTGGTCTTTAAGTGAAACAGAATAATGTTGAGAGTACATACAATACAGTTTGCCTTTGCTGTTGTTATTTAAGTTTTACCAATTTTGCCCACATGATGGCACTATTGCTGCTACAAGTAGCTTTACTCGACCCCATCTACCAGCCCTATTTATCTGGCAACAACTTTGATTCAAACTTTTAGTTTTGATTCCAACCAGAGACAGAAAACATACCATAACTGTTTTTATCAAATAAATGAATGGGTCAAATGTTTTCCCACAGTTGTAGGCACTTAGGTGTCAGACATGATTTGTTTTCCACTGATAAGGAACGAACAAATTAGGAACACAATATTTGATTATGGCCAATATTTCCAAATTCATTGTGGCCGACATTGAAAAAAATATAGAAACTGTCGTTCAGACCAAAAACTTAAGTCCTTTGAACACACTTTTAATTACAGGAAAGAGGATGAACAAAAAAAAAGAAAAAAAGACTTCAGCTGATGTAGGTCTGTTGGTCCTGCTGAACACTCCATAGACTTATTCATGCATACGGACAATATTTACAGCTGGTTGTAAATAACAGCAGAAATGTCCATATCTGCTGATACTGATGATCAACTTTTTAAACTAATATATATCAATAACATGCAGATAAAATTACCTGGCACACCATACACTGTTCTATATCCAGCATATGGATATATTTCATAATCATCTGGAAACCTCTCTACAAAGTGGCAGAACTTTTCAAAAAATTCTCAGAAGGGGATTGGATAAACGTTCCGTCTGTCACATTCATTACAGCCTATCAGACTGACAAGACATAATGAGAAAGTGGCTCTAGTACTACTCTTAGTACAGGCTAGTGCTGCCATAGTTTATTCTTCTCAGTGAAAAAAATAAATGCTGAAGCCAGTCAGGAAGAGTGCAAAAGCATCTCTCTGCCAAGACAAGCTTTTGGTGTGGCTCTTCGCTCCTGATTTAATAAAGACATGGGATCTAGGTCTAATAAAACCGCCGCTTTACTACAGTTACATTCGAGCTAAAAGCTAACACGGCAGCAGCCTTTGTATACACTGGCAAACCCCACACTCAATGATCGCAAACTCATGGAGAGGCAGGCCAGGAGAAGAGTGAAAGCATCTTTTCTGTCTTAGCTCTAGTTTAATAAAGAAATGTGGTCCAGTTCTGACAAAACTGCCACTGTGGCTACATCCGAGCTAATCACTGCCCATGTATATCCCAACTCATACTACAACTACCCCCTTCTCCCTGTAACTGTCACAAACTCATGCCAGAGCAGGACGGCAGAAGAGCGAAAACATCTTTTCTGTCATGGAAAGCCTTCAGTATTGTTTTTTGCTTTTGTTTTCATACAGAAACATGGTCGAGTTCTGATAGCAGCCACTATCAGCTTTCAGTACAACGAAACCTCGTCCATAGCTACCCCCTCAAACACAAACACATTACTGTAGATTTTTACAAACTACTTTGCACTATTTCCAAATCCATTTCAAGCATTGTGTAGACATCGTTATTTTTCATGCAAGGTAAATCTTACAGAATGAATCTAATTTCCCCATCTGGTGTCATGTTGTGTTTGATAAATGTGAACACTGGGAAGCAAACACAAGACAAGTAATCTCTCTACTGATCACATTAATTTTTTTTCCAAATCTAAAATGCAAGATGAAGAAAGCAGCTGAAGAAAATAACATACCAATATTACCTTACCTTAAATGCTTTACATTTATTTGCTCTTTCTTTCTTCTCTAGAGCCACCTGATGTGCTAGTCTGTCCAAAGTGGATGAAACACGCCTCTTTTGACAGGCGATTTTATCTTCAATCTGCAAAGAAAAAAAGGCACAACTGTTTTAGAACACCATAGAAGTATATGGACATTATTTTACTATAACAAGTCATCTGTGAAGTTACTCACAGTGCCTGAACATCCCTCATCCTCACTGTCACTCAGTAGATCGATACATTCCAATACTGGTCTGAGTGGACCCTCCTGAAAAAGAGAAAACACATCATGCTATAAGATGTGGGTCTAAATCATTGCCCCACTACAGATTGTGCCTTGCATGAGTATTCCTCCCTCTATCAAGTTAAAACTGCTAATTAAATTGATGACATTTGGGCTGTCTGCAGTGGATTGCCATGTTAGTCCATGCACCTGAAGTAGGAGTGGACGATATCTTAGTATTTAAAACAATTTGAAAACAAATGAATAAAATTCTTGTCAATTTCAGGTTACCCCTTTAAATTAGCTTGTGCATCTAACAGATGTCTGCTTTTTGTATAAATCTTGTTTATCCTTTAAACAGTTAAAAGCCGCATTAAGCCAAAGTGAAATCCGGGTTCTAACATGCAAAATAAAAGTGTCAAAGGGCTTTGAATACTTGTGAGGGTCACCATATAACAAAGCTACAAAAAAGCAATTCAGTCTCATTACAATGATAAATAATTTCAGTGTTAGTCCAGTCAATCAATGTCAACAGGAAGGTGTCCTCTAAACACTGACTGATCATTTCAATAGATAAAATGTGCAAATGACTTACTGATATAAACTCCACTTCTTCCACCTCATCTTCGTCGGCTTGAGCGGGCGAAGACATTTATCTGAGGAAATAAAACACTTGTAATACACCTTAGATCCTCATGTATTTAAGTGTGGGGATTTAATAATATATTTGCAATAAGAACTTATCACTGTGTTCTAAATTATTAAGCAAATAGATTCCAAATTTTTAAAAAAAATTGAATATTAGTTTTTTAATTGTGTTGCTTCTTTTGTCAGTTTCCATCACTGACACCAATCTCAGACAGGTTTGGTCATTAGTTTGCCAGAAGGTATGAAAACACTGGATATCTCAGGAAAAATTAATCATTATGAATACTAATGAATAATGGTACTGTGAAAAGATTTGTATGATTCAGAGTGAAGATGGGTTCGTTCAGATAAATGTGTATTAAGGAAAGTTTATGTAAGGGAGCAGCGAAAAGGTATGTGAAGCTGCAAGTGCCTCTGGAGAACCTCTCGATGCAGGATGCTCCAGAGGTTTGTTGATGTGTGTAAAGCCATATTTCAGTCACCCTTAACTAATGCCCACAAGGAGAAACAACTGCAGTGGGCCCAGAAATATATGCAGACTAATTCTCAAACAGTTTTTTTTTTTTTAACTGATGAATGCCATGCTACACTGGATGATCCAGTTGGATGGCGTTCTGGATGGTTGGTGGATGGCCACCACCATGACTAAGCAAGGTTTCAACTTCAGCAAAGAGGTGATGGAGTGATGTTTTTCAGCTGGAATCATAGGAAGAGAGTTGGTAGGACCATTAAAGGTGGCTGAAGGTGTCAAAATGACCTCAGCAAAACATGTGGAGTTCCTAACTCGACATTTCCTGCCATGGTATAAAAGAACCGTGTCTGTCAGAGTAGAATCATTTTTATGCACCATCCCATGCTGCAAAAAATCCCACCGAGGCATTGGCTGCTATGGGCAAAAAGGGAGAAAAATTGATGGTGTGGCCATTATCCCCTGACACTGAGAACCCATGGGGCATTTTTAAGGAAGTTCTATGAGGGTGGATGGTGTTAAAACTCAAACAGCCACTCTGGGGGGCAATTCTGGCATTCTCAAAGGAAATATAGGCAGAAACTATACATGGACTTGACAGGAAAAAATGCCATTGTCATCACTGGTAATTCTGTTGAATAAATCTAGATTACAACATAATTTTGAGGAATAAAAAATCCTATCGACTGCCAATTATATAGACTATTTAGGAAAAATGAACAAAAACAGTATATGCACAATAATTGAAAACACAGTGCATTTAACTAGCAGACAACTACAAAGTGATTTTAAAGAAAAAGTAGGACAGTAAATAACAACAGTAACAGTAAAATAACATGCCAAATCTTTAGTCAAGCCAAACAGAGAAAAGTCTGCATAACTGAAACAAAAAGGGCAACAACACGTTGCAAACACAAAAACACAACAACAACAACCAAAAAATAAATATGAAGTTGCTGGTTATTGTAATCCACAGACAAGAGACAGCTCGTTGCTACAGACCTCTGCTTGTAGATTTGGCCTCCTACCTGGACATCAGTCAAAGTGATCCTCAACAAATTTGCTTCTGATATGCGTCTTGGCGGTTGATTAGTGATTTAAAATCAAAATAGATAACGTAACAACAAAACTTCATTTTACATATGGTCACTATGGTAATGTTGCTCTTTAATTCCAACACAATGTAGCCGTTGTTAGCTTTCCCGGAACAGGGTTGTGACATGGCAAATATTAAATTGTTTTAAATTCTCCACTTGACAATTAATGCATTAAACACCGTTATTTAGACTTTTCTTCTACTTGTTGCTTCTTTAAAGTAAGAAATCCCCACTTACGTTTTTGCTATATCGCTCAATTTCATCAACATTTAGTCATGTAGGTAAAAATACAACAGAGGACTATAATGTCTTCCTCGCTTACCAAGCAGAGAGTTTAAATTCTTTGCTGCCACTGGTGGGTGGAAGTTAAATTGCGACGGTCTATCTTTATAAATCTCAGTGTTGTTGCTATGACATTTTCGGCCACCACCGGCAGCAGAGTGCCAGCTGCTGCATTGTGCCCAATCTTTTAGACAGAAGAAGAATGAAGGCGGCAAAGTGAAATGACTGCATTCACGTTCTGCTCGGATATTCGGAATTCACATAGCACTTATTTCGGTGCGTTCACGGGCTTCGAGTCATAACTTTGACACAACATGGACACACACATTTTATTTTAAATTTCTTAGAGCTAAAATATGTTACTATGAGCCACTTTTCATAGGCAGTGCATTTTAACAGACTAGTACTACCATCTTGAGACAATTTCCCCAGTGAAATCTTTCATTTTTCCAACTATTACGATAATCACTGAATGCAAGGAAAATATAGATGTGGGTAACGGTTAAAATAAATCCAGCAGTCACATCTTTGCGTCGTGCTCACACAGCTGAACACCCACTGAAAACGAGCGTTCAGGATCTATATGTAATCACGAGAAGTTGTTCTGTAAGTTGATGTCTGATTCAGCAACTTAATAACAGTGATATAGAATCACGGTGCCCCAGTCTGACAGCAGCAGGGGAGGGATGGTTCCTAGCGTCTGGCTAATGTTAGCTTTCTGACGTTTGCAACAACTTCACAACGCTTGACTTATGTCAGTTAATACCACGGCAGTGTTGGACTTTTGTCCGTTTTGAATGGTTGAAAGAGAAAAAAATTTAGCTAAGCATTACATACTTACTGCTTATTCTTGTTCAACAAAGTGTAAGCGAGCTGTAACACCCCAATCCAAAGACGTCAGTGTAGCTAGTAGAGTCCGTGAGGAGACGTCACATCAACTGCAGCTGAAGCGCTCCTTTTCTACACGGAGTGTGCCGCACGGACGGGGTTACCGACGGGATAATCACCGCCTGTCTGTCTGATTTTTATACGTGGCAAACTACCTCTATTAAAAAACCCAAACAGAGTTTACTATATCAAAATATTTAACACGAGGAAGTCCAAGAAGACAACACATATGCACGACTGTATTCATAGTTCCATTAAAATCACGTTATTTATCAGCTATAATACGCTATTCAGTTAATTGTACTTAGCTTGAAGGTGTCCAATTTAAGTTATGTAAGTGCATAAATGCTTTCCTTGTGTCGCATATGTATGTAGACAGTATACTTTTGTTGTAACTGGACACCACACATAAAATATTAATGGCCTACAAGTAATAACCAATGCTAAATCTAAGCCCAGTCCGCTCTTGCTGGGCTTTATAGATTTACGTAGTTGTAAAAGCAGGCTTTATCTTTATTCTTTTTCATGAACATCACAAGTGCAAGAGAATGGCTTTGGCTTTAGCCCCATGTTTCCTCAGAAGCCCCAAAATCTTTTAATTTTGGTAAAAAGTAGTTTTCTGCTGAGTGTTATGACAATTGATAACTGCAAAGAGAAGATAATAAACAAACAAATGAACCTTGCTGGCCACAACATGAAAATCTCATTCTTATAGCTGAATAGCCCTTTTTGTAACTCATAAAACCTGCACTCATTGCAGAATAAAGCGTACAACTTAACATTTTACTAACTGAACTTTTTCAGTATTCACATGAAAAAACATGTATTTCTAGAACCACACAATTTTATTATATTCTTCTTTAACAACCAATTTTGAAATACATAGTTAATTCATTTACCTTTGTTATATAACTTTAAGAATTAACAATTTCTACCTTTTAAGGAGGCAGAAATGGGAATTATCAATTATCAGTGTGTTGGTTTTAAAAGGATAGGGACAGTTTGAGAACATTTAGAAATAAAAACAATAATGTTGGTTCTAAAGCAGGGATGTCAAACTCAGTCACAGCAGGGGCTGGATTCTGAATTCAGGTCTAACCTGAAGGCCTAAGAGGGTCAATATTTAACCATGAACTGTCAACTTATTTTCACCAATGATAAATTATGGGCAAAAACCTTCTGAAATTTAAAAAGTCAAAATGTTAAGTTTAAGAGCTCAAACTCTGAAATAAAAAAATTTAAGAATGAGTTCAAAAAGGTAAAAAAAAACCAAACAATATTGTTAAAAGTCAAATTAATGATTTTATAAGTAAATACATGAGATAGCAAGTTAAAATAATGAGTTTAAAAGGGAAAAACATGAGTTGAAATCATAGGTTTTTAGTCTAACAGGTAAAAATATGAGATTAAAAGTCAAAGTTAGAAATTGGTAGGTCAAAACATGCAATGAAATTTGTAATATTTAGTTAAATGGGTCACAATAGGACCAAAAATTTAAAACTGTGAATACAAAAGGTCAAAATATGTGATAAAATTATAAATTGAAAAGGTTAAGATATAAAATCAAAATCATAGGTTTAATTTGTAATTCTGAGATGCAATATTGAAAGTATGAAATGAAAACACAAATTAATTTCCCCCACTGTCCTGACTTTTTATCCGATAAAATTTTACTCTAGTTTTTCCATTTTTTATGACTTAACAAGGATATTTTACATCGTCAAAGTTAAATTAACATTTTTATAGTGGAGGAAATCTGCAGACCTCAAATCGGTGGGCCAGTTTATAATAAAAATATGATATGATCCTGCAGGCCGGGTTTAACCTTACAATGGGCCAGATTTGGCCCCTGGGAGTTTAACACCCCTGCTCTAAAGGATCTTTTGGTGTTATTTTTGTCAAAATTAAGTGGATTATTTGGCATTGTAAATCTAAATTTGCATTTCAAATTGCTTTAAAACAGTGTCTTCAACTGCTTGATAAGCAGTATCAAGGTAGCATGCCCAGTATCTGGATCTTACTAAACTGGGCTAAGCCCAAGATATTTAACTCCCTTGGCTCCAACCCTGATAAACATGTAAATCATTTTCAGTTAATATCAACTGAAAACACAGCAATCAAGTACATTGTTGTACAGATTGTTGCCATTTTAGGCAAATGTTTCATTCTTTATTATTGAAACTAAATTGGCTTTATACGTCATTTAAAGGTAAAATATGAAAAGATGTAGGCAAATGTGGCTTCTTGGAAGTAAACACAAGATACTTGTACTCTACAGAAAGGATAAGCGCCCAATGAAGAAGCTCCTAAACCCCGTTTTGCTCCACAAGTCAACCGTCCTGACCATTGGGCAGCAAAAGTCAACACTTCACCAGAGTTGTCAAGTGAGAATCCCCCCTTTGCTGGTGTTTGTTCACTTAGTCCCACAACAACTGCAGAGGGCTGAACAGTGATCCCTGGCATCCTAGAGCCTCAGAGAAAATAAAATCTTGGTGGTTAATTGGACAAACATTCTGTCTGTCTCATTCATTACAGGCCAATCAGAGCAGCGAAACATGTGACGTAGAGGGAAGACAGCACTGAACACCTACTATTGTTGCTCCATGTTGAGCCAGTTGGTAAATCAAAGTCCTGTCAAAGACATTCGGGAGGAAACCAAAACCACCTTTTCCACAAATAAAAGCTTTCACTGTGGTTCTCTGCTCTTCTTGTGATAAAGAAGTGTGGTTCACTGCTGATAAAAACACTGCTGCTATAACTACATGTGATTTTACTTCACTGGTAGCCATTGTTTACCAATTTGCAGTACAGCTGAACCCCGCCCTTCGCTACAGTACTGCCTTGTTCTCCTCAAATTACACTGTGTAGTGGATCCATTCTTAGACTGGGAACAGTCATTTCAGACTAGAGCTTTGCGAGAACCGTCTGCCTGATGACAGACATGGAATCTGGCCAATCCATCAGCCTTTTTTTAAGGTCACAACTTCACCTACCTACTCGAATAATGAAAGGCAAACATCATGCTGTGTAATGATATCGATGAAAATATCAACAATGCTTGATGACCAACACCTGATATGACCGACATAAAAGTATGAAAGTACTTAGGCTTAATACCAGGCATGGATAACCAACTCTAGCATTGGTATTTACATTCCTGCCATTAAGGTCAGGGAGAAAAACTGTCCAGAATGTACTCAGCCCTGGACTAGCCTAGAACATGTACTTTATCACTGTTCCTTTTTTTTCTATGTTAACATAGGAGCCCTTCTTTGATATCACCTTCACAATTCTTGCATCCATTGAACTTGTGAGTTTTTGGAGAGTTTCTGCTTGAATTTCTTTGCTGGATGTCAGAATAGCCTCCCAGAGCTGCTGTTTTGATGTGAACTGCCTCCCACCCTCACAGATCTTTAGCTTGAGGATGCTCCAAAGGCTCTCAGTAGGGTTGAGGTCAGGGGAGGATGGGGGCCACACCATGAGTTTCTCTCCTTTTATGCCCATAGCAGCCAATGACACAGAGGTATTCTTAGCAACATGAGATGGTGAATTGTCATGCATGATGAAAATTTTGCACAGCTCTTCTTTTTGTACCATGGAAGAAAGTGGTCAGTCAGAAACTCCATATACTTTGCCGAGGTCGTTTTCACATCTTCAGGAACCCTAAAGGGGCCTACCAGCTCTCTCCTCATGAATCCGGCCCAGAACATGACTCCGCCACATCCTTGCTGACGTCACAGCCTTATTGGGACATGGTGGCCATCCACCAACCATCCACTACTCCTCCATCTGGACCATCCAGGGTTGCACAGCACTCATCAGTAAACAGAACTGTTTGAAAATGAGTCTTCATGTATTTCTGGGCCCACTGCAACCATTTCTGCTTGTGAGCATTGGTTAGGGGTGGCTGAATAGTAGGATTATGCACGACTGCAAGCCTCTGGAGGATCCTACACCTTGAGGTTTGTTGGACTCCATACGCACCAGCAGCTTCAAATACCTGTTTGCTGCTTTGTAATGTCCTTTTAGCATCTGCTTTCTTAATCTGATGAATTTGTCAGGCAGAAACCTTCCTCATTATGCCTTTATCTGCACGGACCTGTCTGTGCTCTGAATCAGCCACAAATTTCTTCACAGTACGATGGTCACACTTAATTTTTCATGAAATATCTAATGTTTTCATTCGTTGTCCAAGGCATCACACTATTTGACACTTTTGGGGAGCAGAGAGATCCTTTTTCTTTCCCATATTGCTTGAAACCTGTGACCTGCTTAATAATGTGGAAAAGTGCATTTTGAGGTTTTTATTTTAAGAAAATAATGGTTATCTTTATGGAGTGTGTTCAAAAACATTTGAATTATGCTCTAACGGCTGATGACTTGAAAAATACTGTCATTTGCATTAATATTTAGGAAAGCAAGAGAAAAATGTCATTTACATAATATTGTGGAACGCGGTGTAATAATACCATAACTGCTATTAAAATCAGTTATGTTTGTTTTATTTTCATCAGATATTCCTCATCACTCTTCTTGAAAATTTATTTCAGCAAACTTGTCATGCTTCTCTACCTTTTTCATCCTGATGTGTGTTAAATTACCACTAAACTGCAGACATAGCTCCAACTTTGAATACACACTTACATAGTGAGAGGGTAACATGCTTGCTATCTGCAATGTTTCATGAGTACAAGTGCAAGTACTTAGGCTTGGTATCCATGCATCCCTAATATAAAGCATGCAATATGTTTTTTTTATGTTTTTATAGATGCAAAGATGAGTCCAAGTAATGTGGCTGTTACATATATGCCTTAAAAAATACTTCTCAATGTCTGGGTTCTGCTGTGGATCTGTGTTGCATTTTCAAAATTGCAAATAAAATATTTTGGTCTTAAACTTGGTTTGCATCTTTCATCCAGTTGGAGAACAAAACGCACAAAATGACATGAGCTCATCCCAAAAATTACATAACTCATGGTGGATTATGATGTCATTTTTAGACTCCCTCATTCTGAAAGTATGTGCGCAAAGTATGACTCATTATGTCTGTGCAAAAGAATGTAGAGCTTTAAAGTGTTCCTAAAAGGAAAATATGCCTAAAGTTACTGACATTTCCAATAATAGTATTGATAGTGATTTATATAACAGGATACAACTGCAATAAATGCCCCTATATTACACTGAACAGCTGATCATCGCTGACACGTTCACACTCATCTATATCAGTCCAGATTCTATTGTTATTAGCGTTAGAGCATTATCCTTGTGGGCAGCAGGCTCTGCACCAGATTACCGCGATGCTCAGATGAATCTGCTGACTCTGACTGCCCCTGTTGGAAAAAAATAAATAAATAAAACTTGGTGACTGTGCTGAGTCATGCATTGTATACCTCACAATAATGATAGCAATAGTCTGGGCTGTCTTCCTTGCACATATACGCCGTCCATGGATCCCTGTGCGATGCTTTACGTGTGTCCGTCAGTGTCTTTCTTCTCATCTTGAGCTTTCAGCGACATAACGGCAGGAGAGGAGCCAGCTGTCTGAGGCTGCGGGATCTGCCCTACATCTACAGCCTTTTATGATGATTGCTGCGGCGTTTTTGGTCCTCTTACGGCCGTACAGCATTCAATGTGTGCTGCTATTATTGCTGCTTTTGCTCGGGACTATAGCGACAATTTTGTTTTTCTGCTGCTGGCATCGCAGGCTTCGTAATGGAAAAAATCCAATAAAATCTGTGCTCTCCGGACGCAGGAGCCGCGGTGAGTAGCGCAGGCCAGCAGCATCTCCTCATCGTGACAGCTCATCACTGTACACCAAATGTTTTCTACGTGGTCATATAGTCTATTTATTATGGTGTTGCATACATTAAAGCCAGTCCTGTTCCTGCAGTTTCTGCTGTGGGAGAAAACAAACACTCATGTAGGCGTTAGTAGGTGTGAAGACACTCTTTAAGAGTATTATTAGACTGTAGCCTCAATTACACGTTTTTGTAATTATTTTTAACTGCGTAGCTATAGATGGCAGCTGACATTTAATGCTTTATTTGATGTATAAATTCTTTCGGTGACATGTGTTATCTTCTTTATAGTTGGCCTCCGGACACATCATTTTCGGTCAGAGGTAGGATAAACTTTTCTCATTACGTCTAACAGCCATTTCCCCATCGTAGCTTTTGTTGAATTCATGAATTTATGTGTTCAATCCTCCTGCTGCTTTTGCCTTAATATCTTTACTGGAGTAGAATGAAAAATGGTCCTCCCCAAAAGCTAGTTTCTTTGGACTTTACAAAACTGAACGACTATTTTAAGGACCACGATGTGCGCAATGCGCATGTTGTGTCAATAAATAATGTAGTGACGTGCAGTTCATCCTGGTTGGAGCTCCTTATAACGTATTCTCACAGATACGCTACATTAATGTGAGAAGGCTCATAGAAAATCAACTATTTTATGATGATATGCCGTATTTGTCATGTTTGATGCTCAAAAGTGTCGAGCTGAAGTTTTAGTCGACTCATTTCCGTTTACCGTCTTCGCCTTCAAAATAAGACTGCGTTTTGAAACCAACGGTTGCCAAAACAGTGTTAATTTTGGCAGCTATTTTTAATTTTAGACTTCATTTTAGTTTTTAAATGAAATGCATTTTAGTTATAGTCACATTTTAGTCATTTCTACCCTTTAAAACATTTTAGTCTAGTTTTAGTCCATTATAAGTCCTCACATTTTAGTCTTTACTTTTAGTCCATGCATTTATTTTCATGCCTAAATCTGGTACTAAATCATGGTAATGTGTTCTCTGCACTCTTCCAAACCTGGGGTCTCTGCTTTCTACAGCTGAGAGGCAGAATAGCTACAGCTGCATTGTTATTTGACAGATTTTCCCACAGTAGATAAATATCATGGATTTTGGATATACGACAAAAACTAAATTACATTTAGTCTAGTTTTAGTCATCTTGATGAATACTAAACTTACTTTTTGTCAGTTTCAGTCTTCACAGATCTATTTTTGTTAGTTTTAGTCTAGTTTTTGTCATGAAAAAAGGCTGTCAATGAACATGTTGACTCATGTTTTAGTCAACAAAATTAAGTATGAGACTTATTGATCATCTGTCTAAAATAACATGAATAACTGGTTAAAAGTTAGTTTCGGCAGGATTTTAACAAACCCTCCATTAGGAGTGAGTGAACAAAAATAAAAGGTGACTGTATGGTACCATAACACAGAGGTGTCAAACTCAAGACCCGGGGGCCAAATCCGGCCCGTGGAACAGTTAAATCCAGCCTGTAAGATCACATGATATTTCTGTTATAACTGGCCCAGCAGTATGAGGTCTGTAGATTTCCTCAAGTATAAAAATGTAAATTTACCCTTGATGATTTAAGATATCCTTTTTAAGTCACAAAATCTGCAAAAAAAAAAGGAGTAAAAATATTTAGATAAGAAGTCAGGAATGTGGGAAAAGAAATTAATTTGTGTTTTAATTTCCCATTTTCAATTTTGCATCTCACAATTAGGACTCAAACTTAGGATTTTGACTTTTAAATTTATACTTTGAGCATTTCAACTCATAATTTCGACTTCTCATATAATATTTTGAGCTTTAAGATTTGTAATTCTAATTTTTAAGTCATATTTTGACCTTTTTAACCAATTATTTTGTATTTTACCTCATATTTTCAACTCCGAATTTTGACTTCACAATCCCATAGTTTGACTTTTTAGACTCACAATTTAAAATTTTGAATCATATTTTGACTTTAAATCTCATGATTTTGACTTCTTTCCAAAATATTTGCCATTAAAAAAACATTATTTTTCAATTTCAATTTCATGTTTTGACCTTTTTGAACTAATCAATGTACTTTTCTCAGAATGTGAGCCTTTAAATGTATCTTTTTAACTTTTTAAATGTCAAAATCGTTTATCATCAGTGCTACATTTTTTTTTTTTTTTAATATTTTATTACCGGTGAAACAAGGTTGACAGTTGATGGTTAAAAAGGTGACGCTGTTAGGCCCTCAGGTTAGTCCTGAATCCAGAATTCGGCCCCTGCTGTAATTGAGTTTGACACCCCTGCTATAACACATGGATATTATGACACATAACCAAAGCTCAACCACAACAAAAGATAATTACTATGGACATCTACTATAAAAATCAGTGGAAAAACAAACAACCAAAGATAAAGAAGATAGTCAATAAAATCAAGTGTATGGAAGCCCTGAAAGTACATGCATCCATGCACTGATTCATATCTTTGAGTAAACTGTGCTTTTTCTCTCTCTCCAGATCTAGTTAGTTAGTTAGTTTTACCGTGGTAATGTGTTGATTTCAGTCGTCTTTTCAAGATATTAAAATAACAGGTAAAACAGCATTATCTTTAAAATCTATATGAAAGTTTTAAAGAAAGCAAACATTCCCCTTTATAATGGGAAATGCTTTAAAATAAAATGAATAATGTATGTGGGGATTCTGTATGAATGTATCTATTACTTATCACTTAATGTTTTAGTGACATATTTAATTTCTATGACTTGTGATCCACTGATTTGTACATTCAAATAAATTTCAAACAAATTAGCATTTAAACAGAGCTGTTATATTGTGGAAAAAAAACAAAGACTTGCCTCTCTCTGCATGTTGTTATTGAACCACAGGACACTGGAGCTCACTGGCTCGGCACTGTAGCTGCTGGGGATTCAGTATCATGTTCAAGGGCACAAGAGCAGAACTGCTGAGCCTTAATGTTGTGGCACATTCTCCCTTATCTTTACCTTGAAAATAGTGTCACAGATCCAACAATAAACAGCTTTTAAAGAAATCTCATCGAAGATCTAAAGAGGAAGGTGATGTATAATGTTAGACTGAAAATTTGCTTTGTCCTTTTCCTGTAGCAGCTAAAGTTGCTGCGTCATCTTCCTTAACACATCTGTCTCTGAAATCTAGGTCATACACCATAAAAAAGCCTCTCTTGATGAAGCAACCTCAATCACATCAGAATCATTGGTAGTTTTGTGATGAGAGCTTTTACTTTCTCTTCCCTGGTCTGCTGAAAGTATAATCTGTTGCCAGCTTGACGTTTGTTCACGTTCACAGGGCTTCAGGCACAGTCCACGTCACGCGAGAAGGAGCATACACGCTCGAGTGACGGAGGAGAAGCCCAATCTGGTCGAGATTCCAGAGAGTGAGCCTGATTCATCATCCGGTCTCAGAAAACGCAAAGTAAAGAAGAGAGTGCTGCCAGAATTTTACCAGTCTGTGCAAGTCACCCCCACACGCAAACCTGTAGGTACTCCCCTTAACTGTAGCAGTGATTTATAATGATGCTGTTTTTTGCTTGCTCTTCTCCACAGGGACGTCATGTGCCTTTGAATGTGGTAAGGTTCAAGGTGTCTTTAGCAGAGCCTGAAAAGGTAAATTTGTTGTGCAAAATGAAGATTCTACACATTATAGCAGCATTTATTCACAGTTCAAGCTGAGAGAAAAAAAAAACACTAAAACAGACATGTAGAAAGGATCCTGACATTTTTTAAAAGGGGCAAAACTGAGTTTGCACACTATAATTGTTGTTGTTAAGGACGATCATTTAAAGGGCAATGAAATGAAATGAGTTGTATATCCCAAAACAGGAGTCTCTTGCAGTTCAGCCTATCCACAGGTGGAGGTCAGTGCTCTCAGGAAAGGATCAGATATGCATACAGAGGTGCTGCTTTGTTTCCCCTGTGTAAATGGTGTGATTCTGAGTTGAAAATTAACCTCTTTGTTTTCCTAATCACAGCCAGACACCTCAGCTTTACTGTGAAAGGAGATCCTTCAGTGATTTCTGTTTGCCCTGTCCTAAAATGTGAAATATATTTGAAACATGTAAACTCATTCAGAATTCATTCAAAAATACAATTTAAACATTTTGTGTATACATAATATCACTTTTGTGGTATTAATTTTAGCAGATATTAGCTGAAATAAGCAAACTATTGGTATTGGGAGGTTCTCCAATTTACAGGTGACATATTTGCTGTAAATATTAGTCGACTAGGAATGAATTAGTGTAGTTTTAAGCAGGAACAACTAGCCTCCCTCAGCTCAAGTTTGTTTATTTTCTACATCCACATTACTGAAATGTTAAAGTATGTTCTAATGGCATTAGTATTTTGTCTGAAGCAGCAGCAAATTCTCAGCGAGCCACTCTGCTGTTAAACCTGTTGTTTAATCAGAATAAATAAATTGAATTGTAAAGCTAAAGATGAATAAAAAGGGTCACATTTTTATTTAGTGCTCTTCAGAGCTCACTGTCTGTCAGAAAGTTGTTGTAGTGCTGTTTGTAGGTCTTAAAAAGGGAGATTAAGTTTGGTTTTACGGTCACTGTTCAAAATACATCTTTCTTATTTTTTAATTACAGATTTTTTATATTAAAAGACTTATATGAAAGACTATTGCAGAATCCCAATGCATGTAGAATCAAGCATGCATGTCTTTCATTATGTCTGTGTCAAAAACTAACAGGTATCAGTAGTGGCAAAAATTAGTCTGAAAATATCAAATATCAGCAAAAATCCAGTATCCTGCATATTTTATTTTGTTTTAGGATGCATAAGATTAGAATATCATGTAAAAAGGTTGTTTTTTTCCTGTGATTTACTTCAGAAAGCTACATTTCCCTAAATTCTAGTTTCATCTATACAAAATGAAATATTTCAAGACTTTTTAAAAATTTAATCTTGATGATTATGGCTTAAAGCCCATGAAAATCAAAAATCCACTATCTCAAAATATTAGAATATTATATAAAAGTCAAATCTACAAATGTTTCATTAGCCTTCATCCTCTCACTCTGGTTGAGTTCACACAACCACAATCATGGGGAAGACGGCTAAATTGACAAATGTCCAGGAGGCAATAATTGACAACCCCACAAGGAGGATCAGACAAGAAGGCCATTTCTGAAAGGTCAGGCTGTTCTCAGAGGCGGTATCAAAGCATGGAAAAATGGCTGGAAGGGGAAACTGTGGTAAGAAAAGATGCACAAGCAACAGTGAAGTTCTCAGCCTTCAGAGGATTGACATAGCAGATTTGATAACTTAGGGGAGCTTCACAAGGAGTGGACCGAGGCTGGAGTCAGTGCGTCAAGAACCAACACAGACAGACTGAGGTCCTGGTTGTGGGCTTCAAGTGGCTTTTCCTAGAGTAAAGTTGCTCCTGAACCACATACGTCATAAGTGTCTCACCTGGCCTGAGCAGAAAAAGATCTGGACTGTTGCTCAGTGGTCCAAAGTCCTCTTTTCGGATGAAATTAAGTTTGCATTTCATTTGGAAACCAAGATTCCCAAGTCTGCAGGATGATCCGAGGGGCACAGAATCCAAGGTGCTTGAAGTCCAGTGTTTTCAGTTTCTACAGTCAGTGATGGTTTGGGGTGCCATGTAATCTGCTGCTGTTGGTCCACTGGTCTTTATCAAGTCCAGAGTCAACGCTGTTGACTCTTCTCTGCTGAGAAAGCTTTATGGCAATACTGATTTTCTTTTCCAGCAGGACTTGGCACCTGCCCACAGTGAAGCCAAAACTACCAGAAACTGGTTTGCTGACCCTGGCATTACTGTGTTTGACTGGCTAGCCTACTGGCCTGATCTGAGCCCCATAGAGAATCTCTGGGAAAATGTCAACAGAAAGATGAGAGACACCAGACTCAACAGTACAGGCAAGCTGAAGGCTTCATTATACCCCAGCAGTGCCACAGACTGATTGGCTCCATTACAGATCTTATAGATGCAGTAATTTGTGCAAAAAAAGCTCAAACTAATTCTGAGTGCAATTTTCCATAAGGTCAACATTCCTTTATTATAAATCCTTTATTGGACTGGTGTTTTCTGATATTCTAATATATTGAGATAGTTTTTTTTTTTTTAATTTTGTGAGCTGTAAACTGTAATCATCAAGATAAAACAATAAAAGTTTTGGTATTTCTCACTTGCGAGATGAATCTAGAATATATGGAAACTTCACTTCTTAGATTAAATCACAGCAGTAAACGTTTCTGATGATAATCTAATTTTAGGAGATGCATCTGTATTAAAATGTGCCTATCAGTGCAGCTTACATAAGATAGATGTTTAAATACGGCCTTTGTGCTCAAGTGCCTTCACATTTTGCATGCTGAGTCTCATTGCAGTCTTATGTTACGGAGCAATGTGCTTTTAATATAAAATATACTGACAACATAAAATTTAAAACTATTAACCTACATATCATTACGCTTGAACACTAATTTACCTACACACACTAATGTATTCAGCTCTGTATAGAACTGGCTGGACTGGTTTACAGCTTCATTTCAGATGATAATCCTCCATTTCAGCAGATTCTTCATTTCTGTTTACATGTAGTCAACATGCTGCCACGTGTTGCCTGTAATCCCTTCTCAGGCCGTTAACAATTTACCATGTTTGCATGGCAACATAATACGTGTCCTCATGGAACTGCAGTTCAGCTGTTTGGTAACTCTTCACAGCTAAAAAAGTAAACTGAGGGGACAGTTTCACTCTTGACCCATTTATTGATCCAGGTCTAAAGGTGAAAAAACACAGAATTTAAGCTTGAACTATGAAACTAAGGCATCATACACATTAGGACTGGACAATATGGAACAAAAATCATGTTTGGATATTTTCTAGTTTAATGATAATACTGTACATGATTTATATCCTGACATTTCTCAAAGTCAGACGGGCGAAATGTCACACAGGAACTTTTATTCACAACCAGCGCAATATGGACATGAAACAGACATGAAAAATTACATTAAAGTAAACTACCCACTTGTGAAATAAAAGTGGTATAAAATAAAATACAAAATCAAGTCAAAACATGGCATTGCCATTAAGAAAAACTTCAAATGGATTACGTTTTGTTCACTAAGCATGTTGCTGTAAGTGGTTGTTCTTTTTCCTGAATTAACATCAACACTTACTAACGCCACTGTCTTAAAAATATATGAATACATTTTCTTTTCAAAACTCAAGATGTTGCACAGCCTGAATTCCCATTGAACCTCTTCGATTTCCTTCCAGTGCCGCTCTGTGAAAATGCTATTCTTGTTACAGTTGAACCGTGCTTCCACACTGACATAATCACAGTCTGTGGGTGTTTTTGAATGCCATATATTGTATCCAGATTATTAACCATCCTACACAGCTTTTATTCCCTCTGAAAAGCTTTTCCTTCTGTATGAAAGTCTAATTTTGGATTCTTTGACATGACAATGATGTTTGAACTGTTTGTGTTCAAAGGCTCATATTGATCGGTGTGACGCTGTTTAAACTCCCTGCTTCCGGTAGATGTGCTGTAATCCTACAGATAGCAGTCATAAACATTTTGGGCCTTTTTCTCTTTTCCATTGTCAGAAAAAAATCAACAGATAAATCAGTGTTACAGTAAAGTTTCAATATGTTTCAGTGTGGTTATGTGTAAATCAGCTTTACTTTTCATTTGTCCTAAAATGAAACCGCTGAACCTGGTGGTGAGCAAAAGATATTCAGTCATCGTTTTTGTGAATAACATCATCCTAATCGCACAAAAAGCAGAGTAGCCTCATCACCTACCGCATCCATGATATCATTTAGGAGATTTATGTTCTCATTAAAGCCTCCTAATGTGATTTAAGTGAGCAGACTTTAATATGCAACAGCCCTTCAAAAACTAGGGCAGGCCTAGATCAGCACTCCATGCATCATTCATGATATATTTGCATGTGTAGCTTATGCTAAACTGTGCTTAATGAATAATCCAATATGGTTATGTCTTGAACCATATTTGAGTGTTCTTTAGCTGATGGTTTCTTCAAATGACCCTCACCAGTTTTACAAATAACTGTCAGTAGGTCAGGATCAGTGTGCTCCACAAAAATGTAAATATCAACGCACTCCACCTCACACTTGGAGTATTTAATAATACGTCAGCATGACTCTGCTCCCCTCGTGCTTAATCTAATAGGAGCTCCCATTTGCCAAACAGGCATTTGAAGTGGTCTGTAAGGGTTTACAATCCTTTTATAACTGATGGGTATCCTGATATTCTGAAACATTATTGACAAAGATAGCCCAATTTATTCATTTATGCCATGTTTTTACAGTTCCTGAGCAAAGAGTAGTAGTTATTAAAATTCCAAACGTTCCCTACAGGAGTGGATTAGATGATGGCGAGGGCATCCAATCGTTAACCCTAGAGTTTCCTCTTTTATGTAAAAAAGCAAAAAACAACCTGACTCAGGAGAATATAAATGTATTCTTATAGCAGACAGACGTGTTTTTTTTCTCATTTTAAAATCAGAAAAGGGTGACACAAGACACCCAGGCAGGAAAGAAATACTTAAAAACCCACAATTATAGTAGCAGAAACAGAACAGAACAATATGTTGATAGTGTTGGGTGCTCTTGGAAAACAGTGAAAATATTATATTAATTTATAACTTTGGAAAACCAGGCTTTCTAAGTAGGAAAGCATAACAAAGTAGAAGGAAATACTTAGGATACCCTTATTAAATCATTTCAAAAGCCCAAAAGCCATTGTTTCAACTTTTATTTCTAAATGAAAAAAATTTGCCATTATAATAAAGGTGTTTTAAGTATTTCCTTCCTCACTGTTGTTACATTTTTCCACTCTTGGAGAGTCTGGTTTCCCCCTTTGAATTAATAATAACTTTTTCCCCTGCTTTCCAAACACACCCAACACTTTACGGCATTTTCTTCATTTACTCTGACCACACTGAGCAACAACTCCCTTTTCTCTTCAGTCACTAGGTAATAATAAGCATTTCCTCTCCTAGGACCATATTGTTTCATTTTCATGGTCAGAATCAAAGTAAGTATTAGCATAATCTTATCAAATTTGCACTGTTAAGCTGCCTTTTCAGCACAGAGTTTTAGCCTATAATGAAAAGTGATGCAATGATAAAAGGGCTGCTAATTTTAACAGCTCTAAACGGCTCTGCAGTCTGACCCAGCTCTAAAAACAGATTCTCACTACAGCTGCTATTTTAGGACTAGAAATGGTTTTCTTTACCCGTGTAGTTTTTCCTTCTACAGTAACACAATAAAACCAACCACTTGACTGGCTGTGAGTGTGAACATATTATCATGACAAACAATAAAGGAGGGTGTAGGTCAAGTACTCAGGTCATGTGACTTTATGCCAATATTGAAACAGATACATTTGTTTTAAATCTAAAATGGAAGCATGTGGTGACAAAGACCCTTACTGGGAGCTTTTGTTGTAATATTTTACATGTTTAAATGTTGTTTTAGGGTATTTTGTTTTAGAAAAAAAATTTTTTTCAAGAAATATTTTATAATACTTTGTTAAAAATGCTTAAACTTTTATATTATAACTTTGGATGTTAAATGTTTGTATCCTGGAGGGCATATTGCTCTGGTAGGTGTATATATCAGGGATAATCACTCACATATAAACTTGTGTTTCATGGCCTTATGCTCTGCAGGTATAAGATAACATGAAAGTGGGACATATTGATTTCTCTTTATTTCATTCTTTATGTGTTTTATTGATTAACTCACAAGTGTATATGTCAGAAGTGCAAAGTCATGCCTTGCATGTCACTGGTCAAGATGTGTGAAACATGCTGGTGTAGTATCGCTGCAGATGGCAGTGTCAAAACAGAAAGATATTTGGTGTGGAATTATGTTTTTCTTTAATTGAAGAATTAAATTTGTAAAGCATATGTGAATATCTACGGTGAGTTTTGTCACTTAAACTTGTATTAAAAACATGAACGGTTGAAGCCAGAGAGTTGTTACAAAATGTATTGATATCAAATTTGAAAAACTGGTACATGAGATATTAAAAGAAGGATGAAAATGTGGTGATGGATGATGATTAAAATGAATTATTCTATGTATTAACTCTCTGGGACCCTTGTGCACATTTTACACGCTTTCATTTTTCGATAATTTTGGCTGAGTTCATGCATTTGGCATGAATTTTGGTAAGATTGTGCCATTTTGTTTGATCTTTTTATTTCCAGCTCAGCTCATACAGTAAGTCTAAAATACACTGTGTACAAGCACTTTTTACTCTTGGGACCTTTAGCGCATAAAACACGCTCCTCAAACTGTAGCTTTAAAAAGTATTATACATTTAAATTTGATTCTACTTTCATGGATCTCATTTTTTTTCCAGCTACATCTGACCTAAATATTGATATCAAAGATTCTTGAATTTTTAAAGATTTTAACCCTTTCAATGCCAGGTTTTTGTCATGATGGCACCATGTTTTCAGGTGGAAAAAAACAGAAAATATGAATTATTTTCAATATACTACATGTAAAGTAGATTTTTTTGTTTTGGGTTATTACAGCCTGGGTTAAGTCTGTTGATTTTTATGCATTATTATTTTTTGTGCATGTAGTTTATTGAAAATAATTCATATTTTCTGTTTTTTTCCACCTGAAAACATGGTGAATCAAATATAATATTTCTATAGCTACAGTTTTAGGAGTGTGTTTTATACACTAAAGGTCCAAAGTGTAACACATATTTGAGCTGTCCCGGAGGGTTAATACATGTCTGCCCATTTAAGGGCGTTCAAACTGGTTGTACAGGTCAGATTGTTAAGGTTTCACAGATAAGTAGTAATGAGTAGCTTTATCATGGCTACTCTGATTAATTGCTGAGTAATAAGTGAGTAAATGTGGTTTATTAATCATACAGGCACTTATCACCCCACCCTTTTCTTCTCTTATAGGCTGTTTTTGCCTGCATTTGTTCTGTTGCTCAAACTCAGGTGTGTCTGGGTGCAGCAGGAAATTGCATCAGAAAATGACTCATCAATATTTCTCTCTAAATGGACATTTTCTCCCAGATGTTACTGGAAATGGAAAATTTGTGCCGAGGTTTGGCGGAAACATAAAGTCCTTCAAAATAAGCTACATCTGATGGTATCAAAAGAGTCTGATTTCACTTTCTGGGTGTAAGCGGGTTAAATTCTAAACCCAGTGAAAGCTTCTTAAACCGAGTGCAATCCTGCTTTTGTGCACCCGTGCTCCTCTCGGAGACTTCAGGTGCTAATTGGCTGAACATATATGAATGCTTTCACTGTGCCCTGTTTTGGTCAACACACCGGCTTCAGTGCAGACAGTTACGTAATCACGTCCAAAGTCCTTTCAGCAGTCTACTCCGTGTGGATCTGTTGGGAAGTCCCGAACTGTAGCAGCAGCACTTGTCCTCTCGTTACCCCCGCTTTTTTTTTTGATGTATTTTGAGCCACCCGGCAGCACCTTCACGGGGGGATGGCGCTCTAACACCGCGGTCACGGCTGCTGCTGCTGCTGGCGTTATACCGGCTATGACGCGGAGACGCATACAGTCTGCTCTCCCATCACCGTCCTGCTCTGCCTCGACAGCACACGGCGTAACATCCCTCCTCAGCCCTCTGGAGATCTGACATCACCCCGCATCCTTAATGCTCCGATAAGGGACGAACTCGTGGCCGGAGCATCCCTCCAAGGGCGTGGCACTCTTTGGATACTGACGCTCGAAATGTGTGACCGAAGGGTGGGAGCTAATAAGGCGTAAACAGGATTGTTATTTTTCTTCCAGCTGACAGGTCTCCATGTATACAGTGGTAAGTCTTATTTCTGACCTGGCGGGGGAGCCAGATACTATTGATTTCACGATGCCTTTATTTGCCTCATTATTTTTATTGTTATGGATCATAACGAGCTGGTGACTCGAGTTAAGGAGCGTCCTCGCACCGCTCACATTACGCACTTTGACCTGCGATGGTGAGAAATTATGGGGAAATCTGAAGCGTGTTTTCCCGGTGTTGTGATCCTGTATGGAGTCAAGAAAAGCATTGTTCCCATTTTCCTTATCCCGGGTTTCTTTTGTCTCACAGAGCTCCAGTTCGGGGAACCCTTCCCTGCACGGATCCATGTCTTCTTCGGCGGATTTCTCAGACGAGGATGATTACAGTGTTAAATCTGGGTCGGCATCTCCGGCACCCGGAGACACTTTACCCTGGAACCTGCCCAGACATGAGCGATCCAAGAGGAAGATTCAGGGAGGATCTGTGCTGGATCCGGCAGAGAGAGCTGTGCTCAGGATCGCAGGTGAGGGCAACCTGCCTGTTATCTACTTAGGCTACTGTAACAAGGAAAACAATGACCACACATGCTTCAATGTGCTGGAGAGCAGCGAGTTCAGGAGTGTCTTTTCTGGTATTTCCAGTTTTAATTGGGGGCTTTGTGACGTTCACTTGTGGTACATGTGATGGTATTTTGGTCTGTTCTTATACCGGATATGGTGTCTTAAAGAAACAATACCTTTACAGACTTAGGGCTGTCCAACATATTCAGTTTACGATATTGAAGAGTTTTAATGCATATATACAGTGCTTAAAAAATTTATTAGACCACCCAAAGTAAGGTTTATGCCACAGCTGCCCTAAATAACAGCACTGGTAATTACTAAAATCATTTTTTATGTTTCTGTAATGGTTAATACGTAGAAGCTCTTTAAACCAAATGATATTTGTAATGCTAAAATATCATTATTATTGTTATCCATGAATTTTCAAATTTACTGATTTACAAAAAAACTGAAAAAATAGTAAAGCACAGTATTATTTCTTGATTAATATGTCAAATTATAGTTATTTACTTGCATTCCTGAACAGAAAGATGAGTTTTAGTGGTTGAATATTATGCTTGATTAATTTCTGACTTCTCAGAGAAGCCCAGTGAGCCGGCTCCAATTTGGGTGTAAAAAGGTGAATTCAGTTTGAAATTCCTCATTCCTGTTCAAAATGGTAAAACGTGGAGAGCTCACTGAAATTGAAAGAGTCCGCACTAAAGCACTTTATGATGCTGGATGGTCTCTGAGACAAATATGACAGGTGGTCTAATAAATTTGTTAAGCACTGTATATATTCTTATATTTTCAAGATATAAGGTAAGACAATATTGTTTATACTGATATGCTTGATGTTGAAACACAGTATTGATATGCACAAGATAATGTAAATTTAGCACAAAAAGTAAGGAAATTTGTGTTTGGTAGATTATTTCTTCATTGTAACAATGCCTCTTGATAATAAATCTACAATTGGAAAGCCTGTTTATTTCCATCTTAAATGGTGCCACATTTGTAAGGAACATACATTTGTGGGAGTATGTGGGTTGTTCCCATGAAAAATTGGCCAAATCTTCTCTGCCAATGCATAAAAGCTTATTCTGCCATTGGCAACACCCATACAAATGCTGGTTGAAGAATGGGATGCCATTCCACAGCAGTGTGTGAACAGGCTGGTGACTAGTATGAGGAGGAGGGGCCTGTTGTGGATGTGTATAGTCCTTCCACACACTGTTTAGGCTCTTGTTTGTTAAAAGGAACCCTGCATGGTCAGACACGTACATCTTGTTGGATAGATTTTTGTATCTTTAGTATGTATGTTGAAATAAACAACTCACTAGATATCTGCATTTTGAGTAAATTTGAGTTTATAAACTCACCAGGATGCTGCCATGTTTTGGTCTGGGCTGGCGCTGTGACGTCACAGTTCCGCAACGCTCCTCACCGTTCCTATGCAGTAACCCAGAGTTAATTTTGTCGACTAAAACTATGACTAAAACTATTCGTCAACAGCCTTTTTTTCCATGAAAAAAAACTAGACTAAGACTAACAAAAATAAATCTGTGATGACTCACACTGACAAAAATAAGTTTAGTTTTGTCAAAATGACTAAAACTAGACTAAAAAGTAATTTAGTTTTTGTCAGACATTCAAAATCTGTTATATTTCTCCACTGGGGGTAAATCTGTCAAAATGCAATGCATCTGTAGCTCCTCTGCCTCTCAGCAGTAGGAAGCAGGGACCCCAGGTTTAGCAGAGTGCAGAGAACACACTACCATGATTTGGTACCAAATTTAGGCAAGAGAATAAATGCTTGGACTACAAGTAAAATGTGAGGACTTTTTATGGACTAAAACTAGACTAAAATGTTTTTGAGTTTTCGTCGACTAAAACTAGGCTAAAACTACAAAGGGTAGAAATGACTAAAATGGGACTAAAACTAAAATGCATTTCATTTAAAACTAAAATTTAAAATAGCTGCCAAAATTAACACTGCAGTAGCCGCTGTTTCAGACTGGCAGCCGATGTTAGGGCTGCATCTCAGAAATGCAGCACATCTCACACACGGAGATTTTAAAATTTGAGGTCTCATCTATTTTTTATTTGCACCACAAGAGGTTATCTGTCCATCCAGACAAGAAAAGGATAAATACAGAGCCATATTTACCTTATTGTATGAAATATTTATTCCCCATCTGTAGAATATATTTGAAATCTGTTTCTTGATGAAACAGATGAAGGCCACGAGGTGAAATGGGTCTGTTTGATAAAGTTGTTCCCCAAACTTCTACTCTTTATGAGGCTTTCTGTTTCCACAAGGTTCAGGTAAAGGTAAACACAGTACAGAAGCACTTCCAGTTTGCGCTTTTCAAAGTAAAAGTCAACTTTAGCATTTCTGTGGAGAAACTCCGTTCGTATGTAGATACTGCTTTTATTTTGAAAAGTTCCTGGCACACTTCCACTATACACTGAATCCAGTCACTTGTAGGAAGTTTTATTAAGGTAAAATGTAGGAGGAATGATAGAGATTTGACAGCAGAGAGACAAAACCAACATGCAGCAAAGTCATGTCAGCAACAGCTGCAAGCAGCAAAACCGTCTGAAAAACGGGTTACTGCTGGCAAGCTCGTAGGGAGCGCTGTGGAACTGTGACATCACACTACCGCCGCGGACCAAAACATGGCGGCCTCCCGGTGAGTTTATGAGCTCAAATTCACTCAAAATGCAGACATGTGGGGTACTTAGGGAGATTTTTAGTTCAGTATACATTTGAGAGATACAAATATCTATCCAGCAAGATGAACTTGTCTGATCATGCAGCGTTCCTCTTAAAGAATAAATTGCCAATATTTCTTGTTACCTCACACATCAATCATCCAATCCACCAAAGCTGCTTGGCATTGGCAGAGACGGTTTGGCAAATTTTTCATGGGCACAACCCACATACTTAGCTCTGCTGCTCATCCCACAAATGCATGTTCCTTACAAATATGGCACCATATAAAAGGGAAATAAAAGCTTTCCAACTGTATGATATTTATTGTCAGGAAACATTGTTACAACAAAGGGTTAAGCTACAAACACAAATTTCTTTACTTTTTGTGCTAGATTTGTCTGAAATGTTGAGTTTAAATGGAGAATTGCCATTTTATTTGTCCAAAAGTATTTAAAGAGCATTTTTTTCTTGTTCTTATTTTTCACAAATGGGTAGTTTGTTAAAATGTTGACATTGCAAAGCTGGTTCCTTATTAAAGTGCCTGTTTGGCCAATGTTGATTTGACGTAGAACATACTAGTTTTTGTTAATCCATCATGAGAAGAAATAGCAAGATATATATTATGTAGTGCCATTCACCAAGAAATAATTTTATATCTATATTGCCCATTCCTAGTAAGACTAATTTTTAACAAAAAACATCTATTATTCCTGCATGAGCTACAATCACATTTACTTCTTATCAATAATGTATAATTCCATTCTTACTGTGAAGTATTTTTGTGATAGAAGCACCAAGTATGCATATTATGCCCCCAAATTAACAAATATGTCAGACTTTCAGGCAAATTGCTTGATTTTTTATACCTGATCCCCTGTTTATTTCCAGTTGGTGACTTACCTGTTAGCTTTATGGCTTCCAAATCATTTCATAATGATACTTTGACACTGCTTGATGTTATAAAATCCCTCTCAATCCAGAGCACAGAGAAGGCACGTTTTAAACTCATACAGCATCTGTTTTGGGTCTACTTCCTGTTATCTTGCACCTCACTGCGTTAATGCGTGTCATTCAGGACAGCTGTTATGACATTAGCTGCAAAAATTAGCATTGGAAATCTGACAGAAGCATTTTTAAGTCTGGCAGGTGGATTGGTGTGAAAAAGACAGTGGTTCGTGTTGCCAGCTGGTACAGAGACGCCCGACAAGGAAACGCGTTTATTATTAAAACGCTGTAAAAAGTGACGGACTCATTCAGAGTTGTTTTGACGTCATATTTTACCCATTGATGAAATTATGAGCATTTTTTCTTGATTATGGAGATATTTTGTTTCCTTTGTTAGGAAATTAGCATCTTAATTTAATTTCATGAATGTTTAAGCAGCCATATCGGTTCAATGGACTCGTTAAGAGAGACATTTCTTGCAGCGCAGTCCTTCCTATCAATCTCGTGCGCTCCTGGGAGGAAGTGTCGCCCATTGGACAGAGCGCAGACAAGGGAGGGATGTAGGGCGTTTCCTTCAGTGGAACAACAGCGCCGATCACTCTTGACTCCTCTGCACATATACACACGACACATGCACGCAGACACACATGCACGCTCACGCACGCTGTGTCCCTGTCTGCCGCTCGTGAATGTCCAGTTTGTGGAGTCCGGGTTATGGCTCTGTACGCTGCGCAGGCTAATTCGCTCTCGGACGAACAGGAATACCTTCAAGCTTACGAGGATGTTTTGGAGAAATACAAAGGTAGGATCAAGGCTTACGGGCATGATTTTGAAGAAGAAATTGCCTGATAGCTGCTTGACAGTTCAATAAATGTCAGCCTGCCCCCTCCTCTTTGTGGTGACTGGCTGGTCGTAGTGTCTTTATCCCTGCAGTGGAAAGTGGAGATATTTCCTGCATGACATCACAATTAGGCTGAATATTTGTATCCAGGACAAAGAGTTTCTTATGAGGCCTTTAATGGTCATACTAATGATAAATAAATTGATTATTCCTGTTTTTTTGTTGTTGTTGTGTGGATATAGTAACTGGAAATGTGTCTGGATATCATTTTGAGCCAGCTGATTGTGATAGTGAAAGGTCAAACAGAAGAACCACGTCTAAATAAATGAGACTTTAAGTCTGTAAATGATCTGTGTGTATTTTTAAGGGTGAATATCCAAGGAAAATCATTGGCTGATTATTGTATGTTTGACCTGTGTTGTCTCAAGGCAGAGAGGGCAATGACATAGCAGAGTGAGGCGTTAGCTCATATCAGCAGCTCATGTCACTCCATGTAGCTGTTCCTTTCAGGTCTCTCTCATTAATTAAGGCAAATCCATCACACATAAGAGGTCCATGTTATCCCGTGCCTCTTTGACAGCTCGAGCTCGCTGTCAAAATCCCACACGTGCAGTCTGAGGCCAGGCCCGTAGTGGTCCGTTGGAGCTGAATTCAAACTGACAGCAGCGTTTTTAACTCTTTTGCTTCCTCCCCACACAAGCAAAACAACAAAGAGCATGGCCTGTGAGCTGCTGTGTTGCACGCTTGCTGCGAGCGTGTTCTGTCAGCTGTTGAGCGTTGCAGTCAGCAGAGCCAGTCAGCTGTGGTATAAGGCTAAAACAGACTGGAGTCTAAAGTGATCATATGATGTAGCATCATTAGAAGATGTAGCTGTTTTCTTCAGGCACACAAGCGGTGACACACAATGAGCTCACTTATTCTTCCTGTGTCCTTCTATCATCAGCTTCAATTCTGGGATCTGCTTTTAAATGTGAAGTATTGATTTTTGGGGGGTACATTTGATTTACGGCGAGGTGCATGAATAATGAACTTCGCAAAGAAGGGTAAGGATTTCTTTTGGAAATTAATTTAGCTACCCACTTCCAGCTTGTTGGATGCATCATACCTTTGGGAAGTTCTCTAGTCATAGTTATACTTTGTAATTTGTTTTTCAAGTAAAAATGACTTTATTTGAGCAGTTTTCAGTTCTTGTCTCTGTCATCCATCCATAAATGTTTGGCTGTTGAGTAATCCTTGTAGAAACTTGGGATCAGCTCGTGGGCTAATCATTACATCTAGAAAACTAGCCTTCAACACTTTTTCCATCAGCTTTGTTGACATGTGTTTCACCATGGCATTCCTACTTTGACAATGACTACAGTGAGAATTTCTTCAGGTCAGGTTAGGTTAGAGGTGGTGAATATTATCGATTCATGGGCTCTTTGTGAAGTTCTTGACGGCATGCGTATGAAGATGAGATATGGGAAGAAAAGGCAGAACTATTTATCCCAAAGAAACTTCTGAGGCAGCTTGGACCAGCATTATAGTACAAAAAAAGCAAGGCCAAAGAACATAAACTAAAAAACATGAAGTGTATTATAAAGTCTTAAGAGGATATGCTTTTCATGTTAAGTAATAGTTGAACAATAACATCTGCTATCAAATCTAATTTTGTTTTGAGAGAAAAACTTGACAAATATATTTTCAGACATACTGTTTCAGGGAGTCACAGTATTGGATTTTTACCGTTATCCAATATCCACATTGATAGCAATATATAAATGTAGTTCAGACCTAGAACTCCCTTAAAATGCACTTTCAAGTTTGAAAATAAAAGATGAAACCCAAAATATTTAAGGAGCAACAACAAAGAAAAAGACTTCAACTAACATAGGTCTGTTTGTCCTGCCTTAAACTCCATAAACTTATTTGCAGGGGTGGAAAGTAGTTCCCATCATGCCCTTGGGCAGTGTTTAGATACGTTTAATGCATTTAGTTGTGTTTGGATCTTGCCTGTTGTACAACTATCCCTACTGCGGTTCTTCTGGTCATGGTTCTAGGGGATTTTTTTGTTTACTATTAGACACGTTTGCACCATGAGTGAAGTTATCAAGTGGGTTAGAGTTCCTGCCAATGACTTAAAGTGTTGCTAAAGGATACAGTGCATTAGTGTGCATAGCCTTGCAATGAGGTTGACTCTCTGCTTTGTTTTTGAGAGAAGAGGCCAATATCAACACTTTAAAGACTAAATTTAACTCTGTATGAGTTAAATCAACACAATTTTGCTGTTTGCTTTACTTTATTTAAGAGGTATGACTTTACCTGAACAATGTGGTTGGAGATCTATTCTCTTGTTGTTCTTGCCAGTAATGAAAGATCAGATTTTGCTGTACAGCTCCTCAGTACTTAAACTTAAATATTTTTTACTTTTACTTGAGTAGATCTGTAGACCAATACTAAGACTTAAACTGAAGTGAATTTTCACTAGAGTAACTGTACTTTTACTTGAGTACAATAGTCATGTACTTTTATAATATAAGCTGATATCTAGAGCCAATAAATCACTTGAGAATATCAGACAATGAAAAACAAAACAAATCAGACAAAATAAGAGAAAAAGATGAAATACATCAATGAAAAATCAAATAGTAACACAATATTGTTCCTTAGACATTTGATATAAATGATGAAGCATATAAAAGATTCATGATGGATCAGAGAGATCTGTTATTGTTTGTGTCATATATCTAAACAGTCCTGTTCTTACTGTAGAGCTATCTTCCCAGGTATGAAGACGGAGTGCAACTGTATCTATTGTTTCCATATAAAGGTTGTTTGCTCATCTAAGCAGTGACATTTTTCTCTGGGGTGTTGGCTAAGTGCTGTGACAAGCTCCTGTTTTTATTGTTACTTTAGTGTTATTTGCAGACGGCTGGATCACCCAGAGCCCCAAGCTTCTCTACATGTGATGCATGGAGAATCAAAGAGGGACATTTTCACAGGAGAATCAGCAACAGTAACCAAACAAACACAACCAAACACACATTTAAACAGAACAGCCAGTGGGTCAGCTGTGAAGTCGGTAACAGACCTGCCTTTGTCTCGGCCAATCAGGATGTTTGATTGTTTTTGCAGTTACGTGTAAAGGTTGAATCAGTTTGTGAGCCATCAACCACTAAGTGGTCATTTCCAGAGAAAAACAAAATCTGGAGGTCAGGAATGGAAGCTTCATCAGAGAGGGGATTGTGCCATTTGGCGTGACCTCTTGTGATCCCCAGCTGTTAGAAGTATACTTGAAAATACTTCATAAAGGAAGTGTTGTCTGTTTTAAAGGAATGAGGGCTTAGGATTTTTGATGACTAAGCATAACAGTCTCCATTGACTAGAGGCATGTTTGCAGGTCTTATAGTTCCAGCTACAAGACATGCCACACTAATTAGGTGTTTGACTTAATAGTGCCCTGAACACAGGAATTGCTTTGGGCTGAAATTCAATGCAGCCTTTACAAAACATTGTAAACTTGAGGAGTGAGCTAAAGACACGGTTTAAGCAGTTAATGGTACAGTGGCTGCGTGGGATCAAACTGTTCCAGTAGAGCCTGCTCGGTCGGCCTTCTGCATGAAGGGGGGGGGGGGGGTCATAAAGTTTCCCAACACTTGATCATCCTCTGACATCAGGGAAGATTTAATGGATTAGACATTTGATGGTTCAGTCAGCTGTTCTTAGAGTTCATTTGGTTTTAAGATGCCATGTGGCACAAAAACTCACAAGAGATTAAAAGTTTGTTTTTAGTGTTGACATTCCCAGCAATAATGTTTTAATCCAAGCTTATACTTTAGCCTGGCGTTCTTAGTTAATGTTGTTTGGATAAGAAGTTGTACATAATTTTGTCTGACTAGCATAATAGCTCTAAGCTAAGGTGTTTGCAGCCAGTGAACTAAAAATCTGTGCTTTTCAGTAACACTCACATCTAAATATTCAAAAGCTCACAACCTGAGTGCTGTTTGTCATAATAGACATGATGCCTTTGTCAGGATGCTGTTTGGAAAAAGTCGTCCTTTAATGCCGGGGTTCTCAAACTTTTCGGGGCTAGGGACCCCTTACAGGGCAGAAACTTTTCCATGGACCCCCACATAACCTTCACGCTGATTAAACATACTGTATGCTAACTGCCATTTGTGCTCCTAGATGCTGTGTTTTAAACTATTCACTCTAAATACAACCTCTTGTCCAGTTGAGTGTGGCTTCTTAGTTTTTGTGATCCTTTAAACCGCTAAATAAGAAGTCTGAGGTGTTTAGTATGTTTTTTTGTGGCACTGTGGTCCCTATATGTATTTATTTGATTTTTAATGACATGGCATTACTTTAAAATTTAATTTTACATTTTTTCACGGACCCCCAAACTGTGGCTTATGGACCCCCAGGGGTCCCCGGACCCCAGTTTGAGAACCACTGCTTTAACGAGATACAGTATTTTCCCTGGATGTTAACGGAGCCATACACTGATTCATGGTGTTTGCTTGCAGCCCCATACAGCAAAGAACCAGTCTTCGGTTGCCTCATCTGCGAGTTGTCTGTTAAATGAGGGTGTGGTCTGTCAGTGTCTGGCTGTCATGTCTGCCAGTAAATCACTGTGGTTTGTATTATCACTTAATCTCTGTATAAGATGAATTTCTTCAGCTACATTAAGGAGACATAAAAATAATTTCTATACATGTGCATTATCTGGCAAACGCATAGGACCAGTGAGAGAGCATTGTGTTTTCTGCACAGTCACTGCCTTTGTCCATCCTCCTGGGCCATGCCCAGCCCAACCCCTCTGCTCTATGTCGACAGCCCACTCATCACATTCAAACAGCCCAGCGGCCCACACACACGGCAGGCTGCCTCCATGGACACTGTCTGCTACCGTACAAAAGACACTTTGTTTTTATGTGAGCAGCATCCAAGTTCCAGAGACTTGTTCATGTGTCAAGTTGATGGTGTGAGACTTTGGCTTTTCATTGAGGTTTGGGCATCAAGGAGCCACACTTTGAAAGTGGTCATCACCCACCTCACTGAGCTCACAGATCAAATAGTGGGCACAAACAGTTGGTCATTGTAGCTCCCTGAACCTCTGGACCTGCTTTTCTGGACAGTTAAAAAATATCAGTGTACCATACAGTGGATTTAGTTTGTTAGTAAATAACAAAACAGATGGTATAATCACAGTGCCATCCAATTATTAAGGGTCATTTCACAGCGACCACTGCCAAATTCCTGAGTGCTTATGGCCAACTGAGTACTTTAGATTTTTGGCTCAGTATCCAGCCCTGACTGAACTTGGTGCAACCTGCTTTCACAACAGTGTCTAGCAGGAACTCATCTGAAACTCATACAGCTGCCTCTGGTTTCATTTTACAGGTTTAACCGTAGTTGGTTCCCAGATCAGTATATCTGTTTTTATCTGCAATGAGATATGTCATATCTGATTGCTTTGATGTTGTTGTCTTTTGGTTTCATACGGTCAAATCCTGTAAACAAAAAAGATAAAAATATGAAAATGTTTTACTTCAACTGGAGCTGATCTTGTAGTGATACCAGAACCTGAAAAGACTCCACTACTGCTTAGTAAATACAGCCAGCATCAAAGGGAAGTGCCCACAAAACGTCACATTAGCTTTGCGCTGAGGGGAAAAATGGCTGCTGTAGTGACCTTCTGCACTAAAAATGAACTTTAAAATCTGAACCTGTTATATTCTAGTTTTATTTTTACCCAGCAGAAGCACAAAGCAGAGGAGAAGAACACTGCAAGCCAGCTGGTGGAAGGACGGGCTTTGTTACCTCCGCCAAGGAGGTTATGTGATCGGCACGGTTTGTTAATTGGTTAGTTAGTTAGTTTGTTTGTTAGCAACATAACTCAAAAAGTTCTGGACGGATTTTGATGAAATTTTCAGGAAATGTCAGAAATGGCATTAGGAAGAATTGATTAGAGTTTGGGAGTGATACAGATCACCGTCAGGATCCAGGATTTTTTTTTACGGATTCTTTACTATTGGGAGATAGGGCTAATGGCAGATGTCTGCACTCTCCAAGTGCTTTTCTAGTTCACCATGGGATCCAAAATCCAAACCTTTGTGTCTGTAGTCAGAGTTGAAGTGATCATATCTACAGAGACTGTGATTTTATCTTTTATCAGTCGATTTAACAAGGTAGTCAATGATAACTTGGAATGGCATAGGCCAGGGGTGTCAAACTCAACCACAGCAGGGGCTGAAATCTGAATTTAGGTCTAACCTGAGGGCCTAACAGGGTCAAGATTTAACTGAAAACTGTAAACCGTGTTTTTACAGGTAATGAGTTTTGGGGGAAATTAAACAGTGATGATAAATGATTAAGATTTCTAAATAAAGGTCAAAATGATTAAATATCACAGCATTAATGTTACTGTGTGTCCATGTCAAATAAATGCTACATAAATAAATGAGTTATAAGACTCAAAATCTGAGAAAGAAAGCCAACTTTTTAAGTCCTAAAGGTCAAAATACAAAATATATGAGATGCATTACAAAATCAAGGGTTTAAAAAGTCAAATAGAAGATAAAATTCAAAATTGTGACTCTAAAAGGTCAAAATATGAGATACAATTCTCAATCAGGTGTTAAAAAAAGTGAAAACATGGGATTAAAAGTCAAAGTTAGGAGTTTAAAAGGTCATGATTTTATTTAAAATGAAAATCTGTAAATCTAAAAGGACACTATATGAGAGAAAAAGGGCAAAATTATGAATTTTAAAGGTCAAAATATGAAATAAAAATTTAAAATCCTAAGTTTCGGTCATAATCTTGGGATGCAAAATGAAAATATGAAATGAAAACACAAATTAATTTCTTTCCCTCCATTCCTGACTTTTTATCCCATTATTTATACTCTCTACTTTTTCGGATTTTTATAACATAACAAGGATTTTTTTTTTTTTATCTTCAAGGTTAAATTTACATTTTTATACTGGAGGAAATCTGCAGACCTCATAGCAGCAGGCTAATTCTAATTAAGATATGATCTTGCGGGCCGGGTAAAACTGCACCACGGGATGCATTTGGCCCCCGGGCCTTGAGTTTGACACCTGTGGCTTAGGCCTGAGTGGGATCTTTCATTCAGACTTTATATAACATATGGACAGCAGTTCTAAAAATAAGTTAATTAATGTATTTTCCCTTGTCAGTTAATAGTAATGACTTGTTGTAGGACATTAAAGATTGTTAGCATCAGTGTTGGAGTTTAAATCTGTGTGTTGCAGGCTAGGAGAAAGGATTCTTGTCCTCCATGGGAGGCTACCTCCAAAAGGTCTTGAGCAGCAAAGAATAACACTATACTGCTATCAAAGAGTAAAGCATCAGTAAAATTCTGTTTTTATTGTTTTCCAATCACATTCTTGTAAGTATGAGGGTAATTTGATTATAAATTGGCAAACAGAACAATATAAAGTAGGTTTTTCTGTGTGGTTTTCAAAGCTACTGTGGGGAACTTGGTGGTCACATCAATAGTTGCTGCTCCCTTTTATTATTTTGCTGATATTGTCCTGTCAAATGTTAGAGATGCAATGACTGTAAAAAATCAGGACTGATGCAGATATTGATGTTTGAAGTTACGATATATCCAACTGATACCATTGTTCTTTCGTGACTTCTTTTGGTGCAGCAAACCTTTAATGCAAACATTTTCTGTCATATTTGACCACTAAAGCAGATCAGAGTTTGTCCAACAGGTCACATCTTCTGCCCATTAAGAAATCTCTTCTCTCAATCAGCCACGAGGTTTGCTAAACGCCAGCATTAAATCAGTATGACACATCAGGTTAACATCTGCTTCTGACATCTGTTCATGCAACATCATTGTTGATGGCTAACATTTGTCTAAAGGGCCGATATTGGCTGATACCAATGTTTAAATGTTGCATTTGTGCTTCCCTACCATATATATTACATAACACGATTCTTGGAAAATGCAAACAGAAGGCTATTTCTGCGGTGTAATTTTCATTGCATAGCTGGATGTTGTCCTGTTGTCAGCAGTAACATGTACTTAAAGTATAAAATAAATGAAATAAATTTGCTTGTGCATTTCCTATAAAGAGATCAGTGCTATTTTTGTCTTCTTTGTGCTTCTATGCTTTAGCAGAGACCTTCATTGATAAGGGTTTATTCACCACTCTTGGGTGGACATTGAGCAGTGGTAGTGATAAGAAGGTTTGAGCAGTTTGTTTTCAGTTTTAGGAAATCCTTCGGTTTTCTGAGACAGGCTGTACATCCAACTACAACTACTACATCATGGCCTACAACTTCCGGAAAATAATACTATAGGTTTAGAATTACTCCACCAGTATGAGATCAGACATACACTGCAACATTTTAAACTGATTCTGACACAATTATCAAGTTGTGTATGACTGGTTCAGAGTTGGGCCAGATTTCAGCCTGGTCACAATGTTTGTCTTGCAGTGTCACAAGGGGACATGATGGCTGATAACAGCCCTGGTTGCATTAATTTCTGACAAGTTTGATATTTTGGTCATATGACTGCACAAACGCGCACCTTGAAAGGAGAGCCACAAGCCAGTTGTCCAACTTCAGGGCTTTTTTTCCTGATTCTACTTGTGCAAAGTGTCAGGCAGCTTCTGAAAGCACAATGGCAACAGCAGGGCCAATACCCTTAAAAATATTAACTAGCAGAAAACATCTGCAGAGCTCCAGCTAACAAGGAATATTTGTTATTATTTAGCTGCTACTTGTGTTTGCTGGTGATGTATATGTGTGCGTTAGACATAGCAAGAGCATTTTTTCAGTGTTTTGTATTGCGAAAGAGGCAACTGAAATACAGAAAGACTTCAACCACCATGACTTTTATACTATCATATTGAAGTCGTGCATTGTACACTCAGAATTAGGGACCATCTGTATTGGATACTACACAATTAAAGGTATCATTATTGATATCAGGAAGGAAAATGTTATCAGGACATCTCCATACAGGGATCACTAGATTTGTTTGTGCTGAAAGATAATACTGTTCTTGTGGCCAAGCCTTTCATTGATCTAATCAATCGGCCTCATTCAAAATGGGCAGAGATGGACAGTGTAATTCAAAACCAGAAGAGCTCTCAAAAAGCTTTTTACTCAACCACCAGTCTCAAGATACAGAAATGATTTGTTTCCTGTAGTCTTGATTATTCGTACATGTATCATTTAGAGTTATACGCTCTGTTCTTATGGAGCACATTGAATCAGCAGCACTTCTACATTAACTTCAAGCTTATGTGTAATCTGTGCAGTCAATGCAGTCCCATTCAGCTGTGTTAAATGTGTCCAAGTGAGATGCTTGTATCTGTGAATGTTGTATTTATATGCTGTCATGGTGATGGGAAGAGCAGCATGACCAAACCTCATTCCACTGCTTCACTTTAGCTCCTCTTACATGAGATCATCTTTTGCGTCCCACCCTGACTCATGCTCCACAGCCTGCCTCTCTCTTTGTCTCTCACTCTCTCTCTCTTTCCAGCAGCTCCACCCTTCTCTCCCGAATGCAGCAGATGCTGGGAAGCAGTCCCACATTAGCAACAGGAAACAGATTTCTCCAATATTTCTCCACTGCTTCATAGCTGGAAAAGAAAAGAGAAGTTCCATCTGCTTTGTGTTGACTCTCGGGCTGTCATTATAAAACTGCTGCTATAATGGCATGGTCTTTATGATAGAAATTGTAAAAAGTAACAATGTAAAAAGACAGATCACGGATGTGGTGCTGATTTTGTTATTGTGGCACGAGTGCTGCATGATACTAGAAAGACAAAATTCTAAACTTCAACCTCCACCAAAAACAAACTGAAAACTAGTCAAAAGCTGACATATAAATTTTGGCTTTTGTTGATTTCTTATCCCTCTGTATATCAATCATACTGATGTGTTTCAAATAATTCGGTGCTGTTGTTGGGATGTTTTTTTCATTTGTGGTAAATCTGTTCCTGATTAGGCCTCCATCCATGCTTATACCATCTTAACTCAAAACAATTTGATTTTGTTTTAAATTGGCTGGACCAGAAAAGCCTAAACTAATATCATAGGCCCCCAGGATATGCAGATCTGTTATGCCAATATATACAACAAATAATTCCAACCAAGCAATCTAATTGGACAAGAGCTATTTTAAGTGATGATGTAGGAGAACATCACTAAGTCACAATATACAGTACTGTGCAGAAGTTTTAGGCATGTAGATTCTTCACAGGTCCTGATGTTCCACAACCCCGGGCTTGAAGAGAGGAGGGAGGGCAGCCAGAGTCAGTGTTGTCACATTTGACATGTATGTGTGTCCCTCAGCAGCCAAGGTCGAGCTTAATAGCATTTCTTTTGTCCGGGCCTTTGCACCCGTGGTAATACGCCCAGCAACCACCAACAGTTTTCAGGTGCTTAGAACATACACACAACACAGGGGGTTGTGGCACCCCTCCTACCCGCCCTAACAGTAACCTAGGCTATGTTTAAGTGCCACATTTACCCATAAATCCGCCCTAAAGCTGTGGTTTTTTTGTTTTGTTTTCATCAGATTATTATCCCATGCCCTTGGTAATGTACAAAGACATCCAGAGCATGACCTGGGTTGTGTCAATAATCCTTCCTGCCCGATGGGGTCCTCAGGTGGGCGTACTCATCATTACACGCCTTACTTCAGCCTCAAATTTTGGCCAATATTGGCCTAAAACTTCTGCACAGTACTGTATATCACTCCGCCTCAGCCAGGAGTTCTTAGTGCCATATTATATAGTATATTTACATATCACTGGTGGGGCCAAAACCTCAAATGTCCATTTTTCCTGATTTTTTTATTTATTTATTTTTTTGTCAGAAATCAGTGCTATTATGGAAAATAGCCCGTGGAATGGCACAGCTCGAATTATCGGGGTAGCCCACTACTCAGCCTCCATGGTAAAGTTAACTCCAGGGTGCTGGAAAGAAGGCTCTGGCTGGTTGTTGAGCTTTGGATAAAGGAGGAACAATGCCGTATCTGTCTTGGCCTCTTGCAGGACTTCTTGAAGGAGCATGGGAGTTTGCTCATCCAGTCTACATTCATTTTGTGGACTTGGAGAAGCTTACCATTGTGTCCCTCAGGGGGTCATGTGGGGGGTCCTGCAGGAATATGGGGCCCTGGGTCCGCTGTGGCAAGCCATCAGGCCCTGTATGACCAAAATGAGAGTTGTGTCTGCATTCTCAGTCAGATACATTCTCAGAACGTGTTGGGTCTGCCAAGACTGCCCCTTCAGTGAGTTTCTGCCTCAGGTGAAGGAGTTCAAGTATCTTGGGGTCTTGTTCATGAGTGAGGGTAAAAGGTGTGCAAGATTGATGGGCATATCGGTGCAGCAGCATCAGCAGTACTGTGAGTGTTGTGCTGGACCACTGTGGTGAAGAGGAAGCTTAGCTGAAAGGCAAAGCTTTTAGTTTACTGGTTGATCTACCTCCCAACCCTCACCTATTCATAAACGTTGGGTAATGACTGAAAGAATAAGATCACAGACACAAGCAGCAAAAATTATTTTTTCTGGAGGATGGCTGGGCTCAGCCTTAGAGATGGAGTGAGGAGTTCAGACATCCGAAGGAAGTAAGAGTAGAGCTGCTGCTCTATAAGCGTTGAAAGGAGCCAGTTGAGATGGTTTGGGCATCTGATCAGGATGCCTCCTGGTGCCTCCCTCTAGAGGTCTTCCAGGCAGTTCCAGCTGGGAGGAGACCGAGGAAGACTGAGAATGTGCTTGAGAGATTATATACCCGGTCTGGTCTGGGAGCACCTCTGGATCCTCCAGAAGGAGTTGGAAAGTGTTGGGGAGAAGGATGTCTACATTGCCTTGCCTAGCCTGCTGCCACCACAACCCAATGTTTTTCAAAAGTATTGATTTTGGAGATAGGAGGTTTTGGCCTGATGGCAGCGATATTATATTTACAATTTAAAAGGTATTTTTTCACACTTTCTCATCTCTCAAAGTTACACATCTAACTCAAAGTGCACCGATCTCATGGTAAAATGCATATACACACAAGTATATATTTACCTGGTAAAGCAACGGTTTGTGTTAACGTCAGACACGCAGAGAGCAGTAAGAGTGCAGTAAAATGTTTGGGTTGTGTAGCAACAGGTCTTTTTCTGTGAAACTGGAACTAGACGAGTTGGCAGAGATAAAAATAATCTGTCATTAATTTTTTTTATTTATAACTGAAAGAAACATCACATGAGAGGGAGTGATGTTGCCTGAATGTTGGCACTGTTGAGAATTTCTTCAGTGCTTGACCTGCAGCCCTATTGTTACAGACTATACATTTCATACAATTTCTCAAAAACACAGGTCCTGTAAAGGAGGCCCCAGCCAATAGTTAGACCTCAGATACAGGAGGAGCAGCCCAGATTCTGTCCTGGATGTGGGATAGTGGACCAGCTCTTTACCCTTGCAGGACTTCTTGAGGGAGCATGAGTTTGCTCATCCAGTCAAAATGCATTTTGCGGACTTGGAGAAGGCTTACCATTGTGTCCCTCAGGGGTCATGTGGGGGGTACTGCAGGAATATGTGGCCCTGGGGCCATTGTGGCAACCCATTAGATCCCTGTATAACCAAAGTGAGAGTTGTGTCTGTATTTTCAGCACAAAAGTCAGACACATTCCCAGTGTGTGTTGGCCTCTGTCAGTGCTGCTCCTTGTCAACAACTCTGTTTGTAAATTTCATGGACACAGTCTCCAGGTGCAGAATTCCAGTTGATTGCTCCCTCTGAGAGGGAAGTGAATCTTTGCATCAGATGAAAGAGTTCAAGTATCTTAGGGTCTTGTTCCCAAGTAAGGGTAAAGGGGAGTGTGAGATTGATGGCATATTGGTGCAGTGTCAGCAGTTTTGTGGTTGTTGTGCCAGTCTGTTCTGGTAAAGAGGGAGCTGAGCCAGAGGGCAAGGCTTCATATTTATTAGTCAGTGTGCCTCCCAATCCCTCACCTATTGCCATAAACTCTTGGTACTTGCTGAAAGAATAAGATTGTAGACACAAGCAGCAAAGAGGAGTTTTCTCTGGAGGGTGGCTGGGCTCAGGGAATGCTGCTGTTCCTTCGCATTGACAGGAGCCAGTTGAGGTGGTTTAGGCATCTTATCAGGATGCCCCCTGGGCGCCTCCTTCTGGAGGTCTTCCAGGCATGTCCAATTGGGAGGAGACCTCTGGGACAACTGAGAATGTGCTTGAGGGATTATAGATCCTGTCTGGTCAAGGAACACCTCAGGTTCCCCGGAAGGAGTTGGTAAGGAGGAGAGGGATGTCTGGGTTGACTTGTTCAGCTTGCTGCCACTGCAGCCTGGCCCCAGGTAAGGTGTAACAGATGTCAGAAGTTAGATTTTTATTTGTTGTTTAGTATCAATTTAATGCTGACTTTGAGCATATCTAACTGCTGATGTATAGAAGAGGCTGGAGAAGTGACCTTTTAGAAAAACTCAGATCTGCTTTTGTGGTCAAACATGAGAAAATGCCATCAGTTTGGGAGTCTAACATCAAATATTGCGAATCCATTGGCATTTTCACCATAATTTTCAAGTTAATAATAACATCATGACACAGTGAATCCTTGGTGATTTACATATCCCAGGACTGTCATGCAATGGTACATTACAATATCTGATTAAATGAAGAAAACCACTAAAAGATTAAAGTGCAAGATTAATGCATTTATTCACAACAATTATGTTTCCCCTCATCTCTTGACTTCTTTCACTGCCGTTTGAAAGAATCATTCTTCTATTATCCCGTTGTAAACTTTGTCTTCAGCCAGTTAACTTGCAGAAATGTGTACATTTAAATTTAATATTAAAAAAAAAAGTATCTATATTTGGTACGAGTAGTTCTATCACACAAGTCAGGATGATGATATTGCCGTATGAGGCTTTTGTCCAACCCTTATCATCCAGCTTTTCCCTGCTCCCCTATTCTTCCTTCCCTCAAGCTCTCTCAGCTAAAATAATGCTACCAAGTTGAAACAAATCAGAAAGTCCCTGATGTCAAGCTGCGGCTTCAGCTGACTGTTTAAATGTTTGAGTCGTGAATGTAAGAACCTTCTGTCCAGAGCTTTGCCTCATAGGTCGAAAAATGTTATGCTCATTGTGGATACATGCCGTGGGATGTACAAATAATGTTTTTCTGAGTCACTGCGTTACAGTCTGACCGTTAAGATTAATTTATCATGCATGTTAACATCTTGACAAGGATGAAAAAAAGATTTATTGTGCAGTCTTTACTGAATCTCAAAGAAGCTCTTGCAGTTGTTGGAAAGTTTACAGTGGCTGAAGTGTTACTTCATTTAGGATGACACTGAAAAACATGGGCCTTTGCTTACTGTGTTTGTCAGTTTAAAGGTGTCAAACAGGGGAATTTGTGTTTATCCTGTGCACAGATACTCACTCAGATGTTGCAGTTGCAGCTGTTACATATTGAGGCCAGTATTAAAGTGTCAGCATCTGTGTGTGTCTGTTCATGTTGGAAAGTGTCTGCGAACATCCCATTAGCAGTCGTTAATGCTTCCTGTGTCCCTCTCTTTGACTTTGCTGAGTGCCTCTGTAGTGATAGTGCGTGGATAAGAGTGCTGCATTGGTTTCACCTTCATGCTGCATTTGCTTTTCATCAAGGGTAACACAATATTGCTGCCTCACTGATGTGGTTATTAAGCTTTACATCTTAACAGTCTGAAACCTAATGATTCAAATGTCAGTTACGTTGTTAATTAGCACAATAACAGTTTTCTCTATCATGGCGTCAACAAGTTAAAGAGGCTGAAAGTTGTGTGCTCATACAAGGCCTCATGATCATAAGCTGTGTCTCCTGCAGCACTTTGCAAAAACTAGATGTAGAAAAAAATGATATTAATTCCTGGACAGAAGTGTGTAGTCCTTATTTAGAACACCCCTGTCTTTGTCTGCACTGCACTTAAGAAAACTCTGACTGAAAGAGGTTCTTTCAAAGCTTGGCAACCTGTTTCGTTTGCAGAGCTGTTCTAGTTACATATTTGAGATGCTGCCCTGCCCCTCTGAGATGACTGACTGTTGCAGTCTCACTTACAAAGAATGGGGAAAATGCACATGCGAGTATCTCTCCTTAACCTACTTTGTTTACAACCTACCCAGCAGAATTTTTGTTTACTTGTGAAGATAGCAGGAAAACAACCTGTTTATTAAAATGCAGTGGGACAGTGTAGCAACTTTTGTGCTGAGTCATCACTGCTGTAGGCCTTAACAAGGGAAATAAACTGTACATTAAATTTTTAAAAATATCAATGTGTCAAGTTTGATCAAGGTAAGCTCTGCAATAGAAGCACTTCAGATTAGTAGAAGTTGCAAGAAACTATTTAAGGCAAACATGTCTGACTGTTTGCTAGTCCATCACTTTAATCCAGACTAAATTTTAAACAGCTTGAACTATTTTGCTATTTGCAGGAATATTTCACTTACATGAAAAGTCCTTATAGATTTTGTCCCTCTAAAGCACATTTATTAGGCCAAAGCATTTTCATTGTGCACAGTGACTGCAAAATTTTTCCCAAAGCTGTTATTGTGAGGGCCAGTAGCATGTTAACAAGCAAGAAAATGTAGTCCTGCAATGCAGAAATTGTGTATGCTTGATGACATTATCAACCAATCAGTCTTTATTTGTATAGCACAGTTCATATTGTTATGTTAGTTTATAACAAAAGACCCAACATTAATCCACCATGAGCACAGCACAAACTAGAATGGCCGTCTAAGGTGGCAGACCCACGCCTAAGCAGCGCCACCGAGGAACTTACGCTCCCATTGATTACTATGATGTTCAAAATTCGAAGTCCAAGAAAAACCGAACGGGTGTGCAGATCATCACCAAAATCTATTCGATTCTTCCCTGTCACTATCCCAATATTCCGTGAAAGTTTCGTCAAGATCCGACTTTCCGTTCTCGAGTTGTTTTGTACACATACAAACAAAGAAACAAACAACAAAGATACAGAACTCTTTACATAACCCCCCTGCCGATTTCATCGGTGTGGGTAATCAACATTTAGTAAAGCAACAGAGTTGTTCTGACCCTGATACTTCGGAAAGTGTGGGTATACATCAGCGAGGATATGTTTATGCACCAGGGCTGGACAATTAATCACAAATTAGATTAAATCAAAATACGGCCTGCTGCAATTTACAAAACACAGAAGTTGCAATATTTTTTTAACTTAGAATGTGTCAAAATACCAGCTTGATATATTCATATTTTTTTTGCAGCAGAGATTTTATACATATTATACAAACATTCAAGTGTCAGTTTTTTAAAATGGTTTACAAAAATCCTCCTTCTTGTGTTTTATGTACGTTTTTCTCCAATAAAGCAATTGATAACAAATGTGCAGTATGAGCAGAAATAACTGCAATCAGATATTTTTTTTATTGTTCTGCCCTAGTTCATTTTATCTAATGTTAATGAAGCTTAGCATTAGTTCACAGAAATCATACACCCAGCCATAATCAGCAGATAGCCAAGTGATCCCAATTATTGCCTCCCAGCACCCACAGCCAATCAAAGCTCTTTCTCTCAACACAGCAGTCCATTTAAGTATGACGTACTTCTCACCACTCTACCCTGCTTGCTTTAATGTTGATGCCCCATGCTGCTGCTGTTGCTGCTAGCAAAGCTTAACCTCCTCCACCCCAGCTGCCTCTTTTATAGCTTAAAGCTTGTTGCACCCTCATATTCGTGCTACTATGGATCAAATGCTTCAAAAATAATTTCATTGTTTTCAGTATCCATTGTCATAAATGTATCTGCTTGATAAACCCAAGGAGCTTCCTTTGAGCAGAGCCTTCTCCTGCAAGTAAAATACTATATCCATTTTGCAATAAAATGTTTAAATGTATGATGAGAGTGCTCCTGACTGAATATAGGTTATGATATAGAATGATTTATTGCTTGAATTTTTTGATGATGAGGAACCTAATAATAATCACATATTAAATTGCAGTCGTAGTATAGGGGAAAAAAATCGCATTAGATTATTTTTGCAAATCATTCAGCCCTATTATGCACCAATCCCATACAGTTTCATTTAACTTTAAATCATTCATTTAGAAGCTTATCTAGCGTGCCTCGAACTTATATGACTTTTCAGGGACTTCAAAGATTAGATTCACAACAATAAATCTGATATTGCAACTTATGCTGCCATTAGCATTTAACTCAGAGTGTTTTTTCAGTACAGTTTTATAACGTGGTTAGCATTAGATCTGATTGTGTGAATAGCAGATGCTTGAGCACAAAGAAAGAGACACTAACTCCCACTACAAATCTCTTTTCCCTCCCCAAAGTTAACAGGTCATCATTCATAATAAAACACTATTCTTCAGGCGCCCTGTTACAACATTGCATTCTTTGAAAAAATCAAGTTGAGCTTGTTATGTGTGCTTGTTTTAAACCAAGGCAAGTCTGTTTATGCAGCACGTTTTCAGGGGCAGGGTATTTCACAGTGAAAGCAGAAAATGTCAAAAACATCACGGCACAGGGAAGACAGTGACACATTAAAAGAGAGCACTTAAAATGATCCAAACCATTTAGAAGATAAGAAATAATGTATTTAATTATCTGTAATAGTAAGAGCCATATTTGTGACACTTGCATTGTATTTAAGTCTTATAATAAAGCATAATTTATGCATAAGATTAAAAAGTCTCTTGACTTATTAGAGCTTAAAATGAAACCATCTTAAGCTCAGTTCACAGTGCCATTTCAAGCTGTGATATTTATGCCCCTATAATGTTTCAACATCACAGAGGCATATGGAGGGGACGAAGAAATCCCCCTTCTGTACCGGAAGTGGTTACTGAGAGAAAAATGGGATCAGCAGAGCCAGTGGGGGAGCATGATCCTGCATGTGTTTGCATGTCTCACTGTGTTTCTATGTGGAGCTCCTGCTCCGCAGGACAGACAGGGATGACACACATCACACCTTTGCAATCAATGTGAATGAATGTTGTGAAGGTAAATTTACTTGAGCATGTTTGAGAAAACTGTATTTTACATGTTTTCTGTCCAGCCGTCAACATTTGTGGGTCTTTGGTGAATGCAGGCCTGCAGCTGACACATCCTTTTAGATTCCTGTTTGGGCAAAGATCGTGCACTACTGTGCAAAAGCTTAACCATTATCAATCATTGAACGCTTCAGTGATTAATCTCCTCCTTTTTCCAAGCACTTTTATTCCATATAAGTAAAAAAGACAGCTTAGCTCAGATATGCAAAGCTAGAGATGTCTGACAAAATCCTAGCTACTGCCATGCAACACAATACAAAGCCTTGTACTTAAACAAAGCTAATGCAAACATGCCTGTGCTTACTCGGCTGGTTGTGACACAAGAGATGTGAAATGAGAGCTGTTGAGCAAGAATGTTTAGCGAGTCCTCGTCATAGGCGGCAAGGTTGAGGGCTTTTCAGCGTCGTCTTTATGACTGTTTTGATTCCCCTCCCATGCGAGGTCAAGAGGATTACTCTTGCTGGATTTTGATTGCTAGGACTTTTTGACTCTGCTGTGCTCAGAATTTGAGGATATTTTAGGCACCCTGACGTAACAAGATGCCAAAGGCTGTCACCAACCCCCACTGCGTGAGACATTTCCCTGAAAATAACAATTTATTTGCTCCTCCGTGTGAAGAAGCTTAAGAAACTGTATCATAACAGATCAGTGTAGGCTGCTCTGCTGTGCTGAATTTCAGAAAGTTATGTTTCGCTGGAGGCAATTTAGTCCAGTCATCCCTGCTGACACACAGCCACTGTCATATCCTGAAACTCTAGTTTTGGAGTATTTGAAACTACACTGGACAAATATATCTTAACGCACGTAAACACCACTTAAGGACTGATAAATCTCTCTCATAATAAAATAGACCATAAGAACAGATATCAAGCACCATTCAGAGACTTCTAAATCAACTCTTCTTCAGATTCTTCTCTACCACGGGTCCTGACTTCAATCATCTTTCCTGTATGTTGAAATGAAGGACATCACCTCAGTGGCACAGATTATGTGGTCTGCTGTTGCAGGGGCAGCATGGTTTAGGGTTGTAGCTATTTATAGATGTGCACATGTGCTCTGCTGAGGTCTACAAATAAGTGTCTGAGGAGCTCCGTTTGAAAGCCATGCTGGCCTGCTAGCTGGCTATAGGATCAGACAGGAGACACATGCAGTGAAACAGAACTATCATACTGGTCTGGCTGCTGTCATATTTACAGCACTGATTACTCAAGACTGTAGAGTAAATGACAATCTTTTTTTCTATCATGGAAAAAATATTTCTAAGCGTTTCAGTCTCAACCACTTCACATGTTTTCATGTGTAGTTTTGGCATCAGAAATAGCTGTGTTTTGTTTGTGGGGAGCCATTGGAGCCTAAGTGGTAGGGCAGCTAGTGCCAGCATCATCATTACCTGAGGCGTGCACACACAAAGCCTGGGTCTGTTAAGGGTGGGGAGCAGAGCCCACAAGCACCATGTGTGGTAGATTAGGCAAGATAAAGAACAGCGCCAGAGCTCATCATCCAGCCTTCCTTAGGTGTCGTGGGAGCAATTGGATGAATCAAGGGAGATTCCCACTTGACAACCCTAGTGATATCCTGGCTCTTGCTGCTCATCAGATTGCATGGTTTGACTTGGGGCCAATAAAAAAGGGTATTACTGGACTTGGGCGTCTCTTTACTGGGTGCTTAGCCTTTGTTTAGGGCACATGTTTCCTTTAGGAGTTTATTTTAGGACTGTCAGCATTAATGCATTGATTGTGATTAATCAAGGTTGATAATAAGTGCATTAATTGTTTTAATTAATCGCATGCTTTATTGTCTCCTTCAGTACACTTTGGTTAAGTACTGCAGGGTTTCCCTGCAACCATAGTAATGTAAAATGAGCACCTCACTGCTCCTTAATGTCTCATTTCAATAATCTCCTAAACCAAGTCAGTTATCCTTAGTTTGACACAAATCCAAAATAAAACAAAAACAGTTCAAAATAGTGGAATCTCCAAATGGGGAGATTAATCACAATTAACTACAGAAATTCTGAGATTTGTTCCAATTTTAAAAATGTAATAGTTTAGTCATACATAGTCCCACTTTATTCCAATGCATAGATCATTGATCAAGGTTATGCAAGAGATGTTAATATCTAGTTAATATCTTTCTTAACTGTTCCCATAACAGTTGTGGATGGGAATTAATTGAGGTTGAAGTGACAACATTGAAAAAAAGAAACCAGAGGGGTTGATGATACTCTTGGATCAGTGTTCATTTCGTGGACTCATTTTTTTCATCATAGTTTTCGTCAGCAGCCTTTTATCCCCTGATGAAAATGAGACGGTAACTAATAAAAACCAGTGCACATAGACAAAAACTAAAATGCTATTAACTGACACTTTCGTCAACAAATAAAAACGAGACGAAAATGTTTGACAGAGACTTTATGCAATCAGACCTAATTTCGTCATGTAGATAGTAGGGGCAAGTTAGGCATATATCCAGTCACAGTCTCCATGATATATTCATGGAGAGCAGGTTTACTGTTTGTTATGAATTCTAGTATTGTTACTGAGATGCTCTGACAGGTCGCCTAAATGAAGGTGATTGGATTTCACATGAAAGTTAAATTTGTGTGTTAATTTATACATTCAAACTTTACTAGCATTCAGTAAAGGGTTAATAGATGTTTCATTTATCATGGTGTAAAAAAATGACTTCAGAAATTCAAGAAAACATAAAAAAATGCCTTACCCTTTATACTCCATATTTTCGTCTACTAAAGTTACTGTAGATTTCATTGACTAAAATGTTGGGAAATTTCATCTGCTAAAACTAGACTAAAACTAAAACAATTTAGGTGACTAAATTATGACTAAAACGAAAAGATATTTTTGGCAAAAGACTATAACTCAAACTAAATTAAAATGTGCTGTCAAAATTAACACTGTCTTGGATGGCTAAATAGCTTAAAGAAATTGAAGGACCAGGTGAATGTCCTCACCTGTGTACATCATAGTCATTGACACAGTACGTCATCAGGGTGTGACTAATTTGCATTAATTTTATGACTCAAGTTTTTTCCTGTAATTAATCAATCAGTGTTTATTTATTTATTTAAATATTCATTTTGGGTCTTTCCATGCCTTTAGTAGATAGAGGAAGGACAATGGATGGACTCAGAAACAGGGAAGAGAGTGGGGAGAGACACCACCGGACCATCTGTTCTCCCCCACTTATAAATCAATGTTGATGAATTATTTAACAGCACTAATGATAATTTATCATCTCTCTGTAAAAGAATGTAACAGTGTTAAAAGTAGAGCTGGGCAATTCATGGAAATTTAGCTTAAAGCTGCCTGCTGGAATTTTCAAATTGCAAAAGGTGCAATATTTCTTTAACCTAAATGTGTGTCAAAAAACAGTTTAATACATTTTTTGCAGCAGAAGTGGTATTCTCTGCACATCATGTGAACAATCAAGAGTTCTTCATTGTAAAAGTTTAAAGAAGAATCCAACTTTCCTTGTTTTTGCATGTTTTGCTTTATCAAAATGAGAATGACATTAAAAAAATCATTCCTTTAATGCAAAAGTTCAATATCAAATTTGCAATATGAATCAAATAATCACAATTAGATTATTTTTCAAAATTGTTCAGCCCTAGTTTGATCTATTTAATGTTATATTGGTTATAGGATAGAATAATTAATTGCTTGTATTTGTAGGAAAATATACAAGATGAGAAACATAAAAAATAATTGCATATCAAATCACAGTGTTGAAGGTCAAGGAGTCATCTACATGAAAAATGGAAAAACACTAATACTTCTTGACTTCCTCTTCCAGGATTTGGTGCATTGTGGTATACATCTAACCATCTTATTTTTTCTTTTTTTTTTTTTGTAAATGACACAGTACCATGTGGCTTTATACCACCGTAAACTTTCCCTAAGCAAGAGTTTTATAAAGCAAATTCCCCTCTCCAGTGTTCAAAATTATATTAACTTATGCCAAGTATATATTTCTATTGAACACAAATAGTCTCAATCAGGGGATTTCTAGAGTACGAGTAAATTTATACTACTAAATATATATCATTCTTCCACTGTAATCAAGTTTAAGAGGGGGACTTGATTTTATTATTAGAAAAGAATTTCCCAGAGTATCACACTAGTGTCAAAAATGTTTGCCACTTAGTCACTGTTAAAATCTGCAGCTCAGCAGGTTACTGGGTAGTCATGTGTATGCTCCAGGCTTTTCTGGAAACCTTTTAAAAGGTTTTATTGTGAGATATTCCATTTAAGATAATCAAAACCTGCTTTGTTAGACTTGGCAATAGATGTTTAAAAATACAGATTCTCTTTGATTTGGGTGTTCATGCTTAATTTATGTTTTTTCTTTCTTTTATGTTTCTTTTCCTTTTTTGCTTTTTAAAGGCTTACTGGTCAATGTTGTGGTTGTATGGAAAAAATCCTAGATGAATACTAGAACAGACTACTCAAATTCTAGATGTGTAAAATGATTTTTGTAATGAGTGTTGGCACAGCCACAAAAGGAAATCATCCACTTTATAAGTTGGTTTAGTTATTTCATTTATGTATACATCTTTTTGAATTATGACAGCGCACATTAAATGACAAATCCACAATATATACCAATGGAAGTAACCGCAACAACTAAATTTCATCCCTTGTCTTTAGTCAGATTATTAGAAAAACACATGAAACAGATTTAGATCTAGTTACAGTGCAGGGAGTGGGCATCACAAGAGGAGACCAATGCTATGAATGAGTACATGACTTATGTTTGAGTTTCTTTGCATGCCTCTAACAGACCAAATTCAGTTCTACACCTCGGTTCATTCTGACAAAGTTGAGTGACATCAGGAGGGGGAGTCATGTTTGGACCGACGTCATGTCAGTGATATGTTTCACAGAAAGTGTTTGCATCAATTGCACCTTTCAGGTTGTGTGACCTACTAATGTTTGTGAAGTGGGAGAAGTCGCTGCCTTTATGAGTAATGCTTTACTTTTTATACTCTTAAAGTCCTCAAGAGGGCACCAAACGATTAAGCACACCTTAATGTTTTTTTTCAAGCACAGGTACAGAAATAACTCACCAGTATTCATAGCTTCTTTAAAGATTTGCTGCTATTTATACTGCTTGCATTAATGCACCTTAATATGAGGGACACAGACTTCGGAGGATGATATTTACACCATCTGGATGCAACAAATGTTGATCTGATTTTTTTAAAGGAACACTGGGCAGTGATGGCTGATGCCAGCATTATTCTTTTCACATCTTTCCAGTTGTAGTCACCTTGATCTACATCACAGTAATTTTGTCCTTAATGTCCTCTTCAGTAGAACAGCGCTCAGGTAAAGGATGACAGTTCAAAGGAAAAGGACTAGGCAGCAATTTAACATCACTACATTGATTTCATTTTACAACATTTTTTTTTTTTTTACATTTTTCTCAAAATGTAGTAATCTAAAATGTGACGCACATCCTAATCTGATAAAGTCAGCATGTTTTGATATACAGGGCTCTTTTTAATCAGGCCTGTTGTCAGTAATCAGTGTGGTTTGTGAAGTGCAGTCGCCTCCTGCTGAGCGTGTGTGAAAGCCAGGTCAGCTTCTGCCCTTTGCTCTGAGCTGAAAGATTCCTGGAATACTTCCTTGGCGAGTCTGTATTAATGAGCTTTTCCAGCGAGGTTTATATATTATTCAGCAAAGAGCTTAGAAATGGGCTTTACTAACCAAATTGGTGCCTTCTGCTGGCTGTGCTGCTTTATCTCTCTATTAATTCAGCTGTGGGGCTGCAGGGACAGACACATCAGCAGTGACACAGCAGAACTGCTGGAAAATGTCTCTCACTGCATCACATACTCAGCATAAGGACAAAGTTTGACATTATTCCTTTGCACTCTCCTATTAACCCTTAGAAGTCCACAGGCTGTTTTGCAGTTTTGTTAATACCCTTTTTTTTACGTAAACTAGTCAGAAAATGTTTACATGCTCCTGTTTGGTATCATTTTCAGCACAGCCTCGGCTTAAAAACTATTTTTAAACTTTGGTTTCTGTATGAAATGTTGGATCTTCAAAACAAAACAAAACAAAACAAAAAAATCATAAAACTGATTTAAAAAAATGCTTTTTAAAAGATATATTTATAACAATATGATGAAATTGTCCTTTCAAGTGTTTGAAATTTAGAAAATGTACACACATATATCAAGCTAAGAATTGATATTTTCCACACAGAACATGTTTCCTTAAGTGTTTTTGTCCAAATTGCTTGAAAAATAAAAATAAAATAATATAAAAAAGTGTTTTTGTCTGAAAACCGTGCTCAAATTTAGGATTATTTTTGTACTTAAGTATATTGAAAAAAAAAATTCTGAGATCTCAGCATTCCTAGACCATGGGGGATTTCCAAGTCAGACAAAATCAAGTCAAGTACAAAAACATACAATTTTATACTTTTTTTTTTTTTTTTTTTAATTTACAATCCCACTGTACAATATTTAATGAACACAGTTACGAGGATAATTGAATAACATTTATTGCATTTTAACTGAATAAATGATTGGCTGATAGTAAAAATAGTAGGATTTTTTTCCCTTTGAAAAATGACATAAAACACCAAATATATGAAAAATTTACCAGTACCAGTCCTGTACATTATGGACCTAACCTTGCAAAGCAGATGGATACGCCCGTTCCCGTGTTTCTCACTAGCGAATCCATCTTGCAAAGCTCCCGTCTAAACCGTTTGGGGCCGGTTAGAAAGTCACAAGACCAATCGGCGTCGAGGGGCAGTACTTTCGGGCGCGGCGGAGTATGCAAGCAGTGAGAAGAGGCTGGTGCAATTATGGTGGAAGAGATTAGCGTGGATGCTGCTAAAGCGCCAATTTTATCAGAACTTGATGACATTTCTTCGTTAAATTAAGAACAAAAAACAGCATTGAGTTGTTTTCTTTTCAAAAACAACAAAAGTCATGTACTGACATGTCTACAGTCGCCATGGTTCGCGTTATTCAGCTCTCTACGGAGTTTAGCCAACTCGTCGATGGCCGTGCACCTTGGTTTGGGGCTACGACGTCACGTGTTTTGTTGCTCTGATTGGCCTGTAAAGATGTGACAGACAGAACGTTAACTGGCTTGTTGACATCAAACAAAAACTGAAAGAGACCTAAAAAATCCACACTTTCCACACAAAGTGATTGCAACACTAAATGATCATTTGTTTTTATGCTACCATGTGACAAAAATAGCACTTAATGATATTATGCTGGTGTGATTGTGGACTCCCCAAGTTTAATAAATGTTTCTGCAGACTATGAAGCTAAAGGCTAATGTGTAGCTTCCTTAAATATTTCATCCTTATGTCAGCCCTTGATCTCCATGTGACACATAATTGTCGGAGCAACCCACTTTACAATCCTCTGCAGCTTTTTTCACATGCACTATTTTTAGATGAACTAAATGAAAGACTCTGTAGAGAGTACTATCACAGAGCTCTTAAGGTACCCCAGTTTTTGCAGAGGTGCATATTTCAGGATCACTGAGACAGCATGGTTTTTAAGAATGAGAAGTGTCAGCCTTATTGCTACAATTAGTAAAATGCAGATTACAAAGTTTAGTGTGTTTTGTTATGATTGCTTCATACTTTAAAAATGTAAATTTTGCTAAACCTTTAGAATTGTTTGTAGTTTTTAAAATTTATTTTAAAATGAATTTTAAGGATGCAGGTACCTTGTATGCATGTTACTGCTGTGATCATGTAAGAATAAAATAATTCATAAAATAATTCATACAAACTAGTTTTATTGAATTATTTTAAGGATACAGGTAGCTTTAAATGTTGCATGTTACTGCTGTGATCATGTAAGAGTAAAATAATTCATGAAATAATTCATACAAACTAGTTTGTATGAATTATATTAAGGATACAGGTAGCTTTAAATGTTGCATGTTACTGCTGTGATCATGTAAGAGTAAAATAATTCATACAAACTAGTTTAAGTTTAAAGTGAACAACTTCTACAAAAAGATTTCCCTTTATTTTCTGGAATTGTTCATGTTGTTCCTTCATGTTGTCCAATTGTTCCTTCTCTTGTAAACATTATAGTGAAGCTTGGTAGCTGCACATTAGAGAGATTGTTATCGGGACACTTTTGCATCCCAGAAAGTGAAGGTTTATTGTTGAGCATGGTTATACTGCTCAAAACACCTTGATAAGATATTTTTATTATAAATGAAGCATGCTGCAATCAGAAGTGATAAATTGAGCTTAGATTGCAAAACCAGCTTTATCCTGCCTAAGTGAGGTGGAACCATCCTGATATATGTTTCTTTTGCTTTTTATAAGAAGCTCTGATTTTTCTCCCGTGGTTTTTGAGTGCTGCAGCAAGATAAACACTTAACCGCGTGCAAAGTCAAAACAGTGAGTAGCCATGGAAAACCTGACAGGACTTGCTCTGGATGAGAAACGGAGTCACGGCTGCCCTAGAGGCTGGTAGGCAGGCAGACAGGCAGTGAGGCAGTCGAGAAGAGGAAGACGGTTTACTGCTTCCTCAGAAGCTTATCCTCATGGCATCCGTGTACCTGAACCACGATCCTCTGGACAGCCCTCGGGAGCTTCTGCATAAGATGAAGTACCTGTTTAAGACTGAGAGGGAGCAGAGAGCTCACATGGTAACTCTCATGTGCTGCATGGGTCAGTATTAATCTTACTGCTGAACGTCATTTCCTTGATAGATCATGTCTGTGCTTGCTAATTGCTAATAGTTGGTAAGATATCCTTGAGCAAAACTTATCTTGTAAGCTGCAATGAAGTGAAAGAGGGAGGAGGTTATCTGTGTTGTTTGTTTCAAAGTTCAGGAAAACACTTCTTTGCACTGTGCTTTTCTGGGGAAATATGGCAACTGAGTGAACGTGACCTTGCTGGCAGATCATTGTCTGTGTTATTGATAGTACACGTGAGTTATACTGTGTTCAATGTGTTCATTTAGAAGAGCTTTGTCAAGCAGAGACGTGGAAGATGAGTCATTGTGGAGACTGGCCTGCATCCATCCTGCCTCATGCACCAAAGGGAGGATAATCTTTAGGAAAAGTACAGCAATGACAAAGCAAAGTTGTTCATAATGTTGAAAAGAGGAATCAGTGTTGCAAGAGTCATGATCTTCATTGTAATCAAACTTAACATGGATTGAGTTTTAGAAGGCACAAAGTTGCCTCTTTTTTTTTTTTTTTTTGTTTTTTTTTTTAGTTGCATCTATTTGCATTTTGGTTTTGCTTCTGCAGGATCTCTGGCTGCTATGGTGATGGGAAACAAAAAAACAATGTGGTCAGCAGCAGTCAGCAGAGAGTGATGCTAACTCAACCTCTGGGAAATGACATCCTGCTCAATAGCCAAAGAAAGTTCTCTAAAAAACTTTCACTAACTCCAGAAATAGCATTTCACATTGACTCCGTGCAGCAGGGAGTGGAGGCAAAGCTACAACAATGAGCTGCTTGTTACCACCAAACATAATACAGCCTAATAGGCTACATAACAGGCTCACACAACAGAGAATTAAGCTTGTCGAATGATCATGATGATTCATCAAAGGAGATTTATGTTGCTCAAACGCTTCTATGGTGATTGCTTTATAATGTGAATAATTCACAACATGTTTGTTTTCTTTTTTCTCTCTCTTCCTCAGATGAAAGAGACAGAGTGCAGAAAAAGACATTTACAAAATGGATAAACCAGCATCTGGTGAAGGTAAGAACTAATGTCTGAGTGTTTTTTTTTTTTTCACCTTTTTCCTCCCTCATATGAACCTGATGACAGATCATGTCAAAGTGGGAATTTCTGCACATAAAAATCTCATTCATCTGTGCCCAATGTTTACATAAACACAAAAGTGAAAGCTGAGCAATCGTAGAAAATCTGACATTATTCACCTGGGCAATCAGGGAACCATTCTCCAACACAAACAGTCTATTAAAGAAGTATCAGCAGTGATAACAATTATCTGTCTCCATGTTTAGTCCTAGCATGCTAACATTCCTCCCCAGATGTTATTCAGGTCTGATTAAAAACAATTAACGTGACATGTGATGTCGCACAGCTATAGCAACGGCTCGCCTTTTGTTGGCTCATCCTGTGCAAGTTATTGAAACACTTAAGCTGACAGACATGCTCTAGCATGTCTCGTGTGTTTTTTTATGAAATGAATCACTATCAAGCAATCATTTGTAATGTAATACAGACGTCAGTGGTAAATAAATCACTCATTAACCCCTTAAAGGCTGAGAACACAAATTATAGCCAGAAAATTCTAATTTTTTAGGAACTGAAACGTTTATGTCACTTTCTACTGAAATCCAAAAAATTCCAAATTTCCATAAAATTAACATATATATTTTTTGTATCTCATTAGATGCATTTGGTGTTTTTGGTAACTGATAATCCACTTGAGGGCATTTTTATCATTTTTCAGATTATATTCAGAAGTTTTTTTATTTAGTAATTTATGATCATATCAATTAGAGGTATCATAAAAGTATGTATCAAATATGATACAACTGGCTTTAAGGGGTTAAGCTAAAAATCCCACCAATTTCTGCAATGCCAAGTAAATATGTGGTCCAGTGATTCATTTATTAAAGACAGTGTAAAGTAATGAAAATATATAGTTTGAGTTTGTTGTACAAGAGAAGACTGTTAGTACCATGAGTGTAGTTTCATTTATAAAAAGAACCTCAAGTTTATGAGATTAAGTTTGAAATGCATGAATGACAAAGCAATAATATTGGCTTTTGGATGCTGTGCATGTCTGTTTAATCTGCCAAATCCACACCCTCTTATGGGAAAGTCATTCCCGTCTCTGAACTGCCAAAAACTGCCAGTAAGTTTCTTCAAATCCTGGCATGAAAGGAAGATGTACCAGTTGAGTAAAGGCAGGTAGCTAGATAAACTGCAGTCTGTAACGTCGAAACATTTTGTTACTCATGTCCAAGCAGGAGAAACAAAAATGCTTATGAATTTTATATCACTGCAGTGCCAAGGATTTGTCAATCTTGGAGCCCCATATCACATTATCCTCTGGAAGAGACTTGCTTCTTGCAAAAATGATTTATTTTCTTATGCATTACAATGGGAATTGTAAAAAAATTAACACTCATTTCAAAGTAAACAAGCTTGTACACTGATGTTTCAACACTTAAGACGAGAATATTACTGGAATATTTATTGATTTAAATATTGAGGTAGCATGCTATGCAGCCTACACACGCCTGGGAGAGACACGGTGGGAGCATGCGAAGTGCATTGTTGGGAAACCCTGACTGTGTTTGCTTATACCTGGTCAGTAGAGCTAAAAGAGAAGGCCCATTGACCAGAACTGTAGCCTAGCTACCACTACTGATCAGTCTACTAAAGACGCATTAGCTGAGGTTCGACTACAAAATTTTTTTGTCTTTTATGATACTCACTATGTCAGATTAGTTGATCACAAAGCGGTGGCTAGACCAACAGACGTGACAGACTACATGAAGGTACACAATCAGTCATTGCAACCAACATTATGACATTGGAAAGAAGAGGGCCTAGGTAGATTGTACCTGGAAAGAGTACTGTAAATAAAAGTATTAACTACGCTGTACTGTATCTGTTTGTCTATCCAAATGTTATTATAAATGACAAGCTAGCTTTATGCTAATGCTAATGGCAGTTTCTCGCTTAGACCGTCTCTCTAACGGTCAGCTGTGGGGTCCTTCAATGGCACATCATAAAGGCAGGGATCTTGTAGACGGAGGTCAACACACATTTCCTCTGCACCAACTTCATGACTCTTTTACATTTCCATTTGGTTTGTTTACATTTGTGACTGTAGCGTATGCAGAGCACTCTCTGCTCTCATTGGCAAATGTCACTGATATGGAACAAATCGTAGCAAGAAGGACAAAAATCAAACATACTAGACTCTCTGTCGGGAGGTTGTGAGGTGTTGTAGGCCGGCTACACACTACAGGATTTTAAGCCCAATTTTAGGTAAGATTTGACCCCCCTGGACGATTGTGGGGGCGTATACCGACTGGAGCCTCGTTGCAAACAATTATTTGTCTGAGTAGTCTGCATGTGTGTGGTATCAACATGATTAATTTACTGCTCCAAATTGTGTCATAAATCGTCGTAAGACATCGGGTAGCGTCACCAGATGGATCATACGTACTTTCACCGCTCACAACCATAAACACAACTGTACCTTAATTCCAGCCAGGATTTCGTCCTGAGTCTTTCCCTTGTTTTATGATTTTTGCTTCACCTGTAATGCATGCAAGGATAGCCTGTTATGGAGAGACAGCAAGACCGGTATCGGCAGACATCCGTGTTTTTTTTTTTTTCTGAGGTCACATGATGCGAGGTCGTAGGCGGGTCTCCAGTGATCTGACAATCTGGTTGAGTCGTCTAGTTTGTGCATTCAGAGAATAAAGGATGAAAAATGTTTAGAAGTTGTCCTGAAGTCTGTGGTCTCCCACGGTTTTAAAATCATTTCAGATTAAAAAAATTGTCTAGTGTGTGGCCGGCCTTAGACATGGTCTTGATTGTCGTTCACTATGACACACTACATGAGTCAGACTATAATCGTGCTGAAAACATGTAGTCTGAACTGAACTTCAGGAGAAGACTTGGGCATTAGCAGGAGTATTGTTTATGTTTAATGGGATATTATTGAAACCTTGAGGTTAGTTATATATTTAGTTTCTGTTTCTATTTTTGTATTCAATGATGCTCTTAACGCTCTAGGGTTTTTTAAAAACGCTGTAAAGCACTGTGAATTGCTCTTTGTGTAGTCTATAAAACCTTTCTAGCCTTAAACACTGAACCAACATGACCAGTGTGGTAAAAATGATACCTGCTACACATTAGCATGCCTGCATGCTGATGTCAGTTCAAAGCGCTCTTCTGTCTGAGTACCGCAGGAGCTGCTTGTGTGGAAGGACGCCTGTTGTATTACCCACATAAGTCCTTAAACAGCAACAGAACTGTATGGCAGCTTCACTGGTACATTTTCTTCTAAAAGAAATGCAAATAACATTCTACATTGTTAACAGCCTCATATGATCACATGACTAGTGGGCCACTCTTCCCCTCTGCCATATTGAAGTCATTGTTTTGCTCCTGAGGGTTTGTGTGTCCTTTGATCGTCATCTTCAAAGCTTGGTACCAACATAAACCTGCCCTGAGGGTGAATTTAAGGGTTCCGCCAATTCCATTAATCCTCACTTTATGGGGATGGAGCCTCCCATGGATCAATGCTGATGACCACAGTTCTTCCAGTTGTGCCTAGAGGAAGTGTTAGCTACAGCAGTTTAGTGTCAAATTTATCTTAAAACTGGTAGAAAAGGCAGTAAATCATATTTTATGTTAATAGAACTGCAGTAAAACATGAAAAAGGCAGATGCTGACTAATGAACAACATACATGTTAAAACTAGTGTTCTTGTGCTGCAGTTTTTGACCTTGAGTTAATGGTTGAATTTGACTCTTTGTTACTATTTTATTTCATGTTTCACAGCCAGATTTCAGCAGGCCTCACACACAGTCAATGAAAAATCAGAGGTGCTGAGTAATAGTTGGGGGTCTTCTCGTCTGACCCAATAACACAAGGGTGCAGGTCTATTTTGGCTCCACAGCTGTGCCGGCTATCTGGGATTACGGTGCTGAAAGCCCTGTGTGAAAGCAGGTCAGCGGGCAGCGGGGTGATTTCAGAGGCGCGGTATTTAGGACAGGAAGGAGAGATGGGCCTACTGCAAGGAGAGCGCTTCAGACCAAAGCTGTGAAGTGCCACGCTTAAGTGCTTAGATTAAGTATCACAATGATGTCCTGCACGGGCTGTTATTTAGAGTATGGCTCATTCATGTAAGCTCAGATGGATTTGTAAATGAGGAGAAAAACTGTGAACTTAAACAGGGTTCTGTGACATTAACACCAAGTTGACTGCATGGCATGAGCAATAATGAATAATGGTAGCGATGAAGTTATGTGATGTGAAACATGGGCTGACTGAGGTTTTAATAATCCTGAGGGGTTTTCCAATGAGAATGGGGATTGTTATAAGTGAGATGAGGCCTGGCTATTAGAAATGAGATTAATGCTGCAATACAGTTTTATTCTGCATCAACACATCACTGCATTCAGGCCTTCCACTGATCAAAACAGTGCAGTTGGTCTTCAGGTGTTATCTCAGAACCTCTTTTGTTCTGTTCTTAACGTCTGACACAGACTTAAATGTGTTTCTTTGGGCACAGACCCGAGCCAAGACCCATCTTGATAAAGAGTGAAACCTTTTTGTTTCAGTTGTGGTCTCTTTCTTCTGACTTTTTCTCACAGTTTTTTTAGATCCTGTTTGTAATAGATTTGACTCTGGAACCCACTCCTCCTAAGTGATAACCTAAATGTTAACAAAAACAATCAACATGGCTGTGAATTTGGACTTGCTTTGTCATGCTTTCTTCATCCTTGGTGACGATGGTGTTTTACAAAGCATTGACTGCCATTTTGTCTCAGGATTATATTGCATTCTTATACTGAGTCATCAGTCATTCCACACTATTGATATTCGCGTCGGCCATTTTGTTTATTATTCTTCTTCCATGCCAGCTATCTCCTCCTTCATACTTTGTCCTATCTACACCATTTAAACTTTAAAAAATTCAGTTTCTTTGTCATTCGACTGCTATGACTTTTCTTATTTTCTCATGCTATTTTTAACTATTTTAAGGCTACTTTCAGCTATTTTTACCCTTTTTTTGAGCTATTGAATGCCATTTTGAGCTACTTTCATGCCATTTTATGCTATTTTATTCTATTTTTATGTTATTTTCAGCTATTTTTGTGCTTATGGCTATTTCCATCAGTTCTTCCACAATTCAGCTCTTAGCATCCCCATGCAATTTTAGCTGAAATTGCAATTTTGATCTAGTTTCCAATAATCTGCTCAATTTGCTGAATGTTTTCAGAAGTTTTTCATGCGCATGGGCACCCAAAATGTTAATCGTCTTGTAAATCCTCTCTGCCATCACAAAATCTTTTATGCCATTCAGTCACACATGCATGTGACATGCAGTGTTCCCCATAAACGTCAGTTAATGCACCAAAGATTCAGCTGCTTTTTTGTTCAGTTTCACCAAAAAAATTCATGTTATTGGGTTGCTCAACTTTAAAGTTAATCATTTTCTGATGCCTTAGCAAAAACATGTGCTCTTCAGTCAGTAGCTAGCAGTGAACTTAAGACGTCACCTATTGGAACATTTCAGCAGCTGTGCAAGAATCCCCAACCTTAGTGTGACTGTGAACCACGTGGTTTTATCCTCAGTAGAGCAATCTCATTATTTGATAGCCATACTTTGTATATTGTTGTTGTGAATAACAACAAATATGTAAAAACTCTCATTTATACGGGCTGAATCTACAAATATTCAACAGGAGCCAACTTTTATTGCATGCTCAGTATGTCAGTCACAATTGTATAATATGTGTCATAGTTGTTGATGAAACCACAATTTAGTCACATTTTTCTTTCGTCCTCATTCCAGGTACGAAAACATATCAATGACCTGTATGAAGACTTACGAGATGGACATAACCTGATCTCACTGCTGGAGGTTTTGTCCGGAGACACATTGGTGAGTTAAAGTCTTACTGCTTTTTGAAGAATTGAATGACATTAGAGGATTTTGTCATGAAGATTTAAATGTTTTCGCTTTCAATGGAGATTTATCTTATACAATCATAAAATTCTGATTGTCATAAGATGCCAACAAAAGGGAAGTCTTTTCCTCCACTGTAAAGAAATCAATCACATTTTCACTCTTTAATTGCATTATTGTTCTAGAAACTAATCGTGGGATTTAATGCTGAGAAATCAGTTCTGTTGTGATTCTGAATGTGTTCATAAAATCATATTTTTGTTTATTGTTTACACATTCTGATTATATTTATTTTTCCTTGTCTGTTAATAGACATCTTTAAAATTAGCAGATGTTCTCATCAGTGTGATTAGCTGGGCTGTGCTCTTAGATGAACCTAACATGAAAGTGGGAGCCGCTTATACCTGAAGTCTGTTGGATACAGATGGATTTGGTGCTTTGTGCCACGATAGTTGACCTAGAGCTTAAGAAGCAGCAAACTTGAGTGAGATTTTGAATGTTTGAATCTCTCATCAAGTCTGCAGTATTGAAGTATGTCAAGAAAGCAACTGGGAAAAGTTTACTGTTTGAATTTTATCAGATTTCCCGTAACTAGTGATGAATAATTAACAACCTTCTTTCTGCTAACTTGGCTTTAACACATTAATCAAACACACACAGTAAATAAATGTTACATTTTGATTTTTTGTTACATTGAATGTTCAAATAATGAGGAAATATACTATGTGTTACTAGTGGGGGTTATAGTCTTTATAGAGAAAAGTTGCAAATTATAGTTTAATTGTGAATATTTCACAACAGATGAACTGTTTTTATTTTATGTTTTAGCCACTTGGACAAAAAAGACCTAGACAAAAATGTGAATAGAGCTGGCAAGACAAAATACACTTCATTGTGTTTTGGCAGAGTGTCAGGAAATGTGGGTTGAGAGACTGCTGCTGTCTCAGGACGGTGTCGATTAGATACCCCATGCAGGCTATGGAGATGAGGCACAGATTTACTTGTTTGTATGATCTTTTATATTCAGATGCAGCACCCTTATTATTGGAGCTTTGCATGGATTAAAATATCCCAATTACATGAGAAGTTATAACACTTCTGTGTCAAATTCCTGTAGCAGTGTTCCCATGAATTCTTGAAAAGTCTTAAATTAGACTTTTGACATTTAAGATCATAAAAAGTCTTAAAACGAGGCCTTAACTTTTAGAAGGAACTTTGACTAAGATTTCTATTCTAATATTATATTTCTGGCAAAACGTGTTTGATTTTAATGGGGGTTTTTTTTGTTTGGTTTTTTTTGCATTGTTTCCTGTCAACAAACCTGCTAATTTGGGTTATGATAAATGCCATTATGCAGTGAATTTGTTAAGAAGAGGCATTAAATGTGCCAAAAAAAAAAAAAATTTTCGGGCATTTATGACCAAAAAAAATTCTTTGTTCCATACTATTTAATATTTCATAAACAGTGTAGTTAATACTCAAATTCAGCCCTGGCCACTGTAACAAAAAATCTAGCATACCTTTCATTTTTGATTTTTTTCTGAAAAAGTTTTTTTTTTTTTTTCTCAACTCAGGTCTTTTAAAGGTCTTGAACAAGACTAGGTGAAAGCTTAGTAAATGGCTGACTGCAACTATGTGGGATGCCTATTGAAATACTGGACAGGGGAGAGGAGTAGCTCCGCCCACTTCCCCAAACAAGGTATCCACAGGGCTACAGACAGAGCATGGCGTCAGCTGAGGTCCACTATGCTCCATGAACCGCCCTTAGATGTTGCTACTCTGCTGATGCAACTCAGTACAGCTCTGAAAGTATAGTCACTCAGTCAGGTAGGCAGTCACGTGTGTAGGGCTGGCCACGACGGTCAGCCACAAAGGTCTTAAAAAGTCTAAAATTGGAATTTTCAAAGTGTGGAGGAAGGATCTCTGCTGGCAGTGAAAAACATCATGGTGCACAAAATACTTTATATAAGGACAGTATGATAGATGGACAGTGCTTCCTTTTCTAAAAAACCGTTTAAGAAACTGATTATTAACTTAAAAAATGATTAAATATACTGTATTAATCTCTGAGGTTGAATAGTTTATGAAAGGGGACATATTATAAAAGAAAATATTTTTTTCAGGCTTTTCTAACACAAATATGTCCCCCTGGCCTGTCCACAATCCCCTCAAATACCAGAAAAATCCATTCCCTTTCCCCCTCTCTTTCTCCACCTTTCAGAAAATGTGTGCTCAGCAGGGGCCTAAGCACCCGCCCCCAGGTTTGGGTGGCCCTCCCCCACTTTGAGGAAAGTTCCATTCTCCTCTACTGATCCTCTCAGCTCCCAGCTGAGATGCTTGATAGCTCAGTGGGTTACCCTGCTGACTACAATTGGGGAAATTGATGGTTTGAATCCCAGACTAAACTTTGGAAAAAAGAAAAGTGTCTGTGATATCACGAGTGCTGCATCCATTTCCTGAGAGGGGTGTGGTCAGGGGTGGAGTCAGACAGCTATTTACCATTTAAAGCCACAGACACAGAAACGACTCGTTCTGAGAAGGGCTGAAACAGAGGGGTTTTTAGACATGCAAAAATCCAATACTGGAGTGTTTTTTTAGCAATAAATTTCACAGGCATGTTTTGGGGACCTCTGAGAACAATATCAACTTGTCTTACAAGGGTAAAATATGTCACCTTTAATGGAGTGACATCAGGATGAGGGGGCTATACATAATAGCAGTGCATGATATTGGATTTTTACCAATATCTGATATGCCGATATTTTGAGTAATTTTAGCTGCTAACAATATCAATACTGATATTTAAATGAAGTCCAGAGCTAAAACTTCCGCCTTTGAAACACACAATTTAAAGTTTAAGGATGAATAAATTAACATTCAGTCCTTAAACCACAGTTTTAAGTGTAAGAAATAATGATAAATAAAGAAAAAGACTTCAGCTGAAGTAAGTCTGTCAGTTTAGCCTAAAATTTCACTAACTTCTTTGTTCCTGTGGCCAATATTTACAGCTGATATAGGCAGATTTTTATAGCCAATATGTTGGTTGTAAATATCAGCAGATATTTTCATATCTACAGAACAAAAACTAACATTTCTAAGACATTTTTTCTATTTTACTTGTATTTTTTCCAGATACATTCCACTGTTGAGACATAAAAAAACAATACAAACATAAAATCTGGACTTAAAGATAATTCTGAGTACAATACAAGCCAAGTAAATGCTAACTCAAAATGGCCAAAAGGGCATATATACACATTGATTCTAATATGAGTCATTTTTGACCCAGTAATGGAAAAATACAGGATACAATCACGTGTGCATCTAAGGATTGCAGCTATGTTTATATAGGAATCATAAAAGCTGAAATTCACCATATTCCATAGTACAAGTTCAACAACCCTCACATATACGGTACAGTGTGAGTGGCTCTAGTACTCTGGCTACAGATCTGCATGTTATCCAGCAGACTGTTTGCAGCATTATTTCATTTCTCTGTTAACACGTCATTCTTTCTGAGGTCTTAGTGCAGCCCATGTTATCATGCTGTGATTTCCCTTACTGTTTAAACTGCATGTGTTCCTGTGCAAGGAGCCCCAGCTGTTCCTCCCTCTCCTGTGTAACTAACTTTCATCCATTAAGTAGTTATCTGTTTTCTGTTTACATCCTGTTTCCTTTCTACTTTCTTCCTTCTCCTTTGCTCTCTGTTCTTTGATTTCTTTTCTGTCCATTGTCTTCCTCCCTTTGATTTGGCCGCCATGTGTGTCCATGTCTTCCTTTCTCCCCCCATGTGTTGCCTTTTCGGTGATAAGCCAAGGGAGCGTGATTTTCTGAAGACATTGCGGTTGGTGAGTGGGACAGAAGCATGTGCAGTTGAGCAGCATGATGGAGACACGGTGGATGATGATAAGGGGGTACGTGTGGCCTGCCCCCCCACCCCATCCCCCTTTTAACAAACTAATTTAGAGCGTGTTGTTGCAGGTTAACAGGAATGAAGAATCAATCCCACTGTATGATTTGTCCTTTTAGTAGCCGTAGAGAGTTGCTGTAGCTGAGATTGTAGTTCTTCTGTAGGCGTATACATCACTGATTCTCTTTTTTATTATGTTGCTAAATTTTTGATTTCATATGAGAGTTTTGGGGTTTCAAAACCACCTTATTTGATCAAAAATTAAACTATTTTCATGACCTGATGACACTTATGATGCTTAGAAATAATGTAAAGACCCATGCTTTGAATAAATACGAGACAAAAAGACACAAAGAAATAAATTTGGCACAGTGACCTCACAAAAGTGGTAATGATCTGCAGTAAATACCAAGAAAATTAGCACTGAAGCGTGGGTCTTCATATCTATTTCACTAGCTTTGCCTCTCATTGAGCCACACAATCAAACACTCCAATCCTACGTGAGCATAAGGACATTTTTCATCTGCTGCTTTTGGGTAATTGAATGAGATCCACTGAACGTAAAGCCGTGGGAGTGGGGTTTAAGAAATGATATCGCTTTGCTACAGAGATGAGCCGGAATCTTCTCTCGGCTTTATCAGCTAAGAAGCGCGGCTGATTGCAGCACAGGTCTTTTGCTGCTGCTGCATCTTGGCTTCAATGCATTTTCCATTTCATTACCTCATCCTGTGGTCCCCGACTGTCCACGTGCATTTGCCACAAAGATGTGATTAGAAAACAAAATAATGCATTCGCTCTTATTTTAAAATCACAATTTGTGTCTAAAGCACAATATCAGTATGTTTAATGTACGTTGTGCGTGTTATCTGGCAGTGTTAAAATTTTTAGGGATTTTTAGGGACACAAATGGTGGAAAATGTTCTGTACATGCACAGATTTTGAGCTGGCTACTCTTGTTGGTAGAGATTTTGTGTGTTCTTTTAAGTCTTTACCTCACCTGATCAGATGGTAAGCATGCCATGTAACTTTCAAGCTACTAATCATTTGGCTAAATTTCTCCGTTGATGTGAAGTATGAACTGATCATCATTCATGTCTCCTTTTTGTCTCCCTGTATACAGCCTCGGGAAAGAGGGAGGATGCGCTTTCACAGACTCCAAAATGTACAGATAGCACTGGATTATTTAAAGAGGCGGCAGGTAAGGATCAGTGAAAGTACCATTTTGAGAGATTATGATTTTGAGTTTTCACATGTGGGTCATTCTTTTGAATGCAATATCTCAAAAATGCTCCAAAGGAGTTTTTTTTCAAACTTCACACAAATATTTACACTGAATCAAGGATGATCTGATAAGATTTTGGAGGTATAAGGTGAAGGTCACTTAGCTTTACAGGCGTCCCTTGCCTATAACAACATTGTAATTGGATACATCACAAAGACATATAACCATATAATGGTAGATCAAGTTTGCATCTTTTCTGTGTTGTGTTGATAGAAGACCACGACAATTTTTTACAAACACTCTCATTAAACATTGCTTCAGCCTGCAGCCAGATTTAAGATCAAAATCCGTCATACAGTGATCCCATGGCAAAAAATTATCCATCATTTTATTGGTATTTCTGCCCCATCTTTGGTTCATTGCATTACATTTTAATGCAGTTTGGAAAAGGTCAAATTATTGTGTTAGTCCAACCAAAGTCAGACATTTACTTTCATGAAAACATATTAGTTTGACATAATTGAATTTCTGAAAGTCAGACTTAGACACAGAGATAATGCAGTTGGAGACTGATTTATTCCTGCATGTATAGGCTATGTTGTAATTGAACCCAAGATAGAATAGGTGTTCTGTGCATGCTCCATAGCTCTGCAGGGGGCTTTAAATTGGAAGTTGATGAGCAAAAATGCTGAGCATTGCAGAGGTTGCAATAGCACTTAAGTATATCTCTATCAGCCAGAGGGATAGCACTGGTGTTTTTCTCATCTGATACCAGTATCACATGTCCGATACTGCTAAAAATGCGGGATTAGATATCGGCAAGTCCCTGTGTTTATGCACCGATCAGATACTGTTTTGTTTAAAACCCTTTCAGACCAGTGTAGTTGTGAACAACAAGAAATGACACAGGTTATTTAAAGTTCAACACTTGAACCGTAAATTGTAGTCGCTTATTTTTTTCTCTTGAAGCTAGCTGTTGCACAACTCCAGTGATGCTATCCATGCCTTAATAAAAGCGTTTCTTGCAAGCCTGGTGAACTTTTCAGGGGATTTAAACTTGAGTACTAATGGCCATATTATTGGCCTGAATAGAGCATGATGAAGAGAAAGAGAAATAATGAGTCTGTGATGTGGCCCTCTGTGCCATTGTTATTTAAGTATTTAGCAGCAAATCTCACTAGCAGGAAACAACTTAGAGTGTCACAGAGAGGCTAGATTGTGATTGTATTTGTTAAGCCATGTTCTCAGGTCACTGCAGGGCTGAAATAAGCCAGTTTTTCTCAGCACAGTTGATCCAGAAAATTTCCACAGGTAATGGATCAATACCCAACACTGTAGAATCAGAATCTGTATCAGGAAGTAAAAATATGGTCTTGGAACATCTCTAGATAGCATACATTGTAGTTGTAGCTTAAGCAGAGCTTAGAGTTTGAACAGAATGGGGGTTGACCGGAGTTAATTTTACAGGGCTGATACTGATAGCGATTATTGGTAGTTTATGAGACCAACAACCAACATTTTGAACTGATAAGCTTTAACAGTAAAACAATAACACTTCAGACAAAGTTGCACACTTATCTATTTATTTATTTATCAGTAAAGTAAATTGCAGATACAGATATCCATGTATGAGTGATCAGCCTATCATAACTCACTGAAAGGAGCATATTACCAGCTGTACCAAAGTAAAGCTGAACATCATTTCAAATGAAATGGCCTAATCAAGCTAGACTTGTAGCCCGACTTAAATGTGCATGCAAATGTACCAAGTATCAAAATGAAAGTAGTTGAATGATTATGTATTTTGACACAGGCTTGCAAATTCTATTAAAACACTTACATCTGAATAGAATACATGGATGTGTCAGTTTATGTGTGCAGCTGCTTTGTATTCTGGGAATTGCATGATATTGTGAAATCCATAATTGAACTGGGACAGCCTCACTCAGTGGTAATTATTTAGACTGTGCCTATTCTCCAAACATCACACTGTTGGACTCGTGGCACCTTACTGTATGAAAAATAACAATTCAGCTGCAGCCACTAATTGCAACAGCAGCATTTAAGGAGTCCTGATGGGGAATCACATCACAGCGGGGTTTCAGAGAGCTTTGATTGCCCTCCCCTCCCCCCACCTCAGTCAGGGCGTTATGAGGAACACGGCTAGGCTGAGCCGCAGCCAGATGTGACGTAAGACTTGAGACAAAGGACTCATAGATGATCACGGATGAGTTGTTCTGTTGTTTTGGCTACATTACACACCAGACACATGTATTCCCCCCTCTGTAGTCATTTAATGTAAAACCATCTCACTGTTTGATCTCTCCTAAATCTCACCCTGCAGCGTATTGATTTTAATTATTACAGATGATTAGGCTGGCACTGGAGGGATTCATGAAATCCTTTGGAATCCAACATGTTTACTCTTTCTGATGCTTACTGCAATACACAAGACTTTTCACTCCTTTATGCGTGTAGATTTAATAATTGCTGGTTCAGATCAGCAGTAGAAGCCTCATCCTCAACACTGATTATTTTTTAAATCCTTGGAAGACCATTGAGATGTAACAATGATTAACAATGATTCAGTGATACAACAACAATCAGGAATAAACAAATAAAATCAAATGGATATATATTAAATTATCAGAAAGGGGTTGACGGTAGCTGTTATCAAAAACATGAATAAAACAAAGTGTAAAGCCAGGATTGTCTATAATCACTGTTACCTCAGAGCCTCTTGATTACAGTAACAATGATCCCTGACATAACATAATGACAACTGCGCCCTCTTGTGGTGCTTTTTAAACAAAGGAAAATGTGTCTAGGCAGATGAAACACATTTGCGCTAGTTTATTAATCCATGAAGTACATGTAAAGCTGAATCACATGATTTAGAAAGTTGAGAGCAGGTTTTAAAGGGTTGAACACAATTTATTAACCATGTGTTTTCCATCTTCAGGTCAAACTTGTAAATATCAGAAATGATGACATCACGGATGGTAACCCCAAACTGACCCTGGGATTGATCTGGACCATAATTCTGCACTTTCAGGTCAGTGTTTGCATATTTTTTCTGGTAATTTTCATACTTTTAATTTCAGGTTTTAATGGAAAATTTGATCTGACTCTGCTGTATAAACTCAGTAACAAACAGCTCCTTATATAGAAATGTTTTCCTTGTAATTATGATTTCTGCAGTGTCTGCAGAGTTCATTCTGTCTGATGCTCACACCTAAAAAACCACAAAGCCAATTAGCACATTACCTGGTCTAGTCTGCCTACTTTTCTCCTGAGTCATGTGGTCCCCGCCTGCTATTGTGTGCATCTTCATCAGCGTTGCCTTATGCAGTGAAACTTTGTCTCATCCTGTACTCTGCATGATTGCTGACCAAACGGGCAGAGTGATTAGGTTTATTTTTGCACGGATACTGGATACTTGTATATGTCATGTCAAGATAGGTAACACTAGCAAAAAACACCTCATCATGGGGATTCATGAAGGCTCAAATTCACCAGCCTGAGTGCCATGTGCATGGGAGCACAGATATGGAATGAGCTACATGACAGCATAAAATCATTACATCCTTTCTCAGTTTTCAGTATAAACGTGATTAATTATTGTTGTTGTGTGTTTGCTGCCCCACTTATTATTCAACTTTGCATTGAATTTCCTGGTGCTGGTAAATCAGCTGTTGTTGTATGATCGCTTGTTGCTCATTTTGCTTCATGTGGTCGGGTGTGGACTAGATCTCCTGCTGAAAATCTCAGTCAGCCATTATCGAAGCCTGGAGTTGCCTTATGGTGCTACTATTGAGAAAAGGGCTCATGTATCATTGACCAAATGTTGGACTGATGAATTGATTAATGTCGCTTGTTGTTTAATCTGGGATATTTTTATGTAATGAGCTCTACTTTTTATTTGTTTAATATCTGCACCCCCTTCTTAAAGCTTCTGGAATCGGGATCCATGATATTGGATTTTTCGCCAGTGTCCAACATGCCAATATTTCCAAACTGTCGATAATTACAACCAATATTTTGACTATGAAAATCTGCCTATGTCAGCTCTACATATTGGCTGTACAAACAAATAAGTTGGCAGAGCTTTAGGCTGGATCAACAGATGTTTGTCAGATGAAGTCTTAAAACGAGTCATCGTCATTCCTTACACTTTAAAGTGTTTTTATGTAGGGCTGGGAAATTAATTGCAAACAAGATTAAATCACAATATGACCTGCTGCAGTTTTCAAATCACAGACAGTTGCTATATTTCTTTAACCTGAAATGTGTTAAAATATGAGTTCAATGCAAATTTGTTTGCAGCAGCAGCGGATATTTTATGCTCGAGACATTATTTATTAAAGTGTTGTTTTTATAATGTTTACAAAAGTACTACTTTTCTTGTCTATATGTTTTTCCTTAATCAAAACGAGAACAATATTAAAAAAACCTTCAGTGTGACAAATGATATAAAATTTGCAATTAGAGCAAAAATCGCAATGTTTTTTTCTTTCTCGAAATAGTTTATTACCAGTTTTTTTTAATCTAAGATAGTGCAGGTTATAATAAAGAATTAATTATTGCTTGTGTTCGTTGAAGAACACATAAGATGAGGAACCTAAAAAATAACTGCATATTAAATCACAATCACATTATTTTTGCAAATCGTTCCGCCCTAGTTTTAAGGACTAATGTTTAATTTATTCATCTTCAAATTTCAAATTGAGTGATTTAAGGACTAAAGTTTTAGTTGTGAACTACATCTAAATATTGATATCAATAACGATATCTGCTAAAGCTTTTGTAAATATCTGCATATCCAGGATGTCTGCAGAGTCTTTAAAAGTATTAAAAGTTGATAAATCAATTTAGCAAAAAATAGGCCTTTAAAAAGTATTAAAAATTCTTGAATGAACGACCATACAATCTTAGATTTTGTAGCCGTTTTTGATTTTATGTTTATCAGAAGAAGTTGTTTGCTAGTTTTTCTACTTTTGTTTTTAAGCAGTTAGATTCTGATGGAGCTCCACCAGATCTAAAGTCAGTCTGCACGCTTGGTTATGTTCTGTCATTTATCTTGAAACTCTGCTGTGTCTCTAGCTAGCAGGGTAACTATGTGTTTGATTGATGTGTTCACCTAAATAATAGGTAGATGCAGGTTTTCTGACAAGTGGTTGGAGGAGAAGGTGTTGAAGCCGAGGCTGAGCCTGATAGTTGTTAACATTTTACAGGATTTTACAAATAAAAAGCAGCTTTGCTGTGAAGCTCTTGTCTACTGTAATATAAGCGCTGAGTCTGTTAATGTTAGCACTGCTAGTATCTGTTTCTTAACTGAGTGTAATTTGTTACACACTGAAGATGCAACCAGGTCTGAACATATATGAAGAGGGTCTTGAGAAAGGTCTTTGATAGTATTGAATTTGATGTCAGATTTTCTGTATCTACTCTGATATCATGCATGGGCAAAAATCCAGTATTGTACATCCCTGTATAGTATAGCTAAAAGATCCAAGACACATGAAGAGCAATGTTGCACATGGATAAAGCCAACACAGCAAACACTTTTGGGAATTCATTAAATATTTCCAGAGCTCCCGAGTGTGTGGCACCATAGGCAACCACGTGTACCTGATGGTTCAACTGAAGGTTTTTACCGATAAGGCTGACATATGACACATACTGCTGATATTTACAGCATATGTATCAGCTGTAAATATCAGCATAAATGTTCATATCTGCAGATACTGATTTTGAACTTTTAAAGCTAATATCTGCTGATACTGATATCATGCTGAGAATATCGTGCATTCATGTTTCGTAAGGTGGGTGTCTGTTTCTTTCATCTTTGTCTTACTGTAGTTGTTCTGTTGTATTTTTATAGTTTTTGACTTATGAAGTAAACTGAACCAAATATTACACTCTTCTTGGTGTGCACCATATGTGTAATGCTTTTGGTGCAAAGTCATGCTGGCATACTGCTGGATTATGTTATGTAATAGTGTATCAAAGCAGGTATAAAAATGTTTAATGTTTTATTTTTTTAATTAGTTCCCACCTATAAAATAGATCTCCTTCTCCTTTCGTCCACAAGGTGTCAAACATGTGCAGCATTCTTTATGCTGGATGTGTCACGGCTGCCTTACTCATTCAACATTACATTATTTACAAGTCTCTCTGTAGTCCATGTTGGATTCTGCTCCAGTTGAAACTTGATGAGTTAATATCAGGTGGCTCCCTGTAGCCCAAAAGTTTTTACTGGATGATTTGAGACATCAGAGGTCTTTGACCTAGTTGTGAAAGTTTATTTTTGAATGCAGGGCAGAATTTTCTTGCAGTATGTTTCTTTTTAGTGTACGCTTTAAGTGAAATATTATGGTGATTCTAGTTCAGTCTTTTGCAGGAAAAAAGAGCGTTACTGTGTGCGTGTTGTATGCATATATGTTCTTTATGCTTGTTTGTATATACAAATATGTCTTTCTTTGTGAAGCATATTTAGCAGGCTGCTTAGTTATTCAGTAAACTGTATTCAAATGGAGCATATTGGAAAGTTGAAAATTAAAACAGTTGTACAGAATCCTGCACTATGAATCAGAGATTGGCTGTTGCATGAAATATTTTGAAGAGTTGTAATGGTTTTTGACACATAATCTGCTCTAGGCAGAGTTTTCTCCCTGAATGTTCTCAAAAATGTTCTCTGAGGGAATACATTTTATTGCTGAAGTGACATAATTTATGTCTAGTGGATTTGCTCTGTGTGTGCATGCCAGAAGCATCCAGGTGTCCAGAGAAGTCTTCACATTTCTCCTAAATACTTCTCCTCACTTAGGCTCTCTCCCTCTCTGGCTGTCTTGCATTGGATTATTAATATCTTTGCCACACCACTCAGCACTGAGTTGTTGACTGTGGGTAGCCTTGCATAGCTTCTCAGATGTACAGGTTTGATTGACACAGTACTGAGCCTGCATATTATGTTACAACAAGAATGCATCTATGTGACTAATGCCCTAAATGAAATAATGAAGGAAAAAGTACTTCATGTCATTTTGCCTGGACTCAAGCGCGTTGACAGGTAGCGTCTGTGATGATGCCAACACCTGCTGCTGTCATTCACACGCAAGCCCTTGAGCATTTGATCCAGCAGCAGCAGCAGCAGCGGGCCTGTTTCTTCATGATTTCGAAGGATAACAGAACACTTGAGGAGAAAATGTTGAGCTTCAGCCATGGTACACACCTTTGGCTTATATAATCATGGCTGGCAGCAGATGGACATGTATGAACCGAGCACTGTTTTTATATAACGTGCTTTTGTATGACAGGATCGGTTAAAGGACAGGGGTTGTTTTGGGGATGTACTTAACATGCTTTTCTTATTGCTGCGGGCTAATTTTTTCATATTAGCTTATATAAATCGAGTGTGCTGTCAGAGGTGGGTGCTGCTATGGTGCAGCTCAACTCTTGAACTCAAAGCTGCTGGTTTACTGTTACAGTGCTGAAGTTTAGATAATACGTTTCAGACATCATCTTTTGTTTGATCATTTCTGCTCAGAGAAGAAGCTGGTTTAATTTCACAAAGGTGCTGCTGTTCTCCATGGTGACTCCACCTGAGGCATGATGGTGAAAATACAAGAATTTAAGGCTGCCAAATTGGAGATACCTTTTGATACCACATGTTTGAACTGATTCAGTCTCTTTTATTTTTCATGCACTGAGAGGAAGCACTCTCTAATTTGCACAAATGGTTTTGTAGCATTGTTTTTACAAGCTATTCCAGTGCACTGAATGTCTACATTTGTTGCTGTGGTATGAAAACAAGTATCAGATTGTTTGATTTGTACTAGTAGAGCTTCAGAGTTTACATTTCTGTCATGACAGCCCTGTTGTTTATAATGTGTGTTCTGGTTTACTATTATCACATGCTTCTTGTTTGTCTTGTCTATTTTGCCCTGATATGTGCTCACTTTCTCTGTGGGTAGTGTAAAGCTTTACGTTTATCAGCTGTTTCATTCATTCACAGTTTCTCAAACAATGTCACATAAAAATGTACCGGTAAAGGATGTGACATTGTTATAATTGTTTTATCGTTTCTTTCAACAATACAGTGTTAAAAAAAGAAAGAAAGAAAAAAATTTAGGAAATTATTCCAGATAAATGCCTAAAGCATCTTCATGCTTAAACATAGGTGAATAATATTTTAATCAATCTTACCAATGATAATTTATTTCTTTGGACTTTAAGTCTGTATTTGTCTGAGGCTCATAGTGTATGAGAAAAAATATGTTGTGTAAAATTATTTTCCAATTTTGTGAAATATTACCAGTGTTCCCACAGAAAGACACTCTACCTGGGCGGTAGGGATGGCCACCTCACCCTGCCTCACTCTCTACATTAATCTTTTGTTTTCTGCTCTTTTGATAGTTGGGATACACGATGTTGGGCATGATAGCGCTATCAGCAGATATGAACATTTCTGCTACAACTGATAATTTAGCTATAAAAATCTGCCCATGTCAGTTGTCAATATTGGCTGAAGGGACAATAAATTTGTGGAGTTTTAGGCTAGACTAACACGTCTACTTCAGCTGAAGTCTTTTTAAATTCTTCATCATGCCCAACACTTTAAAGTAGGGTTGACTGATTTGGGATAATAATGTAATCTGATTTTTTTCCCCCAATAGTGCAATTGTGATTTAATGTTTGATTATTTTTTAAGTTCCTCATCTTATGTAGTTTTCATCAAACACATGGAATAAATCATCAACACAATACTGGATTAAACTAGTGCTGAACAATTTTGAAAAAATATCTCATTGTGTTGATCTCAAATCTCATATTTAATAAGAAAAACACACAAAAATGCATAAATTACGAGTTTTTGTTGACTGTTCTAAAGATTTGTAACTGGAATGATTGCATGACATGTAAAGCATAACATATCTGCTGCAAAAAACATTTGAAACTGGTATTTTGATACATTTCAATTTCATTGCACCTTCTGTGATTTGAAAATTGCTGCAGGGCATATTGTGATTTAATCTAAATTTTGATTTACTGCCCGACCCTACTTAAAATTCTGTTTTAAGGACTGAAATTTGTTAATTTGTTCATCCTCAAACTTTAAATTGTGTGTTTAAAGGTATGAAGTTTTAGGTCTGACCTACATGTAAATATCAGTATCAATATCGGTATCGGGCTGCACGGCGGTGTGGAGGTTAGCACTGTTGCCTCACAGCAAGAAGGTCTCTGGTGCGCGTCCTGGTCAGGGCCTTTCTGTGCGGAGTTTGCATGTTCCCTCCGTGCTTGCCTGGGTGTTCTCCGGGTACTCCGTCTTCCTCCCACCACCAAAGACATGCTGGTTAGGTTAATTGATCACTCTAAATTGACCGTAGGTGTGAATGTGAGCCTGCCTAGTTGTCCATCTCTACATGTCAGCCCTGCAATTGACTGGCGACCAGTCTAGGGTGTACCCTGCCTCTCACCCAATGACAGCTGGGATAGGCTGCAGCCCCCCCCCCCCCAACAGGATAAGGGGTATAGAAAATGGATGGATGGAAAATCGGTATCTGTTACACGTGATTTCTAAATATTTCATGTTGTATATTGGCAAAAATCCAGCATTGTGGATCTGATTTCCAAATCATCATATTAGGTCAAAAAGTTAAATATCAGTATTGACACATTCGGCAGTGGTGAAAATTTCTGTAGATATTTACAGCTGACATATCAGCCGTACATCTGAAATAAATCACGTATAGGCCTTAAATACTGGTGAAAAGGAAAACTGTACCACCATGTAACACTAAAAGGGGCCCATGGTGTCTCCTGAACACTTGCACACAAAATGTCTTTGCTCAAAAAACATTTGGTATACTTTTGAATAAAAAAGGTGTGTATATATGGGAATCAGTATCTGCTAAAATAAGGGGGGAAATATTGGCATAAATCCAACATCATGCATTCCTAATTCATTCAGCGAAGATGCTCAGATGACATCACTCGCCTTTCAAAATATTTCACCTGATAGTCTGTAATCATAGCAGGTGAGCTGCATATGTGAAGGCTTATTGCTGATTAGGTCGAGTGATTAAGTATGAGATAATATTGGCAGCAACACGCTGATGAAAAACATTGAAACAGCAGCATACAAGGCTTCTTTTTTTTAGCATGAGATGTGGCATCGTAATTGTTGCATTTGAAGAAAGGGCATATTAGTTGATGTCTCTCTTGTGCATGTACTGTAGATGGCGATCCAATTACACAGTTACATAAAAAAGGGGAAAAAACATAAGAAAATACACTTGGGTGGCTGTAAATACATCTGTGTGGCTCAGCCAGATATTGTTTTTGTGCAGGAAACATTGAATTTGAGGCGTTATAAATTTACTGATATTAAAGAACGGTATTGGATTTACTGCTAGCTCTTACAACATACTTCTTCTGAACCCAACATGAAGCTTTTTACTTGCAGCAATTGCTCTAAGGGTTGCTTACAGCTGGCTTGAATTTCATCTGACTGCATAAATGTGAACTCACACTGGGTGAGACGCCTTCCTTGTTTGCTCACCTTATTTTTCTTATTTATTGCTGTAAATCCAGACCTTTGTAATGCATTTATTGTGAAATCTCATATGACGATAACATTAAAATTGCAATTTATTGTACAGCCCTAGTATAAATCACATTAAACCTGTGAAATTGTCATTTTACTGAAATTTGCCGTGCAGCAAAATGATCTAATCCTAAAAATAATAGCGGCATTTGATAATTTTACCGTGAGACGGTCATAGATATGAGCTTGTATAATCCGTTCAGTGTAGTTTGAACTGTGTAGGCTGTCAGGTGACTTTGACCTTCAGGGAAACTTCACTGGCGTTCAAATATTGTGAGCTCACTGTGACACACTGTTATTTTTAGTTGAGCTGTGAGGTGACATTACATTTACTCTTTCTCTTGCTGCTTATCTTCTCTGTTTTGGCTGTGTAATTATTCATATATTCTGCACTCTGCCCCTCTTTGTTAGGTAATGTAAGGTAATCTTATGGTTTTTATTTGGTGAATCACTTCCTGGTCCGAGTATTTTCCCCCTTGTGAACTGCCGTGGTGGTGATCTGTTCAGATAATGGTGTTTGTTTAAACCATTGGACTTAAACCCGACCTCTGGCTCTGCCATTGTACGTGGCTTGATTAATAGACAAAGTGAAAGCACTTTGTTGTCCAGCTGGGATTTGTCCCTGCTTCTGCTGCTCTCATTGACCTACGCTGTCCTGGTTTTCAAAGGCTGTCTGACCGGCTGGGTCTGTGTTTGCTTCATGAGGCTAAACTTGCTGATCCAAAATTTCTCACAGCATAATAGGTGGCCACCAGCAGTAACCACTTGCAGTTTAAACAGTGTCCTTCCTTCACCTCGTCATTACTGACACAAATATTAGGAGGCAGCTGTGACGTGTATGTTTACTGTGTAGACGAGGCAGACTATCCAGCCCAGAAACAGGTCCGTCTACAAGTCTTTCTCTTTCTCGCCCAGCTGAGAGACGAAAGCACGTGGGGCCTTGTCTGTGTGTGCATTTATGGTGGTTGTGCTGGATTAGCAAAGCCGGAGAAATGTTTCAAAGGTCAGAAAGGATTCCAGTGTGAGACGAGAGACCCAAGAGTGAGCACGCGAGCGAGGGAGAAATGCAGTAAGAGAGAGAGAGGGAGGGAGACAGAGAGGCTGACCGCTTCTCAGCTGTGAGTCTGTGAGAGTGAATGAAAGGGAAAAAGTAAACTCTGCTCTGAGTAGAGTCGGCTTCATATCTGGCTGCCGGGTTGTCTGTCACTGCTTTTAGCCTACAGTGCAATGGCTGTCTCTCAGCGGGATAGTTGCTCTTCAGATCAAGCTGTGATCATTGGATACTTAGCCTAAAAACAGCACGCCGTTAGGAGTTTGTTGATGGGTATGAGACCCTTTGACTGTCAGCCATGGGAAACATCTGTGGTTGTGTTCGAGGCCCTAAAGAGGAATGCTACGTCGACCCCAAGAAAGCTCCACTGAATCCTGATTCTAGAGAGCTCAAAGGCCGCCGCTATTTTCAAAGAAAGAAAAGGAAACAAGATCTTCAACCTGGGGAATCTTTCAGGATTCCTCAAAGAGAGATTTTAACAAGTACAGCTATTAATGATGAGAAGGAAGAGCCTCAAGATAGCCAAAATGGGAACACAAAGGAGACCCAAGAGAAGCTGGAAATACAGCCACAGGTGGAGACACATCTGTCCAGGCAAGAAAGCATCAGCAGAGGAGTTTATGTCGGAGAGGTACCAGTTTTGATCATCAAAGATCCCTGTAATCCATCTTATAGCAGGAGGTTAGCTTACAGGTTGGCAAGGACTTCCACAGAGCAGATTGACAGAAGCAGATCCACTGTAGACGGAAAGCTTCGAAGTGTTAACACAACCTCCAGAGGGGCTTCAGCTAAAGATGGTCTGCTTGTGAAGAAGCTGCTACAAAGACAGCTAAGGAGGGCTGTTAGCTTTGGAGCAGTGGAGCACATGCTGCGGCCTATGAGGGCTAACGACAGACGAGGGAGCGAGGAAACGTTTGCCAAGATTATATGGGGCTCTCAAGCAAACAGGAGGAGGAGACGGAGGACCATCACCTGCTCTGGTTACGTCGAACATCTCCCAGCTCCTGCCAAGTGTATTTCCAGTCAACACGAGGTAAACGTAGAATGTGTTATAAATACTCAACACTGGTGTGATTCATGGCAGATTAATAAGGAGATTTGCTGGTGTATAATGTAACTTCAGCTCTTCAAGGCTGCAGTTTAATTCAAGGGGTAAAGCACTAAGAGTGAAAGCAGTGTGCTGAAAAAATCACAGTTATTTAGAGCAACATTAATTATTTTGGTTAATTTAATTATCTCATTACATAATTTTAGACTCCATCAGCAGGTCCATTGTTCATTGAGTATTATGTCATCTTTCTGTCAGTTAGCAGCCATTATTAGACACACAGTAACTCAAAAAACACACATTGTGAGCAGTGTTAATTCAGTTGACTAAGAATATGACTAAAAATACTCTTCTGCAAGCTTTTTTGCATGAGGAAGATGGGACTTAGGCTAGTTAGAAATAGATCTTTGATAGTAAAAACCCCTGACAAAAAGTAAGTTTAATTTTTGTTAAGGTGAGAGAGAAGGGGGAGTGTGTGTGTTGGTTTCTGTTTAAGCAATGTGACAGAGAGCGCATGAGCTGTTAGGTAGGTTTAATCTGTAACTGTTCTGTGTAGCTCAGGGGCCGTTTTTGCATGAAATTAAACCAAAATGTGCTATCTAGATGAAAAACCCCAGCTCTCCCTGCTGTTGGTACTAGAGTTCAGACTCACAGTAATTGCTGCATCACACCCAAACTTTGTACCAAATCCTGTTAGTTAAAAGTACTGATCCAGTGTTGAAATCTTTGTTGAAACCAGAAGGGTTGCTGATGTTTTTGCTCTTCTCTTGACCTGCCTTGTTATGAGTTTGCGATGGTTACAGATGGGGTTTAGTTTTACTGTATGGTGTATACAATGGCCGCAGCTGGTGTAGCAATTAGCTTGGTCGAAGCTTTAGCATAGAGGCAGCTTTGACACATTTCTTTATTAAAACACAGAGCACAGGGCCACACTGAAAGCTTCTCTTGGCAGAGATGATGTTTTTGCACTTCTACCAACTGGCGTCTGCACAGGTTTCAGCCTACAACAAGCTCTGCTGTTTGCAAGCTGTGACAGCGCTTGTCTGTTGCTACCAGAGCCGCTGTGCTTATTATCTCTGGAGCGTTATGAGTGTTACAGAAAGAACGTTCTGAGAATCTTTTGAAAAGTCCTGTCCCCCACGCTTTGTATGGAAGGTTTCCAAGATGAATTTGAAATATATCTATGCACTGGATATATGAAACAGTCTGTCAGGTGTGTCCGGTCAAATAAGGGTACCAGTATAAATTCACGATTCTACCCCTTCTGTGATAATACTACTACAGATAAAAGACTTTAATTAATGTAGTTTATTCCATCAATATAATTTTAATAAATTAAAGTATTGATAGTGTATTAATTAATGCTTTAAAGGTATATTAATTCCACAATTTGGCTTTTTAAGTTAGTTTAAAGAGAATATATGTAAGGACTATAAATTTTAGGAGGGAAAATAATGACTAAAATGTAAGGAGCTGTTATTGACTGTTTTTGCTGACTATAAAGGTTAAAAGGACTAAAATGTAACTAAATCTAAAAAACATTTCCATCTAAAAACCTAAGACTAAATCTTAGATAGCTTTCAAAATTAATACTGTTTTGAAGTGATTTAAAACCACAAATACCATCTGTACAGATAATTATATAAAATGTATTTTGTAACATATCATATTAAACTGAAACTATTATTTTTATTATTTTCTTATGATTAATTGTTTGTTATGCCAAAGAAAGTATACTGACATTGTTTTTAGATCTCACAAGTCAATGCTTTTTGCACACAAAATGGAAAAGTTTCTGTTTTCAGATAAAATGAGCTATTTTGTTGTCATACAGAATAGGTTTATTTGGGTTTATTTGTGGTGGCTTGGGTTTTGGAGCATTTTTAACAGGCTTTCAGTATAACTGATAAGAATCTTCATTGGTGAATCGGTTACTTCAGTAGTCTGTTTTTTTTCATATGAGTGGATGATTAGGAAACTGAAGCACGTAGCTGCTTATTGCATTTTTGATTCAAGTTTCCCTGTCAGTCAGGTGGTTATTTCAGTTGCAGCTTCAGTCTGTAATCAATAACCCCAAAATGCTCTAGAATGGTGTGTGAATGTTTATGAATGCGAATAAGGGGGTACTTTTCATAGCACTCTCTATCATCCCATCAGTGTGTGATAGTGGGAATGTAAAATGTTAATGCTTTGAGAGAAAAAAGAAGAGAAGAAATAGCTAACCTTTATTAATCCCTCGAGGGGAGATTGAGTTTTAAACTCTTGAGCATGTCACACACAGGCTAAAATACATGCACATGCACAGACAAGATCTTCTGGTCATGCACTGCAAAAATGCACTATATGAAAGTGAGGGGATGCACAGGAAAGAGCACTGGAGTCGTCTAAAGGTGCATATATGAAAAGGCCATATAAGTGAACTCTATTTAACTTTAGCTTCACCTTTTTTTATTATGCATGCATGCTTACAGATCATTTTGAGACTTTTTTGATGTTTTGATGGCTTTTAGCTGAACATTATACAATACTGACCACACTTTTTGATTCCTCAAAGAGATATATTGGAAATATCAGTGGAGGGATTGTCAGTCCTCAGTTCTTTCATAATAGACTCTGTAGGCTTATAACAGTGGTTCATACAATTACTAATACAAATGAAAATACTTCTCTATTAATGACACAAAGTCTTTTCCTTTCAACATCAACATTTAAGACTGTGCTTTGAATACAGTATTTTCGCAATACATATACCTCTAAACAGAGATTGGGAGCAAATTCTGGTGTGGGTCAGTTATGTTTGAAAGAAAGCACAACATTGCCTTTAAGAATTGATTAAGGTTTATAGATTCAAAATTGATCAATTTTATTGTAGCTTTTACTCTTTTTGCTTATCATAGAGACAGATCCTGTAAAATATCTAAAAATAGTTGAGAACCAAGAGAGGTTTGATGTGCTAAATTTTGATATTTTGAATTTTGAAGAATCATACCACCCAAAGTAAGCTGACCCAGGAAGTGCTCTTCCACAAAGTTCAGTACATCATCCTTGCTCTGTTAAAATTGGTTCCCACAGGGGAGACTTCTCTAACTGTGAGGGCACTCGTGGTGCAAAAGTGTCTTATGCCGGAAGGCATTCTGGGAAAACTATGCAGATTAAGGGATGACTGTAAAATGATTTGAGTGCAATGACAAAAACTACTTTTTAAACTTGAAGTCTTTGACTTTATAAAGTCAGAAGTTATAAAATTGGGGAGCAGGTGGCCTAGTGGTTAAAAGCGCTCCCTATGTACATGGGCGGCCCGGGTTCGAATCCGGCCTGAGGCCCTCCACCGCATGTCTCTCCCCCACTCTTGACCCTGTTTCTGACTTTCCACTGTCCTTCTCTGTCTAATAAAGGCACAAAAAAGCCCAAAAATAAATCTTAAAAAAAAAAAAAGTTATAAAATTAACCAGAAAAGTTTATTTTCCCCCCATATAAATCTACTACCCTATGAACACAAAAAATGAGTTTGTTTTTTTATAATTTTACAAATGAGTGAACTAAAGTTTTTCAATTTTTCTTGAAAATAAACTGATCAATTTTATTTATGTTTTTTAGGGTGACTATAACATGCCTTCATATCTTAACTCAACATATTGTACATTGTCAGATACATTTTCAGCATAATCAGGTATCTAATACCAAACAGGGAGCATCATATTGATACTGAAGATTTATCGTAGCCTTTCTGAATTTGTTATCCTTCATTGCTCTGTGCTCAGGAAAGGTTTAGCCCTTCCTGCTGAAGAAAGTTTGATCTGTCTTGCTGACATTGTGTTATGGTTCTAGATGCATTTTTTAAATGAACAAATACAGTTTCATTTCAGTAGCTAGCCCTGCCTTTCTTTCTCTTAATCTACTTGTAGAAAGGTTTTGTGTGTTGCAGATAAATACAAGCTGAATGGGTTGACCTGTGGGTGTATTCTTCTACAGTGTCTTATTTACAGGCTGGTGTTGCATTTGTCTTTGTCATGATTGACTGAGCTGTAGCATGTACATGCCATCATAGTTTCTGTTTCTGTTCTTTGTTATTTCCATGACTCATGTCACCTGGCTGCTAACAGGTTCCACCCTTTGGGGACTGATCAAGATTGATTGTTTGCTTTCTTGTTCGATTGATTGATTGTAGGAAGTTTATCTTGTAAAACCTACTCTTTTACTTTGCTGCTTGGTTTTGATGCTGTAAAGTCAAATGGTCTGTGAGATCTGAGATTTCATTTATTCCTCAAACCAACACCAACATATTGGTGTTAGTTGCAAGGGGAAATAGTCTCCAAATGCTTGAATCAATATAGCTGATGTTGTTAAACCTGTAAATAGAGACGTCTGTCTGTATGCCATCAATCTGCCTTTAGTCCAGCCTGCCAGCTACACTGTGGACTCAACCTGTGAGGCGTCACATCGGTATGACATGGTGTAAAGTGTTGGGTAATTTATGACACAGCTGTGTCTCATACTTGTGACCTGACTAGATTTTTTATGTGGAAACAGAACTGATAATTAACCAGATAAGGATGGAAATAAACTCATTCACACCCAATTTACACCAGAGTCTTGTCAAACACACATTCTCTGTCTTGAATCATTTTCCTCTATGTAGATGAATATTATCTTTGTGACGTTTCGGTTGAGACGTAAAGGTGTTGATTTAGTGTAGCAGTACTAAATGCTTCCAGATTTGTCTTTCAAGGCAGCATTGTTCTTATTTTTGACTAATAGGGGTTTGGTTTTAACCTCACAGTCTTATTAGTCACAGTTGTCTACCTATGTATGGTATTAACAGATGGTATTCTTGAGCACATGCTTAAAGCTGTTCTTCTCCGCATTTCTGTCAAAAATCTTAGTGTTTTTTTTTTTCTTTTTCTTTTTTTTTTTTTACAGCTCTTTCAAATCTGACAGACGAGTAACTTTGTGGTCAAGACCATCTTTTTTCAGTTGAGACTGTTGGGGAGGATAAAGCCCCATCTTCTTCCAAATTTGAGTAATTCACATGTTTATTACAACTCAACAAAGAGTGTTTTTTTTATATCATAATTCTTTTTACATTGATGTTGATCAGTCGTCTGTTTGTAGCTTGCACTTGGTTCAGAATGCAGCTGAACATCCTTTGACTGTGAGGAATCATCAAAAGCGTATCAATCCTGTAATGATTTCTTTCCACTGCCTTCCTGTCCACCTCTGGATCCATATTAAGATTTTATTACTTGTTTTTAAGGCCTTAAATCAGTTGGCACCATCTTATTTGTCTGAGCCTGTGCAGCAACATGAGAGCATAGCAGTCTGCACCACATGCAGGCTGAAAACCTGCGGTGACAGAACCTCTGAGTATTAGCTCCAAAACTGTTAAGCAGTACCTGCTGAAATCAGAACTGCTACAGCCGGGGGGAGTTTAGATCCTTGCTTGAGACACAACTGGCTTTAATACATGTTGAGCCTGATATTTGATAATTATGTTCCTAGTCATCATCTCTTTTTGTGTGTTGTTTATTGTTTTTTCTATTTGATCTTATATATTCTATATCACGCCTGTGCATTACTTTGATCAACTATGGACATTTAAAAGGTGCTTTACAGATAAATTTTTACTTGATTTGACTGACGAGACTACGGGCAATCCCAAGAGTTTAGAAAATCTACAAAGTTTGTTTTAACTGTGCATGTCTTATTTCTACTTTTGCTATAGTCATAAATTTTAAAACTTTTTTGCCTCTTTTTGATTGTTAATTTGTGTCTGTCTGCTGTGTCTTTTGTTTTATAACTCCATAAATCAATTGAATGGGCTTGGAAGGATACAGTGCCTATATAAAGTATTTACCCCCTTGGAGGTTTTACCCTTTATTGATCTTATAAATAGATCATGGTCAATATAATTTTGCTTTTTTGATCCCAACAAAATCATCTTTAATTTTAAAGTGAAATTAGTTTCTGTGAAGCAATTTCAATTAAATAAAAATATGTTATGTAAAATAAATTACAGCATAAATATTCACCCCCTTCCAGTCAGTATTCAGTAGATGTACCTTTAACTGCAATCACAGCTCTGAGTCTGTGTGGATATGTCTTAATCAGGCTTGCACATCTGGACACTGCAATTTTACTCCATTCTTCTCTGTCAGACTGGGTGGGAATTGGGCATGAACAGCCCTTTTCAAGTCTAGCCACAATTCTCCAATTCTCTTTTGGATCGAGGTCTGGGCTTTGACTCAGCCACTCAAGAACGTTCACCTTGTCTTTACATACCTGGGTTGTTGTCTTGCTGGAAAATAAATCTTCTCCCAAGCCATAGTTGTCTTGGAGTCTGAATAAGATTGTTGTCCTTGATTTTCCTATATTTTGCCACATTTATTTGCAGGCCTTCCATGTTCCATATTCCTTCCATTTCTTGATGATTTAACTGAACTCCAGGAGATGTTCAGTGCCTTTGAATTTTTTTTTGTTGTATCCATTCCCTGACTTATACGTTTCAATAACCTTTATTCTGAGTTGCTTGGAGTGTTCTTTTGTCTTCATGGTGTAATGGTAACCAGGAATAAAGATTAGCCAGTGACTGGACCTTCTAGACACAGGTGTCTTTATACTGCAATCACTTAAGACACATTCACTGCACACAGGTGCTCCCCATTCACTAACTGTAAGATTACTAGCACCAATTGGCTGGACCTCTGTTAAATTTTGTCAGTCACTTTAAAGGTGCAGTGTGTAAAACTGAATATCAACATCTAGAAGTGGGTTCTAGATCGCATTTCTCTGCTGGAAACTGTGGCAACTAGTTGAATTAAATGTGTATCTGTAATGTAAATACAATACAATAACTTTATCCTTTATTCCTTTTTTCCTCTGTTACCATGGAAATATGTAAAAATCCAAGATGGTGGCATCCATGGAGGGGACCTTCCCTATGTATGAATCAAAGGTTTATTCTGAGTTTATTCTTAGTCTCAAAATAGCTATTTTTGAATTTAGATGACTAAACACTTATTAAGATAGACTGTCTTAGAAATGTTTTGCTTTATTTTACCAAATTTGTTCAGCTAAATGCTACTAGGCTAAATATTACACACTGCACCTTTAAGAGGGTGAATATTTATGCAGTCACTAATTTTACATCACATTTTTTGTTTAATTGACATGACTTTGTAGAAATCTGTTTTCACTTTGAAATTAAAGAGGATTTTTGTGTATTTTTTGTCAAAATAAGTGAAATTATATTGAACATGACTAATTTATACAACCAATAAAAAGGTAAGACATCTATGGGGGTTAATACTTTCTATAGGCACTTTATAAGGAGAGTGCAGGATTGTTTTGGTATAATATCAATGGCTTAAAAAGTTATTATCCATATTTTAACATATGACATCTTCTGACAATAATATGTACAGCAAATTTATGAATTTAGGGAATGTAAAAATGTGACATTATGCTTTGCTTTGTATGATGAAGATTGTGTAGTTTTAAGCAGAAGCACTTTTTCATCCTCATTGCTTAAACTTTAAAGTGTGTTAATTTAAGCTAGTTTATTTTTGCACTTGTTAAGATTTTTTTGTTTATTTAAGCACTTGTCACATTTTCCAGAGGAGCCAAAGCTGCACGGTATGAGCTACCTTAAAAAGAGGCATACTGTATCGCTATTTAGTGCTCTTTCGAGCTCCCTGTCCATCAGATGTTTCTTTTAGTTCTCATAAAGATGGATGAATCGTGGTTTAACTGGTGAAAATACATTTCACATACTCATTTGGCATTTATTGTGAGTTTGGAAATATTTGCTTATCAGACATTGGCTAAAAATCTAATTTCGCCACCGTAGATGTGATGTGATATCATAAAAAGATGCCTTGCCTAGGTTCTGCATGGCATTGAATGACAATGCACATTTTATATTAGTGCCCTTTTATTTCAAATCTTATATTTCTACTTTTGCCAGATCTCGGAAATCCATGTGACAGGAGAGTCCGAGGACATGACAGCCAAGGAAAGGCTGCTGCTCTGGTCCAAGCAGATAACAGAGGGCTATGTTGGAGTACGATGTGACAACTTCACAACCTCCTGGAGGGATGGGAGGCTATTTAACGCCATCATTCATAAATACAGGTATTGTAACTCAGAAGAAACTGCAGCGGAGTGAACCTCCTTAACGCACACATATAATGTTCACATGCTCACTTCTCTTGCTTACTTGTTTATCTTGCTCTGAGTCTTTGTTTCTATCAATTTCAGGCCGGACATGATAGACATGAGCCGTGTGTCGGCACAGACCAACAGATCAAACTTAGAGCATGCGTTTACTGTAGCTGAACAGCTCGGGGTGGCAAGACTCTTGGACCCTGAGGGTGAGATTCATTCACAGTCACACTCAAAAAATGCTCTTTTGAACTTTGTGGATGTAAATCATGCAGAATGACACTTAGATTTTAGCTTTGGGGGTAATTCCTCTGAGTGAAGATCATATCACGTGTTGCTTTCTTGACCTTTGATATTTACCTTCCTCATCAGATGTAGACGTTCAGTCTCCCGATGAGAAATCAGTTATCACATACGTCTCCACCCTGTACGATGCCTTCCCCAAAGTACCTGACGGTGTTGATGGAATCAGTCCGAATGTAAGTCCATGGCACCGATCCACAATGATCTCCACCTAGTCCCAGTGAAAGTGCTGTCTCTAATGATGATAGTCCTTTTTCTCTGAACAGGATGTCGATATTAAATGGGTGGAGTACCAGAACATGATCAAATACCTCAGCCAGTGGATCAAACACAATGTGGCCATAATGTCGGATAGATCATTCCCAAACAACCCTGTGGAACTCAAGGTACTGATGATTTTAATGATTATCATGAGCTTAATATTGCACAAGTTAACACCAAACCTTCACATATTTATCCTCTCAATATATGCATGTAGCAGCTGAAGGATAGTATCTTTTTCACATAGCCACTGTGCAGCATCTGCTTTCTGTAACTGAGACTTAAAGTGATATTGAAGGATATAAGATAGCAGCAGTCCATTTGCTGCAAGAAGTCAATAGCTTTTAACTGTGAAAGAGCTTTTGTGCATCCCTACAAAGGATTGCAGTGAGAGCTGGGACATATGCTTGCAGGTTTTTGCTTCGATTTAAAAAAAATATATCTGCTCTCTTTTTTCAGGCACTTTATACGCAGTATCTGCAGTTCAAAGAACACGAAATCCCACTGAAAGAGAACGAGAAGACAAAAATCAAGAACCTCTACAAAATGCTTGAGGTACGCAAATGCAAAAAAGAAGAGCATTTTTCTTGGATCACACATATTTGATTGCTATCTTACACACTGTAGTAACAACAACCCTGACGTTGTGGTATGTCTGCAGATGTGGATCGAGTTTGGACGCATACAGTTACCCCAGGGTCATCATCCAAACGATGTGGAGAAGGAATGGGGGAAATTAATTGTTGCCATGCTGGAAAGAGAGAAGAGCCTGAGGCCTGAGGTTGAAAGGTATGTGTGGGCCTGACAATATTAATACCCTGTCTTTCTTGGCTAAACATAATGGAGACAGATCACTCCTTAGTGCCGCCTACATCAGAGGAAAAGGAATTCATTGCTCTTCAATGATTTCGTGTTGCATAGGGGTCTCTCTCTTCACTTTTCAGCTGATAACAAGTGACAGAAACATGTCGAAAGGCTACTGTGTGCATCATACAGAGCCCAGATCCAAGTTTTTATAAGCAGCCAAACAGAAAAACAAGGGCCTTATTCACCTTCATTTTCTTAACATTTTTCTTAAATGTATTCTGACGAGACTCTAAGAAAATCTGAGGGACTTTCGTAAATCTGTTTTTAAAATGCTCAATTGCTTGAACCTGTGTTTTGAAGCTGATGAATGTCATGTCTGAGTAGGTTGGAAGCACGTGTATATTCTTCCTAGTTAGCATAGTGAACCACCCCTTTAATGTCCATATAAGGGAAGAAGGTGGCAGGGTCATGTGCACAAGTAGAAATCACACAGGATCAAACAGAGGAGAGGATAGGTGTCAGAGATGCCCCTGAAAAACTATAAAAAGGCTGAGCTAGAAAGCATTTATACATCATAACGATGATAAAGATAGAAAAATAAGTGAATGTGTAGTACCATCCTTCTCATAGAGGCAGATTTATTGCACTTTTACTTTAAAAAATCTCTATAAATTGTAAGACTGTGAGTCATTGCTATGGGAATATTACATTGTCTCCTTCCAGTTGCAGTGGTGTGAACTGGTCAGCTTTCAGAATGGTGCAGAGTTACAAGTTTCGGCTTCTCTAGTCACAAATCTCTGGTCTGGACAGGACTTTTCCCTCACCCAGTGGTATCTGGGATTGGCTGTAGTCCCCCTGGGACCCCAGTGGGGATAAAGGATATAGATAGGGGTATGGATAATGAATGGATAATGACATATTGACATGACATATTGATGTTCATGATGTCTTAGTGTAGTATGGTTTTACGTCTGCACTCTGATTGATTGATATTTATGATGTCTTAGTTTGCATGGCATCATATGACGTCTAGGTTTTGATGTATTTTGATGTTGATGAATTATTATCTCATCCATATCTTTGGTTAGATTCTTTAAGTGTTTGGATTCTGCTGATGTTGTTTGCATGTCATATTCTGTCTTCTTGTCTTTTGTTTGGGTTTGTTGCTTTCTTCTGTTTGCTTCTGCACATGTCAAAGAACTTTGTAAACCCATGTTTTTAAAAGTTCTATACAAGTTATTATTATTATTATTATTACTATTATATAGGCTAACTTTGCACTGGTATATCAGCACTGAAATGTGCTTAATAATGTTCTAGGATTTTCTTCTTAGCCCTGAAAAATCCCAGTAAAGAAAGCTTTGGTAAATGTCAGAATCTTCTTGAAAACTGTGTAAGGGGGTTTTAGGAGCAAATATCTTCCTAAGAGCGGATGCTGAATGAGGTCCAAAGCTCTTGAGAAGCCAAAAAGGATTCAGGCTGTGAGACTAAGGCATTAGCATGCTGAGTTTAAGCTGTCAATAAAAACTGAGTGATGTGATCCCACAGACTGTGGAGGTTTGAGCTAAGCTATGCAAAGAAAGAAGATATTTTTTGATAATCTCATAACCAGTTTTAAAAGTAAAAGTATTTATCCTCTAGCCGTCATGCTGTCATTTCAAGTCCACTTTAACTCTCTGGGGCAAAACAATTGCTCTAGCATGCCTACCTCTTCTATTTTAAGATTGCTACAACCTTTTGGTAGTATTTCAACACTTGCCTGCAGCTTGTTGGGCTGTATTTTTCTCCCCTCATGTAGGCGTGGTTCTCTGGGATGTAAGGTCTGATCTATGGATTCTTTATTGCTTAATGATATGGCTTACAACTTTATGACTCTATTTAAGATACGTTTAGCTTGTGATTAATATGACAAATTGTGTAATTGCTTGAGGCAACCAAGACAGAGTTAAAGCAAAATAATGTGTAGATGGGAGCTGATTTTCCATGGGAAAGATTTCCTGTACAGTAAAAGCTAGCAAGGCTGCTACACAAGACAGCACAATATTGCTGAGGCTTCTGCAGGCAGGGCGCTCAAGCATCATATTGCAGACTCTCTAACGTCTGTAATGAAACCAAACTCTGGGCGTCGTTATCTGAGTTTGATTCTCAAAATGAAAGTGGAAATCCCCTCACTTACCCTTTGCCCACTTTAATATCTACCAGCATTTCCGTTCATTGGTGCTCAGTTTTAATTAATATATTAATCAGATTAACTGCCCATCTACGTGCACTGTTTGCAAATGAAAAGGGGTTTTGTTCTGCTTTAACAGAGGATCAAGTGATTTGCAGTTTAAGTAAAACAAAACAAAAGAATCTTTCACAACAGGTGGTCATGGTCTGCAGATCAGAAACATGACGTGTCTGTTATCTAGTTCCTTTTAAAAGCAAAAATGTGAAAACCCTATGAACTGAATTTGGTAGATCTTATGCCATGCATGCTTCAGTGAAGATGTTCTCTGATTTACTCTTATGGCAAGTCCAGTCAAGTTTCAGAGCTCTGTCCCTTCCCATGTTTGTTTGCAGGGTACATTTTATCACCAAGGAACATCCTTTTCATATTTGGTCTCAGCTGACAGTAATTCAGACTGGCTTGCCATCCTCCTCATGAACATGGTGTGTTTACTGCATTGAAGTTGGGTGTGGTGAAAGCGAGCACAAAAAGCCATTACAGCAAATGGGCAGAGCTTTGTACAGTCTCAGCTTGTACAAAGGTGTACTGTCTCAACCTGCTGTTTAATTTTCATCCCCTAAAGGCAGGGAATTATTTCAGGGTGGGATTCATTTTACATGCTCCTCACCTGGCTGTGGCCCTATAAATATGAGCACGGTGAAGCCGCCCCATCAGTTTATGTCTGTGAGCGCTTGCAGTCAAACTGTCAAGGTTAGGGCGAGGCCGAGGTCCCTTACAGATAGATGATTAGGAGGAGAAATGTAGCAGTCGTAGCTTGAGTGGCTCAGAGCAGCAGCATTGAAAAGAAAGATGGCTTATTTGAGTGGGCTCTCGTCTTTTAGCAACAGCAGCTTCACCAGTCTTGCCTCAAATGACACCATCATCACAGAGCCATTACAGATTAACAGCTCGGTCTTTCTAAATAACAACATCGCCTTTGGATCCAGGTGAAGTCACAGTGTGCTTGGCTTTTGTGAAGATTTTCTTGTAAGTGATAACAGCTTTATTTTGACAGCTTTTTGTCTCTGTACTTGTAGGCTGGAGATGTTGCAGCAGATTGCAAACAGGGTCCAGCGAGACTGTGTGAACGGAGAGGACAAGCTTGCCTTGGCACGAACTGCCCTGCAGTCTGTAAGTTTTCTGCAAGCTCTTATTAGCTTATAATAAGTTGCAATAGGCAGTGCAGAGTATTGAAATGTTTTTTTTCTTCTAAGGATGCAAAACGTCTTGAATCTGGTATCCAGTTTCTAAATGAAGCAGAGGTTGCAAGCTACCTTTTGGAGTGTGAAAACATCCTCAGACAACAAGTGGTCGACATCCAAATCCTTCTGGATGGCAAATTTCCTTTTGCAGATCAGCTTGTCCAAAGGTATGGAGCCTGTCCTCTTTTTAAAAATAACACCCTGCACTCCTTGCAGCATCAAAACGTCTCACATTGATTTTCCTTTTCCAGGGTATCAAAACTCCGGGATGACCTGCTCGCCTTACGAGCTGAGTGTTCTTCCGTATACAGCCAAGGTCGCACCCTGACAACAGAACAAACCAAAATGATGATCTCCGGCATCACGCAAAGCCTCAACTCTGGTTTCTCTCAGAACATCAACACAAGCCTGACACCAGCCCTTACTCCTGCACTCACTCCAGGGGGGTTAGGTACCCCTGGATCCACGTTCACCTCTAGCCTTACACCGTGCCTCACCCCGTCCTTGACACCTGCCTTGACCCCCGGCCTGCAGCCCTCTTCAGTCCAGAGCTACATGGTGAGCAGTGGCGGTATGGACCCAGGCAGCCTCAGACAACTGAAACACATGCAGATCCGTAAGCCCTTACTGAAATCCTCACTGGCGGACTCCAACATGACAGAAGAGGAGGTCAACATGAAATTTGTTCAGGACCTCCTTAACTGGGTGGAAGAGATGCAGGTGAGTAATCACTATAAGCTTAATATCTAATGCACTTTTGTTTTAATCCTACAAAGTACAGAGTATTTGAATATGTGTTTTTCTTTTATTTAAAGACGCAACTTGATCGTTCAGAGTGGGGATCAGATTTGCCAAGTGTGGAAACGCATTTGGAAAACCACAAAAGTGTACATAGAGCCATAGAAGAATTTCAAATAAGTCTTAAAGATGCCAAACTGAGTGAGGTAAGTGTTTAAGAATTTCTCTTCATCTTGCTTTTAATCGTTGTGAAAATAACAGTAATCATAGATAATCTCAAAGTAAATGTTTGTCTGAAATAAAGCTGTGGTTGCACGCATTATCATTCATGAAATGAGTTTTTATATCTGCAAGGGAAACTAAAAGAAAACTGTTTTCTTTTCTTAGATTCAGATGACGATACCCCTGAAACTAACTTATTCTGACAAACTGAACAAACTGGAAAAGCAGTACGAGAGGTTATTGGTAAGGAGTTGTTTAAGCTTTTAAGTTTGGTATAAAATGTGTTTGTTTATGTAGGTTTGGTTGGCTAACTTCATGCATGCCTTCTTCTTTAAGAGCAATTCGAGAGAGCGGCAAAGCCACCTGGAGAGCCTGCATGACTTTGTGTCACAGGCGACTCAAGAACTCATCTGGCTGAATGAGAAGGAGGAAGAGGAGGTTGCCTTTGACTGGAGTGATCGTAACAGCAGCATTTCAAAGAAAAGAGACTACCATGCTGTAAGTCCCTTTTTAGACTGATACTTAATCTGTAAAATCCTTTGTGCAGACAGAAAAAAAGGCTGTTCAGTGGCTTGTTGTGTCTAAAATATAACCATAATCTCAGTAAAGGGATTTGTGTATTATAGACTGAATGCTTAACTTCATAGGGAGCACAGTGAGAGGGATGTATGATTGTTGGAGATTATGGAGTGACGGATTCTTTGCCATGACTGAATACCAGAGATATTAAGTTAAATCTCTCCACACAGGACCTGATGAGGGAGTTGGATGACAAGGAGGAAGTGATCAAGTCTGTGCAGGACAAGGCAGAACGCCTTTTAATCAAAGGCCACCCCGCCAGGCTCACCATTGAAGTAAGACCTGCATGCTTTTGTCCATGTTCTAAGCTCTGCGGTCAGTATTAAAACTTCAGAATAGCAGGAGTGTCTCCACCCAGCATACATCCTCCAGAATGATTCAAAGCCCTTTTATTCTTCCAAATTTCCTGCTATTATGACTAGATCTTGTTTTATTTGTCTTCTAGGCATACAGAGCTGCCATGCAGACACAGTGGAGCTGGATTTTACAGCTCTGCGCATGTGTAGAACAGCACCTCAAGGAGAATGCTGTTTACTTTGAGGTTAGCTCCTGGCTGTTTTTATCAGTAAATACAGCATAGTGTCTTTGTTTCTCACATCTGATTTTACATTCTGTTCCCTTGTGCAGTTTTTCAGTGATGCCAAAGAGTCAATAGATTACCTTAGGAGCTTACAAGATGCAATTCAAAGAAAATACAGCTGTGATCGAACAAGCAGCCTACACAGGCTGGAGGATCTCCTTCAGGAGTCTATGGTAAACATGATGCATGAAGTGTGTGTGAATTTGGAGGTTGCAAAAGGAAAAGAAGCTAATTGTTTTCTGTTGGGTGTGTCCCCAGGATGAAAAAGAGCAGCTTCTGCAGTACCGCAGCACTGTAGCTGGATTAGTGGGCAGGGCAAAGAATATTGTGCAGCTCAGACCCAGGAACCCTGACAGTCCTGTGAGATCCTCCATCCCCGTCAAAGCCATCTGTGATTATAGACAGATAGAGGTATATCTCCTCTTCATATAGCTTCACATTTAATCTCTTTCTTTTTTCCAAGATTTATGGTGTAATTTTTACTATGTGTATTGGTTAGATCACCATTTATAAAGAGGATGAGTGTGTGCTGGCAAATAACTCCCACCGGGCGAAGTGGAAAGTCATCAACCCAGCTGGGAATGAAGCCATGGTGCCCTCTGTTTGTTTCACTGTGCCTCCACCTAACAAAGAGGCTATTGATATGGCAACAAGGTGAGATGCCTGTGTGTTTAAAATCCTACAAATAAAGTTTTCTGACTTAAAATGACTGTGACAGAATACAAAACTGTCCTACACTATAACTGATGGTTTATCGATTTGTTCTGTTTTTCCTGCAGAACTGAGCAGTTGTACCAGAACGTCCTGTCACTGTGGCACCACTCCCACATCAACATGAAGAGTGTGGTGTCGTGGCATTATCTAATGGCTGATATCCGAGCCATCCGCAACTGGAATGTAGCCTCGGTATGTTTGAATCATTGTTTTGCTCTCATCAGCAACCCTTTTCAACACCAGTTTATCATTCACAGTACTCTTTTTTTATGATCAGTATTGTCTTTATTTCTCTCGCTTGTTCAGATAAAGACCATGTTGCCAGGTGAACATCAGCAGGTTCTGAGCAACCTGCAGTCCCACTTCGATGAGTTCCTTGAGGACAGCGAAGAGTCAGAGTTATTTACAGTTGCAGACTGCGCCCAGCTCGAGAGAGACGTTTTGGCCTGCAAGGATTACTACCAGGAACTTCTCAGATCTGCAGAAAGAGGCAAGGCTCAGATTCCTGTCTTGACCCTCTAAACTAGTACCTGCTGGTGCAAACTGAACAAAGCATCCAGAGAAAACACATGGATATTAAGCCTTTTTAAGCCTTTAGTTAATTCCTTATGGAATTTTGTTGTTTAAAAAGTTTGTTGTTAGAAAAGTGTTTATGGAGATGTTTGCTTTTTATTAAAACTAAACAATGAGATGTTAAAGTGAAGTTGCAGGTGTGAAATAGAGACAAAGATCTGGAGGAAAAAGTCAGCACACTTTGTTACATCATGATATAACACACAGCAGGCCAATTTAAGTCAGTCATGATGGATACATGTTAAAATACACACTGTTATCGAATCAATCTTAGCTCCCCTTTGTCACATTTAACTCTTATCTTTGAAAGACAACTGCTTCCTTGATAGCGTATGGCTTCAGTAAAGGAGTATGAAAATGCTGTGATTCAGATGCACTGCAGCAGGTTCAACTTGGGATAATGGTGCCATCTAGAGGTGTATCTGTGCAATGTTAGTAAACCCATGAAAAGCCATGTGGTCTCAAAACCCCATATGTTTTACTGTGTATTATAACTCATTTGTTTGGATTTCCAAATAGAAGCAAACTTTAACATTATGTAACTATTTATTTATGTCAAAATGAAACAAAACAATCAGTGTTTTCCACAGAATGATTAGCAGTGGCAGTGGTGGGCTAACCTGATTTATTTTAGGTTATATGAATATGAACTTGTCCATGTTTATTGGGCTTTATCCCTTTCGTTCTCTTATCGATGAACCCACACACATCTGCAGCTTTCCTCTTTATCACACACACTGCCCACCCCTCCCAGATTCCATAGGTTTAATTACTTAATCTCTGCTCTTTTGTCAATATTCATAATAATAATAATACGCTAACAGCCTTTATTTACAGAGCTCTTTTCAAAAGCAGAGTTACAAAATGCTTTGCGAGGACAGCAATGATACAACAAAACATAAAACAGACAGGCCATATGATTAAAAGCAAAGGGAAGGTTACAGAATTTAACAAAGTCAAGACATTAAATTCATTTTCGAGAATAGGCTCTCTGGTCAAAGTGTGTTTTCAGAAAAATTACTGACTCAATTGATCTGATGTCCTTGGGCAGATGGTTCCACAGTTTGGTGCCCCATAGCGATTTACCATATCCCAGTGATAATCCTAAACTATGAAGTCAGAACAGCAAGCAGCAAGCATCAGCAGAAAATAATTAAAGTGATAGCATTGGAGGCTCCAGTGATGCTTGATGAAACCTAGTATAATAACATATACTTGACTATCAAGTAAAGTTAACTTAATTTATGGAAGTCTGAGTAGTTATTATGTTATATATGCATGGATCTGGTTTTGATAAAAACAAGAAAGAAATGTGGAAAATATAATTGGATGGCTGCACATATAGCTGGGTGGTGCACCCAAGTATCATATATGTTTGGGAAACACTTTTTTCTAATGTAATAATTTGTTCTCTTTACACAGAGGAGCATGAGGAGTCTGTGTACAACCATTACATCTCAGAAATACGCAACTTCCGCATGCATCTGGAAGCCCACGAAGAACATCTGATCAGGCAACTCCGCACACCGCTGGAGCGAGATGACCTGGACCAGAGTCTGCAGCGCATCACAGAACATGAGGTATCAATTTTGGCGTAATCTAGCATAAAATAGTGAAGGACTAACTCTTTTTTTTTTTTACTTTAATCTTGATTTTCTACATGCTGTTTTGCAGAATAAGACAGCAGAGCTGAATAAACTGAAGGATGACCTTGACGTCATGAAGGAGAAGTGTGAGGTGTTCATAAGACAGGCTGCAGGTTCTCCCTCTGTGTCTAAACTTTCCTCCGAACTCTCCGTTCTTGTTCAGAGCATGGGCCAAGTGCACTCCATGTCCTCCATTTATATGGACAAGTAAGTCATCTCTTTGTCAAGGACCTGATACTTAGATTAAATGGAGTAATGCATTAAAATACCTGAATTTAATTGACTTTTTCTGATTTTGCAGACTGAAAACAGTGAGCTTAGTGGTGAAACATAGCCAGAATGCCGAGGCTCTTGTCAAGGCCTATGAATCCAAACTGTATGAGGAAGATGCTATGAACTCTGACACCAAGTCCATTGAGACAGTCATTTCAACCCTGAAGGTAGTACAGTGTCTCATTTAATATTTCACTACCTTTTACTAAGTTTTTAGCTCATAATAAAAAGTCTTTCCTCTGTGTGGTTGTAGCAATGGCGGTCAGAGATTGATGAGAAGCAGGAGGTGTTCCATGACATGGAGGATGAGCTGCAAAAAGCCCGCGTCATCAGTGATCGCATGTTCAAAGCACATAACGAGCGTGACTTTGACCTGGACTGGCACAAGGAGAAGGCTGATCAGCTGAGTGAGAGATGGCAGAACATTCACTCTCAGATTGACAGCAGGTTAGTCTTCATCTCTTTCCACAGGATTTTGCTTAAACAATTGTAAGGAAATATTTGAATTTATACATTTTGTATTTATTTCAGACTAAGAGACCTGGATGGTATCAACAAATCCCTGAAACACTACAAAGACTCCTTCAGCAGTCTTAATGAATGGGCCCGAGAAATGGAAGCAGCACAGCTAAAGGCCCAAGAAAATAAACCTGAAGATAGCAAGGCACTGGCTGAGCTGTTAAACAAACAGAAGGTACACTAGGATTTCTTTCTTCACTGTCACACAGAGTTCAAATGCAGATTTATAGATGTAGATTTAAAGTACTTTTTTTTAGGTCCTTGTGGCTGAGCTTGAACAAAAACAGAGCAGAATCGATGAGTGCCAGAAGTACTCTGAGCAGTACTCATCTGCAATTAAGGTACTACCACTACTTAGCCATTCTGTTAAACTTTTTTATTATATTTCCAACTTATGCAAGTAGCAGTTGTTTTTCCACTAATATTTTTTAAATAAAGACCTAGCAATGATAAAAATAAAACTGTTGTTTACCTCAGAAGGACACAACCTTATAACCTCACACATGCATATCTTTCCAGGATTATGAGCTCCAGCTGATGACCTTCAGAGCGATGGTTGACTCCCAGCACAAATCCCCTCTGAAGAAACGGAGGATGCATAGCTCTTCTGATGCCATTCAGCAGGAGGTAATACTGTGATTGAATTTACTCAGTACAGGATATTTGAGCTATGTGTAGAACAAATCCAATGACATATTGTCTTCCTTGCTTGATTTCAACAGTTTATGGATCTCCGGACACGCTACACAGCTCTTGTCACCCTCATGACCCAGTATGTGAAGTTCGCGAGCGAAACACTGAAGAGGACTGAAGACGAAGAGGTGAGAGGAGAATATTTTAATACTCCACAGCTCTCTACACTCACAGTGGCTTATGCAGCACATGTTAGACTTTTGGGGTCTTGTAAAGATGCTTTACCTTCTTTAACATTTATCTTTGCCTTATTTTGTTTACAAGATATCTAAGTCTGCTGCTTTGCATTTAAATACTCACAACCTCCAAAACAGGGAGGGTATTGCAAGCCACCTACATCTTTCTGTAACTGAGCTGCACTGAATTTTTTCTTCCTCCTTTTGTCATATCCTTTATTACTTGATTTATCCTGAATGTAAATCTTTGCTTCAGTGTAAAGGAAGCAAAGGTGATGCATGTGTGCATGAACAGGTATGTCTACAGCTGGTGACGGAGAGAGACTTTCTCGTCATCAGAAAGCCTCTCTCGTATTGATCTTTCTGCAAGAAATGCAGCTTCTCCAGGAGATTGAGTAGCATTTATTAATTTTTGATCACAAACATATTTTTAAACCTTTTTTTTCCTGAAGTGAATGACAAAAAGTTTACCAATTAAAGTGTTCGTAAATTAATTGATGAATCATGCTAGTTATAAAATCATGCAGTCTTGCACTTTCCTGGAGGGATTGTTTGCTATTCCTACATCTCTTTGGTAAGATGTAGAATTTTCATGCAGTACATTTTCACAATTTGAATTGAAATAGTGGATGACATGTTTTTTTGCATTATAGATTAGAAAGGCTTATGACAAAGCAGAGAGCGCAAAAAGGACAGAGAGCATGGAGCTCCAGAAAGCTGAAGGAGAAGTCGAGGTTAGTCAACTTAAACATCGGATCGAGGAACAGGAGACTCTGCTGTTTGAGCAACAAGCACAGCTGGAGGAGCTGGAAGCAGAAGTGGAAGCACAACAGAAGACAATCGAGGATCTTACCTTCCAGAAATCACAACTTGAGCATGACGTTGAGCAGTATAGCACCAAATTAGACATAGCTGTAAAAGACAAAGCTGCTAGCGATGAGGAATTAAGTCGTGCCAAGCAGTTAATCGAGCAGTTAGAGGCCAAGTGGGAGTTGGCACAGAAAAACCTGGAAGAAATCTCGAAGAAAACAAAGGAAGACCAAGAAGTTGCAAAACAGAGCTCCCCTCTTGTGAGTAGGTTACACATCGAGGAGGACATTGAGGAACAGGTGAAACGCCAGGAGCAGAGAGTGGTATCAGAAATTCAGGCGGCAGTTCAGAGTGAGTTAACTGCAATTAAAGAAAAAGAGAAAATTATGGATGAAACTCTTCATCAGAAACAGGAGGAACTAGACCTGGTGCAGAGAAAAGCAGAAATGGCTGAAGAGAAAGCACAGAGTTATAAAAAGATGCTGGACGACAGCAATAACCGAGTGAAGAAACTGCAGATGGACATGGAAACTGAAAGAAGCAACATGAGGCAGAAAATAGAAGACGCCCAGCAGGAGGCGCAGAACATGAAGAAATCAATCTATGAGCTTCAAGAGGAGATCAGATCACTCCAAAGAGAGAAGTCCTCACTGGAGCAAAGCACATTCTTCCAAAGCACTGAGGTTGAGGGTCTCAAAGAGCAGCTGAAAATCACACAAGGAGAACTGCATAAGAAAAACTCTGTAGAGCAGGAAAATGTTTTTAAGATTAACAACTTAGAAGAAGAGGTAGCATCCAAGCAGGCTGCAATAGATCAGCTGAAGATGAAGTGCAATGAGCTAACAAGGATAAATGTTTCGACTGATAGCGACATTAGAGGTCTTCAGATCCAGACAGAGTCACTGGAAAAAGAAAGATCATTTTCTGAACAAAAGATAAAGTCTTTAAAGAGTGAGCTAGAGAGCTGGAAACTGCAGCTTCAAGCAGCTAATGATGACAACAACACAATGAGAAGATCAGATCAGGCGTCACAGCTCAAATGCAGGAACCTTGAAGCAGAAATTCAAAAGAGCGAGTTAGTAGCTCAACAGTTGCAGAAAAAGGTAGATGAGTTAAAGCAGATGAATGCAGACATGGAAAATAATCTGAAGAATGCAAGAGCTAAACTTGATCAGGTGACGATGGAAATGGACAGCAAAGATCAGCAAATCAAAATCTTGAAGTCTCAGGCAGAGGGCACCAAATCGCAGGTTAAAATCATTGAGGAAGAGCTAAATAAGAAATCCCAGACTTACTATGAGCTTCAAATGAAACTGCAGGATTACAGCGAGGAGGTGAGGGATATGAACGAGCTGCAGCAGAAAATCAAAACACTCAGCTCAAAGATTCTCAGCTATGAGAGCCAAATTTCCAGTCTGAAATCAGAACTGAATTCAGTGTTGGCTGAGAGAAATACTGCGAATCAAAAGATCCACATGCAAGGTATCGAAATCAATGATTTGAACACAGTGATAGTGAAGAAAAATGCAGAGCTGCAAAAAGAAACCACAGAGAATCAGAAACATCGCAATAAAGTCAAAGACTTAGAAGATGAGCTTTTTAAGGAAAAGCTAAATATTAAAGGGGCAAATAGCAGTGCAGATAAGATTACAGAGAGCCTAAAGCAGGAGATGTATGCTATGCAGAATGACAAGAAATCAACAGAAAGGAAGCTTGAGACCTTGAATATTAAGATTACAGATTTGAATTCTTCCCTGCAAAGAACTAAAGATGAGTTGTCAAAAGAAACCCAAAACAACAAAATAAAAGACTCAAAAATACAACAGCTTGAGAGTGAGCTTCAGAGAAGTAAGGTAGCAATGAAAGAAGCAACATCAAATTCTGACAAATCACGATCAAATCTTCAACATGAAAATACGATCCTTAAGAGGGAGAAAACAGAGGCGGCAGAGAAAAACATGACGTTGGGATCTGAAGTCAGGAGTCTGAAAGAAAAGTTTCAGGGAGCTCAAAGAGAAGCTGAACAAAAGCAAAGAGAAAACTCTGCTCTTCAGCTGAAAGCCAAGCAGATGGAAGAGCAACTGGAGAAGTGCAAGAAAATGCTAGAAGAGCTAAAAGATAAACTAGAGCTCCAGAAAGAAGGCTATGAGAGGCAGCTGTTGCTAGTGCAGACTGAAGTCGAGGAGAAGCTCATTTTACTTCAATCTGAAATCTTGAGTGAAAGCGGCAATTCAAACAAGCAGTTACGCAGCGCAGATCTAGCTGAGATGATGAACAAGCATTTCAAACAGATGAAGACAGTGCATCATACCACCGTGGAAACAAAACACCAAACTGACCAACAGCTGCAAATCAAAATGGACAAACTGGAGCAAGAAAGAACGAAGCTTGGACATGAGCTCTCAAAGGCAAAGTCACAAATTGCCCAACTTGAGGAAGAAAAAGTTAAACTTAGTACAAAGATATGTGCTCTGCAGCGCACCGAGTCAAACGAGTCAGCTAAGTTTAAACAACTGTTGGCTGATAGTGAGCGGAAACTGACACTGAAGGACAAGGAAGCAAAGACACTCCAGGAACAAATCGATACGTACATTAAAGAGATTAAAAGTCTCTACGAAAAGCTGTCAGTGCAGAACCAGGCTGCTTTGTTGAAAACAGGACAAACTGCAGTGCCCTCCTATCAATGTCCAAAGTGCAACCAGGGGGAGGAGATGCTCAAAACGAAAGCCTCATCACAGGTAGGGATGAAGTTAACTCAGCATTATTGCAACACAATGCAACATTTTCATAAGAAAATACCATATACTAACTTAATACATATATTTACATATGTATTGATTATATTTGTAGGTTTTTTAGTTATCTATTAAAAATTCTCTTTACTTAAAAATTCTTCCAATGTCAATCTACAGATGACAACAGTGGAGAGAGAAAGCAATCTCAAAGGACAGGAGCAAGTCAAACAAGATAAAATGGAAGTCAATCACAGCCGAAGCCTTCATGATTCACTAACACAGAGAGCTCTGGATAGCTCTAATAATCAAACCTCCACTGTGCAACAAGATGTACAGGCTATTACTGTGCCAACGCAAGGATACATGGCTTTGTGTGGACTGACGGACAAACAGTCAACTAAAACACATCGAATCATCAGGACAACGACGTATCACATCAATGAAACTTTAAACACGTCAGAGAAGACAGATGAAAAAGTCACTGCTGTATATTCCTCTTCACAAAAGCTCCCAGATCAAAAGAGCAGCACAACTATTCAAATCCTGATCAAATACAAGCTCCTGGATCAAGAGATTTTGCGTAAGCTTGAGTTGGGTCTCATCACACTGGAAGAGGTGCAAGCGTCACTCACTCAGGTTACTGGCAAACCAACCTCGATAGCCGGAGTTTATGTGGAGTCAAGTAAGAAGAAGATCTCCTTCCTCGAAGCTGCTGAGAAAGGCTTCTTAGCTAAGACATACGCTCTTGAGTTTCTCGAGGCTCAGGCAGCATCAGGAAGCCTTATAGATCTAAACACAGGACAAACACACTCAGTGGAGGAGGCTCTGGAGAGAGGGATCATCGAAAAAGGCATGAAAGACAAACTGCTGGAGGCTGAGAAAGCTGCTAGTGGCTACATTCATAATGGCAAGAAGATGTCTACATTTCAAGCAATGGAGGAGAGGTTCCTTGATAGATTCAAAGGCAAGAAGATCCTTGAAGTCCAGGTAGCCACTGGGGGATTGATCAACCCAGATACTGGTGCCAGGGTGCCAGCTAACGCTGCTATAGATCAGGGTCTTATCAATGTAGAGATCCTTCTTGGTCTCTATGATCCAACCATAAATCCTAAAGGTTTCCACAACCCTGACACTGGACAGAAAGCGTACTATGCTGAAATACTGAAGACCTGCCTTTATGATGTTGATGGCGGCGTGTTCCTCTTCCCATTTGGTGAGAGACATCTAACAAGCAACTCTATCACAAGTAGTCACAGAGCTTCTGTCGTCATCAGCAGCTCTGGCGTTGAAATGTCTGCATATGAAGCTTTCAAGGCGGGACACATTGACAAAAAGACGTACCAGTTTCTGTCACAGCAGGAGAGTGAATGGCAGGAAAAGTCTGTCTTTGACACCACAGGGACCCCACTTCACATCATAACTGATGCCAAAAGTGGCCGACAACTTTGTCTAGAGTCTGCTCAAAGTCAGAGATACCTTGAAACATCTGAGCTTGATAGCTACCGCAGTGGCCATCTTAGTATCTTTGAGATTGCTGACATCATATTTTCAAGAATGGTTGTTGTTGAAGATGTGAACAGCCCCATCGCTGGTCTCTGGGACATCACCCAGAAGAAGAGGCTGTCAATATTTCAGGGTTTTCAGCAGGGTTTCACTGACAGAAACACTGCATTACGGCTGTTGGAGGCCCAGGCCTGCACCGGAGGAATATGCGACCAAACCTCAGGAGAGAAAGTTTCTATTGCAGAGGCTCTCAATAGAGGTCTGCTAGACGAATCACTGAGTCAGCAGCTCCAACAGTTTGAACAGGCGTACAACGGCATCGTCCACCCCAAGACTTCAAAGACTGTGCCCATCTCCAAGGCTGTTCAGGAGAATCTCTTCCCAAAGGATGCCGGATTTCGCTGTATTGAGTACCAGCTCCTGACTGGAGGATTGATCAACCCTGACACTCATGACAGAGTCTCACTTGAGGAGGTCATACAGAGCGGACTTATTGACAAAGTCACTGCTGCTGTACTCAAAGATGAGAAGTTCCTCAACAAAAATCTCACCTGTCCCAAGACCAAGAGGAGAATCACGTTTAGGGAGGCACTCGAAAGAAGCGTGTACGACTGCCACACAGGGTTACGGTTACTTGAGGCCATAAAAAATCACGGTTATGGAGCCAAATCGACGTTTCATTATTTTTGGGCATATAAGCATTAAGCAGCTGTAGATATATGCCTGTAGATAGCAGCAACTACACAGTGGGTTTCTGTTCTGTTTGTGTTTGGCTGTGAAGTCACCTTACCTTTTTAGTTCCTGTAAATGTTTTAATGCAGTGATTGTGGATGCTTTCTGTGCTTTGGCATTAATTTTAAATGTGTTTTTTTAATGTCCCTCCTTCTTAGGATTCTCCTCAAGTGATATATTTGTAACAAAGATAACAAAAACCCATCTGTTTGAATTCTAGAGATCTGTTGATGAGGAGAAGAGAGAACATGGTGATAAAGTTAGCAAACTATTGCACTGGATGTCCAATGTGAAACAGACCTCAAACATTGGTGGAAATGCTCTGAAAGATAGCAATGCCAACACAGACGCTTCTAATAAGCCCCAGGTAAATAGTGTGTCATTTGTGGTGTTTTAAAGTGTGTCTTGTCTTCAGTTGCTGCCACAGATATTTTATACGACATATTGCTTTGGTTTAATGGTGAAGAGTATTTTTAGAAGCAGAATTATAAAAGTCATTTGGTGTCACAGTGAATGATTTCTAATAAAGACTCACTGTTTACTTTCTGATTCATTTAATCCATATATTTTAAATTTTAGTTAGTGATCATAATTATTTCATCATATATCCTGTTACCCCAACACTTGGCTTTCATTTTTAATTTTTTTTTTGTTTTCTGAACTAAGTAAAAACAAAGGAAAAGTTGCACAAGCACTCAGAAAAAAATGTCAAAATGGTTTTTTCAGGGTGTTCATGGGATCTTAAAGAGTATTAAAAGTTTTTTAATCAATTTAGCAAAAATTAAGGCTTTTAAAAATATTAAAAAGTTTTAAATGCATAAATATAAGATTTTAATTTTTTTTTTTTTTAAGTTTTAACGATCCAGAGAGGTCTTAGGCTAGTTTTTCTGCTTTTGTGTTTAATATTTGGCTTTAATGACACATAAGATTTGAGCATTTACAATCCACCCAGATTTATAGAAATAAATGATTGAATTCAGTACACTTTTAATTCATTAATAATGAGCTAATAAAGTGAGCTTTGATTGGTCAATAATAGTAAAGTTCTCATTAACACATAAATACTTTTTAAATCTGTGTCGAGGAATATTATAGATATCTTGAAATGGGCAATAATACCTGTTTTTTTTGTCTCAAAACCTTAATGTATGCTGTATTTTTAAAAGTTTACTTACTGAAGCAAAAAGCTTTTAAATATGAACTTCCAGAATATGGTTTTGCTACTCTTAGGCCCCTTTAATAAAAAGAAAAAAACAGAACTTCCATTCTCATGGTATCAGGGTTTTCTCAGAAATCTCCAAGAAAGCTTAATTGGCATACTATGATTAGAAATACTACCAGCATTTTCTTGTCTATTGGCACAAATATAAACTCTACTGTATGTTATTCTAACGGGTTAGAAACTGAAGAGGCGATAGTCTAAAAATGTATGGAAAGGGTCATGAAAAGTTCGTTAAAAGTATTATATTTAATGTCAGATTATCTGTATACGCCCTGATATAGTACTGACAGAGTACAGTTCATTTTATTTGTCCCTGACATTATACAGCTAACACATGAAAATAGATAAAAATCCCTCTATTTTTACTGTACTCCTATAATAGCTTTCTAGTTGTGACAGAATTTTAAATCAAGGAACGATTTGGTGAAACAGCTGGTGGCCTTTAATAGTTTTCAAAATCATTAGATTGTTAGAAAGACACCAAATAAAGGTCAGACTCTCCCTCATTTCAATATTAAATCATATTTGCCAAAAGATAATGCAATTCCCAATCCAAACATTACTATTTGATTAAAAGTTAAACATTTATGTTTTCCATTCAGACCTTCTTTAAGGGTTGAAATTTGTACACAGTGAACAATTTTAAATCACACCTTATATCTAATTATTCTCACCTTCTTTCAGTATTTTTAGATAATGAATAAAGTTTCATGGTGTTACACAGACCACAAGCACTGGGCACATTTTAACCATGGTAGAACCAAGTAAATAATTGTGAGAGGTTTTAGTGTGCAGAAATATATGTCAGCAAGGTTAATTTTAAAAGAAATATTGTGTTTTTTATGAAAAAGATATCTTTTTAAAAATCTTTAAAACAGAAAGATTTTTGAGCATTACTTACCTGCCCCCTAAAAGAATCAAATTCAGCAATAAAATGTGTCATAATTCCAGGTGCAATCTTCCTTTTCTAATTCATTCTAAATTGACAAATTGAAAGCCCCTCTCTAATTTGGTTTCTGAAAATAGTGAAAGCTGTGTCTCATTCTCTTTCTTGCACCAAAGTACAACAATGCAAGAAATGACAGCATTCAATTTTTCCACTAAATTGAATAAATTTCTCATTGCATTAATCTGCATAGTTATTTTATCAGTTCTGCATTCGTGCAGGGCTTCATGTCAAAGTAGATGCTGTATTGTGAGTTTTGTCTTTCTTTAATAATTTATTTATTTTACATAAACTACATTTTTTTCCCATCTAATTCGATAGAAAATCATGACTGAAATTTTTAAAACATCCCTAGTGTGCAAATGTGTGATGATTTGAGCTCTGTATCACTTACTTTAATCAAGTTAGGTACAGCATTATTATATGACATTTACAAGTCAGCTTACTTTATATCAGATATTTATGTTTGTGTTTTAGGTGTCAGTGGAGGAAATGGTCACTAAGAAGGAACAGATTGCAGAAGCACTGAGAGCCACACAAATGATGCTGAACAAACACAGTGACAAGTGAGTCCAGCTCCCATGAGAAGCAGACTTTTCCGTTGTTTGCACCCTCAGACTCATTCTTTGTACTTTGTCTTTCAGGATGACAGAAGAAGAGAGAGAAAAGGCCCAGGAGCAGCTGAAGGAGCTGAATCAGGCATATAATGAACTATCCAAACATTGTTCAGATCAGACGTCCTCTGCAGACGAGGTTGGGCTCCAGGCTGAGTGGTTTATGTTTGTGTCTGATAATGTGTCATTAAACAGAGCCACCAGATGCATGACTAACATTTTTCCTTCTCTCCAGTACAGTTTGAGCATTTGTCTTGTGCATCTCTCTTTTTGTATTCCCTTTCACTGAATCATTAGGTACAGAAAAGACTTCTGAGTATGCTGTGAACATGCCTTGCTGCACCCAGCTTTGATCTGATTATTACCCATGTGTTTGACTTTAAACCTGAACAAGACAATAGATTGGACATGTAAACATTCACCTACAGTTTGTGATTTGACTAACAAACCTCTTTTTGCAAGATGCTGGAAACTGCATTCCCAAATGCATGATAGCTTTATATGTCCATGTCCTGTTGCATCCTTGAAGCAGATTTGCTCTTGATGTTTTAACATGCCTACTTTTGTCTGCCGGTGAGTCAATACTTTGTCTTGTTTTGAATCCTTTAAATTAAAATGCACAATTAACATACAGATTTTTCCTCCAAAATCTTATCAATAAGTTGGGATTTCTTTCCTTTTCCTTAGGATTTCAAATCCAGTGATAATATGCTTCTAACTGGACCCATGAGTGGCCTGTTGGATGACGTAACTGGGGTTCCCCTCCCTCACATGAAGACTGAGGCCTTTAACCTCTTAAAATCCGATCAGGCTGTCTGCCTGGACTCAGATGATGCTTCCAGACAAAGTCACAATCACAAATCCACTCTAACACATTCCCCAAAGCTAGCTGAAACAGACAAGTGCATACAGGGGTCCCATGTCACTTCAGTGTCTCTTTCTGACTTAGCAGCAGCAAGGGAAGAGGCCACGTGTGAGAATCCGATTATTAAAACGATAGAGATCAAGCAAGTCAGTGATGGAGTGAAGGTGTGCTACACTGGGGACACAGTGACCCTAGAGGAGGCGTTTCAGTCTGGTGTAATACCTGCTTCTGTCTATATAGAGATTCTGAAGAGGCAAGAGGGCTGTCGGGATATGATGAATTCTTGCACTAGTGAAGAAATGACATCCTTAGAGCCTTTGCAGGAGACTGAGGCTAGTGAGGTCAGTAGCTTCATATTAAAGTGCCTCAGAAGTAATAAATCACTGACATCAGGGAGGAATATTCACACTCTGAGGAGTTCTTGTGATGGTTTTAGGGATCAGGAGAGTATGTCAAGTCTATTAGATACCCAGGGAACTGCCGATGATGTTATGAGTAGCATTTCAAACCTCCAAAATGCTGATAAGCTAAAGGTGGATGCAGCCGTTCACTGTGATATGATGAACTCAAGCAGCACACTCATTGTACTCAGAAATCAGCAGTTTTTTGGACTTGTGTTGCCTCCCTTTGGAGAAAACAAAACCATATCTGAAACATTCCAAGAACAAATCACCACAGATGAGTTTACAAGCAGTTTGTTCAGGGATCGGAGCAAAATAGCAGCTTTTTACATTCCAGAAGATTCAGAAGTGGTTGACTTCCCCTCTGCGATTCAGAGAGGTTTCATTGACAGCTATACAGCAGAGGTTTTAAAAACCATAGAAATCCCTGATGTTTTCCCTGATGTTGATAAGCTAAATGAAAAGTTTTCATCTTGGCTGATGTATAAAAAACTCACACTTGATGGATGCTATGATGCAGATCATTTAAGAGTAGAAAACATCCCTACTTCTGAAGAAGCAAAGCACTTATTCATCTCCTACCTCTTAGTGAACAGTTACATCGACCCCAAGACGGGAAAAAGGGTCCTTATACTTGATAAACAGCTCAGTAGAATGGTTAGAATCTTTCTCGAAGATCCACTATTTTCTGAAAACACTGAGAAGAATGTAAGTTCTTTAACTTTCAATGTGGATGGTCTTTCAGGAGAGGCAGATTTAGGGATCCCGTTGCACATAAATGAGGATACAGAAGAGCTGATAAAATCCACTGAAGACACATTTGATCATCCTTATCTTGCCTCTTCTGCAACTGGAAGAATTACATTCAATGGCAAAATATACGTGCATGATGAGGCACTAAAAAATCATCCTTTCAGAGATTTTTTGGTCGATAATGATGTCGAAATGCACACCACAGGGCCTGAAGAAGCAGGGGAAACCTTGTGTCAAAATCAGACAGAATTAAGCAAATTTGCTGAAATATTACATGAAAATAGCTGGCAAACTGATGGAAAGGGAGTAGATTATGAAAGTATTAATTTTCCAGCTTTTCCAGGGATGTTAGACCATGCCGGCTCTTCATTAGGGGTGTTTGGAAGTTCTGAAACTTCCTCCCCTCAAACACTACCAGTCTATGAATCATTTTGCAGCGACTCAGGGAGTACAAATTTTACCCAAGCTGAGTTTTTGCACTGTGATGACTCGCTGGAGGGTGAAAATGAGCAATGCTATGTTGTACATCATCTAGAAGCAGAAATAGAGGAAGTGACTGTTATAGATGTCAGCTCAGGGAGCCAGAATGAGCTAGACGGAGCTTTCGGTGAGGGTCTAGTTGAAGAGACGACAGTGCTAGAACTGCTTCAGTTGGAGTCAAATGAAAAAGGCATTGTTAGAGACGAGGAGGGTGCGACGTTTGATTTAAAACAGGCTGATTTAGATACATGCATACCCTCAAATCTTCCTTTTTGTATGGGTGAAGAGCAGAGTCTTTTAAGGTCGTGTCATAATGTTTGCACAAGTGACTCTTTTCAGTCTGAGCCGATAAAAGATGACTTGGAACAACACATTCCCCCTCAAGAAAACAACACTCCTTCCATTTATGATGATGACAATCTGAGCTTTGTCAATATTAATGAAGATGGAAACCCACAGCAGCTGATTGAGAGGAAGGTTGCTGTCTTAGTGCTTAATCTGACCAGTCAGGAGACGGATGACAAAGAGATGGAGAGTGAGCGTCAGGATGCAGAGGTAGCAACAACAGGAAATGCAGATAAGATGACTAACTCCCTTTATCTTCCCCCTGCCTCGGTTGGTGGTCATGAATCTCTAATGATCTCACCACCATTGTGGAGTCAGGTTGCAGCAGAGTGTGTTCATCACACTGAGGGATTGCATTTACCGGCTGAAGACGATGACTCACAGGGTGCAATCAGTCACCATCAGATGGATGCAGCAAGTGCTGCTCCAGCTGCACCGTCACGTCCAGCAAGTCTGAGCAACAGGATTAGTACTGATCCAGAAAGCAAAACTCAACATTCAACATCTGATAACCACTCTGGATCTGACATTTCATCCTTTCATAATGAGTGTTTTATTGCTGGATATGATTTGGACGTAGGCAATGTGACTATTCGTGAGAGTGAATCAGACATTTCCTCATCACATCGCGATGTGTTGTTCAAAGAGAGTAGAATTAAGAATGACACAAGCACACTTCAGACACCTTTGGACTCTGAGCCGACTTCAAGTAGAGATTACTCATCTCTCAGGGATTTAGATAAAAGTGCAGGCATTTCAGTCTCCAAGGGTAATTGCAAAAATGATGACAACATTACAGAAGATGGCAGCAGGATAGAATTACCTCAGCAGGCAGAGCATCACTCAGAAAGTGAATTTAGAGTTGAAACTGAGCCCAGAAGTGTTCAAAATACTCCTAAGTCACATGCTGTTTATGATGAAGCTGCTGCAATGAACGTAAAGCTTTTTACTGCACAGGATTCAGACGATCATGCGCTAACCCCTTCCCAAATTTCTCCTGAAACCAGAGAGTTGCCAGGTTCACAGCACAGTGACTTGGCAGACTTTGAGTTAAGTACAAAAGGTCCATCCAAAGAGAGGCAACACAATGAGATTGTCCCCAACAGAAGTATAACAGAAGACAGTTCTGTGATGATAAATACACAAACAGCAGAGACAGAGCATGAAGAAAGCATAAATATTGGTGGAAAAGTCTCAGGAAATTCAGAAAGTACAATGGAAGGAGAAATAATATCAGATACTCTGCCAGAGGACAAAAGATCAGATAAGTGTACTGCTGAGCATCCCCAGAAAGTCCCGTCAGAGAGCTGTGTTACATCTTCCGCTCCGTCAGTGTTTTCTGAGGCTGTTAGGACTCATCCAGATGACCAGGAGGTTTTAATTGAAAAAGAGATGCATGACAGTGATCTGCAAAAGGCACCACCCCAAGAAAGTGACAGTACTGATGCCTCAATCACAAAAACTCCCAAACTTTTAGACAAAGACAGAGAGACATTACATGAACTTATAGAGAGCACTCAACCCGATCTCCTCATGGACTTGCTCAAGCAAAGCACCCTCTCTATGAAAAGTAAAGAAAAATACAGCTCAGAAATGATCATGCAGGATGGCAAAGCGAGTGAAAAGGCAGAAAAGTCTGAGACTCCAAACATCCAGCTGCAGCTGGTGGAGGTTCTTAAATCTGTCTCCTCAAGTCAAGACCTGTCAATGCTCCAGGAAGTGATGGACACGCTGAACACGGCTCTGGGGGGAGAGTCTCAGGAGGAGCGGCGGCATGTGCTGGAGAGCATCAAGGAGGAGAGCTCAGACGAGGGCTCAGATGAAAATGAATGCCACTCTGCAACAGGTCACCAAACATCCCCTCAGTCTGTCCAGACAGATGCCTGCAAAGTTGAGGAGGTCAAAAGCAAGGTAGACTTCTTGCTGTTTCATGACTCTCTATTAGGTTTTCATATAGGAAGAATCTGCTTATCTGTTTCTAATTTTTCTGTCTTTCTCAGCTATTCTCAATCCAGGATTATTTGGAGTGTGTTGGGAGACTTCAGGACCATGCAGATGTTTTAGATGATGTTGGAAATGATCTTTTAATCCAGACTCCTGTAGGCAACAACATGGAAGAACTACAGGTCCAAATAGAAGAATGTCAGGTTAGAAACCAACCAATGAACTGCATTTGTCATCTACTGTGTGAAACATGTGCTGGAAGTTTTTCATTTTTGTTATCTATGAACTCACAATATCCCAAACATTTATGCTATTTATCCAGTCTCTAGAGTCCCAGCTCTCTAGACTTGCTGGTGTCCTAACAGCAGATATGGAGAAAGCCAAGCAGCTCTTAAATTCTGTCGATGAGGGTGTTCCCATACAGATCCAACAAGATCTGGCCTCAACCTATCTGGAGTTAGAGCCCAATTTTGTTGCTGTGTCCCAAATGTGTACAGACAGGTGTAACTCCCTTTATCAAGCAATGGAGGCAGGAAAGGTGAGTTGTCATTGCCGGTATTAGAATATAACAATGTTTGAGCTGCATCATTTATCATCCAATTAATGTGATTTTAGGCATATCTGGATTCTACATACCAGAAGCATCTCAGTGATCTCAATGAATTAGTTGAAATCATCCAAAACAGCTCTGAGATAACAGACAATCTGAACGCTTGTGATGTGGACACGCTTAGCAGTTTGATCCAACAGAACAAGGTAACTTAAGTCTGATTTTAAGCATTCATATTCTTCAGTAACTGCAGCATCTCAGCATATTTCTGTCTTTGTTTCCAGGACATTGAGAGCAATCTGCAAAAAAAAGCTCGACTCAAGTTAGAGGACCTCACCTTTGAAATCCAGTGCTTTATTTCTGAGCATGCTCAGTTCCTGAGTCCTGCTCAGAGCAGCTACCTCCTTAAGTACCTCAGCAGCACACAGCGAGCATTCAGGGAACAGACGGACAGGCTTCTTACCCAGAGGAGTGACCTTAATGTCCTTCTGGACACTAGGGAGAAGGAGAGCCAGCAGAAGGTCTGCCTGTGGATATATCAACAGATGTTTTCTTTAAATAACATCTGTTAATACTTTTTTATGAAATATTTATAGTACATGTAGTTTACTGAATATAACATGTTAGTTGTGAGATTTAAGCATTACTGCTATAGTATGAACTGTTGAAAAGTAAAAAAAAAACTTTAGTGATTCAGCAAATTAGAAAATCAAAAGCTATTGGCAAAATTGACTAATTTTATGCTAAACATTAATGACATGCAACATGACAAGCCTTAGGTCAGGCAGCTAAAAAAAACAGAGTTTATTTCATTCCAATATTGATTTTTTTTTTTGCAGTCTTGCTGAATTTACTATTAAAAATATTTCAGAAGGAGTCCATAATCTTAAGTAGCATCTTTTTGTTGTATCATTTTTTTATCTTTGTACCGTTTCTATGAAAAGTATTCACCCTCTTTGATGTTTTAACCTTTTATTGATTTTATAAATCAATCATGATTCATAAAATTTGGCTTTGTAGACAAAAAGACTACATGAAAACTCGTCCTTAATGTCGAAATGTCAACAGATTTCTACAAAGTAATGTCATTAAACAAAAACATGAAAAACTGCTCAAGCTCTGTCAGCTTGCACGCAGATCGTGCGTTTTCATGTTCAGCCACAGATTCTGTAACGGATTGAGGTCTGGGTTTTGACTCAGCCACTCCAGAGCATTCACCTTGTTATCTTGAAACCTTTTCTATGTAGCATTCGCTGTATACTTCGATTCATTCTCTTAGTGGAAAATGAATTTTCTCCCAAGCTGTAGTTCTCCTGCAGATTGAATAAGATTGTCCTCCAGGATTTTCCTGTATTTTGCTACATTCATTTTTCCGTGAATGCATCTCCACAGTATGATGATGCCACCACCATGCTTCTTAGCGGGGATGGTGTGTGTGGTGATTTGCAGTGTTTGGTGTCTGACAAACATAGCATTTTGTCTGATGGCCAAAAAGCACCATTTTGGTCTTATCAAACAAAAGACCTTTCCCCACTTGACCATGGAGTCTCCCCCATGCCTTTTGACAAACTCTGTTAGATATTTAATGAGTTTTCTTCAACACACGTTCCATATTCCTTCCATTTCTTGATGCAGGATTTATCTGAACTCCAGGGGATGTTCAGTGCCTTGGAATTTTTTTGTATCCATCCCCTGACTTCTACTTTTCTCTGAGTTGCATGGAGTGGTCTTTTGTCTTTATGGTGTAATGGTAGCCAGGAATACTGATTAACCAGTGACTGGACCTGCTAGATACAGGTGTCTTTATACTACAGTCACCTGAGACACAATCACTACACTGCAGTGATCTCCATTTCGCTAATGGTGAGACTACTAGCACCAATTGGCTGGACCTCTGTTGAATGTTGTCAAACACTTTAAAGAGGATGAATATTTATGCAATCAGTTTTTTTTTACCTTATTTTTACATTTTTGTTTAATTGATAATATTTTGTAAATAAAAATCTGTTTTCACTTTAACATTAAAGAGTGGTTTTGTACTTTTATTGTACAAAACCACCAAAAAAGTCCTAATTTTATTGACCATGGCTGATTTTATAAAATCATCCAAGGGGGGTAATACTTACTATAGGCACTGTATGTTTTCTTGAATATTTTATTGCCTTTTATTTTTAGGATTCATAACTGGGATTTATCCTGTGAACCCTTTTACCACATTGCATGCCGAAGAGCCTGATCACTCCTGCAGACTAACCTTTGTGCTGATATTTTCTACAGGCCTTGAAGACATCAGAAAACAAGTGTTTGCAGGCAATGCAGCTTCTTAGATGGAAAACTTAACACCTGCAACAAGTCTATTAACAAGCTGGATTGGATGTCCTCTAAAAAGACCAAAATGGCAAAAAGCATGTTCACAGCATACTAGAGTTTTTGCACTGTTATGAAAGAAAATAGTGTCCTTTAAAGCAGATTTTGCATGTCTCTATGTGCTTTTATTGTCTCTTCAACCTTGTTTTGTTGTTTGTGTTCCCCGTTATTGATTTGGGTTTTCAGGATTTTTTTAGTGGATGTGAATTGTCTTATTTGTAGAGGATTTAGTTTTTTTTTTCTTTATGAACAGTCCTTACAGGAGAAACACAAGGAGTTCACAGAGAAGTTGGAGGAGGTGTGCGATAATCTCACCCTGACAGAAAACCACCTGATTGGACATAAGCAACAGGCTGAAAATGCTGAGAGTGTCACAGACCTGCAGCAGTACCAGCAGGAGCATCAGGTTTGACATTAATCTCCTTTGCATGGTTTGATGTCTTTTTATCAGCTGAAACTCATACCGACCCCGTTCTTCCTCTGTCTGTTTTCCAGGCCCTGCAAAAAGATGTGTTGACAAATGCCAGTGCCTTAAATGAAGTCATCAACAGTACTAAAAAGTTTCTGGAGGAAAACCGCAACAAGCTGACGCCGGATGAAATTGCCAGCATTGAAAACAAGTTGGAAGAGGCAAAAAGCAAAGCAAAGATCATCAACCAGCGAGCTGAGGAGTCCAGGAAAGATTTGGAGAAGGTTGTTACCACTGCTATAAAACAGGAGAGTGAAAAGGTAAGAGTTCAGACTAGCTTCATATGTACTGTATGTGAAAAATGTGCAAAACTCAGTTTTAAGATGCAGTTTACCGACATACTTTTATTGTGAACAGATTGTCTTAATTTGGTTCACCATGTTTTTTTCCTTAAATTGATCTGTTTCTGTAGGCTGCAGCTGTTGAGCGGCTAGAAGAAAGCAAGAACAAAATCGAGGGTCTTCTGGACTGGATATCAAACATAGGCAATCAAAATGAGAATGGTCTGGATCAAACTGACCATATAAGCAAAGAAAATGGAAACCTGCCAGAAGAGACCTTAGCAAAGGGACTGATGGGAGATGATGATGACGCAAATGGAAACGCTATGCAGACCTCTGAGAAGGATTTTGACAGTGAGGCCAGTGGGAAGAATGACACCTCCCTGGACCTTGATAAGCAGTACGACAGAGTCAAGGTACAGTTGTTTGCTGCAAAAAAGTTGATATTTTTACTGGAATTAATATTTACATTTGATATTTTTACAGGATTATACTCATTCTTTCATCTGTGCATTAATAAATATTTCAGGGTGATACTTGAGACTGCTCATCTTGTTTTAATTTAAAGCAGAAAGACACTAGTAGTAAGAACACACAGAAATTCAACCTTGAAAAAATCAAATGTCTTTTTCAATTTCTAAATCTGTTTCACAGTGATTGCTTACAGGTCCCATAGCAAAAAACATCTGCATTATATTGTTTTTGACATTTTGAAATAAAAAATCACTCCCTTGCTGGAATAATTGTAATTGAAACATGGTATTTGGCATTGGAGCAGACTTAACATTAAAAGCTTCTGTTTTTGTTCAAACAGTAGAGGAAAGATGTGTTTTGATTGTTTAGTCTTAGAGTAGATAATGCAGACTGACATTTGCGGATGCAGCTCAAAAAAATAGAATATCTAAAAAAAAAAAACATTTCTTCCCTCTGATTTATTTAAAAAATGAAACTTCCATATATTCTTGATTTCTTCACATACATATATTGATGATTACAGCTTACAGCTCACAAAAAAGTGAAAAAATCCACTGTCTCATATTATCAGAATGTAACAAAACACCAGTCTAAAAATGATTTAGAATACAGAAATGTTGACGTTCTGGAAAATTCTGTTCATTTTTGCACTCAGTAATTGGTTGGGGCTCCTTTTGTACAAATTACTGCATCTATGTGACGTGGCATGGAGCCATTCAGTCCGTGGCACTGCTGGGGTGTTATGAAGTCCAGGTTGCTCTGAAAGCAGTGTTAATTTTGTTGACTAATTATTTTCGTCATAGTTTTCGTTAATAGCCTTTTTTCCCCTGACGAAAACTAGACAGTAACTAATAAAAACAAGTGCACATAGAGAAAAAAACTACAACTAAATTAATTGACATTTTAGTCAACAAATAAAAACGAGACAAAAATGTTTGATAGAGACTTTATCCAATCAGACCTAATTTCGTCATGTAGAAAGTAGGGGCAAGTTAGGCATATTTCCAATCACAGATACTTTGGCTGTGTGGGAAAGTGGGATGAGATACGGGGGAGATCCAATCACACCTGCTTTTGCTGTGTGGTGGCGGGGTAAGTTGGGGAGAGACCCAATCAGTTGACTAAATTTACTGTAAATTTCGTTGACTAAAATGTTGGGAAGTTTCGTCAACTAAAATTAGACTAAAACTAAAACAATTTAGATGACTAAATTATGACTGAAACTAAAAGATATTTTTGGGAAAAGACTATAACTAAAATTAAATTAAAAAGTGCTGTCAAAATTAACACTGTCTGATAGCAGCCTTTACCTCAGCTATATAGTTGAGTCTGGTGTCTCTCATCTTTGTCTTGACATTTCCCCAGTTACTCTCTTTGGAGTTCAGGTCAGACCAGTTGGCTGGCCAATCAAACACAGTAATACTTTGGTCAGCAAACCAGTTTCTGGGAGTTTTGGCTTCACTGTAGGTAGGTGCCAAGTCCTGCTGGAAAAGAAAATCAGTTTATCCATAAAGCTTCTCAGCAGATGGAAGCATGAAGGGCTCTTTAATCTCCTGGTGGACGGCTGACAGCTTTGACTCTGGACTTGATAAAGCTCAGTGGACCAACAGCAGATGACATGGTACCCCAAACCATCACTGACTGTGGTAACTGAAAACACTGGACTTCAAGCACCTTGGATTCTGTGTCTCTCCAGACTGAGGGACCTTTATTTCCAAATAAAACTCAAATTTACTTTCATCTGAAAACAGAGCTTTGGACCACTGAGTCCAATTCTTTTTATCCTTAGACCAGGTGAGACGCTTCTGACATTGTCTTTGGTTCAGGAGTGGCTAGAAACTAAGAACACAACACTTGTAGTCCATTTACTGGACACGTCCGTGTGTAGTGGCTCTTGATCCACAGACTCCAGCCTCAGTCCACTTCCAAGTTTTTTAATCTGCTTTTGAAGGCTGAGCTCATCCCTATTGCTTGTGCTCCTTTTCACACTTTTCCCTCCGGTCAGTTTTCTATGAATATCCTTAATAAAGCCACTGAGAACAGCCTGCCCTTTCAGCAGTGACCCCCTATGGCTTACCCTCCATGTGGAGGGTGTCAGTGATTATCTTCTGGACATTTGTCAAGTCAGCAATATTCCTCATGATTGTGGTTGTGTGAACTGAACCAGAGTGAGAGAATGAAGACTAAGGAGACCTTTGAAAATTGGTCTTTTCCACAATATTGTAATATTTTTAGGAAGTGGATTTTAGATTTCCGTGAGCTGTTAGTCCTCATCATCAAGATTAAAACAAAAACAGTCATAAAATATTTTACTTTGTAAGAAGTAAATCACAGGGATAATGAACCTTTAAACAGTAAAAAATAATTAAGAAAATAAGCATATACTTTTAGATTGGATGTTGAGATTGATATTACAGTGGTATGTGTCAGTATTGTGTCCTAAAGAGTTTTTGTCTCCACAGTCTCGTCATCAGGAGATCCTTTCCCAACAGCAGGATCTGATCATGGCCACACAGTCAGCCCAGGCTCTCCTTGACAAACAAGCAGACGTGCTTTCTCCACAGGAGAAACAGAAACTACAGAAAAACATCCAGGAACTGAAGGGCCGATACGACGCCTCGCTGACTCAGGCTGAACAGCAGATGAAGCAGGTGCAGTGTGTGCAGGAGGAGCTGAAGAAGTTTCTGGATGACTGCAAGGAGTTTGAGGGCTGGTTGGACCAGACAGAGGCTGAAGTGGAGGAGCTGGGAGCTCCTGCTGGTTCTCTTAATATCCTCTCTGATAAACTCCAGCGACAGAAAAGCTTCTTAGAAGATGTGATTTCACATAAGGGGGATCTTCGCTTCATCACCATCTCAGGCCAGAAAGTACTAGATGTGGCTAAAGCCTGTGGACTTAATGACCCTGCAGTGATGAATGCTCAGCTTCACGTCGATACTTCAGGGACCTGTTCTGCTGTCAAAGATAAATTGGATTCAGCGGCCAGCAGATACAAAACGCTGCATGCACAGGTATTTTACTCTGCAGTTTATATTGTGCTTAAAATTTTGCAATAGCTTCTTTCACCACTAAGGGGAGGTATTTGTCTTCAGTGTCATACTGTGAGGCTGACTGAGAGGTCAATCTCACTTTACATGAAGTAATATTTAATTTCATTGGTTTCAGTGGAACCAGCTTGGGAACAACCTCAAAGACGTGGTTGACAAATACAAGAAATATGATGACTCAAGTGCCGGTCTTTTGAAGTGGCTTAACAGCTCAGAGGAGGAGGCGAGAAAGCAGCAATCAGAGGCCATCGCAGCTGATCCACAAACACTGCAGAAACAGCTGGAGGACACCAAGGCAAGAAAAGTGAAAGCCAGAGCTTTAGTAACAAGGCTTGATGTGGTGTGCAACTCAGGATTTATGTCTGAATTCATCACAAACTATTTTTGTTTTTCATTTTTGTCTATCAATCTCATAGTCAACAGGAGTTTTGTGAAAAATCCTCATCATATTGCATTATAATTTGATTTTTTTTTTAACGGCACTAGTTGAAAAAGGCAGCCCTTTACCTGAGCCCCACTATTTTATCAGTAAACCTTTCATTATTTTTGTTTGAACTGTAATAGATGTTATGATATGACCTACCAAGATAAAGGTAAAAAATGATTGCTTTATTCAGTATGAACACATGCAGTGTTTGGGCCACTGGTTTAGAGGGCCATGGCACAACAGACCAGTCCTACCATATACAGTGTTTCCACTGACTTAAGTACAACATAGCTATTTTTAGCTCTGTGTTCAGATTCAGACCCACATGTGAATAGTTTTACTCTAGTTATTTGTGCCTGCACACTCCTACAAGGGATAAGAAACTAAGCTGTCTCTGTCAAAACTTTGGCTGTAGTTTGCTCAAACATTTCTCTGTAGGGAGGTAGTGACTTACAGCAACGATATGCCCAGATAAGAGGCGCCTGAGGGCCTGCTATGGAGCAGCGTGCTTCTGGCTATGATTACAAATCACTGAGAAGAATCTCTCTGCCTTTCTGTGAATGTAATATTAGATTCAGGCAGTTACATCAAACCAAATCAGTGAAATGACTCAATTTTTCCACAGATATTCAAGGATCCCTTACACATCATCACTCCTACATTTCTATTTTTAATCCAGAATACTGGCAAAAATATTACCTGAATAATAATGTGTAAATATTAGCAGATGTTAAGTTCTGTGTGATTCTTTTGACCCCTCTTTATTTATTGATCCACAGGTGCTACAAGGTCAGATGACGGGGCATCAGACGGCCATCGACACACTTCGCAAAACAGCAGAGTCTTTGATAACGTCTGAAGGAGACCTCCTAAGCAACCCTGATGAGATCCAGGAAACAGTGGGTCAGTGTTGATTTTGTGGACTAAAATATGACCAAAAATGTTGGTTGACAACTTTTTTTCCATGGGAAAGATGGGTCATTGATAAGCAAAAAACAGATCTTTGATAATGAAATGTGATGAAAAGTACGCTTTCCCCTATTATCAACCATCAGACAATGAGAAATCACAGTCTTCTTTAAATGACCTGATTTGTTTCCATTCATTGTAGATGACATAGTCGAGCGCTATGACAACCTGTCCAAGTCTGTGAGTGACCGAAATGAGAAACTGCAGATCACCCTGACTCGCTCCATGAGTGTTCAGGATGGTTTGGACGAGATGATGGGATGGATGAAGGGAGTGGAGGCCAGCGTAAAGGAGAAAGGACAAATTCCTCTGGACTCTGCATCCCTTGGAGATGTCCTAAGCAAGGAAGCAGTACGTGTTCTTCTTATCACTTTTAGCAGTCCAGTAATTATAAAGTATGACTATGACTTTACTTTTTACATGGTGTATTAGCTCCTCAACAAGCTCCATATTCACCCCATTAGGTATTAATGTTATCCTTCTTATATTCAAGGCATTAGAACAAGACATAGCAAGTCGCCAGAGCAGCATCTCAGCCATGAAAGCCAAAGTGAAGAAGTTTGTGGAGACAGCAGATCCCTCTGCGGCTGCTCTCCTGCAGTCTAAGATGGACGCTCTCTCCCAGCGCTTCACTGACACCTGTGATGAGCACAAGCAGAAAGTTTCCCAGCTTGAGAAGCTGAAGGAAAAGGTGGACCAGTTTGAGGAAGTCGCAGATAAAGTCCAGCAGTTTGTGGTGAAGCGGTCACAAGATCTGAATGAGACGGACGGGCCGGGGAAAACATTTGATGAAGTGTCTCAGCTCATGAAGGTAACCACTGCTGACGCTTACTGACCTTTGTCTGTTTTTTTACCGCCAAAAAACCCCAACTAATTATTATAATTTTACTACAGAATACCAAAGCTGAGATGGCAGACTATTCAAGTGATTTGGAGAAGCTACAGACACTTTCCAAAGAGCTTTCTGAACTCAACCCTGATGGAAACAAATCCCAGATCCAGAATAAGCTTGACAATCTTGCTAATACTTTCAACACCTTCAAAAATACTGTCAAAGAAAAGTAAGTATTGAAAGGGGAAAAGGGAGTCTTATATCTGTACTTTTAGGAATGACTGTACTTTAATGCTGGTTGGTGATTGCACATGGACGAAGTGTATGAATGATTCTCGTCTACTTCAGGGAAGAGGAGGTATCATCCTGTCAAAACCAGCTGGGAGAGTTCAGATCAGCAGTAAGCGCTCTCACAAAGTGGCTGGAGGAGACGAATGAGAAAGTACCTGCAGTTCATCCGAGCAGCAGCATGAAAAGTCTGGAAAAGGACCTGCAGACTGTAACTGTGAGTCATGAGATAAATAAAATGTCTTCTGTAAACAGAGACAGTCATGCTGGTATATAGTTTTTATGCCAACTTTAAGTGCTTTAGCTGAAGTTATTGATGTTTCACCTTGCGTCATGCTGAATCGTGGAGTCTGTGTTTTGGAATAGATAGATGTAAGTGTGTTTTAATAGATGATAGTGCTATCATCCCTCCACTCCCCACTATTCAACCTGCTTTTCTCTGCCAAGCAATGACAGATGGGCTGATATGTGTTTGAACAGATGAATGTGGGAGTGAAACACTATGTTGTCAAACACAGGGACTATTTTCATTGCAAGATGCTACACACAAGATCAGAGAAACAGATTCCTTCCAGGCCTGCATGATATGAGAAAAATATTTGTGCCATTACGATATTCACTCATGTGGTAACCATATGAGGTGCGGTGTAAATCTTTAAGAGAAGTTAGCTTGTTTGAGCATCATCTGCCTGCATCAAAATAGTGTTAAGACATGACCAAAGGCATCTTTGTGAAATATAATGTAGGCAAGGTGACAAAAGCATTGCTTTTTACTGTGATATAATGAGATTTTTGCAAATGTTTGTATGTGATAGCACTAAAATTGCAATTTATAGTTTAACCTACTTCCTCCTAGAGCAGTGGCTCTAAACTTGTGGGTCTGGACCCGAAAGTGGGTCACAAAACTGTTTGAGTCTTTTTAGTGCTTTGTTCCATTGTTTAGGTTCTTTCCCTGAATTATTTAAGAATTTCCATTTTGGATTTACCCAAAATCATAGATTTTCTCTGTGATTTTTAAGAAACCTAAGTTGATTTTCCCAAAAACGGTTAGGGAGTTTTCATAGGTTTCGTTTTGTGAGCTTTCTTTAGTCATTTCACCAAAAGACTTTTGGTACTCTTCTCTGGGACTTTTTCTGTAAATCTAAGACAATTTCACAAGGAACAAGGGACTTTTAGGACTTCTCCCAGAAACGTTCAGCAGTCTTCTCCAGAATTATATCAGGGATTTAAAATGGAAAGGTCTTGGAATTTTAGGGAAATTTCGTAGAGCTTTGGGGATTTTATCTAGGATTTTTTTCCAGAAACTTTCAGATGGCACTTCTCAGAAAATGTCCTTGTTCTTTATAGGGGTTTCAGTGGTTCTCAACTGGTCAAGCGTCAGGACCCCATCCTTGACGCCAAGTCATGACCAAAAGTTCTCATATTTTGCAATCAAAAATATATGGTTTTAATGAAAATTGGTGCAGTTTAGACAAGAGCTTGCACGCAAGATGTAATAAGACCAAGAGACTGAGACATATCCTTCAAAATAAAAGCACATCATAGATATTTTGCATCATAATTTTTCCAGGCATGCATCTGCGACCGACTTTTGGGTCTCGACTCACCAGTTGAGAACCAATGCTTTATATCATCTGTCTTATTTTCTTCAGTCCCATTGTTTTGTCACTTTTTTTCTGGTTTCTAAACAGCACCATCATTTGTTAAATAAATCCAACTGATTGTCTAATTTATCAGACATTTGGGTCCCAATTTGTCATTATTGAGCTTGTGGTCGGGCCCCGTTGAGAACCATGGTTCTAGAATGTAATGTAAAAAGTAAATGTTTTTGTCTATGTTCATACTCACATGAATTTCAGACACCACTTTGTTCATTAAGTGTTATGAACACCATGCTCTTACATGCCAACTAACTGTGTGATTAATTGCATCATCAGGGATTACTAGATGAATGGACGTCCAAAGACCCTGCCGTCAAAGACCTCAACAGTAAGGGATCAGAGCTTTGCAGCCTCATTACCGTCCTCACATCCCCGGCCAAGACAAAGACCCCGAACAAGTCAGGTAAGCACCAGCAGACTTAACCTCGTCTTTCTTTGAACAGCTCAGTGGAGTGGAACGCATGCTGTTTGGGTGGACTTCTAAAAACTGTATGATCACTAACATTTAGAGATCTTTTGCCAACAATCCTAGCCATGCTGCCTGTCCTTCATATAAGCTTTGTCTCATGTCTTTGCATCAGCTCTTACTAATGGTGGTGGTCCAGGAAGCCATTCCTACCTAACAAATAAAGGTAATCAAGTGTGTGTGATGATGGTGCGCTGGTAATACACCGTCCATGGTGTGATGTGTCTAGATAATGGCTGTTTTTTAAAAACATTGCTATTTCTGTTGTGGCTTTTTACCACACAAATTTCAATTTAATAAAATTGAAATGGTATGTTCAGATAATGAGCAATTCATTTTGAGGAAAAAATCATTAGGATAGGAGATTGATCATTGATAGGAGACAAAAATCAACTTTCATAGAACAAAGCAGGAAGCAAGACTGAGCTTTTAAAGTCATTCATTGATCAAGAGGTAGAGCTGAAGAGCCTAAAATACTCTTTTGAGTGTGCTTTTTTTTATTGCTATTGTGTAAAGTGCACACGACAATGACATTAGGCCACCCTAAAGATGAAAATAAAGATGATTTTTTAAAATAAGGTATTATTGTTTCCGATTGTTTTTGGAGCTTTTTTGCCTTAAGAGGGACGGGAAATATGGGGAGAGACTTGACAGTGCCAAGACCAAGAATCAAGCAGTGCGTTGAGTACTAAAGCCTGGCACCTGTTCTACCCATGAGCCAACCAGGCATCCAGGATTTGTTAACTTTTGAGAAAAAAATATATTTTTTGAAATTATAAAGTCTTATACTTAGAGGAAAACAATCTCAGAATTTTTGTGTTCAAATTGTCAGAAAGTTTTGATTAAAAAAAAGTCAAAATTTCAGTCTGAAAAGTATTCAGTTTCACCTTTTATAAAGTCAAAAATGTAAAGTTTTAGAGTCATAAATCTACAGCATTGTAAGGTCAATACTGTAAGTCAAACCAAACTCAAAACAGAGGTTGGGTTGCTCCATTTTAAAGAAATGTCTCTTCTAAGTCCAAATAATCAAAATAATGTGATGATTCTGGACTAAAATCACAAATATTTCCTTATTGATCAGTCCCAGTTCATTAATTTTATCAGGCTCTCACATGCAGGACTTGTGCAAGGAAAACCGCTTCACCTGGTCTGATTTTCTTCCACATTGTTGGGTATTTTAGACTTTATAATCTCAAAAAGTTTTGGTTCGCATAAATATACCACTTTTAGGGTACAAAATGTTCAGGGTTTTTTTTCTCCTTTTTAAACTCGAGTTTTTTCTCAAAAATTAACAGATCCTCTTTATTTCTTAATTTTTTTGCAGTGGCCCTTATATGTTAATAATGGATGGTTTACACATAGATCTTTTGGCAAGAACGTAATCAGTAAGAAGGCCTGTTATGTTGGAATTTTGTTGATGAAAACAATTAAAACTGATGTTTAATTTTTGGAATGGGTCCTCTGGGGGCTTAACTTCTCGTAGGTACCTGTAGTGGGTACCCTAAGGAAAAAATGTTGGGAATTACTGATCTGAAGGAATTACATCACCCAGCCCAGACTTGGAATGGCCCAAAATCCTGAATCAATTGGTCTCAATCCATAACACATTTCTCTGTCTTTAGTCCCGTGTGGCAACTTTTTACCAACTTATGACGCATTTAGAGACCAGTCACTGATTTTGCATTACACAGACTTTAATGCCCAATTTAAGTGTATACAAATTTTCAGGGTACTTCCCTTCATTAAAATATCTGCCAATTATAGACATGAATCCTGTGGTCTTGCATCAGCTGATCAAACCACAACAAATTTTCCTTTGACAGCAGAATAACTAAAAAGCCTCCAACTGGGGAAAAAAGCTGCCAGCTGTTAACACCGTGTCAATCCAGAGCGACACTGTGACAGAAATGAAAAGGAGGGATTGTTTGACACTGACTTAGATGTGGATCTTGCATGAGACTCAGTGCCTTCATATCAGATTTATCTACTGTGATGATTTTAAGAGGTTTACTGTTAAACTGTTTATTTCCAAAAATGCTTAAAGTCTTTTTGCAGAGAATCTGTGATTTTTTCCTCCCTCATGTTCTGAACATACCCTGCCATAAGCTACAATATTAACAATGCCTTGTTGTAACCATAACCACATATATGATACTTATTATAAAATCCTGCTTACAAACCTTTCATTTTTGATGTCCTCAGAGCTGATGGTTATTCAGCAGAATATGTCGTTTGTCAACGAGGGATATGCAAGCCTTGGTGATAAGCTGAAGAATCGAGCAGCAGAGCTGAGTAGTTCAGTAGAAGAAGTGAGGGACGCCCAAAAGGAGACAGAGGAAATGATGACATGGCTGAAGGACATGAAGAAGACTGCAGCATCATGGAACAGTGCCCCAACAGAGAAAGACTCAGTGAAAACGCAACTTGAACAGCAGAAGGTGCAGAAGCATTTTGTTGATTATCCACATACTGCTGTAATTAAATTATGATCAGAAAGTGCTTTCATGTCTTTGCTCTGCTGTGAATAAAATACTCATGTGACATATCATAAGATAAGATTAATAGAATTTGTTATATTCCTTCAGGCATGTGAGGAAGACATGAAGAAAAAGCGTGAGCAGCTCCAGAAGCTCAGAGAGAAGCTCCTCAACTTGATTAAGACTCATCCAAACTCCCCCGAGGCTGCAAAATGGAAGCAGATGCTTGCAGAAATAGGTATGAGCTGAGGTGTTGTCTCCAGATGGCCCATGTAATTTATGTCACTAAAACTGTGTGTAAGGTGTGTTACATCCCGCTGATAAAGGAATGGACCTCATTACAGTTGGGGCATTTCTGAACAAAAAAAGGCACATATGAGATATTAACAGAATGTCAGCCCGTCCTACTACCTACCACTCTATGCCACCCCACTTAAATTAACACATTTGTAGTGCCAAGACCTGCACGGTGGGAGCTTGGCTGAGAAAACCGTAGGACAGTGGATACAAAGGTGCTGTTTTGCTGACTAATGAACACTGTTGTGATACTCTGCCCCCCTGCTCAGATGCTGCTTGGGCAGATATCAGCGGCTCTGTAGAGGAGAGGAAGCAGCACTTGGAGCAGTCCAACAAAAATCTGGATGTCTTCCAAACAACTGAGACGCAGCTTGGACAGTGGCTTTCAGAGAAAGAGCTGATGATGAGTGTCCTTGGACCTCTCTCGATAGACCCCAATATGCTAAAGATGCAGAAGCAACAAGTTCAGGTAAGCAAAATGCATGCTCTTTATGTATGTCTTATCATTGTGGAAAAGTAGAATATGATTGGATGAGCAAAACGATACATAATGAATTCAAGTCCAGAGAAAAAAAGGGTGCATTCATCACATTTCAATCAGGTTAAAGCGCCTATGAAGTCTCCTTAAATCAATCATTGTAGGATTATTCATCATGACTGATTTTTGTCTTCTAGATCCTCCAGAATGAATTTAAGAGCCGTCAACCTCAATATGAGCGACTCCAGGAAACTGCCAACGCCATCCTGAGTTCATCAGGCAACCAGGACCCTTTAAGTGGAAAGCTGGTGAGGGAGCAGCTCGGCAACGTCACCCAGAAGTGGCAAAGCCTCACAGGACAGCTAGACCAGCGAGATGGCCTCATCGACCAGGCCGCGGTGAAGACGGGGCAGTTCCAGGAGTTACTGAGGAGTCTCAGTCAGACCGCCACTCAGCTGGAGAATCAGCTCACCAACCATCAGGGCCACAGCACGCAGCCTGACGCTGTGAAGAAACAGTTGGAGGATGTCCAGAACATCTCTGCTCAGCTGAGAGAGGAGAGGAAGAAGCTGAAGGAGGCTGAGGCCGTCAACGCAGAGCTCACAGCGATGGTGACTGAGGACTATCTCAAAGCAGACTTAGCCAGGCAGCTGGAGAGTGTCAGCAAACCTTTCAAACAGCTGGAAGAGAAAGCAGGTTGGCCTTTTAACTTAACCTAATAATGGAGTGGTGTAATGTTTGGAAAGAAAGAACCATGAGTCATAGTTAAATATATTTGTTCTATGACAACAATTACCCTGCAGACTAAAATGTATTAATCATAATCATGTTGGCTCACCATTCAAAGTCTTCCAAACTTTCTTTTTGGAAACTGTGTTGCAACCAATTTTTAACATTCTACATCTTATGTTTCTGGAGCTTTTAAAAAAGGCTTTAGACTGTCATGTTAGGTCAACCGAACTTTCTTGATTACTGTGCTCTTGGCCCTCTATTCTCCCATAACTGTATATCTGCCAGAAATCTTGGGTTTTGACGGTTCCTTTCACTTTGACAAATGTTCACTTCATTAGGCAAAACCAGCTTTTTTAAGACTGTTATCTAAGGTTAACTCCTATCTCTGTCTGAATGACTTTGAGAGAGTAATCAATACCTTTATCACTTGAGTATTTTTGCTTTATAAAGGCTAAATTATGCCAATACTGCGACATCGCCATGTTGACCAGAATGTTGCAGCATTACTAGTAACCAGGACAAAAGCGTGATTGCACTTCCACATTTTTGGCTGGTCTTCATTGGCTTATTTTATTTAACTGCAATTTAACCAGGTAGATCTCATTTAAAATCTCTTTTCAAGAGTGTCCTGGCCAAGACAGGCAGCTATATAGTTAATTTTTGGACAGTTAGCAACATGTCAGCTTGATATGAGGTATATGACATATATAAAATAAAGTTAAAGTTAAATGATGAATGCTGTATTTGTAAAAAGGCAGAACATCTACAGCCAGGCGTGTCTGCCTCCAAGTCATTTACTGCTACTTAATGTGGATTTTAGGACTCCTTTTGAAATGTAATTTTTTTTTCTTTTATAAGGTTTAAATGGAATGGTGCCTTTCATCTTGTTGATCTACAAATTTATAATCCACTTAATCCACATAATCAAGACCACTTTGGTCAGCCCTAGGGATGCACAGATCGGTGTATCGGTGTTGGCCGATTTTGGCCCTGTTTACTAAGCCTGTAGAAAACCAAAGAAAAACTTAGCCGCCCAAAATAATAACAACAACCACAGATCAAAAAACCTGTTCCAATAATTTTTACATTTGCATCTAGAATTTCTAGCTCCTGAATCAAATAGAAGATTTTTTACAGGACAGAAAAAGTGACAGTGGACAAACTCTGATCTGTTAAAATGTGAGTGAAAATGTTGACATACTAGCACCAAAAGAGGGACTTAAAACACATCAGTATTGGCATTGTTATTTTGAAAATTGGCATCAGTATCAGCCCTAATTTTCTCAATCGGTGCATCTCTAGTTAGCCTGCCACTTCTTTTTAGAAGTCCCAAGATCAAGACTCAAAACCAGAAAGGATCAAGCTTTTTCCGTAGCTGCTCCTAAATTGTACAACAATCTACCTAGACACGTGAGGTGGATGCCTAAGACCTATCTTTTCACAGCCCTTTATATTTATTTCATTTATTTTGTACAGAAGGTTTGTTCTTCTTTGATTATCAATATGTGTATGGTTTTTCTGTGGTGTTGTTCTTATAAACCAGACACTTTATTCACTTTTAATTCATATGTTTTGTGTTTATTCATGCTTTTCTTAGTCTGTTATTATGGTTTTGTTTCATTTTCTAGCTTGTCTTGTCTTTGTCATTGTTTTAAATGTGCTTTATAAATAAAACTGACTTTAGTTGCAGCTATAAATTCACTAATCATGAAAATGTTCTTGTTGCAGCAAAACGGATTGAGCAGCTGAACTCCACCTTTGCCAGCTCTCAGCAGTTCCATCAAACCTCCAAAGATTTCCACTCATGGCTGGGCCAGAAGCTCCAGGATCAGTCTAAACCACAGTCCATCTCCACCAAAGCAGATATCCTTCAGAAAACCCTGGAGGAGCACAACAGCTTTAAGAAGGCTCTCGGTGAACATGAGGGAGCTTATACCACCATCATTGGGGAGGGGGAGATGCTTCTGAAGAACACTGATGGTGCAGAAAAGTTAGCTCTCCAGGGACAGCTTTCTACTCTCTCTTCTAACTGGGAGGAGGTAAAGAAGAACTCTGTGGAGCAGGCTGACAAACTTCAGACTGCTCTGCAGAGGTCTCTGAAGTTTCAAGAGCATGCTGAGAAACTCAACTCTTGGATTCAAGAGTGTGAAGCTAGTGAAGGAAAAGTCAAGCTTACTGTTGATCCAGTTGCAGTGGAAAGCTCCATTTCTCAAGTCAAAGCTCTGCAGAAGGATGTTGACAAGCACAGAGGGATGGTGGAGCAGCTCAACACAGCTGCAGATAGCCTTCTTGAGGTAGCCAACACTGACACTGATGCTATCAAAGAGGAGAAAGCTAGCATTAACAAAAAAGTGGACAATGTTGCAGAGGGTCTGCAAAACAAAAGGGAGTCCCTGGAGAAGATCTCACATAGTGTTAAAGAATTTAATGATGCTTACAAAGAGGCAAAGGGTCAGATCGAGGGGGCTAAGAAGCAGATGGATGCTTATGAATCCCAGGGAGTGCAGGCACACAGCAACAAAAACTTGACCAACATGAAAGCCCAGCATAAGAGCCTAGAGGGAGTTCAGAACCAGGTGGAACACCTGAAGAGCTTAGCCAAAGACCTTGTGGTTGAGGTACCAGATGCTGATGGTGTGACAGACCTCTTACTGCAGGCAGACAGTGTAGGAAAAGACTACAGCACCCTAAACAAGAAACTAGAGGAGACTTGTCAAGTCCTCGAGGGTAAACTCCAGGGTATTGGCCAGTTCCAAAACAGCATCCGTGAAATGTTCAGCCGTTTCACTGACCTGGACGATGAACTGGACAGCATGGCTCCTGTGGATCTGGACTTACCCACTTTAAAAGAGCAACAGGAGAGCATTCAGTGCTTTGTGACTAAGCTGCGAGAGCTCATGGCAAACACGGCCAATGCTGGAGATAGCTGTAAGAAGATGCTAGAGACTGAATCTTCTCCTGACCTTTTAGGCCTAAAGAGAGACCTGGACGCTCTGAGTAAGCAGTGTGGAAAACTTTTGGACCGTGCTAAAGGCAGAGAGGGGCAGGTGCAGGGTACTCTCACTAAACTAGAGGAGTTGTATGATAAACTCCACCAAGCAGAGGATAAACTGAGCAAAGCTGTCGACAAGGAGGCATCCCAGGAGGCAGTCGGCATGGAGACAGACGTCATCAACCAACAGCTGGAGGCCTTTAAGGTATGGTACCACTGTTATTTTTTAATCATGCCAGAACACATAATTCATCTGTAGTCATGTAGTTAAAAATGGCTGATAAAGTTGTATGGTCAACTGTGTGTGATTTTCAAACAGCTGTTAAAGCCATTGATTGTTGTTAGTCTCTATCATATGAATCTTGTTTGTTGCACACTCTCTCTAGGGATCAGTTGTTACAGTAGTGAATGTGGTTCAGAATCTAATTTGCCTTTGGTTGAAAAATGAGCTATCAATTACATTCGCCAAGGCACTTAATAATGCAGCCCCTGCATTCATTTCTCAGCCTTATTGATTACCTGTAGAATACAGATTTCATTGTTAGCCTTCGCTTTTTTTCTTACAAATATTTTTCCCATTCCCTGACCAAAACCAAAACCATAAATCAGTCATTTGTCCTACCAATCTATTTATTTAAGTTTGCTAGTTGGTAGGTTAAAATGTAATCGCTGAATAACTTTCCTTTTGCCCAACCAAATACTGAATGAGGGATTTTTTTTCAGTGGTTACGTCTTAACAAAACAAATATCAAACAAGATCACCTTATATGAAATTTGTTTATCAGTAATCGCAAAAAGGAATAAGCTGAAGCTTTTGGCTTATTTTTGCCTGTTCCATCCAGGAATAACCCAGAAAATCAGCAGTAAAAGCAATCTGTTTATTCAGGGCCCTGAATGGTGCAGGAGCCCTATTTAAATTGTTCAGGTTCGTCATCAGCAGATATTGAAATTTCCAACCAGTATTTTTTCTTGTGATGCAATAATGCATCGGTAGAATAATGGCATCAGCCTTAGTGGCCTTGTGAACTCTCATCACCATTAAAAAAAAAAACAATCCAACACGCACCAATAAAAGTTGCTGATGTTTTTCAAACGTTGAAAATAGACAAATCGTAAGTGCATGCTTCTGTGAGAAGAAATGCTGAAATATGACAACAGCAGCGATTGTCCAGATCAGCTGAGTTTGCACCAGTGTCTCTAATGTGGTTTAACTTAGCTGAAAATAGAGGGACACTATAAACATTCTCCCATTGTGGACTAGCGCCTACTATTGTGCAGATGTAGTCGGGAATGAGGCTGTTGATGTGATCCCCTTGGTAAGACCCCTAAAATTCTATGCACGGTGGTAGACTATGATCACAGTGTAAAACCTCCACTAAACTACAAATAAAGACTATTTCACTAGAGTCTGTTTGCAAAAGATTTGAACAAATAGAGTCTGATCCACTCTTCTGCACTGCTACCGTATAAGACCCTGGTTCAAGGACCGCTATTTTGATGAGAAAGTTCAATAAAATGCACAAGGGAAGCTTAATGCGCAACTGATTGGCATGCCAGCCACCGCTGCTTCTCACATCCTGGATGAGAAGAGAAACAGACTGCAACCAGGCAGAGATACCAATCCTTTTAGAGAAAAACAAGCATCTAACCAAGAAGTAGACTTGCAGAAAGGGCTGGACACTATATCTGCATTTTACCAAGAATTAAGCTGGGTAATATATCAGTTTATTATGTCACTATATTAATGTTAAGCTTGATGTTGCTTAGAAAAAAGGAAGAAGTGATTTGTTCAGGCTAATGAGGCTATGCTATAGTTAATATTTTTCAAATTATCTTTCATTGTGAAATAAGTTCAAATAAGAAGTTCTTCTGTGGAATTTCTATAATTAGATTTGTCCCCTCTAAAGTGAAAAAAGGCAAGAATTATACTGGTGTTCAACTAAGAAAGGTTAATTCTAGTCCCTGGCCTGGATATGGAAGTTAACCAGCAGTACTGGCATCGGTAACAGTCAGACTGTTGTTTTAAACATCGGTATCGACATTGACCCTGATTTTCACAATCAGTGCATCACTTGTTTTCTCTATAATAATCAGACTGTATCAGCTATAAATTTTGAGCGTACTTACAAATAAAATAGCGGAGTTTTTAAAGCTGGACCAACAGAGTTTTATCTGTTGAGGTCTTCTTCTTTTTTATCGTTGGTCCTTACACTCTAAAGTTTGTTTAAGGACTGAAACGTGTTAATTTGTTCATCCTCAAACTTTGAATTGTATGTTTTAAGGACTGTTTTAGGTCCTAACTATATTTCAATATCAATATCGGTAATACCTAAAACAAATTTGTAAATATCTGCATATCAGATATCGGCAAAAATCCAATATCACGCATCCCTAATATGAACTAATTAAAGAATACTTTTGTGATCCTTTTAGGGTAAATAAGGAAAATTTAGGATTGACTTAGATAGGGGCTTGCTCTCAGAATTCTTGAATTAGGCAGAAACTAATTAGGCCATCACTTATTGTGCCCCTAAATTATGTTCACTAATAGTTAAAAATCAGACTTTTAATATAACAAAAAGAGAGATGTTTAGTTTTGAATAAAGGTTTAGAAAAATTAAATTTTTTAATCAAAGAGCAGTGTGACATTGTCTCCTTTTCGATTCAAATTGGCAGTCACTCAGTGCTACATTTTACTGCTGTTGCTTATTATATTACCAAATCAAACTCATAAATTTCCCATATTTTCCAAAATATTTACATCGTATCGATAAACATGAATTACACTTGGACATTTAAATTGCGTTTGCATAGGGGCAGATTACCATGATACTCCTCACTGCTCCACACACAGCAATCCTCTGGGGACTGCTGGTCTATTGAGGGCATCTGGTGTTAACAAAGAGCTGCGGTCCATATGCAGTAATGATGCGAGAGGGATGAACCATTGCAGCCAGGTGGTCACCAGCAGGGTGTCACTTGATTCAATGGTCTCAATAAAGAAGTAGGGCCAGTGTCCTGATCTCTTAACATTGATAGTGTTGTTCTTTAACATTTGAAAGCTTGACATCATCTCTGGCTTTAAGCTTAGAGCTGCCCGGTGTTGATTAAATCAATTTGATGCAGAAACCAGTCAGTGAGGCGATGGGTAGTGGTCATTTAAACGTCCTATCATCCTGTTTTCTTTTGGGCTTAACTTTATTTCCATTATGTTTACTGTGGTGAGTTAAACTGGGAAATGTTTGACAAAAGCTTAAATGTTCAATTCTTTTTACCATTCTTGGTTTCATAGACATTAGTAGTAGAATGCAAAAAAGAAGGGTTTTGATATTTACATGAGTGTTAAAAGAAATTGCATATTTCTTATCATAGCTAAAGAGATATGATAAAAAACTATCTACAATATGGCAGCTGTGCAACCAGAGTGCTTATGTTCTTTTAAAACTACAATGTTTGTTTCATCATTTGTTACTGGGTTTATAGATCTGTGTTTACTGTAGTTTAAAAGCATAAATGAAGCCTGATAATTTGAAGAAACTGCTTCATAAATTTGATTAAATGTCACTCATGAAAACTGAACAGCACACACTTCTTTAAAATTATGCCCAAATCTACAACTTCCTATTGTCCTTTTAATCTGCTTTCAAGTCCTGTGAATATTATTATGTTGTCTATAAAATCAGATGCCTTTGTTAGTATCAATGAGGGATAAAACAAGAGGCAGCCATTAGCAAGATTTACAGACAGCTGCAAAATATTTTAAAAGCCTGTAAATTCCTGTGGAGGTTTCCAAAAGAGGATTAACCTATATTCAGAGGTGAAATTAGGAAATACTTGAACACAATGTAAACAGCCGTGTATAGGCAAATGACACAGATCTGGCCTAATATGTAGGTCAGAGGATTTTTTTTTTTTTTTCAATTAAGGGGGTGCATAGGAGGGTCACACAAACCTCCACTTGTGTTGCATGGATTAAAATATCATTGGGGTGTCTGAGGTGGGGGTGGGGATGAGGGTGTCAGTTTGGGTTAAAGGCCTGGTGGGGTAACTATTAAAGAAGTGATTGATTCAGATTGTTGCTGAGCAGCGTTGTCATGGCGCATGTTTTTTACCCCCTCTTTGTTCCGTCTCCAGTCTGGGTTTAGAAAGAGTGTACGGCCTCAGCTGCTGCTGGAAACTCCCCTCTGTAGCCTCAGGAGGAGAAGTATTAAAAACAGCAAAGTGATATTAGGAACTTGATCTGTTTCTTTATTAAATTGCAGCTTTTAAACTTCACATGATTGTGTCATATTTAGTTTTATTCCTGTTTAATTTGTTCTTTAAGTAAGCGGGTTTTATTGGCAGCTGGTAAGAAAGTAATAAAAAGAGAGAGACAGCACTCGCATGTGTGTCTTTAATGTGCTGTTACCATTTTAGGTCAGGTTTGAAAGAGACATGCCTGACTTCATGTGTTTACTCTTGTTTTTCACATGAGATTTGAAGGCGCTGGACAGAGGGAAACTGGTGTATACATCCTTATGTGCACCTTAAAGGGCATTTTTTGTGACTCAATGCCACTGGGGGTTGGCGTGGGTGTCTTTTCTCTTTTCAGACATTACATCAGTGTCTCTTAGAGTTCAGAGAGGAATTGCTACCATATGAATCATACTGTAGCAAACCTGGTTCACTGAAAATACTGAAGAAAGAAGTGTCATTGTGGCCACAACGTGTTGCTTACTCACTGCCACATAGCAATGTTGATACACTTTCCTTCAAGTGTAGCATGTAACTTCACCGGATCAAGAGAAGACACACTTAGAGCTGTAGGGAGATTATGTTTTTTCTTTTCATTGAAACATTTAGTCTTATTTCAGAGACCTTTAAAGGGGGGTGGGCTCCAAATAGCCAGAGGTCGGGGACTGAGGCTCGATCTGCTCACATGTTTTCAAACCAGATCTGCATACATAGTTTCACTTTTATAGGACAGCTCTTTTAAAAGTCTGTAGATAAAACTGTAAAAAAAAAAAAAAAAGCATGTTTTCCCACTTAGAAATGTATGTCAAAGTATGCTTTTTTCATGTAGCTCTTGGTTTCAGATTTTAAAAAGGAGAGTGGGTTATGGAAAAAGGTTCATAACCACTATTCTGAAGGAGTCCTCAACTAAAACGAAAATATCAGAAGACAAGATCGAGCAATACTTTATTTCCACATCACGTGAAGCTCACTTATAAAAAGTGTAATGTCATGTTGCCTCAGTTCATCTGCTGACCTTTCATCTTTCACAGTCTACACAAACATCTCAGCCTGCTTGATTTACAAAATAATCGCTGATCCAGTTCAGTCTTAAAGGTCCCATATTTTACCCTTTCAAGACAACTTTACATCGGTCTCAGAGGTCCCCAAAACATGCCAATGAAGTTGTGTCTGAAAATAATCCAATATTGGGTTTTTGCATGTCCATAAATCCCTTTGTTTCCACCCTGTTCAGAACGTGCTGTTTCTGTGTCTGTGGCTTTAAATGTACTGAGCTGTCTGACGCCACAAAGTTGGAAGCATAGCATTGTTCAAAATGTCTTTGTATGCTGAGGCATTACGATTGGCCTTCACCAGAGATGAGGTCTAGTCCAAACCCTGAAACCCATCTGACTGCCCAACAGAGAAGCATGATTTGTCACTTTACAGTTGACATTTCCACTGCTCCAGATTGCTGGAGCTTTAGACTAGTGGTTCTGAACTGGTGGGTCAGGACCCAAAAGTGGGTCGCGGATGTGTGCCTGGGAAAATAAACTGTGCCAAATTGTCTATGAGACTCTATAAAACATGCATGTGTCATCCTATTTTATTGTCTTGTTCTACTATTAAGTTCTATTATTTTTTTATTGAATACATCTGATTGACCAAAAAACATCTCCAAAATTTGGGATGCAATTCTCCTTGAGGAGTTGATGGTGGGTCTCGTAACTCAACAGGTTGAGAACCGCTGCTTTAGACCACTTTTTGTATCACAAATGTTTGCAAATGGAGACTGCATGGCTAGGTGCTTGATTTTTAAACACTTGTGGCTACAGGTCTGGTTAAAACACCTGAATTTAATAATGAACAGGTGTGGCCAAATACTTTTGTCCATATATAACTTTTTACATTTTTAGCTTACTTTCAGTAAAAAATAACTTTTAAGTCTACTTTTACATAACCAAAAAAATTAAAACTTCTACTTCTTGTGGATCTTTTGCTTTTGTACTTTTTTTTGCCTTGGTTTTGTAGACTAATCTGTTTGTCCTTACACCGATACTCATTATGCTATCTTACTGAGCTCCTGCCTTGTCTGTCAAAGCACTTTGTAAAGATCTGCCTTTAAAAGGGATGTATAAATAAAGTTAATATTATTTGTTGTTATTTTTTCAAAGTAAATGTTTTCATAGGCATATGTCATTTTGCAAGGTGAATGAACTAACTACAGATGTGTGCTGACGAGGGCTGGGCAGTCAATTGAAAATTAGATTAAATCACAATTTAGCATGCTGCAATTTTCAAATCGCAAAAGGTACAATATTTCTTTGACCTGAAATTTGTGTAAAGTACCAGTTTGAATTTTTGCAGCAGCAGCAGAAATGTTATGCATGACATATGCAATCATTCAGGTGCATTATTTTAAAATAATCTGCAAAAAATCCTACCTTCTTAATTTTTGTACGTCTTCTTGTTAAACATAAGAATGGGAAAAAATCCTTCAATGCAGTATTCATATCCATTTTGCAATACGAGTGAAAATAGTCAGAATAAGACACTTTCAAAGAATAGTTCAGCCCTTGTTTAGGAATAAAAGAAAGTTAAGGAATAATTGCATATCAGATCATAATTGCAATATTGGGGAAAAAAAATCTCAATTAGATTATTTTCCAAAACCGTTCAGCCTTAGTGCTGACATAGTTGTAGGTTTTTTTTTCTTTTTTGTTTTTGTACGAAGCTGCCTGCACAGAAGAGAGAGAGAGAAACAGAAACAGTGCTGATGTTTCTGGGATTTTCTTCTAATTGTTTTTGCAAAGTGAGGTCTGGGGAAATTCAGCTTTTTTTCCCCAGTGAATGGTTATTTTATGTAACAGTAACAATGTTAAAGAGTATTTGATTGCTAAACTAATGCATTATGTTAAATGTTTTGAATTCTCCAACTGCTGATTTTGAAACGTTATCCCTGAAACTGATAATCTTTTAGGTCATGTAGAGGTGCCAGTATTATTTTTGGTAGGGTTGTTACAAGAGAAGCACACCATGTTCCCTTGTAATGGACATTATTCAGTTTGTGCATTCATGCAAGTAATTTTAATGAAAGCCACAAAGATGGCCATCAAATGTCTTTATTTTATCACAACTCATAGCTTGAAAAAAGAACAGCAGAAGATCTTATTTAGTTTGTAGCTGCTTATCTTCTTTGAGAGCTAATGTTCCTCAGTCTGACTCAACTAGCAGCAGTGTTGTTTTGGAAACTCTTCTGCATCCGATACTTTGGAGACGCTAACTAGTGTTGTACTTATTTAAACTTTTTTAGTCCTTTGATTGAAAAATATCTTCTCTTTTATGAAATTTACATTTCATGACTAATCATAACTTCACACAGAAAAACAGTAGGAAATAGGATGAGAACAAAGGAATCTGCAGCATGCAGAACATCACAGGGATAATTAGTTTTAATTCATTCAAGTGCTTGAATATTTAAAAAGCACCCTGGTTTCAGTGGGCGAAAATCTTTTTTGTTACTCCCACCACATCTTAAATGCTTATTTATCTCCGTCAGCATCCCCTTTCTGTCTCCTCTCATGTGTGCTGAAGTGAACAGAGACATTGTGATTGTTCTGCTCCTCACTGAGCTACTGTGGTTTAGACAATCCAGGAAACAAAAATAAATTCCTTCCATTATCTCCTCTCTTGTCCTGTACCCTGGTCACTGGACATAAAAAGCGCCTTCATGCACTTGGCAAAGCCGTGGGTGTTAAATTACCTGGGACCTGTGCCTCCCTCTGCATTCCACAGTAATTAAGAATATCTGCAGGGTTCACAGCAACCGTCCACGAGAGGAAAACAGAGGACAGAGAGGGGAAAAAAGGAAAAATGTGTATCTATTTCAGCAACAGCGTGATGTCATGAAAGTGGGAGCTGCTGCAGCCTGTTGGTCTAAGTTCTTATGTGAAGGAGAGAGGCTGGTGCGTATCTTTTCCCCTCCCCGTTCTCTGAGTCACTCAAAGAAAGAAGAAAGAAAGAGGAAAAGTGAGTGCTTGTGTCAGGATGCAGAAGAAGGCTTAGAAGTGAAGTCATATGGGCCGTGCTGACATAAGGGGGAATTAGAAAGGGGAGAAAAAAAGGGTCATGTGTCCACCAATCAACATGTGCCGGAGCGGCTCTGAGCACAAATGGAGTTGTGGCAGATGTTGTCTGAATAATGAGCGGGGGCGGGGCATGAAACCCTCTGCCAGGAGGGTGTCTGTCATTGCGAGGGAGCGATGAGAGAGAAAGGGCAGGCTTTTTTTTGTTTATCCACGAGTACCAGCTCTCCTCAGAACTACCCACAGTTTTGGATCGAGCCTGCTGGATTTCTCTGTGGATATTTTCACTTTTGCACTGAGGATTTTTTCTTTATTTTGTGTGGATGCTGTGAGGATCATAGGGAGAATGAAGCACTTTGGACTTTGGAGGAATTGTGATTAAGTTTGGGCGATGCAGAGAGGAATCTTAAGGCATATTTTCAGGATAGGTGGCTGCATCTAAAGAGTGGATTATCATTCCTACTGTGGAGTATAAAGCTGCTGAAAGACTGAGCATTTTGTTGGGGATTTTTTAATTGTTTTGCATGTTTGTATTTCTAGAGCCTTTATTTTTTAAATCTAGATCCACTTTATTTTTCCATCTTTTGTAAAAGAGAAGCACCTTAACATTTAATTTGTAATAAAAGTAGAAACATTTTTTATTTATTTGTTAACTTCTCATGTAAAGAGCATTTTAAACTTTAAATGACTTGCACTAAAGCAACAAATACCTCAAAGGGCTTCACTACTCGCTGAGTCTTTCCTTTGTAGTGAGTGGTGTCAATTGTTTTAGCATGGGCAAGCCGCTGAGCAGACCAGATTGCCTCAGACAAAACCCATCCTGTGTGGGGAAGGGGGAGGAGGAGGACCTGAACATTGATGACTGCTATGTACCCCAGAGATCCATTTATGACACCGTGCGGCTCAATGAGCAGATAGACTCTGGCTCTAAAGGCAGCCTCTCCTCCCGACACTTCACAGGCACCCTGCCTTACACTCACCGCACGCTAGACCTCAGCAGCCTGTGTGGAAATGGAGGTCTCTCTGCCTCCAGCTCCTTTGAGCTCCGGACCCGTAAACCTGCTCTGCTGGACGAGCGGGTGGTCTATGATGGACTCAAACTCAACGGGCACATGATGAGGCCAACAGACACAGTGCTGCCTAAGTCACGTCTCCAAGGAGGAGAGAAGAAGGATCATCCTAATCATCGGCGCTCCTGGAGGACTTTTGCGCCTACTAACTTGAGCGAGTACGCGAGCCGCAGTGGAACTCTGTGCTCAGGGAGCGTTGAGAGGCCGGGGCTGATCAATGGAAGGAGAGGACAGAGTATGACCAGCTCTCTGACATCTGAAGAGGACTCAGGTCTTTACAGCCCCACTGTGGATAGGGAGCGGCATGCTCATCGATCCCACATTAGAACAGGACCCGGTACAAGGAGCCTCTCATCTTCAGAGGCAATGCACATGTCTGGAGATCTCAGAACGGGGCGATCGCTCAGCTCAGGACAAGAAGAATTCCTTTTCTCACCTGCAAAGGATAACCGGACTCTTTACCACAGCAGCAGCTTGGTCCAAGAGCCACTTAAAGCTGAATCCAATGTTGTGGATGTAAACAGAAAAGACTCTCTCAGTAATGGAGAATACAAACACTCCACAGGGAGGTTATCCTCCAGGAGTCAAAACGAAACGTCCGGTTGGCGCTCCAGGACTTTAACCGACTATGATGAGCTGTCCACAGCTGAGCTTCTGGAGGATGTGTCATACAAAGATGACTGTGAGCTTGTTAGTGTGGTGGTGACACAGCCTGAGGCATACGGAAACTCCGTAACCCTACCCATAGACAGCCGGCAGCTAATGAAACCATGTACTGTGCAACAAGGAGCGTCTAAATACAGCATGGAGGAGCTGGAGGAGTTTCTTCAAACGGTGGAGGCCTGTCTGCCAAGAAGTTTACAAACGTTCGAGCACCCACAGGAGCATGAGATCGAGGCCTTGCTGAGTGCCATCGCTTCATGTCCTGAAATGGGCCTCAAGGGTTATTTCACCCCACAGGTGCACAAAATACCTCTTCCTTAAGTTTCCATCATTAGCAGATCCAGGAAATGTGTCAGGACATGAAACATCTCTTTGATGAGTAGTTCTCAGCTGTTTAGTCCTTTCTGTTCTTAACATCTCATTATATGATGAGTGAAACAGGTTTTGCACACTAGTTAAAGCTGAAAGACAGTCCTTGATTGTTCACAGCTGGGCTTAAACTGTGGGCACTGTTTAACTGGAAACTGACAACTGGTAGAGTTGCTGTTGTCAGCTAGATTTTTAACACTAAACAAAAATTCAAGATGTTGACGGTACAAATGTGGGGAAAATCTTTTGCAGGCAGGCTGTATTGAAAAGGGTCAACATTGGATGTGAACGAGCTATAAAATAAATTGAATAGAGGTATGAAGTAAGGTGATATAAGAATAATTGTTTGAAAAACTATAAATGAAGTGAAAAGGTGATGAGGCAGTCATGCCTCCAGAGTAATTCAGACTTTTCTCTATTGAGTATGATTCTTTTGCTCTTTGAGGTATAGTCCACCATCTCTCAACCAGAAGGCCGGGGATTCGATGCCCAGCTCCTGTCACATGTCGATATGTCTTTAGGCAGGACCCTTAACCCCAAATTGGTGATGTGTGAATGTGTATGGATTCTTATGAATGGACTTAGTTAGAAGTGATAGTCCCTCTACATCGCAGCCTTTACCATCAGTGTTTGAATGTAGAGTGAATGGGTGTGACCGGCAGTAGAAAAGGCACTTTAAATAGTTGGATGACAAGGAAATTCTATTTCCCATGAATGCATAATGATATGTTTTAGATTTTTTTAATGAAAATCTCCTGAAAATTTTGCTTTAAAGCAGATGTATAGCAGGTAATGATAGTATAGTAAAACAAAACATTTTTAGTAGGAACCAAATACTTTATTTGGTCAGGAAACAACCATTTCAATTCCAGTGTTGAAATCTCTCTTCCTTATTATTATAACAGGACAAAGAACCTGCTAACACATCTAAGGCAATTGTAATTTTTAGGATGGTATCACATAGTGGTATGAAATACCAATACAAAACCTAATTATTTATACTTGTACTTGTAAAACATTACAAACATTGTATCTGTATCATCTTAAGACAGTGGGTCTCACCTGGTTTAGCATCAGGACCCACCACCAACCCCTGAATGAGAAGTTACCTGAATTTTTCACATTTTTTCGATCATAACCAAATATTTATAATGAAAAATTAAGCACTTTTGACTTAAATGGAACAAAAGATGCAGAACAAACAGATAGAGGGATTTCCTTAAAACAAAAGCACATCATAGACATTTTGGTACATATGTTTTTCCAGGCACAATTTAGCGACCCTCTAGGAATGGCTCCCAGACCCACTTTTGGGTCCTGACCAACCAGTTGAGAACTAAGGTCTTAAAGCATGATGGTTACCACTCATTTTGTGGGCCATGTCTGCATTTTGGTGATATTTGAACATAGATGAGGAGGGATTAAGGACATCTGAAAAAAATCCAATTTCAAAATAATTCTAAGAACAGATATGATAATATTAAGTAGTCATATTTGTACTCAGTATCAGTAATTACCCAAATGTAAGTACTTGTGCTCCCACCTGGCTTTGAAAAATGTGGTGCATCCCTTCCCATATTGTAAGTTATTTAGATGCTTTATAGGGTCCGGATGTCCTCGCATTTATGTCATGGGCCCCATGTACAGAGACTAAAGTCTTATTGCAGCAGCTGTGCAAATCCTGCCTTGGCCTTTTGCTGCATTTCATCTCCTAGTCTCACATTTATCTCTCTTCAGCCGTTTTTACCATTTAAACTACCCCAACACCCAAAAAGAAAAAATACATAGATGCTTGATACTATACTATTAGCATTTGTAAAATACACTGAAATCTAGTTCAACACCAATCCACTTTATGGCAATACAAAATGTCTGTATGCATCTACAGTACATGCAAACATAGGTTCATACTTAACTGTAAGAAATAAAATCAAGTAAAATAAAAACGATGGTTACTAAAAAGCACTACAAACTTAAGCCTAAAATACATAAATATAAAATGACAAGTGGTAATAAAAGAAATAAGGAATGATTTATTATTCAGAGGCACAATCGTATAAAATGAAATGTACTGATATTTGTTATCACATTATTACATTAAGCTCAAGAATCTGTGAGTTGTAAATCTCTTTTCTGAATTACTTCATTTTTCTTTAGGAATTCCAGAAAGAGGATATCGATCCACTGCACACTCAGCTTCAAGACATCAACTCCCTCGGTCAGGGTCTGATCCAAACCGCTGCTAAAGGCACCAGCACCAAGAAGCTTGAGGAAGACCTGGATGAAGTCAACACAAAGTGGAACACCCTCAACAAAAAGGTTTGCTTTATACTCTCTGTCTGACTTGTTGATCTTTGTGTTGGATTGATGCCTTATTAATAAAACTGTAAAAAGATGTTGGCATAGAAATGAGTCATTCATTCTCACTGTTTGTTGTAGTGTTATCCTTTGATAAGTTACTGGGTACAGTTTGGGTTGGCCCTCAAACAGCTGACATCAATGTTTACCATGTGGTTTGCAGATTGCCGAGCGCTCAGCCCAGCTGCACGAAGCCCTGCTGCATTGTGGGAGGTTCCAGGATGCTTTGGAGTCCCTGCTCAGCTGGTTGACCGACACAGAGGAGCTGGTGGCCAATCAGAAACCTCCATCTGCAGAGTTCAAAGTCGTTAAAGCACAGATACAAGAGCAGAAAGTAAGCTGGTGTCACATGGTGCAAACACAAACACATAAAAACACACCAGCAGGTCATTGTTAATCTCTCCACTTTAACACCAGAAAATCCACACACTGTTATGACTTTGCCATTCATCTTATTGAACTGACATCCATTGTTCAACATGAGTGCTGCACACAAAGCTTTAAGTTTATTGGACACTTAATTTGTGCCTCTTAGATTTACTGTTTTTCACCAAGCCATGCTCCCAGCAAAGGTAGGTTTAAGGCACCCAGTAACTCTCCTCCTTTGTTTGTCTTTGACAGCTTTTACAGAGACTGCTGGATGACCGAAAACCAACTGTGGAGCTGATAAAGAAGGAGGGAGGGAAGGTTGCAGAACTGGCCGAGTCTGTGGATAAGGAGAAGGTTGCAAAAGAGATCGAATGCCTGGGGCAGAGGTGGGACGCTCTTCTGAAAAAGGCTGAGAACAGGTCTGTATAAACAACTGTAATATTATACATCCCTCTACATGCAATAACTCTAATTTAATAGGGGGAAACTTGAAAAAAAAAAAGAACTTTTTCCCAGTTTCTTATAAAACAAACAGCATTTTTATTCATCAGCATAATAAAGTTAAGTTTTTACCAACTTAAGGAACGTGTAAAAGCTTCTTCAAAATGTCAAATCCCATGCACCTCCACTTAATCATTTTCTTTCTTAGAATTGACATTGAAAAAATTGGATGCTCATCCAATGTTTCTATTGTAAATATGAATATGAAATATGAAGCAGATAGCTTAGGTCTGCAGAAACGCTGGAAACAGTCTTTGTTTCTGTTCCCAGTCTCTGTGCTAAGCTCAGCTAACTGCCCCTAGGTGGTAGTTTCATGTGGACACAGATGGAAAGAATTTTAAATCTTCTCAACTTACTGTTATCAAAAGGAAAAAAGAGCAAAAACTTAATAAAAAACAAATATTAACAAGTGCCTCGTTATGTTGTTCAAAGAAAAATAAGGCATGAGTTGCTTGTAATAAGTGAAATATCTGCCAATGCAGCAGAATTTAGTTCATATTGTCTAAAAAATTACACATTTCATATTATTTTGGATATTACCTGAATCTTTAAGAAACTTATCTAATTTTTTCTTGCTGATGTTTTTACTTTTTCCACACCATTTAGGCCTTATTTTGCTATTAAAGAGGCAGTGAACACTTCAACATTTTTATTTCATCTGTACACTGAGGTAATTTACTGAACTATAATAAAACACATCAGTGTTGGTGTTATAGTTGAAATTTGCACCAAACTGATAAAAATCTCGATTTTATGGCTTTTAATTAGCTCAAACAGACATCTGCCTTGAAAAATCTTTTCTGAATAGGTGGGGCTTATGTGACATAGAAACTGACCATTGGTAGGTTTCTACATCACAAACTCTATATAAAAGGTAGAGCGTTACTGCCTCTTACTGACGTTCCCATTCAGAGCCCACGCCCATCGTCTCCTGCACTGCTTCGGCTCTGAGAGCTCCAGCTGTAGTAACGCTGCAGCTGGAGCAAACGACCTGAACAGGTAGTGCTCAGGACCACCACGGTTCGCCACCACACTATAGCCTGCGTCAGGGGGACTCAAGAGGGGAAAACTCCTCCACTTTTAAAAATTGCTATGAGGCAGCAATGTTATGGGACTCTGTCTGTGTCTCTCTGTGGCTGCTTGTTCAGGTCTGTATGTCAGCCAGGTGACCAGCCATGGTTGCACCCCACCTCACACTGAATTACAGCTGGGATTGTCTCAAGCCCCCTGCGACCCTGAACGGGTTAAGCAGTATAGATAATACATGGGTGGATCAATGGATGGAGTTTTTATTTCCTGTAACTATTTATCTATTTATAAAGTTTATTGAACTAGGACAATGCACATTAAACAACATATCCACCCAGCACGTCAGTGTTAATATGCAGGAATCAACACTATAACTATCATTTGTTGTCTTGGCTCAAAATCAGTACAGAGCTGTAAACATTAGATAGGCCATTCTTCTCTTTGCTTCTAATCATTATCTGCCTGACTGTTTCAGGCACAAGCAACTTGAGAGCATCTTAGTCGTCACTCAGCAGTTCCATGAAACCCTGGAGCCGCTGAGCGAATGGCTTGCAGCTACAGAGAAACACCTCGCGAACTCTGAACCTATCGGCACTGAGACATCAAAGCTGGAAGATCAGATCGCTCAGCACAAGGTTAGAGCGTACATTATTTGTATTTGGATGTTTTCTGTCCCTTTAAGTACAACTGAATTCGGTTTCATTCATGTTGCTAGTTACTTTCAGTTTGTGCTTTTCATTTTTTCCCATTACATTTTTCATATTTTTGTTTGTGTTTTTCCATTTGTGTTGTGTGTCCTTGGTTCATTTCCCATCATCCCCGTGGTCAGGCCTTAGAGGGGGAGATAATGAATCACAGTAAAGACCTGTTTCAGGCTGTCAATCTGGGTCAGATGCTCAAAACTGTGAGCTCAGTGGATGATAAGGAGTTTGTCCAGTCCAAACTAGACACCACCCAGGCCAGTTACATAGAGCTCCAGGAGCGGTGCAGGAGGAAAGCCGAGATGCTGCAGCAGGCTCTGGCCAACGCTCAGCTGTTTGGAGAGGACGAGGTGGACCTCATGAACTGGCTGAACGAGGTCCACATGAAGCTGAGCGAGGTGTCTGTGGAGGACTACAAAATAAGTGTGCTTGAAAAGCAGATGGCTGAACAACGGGTACACGCTCCTCCTCAGGCCAAACATTATGTTGTCATTACATTTAAGTTGCATCCATCATGTTTCACTTGATTATAGTTATTTTTGTGTCACACATTGTTCACAGTGGGAAGTTTCTGTCAGTCTTGATGACTTTCTAAGGTTATGGTTTGCTTACAGGCACTGAAAAGTGACATCGAGTTGAGGAAGAAGAATGTTGACCAAGCCATTTGCAACGGGATGGAGCTTCTCAAACAAACTACAGGCATGTCTGACTTCATTACTTACAATAACAGTTCATACAGTATAATCCTACTGTCTTTGTAATTTGCATTATAAGCTCTCCTGTCTGTATAGTGAGGTGTTCTTGAAAACCTTTATCTTTTTAGATTTGTCAATGACCACATGCTTTAAAGTTTGTTTTCCAGCTATGGGCAATTCTTGAATCATAAGATTATTTTGACTTTTTGAATGGTCAATTATTTCACAGTTTGAGTTAAAAGCAAATATCAAATGTAAGTTTTATTTTCACTCTGAAGGCCAAAGAAACTTTTTTCAACTTTTTTCAAATATATACACATCACAGACACAAGTCTTTGTTGTGCTCTGATTTATTGGTTTCCAGCCTTGGGTGCCAGCTGAGATTGTCAAAACTAGCCTTTCATGTATTAACTTAATTGACACTTACACACTTATTAAACAGTTTATTTAAAGGTCTGTTCATAAAACTTTATGAAAAATGTCAGGCCACTTAGTCAGGCACACTTTTAATTCAGGTTATAATGAAAACAACAAGGTTTATGTTGTTTTTTTCCAAAATTGTGAAAAAAAAATTGTATTCAAAAGGGATCTCAGCTTTTTTACGCTAAAAGTAGGAAGGCTCTGTCACACCTGCAAACATAATAACTGCCTACAAATGTAATAAACCACAAACATAAAACAAATCTGTAGATTTAATGTGGAAGAAAGCTCCACCCTCGTCTCCTGATCTTCCTCTCAGCTGCCAGCTGAGCTGGATAACTCAGTGGATTACCCTGCCGACTTTGATATTGGAGACTGATGGTTCAAATCCCAGTCAGTGCACAAGCCAAATTCAGTTTGCACCCTTGGGCAAGGTCCTTATCTTTGGATTAAAGTGTCTGCTAAACGACATTGTAACATCAGGAGTGCCACATCCATTTCCTGATAGGGGCGGAGTCAGTCATGGCATTGACATTTAAAGTCACAGACATAGAAACAGCTCATTCTGAGCAGGGCTGAAACAGAGGGGTTTTAGACATGCAAAAATCCAATACTAGAAGGTTTTTTTTCAGCAACAGACTCCACAGGCATGTTTTGGGGACCTCTGAGACCAATATAAACATGTCTTTAAAGGGTAAAATATGTCCCCTTTAAACTCAAGTCCCATCAAAGAATAAAATCATGTCAACTGTTTTTTGCCATGAAACAAGAAGAATTTTTTTTAGCGTCTTGAAACACTGGTAGAGCCATGAATCCCAGCAAAGTGGATTAAAACTAAAACAGTGCGCTAAAGAAATAATAAATACTCTACAGTTTAGTCTCAGGAAGTTTGTACTCTGTATGTTAAAGACACAGTTACCTACTTTACTAGGGAGAGTATCAAACTTTGTTAAAAGTTAAAACAGTTTTGAGAGACCATTATTTTATCTTCAAATTTAATAAATCCCTACAAATGTCAGTTTTTTGCAATGGGCAACTGCTGTTAAATCAAATTTAATTAATTTGAACACTTTATTTTTAGGTGATGAAGTGGTTGTTATCCAAGGCAAACTGGATGGTATCAAAACAAAGTATGCTGAGATCAACTCTGCAAGTGACAGCGTGCTAAAGAAGTTGGAGAAGGTTTTGAGTCTCTCCACAAAGCTGCAGCACACCCATGAAGATCTGAGCTCCTGGCTGGAGACAGTGGAGGCTGAGACCAGAGCCTTCGCTGATCAGGAGCCAGTGGGCGAGCAGCTTGTTCATGCTCAAAGCAGGCAGAAGGTGAGAAGAATTAAATGCCAAATGAGATGCCTTATAGAGAGACTTTTTACATCCAGTACATTTCTGTATTTAATATGATTTATTCTAGGCATTACTGAAAGAGACCAAAGACAAAAAATCATCAATGGACAAGCTGAATGAGTTGAGCAGTTCACTTCTGGATCTGATTCCTTGGCACACTCGGGAGGGTCTGGACAAGATGGTGACTGAGGATAATGAACGATACAGAGCCATCTGTGACACCATCAGCCAGCAGGTCGACCAAATCAATGCTGATATACTCAAGTCACAGCAGGTAAAAAACTGCTAAACAATTCGTCTTTATTCCTCTTGAGTAAATGTTTTTTCTAGCACAGAGGTGAATTGTTTGGGGCTTTTGATACCGTTTCTTGTCTGTTTCCAGTTTGAACAGGCTGCAGACTCTGAACTCTCCTGGCTCACTGATGCTGAGAAGAAGTTGCTCTCCATGGGCGAGATCAGGCTGGAGCAGGACCAAACCACAGCCCAGCTCCAGGCACAGAAGGTTAGCCTGTTATAATATCTGTGTGTATGGATAGACACAGGCCTCCATTTCAACAAAGTACAGTAAACACAGCAGTTTTGTTTTGGAAAAGCCAGCTTAACCCACTCTTCTGGTTTTTTTAGATCTTTTCTATGGACATCATGAGGCACAAAGATACCGTGGATGATATTGTTAAAACTGGAAAGGCCATCATGAACAGCAAAAACCCAGAAGAGAAAGAAATCTTGAAGGTGATGACATTTGTTTGAAAGTTATTATCATAACTCTTTAAATTGTAAACATAAGTTAAATGGACTTCTTGCTTGTCTTTCAGGCCAAGACCCAGACTCTCCTGGAGAAATACGGCATCGTCAGTCAGCTGAACTCAGAGCGCTGTCTGCAGCTGGAGCGTGCTCAGTCTCTGGCCTCTCAGTTCTGGGAAACATACGAGGAGATGTGGCCATGGCTTCAGGAGACATTGAGCACCTTCAGCCAGCTTCCTCCCCCAGCCATCGAGTACGATGCTCTGAGGCAGCAGCTAGAGGAACTCAGGGTAAGACGCATGCAGATGCTTCAGATGTTGAGTAAAATACTTAATATGAAACTTATGAAACTTACAAGTGTCACCCCTTTTTCTAGCAAATGCGAGAGCTGATTGCTGAGCACAAACCTCACATTGATAAGATGAATAAGACGGGGCCTCAGTTACTTGAGCTCAGTCCAGTGGAGGGAGAGCCCATCAGAGAGAAATACACAGCAGCAGACCAACTCTACACCCAGCTTAAGGCTGATGTCACACAGAGAGCAGCTACCCTGGATGAGGCCATCTCCAAATCCACCCAGGTGAAACATCTTATCATTCTTGGCTCATTTTCTATACCAAAGCACATAGGATTATTCCATTTCATGACTCAGTTTCATTCTAATAGACAAAGTTTGCATTGGTTCTTGACATCCATGACAATATTTCATTCTTAAATGTTAATAAGCTGCTTTTTAGATAATTTTTTATGTTAAAATCATTATGTGATTCATTTAAAATCATAATAAGCTTTAATTTGGTTGATTTCATATCTTGAACAATGTTTTATTATCAAAACTAGACTAATCGTGATTTTCTCTATCACTCAGAATCAATGAATATTTATTAGAATAGTATTAATTCATAACCAAAGTTATCTCAAGACACTTTATAAAGTGGGAAGGTCTAGACTAGTCTAGACTGTCTCAACCCTGCTCAACCAAGAGCAACATTGTGGAGAAATACCTTTGCAAGAGCCATCTAGTAGTGAAAGTAGTGAAAAGTGGCAAAATTGGGTTAAAGTGGCAATAAAATGTGTTGAAATGGCAAAATAGTCAAAAGTGGCAAAGAAGTGGCAAAAATAAGTGAAAAGGGGCAAAAAAAGGCATAGAATGATCAAAAACTGAGTGAAAAATCAAAAAATGTGGAACAAAAGTAGTTAAAATGGACGAGAAACGGTATAAAGTGGCAAAACATGAGTGAAAAGAGAGTAAAATGGGCAAAAGTGGCATTCAGTGGAAACAGGCAGCTTAAATGGGCACGAAGATGCAAAAAATGGCAAAAAAGGAGAAAAAAATGACAAATAGCAAAAAGCAGGATAAAAGAGGCAAAAACTAGTGAAAAGGTGCAAAAAGAAGAGGCAAACTTGGGCTTAAAAAGCAGTAAAAATGGATTGAAAGTGGCAAAAAAGGGAAAAATGCAAATAAGAGCAATGGAAATATACAGACAAAAAAAATAAAGGTTGACAATTCAAGCCAACTGTATAAGAGTGGGAAACAAACTGATGTAACTTGCAATGGATAATTTCTGAGGTTAAAGTTTACCTTTTTCAAGGTTTCTGGGGAAATTATATTTTAAATTAAGACATAAAAGAGCCACAAATCATCACAAAAGAGCCATATGTGGCTCAAGAGCCACACATTGAGTATCACTGGTCTAGACTGTTCCTTCTGTTATGTTATTTATAAGAAAGGCCTACATGAATCCACCATGAGCTCAGCACTAAGCAACAATTTGCAATGAAAATCTCTTCTTTGACGGCCAGAAGCCTCAAGCAAAACCAGACTAACTTTGACATGCCATGTGTTGAAGTTAGTTTAAGTTTAACAGGGGTAGAGGGAGATGCAGAAAGAGAGAAGAGGTAAATGCAGAAATAGTTTAAGGACCATCAGGTTCTTGGTCACCTCTCTTACCAAGGCCCTTTCTTCCCTGGTTGTTCAGTTAGGCTGAGCAACCAGGTCTCCAAAACGTCCTGGTTGTGCCAAACTCCATGCACTTGAGAATTATGGAGGCCACTGTTCTTTAGGGACCTTCAGTGCAACCGATTTTTTTGTAGCCTTCCCCAGATCTCTTCCTTGTAACAATCCTGTGTCTGAGCTCTGCAGGCAGCTCCTTTAACCTCATGGCTTGGTTTTTGCTCAGATATGCATTGTCAGCTGTAAGGCCTTCTATACAAAGGTGTGAGCCTTTCCAAATCATGTCCAATCAGTTTAATTTGCCACAGGTGGACTCCAAACAAGGTGTAGAAAAATCTCAGCAAAGACTATAAATTTCAACAATAAATTGTGTTTTGGCAAAGGGTCTAAATACTTAAGTCAGTGTGATATTTCAGTTTTTATATTTTTAAAACATATGCAAAAAATTCTAAAATTCTGTTTTCACTTTGTGATGATAGGATACTGAGTGTAGGTCAATGAGAATTACAATTTTTTTTTTTACTTCATCATCAGGCTGCAACACAACTAAATTGAAAAAGGGAAGGGGGTCTGAATACTTTCTGAATATAACTGTATTTTATGAGGTATGAATACAATCTCAGGTTGCTTCCTTTCTTTTTTCTAGTTCCATGATAAAATTGATCCGATGCTTGAATCCCTGGAGCGTATTGCTGAACGTCTGCGCCAGCCTCCGTCCATCTCAGTGGAGGTAGACAAGATCAAGGAGCAGATTACAGAGAATAAGTCCGTCTCTGTGGATTTGGAGAAACTGCAGCCTTCTTATGAGACACTGAAGCAGCGAGGCGAGGAGATGATTGCTCGTTCTGAAGGAGCAGACAAAGACATTTCTGCCAAAGGTACAATGCATATTTTATATTTTTATTTGTAACAAGTTTTACTAATTTTTTTACATAACATTGTGATGATATTTCAAGCCACTGGACAGATAGTAGGATATAAAGTAATCAATAGGAAAAATGTATCAAACATGCAAAACTTCCCCAAAAAAACAGAAACATCATTGGTCAAAGTTTTACTTTGGGCTAAAATTTTGTTAACCATGTTGAAAAAACATTTCCACCAGGTGTGACTTTATTGGGAATGCCTTTCCTTTTTAAAGAAAGAGTCAAAGACTAAACCGTTTTTTCATTAAACCTGTCTGTGTGAATTTACTAGATGTTTTTCTTAAGCACTCCCAGCTGAGGCACACATACTTATATCTTCGGTCATCTGTTTATAGTCTACATCTCATGTTAATTGATTCATTGCATGTTTATTGTTATTATCACACAAGCTGTTCAAGACAAACTGGACCAGATGGTGTTCCTTTGGAGTGACATCCAGGCTCTAGTGGAGGAGCGGGAGGCTAAGCTGTTGGATGTGATGGACTTGGCAGACAAGTTCTGGTGCGACCACTGCGCTCTGATTGTCACCATCAAAGACAACCAGGACCTGCTGAGAGAGCTGGAGGAGCCTGGGGTCGATCCTTCAGTTGTTAAACAGCAGCAGGAGTTTGTCGAGGTAGACGAATCCTTCAGAATTGACTCGAGTTAATGACTTAACGTATGGGTAATTATGTTAAATGGAGCAAAAACTGCTTTCCTTTCCAACAGGGATTTAAGGAGGACATCGATGGGCTGCAGGAAGAACTTGACGTGGTCCGAAACCAGGGTGCAGAGCTGATGACTGCCTGTGGGGAACCTGATAAACCTGTGATAAAGAAAAGTCTCGATGAGGTAGCATATTACATTGATACAATCTTTATTTTAAAAATTACAGCTCAGGGGCATTGGTAAGAGTTTCTTTCTTCATAGAAAATAGTTTTAGAGTTGTTATGTGATTTTTTTCCCAGGTTAATTCTGCGTGGGAAAATCTCAATAAGACTTGGAAGGAGAGAGTGGAAGGGCTAGAAGAGGCCATGCAGGCTGCTGTGCAGTTTCAGGATGGCCTACAGGTACTTAAGCACTTCTTCACTGTGCTTACTGAAAGAAAAGTGGGGAATAACTCTCTAAACACAACCATACATGTTAAAATTGGTCATTTATTTTTCTATGTATTTGTTCTCTATAATGAAGGAGATTCATATGTATTTTTTCCCCTAACCCTTGGTTTGTCATTATTCCTACCACAAATTGTTACCCATTTAACAGAACTTCTTGTAACTGCATTTTTGTGCGTCTTTGTTTAAAACCAGTAACAGTGCATCATTTTTAGTTAGATTCAAGATCTTGGAATATTTGTCACTCAGAATGTGGATACAAACAAAAAACATTTGGCCAAACTAAAATAGTAAATGTTGCATATAAGAGTAAGATCCAGCTCTTTGTGAACAACTCTGCATTTGGTGGGTAAGTGCTCAAGATGATGACATTGATGATGTTAAGGCCACATGATGATGAAATCTGTGTTTCCTGCAGATAGATGATACTTAGGTGGCCACCCATGTATATTTACAGCAAACCAAATTTATTTGCCTGATGTTTTTTCTTCTTTATTAAAAATCCATAAATAATCTAACCCAAAGCACCAGATGAACTGTTTCATATCTCCATTGGATGGATATATTTCAGATTCATCTGGGAAAGCTCCCATTGCAACTGATTCAAAACCACTTACTCTAAGACTTTTGACAGAAAAGGAAGTTTAGAAATGGGATGGAAGTTTGAAAGCACTTAAGGGTCAAGATTATGTTTTTTGATAAGAGGCTGCACAACAGCAGCTGGAACGCAGCCTGACAAAAGAGATGTATTACAAGAGTTAAAATGCTTGACCCAGCTGAGATAAAAACATCCTTTCAAAGCCTGGGTGGAATACTGTCTGAGGGACATGTAGAGGGTCTTAGGTTTAGAACCACCTTGGATAGCTCTGCCAGAGACACTGGCTCAAACTGGTCGAAAACAGCTGAGCACATGGGAGAGACAGCTGGATCTAAGATGGTAGGACAGGGATAAAATCTAATCGAGGAAATTTTATCAATAAAAAATTAGAGAAATCTGTTGCATTAAGTGGGTGATGGAACAACTCAAGTAGAACTGCAAGGATTTAAAAGATTGTTAAAAGTATTTAAAAGGACCTGGGGTCTGTGGGTATAATTGGACACAAGATTGGAGATAAAATATGTTTTTGCTCAAGATGTGGAGAAATGCACAGACTGCAGAAATGTTAAGACCTAAAAGTGTTAAACAGTTGAACACACACAGTGAGCCAGCCTATCCTAAGTGTTTGAGAAGAAACCACAGATTACCCTGCCTTTCTCTTTTTATTGCAGTGGAGTGAAGTGAAACAACATGTTATGAGACCTATTAATTTTGAAACCGTAAACACCAACCACAGTGCTTGACTATTTTTGGCTCAGATTTAACCTTGAGTTTCAAGTTTTCCAAAGAAAAATAGACTTCACTGCGTGGCTGCTTCAGTTTTACTGAGTTTAAGGATCCTGTTCTGACTCTTTTAACTCTATAGTTCTATACTACAGGGTTTGAGTTTCATTTTTTTGTCTACTCCTTAATTTGTCAAGCTCATACAGTTACTGTGGACCCACGCCACTAGATGAAACATGACTCCATGTGCAAAGCTTTGTTTTCTCTCAGTAACAACGGTTTCCTACCTTGTTTTCAGGGTATGTTTGACTGGGTGGACATTCTTGAGAGCAAACTGGATTCAATGTCTCCTGTAGGCACAGACCTGGAAACTGTCAAGCAGCAGATGGTCGAGCTCAAGGTACATCATCTTTTATTTGTTTTATACTTCACATACATCAGCCCTGGCTTGTTTAATAACAGATCTACTGTATTTATTGTTACCGGAGATGTTTATAGTGACTGCTTTAATCATAACCTGCCCAAGTTTCCTATTTGCTCCTAGTAAAAAAGCTAAGGGTTAAAATAGTCAGATGGTTTCATGCACATAAAGACAAATTTTGTGCTGAAAAGGCACAGAAAGCAGGGCAGGATGTATTGTCCATAAAGCTTTGTGTTTCTGTTGACTGAATGGGTGTACCACTGCGTGTTTCAGGAGTTTAAAGGAGAGGCGTACCAGCTGCAAATTGAGATGGAGCGCCTCAACCACCAGGCAAGCCTCCTGCTGAAGAAGGTGACAGAAGAGTCTGACCGCTGCGCCATCCAGGAGCCTATGTCTGAGCTCAAGATGCTCTGGGACAACCTGGATGAGAAGATCATCAGCAGACAGGTCAGGAAAGAAGAGACCACTCAGAGGAACTTCATTTATAGATAAATTAAACCTTGCTTGGGAAATGGTGGTATCTAGACATAAAAAGATATGTGATGGCTTATAAATATTGTTCACTGCTGTCATGTGCTTTTTTAATGTGCTGATACGAATCTTCTATTGAAGATTCTACCACTTAGGCTCCTAATGGACCAAAAAAACAGCCTCAACAATGAGTCCATAGTATTGTGGAATGTGTTGTGTTGTATCCGGGTCAAATGCTTTCACTCAATATCTAATGGTTTAATCTGTCATTAATCCAGCACAAACTGGAGGGAGGCCTTCTGGCACTGGGTCAGTTTCAGCACGCACTGGACGAGCTACTGGCCTGGATGAGCAACACGGAGGAGCTTCTGAATGAGCAGAGGAAGGCTGGAGGAGACCCCAAAGCTATTGAGATAGAGCTCGCCAAGCACCATGTAAGAAGCCACACACAACATTTCATGTAACACCTGGAAATAAAACAAGGGAACCACAGATTTTTCACATTTTTTGTATTGTTATTCCAAAATGAGCATTCACGCATAGGTTTAGTGTTGTCCTTGTGCCCCAATTTATCCTGACATTCTGTCATCCCTATATCCTAGGTTCTCCAAAATGACGTTCTGGCTCATAAGGCCACAGTTGAGACAGTCAATAAGGCCGGTAATGATCTTGTGGCATCCAGCGCTGGAGAGGAAGCTTCAAGTCTTCAGAGCAAACTGGAAAACCTCAACCAGAGGTGGAAAACCATCCTGGAGAAGACAACGCAGAGAAAGCAGCAACTGGAGAGTGCTCTGCTTCAGGTATAGATAATATTTCCATCAGGACTTAATCAGCTGGGGACATATTTGTCTTTATTTGGGATTTTATAAGCCGTAATAGATCCTTTTCTCCCCGCAGAGCAGGAATGTCATGTGAGAGCAACAATTTGTTTTGGAGGAGTTTCCTCCCTGCCTCATTCCTTTGGCTTCCTGAGGAGTTTTTCTTCATAACTTTGACATTTTGCTGGGGGGATTTGATGTGGGAGGGTTATTCAGGAAATGTTTTGGAAGTCTGTTGACAGGGTTTTAATAATGACAGTCTGGAGTATTCTTCTGAAGAAACTACCAAAAAATTAAATGAAAAATGTGTTTTAGCACCTAGTTTATTCCCAGACGGACAGATAGCTTACTAGTCTTTTTAAGGAAAGTAAAATGTCACAGCAGCTACAGTCACAGTGAAGACCCCACATTTTACACTGGACTTGAGTATCCTAGTTCTGTCAGGTTTTTTTGAGTATCCCGGTTTGTATACATTTTCAGAAACCAGAATATGCCAGTATCCCAAGTTTAAGATACCGGTTTTGCTACCTGGAGAACTCAGAAAGAAAACGTGATACCATGCCATGCAGGCCTATACACCTTATCCTGTTTTCTGACAGCTGTAGATTACCTGTGCAGGCGCAACTTTGATTAAACTGTTCATTTAACTTCAGATACTTTGAAATACATTGGATGTGTGGTGGAGGAACAGCTGGTCTGCTCCATTCAGAGATAAAGAGTGACAGTCAGACTGCTGTGTCTGCAGCGGATCAGTTGATTTTTCAGCCATTAATAAACCGTGAGCAAAGGTTGCTGTGGAGCCAGAGAATGACCAGTGACACTACGAGTTATGGAGAGTTAAAGCTCTTTGAGCTTTAGATGGATAGACAGCACTCGGTAAGCATCCTGCTCAGTCTGTCAACACGTCCCAGGCCTGAAATGTAGAAATGATAACCCAGGTAATTTCAAAGTAAACTTTGTTAGGGATTTATAATAATCATTGCATTCCCCTCATGGTCACAAGAATTTAAAACATTAAGTAATGTAAGCTTTTCATTTGAGAAACCCTTTCACCTCTTCCTATCCTCTCAGTCATTTTTCTGCAGTTGTTTTGCTACTTGTACTGAAGTTAAGCGCGAGTTCTTAGTGTAAATAAGATCGTTTCTAAAAGCCAACTCTTGTATGACAAGTTTCATAACTCCTGAACAGGCATGGCAAACAGCCTGAAAAATTAAGAGTAATATGGCTGTTTTATGGAACCTTTCCTTGCAAAAAACACAGATAAGCCTGTGCAGATATGATGCAGTGATCAGATACCAGGATGCTAATATTTCTCATGCATACGTGGAAATGAGTAACCAAGTTTATCTGAGCACATGTAAACACAGAATCCTAAATATGAGCAAAACAGCGACAAGGCTCATAACCAGGGTACTTAAGTCCATAAAAACACACTGGCTGAGTATGAAAACATTTAGGCACTTAAAAAATATTACTAAGGTAAGTTCATGAAAAGAAAAGAAAACTCACAAATCAGACAAAAAATAACAAACAAATGTTTAAAAGAGGTCAAGTGTGAATGTGGCATGTAACGTCTAAAACACTTAAAAACTCAAAAGTGAATACAGTGCAAAAAATGTTTATGCACACATGTATGGCTGTGAAAAACAAGGACTTTCTGTATCATCCAGCCCTGACTCTTGGTGTATTCATCCCAGTTCAATTGTAACAGTTCTATATTTAAATTTAAAATAAGATGCATTTTCTTTACTGCGACTTGTGAGCTCAATTCATTATATTTTAGGCTTTGAGTTCACTCATTCTGCAGCAATAGAAGCTAAATGAATCCAAAGAATTAATAACTCAGACATCCTCCTCTCTGAGCCATAGGTTGCCAACAATGCGTTTGTGTGACACCTTTTGTCCTGACTCAGGTTGTATTGTGTTGTAGGCCCAAGGTTTCCATGGTGAGATCGAAGATATGCAGCAATGGCTGAAAGACACAGAACGTCAGCTGTTGGCATCAAAGGCTGTGGGAGGCTTACCAGACACGGCTCGGGAGCAGCTTAACGCCCATCTGGTATGTGTTTAACAATATGAAAGGCCGCATACAGATGGCAGCCTTGTAAGGAGACGACTACGTCTTTTCTGTGTTTTATCTGAAGTGTGAAAATTAAATGACACTGCAAAATACACAACTTGCATCCCCCCTGCAGGAGAAAACAAAAAAACCTTTAAAGCATTTCAAATTGATTAAGCCATGTCAGACTGTAATGAATCTAGGAATGTTTACCGTCTTTGTTTTCTCTTTCATTTAATAGAGAAACTCAAGACAGATTCACAACAAACTCTCACCCCAGAGAAGCAATAGTATTGACCAAAAATAACAACATTGATGAAAGAAATAGTAGACAGAATAGTAATATGAAACTTTGTGGGAACAGTCTCGAAGACCTGCATTGTGTTCATTCCTTCACCGTTATTGGACCAAATTTGGACACAAAAATAATAAAGTGCACTGACATGTTATTCTCGCACACTTTGGTTATTGCAGATCATTCAGTACAATTCAATTTAATTTTTTATATGAATGTGATGAGACAGCATTGCCAAAGTACCAATGTTTAAGATCCAGAAAGAAAGACAGAGAGAAAGAAAAGGTGCCATTGAAATAAAAAAGGACCACTTACTGCATGTTTTACAGTGTGTACATTGTGTCTTGTGTATTTGTGGGTGAAATCACCCACTCTGTGGTAAAGTTACTGTTTTTCTGTTTAAATCTGCATCTGTTATGTTGGTTCTTTCATGCATCATTTTGTGCAAGTATTGTTTTTGTTTTTATTTTCATGTGTTTGTTAGTGAGTTCTAGTTTTTCTTAGGATGTATGTGTGGGTGGTGTCTATTCCTTGACAGTGGTTCACACCACATCTTCCATCAAAAAGTAAGCAGTCTCTAAGCCTATCAACAGTCATCATCTATCATTGTCTTATAATGACAGATGCAAAATTCCTCTATAATTCAGCCAGTGGTTACAGATAAAGACTTCCAGTTAAGACTTCCTTAACTTGTGTCTGCAATGTAAACATCATCATTTCTTGGCCCATGACACCCAACCTGACATTCATGATAGCCTGTTTCATCTATTGACTGCATGGATATATTCCATATATATCTGGGAGACCAGATAGATCCGCCACATGTACGAGCCAATCAGAGCAACAGGACAAAATATGGTAGGGGACATGCACTGCTCTGGTAGAAGCCTGAGCTTGGCAGACAGGCACCATAATTTATGAGCAGTGGAGCTTGTTGGTGGATAAAACTCATGCAGTGGCCAGTCGGGAGAAGTGCAAAAACATCTTTTGTGTGGCTTTGAGCTCTTGTTTTAACAGAGAAATGTGGTCCCGTTCTGATGAAACTTTTTTACTAAAGCTACATCTGAGCTAAATGCTACACCAGTGGCAGCCATCACTACCAGCTTGCAGTACAATGTAGCGCTGCCCATAGCTCCTGCCTCGCTCTCCTCAATGACACCGATGGTCAGGTCCGTTCTCAGACCTGGAACAGTTGTTAAAGTTTGGGGCTTTGCAAGATGTATCTGCCTGATGAGAGACATGGAGTCTGGTTAATCCATCTACTTTGCAAGGTTATCCCAGAGTAGTGCTGGTTTATCTTTTCTTGTGCATCTCAGTTCAACAGCAAGCATGAAGTAAAACAGCAGCTTTACTTGAGTCATTTTAGAGGTATGAACCTGAAAAAGAAACTAATTTAGGCTCAGTCCCTTTTTTTTAACTTTTACCCTTATTCCTATCCTTGTTTTCAAGGGCTTCCCTACCCTTCGTAAAAGAAGTACAAGGGTTATGGGGCATCACTATGACCGATCCAAACCTGCTACACCAAACTTTATAATACTAATAATATAATAATAATATAATACCTTGGAGCAACAGCATGGACAGGCATGTTGTGAGTGGACAGCTAAATCTAACAGTCCTTCTCCTGCTGGTGGAAGAAAATAATTCTTACTGAAGTGCAACCATTTAATGCCATTGACTCCAAATGCTGCATCATCAGCTGTAGACGTGCCCTCAAACAGGTAGCTCAGTTGTGGTGGAAAAGGAAATCCCCTACTGTGCTGGGCTGACGTGCCGAGTCAAATCAAGTTGAGCCACACTGCTCCATGTGATGGAAAATCCCCATTTGTAATGAATTCCTATCCCATTAAATAGATGACCATTGTCCCAGATAAATCAACGGTCATCAACAATGGCATAAACAGACGCAGTTAAGTTACTGGACAGTTCTGCTACAAGCAACATTTTAAAATGCTTGTTAGAAATAAAATAACCATTATTCTTGGAACAACATTAAATTATGATATTGGATGGTTCTTTGAATTTTCAAATCTTAATTTTGTAAAAACTGAGGAAGTTTGTACCACTCTGTGGACACTTTAGCAGCCATCTAGCCAATGGTTTCCAAGCACTTGGTTTGGAGTGTGCTTCTGGAAAATCTCAATTTGAAAGGCAATGTAGCCCTAACACTTCACACTGCTCCCCCATTCCTACAAGAGTTGGGACACCTTACCCCTAGACATGAACATCCAAGACGTCGTGGTAGGGCTAAGTGGTAGTTGCAAGTTGTGAATGCAAGCTTCGCCAAGTCATTCCTCAAGAGAAGGAAACTTTTCAAGTGGTTGTTGAACAAATGAAATCCATCACCTCTGATGCATTTCAGGTAGTCAGGAAATTGCAACACTGATTGGCTTCTATGGCAGTCATTAAGCTAATGTGCAGATATCTGTTTGAAAAGATGAATAAATCATGGCGCACCGGTAGTCGAGTGGTTAAGGCACGCGCCATGTATGCAGGCGACCTGGGTTCGAATCTGGCCCGTAGCACTATGTCCTGCATGTCTCTCCCTGCTCTCTTCCCTCTTTCCGACTCTATCCACTGTCCTATCTAATAAAGTCAAAAAGGCCAAAAATAAATCTTAAAAAAAAAAAAAAAAGATGAATAAATCATGATTATAATACTGCTAATGGGAGCTGGTATGACTAGATGCAGATTGGGATTTGCCTGCTTTCCTCTTTTTATGGACAGATTTTCCTGTATTCACAAAAACCTGCTAATGTGTAACTGATCACTCCAGCTTGGACTACAAATGTACTACATCAGACATATTTCTCATGCTGAAAATCCAGACCCATACAGATTAAACATTTTCAATAGAATTTGTAAATAGAGATTACACACTTGGTATCATCTTTCACACTTTGGTATCACCCTCATGTCATCGAAAACTAGAGTCAGTCTGTAATTTAGTCTGTTTTCATGAAGCCATCGCTCATCTTGTGTCTTTGTCTTCATTTCTTTAGGAGTTGTGTTCTGCCTTGGAGGTGAAGGAGGAGCTGTATCAGGAGCTGATGAACAAGGGTCAGCAGCTGCTCGCCGTGACGCCTGAGGGCCCTGACAGCAACATGGAGCAGGACCTCTCCAACCTCAAGGACAAATGGGAATCCGTGCAGGGGAAGGTCGCTGAGAGAAAGGTATGCAGACAGAGCTGTGGTGAGAACAGCAACTTAATGAATCACAACTTCAGCTTTCAGTCCCTGAGTGAGATTGCTGAAAGACACTTGAGCCATGACTGTGTAGATGTAAGCCTCTAATCCCGGTGCTGGTAATGAACGGTGTAAGAAGGGAAAGGATGTGGTTACACACTGTAGATCACAGCAGGAGTGTTACTGTCTGAGTCAGAACAACCGTCGGTCTTGTCTCATACGTTTCCATGGTGGAATGTTAATAAATTATAGAGGAAAAGACATAAAAGAGCCAAAATAAAGATGATTGATATTGTTTTTTGACTCTAGTTTACTGTTCCTTTGGAGAATTTTCCAACTTTTCTGTCTAAAATATATAAACACCATTTCATGTGGCAAAAAAATAAATCCTCATCCCCGTTATACTCTACTTCCAGATATGGAGTTGCTCTTTCTGGCGGCTCCACAGTTTGCTTTGCTTCCTATTTACTTTGGTCCAGGTCCAGGGAATTCAAAGTCCACTAGATCTGCACAGAGCTGCAGCTGCTGGCCAAACTCTGCAGCAATGTGACACCACTTTAGCCCAGTGTACTCTATTTTTAAGCAGAAAGAAGCACTGCAATAATGAAATAAGAACTGACTATGAAAATACAGTTCCATATTTAGCCTGACTCCAAACATGACCTCCAACAAATGAGTGAAACACATTATAACTCTCATCATATCAGTAATTTTATTTACACCAGGGCCCTCAGCTGTAACAAATGGATGTTTTTCAGCGATGGAGTCACTCTGAATGTTTCTCTCATTCAATTAAAAGCTCATCATTCCCTCTCCGGAGACGTTGACTTCCTCTGTCTAAACAGAGGTCATGTTTGGCACAACTGATGTGTAATTGTTTTATCCAGTGTTGTAGCAACCTAGCGGCTTGTTTTCAGCATTGTGTGATGTTATACAGGTATAAATAGTGCTCTGTTTAGACTGAAAAGGTAACAGGATTATTTCCATGAATGATCAGAAAGCACTGACAATGTCTTTTTGTCTTCAGGTGAAATTAGAGGAAGCCCTGACGCTGGCCACAGATTTCCACAACTCTCTCCAGGACTTCATCAACTGGCTCACACAGGCCGAGCAGACACTGAACATGGTTTCCCCCGCGTCCCTTATGCTGGAGACCATCATGTTTCAGATTGATGAGCACAAGGTAATTTTTGCAAAAACAATTAGGTTACACAGCTTTGCTGTGAAATGATTCTCACTTTCAAATACAATGGCATGTGATATATGATAGCACATTTACAGAAGATAAAATAACATATGAATACATTACAAAAAAAACCCTGAAATATGAATAATAAAATCTGTACATGTAACGCAACCCAGCCACCTCCCTCCCTCACTTTGATATTACCCACAGCATCACCCAAGCAAGCACTGTAATGCTTAACTCTTGTAATTGCAGTTGCATAGTTAAATCAGTGTAACGTTAAATTATTAAAACAGGAAAATATAAAAGATTTAGCAAGAGGACTGTTGATACTGATATTATGCTGATAATACAGCCAACATAATTAGCTTGACAATCACAAGAGCCGTTATAAGAGCCCAGGCACCAAAAACCAAACGGGCATGAATTTAGACAAGACGGACCAGAGATGAAATATGACGCATGTCAGTCTGTCGTAAACTTAGGGAGCAGTTTTTATTTGGTCGCCGATTTTCAGAGTAACATGAATAAAGAGAAATGACTAAATTATTTTCATAATTAAAATAGAATTGCGGGTCTTTGCTACACATGCTGTCTTAGAAGCTGTCACTCCAAACCCCCCCACCTCCCCTTGTCTTCATGCCACCCTCAGTGACATCTGCAGACGTCTTCTGGCTTGACATTGTTGTAGGGAGTGAGCAATTGGTGCCTGACTCTGAGTTATACTGAAATAAAAATTGCACCATGATGTCTGTGATATCAATCAAACATCTGTAAATGTTGGCTTCATCAAAGCCTTTGGAAATGCTGAGAAGAAGTCTCATGTTTTATATGTGGGTTGCTTGGTAAGGAAAGCTTAAAAATAAACAAATACAGACTTCTTAAAAAGTTATATGACTTTTAGAGTGATGATTTTATGGTTTACACCAATAACATATTAGTCACTGTGGGAGCTTAATACCTCCACAAAGGTGACTAAACATTAAACACTTTGACTCTTTTACATTCATTTTTGCTTATTACATTGCTCACTCTGTAATTCATACCAAGCTTGTCTTTGTAGTATTAAAGTTCTGCCACAGCTTCGATGGAGTTCCTTTATCCTCTTTCAAAATAAAAGTCAGTTTTTATCTGAACAGGAAGTAAGCATCTCCTAGTTCAAAACAGTGAAGACAGTGCAAAAATATTTAAAGCACAACAAAGAATAATTTCCTGAGATAATCTTTACTTTAATAGTTTACCTTAAATGGATTATGTACAAATACTGTATTTCTTTTTACCACATTAGTTTGATTGCATTTTCTTACAATTGCATTTTTCCTTCAGGATTTTCCTAACCAAATATTAAAAAGTTCACAGCTTAATCCACTGCACTAATGAAAAACAGCTCAATCATTAGATAAGGGTTTATAAAACAGATCAAAACAAGTTCCACATTACAACAAGAATAAAACCCTGCCGTTGAATTATAACATCAGATATAGTAGTCCAACAAAAAAATATAAAATAGCACAATGGTCAAATGGGATTTTTTTTTTTTTTTTACTTATAATGTGACTTTACAGCAGTATATGATATTTTGGAAGTTTGGGTCCCAAGAGCACAAACTTCTAAATTTGGTCTCTAGCTCAACAAGTTTGGGAGCTCATAATGAAAGCACTGAAAAGAGATGGACAGGATTTATAAAATCCTATTTAAAGCTTACTAATTCAATATTCACCTTCTCCATTTAGCCAGCTATGACCTCATAGCTGGACAAGACATTCAGTAAATTCCTACTTAACATACTGATTACTTCATTTGCATTAACTGCTAACCTCCTCCTCGCTCTGCCCTGTGCTATCTGCAGATGTTTGTTACCGAGGTGAACTCCCACAGGGAACACATCATCGAGCTAGACAAAACAGGCACACACTTGAAATACTTCAGCCAGAAACAGGATGTGGTCCTGATCAAGAACCTGCTGCTGAGCGTGCAGGGCCGCTGGGAGAAGCTGGTGCAGCGCTCTGTTGAGCGTGGCCGTCTGCTTGATGACGCCAGGAAGAGAGCGAAACAGGTAATCCTCTGTGCATTTACAGCATATACCACCTGTTAAATAACCACACTGCTGTTAAATCTTTTTATTATCACTGTAAATCTGAGGTATTTTATTTTACGCTTGTTTCATGTTCTGTGTGCAGCATTAGTATGGGCCCTCTTCTCTTTCTTGGCCTGGAAACCTGATTGTGTAAACATTGAACAAACCGCAGCAATAAATCAAATGAAATCATACCTTTTCAAAACGCCTTACACTGCGTTTGTTTTTTCATCCTTCATTAGTTCCATGAAACTTGGAATAAACTGATGGAATGGCTGGACGAATCGGAGAAGACCCTGGACTCAGAAGTGGAGATTGCCAACGATCCGGACAAAATAAAGATTCAGCTGGCGCAACACAAGGTGTGGAATCATCATCATATCTTGGTTTACTGGAGAAAGAATGACTGTTAAAATAACCAGATACCTTTTACAGCATCTCCACTTTCATTCATTTCACAGAAACAGCGTCTGCATCATATCCACTTTTTATGAGTCAGAGTTATGAGGCTGCTTTTACACGCTGCATGTTTATGTGTGATATGTTTAGTGAAAGCTATTTATGGGGATAACAGTATCTGCTGAGTGCATTAGTCGTGCATTTGCTTGCATTTCAGACTACTCAGCCCCCTCTTGTTGTCTCTACAGTGTTATGCGGGAATGTTGTACTAATCCTATCATAATCCTGGGATGGACCAAGTGTATCAAGGGATGACCTTGCTTTTGGATACTTTTAATCCCTTGGTAGCAGTGGCTTTTGAGTTTTGACCCCTTTTTGTTTCTGTTAAAGGATAGTGTCTTCTTAATCGCATAACACACGCAGATTAAGAATTAAGATGCAGTCTGACATGCCAGCAGTAACAGCAAGAAAATCCTCAGAGATGTAACCTTACACATCTAAAGACAGAGACTGATAAAGCCAGCTTTTTTACGTTCTAAATGCAGTAAAATGGATGTTGGTTGGACCGTACACTTCTTGACAACGTCTCTCATATTCAGGAGTTCCAAAAGGCCTTGGGCAGCAAACACTCTGTGTATGACACCACCACTCGAACAGGGAGGGCCCTAAAAGACAAGACCTCCCTCCAGGATGATAATCAGAAGCTGGACGACATGCTGAGCGAACTGAGGGATAAATGGGACACTGTTTGTGGGAAGTCAGTGGAAAGGTAAGCATGCAAAGAATCAGAATCAGCGTTTAAGTCAGGTCATGCATTTTTGTTTTTTAATTTTGCATAATAATCATAGAAATATGAAGAAAATTGGAAGCAACGTAAACAGCATTTAATAAGTGGAATACACCCTATTTTAAAGGAAAAATCTGCAGAGTTTGTGCAGAATTTGTGAGACCTCTTTATTCATTGTTAATAAATTCTATTCTCCTGCAGACAAAACAAGCTGGAGGAGGCCCTGTTGTTCTCAGGCCAGTTTACTGACGCTCTCCAGGCTCTCATTGACTGGCTGTACAGAGTGGAGCCTCAGCTGGCTGAGGACCAGCCCGTACATGGAGACATAGACCTTGTTCTCAACCTGATAGACAACCACAAGGTAACAAAAGACACCTGACCCACAAAAGAAGCATGACCTGATCTCTAAAAATACCACACTTTGTTGGTCTGCCAGTTAGAAGCTGGCTTTGAAAAAAGGGTCTTTGGTGGCAGTATAGAAAATTAATTCAAACATGAACCACCCTGTGATTTTTTGTTGATTGTTTCTTATTACAATAAAAATAATGGACTTTAAAGGCACATCAAACAGGAAGCATTGTGGTACTTTTCCACTAAGAACCAGTGTTCTTTGAAGTTTTCTGTGAAGCTACTGGTGTGTTTGCTCATTTTACAGTGTTTGATTAATGATGACTATTACTACACCACCAAAACAAGTTTCTCTTGTTTCTGGTGCACCAACAGCTGGGCTTTTTTAAAGCTGAATCTAAGCACATTTTTCCTGTGGACCTACTTAAATTAAATATGAGAAAGATGGGTGCTGGTTTAGCACAGTGGATAGAGAGGGGGCCCATATACAGAGGTTATAGTCCTCAAAGCACTGGTTGAAGGGTTGATTCCCAGTCCTTGCACTGTTTGGTGCATGTCACCTCTACTTTCTCTCCCCATATTTCCTGTGTCTCTTCAGCTGCCCTGTCTAAATTAAGGCAAAAGCCCCCCAAAATAATCCAAAACTATGAGAAAGTTTATTTGGTTGAGTCAAACCAAACACCTACAGTTGATCGTAGAAGATACGTGCTGAGTTATGGATTGAAAACTTAATATTTCAGAAATAGATTGTAGATATATTGTTTCCTTGTAGAAACCAAAAAAAAAAAAGGGTCTATAATTAAAAGCAAGGGCACATGCTGTGTTTTAAAGTAGCAGGGTAACTGTGTACCTTGTTGCTTGCTCCCTGCAGGTCTTCCAGAAGGAGTTGGGAAAGCGGACCGTAAGCGTTCAGGCCCTCAAACGATCAGCGAGGGAGCTGATTGAGAGCAGCCACGATGACTCGTCCTGGGTCAAAGTCCAGATGCAGGAGCTGAGCACTCGCTGGGAGACGGTGTGCAACCTCTCTGTGTCCAAACAGGCCCGACTGGAGCAGGCTCTGTGTCAGGTACTGCTGAGGCCTTTCAGTGGTTCAACTGAAGAAAAACCTGTCCTTTGAGCCTGTCTAATGTGTGTCTTTTTATTACAGGCTGAGGAGTTCCACTCAACTGTTCACATCCTGCTGGAGTGGCTAGCTGAGGCCGAGCAGAGTCTGCGTTTTCATGGCAGCCTGCCTGATGATGAGGAGGCTTTGCAGGCGCTTATTGAACAACACAAGGCAAGAAATTCAAATATTTACTATCAACAGTGCATTTAAGCCTATATAGAAAGGTTTTTTTTAACTCTGTATAAAATAAACTAGATTCTGATTCTTCTAAAGGACCTTAAAAAGGCAAACAAGACTATTTCTATTTTCTCAGAGTTGGCCATTTCAAGGCAGCAGGAGGATTATGTTGTTGTTGAAAAAATACTCCTTACATCTGTACCCTTCTAAGGTTCTTCTAAGATAGTAGGACACGGCTGCATCCTTCAAGGGTGACAAAATCCACACAAAGTCAAAGTTTCTTAGAGAAGCTGTTGGCTAAATTTTTTTTTTGCTTTTTTTGGTGTGTGTGTGTGTGTGTGTGTGTGTGTGTGTGTGTGTGTGGGTGGGTGGGGGGGGTATAGAAGGAGAACATGATGGATAAAACATAAATTAGATCCATAAGTAACTATACTCTCTTTTTTAAAATACTTTTTAGGAGTTCATGAAGAAACTGGAGGAAAAGCGAGTGGCTCTAAATAAAGCCACCAGTATGGGGGAGGCTATTCTAAGCATCTGCCATCCAGACTCTATCACAACCATCAAACACTGGAACACCATCATTAAGGCCCGCTTCGAAGAGGTCAGTTCACATCCACATTCCTGCATACATGCCAGTCTGCTCTGTCAGACCCATAGGTTCAAATTTGAAGACTTCTTGCTATAATGAAGATTTCCTACAGCCTTTTTTTTTTTACACAAATGACTACATATGACACCGTCTGATGATTGTTGTAACTTTAAAGGTTGTCAAAATGTATAACACTCAACTTTTTTAGTGAAAGAACAAATCCAAAGTACCAGAGCTTTAAAAATAACCAAGCTTTAGTCATACTTTTGCCGAAAGCTGCCACAAGCAAATCAGAGAAAGCAGCAGTGGTTCGTCCAAATTTTCAGATTTGCAAATACAAACAAGTTTTATTATGCGTCCTGTGTCAGACAGAGAGCAGAGGTGGTGACAGTGGTTTTGGGTAGTTTAAAGAGTGTGCATAAGTTTGCCAGCAACTGCATTGTCTGGCAATTAAAAACAAAAAAATAGCCAATATTTGGTGCGTAGGACTTCTATTTTTGTTGCTTTGGTGTTGAAACCTGTAATTATGTTGTTGATTTTTAGTTTTATATCAAAGTCTTAAATTCTACCATCATGACAACCCCAGTAATTTGTGCAATATGTCCGTTCCAGGTTCAGGCTTGGGCCAGGCAGCACCAGCAGCGACTGGCCACGGCTCTTACAGAGCTTTTAGCCACTCAGGAGCTTCTGGAAAATCTGCTGACATGGCTGCAGTGGGCTGAGACTAATGTCAACAACAAGGACAAGGAGCCACTGCCTCAAGAAATCGAGGAGGTCAAGAGCTTGATAGCAGAGCACCAGGTAGAGTAAAACGACAGATAACTTTGTGTTTGTTCTGATTTCCTTTTGAAAAGATGCATGATAGAGCATGAACTCGAAGCTCACGTTTTACGTTTCCCTGCAGGCATTCATGGAGGAAATGACCAGGAAGCAACCAGATGTTGACAAAATCACAAAGACACACAAAAGGAAAGCTGCACCAGAGCCTCAAATCCAGTCTCAGATCCCTGTGCTTGGCAAAGGAAGAACTGGAAGTAGGTCCCGCATAAATAACACTCACAGAGCGTGACCTAAGCCATCTGGTCTAGAGCTGAGTCACTGCAGGGTGACACCACATCCTCATCGTGTCAGTTTTAACACCTGGGATGATGTAACTGTTCATTTTTTTGTCTTTCACAAACAGGAAAACGTTCTCCCACACAAACCATGTATGCGTCAGCAACACAAGCTCCCATTGAAACCAAAAACCCCAGGGTGAACCTGCTGGTCACTAAGTGGCAGCACGTGTGGCTGCTGGCTTTGGACCGAAGGAGGAAACTCAACGATGCTTTGGACAGGCTGGAGGAGGTAATCAAGCGCACTCAGCGCTTTATTCTGCAGATTTGTTGTCTTTGTGTTTACTCATACCACTTTTTTATGTTTTTAGTTGAAAGAATTTGCCAACTTTGACTTCGATGTGTGGCGGAAGCGCTACATGCGCTGGATGAACCATAAAAAGTCCAGAGTCATGGACTTCTTCCGCCGTATTGACAAGGATCAGGATGGCAAAGTGACCCGACAGGAGTTCATCGAGGGCATCCTCTCCTCAAGTACGTTCCAATCAAAGAAATAAACAGTGGGCCTCATTCTTTAATATTCCTCTAAGGTTTGTCTCCAAGAGAAACCTATGTCATGACACGGTCTTAAACTGCTAAGTTGTTCTCAATTATGTTCTTAAATTGATGAATATCATGTTCTTGCAAGCTGGAAGCTCAGGCAGTTGTCCTTATTAGCATAGAGACATGTCTCTTGTATGCCCATATAAGGGCATGAGACTGCAGGACTGTGCACACAGAAGAGTGAAGATAATTCAGAATTTTAATGATGTCAAGAGTAAAACAAACTGTAAAACAATCTTGCGCTGAACTCCAGAATACAGAATACTTAGATATTTCTAAAGTGGAGATTGTGCTGCTTGAAATAAAATGGAAAAAGGCCAATTTCATTTCATATCGAACCCCAGAGGTGAATATTAAATGTTTACTACAAACACATAAGTAGGATGATATCGGTCATTCGGATAGGACTGTTGGCAGACACGACATTTATTGCACTGTATTAAGAAAAGGATGCATTGCAGTTTAAAAAATCAATTTAACTGATAAGTAGCATTTTTTTTCAATTTAAAAAAATAACCCATTTAAATACCACTGTGTGAATCAAATTTTTTACAGCTTTGAATAAGTGCTTGACGGAAAAAACATGGCCTTTTCCTAGTGCTTCTTTATATCAGAATCACTTCTTGCCCCCTATCTGGAGTTCTGTGCTTCTGCGTGGCGTCGCTTGCAAAGAACTAATTCACTATTTAAAAATGTTACAGTTTAGATCAAACATTTCATGGTTGAATATATATATGACCATGTTATTTTTTTAATTTCAGTGCAAAACTGCTAAAAATGCTATAAAATTACACTCAAAAGTATAGGTTATTTAGTCTTTCCTAATTTACCACATTTAAGTTCTAATAAATGCAAAATTGTTAACACTATCCTGTCATATCTTCTCTCAAATGAGCACAAGAGTGCACTCTAGTGTTCTTAAATCACAAATACAACAAAAACTTTACTGAATTTCAGAATCTTTTTAAAACTTTGACAGAATTCCCCACCAGTCGTCTGGAGATGAGCGCAGTGGCAGACATATTTGATAGAGATGGCGATGGCTACATCGACTACTATGAGTTTGTGGCGGCTCTTCACCCCAACAAGGACGCCTACAAACCACTAACAGATGCTGACAAAATTGAAGACGAGGTGAAGAAAATGCTCATGCCTAAAACCTTCAAATCAAGAGACATGATTACAGAATAATGACTCAATAAAATGCTTTCTATTTGTAGGTTACACGACAAGTAGCAAAATGCAAATGTCCAAAACGGTTCCAAGTGGAGCAAATTGGTGCCAACAAGTACCGGGTAAGGATATTTTAATTCAAGAACTGCCACATTCAATGACATAATGTTAAAATGTAAAAGATGCTGAAAAAACATAGAAGGTAAGAGTTCAATTTGCTGTTAAAAGTCTAACTTGTCTGTATTTCATTGTTTTTTCACATCACCAGTTCTACCTTGGAAACCAGGTACACATAAGTCCTCTGTTTTTCTTTTACCCTCTTTCTGCTTTCAAACCTTTTGTGCTTCTCATTTACCATGTTTGCCTTCCAATTAACACTCTCTGCCCAGATTCCTGGCTGACGTTTAAAGACTGAAACTCAGAAGTAGAAACAAAGCTCTAAAGCCGTCTGATTGAATCCATAAGGAACACTGACCTAGGTTTGGTTTGAAATCCAAGACAAAGCCAAAGCATCAAATTTAATTTGAAAAGATGGCCTTATTTATGTTTCATGTGATTCTTGCATATTTGAGATTATTCTGATGCCAAAGATCCAAACGTAGGACAATCCAGGTGACCATTAGTGTAGTCAATGTTCATATATCTGCTTTTGAGTTTCAGAAAAGGCTGTATAAAAGTGCCACAACCATTCCAGCCCATATTTTTATCGGTCCACAGACATAAAATTCATCTGCTGGGCTGTTCGGACATAAAATGCTTTCTGTGTGCTTGCCTTTGGCGCTTCAGTCTCATGGGAATGATTTCCTCTAACACTGGCTGACACTGTTTTCTACTTTTTTAACTTTGATGATATCAATGAATACTTTGCTTTTATCTGCTAAGTTAATCTGTCTTGATGAATTGCATGTTGCAGTTTTAAAGTCATGGGTTCATATACCACATGCTTTCTTGTTGGAGTAAGATTAATAATGGGAGATGTTAGAATGACGGGGTAGATTGAAGTATTTATGTATCACACAACATTAAATTGAAATAACTCTTTTGACAGTTTGGTCTGGTTCACTGCTTACATGACTCCTTAATCGGCGATGAGACAATAGCAAACAGGGAAAATCAAAATCTTACCCCCCACCTACACGTTGCAGTTTTGGAAAGCTGTATTCTGGTAAATGGTTATTCTTAAGATGTGTCTTGTGCCTTTTTTCCTCGGATCATCATCACCTTTAATGTATTTGATCACTAAAATCACCAGCGACATTAAATCATTCTGATAATCATACAAGTGAAAGATGTTTCCAGAAGACATATAAGATAGTCGACACTTAGCGGAGGGTCATCAGTGTTTGGTCATGTCTGCGTGTCGCACCGTGGTGCATTAGACAGAACCGATCAGAACCATTCCTCATGTTGTTCTCAGTGTGTCATAAGAGCTAGCTGCATTTGGGTCTGCATCAGTGTGAATGCATCCTGACTCCTAGTTGTAGAAAAAGTGCTACAGAGTGCAGGAGATTGCTGTTTGTGGCCTGATCATGATGTGAAACTGTTTTGATGACAGAAAGCATGCGGCTGTGATTGTCTCGTGTTGTGTTTTTGTGCTAATGCCCGTGGTCACATCCAACTGGCCGACCTCTGTCACCTCATAATCCTTAAGCCATTCACATCCATAACATGCTTGTTGTTTGGTGTGTGTGGTTGGTGGAATTGTTATTCTGTAGTGCCTCCTAGTGGTGTAACAATGTGCCTGCTGTTAATGTTTTTTACAGGGTAGTCAGGCAACAACAGAAGCAGACTGAAGCATGACAGTGCCAAAGAAGTCAGACTTTATAGCCTTGAACCAAAAATTAACTTAAAAAATATTTTAAAGTTGTGCTTCAGTCAAGTTTTAAAGCTGCAGGATTTGAATAAATATGGTCATTGCAGTTTAATATATTAGACAGCTAAAACTCAACAAATAAAAGCCTGACTTAAAATGTATTTCTGGGTTCCCACACATCCCGGAAAACCACCAGAAATGTGGAAAAAGCTAGACCATTTTTCAGGTAATGGAAAAAACATTTTAAAAAACAGAGAAAAAGCAAAATATTCCTGAAAATTATTTTACCCTTATAAGTCCACTGGCTGTTTTTGCCGTTTTGTTAATACACTCAGAAATTGTTTACCATGCTCATGTTTGGTATTAGTATTTTCAGCACAACCTCAACTTTATAAAATTATTTTTTGTCATTTTAACTTACTGATATAAGACATCCAAAAAATATTGATAAAAATATGAAGTTGTCACATCAAAAGTTAGAATTTTAAAAAATGTCGTAAATTCACATAGATAAAGTTAAATAGTAATTACATATCGAGTTGAAAATAAATATTTTTACACAAAATGCACGTGTAACTATAGGTGTTTTTTGCCCACTAAACAATGCCTAAGTTTAAAATAACTTCTGTTCTTACAGAGAACAATATTCTGAAACAATGCAAATTAAACTTAAAAAGAGGTATAAGCGAGCCAAAATCAAGCTAACTGAATGATATAATTATGTGTTTTACTTTGTAAACTCTCCCACTGACAATATTTTATAAAAACAATTACAAGGATAATTAAATTACATGGACTCCAATTTTACAGAATGAATGATTAACAGGTAGTAAAATATAGGAAGATTTTTTTCCTTTTAAAAATGACAGAATGCTGAAATTATGAAAACATTACTAGTGCCAGTCCTGTCAGTATGGAACACTGTCCCATATGTGTAAAATTATTTTACATATCAAACTGAAATGATCGTATTTCCTTTTCTTATTGACCTTTTGACATCAACCAAAAAACTGGAAGTCCAAATCCGTATTGGTAGAATCAGTGTTATACGTCTGCGGGTGTATTTAAATTGTTTTATGCCCAGTTCATCATTATTTAAAAACACGGAAGAGCTCATGGTTATAGTCATAGATTTTTAATCAGACTTGGAACATAATGGTGTCAATGATGCACTCTAATCATACACACTAAACTGTCCTTAAAAATGTCCTGGAAAGGTGGGAACCCTGTTCTTTTATTGTGATATTTCAGAGATAACCTAATTGTACACTGTGATCCTGAAATATCAGACATTTTTCAGAGTATCAGTTACTCAAATGTATACATTTTACTGTATTACAGTAACGTATAAAGCTACTTATCAGTAATATTAAAGTTAGCCATTAAAAGCTAATACATCTGACCTAACAACAGTTATACCACGCTTCGTAAAAATGATACATAGGAAGACACAGTTATGGGAAAATTCAAGTCAATATAGCACAAGCTCATTTAGTACAATGAAGTTTAGCATAAAAAAGGACTTAATAGCGCAATAGAAAGAGTAGATTTTAATCATACATATTGGCACAGTCTTATTGAAAGAAACCAGTTGGATTGATCTTTTGTGTAATTTGTGTCTTTGAGAATGAAAACTAAAGGAATTGATATTTTACAATTTTAATCTATTTCTATAAAAAAAAATCTGTGCAACATGGAAAAGAAATCATTCCTGAAACAGATACATCAAATTGTTCTTTGCTATTTGAATATGAGATTTTAAAATTTGCATGATTATTTGGATTGAAGTTGTCTAATTTGACAATAAAATGAAGAATGACTAAATTGATTGGACTAAGTTTGATTCCTCAAACTGGTCTGGTTTCCAGTGATGCACAGCTTCTAGTCTGCAGTGAGTGAGTTCTCAAACTTAGGTCAGTGTTTTCACACCTCCCCTCTTTGTTTTCCTTCCCCCGCTCTAGTTTGGAGACTCTCAGCAGCTCCGGCTGGTACGGATCTTGCGCAGCACTGTGATGGTGAGGGTGGGAGGAGGCTGGATGGCTCTGGATGAGTTCCTGGTAAAGAACGATCCCTGTCGAGGTGAGTTCAAAAGTTCAACACAAGAAGCCTTGAAGAGGGGCTTGTGCTTAAAAGACTGAATTAAGAATACATACAGTCCTGTTGGATTATGTACAAAACTGGTCAATACTTTAGATTTATGTTGACTAATCTACATTTTTCTCTATGTTAGAAGGATTCTCTGAAATTAAATTAAACAAATCTGTTGTTGCATGGGTTCTCAGCTGGTCTATCCCAACAGCCCGCCACCTACTTCTTAATGAGTAATCGTCCAAATTTCTAATACTTATCAACTTATCAGATTAATTTGATGATGAATATTGTGGTTTGAACCTCAGATGGTACAAACACTGGACAAGACAAAGAGAAAACACATATCAAACATGTTAAAAAAGCCACATAGACTTTTTGACTTAGTATTTCTGCCAGGCATACACTGGGATCCACTGAAAATGGCATCACTGCCCGCTTTTAGGTCCTGACCCACCAGTTGAGAACCACTGGTTTATAATGTTTAAAGGTTTTCTGCACACACACCAATCACTTCATTAGGCATGCCTTTGCAACTGCTCTTTAATGCAAATATCTAATCAGCCAACGACATGGCAGCAACCAATGCATAGGGCATGCAGACATGGTCAAGATGATCTGTTCCAACTAAGAATCAAAATGGGGAAAAGGCAGACGAAGTGACTTTGAACGTGCCATGTTTGTTTTTGGTCTGGAAGCCCCTCATGTTGTCAGCATCAGCATTTGAGCTGGTGCAGAAATCAAGTCTAATCAGACCAGGCAATGTTCTTCCGGTCTTCTGTTGTTCAAATTTGGTCAGCCTGTGTGAATCGTAGCATCAGTTTCTTGTTCTTAGCTGATGGAAGTGGCACCCAGTGTAGCTCTTCTGCATACTTCAAGGAAAAATGAGTGGTTACTGAAGTTATTGTTGCCTTTCTATCAGCCTGAACCGGTCTGATCCTCCTCTGACCTCTGCTATCAACAAGGCATTTTGTCCCTGCTCTCTGCATATTTTCTCTTTCTATCACCATTCTCTGTAAGCTCTAAAGAAAAGTGCCTGTGTAGGTCATTGTTATTCAAATCTTGGTACAAATGGAGGCAACTGGACTTCATTGGGGTTCTTGAATACATTTTACCCCTCCTCTAAAAGACTGTAGTTTTTAAAGTAAAAAGTTGGCAGTCGACTCTCAGGTGAGCTCCTGGATTATTAGCATACCAATGATCAACAGAGGCATTATTTCCATCCCTGGCCCTGGTCACATTTGGAACTGAAGAAACCTTTTCTAGGAGAGGCTAGCAAGTCCAGCTGCCCCCATTTGGTCCTCGAGATGATGAAAATTTCCATAGATTGCACTTTGTTAAATATTCAAGCTTATTTAGCGCATACAACCATGGTACGTTCAGTTGCTTCTTTCTTCCCCTTTCTGATGCTCACTTTGAACTTCAGCGCGTGGTCTTGCCCAAGTCTACATGCCTAAATGCACTGGTTGCTGCCATGTGATTATCTGATTAGACATTATCATTAATAAGATAGTGTACCTAATGAATTGGCCAGTATTTACTCATCACAGCTGAGTCTGAAGGATTAGTGTTTTTCAGTTCCAGATCTACTGAGCTTTGGAAAGCTTAAGAGTTTAATCCTTGTTTTGAATACAAGTGGAGGAAACTACTGAGTCTGTATCTTTCTTCCTCCTTTGGTTGAAGCATGGTACTTATATTAAGGAGTCCTGTCAGTGGTTGTTTTTCTTTCTTTATTAGGTCTCTTTCATAGCACAGACCCTAGGCTCCAAAGAAGTAACCAAGATGTTTATAAAAATAAAGGATGACCTCAAATTATCTTTAAGAAAATATGCTTGTTCTGGCTAGAATTCATCCTAGAAGGAGTTACATCTACAAACACTGATGACAAATCTGCCTTTAGCATGTTTAACCGAGTATCTGTGCCTCCCTCCAGTCTAAAAGCTTAATGTACTCTGCTTGTCTCTGCTATCGTCTGTATTAATTATTTATTTCTGTTTTTTCCTGCCAATCCTTCCTCCTGCTCAACATGATATCATTTCTTCTAGTTCATCACCACGGGAGCAAAATGTTGCGCTCGGAATCAAACTCTTCAATTACTCAGTCTCCTATAGGTTGGCAAATCTCACACTTTCTCACCTTGCTCCATGAACCCACCCACAGTGGTATGTGTGTCCGCACATCCAAGCGTGTGCTGCTTGTGTTGGTGCTGGTGTGTTCTTCTGTAGCGGTGTGTGACAATCATCATCCACATTAAACCGACTCCACTCACAGCCATCCATCATTCTGTCACCACTGGTGTTCATGCATGAAGCTGTTTGTGTGTGGGTCACACCGCCTGCTGGCACTTTTCTCCGAGGCTTCTTTTTTAGGAGTTAACGCCACATTAGCTCTTTTGTCTCTCACAGCATGAAACTTGCTGCTCTCGGACGAGCTTCTTTTGCAGTTTCCAGGTTTGCTTGACAATCAAACATTTTAAAAACTATTAAAGGTGAAAGAACAGTCATTTACCTGGAAAGAAAAAAATACAACACCATCATTAGAGCCAATAATAAAGCCCTTCTTAAACAAAGTGTAAACAATATTAAAGGAAGTCTATTTTTATTTCAGAGTCAGGCTTTGGATTAAAACTGCATGAAAGCAAGTTTGTTTTTAACATACCTGGTGCTGATCGTCTTTGGTTTATCTGGGAAATTTATGTTTCCTGTTTTGTCTTCTGTTGTCATGGGCTGTTTTTGGTTTGGGACTGTTTAGGTCAGGGGTGTCCAAACTTTTTCCACTGAGGGCCACATACAGAAATATATAATGATGTTGGGGCCACTTTAATATGACAAGGTGTATCACATTGCAAAGGAGGAGCTGGGGTGGAGGAAGGTTGCAAGAGCAGCTTGCAGACAGAGCAGTAGAGCATGGCCAAGCAAGAGCAGCTTAAGTAAGGCCGCATGAGAGCGAATGGCCAATAGCATGCTTAGAACGAGTCAGCTGGCCATCAGCTGATGAGGGCTTGCGCTAGATCAGCTGACTGTGGTAGAGCTTGATTCTGTGGCCTGCTTGAACTAACGCTTAACTGCTGACTAGGCAAATAGATAATCCTTTCCAGGTTTTTGGGGATACCAGTCAGGTTTCAGGGGGCGCTGTTTGGTCCTAGCTGCCACTGTCTCTGCCCCTTGGATATTATTGGTACTGCTTTTTGCTGCCGAAACTGATCAGGGAGTTAGAAAACAAGATATTGTTATTTTGATTGCCAACATTTTTACTGTCTCAGTTAAGTCACAAAAAAATCATCAAATAATTCTTCCTGCTGAGATGTCTTGTTTACAATATTAGTCTAGTAGCGGGCCAATCAAAATTGGACCACGGGCCACATTTGGCCCCCGGGCCATAGTTTGGACACCCCTGGTTTAGGTGCATTTGGATTTATTTTTATATGTTGACCATGTATTTAGTCCAAGCAGGTTGTTGCTTGTCAGAAAAGACAAAAATTTGTTTCACAACTTCTGCAGAAGTTTTTTTTTTGCTTCTGTTGGACTAAGATGTGAAACTGCATGGGATTTCTAAAAATGTTTCTTTAGTAAAAAATAAACCAAGCATTTTATAATTTTAAAGTATTTTATTTTTCAAAATAAGACTCAAATTGTGGTAACACTTTATTTTGCAGGTCTGTATTTGACTAATAATTTCTTGGAAATAGTTTAGTAACTGATGTTTTTACAGGGACAAATAATACCAATTCAATTTTTTTATTATATAATAGCTAATGGTCTTTTAGGGCTGCTGAGATTAATTGGATTAATTAATTTAAAACATATGGTGAGCCAGTTTAAAGAGGATAAAACAGGAGTGATATGCTCAGATCTCTTTGTTTTGGTTAAAAGCTGAGTGTTGAACCAACTGCAGATGGTATAGTAATATATTTTTGTTAATCTAGTTGCAAGAATATAAGCACATGTAAAAGTTTCTGTGTCCTTCAAATTTAAAAATTGATCGTATTGTAGATGTTTCTCGGAAGCTAAAAACAGGATTGCACAAGTAAAAATAAGAGATTACCGCTAAAGCAGTAAACTTGATTGCAATTTCACATGGAAATAGAGCCTCTAAAAAACCTGCACAGCTGCAGATTAGATGCATGCTGTGGACTTGAAGTGAAATGAAGTGAAAATTGTCACAAAGGAAGAAAGCGTAAACTGTTCTTCCTGCTTCAGAGAGCCCCCAAAAATAGACTGCATCTACAAACAAGTGCATACTTATTTTAAGGATTTAATAACTCCCATGTTTCAGTGGTGAAAGGTTATAGTGTAGATTAAATAACAACATGTTTTCATTTTCTGAATTTAATAAAAAAGTGGGAGAAAAACAAACAAAAAAAATCATAATTTTCAAATAGAAAGTGAATAAATACTTTGTCATGTATAAATGAAAACTCCTATTTTAGTGGCATAATGACTAAATGAAACTGCTGTTTCTTACAAACTTTTGAGGAAATTATTAAATCAGATTGGAAAATAAAGTGTTGACTCATCATTCATTCATAATCGACACCATATATTTACTAGGCTAAACAAATGCAGATATCATTTTACTTATTTTGATTGTTTTGTTTTCTCAGCTAAAGGCAGGACCAACATGGAGCTGCGAGAGAAGTTTATCCTCCCAGAAGGCACCACTCAGGTGATGGCAAGCTTCCGCTACCGAGGCCGTAGATCTCGGCCGTCATCCAGAGGAGCTTCACCCAACAGATCCATGTCCAGTCAGAGCTGTCCGGTCCCCGCACATCAGGCATCATCCACAATCAAGGTAAGATGCCCCACTCTGCATAGAAGTGTCAGCATAGCGATCATCCTCCACCAAGGTTTCCTCATTTATCTGCCTCCATGTCTTTGTTTTTCATAATTTGATCATGTTTTTTGTTGTTTCTTACATCTATAGCTTCTCATAGCTTTTGATTTTTGAATCCATGTTTGTTTTTTTGATTTGCCATTGTTCCCCAGACTCCCCAACACATAACCCGCAATTATGATAAGCCCTGGCTTACAAACAGCAAACCATCCACTCCTCTTAGATCACCAGACTCCTTTGGGAGCCAGGGTTCATCCTCAGAGGTATCGTCATATGCAGAACACGGTGTGAACGATTCAGATTATCGACTCAACTGAAATCTACTGCGCACATAACTTACCAAAGACTTATTTAATTATTGATTGAAGGGATTTAAGAACAGTTGTATTTAGCAAAAGAAGAATCAATGATAGATCTGGCAGAAACTGGATTTAAATAACAGTCCAACATTTAGAGATTTCAGTTGGGTCAATAAGGTTTTTTTTCTTTTACTAATGGGCTGAATATATTGTTTCTTGCCTTTTAAAATGTCTTTCTCTTCAGTGCCATTACAGTATGAACAAGTGTACTGTATGTTTCATCTGTGTATGCATGGTTGTTTCTTCTCTTACACTACAGGTGGAAAATAATTTAAATACTAACCATTTGGTGTCCTAACAGCAGGCAACGCAAGCAAGCATCAGCCGCAAAATCAGACTGATTACACCGAATCCTTTAAGAGAGCCCTAACTGACCATGACCATCATTACTGTCCATACCCATGATGCTCATGGGATCTGAGTTTTACTTAGCTCACCGCTGCCAAAGTTTGTCTGTCTTCACATTCAGAACAAAAGTTCTAGCTGTCAAATCTTTATACAAGGAGAAACTGAACTTCACAGGGCAGAGAAGTACAGTGTTGATACTGCGCAATGCTTCTGCACAATATCTAATACTTGCATGCTGTTAGGACATGATCTAATGGCTACAAGTTTAACACATTTCTAATACTAACTTCTTCTGAAAGAGCTTCAACTGTTCTTACAAATTTACATATTTAAAAGGGGTTTTGGGTTTTTTTGTTTGTTTGTGAAATTTAAGACTAACTCGACTCATTTCACATATATTAGTACAACCATAAAGTTTCAGCGTAATTTTTTCTTTCTTTTAGCACCAAGCAGTTAACTACCAATGTTTACAAATGAAAGTGACTAACTTTGTGTTTTTTTCACAGGGCACGCCGGTTCAAGGCAGCAAATTACGTCTGCCTGGTTTCATGTCAGGAAAAGGATTTCAGTCAGGTGATGAGGGAACATTGATCAGCGCTGCTGTACTCAAAGCTCGAACACAGACAATAGGTGGTGAGTAGAAAGCCATGTCTGAAGACTTTCTTTTTCTTTTTTTTCATTTTCACAGCGTTATGGCTTTTATGAAAGCACCCACAACATTGAAACTACTGCACTCAGGTGATCCCTGGTTATTTAACTGGCATCACTTTGTAGGAATCTGTTTTCACTTTGATTTTAAACTCTTTTTTTTGTTGTTGTTGTTGAAAAGCCACATCATTTTGTCCATGATTTATAAAGTCAGTTAAAGGGTAAAACATCAAAGAAGGTGATTAATTTTATAGGCACTGTTACTCTTTAAAAAATTACACAAGAAGAACCTCCTTAAACTTCAACTGTCTTCCTTTTACTTTCTGTTAATGCTGATCTTCCAAAATTATTTTCAAAGTATTGCACCACTGGGGTTAAGATTGGTTGTCCATGTTTTATTAATTGACTCCTTGGATTTTTTCCTCTCTAGAGCCAAGAAAAAATTTGAGCCGACCAGGCAGTAAAGCCGGCAGCAGAGGAAGCAGTCGCAGAGGAAGTGACGCCTCTGACTTTGACATCTCAGACATCCAGTCTGTGTGTTCGGACGCATCCGAGACGGTCGGTGACTCTTCCAGAGCCACGCCGCGTTCTGCATCACGACAACACGGAGGAAAACCCTCCAAGATCCCCACTCCTCAGAGAAAAACCACTCCCACAAGCAAGCTGGCCAAGGGATCCAAGCGATAGTCAGTGGCCTTGAAAACACAAAACCCAGGAGCTAGTTGCACCCTAAACACGTGACGGACACTGGAGAATTAACTTAAAGACTGCAATGTGTTGAGTGTTATTTAAATTGTTGCGAAGATGTAAAATATTCTGTTGAGAGGAAAATATGGTTTAATATTATGTGAGAATGGAACGTCATGGCCTTGTGTCTTTGTTTTTAATGTATTTTATTTTCTGTGAAAAATGTCAAATTGTTTTTATTGTATTTTATTTTATTGATAATAAACCTGTAGAGGTTTGATGAACACTAGAAAATCTTGGGATGACTACGCCGCACGGTTAGCTAACATTTCTAAACACACTAATGAAGGGCAACGCGCAGGATAGCTCTGAAAGTTACTGAATGTACTGTAATTTATGTTTGCTGATGTTTGGAGTAGATGGTGCATAATGGTACCATTTGAGACACTGCAATTATCTATTTAAGTGCTATAATATACTGCCAACATGCATTTAAAGGGCAATGCAATATACTACAATAAACCCCAGTAAGCACTGCAGAAACCTTTGAAAACACTATTTAAGGCAATGTAGCAGAAACCTCGTAACCATGGCGCTTTGAAGTCTTGTTTGTTTGTGAGCAGCTGAAGTCCCTGTTTTGTTTGGCCACTTCACAGCAGTGTGTGCATTGACCTTTAAAAGGTGCCACTCCATGTAGACATTCTAATGTGCATCCATGTCAGTGTATGGTTAATTTCGGTAGAGCTGAAATTGTTACTGTAACATTACTTTGTAATAAACCTGCTTGCAGAAAACCGCCAGAAACTGGTGGAGACCACAGCATGTATCTGCTTCACTTATTTGAGCTCCTTTTAATATTAGCTTTACTGTGCTAGCAGAAGAAAATCCTACTGAAATTGGTGATCACCTGAATTTTCTTTTTATGCCGTCACAAGGCTGGAATTTAAGATTAAATGAGGAACGTTAGGAAGAAAAAGGGATGACTAGCTGCTCAGTTAAGTCAGAGTAGAAGAAATGTAAAACAGTGGTGCTCTTGGGAAAGTATGCACAATAAAAGAGAAGAAACCAGGTGCTCCAAGCATGAAAATAGCAAAAAAATGGAGAAGGAAGTACTAGCCCCTTCACTTTTTTTCAATTTCATGTTGCAGCCTGATGCTACAGTCAAATAAAAACATTATTATTCTCATTAATCTACACTCACAACCACATCATGACAAAGTGAAAACAGAATTTTAGAGATTTTTGCTAATTTATTAAAAATGATACAAAAGATATCACATTAACATCAAAAACACTTGAAATTACACTCAGTGTTTAGTGATTGATCTTTCTGAGATGTTTCTATGCCTTCACTGGAGTCTACCTGTGGTAAATTAAACTGATTGAAACAAGGCAAAAAGGAGTAAAATCTAATGGTTGAGCTTCTTATGGTGCACTACCAAGAAGAAACACTAGGTAACTGAGCGGTCAGCAATCAAAAAAGTCCTTTAAGTACTTTCACAGCATTGTGACAATGCAGAGGAAGAATGCTTGTGGAAATGCATTTGTTGTGTCTGTATACGGCCTAACCCAGAATGAAAGTACTTAAAGGACTTTTTGAGTACTGACCCATTAGTTATGTTGCAAATTAAACTGAGTGGGCATGGTTTGGAAAGACACACACCTCTCTATAGAAGACCTGACAGCTGATGATGCATGGCTGAGCAAAAACCAAGCCATGAGGTCAAAGGAAGTGCCTGCAGAGCTCAGAGACAGGATTGTTGCAAGGCACAGGTCTAGGGAAGGCTACAAAAGATGTTGCACTGGAGGTTCCTAAGAGGGCAGTGGCCTCCATCATTCTCAGATGAAAGAAAACTAAACAACTGGGAGAGAAGGGCCTTGCTAAGAGAGCCTACCAAGAACCTGATGGCCACTCTGACTGGGCCACAGAGATCCTGTGTGGAGATGGGACAAAGTTCCAGGTGGACAACCATCACTGCATCCTTCCACTGATCTTTCTTATGGCAGAGTGACTAGATGGAAGCCTCTCCTCGATGCAAAACACATGAAAGCCTGCTTGGAGTTTGTAAAAAACTCCACGTGAAAGACAAGTGGGCGGTGGCAGGCTGCAGTGATGGTTGTCCTTCTGGAACTTTGGCCCAACTCCACACAGGATCTCTGGAGCTCAGTCAGAGTGACTACAGAGAGGGGTGTGTATGTCCAGATCATGTACAATCAATTTAATTTGCCACAGTCAGACTCCAACCAAGGTGTAGAAACATAGCAAGCAAGCATAGCAAATATATATGCTGAGTGACGGCTGATAGATAAAGAATATGCTCAGCCTTGACATTTTAGTGTGTTTAGTCCGTTTCCAATGCCACATTACTTTTTGGTGATTAAAACATTGCAACTTCAATTGGTATCAAATAAATTAAATGCTTTAAAAATAACTTAAGATCTTCTGACAAATGTTTAATCAAAATTGCCAGAGTAAGAATGAGCACTATAAACTGTGCAAAAACATTTTGACATTTCAGCTTTCAATGTTAGGTAGTTAAAAAGAAGAAATTGCCCAATATGGGGGGCTAGGATTCTTTTGGTATCAATGGGCATCATTATTGTTTGATTTTTACTAGCGGGTTTTGGCATCAAAGTTTAATTTTCTAGTATCATGATCACCTTGGTCTGATGCTGCTAAATTTCAACTGAGAGTTAATGAACGCCACAGTGCTTTTACACTCTTAGACCTCACCTTTAAAAAACAGAATAATATGGACAACAATTGACTGTAACTGTTCTGTGGGTTTTATTTCGCTGTCCTTTTCCACAGTTTCCCTGCAGTCTGGTTTTTGGTTGCACTGAGGTGGTTTAAGTTGAAGGTGTGGTCTCTGGGAGGAATGTTTGCAGAGCGTCTTGTGTTTAGCTGTGACATACTGCATCTCTCTCTCAGTGAGACTACAGATGATAAAACACCATCCTGAATAACATACACTAAAAACCTATGTGACCACTTTTAAAAGCAGAGATTTAAAATTATACCTCAAGAGAGGTCTTCTTCTATTGTTGTTTTTAAGAGATAAGACATTAAGATACATTAAAAAACATTTTATAGCTAAATAGCTTTTCTACAGAATAAAGATATTTTTCAACATCTTTTCCTTCTTTAGTTAACTTTTACTTATACTGGCTTTGAAATATTCACCTGCATTTCCTTCATGTGATGACCGAGTGAACTGGCTTTGTGCTGTAGGTGTGCTGTAGGTGTAACTGGCCTATGAGAGGAGACAGATCCCACGGGGACCAAAGGTGGAGTGGAGCTCAGGGGTCAGGCTCCTCTGAGAGCCACAGCTTTAGTTTGAATGGTTGTCCTGTTCAGCTCACACACTGACCTGAGGATGGCACTTTAGAGCGGGAAACCTCCTCACAACCGGGACAAGATCCATCAGCAGGAGCCCTGGGACTTTCTCTCTTTTAGGAATATGTGAGTAATTACAAAATTACGCATAACTCTCTTTAACTGATTAAATGAGGAGGATAAATGAAGGCTGTCTAAGATGTTTGTTTGCTGATCAAACAGAGCCTAGTGAGGTTTAATCAGCTGTTTGTCTTCTAATGTGAGCACAATCTGCACCGTGTTTGCAGCAAACAAATGTTTGTTATTTCAAATCTCATGATTTAGTGTTTTTTAATCTTAGGAGTTGATCTGCTGCACTGAAGAAATAGAAATGTGTGGCAAAGAAAGAAATTTGGCATCACTTTTTTTCTGGAGTCTGTCAAGTTTTTCTTGTGTTATTTCTTGATAAATCATCTCAAAATCTTTCACTGTAACATAAAGAAAGCTATGATTTGAAATAAGTTGATCCCTGTTTTTAATCTCTTTTGTTGTTCGATTTTATACTGGCTATGAAGGATTTCTATTTCTATTTAACAGCCTTTACAGAAAACTTTACATCGCAATCAGTTGCCTTTTTACACATTAAAGCAGCAGAAACAAAGGAGATAAAAAGAATGAAATCATAAATCTAAATAAGAAATAAGCAATAACAAGCAACACAACAAGACAGAGCGGTGAAGAAATAAAGCTTTGTACCAAGTGCATGTTATAGAAGAAACAAAGCCATACATATACAGGGTTTAACCCTTTAACAGCCATCAGGCAAAATTTACCCAAAGCTATTCTTCAATCATGTCTATTACTTGTGTTGATAAAATTAGTGAGACTGTTAGTCACTGATTTTTCCTAAGTTTGTTGTGTAGCACCTGGTGTCATAAAAATGTCTGCATGACTCCTTGTTTTATAAATGGCCATTTATACCTAAAACTACCATGCAGGTCAAATTTACCCCATAAGAAAGCATTTAAGAAAGTGGTTAAATAATCGCTCTTGATCAGCACTCTTTGTGAAAAATCAAACAGGTAAAGTTACCTGCAGGTTGTTTTAGTTATACAGATTTGCCCAGTGGTTCCAGTGTTAATGTAGTCATGAATTACTGATTGTTATATTTTCTCTGCTACAGGCACTTATAGCCCCAGACTTCAAAGATCATCAAAAATGCCAGCCTTCAAAGACATGCTGGTGTTTGCAGCACTCGTTACCATTTTGGGGCAGAGCCAGTGTCAAAAATTACCAAGTAAGTTTCCATGTTTTACATCACTGATCATCAACTGGAGGCCTGGGGGCCATATCAGGCCCCCCAAAGCTTTCTGTCTGGCCCCCAGAAGATCATTAAGGGAAAGAATATGTTTTTGCCTTGTTAAATCCACCTCAAAAATATCAATATTATAATAGTTTTAGAATAACATTTGATTGTTCTTTATAGAAATTTACTTGCCAGCCATTATTAGTAAAAAACAATTAAAACAGGGTTAAAGTTGGCAGAAATGTTGCAAAAATGGACAGATAAAGTGGTGAAAAGGGGTTACAGAGGGGCAAAAAGTTATGAAAAGAGATTGAAATGTTGCAAAAAAATGGTGAAAGAGGGAAAAGGAGTATCAAAAATAGGTTAAAAGTGGTAAAAAAATGCAAAAAGTAATTTAAATAAGATAAAAAGTGGCAAAAATGGATCAAAGACTAGCACAAAGGGGAGAAAAAATGCAGGAAAAGTGGTTCAAAAGATGTTAAAGAATGGTCAAAAGTGGGTTAATGAGGTCGAATGTATCAAAAAGGGGTTAACAGTGTCAAAAATTAGTTAATACTAGTGCTATGTGGGCAGGCCTCTCTTCTTGTGGCCAGCTGCACAATCAAGCCATGAGATCAAAAGACCTGTCTGCAGAGCTCAGAGACAGGATTGTTGCAAGGCACAGATCTGAGGGAAGCTTCAAAAAATTCTGCAGCACTTAAGGTTCCCAAGATCACAGTAGCCTCCGTAATTCTAAAGTGGAAGAAGTTTGGCAGAACCAGGACTCTTCAAATAGCTGGTTGCCCAGCCAAACTGTGCAATAGGGGGGCAGGGACCTTAGCAATAGAGGTGTGAAGATGGGACAAGGTTCTGCAGGAAAACCATCACTGCAGCCCTCTACTGAGACTAGACAGTAGCCACTCTTTAGAACAAAATGCATGAAAGTCTGCTTTGAGTTTGCAGAAACGTACTGTGAAAGCCACGTCACTACTTATGTCAATGTCATATTGCATTTGTTATTTTTAATACATTTGCAAAAATCTCTAAAAATCTGTTTTCACTTCTTTATGATGGGGTACTGAGTGAAGATTACTGACAATAAAAATCAATTTAAATGACTGTAGCATCAGGCTGCAATATAAAAATTGAACAAAGTAAAAAGGGTCTAAATACTTTAAATGCACTGTATATTTTACATGTTTTCTACTGCATAAAGAAAACTAGTGATGGAGAATCAATGAAGTATGGGAATTGTAACACATACTGCTGTTTTGGACCTTTATTTGCCAGAAACCTTTTAATAAATACTGTTCTTTTCTTATTAGTTTTCATTTTCAGTATCTTGCACATGATCAGAAATAATCAAACTGATGTGCTATTACTGGTGTCTGCTTTGACTGAAAAATTCAACCTTTTATGTCGGCATTTACTGACCTTTCTTTTTAAATCCTTTCTTGTCTTGTACCTTATCATCTTTTTCAACAAAGCATCTGCTAAATAAAACTATAGACTTAATGGTTTAACCCTGTACTTTTGTACTATGACCACTAGATGGCAGTGTTTGTCTAGTGTTCCTGGAAGTAAAGCCATTATTGTATTTTCTCACACTCACAGTCTTTATGGATGCTGAGAGGTCAAAGAGGGTAACCTAGGGTTAAGCTGTGTCCATGAGCCTTGGAAGCCATGAATCCAGGTCTTTGTTACCACAAAAACACAGAAGTGAACAGCAGTAGTAGTATTTATAGCACTGTATATATTCCAATGTAGCCGTTTCTTTGACCTTTTTGATCATCGTTATATGGGTTTTTGAGCTATCTTTTATAGAACAAAGACTAAGGAGCCAAATCCAGCAGTTAGACAACTTAAAAAATCCTCTTTATGCTAGTAGGATAAATAGATGACCTCACGTCTGAGGGGAGACAGTATTTTAAATGGCACAAGCCGTTTAAAACAGCAGTGATGAGGTTGGATTTAGAGTAGCTAAACCTTTGAAGCTGTGTAAGTGTGACATCAGACTAATCTCAGTGTTTGCTCTCTGAGGTTTTGATCTGCTGGAGGAGTTTCATGTGTCCGGGTCTAAAGGAGTGAAGAGAGTGGACGGATCTCAGCCTGAGGCGGTGGCCTATCGAGTCAACCCTTCAATTCATCTACGGAAGACCATGAGGTACAGAACCAGACCATCTGGGTCTAAATGATCTTTACAAAGAGTCTTAGAATATAGTTTTTGGTTGATCTCCAGTGGTTTGACTTCTCAGTTGGCAGCAGTGTGTCAGTTAATGATGTCATCGCTGTTAGGTGTGATTACAGGTGCAGTAGAGGACTCTTCTGACCAAACATTAAAGAGAAACGTAATACCAGGCTGAACAGCTCAGCCAATGATGATGTCACTGGGGCCTTCATCACTGCACTGCTGCACTCCAACATAAAAACAACTCTACAGCAATTGTACTGAATACAGAGTAATACAGAACATAGTTTACTTATTACAGAGTTGTATTTAATGCTTTCAGAGCTGTTTTCCACACTGTGTAGAGCTGTTTTTGAAATTCCAATTGGAAATATTTCCAACACCTTTTAAGAACTAATTTTCACCATACAGCAAGGAGCAATGTTTTATAAAGAGCTACATTTTGTTCTACAAGGGTGTTTTTGGCTATATATAAGTATTATATGTAGTGTTCTAACAAAGAAACAATTGTGATGAACATATAACAACACCCAGGAGCAGAGCATGAGACAAAGTAGTGAGGTTAAAGGAGTTTATTCCACAAGAACAATAATGCATACAACGGTTAGTGTACCAGCTGGTGGTACGTAGAAGCACTGGCAAGGAGACGAAGCCACTGCAAAAGATGAAAAAAGAAACTCACTAGAAAATTGCTCACAAAAATCACTAGATTCAAAGGTTGGAGAGGAGTCAGGTTACCACACTGGAAGTTGTAGTATACTCTGGTCAAGGGTCAACCAAGCGGCAACCTCCGGTCCTGAAAAATGAAGCCAATGCGGAAGTGCAAATATTTGCAATACCACGAGTATCCACTGGAGGCCGTGTGCAGAAACACCAGAAGTCCCATCTGAACAACTGTTAAAATGCTGGTTTTTACACTAGAAATAAACTGGTTTACAGCTTGGTTGAAAAAATCAAAATTGTCTCATTAGCTAATGTATTCATGTGCTGTCATTGTACTGGGGGTGAATTTTTTTGTACCACAATCGTTTTGATTATATTGAGGAAAAACCTCACTGTGCACTGATTGGCGCGTCTCATTTGATTGACAGATAGTTTGGCAGGCCAAAGCTAAGTTTCTGTCAACCATAGTGCTAGCTAGCTAGCTGACAGGAAGTCGAGCTTAGTGGGTGGACCATTAGGTTGATCCAAAGTTCGGTTGACATCACGATTTCAATATGGAAGCAGCCTATTGTAAGCAGACAGCTGAAGTCACACAGGGTTTGTCCAATTCTTTCTATAGTCTATGGGTCAACACAAAGTGATTAAAGCAGATCTCGATTGACCACTTAAGACTCAAAGAGCTTCTCTGATGACTATTCAACACTCACAGAGTTGCTCTGATGATTAGTTAGTAGTCAGAGAGTAACCCTTATGACAACTCAGCAGTCCCAGAGTTACTCTGATGACACTGCCTCTAATAAAACTGATTCTGATAAAGATTACCTCTGGATGGTTTGAGGTATTCTCTTTCTCCACATAGCAGGACAACAGAAGATCCCAAAAAAGCATGTATGAAACATAAAGGAGCCTCTTAGTAAATCATAACCAGTCTAAAGAAAGTGCCATGCCATTACTGTGAATATGTAGCTGAAAAAAACAAAACCAGAAGGAGATGGACTCCAGTCTGTTTTCAGAAAGTTATCACTCAATGATATATTTAATAAGGACAAGGTTGAAATCTGCTATATTCATGTTTAAACTGTTGCATGGTGCACCTACAGATCTATAAGTAGCATTAGCATGCTAACATGCTAGAATATGATGATAAACACTGTACCTCTTACATCTGGTATACAGCAACATATTGGCATTGTACTGTAAGTATCTTTATATGCAGATGTCTATGCCTCAGAGAGCTACTTGCATGTCTGCAGACTCTGTCTTGTTTCACTTTGAACTCATATATTCTGGCACTGAATTCACCATTGTCTTTGAGTTTACTGAATCTGTGCTTTGTTCAAAAAGAAACAAAGATCAGTTGTCTGCTGGACAGTGATCAAAAAATCTTTATAAAAAGTCTAAAGAAATGTGTCATATGCTAATGTAAAATCTAGATATAAGATTCAAGAAGCTCTGTTCTTAATCTTATAAATAAATACCTCATGTTTCCACAAAGCCCTTAATTGTTTTTAAAAGATTGTTGGCGTTCTCTAAACCTCACTATCTGCCATAGTGATGTGTATCCAGATGGACTTCCCTCCAACTACTCTGTCATCGCAACATTCAAAGTCACCAAAGATGTTGCTAAGAAATCCTGGGACCTGTGGCAGGTCAGTGACCCCGAGGGACGAGAGCAAGTGGGCCTGCGCTTCCATGGAAATACACGCTCTTTAGACTTCTTCTACAGCAGCCCCCATGGGAGCCAGATGCTGAGGACCTTTCACGGTGTGGAGAAGTTGTTTGACGGAGAGTGGCACAAGTTGGCGCTGAGCGTGAAGGGCAGCCAGGTGAAGCTGCTGATAGACTGTGAGGAGGTCAGTGTGGAGTCCATTGACAAGGAGAGACCGGTCATTCAGCAAGGGTTCACGTCTATAGTGAAGCGGGCTGCAGGAGACCGTTCGACATCTGTGCGTTAAATATCTGGGAGTTCTTTAGTCAGGAGCAATCTTCCATCATCAATTTTGGGTTCAACCTAATATTTAATCTTCTGTCTTGTTTTAGGTGGATCTCCAGCAGATGGATGTGTCATGTGACCCGGAGCAGGCTTATTCAGAGGGCTGCTGTGAGCTCTCTAATGTGGTGAGTCAGCTGTAATTCAACATGCCTCCACTCCCTTCATTAAAGATGGACTTTTTTAAAGTATCCTGGCTCTATTTTCTGTCTGTGTCAGTGTGGAGGGTATGCAGAAATTGGCCTAACAGCTGGACGAGCGTCTTGCAAATGCATGCATGGACAACCAGGCGTTCAGGGACCCCCAGGGCTAAAGGTGAATATTCCTGCACAATAAGAATTTAGCTGAACATAATGAAGAGAATTCTATGTTAACATTTGTTTACAATTCTTCTTCAGGGTCACAGAGGTCTTCCAGGAGAACCAGGAGACAGAGGGAGACAAGGAAACTGGGTAAGCAAGCCTCCCAGTCACATAAATATACCAAGAGACCCTTTTAAAACCATTTCTTTACTGCTGATACCATTCTAACACCTCAAGTTGAGCATTTGCTGATTGTGCATACCCAAGTTCCAACAAAAAAAATACACATAAAAATAGTGAACATTTTACTAGTTTTACTAAAACTGAATTTTCCACAGTAAAATGTCAATACCAATAGCTTACAGCAAAGAGACTCTCTGACTCTTTTTCAGCACCAAAGTATACAGTAGCAATAGCAGACATTGTTTTATTCTTACCTCTATTGTCCCTGATAAGGTCTCATCCACTGTAGTCACCACTATTTTCATCATTTCACCAACAGGGAATGTCTTCTTGCATTTTCTTTAACAATGATAATAATAACAATCACAAGACACTTTGCAAAGACAGCCAGCCAGCTGGACAGACCAGGGAAAATCAAGAGGGTAAAAAAGAGGGCAGGTCTTGACCATACTCTTTATTATTTAATTTATAAAGACCCAACATTAATCAACATGAGCTCAGCATGAAGCAACATTAAGCAAAGCTGCAGTGGCAAAGAAAAACTTCCCTTTACTGGACAAAACCTTGAGCAGGATCAGACCCATGTTTTTACAGCCATCTACTGAAGCTGTGTTAGCTGGTAAAATGATAGAGGGAGATGCAGAAAGAGAAAAGATGGGAAAGCAGACTAACCTAACACACCAGATGGATTTGTTTCATACATCCATCTGTTAAACCTTCCACAGATGGCGTTTATGAAAGGGAAGAGCCTTTGAAAAAAACTCAGAGGGGAATTGGATGAGAGTTCTGTCTGTAACATCTGTCTGGCCAATCAGAGCAACAAAACATGTGACGTCATAGATCCAAACTGAGATGCACCGCTAAACTCCATAGAGAGCTGCATAACACGAACCATGGCAACTGTAGACATGTCAGTACACGACTTTTGTCATTTTTGAAGAAAACAACTCACTTCTGTTCTTTGTTCTTCTTTTAATGCAAATATGTTGTCAAGTTCTGATGAAACTGGTGCCTCAGCAGCATCCATGCTAATCTCTTCCGCCATAATTGCACCGGCCTCTTGTTGCTGCCTGCTTTTGTCTCAACTCTGCTGCACCCGAAAGTACTGCCCCTCGACGCTGATTGGTCCTGTCACTTTCTAACTGGGCCCAAACTGTTCAGATGTGAGCTTTGCAAGATGGATTCGCCAGTGAGAAACACAGAAACGGGCATATCCATCTGCTTTGCAAGGTTAAAAGCAGACAGCAAGAAGAAGGAGAAAAAGATGGTGAGAAGGAGATGAAGACAGTGAAAATAAAGAGATGCAGGCAGAGTAAAAAAGGAGATGCAGAAAGAGAGAAGAGGAAGATGCAGAAAAGAAGAAGGAGATTCACTGAGCATGAAAAAAAGAAGTCTTATTGTCTTGGTTATAGCCATAATGTCAACATTATGTGAGGAATTAGCAGAAATAACCATGATTGATAGAAGACTGAACATTTTAATATTAATAATAATATAATAGCTAAATTAGCAGCAAAAAAGATTATACAATAAAGAGGACAGTTATTGGTTATCATAACCATTAATGTTGAGCTGCTCTTAGATGCACTTTCCTAACATTTCTTCTCCTCCCTAATCAAAGAGTCCAGTCATGTTTGCCCTCTTTGTAAAGCGTCTCTGGATAACTCTGGTTTTAAATGCCACTTTACAACAAAGATTGACTGATGAATAATGATAATAGATGTAGGACTGATGCTGGTAGTTGAGTGGGTCCACAGCAGTAGGCTGTTGATGTCCATAATAATAGTAACAGTGTGTTGATATTTGCAGGAAAAACAATGTAGAGTGATTATCCTAATACTAACACTAGCAACAGTTATCACAATGAAAAAGTGGAACTAATGAAACAATCCAAGTTGTGCCGTTCTTGTATTCACTTTAACATTTACAGTAATGATTTGTGTATGGCTGATATTAATAGTTGTACTAGCTGGAGTCAGGTGGGTCCACAGCAGCAGGTCATCCACACCAGTGAGCAGAGAAACCACTCAGATGCTTTTATGTTGCTTTCAGCTTGTTCAGCTTATAGTTTGTGGCATGTTGCCTGCAGAGAAATCTGATTTAAATTTACTGTGGACTCAAGTGTGGTGAAGCATCGCTTTGCTTTTTATGCCAACTGAAACAGTGGTTTTGAAAATGTTGCACACAAGCTTCATGGAAGATCCTTGATTTTCCACTGCATGTGGATATAGTATGCTTTCCCTATTGTCTTGGCTTGGCCACCTTCATCAATCACAAATCTGGCAAACAGGCTTGCATGTAGCGTAGATCTGCTAACTTTAAACAGATCTGTCCCAGTGTGTCAATAGAGGTTGACCTAACATTGCTCTGATTGTTCAGGTAGGTTAGTTTACAAACTTGAAAGAAGCATCAATTTTTTACAACTGAATGGCCTATCATTTCATTTTGTAGTGATGGAGGAAGAACATCTGTACATTTGATTGAAGTGGAACAACAACCTGACATGCCAGATAGACTTTCATATATATGTTGCATGGATATATTTCACATTCATTTGGGAAATCTCCCATACAAAGCTTTTGGGAAGGGCAGGATGAACGTTGTCTGTCGCATTCATTACGGGCCAATCCGAGCAACAAGACAACACGAGGCAGTCGTCAAAAGCAGCTCCAGTACAAGCTTCAGCTCTACAGGCTAGCACTGCTGTATTTTTTGAATGGCAGGAAGTGCAGTAAACTACTGATAGACAGCGTTCGGGAAAGGGCACAGCCTTTGAAAAAGAAAAGTCGGAGGGTGATTGGGTGAACGTCCTGTCTGTCGCATCTTTTCAGGCCAATCAGAGCAACAAAATATGTGATGTCATAGCCGCTACCGAGGTGCGTGTGCGCCGCTACCGAGGAATGAGCTCCATATAAAACAGCATAACACTGTTAACCATGGTGACTATAGACATGTCAGAACCCGACTTTTGTCATTGTTAAAAGAAAAGAACTCAGTGCCATTCTTTGTCCTTCTTTTAACGAAGAAATGTTGTCAAGTTCTGATAAAACTGGCGATATAGCAGCATCTACGCTAATGTCTTCTGCCATAACTGCACCGGGTTCTTGTTGCTGGTTGCTTACATCATGACTCTGCCGCGACCAAACAGTTCAGACGGAAGCTTTGCAAGATGGATTCGCCAGTGAGAAATGCGGGAACAGGCGTATCCATTTGCTTCGCAACGTTAGGCTTCTGCCTCGTTTTCCTCAAATGATGCTGATTGGCTAGACCTGTTTTCAGACCTACACAAACATTTTAGATTGGAGCTTTGCGAGGTGGATTTGTCTGATGACAGGTATGTAGTCTGGCCGATCCACCTGCTGTGCAAAGTTAGAGGTTTTTGAAATGCATTTATTGAAGTTTGTTTTCTTAAACACATTCTGTGAGCCTCTTGGTAAGCTAGGTAAGGAAAGTGGGTGGGCTGCAAGTTAGCTGATGATTTGAGCAACATGTTGCAGACCCCTGCACTATTCTATATTTCGCTTACAATAAATTGTTAAACTGAACAGTTTACCTTCTAGTGGGGTTTGTATCCAAATTTATGCAAAGTTTACTCATATTTGTACAACTTCTGCTAAAGAAAATGGCAATTTATGCATGTAACCATCCGCTATGTGAGTTTTGTGAGTCAACAAAAAAAAAAAAGTACTGGAAAACCATATTGCATTATGGTCCTAAAATGACATCTTGAAGAGATAAACAAAAGGGAGGATTTCATCTGTGGAAATTAAGAGTTTTGAACAACTTTTTGTGCTCTTGGAAAATTACTAGTGACAGCCTTACTCTATTGTGTCAGTGAAGAGATGCCATTGTTCTCTGCGTGTGTTTTTACTGAAAAAAGTCATCATTTTCTTTTACTAACAGGTCAAAAACGTTTTGAAATATATCCACATCTTTTTTAAATTTGCAGCTTTTCAGGCAAGCTATTAGCATGAATCTAAAATGTGCAAACAAACTGGAACACAGAAACCCCTACTGCTTACCGCAACAATAATTCAGGAAGTATCTGATGCTGTTGCTGTGACAGAAAATATCTTGATTATCTCATGTAGCAAGAGACAATTTGCATGCTCTGTTCTCATAGGACAAGCAGCATCCCCTTTCACTTGCTGAAATATAAAGAGTTAAACCAAACGTGGGTGAGTGACATTGTAAAACATTGTGAGACAGCAGCAAAGCTGTGGAAAATGGCAGCAAAAGTACAACTGAGACACAACAGGATGGAAACAGATCTGGAAGCAGACGCACTCAGCAATAGTAAACATAGCAGCTCCTTTTAGAGTCAGCTAACTCACGTCCGCTTCACAAAAGATTCAAGAGGAAGCCAAGATAAGCATGTAGTGATGCAGATGTGACAGTAAAGTTGTTTTTGTTGCCCTGAAACTAACAAGTTTAAACACATGAATAGAATATAGGATTAAACACAATCTGGCAAATGATCCCAGTTTTTTTCTAATGGTTCTGCGTTTCCATTTGGAGGAAACTGAGCCAAACTTAATGAATCCCACACACAGAAAAACGAGGCAGTTGAGCAATAACCCCTCCAAGTGTCTAGTAATAAGTGGCATTAGTGTGCTTGACTACTCTCTTAAATTTCACTTGTGTTTTTGCTGAAATAAGGCTAATTAATTCAAAGCCCAAATGGTGAAAGACAAGGAAAAAATATTAAAATTAGATGAATAAACAGGAGCAGTGAAAGGACAAACACACTTATATTTGTCTCCTTCAAGAAGTAGCAGACGTGGTTATTGCCTCTCATGACTTGTTAAACTCTAATGCTTAGCAGTCACTGTTAGTTGGATCAGATCTGTGAGTCTTTTAACAACAGTCCGGAGAACATGTGTCAAAAGACAGGGGATTTTTTTTTTAAACAAGTGTGATGGTGTTGCATTTAACATGCCCCCTGCTCACAAGGAAATCCCCCCATTCTGCCAGTGAAAACACATGTATTCGAGCATTTAGAGCACATTTCCAGAGCTGTACATGCATAATGATGTCCTGAATTGCAGCTGTAGCTCATCTAAGAGTAAACATCTGTCTTGTGTAAGTCGTTAGAGTTTTGACCTCCTGCCAACTTGTGAATCACAGAGCCCCAACATGTTTATCTCCTCCCCTGCTGGCATTCAAGGAGGGCATTTCCTGGCATAGATATATGAACTGTCCATCTCAGGTGGTGGGTGGTCCTCTGCTTTTCAGGGGTATACCGCCTTAAAAATGCTGTAAAGTTCACGGTCGTGACTTTGGCCGTACTGTCGGCCATCTTTGAGGTTAACCTGCACCCAGCTGACTCTGCTTAAAAGTGTTAGCTGAGATGGTCAAATAAACTTCCAAAACAAAGGCGCTGTGGCCTTTCTCAACCTGTTTGTTGACGCAGTGAAACAAGGCCAACTGGAAAACACTTTTACTACCAGGGAAGTCAACATCTGTGCAAACAATACTCCTCCGTTATGTTGCCTTTATGACTAATGTTTCCTAAATCCTGCTCAAAATGCCTGCATACGTTTTCCACCAGTGTGAGATTTATAGCATGTTCACATTTTCAACTCCACTTTCCTCATTTTGTCCATGAACTTTTACGGCAAATGTTAAAGGAAGACTATATCTGAACATATTTATCACAGTAGATAAAGATATCTATACCACCCTTACATATATCTCTCTACATTAAAAATAAAGCTGTCATTGTCTGTTTATTAAAATGAACTGGGGGCCTAGCTCTCCTTTTATTGTGCTGAACTGAAGCCAAAATACCACTACAATAGGTATTAGCATATTGCCATAGTGAAATAAAGTGGAGCCAAGGCTACAGCTGGCTGGTCAAACCACAGGATGGACGCCACACCCCTTCCAACAACCCCTGCACAGGTTTCACGTTAACATCAAAGATCCCTCAGGTTGGTTTAGTCTACATCAGAGCAGATAGCTGTGGAAAAAAAGGCTGTGCACCATCAGACTGATTCAATACCAAGGTTCAGAAATGCATGTAATCTTATTATAGCACTTAGTGTTAAAGGAGTGTTTGGGTATCTTTGATCTTAAACTATCACTGCAATTAAAGTTGGCTGTTATCCAAGCACCCCTCACGGGCAGAATTTACAGAAAGAGCTAATATTGTTATCTAAATCTGGATTAGAGCAGAATTTGATGTGATTTTAACACTGTATTTTCACCCATGTTCCATCTGTTAACATGGATGAGGCAGGGTTTATGACCTATATTGCAGACAGTCAGCAGGGGGAGCTCTAAATACTCTACTACAAGTGGTTGTAGCGCTGTTTATCATAAGAAATAGTCTTAAGGTTTTTGGGACTGATGCCAGTCAGGATATGATGAGTGGTCAGGATCCCACTTGTAGTGTGGCCAGTCTGTTAGCCACGAAGGGACAAGATTTTCCTTGACTAGTATGACTTTGTGCCGTTGTGAAAGGCCAAAAAATCCTGCTGTCTGAGCAAGCCTTTAAACAGCACTGACTGTACTGTTACACACAGGCCAGGATAAAAAAAGAGGCAAAACTTCACTTTATCCTCTGCTCTAATGTACCTAGTTTACAAGAGAGTCATATGATCCAATCCAGGTTAAAAGAACTTACTGATTGGTGCTGTCGACTACTAAGCTCAATAACATACCAAGTGGAGTACTGATTGGCTGAGTACTGAGTGTTTGGTTCATTTTCTATTTAGCCTTAGTTTTCTGCTGTCTTGTAAAGCACTTTAAACTGCAATATAAGTTGTCTGAAAAGTCTATACAAATCAAATTTAAATGATTTATAATACTTGGGAGGCTCCAGATATAGAGCACTACAATAACTGCATTGCCCCATAATTGAATATTATTTGGACAAATTATTGGTTGTGATTCATTAATACAATGGTGTCCATTATATTTTTCCACTGGGGGCCACATACAGAAATAAGTAAGAATGGCAGGGCCAATTTCATGGGCGTCACTTTGATATTAAAGTTTGTAAAACCAATTTAAGGTAGGTTAAGATATGCTTGGTGATTTGGTATGCTTAAATGGCTAGTTGATGGCTGACAAGTCAAATAGCCAATCATTTAAAGGACTTTGGTGAGGACAATCAGTTATCAGGGGGCCTTGGTCAGCTCTGGTTATTACTGGCTCTGCCCCTGGAACATCATTGGTGCTGCTTTTTGCTGCAGTAAACCATAAGGGCATTATAAATCAAAATTTCGTCATTATTTTTGGTGCCAATATGTTTACCATTTAGAGTGTTGTCTCAATATATTCCTGAAAAAAACAACAACATAAAAACTTGTCAAAATGTTTGTTTACAGTATTAGTATGTTAGCACTGCCTTGTGCCGAAACTAAGCAATAATACAGTCAAGTACAAGCTTCATACTCTGTTGAGGGTCACTGTTATGCACCCGTCTAGGGGGAAGGTAGATAACATAATATATTTAAGAAAAAGAATGTTTTTTCCCAGTCCCCAAACTAATAGTCAAGGTCAAAGTACCAAGTTTAATAATTTATTTACAATAAGTTAAATTAAACCGGTCACTTTCAATAAACTCAAACAAAAGACTGGATTCAAACTAAGGAGGCGATCTAGCACTCAAAAGTAAAACGAATCCAGAAACACAATTACCACAAAAAGACTACAACAACAAAAACAAAATCAAAGCTATGGTTACACTATACTAAAGTACTAACAAAACAAAGTTATCACCAATTTGATATTTCAGAGGCTGGGAGCAAACAAATGTGCTGCTGTCAGTGAGCCTTCTTTAATTTAAAGAATCTTTGGCGGGCTGATCAAAAATGGGCTGCGGGCCACATTTGGCCCCCAGGCCATAGTTTGGACACCCCTGCATTAATACATTCATGTATTTTCCAAAAAGATATCCCTCTATCTTTTTAAACGTCGGTACTGACTGCAGACAAATAAAGAGCTACTTCTGAACTGTAATTGGGTATTAAAGTTTTTTTTATGTCTAAACAGCTTCCCTGCCTGGTGCATCCAAAGTTTAATCCCCCTTAAGTCATTAGAGACTTTCTCACAATGGGAACATTTGCTGATGCTCCTTTTCTCATGCTGGTCCATTTACAAACAACTAGCTGTAGGGCAACAAGTGATCGAGTGAAACTTATTTTGCAGGGGATCAGGGGAAACACTGGAGACTACGGCGTCCTGGGGGAGACAGGCCTGAAGGTAAGATTTGCCCTTGTATGCTCCTATAATGGTTCAGTTTGGCTCATTCTCAAAAGGCATTAATGAAACCTCACACACGCGTCCTCAGGGTGAAGAGGGAATCAAAGGCGAGAAAGGAATGAGAGGACTCAGAGGCCGAGTGGTAATTTATCATACTCAGATTTTTCATTATTTTTCCTCCGAATGGTGCAGATCTGTATTAATGATCTGTGTATTAACAGGGAGACAGAGGTCCAAAGGGGCTGAAAGGATTAAAAGGGGCGGCAGGCTTCAAGGTAACCTCCACTACTGAGTTCAGGCTTTAACTGGCTGTTTCATTAGCTAATCTGCAGCTAGTTACTGACTTTTCATTAGATTCCTGTGCAGTTTGTTGCTCAAGTTGTATAAGTTTATGGATAACTTGGAGGGATTCATGTTGACATTTGACTCCAATTAAAGGGAGTTCGGGGGCCACCTGGAGTCATCGGAGAGACTGGGGAACCAGGAGAAGTTGTAAGATAAACTTTCAGCCACAGTGGTAAGCCTTTTTGAAAGTCATTATACAATTACTGTATCACTAACATGTTGGCCTCCTTGAAGGGCGCTAAAGGCGAGAGAGGATATGATGGGATTCCTGGGTTTCAAGGAGTTAAGGTACTGATATTTCCTGTTTCTTTTCATCAATATCCTCAGATCTAATTCTATCAAGAGCCAAAGCTTAAAAAAAACTACATCTGTCACATATACAGCTGCTTAGGAAAGGACTGAATTAATCAAAAATTGCAATCAAACTCCTTACACTATCCAAAATGCACAAATACATTAGGCTAACATATGTGTGCAAATTAGACAGTAAGTACATGTACATGCACAGTTAAGTCAAGCTACAGTCATAACAGGATAAGCAATTTAAATGGACCTTTCCTTGTCCATCAAAGTAAATGGATGGCTTTATTGATAGAAGAATGCCCAGTTTTTGTCTGATTAAGTGCGTATATGAAGGAGTCACTGATACCTAGTTGCTAGTTGTGACAGTCCAACTTCAAAAAAATTGATTTGGTATGATTTCAGTCAGAATAACATGTTTTGGATTTTAAAAGTCCACATTTAACAACATAATAGATCAACTTCTAATGGCCTTTTCAGACTGGGTGCCTGTTGGCTGTGTGTCAGCTCTGGCTTGCATCATCACAGCTTTCATAGCAGGCATGTGTGGCGCGTGCTGACTGCATCACCCTGCCTTCACAGCCCTGACTATTCATAGGTCTGAAAGGTGGACATGTTACTGAGAAGACTTAATCATGGTGCACATCAGATTGTAATTATAAATGGTTTCATTTTGTACATCCAAATACATCTAGATGAAGGTTAGCTACGTACATGTCGAATCTTCCTGGAGTAGTTCCAGAGAGACAGTCAGTGCACAGCATTATCACAGAGAGTCACTTTAAAAACCTCTCAGTTTCACATTTTGGGTTATCACGCTGCCAGTTGGCATAGAGCCAGATCATCTTTCCCTGTTACAGCCCTGACTGCAGCCGTCTAGATACAGGCCAGGCTGGTGTATAGGTACAAGCTTGAAATGTTACTTCAATGCATGCATGGCCAAGAATTTCCCAATAGGAAAAATTCAGTAATCCAGGAAAAATTCAGAATTAAAGCGCTCTGTACAAACGAGTTGAGTTTCTCCATATACATTACTGGGCAGAACTTTGAGGCATTTGAGGCCAAAAAATAAGGCTTAAGTAAGGCATAGATATGGTGACACAACCCCAGTCATGCTCTGGATGTTGTTGTATATTAATCTGTTGAAAAGATAACAAAGTTCACACCTTTAGGGGACAGTAAGGAGTGGATTTAGTGAGTAGGTACGGCGTAGAGTCTGGGAAGTTAGTAGGGTTGCCGTGAGCCCCTAGTTGTGCTGTGGATGTGCCAAGGGCCTGAAACAGCTGGTGGTCAAAGCATATTACCAGGGATGAAAAGGCCTTGACAAAAGATATATTGTTGGACTTGATGTTGACTGCCGCGCAACGCGTGTGATTCAATATGTGTTGAGCTTTACTATGGCCAGCCTCACCTCCCTATCCAGTTGTGGGTTTGACACATTGGGCCCCATGATGCTCTACATGCCTAAAACTGGGCTTTTACTATGAAAAGCAATAATCACAGATGTAATCATGTTGTTTTTCTTGCCTATGACATATCCTACCAATGTGTACATAATTGTCTGCTAAAACAAGGTTAAAATGGCTCTCTATTTAGCACTTTCCTGTCTATTTTGGTCCAGAGACAGGCATGGCTTGCAGTGAAAATACATGAATCTTCTGTCCTCAGGCAGTTTGGCAGCCCTGACTTAACATGCACACTGAAATAAATGAAAAGCTGTGATGCAGCTGTTATGCTGCCTCCACACACCCAGTCTAAACAGCCATCACAGCATGTAAATGTACAGAGTGTGCAGGACTTTATGTGCAATTTTTGAAAATCGGAAACAAACAGGTTCACAATATTAATCACTAGAACTTTATTGTCATTGCCATGGTAACAGCACCTGTATCTGACCTGAAATTCTGTTTTCTTGACAACCCCACTAGGGACAAAAAGGGACTACAGGTGCAGAGGGGCGTCCTGGACCTGGAGGAAAACAGGTGAGCTGTCGGGGTATTTCCTGCTAAATAATCTATGATGACACGGAATTAATCTCCTTCAGCTTAAAAAAAAAATCCTTTTTCCACACATAACGGCAGTTAATCATTTTAAATGTGGCAAGGAACTGGGACAGAGCTCTGTTTTTGGCCTGTGTGCCGTCTCCATAAACAATATTAGTTCGTGTGGACAATTCTGGCTGAGATCTAAAGGCCTGAAATAAATCAACATGACCCGATGAGTCATTGAAACAAGAGCCTCAGCCACATTGATAACCCTCTTGACTTTATAGAAAATAAAGCTTCCCTTATCTCCATGTTTCTTTCTGAATAAAATCTGTCCCATATGATGTTAAATCTTAACTTGTGTTGCTTAATGTGATGATTTGACAGGGTATTGTTGGGGATCCTGGAGAGAGGGGGGCTCCTGGAGAGAAAGGGCAGCCTGTATGTATCACAGTTTTACCATTTTAATACAAAAAAATTTAAATTTTGATTGCAAAATAACTGAAAATAATCATCTTTGTGAATTTTGATTGCTGTTTTTTGTCTAAACTCTAGGGGGTCCCAGGACCTGTGGGCAGAGCTGGCACCATAGGACCAAAGGTGATTCACACTGACAACCTCTAACCTGAGCAGACAAATAAACTCCTGGAATAATTTGATAATTTTTTATCTTTTTTTAAACTCATGCCTACTTTTCCCAGGGCATTATTGGAGATCCGGGCATACCCGGAAGAGATGGTGATCTGGGAATAGAGGTATTATTCTCAGCTGATAAAGAAATCCTCATGAATTTAGAAAGAGCACACTTGTTTTTTAATAAAAGTTATGTTTTCCTTGCAGGCTTATCAAGGACCACAAGGTCCCAGTGGGAAACTTGGAAAAAGTGGCACAAAGGTTCCTGACTGATCTTGTTTGGATTTGAGTATTAATGTGCAATTAACTTGTTTTGGGTCTGATTTATTTGTTGTGGTTGGTCTGTTTTACAGGGAGAGAAAGGCACCCTGGGGCCAGCAGGAGAAATGGGTCTCCAAGGCCAAACTGTAAGTCACTTTTTGAGTCACTGAAGATGAGAACATAATGCATGTTCAGCGTAAAGTAGTTTGCCATTCTAAAGAATAATGACAGAGTATAAAGCAGTCCTTTAGGTGGGTTTAATGAATGTTTTATTCTCGAGGGCCCAAGAGGTTACAAGGGTTCTGCAGGGAAACCAGGAAGACCCGGATTTATCGGCCCACCGGGACCAACTGTAAGTGCTCCAGATGAATTTTCTGACCTTCTCCAAAGTTCATTTACTTCAAGCCATTAAAACATGTCATGTATTCACAGGGACATGTGGGTGTGCCTGGAAAACAAGGGTCCAAGGTAACTATATCAACATCCATTACACAGTAGAAATGACAGAAAATCACTGATTAAAAACACCATTCAAAAAGGAATCCCACAATCCAAGATCTGTAGATGTAGTGTAAGCTAATGAAATTCTTCTATATTAAATATCTGCAATCCAGTGAACACTGTTTATTTCTCATTTGCCTTGTGCAGGGTGACACAGGAATCCAGGGAATTAAAGGAGTCAAAGGTGCACAGGTACAGCCTTGGATTTTTCATCCACTTGCTCATTGGTACATCCTATTTGTGTTTATCTTAATGTGAATTTGCTCTTTTTAAAGGGAGGACAAGGAGTCAAGGGACCAAAAGGAAAAGTGAGCAGAGACTTTTTATTTGTTTTTATTGTTTTCTCCTGAAGATTCTATTTTTGTACCCTCTGTGGACAACATATTAAGTTTCATCAAGGTCAAAGATTAAGAAAATCTTCATTATCCCCGGGGGAAATTTGTCTTACAGCCAGCAGTACCACACACGCTGCTGCCTGTCACCATTACCAGCACCACATTAGTTATCTCTTTGCAGATCTTTGCAGAAGTGGTGTGATCTAGATCAAAAAATAATCATCTTACCATCTCTTGTGATATTTGCTGTAAAAATATTAAATAAGCTGTTTCAATGGGCTGGTAGAAATAGTGTTGCCCATCATCTTCCCCATGGCAGCAGTTACAGTTCTTAGAATATGAAGCCATTAAAAGAAATTATGGGCAATATAGACATCAAGTGCCATAAGGACCCATTTCTGTATTTTTCAAATCCCCCAAATCAGTAATATTTGAGTTAATCTGTACTGCTATCCAGCCTGATGGGGTTTGTAATATGCTGTTATATGTAAAATAATCACCTAACCAAGTTTTTAAGTAAAATTGTGTTGCTAGTTAACAGGTATCAAGCACATCAACATTTCAAGTCAAATAAAATGCAGCACTGTCAACTGCTGACTTGAAAAATGCTCTGTTAGGGCTCAACGGTGTGGTTCCAGAAGTAAAAATCCATTTCATTTTCTCCATAGTGAATTTGAATATCAGCCATATTATCAAAAGTATCCAAGTTAGACTTACCACGATCAACCTGAATGAGAAACAATGGTATACACTCCTGTGGAGGAAAAAGTTACTAAGACTTAACTTTTAGTCAAGAAAAACATAGGTTATTCATGATCTCACCCAAAACTACTGGAATACCCACAATCCTTGAGTGTCACAGCAACATCTTTAATTTTTTGGGACCATGGTTACCATAGAAATCTACCAAGCCTGCAAACAAAGGCTGGTGACTGTTGATAACAACACATGCCAACGCAGTATGAAGCAACTAATATGCGAACCACAATATACTATAATCAGGCTATTCAACCTGAGGCCCTGGGGCCGGGTCAGACCCCTGAGGTCACTTTTAGTGGCCCTTTGAGTTCACCACTAATGCTTTAAAACAGAGGCTAACTACGGCCTGACCAGCTGCTCCCTTGGCTTATTGGCTTAATTTCTCTTTCTATTAAAATAATACCAAAAGTAGATGCAGAGAACAGTTGATCAGTGAATGGAGATGAAGAGACTGTGAAAATTCTAAATGGATCAATTGTTAAAAGTTGTAAAAGTTATTACACATATGTCATGCAACACTTCTCTGGCCCTTCTGGGATCTTTTTACAGGATCCAGCCCTAAATATTTATTTGATTTTAGGACACAAAGTTCCTTTGTCCTAGTAAAGAAATACATATACAGACTTTTATAAAACAGGATTATAGCTAGTTAATTATTTAAATGAGATAAGATAACATAACATTATATCTGATTAAGTTCAAGTTGGAAATATGACTCTTTTGTAAAGGTCAATAAAACATCAGTGTAATTTGTTCAAAGGAAACTTCAAGAAAAGAGCATTGAAATTTTGGCAAGAAACTTACATAAATAACATTTTTTTAAGATGAAATCTATTTTACTATTTTTCTGCTCTGGGGGTGTCAAAATTATATTTGTTCATGTTAACTATAATCAGGATAAAACATGTATTGAATAGTATAAGCAAATGTCGTTTGGTGAGAAATACATGTGTAGACTTATTTTCTTTGGGTTTTATCAATGCAACTGTTAAACTCGAAGCTGATATGTGACAGAAATGCTCTTTTCTAATTCCTCTGGGTCTTTGGGGGGGCTCAGCTTTTCTTAGATACAAGTAGGGGTGCTGCAAGGAAAATGGGTTGAAAAACACTGATATAATAGGTACAGATATAGATAAAACAGATAAACTGATCTACAGTAGAGGTATCTATGAGGATGTTTAAGGAGTTTCAGTATCAATAAAAATCAAAAATTCTCATCCTGACAAAAATAATCCAGGTCCACACACTCAAGGTGGTTTGAAAAAACTGAAGGACTACGTTTCGAGACACTGAGACAAAGAGAATTAAAGGCCTTTTACATTTTTCAAACAATCCCGAGTGCCTGGGCTTGGATTATTTTTGCCAATGTTTTTTTTTTAATTGTAGGAGACAATGCACATTGATAACATGGACACCTAAATGTGCCAGATTGTAGCCATAGGATAATTTTTCCATTGGTAGCCCCAAGCAGGTTGATGGTACATGCAAAGTGTACATCAAGCATGTATATAATGACAATAAAAATACTTAAAATAAGAAAACATGCAGAAATCAAACAACATAAACAGTACATTAATACAGCCATTCTCAAGCACCCTGGGGTGCCCTTTGGCATTGGCAGGGGTGCCTTTAATGAATATGCAGATTGTTTAGTATTGCAGTGTAGTTTATCAGAATTGTTTCGAATGCCCTTCTCCTGAAATCACATCAGCATTGAAGTTAACTAAAGAAAAGGCTTACACTGGTTCAGCAGGGGTGCCAAAATGCATCAAAGTGTGTCTTTAGGGTAGACACCACCATGCTGTAAAATAAAGATTTTCAATTGTTTTAAAAGACTTTTTAAGAGATTAATTTTCTTAATTTTATCACTGATGAATCCTTCAGCAGTCATTGAAATGTAGAATTTTAGCTTTTTTTTTGTCAGTGCATTTTGTCTGGCATGACCTGAAATCTTCCAGATTTTTAAAGGGTGCCTGGACTGAAAAAAGGTTAAAAAATGCTATAGAAATATATATATATTTAGAGTGCTGATGTAATTGCACAAAGCTCGGTTGCACATAATTTTCATTTCTTCCTTTTTTAAGTTTTACAACCCTTTTAATTAGGTTTTTCCTTCAATGTGCACCGTTGGTTTGAGGGACTCAGGAGCACTCCAGTCAAATCTCTTTTTCAGTTCTTATCCCTACTTGTCACGCCTCTGGACATGTTGGCTCAAAACATCACTTGTTGCTAAGTAAATCCTTCAATGAGAGTTTACTGGTTTGCAGACCTTTCTGCCTCTTTATGATTGTTCATTTTTGGATCCGGCACCCATCTGCTTGTTAAATCACACAATGCATTATGAAGGAAGAGCAGCTCTGAAAGTGTATGTTCCCTTGTTTTACATATTCTGCCACACTTTCCATTCAGAGGCTGTGTTCATCTTTCATATTTTCTGTTTATGAAACAGTCTGAAAATCTGATATCAATCCTCCAAATGAAACTCCAAACTTCTGTTCAGCATCTGTACATGGAATGAGTGCAGTACCACCCACAAGCACACTAAAATGAATACTGCACATTTCTCTGCTGCACTCAGAAATCAAGATTTATGTATGATTGCATAAACCTGATAACTTGATTATTTAAGAATGATTATTCAATTACAGGTCTTTGGTATGAATGTTTAAACTCTACTTGAATTTTTGCTAATATGCACCTTAAATGAGTGTATTACTAGCTAGTTTTTACCTGAATACCTACTGTCATAAATTTTTATGTGACATAGTAACAGCCATTTCTTTGAACTTTGTTTGAGGAAAACTATTTTTTCTTTGTTGTATTCTGTTGGATGAATTGGCTCTGTCTTTCCTGCACTTCTGCTCATGCTGTTAACCTGCTCTGTAGGTAGGAGACAGGGGCGAGCAGGGTCCCCAGGGAGGACGGGGGAAGCGCGGGCCGGCGGGCCCACCTGGACGTTCAGGTTCTGTTGGTGTCAAAGGAGTTCGAGGTGAAGGAGGACCAGATGGCTTTCAAGGGCCTCCAGGTCCACCAGTAAGTAGAATACCAGCCTCTGAGTTTTTTTGGCTGATACTGCAAATTTTAGTGCTACAGTACAGTATAAGTTAACAGTGTAATAGTCTCTACTGTATTTGCCACCTCATCTATCTGCTAATGATGGTGCAGAGACAGCTGAGCAATCATTAAAGTGACTGACAAACATACAGAGTTTGCTGACAGCTTTGGTGTGAAGAACATTTAAAGAGTTAGACATCAGTCCATAGCTGAGAGTGACTCACAGCAGGGTTTCATTTAGTGCGGCTATAAATCCATAATGAGCCTCAGGAAATATTGTTGGCTCATTTGTTCACTGCGTCTCTGAGAGGCAGCCTTTGCTTCAGCGTACCGTGTTTGTAATGTTCCATAGTACATGTCCCACAGTTGGGTCACTTCCAGTGATGGATGTGGTAATGATTTTCTTACACAGGGCCCGACTCTCCCCGCTCAACACGTGATTGAGGTTTGTAAGAAAGTGGTCCTGGAGCAGATGTCCACCTTTGCCAACTCAGTGAAGAGGACTTGTGCTGCTGTTTGTCCTCTTTATGGGGACGTACCCATGGGTGCACCTGGTCCCCCTGGACAGAAAGGACCCCCCGGACTTCCTGTGAGTGCTACATAGTTTGAATGTTCATTGCTTCAGCAGAAAAAGCCTGTAAAGATTTTATGAAATAATTGCTCTAGGTGCTTTTTAGGTCTTGTAGAGCTTTAGCTAACAAACACTGCCAGAGTGCAGTATACGCTCCATACATTGTTCGTTCTTTGGCTGCCTGGTCGCCTAAAATGCAAACACATTGCGAGGGTCTGGACTGGACTGAAGTATTTGGCAGAAAAAGTTGCAATGAAAACATTACGATTTTCCACGTCTCCATGAGGACAAATAAGGAGTCACAGACTAGACACTTGGTCTGAGCTGAAGGGGTTTTGGAGCAAAACAAGGCTGTCCTTGGACTGGAAAGCCTTTTCCACATTATTGTACATTGAAACACCAATACTTGTTCCACAACTTCTTCAATCACAATGACTTTCAGGCTGATAAATGCTCTTGAAACCATGACTATATTAAAATGTTTCACTCTATTAGATTATGGATGGTATGCTTCATGTTGTTGCATTCAGTGCCAAATCAAAAACAGTGATGTACCAATGCTGTACAATGTTTTCATGACCAAGTGTAACATGACCAGCATAGTAAATCTGTTCAGTTTCTGTGCAGAAAAGGTGAAAGCAACATTAATTTATGACTTGAAAAGAGCACAACATTCAGGGATTAAAAACAAGAAAGACTAACTATGTGTTTTCCTATCAATGATGTTGTCAGGGCGAGCCCGGTATTGATGGTGCTGAAGGAGAAGTGGGACTTCAGGGATTCTACGGCGAGGCTGGAGACCCAGGCCGACAAGGAGAAACAGGTGCGAAAAACAAACCTGACAGATCATATTTATGAATACAAATTATAGGCCTTTGTAACAACAACATTGTAACTCACTGGTGCTTGTTTTAGGAGGAACCAGTGGTAGAAATAGCATTCAGATTAGCTGATTTTTTAATTTTCATGGGGAAAAAAAGCAATTTGTAAGCAATGAGATGGTTTTTAATTTATCCAGCAACACAATTATTTGGACTACTCCAATCAGCAATCACATAATGACTCCCTATGCAATTTAAATGGACTTGAGCATGTATAGTGCCTCTTCTCTAATCTTTTACCCACTCCATTTACACATTAAGGGTGAGAAATACCTCCCATATAACACACTCAAGCACACTGGTTTCCAGTGTTGGGGCCAGGCCACCCTAAGGGGGCAGCAAAGAGCTTAAGGGGGTACAAGGCTTGTCTGCTCTTACTCATCAAAATTATATTTGGACATACCTAAAAACTAGTAACACACATAATGGATAGTTTATACAGAAGTCTTTCCCTAAGAACCAATTTACAAGGCCTTTTCTGTTGGGTTATTATCAATGAACTTCGAAATTTATATCAGTTTTTGACAGCAATGTAAGAGCAATTTCTTTTCCAGGGTCCTGAAGGGGCTCAGCTTTTGTTAGATACAAGTTATGCGGAAAACCTTGCAAAGCAGATGAGTTGGCCAGATTCCATATATCATCACGCAGATCCATCTTGCAAAGCTTTTGTCTGAAACGATTGTGCCTGTTCTAAGAATGGACCTAACAAATCAGTGTCATTTGAGGAAAATGAGGCAGCTGGGGGCAAGGTTTAGTTGCACTCGAAGCAGGTAGCAAAGGCTGCCACCAGTGTAGTGATTAGCTTGGATGTAGTTGAAGTATAGTGACAATTTTATCCAAGCTTGATAACATTTCTTTACTTAAAAAAAAGAGCAAATAAGCTTTTCATGATGGAAGAGATGTTTTCGCTTGTCTCCCAGCCTGCTCTGGCATAAGTTTGAAGTGGTTTGCAACTGGTGAAGCCATTAGCCCAGATGTAGCTGTAGCAACACTTTTAGTCAGATCTTTTATCAGACAGCCTTTCTCCATTGAAAAAGGAGCAAAGAACCACATTAAAAGCTTTCGTTTCCATAAATGGTCTTAATATTATGGCTGATGTGTGTATACATACAGTATATAACATATTTACTTGATCAGTTTACTCTCATAGAAAAAAAAAATACATGCGAAGACATAGTGGCTTTCATCTGCTTGTACTTGGCCAATGCAAATTGCCAAAATAAAGAAATTAACAAGGAATTATCAAAACATATATGTAGAACATATAGCAATTAACATCTTATTTCTAAGAAATTACTTAGTAAAATACCACCTAATTACCAGAGAATTGCCACGGTATCAAGAGGGTTAGAGTTAGAGGGTTAGGGTAAGGGTAATATACAACCTAGTAACCGGAGAATGCTACAGCATTATGAGGGTCAGGTTTAGGGTAAATGCCGCGTATTTACCAGAAATGTGCCACAGTATTACAAGGGTTAGGATAAGAGTAAGAGGGTTAGGGTTTGGATAAATACCACCTATTTACCAAAGAACAGCCACAATATTGTGAGGGTTAAGGTTAGAAGGTTAGGGTTTGGATAAATACCACCTTTTTACCAGAGAATTCCCACAATATTACAAGAGTTAGGGTTCCAATATTACAAAGTTATTACTTGATAAAATGCCAACTTATTACAACACAATTACCACCTTATTCTCGAGAACTTGCTTAATAATAACACTTGTTGCTACACTAGGTAAATAGAACCCACCAAAAGAAATTGCTACTGGAGTGCAGATGGTCGAGTGGTTTAAGGCGCTACCCATGTACGCACGTGGCCCGGGTTCGAATCCGGCCTGTGGCCCTTTACCACTCTTTCCCCACTCTCTCCCCTGTTTCCGAGTCTATCCACTGTCTTCCTCTATCAATTAAAGGCATGAAAAGGCCCAAAAATAAATCTTAACAAAATTAATGAATAAAATAAATCGCTACCAAATAATTAATAGATTAAAAAATGCAAAAAGTAGCTGGTGTCAAATGTAAAATTGAAAATCATTAATGTCATTAAAATACTTAAACATTTAGAATACCCTTCTGCAAGTGTTCTATTAGGCTATGAAATGCCAAAGCAATGGATGCTTTAGTATTAAAATAAACTTTACATATCCATTCATAATATCAATGCAATCTCATTTGTTTGATTCTGCTTGCTGGCTATCAAGCTACTTTAAAGTCTTTACCTACCTTTGTGTAGCTTTATTGGTGAAGGATATTCATATTTTATGAGCTCATCAAGGTTTTTGGACTACTTATTCTTCAAGCTAGTTAGTGAAATAAATGTAGTGAAATAAAGCGATTTTTTTCCTCAGGAATATAAATTCCAGGTACTTTTAAGTTACACTTTTGCTCAGTTCTTGAGTAAATGTTCCCGCCACAAGAATGATCACGCTAAACTTATTTTCATGATGGATTTCACTCACTGAATAAAACTGCTGAATGAAATCCTGTAAAGCCACATTTAACTTGTAGGCCAGCCTTTACATCCTGAGCTCTGATTTATGGCTGGGGGCCCAAGCATGATGTCACAGTAACGCTACATTCCTGTACCAAGCCAGTAAAATCGAGGAGTATTTACAAGGTGTTTTAAACATCTTTTAATAATGATGTCACCAACACATATGGTCTTTAATCAACATGTATGACATGTTCATGAGTCCTGGAGGAAATGAATTTTCTGACGTTCTTGCTGAAAGAAATATGCAAGTAAGTGTATGTGTTTGCAGGTGACAAAGGAGAGCAGGGTGATAAAGGAGCCAAAGGATACGGTCTACCTGGCCACCCTGGAGACCAAGGACCACAGGGTAAGTTCATCTTTAATACCTAATGATGTTTGATGACTTAAAATGAGGCATTACAGTAATTGATGACCACACCTGGACCTGCTGCATCATAATTTTAAGAACTGATATAAGCTGGGTCTCTGCCTAAATTCCCAACACAGGAAGAGGCAATGTGTCACTGTTAGAGGAGTCTGACGTTTGCCAGAAAGGAAATATTTCAGTGTAAAAACTCTGTTGCATCAGTTGTGTCATAAATTATAGAGCAAAGTCCACACTAAACCTGACGTAGAAACTAATTAGCTTCTGACTTAAGTTGAGTCATTGTTTAGCTGCATCACTGAGACATGAGGTTCATTTTAACTAGTAGAGTGTAAAGTCCAAATTTACCTAAGTATTGTTGCAGACCTGAAGTTTTGACTTCAGTTGACCAAAACCAAGCATACTATGTTGGAGTTGTGGCGGCTAAATACTGAACAGCATTTGATTACACTGCAGTTACTGCAAAAAGAGAGGAACCATCAGAGGAGATAGAAAGTACGGCTGCTGAATCAGCTGACGCAGAGGATGAGGAACTTTCTGTACTCATTCAGCCACTGAGAGTCAAAGATGAGGAAATGTACATCTGATATTAGACTTGACCTGTTGTATCACCATCTGCAGCCATTTATCTCATGCGAGAGTACATACATAATATCAGCAGACATTACTGACTGTCAGCAGACCAATCACAGGGCTAACACTGTTTCAACACGCATTATATATATATTTGCATTGTGCACATCAGCTATATGTGTACGCCTCTGTGTAAAGTTCGGGGCTATTCAGACCTACAGTACGCCACATCATAGCTCTCATGCGGAAGCATAAATCTGGCTTTATAGTGCCTTTCAAGAGACTAACAAATGAAAGTAAATTTTTGGTTTTTCTCGAAGTCAAGGATCCTTCCTCTGTAGGTAGGATCCCTCAGAGTTGAGTCCTCCTTGACAACAGTTAAACAGACATCTGGAGCAGGTTAGCCAGTGTCCATGATAGCCTCACTGAAATGGAGAGATCAGGATGGAGGTGATACTAACAACTGTGCTGTGCAACTTTTACCCAGCGCTGTCTACAATTTATATCTTCATAAATTATTATCTATATTTATATAATCATTCATCATATTAGCTTTACTTTGGTGCCATAGAATTATGATGATAACATACTGTATGTATGGTGGAAATAATACTTAAATTAAAAAGTGTATTAAGCTGTCAAGGACCCCAGCTTCCTCCTGATTTTGCATTTTGTTTTTTTTGTTTTTTGGAAGAGAAGGGAAGCACTGGATCGTCTGTAATTCCTGCAAGCACAGAATTCCTACGTGCATCCTTGAAATTCTCTGTTTGAAGGACTTTGTCCTTGGACAAATTTTGATGATCCCTGACACTGGAACAGTCCTCCGATGACATAGTATCCTTTAAAACAATGTCTGTTTCAGGGTCCTTCCTTGGCTTTGAGAAACAGCTGTGTTTACTGCCACTGATCCTCAGACAGCTAGAAAGTGTATGAAAATATGGCAAAGCATATACAATCAGCTGATAACTGAAAACTGAGCATATAGCTTAGGCCACAGTCAAGCGTTGCCATATAATTGAGATTTGCTGATCTCACACAAGCCCTCATCAGCTGACAGTCAGCTGATTAAATTCTAATCATGCTACTGGCCTGCCTTGTCTTTGCTGCTCCCTCTGCAAGCTGCTGTTTTGCAACCCTCCTCGACCCCAGCTCCTCTTTTATTGTGCTTCTGACTTAATCAGTGTCATTCTGTTGTCATTGATGCTTGTTTTCTCTGGATTTTTTAGATGCGTCTCTAAGCTCAGACTTTCAATGTAGGCACAGGAAGGGCAGGAACATGTGCTGTTCCTGCTTGCTGCTTTCCATGTAGGCTTGCGGAAGGGCAGGGGATACCAGAACAGTCACGCTGCCAAAGATAAACAATGGCAATAAGTGCAAAATCAGTCACTGATACTAAAGAGAGAAATTTATAACTGCAAATCATCTGTTTGTTGACAAAGTGCTCCTGACAAAACTAACCCTAAATCTACAGCCAGTGTAAAAGTGGTGAATTGTCAACAAAAACATGAAATAATTCAACATTAGGTTATTGCTGGACAGATGAAATGACTTCTACTCATGCAAAACAAAAGCAGAGCATCATACATTTAAAGAACATATATATCAAGGGAAGTACAGCCAATAAAACCCTTTACTCCTTATCATCTTCCAAGTTATCTACCTTTCAAAGCTATACATCTTGACAACCAATTGTAGATAGGACTAGGTGTAAAGTTTTAATTGTGACTTAAGCCCCAGACTACATTTGAACTTACCCAGGGCTGGTGCAACATGGTGCAGATCTTTGAGACAGTAAAAACTCTCTGACTTAGTTCATTGAGGGGACAGATAAATGACAAAAACTAAATGATGTCTGTCTGATCACAGGTCAGCGCGGACGTCAGGGCAGAGCCTTCAACGGGCAGCCAGGAAAGCAGGGTGAGAGGGGACACGTTGGCCGACCTGGACTCAGGGGACACCCGGGTCTCAGAGGACCTCCAGGTGTTTGTCTCACCACAGGGTGTGCTCAGCTGGAACCCCCCAGTGTGCCACCTCAGCCGGCGCCGCGGAGGTTGAGGAATCGCCAGTAGAAGAAAAGAAAGAGTCTATTTGGACAGTTTATCAAATATTAAGGAGGAAAACATGGTAGATTTTTTTGTTAATATATTTTTGTTCAAATAAAACTACATTCTTCATGTAAATATGCATCCAAACTGAACTTCAGGAAGGTTTCTACTTCAAGGTTACCAAAGAGTACATCACCTGTATGACTGAAAAAAAAGTGGTAACAAATATTTGTAAAAAAGGCCATTCATTTGATAGTTATATTTAAACTGAGTCTGAGCTGTCTTTAAACATCTGTTCTTTATAATAAAAATCCTAAAATTGTATTCATGTGTCTTCATACTAACAGGGTCATTGCACAAAGTTCTTGGCCCTATGTCAGCATGTGTAGACACTTTAATAGCCCCTCCATATATCAGTGGCTACTGACTCCAGTATCTTTGTACACAGCCCTTTTTGCTCATCCCAGTCCAACACCCCTACTGTGGAAATAGTTGATTTATGTTCCTGATCGCTGCTATACTGTGCATCAATCACGGAATTTAAGAGCGAGTGACAGTTTCTCATAAGGTAAGAATAAAAATGTTTTTTTTGCACATTTGCAGTTTTGACTTAAAGCAAGATTGGAAAATTAGATAATATACAGTAAAGACAAGAGCAGCCAAGAGGATGCTCTCTAAAGTTTTTTATGTATTCATTCTGGAAAAGCACGTATGGCTCTTAAAAGTTAATCTTCGTTTATATAAACCTTGACCCTATCTTTTGATTATTGTGATGGATTTAAGTGTAATTTACAGATTTAGATTATTTTCCTTATAGCGTGACAACATGATCAAAATATTCCCCATAGATAGACCTTTTTCTTCAAGATTAAGGTAGGCTATATTGTGTTCAAGCTGAAACATTAGCCCAGCAAAAATAGAAAAACAACTGAAACTCCAAAAAGGTGAGTTTTGCAGAAGGTAGATGGTGGAAATGTGAGTCAGAGTTGGAAACAGGAGTGTTCTGTGTTTGGGTGTATAGAGTGTGGTGCAGCCTGACAGACAAGCACTTTAAAAAGACATTCTTTCAATGGGTGCAGTTGCCCACAGGTTTTGTATTTCTGCAGTTTCTGATGATTTCAAAGCTGCACTTCATGCACCAACTGCATTAGTCATTCAAACCCTGAAGTATATACCTACAATTTGAGTTTGTGTTTTTGAGTGCTCAAAGTACTTTTTATGAGCCTTTATATCATAACTATTTGATCCATTCAGTGTATTGTTTTAAAGTCTAGAGAAGCTTAGAAAGTATCTCAGCAAGTATAAATAAACTATGTATATACTGTATAAAACTGTGTTGCTATCTGGATGTAGGGCAGGGCAGCTCAATCAATCAAACAGTCTTTGTTTGTATAGTGCCATTTCATAACCAAAGTTAACTCAAGACACTTCACAGAGATGAGAACCCTTTACAAAAACACTTGAAATTTAGCTCAGGTGCCTCCCATTTTTCTTGATCTTTGCTGAGATGTTTCTACTAGTGATGCACAAAAAGTAAAATTTTTTAACTGATATGATAATTGATAATTTGCTACTCCTGATGGCTGTTGACTGATAAGAACCGATAAACTTCTTTCGATTGTTTATTTTAAAAAAGACGTTTATTTGATCTATGAATGCACATCTTAGAGAAAAGAAGGGGTTATTATGTATTGAGCAAAGATATTTATAACTAATTCTAACTGAAATCACTCATATTTACATTAAAAAACATGAATGAAACCACATCAAATAGAGCAGGCAGGGATACATCTATGAAATTAGCGGTGGATCAGGAGACTTGGAGGCTTAATTTGTCATTATTAGCGTTGCGTCTTTTGGCTCTGGCAAACTTTCTGTAGTTTCCAATGCCTGCTGAATTAGCACTCTGCCTGATATTATCCTCTGGCTTGGTCAAAATGCCCGCAGCCTTGGCTGAGGCTACTGCTGCCTTGTTTTCTCATCGTTAGGATGATGACTTATAAGATCCGTTGTGGTAAAACTCGAGGACTTCTTTCCACTCTTCGGGATCTTTGCGGGGCAAATTCTACAAACACTGTAGTGCTATCCTCCCCTTAAACACTGAATAACTCCACCAGTACCACCATGTTATTAGCCTCCTAGCACTGTAGCTGCTTCCTCTTCTTCTCTGGTGCTTAACAGTGTGTCAAGTACCACGGCGTCACCTACTGTTTCGGAATGTGTAGTCTTGTGAGAAATAAAACAAACGCCTCTATTATTGGTAGATTTTGTCGGTTAAAATTCTATTAGTGGGATAATAAAAATACGTAAAACATATGCAATATTGTCCGATAATTTATTGGTACCAATAATTATTGTGTATCCCTAGTTTCTACACCTTGATTGGAGTCCACCTGATTGGGCATGATTTGAAAAGGGACACACCTCTCTATGGAAGGCCTCCCATCTAACAATACATATCAGAGCAAAAACCAAGCCATGAGGCCAAAGGAACTGCCTACAGAGCTCAGAGACAGGATTGTTGTAAAACACAGTTCTGGGGAAGAATACAAAAATGTTCTGCTGCACTGAAGGTTCATAATAGCCCATGCCTTCATAATTCTCGAATATTTCACACAACCAGGACTTTTCCTGAGAGCTGGTCACCTGGCCAAACTGAGGTGACCAAGAACCTGATGGTGACTCTAAATGACCTCCAGAGGTCCTGTGTGGAGATGGGACAAAGTTCCAGAAGGAGAAACATCACTATGGCATTCCACTGATCTGAGCTTACGGCAGAGTGGCGAGACAGTGGCCTTATACCAGCGTAAAACACATGAAAGCTAACTGTCACCATTTGTATGCAACAAGATGGACAGCCATATTGTTTTTTCTTTATTTTCTTTTCCAAGAAAATGCATCAGTACCACTATCCTAAACAAAGCTCATAATGGGTTGTGATTGTTCAGAGATGAATGAGCATATGAGGACTGGTATTCTGAGCCAGACTGGGACCACAACCATCTGACATGGCCAATAATACAAAAGCTCCCAGATTTGTCTTGTTCCAATGGGTATCTTGGTGTGGTTTTATGGAATCAGGCAACAGCCTGTCTGAAGACTGTTTTTATTTAGGTAATTTTGAACTTTAATTTTCAGAGAAAAAAACTGCAGAGTCTGCTTCTTAACATGCATGCTCCACCAAAGTTAATGAAACGATTTTCTTTCAGTCTGGAGGTTTGGAGATCCTAACAGTGAAGATTTCTGGTTCTGATTTTAGTGTTTGCACATTTCAATGTTTTATTTGTTTACATGTTTGAGCTAAACTGCCAACAAAAGAGTTAACGACCTACAGTTGTTGTAGCGACGAGTGCAGCAATGACATAATCACCAATGCTTTAGACATAATGGCTCTAAATATGCTGTTGTAGCACCTAATAATGCCCCCAGCTGTAGCCCTGTATATTCTGAGTGCATTTATTAGTGTAATTTCTTTCATGAAAACTAAATTATGACAACAGCAGATCCTGCTTAATTCTCTTTCATGGATACTTTTAATCTTGAGTTTCCATCTTTCCCATCTCTTCATTCATCGATATCATAGCACAAACATGTTTGAAGGTCCATGTTGATTACCATAATGTAGCTGGTTTAAACAGTCAAAGGTTTCTATGTCTAAGGTTTTCTGATGTTGGACTAGCAGCATAGCAATGATCAAACTCAATCAACTGGACATTTTTCAGGTATTTTAAAATAAAAAGTAATGTTCTTGTAAGGTTTGTAGAGTTTGCGAATGTCAGAATTGCTAGTATTTGCAGTACGTAAGGAGGCAGCAGCTGGCCAATCCATGGTTAAGTCCAGGACTGGTCTACCATCATGGACATGTGACAGTTTCAAACAACAGGAGCAGAGCGAAGGGAAGTAGGATCTACAACTACCCATCATCCTTTGTGCTCGACTTTCTGGCCTGATCTAACAACACGAAAAAGTTGGATACTACGAGTAGTGAGAGAGAACTAAGTGACAAAGTTTTAGAGATTGTGGAGGCTCCAGCGACTTTTAAATTTGATGTGCAGAAGCATTTTAGTTTTCCAGTTTCAAGAAATGAAAAAGGAGAAAAGGTGACCAACAAACAAAAAACAACATGCAGACACTGCCAGACTAAAGTGACAGAGCTGATGGGGAAATACAAGTGACAAAAGGAGCCACTTGGAAAATCATCACCCTGAAAAGATTTGCAAAAGACGCAAGAAACAGAATCCCGCCAGGCCAAAAGACTCTTAAGGAAGCGTTCACAACCCATCTCACCACAACAGCATAAGACTTTTCCAAGTCTTTGTTTGTTCCTTTTTTAAATTGTTATTATTATTTTCATACCACAATAAATACTTTACAATGGATTTGTATCCAAGGTATTATCATACTAGATTTTGATACATTACATTCCTAGCATGGTATCGTACGTCTAATTTTGACATTATAATTAAAAAAAAAAAAAAAAAAAAAAGTAAAGAGGCATTCTTTAGGACATGTTCTGTCTTTGACATCTGCTCTAACAATAGCAACTACTCAGCTGAAAGATAAGTTAGCACAGTGGCCTGTGAAACCGTAACACCAGCTGGATTAAAGCTAAATACCGACTTCTACGCTGCGTTTCCACTAGCTGGTCCTGTTTGATTGGGTACGGTCTACTATGGTTCACTATGGTAAACTGACCACTCTGTGGAAACAACCTATAACTGAACGTTCCTCTGGAATAGCTTTAATGGATTAGAATTCAGCAGTAAACTGACCCCAGTGTTGTGACTGTTGTTTTGAAGGTTTGTTGTCTGGCTTTCTGTGGTCAGTCCGAGTTTTTGTATTGTATGGGTAGCTTAAATGGACAGGTTTTTTTCTCTCTCTTCTTAGTCATTGTGACTGTATACCTGTGAAAACTTGGAAGATAAATGTTTCATACATGCACTGAAATGGTTTTGGTGAGTAATATCTAATTCAATCCTGGTGGCACCACTGGAAGCACCAATTCAGCACAGCCTGTGTGCATTTGAAACCTGCCAGCCAAGTGGAATAGTGATTATTTATTGCTCCATGGTACCAGACATCATTTCTGTGTACTGTGTTAGCCTTGGAGATGAGTGGTGCCCTGCTGTGTGCATCCCCCCTGCTTTGTGATACATGTTGAGAAAAGGCTAAGTTGAGGTAGATGATGATTGAGTGTTTCCGAAGCTCATTCTAATGAATAAATACTTCTAAAGGGCAGGCTCACAGGGAGCTCTGCGTGTGGCTCTTCTCTGACCATCATTGGCTCACATTTGTTATTTCCTCTGAGAGGCTCATTGACTGCAGCTCTTCCTCCTCCGTCCCTTCTGTGACGACAGCATCATGAGTGCCATGCTCCTCTGGATGCTGCAGCTACTTCTGTCATGGAAACTATTACTCATCCACCATTATCCTCTGAGTTTTCATTCTGGGCTCAACCACTTGATTCATGATCACTATTTATCTCTGTGGCAAACCAAACAAGTGATGATGATAAATGCGGCTTATAATACTGGTGAGCTGATTAAAACGGCCCAGCGTGGCCGAGCTTCAAAGTTATGGCACAGAATCAGAGGCTACTGGATAGAGGTTTAGCGCTGTCCTCAGGCAGTTGTTGAAAAAAACTTAAAACAGCCAGACAGTGTTAGTCGATGCAAGTCATAAAACAGATAATTGTGTTTAGTAGAAGTGAAAGTGAGCAGGGTGCTGCTGTTGTGAAGTCCAACTGTAGACTTCATCAACCATCCTGACACAAATTTCCACCACACTCACTTTTAAACATGTTGGCAGAAAAAGGCATGTCTGAGACGGAGAATGACATAAACATAAACCGGCTAATTTGCTTCCTCGTGATTTGGATGTACAACTTGTTCATTTGTGCAACCCAGTGCTGCTTTATTTTTAGCATTTAATTCATTCAGCTTATTATTATTAGAGTGAAATCTATTTATAGCCTAAGTACTAGTGACTTATGTCATAATAGTCTTGGTTGTATTTGAGAAAACAGTCCATGAGGACAGAAAAAGAGGCCAAAATACAATCTAGGAAGCCATCTGCCAATATCAAATGAAAAATTTGGCTTTAATTCATTCCTACAAACTTTACAATTGTACCTAAGTGCAGATATTAACTCAATCATGAATGCTGTTGGTTGCATCAAAAATCCACAGTGAAAGTTGAAAGTTGCTTCGACAGTTAAAAAAAAGAAGTCTGGACTTGGATATCTCCAAACAGTTCTTTGGAAATCCACTGGAAACTCAGATTTATCAGCCATGGCCCCGAGAGGCTGACATTTAAAAAACAATGGCAAAAAGCTAAAGGCCAATGTAAGAATCTGTCCTTTATTCCTTTTGTCTGAGAAAGTGAAGCTGTCTCATGGGAACAGTTATTAACTCTCATTTATGAATAGCTAAATAGAAAAAGGGCTTTTACAGTATCTTTGATCTGTCATCTTCCTGCATGTTAGCCCTAAAGGCAAATGTATTAGGAAAAAGAAGTTTTAAAATGTGGTCACTTTCGTGGATTTCCAGAAATATTTAAACACTGTTAGAACATTTTCCAAGTTTTCCAGTCTGACTTTGTGTGCTTCAACCACATAGATGTGGAGACATTTTATAGCCTACAAAACCCTAATAGAGAGTTTTTATACAGCATTAATAAAAAAACATGGTAGAAAGCAAAGAGTTGTAACATAGGGCAAGTTGTAATGAATGGAAGCTCTACAAATTGATATTATTAATTGGTATGATGTATCAATAAAAAACAGCTCCACACACTAGACGGTTTCCAAACCTTAACCAGATCTAGATCATTGGAGGCCACAGACATAACGGCAGTTTCAACTGATTTTTGACATTATAATCATGACTGCACACATTAGATCAAGGGTGGCAAAGTCATATTGTGTCAGGGCCAGATTTGGGCTGGACAAGTCAGACAATAATATTGTGTTATTCTTGTATCATAAAAGAAAAGTTTACAGATTTTACAGTTTTTATTATTGACCGATGATGAACATACACAAGTCTTGTTTAATTATTATAGCAGGGACGTCCCAACCATGACACATGGGCCAAATGTGGCCCATGGGCCATAGTTTGATTGGCCCACAGCAATTTCTAAAAATTAAATGAAATACGGCCCACATTTGACATGAAGCTTGTGCATGACTGTATTGTACTTCTTGGTTTCAGCACAAGGCAGTGCTATCAAGCTAATTATGTAAACAAACATTTTGATAAGAAAAAATTATTGATTTGATTTTTTTGTGACTAATTAAAGCCAGCCACACACTCCAGGTTTGAGGCAAGATTTGCCTACCCTGATGATCATGGGAGTGTATCCTGAGTGAAGCCTGATGCAAATGATTGTTTGTCTGAATAATCCTCGTGTGTGATGTCAACACGATTATTTTACTGCTCCAAATCGTGCCGTAGTCTCAAAGACCCTGAAATGTAAATATCAAACACATTTGATTTTTACAATTTTAGTTCTTAGCGCCTTCCTCCAGACTCTGGGATCTTGAAGAGTGGAGAGGCACAGAATCCATGTTGCTTGTAGTCCAGTGTGAAGTTTCCACAGTCAGTGATGATTTGGGCTGCCATAGCATCTGCTGGTGTTGGTCTACTGTGTTTTCTGAAGTCCACAGTCAACGCAGCCATCTACTAGGACATTTTAGAGCACTTCATGCTTCCTTCTGCTGACAAGCTTCATGGAGATGCTGATTTCATTTTCCAGCAGGACTTGGCACCTGCCCACACTGCCAAAGGTACCAAAAGCTGGTTCAGTGACCATGGTGTTACTGTGCTTGATTGGCCAGCAAACTGGCCTGACCTGAACCCCATAGAGAATCTATGGGGTATTGTCAAGAGGAGGATGAGAGACACCAGACCCAACAATGCAGATGACCTGAAGGCCGCTATTAAAGCAACCTGGGCTTCCATTACACCTGAGCAGTGCCACAGGCTGATCGCCTCCATGCCACGCCGCATTGATGCAGTAATTCATGCAAAAGGAGGCCCAACTGAGTACTGAAGGCATAGAAATGAACATACTTTTCAGAAGCCTGAAATTTCTGTTTAAAACTTCTTTTTTATATTGATCTTATGTAATATTCTAATTTTTTGAGACAGTGAGTTTGGGTTTTCTTATCTGAAAGCCATAATCATCAACATTTCAAGAAATAAAGGTCCAAAATATTTCACTCTATGTGTAACAAGTCTATATAATATATGGGTTTCACTTTCAGAAAAGATTGACAAAAAATATTGAACTTTTTCATGATATATTAATTTTTTGAGATGTACCTGTAAGTTCTGAGGGCATAAATAAGCAGAATTTTCCAGAGGGTCAACATTTCTGTATTGTTAATCATTCTTTGGACTGATGTTTTGTAGAATTCAAATATTTTGAGATAGTGAATAATTGCTTTTTGTGAGCTGTAAGCCATAACCATCAAGATTAAAACAAAATTAGTTTTGAAATATTCCAAGAATATATGAAAGTTTCATTTCTTGACCAACTCACGGTAAAAAAAAAAAAAAAATTTATGATATTCTAATGTTTTGATATACACATGTAAAGATAAACTTGCCTTTCCAAATCAAACTTCATATATGATAAAAAAAAGCATGATGTTCTCTCCCATCACACACTTTATCTAGCCTATCATATTTATTATGTAATCTTTCTTAATGCTGAATGTAATCAATGTCACATTTGGAAATTTGACCACAGTCCAGTCATATTGATGAATGTTCAGGCCTCAGAAGACAACTAAAGTGGCCGCTTGTTGGAAAAACAATGAGAACACAGATTTTCTGTCCCGTGTTTTCCTTCATGTGCACCTCGTGTTGGTTACAAACCAGAGGACAGTCAACAGAGACAGAAAATTACTCAGCATTGGAAAGTCTACTCTCAGCGGCAGGTTGGCCCCTCCCTGGCTCTTTATTCCAACACAGTATTTTCCTGTGGGATCCAGCAGAGTGTGCTGAGGCTCAGGGTCAACCAGGCCAGCTATGGGGAAACACTGCGGCTTGATTTCAGCACAAGATGGTGTCTTAGCAATACCTGCCAAGTACACAAAGATTTCCAAAGGACTGTTTGAGGATTTTTGTGTGGAACTATTGGTAACACAAAACAAACTTAGAGTAAAAGTAATCAATATTTCCATATTTTGTATGAGTAATGAATATTGCATTATGTTCCTGTTTTAGTCTTTTAGGATTTTGTCTGTTGCTGTGAATTTCTATCTTTATTTCCTGTCTGTTTTTGTGCAGAGTCTTTGGCTGCATGGTTTCATGTATGAAAAGAGACAAAGTTGAGCTGAGTTTTGTTTAATCAGTGTGTAAGGAGCATGTCTCACACACACACACACACACACACACACACACATATATATATATATATGTGTATATATATATAATTATAGGAGTGACATGAGGCTTTGTCTGCTCAGAGGCTGTCAGAATTATGAAAGTATGCTAAAGCTGCTCAATTATAGCAAACACCATAATCATGATTATTCTGGTTGGTATTGAGATAATGATTATTCAACAATTACGCAATCAATTCAATTCAAATAAAATGTCTCTAGGGGGGTTTACTACATCTGCATCACATGCATTTGTCACATTCAAACACTCTTAAACCTTGAAATTAAGCAATAATTGTTTATAAATGAGTGAAAACATAAGTATATTAAAATAATGATAAGTAATAACAATGGATAAACAATACAAATTAACAAAAAAGACTTAAACATTAACTACTGATGAAACCTGTTACACAGTAGGTGACAGTAATTTTGCAATCACTATTATCCTGTTGTCATGATTATGGGAAGCCACTAACCTTGCAAAGCAGATGGATATGCCGTTTCCTTGTTTCTTACTGGCAAATCCATCTTGCAAACCTCCCGTCTGAACAGTTTGGGCCCGGTTAGAAAGTGACAGGACCAATCAGCGTCAAGGGGCAGTACTTTCAGGAGCGGCGGAGTCGTGACGTAAGCAAGCAGTAAAAAAAAGCCAGTGCCGTTATGGCGGAAGAGCTTAGCATGGATGCTGCTAAAGCGCCAGTTTTATCAGAACTTAATGACATTTCTTCATTAAAAGAAGAACAAAGAACAGCAGTGAGTTGTTTTCTTTTCAAAAATGACAAAAGTCTTGTACTCACATGTCTATAGTCGCCATGTTTCATTCCTTGGTAGCGGCGACACAATCACATGTTTTGTTGCTCTGATTGGCCCGTAAAGATGTGACAGACAGAACGTTCATCCAATCACACTCTGAGTTTTTTTCAAATCCTCTACCCTTTCCCAAACGCTTAGTATTGAAGGTTTCCCAGATGGATGTGTGAAACACATCAATCTGACATGTCAGGTTAGGAAGCCACAACTTTGATAGAGATCAAAAGTTGATCAATGGCACAGCAAAAAGTGTACTTAAATTATGATAAAACACTGTTTTGATGGTTTATTCAGAGGTCTTAAATGTTTGCAGATTGAGTTGGCATTTTATCACTGAAACAATCGCAATTGATGTTAATTTTTGACAGGAAAGACAGCCTCACATCTTTAGACAAGAGTAGGGCTGCTCCAAGGAAAAAAAGCTTGGGTGTCACTGTTATGAACCATAGCAAAGCATGATACAACTGTACTATCGGGAAACAGACTGCGTAGCCCTTTTCCAACCTGCTGACCATTCAAAGAACATCCCATTTTATGGCATATTTACCGAATTACAGCTATAGACTCTAAAGCAGTGATCATCAGCTGGCGGCCACTTCAGGCCCCCAACATCTTCCCATCCAGCCCCCAGAACATTATCAAATTCAAAAATATGCAGAGGAAAAAAATAGGTTGATGCATATAAGGCATTTTTTAAACTCCCTGTCACCCGTTATTAGCAAATATGACACATGACAAACACATATTTTGAGTTCATTCTTGATTAAAACAACGTTTTTTTTTTCAACCTCAAGCATTTTCATGCCAGAAAATCAAAACTAAAGACCTTTTTCTTGCCCAGGTTTTTCTTCAATTAGGGCACATCATATTCAAACTCAGTAAGCCTGATGCATTCAGCTAAAATATCTCAATTGCCCCCTTGAGGTTGGCTACAGTATGGGGACTGATCTTACTTTTAGAGGCTAAAAATGGCATACATTTTAAATAAAATAAAATATCCAAAAATATGTTAATTAGACCAAAACATCTCTTCATTTAAGTTTATTTGAAAGTCAGGCCTCCAAAGCATCCATCAAAGGCAAAACCTGGCCCTTGTACAAATGGAGTTTATGGCTATAGAGAATAGTGGACAAAGTCTGAGTGAAGGGAAGCTTCTGAGGCCAATCCACGGTGACCACCATCTTGAAAACACTGTCTAAAACTAACTTCGGGTCAGCCAAGGAAACAGACCAAGAGGCAGAACTGAGGCTGGCCTTAATCTTAACGTATAACTCAATATCTTTATTCAAAATAATATCATTTTTTGAGGCAACCAGGTTGTATACATGTTTATTTCTAAATCAAAAATCTGCAGTCTTGCCTACATCTCAACATGGGGTGTTTATATGACCTCCAGTGCTTCAGCAGAGTACTGTGGTTTTCTTTGGCCCTTTGGCATATTACCCTCATTTTTCTGCTTCCTTACAGCAAATGATGACAGTGGGTGATATGTAAGGTGCCCATCCTTACTCATTACTCTCTTTCATATGCATTCACACTTTGATGTTAATGCCTTTCGTGAGCAATTTGGGTGTTGTCTTTGGACGTTTCCACATGTGAACTGCAGGAGGTAAACTGAACCACTGATCCACCAGATGGACAACAAGTATTTCTAATGCTGCTCAACACTGCATACAGTCTATGTTTTTAAAGGAATTCACTGAAGTATTGAAGCTTGCAGATACACACCAAAAAAGCAGGTGAAAGCTAACTAAAAGGATTTTTCCCTGAAATAGTAAACAGCAAAGGACAATGTACAAGTACAGTGCCATAAAAAAGTATTTGCTTCTTCCTGTTTTTTTTTTTTCATATTTGTCACACTTGCATGTTTCAGATAATCAAACACATTTAAAGAAAACTCAAGTAAATATGAAACAAAGTTTTAAGATGGTGATTTCATTTATTATGGGAAAAAAGCCTTCCAAACCTATTACTTTTACCAATTACTTTTTTACCCCCATGTAAAAAAGAAACTGCCCCCCAATCCCAGTAACTGGTTGTGCCACCCTCGGTGGAAACAACTGAGAGCAAATGTTTGCAATAACTGGCAATGAGTCTCACAGATCGCTTCGGAGGAATTTTGACCCACTGTTCTTTGCAAAATCGTTTTAATTCAGCCACACTGAAGGGTTTTTCAGCATGAATGGCCTGTTTAAGATCATGCCACAGCATCTCAATCAGATTTAAGTCTGGACTATGACTAGGCCACTCTAAAACCTTCTTTTGTTTAATTTTTAAGCCATTCAGAGGTGGACTTGCTGGTGTGTTTCAAATCATTGTCCTGCTGCATAACCCAAGTGTGCTTGAGGTCACAAACTGATGGCTGGATATTCTCCTTCAGGACTGTCTGGTAGAGAGCAGAATTCATGGTTCCATCATACGGCAAGTATGAAAGTCCAACTTTTGCAACTCTCCCATGGATTCCATTCTTGCCCAGTGTCTTTCTTATGTTGAATCATGAACACTGACCTTAACTGAGCCAAGTGAAGCCTGCAGGTCTTTAAATGTTGTTCTGGGTTCTTTTATGATCTCCTGAATGAGTCGTTGATGCACTCTTGGAGTAATTTTGGTAGGCTGGTCACTACTGAAGGCAAACCACTGTTCTAATTTTTCTACATTTGTGGATAGTGGCTCTCACTGCTTTTTTTCTCATCTAGTCTTGAATTTCTTTCTTTGCAGCATGATCTGTTGCTTTTTGAGATCTTTTAGCCTACTTAAATTTGTCCGCCAGATTCTATTTACATTTTTTCTTGATTCAACAAGTCTGGCAGTAGTCGAGCCTGGGTGTGGTTGAACTGGGTTATCTTTGTCTAATCTAAAAAATTTGTTTTTTTTGGTTTTGGTTGAAACACTTCAGTGTGACAAATATGCAAAAACAAGAAATCAGGAAGGGGGAAGATACTTTTTTTCATAGCACCGTACCATCTCAGTAAATCACATTTAAGTAAAGTACTTGAATAAATATACTTCTCACCCCAAGAGTCTTTCCCAAGAGAAACAAATCAATAATTACATTTTTTTTCATTGTAGACTTACTGAAGTAACTTTTAAAAAAATTTATGCCATAAACCTGTTCGTACAGTTAAATTGCTTCAAAACAAATTGTCCCATTTTAATTTTTGACTGCTACTAATACTATACAGTGCTATATTGTGTTCTGCTCACTATCAGGCTTCTTATTCTAACTTTAAAGTGATTCTGCAATCGTTACTGTTCTCAGTTGATGCAGAGCAGGCTGCCACTGAGTACAAACATGATAAAACTTGCTCAAGTGAATCAAACCGAGATCTGCCTGCTGTACAGATAGCAGATTGAGCTCTGCATTTCTAACGACTTCCAGCTGTTGGTGCAGAAAAAGGCACTGCAGTAGCTCTTCACACCTTGCTCACTGCTGACTTGTAGAACATAATCTGCTGTCCACTCCAGTGATGAATTGGGATTTCAAAAGGAGCCGTGTAATGCATTGTAGAGTATTTCAGATCCTCCGGAAGGGACAGTGAGAAGTGCCTCTATGTGTAGTAAAACTTACAGGCTGATTTTGCGCTTATTTTGCATCCAGAATACTCCGTGTTCTCTGGTTGTGCCCTAGCAACCCTCACGCGATCCAATCCCTCAACACTTGGAAGGAGGCTATGCTCATTACTATTATTTTCCTTTTGGACTGTCAGAGATGGGCTGTCTGCTTCACTATTTCATGCTCTCCTTATCTGCTCCTCTTTCCACCCATGGTAATTGAAGGTGGCTGTAGGCCAGTAAAAGTCCGGAGTGAGGGGTTGGAGGGGTGGAGAGGAAGAAGGACAGAAACAGAGGAGACAGAGAGGGAGCTGCTGGAAAGGGCAGGCTTTCATTCAGCAGAGAAACATGTGCACTTCTCCTGAAATTCACTTTAAGTCAACCCAGGGCTGTGAACAGTATTGATCCCTGGCACTCAATGAGAGGACTAACGGGAATCCACACAAGGGCTTGGACGCTTACCGGTAACTTTTTGATCACTTTACCTTCATTTCTGCCTGCTAGATTATTGCCTTTCTGAATTTTACAGTGTATGTTTGCTTTGAGGGTGTATTTAAGCAAATCTGTGATACTCTTTTAATCAGAAGACAGTGTAAATTAAAAGTCTTGTGGTCGTTTATGAATATCAGATGAACTTACTGAGCTGACTTTGATTTAATCATTAATTTTCACGATGTTGTAACGCTTGTTTAGCATTGTGTCATTGCTTAATTCAATGTCCTGCAGTCGGTGCTGCTGCAGTGACATATTGAAGACATTAAGCTCAGTTATCAGTCCCTTGTTTGCGCTTCTGTCATGCAAAGAATGAATGGAATCGTCTCTTGATATCTCCTGGCCAAAAGCAGTTCTCGTAAAGATTCCTTTTTCATACTTCTTGAATCTGCGTAGGCAGCATACTGCACACTGCACCTTAGTATTGCATGCATTGTGCTCATACAGTGTTTTACAAATGTGTAAGTCGCACGTAAAGAAGAAAATAATGTTTCAGGCTACAGTAGGAATAATCAGGAAGCATCACAAAGAGGAAATGTTGGCTGAGAGGGGATAAGACCCCAATGAGCTAATGTTTTACAAGACATTATTTAACTGTTTGGATTAGTTGAACAGATTTCTACCAAGAACAACTGATAGGGCTTGGCTTCCCCTTGAAGGTTTTGGCAGCAGTAATTACTCTTTATCTTGGCAGCTGCACACCCAGAGCAGCACTTGTTATTTCTGGAATGAAAATACAGTACTTCCTTTGCCATATTTATAGCAGATAACTATAGCTTCATCAATTTCGATAAAGCTAAAGTCTGCAGCTGCATAACACAAAATGAAAGCTAACAACCCAGTTTTCTTCTGAATTAAAGATCTCATTTTTTAAGGGAACTTTAGTATGTTGCTCAACAGTATCTGAGGTCTCCTACTGTGGTTAAAATCTGTGTAATGACTCACTGTCACCCACCATGAACAAATGAGGAGTTATCTGGTAAAATGTGAGGAATCATTTGTTCAGCAGCTTCCTCAACAGCATATCCAGCTGGAACAAACTCTCACATAAATCTTTTTAAGTTTGCAAAGTTTTGTAACAAACAAGTATCCCAGCAGCAAATTAATGTCATGTGGCGGTTTTATTTACTGCCTGAAAGTCTTCAAACTTCATAGAAGGGTCAAGTAGTAACCAGCCACTCAAGTGCACCTGTTGTTTCTACTACATTATGCACGCATTCCAGCTTTACGCATTTTAGCAAAGCACGTGTAATGTTGCATTTTTATTCCTGGACGACGGTCGACTTCCCTTCATCATGACTACATGTGTTTGGTCACAGTCCACAGTCGGAATTTCTCTGTCTGACGGTGTAAATGAATGCCATGTGGCTCGAGCAGAGGTGCAGAAACACTCGCTTTGGGGAAAGTCAATCGAGGGGAAAGTCATCCTGGCTGGACCCTGCCTGTGAGGGGGTTTTCCAAAATCCTCCTTCAGCTCTCTAGCGAGGAAAAATTCAGAAGTAAACGTCTTGCACAACTTAACGCCTCCTACAAACTGGCTTTGTAAATGTCAAATTTACACTGTGGAAAAATGCAGTCATTTTAAAGAGTGGGACCCCTTTTTGGCTACACAGGGATAAAATAATTTGGGAGATCAAGGGTCATATCCTCGCCAGTGTTCCTTTTAGCTTCACAAGCCATTATCACAAAGGCTAAGAATAAGGTGAATGGTCAGTTCCTTCCTGTCCAATTTTTTCCAAGTCCTGCTTCTAGCATTGTATGGAGCATATCTGGTCTTCATTTGTGACTGTTTCCTTTTAGGATGTCAGCAGTTTCTTTGGAAACTACTGTAAAAGATAATTTCAGCAGCCACGTTGAAAACATATGATAAAATGTCTGCTGTGCTCTAATGAAACACTCCAGCTTATTATCCCTAAACGTACATGTCTCACCAAGAATGGTTCATAATAAATCCAAATCATCTCTAACACAGAGCCTTTAACTGATTATATTAATCGATCATGGTCAATATAATCTGGCTTTGTTTACAAAAAACCCTCTTAAATGTCAAAGTGAAAACTGATTTCTAATCTCCACCTTTACAAGCCTTCCAGGGCCAGCTGCCGAGATGCATCCCCACGGCATGATGCTGCCACTATTATGCCTGTGCAGTTTTCTGTGTCCACTTAACATAGTATCTTGTCTGATGGACAAAAAGTACCATTTTGGGCTCATCAGACAAAAGAACTTTCTTCCATTTGACCATGGAGTCTCCCACATGCTTTTAGGCGAAAATTAGTTGAGATTTTATACAAGTTTTTTCAACAGTAACTTTGCGCTGTAAAAATAACAATTTACTTTCCAATTGATTGATGATTGATTGTTTGATTGATTCAGTTGAGGGAACAATCGGCCATGAGATTGACAGTTGGCTTGACAGCATCAGCAGTATTGCAGATGTTGTGCCGGACCATCGCCAAAAAGAGGGAACTGAGCCAGAGTGCAATGCTTTCCATTTACAATTCACCCCGGATAAGGGAAAGAAAATGGATGAATTAATGCATGGATGGATGCTTAAAATGGACCTCTTGTTCTTATGTGAAGTGAAAATGAAGCTTTTAGAATTGATGTTTCTGGTGGTTTTGGTATTCACCATATAAGTTGGAGTGCTGTGCTTACATTTGCATCACCTTGCGCATATGTTAGAATTGCACAGGTTATGCAAAATAATGATGATGACATTTGTTTTACAGTATTTTGTTGGAAACCTGGGTTTCTGATTAAATTGCTTTAGGATTTAGATGTGCTGATAGTTATTAAACGGGATTACCAATGTTGATGGGACACATATTTTTGTACAATATGGATACACTATGTTGATAAAAGTATTTGGCCACACCTATTAATCATTGAATTCATGTGTTACAATCAGACCTGTTGCCACAGGTGTATAAAATCAAGCATCTAGCCATGCAGTCTCCATTTGCAAACATCTGTAGTTCAAAAGGGGGTCGTTCTGAAGAGCTCCGTGACTTCAAGTGTGGTACTGTGATGGATGCCACCTTTGCAATAAGACTGTCTATGAAATTTCATCCCTTCTGGATATTCCACAGTCAACTGTCAGTAATATTATTATGAAGTGGAAGCATTTAGGAACATCAGCAACTCAGTGGAAGACCACTCAAAATTACAGAGTGGGTGTCAACAACTGCTACGGGACATAGTGTATAAAAGTCACCAATGCTCCTCTGATTCCATGACTGAAGAGATCTGAACTTCCACTGGCATTGATGTAAGCATGAAATCTTTGCAGCAAGAGCTTCATGGAATGGGTTTCCATGGCCAAGCAGTTGCAAGCAAGCCTCACATCACCAAGTCCAATGCCAAGTGTTGGATGAAGTGGTGTAGAGCACACATACACTGGAGCAGTGGAAACATGTTCTGTGGAGTGACGAATCACTCTGTTTGGCTAATAATGGCAGGGGGCTGTCTTTTCAGGGCTTGGGCTAGGCCCCTTATCTCCAGTCAAGGGCACTCTTAATGCTTCAGCATACCAAGACATTTTGGACAATGCTATACTTCCAGATTTTGTGGCAACAGTTTGGGGAAGGCCCTTCTATTCAAACATGACTGTACCCTGGTGCACAAAGCAAGGACTATAAATACATGGTTTGATGAGTGGCCCACTCAGAGCCCTGACCTCAACTCCATCGTGCACCTTTTGGGATGAACTGGTCCAACATCAGTGCCTGACCCCATAAATGCTCTACAGAATGAATGGACACACATTTCCACAAAAGCACTCCAAAATTTTGTGGAAATCCTTCCAAGTGGGCTGTTGTAGATGCAAAACGGCGGGGCAACCCCATATGAAAGTACATGAATTAGAATATAATGTCATTATGGTTCCTGTTGGTGTAATGGTCAGGCATCAAAAGACTTTAGTCCAGTTTGTGTATATATTCACCAAATTTCTTGCTAATCAATCCAAGAGTCAAGTAGAAAGTTCTCTAAAAATATAACCCAACTGTGTTTTGGTGTATTTTAGAAATACAAACACAGCTTATATATTCTTGTTGTACCGAATGGGGCGCCAGATTGTGCAATGTTCCCTGTGACTGATTTCCTTGTTGGTTATATAGAAATTCAAATTCAAGACTCACTATAATAATAATAATAATAATATCTTGAATTTATATAGCGCCTTTCAAGAAACCCAAGGACGCTACTAAGTCGTAAGATGTGAAAAAAATCAGAAAACACTCAAAAATTTGATCAGTGGTAGCTCCAGCTGATATGCCAGTGTAAGCTCTCACAGCCTACATCAAGTGACAACAGTTGTTTATTGTACTTGTTTACATCCAGGCAGTAGGGTTAGATTAACCAAGGCTATAGCCAACCATAGCCTAATCTACTGAGGGACAGCATTCTTCTAACAAGTTAGTAATTCTGGTGCTGGCTAGCCATGCTGATGCCTGTAGTCGTTTCCATCTGCACACCCTTAATGTAAACCCTAACACAGGGAATTTCAGAATAAATAGATGGATAAAATTTTTGTTATTTGGGAATAAGAACTTATTAAAATAATCCTCCAGGGTCATCTTCTACATCTGGAGTCATTAAACCTGCCAGTCACATCAAACTGAGGTTATATCAGGTTCTATGTTAGGATATCTTTGTTCTAAATCCATGTGGGAGGAAAACTTGAAGAGTCAGCAATGAGTCATACTCCAAAGGTGCTGTAGTGCAGGTGTAGACAGGAGCCTGAGGGCCTAGCACAGCAAAACCTTTACAGATCGAGTCCATCTATCAGATAAAAAAATGGTTTTAGGGCAAAACACCACCATGAGGGAGGCTGTTTAAAGCGAGTTGGCATGGTGAATGAACTGATATAAAAGAAGAGCTGGAGGGAGTTCAAAAGTATGGAAATCAAGAGATTTAATCACAAGTACAAATTGTATAGAAAACACCTTGGGAGATTTATGTTTTCAATATGTCTAGACTTGTGAGTATCATGAATCTTTTTGCAAAGGTGGTTACATATGTAGTATACGTGCTGTGCTCCAGCAGCATGTGACAGTAACTGGTTTAGATTACTTCATCTGCTGGTGGGAAGGATGGCATTAGAGCTTGTTCTGCCCATGAGGAAGGAAAAAGTGTGGGAGAGAAACTTTCTGGGCAGGCATTTTGCGACTAGGCCAAGGGCGGGCAGAGATTGGCAAATGGCAGCAGATTTGAGGAAACAGCTGATAATCCCACAGGAAACACAGAGCGCTGTTTTAATGGCGGTTGTGGTCAGAGGTTCAAGGAATTATTTATTTAGTAAAGCTGACAGGGCCATGTGAGGATTTGGTTGATGAAGCTAAAAGGAAAATGCTAAGGTGTAATAAGCTGCAGAAGGACTGGAAAGAGACTGCACCACATGGAGGATGGATGCAAGCTTTCAAATAAAACTAAGTGGTGCAAAGAAGTCTGTTAGGGGTTTGTTGTACATTCTGAGACAAAACGTGTGGTAGTTCATGGGTGTTAAAAGCTCACAATGGAAATGTATTGCATAAGCAGAATTTAAAAATCTCTCTCACAGTAGTGTTGCTTTTTGACTGACAAAGCATGGTGCCTTTTATATTCCTTCACCAGACAATTTAATTCCAAAGGATGAGTCTCCTCGTCTGTCACAAAAATTTCACTCCACAGCAAATCTGTTGTTGATGCCAACACTAAAAAAAGTGTCAGAAATGGAGGTCACTTATCATCACATTGAATAATACGAACCCCAATTCCAAAAAAGTTGGAAAGTTGTGTAAAATGTGATCAAAAACAAAGTAGTGATTTGCAAATTCTATTAACCTGTACTTAGTAAGACAACATATTTACAGTCTGTCAAACTGAAAACTTCATTGTCTTTTTGGAAATATACACACCTTCTGAATTTGAGGCAGGCAACATGTTCCAAAAAGTTGGGACAGGAGCATGTTTACAACTGAGTTACATAACCTTTTTCTAAAACACTCTTCAAGTGTCTGGAGGCTGAAGAAATTAATTGTTGAAATATGGAAGAGGAATTCCTTTCTTTTCCTGCCTGATGTACATCTTAAGTTGCTCAGCAGTGCAGGGTTCCTGTTGCATATGTTTTTTGCACTTTATAATTTGCCATAATTTTTAGTGGGAGTCAGGTCAGGACTGCATGCGGGCCAGTCTAGTAGAACATGTTTTTATGGGGAAGCCATGTTATCCATGTTGGAATATCCTTCATGTGTCTTCCCAGATGTGCAAGTTATCCATGCCATGGGCTCTAATACACCCCCAAAGAAGTTCTCACGATTTCTGAATGTTTTCAACATATGACTTTTGTTTTGCTTTGTTTAGTCACTGTATTCATAGATGCAGTGACTATTTGCCCATATGGATGGTAATTTTATTTCATATTAGTTCTGATTTTGTCTGCTGTGTGTGCCAACAATCAACTGTTTGGTAACAAAAGAGATTTGCATATCACGGAAATATCACTGATATAACCAACATAGACTGACTTCTAACTTGGCTTTCATCACGGGTCTAATTTGTTCATTTGTCAGTGCTGTTGCTGGGCAAAAAAAAACCAAACCAAAACAATAACATAATGCATTTTAATTAAACAAATTCAATTATCTGTAGGATCTGTTGATTACACCACCAGTCATCTGTTTTTTTTTTTCTTTTTGCATTGACTGTTCTGCATTTTTTTTTATTTCTACTTTCACTTTTTCTGCCTTTTATGTAGGGAGTTCAATGACCTCAAACAAATAAGTAAAAGTCCTGTCTGTTCTGTGCTTGACTTGGGCCTTGTCCTAAGCACGATGCATTCAGTATTATTGTCACCAGGTCAGTTTGTATGAGCACATTTTTCTGCGCTAATGCCTAACCTGTAAGCCTCTTTATTAAATGCAAAGATGAGTTAATCAAAATGTTAATAAATCATTTCATTAATCATTCCTTGAATGAAACATAGAACATTTTCCTCTGTCAAGGCAAGAACAGGCAAAGTCAAATGTGTCACAAATGCTTGCATTGTCTTTTTTTCTTTTTCCCTGCAATACAAAGCATGTGTTTCCATTCCCTGTAGGTGCACATTTGGAACTTGGTACTGCTGCATAATGGGTTACAAAGCGCCATCCATGCATTGTGTCTTAAGATGTCTATGCTTCATGCTTCTCCATTTGTTTAGTGCAGCTCAAGATGAAGACCTAAGAAGTAAGAATTCTTCTGTCTTCATTTTCTCACACTTTGTTATGCTTGTAGTCAATACATCAAAACTTTAAATTTCATACAACTGGCAAAGGTGATTTGGCATACTGTAAATGCATTTCATGTTATATGTTATGTTACATGATGATTCGTGAAAAACATGACTTTTCAAAGCTAATGTTTATTTCCTGTCTGCTTCAGGTTGTAGGACTGCACCGTGTGATTTGGTCTTTATTCTAGACGGCTCCTGGAGTGTCGAAGATATCAATTTTGAAATAGTAAAGCGATGGCTCGTCAACATAACGACAAGCTTCAACATTGGACAGAAGTTTACCCAGGTTGGAGTCGTCCAGTACAGCGATGACCCCGTTTTAGAGATACCTCTGGGGAAGTACTCCTCTAACAGAGAACTCATCAAAGCCATGGAGTCCATCGAGTACATGGGGGGAAACACAAGGACAGGGACAGCCATTAAGTTTGCAACAGACAAGCTGTTTGGCCTTTCTGAGCGCGGCCCATCAGGTGTTTCCAGAATTGCTGTAGTTCTCACAGATGGGAAGTCACAAGATGAGGTATTAAAAGCAGCAGAGGCAGCGAGAAAAAAAGGAGTAATTCTGTTTGCAATTGGTGTTGGCTCAGAGACTGAAGAGGCTGAGCTAAGGGACATTGCAAACCAGCCATTCTCAACTTATGTGTTCTCTGTTGAGGACTACAAAGCAATTTCCAGGATTATACAGGTCATACGACAAAAACTATGTGAAGGTAAGCATTTGCCAATCAATGTCTGAAAGTTGAGGTGTTCTTCTACTCTCATTTGAAATAAACACAAAATACTTCACCCTGCTAAAAGGATAAGAGCTCAGTTGTATTCACAGCTGTCATGTCACGTTACCTGTTTAAACCTGTTTAAAGGGATACTTCGGTGTTTTTGAAGTTGGGTTGTATAAGGTACTTTGCAATAGTAGTAGCATTAGCCTCCAGTGATTTCAGTGTGCGCTGCCTCTTTGAACAGGATGTGCTTTGGGGAGCTAGGCTGTACAGTGTAACAGATGGGTACATTTAGAAAAAACATTGTCAATTGTACGCTGTATCGACAATTTTGATTTTTTTACTTTTCACCCAGAAAGCCCCTGTGTTTGGCACTATTTTGCAATGCAAGCTTCAGCTGCCAGAACCTGCTCTTCCACCTCAGTGTATCTGCTGAGCTTCGTCAGAGACAACGACACCAAACTAAACTAAAACTCGTTATTTCAGCTCAATTATCCACTTCAATAATGTTTTCATAAAGTAAACAAATTGTGCCCACTGTAGCTTGTTTAATTATCAGCGACTAGAAGAACAAAGGGAGAGCCAAAAAAATTACCTGGATGACAAATTTTCATTCAGCTCTTCTGGTTGGGGCCATAGCCAACTAACTTTTGACAGAGTTTATGCTCTACTGACGTTTAAGATGTTGCACCAGCTGAGATAGTGCCAAAGTAGGCTTAAGTTACAGTACCAGTCTTACACCTCATTTTTGGTAGGTGTAAGTCCACTGTAAATATGGTGATCATGGTGATGGTGTTTGAAAGGTGGGGTAACGTGGAAGATGGGGAGAAGAGGACTTTAATTAGCTGTTTGATGTCTGTTTGCTGTCCATGATAGATTACAGATACCTTTTGTGGGACTTGGGTTTTCATTTTCCACGTTCAGAGGAGCCAGTTGGTGAATTTAACTCTTGCCAGAACTGGTTGAAATCAGAGCAAAAAGATATTTTTCACCAAGAAAAGCTTTCAGTCTGGTTCTTTTCTCTTCGTTTAATAAAGAAATGATTTCCAGATCTGATAAAACTGCTGCAATAGCTGTATTCACCTGCCCACCACTGTTTTTAAGCTTGCAGTCACTTCAGCTAAACCGTAAACTTTCTCCTCAATGATGCTGATTGGTCCAGCCATTCTGCCCAGGAACAAATTTATCAGCTCAAAGCTTTGCAGGATGGATTTTCCAGATGACTGACATGGATTTTGGCCAATCCATCTGCTTTGCAAAGGTTAACAACTACCATCTAAACTGAACATTAAATGTTGTGTCACAGACAGATGCAGAATGACAAATCTGGACAAAGTCCTGACCTGGTTGTCTGGGGTTCCTTTATATTTGAAAACAGTCTCAGACCATTTGATTTGTCTCCATTATTTGCTGGTCTATTTTCTGTTGAACTGTTTTTTTTCTGCCTCTGCAGAGACTGTTTGTCCAGCCAGAATTCCTATAAACTCCAGGGATGAGAAAGGATTTGATCTCCTGTTACATTTAAACTTGGCTAAAAAAGCAAAGAAGACAAAAGGAGCGTTTTATGGCTCTAAGGCCTATGAAGTGACATCTCGTCTGGACTTGAGTGAAGCAACACGGTAATCTTATGTGTTTTTGCAGTTATTGTCTGTTTATCACCACAGGTGCATTCACATGCAAAGCTGACTGACTTGTAATTTTGGTCTCGCAGGAACCTTTTTCCAGATGGTCTGCCTCCATCCTACGTCTTTGTGGCCACACTGAGGTATAAAGGATCAGTGGCAATGGAGGAGTGGGATCTATGGAGAATACAGACACGTGATGGGACACCTCAGATGGCAGTGACTCTAAATGGACATGATCGCACTGTCATGTTCACAACAACAAGCAAATCACCAAGTGGAACTCAGACGGTTACATTTTCCCAGCAGACAACAAGAGTAAGTAGCATTAGGTTCTGTATAATCAAATAGGTGTCTTGGTGGCCTCTCTTAGTCTCCTTCTTGCATAGTCACTCTGTTTGTGAGGACGGCCTGATCTAGGCAGATTTACACATGTGCAGTACTCCTTTCATTTCTTGATGATAGATTTAACTGAACTCCAGGAGATGTTCAGTGTCTTGGAATTTTTTTGTAACCATCCCCTGACTTATAATCTAAACTAACCTTTTCTCTGAGCCACTTGGAGTGTTTGTTTTTTTTGTCTTCATGGTGTAATGGTAGCCAGGAATACTGATTAACCAGTGACTGAACCTTCCAGACACGGGTGCCTTTATACTACAATCACTTGAGACACTTTCACTGCACTCAGGTGATCCCCATTTCACTAATTGTGAGACTATTAGCACCAACTGGCTGGAACTCTGTGAAATTAGGTCAGTCACTTTAAAGGCGGTGAATATTTATGAAGTCACTAATTTCACATTACATATGTTTATTTGATTGACATTAATTTTTAGAAATCTATTTTCACATTGACATCAAAGAGGTTTTTTGTAAAAAATAGTAATTTTTTTTTGTCAAAAAAGCCAAATTATATTGCCCAAGATTTATTTATAAAATCAATAAAAGTGTAAAACCTCCAAGGGGGTGAATATTTTTCATAGGCACTGTAGGAGTTGACTCCCTGTGTGAGCAACAGGAGACAGTCAGTGAATAAAAGATGATTTCCTTTCTTTTCCATTGTTTTTGTTGTTTTAAAAATATTATAAAGGCAAAATGGTACAAAATTAAAGGATGTTTGTTAACAAAAAGACTGGCTCTTATTACTAAGCTGAGCCAAACAATCTGGATCTGTATAAAGAGCCACAATTGCCATCTCTCAAGTGCAGCAGGATGGATATAAAGCCATGCTTTTTGTTCTCTAGTGGAATGTGCTGTTGATGGGTAATCTTTAATGTGGGCCAGTATGTGTTGTGCCACACAACATATCCAGTCATGATGAAGGCATCCCAGACCACTTCTGTGGTCCCAGCAGGCTGCATTATCCCAATTAATGCATCATATAAATGTGGTTGATACCACAGAACTCCACTTTTCCAATAAAACTAAACGTCAAAGGTTTATTTTGTATCACTAAAAGAAGTTAATGCAGTGTGTAACAACTTTTGTGTACACATAATATTAGGTACTGTACTATGTTGTACTTCGTGACCTAGAAAAGTTTTTAAGAGCATATGAATGCAGGTTGCGGCTTCACTGTACTGTATAATGGGAAATGTAGGATGCACCACCACCGGAACCTGACCCATACTGCCAATAGTAAAATCAATCCCTCAGCTGCGAGAATAATGCTTCCCCCAGTGGCTGTAAACAATGATGCATACAGCCTTTTCAAATAGACAGACAATTATTTGCATGCAAGGCAGGGAAGTGTGTTCTCATACCCTGTGGAGATACATTGTTAATGCAAAGTGTAAATGTCTGCACCGAAGAGCTGCCCACATAAAAGGTCTAGATGATAAATGCCATTATACAGTATATGTGTGATATCTGTCTGAGTGAAAGGCCACTCATGTTTATGATAATGGAAATAAGTGGTGAGGTCACGAAGGCTGAGCAGCTTTCTGCATTTGGCTCAAAAATGTTCAGATTCGGTATTCTTCTGTTTCTAAATCCCATAATACGCGTCAATACACCTCGGAGGTCAGAGTGTTTCCTTTCAGCAGCATGTAATACTTAACCAATTAACCCTAATCCTCCTGTTCTCACTTTAGTGCAGCTTTTATAAACTTGTAGAGCCCCAGAGTGTATTAGAAAATAAAAGGAAGCCTAACTGAACTTGTGCAGATAAAGTCTGCAACCTTGAAGAAATAGCTCTATCATTAGAGAGCTTAAGACAAACACAAGACTGTCTGAGCCACAGTTCCTTTATAACACATGTTGATACTTTAGCAAGCAAAAGATATCTCAATTAGAAATATTTTTCCAACCATGTGATCGTAATCAGTGTTGACCATCATGCAATGGGATATGAGGCCTATTTTTGCTAAAGAAGGTCATTTTTGCAAATGCAACTGTTTGAAGTATAAGGCATCAAAATCACAAGACTGAGTTTCTTCAGCTTCCTGTTTTGAAAACAATCACAACTTTGTTAAACTTTTCTCAAGGGGATAGCTATTCATGATTTTTTAATTTTTCTGTTATCAGCCATCTCCAGTCTTTCTGTTATTAACAACTACTTCCTGTTCTTGTGTTGCAACAAAAGAAGCTTTTTGATGAGACATGGCACCAGATGCGTCTGCTGGTCACTGAGGAGGATGTGACTCTTTATGTAGATGACCTGGAAATCGAGACCCTATCCTTGGAGCCCCCAGTTGGCATCTTTATCAATGGAAAAACCCAAGTTGGAAAATACGTCAGAAAGGAAACAACAGTACCAGTAAGTTTAACATCAACAACTCTATTCTCTTAAAACACATGATGCTTGGCTCCCAGGGAAGTAACCAAGCAGCCAACTTGACTTTAAAAAAGAAAGAACAGTTTGTTTAATGAGCAGCACAGCAAACTTGATACTGATATATGATTCAAACCGAATCACACCATACTAAGGTTTATAGCTGCCTCCTTAGAGACATGCTGAGCCCTGTGGGTTAATAAATCCCTGGCAACACTGGCTTTTTCCACAAGTTCTTCTAATCTTTGTTTTACTCGTCCCAATTGGTACATTATGTGCCAGAATTTGGAGTAAATCACAATTGTGCTGTGTTGTTATTTGCTTTGCAGTAGTTTTATGGTGCGAAGTTTCTAAGCATTGATGAAAACAGATTCCATATATAACATTTGAAATTTATAGCAATGATATGGAAACAGAAGCTGACTGCATTCTCGACAATAAAGGCATTTATTCCAACTCTGCAAATGAGCTGATGCTTTTTCCTTAGCAGAAAATAGATAATTAAAATAGCTCAAGCACATATGTGAGCTATTAGCCTAGTTTGGCATTGTTTTATTCTGGCCATACTGTCATGGCACTCACAAAGTGTTTCGACCCCCTTCACCTTTTTTTTCCAATTTTGTTACGTTGCAGCCTGATGCTGAATAAAAATTAAAGTTAAAAACCGTGAAATATCACATTGGCTAAAGTATTCAGACCCGTTGCAAAACACATGAAATTTAGCTCATGTTCCTCCCATTTCTCTTGATCTTTGCTGAGATGTTTCTACACCTTGATTGGAGTCCACCTGTGGTAAATTTAATTGATCGTACATGATTTGGAAAGGCTCACACCTCTCTCTAGAAGGCCTTCCAGCTGACAATGCATATCAGCGCAAATACCAAGCCATGAGGTCAAAAGAACTGCCTGCAGAGATCAGAGACAGGATTGTGTACAGATCTGGGGAAGGCTTAAAAAAAAACTTCTGCTACACTGAAAGTTCCCAAAAGCACAGTGGCCTCCATAATTCTCAATTGAAAGACGTTTGGTACAACTGGAACTCTTCTGAGAGCTGGTCACCTGGCCAAACTGAACAATCAGGGGATAAGGACCTTAGAAAGAGAAAAGTGACCAAGAATTTCATGGCTGTCATTTGGAATTCTTTGCAAACTCCAAGGAAGTGTTAATGTGTTTTGCACCTAGCCACTCTGCCATAAAGTCCAGACCAATGGAGAGGATCTCAGAATCTTTAGAGCTCAGTCAGAGTGACCATCAGGTTCTTGGTCATTTCTCTTACCAAGGCCCCTCTCCAGTGGTGCTCTGTTTGGCCAGATGACTAGCTCTTGGAAGAGTCCTGGTTGTGCCGAATTTATTGAGAACTATGGAGGCCACTGTGCTCTCGGGAACTTTCAGTGTAGCAGAACATTTTTAAGCAACACTCAGATCTGTGCCTATTAACAATCCTGTCTCTCTGCTCTGCAGGCAGTTCCTTTGACTGCTTGGTTTCTGCTCTGACATGCATTGTCAGCTGTGAGGCCTACATTAAGAAAGGTCGTGCCTTTCCAAATCATGTCCAATCAGTTTAATTTACCACAGGTGGACTCCAGTCAAGGCGTAGAAACAACAGCAATGATCAAGAGAAATGGGAGGAACCTGAGCTAAATTTAAAATGTTTTATGAAGAGTCTGCATAGTTATGTCAATGTGATATTTCAGTGTTTTATTTTTTATCAATTTGAAAAAAAAAAAAAGATCTAAAATTCAGTTTTCACTTTGTCATGATGGGGTACTGGATGTAGATTAACAAGAACATATTTTTTCAACTGTAGCATTGAGCTGCAACATAACAAAATTGAAAAAGGTGAAGGGGGTCTGAATACTTTATGAATGCACTGCAAAGTCCAGAGTGCATTAAGTCATTTTGATTAGAATACACAGAGACATACCTGACTTAAACCTTTTATACAATGGGACAGAGTTTAAGTGGAAAAACTTCTGTTTGTAAATAAAATTGCATAACTCATACCAGGCTTTTACATCCTCTATGCGAGCCAGTATGTTTAAACATCATTAAAGCTGTGTGCATGAACATGAACCACAGCTTGGATGTGAATGTTACTGTGTGCACTAATCCATTGTTATAAGGTTCATCTAGTTTTAAGCTCTTCACAAAAAGTGTATGCACTTGTGTAACTGCATGTGTGGATAAACACACTTGCAATTAGGAACAGGATTTCTTGTCTGCACACCAAAATAGCCTCAATGCACTTTCACATAACATGAAATAATGAACCAAAAGAGCAGTCCAGGCATATTCATCAAAAAAAACCACACCACATCACCACAGATTATGAAATCTAAACTATATTGTTTTGCACTGATCAATCATGAAATTATACTACAGGTTTCAAAAGGCTGGAAGTAATGTAAATCATATGTTAGCATCTCGTTCTGCTCACATGGTAGCTGAAGTGAAACCATTTACGGGACTCTCTGGAGCCATTTTACCACCAACATCAACAAAATACCAAATAATGGAAGAAACTTCAATGCAGAACACGTCCAACACTGAGGGAGGTCTGGCAACATGTACATGCATAATGTTAGCTGTTACAGAATTGCAGCTCTAGCTCATTGGTTTGAAAGCCCTGATAAAACTGGACTAAATGCTGCTAATTTACCCCTTATTAAGACTGTTTGTGTTGTGAACTTGTTCCGACCTTCCTAAAGTAAATCTTGTGTTTTTCACAACTTGTTTTTGTTTTTTTATTTAAGTTTGAAATTCAGAAACTTCGCATCTACTGTGACCCCGAGCAGAACAACCGAGAGACGGCATGTGAAATACCTGGAGTGGTGAGTACATAAGTCCGCTTGGCTCTGAAGCTGTTCTCCAGTCCAAAAGCAACAAAGATAACTTCTTCTCACCTACTTCTCACCTTGTCAGGCTACATCTGTTTCTGCTCAGAAATGCACCACACAATTTCATCGTCAGTTAACTCCACACCAACTTGACTGCATGGCATCAAATGTTTCCTTGCTCTGTAGTACATAAGGTCTACATTCAAGTATGAAGTTGAAGAAATGTAGACGTAGCATGTTCTGTAAAAGTCACATCTGTTTGTGAATACAAGCATTTACAGGAGAAGGACTTAAACTTTTTGTGCTCAGTACATTTTTTATTGTACTCTGGCTCCAACTGTGTTTGTGAGGCAGTTGTACATTGTTATGTTGGCTATGAAATCTTTACAACCACAAGCCAAGTTACTGTTTTTGTGAGGCTGTTGGATAAAAGTCAAAAGAATCTAGATCAGAAGCCAAGAACCGCTGTTCTTTTCTGTCTGTCTTTGTGGTCTAAGACATTTTTTTTTTTACAAATGAATGTCACAGTCCATGAAGCACATTATGTTAAATGGTGTTCAGATCCCACTTTGGAAAATTCAAACAGTATCTCATTAGAAAAAAAAAGGAAATATATAAAGTTAACAGATTTGATTATTGAAACTTTATGGAATGGTTTCTGTGTGTTTTGTGAAGTGGAGGATGCCCTTTTGACTCACTTTTACTAAGCATAATGTGTTTTAAAAACCTGCATAAATCTTCTTTTCCACATCATTTGTTAATTCCATCATAATAAACACCAGCTATCAGGGACCATTCTGAACTCAGTTTGTTTATTTATGACCTCCTCCTGTCTGCAGTGATGAGAAGGTCTTCTGGTTCTGTGAGATTTATGTTTTGCTACCAATGCAGGCCTCTTACTTGAATATGAGAATTAATTTTTAACAATAATTGGAAAATATGCAAAAAAAGTTCACTTACTGAAGAAAAGAACCCCCCTTCCATTGTTGGTCGAGCTATAGGCCAGTATCATACCCCTTAACCCCAAAGATTGGGGGGGCTATTCCACATTTTGTTGGTCAGTAGATCCCCTTTAGAGTGCTGCTGCCAGTTTCCTATCAATAAACTATTAATCTCATAATCTTTGCATCTCTGATACGTGCAGTGCGCTTTTACCATCAATGTCTGGCCTCATCCATTGGAGCTTTGTTGATGTTGTTTGTTGTTTACAGTGCTCCAAAAGTCTCGATTACCCTGAACCAACTCAAGAGCCATGTGCTTGTCCTCCGGGACCCCCCGGACCTCCAGGAATAAAGGTTGGTGGTCTAACAAAATGCTTTTTACATAGCTATTTTCATTCTCTGCATTGTTTCATTTCATTGTTATATTTATATAAAATATTGCATAATAAAAAACTATGGTCCAGGACAGTCTGTAGACGCTAATGCACAAATGCACGCATCCAGTATTCAGGTTATGTCCTTCAAAAATGCAGATAGTTGGAGAACTTTAAGTGATAGACGTTATGAGAGCTGTTTGACTAGTAGCAATGTGGGAACCATATCTGTTGATATTAAACCATATGATTGGCTGAAAGTTGACATGATGTCCTGGCACATCGTAATTTACAGTACGCCAGAGAGGTGGTTTTCGTATAGTAAGGTATAATTTATCAGTCAAATTTCTTTCTTGTGTATGTGAGCAAAGCTGGCCAATAAAGGTGATTCTGATCAGGGAAAAAAAAAACTCCACTGAAATGTAAATTCATAGTTTTAGTTTCTTAGTGCTTGCTGTGTTAGTGTACTAACAGTCCTTAACTGGTTATGATCTACAAAATGAACAGTATGACCAAAGTGCGAACAACACAAATACTCTACATCAGACTTTCCCAAACTTCAGTATGCTGCAGTCCAATTTGAAACCTGAAAATCTTCTGAGGCCCACCAAAAAACCCTTGCTCTACAAAAACATAAAACTCAAATATCTACCATTGATTCATCATAGTTGTGTTTCATAAACAAGGAATTTCAGTGCAAATGCTTTGGTTTCAGGAACCTTAACATTACTCAGAATGTGTTCTTGTGGGGTCAAACTGAGCCACTACCATCTATTTTTTATAATCAGGCATCTGCAAAATCACTTATAATTCCTTTTCTAATATTCATCTCTGTAAACATTATATGGCCCAGCAAATGATTCCCAAATATCATTAACATGTCAGAAGACACTGATAAATTCCTAAAATCATCTCGGAAACCTCCCATACAAAGCGTGGGGAAGAATTTAAAAAAAAAAAAATGTGTGTAAGGCAATTTGACAAACATTCTGTCTGTCACACGCATGACGGGCCAATACAGCTGCTGTGGTGTTTGCACTCTGGAAGCTCCTTCTCTGCTAAGAGGAGCTTTTGCTGTGGCTCTTTGTTCTTATTTTAATGAAGAAATGTGGCCAAAGTCAGATTAAACTGTGGCTTTTCTACAGCTACATTTGAGCTTAACATTACTGTGGCGTAGTTATTGTAGACTGACTATTATTACTGATTATTACACTGACTTAGAGTACAACTCAGCCCCACTATTAACAATCCCAAAGTCATGCTGAAGCAGGTTGGCAGAAGAGCAAAAAAGTATTTTCTGTCATGGAAAGCTTTCAGTGCTGTTCTATGCTCTTTAGTTCATAAAGAAATGTGGCCCTGTTTTGATAAAACTGCCACTATACTATAGCTACATCTGGGCTAATTGCTACACCAGTCGCAGACATTGCTTACAGTACAACAACTCCCGTACTTACCGCCTCTTTCTCCTCTGTTCGGTCCAACTGATGTGCAAGGTTAATGATTTTGAGTTGTTGTAAGTGACCTCTCATAGCCCACCTACAGTCCCTCTGGGCCCTGGCCCATACTTTGGGAAGCACAGCTCTATGTGAAGATAATATTGACTAAATACAGATCAAGGAATCCTTTTTATCAAACATTCTGTTTCCAGGTTTTAAAAACTACTAAACTCTTTGATTTAAAGCCAATAAAAATGTGCCACATCTTTATACCAGTGTGTCAGTTGTAATGTGTAACGTCACTGGCAGATGCAGGACACTGAGCAGATCTGGTACTCATAGTGGCAATGTGATCACTGGAATTAGCAGCAGTAAGGGTCGTTCCATTGCTGTGTCGTAAAGAAATGTAATCTGATTAGTAACATCTAATCCTTCTATTGTGGTAAACTAAACATAGAGAATACAGAAGGGGTTTATACTCAGGAGTGACCAAGAGACCTCTGTAAATGAACAAGCTCTTTGTCATTGAACTTTGGAGGAGAAAATTTGTGTTGAATTCTCAGTGTTGTCTACACTGCTCTCTGTGTCTAATAAGTGACTAACACGTGAGGTTACACTTTACCAACAGGTCAAATTCAATTCATTATAGCCTGTAAACATTGGTTTTCTTCATGCCAAAAACATTGCTGTGTGGGCTGTTTTTAAACACATTTAAATACACAGTTAACTATTGAAAACTTGCAGTTTTACAAATTATGGAAACAGTAAATGGCCTCTTTCCTCCAGTGAAGCTAATTATGGCTTGCCATTATGAGTCAGTTCTGGTTTTCTTATAAGATCCTGTTGTACTGTACTGTTTGCAAACCCAACCATTGCCAATATAAACAATGGTTAGGATGGAAAATTACCAAATTAAGGAGTAAAACCTAGGTGTCTGTCTTTATTGATCACATGGAATCAACCAAATAATAGCAGCCTCGGTCATAAAAGCCTTTCCACAAGGGCCTTAGAGAGTCTTTTTGTTCATAAAACTTACATGGGTTCAGGCGTGTTTATAAGATCCCTGCTATGCTTTAACTACGTTTGATAATAGATCCAAAATGCTGGGACAATTGCTGGCTTGCAGATGTTCCTTGTAACCCCACATGGAGCATCCTCGAGAATTACCAGCTTGCTTTGCATGGTTTGGAGTGAAATATGATCAACACTCCACGCCTGAGAAAGAATATTATTACCAGAGATGTTTTAAACCTATTATTTAATACAGCTTTTGAGGTTGCATGATTTGTTGAAGATAGAAAAGATTAAATATCCCTATTCTTTTTTTCAGGGAGACCAAGGAAATGTTGGCAAACCTGGTCAGTCTGGACCTGCTGGTGCTGATGGTAAGCCTGTGAGTACTACATAGTTCAATATACAAACATACAGAACATAATAACCTCCAGAAAGATCCCAGCAGAGTCCATAACAACATCTGAGACAAAGCCAAAACCAGCTGAGTTAATGTGTCCACTTAAGTCATGACAGTTTCTGCTTGTTAATGCTATGTGGTCTGGCCTGCTTGAGTATGTTCAAAAACTATGGTAAATGCACTTATTGACTTATTTTCCGATGGGTAAATACAAAACATCTCCGGTTATACCACTGGTGGCAGGACAGCGGTGATTTTGTGTGATGAAAAGCTTCCAAAAGTGAACCACATGTTGTACAGCATGATCAGAACCCAAAGAAAGAATCCACCCTTCAGGCTCAAACCCATTAAAGGACATGCAAACAGATGAATGGGTTCAAATGTTTAACCAAACATTTTTTTCTCATGTCTTCTTTCACTTTTAAGGGTAACCCTGGCGCTAGAGGGAGTGCGGGGCTGCCAGGCCCACCAGGAGTAGAGGTAAAGGAAAAATAAACAAATGAACTTGAATATAAAATTCACCATGGAAAAGAGAATTTAAATTCAGTTGCCTTTTTTACTTCTTTCAGGGGAAACGTGGGCCAGATGGGAACAAAGGCGAGCAAGGGAGGCCTGGTGTTTCGGTAGGAAGGTCAAAAAACACTTCTTATGGCACAACAGATTTTGTTATCAAGCTGCAGCCCCGATCTGTGACTGCTAAAGGGCCATTTTGTAATACATGTCTGTTCTTTCAGGGTGAGAGGGGTATGCCTGGATTACCAGGGCAGCCTGGAAAACCTGGAGAGAAGGTGATGATTTGACTGAATTTCTGCTAGTTTATAGCACATCTTGGTTTTGTTATTTTGCTCAATTCCAATTGAGCCCCCAAAGTAAATTCAGATACTGAAATAAGTCCTGATTGTCAGAAGTACTAAACACACTGCATTATAAAGGCAAATGTTTCTGCAAGATCAAATGTAGGATTAACAGGAAGTCTCTGCTAGACACATCAGCTTGAACTGTTTGAACATTGTTGCATCAATCAAGCTAGAAGCCATATGTTATAAAAATAAAGCCAGATCCCTCGGGAGATTAAAAAGTAAAACCTCCACAATATAGAGAAGGACAGGAGCCCCTTACAGAGAGAGCACGAGGGCCACCAGAGGCATTTTAAAAGTGTTAGTATTTCCTGGCCTTTGTTCTGCTCTTTTTTTCATAGCAGAACTTCTTTCTGTAACTTTAAGGAAGTTGTATCTTACCTGCCCCGTGTTTTCCATCCCTTCAGTTAAAGTCTGAAGTAGAGATACAAGGATGACTTGAAGACTGGTGAATCCATGCCAAGGTCAACACACAATCCCCCTCTCCAAGATCCTAAGATACATAAGAAAAATACGAATCAGAAAACCAAAGAGATCACACCCCACAGAGACAAGTTTCTGTCTTGTCAGTAAGAAATAAAAGTCTTAATTCAACACACAATGCCCAATAATATATGGTTTTATGTTTTTACAAGTGCTGTCATAGGATACTTCTTTCATTCAGATTTATTTCTGAATTTGGAGGATGGAGAATGTAAAATTTTATTGATAATGGCACCCTTATCAATACTCCTTATCTTTCCAAGTCCTCATCAGTGCCACTATCGATCCTTTTCCATTCTTTCTTGGGAAGACAAAATGGCAAAACATTTCGAACAGATGTGGTATAAGCCGAGTAGAAGCATAGCATTGTCCAAAATGACTTGGTATGCTGAAGCTTTAAGATTGGCCTTCACTGGAAATGGAAGGGGCCTAGGCTGAGCTTTGATAAACAGCCCCATACCATTATCCCTCCTCCACCAAACTTCAACTGAAATGAGACATTCAGAGGGGTAGTAGGGTCCTTATTGTTTATTGCTGGGAGAGCAGGAAGTATCTACAGTGAGTAGTGTATAGCTGATGTCCCTGCACATGTACCTTATTGAAGGTGTGCCTAAATGGCAGCACAGCATAGTATTAATGCCTTTGAAAATAATTTAACATATTATTTTCGGACCTTGATCTCATTGTGATTAATATGCTAATGCTGGCAACCCTAGTTTTTAAGAAAAAGGCCACATAAAAGCAAAAGGATAAGAATAGAAAACTAGGAATGTCACTGTCAGGTCAATATCTTTCAAACCCAAGCTAAAGATGAGAAAATCTCAGCCTTGGTAGATAAGCAGATAAGCCTACAATAGAGGCGCCTTGGCTCGATTACCACAGGCTAAAAACACATTCAACCGAACAATGTGTAACAAGGCATGAGCATACAAGCCACATGGAGAAAGCACCTGTGTTACAGCTGCGACAAGCAAACTGAAAGAGGAGCAAAGGGATCCAATGATCCATACAAACAGGGAAGCTTCAGCGGTTATCACTCAGTAACTCAGCTACATCATTAACCAGAAAGCTTTGATCTTTTGATCTTCATATGAACATTTGCATTTAGTTTAACTTTGAGTGCAGTGAGGTAATGCATCCTGTCCAGATTGCATTGCCTCTGTCGTATCATCCTACCTTGTAATCAGTGTGACCACAGGAGGCCCAAATCAGAACAAGTCCAGCTGTTGATGTCATTTTGAAAATGGTCTCAGCTGTCTGCAGACACATGGTTACACCTGGATTAAATCCTCTTGCACCCTCTGTCCCAATGTTAGAGTTAGGGAACAAGACCAAGACGTATCAAGGACTAAACTGCTGTGATCATTAGTGATTCACCATCTCCTTTTATCGCAGTTCCACTCATACCTAAAACTTGAATCCCTTGTGGCTTTTCTTTTCAGCCAAAGTGCTCTTTTAAAAGCCTATAATTAAACTTCTACTTAGTGTAATGAACCGAGGCATCATAAATGAAGAGATGAGTGTCTAGAAGGATTGTTAGGCCAGTGATTTTCCATCGCTTACCACAGGGTGAACAACTGCCAAATATGTTTAAAAGAAAGTTAAACAAATTCAGCAAATTGGTGAAATGTTTACATAACCGTAGGTTAAAAGAATTCAGATCACATGTGACTGTTTTCTGAGAAAAAGATTCAATATTAACTGTAATCTAATAAATATCCTGACACTGGGTCAACCTATTATTTCATTTTTTTTTACAATAATACAACTGGAACACATTATAAACAACAGGATCAAATTATACTAACCTAGGATGTTCCAAAACAACTTAAGTTACTGATCATCCTTTGTTTGTTGTCTTACAAGCAGATCTGTTGAATTGGACTTTGGGAAAGTTGTGGGTTTAGCCTGATCAGAATGATCAGACATCAGAATGCTAACATGCTCCCACAGATAATTTAACATTGTTTTACACACATAATGTAACCCATGTTCACTGTTGAACATCACTTACAACTGTTTTTTTAGGCATTTAGTCATAAACTAAAATTTACTTGAGACCATGTTTACTTAATCTTATTTGTATAACTAATTACATTTACCCAAATTACTGTGATTGACTCGTTTTTTGGGTACTTGTACTTTTTAGAGTACAATCATAATGTTTACTTTTACTTAACTAAGTGTACTTTACTCAAGTAGCAAATAGTTAGAGAATGACTCCATATCACATCCCAAATCAGCTGTTGTACATTGCAAAAACTGTCTGTGTTGATATTCCCAGGCTAAACACTTCAGAGTTGATTTTCACCCCCAAAGTGTAATGTAAACCCCATTCTGACTCCATTGTGGAGTTATTTGACTGTGCTGAACAACCAGTGTTAGTTCAACTCTGTAAGGAGTCACTGCTTTAAGCTCTGTCCATCGCCATTCCAAATCTGAGGAATCCGTTGGCAGAGTTCTCCGTCATGCCCTTGGGCAGAGTGTTCAGACGTGTTTTATATGTAATTAGTTGTGTTTGGATGTTGCCTGTTTTACAGTGATCCATACTGGGGTTCTTTTGCTCACGTTTCTGTTGGATTGTTGTTGTTTTTCAGGTGAGAAACATTTGCACCATGGGTGAAGTTATCCACTGAGTTAGAGTTCCTGCCTGTGACTTTCGGTGCTCCTTAAAGAAGCATAGTGCATATTCTTAATCAATATTGTCTTGCCATTAGGTTGACTCTCTGCTTTGTTCTTGCCAGAGGAGGCCCACCTTACCACAGATTTTCAAGAGTGACTGCAGCTCTGTCATATTGGAAAATACTTAGCATCTATAAAATGTATTTACAAATATAGACACTTTAGAGTATGTTTAACTGACACTTTGTATTTTTCTCTGCTATAGAGATGTGACTTTACCTGAACACCCTGGTTGGAGATCTACTCTCTTTTACTTTTACCTGAGTAAATTTATAGATGGTACTTCTACTCAAGTAAATTTTAACCAAAATAACTGTACTTGAGTCTAATAGTTGTGTCCTTTTTCCACCTATGGATACATTATTATAAAGACCCAACATTAATCATCATGAGCTCAGCACTAGTTATAGTATCAAGGAAAACCGTTGCTGTAACAGACAGGAACCTCAAGCCAAATCTGACTCCTGCTGAACAGCCATCTGCCAAAAAGGGGTAGGGGCAAAGTAGAGAAACATCAGAGGGTCACTGAAAATTTCAGGATTTGTTTCTAGTGTTAAAAGTCAGAGGATCTTTGGATTCAGTGTATTTCCACTTATGGGGACCATACATGCCTCCACATAAATTTCACAGCATTTTAATCCAGCATTTCCACCACTCTTGTGGTGAACTAACCAAAATCAAGAGTAGACTCATCCTTCTAAGTTCAAACATGCACCATCTGGCATTCAATTTTGTGCAATGTTTTGTTCGGGCCATATGAAATTGCTCAAATTTTTCATCTATTAACTGAATTTGCTGACATCTGTATCACTAAGTTTAGACTTCATCAATCTTGAACCCATCAGCAATCATCATCTATCATCATCTGATAATTGCTTTGTACCTTTGGGAATGGAGGTGGTTTTGTCTTTTGTTCTGGTGGATCCAGCAGTTAGTGTGAAACAGCTTCCAAGCAAGACTTACTTTCAGTGCTAATTGCACACTTTAAAACCGAACAAGCTGAAACTACTCAAAACATGTGTTGTTACTGATTACATGAATGTTTTTAAGTAGTTGAAATTTAGTTTTTGAGTACAACTCAAGTTAGATTTGAGCACAGGTGTCGCACCTGCTGGGCATTTCTGCCTGACGCACTTCTGCCAGTGCCGTTAGGGCAGCTGCAAGGTCATCAGCCGGGAGCCACCCATCACAGATGTTTCGCTCCTTTAATCCCGGAACATCTCTAGGTGGTGGAGCAGCGGTAGGGACGTCTCCCTAACGCCCCCTGCAGCTGCCCTAGGATCCATCTCTCCCCCAAGTCTTGTCTTTCCTGCATAGCCAGAGCCAAAAACTCCCTTGTTCCGCCTCCTCCGCCATGTCCTTTAGGGCCTTCTGCAGATGTGGGCCTCTGATTCCAATGGTCTAAGGGAATCGCAGGGTGGAGCTTCCTGTGTAGCCTAAAATACATACTATACTTGTTTTCATTCACTGCAATTTTCCTCTTATGTCTCAAATATTCCCATTTTGAACAGCATGCCGCCCAAAGTAAGCTGGCTTGACCGACACGTAACAAAGACTGAACGGTGCTCTTTAACCCAGACAGTGCTCTTCCTGAGTTCAGTTCATTATCTCTTTGCTAGGCTGAAGTTGGTCCCTACAGGTGGGACTTCTCTAACTGTGAGGGTAACTTCACTCAGGTGCAAAAGTATCTGATGCCCAAAGGCATTCTGGGAAATCTATGCAGATTAAGAGATGATTGCTAAATAATTTAAGAAAAATTACAAAACAGTCTTAGAGTCATTGAGTACAGTTTACTTAAAAGTTAGTGTTCCATCAACTCAGAAAAATACAGCTGTATACAGCCATTCTTTATGTTAAAGTTAATAAAACCATTTTTTTAAAAAAGAAAACCTGTTACTATTCGGTCCGACAGTACAACACAATTTCAAGGTTGTAACTGCAAATTTTGTAATTTTTTTTGTAGTAAATACTACTTGAAAGATTTACAAAAAATACCTCAGAAAAGCTTTTAAGTTTTCAATAGTGCCACCGTATTTGCACTTTGCAGAAGTACCTTTATTTTCAAAAAAATGGGGAGCTTTTGATAAAGCTGGTTTATTGTTGTCAAAATGACACATTTTTGCATTATACACTGGTAATGCAGTCTACTGGTACGTGATTGGTCAATGCAAAGACTGCACATTTACTACTGGTACATGATTGGTCAATGCAAATACTGCACATTCACTACAAATGGAAACCAAAAGACTTGACATAGTTAAAATCGTGACCTCTATGTATAATCTGACCCTCCATGCACCACAGAACAATCTCTGATCACCATGAAGCCTTCAGTCAGCAGGGAGCCACTTAAACTGTCTCAACTTTAGAGGGAACCCTCATGTAGTACAGTAAAAAAACAGATTTATATCCACCTTCTAAGATTGTTCCCCTATTGTAAGACCACCCAAGGGTGTAGTCTCTTTTTCCTGGCATGGGAACTGGAGAACGGAAACATGCAATGTCTGCTAAATTAAGTAAGAGGAGCATAATTCAGGCTAACAAGAGAGTGAAAGGCTGTTTGCCAATAAAAGGCTGTTTGTGTATTCACAGTGTGTGATCCTTGTTCATGACCACAGTCATTTATAACCTTTGCACAAACATTCGTTTTGCAAATTGCGCGGGTATCAAATCTACGCTATTGATTTCTGTAGTTCATTAACTGTGACAATTTTGACGGCATTCATTTAGAGAGAAATCAGCCCCTTCTAATTTAAAACCCACAGCATGGCTTGGGGATTGAGGGTGTCTACCACTCTTGAATCCATCTGACTATAAAAGCAGACTTTCCTGCACACCTGAGATGTGCAAACACAGCAGTCATTGCTTACACAACTTATGTGAACAGCTGTCTGTGTTTTATGTTCACACACACCGGTAAGCTGTAGCATTTGGACACAATCCAACAAAATAGTAAACCTTAGAGCAGCATTATGGCAATAAAAGCAAAAACCCTACCAGTGTGCTTCAATGGCTGTGTCTTTGCTGGACGAGCTCCAGCACTTCTAGCCAGTCAGCCTCTAAATCCCTTTTGCCGTAGCAATTTTTTTTTTGTTTTGGACTGAAACCGTGCCAGCTAACAGAACTGAGCAAAGGCCAAAGCTGGAGAGATTTTGATGTATGTTTTGAGACCAGTGGAACATGAACACATGTTCCTGAGACCAGCACAGACTTCATTACAGTCTGAAAGGCAAAAACTGTCCACACTTTGACCAAAGTGTCTTGTTATGCACAAATATTTTTGCAAACGCTGCCACAAGAAAAGCATAGTCATCCACTAAATTTCTTGATCCAGTTAGTGATGAGTATGTTATTTGTTTGAATTGAATGGCACAGTTTTCAGTGATGTAATGTCCTGCCTTGTTCCACATGTTTTTAAATTATGAAAATATGACAGTGCAGTGACGCATCGTTCCCTGAAGTTGCAGAGCTATTCCACAGTGGCGTAATCGACATCTAGTTATAGGTCAATTATGAAAATGCCAAAATGACGCAATAAAACATATGACGTCCTTGAATTTATGTCCAAGAAGTTGCTGAATCCATGTCTATTCCAGAGTCTACATAAAACTGCTCACTAATGCACTGCCTACAAAAGGTATTCACTCCTTGCATGTGTTACCCTTTTACTAATTTTATAACTCAATCATGGTCGATATAATTTGGCTCTTTGACAAAAAATCCTCAGATTTCTACAAAGTAAATCAATTAGATAAAAATATATAATATTCACACCCTTCATGTCAGTTTAGTAGATGCACCTTTGGCTGCAATCACAGCACTGAGTCTGTGTGGATTGGTCTCAGTCAGGCTAACACATCTGGACACCTATTGGATTGAGGTCTGACCTTTCACTCGGCCACTCTAGAACATTCACCTTGTTGTTTTAAAACCATTTCTATGTAGCTTTCATTGTATGCTTTGGCTCGTTGTCTTGCTGGAAAATCAATCTTCTTCCAAGCAGTGGTTCTCTTGCAGACTGAATAAGATTGTCCTCGCATTTATTTTACCCTCTACCTTTACAAGCCTGGCTGCCGAGAAGCATCCCCACAGCATGATAGTGCCAGCACCATGCTTCACAGTGGGGATGGTGTGTGCAGTGTTTGGCTTCTGCCAAACATAGTGTCTTATCTGATGGCCAAAAAGGACCATTTTGGTCTCATCAGAGCAAAGAACTTTCTTCCACTTGACCATGGAGTCTCCCACTTATCTTCTAGCAAACTCTAGTTGAGTTTTAATACCAATTTTTTCAACAGTGGCTTTCTCTTTACCATTCTCCCATAAAGATTTGACTGGTGAAGAACTCGGGCAACAGTTGTTGTATGAACAGTCTCTCCCACCTCTGTTTCCTTTAACTCCTTCAGAGCAGTCATAGGTGTCTTGGTGGCCACTCTCACTAGTCTCCTTCTTGTACAGTACTCAGTTTGTGGGGACGGCCTGATCCAGACAGATTTACACATAAATATGCCATAAAGCCCATATTACTTCAATTACGATGATGGATTTAACTTCAACTCTGGGGGATGTTCAGCGGCTTGGAATTGTTTTGTATCCATCCCCTGACTTATACTTTTCAGTAACTTTTTCTCTGAGCTACTTGGAGTGTTCTTTTGTCTTCATGGTTTAATGATAGCCAGGAATACTGATTAACCAGTGACTGGACTTTCCAGACACAGCTGTCTTTAAACTATATTCACCTGAAGCAAATTCACTGAACTGAGGTGATCCCAATTTCACATACTGTGAGTTGACTAGCACCAGTTGGCTGGAGTGGACTTCTGTTGAATTATGTCAGTTGCTTTTAAGGGTGTAAATATTTATGCAGTCATTTATTTTAGCTCACATATTTTTGTTAAAATGATATTAATTTATTAAAATCTGTTTTCACTTTGACATTTAAAAAGGGGGAGGGGTATGCATTTGTGTAAAAAAATATGCTGACCAATATTGATTTTTAAAATCAATAAAAGAATAAAACCTTCAAGAGGGTGAATATTTTTTATAGGCACTGTACTGAATACTGACTGTAAATTGGTGACCGTGCTGAGTTTATTGGTGGTCCATAATGTGTCCTTGTTCTGTGCTGTACAATATGTGATGCCAAATTCAACTCTGTTTTAAGGTAAAAATAAGCCAGTTAAGTCCAGGGGTAGGTAGGCAAGAACCTGATTGTATCAAATGATACTCTAAAGTCTTCTCACTCTTCTCAGGGCTCAGTTGGAACCCCAGGAATTTCAGGGCTACCGGGAATTGCTGGGCAAGTGGTAAGAGCCTGGCCAATCACAATCAGAAAAAACAGCAGAATCACTGAACACGTTATAACAAGTTAAATTGTTGGTGTGATATTTCCAGGGTGAAAAAGGCAGCATGGGGCCTGTCGGGCCCCCTGGTTATCCAGGAAAACCTGTAGGTATCATAAAAAAATCACAATCAAGTCCTGAATTCCTGTTCCTAAACAAACATTTAAAACCCCCTTCTCTTTGATTCCAGGGAACACCTGGGAGGGATGGAAAGGATGGATTTCCAGGGAGACCGGGAGAAAAGGTCTGTTTACAGTATGTTACAAAGTTCATTCAGAGATGAGGAGAAGAATAGAGACATGAGGTTGGCTAAGCATACACATTTATTCTTCACAGCCGTTGCTGCTCCCCAAAGTTGTGTTGTTGATGTTTGGCAACCATGGAAATGTAGTCATACAGTGCTGGTGTCTCCTTAGTCTTTTCCAAACTCAATTTGACAACAATAAACACCAAAGGCAATCTTTATGTTTTAGAAAAATCCTTTGTAATAAACCCAACATGACATATAAAAAAATAAACAATGACGAGTCAAATTAATTGTTTATCACTTAATTATAGTTTATGCAATGTGTTAAATTTATCTGCTTTTCCAATGCAATAGGGAGAAGCTGGGACCAACGGCATTCCTGGTGCTGATGGAAGGGAAGGCCATCCGGTGAGTCAAAAACAGACATTTACCATTACTAAGGCTTTTAATGTTACTGTGTTAATTGTAATGCAATTAAAGTCCAAAATTACCACAATATTTTTTTTTAAACAGCATCAGTCATCTGCTATTTTGTTGTTTTAGGTGGAATGTGGTTAGTAGTGCTCAGTATGCAAGTCAAAAATAATCTGCACCTTGTAATATCAAACATTTTAATGATTACAATTTCCCTTCCAATTTTTATTACTTTTCTATCCATAACACGTTCTTTTTTCTACAATTAAGCTAATGTGACATTCAACCGTCTAGAAGTTTCTGCTTTTATTTCACATTCAAATTAAGTTTTAAGGCTAAGTACCCGCAATCTGAAGGGATATTTCAGTATCTTTGATGTTGGGTTGTATGAGGTACTTGGTAACAGCAGTGTCATCAGGCTCCAGAGATCTCAGTGAGAGGTATTCCTTCAAACAGGAAGTCCTTGGAAAAGCTAGGCTATACAGCGCCGGTAGCCCAGGCTTGCATTACAAAATAGTGCCTAGCACAGAGGCTTTCTGTGTGAAAAATGAAACCCTTCAAAACATTCTGACAGAGAGTATAATTGAGAAAACATTGTTTTTTGACCAATGTTTACCATAAAATTGCTGCAGTACCCATCTGCTATGCTGTATAGCCTAGCTTCTCTAAGCACGTCATTCTTAAAAGGCCAGCACACTCAAATATCAAGGGAGGCTAATTGCAATACTATTGCCAAGTACTAGGGATGCATGATATTGGATTTTATGCTGATATCCGATATTTTAAAACCCATTTTGGCCGATACTGATATTTGATTATATTTTTTCCACTGTAAAAAACACCAATACCATGCAGGCTAAACACGGGGGTCAAAGTGATGACGTGGACTCGCTACTTTATCGCACCAAACCCAGTTTATTTACATAGCGCTGCATCTTACCATTGAACAACTTTACCGAACAAAAACCTAATAATAGGTCAAATTCTAACCAAGAACGTGCGGTCAACAGAAAATGTCCTCCCTGTGCTCATCCCACTCCAACTTCCAGCAGAAGCACACCACAGGTGCACAGGTGAAGTAAATTAACTGATCACCGCCATGCCACCAAAAACCACACCCATTAATCCGTGCATAAACCAAAACCCACCTACACTCAAATGCATCTCCAAAACTTACGTTTGGCTCCTACACCCTGGCACGAGGATTTGTCATTCTTTATCTTAAGAAAGTCCTTGTAGTCATCAGTCATCGTTTTTAGATGCAAAATTAAACTGGTGGTGTTAAAGGCGTGTTGTTGAGTTCTCCTCACATCACATGTACTTTACATGCGATGCAAACAGCTACTTTGCTGTCTTGTTCCCACACCTCAAACTTCTTCCACACAACCGTCATGTTGATTTTGTTGTTAGCGCAAGTCCGGTGTCATCACGTGCGCTTAATTATGATGTCACAACTTCACAGATCAATGTAAATGTTATAATGACAGACACTGATAATTAACTTTTTAAGCTATTATCAGCTGATACCGATATACTGCCGATAATATCGTGCATCCCTACCAAGTATCTTATACAACCCAGCTGCAAAAATACCAAAAAGCAATTAAAAAATGTAAAAGTATCACAAAGAACAGTTCTTGAGGTCTTGAGCTTAATTGTTAACCTTAACTGGGTTACTTACACATTAAAAGCAACCAAAGTGGAACTTTTGAAAGGTGCAAATGCTGTTGCATTGACCAGGGATCTCTTGACTTCAGTGAGTCAGTTTGTACATGCAGTCCTTTTGTAATTTATAATAGTGTTAAAAACTGAATTTGACAAAATAAGCATTCTGAAGCAGTCCTTTACCTCTAGGTCATGGTTTCACACTGATGTAGCAGTGCAGCACTCATTTAAGTCATAAATCTAAAAGGCAACAGCATAAAATCATGTCACAACACTAGTAAGAAAGGATTGTTTTAGTTATAGATAAAAAAAAAAGATTAGTTATGAATAACCATCAAAGCAACAGTCATACACTATCAAAAATTAGTAGTTGGACAGCCCTTATCATTATATATATATATATATATATATATATATATATATATATATATATATATACTGTATTCTGTAGACTATCTGAGCTTCACTAGTTCTCCAAGAAATCAAAGGTTTCATCAAATTTATACTCGGATCAGACTCTGGAATACGCCACATCATGTGAAACCTTAGAAGGGAAACTTTAGTGCTTTGTTACATTATGTTTTCCAAAGTCTTTTCAAGACAAACACAAATTGTAGCTGACATTAAATAATGCTGGGAGAAACTGGCTCATAAAAAAGCGCTGTAATACTGTACAAGAACTGATTTACAAACCTTTTAGCTGTGCATGCATTACTTTTTTTCCACTGTACTACAAGTGAAGTGTGTGAACATACTGTCAGCACTACGGAGAGTCCCCCTGACAGCCTGTAAATTAGGGGTATTCCCCTTGTAGTTCATCCCAGGATAACCCTGTTATGTAACAAGCAGTCTCATGCTATAATCCAAAGCAGTGAACATAACTCATAGGGGGAATGCTGTGGTGCTTTGGCAAATCTGTTTTAGGAAGAAAGTGTTTCAACTGGGAAGCCACCCCACTGATCATGATTATTAGTGCGGTCCAAAAGTTTGTGATGCATCGACAAAAGATGACTCAGTTGCTCCACAAGGCTGAAAGCCATGTTTCCCCAGCAGAACAAAAGAGCTAGAGATGTATCCAAGGAGACAGAGTTCATAGTGAAGATCCTCAAGTTAAAACAAGATAAAGAGAGCATCGCTAAGACGGGGATTTCTTCACCAATAGGTTAAGTGTATGTGCCTTTGTGGCTCTTTCTATAGCTCTGTCTCACTGCCTGCCTGTGTAATCAATTCCTTATCCACAGATGTTAATAAAACATTAAGCACAAGGCCTTGCCTTGCCCATCATCTGCAAGCATTTATCTTAGAAGAAAACAATAAAACAAACTTCTTAAGAAGCTTTCAAGGGCAGATTTGCTGGAAGAGAAACTTAATGTATTGAAAACATAAATCCATACATTTGTTTATGATTTTACTTTTTTTTAAGCTTATTTCATTAGCAATTACTTGTTGTATTATTGCATCTATCAGATTAAAAGAACACATGCAAATCTCATTTGCAGGATATATGAATCAGCTAAGGATCATACAGTTTGACAAGCAATGAAACCTTAGATGGTGGTGCATTAATGAACATCAGTGTTGTTTAAAGTAGGATAAATTCTACTTTTGAAGTGATTACATTTACTCAGTGATTATCAACAAGAACTGAGCCTCAGAAAACCAAGAGCACATTTCTCCACTTTTCCTGTTTGGCCAACAGTAACTAGGGATTTAACTTTTTAGTTGAAATTACAGGTTCATCATTTATAGTTGCTTGTATTGAGAAATTGGCTACAAATGCTGCTGACATGATGACATTTTGATTTAACTGTGAAAGAAAGGAAACTGAAAACATAATTGAACAATTGCAAATAATTCCATGTTGTGTGCTTTTTCTTAAATACATGGATGCAGAGTTAAGTTTAATCTGTTTCCTTGCTCTCAGGGCATGCCTGGATTGCCAGGGATTGCGGGTCTGAATGGACAAAAGGTGAGTTCCTGCCTTGGCAGCATGTTCTAAATGCATGTGTAAAATAAACTCATCAGAGGTTTAGGATTATTTACAGCTCTGTTGTAAAGCATACCCCTGTAACCCCTCCAAGGAAACTTTAAAGTATTAACAGCAGCTCATATAAAAGATAGGCAGGTCACAGTCATGACCTAACTTTGCAAAGCAGATGGATTTGCCAGTCTGTCATCAGGCAAATCCATCTTGAAAAGCTTCAATCTATACAGAAAACTGTTTGGACCAATCAGCATCATTTGAAATAATGAGGGGGTAGCTAGGGGCGGGGTTTAGTTGTACTAGAGGGCTGACAGCAATGACTGTGTGTAGCAATAAGCTTAGATGTAGCAGCATTTTAATCAGAACTGCACCCCATTTCTTCAGTAAAACAAGAACAAAGAGCCACACCCAAAGCTTTCAAGATAAGAAAGATCTTTTTGCTCTTCCTCTGGCCTGCTTCGGCATGGGTTTGCAATCGTTACAGTGGAGGTTGAGCTCAACTGTAAGACGGTGTATACTAGTACCATAGCTGCTGCCTCTGAAGATATTAACGGTAGAAATGCACCAATGTCTTTTCTTTGCGGAGAAGATGTTTTCGCTCTCCTGACCAGCCTTGGCATAGTTAAATTGACATCATGATCCGCTGCTCATGCACTACAGCAGAGTTTGCATGTCAAGCTGACTTCACTAGTGCAACTGTTCATGCATACAACCTAATTCTGTCTCGTCGCTGTGATTGACCTGTCATGAATATGACAGAATGTTCGTCCAATCACCTTCAGAGAATTGTTTGAAAACTCCTGACCGTCCTAAACACTTTGTATGGAAGGTTTCCCAGATGAACGTGAAACATATCAATGCGATGTATATATAAAACAGTCTTTCTGACGTGTCAGGTTAGTCATGGCCAATGCAGTTTATAATGTGTTAATTTACTTAGCAGGAATTGTATTCATTTTATGCAGGTGGCGTAAACACGCTGTGTATATGAGACAGTATCAATACGTTAACCACATTGATCACATGCTTTATTATCCTTTTCAGCACAACACACTGGTTAAAACACTGCCTCTGTGCAGCTGCAGTGATGCAAAAAACTTCACCACTGCTACTTAATGGCTTATTTCGCTTTAAAAAAACTCACAGACAGATTAGTGGACGAGTTAAAAATCATCAGCAACTAGTGATATCAAATATTTATCATTTTATTGTCCTCTTGTTTTCTTTTCAGTCCATAACAAATTCATTTCTGTGGTGAACTTAATCCCATCCTCTGTGATCAACCCAAAGTTGCTTAATTTCTTCTGTAAATTTTTTTTTTAAGTAGAGATTTATCCAGGATGTCAATCACTCTGTCTAAGACGGTACAAATAACTTAAATGAAATAAAAACATGGGCACATAACAGACAGTCTTTTATGCTTGGAAGTGGTTAGTGGCAGCTGTACCATATGAAAATGCACTTATACATTTTCATATGTTAAGGGAGCATAAAAGAGCCTTAAAGTATATATATATATACAGTACTGTGCAGAACTTTTAGGTATTTTTGAGCCAAAAATGAGGCTAAAGTAAGGCATAGATGTGGTGAGTAAGCTGCCTGAGAGCTGATCGTGCTCTGTGTGTCCTTGTATAGTACCGGGGTCATGGGAAAACAATCTGTACCAAAAATAAGTCCACACCTCAAGGGCAATATAAGGGGTGACTGTGGTGAGTGAGCATGGCCCAGGGCAGGGGTTCTCAACGTTGGGGTTGGGACCCCATTGGGGGTTGCGAGACACTGAGAGGGTGTCTTAAAAAACTCTGAATATTTATTGAATTACACCAACACCAATTTTGCCAAATTTAACCCATTTTTGTCACTTTTCACACCAATTTTGCTCATTTTAACACATTTTTGCCACTTAATAGCCATTTTTGTCAATTTTAAACCCTTTCCACAACTTTAATGCCTGTTTTTGCCACTTCTAAACCACATCTTGCCACTCTCCTACTGTTGGCTCTGTTGACCCATTATTGCCACTATTAACCCCTCTTTACCATTTTTTAAGCCACCTTTAGCAATTTGATATGCCCATTTCTGGCTATTTCTGCCTCAGCTAATGCTTTTTTGCCAGTTTATTTCAAGTTTCCATCCCATTTAACCAAATTTACACCTTTTTTTGCCTCTTTAACACCATTTCAGCCATTTTTTAATCCCCTTTTACCACTTAATATATGCCTGTTGTTGCCACTTTAACCCATTTTTGGTTATTGTTTGCCACTTTAATTTAATTTTTGGCACTTCTAACCCATTTCTGCAACATTTCAAAATCCAGTTTCTCCACCTTTTCCCACATTTTTTGGCATTATTAACTCATTTTAGCTATTTAACATATTTAAACTCTAGGATTTACATTTTAAGAGGGATACTTACTACATAAATTTATTTAAAAGATATTCATTTCTTTGATAAGAGTGCTTATTAAAATATAAAATACCACAGCTTAACTTTACAATGGACCATGATTTTGCTGGCCCCCAGTTTGGCTGGGCCTCAGAAAACTCTCCCCTTTATGCCCCCTAATTGCGGCCTTGTCTCCACATGACAATTCTTGAATGTGCATCGCTTTGTTCAGCCCCCTTCAGGTACAGTGGGGGTCCCCGGTCTCTGGCACCTTTATTTTGGCAGTCGTGGGTTGAAAACGTTGAGAACCACTGGCCTAGGGTACCATTAAGGCAGGTAGTAGTGTTGCCACGAGCCCCCAGTCCTACCGTGGATGACGCAAGTACAGTTTTTGGGCGTATTACCAGGGGTGACAAGGCCTAAGCAAAAGAGAAGCCATTGAGCTTGACCTTGACTGCCAAAGCGACACAAGTATGTCGACATGTGTCAAGCTTGACTCCACGCCTGACCTGGCCTTGGGTTGTGGCACTGCAGGCCAAGTGATGAATCCTTAGCATCCTACAGGCCTAAAACGTATGCACCTGACTGTATATATATCAATAATAATCCACACAAGGAGGGTCTCATGTTTGTGTTATGTTGGACTGATTTTTTATGTTTAACTGGCATGATTATTTTATTTTGTAGGGGGACTCTGGTTTGCCTGGTCCAAAGGGCTTCAAAGGATCAGCCGGCCCACCTGTAAGTCATGTGTAAGACTATTTGTGTAAAGGATCAGGGCACACAAGTTTTTACTCATACTGAATGGATGACTTGACAAAACAATTCTTCTTCTCTGCTGTAGGGTGAGATGGGCTTACCTGGTGAACCTGGTTTAAAAGGGCAAACCGGACCTAAGGTAATTGCTTTTGTCCGTTTTAAAATCTTGTTTGAGCATCTCTAAACAGCTGTATTGTAAGTGATGCAAAGCTGCAATGAAGTTAGCAGAAATCATGTCTGAGTTCTATCCTACCAGCAGTCATCAAGAAGATTTAATAGTCTTTAACATAGCTTAACTGTGCACTACATATAATCTGATTTTATCCCTCTCTGCATCCCTGAGGCTCTTAGCATGTCGGCTCAAACTGTGACCCAAAAAAGTCAATAATGCAGATCAATCAACACATGCTAGTATTAGAAAGTAACAAGCTGCAGGCTGAGCCATGTCAAGTAAAATACAGTTAAAACGTAGCTAAAGAGCAAAGTGGTTCAATATGGCATGTCATATCTTGACATAACTTTCCAAAAAACTTTGTTGTCCAGCCTGTGCATCGTACATTGTGCAGGAAAACTAGTTTGCAATTCATATATTTCCAGCCACAGAGAAGGCTGAAATGCATACAAAGCTATCTGGCAGAAAAGTATTGCATATTTTGTTTGGTCACTGTTTCTCTAAAATACAGTTTTGCACGAGTAACGATTTCTTGGCCTCACTGACGGGGCTAAATTAAGCAATGATTAAGCTCTAACTGCTTTCGTCAGTGGAATCTTATTGGAAACGTAAGCAGTCTGGGCTTGTCTGGTCTGGAAGGGCTGTCTCCTGATCACTTTTCATTAGCTGATCGGCCCTGAACAGGCCAGTGTGTATTGGTCAATGGCACATGAGTGAAACCCAGTTTTGGAAAGGCAGGCGATACTTTGATTTTATGGCTGAGCTTCAGACTGCAATTACTGAGGCTCGTTCAACTGGAAACGAAAACATACGACTAGACTCAATTAGAAGTTGAGCCTCAGCACAGCTAAATCTAATGGTGGTATGCTGCAGTGCAGACTGTGATGTGATGTTGTTCTGATGTAATTCAATTATATGAGTTATTAACAAAACACATTTTTAAATCTCTGTTTAGGGGAGTAAGGGCGAAAGTGGAAGTCAAGGTATTCAAGGAACACCGGGACCTGCTGTAAGTTTACAAGTCCACTGTGAACCTGATGGATTAATGTCTGATTTAAAAAAGCAGTGTTATCAGTAAAACTTAAACTGAGCTAGTATGTTCATCTATTACATAATAGTGATTTTAAGTTTAAAGAACAACTCTGAATAGATTATGTGCATTCACTTTAATACAAATTTCTTGTTCTATTCGATAAATAAAAAAGGGAAGTGCAGGAGAACCAGGAAGTCCAGGTCAGCCAGGGCACCCAGGCATGCCAGGCTTGAAGGGCAGCAAGGTATTTATACCAACATGTTTTTCTGCTGGTGTTGCAACACTGAGAATTCCTCCTTATTTGCACAGTTAAGACTGTTCCATGTACAGAAATTCACAGTTTGTTGTTGTTTTCTGTTCAGGGTGAATCCAATCAGATCAATTATCCAATGATTTCTGTTTATATTAATCATAAAGTTTGTTTTGTGCAAACACTAAGGTATAATAACAGATTTACGTCTATGTCACCAACAGAATTGTAGTTTGTTAAACTGTATTTTTGGACAAGTGTGCAAAGATTTGCATAAATCCATTTTAAAGGAGTAAAATGATGCATTGCACATTTTTATGCTTTGCATATCATTTTTTACTATTGTTTGTTTTCCTGTGTGTAACAAAAGGTTCTCATCATTTCTGTTTTATCAGGGACAAAGAGGAAATCAAGGGGAAAGGGGAGTGATGGTGAGCCACAAACTGTTCACTCAGTCACGCAAGCAGATCACACTGTGACTTTATTGATCTTTGTATTGCTAATCTAAAATAACACAAACTTGAATTCACACATTTGTATTTATGTTCGGTTTTTCACCATAAGGTGTAGGATTGAGACTTTGGTCCCACAGAATGCCATAAATCAGCTTTATCAAGTCAATAATTCAATAACTAATTAAAGGTTTTTTGCAACACTGCAGGTCAATGACCTAGACTGACTATATGGAGGAATGGATTGTATTTTCTTTGAATAACACTGAAGTCAATACATTTAAAGATTCCAGTGGAAATAAAGCCTCATGTATGATATATTTCAAACTGGATTGGGAAACAACCATGTGTCAGCTCTTTTAGTCCACTGGAAATTATAAATGGAAAAGTGCTGTTCTGACTTCCAACATGGTTTTACGCTAAAATGAATCAATTTCATGTCATGCAAACACAATTAACTTTGGAATGGAACAAGAAATCACAGCCATATTTATGTAATCCAATCCAATGGTGTTAAAGTGTTGCATTTAAAACACATTAGAGCCCATTTTCTACTGTAAATACTCATCAGTTATGTGTTGAATGGGATACAGTCTATAGTTCAAACCTGGAGTAAAGTCTACAGCAGAGACAGGCAACTTTGGGTGCCAAGAGGGCCACATTGATACAGTTCTCCATGCCAGAGGGCCAAATTGTTACAAATGGTAGGGAACTATTAACTAGACTATTATAATTAGGCCACTGATACATCAATAAAAGGAATAAATACATAGCTTTAATCAAAATTCATTAAACCAGTACTGACATTTATATTGAACTCAAATGCTTATTATTGCTTTATAATAATAAGCTAAACACAGAATTTAAGCCAACTTAAGCTACTTTTTCAGTGGCTTGAACAGTGGATTTACTGGTTATTATTTTCTTTTCCATTTTTCCCTGGAATGTATTTTATCCTGTGTAATTTAAATTTTACAGAGACAATTGCAGTAAATTATATTTGCTAATTTATTACAGACACATACAAAAACATTAATCAAAGATTACTGTTTTTCATGTTGTAATGAATTTATACAAGTTATTGTACTGGTAACTGGAGATGAAATCCTTCACGGCAGATCTGTCTTATTTTCTACATGTATACAGCTTATCAGTCTTGCACCCCTATTTTATGGCATATACTACAGCAGTAAAGACCAGTTTTAGAAACTGGAATTTCATTTTCTAATATGTGACTTTAATCTATGTTTTTCAGGGACTAACAGGGGGAAAGGGAGAGCCTGGTCGACCTGGGGAGCGTGTGAGTTTGAGCTTGTTTCGGAGTCATATATGTATGAATAATTTCCCTCAGAAGGCTTCATGTCATTTTGTCTGTCATAATGGAATACCAAAGACACTGCAGCTTAATTCTAAATGTGAATAGCGCCATCCTGTGGCCATTTATAATGCACAATAATTCCTTCACTGGGAGGCAATGTTCCAAGACATTTTTTTTGCACTCTTGTTGCAACACTTTTTACTTATTCACATTATATGGTCTGTAACCATCAGTGAATGCATCTTTATTTGTATAGCACTTTTCATACAAAACAATATAACACAAAGTGCTTTACACACAAACAAAATTAATAATAGAAAACATGACTCCATCCCAACCAGCCCTCACACATGAAGAGAAGTAGGTCAATTATGATAAAATAAGAGAATGACCTACTAAAAAACAACATTAGTTGCGGCCCTCAGGTTTCAGGTAAGCTGTTCTACAAACAGGGACCACAATGACAACCATATGTTTTAGTTCTGATTTTGAATACTGTTAACAGAGCACTTCAAGAATACCTCAGGGTTCTAATGGGCTCATAAGGTAAGAGCAAATTAGATAACTAAGAAAGGGAAAGGCAATTAAGAACTTTAAAAACCCGTTAAAGAATCCTAAAATCAATTCTAAAACAAACAGGGAGCCAATGCAGAGACCTTAAAACTAGAATTATGATTGCTCTCTTTCTGGTCTTTGTCAGCATTCATGCAGCTGAGTTTTGAAGCAGCTGCAGCTCTGAAATGTTCTTTTTGGGGAGACCAGAAAGATGAGTGTTATAGTAATCTGCTCTACAAGTTATAAAAGCATGAATTAATGTCTCCGCATTGGCTTGAGAAAGAAAGGGTTGCACTTGGGTAATGCTTTTTTTCACATCCTAGGTATCTGGTTCAGCTCTGATTCAAAAATGATACCAAGATTTTTATCCTGTTGACATGGTTTAAAGATGATGCTTGGAGTTTGCTGAGCAGTTTCTCTCTTAGCCCATGTACCAACGACTACATCTGAGTTTTGTCCTAGTTCAGCTGTAAAAAGTTCTCTGTCATCCATGATTTAATATCTAAAATACAGTAGGGCATCAAGAGTCATCAGGAGACAGCGATGTACAGTTCTGTGTCACTAGCATAGCTGTTGAAATTAATGCTGTAACATGTTAAAAAGTCTAGGGCCTACAACTGAACCTTGGGGAACACCAGATTTCATTTCATAAAGTTAAGATGAGCATTCCCCCAAACACAAAATTGTCTGTCTGTAAGCTAAGATTAAAACCAGTTAAAACCAGTAAGATTACCTTTATGTACTATGATTATATGATTAGCTTCCCTACACATATTTATGTAATCTGTTTATAACTTGTCATGAAGTTCATGAAATTTGACTTTTAACACACTCTACATTTTCTTCACGCATGGATATCTATTCATCTCATTTAAAATGATGGGGCCATATTATGTTATACTGCAAAATCCCTTTATTTAGCCCACAGGTGGGGCTGTAACATAATGTTGCATGATTCTGATTTGTGTCAAATATTATTTTATATCTAACAAAAACATTTTTAAGTCTCTTTAACTGTATGTTTTGTTGGATTAAAAGATAAGGATTTCTCTCTTTTCACAATAATTAATCTATTTTAAGGATCTAGCAGCTCTTTTGAGGCATGTGCTCCCTACCCTAAGTTTGACTGAGTTATCCTGACTTTCTTTGACAGGGCTTCACTGGTCCAACAGGACAAAAAGGAGAGGTATGTTTAGCTGAATGCAAGTAAACAGTAAACAGTGAACCTCCACCCAAACTGAGTTGTTGTATTTCTAACTCCCTTGGTCTTTTTGCCAGAAAGGGACAGCAGGAGAACCGGGACAGAGAGGCCAAGAAGGTCAAGTGGGGCGGCCTGGACAGTCTGGTCACTCAGGACCACCTGGCCCCAGAGGGCTGCAGGGGGACACAGGTCCACCAGGCCCACCTGGACCTGAAGGACGATCTGTATGTTTGCTATATACATTGAGCTAAATGTCGTTAAAATATAAAGGTTTTTTTAATTAATATGATGATGATATATTGCAAAAATTACTATGAATCAACATATTCCGTCATTTTTCATTCCAGGGAAGTCTAATGTCAGACAGTCACATCCGACAGATCTGCAGGGAGATACTTCAGTGTGAGTTTCATTATAGACTGATAACCTGTCTCTCTTTGTTTTGACCACAGATCAGATTTTAATATCTTTCTATTGTCATTCATCCTAGCTGAGCTGCCTTTGTTGTTGATGAGTAACCAGCAGGGTAGCTGTACAAGATGTCAAAGCCGGCCTGGATCTCCTGGCCCTCCTGGTCCAATGGGGCCCCAGGGACTCAGGGGTCTTCCTGGACTTATGGGCTCCAGGGGTCAGCCAGGCCACCCTGGTCGACCAGGGCACCATGGAATTAACGGGCTGAAAGGTAAAGCCGGTGTCAGACTTAACTATCAGTTATAAATTTCCTTTGCTTGAGGCTTAAAGCAAGTATTTTTATGTTTGCAGGAGAACCAGGTCTCAAGGGTGAGAAAGGGAGTCCTGGTCGAACCACCACTGGAGACCAAGGGCCAGCCGGGCCCCCAGGTAAAAAGAATATAGCTAATGATTCAGTTTCACTAAGTGGCAACCTCTGATGTTGAAAAATGAAGCCAAAACAGAGATGAAAAAACCTACAGTTCCTTGCATTTCTAATTTAGGATAGCTGAAAAAGTCCTAAAGTTCATTCAACACAAAAATTACACTGCATTCACAGTAGAAATGAACATGTAAACAGCCTCAAACAGCTCATGTGTTTATTGGCACATGGCGCAGGAGAGTTGAATGTTTTACAACTCACTGGATGTCATATATATTAACACATCTGAAGCAAACACAAGATACTTGTGTTCAGATAAGCACTCAGTGAAGAAGCTCCTAAACCCAGTTTAATACTTACTATTTGCCTCTACAAGTCAATCAAGCTGACCAAAGGGCAGCAAGAAGCCAACACTTTGCCGGGGTTGTCAAGTGGGAACCCTCCTTCACTGGATTTTTGTTCAGTCAGTCCCATGACACCTCCAGAGGGCTGACAGTGATCTCCAGCATCCTGAACCAGCCCCCCCCCCATGCCAGCTCCCATCACCCACCATGCCAACACTGAGACATTCTCTTCCTTACCTACCCCACGACATGGTTATCGCAGTCAAAACAGAATTGCTGCATTCAACAGACCCAGGCTTGGCAAGAGGGTAGGGGAAGCAGAGCTAGGATTAGGTGCCCTGGCTTGGGCTAGCAGTTAACCCCACCGGACTACAGTTACTCAAGGAGTTATGCATGATTGGGGACGGCTGGTCTGAGTTTCACGTGGACACATTAGGCCTGCCTCAACTCCTCCTGCCTGTTGCCAGGTTCATGCAAAGTGACTTTGAGACTGGATTTCTTCTCTGGCAGCCAACATCACTGGACATCAAAACAGCTTATAAGTGATGTCACTGAGGGTTAGCCGAACAGCCTAATGGTCACTTAATTACAGTAGCTACTTTTTCTATCAACTTAATAAAACAGCGTGATTATCAAGTTGCCACTAACTTTTCCTGTACATTTGAGATTAATTTCAACAGTGTATCATCTTAAATCTAGATCAAAAATTTTTCTTTGCAGCAAAAACATGAAGCTAATCTTTTGGAGCTAATCAGGAAGGCAGGAATGGGAAGAGTCCGCTGCTTGATAAAGGAACGGCAGCTGCGCTTTCACGGGCATCTGGCACACTTTCCCAGGCCTGGAAATTTTGTATATAATCAGTTAGTAACTGCTTGTCTTCCTTTCACATAACTGAATTCCCACCACAATTTGTTGCCTAAAAATTCACCAGACTTCAGGGAATTTAAGTGTTGGAGTTTCCCATGATATATCTTATTTCTTGGGCTTCACTTTGTTTAAAGAACCGGGGAGGGCTATCTATTGGACCCCCCTGGCTGGTTACTTTTTCCCACAGACCGAGCACTCAATACATCTTTGGAAACCCCCACTATATCCATGTTCTTCACAGTCTATGAGTTGTACTTGGTTTCTCCTTGAGAGTCTAATTCACTGGGGAAATTCAAATGTTGTCAGATATTTACTGTCTTCTACAAATATAAACACTTCCATTGGTCTGATAATGACTTTTTTTTCTCAGGTCCAATGGGTCCCCAGGGGTATGGTAAGCCAGGTCCTCCAGGTAAGCCTGGGTCTCCTGGTCTAAACGGGGCAGAGGGCAAAAGCGGTAATCCTGGCATACCCGGCCAGCCTGGGGTGTGTGATCCATCCATGTGCTATGGTAGCATGATGAGGCGGGATCCTTACAGCAAAGGGCCAAACTATTGACGTAATGCATCGTCTCAAGCTGTCACGGAACAAACAGACATTCTCAGGAAGATCTCATCTTAATAGTTTCACTCTGTTGTGGAAATAAAAACAGACCTCCTCTAACAACCTCGACGTGATTTCAGACAGTCAGCAGAACCGAATTCCTTCATTTGCTCATTGTTATTTTGTATTATTATTATTCACATCTTTTGAACATGATTTGTGCTTTCAGTGGTGTAAAGATCATTCATTATTGGCTCCGTTTGATGCCTGTCACATGAGCACCTATAACTCATGGACTATATGTATGTCTGGATTTTTCTTTAGCCAGTGTGGCTGGTACAGTTTTCCTTTGCTGCATGTTGCTTCCTATTTTTTCTGTAAACATGGAACAGGTGCTATAAGTTCTGTTAAAAATGCAGCTTATGTTATCTATAAATGTAATTAATGGTGAAATATATCACCATAACATGTAGAATTTGCAGTGTTTTACTATAAGACTGTACGTTTTGTTTCATGTAGCTGGTTACGAGCTGCTGTATTCTTCTTTCTATGGCAACCTGTCTGAATGTTAAATCACTATGAAAACATTGGATCACAGCTAATATTTTGTATCATCATTATTACATCCCTGCATCAAATTAACCATTAATTTCCATGGCATTTAAATGTAATTACACAATTAAATGTTAATGATATAAGAACATGGTTACTATTTTTGAGAACTAATATGTAAAAAATGTCCTTGAGGCACCCTTTTATTACTGTAGAAGGTATTTTGTTGTTATTTATAAAGAAGTCAGAGCTGTCTTTATCAGCAGTGATGTGTCTTTAACAGCTTTTGTATTTTTTTACTTTTTGTAAAGATGACTTTGTATGAATCCTTTTTTTACAGGAATTAAAATATGTTAAGGATTTGTGAAATCAGTTGGTTTTTTGCCTCTAGTTCCAGGTTTATTTCTCGATGTGATCACACAGGGACTGGTATCTGGAACTGGTAAGCCCTTTTCCCTGTGATGTGATTTCTGGATGTTTACATTTTTACAGCACTATCTAGACTGTGAGAAGGATACTTGAACAGCTCAAACCAGAAGCCTGTGCAGGATGTGTTACAGTACCTATGAAAAGTATTCACTCCCTTAGATGTTTTACCCTTTTATTAATATTCTAAATCAATCATTGTTTAGAAAATGTGTTTGTTTATTATAAAAAAAAACTTTTCAGTGTCAACGTGAAAACAGATTTCTATAAAATAATTCATTTAAATAAAAATATGCAAGGTGAACTAAGTGATTGCATAACTATTTATCCCCTTTGAAGTGAATGACGTAATTCAACAGAGGCTCAGTCAACTGGTCTCACAGTTAGGGAAATGAGGATCACCTGAGTGCAGTGAATGTGTCTCAAGTGATCGTAGTACATACACACCTGTGTCTGGATGGTCCAGTCACTGGTTAATCAGTATTCCTGGCTACCATTACACCATGAAGACAAAAGAATACTCCAAGCAACTCAGAGAAAAGGTTATCAAAGTTCTGTTCAGTTAAATTATAAATAAAGTATAAATAAAGTGCATCTACTAAATACTGACTTGAAGGAGGTGAATATTTATGCAGTTACTTATTTTGCATTACATTTTTATTGAATTGACATTACTTTGTAATAATCTGTTTTCACTTTGACATTCAAAAGTTGTTGTCAAAAAAGGTAAATGATACTGACCATGATTGATTTATTAAAAACAATAAGGTAAAACACTGAAGGGGGTGAATACTTTCACAGGCATTATTATGTCAAACTTCAGCTGTAACGTTGTTTCTGTGCACTAGATGGTGCTGTTTGGTAAGATTCCAGCATTTGAAGGACTTTTTTTGACTGCACCTTCCATCATATGGGAACTTCAGACTGTTGATGTTTTTAATTACCCCAGCATACTCACTTCAACATGTTGTTTACCTAAAGCTCATTTGAGAGTGAAGCTTTCTCTGTCAAAGCTTTTTGCTTTTAATTAACTTTAAAATCTGAACTTTTATAGTTATAAAGATTGAAATCACTGGAGAGTAAAGATATGCAGTTGGTCTGTGGCTGCTTTATCAGCCCTTGAGGCACTTCTATCATTCTCTTGATCTGCTTGTTAATGGGAATTGTGGTTTCACAGTATTATTGTGCTTTAAAGTGCAGGGTATTACAATTGAAGCTATATCAAGAAGGTGTAGACAATTCAAATTTCACGCTTATCCCACTAGTTTTTGACCCCTTACAGCACTGATCTAGACCCATAATGACCGATCACAACCAAAACGTCAAACATATTCAACAACTCAAATCAATTTAAAGAAAGGTGTTGCAGTTTGGACCTTAACATATGACTGAACAAAGGACAAAACAGTTTTTTTTTGTTTAAGAAGTGTATCATTACAGAAGCCCTGGAAGAGCAAAGTTAAAAAAGTTAAAATCTTGAAGTGAAAGAAGTAGCAATCACCCCAGGAAAACCAGGTAGCATAAAGAACAAAAGCATGCTGTTTGCCTAAGTGTCAGAAGTCACATGTACACCCATTTTAACATGTATAGTTCATGTTCTTGATCCAAACTCGGTCTGCCACTGACATTTCAAATCTGTGGAATCTGTTGGCAGAGTTTTGCCCATCATGCCCTTGGGCAGAGTGTTCAGATGTGTAGCCTGTTGTACTGCGATCCCTGCTGGGATTCCTTTACTCATGTTTCTGGTGGATTTTAGTTGTTTATGTTAGACATTTTTGCACCATGGGTGAAGTTATCACTAAGTTAGTGACTTCCCACCTGTGGAAATAGATGTAAAGCATGGTGATGTGTTGCTGTTCAAAGAGCTGTCTCTTGTATTTCCTTTGCCTTTCTGCTTTATCATTGTAGAAGGACACATCAATTTTCCCCAGGTGGTAAACATGAGGTGGCAAACTCCAAATTGAAATAAAATGCTAAAAGTACTCTTTAATGTGTGATAAAATAACATTGAGAGTTCAGAAAATAAAACTTTTAAAATATTAACACTTTCCAATGCATAAACTTAACTCTGAGCATGTTAGAATTACATAAACTCTGGAGGTGTTTAACCCTCTGAGAGCTTATTTACACTGTTTTTTTTTTCCTGTTCTGGCTTAGGGCTCAGCTCGGCTTCACCTCTGTCTTTCCTTTAGGTTGATCTAAAGTTAGTTAGCAGCTACGTTTTCAAGTTGGAGAGGTGGAAAAAGAATACGACTACTGTATTCGAGTAAAAGAAAAACTTACTCTGGTTAAAACTTACCTACTCAAGTAAAAGTAAAAAGCATCTAATTTAAAGCTTGGCAAGAGCAACATGAAGATAGATATTCTACCAGATCATTCAGGTAAGGCCACACCTCTATAATAAAGTAAAACACAAAGCAAAAATGACAATGTTAATTAAACTCATGCACCGTTACATTTAGCACTTTGAAAGTGTCTATATTGGTCCACACTACATGCAGTTAAACTACACTTTTGGACGTGTTAAATGTTTAACAATACGATAGCTGAGGTAACTCTTGAAAATCTGTGGTAAGGTGAGTCTTCACTTGCAAGAATAAAGCAGATAATTAACCTTGAAAGGAAACATACTGATAAAGAATATGCTCCATGCGTCCTTTCAGAGCATCTAAAGTCACAGGCAACGACTTGGTGTATAACTTCACTCATGGTGCAATTGTATCTCACATGGAAAACAATGACAATCCACCAGAAACATAAGCAAAAGGACCCAAGCTGGGTTGCCTGTAAAAAAGGCAACATCTATCATAACAAAACACATATTAAAAAAAAAAACATCTTAACACTCTACCCAGGGGCATGATGGGAAGCTCACACAGTCAACTCCAACAATAAAGGCCATTTTACGCAGAATAGAGATAAAATTACACACTGGGAGTTTGAGTCAACTCTGAAAGGTTTAACCATGAGATGTCAACATGCCAGTTTGTGCTGTGATATGGAAACATTCTTTCATTATTTGTACTGTCTTGTCAACAGAGGTGGAAAAATTACAGTAGAATTGTACTCATGTAAAAGTACAATACATTTGGTTAATCTTATTAAGTAGAAGTAAAAACACTGACATCAAAATATACTCAAAAAAGTACAAGTACCCCCAAAAAACTATTAAGCCTAATTAGAGTAATTTAAGTAAATGAAATAGGTTACTTTCCACCCCAGATAAATGGCATTAAGACTTTTCTCTTACAGTAGACGGGCAAAACAGAGTAAAATCAAATACTTGCATGTATATCTTTTTCCACATTTATTTCCAGACACAAATTCATGAGTTACTGAAAACAGCTTCAGGACCCACTTTTGGGTCCCAACCCACCAGTTGAGAACCACTAGTATAGACTTTTCAATAAAATATTTTTCACTTAATCCATTAGGTTATGATCCCTTCTAACAGACCTTGTTGTAGGTGCTGAATGCAGCTGGAGCCCTCTCCCATAAACACGCAGACTTCAATAACTTGAGGTGATTAAAAGGCTCTGTCATTATTCTTTCACTCGTTAAGACGGCCTCTCAGATTTCAAGTGTCTCCTTTTACACTCCCGAGCCGCCACATTCATCATGGGAGCAGGCTGAAGTTTTACTGCGGCCGCTAGAGGTGGATGCAAAAACAGACGTTGAGTGTGGGATGGACTCTGAGGGCAACGAGCCCCAAAACGCTCTGAGAGGGCGAGGGAGGAAAAAAAGGAAAAATGCGAGCTAGGGCATGAGTGCAGTGCAACTCTCTGCTCAGTTTTTGACACAGTTCAACACTTTTCATCCGCTGGAAACTCCGAGGTTATCCTTCGACTTTATGGGCGTACCTCCCTGTTTTTGCATCACAGAGGAGTAAGGTGAGGGACAGGGTCACAGCTCCATAAATACTTGGTGTGGCAGCAGAGACTTTTGGATGGACCCTGGAGGAGTACAAACTACTGCGCACAGGAGAGGAGCGCCGACTTTTCTGCAAGTTGATACCTCCTTTGTGAAGAAGCTGAGTGCCACCAGGAAAGCTGTGGTGCCTCATCATAATATGGAAAGTCTATGAGTTCGCATTAGCAGAGATACAACTTGTTTCATTGTGCTCAAAGAGTGCGATGTAGGTCAACTTGTCAAGATGACAGCGCTATCACCTTTGCACCGTGCTGTTCTCGGACTCGCGTGGAGCTGCTTGAGTTTTCTGTCCTGCACCCATTGCGGGTTAGGTGACAACCATGTGCACTCAAGTTTTATTTACAGGAGATTGCGCAATCACGAACGCAGGGAGATCCAGAGAGAGATCCTCTCCATCCTGGGCTTACCTCACCGGCCGAGGCCCTTCAGTCCCGGCAAGCAGGCGTCCTCCGCGCCGCTCTTCATGCTCGACCTTTACAACGCCATGGCCGTGGAGGAGGAGGAAGAGGAGGGGGCGAGGAAGAGCTTTGGTGCCAAAGCTCAAGGGCACTCCAGGAAGGGTTACTACAACCCGCAGCATGCCGGGTACTCGCGCGCGCCACAGCCTTATCGGGCTGCTCCTCTGTTAGGCCACAGCCCCGCGCTCACCTCAGCGAACGAGAACAACTTCCTCAATGATGCCGACATGGTGATGAGCTTTGTCAATTTAGGTAAGCTATTAAAGTGCAAAAAAACTCTTCTTCACCAGACACAGACTCAGCACTCAGAAAACTTCATATAAATGAAAATAAAGGCGAGTTTACGTTTTAGTTTGCGTCGAAGTGAAGTTAAAAACCGCTAAAGTTAATTTAAAATTCTCACTCTAGCTTTTTTTTTCCATTTAGACACCGTTCACCCCTCTGTTACGGAAATTAATAAGGTACAAAATACATTTCCGTCGAGTTACCCCGGTTTGTGTACTCGAAGAAAAGCTCTTCATTTCAATCACATTCATTGCAAGGTGCAAAATAGACCGGTCCAACGGTGCAAGAGCCAGTGATGCAATATATTAATAGCCATTATAAAGAACACCAACTCACTTTGTGCTACAATTCACGTTACTCTTATGGTGACAGTCTATTTTGTTCAAAACAGCCACAAAGTCAGATTATTGGGTGATAAAGGCAAATCTAAATATATTTTTAATATGGCTACCAAGATTAATCGCAGTTAACTAAGATCCATAATTAGTGCACTATTTTTTTAATCACGATTAATCTCATGCTTAATTGTCCCTATGAGTACACTTTGGATAAGCCACAGTGTCTCCCTGCAGCCACAGTGATGTAAAAAAGTCCACCACTGCTCCTTAATGTCTCATTTCACTTCTAAAAACTCAAAGACAGCTCAGTGGACAAGTCAAAAGTCATGTGCACCTTGTGATATCAAATATTTTCCTTTTTTACCATTCCCTTATTTCCTTTTAAAACCATAACAAGTTCCTTTTTCCATTTTTTAAGTTCAAGTGAAAATCTATAAAAGCAGCTCTTTATCCATACAGGAAGTCAGTTACACTTAGTTTGGGACAGTAGAAAAAATCCAAATTGACACAAAAAGTTTTAAATACAAAAAAGTGGAATTTTAAAATGTGATGTAAAGCATACGATTAATTGCTATTTACTGCAGAAATTCTGAGATGAATCACAATTAAAATCTAGTTTTAATAGTAACAGTAAAACTAAGCCTTATCAAAGTGCTACCAACAGCACTGTAACAACCAGCTGACAGACTTGAGCTTTATTAAAATGCACCTCTTTTTTATGGAGCTTAAACTTTAAACCTAAATGAGCTCAATCCTGGCGGAGCTTAAATAAGACAGAAACGCATCCCTGGCAAGTGCAAAAATTTAGACCTAAAACTTCAGACCTCTGAACCGTCTTTAAAGGAATGAGGTTAAAAAAAGAGAAAAGCAGCTGATCGAGGTACATATCCCAGCTGTGCACTCTGGCAGAAACTTACCTATCTGTTAATACCAATAAATAACTTTAAAAGTTATTATCCTTGCTTTTATCACTGAGTTACCTCAGCTTGTTTTCTCAAAGAAATGCACAATATAATTCACATTACATGCAAGTTACAATAGGTGCAAACTAAACATTTAATTTGATGTACGACAGCATGAGAGCCCTCAAGTACTAAACATTACACCACTTTTTAATCCCCTCATATATTTGTGCTATCACCTTCAGCTCATGCAGCTAATTCATCTTGCTTAAATGAAGTGACGTGTAGATTAAATGTAAGTAATCTGTGCTTTGTTGTGTAAACATAAGTAACAGATCTAAGTCATTCTCTGGCCTCTGATGCGTTCAGGTGCTGGTGAAATATTTTGTGTTTAACAGAATTAGGCCCAACATTTTGACCTCAACAATTTGTGCTGCTTTCGATTAAAAAAGAAGCAGATCTGTGGGATGATTGTGTTTGTTCAGTAGCCGGGACCCTTAACCCTGCAGTTCAGGGAAACTTATCAGATGACTGTCTGACCTTGAGAAAATTGGTTTAAATTGTTTCCTGTTGTTAAAAGGGGAGTGATATTGACATATATCTTTTTTCACTGAAGCAGTGTCCCTAAGAAAAAAGCATTAGCTCCATTTTTGTATTTGCAAAATTAAGAGTATATGTTGTTTTTTAATGAGTTAAAATATTAAACTTGCCACTGAAGCTTAGTCTAAATTGAAATATTAGGTATGATGCTGCTTTAAAAACAAAGAATACAGCAATAAAAAGAGCGAATAAATTGGTAAGTGTTGATTTAATTTTTATAAATGCGAAGCAAAACATGTAAAAGTAAGTTTGTGTAGAGCTGCTTGGATGTCTAATCCCTCACCTTGGCCTGAGCCCATCTGTTTCCACTTACCACTATAGCAGGGCATGTACACTGTCAGCCTTGAAAGCTCTGCTCTCGTTCTGGGGACTGTCAGTGAAGTGTTCAATGGGGCTCTGTCTTTATTACAGTACAACCACATATAGCTGCTGACCTCAACTGTTTTACAAACGTCTATGCGGCTTGTCACGCGGTTTAATATGCTTACTGTAACCATTTGAGCTTACAATGTTTGAATAAGAAGGCGGCTATTTAAAATTTATGATGCAAGAGGAATGAAAACAACAGTCTTACAAACACAATATTGATCCTTTCATGGTGGGATAAACATAAGAATACAAACAGGCAAAGTAGACCCTTTCCAGGCTGCAGAGTCTTTTAATATCTCATCTTCAGTCATTAAAAAAGTTAAATGCTCTCAGTGGCACTTCTGCTTCACATTACTGCCCATGGCTAAAATAATGGAGCGAGCTCAGTGGGTAAAAATCAGGCCTGACCTCTGACATGTGTGTGCTAAGTAGCCGCAGGCGCTCTTAGTTGATAAAATATCAGGGAAATGCACTGCATGATATCACCGCAGATGTCAGACAGTCCACTGACCTCAGCCACATGCCTCCTTTCTGCTACAAGGCAGGGGAGTGAGACATGGAATTGACTATCATTTGTCATTTTCATAATATTGATAAGGCTCTTTGATGCTGTGATTTCACAGCAATCCTGCAGAAATAGATAAAACTTCATAAAAACCAAGCCAGACTTATCTTTTGTCAATTCTTGCAAATATCAAACATTTTCTAAACTGCAAGTCCCTAAAGACATCTGAGAGGACTTGTTATTTAGGTTGAAAATTTACTGAACACTTTTAGGGCATTGTATGAAAGCTGCAGGAGGTCAGTATAAGGTCAGAAATGAGGTCAGAGTAGACGCTCACATGACGTGAAGAATCCTGTCTGGTCTTTACTCTCACTTGAGGAGCAGACGAAAGTGTCTTTAATTGAAATCAGCCTGTTTTTCTTAACTGACAGCCCATTCATCATGGCCAGAGAATGCAGTAAGGCACACAGTAGAGGGCCTGTCTGGGAACTGCTACCTGTATTCAGTTGACTGATTTAATGAACTGGAAAGTGCTTTTGTTGGTAGTGAAAATGTTTGGATTGGACCTGGAATGTAAAAGAAGATGTGATAAATAACGTTTTCTGTGCCTTAATGCCGCCATATTTCCTCCTTCAAGCAATGTGCGCAGCAGTTTAGGAGTTGAAGTCATATGTTTGGACCAGTGTAAGCTTTCGCCTCTGCCAGCAAAAATTGAAATTCATCATAAACTATTTTCTTTCCCAGTCGAGAAAGATAAAGATTTTTCTCACCAACGGAGACACTACAAGGAGTTCCGTTTTGATCTGACTCAGATCCCAGACGGTGAGGCAGTGACTGCTGCAGAGTTTCGGATCTATAAGGACCGCAGCCATGCCCGCTACGACAATATCACTCTGAAGGTTTCCATATATCAAGTCATCAAGGAGTATCAGAACAAGTAAGTACCTAAAGAAGCATAAACACACACAAGGCAGTGTTGGATTCTAATTAAGATTACTCGTCTACGGTTGTCATGTTTCAAGCATATTTTAAAGTTTTGCTCTTGGGCATTTATGCACTGATGCATTGGTTTACATCAGTGCCAGATGATATCAGCCCTGTTGACAAAAATCAGCCATTTACAAATAACACAGTACAAACAGACATCTGTAGCCAATGTTGACATGTTACTTCAGATCTATTTTATGCTGACATCTAGTTTACCCAACTGCTGATTCAAAGTAGAAGTGCTTTATTTGACAGAAGAAGTCACCTGTTTGAAGACCTCTGGTCTGTTTTCATAGTCAAACATGAGTGAAAATGTAGGCACAGTTCGTCTTACATCAAAAGAGGTAAAGTTCAAACATCAGTATCGGCCCTAATTTTCAACATCAGTGCATCTGAACATATATTGTAGATAGGACAGTGGGTAGAGTCAGAAACTGGGGAGAGAGTGGGAAAGGACATGCAGGGAAGGAGGCACAGGCTGAATTTGAACCTGTCTTTCATGCATCAAGGACAACAGCCTCTTAACATCAGGTGCACAGACATGACCACTGGGCTACCAGCATCCCACCATAGAAGACTTTTTTTCTTGTTATTTGGAGACATGACAATATCCAATGCATCTAACATTAACAACATTACAGACTTTACTGGATTCCCTTAAAACGATTAATCCATCACCTGGCTGCCCTGTTCTTGTTGGAAATTAGGAAGGCAAGTTCCTAAGAATCCAAAAGTTGTTGTGCTTAATGCTTTCCCACCTTTTACATTTGCAAAACACTTTAGTAAGTTAAGTATGAATAGCAGGAGCAGGTAGCTCCTTATGAATGTCCAGAGATTATATATAAAATATCAGTTTAAAAAAGGGCAAAGAGCAGATGATTTCAATGAAATTAGATCTTACAGATTTTACATACTTAAACTATTTAGTTCAGATCCACTGAAGCTTTTCTTTATGCATTCTGAGGGAAAATGACAACTTTTCTATAATGTAGACATGTACTATTTTGATCCATTTCTCATGGTGAGTGGTTCTACCTTTAACCACTTTCTAACAAGGCCCTTTTCACTTGCTACCAATAACCAGTAATGGTATTTTTTGTAATTACTGTTCCAATTCTTGAGTAGTATATCAGCATAGTACACAGTTTCACATTTGAAGGGAATGTTAGTATCCTGGCGGTTCTATAAGATGTAAAAGTGAGTAGCTCTACTGGTTCCAAAAAGCCTTCAACATGCTTGATGCAATATTTTTATACTTTAATGTAATTCTAGTAAACATCAAAACAAAAAAACTATAGTCCTACACATCCAATATTGAGTAATTTCTGGTTTTAAGTTAACAAAGACTGCAGGAAAACTCTTGCGCACTGTTTAAATTGCACTAATATATTGGCAATGTAGTCAGTGTGCAGGAGCTTGTCTACAATTTTTGATGGATTCATTCCTCTCAAGCAGATTTCAATTTTTTAAAAGTTCTGATACTTTTCTATTCTCTCAGCCATTAAAGTAAAAAAATGTCTACATTATATGGATAAAAAAAATAGTACAGAAGTATCAAAATCTTGACTATCTTAGTCTACTGTGTGTAATTCTGTGTTTGATATATTTCTGCTTTGCATCAGTAGTTTTTCATGTCCCGTGACCTATAACCACCAGATGCAAACACAACATTTTTGCAACACAACTGTAAATGTCACAGAAGTGATTACAGATTAACCACGGACATATGAGGCAGTAAAATTAGTTTACAATCCAGCTAATACATGACAAGGTTTCCTTTATTGAGGTCTATTAAAAATGTGAATAGTTTTTCCCTTTTTTAATAATCCCTAAGAAAATATTAAGTCCAATATTGACTGGAATTCTCATAAAGCAGTCTGAATGACGATGCTGCTTTTAAAAAGACACTTTAAAGTACTCAGAAAAAGACACATCACCTTTGTCAAAGTCTAAAAACTTTGACAGGAATACATTTGGCCTCATATATCACACAAAAAAACATATCAAAAATAATAAAAACATCAAGGTGGTGAAGGACCGACATCCAGCTAATTCTCAAAGCAACAAGCAAAGCTCATCCAAAGTTAAAACAGCTGTTACACTATTGTATTAAGTAAAACTAAACAAGCTTGTTCCATGATGTTATCTCATTTCACAGTTAAACAGTCCAACAGCTATTGTCTCACACTGTTGAAACTTTCCACTCACACAGAACGGCCTTCTATCTCCAACTCTGCTCTCCTTCATTCGCACCGTGTCTGCCTTACAAATATAGTTCTCGGATAAAGAGAACTCCATTAGCAAGTTGGCCACTTACGGAGCTTGGAAGGTCCATCAGTTATCACTCGTCTTGTGTTGCCTGCCAAGCTGGCCGTGTCCCAGATGAAACCATGAGGGCCCGTACTGGGGGGGGGGGCTCCCGTGGGTGCTCTCTCGGCCACTGTTATGCCCACCACCTGCCTGTCTTAACAATATTCCGGAAGTTTAAACCATTACATAGCTGAATACACAAGGGTGTACTTAAAAGTGGACCCACATTCGCTTGCCAAAAATGTGTGTGGGTGATTGAAGGGGAGATATGGCCCTCCTGGGCTTTGAAAAGGTTCAAGTCACTCTGCCATCTTAAAGGGGAAGACTGCTCCGTTTAAGTTTTCACACACGTTTTCATGGGGAATTGCATGTTTTTATTAGTGTTCAGGAAGAAGAACAAATCCTTCCCAAGGTGAGAAGTCTTAGAAACAACACTGGCATATGTGTTTCACAATAAATCACTTTACTCCAGTTTTCTTTCCCTCAAATTTAAAAGCCAGAAGGAATTTACTTTTGCTAGACTGTTATTAGTTTGCAAGGTCTTAATTATTCTTTATGTATTATTCTTTCAGCTTGTTATTGTGTCAAAATATTCTCTCTCATCATAAATCACAGGCAACATGGATTTAATATAGGACTTAAATCACTTTTCCTAATTATTCTAAGACTGGAAGTTAGAGCAAAATCTTTGGTAAAGATAAATCTATCATGTTTGATGCCTTTCCTCCATCGTTTCCAGTAAATATATAATATATAAAACACTTCTAGCCTTGAGTAAGGCTGACATAAGTCTTTAGTATGGTTATTGGTTTTAATTGCTAATGTGTGTATGCCATTTTACTTCGTTTTAACAGCGATCTATGATCCTCAACAAGGGATGCACAATATTATCTGTATGATATCCGTATTGGCAGATATAAACATTTCTGCTAATATTCAAAACCAATATTCTGGCTAAAAATCTGCCTGTATCTGCTTTTAATGTTGGCCGTATGAACAAATACATTTTTGGACTTTTAGGCTCTTTATCCTCAAACTTCAAATCATGTGCTTTAAAGACTGAAGTTTTATGTCTGAACTACATTTAAATATCAGTATGATGTATTTGTATTGGCTAACATTATCTTGAAAATACTTGCATATCAAATATAAAAAAAAAAAATCCAAATTGTGCATCTCTATCCTTAACACACAGGTTTTTTTTCAGGTTGTCGAAAACTGAAAATTTCTAACCATGATGTACATCAGAATTTCTCGTAATTACCCCCCCCCCCCCCCATTTTCGTTGCGTTTACAAATTCCTCTGTCTTGCATTTAAAACATTTTTAGTTTTATTTTGAAGTTTTCACTGTCTTAAACTAAGAGTAACTGACTTCCTGTTTGGATATAGACTTTCTTTTATTTTGAAAGGAACCTCAGCTAGATCAAAAGTTATGACTCTAACCACAGAAAAAGGCACTTGTTATGGATTGAAAATCAATCAAACAATCAATCAAACATAATTTTACAGCGCTTTTCATTAGGTTTGGCTGTTGTTTGGGTTTCTTAGGATACCGGTGCTAAATCGATACCTTTAAAATGGTGTCGGCGGCTAAATGTTGCCTGAACTAATACTTTTAAAAGGGAAAAAAAAAATGTTGAAGTTGGTGTGTGAATACAAGATTTCTCAGTAATGTCAATGATTCAGGGTAGTATCTTTAAAAGATGCCAATAGAACAAAGGATAAGAAAAAGAACGGATATAATTTTATGTCAGATGTTCCTGCTCCATGCTGAAATTAAGTGAGAGCACAAAAATCGCACAAATTACATGAGGTATTTCTTACCCTTTCATTTGAAGTGGCAGTTAATTGTGGCGGTGTACTGAAATGAAACATTGAAATCTGTGTTGTATTTCGGTCTGGTAGGTATCGAATGCGTTGGTACCGGTACCATGTCAGTACCAGATTCCAATACTCTTCCCTACTTTACATTCAAAATAACAGCAGAAAAGGAAAATAAGGGAAAAGTAGAAAGGGAAAGCGGAGATAACACAAGGTGATGCAATGGTGTACTTATTTTACATTACTGTGGCTGCAAGGAGAGGCTGCAGTAGCTTAACTAAAGGGTGCTTTAAGGGAAAATAAAGCATGCAATTAATGCAAAACAAACAAACAAAAATACAAACACTTAGGGACCTTAATTGCATCATGATTAAAGCATTAATGCTGACAGCTCTGGTTTCTGTATGAAAAAAAAAAACATGCTTAATTTCAATTTTATTGATAAACACATATATTAAATATCTTTGAGCATATTTCCAGTCATTTTTGCAATCAGCAGCCAGATAACAGAAGTATTTAAAACAGCCAATGCCTGTCAACCCTCTTCTTAATAATCATCAGTTTGTCCAAAAATCATATTCAAGCAGACTAACAATCTTAGCAAAGTCTTCTGGTGAATTTCAGAGTTAATGGCTTGGCTGATCCCCCCAATTTTGGTAGCCTACAACACAGTTCACTAATAGGTCAAAAGGGCATGCATGGTGTCAAACTGTACTATACAGCCTTGAATTTTGAATTTCTTACTAGTATCTGCAGCTGAAATATAGACCTTTTCCACTCTCTCCTTGTTGTTTTAACCTAAGAAAGGAATGCTTGCGATCTGAAAAAGTGACATCACTCATATACTTCTTCTTGTTCATGAGTGAAACATGAAACTAAAAAAGCAAGAAACTCTTCCAAACACGGGCCTTTATATTGCTTCAGCATGAGAGGTCAAAAACTCAGCAGGGTGCCTTTAAAGTCAGACAGCTACACATTAACATGACCTTTTGTCACTTCACTATATCACAGTGTAAGTATATCCTGCCCTGGGACTGACTGTTGCTACTAACATGATTTTCCGACACTGAAAAGGGACACATGAGCATAATTCCAGGTAGACAGTTGTTTCTAACCCTCACCCTGGTATCCATCCTATTTACACTCTTTGTGAAACAGAACATCCAGCTATCACAGCTGAAGGGTGGGGCTGACATTTTCCTCTTGATTATGGCTCCAGGAACAGTGAACATTCACCAGAACAAACTAAGTTATCACAGGATATTAACTTAATGCTGTAAATTTTAAAAAGGAAGTTCAGCAGTGTGTCACTCATAACAACCGACCTCAGGTCAAATTCCACGTGAGTTTGAGATTTATTTCATGTGTAATAAACATGAATGTCATCTGGATTACTGGGGCCACATGGAAAATGTTGGTTCTCTAGTCGAGCACCATGTAACCACAAAACTGAACAGGCGCTGCCTTATCCAATCTGCCACTTGAAAGGAATCCAATGCAAATTGCGAAGCGGGGCTTTTTCAGCTCAGGGTTGATTGATGCCTTATGTCAGACTCATGATAAAAACACACACAGGCTGATATTCATGATTCAGACTTGTGAACAATCAAATGACTGAAATCTTGGCACACATTTTTACACATCTCTGCAGCTCATTAAAAGTCACAGCTTCTTCAACAGGTTTTGTTAGCTTTTAACCAGTGTTTGCATACAGAAGTATATATGTGCTTTTAAAGTATCAGCTGTTTTCAATGCTGAGGGCTAGGGCTGAAAGAAACTGGAAAAAACTGGCACTGCAAAACCTTTCTTCCCACTATATACACAGTGCATTCAAAAGTATTCAGACCCCCTTTACTTTTTTCAATTTTGTTATGTTGCAGTCTGATACCACAGACAAAAAATTCATTCTTATTCTCATTAATGTACACTCTACCCCATCATGACAAAGTGAAAACAGAATTTTTTTTTTTTTTTGGAAACAAAATAAAAATTAAAAAATATCTGAAATATCACACTGACATAAGTATTCAGACCCTTTGCAAAAAACACATGATAATAACCTTATGTTCTCGATTTCGTTTTCATGTGGAGTTTAGTAAACTCCAGACTGGCTTTTTTGTGTTTCTGCACTGAGGAGAGGCTTCCATAGCTACTCTGCCAGAAGGCCAAATCAGAGGAGGGCTGCAGTGATATTTGCCCGTTTTGAACTTTGTCCCATCTTCCTGGAGCTCAGTCAGAGTGACCATTGGGTTCGCCTGCCCTTCTGCCCTGGACAACAAGCTCTTGGAAGAATCCTGGTTGTGCCAAACTTCTTCAGTGTGAGAAATATGGTGCTCTTGGGAACCTTCAGTGCAGAGGAATTATTTTTGTGGCCTTCCCCAGATCTGTTCCTTGCAACAATTCTGTCTCTGAGCTCTGCCGGCAGTTCCTTTGACCTTATGGCTTGGTTTTTGCTCTGATATGCATTGTCAGCTGTGAGTCCTTCTATTAAGATGTTTGAGCCTTTCCAGATCATGTTCAATAAATTCAATGTACCACAGTTGGACTCATAAGGTGTAGAAACATCTCAGCAACTATCAGGAGAAATGGGAGGCTCCAAAACTAAATTAAAGTGTTTTTGCAAAGGGTCTGAATACATGTGTCAATGTGATATTTCAGGTTTTTCTTTTACATAACTCTGCAAACAATTCTTAAATTTTGTTTTTACTTAGTTATAATAGGGCAATGAGTGTGGATGAATGAGAATAAAAATGAATTTAAACAACTGTAGGGGAAAATCTGAATTCTCAAAAAAATGCATTGAGTTTATACAGGCTAAAGTATAGGCAATTAGCATTTGAATCAAAAAATAATTTTATTATTTAATACCAATGTATATTTTTAACATAGGCCTGCGTGCTTTAGGAAAAACTGTGATGTGCAATAATTTTTTTTAATCTATTGATATGATAATAATTGTCTGTATTAGCTTTAGCCACAGCTGCTTACAACATTTTTCTCCTAAAGCCAAAATCAATCCAAAAAGCATCTTATTTCCACCACTAAATAGGCACCAATTGTATTAAGCATATCAGATAGCTAGCTTTAGCTTCATCACACTGCATTCAAATGTCATGAGAATAAAGCTTAAGCCTTGATTCAGTAAGTGAAATATACATATGCTGAGGTAAAAAGCATGGCTTCCTAACATAAATATTTTTCTTTAATCAAATGCAAAGAAATCAGATGTTTGCCATGTGATTGTTACTATTGCAATAACACTATAATTTCATGGGTGTCGGTTTAGCACATTTGCTCATATGCTGAGGCTAAAGCGCCATACGCATTGGTCGTGGGATCAATTCCCGGTCCCGGCACGTTTGGTGCATGTCTTCCCCCACTCTCCCTCCCCATATTTCCTTTCTCTCTACGACTGTCCTACTGAAATGAAGGCAAAAAAGCCTGAAAAAATGAAATTAAGTGATTTCATGTGCAGCATGACTGAGGGCTTTACAGAGTTTTCTTTTAGTAGTTTGTTATATTTAAGATTATGCAACAAATATAGGCTTAAACATCCATGTGTAAACAGTCAGTGAGACCTCATTTATCTGTGCCTGTCCAGCTGGTTAAGACTTCTTGGAAGAAGCATTTGGTTTATTTTTAATGTTGTATTAAAGCAATGCAGCATTAATACACAGGCTGATTTTTATGTTCAAGACTTCAGTGCACTGAAGCATGAACTGAGTTTTTGTAACATGTTTATAAAGAAGCATTAAATTGACATATAAAAACACAGGCATTACTCTGTAAGCCTAAAAACCAGTGGACTTTCAAAGGCTACTAAATTCAAATAGAATTCAGCGGATAACAATGTTTCAGACAGTAAAGAAGACAATAAAAGAAACAGCATTTCTTGAAAGCATGCAAGCACAAGCTAATAAGCGCTAATTGTTTTAGCTGCTGTTTATAACCAGCAGATGTTTGTTTTATTGTATCTTCTTACCTCCAGAGATGCAGAGACATTCTTGCTCGACTCCAAAAAAGTGCAGGCATCTGATGGGGGCTGGCTTGTGTTTGACATCACTGCAACCAGTAACCACTGGGTGATGAACCCACAGCAGAACTTGGGCCTGCAGCTCTGTGTGGAGACTGTAGATGGCAAGTAAAGTTTAGTTTCTTCTTCTACAAATTTCAAATTTTATTTGTTTGATTCTCCCTGGATTTATTTTAGTCTTGGACCTGTGACGGCTAAAGGAAGTATATCTTTCCCAAATGTCTGCATTTGATAAAAACAGATATTTCCACTGACTTTCAAGGAAAAATCTTTTATATTTCTACTTTATTGTCATTATTTATCTCCTATAAAAAGGTAGTCCATTCACAAAAAAGATTAACGGCTGATCTGTCTTTTTTCAAAGATGCTTAACTTCCCAGTTTCTTTGAAAGCAGCCATAAAATGATGACATCTCTCATTTTTCTTTAGTTTTATTTTGTGAATTTTATTTACCTTCATTTTTTTAAAGGGCGAAGTATCAACATAAAATCTGCTGGAATCATCGGGAGGAACGGGCCCCAGTCCAAACAGCCTTTCCTGGTCGCTTTCTTTAAGGCCAGCGGGGTGTTGCTTCGCTCTGTCAGAGCTGCTGGTGGGAAGAAAAAGAACCACAATCGCAATAAATCAACTAATCAACAAGAATCATCAAGGGCACCTAAAAATGGAGGTATGATAGTTATTTATTGTTTATTTACCCAAAACACATCTGATCCCTTCATTAGATAAACTTTAAACATATCCTTTAGCTCTGCTGTCACACTGAGAATCCATCTGTCTGGCTGATAACTTCATTACCTGCAGCAATAAATCTTCACTGTTAGGACAGACAAATAAACAAGCAGCTCATGCATAAAACCACCGTTTTTAAGTGTTTTAAAGGCTTCTATCTTTAGGAAGTTTTTATAAACATTTGCAGCTAAAAATCTAAGTTTTTTTTTTCATTTATGACTATTTCCTTCAGCACTCCTGGTGCAGTATTCAATGAATAGCTCATACTCCCAGAAAAAATTGTCGAGTTACAGAATTTGTAAATGTATTTGATTGCTCTGACTTTAAAATCATGGGATATAATAAACATGGTAACCCACAGGGTCCTCTTTCCCTCAACTTACCATAGAAATGTGCCTTCTGTCTATTTTCTCAAATGTGTGTGTTAACCCTGAGCATGCAATAAGTAAAAGCCTTTAAGAAAGCTTAAAAAAAGGTGGTAGTGCTCTTTAATTTATGTTCCTCAATATTTTATTGATTATGGATAATGACCTTGTAAAAGCAATAGGATAAATTTGCTTTGACATGAAGATTTTAACACTTTTACATTTATTTTGGAAAGAAAAAATGAGCAACTCCAAAACAAATACAAGTTGTCTGTAAAGCCAGTATTTATAGCTGATATAAGCCGATTTTTATAGCCAAAATATCAGCTGTATATAGAGATGTTTATATCTCTCAATACCCATAATTCACTTTTTAAGCTAACATCTGCCAATAACAATATCATGCAAATAATATTGTGCATTCTTAGCATAAAGACAATGAAATACAGAAGCCCTAAACGGACAAACATGCATATATTTCAGTGTACTCAGTTTTGCTGTGATAACCAATTAATTTTTTGTTGTCTTCTTGAGATCACAACTGCTGTCATTATTTTGGGGTAATAAATATGGTTTTTCCCCATGAAAATGTGTTCTTCTCTCCAGAATACAACGTACATTTCAGTGTTATTACAGGAAAACAGGTGAATAAGAATACAACCTGCACAGGATCTAAGGGCTTTGGTAATGATATGATTTTTAAACATGTTTGTTTTGTCCTGTATCCTTGTTCAATCATATCTTCCCATCGTTCCAGCTTACTTCCAAACTGAAACATTTCTTATCAAATACATTCGAGCGGTTGAAAATTAAAGGAAATCTGTGTTGTGATTTCTTGTAAAGGAGATGGTGGAAGGTTGGGGCCAGAACAGTTAAGAAACACTGTTTTAGAATGCACAAGACCCTACAATTCTCTTGTGTACTCAAAATGATATGAACTTTTCTGTATGTTTTTGTTGCACATTTATTCATTAATTTTAAGGTTTTTAAGCAATTTTTGTAGGAAAATGTTATCATAAAACGCATACACAAAATTTGAGGGATGCACAATATTAACAAGATATCGATATCGGAATAAATAAGTTAAAAAAGTGAATTATCGGTATGGACAGATGTTAAAGGTGTGTGTTTTAAGGACCGGTGTTTTAGGTCTGATCTATGTTTAAATATTAGTATAGATATCAGTATTGGCTAAAATTATTTTGTAAATATCAGCATATCAGTGCATATCAGATATCTACAAGATCCAGTGTGGTGCATCCCTACAGGATTTACTTTCTGTTAATATAAAGGTTCTTTATTTTATTCAGATTACAATGTGAGTGAACAGAAACAAGCCTGCAAGAAGCATGAACTCTACGTCAGTTTCCGAGATTTGGGCTGGCAGGTAAGACAAAAACATTTTATTTCACAAAACATTGAAAAGACTTACATATGGGACTTACACAATGAACAATGCATTTTTATTGAGCTTCTAATTAGACACTCAGAAAATGTGGCATGCGTCATAAATAAAGAAGGCTATTTTTCTTAAGGATTGGATCATTGCACCTGAGGGCTATGCTGCTTTTTACTGTGATGGCGAATGCTCTTTTCCACTCAACGCACACATGAACGCAACAAATCATGCAATAGTGCAAACCTTGGTAAGTGTTCTTTAGAGTGTATTGCACATGTGTGCTGCAATAAAAATCCTGTTATAAGCCTCTATAATGTTCTTAGCAGTTATATTTTACTTGAAGCTCACTGCTGTTATGCCTCTTTTAAACCTACTTGCTCTCATTTATAGGTCCATTTAATGTTTCCTGACAATGTGCCAAAGCCGTGCTGTGCCCCGACCAAGCTCAACGCAATATCAGTGCTTTATTTTGACGACAGCTCCAACGTCATCCTAAAGAAATACAGGAACATGGTAGTTCGGTCTTGTGGTTGCCATTAGTGGTAACTTTAATTTATGCTATCTGGTGTGGGAATCTCTGGAAAACACATGTGCTGCAGGTGTGATGTACAGTATTATGTATATAAAGTTTTACTACCTAATTTATTTTCTTTTTTTTAAATAGCACTGAATATTGTTATATTTAAATGATTAGGGGAAATATGATTTGATTTACATTAACTTTCATTTATCTTTTATGTCCATTGGCATATATGCTCTCTTCATTAGGCCTAAATGATAAATTATAAGAGTTTATTATTCACTGGAGTCACAGTACACAAGATTTTTCCACTTTTACGTAAACTTGTGATAAATTCTCACTTAACTGTAGTCATCATTAAATAATGTGCTTTTCTTCAGTTTTTCTTAACAGACCAATAATTAAACATGACTGTTTGATTATATATATCCAAAGATATTGCTTTTATCATTAACATCACAGCTTTAACAGGCTGCTGGAAATCAAGTGTGATGTCTGGAAAAATACAGCAAGCGTTCTCTGATCTAAACCAAATTTACCAAAGCTATTTTCAAGCTGTCACCATCTTTCGGCGCTGATACTGTTCCTCCTTTTTCAAGCCAGCTTCTTTTTATTTCTTTTTTTTTGTAAGAGTGTGTCCTCAAAAGGGGATTATGTCAGTCTGGAATGAAAGTCTTCCATAAACACTGTTTTTCTCACTTCTCTGTGGACTGCCATAGCTGCATTCTTTTTTTACACTAATTTTAGCTCTTCTGGAGAAAGTTTATCTAAATGTAGAATGTTGTGTATTTTAATAAATGTACCACTTTGAAAACTCTTCTCTTTTGCTTTACTTTTACTTGACCTCACAGCCTTTTTGGCTCCATTTATCACAATAAGATGGATGAAAAATGTTTTAAATCATGTAGCTTTTTCCCCGTATGCAGCTGCAAGTCCTCAAGTCCTTGTTTCAAATTCAAGATGTCCTCTTCGATTTCAGTTTAGAGCTCTGCGGATGTTTTACAAACTGTTGTAGGACTACTGCTCAGATTTATAAATGTTTGACAAGAATGATATAAACTAGGGGTCCACCCACGGAGCCTGTTGACATGCTCCTGGGGAGGAGTAGTGTGTTAGCAGTTAAGCAGTGCCGTGACCTCCACAGACAGCCCAAAAGACTGATTTTCAGAAGGCTACCTGCATGGTAAGGTATATCATTTTTAAGTAAGACCTACCTAATCATGGAGAAAGATTATTTATGTGATATGTATGGCATATCTCTGCGTGCTTACATTCTCTACAGTCATTTTTTCCAATGTTGTCATCTGCAAAGAGCTAACATTCAACGCTGGATATGAAGTGGAGACCATAAACTAAACAGAGTGAGTGTCATTGCTAGGGCTGGGAAAATTATTGAGTTTTTAAGACGTATGGATATTTTTTAAACCAGATATAGAGTATGAAATTATCATTTATTTTAATACAGTTAATGCTGATTGGAAAAAGCAGATGCCAGGCCTAATGTTCAGGTAAAAGACTGTTTACATTAACAACCATATACAACAGTGTTTCCCACTGAAACACTGAAACCGTACTTGGGATATACGGATGACGGCCATCCTAGCCTGCCTCATTCTGTACATTTTTGTGTGGTTTTTTGTATCTGCTAGTTTTAACTTTTCATCAGCAGTGTGTTGGATAAAGATGTTCATAAACATTTCAAAGACTCACTTGCCACTGAAAACTTTCACTTGATAGTCTGAAAATAATAGAAGGTGATCTGCATATATGAAAGCTTGCTGTTGATGATGTTGATCGGCAGATTTAGGATTTTGTTTGATGCAGAGGACATGCCTCTTTTCACCCTCTGAAACAGAGTCTGTCCTCACTAACTGTTTAATTAAAACGTCTTTTTAATTAAAGACGCTTTATTACGTCTCTTTGAGATCTCTTAAGCATGCATGCATTGGCGTTACCCCTAATTTTCACATACAACAGCCATGCCACACTCTGCGGCGCCACTGTTTTGCTTCAACCAAAGGTAAGCTATCTCTGACACCAGAAGCATATCTATAGCGCTGCGCAGCCCAGCACAGCCCTGACCTGCTTGGGACGAGAGGGCAAAGATTATGGGGAAACTGCGACTTCACCCATCAACACCGAATTATTTAGTCTTTTTTGGGGGTTTATTTGTTGTGTATTTTGACATGATTCCATTATTTTATTGCTTCTGCCATGGAGGTGAAGACATTAAGAAGTTGAAAGGTTAATGTTTGCTCCAAAGACTCCGTGGTTTCAGGTAAATTGTGTGGCATTTTATCTCAAACATTAACTTTTCCTCATCACTGGTGCTGTAGTAATTTCGTAACCCACTGGACCCCTGATGACCTTTAGCCTGTGCTGCAGGATGAGACATTATGTTTATATAATGCAGATTATAATCAGAAGTCCATACACTGTGTTGCATTTTTAAGTTGACCAGATACTTTGAATGTCTTTCCGACTGGATCGATCTGCTCGATGTGGATTGACCTGGTTTGGCAGTGGCCAGCACCCAAAATAGACCTGCAGCATATCTGCAACGAAGCAGAGTCAAGTGGCGCTTCAGGGACAACCTAGAGCCAAACTAGAGCGCAGGCAGTGGAACTGCTCCAATTGACTGGAAAAGGGGCAATTTGCTCCACAGTACAATTCCCCTGGTGTATTGCAGTGCAGCTGTTGTGTGTGGAAATTGGATATAATTCAATCATACATCAGACAGATGGTGAGCAGAGAGGAAGGCAGCAATATCTCAAGGTTCCTAAAACACTTCCTTTGTTTCCTAATTCACATACTTATTGCAGCTTTACGGCCCTGCACAAACACTGTCACCCATAAAATTCCCTAAATTAAAAAAATAATAATAATTACAGACAGAGAACAGAATCACTGCAGACACTTCTTGTGATTTATTAACGATAATTTGTTAAAAATGCTTGACTTTTAGGAAAATCTAATTTATTTGCATTTTGGTTTGTGTTTACTGTTTAGTGAACCTTGTGTGCATGTTGTAAATTTTTAAAAAAAGAAAAAGAAACTAAATCAAGTAGTTTCAAGTTTAAAAGAGATCATTCTTCTGGTATTGAAAGAAGTATTGATATCATTGATTTTTAACTAGTATAGAAATTCAAAATTTTGGTATTGTGATCCACAGACTCCAGCCTCGGTCCACTCCCTGTGAAGCTCCCCTAAGTTCTTGAATCTGCTTTGTTTGACAATCTTCTGAAGGCTGAGCTCATCCCTGTTCCTTGTGCATCTTTTCTTACCACAGTTTTCTCTTCCAGTCAACTTTCTATGAATCTGCTTTGATACAGTCTCTGATAACAGCCTGCCCTTTGAACTATGACCTTCTGTGGCTTACCCTCCTTGTAGAGGATGACACTGATTGTCTTCTGGATAACTGTCGAGTGAGCAGTCTTCCCCATGATTGTGGTTGTGTGTACTAAACCAAAGTGACAGAATAAAGGCTCTGAAAACCTTTGCAAATTTGACTTTTCCACAATATTATAACTTTTTGTGAGCTGTAAGCTTTAAAAATCAAGTTTAAAAAAAAGTCTTGGAATGTTTTACTTTGTATGAGATGATTCGAAAACATGTGGAAATGTAACTTTCTGAAGTAAACTGCAGGAAAAAAATTAACTTTTTCATGACATTCTAGTTTCTTAGATACACCTGTGCATCCCAACTGGCCTGGTAATGCCTAAGAATCCCCCAGGAGGAGCTTGAAAATCTTCAGCCAGCTGCGACCTCGGATAAGCGTAGTAAGAAGGATAGTCTGATGGCTCCTGTCAGCTAGAAAATATCAAGATGTGACTTTTGGTCGATATTGCCCAGCCCTAGTCATTGCATTTCCTACACTTGAGATACGCACAGTCTCCAGGAAAAAGCACTATTTCTAGGGAAGTACTCTGGTTTACCAGGTATTTTCAATGGTTGGGGAAATCTGGGGTTTAGGTTAAGGATTAATATTTATTTACACAACTGTGTTGACCTTCACTAAACACAGGATATGTACTGTTGCACTTTTCTACCCTCACCCTCCCACTTTTATAACATTTTTTCCCCTGACATGGCTGAACATTGAGTGACTGTATTTCACTTAATTAAAAGCAGTGGCTGGCCTGCCCAGATGTTATGTGGGCTCCTTCTAAAAGGAGTGTTGACATTCAGTGAATAGAAGAGGCCACCTGCTAACTTAACTCTTGGCTTGAGGGTTGATTTGCATTCCTGCGGCCTGTTGCCTGGCATGATTACTCCTCACACTTCACAATCCCTTCTACTGTTTAATATCAGGGATTCTTTCCAATTCTACTACATTTCTTCTCTTTTTGTAACCTGTGAGCTGCTATGAATGAGCTTCTATTTAAGTTTGCTAAAACTACATGGCCCTCTCCACATAAACCTTCTAACCACATGAAAGGAAAGACTAACAATTGCCATACTAGGGGTAGATTAATATCATGGCTCTTCTCCTCTGGGACCCCCGTGGTAAAAAACAGGCTGCAGTGAGTCAGAGGTGCCCTGACATTCATCAGATCAGCACATCTAGTGACCACTTTTGTTTAAAATGTTGTAAAAAGGTCACAACCCACGGTGCTTACTTTTCATCAAGGGTCTTCCTGTATAAAGCCCCCAGGTTTATTATATATGTCACAACACTCTCCTGGCTTTACATAAACACAGTTACATAATGTCAGGATGTGTTTCCAGGTGCTGATATTAAGTTCTTCCCTAACACAAACATATGCATCCCTTAACCTGATGGAGAAAACAGACCTGTCTGTGAGCGACTGTTGGGATGATGTTCAGCAAGTCTGATGTATTAAGTACAGAGAGATCATCTTGAAGCTTTTAGCAGGCTGGGACAATATGTCAATGTCACAAATACCTTATTTTATCTTATCCAAACCACTAGATTAAGCAGAAAAAAAAAAAAACGAAGAAAAATCTGATGCAAAGCCACTTATCGGGTCAAATCAGAGAAAGAGGTGTTTGTGACTGAAGCTAACCAGAGATTAAATCAAAGACACTGCAGTATTATGCAGTCTGCTTTCTTTTTCTACAAAGATTAAAGCCCAGTGACTTTTAGTGGAATAATGAGTCAGACATCCACATCAAAATGCCTTTAAACTTCAAACATTCAAAGCAACTCAAGATAATTAGCAACAGTTTCTCATTATGTGAAAGCATGCAGCATAAATTGTTTAGAAATATTCAAAGGGAAAAGTACCTTTTCCTCATTATTTATTTGGCAAATGAGAATGAACATTTCACTTCATACTTCTAACATGTGTTTTATGCCCAAGTCTTCTTAACCTTTAGAGGCTTTCCAGGCTTGTGTAACATTTATCCTAATGTACTTTAACTGTTTATCTATGACGGGTAGTTTTGAGTACTTATTCATTTAGTAAGCAGGTGTTTTGACTGTCAACATTTGAGGTGAATTAAAATGCTGACAGCAGTCCATGAAAAATAATTTGGATTTTAAACTAACACAACCATAAACTGTGAAACTAAACATTTGTTCAGAGGCTTAATGGGGTTTAATATACTAGGCACAGTAAAGGCTCACATTAAGTTTAACAATAGAATATAAAAATCATTAATGGGCGCAATTAACAGTTGACATGTTGATTATTTTCATCATATATTGGTCAATTCAATATGATCACAAGATATTAGTTACTGTTCATTTGGTTTAGTAATTCTATGTTTCACCGTCTCAGCCCGTGTTAACCAGAGATCTTTTTCTTTCTGTGGCTCAGAGTTTATTTTTACAGTGTCACCTTGCAGTCCACCGACAAGGCAAGTGAAATTGTATCTAATAAAAATGTTGTGCAGTTTACCTAATTCATCTCCCACATATGGTTCTCCTTATTTGTATTCTGTGGGTGGGCTGTGGCTTCCATACAGCTCAATCAGTCCCCTCCTGAAAAGGGAGAACATATGGGTCACATTTTTACATGTTGTTTGGTATGACAAGGCTGCAGCAGGACCAGTGAGGAATGTGTCCCAACAGAGGGCAACCAATGTACAAACACTGTTGTGTTTGCTTTTTATTCACATGCCTGCATTAGCTAAGGCTAACAAAAAAAAAGACGGTTTTGGGCTCTTGGAACTGGTGAACTCAACTGTCTCCTACAATTACCATTAGAGTTGGCACCTGTGTGTTTAAAATATGTTATTCTTAAATCTTATGCTAATATTGATTTAGTATGTGGATCAAATTGGATGGGTAGGCTGCATTTCATCATTAAATCATGTTTAACAACGCCCTTCTGAGGCAATTTGTTAAACGCACGGCAAAGATAAATTCAAATCCTTGGTTAGCTTGTTACTTATGGACAGTCAGTTTTCTCAGTCCAACTACTTAGGCTTTCCAGTCTCTTTCAAAAAATTTTGCAATCAGATGCAGCTTTTGTGAAACAAACTTTCATGGTAATTGTGGTCTTGTCTTCCTTATGCCATTTATTTATTTTTTTGTTAAATTAAATTTAAAAACAAGGTACCACGTAGGAAAAACAAAGCAAATGCATGATATATATAAACCCAGTTTCTACAGATAATTATGTCTTTCTCTATCTTGTATTTAATTTCTGATTTACTGTATCCTAAAGCTTCAAACAAAAAAAGAAAAAAATAATTAGCTGCTAAAAAAGTACACTTAAAAAAACTTGGGCATTCCAGACACGTGATCAGCACAGTGCATTCAGGAAGTATTCTGATCCCCTTTTAAGATTTTGTTATGTTGCAGCCTGATGCTACAGTTAAAAAAAATGTATTCTTATTGATTTAGTCTCAGTACCCCATCATGACAAAGTAAAAACTTAATTTAAGTTTTTTTTGTTTTTTTTTTTTGCAAATTTAGGAAAAAGAAAAAACTGGAAAATCACACTGACATAAGTATTCAGACTCTTTGCAAGAACATTTGAAATTTAGCTCAGCTGCCTCCTATTTCTCTTGATCAATGCTGAGATGTTCCTATACCTTGATTGGAGTCCACCTGTTGTTAAATAAAATGACTGGACATGGTTTGGAAAGGCTCACACCTCTCTAGAAAGCCTCACAGCTGACAATGCATATCAGAGCAAAAACCAAGCCATGAAGCCACAGAACTCAGAGACAGGATTGTTGCAAGGCATAGAACTAGGGAAGGTTACAAAAAAAAAAATCTGCTGCTCTGAAGATTCCCAAGAGCACAGTGGCCCACATAGTTCTCACATGGAAGAGGTTTGGCACAACTGGAACTCTTCCAAGAGCTGGTCACCCAGACAAACTGAGCAATCGGGGAATAAGGGCCTCAGTGAATGTCATGGTCCTGATTTTTTTTTAGTTAAGTTTCTTGGGTGTTTCCTCTAGCCTTGTGTTTCTGTGTATTTTGTGCTCTGTTACATTATTTTGTGTTTCATTATTTCTTGTATAGTTCTAGTGTGTTTTGTTAAGTCTTGGTCCTCCCTGTGTTTGAGTTTCCCTCCTTGTGTTGTGTTCTCTGTATTCCCTTTGGTTATGGTGTGTTGCCTTTGTATCCTCCAGTGTTAGCGGAGTTTCCTTAGTTAAGTTTCTAGTGTACTGTTTTGTTGTCTCTCAGTCCTTGTGTTTCTTGCTGTCTTGTGAAGTGTTCCATGTTTCCTGTTATATTTTGTAGTTGCCTTCCCTTGTATGATTCCAGTTTTTCTTCCTGCCTCAGTTTCCCTCCACTTTGATTGTCCTTATCATTTTCACCTGGGTCTTGTTTGTCACAGCTGTCTCACTGCTTGTAATCACTCCCTGTGGATTTAGGTTCTGTGATTCCCTTTATCTTTGTCAGATCATCATATGTCTTCCCCTGCATTACTCCTTGTGAAACCTCCACTGTTTTTTTGCCTTTGACAGACTTTAAGTAGGTTTCATTTAATAGCTATTTTCCCCTGTGGTTCCTTAGTTTATTTTTTTCCTTGTGTTTGAACATTAATCATTTTTGTTTTTTTGCAAAAATCTACAGTTGGGTCCCCTTTGAGTTTTTTTGCAACCATGAAAGTAAGAGAGATGACCAAGAACCCAATGGTCACTCTGACTGAGCTCCAAGGACTCTACGTGGAGACAGGACTAAGTTCCAGAAGAACAACCTTCACTGCAGCCCTCCACTGATCTGGGTTTTATGGCAGAGTGACTAGGTGGAAGCCTCTCTAATTCTTACAGCAGGAATGTTCCAGGTTCCCAGCCTTTCTGTGTTGAGTTTGCATGTTTATTCACATGCATTTGTGGGTTTTCTCCATGTACTCCAGCTTCCTCTCACAAACCTAAAACATGCTCATTAGGTTGACTGGGAATTCTAAATTGCCCGTAGGTGTGAGAGTGAGCATGAATGCTTGTGTGTCTCTGTAAGTCAGGCCTGTGATTGACTGGTGACCAGTCCAGGGTGTAAATTGCCTCTCACTCAATGACCGCGGGGATCAGCCCTGCAACCCCTAAATGGGACAAGTGTCAAAGAAAACAGATGGATGAATGGAATAAAATTGTTAAGTATTAGGATGATATGCAGTGTATCAAATAAATTAATATTACAGTGTCCAGATTAGCTATAGCTATATGTAACGTCTTTCTCTTGAATCCAAAATACAAATAAATATATTTTTTGCCACTTAATTAATCTAAAATTAATCTGAAGACAGCTGAAAGCTAGCTTGAGTTTCATCTGACTGCATGAAAATGGTGTGAAAGCATGGCTATCATACTCAGGCCTCAGTTAAAAAATTATGATACGCATGCTGACTGAGACGTGATTTCTTGCCTTTATCAAGAAATGATTGCAATAAATCTATATTTTTGTGTTTACAGCAACTACTTAGTGCATTAAAATCAAATCACATTCTACTATGCAGCCCTTGTAGAAAGAGGAATGTCATTGACTATTTTATGGTGCAGTTTCTGAACACTGAACATCACATAACATTGAGTTTTGGGAAATTAAAAACCAGGGTTTTATAGATAAAAAGGAGGACATCAAAAAAGGCACACTGAACTAGAGTAAGGTACGAGAACATTTCAAACCATACTCCGCCCTTCCACAACGAGACTGCTGTTTATCTTTCACGTAAACTTCGCATTTCATGATCTATATAAAACGCGCTACACCTATAACTTAGCAAGCACATAGAGATGTCAACAGCCACCACTTAACCATTCATTTAAGTTCATGTGTATTCTGGCAGCTGTAAATTTTGCTGTGAAATTCAATTTCTCTCCCACCAAGGATATGGATACACCGAAGGAAATCTCTCGACTTTACGAGCCAGTCAGGGCCGTAATCCATCCATGAACTCCTCCACAGTGCAATAGAAAAATCTGCACAATATCTGGCTGCTTAGAAACATCTGCCTCAATGAATTCGTGACAAAGTGGTGTTAACAAGTGCCGCTGAGAAAAAAAAGGAAAGATTGTAGCATGTCAGAGTGAATGATACGCATATACTGCAGCCAATTGATAATTAAGAGTTTTGTTTCTTTGATCACACTCCTTATTAGATATTGACTGATGTTATTATTCTGAGCACGCCGTTGCAAAGAGTCCCACTTGGTTACTTAAAGATTCATAGGCGCAGCAGGAGAAAATGCCTTTAAATGAATCAATAGTTAATGGTCTTGATAATGTTTGAACTCAGACAAAAGACACAGGTCTTCTATGACTAGAAGCCACGGGGTACTCTGTGGAATAATTACTTTAAGTATAATCTCTAACACACATGCTGTCTCTGAGGGGAGCGGTGGAAAATTCACTCAGAGCAGCCAAGCCTTCCTGAAGAAACTTTAAGGTAGGCTGCTATTTTTACACAACCTTTACATTTCCAAGTGTCCAGGTTAATATTTTCTCTTTATAATCAAGCATAATTGAAATGTGACTGGGCCATGATAAATGTCCATACACAAGAGCAACATTACACACTGTATATCCAGCATAAGATTTCTCAAACGTGTCCCTTCTTTGCACTTTTTTGCAGCATGCCTGATGTATGATTCTGTTTTAATGATACACTTTTTACTTGGTCTGTAGCACAGGACTGGGTGTAACTATTCCAACTATAGGCAAAATCCGACAAACTCATCCATCTTCCATCTCTTGTATGGGAGACTTTGTCATAATTGTTGCTTTCTGGGTGATATTAATGTGTTATTCGCGCAGCACCAGAACTCTCTTGTTGTTACAGTTCGGTTCAATCCACAATGTTGAAATTGAAGACGGATGGAGGATGAAAATTGATTTAATCTGGTTCCTGTTTTCTTTCTTCCACTTTGTTTTCAGTGTATATCTGAGAGCTTAAAACGTCTTTCATGCCACGCCGAAACCTGTACTCCATAAAGAGCCGTTCTTCACATCTGTTTCTTTCTTAGTGCAAAAGAGAGAATGGTCTCTTTCTTTTATATGCTCCCTTTTCCAGTACAGAAATCTGTTGTGACATTTGCACTGTTTGATTTGATTTAATATTTTGAGGCATTCATCATCTGCTAGGTCTCCAAAAGCATCATGTGTAAAATATATTCATCTCAGGAGGCAGCTTACAAAATAGTACAGAGACATTCTTCTTCCTGTCAGGACAAATCTGTTTGATTCATCTAGACAAATGTAAAGAGTGTCAGCCCTTTAGAGAGTTTAACCTTACCTTTCAGTAACCATGATTTGACATGTTTCTCATTTTAAGTTTCAGTTTTAGGGATGCAGCAAAAGTTTTAGTTTTCAAAATTAAGACATTTAAACACACAGTCTGTAAACGCTGCAATCAAAACAATACCAAAGGATGACAAGTAAATTTACACTGCCTAGTTCAGTCCACCTCCACTGCTTAATTCTTGTTTTCTTATTTCATGGATGAACTTCGCATAATGATGGAGAAAAGCAGTTAAACGTTTCCCTCCTAGTTTGTGCTGCAAGCAATCCCAGAACACTTTCCCAGTATTTCACAGCAATAGCCAGGGAAGACACTGTTTTCAAGAGTCAAATTTTGGGCTTTTTATGTGTGTGGATAGAGTTGGATAAAGATAAGAAAGTGAGGAATGACATAGGGAAAAGGTGCCACAGCCTAGATTTGAACCCAGTCCATCTGTGTATTTGGATGCTTTACCCTAAAAATATTTTTATAAACCCGTAATGTTAAACTGAAATCCGATTTTTACAAAGTTATGCCAATTTAATAAAAATATGTTGTCTAATATAAGTGATTACATAATTATTCACACCCTTCAAATCAGTATTTAGTAGATGCACATTTGGCTGCAATCACAGCACTGAGTCTGTGTGGACAGGTCTCAATCAGGCTTGCACATCTGGGCAATTTTACTCTCTTCTTCTTGACAAAACTGCTCAAGCTCTGTCAGGTTGCACTGGGTGTGAACAGTCCTTTTCAAGTCTAGTCACAAATTTTCTATTGGATTGAGTCAGCCTCCCCAGAACAATCACCTTGTTGTCTTAACTATTTCTGTGTAGCTTTCACTGTCATTTCACTGGTCATTGAACAGCTAGTTCTCTCACTGACTGAACAAGATTGTCCTCCAGGAGATTCCTATATTTTGCTGATTTCATTTTACCCTCTACCTTTACAAGCCTTCCAGGGCCAGCTAATGAGAAGCATCCCCACAGCATGATGCTGCCACCACCGTGCTTCACAGCTGAGACGGTGTGTTTGTGGTGATGTGAAGTGTTTGGTGTCTGTCAAACAGCGTCTGATGGCCAAAAAACACCATTCTGGTCTCATCATTCTATAGAACTGTCTTCCACCTCACCATGGAGTCTCCCACATGCCTTTTTGAGAACTTAATTATGGAATTAATACAAGTTTCATTCGGATCGAGAGGTAGTATCAGACCCGTAACAGACTTTTCTGCAACAAGTGTGAAAGGACGTCACAGCATTCTGCAACGGCGAGTGTGCACTGCTGTCTCCATAAACGGGAGATTTAAAAACCAGCGCGGTTTAATCGAGCAGCATTTCATCGTAGGAAACAACAGGGGGATAAAACAAAGAATAATGTGGATTAACTGGAGAGACTGCGAGGTTACAGAGCAGATCACACTCTGTACAGGAGAGGAGAGAGCAGACACATCTCTGCTCACAGCAGCATCTTAAAAGTTCCATGATGGGTTCAAGTGAGCTTGGTACTCTGAAGTTTCCGACCTTCGACGTAAATACGTGTGCTGTGACACTGCTTAAAGTCGGACCTCCAACTCAGAAACATGGAGGAAAAAAGTCTATTGGATCTAATCGATCAAAATGAATATTCATGTTATTTTCCCCATATTTCATTTAGAAAATACAAAGTTTTGAACTGAGAAATCCAGAGTTTCGAGTTTCATTGAAAGCAGCAGCTCGGGCAGCGGCTGCCATCTGATGACGGGACATCGGGGTGTGTGTGTAAGCTTGGGCATGCACGGCTCTGTTACACCTTTGTGTGAATTGCTTGTTGCAGAACAGAGAGGGGCATTCCTTTTTGCCTTTATTGCGGAATCTCTGTGTAAAAACAGCTACAGTCACTCAGTTTGTGAGGACGGCCTGATCAAGGCAGATTTACACATGTGCCATATTCCTTCTATTTATTGATGATAGATTTAACTGAATTCTGAGGGATGTTCAGTGCTAGGAAATTTTGGACCTCTGTTGAATTTGGTCAGCCACAAGGGCGTGAAAATTTATGCAGTTACTTCATTTTACATTAAATATTTTTGTTTCATTGACATTACTTTGAAAAAATTTGCTTTCACTTTGACTTTAAAAAGGGTTTGTATTTTTTTGTCAAAAAGCTCAATTATATTGACCATGATTGCTTTAACATCAATAAAAGGGGAAAACATCCAAGGGGGTGAATACTTTTCACAGGCATTATAACCACAAGGCCATTTGCGCCCAGAGTAGAGCCAGTGTAGCTTTTCTCCCATCAGAAATTCATCCAAGAAATAACTTTACTTTTTAGTAAATGTGCCTTATTGAGTGCAATTTTTTATTGATCATGGTCCCAGGTAAATGACAAAAATTGGCACACTATCAAAGAAGAAAAGCATGTCTCAGTCAAACAGCAAACCAACACTTTAGCTCTGTCACAAATACAAATAGAATTTAACTTAACTATTCTATACCTACTTCAACACTTAAAAGTTTTTCTAAGGATCTGCAGGAACACAAGTTTGTAAATTATGGTACATTTATTAGACATTTTTATCCACTCCCATATTGTACCAATTGATGTACAGTATAAAAGGGTTGTCAGTGTTTTACATATCAGTGGGGTAAAATCCCACCTGACGTTTAATCAATTTCACCTGGATGTCTTACACAAATGCAACTTACCTTTTCTTAGATGACAGATGAAAACTTTAGATTACTATCTTTTGCAAAATGTCAACTCTTCTTTACGCATTAACCACGTTAAACTTCAAAGTTTCCACTCACCTGCATGACATTGATTCCTAAAAGCAGCAAAAACCCCTGAAGGCCAGTTCTTTAAAGTAACCCTCTGCAGCTGGTGCTTGTCAAGATAAACCATAGCAGCCGAGTTTCCTTGAAAGAAGGAATGGTAAAAGGCCAGTTAGGGTTAATCGACTCATGCAGTCATCATGCACAGAGAAGGAGGCACTGGGAAGGAGACATTAACCATGAACTACTGTAAACGTGTTGTATATCCAGCGATAGACTGCTAAGTTAAATGATTACAAAGTTATCTTATGAGATTGTAAGCAATTCTTGCTCTGATATGACACATTACGTAATAATTTAAAAGACTAAATAAACAATAAACATTCCTGAAACTTTGCAATAGCGTGCCCAGTGTGTCATCAAATCGGGCAATAATTTAGGGCTTCTTCAGCATTGTTATATGCAGGATTCATTTATCTATTTTAGCAGGGAGTGCGATTAATATCTTTTTTCTAAGGTGCCCTGCAGCAATACAATAAAAGACAGAATAGAAAACACAAGTTATAAAGTTAAAATAATCACAAAAAACATTCATAGACATACACTCATTCTTGCAAATGTAATCCCTGGTTGATGAGTCACACTATAAAGCAGTTGCAATCACTTTCCAGATGTACATCAGGAATAAGCTCTCTAAAAACAGTGACAATTACTTGAGAGGGCAGCTGAGATGTCATTTTGAAAGAATTCTACATTAATAGTGTATTTGCAGCAACTCTATCCTTGCCAGTCCCTCCCAAATCAGTTCAACCTTGGGTTTTCAAAGTGATCCAGTTCAGGATATGGTTGTATGGCTTGAGTTAGATCGGAGAGAAGTAAGGTAAGGAGATAGTTTACCAATAAGTGCTTTGTAAATAAACTGAATACTGTGCTGCTTTCCAGGCTGACCCATCAAGAGCCAGTCTACAGAGTGATACAATTCACAGTGGTGAGTATGAAATTTGTCACCTATGATAAACAGGGTGGTTTTTGTTTTGGTGGGTTTTTTTTCTGGACAATCAAAATATATCTTGATGCAACTTTTACCACAGTTGGAACTTATTTAAACTCTAAATACACATCTTAAATATTGAAAATTGTTCTAGATGCACCTCATTATCAGGTGCACACCTATTGTGACTTTATCTTGAGGCACCTTGACTCATTAGGCTCCAGGCTCCGTTCCTTTGCCTAGTGCAGTGCATCCCAAAGTGTGGGCCCCAGAGCTATTGTCGGTGGGCTTATGTCTAAAAATCGTAGGAATCTAAAAGGGATGTAAATCACATATTACATGATCAGAAAATGCTTGATTAAATTTTATTTCATTTTATGTCTCAAAAGTAACAACAAACGGCCAGACGTTTAACTCATGTCTACTTTTCATCATTTATTTTGTCTGGTGTATAAAACTATTTGTCAGAATTTAAAATAGTCTTCTGAGACATTAATGTTGCTTTGGGAAGAGGTTACAGGGCCACAAAGTACATTTATAGAGATTAATAATAAAAATGAAGATTTAAGCAACTTTGCCAATGCCTTATCAAAACAAAATAAATGGCTGGGGCTTATTAATTGTACTTTGTGACCAGTGTTAATATATCAACTAAAACTATGACTAACTAACTAACTAACTATAACTATTCGTCAACAGCCTTTTTTCCATGACAGAACTAGACTAAAACTAACAAAAATAGACCTGTGATGACTAAAACTGACAAAAACTAAGTTTAGTTGTCGTCAAAATGACTAAAACTAGACTAAAATAAATTATATTTAGTATACAATTTATTTTTCATCGGACATTCAAAATCTGTGATATTTCTCCACTGGTGGTAAATCTGTCAAAATGCAATGCATCTGTAGCTGTTCTGCCTCTCAGCTGTACAAAGCAGGAACCCCAGGTTTAGCAGAGTGCAGAGAACACACTACCATGACTTGGTACCAAATTTAGGCGAGAAAATAAATGCTTGGACTAAAAGTTCAGAATAAAATGTGAGGAATTTTTATGGACTAAAACTAGACTAAAATGTTTTGAGTCTTCGTCAGCTAAAACTAGACTAAAACTGAAAAGGGTAGAAATAACTTCATTGGGACTAGTTTAACTAAAATGCACTTCATTTAAAGAAATAAACTAAAACTAAAATTAAAATCGGCTACTAAAATTAACACAGTTTGTAACACCACAAACACTTAACGATAGTGATGCACCAACTGGGAAATCAGGGCTGATGCCAATGTTTAAAATAACAATTTGGCCCATACCGATACCAATGGTTTGTTTTTCATTAAACAATTTTACTTGTTTAATAATTGTGATTGTTAATCTGCTGCCCTTGTGTGCTTTGTTTAATTTCTTCACCAAAATAGCAGTCCTTGTAGTGGGATCTAATAAGGTAGCGATGCATACTCATGGAGTAGATACTACTCTTTTCACACTGTGATCAGAGTCAACCTCTGCGCGTAAAAAGATGTTTCAGGGCCCTTAGCGAGGGAATCAGGTAAGCAACGGACAAATCTAATGCCCTGACTATTCTCATCAGCTGTTCGATTGAAGAGAAAAGTGTGATTACGTTTTCAAACTAACTGCTGTGCAGTTAAAGCTGCGGGGATATTAAAGTCTGCAGTATATGTGGCGAGTGTGTTATTTTTCAAAGGTTTTGCATCATGTTTTAAACTTACTCTTCCACCAGGTCGACACATCCTGCTGCAGTCTTTTGGCCTCATTTCAAACTGCATCCACACAGCCTGCTGGAGTGACAATGGGAGAAAGTGTTTCATAATTTTTCAGCTAATTTACACCACATCAGAGATGCTGCACGCTACATACTTGGCTGATCTGGACAGTCAGCTGGGAGGGCGTGCGCAGCAAAAACAGACAATGGTCCATCATTGGTTATGACATATTTTAGCATTATCTCTTACAACATTATGTCCTTCAGCTTTCAACTTTGTCTGTTTTCATGTATGATAAACATTGGCATCTGTCATCAACATGTTTTAATGCATTGGTGCATCTTTCCATTCCAGGTAATATCAATGTATCTGAGGCAAAACATTGGCATTGAAATTCCCTGTTTCTGAAGAGAAAAACCTGATAAATAATAGGGAAATGTCTCAGTATCATGTTATGCTTGTACAAGGGTTTTGGTGGGCCCCAGAAGATTTTCAGATATCAAATTGGGCTGCAGCATAGTGAAGTTTGGGAGAGGCTAGCCTAATAGTAAAAGCACCTGTAGTGATAAAGCTTGATATGAGCCAGTAGCTTCAAGACAGAGAAGCAGTTGAGGTAGAGTGTCTCCATAATCCATATCCAAAACAGGCAGCATTGTAGCTTGCATTTTCTTTGCAGCATTTTTATCTGCAGGATCTGATTCAAACAAAATATTCAGACTCCATAAGGCAATTAAAGGTCTAATAACTCACTCAAACTTTGACATTATTCTGACATTTTGAGTGATCAGCACTGACTTGGTTTAATGGGAACTACAATTTAAAAATCTTTTAAACTTGATTTAAAACTTCTTCACAACAAACTTCAACTTCTTAAGCTGTTGCATTTCTAGTTTCTCTGGTCCTCAGACAACCACAAATAAGTGATTGAAGGCAATACGCCAAAGGCAGTTTAACTTTAAGGGGTGGCAACTGATAGACATCAACCTTGAAGTCTGTGACAAAAAAGGCTTTTTCAGGGCTGATCATATGAGTCGCCCTCCTCCCCTGAGAGAGGCAGAGGTCTCTCATCACAGAGCAGTTTAGCGTGGTGAGATGGTTGAATGCTAGGACTTCATTAAGCCACTCTATTGTTAACATCTGGGTTCAGAAGAATGGCTCTTTCTCTGGTAAATGTTGCCCCAGCTTAACTTGGGATTTTATTACACCATGCAGTTGACATTGGCAGCAGTGTCACGTCTGGCAATGGAAACCCCTCAAATGTTAAGGTCACAGGAGATCAATCAAAGCAGCCTGTTTCCCAGAAGCCTTCAATTTTCACTAGAACTGCTGAATGTTTGTCTAATTTTATTGCTTCATCAAGATATAAAACATAAATTCTCAGACTTACAAAAAACTTATTTTCACAAGGAAGAAAAAACCCTTTAGAGGTCTCTTGAAGTAAACTTCAATTTGTACAAGGTGAACTTTCTACCTTCCTATTGTGGATGCACTATTTTAATCTTTTCTCAAAATGTTTTCACTAGATTTCCTCATCTAAAGCGCAACACAAATCTCCCACATCACTCCATTTCTCACTTTGCTTCACACCATTTCCTCTCAGACTCCATCCTCGCTTCCCTCTGTTTTCATCCCCTCCCTAGCAGGGATGTGGCTGCCATGGCAACTGCTGACTCATCCTTCATCACATGCAGCCATCCTCTGATACCACCTCCTCACGCAGCAAGGCTCTCCCTCCTTGTGGCCTGCATTAGTATATTGATCTGATGCTTCAATTTGCTAGACCAGTTGCAGCGGTCTTTGGAGGACAGTCTCAGAGGACACAGGGGTGCAGCAGGCTGAACAGCAGCCATCCGGATGGGTAACGTACCCACCTCAGTGAAGCACTGCCTCAGCTATGAGCAACTCATCCAGGACTACCCATGGCTAAGACGCTGGCTGCAGGAGGAGAAGGTGGGCGTTGTTTTCTTGTTTCTAATCTGCTGCACATGCTCTGCCACATGACTCTCTCATGACAGAGGCTGGAGCACTGCAGCCAGCTACGGATGACAGCGTGGATGCTGCATACTTCTTATATAACACTCCCCTTTCAATTGAAATCTTGCTCTAGTTTCAAATGTGTTATGTGCAAAGGCTTCTGTCTTAGAAGTTGTAGATTGTTTCCTTATTAATTAATAGACTTTATGTAACTAAAAATCAGAAAAGGTGTGTCTGCATTCTGTTATGTAACTTCATTAGACTGCCTCATGATTATTTCACATTATTTTAACCAGAGAAATACTGTCAACAAGTAGACAGCTGTTGCTCCTGGTCCCATACATTAAAATACGACTCAGTTATCTAATTCAATGTTTGTATTTAGTGAAAGATTCAAACAAGGTGAAGACAGTCTTTCCCCAAGTAGTAGACAGACATATGCTACATAGCCCATGTCTACTACTTGGGACATTATACATAACTACTTCGGTTTTCCGGCCTGGATATTTGATAACTTTGAGTCTAAATTGACCTTGTCAACTTGTAAGCCCTACTTTGTTAGTAAAAAAATAATTAATGAATTAAAATAAAAACCTATGTATTAAAACTCTTCATCTAAAGCGCACATGTATGAATAAGGAAAAATGAAGTTTAAGAACAAGAACTAGAGTTCTGTATCGACATTCAGGCATCAAAGATAGCATTGTATTTGATGGATTGAGGAGCGTTGGTCAGAACTATCACGATAAAACTGTGTATCAAAAATGCATTATTTTCCCCTTTCGTGATGATTGGGACTAACTATTTGAGTAAAAGCAAAATTACCCCAGCACAGTAATACAAGAAGAAGTCGGCTTGGTAAATAAACAGCTCCTTGTCTCCCCTTTCACCATTTCTAAACCAACCGGGGTTTTGGTCTAACCTGTAACCGTGTTAACTGCTGACTTTGCTTCTGTGGTTGTCAGGGCAGACGGTAAAAACAGAGTCCTCGCGATTGCCCCTACGATTAGATTTTCACAATAATGTTAAAATTTGATGAGAACATCGGCAAAGAGGATTTTTTTTTTTTACTTACGAAAATCGAAGACAGACGCATTCACCCAAAAGTCGCCAGTAAGCAGGGTCACTCTTTAAACCGTCACACCTGTCTGGGGTACTGTGAACTAACTAGCTTCAGCAAAAACGTTAGATGCTAAAATTTGTTTCCTAGTCGGTGAAGCTTTGAAACTCAACACAAATATGTCCGCACCGAGTTAGTGAAAGAAATGAGACAAGAAGTGAAAACTGGACCTACACTGTCACTGTTGATGATCTGGCTCAAAGTTTGTTAGCACTAGTCGTTACCACTGACGTTGGCTGGTAGCCGTTAGCCATCACAGTGAACTGCCCTAACTGCCCTGGCGGCTGCAATCAATTGTATTAAGAAAATCGGTTTCCGGTGAGTTTCGTTGTGTCTAGCTTGCCTAAAGTGAGAAACAGGTAAAAAATAAACGTTGTTCTTTAAACTTAATGCTCAGCAATGGAACACATAAACCTCAACGAGGGCCTTTTCTTAAGAGATATGTAGTTCAATCCAGGAAATACCCTAATCCTCAGACGATCTCTTGTGGTTTGTGTGGAGTTACCCTTACCTTCTTTCCCAGTCTTTTCTGTGACACATCTCATGAGTTTTGCATCCTAATGGCATGACAGGTTTATGTTTTGTTTCTCATATTTCCTTTTGGCTTGCAGGCAGACAGTTCATGTCAGAAGTAACATGTCCTTGAGCATTCCTTGCCAAATAATAGCCTAACTTGGTTTCTGTTTTCAGTGTCTTGCTGAGTGGTTTTCATCACTTTACTGTCTTTTTGTTTTATTTTTCCAGACCATCACAGGACATGAGTACCCAGCGTTTGTTAGAATAGTCGAAGTTGGGCCTAGGGATGGACTTCAAAATGAAAAGGTATACACTGTCATTCCAGTCACGAAACTCATTTATTTATATCCCTTCTTGTTTTGTATAACTATATACTATCAACACTGGAAACCCCCTTCTTTCCCTCTATCTTTCATTTAAAATATAATCCATAACATATGGGGTGTTTTGCCATAATTGCCAGGGGCATGTGTTTCACATTTTCTTTGAAATTGAATAAGAAAGATGACATGGCTTCTGGCTTAGTTTCCTCTGCTTAGCATGTCACTGCTTTATGATTTCATTATTACACTCCTGTAGCATTACAGATTGCACAGGATGCACAGATAAGTTTATTTACCAGCAAGAATTACAAAGAGGAATATTGTGTATTGTCAGAGATCACACTAAATTCAACAAGTACAAGATAAAGCATGAATATCAATATGTCTGGCAGGAGGTGTAGCCAGAAAAACAAAACCTGCAACATATCTTCTTGTCCTACCTCCCATCTTGAATAGAATCAAATCCAGAAAGAGCTGTTTCACTTTCATTGTTCCCCAGGAAATTGTTCCGACAGGGGTGAAAATCCAGCTGATAGACTTGCTCTCAGAAACAGGCCTGCCTGTGATCGAGGCCACCAGCTTTGTGTCTTCAAAGTGGGTACCTCAGGTAATAACTCTTCTTTGTGAAAAGCAAAAGAGTGCTGAGTGATTTATTACACTCTCTTTCTTGTCTTTGTAAGTACTAAGGAAATGTGCTCCTTCTTGGACATGCATATGCTTTGGAAAGAATACTTGAATACTTTCAAGCAACTCTAATTTTCCCTGTTATACACAGTACCTGTATTTATGCTGTGGAAAAGAAAAAAGTGTTAAATGTTTGTTTTTACAAATAAATGTTAAATGCAAATGTAATTCTACCCTTTATGAAAAGCATGCAGCCCAGAAGCATGTGAAAACATTTGTGCAGGTAATGTATTCTTGAGAACATGATGTTAAAGGTTTATTTTTCTACATCATATGTTTTCCCCCTTCATCCAGATGGCAGACCACTCTGATGTTCTCAAAGGCATCCAGCGAGCTCGTCATGTTCAGTACCCTGTTCTGACACCTAACATTCAAGGCTTTCAGGATGCCGTAAGCATACATTTTCACTTCAGCACTATATTTGTTGCTGTAAACTATAACTATATGCCCTTACTTGTCAATTGTAATTAATTCTTGGAACCATAGTCCTTTTTGGCAGATAATTCCTGCACTTACGTAAGTGTGACTGAGTCAAAGCGTTCAAAACAGTTTTACAAGTTTGTTTTTCTTTTCTGCTTTATTTAAGGTTGCAGCTGGTGCAACTGAGGTGGCGGTGTTCGGGTCAGCGTCTGAAACATTCAGTAAAATGAATATTAACTGCTCTATTGATGAAAGCATGCTGAGGTTTCAGGAAGTCATTAACACTGCCAAAGCGCACCAAATTCCTGTCCGTGGGTTAGTACTCTTGATGTTAATTGTCACTTAGAATGAGTGAAAACACATATCTATGGTTGTTCTTGCTCTAATTTTACACTGATAATCTCTAAATTTAAACTGTTCAAAGTACTGCGGTTTCTATATGAAGGAGAGAACAGTAATGATACCTTTACAGCAAACTTCCAGATGTTCACCAGGTTATATCTATGCATAAGGAAACCACAAGTCCAGATGGACATTAAAGAAAACCAAACAGGGAAAGTCACTGAATTTAGCTGTGCCTTTGTCAGATATGGAAAGGCAAGCTGCCCATGGCAGTTGGAGTTTCCTCCATTCATATGAGCCTCCTGGTCCAAAAGAGATAAGCGCACTAGTTTAGCAATTCAATGTTAGCACTATCACAACACAATGTTTGTTGATTCATAAATGGCACAGAATCAAGATCGGTATAACCAAAACCATCTAATAAACAACTAAATCTATACCTCCTCTAAATCCTTTAGTATACATATGAGATACACTACATGGACAAAAGTATTTGGCCACACCTGTTAATCATTGAATTCAGGTGTTTCAATCAGACCTGTTGCCACAGGTGTATAAAATCAAGCACCTAGCCATGCAGTCTCTGTGAACATTTTGTGATACAAAATAGGTTGTTCTGAAGAGTGTGGTACTGTGATGAATGCCGCCTTTGCGATAAGATGGTTTGTGAAATTTCATCCCTGCTGGAGATTCGACAGTCAACTGTAAGTGATATAACAAAGTGGAAGCATTCAGGAAGAACAACTTAGCCATGATAAAACACATAGTGCGGGGGTCAATGACACACATGGTACATAGAAGTTGCTAAGGCTCTGCTAATTCCATTGCTGAAGAGTTACGAACTTCCCCCTGGCATGAATGTAACAAAAACTGTTTTTCTGTGACTAAGCAGCAAGCCTCACATCCCCAAGTTCAGTGCTGAACTTCAGATGGAGTGGTGTAAAACACAACGACACTGGACTGCGGAACAGTGGAAACGTGTTCTGTGGCGTGGTCGATCACTCTTCTATGTTTAGCAGTCAGATGGGCAAGTCTGGTTTTGGCAGATGCTGGGAGAACATTACTTGCCTGACTGCATTGAGCCAACCTCAAAGTTTGGTAGAGGAGGGATATGGGTATGGGGCTGTTTTCCAGGGCTTGGGCTAGGCCCCTTATCTCCAGCGAAGGACAGTTTTTATGCTTCACCATACCAAGATATTTTGGACAATGCTATGCTTCCAACCTTGTGGCAACAATCTGGGCTTAGTTCTTTTCTGTTCCAACATGACTGTGCCCCAGTGCACAAATTAATGACTTTAAAGACATGGTTTGATTAGTTCAGTGTGGAAGAACTTGACTGGCGTGCACAGAGTCTCACCTCAACGCCATCGAGCACTTTTGGGATGAACTGGAATGGTGATTACGAGCAAGGCCTTCTCATCCAACATGAGTGCCTGTACCTCATAAATGTGCTGCAGAGTGAGTGGACACAAATTCCCACAGAAACACTCAGAAATGTTGTGGAAAGCTTTGCAAGAGGAGTGTAGGCTGTTAAAGCTGCAGCAGGGGGACAAACTCAATATTAAAGTACACCTATTTGAATACAGTGTCATTACAGTCCCTGTTGGTGTAATGGTCAGGAGTCCAAATACTTATTTTCATATAGTGTATCTCACTTGGGGCTGCATGATGGCACAGTGATTGGCGCTGTTGCCTCACAGCAAGAAGGTCCCTGGTTCGCTTCCCAGTCAGGGCCTTTCTGTATGGAGTTTGCATGTTCTCCCTGTGCATGTGTGGGTTCTCTCCAGGTACTCCGGCTTCCTCCCACCAACAAAAACATGCTCGGTAGGTTAATTGGTGACTCTAAAATTGGCCGTAGGTGTAGAAAATGGATGGATGTATCTCATTAATAAACAGATGAGCAGACCAAATAATAATGGCAAAAACTCATCAGAATTGCATTAGCCTTATTCAAACAGAATCAAGTCTGTATAACAACTGAAAGTAGTAAAATATTCTTCTTTGAAAATATCCATTGTCACTTCAGCTAAATCAGGATTACAGAAACAACAGCTTCAAGTTTCCATCTTTCAGTGACTTGGCATTATAATTTGAAAATGTTACTTTGAAAATATTTAACCCCTCACAAATGTTGATTTCCAGATATGTTTCTTGTGCCCTTGGATGCCCCCATGAGGGACACATTGAACCTTCCAAAGTTGCTCAGGTGAGAAACCTTGCGTTAAGTTTTATGTATTTTCCTTCTTGATGAAGGAGCTTGTCAGTGGTGCAGTGGTAAATCCTGTCGCCTCAAAGCAAGAACGTTGAAACTTGGTTGGACAGGGGCCTTTCTGTATAGATTTTGCATGTTCTCCCTTTGGACGCTTGGTTTCCCTCACAGCATTGTGACTTCCTCCCACAGCCCAAAGACATGCCTGTTAGGCTAATTGGTGACTAAATGTAAGTCTGCCTGTATGTCGGCCCTGTGAATGACTGGCAGCCAGTTCAGGGTGTACTCCATATCTTGATCAATGATAGCTGAGATCGGCCCCAGCACCTTCAACCCTGAACGGGGCAAGCTGCATAGATGAAAGATTGATGGATGAATTCTTAATGAACATTAAGGATAAAAGTAAAGGTCATTGCAAAGGTCAAATGTTGTGCTACGTCACTTGGTTTAAAAACATAAAGTTTCCTTTACTTGAGAAGATTTAAAGTTATTTTACTTCTTCTTCATTTAATTTTTTTTTACCAAACTAACTGTACTCTGGTTCATAATAAAGCAAAAATCGCACAAAACTTTTTTGTGTTTAATAACAATAGATCAAATTTCTTATGTAGTTTTAATCTTTGACTAGTTAAGGAGTTTTCCCTGTCTCTAGGTGGCAAAGCGGTTGTATGAAATGGGCTGTTATGAGATTTCCCTTGGTGACACCATTGGTGTGGGTACTCCAGGCTCCATGGTTAAGATGCTGCAGAGTGTTATGAAAGAAGTGCCCAGCAGCGCTCTAGCAGTTCACTGCCATGACACCTACGGACAAGCTCTGCCCAACATTCTCATTGCTCTTCAGGTAAGAACACATGAAATTTGTAGTTTGATAAGCATTTTTCAAATATCTCAAAATTCCAACTGACCATTATAATTACTTCTAGCATGACTATGAATTTGACTGTGAGTATTGGCATCAGTGCAAGAAGAGGTTTTGTGTTTATGTGGCGTTGTAGCTGTGAAAGCAGTGGTGATATAAGGCTGCGATTTTTTTTAAAGATTTCTAAACAGATCATTAACCTACACTGCCTACAAAGATATTCATCCTCATGGATGTTTAACCCTTTTAAGGAGTGTTCTTTGTCTTCATGGTGTAATGGTATTAAGGAGTACTGATTAACTAGTGACTGGACTCTCCAGACACAGGTGTCTTTATACTTTCACTTTCAGAGACACATTCACTGCACTCAGGTGATCTCCATTTCACTAATTGTGAGACTACTAGCACCAGTTGGCTGGACCTCTGTTGAATTAGGTCAGTCACTTTAGAGGGGTGAAAATTTATGCAGTCACTTATTTTACATGACATATTTTTGTTGAATTGATATTGCTTTTTTGTATTTTGTCAGAAAAGCCAATTATATTGACCTTGATTGATTTGTAAATAACTCATCCAACTTTGACTGTTTGTCATCATAGAAAGTTAGGGCAAAATTGTTTTATACCATTCAGAGGAATGGCTAACCTGACAAACATGGATTTGTTTCGCACATCCATCTGGTAAACCTCCATTGACATTTTTTGGGAAAGGGCAGAGCCTTTGAAAAAGAAGTCAAAGGGTGATTGGCTAAACGTTCTGTCTGTCACATCTTTACTGGTAAATCAGAGCAACAAAACGTGACGTCGTAGCCCCAAGGTGCACCACAACTGACGAATAAACTCCATAGAGAGCTACATAACGCAAACCATGGTGACTGTAGACATGTTAGTATGACTTTTGTTGTTTTTGAAAAGAAAACAACTCAGTGCTGTTCTTTGTTCTTCTTATAACGAAGAAATGTCATCAAGTTCTGATAAAACTGGCGCTTTAGCAGCATCCACGTTAATGTCTTTCACCATAATTGCACCAGCCTCTTGTTGCTGCTTGCTTACATCACGACTCTGCCCCTCAACGCTGATTGGTCGTGTTACTTTCTAACCGGGCCCAAACGGTTCAGATGGGAGCTTTGCAAGATGGATTCGCCAGTGAAAAACTCGGAAATGGGCGAATCCATCTGCTTTGCAAGGTTAAGGAATGGCTGCTCCTGGGAGCACATTAGTAACATCCTTCCGTGCCATATTGCACTTGTGTATATACACAGTCTGACACAGCAGGTGCCAGTATGCATGCAGAAGGTCAAAGAGAAGATTAAAAGAAATAAGAGCATGCACAAAAATTGCTTCAAAAACCTGATGTTCATCTTTCCTATAGAAATGACTGTAAAGTATACAAGTGGAGCTTTACTTTTGGTGAAACTATCTTAAAGCATATTTTTTTCTAGCATTCTTAAAGTACTGGGAACTTCTTCAAGACTGCTTCAAAAATTGGGCCAAGTGATGTGTGAATTCTTGGAAATGATGAAAGAAGGCGTTGAAAACTCTGCAAAATCCTGGAAATTACCAAATAATAAACTTTGAACACAGCAAACTTACAGATATCTAAGAGGGGGGAAACATTGAGCAGTCCTTATTTTCTCTGAGCAAAAAGTAATGTGTGTGAAAGAATGAAAAAGCAGTCTGATAGTTGTCAGAAGTCTTAAATTTCCAGTGCTTTCTCCTATAGAGGTCTGTGGAGGGCCTACAAATACTGGCATGATTTAAAAAAGAGATTGTTAAGCTCAGAGTAGGAAGTATGGATTCTCCTCTGTGAAACCACAAAGCAGTGATGCATCGTCCTGTTTGATCACCCTCCAATGTAAAATTGTTCGACAGTTTTCCTTTCTGCTCTCTGTTGGCAAAGATTCATCGGGCACCTTCCCCTTCTCATGCACATCCTTCTCCTTATGATGAATATCAACACTGTTGTGGAGAACCACAGGCCGATTATGGATAAAGGCCCGGCCTTTGCATAAATCAATGTTGTTACTCGTGACAACATGAAAGGAATAACCAGATGTTGAAACAAAGTTGAGGTAGACATTCTTGTTCCAGGATATCTTTCAGCTTCCTTAAGTAACTGCCAACATTTGGAGATCACAAGTTTTTGTGAAGGTTTTAAATCATTATTTCTGCTGGGGATAATCACATGCTGAGCTGCTCGCCATCCATCTTTCTAGACGATTTTTCAGAGCATGCATTACAGCATATTCAAAGACAGCATATTTTCTTCATTATACAAAAAGTCGAGGATAAGTTGAGTGTTTATTTTTAACTAGAATCAAAAGCAAAAAGACATTAAAGTCTAATCAAATGCTACATTTAGGCTGATTGATTTTAATTTTGGTGGTTTAGGGTTGTTTAAAATCCCTTTAGAATCATTTATTTTTTTGCATGTAAGAAATTAACCACATATGGAATCACGTACAGCATATAAGCACCCTGGGAAACTTAAATCTGTGATTCCATGTTCGCCTTGCTCTAGCAGGCAGATTTCTATCCAACCTGATTCAGGTCTGTCCAAATACAACAAAAATATGGGGTGAGTTTGACATGTTTAGTGATTGTGCAGAGACACTGAGGCATTTTGCAAATAACCTTTAACATCCAAGATCCCCCCCACTATTTTAGGCTCTGTCATCAGTGAGCAACCTAAAGCTGATGCAGAAGTGAAAAAACTGTAGCTCTTTGAGTATTCACTTTAGACTGACTGTAAAGTGAGGGGAATCCCCATCCGGTCTCATTCTATGGCCTTGTCCACAATTAGGTGGGTATTTTTGAAAACAGAAGCTTTTCTGTGAGTTTTGTCCTTCTGTACACATGCATTTTAGGTTGCTGAAAATGCACCTTTTTTTAAAATCCTTTAAGGATGAAGATTTTAGAAACTTAGCTTACAGTGTATCTGTGTAGGTGGGGATAAAACGCTTTTGAGTTTGTAAGGTAACACTGTGTGCCAGTTTCTCCTGTTTGATGCCACTGCTGTGCAGTGTTATCACTTCCATTTCAAAGCCAATGATGGACACTAAACTTGTGCTAGTTTTAACGTGGCTAACTGGACTTTTGACATGTTTACACATACACACACAGTTGTTTTCCCACTGATGAACAGAGATGCCTTAATGAACTACAGAGGTCACTGCTACTTCATACAACACTCCAAAGACACAAATGCTGTCACGAGTCGGTGCTTCTGGACGGGACCCAGTTCAAGTTTGTGGAATGGCGTGATCTTTGCAGAGGAATGGCGAGGAAACTTTCATGTCAAAGCCATTGTTTTCTTTGAGTGAGCTGAACTTTTTTATAGAAACAAATGGATTCTCATAGAACCACTGCTGTTGATGTTCTTGAATTTTTCCACAAATGTTCACTCTGGCTCAAGAAACAGCCAGTTAGATTTTGGAGGGAAAAGGCCAAGGTCATTAGGGCATCATAGCTTTTTATCACACTGATGTGTTGAAGAGGGAAGTATCATTCTAATGAAGCCAATGAGGTCAGGAGGGAGAGAGCTTGTCCAAGCACAAGCTCCACATGCACACTCAGACATGCAAACACACAGCGCTGCACTCCCCTGCTGGCTCTGCTGATCACATTTTTGCACGCACGTACAAAATTTTAAAATGAGACATTTTTGAAAGCTTACTGTGCAGACGTTATATTGCCATCACCTCGTTTTCAGCTTGGCTCCTTCATGAAAATGAGTGTGCCCATCTCTCTGCAGTAAAATACAGCTTTCCCTTATTCTGTGGTATCAATCCAGATTACTCTCCTCTGGTGAGAGGACAGAGGACACTGAGGGATGGGGATGATACAGACCATAGACTGTAAAAAGATTTGGACAAAGCCTGTGTGACTTCAGCCGTTTGATTACAATAGGCGGACTCAAACAGCTTTTGAAGCCAATCCTGTACTGAAAGAGCAGTCTCAACCGAACTTTGGATCAACCTAACAGCAGAGAAGAGCCCGCCCACTGAGCTTGACTTCCTGTCAGCTAGCTTGCATTCTGGCTAGATAGACAGATAGGTAGCATCTACCTGTCAAGCTATCTGTCAATCAAATGAGACGCACCTATCAGTGTGCATTGAGGTTTTTCTTGAATATAATTAAAACGATTGTGGTACAAAAACATTAACCCCCAGTACAGTGTGAAGATGTGAAGACATTAGCTAACGAGACATGTTATGTTTTTGAACCAGGCTGTAAACCAGTTTATTTATAGTGTAAAAAATGGCTTTTTAACATGTGCTGTGTACGTGACTTCTGGTGTTCCTGCAGCCAGCCTCAAGTGGACACTTGCCGTATAACAATTTTTTGCACTTCCGTATTGGCTTCATTTTTCAGGACCGGAGGTTGCTGCTTGATACAGTCAGGTGTTTTCCTCAGAATGTAGTTATTATTATTTTTTTAAAGATTTATTTTGGGCATTTATTTGATAGAGGAGGATAGTGGATAGAGTTGGAAACAGGGATGAGAGTGGGGGAGAGACGTACGGTAAAGGGCCTCAGGCTGGATTTGAACCCAGGCCGTCTGCGTACACGGGGCGTGCCTTAACCACTCGGCCACCTGCGCCCTAGAATGTAGTTATTTAAGTGGAAATGAGTGCTTCTGAATGTAGTGGAAAATTTAGTTAAGACTTAAGGGTCAAACTGTTTTTAAAATTGACAACAGGAAAAAGTATGACTAGTCTGTCTCCAAGCTTGCAGCAAATACCTGTGGAAACCCCTGGGGCGTTCGTCTAAGCTTAGCCAAAGAGTGTAAATCACAAAAACAACTGAAATTCTCTTTAGAGACTCCTCATACGATACTGCATTACTGTCCTAACGTTTATGAAACTAGCTGTTAACCTGGATGTGCCCTTAGCTATAATGGCAATGTGTCAGTTTTAGACATCATGAATGTATCCTCTGTTTGGCAAGTATCAAGAACGCACAAAACAAATGTGTAGGTTACAATGGGACGCACAGAAAAGCAGGAACCATCAGTCAACGAGGAAGAGGGGCATTAAGAAACATGATCTAAGCCTCCCCACAAAGTAAGATGATTCACAAACTGCCCGCTGAAAAAAAATCCCAGAATGTTAATGAACATAAGATATTTCCAATGGGGCCGTCCATCACAGCACTCACTAGTATTGTTTAGAGGAAGAAAAAAATGTCAGGGACTATTACAGTAATACGCTGTGTTTCTAAACAGCTCACAAAAATGTAATTAGGTTGTAAACCCCAGTGGAAGAGCTCTCAGCAGGGTGCTTTTCACCACATTGCCCACAGCGAATGTTAAAGTGACATAAATCCAGACATAAAACAGAGGTAACACAGATATGGCTGTATCAGTTCTCTAGAGCACATTGTCAAAGCAGAAGAGGAAGCTCATTGGGGGCTGGGTGGGTCAGCAGATGTGAGGGGGGTCAGCACAAAGACTCACCTATTCAGTGTCTGTTGGACAAAGCATCTGAGAGCTAGGTGGATCGAAAGGGCCCTGGGGGGCTCCTAACTCATCTGTCGCTTGGCTGTTGAACTCTCTGACAATGCTGCGCTTAAAGGCCAGTGGAAAACGATCTTTTCATTTGCTCACTGCTCAACGTGATGAATGGGGCTGCAGCTGCAGACAAAACAGGGGAAACTTTGGAAGCACTTCTGACACTCCTGTAGGCAGAAAATTAATAGGCTTTTACAGTAGTTTTTGCTTAAATGACTTTAAATATTTGAATATAAATTTGTTATCATTCAAATCATTAAATAATGATAAATTTAAGGCCCGGAAAACTAATTTTATGAAGAGACTGGATAATTTAAAAGGCACTTTAATGATATTCCTGGTTAAGAGAATATCTAGTTACCACAGAACACTAAGTTTTCCAATAGTTAGAATGTTATTTTCTTTACATTTCATGTCTTAAACTGAGAATGGTAGACAAGATATGACTATACTTCTTGCTGTATAACTACATGCTTTTTTAATTTAACCCAGATACTTTTCTACCAAGCAGAGGTTTAATGATATAAAGTAGTAAATTAAACCCACAGATTAAGGAGACGGATCATATTCGCTGAGATCATGTGGAAGACATTTGCCATGTAACTAACAAAGAATTGAAAAATACTTACTAGTAGATCTCTTAGAAACTCTCTGTAATCAAACTTAACAGATGTAAGATTTATTGAGAGATTTATAATTTTATTCATCCAATATGCTCTTTTTCTTTAACCAATTTTTTACTGCTCTGGTGCATTCTTCAAAGTCAACTGTGTGAGGACACAATGCACCCAGAGTGCAGGAAAAACATCTATCAATAGAAATTATGTTTTCTATTTGCCCAATGTGCATCTTTTCTTGATTTTCCACATACCTGTCATCATTTGTTACACTGGAGAGCTGATATAGCAAAGCTAAACTATATAAAGCAGCAAAATAAATTCATATCATTGAAGACACAGTTCATGTTTTTTCAAGATAACATAGATTTATGCTACCTAAATGAATAAAAGCAAAACTGATTGACATTTACTTTTCATTTTTTTAAATTAAACAGAGATTTACAGCATTAATACATTATTCACAGTCAACAATTTAAGGAGACACAAAAAGCAGTTCTTAAATGATTGTCATTTCAAAAGCTTTTTTTAATTGTTATTTTTCAGATGTTGAATATAAAATGCACAATGCAATTCTTCATATTTAACTATCTGCACAAAAGTTAAAGCATTTTTTGGAGGAATCATAATAATCTTTACTTGATTTCTTTATCTTTATCCATGCTGCTCATTAATGACATAGTAACATTGTTTGCAACTATTATTAACTTTTTTTTTTTTTTTTTAAAGGTTTATTTTTGGCATTTTTGTGCCTTTATATGATAGCAGAAGATAGTTGAAAAGAGCCATAAACAGGGACGAGAGCAGGGGAGAGACATGCGGTGAAGGGCCTCAGGCCGGATTTGAACCCGGGCCGTCTGCGTACATGGGGCGCGCCTTAACTACTTGGCCACCTGTGGCCCAATTATTAACTATTTTGACCATAAACAAGCACTTAAGTCATATTATTGCTGAAAATGTTCGAGATAGTTCATACTTTTGCTACCTAATGCCCAGTCCAGACCACAGAAATGCAGCTGAGATTGACTGTTTTAGAATCTCATACAAAACAAAATAGTTGAAATCAGGTGTTCCAATCACTTCCATGGCCACAGGTGTATAAAATCAAGCACCAAGGCATGACGACTGTTTCTACAAACATTTGTGAAAGAATGGGTTGCTCTCAGGAGCTCAGTGAATTCCAGCATGGTACTGTGATAGGATGCCAAGTCCAGTCGTGAAATCTCCTTGCTCCTAAATATTCCACAGTCAACTGTCAGTGGTATTATAACAGAGTGGAGGCGATTGGGAACGACAGCAACTCAGCCATGAAGTGGTAGGCCATGTAAAATGACGGAGCAGGGTCAGCCAATGCTGAGGCGTATGGTGTGCAGAGGTGGCCAACTTTCTGCAGAGTCAATCGCTACAGACCTCCAAACTTCATGTGGCCTTCAGATTAGCTCAAGAACAGTGCGTAGAGAGCTTCATGGAATGGGTTTCCATGGCCAAGCAGCTTCATCCAAGCCATACATCATCAAGTGCAATGCAAAGGGTCAGATGCAATGGTGTAAAGCACGCTGCCGCTGGACTCCAGAGCAGTGGAAATGCGTTCTCTGGAGTGACAAATCGCACTTCTCCATCTGGCAATCTGATGGACGAGTCTGGGTTTAGCAGTTGCCAGAGAACGGCACTTGTCTGACTGCATTGTCAGGGGGATTATGGTATGGGGTTGTTTTTCAGGAGCCGGGCTTGGCCCCTTAGTTCCAGTGAAGGGAACTCTGAATGCTTCAGCCTACCAAGAGATTTTTGACAATTCCATGCTCCCAGTTGCAGTTGCTTAATTTGTTTGTGAATGAAATAGATTGTTAGTTATTACAAGAATAAATTATCAAAGAATGTTTGTGTTTAAATGTGCAGTGAAATTGTGTTGCCATACTACAGTGGTGATGACAAGAAATTTGCATGCAGCATCTTTATTAAAGGGAATCAGTGATGAATCATCTTCCTGTAGAAATCATAGTGATAAAGATGCAGGAAAAAAAAAGAAATTCGTGCCAAAAAATAGTGTCTAACTGGTGTTTGCACATCAGTGCATATGTAGTACTACTCTTCTAGTAGAGACAGATAGATTGAATAGAACTGACAGGCTTTCAGAATGTTGCAGAGCAGCTTGTTTTAAGTCGTTGCAACTTTCAACTCTCCTCAAGTCTTTGGTCTTAACTGGGTTCAAGATAGTGGATATTTGTCATCTAACTGCCATGTAAAAGGCTTCTTACTGCACCATTTTTCTTTTGGTTTATAGATGCCAAACAAGTATTTACTGGACAAGAATACTTCAAAGTTAACTGTCAGGACACAAAAGTAAAAGCATTTAGTTGGTGCAAATTACAGCTTTGTTTACTTGATGCTTTTATTTTGATTTTCCACACTGCCGATCATTTGTGACACTGAAACATTATGTTAACCATAAAGCAGCAGGAAAAAGTCCCTTTAGTGATAAACATTTTGAAAACAGTTTATAGTTTTTTAGGCTCAGATATGTGATTTGCTTATTTTTTAGATTTTAAACATTAAAGAAGTATTTACTGCACCATAACATTCATAGGGCACAAAAGTAAAGCACTTATTTAGAATAATTATGGTTTCATTTACTACATTCTTTTATCTTGATTTTCCATGGTGCTAATCATTCGTGACACTGGAACATTGTTTTGAAGCAAAGCTCAACAGTTTTCATGCGTGACATAGAGTAGAAGATATTTTTAAAGTTAGCTTTGATGTTTTGGATGGCAGAGTGAAAAAGCACAGAGACACTGTGAAATCCCTGAGCGGATCATATTTGGAATGATTCATCGCAGCTGCCCCCGTGGCCACAGAGAATAATAGCAGGCGGGAATATTTAGCCAACCATTTGCTCACCCATAAACAAGGTGGAAATGAAAGATTTTATCATAGCTTTTCATTACACTGTGCCAGAAGTCCACACCACCAGCTGGGAGAGAAATGAATTCCCCGAGCGCTGTCAGCCCTGAGTCACCTCTTTTGTTCCTGATAAAGACATTCCTCAGTCTTTGTACTTTTTTTTCCAGGAGGTCTGGGGGGGCTTTGTTACAGACCTACTCCTGGCAGGTCACACAATGACAACGTATGTACTTAGATTTCACAGGCTTGGCAAGAAAAATTATTTATTCTTACCTGCAATTTTGGTGTATTGTGTACGGCTGCAGCTGGGGAATACAGTCTAACCTGTTTGTGCTCACACTCGAGCTCTCCGGTAACAAAAACATCCATCTTCAGGATTTTGTTTTGTCTCCATGCACGAGGCTTTATTCAACCATGACGGCTGTGAAGGGCCACAGAGATAATTGTACTGATGCATGCTGCAACCCTTTTTTATTTAATGTATTTTTAGATAGACTGATTAAAAAAAAAGGTTAAACACTAGGAATTAGAGCTGAACGACTCACAAAAATAATCTAATTGCATTTTTTCCCTGATATTGCAATTGCGATTTAATATGCGATCTTTATTATGTTCCTGAACTTCTGCATTTTTCAACAAATTTCGAGCAATAAATCATTTTATTTTATAACCTATATTCAGTCAGGAACATTCATCATACATTTAAGCATTTTATTGCAAAATGGATTTACAGTTTAACTTTGCTATTAAGATGCTCCCTGGGTTAGTCAAGCAGCATGCTTTGATTTCCCAGGGAGTGCATGGCTAGAAACCCCCATATTAATGGATACATAAATGACAATGTGCATTGAAAACAAAGAAATTATTTCAGAAGCAATTAATCCACAGTAGCATGAATCTAAATATGGGGGTGCAACAAGCTTTAAGCTATAAAGGAGGCGGCTGGGGTGGGGGAGGTTAAGCTGGCTATAAGCTGACTGCAGCTGGGGGTATAAACAAAGTGAAAACAGAATTTAAGAAATTTAAATAGTTTCTGAAGTTTGGGTGGGGGACTGGCTCTTGGAAGAGCCCTGGTTGTGCCAAACTTCTTCCATTTGAGAATCACGAGGGTAAATGTGCTCTTGGGAAACTTCAGTGCAGCACTTTTTTTTGTAGCCGTCCCCAGATCTGTGTCTTGCAGTGATCCTGTCGCTGAGCTCTGCAGGTAGTTACTTTGACCTCATGGGTTGGTTTTTGCTTTGATATGCATTGTCAGCTGTGAGTTTTTGCTAAGGGTTTGAATACTTTTGTCAAGTTTTTTTCTTTTTGCTAAATGCTCAAAAATGCCTAAGATTCTGTTTTCACTTTGTCATGATGGGGTACTGAGCATCGATTAATGAGAGAAAAAATTAATTTAATTAATTGTGGCTTCAGGCTGCAACATAACAAAACTGGGAAAAGTGAAAAGTTTCTGAATGCACTGTTTATTCATTTTGATCTATTTCCTTGTATTATATCTTATAAATGGCAGGTGGTGGTACAATTGATATAATCTATATCAGTGGTTCTCAACTGGTGGGTCGGGCCCCAAAAGTGGGTTGGGGAACAGTTTTCAGTGGGTTGCGAATGGGTGTCTGTAAAAAATGGTGGCAAAAGCCTATAAAGGACATGCATCCATACCTTTTACTCTGTTTTGTTGTGATAATGAGTACATTTAAATGTTTTACTGATACTTCAACTTATTTATTTCCTTCTCTTGCAATTAAAGAGCTGCTTTTACCATGTTAATGAAGCAATTTCTCAAAATCTCTGGAAGATTGGCTAAAATGTACATGTTATCATGGGCAGTGTTAATTTTGGCAGCTATTTTTAGTTTAAGTCTTACTTTTAGTCTTCAAATAAAATGAATTTTAGTTTTAGTCACATTTTAGTTATTTCTACCCTTTTTAGTTTTAGTCTAGTTTTAGTCCATAAAAAGTCCTCACATTTTAGTCTTTACTCTTAGTCCAAGCATTCATTCTCTTGTCTAAATGTGGTACCAAACCATGGTAGCATGTTCTCTGCACTCTGCCAAACCTGGGGTCCCTGCTTTCTACAGCTGTGAGGCAGAATAGCTACAGATGCATGGTTTTTGACAGATTTACCCACAGTGGAGAAATATCAGGGATTTTGAATGTCCAACGAAAACTACATTGCGTTTTAGTCTGGTTTTTGTCATCTAGATGAAAACTAAACTTAGTTTTTGTCAGTTTTAGTCATCACAGATCTATTTTTGTTAGTTTTGGTCTAGTTTTTGTCATGGAATTAAAGGCTGTGGACTAATAGTTTTAGTCATAGTTTTAGTCAACGAAATTACACTGATCATGGGGAAAGGGGGGTGTAAAACATGAGTTTTGTTCTGTCTCTTGTTCCTGTCATAATTTCTGTTCCATCCAAGATCTTAAGTGCAATATTTTTATTTATTTAAACGTGCATTGTTGGAAATTTTTTTAAATTTGAGTTGCAGTGTGTCATCAAAGATATCGGTGGGTCCTGAGGCGAGAGCAGTTGAGAACCACTGATCTACACGATTATATTATTTCTATAATTATTTTCATCACCAATATTACCACACATTATGAGTCATTTTTAAGCAGGAGATCACAATGTCAAAATAATGAATACACGAACACACCATAGTTTTAATTTTTTTTTAATTTAACCTTTATTTAACCAGGAGAAAACCTCATTGAGATTAAAAATCTCTTTTTCAACAGCGTCCTGGCCCAGACAGCAGCAATAATAAATAAATAAATAAATAAATAAATAATAAATAACTCCTTTATTGAAAGACATATTTCTTTATTAAGTATTAGTTAATCCTTTTTACATACCGATTAATGAAATGCTGTGTATTTATTTATTGTTCTGTTACAATAAATCATTAATGAATATTGTTTTTCCGTAATCTAAAGTTTAAAATGTAGATCATGTGGAAGCAATGTTTAATCAACAACCCAATATTTATTTGCTGATTAACGACAGATGTCATCTCAAGAAACATTACAAAAAGAGCAGGTGTAGACCCAATAGTAATCCACCATGCGCACAGCAACATTTAGCAAAGTCACAGTGGCAGCAAGAACTTCCTTTTACCAGATGGGAGCTGCACTCATGTTAAACAGCCATCTGGGGGTTTAGAGGGAGATGGAGAAAGAGAAAGAGAAAAACAAAGAGCAATAACAACAACAAATAAGATAAATTTACAATGCCCATAATAAAAGCACAAAAATGAGCAATATGATGAGAGACTATTCATTGTAATATTAACGTTAACAACTATAATGATAATGATACTGGCAGGACTTACACTAATTATAGCAGTTGAAGTTGAGTAAATACATACAATTTCACAGTTTCAGACAAGACAACAACACAAAGTCCAGCAGGAGAAACATCTATCAAATGAATGCTGAGGACAATGAAGTGCACACATGTACACTAAAATGACACCAAGGTGAGGCAGATGACTGAAAAGTGACGCATACACAAACACATCATGAAGCCAAAATGAGACAGCAATAAAAAAAAGTCTTCACTGCCAGTTTTAGGGACTGAGGTAAAAACAGCATGGCCACATTATGCCAGGGGTGGTTTCTGTTTCCTTCTGAATGCGTCACCAAATTGCTTCATTTTCTAAGAGTGGGTCACACAGAGTTGCCACAGGAGCAGCCTAAAACAAGTGCACAAAAAACCCTTTTCCTGTTTTTGTTTACCATTGTTCTTTGAGTGCATCTTACTGGCAAATAACCCAACACAGGAGCTTGATTTAATAGTTTGCCTGGAAAAGGCCTTGGTAGGGAATGTTATTGCAAACTAGATGTTAATTTCATGCTTATGATGCTCTCTCTGTGCACTGGTGCAATGCCAAAACAGGCAAAGTATTTTCACATTTTGAAATGACCACCTCAAAAACACCTTCTTCAGTGCCTGTGGTTTAAAAACCCCTTAGTGAGACCCTTTTCAACAGTTGGGGAAAAGCAGGTTTAACACCTTATCCTCCAAAACTGAAACCATGAATGGAGGATAAGATTGAGGATTTGCCATAGTTGATGGAGCAGGCTGCACAGCAGGTTCTTGATCTTTACTGTACTGGTTAATCATAAATTCACCCTCCAGGACTCGAGCAAGGAAAGTTGCTTTAGCTGGAAGGGTTTAAGGAAGTACTGAAGCTTGCACTGCAGCAGACAGAATCTTTACTTGGCTCTAACTGAAGATTCAGCTGGCTGGGCTGTAGAGCAAAACATTGTCTTGTTTTTCTGTTCACCCGTGCAAACGTTGGCAAGAAGTTAAGCAGTAGTTAGAGTTTAAGTTGGCGGAGAAATATCCGCAGAGTCCGAGTCCTTGTTGAGTTGGACATCTATGACTTCACTCTCAAGGACTTAAGGACAGTAGCTTCACCTGGCAGGGTTACAGAAGGTAATGGTGCTTGCACCATAATAGAGTCTGGTTCACTGTGAGGCTTTGTCCATGACGTCACCCTCCAGGATTGAAGCAATAACTGATTTTCAGTTGACAGGGATGTAGGAGGTGATGGGCTCCACTTGGCTATTAAACAGCACTGCTGGCAGAGTGTTCATCAGCAGATACTTCTATTTGAGTTTAAGGCACAGATAGCCTAGAGATGTGCCCCACTACAATATCAGTGATGTTGGATAACTACTGTGCTTCAGAGCAGTTCTCCACTTTCTGGAGAGTTCACCTGCTGTAATTCTCCTGTTTTGGAGACAGCCAGTCATCTCTCATGGATCAAAAAGGAGACCCTATGTAGCTTTCTCTACAGAGCAGAGGGTGCACAACCCACAAACAGTCATTTTACTGGAGGGCATTTCCTAGAAGGTGCTTATTGGAGGGACCCATAGGTCCAGCAGGACTTTTTGCTTCACATCCAAAACCACCTCTCGTGAGCCCAACTGTTCTACCAGCATCCAACAACAAACATGTGCCTGACCGGTGACCCTGGGATGTTGAAGGGGGGGGGGCATTTTTCCTGTTGTAATGCAGGGGTGTGTGTGATTTATACTGTGTATCCCAGCAGTGGCAAACTATCACTGAAGATTACTGTTGACAGTTCACACATACACATCATGGTTTATGAGGGACATATTTGTAGAGCTTATAAAAGCATGCAGACGGATTTAAAATTTAAAATATTTATAAGGTGGTATTCATACATATATTTGTTGCAATTTTAACTGTCATTGTTTAATAGTTATACCAGTTAAAATTCTTAAAATCACAAGACCATCAAAAATGGGTCTCATAAACTGAATGGTCTGATAATGCTGGTATGTAAACGTCACAGTTGGTTTCATCAACCACTTTTTCTTGCACATACTCTTTCCGTCGTTTTTTTTTTTTGTTTTTTTTTTTGTTTTTTTTGGTCTGCTAATTTTAATTCAGTTGAACAAGTTTATTGGCATGGAAAAAATATCTGTTTGCATTGCTAAAGTAATGTACAAATAAATTGCAATAGTGTAAATGGTATTTAATTGGTATATATACCAAAATCTGGGGTTAACTTTAAAAAGTAGGGTTAAAAGATGAAGAAATTCTCTCTCCTTCTATATATCTATATTTTATATGTGTAGGCACTGCCATTCATGGTGGTGGTCTGGTGTTTCAGGCTCTTTTTGGTCACAACAGCTCACTTTATGTGTTGTAGCATTTGCACAATTTTGCACTTCACCCAGCAGAGACGGACGTTTTTGTACTGTCTGTATTGGTGAATTCTTTTTGTTTGCAGGTGAAAATTGGAAATACCTTGTCTCTGATGTTCTTGTAAAATGGACAGGTGGTCTGAAAGTGCAGCTCTGTTTCCACCTGCTGTTGGCTGCAGTTGGTGCACAGTCTGTCTTCTTTCGGGAACCAGTGTTTTCTGTGGTGTCCTCTCTCGATGGTGAGGTTGTGCTCACTGAGTCTGCTCATAGTCAAACATTTCCTCTGCCGTGGATCTGTGAAATAGTCACTGTGAGTGTTGCCTAGTGTCATGCTATTATAAGATTAATGTTGGGTCATTGTAAATTATAGAACTAAGACTACTGTCTAAACATGCCCTTTTTGGAAATCACAGACACAGTGTCTTGCTGACTAAAAAGGAGAGGGACCATCGAGCAGCTTGTTATCAGCGCATAACTCTAAAGACTGCATCTCAGATGGTAATGTTGTGGCATTAGCGTCTATGATGTGGGCAGCTGACAAATCTGGAAAGGCACTGTCATTGCTGAAAAGTTTATAGAGGTCTTAGATCAACATATACTCCTATCCAGACAATGTCTCCATCAGGAAAGGCCTTGCATATTTAGATAAGATGATGCTCAATTATATACCACAGTCATAACAACAGTCTTCACAGAAGAAGATGCTGAACTGGCCTGTTGAGCGCATCATAAAAGAAAAAATCCTGCAAAGAAAACCCAGGATGGTTGAGCAACTAGAATCCTACATCAGACAAGAATGGAACAACATTCCTCTCCCAAAACACCAACAACAGGTCTCCTCACTTCCCAGACTTTTACAGACTGTTGATAAAAGAAGAGGGGATGCCACACAATGGTGAACATGGCCCTGTCATTACTTTTTTAAGATGTGTTGCTGCCATCAGATTCAAAATGTTTTGATTTTTTTTTTTTTTTCATTTGACACAGCGCCCAAATTTTTTTTGGAAGTGGATTTGTAGTTAGGAATTTAAATCGTCAAATAAAATCACGAGGCTTAAATAGAATTTATTTTCTATTTTATGTGGGTTTTTTTGTCTCCTAGCTGCCCTCTGATATCTGGGCTTTGCTTCCAGTGTGGAGCTTATTTATGTGCTCCTAGGAGGAGGTGATATATGTGTCAGCAGCAGATCTGTGACAGTTTCTTTCAGCTTCCTCGTTTATGTAGCTGTGGGTGAAGCATCACTGCTTCATATCCTTCAGTGAATACACTCTCTCTCTTTCCCTCTCTCTGACGCAGTTATAAAACCGAAATGGGAGCTTGTCCATCTTCAGCCTCGTCCGCTCAGAGTATAGAATGTCAACAAACTTATCCTGAATCATGCGAGTTTGAAAATGCACTGTGTCTTTACACAGGAATGTATTGTTTTTATACAGCCACAGGTCTCTGAATATGGCTTTTTAACACTGAGAGCACATCTGGTTTCTGGACAGTGTGATCCTAACTGTGCGTTGGCAAGTTCAAGCTGCTGACCACCGATTCCTGCACGATTAGTGTCCGGAGGAGCAGCGCACGCTGCTGAAGGCCCCGTTTTGTTCCTCTTGGAAACACTACGCCGAGGACCCCCGGCCTTACGTGGTTAGCAGCTGAAAGTGAGAGGATTGGCATGGTAGATTACAACTCTATGTTTATACTACAAAAAAAATCCTGCCTCGTACAATATCCTGCTCTGGCTTAAACCAAGGTCTGGAAATCTCGTGCAGTCTACACACCGGAGTAGATCTCCTCCTCCTCCTCCTACCCCACCTCCTCCTCTTTCTCTGCCAACACAAACAGCAATTATGGCTGGCTTAGACAGCCACTGAAAGGAGTAGGTTCTTTTCTGAAGGAAAAGCCACCAATTAGCAGCATTGTTTGAGGAAGGTAACAGAGATTCTTTTAATTTAGCTGGCTCAGTTCTGCTCCGCGGGGGGTTCATGACCCAGTGCCACTGAGAGGATCAGCATGTTAATTTTGCTTCACAGTAGGATCCTCTGACATCTGGCTCTGCCACGGAAGCTGGAAAACATCTTTAATATTCTCATGACGATCTCAGGGACATGTGGAAAACATCCCGAGACCTTCGTCCATAATGACTGAAGAACTGAAGGCCTGGCTTTATCATTTTTTGGTGTAAAAGAAAAGTTTATACTCATGGATCAGTTACACACCTCAATGAAAAGAGCTACACTTTTCTTGTCTTAGACATGCATTGTGGAAATAGGAAAAATAATCTTTATATGATAAAGTCATATAAAAATGTTTTGCATGAAAACAAAGCGGACAACAAATATTTCCAAAGCAGCAGTTAAAGATGTTTGGTAACCTGCCCAACAAAATCACTGACATTCAAAAGAAAAGTCTAAAAGGCATTGTTTATTTTCATATGGAGACCAGACCCTTGCTATTATTGGCATTAAACAATTATGAAAATAAATTAAACATGTATGTTTATTGCAGTCAATGAGGCAAACATCTGACAAAAGAAATAAACATGCCAGATGTAAATATCCTTGCATCTTTGTGCACTAAAAGCACAGCAGGAGAGGAACATTTTAACCCAGGTCATCACTGAAAGAATTTATTGCATTAATAATTACACATTGCAACAGCACATTAGTCTACTCATGCTACAATTCCTGTATTGTTGGCGTGCTGAAAGAGTACACCTCCAGCTCAGGAAAAAATGTCCTCTCAATGTGGCAAGAAAGTGAATCCCCATGGTTTAAGGGCAGAGTGTTGCTGTAAAAACATGAGTAACCTGGAGAATCAGAAACATATGAAACCTTCTGTTCAGTATTTATAATATTTCTCTTGTATGAACAAGGCCTTGATTATGCGGTGCTGGTGGTTGGAGCTGACAAAGAGGATGACTAAGCCATATTACGGGACGTTCTGTGCCCACTCATCTTCAGGACTTAAGCCCACAGTTCTCCTCAGCTCGCTGTAAAACACGACCGCAGCGCTGGCAACAATCTGACAGAACAAGGATCTTTGTTTCCTAAGTTTTACCTGAGGTGAAACCCTGAATGTCTCTGTTGTGTGTCCTTGCAGATGGGGGTCTATGTGGTGGACTCTGCAGTAGCTGGTCTGGGTGGCTGCCCGTACGCTCAGGGCTCATCTGGCAACGTTTCAACAGAGGATGTTCTCTACATGCTGCACGGCATGGGCATTGAGACTGTAAGTTTGTGTCTGCCAGACCTGCTGTATTTTATGTCTCCATAATCTCAACAAATCATCCCAAACTCCTACAATCCCTCTGAGTTCATTTACATAAACAGGCCGCTCTGCAAACATACAGTTCTGTAAATGTTTATTTTATAATATCAGTGGTTTTTACACAACTTACAAAAACCCACAAAGCAGCTGGCTCATCTCAGAGACTATTTATTTAACAATCCCTACCTCTGCTGGTGGACTTTAGTCATTACATTCTAGTTTTCTATCACCTGTTGCACACACATACCTATTATCAGCCCATCTTTGAGGTATCATGTCTTGTTTTTTAAGAAGAAAAATCATCATACTTTTGTAAAATCCTTCCAAATCCCAATCATGGAGAACTCATCTTATTTCAATGAGGCTTTCCTGGTTAAATAAATAAATCTAAATTTATGTTTTACTTAAATCATACTCTCAACACCCCATCCCTTTTTTCTGTTTTTAGCTCATCTGGAACGCATCCTTTTCCTATTACAGCATAATGCTGTAACAGACGGTGCTTTCATCATTTCTGTTAAAAAATGAGAAATTTGAATATTTAATGCATTCAGTGCAAAATATTTCTAGAGCAGATTCCAAGTACCATAAAATCAGGTGTACAAGTCGTTTATTTTAGAAAATTTTTAAGGACACTCTTGTATTATATAATTATATTCTTAATCTCAATGAGGTATTCCTGGTTAAATAAATTTAACTAGTAAGAATTTAATCTAAAAAAATGGTTCTGGATTATATGAAGGCGATTTACATATCAGTATAAAGTGCTGAGACATGCATCATCATCACATTAAGTGTGTAAAGCTGCCATCGTAGTCACAAGCTGCATGAGACCTGACATGAAATTTAACTCATTAATTGTGTTTTGTAAACGGCCACTTCACTGCTCAGAATATGCGAGGACACACAATGTATACTCACAGCCATAATCAGGGTTGAGTCAAGTCAGTCGAGTCGCGCTCTATTATTCGTGGGTTTAGGATCCAGGTATTAGGATTTGAATCAGTCATGACACCAAGATATTTAAACTCTCCCAGTAGACTTTGCATTTCTAACTGATGACACAATCTCTTTCTTTTTCCTTTCTCTGCAGGGTGTGAATCTTCCCAAAGTCATAGAGGCTGGGGACTTCATCTGCAAAGCTTTAAGTCGTAGGACAAACTCCAAGGTTGCCCAGGCATTGAGTAGGACACTGTGAAGTGTTTCTGTACATAAATATGTTTTAATATTTAACAACTTTCCATTTAAAGTGCTTCCCCTGTTGTTGCTGCATTTAACATTGCTGCCTATGCTGTCGAATTTGGAGATGTTGTTCGTCCAATTATGAATCATCAGAAGATTTGGGCATGTTTTGATTTCCAAAATCAGCTTGTTTTTGGTCTATTTTGTAGCTTTTCATTCATTTTAGAGCAGTTATCAACTGTATGATCAGGATTTTGTGAGATATGTTGTTCTGCTTAATTTGAGTTTTTTAGAGTTGGACCTCACTAAAGTAACTATTAAGAAAGAGGTCATTGAGACAAGTGTCCAAATGATAAGTTATGACAACAAAGTGGCCTTTTAAAGTTGACAGTTTAAGTTTTTTATCAGGCTCTTATGTCATTTATAAAGGATCAGTCGTTTCTGATTTTTCATGGCCCAGCAGCCTTATAGAAAAGAGTCAAAGACTTAAGGACCAGCACTAGATTGCACCAGCTATGCCTAAAATCAAATGTAGCCTAAACATAATTTCTATTAAATTCAAAATAAATTATGTACTACTTATATTTTAGTGTTGCACCAGCTTAGATAGTTCCAACATGGCAGAAATTACAACTTCAATCATACAAATTATCCCAAGTAGATTTAAAGTCCTCCCTAACATTTTTGAGTGTTATCTGTGATCGACCCTCAGAAATGTATGATGACTTTATTATGTTTTCCTGCTTTTATCTATGAATATGACACTATTACGTGTTTAACGTATTTCCCAAGTGCAGTTCAAACACAGCAAAAAAATTTAAAAACAGCTTTTCCACACATCTTGGTTTTATTTTGTATGCTTACATTGTTTTACTTTCCACACAGAAACAAAATTATTTTACAAAAAACCCAAAACTACCCGGGTCTTAATTATTACCCCCCTTTAGAACTGACCTTTTTGTTGAGCAAAAGCATAAACCACTGTTGTGCAATAATGAGCTTTAACTTTTTAAAGCTCAAAGCTTATAAACTCAAGCTAAAATTGAGGGCTGTCTTCCAATTTTAACACAGTCTAAAAACTTCAGTAATGCATTGAGCTATCACTAAGAAAGCATCATGACAAAAACAAAATAAATCATAAGACATTAGAAAAGAATTGTTGATGCTCACAAAGCAGGAGAGGGATATACAAAGTTATCACAGCGTTTTCAATCATCAAGAACCAGAGTGAGAAGTACCATCAGGAAATTCAAAGACAGCTGCGCAGTACAGAACAAGCCTGGCAGAGGTAGGAAGAGAAAGATTTCAAAGACTCTGGGAAGAAAACTAGTGAGAGATGTGTCTAAAGACCCCAGAACAACTGCCAAGATTCTAGTGAATGACTTAGCCGAGCAAGGAATCGTAGTATCAAAGAAGACCATGAGTAGAGCCCTTCACAGAATGGACTGAGAAGTTGCAGACCAGGAAAAAGTCTACTTCTGCAGAAGAGACACCTTCAAGCCTGGCTGAAGTATTCTAAGGAGAACCTGGAGAAAGTTTATGCATACTGGAAGCATGTCCTTTGGTAAGATGAGACCAAACTAGAGCTCTTTGGCCATAGAGATGTTGTTTATGTTCCATCCTCACAGTGAAATGAGGTGGTGGGAGTATAATGCTGTAGGGATGCTTCAGTGTGTCTGAAGCTGGGAAACCTGTAAAGCTGGAAGGAATCGTGAAGAAAGATGGATATATGAAGATTTTGAAAGAAGACCTCAAGCAGTCAGCAGCAAAACTGAGTCTGGGGCGTTGCTTTGTCTTCCAACACTACAACAACCCAAAACATACGTGGCTCCTGGTGAAGAACTACCTTCAGAAGACCAAAGGGAACATTATTGACTTTCCTGTTTAAAGCCCTGACTTGAATACCTTTGAAAATCTGTGAAGTGACCTGAAGGCCAAGGTCCATGCCAGAAGACCATCAATTCTGGAGGAACTTGAGAGATAGGCCAAAGAAGAATGGGCTGGGATTCCTCAGGAGACAAGACTGAGATTTGTTGAAAACTACTGAAGGCTGTTATCCAACAAAAAGGAGAAACATTTGACTATTAGCATCAGGGAGCTAATAATATAGACCCTGGTGAAAGAATTTTGTTTCTGTGTGTACAAAGTACAATAATGTAAGCATACAAAATAAAACTAGGATGCTTGAGAAACCTGTGTTAAAAGTTCTTGCTCTATTAAACGGCACTGGGGAAATACTTTAAAAAAATTCAAATGTTCATAAGGGGGCTAATAATTTTGTTCTCATCCATATTAACGGTCAAACAAGCTAGGCTAACTCATGCTATTCAGATATTTCTATTTTTATCTAATTATTTCACCTTAAATTGATAAATACATTTTAGACTGTAGAGAAAAACTCGATAAGACATGCTTAATTTCAAATCAAAGTGATTATTCCAACAGAATTGTATGTCATGCTGGTATATATATGACTTGTTGTAGCCTGCTAGCTAGTTCTCAGATTTTTTGCTAAGCAGAACGCTCATATGGTTTCTCTGATATCCACCGCAAAAGTTACCTTTTTTTTCAACATACTCTCAGCACATTCTGGACAAAAATATTACAGAGGGGAGAGTTTCTTAGGCACACCGGGTATCACAGATTCCAGTAGGAATAAATGGACTTCAGGGCCTTAGTGCTCAGTCTTTTTTCTTTATGGATGTAGATTTACACACTGGTCTTGCCTAATGAAAACGGTTTCTGTTTAACAGTCTACCCAAGAACATCTTCCAGCTAAGTTAGGCTCACAGTTCCCTCAATCTGTGTTGGGACCAACCCAAAAGTTAGCCGTAAAATCCACCCAAAGCTTTTTTGCCTGATCATTTCGTAATTAAAGTGCCCCAGACATAAAATTTGAGACTTATCTAAATTTGCTTACTTAGTTTGAGGACTTTTTTAGATATAAATTTACCTGAAGTGTGTGGCTGAGCGACCTTTGTGTGTTTCAGTGTAGGGTTTATTGTGGACTTTACACCATAACTTATGGTAGAACTTAGAGCTGGTGTTATATGTCACAGGTCTGATTTGGCCACTTTCTGAACTCTGATAATGATGCATTAAAGAGAGAGAAATTAAGTAAATCTCTACATGCACCATACTTCCTGCTGACCTATTTAAGCCTTTCAACCCACTCTGATCCAGAGTGAAGACGTATTTCAAAGACAATTAAAACATCCTGTTCTCAGGTTTGCCAAAGAGGATTTAGGAAGTGCCCATCGATCGTACTTTTGCCATTAAAACTCATACTACTCTAACATAAGCTGCTCTTCAGGAGTTTTGTCTAAATGTTAAATGTAATGTGTATTTTAAGTCTCTCTTGTCAGATTGTACTGTGCCGTCTGTAAAACATAATAAAACAGAAATTATGTCTGTTCCATTGAAGTTAAATGAGATTTTTTTCAGAAAGAGAGTCATGAATACAAGTGTGTTTAGATGTGAAAGATAGATATCAGACGATTATGATTTTATGTTTGCAAACATTTGTATACATGCATTTCCCATGTATACAATCCCTTTCCTGGAGCTTCTTAGATCTGGTTGTTTTTGAGATGTCAAGAAAATAAAATATTACCATGGTAAACAAGCATTAATTAAAACATATTACTGTCTTGAGAAAACAGCCAAAAGTTACTTGTCACAGCAAAACAGTAAAAAAAGATTTGGATGTATATCTGCTCAGGGTAGCACTGATCTATGGGAAACAATGCTTAATCAGACTATGTGTACATTAAGGCATTGTCAGCTCTAAAACCAACACTGTAATGCAGATCAATAGGCCATATTCCGTGTATGTCAGCAGGCAGATCCATCTTGCAAAGCTTTAAGCTGTTCAGAGAATGACCGGACCAATCAGCATCATTTGAGGAGAAAGAGGCGGTAGCTTCAGGCATGGTTTTGCTGAAGTGACTGCAAGCCTGTGAACAACATGATGGAACATTTGTCCAGTCTCGCTCTGAGTAGTTTTTAAGACTCTACTCTTCCCAAGACATCGTCAATAGGTTGTTGCCCAGAAGGAGATGAACTATATCCCATGTAATGTATGTATGAAACCAGGGGCATAGCTAGGGATTTAGGGCCCCCAGAGATTATATTACACAGAACACCCCTTAACTGGCTAGCCAAGCAGCAAATATCTTTGCATTTTAATTTATTTTTGATCCTGAATTTCCCCATTTATGAGCAATATTTTTGCTAAATTTACTTGTATTATTCTGCAGCACTGGACCACACCATTTGGACATTATTAAGGGAGGAGCAGGGGCCTCCAGTATTGTATTTTACTCTATTTGATACTAACTTCAGTCTGTTTACCGATTCATTAAGTCACTTTTGATTCAGTAATGACCCTAATTGCTAAGGAAAAAGAAAAAAACACCTTTTTCACTGCAGGCCTCTTAAGGGCCCCTCTCTACTGTGGGCCCAGGTAGTCAGTTTCTTTATATTTATAGTTATAACAGTCCCTTGCAAATAGTGCTCGGTAATACAGTCATTTAAAGGATATTTCTGTATTTTTGAAGTTGTGTTGTATGAGGTACTTGGTGTTACTAGTGTCACTGGCCTCCAGTGATTTCAGTGAGTGCTGCCCCTTCAAACAGGATGTCAACATCTTCAACCCTTCAAGGGGGAATCAAGCTTGAGAGGAGGCACGATGCTCTGCATGACTTTGAGGATGACAAGACATCCTGGGAGAGAAGTGAAAGATTTGATTTTGATTTTTCCAGATGTTGGAAAGAAAAATGTTCATTGATCACCAGGTATCATAAAGCTTACAGGAGAGGTTGAGAATGGCATCTGCACACTGAGAAAACATGGTTAAAAAAGCCTAAATGGAAGTCAGAGATTATTCAGAGAACAGCAAAACCTTCCCCTAACATCCTACACTTCCTCTCCTTTATTCACATCCTACATTTGCACAGTGGGAATCTTCTGGCTTTGAGCCAGCAGGGGGCTGGTGTGTGGACATAGGAAGTATTTGCATGCGGTTGTGTGTGTTTACTTAAAATCATGTGTGTGTAGGTGCAGCTTCCTCCCACAGTCCGGACATGATGGTCTGCAGGGTGAAAGATTGAATCCAAACAGTCCATAGCTGTGAAGCCTTTACTGCTTCAGCTATCCTCTCCTAAATATTTTTACTTCATCAGCATGAAAATACAAACGGTATCATGATTGTCATTTTAGATTCAGACAGAATATCCAACCAGAACCTCAAAAAAGTTGCAGCGCTGTGTATAATGTGAATAAAAACAGAATGCAATGATTTAAAAATCTCGTTTACCCAAATATTAGCTCATGTTGAATTTAATGGCAGGAACACATCTTAAAAAAAGTAGGTACAGGCCAACAAAAGGCTGGAAAGTAAGTGGCACTAATGAGCAGCTGGAGGAGCGTTTGCAACTGATCTTTAAAATTGTTCGACTCAACTCTGAGTTGATTTTTAAGAGTGTACGTTTAACAATAAACATTTAAACTACCTCTCTAACTAACTAGCCACCCACCTAGATAACTACCAAACGACCTTCATGCCTAACAAACGTTTTATGAACTCAGCTGCTGCTGCTGTTAGCTTTACTATAGAATTATTTGGAGTAATGGAGGAAAGACAAAACAATCCTCTGTGGATAGTTTGGCACTGTCCTCGAGTCCAGTGGTTCTCAAAGTGGCAGTTGGGAACCCTGGGGGGGTCTCAAGACACTGAGGGAGGATGACAGCTTTCCAAAAAAGTGGTGTATTTAATCCTTTATAATGAATGTAAGTAATGTGTGCAAAATCATCTTAAATGTAAATTTGTACATGATAAATTGTGCAACATCATTTGATCCAACCATCTCCTGTGACAGTGGGGGTCCCCGGTCTGTGGCACTGTTATTTTGGGGAAATGTTTGGTAACCCCTGCTCAAGTCGATGGGTTTTCCCACATCTGTAGTTTACATTCACAACAGCTTCTTTCTGTTTATGTTACTAAGCTGTCTGCAGTCCTCCAGGTTTCAGTGTCTTTATATCTAGCATCCCTGAAATCCTTCCATATGGTCATCTTCCTCCATAGTTATCTGTAGTTTTAAAACGTATTTTTAAGTTGAGAAAATAATACAGGCCAATTTCAAATTAGAAGACAAACAGATTCAACATTCAAGGTTGGAGTTTAAGAGATGAAGACAGTGAGGTTGAGTGTCTGTGTTTAACATTTGCTACTAAAACACAAAATATGAATGTTTTACTTTTTTCGTCATCTGTGAATTTGGTTGTTTTCAAAGCAAAAGAACTCATGAACCCTGGGATATGGAGTCCCCTGGTTATTGGAAGAACAGTTTTCAGAGTTCTAAGTCCACTGAGGGACCTGGATTGATGATGGATGGAGAAGTCAGGTTTATTAAACTTCATTAGAACTGTTGCAGCTAACCCTGACATTTCTGAAGAAGAATTTTATTTGTTTATAGTTTTAAACACAGACTTCGACAATGCACCTGTTCTTGAATGAAAATTTTAGTCAAAGCCTGGGCCTGGGTGTGTCATTCTTAAAAGGGCCACATGGGGGAGACAACGTGCTGATGGTCATCTCTGTCAAGTGTACTACGTATTTTTGTCTCTGAGATTTCCTGTTTACTGTTGTTTTTAAATGTATTTTTCTATGTGTGTTACTGTTATTTTTGTCGATCATTCACACTTGATTTTTAGGATAAGGATGAAAGGACAGAGTCTTGGAGCAGACTAGTGAGAGAGGCCACCAAGACACCTAAGACTACTTGGAAGGAGTTCCAAGCTTCAGCAGCTAAGATGGGGGAGAGACCGCATAAAACAACTGTTACCCAGGTTCTACATCAGTCAAAGCTTTATGGGAGAGTGGCAAAGAGAAAGCCAATGTTGAAGAAAACTCAGATTAAATCTTGACTAGAGTTCACCAAAAGGCATGTGGGAGACTCCATGGTCAAGTGTAAGAAAGTTCTTTGGACTGGTGAGACCAAAATTGTGTTTTTTGACCATTAAAAAAGACTATGTTGGTGGCCACCAAACACTGCACATCACCACAAACACACCATCCCCACTGTAAAGCAGAGTAGGCAGCATCATGCTGCCAGGATGCTTCTCGGCAGGCTTGTAAAGGTAGAAAATATAGAAAAATCCTGGAGGCGGTCTGATACAGTCTGCAGGAGAACTACGGCTTGAGAGAAGATTTATTTTCCAGTAAGACAATGGCCTGAAGCATACAGCGAAAGCTATACAGAAATGGTTTAAAGACAACAAGGTGAATGTTCTGGAGTGGCCGAGCCCTAAATCTAAAAGTGAATCTGTGGCTGAACTTGAAAAGGACAAGCCATGCACGATCCCATGCAACCTGACAGAGCTTAAGCAGTTTTGCAAAGAAAAATGGAGTAAAATTGCAGTTTCCAGATGTGCAAGCCAGATTGAGACCTATCCACACAGACTCAGGGCTGTGATTGCAGCCAAAGGTGAGTCTACTAAATACTGACTTGGAGTTGAATGTTTATGCAGTTACTTTTTCCACAAACTACATGTTTCTATTTAATTGACAATACTTTGTTGAAATCTGTTTTCATTAGAGGATTTTTTTTGTTGTTGTTGACATTTGTTTAATCAAAAAAAGCCAAATTCTATTGACCACAATTGATTTATAAAATCAATAAAAGGGTAAAACATCCAAGGGGGTTAAAACTTTTTTATAGGCACTGTATATTCTGTTAAATGAATCAGCAGTTTGTATGAGTGAAAATGAGTAGGAAGACATATAAACATTTTTAACCGCACCCCTTTAGAAATCAGCCATAAATAAGTCTCTAAAGGGGTAGATTCTGTTTTTCAGTCTTTTTTTTTTAATAAAATAAATCTTACTCTTTCTTAAAAGACTTGAACATAAACTGTGGGTATAATCAGGATAAAAAGGGTAAGTAGCTTATTTCATATGATAATTTCATATTTGTTTTGTGAACCTGATTTCAAGATCTGATCCTACTCAGTAGCTTTAATCTCATTGGATTACTTTAAACAGACAGGCCCACAGTGTTGTGTCATTCTTTAAACTCTTGCACCTGTAGGTGGCAGCAGAGACTCATGTCAATCATGGTCTGTTTTTATGTTTTCACCTTTGATACTTCTCTTCATTTATTACACCAATCACTTTAATTTGATTGAGCAGGCAAGCTTTTAGTTTTAGTTTTAAATTATTTTGCACCAAAGTTTCAGTTGAAGAATTTGCTACTGAAGTTGCCTCACATTAGATAGAAATGCTGTACATTAGTTGATTGACATTTATGGGGGATCACGTGACACTGAATGCCTCATACATGATTTATATACAGTTATAAACTGTACCAGTCATGTGCTTTGCATTGTGAATATATGCCGTGCCTTTAACAAATATTTGCCTTGTTCTTCGGCTTGTTCATTGTGTTCATGATAACATGAATCTGACCTATATTTTCATGACCCCAGCTAAAAGGGTAGCTTGACTGTAAACATGGAGAAGCCTCAAATAAATGTCAGCCATGCTGACAAATACTGGAGGCTATTACATAAATCAACAGCACAAAATTGTGAAAATGTATGCTCTTTTTAAAGTTTACTGAAGAAATATACAGACACATGTTCTACAACCCCAGGATATGAAATAAACAGCACATTTACTCTCAGTGTTATACAAATGAACTCGCAATCGCTAGAATTTTAGAGGATTCCCCCTCCATTTTTCGCAGCTGTGTGGGTATGGGGATCCTAATCCTTGTTCCAGTGGGGTTCCCATTATCCTCTATGAGAACGACATTGTTCGAATCAAAGCGTGGAGTCATCCGGTCTCCAGGCATTTTGAGTCCAACGATCAGGGCTTTCTTTTTCTGTCCTTTGATGGCAAGCAGCACTTTGTCACCCACTTTTCCCACCCCGTTCTTAGTGTAGACGTGGATCACTCTCGGCGCACGGTGGTAAGGTGTGTTTCCAAGAGTGCTGTTATCCACTACACGCACTCTCGACATTTTCTGGATGGCTGCTGCAACAGCAGATACACTGTCAACACAAAAAAGTGTTTAGTCATCTTCAACTTCAGAGGAATCCATGACAGTAAATCGATCTATATTTTAACCACCGCAACATTAAACATGTTAAAGTGGGTCTGAATGATTCTGAAAAAATCTGTAATTGCAATTATTTTGACTCATGTTGCAAATTCAGTATGAATTGTTGTATTGAAATGAATGATCATTTTCATGTCATTCTCATCTTTACTTAGAAAAACTTAAATAACGAAAGTATGATTTTTGCAAACTATTCTAAAAAAACATGACACTTAAATGTTTGCATGATGGGTGGAACATATCTCTGCGGCATACAATTTTTTCTTAAATTGGTATTTTAACACATTTTTCATTTCAAAGAAATACTGCACCTTTTACGATATGAAAATTGCAATATTGCGATTTAATCTAAATTTTGATTAATTGCCCAGCCCTAACTTTTATTTCTGTATTTCATTTTAAACTAATAATCCTATTATTACTTCAGTATGCTTCTGGGGAAGTACTTTACTTCACTATATTTAAAAAACACAAATTGCTGAGTGAAGAGACAAAAAGAGGTCCAAGCTTTCTTTGTTTTGCAGGTACCACATGGCATTCAGAAGCATATAATGTGGAAAAGGCTCAATCCCAATGCCCACTTGCCCCTACCACTTAACCATATCCCTATATTTTGTGTATATACAATGTCCGTATACATGTTGGAATGGACATGCAGGGTGAAGCGCTAGTGCTTCATAGACCTCCAAATGGAGATTTTCAAAAGGCACACTCCAAACTTGGTGTTTTGATAGATCTCTCTGAATGTCTTGTGAATTATTGGCAAGGTTTGAAAATCACAACAACTTTGTAATATCATAATTAAACATTGTTTCAGTGCATTATGGTCCTTCTGATGCTGAAAAAGCAATGTGAAAACAAAAACAGCAGAAATGTCCAGTATTGGGGCACAGATGGCCTAGTGGTTAGGTGGCACCCCATTTACATGGGCAGCCTGGGTACAAGCCTGTATAGGGATTCTTTCATGCATGACTCTCCCCCTCTCTCTCATTTATGTTTATAACTCTATCAACTGTCCTCCTCTCTGAATAAAAGCAGAGAAAACTCAAAAAGAAATCTTAAAACAAAAAATAAATAAATGTCCAGTATTGTCTACGCGTTAATGCAAATGCTGTCAACGACTACTGATGATGTATGAGTAACTTGAAGTGTTGTCCCATCTCCCAGGGTAAGATTTCACACAAAATTAAGGGGTAGGAGTAGAACTCAGAAACTGGACTGAACCAAAGTTTCAAGTCTGGTTTCTGGGAAATCAATCAAAATTTAGATTAACTCACAATATGACCTGCTTTCATTTTCAGTCGACAAAGGTGCGGTATTTCCTTAACCTGAAATGTGTAAAAACACAAAAACTTTATATTTTTTTGCTTCGGAGATGTTATGCTCTGCACATCATATATGTGCATCTTTTGGTGTCATTTTTTAGAAAAGTTTACAAACATATCCTACTTTCCTCATTTTTTGTATATTTTCTTAATCAAAATGAGACTGACATAAAATGATCACTCCCTTTAACAAATCAAACTGTATTATACTTGCAAGGTGTCAACATAATTACAACAAGCTATTTTTCAAACTTGTTCAGCCCTGGTTTCATGTATCTAATATTATTTTGGTTATAATATAGAATGATTTCCTACTTGTGATTGTTGAAAAACACACAAGATGGGCAAATTATCACATATTAAATCACAATGTTGGGGGGGGGTTGCAATTAGAATTTTTTTTTAAATGTTCTGGCCCTAGATTCCACATACCATCCAAATTTTGAGGTTGAATTGCAATTTACGTAAAATATATCCCTTTGAATAAACAACATGGCTGAAGATTCATTTTCTCTTGTTTGTTTCGAATGAAGGGAATGTCATAGCTAATGCTCTTAACTCCAACTGGTATCAAAAAGTTAACAAAACATTAAAATAATTACTTTTAACTTGGGCAGATTTATTCACCACAGTAACATTGCTTCTACTTAAGTTAATTCATATCAAAGTAACTGTACTTTTCCTTGATCACAATACTCTTTCACATTTTTACCTTTCTACTTCTCAAAAATATTTTCAAGTCTCAGGACAAAACTGGGGCTAGATGTAAATTTTTGCAAAGTAGCTAAACGTCTTAATACTACTTAAGATACTTATAAACGATTAATAGATGAATGCATGAATGTTGATTGTACAAGTGTATTTCTATAAGTACAGGTGTATTTCTATAATGACAGGAGTCTTAAGTATTCAACATCCTTTAAAGCTCTTTATAAAAAAATGTCTACATCTCTTCTACAAATATCATGATCATGTCTTACCTAAAGCTCCTCTGTTGAACCATGGACGATGCCTCTATGAGGAGCCCGGTGAAGGGTTTTGAAAGCAGTGGAAAAGCCATAACTACAGCAAAAACCTGTCAACAAGGAGACGTTACATGGTTAGCAATTAGCATGTTTGCTAATGATATCACTGGATGACCACTACATTATCGGATGTACAAGTTCCAACAACAGACGTAAATAACTTCGAAATGTTGTATTTTCCCCCGAACGATTGCGCAGATTTAAATTTTAGGTCGAAAGTTGAATGTTTAAATACCTTTATCCCAAACGTTAGTCTTCTTTCATGCTTCACGCCAATGTCAAACACGAGTTATGACGTCATTAACCAGCGACAGAAGCTTCTGGCTGTGAGAGATGGTAAACACAACGTTCGTATGCATATAACGAACAAATATTTATCACTGAAATTAATTAGATGCAGTTTTCCTTACAACTTAATGGAGAAGCCTACAGTTAGAGCCCGTAAAAGGCTAGATTAGTAGTGGCAGTCGTAAAAAGCGTAAAGGGGGTCCAGTTATCGTGCATTCACAAGGTGAGGGAATAATCGGACAAATGAGAAGTTGAAACAACAACATGGAAAGTTGGTGATGTTTTTATGACTTCTCGTAATGCTGAATGGACTGTTTTGAAGTCATTTTAAGACCAAAGTCATTTTTGTCTTGATAGTCACAAACTGTCACTTTTTGACCCATTTTTAATATCCGACACTGTAAGAGGTTGCGACTCTTTGGTGATGCCCACAATCGCAAGTAAGTAATTATAAGTGCTAAATAAACTCATTGTCCTATAAGGCACCCACAATGTAACTACATTGTAAAGCTAAAGCTCGCGGATACACCGTTGTCTGCTCTTGAAGTTCCACATTCCAATATTCCAAGGATCACCTGAATGCAGCCTTTGCTTGTGCAATGCGTTCAGAAAGTATTCAGACCCCCCTTCATTTTTTTATTCTCATGTTACAGTTTGATGCTTCCGTCAAAAACATTCATTTTTATTCTCATTAATCTACACTAAGTACTCCATAATGACAGAGTGAGAACAGAATTTAAGATTTTTCTTAACAAATATATTTAAATTAGACATCTAGAATATCACATTGGCCAAAGTATTCAGACTCTTTGAAACAACACTTGATATTAAGCCCAGGTACCTCCCATTTATCTCAATCTTTGCTGAGATATTTCTACACCTTGATTGGCTTTTTATGTGGAGATTTTTGCAGACTTCAAGTAGACTCTCATGTGTTTTGCACTGAGGAGAGGCTTCCGTCTAGCCACTCTGGCATAAGCCCAGATCAGTAGAGGGCTGCAGTGATGGCTGTCCTTCTGGAACTCTGTCCCATTTCCCTACAGGTTCTCTGGAGCTCAATCAGAGTAATAATCGGGTTATTGGACACCTCCCTTACTGAGGCCCTTCTCCTTCGATTGCTCAGTTTTTCCAGGCAACTAGCTAGCCAGGAATAGTCCTGGTTGTGTCAAACTTCTTCCAAACTTCTTCTTTAAGGATTATGGATGCCACTGTGCTCTTGGGCAGGGGTTCCCAAACGTTTCAGCCCCCAAATTTTTGTGAACCTTACTTGCATTTAGTCACACATCTCACTTAATAACTACAATTTTATTTTAAATTATACTAATTTGTAGGTAATCTTTTACAATAAAAGAAAAATATATCACTTAAATCATTTTAAATTTGTCTTTGTGTTTTGAGAAAGCTTTGCATGACCCCCCCTTCAGTGACCCCCTGGGGTCTTAACCCCCACTTTGGGAACCATGTGCTCTTGGGAACCTTCAGTGCAGCGGAATTTTATGTAGCTCCTTTTATTACATACTTAGAAGGTGTCATAATTTCTTCCAATAACTAACAATGTACAGTTTATTGCATCAAATAAATAGTAATGCAAAAAGTAAAAGAGGCCTGCCTAACAAATATGTAACAAACCTTGACACACAGATCAAATATGCAGTTGTAATGATAAAGTAATACTACTACTACTACTACTACTACTACTACTAATGATAATAATGAGAAGAATGTTTTTGTTTAGGACTCATCAAAACCAACATTACAAATTGCTTAAAAAAGAGCAAAGTCCAGCAACAAAAACACAATAAATCAGGACTAAATCAGCGATATAAAAAGAACAGATACCAAATGCAGTAGTAACAAATTATAAAATGTCTATATAACAGTATAATTGAAATATTTAAATATTAAGCCCTAAATTACTAGTTTCAGATAATTGATATTAGGCTTCATGGATAATAGACTATTCACAATAAGGCATTCCAATAAAAATTGTCTTTAGAAGTGGTTTATAAAGATACTGAAGAAGTTTGTCTATAACAAAAATGTAAAATTAATTGTAAAGACATCAAAATAAACACTGAACGTAAGAAGATTTAAAAAGAAAATAAGTAGCTCTGTAAATAAATAACTATAGTGATTGATAAAATAGATATTACAGAATATATAAAATATGTCATCAAGGCTGCATATAAGATAAAATAAGATATTCCTTTAGTAGTCCCGCAAGAGGAAATTCCAAATACATATAACATACATACATATAATACATAATAACCCTTAATCTAACCCAATTTTTCTTTTTTTAAATTCCTGAAAATGAAAAATTACCTCACCTATTAAAAAAATTTAAACAATAGTAAATTATAATGAATACTTTTGAGTCTAAAAACCTTTGTTTATGAATGAAATATTCGAGCTAACTGAAATATTTCCAAATATAACTACATAACTGAGACATGCATTTGTTACTTTTGCAATTACAACTACAGTATACATTTAAAAGGAAAATGAGTGGGGGGAAAAAAAGGAAAAGAAACGAAAACAAATCAAATAAAACTCTAATGAAATTAGATATTAACAAAAGTGAAAATCTAAGAATTTAAGTCTGAACAAAACTGAATAGTTATATTAGACTGAAAAAAATTAATGGCTAACCCCGAGCATGGGTTTATCACGTTCACATAGTTGACAGGGCATATTTTATAAATAATTTTGAAAATTACTTTTTTGACTTTGTCAGGAAAAAAGTTCTTATTAGATCAAAACTATGCCAGTAAAATTGTGTAACTGGAGAGCATTCGTTCTTACTTTAAAAACATCCCCTTTTAAATGTATACCCTGACTCTATCGGCGTCACTACTTAAATCTTCATGTGCTTTTGGAATAATCTGAAAAAGAGGAACAAGCCAAGGAAGTTCGAGTAAATACTCCTTCAAGTCTGAAAATATTTGGTTAATCTACACACACAGTGACTATTATTTATTCTAAAACGGTTGATATATCTTGTTGTGGTTCTATTGTCAATTCTGTTTCCATGTTACAACTGTGAGTACACGGAATTGGTACAGTCGACCATCTAACTTGGAAATTCAGAGCATTTTAGTGACACGTGAATGCAGCGTCAGTCTTCAGTTGGACTGGTTGGGTTAGCGATAGTTGTTAGACGGGCTGACAGACAGACAACAGTAGCGGCTTAAACTTGTCTATCATTGCTAACAGCCAGCGCGTTTGCCTGACCAGCTTTATCCGGTTTTCTTTGTGTTCTGACCTAAGAGGATCAATGAGTTCTTCATTTTTTGTGGAAATAATCGGACAGTCTTTAACATAATATTGTCTCCACCTGTTATTTGCTACATCGAGGGGCTAAGTGAGCTAACGTCAACGGTACGGTTGCTAGCTCTTATCAGACAACTGTGTTAGTTTTTTCCCCCGCTGCGTGTTATAGCAAGGTAAGTTGATTTTCGTTTATACTAACTTTATATTTGTTACAATTGCACGACGAAAGTGTTCGCTTGTTCTCAACTGTTGCGGTGCTAATCGTTAGCTTCCCCGCTTGTGTTACGTTGTAAAGAGTGACCGTGTTAACTGGCGACTTCCAGCCTAATGAGCAGTGGAAGTCGCAGTCAGAACAAAAGTTAAAGGCGGAAAGTTTTTTTATGAATGCCGCTTTGTTTAGATTTTCATCACGATTTCAACTATAAAGAGAGCAGCATTCATAAGGACACCCTCCGACTTCGATATCTGTTGTAACTACGACAACCACAGACGCATTCGGCTGACAGTCGCCAGTCAACACGGTAACTCTTTGAACCGCTACACTGGCAAACTTGAACGGTTGCTTTCAGAACAATAAACGAGTAAACACACTCCGTTATTAACGCACGTAAACGGCCAGCGTTTAAAGGCTCGCACTGGTAATGAGAGAAATTTATCATAATTAATCAAAGTGAGCTTCATTGAACATTAGTGGACGAGAGGATACAGCATAATCTTAGCCGGTTTGGTTTGTTCTGAAGACAGTTTGTACCTTAATGCTTGTGTGAACCAAATGAGATATATGACATTAAATAAAGTCTTAATGCCGTCTGCTAAAGTGTAGGATTCAAATTAAGAATCGGTGATTCGACATACCTCCAGAGAACCACCAGATAACTAGTAATTCCAAACATATTTCAGCTAACTAACAATGGTAGAAGTTATGTAATGCTGTACTCAAGAGTATCTCTTGACAGTTGCTTACATGTTAACATGTGCTGGATTCTCCTTCATGAGTTTCATCATGGACAGCTTCACCGTGACAGCTCATGCTCTTAGTGTTTCCTTGTGGGCAGTCTATAAAGGGATGAATATGAGCAGGCTGCTTGTGGTTCAGTGTTGATGCACAGTCATCCAGTAGAAGGTACTTGGATGACACATGTTGAGTCATACTGGTTAAAAAAAAAATGCAACTATATTGTAGCAGTTAATCCAGCAAAAAACATAATGCCCTTTATAACTGTTAGGGTAATCCATCTCACATCTACTCTACAGTATTACTTCTCTGTATAATTACCTAATTATTCATCCATGGCAAAGTAACTTTTTATTTTTGTATATTCACTAGTCACGTTTTTTGGGGGGTATGTCTGTTCAAGTGCTCATTAATGCAAATATCTTATCAGCCAATCAGCAGCAACAAATGCATTTAGTCAAATAGACATGGCCAAGATGATAAGCTGAAGTTCAAATGAAGCATCAGAATGGAGAAGAGAGATGATTTAAGTGTCTTTGAATGTTACATGGTTGTTGGTGCCAGACTGGCTGGTCTGAGTATTTCAGAAACTGCTGATCTACAAGGATTTTCATGCACACAGACACTTGGAGGGTATACGGAAAATGGTCTCAAAAAGAAAATATCCACTATGTGTAAATAATACTTTTGACCAATATAAATCAAGAAAACATGACTTATTAGGCAAACAATATATAGCCTAAATCCTCCCCTCCACCCAACCTGATCCTGTATATCACAGGTGTCAAACTTAAGTCCTGGGGGCCAAATCTGGCCCGTGGTACAGTTACAACTGGCCCGCAAGATCATATCCTTTTTTTAATATAGCTGGCCCTAAAACATAAGGTCTCAGTATAAATATGTAAACATAACTATCATGATATCAAAGATCCTTAAGTCATAAAAAATGTGAAAAAATAAAGAGTAAAAATAATTAGGAAAAAAAATGTGGGAAAAGAAATTCATTTGTGTGTTCATTTCATATTTTCTATTGTGCATTGCACAATTATGACTTCAGTCTTTTTTTTTTTTGACTTTTATTATATATTTTGATTTTTTACATTTATTATTTTGACTTTTTGTGTCATATTTTGACCTTTTCAATATATTATTTTCACTTTTTTATCGCATATTTTGAGCTTTTCAATTTAACATTTGACTTTTTATCTTATATTTAGATTTTGTCTATTTATTATTTTCACTTTTTAATCACATATTTTAAACTTTTCAATCTATAATTTTGACTTTATCTAATCATTTCAACTTTTCAATTCATTATTTCGACCTTTTTCTCAAATTTCAACCCTTTAGTTATGCCATTTTAAATTTTAAGTCATATTTTTGCCTTAAAAACATGATTGTAACTTTCTTTTTAATATATTTGCCTTTTTAAAGCATTATTTCAACATCTGATTTTGTGTTTTGACCTTTTGAACTAACAAGTTTGTCTTTTTTATCTCAGATTATGAGCCTTTTAACTTTTAACCCATAATTTATTACTGGTGAAAATGAGGTCAACAGTTTGGTTAAATGTGCCCCATGTTAGGCCCTCAGGTTGGACCTCAAGTCAGAATCCGGTCCCTTCTATTATTGAGTTTGACACCGCTGCTGTATATGAAAGAGAAGAGGAGTAGAAACTATACTATAAATCTCAGTCTAAATATAAAGTGCTGCTAGTGAGTATAAACAACAGAGATTGAACAGCATGTGTTATGTTGGTATGGAAGAAGATCAAGTAAAGGGCAGGAACACCAAGGTGCTAGGGGTGTCCTACATAAAGAAGTTTCTGATTTTCTCCAACTTTTCTCACCCAACAGAGCTTTTTAGCTTTTTTTATTAACCAAGAGACGATAGTGGAACATTGATATAAATCCATATCTGATAAGACCATGTTATGATGCCACTTGTGTCGACACAGAGGTAAGACTTTATTTGGATCATCACTGTCAAATGCTCGCCGTCAGAAATCACCACGCCTTCATTTGTCCACATTCAAAATAAAATCATGAGATGTCATTTACAAGGGAAAATGAAATTCACACAGTGGAGACTTAAGTATTTCACCACTGCTGTGAGGACAGTGAACATCTAATCCTGTGTGACACAAAACGATATCTGATACATTATTTTTCGTACACGCTGTCAGAGCAAACTGTTGTAGAGCGTGGTTAATACCCAGTACTTTCATTACACTTGTATACCGTGCATACATAGAGCAGTTGTATGAAGAGGGTTACACCAATTAGGATCTAATAGCGATTTTTTTTCCAATGTTGGGATTGGTGAACTTAATGTGTGAATAATTTTAAAGTTCCTTATCATTTATCTTTTAGCAAACACAGAATAAATCATTCTAACACAATATTTGATTAATGAACTAAGGCTGAAAGATTTTGAAAACATATCTAACTACAATTATTTTAACTCATATTGATATCCATTTAATTGAAGGGAATAATCATTTTTATATCATTCTCATTCTGATGAAGAAAAATACAGAAAAATTAGGAAAGTAGGATCTTTTGTAAATTATTCTGAATTATTCTGAATGTTCGCATGGTGGGGTGGTGGTGGTGGTGGTGGGGGGGGGGGGTGGTGGTGGTGGTGGTGGTGGTGGTGGTGGTGGTGGTGGTGGTGCAAAGCTTTGTCTGCTCTGAGGCTACCAAAATGAGATATTGAGTGAACCATGATAAAGCAGTTGTTAAGTAGTTTATACAAAGGTCTTTTGTTAAGAAAAGCATGCACAAGCCTTTTTTAGGGTTTCAGCAGTGAAATGATTCAAATCTATGCTGATTTTTGATGGCAGTGTGTCACTTTTTCCTCTCTCTTGGGTCCTGGAGGGGCTCCACTTTTCTTAGCTACATGTAGGGGGGGCTCCAAGGAAAAAATGGCTGGGAAACACTGGTGTAGATCATAACATCTCTATGGCAAACAAATGTATTTAACTGATACTTGGACAGACATTTCGGTTTAGAGAAGCATTGCATTTTCTGCAGTTTGAAAATTGCAGGACATCTTGTAATTTAATCTTAATTTGGATTAAGTGTTCAGTCTTAACATGAATAGCAGTATCCTTGGTACTCCTCCTTGTAAAACAGTGCTGAGTCTGTTCTCAATATCATTCCACAGCATGAAGTTATCCCCATATTTTTGTGCTGTTTGGTAAAGTTGGAGCCATGTCTACAGTGTGATTATAATTTAACACAAATAAGGATGGTAGACACTGCTTATTTGCCGAGAGGAGAGGTGAGGAACGTTTGATGTGAATGTGATGTGAAACAAACTCGAAGTTTAAGAACTATAATGATATTTATCAGGTATTCATGTTTGTATTTGGTACCAGTGAGTTCTTAATGTAAGTACTTGTACTTTGTCTGAGTACAAAGTGGTATCAATGCATCCCTTAAGTAAAACCTTGTGTGCTGAGGGAAGGCCATAGATTTAGTTTGATGCACAGCTTCATTATTAAGGAGGTGTAAAAGAGGGCCTTGATTTTGTAGAAGTCAGTGAGCTTATGTTAAAACGTTAATTTTCCCAATGAAAGACAGGATGACATTTCACACGTATATTGATTTATTTAGTAATCAGTTTTCGATAGATTGCTTTGAGGAATTTCTGCCGAATAATGTTTTTATTGTTTTATACAGTGATGATAAAGTACCTGTCTATCAAAGCGGGCCTCAAAAGTTTAACTGTAAGCCAAATATTGGGGATGTTAGGCTTTTCTCAAAAAAAAAAAAAAAAAAAACTAAAAGCAAAGTGATTGATGTTATAGCTAATTACTGATCAAACGAGTCAATAGGCTTCAGTCCTTTACATCACACTAAGTAACAGAAACAAAAACTTGCAATTAGAAAGTTTATGGTTTTATTACTCTACCTACTGAACCTTTTTTGTGGTCTTTTTTTTTATTACTTTAGACCTCCCTTTGGTTCATTGGAGCAACAGTATGCAGAATTTAGTTACAGTAGTGAGATTATTTTTACAGATGTAGCCTAACACAGTTCATTGGATTTATAACAGTCATAAAGGCCTTGTGTTGTGCTACTGAGCTGAGATGAAAAAACTGTGTAGGTTTGTGTCTTTAAATATGTATTTGTGGGCTTCTATGCCTGTATTGTAGATCAGACAGTGGATAAATTTAAAAACAGGAGATAAGGAAAGACATCAGGAGTAACCACATACTTGACAAAAGAATCTATACGTGGAGCATGCCCGCTCTGTATCATTGAGCACAATAGTCTTGGCATCTACTTTGACATTAGAACACCTCTCTAATGTCTGTGGTCGCCTTTATAATGAATTTATTGTAGGTCAGCATAAATGTAGCCAACACATGCTTACTTATAAGTCTAAATCAGGAGGGATCCATTCGTGCATACTAAGAGATTTTATTTGAACTCAAGCATTTGCTTTTCTTATTTCCTGTTTTTTTTTTCTCTGCAGTCTTAATTGTAAAAACATGTTGTAACAAGATTATGAAACCACACTCTGACATCAGCTCAATATCTGTCAAATCAAAGCTTAGTCAAGGAGCAGCTGTCAATGATTTACCGGCTAATACCAACAAGGCAAATATGTGCAAATCTGTGTTATCAGTAATCAGTGTTGTGAGAGAATTTAAACCAAGTCTGATGTTATTGTGTAGCTAATTTAAGCCTTCTGGTGAATTAACTAAAATGGCTCAAAATGGATTAAGAATAAAAGTTACACATATAGTAAATACTTTGACATGTAGATACATTATCAGAATATTTTTGGTTGTATAAAGAGGACACACTTTATTTAGAGTTGATTAATAATGTAAATAAAATATATTTTGTCCCTTGTAAAAGACATACATGTGCTTTGTATTGTAAAAAGAATGCACATGTATGTCTTTCAGATATGAACCAAGTCTTATTAAAATTACATTTGTAATATTCCATATGGTTCTTTATCTGGATTAAAAGCTTTTGTAAAAGAGCTTAGCAGAACCAGAGTTACTGTTGGCACTGATTAGTGTCTCTACTCAGCTAAAATCAGTTTTCTTGTTGAGAAGGCAAGGTGCAGCATGTCAAGTTGGTGTTGCTCAGTGACTATTAATGTGATTTATAACAGTTTGTTTTTAGACACTGGAAGAGTCTCTTCAAATATTTAGATCAGGCCGAAAAAAGGAACAAGGAGTTACAGACTGATGATGGAAAATGTAGATTTAAATGGACCAGTATACAAAGTAGCATGCTGGAAACTGATATTATCATTGGACTGTTTTGGATCCTAATTCTCCATGCATAAACAGTATAAGTGGTTGCATCTTTATGAAAATACACTGAACATGTAGCTGTCTGCACAAATATCCCTGAGCTGCTCCATTGTATGACTTTCCTGTTTTATTTGTCTTGGTACACATTGTGCTGTGATATCGTTTGTATTATTAAAAACACCACATGTATTATGTCAGATGATTAGACAAACTGCATTATTTATCCAGCTTAATCAGCACAGTAAACAGCTGACTCATTCTAGACTGAGTTTGGAATGTATGAGCCTGAGATCGTCTCCCCCTCTGTTGTCTTTTTCTTTTATGTTTATTTTTATTTTGAGAACAGGAGCCTGACTGATGGTGCCATGGCAACCATCATCAGATGGAAAGGTGCCCCAGTGTTCCTCTGCAGAGTCATGCTGTGATTGTGCTTTTTAAAACATTCAAATATTAACTCTAGAATGATTGGAAATTTATTTGACTGTTGTTTGCATTCATAGTTGTAGCTGTAATTTCTGAGAGATTAAAAAATGTTTCTATTTTTCATTTTCAAATGAAAATTTCTGGACTTTATTTCTGTATCTCATTGTAATTGGGGGAATATTCCAAATCCATATGTTAAACTTTTGATAGCCCTTCAATTTAACAACATGAGTACCCTGTGCAAGCTCAAATTGTTCAAGTGCTACTTGATAAGGCTTTCTAGCATGTACAGCCATCAGCAATGCCCCAGTAAATGAAGTACATGTGAAAACTTTAAAGGGATATTTCCACATTTTTGGAGTTGGGTTGTGGAAGATACTTGGTAATAGTGTTTATGTTAGCCACAAGAGATTTGAATCTGTGTTGTCCTTTTAAGTAGAGAGTGCTCAGAGTTGTGAAAAGGAAGCAAGGCTATCATTAGCTTCCTACTGCTGTGTGCCGTGGAGAAGTTGACAGTCTCAGTTGCCATCTGTATGTTTTAGCCTGTTTTGTTTTTAATTTTAAATGAAAGGTAGTTGCTGTTAAGCTGGATGCTCTAACTTATAAGGAGGGAAGCCTGGGTCTCCTGTCTACAGAACAGCATCAGAGAGAGAAAACCCAGAGGGAAGAAAGTAGCAGATAGGCTTAAATGCTGTTTAAAGCCCTGCTGACTCTGTAGGTTACAAGTAGCACCAAACAGGTGCCTTTTAATACTGTCATCGAATGTGTTAATGTCATAGAAATGTGGCTGTTTTAACTAAATTCCAGTTCAGCCCATAGGAGATGATGCATTGCCACAGCAATGACTCCCAGTCACTCAATTTAACGTGATTTACATATTAAATTGTTGCATAATAAACCTATCTCTACAATAGGGACAGTACTGAACATTCACTATTTTAATGTATTTTTGTTGCTTTTGTACTTTTTACAACAATGATTAGGGGTGTGTATTGGCAAGAATCTGGCGATATGATGCATATTGCGATACAGGGGTGCCGATATCAATATATTGTGATACTATGAGCAAGGCGATATACTGCGATATTTTTGTTATTTATTTATTTATTTATTCGATAGGAGGACAGGGGATAGAGTTGGAAACAGGAGAGAGAGTGGGGAGACACATGCGGCAAAGGGCCACAGGCCGGATTCAAACCCGGGCTGCCCGCATAGTAGCGCCTTAGAACGCTAAGCCATCTGCATGCCCAAGACTTCTTTTTTTTTCATGAGTCGCAACCACGGTGTTATTTCTAGATCAATTTTGCATCCTGCCTGCTATCAGTTTGTTTCACTTCAGTTCAACACTTGACTTAAAGTAATGTTTCGACTCTACTCTGTCCCACCTCAGAGGATAAGCCCAAAACAAAGGATGCCAATTTTTTACCTTAAAGATATTAAGTTTGCTGAAATAACATCATGATGTTGATTTGTAAAAGTAAACATGCACGCTTTGTCAGGTCTGTCCTCAAGAGAAGAATTTGAACAGACATCAGATTGTTCACTTTTGTGGTCATAGACTGGGAAATATTGGACAAAAACTGTGATGTCAGTCACTCAGGTTATGATGGGGGTTTCTGAGTCCAATCCAGCTATCTTCAGATCAACCTAGTAACAAGACAAAGAGGGGAAATTGAGCCAGGTTTTAAGCCTCCTGACACAGCTGCATTGTGCAGACTTGCAGTCACGTCAGCTGTGCCCCTAATAATGCATAAATCAATATCCTTATTTAAACCAAAGTGGATGAGTTGCAGTTTTTGTACTTTTGCATTGGCTCCATTTTTCTTCTACAGAGACTGCCCCTGGCTTCTGATACATTTCAGGTAGATATAAATTCTGATTAGCTGTCCCAATGAACATCAAGCAGAGTTGTGGCTCAGGTTAAAATGTTAGATCCGCAAAGGACTGTCAGCTACACTTTAATCCAGATTATCAGAGATCTATAAATCACCACTAGGTTACTGCTGACAGGTGCTGTTGTGTCCACACAGATGTTTTCTCCGGTATCCTCCATAGCATGCTGATATGTATTGGTCGATACAGCTCTGACAAATTCACTACAAACAAAACCCGGGCCACATCACATGCTAAAACAGACCCCTGTGTGGAGGCTCTAAATTTTTAATTTAGAATCTGTAGAAAGAGATTATGCCTTGTGTGATGCGGGGGGTCTCACGATTAGAAAATAGTATGCAGACCATAATATTTAGTTAAACATCACTTTTGAATCCTGAGTCCTGTTAAAAGATGTTGTATTTGTTTCACACCACTGAGAAAAACATCAGAAACTGCTGCCCAAAAACTTTGAAAGTATTTGAGATGGTTGGTATCCCTTTGACACAGACCTGCCAGCCATGAGACTGTCTTACTATACCATCAATAACATCTAAACCAGCTGTTTTGAAATGTCCTCTCAAAGATGTTGGCGCTGAATGTTAAACAGTCGGAATCGCGGCCATGGCTCCAGGATGTGCGGCAGTCTTGTTGAAGGCACAGGGGGGTATGTTGTGTCCTCCTTGGGTTGAGACCGGTCCATTTGAACCCTGCCGTCTCTATCGGCTTATTGTTCAACTCTGGCTGCATCTCTCTCCACTGATGTCACAGCATTCCAGTTAGTGGATAAATGAGTTAGTGTTAGGGCAGATGAGCAGCATCGTGAATGCTGCTGCCAATAGTGGGTTAAAGGGCACAACGATAGCAGTGCAACTGTGCAAACACACTTAGAACACCTACGGCCTTTCTCTAACCCTTCATTCATTCTCAGTGTGATATGAAACACTTCAAGGAAAATAGCCTGAAGATCGATGTAGATCAGTGTTTTTCCTAGCATACGATGGCTTTATCACTTTGTGTTTTCGTTCAGTCTGATGGATTAATTACATGTTTAGCAGCTCCTTGGCTACTTGTGTATTGTCTTGTTTTATCTCTTACTGATCCTTGCATGCTGAGATGCATAATATCCTTCTTTCTTTTAGCTGGCCGCTATACATCTGTGAAAATTTGCTCAAAATATAAACAGAGGATCTTTCTGTATGTTGTCCTTGTCTAAAACTGACCCAGTTAAAGTGTTGTCAGGCATTAGAAACCACTGTAGAACAGGCAGTCATCATTCTGTCACTTTGTTTTGATATTGGAGGTTGTTTTGAGGACTCACCATTAAATGAGTCTATTTACAGATGAGTTAAAACTTTCTCACAAGGCTTTTGATAATGCAGGAATTACAGAGAAAGTCAGAACACTATAAAAATGAGCCAAAGATGCAGCAGTCCTGTGATTGTGTTTTGTAGGATAATTAAAATTGATTCGTCAAGACATCTGAAATTCTCAAGAATATAAAATGCCTCTATAAAGGTTAAGTACAAGATTATTTTTTTTCTCTGCAGTTTAGTATCAGTTTAACCTCTTACCCCCCTTCTTTGACTCATTTTAACCCTGTCAGACATTACCCTGCTGTGCTCTTCCTTTATCCTGATGTCAACTTCTCCTTAACTTTGGTTCTCATTACCCTTTGTTACAAGCCAACCCATAGAAGTCATGAGGCGGTCCGTTTTTCTAGCACCATACACGGGTGTTTAAGATGTGAGTGCTGGGTGATTAACCAGTTTTATCAATAAAAAAGATTTTTGGAAAATGGAGATTTTGAAAACTGAAAATCAGTTTTTTTTTGTTCTTGAGCTTCACAGCAATAATACCAAAAGTTAAAGCTACTGTCAGAAACTTTAATTTAATAGTAGTTCTGGTGACCCCTGTAAACAAAATAAGTCTTTTATTTACACACAGCTCATGTGTAGCCAGTTTTCTCAAACTTGAAGAAAAGCTGACCTTTTATAATAAATGACATCGCTCTCTCTGAACCTTTTATGCACCATTTATTATTGACCGTGTTATTCAATATTCTTTTCATAGCCTTGTTTGCTTTATAGGTCACATAGAGACATCAGCATTAATTTGAGTCTGTTGCTGAAGCAGATAAAACTTTTCAGACCTTGAGTATTAATGGAAATTTCCCCTCTCCCCTAAAACTATAGTGCACTCTAAAGACAAGTTTACATCTTACACTAGGGATTCGAACTGTTAGCCAGCTAAATGGTTAAATTTGGACCCTTTGCTGTTGGCACCAGAATTATGAGTCGGTTAAACTAACTATTGACTGTTTCTTTATCAGTTCAGGCCCATAATTCTGGTCCAGACACTCTGTCTAAGCTGTAAAGCAGCCACCGGGCACTAGTAGCCACTGTAGTTGGTCTTGATGACTACAGCCCTACTGCCACTATGATCTTTGATTCAATTAAAACAACCACTAACTGCTTTAGCAGCATAATGTCTCGTAGTTGTCCAGAGGCTGTGTCAGGTTAAACTTGCATATAATTGAAGCATTGAGTGGTGATATTCAGTGCAAAAATTAACCAACAAAGACAATATAAGGGCTGGGCAAGAAGGCGCAGTATTTCTTTAACCTGAAATTTGTGTCAAAATACCAGTTTAGAATGTTTTTTTGCAGCAGAGATGTTATGCATGATGTATCATGCAATCATTCTATTGCCACATTTTTAGAATAGTGTACAAAAACACCTATTTTTTTGTGTATGTTTTTCTTATAAAATATGAGAATTATATTTAAAAAGATATCATTCCCTTTAATAAAACAGTTCATATCCAATTTGCAAAATGAGTAAAAAATGATCACATTTAGATATTTAAAAAAATTATTCTGCCCTACTTTAATGTAATACTGTTCTGGTTATAGCATAGAATGAATTATTGCTTGTTTTTAATTGTAAAATGCATGAGATGAGGAGCTAAAGAAATAATCACATATTGAATTGCAATTGCAATATTGGGTCAAAAAAATTGCAGTTAGATTATTTTTCCCAAATTGTTCAGCCCTAGACGATATGGATGGTAGATAGACCTAAGCTTGTAGTGCTGCAGGTCACACTGACCTTTTCTCTCTACATTCATACACTGATAGTAGAGTTTGCTATGGAGAATTGGACATCAGTATTAACTAATCCGATTCAAACACATTCATACACATTTATATGCCACCGAAAAAGCAGGTGGGGTTAAGTATCTTGCCCAAGGACAAGTTGGTTTGTGACTGCAGGAGCAACTTTATCTACTGATCCAAAGTCTCCTGGTTAAAAGGCCTGCAGTGCTAGCACTGCTAATGTTAGCCACATTCTGCAAACTAACTTTGCATCATTACAGTGTGACATCGTTGTACCATTGCAGTGTGAAATTGGTTCACAGAATGTATTTACTTGACTTCAGACAATTCTATTAAGTCCAGTAAGATTTTGCATTTAATCTGATGGGAATTTATAGGCAGAGGAACATCAATAGTTGGGATGAATAATATTACTGGCAAAACATTAGTATCAGCAGATATTAGCTTATAAAGTCAATCATTCATTTCAGCAGACATGAATAAATTTCTACTGATATTTACAAAGGATATTTTGACTATAGAAATCTTCCTATCAGCTGTGAATATGGGCTGTATGAATAAGTTTGTGCAGTTCCAGGTTGAACCAACAGACTTACCTCAGTTTAAGTCTTTTTCTTTATTCATCATTACTGTTTACACTTTAAGTGTTTTAAGGACTAAAATGTGTTAATTTGTTCTTCCTCAAACTTTAAAAAGTGTTTTTTAAGGACTGAAGTTTTAGGTCTGAACTACATTTAAATTTCTGTATCGACATCAGTATCGACTAAAATTAATTTGTAAATACTGGCTTCTCACGGTGAAATTTTTTAAGCATTTATTATGCAACATAATATGTTTGCCGCCAGGCTCTGACTTAATCACTCCTCAAAGATTTTACATACAGAATTTGAGGATTGATAAGTTAACAGCTTAGACCCCCCCAGTCAGAGCTAACAGGTGGACGCTGGTGTGGGTCAAAGGCAAGAGCACAGTGTTGATCCAGGCGCAGCGATGCAGCAGAGGAAGAGAAAGTAAATCTTGCAGCTTAAATGATTGTGCTCGAGATTACTGACAGAAACAACTCGCAGGCTTCGTTATATATAAGCAAAAATCCAATATCATGCATCCCTAATCACAAGCTCACACTTTAACCACAACTGTAAAGGAAATTAGTTTTGCTTTTGATTACTATTATTGATAGAATAAAAGCAAAACTTAGTTTGAGTTGTTTCTTTTTCATTTGTAGTTTTTTTTAAGCAGGAAAGAAAATCTAAAACATAAAACCAGTGTTTAAAAATGTAAATTGGGTTTGGTGCGAAAAAATTGAGATGCAGCTTTTAGGCCTTATTGCCCGGTGCTTTAAGATGCACTTTTAATATAAATTTTTATGTAAAAAGTGGTCTGGGTCCTGTGTACCGATGGAACCAATGTTTTGATATTAAGTGTTTAGATGTGCTGTCATGATGGCAAGCGCAGCTGCCTTAACACATGGCACAAGACCTGATGCTATTGAACTTTGTCCCCAGGAATTGCAGTAATTGCAAGAAGCAGCGTCATGGCTTACACTGTGCTGTGATACAGTGATGCAAACCAGGCTGGCAGGGGTTGGCGCCACTTTTTTTATTAACTTGTGTCTCGTATCAGTTCGTAATTTTGCATTTAAAGCAAATGGGGGTATGCTGTGAAGCAAATAAACCTGTCTGGTTTGATTGAAAATACACCTCAGTTAAAGACAACAAGAGGCCAGTGGAGGTGAGGAGAGTTACTACTGGGCTGTGAGTTAGTACTCCACGACTATCACCTACCATTTTGTAGCTAATAGGAGTGCAAACTCAATGGTGAAGACAGATGTTATTTGAAGAGCTACACAGCTGGAACACAGGAACTGCACAGCGAGGACACTGCTGAATGCAGACACAATTGTCACACAGGATGACAGTTTGAACCTTTTCCCTTTCTGGGAGACTCCCCCAAACAGACTGGGGCTTAGTCACCTGACTTATAACCAGGATTTTGAATTAAAATACAAATATTTGGCACCAGAAATTAAGCAACTGTATCAAGCTAGTTAGGATGACAGCCTCCTTCCCGCCAAGGCAGGGGAAAGTTCTTTCTCGTCTTATTTTGGGATTATTAACAAGCCCACCCATAAATGTCAACCCAGGGTCAGGTTAATGCTTAGTTTTTGGATCAGGTTGACGCTACCTCATCAGATATCACTTCTTTACTACTCTATCTTTACTACTTTATCTACTCTTTAAGTGTGCAGATCATCTACTTTGTTTTCTATTCTAATCCCTTAGCGACCAGAAGGATGAGTGTGTATTAACAGTATACAGTGCTTGCCAGTGTGAGGCTCATCCCAGTTGAATTAGTTATCACCAAAACCTCAATACATGACTGTACACTGTAAACAGGATCAGACAAGTTTAGTATGTGTGACTGAATGAAATCAATGACTGTTTGTCTCGTGAGCTAAAGACCAAGATTTTATAGGTCTAAGTAGACTTAAATCAGAATTCAAAGTGTGTATATTTGATTTGAAATGCTCAGTTAGCTATAAACATGTATCAGAAGAATAACAGTGATGTCTTCTGGATGATAATAGAAAACCTAAAGTAACTGCTTAGTGCTGTACAGCATCTTCACATCTACAAATTGCGAGAAGACATTTGAACTTACTACTATTCTTTTAAATTCAGCATAAAGTTTAACCATGTATCATCAGTATGCAAAGTGCTCACTAAAAAAAGGAACAGAAAGTGCAAAATCACTCAGTTTATGTTGTAGTAGTCATACATTTGGTTAGAAGCAACAGCATGAAACCAATGACGGAGCAAGGTCAGCAGAAACACGCTAAGCATATGTGAATTCCCCTCCGAGCAGCACATCCTTAAATAACGCTGAGAAGCTGTCTAGATAATAAATTCATTACCTAAGCATTGGAGCGTTACAGCTAAGGTACGGATCAGATGGATCTTCATGCCAGCATCAAGTCTTTATAGGAAAAAGGTCGCAGAGCTCTCAAATCAAGTGGTTATTTCCTTCAGTCTTTTTGATGTGTCCTTGTCATATTGTCCATGTGTTTCTGTCAGTTAATGCAGGAGATCCTCTCGATATTTGCTTATTAATAACTGTAGTGAGCTTGGAAATGCAGTGGTTAAAGTCAATGTACTTTGTGTTATAACAGTTTTATCTCATCTTTCCAGATAACCATCATGCTGCAGTGAGTGATGTACAGAGTCCTGATATTAACAATGGCCATCTGGGGCGTGCAAGCATGCCCCGATTCAGAGAGCTGCCCTACGCAGGCGTCCAACACCACCTCGAAGGACTTCTGTTACTCGGCCAGAATACGCAGCACCGTGCTCCAGGGCTTGCCTTTTGGAGGGGTGCCTACTGTCCTTGCCTTGGACTTTATGTGCTTCTTGGTAAGTCCTTTTGCCAGTCTTGTAAACTGACAAGTCATCACAAATGATAAGTGTATTTTTACAATTATGATAGACGTGTGTCAGCCGTGTTGGGTGGGCTACTTTGACATCCAAGTTTTATAAACTACAGATGACTTCACATTAGTTGAAGAGCAAAACTTGCGTAGAAACATTTAGTTTGGTTGAGGGTGTGGTCAAAGTACCAGGCTTTTAAACTTGGATGCAACTGTAGTAAATACAAAAAAATATGGACAACTGTTTGATATAATGGCAGTAACAGTTCAGGTCCTTGTCACCCAATATTGGATGATTTGATTCTTAATCACCAATAAAATGTAGACCTAAATACTGCATGCTGTCTAAATGAATACAAGAGATCTGTCTGGAAATTGTGTTTTATAACGGTCCAGATGTATAGCATAAGAATTTAGCCAATGCCTGTACTGATACCACTGTTTTCCTTTTTACTTCTGATGTTAAACTCCTGGTATGCCAACATGCCCCTTTTTTCTTACATTAGGCAGCTTGTCTCTACTTGGTTTGATTCAGTAGCCTAGTGTGGTAGGGGGTTTGCTTCTCCACCACAACAGAGCTACCCCTTTGAGGTCGTGTCCAGAACTTTTGAGTCGAAGACATTAAATAGCTGTGCTTATGTAAGCATTATTTTGTTCTGCCAAGAGAAGAAGAAGAAGAAGAAGCACTGTTTGGTTTAGCCATCCACTCATATCGTGTCTGTCCATGCTGTTGTCTTAGGGTGTTTCAAAGTTCAGTGCAGCAGTTGCTACTTAAACACGTCTGAGAGATGTCCCTATTATGAAGAACTGCTGTGATGTAGTGTCACCATTACATCATTTCTATGATTAATGGATGTTTCAGACTGGGTATGTGTTGGCTGTGTGGCAGCTGTGACATGTCAGCTCTTTCACAGTTTTCTTACCAGGTGTGAGTGTGCTGCATTGGCTATCTTCCTCCTGTCTTTCTTCATAAGTTTTACTTCATTAAGCTCACTTAAATGACTTGATTCAGTGTATAACTGAGCTGGAAAAGCTTCAGAATAAATGCACTCTGTACAAACAAAGTGAGTTTCTACATACAAATGCAAACTGGGCTTTTACCGTGGGAATTACAAAAATACATATTTAATTAAAAAAAGGGGAATATGGGTCTCTGTTTATTATTCTTCTGTCTCGTTTGGCTTAAAGATGTGCATGACTCAGTAAAAATAGGGAAGTCTTAAAAAATAGGGAATTTTTAAGATTCTCGTCTCGTGAGATGCACTTAACAGGCTCACGAGGTGTGGAGCCCACACATGCTGTCTGAAAGCCATTACTTGAAAATAAAAATAAAGCCATGACGCAGCCATTACATGGCCGCCAAACAGCCAGTCTGAAGGTATTTGATTTAACCCTGAAGTATAGATCAAGCTGTACCAACAAGCCAGCTTTCCTAAAAACGATATGCAATTACCATATTTTATCTGGATTTTTAAAATTTTTGTAATCTTTTACCACTACATCAATAACAATTTCTCTAGTTTAACTTGCACCTTTCTTTCCTTGATCACTAAAGTTGTTTTAAGTTTTAGTATTTTTTTGATTTATTTATTAGTTTTTTTTTTTACATTGAAGTAGCAAAAGTATTATTTTAACACTTCAGGGCCTGTGCAGGTGAATGAATATAACATAACCAGAAACAAGCTACTGCAAAATGTAGTTTGTTAACATTTAAAGTATTGTTCACTATTTCTTTCATTGCCTTTTAGGTTATGTGTTTTCTTCAAAGCCCTCAGCATTGACATAAAATTTCCAGGAAGGTGTTTTTAAAGGATAAACACTGTTGAGCAGCTATGTGACTGTTCAGCAGGTCTCTGTAATGTATGGTAAATAAAGGGATTGGAAGTGTTTATAACCTCTGTTTATTTTGTTCTTCTAGATGCTGCTGGTTGTGTTCTCCTTCTTGAGAAAAGTAGCATGGGATTATGGCCGCCTGGCTCTGGTGACTGATGCTGACAGGTAATAAAAACACGTGCCAAGGCTTTCTGATGGAATCATTGAAAATTATAACAGGATAGCTTACATGCACTCAAGTTTGATTTTGTTAACGCGTACCAGCCATGAATAGGAACATAGGTGTTGATTTCATTAATGATCAATACATTTTATCAGTTAAAATGATTGATATCTTCCTTATGTTTAAGGACTGTGTAATTTGTAACAATTCCAACTTCATTCCCTCCAAAACAATTCATTTTGCAAGATATTTTTTTAAACACTGTTTGATGTCTTGACAAATGATCCTCATGTGACGTCACTTTTGGCAGAGCAAGTGCAGCAGGAAGCAAGCTGGGATCCTGAGTTAATGCTTTAACATTATACAGAGCCAGGCATTGCTAATAATGTAGCTTGAGTCAGACAAAATGTGATGGTGAAAAGGGGTAAATTTGCAGAAAATGAAACACAAAAGGATGCTATGACTGACTTGTTTGATTTACATTCATCAGAACACACCAACCATTGCTGGTTACTTGTGACTTTTCTAAAAAACTAATTATTAAGTATTTTGTGCTTGGCTGCTGTTCATTCTTGATGCTAGCCAAAAAAGAGTCATAAGTCTTGTTTTTGAGAGTGAAGTTTGCTTTCTTCCAGACAGGCATCACAAGAATATACTCCAGACAGACAACCAGTGTCAGCAGTTTCCCTTTACATGGAAATGTTGCCCTGTGATGTTGCTCAACTTTGTCACTTGTTTTCATAATTTCTGCATTTAAAGATAAATGAAGCCAAACTGTTGCTGAAATGAGCCTGAGGGAGGAAAGCTAATAAAAAGTAACTACTGGCAATTAATATACCATTAAATATCCCACAGTCTGCATCTAAGTTTCCCTTTTTAACATGGTTATACTCTGCAAGTTGTGCAGCTAAAGCATTATTTAAAACTGGTGTCTACATTCTACTCAAGTGTTAGGCATGAATCAGCCAAATAGGCGTCAGTAATAGATTCTTCTGTCCATTTCAGACTTCTTCTCAATGAAGTGAAATAAGAAAACTGATAAAGGAGCAAAGTAGGTCTGACATATTTCAGACCTCTTTCATTGTGAACCCTTAAAAGTGCATGACCCAGTGCTCCGTCACCTACATCCCCCTGCTGTGTCAGTGCGATGTTGCAGCTTCACTATTTTTGCAGCTGCATGTGAGCAGAGAAAGAGGTTTTCGCATGGTGGGAGGCTGGGAGGGGGTGGCAGCATGAGACACTTTTGTAACAGACAGGAAGAGAAGTTTGTTGTCTCATGACACTGCGCTAATTTGAGCCAGTCAGTCTGTTAGATTCCTGTAACATCTGAAAAGTGAAGGAGATGAGTAGTCATCAAATTCATTCATTGACCAAATAAAAAGATTTAGGGCAGCAACAAACTACTAATTTGTGACCTATTTGTGATCTATTTATTGAATTTATTGTACAATAAATAGGATATGTGCTTAATTCAGAAAGTTAAAAACATGATCACCTTAATTTCCCATAACCCCTAGTGATATAATAAGAATGTTTTTCTTGTAAAACTGTCTGATCAAAGCTAAAATTAATGAACAAAATGATAAGGAGCTGCTGGAAAATGGTGGATTGCTCCCTGCACATGGGGGGTGAGTCTGTGCCCCAGGTGAAGGAGTTTGAGTGCCTCGGGGTCTTGAATATAATGGAGGTTAAAATGGAATGGATAGGCCAATTGGTGCAGCATCAGCAGGACTTCAGTGGTTGTAACAGACCGTCGTGGAGATGGAGCTGAACCTGAAGACAGCTTTTAATTTACCAGGATCTACATCCCATTCAAGCTTCACCTATGGTCATGGTCTTGACCAAAATAAAGGAGATCACTGATACAAGTGGCTGAAATGAGATTCCTTGGACGGAGGCTAGGCTACGTCTTAAGCTGGGTGCACACTGTGTGATTCTCAGACGATTCAGGCATGAATTTTGAGACACACAACTTCACACAACTCCATTTACATTTGTCACGGTCAGTCCAGACTTCACTCGCAGTCACTGGCTGTCCTTACGAGACAGTGTAGCATTTTTAGGCATCTGATCAGGAAGCCCCCTGGTTGCCTCCCTTTGGAGGTCTTCTGGGCACGTCCAACACCCAAAGATAGACCCAGAGCTTGATGGAGAACCCATCTGGTGAGGGACCACTACAAGAATTCCCTAGAAGAAGCTGGAAAATGTTGATAGGTGAGGAATGTCTGGGCTGACTTGTTTCGTCACTGCCATTTTGACCAGACTTTGTATAAGACGGATGGATAGGAAGATGGAACAGATGAACATGTAGACAAACAAAGTTATACTTCGAAGTCTGCCCATTCTCTCAATATCATGTTGAACTGTCAATCTTTTCTGTAGTCCCCGTCACTGCACTGAGTCCTGAGTAGTGTTATTTTCCCCAACTTCTCTTTTATGTGTGGTTGTTGTGATTTCAAACAATGTGTCATTTTTCCATTATGTGGATTTCCTCTGCTGCGTCTATCCATTGTTCCTGGGCTGGGGCATCCACTCCTCCCCACTCTTCCTCGTTTCCTTGGGATAGATTTTTGTTAGATAACAGCAGTTATACCAAATGCCTATCTCTTTTCAAAGGAGAGAAGTTACTCAGAAATAGTATTGTAATCTCAGTTGGATATCATATCCCAGTATCCCTTGCAAGGTTTTATGTGCCATTTTCCAGAAAGAATTACTTTTTTTTTTTTTTTTTAATTTGTGTGAGCAGCCTTCTATTCTCTCCAGCATGATAGCCTTTTGTTTTAAGATTTACTCTTGACCTTGGGTGTGATAAAGGCTTTTCCCTCCACGTCTGAGTTGGTGGGTATATTGTTTTTTCATCTTAACTAAGCTGAAGAGCTTTGTTTTGCTTCTCCTTCCACCAGAAGAATGGATCAGCGGTACAGTCGTCTGGATGATCGGGAATAGTAGGTCATCTCTCTGTACTGTAGACTCACTAACTTTTTCTTCTCTCCACGCCATCTCTGTAGTTAACCTCACTCATAACTCTTGTCCTCTCTGCCCAGGCCGCTGTGGGTTTCAGCCTGTTTTCACTCTTTTTCCTCCTCCTCCTCCACCAGGCGTTTCCCAGTACCAGGCTCCTAATCATTCTTCCCCTCTGTGCCACTCTTATGTCTGCTGTCGGGTGTCTCTGTCCTCTCCGTCCGTCCTAATCAGATCTGTGTGTGCTAATCTGTGTATTGACCTCTTTATCAAGCATGGACTTCTTCTCTCTGAGCATACCACATGAGCTGCACAGACAGGATCCGTACAGGGAGAGGTAATTCTCCCCTGATGGTTGTTGTTCATAGACAAGCCCTAACATGGTACGCCTACAGTATCCTGTGTGCTAGAGCTGAGATGAGCAACTTCTTACAGGAATGTGAGAGGATGACTGATGGTGGATTACAGCCGCAGCCTCTCTCCTCATTCTATTAGAGGTCTATTAGATCCCTTGGTGACGTCAGCCTTAAATGTAGTATTGAGCACTGAATCAATGCTGGAATTCCTGCAGAGTCTGGGTCCTTGTCATGTTTTACTTGACCTGAGATGACCTCACTTATATAATAATGTTTTTAAAGTAAGGTCCTAAAGCTGTGTTTTTTTTTTTTTTTTATCAAGGAGTATCCAGAGTTCTTTGGGCTGGGCAATAAATCAAGTTTTTAAGAAGTACTGATATATTTTCAAATGAGATTAGGTTAAGACGTTATATTTTAATTATTACAGTTTATATAAATGTGATAGAAACAGATTCTAGGCCCTATTTGTCGTATAAGGACGTTTACACTAAGAACCAATAACTTGTGCTTATTGACCAAAAGATATTAGACATATTAAGTCTAAATGGGCTGTCAATCAGGTTCCGCAATTTGCTTACAAAACTTGTTTTTTTCAGGGGTGGGTGTTTTTACTTCCTGTTTGGATATAGACCTAGCTTTATTTTAAAAGAAAATAAGAAACTTTGGGAAGATCTAAAGCCCAATTCTGACCGAAGATTTGCGACACAACAGGACCATTTTCAAAGGGTCACAGCTCTTTGAATTGAGCCATCACAGCTCAAATCGAGCCTTCTGATGATGTTGCTCGTGATTCAGCAAGTCGCAGACAGCTAGTTTTAGATCGTTGGAAGCAGATAAATGTGAAATAGGAAATGGAAGTCTGGTTTTGAAAAGCTATAAATGCAAAGAAATATTTGTTTAAAGCAGAATATTCATATTTATGCTGTGAGTTTTTGAAAAGATTACATCTGTCATTCTGCTTTTAACTTGTCGCACTGAAACTCCAGCTTATAAACAATCCTGTCTTCTTCTTCACCTGTACATGAAGGACGCACCACACTCTAACCCTTAATATATGAGAAATTAAAGGCTGTAGGAGCTGAATTTGTTGAAAATGAATTATTCTCAGCAGATATCTTAGTCATGACAAGACTCTGGTAGCAAAGCTTTTTCTGTGTTGATGCATTGTCTTTTCTGGTGGCTGCGGTGTAAACCGGTCAGCTTTTAGAATTTGTCAGACTGGTCCGTCGCAAACAGTAACACATTTCAGTACATCTCGTCTGGTCTGAACTGGGCCCAAGATTAAGGCATGAATTTGACCACAGAAAAAGGAACTTGTTATGACTCTTAAAAGATATGAGGGACAGTAAAAATTAAAATGTTTGATGTCACAAAGTGCAATTAACTTTTGACATGTCCACTGAGCTGTCTGTGAGGGTTTTTTTTTAAAGTGAATGAGACATTAAGGGGCAGTGTTGGACTGATTTTAGACCACTGTAGCTACAGGGAGACGCTGCAGTGGCTTTGCTAAAGTTTGCTTCAGCAATAACATTATGATTAGTGCAACAACACTGACAGCCTTAATATGCAGTGCTTAACAAATTTATTAGTCCACCCTAACCCTAACCAAAGTTAGGTTTATGCCACAGCTGCCCTAAATTTACAGCATTGGTAATTACCAAAACCATTTTTTATGTTTCTGCAATGGCTAATACACCAATATGTAGAAGCTCTTTAACCCAAATGATACTTTTAATGCTAAAATATAATTATTATTGTTATCCATGAATTTTCAAATTTACTGATTTACAAAAAAAAAAAAACCTGAAAAAATAGTAAAGCACGTTATTATTTCTTGATTAATATGTCAAATTATAGTTCTTTACTTGCATTCCTGAACAGAAAAATTTGTTTTAGTGGTTGAATGTTAGCTTGATTCATTTCTGACTTCTCAGAGAAGCCTAGTGAGCCGGCTCAAATTTGGGTGAATTCGGTTTGAAATTCCTCATTCCTGTTCAAAATGGTAAAACGTGGAGAGCTCACTGAAAATGAAAGAGTCCGCATTAAAGCACTTCATGATGCTGGATGGTCTTTGAGACAAATATGACACGTGGTCTAATAAATTTGTTAAGCACTGTATATTGGTAGAAAAAAATGGAATGGCAACAAAATAAAGTCCTAGATGCCAATATGGTTGTTTATTATCAAAAATTCTGGTAAAACTCCTTAAATTTGTCTTTATCACAGTATAGTTGGCAACTGGTGAGGAGTGAAGAAAACACTCGCCTCTGTAAGTTCCACCAATGTTTGCAAAAAGTTTCCAACGTATTTTTGCAGTTTAGACAGTGCTCTCCCTCTCTGTTTATCTTTGGTTAAAAGTATGAGTAGAAATCTTAAGTTTCTTTACTTTTCATACCACTAATCACTTGTGGTTTCATTCTTTTGAAACACACTGTATTTAGAGTACTTTGACAGCCTCAATTTATAGAATGTCACCACTCTTTCCATACAATTTAGATGGTGTGTAAGAGTTTTTCTGCAATATTTAATATTTTAAAATAAAATACATTGCCCAGTATTGGGTGTGTAGGACTTCTGCTTTTGTTGCAGTTGTAATAAACAGGTTTCAGTATGGTTTGATTTTTACTAGAATTGTATCAGAGTTAAGCTAGTGTTTGTTATTTCTTTACTTTATAAAACATATTGACATTTATAAATACATTACAAAATATCAATATATGATTTTAGATTTTTCCCTATTGCCCAGCCTTACAGGCTCTGCTGGACAAACTCCATCAATCAGCCTCTTGATGATTTCTTTTTTCTGTTGTGATTGTTCTTCTCTGTAGAGCTTAGCCTCCTAACTTTTCATCACAACCTTTCCTCTGAAAGTGACGATATTTCCAACCTGTGTAAAGTAGGCTCCTAATGCTGCATGAAATGTGGCTGCAGAGATTTTCCCTGTGGTCAAATGGTTAACCAACACAAATCCTGTGCCAAGCCCACAAAGGGTAAACAGTGGAGAATCTCTTCAGTCTCATTTCAGGGCATGTCTTGTTTGTGTTTTTTGTTTTTGTCTATACTGATGGTAATCCCCCAGTCATGATTCATCAAGAACCAACATCCCTTCAGGATATGTGTTGATGATTGCTATCTGTGTTTTCTCTGCACAGTGTGGCCTCTGCACTGACATCAGAAACACCAGAACGCTACGAGCGGCTTACCTCAGTTTCCAGCTCTGTAGACATTGACCAGAGGGATACAGTATGTCTGAAGATGTTTTTATAGCATCAAATGAATTGTCTTTTCATGTTGTATATGTATTATGCTGCCTGTTGTGGCTATTAAGACACTTGCTCTTCTTTTTCAGGGCTTCTGCTCCTGGCTAACTGCCATCTTTCGCATCAAGTGAGTCAACTTATTCTCAGACTATAATGAAAATATTTTCTTTTCCAAATTGTTTAAACATTGATTAGAATGTTAGTATTTTTTTGAATCACTGAATTTTTCATCTTTGTTGCTGTAAATTCCTGTAGGGATGAAGAGATAAGGGAGAAGTGTGGGGAGGATGCAGTACACTACTTGTCCTTTCAGCGACACATCATTGGCCTGCTGGTTGTGGTCGGCGTGCTTTCTGTGGGCATCATTTTGCCTGTTAACTTCTCGGGGAACCTACTTGGTCAGTATATCAGAAACTACTGTCTTAGTATCTTTTGATTGTAAAAGAAGAACTGTTTATTTTTAATATTCATATTTTCTTTTACTACAACTACCTTCAAATGAACACATGTATACAGATCTTTGCAGCCTGCACTAGTATGGAGCTCTTTAAAACATGAACAAAATTGTGTAACATTTATATAAAAATGCTTCAACATTTGCAGGACTCAAAGTTAGCCACAGTTTGAAGTCTCTTTCTTGTTCTTCTTCAGAAAACAATGCCTACAGTTTTGGGCGTACAACTATAGCAAATCTGGATGCAGAGTGAGTAATTCATCTTTCTTAATTCCTCACAATACACTTAACATGCTATGTTTGAAATGTATACTGATTTTACCCTAATTTCACTATCATTTACAGTGTTGAATAACAGCACTGAAGGATGTTCCTATGCGTCTATTTTCCCATTCGGCTAAACACTCATTTAAATTGCGTGTAACCGACTATGTTAAAGAGAAGAAAATACTTAGAAAACTGTTTAATTCATCAAAGGATCACTTTGTTAGCCATGCTGTACAGAGTATATGAGGCTAACATCCCACCCACTAACATTAGCAGCTAGCTCTGCCAGCCTTCGTTTCTCTTGGCAGATTAATATCGTGCTTCCATATGTGGGCTTTTCACTTTGGTTGAGTAGTTATACGTGAGTTTGACCCTAGACAGCCTACATACCACTTTATTTCAATTTATTACTTAAAAACGGTCATACTGCACTGTTCCTACTACACACTAACTGCTAAGCTTCTCATATTTACATCCGGTGAAGTGCCGGGGGAAAGCTCAGAGAGGAAGGCAGTGGCCATTCACTGAAGCTACAGCGGCTCCTAGTTGTGGGAGGTTCACTACAGTTTATAAGAGTGTTATTGGCCGGGATTTCAAGCCTATGTGTTTATGAAAAAAATATAGGTAACTACTCTAACTTGTACATCTTGTGCCAGCTGATTTGATGAACAAATTTAACAGTTTAACCGTGCGCCTTCATAATAGCACTACTGTCAAAGTTATGCACTACTTTACAAGTTTACTGTCTTTTGAAAGTAAAACAAAGTACTGAGAAAATTAACACATTGGAGTACTTTTATATTACCTGGAATAAATAAACTGAAATGAAAAACCACTGCTTATATTGTTAATCTACTAATCTTTATTACTATAGTATCAATTGTTAACCAAATTCATTTTAAGACATTTTACAAAGTAAAATAACTTTGTATAATGTTAGGTTGTTAGGTCTGGATTGGTTGTAAGGAGTGGTTATTTGAGTTTCTCTTGTCTTTTTATCATCTTGAACCAGTCTGCCCATTCTCCTCTAACCTCTGACATTAGTTGTTCACACAACTGCAGCTCACTGGAAATTTTCCCTTTTTCAGATCATTCTCCGTAGAGATGGTTGTGTGTGAAAATCCCTAAAAATCAGTAGTTTCTGAAATACTCTGACCTGTCCATCTGGCACCAACAACCATACCATGTTCAAAGTCACTTAAATCCCAAGTCTTCCCTGTTCTGATACATATATGAAATTAAAATGAAAAAAATCACTTTTTTCATATTTCCTTTTTGTGACTAAAGTTTTTATATAAATGCAAACTTTATGTGTTATGTCTTTTTACATAAAAAATGATTTGTGGAATCCTCACAGATTATTTTCTTATGTGACCTCCGGAATTGGTCACTAAATGCCTTTTACCCATTATTTCCCCAGTAATGCACTTCTGTGGCTGCACACCACCTTTGCATTCCTCTACCTGTTACTGACAGTGTACAGCATGCGACGGCACACTTCCAAGATGCACTACAAGGAGGATGACCTGGTGGGTAACATAATTTAATATGGCACAGATGACTGTGTCATTCAGTTTATACACACATATCTAAATTGGTTGCTTCTTGATTGACTCTTCTGTTTTTGTGCAGGTGAAACGCACTTTATTCGTCAATGGGATCTCCAAATATGCAGAGGAGAGTGAGATAAAGCAGCACTTTGAGTAAGCTAAAACTTAAATCTGTCTTGTCTGAATGAAAGCTAACTGTGCAGAAACTGCATTAAGTGCGTGAGAGCCATACCCTTTCCAGTTAAAAGCAGCTCTGCATATGTCCTGAGTTGGACAATGACCTGTCTATATGTGTAATTGTCCATAATAGAAGCCAGATGAGCATGATTATGTAAGTCATGTGTCAAGATTGTCAAAGACTGAGGAGTGGGTGTTTGGCTTAGCTCCCACTCTGGCAAATGGGACTAACCAAAATCTTATTTCTGCTCCTGCATGGTTAAAATAGAGTCTGTGTCCAAGCACCAGAAAACCTCCAGTGTGAAGGTTGTATAAGCATATTTTGCTGTTGTTTTTGACTTAGAAATGTTATCATAATGATTGGCAATGTTTCATTAGCAGAACATATTTTGGCATTTTCATTGGCAACAGCTCTCAACTAGTCTAGCTTCAGGACCTACTACCAACTCCTAAATGAGAAACAGCAACCAAAATTTCTGATCTCTCTCAACTAATCAGATTTATTGATCTGATATAACAGACAGAACAATCAAACACATTTAAAGTGCTCCTTAAACTTTTTATTACTTATTTTGCCTGGCATGTATTCATGACTGACTGAAATGGCTCCACTACCTGCTTTTGGGTCCCGATCCACCTGCTGATAACTGATCTACATTATGTGTTGGAATTTGCAAGCAATTTTATATGAATACAGTCCTTCCCTGTGCATTTATCTTATGGAGTAGGTGGTACTTTTTGATGACATGATAATTCACAACTGCATTACTAAAGAGAATATTTCAAACAATGTGCACCCAAATGCACAATTATTGCTGGTAATTGTACATCATTAACCTTGCAAAGCAGATGGATATGCCCATTTCCTTGTTTCTCACTGGCGAATCCATCTTGAGACCCTCTGAACCGTTTGGGCCAGGTTAGAAAGTGACAGGACCGATCAGCGACAAGAGGCAGTACTTTCAGGCGCGGCAGAGTCATGACGTAAAGAGACAGCAGCAAAAGCTGGTGCAGTTATGGAGGAAGAGATTAGTGTGGATGCTGCTAAAGCGCCAGTTTTATCAGAACTTGACGACATTTCTTAATTAAAAGAAGAACAAAAAACAGCAGTGAGTTGTTTTCTTTTCAAAAACGGCAAAAGTCAAGTACTTACATGTTTTTTGTCACAGTGATTTGCGTTATTCCTCAATAGCTGTGCACGCGCAGCTTGATAGCGGCTACCTTGTGTGTTTTGTTGCTCTGATTGGACTGTAGAGATGTGACAGACAGAACGTTCACCCAATCATACTCCGAGGATTTTTCAAAGCCTCTGCCTTTTCTCAAAAATTTCCTATTGAAGCTTTCCAAGATGGATGTGAGAAACAAGTCCATCTGGCGTGTCAGGTTAGTACAACATAGGATTTTTCTATATTCAGACAAATTTCAGCCTTCAGTTTTCTGCATCCTATATCAAAAAGGTATAGAAATGTTAGATAATGTGTATTCTAAATCAATGCTAGTTGTTATTCTAAAAGTTGATGGCATCAAAAGTACTGAAACTTCACTCTTAGTATTTTTACAAAAGCTGTCACAAGAGACAAAGACTTTACTGTCTTTATTACACATAAACATCGGCAGCCAACCTAAGTATCTGTGAAATTCAGACTGTGTGCTGGAGTTGCCTAGTGATTTTTGAAAAAAGAAATGACCCAATATTGGATAGTTGGCTCTCATGATTCTGATGCCATGGCATTGAAACAGAAATCAGTATATTTTGATTGTATTAACTTGTTAACTTAAGTTAGTATTCTTACAGCCCTGATCCCCACATTCTCAGAATAGACTAAGGGCTTCAACATAAGATTATATCCTAATCTTTTTATTTTTTGATTATTTTCTTAAACATGATAGCTTATTTGTTTTATATAAGAATTGTCAAAGTTTTGTAAAATGCCCAAAGGTAAAGTATATTCTAGAAATTGCTTCAAATGGAAACCGAACCCACAATAAGCTGCAAATCCTTGGTTCGAAGAAGATTCAACACGTTTGATATTTATGCTTTAGAAATATCTCAAAACATTGTGACTATCAACGTTTAACATTTGGTATCATGACAGCCCTAATCCCCCACATTCCTAGAAATGATTGAATGCTGTAATACATCCCCACAAATATCCAAAGAATTAGCTTTTTTTGGGAAAACATGAAAGAAAAGTAACTTGCATAAAGATCCTCAGATGGATGATGTCTCTATTAGGAGCCTGATAAAAGGTTATGCCTTCAATTTTTCCTGGAGTCATTCTTCTCCTGAGCATCTGTCTCATGAAATTTAGGTGATTTTTTTTCAAGCTTCAGCACTTTCTAGTACAATTGTTTATGTGGAAAAAAGAGGATGTATTTTGAAATCACATGGTATCTTGAAAATTTTACAACCCTCTACATGTTATGTACCTTAACTGATTTAGATCAGGTGTAGCGTTTGCAAGTATTTACCCATAAGATTGGATAAGCGGCTGGCTTGCTTTAAATTTTAAGACGGAATGCAATGTCTGTGCGTGGATTAAGATTTGGATGGTTTTGCCATTTTTACGACACATTACAGAAGAACCGCAATGGGATTTTCTGAAGTACACATGAAGATGGTTTATCAAATAAAACAAATGTCTTGATTTTAGCCTGTCTAACCTCCTCATGGGAAGTTAATGGATGGAAAAATTTAACTTCAGTTTGAGCAGTGATACAAATAACAACTGACAACCTGACCTTATGGCCAAAAGCAGTAATTTGCTGTCAAAGCCAAGGGTTTAAGCTTTCACATTATTTTTTTGTTTCATGTCTTTATCTGCTACAGAGGCAGAGAAATTATTTAAGCAAACCAAAAGTTCTATGCAGTTTTTCAGAAAACCCTCAGGTGTTGGGAGGCTGTTTTCAGACACAATGTGGGTGTATTTTTTGGTGCCCTGAGGTCTAAAAGGGCTAAACCCACTTTGCTAAACACACTGCATACTGTATCTCTACATCACAGCAGTGTTAATTTTGTCGACTAAAACTATGACTAAAATATTTGTCAACAGCCTTTTTTTCCATGACGAAAACTAGACTGAGACTAGCCAAAAATAGATCTTTGAAGACTAACACTGACAAAAACTAAGTTTAGTTTTCATCAAGATGACTAATTAGACTACCATGTAATTCCTTCTTCGTCAGACATTCAAAATCCATGATATTTCCACACTGTGGATAAATCTGTCTAAATACAATACATCTGTAGCTCTTCTGCCTCTCAGCTGTGATTTAGTCTTGTATTTATATGCCTTAATCAGACTCAATCTGGACTCAGCATTCTGTGCATGCTTCACAAATTTGCAGCAGGCTTGGAAGTAGAAGCTGACCAGCATATTGTAAATGAGTATCAAAAGTCGCATTGTTGTCTGCCTTTGGATATCACTGTAAGCTAGAGTGAAAGTTTGCAATGTATTTGTACCAAAAGTAAAGCGTAGAGTATAAGATGTACAGAGCTGTCAGACATATTTTCCTTGTTTGATATATGAGTTTGCATCTTGCCAGTTTGCTAGCAAGGTCAACAGGAAGATGGTCCTTAATAGCAGCTGAATGGGGCATTATCACCACGTATTCTTCTGTCAATTAATGGATTCCCACTTGTGCTTGTGTACTGGGACAAGACAGTAGTCCAGTTAATATCCTAATCAGGCTGTAACTAAACTGGTCATGTAAACGTACTCAGTTTCTCTCTGTACTTTTTCACAGGCATGCGTATGAAAACTGCGTTGTCCTTGAAGCTCGAATCTGTTACAATGTGGCCAGGCTGATGTATCTCAACTCTGAAAAGTAAGAGTATTTTCAAACTTAAGTGTATCTGTTTTTGTGTGTATGTGTTTAAATGTGAGTGAAACAGTCTGTAAATAGTCTGACCCAGCTGATGTTTCCCCACAGGAAGAAGACAGAGCGGAGCAAGAAGTTCTTCCTTGATCTGCAGGCCAAAGAGCACATTACCACCATGATTAATCCGAAACCCTGTGGACACCTTTGCTGTTGCATCATCAAAGGCTGTGAGCAGGTCAGACCGGTCTTATCGCAGCTTTATCTCAAAGCAACACACTCCAGAAACATGTTTACAAGCTGATACTGGACATACACTGTAAAGGAAAGATAAAGAATCAATCTGAGTATACAGTGAATCAGGGCATGTGAAAAAATGTCTTAGCAGCATAAAATTTTATTTTCAGCTCCCAAATTAAGTACCCAAACCAATTCTGTTATTAAATCAGTGGTAAGCCACATCTTAACTTAATTTCAGGTATTACATTATGTGTCTTTCTCCTATTTACAGCATTCTCTGTACTGTTTTATTTATGTCTGCAGTATGAGGTTGCATTCAATTTTATACTGTTAACATGCTTTTAGATTAACAATGCCAGATGTTGGTGTGTGTGTATAGATCCAAGATCATGTGATGCATGCTAATTGGCTGAATGAGAAAAACAATTAGTAAAGATATGATATACATTCATTTCATTTTGATGATGACAAATTGAAACATAACCACCTTAATAACAAACTGATGCACACTGGTTATCTTTGAATAGAGATTTTTTCCAAGGTCTCGTGAATGCTCTATTTCATATTCTACAGACCGTCAATGGAGTGTTTCTGTGGGAATATGTGCCCATTCATTATGTAGAGCATTTATAAAGTCAGGCAGTGATGTTGGACAAGATGCCTGACTCACAATCTCCCTTCCAGTTCATCCCAAAAGTGCTCAGTGAGATTGCAGTCAGGGCTTTGTGCTGTCCAATCAAGTTCTTCCACGCCAAACTCCTCAAACCATGTCTTGATAGTCCTTGCTTTGTGCACAGTCATGTTGGAATAGAAAAGAGCCTTCCCCAAACTGTTGCCATAAAGTTAGAAGCATAGTATCGTCAAAAATGTCTTGGTATGCTGAAGCGTTAAGATTGGCCTTCACTGGAGATAAGGGGTCAAGTCCAAACCCTGATAAACAGCCCCATAGCATTATCACTCCTCATCAAATTCCACGGTTGGTGCAATGCAGTCAGGTAACATTCATCCAGCATCTGCTACACCAACAGGTGTGGCCAAATACTTTTGTCCATATATGGTATGTGTGACTGAATTTTGGCCATAAACCTTTAGAGTTATCCATCACTTTCAGCGCTAGGTTCTTTTTGGGCTGGGCTAAATATAATGCTTAGTAACCAAATAACTCACATTGAATTATCCCCCCCCCCTTAAAGCTACAACAGTATTAAAGCACTGATTATGTTACCATCATTCAGTCTGTTTTTTAGCTTGCCAACTATGCTTTTATTGGAAATTAACCACTAGCCAGAAGCAGTTTTTTGTTCATTGTGGGGTGATACGCCCAATATGCCCAGCCTACCAGCCACTACAGACTACGGGTTATTTAAAGTGTCCTAACAGAGCTCTTTGTGACCAAAAGCAACACAAATTTAACCCCAGGCAGCTGCACTCTGAGACCATAGTGCTCTGTCATATCAGGGTGATGGCCAATTGCTGAAATGGTTGTCTCAGAATCACATAAATGCAGTACAGCAGGAACAAACATCCGTCTCCTCACTTATCACTGCTGACTGCACACTGCCCCACCCTTCACTTCTTCATCCCCAGGCACATAAACATCCATGCTGGAGGACTACAGGAGGAATATGTGGTCAGACTTGGTCATGTGATTATTTTTCATTAATATTTTTCTTTGGGCAAGGCCTCCAGACTAATAAGTGTTAACATGTTAACAGCCTTAGTAATTAGTGATTTTCCTTCAACTTACAGTTAAAATATGGGGAATTAGATTGATATTAAAATCAAAATAAACATTTAAAGCTTAGGTTTGCATTTTCTTCATAGGAGGAGGCGGTGAGCTACTACACCAAGCTGGAGGCGCAACTCAAAGATGAGTACAGGAAAGAGAGAGAAAAAGTCAACAGAAAGCCCTTAGGAATGGCTTTTGTCACCTTCCAGAATGAGTCCATGACTGCAATGTAAGGACTTATATTTTTTTAATGTAAATCCTTAAAATACAGTACTGTGCCGAAGTTTTAGCCATGTAGAGTGCTAACAGTTCTTCACAAGTCCTGATGTTCCACAACCCCGTGCTGAAGAGAGGAGGGAGGACGGCCAGAGTCAGTGTCGACAAATTTGAAGTACGTGTGTCACTCAGCAGCCAAGGTCGATTTTAACAGCATTTCTTTTGTCTGGCCTTTGCACCCCTGGTAATAAGCCCAGCAACCACCAACAGTTTTCAGGTGCTTGAATCATACACATGACAACCAGGGGGTTGTGGCAACCCTCCTACCTGCCCTACCCTAGGCTATGTTCAACTGCCACATCTACCCATAACTCCACCCTAAAGCTGTGGTTTTTGTTTTGTTTTCATCAGACTATTTTCCCATGCCCTTGGTAATGTACAAAGACATCCAAAGCATGACCTCCTCCCCACCTGATGGGGCCCTCAGGTGGGCGTACTTGCCATTAGACACCTTACTTCAGCTTCAAATTTCGGCCCAAACATGCCTAAAACTTCTGCACAGTACTGTATGTTTCAAGTTTGAACTATTTCGGAAGCTCTGTTTGAGTCTGATATCTGGTCTTTGGGTGCAAATCTTCTTTCAGAATCTTGAAAGACTTCAATGCCTGTAAGTGTCAGGGCTGTCAGTGTCGTCGAGAGCCAAAGAGCTCTCAGTTCAGTGCCAAGCTCCATACACACAACTGGACCGTCGGCTACGCCCCTGATCCACAAAATGTCTACTGGTAAGACCACATTCATGTTACAGTTTCAGTCTACAAACTGTTCACATGTTTCATTTATTATATTCATAACATAGCTTCTCAAGATTAAAGGGTGGTTCTGTTTTGGCTCTGTAAAACTTCTCAGTCCACCCAGAGGGAAGTGATTTTGGAGATGCTGTATCATTTTACTGACCAGCTGTGTCCATAACCGAGGGTCATCACCCAGCGTCTGTCTAACCGCTATGTGACCTTTATCCCACAGGGAGCATCTGTCAGTGGGAGGGGCCTCCTGGTGGCTGCGTTGCTTGATCATTAATATCGTCCTCTTCATCCTCCTCTTCTTCCTCACCACCCCTGCCATTATCATCTCCACGATGGACAAATTTAATGTAACCAAACCAGTGGAGTACCTGAATGTAAGTGTGGAACATTCAAAATCTGCTTTTCTGTTCAATTTCAGCAGAACTTTTTTATAATGAATTTGTCTAACTGAGGGTCTGGTTCACTCAAAACAGATTGTAGCTGCTAATGGCACCAAAATTGTTCATCATCTCTGCTCTGTTTAATATCTGATTCACAAAACATAAAGCACTCATGATTATCAGGCACAAATATCTAACAAGTTGTCCTTCTCATTGCAGTGTGTGCTTGTTTTGTATTGAGAGAAGCTATAATCTCTTTTGCCCTGCCCAGAGCTGAACTTTCATGCTTACTGAGCAGTTATTGTCAACATTAAGACAAGGACATGGGAGGGGAAATATTTTCAAGTCTTTTGTCAGGTCAAACTGAAAAATGTTTGAGTTTCACTATTTAAACCAAATCTTTCACCCTGAAAGTAGCAAAAAAGGACAACTTACAGAAAGAAACAATTCTCACATCCTCATTCTCCTGACGCCTTTTCACATCTTGCTCAAGTATCAAGTCACTGATAAACCTGGACTTATTTAACCCCTGTTCTTATTAAAGACTGACTAAACCTCAAGTTTATTGGCTACACATCTGTGTACACGGGTATTAAGCCATGTTTCTGATCAATTTTGGACCACATCTTTTTAATTTTGTGGTAGAAAAATGGCATATAGACTAACTCTACAGGTTGACACCCAGCAAAAGCAATAGAATTTTTCTATACGCTGATTTGGAGGTAGATGATGTTTGTGGGGACAGTTTTTGTCATCGCCTACTTCATGGTAGCTCTTGTTTTAGAAGTCAATTTCCCCAATCAAATTTTTGTCACAAATATTTTGAAACAAGTCAAGATATCTATCATACAAATGTGTATCTATTACAGGACTATACAGCATCGTTTTACACTCAGAGAGCTTGTTGCAGGTCTGCCTTTGATGGTTATGTTATTATGGCTATAATCAAAACCCCTATGAGGAAAACAAATGGGGTTTTTACTTCCCACCAGAACTCAACTGGTGAGCTCTGTAACATTTAAATTCTTCATGGGACATTGTCCTCATTGTCCTCAACATCATCTGTTTCAGCACTCACTGCTTGTGCTAACAATGCAAACTGTTTCAGCTCTGGGCTGCTGTCATATTTACAGACTGCATTGAAAAAATATTCTAAGTCATCCAGAGGCGTAACTGTCTTTCTGTTTTACTGGGAAGTATGCACAGAACATCTGTTATAAATTCTGAAGTGCTGTCACCACAAAATCTGAACTCACAGTGATTCCACATTAACTTCACGTAGGTTTTAGCAGTGGACGCTTTTCCAGTGAGGCCAAATTGCAAAGGAAGGGACCACCAAATTACTTATTTAAATGCATGCAAACAGCAACAGAGCACAGAAATGCTGTGTATCCATTCTGCAGCTCAATTAGGAAAATTCAACTTTTATTTTTCTTATTTGTGTAAATTTATCAGGCACACAATCCTACTGTGAATCAGGCAACGGGTATTCAAAGTTCACACCTTTGCAAGCCTAAACACTTAAAGACAAAAATATGTCAGTGTTTTTATGCTACATGACCATGTCTCTCTTGTCTTCCCTTCAGAATCCAATCATCACCCAGTTCTTCCCCACCCTCCTCCTGTGGTCGTTCTCTGCCTTACTTCCTACCATTGTTTACTACTCTGCATTCTTCGAAGCACACTGGACCCGGTATGATTTACACTTTTTATACTTAAGAATGAACTATTATGGCTCTGTGAGTGAAGTCTTTCCTTTTTAATAAATGTGTTAATTTTTCCTTTGGTTTTGCAGGTCAGGAGAGAACAGGACCACGATGCATAAATGCTACACTTTTCTGATCTTTATGGTCCTGCTACTGCCATCTCTTGGACTCAGCAGGTATAGGATTTATGTTTGCCCTGCAGCAAGATTACTGTAAATTTACTTTTGCCAGTTTTTCAGTAAATATTTGAGCTGAACCCACTCTGTTCTTGTGTCTTTACAGTTTGGATGTTTTCTTTCGCTGGCTTTTTGACAAAAGGTTCTTGGCAGATGCTAAAGTGAGATTTGAGTAAGTAGACTTACTTTTGTAGGTCTAATACATTCTTATTTATTACATATATATATATCACTTATTTCTTTAGTTTTTAAATTTCTAAATAAAAACATACAACATGAGTGAGCAAAACAGTAATATGAAATAACTGAAGGTAGTTAGAAGTTATCAGTGGTCTTCGCTGCAGTCCTCTGTGAAACAAGAGGTCTGTTTCTAAACACTTCCTAGCAAAGGCTGTTCCCTTTAGTCTTGGTGAAAAACTCATCTTCTTTATTTTGTATATTCAGGTTTCTTCAGTCTCTGTATTAATATTCCATAATGTAATTTGTGCTTCTGTCCTACTCTTAAGGTGTGTGTTTCTTCCTGACAATGGGGCCTTCTTTGTCAACTATGTCATTGCGTCTGCATTTATTGGTAATGCCATGGACCTGCTGAGGATACCTGGTCTACTTATGTACATGATCCGGCTCTGCTTGGCTCGCTCTGCAGCAGAAAGGAGGAACGTTAAGAGGGTTAGTGTCCAATCCTTACTGTGTTCAAACCATTGAGTGCATGATCTATGTTGTAGATTAGTTTATTAGCAGCTAAACCAAGCAGAACTTAATTCCCTAAAAGGCTGGGATGTTGTGAAGAGAATAAAAAAACAGAATGGGATTATTTGTTAACACTGAAACTCTATATTTGATTGATCACAGTGAAAAGACAACATGTCAAATAGTTGTCCAGCTATTCAACAGTTCAAGGTCTCCTCTGGCAAATTGTGACACAAGGATGGCCAGTTTATCACGGGGCTCTTTTTACAACAGAGCTATCCTGTTGTAATATGTGAAGTCTAGGGTTTGACTTTTTTGTCTTCCTTGGAAAAAAAAACATTGTCTGGCAGTGTATGTTTCTCCAGAGCCTGTATACAGTATCTATAGGTGCATTCAGAAAGTATTCAGGCCCCCTTTACTTTTTTTCAATTTTATGCTGCAGCCTGATGCTACAGTCATTTAAAGTCACTTTTGCCTCTCATTAATCTACACTTAGTACCCCATCATAACAAATTGAAAACAGAATTTTAGAAATTTTTGAAAATGTATGTAAAATATAAAACTGAAGTATCACCTTGATTGGAGTCCATCTGTGATAAATTAAACTGGTAAGACATGATTTGGAAAGGCACACACCTTTATAGAAAGCCTCACAGCTGACAGTGCATTTCAGAGTAAAAAACAAGCCATGAGGTCAAAGGAACTGCCTGCAAAGCTCAGAGACAGGATTGCTGCAATACACAGATCTGGGGAAGGCTACTAAAAGTTCTTCTGCACCAAAGGTTCCCAGGAGCACAATGGCCTCCAGAATTCTTAAAACAGAAGAAGTTTAGCACAACCAGGACTCTTCCAAGAGCTGGACGCCTGGTCAAACTGAGCAATCAAGAGTGGCTAGACTGAAGCCTCTCCTAACTGCAAAACACATGAAAGCTCTCTTAGATTTTGCATAAAAGCACTTGAAGGACTCTCAGACTGTAAGAAACAAGATTCCCTGGTCTGATGAAAGCAAGATTGACCTGTTTGGCCTCAATTCTAGTGTCTGGAGGAAACCAGGCACTTCAGATCACCTGCCAAGTACCATCTCAACAGTGAAGCATGGTGGTGGCAGCATCATGCTGTGGGGGTGTTTTTCAGCAGTAGGGACTGGAGGTCTAATGTAAAGCTAAATGACACAAAGTACAGAGATGTCCTCAATGAAAACCTGTTCCATAGCACTCAGGACCTTAGTTTGGGCCAAAGGTTCTCCTTCCAACATGATAATGACCCTAAGCACACAGCTAATACAACACAGAAGTGGCTTAGGAACAACTCTGTGACTGTCCAAGATGGGCCCAGCCAGAGCCCTGACTTGAACCCTATCAGACATCTCCGGAGAGACCTGAAAAAGGCTGTCGACTGATGGTCCCCATCCAATCTGACTCAGCTTGAGAGGATTTGCAATGAAGAAGGGCAGAAAATCCCCCAGACCAGATGTGCAAATCTTTTTGTGTCATATTTAGAAAGACTTTAGGCTGTAGTTGCTGCCAAAGGTGCGTTAACTAAATACTGAGTAAAGGGTCTGAAAAATTATGTCAATGTGATATTTAATTTTTTCTTTTTAGTAAATCTGCAAAAATGTCTAAAAATCTGTTTTCACTTTGTCATGATCGGATATTGAGTGTAGATTAATGAGAGACAAAAATGAATGATTGTAGCATCAGACTGCAACAGAACAAAGTTGAAAAAGTGAAGGGGGTCGTAACACTTCTGAATACACTGTATGTGCAGCATTAATGGAATTGGTATTGCCTTTCCTTTTTAGCCCAGAGAACAGAATAACAGTTGTTTATAAATTGAAAGTCCAATTTTGACCTGCAAGACCACAGGGACATTTTTCATTTTACTTCATTTTATTTTAATGAGCTTCTGGTCACTGCCTGAAATTGTTTTCTAAACTGAATCAAATCAAACTTGCCATATCAAGTCCCCAAAAAGTCAATATGTTGATGATATTTTATCTTTGATCAATGTTCAGTCAAATTTGGGATTTTATTATTTATCACGTACTTTTTTCAGTTTACAAATTGTCCCATTTTTTAGGGAATGGGGTTGTACTCTGAATCTGAGTATATTACTCTTTTATGACTAAACAAGTTAATGAACTAACTAGAAATCATAAAACTAGGATTTTAATTTAATAAACTTCAAAGATAATGCAAAGTTATGACATTACCCTTTAATTATGTTCATCAGCTTCATGTGATTCAAATACTGATGTCTTCAAGACTAGTCATGCCAAATGTATGTATTTTAAGAACTACTGTTGAACTGAAAGTTTTAGTTAAGCATAAATTAACTATCTAAAAAAGTAAAATTAAGAACACCAAGACTTCAATAAAATACAAAGAAAATGTGACTTTCTACCAGTACTTTTTTTTGTCAGCATCATGGAATGGAGAGATTGGGTATTCCAGGGGTCAAGTGCACCAGCTAGGCATACTCCTGGATGTAATGTTATGTCTGAATTAAAGCTGAGGTTAAAGAGTGCACTCACACGAGGCCCAGTTGTCCTATACCATGCTAAGACAAGCTGGTCCTCCTTCCCAAGTTCCCTGTTGGCCTGCAGTCTTGTTATTCCAAACCCAACCAGCCTGAGTAAGATACATCATTATGTTGTCATATGACACGTGCAGTTTGCAAGATGATGGCAATGACAAGGGGGTTTTAGTGATATATCACTCTGATGCACCCATATTTGACATAAATGTTGCATGATGTTGCAAGACAGAGTTAATATTCATCAGACAGCATGCAGGGACATGGATAGCATTTCTTCAGCTCTTCAAAGAAGCTATGACTTCTATTTTTGTTTCACTCCATGTAACTTTGAGTCTACATCTTGGTTGTAATTAAGTCAGACAGATGTAAGACAGTCTTTCCAGGTGTTTTAGTTTTTGCGCTTTGTCATTTTTTCTTCATAGCACCAAGCTTATGAGTTCCAGTTTGGGGCAGCTTACGCCTGGATGATGTGTGTCTTCACCGTGGTTATGACCTACAGCATCACCTGTCCGATCATTGTTCCTTTTGGTGAGTCCTGCCTTTTTATAATTCAGTTACCGGTGTTTCAAATTAAGATAGAGGTCTGTTTGAATGACTGCAGGATGAACGCACAGAGCACTCACTGGTTCTGTTCTTAATACTGAAGCTTATCAGCTGATCTGATTGGATTAGTTGCAGTAATTGTATTGTCTGCTTTCTCCATGCAGGCCTGATGTACATGCTGCTGAAACACCTTGCTGATAGATACAACATGTACTACGCTTATCTGCCAACCAAACTGGACAAAAAGATCCACTCTGGAGCTGTAAACCAAGTGGTGGCTGCTCCCATTCTCTGCCTCTTTTGGCTTCTTTTCTTCTCCACTGTTCGCTCGGGTAAGACAAGGACTCCCCCTACAGGCTGTTAATGTTTAAACACATGCTCAGTTTTATTTACAATACATAAAGCATGAAAAAGAACAAGAACCTGCTCAAAAAGGTTAATCCATTCTCTTTCACTAGGGTTCTCAGCTGCAACATCCATGTTCACGTTTGTAGTTTTGATCATCACAATCATCATCTGCCTCTCTCACGTCTGTTTTGGACATTTTAAATATCTCAGTGCTCATAACTACAAGGTAAAAACTAACTAATTTATTCTATACATGTTATTTTTAAACAGCAGTACTTTATAGCATTTATACATCTACTTGTATGAAATGTTTGTTTTCTTCTCACAGATTGACAACCAGATAGATGGCATTGAGAATGGACAAGCAGTGTGCACTTTTGCTTCCAGCAACACGGCGGTGTGTATTCACTTTGTTTATTTTGTAACTTTTCAAGCCTCCAGATCAAACAAGGGATTGACATGGGACAAACATGGGGTTAACTTCCCAAACACTATTGGGCAAAGGCTGAATAGCTTTTTCTGTACTTTATTTTTCTGAACCGCCATATTTGATGACACATTTGTAAAATAGCTCAGTGGTTCATTACAAAGAGTTCATGATGAGCAGGAATCACACAGCCTGATGTTATGTATTAAAGATGAAAAAAACAGTTGTTTGCAGCACTGTCCCTCTTGTAGACATAGATTCGAAGTGACAGGCATTTAGAATGTGGTAGAGCAGCATGTCACAAGCAGCTGCGAGTTTCAACTTGTCTCATTACAAATCTTTGGTCTGAACTGGGCGAAGACTGAGACCATATTCGTCCATTACTCTTTCATCCATTCATCTGATTGCTAGCAGACTTCTGCCATTAGTCAGACTTTGCCAACAAAACATGTCATGACTTTTTACAGATATCAAAATGATCTTTGGCAGTATAGTACTTTGAGAAAAATAAGCAGACCAGTTACAATCCTCTTAACCCATTTAGGCCTATAAGGTTGCCATAAAAATGCCTTCTAAAACTTAAGTATCGTATAAACAGACTCCAAAAATCATACAATTTTGTGGGAAACTGCACAGAATATCTTTGTTTGCTAATATCTATTTCTCATCAGATAGATACATGAAATTAAAACATCCGAAAGCTCAGATCCTCTGCTTTAACTGTATATTCAGTGCTTAACAAATTTATTAGATCACCCTATCCAAAGTAAGGTTTATGCCACAGCTGCCCTAAATTAACAGCATTGGTAATTACCAAAATCCTTTTTTATGTTTCTGCAATGGTTAATATACCAATATGTAGAAGCTCTTTAACCCAAATGATATTTTTAATGCTAAAATATAACTATTATTGTTATCCATGAATTTTCAAATGTACTGATTTACAAAAAAGCTGAAAAAAAATAGTAAAGCACATTATTATTGCTTAAGTAATATATAAAATTAGAGTTATTTACTTGCATTCCTAAACAGAAAAATGAGTTTTAGTGGTTGAATGTTATGCTTGATTAATTTGTGACTTCTCAGAGAAGCCCAGTGAGCTGGCTCAAATTTGGGTGAATTCAGTTTGAAATTCCTCATTCCTGTTCAAAATGGTAAAACGTGGAGAACTTACTGAAAATGAAAGAGTCCGCATTAAAGCACTTCATGATGCTGGATGGTCTTTGAGACAAATATGACAGGTGGTCTAATAAATTTGTTAAGCACTGTAACTGTTACATTATTTTCTAAAATACCACTGTAGTCTCCTCTATGTTGCACCCCTCACTCAGATTGTCAGCCATTGTCTGTGTCACTCACTGCTCAGCTTTAAAAGCCTTCTCATCCATCACCTTTAAAATAAAGGTTCAAAAGGATAAATTCTCTGTTAGGGAAGTTAAATCCTGTGTTTTAGCCAATCATGTTGCAGTCTGCAGTCACATGTTTTAAAAACAATAAGACCATCCAAATCACATCAGGACTTAAGCAGAAACACACCAGTGTCTCATTTAAAAATACAGATTTGTTGTGAGGAAACTTTTGCTATAACACAAACTAGCTGTCAGCCTAACCTCTCATTTTGTATCCTTCTCTACAGCAAACCTACATCGCTCTGGTGCTTCAGGACCCGACTTTAGAGGAACCCAGCTCAGGCAGCGGCGAGGACGACGGCCAGGGGTCCTCACAGGATGAGGAAATAATCAATGTGGAAAATGGCCTGAATGAGGACTTCCAGTCAGGTGAAGACAGCCTCATTGATCATGAAGTGCGGAACTGACGCTGCCTAAGACACAAACAGATCTCCTGAGTTTAGCCTGAGGACTGCACTGAATATGTGAAACAAACAAGGAGCTGATCCCACAGTTCTCCAAAGCATCTCAACCTCTGCAGTGGAACTTTACACTAACATAAGCACACTGTCTACTAAAGGATTTAATGGATTGTCCTTTAAGGATTCTTTGTGGGGTCTCACCAAGTATCATGTTGTGTAGCTACAGAGGGGATCTACTCTGAAAATGAAAGGGCCGCAACCTTCGTCTGCCTCGAGGCACATCCCAGAATATTGCACATGGACCCAGGAGAAGAGACACTACTGCACACATGAAGAATTTGCCTTGTCTTGTATGGGGAGTGACATATTGTCTGTAATTCTTTAACATTATTGCACTTGAAAAAGAGAACGTGTCCTATAAGCTCGAGTTTCACTAAGGTACTGTTGTACAGCATGCCTTTCAGCTCAAAGGGTAGAGGATTTTCCCTTAATCCTTCGTTGATATCTGTAATAGTCTGCACTACTTCCTCTGTATGAGCAGCTGGTGTGAGGGGAACAAGGGCAGAGTTTCCACGCCACCAGATAGCTTGGTGAATGCAGATGTGATCGTCTTATACTGTTCTTCCAATTCCATGAAAGCCTTTCAAACAAAACGAGGAAAAAAAATTCCTGGCTACTAACACTCCTTGATGCTTCGACACCGTACAGCTAAAAAACTCTGGATTTGTTATGAATCCTTTTTTTTGACGTTGTATTTATTTTAGATGCTTGCAAGTTTGATACGCCCCTAAACTGTGGAAGAAGATAACTAATATCTTGGCACACTACATTAATAAGACACTTGTTAGTCTCTGAGCCTTTGTCGGACTGCTGCTACTGAAGCTGCCTCCTGTAGGGGGAAACGTTTGCACGGCTGCTGCAGAAGGAGCCGAGGCCGGGAGCCTACTGATCCTTTTGTGTTGCTCAGAGGGTGGAGAGAAAGAGGCTGTTTGGGTCTTATTTCTGGGTCGGTTTCAGTTGATTGTCATTGTGACTGGTTCTCTTTATCTGTTGTTCTCATTTGTATTATTTTTGATCGTATGTTTACGTCTGTATTTAGAGATTTTTTTGGGAAATAGCGTTGAGTTTAAGGGGCTGCTGATAAGCTCTTTCGTCTCTCAGCCTGTTGTCCTCAATGTTTTCTTTTATTTAGACTCTTAAAGTAGCTTCTATTGTCTTTGGTCAGTGAAGCGGTGTTACACTTTTCTGTGGGCTAGTACTCAATATGAGTCATTGATTGCAAAACCTGAATTTAGCAATATTAGTGACAACATATCAAAACTTAGACTGGGCCACTAAAGCGCACTATACCCATGATACTTCCTTGTACTTTATGCAACTCAATACTGTATCACCTACTAAAAACAAAATAACACTAGGGCTGTGTCTGAAACTGCATACTACACGCTACCATGGCAGCGTACGCTAAAACCTTGGTTTTCAACTGGTGGGTCAGGTCACAAAAGTGTGGCAAAAAGTATGATTGCTTTTATTTTCAAGGATATGTCCCCATCTCTCATTGAAAACATTTAGTAATGATTGAAAAATGTAAGAAATTTTGGTCGCAACTTGTTGTTGAGGAAGTGGTGGTGGGTCCTGGTGCTGACCAGCAGAGAATCACTGCTCTAAAGTGTATACTGTGTACTTAGCTAATGGTTAGCCAGCTGTTCCATCATACTTAAAAGCTCATCATCTCCACTTCACATGGCTTTGTTGTTGATGTTTATCAGCCTGAGCTTCTCTGGCTAAACTATCAACACTCTAGATAGCTCTAGATAATCACAGCATGACTGTAAATGGAATTCAACACCAATTAAAAAAAAGGTTATTAGCCCTTTACTGGCCTTCTGCTTGGTCTGTTGACCCTCCAATCAGAGAACCCTCCTACACAGAAACTATTGTCAAGCTTCACTCTCCTTGGTTACTGATGCAGGGTAAGAGAACCTCTCTTCTGACTGGGCGCTAAACCATTTAAAAGGATTAAAAATATCCCTTATTTGACTGTCTTAATTTTTGATACTTTTTATCCTTTTGAAAATGTGTCCTCAGTGAAAGGATAAGATATAGAAGGGCGAATAAGAATCACAGAAAAATGTTGTTAAAATCATTGAGAATATTTCCCAAATATTAGGCTAGTTATTTTGTATGACGGAGTATTAGGGCCACATTTAAAAAGAGGATTTGTTCATTTTGAGGAAAAATTTAAAAAGTCAACAATTTATGACAAACTATCTTGAAACTTTCAGATCCTAAAGGTCATATGTTTATAAGAAAAACCCAATTACTACCAAGATCAAGATTTCTGAAATTTACACTGGAAACTTTAAATTTTCAAATCTAAAATGTTACAAATTTATGAGAAAAAAAAACCTCCAAACTTCCAAGTTTAAAAAGTCATAAATTCACAGTAATAACATAAGAAACCCTTTAAATTTTGGAGTGTAAAAAGTTGTACATTTAAAAGAACCAAATAAAAAAAATCATAATGAATTAAAAGTCCAAAATAGCCTATTGCTTAGAAGAAAACCATACCAGGTGAAGCCATTTTCCTTTCCTAAATCCTTCAATTAAGAGCCTAATCAAATCATTCTTTTTATTTGGACTGAGCAATAGGGAAGTGCTTGTGATTTTAGCCCAGAATCATCACATTATCATTAGCATCTGAAGAGACATTTCTGGAAACGGGGGCAATCCAACCACTCAATTTTATAAAGTTAAAATGTACAATTTTTTTTTACATTTGTTTCTCATAAATTTCCATCCTTTTGAACTCAGAAATTCTGAGTTTGGTTTCTTGTAGATTTACAACTTAAACATCTCCAAAGAAATTGAGTTTTTTTTTTTGTCAATTTCAACTTTGGTTGTTTTTTTTTTTGTCATTTAATTATTCCTTTTTTTTTTCTTCATTTTTTTAGAGTGCCTCAAATACAGCATTGTATTGTTGTATCAGCTGATGTTGGTGAATGTCATACTGTGTACATAATGCTTCACAGCATTCTGAAGGCCCTGTTGGTGATATTTAGAGGATATTTCAGTCCCTTGCTCCAGATATGATCAGTGATTGAGTACCGCATCTTTGTCTTTATTCTTTCACTGAGGTCAAGTTTCTAATAGAAAAAAATCAGTTAGGTATAAATTAAAGGTGATCAAATGGCAGGGTATTTTAAATAGTTTCAAGTGGGGTGGAGCCAATTGGCAAGAGATTTTTTCTGATCTTGTAACAGTATAACCTTTCAAAGCAGATGGATACGCCTGTTTCCTTGTTTTTCACTGGCGAATCCATCTTGCAAAGCTCCCATCTGAACCGTTTGGGCCCGGTTAGAAAGTGACAGGACCAATCAGTGACGAGGGCCAGTACTTTCAGACGCAGCAGAGTCGTGACGTACACAAACAGCAGCAAGAACTGGTGCAGTTGTGGAGGAAGACATTTGCATGGATGCTGCTAAAGCGCCAGTTTTATGAGAAACTTGACAACATTTCTTCATTAAAAGAAGAACAAAGAACAGCAGTGAGTTGTTTTCTTTTCAAAACAACAAAAGTCGAGTATTTACATGTCTATAGTCACCATGTTTTGCGTTATTCCTCAGTAGCTGCGCACACGCAGCTTGCTAGGGGCTACGTCACGTGCTTTGTTGCTCTGATTGGCCTGTAGAGATGTGACAGACAGAACGTTCACCCAATCATACTCCTACAATGGGTCACTGTGCAGCGACACAGTTATTTTAGGGTAATAAAAACATTTTCATTATTTTATTTTACGCTTCTTGTTGGCTGGCCAGCAAGCTCTGCTGTTGGATAGTTTGAAAGCTTCGATGCATCGTAAAGTTCAGATCAGTGTGCTCCTGTTTCATACTTAAAATTCAGGTCAATCTAATCTATATTATCCAGGGATTTTTCCCATAAAAAAATTACATACTGTGAATTTTGACAAAATCAATGTAATGGCACATTTAGTATGAAAAGTAAAAGTATGTGGTTTCAGACAGCCTTGGTTTCTTCTTGACTTAATATGAAGTTATTTATCTCCTATGGTATGTTCTCTTCAGAGTCTGACTAGCTGTCTTTCTAAGGCTTCTGCCAGTGCAATAGTGATGTACAACTGCCTCACATTTTATAATGACCCACATTAAAGTTTGGAGGGAAAGATGAGATTTTTCAAAGCTGGGATGATTGAAATGTTGGAGATGCTTGCCAGAGTTTTGACATGAAAACTAAGCCATGTACTACGTTGGATGGGTTTGAGGCTAAAAGTACTTGAGTCATCTTAAAAAACGACCTTAAATCAACAATATTAGTCAGTGGGTGGCGAACCTTTAATGTGTACATGTAGTGCCTTTCATAAGTATTCCCCACCCCCCGTTTCCCACATTCCATACTGTGACAACCTGGAATTAAAATAGTTTTATTTGGGCTTTTTCTCATTTCATTAACTCAGTAAGTTTTAAAGCAACTCTCAAATCAACCTGACGGAATTGGTTATTTCAAGGGTTTCACAATTCATTTTTATTCATAAACAACTGAGCTACTTGGGTCCGTGTTCAAAGGGCACTTTGTGTACTGGCAGCACTCGCAATGTCAATTTTAGAGCTGGTCACCAGCTTTTTTTTCTAATGTTACCTCTGCCTCCTTTAATTTTATCTTCCTGGTCCATGTTCTTATGTTTTTCTTTATGAGGAAAATAGACATTGTTACATTGTAAGGGACTCCTGACCTGGCATTAGCAGGAAAGAATTTTATCCCCACAAAAAGATTTAATCAGGTTAATTTGTCCTACGCCATTGTTGTTGACAAAGCTGATATAAGAATCGACGCTTCTTCTTGATTTTGATTGGTCAGAAAGGAAGAACTGACAAGTGCAGCATGGATATAGTTCACCTTCATCAGGGATGCTGCCCCAGAGAACGTTTGGGATGGATAGGACTCTTCAAAAAATTCTGAGAAGGTGACTGGACAAAAGTTCTGTCTGTCAGATTCATGACGTCCCAATCAGGGCAAGACAAAAGTTGGTTATACACATGCCAGCTCCAAGAGTGCCATTAGCTTGACAGATGAACTGTGAGAAGTCAGGAGAAGAGCAAAAACATCTTCTCTGCTGAGAAAATCTTATGGTGCAGCTCTTAGCTCTTGTTTTAATACAATAATGCAGCAGCACCCCCCCCCCCACCCCACTTAATTATTCAGTTCACAGCTGCCAGTAGTAGTGCATTCAAAATAGCAGCGTTAGATGTCACTATTAACAAAGAGAATCCTTAAATTTACAGGGCAGAGAAATAAATATTAATAAAGATATAATAAAAAAGTTACATAAAATGTTAAAAAATACATTTTTGCTCTAAAACACTGGACAACATTGTTTTTTTATTGTGGCTGAATGCTCCAGAGCAGAAAGTGCCACGTTTGGACACAGCCCCTCATATCCTCTGTACTAAAAGTGTGGTTTATTTTGTGGTCATTTATTGCATTACGCCCGGATAAAATCTGTTTTTATTCTTAAGCATTAACACAGACTGGGATGAATACTTGTGTAAGGCATCCTTAGCGCTCATTTTCATACTTAAACTTCTCCAAACAAAGGTGATATTAAAATCACCTTCTACTGTAGGTAACACACTGTTTATAGACAAGAACCTCATACAGCTCTGACTAAAAAAGTCAGAACTGTCCCTTTAATTTTCTCAAGCCATAATAAGCAGCTCTAGATAAAAGTACATAATGAAACAATAAAAACACCAAGTGAGAAGTTATAAATAGAAACACAGTGCCCACACAGTGATGATCTTATTCAGGATTTATCAGACGTCTCAGTTCTTATTTTTTTGGTCAGAACAACATCATTAGCTCCCCTGATAAGCATTCAGAAGAATTTTATACCTGTATCTGTCATCAGGGACCAATTAATGTTGTTAGACCTTGATAAAATACAATAGAAATGTAATGTTTAGCTGCTCGGAGGACCATTGTGGAAATCATGCACTAATTTTACATTCACTTGTATGATTGACAGAGAAGGATATGCTAAGTTTTATCCTTTCTTTTCCATTTAATAAAAAAGCATAATGTGTTATTGTTTTGGTACCATCACAAGTACTACTGGATGCACTTCTCGTCATGATAAGGTGATTTCATCTTTTATACCTCTTCATTTTTATACCTCTGACATATCTTGAAATCTCTGAATGTGCTCAGTCACAATAACAAACTTTCCAGCTCTGACGGAGATTCTTTATGGTCTCATTTTGTCTAACAGCTGTTAATGTTTAAACGCTGAATGTAGGTTAATTCACAACTTTTTCTAAGGTAAAAGTGGCTTAAGCAGCAATGTGGTGGCTGTTCTTAAAGCTTTAAAGGGCAGTTCATCTGTTGACCTGAAACAAAACTTCCTGTTGTCCAGTTCCATGTCACGACATTTCATCTCTGTTTGTCAGTCTGATAGTTCAGCTTCCTCCTAATGCCTCTTTATTAGATTACTTTAGAGCCTGTATAGACAGTGGGACTCACTGGAAATAAAATGATTGTTTTTGGAAACAGTGAGGCACTCTAATAGAAGTGCTGAGCTTTCTTCAGTGTTTTTATAATGTCACTGCGTCTCAAACGGGCTCAATAAGAATGTTTCTGTGCTCTCTGCCTCTTTTTTAGTTTGACATTTTCTAGATAGAGTGAGTAACAACAGCAGCATTTGACCGTCTCATTTTCTTTTTGTTTTTTCTCCAAAGGGCCGTTTGTAAACCAGATATTTGTCTGTATATCTTTACCCCCCCCCCCCAGCTCTTTGAAAATAAATCTGTATTTAATCAAAGTGTTGACAACAGGCTTTCTTTGCAATCATTTTGTACTCAAGTCACCAAACTATACAGTATATTATTTTGAAGAAATGCTACATTTATACTACCTGGGAAACCACTCATAGACAGTGTTTGGGAAAGGGCAGAGCCTATAAAAAAGACTCGGAGGGTGATTGGATGAACATTCTGACTGTCACATCTTTACAAGCCAGTCAGAGCAACAAAATACGTGCTGCTACCGAGGTGCGCTCCTACCGAAGGAGTAAACTCCATAGAGAACTACATATCGTGATCCATGGCGACTGTAGACATGTCAGTACACAACTTTTGTCATTTTTGAAAAGAAAACACTCATTGCTGTTCTTTGTTCTTCTTTTAACGAAGAAAGGTCGTCAAGTTCTGATAAAACTGGCACTTTAGCAGCATCCATGCAAATGTCTTCTGCCATAATTGCACCGGCCTCTTGTTGCTGCTTAGTTACATCACGACTCTGCCGCTCCCAAAAGTACTACCCCTCGTCGCTGATTGGTCCTGTCACTTTTTAACCGGGGCCAGATGAGATTCAGATGGGAGCTTTGCAAGATGGATTCGCCAGTGAGAAACACGAACATGGGCGTATCCATCTGCTTTGCAAAGTTAACATTTATATATACAAATAAATAATTACATCTGTTAAATTCAATTTACTTTGGTAATTTGCCGCTAAATCTTTATTTGGTCTATTATTTTAGTAGCTTATGTTGCAAAAGCAAGAAACCTTTCACAGATGTAAGTAAATGGTAAACGGACTTGAGTTTGTATAATGCTTTTCTAGTTGTCTGACTACTTAAGACGCTTTTTAGACCACAGGTAAAACCTACCTATTCATACTCAGTCACTCCACATTCACTGATGCTTGAGGCAGCCATGTAGAGTGGGATACAGTATTAGCAGATCCCATTCACATGCATCCATACCCATTTAGCGGTCAGGATTAGGGTCAGGACCTTCAAGTCTGAGGCCATGGTTCTCTGCCGGAAAATGGTGGGTTGCTCCTTCCAGGTGGGGAGGGTGTCTTTGCCCCAGGTGAAAGAGTTCAAGTACCTCTGGGTCTTGTTCACGAGTTAGGGTAGAAGAGACCGTGACAGGCGGATTGATGCAGCATCTGCGGTATTGCAGACGTACCAGACCTTTGTGGTGACGGGGGAGCTGAGTCAGAGGGCAAAACTCTCAATTTACCAGTCGATCTTTGTCCCAGCTCTCACCTATGACCATGAACTCTGGGTAATGACCAAAAAAAACAAGATCATGGGTTAAACCACCGAAATAAGATTCCTCAGGAGGGGGGCTGGGCTCAGCTTTAGAGATAGGGTGAGGAGCTTGGACATCTGGATGGATCTCGAAGTAGAGCCGCTGCTCCTCCAAGTTGAAAGGAGCCAGTTGAGGTGGTTCAGGCATCTGATCAGGATGCCTCCTGATTGCCTCCCTGTGGAGGTTTTCCAGGCATGTTGAAGACCACGTTGAATCACAGAGCAGAGTTGCCAACACTGCTGATTCCATAGCTGAAGACTTCTGAACTTCCACTGGTATTAATGTGAGCACAAAAACTGTGCAGCAGGAGCTTCACAGAATGGGTTTCCTAGTTTCCCCAGAATTCTGTATTCACTGCCGCTGCATGCAAGCCTCACATCAACAATTCCAATGTCAAGTGTTGGATAGAGTGGTGTAAAGCACGCTGACACTGGACTGGAAATGTGTGCAGTGGAGTGATGAATCACACCTCTCTGTTTGGCAGTCAGATTGGTGAGTCTGGGTTTGGCAGATGCCAGAAGAATGTTGCCTGCCTGACTGACTGCATTGTGCCAGCTGTGAAGTCTAGTGGAGAAAGGATAATAGTATGGGGCTGTTTTTCAGGGTTTGAGCCCCTTAGAACCAGTGAAGGCCAATCTTAATGCTTCAGCATAGCATTTTGGACAATGCTATACTTCCAACTTTGTAGCAACAGTTTGGAAAAGGCCATTCTCTATTTCAACATAACTGTGCCCCAGAGCACAAAGCAAGGACTACAAAGACGATGGTCTTTATAGACCAAACTCCAACCATCTGGTTTTAGTTCAGTGTGGAAGAACTTGCCTGGCCTCCACAAAGCCCTGATCTCAACCCCATCGAGCACTGATGATAGATCATTCGGAAATTAATAAAAGTAAAAATGATAAGTTTAAAGGCTCAAATCTGAGATAAAAATTCCACATTATTATTTCAAAAGATCAGAACACGATATTAGAAATAGAAAAATAATGTTTTTAAAGAGCAAATATACAAGGAGAAAGTTGAAATAATACATTTGAAAGGTAAAAATATGAGGTCAGATTTGAAATCATGAGTTTAAAAGTCCTTTATGTCTTAAAATTTTAAACTGTGAGTCTGATAGTTCAAAATATGCGATTAAAAAGCCAAAATTAGGAGTTGAAAATGTCAAAATATGAGCTAAAATTCAAAATGATGACTTACAAGGTTAACAATGAATGATTTGAATTAAAAATTGGGAATGTAAAAGGTCAATGCATGATATAAAAGCAAAAGTTATGAATTTATAATGTAAAAATAGAAAAAAATGAAATCATGTGTTTTAAAGTCAAAATATGGGATTAAAAAGCCAAAGTAAGGAGTTGAAAAGGTCAAAATATGACTTAATATTTAAAATTGGGAATCTAAAAGATAAAAATGTGACATAAAGTCCAAGTTATTAGTTGGAAAGCTCAAAGCATGAAATGAAAAGTCAAAACCATAAGTTTGAGTCATAATCTTGAGATGCAAAATTGAAAATATGAAATAAAACAAATTATTTTTCCCCACATTCTTCACTTTTTATCTAATTTTTCTTACTCTTTACTTTTTCAGACTTTTATGTCTAACAAGGATTTTTCAAATAATCAAGTTGAAGTTTACATTATTATACTGGAGGATATCTGCAGTCCTCATACTGGTGGGCCAGTAATAATACAAGTATGGTATGATCTCGCCGGCCGGATGTAATCGTTCCATGGGCCGGATTTGGCTCCCGGGCCTTGAGTTTGACATCTGTGCTCTACAGAATGAGTGGGCACAAATCTCCACTAAACACTCCAAAATCTTGTGGAAAGCCTTAAAGCTGGGTGGAGGCTGTTAAAGCTGCAAAAGGGGGGCTGAATACTTTTGCCCATATAGTGTGTCTTCATATCAAACAGATTATTGTTGGGTAGATCCTAACAGACATATTGGGACAATGAAATGTTTAACTTGGGTATTCCTATGCCACATTTGGGTATGTCCCGTTCATCTCTGACTTTGTTACCTGTAAAGAGATGCTGCGAAATGTTTCGTTCCCTTGCTATCATTGCTTTTAGCTAAAAGGTAAAGGCCTTATATTAGGCTTTATCTTGGGCCCCAGGCTCATTAGAACAGGCCATACTTACCTGTTTATTCTGAAACATGGTGCCTGTCAGCAGTTTAGGGCTTTATTTCAGCATGTAGTTGAGTTTGAGAAGTTTAAACACGCCTTTAAAGAAGGCTATTTTCAGTCATATTTCTACATTCTGAGGTGGTGTGACTTTACACCTGTCATTAAAGGTAACTGCCACATCATATCAGTAGTTAAGATGATGCAGGCTGTGTTGGTACATAAGGAAGCAGATGATTGGAGGGTCAGGAGTTTATCTGGGCGGGTGCACTTCTCATGTCAGACACTGGGGGGAGGGAGGTGCGGAGGGAGCAGCTGTGGTGCAGAGGAGCAGAGAGAGGCGCGACGTGGAACGGCAGAATGGCATTTACGTCTTTTCTGATCCAACACATGAAACCCAGTGATTACACGATACCAGAGCGTCTGCTTTTTAGGAGGATTTAACCCTGACATGTAGCCGACAGAGTCAGCATTTTTATAAAAGAAGAAGAAGAAGAAGTGATCGCCATGGACGGAGGCTTAACTATCACTTTTATTTCTGTTGCCATGTTTATAGGCTGTTTTTTACTTGGATTCATTCCGCTTTTGTTCAAGCTATCTGAGGTAAGTTTATAGAAGTAACAGATCTCCTCAACAGTCATTAAGTTAAACAATATCAAAGACACCAAACTTGTTTTATATGGATTTATGTGCACCCTTTTCGCTGTATTTGCTTAAGTGAATGAGCTTTGGTACAGCTTTATTTGTTTATCAAAGTCTGGGAAATCCCTCCAGCTGTTTTTTCGTTGAAATAAATCAGAGTGAGAGCTTCACATGGATCAGCTGAAGCCCTGTGTCTGTCTGTCTGTCTGTCTACAGAAAAGTCTGCAGTTCGTCTCCATCCTCGGAGCAGGACTCCTGTGTGGGACAGCACTGGCCATCGTCATCCCAGAGGGAGTGGGTTTACTGGAGGAGTCGTGGAGAGGTGAGCAGCTGTGTGGACAAATATTACCATAACCTTTAAGTTTAGTGTTTATCTGGATGTCACACCCTTTGACTACAGTGGCCCTGAAGGTCAACTGTCAAAATGCTACCCCTGATTTCTTCACAAAGGAGAAAGATTTCATTAAATTCACTCCTCTCAGTTTTATCTTGCAGCCTGATGTTACAGGAAAAAAAAATACTCTCATTGATCTACATTCAGTACCCCATAATGACAAGGTGAAAACAGAATTTTAGACTTTTTTTTTTTTTTTTTTTTTTGCAAATGCTTCCCAAAAAACCTGAAATATCACATTCACATAAGTATTTGGACCTTTTACAGTTTATCCCAGGTTCCTACCATTTCTCTGGATCTTTGCTGAGATGTCTCTACACCTTGATTGAGTCCACCTGTGATAAATTAAACAGATTAAACATGACTTGGAAAGGCAGAATTGTATGTACTGTATGTCATGAAACACTGAACACATTTCACCTTGTGAAAAATATTTCCAAAGCAGATGAATTGATCTGATTCCACGGCTCAGTCCCAAATCTCCTTCTCATGAAATGGAATGATCCTTTAATGCAGGGGTGTCCAAACTATGTCCCTGGGCCAAATGTGGCCTGCGGTCCAATTTTGATTGGCCAACAGCAAATTCTAGAAATGAAATAAAACATGGCCCACATTTGAAACTGGAGCTTGTGCTTGACTGCAGTGTACTTCACACTTTCAGCACAAGGCAGCTCTGCCATGCTAATTCCATAAACAAACATCCTCACAAGAAGAATTAATTGATGTGTTTTATGTGACTAAACTGAGACAACCCTGAACATGGTAAAAAAATATGGGAAATCAAAATATTAACGTTTTCCAACTCCTGATAGGTTACAGCAGCAAAAGCAGTACCATTTATATCCCAGAGGCTGAGCCAGTGGCAAGTAGGGCCAAATAAGGCCCCTGAAATCTGATTGGTATTCCTAATAAACCTGGAAATGATTGTCTATTTTCCTTGTCACTCATTAAACCGAGCGTTTAGTGCAAGTTCAAACAGTCAAACTCTGCCCAGCTGATTTGCTTTAAGCATGCTGTTGGCTAATCATTCTCATGCTGCCTTATTTAAATTGCTCTTGCCTGGCAATGCTCTGCCACTCTCCCTGCAAGCTGCTCTTTCAACTCTTCTCCACCCCAGCTCCTCCTTTATTCTGCTTCTGACTTCATCAGTGTCATATACCTCACCTTGTGGATATTAAAGTGGCCCAAACATCCTTATGTATTTCTGAATGTGGCCCTCAGTGGAAAAAGTTTGGACACCCCTGCTTTAAAGCTACAATATGTAGAATTTTGCACTGAAATGTCAAGATTAAAAAACTTGTATTGTGTAATTTCGATTGTGATTAATTGTATAGATGCTATAGAGATGATATTAGATTTTTGCTGATTTCCTTTGTGAGGGTTCAAATCACTACCAAAACATCCAGACACTAGCATTTAGAGCATTTTATTCCACACCATGGTTATGTAGACTCATTAGTTCCTAACCTGGGTTCCTGGACCCCTAAGGAGACTAAAGATCTTGGAGCAGGCAAGGCTTGCTCTGATGTTGTGAATATTAAACTTATACATAAAAATTAAAATTATGATGAAAATTTATTAAATGGTTCATGTAAAGGTCTTTGGTAAGAATAATGTGGTTTTCTTTGGGTTTTTTAATGAAATGGTTAAGATTGCTTATCTTTTTTCACAGATGTTAAATATTTGTCTTTCTTGTGGGTCAGTTTTTATTGGATACAAGTAGGGGGCCTCCAAGGAAAAGGGTGGGAAGCACTGACATAGACCTTAAAACAAACTCCAGTGCACTTTTGATATCAAGGCAAGTTTCAACCCAGTTGTATCAGAGAATTTACTCTGGTAATTGTTACAAATAAAAAAGGTCTTAATAGTCCGAAAAGCTGGGCTTGATATTAGCTTTTTTGCTCACTGACCATTTTTTTGTGTTTTTTCAAAGTTAATAACCACTCTCAATTTTCATTAGCCACAATTTTGTTGTCAGAAAATAATATTAAATATGAATAAGGTTGACTATGGCATGCTTAAATGTACTTAAACCTGATTTACAATCCTTCAAAATGTAAATGAAGACCATACTTCCAATGTTCAAGCATGCTTCTTCATCCAACCAAGTTTGCAGTTTTATATAAAGTGTCTATAAAAAGTATTCAACCCTTTGGATTATTAACCCTTTCTGGTTTTATATATATCAATCATGGCCAATATAATTTGCCTTTTTTGGATCTTTTTTTTCTTTTACAAAACAACCCATTCAGTGTCAAAGGAAAAAAAGATTTCTACAAAATAATGTAAAATCCTTCCCCAAGCCTTGGTTCTCTCCCAGACTGAAAAAGATTGTCCTCCAGGATTTTCCTATATTTTGCTGCATGTGTTTTACCCTCTACCTATACAAGTCTACAATGGCCAGCTGCTGAGAAGCATCCCCACAGCATGATGTGGCAGCATCATCAATCATCACACTGTATAATTCATAAAGTCAATAAAAGGGTAGAACATCCAAGGGGGTGAATACTTTTAAATGGCACAGTAAAAAAAAAAAAAAAAATTCCAGAACATGTGGAATGCCTGCACAAATAAAAAATCCTGTTACAGAGAAATATGTCACACTTGGCTGTTAGATACATTCACAGAGACATTAAGGTTTATATGTTCTTGTTACTTGTTATCTTTCCACTATAGGAAATGACACCTTTCCTGTTCTGATCTGTGGTTAACACATTTTGGGCATTTTTTTCTTAAAGCAACATGTTCTACGGCAAAAAATCAGCCTCATCTGTTAGGTCGCACAACGCACAGAGAGGTTGAGCTACTTAGCAGTCATCTGGGGAAAAATCACCCCTTTATGTGAAAATCGGTCTCAATGCAGTTAACATCTGATTCACATAAAATGGCGCTTACAGCCAGGTACAGTCAACGTGAAACATAGGCTGTGATACAGATAAATTAAACCCACCAGAGTGGCATTTTGGACTTTCTTCAGTACCTACAACGGCTGAAATGCAGCCATTGTGGGTACTGCATTTGCCAGGTTGGGGGGATGTTAATGTCAAGGGGTAATCAGAGAATCATAAGATCATTTGTAAAATGTAAGAATGTGTGAGCCTGTGTCTTTCTGTGAAGGATGGGATAATGATTTTTGGTTTGAAACCTGAGTCAATCAATAGATGTCTGTTTCAGGTGAGAAGAATGCTCTAAAGATGAAGGTGTGTTAATTATCTCTGTGATGATGCACATGAGGATGAAAGCAAGCTCACCAGTCTAAATGTATGCATCTTTTTTGTGCAGATTCTAATCAAAGCTTTCATTTTATCTCCACAGCTTCCTCCTCTGATTTGCAATCCAATCAAAACTCCTCTGAAAAAAATGTCACAGAAACGACAGACGAAGGCCCTCCACCTCGCTTCTTCATTGGAGTCGCTTTAACCTTTGGGTTCACCCTCATGTTCATCGTGGATCAGATTGGGAACTATTTTTCTATGCGTGGTAAGATGGCTGAACTCTGCAACTTCATGCAGAACTTCTCAGTTTCACTGTTATTTACTACAACATGTGAATTTATCATTTCAGGCCAATCAGCTGGTTTGAATAGCAGTGTCGGCATCACAGCCACTTTAGGACTGGTTATTCATGCTGCAGGTAGGAGAAACGTAACCCCACATGGACATCTGTATTGAACTGTGTTTGCACAAAACATGCTTCAAGGAAGTCCAGGCCACAAGCACAGAAACTCCCCACAAAGCAGTGAAGTTATTCATTACCTCATGTGATTCAGCATGTGATTCTTCTGCTGTTTGAGTCTTTTATGTTTTTAAAGACTTCACTTTTCTAAGCCTGAAGGCTTAAGCTCACTTCTGCAAAATGAAACATTAACCATGGGGAAATGTTAACAACGAAACCAAAACATCTAACCGAGGGATGTAACAGTGTTCTGCAGAAAGTTTAGAAAAAGACTTACATTGACTTTTACACTTTGATACACTCATAAAAGCAGTCAGAAAAGTAGACTTCTGTTGCTCCTTCTTAGTCAGTGTGGCAGCCAAATCATTTTTTATTTTACAAACCCCCATTCCATAGATGGGATGTTGTGTAAAATGTGAATCAAATGGGTGCAATTCTTTACAACTATATTCAGTTGAGTACAGCACAAAGACAAATATATCTAATGTTCAGACGGATATATTTTATTGTGTTTTTCTTTTTTTTTAAATATACACACAACCTGAGTTTAATACCTGTTAAACACAACCAAAAAGTTTGGACAGGGGCAAAAAAATTAGGAAGTTGTGGAATGTTCAGAAATCACATGGAACATGCCATGGGTAAGAAGTTTAATTGGTTACAAGTGATAATGCCATGATTGGCCTCTAAACAGGCACACCTCATTTGTCCATGATCCACAGTGGTGTGAGGTTCTTCTTTACTTAGCAAAAGGCTGTGGGCAAAAAGTCCTCCAGTTTATGAACAACGTTCCTCAACTGGCGTTTGCAAGGTTTTAAGAGATTTTGCCGTCTACAGTCCACAATTAACCTTGCAAAGCAGATGGACTGGCCGGATTCTACATCTGTCATCAGGCAGATCCATCTTGCAAAGCTGCAATCTGAAACATATTCTAACGAGTGAGAGAGAACAAATAATTTATTATTTATGAAAAGCAATGAAATAAACTTTAAAACTGAACAGATCTTCTGCATGGATGTGTCACTCTTTTGCTTTTAATAATCAATGTATTTTTCATCAGAAGTGTCTTTCTAGTTTTGTATGATTTAAATATTAGTCTTACCCACAAAAGAAGGGTCTTTATGAAAATAAAAGGTAAAAATCACTGTATTAATAGTAAAAAAGTAATAAGAATTTTAAAAAGTCTGTCACAACATTGAAAATATCTATCTTAAATAGAATGATTAAAGTGTCTATCAATTCAGCTGCATTGTGGTTTATCCACGTGGAGTTACCGTTGTCAGCAATATTTGACGTCATTGGAAGATGCAGGACAGAAGGTGCAGGACCCTGGACAGATCTGGTACCTACACCGGTGCAGCAATCAGCTCAGATGTAGCTGTAGTATAGAAGCTATATTATCAGAGCTTCAACACCTTTCTTTATTAAAACAAAGATCCAAACTAAAAGCCTCTTTTGGCAGAGAAAATGTTTTGCACGTCTCCCTACGTCACCATTCATAAACTATGGCAGTACCAGCCTGTCAAGCTCAGGTTAGTACTGGAGCTGTGCATGTCTTCTACCTCATTTTGTGTTGTTGATTGGCCTGTAATTAATAAGATTTTTTTTGAAAAGTCCTGCCCTTCCCAAACACTTTGTATGTGAAGTTTCACATGAATGTTAAATATACCCATATCTGGCATGTCAGGTTAGTCCATAATATCATCAGAAGATTCAGAGAATCTAGAGAAATCTCTGCAAGTCAGGGCAAGCACAAAAACCAACACCGAATGCTCATGACCTTCGACCCTTCAGATGGCACTGTGTTAAAAAATCGATATCCTTTGTTGGATATTATGTGGGCCCAGGAACACTTTCGAGAACCATTGTCAGTCAACACAGTACAGTACAGTACTGCATCTGCAAGTGTAAGTTAATACTCTACCGTGGAGAGGGAAAGTGTCAACGACATCCAGACTTGTCACTGACTTCTTTGGGTCTGAGCTCATCTAAGATGGACTGTAAACGTGTGCTGGGGTCTGTTGAGTTCACATTTCAGTTTGCTTTTGAAAATGATGGCTGATGCTTCCTGTTATCAAATGAAAGTTTAAAAACCAGCATCTGTGATGGTGTGGGGGTATATTAGTGTCTGTTACATGGGTCACTTACTCATCTGTGAAGGTATCATTATAACTGAGACTAAACTCAGGTTTTGGAGCAAATCTGCTTCCATCCAGATGACATCTTTTTCAGGGACATCCCTTTTTATTTCAAGGAGACAGAGTTGAGTCATATTCTGCATGAGTTACAACAGCATTGCTTCACATTGAAAGAGTGAGAGTACTAGACAGGCCTGTATGAAGTCCTGACCTGTCTCCCCATTATACTTCAAGAAATAGTGTCTTCAGTTCCCATGCAGCTGATGGATGTGCCATGGTCGGTAGCAGTTGTAGGCTGCAGATGGCCTTGAGGTTAGGTTGAGCCACTTTTATGCAGGTTACAGGTCTTATTGACAGCAGCCGGTTCACGTCAGACCTGCCACACCAAATAATCTCAAATTTTTGGGTTGCTTTTGGATTGATCCATTCCATACTTTCTGTAAAAACAATCATATCCCTTTAAATTTGCAATTTACAACAACAACATACAAATTGATTTTTAAAAAAGCATAGTATTGTATTGAAACACTGCACAAACATGAATTGAATAAGTAAAAAGTTTTTGTGTGATTTTTCTCTGCATGCAGCTGATGGATTTGCTCTGGGTGCAGCTGTAGCAACAGGCCAAGTGTCAGTGCAAGTGATTGTGTTTTTTGCTGTGATTCTACACAAGGTGGGGAACATTTCAGTTCTAAATTCCAATAGTAGAAGTAGTAACTGAGGCTATAAAATCCCTGATCTTGTGCCTTTTCTCCCAGGCGCCTGCAGCTTTTGGTTTGGTCTCCTTCTTGATGCATGCAGGCCTTGAAAAGAAATATATCCAGGGACATTTACTGGCCTTCTCAGCTGCAGCACCTATACTGGCCATCACCACTTACTTCATTTTACATGCAGTAAGACAGCTTACATCACACTGATTATAGTGTCCTAGCTGATGGTTTGGTACATCTATAATTTTTTTTTTTTCCTGTGTCTGTAGTCTGGCAGCTCTTCCCAAAGCCAGCTCAGTGCGACAGGTGTTGGGATGCTCTTCTCGGCTGGGACATTTCTCTATGTGGCAACCGTGCACGTCCTCCCTGAGGTCAGCAGCAGCAGCAGAGCAAGTCATCAACCGTCAGACCTCCAGCAGCACACAGGGCCAGAAACCCACCAACATCGACACCTGGGGCTCTTGGAGAGCCTCACCCTTATCCTTGGGGTTGGGCTCCCAGTGGTGCTCGCTCTTGGGCTGAACGATGACTAAGACAGAAACGTCAGGGCATTTAAGTTCAGTGTGAGACCACACCTGAAAGAAAAACTGTGAGCACCTTTGAAGAGAACAGGATGTAAATCCTGAACAGCAGACAGTGATGTAAACAAAAACTGCACTTCTTCTGAAAAAAACAAGAACCTTGGAGTCTAAGGAGCTTTTTTCAAGGGACCAGAAGGTTCCACCTGCAGACTTTTGTCTGCATTTTCTCTAAGGTCTTAAGGTTCATTAAAATGGGGCAAATGATTTTACTGGCATGTGAAAAGGTCAAATCTGTTAAAAGAGGTTACACCCATAATATTTAATTGTTACATTTGTGCAACAGTTTCACCTACATTTCAGCATGGAGAGCTTTTCCCATGCCCTCTCTTCTATTTTAAAGTCTGAGTTAACATGTGTATAATTTTTTAAAGTGTTTTTAATATTTAATATGAAAACAGAAGCACAAACAAACATGCCTTTATAAAAAATCTACTTTCAAAGATTTTCTTAAAGCCTTAAGATTTACAAAAATGTTACGCTTAAGACCCAGAAATCTGACCCTTTCCACACCCTGCTGGGCAACTGGATACCAAGTTGGCTGTACTTTATCTTGGTCATTCACACTTTTCATAAACAATACATCTCCAGTGACAACCTGCAGTCAGAACTCACTTGCCACCTCTTATGCAAACAACAGCTCAAACATCCTTTTATGGTCATTTTCCACCAGTGGGTTGCTGCACTCCTCTCTAATGCTGGATTTTTTTTCTACGCTGTACAATGCCACCTATATCGGGTAAAGCCTTCTGGAGCCCCAAGTCATAAGTGGGCCTATGAACATGGTCCATCAGAAATTTAAGCAATGATACCTTTCATACAAAACATTTTTGTATACAAAAACACCCACATATTATTCAGGTTTTCATGGTTAAAAGACGATTGAATTAAAAAATATATGATTTACAGTGATTTACTTTAGAGATTACTCTCAAACCAAGTCAAACATTTCAAAACTTTTTTGTTGTAAGCTTATGATTATGGCTTACAGCTCACAAAAATAAAAAATATTCCATTCTCTCACTTTGGCTCAGTACACACCACTATGGGGAAGACTGCTGACTTGACTTTATCCAGAGGACAATCATTGACACCCTCCACAATAAGGGGAAGCCACAGAAGGTCACTGCTGAAAGGGCTGACAGTTCTCAGAGTGCTGTATCAAAACCTATTCATGGAAAGTTGACTGGAAGGAAAAAGTGTCATAAAGATCCAAAACTTAGAATTTTTGAGATTATAAAGTTGAAAATTGCACATTGCGTGGAGGAAAATCATATCAGATGACAATGTTTTACTTGCACAAGTCCTGCAGTTGTGAACCTGATCAAATTCTAATCTATAGTGAAACTTTTCAATAAGAACGTACTTGTGATTTTAGCCCATAATATCACATTTTATCATCATCAAGACCAGGGATTTTCAGACTTTTTTTTTGCCCAAGGCACACCTGAGATCATGCCAAAATCTCAAGGAACACAGAATTCATATCCATGCAAAAATCACCTCTGTAAATTTTCTTACAATATCTATAGTTGAAGCAAGAATCTATGGTTGCTCAAATCCCCTACACTATACTGTTTTGGAACAACTGAATTGCACAAATACAGGCTAAAATGTATATTTTTGCATCAGCCTTTTTCACAGCTCTTATTCAGATCTACTATAGAAAATCCAAAACTTTTTGTGCCTGTTACAAGTCATTTTTACACCAAATTATTAGGAAAAACGTGAAGTATGAAAACCACAGTAATACTACAGAATATGTTAGTTTTCTAAGAGGTTGTGCAATTTTTTGATACTTGTATAGTCATTATGAAAATGCATGGTTGTACGAATTCCCAAGGCAAAACCTGGAATAGCCTTGAGGCACACCAGTGTGCCTTGCCACACCATTTGTGAACCACTGATTTAGACTTAGAAGAAACATTTCTGTAACCTGTAGCTATACAACCACTGTTTCACTTTCTGAACTTGAAAATTTTAAGTTTATAAAGTCAAAATGTATGACTTTTGAGGAGTGTTGCAATTATGGGTGTTTGGCAATAGTTAGGTGTTGGCAAACTGTGCAGTGTGCTGAAGTACATAACGGAAACCACATAGATCTGTCATCAGATGTGAAATAATGAGCTTGTTGCACTTTGTATATGAGCTAGTACTGCTCGTCAACACCAGGGGGCAGTAAATAAAACAAAATATGCTAATTGTAGTAATGATCAGGCTAGGACTTGTATTTATCACGGAAAATTAAAAGAAGGGAGATTTTATGTTCCAGGTGTTACTGGTTTCTGCCAGTGGGTGGTGTTAGGGCAAAACCATAAAGTAAGCCTTTGAATGTGAAGAGGGGCAGACCTTAATCAAACTTGTGAAATCTGAATGAAATCAGGTGTTTTATATAAGGATTTATGCTTGCCGTCGTCAGTTAGGCGTCCGTTAATGAAACATGTCAGTGTTGTGGAAATTTATTGAGCACTTCAGTTAAAAATCTGAGCTTGAATGGTTCAGCACATTGAGAGGAATTAAACAGATGACCCATCTATATCACTTCCTGTTGGCAGTAGAGGGCGCTATGATGAGATGTTTGCATGTTGGCGTGTTCTGTGTGATACTGTTGTCTCACCAGAAACTGTAGGATGTATACAAAAGTCACAACAGGTTATGTTCATTTGGCACCATCAAAAATGCCTTATTTGGAAATTGAGGTGAAGCTAGTGGACCTCCTGTTGGGATTTTGGTAAGGAGGCTATTAATGATGCATTTGCAGACCAAAAATCATTAAACTAGGCTGAATGGTTGCGGGTGCTGATAGTTTGATTACATTTGGGAGGTGGAAAAAATCATGATTTAAACTTTGGGTCAGATTGTGGCCCCGCCATCTCCTCCTGACATTATGGCTTTCCTATAACATACAAATTTGTAATGTCCTTTGAAGTTCAAGTAATTTTCTGAGAATGTTTAGAGAAATTGCTGTGAGATTTTCCAGAATTTTCATGGAAATTTTAAGTGATTTGTTTTGATGTTTTGGGGAATGTGCCTGGAATTTTTAAGTATTTTCATCTGAGTTTTGGGGAAATGAGTGCATATCTTGGAGAGTTTTGTCTTAAGTTTTGGGGGGAATTTGCTTTAATATCTTTGGACATTTCCATGGGAATTTGTGGAATCAGTTTTGAAATTTTCTATGGGTTTGGTAGGTATTTGTTTAATCATTTTCAGGCATTTTTATGGAAATTTGGGATATGTACTGGTTACTTGGGGAATTTTATTTGAATTTTTACAGGAAATTTGCTTTGAGGTTTTAGTCGGAAAAATAACCAAGATATAGAAATCATCTATGTACACTTTAGGGAATTGGGTTGGGCATTTTCCAAAATTTTCATGTATTTTTGTTTAGTTTATTTGTAATTTTTTTGTGAATTTTATAAGAAATTTAGGAGGCAATTCGCTTTAAAAATTTTCAGATAAGCTTTCAAGAATATTTATGGAAGTTATGGGGAATTTTTTTATCAGGATATTTAGGCTTTTTAACCAAATTTCACTGAAACATTTAGAAGACAATTCTGGGTTCTTTTATGTGATATTTTAAGATGTGTTTTAGAATATTCAGACAAATTTTGGGTAAATTCTTTTCAAATCCTGGGAATTTGTGTAGATTTTGGAAAGAAAAATTCCAAGAAATTCAGAACTTTTACTTATTCCAAATAAGCAGGAATAACTAATGATGCATCCCAAACAAAAGCTCAGGTCCCAGGAGGTTATGTTGAAATGTCACAGTTTGCACAACTATAGACCTCCAGCTCGTCTAGAATGACCAAAAAAAAAAAAAAAAAAAAAATTCTTAATCAGATAAAATCCCTTCAGATGTGACAGTTATAAATCCTCCAAAATTTTACTCTATCCTCTATTCTCTCACTTCCTGTATATTTTTTAAAACATAGTACAATACTTTTTTTGTTCTTCTGGATATGATATGTACATGTGTTTACTGAATCCCATGCATCTAGCTCAAACTTTGTTGAGGGGCCCTCAAAAAAGGAAGTTTTTGGCCTTGTGCAACCTTTTTTTTTTAGGAAAATACATGAAACCACCAAAATACAGACATTTTCACCAGGACTTGTATGTCCATACATTTTTGTGAGCTTGGAGGCATGTTCAGGCTGCAAAATTAACAGTTTGTTTGGTACTCTGGCCCTTATTATTAGGTACTTCTGCTTTTGCTGCAGATAATGTTGGTTAACTTTAATGTGTGCTAAGTGTCTACACTACCAAACCAATCCAAGTTAAAGCATTGTATGCAGTCTGAGATGTTGAATATCAAACTGCTGTCAGTCTACATTTAGGTGCACCTCTATTAAGGACTAGCATTTGGTACTACCCAACATGGATGCTAATACAAGTTGAAGACAGGCGTCTGACTTACCCATGTTTACAGAGAAAATGTTAAATCAGCATTCATGCTTGTGCTCCTGTTGCTGTTATTCATGAACGATTAAAAGAGTAAGACACTGCAGGGGTTAATCAGATTTATAAAGCAACCTCATACACATTTGGTGATGTAGCTATTTGTTAAAAAAAAAAAAACAGATTTTTTGCATAAGTGTGTCAGAGGAGGATGTGCTGTTGGCCTTCTACAATTGTGGCTGCTCGCAAGTTTCCTAGATGCTATAAGTTCTTAATCATCAGTTGCGTTTAGTGCTGCTGACCCACTTTTAAATACCTTTAATGTGAAAAATTACCACCCCCAAAGCTGGCTCTTTTGATAGGTGTTTGTGACTGAATCTGGAGCCTAGTCCCAGCTCTGGAGGCGCAGTGAAAGGATGATGACCTGAAAAAGTTTACTCAGGTGTGTTCTTCGAGTTCATCTTTTGTCCGTGTATCAATAAAACCTCCATGGGGGAGAATCTGATAGCAAAGTTATTGTTTGGTGGGATGCGTTTCCATCCCAGGACTGACAATAGAAAGGCGACATCTGTTGCCAAGTTTGAGTTTAATATTCACCGTGTCTGGAAGTAAAAATTAGAGGAAGGGAGTGCCATGTTTATGTTCAAGGGTGAAATGCCAGGAAGTGGATCAATTTACAGGAACAACCACCTGATATGAACTGTCACCTCAACAATAATGAGGTCATTCATCTCTTAATAATTTCCTCGTTGTTTGTTTGTGCAGTCAAACCGGCTGAGCAGCTCTTAGACGTTAGTGAGGAATTTTAATCTGCTTATGGAACAGAATAAAATCTACTCTTACATTTCTTTATGAGCAACAAAAGACCGCAACATGATCAGTGGTTATGCCTTTAAAGGTTTAAGGCCTGAAACAACAGCAACAAACAGTAGCAGCATTATTGATTTAGGTATAATAAAGTAATCAAGGCTTCTAGTATTCATGTTATAGGCTATTCAGTAAGAGAGCTGGTGCACAAATGATCCAAACTCAATTTGTGCCTGTATTCAACATGCAAATGTTTGCTGTGCTTCTTCAGGGGCGCTGTAAATTCATAGGCACTTTTCTGCATTTTGAGTTGCCAGACTTGCTTGATTTTAATATTTTGTGAACGCTTTCTGCAGTCTCATCTCAAAATTCTGGCTTTGTTTAGCTACTTTGGACCTGTTACAAGCAAGTCATTGGTTCAAACACACCTTTAGCAGATAAACCAGTTGCAGTGAAGAAGTGCTCTCATATGACAGTAAGTCAAACCATCCCAGCACACAACCTAAACAAAACAAACCTCTGACAGCAGCTCTGACACAGGGAGGAGGAGTAGGTCTGCTTTTCCCACAAAGTCAGTAGCAGAAAAATGGGTTTAATTTATGAAATTTACCATAACAAAATCCCTCTGTTAGGTCAGGCTCGTTCTATTTACCTGCCCTGGTGGTTATTAAGATTTACAAATTCACCCGACGCTGCTCAAAAGTACCTGCATTTGGTTGGTGGTGGGTGCTAATTCCCACCCTGATTTTTAGGCCTATTTTCTCAGGGTTTTGTCAGTGAAATAATTTAGATTGATGTTGATTTTTGACTGCAATCTATTATTTATGTGGGGCTTGGGGGAGCTTGGGTTTTCTTAGATACAAATGGGCTCCAGGAAAACCCGACTGAAATGTCTAAGCCAGTCTTAGACATTTACAGGACAAGAGACATGAGATGTGCCACTTTGTCCACAGGGAGCGTCAAAACCAACACCGAGTTCTTCAAAGGAGCTTTAAATAGTTCATGCATCTGTGTTTTTGAGACAGAAACAGGAGGCTGATACACACTACTGTTTGTAACTGGACTTCAAATCATCTTATCACATGTTTTTCTGCATACTTTTCACTTTCGGTGGGTTCTTAAATGTTTTGTGAAGTTTGCACGAGATAATAAACATTTCAGCTCTCGTTATCGCTGCTCTCGTTTTTGTTTTCCTCGCTTCTCACTTTTTTTGGCACTGGGGGAAAGTGTCCAGTGTCAATCCATTTTTTATTGCCAGTGCGTCGGGTTGCACCTGACTTTAAACAACATCCCTCTACATCTTGGCATGGATGTGCCAAGTTGAGCCGTGGCAGTTTCAAACATAAACATGGAAACAAAATTCAAAAGGTAAAACACTGGAAGGTACTTAGTGATATCTGGGCTGTACTGGCAATCTTGCATCCTGGGAATTTTCCTCGTGACGGTTGGACTTTTAAAAAACTATTTCTTCTCGATAGGCTATAAAATGTTCACTGAGTATAGTAAATGAATGAACAATGAAACAGGAGTAGAATCATCTGTTTTAATGTCAAGATTTTAACAGTTCTTAATCAAATACATGAATGTTATACTTTTAGTTCAGCTCCTTGCATGACTAAAAATGGTATCCATCATGTATTTTTGTAATTTTGAGGTTGTAAACATGCAGTGCCCATAAAAAAGTATTCACCCCCTTTGATTGATCTTATAAATCAATTGTGGTCAATATGATTAGTCTTTTTAAGGGAAAGAATGACAAAAAAAATACTGTTTGGTGTCAAAGTGAAAACAGATTTCTACAAAGTAATGTCAATCAAATAAAAATCTTTGATGTGGGCGCGCCAGTAGTCGAGTGGTGAGGGCACGCACCATGTACGCAGGTGACCCGGGTTCGAATCCAACCTGTGGCACTATTTCCTGCATGTCTCTTCCCGCTCTCTTCCCCATTTCCAACTCCGTCCACTGTCCTCTCTCTAATAAAGGCACGAAAAAGCCCAAAAATAAAAATCTAAATATATATATATATTTGACGTAAAATAAGTGACTGCATAAATATTCACCTCCTTAAAAGTGACTGACCTAATTCGACAGAGGTCCAGCCAGTTGGTGCTAGTTAGTCTCACAATTAGTGAAATGAGGATCACCAGAGTGAAATTAATGTGTCCCAAGTGGTTGTAGTATAAAGACACCTGTGTCTGCAAAGTTCGGCCACTGGTTAATCAGTATTCCTGGCTACCATTACACCATGAAGACAAAAAACACTCCAAGCAACTCAGAGAAAAGGTCATTGAAAAGTATAAATCAAGGGATGGATGCAACTAAATTTCTAAGGCACTGCACATCCCCCAGAGTTCAGTTAAATCCATCATCAAGAAATGGAAGGAATATGGCATATATGTAAATCTGCCTAGATCAGGCCATCCTCACAAACTGAGTGAGTGTAAAAGAAGGAGACTAGTGAGAGAGACACCTATGACTACCCTGAAGAGTTCCAAGCTTCAGCAGCTGAGATTGGAGAGACTCTACAGACAACAACATTTGCCTGGGTTCTTCACCAAAGCTTTATGGGAGAGTGGCAAAGAGAAAGCCTCCGTTAAAGAAAACTAGAGTTCCCCAAAAGACATGTGGGAGACTCCATGGTCAAGTGGACGACAGTTCTTTGGTCTAATGAGACCAAAATGGTGCTGCTTGACCATCAGACAAGATGCTGTGTTTGATGGACACCAACACTGCACATGCACAAACACATCACACACACCATCCCCCAAGCACTGTGGTGGCAGCATCATGCTGTGGGGATGCTTCTCAACAGACAGCCCTGGAAAGCTTGGAAAGTAAAATCCTGGAGGGCAATCTTATCCAGTCAGTCCAAGAGACAACGGCTTGGGAGAAGATTTATTTTCCAGCAAAGCAATGACCCAAAGCAAACAAAAAAGCTATGCAGAAACAGTTTAGAGACAACAAGGTGAATGTCCTGGAGTGGCTGAGTCAATGTCCAAACTTCAATCGAAAACAGAATTGGTGGCTGGACAAGAGCTGTTCACACAGGATCCCGAGTAACCTGACAGAACTTGATCATGTTTGCAAAGAAGAATGGAGACAAATTACAGTGACAAGATGTGTAAGCCTGACAGATCTATCCACACAGACTCAGTGCTGTGATTGCAGCCAAAGGTGCCGCTATCAAATATTGACTTGAAGGGGGTGAGTCACTAATTTTACATCACATATTTTGTTTAATTGACATTACTTTGTAGAAATCTGTTTCCACTTTGACAATATTATTATTTTTTGTCAAAAAAAAGCCAAATTATGTTGACCATGATTTATTTATAAAATCAGTAAACAGGTTTATAGGCACTGTAGTGGTCAAGTTCTCTGTCTTTCATTGTGTCATAAACCAGGCATAAACTTTGACTTTTGGCACAAGCAGGTCATTTATTATAATAGACGTATGTCAGGTCTCTCAAAGCCACTGCTGTGGTAAACAACAAACAAACAAACAAAAAAAAAATGGTAAAACAAAAAATAATGATAACGTTTCTCATTGGTGTAGGAGATTCTTACAAACATGACATAGACATATATGATATTTAACAAGAAATATACTTGTATTTAAAAGTATTTTAGCAGATCTGATTATGAATACACAGCAAAGTCCAAAATGGCAACAAAACACAGGCTGCACTGCTCAAGTCTGCAGCGGACCCAGCAGAGGGCGCTCATGTTACACTAAGCTCCAGTCCCAGTGGAAACTTGTGAAAACAGATTACAAGCAGCATTGACTTTAGTGCATTATTAAAATGACTGATAAACTTGAGTTACTTGTACTGACTGAAAAATGAGAGCTGTAGCATTTTTTTTCAGTCAATTTAAATTGTCAATATTCCTAATAATTTTATCAGGGCATCCCCATTCTTTATATAAACAAATACAATCAGTGTTCCTGCCTTAATCGCTTCTTAAATTAAAAGAAATCTCCCAGTGGGATATGGTGATGTGTTTAGACAGTCCAAAGTCAGAGGGCCGAAGAAAAACAATTATCAGCCTCTTGTGAACCAACAATCCGGTTCGTCTTAAGTTCACCATGGCACTGCACTCTGACTCACCCTCAACCACCCTAAATTCCCCCATAATTCCTCTCTTATCTGCCCTCCACTGACTGCTCATGTCAAATTCACAACACTGACGTCAGCCTTCGAGCACTCAGATGTTTACAGAACACAAGTTAACTCCTTACTCTCTGGTCTACAGTCCTAATATGCTCAAAACATCCACATCTGTCTACTGATACAACTCCAGTGGGTCGACTGAACCAGGGAAACCCACATTTGCTCTAAAATCATGGAATAACTAACAAACACTCTTAAAAGTGACACTTATTTCTGTGGAAAATAAAGACACCACTTTACCACAATGTGAAAACTTCACTAATTTTTCCTGGTTTGTTTAAAATTGTGCGTTTTTGTATTAAAGCATCATCATCAATGCCTTTAACCTACAGTCATTTTCAAGGCTTAATAAAGATTGATAAAGTCTGATGTATTCTTACAGTGGTAGACCACTTTGTAACTGAACCCATCTTTATTATTTCAAAAGAAGGCAGCTACAAGGTCATCTCAAGCTTGTTGATGTTACATTTAGAGATTTATAAGTCAATAGAGAAATGTATGAATGGCACAATCTGAAGGACTCTTTCGGCAAGGCATTATTGCATAAGAAGCTTTGACTGTTTCACTTCTTACACCACTTTACATGTTGATCAGTTAATGATTGAAGGCATTTTTGAGGGCCCCTGTGCAGCTCTGGCCCCAGTATTCACCTTCCACCTGCACCCTGGCACACATTTGCACACTTACATGTCAGGTTCATGAAACACGCCTTATTTTTGGACTAAAAGGATGGTTTTAAAGTTTAGTTCAATTTATAGTTAATTCACAAAAATGAAAACCAGTTTTGAAGAACCTGAAGATGACCACATTCCTCTCGTGTGCTCACATGTCCATATCTCTGCTCTGGTGGATCTACACTTCATGCACATCTTGTACAACTGCCTTGCACCTGTAATTGTTTAGACAGTACTGCTGTGTACTTATGTTTACATATTTCACTGCTGCTGTCTTTTGCTTAGTGCACATTCATCATGTTAGAGGCATTACAGATTTGTCTATTTTGCTGCTGTTTTATGCACGTTTCCACATCCACTGCACTTTGCGATGTCATGCAGGAAGGGAGCGGCTGACTTGAACCTGGGCCATCCATGTACATGGGACACAGCCATACCACTGGGCCATTCGCATCCCAGTATGTCATTGTTTAACTTTTTTCCTTACAGTTTAAATAAAATATCTAACTCAGCAACTTCTCAAACAAGAAGCACCCCTGTATAGTATTTTTAAGTTGGCATGGTAGACATATACCTGACAGTCTTATCTTACTTAAAGCTGTGGTTTTTCACATCAGTTTTCCATGTAAGTCCTTTTGAGAATGCAATTTCTCTTTCTGAGAATCTACACTGAAGATATGTTTCCTCCATGTGTTTTTGGCCAATCATGACATATTATATTAGTATCAAACTTAGTAATGGACATCATGAGAGGTCCAGATATATGTAGCTAAAATATTTCAATTGCCCCCTTGTGGCTGGCTGCAGTAAAGGTGATAAGGGCTGAATATTGATTTTTGTTGTAGTTAATTTCAATGTTCGGCCCCAACAGCATCAGTCAAGAAAAATCTGGCTCTTGTGCAAATGGAGTTGATGACCCCTGCCCATCATAATTTGTTCCACATTCCATATAATGGCAATAACGCCTTGTATAGTATCCTGTGGAATGTATTGTTTTGTACTGCATCAATCATATCGTGTTATATTGCAATGCATTGCCTCATATCATATTCTTGGATTATATCATCATGGAATATCATCATAATGTATCATTTCATTGTAGCATATCCTATCATTCTCTATCATCATATCTTATCATACAGTATTGTACAGTATGGTATCTTCATATTGACTCATCATATGCTATCATTGTACTGTATCATGTCAACGTATTATATCATCTTATCAAACCATTTTACTGTTCGGTGTCGTCATATTGATCATTGTTTTGTATCATCATGTAGTATCATTATATTGATCATTATATTAAATAGTGCCGTACCTTATGATATCTATCTTTTTGTATTGTATTGCATCACCTTGTATTGTAATATATAGTGATGTATCGTTTTTACTGTATTATTACATTGTATTATGGTGGTGTACCGTATCAGTCCATTGTATCATATCAGCTAATCATATTGCATCCTACTGTATTGTAGAGTACCATATCGAATTGGATCGTATTATATCAAACTGAATCACATTATTGTATGTTATCATATTGCATAATCAAATATTGCATTGTATCATAACATATAAAATGAAACATAAGAAACTATATGGTACTGTGTCTTATAGTATCATTGTATCGTATTGTTTAATCCTATTGTATCTCTTGGTTTGACGTAGTTTGGCACCGTACTGATGGGTTTGTATCCTGATGCACTGTATTGTTTTTTTTCGTCTCTTGGTTTAAAAAGCACTTTGAATTCAACTCCATTAGCAGCATCTGTCGACCTGAAAACTTGACCCTCTAATAGTCATAATAGTCATAATAATAGTCAAGTCATAATAGTTTCTCCTCTGTCATTGCTGCTGATATTGCTGGTTTTGCGGCATTGAAGAGCATTGCCCTGTTTTTAGTTTAGCTTAATTGACCAAGTGAGAGCAGCAACAAAAAGCAGCTGATGCTGAGGGCTTTTTTGTGCTCAGGATGCTGAGCCCTGACAACACTTGTGCATGACCTTTAATTAATAAAAAAAAAATCAGTGCTACCAGTTCAAGAAGCTTCTGAACATTCAGAACCCTAAACTGTGTCTCCCCTTTACAACATATGAGTGGTGTGTTTTGTAGCCGAACTATCCTGAAGACTGTTAGAGGAGGTGCTCCTATAAACTCAGGATGGTTAGTCATGCCTTTCATAGTTTCATGTGGCTCATGGAGGCAGTCAGCTGAGCCTCCAGAGCCATCTGATCAAACGTCCGTCTGTGTGTCTGCTGCCTCACTCTGTCCCTCATGTGGAAGCAGGCCCGGGCCAGCCTGTGTGCCTCCTCCTGTATCTGCTCCCTCTGCCTTCTTAACCTCTCCCTCCTCCACTCCTTCATATAGATGTTGCTCTCCCTGACCTTCCTCTCCTCCTCCTCCTCTCTCTGGATGCTCTCCCTAAGTCTCTGGTGGCACAGCTGTCTGTGTTTGTTGTGTTGTTGTGTCTGCAGGGTTCTGGAATGGCGTTGGATGGCGGCGTACATGGCGGCTCTCTCCATGCGTCTCTGACTCAGCTCCATCAGGATCTGTTTGTGTGTGAGCTCCTGGATGTTTTGCAGCTTTGCCCTTAGCTGTGCTCTCTGAATCTGCTCTTCCTCCTGAGCTGCCCGCTCCTTCAGCTCCCTCAGCCGTTCCTCTGTAACCCTGGCCCGTTTCTCACAGGAACGCTGAAGCTTCCTCTCTAATTTGCTCCTCCTCTGCGCCTCCTCTTCCTCCAGCTGTTGTTCCAACTGCTGTTTGAGCAGAACATGTTTGAGCAGCTCCTTACGATTCTCCTCCTGCAGCCTCCTCCTCTCTTTCTTGTCCAGCATGGCTCTGCTCCTCCTGGCCTTATGCTCCCTCTCTGCTGCTACCTGTCTCTCCCTCTCTCGCTCCCTTCTCTCCAGCTCCTCCCTCTCTTTCAGCAGCTGCTCCTGGTAACGTTTGCGTCCTTCTGCCTCTCTCTGTGCAGCCTCCATCTTCTGTTTCCGCTGCTCCTCCACCTCCTCCTTCAACCTTCTCCATCTGTCCTCTTGCATTACAACCTCCTGCTTCAGTTGTACCATTTTCTCCTTCTCTTGCCTCTCTCTCAGTCTCCTGCAAGTAAAAGTGGGACCAAAACATTGATTGAATTGATTGAAAATTTCTGGGATCAACCACAGTGTGAGTTGAGATCAGACTGAAGAGACTGTGCATGCCGGCAGGAACAAGCAAGGCACAGATCTGGGGAAGGATACACAAAAAAAAAATCTGTTGCATTAAAGGTTCTCAAGAACACAGTGGCCTTCATAATTCTCAAATTGAAGAAGTTTGGCACAACCAGGACTTTTCTAAGGTGGTCACCTGGCCAAACTGAGCAATCGGGGGAGAAGAGCCTTAGTAAGAGAGCCAATCAAGAACCTGTCACTCTGACTGAGCTCCAGAGATCCTGCAAGGAGATGTGTAAAAGTTCCAGAGGGACAACCATCACTGCATCCCTTCACCAACCTGGGCTTATAGCCAGAGTACAAGACGGAAACCTTTACGCAGTGCAAAATACATGAAAGCCCACTTGGCATTCATTTGGAGTTTTTTGAAAACTCCAAGCGGGCTTTCATGTGTTTTGCACTGAGCAGAGACTTCCATTTGGGCTCAGTCTGAGGTCCTGAGCACTGCCCAACAGGTTTTCATTGAGGATATCTCTGACATGACCAATCTCCCAGTCCCTGCTGCTGGAAAACACCCCCACAGCATGATGCTGCCTTCACCATGCTTCACTGCTGGCATGGTACTGAACAGGCAATGAGACCAAAAAGTTCAATTTTGGTTTCATCAGGTGCTTTTTTTGCAAACTCCAAGTGTGCTTTCATGTGTTTTGCACTGAGGAAAGGCTTTGTCTGGCCACTCTGCCATAAAGCACAGGTCAGTGAAGGGCTGCAGTGATGGTTGTCTTTCTAGGACTTTGTCCCATCTCCACACAGGATCTCTGGAGTTCAGTCAGAGTTAACAACTGGTTCTGGATCACCTCTCTCATAGGTCATTTCCACTGAGCGGTTCAGTTCTGTGTGGCACGGCACACAATTTTTTTGTGTTTCCATAGTGCAAAAGTTGGAAAGGGTCCCAAAAAAATGGACTCACACCGTCCCACTTTTTGGCACTCTGTTGAGGTCTGATTCTCCTAATCACTCATTTTTGCTCAGTTTGGCTCGGTGGCCAGCTCTTGGAAGGGTCCTGGTTGAGCCAAAATTCTTCCATGTGAGAATATTGGAGGCTATTGTGCTCTTGGGAACCTTCAGTGCAGCAGAAATGTTTTGTAGCCATCCCTAGATCTGTGCCCTGCCTCTCTCTGAGCTCAGCAGGCAGTTCTTTGACCTCATGGCTTGGTTTTTGCTCTGCTATGCATTGTCAGCTGTGAGGTCTTCTATAGAGAGGTGTGTGGCTTTCCAAATCATGTCTAATCAGTTTAATTTACCAAAGGGACTCCAATCAAGGTTGCATAAAAATCTCAGCAATGATCAATATAAATAGGAGGGTTAAGGTTAGGGTTAGGGTGCCTTAGCTAGATTTCAAGTGTTCTTTGCAAAGGGTCTGAATACTTATGTCAAGAGGATATTTCAGGTTTTTTTATTTTTCATAAATTTGCAAACATTTCTAAAAGTCTGCTTTAACTTTGTCATGATAGGGTAATGAGTGTAGATTCATGAGAATAAAGCTGATTTCTTTTGACTGTTACAGCCTGCAACATAACAAAATAGAATAAAGTGAAGGGGGTCTGAATATTTTCTGAATGGACTGCATATATTATATGAATTTATTTTTTGGACTTTTTCTGCCTTTATTTAGAAAGTAGGACAGTTGGAAATATGGATGAGAGATTTAGATAGAGACATGCGGGAAAGGAGCCACAGGCTGGACTCGAACCTGGGCCACCCATGTATGGGGTGCAACCTAACCACTAGGCCATCTGCGCCCCTTAGTTACAATGCTATTAATGATATACAGGTGTGCTACTGACATCTCTCAGTTGGTACTGTTTAAAGAGACCTTTAATTTGCAGGAACAGATCATCTTGATGTTGCAGCTGAGTGTTTGACGGTAAGAAAAACAGATGATGAAAAGCAAAGACTGACTCACATGTGATGTGCATTGTTTTTGAGAATATTACTCATGATATTCTTTACTTGTATTATGTGACTTTTTTTTAAGGGAGTAAAAATTGCAATCTTCATTTCTATTGAATCGTAATACTTCACGATTGCAATACAAATCAAATTAGCATCCATGCATGGTGTTAAAATGGTAGCATAGCAAAGGCATACCATCCCAGTCCTACCTGCGGGCCTCCAGCTCCTCATACCAACGCTTCATACTCTGCCTCAGCTTCCTCCGTCTCTTCTTCTCAGCCTGGGCACGCCTGGCTTCCTCCTGCCTCCTTGCCTCCTGCCTCTCCTGTTCCTCTTGCTGTGAGAACTTCAGACTGGCTTCCTCCTCCTCATGCTTCACCAGCATCAGAGCTGCTATCTTGCGGTCTTTCTCAGGCAAAGTCACACACATCTCCTTCTTGATGTCTTTGGTGAGCTTTGCCAGTTTCCTCTCAGTCTTTGGGGAGTGTCTGAGGTCTCCCAGGCTGAAGCTGCACACCGTACTTCTGTCTTTGTGGGAGTTACATGGCGATCTGCTCATAGTTTTCCCTTTCAAGCACAGATCTGCATACAGGACTGGTCCTGTTGAAAGCCTTGAATCGTCCCTCGCTTCCAGGGCTGACACTCTCCCACCATGTGGCCACCTGCCCCAACCCTCCCTGATAATCCTCTCCCTCTCCTCCCGGCACATTTGTAAAAGCTTGTTTCTTTCCTTTTCGTAGGACTCGTGCATGACTCTTACAGCCTCAAAGGGCAAATCCTGCTGCTCAGCTATCAGCTCATTCAGAGATTTGATTAAGAGTTCAACCGGTTTGATACCCAACCGAGCACAGGACTCCAGAGAGCGTGGGCTCGTTAAGACATACCGACTCTTCTCTGCCTCAGCTGAGTCAAAGTTGTTCAGGTCCAAGCGGAGACCAGAGGAGGTGGACCTCTGCTCCTCCATTGCTGCCAAATTCATCCAGGTATTGGCCTCAAACAGGTGAAGTTGTCCCTGTGCTCGTACTCCAACACATTGTCTCAGGTGCTCAGCCTGGAGAGGTCATGGAGGGATTAACTGAGGATTTCCAGACATGTCTTCACCTCAGCTGTAACAAAGGACAGACTGTTAACAGTTGAGCTCTATTTATAGATTACACATGACGGGATACATTCAGTTCATTTTGTTATGTTTAATATGTTGTGTTCATCAGAGTTTTTGATGTGTTTTATATGGCACTCTTTTTAATGTATGTTTAACAAAATGTACAAACAACTGTACTTATTTCAGTGATCTAAATTTATCTAACCAGGAAACCTCACTGAGATCAATAATCTCATCCACCAGAGTGCCAGGCCAGGACACTATTTACTACTTTGTGTAAACACTGCTGATGATTTAATGAACTTCCACTGGGACTAGTACTTTGTGCAACATGAGCGCCCTCTGCTGGGGGCCAAGTTGGAAACAGGTGCCGTCATGCAGTGCTAGAGGTAATACACATGGTGCAGTTATTGACATCTATCAGTTTAGAAAGGTTAACACAGCCATTTCAAAGGCTTTGGGACTCTAGCGAACCACAGCAAGAGCTAATATCCACAGATGGGGAAAACTTGTAACAGTGGTGAACCTTCCTAGGAGAGGCCAGCCAACCAAATTACTCACTTGACTCAGTTAAGGTCAGTGCTCATGACTTCACAATAAGAGAGAGACTGGGCAAAAATGGCATCCATGGGAGAAGCCAAGGAGAAAACTACTGCTGACAAAAAAAAAAAAAAAAAAACCCACAAAGGCTTGTGTTACATTTATCAAAACATAAATCTTGATGATCCCCAAGACTTTTGAGAAAATATTCTGTGGACTGACGAGACAAAAGTTAAACTTTTGGAAGGTGTGCGTCTCATTACTTCTTGAGTAAAACTCAATATTTCATAAGAAGAAAATCACACCAACAGTGAAACATGGTGGTGGTTGTGTTATGGTCTGGGGCTGCTTTGCTGCTTCAGGACCTGGATGGCTTGCGGCAATTGACTGAGCCATTTATTCTGCTCTCTACCAGAAAAATCTTGAAGGAAAATGTCCGGCCATCATTTTGTGACCTCAAGGTCATACACACTTGGGTTATACAGCAGGACAATGATTCAAAACACACCAGCAAGTTCACCTCTGACTGGCTGTTCTGGGTGGCCTAGTCAAAGTCCAGACTTAAATTGAGATCCTGTGGTATGATCTTAAACAGATTGTTTATGCTCAAAAACCCTCCAGTGTGGCAAAATTAAAACAATTCTGCAATGCAGCAGGCTAAAAGTCCCTCACAGTGGTGAAGACTCACTTCCACTTATCACAAATGTTTGCCTGCAGTTGTTGCCACTGAGGGCAGAACAACCAATTATTAAGATGTTTAGTGGAGGAGGGATAATGGTGAGGCTGTTTTTCAGGGTTTGGGCCAGGCCCCTTATCTCCAGCGAATGGCAATATTAAGGCTTGAACATACCAAGACATTTTTAGACAATGCTATACTTCCAACTTTGTGGCAATGGTTTGGGGAAGACCCTTTTCTATTCCAACAGGACTGTGCCCCTGTGCACAAAGCAAGGACTATACAGACATAACTTAACTGGTCTGCACAGGGCCCCAACCTTAACTCTATCAAGCACCTTTGGGATGAACTTGAATGAAGTTTTTGAGCCTGGCCTTCTCATCCAACATCAGCACATGACCTCATAAATGCTCTGCAGAATGAATAGGCACAAATTCCCAGACTCCAAAATGTTGTGGAAAGCGTTCCAAGAAGAGTGAAGGCTGTTAAAGCTGCAAAAGGGAAGCAACTCCATATCATATTATATGGATCTGAATATGATGTCACTACGGTCTCTGTTGGTGTAATGGTCAGGTGGCAAAACACTTTTTCTATACAGTGCAATTCTTGGTTGATTTAAATAATTTTGAAGGGAGCTGATATGCCATTAGGAAAGTATTATTTTCCATGTTTCAGAATTTTTTTGAGCTTTAGAAGAGACTGTGAAAGTTGATTTTTTTCCCTTAAAATAAACAACATGGTGGAGCAAAAAGAAAAGGTTTATACCTGCTTCATCAAACAGTTCAAAGAAAGAGATCACAACTAGTCAACAAGTCAGACAAGTACTGTGCTTGGCATTAGGGGTGGGGTTGTATACAATATTATCATGACACTTGGGTCAGGATTCGATATTATTGCGATTTTAAACATTTTGCAATACAGAAAGTACTGCGATAACATATATTGCAGTCTATACTATTTTTTTTCAACTGTTTAACTGATTTATCATTAGTCTTGCCCTCATGTTTGTCATATTTCTGCAGTATTTTATTTCCTTGTAGCACTTCTTGCAAACCTCATGTGTCATGCCCATCTCATTCATGCTCTGCTTGCATTCCTAATGTCCTTCCCCTGGTGCTGCCATGTTTGTTGTACTAACTTTCTCCTGCTCTAGGACCGTCACCTCTGCCAACCTCACTGGACAAACAGTTGTCCAAACAATTAATTTTATTTTCCATTATCATAGACTTCAGGTCATATTAGCAATTAATTTGAAAAGAACGATACTTGGTGGATGAAACAATCGATATATCGGTAGTCAAAATATCGCAATACTATGCTGTATCGATTTTTTCTCCCACCCCTACGTTGCATGCAAAAGAACACAATGAAGCACTTTTATTCAATTCTAAAAAAACATGACATAAATGACTTAAGATGACCAAAGATGCCCATAATAACATAAAATACTGACATCATTTTAACCACTGTATGTATTAAAGGAAAAAAAACTGTCCCTGTCACTTAGAGATATCTAATAATTAACCTGGACATGCTAGAACATATTAGACTGACAAAGGAGACAGTGACAGTAAATCATGACAGGCTCAACCAATCAGCTAACAGCACAAATCACCCTTTTCTCCCCTTTAACCTCTAGCCTATATGACTGTATGTAACCTGCATTTATATTTAGATGTAGGCCTGTGAAGTTGTGTTATGCAATACGACCCATTTAGTCTTTAATTTTATGTCCTCCCTCTTTGTATTTTTTTTTTTTTTATCACTGGGAAGCCCTGATCGACAGCATACACAAACACACAACGATAATACACGACAACAAACCTGAAATGCTGTCCCAATATTTAAGGATATAACAATGATGAAATAAAATTGGAAAAAAAATCAAAGTGAAATAAACAATATTTTTTCCTACTTAAATCTCCAATACTAAGAAAGTAATCCCGTAATCAGCTGTTGTGTTCAACAGCTGATAGTGATGGGGGAAGGAGACGCTTAGGTTTCCTTGGTAACAAACCAACGAATTCGCAAGAAAGAGAGTCGTCATCAAACTGAACTTACAATAGAGCGCCCTCTGCTGGTCAGGAGACACCTGGGAGGACCGCCCCGTTGCTTACACGCTTTCCCTCTCGTCCAATGGGCTGATGTTGTCGAGGGTTACTGAAGTCAGTTTCTGATTCGTTAGACCTCAAAGAAAATCTGAGGGTAAATTACGATTTAAAATATTTTTACAACATTTTAATTTTAAACCTTTGTTTTGTTTTGAAACCATCAAACCATTACTATTTACGTCCGCATCATTCATAGCCTACAGCTGTTCCTGGATTAGGAAACTTTATTTAGATGTAAATACGTGAAAAAGATTAACATTAAACATTAAAACATTAAAAGTAATGGTTTTTATTCAAGTACATTTTGCCATGTAATTACTTGAAACATTGAAACACTTAAAACATTATGCCTTTTATGAAGCAATTATCAAAATGCCCTATTATATTATTATTTTTATAGTTGTCGTCGTTTTTATTTTTTATTATTATCGGAAGTGGAGAAACTTAAAACATATATTCATATACTGCATCTGAGTATTTTTTTTTGTTTGTTTTGTTTTATTATTTTATTTTTGTGGTTGTGTGTGTGTGTTGTACAACTCCCCAGTAGCTTCTCAGGATGATCAAAGTAGATGAATAAAGATATGTAATTCATACTGATTCATTATGTCATCCTTAATGCCCAGCCTACACGAAGGACAGTTTATGTTTAATCTATATAATATTGTGTTGTTTAAAATTAAAGATGATTTATTGCTTTTGTTTGTTGAAAAACAAAACAAAACAAAATGGGGAACTTAAAAATAATTGCATGTCACTATGCAAAATTGGGGAAAATAATCGCAGATTATTTCCCTAAATTACTTTACCCTTGTAGCTACTCAGAACTAAAATTAACTTTAGATGATCTACATTTTAACTTTTAAATGAGTAGATTTATTAACCAGCATTTTTACTTTATCTAAAGTACGTTTTAACCAGAGTAACGTTACTTTTACCTGAGTACAATAGTCGTGTACATTTCCACCTTTGTTTATTATTTTATCATTGATTACAGCCCGTTTTGCGCGTCATCTCGCTCAGGAAGGAAACTGCAAAAACAAAACTAACTTCGTCGTCATCAATGTTGATGAAATGCTAAGGCGCGCTGTCGCAGGTATGTTGCCGCTTCCTCAAAGAAAAAAAAAAACAAACAGTTTAAGTTTATAAAAAAAACGAGAGCTCCAAAGGTTTACATTTAGCCGGGCCCCCTCTACAGTAGAAGATTCAGAGATGTTAACGGCCCTAACGGCAGCTACAGCAACTGATTTTCTAGCTAAATTCGACCAACGTTAGCTCGGACCAAAGATGAAAGCGGTTGAGACAAGAGGAGTAAAGATGTGTACTTCCGTGTTATCATCAGTTGCACGCTTGGCCAACGTTTTAAGTAATTCGGAAAAATATTCCGTTAAGGGAATGTGATGTTTTGGCATTTTTGCTGCTTTTAACATGGCTCGTTAGGCTTACCACTTTTTTAGGTATAATGTAGCGTTCTACGTTGGGGAAAAGGCATCGCTAGCTTGTATTAGTACATGTTAAGTATTTATAAACTGACGGTTGGTTCACCAGATTTCTGTGGTTACAGCCTGATAAAAAAGACACATAGTTGTTATCTAAAGCCACCAAGACCAAAGGTTTGAACAAGTGGCAGTTAGTTTTACAAAGGTCTTAAACATGACTTGAATGCTTTGAAAGTGAGCTGGCGTAGCGGAGAAACATCTTGACATTTTTATAATCTTTGACTCTTGTTTCAGTCAAACGGCTATGTTTGGTTGGCGTTTAAAACAGCACACTGTCTAATTCAGCAAACGAAGAGCCACTTAGCTTTACATTAAGAGCGAATGTCGACGGAGGGGTTATATAGATTGTTTCAGCTAATAGATGCAGCTTTGAAGGGCACGTTGTTTTAAGTTTGACATCTCTCTTTCTTAACACAGCTCACACAAACGGTGAGCTAACTGACGTACGTTGAAGATGAAGAGAGTCAGAGTTGGTGATGAGGATGAGGAATGTCCTCAGCAGAATGGTACTACCAGCCGGAGGAGAGGCGGTCAACATCAGGCTAGTAACCGGGACCGAGATGAGGGTGCCTTCGACCCCGGTAACCCGGAGGACGATGACAACGACCCCGGACTCAGGAGAGAAATCCGGAGCAAGTACAGAGACCTCATCAACACAATACAACGTGAGTAGAGAGCAGAGGCAAGTTTGGGTTGTTGTGATTTATTTGTTGACAAACATTTTGTGTGTTTTCTCCTGTTACAGAAAACAGAGAAGACATGGTTTGTCTCTCCAACAACAAACTTACAGAAGTTTTAGAAGAGGCAAACAAACTGTTCAAAGATGGTAAGGATCACAAATGTAACATTCTCTTAAAAGCATACATTCTTATTGTACCAGCCACATCAGTTTATGTGGATTCATTTAAATCTTAACATAAAATCACAAAACATGGGTTATAATGCTAGGCTTTTTCATGATACCAATGGCCTGTTTCACCAGTGATGCTAGTCTTCATGCAACCGTACATCTTGCTCAGTCTGATTTTCATGTTTGTTTGTTTTTTTCTGGACAGTCAAACAAGCAAGAGAAGCAGCATTGGATGCTCAGCTCCTCGTTGTGGCCACAGACCTTGGGAAGGAGAAGGCCAGCTTGCTGTTTTCTGAGGGCACTGCTTTTGATCCCGCTGCTTACGCTCAGCACCTTGTAAGTCAGATAATGATGTAAACATTATTTAAAGTACTCGGCCTGTAGTCAACCAAAGGAAAGCTTAATCAACGGAAGCTACACCCATGCATCGACCAATCAATTGGTTATCTGGGTTCAAAGAAAACAAACACTATCTCAGGATCAATTTAAGCAGTGCCATGGTTCTCACTTTACTTTCCTGGTAGTCTGGCTGAACTTGACAATTAACCTAACAAGTTTTTTGCTGCTTCATTAATTATTTTCAAAGTTATTACACTGAAATAATAAATCACTGATGAGACAAGCAACATGCTCCTGTCTCTTTCCTGATCGTGGCAAAGTAATTACCGTCATACAAATTAACTCAAGATAAATGTTGTCTTAATTTGTAATGATAACTGTAGATAGGACTCACGTGTTCCAGCCCATGCTGTATGATTTATTAGCATTGAATATCGTGCAACATTTACTGAGATATAGCAAAAAAAAAAAAAAAAAAAAATCTGCAGCTGGATGTAAAAAGAAAAACTTTAAACAATCAAGATACACCACCTCCTCTCTCCTTTGCTCTCCATCTGTTTATACAAGAATTTAAGCTCAATGTGTGCTTACAATAGTGTCAGTGCAAATAGTTAAGCACAAAACAAAGAAGTCGTAGAACCCTAATTTTGCGAAACTAAACTAACACAAGGACAGTAGCATGATGAATAGAGAAAATAAAATATGAAATAGAAATTTGGGGTAAAAACAAGGGAACATGTTTGTTTGTGATGTTAGTATGAAAGTGACCGTCTTTATTCTTCTCTGACAGTTGTCCTTCATGGGTCTGAACCGACTTGAAGATGATGATGATCAGCAGAATGGAGGAGCTGATGGATACCTTCCTCAAGATGCTTGGCACAGACTGGCAAAGAGAGCAGAGTGCTGTTTCAGGACGGCGCCCTCCTTCCACTTCATGTGAGTGCGGCAGTGTGTAAATGTGCCAGCTGGGGCTTGAGTCCCAGGATAGGATGCACATTAAGCCAGTTTTTAATTTTGATTTTGGACACAGGAGAAAGAAGCCCAGGAGAATGTTGTTGTTTACTGCATGAATGATTAACTTTAAAAAAACACTTTCTATTGCAGACTTGATTAAATCTGAATTTAAGACCTTTTTCCCCCAAATTTTTTATCTGTATGTTTTTTGGGCTCTTTTATTTAAGGAGAGAGAGAATGGGGAATAGATCAGATTTGAGCCACAGCTTTGAGGACAACAGTCGCTGTACAAGGGCGGCAGTAGTAATGACTTTGTAATGACTTAGGTTGGGAACCAGTCTGGAAGTCTTGGTCAGTTGAAGTCTCAAAATTGGTCTGGTAGCTGGTGAGGTGCCAGTTCATTCTTGAATACTGCCGGGAGCCCTTGAGCAAGGAACCAAACTCCCAACCACTCAGGAAGTGCTCCTTCTTGTGCAGCCACTCATGCTGACACTTTCCATTCATGCATGTTCACATCATCCTGTTTGTGTTTAAGCCTATGAGTATTACATATGTCCAAGAACAGAGTGTAAACATTTAATTTCCCCATGAGAGATTAGTAAAGTGCATTTTAATCCCCCTGTTTTAGCTCTTTGCATGCTTAGTCTGTCTGTTTCTTTGTTTTTATGCTTTTATCTATTGGTTGCACCAAACCTTTATTTTCTGATTGATTAAAAACCTTGATGTATTTAAAGTACAAATAATTCTAGGAGTTTTTTTAAGGTTGTTCTTGCAGTGTCCTTGGATTATTGCTGCTACTTATCAGGGTTTTCACTCTTTTCATCTATCAGGAGGGGATCATTCCACGCAGAGCCGCCACCTCCGAGACCAAGGATAGAAAGGCAGAGACGAGTACCGAGTAAAGAGGCTAAGAGGATCATGCCAACTCAAGTAGTCACACTTCCATAGCTCCACTAATTTGAATGAACCTGTTTTAGTCCAATAATTAAATATGAAAATAAATGTATTAACCTCTCGTCATCCTACAGATCTGACCACTTCTGTTATCTATTTTCTTAAATGTATGTTGTTTGATTTTATAAATCAGCTGAAGAAAATGGAAGACTCCCAACAGGATGCCACCGTGAAAGAGGTGGAAAGGATCCTGGGATGGCTGAAGAGATACCACGAAGAAGACCGTGAGTTTAAATTTGGCCTGTTGGACATTAATCTCTTGATACTGTGTAATTATTTTTGGTGTATTTGTCTCTTTTTCTACCACAGCTACATCACCAATGTTGTATTATGAGTTCGTCATTGATCCCAGCTCGTTTTCCCGCACGGTGGAGAACATTTTTCACACGTCTTTTCTGATCAGGGTGAGCTGCTTGTGCCGAGCAGGAAAGTTCATTTCATTTGAAGTGAGGTTGTGTGAGTTACTCATCAATACACAGTAAAATACCTACAGTCGATATCCTGTTTGGAGAGGCTAACCAGAAGCTATGCTATGTTCGGCTGTGAACAAGGTTTGAAAATGAACACCTGTGGGCAACTTTTCTGTACTGTTACTTTGCCAGCATGTGTGGCAATGCAGACAGTGTGCAGGACTTAGCCTGAAAAATCTAATTGTAAATGGAAATCACTTAAAGTGTTTAATAAATGAAACAGGGGAGAGAATACTCCAAATTCAGCACATTTCTATGGAGGACTTGTATTTTACTGGCTGTGTGCGGTTTTGTATGAAACCCATCCAGCGGAAAATAATTTCTTACCATCCAACAAAGGTGAAAAAAAAGTATGTTGTTTAAGTTCCTCATATTGCCCCACTTCAAAAAATCCTGACTGTTCCTTTAATAGTAATTTTTAGCCCTCTAGTGGCTATCCATGGGTATGACAGTGTTATTTGTGTTACAGGATGGGCTGGCACGGATGTATCTGGATGATGACAAACTGCCATGTATTGGTAAGGATACTTTATTATATTTTTATTGGGGATTGTTAACTTGAAATAGTTAATATTTATGATAATGCACCCCAATCAATACTCCTTATTGATCTTAGTCCTTTTTCATACCACTATTGATCCTTTTCTCTTGCTCACTTCTCTTTGCTTTTATTTTGTTACTTTTTGACTATATATTTTTTTCATTTCAGCAGAATTTTTGTTTATTTAATTGAAATGTCAAATTTGAAAGTTTGTCAAGACATTTAAATTAATCAGTAGTAAATAAGTAAAGGTATTTGTATTGGTTAAAAAAATACATACCCTGCACCAGCAGAAAATGTGAGAGACTGTACGCATGACAGATTTAACTGTTTTCTTCTTAGAGGACAGTTCCACTCATACAGCTGCAACTGTTGTCTGCAACTGTCTTGCCGTGTTGCAAATCTGCAGTCTGACCTGGGCTTTAAGGTGAATTAACGAATATTGTCTGCTTTTTTCTTAGCTCCTGTAGAAGAGAGTGAGGAGGCAGCTGAAGGCGCAGGCAGCCGTAAACAGGGCATTGTCTCAATCACCCCAAAGATATGGAAGGTGAGATTTTCCTGTTCAGTGGAAGAACTTCAAAGAAATAAACCTTTTTTGTCTTGGGATGTAATTTAATGAACAATTTCTTTGTCTTTTCCCAGGAGCTCATTGATGCCTTTGACATCACAGGAGCGCTGATACCAGTTCCACCTTCGGACACACAGAATGAGTGATTCGCCTGCTGCTTTGTATTAACTTAACAAAAAGATTGTTTTTAAAAGCATCTCTTTTTTTATCCTTCTGCCAAATTGTTAGATAAACTAATCCTTAATGTAGGTAATACTATAACTGTTACACCTGGAGATTTACATTTTATTTTTCATTGATTTTAGAAGTTTAGATAATAAAAGAGGGAAATGAAAGTGTGGGCTTTTTTTATTTGTTTCTAATAATTAAACTGTCCATTAAAACATTTTTTATATGCAATTTTACCATCTAGAAAGTCTCATCTGAGCACCTTTCATTTTCTCATAAAGGACAGTATCATATTTTTCCACAGTCCTCTGTGGTCTAAATGAAATGTCTGTGCTATACTTTAGTCAAAATACAATATGGATCAAGCAACAAAGGTTTTTGACCCTGTATAATCCAGCTCTAAACAGTATTTCTCAGAACAGTCTGTTTTGGTGTCTCTTCAAAAACAAATCTGCTCCTTTTCACCCCGCACCTCACTTTTTTGTTACTACTTGCTTTAAGCGACACATTGTTTACTTCTAATGATATCAGAAATACCAAAATTTTAAAGAAAAAACATACACAATTATATTTCAACCCAAAGAAGCTGGGGGTGTAGAGAGAGACAGCATGCATCTTTAAAAGATATGTTTCTCATAGCTAACCATGATGAAATTTACTAATATGGAGCTACTAAAGTTAGCTAAATATGCTTGTGAATGTTATCCAGCAATTACTTCATATTTTCTTCTCCTCTCTTGATAGTAAAAAGCAGAGAAATACTTACATGGAGGAGACCAGTTGCTGGAGTTTTGGGGAGGAATGCTCTACCATTTTTTCAAAGACTTGTGTTTGGGCTTTTTATGCCTTTATTAATAGCAGAGGACAGCGGGTAGAATCGGGAACAGGGATGAGAGAGCTAGGGGGAGACATGGGAAAGTGCCACAGGCCAGATTCAAACCCAGGCCGACCCCATACGAGGGACATGTCTTAAACCACTAGACCACCTGCGCCCCCTATGCTGTTCCATTTGTGTCGGCTGTAGGCTTCTAGATGCTCAACAGTCCCAGCTCTTTTTTGCTGAATTTTTTTCATTTTGTATTGGTGAAAGGTCTGCGCTGTAGGCAAGCGAGTTCAGAACCTGGACTCTTTTATTGTGAAGCCATGCTGTTGTGATGGATGCAATATGTGGTTTAGCATTGTCTTTCTGAAATATGCAAGGCCTTCCCTGACAGAGATGCCTGGATGGAAGCATATGTTGCTCTTAAACCTCTATCTACTCTTCAGTATTGATAGTGTCTTTCCAGATGTTTCCAGAGCTGCCCACGCCATAGGCACTAATGCAACCCCATACCAGCAGAGATGCAGGCTTTTGAATTGTATGCTGATAACAAGGTGCATGGTCTCTCTCCTCTTTAGTCCACGGTAGATGCGGTTCCAAAAAGATCTTCAAATTTTCATTCAACGGAACAGTTTCCCGTTTTGCCCTAGTCCATTTTAAATGAAAGAAGACAGCAGCATTTCTGGATTGTGTTCACACATGGCTTCTTCTTACATGATACAGCTTTAACTTGCATTTGTCATGGCATGGCAAACTGTGTTGACAGAGCCACCGGGCCACCTGAGGGCCCGAAGATCACAAGCATCCAATACTGGCTTACAGACCTGGCCCTTGCTCACAGAGATTTCTCCAGATTCTCTGAATCTTACATTACATACTGTAGATGGTGGGATATTCAAAGTCTTCACCATTTTTTTCATTGAGGGACATTCTTCTGAAGTTGTCAGATGTTTTTTCCCCCAGATTGGTGAACTGAGAAACTCTGCCTCTCTAAAATGCTCCTTTTATACCCAGCCATGCTATTGACCTGTTGCTTATTAACCTAATAAACTGTAAAATGCTCCTCCAGCTGTTTTTCATCAGTACCACTTCATTTCCCAGCCTTTTGTTGACCTGGCCCTACTTTTTTGAGATGTGTTGCTGTCATTAAAGTCAAAATGAGCTCATGTTTCATGATTGGGCAACATGTCTCTGTTTCAACATCTGATGTTTATGCTCAGTTGCAGTGGCTCTCAACTGGTTCAGCCTCAGGACCCACCTGTCTGTCTTACAGCAGATCGCGACCCAAGTTTTGGAACAATTTTCAGCTATGCATATTTATTTAATTAAATATGTTGCAGTTTGGACCAAATGATTGGACCAAAACACCTGATATAAAAAAAGGACAAAACTGAAAAATTTTATACCTTCTTTCCCCATCATTATGTGTCCATTTTTGCCAATTTTTCAGAGATCTCGAGAAATTACTTCATTATCATTGGAAAAGTTGCTATATATTGCAAGAAGAGATTAATTAGTTTAAATATTGATCAAACATTTAAATTTACCCAGTTTCACAGTAAAACAAAGGTATCAATGCATGTCCAATATGGACTCCAGGACTTTTATCACCATTTTTTTCTTGACCCCTAGTCGCGACCCACTTTTGGGTTCCAACCCACCAGTTGAATACCACTACTCTACTGTGAATCAAAATATGGGTTTATGAGATTTGCATATAATTTTATTCTGTTTAAATTAATATTTGGCTCAGCGCCCCAATTTTTTGAAATTGGGATTGTAAACATAGATTACCAAATACTTGAATACAGACAAGAAACACATGATAAATCAAACGTTGTTGTAAATTTCTTTATTTACACTTTGGGTTATTAAACCATTAATTCCAAAATGGGACCATCCCCTGTGAACATCCTGCTTCTGATCCATCAGGTTTTAGTTTTAGGCTTCGTGATACTAAACTTAGTTTAGTATCAAAGTTAAAATTCTGGTATCATGACAACACCAGCGCTTATGTATCTCATTTTACCAGAGAACAGTGCAAAACTCACTGAAGACTTCCACAGTGTGGCTTTAAGAATATGCATAATATATATTTTCTAATGTGTCAAAATTCACCTCAGCATTATTTTAAAATTTTCATGCCTTTTGTCAGGTTGCCCTTAGGCAAAGGCCTAACTCTTAATTTGCTCCACAGGTTTCTTCCCAGACTGTTTGTCATCTGAATGAAAGATCTTAATGTGGTTATACATAGAGGACTTGGAACGAAATCCTTTCCCACAGGTGTTGCAGGTGTGAGGCTTTTCTTTAGTGTGTGATAGCATGTGTGCTTTCATATTCCCTTTAAATCTGAAAGATTTGCCACATGTGTCACAACGGCTTTTTCCCTGAATGAATTTTAGAGTGACTGTTCAAGGTTTTTTTTGCAAAGAATCTTTTTCCACAGATGCTGCAGGAGTAAGGCCTCACACCTGTGTGTTTATTCAGGTGTTCTTTTAGATCAAAATTTTCTCTGAAAAATTTGCCACAGATACTGCAGAAGTACGGCATATCACCTGTGTGCGTTCTCATGTGGACCTTCAAATCAAAATTCACACGGAAAGATTTGCCACATGTTTGGCAAGAAAACGGCCTTATGTTGTCATGAATGCTCATGTGTCTACCCAAGTTTGAACTCTGAGTGAATCTTCGTCCGCAGATGCTGCAGGAGTAAGGCCTCTCACCTGTGTGGACCACCATGTGAGTTTTCAATGCCTGGTAAAGTCTGAAACCTTTTCCACATGTTTCACAGGTATGTGGCCTCTCACCTGTATGAATTACATTGTGTCTAGACAAGTTTGCAGAATTACTGAATCTTTTCCCACATGTTTTGCAAGAAAACAGCTTTTCCTTAAAAACTTCACCATGTGTGCCACATTTTAAAGACTTTTTACCTCTGCCAGGATCACAAACATTGTCTGATGATTTAAGAGAGTGACTTGAATGATTGAGTGACTTTGTTTTTCTAGCAGACACTGAGTGTCCATGACTGCTGCTGCTTTCAGGATCTTGGTTCTCAGTAAGGGGAGAGCTCTGAGCGGGGAGCTGGTGATCAATGTCTGTTTCTGGTTCATAGTTGTCACCATCCTCATTGGTAAGAGTCAGTTTAATGTTTTGAGTCCCCTGTCTCAGTTCAAGCTGACTGGTGAAGACTTCCTCTAGTTCTTTTTTTATCTGTGGAGGCTGTGGGTCCTCTTGGTCCAGGCTGGAGTTCTTCACCTGGTTACAGAGCTGCTGGTCAGAGAGAACCTCCTCCTCCTTACAGACATGTTGCTCCAGGATTTCTGAAACAACACATAACAAGACTGTTTATCAGCCCAACAGATTTATGTGAGAAAAATGAGCTGCAAATGCTAGTCCAATAGAACTAAGGGGACCCCGAACAGAGGCCTGGGATCAACTGCAGTCCATGCTTCATTTCTTAACTGCATGCAGAAAATTCAAGGCTTGTGTTTAATATTGTTGTTATTCATAAGAAGAATTTGATGATGTGCATTTTTCATGGCTGGTTTTAGACAGCAAGGTTTGACCAATTATTGGTCTGGCTGATTTTTGACATTTCCCCAATTATCAGTATCTGCATTACATTCTACCGATCACCTATTTGATTGACTGCTGGAACTCCTTTGCTCACATTTCTGGTGGATTGTTGTTGTTTGTGATGTGAAACACATTTGCACCATGCATGAAGTTATCCAACGAGTTACTGTGTTTTCACACAAAGCATGAACAATGTCCTCTTCGTGATCCTCCTCCTGATCTTTATGCTGATTTTTCCATCATGTTGTGAGTGGTTCACTTGAGTTCAGATTTTTAAAAGAATTTTTGCAAGTAAGTGAATGAAGTGAAGAACATGTTGAATGCAGCACAAATTACTTGCTAAATTTGTGTGATTTTGTGTCACACAATCGTGGTGTTTGCAGTGTTTAGAGGAACTGCAGTTTTTGACATCTTTTCATTCTACTGGTTGTGGTCTGAGTTGTGTTTTGTTTAGGCGAAAAATGTGTCCTTGTAAGTTTGCTGTGATCTGTTGGCTTCAAATGGTGTGTGCCAGGACTCTGTTGATGGACTTTGAGATTGCCTTTTAGATGTTTTCCTCAGAGGAGGTGAAGCTAACTCCATATATGGGGCCTCTCAGGCTGAAAGGGTTAATTCTCCAACTTCAAATAACACTGTCAATTTAGCTGTGCATTTAACTTCATTAAAGAGATGTGAATTACCTGAATAACCAAGCTTGATATCTATTCTCATGTTGTTCTTGCAGATAAGGAAAGATCATATTTTATTGTACAACTCCTCAGTAGCTACTCAGTATTCAAAGTAAACGTTAATTACATACTTCTTACCTTCACGTGAGTAGTAATTCTACTTATACTTAAGTACATTTTAGCCAGAGTAACTGTACTTTTACTTGAATACAACAGTCGTGTACTTTCTCCACCTCTGATCATAGGTAAAACAGTCTACCAACCTATTTTATGTAAATTTATGTGCAGGTTCTCTATTGATGGTTCAGGTTGGTCCAGGCTGGAGTTCCTCTCCTGGTAGCAGAGCTGCTGGTCTGACAGAACCTCCTCCTCCTCACAGACATGTCGTTGTGGTATCTCTAGAGGAGCACAAGAAAGTCAAATGAAACTGAACAAAAAGAATTCAATGAATGGACCTCCTCTGTTAATATTTTTCTAAAGTAATATTTCTCACCTATTCTCTGTAATTTAACGTGAGGTTTCCAAACGATATCCAGCAGTCTCCTCTGACGGTTGATCTCGTCTTCATACTCGACGATAGTTCTTTTAAAAACCTCAAATATTTCTTCAGCCGCAGCCGTTAGTCTCTCGTTCACAAAACCTCTGAGAAGATCAACAGGCAACATTTCTGTTATTTACTAGTAAAGAACAAAACAAAACAAAACAAAACAGGGACATCACTCCCATCATCCTCCAATGGATAAAAACACCCGCTTGTGATTACTTCGGTTTACTTCCTTTTTCTTCTTCGTCGTTTTTTTACTCGTCTTCCTGTTTGGGGTTTTAGGTTTTAAGGCGGTTAGTGTCCGTGTACGATGCATTACCGCCACCTTCTGGATGACATATTTGATGTAAGTGCAGCTTAAATGATTGTGCAAAACCCCACCTTCTTTCACAAGACTTCTTCCTCTTTCATTTTTTTCATAGTCTATATTTTATTTATTTATTTATTTATTTCAATAAAACAAAACAATTCATATCCAACATAAAATTATACACTTTGAATGAAAAGGAGCAGAATGAAGCGTAACCTTATAATATCTGCCTCATTTTCACAAAACATATATATATATATATATATATACCCAAGCGCTACATTCATTTCAGTTCTGTCATGTTGCTGCCTGATGCTACAGTAAAAAACAATAATTCTTATTCTCATTAATCTACACTCACTACTTCATCATGACAAACTGAAGAGAGAATTTTAGATCTTTTTGTAAGTTAAGTAAAAATGCTCAGATTCCTACCATTTCTCTGCATCTTTGCTGAGATGTTTCTACACCTTGACTGGAGTCCACCTGTGGTAAATTAAATAGATTGGACATGATTTAGAAAGGCACACACCTCTCTATAGAAGGCCTCACAGCTGATAATGCATATGATGCTTATGACATTGTCTGTGGATTAGGATTGCCTCGACACAAGGAATACGGCACTTGCAGTTCGTTTCCTGGACTTCTGTGTGTGGTCCGCTGACTCCAGCGTCAGGGCTCTCCTTGTGAGTTCTTAAATCTGCTTTGTTTGACAATTCTCTGAAGGCTGAGCTCATGCATGTTGCATGTGCACCTTTTCTTACCACACTTTTCCATTCCAGTCAACTTTCCATGAGTATGCCTTGATGCAGCCTCTGAGAACAGCCTGTCCTGAGGATTGACCCTCTATGGCTTACTCTCGCGGTGGAGAGTGTCAGTGATCGTCATCTTGGACAGTAGTCAAGTCAGCAGTCTTCCCCATGATTGTGGTAGTGTGCACTGAATCAGAGTGAGATAACTGACAAGAAACTGGACTTCTTAACAATATTCTAATATTTTGAGATAGATGATTTTTTGTGAGCAGTAGGCTATGCAACAGTCAATAGGATTGAAACAAAAAAGTCCTCAAATATTTCACTTTGTATGAAATTATTCTAGAATATACGGAGTCTTAGGAGCCACTCTCCCACCTTCACTCCCCACATCTTCTCCAGTTGTTCTTTCAGCCTTCAGTATTTCTCAAGCTTCTTGTGTTCCTAATCAAAACTTCCAAAAGAAAAAATGAAGCTTGCCCAGTGTTACAAGGTGACCTATTTTAAATGTGTCCCCTTGCAAAACTGGCATTCATGATGCTCTCAAATGTTCTATCTCTAAATGCCAGTGGCAAGTCTATGTCCAAACTAGTGTATGGTTAATTGTGTTTTTTCTTTTCTTGTGAAGGCAGTGAAAAACACTCTGTGGATAAAACAAAACTCACAAAATGATTCATCATGTTTTTGCCCTAATTTCTCCTCCTGCTCTATTTCCTGGCTGAGTGAACTTCACTGTAGTCACATTTCTCTGGCTGAACACAGCAGTATCATCGTGCATTCCCATCATCATGGTGTACCACCATCATCTGCTCTCCTCCTGGGTCTTTTAAAGAGACAGGCACCCTTTTTCTGCTGCCTCTCATCTTCTCCTCTCCCCCTGTCTGTGCATTTTTTTCCCTCAGAAGCAGAGCAGGGAGGATCTCTGAGGCGGGAAAGAGAAAGAGAAGCTCCCTTTTTTTTTACGCTTATTTGATTAGGTTGGACTGCTTATGTAATGTAGGGATGTTTTTTATATAACAATGCCTTGAAAATGTATGTCACAGGAGCACCAGTGGCAAATGCAGAGCAGAGCATTTATTAGTCACTGATGCACACTCTGGCACAGACACAGAGGCGTGCACGCTCTCACTCTGTTGCTCCAGCACAGATCTGCCTGCTCTGGCGATGCTGAGGCTGACTGAGAAGGATGCAGTTCTGCAGGAAGGTGCTGTGCAAGCCGTGTAGTGCTCGAGTCACTTCACCGGAGGAGGACATGGAATACAAGATGGGGAGCTGCATCGGAATCTCACACCGACAGGTAAACACAGGGGCTGTCTGCAGCAGAGAATCTGTGCATCATAGGGATGGGCAATAGATCAATTTCTTAAGACATATTGGTATGTTTTCAAATGTGATATTAGAGTTGGAGAATATTGTTTATATCAAAATGACACCATTATTATTATTACTGGGAAAAAACAGATGTCTGGCCAAATACTCTGCAAAAGATTACTTACAATAAGAACCATTAATAGAATTCTGCTTATTGGTTATCTATAATCTACAGTGCTTATTAAAAGTATTCACCCATTTGAGTTAATTTACACTTTTATTGATTTTATGACTCAGTATAATTTGTGTTTTTGAAAAAAAAATACTTTAAAACAGCCTCTTTAATGTCAAAGTGAAAACAGATTGCTACAACAGATTACTAGTCTCACAGTTAGTGAAATGGGGATCACCTGAGTGCAGTGAATGCGTCTCAATGTATTGTAGTATAAGGACACCTGTGTCTGGAAGGTCCAGTCACTGGTTAATCAGCATTCCTGGCTACCATTGTACCATGAAGCCAAAAGAACACTCCAAGCGACTCAGAGAGAAGTATATGTCGAGGGATGAGTACACAAAAAAATTCCAAGTCACTGAACATCCCCCAGAGTTTAGTTAAATTCATCATCAGTAAATGGAAGGAATATGTTAAATCTGCCACGATCAGGCAGTCTTCACAAACTGAGTGAGCGTGCAAGAAGGAGACTAGAGAGAGAGGCCACCAAGACACCTATGACTACTCTGAAGGAGTTAAAAGCTTTGGCAGCTGAGATGGGAGTGAGTCTGCATACTTATGCTACAGAGCTTTATGGTAGAGTGGCAAAGAGAAAGCCACTGTTGAAACAAACTCAGATTAAACCTCGACTAGAGGTCACCAAAAGGCATGTGGGACACTCCTTGGTCAAGTGGGAGAAAGTTCTTTGGTCTGATGAGACCAAAATGGAGCTTTTTCACCATCAGACAAGATGCTATAACTGGCATCAAACATTGCACATCACCACAAACACCCCATCCCCACTGTGAAGCATGGTGGTGGCAGCATCATGCTGTGGGGATGTTTCTTGGCAGCCGGCCCTGCAGTCCTTGTGAAGGTAGAGAGTAAAATAAATATGGAAAATATAGGAAAAATACTGGAGGACAATCTTATTCAGTCTGCAAGAGAAGTACAGCTTGGGAGAGAATTTATTTTCCGGTAAGACAATGACCTGAAGCACTCAACAATCCAAAAGAGAATTGGTGGCTGGACTTGAAAAGAGCTGGTCACATCTGATCCCCATGCAGCCTGACAGAACTTGATGCAGTCACTAATTTCAGATTATGTATTTTTATTTAACTGACATTAATTTGTAGAAACCTGTTTTCACTTTGACATCAAAATTTTTTTTCTTTTCAAAAAAGCCTAATTATATTGACCATGATTGATTTATTAAATCAGTAAAAGGGTAAAACAACCAAGGAGTGGAATTCTTTTTCTCGGTGCTACATATAATGTTTTCCTGGTACTATAGTAATCTAAGCAGCATCTGTATGCTACATTGTGTTCTTATATCACCCCGTGCAATGTTTGACCATTTTTCTATGGCATAACTGTATGAATTTCAATAAAACCACAGGAAATCTAAATTTCTAAAGCTATGCAATGGAGGTCTATGCGCAGGATGTCTGAGTGCATTTTGTAGCTGTGAGAAATCTGATTGGCTCATGGTGTTGGAGGATGGGGCTTGGCGATAGGTGGTTCAGCGTTGCTTACTACTACTGATTGAGATACCATTATTGCCCTAATGGATCGACACATTTTACTGGTCAGGCGTGTGTTTCCCTGGCATAAGCAGAGAAAGAAGGTGCGCTTTATGATTGGAAGAGGGGTGACATCAGCAGGGAAAAGAGCTGTGGAGATGGAGAGTAGGGGGTGAGGAGGGTGAGGAGCGTTGAGCTGCTGATTATTGTGGATGATAATGGAAACCAGGTGAACAATAAAGAGGAGCTAGTGTGCGTGCTTTTCATTCACTGAGGCAGAGTTGGAGGGAACAAGTGTGTCAACAGAGAGCTGTGATGTCTGCAGAGCTGATCAAATCAGTGTTATTTATAGAGATAGTAATAATAAGCCTGCTGTGCCCACAGACTGGGCACTCAGCTGAGGATGGCCTGTGAAGACTGCGGATAAAAAGGGACCCAAAATAAATCCCCATCCCTCTGAAGTCAATATCTGGCTCATTTTTGAATCACTGCATTGTGATTCTACCCATCAGTTGGTCTGTTGCAGCAGATTTATGCTTGAGTGTTTTAACTGCAGTTTTAACCTTTTAGGCACTGCCAATTCTTTACAGATATAGGAAAGAAAAAAAAGGGATAGAAAAAGCATTGTCACATGGAAGTTGAGAGGATGAGCACATGCAGGCTTTCTGCAGAGAAAGCCACAGGTGGTATGAATATTACATTACAGTGAAGCGAGGTGAGGCAGCTTGATTTGTTACAATGTCATTTAGCAGACGCTTTTCTCCAAAGCGACGTACATTTGAGAGCAAGAACAACACAAGCAATGATCTAGACAAGAAGAAACAACATCAGTAAGTGCCATCAAGTGCTTCAGGTCCAATTGGACGCAAGTGCTGTCATGTAGAGTTTAAGGCAGAGTACCTAAAATATACGTTGTTTATGGAGTTTTTTTTTTGTTTTTTGTTTTTTTGGTTTTTTTTGTTATTAGACAGCAACAATGAATCAAGGAAAATGTGGGATCACTAATCGCCATTCATTAGACTTCACAACAACTATTTACCAAGTACCAAGTGCTGGATCATTCCCAAAGAGCTGGGCAAAGAAATCCCAGAAGCAGAGCAGGACAGTGCGAGCTAACTATAGTTGGGAAACTCATTCAACCATTGGGGGCAGCAGTGGAGAATAGTCTGGCTGAGACTCAATCTACTACTGGGGACAACAGTAGAGAATTGCCTAGCTAAGTGCAAAGTGTTCTCTGAAGAGCTGAGTCTTTAGCCTTCTCTTGAAAGTAGACAGGGAGTCTGTAGATCGAATGGAGTTGGGTAATTCATTCCACCATTTAGGGACAACAGAGGAGAAGAGTCGAGCTAGTGACTTAGGAGCATGATGTGCTGGAAGTACCAGGCGCCTTTCGCTGGCTGAGCGTAGTGGGCGAGAAGGGGTGTAGACCTGGATGAGGGACTCCAGGTAAACAGGAGCAGTTTTAGTTACTGCTTTGTAAGCAATGATTAGAGTTTTGAATTTAATGCGAGCTGCAACTGGAAGCCAGTGTAGAGAGATTAAAAGAGGCGTGACATGAGCTCTCTTGGGTTGGTTGAAGACCAGACGTGCTACTGCGTTCTGGATCAACTGCAGAGGTATAACTGTGCATGCAGGTAGGCCTGCCAGTAATGAGTTACAGTAGAGATGAGTTAGAGAGAGATGTACAGCACGCTGACCATGAAATTATGAAATTCATACTTGCTATAGGATTTATTTTGCATCTTTAAAGGGACCCAAGGATGCTTTCATGTGGGAAGAAATAAGTCAATGAAATAATGGGTAACAGCCATGTTTGCTGGGGAAGGAAATTAGATACTTAACAACCCAGAGAATAAAAATTATTTGGATAGAATGAAAATTTATAAATGAAAGGCAAGTTTTTGCCACTGTATGCAAGAATACAATGAAACTTTGTTTGACAGCAGTCCTGTGTGACAAATTTGGAAAAAACAGAGGTATAACTACCAAAATAGACATAAAAATAATAAAAGTGCTAAAATTAGTGTTTTATTTATAATGAAACAGTCTAGCCTAGTTAATGAATATGCTCATGGTTGTTTGAATGGATTCAGGGGAGTGTGAAATTCGTTCAGGAACACCTTCATCATACATTTTTCAATTTTATTGCAAAATAGATACACAGTTTTACTTGGCGGAGAAGGCTCTGCTCAGAAGATGCTCCCTGGGTTAGTCAAGCAGCATGCTTTGACTCTACAGGGAGCACATGGCTAGAAACCACACCCATATGGAGGGATACATTTTTGACAATGCATATTGAATACAATAAATTAGTTCAAAAACATTTAATCCATAGTAGCATAAATATGAATATGGTGGTGCAACAAGCTTTATGCTATAAAGGAGGAGGCTGGGGTGGAGGAGGTTAAGTTTGCCAGCAGCAGCAGTACCAGTGTGGTGCATCAGTATTAATGTGAGCAGGGATTAGTGAGAAATACGTTGTATTTAAATGGACCGCTGTGTTGAGAGAAAGAGCTGATTGGCTGTGGCGCTTGAAGGCCATGATAGGGATCAGCTGGGTGTATGACTACTATGTCCAGCTTACATAGATACAAAGCACTGCCATCAGGCCAAAACCTCCACAATCACCACTTTTATGAGAATGAAAAAAACCACTGTATTTTTCAATTTAAATGAACACTGACTAGTGATAGTCAACATCTTTTTGACACTTACATTGGTTTAGATGTTTTAAAACCCACTGATACACGTAAAGCAGGGGTGTCAAAACTTTTTCCAGTGGGGGCCACAGTCAGAAGTATATCAGGATGGGGGAGCCACTTTTACCCACCATGAGGGTATTAAAGTTAGTACAACAATTTTAGTGAAGGTAAAGATATGCTTAGTGATTAGGCATGCCAGAAATGGCTATTTAATTGCTGATGAGGCAAATAGCCGATCATTTTAAGGATTTTGGGGTGGTCAGTCAGATTTCAGGGGGCCCTGGTCAGCTCTGGATACCACTGGAACTGTGCCTGGAACATCATTGGTGCCTCTTTTGCTGCTGTAATCCATATTCAATCAGTCAAGTAAATCAAGATATCATTTTGGCTGCCAATATGTTCATTATTTACAGTGTTGTCCCAGTTTCATCAAGAAAAACAAAATTGCCTGGTCAAAATGTTTGTTTATAGGATAAGAATTCATTTAATTTCAAGAATTTGTTTGAGGGCCAATCAAAAATGGCCTGCAGGCCATACCTTGGACACCCCTGATGTAAAAGATGACCAAAATCACTGATTTCTGAAAAAAAAAAAAAAAAAATCATGAAAAATGGAGATATGAGATAATAAACTGTTTGTTTGTTTTTTGGGAAGCAGGCTTGCCAGTTCAACCTTGCAAAGCAGTTAGATCAGCCAGATTCCATGTTTGCAATCAGGCAAATCTATTTTGCAAAGCTCCAATCTGAAAAGATTGTGCCTGGTCTGTAAACGGACCTGACCAATCAGTGTTGTTTGAGGAGAGTGAGGTGGCAGCTACAGGCGGGGTTTAGTTTTACTGGAAGCTATTAGCAATGGCTGCTGCTGGTAGCAATTAGCCTGGATGTAGCTACAGTATAGCAGCAGTTTTATCACAACTGTACCAAATATCTTTATTTAGAAAAGAGCTTAGAACTACACTTAAAGCTTATCATGACAAAAAAGATGTTATCGTTCTTCTCCTGACCTGCTTCAGCATGGGTTTCTGATAGGTACAGCAGGGTTTGTTGTACTGTTAATTAGTTTATACAATGGCTGCTGCAGGTTTAGCGAATTAATAACACAAGAGCAAAGAGCCATGATGAAAGCTTTTCTTGACAGAGGAGATGTTTTTCACTCCTCCTGATCTGCTTTGGCATGAGTTTTATCCACTGACAAGTTCCACTGTTCATAAACAACAACAGCGACTTACTGTCAAGCTCAGGTTACTCTGATTCACTCTGATTGCCCCATTATGAATGTGACAGACAGAACTTTTGTCCAATCACTATCTGAAATTTTCTTGAAAAGTCAAACCCTTTCCAAACACTTTGCATGGGACGTTTCCCAGATGAGTATTAAATATATCCATGCAATGAAACAATCTATCTGTCATGTAAGGTTAATTGAAGCCTGCCTTATTTATCAAAACATACAACAACAGCAGGCCGGGAAAGGGACTAGAGTTTCCATCTAGTCTGATCTTTCTGACTTCTCATCCTGCTGTCATTCTCTCAGCCTGTTTGTTTACAGTGTTGCCTGAGAACTAACGCCCCCCTCCACAGCCTCCTGTCAGATCAGGTGCACCCCCCCTCAAACACCTCCTGGCCCAAAGCAGACATGGCTCCCCCAGCTCCGGTTCAGTCTCCTCCCTCCTCTACCCTCACCCCTGAGCCCCCCCACTCTTGCCCCCTGTTCGGTCTGTGCCCACCCTCCGTCCTTTCCTCCCACTCAGCGTGCGATGCAAAAATAGCAGCAGAGAGACTCCTCAGAAGAGAGGACAGAAACAAACACCAGCTTTAAGTCGGGCAGTAAACACAGACTGGAGGAGTTCATGAAAAGCTGCAGGTAGACACTGAGGGAGAAGAAGTCTAGTGTTTGCAGAGGTGAGTAGTTCATGAGCTGCTGCATTGCTATCGATTTTGGATTATTTCTTTGGTCTATAATCACCTTGCTGATTGATTAGTCAGTGTCTGAAGAAAGAAGGACAGTGGGGAAAAGGTAGGGTCTGTTTGGGCTGGAATGAACTTGTGTGGCATTTGTTTTGGTCTCTGTATATAATGATGAAGGTTGTCTTAGCAACTATAGGAGCATGTCTTCTAACAACATATTATCGTTCTAATCAGTACTTCATCACATGAACGTAATACTGATAATATTTTTAGAGTCAAGTGCTATTCACATTTAAAGAAAAATAAAGAGAAACTCAAGTGAGTGTATTTGTTTGCATGCATGTAGATGTATTCAATGTGTAAATATTTCAAACTAAAATCATTTTGTCTGTTCATAAAGCAGTGCTCTTCAGCCTTTAGCCTCCCTTACTTATATCTCACAAAAGTTGAGCCCCTAAAAACTGACATATATTTTTGATTTGATTATTAATTGATACTATCCAAACAGAAAAGGCCTCATTAAAACCTGTTCTAAGCAAAATACCTTTGTACAATCTGTCCACTAAGTGTGTTGATAGTATTTAGGTATGCTATTATATATATTAACTAATATAATTTTTAAAACCTCAGAGCAGTCAAAGTGTTATTCATTGTTGCACCATATTTAAAACTATACCCTAATACTGACATATCAATCAAGTTTTGAATGCAGGACTTTTACTGGTATCAGTGCGTCCCAACACTTAATATACACCTAAGAGGTCCACAGTAGACCGCATCCTGGCACTTCTGGTCCTCACTAAAAGCTATTGGGGATTCAACAGGGGATTCTTTGCAGCCTATGTTGACTTACAGAAGGTGTTTGACCCGGGGAGTAGAGATGCCCTCTGGAGGATTCAGGATAGCTCATCCAGCTGATGTCTGCCCTATATTCTGGTACAGAAAATACTGGGAAGTGTGGTGCTCCCCCTTTGACTTCTTCCCAGTTGATTCTGGGGTAAGGCAGAGGTGTGTCGTAGCCTCTCCTCTCTTCAGTACCTGTATGGACTGGATAATGGGGAGGGTAACAAGGGCAGTGAACTGTGGAGAGTCATTTGGATATCTGGTGATGATGCTGTGATCCTTGCAGAGACTGTAGATGTCCTGTGAGGAGGTTGAAGCATTGAGAATGCACATCTTCTGGGGCAAAACAAAGATCCAGGCATTTGGGAATGCTGCCATCGAGTCTGTGTCTGTGGACGATGAGTGCATGGAAGTTGTGGAGCAGGTCACCTACCTTGGGGACGCAATCCATTGACCCACTGGTTGTGAGGCTGAGATCATCAGACTTTGACAAAAGTCTTTTGGCCCTTGGTCCTCCTGGTCTTACTATACTCTTGTGAGGCCTGGATGTTGACTGATCGCCAGAGCCGCCAACTGGACTCCTTTGTGACAACTTCAGTTTGGCGCATCCTTGGGTATGGTTGACAGGACTGTGTCTTTAATGCAGACGTGCTCAGAAGAGCGAGGATGGGAAGGGTCAGCTGCCTGATACTGGAACAGCAACTGCACTTTTATAAGCACCTGGTCAGCGGCCTGATCCAGCTCACTGCATACTGAGTGCCCAGGACCGGATGGGCTGGTCCAGATGCCGGGAGCCTCTGCATACATTGTGGAAGTGTCAGCTGGGAGGACACTTGGAGAGATAGGGCATGGGTCTGGCGTAGGCCTGGAGGATGGCCATTAGGAAGCCAGAACCATAAAGGACCAAGGTTGATGAGGCAAAGTGCTGAACCAGCATATGCTGGTTATAATATAATTACTACTTTTTCTAAAGAAAACAATTTTCATCTTTTTCAAGACACTTAAGTGAAATCTCTTTAACAGAATAACCTTTAACTAAATGTTATCTCACAAAAAGTAAGCAACTCTGTTTTTTCTGCAAAGTTTCTGTCAACTTCACTCCATTCTTCAGGGCTGCTGAAATGTATTTTAGGTGTGCTTGAGCATGCCTAGAAAGGGTCTCAAATCACCCATGACACAAAATACATCTATCCGTTCATCTTCTACACCCCTTATCCTGTTCAGGGTCATGGGGGGCTAGAGTCTAACCCAACTATCACTGGGCGAGAGGCAGGGAACACCCTGGACTGGTCACCAGTATAAAAAATAACCATCCATAGGCAAAAAAACAAAACAAAGATAGAAAAAGTTAAAGCTACATTCTGTAGACTTTTTTGCACTCAAATGTCTACATTACTGAAAAAGACCTATGTCATATTTGTTGCCATATTGCCATTGCTGCTCTGTCATAGTGGCCTCCATGACAGAGCAGCCTGGACTTGACGATAGTTTTGTACTCAAGACCACACTAGCCAAGACCAAGACTTGCTCAACCAGAGTGCACTAAGCCCAAGACAAGCCGAGGCCAAGACAAAACCAAGACCAAGACCATAAAAATCAGTTAAAAAAAACCTTGACAAGGTTGAACAGTTAAAGAGCTTTCTCTTTTTCTTTTTAATAAATTTAACAGATAAATAATGTGTCTGCAACTTTTTCATAGCACAACATGCAAAAATCTCAAATCTTAACAGATTTGTTCAACTAACTTCTTGTAAAAAAATAAATCCTTGTATGCATCTAAAAACCGCTGGCAAGTCCAGAATTATTTAAAAAAATCTGAAAATTGGATGTTTATCTTGATTTGTCAGGTGGATGAAGGTGTGCAGAGGTATTTCTGACTAGAAATAAGATTGACTGACTGTCCGAGTTTTTGCAGTTGTAGCTATTTGTTGTTTTAGCAAGTGCCTCTCCTTATTATCACATTAATGACGTCAAAGAATAGCAGATCAGTGCTGGTTTCGACCGCTCTTCATGGAAAATCCTGAGTCCGGCCAGTCTGAGAGACAAAGCCGAGTAAAAATGCTCTCAAGTCCGGGACAAGACCAAGACATTCAAGACGTCGTCTTGAGACCAGTCTCAAGACTAAGACCGTTCTTGAGTACTACAGCACTACTTGATGAATAATCCATATAGCAGTTCCTCTTCTTGACAATAATTTTAAACAAAAGTGTCGTGTTAGAGGGCTGTATCTAATCAAAAGAAAATTCAGCCACATAGTGAGTAGAGTTACTGACATTTCTGTAGATTTCTACATTGCATTGACTCTGTGAGACATGACAACCTGTCGCTGTTCAGGCCTGGTTTCCCAAAATATACCAACACATGAACTCATTTCTAATGAAAATTTGGAAACATTTTATAGCAGATTCTTCCAACATTTCAAGCAGATTACTCACACTTCAGTGGACATGTTGGACAATTCTTTCAAAAATTCAGAAATTAGAGCAATAATGCAGAAAAGCCAAAATGTAATGTCCTCTTATATAAATGCAGGGTCTTAGGAGGTTTAAACAGCCATATAGAAAGGTGAGCCTTCTCACTGATGGGTTCTTCTTCATATAGCATCACTGCTCATTCCAGTCTGTTTCATAACCAGTGAAAATATTCTCCCATGACCTTTAAAAAGCAGCTTTTTGTTTCGATGAAGGCCTATTTGGGTTTTTGCATCAGTGATGGGGTCATATACAGGGCAGGAAACAGTGACCTCATCTTTAAGGGGTCCGGGCAACAACATTATGTGCTCATCTAAACCAAAGAGCTTAAAAGATGGCTCATGTTAAGAGACTGACATGCCAGCGCTGAGGTGAAAACAGACCTGGCAACTGTCTAATCATATGATTTCCCCTCAGCGCTTTCTGTGCTCTGAAACACTGTGGCCAGTTAAAGTGCACACGCGTCCACAGAGTGAGGGCTGAAATTACACCCCATTCACACAAATAGCAAAGAGGAGGGGATGAGAGACGAGCTGCCACATCACACAAGTGAGAATTAATCTGAGGGGGTTTACAGATATTAATTTCCTCGTGAGGGTAGCCAAGTAGACACGTGAGACTAGAAATTAAATAAAGAGTAAGGATGAATTTAACTGGAATAGATGGCTGGACTCGTTTGGGAATGAAGTGTGCATAGCAAATTGTGCACAAGACTGGAATAAAGTCTAACAGCAGTGGACAGGACAGATATCTATTTATAAAGTCTGATAAATTCAGGTCAGTGCTTTCTGACTACAACGTACAGTCCCCGCAGTCATATGAGGAATGCACAAACAGCCTTTCTGTGGCACGAGTGTTTGCCGCTCAGATGTAAGTCAGACAACAAAGAAATACTCCTGCGAGGCAGAGGGACTGTCAGAGGATGTGCAATAAGGCTTAAGAATGGATTCTACCTGTATATTTGCACATGAACCCATGTTTGAGCGTATTTTCTGGAATATAATTTCAATATTTAGTTCTGAAAATTGTAGTAAAAATGAGCCTGGATCATTTAAATAGCCCTGGAGTGACTTATTTTTCCTTAAACAGACACTAGAGTCATCACAATCTAATGTTTACCACTTGAAAAGCAGTTTGCAGTGTCACCCAGTCTTAGTCACTGTGCTACTCTGCTCCACTCAGTCACATGACATGCACAGACACAAACATTTGTTCCTGTTGTTGATGCCTTTTTTGAGGACCTGCTGTTCAAATAACTACAAAAGACATAGAAATAATGATTTTCTTTCAACTTAGAAGATGATTTACTACAGCTATAAACTCCACTTCCAAAAAAGTTGGTACATCATATAAAATGTGGACAGAAAAAAAACAGAATGCAGTGACTTGCAAACCTTTTCCAAATTTAATAGAATAAAGCATCAAGACAAGGTTTTTCTAGGAAACATAAAGTACTGTGCAGAACTTTTAGGCGTGTTTGGGCGAAAAAAATTGAGGCTGAAGTAAGATGTAGATGTGGTGAGGGCACCATTGGGGATGGGAAGGAGGATTGACACAATCCTGATAGTGCTCTGGATGTTCTTGCATATTACCAAGGGCATGGGAAGATAATCAGTTGAAAAAATACAAAAGTCTAGGATGGCGCAAGCATGGCCTAGCGTACCATCCAGACAAGTAGCAGGGTTGCAATGAGCTTCTGGTCACCCTTTGGATGTCCCAGGGACCCCAAAACCACGGGCCTCCAATGGGTGTATTACCAGGGGTGAAAAGGCCCAGACAAAAAAGATGCAGTCCACTTTGACCTTAGCTGCCGAGTGATGCACACTTGTCGATGTGTGTCGACCCTGACTCTGGCCACCCTCTCCCCTCACTCCAGCCCTGGGCTGTGGCACATCAGGCAATGTGATGAATCCTTAGTGCCCTGCATGCCTAAAGCTAATACACATGGCTGTACATACATTCTGAATTTGATGCCTGCAACATGCTCCAAAAAAGTTGGGATATGAGCAATTTTTACCTCTGTTACATCAACTTGATAACAAAAGAGTCTGAGGATTGAAGACAATTATTACATTGAATTCTTCACCATTCTTACTTCATGTGTGTCTTAGGTTAATAAATGCAATTAGATATTTTTTCAAAATTGTTCTGCCCTAGTTTAATCCCTAAATACTGTCTTGGATGTTTAATAAAATGATTTACTACTTTTTTTTGTTGAAAAATACATTAGATGAGCAACTCAAAAACAGTCACATATTAAATCACAATCAGGGGTAGTGGTAAGGCACGGCCCTATGCACGCAGGTGGTCCAGGTTCAAGTCCAGCTGTTTTTGACTCTATCCAGCCTGATAAATTTATCTTAAATGGCTTTCACAATACTGTGGGGGGGGGGGGGGGGGGGCATAACTACATTTATTTCCCAAATTGTTCAGCCCTGATGCAGGCCAGTTTAGTAGCCTCACTCTTACATCGTGAAGCCATGGTGTTGTAACTCATGCATGATGTGACCATAGAATTGGACAAACCCTGTGTGACGCCGGTCGTCTGCTTACAATAGAAGGACTCAAACGGCTCTTGAAGCCAATCCATGGAGGCCTCCATATTGAAATTGCGGTCTCAACCGAGCTTTGGATCAACCTAACGGCCTGCCCACTAAGCTCAACTTCCTGTCAGCCTGCTAGCTAGCATTCTGGTTGACAGAAACGGAGCCTCTGCCTGCCGAGTTATCTGTCAATCAAATGAGACGCGCCAATCAGCTTTCATCTTAAATATAATCCAAACAACTGTGGTACCAAAAAATTCACCCCCCTTACAGTGGGAGCACAATAAGACATGAGCTAATGAGACACGTTTGGTGTTTTGAACCAGGCTGTAAACCAGTTTATTTCTAGTGTCAAAACTGGCTGTTTAACATGTGTTCAGACAGGACGTCCTGTGTTCCTGCAGCCAGCCTCAAGTGGACACTTGCAGTATTGCAATTTTTTGCACTTCTGCATCGGCTTCATTTTTCAGGACCAGAGGTTGCTGCTTGGATGTGACTTGGCATTGTCTTGCTAAAATAAGCAGGGACGGCCCTGAAAAAGATGCCGTCTGGATGGAATGCTACGTTACTCCAAAACCTGTATCTGCCAGTATTAATGGGGCCTTCACAGAGGTGCAAGTGACCCATGCTATAGACACTTATACACCCCACAACATCATAGATGTCAGCTAAAGTTAGTTAAAGTTGATCTGTTTGGAAATTAAATGTGTTTTCTTTGTGCTGTATTCTGGATACAGGTCCTAAAAGTTAAACTATGAGATTTAAGTAAGAAAAATGCTTTAGAGGAATGAAGCCATCAGAAATTTCAAGTAAACTTCTGGATGTCTGAGGTGCACAGCCTTTGGCAAAACGTTGGCAATATTTGTTACACACTTCAGTAGACACAGACTAGAAGTTTCTCTTTTGGATCGCTCACATTGCCTTGGCACCAAGTCAGGTGGTAATAAAATGAACATTTATGACATGCATAAACTTTTTTTTCAAAACTTTATTAGAATTAAAAAAAACAAAAACATTCCACTCTTTTGCCAGATGAAATCGGGGATAGTTTCAGTCTTTTCAGGAGTCCTCATACCACCTTCTCTTGAATTCATTTCTAGAATTTGACCTCTCAAGACTCCTCTTCTATGAAGATTCCTCTTTCTTTTGTTTTTAAGCCTCTATCAGCGGAGGTAAAACCTGCACTTTGCCCCATGAGGGAGGCCTTACCACAAAGGCCTCTAATCTCCAAAACAACACACACTTAGAGCTCTCCCTCCGTGCTAGCTGAACCTCATACCAGAGACGTGTAATCCTGTGGAGCATGACTGTGTGACTGCTGAGCCCCACAGATCCCCTCTTCTCTCTCTGACCCTGGGTACAGCAGTTCTACTCTGATGGTCCCTCTGTGCTGGTGTCTTTCAGCCAGCTGATGTGAGAGGGTGCTAGTTTGGGCGGTTGTGGCCGTGCAGCCGGCTGAGCCATGGGGAACGACAACAGCACGACTGAGGCGTTGGTAAGGACAAGCTTGATGGTTTTGGATGGCTGGACAGCTGGTGGCTCCCCCACTTTTGCTGCTTTACATGCTTTTATTTCTTTCATGCAGAGATGACTTACCAAACTAACACTTATTGGCTTTAATTCTACCTGCTGGACTCGCTAAAACAACTCTAAAATCCTCACTGGTCTTTCTGTTCCTGTCTCCTATCAGCTTCATGGGAGACTTTTTAAACAAGGATTTCAGAGTAAAACTATTTAGAAATAAGGTTTAAATGAATATAAAAAACAGGCTGATTTTGATATGGATAGTTTTGAGGATGCCTGTAAATCATTTTCATTACCATGCTTGATTGTGGCTTTTTCTCATAAGCTTTTTGTCATGACCCATTGATCTGGTTTGTGTTTGAAAGCTTGAAAACTCATATTTTTGGGTGAATCATGAATGGCTTCTGTCTTGAAATAAAACTAGGCAGTATGGACTAAAACCTCAATACATTTTAGCTGAAGGGCAACACATGTAAACATTTTTTCTTCTGTAAAAAACACATGACAATATCAGAAATATAAACTTTGATATGAATCAAGTGATATAAATGTTTTTAAAACGTTCTACACACTTAGATACTGAAATATTTTTCAGCATGATAAAATCTCCATAATTTATTTGATCGCTGGTTTAAAAAAGTGCAGAGACTTGATGGACTTTACTCAGATTTTAACCAATAGAAACAGATCACTTTCTTAATTGCACAAATAAGTTGGCAGCATTAAGAAAAGAGGGTGGAACTGATGAATTTGGAGGGAAATCTGTGCTTCTTATCAGTGACATGTCACAAAGCTACAAAAAGATCCCCCCCCCAAAAAAATAATAACAAAGCGAACTATTCGAAAAAGTCCTTGCTCTTCGCCAGTTTTACCCACTTTTGTATTTGTAATTTGCCATTGCATTTGTGTGATTAAGACAGTGTTCTAAATCTTTGCCATCAAGTTTTAATAATTAAAAACAATAGAATTAACAAAAAATATAGTTTTGTTCATTGAGAAAAAGATGAATATAATTTGATTTTTAGTTATGACACAAATTCTTTAAAAATACATTTTTATGTATATTTCTATTAAAAATGTTGACTAGATTATCCTACAATACAATAGATCCACATTATGATGCTGTGTGAAATGACATGATATGTGTGTGATATGATATATCAGGACATGAACTGATATAATCCGTTATGACAGAACACAACCTATTATGATTGGGCAGGATACGATATGATATGACAGGATATGACAGAAAACAATACTAGGGATGCACGATATTATTGGCCAGATATTGGTATCGGCAGATATTAGCAAAAAATCCAAATATTGGTATGAGCAGATATCAAAATTTTTGCCAATATTTACGTCCGATATTTTAGCCGTGCATATCAGCATATATCAACCGTAAAATTTGGCCATACATACTAATAAATTAGTGGAGTTTTAGGCTGGACCAACACACCTATATAAGTTAAGAGTTTATTCATTCTTATTCTTATTCTTTAAACTTTAAAGTGTTTTTTAAGGAAAAAAAGTATGTTTCTTTTTTCATCCTCAAACCTAAAATTGTGGACTGAATTTTTAGTTATGTAAAACATATTTAAATATTGGTATTGACATCTGTATTGGCTAAAATGAATCTATAAATATCGGCATATCGGATATAAAAAAATTCCAATATCGTGCATCCCTAAACAATACTGTATGATACAACATGATTAAAAAAAAATGATACCATATAATGGAATATGATGATACGATAGATACAACACAATATGAAACACAAAGATGCAATATGATACAATGTTGTGCAATTTGATAATAACAATAATTGTGATATCATATAGGCTAATATAAAGATGTTATTAGAAACAATTCAACATGACAGTACACAATACAATACCTATGATATGATGATAATGATACAATACAATATGATATAAATCTGGGCTGGGCAGTTAATTACACATTAGATTTGACTGCAGTATGGCCTGCTGCAATTTTCAAATCCCAGACAGTACAATACTTCCTTAACCTGAAATGTGTTGAAATGCCAGTTTGATTAAAAAAAATTTGCAGCAGGGTTTTTTGCTCTACACATTATGAATTAATTCAGGTGTCTTTTTATAGAATAATTTCTATAAAAAAATCCAACTTTCCCTGTTCATGTATACGAGTTTCTTAACCAAAACAAGAATAACGAAACATCCTTTTCAGTACAGATTTAGAAGTTTGTGCCGTGGCTGTGATCAATGTTTTTCTGCTGATACTTCCAAACTTTCTTTGCTTCTTTTTTTAGAAATCCATCATGGTTTGAATTATCTAACAAATCCTGAAGGTTGCATGTGGAGTTGTCACTGCAATTAGATTGTTTTAAGAATTTTTTTTTTTTTTTTCAAAGCAGACAGCGTTAAAAAAAACAGACATTTCCACATGTGACTGGTGAACCTCTGCTGTGGAATTCAGGATTATTCTAATAGGATTAAGTAAACACTTCTGTCTTTAACTACAGATGACTGTGTGTGAGAGCAGAGTGGGTTTAATGTCGCTACCTCTGCCTAGTTAAAAACATGAAGTGTGTTAGTGCATACCACTAATGCTGTATGTACTGTGAAGGAGGGCTTCCCCCATTAAGATGTTGAATTCTTTCATTCCCTGTTACAGCCAGAAGAGGGCACTCCAGAGAACATTGTTCTGTTTCCACCCCAGGAAAATCAAAATGAGTCTCTGCAGGTACAACCAGAGCATGTGTGTGCAAGTGTGAAAGCCTGGGGGATTTTTTTTTATCTGGTGTGAATGTGAGCTTTACAGAACATGAAAAACTAAACAAAACACTTGTGATTATTTTGCAGAGCTCAATAATGCCACTGAAATAACAAAATGACCCTCCTGTGTGCTGTTCTATTATTAAACTAAGAATCATGTTGTCTCTTAAACTTTCATAGCTTAAAGGAAAAGACAGCCATAGGGGTAATGAAACAAATTCAGCATTAAAAAGCAGATCTAAATCAATTTCCTAATCTTAAAGATTCAGAAAAGCAAAGAAAATAGAACTGTTTGCAAACCTCATACAGCTGTTTTTGGCATCAGTTATTTAGGGAAATTCAATTCAATGCACTGTGCAATGATGCAGTTAGATAAGGTTTATTTTTAATTCTCCAGACGTTGGATTGAACTCTACGTGACACAGCAGAGTCTTGTGCTTTGAGTCTCCAGTCTGTTTATACATCTGATTGTGTATTTTGCATTTGTGTACTTTGTGTTGGCAGCTTTGAGGAGTGAAACATGAATGATTGATGGATGGATCTGTCTTATTTTACATGTCACGAACACAAAAGACCTAACCCTCATGGACTTAATAGCAGGGGTGGAAAATAACTAATCACATTTACTCAGATCACAGTTACCAAGTATTTTCTGTGGATACTTGAGTTCATTTTGAAAGCAGTATTTTTCTTCTACTTAAGTAACTTTTAACCAGAGTAACTATACTTTTACTTGAGTAAAATACTCATGTACTTTTACATAGGAGCACAAAGTGAGAAAGTGATTACACATCACATCCCAAAACAGCAAAAACTAGAGCGTTGATATCCCAGGCTTAAACATTTCTGGGTTGATTTTAACTCTATTCTGAGTGGAATTATCTTCAGAGTTATTTGACAGTGTTGATCCACCAATGTTAGTTCAGCTCTGTAAAGAGTCAATTGATCTAAGCTCCGCCCACTGGGATTTCAAATCTGGGGGGACCTCTGGGCAAAGTTTCCCATTATGCCTTTCAGCAGAGTGTTTATTTGTGTTTAGATTTTTCTCATGTCTCAAATAGATTGTTGTTTTTTATGTGAGACACATACACCATGAGTGAAGTTATCCACTGAGTTAGGGTCCCTGCCTGCGACTTTCATTGTTGTTCCTAGAGGATGCATGGGGTGCATTCTAAATCAGTATGCATTGCCTAACTCTGAGGTTGACTCTGCTTTGTTCTTGACAGAAAAGACCTACCTTGCCCCAGATTTTCAAGAGTTACTGTCATATTATAAAGTATTTAGCATTTTAAAAGTGTCGCTGAATTAGTGTGGACCAATATGGACACTTTTAAATTTAACTCATTGAGTTTGATGAATGCAGTCAATTTTGCTGTGTGTTTTATTTTATTATAGAGTGTGACTTTACCTGAACAACCTGGTTGGACATCTATCCTCCTGTTGCTCCTACCACTAAGGAAAGATCATCATCCTTTACTCAGTATTCAGCACTTAAAGTAAACTTTAAATTAGATACTTTTTAATTGTACTTGAGTAGATTTTTAGACCAGTAATTTTACCTGTACTTAAGTAAATTTAAGTAAATTTTCACCATAATAACTGCTTTTTCCACCTCTGCTTATAAAGACACCAGAGATAACGACGCAGTGTTCCAACAGAACAGTTCATAAGAAGCAGTCTGCAGTAACTGTTTGCACAACAGAGCAGTTAAAGATCCTCATATGTTATTCACCTAAGCAGAAAAGGTCAAACATATCGGAAGGAAACTCGACCTGTTTCAGATGTCAGTGCGTGCATGCAATTTCTTCTGACAGAGTTGTCTTTTTCAGCTTTCAAGTTGGCAGGTGATAATTTGTGCTCACAGATGTGTTATGGCAAGATAACTTTGTAAACATATCAAGTAAATAAGTGTTAAATTTTCCTTTTTACAGCAAATGTTAACTTTTTGTGGCATCTTGAATGCTGTGCCCTAACATCTCTTACTTTATTGTCATTGTTTGTTAATACTATCATGGATTTTTGTGTGTAATGCAGCATTTTCATGCCATTTTAAAAGTGATTTTTGTTCCATTTTTGCCTTTATGAAATGTAAAGGAAGATGGGATATTTAAAAGGAAAAATGTCAAGCAAAACATTACCATCACTTTAATGTCAAGGCCACATTGGTGACACTGATAGGTCAGAGATGGCTGTAGTAGAAACATTCCTTATTACTTATATGAGCATCTCAAAAACATTAGAATAGCCTGAAAAAGTTCATTTTCCCTGTAACTTAATTTAAAAAGTGAAACTTTCATATACTCTACATTAATCGAACATAAAGTGAAATAATCATGTATTTCTTTTTAAAATCTTGACGATTATGGCTTACAGCTCATGAAAATCAATGATCTTGTATCTCAAAATACCAGAATAGTACAGAAGACCTATTAAAAAAAGAAATTTATATTACAGAAATGTCATCTTCTGAAAATAATGATAATCTGTGCTTATTTGATAATTGTTCTGGGCTCCTTTTAGATGAAGTATGGCATCAGTGCAGCATGGCATGGGGGCAATTATTCTGTGGTACTGGAGGTGTTATGAAGCCCAGGTTGCTTTCACAGCAGCTTTTAGCTCAGTGATTCTCGACCTTTTAAGCCCGCGGCTCCCGAAATGAAAACCACAAAAAAGTGGTTAAAAGGAGTTAATAGTGGCAATAATGGGTAAACAGAAGCAAGAATAGCTGGAAAGTGTCCAGAATTGTTTAAATTGACAAAAAAATGGGTTTAAAGTGGCAAAACGTGTTAAAATTGGCAAAAATTGATGGGAAAAAGTAATGAAAATGGGTTCATATTTGGCAAGATTGGTGTTAAGTAGCAGAAGTGGGTAAAAAAAAAGAGGCAAGAATTGATCCAAATTGTGCTGAAATTGATAAAAAGTGGCAAATACTTGTAACAAAACTGGGTGGTAGACAATCATTTCAAAAGAATTCATAGTTTTTTCAGGGGGTCCTGACCCCCACGTTGAGAACCACTGCTTTCAGCTCATCTGTACTGTTGGCCCTGCTGTCTCTCATCCTCTTGATAAAACTCTGATATGGAAGCCTGTAGAGATCAAAATTTAAATGAAAAGTCTGATTTGAAAATTAAAATACAATAACAGAAATGCTTTTTAATTTTTCAATAATGGGTGCATTTGTTTTTACTCATGAATAAAACTGAAGTTCAGTTATTCATAAGTTTCATCTTCAAACATGTCACTTTCCTAACATAATTCAACTGAAAAAGAAAAGTACTCTATTATTTAATCCTCAGGAAATGTTCTTCTAAATAGCTCTCACAACTCAATTGGTTTGGCTATTTTGAAACTAAAATGCATTATTAGAAATGCTCTTTTATTTTCATTTTTGACTATCTAAAAAGTCTAATTTGAACAATACAAATGATAAGACAGCATTACAGTATCATTTATGAGTCAAAAGCACACATGTTTTTGAAAATAATGCTGTTTAGTTTTAAAAAGAACCACTCCCTTTGGATAATGAGGACAATTCAACAGAGCATTTTCTGAAATGTAAAGGTTAAATGTATTTTTCTTTTTCATTTTAATAATTTCATACATTGCGCAAAAGTGAAGATGAAATTTACAATGCTAATAAAATATTAATTTTATTTATCAATCAAAAAATGTGCACACATTTTGAAAATTAAAAAACATTTCTGTTATTCCCTTAAATGCCACTTTTACTTTTCATTTTAATAATGTCAAATATTGTGCAAATTGAAGATGAAACATAATTCACTAAATAGGTAATTGAATTTCAAGTAAAAATGTAAACACATTCTGAAAATGAAAAAGCATTTCCAAGAATGCATTTCAGTTTTCAAAATGGAGTTATGAGAGCTTTATAGCAAAACATTTTCTGAGAATGAACAATTAAGTACTTTTCTTTTTCAATTGAATTATGTTAAGAAATGTGCATGTTTAAAGATGAAAATTAAAAGGAAAGCTGAATAAATTAAGTTCAATTTTTTTGAGTCAAAAATGCATCCATTATTGGAAAATTAAAAGCACTTCTGTTACTGTGTTTTAATTTTCAAATTGACTTTATATTTGAATTTTGACCACCATCAGCTTCCATAGTATGATGCAGGAGGATGCTGTTTCTCTCTTTGCATGTATTCATACTGCATGTGTGTAGCTGTAACCAAAGCTTGTTTGAAGTGTAACCTGATCCTCCCTCTGGGGGTCACTGCAGGCCCGACCCTTGGCCTAATTCCCAGCATTCACCTGCAGAGGCACTGTCAGTCAGTCAGCTAGCCAGTGCAACCAACCAGCCAGAAAACAGCAGCAAGAGAAAGAGGAGGGGGAGGAGGCAGGAGCAGAGGTGGATAAAGGAAGAAAAGAGGGAAGCAGGAGGAGGAGGGAGTAAAAAGGAGTGGAAAGAGTTTACAGTAAAGGGGGAGGAGTCTGCTCAGCACTTCCCTGTGTCTGCTCAGTCAGTCCAGTCATCCTCAGCAGGCAGACCTCTGTGTAGAGACAGTGTAGAGTTTCTGGATTTAACGCACACTAACACACGCTGCAGGAGAGGCAGGAGGCGCATGGAAATTTAAGAGGGGAGCAGAAGGAGAATACGAGGAGAGGAGGAAGTTAGCTGAGTCAGTACGAGCAGGAGGAGGAGGAGGAGAAGAGGAGGCGTCAGCAGCATGTGTTGCAGCATGTTTGTGTCCCTTCAAAACACTCAGAGCCCTGCAGAGGTAGCAGCTCCGCACTGAGAGTCACCTTCACTGCTCGGTAAGTGAGACACAGAGGAGATGATGGGAGGGAAGTTGTGAGGAAAGGAGGCAGGATAGAGAGGATGTTGTTAACCTACCCGTGAGAGAGCACTTTGTTTATATCCCTACTGTGGATGTTTCTACCTCTGGATATGTGGCATGCTAGGGCTGTGCAATAAGACTGATAGTCCTGTCTTGATATGTGTTAGCCGAATGGCGATGCATGCAGTGGTGGAAGAAGATCAAGCCTATAGAAAAAGCATACCTGGTGAAAGTTTACTGAAGTATAAATAAAAGTACCAGCCTATAAAGCTGCTCAAGTACAGGCAAAAAGTAAGTCATTTAAAGTTTACCCAAAGTACTGAGTAGCTACTTTTGTTACCAAAGGAGCTTGCACAGTAAACTATGATCTTACCTCTGGAGACAATGAATCTCGATCCCGATCGTTTACCATAAGGTATGATGTCCTCTAAAGTGCAACAGCTGTTTTGGGATGCAATGTGTGTAGCAAAGTGCTACTGACCGTCATGCGTTTTGAAAGTCAAAATGCTGGCCAGTTTCAAGTTGGTGGAAAAAAGCTTGGACCTCCTCATTTTGGCTTTTAGTGCTTTTAATTTTCCTCAGTACTGCTTTTTAAAATGTAGAGAAGTATAATACTTCCCCCAAGAAATACTTAGGTTAAAGTAAAATTACTGATTTTTTAATGTAGTAAATATCAAAGTAAATACCTTACATACGTATATCCAGGGGTGGAAATAAACATTTATTCTAATGATTGTCACTATAGGTTGTTTGCAGATGACCTCATGGAGGAGCAGACTTCTGACGGTGTGCAAGAAGTGATTTTGGCATAGGGAAGTGCTACCAAAAGCCCATGTGTTGAGCTTTTTACGACTATGCCAATCATTTAAATTGCTAAAATAAAAACATTTTTATTTCTTAAGCTGGCCCCATCTAAAGTCTGGACAAGTGCTGTCACACAATGCTCGTGCATTGTCCGTTTCCAAAAAAAGCGGTCCGTTTTGGTTCAGTACAGTTTGTCACAGTTTAGATCATTAAACTCAAATTTTACCCGTGTTTCCTCAGCTGATGTCCATCTCACCAACCTCCAGTCTCACTCGTTATGACAGGAATTCTGTCTCTTTTAAGAGATCCACATCGTTTGGCTCAGATCAGAAGAGATAGTTGTTTGGCTCTCAAAAGCGTCTCCATTTGGTACCAGTTTGGCTTTTTAAATATGGATTAAATAATGACAAAGCACGGAGGAAAAGAAACTTGCACTCAAAGGGAGCTAACTATGGTGACTTACATAGAAGAGATGTTTCGTATTACTCCTTTGCTTACCTCACAAGGTTTATTTGATTGATAGCACATTACTGTTTTAAATAAAGGCATGATTGTGAAAAAATAAGGATTTTTTCAGGTTAAAGGGGCTCAGTTAGCCTCTTGGCTCAGTACAAGACTCCTCTTCTTGTCTCCCTTCATCTGACAAGGCTTGATGCTAGAAGGTCTCCAGGTCTGAGTAATTTACAGTAGTTATCGCCTCCATGCTAGGTAAATCTGTTAAGTGTAGAGATCGTACTGAATGTATGTAGAGCTGTAAAGGACTAACTCTCATCCGATCCCATCTGTGAATATTGGCATATCAAATATTGGCAAAAATCCAACATTGTGCATCCCTAGCTGGTACAACAAAGTACAGAAACTTAATGGTCTTCAATTGTATTTTAAATAAAAGCGAGAGAGTACTGTCCTTGCTCCTGGCAGGTTCCACATTATAAAGAAATGACTGAAACATTACAAATATAAAATATACAAAAAACACTGAGGATTATGTTTTTTTAATACGTTAATTATATGAACATTGAACAGTGGAGGGCACAGACAGTTACAGCGCCTATTAAAAGTACACCCCCTTGGATGTTTTACCCTTTTATGATTTTATAAATCAGTCATGGTCAATATAATTTGGCTTATAATTTTCAATAACCTTTTCTCTGAGTTGCTTGGAGTGTTCTTTTGTCTTCATGGTGTAATGGTAGCCAGGAATACTGATTAACCAGTGACTGGACCTTTCAGACACAGGTGTGTTGATACTTCATACTCCCTGTTTGGTTCATTGCTAATTGTTTATTCTATTAATCCCAAAGTTCATGCCTTTGCTATGTCTGTGTCTATTAAAACAATTTGTCAACATCTATTTTTTTAAAGGTGCTAATATAAATACAGCTAGTATTATTAATATATCATTATTACAGTCACTTATGATATGATACACTTTATTTGTCTTGGACTCAGAGTGCTGCACACATTCAGCTGCCAACACAATAATCTGAATAATAAATTAGAACAATAAGCACAAACTTATGACTGCTGAAGTCTTTTTCTTTGTATGTCCTCAGTCCTTATACTTTAAAGCGTATTTTAAGGACTGAAGTTTTATGTTTTTGTTATGTATTGGTATTGATATCTGCTTTTGCTCAAATTAATTTATAAATAAAGGCATTTTAAACATCCAGTATTGTTTCTCCATTACATTTTCATTGCTATCGCCCAGCTCGACTTTGGTGCGTGACAATTAGGGATCCACAGCCACAGTAAACATAAAAAACAGGACTTTCAGTTGATACATTGCACAAAACAGAACAAAAACTCCATAGTAAAAAAATGGTTTTAGATTTTAATTTAATTTTTATTTTTGCACAGTTAAAAATATAAACCACTAATAAGAATAAGAGATATTGCACAGTGCAGGGAGAACTCTGAGAGCTTATTTGATGCCCCCAACTTAAGAAATGCTAAAATATCACAGAATTAGCAAAAAACGGTTGACATACAGAAAATAAATGAGCACTTATGCATGTTAACTGTTGTAACGTCCCTTAAATGGTAAAATCTGTTGCTCAGTGGGGGTGTAGATGTTGCACAATAAGAGGCAGAGAATGGAAGAGAGAGATAAAAAAAATTAAGATAAGTAGACAAACACTGGCATTACATTTGACATTGTCTTCAGAATCATTTACAGGTAAAAACTTCTCTACGGTCAGACCTTTAACTTGGATCAGGTGCAGCCATTTCTCCTCAGGTTACCTTGTGCATCCATCAGATGTTGACTCTTTGGTCTTGTTTGCTAATGAAACGGTTTAAAGGCCAAACTAGCATGTTTGGATTCCAGGTTGTAACGGCTTTAACTGTGAAGAAGTCTGACGGGGGCAGTTCTCCTGTGAGGCTCTGTATAAATAAAGTTGAATCTGTTGTGACTCGGTGTGTATGTAAGAGCCTGTTTCTGCTCCAACACCGCCCTCTCTGTGTTTACAGCTGTCATGTGTAAAGCATTAAAGTTGTGTTAGCGCATGGGCCCCAACACATTGAATTAAAAGCAAGAAATGCTGGCTCACTGTTTGACAAGCAGCAGTTTCCATGCGGCCTCAGCTTTCTTTCTGTTTTGTTCCTGTTGGTTAATTAATAACAGGCGTTTCTTTCTGTGCATGCGGGTCAGACTAACTGAAACAAGGTTAAGCTTTTCCACCTCACTGAGCAATTACGCCCTTAAACAATGGCTGATACATTAGTGATTGAGGGGTGGTTGTAAACTTGGACATGCGAGGCCAGCTGGTGTGCTGCTTTGTTTTCTTTGAGTTGATCTGAGAAGTAAATGTGGCATTAGACAGGAAACAGGAAACCCACAACCATCAACCTCATCTCATGATATACGTGTTCATCTGTGCATACAGGACTGTCAAGGTGTATTTTATCGAGTGTTTGAGAACACAGTATCAGGAAGATCACATGCATTCAGTGTGACACTGACTTGCAGCAGTGCTTTTCTGGGCTTCTTTCAGTTTGTTCATCTTTAATGTTTTATGTTCTTTTGTTTTTCCCTAGAAAATTGGTGGCAAGGTTTTTTGTGCGAAAAAGAGTGCATCAGGAGTTAAAATTAGTACATTTAAAAATAACCAGCATGGCTTCAGCTTTGCAGACTGAGTAGAGGAGAGACAACATTTCTGACCTTCATTCTTAATAGATTTGGAGGCCCAGTACAGTTAATATTTTTTAGCTACTTCAACCCCTCATAACGACCAAAGGTTACATTCCCCTGTGAGATATAGAACTACTGAACAGTGAAAGTGCAGTGAAGACGAAGGGCTGGGTGGTTTCTGTGGTTGGTAAAAATCTTATTTCTTTAAGGGCGTAGGTGCTTCCTTTTTTATAAACCTTTAGGATGCATGATATTAATGGTGTGATGTGGTATCAGCAGATATTAACTTAATAAGTAAATTATAAATAAGTCCAATATCAGTCCCACTCTGATGCATTTCAGAAAAGAAACTCTGCTGAGTTGGAGATATGCAGCATGTCTATTTTCAGTAAATGGATCTGAACAGCCGGAAAAACTTGCAAACTTATCCGGGCAACTTTGAAATACAGCACAATGCACAGATGATCATAAATCATCACCCTAACAACATCATGTCTCATCCTGTGGTGCAAGCAAAATGTCATCAGGAGACAACTTGGTCAGAAGCAATGAAATTATGGAATCATGTTCAAAATTCACTGTACTGTACAGCCAGAGCTTGGCACAGCTGGTGTTTGTGGAAATTACGGGTCGTGGGGGGGGGGGGGGGTCACCAGCAGTCATTTGGCGACGCTGGTCACCAGTCCATCGCAGGGCTGACATACAGAGACAGATAAGCAGGCGCGCTCACACTCCTTTTACGGCCAATTTAGAGTCACCAGTGAACCTAACTAGCAAGTCTTTTTTGCTGGTGAGAGGAAGCCGGAGTACCGGGAGAGAACCCGCGCATGCACAGGGAGAACATGCAAACTTCACACTGAAAGGCCCTGACCAGCCAACCAGATACCTTCTTGCTGTGAGGCAATGGCACTAACCCCAGCCAGGTTAGTGTACAGAGGTCAAATTGGTGTGTGAAATAAATGTTATTGGCTATTGGGAACTGTGAAAAATTAAAATGATTGTACATGGTCATGAAACCAAAAAAGGATATTTGGTATAGCTCCTAAGAAGCTACAGGATGCTACAAAATTACTTTGATCGTACAGTAGGGAAGGGTGTCGTGACCATCAGTGTAGTGCAGGGTATGTGCAGATACAAAGATAATCCACTTATTTTTTAGTCTCCATTAGAGCCTGACTGATTGATTGGTGGGCTGATTAATCAAGCCAATTATAGCGTATCACAGATTACAACATTGGCCAATATGCAGCCGATATATGAACTTTTTGGTGCGCAGGATTCTGTCGCTCTACTCCTGTGTGTCCCTGCTGAACTCAGCCTGAGTGCCCTCCCCCTCACACACAAGAGTGCAGCAGCAGCTCTCCCCAACTCAGTGTTGCCAACTTAGCAACTTTGTCGCTATATTTAGCGAGTTTTCAGACCCCTCTAGTGACTCTTTTTCAAAAAAGTGGCTAGTGACAAATCTAGCGACTTTTTCTGGTGTTACTAGAGAGTTTTGGAGGCTGACGTGAAAGCACGTATCGTCGTTGCTCTTCTCAGTGAGCAGCAGGTGCTGCCGTGGGCCCCTCCCCGTCCCTAAGCACTCACAGGCAGCCCAGTCCTCGCGCAGCAGTCCCTCTCAGCTGCAGTCGGACTCAGTCGGCTGCAGCAAAGAGGGGTTAGACCAGAGAAACGGCGAGAGAAACTGCATTTTTTTTTTTTACTCCATGGTAAGCTGTGACTTTATAAAACGATGTAACACTACACTTTAGTGCCCCATGACAATAACGTCCTTGTGGAAACTGTTAGGGCACGTCAAGGAGAGCATGCTACTTTCTTCACGTACGTTTTGGAGAGCGTATTAATGGGTTTTAATGTCATCTAAGTTGCATCTTTGTGAAATAAACAATGATAAATGCAACTGTTAATTCACATGTCTACCATTATCTAATATAAGACTATTATCAGGGGTTTTAACGTCGTCTCAGTTGCATCTTTGTGAAATAAACAAAGATAAATGCAACTGTGAATTCACGTCCACATTTGTGTTCATGTACAGTATATATCCTGTGTATGTCAATGTTCTTATTTCATATATTGGCCGATATATTGGTTATCGGCCAATATATCGGATATCGGCTTTTTTTTTAGCCCTCAATACCTATCAGTATTGGCATCGACCCCAAAATATCCCATATCGGTCGGGCTCTAGTCTCCATAGAGTGAAACCAGTTCTCAGTTGCCTCTGATTCACATCCTTTAGCATTTTTTTCTTTCAAAGGATGGCAATGGCATGTCCAGCATTACTTTGCCTCTAATTGGATAGTGCTTGTTGTTTCCTTTGTTGGCTAGTTGGGTAAGAATATCATGGTTTCAGGGTAAGCCAATCAGAGGCAGAAAGGGCAGGCACTGTGCTGCTCTCTGGGATGTCTACAGACGTGAATGGAGCTGGTGGCTTTACTCTCTATCCACTTATTTTCATAATGGTCCTTCCTGCTTCAAGTCAGCCAGCAGAAGCTGGTGGTCAGTGGGAAAATACAAAGGGCCTATTTGTTGGTGCACTAATTATGTAACAACAGTCCATAGCACAAGCTGTTTATCCTGTTCTGTGTGGGTCACTAAAAAGATGTGGGGCATGAATTAAGAGTACATTTACTTCTGCTGGGACCAGGGGCAGAGTGCACTGGCTGGTTGTAACTTAGGTCGTCCTTGTCTCCTACATCTGATGTAGCTATGACAAACTTCTAGGCTCAGCTTTACAGCAAGTGCACAAAGTATGGCATAGAACAGTTTTAGCTACATTTGGTCTAATGATGGGTGTTCTCGTTAGTTTTTTAAACATACTAGCAGGGACCCAAGTAAGTCAGCACAAGCAAGCAAATAGCAACAATGCAGAATAACATACCCTTAGGAGACAGGAACCTTGAGCAAAACTTGACGTTTATGTGGACAACCATCAGCCATGACTGGTTGCTTTAAGACAGAGAAATTTATGAGCATTGTTCATTCATGTCTGTGAGAGTAAAAAGATCCTCCATCTGTGCCGAATACGTCACACAAAGGAAGCTCTTTGTAGTGGTGACACAGGTGAGGTCAGTGACTCAGAGGCTCCTCAGTGTACAGACAGCTGAACATACGCCTTCAGTTTCTGTGTCCAGGAAGTATTGCCTTGAAGGTGAAACTAGAGCAAGGAATGGCTTTTTTAAACCCAGTTAAATTTAGTTTGGCTTATTTATTGAAAAACATGCCAGAGGGGAAATCTGCACACAATTTTGACTTTTGGGCTAAAAGCCACAACAAAGTCCACAGGCTGAGATAAATACTGCAAAAGTTTAGAGCTCACAGTGAAAAATGCTAAAAAATGGCAGCAGCCTGTGGACTTTAGTGTTTTTTAGCCCAGTCGATTAGGTGTGCAGGTATTTCCTCCAGGACTGTCACACCCAAGAGTCACTTTTAGAAGCTGTAAAACCGTGGTTTTCAACCTTTTTTTTTTTTTTTTCCTTTGAGCCCCTCGTACTTGTATCAAAGAACCTGTAAGCCCCCCAGGACCGGCGCAAAGAAATAGTGACACACTGTGGTCGAAATTTACATCAATTACAATCCTTTTTTGTTTAAATTCAAACAAAATAGCCCTAAACACAAACCTTCTTACTCTAAGACTGTTGTGTGAATTCTTGTGTTATATCTAGGGCTGGGTATTCTCACTGATTGCCTGAATCAATTCAATGCTGATTCACAAGGTTCTGATTTGATTCAACTTGATTTGTGATTTGATACATGAAGGAATATTTTGGTTACAAAACCTATTTTGCGTCAACATTGAAGAAATGATCAGACAAAAAAAGTTGGAAATAGTACAAAGAGCATTCCAACCTGATACATTCTTAAAAATATCAAAGTTTTCATTTAAACACACTGAACCCAGCGAAATCGCCGGCTATGCAGTAGCACATGTGTTGTCAACAGTAAAGGGAACTGTTTGAATGTTCTCTGTGAAGTAAATTATGATCGGAAGCTTATCTTTTTGCAGATATACAGTTGGATTTTGGTGTTTGTGTCCCTTTAATATTTATTCAGAGCTTTGACACTACAAATCCACGTTGCTTAATCCATGATAATAGGACTTTATAGGATCCTTTTTATGATATAAAACTTGGCAATCTTGCCAGCTGTCCTCCATCCTGACACCGTAAGTAAAAGACATCAATTTCCCATCAACCTGCCGGCCAATCATAATGCTCAAAATTCTTCTTGTATTGTTTTGTTGGTGATAGTGACCTATCAGGGCAACCAAAGTTTAACAAGGGAGAAAATAGTTAAGAAAAAATAGTCCTCTATTTCCCAAATAATGGAAAGAAGACATCTGGGCTCCTAAAATGGGATTAATGAGCATTTTACACACTGGAATACCAAAAGACCCCAAATAAGAATTTGCTTTATGGCGATAAATGATACTGATAGTTTCTGTTGTAGTGATAGTTGCAGAAAGTTGCTGTTTATTGTCCTTATAAGCCAAGCCTGTAGGAACTAAATAAAGATGTGAAAAGGCTTGTTCAGTGTTGATCTGGGTGTGATTTTTATAAAGTTCCATGAGATTTGATTTCTGTTTTGTCCTTTAACTTGTCTTTCTAGTCATACAACTTTTAATACAGTCATCTGACATCTTAGTCCAGGTGCTTGTGCTTGAAAGGGTTGAGAGTCTACAGGCATTTTAGAATAGAAAATACAGGTGGAACAAAAAAAAAAAAGCTGAAACTGGCTTTGGGTTCTAATTTGACCCTGGACTAGAAGTATTTACATGATATTTTACGTCTCTGTTGTACATCTTGTATGTGGCCTTTCTTTGGTCCAGCTCACCTGTGTCTTTATAGTTTTTAAAAAATGCAGCCTGATGCCCTGTTTTAAGTTTTGAAGAGCCTTCAGTGGGGCCAAGCTGCCAGGCACCACCGTGTATGTTTTCAGCCAGAGATTTGTCACTTATTGTGAGTCCAAGTTAAAGCTGTAGTAAGCAATTTATTTTTAGTGTCATATGCCCACAAAAACAACACAACCTGTCAGGGTCTTGTTATTGAAGCCATCTAACAGAATAACACACTTCTGCAACGCCTCCTCGTGCTGCAGTCCCACTTGAGGAAAACGAGCAAGGGAGGATGCTTCATCCAATGAGGAGGCTAGTACTCGCAGCCAATCATGGCTCAGGTCAGAGGGAGCGTTCCTATTGGCCACTGTAGTCGGTGCGCTTCCAATTGCGAAGTTACCGGCAGTGTTCGGTCCTGTGTGGAATTTGTTCATGCTGAGACGAAGTGTTTTCTTACCTGTGATTTGGCCATTGATTTCAGTGGAAAAACGCAGCAAAATCACTTCACGAGAGCTTTGCCATCGTCAGTATTCGACCTAGTGGACATGCACATTTGTGAGGAGGTATGTGAGAAGAGGGGTGGAGCTATGGAGCTCAAACAGGGAGAAGAACAGGAAGGGAGGGGGGTAGAGTGGATTCTACATGGCCCTTATGGAATGTTACATACTCAAGCCTTAAATCGCTTGTTAAATAAACAGAAATAAATGTTAATACAGTTAAACTGATAATTGTTTCTCAGTATAAGTCCATGATGTATACTTACACTGAAGTATATAATTTTAACAAGGTGTAATTGACACAAATATGATGGTGTCATCTTCATAGAGAGTAATTTTTTTGTATTTTTTGTACTGCAACCGGTTATTTTTCGGTAAATAACAAAAATATAGGTAAAAATTGATCCTTGATGAACCCCATTATGGATTACAACCTTTTGACCATGATTCAGAGAACAGTTTCTTCTACTTAGAACCAAACATCACAAGGGATATCCAATTTATATACTTTTAAGCGCATAATAGCATGGTAAAGTCCATTTAATAAGTAAAATGTGAAGATGGTATATCTGTTTAATAAGCTGTTTAATAAGTCAGTATGCCTTAAAGCTGTCACAGAGTTTAGAGATTCTAACAAAAATTGTTGATTCTGCTAGAGAAAATTGTATTTAAAAGATTCAGATTTCTTTGATCTGTTGTTCTGTTTCCAAAGTTATATTAACTAAAAACTCAACAGTGCTGTAAATGCCTGAATAATGTCCTTGTCGTTCTAAGAGCTTCTTTAGTTCCTGCTTGTCATGGTGGTAACCTCTGCCTGTGTGCAGCCATGCTGTCTACTACTGAGTGTTAAATAATGAATGAACAGATTCATTTCTGAATCTCAGCACTGAACAGCTTCACCACAGCAAGGTTTAATCTTTCTTTACTCGCAGTTAGATAAGCTTGTCTACTAAATATCTACAAACAAGAATGCTTTAGTTGAATCTCTGCCATGATCTAGATGCACAAAATAGTTGTACCATAGCTGAAGGGTTGTTTGTATCTATTAAAACGCACATTTTTCCTGTACCTGCAGATTTCCTCTGTTTTTACCTGAGTCAGTGAAATTAGGGAAATGTTCCCTTGTGTGAAGTGGAGAAGCACGTGAGAGAGAAAAGTCATCACACAGCAGATTCACTGCTGAGTGTCGAGTGTTTTGAGGTCTGTGTTGCTGCAACATGATTCCAGAGGCGAGTGTTGTGGTTTTAGGCTGTGGTTAACTCCGTCAGCCAGATGGGGAGAGAGAGAGAGAGAGAGAGAGAGAGAGAGAGAGGAATAACAGCCAAGGGAAGCTCTTTATGTTCTCTCTGCAACTGAGATTGCAAAAAAAGATTTCTATTTTTACTAGAGTCTAATAGGGTAGGTACGTGGCTTAAATTTGGTACAAATAATTTGGAAAATTCTTAAACAGTAAAAGCAAACTATAGAGCCAGATGATACACTGATTTTGTCAGGCAGTGGAGATTTAGGAAAAGAAATAGCAAGATTTTCTTTTGGACTTCGTTGCTTTTATACCAAAGTGAAAGCCTTGTGAGACACTTGTAAAAAAATGGTGCACCTTTTACTGAAAAGTGTTAAGTGTTCTCAAACTGAAGGACAAAAAAAATCCTGCTGACTTGTAATTATTTATTATTATACCACTTACTCTGAATGGTTTAAATAGAAATAGAAATTGAACAAACATTTGATCCAAGCTCTAAAATTTTTCATCTGACACCGGTCCAGTGGAAGAGATGACGGACATTTAAACACAAATGCAGAAATGAGCAATATTCCTCTGATGGTGTTCTCTAACTCACATTGAGACAGTAGCATTAATTACAATCTGTTTGCTAAGCAGATGAAAATGTTCAGACCCTGAGTGTTTATAGATAAACTACATCCTGCACTTTCTAAGACAAGTTTTTAGCTTTCAGTCAAACCCCAAAAGAGAAATCCAGTTTACATATGTTAAATGTTTTCAATTTAATCAAAGCAAAACCTCTTTTTGTCTTTTTTCATTGTTTGTTTTAGATATTTTGTTTTAAGGATAAAGAAAAATGAAGTGACTACATTGTGCAGGGTCACCTGACACGCCACATAGCCTGTTTTGTTTATCCATTGCATGGATATGTTTGTCTTTCATCAGGGAAACCTCCCAGTCAAAGCATTTAGGGAGGGCAGGACTTTCAGAAAAATCTTGGGAGGTGATTGGGTGAACGTTCTGTCTATCACATTCATAATGGGCCAATCAGAGCAACAAGACAAAATGAGGCAGTAGATCTGCAGTAGTCCTGTAGTAATCTGAGCTCAGCAGACATGCACTGTTGTTGTTTACAATTGATGGAGCGTGGCTCTTTGCTCTTGTTTTAATAATGAAATATGGTCCAGCTCTGATAAAACTGCTGCTAAACTATAGCTACTTTCACACTGCCTCTCTTTTCCGTGTCTGTTACACCTTCGTTTCACAACGCCATTCTGTATGAAAGCGACCGCTCCGCAATGGGGGTCGATCTCGCCCCACCTCCGATCCGGATCGAGAGGTAGCATCAGAGCCGTAACAGACTTTTCCACAACGAGTGTGAAAGGACGTAAAGGCATTCTGCAACGGCGAGTGTGCGCTGCTGTCCCCATAAACAGGAGATTTAAAATCCAGCGTGGTTTAATCGAGCGGCATTTCATCAGAGAAAACAACAGGGAGATAAAACAAAGAATAACGTGGATTAACTGGAGAGACTGCGAGGTTAGAGAGCTGATCACACTCTGTACAGGAGAGGAGAGAGCAGACACATCTCTGCTCACAGCAGCTTCTGAAAAGTTCCATGATGTGTTCAAGCGAGCTCAGAAGTTTCCGACCTCTGACGTAAATACGTGCACTGTGACACTGCTTAAAGTCGGACCTCCAACTCAGAAACATGGAGGAAAAAAAGTCTATTGGATCTAATCGATCAGAATGAATGTTCATGTTAATTCCCCATATTTCATTTAGAAATACAAAGTTTTGAACTGTGAATTGTGTGAATTGCTCGTTGCGGTACAGAGACGGGCATTCCTTTTCACCTTTATTGCGGAATCTCTGTAAAAACGGCTTATAGCGACATTCAAGCTAACCGCCTCACTGGCGGCAGCGACTAATAGCAGCTTCAGCACGACTTAATCCTTCCTAAAGCTTCCGCCTCATTCTCCTCAAATATCACTGATTGGTCAAATCTGATTTCAGACCTGGCTCAATCGTTTCAAACTTGAGCTTTGAGAGATCGATCTGCCTGATGACAGACATAGAATCTGGACAATCCATATATTTTGAAAGTTAAATGCAGTGATTAATGCATTACAATGAGGAGTTAACTAGCGTAGTTCCAGATTAAGAAAATCCTTGGACATTTTAAAAATTTGGATGAGGAGAACAATTTATGTCAACATATCTCAATTTCAGTAAAGTTAGAATTTCAAGGCAGCTTGAACACATACTTCTCCAAGTTAAAATGAGATATTTTTTACTCTTTGATCATTGTTGTCCACTGAATACCGTTCCTGTAGTCTAACTGGGTCTTTGATACTTAATGCTGTATATTTGACTACATAGAACAAATGTGCGATTCTGTTCAAATCGAACGTCTCAGTTCCATACTGGAGCTTTGTTAGATAACATTTCAAATAATGTAAATATAAATGATGCTTTTGTCCAAAGCGATGTACATCTGAGATTAAGAACAACACAAAAAAGATCTCGACAGGAGGAAACAACTTGAGTAAGTGCCATAAAGGGCTTAAAGTCTGAGCAGACACAGGTGCTGCCATGCAGAGCTACAGGTATTGCACATAGAGAATGTGCAGGGTTTTTATCAAACAGTTTTAAAGTGAAGTGACACTTTATGTTCATTATATTCAGATTTGTTCATAACGTTATTGTCAGAGATCAAGGAACACTGTTGACTCAAGATAAAGACAATATATCAGGACTGAAGCGTCATACACACAGCCAAGCCTGACAATGATTAAACCTCACGTCAGCCGTCAGAGTCAAGTAGGACTGGTTTGTCTTAAATGATTATTCTTACTCTCTGTGTTGAATTTTTTTCACACCCTGGGAAAATAATAACAGTAGACCTCCTTGTTGTATTTAAAATGCGGCAGTATTGTGAACTTTGAGTGTTTTTCTGTCAGAAAAGCGGTTATGTGATGCTTTAGGGAGAACAAAGCTGCATGGATTGGTTGTGTACTGTGCATGGAATAAATTAAAGACTATATTGTTGGAAGCAATCATTTTAATCCCTATATATTTAGAAATAAGCAGACTAAGAGGCCATATTGAAGAGGAATACTTTGATTGAGATGAGCTGTGTATTTCTCTTTGCTTCAAGGTGTAACGTATGGGTGGAGTTAATTGTTTGTAATGTTGGCTGTGATTATTAAGTCATGTTTTCACACAACTTGCTCAAACCTGTTTAAATCCTCACTCTGTCATGGATCACCCTGCAGAGGATTCAACTTTTAGCTTGCTAAATTTCTCTTTGGATGTCTCACAGGGTAACGCTCAGGCCGATGATTTAACAAGGACAGACGACAGAGCGCCGCTGACTAAAAAGTCAGTCAGCCAGCAGAGTCTGCCGTCTGCACCGGTGCTCCCAGAAGTCCCAGTGATCACCGGAGTGGAGGAAAGCCAAGGAGGAGCTGGAGACACATCGGACAGAGAGGAGCTGGAGTTTCCTCATGACCTGCTGCCCAGTTTAGACTTCGGCTCCGAGTTCAACATCTGGGAGTCCTCGCTGGGGTGAGTTTAGACGTCACATACACTGGAATGAACACAGCAGAATACACAGTCATGCAGGCATAACCAGCGTCAGGAGAGAGGGAAACGTGCTTATTCTTTGTTTTTGAAAGAGTCATAACACCTCTGTGTAATAAAAACTATACTAAACTTATTTACTACATTAAAAGTGAAAAAGTACTTATTCTTACTTGTACTAAAAACTGCCCTTTGATGGCATTTCACACATTTTCTCTGATATTGTCCCATTTATTTGAGTTGGCAGCAAGTTAAGAAGGCAGCAAATCTGCAATAGAAGAAAATAGATCATTCTCCTCTTATACAAGCTAAAAGCCTGTTTTAAAAAAGGAGTAGATATTGATTTTAAAGGGTGTTAAAGGGAGGATTAGTCATCAAAACTAGAAGGACAACTTCTGGGTTGTCTTTTACAGTTTTGATGTGATGTGAATTAATGTTGTTTGTTTACCTAAATATAACACAACTGGAGAAAAGCCATGTTTCTTTGGGGGGAGAAAATGCTCTTTTTGCACCTTACAGAGTTCTATGTAACTTAATATTTGCATAATAAAAACTAACAGAAAGTTAAGTTAGAATTTCTTTTTCAACTTTTTATCACAGCAAATGTGGAAAAATGATGCACACTCACTGTATAAGTTATGTTGGAGGAATTATCCTCTATCTTTACCTTTTCTGTTGAAGTTTCCAAGATGGTAGGATAGCTACTTTAGAATAGCATCCAATTTCAGCCACTTCAACGAAGGTCAGCTAAGGACCACAAGGTCTAAGATGATTACATCAGAAAATACGTAAATAACAGTGTCAATAAATAGTTTACAGGTCAGTTGAAATGACAGCTACCACATCTCAATCGGTTTTACTCAGAGGTTCCCAGTAACAACAACCTGAAGGCATTAAACATGGTGTCTGCAGGGTCTTAAAAAATATCAACAGTTGATAAATCCATTTAGTGAAACTTTTGTCTTTTAAAAAATAATAAAAGTCTTAAAATGCTGAATAAAAAGTTATTAAATTTGTAGTTGTTTTCCGTTTTAGATTTGATCACACCTGATATTCTTATAGAACTGTGTCAGGTCTGAAAAATTCTGCCGTAAGGGGCATTTTCATTTGCTTATTTCAACTCTTATTTCTACCGCCATGTGATGTTTGATCCAAATGTCTCACTATCTAATAAAAGTTAGGCTTTTAATTTGGTAGCAAACATGAGCAGTGTTGTTGCAATGTTTGTCATCATTGTGTTTTTTTAGCTTTAGGGCAACACTCTGATAAAAAAAAAAATGAAAATGATAATCAATGATATGTCTTATGGCTTGATAAACTTCCTGCAAAGTGGCAAAAGAAAAGAAATGACAAGTACTGATTACCTGTTCAGGTATGGTTTGAATTATTTTTCTCCAAATGGATTTGCCAATTTGTCTTGACTTTAGGTCACTTTTACTGAAGGTAATCTCAAAAGCAAAAAAACTTCTTACTTCAGTGTACATTTATTACTTTCTTAGTCTGGCTGTATAGATTTCAGACTAAACTCAACTTTTATTATTTAAACCTAAATCTGTGCTCTTGCTATATTTTTTTAACTGCAGTTCAAAACTTGTAAATAAGTGTTTCTAGATTGTGGTACAACCTCTTTTTGATTGTTTATAAGGATGCACAATATTGAATTTTTGCCGATATCCGATATGCTGATATTTGCTTTTTAGACCTAAATCTTCAGTCCTTAAAACACACTTTAAGGTTTAAAGAATGAGGATAAATGAAGAAAGATTTTAACTGACGCAAGTCTGTTGGCCCAGCCTAAAGCTCCAGTAACTTGTACATATATATGGCCAATATTTAAAGTCAATATATGCTGATATTCACAGAAAAATAGATGTTAATATCGGCTGAATTTTGATATCTGCTTATACTGATATCAGGCTGATAATACCAGGCATCCTTAACTGTTTAATTTAAAAGTCTGACCTTTTACTGTCACCTCTTTTTGGTATCAAGCTAAGGTCTTTTTTCTAATAGTCTGATCTCAAAATACTCCAAAAAAATTTGTTTTGCATACTACAGTAAGAAATACTACCAAAATTTTCTTTTTATGCTATTATACACCATTTTTATCTTGCAGTTGGCACAAAATAAATATGCAACTTTATTGTTGTAATGGGTGAGAAATTGAAGGTGCGATTGCGTGATAAAATCTATGAGGAGTGTCTTGAAAAAAGGTCTTAAAAGTATTAAATGTAATATCAGATTTTCTGCATAAACCCTGTTACAGTAAACTCACTAAGGTTGGTTAATAATGGTCATTGCCTTCCTTTCACCTGAGTCTCCCAGAGGAAACACAAGACTCTTTGCCTGACTCTGATGGTCTTGGAGCCGACCTTAACAATGTTCTTCAGGCTGTTTTTATACTTAATAGATGAACCATTAAACCAGGAAATGAAGGAAAAAGATACAAGGCTTTCAATAAATAAACAAAAAAGGTCATGTAAAATAATTTTAAAGTTAAAAGAGTTGTTGACAAGTTGATAAGAGTCTCAGTTCCCAGATATCTGTATGAATCAATAGTCTGTACATCCTCACCATGAATGACACTGGCTTTATGCTCAGTTTTAATAATGTTTTGGATACTCATGTGTGCTCTATGACTGTAGGAGAGCACATTTGTAGAAATTATTCAGTTGAGGTGAAGCTACTCAGGTTTTTATTTGTTTATATTTTTCTATATGTCTGGATGCATGTGTTTTTCTGAAAGCAGAGCACAGACTGATTCAGGTGGGAGAAAATGTGAGCAGGTGAACCCCCTGCTGGACGGTCTGCAGCATCACAGTGAAGCCAGACGACCACAGTTGGTTCTAGAAACAAGGTAGACTCAGCATGATGGGGATTATCAGAGTGTGCTGTGGCTGAGTGCTACAACAAGCCAGTATCAAGATATGAGCATGGAGTGTGACAAAAAAGATGACACCGTGGCTGGATGTTTCTAACTGGTGCTTGAATTAGATGGAAATCTTTGTCTGTTTGACTGAGATCAAGGTTTGGTCTTGTTTTTTCAGTGCTTTTGGGGAAAAGTCTGCAGCTTCAGGCTGAGTGTTGGCACTGATTTTTCTGAGTCTTTAACACAAAAGCATGCCATGGCATAATTTTAGTGTAAAAAGCCTATGTAAACTCTCCCTTGGTAGGAATTTCAACAGAGGAAAAGGGACAAATAAAGAGTTAAACATAATATTTGAGGAGCATGTGCTCGTTTCCTCTAAATAACAAAAGCTAAATGAACCAGCTGAAGGAGAGCCAGGTGAGATACCAGCAATACAGGCAGGTACATGAGGTGTGCAGGGAACATGTGGTGAGGCCTGAGGCTTTATAAAGAATTTACTGACATATTAAATTCAGGGATGGAAATTATAAGTTTGTTTCCTAGTAGAATGATGAACCTTCTGTCATAAATGTTGCTGCATTTGATAGAAAAATAGAAAAAGACCTTAACAGAGCACATGTAGAGAAACACAAATGGCTCTGCAGGCTATCTTATCACTAAATAATAGCTGTGGATCAATACACTTAGTGGGGCTTACATCTTAAGATGGTCCCACTGCATTATCCTTCACTTCCAGATAAGTGTAGAGCAGTGACTCAGCAGTGGCAACCAACTGGAACAAATCTGGTCTTAAAGTCATAGACATTCACTCAGACACTCTAACACCAGGGTGCCTGCTGCTCACTTTAAGCTGTCTTTTGCAGGCATAGATTTTCCTGTTTCTCTTGTGGCAACTTTTTGTAAAATCATGGGTAAAGATATGTCGTTTTTTTGTATTTAATACTGTCGAACATTTAAAAAACACATAGCCAGGCCTGCCCCCAGAAAGCCTGGGTCCTGAAGAGCCCCAAAACACTTTGATGAATGCAGTTCAGGAACAATGTGTTCCCATCTCTATGGCAAACAACCCCCTAAAACAAAGCCATGCCTGCTTAATATTGCTGGGGTAGCTCAGTTCTGTTTTCTTTGAGGCCTGAGATGAGAAGAAATAGAAAGAAACTGTATAATTTGTTAATCAAAATTATGTATCTCTGCTGTTTGCTTTCCTGTGAACCCTTAACCTTACACTAAAAACCTCTGGTCCAAATCTTTCCGTTCATCTTTTCAGTTTTTGGTGTTGTGTCCTTCTGCTACAGACGGAAAAATTCATTTTTATTCCCATGAATCTCCACTCAGTAGCCCATCATGACCAAGCAAAAACATAATTTAAGAAATTTTAGAAAATTAATTAAAAATAAAAAAAGGAATATCACACTGATGTAAGTATTCATACCCTTTGCAAAAACACTTGAAATTAAGCTTAAATGCCTCCTGTTTCTCTTGATCATTGCTGAGATGTTTCTACACCTTGATTGGAGTCCACCTGTGGTAAATCAAATTGATTGGACAATTGATTAATTGGACCTTTCTATAGAAGGCTTCACAGCTGACAATGCACATCAGAGCAAAACAATCCATAAGGTCAAAGGAACTGCCTGCAGAGCTCAGAGACAGGATTGTTCAAGGTACAGATCCGGGGAAGGCTACAAAAATAATTCTGTTGCCCTGAACGTTCTCAAGAGCGCAGTAACCTCTATAATTCTCAAACTGGGACTCCTTCAAGAGCTAGTCAACCTCCTAAACTGAGCATTCAGAGGAGAAAGGCCTTCATCAGAGAGGTGACCAAGAACACGATGGTCACTTTGACTGAGCGCCAGCGATCCTTTGCGGAGATGGGACAAAGATCCAGAAGGCTTAATGGCAGAATGGCTGGACAGAAGCCTCTCCTTAATGTAAAACACTAACACTAAGAACTCTCAAACTGTGAGAAACAAGATTCTTTGATATGGTGAAACCAAGATTGAACTGTTTAGCCTCAATTCTAAACATTATGTCTGGAGGAAACCAGGCACCGCTCATCACCTTCCCAGTACCATCCCAACAGTGAAGCACGGTGGTGGCAGCATCATGCTGGGGGGGCTGTAATTGCTGCCAAAGGTGCTTCAACTAAGTACTGAGTAAACGGTCTGAATACTTATGCTAATGTGATATTTCATGTTTCTTTTTTTTTCAGTTTTAATGAATTTGCTAAAATTTAAAAATTCTGTTTTCACTTTGTCATGATGGGTTACTAAGAGTAGATCAATCAGAGAAAAAATATTTAAATATCGTGGTGTCAGGCTGCAACATAAAGCAGCTGAAAAAATAAATGAAGGAGATCTGAATACTTTCTGTATGCACTGTGAACACGTGCCACCTCGACAAAGAACAGCAGTCTTATTAAGTTTGTTTTCTAACAAAAATGTGGACTGCATTCAAGGCGAAACAACACAGAGAAAGAGCTGCAGTTCAACATGACATTTAAGACAACATTCTTCAGACTGGATCTATCAGCTCATCTTTGTCTGATCAGTAGCATTCCTGGAAAACATTTACCTCCTTTCAGTGCTGAAAAGTATCTGAAGTTATTTTTGGGTTTAGAAGTTCTGTGGAAAGTTGCAGTCTCTTCTCCTCATGTGCAGGTCATGGCATGGCAATGAGGTCTGACATTATGAGTAATATTCTTCAGTTCAATAGACCCTCTCATATTGTCTACACAGAAAAAAGCCAGATTCCATTAAAAAGAGCAGGACTTTAAATTTTGAAAGAGGCTTCATTTTAAGGAGTCAACTAGAAATAAGATAGGCATTTTTAGCACTGATAAGAATGATGAGTATTCAGATTAAAATAATACATAGTTATTGCAGATAAACCTTACCATGTGTTTGCTTACCTTTGTGGGCTCCCCATAAGTTTTCCACTTGCAATGAAAGTATCAAAGTAATGGCAGCCTTTGGTGCTATTTCATTGTTCCTTTCTTAACATAGCCAAGTTGTCTGCATGATCATTAACAGCATTATTCTTTGAACAGTTGAACAGTTGGCTAAACTTCCTTAAGGGAATTGGTTCTCAACTGGTGGGTAGGGGACCCAAAAGTGGGTCACAAAGCTGTTGTCAGTGGGTCGTAGGAATTGGCAGTAATGATATATCTTGGGTCATTTGATAATAGCCACAGTATTAGTGTTACAGTAGTGGTACTACTGTCATGAAGACAGTGTTTTTTAGGTGTCAGGTGATTGGCAAACATTCCATCTATCACATTCATGACAGGCCAATCAGAGCCAAAAGACAATGAGGTAGTCGAAAAATGCAGCTCCAGTACTAACCTGAGCTCTACAGACTATTGCTTCCGTAGTTTATGAACAGTGGAGCTTGGTGGTGGATAAAACCCATGCTGTTGCCTGTCAGGAGATGTGCAAAAACATCTTCTCTTCTAAGAGAAGCTTTCAGTGTGGCTCTGTGTTATTACTTTAATAAAGAAACATAGCCCAGTTCTGATAAAACTGACACTATGCTATAGCAACATCTGAGCTAAACGCTACACTAGCAGCAGCCATTGCTATCGGCTTTCAGTACAACTAGACCTCACCCTTAATTACTGCCTTGTTCTCCTAAAATGATGCTGACTGGTCAGGTCCATTTTTTGACCTGGCACAATCGCTGCCAGATGGGTTTTCCTGATGACATACATGAAATCTGGCCATACATGCAACATGCAGGAAACAGGGCAGACATTGCACAATGAAATGGATACAGTAATGCAGAAGCATCGAAAAGCATAACCTGTACGATGAAATATATGTGCTTCATCAACATCCTCTCAAGATAAGGTTCTTGCCTCCCGGTACCCTTGTAAAGCAGATGGATTTGCCAGACTCCATCTCTGTCATCAGGCAAATCCATCTAGAAAAGCCAATCAGCAAGGTTTATGCAGAACCAAAAATGTTTGGACCAATCAGCATCATTTGAGGAGAATGGGGTGGTAGCTATGGGTGGGGATTAGTTGGACTTGAAGCTGTTTGCAATGGCTGCCTCCAGTGTGGTGTTGAGCTGGGATATAGCTGTAGTATAGTGTCAGTTTTACCAGAACTTGACCATGTTTCTGCATGAAATAAAGAATAAAAACAACCCTAAAAGATTTTCTCTTCTGCTGACCAGCATTGGCATGAGATTGTGAGTTACAAGTGGAGTGATTTGCTTGGAGATAGCCACAGCAGCAGTTTGTCAGAATTGTACCACATTTTCTATTAAAGCAAGAGCTGAGAACAACACTGAAAGCTTTTCATGACGGAAAAGATGTTTTTGCTCTTCTCCCGGTCAGCACTGGCAATGGGTTTGTAATCATTATGGGTGGGGTTTGCTGGTGTATCCACTGGCTGCTGCTGTGGTAGAAAAGTGGAAGTTTAATAAGAACTGGACCACAATACATCCATGCAGAGATATTTGACACAGTCGATCTGGTTTGTCAGGTTAGTCTTCCAGAATATGACAGTAAAAACCGTCCTATTGTTCCTTAGATAACTCGCTTTTTAAACTGGTTTGTTTTGCCTGTCTCTTTGTCTAGTCATTTGTTTTTCATTCAATAAGTTTGAGTCATTGAAAAGTATAAAAATTTGCTTCAAGATTTGTCATTGAGTAGTCCGGTCCTGAGGCTAGACCAGTTGAGAACCACTGTTGTAGGGTAATGCGTATTCAAGACGAGGTTGTGTGTGGTGTGAGCATATCTCAGAATGCAGTGTGCAAGCATGGGTCTCTGCTCTGCTAATGTCAGCGCTCTGCGGCATCATGGAATGACCAGCTGTCTGTCTGCAAGTCCAGACTCTTAACTTTGTCACCCTGCCCTCATCTCAGGCCTCATGACAGCGACCCAGTTCTCACAGATGTCCAGCCATCACCTTGGCCCTCTGCCACACCCCACCCGGATGTCGGACCCTTCACCCCACCCACATCTGTGCTCCTAGACCAGGAACTCCAAAAGGCCTTACAGGAATGTGAGGAGCAAATGGCCTCCCTGGGGAGAGTTAATCCCACAGAGGCCTCCAGCACCAAGTCTGAGAGAGTTCACGCTGAAGGGAAGAAAACCGGAGAAGTGATGGTTAATAGGTCCACTGAGTCATCGTCGCTGCCTCCAGTCGTAGTCCAGCCGGGACGTAGCAACAAGAGCACAAACGGAAACAGTGAGGCAGCAAACAGGCACACAGATACAGTTGTGTTTAGTTTCAGGAATTATATTCTGGGAACTGAGAGTAGTGACGGGGCAGCTGGGACTGAGAGGGAAATAAAAGCAACACAGAGCCTAGATACATGTTCAGGGATTAAGACGGAAAAAGAAACAGAGAGAGAAGAGCAGAAGGAGACACCTACGCATGCACAAGTAGAAAGAGCAGCATTTAAAGGGACGCTAAAAGATGACTCGTTTTCTGAGTGGAGGGCTGATTTAAAAGAGAAATGTGTTGATTCAAAGGCAGCTGCAGAGGAAAATGATAGTTTTAAAGTGGTAGGGGAGAAAGACAGAGAGATAAGAGAGAGGAAGACAGAAAGTCAGAGCGATGAGGCTCAGAAAGAGGAACCTTGGAAGGAAGTTGATTCACTTAAAGGTTCATCAGAGAGAAGTAGTCTTTTAAAGGGTAGAGATGCATTAGCAGAGGTGCAGGAGGAGGATGGAGCGTCAAAAACAGACAAAATGAATACACAGCAGGCCGAGCAGGACAAAAAGGCAAAAAAGAAAGAGAAAAGGAAGCAAAGGAAGAAGAAAAAAATGTCAGATCAGAGAGAAATGCAGCCTGAAAGTGATTTACAGGCACAAGCAGACACTGAAGCAGTGATTTGTGGGCAACAGCCTGATAATGGATTCGACTACAAGCAACAGCTGAGTCCTGAGGGGAAAGTCAGCTCCAGCCCTCCGCTTTCATCCTCTCATAGCAGGCAGGATTGTGTTACCGACTCGGCCTGTTCTCCTGCGCCCATGCCGGCTTTTTCACCGGGGGCTCATCAGTCAGATAACCACAAGCATACAGACGCCCCATGTGGCACGCATCACTGTGCAGACATTAGCCGGCATGCAACCGGAGATGTCACCAATAACCAAAGCACATGCACAACAAATGTCCAAACTGCAGTTATCAATCCTGCTGCTGCTGATAAGAGATCAGTTACACAAACACATGAGGCTATAGTTACCTCAGAGGAGAGTCAGAGCCCACTCTCCCACAGCAGAACTTGTGTGGGAGAGAGCGGCGTGCAGAGTGCCCTTGAAGAGGCTTTAGTGGTGGTTGCTGCGTTGCCACTGACAACACCCACGATGCCAGAAGTGGTAGAAAGCGAGGGAGAGAGAGAAAGCGTGAGGCGTGATTCAGTGGAGAGAGTAGAAGGGATAGAAAAGTGCCTCAGCCCGGCAGATCCAGAAAAAGAAGGACCCCTGCACAGCCTCTCGTTAATCTGTTCACAAGAAAAATGCTCAAAAGAGAAACAGGCTGCATGTGAGGAAAGCTGCAGCAGCAAAATGCCACAAAACTCGACAGAGAGTGACATGAAGGGACTGAAGGAGACGTTCATTCGCAGTGCAGACACAGAAATCTCACGAGCAGAAGAGGAGCCACTCCGCTCAGAAGCTTGCATCAATACCTCTCCCCTTGGGCTACTTACTCCTCGTGATAGTCAGGATCACATTGCTGCAGGAGCAGAGGGAGAGGAAGGAGGGTTGGATAAAGAGTACAGTTCATTCAGCCAGCCAGGAGGCTCTGCTCGCGGGGTGTCATCAGCTGAGACTGAGCTGTGTCCGCCCACCAATGTTGCCGAGTCACAGCTGAAATCACAGAGCTGGAGGGAGCCGGTTGCTACCATCTCTGAAAGCATCTGCACCGAACGGGACCGTCTCTCTGGCTCCTGGCAAGAGCGGTGTGTCGCAGCAATTTCACCTCTCTCTACTCAGCCTGAACAAGTCTCCAGCAACTCAAACAGAGGGGATATAAATGGACAAAAACAGGATTTTGGTCTGGAAGAAGCACTTTCTTTAGGGCGTGATAGCACCACAGAAACAGAGAGCCAAGTTTTTCCTTCACCGCAGCCTTCGACATCTTTGACTGAGCAACAAGCGAGCAAAAATCAACAGGTAGAACCGAAAAGTAGCAAAACAGAAGGTGCAAGGGAAGTTCACTCTCAGACAGAGAGCAACAGTGGCAGCCCCAGAGTGCATGCATGTGACAGCAGAGGACGCAACCTCAGGGTTCATTTTGAGGACACGGTGAAGGAAGGGAGCAGCTCCTCTGTAGATTTAAAAAACATGGATTATGCCTTTTTGCCTCCAGTGATGGTGCACGAGAGTTTGCACCATCCTGTCGTTGAAGCCAGCTACACTTTCCCAGAATTCCTCAGCTTGAAGACACAAGACTGTCAATCAAAAGCAGCTCCTACCAAGGATGAACCAGCAAAATGGAGCAACAACGCCAACTTGGACGCTCAAAAGGATCAATCAGGTGACAAAAAGTTGGAGACGAACACTCTGGAGACCGAAACCGGCACAGAACAGATTTCATGTCCTGACAAGAAGAACCAGGCTGATAATAAAGAATGCTTGGACCTTTCACAAGCAACAGGAGATGCTATTTCTGAGGCTGATGGGCAAACAGTTGAACATGCAAAAGTGACAAAGGGAATAGAGGTGAGAACAGGAGGAGATAAGTTACAGAACAAGTCTCAGGTAGAGTCATCTTTAACTGGTGATGCTGCTAAAGAAAATGAAGGTAAGCAGCACCCTCTTGCCTCGTTGTCTGTGCTTCTGCCTGAAAATGCTACATGTGACGTTTCTATTGAGCTACATGTTGGGCAGCCTTCTTCAAAACTTGAAACTGTGACCTCTCTTCAAACGAAGCCTGATAAACTCAGCTCCACAAAATCAGATCAAACGCCTCCTTCTAGACCTGTCACCACAGACCCAACCGGTGAATTTAAAACAACGGATGAATCAGCGGCTTCAATAGCAGCCTCTGACAAGTCAATTCCTGCCATCGAGCACTGTGCCAGTAATCCTGCTTTTGTGCCGCGGCCTCCTTGCCCCATGTTGAGTCACTGGGAGTTCATTAGAGACGGTGATATCGCTCCTTCTGAGCAGACGGAGAGTGGCGCTGCCAGCAGTGATGGCACCAAAGTCTCTGGAGAAATTAACGATGATAGTGACGGAAAACAGAGACTGGATAATGTTAAAGAAGATGAGATTTGTGTGGAAATGGAGGATGGAAATGATGCTACAAAATCTGCTGTGAATCATGTGAATGTTTCATGTTCAAAGGAGGAAAATGCACCTCCTCTGATTCAGCCTTCTGGTGCAGACTCCATTGGCAAACCTGCGATCTGTGAACCATCCATTAATCATGAGCTCATTAACATCAGCTGCCCACTCAGCCTTGGTACAAACGATGGAATTAAACAGAACAAAGAGAAACAAAACATGGATTATCAGACCTCTATGATGTCTGAGAGGAAGGAGGAACAAGTTGAAAAGGATAATCGGAAGGAAACAGAAGACAGCAGCAAGATGCAAACAGGAAACAAAGGCATAACACAACAGAGTAATGAGGCAGATAAAGAGCCTGTAGAGGATGCTGGTGACTTGCAGCCACCACATAAACATAAAACACAAAACGCTGAATCACCAATAAAGGAAGATGGAGATGGGAAGAGTGGCAAAGCATCAAAATGCCAGATAGAGATGTCTTCTTCATCCTCTGACAGACCTGCAGGGTCAGCTGAAGACACTAAAACAGCTAAGATAAAGCCCGATCAGACTCAGTCACAGCCTGGACTAGATCCAAGCTGTTTTCCCCAGCAGCAGCAGTGTCCAGCATCTAAACAGGCCACAAAGGAGTTGTCAGATGTCTGTTTACAGCATGCAGAAAGGACTAATAGTGAGGTCAGACTGGCGGAAGAAGACGTAGAAAAGGAAGGGTTTGTGGGGGGTTTGTGTCAGTCAGGGAGAAGGGATGACTTGACAGATGTTGACAGCAGCAGCAATAAGCAAGTGATGGATTTAGGGAAAGGTGTAAGAGAGGAAGGGCAGACCGCAGCAGTGCTTGACAGGGTTTATGTGCCGTCTCACCATGGCAGTGATTTAAATGTGAGTGGAAGGGCTGCTGAGAAGAATGAGCTAGGAAGTTCTCAACTAGGTGAGACCAAAAGCACTGATGATGAGCAGACTGTTTCTACAACAAGCAATCTGAGCAGTAAAGGTCAGCAAAAAAGCACTTTTTCATCCATCTGTCAGACCTCAAAGAACACTGCCCTATCTGTTGAGTCTTCATCTCACAGACATGAGACTTCACCTTTCCAAACTCCTGTTTTATCAAAGGTCAGCGACATTCACGCACAAGTTCCTTCAAGTGCAGACCAAAAACTGCCTCCAGAAACAGCAGAAAAACATCATACGGCTGAGCAAAACCAGAGCAGTGAAGCTAAAGAGTGTAAAATTCAGGATTCAAAGTGTGAACATCTTGAGCTACAAAGCTTAGCAACACAAAGAAGCACAGTAGCAGAAGCAGCCATAAAAGGCCCTGATGTAGAGGAGATTACAAAAGAGGATAAAGAGGCTTTGGAAAGAGAGAAAGCAAGCAGCCAGGGGACGGAGCAAAGTGGGATAAAGGCAATAAACAATGACGCAGCAAAGAAGGAGGAGGAAAGTAGTGGATCAGTTAAAGAGTCAAATGTGAGTGAAAGTGAGCTGACACAGAGCAGCAATGCTAACACAGAGGGGAGAAATCATCCTTCTGACAACACAGAAAAAGACCGGTATACATCAAGTAAGATTGAGGCTCCATCTGAAGTTTCCTCAAAGTGCCTGGATGATTCTGACATGACCCTTCTTGCAGAAAAACCACATAATGAGGTGTTAGTGCCCCAGGAAAATAGTGTGGCAGACCCTGTTGTTACTGCTTCTGAGTGTGAAAGATCGGCTGCCCCCGTTCCTCCTGGTGATCTAGTGTCTGTGAACAAAGAGAGTCCGACTGCTGCTCAGGAGCCAGAGACAAACTGGATCAGAGCTCTGAAAGAAGCTGCATCCCGTTCTCAGAGTGAACAAGAGAACACAGAGAAGTCAAGGTAAACACAAAAGCATGGCAGTGTTTGACAACAGGACTATGTCAGAAAAATACTTAACAGCCAGACTACTCAATTAGAGGTGTTGGGGCCAGGTTAGGCCCCCTAGCTCATTTTTAGTGGCCCTTTAAGTGGACTCAGAATGCTTAGAGATGATCAACACAAGTTTATTTATTTATTTAATCATTTTTCCCACCTCACTTTGTTGTGATTGTCGTTGCGGTTATCCACTCCAGCATCTCAATGCACACATTTTAGCACCAGTGATGAAATGGTTACTGGTATTAAAAACAACGGTGATAAAGTTCCCCTTAGCTTATCATACATTCAAATTTTAATCATCAATCAAACTGTGAGCAATAACCGTGGATTAATATCACAGTAAATGTCCAGACAGCTTGCTCCAGAGATTTGTGTACTGAAATTAATGGTGAAAAAAGCACACGGGTTTACTCTGGCTTACGCCTCGTTTCCAGATTTATATGTTATTGATTAGAACTGGGCAGTTAATTGCAAATTAGATTAAATCACAATATGGCCTGCTGTAATATTCAAATCACAGAAGTTGCAGTATTTCTTTAACATGACATTTGTGTCAAAATACCGGTTCAAAACCTTTTTTGCAGCCAAGATGTTATGCATTACATATCATCCAACAACTCAGGTGCCATTATTTTAGAATAGTCTACAAAAAAAAACCTACTGTCTTTATTTTTGTAAGATTTTTTTCTGATTAAATATGAGAGTCCATACAGTTTAATACAGTAATTCATGTCCAATTTCAGCACAATTAGATATATTTTTAAAAATTGTTCAGTCTTAGTTCAATATTGTGTTGATTGTAATGTAGAATGATTTATTGCATGTGTTTGTTGGAAAATACATAAAATAGGGAACTTAATAAATAATTGCATACCAAATCGCAGTACCATTATTGGGGAAAAAAAATCGCAATTAGATTATTTTCTCATATTGTTCAGCCCTATTATTGATATGTCTGTAAATATACGGATGATGCCCTCTAGGGTCCAAAGCAGGGAGGTGCACTTTTTTAAGTATGCATATAAAGCTGATAAACTATCTGTACTCGTTGGGGAGAAAATAGTATTGTCCAGGTTTTTGACATCAAGCAGCTTGGAGTATGTGTTCCCCAGAATTAGAGAGATTAAACAGAAAAGATTTCGCATAACTGAAGATGTTGGCCAACCAGGAAAGCAGTGTATATTTCATATGGACATGAGAATGGCTGAAGGAGCTAAGCTAAGCTAAGCTAACTCATATCCATTCTCATGTTCGTTTATTTGTTAGATAACCCGTTTTTTTTCCTTAACCATGATAAATCCTGATATACTTCACATCAAAGTTATTAATCAGACTGTATTTCATGTCTAGCTAATAAATATGAGCTGTCATAGCCTGTTATCTAGTTAGCCGCTTGGTCAGCTAGCACACTGCCATACGGTCTCTCTGAAAGCTACCGCAAAAGTTCAGTTTTTTCAATGCACTTGTGGCACAATCTGTAGGAAAATATTATGAAGGGGGGGGAGTTATACAGGCAATTGGGACACCACGGAGATTCCCAGAGGAATGAAAAGACTTCGGGTTGACTTACCTTTCTAACAGTATGTATGTGGAAAAAAGGGGTTAAAGGAACAACATTCAGGGACATGAGACTTATCTGTACTCTGCAGCACAGTACCTGGCCTACCTTCGGCTTAAAAAAAAAAAATCTCAGACTGTTGGAGTGGTATGCAATCACTATCTAAAGCTGCTCCTCATCTGCTCAGATCACCCTCAAAACTTCTGCTGAAAGTATTATTTTTGAAAATATTAATCAGATGTTGAATTGGGCAGGATTGATGTTAATTAGCTCATTTAAGGATACAATGCATCGATTTTTTTTCATTTAAGTAGTATTGTTAATTCATAAAGTGACCATTCCTATGTTATATATTTTTAGTGAGTTCCTTTAGTATCTCAGTTATTTCCAAAAGTTTTCAAAGACAGAATAATTCTTGAATTTTACAGTTGTAAAGGTTCTTGTCTTGTCATGGTTGCTGCAATAGGTTGTAAGTTCATCCTAAACTCACCTCTGTAACCTGGAAACCCCCCAGACTCTGTTCAGTAATGGGGCAAATCATGAGGGATATTTACTAAACAGAAACCTGACGTGTTTTCATTCATATATTTCTCATAATGAGGGAGAAATGTACTTCTGCATGAAGCTTGAAGCAGTCCTAGAATGTTCATGTGTACTGGAAGCAACTCTAGAGCTCTTGCACTCCCAGGGACGTGCATGCAGAAGTGCACTTTTTTCAAGATACACATGTGGGCTTTTTATGGCTTTATTTGACCGAGGAGCAGAGTGGATAAATTCAGAAACAGGGATGAGAGAGTGTGGGAGAGACATGCAGGACGGGAGCCACAGGCTAACCCACATACACAGGCTGCAACTTAATCACTAGGCCATCTGCACCCAGGAATTGCACTTTTAAGTGCATTCTCCCTTATTATGAGAAATTTATGAATTGAAACAAACAGCAGCTTTCTGTTTATCCTCTTTAAATTTCGAGAGAACTTTTTATTCAACAGAATCCACAATTCAAAACAAGAAGTAAAAAGCGTTGATGGGCGGTGCTGGTCTTTACCTATTATGTGGTATGGGGCTTTTCCATCACATGCCGTGGCTCGGCTTGACTTGGTTTGACTCGGTATGGCAGTGCAGCGAGGCAGGGGATTTGCTTTTCCAGCACAACCGAGCTACCAGTTTGAGGGCATGCCTAGAGCTGATGATGTGGCGTTTTGAGTCCTCCTCGATTTCTCTACACCGTCTAGTCTGATTGACTTTACATCGTTTTACAGCAAAAATCAAACTGTAGACAGACAGCACTGCACACTGATTTTGGTCTGGCTCGGCATGGCCAAAAGTTGTAGTGGAAAAGCCCCATATTGTTTTGTCTGAGAACCTCCTCATGGCGGAATTTTACACACTGCCTGTTTAATGAGCAGAAAGACGGTAATAGTATGATATGTTCAAGGTCAGCTTGGATAACTGATGATTACAATATAAATGTAATGTCATGATATGCTCAGATGTAATGCAAGGAAAACTATGTGTAAAACCGGAGCACAGAAAAATTAAATCAAGCGTCCCTTTTAATGCACTCTCACAACCCTCGCTGATTCAGGTGACTAACACGCTAGAACGAGTTCCATGGAGGAAGGAGAGGAAAATGGTCCAGCAGTTCATATAAGGACATCTTTAGATGTGTGGAGCTATAAACACTATGGATTTGTTGCATAAAAGGACAAAAATGTGACGATGAAGTGTAAACTGTGGTCAGGTCAGAAAAAAATCTCAACTGCTGTCAACTCTGCATCAAATATTTCCAAACACATGCATTGGCAGCATACAAACACAAAGCTAGAAACTAAAGACTCCCTTGAATGAGCCTCAAGATACTTTCTGAGCAGCCAAGGCTCCATCTTTAACAGCAGCAACAGGTAACAACAAAAGATGAGATAAACAGGCTTGTGGCAGCATATACGGAGGAGGATATAATATCTACTCTAGTCTTGTTCTTGACACATTTTTCTGTGAGGTGCTGTTTTGTGATTTTCACAACTTTTCTGTCACCTTTAATGTATTAGAGAGCAGAAAGGAGAGATCTGTGTATGTCTAAATGCAGTTCAACATGTATCTAAAAGGTCAGTAGAGGTCATCATGCTCCTAATGTGCCACAGAAGGTGGCATGTTACATTAGCATGCTGTCACATATCATCTGCTCAAGCACATCACAGAAACAAAGGCCTGTGTAGCTGTGATTGGTTTGAGTCACTGGTTATAACAGTGAAAAGCATTATGAATCATTCAGGAGGAATACTTCCATTACTTTTGATATTTCTGTGGTTTTTATGCGATATTGAGCATTTTTAGCATTCCATGGGCTTCTAAGTGTTTCCTCTTAGCATTCCAGTATCAGCGTGTTCAGGATTTGTTTGCTGTGGTTTTACAGAGAGCTGTGTGACAATGAATATGAATGAGGAGGTAAACACAGAGCTCTACTTTGTATTGAGTCAGATGACTGTGCTTGTTGAAGTCTAATGGATGTAATGCAGCCCTTTATATCCAAAGAGTGACATCAGCTGTGCCATCGTCCCTGCTCTCTAGGGCAAGAATGATCCTTTTCTCACTCAGCTCAACACAATGGAAGTACTACACAAATGCACACACTTTTCAAGGGACACAAACCCCCAGACAAACACACACATTTGTCACTTGTCAGTCACTCCTTGTGCATGTGTTGTAAACCAAACAACCAGTCCATCAACCAGCCCCTTCTCTTATTTTGTTTTCCAGACGCCTCCCATCTTTGGAGTCCCCCCAGCAGGAGTTTCTCACCCCGACTGAGGAGATCGATGCTCCTCTGAAGCAGCCAGAGAGCCCACAGCTGGAAGAGAAGACAACAACAGAGATCTCACCTCTGAAGAAGCCGGTGGATCTTCCTGAACCTTTAAAGAAGACAACAGAGCTCCTGGAGCCAAGGCAGAGCACAAAAGTAGAGCTACAAGAAGAAACACTGAAGGTAACACCTCCAGAACAAATTAAGGAGCCTCCAAAGGACCTTCAAGAGCAAAATCTGAGCACAAAAGACACCTTCCTAGTTGAGACTAAGGCAGAGGAGCTCAGAGAACCATTTGAGCAAGAAGAGCCTCAAGAAGAGTTTCCTCAACCAATACAGAGCACAAAAGCAGAACTCCCAGACGACACAAAAACAGCAGAGTTTTCAGGTCCTATCGAGAGTGAAGATGAGCCTTCAGAGCAAACGCAGAGCACAAACGTAGATCTCCAAGAGGAGATAGAGAAAGAGCTCACAGAAGAACTCAAGAAGGAAGAGGAGCCTCAAGAAGAGCTCCAAGAACCAAGAAGGGAGCAGGTAGCTTCTTTGGAAACTTCACAGGAGACTTTTGAACCAACAAAAAGCACAGAAGAGTCACCAGAACCAACAAAGTATGAAGAACCAGAACCAACACAGACCACAGCAGAGCATCTAGAACCAGAACTACAAGAGGAGCCAGTGGTAAAACCAGCAGAGATCCCACCTGAGGAGCCCACCTATGAAGTACCAGCAGAGGAACCTACGGAGTTCGAAAACGTCCTGTATCCTGCTGAGGAGCAACTAGACAGTGGGTGAGTCTCGCTCTTTAAACTTTTACTGTCTTGCTCACTTAAAAACCAAAGGAAGAGATGCTGGACACTAAAGCAGCACAAGAGAGGCATCACGCTGAGAAAGATGATTGAGTCTCACTGATTCTAGTAATCCCATTCCTCCAAGTATTCAGCCTCTTCCTCTCTTTTCAGCCTGACTAAAATTGATTTTCTCTACACAGCGTATAGTGTTTATGTTGTTAAGGGCTTCAACTATGGGGAGAATCCTCAGGAGTCATTGTTTTTGTGCTTTTCATGCTGTTGCGCTAGTGATATCAGAAGAGGCGTTATGTTTTTGGGTTGTTCATCTGTACGTCTCTGTACATCCGGGCCATTCTTATGAATCAGCTATCTCGAGATTTCTTCGAGAATTTTCTTCAAACTTTGCACAAACGTCCACTCCAACTGGAGGATAAACTGATTCAATATTCAAAGCCAAAGGTCAGGGTCACTGAGCCTTATGTTCATCCTTTATTTACAAAATTTCTATGGATTACTTCCACAGAGTAAGACTGTGCATTTCTCACAGCCTCAAGATATTATATGACCACAATACACGATGGTCTTCATTTAAAAAACGTGCATAGAAACCAGCACAGATTAGGTGTAGAAATCATCTTATGACAGTGTCCACATGTGATTTATAAGATGTGCTTAAGTGGCCAATCACAGCTTAAGAATGAGTTGTTGATAAATATGATGACTGAAAACATCTTTCACATGACACGCCCCTAGGTATTAATGGTTCAGCTAGCCTGGCCCACAGAGTTTATGAAATGGAGATAAGTAAGATGGCAAAGATACCTGCTCCCTTTATTATGGTTTCTGTCTTATGGTCAGAGAAGTAGTGAAAAATTTAATATTTGTTGTTTTTCAGCCAAAAAAGTGGCATTAACCTGCGTCCTCACATAGGGTCATGACATTTTGGGTTCCTTGCACCATTTCTCTTAGTTTTGCTCAACTTAGACCTGTTTGCCTCATTTGTGGACATGTTGTCTGCCATCTTGTGGTCACCTAAGCTTATTACAATGATTAGTGTACATTAAAGATGACTGCAAAAATGTTCTACAGCTAGTCTTGACAGATTTTACACATTTTCTCATCAGTAACAAGCTACAACACTGATTACCAGCAAGTACTCACATGAGGACATCAGGACTTAGTATGTTGTTTTGTTGTTCAATAAATTTTGGGAAGACTTTGGAATGAAACCAACAGTTTTCAAGTAAAAGGGAGCATCAACGCTTTTGCATCATTGTCCCAAATAGGGGTTTTTGCACCTATTTGGCAGAATGGCCCTTTTTTGTTACACAATGGAGTCTTTCCTGTGTTAAAGTAAAGTAAACCCACTGTCCCGATATGAGGACATCCTTTTTTAAAACTACTTCTTGTCACAACACAATGTTTAGTTATTATATAATCCCTCTTGGTTGTCTTTCTTGCTTTTAAAAATATTTTGGTTTCACTCACTAAAAGTTTACTTGTATTTACAAGCATGTCTGTGTGCTTATATCTGCATTCACATAAAGTTTCTGTAATGAACTAATGAGTAGGGATTAGACAGCCTTACCTACAATCAATAAGCAGCTGTCTGAAACCTTCGTTATCAACAGCAATTAGCATCCACCACTAGCCAAATGCTGGTATTTTTGAGCAGTGTCAGGTGAATTTGCTCAACCTATAAGCCACTGGGGCAAAAATTGTCTAATATAACAAACGCAGCTTATGTAGCTTTTCTAGCATAAGCTATGTAGATAACAGAGCTACCTTGATAATGTAGCTGTATAGCTAACATAGCTTAAGCTGCAAGCTCATGAAGCATGTAGCTACATTAGCTTTAGCTGTTAGCTACACTTACTAAAGCTTGTGCTGCTAAAGATAACTTCTAACTGATTTTGTTTAAAAATAAAGTTGAATTTAAAAAAAATCTAACACTGGATATGTGTTGCACTGGGAAATTACGGCACTTAATATCTGACAGAGACGGCGTCTGACAGTAATGGTGTGCAACAGGAGCTGTCTGAGATCAACAGTCTGCAGCTAGACTGCCTTGGAAATCGTGCACAAAAATATTTAATTTTTGCTAGTCAGACACTCATAATGCAGTAAATTTATAGTCTTTAATTTGAACTACTATAAGCCTTGATTATTATATCAAGTAAAAAAAAAAGATAATGGCTGCTAAAGTTTTGAATCCACCAGCTACAGTGGCAGGTAGGCAAAAAGCTGATTTCCAGCCCTGCACTGTAAGGGTTCATGTATAAACAGTGAAGCATCTTGCATCTTCTCATCCTGTATAAAAGTTGAGGGACATTTTGACTTAATACCTTTTAATGCTAACCTTGCAAAGCTCCCATCTGAACAGTATGGGCCCAGTTAGAAAGTGACAGGACCAATCAGCGTCGAGGGGCAGTACTTTTCGGGCGAGGCAGAACCGTGACGTAAGCAAGAAGCAACAAGAGGCTGGAGCAATTATGGCAGAAAACATTAGCACGGATGCTAAAGAGTCATTTTTATCAGAACTTGACGATATTTCTTTGTTAAAAGAAGAACAGAGAACAGCTCTGAGTTATTTTCTTTTCAAAAACGACAAAGTCGTGTACTGACATGTCTACAGACGCCAGGATTTGCATCATGCAGTTCTCTATGGAGTTACTCCTTCGGTAGGGGCGCAGCTCGGTAGCGGCTACATCAAGTGTTTTGTTGCTCTGATTGGCATGTAAAGGTGTGACGGACAGAATGTTGATCCAGTCACTTTCCAAGCTTTTTTTCAAAGGCTCTGCCCTTTCCCAAATGCTGACTATGAGTGGTTTACCAGATGGATGTGTGAAACAAATCCATCTGGTGTCAGGTTAATTGACTGCTAATTAGCCTGGTGTCTTTTGTGTAGCTGGAGGGTTGTCGTGTCACTGCAGTATTTTTATCTTGTTTTTGCACTGCATGACACATGTCCAACTCCTGACTATCTGGTGTTTTCAGCTGTGCCAATAGTACATAGACTTTCTCTGCTTCTTGCTTTGTTTTGATCAGAAACGTGCATGGCCTCTTAAATAATGGCTCATACTTACTGGAAATGCATATTTGTTATTGGTCACATGACCTATGGCGGTATTGACACTAAAAAAATCAATATCAGTTGACCCCTAGTTTGTATTGATTAAAGGGTGGGAGAGAGAGAACAAAAATGGAATCTACATTGACTCTGAATGAAAGAGAGTCACACACTGGTCTGTTTATGTGCCTTTATAATCATTTTTGGGCTTCTATGAAAATCATACAACAATCAGACCAGGCAGGAATATTCAGCAATAACTCCCATCTTTCCCCCGTTTCTGTCTTTCTCACATTACATTGTGATTTTTTAGCAGTTACACATTAAAATGCCACTCAGGATGTGAAACTAGTCTGGACAGAAGCAGTGCCAGTCTCTGTGGATGAAATCAGTCAGGGAATGATGTTCATTATTCCTGTTAAGATGTTTGATTTTTACCTGAGTGAGAGTTGAGTCCCTCTCTGTCCCACATGGATCCATCTGCTGCTCAGCAAAGTGACACAATGATACATGAGCTTGTTAGTTTTACAAGCCTGAACAACTTCACACATGATAGTAGCTTTATAATAATGTCTCTACATTTGTTTAAGTGTCTTCAAATATGAATCAAAGGACAATCAAGGAAAGTCATTTTGAGGTTGGCCAGTACCAAAATGTGGGCACAGTGGACACCAAAAAGTCGAACATCTACTTCATTTCCCTCTGCTTTAGCTGCTTAATGTACATCACAGATCATTTTAGTGTTTGAGATGTATGATGGGGTTATAAATTGATGTACCAGCCTCCACTGAAACCTACCATATCCCAATAAACCTTGAAGTAATGATTCCCTTTAGGGCTGTTCCCCTTCAGTCACTGTCTGGATTAAACAAAACATAATCCTCTATTGTCTGAAATCTCAGGATTATAGCTTTGTGACATTAAGAACGGTGGGTTTACAGAGAGGGAGGCTGGTTATTATGTGGTTGACTGGTTTCCAGACAGGAAACCAGACATCACAGCGATCCGTCGGACCTGATAATTTTCTTAAAACCTATCCAAACATTTTCATTTCACTTTATTGCCGCTAACTTGTTTTTAAAAGAGGTGAATCTCAGCAGGACATGTGCTTTCTAGCTCAGCAGCTCTGCCTGTCACACATTAAAATGGATTTCCATGCACTCAGGAGAGTTGGCCTGGTGGTTTTTGTTTGGCTTTGAGACACCTCGAGGGCGTCTCGTTGGTTGCTGCTGTCTGCAGCGGTTAAATGGTGTCTTAGCGGACGAATGAAAAGGAGTCTCATAGATTTGTGCTGGTTGGGGTAATGGCAATGAACCCTTTATGCTGTTAAAACTCCTGACTGAGTTTTATACACACAGTAAAGCAGAGTGCCAGTTACTTGAACCTTTGTGTGGGCATTCATAGTTTAAGAGCCCTAACTAGACTGTCTGCTTAGAGGTGGTACAAGTGCATTTCTTTAGGTTTTTATTGTTAAAATCAATTAGTAGAAGAACTATATCAATGAGTCTTCAGCATTTAAACTGTAAAAGTAAAGAAATGCTCTGCAGTGTAAGTGTGACACATGCACTCCTGAAATATTTAGGAAATTGAAAGACTGCCTGCCCATGAAGTGTTTTGTTGTGTTTCCACCAATCAGTCTGGCTTGGTTCAGTACAGTCTGGTATGGTCTGGTACAGTAAATCCTGTTCTTTCTTGAGTTTTCACAACCAACCTTACCCTAACTTGGTAGGTCCGAGTATCAGCCAGAAGTGTGTCAAGCTCTAGCCTGTAGGGTCACATTGGCAACACCCCAACAGCGGGGTGCTGTTGAAAAGTAAGATTTTTTGAATTGTTTAATGTGGTCCTTTTCCAAATGTTTTACAGTGTACTGCATCAAACTGAACTGAACTGGACCACTTGGTGGAAATGCACCATTCCTGAGCTGTTTACCGTCCCAGTTGGAGGCAAGTAAAAGGTACTGCTGAAATCTAGGAGGGTGAACAAAGCGACGGACATTTTTGCCTTGTATAATTGGATTTATCCACTGTGTCAGTGAATGATTAGAACAACCTACAAGCAAAAAGGAGCCTCAGTATGCGCATAAAGTTCATAGAGTCAAGCAGTGGTTACAAAACATAAACTTGCTGCAGCTAATCTTGACCTAGTGGAAATTTGCCCCTTGGATGGCAGGAAAAGTGCAAGGTTGTTTGTGTTCACATATACACTATTTGGACAAAATCTTTGGCCACACCTGTTGATTACTGAATTTAGACATTTCAATCAGACCTGTGGCCGCAGATGTATAAAATATTTAGCCATGCAGTCTCCATTTGCAGAGTTCAGTGCAAAGCCTTGGATGGAGTGGTAAAGCACATCAACACTGGACTGTGGAGCAGTGGAACTGTTCTGTGGAGTAAAAAGTCACACTTCTCTGCCAAGAAAACGTTAACCTGCTTGACTGCTGTGTGCCAACTGTGAAGTTTAGTGGAGGATGGATAATGGTATGGAGCTGTTTTTGAGGGGTTGCACAAGGCTCCTTAACTACAGTGAAGACCAATCTTAATGCTTCTGCATACCAGGATATTTAGGACAATGCCATGCTTCCAACTTTGTGGCAACAGTTTGAGAAAGGCCTTTATTATTGACCTATTACATTATTGTACATAAAGAAAACAAGAAATCCTCATAAAATCAGACATCAGAGACCAAACAATATAAGCGTTAAGGCATTATACAAAGACCAAGACTATAACAAAGTGACCATTTAAGTTAAAGTGCATGAACAGTGCACATGAACGTGAATATACTTGAGGAAATCGCACATTTGCAGGCACATTTTAACCTCCTAAAAGACCATGCATGTACATATGAAAACAACACATTTTAAAAATTATTTTTGCTATTAGAATTTTCTAATTAATTGTCTAGAATGTCCATTGACTTTTAAGTAGTGGGCTTGAAATATTAGAAAATTTGCTATAATTTTTCAGGAATTTTCATGGACATTTTAGGGAATTTGTTTGGATATCTTGGGAAATTTGCTTGAAAACTTTTGAATATTTTCATAGAAATTTTGGGGATATGTTTATTTGAGGGTGTCATTGGAGGTTTTAGGAGTAAGATGCTTTGAATTTTTGGGCATTTTCATGGAAATTTGGGACATGTATTTGTAAGGTTTAAGAACTTTGACTGGGAATGGGGGGGTCAAGATTTTTTATGGAAATTTAAATGTCTTGGGGAATTTCATTTTCATGGAATTTTTGGGGAATGTATTTGCAAAGTTCTGGGAATGTGATAAAAAATTGGGGAAAGTATGATTTGAAAATTGTGGAACTTGGTTAAAAAAATTTCAGGAATTTCTTTATAGGGATGTTTAGGCATTATGCCAAAGTTTCACTAAACAATCTGGGGAAATTTTTAAGAAACTGTGGATGACTTCTTTTTGGGATACTTAAAGAATATTTTTAGGAATTTTTACGGAAACTGTAGGTAAAATATTTGGACATTTTAGGGGATTTGTGAGGATTTTTTGAAAGGAAGATCTCCAAGAATTGTGGGATTATATTTTTTTCTGCAGAAACAGAACCTTCAGAAGATTTTCAGACGTAGTCATTGATAAAAATAAGGCTAGGATTTCAGACTGATCAGGTCCTACTAATCCAAAAATCCAAAAGCTCAGGTTTTCATAGAGCTCTGAATTATATTCAAGTGTTTTTTCTATTTTTATTTTGTACCTGATTATTGCCATTTTGATATATTTCCATTAGACTAAATTATAGCCTCTCTTTTCTCATAACTCTTTATTATCTTTTCTCAGCTTCCTTGATTAGCCCTTGTCTTTGTCACTCTCTCTGCTGCTGTTTTTTGCACGCCCAGGAGGAGTCGTCCCACATGCCTCAGTAGCGCTTGCTGCCTGCCAGTCTGAACACATGTGCCATCACTGCTGTCAGGGACATAAAGGTTTGTTCAGAGAGGAGGGAGGAGTAGTGACAGTGTGTTTCTCTCTATATGTTTCATCTGCAGATAATGTTACACTCAAATACTCAGCGTGGCAGTGGGCAGAGTGGACCACATGTTTCTGTGTGGTGTACATAGTGTGTTTTTCTCCCCGCCCCCCCCAGAGGCCGTCCTAGCTGTCAGTCCCTCTCTGTCTGTGCGGCTTTGTGAACTGGAGCCTGTAGTGGGAGGAATTTGGGCAGGCGGCGCTCAGCCCCACTGAAGTCATCTACAGACAGAGTGGAACAAAAGCCAGAGTTCAGGGAAACACTGGAACATGTGCTGCGGCGTGAGTTTGTGTGACAGAGTCAGCCAGTCGCACAGAGCAGAGAAGCACCGGGACGTACGGTTATTGACTGAAGAGGAGTTATTTCTACTGCTCTCTCTGGAGTTCAGTCTGACGCCCTGTCATGACTCCCTCTTGGCTCTAATCTGGGTGAGTTGACGAGAAGACGCTGGCCTATTTTTTCTTCCAGTAGGTGTTTAAATCCCTCCAGGTGGATGCAGCAGATGGTCAGTAGGTAACTAGTGCTAATTACACTTTGCCTCTGCTGACCTCAACAGACGGGAGGAGTGGAGGGACGCATAGTGAGACGAAAGAGAAAAAGAGCAAAGTTGTGACATGAGTGTAGCACTTTGAAAAATGTTACAGGTTCGAGCATGTTGATACCCTCCTACACCATGAGGAAACTGTCTGATTGGTGGTTGGCGAGCAGCCTTTGTGGTTGCAAAAATAATCATCAACAACTGTCTGTGGGTTTGTAGAAAGACCTGTTGGCATGTTAAACATTAAACAGAATAATGACTAATTGTGTGACACATGGCACCAAAGGACCAGGAAAGATTGGAAAAACGTTTTGTAATATACTTTCTTTTTATATAAATTGTCTTACAATTAGAGCTGTGAAACTACTGGAAAATTTAATTGCGACTATCTAAGGGTTTCTAGAGTTAATCACAGTTAATCCCCTTTTGTTGCTTTAAAATGACACAATTTAGCATTTAAAACTATTTAGTTTCATGATGGATTTTTGTGTCTTTCACTAAGAGTAACTGACTTCCTGTTTGGGTAAAGACCTGCGTTTGGACAAAAGTATTTGGCCACCTGACCATAACACTATTAGGGACTATAATGACATTGTATTCAAATACATGTACTTCAATATGAAGTTTCCCCCGTTTTGCAGCTATAACAGCCTCCACTCTTCTTGGAAGGCTTTCCACAAGATCTTTGAGTGTTTCTGTGTGGATTTGTCCCCATTCATTCTGTAGAGCATTTATGAGGTGAGTCACTGATGTTTGATGAAAAGGCCTGGCTCACAAATGCCGTTCCAGTTCATCCCAAAGGTGCTCTATGGGGTTGAGGTCAGGGCTCTGTGCAGGCCAGTCTAGTTCTTCCAAACTGAACTCATCAAACCATGTCTATGTAATCCTTGCTTTGTGCACTGGGGCACAGTCATGTTAGAATAGAAAAGGACCTTCCTCAAACTGTTGCCACAAAGTTGGAAGCATAGCATTATCCAACATGTCTTAGTATGCTGAGCTTTAAAAACTCTGTAAAGGCAAATCCAAAATTTTTGTCTTAACACTCTAGATATGTTGGAATATGGTTGCCGTAAACATGTGAAAAACTGAGATATAAATGTGACAGAATTTTGGATTTACACTGTTACAAATTTATCACCTCTTTCCTGGCTTGGTTTAATTTGGGCGGGGCTAATATGTGGGCTGATGTCACCAGCCCACAGTAGGGAATGACCCCACCCCTCTAACATTATAATATAAAATCACAGAGCAGATCATCTCAGTACAGTCTGTTATTAGCTGATGTCACTGCGCTCTGAACATAAGGTCAACATTCAGATTGTAACATTTTCTGAATTTGAGAGGATTGTTTTTCTCCTGAGTGGGCGTGGCTTCAGCTCATACATTAGACATGCCCACACCATCCTGGAGCATATTTTACTGCCTTATTTGTCATGATTTTGAAGCTTATTTTATAAACTTGGAGATGTTTTATTTGACTGAAGTTTGACCTGGGGGTTCATAACACAGTGACCTGTCATACAAAAAACCTAAAAAAAGTTTCATTTTCACTTTACAGGGGCTTAAAGATTGGCTTTCACTGGAGATAAGGGGTCCAGTCCAAACCCTGAAAATAGCCCCATACCATTACCCCTCCTCCATCAAAATTTATAGTTGGCACAGTGCATTCAGGCAGGTAGCGTTCTCCTGTTATCCACCAAACCCAGACTCACCAGTCTGACTGCCAAAAAGAGAGGAGTGATTTGTGACTCCACTTCACTCACATTTAACACTTGACATTGGACTTGGTGATGTGAGAATTGCATGCAACTACTTAGCCATGGAAACCCATTAATGAAGCTCCCACTGCACATTTATGTGCTCCCATTTTTTGCCGGTGGAAGTTAAGAACTCTTCAGCTATGAAATCAGCCAGTATTTATTTTGTTGACTAAAACTATAACTAAAAATGTTCGTTAACAGCCTTTTTTTCCATGACAAAAACTAGACTAAGACTAACAAAAATAGATCTATGATGACTAAAACTGACAAAACTAAGTTTAATTTTCGTCTAAAATTAGACTTAAATGTAATGTAGTTTGTGTTGGACATTCAAAATCTGTGATATTTCTCCGCTGCGGGTAAATCTGTCAAAAAACAATGCAGCTGTGTCTACTCTGTCTTTCAGATGTAGAAAGCAGGGACCCTAGGTTTGGCAGAGTGCATAAAGCATGATTTGGTACCAGATTTAGGCAAGAAAATAAATGCTTTTTCTAAAAGTAAAGACTAAAATGTGAGGACTTTTTATGTGCTAAAACTAGACTGAAATGTTTTGAATTTTCATAGACTAAAACTAGACTAAACCTAAAAAGGGTAGAATTGACTGAAATGTGACTAAAACTAAAACACATTTTATTCAAAGACTAAAACCAAGACTAAAATTAAAAATAGCTGCCAAAATGAACACTGAAATCATCGTGTTGGTGACTTTTTTTTTTTGCATCGTGTGCCTTCGCAGTTGTTGACCCCGCTCTGAGATTTTACGTGGTCTTCTGCTTCCTGGCTGAGTTGCTGTTGTTCCTAAACTCTTCCACTTCCCTGTTAGATCACTTACAGTTGACTGTGGAATATCCAGCAGGGGTCCTTGATTGAAACACCTAAATTCAATCAGGAACAGGTGTGGTTAAATACTTTTGTTGAAGTAACAATTAAACTAGCATTAAATGTCTGCAGACCTCCAACTGGTATAATAATATGTCGCATCATTACTATAATGATGTGTTCCTGCTTTTTATAATTAAAATCACCATCAAATAAAGGTATGATCTTCACTTTGCATTGTTTATCCAACAGTGCACCTACCACTGTGTGGAATAATATTATTATTTATCATTATAAATGTTATATAGGCATACATCATGTTTGATAGCTTTATTTTGGAAACGATATGGTTTGGATTAATTAGAATGAATTATTTCATTAAATTATGTGTTGAAATAAGAAACTGCCCAGTACTGAGTGCTTAAAGCTTCCTTTTTAGTTGCCTTGATATCTGAACAGGTGTAGACAGTGTGTGAGTGTTTACTATTAATACACTAATCCTGAAATACTGATTAGTGTTAAATAATTGTCTTTATATCAGTGTACATGTCAGCTTTACATGCACAGTTCTGAAATCAGCAGGTATTTATTTATGAAAAATGAAATACTGTTTGAGTCGTGTCTTTATGTGGGATGTTCCTTATCCATATTTCTGGAGTGAACAGGAACTATGATGCACTATAGCACATATTGCACTTTAAATAGAGCTGTTGCCATGGTGATTCTAGGTTCATATGACTTTGCTGGCGTAAGTTACGTGAATAATCTCATGCCTGTTATTCATTCAAGCACACTTGACTTGAAATAATAATTTCTATCAGTAGTGGCAGAAAGACTGGGTGTATATTTATGTAGGAGTGTTTGTGATCTTTACAACGTGCTCTGTCCCCAGTCTGTGTGGGAATGTGTTTGTGAGCAGTATGAGGTAGCTGCTGGCTCCGGGACAGAATTGCTTCTTAAAAAAAAAAAAAAAATCTCCTTTACTTCATCTGGTCTCATTTATAACTCTGTGTTTATCATCAAACACTCTGCCTGGACTTTATATCTCTTGTGTCCAGCTGTTTCCCGTAGATTACACCAAATGTGCGTGCATGGCTGGAGTACAGTACAGACAAAGTCCCATGTTTATTTTATCTTAGTCGTGAAAGTGTAGGTTAAAAAAATGTGTTCTGAACTCAACATTGGTGGGAAATTACATGTATTAGCACTGGACTTGATGGTAAAAATCTGGTTCTCAAAAGCTACTTATGAGGTGCTGCTCAGTAACGCCCTGCACGCTGCTGCTAAACCAACAATAAAAACCTGCACTGGATCGCCTCCAGGTGTTAATGCCAGCAGTTAAACTACTCTGATGTGTCTACATGTGTTGCTAAAAGGAGAAAATGTGCTCTCATTAAGTAACATTCATGCACTTCACATTTTGAAGAACTCAGGAAACTCCAGCTGTTGACCTGCAGACCACATCTCCACATAGAAGCTCCAGTGTCCAGGTTAATCTTATTATCTGCAACTGGATCCTCTCCGATTGCCTGATTTATTTATTTTTATCTGCTCTGTAGTGATCTTTGTCCATCTTTGGAGGCAGCAGTGAGTCTTATGACACTTCACCGTGAGTGTTGTGACTCAGTTGTGTCTATTTCCAGGCTGCATGTGCCAACTCGGACACAGATGCTGACATATGTATAGCTTCTGCCTCACTGAGGATTAATGCAGCCACATAAAAATTCATGCACAGAATTGTATGAATGTCAACTGTTCATGCCACCATCCTGCAGCAATTAGAACATTCTTCAGTGTTACAGTAGAAAGAAAGAAACCAGAGCAGTGTTGGATGTAAACTGTACGCCCTCAAGAAAAGCACACGCCCTCATTTAAAGTTATTAAGCTCTGAGAATAAGTGAGCTCCGTTCAGCCTGAAACAAGCTGGAGGAGTATTTGGAAACTTCAGCTCAGCAGACAGCTGGCCTGATGTTAGAGTTTAGTGAATAAACTTTGACTCATTTCAAGTGGCAACTTCCACTATTGAAATGAAGTCAGTGCAGTCCAGTTCCTCCAGTCTTTGGCTACAAAATAAGGAAACACCATTAGGTTTCATAAAAATAGCCTGTATTTACAGCAGAACAGGTTCACAACACTGCTTTTGTCTCAATAATATATGGGCAAAAATCATCAGGGAATGTAATAACATGGTATTCAAATGTCCTTTAATTTGAAGACCCCCCCACCCCCATTTGCAGCGCTAACAGCCTCCACTCTTCTTTGAAGGCTTTCCACAAGATTTTGTAGTGTTTCTGTGTGAATTTGTGCCCATTCATTCTGCAGAGCATTATGAGGTGAGGCACTGATGTTTGACAAGAAAATCTGGCTTGCAATCTCTGTTTCAGTTCATCCCAAAGGTGCTTTATAGTCCTTGCTTTGTGCACTGGGGCACAGTCATGTTAGAATAGGAAAGGGCCTTTCCCTGACTGTTGCCACAAAATTGGAAGCATGGTATTGTCAAAAATTTCTTGGCGTGCTAAAGCATTAGTATTGGCCTTCACTGGATATAAGGGGCCTAGCCTAAACCCTGAAAACAGTCCCATTATCCCTCCTCAACCAAACTTCACAGTTGGCATAGTGCAGTCAGACTGGTAAAGCTCTCAGGAATCCACCAAACCCAGACTCGCCCATCTGACTGCCAAACAGAGAAGCGTGATTGTCTCTCCAAGCCATGTTTACAGGCTTGCATGCAGCCCTTCAGCCGTTGAAAGCAATTCCATGAAGCTCCTGCCGCACAATTTTTGTAATAACATTAATGCCAGTGGAAGTTCAGAACTCTTCAGCTTGGCAGCTATTTTTAATTTTGGTCTTAGTCTTTAGACGAAATGTCTTTTAGTTTTAGTCACATTTTAGTCATTTCTTCCCTTTTTAGTTTCAGCCTAGTTTTAGTCCATAAAAAGTCTTCACGTTTTAGTCTTTACTTTCAGTCCGAGCATTTATTTTCTTGCCTAAATCTGGTACCAAACCATGGTAGTGTGTTCTCTGCACTCTGCCAAACCTGGGGTCCCTGCTTTCTGCTGCTGAGAGGCAGAAGAGATACAGATGCATTGTTTTTTGACAGATTTACCAGCAGTAGAGAAATATCATGAATTTACAATGTCCGACGAAAACTAAACTACATTTTAGTCTAGTTTTAGTCATCTTGACAAAAACGAAACTTAGTGTTTGTCAGTTTTAGTCATCATATATCTATTTTTGTTAGTCCTAGTCTAGTTTTTGTTGTGGAAAAATTGGCTACCGCTGAGTAGTTTTAGTCATAGTTTTAGTTGACAAAATTATCACTGATTGGAATGATCAAATCTGTTATTGCCAAGTCAGTGGACAAGACGTTGAAAAATAGCTTTACATATTTACACATATAATATAGATGAAAGAAATCTGATTATGTAGATAAAACAGTAGAAGAATATACATTCTCTCTTTGTAAGTTTGTAGAGTTAAACAATATTAATAGTCAATGAAATAGAGTGTTGATTGGGAGGAGACCGACAGGATCTGATGTGTTTAGTTAACCTGACACACCAGATGGATTTGTTTCACACATCCATCTGGAAAACCTCCAATACTTAGCATTTGGGAAAGAGTTTTGAAAAATACTCAGACTGTGATTAGATGAATGTTCTGTCTGTCACATCTTTATGGGCCAATCAAGAGCAACAAAACATGTGACATAGCCGTAACCGAGGTGGGCGTGCGCAGCTACCGAGGAGTAACATGAACCATGGCGACTGTAGACATGTCAGTACATGACTTTTGTCGTTTTTGAAAAGAAAACAACTCAATAATGTTACTTGTTCATCTTTTAACAAAGAAAATGCTGTCAAGTTCTGATAAAACTGACGCTTTAGCAGCATCCACGCTAATCTCTTCCGCCACAATTGCACCTGCCTATTTTTTTTTTTTTCATTTCTGAGTGTGTCTGTAGACTTTCAGGGCCTCCCAGTACTGGAGGTGGAGCTCAGCATTGTCAGACTGTCTGTGTTTTTGGTTTGATAGATTTCTGAATGATTTTCTCTGATGTCTGCAGTCTTTATCAAACCACTCCTCATAGTTTGTTTTGGCTTGTGTTTTCTTCAGACTGGATAAGTCGGCCACATGGTCAAACAACATGTAGATATTGTGTGCCGCCGGGTTCATACCCTCTTAACTGATGGGGATATGAGGTGTTCATAAAATTATCTAAATGATTGGGTGTTGGCATGCTCTCTGGTGTTTGTCTTTGCTTGTGTTTGTCCATCTGTATGGTTGTTTACTAAAATTCATCTTTCAATCCAGAATTTAATAATTAACCGTTCTAGCCAAATATTCTCGTTCATGCAGTCTACATTGGCCACATTGCAGTTCCAAAATGTTGCCAGTGCAATTTGAATGTGGGACTTTGCATGCTAATTTTAATGAAAAACAGGAAATGACCAAATTTGGGCTGTCTGGGAATACTGTAGTGTTGACATGGTTTCTAAAGAGATGTTGCTATTGTTTGATTTTAACTGACATCAAATTTAGCTTTAGAATTCTGTCGTTATGACAACCCTAGTCAGTGGTTGATGGAGGTGTTGTACAGCTTCATCCTGCAGAAGAGGCTACAGGTCTATTTTTAGAGCTTAACAAGAGGCATGTCCCAAGTGGGGAACAGCTGCATGGGCGTCCATAGCATCGGCTGTCAGATTAGAGAGCCTACCACTCCTGATAAGAAGGGTCTGGATCAGGGCCAAATCCACTCCACCAGGTGGCCACTGATGACAGAGGCAGACACCCTTAGACAGACGGGCTTCTTCACGGCAGAGTAAGTAGATCAGGCAAGGAAAACATGAACCAGGAGATGAGATGAGAGGAGTTTCTTTTCTAGTTTCTTAGTCTTCTTAGGATGGTGGGAGTGAGCTTTTTATTCTTTAAGTCACTGCTCGGTCTAGGTGACAGCGCAGAACAGGGCGCTCCATCTTTCTCTGCTTTGAGGTAAGTTTTGGTCACTGTTGGGTAAAAAGGAGGAGAGTAGTGCTGGGGGATATGGACTAAAATTCATATCTAGAAATGAATGACAAAACATGCTGAAATTACAATGAGTTGTCACAGCAGAATTTCAAACCTTGATATGATTCTAGTATAAATTTAAATGATATTGAAACCTGTGTGATACCGTGGCAGCAGAAATAAAAAGTCCTGAACACCTAATATTGGACATTAAAAAAAAAAAAAAAGTTATTTAAACTAACTAAATAAGTAACATTTCAAAATGGTCAAATCATGTTGTCATCGTATTTGTGCAATATAGGCAGAGTGTAGGAGTTTACTTGCAAGTTTTGCTTTAGGGGTTACCAAAATTTTCTAGACTCCCAAATTTGTTAAAATGATAAAATATCCATTATTTTAAAAATTGAATAAATTATCTTTTTTCAGCTTTTTATCCAATAAAAAAAGGCTGTTCTCTAAATTGCAGAAAGGTATTGGCAACATTTAGAAATGTGGGTGGTACTGGTGAGGAGGGCAGGAAACCCTTGCTCCTTTCAAGTTTCAGCCACTTTTAGATTGTTGCCAATGCATATCTGCAATGTAGACATTATGTAGGAGTTTACCTACAATTTTTGGCACTGAGGTGTCAAATGTGCTGTGCAATTTAAAAATATCAAAAGTATGGAAATATAATGATCTTTATAGGGATGCATCACATTGGGTTTTTGCTGGTTCTGTCAAGACCTGAAACTTAAGCCTTTAAACACACTGTCAAGTTTAGGATGGACAAATTTTCAAATTTTAGTCCTTAAAAACACTTTAAAGTATAAGGAATGATGATAAATAAAGTAAAGACTTCAGCTGAAGTAGATCTGTTGGTCCAGGCTAAAACTCCTCTTCCTTATTTGTTTGTACAGCCAATATATATAAATCTGACTACATCAGATTTTAAAAGCGAAAATATTGGTTTTATATATTGGCAGAAATGTTCATATATGCCAATACAGATATCCTTCCAATAATATTGTACATCCCTAATAACCTTTAGTAGCATTTTGAACCAGAAGAAGTAGAGTGAAAAGTGGCAAAGAGCAAGGATTTCTTCCACTCCATGCCAGTTCTGACCACACCAGTTCCTTGCCATTTTCATCCATTTTTTTAAATATTGCCAACAAATTAGTGCAATGTTGGCAGTGAGCAGGAGTTTGCTGCTGACCTTTGCTGTGTGAAAAATATCATAATCTTTATTTCTTTAAAAACACAGAAATTAAATGGCCTTCATTCATAAATTTTACCCAAAGAGAGAGCGCTGTCTAAATTACAGAAATATGGGAAAATGGGCGGAACTGGCAATGAGAGAAGGAAATCTCACTCCTCACCAATTCCACACACACCAGTTCCTTGCCAGTGTTACCCACTTTTCCAAATGTTGCCAAAATGTTTTTACATATTTGACAAGAGTTTGTCTACAATTTTTGTCATTGAGGCTGTCAACATTTTTTGACCCTTACATACAATTTAGATCTCCTAGATTTTAATATTTAGTAATATCAAAATGGAGAAACAATCATTTTCAATCACGACAACCTCAAGAGTGAGATAACTGTCCAAATTGCAGAAATACGTTGGTAACATTAATGAAAGTGGGTGGAACTGGCAAGGAGTGAGGGAAAGTCTCACTCTTCACCAATTCCACTGACGCCAGCTCCGTGCCAGTGTTACTTTTCCAGTGTTGCCTACATATTTCTGCAAAGAAGACAATGTGTATGAGTTTTTCTACAACAATTTTTTAGCATTGAATCTAAGTTGCACAATACGTTGGCAACATTTTGATAAGCTGAAGTAGGAGGAACTGATGTGGATTGAGGATTTTTTCTTGCTCCTGCCAGTTTTAACAACTTTTTTTGTAGTGTTACCAACTAATATGTGCAATGTAAAGAGTGTGCAGGATATGTGGCGTTGACTTTTTCTATACTCTTGGCTACCAAATGAAATCTCTTATGATTTTGATTGCTGATATTGAAAAGAGCAGAGACTTTATGATCTAAGGCATATACTTTACTCAAAGAAAGAGAGCGCTGGCAAAGAGTGAGGGAAAATCTCGCTCCTCACCAACTCCACACATGCCTGCACTTTTCCAAAAGTGTCTGACATTTTCAGCAAAGTAGACAATGTGTAAGAGTTTGTCAACATTGTTTACACTCTTTCATGTGAAGCAAAGTCTCCATCATTTAAATAATCAGTGGTATCAAAAGTGTAGAAAATTTCAATTTTCTCAAATTGCACAAATACGTTGTCAACACTTGGATAAGTTGAAGTAGGAGGAACTGGCGTGGAGTGGGGATTTTGCTTGCTCCTTACCAGTTTCACTTACTATTTCAAAAGTTACCTGTGCATATGTGCAATGCAGACTGTGCAGGAGATGTGCAATTTTTGACAGTGAAGTTGTCAACACTTTCTTTACCCTTGGTAACCAAATAAAATCTCAATGATTTTAATTACCGGTGGTATAAAAAAAGTGCAGAAACTTAATTCAAATATATTCTCACATCACAGAAGGTGCAACATCTCTCAAAATAGTAGTTTTAAACTATTTTTTTGCAGCAAAGATGTTATGAATTACATATCATGCGGTTATCCACAGGCATTTTTTTGGAATAGTCTACAAAAATCCTACTTTTTTTGTATGTTTTTCTTATTAAATGTATTTCATCTCAATTAGATATTTTTCAAATTTTGTATAGCTCTAGTTTTATCTAATGTTGTGTTGGTCATAATATAGAATGATTTTTTTGCTTGTGTTTGTTGGTTAAAAAAACACAATATAAGGAACTTAAGAAACAATGCCATATCAAATCTTAATTGCAATACTGGAGAAAAAAATTGCAATTATATTATTTTCACAAATTGATCAGCCCTAATCTTCAGTCATTATTTTTACCCAGAGTGAGAGCTGTCTAAATTTTAGAAATTTTTGTCAACCTTTGGTTTGGGTACAATTTTGTTTTTTTGGTATCAAAAGTGCAGAAACAATAATTTTGAATCATGTCATCTGAAGGAGTGAGAGACTGTCTAAATTGCACAAATAATTTGGCAACATCTGGATAAGTTGAAGTAGGAGGAACTTCTCTTGCACCTTGCCATTCTAACTAACTTATTCAAATGTAAAAATGTGTGCAATGTAGAGAGAGTGTGCAGAAAATGAGCAATTTTTGGCTTTGAAGTTGTCAACATTTTCTTCAAAATAAAATCTCTGATTTACTGATTGATGTTATCCAAAAGCGCAGAAACTTACTGATCATAAGTCCTTGTTTTTACATTTTGAAACCCTTACTCCTTGCCATTTCCACCCACCTTTTTCAAATGTTCCCCATCTGTTTGCACAATTTAGACAGTTTGCAGGAGTTTGCCTGCAATCCTTGCTGATAAAAAGAAAGCAAAAATTGCTCATTATTTGGTGTTTAGGACCTCTTCTTTTGTTGCTGTAATATCAAACACATTTCAATCTTGTTTAAATATTTATAAAAATCAAACACTTCTTAGTTAAACTGAGTCTCTATAGTAGATTATCTTGTGGTAAATATGCATACAACTGTTATTGATTCTTACAAGTAGAAAAGAGAGAAATTTTAAATGTTATGTTCATGCAACATAAACAATATCAATATATATAATGATTTTTTTTTAACCTTTATCTTGTTTGAAAATATATAAATTTATCTTAAAAGCTCATTTTCCCCCCAGGCTTAGGTTTTAGTCATGGTTCAGTTAATCAGAGGAAAGTGGCCTCAGTGGACTCTCTTAATGGCAGTACTTGGCATTCTTGTTCCTGTCTGTGTTGATGTTTTGTGTTCCCTCCTCCTGCAGGCCCTCCCTCGCTGAGCAGGCAGAGAGAGGTGACCGTGCCCCTGCATCCCCTCCACCTCCCACCTCAGAGTCCAGCTTCCTGCCCGCTCTCCCGCCTCACCTTCAGGACACTGTTGAGTTCCCCACTCCTCCTCCCACTCCCCCTGAGAGGCACAACCTCGAGACTCTACCGACCCCACCTGCATCACCCACCTTCCCTCCCCCTTCTCCTCCCCCTCCCCCAGCTCCTGCCTCCCCTCCTCTTCCCTCTGTTCACCGGTGTGAGGACAACCTCCCTACCTCTGCACCCTGCCACCCTCCTCTAAGGTATGAACTCTGCCTGAATGAAGCATTAAGTTGTTGTTAAACATATGGTTCAAATCTGATGCTAGTCCATGCAATTAGATCTGCTTAGTTTCTTACACACCACAGTAGATTTGTCCAGCACTGACACTAGTCCCTTTAGCCTGATTGACGAAAAGTAGTCATGTCCTTATCCTTTCAACCCCAGATCAGTCAAATTAGGGCATTAGATCGGCATCTTGGCACACTGACACACCTTTCACATGTTGATTCACAGAGCTGTAGTAAACAGTCGACTAAATTGTGCCCTAATTTGAACTTAAAGAAGTAGTTTGACTCTTTTGAAAATCTGTTTGTCTTCATTCTTGTGGTAAGCCAAGGCAACTTTATTTAAAAAGCAATTCATGTGCTTTACAGAGCCAGACTCAAGGCATCTGTAACATCAAGCTTATCAAAAGTTATGACACAGAGCAAAAATAATACATTGAAATAAAAATCATGCTTAAATATAACATAAAAAATTGTAAAATTATTTAAATAGTTTATTTAAATTTGTGAAATCATTACAGTTTATCAAGTTAACTGACAAGGGTCTCTTTCAAACTACATTCAAGTATCAAATCAACTAAAAAAGTGTAGAGTAAGACTGTAGACCTTTGCATACAGTCCATCCAGCCTGTTCTCCCCTTTCCTAGAGGGCAAAAGGGGAAGGTTACAGACTGGATACCAGTGCTATGGATTACTTGTGTCCATAAAGTTCCTATGGTCATTTTTGGAGTACATCTTTTGTTCACAGGAAGCTTAGAAAACTTGAAATGTCAGATTAATGCCTGCAACAAAACAGCACTTCATTCATAAAAGAAGAACTGATGCTAGTACATGGTCTAAACTTTGACCCGCTTTACTGATGACTTAGGAGTTTGAATATAGAAAGACTACTTGGGAAGGCTTCTTAATGTACCCTGATGAGCGTATCTTTACTTTTAATGAAACACCTAAACGTACACCTAAATGTATTCTTGTAGACTGCTATGTTGGTATCAGGGCTATTGTTGGCTTTAGGAGCACTGTCTGAGACACCTCTTTCATTTCTGTCTTCACAAGTTTCTGTCTCATTTGACAGAGTCACTTACGTTTTAGTCAAGTAAACTAATTCAATTTGTTTACTTTTATGGCTCCCAAAACACACTGAGTGTAATTATTGATTAATATGCATAGATGCCTAATGCCAACACCCAGCCCTCTGCCATCCATTGTAGTGAGTGATGTCATACAGTGCCTATAAAAAGTATTCACCCTTTTATTGATTTTATAAATCAATCGTGGCCAATATAATTTGGCTTGATGGTAGATTTAATTGACATCTGGGGAAGTTCAGTACCTTGGAAATGTTTTTGTATACATCCCCTGACTTATACTTTTTGATAACCTTTTGTCAGAGTTGCTTGGAGTGTTCCTTTGTCTGACAATGGTGTAATGGTAGCCAGGAATACTGATTGACCAGTGACTGGACCTTCCAGACACAGGTGTCTTTATACTACAGTCACTGCACTCAGGTGATCCCCATTGAACAGCAGCGCAGGGGTTACCAGAGTTTCCATGCTCTCCCGTGCACTGGTGTGTTCTCTCCAGGTTCTCAGGCTTCCTCCAACCACCAAAAACATGCTTGTTAGGTTAACTGGTGACTCTAAATTGGCCGTAGGTGTGAATGTGAGAGTGCTTGATGGTCTGTCTCTATATCAGCCCTGCGATTGACTGGTGACCAGTCCAGGGTGTACCCTGCCTCTCGCCCAATGACAGCTGGGATAGGCTCCAGCCCCCAGTACAGAAAACGGATGGATAGACCTTAAATGGGATAAAAATTTATGCAGTTACCTATTTTATCTCACATATTTTTTTATAATTAACATCACTTTGTAGATACGTGTCACTGTTAAAGACATCCAAATTATATTGACCATGATTGATTTATGAAATCAAAAAAAGGGTAAAACATCAAAGGGGGCAAATAATTTTCATAGGCACCATGTGCCACTTTCTGTTAACAAACTCTGCACTGTTACAGTGAGTTTGGATAACAATGTGAGTCTTCTTGACTTAAGGCTAGCTGACTAAATGCTGTTATAATTGGTGTGTAATTGGATGTGAAATTCGCTTAAGAACTTCCCTGCACGTAAACAGTACAAAAAAAGTGGGCAAAGCCTTTGCAGTATAAACCACTGGTTTCTAAACAACCCTTATCAGTGATAGTGCTGGACTACATTCTTTTTTCATTACAAATAAGCGCTACAAAAATGTTGGTTATTGACACATTGCCATAATTGTTGCGCATGATCTAGAGAAAGGCTGCAAATTAAAATTTTTAAACCAACTGTTTTAAGCAGACCAGAATACGTTATTAATTAATCTCCAAAGCTGCTGTTAGGTTCTTGCCGTGTCTCTCTCTCTCCTTAGCTGTGACCCTTTGTTTCCAGTATATGCTAAACTACACTCAGCAGTTTCTGACTTGTAGGTCAAATTTACCTCACTGACCCTTGTGTGGTATTGATCTTCTCTCCAACACTCCACATAATCATATTCTTTAAACCTGAAATGCTTACTATAATGTTTTCTGCAGTGCTCACCATGTGATACTTCATATGGAGCATGACTGAAGTTGTCTGTGTGAAAAAAACTGCCTCCTCTGCTATTTCAGAGATTTCTTTTCATAAAATTACAGATTAACTTTGCCATGCACTTCAACCACATGAAGACATAGGAAACAGGATTAGCTAATGTATGAATTTAGCGGTCATGGAAACTCATATGTATACTGTATAATTGTGGCTTGTTAATGGTGGATATAGAAAGAGAATCCCTGAAATATTCTTTTTAAGGTTGTTTTTACGTTTCAGGATACAGCTGAGCACTTAAACAGCTCAAACAGAACAGCTGAGCCCTTTAAAACCACTTAAAGTGTTTGATTTTATGCAGTTTAATGTGAGTGTGAAGTACCCACGTTATGGCATGAACAGAAGGGTTTTCATTCATAACTCTGGCGCTGATTGCACATAAATATTCATCATTATTTTGTCATTATTCCTCTCACTCCTCACAGTTCACATTCCTGTGGAGTACTCCTCCTTTTTGCAATTTAGACTTGACTTTTTAAGAGGGAATGACTCAGCCACTTTGACAGTGCTGTGCTGTTTTCAGCCAGCAGATGGAGTGCAGTGTTTGTGTTGTGGTCACAGGCTTTCTACACTCTGTTGTATGAATTCTGCAGGTTTATGAGGGAAAAAGGAGAATGCTTGTTTTTATGATTTACAGCATACATCAGCATTTTGTTGGACTAATTCTCAAATCTCCAAACTTGACAGTGATATGCTTATTGACTCAGGTTAAACCGTCCAAGGCAAACAACTGTAGTCTCTGATTCTGCTGTAAGAATTTGAATGATTAAAATTCACTTAGGCTCAAGAATTTCAAGTCTAATGTGAGGTGAAAGACTGTATACTTCCTCTGCTCCAACATATGTACAGAGACCTCCTCAAGACCTCCTACCCAAGCAAAACACTGCATATAGGCTGCAAAAACTTCACCAAAGGAAAGGAAAGGAAAACATTATTCAGCTTTGTATGACCTCTATGATAAAGCAAAACAAAAAGCAGTATGCAATTAACAGCAACATTTTCTTAGTGTAGAATTATTCATGTTTTTATGTAACGCTACTATTTGTCTTTCTGAGAGCCTCCCCTACTCACCAGAATTTTTATGAGGCTTGGCTTGAACATTGTTGTTTATTATTTATGATATCGGAGGGGGCTGTTTTATGGCGCTGGAGAAAAATTGAGTATTAGCTCAGTTACGTGGACTTAGAATCCTGATTGGGTGTTTGTGATTAATTCCAGCACAACTGTGCTTACATGAGTGTATACATAAGGTAAACTTTAATAGTAGTTCAACATGCAATGCAGAGAATGCATTGTTGTATTAAAAATCCTTTATTTGACATGGAGTGAGTGTGTAGGCTGTCCTTTACTCATTGATGCTGTTGCTGTGATTCGCCTGCACCGATATGTGTTGTGCATATCAGGATTTTTACTGCCACTGAATAAAATATGTTTGAAGATGCTTTGATGTCCACACAGACAGATGAAGTCCAGCTCAGCTTTAGGAAATTGATCCCATGAGTGAATGTTTATGGCAGTGAGGCAGCTTTGTCTTCATGTTTGACAAACAAAGCTGCTCTGACTCACACAGTCTGATCTCCAGAACACATCTGGCACCTGTCTGTCACACAAAAGCTTCTCTGTCTGATTGGATAAAGTATAAATTACAACTGACCTGGTCATCAAGCTTACTCTTGATAATCAACTTTATATTACCTGAAATGTCTGTGATATTTGACTGAAGGATGGCAGCAGCATTTCAATGTTTCATCACAAAAATCTGTGCATCTATCTGTAGCCTATTTGTAGGGTATCATAGTCTTAATTTTTTTGGATAGTCTTTAGAGGTTTGTCATTGAAGTATGAACCCTAAAGCTTCAGAAATTGATTTTGAATTTAATAATGCAAATCAAAGAAAAGCCACTCAACTTCAAAATATTTGGTAAATGCAAGAAGATAAATAGAGACAGAAGAGGCCTGTTTTGCAGACTCGGGCTCAGATCTCGTGAGTGACCGCTTCTGGATGAAATGCATCAAAGTTTGGCAACCAAGGCTGTGCAACAACTTGCAATGACATCATTGTTGAAATGTGAGCATTCACAATAAACATCAGGGAAGGCTGGATATATTGTCGTAAATTAGATATTTAACCCTCAGATGGTGTAAAAGAAATTGTAACACTGGTTGCAGTTACATGAGCATTTTTTTCAGTTTATTCTGATTGGAGATTTAAACTTCCCTGTTCACATGGATGCTTAAAGATGCGATCTGATTTAGATGTTCATGCATTGTATATTAAATTGAATAAAACTGCTCTGACATGCGCAGTATTGTCCCACCAGTCAAATCTACCGAAAATTTTCCATAGAAGAAGAAATTCTTATTCACCCTTGTTGTAAATAAACCACCAGCACTCGCTCGTTTGCTTCAACTCCTGCCCACACGAAATATTGGATTGTTCTACTATTTCATATCTGTACCTCATACTATCTTTCACTCAGAATGAGTTTCTTTCTGAATAAGCCAAATCGGAGGATTTTATTCAGAACACAGTGTTTATATCAAGCATTTTTATTCAGATAAAAATTTTTAAAAAGTGGTCCATAGTGTTTGTTGCTAAAAATGGCAGCATACAAAAATAGCAAAAAATAAAACTATACATTAAAATGTTTTCCCACTTTTTTGCATACATTTTTCAGTCAAGATCAGACCTGATCATAAATATCAAATGATGGTTATTTTTAGGGGTTTAATCCTTTAAATGCCAGTTTTAGTGCAAAACCCTCATGTTTGTAGACATAAAAAACACACACACAAAAAAATATTTTTCATGTAATACATGCAAATTGAATTTCCCTGAATGTGCTTATCACAGCCTTGATTATGTTTATAATTAGCAACGACTTTGATTTTTTTTTTTTTAATTTCAAGATTTTAATGAATTGGTTCACTTGGGATGATTGTTGCCAAAAATAGACACCCACATAAATAGCAATAAAAGTACTATACAGAAAAAAATCCATCTTTTTTGCATTAATTTTTTAAAAATCAAAATTAGACTTAATCAAAAATATTAAACATTGATTTTTTTTTTCTGGGAATTTAACCCTTTAGATGCCAATGTAAGTACAAAACCTGCATGTTTGTGATATTAAAAAACTAAAATGAAATATTTTTCATGTATCACATGCAAACTGGATTTCCTTAAAGAGGATTATCAAAGCATTGAATGTGATCATAATGAACAACAGCACTTATTTTTATGCACATTTATTTTGTAAGTTGAATAAATTATCAGTACCCCTACTGGAAACAAGGAAAAAACAAGCAGTTGTCCAGCCATTAGTTTGGGACCTCAAGCTCAAGAACAGTTGGGTTCTGAAGCAGGAAAATGATCTGAAGTTATATTTCTTTACTGCCTTTTTCATTTAAGTCTGTTTTCAAACCACTTTTATGGCCATGAAGCCTCAGATTGTTCTGTTGCATAACAGCCTACTCAGAAAAACCCACTACTGTTTTCAGTTTAATAAGCCTTATCTACTAATATAGACAGTACTGCTAAATCCTCTAGTGATAATCAGATAAAAGAGATGATAAAGACAAAACATTTAACTAATAGATTTAACCATGACAACAGCAGAGAATAAAGGGACGTTCTGGGTATTGTAGAGACTCATATGTGGCTCTGGTGAGTGACCCTGATTCCTCTTGAGCGCCGTTATGAATCTTTAAGTAAACTGCCACAGCCATATCTTCCAGTGCCTGCGTTTGTTGAATATTTTATTCCTTCATTTCTTCAGTCTACGGCTGAGAGCAAAGTGCAGGGCCAGACTCTTTAACACTGAAGGTGTTTATCTCAGCCATACGGTACAATAGGAAGTTCACATGCACATGCTCTGCTGCCCTGGTTGCATGTTTGAACTAGAAACAAGGGTCTCCATGGATTTAGCAATCAATATTTTTGCTTTAGCAGGGGTCCATGAGTGGGTGGGATTTTTGCTCATCCCCTCAGGGTTGGAAACGTCAATACTCAGCAGATACCACAATCCCATTGATATTCAAAAGTTAATGGACTCCATGTTTACGTGTAAATACTCATCTTCTCAAATGAAATGTTAGGCGGGACACAAACACTGAGGTTTTTGTGTCTGTTGTTCATTCAGTCTTCTCAGCTCACAGGTTTTAAGGCTGGGATTCGACACCTGAAACCTGCAAATCTGTGAATACAAGCGCTGCGGGCTGGTTCCACTATTGTAGTAAGCCCTCGTTTCCTCACTTTCCCATGAGTGCACAATAGATTTATTCTTCTCATATTTCTAATGCTCTGCTTTCTCATCGCTCCCTGAAAATCAATGGAAAATTTGTAGAAGCAGTCACGTTCATCCCACAGGACACCCTGTGTGTCACACGTGGCTAGACTGAATATCATTACTGCTCTTACTGTCTGTGGGGCAAGTCAAGGTTTGACGAGAGTGCCAGTAAATTAGATCACCAGCTCAGCCTGCTGCCTGAGGAGTCAACGGAGACTGTATTCATTTAGAAATAGACGCTCATATGTCAGAAGGCATATTTCTCTGTCTCTTTAGCTTGGACTGACAGATGTGGATGATGATTCGACTTGATATATTATTCTGTCATAAATAAATGTTAAAACAAACTCAGGACAGGCTGATAAGACACCACAATTTAGAAAAAGGAGGCCCAGTTTTTCCTCATTATGATTAAACATCCGTTATGCTGTCTTTATTATGAGAATATCTGACTTCATTGCTTTATTTTTACAGCACTTTCCGAACAAGAAAAATGGAGTACAAAAAGCTTGAGATCCCAATAAAATGAACAAAATCAACCAATAAACCCCCTGAGTCATGTAGAAGATAAAGAAAGAGAAGAGATTATTTTCCTTTATCTGTGATGAGGCAAAAGCCTCTTTAAAACTGACATAATTTCTTCTTTTGGACTCTTTTGGAGTTTTATTCCAAGTCCATTTTCGCATACAGTGAATTTGAATTGATTTTTTGATGCAAAAGATATAAACTGGAAGAAAAAAATAGAATGAGGCTATTAAAACAACATTACTGAAGTAGATTAATATAAAAACTGAAGTAGCAATATAGAATAGAGCAGAACAATCATAAAAAGTATGCTCAAAGGTGCGATGGAGGAGCCTTTCAGATGTATAGGTATGTTAGGGATTAAGCTATAATGCAAATATCAAAAGTTATGTAGTACACAAATGACTGTCAAAGTTTCTGAATAAAATAAAATCACCAGCCATAGGTATTACTCTATATCCTAGTTGTACAGTGTGAGCGAGTGTCAATGACAAAATCAGCTTGATTGATTCCTGTTGTCGTGTTATCAAAGCATAGAAGCTATGCAGTGTGAAGAAGAGCGACATGGCACGCCTTTTTACCCCCGTCATCTTCTTTCTAATTTCCTCTCTGCTGCTCACATTGAGATGAGCAAAGTACAAAGAAACAGGTAGATAACAAGGCACAATGTTAGATGGAGTGTTTTCTTTCTTTCTTTCACTTTCCCTGCTCTTCAGAGCTTATTGTCTTGTAAAGTGGAGATAGCTGTGCTTCAATAATATCCGTATCTGTGTTTAAAATCTTTTGTGTTCTGACTTGTGTCAACATGGAGAAAAAACTATTCAGCTCATAGCTGTTAGATGCTAGGGGTAGACTGATTATTGGCCTAGCCAATTATTGATGCAGATATTCGATCATCCTTATCGGCATTTCATTTTCCCAATAAAGGTGTGCTATTTTGGCTTCACTGCAAGACGTAACTTTCCCCTCTGGTTCATTCTCACCCTCTACAGTCCTATTGTTCTTCCTACAACACAATCTGAATGGCTTTACGTCACATGACCACCAGCCAATCAACACTGAAGCCTGAGTGGCACTGGTACGGGGAGTTTGCGGCATCACTTACTGTTTCCTGCTGCTACTGTGCTGCTCTGTGATGTTTCTCATATTGTCAGCTAGTGCTAAATTCTTTATTTCCTTGATTTTTAAAGTGATATTTCAGTATTTTTGAAGTTCAGTCTTATGAGGTACGTAGCAGTAGCAATGGAATTCGCCTCCAATGATTTCAGTAAGCATTGTTCTTATAAGAAGGACTTGCTGGTTGTACCAGCCAGGAGGCTAGACTATACAGTGTAACAGATGGGTACAGTTTCCCCTTGGAATTTTGCAAGTTTTTGGTAAAAATGGGCCACAAAAGACTGTGGTTCAAACGTGGGCACTATTGAAAACATTTGAAGCATTTTATTTTATACCCAGCAAGCCTCTAACCTGACACGGATTTGTTTCACACATCCATGTGGTAAACCTGATGGTGTTTGGGAAAGGGAAGAGCCTTAGAAAAAAACTCGGAGGGTGATTGGATGAACATTCTGTGTGTCACATCTTTACGGGCCAATCAGAGCAACAAAACACGTGACGTCGTAGCCCCAAACCAAGGACTGAACTCCATAGAGAACTGCATAATGCGAACCATGGCGACTGTAGACATGTCAGTACATGACTTTTGTCGTTTTTGAAAAGAAAACAACTCACTGCTGTTCTTTGTTCTTCTTCTAACAAAGAAATATTATCAAGTTCTGGTAAAACTGGCACTTTAGCAGCATCCACGCTAATCTTTTCTGCCATAAATGCACTGGCCTCTTCTCGATACTGGCTTACTTAAATATGTAATGGATCCAGTGTGGACAGCAAGTGTACGATGCAACGCTTGCTTGCAATTAGGACATGGTAACAAGCACATAATTATTGTGTTTCAAATAAACTAAATGCTGCACCTTTGACTGCTGCTGCAGGACAATCATCCTCCTCCACTCAGAGCAGCTGTGGTAAGATCAACTCAACTAAGTAATAAGTCCTGTTCGGCCAAAATATAACCAGTGTTGAAACATCACATCATGATGTGTTGATAGGTGGGAATGTTAAACTTTAAAGTCAGTGTAGTCAGCAATTGTTAAGATTCAGTCATGGTGCAGAGCTGAAAAAAATTACAATGGAGAAGCCTCCTTTCTCATCCATGTTGACTCCTTTGTCTGTGGTAGTCTCAGATTAGAGCCAGTCTTTATATTGGACAGTGCATGTCATCACAGAGCTATGGATTCATATCATCTGTACTTGTTACAGATCTTTAGCCTGGTAGGTATCGTATGTGTTTGTACTGGTACCATATTGGTACTGAACTTTGGTACCCATTCCTAGTAACTGCATCAATAAAGAATCAGATTGTAATTGAGTATCAGTAAGGTTATAAATAAAAACAAATGTTCCCCATCCCTAATTTTTATGTAAAAATTTAATTTATTGTCTTAAATTGCCTGCTTCATTAGCATGTGCTGCTACAGACTTCCTGTTGGAGTTGCTTGAATGAAAGGGGATATAATAGGGTCAGAGTTGAAAAATGCACACACATAGTTTCCCAGAGTCTTTTGTTTACCTCAGGCATCACTCTGGTTGGCCATGCTGAGTGCTGGAAGCTTCCATTGTGTGAAAAGGAGGAAAGGAAATGTCATTTTCCCTATGCAGCTCACTGGGAAAGAAGGGGGGATCCTTGCAGCAGGAAGGGAGAGTGGAGTGACACGGTTACTCTAAGAGGGAAAGAGAAGGAAGAAGGTGACTGGCAGATTGAAAAAGAAAACGCCAGTTAAACATTGTGGTTTTGGGGCTCTGCTATTGTCTGGCTCCCCTGCATAGAAGAGAAAGCGCTGCTCGTCTTTTTAAAGGCGCAGGAGGCTGGAGTCAGGAGAGAGAGAGTGAGGAGAGAGGGGGGAGGAGGCAGTGAGAGCAGCGACACAGCTCAGCGATATCAGCATCCAAACAGAGGGGAGGAACCTCAGACACGCGTGCAAGGCAGCAAGAAAGCAGGATTATTTTTCATCCTATCTGTTTCGGATTATTTTCTGTGTGCCATTTTGCTTTTGGAGATTTTTATCGATGTTATGTCATTTCATCGCCACATGAGAAGCAGGAGTATCCACTGACTGTTGAAGGGAGCAGAGGCTGAGGGATGCAGTGCATAAAGTCAGGAGTCCTCGATCATCCACCGCTCTGCTCCTGATGCGAGCAGGAGTCGCTCATCCTCTGCACTGCAGCACAGAAAGCTCTGCCACTGCTCTCCTCCTCTGACTCAGGCTGCCAACACCAAAGAGAGAGGGGAAGGTGTTTTTTAGGGGGGGGCAGGTGGATGTTGAGGGTGGCTGGAGAGCAGCAGCAGGAAGGGGGGGAAGGGGGGGCAGAGATAGCCAAGGATGGGAGCCAACGAGTCCATGGAGCAAGGACAGACCACCTGTCCCTCTCAAGAACACATGTGAGTCAGACTTCACCTGCATGCTGAGTGTTTTGGGAGATTAAGTGAACAGGAAAGCAGAAGATAAAGCTCAGCTCTTTGTTTTGGGGTGTGGGAGCAGCTGCTTCTGCTTTGCTGTTATGTGCAGTTTTTTTATTTATCATGGCTTTAAATTAGCCTTACATGCAACATAATGATCAGTCAGAATAAAAATCACCTGCATGTTATCGGTAGCTGTTCTGCTGTTGTTGTTTACTGTTGCTGGATGGAGCAACCACTGGGAGGTGAGCTCCGTTCCCTCTCTGTTCTTCATTCATGTTTTGAGACATATTACACTCATTTACCACCTTTTATGACAGTCTCCTGTCGTCTAGGTGAAATGTCAAATGTAGAAATTATATGGATCAGGCACTAGCAGAGGTTTCATACCCTCTAACCAGCTGTAAACATCCTTTCTCAGAATGTTCAGGTTTGGTGTGCATCTCTTTAAATGCAAATGAGCTTCTTCTCTCCCCACCCCTCTGGTCTACGTGGTACGTGTACAGCTGTGTGCTTCCAAGTCAGCATGCACCTGGGAGAAACATGGCTGCTGCAGGCCGGTCCAGCTGTATGTTTATTTACATGCCTTGCATGGGAATGAAACAGCACAACTTAAACTTTGTATGCAAAACAAAAGCTAACGTCTCTGCCCAGACCATGCAAATGAAACTAATTTACATCCAGGCCGGCTGCTAACGACGCTAATGTCATTAGACTTAACATCCTAAGAAGCACAAAACACACAGGCGTTATATTAAAGGCAGTTAGTACCGACCTGTCTTTCAGGAGAAATTCAGCAGCCTTTCATGCTTGTCCTGCCCAAGTTGATGAAGAAGTCAGGTGCTGACACTCAAACTAGTCCAACCTCTTCACTCTTAAGTTCTCTGAGGCTGGAGTATGATGTAGAGACAAATGTTAAGACAACAACAAAGCAGCCTCTATACTGAGCTATTCCAGTCCACTTTACTCTAATTAAGTATTTCTTAACTGGTAAAGTGTCAGGACCCACCACCATCTCCCTGACAGACTGCAGTCACACAGGATAGTCACATCAGCTGTATTCATTTAGCTAAATGAATCTCAACTGTGTCTGTGTCATCTTCGCCCCCTGATGAAGACCCTATGTAGGTCGAAACTGGTCAGCATTCTCTCTAAATTTTGTAGATTTTTATTAGATATGCCCTGAGCCAATAAGGGCTTTTTAACTAAAACCGAGCGAGTTTACCTGAAAATATCCCAGGTGGCTTTCCTTTTTTGTTATTCTAAACTACATGTGATGGCTGGTATGGTCTGTATCTGGGATTAAAGAGTTTGTTAAACAAATGACCTATCATTTTTTTTACAAACACGAAACTGAAATCTCAATCAAAAGCTCTTTTGAATACTTTAGTGTAGCCTCCTGCCAGTAGTAACTGCTGTGACTCCAGAACTGTCAGACCTTCCCGGGATCTCTGCCGCATTTTGGCAGCTGACGCAACGACTCTGTGTTGAATTTGACTGTTTTATAAGTATTTTAACCTCTCTATCTCTTTAAAACCTATCATGTCGCTGAGGCCGCGCTGTTGGAGCACGCTGCATTAAGATATTTACACAACTGTTGTGTTATCGTACTTCACAGCCAACATGTGGTTATTACCATAATTTCACCTTTTCTCTCTAAAAATTTAGCATAAAGATCCCCCCTTTCTAGATGTCTTTATTTTCAACTCGTAAAACACTCTTAAAATGCACTAAAATGTAAATAACTGCCATTTATTAAAAGTTCTATGTATTGTACAAAATGGGCAAAAGCACTAAATCACAGGACATTTTCTGGGCCTTTTATGGTTAAAATAAGAAAAAGAGTCCAGAAACTCAGGAGTTAAAGGTTTAAACTAGTCAATTCAATGCAGTTTAAATGGCAGTAAGGGAAATAGATGCCTGGGAGCCTTCTTGGAGCAGCAGCAGATGTATACAATACAATAGGATGTGATACAGAACAATATAGTAAGGTGTGATATGATACACTTTATCGTGTCCTCTGGGAATTTGTCTTGGACTCAAAGTACGGCACACAATTGACTGCCAGATAATAACATAAATTACAGCAATAGGAACGACAATCCACATACACACAGGGTAGCACATATTAATGAAGATGGAGCCATATAACTCACATTTATTATATGTAACCAATGCACAATATTCTCATAGAAACAGTAAATGATAATAAATCACAACATTGTAACAAAACTGTGCTAAATCACTGCTTCCTAAGCCAGTAACAGACCGCAACCTGGTTTATGTAAACACAGAAAGGGATGTTGTGATGAGGCTTGAGCACTTTTGGTACACAGCTGGAGCCAGGCTCCTTTACTACAGTATATTTGCACGTCACTTCATCATCATACTATGTAATACCATCTATAAAGAGTTCAACCTTCTCTGCTTTCACATCCTGAGGTTTTTTAAAAACAGCATAGAGGAGTTAAGACGAGGATGAGAAACAGGCTTGACTTGTAGCTCTGCCGTATCTCCCTGTTAGTTTCACCTGCAATCATTTCTTCTTTGTGTGTTGCCTGATTCTGCTTTGTCTGTTGTAAAAGCAGTTAGCAAGTAGTTAAGAGCATTACTGTCTTCAGGATTGGGGTGTGAATATCACATAGAGGCTTTGTGTGACTGCATGCATCAAACAGTGACATCTGAACCGTCATGTTACACCCTCATTGTGATGTCACAAAAAGAGCAGATTCTGAATGGGCTGTCAGATTTGCGTTTTCAGACATTAGCGACCACAAACAAAGGACTGGGTTGCTCATGTTCCATTTCCACAATTGTAGACGCTCTGGATACCCAAATATATGTGCAGAAACAGTCTGAAAATATATATTTTTTATCATACAAGGTCTCCTTTAATTCTGTCTTTTCATCTGTGCAACAAACCGTTTCTGACAATGGCATGAAATACAACATGCTGAGCGCCTTATCATTGTTGATGTTTTCTTTTGTGATGGAAATAAGAATGTGAGAACCAGCGCATGTGCACAGACACTTCATTGTGCCATGACTGCAAAACAGTACGTATGGATGAAACATAACAGTGCTTCAGGGGAGCCTGTGGGAGTCAGAATCAGGCGATGAGCGCAGTCGGTGCCACTGGGAGGCTGGTGGGGTGATGTTTTTGTTCCGTGTGAAGGAGGACGAGACAGGCGCACTGGGACCAGGAGCTGGTGACGGTGTGGAAATAGAGCACGCTGTGTGAGGATGGAAGAAGATAACTCAGGAGAAAGAGTCAGAGGGGGAGAGACGGAGCGAGAGTGCTCCACTTTGCTGTGTTTTATTTATATCTCAGACACACTACTGCACGGGGGAACAAGAATCTGGGGAGGAACAGAGGGGAGGGAGAGGGTAAAGAAGGGAATGCATGCGTGTGTGGGCCTCCTGTGATGTAGAAATGAATAATTTATATTTATATTTTTAATACTCAAAGCTCCTAGTGCTACTTGATTATAGCACAAAAACCCTTAAACAGAGCACATACATTCTGCCACCAGGGGGCTCTCTATCAAAACAATAACAAAAGATGACAAGTGAGACCAATGCTACTAAGCTCCACCCACCTCTGCTGTTTATGTCTTTTTTTTAAATGGAGGACTGTTCAACAAAAACAACACCCTATACATTTACTAAACACTTAACCAGTGTTTTGGTTTTATTGATCGATAATAAGGGAGAAAAGCTGTTACAAGTGGCCCTTCTTGCATTGTGAGCTACCCACAAAGCACTCATGGACCTCTGCAGAGCAAACCATGAAGTGTACTTTAATCAGCGTTATAAATGAAACCAAAGCATATGTTCAAACACTGTTTGGAGTGCCTTTCATAATGAACAGAGTCTCAGTTCAACAAGAGTTAAGATGCAGAGGTTGACAGGATGAGCATCTGGCCTGGTCTCTACTTGACACTGAAATGCTGAGTACAGGGGTGAGCTTGGGCAATCAACCTCACAAAAGCAGCATAAACATGAATGAGGTGCAGCAACTCTACAGCAGCTTCTAGTAGCAATTCCAGCTGCAATATGTAGCAGTCTCTCACTTAACATCATCACATCATAACAACATTTCCATAAAAAGACATGTCCTGTAAAAACAAAGAACTTCTCTAGCTTTGAAAACTGCTAGAAATATTCGAGGTAATTTAAGAACCCAAGGAAAGAATAAATAAAACCTAGGAGTTGTCATTTTTGAACAAATAGTGAAATTTCAGTGCTAAACAATATTGTAACTTTAACACGTTCCTGATCTAAACACCTTCATTGAATGCAATTTCTCACTTTTCGATAAATCTGTCTCTACAAGAGATATGGTATTAACTTTTTTCATGTGTTTTCGTTTACATAATAATATTGGTTCTCAGCCTTTTCCCTGCAGTCCCCCCACCTGTGTCTAATGGGGCTTTCTTGCCTCCAACTTTTGATCATTCTCTTCTTTTGATTGAGGAATCACTCAGGATTTCTAGGATTTTCACTATAATTATAAAGAAGTTTAAAAATCTGATATTGTGATAACTACGGATGTAACGGTTCATTGATCTGGATCGATATATTGTTTGTTTGAGCAATGATTCAGTCAAATCGATTGAAAGTATAAACATCGATATTAATTGCCATTTCTACCTCACGCTTTTAATTTGAAAGTCCCCCCACATGCTTGGTTATGACAGTTTCCGCCCATCCACGAGTCACAACACCACCTGGCGCGGATAGCAGGTAATGGCTAGCAGCCGAGAGAGTATCAATATTGTGTTTTTTTCTTTTATGTGAAAACTAGCAGATTGTGGTAAATGGGTTCACAAAATCGTCTGATATCGATCGTAGGCCTCTAAATCGAATCAAATTGAAATCGAATCGTGGCAGACTTTTTGATATCAGCAAATATCGAATTGTTCTTCTGAGAATCTATATTGTACCGTATCGTGATGAAACTGGTGATTTACACCCCTGGTGCTAACCCTGCAAAGCACGGACCTTTTGCGCTGATGGTTGCCCTTGCCTTTTTGATACAGGTGTGCAGAGTTGAAGCACAGTGGCGACCATCCCAGCCGTCACTTATAAGGCTTTTACCGAGCTCACTCACAGTCAAAGGCACTTAGCAAACACCACAAGGCTCTGATATGCAAGTGTAAAGTCTTCAGAGAGGACCCATGCTTATACTGAAGGTCATTTATTTTACTACTCATCTTATCGAAGCAGCTTAAGTCCAGATTGTGTTGTTCTCTTTTTTTATATGGGGTCTTGAGTTCCCTTCCTGATATTTCAGCCCCTTCCTTTCTCCAGCGTTGACTCCCAGAGCTGACCTGTTGTTGTTTAATGTGCCATCTGCTTACAGTCAAAGAGTCAGATTAGGCTAAATGAGGTATTACCCACAGAGATTATCTTAGTTGGGCACTCTTTTGGTCCTTAGTGGTTCTTTTGTTTTGTTACTAGAAGGATTTCCTGGACAAAGGGACACTTGGCTTTGCCTTGATTGAAGCTGACATCGGTCTGGATGGAGATGAGACATCAAACAAGTGAGACATCTGCTCCTTGAGACAAACACTCCTCATGCACGGCCTGTTTATCTGACCTGCAGAGGTGAATCCCCGTACGGCTTCATTTGAGGCTGAGGAGTTGTTTTCATAGGACAGAGCCACTGTGTGCTCTTCTCCTCTTCAGAGCCTCTCCATGTTGCTTCCTGCTCACCACATCACCTCTGAGTGACTGGAGAGGCTCTTGTCAAATGAAAAGGTTTTTTGTGGTATTTCACAGCGTGTACAGTGCCTATGATGTAACACTTCATCATAATTCATCACAGAGATGAAAGTGCAGGAGCTCCCTCTGTTGGTCTCTCTTGTTCTTCATTGACTAGAAGCAGTGGAACACAATTATTAATAAGAAGAACTCAATTATTTCATTTTATCACCAACCTTCCCCTTTCCCTCATAACAAATCATTCATACAGCAAAGATCACACTGTAAAGTAGCCACACCAAAAATCTGATCTAATTTTACTGCTATATGCCATAATACCAGGGTTTTAAACTTCTTTATGAAACTAGTGAAATATCAAACAATGTTGATGCTTGATTTGAAACTGTAATACTTTTATTAGCAAAATATGTATGCAAACTACCTGAATTGAATAAAACATGCAAGTGATGTTTGGGTACTGAAATGTTTCCAATGTTTTTGACAGTTTTCAGAGCTTCTTCTGCAAGTTTAGATGCATAAATTCCTCCAAAATTTGCATGTCTCAGTATAAAGATGCAGTTTATTTAAAGCTATAATACCATCATGCATTGCACCAGTGAAGATTTTATTGCAGATGGTATTGAAAAGCATTTAATACTGAAAATTCTGACAACCTTAAAGGCATAATATGCAAAATTTTCAGAAAAAAATCTCTTTAATTAATCATAAAGCCAGTGTTACCTGCAGTATGTAAAGATGAAATGACCTTTGAGCTCTGAAATCTATTAAATCTAAACTCTACAGTATTTCTCAAAGAATGACACTTTACTTGGACAGTACTGATGGCCATTTCACCCTGCCAATTTATGTATGCTTATTTTTTGTTTCTGTTTTTTTGAAAGTATTCCTCATCTGTATGTTTACGCAACATCTATATTCTGTAAATATAGCAGGCAATATGAATGAAGGCTAATTATTGAGGAAACAGCATCACAACCATCATCCTTGATTGCAGGAGTGTAGATAACATAGACAGCTAGAAGCTGCATAAAATTGTTGAAATCAGGGATAATGAAACTTCCTTTAAAACATGAGGCATTGCACTGTAATCAGTGCAATTACAGGAGGGACGAACTGGTAACCTTGCAAAGGGGATGGATTGGCCAAATAGCATGTCTGTAATCAGGCACAGTCATCTTGCAAAGCTCCAAACTGAAACAGTATTGCAAGGTAAAAGAATGGACCTGAACAAACAGTGTCATTTAAGCAGAACAAGGTGGTAGCTACAGACATGGTTTAGTTATTCTGGTAGCAATGGCTGACGCCAGTGTAGCATTTAGCTCAGATGTGTACATAGTTTTATTAGAGCTGGACCAAATTTCTTTATTAAATAAAGAGAAAGGAACTGCACTAAAACTTTTCATTAGAAAACATTTTCACAGAAAAGATGAATCCCTCTTCTCCTGATCTGCTTTCACATGAGTTTGGACGGTTCTGGGTGGGGTTTAGTTGCACTGCTAGTTGGTGTATACAATGGCTGCTGCTAGTGTAGTAATTAGCACAGATGTAGCTAAGTATAGCAGCCGTTTTATCAGAACTGGTCCACATTTCTTTTTTAAAACAAGAGCAAAGGGCAACCCTAAATGTTTCTCTTGAACAGCCTTGGCATGAGTTTTATCCACCAACAAGCTCCAATGTACACAGACTCTGGCAGTGCCAAGCTGTCAAGTTACTGCCTTGTTTTGTCTTGTTGCTCTATGTTCTTTTAAAAGACGTAAATACTTAATAGCCTCTATGTCAACTTTTGTTTTTGTTTTGATGGTGGGCCCCATGGTGGCAGAAAAAAAAACTGAGCACTTTAGTTAAAAGTATATTTAGAAATAATTTCGGACTAACATTTGGTGTTTCAAAGCTTCCAAGTGATTTAGCTCAGAAGTGCAGAATTAGCCCACTTTCTGTTGACATAAGCAATGACTAAGCTGGTTATTTTTATCTTTTTGTCCAACAGGCAGCCTGTAGACTCTTAAATGCCAAAAATCGCAAATCACCCTGGTATTAAAGCTGCAAAACAGACCAGAAAAATCAAAGGCAGAGGAAGAAAAAGACAAGAAAGAGATACATTGTGGAGATAGAGCAAAAGGTGGGGAATTAAAGGTAAAGGAGGAGCTAAATGCAAGGAAAAGATGACAAGAGGGAGGGTTTAGAGAGGGAGCAAAGTGAGGAAAGATGGAGGAATGCAGCATCAAACCCATCGAGGCTAATCACACAGCTGCTTGGAGACCAGCAGCCTGCCTTCAGTCATCCCTCCTGTCCAATCACAGTCGACTTCTTATCATTTTTCGCTTGTGACATCAAATTTAGCATTTTTTGCAAAGAGCAGATAAGAGTCTTCTTTGATTTGCAAACAAGATTTTCAGAGTTTTGGTAGAAAATGAAGCCTAAGCCTTGCTCAGATGGCGACGTCTGTGTGCTTGATGTGTTTGATGTGTCAGTGCAGCCTTGTTTCCACCCCTTCCCCAGGGGATTTTTTGCAATGGCTCCCCCTCCAGCTCTGTTAAAGCTGTTTAGACAGCGCTGTGTTAGATTCAGCTGAGAGCGCGGACACGTCTGGCTGTCTGTAACGTGGCGTCGCTCTGCTTCATGCTGCAGAGTCTCTGTCTCCAGGCAGTCAACTCAGCCTGCGAGACGTTGCTATTAACGGCTGCTCTCTTTGTTTCTATTCGCCCCCGTATCCTGACTCCTCACCCACATGCTGTATTTCCTCTTTCTAGGTTTTGTCTGTATCCAGGTAACATAAAATCTGCCCAAGAAACTCTAACAGAAACAATCTGAAGTAGATTTTTGATTACCTTCTAGATTTAGTTAACTACAACACTAATTTCCTGATGTTTTATTTTACATCAATAAGAAGCTTCTGTTTTGAATTTCCATTATAGTGATCAGTTTTAATCATTTTTTGGAGAAATGGAGATGCAGGATTTCAAATATCCCTCCAGTTTTCTTCTTTTCTCATTCAGTGATGCAGAATGATGCTGATGCAGCAGATGTTGCATCATAAACCTACAATGCCCCCCCTCCTTTTGAAACACATTTCACTGAATCTTTTAGGGAAAGCCTCGCTTGTATGTTTGTGTTGGACAGCTCGTCTTTTCCCCCCTTTTATCGTGGTGGAACATATGGTGGGAGCAACCTCCTGTTACCATAGCAACACAGTGTTTGCAGTCACATGAAAAATGCGCTCTGCAGGGACATAATTGTGGCACTGAAATGAGCTCTAATTGCTCCATTGTTTTGGTTTTATCACCGTCTTTTACCAGATAAGCCGTTTTTAAATACACTTTAAAATTAATTTCCTGCAACCAGGAAATTTTGTTCATTTGACAACTTTGTGGTTATTTTGGACCAATTTTTTACCAAGGGATTTGTTCAGGGGGGTTTCATTCCTGCATTTTCTGCATATAGCAGTAGTCATAGCAGTTTGATTTTTTATTGCTTCATGCACCAAAAAGTTGCCAGCACAAATGGGCTTTTGAAACACAAGATAACAGCGCAGATTAAAACACAATGGAAAAAGAAAGAAATGATACAAGCTACACTATATGGTCAGAAATATTTGACCACACCGGTTAATTATTGAACTCAGGTGTTTTAATCAGACATGCTGCCACAGGTGTATAAAATCAAACATCTAGCCATGCAGTCTCCATATGCAAACATTGGTGATCCTAAACAGATCGTTCTGAAGAACTCGGTGACTTTAAGCATGGTGCTGTGATGGATGCCACCTTTGCAATACTGTGGTTTGTCAAATGTCATCCCTGCTGGATATTCCACAGTCAGCTTTAAGTGATATCATTAGAAAGTGGAAGCATTTAGGAACAAAAGCAACTCAGCCACAAAACAGCAGACATGTGAAATCACAGAGTTGGGTCAATGACTGCTAAAAACTATTGAGTGTGAAAACTCTGCTGATTGCATAGCACAAAAACCATGGCAGGAGCTTCATGAAATGGGTTTCCATGACCCAGCAGATGCAAGTCTCACATCACCAAGTCCAATGCCAAGCATCAGATGGGGTGGTGCTAAGCACACCAACACTGGACTGTGGAGCAGTGGAAATGTGTTCTGTGGAGTGACAAAACACGCTTCTCTGTTTGGCAGTCAGATAGGTGGCTTTGGGTTCGGCTGATGCCGGGAGAATGTTAGCTGTCTGACTGCATTGTGCCAACTGTGAAGTTTAGTGGAGGAGGGATAATGGTATGGGGCTGTTTTTCAGGGTTTGGGCTGGCCATTTATCTTCAGTGAAGGCCAATCTTAGCACTTTAGCATACCAAGACATTTGTGACAATGCTATGCTTGTGGCAGCAGTTTAAGGAAGGATCTTTTTGATTCCAACATGACTGTGCCTCAGTGCACAAAGCAAGGACTATGAAGGCATGATTTGATGCGATCGGTGTGGAGGAACTTGACTGGCCCTCACACACACAGAGCCCTGACCTCAACCCCATTGAGCACCTCTGGGATGAACTGGAACAGAGATTGCGAGCCAGGCCTCATAAATGCTCTACAGAATGAACGGGCACAAATTCCCACAAAACACTCCAAAATCTTGTGAAAAGCCTTCCAAGAAGAGTGTGTCAGAAATAGAAATCACTTAACGAGGGTTGCAGCAGGGCTGGGCAATATGGACCAGAGAGCGTATCTTGTATTTTTGGGGGGGCTTTTTCCACCTTTATTTGAAGGAACAACTGAAGAGAATGAATGAGAAAGAAAAACCAAATGGTTGTCACAATACCAGAATTTAAACTTTGATATGATTTCAGTAAAATCAAAATATATATCAAACCTGTTTGACACTGCAGACACAAAATAAAAATAAAAGTCCTATACACCCAATACCGTAAAGTTTTTTGTTTTAATGATGAAAAAAATTGCAGACAAACTTCTACACACTGTTTAAATTGTTCAAAACATTGTCAGCATTTCAATAAATTAAGGCTGTTACATTTTCTGTAGTCTTAATACCATGTGCTTCAAAATAATGAAATCTCTGTTTTTTAATGATCAGTGGTAAAGAAAAATACAGAAACTTGATGATCTTCAGTCATAATTTTAACCAAAAGAGAGGGAGTACTGTCTGAGTTGCAGAAATATGTTGATGTGATTTTTAACGTTCAACTTCTATGGTTAACTCTTTAAGACAGTACAGTTGATTCTTATATTATTTCCTTTTGCACGTATCTATGCTTGTCCGGTCCTAGGAGATGTCTTTGTCAGACCATCTGACACTGTGATCCTGATTCCCAGTGACTGATCCAGATGGATTTCCAGTCAGGCCAGTCTGATCCTGCTGGGACTCTCTGGTCCCTCGCTGAGATTACAGCTCTGGCACTGTCTTGGCCATGTGCTGTCTAGTTTTGCATCACAAAAACCTCAAAATACAGATAATACAGAGGATTTTGGTCTGATGACACATCAAAGTTAATCAACTACAATCTGAAGCTGTTTACTCTTTAATGAAGTTTAAATAGGCTGGTTAGACAGTTTGCGAAGCTCAGAGAATTGTTGCTACTCCTACATTTTTCCATCACTCATAGGAGCCATAATCTCCACTGTGATCTGACCCCAGAGATAAGAATGGATGTCTTAAGTCAGCAAAGATTTTTATTACCAGTCTTCTCTATCGACCCTTCTATCTCAGCTCTGGTTTTGTTGTTCAGATATTGAAGCTCGGTGTTTCATGCCTTTCATACTACAGGCTTTTATGAGATCCCTGTGTGAGCGTCTGTGACAAAGGACTCCCATCGGGTGCTGAATGGCTTCAGCAGAGCCTGGAGGTAGATCCCTTTGGATTGGCTAGATCAATAGGACATATAGACCAGATAGTGTCATCTAACTGCCTGGGGGTGTTATTGCTTTTCGTATCTGTGCCTGTGCATTTGTGAGTGCTGAAAAGGAAATCTAAAATCTAAATCCTTGCTACATATTTTCTTGGCTTGGTTTTTTCTTACTATTTTTACGCAGGTAGAAAAGGATGCTGTGGTAAAGATAAGAGAACATAAACTGTACATCAGATGTTGAGCTGAAACTTTCAATGGTTGCTGTATTTTCCATATCCCATAGTGTCATCATTAATGGACATGGTCATCATTGATTTTCTTTTATAAACAGAAACAAAAAGAAAAAGACTATACAACATTTGAAATAGAAAGTGAAGGTGTTCTGTTGACCTATTGCAGAGATTTCCAACAGTGTTTCCTTGCAGCCCTCTCCTATTTCTATCCAAGACAAGCTGAATCTCTCTGAGGACCCGCACGGAAAAATGTGAGAAATTGTCATCAAAATTAACATCAATGTTACTTACCACTTACGGTACCTGGAACCCAGGTCTGGTCCAGTCTTGAGTACATTCGAATAGTCTCTTCAGGTTAGAAGGGTTCCTTTACAGAAATGATGACCCGGATGTATTCAAGTGTCCGCCATGATTAAAACGGTTCCAACTCTCTAAACCAGGGATGGGCAACCTAGGTAACAAATTTGTCAATATTCTCAATTTAATTACTATAATTACAAATATTTTAATAAAGGAAAGTCTCCAAGCGTCTTGTTGGATGGCCAAAAGGCATTTTGGTCTCATCAGACTAAAGAACTTCCTTCCAGCTGACCATGGAGTCTCCTGCATGCCTTTTGCAAACTCTAGTTTAGTCAAATTTTCTCCCAAGCCATAATTCTCCTGTTGATTGAATACGAATGTCCCTCAGGATTTTCATATAATTTTCTGCATTTATTTTACCTTCTACCTTTACAAGAGCCAGCTGCCGAGAAGCATCCCCACAGCATGATGCTGCCACCAGTGTGCTTTACGGGGGGATGATGTGTTTGTGGTGATGTGTAGTGTTTGGTATCTGTCTGATGGCCAAAAAGCACCATTTTGCTCTCATCAGACCAAAAACTTTCTTTCACTTGACCATGGAGTCTCCCACATGCCTTTTGGCAAATCTAGTCCATTTTTTTGATTTTTCTTCAACAGATGCATTATATTTGCTACTCTCCCATAAAGCTTTGACTGGTGAAGAACAGGGTCAACAGTTGTATGCAGAGTCTCTCCAATCTCAACTGCTAAAGTTTGCAATTCCTTCAGAGTAGTCATATGTGTCTTGGTGGCTTCTTCTACTTGTCTGTTTCTTGCACAGTCACTCATTTTGTGAGAACAGCCTGATCTAGGCAGATTTACACATGTGCCATATTCCTTCCATTTCTTGATGATGGATTTAACTGAACTCTGGGGGATATTCAGTGCCTTTGGATTTTTTTTTTTTGTATCCATCCCTTGAATTATGCTTCTCAATAACATTTTCTCGGAGTTGCTTGGAGTGTTCTTTTGTGTTCACGGTGTAATGTTAGCCAGGAGTACTGATGGACCAGTGACTGGACCCTCCAGACACAGGTGTCTTTATACTACAGTTACTTGAGACACATTCACTGCACTCAGGTGATCCAATTTCACTCACTGTGAGACTACTAGTGCCAGTTATCTTAATTCAATTGAATTAGGTCAGTCAATTTAAAGGGGGTGAATATTATGCAATCACTTAATTTACATTACACATCTCATTAATTGACATTTCTTTGTAGAAATCTGTTTTCATTTTGACATTAAACAGTTTTTTCTGTCAAAAAAAAGTCAAATTATATTGACCATGATTGATTTATAAAATCAAAAAAAGGCTAAAAGATTTGAGGGTTGAATACTTTTTATAGGCACTGTATCTGATTCTCACCACTGTCCTGTTTAAATAAAGTTATAAAACGCCCCAAATAAATGAAAATGTCATCAATTTTACTTAAGAAATCACCAAAGCATTCACTGATTGTTAAGATATTTGTGCATTAATGTTCTCTCAGTTGCTTGAAGCTCTAATCAGATGCAGTGGAGGCATAAATAATGAGCAGGTTTCATCAGAAGAGGTGCATCTCGATCACCTTTCCTTTGTGTTGATACAGCAAAGATGCTCAGGAGTGAGAGGAGAGAGGGAGGGAGGAGAGAGAGAGAGAGAGCCAGAGTATACAGTATGCAGGAGAGGCGGTGGTCTTCTGCAGCCCTTCTTATTCAGATTGGGAGGCATCAGCTTCAGCTGGGGAGGAGACGGACTAGTGAGGCTACAGATGACAAAAGGAGCAACGTGAGAGGCCTGAAACTGTAGATAGGAGACAAAGAGAGATGGATATCAGACAGTAGAGGAAAGGAGGTGCCGTAGAGGAGAGAAGAGGTGTGATCTAGTAGTCGTCTACCTGCACGTCAGGCAGCAGCATCGTGGTACAGAGAGGTGCAGCCCACCGGCAGCCATGGCAGTGAGTGCGTGGCAGGCTCTGTCTCCTCTGCAGTGGGCTCGCTGGGGCTGGGATACACTGCTGGGAGGGGCAGGAGACGGGGACAGCCCCGGCTCGGATCCGGCTTTGGGGCTCCTCCGAAGCCTCTCCTGGGGCTCGCGTCATGACAACCTGATCAGAGCGGCTGGGGAGCCGGTCAGACAGAGGTGAGACAAGACGTAGGCTGGGGCGAGATGGCATCAGATAAAACATGATCAGCGGAGCGCAGTAGCTGGTTTTTAGGCTATCTGGTGAGCTGGCTCTGTGCTTATGTGGGTGCTGAGGAAGAAAAATCAATATTTCTTTTGTTCAGGACGATAAATGGATGTGACTTGTATTTTTAGCCTATTGTCAAGCAGAATTCAGTCTTTTTATTTTTAGTGGCTTGTTCCCCTTAGTTATACCTGTTTGTTTTATAGCTGTGATACCTAAGGATTCTAGGGGGGTTTTGTGTGTATAGGGGTTTTGATTCTGAGGTGGTTTTGTGTGTGTATTGATATTGCTTATGTATTTAGAGGTGGGCCATTCTGTGTCTCAGATGTGTAATTATATGTCATCCCTCTGCAGATTCAGCGTTTTCATTGGAAGCAACGAAGTCTACAAGAAATGAAACTGTAACTTATACATGACAGGGGCTTTTTGAAACTGATAACACATGAAAATGTGGAGAAAAATCTTTGGAAAAAGAGTTTTATTATTCACAAAGCATACTAGAAAAAAGATCCCTCCTTGTCATATCAAAAAAATATATTTTTATATCTGACCACCTTACTCCAATGCATCTTCTGTTTTGCATAAGAGAATATGGGAGTGAACACCCCTTTTCAAGTCCAGCCACAAATTCTCTATTGGATTGAGGCCTGGGCTTTTTCTCAGCCACTCCAAAACATTCACCTTGTTGTTTTTTCAACCATTTCAAGCCATAGTTCTCTTGCAGACGGGATAAGATTGTCCTCCAGGATTTTCCTATATTTTTATACATTCATTTTAGCATCTATCTTTACAAGGGCTGGCTGCCAAGAAGCATCCCCACAGCATGATGCTGCCACCACAGTGCTTCACAGTGGAGATGTTGTGTTTGTGTTACACAGATGTTGGTATCTGTGATGTTACACTGATGTTGGTATCAGACCAAAGAACTTTCTTCCACTTGACCATGAAGTCTCCCACATGCCTTTTGGTGACCTCTGGTGAAGATTTAATGAGATTTCATCAACAGTGTCTTTGCCACTCTCCCATAAAGCTTTGGCCCAGGCAGCTGTTGTATGCAGTCTCCTCCTACAGAGTAGCCATATGCTTCTTGGTAGATTTACACATATGCCAAATTCCTTCCATTTCTTGATGATGGATTTATCTGAACTCTGTGGGATGTTTAGTGTGTACTTTTTGATAACCTTTTCTCTGAGTTGCTTGGAGTATTCCTTTGACTTCATGGTGTAATGATAGCCAGGAATACTGATTAGTCAGTGACTGGACCCTCCAGACACATTCACTTCACTTACATGATCTGATTTCACTAACTGTGAGACTACTAGCAGCATTTGGCAACATTTAAAGGGGATGAATATTTATGCAGTCACTTATTTTACATTACATATTTTTGTTTGATTGACATTTCTTTTTAGAATCTGTTTTCACTTTGACATTAAATACTTTTTTTGGCCAAAAAACAAATTATATTGACCATGACTGATATATGAAATCAATAAAAGGCTAAACATCTATAGGGTGTGAATACTTTTTATAAGCACTGTATTATCTATACATCAGCTTGAATCAGTCTTGTCCCTCTTCTACTCTGACATCTTAAAAGGTGTGTTTGCCACTCATTTGATAGATTGTCTCTTATTTGCAAACTGCAGTAGAGCAGCAGTATTTGGAATACACAGACCAACCTGTCTGACAACCATATAAGTTCAAGGTCTTTTCTCCTTTATTCTGATGCTTGATTTGAACTATAGCAGATCTTCTTGACCATGTCTAAATGCTTAAATGTGTTGGTTGCTACCATGTGATCTAATTAGATGTTTATTAAACAGGTGTAATAAAATGGCCAGTGAGTGTATACTTAAATACTGCCCTTGGTAAATCTACATTACAACATTTTTCCTCATATATTGCAGGGATATTACCATATGTCTTTGATACCAAACTACAATGTAAAATGATGTGTGTGAGCTCGTCCTTTCATGACGTCTATGTCCATAATCCTGACATAGTCAGAGTCATTAGAGTTCAGATGATATCAGTGTGATTCAGAGCAGCTTAAACTGAATCTGTCCGTATCTTTTAAATTACAGGAGCTCAGATTCTGATGGAGCATTTGAGACACCTGAATCCACAACTCCAGTGAAGGCTGCTTCACCAACAGAGCCTCAAACCAGCCAACTACCATCTCATGACACAGGTATTGTTGCAGATTTATTCCATGATAAGTGTTTTGCTTCTTCCAGTAAGATGCTCTTTCACAGCAACACAAAGAAGCATGTGTTAGAGTCTTGTTGCACCACCTAGTGGAGTAAAGCACAAGTTTCAGTGGTGTGGTCTGCTTTGCTGGAACAGGAGGATTTAAAGAAATCTAGAGCACTTTTGAAACATTCTCCCCAAACAGTGGATAAGTTAGTAAATTCAAGCTTTAATATTTACAGGAACTTGGGTAGAATACATGTTTTGCAACAGTAGTTTCAGTCTCATACTGGTATTTAAAAAAAAAAAGTTTGATCTTTCATGAATCTGCTTGGTATTAGACTGGCAGTGTGACCATTCTTCTCAAAAGGTTTTAATGCATTCTTTACTTAAGGAAATTAATGCAGTAAATTTTGAGGAATTTTAATGTCAACATTTAAATGTAAACCTTTATTATTGTGTGTTCTTTTGATTTCCTTTTAACATAAAAGATTAGAGACTGTTTATACTAGCTTAGCTGTTGGTAAAATTATATCAATTAAACATTAAATATTGTTTTGTCTCTGGACTGAAAGAGGTAACAGAATCTGTGTCAGTTCCTCTGCAAAATGTTGAAGAGGTTTTAAGAATACAGACACAACAGGAGTGGTGACATAAAACATTTGACAAACACTTTATGAACAAAGGTATTTGGCCACACCTGTTAATTTTTGAATTCAGGTGTTTCATTTAGACCTGTTGCCACAGATGTATAAAATCAAGCACCTCCATTTGCAATGGACACTGCATGGCTAGGTGCGGGGCATGATAATGCCCTGCACCTAGCCATGGAAGGATAATGGTATGGGGCTGTTTTTTCAGGGTTTGGGCTAGACCCCTTACTCTTTATCTCAAGTGAGGGACAATCTTAATGCTCTAGCATACCAAGATGTTTTGGGCAATGCTATGCCAACTTTGTGGCAATAGTTTGGGGAAAGCCTTTTTCGAGGACTGTACTAAATACTTTTGTCTAAGTGTGTGTATTATACTGATACCAATCAATTTTGAACTGTCCCAATCTTTCCTGATGTGCCAGATAGACTTGTCTGTGTTTTGGAAGGACAGAAGCTTAAAAAAAAAAAACAAAAGAAAAGAAAAGCAAACAAACTCTGAGGGTGACTGGACGAACGTTCTGTCACATTCATTCAGAGTCAATCAGAGCCCCATAGCATATGAAATAGTAAGGATGTCCCACCTACATAATGCAAGCTTGTTAGACAGTTATTATCTTTGTTCACTATCAGTGGAGCCAGTGGGCAAACTCTTGCCATAGTTGATCAGGAGATGAACAAAAACAAGTAAATATCAAACATGCTGCCTTCAACAGAACATCTGTTACAGCCAACAAGAGCAGGCAGACCTGGAAAGCATGGCTTCTGCCATATTTATTTTTCTGCTTGCCACATATTCCATGTGAGTTTTAGTGAAAGTGGTGCTGTGAGAAGGGTTAATAGAAACAACAGATGAGTGGTTCCACTGTATGGCCAAGCTGTCTGTGTTTAAGAGAATTAAAATGTCTTAACATTTGCTGCAACTGTCCTTATGTTTTTGGTCTCTGAAATTTTTTAGATTAATTAACATTTAAAACCTGTCTAGTGTGTTGCCAGCCTAAGCAGAGTCAGCCACTGGTGTTCGCTCTCGCCCCCACCCAGACAATGTCAGGAAATTTCCTGGAATATGGTGCATGTGTGAAAAGGGCTTAAGAAAAGAAAGGGCTGACTGTTAAGCTCAGTCACCCTCATATGGCCATTTTTCATGCCTTTCAGACTCCTATTGAATTATTTAAAGCACATTCGTCTCTATAATTGCACATGTCAGAAGCCAGCTGCAGCTTTTATAGCTGCAGGTTTCCAAAATCGCACCTGCCTTTTTTCACTCCCCCCGCTAGTTAAAATATGATAATCTCAGTTTAATTTTTCTAAGATTGCATATTTTAAGCAGCTGAATAAAGCGCTTAACTTTGTCTCTCCATCTCTTGCAGCAGCAGACGACTCAGTCTCCAGTCCTGCCCCGGATTTGACCTTAGCTGATAGACCCTGCAAATCCCCATCTATTGTGTTCGATGAGGACAGGCCCATCGCAGCCAGCGGCACCTACAACATCGAACTTTTAACCTCAGAGTTTTCAAGTCATAGTCTAACTCGTTCACAAAGCCTCCAGGGAGGAGAACTCGACAGTGTCGATCTGACTGAAGGATCAACAGCAGGAGGCTTTCGTCCACATTCTGAATCCTTCAGCGTGGGGAGTGAGAGCGCACCTGGGACCCTCCACAGGCCTAAGAAAGTCCGCCCTGGTTCACTGAAGAAGAAACCATTCCTCAGACAGAACTCCAACCCAGAGAGTCCAAGGCCGGCCTCATCAAGCAGCACCCCAGAGAGCAACAGGCGTGCAAAGCCAAGAACCAGCAGCCCTCTGCAGGCTCAGGAGGAAGCAGAGGAGGGATCTGCAACTCCGAGTCCTGGGGGAACACTCAGAAAGACCAGGAAGAGCCGGGTAGTGACTCCTCCACCTCTGCCGGAGGAGACGAGTCATATTACCTCTGCCTTACCATTGTGCAAAGAAGAGACCCCGATTTCTGGAAGTCCACCAAACACAGAAGAATCCCCTATCCCTCCAGCTAGCTCCTACCAATGGGATCCAGATAATTTTGAGAATATCAACCCTTTCAAAACTGGAGGAAGTAAAATTGCCAACTCCCCTGTTCTGGGCCGTAAAGATTTTGTTCCTGCCCCTGTTTCAAACCTTCCAGAAAGTCCACCATTCTCTGCCGTAGAGCCAAGTCCTCCAGCTCCTCCTAAAGAGCCGATCACCAATCCCGAAGAGCAACCCATCCTGCCAAAACGTCAGCCGGTAAGGCTGGAGTTTGACTACTCTGAAGAGAGCAGCGAGGCATCACACCAGGCCTCGCCCCCACCAAAGAAAGTGGGCAAGAAGCCGGGTGCCAAGATGCCTCTGAGGAAACCAAAGCTGGGGCTGAAGAAGGCCCCTCCAGCGCAGACGGAGCAGTTGGACAACAACCCTCCAGAATCTCAGAATGGAAACGAGGAGATCCCCATTCATAACAGCTCATACAGCTTTGAAACCGACAAGTGGGATGATCCAAACTTCAATCCTTTTACTTCTAAGAAAGGCATCGGTAACTCGCCAAAACTACCCAGGCCATCGTATAACTTTGACCCAAATAACTTTGACGACTCTATAGACCCGTTCAAATCCTCCAATAAGATGGGCAACTCTCCTCCAAAGGCCTCTGCCTCATTTGAACTGTCATCCAATGACTTTGACAATGAGAACGAAAATGATAACATCGCAGAACTGGAGGACCAGAATCAGAACAAACCAGCCAAGAAGAAGAAAACCCCGATCAAATCGTGAGTTCAGAGTCGATTACTAGTATGGGAATGTTTAGTGCATGTGTTTGTGAGTCTATTTAAGGCTAGTCTGTGCAGGTCTTTTGTCTTTTGCACTCTGTCTGTCTCTCTGTCACTTGTCTCTGTGTATTCTCATATGTCACAGGAAGTCCAAGGGTGTGTCTTCTCTGTGTTGTCTGTTGTAAGTACAGAGACAACACAAACATCCTTTTTAACCCTTAATTTAGCTCAGTTAAAAAAGCATTTGTTACCTCTCCCTACTAACATCACACTCTTAAACTCACAGTCAGCCAGTTCTATCATGATGACAGATTTTTAACATGCCAACCCAAATTAAGCCATGGTACAACTTTAACACCAATGCATTTTTAAGCTTAATCATCTCTTAAATTATTTTAGAATTTCAAAAAGCATGTCAACTGACTTAAAGTGAGCAATTTAAGCTCTTTTTCAGTGCCATGTAGTGGACTGGTTCCCAACTTTTTCCATACTTGTAGCCCTCTGACTCGTTGCAAGAATGCCTGAATGCCCCCTTGGGGTCATATAAAAACGGGATACATTACTATTAAAAATTTGCTTTAACTTTGATTGTTTTATTGATAAAAATCCCTCCAGAATAGGTTGATACGCACTTGTTCTTATTAAAATGTCTTTAGATAAACTATCCAGTAGGACTGGGCATTTAATCGCAATTTAGATTAAATCTCAATGTACAAATTGCAGAAAATTTCTCAAACTTGAAATGTGTCAAAATGCCAGTTTAATACATTCATTTTTTGCAGCAGCAGAGATTTTATGCACATTATGCAAACATTCAAGTGTCATTTTTAAAAATGGTCTACAAAAATCCTCCTTTCTTGCTTTATGTAAGTTTTTTTTAAATCAAAATGATTGACAAAAAATGATTATCCCCTTCAATAAAGCAGTTGGTATCAAATTTGCAATATGAGCACAAATAACTAGTTCATTCTATCCAATATTGATGAAGCTTAGGACTAGTTCATACCCCCAGCTGTGGTCAGCTAATAGCCAGCTTCACCTCCCCCACCCCAGCCGCCTCCTGTTGCACACTCATATTCAGATTCATGCTACTATGGATTGAATGCTTCTTAAATAATTTTATTGTTTTCAAAGCACATTGTTGTTTATATTTCTATTTATATCAGGGTTTCTAGCCATGGACTCCCTGGAAAGTCAAAGCATGCTGCTTGACTAACCCAGAGAGCATCTTTAGAGCAGACCCTTCTCTACCAAGTAAAGCTGAATATCCATTTTTCAATTAAATGGTTAAATGTATGAGTGTTCCTGACTGAATGTAGGTTATAATGTAGAATGATTTATTGCTTGAGTTTTTTGGAAAATGCATGAGTAGAGGAACCTAATAATAATTGTATATTGAATTGCAATTGCAGTATCGGAGTGAAAAAAAATTGCAATTAGATTATTAATGCAAATCGTTCAGCCCTACTATCCAGTTTGCTACCTTGATATAAGCTAAAATGTACAGATCTAATTGTTCAGACAAAGCCTTACGTCCCCTCCTGATCTGCACAGTAGAATCAATATTTCAGCTGCCACTCTAGTTTTACTCATGCAATTGAGGGAATTGTTGCATCGTTGCACAATTAATTACCCAAATAAAGTAAAATGTGAGGAAACAGTACTGTTTAGGACTTTAAGGCATGTTTGGGCCAAAAACTTTGGCTGAAGTTAAGTGTGTAAAGTGTGTAAAGGAGTAAGCTGCCTGAGGGCACTATCAGGCAGAGAGGAGGATTGACACAACCCAGGCTGTACTCTGGATGTCCTTGCACATTACCAAGGTCATGGGAAAATACTCTGTTGAAAAAAATGTGGCGAGTAAGCACAGCCTAAGGTATTGTCCGGGCAGGTATTAGGGTTGCCACAAGTCACAAAGGGCCTCAAAACCTTGGACAGTCTATGAGCATATCAACAGGGATGAGAAGGCAAAAAAATGCCTACAAGCTTGACCTTGGCTGACAAAAATGTGTATATGGTGTGTAATGGTGTTTTATAATGGTGGTTCACAGCATTTGAGAATCACTGGTTTAGCTGATCTTAATTATTACAGTATTAAACATAATTTAAAAACAGCAGTTATAAAATAGCAATATGGGTATTTAAAGAAAACAGAAATAAATCTCAAGATTTAAGAAGGAAAAACAAAAACTTATTTGAGTGTGGCTAAGCCCTTTATAACCTGAAGTAGCCTAAAATTGCCCAACATTAATGCAAAATGCCCAAACAAGAGGGGCACCCTGCATGTCACCCTCCTACAACACCATAGCATTGAGCAAGATGCAGAAAAGTGCAGTGCTGCATCAGTGAAATGTTTGTTGTAGTTAAAACTGTTGTAGTTTAAAAATGTAGGAGAAACTAAAGAGGTCAGAGCAGCAGGGCTTTATTTGACTGACTGGTTAACTAGGGTAAAATTAACACATTTGAATTAGTTATTGATGTTTATCGTTTGCAGCCTTTTCCTGCCACCCTTTAAATCACTGAAAAGGAAACAGGCTATCACTACATCAGTTCTCTTTTCAAACAGTGGTGAAATAATGGCTCCAGTTTTGGTATTAGGTGAAGTGTTTTACTTACACTTGTCTAAGAAGTGTTAATATTTTGTCATGTGTCTCTCAGGCACTCTTTCCCATTTAACTGTGTAACATATGAGGTGCTGTGGCTCCCCCTTGTGGTCTTTATTGGCACAGTAACAATATGTTGTGTTTAAACTTACTTCATTCACAAAGTCAATTTAAATGCAGATCAGTTGTGACTTCTCATAGAAATAATCCATTGTCATTATTCTGAACTTGGAAGTTCAGGGCTTAGACATCACATAACATACTGTTACATTCATGTACAACTAGTGGCATCTAGTATTAACCTAAAACTCCCCCAAAATTCTGAGTATCCTGTTAAGATCCTAAAATATACTGACATTGATACAATACACATAGACAAAAGCACCTAGAGAATAGCAGTGTACATTTATTATCTCTCAATAGGAAGCTCTTTAGAGTTGAGTTAAAATCCTGAGCCACACAGCTTCACGACTGAACATATGTCAGTAGCTGCTGTTGCCTTGCTCCTTTAAAAAAAAAAAAAAAAAAGACAAAAATGATGACTTTTTTTGTGCTTTCCAGCTTGTTCAAGATTTGTGGACTTCAGCAGAACAAACTAAAACTTGTATATTTTAGTTCACATTTCTTACCTTGAAAGAAAAAATCTTTTTCCTTGTGTTTAGTGCATGAGAAGGGGGTGATTTAGGGTGAGATCACAGTCCATCATTCTGTCAGAAAGTATTCTGACCCCCTTCGCTTGTTTTAATTTTGCTATGTTGCAGCCTGATGCTATTTATATTCATTTTCCCCCTCAATAATCTAGACTCAATACCCCATCAGCTTCTATAGAGAGGTGTGTGCCTTTCCAAATCTTGTCCAATCAATTCAATTTACCACAGGACTCCAGTCAAGATGCAGAAACATCTTGGCAACAATCAAGAGTAATGGTAGCTAAATTTCACGTGTCAAGGGTCTGAATACTGATGTCAATGTGGTAGCTCTCACTTATTTAGTTTTCAGAAATTTGCAAAAATCTCTAAAATTCTGTTTTCACTTTCTCATGATGCAGTACTGAGTGTAGATTAATGAGAATAAAAATGACTTTTTTTTTTTTTTTTACTGCAGCACCAGGCTGCAACATACTGAAATTGAAAAAGTGAAGTGGGTCTGAATACTTGGGTCTGAATGCCTTGTTTGTACTACATTATACATTAAAAGGCTTTTTGAAAAGTGTTGTATTCAGAAAGCTTCATAAGTCTGTAGTGTGTCAGAGGGAGCGTTCGGCTCTTTTAACTTTCTTTTGTGACATTTGTCATTTTTACAGATAACGAGCATATTTATTTAACCATTTGACAGGATAATTTTATTATAATGCATAACACAGTCATACAAGTCTGTTATAACATTTATGAGGAAAACAATTCAGCTGTGATTGGCTTTCTCAACCTTTTCTGTGGCGTTTGCAGACTGTTGGAGAATGAAGTTTAAACAACAAATGTGACATTAACATCAATTCATAAAATAGGATGAAGTGATAAAGTCACATCCAAGGACGACAAGGCTTCACAAAGTCCTTTAAATAAAAAGATAGGATAAAAAATAATAAGATCCTTAGCAGTCATAACACTTGACATTTGCACTGTGATCATAACTAACCTGCTGCTTTACCATCACCTCCGCCCAACACGCATTCCTGCCTATTTGTGGAGTCTTTTGTTGAGTTGTGTAAAAGGTAAACTGGTCATAACCTATCTGTGGTTCACCAACAGTGTGGACTTTGCAGCTGCTAACAAGTGATTTAATCCTCTTTAACAAATTCCTCTGTTTCATTCATTCCAGCTTCACATAGACTTCTGTTAGTAAAACTAAAACACTGCTTGTTCACATCATGTTTTCAGTTTTTGCAAAAAACCCTGAAAATTTAGCAATATGTAGAAAATTCAAGATACTTCACCTTAGTCAATTACTGAAGAGCCTGAACGACTCTGGATCTTGATGGCTTATAGTCTCTCTTTTTCTCAGTAATACTTTCAGAGTGAAGAGGTCGCCAAAGAAATCTCCATTGTCAGAAGTTTGCCAGGTGTGTATCACATTCTCTTTACCAGTAAATTTATTCCATCTAAGTGGCTGTTTGTGCCTCTTTTGATTCTTCATCTTTTGTGTTTCAGGATCCGCCACCCACAGATGAATCCTCGTCCCTGCACATGCAGGACGACCACGCCACAGATGAGGAGAAGCTGGCCTCTTCCACTGGTCACAAGTGGAACCTGCATGACATGGAGGCGGACTTGAACTCCGACCAGCAGGACTTCCCTCAGCCCAGTGACCTCACGTCCTTTGTGAATGAGAGCAGTCTCCCTCATGAGGCTCCAGGTGAGGCTAGGGATGGGAGATACATCAAGTTTTTGAGCTAACAAGGCCTGACTCAGTAAAATACTGTTTACTGCAAGATCACTGAAAGTTACATGACCATAAGATAATCTATTGTCAAGGAATCATTTTATTTATTTTGCAGTAAAGGACTTAGAAATAAAATTATAGAGATAATTATATTCCAAGGACCGGAAAACCGCCAGCAGTCTTTGGGTGTGTTACCAGGGGTGATAAGGCTCGGATAAAAGAGATGCCGTTGAGCTTGCCTCTGGCCACCCCCCTCTACCCTGGAGTTGTGGCACATCAGGCCTCATGATGAATCCTTAGAGGCTCACATGACTCAAACAGGGTTTCTGCAGATTCTTGAAAAGTCTCAAATAGTCTTTAATTGGACATCTGAAATTGAGGCCATATAATGTCTTAAAAAATCAGATTTTTGCTTGTGAGAGGTCCTGAAGCTTGGTTAAGGACATGTCTCAGACAAGGTGCCTTCCAGACGATTGAAATCATCTTCCTCCACAAATTATTGCATAAATATTCTCCATAATTCAGGGAATTCAGTGTTGTATGTTCTAGATTTCCAAGGGGAGAACCCCTGACTCCTCACTAATTTTATCTGACTCACTGTGATTAAAACTGTTTTGAAACACTAGTCCAGGCTACCAAGTTGCCTAATATAAAAACAAGTAGCCGAGCCTTAATTTGACAGGGCTTCCCTCACAAAAAAAGCTTTTGAATGGTTAAACTGTTAAGCAGCTCAGTAATCCTGAAAAAATGTGTTATGAAAAATATCACTATACAACCTATTTATAGAATAAAGGCATTTAATATGCCAAAAATCATCAAATTGTGGCATTTATGACAAAAAAATATTTTGCCCTGTGTCATTAAACATTTCATAAACAGTTAATCAGATAAGAAAATTCAGCCCTGGTTTGGAGGACCAAGAAATCTCATGCCTCTCATTTTTGCCCGTTAACAGTGCATAAAGTGGCATTAATATTTATCAGTTCAGGTCTAAATGTGTGCAAGACTGCGTATCATGTATTCCCATTCAGATAACATATGCTGAGATGTGATTTTTGGTCCATATCGCCCAGCCCTATGTTAGGCTGAGTTGTCTGACTCTGCACCTTCGTACACCTGTGTCCTAATAATACCAACAGTGATCAAAGCATACCACAGACAAGCACTGCTCAAAGGAAATTCAAAGCTTGTGTGTAGATACATTATCATGTGCAGAACAAAACCTCCTCACCCTTCATTCATCCAGCAGCTTTGGAGCAACCCTCGGCCTCATTCTCTTCTGACTGCTGACCTCGAGAGGAGCCACCTCTGCCCAGTGGCGGCTGTGTGGCTCGACTCATCTGGGTCAGACATGACGGAGAGAAAGGATAGCTCTGACTCAGTCTTTGAGGGCTGAAATGCTTTTTTATGTCTTCCTCTGAATTTATTTATTTTTTCCTCTTTCTCTGTCAGCACAAGACTATGAAATTGAGTACATGGAGAAGATCGGCTCCTCTTCACCTGTGAGTGTTTCCTGTTATTTGCTTTGTTTATACTTCTGTATTTTCTTATCTCTTTCTGCAGAGACACCAGATAGTTGGCATTTAGTCGCTAACGTTTCCTCTTTGCTCTTGTTTATCTTGCAGCCACTATCAGTGAAGAAGCCTTCTTTGTACCTGAAGCTTGACTCTGTGTCTGACAACTTAACAAAGAACTCACATGAACATGGATCAGACACTGGATCCCCCTGCACAGGGTATGACATTCACTATTACACTATGCTCACCTGTAGTCATAACCAAGGTTATTATAGTTAAATAAAACTGACCAAAACTAAAATATGAAAATAATTTTAGTTAATTAAAATGAGCCATCTAACTTAACATGCCATTCCCTTGCTTCATATGTTCACGATTAAAGATGTCTTGCAGTTTTTATTGCTTGTCTCAATCATACAGATTTAAATTTCATCGTACGTCTGTTCAAGCATTTCTTCATTAACACACCCATCCATCACACACAGTTCATTACATACCACGTCCTTCTCACTCCCTCTCCTAATCTTTTCTCTTCCTCTCGCTATGTGCAGGAGTTTTGAGGAGATGGAGGCTCAGATATCGGCTGGAATGAAGACACCGGTGTTGAGCCCCCGCCCTGGTCCTGAGGGATCTGCTGGGGATAAAGGCCGGAAGAGAGAGAGCGAGGTGCTCAGCCGAACACAGAGCACAGAGAGGGATGAAGAGGTGAGCCAAACGCTTTCATGAAGTGTCATATATGATGTCAAAAGAAGGAAAATCTGTCATGTCTGTGTTGTCACTATCATAATAAAGAGAATCTGTCAGTTTTTATTTTATAACACAGACATCTTATTGTAATCCATGACCCAGGCTTCATTTATACCAGCACCATCAGTCACAGTGATTCTCATTAAAGCCTTGTCACTGATAACACATAGCCTCTCTGCCACATTAGATTCCACTTTTAACTCAGTGACTCAGCTCCCACTGCTGCCACTCAAACACTCAGCGCTTGCTTTGCCTTGCTGACCCCTCCCCTCCTGCCCTCTGCCTAAACCACCTGCTGCCCCCTGTAGCCCCCTAGCCAGGGCCCTGTGGAGGCCCCTGCTCCAGCTACAGCCCCGGCCATGCCCCAGTTAGACAGGCTGTCTGAGTGCGACGACCCCCTGCAGTACCTGGAGCCCGACCTGGCTGAGACCAACCCCACTGCATTCGCCCAAAAACTACAGGTGTGTTCTCAGACCTCATATGACCCCTCTTTAAACACCATGGGCTGGAGACATACTTGCTGATTAACTTTGCGTTCTTGCGAGCATTCTTGTAAATATATCCTGATATATGCAGACGGCACACCAGAAATCTCAGACTGTATACAACTAGCTGATGTGTGGGATGTAAACTACAAACATGGCAACACTTTAGGAGGTGTTTCTGGGATCGGAACTAACATAATAAACATCAGTTATTGACAATAACATTAGCACAGCTTAGGCGACTGATGACTGGTGATCCCAACATACATTCAGAAATGTCTGCTCTCCGTTTATCCAGCATTTTCTTCTGACAACAGGTCTTATGTTTTTGGTGTCATTAGTGACTGTTTTAGCTGGTGTCTTTCTGAAAAATACATTCTTGCATGTTGTCATTACAGAACTGGACAAGTCAAAAGTCATTTGCGCATTATGTTATCAATATGTTTACTTATTCAGTCCATAACATTGTGTCCTACCAGCATGCAATGCAGGCAAGTGTCAGCGATAAATCAGCTTGATTACATCAATTCATATTATAGTGTCATCGCAGGCGAGCGATGTGGCGTGCCGATTTTCCTCCCCCTGCCCTTCTCCCATTTTCTCAGTCGCTTGCATGAATATGAGAAAAAAAAAAAAACAAGGACATTGGTAGACAAAAAGGCCAAATAAGTGCTGAACACAGAGTCAAAACTATTTAGCTCAAAGCTGTCAAATATTAGTCAATATATTGCACCACATGTCTTTTTCTCACCCTTTCAATATAAAAGCTCTAGATGCCACATTTCTATACAATGAGAAACTGAAATTCACAGTGCAAAGGATTAAAAATTTAATAGATCCAGTGTGGACAGTGAGCGTGAGAATACAATGTAAAAAGTTCCTTTTTTAATGTTTAAGTTCATGCAAAAATCTTCCATCTACCTATCAAATCAGGTCTATAATCAAACAGGAAGTCAGTAACCCTCAGTCTACGAGAGTAGAAAAACCCCAGATGATGCCATTCTTTCGTGGCATTTTGGCCCAATAAGAGCCATGAAGTGACTATACAAAAGTTCACCTGAATACCTGACTAATCGTCCAAAATAGTCTGTGACAGTTCAACTATCAAAAATACTTGTTGGCTGCATCCTTGCATTTTTCGCTGCAAGCGTTTGTGTCCATCGCTGTCTTTTTTAGCACTTGCAGTGCCAATTACTTCATTTTCAGAGTGCTTCTCACAGCATTCCTTGTTGCTACATTGCAAAAAATCAGTCTTGCTTTCTTCGGTAGAATCTGTAAAATTGTTTTGAAATAGCTCTACGTTCTTGATATTTCTGTATTCCAAGGAAATATCACACAAAAGACATGCAGACAATGTAAAGGAATCCTGTCCTGACACAGGCAGCAGCTGCAGACCTGAAAACCACCCTCGTGAATAGATGAAGAAGACGAGTCGGATCAGTTTCTCTTCTGCTAACGTCAGAAGTCTTGCCCCTTTTTGATTTTGATGAGAAGTTGGGGAGAATTGACAGTGTTGTTCCAAAGTTGAACTGTTTTCAATCGTTTTTTTTTATGCACGGTGACAAAAATAGCTGATGCTGAGGGCGTTTTTTTCTGCCCAGGGTGCTCAGACAGGACTGCATGGGTTTAGAAATAAAAATGAATGCTGCAAGCACACACACACACACACACACACACACACACACCCACAAAAGCCAGCTATGGACATAGGCCCCTACATGTTTTAAAGACATGCACAGCCAAAGAGATGCAGGATGCCACGTGACAGCCATCATTCGTACTCGTTGCTCTGGTTAACAGCAAGTACCTAAACCTCCAGCCTTACAGGGCTTTCCTCTATTAGTGGCACTCATGTTATTGTGTGTAATCCCATTGTGTCACCTTTTTAAGTTTCTTTCCCATTTTTCCTGTTCTTATGTTGACATTTTGAAGCTTTGTGAGTGAAATAGATTGTGTGTGAACTGTAGGCAGCAGAAGTGTGTGCGCAAAACTCAAGTCTATTTATGTTTTCCCTTTGCTCTCTCATCCTTGGGCCGCAACCCCCTTTCCCCCCTGAAATCCATGAACCCTCCCCCTCGACCCCATCCCATCACGTGTGCGGCCCAGGAGGAGCTGGTGCTTGCTGCCCTGAGGATAGAGGCACTGCAGGTAGCCAAAAGCATCTCTCAGTGCCCCTCCCTCTCCAATGTAACCCCCCAGGTACTGCGTTGAGTCCTGCACCTGCTGTACGCGAGTGTGTATGTGTGTGAAAAAGATGCATCTTGAATGAGTGATTATGGAAACACAGGTGTGTGAGCATGAGTGTGACTCAGCTTGACTCCCCCCTCAACACACCGTTCTGAGTGTGGCTGTGAACTCAGCGGCTGCTCCTCTTCATCTGCAGTCCTGCCTCCTCTTCAGCCCCCTCATGTGAAATCTTTAACATGGCTTTTTGTGTCAGCTCCAGCCCCAACTAGCAACGAGCTTTTCTAGGTCGACTCCTCAGGACCGGAGTGCCATGCCTTTTTAGCCCCCTGCCTTTATGGTGCATGTTGGGCAACATGCATGTTGCCTGTCCTTGAGAGGCTTACATGAGCATGAATGTGACTGGGAATCACCTACAGCAGTAATATCTGAAGCAGAGGACTCTTTCGGATGTCATTCTCCTGGATCTATTGGTTAATGCCTTTCTGTCATCTCCGCAGTCCCAGTCACATTCTTGTTTTGCGTTCTAGTCCTTTCCCAGACTAACAGCACTAACAAAAAGCTGCATCAGGTAGGTGTCAGGATTCAGTTTGGTGGAATCTTTGAAGGACTGTTTTGCTGGTTCAGTGGCTTGTACAAAGCAATGATGAGTGTTGAATTTACATTTTATGGCCCGCGGGAAAACATGCATAAAAGTTGGAACAGCACAGGTGCCTTCTTATCTTCTTTCCCTCTGTGTCTCATTCTGTTGTACCAAACATTTTTCAGTCTCGACTCAAGAAACCCAGCACTCGTCGGTGGAATATCAACGGTTCACCCTTACTGAAAGTAAGAGTAACTTTAACCCCTGACACATATCCTTATCCTCATCCTCATCCAATGGCAGTGCAGCCCAAATATTTGGTCAAAAACCTATTTACATGGATTTTTACTTAAAACAACAGCACACTCAGGGCCTGGTTCGTGAAAGGATTTTAAAGTCTAGTCCACTCGTGGATGGTTATTTTTGAAAATGTAGGTTTTCCACCTCAAAAATAATGTAAATAACATCATGAAAACTCAAAAACGCACTGTCACATGATGTGAAGAGTCAACAGTTTCATTTTCAGAGTTGACCCATCAATCCAGATCTGATCTCCAATGTTGGTGGTGTGTTTTTGCATGTTTGGATTAGTGTTGTATGAAGCAGCAGTGACCATTCAGGCATCTCTGTTCATCAACATAGTGTGAAAGCAACTGTGTGTATGTATAAACATGCCTAAAGTCCAGTTAGCAACATTAGATGGATAGATAGACCTCTAAGGCTAGTGTAAGTTTGGCATACATGACTGCAATATAAACAAAAGTGATAACAATGGACACAAGTGACATCAAGTAGAGTAGAAACTGGTGCACAGTGTAACTTGACAAGCCCAAATCTGTTTTACCATTCTACACCTAGACAGTGTAAAAGGAGCTTTTAGAAATCTTAATCTTATAGGAGTTTTCCAAAAAGTGCATTTTCAGTGCTATTTGCATGCATAAGAAAAGCCAAAATGCACTCAAAACCTTAGCTTTTAAAAACCTTCCCATGTGTAGATTAGGTGTCAGCTTCTGGGCCAGCTAAATCTGTGCAAATGAGTCAGAGAGACAATTCACAAAACACACAAAAGATACTAACAGCTACCCAAACTGTGCTGCAGAGCAGACAGTGTCTTTTTGCACTGGTGATGTTTTGTATTATTATTTCACATGCACAGATTTGGACCCTTTCTATGTTAATCAGGGGCGGAGTGCACTAGCTGGTTGTTACCTGGGCATAACATTACATCGGATTTGCAGCCACACCAAGGACGAGGCAAGTAAACGGCACGAAAATGCAAATAATTTGGAGGTGAACTTTGTTGTGCACATAAGGAGCGACGCAATTTTCTGAATAGATAAAAAAATTCTTTAAAAAACCCATCTGTGCTGCAAAAGTTGAGCCTAGAAGTGGGTTGTAACCTCATCGGTCGTAGGCGATAGTATTGACTTAAGTTACCACCAGCTGGTGCACGCTCTCCCAGCCTGTTTGCAGATATGCCAAACTCACAATCACTAGCACTAACACCAAAACACAGTTCAGTTAAATACTGTCTGATCAGAATTAGCAGTTACTGCACTAGGGAAGATAAAAGATGTCATTCACAAACTTTACAGTGATCAGGAAAACAGTTTTGTCTCTACATGACATATATGAATAAGTACTGTAATAAATCATCTGTAAATAATGGATAGAAATATTACATGACTGTGGATTCAGGCCCTGAGTTTATGAAGCTAAAGTCAGTAACTTCAAGCTCCAAATGTGACTGCAGTTGGTTTAACTCACAAAGGTAAAGACTCTGACCTTTTATGCATATTTCCAATAATTTTCATATAGAACACAAAAGATTTAGCTATAGTTTTTGATGCAAATACCTTCAAAGTAAAGGTGGATTTCTGCACCTTCTTGTCAATCAGCACAAAAGTGAAACGAATGTCTAAATATCTGCAGACTGCACTGTGTACAGTCACTCCTGTAGACCCCAGACCGTCCTGAACACTGAGACCAAACCCTTTCTATATGTCCGCCCTGAATTCCCTGTATAGCATAGCTGCACTTTATCCTTGATAGAGAGGTATGTGTTCTGTATGTAGCATCTCTCCAGTAGTCTTCATAGAATTAGTTATTGATTCTAGTTTCACCTTCATGCTGCTCATTCTTTGTTCACATTAGGAGTTGTTTTCAAAGTCTGTGTGGTCTTGCTCTGAAAGATTCCTGCAAGCATTGCTAAAAACAAATGTTTGCACATTATCTGACATTCAATCTGGGAAATTTGGTTAAGGTTGCTTTTCTGTCAGACTTGTAAGCACAGTTTATCCACTTAACCTGAAGAAGCAGCCATCCAATAAGGGTGCATTTTATTTTTTTCTCTTTTTCTTCAATTCATGGTGCAGGCATTTTGTAAGGATTTCCTGCAGCATTTCTCTTCTGGACAGACCTCTGAGCAAAAGTCACTTCAGAAAAGTGACCTCGAAGTAAGCTTTGGATAATTTTATTTGGATACATTTAATGTATAAACCTGAGGTGGGAGGTAAGCCCATCAGGATCTGACTAATAACAAAGGAGTTTATCCCCGGTAACAAACCTAACCAGTCTGAACCCTTAATGAACTAACAGAAATTATTGTTCCAAAGACTTAACTCTCTTCTCCACTTACTAGTGGATATCAGTCTACTTGTCCCTGGTGTACCCCCCACGACTTAATCAAATCTTTCCTTAATCCAGCTCTCCTAAGGATGACTAAACCCCTCTCAGAGTTTTAGCCCAAAATAGTTACAACAATGAGGACTGATTTGCATTTAAATGTAAAGTTTTGTGCAAGAATCTAATGTTGATAAAACCTTCTCACTGGCTGTTTTGGTCATAGTTGATATGTTTAAATATGCATCTAGTAACTGCTGGGCCTCCTCCCAGTTGAGTTAACAAGCAGCTAACTGGTTGTTTGTGAAACAGTAAAACCATGGAAAATTTTACAGCTGTATACATTTCACATTTATTCTGTTCTCTACTTTTTGGAATGTATGTAATGCACACTACCCTCTAACTTCTGGTAAACAACAAAGGCTAGCTATGCTGTCCAACTTCCAGGTTAAAGACTAGCACAGCTATTGTGACAAGTGCACCGAACGCTAAGGTCCATTTTGATCCAGTAGAGCTGTATACATAGAAGAAAAGTTGTACTAATGTCTTCACATGTTAAAAGTCCAGTTTTAATCATCGAGTAATTTAACTTTGTCCAATTTAGGGTGGCCGTATTCCATCCTCCAAAAGGGGCACCAGGAGACCTCATTTATGGGAGGAAAGTATAAGTGGATGTCTCTTGCAATGGTGGCTATGTACCAATATTTTAGAAAAGAAAAAAATGGTCAGCAAAAATGTTTGGGTGGCTAACCCAGGTACCATCAGAGTGTGGGGAACACTAGGAGCATGCATTTTACTGCAAACCTACCCATATGAGCCCATGGGACAATTGTAGTTTTCATCAGTTTACCTTTCAACAGAATGCGAAATAACTCAGCAGATAAAAAATAATAACTATAAAGATCACATCTCATGCAAATTGGGTTGTAACAGTTATACTTCCTGTATCAGTGGTATGCTGTACTACCTGTACCCACCAATTGTATTAGCGCTTTTAAAATGGCTGTGGCCTTCAGTGTGGCAGAAATTTTTTTGTGGCCTTCCCCAGATCTGTTCCTTGCAACAATCCTGTCTCTGAGTTCTGCAGGCAGTTCCTTTGACCTCATGGCTTGGTGTTTGCTCCGTTATGCATTGTCAGCTGTGAGGCCTTCTGTGGAGAGGTGTGTGCCTTTCCAAATCATGCCTAGTCAACTTCATTTACCACAGGTGGACTCTAACCAAGATGTAGAAACATTTCAGCAATGATCAAGAGAAAAGGGAGGAACCTGAGCTAAAAGGGTGACGGCTAAAAGGCCCTTTAAACCTGATAACATAATTTAATGTTCTTTTGATGCATTTGATTTCTAGCATTTTTTTAAAAACTGCTGGTAGAAGAAAAGTCTGGTTTTCTGGTGGTGTCTCTTTACGTAAATGCTGTTAATGACTGTGGATGGAGTATCTGGAACTTTAAGGGTCATCCCATTTTGTTTGAGAAGATTTCACCACTGCCCCTTCTAACTCTATTTCACAGGGCAAGGGGACACTCAAAATCGAGGGGTAGGGATAAAAGATAGAAATGGGACTGACTCTGGGATATATAAGTGTGGTTGAAGGTTGAAATGGGAAATCCCTGGTCAAACTGGGATGGTCACCCTTTTGCATGTAAACATGCATATTTGGTTTTCAGTGTCTCTTTGTGCAAATATGTTAACAGTCCAGCTCTAATGATTTTTTTCTTATTTCAAGCCGTAGTCTTAAAACTTGTAAAAGATTGGGGAAAATGTACCATCTTGCAGTTGAAACTATGATTCTTGCCACAAAAGGTAAGATGAGTTTTCTGTTTTAATCTGCTTTAACATGAAACTAACATCAGTTTCTGATGCTGCCCACTCCCCGCTCTCCCCTCCCAGTTTTCCCCATATCAGCTGCTGCCCTCCTTTCCCTCTGCCTCTTGCCTGGACCCAGTCATATCCGAGCTCCTGCAGTGAGCCGCAGATCATGAGCGCTCAGCTGGGGGCAGCATCAGCCAAATTACTTGGCTTATACTGTGGCTATGAAGACGGTTTCATCCAATCATGTGGCGGCTGACCGAGTCTTCAGGAGCATCACTAGCCTGCCTCATTTACATACTGATTTTGCTGTGTGGTACTTTTTAAAAAGAGTTTGATGCTGCCCTGTGATTTGGTTCAGGGATCCTGTGGAGGACATGTCTGTCCTGTCTGAAGCTCTGTCTGATTTTTCACTGATTATGTTTCCTTTCATGTCCCTCCTCTCTTTTGTCTCCTGGAAGCAGCACAGAGACCTGACCTCACCCACAGAGAGCGGCGTGTCCAAGAACTCCTTGTATGCTCGGACCACAAACTCCAGTTACATCGAAGGGGAGAGCCCCCACCTACCCAAAGAGCTGGACCACTCACTGGAAATCGCACGAGAGGAGGTACCCCAAAAATTCTTCTCTTTATCATTTCAGTCTTTATTTTTAAAATCCCAAATTTATAAAATGCTATGTCAAACCAAGCAAAATTATTGTACCTCAGAGGAAACAGAAGATCAGAAACCCAACAACAAAGTTAACCTAGTTGGGTCATATTAACGTAAACTCGAAATAAAGTTGAAGCTTCAATGAGGAAATTTTGGTTTTGGTGGATAAAGTAGCATCTTATATCTCATCGCTGATCTTGTCCTGTGCTCTGAGAACATTTTTTTTTTTGCTGAAAAAATCTAATTTAACAGTCAAATGCACCACTCACTGGGAATTTCTGCTGTAAAAAACATCTAAAAGGGCTTTTTCAGATTCACAACCTGGTGTCAGCATTCAAAGACATTAAAAATACCTTTCTGTACCTTTCTGAATGGAGGTGGCTGGGGTAGAGGAGGGTTGCACAGCCATACTGAAATGACAGGCTGACAGTGGAAGAAAGAACGACAGACTTAAAATATTACAGGTGATTAGATCAGAGCAGGTAGAGAAAAGAATGTAAGAAGGGAAAGTTATGAATAAGTGGTGACTAATGAAGGAAGGAGAAACTGTCTTCCTGCTTGAACTTCCTCTGAGCTCCATTTGTTGTTATGGATTTATTTGCAGACATCAAGATGGAGACATCTGTTAAGATAAAAAAATGTAAAACAGATGCAACAACATGAAAGGAGAAGAGCAGATTGTTTAAAACTTACTAAAACACAATAAAATTGATTTTTAAGGTTTTGAAAATATTTAAGTGTTAAAGGTGTCACTTACCAAGACTTAGTTTGGATTGCGTTGGTTGAGGAAAGAGGAAGTTGGTTGGTTGAGTTAAGCTGAGTTGGGTTTAGTTTAGTTTAGTTTAGTTTAGTTTAGTTTAGTTTAGTTTAGTTTAGTTTAGTTTAGTTTAGTTTAGTTTAGTTTGGTTTAGTTATGCTTGCTCTGGTTGAGATGAGTTTGACTGGGTCGAGTTAAGTTAGGTTGGATTTATTTTAGTTTAGTTTAGTTTAGTTTGGTTGATTTTTGTTTGGTTTAGTTATGTTTGTTTTGGTTGAGATGAGAGGAGTTTGGTTGGGTTGCGTTAAGTTGAGTTGGATTTAGTTTAGTTTGCTTTGGTTGAGATGAGAGGAGTTTGGTTGAGTTGAGTTGAGTTTAGTTTGGTTATGTTTAGTTATGTTTGCTTTGGCTGAGATGAGGGAAGTTTGGTTGGGTTGAGTTAAGTGATGTTGGATTTAGTTGAGTTGTTTAGATATCATCCTCCTCTTTTTAAGAAAAACAAAGTTTTAATGCCCTTCAAGTGTCCTGGATGTTAACAGGTTAAAAATGTTAAATTGAGATAAATTCGATGATAGCCAGATGCTGTGAAATTAATCAGTTATTGTGTTGACTAGTTTTGATGTCAATATCATCAAAATGATTGTGTTTATGATTTTTCACATAATCAAGTAGTCCCAGTTCCTCGATATAAATGTAAAAAAAAAAAAAAATCCAGATACAAATATATTCACTTATTTACTCATGTAGCACCGAACAACACAAATATCTGATTTTTAAGGAAAATCACAAAATATATGGATTTCTAAGTAGTTGTGGTTTATGGATATAACATATGGATATGACGTTTCTGTACAAATTGCTCCATAGAAAAAGAGTAAATAAAAGTAGTAGGTTCCAAAAAATAATTTTGTAATGTTCTTATGTTAAAGTAGTTACTTTTTTAATCTGAATATTGCATCTTAAACTTAGCTTTGTAACATTTCTAGTTAGTTAAACATGTCATAGTGACCATGCTGGTGTTTTTCCTCCTCTCAGATCGTGTCAAAGGAGAAAGAAGTGCTGGAGTGGCAGAGGAAGTATGAAGACAGCCGACAGGAGGTGGTGGAGATGAGGTAAGAAGTAACGCTGTGTCATCACAGCAAGGTGTCGCCTTTACACAGCAGAACGTTAAACACCTGGATGCATTTGTGTTCAATTGTATTCAGTCTTAATGCTCACAGTCTTTTTTAAGACTCGTCCTATGATCGCTGTTTAACCGCTTAATGGTTTAAGTCAATTTAAGGGTCACCTGTGCAGCTGAGGGAGACTTGCTTACATTTTGCATGAGTGTGCTGGAGAGGCGAGGGTTAGACTGAGCTGTCATGATACTCTTTAACTTTGAGAGTTAAATTAGAAAACAAGTAAGAATTAAAATGTCTTTTACATAGATTATACGCCACCTGCTGCCTGAAAAGAGCTCAGATACTGGATTAAGGCTGTTTATATTAATGTGGACAGATGATCAATTTGTGTCCAACAAACGATGACTAATTCAGGTTCATGGAGGAGGAGATGCTTGGTACTGAAACCTTGTTTTCTGTCAGCAGGTGGTGGGTGTGGGCCAGCTGTCTGGGGCTCAGTTAGTGTGGATAAGAAAGAGCTTACATCATTTGACTGATTGGGCTCAGGATAAGGAGGAGCTAAGAAGCCAAAGGGCAGGCACGGCTAATCAATCCTCTTACCCCTGGCAACCTGCTTTTACCGAAGCAAGGCTTCCTATTGGACTGAGACAGTTGTTGGCTTGGAAAGCAGAGAAATCGCTGGAAGCAAGACTCAAAACAGAAACTTGATACAACGTGCAGATTAATTAAGGAATGCAAAGATGATTAACAATACAGCCATATAATTACAGCTATAGCAAAATATAAAATAAAGGCATTTTGAGTTTGTTAATAAGGGACTTATTATTCAAAAGTTAATTAAAAACAGAATATGGAGAACATTTGGAGCACTCTTCACCAAATGACAGGCCATAGTCTGAATCCAGACCTGGTTGCCTTGCCTTCTGGGCCCAGTGTTATTTGAATGAGTGCTTCCCATATTAACAGCGCTGTTTTTGATCATTTATGGTCCCATACTCTTAGCAGCCCAGCTTTTCTTGTCTCTGTTATAACAGTTTCAGCTGCCAGGAAGGTCACCAATCAATTAATTTGTCCAAAATCTTCACACATAACTCTGCTCAGCCAATCAAATCCTTTCCTATAACCGGCCTTGCGAGTGAACACAGCAGGTGTGTGATAATCAGTGTTATGTAGCTCTGATTTTTAAAGTAACTTGTTATCTTAGTGTGTTACATAGTGAGTAGTGAGCACAGTTACATAATCACTGTTGTAGTTCTGAACAAAGATAAATAAGTTATAGTTAACAAAGTTTCATGGTGGTTAATCGTAGCTTTTTCAGTGAGGATTTTTATGAAGAGGTGACAACATTAGACTTGAGTTGCATGTCTAATGCATATGAGTTACGTTATCTGAGTACTCTAACAGATACCTCTGTAATATGCTACCCCACCACCAGTGATAATACAAAGGAAGTATTAGAGTGGATACCCGCACATCAAGGCAGCTGGAGCTGAAAAACACAAAGTAGATACAGAAATGTGTCAGTGAAGTTTATGTGGCTTCTGTCCCAGCCAAACTGTCATGTCATCACAAGGACTGTGGTCTTTTAACATGTGGAGCACGACCTAATCAACTACCCACTGGATGAATTTGTTAGGCCCAGTGGCCTAAGGTGCTACCCATGTACGTGGGTGGCCCAGGTTCGAATCCAGCGTGTGGCCCTTTACTGCATATCTCCCCCCACTCTCTTTACCGTTTCCAACTCTATAAACTGTCCTCCTCTATTGAATAAAGGCACTAAAAGCCCCAAAAAAATCTTAAGAAAAAAAAAAAGGAATTTAATATGCCTAATAGCAGATGTTCCTTGCAGAATTACCGCAAACTCACTTGCTAACAAACAAAGAAATAGACAAATCGGCATGTAGATAATTCAGGTATTTTCATGGGTGAAGATGTTTGTAAGAACAAGAACATTGTTTCAGAGGCATTTTTACCCTTAAATGATTTGTTGTTTCATGACAAACTGTCTTGATTCTAATGATATTCATTTTCTTCTCCACAGGAGAATTGTTGCCGAGTATGAGAAGACGATTGCGCAGATGATAGGTGAGTCTTCAATGCCAGAAAAGCTGAGTATTTGTCCCAGGTTCTAGAAACCTCTGAGTTTGCAGCACATATGGTTATTTTCACTCCTTCTCTGCAACTAGTGTTTGCTACACTCTTTGATTTGCAAACTGAGCAAAACAACCCATAGAGAAGTGTGTGTGTAACACTGAATTGGGTGTAATTTTTCAATCCTCTTACACAAGCTAGCTTTGCTTTTCGCTTGGCGTCATGTTTGATTGATCTGACCTGAACCTCGATGTCTTCGTCCAGCTTCTCTGGGCTCATTAAAGCCCACAGCAGGTTCACTATCTGCATAATGCCTGCTGTCATTCACTCCACCAGCCCTGGACATCCTAAAAATTTGATTTCTGCAGCTGTCTTTAATTTCATTTCTGACTCTCATTAAAACACCGTCACATAAAGGAACAATCTGTCTCTGCTTCTGTCTAACACTCGGCTCTCTCACCCGTCCTGCCCTCCCAGCTTGACTTAACACACTCCCTTCTTTTCTGTTCTGCTCCCATCTTTGCCCCTCACTCTTTGATAACCCTGACAGGCATGCCAGGTGAGTAATGCGGCGTTGTCCTTCACCTATTTCAGCTCACATCTTTCCATCCGTCCGTCAGAGAGGGAACAGATGTACTCTCTCTCTCTTCATCTCATCCAACGACATTTCTTTGTGCATTTTGTTGCATTTCATCCTGTTTGTGAACACTGTTTTAGTGTGTATTTATATCAAATGTATGCAGGGACTTTTTCTTACGTTTTATTGTCAGCTGTGCTTTTTTTTTTAATTCTTCGGATTTTAATGTAAAGTAATACAAATTTGATCAACCTTTCTAAATTTTTCCTGTTACAGCTTTCAATTTAGACACATTTAATTGGGGTTTTGTGTAACTGACCTCAACAAAATAGTGAATAATGTTCCCCAGTAATGACGGTTGACAGTTTTATTTACGTGTCATGCACACAAAGTGCCCAGCCCTCATCGGTTTACAGGACAGCCGAGATAGAGTATCAGTGGTCCAACGTTTCATTACAAGACATTACAGAGTTGTGTCCCATTTACAGCTCAGTTTTAAACCCTGTATTCTACATTTTCAGCAGATGCTAAACAAAAAATGAAGAACATAAAGATTAGGGCAGCTCATGTTCACCCAAAGACTACATAAGGGTTTGGGTCATTTTATTGATTTAGGTTTATATTGGTCTTAGACATGGGCATGTTGAATTAGCTTAGTAACTCCTGTGAACAGTTTTTCAAAATGGAAGACATTTAACCTTGAAATGAGAGATTTGGAAGACATATCAAGCATCTTGAAACAATTATATATGTACACTAAATGGACAAAAGTATTTAGCCACACCTGTTAATTTTTGAATTCAGGTGTTTCAATCAGACGTGTTGCCACAGGTGTATAAAATCAAGCACCTAGCCACAAAACAGGTCTTTCTGAAGAGCTCAGTGACTTCAAGCATGGTACTGTGACGAATGCCACCTTTACAATAAGACTGTTGTTGAAATTTCAGCCTTGCTGGATATTCCACAGTCAACTGTAAGTGATATTAGACAGTGGAAGCGTTTAGGAACAACAGCAACTCAGCCACAAAGCAGAAGACCACGTTAAATCACAGAGGGTCAATGACTGCTAAGGTGCATGGTCTGTAAAAGTCACCAACACTGCTGATTCGACAGCTTAAGAATTTTGAACTTCCACTGGCATTAATGTAGGCACAAAACTGCAGCGAGAGCTTCATGGAATGGCTTTCTGAGGCCGAGCAGCAGCTTGCAAGCCTCACATCAATTCCTTTGCCAAGCATCAAATAGAGTGGTTCGGAGATGGAGATCTAGTGGAGGGCAATCTTAATGAATGCTTCAACTTTATGGCAACAGTTTGGGAAAGGCCCCTTCCTATTCCAACATGACTATAAAGACATGGTTTGATGAGTTCAGTTTGGAAGAACTTGGCTATCCCGCCCAGAGCCCTGACCTCAACTCATCAATCACCATTGGAATGTACTGGAATGGAGATTGCAGGCCAGGCCTTCTCGTCCAACATCAGTGCCTGACCTCACAAATGCTCTACAGAATGAATGGGCACAAATTTCCACAGAAACACTCCAAAATCTTGTGGAGCGACCAACTCCATATTAAAGTATATGTATTTAATTACAATGCCAATACAGTCCCTGTTGGTGTAATGGTCAGGCGGCCAGATACTTTTGTCCCCATAGTGTATATATCATCATGGTGAAATCTGAACAGGAAGTCAGCCATTTTTTAGAACCTGGTTGATTGTAGGAGCATGTCCAGGCCCTCAAAAGTCCAAGGAAAAATGGAAAGTGTAATCACAATCATCTTTGGAATTTGGTAGGTCCTTGCTCTAAAGTCAGAGGTTGGGACCCTAATAATAATTCCTTGTTCCAAAAAATGTCATTTTATATATTATTTGATTTTAAACAGTTAGAAGCTTAACCATTCCCAGTATGTGACAATGTGGAAAAGTCAATAGGGGTTCTTTTGATGCGCATACAGTTTACTCTGAAAAAAAAAAAAAAACACTTTCACATGCACATCTGCCCTTTGTTTCTGCAGCGCAGACTGAAGCAAAAGTCCCTCCTTCAGAATTAGCACGCTAAGCAGGTTGGACATCTAAGCTCATGACAAGAGAGGAAAGGGAAAGCGGGGGGGGGGGCCTTGCAGTGTAATACTGACGGATCTAGAAGTCACTTAAGGCAAAAGAGCTTTGTCTCCGTGGAATTATTCTATGCTTTATGCACTCTTCAAGTTATGTGCCAGTTTTTAAAATGCAAAAGCAGTAAGCACAGATAATGGTGAAAAATGTGCAGTGTTTGAAAATGATTAGAAAAATTAATACTCAAGAAAAGACCAGATACCTAAAATGTTTTATATTTCCCCATCATTCTGTGTTCTGTTTGCATGCTGCATTGGTTCACTAGATAATCTCATATAGTGGAGAATAAATGGTAGTAAACCATGTTAACCCATAATTTCATTTTGAAATGTTGTAAAAATAATGGTTGTATGTGTTTTTGTAATCCAACAACAGCTGATTCTTTAGTACAGAAGCCACAAGAGGACACAAATCCATACATCTGATTCAACTCTGACCTATTTAAGTTGTTTTCTTGAGATCCTGACTTACTGACCTTGTTATTTGAAATGGACCTATAATCATGGATAAACCAGAGTTGTCCTTGGGAGTTTTCTTGCAGAAAACCTGCAAGGTGATCTTGGGATACTGAAATAAGCAAGTTTAGATCTTGAGAAAACAACCAGATATTACCTGTAATTACAGGAAAATGGTGACATAAGATGTATGAATTTTTGTCCCCTTAGGGCATATGTACTTCGCACAGTCTGATATTCTGATCTGCTGTATCTGTGTGTTCATCAGAGGATGACCAGAAGGAAAAGTCTCTCTCCCATCACACCATCCAGCAGCTGATCATGGAGAAGGACCAGGCGCTTGCCGACCTCAACTCGGTGGAAAAGTCTCTGGCTGACCTCTTCAGACGTTATGAGAAGATGAAAGATGTTCTGGAGGGCTACAGAAAGGTGACACTAATTATTCACATCTAATGAGTGTCTTTAGCGAGATCGTCCTTGTAAATCTTCAAAACCACATCTTAACACCTCTTCAGGCAAGTAATTAAAGTGTTTTTAAATGTGTTTAGAATGAAGAGGTGTTGAAGAAATGCGCTCAGGAGTATCTGTCCAGGGTCCGTAAGGAGGAACAGCGCTACCAAGCCCTGAAGATCCACGCAGAAGAGAAACTAGACAAGTGAGTTTATAATCACTCTAATTGCCTCGTCTTTGTATGGATGTATGGATATTGGCTGTTTCTATAGATTATATCTGCTCCATTTAAAACAATGAATAGTGTTGATATTCAGTCCTGAGTTTTTGCTTTCATGACTTTCCAGACCTAGAGAGGTTTTTGGGTTCTTATTGTATCACTTGTTTGATTCCAGGGCGAATTCAGAGATTGCTCAGGTGCGAGCCAAAGCAAAGCAGGAGCAGGCTGCCTACCAGGCCAGCTTAAGGAAGGAGCAGATGAAGGTGGACTCTTTGGAGCGCACTTTGGAGCAAAAGGTGGGTGTAATTCTCTGCCTGAAGAGTCCTGGGATCTCATTTATAAAACTGTGCATAAAATCCATTCTTTACAGTGTTTGTTCACCATCAAAAATCTCCAAAATATGTCAGATTTTTAAAACTAGCCCCCCGTATAAAAGCATTTTTTTTAAAGTATTTCCCAAGTGTTAAACAGAGTAAGTCATTTTTAACACAGCATTTCCAAACATCCTAGTTTTATTTTGGATGCTTACATTATATTACTTTACACACAGAAACAAAATTATTGCACAAAACCCAAAACCTCCCTGGGTCAAAATTAAATTCCCCCCTGATGCTAACAGTCAGTTGTGTCTCCTTTTGCTGGATAGCAGCGTAAAGTTGTTTTTTTAATGGTCTTCTGGCATTCTTTGATTAATCCACTGCTGCCACAGTGATTTCAAATAAGTCCACCACTGCTCCTTGATGCCTAATTTCTATGCAAAAATAACTCAAAGTTTAGTGGACAAGTTAAAAGTCATCTGCACATTGTTTATCAAACATTTACCTTTTTATTGTCCTCTTATTTCCTTTTCGATCCATAACACGTTCTTTTTTCCTTGGTTAAGTTCATGTCATAATCTCAGCTCCATCTATAAAAGAAGAACTGTATCCAAAACATCAAGTCTTTATCAAAGACAGAAGAAAAAAGACACATTAAACTGTTTCAAATGGAAAAGAGCAGAATTTTAAAATGTGCTAGAAAGATTACCTACAGAAAATGTGATTTCTTAAAAAACTGTCCAAATGCAAACCTACACCAGTATTTAAGTAACACAATCAATTTGAATAGACAAGACATCATGGGTGAAACTGAAGCCTTTTAAACAAAGATTCACTACGTGGACAAATGTATTCAGCCGGCTGACCATTACACCAACAGGGACTGTAATGACATTGTATTCAAATACATGTACTTTCATATAGAGTTGGGCTTCCTTTTGCACCTTTAACAGCCTCTATTCTTTTGGAAGGCTATCCACAAGATTGTGGAGAGTTTTGTGAGAATTTGTTCTCATTCATTCTGTAGAGCAGTGGTTCTCAAATAGTGTGGCACACTAGTGTGCCTTGAGCCAAGTCTTGGTGTACCTTGGGAATTTGCACTTTTTGCCACTTGTAACCTATTTTTCCCACCATTTTGTCACTTTCAACATATTCTTGCAAATCTAAACCCATTTTTGCCACCTTTTTAAACCTTTTTGCCCTCTTTTACTATTGTTTTGTCAATTTGTTAAACTGTTTTATTGCAAAGGCGGCATCCATCACAGTACCACGCTTGAAGTTATTTGTGATACAAAATGGGTCGTTCTGAAGAGCTCAATGTTTGTGAATGGAGACTGCATGGCTAGGTGCTTGATTTTATACACCTGTGGCAATGGGTCTGATGTAAACACCTGAATCCAAATACTTTTTGTCTATATAGTCTATGTAGTTAAAAGTGATTTAAACTGACCTGCCCAAACAGTGAACACTTGATTGCCTTTTATTTTCAATTTGAGGTAAGAACCATCTACAAGGCATATGATTATTCTTTCAACGCTTATTTTGGCAGAACAAGGAGATCGAGGAGCTGACGAAGATCTGTGATGAGCTTATCGCCAAAATGGGGAAGAGTTAGCGACAACGACGCTCCCAGGCCAAACCTCACTGAGAAACTGAGCAGTTTTGTTCAAATAAATCTTACAAAATGAAGCAGAATAAAACAAAGTTCTACTCACCACTCTTCCAAGGACTGGATGGACTTTGAAAGACCAAGCGATCTTTGGTTTGATTTCCTACTGACTTTGTGTAAACAGGATCCACAGGATTGGCTTCCTCTTGTACATTTTTGATGTGTCAGTGTTCTGTACTGTATTGGGGTCTGCTTTAAAGTTTTAGAAAATGTATCATATCACTTATAAATGTGTGAGTGTGAGTGAGTGAATAAGTGAGAGCGTTGATTGTGGGTTAAATGATGTATAATGATTTTTGCCATGACAGCCACTGAGGGAGAAGACTGTTTACCTGCTCCTGTTGTTGTTTCCTCCTAAAATGAGAGAAAGAGACTTACAAACCAGTAACAACAACTTAGATTCAGTCTAAAACTACAGTATGGTACACCACAAAGAGAACACAAACTATCACAATAACTTACTGCATGTAAGAGAGAAAGAACAACCTGTAATGTTCATGTTTGTATATAGTGTACTGTAGCAGATTCCACATATGAAAATGACTCCTCTGCATCATTTTTTAAGGTTATTCTTGTCACCCTCCACCTGCTCCTCTTCATGTAACCTTGTAGATAATTGTCATACTTCTCATAGCTTTCTCGATGAAATTGTGGGACTTATATTTTGGATTTTATTTTGATAAAAAGCGAACTAATCGTGAGTGTATTCCGTTGTGACCAGGAGTTATTTAATTTTGGATGTACTAGTCCTGCTATGGTCGTTGTGTCACACTGAGGAATAATGTCCCTGCACAGCTCCTGTACAGCATCTGCTTACAAAGTGCAATAAAAGATGGCAATACAGCCGACTGTTTCTTCCTCTTTATTTTTTCACAGTCATGTGAATATATTAAGGCGCTAAAGATTCATCACAGAGCCCAATGTGCTACAACCTGGGAGCTGGACAGGGGAGCTCAGCAGCCAAGGTCAAGCTCAACGGTATTTCTTTTGTCTGGACCTTCACACCCACAGTAATATGCCTGTAGACTGAAAGCATTTTTTCAGGGCCTTGGGACATCCACAGCATGACCAGTGGCAACTCTATGAGCCACTCTGGTGGTACCCAAGGTCAGGAGGTTCCCAAATTTTTAAGACTGCGTTCCCCAAAATAACAAAAGATAGGGGATCCCCACTGTACATAGGAGTGGTTGAGGCATAGCTGAACACAACTGTTCACATTCAAGAATAGGCATGTGTCGACTTACAATGTCAGGATTTTTTTAAACATTACTTTGAGCATAAATCTCACCTATTAGCATTTTTTATTTGAAACTGAACTTATTTCATTCATATATATATATATATATATATATATATATATATATATATATATATATATATATATATATATGTATATATATATTTTTTTTTTTTTAAATTGGCAAACCATTTAAAGTGGTGCTGTTACTCAATTAAAAAAAATTAATCAAGTCAATTACATCACTATGCTGTCATTAATCATGATTAATCACAGCATTTTTTTTAATAGTTTAAGTATATTTTTGTGTTTTTAGATTTTTAAATGTTGTTATTGTCAAGTATTTTATTTTTATTCATTTAATTCTACATACAGCACATTGAAAGTACTGATCTAAGTTCTTATTGATACCACTATCGATACCTTTGTGGAAAGACACAATAATGGCAAATATCTAAACTACAAGTGGCCTTAGCTGAGTAGTGCTTAAGTTAAAAAGCTATGATTAAGTCAGTCACATCTTTTGTATATCCCTCAAATATAAACACATATTCACACTGTATTCAAAAACTAAATTTTCCCATTATTATGTGACATTTGAACACATCATTACATAGAATATAGTTGTCTAATTTACTGAGGTTACCTGAACGCATCATATTTTCCGTCTTCAGCTCGTGAAGTTCTCTAATTAACTTTAATTTTGACAATTCCACCGCGGATTTCTACACTGGATTAATATTTTTAACAAACAGGACTTGTTCAAAGTTTTGGAGCCCTTTTCAGCATTTATCTAAGCAGCTGAAGAAGAAAACTTTCCTGAAGCGGCTGAAGAGAGCAGTATGACCATGGCTTGATCCCCTGTTGTTGTTAGTGTCTTTGCTAGCATTAGCAAAGATGTGCTTTGCCCGAAGGTATGTAAGGCTTGCTCTGCTTTGGTGCAAAAACAGTTCATCACTTCAGCATGTACCCACAATTTTGGTTTTATCTTAACTAACATTCACCAGCTTTTTAAAAAGAAAATTGCCATTAAGCAGACCTGGGTCTGTCTCCTCACTCATCACTGCTGGCTGTATCTATCCCCCCTCTCACCTCTTAACCCCACAGCATGAAAACATCTGTGCTGGAGGAATAAGGGAGCAAGTTGTGGTCAAACTTAGCCATATGATTAAATTGCGCTATTATTATTTTTTTTTTTAACAAGTTAAGGTTTCAAGATTAATCACAAGCATTAATGTTATCAGCCCTAATTCAAATACATGTTCTTTAATATAGAGCTGGCCTCCCTTTTGCAGTTATAACAGCATCCACTCTTCTTGGAAGGCTTTGCACAAGATTTATTCATATATTTAGAGCATTTATGAGGTCAGGCACTGATGTTGGATGAGAAGGCCTGGCTCACAATCTCTGTTCCAATTCATCCCAGAGGTTTTCAACGGGATTGAGGTCAGGGATCTGTGTGGCTAGTCAAGTTCGTAACTGAACTCGTGAAACCATGTCTTTATAGTCCTTGATTTGTGCACTTGGCTACAGTCATGTTGGAATAGAAAAGGGCCTTCCCCAAACTGTTGGAAGCATAGCATTGTCTTGCATTAAGTTTGGCCTTCACTGGACATAAGGGGCCTAGACCAAACCCTGAAAAACTCCTTGCTGGATATGTTTTTTTGTTTGTTTTTTACAGTAGTTATAGTTTTGCTAATATAAGTTAAGTTGAGTTTTAAAAAATCCAGCAACCTTTAATTACCTGGTGGTTTAGCAAGCTAGAACAGTTGTAAATAGAAACCTAGCCTACCATTCCGGGAACAAGAAAACTTTCTTCATCTCTAAGTTTTAAACTTTAGCAACACTTACCTATCCTGAGGTGAATTAATGGTAGGATTCAGAAGCCTTGAGGGACTCCCCGGTTTATGGAGATGGACTATGAACGAGGTAGACATAAATGCTGGTGAAAGACAAATCTGGTAGATTTACAGTGGATTTTAAGCAGTCAACAGTTTAGAGTGAAGTAAATGTTAAGGAGGCCAGGTGACTTTTACAGGTCATTTTTGTACTTTCCATCTCCTTTGGTGTTATTTTATGCAATCTGGCTTCATTACTTACATTCTAAATATTTATTCTACATGTTTCTATGCATACCTCACATTTGATGCACACCTTTGCTTATGCTTTAAGGCTCCTTGGTACATGAAGCCCCAGACAATTACCTACCTTTGCCTGCAGATAAACCCCAATGAAAATAAATTAAATGAAGCAGTTTCAGTCAGCATAAATCAGTGTTATTTTATCTTTCATCAAGCTCCAGGGCTCAGAGGCTGCAAGCTGAGATGCCAATTAATTTAGCTCATTTGCTGAATGTAATCCTCTAACTTGTTCAATTATATTCACAGAAAAAAAGATGGAAACACAAGGTTAACATTTGGAAAGCTGTTGGAAGGAAATGTTTTAACATCAGACCCGTGGGAAATTGCGCTGAACATGTGCTTTCAGGTTAAAACGTGACTCATGCTGGCTGGTAAAGGAGTTTTAAAAACAAAGCGTCCAGACTTGTGTTGAGCTTCACAATTGGATTTGAATCACAACATTGTGAGGCGGGTACAGCCTTATCCTCTAATAATCTTGTCTGGTATTAAATTAAGTGAACACCTTCAGGATCACAGGCCGGTTACAGTTCAGGGGTCAGTTACATGGTGTCCAGCCCCTCTGCAGCGGGATGATGTAAAGGCTGCACCGGGTGGTTACAGGGATGAGATAGGGCCACACTCGGGATGGGCGTGGCCTGAGCAGAGGTGAAAGGTGCAGGATGAACCCTGCAGAGTGTCTTTTACCCATCCCGGCTGAAGAAGCAGCACAGAGCCCCATGTGGAGGGCCTGTTAATCTGCTGGTCAGTGCAGGAGGATATTAACCCATCAGATACCTCAGATTAAGCTCAGGGGGCTTTTGGAGGCAAACAACCTTCTTTTCATTGTTTGATCGGGACGAGAGAGGACCTCCAGCAACATGAGAGCCGTCCAGTACTGTCCACTGCTGCTGCTTTCCTTTATTCTGCTGGCAACCAACTGTAAGGACTATTTTCTATTCTTTATTGTCTTCCCTTTCACCTCATGCTTTCCCCTTGTAGAGCTCTGCCCCTTCAGTTCAGACTTAGCTGTCTCCTTTTATGCTCTGTTTTTATCCTTTAGATGCAGGAATCTATTGCATAAATCACCTTCAAAACTCAGGAAAACAGCCCAATAGGGGTGTCCCCTACTTAGCAATTTACACCGTCAAATCTGAGTTGACTAGCAATCCAATATCTTTTTGTTTTTACTCATCAATCCAATTTGTAATATAATAGCTAAACCACATTTTTCCTCTAGACTTTTAATATCACAATACTGTGATTGAACCTTTTTTTCTCACTCCGTCAGTCTGCATTATAGTGACCTTATAACAATGCTACACATGGCTATTTACAATACAGAGGGCTCATTGCTTAATGATCGTCCTCAGCCTGTAGGCGACTTAACGTTTTAAGAAGTTGGCCATGTTACTTGTCGAGTGATATGACAAAAGCTGTTGGCACAACTTGCATTTTATCTTATTTGTTAGAAATGCTTTCAAACTTTGAAGGTTTTTTCTTTTTGACACTGTGAGCTAAAAAAATGAAAGACCAGCTGAGATGCCGCTGCATCAGTGGCCCCAAAATGAAGTAATCAGCAAAGGAAATCAATTGAAAGTACATTAGTAATGATCATAATTGCATTAAAAGTATTAGTAAGTAAATATGCATACTGAGATAGGTTATGAGCAGTGATTAACTTGGAGAAAAAAAGCAAATCTATGCAAAAGTAGACATTAAACACCTCCTCATAACTGATTTGGATGATCCTTCTATGATAAGCAGGTGTTCAACTGTGAGATTTGCATTAATTAAATGTCAATTATTTGACTATTTGGGGTCCCCTCCCTACTCCTGTTTACCAAACGTTTAGCATGTGCATTGCATCCTCTACAACTCCAGTAAGCCTACTTTGGAGTGACACCTCCCATTGAGGCTTTTCTCATGTGTAGTTGTCTAATTGCTGCTAATTTCTTTGCTAATTCATCTCAGTTTTGCCTCTCTCCAGTCTGTCATCCTCTGTAACCAGCATGCAATCCCAGCAGCTAATCTCTTAATAGGCCTGCAGGCTAATACTTCCAGCATGTGAGTAGAGCGGCTGTGCTGCGGGGATAGATTGGGGTCAACTGCAAAAACAGCAGGGGGGAATTGGCCGTGCCATGTCAGCACAGAAAGGGGGCAAATAAAAGAGATCAATTCTTAACATTTGTGCAAGAAGTGCTGGTCTGCTGGTTGTTTTAAAAATTCTTCTACTGTTAGAGCTGTGTCATATTTTTAAAGGGCTAAAGGTGTGATAAGTTACTGCCTCATTAAGTTGTTTTTGACAGGCCTGATGATGCATTTCGTTTAAAAGAATAACTCCTCTGTTCTCCCTATATCAGAGCTGCATGCTCTAGCAAAAGTCCAGGTTCAGGTTCAGGTTCACATTTTGAATACCAAGACAAGAGATGCGAGTCTGTCAGGGATTTCTATACGTGCAGTTCTCTTTGATCCTCTTAAAAAAGCAGCATCGAAGGGCCATTTAACAGTTTCCAAGACAGTTTCAAAATGAAGTGTTAAAGTAATACTTTAAAGGTCAGTTGGTTTTAAAGTAATTGCTCCTTCCTCTGGAGGAGTAGTAGCCTTCTGAGCACTTTATTTGTTATACTGAGCTCCTGGAGCTTCAGCTGAAGGTCAAAAAGGTGTATTTTTGAAATCAGAAGGTTATTTTCTCATTATTTGTATGATTTGGAGGGAAACTTGTACAAGGAAAGTAGAAAATGACAACTCTCTCTTCATTAAGTGACTCATCAGTCACCTGGAGGGGCTTAACTTCCACTGTTTTTCAAAAAGACAGATCCAATGTAACTTTATATTTTAAAGATTTATCTTGGGGGCTTTTTTGTCCTTAGAGATAGGACAGAAACAAGGATGAGAGAATGGGGAATGGCATGTGGGCTGCCTTGCACATACCCGCTCCAGTGTTATTTTGTCATCTATTTTAATTTCAGTCTTAAGGTGTGGTATCCATTGTTTTCGGATGTGATTTTTCGGAACTCTTTTCCAAAAAAACTCAAACCTTGCACACTGAGACCGTTGCATTTCATTTACAGTCACTGCTAAAATTTGTAGAATGTTGCAAACTATTTCGTACTGTGACGAAAATTATAAGTGAAGACGAGCCTGTGGCTCCGTCACTCCTTTAAAACACACTAGATCCATCCACCCTGAGAGAGAGCTTCATATGGCGTCAGATCGTACGTCACAGCTGAGCAAAGGTGGAGAGACTGAGATCAACTTTTTATTTAGTCGCTGTTAGGCGGCTGTGAGCACAAACTTCTGCCTTTATCTGTTATATTTCCATGGTTGATATCCACACATTACACGGACAAATCCTGTGTTTAAAGCAAGCGGTAACCTCCAGTCCTGAAAAATGAAGCCCGTGTGGAAGTGCAAAAAAAATTGCAATACCGCGAGTGTCCACTTGAGGCTGGCTGCAGGAACACTGGAAGTCCTGTACCAAGGTTGTTATAGTTAACTAAAACTAACTAAATAACTAAAACTTAAATTCAAAAATCAATTTAGTTAACTGAAACTAAATAAAAACTAAGCTTTACCAAAAAAAACGAAAACCAACTAAAACTGTATAGTGCGCTTACAAAACTAACTGAAATAAAATAAAAAAATGGAGACAAAATATCCTTAGTTTTGGTCTTTGACACAACCATACTGACTGGCACCTTCACACAAGTCTGGGGAGTGTAAAATTGCCTGATCTGATTGGTTAAGACTTCAAATAGTGGTAGTTTTATGTCTGGAGTTGTATTTAAACATCAACATTAAGTAAATAAAATGATAAGTGAAGAGTTACCTGTTTTATATGTTTTTAAAAACACTCACTCAGCCCCGACATCTATCTGTAAAAAACTGAAACTATCACTAAAAATAAAAAAAACTGAACTAAAATGAAACATTTTTGCAAAATAAAAACTAAACTAACAAACCAGCAGTCAAAACTAATAAAAAGGAAACTGAAATCGAACACAGAAAGTGAAAATGGACTAAGGAAAAATTCAAAACTATTATAGCTTTGTCCCGTACACAACACATCTTAAAAAGCCGTTTTTTACAGTAGAAATGAACTGGTTTACAGCCTGGTTTAAAAACAAAACATGTCTCATTAGCTAATGCCTTCATGTGCTCTCACTTTACAAGGAGTTAATTTTTTTTTTTGAACCACAACCGTTTCAATTATATTGAGGGAAAACTTCACCGTGCACTGATTACAGTGATTGATTGAGAGATAGCTCGACAGGCAGAAGCTAGCTATCTGTCAACCAGAATGCTAGCTAGCTAGCTAGCTGACAGGAAGTTGAGCTTAGTGGAAGGGCTCTTGTCTGCTGTTAGGTTGAGTCAAAGTTTGGTTGAGATAGTGGTTTCATTATGGGGGCTTCAAAAGCTGTTTGAGTCTGCCTATTGTTAGCAGACGGCTGCGTTACCCAGGCTTTGTCTTGTTCTTTCAACAGTCTATGGTTATACATCCTAATCTGCCTTACAACACCAGCACTAACATCAAGCTAATGCTAATGCCAGTTAGCTAACATAAGCAGCATGAACATGGCATTGTACTCACGTTTCTAGCAATGTTTTCTTAGCAAATTTGCTTTCTGTGATTTTATCCCTTCCTTGGTACTGAAGAAACATGCGAGATGTAAAAATCTAAGATGGTGGTGTCCATGGAGGGGACCCTCCCTACGTATTAATAAAAGGCTTAAAAGTTTAAATAAATCAATAAATAAATATACTAGTAGGTTATTAAACATTCATTTAGATAGGTGTACTTACCAATGTTACGTTTAATTTTTATAAAGTGTGTTGCACTAAATGTTATTAGGCTACAGATCACACACTACACTATTAAGTCAGTGATTCCCAAAGTGGGTTCAAGACCTTAGAGGAGGCTAAAGAAAAAAAACAAGGTACGCCATTTTACACAGCTACAAATACACATCGAGTGTTGCGAGCACTTCCAGCTAAACGTGGAGCTTAAAATGAATTCACAATGAATTTTTCAAATCAGTTCATATTTATGTGTTGATGTTTAAGATGATGGATGGAGGGGGCTTGCAATATTTTCATCTGTCAAAGATGGGGGCCAGCAGAGAATCCTGGGAACCACTTTTTTAATTAGTGGGGATGCTGAACATCCACACTATTGATATTTAAAAGTAAAATTAGGCCACCAGGGGGCTCTCAACGAAAACAATAACACCACATGATGGACAGACCAGTGCTGCCCAGCTCTGCTTTTTTTACTTCTTGTCTTTGAATCTAGAACTCAGTCCAATAACTTGTCACCTCATAAGACATGTTTAGTAAAACCAAAGTTTTGTTTTTCATTTATAAATTTCTCACAATGAAGGGGAAATGCCTTAAAAAGGCACTTTTGTGTTAACCAAACTTTCCCAAAATGTGCCTGTGCTCTAGGATTGCTTCCAGCTCACATGTACATCCTGGGAGCACTTCTCACGTGAAGGTGGAAGTGCACTTTTAAATTTATGAGTAATAATAAACTGTTGGGCTTGTATGTAGTGAATACGTCTTATGAGATGGCTTTTTAATTGAACAGAGTCCTCTGTTCAATTAAAGAAGTAGGATTGAGAAGGAGGCTATGGAAGTCCGAAGTATCAGCGTGGTCGTCCACACAGTTAAACCATGGGCATTTTCTAATAATTAACCTTCGGTTTCAGAAACAGGATAAAAAATACTCTTGAATTAAGATGTTGTTACAATCTGACTCACTCCTGCAGAGCCCCAAACACACCAGTTAACCATGTTAAGGTCTAAATTTCACTCCTGAATAAACTTGGCCTAGGCAAAAGTTAGTCTACCTGATTGGTGGTTGGTGGGTCAACAGATCAATCAGAAAGCCGACAAAATGTAAGTTGTTGCTCCAGTTGTCTAACTTTTTTTTGTGGACACGCAATGCTGCTTTGGTTGATTTTGTCAGAGTATCGGCCTGTTTTGTAAATTATTTCTTCTCTGTTTCCCTCAGGTGAAGCTCTGCAATGTTACACCTGTATGGGCTCAAACAACGAAGACTGCAACCGTCAAGGAACCAAAACCTGTCCCAGCTACTCTGACGCCTGCGCGGTGGTGGTTGGCCATAACAGTGAGTCCAACAGTGACAGTGTAGCAGCATTTCTTTCTCTAGCTGCCTATTTACCTCCTCCACTAACAATATATAAATAACATTCAGTAGTGGCTGTTTGAAAGCGTCCCTGAGCCTTGTGTTTAATGGAGGACAGGCTGCTGTCTGGAGGCACATCTCAGTCAGCGGGGGGTCCGAGGCTTTTAAGGAAATGAAGAGCTTTGCTCTGCTTTGACGCTCCTTATCGATCAATGTCTTTAATTAGGACACCATGTGTTCACTGTGCATAGAGAATTCCTTCTGTCTGCTCACTTTAAATCTGCACTAGTTTTACAACCCCAATTCCAACAAAGTTGGGCCGCTGTGTAAAATGTAAATAGAACAGAATGCTATGATTGTAAATCTCATAAACCCATATTTTATTCACAATAGAACATGAACAACATATCAGATGTTAAAACTGAGACATTTTACCACTTCCTGAGAAATCTCTGTATGCACTGGACAAGGTTGAAGGTCAGTATTGTCTGCTCATGATCTCTGGGTCCCTGAGGTGGCGCTGCATTAAAAACAGGCATGATTATGGAAATCACTGCATGGACTCAGGTGGAGCAGGTGGAGGTGAAGGAACACTTCAAGAAATCACTGTCTGTCAACACAGTTCACCATGCAAGTTAAAGCTGCATCATGTAATGAAGAAGCCATATTTGAACACCATCCAGAATCGCCATGTCTTCTGTGGGCCAAAGCTTGTTATAATTGGACTGAGGCAAAATGGAAAACTGTTCTTTGGTCAGGTGAATCAAAATCTGAAATACTTTTTGGGAACTACAGACACCGTGTCCTACAGACTAAAGAGGAGAGGGACCCTCCAGCTTGTTATCAGTGCACAGTTAAAAAGCCTGCATCTCTGATGGTATGGGGTTGCATTAGTGCCTATGGCATGTGCAGCTTACACATCTGGAAAGACACTGTCAATACTGAAAAGTAGAGAGAGGTTTGAGAGCAACATACTCTTCCAGACAATGTCTATTTTCAGAGAATGTCTCGACTATTTCAATAAGACAATGCTAAACCACAAACTGAATCCAGCACAACAGAGAAGTCCGCATCATAATATGAGACCCAGCAATGTTGAGCAGCTAGAATCATACATCAGACAAGAACGGGACATCTCTCTCCCAAAACATGGAGCATTCACTGCTTTTTAAAATGTGATACTGCTCACCAGCAACTGTGGCTACTAGTGTCCTCAAGTTACTAGCCTCTCTGAATTTTCATCATTGGAGGTATCGTTTTATATGATAAAGATTGACTATAGCATGCTAAAATATTTTGACTAGATCTGCAGTTCTTAGAAATGTAAAGAACTTAGTGTACTTCCAATTTTAAATTACTTTTTTTCATCCACCTTAGAGAAATTGACTAAAAGTTTGTGGTCTAATACTTAATAAGCTCATATCTTGAACTTAACAGTTGGCAGCCGTCAAGCCCTGCACATGTGTTCGTAGCTGTTATGCTGAAGTTTTCTCTCCCCGCTCCTAGATGCACTAACATCATGGTTACATTTTTAGTTTCTAACTAACTTGCACAGTCTTAACTTGAAAAGTTCTGTCGTTTTGTGGGGTCACAGTAACAAAAGTTCAATGATGAAAGTGTCCCACAAGGAGAAGTTCCAAAAATTTACAGCAGCAAAAGTGGTGCAAAGAAAGCACACCATTAAGACACCAATAAGAAAAAAAATAATATAAACTGAGAACAAAAAAATAGTGTAAACAAGAGTTTACAGTTAAGACAATGAATAAATACAAAGTATAAAATATAATTTGCAGATATAAATAGTATTTACAGCTGTTATGTACAACATGTAATAAAAAATATGAAGTGATAAAAATGCAATTCAAGTTAAAAAATGAAGTATTGAGTTCTGGATTGATTTGATCAATTTAAGGTTCATTTGATGAAAAATGTTTCAATTTGATGAAAATAGTGGCAAATGTAATCATTCTGATTGTTTTTCTTATATCATTCATCATCAACAGCTCAAATGTTTTCATTTATCAGTTCAGGAAAAGTCCTCAAAAAGCAATGATTAATATGAAGGTGATGAGAATGTACGTGATTTGAATTATTAAGCATCAAAAAGGCATTCGAATTCAAATACTAAGTGATGAAAATGTTTGTGGGGAGAAAAAATCAATAATAATCCTGAGATTAAATCATCACTCCTTATTATTTGCAAAAATGCAATTTTTGTGACTTGGACATTTGGATATTGTACAACTCTCTGTCTGAACTGCAAGCAGTGAAGGAGGTGAGCGACAGAGAGTTTTTGAAGACTTTTGGTCAATATTTTATCACTAAATTATCTTTTGGGAATTTTCAAGGTGAGACGTTGATGTTAGTGTTTAATAATAGTTACATTTTCATGAAATGTGATTTCGAGTTGGAATTGTGCATTGTAGTTTTCAGAGAAAAGGAGCTCCAATAGCTCAGCCAGGCTCGTAAGACATGCATCCTGCCTGCAGTCCCCTTCTATCATTTAACTTTTGTTACACCCCTCATAGTATTGCAACATTTGTGTCTGTAAACTTACAGAGAGCATACAGAAATAGAGATATAATGAATGCAGAGAAAATCCTGGAGGATCGCTCTGTATCCGTATCAAACGTAGAGCACACGTGTGGCTATCCAGCTGCTAAAGCATCATAACAGCTTCTGTTTCTGTCTGATTCTCAGGTGGGGTGATGAAGTCCTGCTCCTACAGGTCTTTCTGCAGTCAAGCCAGCAGTCAGGGTGTCCGAGTTCAATGCTGCTACAGTGACAACTGCAACGTGTCGGGCGCCAACAGCCTGCCAGGACTCAATTATCTGCTGCTGCTCCTGCCTCTTTTGTTCCGCTGCTTCTTCTAGTAGATATACACCTCAACATCATGATGTCTACAAGAAAACATCTATGCCAACTTCAGAACCAACTCTGATAATGCCAAATAATCCGCCTAATTTCACACTACTGCTTTGATTTTATCTTATTTATGTTGCAGAAGAGCTCGAGGTGTGACTGTGTGGATTAAACGCACAATGTTGGAGTGAATCCACTAAGCTGTAGTAAGGTAGAAGCATCTTTTAATCTTTCAACTAAGCCGGTAACTAAAAGGATGATAGGGCAGAGCTGGAATGAAAGGCAGTCAGATGTTATTTGCCTCCTACAGAGGAAGGCATGCTTTCTAAGTTCAGGAATCCCTGTTTCAATGTTCAGAGCAAACAAGAGGATAACAGGAACACAACTCTCGGTGGGTTTTTCTAATCACTTTTAAATTTAAGTTTCAGTGTTTTTTTTTCTTTTAACCCACCCTTCCTATACACCCAATTATTCCAGTGTAGCAGCAGATGTTATCGAGGCTAAATATGTCACCAAATGTTCAAGCAGCTGCTGTGTCGTTACCCTTAGCCTCCTAGCTGTCAGTCACACATCTGACGAGCTGTGTGAGATACTTAGGAACGTGTGTGTGTGAAACTCTTCTCACACACTGCAAATCCACATAAGCCTTTAACATGCATGTGGTCAGGTGCTGATGAGGTTAATCCACTGCGTTTGGAGAATTAGTTTCTAAACTGAGCCCACCTCACTGAAGGGTTGTCATGTCTTCTGTACATAATGTATAAAGGAAAAAAGAGTTATGTCCAAGTGGTGACAAATAACCAACACTATTTTCTCTCTGGGAACTCAAGCTAGGAAATGTTGTTTTTATTCTATGACAAGTGTTAGCCATAGATTGTATAAAAAAGAGGATGTAGCCATCATTTTCTTGCTCATTGGTTTGTGGATTACTCTTTTGAGGGCCGGAAATCAGCATTAAGGTCATCGGTCAGGTGGATACACTTTGTTATGAGTACATCCTGGTTGACCTGTAAACCTAGAATAAGTAGGCCATAAAGCTGACACTGTTGATCATCATTTTACTGCAGATTTCACCATAATTTACTAAATGAATATCCTGTTTCATTCAAAGACTGAAAATATAGAAATAGAAAAAATAGCAGGAAAAGCTGCATTATCATCTGACTGTGTCCTGAGACAGTTAAACTATATGGACAAAAGTGTTCAGCTGCTTGACCAGTACACTAACAGGGACTGTAATGAGATTGTATTCAAATACATGTACTTTAATTTGGAGTTGGAGATAGATATTTGGTCCCATTCATTATGTAGAGCATTTATGAGGTCAGGCAAGTGGTGTTGGACAAGAAGACCTGGCTCGCAATCTCCGTTCCAGTTCATCCCAGAGGTGCTCAGTGGGATTTAGGTCAGAGTCAGTCAAGTTCTTCCACACTGCACTCATCAAAACATGTCTTTACAGTCCTTACTTTGTGCTCTGGGGCACAGTCATGTTGGAATATAAAAGGGCCTTCCCCAAACTGTTTCCACAAAGTTGGAAGCATAGCATTGTCCAAAATGTCTTTATATGCTTACATTAATGCCAGTGGAAGTTCAGAACTCTTCAGCTATGGATTCAGCAGAGCATTGGTGACCCAATGTGATTTTACATGGTCTTCTGCTCTGCAGCTGAGTTGCTGCTGTTTCTAAACACTTCCACTTACTGATAATATCACTTACACATCCGTGTGCAATATCCAGCAGGGATGAAGGAAACAGAAATCTCTAGCAACATTTGTAGTTTAGAGAACAACTTTCCAGCAGGGATGAAATTTCTCAAACCTTCTTATTGCAAAGGTGGCATCCATGACAGTTCAGGGCTTGAAGTCACTGAGGTTTGCAAATGAAGACTGTATGGCTTGGTGCTTGATTTTCTACACCATAATTAACAGATGTGGCCAAATACTTTTGTCCATATAGTGTGTTGTGAATTTCGTCTGCAGGTCTTGATGGTCTTGTTAGCTTGTTGCTGGCTTGGAATATGTGTCTGATGAAGTCACATGACTGCAGTTTAGTACAGTGGTTCTCAACCTTTTCAGCCCGTCACCCCCAAAATAAAGACGCCAGAGACCGGGAACCCCCACTGTACCTGAGGGTGGTTAAATAGCCATGAACATTCCAGAATGGTCGTGTGCAGACAAGGTCGTCCATAAGGGGGGATAAAGAGGGGGGTTTCTGGGACCCAGCCAAACTGGGGGACCAACCATAATCTGTTGTGAAAATAACCTGTGAAAACCATATCTATATCCCAAGGTTGAGAACCATTGGTTTAGTATACTGCTTAAGGCCTACTAACAGTCAGTTCAGCATGCAGTAGCAGAATAAACTAAGTATGTAGAGGCAGTATGTTAGTATGTGGTTACAGACACATTCACAGACTTTTGTAACTGCCCTGTACTGGCCAATAGAAAGATGCATGCTACATCCATTTTTATACAGTCTATGGTGCTATCACACTCAGATCTCTTGGTTATTTATTGTCATTTATTACTCATTACTCATGGAAATGTTATCAGCAGGTTATTTCATTTTTTACATCATGAATAAGAAAATAGGATGCTCAGTCTTTCTTTATTGTATATGATATAATTTAAGGAAATATATTCAACTTTTTAAATGGTGTAGAGTGTGAGATCTGTTATTGGATGTACAGAAGAAATGATAAAAATGTTCTTTATTAAATGTCAATGCAACCAGGTCTTTTTGTTTCTGCCTCTTTCATCATTTAATCCTACATAAGATGAGTCAAATATACTTGGTAACTCTTTATTGTGAGCTGCGTTTATTCCTAAGTGGTTGGCTGAAATTCTAGTTTGCCTTGAGGCAAGGCACACCAAGAATTAGCACAACCACATTACTACAGCTACTAAAGATAACGTAGCTTGTATTTATGAGGCTAGTTTCCATGGGCATGAATATGGTGTGAGCTTTGGCGTGCCTTTGGCAAAAAAAGATTGAAAACCACAATAATACTGTACCAACTGTATGACTCAGATCACCTTGGTCTGGTTTGAACATCTTACCAGCGACATGAAATACAGTATTGTGCAGAACTTTAAGGCATGTTTGGGCCAAACATTGAGGCTAAAGTAAGGCGTGTAATGGCGAGTAAGCTGTCTGAGGGCACAATTGGGCAGTAAGGAGGATTGACACAACACTGGTCGTGTTCTGGATGTCCTTGCATATTACTTGGAAAATACCAGACCCTGAGACTGACAAGTGGATTGGTGCAGAGTCAGCAGTACTGCAGACATTGTACCGGACTGTTGTGGTGAAGAGAAGGCTGAGCTGGAAGGCAAAGCTCACAATTGACCAGTTAATCTGTGTTCCAGTCCTCACCTCTGGTCAGGAACTCTGGGAAATGACAAAAAGAATGAGATACTGAATCCAAGAAGTCAGAATGACTCATGGGCTCAGCCTTCGAGATAGGGAAAGGAGCTCAGACATCTGGATGGAGCTCAAAGTAGAGCTGCTGTTTCTTTGCGTCAAAAGAAGCCAGCTGAAGGGGTTTGGGCGTCTGATTAGGATGCCAACCAGCCTGGTCTGCTTCCTTTGGAGGTCTTCTGGTAGGGTCCAACTGGAACGAGTCCTAGGGTCGAACCAGAACTTGCTAAAAAAAAAATTCTGCGCCGAGAGATGTCTCGGTTGACTTGCTCAGCCTGCTGCTTCTGCAGCCCGGCCCTGGGATAAGTGTAAAAGAAAGGATGGGAAAATAATCTGTTGGAGTTTACACCTTTAGGGTGGCCTTAAGAGTTGGTGGGACAAGTAAGCATAGGGTAGTAGAGTTTCCACGAGTCCCTGGTTGTGCTGGGGATGTCCCAAGGGCCTGAAAACCAGCAGCTGTTTCCGGGCATATTAGAATGGGTGAGTATGCCCTGATAAAAGAGATGCTGTCAAGCTTGACCTTGACTGCCAAGTGACACGTGTCAACATGTGTGAAGTTTGACCCCTTTCAACCCCAGGTTGTAGTACATTGTGTCATTTGATCAATCCTACATGCCTAAAACTTATGCACATGGCTGTACTCTACAGTGTTAACGTCAAAATGTAAGCAGACTTGAGCAAATCAGAAGATAGGTAAACTAAACCCAACACGTAACCTCATAGGACTTTGTGTTTATATCTCTACAAGAGTGACAAACCTTTGCAAGAGGAATTGTTTTTCAGGACTGTCTATCAGTCTTCCTGAGTGGATTTTACACAAATACAGCGTATCCACTTAGCCTCAAAGATAAACTGATTATAATTTGGTGGTCCGAAGGTCGATGCAGCTGTGACGTCAAGTTCATCCCTCTCATGAGTGCAGTCGCTCACGAGCGTCCTTGAACTACAAATGAACTGATAAGATTCTCAAAGCCAAAGATCAAAGTCACTGCGACTTTATGGGGGTCAAATTCTCAGTGGAAATCTCAGCAACAGCTAGAGGAACATTTTAAACATCTCTTGTATTTTGACAATACAAGAACATTTCAGAGAACATCTGTGATTGATTAACAGGTGTTTTCTTATCCTTCTGTGTGATTTCTTTCTTAAGATGAGTAAAGAGGGTAGCTTAGGATAGATAAATATTAAAGGATCACTTCCCTTTAATAAATGTTTTTAACAGATGGAGAATCTTTTTTAAAAGTTAAAGGTATCTTTATTAGTACATTTAAAGGTCTTTTTTTATGCAGATAGGAGTTTCTGTGTTCCAGAGATAAAAATAAAAAATAACAGCAATACCAGTTCACAGCTCAAGACAAATTCAGGAAAAATACATAAATAAAAGGTTGTCAGACAAATAACATTTTTAATGACGTTTAATCTCAGGATTTCTGACTGAGGATAATTACCTCCCTGTTTTAATTTAAACATGCTTTTATTGACAGATTGAAGATTATAACATAAAGTTAACCTTGGAAAAAGAAACTTGTTATGGATTGAAAAGGACTCAAGTGAACAGTAAAAAGGTACATTTTTGATATTATGAGGTGCAGATGACTTTTGACTCATCCACTGAGCTGTCTGTGAGTTTTTTTGAAGGGAAATCAGACATTAAGGAGCAGCGGTGGACTGATTTTACATCACCTTGGCTGCAGGGAGATGCTGACATGTCTTAACTAAGGTGTGGTGAAAGGGCCAATAAAGCATTAGATAAAATGTGTTTAAAAAAATAAATGCACTAATTGTGGATCTTAGTTAATCATGATGAACTAATCTTGACAGTTAAGTAACATTAAAAAATTAAGCAGACATCACTGGTTATGCTCACAAAAACACCCACTTTAAACTTTAAAACATCCTATCCTTAAAGTACGTCATCTTTCACTATTGTTGAGAAGCTGCAGGTGCAAAACTGTTCCTCTATGAGCAACAAACTGGCGGCCAGAGCAAAGAAGCTGAAAGTAAAAAGATCTGTTAGGTTAAGCTGTGGTTGACCTGTAAGCTTGCTCACCTACTTCACAACTTGGTTAAGAGCATTTGTTATGGCGATTTTCATAACCAGCGTGAAGTGCAGGGAGTATGCAGTTATACAGAGTATGCCCTCTTCTAAACCTCCTCTGATTCATCATTCAGTGATATGCTGCATTGTTTTTCTTGGATGCCAAAGGCATGACCACCCTTACTCAGCCTCTAATTGGCTAGTACTTGTTATTGCCTCGGTTTGCTGGTTGGGTAAAAATATCAGGATAATCCAATCAGAGGAAGGGTAGGGTGGGTCATGGTTTAGAGTTCTCTGGGGGTGGGTGGCACAGAGCTTTTCCCTCATTGTTATCTCATAATGATCTCTGATATCTGAAGTTGAACAGCAGAGGTTTCAATCAGAGTGCAAATACAAAAGGCAAGTTTTAGGTTTGATAGATATGAAAGAACAGCCTGGATCTCTGGGCATTTATAGTTTCCTGGCTGTCGCTGAGTAGAATGTGGGGCATAAATTAAGACTATAATCAATTTATCACTGTATCATTAAAATGGCACTTTTACAAGAAGACAATCTGCTGCTTATTTCTGATGTATGCCCACAAATACATTGCCGTAAAAGTGTCTGCCCCTTTCCTGATTTCTCATTTGTATGTGTTACCAGAAGCTGTTTCCACTGCTTTGACTGTACCAGTTTGGTATGGTTCCTATGGTAAGCCCCAAAATAGTTTGCATCTCCACAGACGCCTGAGCCCTCACTTGGTGTGTGGTGTGGAATTGGCACTTTCTCACAGTGCCACCCAGTTCCCTCCTCACCACTGACAATCAGCAGGAAGGTCTGCACCTCTTAAAGTCGCCCACAGTGGTTTCCATGTTTGTGTTAATAACAGCTGTCACTTGGGAAGTGATGATTCTTTTGACCCATCAGTGAACTGCAATGTGCCTGTTGAGCACAGCTCCACCGAATAGAGATGCATAGGTAAGCCATGCACCCTTATGGAAGGGTGCCAAAAAAGGACAGTACGGGTCGGTCATTTGGGACTCTTTCAAACTTTTGATAATGTAAAAAATAAAATGAATAAATATGTACTGTGCCATACTAAACTGAACCAGACTGCTCAGTGGAAATGACCTAAAGAATTTACCTTGTTCTGTTCCTTTATTTCCTTTTCAATCCATCATAAGTTCCTTTTTCTCTAGTTAAACCCGTCGTATAGTTCTTAATCAACCCAAAGTTCCCTTTTTCCTTCAAAATAAAAGTAGGTCTCTACCAAAACAGGAAGTCAGTTACCCATTAAGAACATAAAAACACAACAATAGATTCAGATGCAAAATAGGTGATTTTCAAAATTTGACAAAAAATTAGATTTATCAGGATTAACAGACAGGACAGATGATTTTTTAAATTTCACTACAAAACAGACATGAACTCTCCAAACCAAGAAACAAGAAACCCAAACAATGTTTAAAGTCTCCAAAAGAAACGTAACCCTTAAAACAAAACAACTTTAGAGCAGTAAATATCCTATACATCCAATATCACGTAATTTTAATTTCTAATGAATATTTCAAAAGGAGTGGAAGAAAAGTCCCTGATAGCAACTATTTTACTTCATGGCAAAGATTATTATAGAAGCCAAAGGCAGACTTTACCACTAGGTAGAGGTAGGCAATTTCCTGAACTAACTTAAACCTTTCTCCTGCACCATCCTGTCTTTTTAAAGTTTAACATTTTAAAGATCCTGTAAACTGAAATCCATAATTTGTGTCTTAAACAAATCCTTTGACCTGGGGGTTCAAAACACAGTGACCTGTCGTACAACAAACATAAATACAGATTTATTTTCACTTTGCAGGGTCTTTAAGGGGTTAACACATTCATTACAAGTGTGAAATATAAAGTAAACCTGGCCATGTTATAGTGGCATTAAAACTTCAAAAGTAAATTGTAAATATTTGTGTCAATCATTTTTACCTTTTCATTTCAAAAAGATCACAAACTGTTTATCTTGTGTGACTTTTTTTTTTTCCCAATTATTTATGATAAAAATGTCACAAATACATGAAAAAATTAACATATTTGGCTGATTTTCTGAATGGCTCTGGTTGGTAAAACATTATTCCATAAAAAAAAAAGAAGAAATGAAAACAAATCCAAATTGGAACTAAATAAATCTATTTTTTGAAAAGAATGTTATTTAGATACATTTTTTAAAATGAACTGTATTTTAAATTTCTCTAAATAAACATCATACTTAATATCTATAATGAATAAATACATTATATTATGCACAACTTGATACTTTCTATTGAGTTTTTAATTTAAATTTGTATAAGTTCATAAAAATAAAGATGCAAATTTAGTATCGCCTATCTGCGGTGTAATTTGGCTGACTGATGCCCATGTAGAGTCTCCAAATATACATTTTAAATTCCACCTGGGCATTTTCTGCTCAAAAACATTGCTAAACAGTGATTCAGGTTGATTTTAAATCAAGCTACAAGTAAGTGAATAAATTTGATAAATAAGAATTCAAAAGGGGGGAAATAATGGATGTGGAGCGCCCGATGCATGTGTTCACCTAGGGCCCCAACATTGCTAAATCCACCACTGACAGAGAGTCCAGTTTTTGTCTTATTTTGTAATAAAATATACAGTACTCTTAAGTGAACCCCACAAAAGACAAGAGGTTAGACCCACAACATTCAATATAATATTTGTCAAAGTTCTCACAGTGATAATTTGTTACGTATGTGACCACTTAAATCAACATAAATTCAGTATGAAATGCTATATAACTACAATCCTTATAGAGTATAAAAGTATCAGATATTCATGGCAGACTTTTATTTCTAGCAATAAAAGAATAATCCATGCTTACTGAGTGAAATAAAGTATTTAAAGCTTTCTATCTTCTCTGGTTAATGTGTTTGTGGAGCTTTTACGGAACATGAAAGGTAATAGTCTTGAGCTGTTGTTGAAATATGGAAATCCTGACACGGCACTTATATTTGCAAACAGAAAAACAACAGGTGGGGCAGAGCAGCTGCCGTGAGGATGAGCCGTGTTAACGTTTATGATCAGAGCTGGAGACGACATCGCAGTGACATCTGTTGGACGGACGACTCTCTACTCACACAGCAGATTACTCAGACACATTACTGAGGTGGAGATGAACTGACAATGCCATAATAACAATATGATGTATGATGACCCAGAGATGTTAAAAACTAAGATATTTAATGTGTTCAATATGAGAAAACATCAGTCTTTATGATATTGAAAATATAACTACTCTGTCTAAAAAGTTGTGATGTCACATAAATCTTAATAAAACAGAATGAGGTGAAACACTTTTTCAAAACAATGAGAACTGAGACAATTTAAAAATAAGAAAATCAACCTAAGGGAAAAACTAAATGACTGGAAACAAGCAGTCTCTGTTAAAATGGATTAAATGTGCTTCCTTTCATCATATTTTGCAAAATACACTTTTCAGGTTTTTCTCACAAAAATGTGTGCCCCTGGTCTGTCCACAATCCCCTCAAGTACCAGAACCCCCCCCCCCCCCCCAGAAAATTTGTGCTGAAACAAGCCTTTCTCAGATTTTTCCCTCATGATGTCATGTGGGGAGCTAGCTCCGCCCCCATGTTTGGTTGGTCCTCCCCAATTAGAAGAAAGTTCCACCCTCTCCTGATCCTTCTCTCAACTGGCTGCTGAGCAGAGAGCCACATCCATTTCCTAAGAGGGGTGTGGTCAGGGGCGGAGTCAGACAGCTCACTAACATTTAAAGCCACAGACACAGAAACAGCTCATTCTGAGCAGGGCTGAAACAGACATACAAAAATCCAATACTGGAGTGTTTTTTCAGCAACAAACTTCACAGGCATGTTTTGAGGACCTCTGAGAACAATATGAACTTATCTTTAAAGGTAAAATATGTTCCCTTTAAACCTACTTGCTTTTGTGTTAAATTGCTGAATTACTTACTTACTACTTACTTGCTTAGGTCCTTCTACTTGATGAGTAACTTACACTATACGGACAAAAGTATTCGGATGCTTGACCATCACACCAACAGGGACTGTGATGACATTGTATTTAAACCCATGTACTTTAATATGGAGTAGGTTGCCCTATAACAGATTCCCCTCTGCTTGGAGAGCTTTCCACAAGATTCTGAGGAGTATTCAGAATAAACTCATCAAACCATGTCTTTAAAGTCCTTTGTGCACTGGGCCACTGTCATGTTGGAATAGAAAAAGGCCTTCCCCAAATTGTTGCCTCATAGTTGGAAGCATAGCATTGTCCAGAATATCTTGGAATGCTGAAGCATTATGATTGCCCTTTACTAGAAGTAAGGGTCCAAACCCTGAAAAACAGCCCCCTACCATTATCCCTCCTCCACCAAACTTCACAGTTGGCACAATGCAATCAAGCAGGTAATGTTCTACTGGAATCTGCCAAGCCCAGACTCACCCAAGCAGAGAAGTAGGAATTGCCACTTCACAGAACAGGGTTTCACTGCTCCACAGTCCAGTGTCATTGAGGATGCAGCTGCTTGGCCACAGAAACCCATTCTGTGAAGCTCCCGCCACACATTTTTGTCCCTTTCTCGTTCTCTGTGACTGTACATAGTCTTCTGCATTGTGGCTGAGTTGCTGTTATTCCTTAACGCTTCCGCTTTCTAATAATATCACTTATAGTTGACTGTGGTATATCCCCTGATTGCTCAGTTTGGCTGGGCGACCTGGTTGTGCATAACTTCTTCCATTTATAGGAGGTCACTGTGCTCTTGGGAACTTTCAGTTCAAAATAATTATTTCTGTATCCTTTCCCAGATCCGTGCCTTGCAACAATCCTGTCTCTGAGCTCTACAGACAGTTCCTTTGATCTCATGGCTTAGTTTTGCTCTGATATACATTGTAAGCTGTGAGGACTTCTATAGAGAGGTGTGTGTCCTTTCAAATCATGTCCAGTCAATTCAGTTTACCTCAGGTGGCTCCAGTTAAGGTGGAGAAACATCTTAGCCATGATAAAGAGAAATAGGAGCCACTTGAGCCAGTCAAGACACCATCGTCATACATTTTACAATTTTATTGCAAAATGGATAGTTTTACTTGGCGGAGAAGGCTCTGCTCCCTGGGTTAGTCAAGCAGCATGCCTTGACTTTCCAGGGAGCGCATAGCTAAAAATAGTAGGGGTGTAAAGGTACGTGTATTCGTAATGTACCGATTCGGTACGGGCCTCTCAGTACGGTACAGACATGTACTGTACGGATACATGTGGAACGAAGCTCATACACAGACGGAAAACCAGAGAACAAATCAATGTCACACTGTCCTGGCAACCACACAACCACAGCAAACAACAGCAACAGCCAGAATATTCCCAGATGAAAGTGTCCCGTTTAGGAACACTTTGTTTCCCAGTAAAATACAACAGTGGACAAAGACACCAACAGTAGCACTGACATTATTCAGCAGGTGTGTCACTGACAGCACGTCGTCCAGAGAATCAATCAAAGCATTTGAAAAGACTCAAACAAGAACGTCACTATAACGAGGACGAACAACAAAAAGTCTCAGCAGCCAGTTATGAATTTCCCATGACTTAAGATCTTTTATAACGTGATAAGAATGGTGCTCTGGTTTTATGAATCAAATTAATTCTAAATGTGGTAGTACCTTCAACTGTCAGCCCCAGAGGAGGGGGAGAGGGGACTCTATCATGTCTGCAGCTGAGTCATAAGTAAAGTTATCCTCAGATTTCACACGGCTCTAACCTATTTATCCGCTAAGATGGGCTGTGAAAAGTTCTCCCAAACTTTGTAGTAGGTCCCATCGGTCAAAAAAGTAATCCAGTGCTGAAGTCCATGTTGAAATTGGCAGGATAGATGCTAATTAGCATACAAAACCCTGGACAGGCTTCAGTACGTCCAAAACTCTGCAGCTAGAGTTCTCACCCGCACTAGACCCTGGCAACACATCACTCCGACCCTCATCCACCTCCATTGGCTCCCTATCAAGTCCCGTATCAACTACAAAGTCCTCCTTCTCACCTACAAATCTTTCCATGCTATGGCTCCCCAGTACCTTTCTGATCTTCTCCATCCATACACACCATCCCGCAACCTTTGATCTTCAGACACCGGCCTACTTTCCATGCCCAAAACCAAACTCCGAACCTATGGAGACAGAGCCTTCAGTGCTGCAGCTCCCACCCTCTGGAACACTATTCCTGCAGACATCTGTAGCGCTCCATCTCTGGACATTTTCAAAAAACGTCTCAGGCACCACCTGTTCACCACAGCCTACAGTCTTCACTAAACCACCCCTTACACTCATCCTACCCCTCACATAGTTTGTCCATGTCTATGTGTTCCTTTAAAGCGTCCTTGGGTTTCTTGAAAGGCGCTATATAAATTCAAGATATTATTATTATTATTATTATTATTATACTTAACAAGCTAACTTACGGTTGTATGATGATGTGTTCAAGTTGGCTGGGAAGTTTTGGTGTTTAAAGAATGGGTATAAATAGGTCAAAGTACCAATTAAAGTAACCTAGTTATTAAAAAAATGTATTTATTTATTAATATTTGTATTAATTGAAGACCTTTTGGGAGGAGGTTGCAGCATTATTAATAATTTAAATGTAATTTATTCAGCCTATTTATTTTGATACAATTTGAAAAATAAAAATAAATTCTGTTATTTATTCGCTTTAATTACCGTACCGAAAACGTACCAAACCGTGACTTCAAAACCAACGTACATACTGACTCCTAATGGATAGCTATATTAATGACAATGTGTACTGAATACAGTGAAATTAGTTCAAAGCAGGAATCTTTATGCTATAAAAGGAGGAGGCTGGGGTGGAGGAGGTTAAGCTTTGCCAGCATCAGCGTGTATGAATGCAGGCAGGGATTAGTGAGAAGTACGTCATATTTAAATACACCACTGTGCTGAGAGAATCCTTTGTAATCAATCAATTGCAATTATTGCTTATGTTGATAATTTGAGAAAGACTGCATTATAGATTTGATAATAACAATAACAAAATAATCAGAAAGGGCATGCTTCTGAATGGCATCAAAACTCACTTTGATTAATCAGCATACATTTTTTCATTACATTTTCGCCCCTGTGATTAATTGAAATTAATTGAAAATTTTGACAGCACTAATAAATGTATATATAAAGCTGTAAAAATCAACAAGACAAAGGGTAACCTTTCATTTTGCACTAAGGAGTAATATTAGGTTTTTACAACAGTACATGCAGCATGCTCATAAACTGCATGTTCATTTTAATTCCCTAGCCTTTAATTTTAAATACAGATAAGCTCTTGTGTGCGCTGATTTAAAGGCTACATTTAAATATGATTTCGTAAATAAACTTAACTTTTAAGATTTGATTGTGCTTCATCTTCCTCCCCAGCCCATGTCCGCTCTTGCAGTTCATACAGCCTCCACTGTGAGGCAGTCTAGACACATGTATGATTTCAGAAACTGCAGACAAATCTGTTGCCATTCATATTGACTGCCTGTGCCTCGGGGGGCTGCTGGCTGGAGTCAATAGTGATAATCATAATTGTTCTGTTTTAAAGCAGTCTGCCGGGGTTTTTACTTTATTTTAAATATGTTAAATCTCTCTCCGTCTGGTTCATGCTTTGATTAAATCTCTTTTATTTTCCTCTTTCTGCTCGTTTCCTGCTGCTCTCTCCTTTGACAGGCAGGTGTGAGAGTGTGAATGGGCTGCCCTGGAGGGGGACAGACACTGACCCCAAACCGAGAGTCTCCGGGCCGATCAGTCGGAGCCTTGTTGTGGGTGCTCACGTCCGCCGACAGCCTAGAGAGCGACCCCACGTCAGCCCTCATCAGCTTTATTTGAGAGAAGTCTTTCACCTTAATTAGAGCAGGAGTGGGACGTTTGCTTAAAGTTGAGGGGCTGATGGAGGGTCGACGGGTTAAGGTGCTGCTGAAGTGTGGGTGAGGGTGTCTGAAGTTTGTCTTTTGGGGCACATAGTTCAATTCAGACTGTTCAACAGAGTTACGCTCAGGATTCCCCTGAGCAGGACTGTTTGTGTGCTGTGTAATATTCCTTCTGTATGAGTGAAATGTCACCTGTAAATTCCACTAATCCACATATTGTAGGACAGAGTTTTTAATTCAGTAAAGGATTTGAAACTGCAATCTTGTCCAAAGCCCCCTGAAGATACAAACCATCTCTGGACAATAACAGTGGACAGTATATTCCCCCATGTGCGCACTATCTGAGCTGAAACTGAAGGTCATCCCCATGGCAACTTTAATGTTTAAATAGGAGTATGTTTAATCCCAGTCCTCTGGCACCTGAAGACATTATCACCGCAAATCCCACCTCCAAGTCATCAAAGTGATGAGCTTTTTGCCCTTTAAGGGAGGCAGTGCAAAAGCAACAAAAGCCGCAGGAAAACTTGTGTCTACAGCTGTTCCTGAAGTGAAGCCGACAGGTTTCCATCCTCCTGAATGCCACTGAATGTCCCACAAACTGACATATGTGTGATTATTTTGTTTTTGTGTGGGGAGTTTGTGCTCTGCTGTTATCAGTGAGGATTTATCAGTTGTTACGTGTGTTTTGATTTGTCTGTGCCCTTAAAGATTGACGTTTCCTGAGAAACTGGCCTTCTGTACAAGCAGTCATGCTTCTGTACATTTGTAGTGAGATTGTCTGTTAATTATTCAGTGCATTTATCTTCTATTTATGTAACTGCGGTATTGATTTTGTTTGAATGACAGCAGGCTGCAGAACAACTGATTAGACTGGTCAATAAAAGATGTTTAAAAAACATGGGTTGGGTTTTCCAGTAATGATACTTGTATTTTTGCTTGTGCACAAATCACCTCAAAGTAGACTCTTCTCAAAGACCAAAAACCAAAACCCTTTTGTGACTCATTGCATGCATTGGTTATACTTGGGTATTCTCCATACGAAGGCCCAAACAGTGCCTATAAAAAGTATTCATCCCTTTATTTCTAATTAGTGAAATGGGGATCACCTGGTAATCTATATTCCTGGCTATCATAACACCACGAAGACAAAGGAACACTCCAAGCAACTCAAAGAAAAGGTTATTGCGAAGTGTAAGTCAGTGGATGGATACAAAAAAAAATTTCCAAGGCACTGAACATCCCCTAGAGTTGAGTTACAATACATCATCTTTTAATGGAAGGAATATGGCACATGTGTAAATCTGCCTAGATCACGTCGTCCTCACAAACTGAGTGACCGTGCAAGAAGGAGACTGGTGAGAGAGGCCACCAAGACACCTATAACTACTCTGAAGGAGTTACAAGCTTCAGCAGCTGTGATGGAAGAGACTCTGCCTACAACTGTTGCCTGGGATCTTCACCAGTCAAAGCGTTATGTGAGAGTAGCAGAGAGAAAGCCACTGTTGAAGAAAACTCATTAAATCTCCACTAGAGTTCACCAAAAGGCATGTGGGAGACTCCATAGTCAAGACAAGACACTATGTTTGGTGGCATAAAAAACTGCGCATCACCACAAACACACTGTGAAGCTCAGTGGTGGCAGCATCATGCTCTGGGGATGCTTCCTGCCAGTCGGTCCTGGAAGGCTTGGAAAGGTAGAGGGTAAAATGAATGCAGTAAAATATAGGAAAAGCCTGGAGGACAATTTTATTCAATCTGCAAGAGAACTCCAACTATGGAGAAGATTTATTTTCCAGCATGACAAGGAGCCAAAGAATTCAGCGAAAGCCAACAAGGTGAATGTTTTGGAGTGACCAAGTCAAAGCTCAGACTTCCATCCAATAAAGAGTTTGTGGCTGGACGTGAATATGACTCTTGCTGCTTGTGTCCAGAAGTGCAAGCCTGATTGAGACCTACCCACACAGACTCAGTACTGAAAATCCACCAAGAAGAAGAAGTCATTAAATCAACAACAACTGTTTGTTTCATGCTGGCAGAGAAGTTCGTCCTGCCACCGTGGGTGTTTTGTTTTTATGGTCTACAAGATGCCAGTGTAACAGATATATATATAAAAAAATAGTTATTATTGTGCAAATTTTTATTTTCAGATGTTTTATTGCTCAAAAATGTGAGGTGAAATACCAAATATGTTCACATGGGCATGAAAATAATCATTAAAAAATTGTCAACAGGTTGTGTATTTCTGCTTCTTACTGAATCGACATTGAAGCATTTAAATCAATATCGAATCGAATTGCAACCTAAAGAATCAAAATCGAATTGAATCATGAGGTTCTTAACAATAACCAGCCCTAATGAAAAGTCAATTTAATATTCATTGTTATAAAAATGTGGTTTCAATGCACAACACCTTATGGAAGTAGGAGTTTGCAGACTATTTTTTTTCCTTAAATATGTATTTTAATTCATGGAGATATGTTGAGGCTTACATCGCTGTATCACTGTAAGCTAAATATTCATTATTCATATAATGTCTTTTTTATTTATTTGTATTTTCTTTTAAATTTACCTTGTAAGAGACTGCTTAGAGCTTGACTGCAAGAGGTGTGTTATGAAGATACCTAGCTGACAGCGTTTTGCTCTCTCTGAATTTGCTCAGATTAAATTCAAGCTCAATGGGACCAGCCTGTGTCCTTGTTTTCTTCAAACACTTGAACACAACGCAGCGTAGTTGGAGTGGGCAGCGCCGTGCCGGCTTCACCAACAACGGCACTCTTCATATTTGCGCATCTACTGTACAGATCAGATGATGAACTGGGCCTGTGCTGTGCAGATATGACAGCTTTTTTCAACTTGTGGCCATCCATAAGGTGAGTCATAACTAGGCATTTGTCGACCACATTCTGATGATTTCTACGGTGCGTTGAGAAAAGTGTGGACACATTGCCGAACCAGTGAAATTTCATTGTTATATTGATAGCTACTTCAACTCTCTGTCCCATACTAGGGCATGGCTCTGTCCACAACTCCTGTGTACTGTGCCAAAGGCCACTTGAATTGTGCCTGAGACCACCTCTTCAAGCAGGCTCAGGCCCAGTGCCTGAGCACAGGACATTTGCATTCGCAATGACCAAGCAGACTTTGGGTTTAGGTGTCTTGTCATGGTGGCTGTCATGATGGGACCTTAATGACAGACAATTATGTTCAATCCCCAAAGCTCATTGTAGCATGGGACTCTATAAGACCCCTCCTCTAACATTGTGGCCAAATTATACATTTCCATATTAAGTGGAGATCAGGCCCATTGCTGAGCACAAACAAAATAAGCCATATACCATAATCCCTCCTCTAAACTTCACAGTTGGCACAACACAGTCAGACAGGTAACGTTCTGGTGGCATCTGCCAAGCCTGGACTCACTGACTGCCAAACAGAGAGGTGTGATTCATCACTCCACAGAACATGTTTCCACTGCTCCACAGTCCAGTGTCGGTGTGCTTTACACCACTCCATCTGATGCTTCACATTAAACTTGGTGACATGAGGCTTGCATGCAGCTGCTCGGCCAAGGAAACCCATTTATGAAGCTTCAGCAGTTTTTGTGCTTACATTAATGCCGGTGGAAATTCAGAACTCTTCAGATGTGCATGGCTTTGTTGCTTGTATGACACCCGTGATCTTGACTTGCAAGTTTTGCTTTGCAGAAAACCTAATAAAGCTTAAGTATAACTTCATAGATTTTTACTTCAGACCTCTGTTCACCCAGCACAGAACCCCTCTATTAAAGAGGCAGTTTTGACCCGTCCCAGGACTGGTCTGTGTGTCTTGACAGTATCAAGCTTTGGATTCAGTCCCTCAGAGTAACAAACTGGCAGGCTGTCCAGGCCAGAAATCCACTTTAAAATCATTGATCATCTGCCCTCAGCCAAATGACAGCCGATGTCCCTGATTGGAACAGACACGGTGACCAGTGGTTGCAAAAACAAACAAACACATCCCAGCTAAAAGAACGCACACAGCCCAACATCAAATACTTGTGCCATTGTGGGGAGGGAACAAAAGCGCTCGGGGGGAATGAGAGCGTGTGAGACGTTGGCTGTGTTTACAAGCGACCGGGTCCTGGCTGGTCGGCCCGGGTTCACCCAACGGTCACCGGTTCTGAGGTCTCCGGGTCTCAGGTCTTTTTGAAAAAGATCTGTGAAGCAGAATTAAAGTGATCTACCTCCGGACCCCGGACGGAGGACCATAAGGGCTTTTCGGTCTTTGAAACGGGGAGGAGGAGAGATACAGAGAGCGAGAGGGGGGAGTAGAAGAGAGAGGGAGCCAGGGGGGGAAAGAGGAGAAGAAGAATTATGTTTAATGAGTGTGTTCCTCTGCCTGAGCTACTTTGAAATGTGACTAAATGGCCCACCTTCTGTGAGGCCAGTCCCTGGCTTGAGGGCAGAGAGGAGCCCACCGAGAGAGAGTGAAACTGACAGGAAGCAGTTCATCCACTCCAAAAGTTTACATGAGAAATGTGTGGATAACATCTCCCTTTACAAGCCTTTTTAAGAAGTGTGAAACAGCATAGTTGGCATAGAATCACTGCAACAAGTTTTGTTATTTTGCATAAAGCCCTTTCAGTATTTACCTCTGTTGTGTGCCTTAGTTAAAATGTCTCAGATTTGGCTGTTTGGTGCTAGTTGTTTGACTTTGATTATTTTAAATAAAGGAAAGAAGCAAGTAACCAAGAATGACTTGCTGTAAACAGATTTCATGAACAATATGAGCAATGTTCCCATTAAATAGCACATCTCAGATGTCAAAACTAATTATTGGTGGATCAATTCCAAGTAAACACACTTTCAGCCAACATACAGCATCCAGCATCTCCACCATATGTTCTCTCCAGTTTACACCTCCTTCCAAGTTTAGTCTCTCTCTTTCTCAAAAAAAAAAAAAAAAAAGAAGTGTTTTCACCATTTCCATTACAGCTTTACTTGTTATACAGGCTGACTATTTTTAAAATCCCCCACAGGATGAACAAAGGAGCAGGATTGTGTAGAGAAAGGGCCCCTGTTATGAGCTGGTTGGAGAGTCACAATGGTTTCTGGTAATTTTGTGGGTTTTTAGGGGAGGAAGAACATGCTCAGTCAAATGAACATGGAAACTTATAATAGAACCAAGACATGCGTTCATGAACATCTGAGGTTTTAGATTTCTACAGTATAATATGATCAAGAGACTCAGAGAATCTGGAGAAATCTCTGCGTGCAAGGGAAAGGTTGAAGGTCAATACTGGACATTTGTGATCTTCAGGACCTCAGGTGGCACTGCATTAAAACCAGGCATGATTCTGTACTGAAATCACTGCCTGCAGAAGTCTGATGCCATAGTTGCATTCTTGAGAAAGAGCAGCTAGCTCATTTAAATGCTTGCCAAATTCTTCCTCAGAACTGCAGATGCTCATCTCTCTACCCAAAAGGCTGTAAGGTAAGCTCCTTTTAAGCTCTGTGGATGGTAACTGGAAGAATATAAATAAATATTCCTGTCTATTGTTTTACCAGTGGTAAGTAGAAGCTCAGCTTTCTTCACTTCTATATCTAGTAAAATCTGTAATTCTTTGGTTGCCTCTACAGAGAAAGTTATAGCATAGTCAAGATTTAAGACAACAGGATGGCTCAGGAACACTTCCAGAAATCATTGTTTGGCAGCACAGTTCACAGTGCAATCCACAAATGCTAGTTAAAGCTCTATCATGTAAAGAAAGGCTCTGTCTTCTCTGGGCCAGAGTTCATCCAAAATGGGCAAAGGAAAAACGGAAAACTGTTCTGTGGTCAGACGAATCAAAATTTGACATTCTTTTTGAAAACCATGGACGCCGTGTCCTGTGAACTAAAGAGGAGCAGGACCATCCAGCTTGTCATCAGTGCACTGTTCAAAAGCCTGAAATCTCTATGGGGTTGCATGAATGCCTATGCTGTGGGAAGCTTAGATATCTGGAAAGTCACTATCAATGCTGAAGAGTATAGAGCAGGCCTATTCAGTTAGCTGCCCTTGGGCCACATGCAGCCCAGAACCAGCCCCCGAGTGGCCCAGCCTGTGGTCACGCCAGAGAGTTTTCATAAATTCCCACAGTATTTCAGACAGTGAATGCAACACTCCGCAAAGCCTAGCAACAGTCTACCTACAATGCACTGCGTTGTTTTGAAGCATGGCTAGCAATAATGACAGCAGTAGCCCCAAGATACTGAGTATGTCCTTTTCAATTGTAGCTACAACTGTGCAAATTTAGTTTTTGTGCACTCAAAGATATCCCTGGGTAAGACGTTACCAAAATTATTGTTTTCAGAATTTGATTTTATTTTCTCATTCTATTGATTTTATTTTTAAAAACATGAAAAAGACATTTCTACTACCTCAGGTTAAGTTCAAATGCAGCTCTGTTGTTATTTTATGTACTTTTTGTGTGCTTTTGTCATGTTGGCAAATTTAAAAGGGAGACAATGATATGCATACTTTTCATCAAATTGATCTGTATAGTTTTAAATTTTGACATTACCAGCTACTCACGGGGTGCCGAACACGTCTGGCCAGGCTACATTTCTTGATTTTAAAATTTGGCCCCGTTAAATTTGTAATTGAATGGCCCTGATATAGAGGATTTAGAGCAATACACAGGTGCATCTCAAAAAATTAGAATATCATGAAAAAGTTCAATATTTATAATTAATTTAATGGGAACCTAAGTGAAGGTACTCAGGTTATATTCAGAGTAGAGCTGAAAAAAAAAATTAAGTTAATCACATCAATACTTAATCATGATTAATCACAACATTTTTTAAATAGTTTAAGTATATTTTGATATTTTTAAAGGTTTAAAGGTTGTTATTGTCAAGTGTTTTTTTTTTTCTTTCTTCTAAAGGTGCAGTGTGTAGAATTTGGATTTTAGCGATATCTAGCGTTCAGATTTTAGAATGAGCCGATCTGTTACCAAAACGTCACATCACTAAGCGTCGAGAGCCTGTGAAGACCAAAAAGGATCGTGAGCCGGACATCATTTACAGCAGTGACGAGGTGAGGGTTTATTCATTCATTTTTGTAACCATTATTTTTATAGATTATAGGTCAGTCTTCTTCACCACCTGCCTTCCAGGTAGCTTTCAGGACCGGCAGACAGGTTCGTATTTAAAAATCGCGTTTCGCTCTTTCTGTCCCCAAAACGTTGCCGTAGACAACATGGCGGTTCGTTATGTCAGCCTCCGTGAGGGCGACCCGCGGTAATGTAAATTTAAAAAGCTTTTTTCTAATTTTGTAAAAAGAATACGAAAGTTTAAAGGGGATGATTGTGCACTTATTTTAACATACTTCACATAAATATATAAATATTATATCCCATTTACACCGTTTCTGTTTGGTGAAATGCAGCCAAATTCTACACACTGTACCTTTGATTCTACGTACAGCACATAAGTGCTGATCTGAGTCCTTACCAACGCCACTACTGGTACTTTCTATAATTTGGTGGAAAGACAAAATAATGGCAAATATTTAAACTACAAGTGGTCTTAGCTGAGTAGTGCTTGAGTTAAAAAGCTATGATTCAGTCTGTCACATCTATTGTAAATCTATTGTATAATGCTAAAGTATTACAATTAAAATTGCAACTGAATACTTTTAGCAGTGAGCAAGTAATGCAATGCACCATGAAATAACATGCAGACATTAAATATCACAATTTTTAAAACTCTTTAAAAAAGTTGGGAAATGGCTTCAGGCTATGCCCTTGTTGGTTTTAGAAATAAGGAAACCTCTTGTGATATAAAAATGAAGCCTGTGTGGAAGTGCTACATAGAAATAAGTGGAGTTCCTCCAGTTCAAGCTGCACTATTAATTGACTTTGAACTGTGGTCACAACATACTTGAAGGAAAATTTGAGCTTTCTTACATTATGTTATGATATACTTTGTGTTTTCTATTTTCTCTCTTATGCATTTTTTTCCTAACCTTGCAAAGCAGATGGATATGCCCCTTTCCGTGTTTCTCAGTGGCAAATCCATCTCGCAAAGTTCCCGTCTGAACCGTTTAGCCCGGTTAGAAAGTGACAGGACCAATCAGCAAGAAGTACTTTCAGGTGCCAGAGAGTCGTGACATAAGCAAGCAGCAGCAAGAGGTAAAAACAACAAAAGTCATGTACTGACATGTCTACAGTCGCCATGGTTCGCAGTGTTATGCAGCTCTCTATGGAGTTTACTCCCTCGGTAGGAACGCAGCTTGGTAGAGGCTACGTCACGTGTTTTGTTGCTCTGATTGGCCCGTAAAGATGTGACAGACAGAACGTTCATCCAATCACTCTCCAAATTTTTTTTTCAAAGGCTCTGCCCTTTCCCAGATGCAGTCTACGTGGCAGGTTTTTTTTCCCTGAAACAACCTAAATCTGCTCGACTTTCTTCCTTCAGTTCCCTTACGATAGATAGATCGATAGATCAATAGATAGATATATAGCCAGATAGATCATGTTTTTATGAGCATACACATGGGGGTAAGGGTAATCTTTTAATAACTTGCCAGTCTTGGTTTAAGAAGGATACCAGTTGTACATGATTAGGTACTTGGCAGATATAACTGCAAGCCAGCGCATTCTAACTGTTTGTCAAGAGGCTTAAGGCCCACTTTGTCTGTTACTAAGTTGACCAAAAGCAGGTCTGAGATGTTTTCAGCACAGCGACTGCTGTGGATTTGCTTCAAATGACAGCTTCAGTGACCTAAGCAATAAGTTCCTGCAGGCATCACTGACATGCATCTATAAAAGTGAGAAAAGGCAGCAGAAAACAACTTGCTTTCAGTCAGTATGACTTTTCTGGTCTTTCAAAATAAAACCCTGCAACATGCAAAAGTTGGGGATAAGTCAGGACCCTAAAGTTGCCAAAGTCGTATTTCTACCAAGTTTTAGATTTGTACATTTAAATTTAGTCAAAGAGACTTTCTTGGTAGCTAGCGAGTTGCAGAAAAGAGTCTACATACATTGTGGGGATCAGTAAGGGTCTTTTCTGAGAAGGCAGCGTTGTCTGTGCTGAATGAGTGCAAAGGGAAAAGAGGTTAACAAAAGAGAGGAGAGGAAAGCAGACCTCAGAGCCAAAACCAAATCACATCAGTAACTGCTGCGCCCCGGGGCGAGGGCAGGCTCAGTCAGCCGTGCCATTCAACTGGGATAATTAGTTTTGGAAAGGAATATCAACTGATATAATTGAGCATTCTCCGCTAATGAAGATCCTCTGTGTTGTCACTGGTGAGGCGCTAATTGACGGGAAAGGGATGGATTGGGTGGATGCAGGGAGGGGGGTGAAGGGCTGTGCAGGATCTGATGGAGGAAGTGTTGCCAGAGCTGGCAACCGAATGTTTTTCAGGTTCGTCAATCTCCATTACACAGGTTTTATTTAGTAGTCAGTGACTCACTGTCTGCTTTCATTCAAACAAAGCCTTGTTAGTGTGTTTATGACGGGCTCATTCACCACCGTGTGTTGATGTTCTGTTTAAAGCTCTGCCGGCAGATGAAAGAAAAGTCGCCTCAGTTTGGACAGATAAGAGTGGTACAGGAGGGGGCGGGGTTTAAAGAAATCACAGGAGTCCACAGGACGGGAGTGGAGGGGGTTTAGGGGTTGCACAGGTCGTGTTGGGAGTTTCGATTGAGGGAAGCAGAGGGTCGAGGATTTGTGTGGGGAGGGGTCATGGTGGAATCAGTTGAGGGAATAATAGGAAAGCAAATTGGTTTTGACAAGTTTGGGGAGCTGGAAGTAATGAAGTCCTTTTAAAGGGGAGATGAGGGAATATCCAGCAAAACTATGAGATAATCAGGGGAGCCATTCAGGAGTGGGGTGAGGGGAAGGACCTGAGCCAAAACATGGGGCCTGCTGGTGACCCTGAGGAGCCCCTGGAAGAGGGTCAGTGCATAAGTGTGGCCTGCAGGGGGCGACATGGTGAAAGAAGAGCAATGTGGTTATAGTCCACAGCTCCCATACTTGAGTTAAAGACATAAAAGTTTAGATACTTCGGGTCGATATTACTCCGATAAGAGTGAAACCTGGCCAGTCACATTTGGGCGGAAGTACTGCAGAGTAAAACCCCATAAGTTAATAGAACTTTAAAGATTAAAAAAAAAAATTGAGTAAAATTGATGACTTGGGAAACTGATAGCTAATACTTTGATGACCACTCAGCGGTCACAGAGTTACTGTGGTTACACTTCCGTTAGGGTAAGAGTTAGGGTAAGGAAGGGTTATGATAGGGTGGGAACGGCTTGAACATTTAATGTATCAAAACTGTGCTTGCAGACTAAAGCACATCCTCCTTGAAAACACAAACGTAACTAACAAAGTGTAACAGTACTACTAAATCCCCAAGTATAGTAAGCAGATGGATACGCCCGTTTCCGTGTTTCTCACTGGCAAATCCATCTTGCAAAGCTCCCGTCTGAACCGTTTGGGCCCGCTTAGAAAGTGACAGGACCAATCAGCATCGAGGGGCAGTACTTTCAGGCACGGCAGAGTCGTGACGTAGGCAAGCGGCAACAAGAGGCCGGTGCGATTATGGCGGAAGAGCTTAGCGTGGATGCTGCTAAAGTGTCAGTTTTATCAGAACTTGATGGCATTTCTTTGTTAAAAGAAGAACATAGAACAGGAGTGAGTTGTTTTCTTTTTAAAAACGAAAAAAAATCGTGCACTGACATGTCTACCATGGTTCAAGTTATTCCTCGGTAGTTGCGCACGCGCACCTCGGTCGAGGCTATGTCTCGTGTTTTGTGGCTCTGATTGACCCATAAAGATATGACAGACAGAATGTTTATCCAATCACGCTCTGAGTTTTTTTCAAATCCTCTGCCCTTTCCCAGAAGCTTAGTATTGAAGGTTTTCCATCTGGTGTGTCAGATTAACACTCATCATGACAAAGTGAAAATAGAATTTTAGGATTTTTTTGCAAATCTATTACAAAAAACCTAAATATCATATTGACAGAAGTAGTCAGACCCTTTACTCAGAACTATCTGAAGCACCATTGGCAGCTAATACAGCCTCGAGCCTTTTTTAATTTGACACAACAAGCTTTACACACCTTGACTGGGGGATTTTCTGCCATTCTTCTTTGCAAATCGTCTCAACTTCAGTCAGGTTGGATGGGGACCACCAGTGGACAAACTTCTCAGATATTTGATAGGGTTCAAGTCTGGGCTCTGGCTGGTCTGCTCTAGGACATTCACAGATTTGTCCCTCCTGTTGTCTTAGCTGTGTGCTTAGGGTCATTGTCATGTTGGAAGGTGAACCTTCAGCCCAGTCTGAAGGCCTGAATGCTGCACAACAGGTTTTCATTGAGGATATCTCTGTACTTTACTCCATTCAGCTTTTCCAGTCCCTACTGCTGAAAAACACCCCTGCAGCATGATGCTGCCACCACCATGCTCCACTGTTGGGATGGTACTGAGCAGGTGATGAGCAGTGCCTGGATTTCTCCAGACATAACATTTAGAACTGAAGCCAAACAGTTCAATCTTGGTTTCATCAGACCAGAGAATCTTGTTTCTCACAGTCTGAGAGTCCTTCAGGTGCTTTTTTGCAAACTCCACACAGGTTTGTTGAAAGCATTTCCTCAATGCAAAACACATGAAAGTCCACTTGGTCCTTCTGAATCTCTGTCACATCTCCACATGACATCTCTGGAGCTCAGTTAAAGTGGCCATTGGGTTTTTGGTCACCTGTCTTGCTGCAGCCCCTCTCGCCTGCTTGTTCAGTTTGGGCAGGAGACCATCTCTTGAAATGTCTCTATTAATCTTCTGATTAATAGAGACATTTCAGTGCAAAACTTCAACATATTGGTCCTTCACTTACAGTTATAAAGTGAATTCACTTTGCCACTGTCCAGGACTGAAGGAGAGACAAAAAAGAGGAAGCTGTGTCTGTGCTTTTACAATTTATATAATCTGTACAATACAAATGATGACCTTCAGTCTACGAAACAGTCTTAAACCCTGTCAAGAGCTTTCAGACATTAATAAATCAAATAATAGAAGCTTTTCGACTTGATTAATACTTCTCATAAAGATGTTTAGGACATCCTTGGTAACTCAGAAACCAGACAGAGTCAGAAAAAGAAAGGAGAGATTCAAAAAAACACAGACAGGGAGCTAGACAGACAATTCAAATCCACTATCCTCCATCAAACAGCCCTGGATCAGACTTCTATCCCAACAGCAGGCCATCTGCCAGATCAGCTCCATCGGCAGCCAGCTAGACAGAGCGTTCACAGCAGCCAGCGTGGAGACAGACTGACGCAGAGCAAGCAGCCGAGGTGTTTGAACACAAACAGAGGATTAACAGAGTTCTGGGCACAGAGGTGACGGTAAATAAAACACCAAACAGGCCCACGCCACGGGACAGCAGGCCCAAACACTAAAATGATTTCACACTCATTTCAAATTAATGTAGGTGGGTAATGGAGTCATGGTTCAGCTTTATGCCGTCCAATATTTTCTGGAGCTGGTTTAATATGGAGAGCAGAAATTAGTGCTACCAGTTAGGACTGTACATTTCAACAGAGGTGTTTTCTCCTGTCAGAGATGGGGGAAAGCAGAGGATGGTCTTTTGTTAGGCTGAAATTGAAAACTCCTGCTGCTGTCAACATGAGGAATAAACAGCTCTGATAAAGTCAAATCTCCTCTGTTCGCCTGCTGACACCTGCACGGTTTGATCTCACGTTTTAGATAACGTCTCATATTTACAGCAAGAGCAAAAGACACATGTAAGAGTGCTGCCTCAGCCCTTCAACCCACGAGTGTCTGATGCTGAATGCAATTTGCTGTTGTTGTCAAGCCTGACAAATTCTGAATGAGAAGAAGATGCACACTCCCGTGTGTCTTTGCATACACATGCCTCCTTAACATCCAGCCTCATCTTCTGCCAGATCTCGGTCGAGTATGTGCCAAAGGTGCTTGTTTTCACCTGCACAGAGCAGCAGCTTTGTGAGGCTACAGCAGCTGGAAACATGGGGGGAGGGGGGTAGCACCAAGACAGATTAGAGAGTAAATTTGGTCTGTTGCACAAGCTATGAGAAAGCCATGGTGTAAAATCCACTCTAAACCCTATGCTGCTGGTAGTTAGGTTGCAACACAAGCTCTGGTATTTTTTGGTTAAACCATGGAGTGGACCGCAGAACCAGTAGGGCCAATAGTCCTAGACTTCCTATTTTTAAATATATATATTTTAGGCTACAATGCTGCTAAAAAAAAAAAAACAGAGGCTGAAATAAGGCATTGATGTGGCTAGTTAGCCAACTGAAGGCACCATCAGGTGGGAAGGAGGAATGACACAACCCCCAGTAGTACCCTGGATGTCCTTGCATATTACCAGAGGCAAAGGGAAATAATATGTTGAAAAAATAACAAAGTCCACACCTTTAGTGCCCAGTAGAGGTGGATGTGGCAAGTAATCATGGCCTATGGTGCTGTCCAGGCAGGAAGTAGGGTTGCAATGAGCCCCAGGTCAGGCTGTGGATGTCCCAAGTGCCTGACAACTGCCATTGGTCAACAGGCGTATTGCTAGGACAAAAGAAATGCCACTGAGCTTGACCTTGGCTGCGCAGCGACACGCATATGAATCCTCAAATATAATTTATATATATATATAGTAATTATAAAATACTGGAAGATAACAGATGGTTTAGAGCCTAGTTGGGCCCTACTTATCGAGAATTTATTTGATGGTCCATGCACCAACCAAGAGCATTAAATCCACATTTCCAAAATATTGTAACAGATATAATGTTAGCACTTCATTTGACCAATCAATCAAAAGCATTTTCCTATATTAAGTGTATTTTAAAGAGCTGTCTCTCCTGTCACTAAAGAGTTTTACATCTAAAGTAACCTTTATTAACTGCCATTAAGTCCTCAAACAGCTAGAAAGCGTATAAAAATATATGAGAAAACATAGGTCATGACAAAATTTTACATTCTTAATCTAAATACAGTGTTAAGGTTACCTGATAGATAAGGCAGGTAACTATAGATTCTGAACTGTCCAAATGCTATCACATTAGGGGAATAATTGGATGTCAGTGAGTCATTTTGTACATGCACTCCTGCATGTCTCCCCACTGGTGACACAGTGCAGAAATTTAAAGTCTCTGTAAAGTGAAATCCAAAATGTGCGTCTTAACACACTAAATATGTTGGAATAAGGTTGCTGCAAACATGTGAAAACACTCAGATCTATGTGTAACTGAATTATAGATTAAAACAATCTATAAAACTGTACACCTCTTTCCTGGCTTGATTTTATTTGAACAGGGCAAACATAGGGACCCACAACATCACCGGTCCCTCTGGGGAATTACCCCATCCCCTAATGCTCCAATGATATAAATTTACCAAGCAGTTCATCTCAATATAGTCTGCTGTAAGATGACACGTGCTATGTTTTTGTTCACTGTGAGTCATAATGGAGAGATTTGTGCCAGAAAACAGTAAATTTAATCCCAACTTCTATCTCTGCTCTGGCACAGAGCCAGACAGCTTCTCCTAGCAGAGTTCACATTAAGGTCAAGGGCCAGGCTAATTGCTGGAGATCTCATCTATTTTTTATTTGAACTAGAGGCATCAGGAACAAACATCTTACCTGCTGAAGGTGTGTTTTAATCCATATTTCTCTTGTCTTTAGTCCTGGATGATTTAAGGAAGCAGACTCTGAATGTCTCTTTCCAAGCAGTCACAGTTCAATCCCTCCTGTCAGAAAACTTTAGTAAAGTAGACATGTTCTATACCCACCAAGACTCACAATAAAAGCCTCTAATGCTAATTATAATTGAGGACTTTCATTTTAAGGAGCAACATCAAGAAACTCAAGAAGTGTTGTCAGCAGCAACTTAACAATAAAGATGTCTCATAAATAGGAGAGAAACAAAACCTAACATAGCTCAGAAAAGTACATATTAGGAAAAAATACAATATAAAATACAGTACGAAAAAAAGAAACAGAGGCTTTTTAGATCTAAACTTTCATGACATACATTGCTTAACAAATTTATCAGACCATCTGTTATATTTGTCTCAGAGACCATCCAGCATCATGAAGTGCTTTAATGTGGACTCTTTAATTTTCCGTGAGCTCTCCACGTTTTACCATTTGGAACAGGAATGAGGAATTTCAAACTGAATTCACCTTTTTATACCCAAATTTGAGCCGGCTCACTGGGCTTCTCTGAGAAGTCAGAAATTAATCAAGCATAACATTCAAGCACTAAAACTCATTTTTCTGTTCAGGAATGCAAGTAAATAACTATGATTTGACATATTAATCAAGAAATAATAATATGCTTTACTTTTTTTCAGTCTTTTTGTAAATCAGTAAATTTGAAAATTCATGGATAACAATAATAATATTTTAGCATTAAAATTATCATTTGGGTTAAAGAGCTTCTACATATTGGTGTATTAACCATTGCAGAAACATAAAAGATGATTTTGGTAATTACCAATGCTGTCAATTTAGGGCAGCTGTATGCTGTAAATTTAGGACTGTATATGTTACTGTTTCTATAGTGGTTGACACAGAAAGCTGGAAGGTCCTGTAGAGCAGATGTATGATTCCTCCATTCAGATTGTGGCATTTTTTTTATTTGAGAGGATCATACTTCCATTCTGGAGCAGATATTACTAGGAAAGACGAGTTTCTTTTTAATTTCCAACAAGTGGCCTTTTTTTTTTTTTTTTTTGCAGTTTCTAGCCTCAGTTTTTAATTTATTTTAAGCTTCAAATCTTCAACCCCTCTGGCTAAAGGCCCATTTATACTACCTTTACGTACGAAAATGTATACGTCCTTTTCAAACGATGTTACGGTCGCTGCTCACATACTTCCATGCGTCCTTTACGTTGGCATGGATGTTAACCAATACATCCACCAGGGAAGGCAGCCCAGAGTCAAAAGTTTATGACAACAAAAAAACTCAAAAACAAACGTGGCGACTGTGGAGGAGGTATTGATAATGTACCGCTTGCATAACAGACAAAAACGGAGGCAGCATTTCTAACCAACTCGCACAACTTTTCTTCAAAAAGTTCCGCCATTGTTATTTCTTCTTCGTGTCCCACTACGTATCGGGGAGTGACAGTAGCACTGCCCCCACGGTTTACAGTGGTACTGCTCCGTTTGGCCCGTATCTGTAAGCCTTGTGGAAACATGCAGAAATACGGACAAAATGAATGTGGAGCATGGACAGAAGGTTCCGTCCTTATCCATATTTAACGTTGAGCATAAATGGGCCTTAAAGGCTTGAGTCTCTACCTCAGAAATGGCTTACTTTGGATCCACAGGGCCACTTTTTACATGTTTCTTCGTTGGAGGGGATCAATATTCATTTAGTATGCCAGACAGGGGATATGTAAAGTAATACGGCCAGTGTTAGGGTTTCACTGACAGTTCAAAAATATAATCTGGTTGCGGACAAGATGACTACCTTTCTTTTAAAAGCACTTTTTAATCTAACAATCCTGCATTAAAAGTTTCCTCCATACCTACAGAATGAAATAGATAAAGTAAGGAGGTTGACCTGGCAGTCAGGAGATGTCTGTTCCAAACTTTTGGTTCCGTGTTTTCCATGTGACTCCATATCCCTTCACATTAGTGCAGTCCGCCGCAAAGTAGCTGCAAGAATCAGCACGCGGTCAACTGTGGCGGGGGAAAAAAAGGGGAAGAAAGAGAAAATATTTAAGGCCTTGCTCCCTCTGTCAGCTTTCACCTCCTTTCCCTTCGTGTTCTTGTTTTCACAGCCCTTAATCCTGGCGGCTCCAACGCGGAGCGGTCACAGGTTTTGACAGCAGACTGTAATGACCTAAGCTGTTCTCTGCAGGGGTTTGAGGAGGGGAGCTGGGCTAGGTGCTTTGGGAGGGGGAGTGAGGAGAAACAGGAATGTTTAATGAGAGGTTACTTGGCATTTATTTTAAGGTGAAATGCAGTTTCATGTCTTGGCCCTTAGGGGCTGAGCGGACGCTTTCCTTCAAACTCTTTTTGGAGATCGTCGGAGGAATTAAAAACAAAAATTCAAAAGAATGGAGACAAAATCAGCAGTTCTCTGGAAAATAATGCCAGCACTACTTTGTGATAATATACAGTGTCTGTAAAAAGTATTCACCCTCTTGGATGCTTTACCTTTTTATTGATTTTATAACCCTATCATGGTCAATATAATTTGGCTTTTCTGACAAAAAAACAATAAAAAAAAACCCCTCTTTAATGTCAAAGTGAATATAGATTTCTACAAAGTAATGACAAAATAAAAATGAGTAAATAAAATATATAGGGAAAAACAACTGATTGCACAAATATCCTCCTCTTTAAAGTGACTGACCTAGATCAGCAGAGTTCCAGCCACTTGGTGCTAGTAGTCTCACAGTTAGTGAAAGGGGGATCACCTGAGTGCCGTGGATGTTTCTTAAGTGATTGTAGTATAAAGTCACCTGTGTCTGGAAGGTCCAGTCACTGACTAATCAGTATCCCTGGCTGCCATTACACCATGAAGACAAAAGAACACTTCAGGCAACTCAGAGAAAAGGTTATTGGAAAGTGCAAGCCAGGATGCATTAAAAAAATGCCAAAGCACTGAACATCCCCCAGAGTTCAGTTAAATCCATCATTAGGAAATGAAAGGAGTATGGCACATGTGTAAATCTGCCTGGATCAGACCGTCCTCACAAACTGAGTGACCATGCAAGAGCGAGACTAGTGAGAGACCACCAAGACAGCTATGACTACTCTGAAGGAGTTACAATCTTCAGCAGGTGAGATGTGAGAGACTCTGCATACTTATGCTACAGGGCTTTACAGTAGAGTGGCAAAAAGAAAGTCACTGTGGATGAAACCCTAAAGGCATATGGAAGACTCCATGGTCAAGTGGAAGAAAGTTCTTTGGTCTAATCTGACCAAAATGGTATTTTTTGGCATCAGAAAAGACGCTATGCTCTGGTACTAGTATTGTAACTTGAGAATGGTCTTGGTTTTGAGACCGGTCTCAAGACCACATTTTGAATGTCTTGGACTTGTCTCGGACTTGAGTGAATTTTTACTCTGTCTTGTCTCAGTCTCAGACTGGCTGGACCGTCAAGACCGGCACTGATCTGCTATTCTTTGACTTCATTAATGTGATAATAAGGAGAAGCTAAAACAACAAATAGCTACACCTGCAAAAACTCTGACATAAGTCTATCTCATTTCTAGTCAGAAATGGCAGAGCTTGAGCAGTTTTACAAAGAAAAAGGGAGTAAATTGCAGTGTCCAGACATGCAAGCCTGACTGAGACCTATCCATACAGACTCAGTGCTGTGATTGCAGCCAAATGTGACTCTACTAAATACTGACTTGAAGGGGATGAACATTCATGCAGTTAATTGACATTACTTTGAAGAAATCTGTTTTCACTCTGACATTAAAGAAGTTTATTTAATTTTGCATTTTTTATTTTAAAGAAAGGTCAATTATACTGACAATGATTGATTTATATAATCAGGAAAATAATGAAATATCCAGGTGGGTGAATACTTTTCATAGGAATTGTGGTTGATTGTTTTTTTTCTGGGAAACTATAGGAGAAGAAGAGTGGGGAATGACATGCAAGGGTGAAGATTTGAACTCAGACCACCTGCTTCAAGGACAGCAGCCTGTGTACATGCAGACATAAACACTGGGCTAGCAACGCTCCATCAAATAATGTTTGTGACCTTAAGTAGCACTAAGAAATTCAAACAAAAGATGGTATGCTATAAGAATAGATAACATTTTCCTGACCTTTCAGCATGAAATCCCTACAATCTGTGATAAACATAAGTAAAAGCTGCCAATTTGAAATGCCAATTTACATCCTCTTATCATATTGCGAGGCTGCATCTTCTGGCTTTTTCACATGCAGCATAACAACCACAGATAATCTACTGTAATGACATTGAAAATGGCTTGTTAACAAAATATTTTGGGTCACATTTGGACAAAAAGACTTAAAACAAATCAACAAACACGTTGATTTAATGCATGTCTTAAGCACACTACTCATTATGCATACTCATCAACCTTTAAGCTCTGTTACCATTTATGTACACCTTGAATAATCTACAAGTAAAGAGGAGTGCCTAATTCACTAGACCGCAGTTCATGTGCAACAATCTTTGACTGTGAGCCATTAAAGATCCAATCATTCAGTGTGAGATTACATGCCACCATGACTCCTTTCAGTCACAAAGCAGAAGCCTGCTCTAGGTTCACACATCAGGCAGAAAGCTGCTGCAGTAATTCTCACCTTTGTCTTAAAAAAAAAACAATAGCACCTTTAACTACACTTCAATCAGGCATGTCACAGCAGGTGTTTTATACATCAGCATGCCATAATGCCATGGACTTACTGAAGGCTAAGCAGGTAAGGAACATGTACAAAGTTTGAACCTGCCATTAAAAAACTGTTGAAAGTTTGAAGGACTTTATGATTTCATTGACTTCTCCATTATGATTGGTAAGTTACGCATTCATGAAAATAAATATAGTTTAATAGTCAGGTTTCAGAAGTAAAATTCCTATTCATTTTCTCCACAGCAGGTTTGATTATTAGTCATATTGTCAGAAATGTCAAAGTTATGCTGGTCTGAGACTTTGCTAAAACTTTTAAAAGACTCTAAAAAGGCAGACATCTGAGACCCTCTCAATCTAAAGACAATTTGTCAGCAAGTCAACTCTGACTGAGATTTCGCAAAGACTGTGGGTCACTAACTACAAGACTAGAATACAGTTCCTTCTGAGATTATTTTCCCATCATGCATCTAGTTGAAATTCACAGCAACTTTTTTTGAGCAGAGAACAAGATGAAGAGGGAGATGGAGATTGCATTTAAGTTAATATCTTTTATAGTCAGATGTTTTTAAATCATTTACATCAAGTACAACTGGAAGGAAAGTTCAACACAGAAGCAACGTTTCATGTTACTGCAAGAACCGAGGAAATATCCCAGAAACACTTCAGAATATATTACACCAGGTATATCTTAAGATGACGTTACGTCACGGAGTCCATGAGACTCAGTTGCAGTATCAATAAGCCAAAACATTGATTCTTGGGTTTTTGAAAAATACAGAACCCCATCCCAGTTGTCATGTGGTAAATTGTGCCACTTTAGTGTAGAAGTTTGTGTAAACGATATTGTGGTTAATGGGGGGGGCTTAAATGCAGGAGACTTCTCATGTGTTTGTAAGCAGCTACTGGATGCCTTCCTTTTCCCTTGGGAAAGTAGATCCAACCATGCATCCATAAGTTTTTTCTCAGCGGGTGTGTCGCTGAGTGGGGAAGATCTGGTAGAAACGTGAAGCAATCGTAGTGATCTGACTTGATCGGCTGGTCCCAGCTACAGGGGGCTGGCTAGAAGGGCAGAGAAAAAAGGTTTGGATACATAATACACATGTAGCATTAATGGTGAAGGAGGATAGGGAGAATTTGAATATCTGGCACAGCAAGGAGTCTGAGGCAGACACAGAAGCCGAGGCTCAGCTAGGCTAAGCTGTGGTAGAAGAGTACAGGGAAGCTAAGAGAAAAGCAGCTAAACCGCGAGGGAGCGTGTTGTTAAGTATGTGTACGCGTAAATGTACAACGGCAATGGGAAGTAGAAAAAATAACTGTAGTGCGATCGAGATGTAGTAAAACGCAGCATCCTCTCCGTCTTCGGGTGTGTAATGGCAGTTGGCAAAGAGAGACACAGGAAAAGAGCAGCTGTGATGCAATATGCTCACTCTACGGCAGCACGTCAGCCATATTGGTGGATGGGGACCAACGTGAAGCGTGAAAAATGCAATTTTGGAGTTTTATACAAATCTTTACATTTTTATGATTTTATCGTGCTTTCAGTTTTTACCCAGTATACCCAAGAAGTCCTCTGAGAGGTATGAATCAGAATTGGAGCAACAGGGAGGTTTGCAAATCAAGACAGACATACATCCAGACAGACAGACAGCTCTCCTATTATAGTAGTAAGATAAGGTGGATTAGCAGTTGTATTATTGCGCTGAAGAGAGGTAACAGGTCTGAGAGAAAGATGGGAGATTGGGTGGGGTGGGGGTGGGGGGTTTGGGGGTCTTACTTCCCTCATTTTAACAGCTTCAGTCTTTGACTTTAAAACAGAATTCATCAGTCACAGCTGGTTTAACAGACATGTTTGTCTCTACGCTGTGACAATTGCACATCATAACGGTTTGGATCATTGTGGACTTCCTGTTTGTCTTTAAAACTCTCAGCTGTTGTCTCTGCTGCTGTGTTGACTGTTGCAGTTCCTCCGCCTCCACAACACATGCATACTTCATTTCCCAGCATGCCTCAAACCGGCATGCGTGTGGTTAACAGCAGGATCAGACACTGTAGTCTCTGTACATGATCCTTGTCTTAAATTCAAATAATGAAGAGAGTGAACCCAGCTGCAGAATGAAAGGCTGTGAACATAAGCCATGCCATTTCCTCCTCCTCAAGTAAAGGTGAACATCACAGGTAACTCTGACAGCTTAATTGGTACGTGGAGCCTTTGGTTGCCATGCAACTGTTAGCTAATGTGGAAGAATGGATTTTTCTGAAGATGGAAAAAAAAATCAACAAAAACTTTATTTAAAAAGAACACAATAGCTGTGCACTACAGGGTAGTTTTAATGGATATTATTATATGGGATAAAAAGCAGCTGCTGTTATTCTCACCATGGTTTGGAAGAAAATAGCTCCCATCGCCATACTTCAATCAGAGATGTCACAGCAGGTTTTTTACATCAGCTATAATTGCAAACACCTGCTGTGAGGTAAGACCAAGAGGAGAGCATGAACAAAGTTTAAACCTGCCAATGAATCAGTGCAGCCATAGTTTTATAGCTGGATTTCATGTAAGCTTAACCTTTAAAGTTTAACCTTTAAATTAGTCACTGAGAAATAAGGGTCTCCCACCAGGTGCAGCTATTTTATCATTGACAGGAAGCTCGACTCAACAAATCCAGGTGCTGATTCTATAAGCACTAAACAGAAAAAAACCAAACAGATCAGCACGCGCCGTCGAGTCTCACACTTCTTCAAAAATCTGAGGGCCCGCTCAGATTTCTCTTTAAGAGTCTTCAGTTTTTTGCAGAACAACTGCTCATGCCACTCCTATACACCACCAGAAAGCTCTGATTCTCAGGAATCTGATCATATAAGCCATTCCAGGATAAAACCACCACAGCAGCCACAATTGATGCATTTGTCAGGCTACAAACAATAATTAAAGTGGCACAGCTTATCATGAGAAGCTCTCTTGTACTCACCTGATCATGATATTCAATCAAGAACAGTCCTGCAGCATCAGATAGTCCTTACAATCTAAGTCCAGTCAAATGTTTAGTCCAAAAACAGGATCACAACCATAAAGATCCTTTAAATTGAAATTGTTCTCAATAGTCCACTGCATTTGCTGTAATGTTGTATTCCTGTTAGCAATGCTACATAGAAAACTATCTGCCACCCTCTGACCTTTCAATCGACAGCTCATCTAACCAATGGGGACCTTCCTTACGCTGTCTGTGGCCTACAACAGCCAATGAGGGCCTGGGTTGAAGAGAAATCCCCGCCTCTCTTGTGATGTCATCAGCCCCAGCCACATAAGGACTGACATGCTGCCAGGAACATAAAAAAAATGAAAATTTGTAAATAATCTGCAGTCACATAAATATGAGTGCAAATGCAAAATTCACATTTCTGTTTCTCCACAATAACAGCTGCTTTTATCATTTTTAACCTGTTTAATTATGCACTTTATAATATTCATACCTCCATTACTGGGCCAGTAACACCAGAGATTCTTCATAATGGACAGGAATCCTCAAAGTTTCACTTTAACACAAAGCCAAACATGACGTCTTTGTGTTGAAGCATTTAACATTCAACATTTTCTTTTATGTAAATGTTAGTGGTCACCATGGTAACCAAGGGTACTTTTTGGAGTCTCCACTTTGAAAACGTTTGGACTCTTTCCTCATAAAACAGGCGTAGAAACCTCCTCCCTCATTTATCAAACTTGATTTGGGTGTAGAAATCATTTTTGAAAATCTCTTTAATGTGAATGATAAGATCTGTATCCATTTGAGAGTCATTTAATATAACTTTCATAGTTTTTTTTCAAACCTTTATTTATTTATTTATTTATTTTTAGAGCAAAAAAAAAACTTAATTTGTCAAAGGTCAAAATGTCTTGGCTTTCAAAATAACCATATCACAGAGTAAAAACAGGAAACAGTGTTTGAATTTAAAGACAAATCATCAGTAACACACTCAGATCCTCTGACTGCAAAGTCATGCTGCTAAATGCATCCTGAGACAAAACACCAACAAACCTTGAAAGCTTATAGACAACTTGAAAGAACTTTCTTTGCATGATAGATCCATTATCTGTTCTCCACAGACCTTAAACTCTCATGTTGTTCTTCTTGCTGCCCAGAGAACATTCTCAGGGTTGATCTCTCTGTGCTCCAGAAGTATTCCCTGCTGTCCTCGACCAATGACCAAGCACAAAACCCTCTCCAAAAATGTTTCCAAAGAAGCCTGTCCATCCACGTGCCGACACACACAAACCTCAGCAGACCCTACCCTCTTTCCCGGGGTACATCAAATCTTGTCATCCAAAAAGATTTCCATTTGAGTGCTCCTATGTGATTGATTAGTTGGGGGGGGGGATCTTTATTCCATACAACTCTACCAAAGCACCACATGCATTCATTACTCATGCTTGTTGGTGTAACATTAAGGTTTTATATCATTTGCATGGTGTTTTGGGGAGACGTTTTAATTTAAAAAATAAAATGCCATTTCATCAATTCAAAAACTGAGCATAAGCGGAGTGAAATACCAGCTTAAACGCCAATCACTGCATGACATTGCTAAACTTTACCAGTGTTGAAAAGTAACAAAGAAGTTGTACTTGAGTACTGCACTTATGTATTTTTTAATATTATCTGTACTTTACTTGAGTTTGTTCATTTTAGATGTCATGACCGGGCTCAGGTGGTCACAACAAAGAAGGGAGACAACGCCATGGCAAAGTTTTTAAACAAGTCTTTATTGTTCATATCAAGCCAAATTGAACATTTAAATCAAACAGTTCATCTAACTGAACCAAATCAGACCGGATTAAATCAAATTAGACCAAATTAAATAATCAAATCAGGCAGTTTACCATTAATCTGAATTAAACCAAACTAAGGAGTCTGAAAAGCCAAATTAGACCAAATTACTTTAAGTTATGTCAAATCAAAACAAATTAAATACTTACAACATGAAGTAAGTCAGTAAAGTCAGTAGTGTGGGATGTGCATGAATGAGGACAATGTGTGTAAATGTTGTAAAATGCAAACATAACTAAAGCTCAACCTAATCTAACATAACTAAACCAAAGTGTGCTATACCTGTGGAGGCCAGGTCAAAGAGAGTGAGTGTGTGACTGCAGGAGCTTAAATAACCTCAACACACTGGGCCCAGGTGTGTGACATTACTCTAATCAAAGAGCTGCACTCACAGAAGCTGTTTCTCAAAGTCCAGGATCCTTCCACTGTGGGAAGGATCCATGAGTCAGGACCCTTGGAGGCCAGGCCAGAGTCCTCCCTCGCAACTCTTGAACACACATTTGGAATAGGCTAGCGAATGTGTGTGATTACATCATAGGCGGCAGCAGCAGAAATCAAACTGGGAGGGGTACTAACAACTTCTTTTTCAAGTTTTACCCAGCTCAGCCATCAGACTGTGTTATCACATATCACAAGTTATCGCTTCATCATATATTCAGAATATATATGATAATATGATCATATAACCATATTGATCATTTAATGTAATCATATAATATAATTCAATAAAATATGGCTGTACTTTTAGGCTACCTGTCCAGCTTTACTTGATGATATGAAATCATGATCCCAACATATTTACAGTGGAAACAGGACATTTGAAAGTGTATTGAGCGCGCTAGGACCTGACTTTCTCCTTATATTATGCTATTTTATTTGCAAGAGAAGGAAAACAATGCTCATTGGATTGTGGGTAATTCTTGCAAGCGAAGGATACACATGTGCATCCTTGGAAATTCTCTGTTTGAAGGACTCAGTCCTCGGAAATATTTTGAGGAGCCTCGAGATTGGAACAGTCCTCTGATGGCAGTCAATGACGTAGTATCCGTTTGAGGGTCCTTCCTTGGCTTTGAGAAACAGCCTGACATAGGCTGGAGACACTCAGGCTTCACATCATGACATCATCACATGATGTCATGGACATCACACAGACTACTTCTACTTTTACTTCACTCGTTAGTTGCTATTTTTTAATTGAGATACATTTTGTGGCTAAATGATTTTATTCAGCCCAGAAATGTGGCTTGAAGAGAATGGAAGCTAAGGGGTTAATGCTGACGGTGGCAGTGATGCAGCATCTTGAATGCCAAGCAGCATAAAAACCCAGTAACAGACAAAGAAGAAGAGGAAGCAGAAGAAGAAAAGTGAGGAGCCTTCACTAGTCCTTTCTTTTGGAGTCTCTAGGGATGAATCCAGCTATGTGCAGAGTGCTGCAGACAGAGACACTGACAGACCGCTGCCTGCTGCAGCTGACTAGTCTTGTTTGATCACATTTTTTTAAATTAAAAAATGCATGACCTAACTAACAAAAATTCCCCTCCAAAAACTCCAGCAACTGGTCCGCTCACCTCCCAGACGTTTACTGGCTGTTAAGAGAAGAGGCGATGCTACACAATGGTAAACAAGGCGCTGTCCCAACTTTTTAAAAAATGTGTTGCAACCAACAAATTCAAGATGAGCAAATTTTTTCATGAAATGGTCAAATGTCTCAGTTTCAATATCTGAAATGTTGTTTATGTTCTATTTTTGCATGTTTTTTAGATTTACAATCTACACAACACTCCAGCTTTTTCAGAATTGGGGTTCTGTCTTTTATAATCTCAGACAAGTTTGAAATACTCAGGACTGCTCAGGACTACTTTAAAGAGTCTGAATCCCCTTTGTGGTTAAGGATTTGATTTGTAAAAGCCAAACTCTACCGGATTATCTGGGCCAAAGACAGACTCAGCACAGATTCTTCCACCAATAGTTGGTAAAAGGCAATTTGGGCAAAAAAAAAAAAGCCATGTTCCTTCTGTAGTTTGAGTACAGCCAAAAACAAATTAAGCCACTTGCTGGTAAATATAGTGAAGCCAAAGAGACATATTTCCCCCAGGAGTTAGGGCAAGATCACATATAAATGATCATTTTGCCCTATGAGAGCTGGCTGTGCAAATAGCTTGCTGTTTGCTAACGCTGTTCACAAACAAACTTCAACTAGTGTGAATACTTCATTAGTTTTCCTGCTTGTGGATGTATTCCCACATGGCCAACACCAAGTTAATGCAGGCTGAAGGTAACTATTTTGACTTCTATCATTTGTAGTCTCAATGTGCTTTTGTAAAGTTACAGAACTTCTGATGTAATCGTTTGCTGTAATCCCTCTCCTCCCTGCTGCTCATGGTTGGTGTTTATGCATTCTGTTTGTCTACATGTCCCTGTACGGTTTCAGACAAGCTGTGACCCAACGCTGATGGTCAAGCAAGATGGTTGAGCTCAAATAAATTGGGGTGAAATCTGGCAAACATGTGTGGAGCAATGTGTGCACCGGCACAGCAGTTCGGTGACAGTCTGCATAATTTATCCATCCGCCCAACAACAAATGGTGAGAAATGAGGCAATAAGTGGTGATGTTTGATGCATGTTTCATAGATGTGCTTAAATTAAAAAAAAAATGCATCACACCTCAACTCCCGAGTGCTGAACAAATATTCCAATATTGAAATTCACAGTGTTGTTCACCTTCAAAAGATTTGTTCCTCACTGCTGTTAATGTAATTGCTTTCTGCCCCCCGGTCACTGGAATAAAATGTCCAAGGTAATAAGGCTGGCTTCTTTCTGCAGCGTTGAAGTGTGGATGTGCAATAATTCAGAGCCAGACAGATGCAACTTTGCATCATGCCATCCTGTAGGTAAAACATATAAGATTCTTTATGAGGACTGAATTGCTCTGTTTTGTTTATCAGTTTCATCCCACCTTCTGCTTCTCAGATTCATTTCACTCTCTTTCCACAAGCACCGTCTCATTAGTTTCCATGGTAACACTTTACAGTAAGGCAAACTGAAAGTGGCATAGTTCCTGAGTATTGAATGAGTTACTTATGTAAGGGTTAATGCCCGACGAGGTGTCCAATTATCAGGGATTAATGGACGACGTGGAAGCGTGACCGTGCAGCGTTTGGGCCCAGTTAGAAAGTGACAGGACCAATCAGAGACGAGGGGCTGTACTTTAGGGCGCGGCGAAGTCCTGACGTAAGCAAGGAGCAACAAGAGGCTGGTGCCGTTATGGCAGAAGACATTAGCGTTGATGCTGCTAAAGTAGTTTTATCAGAAATTGACTACATTTCTTTGTTAAAAGAACAAAGAACAGCAGTGAGTTGTTTTCTTTTCAAAAACGACAAACGTCTGTACTGACATATCTACAGTTGCCATTTTCCGCATTATGCAGTTCTCTATGGAGTTTACTCCTCGGTTGCGGCTATGTCACATGTTTTGTTGTTCTGATTGATATGACAGACAGAGCGTTCATTCAATCACCCTCCGAGTTTTTTTTCAAAGGCTCTGCCCTTTCCCAAACGCTGTATATCAGAGGTTTCAGGTAAAGAAAAAAGCATTTGTGATTTCAAATTTGAAAGCAAGAATAATATAATATAATATAATATAATATAATATAATATAATATACAATGATTAATATAATATAATATACAATGATATAATGATATAATAATTAATATAATATAATAATACAATGGATTAATGGACAACGTGGAGGCATGAACCATCCGACATGCAGTGGAGGATGGTTGCCTCTGCGAAGTCCATTAATCCCTGACCATTGGACACCTTGTAGGGCATTAACCCACTTATACCATGGTCACTTGCCAATAAAAATAATAAATGAAACTGCTAATTTATAATTTCTTACGTTTTGTGATCAAAATAGAAAGTTTTACTTAAACAAGAATTCATTTCCCCTAGCAATGCCTGAGGGCTTGACTATTAACTGGAATAGCCATTCCAATCCCATAACGTTCTTAGGGAATGTAAACGTTATTCAGTACTCCAGTAAATAGGGCGGGCCATAGATACAAAGTCATAACTGAACAAACACACTAGTCCACTCAGCGCACTTTCTGAATGGATTTATCAATGAAAAGACATGAAGAGGAGTGAGACTGAGAGTCGTCTGTGGTCAGACTATAAACCTCAACGTTAAAGTGAACAGTCATGAAAAGTCAGTCTCTACAAAGAAATAATGGCTTTTTTATTTTGTTTATGTTATTTGAATCTTCTGACAATAGTTCATAGCAGTTAGAACAGGAGGGAAGTAAGTTTTTGCGACACTCACCTCTCAGAGTTAAGGTGAGCGTGGAAACGAGACTTACATCGGGTATAGGAGATAAGACCGTCTTATGTTACTGGTCTTAAACCTGGAGTCTGTCATTTTATTTATGTCAGTTAAGTGGTGGTTGATGCTGGTCCACAGGCTCCTTAGGCTGGCAGCGCTGTACTCCCTGCTCAGAAAATATGACTGTCTCAGGTTCCTATGGTTACTCCTAAAGGCGTAACAGCTAATGGCTGCTGCGCATTAATTTGGAATGTGTAATGATTTTTTGACCAGAACTACTTGTGAAGTTCGAACAGTATCCATATATGAGGAGTTAATGGACACCAATGGAATTTCCAGAGCCAATCAGAATCAAGTATTCACCAAGACTGTGGTGTAATGCTAATTACACAGCAATGGGGAATAAATGAGTAACAAACTGGTAGCTAGAACACAAATAAGCAATTTACTTTGTTTTTTCACAGTGCATTTCCTTCATGGTGCCATAATAAAGCTCTGCTGTCTTGCATCATTCATACTGATACTAATACGGTATGGTGATTATAGTGCATTTGCAAAGTATTCAGACCCCCTTCACTTTTGTCAATTTTGTTATGTTGCAGTCTGATGCTACAGTTATTTCAATTTATTTTGTTCTCTTAGAAATCTACGCTCAGTATCCCATAATGACAAGGGGAAAACAGAATTATAGATTTTTTTTTTGCAAACTCATGAAAAATAAAAAACTGAAATATCCCACTGAAATAAGTATTCAGGCCCTTTGCAACAACACTTGAAATTTAGCTCACGTTCCTCCCATTTCCCTGAATCATTCCTGAGATGTTTCTACACCTAGATTGGAGTTCACCTGTGGTAAATTAAACTGATTGGTTATGATTTTGGAAAGGCACACACCTCTCTATAGAAGGCCTCCCAGCTAACAATGCATATCAGAGCAAAAACCAAGCCATTTGGACAAAGGGACTACCTGCAGAGCTCAGAGACAGGATTGTTGCAAGGCACAGATCTGGGGAAGACTACAAACAAAAAATCTTTTGCACTGGTTCCCAAGAGCACACTGGCCTCCATAATTTTCAAATGGAAGAAGTTTGGTACAACCAGGACTCTTCAAAGAGCTGGTTGCCCTGGAAACCTGAGCAATTGGGAGAATGGTCTTAGTAAGAGAGGTGACCAAGAACCCAATGGTCACTCTAAATGATCTCCAGAGATCCTGTGTGGAGATGGGACAAAGTTCCAGAAGGACAACCATCACTGCAGCCCTGCACTGATCAAGGCTTTATGGCAGAGTGGCTACACATAAAGTTTACAAAAAAAAAGCACCTGAAGGACTCTCAAGACTGTGAGAAACAAGATTTTCTGGTCTGATGAAACCAAGATTGAACTTTTTGCCCTAAATTCTAAACATTATGTCTGGAGGAAACCAGGCACCGCTCATCGCCTGCCTAATACCAACCCATCAGTGATGCACAGTGGTGGCAGCATCATGCTGTGGGGATGTTTTTTAGCAGGGACTGAGGGACTGACTGGGGGAAAGTTGAATGGAGCAAAGTCCAGAGAAGTCCTCAGTGAAAACCTGGTCTGCAGCACTCTGGGCTTCAAACTGGGCTGAAGGTTCACCTTCCAACATGACAATGAAGGTAAGCACACAGCTAAGACAACACAGGGGTGGCTAGGGACAACTGAGAATGTCCTTGAGTGGCCAAGCCAGAGCCCTGACTTGAACCCTATCAAACATCTTTGGAGACCTGAACATGGCTGTCCATTAATGGTCCCCATCCAACCCAACTGGATAAGGATTTGCAAAGATGAATGGCAGCAAATCCCCCAATCCAGGTGTGCAAAGCTTGTTGTATCATATTCAAAAAGACTCAAGGCTGTGATTGCTATAAAAGGTGCTTCAACTAAGTACAACACTGACAGAAGAGGAGGGGGGTCTGAATAGTTACTGATTATGTGTCCCTGCCCGTCAGCTATCAGGGTGTTTTAGCTTTGCAGGAAAGTGAGCAGCATGCTACAGCTGGGGCAGCTGCGGTTCAGCAGAGTTGGTTGTCCCTCAACCAGAAGGTTGGGGGCCCAAACTGCTCCCACTGCTGTGTCAGTGCCGTGAATGTGGGTAAATGGGATTCATTAACATTAGGGGTCTAACAGTTCACAAAGGTTACGGTTCAGTTCGTACCTTGCTTTTGGGGTCATGGTTTGGCTTTTGGTTTCGTTCAGAGGGAAAAACATGTGACCGTGCAGGCCAAACCGTGACCCGAACAAGCAGTCAGTTCCTCACATTTTATCCTTTTTATAACTTATTTGTTACCTGCTATGGGGTAGTTACTTATTTAATACCTTTGAAATACTCAAATTTTTCTGTGTGTTATTGTATAATGTTGCCATATCCATCCCTGCACAGGACAGCTGTCTGCTTTTCCTCCTTAAACCTCCAGCCTTTACAGGCCTGTGCAAACTATGGCAGCAGGCATGATGCTCAGATTATAAAGACCTACTCCCTTGGGATGAAACCAATGGAGACCCAATATGAGATAGACTTAACCCTGTGCCTCCTTATATACCAATCAAGTAGATAAATAAAGGTTTAATTAAGACTCCTCCTCAAAGGGGTTATGGGTCTTGGGAGATGGTGACTGAATGGGGGAGGGGGTATAAAAGGCACAAAAGAGGCAATACTTGAGCTTCACCTATGGAATAAAGCACAATAAAGGGATATTTATCAAATTTCAGGGAGCCCACAGGCTATTGAACACCACATAATGAAAAAAAAAACTGGATTACCGCTTGTTCATTACAAAAAAAAAAAAAAAAAAAATTAATAATAAAAAAAAAATCAATTCAATTATTTTGCATTTATCACCTCTCCCAACGAGCAGAATGCGTCTTATAGGTGAGGCATCAAGATTAATTGCTGTGGAAATTAATTTGCAGAATAATTTTCATCATAAGCAGAATTACATTTCTGCTTTATCAGGATGAGTCAGAGGATGTTTGTTGTGTGGATGTCCTCTATGCTGCGACTACTCTGTGGGCAGAATCCAATCTGGCACACGCTTTATATTAATTTGGCTGTTTGGAAATGCCTGAACACAAAAGTCATCTCATTCAGTCTGCCATGCACATTAAATAAAAAAATGCGGAAAAATAAACAAGCTAAAACTGTTATTTTTTATGTTTAAATGTGAAAATATAACAACCCCAATTCCAACAAAGCTGGGGCACTGTGTAGCTTGTAAATAAAACAGGATACAATAATTAGTAAATCTCATGAACCTATATTTTATTCACAAGAACATATTATATGTTGCTCATATATAACATATCAGACGTTAAAGCTGAGACATTTTACCATTTAATGAAAAATATTCGCTCATTTTGAATTTGATAGCAGTGACACATCTCAAAAAAGAAGGGACAACGGAAGGCTGGAAAAGTAAGTGTTACATATGAAAAACAGCCAGAGGAGCATTTTGCTACAAATTATGTTAATTGGCAACAGATCAGTAACATGACTGGGTATAAAAGGAGCATTTTAGAGAGGCAGAGTCTCTTAGAGGTAAAGTTGAGCATAGGTTCACCAATCTATGGAAAACTGTTAAAAATTCTCGAACGTGAAGCCCATCCGAGGTCTGAGGCGTTTAAGGAAATGAAGAGCTTTGCTTTGCTTAGCTGCTCCTTCTTCATCAGATTCTTTCATTTGAACACCATATGTTCACTGTGCAGATATAACACATTCTGTCTAATCAAATTTAATCTGCACTAGTTTTACAACCACAATTCCAAAAAAGTTGGGGCGCTGTGTAAAATGTCAATCAAAAAATTGCAATGATTTGTAAATCTCATAAACCAATATTTTACTTACACTGGAACATACACAACCTATCCGATGTTAAAAATGACACATTTTACCATTTTATGAAAAATATCAGCTGTTTTGATTTTCATGACTGCAACACATCTCAAAAAGGTAAGGACGGGGCAACAAAGGCTGAAAAAGTAAGTGGTGTGAATGAAAAACAGTTGGATGAATACTTTGCAAGAATGAGGTTAATCAGCAACAGGTCAGTAGAATAACTGGGTATAAAAGGAAAAAAAGGCATTTTAGAGAAGCAGAGTCTCTCAGAAGTGAAGATGGGCAGAGGTTCAACTATCTGCAAAAAAAAAAAAAGTCTCAAAATTGTGGAACAATTTCAGAAAAGACTTTTAATATCCAACCATCTACAGCAGGGCATCAAACTCAATCACAGTAGGGGCTGGGTTTTGGATTTAGGTCTAACCTGAAAGCCTAACAGGGTTGTAAATTCAAAAAAGTAAAAATGATAAGTTGAACAGCTTAAATCTGAGATAAAAATTCCAATTTATTAGTTCAAAAGAAAAATAGAAAATAATGTTTTTAAAGAGCAAATATATGAAGAGAAAGTTAAAATCATAAGTTTGAAAGGTTAAAATATAACATCACATTTGAAATAATGAGTTTAAAAGTCAAAATAGGACTTTAAATGTTAAATTGTGAGTCTGATTCATCCAAATATGGGATTAAAAAGCCAAAATTAAGGAGCTGAAAATGTCAAATTATGAGCTAGAATTCAAAATAATGACTTAAAAAGCTAAAAATATGACTTAAATTCACAATTGGGAGTGTTTAAAGGTCAAAACGTGATATATAAAAGGAAAGACTTTTAATTCAAAATGCCAAAATATGATACAAAAAATTGATGTTATGTTTTTAAAAGTCAAAATATGGGATTAAAAAGCCAAAGTAAGGAGTTGAAATGTTAAAAATGTTACTTAAATTTAAAATTAGGAATCTGAAAGATAAAAATGTGATATATAAAGTTCAAATTCGGAGTTGAAAAGGTCAAAATATGAACTGAAAAGTCAAATCATAAGTTTGAGACGTAATGTTGAGATGCAAAATTGAAAACATGAAATAAAACACAAATTATTCAGATTATTATCGCTTAACAAGGATATTTTAAATAATCAAGTTGAAGTTTACATTATTATACTGGAGGAAATCTGCAGACCTCTTACTGGTGGGCCAGTAACAATACAAATATGAAATGATCTTGCAGGCTGGATATAATCGTCCCACGGGCTGGATTTGGCCCCCGGGCCTTGGGTTTGACATCTGTCTGATTTTTCTGATTTTCTGGGGGGATTGTGGACTGGCCAGGGGCACATACTTTTGTTAGAAAAGCCTGAAAAAGGGATTTTTGCATAATATGTCCCTAATTGGCATTGTAGAAATGAAAAAGGGACATACTATAGGCTACTTCCTGTAGTAATGCAGCGTGTCACAACACCTAAATCATCTCAGACTGATTTCTTGAACATGAAAATGAGTTCACCGTACTCCAGTGGCCTCCACAGTCACCAAATCTCAACATAACAAAGCACCTTTGGGATGTAGGTGTTTGTATTATGGATGTGCAAACAACAATCTGCAGCATCTGTGTGATGCCATCATGCCACGATTGGACCAAAATCTCTGAGGAATGTTTCCATGCTGAGTCTGTGCCATGAAGAATTAAGGCAGCTCTGAAGGGTGTCCAACACTCACCAGCAAGGTGTGTCTAATAAAGTGACCAGTTAATATACGTAACATGTTAGAACAGCTTATGAAACTTGTTCTGTTCATATAACTGCATGTCAGAGTTGAGTGAAAGGTTTTATTTTTGATCATGTCAGGGGGAGCATAGCAATCATCTATTGTGTCTTAATGGTAGACTTTGTCCAGCTCTGCAGTTTCACAGTTGAGCTTTTGTGGACTATTGTCATCCTGATTGCAGTGCCTTAGTGGAAAAGTTTTAGTTCTTTTCCAAGGATTTAACTATCCACTGCAGAACTACAATAACAGCCATGGGCGCCATATGAGGCATAATTGTTGAGGGCTAAATTAGACCAGGTTGAAAGAGATCCTTGTTAGAAAAAATAGCAAAGAGAGCAAACTACAATAAAGTATCATTTTATCATGAAAGATCATAAGAGAAACAAGCTATAGGTGTAAAAGGACCATTAAAATTGCGAGGCAGAGGAGCTTAGCACCCACTTTGGCTATGATAAATATTATCTTTGCAGAATTATGTATATCTTGTCCTATTTCATTAAGAATGGGATTGCCTTTGTCACAATTTCATCAATATTCTTGGGTGCCAGTTTGATTTGTGCTATGATAGTAAGGTACTGAGACTCTTTTAAGTATTGGGATTCGATAGTGTTGATTGATGCAATTTTCTTTTCCTTTATAAACCAAACTAGTCTGAAAACAAAGCACTTCATGTCAGTCAGTAAGCCTGAACTGTTTTATCATCTAATTTTGTATTTCCGATCTGTCAAACAATCAGCTGCAACATCAGGATGACTTATTCCCACCAATTCACTTCCTCTGTGAATAAATATTTCCAGCATTTATGAATGATCATAGAAAATACAACAGTTGTGTTTTCTCAGATATTGAATCTTTAGCTACTGGGGATGGGTGTTCATTGTATTTTCAGTACAAATGTAAACCAGGGCTATTAACAGTATAGATATATTGAGAAGATCAACACAGAGATCCATAGTATGAAGGAGATGGTTGAAGCTTTATTAGCTGGGTTTCCATTACAGTTTTTGGCAAAATAAAAGTGATATTTCTTAAATTTGGCAGGATTACAGAATCACAAGTGAAACTTTTTTATCCATTTATTTAATTACCTACCTACCTAGGGAGGCGTTACAATACTGCAAAGTGAGAACAGCTGAGAACAAAGACAGGAAGTCACAGTTGCTTGTGTAACTTGTTCTGTTTCATTTCAGCATTTCAGTTCTAATCATTTGATTGATCAGTGGGACATACTGCAGTTTTTAATTTGCAGATTAAGTGCTCAGTCCTGATGGGTGTCTACTCAGTTAAATCCTAAATCATTACTCTCGGTCAAATCACCCTGCTGCCATCACATCTTAGCACCTGTCTCCTCTCCTCTGTAGTCAGTCTGTTGTGTCATTGTGACTGCTGCAACCCTCCTCCACCCCAGCCACCTCCTTTACATCTTATCTGTATCTGGGTTCAGCTCCATAGAAGTCCATCCATTCCTGCATCCCTTCATCACCACCTCCAAGTCATCTCATCAGTTTTCCTACCAAACTCCACAGAAGTCCACTCCTTATCTTGTACTACTCCTTTAATCGACACAAATGTCCAGACTCCATAAGAAGGGTATCCTATCCTGCTGTAAGCCTTTCTAAGCCTACAGAAAGACTTGTAAAATAAAATATTCTTAAGTGGTATTAGAGCTCACAGCTATTTTTTTTCACCATCATGTCTCGTCTGGACTTTTTTCTTAAAAAGTTTGTAAAACATCAACGCTGTGGTGCACAGTCAAGCTCTATACATCTGTTTTTTCAGGACAACCTGGGCTTTAAGAATATATCAACTACAGTAATGTCACTTGAAAAAGTTATAAGACTCTTAAGACAAAATAAAAAGACAAATCGGAATTTGAAACCCAAAGATCTTCATTGATAACACACAGTAAACAATCACGACAAAGCATTTTCTTTGCATAGACTTGTTCTCCCATCTCTTGGGGACAAAACAATGAAAAAATAAACTTTCTGTGACTAACGGTTTTCAAAATATGTACATATATACAAAAAAGTCCATGCACTATTTTGCAGTTAGAATTATTTGTGTCATTCCTTTTAGCAGTAGAGAAGCAACTGGTCGACTACAACTCCCACAATGCTTTGCATCTAACAGTTGCTCTCAACAGATATGGCCCACCGAAGAAAGCCAAAGTACATGATCGAAAATGGAATAAAAATGGACAAGAAGACGCTTATTATCAGATTTAACTCCATGGATTTAATATATAAAGACCCTGAAAAGTCACTGAAGTTCCGGGCTCGCTAGAACGGCGTCTTTAAGGGCAACGGAGACATCGAGGGTAACGGAATAATGGTCAGCTTTCAGAGGAAACAAAGAGTGTCTACGACATATGGTTCGAAAGTTATTTACGTTTTTCTAAACTGTGTTGCTTCTTGTTATATATGACAACGCTGTCCTCAGAGACCCCGGGAAGTCAGCCTAGTTCTGGGCTCACTAGAAAATGTTCTGAGGAATAATGTGACGAAATGTGATAAAATAAAGGAATACGTCAAATTTTAATTGTTACACTACAATGAATAAAAATTACAATTTTTAAATAACATTGAGATATTCAGTCTTTAAAAATCTGATGGGGTTGATAAAAAGGGCATCTGCGTCTGGTTTCAACAGATATAAGCACTTTTATAATTCCTTTTTTTCTGAGCTTAGGATCCATTATCCTGATCCATTAGGGAAATATGAACTGGTACGGTTTTACAACCTCACAAATCAAAGCATTCCTTTTTTTTCCAGCTGCAACAACTGGGTTATAAACCAGACTAAAACACAGAGGTGTCAATACGGAACCAGGCCAATGGTGTATCACGCTTTCATGTGGATTCACACCTTCAGTATTGTCCGTCTGCCAGTGTGTCTCTCTCCCTCTCACACACTCTCTCTCATACACACCACAGTCACTCAAATGAGTATTATTGCGTGGTTGTATCCCACTGCTGTGTGTGACACAGTTTATAGGCCTGCTAGCTTTTAAGTGGCCTTTAAAGATGTTCTGCTGAGCCATTAGCAGCACTTCACCATAAAACTACATCATTTAGAGAGCTGATTCACTGAATTGTGGCTGTGCCCTTAAAGACTGGAGTTACTAGTCTAAAAGTAGGTCTGTCCTTTCTGAAGTCAAGTTTTTGCGTGTGCATGCTCTTGATTCTGAATTCATGTGTATACTTTGCGTGCTGTGTTCGTCCAAGTGTGTAACAGATAGCAGTGGAAGATCTTTTTTTCTATATTTAAGAGAAGTGAACAAAAGGCCTGGTCAGACTTTGCCTCAGGTTACTATGGATCTCTGTATGCAGCATGGCTGTCTCTTGGCCCTCCGTCCCCGTGCCACCTCTACAAGCAGCCCCCTTGGGTCCAAGTGACCCACCTCCCACCATCCTCAGTCCTTCCATCTCCGTCCACAGCAGCACTACTCGTAGCTCGCTCCTGCCCGAGGCCACGGCTGACTTTCTCTGCAGTTTGCCGTGATATAGCACAGAGTGCAGACAAGCCATCTCCTCCTCTCCTCCATCCCCTCGGAGAGGGGGGAGCGCTAGGGTTGACCGATTTAACAGCTGCTGGGTAATACACAGAAAGTCATTTGTTAAAATCTAATTGATCGCTCCATTTCCACCTCTACACTCGGAGGATGTTCTGTGTGAGCGGGGTTGAACAACAGATGCTGTCTGTCCTATAAAGGCAGGAAAAAGGACGCAGCAGTGGAAGGAGATCAGCATGAGACTTAATGAGACATTGTGTATGCCGTAATCCTGTGTGGCTTTGAAATGAATGAATGAATATTAAGGGGCACTGTCAGATAGATGGATGGATGGATGGATGGATGTTTTATTGATTCCGGCAATAGCAGTGTACAAGACACATGACACGAAAATCAGTCACATCTAACATCCCCAATGTCCCCTCCATGTTAACCAGTACAAAAATCACAATTAATTTATATGTGTAGGCCCTGACAGGAATCTTACCCAGAAATCCTGTGGTGTGGGGAACAGTGAGGACAGCCCACAAGGAACAGAACGCAGTAATGGGGTAGCCTTGCAAAGCAGATGGATACGTCCGTTTCCTTGTTTCTCACTGGCGAATCCATCTTGAAGAAAGTGACAGGACCAATCAGCGACAAGGGGCAGTACTCTCAGGCGCAGCAGAGTCGTGACGTAAACGAGCAGCAGCAAGAGCTGGTGCAGTTATGAAGGAAGAGATTAGCGTGGATGCTGCTAGAGCGCCATTTTTATCAGAATTTGATGACATTTCTTCATTAAAAGAAGAACAAAGAACAGCAGTGAGTTTTTTTCGTCGTGTACTGACATGTCTACAGTTGCCATGGTTCACATTATTCCTCGGAAGCTGCACATGCGCACCTCGGTCGTAGCTGTGTCACATGTTTTGTTGCTCTGATCGGCCCATAAAGATGTGGCAGACAGAACGTTCATTCATTCATACTGCGAGTTTTTTTCAAAGGCTCTGCCCTTTCCCAAACGCTTTGTACTGAAGGTTTTCCAGATGGATGTATGAAACACATCACAGCATAACTTTCAGACATTTAAGTCAAGAGTTGAGAGGAAGCATGCTTTTTTTCAAGGCAGAAGTCACAAACATTACTTGTTGTAAATGATATACAGTGATTTCTTTTTTATTTCACAAAAATTTGATTGCTTAATCCACATGCATCTTTGATGCTTAATAGCTCAAATCACATACATTTAAATCACCCTAATTTTTATCATCACTTTATTCAAATACTAAATAAAAATGTTTGAGTTGTTAGTGAAAAATTATCAAAACAATAAGATTTGCTGCTATTATCATCAAATCACAATGATTTTCCTCATCAGTCTCAAGTTAATCAAATCAATTTATAATCTATCACATTTATTTATTCAGTTTTTAATCATCTCTTCTATCATTCATTTTTGTTGCTTTCACCCCTCATATTCCTCCGTTCTCTGGCATTGTCAGGACATTACATCAGAAACTGAAGAAGCGACCTTCTAACCTTCATCAGGATGACCTTTCTCTCTGTTTCATTTTCACCTTCTTGCTGGAGCCTGGATCTTTTATCTCAAGGCTTTACCTGCAGCTGCAACCAACAGCTGAGTTCTCACCGTAACATCCTGTTTATGAACCGGCAGCAACACCTGCCCCCAGCCTTCTGGATCCTTAGAGAGCCAGATCAACCAACAGCGCCAGAGCCATGTCTGTGGTCCACGCTGATCAGAGCCATATCATTATATCAAATCGAAGTTATCACCCACCTCCCCCAAGTGCAATTCTCACCTGCTGAGCTGTGACACGGCAAGCACTATCCATCGCCCACGTTTGTCTCTCACCTTGCTCCTTGTGGTCACTGGTCAACATATACAACCCTGCCTAACATATATTCAGCACATGTTGAGTGCCTGGCAACAACCGCTCCCTGAACATTAGTGGAGAGCAAGTAGCTAATTATAAAACCACTCTGGGTGCCTGGTTGTTTCTCGGCATCGCTGCTGTGCCGCTCCATGCAGAGTAGGGAAAATGAGCCTGTCAGCCCAGTCCCAAGCTGCTGTGATGAGTGCAAATGAGGTAAGGCCCTGGAAGCCTCTTGGGGAGCTCCATGAGGGAAGGTGGTGCTGGAGGGTGTAAACACACTCACACAGAATCACACATGTACACCTAGAGCACACAGACCGACAGCTCTGATTCCTAAGCTGTCAAGCAAAGTGGGTCGATATGTGACAAACAAGAGGGACTTTAGATCCTGGTGCCAGCCTGCACAGTGTGATCAACCAACAGGTCTGTGTCACGCTGGGGGCTGGGCTCAGTCACCCAAAAACCTACAAAAACATCTACTACTTCAGGCTTAAATGAGAAATTAACATCCCTGCTGAATGCCACCACTGTGCTCCTGTTGATAAAAAAGAAAAGACATCGGAGCGACCTGATTAAAAAAAGCAGCACTGTGTCTGAGTCCATGTGTGGATGGTGCTGTGTAATGATGGTCAGGACCAGCCTGTCATTATTAAAACACACAGGAAGTCCCATCACTGCTTTTAGGAGACAAACTGCTGACAGCAACCTGCCTCTAAAGAAGATGATAAGCACCATAGACATGTTGATGCTGCACTGACTAGCTGGGTCGTATGTCAACGTCATATCGGTAGTAGTAACCTGAAACACCAGATGGGTGTGTGAAGATTGAAGGAGATTGAAGGAAAAAAAAATTGTATTGTATGTTCTTTTTAATAGCCATAACTTGTTCCCTCGTTCACTCTCAGGTACCTCGTAGTATTTTTGGAGACTTCTGATGATATGCCTCATAATCAAATCTGGAACCACACTGTTGAGCTCTATCTCCAACACAAGTTAGTTTGGTTTAATCCTTGTCTTTATTCTTATTACTTCATTAAGTCTATCAGAGCATTTCCACAGCTGGTACTCCAGACCGGCAGCAGTGCTTGCCTGGAGCGCCACTTCGCTCTGCTTCTTTCGAGATTGCTGCAGGTTTACTTTTAGCGCCGGCCGCTGCCAAACTGCATCAAAACCCTTAGATCAGAAAGCTTCTAAAAAGAAGTCACAAGTGTAGAATATCTGGTTCTTTTAAAATACAACACAATGCAAGGACTCCTGGTCGCAAATCATCACTATATCGATATTATGTCTCATCCTGCAGCGAGAGCAAAGGGTCACTGAGAGGTCAGTGGGTCACAGAGCTACAATGGTGCCACTGACAAGGAAAAGTTAACTTTTGATATTTAGCCAAAGAATTTCACATAAAACCACAGATCCTTTAATCAAACATTTACCTTTTAACTTCCTAATGTACTCCTCCAAAGGCAGCATCAATAATATCATGGACTTATACCAGAAAGGATGATAAATTAAGCCCAAAAGGTAAAAATGTCCGATGTTGACATACTATTCCTGCGTGAACTCGCAGTTCTCCTGTGATCTCACTCGCTTACAGTGGGCGAGGTCGCTCGCTTTCAGTCAGACCAAACTGCTCTGGCGCTCCGGTGTGCAGTGCAGTCATCCTGTGTGGAAATTGCAGGTAAGCTGTAATTATCAACATTAAAACAAAAAAGTCTTGGAATGTTTCATTTTTTGAATCACATCACAGGAAAAAACACATTTTTTAATGATATTGTATCTTTTTGAGATACACTTGTGTGTTCCCCACGACATGTCAGCCCATGCTAACAGCATGGATGTTGATATTACAGACCAGAAAGTGACCTTAACACCATTCAGAAGTAAATTCAGGGTTTGACTGCTCTTATGCTTTGTCGTGAGGAAAATCCAGCTTGTTGATCTACGTAATCAATGAACCAGTTCAGAGATAGAAAGACCATTTGATAAAAAAAAAAAAAAAAAATGAGGATGCTACCACAAAGTTAAAAACGTGGTCAGACTGCAAGTGTAGTGCCCAACGCCAGCCCGTCCTGTCATTAGCTCCCATCAGTGTCTGAGCTCGCTCCACACAGACTGCCTTTTTGTGCCGTGATCACAGCCTCACATGAGTGCAGGCAGGCTAGACACCTTTGATTCCTCGCTGCTTTCATTTCTCTGCTCTGTACTTCTCTTTTCCCTCTTTCTTCATCCACATACCTCCACCCCCTCCCTCCCTCTGGCATGGTTTTATTAGTGGCTGTCCTAAGTTTTTTATTTCATTTTGGTGACTGACAGCTGAGGTGATACCTTCCCATCATTTGCATATTATTCCTTTTACTCTCCGTACCTGGCACTAATGGCGGTGATTCCCAGACCGCCATTCCTGAATTAGTGTGCTCCTGCCTGGGAGTGGGGGGCTGCTAATCAGGCTGTGGTGAGAGGAGAAGGACGGCTTCAAATTACATCCTTTGCAGTCAACAGGAGGTGCACATGAAAGTGCGACATCCTGCCGTTTTTCTCCGAGCTAAGGAAGTTTGCAGATCGACAGTGACAGCACCCCGCTTACCTTTGAGACACCCACTAGAGCATCTCCAATTAAAAGCCTCCTATGATTTCCTCTATTAATAATAAATGCCTCTGTGCTCAGTGGAGCTGTGATTGCCATGTGTCTGTGAGGCTTTTTAGTACATTTTTGTGAGACATATATTTGCTTGAGTCGTCCCTGCGGTTTCCATGAGAGCTTCCAAGAGAGCTTGCATGTGCTGTGCCTTTTTGATGTGCATCCACTGGGGTGTTGGGTTTCATGTGGTCTGCACCTCCTGTCTGTGGTGGTGGTTTACCCTTATAATCACGACTGAAAAGCCATAACGTGCCTCTCTGGAAACTAAAGATGCCACATTGGATTTCAGCTGGAAATCTGAAGAGGTGCCTCTCTCCTCGCTGCTGAGGTAGATGCCGGGAAGGCAGAGGCAGGTTTCCAGGAAAAATGTGTTGCTATGAACACAGTCTGCCCTGTGACATCTGCACAAATATTAGTCAGCTTTTAAATCACCTGCTGCAGGTCCTTATTAACAAGCACATTACTTTTGTAGCCATGATAACAGCTTCATAACAAACTGCATAAAGAGCAGAATGTAATAATTTGAAGCTGCCGAGCAATGCTAAGCTTTATCGGAGTCATTTGTGGGGGAAAAAAAAAAAAGAGGTGTGATTTTGTGAGGTGAAGAATGAGTCCCTGAGTGCTTTTTAATCAGGGGACAAATGAGTCAAGTATTTGCCCCCTTCACTTTGATTTTTTTTTTATTTGCATATTTGTTACACTCCAGTGTTTCAAGTAAATATACAATGCAGTTTTTAAATGATGATTTCATTTTCTAAGGCCCGCCACACTCCAGACGATTTTTTAATCTGAAACGATTTTAAAACCGTGGGTGACCACAGACTTCAGGACAATCTCCAAAGATTTTTCATCTTTAATCCTCTGAACGCACACACTAGAAGACTCAGCCAGATTGTCAGATGACAAGAGACCACACACCTGCCGACCTGCCTACGACCTCGCATGATCACGTGACTTCAGGGAAAAAAAAAAAAGACACGGATGTCTGTCGATACCGTCTTGCTGTCTCTCCACAACAGGCTGCCCTGGCATGTGTGACACGTGCAGCAAACATCATAAAATAAGGGAAAGACTCAGGACGAAATCCTGGCTGGAATTAAGCTACAATTGTGTCTATGGTTGTGAGTAGTAAATGTACGTATGATCTGTCTGGTGATGCTACCCAGTGTGCTCGCTCTCATTGGTTATTGTGGGTACTTTGCCAGTGGCACTAAGACCTAGAATCGTAAATATCAAACATGTTTGATATTTATGATTCAGGGTCTGGGAGGCTATGACGCACTTTGGAGCAGTAAATTAATCGTATTGACACCACACACATGCAGACTAATCAGACAAATAATTGTTTACGACGAGGCTCCAGTCAGTATACACCCCCACAATTGTCAGGGGGGTCAAATCTTGCCTAAAATCGGGCATAAAATGCTGTAGTGTGTGGCCGGCCTAAGGGGGAAAAAGCCCGGATTGAGGAAGTAATAGCCCTCTAAACCTAATGACTTGTGGTTCCACTCTTGGCAGCAACAATCTGACAGGACCGGCCTGCCAGCAGTCCTGTCCACAACTGTGCAACTGTGTCTTAGTCTTGAAGTGAGAAGGTTGTGGGTTCGATCCCCAGCTCTTGCAGTCTCATGTCAAGGTGTCCATGGGCAAGATACTTTGCCCAAATTTGCTCCCACAGCTTCGTGGGTGGCGTGTAAATGGGTATTGATGTATGGATGGGATTAGCTAAAAGTGATGGCCAATTCTCCATACACTGCAAAACATGGAGTGGCCTTTGGTGTTGGAGTTGGTTAACATTGTTAATTCAACTCTGTAGAGAGTCACACATCCATGCACTGAACACTGCCATATCAAATCTGGGAGAAGCAGCATTTTCTCATCATGCATTGTGTTTAGATGTGTTTTAGATGTATTTATATGTGTTAAGATGTCATCTGTTGTACTGTTATCATTACTGTGACTCATTTGCTAATGTTTCTAGTGTATTATTGTTGTTTTTCTATGTCAGACACATCTGCACCATGAGTGAAGTTATCCATTGAGTTAGTGACTTCACACATGTGGCATGTAGTCGAGGGCAATACTGCAAAATTTAATATCGACCCAATACCAAGTAAATACAGGACCAGTATCACAGACACTTGATACCGATACATTTAACTAATAAAAGCAGCAGTATACATAATTATTAAATTGATATAAATAAGGCTGGTAAAAACTCAAAAATTAATGTAACATTTATTTATCAGTCTTAAAAAGAGATGGGTGATACCATTTTTTAAAATTCGACACAGATACCAATACTTTTAGATGTAATTTTATCGATACTGATACAGATACCAATACCTTTAAAGAAAGAATAAAATATTGAACTTGCAAACTTTAAAAAGGTACAATTTTCAAGCAAATAAAAAGGCGTATGCATATCATTCAAAAATTCATGAAGGGAGAAACTTCAATTAAAATGAAATATTTGTTCAAACAGGTAAAAGATAAAATAAATCAAATATTATCATAGCACAAACGTGTATTGAAATATCAGCAACTTAAAAATGCCCATTTCATTTTTAATTCAGATAGAAGGGCTATATTAGCCACCTATAGCCACTAGTTTCAAGCAAAAATGTGAGAAATACAAGTCATCAGTGATTTTCATAGAAATATTTATCTTTTTATGTTTCTACAACTTTGTCTTTATACATTTTATGGTACTGGCATCTGGTCTCAGTATTTTTTTATGTTTTCGTACAATTTTCAAATTTACTTGGGGACAACACTGAGTGAGAAAAACAGCCAGGTTCACATCACAGACTATAAAATGAATTCATATGCGAGAGAGTAGAGAAAACAGAACCAAACACAAATTTGCTTACTTTTTGTGCCAAGTTTAGACAGAGGATTGGACCAAGTATGGAACCTTGGGGGGCACCACTGGATAAAGTAGCAGAGGATGAAGATGAGTGTTTAATTAAACACAAGTTTGTTGCAAACAGCTCTTAGTTACTCATTCCTTTCTGAGTAACTATGGCAGTTTTTGTGTATCTTATTGTAAAGTGTTGCTGAATGACTGAATACTACTGTCGTCTTCCTGGAGGTCAAGCCTTTTCTCAGGGTAATTTGCACAAATGAAAGGAGCTAGTGTAGTGAGAATAAACTTCCCCATAAAGAAAAATTTCCACAGAGGACAATAAGGCTGCCTGATGAGGGCACAGTGTCAAAATGACTCATCTACCTGCTCACTCTGTTTCTCATTTAACCACGCAGTCCATCATAGCGTGTGCTGTCCCAGCACTCGAGCTGAAGCTAATGCATCCTGATTGCTGGTTTATTTACATCTCCTATCACTACAGCACAGCCCTTTATATTCAAATGTCTTTAAGTGTCTTTCATTCACTCCCCCACCACCTCTCCATTCTGCAGATTCAACTGATTTTTCTAATGCCTCCAGGACTTGATCAATATGCATGACTTAAGGTGTCGGTTATCAACACACGAGTGGTTTTTCAGGCAACATTATCCTTCCTGGGCTCCTGATTTGTACCTGAATAATGTCGTCTATGGATTGGTGGTGAGTGCACGTGGCGGGTAATCAACAGACATTCACTGTGCCTGTCATGCTAACGGAGAAATTTGTCCCAGAGGTACAGGGGGCGAGATGCACATTAGTGACCAAAGTGTGCTGTAGGACATGGGGACCGCTGTGACAAACACTGGTGATAAATGGAGAGGGTGTGACCTTGTAGAAGACCTCTCTGTTTTCAGCCTTCCTCCTTTTTTCTTCTTATCTTATTGTTTTTCAGATGAATATCACACTAAACCTACTTAAAAATAACCATACCAGTGCAGAAACACAAAGGCACATTTTCAGCTCCAACACAAACAAATCTCCACCAAGTAAAAATGAGACTTACTTTAATGCGGTATCCACTCCTACAGAAGCACAATGAAGAAATGTGACTTCCCAGACCTCAATTACAGAGACGGACAGTGGCAGAAATGTGAAGAAATTACAGATGAGGCTATTGTTGCTTGTGCTTAATACTAGACGGTGCACACAGAGACATTAGAGGTGTTTAATTCTGAGTGACACAGCTGATCTGTGTTTGCAGGGAAACAGTCTTGGTGGTGTGATGTCGCAGTCAGCTGGGATCTTTGTTTGTATTTGGCCAGACACATTGACTGTAAACTAATGTGCACTGTGTCTCTGTCTCCTTCTATTGTGCAGAAATGAAGCAGTAACCCGAGGGAAGGGTGATAACATTTGCAGTTTCATAATTTTGGGGCTAAGACGTGTAGCAATTGGAGCTGGGTGGAGAAAGTATGGAATCGATGTTATTGCTAATGTTACTGTGTCAGGAATTATGAATCAAATGACTGCAGAAAGATGTGCAGTACTTCATCATGATGACTTTGCAATTTAATACATAAACGCACTTCAACAGTGTGAAGTAAAACCATGATTTAGGCTAGAGATATACATTTTATTCACAAAACGATGTGGCCACACTTGTTAATTATTGAATTCAGGTGTATAAAGCCAAGCACCTAGCCAAGCAGTCTCCATTTGCAAGCATTTGTAACACAAAATGTTTTGTGAAATTTCACCCCTGCTGCATATTCCACAGTCAACTGTAAGTGATATTATTAGAAAGTTGAAGCATTTAGGAACAACAGCAACTCAGCCACGAGGCAGAAGACCAGGTAAAATCACAGAGTCAGGCCAACGACTGCTAAGACACATGGTGCGTAAAAGTCACCAACTCTCTTCAGACTTTTCTGACAAAAGTATGTGCCCCTGGCCTGTCCACAATCCCCTAAAGTTCCAGAAAAATTCATCCCCCATCCCTCCCCCCTTTCTTTCTCCACTTTTCAGAAAATGTGTGCTGAAACAAGCTGTTCTCAGATTTTCCACACATGATGTTATATGGGGAGTGAGCCCTGCCCCCAGGTCTGGTTGGCCCTCCCTAATTGGAAGAAAGTTTCCCCCTCCTCTCCTGGTCTTACTCTTAGCTGCCAGCTCCACATCCATGATGCCACATCCATTTCCTGAGAGGGGCGAGGTCAAGGGCGGACTCAGACAGCTCAGTAACATTTAAAGCCACAGACACAGAAACAGCTTGTTCTGAGCAGGGCTGATACAGAGGGTTTTTTTTACATGCAAAAATCCAATACTGGAGTGTTTTTTTCAGCAACAAACTTCACAGGCATGTTTTGGGGAACTCTGAGAACTTAGAAGGGTAAAATATGTCCCCATTAATGGGTTTCCATAGCTGAGCAGCTGCATGCAAGCCTCAAACCGACTAAAGGCCCATTTATACTCCCTTTATGTACGAAAATGTATACGTCCTTTCAAACGATGTTACCATCACTGCTCACATACTTCCATGCGTCCTTTACATTGGCATGGATGTTAACCAATGCATCCACCAGGGGGGTCAGCCGAGAGACAAAAGTTTATGACAAAAACAAACTCAAAAACAAACATGGCGACTGTGGAGGAGGTATTGATAATGTACCTCTTGCATAACAGACAAAAACACTGGCAGCGTTTCTAACCAACTCGCACAACTTTTCCTCCAAAAGTCCTGCTGTTGTTAATTCTTCTTCGTGTCTCACTAGGGCTACGTTTCAGGTAGTGACAGCGACACTGCCCCCACGGTTTCCGGTGGTACTGCTCCGTTTGGCCCGTATCCGTAAGCTTTATGGAAACATGCCGAAATACGGATGAAATGACTGCGGAGCACGGACAGAAGGCTCTGTCCGTATCTGGGTCCGTATTTAAGCATAAATGGGCCTTTACACAGCTAATGTAGCTAAGTGCTTACAGACTTACATAATTACTTTACTTAACCAACGTACCTAATGTAGCTATGGCTAAAGCTAACGAAGCCACTGTAGCTTATGCTGCATGTGCTAATGTAGCAATATTACCTATGTAGCTAACACAGCTACATTAACTACATTTGCAGAAGCTTACGTTGCTAAGGCTACCATTACTAAAACTAAGGTTGCTAAAGCTAAGATTGCCAAAGCTAATGTTACTTCATTGGCTTTTACAGTAGCATTAAGGTAGCATAGGTACATTAACTTTAGCTAGTGCTAACGAGGCTAAAGCAGGCCTCTGTTCACATAACTACTTCTAAAATGGGTCTATGCATAATCTAATTCCAGATTAGACCTCTGACCTGTTTTCTGTTTTATCATATATTTTTTAGTCTGTTATGTTTGCAGTGTAGTTATTTCATCACTGTAACAGCCAGACTTTATTTATGCGTAAGGTGAATATAAAAACAAACTTCTGAGAAAACGAGTTGTAGCTGTAACGTTTCAGAATAACAAAAGTCCATCCATCCATCCATTTTCTATACCGCTTATCTCGTTGGGGGTCGCGGGGGGGCTGGAGCCTATCCCAGCTGTCATTGGGCAAGAGGCGCACACTTAATGTCCCATTTGTAATATACTTGTCATAGATGATTACCGTCCTCCTGCAGCCGCCAAAGACTAATTGGGGTACGCCCTACTTTCATAATAAACCTGAAAAGTGAGCTTGAAGTCTCTATGGTATTGTCAAGGTATAGTATCATCACGTTCTATATTCTGTATTTAATACTTTGAAAAGAAAGTGTCACTAACCTATGACAGGCTACAAACCCCATCTGCCCTCTCATTAGTTTCCAACTCAAGTATTTGATTTAATGCATTATATTTATGATGATGAAGAACAGTGAGAACAGAACAGAGAGTATATGGGTTATTTGTACTAAACCGCCTCTTGTGTGGGCCAGTGACAGACTGTGGACTATGTAAACACAGAAAGGGACATTAGGATGAAGCTTGAGCACTTTCAATACACAATTGAATCTCCTTCACTACAGTATATCTGCATGTAGCCTTTAAAAATTGATAAGCCATGGTCTTTGACCCTCTCTGCTTTCACATCCAGAGGTTTTTCAAAAACAAAAGTAGAGAAGGTAAACAGAGAGATAAGAAGCTGCCAGGTCTCATAGCACCTCCATATTGACTTGCTTGTTGCTACTGAACTTTATTTTGTGTTTTTTTTTCTGTCTGCCTCCCCTTTGTTTGTTGTTTACTAGCAGTTAGCAAACAGTTCCAAGCATTACCACTACCTGGACTGGGATGTGGAGACTGAGTAGAGGTGTGTTTGCCTTTTTCTCTATGTATTTGTTGTGTGACAGCATGCACCAAACTGTGACATCCAGACATGATGTTCTGGATATCTGAGTGTGGGGTGACAGAGGGAGAAACAAAGAAAGAGTGAGGCAGAGACAAATAAAAAACCTACAACAAGTGAGGACAATGCTCTCTGACTGGTCAGTTGTGGTTTATGGATCTCCCCATACTGGAATACAACTCTAAGTCTCTGACCTGAGATAAATACTAGGGCTGTCAATAGATTAAAATTTTTAATCGTGATTAATCTCACAAATTCCATAGTTAACTTGCAATTAATCACACTTTTTTGTCTGTTCTAAATGTACCTTACAGTACTATTTTTCAAGATTTAAATACCCTTATCAACACAAGTGGACAAAAATGCTTTCTTTATGCAAATGTTTGTTCATGTCAACAACCCAAAACAACAACAGATAAAGTCCAGAAAATTCTCTAGTCTGAGCTAAAAGATACTGACCGCTGCAAAAATATGCTGAGAGCATAACATGGTAAACTCAAGCCACAACAGATGGAGATACTGACCTTAATGTAACATTACTGAATAATACCACAATGTAGAGTCAAACTTTAGACTTCTAGAAGTTAACTCCTCTGTTCTCAGCAGCTGAACACCAAACAACAGATCTCATCATCACACATGGACATAAAGAAGTCAAGTATCTGCTGAGAGCTCAGCAGTAAGGCACAGACACATCTAATAGTGTTTCATTGTTCTGATGTAAGGTGGACACATCTGCTCTGCTCAAGAGAAAAAGCATAATTACTTAAAAAATGTCTGCTATTATTTATCATATTTTTACTTTCAAACTAAAAAATGTAGTCCAAATGTAAAATAAATGCTGACAGTAAGAAATGATTGTCATCAGTCCAGTAGATTTACTGGAATGATGTCAATAAAGACATATGTGAAGCCTCTTTTTAAAACTCATGAACACACAAAGTAAAAGAAGTCTGAGTGGAGAACTTTTAAGGTATAGTAAGAGGACTTAACCATCTCTTCATTCTTCAGATCATAAAGGAGCTACAGATTTAATCTAAAACCATTTTTTTCTTCCTAAATAAAGGAGACCCACAGTCTAATAATGCTTTCAGCTTATATTATGATACTCTACAGAGCTCATTCACTAACCTCTGCTCTCCTGTCACACACCAGCCTCTGCTGCTCTGTCTCCTCCTCCTCCTCATGATGCAGCTGTACATTCACCATGCATCAGAAAATCTCCTATAGGGACTGCAGAGTCTTTGACAGTTTTGCAGCATCTTGATTGACTGTTATTTAAATTTGACGTTATTCACAGTTCCAGTCGATCGTTTTAGTAAGTTTCAGGGGTTTTTTTTTTTCGAATACTTTCACTTTCAAGCAGGAGCTGCAATGGGATGAGAGTGGGGGGTAAACAAGACGTGATCGGACCAGTCAACAGTCAAGAGCGCTGCTGTGTTGCCGGTTCATGACAGATATAATAGCCTAAATAAATGAATAAATCATACTGGCCCAAAAGTGCGTCGGCATACCAGGAAATGCCCAGTATGCCAGATAGCGAGTCCATTCCTGCAGTGTTGTCTGAGTGTCTCCATTGTAAACAAATCCAGCATGGCGAGGGGGGGCGGCTCTCTGCATTAGTGGTGTGCATGGCCAGCGAGTGATGCGGGCTATGTAAGACTCTACGAACTTCCTGTAACTCCGTTCATGTCGACAGTTGGAGAAAATAACTTCAGTTTTATCTGACATGATCTGAAAGCTGTACCTGTCACTCAAAAGTCTTTGTCCTTTATCCATTTCTGCTTGCTTGTACCCTGTCACGATCCCTCGACCCATCACTACGGGATGGGTCAAGGGTCATACAGAATGCGCATGTGTTAATCATGCGACAAAAAAAATTAGCAGCATTAAAAGTATTTTGTTAATGCGATATTAACGCGTTAACTTTGACAGCCCTAATAAATACATTTGAATAGAATGATAAGTCCACTTAAAAAAACATGATCATGGAATTTTCTCAGTATATATTTTGCTCCTCCACAAGCTGTGAGGAAAACAATCCTTGACTAAAGAAACAAACAGCATTTTATCACACTCAAGAATGGGGGTTTAGACTATCAATCCAGGAGAAGAGTGAGACGCCTTGGGTCTCCACTCCTGACCGTAGAGTGTGACTTGGGACCTTGAATTAGCTTAACAAAACATCTATGAATCATTAGAAATATAAGGAATATTGGAAATTTCCTTAATTTTTAGTTCAGTAATATGTTAGATGGCTGTTGTTGATGGGGGTGTCAGTACTTTATGCTGTTTCAGGTCTTTGTTTTGCATCTTTGTGTCATGTGGTTTTGAGAAAGACACAAAAGCAGCTTAACAGCAGTAGCAATGTTCTTAAAGGACAATTTTAGACATGGCATTTAACATTTGTGGGCAATTTAACTTTATATTGTTATTTCCTATTACCTGCATGGTACAAGTGGACTCCAGAACAGTGTGGGCAGGAAGTTTTTATGACTACGTCTGAGGATAAAAGCCACTGAAAATTGGTTCTCCTACAATGGTACAGTGATGACAGCAGGAGATGCAAGTTGTACATTTCCTGACCTAACATGAACCTCAAGAGAGCAGAACAGGACACAACTCAGGGCCAAGACTCTTACGGCTGCTTGGACTTAAAAAAAACATCTTCCCATCAACAGTGTATGTGCTGAATACACAAGGTTCACTCTCCACTGTCAGGGGATTAGTGATTTACTTTGTCCAACACTAGTTTGAAGGCAGATGGTCCTCCAGAGAACTAAATTACAACACTCATCATAAAGCTCCTCCTGGAATGGCCTAACCTGAAGAAATTGATAACAAGAACAGTAACTTGGACAGACTTATAATGTAAGTCTTTTCTCAAACTTCCATAAGCTCCTGTTCTGTCTCTTTATAGCACTAAAAAGATTCTGCAATTAAAACTGACAGAGCTTTATCTTTTTTTTTCCATAAAGCCATAAAGAGAAAGAGCAGTGATGCTGAAAGTAGATGTCAGTCTGGAGTGTTTTTCAGCATTAAACTGCATTAACTGTGTAACATACAAAGAAATGTAATTGGTTGTTTGGATCTTCACAATGCTGCTGGACTTGAACAAGCCACAATGGATCAAGTGAATTTGATTAATTTCTTAATTAACCTACTTTATTTCCTCCTATGCTAAAGTACTCAGTAAAGGTCAGATCTATCTCATTCTGTTTGGCATCATATGCCTACATGTTGAATATATTTGATTTAAATATGTGATAAAAACATCATATGGACAAAAGTCTGTGGCCGCCTGACCATTACACCAGCAGGGACTTTAATGAAATTGTATTCAAGTAGATGGACTTTAACATGAAGTTGGTCCCCCTTTGCATCTATAACAGCCTCCACACTTCTTGGAAGGCTTTACACAATTGGAGTATTTCTATGGGAATTCAAGGTCTTTCATGAATGTAGAGGTCAGTCATTTCTGAGCTCAGGCACTGATGTTGGATGAGAAGGCCTGGCTCACAACCTCCGTTCCAGTTCATCCCAAAGGTTCTAGATGGGGCTGAGATCAGGGCTCTTTGTGGGCCAGTCAAGTTCTCCCACACCAAACTCATCAAACCATGTCTTTGAGGTTCCTTGCTTGGGGTACAGTCATGTTGGAATAGAAAAGGGCCTTTCCCAAACTGTTGCCATAAAGTTGGAAGCATAGCATTGTCCAAAATGTCTTGGTATGGTGAAGCACTATGATTGTAACCTTGCAAAGCAGAGGGATTTATGTGTTTCTGTGTTTCTCACTGGCAAATCTATCCTGCAAAGCTCCCATCTGAACCGTTTGGGCCCGGTTAGAAAGTGGAGTGACCAATCAGCACTGAGGGGCTGTACTTTGGGGCACAGCAGAGTCTTGACGTAAGTAAGCAGCAACATAGGGCCGGTGCAACTATGGCGGAAGAGATAAGCATGGATGCTGCTATAGTGCCAGTTTTATCAGAACTTGATGACATTCTTTCGTTTAAAGAAGCCCTTTCCCAAACGCCGTCTATGGACGGTTTATCAAATGGATGTGTAAAACAAATCCATCTGGCGTGTCAGGCTACTAAGATTAGCCTTGACTGGCGATAAGGGGCCTCGTCCAAACCCTAAAAACCAGCCCTAGCTATTATCCCTCCACCAAACTTCACACAATCCAGTCAGGCAGCTGATGTTCTTCCAGCATCCACCAAACTTGCCCCTCTGCCAAACAAGGAAGCATGATTCGCCACTCCCCAGAACATGTTTCTCCACAGTCCAGTGCCACTGTGCTGTACACCACTCCCTCCGACGCTTGTTGATGTGAAGATTGCATGGAGCTGCTTGGCTATGGACACCCATTCCATGAAGCTCACTTGAAGTCACTAAGCTCTCCAGAACAACCCATTTTGTATCACAAATGTTTGTAAATGTAGACTGCATGGCTCGGTAATTAATTTTAATTAATGGCAAGTGCTTTACATGTCACCTTTGTTTATTATATGCCTGCTAAATTTCATTTAAAAATGTACTCTTTGGCGCGCCAGTAGTCGAGTGGTTAAGGTGCGCACCATGTACACAGGCGACCCAGGTTCGAATCTGGCCTGTGGCACCATTTCCTGCATGTCTCTCCCCTGTTTCAGACTCTATCCACTGTCCTATCTAATAAAGGCAAAAAGGCCAAAAATAAATCTTAAAAAAAAAAAAGTGTTCTTTGAGATGTTATCTCTGCTTTCCTTATTCTAATCAGTCTAAGGGAATTTTTAAATAAAATTTGCAGTAAATTATGATAACTCTTGAGCTTAGTTATCCATGCCTTCATACCTATATATCAGCAGAGCTTAGTGTTGATGGAGCTTGCTGTGAATCTGACAGCGTGTAGAATAAAAGAGGAGACCAGTCTTGTGGTCCTTGTTAGATGAAGAATGGTCCCCTCCACACAGAACCCTTTGCAGTCTTTTTGTCGGCTGCGGAGTGGTATGATGTGACCTTTAATGGCTGGCAGGCCAGAGCAGAGCACAGGACTTATAAGAAATGGCAGAACTGCAGCTGACCTTTAAAAAAACCCTCATATTGCATTAAGACCCTTTGATCACTTGGATTATCCACTTCTGTCTGAGACTTCATTGGATCATCCTGACCAGCCAGTCTACGCCAAGGTGCTGATAAAAAGAATATTACACATTTCATGAAACGACACACTCCTCCCTCTAAAAAACATAATCTGTATTCAGTCAGTGTTTTTGAGAATGTAGGATTAAAAATGGCTATTTTAAGATGTTCTTTGTGTTAGTTGACAGATGCTACATACGTTCACACCATAAAAATGTTCTGTGACAGCGACTGAGAATAAAATAGAGTATTATGTAAACACAAAGCTAAAGGTCATCCTCACTGATGCTTATGTCAACCACTCAACTTTTATTTGGCATGAAATCTTCACATTCTACTTTAATAAGGCGGGGAATATGTCAACCTTGTCATCTTTAATTGCTCTGCTGAAATATATCTTATATATTCTATTTAAATACTCCTAATGCAAAAACAATACAGGGTGTCTATAGAAAGGAAACTTTGTACTATCCTAGTGTTCTGAATGTGTGGTGAAAGTTTCATCAAACATGGAGTGTATTTTTCTTCATGTAAATCTCTATGTATAAAGACAATGGATGTTTTTCAAAGTGTCCCAGTTTAGGTTACAAGAAATCAGGTTGCAATGACCCTAAGTCACTCGCTTTTCCTCTGAGCTGCAGGCTATCAGGATGTTTGTGTTTTAGGACCTTGGATGATGCGTTTGCCACATCCATTGAGACATTGGAACACAAGGTCAGACCTGGTTATGATACCCTTTCTAACATGCAAAATGTGTTGAATAATGACTTTGGGACAAACTTTATGATGCAAAACAAATGTGTCGTGACTGAAAAAGTTTGATGGGATGGAACCAGGGCCAGATTGATGGGATATTGGCTCCTGGGCAACAACTGTCAAGTGACCCAGTGGATACCTGCCACCCAGTGAACCCACCATTGATGAAACTCTTTTAGACCATTCAGTTTAAATAATTATTAAAACTGTTAGCTTTAATACTAAAGTAAATAATGTCAAGACAGCTTGCTACATGGGTTTGTTAACTGAGATGAATGATAGACTGCTTAATATCCATTGCATGAATGTATTTCAGTTTCATCTAAAAAAAAAAAAAAAAAATTCCCATTCAAAATGCCTTGGAAGGGCTGGACCTCTCAGTAAATTCTCAGAAGGTGATTGAACGAGCGTCTGTCTGTTAATTTCATCACAGGACTAAGACTAGAATTGAGGCAGCAGGCATGCACAGCTCCAGTACACTGAAAAAAGTAAAACATTGGTTGAACTTAAAAAAATGAAGTAATCAATCACATGAAACATTTTGAACTGAATCAATTAATTTTTTTAATTAGGTAAATGTCAATTTTTTGAGTTCATAGAAACTATGTTTGAAGGTTGAGCAGACCTGATAATTTTAAATTGTCCTAAACCAAAAATAAATGTTTCATTTTTTAGGTTGTTTCAATTAAGAAATAATAGTTGATTTTATTTTAAATGTAAAGTAAAGCAAATTAAATGTTCTAAAAATGCTTTAAGTAGAGAACACAGCACTCAGTCCTTTATCCATCCGTTATCTATACTGCTTACCCCATTGGGGGTTGCAGGTGGTGGGGGGGGGCTTTAGCCTATCCCAGCCAATTTAGAGTCACCAATTAACCTAATGATTATTTTTTGGAGGTCGGAGGAGGCCGGAGTACCAGGAGAGAACCCACGCGAGCACGGGGGGAACATGCGAACTCCGCACAGAAAGGCCCCGACTGGGAAGCGAACCAGCGACCTTCTTGCTGTGAGGCAACAGCGCTAACCCCTGCACCGCAGTGCCTCCCACAAGTCTTGAAAGTCAATTCAACACATTTTTCCTGAAAACTCTTGCTACTTTGGCCCGATGGGAGAGCAGAAATGTATTAATTTTGCCCTTTAAGACAAGTTTATATTGGTCTCAGAGGTCTCCAAAACATGCCTGTGAAGTTTATTGCTGAAAAAAACAGTAGTATAGGATTCTTGCAGGAAATGGATGTCGCTGTCTTGATGTTTCAAGCACTTCTATCCAAAGTTTAGGACACAGACTGGGATTCGAACCATCAATCTCTCAGTCAAAAATCATCAGGGTAAACCACTGAACTATCCATCTGCTACTAGCTGAGATGAGGATCAAGAGAGTTTATATATTTTTGTTAGAAAAACCTGAAAAAGTGATTTTTGCATAATAAGTTCCCTTTGAAATACTACAGTGAAATTGCAACCATGTAAGAACAAGAACATCTCAGAAAATGAGAAGCTTACAGTCTCTGAACTTGGGCTGTCGTATTTGCAACCTCTGGAGATAAACCTCAGCAATAAGCGCAATCTCTTAGAGGGAGCCATGAATGCTAAGGATAAATTATATTTGGATTAATTCAACTGCACACAAAGCTAATGTTTTTCCTTTTTGGAGTGTAGAGGGAGAGCCACTCAGAAAGTGACAGCTGCTGTTGCATCAAGTGTTTTTTTTAATCCACTCGGGACCTACGGGATGTTGTTACGAATGCATATGTGCACAGCAGGCTTAATGCAATAAACATACATTGATCCAATGACAGAATTTAATTTGGTGTCCAGCTGCCAGTTTAAATAAAAAATATAGGTTCAACCATTAAGAGAATTTAGAAGATTGAGATTTAATAGACAAATCAATAATTTTAGGCTTTTATAAAACAAAAAAATACATCAACAACAGCATTGTTGTACTTATTTCAGTGTAGCTGAGCTCAACATGTTAGGGCTGCCATAGTTTGTGCATACTGCAGCTTATTGGTGGATAAAACTCACAAGTGCAACAAGTGCAGAAACATCGAGGGAAGCTATCAGTGTTGCTCTCTGCACTGCTTTAAAGAAATGTGGCCCAGCTTTGATGAAGCTGTCACTATACTATGGGTCATTCTCATTTCATATTTTGGTGTCCTTCCTTTCCTTACCTGTACTCAGCAAGGAATTGTAAGAGTGATGTGAGGAAGAGACACAAGGAGAGAGAAGGCACAGCTTAGTGAATGGGAATATGACAACCAATCAGTCTCTTCCCAACAAACCCACTGAATTTTATCTATTTTATTGAATATTAATGTTATCACTAAATATAATTCCACAAACATACAAAGGAAGAATGCATATAGTCTTATTGTTTTATCTAATTAATCAGATTTATTTTTTATTATACATTGATTATTTGTGGAATTGTTTAATATGCAAATTTATATTATTTGTAAATATTCAATGCTTTTTTTTTTTTTATTTTTTACACAGCTCTGGCAGTTACCGATTTGTTCATGCCGATAAAGCCAATTAAATTGAACTGAATTGAGAAATCCATCACTTCACAGCCTCAGTCTGAGCGATGTCAGGTACTGATGGCGAGCTGGTCAGCTGATTCCCCTCAAAGCATAAAAATCATTTCAAAACATTTTAGATGACTCACTATAAATATGGTCTGAAAATTTAGTCTTAAAACATCTTAAAGAAAATCTATCTAATTTTCAGAAAGAAAAAAAAAAAAACAGTCCGAACTGTGTAGAGGTGCAACTTTTCAGAACATGCTGGACCTCCAAACCGGTCATAACACGCCTTTGGTAAAAAGACTTCCAGGGAGAACTGACTAGTGTTTCCTCGGTCTGGGGAGTTTTTGACAAGAAACTTGAATAGATGCAGGTGGGAGTGTGGTGATTTTGTACACACACACTTTATTTTGAAGGACTTGTTTCTGGGTTTGGCTCTTTTGTGGCAACTTTGTTTTTCCCTGAGGCTTCCCCTTCCCCCTTAGCGCTGAGGCTGATTGACCGCACCTGTGGCTGCTCTGCAATCAAGCACTACTTCTCTGCAGCAGACTGATGCCACAGCGCCAGAGTATTGTTCGCCACGCACAGCGGTACGACGGCTCCTCTGCTTCTGCCAGTGACACTCTTTACATTATTAAAAATTCTCTTCTGCCTTTTTGTGAACTCGTTTTTGACCATTTCTTTTGTCTCCTTTTTTTTCAGTGCCTCCCTCCTCGTCTAACGCCAGCCCAAAAAACCAGCACTCTCTCAAGAAACCTCACTCTCACTCTCACTCCTCCTGCGGATCTCCTCCCTGGACCTGTGGATTCCCCCCTCCCAAACTACACCTCAACCAATAAATCTGTTAAACTTTTGCAAACTCTGGTCTGCCTTTTGGGTCCACCACACAACCTTAATAGAGAGGATGAGAAATGCATTCATTTTCAGCAATAAAAGATTTTAAATCAAATGAAAACTATGACCTTTTCAACTTTTTACTTCAAACTCTGCTCACTTTAAACCCCCTACTGTCAAATGTGAAAATAATGGATATTTTGTTGTTTAAAGCATGTGCTATCAAAACAGCACCCAAGTATTTTGACAAACCTTATTAACAAAGTGCCACTGTTTATGCATTTTTGATATGGTTTACATTTTCACTTTTCATAAGTTAATATTTTATTTTATTCTATTTTTTTTTTACTAACAAAGAGTGTTCTCTGTGCTGTGAACTTTATTTCTGTTGTTTTTTAATACAAAACTTTTTGAAAAAGAGCCCTACCTTATCATTGTACTCTGATGAGTTGGTTGGCCTTCACTGACCCCTTATAGGCTAAATCACTGGCAGATTTTTTTTCTATAAAGCTTTACTGAACCTGCTTCAGCTAGACTTTTGGGATTTTTTTCCATGTGAAAAGTGTTTGAAGCTACAGCCTTTGCTCTGTGACCAAGTTTCAAGATGTACTTCTGCTATCTGCCCCATTTTGGGCGAATCTGACAAAGGGGCTTCAGGTGGGCTGCTCCTGCAACCTCCAAGCTGTCTGCCACTTGAAGAGCTGTATTGTGGGCAACATCAGCTCGGTTCAGACAGCTGCAAAAGTCACCAGCGATACTCTAAAACCATCCAATCAGGGCTTTATGCACTGTACTTTTAAGGCTGCCTCAGCTCCTCTTTGTCTGTTGCTTGACAAAAAGGTAGTTTGAGAGTGCTTTTAGTGTGATGACTGCCTTTGATTATCTACAGAGGACAAGACAGTCTAGCTGCAGACTGTTCATCTCTGATAGCTACTCTCACAGACCGTTCATCTAAGACACTGTACATCTCAGAAAGGACATTATTCGCCAGTACAAAATATTTCCAGTGATTGTTTATGAGTTGATTTTGATTTTTTTTTTTTAAAGTCTGGGTATTAAATTCATAACCACTATGCAAACATACAGACTAAGAAACATTTCATAAATAAAACAAAGAAAAAGATAAGAGTTCTAACTCTGGATTAAATTATGAATCAACCTGTTCAAGAAGTAGTTGCATGAACAGTTGCTCACTTTAGCTACATTAGCTTGAGTTAACATAGCTATGCTAGCTACATAATTAACATCACTACAGAAGCCAAATAAGGTTTAGCAACATGAGCTTTAGCAAACATAGCTAAAGCTAACATAACCACATAGATATGAAGCTTACATAGTAGCTTTGTGAGCTTAGCTTTAGCTTTGTTAGTTTCAGCTAAAGCTAACACAGCTATGCTTGCTACATATTAAGAGTCACTACATAAGCCAGTGTAGCTAATTTAGCTTTAGCAAGCATAACTTTTGCTAGCTGAGCTATGTAGATAATACATAGCTTACATAGATGCTATATGAGCTTATCTCAAGCTTTAATAGCTTCAGCTAAAGCTCACATAGTTGTGCTGCTATGAAATCAACATTATTACATAAGCCAATGTAGCTAAGTAAGCAATGTGAGCTTCAGCAAAAAGAGCTAAAGCAAACTTAGTTATGTGGATAACAGAGGTGCAAAGCTTACGTATCTGCTTTGTGAGCTTAGATTTAGGCACATTAGCTTTAGCTTAAGCTAACATAGCTACACTGGCTACCTTATTAACATTACCCCTTAAGCTAATGTAGCTAGGTTTACTTTAGCAATGTGGCAATGTGAGCTTAAGCAAACAGAGCTACAGCCAACATAGCTGCATAAATACATATCTTATGTAGCTGCTCTGTGAGCTTAGCTTTAGCTCTGTTAGCTTTGTACCTACATTATTAACGTAGCCCGTGCAGCCTACACAGCCAATGGGGCTACTTAAGGTACGCTTGCTGCGTTAAAATGTCTTCATGGAGAATGGGCTCTTTTCCTGTAGTCTGTTCATGTATAATTTAATTTTAATTAAATTAAAAACATGTTTTTCCATATTTTCCCCCAAATTTTAACATTGTATTTTAAGTCTTATGAGAAAAAGGTGACTTGGTTAACAAGGCTATCATGGGAGAAGGGTCTACAAAGCTAAAGAGAAAAAGCTGGGATGAGTCCATAGAGACTGCCTGAATGACTCTGTAGCATCAGTTATGAGTTTCTCTGACACCACAGCATGTGCACGTAAACATTAATCGTAGGTGTCACAGCACTGCCAGACATAACAATAATTTCAGAGGTGCTCGGATGTGAATTTGATGCTAATTATGAGAATCCCTGGAGATATCCGTGTCTGCTCGTGGACCAGGTGCTCCATCTTCCATCTCACTGCAGCCTGATGTCTCTGCCAAAGCTATCAGGAGCAGTGCAGCCCTGAATCAGAGTCAGTCAGGTGTTCATAAGCGTAGCCTTAAGGGACTTGGGATAGATCGGGGAGTCCCCTTTGATACAGCCCCTTCACTTTCAGCTCCTCCCGTCTTTAATATACAAATCACTGCTGTCCCATATGGACGAGGTAATTGACTCGGTGATTTAAAGGCAACCTGTCCACCTCCATTCTCTGTGTGCGTACCGGAGATAAAACATAAAAGATTGTTCTGTTAATCTGCTCACAGACCTCTACACTCTCTGTAGAAATCCAGCGACCCGTCAGCAATTCCTGATGAGAGTAATGTGAAATTCTTCCCATGTGCCATAATTACCATGTTACAAAGGGCCGTCTTAAATTACAACTGGAATAATGACTGTGCAGAGGGAGTTGGAGTCTGTTTGTGTGTAAATGTAGGTGCGCTTCCATCTTCACAGACAGAGACATACGCACTGAGATGCACTTGATTGTGATTTAAATGATGGGTTTCAAACAAGAGCTAAAGTGGCTTATACTGATGCTACAATGTTTAGAGCACAGAATGCATACAGATTGCATGTGGGAGGAATAATCACAACTGTGTATATAAATAGAAAAGCTCTTCAGTGATGCACAATTAGGAAAAAATATATCCCAAGAGCAGCCTTTATGAAGGAGAAGCTTTGCTTCATTTTTTCAAGTGCATTTTAATGGTGAGACAACATAAGAAGCAGTCTTTCTCCAAATCTGCTAATGTGATTGGCTGGTATCATCTACACTGAAAAAGAACAATTTCCAAAAAAATACCACATGTTGAAGGCTTGTCAGAGTCATTTTAATGGCAAATGCATTTACAGAAGGCCAATAAAATTTGTCAGAATGATGTGTATGAGATATATTTTGTCATGTAAAAAATACCCACCCTTATCAGTTGTTCAATTAGAGCAAAAACATGATGACATGTGCCACTCACATCTGTCTTATTGTCATAAAAATCCGTTCTACAACATCTAAAAGCTGGTAATTAGGAAACCCTTGTCCATTATTTGTCCTCCACCAGTGATTTACATGCTCCCTGTTTAATTGCAGGTTTGGGAAATACCCAATGCTCGTAGCAATCGGCATATTTTGACCTGAACTGAAATTACAGCCGTTTATGAGCAATGAATTTCAATCACCTTTCTTGTCCTCTCTGCAAATTGGCTCCATGTCAAGCTGTCATTAAAGTCAACCAAACATTTCACAATATGTGAGTGTTGACATCAGTCATGTTGACTCAAATAAGCAATGACTCCATGCAAAGTAGAATCGAACACACTTATGGTAAAAGCCTTTTCACACTAATAACAATGGAAATAATTGTTGAATATGCTAGAGGTTGAATTTGAAGTGTCTGTCTTTAGGCATCAGGACTGTTTAATCCTGGAACTATGGAACCATCCGTTGGTACTTCAACAGGAAACTACAGGGGCCACATTGATTTACGCCATGAGCTTGAGACTAGAGATATCCCATCTTTTACCAGTTTCATCTTTTAAAGGCTTGGTTAGGAACTGGTGGGTTGTCTCTGTCTCTGTTGTCTCTGTTGAAGCTTGCAGACTCAAACAGCTGTTCAGATGCGCCGAGGCAGAAGAGCACATCGCTGGTAGCTGGAGCTTGCATTGCAAAATAGTGTAAAACACAGAAGCTTTTTTTGGGGAAAAATGAAATGCCTCACAAATTTCCAATGTTGCACATAAATGAGCCATCATGTTTTTTTTTTACCCTTTTTTTACCTTAAACTTTCTAAGTTGCATGAAGCAGCTATTCCCATCTGTTTCGCCATAGAGCCTACATTGCCTACTAACCCCCTTGGATAATTTAGCCTTTTATTGACTTATAAACTCAATGATGGTCAATATGATACGTCTATTTAACAAAAAAATACTCTTTAATGTCAAAGTGAAAACAGATTTCCACAAAGTAATGTCAATTAAACAAAAATGTTAGGTAATACAAGTGACTGCATAAATATTCACCCTCTTTAGAGCGACTGACCTAATTCAACGGAGGTCCAGCCAATTTGTGCTAGGAGTCTCACAATTAGTGAAATGGGGAAGCATTCCTGCTACCATTACACCATGAAGACAACAGAACACTCCAAGCAACTCAGAGAAAAGGTTATTGAACATTTTAAGTCAGGGGATGGGTGCACAATGATTTCCAAGGCACTGAACATCCCTGCAGCTCAGTAATATCCATCATCAAGAAATGGAAGGAATATTGCACATGTCTGTCTAGATCAGGCTGCTCTCACAAACTGAGTGAGCGTGCAAGAAGGAGACTATTGAGAGAGGCCACCTAGACACCTATGACTATTCTAAAGGAATTCAAAGGTTCAGCAGCTGAGATGGGAGAAACTCTGCAGATAACAGACAACTGCTGCCTGGGTTCTTCACCAGTCAAAGCATAATGAGAGAGTGGCAAAGAGAAAGCCACTATTGAAAAAAAACTCAGATTAAACCTGGACTAGAGTTCACCAATGTCACGTGGGAGACTCCATGCTCAAGTGTAAGAAAGTACTTTGGTCTGATGAGACCAAAATGGTGTTTTTTGGTCATAAGACAAGACGGCGGATGTATATTTGGAGGATACCAAACACTGCAAATCACCTAAAACACACTATCCTCACTATGAAACATGGTGGTGGCAGCATCATGTTGTGGAGATGCCTCTTAGCAGCCAGCCCTTGAAGACTTATAAAGGTAGAGGGTAAAATTAATGTGGGATTAATGTAGGAAAATCCTAGAGGACAATCTTATTCAGTCTGCAAGAGAACTAGAGCTTGGGAGAAGATTTATTTTCCAGCAAGACAGCAAGAGATGGTTTAAAGACAAGAAGGTGAATGTTCTGGAGTGGCCGAGTCAAAGTCCAGACTGCAACGCAATAGAGAATTTGTGGCTGGACTTGAAAAGGCCTGTTCGCGCACGATCCCCATGCAATCTGACAGAGCTTGAGCAGTTTTGCAATGAAGACTGGAGTAAAGTTACAGTGTCTACATGTGCAACCCTGATTGAGACCTATCCACACACATTTAGTGCTGTGATTGCAGCCTAAGGTGACTCTACTAAATATTGTCTTGAAGAGGGTAAATATTGATGCAGTCACTAATTTTACATTACATTTTCTTATTTAATTGAAATTACTTGTAGAAATCTGTTTTCACTTTGACATTAAAGAGGTTGTTTTTGTCAAAAAAAGCCAAATTATACCAACCATCATTGATTTAGGCTATAAAATTAATAAAAGGGTAAAACATCCATGGGGGTGAATACGTTTTATAGGCATTGTATCTTTTGTCAGAACTGGGCTTAACATCATCATGCCAAAGATCATGCTTACATTTCAAAAAGGTACTGCTTTAGAGCATGCACATCATTATGCCAGTCTCCTACTTTAGCCCACTGGTGGTCTGTTGGAGAAATATCCTGTCTACTTCCAGCAGATACAACACCATTGTGCTCAACATCTTCCAAATTCAATTATCTACAGCAATGAAAATGGGGTTTTAATAGACACATAATTATATACCAATGTAAAAGAATCATTAAAGTCAGCCGTAAAAGAGCTGGATCATAGGATCTTCAGTCGAAAGTTAAATGATAACAGCAGCTACCTGACATGCTGTGTACTGATTCAGTAACTTTGCTCATTTGCCCTTGCTGTGCCAGTTTTATCACTCTTCAGATTTTTCTACATTAAAAAGTTGTAGCTAAATACTACAAAGTAGTTTCTGGAAAAATGTGCCTGTTCCTCCAGGAACTGGAGCTTTGAGGACCATTTTCTTTCATCTTCCCTTCAAGTGAGAAGGAAATCCTGATATCCAACATCAAACACAAGATTTGACTTTATTAAAATGTGGAAGATGTAGTGGAAAGCAGTCTTAATTTCCATGACAACACAGTGAAGTGTCCAGCATCTTTCAGGAAGTGTATATTGTGTGCAGTCTGCAATGCAGTATCTTAGGTATACTGAAAAGAAAACAACAAATCCATAATAACAGTGGACTCTTTTAGCATTCACAGCTTTACATTTGTGCCCGCTGTGCATCTCCTCAGCCTCAGGAAGAAAAGAGACAATCTAGCCGTGCTCCAACTTGTGATGTTTATGCTGACCCCCCACCTGCAAGATTCTGACAAACCCGGCAAAGTAAAGCTACCTCTAAGCTCTTAATAAATGTCCCTCCTGCTCACAGATCAGTCTTGAAAGTATGACCCTCGGTGCACAGTGGGCAGTAAAGCCGGAGGGAAATCTCTGCCTCGACTGTTAATGACACTGCTTACCGATCCCCCATAGAGCTCTGTATGTTCCTTACCCTTCCCTTTCTTCCATTCTTGCCTGATTTCTTGTGCGACACTCTACAAAAAAGTGTTCCTGCTGAACACGTTGACCCGCTCTGTCCTTTTTGCTGTTTGCAGTTCCTTTAAATTACACCTGGTGTGTCTCCAGACAAATCGAATCGGCCAGCTTGTCTCTCCGACTGTGTGCAGTGCTGACCGATCGATGGGCATCACAGTTAATACCCTCTCTTGTTTTTGTCGAGTTGTGGAATGTTTGTTTCTGACGGTGCACGCCCATCAGCTGCTTTTCTCCTCGACAGATCAAGACGTTGCTCCACCTGGGGACGGCTTGTCGATCCGAGGCTGTTCAAAGTGATCAGAGTCACTGTACGTGGTATCAATACCCTTCTCATACTTCCCCCTCTTCCGCTCTGCCTTACAACAGAGTGCAAACCCTTCCTGTACGTCTTAATGGAAAGAACATTGGCGGGTCAATAAATCAAATGATCAATGGGCTCAGGGGAGGAGGCAGGATAGAGTCCTATAGAGGGACAACCATCAGGGATTAGGTTTCTGTGTCTGGAAAGTCCTCAGCATGGCAGCTCATTAGAGATAACAAGATCATTATTGGCAAAAACAGAGCATTTTCCAGAAGCAATGCAACTCCTCTGGGGAAAATAAAAGTTATACTTGATTTATCTGATAGTTTGAATGGCCTAAAGAGTGGAAAACAAACTCAAATAGCATTCTATCTGTGTGATTTAAAGGGTGTTTCCTGATCTTTTTTTACCGCGTTTTTTCATTCTGTTTGTAAGGCTAATTTGTTGCTGATTGCTGATTTGCTGATTTGTTAGTTACAATTTAAAACAACCACAATTATTTGGGCCCAAGCGTCCGATATGATTTTAAAAACTTAATAGTTTTTACTGCTAGTTTGTTAGTTTAGCTCAGTTTTTATTTTGCAGAAATGATTCACAATGTTTGAAATCTCCTTCAGTCAGATCAGGCCATTTTACACTCCCCAGTCTTGGGAGTACATTTCAGTCACTATGCTAGACTGAACTCAAAGACTAAAACTAAGGATGCAGTGCATTGATAAAGTATTTAGACCCCAAAGGAACTGCCTGCAGAGCTCAGAGACAGGCCCAAATCAGGAGGAGGCGACAAAAAATGTTCTGCAGCACTGAAGGTTTCTAAGAGCACAGTGGCCTCCATGATTCTCAGATGGAGGAAGTTTGGCACGACCAGGACTCTTCCAAGAACTGGTCATCCAGCCAAACTGAGCAATGGGGTGAGATGGGACTTAGCAAGAGAGCTGACCAAGAACCCGACGGTCACTCTGAGCTCCAGAGATCCTGTATGTGATGGGACAAAGTTCCAGAAGAACAACCATCACCGCAGCCCTCCACTGATCTGGGCTTTATGGCAGAGTTGCTAAACCAAAGCCGCTCCTCAGTGCAACACATGAGAGCCAGACTGAAGGTTACAAAAACATCAAAATCTTCTCCCCCATCTCCACTGTGCCCTTTGGAACCTTCAGTGCAGCAGAAATGTTCTGTAGCATGCTCCAGATTTGTAACCTTGTAAAGCAGATGGATACGCCCGTTTCCGTGTTTCTCACTGGCGAATCCATCTTGCAAAGCTCCCATCTGAACAGTTTGGGCCCGGTTAGAAAGTGACAGGACCAATCAGTGTCGAGGGGCAGTACTTCAGGGCACGGCAGAGTTGTGACGTAAGCAAGCAGCAACAAGAGGCCAGTGCAATTATAGGGAAAGACATTAGCGTGGATGCTGCTATATTTCATCAGAATTTGATGACATTTCTCCATTAAAAGAAGAACAAAGAACAGCATTGAGTTGTTTCATTTCAGAAACGTGTACTGACATGTCTACAGTTGCCATGGTTCGCGTTATGCAGTTCTCTACGGAGTTTACTCTTTGGTAGCGGCGCATCCTCGACAGGGGCTATGATGTCACGTGTTTTGTTGCTCTGATTGGCCCATAAAGATGTGACACACAGAACGTTCATCCAATGACCCTCCGAGTTTTTCTTCAAAGGCTCTGCCCTTTCCCAAACGCTGTCTATGAGAGGTTTACCAGATGGATGTGTGAACACATCCATGGAAAAAGGTGCATTTTGAGGCAGTTCCTTTGATCTCATGGCTTGCTTTTTCTCTGATATGCATTTTGAGCTGTGAAGCTTCCTATAGAGAGGTGTGTGCCTTTCATATACCACAGGTGGATAAAAGCATAGAAACATCTCAGCAACAATCAAGAAAAATGTGAGGAACCTGAGCTAAATTTAAAGTGTTTTTGCAAAAGGGAAAACCCTAATGTCAATGTGATATTTCAGTCTTTTATCTTGAACTGATTTGCAATTGTTTTTATAATTGGGCGAGAATACTCACAATGCTGGGAGGAATAGAGGAATATTCACCCTCTGGGTGGGTGGGTGGGGGGCAGTTCCTGCAAAAATGAACAAATCTCGTATTAAATTGGGGAGAAACATCCCAAGCACATGGGTTTGTCAATGGGTGTGGCTTCATAATTTAGTAGTACCCCCTACAACAGGGGTTCTCAAACTTTTTAGAGCTAGAGACCCATTACAGGGAGGAAAATTTTCCAAAGACCCCCACATAACCCTCACGCTGATTAAACATACGTTAACTGCCATTTATACTCCTAGATTCTGCATTTCTCGTCCAGTTGAGTGTGGCTTCTTACTTTTTCTGATTCTTTGAGCTGCCAAATAAGAAGTCCTCTGTGCTTTTTCTGAGGTTGTGGTCAGGTTGGGGTTGTGCATTCTGGTCGAAAAAAATAGTTTTTTTTTGTCCTTAAAATCTGCATGCTTTGTTTTCAGATGATGCTTTAGCTTGGTGGGCTTCACGGCTTCACATGAAGACACACAACATATTTTGGTCTTCTGTTGCTGTTTTCAATAAAACCAAACTCGAGATACAGTAGCTGTTATTATAGTTTAGCTGGTTTGGGCCTAGCATCACTTGATAAGTTGGACGCCCTTAAATATTTAGCCATTGTTGCTAGACGTGCACACTAGATGCATCCTGAGCGAAGTGACTGATGATGTGATATGTTACAATCATATGTGAGTTTTTTTGGAGTAACTGGATTAGTGTGGTTGTTTTATGGCACTGTGGTCCCTATATGTATCTATTTGCTTCTTAATGACATGGCGTTACTTTAATAACTTATTTTGAATTATTTCATGGACCCCCAAGCTGTGGCTCGCAGACCTCCAGGGGTCCCTGGACCCCAGTTTGAGAACCACTGCCCTACAATGTTTCAAAAATTTAGCCCCTTTATCAAAAACTAGACAGGGAGTCCTTTGTTTTATTTATTTCTTATTTTGTAATTAAACTGCAGAGTACTTATTTCCAATGTTTTTTCTAAGATTAACTCTGGGATTAACTTCGTCAAAATGAGTCCACACGTGAAAATGTAAGTGGATCTATAAAGGAGCTTGGGGGGAAAAAGGTATTCAGTTCATTTGTAAAACATAAAGGGCTATGGCGTCTGCAATGCTTGATGTCTTGCCATGTAACAGGAAGTTACCATTATTCAAAAATAACAAACAAATGTCTATAATCAAACATTAATTATCAGTCATAACACCACCTGTTATTCAGACCAAGTATAACCTCCATATATAATTCAGTTTATTGTTCTGACATTTATGGTAAACTCTGACTTCAGCTGTAAAACCTTTCTGTGACTGATACACATCCAAAAGCAAACGTGCATGAAGGTGTGAGGGCCGGCTCAGCGCTCCTCGCAGCCCCAGTTTTCGGATTGTTTTTTCTGAAAATGCACAAATACTGTATTTATAAGTCAAATCTGTGTACCTTTTTAGCTTGACATTTTTTTGGCACCCTTTTTCATCTACAAATAAACTCTAAAAATAATCTCACTGCCTCCAGTTCTCTAATACCAACATTTTGCATGCCCCTCCTCCTCCCATCACCACCCAGGATCAGCAGCCATCAGCTCTTCACCCATTCAGTCTCAGCAGGTCCTCAGCCACATCCACCAGTGTGTGGACTCAATGGGGGGCAATTATTCTACTGCTGCTCAGAACAGATATTCTTCGATCAAATGTCACCCCGCAGAGCCCAAGCGCCAAACCCCTTCTGTCAGGTTGCATTTTCATGATGTCTGACAAATTCTTTGTTTACTTGTTTCTACTGATTGAAATATTCTCATAGCTGTAGCTGTTTGCAACATGTTTCTCCTGAACCAAAAATAAACTCAAAATGCATATTTTTCCAGTCCCAGTGAATCCGAGGATAGCTTGTTGCTAGGTTGATCTCCATCTAACTGTGTCTGGTTGGTATGAAAGTGGACTCAGGCCTCCATACAAGAGGTAAAATGTTCACATGCTGGGTGAGAAAGCATCGCTTGTTTCCTTAAAATAAATTGCCTCTGCGCCACAACAGCAAGGTCCAGAGGAATTCCAGAGACAGGGATTGTTTGTCTGACAGAAACATATTACTGCCAGGAAGCAGTTCTAGATTTTATTCAAAGTGGTCAATTCAGACTTCTTCGATGGGTTAGTTGTGTATTCTGACATTGCAAAATGATGACATTGCCATTTATCGTGCAACCCTACAGAGCCAAGATTTAGCATTGCATTGCAGATGTATAATACACTTCACATTGGACACATTGTCAGTGGTGGACCAGGGGTCAGGCTGTTTTGGGTCTTATCATCAGACACCATCTTCCAGGCGATTCAACTGGGGGTGGTAAGGCCCCAGCCAGCCGCTAACTACAGCACTTGTCACTCCTCTTAATCCATAGTCGAGCTTCCAGGATGTTCTTGGTGGCTTGTTGTCTCTGCTGCCCACAGATCTCTAGGAGTCCCAGGACTTGGTGTAGAGATCTCCCTGCAAAGCCCCTGCAGCTTTCTTTAAAGGATTTAAAGCAGACGTTCCACTCCACATACATATCTGGATCTTTTCCTCTCTTGTGCCTCGTCCATTCTGTCATCCAAGGGGCCTGTTAACTCCAGCAATTCCACTTGCTTGGATGGCTTAGACATAAAGACCATGTCTGGCCTGAGTGTGGTTGGTGTAATGGTGTCTGGGAACTTAACAAAATAACAAATTCCTGTCAACATGAGAAAAGCATAGAACAACAGGAAGTGATGCCTTGAGCTTCAAACACACCACAGCAAAGCATCATGTCATATAATGCAATCATCACAACATCACTGACTATGTGACAGGAGATTGACTGTTCAGATCCAGTGTCTGCTTTTGGACAAGTCCTTAATGCTATGAACACACACCCCACATGCACCTCCCTTTAGAAAAAAGTGTCTTAAATGGCAGAATAAAGAATAAACATTGTGACACGCCAAAATTGCTGCCCCTTACACCTAGTGCGTCACTGTTCAAACAAACCCCACCACACTCTAGCGCTTGCTCAGGGATCACCTCCCTGCCTGACTGGGTAAAAGGAAAAATGATGAGTAGTGGTATTTCACCCACTAATATGGAATACAGTGCTAAATCTCTTCTTCTATACTTTCAGACGGAGCTGATAAAGCAGCCAAGATGTCTCTCAGGAAAACACTGCCTGCCACGGCTGGCTGCACTGGGAATAAAGTAGAAGCATACATTTGGGCAGTGTGTCACATGCAGGCTGCTGCTGGTGTGGGCTTTAATTCAGCTTTATTTACTTTTATGTTTCTTTTGTTTATATAGCACATTTTAAACAACCATGGTGGACTAAAGTACTTCACAGTATAAAAGCAAAACATGAAACAACATTACATCACTATTAAATAGTAAAATGAATCAAAATATAACTCATAGAAAACTAGAAAAGCACTCGGAGAGCGCAGACCTCCTCCATTAACCCTATCTCCCAACTGTGAAGGATCCTTTAAAAAATTCCTGGATCCGTCCCCATGTGGCCCCCTACCACGGCATTCGCCGATTTCTCGACGTGGAAACACGGTGAGGCAAAGAATTGGCTTCGCTATGGGTGCCAACAGATGCACTGACAGTCTCATCCATGGTCTCACTGGATGACTGGAAGTCATGGCAGAGGGTGAATATTCCTCTGATCCTCCAAGCATTGTGAGTATTGTCGCTACAATTCAATGTTTTCTCTCTGTTACGCTCCAACTTGTCTCCTTGACTGGGTGTGTGTCTTTCAAACTCTATAAACTCCAAAACTTCGAATAGAAACACACACAAAACGTGCTGCTGGAATTGAAGTTACTCATGTCCGCCATCTCCTGGTGTAAAGTGGTAACAGCGCAGACCTCTGCCATTAGCCCTATCTCCCAATAGTACAGAATCCTTTTAAAAAATCCTGGATCCAGACGGTGATCCAGATCAGTCCCAAAATCTAATCAGTTCTTCCTTATGCCATTTCTGACATTTCCTGAAAATTTCATCAAAATCCGTCCACATCTTTTTGAGTTATGTTACTAACAAACAAACTAACCAACGAACAAACGCATAACCTCCTTGGTGGAGGTAATAATAGGAGTGACTGTTTTGATGCACATCGAACTGTGACAGTGTATTTTGGGCTATACATTCCTTTTTTTTTTTTTTTTAACAAGGGCTAGCTTTTCTTTGGGGGGTGGACATTGAACTAAACTAAAATCTAATCAATATTTGGGCTTGTAAAAATATTCTCATTTCTCTTTAAAACTAATGAACTTTTAGCCTTTGACTGTGAGATCAGCAACTCTCAACTGTCTTCACTAAACCATCCCTTACACTCATCCTACCCCTCACATAGTTTGTCCATGTCTATGTGTTCCTGTAAAGCGTCCTTGGGTTTCTTGAAAGGCGCTATATAAATTCAAGATATTATTATTATTATTATTAGCAACTATAACCTATACTGCAGACAGCCACAAGGGGGCGATTGAGATATTTTAGCTACATATTTCTGGATCCCGCATGATGATTTTCACTGAGATTGTCACTATAATGCTGTGTCGTGACTGACCAGAAACACATGCAGGAACAGATCTTCTGTGTAGAGTCTCAGAAAGGGAAACTGCACTCTGAAAGAGCCTTGTGTTGAAAATTGATGCAAAAAACTGCAGTTTTAATCAAGATAAGAATGATAAGTATGCATTTACCATGCCAAATTTGAAGACCCTGTAAAGTGAAATCCAAAGTGTGTGTCCTAACACACTAGATATGTTGGAATATGGTTGCTGTAAACATGTGAAAACACTGAGATCTACATGTAACTGGATTTTGGATTAATACCATTAGGAAGTTTTATCACCTCCTCCTGGCTTAGTTTCATGTAGGCGGGGCCAATATGTGGGCTTGATGTCCCAAGCCCACAGTAGGGAATGACCTCGCCCTTCTAACACTACAATATAAAATCACAGAACAGTTCACCTCAGTACAGGCTGTTGCTGGCTGATGTTACTGCCTTTACTGAAAGTTAACAGTCTGTTAAATGCAGTTTTTCTATTCATTGTGAGGCAAATTTGCCAAAGCAATCAGCCACAGAGGTCTATGACCTTTAAAAGCATCATAACAGAGAGATTTGAGACAGAAAGCAAACTTCGTCTCTCCTCTGGAACACAACCAGACAGCTGCACTGTGTTGCATCACAGTAAGGTCAAAGGACAGGCTAAAGGCTTGAGTGCTTTCCTCCATTCAGAATGAAGCATTTTCTAAATCTGAGAGGATCATATTTCTCCTGAGTGGGCGTGGCTTCAGATCATTCAACAGACATGCCCACACCATCCTGGAGCAGAATTTACTGCCTCATTTTTCATGATTTTGAAGCTTAATTTTATAAACTAGGAGATGTTTTATCTGACTTAAATTTGACCTGGGGGTTCATAACACAGTGACCTGTCATACAACAAACATAAATACAGATTTATTTTCACTTTACAGGGTCTTTAAGAATACTCATGTGCTTCCTGTTTGATAAGTCACAAGGTTGAATGTCTGATTTAAACAACTGCAGGCCATATTTTTCCCCTCTTATTTTCTGAATTTAGTAACCCTGTGGGAGCCTGATGTGGGCCCCGGGCCTCACAGCTGTAGCGAGTGAAAACAAAGCCAAAGAGGAAAACACATCTTGCAGTGGAATAGCATTTTAAATAATACATTAATCAATTGTTGGTAAAATAAAATGCGGATACCGATAATCGTCTAATAGAAAATTTTGGCATTAATAATTAATAATAGTACACGCAGTATCGTCATCCAGCACCTCAGTGGATTGTAGCTGCATGCAGTCTTTGTGAAAACAAGTGTGGCTAAACACAAACTGCTGTAATGCAATTTCAGAAACTATCAGCAGTAATGTAATACAAATGCAGTTTTAATTGATGTCCATTTGGATGAAAATGCAGTTAACAGACTGCTCTTAGACATCATCTCTCAACTCAGGGTTCATTCATACTACTGAAGTTGTTGGACTGCTGAAAAATGGCACAACAAAGGCTCTCCTGGCTTTGAGTCCTTTACTGTTAACTGATGGTCACAGAGGAAGCCCTGAAAACGTTTCTGCTGCTCTATAAAGCTTTGTCTTTCTGCATGATAACATATCTGTTCAGAGATTGGTGGAAACTTAATGAGACTTTCAGTTAGATATAATATCAGCATGTTTATAACATTAGCCTAATTGTCCAGAGGCTCCAAAAAGACAACATAGACACATTATAAAGTATAAACATAAAAACCTATTATGGATTTAGAGGTTGTAAAATTTTAAACATGTTGTATCACCTCTCTTCGTATGGATTAATTTAACTTCAAACACAGACGTTATCATTTTCAATGAAACAACAGGGCCGTGTTGCACTGCCCAGTCTCGTATTTATTTTTGACAAATCATCCTTCCCAGTTTCTAATTAATTTTTTGAAAGATAATCCATTAACTTGTGTTGATGTCGACAATATTCAAGGCATGCATTATCTTGCCAGGCACACACCCACACACACACGCCCACACACACATTTATCTGTTAAGGACAGAGCCAGAGAGCTGTGAGGTAGGGAGAAGTAAAAGTCAACACAGAGGAGATGACAAGCCTAAATGAGTAGTTAAGATTCTGCAGAACAGCTCCATTGTTTCGTGTTGTTTATAGAAACCGCTAATCAAATACAGCAGCAACCACTCTTATATTGTCGTTATCTCGTTAAATCATACGCTCTTTAAGGCAGTTGCTTATTTGTTAATTTTAACAAGGGGGAAGGTCCAGCAAGGTCACACCAACCTTTCCACAGACATCTACGATCTCGTTATGTTTCAGTCTGTGGTCAACTTCAGCCTCCGCTTTCCTGCACAGATCTGCTACAGCAGACAGAGAGCTTTTAAAAGTACAGAGTTCCTAGATAGAGAGAGAAAACCTCAGCTTGTGGAAAAGTAAATAAAAAAAGAATGATGTTAAAGTGCAGATGTGGTGTGTCTTTTTGGTTTTCCATCTTGTAAAAGCTACAATAAGGATGAAGGTGTCTTTCGATCATCACATTTTGTTGTGATTTTTAGGATTTTATTTGGAGCACTTTGACCTTTTTAAAGCACTTTAAATCATAGAGGACCAATCACATCTCTTCAAATTGAACTTAACATTTTAAATTATCTGGAGTGTTATCTAGGGACTTGGACAGGAGGGGAGATCCTTTTATCCGAGCCCTATGCTATTTTTTAACCATTGCGTCTCGCCTGGATTTGTTGTCTTAAAAAGCTTATAAAACATCAACCCTGTGGTGCACAGTCAAGCTCTAAACATCCTGGTTCAGGACAACCCATGCCTTAAGAATATTTATGCTGCAGTAATTTCATTTGCATCTAAAAAGTTATGGGACTATAAAGACAAAAGAAAAAACTAAGGGAATAAAAATGAAACGTTTTCATGTATTACATGCAGTAAACAATAATGACCAAGACTTTCTTGCACAAACATGTTCTCTCATCTCTTGGGGACCAAAAAGTGAAAAAATAATCATCCTGTGACAAACAAGTGCTCAGATTATTGTCATATTAAAAAAAAAAAAAAAAAAAAAGGTCTTTTTTGAATTGTCTTCTTTTGGGTCATTATTCAAAACAGATCCTGTCTGCAGTGACACAGAGGGACCCATCCCAGCCTCTCTGTGTCTCTTTCTCTCCATTATGAGTCATTCAGGCTCTCTCCTCCAGTTTAAAGTGTCTGCACATGTGCTATTTGGTGAAACATGCCACACAATGCATTGTGGGAAATTGATATAGTGGCTACAGCTAAAGCTAGCGACAAGAACAATCCAAAAATGGATTATAAAGTTTAGTATCAGAGTTAATGGTGTGGATTTAATTTTTAAAGACCCCAGAAAGTCCCCCAAGTTCAAGTCTTGCTAGAAAACCTTCTTATAAAACTAAGAAGGCAAGAATATCATCATTAGAATGGTATGATGGAGGGCTTTTAAAGGAAAAAGTGACTGCAAATTATGCTTCAAAAGTTATTCAACTTTGAATAACATATATTTTTCTTGTTGTATATTGACAATGCCGGAGCTCAGAGGATTAAGGTGAACAAACAACAGTACTATCAGTAAATCAGTTAGTTTAGACATACTTTTACTTAGTAATTAATTCCATCTTAAGCTAAGGATACTGTATCCCTGTTTGATACATTGTTTTATATAATAAAATATGCAGGAGTGCATGTACAAAATGACTCACTTCTTATCACGTTTTAACAGTGCCAGCTTAGTTGATTTCTGTGTCAGTATCTTACTTAAGGTGAAATAACTATGGTTAATTTCAAAGAAAGTATTCAGAGCGTCTTTCACGGGGCAAAAGTGATTGGCTAGGATTTATGGTTCAAAAGTTACTTAACTTTGAATAACATGTGTCTATTCTTGTCATATAAGACAATGCCGCACTCAGAGGGTTAAACCACTTTTATTTAAAACATACTGATGAAAACCCGGAGACTGATTTTATGATGATTTACAGCATTTATCAAATAAATGTTTTTTTGTTCATTCAACTCATCAAAGATCCGACAGTGAAAACGTCCTGATGGAAAAAAAATGGCAGTCACTTATGTCGATATTTGCCCAACAGTCTGGGTAGCAGTAACACTTGTTACTGTTTGCAAACTGCTTTGTAACAACCGATGAAGGAGAGGAGGAAGCAGGCCCAACAAAACACACAAAGTAGCACTAGCAGCAGAGCTATGAGACTCGCTGGCTTCTTATTCCTTTCCTCATTTTCTCCACACTGTTTTAAAAAGCCTCTAGATGTGAACCCAGGGAAGGTTAAAGACATTACTGATGCAAATAAATATCAAAGACAATACGTGGATATGCAGGAGTGTAGAAAAACTTTAAATGTGTATTTTAGTGCTCTGCTCAGGCTCCATTACAACCTCCTATCCTGTGTTTACATGAGCTAGCCTGAGATCCTTCACTGATTAACATGAGTCATGATATTTCATCAGTAATACAAACATGCTAATTTTCTTTACTGCATATCCACTTACATGTTATTTACTAACAACTCTGTGACAGAGACTGGAGCTTGAACATTCTGTTTTCTTTTCACATGCTCTCCTGATGCAAACAACACATACCTCTTTAACACACAGGATCAACAAGGTGACCTCTGCAGTTTAACTACCTTTAATGAAGCACTTATAAAGAGCCCCATTAGGAACTGAAAGCTTCCTAATCAATACATGCACACGTTCAGGTCTTTGGTGAAACACTCAGTAGTCATCACCAGGGGCAGACACAGAGGAAAGGAGGACTATTTTTACTCTGAGGGAAGCTAGTATTGTCTTACACACAAACTCCCAACAAATTTAAACGTATCTTTGAGCAGTGCAGCTCCGACTATCAAAAGGTATGGGGAAACTGGGCCACACTCCTGAAAAACTGTTTTTTTAAAGGCAGTGTTCATTAAAAAGTGGAAGAAGGAGAGTTTAACCTTAGGATAGCTTCAAAGATCCTGAAATCATCAGAAAGATTCCCATTGAAAATGTCTTTTCCTGCTCTGTGTGGAAACATGCGCCTGAAGATGAATATGTAGAAGACAAGGTTCACAGACATCAGGATCGTCATGTTTTGGTCAATGAGGATTCACAGGAAATACACAGGAAACAAAGTCATTAGTTGTTATGATTCTTGGAAAAATATATTTTAATTACAGATGAAAGAAAGCAAAGGATAACCTTTTATGAACTTGTCTTTGTGTGTGCAAATTATGCCAGCATCAGATGTGGAAATGATCCTAGTATAAATGCTTTGTTGTTGTATCTAAGTAGCATTTTCTGTCACTTGACTATTTAAATCACATCATCCTTTTAACCACATCAAGGATGGCAACTTACCAAGTGGGCAATTTACATATATTCTCACATCCAGATGGGGGGTTGATTCGATATGGATATCCTAAAATAGAGAACTACAAGTTAGGTTTTAAGAAAAGAACACTGGCTTGGCTACCACCAACGCTCAGCAGATGGACATTATTTTTACTCTAGCTTTGTGTGGCCATTAGCTCCAGTGATTGTTAATTAGATAGTCTTTGCAATGAGGCTGATTTACTCAGAAAGGAATATGTTATTCCCAGTGGAAAAGCCTAATAGTTTTTCTTTAAATATGTGCAAACAGCATCAGAGCGTGGAGACATTGTGTGCTTTGCAGTTAATGGTGCATTTAACTAATTTCTGTTGTTTCATGAATTAAAGTCTTTCACTCATTTGCACAGTTCAAGGCTCGCTCCAAAATTGATCTGTGCATTTCAGATTATAAAACCCTTACTGCCTTTAAACTCACTCATGTCTGTTATGTTGAGCTGGATGTTAAAAAAATTAATCCTCTAAAGAGATTACCTTTAGTGGGTACAGCTTGAAGTTGCCCTGCCACTGCCTGCTTTCCAATGTGACCACGCCCCCATTCTGGGGAAAACGAACCCTCAGATTGAATGGAAGTAAATAAGAAAGCACAGATAACACAATTAAAAGCCATTTTGCGGTTTTGTGCCTTCAGCAATTAAAAAACACAATTGAAGGCATTTTTTATTATTCTAAAATGACGAGTGACAAAGAACAGTTCTGTGTCTTTTGGCTGAAACTAGAGAGGAGTAAAGCAGGCAAATGCTGACTTTAAAGACCCTGTAAAGTGGAAATAAATCTGTATTTATGTTTGTTGTATGACAGGTCACTGTGTTAGAGGGAGCCTGAAAACACCATCATGGACATCTAGTTTTTTTCTTTTTAATATTGTTACGATGAAATTTTTTTTTCATAAATGGCCTACCTAATCATGTATCTCAATGGCCATTTTTTGCTTCCAATAACCATTTAACCATACAGTTTTTATATTTTAAGCGTTTAAATCGTTAATGACCAAATCTTTCCCATTGACTTTGTTCATTTTTAAGGAATCTTTTCCCTCAGAAAGGGGCGGGGCTGGCATCGTTTTGTCAAAGTACTCAGATGGGTTGCTCTGGTCTATAGCAGGGCCTATGCTCACAGGTGCTGACAATCAGCAGCCGATCAGGCACCTGATTGTCAGCACTTGTGGTACCAGCAGATCAAAACAAGAGTCAATAGCAACAGTAGATTAAGCTGTTTGGCACTGACAGAGAACATTTGGCAATATTTTAATGAATTTAACCCACATACTCAGCTCTGCTGCTCATCCTACAAATGCATGTTCCATACAAATGTGGCTACATCTAAAAGGGAAATAAACAGGCTTTCCAACAGTATAAGATTTATTGCCAAGATGCATTGTTACAATAAAGAAAGTCTACCAAACACAAATTTCCTTTCTTTTTCTGCTACATTTATGAATTATTCCTAATTCCTGAGGTTGGGCTGCTCCTCCAAGTTACCCTGAAAAACAAAGAGGTTTCTTTTCTCCCTTTTTTCATGCTCATTTTTCTTTTTTACTCATGCCCTTTATCTTGTAACGTCCTTTTCCCTCCTCACACACCACTTTCCTCCTGCCTTTTCCCCCTTTCTGTCGATAATGTGACATGCCAGTGTTTCTTGAAGCATTTGGCTTACGTGTTCAAGGGCAATGATGGTCAGACTCACCTGATTAATGTAACTCATCACAGGTGTGCAAACCACTGCTGACAAGGACCCTGATGAAGACCTGAGAAGGCTGCAGTGGGTTGGCTATTTTAAAATAGATGCTTCCATGTAAAAATGAAGATATTTTAATTCCAGTTTCCAAAAAGCAACTCTTTTGAAGCTACAAAGACCCAGCAGTGGAACTCGTCCCTGAAACTTTGTGTTTCTGTGCACCCAGGAAGTTGCAGCAGTGTAAACAAACTGCAAATGCAACAAAAGCTGACTGTATTCAGCTGATAATATTTTCATGTAAACTTGGCCTTAATTACCTTTCCTCTTTTCTAATTTTAACAGTGACCTTTTACATGTTTCTATAGCAATGACAAATATATACCTACCTGGCTTTATCCCTCGCCAACAAAGACTCTATGTATGTGTTTTCCTCTACATTAGACGGGTCAGTCAGCTGGCCAGCCCTGTGAGTAACCATCAACACCTCCTTCCTCAGGCCGTGCTCTAGTGGTGCTAAAAGATGCAGATAATTCTGGGAGCAGCTGTAAAGCAAATACACAGGATGTGTTCTGAATGGGCCTCATTAAAGTGATCAATATCTCGACCATTTCCATACGCCATAAAATAGGATGCTCTTTAAAATTCTTCATCTCACTAATTGTGCCGCCCTCTGTCTGCATGCTGCCCTGCTCTCTGTCTCTGGCTGCACTCCATTTGGCTCTGCACTTGTGTGCTGCTTGTTATGTTGCTGCAGGAGCGAGGACGCCCAGGTAAATGGAAATCAGGTGACAGGTATGAAGGTCAGACAGCATCAGCTGGTAATTAAACAGCAGTCAGACAAAGACAAATGTTAACATTACTGAAGCTCTGCTTCTCTTTAAAGCCACTAAAAATTCTATCATGTGTGAGGTTTGTTTCATGTTTGCTGAAGCGTTGGCACATGTTGTCATTTGTTTTTTTGTTGCATGAAAAAGCCATGCAACAGTATAAAATATCAAGCCTGTATATGCACCTATTTTACTACATACATATAGTGTTTGTTATTACAACTTTTTCCACTTGTTTTTAGTTGTTTATACATGAAGATATTTGTATTATTTTGCTTGCTAATATGTTAATCATTTACAGTTTTATGTCTTTTTAGTCACAAAATCACATCTATAAATTCTTCTTGTCAAAATGTTTGTTTATAGAGTTGGCATGATAGCGTCATCTCATGCTGAAGCTGGGACGGATCAGTGCCAGCTTTGAGCCAGATCTGGGTCATTTCTTTACTGTGTGGGTCTTATCTAAACTGGGGCCATACTTCATTTTATTTCTAGAATTTGCTGTGGACCAATCACAAATGGACAGTGGGCTGCGTTTGGCCCCCGAGTGATCGTTTGGACACCCCTGCTGTAAGCCATAATCAAAATTAAAAGAAATAACACCTGAAATATATCAGTCTGTGTGTAATTAATCTATATAATGCATGAGTTTCCCTTTTTTAATTGCAGCTTCTGTCTATCACTCCTAACTCCCTTCACCCAAGTATAAGACAGAAAATCACACACAGCTGGATGCACATCCCCACCTCTCCATCTCTCTCATAACATACCCAATCATAGTCCGCTATCCCGCACAGAGCGCCATCACAGACATCTGGAGTGACAGACTAGCTTACGGTCTCTCCTAACACTGCTGCAAATAAAATACTTCCACTAATAATAGAGAAAACTCAGTAACTGCCATAACAGTTGTTTAATTTAACTTAACAGAACAATTAAACATGCAGTGCCATATTTTACTCCATTTTCCTTTTTTGCTCTCATTTCAATCAATCAATCTTCATCTGTATAGCGCCAATTCAGAACCAAAGACAACAGGTCTACACTGCATTCTGTGGCATTTTATTTTTAAAGAAAGACCCAACATTTATCCACTATGAGATCGGCATCAAGCAACTTTTCCTAACCTGACTGTTTCATGTCTCCATTACATGGGATATGTCTCCCATCCATCTGGACAAGAGCCCATTGAAAGTGTTTGAGAAGGGCATGATGTGAACTTTACAGCAGCGTGTTTCAGATCCTTGTGTGGGCATAGATGTTTCTAAAACACTGCGTGTGGGTGGGATTATTTTAATACGGATGAGAAAAAAACACCGGTATTAAAAGTATCTGCCTACGTTTGGACAAGGCCTTAGGGCGGCTTTACACCTAACGACTTTTCCTCTGATTTCAAAGTTGCAGAAAAAATTCCAAAGTTGGAGTAAAATCATGGGAGTCTTGCTAAAGTTGGAGCTCGCTCCTGTTGTCTTAGTCATTAGGTGTAAGGTGGTCACAAGACTCAATTTATAGCCGTTTTAAGGCGGTCTTTCCTCAGTCTTGGGGATACAATAATATCAAGAGTGTTTGATATTACAGTAAGGCTTGACTCTGGTCGTATGCAAATTGTGTTTCTCAGTGACGCAACCATTGTCCACGACTAATGGTAGCCAGTATTGTGCATAAGCACATTAATTCACTGCATTTTTAAAATCATGAATATGAGCATCGATCAATCTAGAGCTGCTGAATGTCCACTCATAACTCAAGAGATTGAAAAGCTTTTCTGCTCAGAGCTGCAGTCAGCTCTCTGCTCCTGTCTTAAACTGCCACTGGGATTTTCAAAGTAAAAGCCCGATCCATGGTGAGACGACTCACGTTATTAAACGGTACTTTTTTTCTGTAGTGTTTCCAGGACAGTTCTTCGGTTGTTCCAGAAACATGCAAATTTGCTTTGGTGTTTAACTTTCCTTTCATTTCTACTCAATCTAAATGATTTAAAAACATTGGGTTATAAGAGATATTGACTCAAATGCGACCACCATCTCCTTCAACATCATGTTCCCTGCTCAAAAATTGTTGTTGTGAATTTCCAGCAGATGCATGATGGGAAATAATCTCAAAAGGAATCATATACTAGTCTTGTAGTCAGTGACCCCCAGTCTTGGTCTGAGACTAAAAACTCAACGGCTTGCTGACAAATTGTCTTTAGATGTGAGAGGGTCTCAGATGTCAGTCTTTTTAGAGTCTTTTAAAAGTTTTAGCAAAGTCCTCTGGCGTAAGGCTGCTTTTAGTCCCAGCTGCAGCTAATCCTGGGCAATCAAGATCTCCTCACCTCGTGATGAACTTTCAGACACTGTTGTGTAGCCTACTACAGTCAGGTAACCTGGCTGCTCTTTAACCTCTGAATCTAGTGATTTTTACTGAGTCTTTGCCTTTTCTAACTCCATTTGGTCCACCTGTTCTGCAGTGTCTCCATCTCCCTGCCAGTGCTTCTACCAACCAACAACCAGCACACTCATACCTGTTTGCAATACTGTGCTTATCAAATAAACTCCTTCAATCTTCCTACCTTGCCTTGTACTCTGCCCCTGTTCCTTGTCATATGTTCATAACAATCATTTCTTTAATATGAGAGCATTAAATCTAATAAAGCGTCTTCTGTTGTTCCTCCATTTATATGTGGAAAGGCAGCAGAATGATCTATTTAGAGCAAGATACAGCTCTACATAAAGTGCTACCAATTTCAAGATGGAGAAGAAATATTTCTATAATGAGTGGGAAACATTTTTATAAGGAATGAAAATCAGCTCTATATAATGTAGAAAGCAGATCTGAAAGGATTAAACACAGCACTGTACTGAATAAAAAAACACAAGCTCTGTAATAAGTCAACTATTTTCTTATTATCTGTATCGAGTGTAATTGCTGTAGGGTTGTTTTAATTTTGTTCATCATGATCTCAAAAAAATTTAATTTAAAAAAAAAGTTCAATATTTTTTTGTCACTCATTTAAGAAAGTGAAACCCATGTATTGTATAGACTTGTTACACATAGAGTGAAATATTTCAAGCCTTTATTTCATGAAATGCTGATGATTATGGCTTACAAATAAGAAAACCCAAAATTCAGTGTCTCAAAAAATTAGATGCCATGGCTGTAGACACTTCACACTGGACTTCAAGCAACGTGGATTCTGTGCTTCTCTGCTCTTCAAGGTCCCAGAGTCTGGAGGAAGAGCGGAGAGGCACAGAATCCACCTTTCTTGAAGTCCAGTGTGAAGTTTCCACAGTCAGTGATGATTTGGGCTGCCATGGCATCTGCTGGTGTTGGTTTGAAGTCAACGCAGCCATCTACCAGGACATTTTAGAGCACTTCATGCTTCCTCCTGCTGACAAGCTTCATGGAGATGCTGATTTCATTTTCCAGCAGGACTTGGCACCCACCCACACTGCCAAAGGTATCAAAAGCTGGTTCAATGACCATGGTGTTACTGTGCTTGACTGACCAGCAAACTGGCTTGACCTGAACCCCATAGAGGCTCTATGGGGTATTGTCAACAGGAAAATGAGAGACACCAGACCCAACAATGCAGATGACCTGAAGGCCGCTATCAAAGCAAACTGGGCTTCCATTGGACCACAGGCTGATTGCCTCCATGCCACATCGCATTGATGCAGTAATTCATGCAAAAGGAGGTCCAACCGAGTGCTGAAGGCATAGAAATGAACATACTTTTCAGAAGCCTGACATTTCTGTTTAAAATACCCCTTTTTCATTGATCTTATGTAATATTCTAATTTTCTGAGATGCTAAATTTTGGGTTTTCTTATCTGTAAGCCATAATCATCAACATTTCAAGAACTACAGGCTTGAAATATTTCACTTTATGTGTAACAAGTCTATATAATATATGGGTTTCACTTTCTGAAATGAGAGACCAAAAATATTGAACTTTTTCATGATATTTCAATTTTTTGAGATGTACCTGTAACTCTGAAAACATTAACTGAGTAAATTTAACTCCAAAAAGACTGGGACCAAATGTTCTATTTTTCAGAGTAAAATTTTATCCAAATTAAGTAAAACATAGTCAGGTAAACTTATTGTGCAGTTGTTTTGTTATAGCAACGTATTTATATTTTTATCTCAAGATAATGACACGGCTTTTACCATAATAGTGTGTTTAGTCCTCATGTCATCTCAACATGTTATCATTAAAAACCCACCACTGTTATTTTAGGATAATGATAAATAAATAAGTATTGATCTCAAGTCAAACTGAAATAATTCTATTATACTCCAAATTATTATGCAAATTTGATTTTAGAGTCATAAACACTTCATTTTTGTTTATCAATGAAACTCATGGATAGTTTTGTGTCTCAGGAGTCCATGAATCACTGAAATCATTTAAGACACCTGTGATAATTAGTTTGCCAGGTGAGCCCAATTAAAGCAAAACGTTCCACATTATTAAGTAGGCCACAGGTTTCAGCAAATGGGCCTACTTAATAATGGGAAATAACAAGGATCTCTCTGCTGCTGACAAGTCTCCTATAGGACAACACCTTGGACAAGGAATGAAAACATTAGATAGTTCATGAAAACTTAAGCGTGATCATCATACTATGAAGAAATTCCTGGCTGATTTAGAGCACAGATAAGTTCATGCAGATAAAGGCATAATGAAGAAAGTTTTTGCCAGAAAAATTCATCGGATTAACAAAGCAGATGCTAAATTGCCATTACAAAGCAGCAAACAGGTATTTGAAGCTGCTGGTGCCTCTAGAGTCCCACGAACCTTAAGGTGTAGGATCCTCCAGAGGCTTGCAGTCCTGCATAATTCAGCCCCCCCTAACCAATGCTAACAAGCAGAAATGGTTGCAGTGGGCCCAGAAATACATGAAGACTTATTTTTAAACAGTCTTGTTTACTGATGAGAACTGTGCAACCCTGGATGGTTCAGATGGACGGGGTAGTGGGTGGTTGGTGGATGGCCACCATGTCCCAATAAGGCTGTGACATCAGCAAGGAGGTGGTGGAGTCATGTTTTGGGTTGGAACCATGGGGAGAGAGCTGGTAGGCCCCTTTAGGGTCCCTGAAGGTGTGAAAATGACCTCGGCAAAGTATATAGTTTCTGACTGACCATTTCCTTCCATGGTACAAAAAGAAGAACCGTGCCTTCTGTAGCAAAATTATCTTAATGCATAACAATGCACCATCTCATGCTGCAAAGAATACCTCTGTGTCATTGGCTGCTATGGGCATAAAAGGAGAGAAACTCATGGTGTGGCCCCCATCCTCCCCTGACCACAACCCTACTGAGAACCTTTGGAGCGTCCTCAAGCTAAAGATCTATGAGGGTGGGAGGCAGTTCACATCAAAACAACAGCTCTGAGAGGATTTACATTTGTAGACAAAAATGTAATTATTATAGTTGCCTGTGTACATAATCTTAAATATTTTCACCCCTGTAAATCTGTCCAAAAATGTATTTATAAAAAGTAAAACTGTGATAAACTGTGAAAACAGTCCCCTCTTCATTTCCACCCCCGCTCTTTGTTCATGAAACTTTTGTTTCACTTCTGTTTTACCTCCGTTCAACAAACAGGAGAGGATCCATCAGTGGCTCAAAGTTTTATTTTCCCTCAGTCTCAGGTCACAGCTCCTCCATGCTATTGTGCTTGTCAGATGATGCCTACCTACTGAAAACAAGCAGTCCGCCTAGAGTCATGCCGCCCACCTTTGCTGATCTCTTATTGTGTAGAATTAAGGAGTCTTTTCAAACAAAACAGCACCAGTTAATGTTTACTCTCTGAACAGTAGATCACTCTTTTTCTGTGTATGGATGATTTTGACATAATGAGGCAGAGGCGGACTTTACCGTCACTCAAAGGTAGGCAGTTGCCTGTGGCCCAGGACTACTAGGGGCCCCTTGAAAACATATTTAACTCAACCCTTTCTCTACACCAGATGGTGTTTTGGCTGTTATTTATTTAAGGGGTTAAAACACTCATTAAAAGAGCAGAATATGAAGTAAATTTGGTGATTTAAAAAGAGGAGAATCCCAAGATTCTGACAAAGTCCAGCTGTAATGACACAGATACACAGCAACAGAAATATCCCTTTAGTGTGAGGAAATACAGATAAACTTATGGTGTGTGCTGCCTGACTTCTCTGTCATACAGAAGTCTGGAAATTAGAACAAATCCTGTTAGTTATGGCGTCCAGTTGAAGGTCAGGGTTCAACAGACAAAACAAACCAAGCCAGTCAGTCTTCATACGCAAACATTTGGAATGAGATGGTTGTGAAATTACATCCCTGCTGGATATTCCACAGTCAACTGTGAGTGAGAAATTGGAAGCATTTAGGAACAACAGCAGCTAAGCCACGTAGTGAAAGAAAAATAAAATCACCACTGATGAGTTGCATGGTGCTTGAAAGTCACCAACACTCTGTAAAACAGTAAAGCAGGAGCTTCTAGAATGGGTTTCCATGACTGAGCAGCTGCAGGCAAGCCTCACATCACCAAGTCCATTGGGTGAGTCACATGGGTGAGTCTGGGTTAAGAAAATGCTGGGAAACGTAACTTGCCTAACTGCTCTGTCAACTGTGAATTTTGGTGGAGGGGGGATAATGGTATGTGGCTGTTGTTCAGGGTTTGGGTCAGTGTTAATTTTGTCAGCCAAAACTATGACTAACAATGTTCATAAACAGCTTTTTTTCTGAGATAAATGCTAGACTAAGACTAGCCAAAAAAGCTTTTTGATGACTAAAGCAGACTAAAAGACAGTTGGGTTTTTGTCAGACATTCAAATTCTGTTATATTTCTGTAGCTATTCTGCCTCTCAGCTGTAGAATCAGGGACCCCAGGTTTGGCAGGGTGTATAGAACACATTATTATGATTTGGTACCAGATTTAGGCAAGGGAATAAATACTTGGACTACAAGTTAAGACTAAAATGTGAGGACCTTTTATGGACTAAAACTACACTAAAACTTTAAAGGGTATAAATGACTAAAATGTGACTAAAACTAAACTAAAATTAAGATAGGTGTCAAAATTAACACTGGTTTGGGTTAGGCCCCTTATCTCCAGTGAAGGTAAATCTTAATGCTTCGGCATACCAAGACATTTTGGAACAGTTTGGAACAGTTTGGAAAGGCCGTTTCTATTCCAACATTTCTGTGCCCCAGTGCACAAAGCAGGACAACAAAGACATGGTGTGATGAGTTCGGTGGGGAGAAACATCATTGTCCCAGACAGAGCTCTGACCTCAACCCAGTGTTGCAGTCGAGTCACTAAACCTTGAGTCCAAGTCGAATCCTGAATCCCTAGTGTTCAAGTCCGAGTCATGAAAGAAAAATCCGAGTCAGGTCCTCTTTACTTGAGTTGGAGTCCAAGTCGACTCCTGATTGATCAAGTCCTAGACTCCCAAGTACCTAAAACCTAGAGCCAAATTAAATTAAATTATTAATCATTTTTAAGCCGTTCCAGCTTTACAGGTGGGTCAGGGTTAGATGTGTTTTATGAATGTATGAATTTCTTCAACTTTTTATTCTAAAGGACTAGAGGAGCTGTTTACAACTGCACGAACAAAACCAGACATAGAGAGACTTAGAGACAGGGTTAATTTTGGCAACTGTTTTTAGTTTTAGTCTTTAGACAAAAATACATTTAGTTTTAGTCACATTTTAGCCCTGATCACCCTTTATAGTTTAACTCTAGTTTTAGTTGATGAAAACTCAAAAGCATTCCAGTCCAGGATGAGGGTCACTGATTTTTATTGATATTGATACTCTTATTGATACTCCTTAATGATCACACTCTCCATCTATAATAGACATGTTTTTACAAGAACTCGTGCTTTACATCTATGATATACTAAACAGTCCTTTTAAATGACTGAATTTATTCAGATTTCTCACTAAAAACTAAAATTCCACTTTTCTCTGTGGGACATTTGAACACATCATAAAAAGGTCTTAACCTGACGCAGTTAAAACATAAATGCCCCTCAGACTGAATGGGCACAAATTCCCATAGAAACACAAATGTTGAGGAAAGCCTTCCAAGAGTGGAGGCTGTTATAAAAGGGGCATGAACTCCATACCAGAATACGTGTTTTTGAATACAATGCCATCACAGTCCCTGTTGGTGTAATGGTCAGGCGGCTGAATACTTTTGTCCATATGGCGTATGTTCATGTGATGGATTTATGAAACAGTCTACCTGGCGTGTCAGGTTTAATTGCATCTCCAGAAACAAAAAGTTCACAAGAACTTCCTAGGCTCTACAGAGTGTCAATCTGTTAATCAGTTCCACCTTTTATTATTTCTTCTAGTTTCACAAAAACCCGACCTGTTATTTACGTCTGACATTCTTCCATACGATTTGCTTCCACACCTTTGATTTGTGTTAATGCGCTCCACTTCGAAAATGATCCTTCAACAGATGTGGAGTTAATTATTTATAAGCACACATGTTCTGCAGTGTAAACTGACACACTGCTTTAGAGCATGAGCACCACTTATCTCTTTCCTTGCCTTAACACTAAGTCAATGAGAGTCCTGTAATGTAAAGGGCCGGATTATAAAAGTCTTCTAAGCCTGAGCGGGTTGACGATAACACGGGACCTCTATGTCCTTATTAGAATGAAGTAAGGAGCACTAATGCATCAGATTAAAGAAGCCAGCGGAGCCTGCGATCGTTGGGGGATTTAGGACACACACACTGAACTTTACTCTGTAAAAACACATTACGGCAGAGCAAACAAACAGAGAAAACAACATCGTTCCCAGCAGCTTTTCTCCCACAGGATTTAGTCCAGTAATTCTTTCATCCCTTTATTAGACTTTAACATCTCAACAACTTCATTCTTGGTGTAAAAAAGGGCTCTATCTTTGCTGTTTTGGAAATAAAAAAAGCAATATGGCTCATACTTATGAGGCTTACCTTGCTGCTACCTTTTTCACAGTCAAACATTACTCACGCTAAAAGCAGCTTAGAGAAATTAAATCACTATGTGTTCTGACAGCTCAATAGATTTGCGTCTTCACATGGATACACAAGAAGACACCATTAATCCGGTGGTGTTTGGGCACAGCGAAGAACTCTAAATCACTGTAATTACTATCATCTATGCCAATTTGCACATGACAGGGAGATCTTAAAAAAAATTTAACACGTCAAGCAATTAAAGAAAGAAAGCATGTGTTAGTGTGCAGCCCTGCTGGTGTCTATGTGGCGTTAAAGTTTGTCTTTCTCTATGCATGTGTTTGTTTCTCGTACGTGTGGTCGGTCACCCTCCCTTAGAGTCATTCTCGGTGTCAGCGCTGTAGTCATTCTGGCTACAGGCATCCTGTCGCTGCGGTGGATTTACTGGCAACATCCCCCCTCCCTCTGCGGCCAGCTCTTTAATTACCCTGGCCTATTGATCGTCTCAGGGACACGGCACTCTGGAGCTGAAGCCGGGCCTGCACCAGTTAATGACTGATTATTCCTCTGCGGGCCCTCGGGAGCAGACAGCCGGTGTGGGGACAGAAGGAGCCTGAGAGCACCGGGCCTGTCCTGCTCTGCAGCAACATTTGCACTTTCCACCAGCTCACCCGACCAAAAATAACATTTTGTACTTCATGTGCTGCTAACGTTAGGACATTTTTCAAAGTGGAAAATAAATTAAGAAAGTGGAGACTTGCATAGTTTATTTCGGGGTTTTGATAACTTTACTGTTAAAGAGAAAAGGGAAAATTAAATTCTCTAAGCGTGCTTAGAAAATGGTAAAAAGTCAACTCAAGTAGAAATCTAATCTTTAACCTACATTTTATCCCTGAGCTTTGGTGATGATAGAGTTAAGTTTATGTCAAGAGAATTAGGCATACACAAGAGCTACTTCTAAAAAATAAAAGCTGTTAGTGGAGCTATACGGAGTAAATGTAAATCTATTTATCAGTACATTGTTTATATTTTTTTAGGATTCTAAATGTTGGTATAGTCTTATTCTATCACACACATTTTTAGCAGTCTATCCAGCAAAGAAAAAACACTCTGTTAGACATGCAGGACTGCCTTGTATATTCAGTTGACTTAAAAATGGGCCTTTAGTATTTGAATGTTGTCGCTTAACTCTTCTGTGTCATGGGATGAAGACCATCACCACAGTTCCACCAACAGACCCCCAAAATCCACATACTCAGCCAGCGCTTTTCATCTATGGCGATAGACCTCGCACAATGAAAGCATTCCTGCAGGGCTGCACAGTCCTGAGCATGGGAGAACTACGAGTTCACACAGGAAACGTATGTAAACGTACATAAACTAGGGCTGGGCAATTAATTGAAATATAGTTGGCTTTAACACTAGGGGCACAATCCCAGATCCAAGTGCACTTAAGACCAAAGTCTGGCTTATTTGGGTCAGTGTGAATGCAAATGAACTGTGCCCAGGCACCATGCCCAGGCCCACTTGGGGAGGCGGTCTTGGGCACAATTCAAGAGGACTCTGGCATGGATCAGATGAGATGTGAATGCAGCCGCATTGGATATGGGACAGAGCATCATACCAGCTATATAATGTCATCGTAAAAACTAAACTTCTTTCCATGGTGCAGCAATTTGTTCACATTTCTCTTCAAATCAGCGAAAATCATTTGAATCAAGTCAACAAACTGTTATGACTCACCTTATGGACGAACACAAGTTGGAGTCAGTGAGGTGAGATGCAAAGGCAACAAAAGTCTCCTGTCACCTCAGAAACTGCTGTGAAACGATTTAATCCTCTGAGCAGCACGTAGAAGTGTAGATACAAAGAGCGACATTGCTGACATCTTAAAACATGATTTTTAATCACCCATTGTTGAAGGATTAACTTTTTTGCCAATTTAAAACAAAAACAGTCTTCCCTCTGGTCCTAACCTGAGTGGTTGCCATGGTAGCGTCGTCTTCTTTCTCCTCCTTGGAAGGTTTGTAAAGTACCACCACCTGCTGCATTAGACTGAGTACAGACACAAGTGGGCCCAGGCATGGATCAATGCTGCTAATGTAAAAGCACCCTAAGATTCCATTGCTGCATAACGCGAACCATGGCGACTGTAGACATGTCAGTACACGACTTTTCTTGTTTTTGAAAAGAAAACAAGTCAATGCTGTTCTTTGTTCTTCTTTTAACAAAGAAATGCCATCAAGTCCTGATAAAACTGACGCTTTAGCAGCATCCACGCTAATCTCTTCCGCCATAATTGCACCGGCCTTTTGTTGCTGCTTGCTTACATCACAACTCCGCCCTGCTCAAAAGTACTGCCCCTCGCCACTGATTGGTCCTGTCACTTTCTAACCTGGCCCAAACGGTTCAGATGGGAGCTTTGCAAGATGGATTCGCCAGTGAGAATCACATAAACAGGGGTATCAATCTGCTTTGCAAGGTTAGCAAAAATCACCAGTCATTTTCAAAAAATAATTTACGAAAATTCTTCTTGTTTTCTTGCTTCTTTGTTTTGTTTTTCCTTAATCTAATAAGAATGGCATGATAATGATCACTCCCTTTAAGAGTATTTATAGCATTTACATCAATATTTATATTTATACTGAATTTGCAATATAAGTAAAAATAATCACAGTCTATTAATGTTTGTTTAATCTTGTGACCTAGCAAGGGACAACAGATTGAAATTAGCATTTTTGCTAACTCTGGTGCATTTACATTATGTATTCTTTACGTTCATTAATGTGCACTGTCCCTTTTAAATAAATAAATAAACTGAACTAATGATAATAATAATAATAATAACTTTATTTGTGTAGCACTTTTACATTTTTTTTTTAACCAAACTTATATTTTTCCAAAATTGTTCAGCCCTAGTTTAATCTATCTGAAAGATTATCTTTGTTGCAAAATACAAAAGATGAGGAACTTGAAAATTGATCACAGATTTAATTTGGTAGGCCAGCCACTCCTGGGAAGTTTCACCACTGCTCAAAGTTTTATCCATTTGTGGATAATGGCTCTCACAGTGGTGACTGTGACGTCCAATGTCAGTGACTTTGTTTCTCATCTGTTCTTAAACATCTTTAGATGGAGGCATGATGTGTTGCTTTTTGAGATCTTTAGGCTTACTTCACTTTGTCAGACAGGTTCTATTTAAGGATTTCTTGATTCAGCAGGTCTGGTAGTGTTCAGGCCTGAGTATGAGTAGTGAAACTGAACCCAGTTAAAAAAAAAAAAAAAAAGGATGTTAATCACAGTTAATCCACAATTTAACAAGGGGGGAAATAACTTCTTCACACAGGATTGGATAACTTTTTTCCCTTAATGAATGAACTCATCATTTAAAAACTGCATTTAGTATTTACTCGGGTTGTCTTTGTGTGATATTAAAACGTGTTTGATGAAAAATTTAAGTGTGACAAAAATGCAAAAAAGAAGAAGAAATCAGGAGGGGGGCAAATACTTGTTGTAGGATTAAAAATGAGTAGCCTGCTCTGTACATGTTCAAATGTTTTCTGCTTCTCAATACTATGTCATGTAGTCCTTTAAAGGAATAATTCACAAGGCCTGGTATGGTAGAGGGCATCAAAGTAATAATGCAGAGTTTTCCTCTTAGGAAGTCAATCAAACTGCCTTATTTAGACATTGTGATTCTTTGGGGGGTAAAGTGAGATCGTGGAGCTAATAAGATGACAGGAAATCATGTGAAGAGAAAGAGAGAAGGCTGTGAGACAAAGAGGTGTGGATGGAAATGTAGCGCGCCCTAGGAGGCCATAATGTTAATTTATTTTTTCTTGATAATCATCTAACCCTGTTTGCACCAGAAAACATCACCATTCTGCTCATGTCGATGTTTGGAGATACTCGGGCTGCATCTGAAACCAGAGAGACAGACCTGATCGTTAGCTGCATCTTTAATGCTCTAAAGGCCTTCACTTTATGTTCCCTTACTCCAACATTTTTTTTACTCTTGGCGAGTTATATTAACATCTCCAGAAATGGGACTGGGTTGGAGTAGTAATTTGAAGGAAGGGAGAACTCCTGCTTCTCTGTAATAAAGGCTGATGATAAAGAAAAGTGGAGGCAGCAGAAAAAGCACGTTAAATACTACCTGCCTGTCTTTTTCGTCCTCTTCTTGCTCTTCTGTTCATTCTTGTCTATTTCATTTTCCCCCTCTGGGACAACAGACATCTTTATTCTGCAACTTTGTCCTTTCTCCCTCTGAGGAATGACCTGAGGAGAAATACAGTGTTGTTCCTGAGGACTGATCTTTACCCTTCCTTCCTCTGGGACTGACAGGAGTTAGAAAGATGAAGTGATGAGCGCTGAATATTTCAGAGGAAGAGAAGGATGACCTGAGGAGGGGAGATTACCTGATTTTATTCTCTGTAATCCCACATGATGTAATAAAACCAGCGATTCAGAACCATTTATTTTGGATTGTTCCTCTAAAAATTCACTTACTGATAACTTTCCATTGCTTTCTTTCATCTTCCTAACTTCTAATTTTTTTAGTGAGGACTTGCTATTCCCATAGTTTTTGACTTTTTAATTCATTATAAACAAAAACGGGTTATTTTCTTTTTCTGTTTCTTTTCCTGAGCAAAAAGTAGCAAAAAACTAATTTATTTTTTCTCTTCACTGAAAATATATTCAAGTTTGCTTTAAAAAGTTATAGTCTTTGGTGTTTTGATATGTGTGCCTATGAAAATATTACTTCAGGTTGGCTACTTGGGCTGTGTCGGACAGAATACCAACAATAGCGAATAAAAAACGAGCAGCACAGGAAGCATCAAGAAGGTACGGATTGTATGAAGGAATTTTCAAAATGTCTGTGGCGGATTTGAATGGCGAATTTCACTTCTGGAACCAAAGCTGCCAGAAACATGGGCAGCCACTGCTGAGCCCAACGAGTGCCACAGATGGGTACAGTTGCTCTGTTTAGTTTAGCGAGTTTGAAGTAAAAACGTCCCTGAACAGAGACCCCTCGGTGACTGGTGGGTCACTCGGTGAGTCGGGACAACCTGGGCTGTAAGAATATGTTTGTTACAGCAATGTCACCTGAATTTATTAAAAGTTATGGGACTATAAACCAAAAAAAAAAAAAAAAAAAAAAAAAGAAAAAATCAGATATTAAAATTATAAAAAATAATGTTGCCTTCATCAGTTAAGTTCCAGAAATTTCCTACAAAAAGAGATATAAGTTTATGGTCACAATTGCCATAAATTTGTCTTTCATTTGTTGTTTTGTTGTTTCTCTTGTCCCAATCCTCTCCCTGCTTTTCTCCACCCCTACACCTCCTTCTCACTCCTCCAACTCCAGTGCAGCAGAGATGTTCAACATGAGCCTGATATGCTGGACGGTCCCGCCTGTTAGGAAAGGGAAGGTTTATGTCGCCACTGTAACGTGGCTAAATACTGCTAGTGCTGAGCTCATGGTGATTAATGCTGGTCTAACCACTGTAAATTTCCTATAAGTGACGTCTTTAGTTCACCGCTAGCTGCTGATCAAAGTGCACGTCTTTCAGCCATTACATAAGAAAATAATTAGCTTTAAAGTTGAGAACAGTATTAACTTGAAATTTTTGGTAAAACTGAACAAAGCAGCCAAATCTTTGTAGTAGAAATGGTCTCCATTGATAAAGAGACAGTGGAAAATTTTGCATGAAAGTTTGAACATGACAAATATGACTCCCCTCAAGATGTAAGGACGAGCTCAGCGGATTTCTGTTTACGGGCGTTAATTGAGCTGTGAAAACTATATTAAAAACACATAAGTACAAATAAATACAAAACGTTCTCATTACAATTAAAATAATATAGACACGATACATAAATTAAATGCTTGCAGCTTAAAGAAGTGAATATGCACTACAAAGGCAAGCATGCGGCTATCACGTGAAGATAATTAAAATTATAATAATGGCATTATACAACAAAGACAATAAAACTCTAAACCTCATTGGCCGCATTAAGGGGATCAAAATAAACCTTCATGGAAACTCCACACCATCAGGAAACAAACACCAAAATAACTTACAAAACATAGAAACACTCCTTCCTTCTCTATCACTCTTGCTCTTCTGCAGGTGTGTGCGTCAACAAAAACAGCCCTCCTAGAAGTGGCGAACAATAGTTCCGCTGTTATAGTAACTTTTAATATTAATTCTACACATATGAACTTAACTATTTATTTATTTCCCTATATTTATTGACTTGTTAATTACTAACATTTATTATTTTGAAGTTATTAAATGAACTAAAATTGTTTATTAGGGGCTCGGGGCAACGCCACAAGCCACTCTCCTCCCATAGCTTTGCTATGAGGAGGAGAGTGGCTCGTGGCGTTGCCCCGAGCCTCTATTGTTCTTCCGTTTTCATCTTATGGACAAAAATTCGCCACGCTACTCCTCCTAGGGCTTTGAGAAAACCCCTGCAAATTATACATCAAAACGTGTGGTTTGTTCCCGATCGGTGTGCTATGACTTTTCTAAGAGATTCGCCAGTTTTTCACAAAGTTATTTGCAAAAAACTGCGAAAAATGTCCCATCTGAAATGAATGGGGAGAGAGACAATGAAATCCCAAAAATAGGGTTTTTTACCACCCCTACTGCTTCGCCATACTTTCACCTACAGAGATCATTCAAACTTTAAAACGCAGGTATTTTTGTCCTGTCTTCAGGAATGTCTTCCATAGGCAAGTCTTCAAATCTCCTGTGCGTTGATCATGAAAAATCACCCTGCTAGAGTGGGTGATGTCATCACCCCAGAGTTTGAGAGAGCCAACACATCAACTGAGACTTTTGCGAACAACTTGTGACTACGGCCACAAATCTAACACCACACACATAAAAAATATATCAAAACGGAGGAAATCTTGTCCCGCTACTGTGGAATGAAGAACCAAAGCCACATCATGTGCAGTTTTGGCGTGAGAGGACCAACTGTCCCAAGAAAATGGACATCTCGGCCATCTGCTGCAATGTTACCGAATCGGATCCATTTCATTTCAAAGTCAAAAAGATGCCCGTTTTTAGATCGCCCTCCTGGCCTCATTTCTTGCACAATCAACACCAAAATTACATCACAGCTAGTTCCAAGCCTGCAGATGCTCACGCCGAAATCCGTTTGATGATACCATTTACGGTTTTCGCACACGGAGAGGAGAAAGAGACTGTGTTCACAAGCAAAAATCACCCAAAACTACTCTCTGCTGCCTCAGGTGTAACTGATCTGTAATCAGTGATGCGTAACCGTGCAGGCATTAATTACCATGGCAACAGCAGCTCTGGTGCTTTGATGATGTCATCCTTGATTGACACACAGATACAGCCCTCAATGGGCTCTGATCACGCACACACGGAGCTGTTCCAATAAAGCAGCCCATTTAAACAATGCTTTAACAGGATGGTGGGTGGCTTCTCATCCACATACAGTCCCCCATAAAGTACAGCCACACATGTATCCCATATGAAGTGAATGGGAGAGATTGTTCATTTGTATGTGTGTTAGCGCATGAAGCACGCATTGGTGTGTGTTTCTGTGTTCTCTTAACTTTGGTGAGGTCAATCAAAATAGCAACACACAATCCCTTCTCAATAAAAGTTTTTAATGTGTTCAAATGGAGCTGGAATTAACAAAGTTCATCTCTTCTGCACCTGCTCTCATCAAGACCTTGACAGGAACTGCATGTCTGTATAAAATTCAAATAAAGGACTCTATTTCATAGGGAGGGTCAACACCACCAGGTATGTCAAGAAAACAGCTGAGGCTCAGTTGCCAGGTGATCAGCATCAGCTAATCAGGCCACATGACTAAAACACATGAATGAAGTCTCCTGTCATGTACAGTGTTTCTCAACCATTTCACCGTGTCATTGTCCAGCTACATGCTGCTTCAGCTTGGACTTGGACATGACCTTGTAATGACAAGTCGGCTATTGTCATAAATGGCCTTGCGATGAAACCGGCACCGCCCCCCGAGCCCCTCTCGCGATTTCCACTTGAGGAAATTGTCTAGTTGTTTATTAAAACTGCTTCTGCTGGCAGTTACAACAAAAGTTTGTGCCAAAGTTGTCTCCAAACCTCTGACTCCTGATCAAAAGGAAAAACACAAGCAAATTTGTGGAGACATTTTGGCACAAATGGTAGGCCACCAACATTTTTAAGGAGAGAATTCTTGTAATCAAACTTGGATCTTTTAATGCGATCCTGAGACAGAAGGCCAGTCAATGCATTGGAAAACACCATCGCCACCAAGAATGAAGAAAGCACGACAAAGCAGTTCCAACCTCAAGACCATGTTGTTTTCTTTGATATTAAGGGGATAATTTTGTAGGAGTGGGTCCCAGAATCAACACTATTGAGACAGGTCCTAGAAAAACAGTGAGAAAAGTCTGAAGAAAGAGAGCACAATTGTGGAAAAATTGTTTCATTCTTCATCAAGACAATGCTCCAGCTCACGCTGCACTCTTGGTAAAGCAGCTTTGGACCCAAAACCAAATCACAGAGCTTGATCACCCTCCCTATCCACCTGATCTAGCACTGTGGGACTTTTTTCTTTTAAGATCACACAAGACGAGCACATTTAGAGTCTGTGTCAGAAATTAAGAACCACAGAGGTTCTAAGACAACTGTCTGAAGAAGACCTACTGCACTGCTTTGATCAGTGAAAGTGGCAGAAGAGGAGAAAACTGCAGGAGAAAGACACTGAAAAATGTTTAAGTTCAATAAAATTGTATGATAGGCTTAGTCTTGTTTTTTTTTTAAATGCTATACCTCGTACTCTAGTCCATAGCGTCTTTAGACTGTGATGAAACTTTAACACAGAAATCAGCACGATACCTCAGAGCGATTGATCATGGATTCTTCTTGCTGGGAGGCAAAAGTGCAGCCATACGTCACAGGCATCAGTGAGAGACCACTATGATGGTCTCCTGGGGTTTGAATGACATGAAGACGTCATATTGAACTGGGGTCAGCGTCTGCAAAGTGGCAGGGGGCCAGATCACCCAGAGCACTCCCAGCATGGGTGAAGAGTCAGAGGGACAGATGTGAACATGCTATCTGTCTACTCAGAAAAACAATTAGGGGCAAAAGCAGAGGTAAGATTTATGGATGCACCCCTCCAATGCTAGACAAGGTGAAAAAGGCAGGAGCTTTTTATCATCGCTTTGAGGCATTTCTGCTTCATAGTAGCATTTCTTCTCTTCATTTAATGCTTGAAAATGATGCAAATCACCAAAAAATGTATGTGTGAACATCTGACGGCTCATTTGGCTAGCTAGCTGCTGACTTAAGTACCATGCTGCCCTTGTTTCGTTGCACCTCTGCTTGTCTTTGACTAAGAAGCAAAAGTAAAGCAGGCTTAGCAGCCCGCGGCACAAACAAAAGGAGAACATTTTGCAAACACATGCATATGATTAATGTTCCCACACACATCATCCATCCCTGCTTCCCGCTGCTGGATGCTATATTACCACCAAACCAAGGCCTCGAAGATGGAGCGCTCTGTGGAGGAAATACATCTGAGTCATACACCCAGAGAATATTATTATAGTAAAGAATTAACAAGCTTTAAACAATTACTTAAGCACTCAACATTTTCATCTAGTCTCGATGCAGAGAGACTCTAAAGTGTGTGCTCTTTTCATCAGCCGGCACATTTGGTCGGCACTGTGTCGAGTAACAATAAGAATTATGTGATAAGCAAACAGTGGTTTGCTGTGCTGGTAATTGTTGATTACAAGATATACACTGCTGTGTTAATACAGTTTGTTTGCTCCCATGTCTATGAATTTGTAATTATTGTTCGCCATTCTTAATCATCATTAGTCACAAACAACAATAGAGATTAAATAATTGGCTGGTATCTTTCTTTTCTGTTTTCAACCCTTCTCTTTTGTTCTCTCTCCCATGCTTCCTGATTGTAAAAAAAAATATTCATCTAAATAATTAATCTACAATCAGTGCTGCAAAATATTTTCACTTTTTGTTCTTACAACCCCCCTGAGTTGGGTAACGGCTCAATATAGGCGTGAGGAAAGTGCATAAAAGAGCGGCTGGAATAAAAGACTTGACGTGTCACGTTAGGGAGAGTGACTCATGAAATCCATTCGCAAGCAGAGAAAGTACGGCACTCTTTCATTTCTAGACAATTAGACAAACCTCTAATCTTTATGACAGATGTTTGATGGAGAAAACAATAGTTCATTTATGTGTTTGTACTTGATTTACGTGACATTCTGCACACGTTATGTAAAAAAAGAATTAAAACTGAATGAAAATTAAATCTGAGAGCAGACTCAATCACTCACTATCAGCACATGAATTAAACACAAAAATAAGAAAATATGAGACAGGGGGATTCAGGGAAATTGAAAAACCTTAATTTATAACATTGCAGCATTCTGATTAAAAAGGTTTGTTTAATGATAAAAAATAAAGCTGACAGAAAACATCGTCTTCCTCATGTCCATTTGACAGAAGTGCTCTCGTTTATTTCCCTTGAAAGAAAGTAAAAAACTTCATAGTCTGCATCACTGTCTGCTCTATAAATATACTAAAGGAGATGCCACTTTGAGGATTCTGAGATGCACCTCTGCAGGTGCAGGTGTGGCTCAGTGATGAGCTCTAGTACAACCACAATTCCAAAAAAGTTGGGGCACTGTGAAAAATATAAATAAAAACAGGATGCAATGATTGCAAATCTCATAACCCATATTTCATTCACAATAGAACATAAGATACTATTACTGAGATATTTTAACATCATGAAACATACTAGTATTAGCTCATTTGGATCTAATGGCAGCAACAGATCTCAAAAATGTAGGGCCATGTTTACCACCGGTAGCATCTCCTCAGCAGTCTGTAAACATCTGGGAAGTGAGGAACAGTTGCTGGAGTTTTGGAAAAGAAATGTTGTCCCATTCTTGTCTGATGTAGGAGTCTAGCTACTCTAAAGTCCTGGATCTGCTTTGCTAGAAGCCATGCTGTTGTGATGGATGCGGCATGTGGTTTAGCATTGTTTTACAGTAATATGCAAGGCCGTCCCTGGATGGGATCAGATGTTGCACCAAAACCTCTAGGGTTCATTTTTCCTCTCTCTCTGTGCGTTCCTTACCCCAGGCTTCCACTGGGTCTGTCTCCGGGCCATCACGGCTACACTGCAGTTTGACCGCACTATCGTCTGTCAACACCCACTGACTAAAATCACACGTGGCCATGTGAGTAGAAACTACTGAAGTGCTATTAAACATAACAAACACACATTAAGATGTTATTCTGAACTGCTGGAGTAGGATGAAGTTGCTTGGACTTGTCTCTGTTTTGTCCTTTTGTGTGGATTTTTTGTGCTTTATGCTCCCATGAGTCAGTAACCTTTTATAAATATTTGTGCTTCGTCTTGCTCCTCAGACCTGTTGACTACAGGCTCTGCCACGCCCCATTATGACATTTTGTCGACATAGTTAATAAAATACGGTATTGCATTTGTCTGGCATTAACACAGAACATTTTACTCTAAAATTTAACTAGATGTTCAATTTGGTTTCGGTGACACTTCCTGCCCTGTTCGATCTGCTCCGTGCTGAATTTATGCACAGGGCTCCAGCATGATGGCATCCAGCAGAAACAGAAGGCCAGCGTATCTGCTGTGGAGGGCTCTGGACTGCCAGAGCTTGATGGAGCAGAGATGCAGTGCAGCAGAGCTGATGGAAGCTCTCTAATTGACATTAACTGAGATGAATCTGCTCCATTGCCATGCTGGTGCACAGACGGATTGAACACATATCTGGTGGAATTTAGGGGTTAGAGTCAGCCTGGCAGCGACACCCATGGACTTCTAGGGAGATGAGCCACGGTACTGTATCGTCTCCATTTGAGGACAGGTTGTCTAACTGCTGACTGGTGAATACCTGAAGTCTGAGATGACTTTGTAATCCATTCCAGTCTTAAGCAATTCAACAACTCTTGATCCAAGGTATTCTGAGATCTCTTTTTTTGAGGCATGGTTCACATCAGCAGATGCCTCTTGTGGAGAGCAGACTCTTAAAGTTTGAGTGTTTTTACCTGGATCAGATCTCGTTGATTTGTGGGACTTCATGTGTGCTAACTCCTGACTCCAGTTAACTCTTTTTGGAGTCATTAAACTCAGGGTTAGCTTACTTTTTCCAGCAGCACTGTGAATGTTTCATGGCTGTGTTCAATAAAGACTTTAAATATTCTAAATGTTTGTGTGGTATTGGTTTAAGCTTATCATGTTTGTCTAAAGTTGTGACTTAGCTTCAGATCAGATCACCTTTAATGACCAATAAAGGCAGAATTTCTAAGGGTTCACACACTCGGTCTTGCTGATGTATCCCAAACAATTTCCATGAAAATACTTGAACATTTCTGAACAAAACATCCAAACAAAATCCCTAAAATTTCCAGGAAAGTTTTCATAGCAAATTCTCACAGCATTTCAAGCAAATTATTTTAACTTCACTGGACATTGTGGAAAATTATCTCAGAAATTCTGATAGCAGAAACTGTTGCTATGTTGAAGGAAAGCCAAAATAATGTCCTCATATGTACATGCAGGGTCTTAGGAGGTTAAAAATCCACTTCAAAGAAAATGGTTTAACCAATGATGTTAAAAATTGGATGTAATTGTGCTCCCAGCTGTTCCAGACTGGTGGGTTGGGGCTCAGGACCAGATCAAACCCCCAAGCAGACATACGTTTGTATATTTTACTGATTTTTCACTAGAAAATGGATTTACTTCATTCTCTACATCCTTCCTTGTTTAACTTATCTTGGGATAGCAAAGCTGGATTCCCATGAAAATGTGTTGATTTGTCTAAGGCACAAACTACAATATTTTTTGTTGAATAAATGAGTGGTTTGTATATTTTTCTAAGTTCAGGGCACAGTAAGGAGGTAGTGGAGGGCCTGGACCAGCAGAGAACTACTGTAACCTCTTGAGTTCTATTTTGAGCTCACGCAGCATAACTGTACATCAGCTTATAAAATCTTTACAGTGTACTTGTCTCTCTCTCTCTATTTCTCCTGCCTCGCTGGTTCACAATGACCCGTGGGGGGAAGTGATGGAGACAGTTGCTGCAGATGGATGGACTTTTAACGATGCTGTGTGTCTGCGGTCTGGAGAGTGATGTGCTGCTTGACAGTGTGTGCAGACGACCTTACGGAGGCTAACTGCTCCGGTCTGGGCCTCGTTTTGTGTCAGTGCTCAGTGACAGTCATGTAGCAGTCTAACATGGGGAGAATAGAGTTCAAATAGGTGAGAAGTTTGGTGGAAATATTCCTGAGAAGTAGAGTTTGGATTTGGGTCAATTTTTTCTTTACAGCATGAACTTCTTACAACACTAAACAGTAAGAGCAGGAACATATGAAAAATGCATCTATGTGATACAGCAGTGAATTTTAATTTGTATTGAAAGCCACAAGATTTTTAGTTTGTTTTATACATTTAGTAAATGAGTGAACAGTCTCCCCTCATACCTATTAAGCATTGAGGTTGGTCTGTGTGTATTGGCAGCTGATCAGACGGAGAAGAAGGTTAAAAAAAAGTCAAGCACTGTAACGTCCCTCCTGTTAATGTATGAGACATCTCATGTTAAAGGTGAGCCACCCCTGCCGTCTGTTGGAAGTTTTCTACAGTTGATTTTGTTGATGTTTTTCTGCACCTTATTAATTTCAGATCATTACGCACCAACATTAACCCTCCTCGCGCAGATCAACCCTTTCATCCCTAGACCCTTTTCCAGTGTTCAAGCTAGAAAATGACACCCAAATACAACTGAATATTTCTCTGCAACTACGAGGTCTAGATGAATAAGACTGGCATCAATGTAAAGATAACTCTTTAAGGATTTCAGCAGATGCATAAAAAGTGGATTTTTTAGCACTGGCAGTGCTTATTTCTAATTTAAAACCAGTGTAGTCCAGCGTTCTGAGCGCTCAGCTCCCCGGGTGGAATAAACACCCTCAGCATCAGCTGTTTTTTGTCACCATGCTGAAAGCGCTCTCAGTTGAAAACTTTCAACTTTGAAAAAGCACTGCAATCTGAATGCCACTTTCCCCTCACTTGCCAATCAAAATCAAGAAGGGGCGGGACTTCTGACAACAGTGGAAGAGAAACCAATCTGACTCGCCCTTCTTTGTGACTTTTCAAGGGTTTCAGGTCTGCAGCTGCTGCCTGTGTCAGGACAGGATTCCATATTGTCAGCATGTCTTCTGTGTGATAGTTCCTTGAAATACGGAAATATGAAGCATAAAGAGCTACTTAAAACAAGTACAGACTCTACCAAGGAAAGTGGGATTCATGTTTTGTAACACAGCAACAAGATGAGCTCTGGAATTGAGGTTCTGAGGGCTGACAGCTGTAAAAAGCCAGTTATGGACACTTAAGGCTCGGTTATGCTTTCCGTGTGGACGGCCACACGGACAAAAACTGATGCGGAATCATGATGCAGAAACGTCTGGTGCATTTATACCTAGCGCTGGCTTCCTCCTCACTGCAAACTGATCTTCTCCCAAAAGCTAGGGGGTAGTGTCTTCAAGAATCACTCCTGTAGTGTGTTTAATGCCATTTTGATGTCTGCCGCGTCTGTAAAAATTTCAGGGATGTGCATGGCCGGACGAAAATTGGCCGCACGGGACCCCTGTGAAGGGGGGTGTCTTAATATTTGACGTCACGTTTGACGCGCGGACACTGGTGACCTCGCGGATGCGTCAAGCATAAAACAGGCTTTAAGCAGGACCTTGATTAAGTTTACCATCTAAATGAATTAAACTCTTAGAAAACAACCAGATCCTTGTGAATGATGCCATGTGGATAAAAAAAGCAGCTGGGAGATTCAGACTGATTTTACTCCTGGTTATATAACAGCAATGTCAAAGTAATGTTGACTTACCGATGGCCATACTGGCGAGAAAATATTACAGGACAACGAGCGTTCACCGACCCACCATTGGCTGATACCGATGTTCCACTGATGCATTGGTACATCACTATTTAGAAACTATAAAGAGTTAAAAACAAAAGTGGACTTAGACATAATCAGACAAACACTAAAGACCTACTGTCAGACATTTTTCCCCACCATAAAAACAGTGTTTTACACAGTCAGCAAAATCAGTACATCAGTCTCACGAAGCTGCTGCTCTTGTCTGAAAGCTGCATATCAAGCCAACCACATAAAGGTCTATAAGCTGCTGTAAACATAGACCCTGAGCAACAGTGAGAAGCTCCATCATCTAATGAGTCATCGTTCATCTCTTTACATCCTGAGCAAATCTAAACAAAGCTTTCAGCCCACAATGTCTGTAGTCGACTGTTAAACATGGAAGCAGAGCTGTAATAGAACAGCCATCTACTGGGGATCATTAGGGCTGATGATTGCTCTGCATGATTGCATAACAGCTAAAGGAGATGAAGCTTTTTCACAGATCCAAGTGCACCCTGCGGTGCAAATGCTGCTCCCTCGCGATGTTCCCATACACCGAGACGATAACAACAGGATGCATGCTGCTAAATAAATTTAAGAAGAAGCTTAATGAAACTGGGAGGAAGTCACACATCCTTTAATTTAAAGGTTTCCCGCATCATTGGACCATGGGGTTTGCTTTTGAAGAGTAGATTCTCTCTTCCTTCACTCTGTAATGACCGGATCCTGTCATTCATGAAGTATGGTTTAACATGGCACTCTAAGTAAAGGTTACAACATCATGTGACGTCAAGAAGCTGTTCTGGAGTCTACCTGACCTCCCTAACAGGTTCCATCTTTAACATACTTCTAACTGCTTTCTTTTCCACCCCCTATATGTTAGAGGTATGTAATAACTTCCTGCTATTGGGTCTTTCTTCCCCTCCCCCCAGAGTCTAAATATGAGTAGGTACCTGTCTGCTATAGGTGTATGATTTATGATGGCGAGGTTTCATTTCTGCTCTCCATGCAGAACAGGTGCGCTTTGTTTGTGGCTCTCTACTTCCCCAGACTTGTCACTTGGCACTTCTATTCTTTCCTCTTTTTCCAATAATTGTATGGGAAGCTGTGAGTCGCCAGGCAGATTTATGTTTCTGCCTCCACCTCTGTTGCAGGAACTCTCCGCCTCTTTATGTTACTATGAACTTAAAGAGTGATTTGTTGCATTCTATAGATATTACCTTTTTAAACCTGCAGCTGACATCTTTGTATGAAAGTTTAAAAAGGTTTAAAAAATACCTCATCTGATAGGGTATCTCAAAAACAGCAAACACTATTATCCTGACAAATGACCCAGAAGTCAGTTATCCATACGTCTTTATATTCATGTTAATTAAGGTTAATAAAGGTTTCTGATCATATCCGTTTATTAAATTGGTAAAATGATGCTTTATATTTTTAAGTAACATACAAGAAGCAAAGTAAAAAGGCCATCTGAAAAAGCAGCTAAAACTGCACAAATACACTGTCTATAAAAAGTTTTTTATCCCCTTGGATGTTTTACCCTTTTATTGATTTTTTAAATCAATCATAGTCAATAAGATTTGTCTTTTCTGACAAAAAATGAAAAAAATACACAAAAAAACTTAAATGTCACAGTGAAAACAGATTTATACAAAGTAATGCTTTTAAAAAATATATATTTCTGGTAAATTAAATAAATGCATAAATATTTACCCCTTCAAGTCAGTATTTAGTAGATGCATCTTTGGCTGCAAGCACAGCTCTGAGTTTGTGTGGATATGTCTCAATCACGCTTGCACATCTGGACACTGTAATTTTACTTCTTCTTCTTTGCAAAACTGCTTCAGCTTTGTCAGGTTGCACAGGCATTAGGTGTGAACAACCCTTTTCAAGTCTAGCCACAAATTCTTTATTGGATTGAAGTCTGGGCTTTGACTCGGCCACTCCAGAACGTTCACCTTGTTGTCTCTGAAACATTTCTGTGCAGCTTTCTCTGTATGCTTCATGTTGTTGTCTGACTTGAAAATAAATCTCCAAAGAGGAAGTTGTGTTGCAGACTGAACCAGATTTTCCAGGATTTTCCTTTATTTTGTCTCATTCATTCATTTCCAAGCCTTCCAGGGCTGACTGCCAAGAAGCATCTCCACAGCATGATGCTGCCACCACCATGCTTCACAGTGGAGATAGAGTGTTTGAGGTTATGGCCAAAAAGCACCATTTTAGACCAAAGAAATTTCTTCCAGTTGACCATGAAGTCTCCCACATGCCTTGTGGTGAACTTTAGTCAAGATTTAATCTGAGTTTTCTTCAACAGTTGCTTTCTCTTTGTCACTCTTCCATAAAGCTTTGACTGGTGAAGAACCTGGGCAACAGCTGTTGTATGCAGAGTTTCTCCAATTTAAGCTGCTAAAGTTTGCTGAAGTAGGCAGATTTACACATGTGCCATATTCCTTCCATTTCTTGATTATGGATATAAGTGAACTCCAGGGGATGTTTAGTGTCTTGGAATTTTTGTTTTATCAATCCCCTGACTTCTACTTTTCAATAACCTTTTCTCTGAGTTGATTGGAGTCTTCTTTTGTCTTCTTGGTGTAATGGTAGCCAGGAATACTGATTAACCAGTGACTGGACCCTACAGAAACAGGTGTCTTTATACTACAACCCCTTGAGACACATTGACTGCACTCAGGTGATCCCCATTTCACTAATTGTGAGATACTAGCACCAGTTGACTGGACCTCTGAGTATTTATTCATGTAATTATTTGACATTACATTTATTTGTTTATTTATTGTTAATTTGTAGAAATCAGTTTTGTGAATTTTTGGGTAAAAAAGCCAAATTATATCAACCATGATTGATTTATAAAATCAATAAAAGGGTAAAACATCCAAGGGAGAATATATTGTCTTGACATTCTTCCTGACACTTTTCTGTTGCACTGCCTTTTTTTTACTGATTAAGCCTGAAAAAGGAGTCATATGTTTTCTGTGGTCATATCCATGACCTTTGAGCACCCAGAGGTGACTCAGACCAGTCACAAACACCTGAATCTTGTTTGTTGAGTCATAATTCTGATGATTTTTTTCCTAATAAGATGGATGTAACTGCTTTCAGGAAGCTTTTGCTGCTGTTCATTGCAGGGGGCCTGTGTTGTACCATGGCAGCGTCAGCCCTTAACAGGATCTTATCATGTTCAGACAAAGTGCTGCTGACAGGCAGTTCAGGGTTTAGCAGCAGCCTTGCTGTGCCAGGTCTCCCCTGGGGTATTTCATCAATGCCTCCCATAGAGACATCCAGCACCACACAGCCCATCCCAGACTCTAATGATGCCACACACTGCGCTCTGATTGGCTGCAAGGTGGCTGAGGTGAGCTCTGCCAAGGTCCAAGATAGAGCAACATGGGTGCGATGTAGAGTTTTTTGGGAGGGTGGGGGGATGACGTCGGTAGTAGGCATAATTAGCCTGTTGGGAGCCATGGTGATAATGGCCCGGCTCAGAGCGAGGGAGCACAGGGAAAGCACTTTAATTGAGATATAAAAGACTCGGTTCCAAGGGCACTTCACAGAACGGAGATGCCAGCTCCAAATGCTTGCCTGGTGCAAACACTAAACAATGACGCACAGCGTTTTTGGTCTGTATTTAGTACACTGTTTGTAATTAATTCTTAATTGATGTTAGCAACTAATGGTTACTTTCTTAATGTTTCAAGAGGTGAAAGAAGCACACAAAGCATGATTCATGGGAGGCTGTTTCCATAATTTGCATGCCTTCTTTATCAAAACGAGCGCTACCAATGGGGCTTAGCTGCCTTTTCAAAGCTGCTCCGGATTTGACTGAAAAAGCAATAAACGTGTCTGGTGAATAAGCACGACAGGTGAAACAGTCAAAGAGAGTATCAGCTTGTTTCCTGATGAACCTGTGTGTTCAAGTGGAGGATGGGTTGAGTCTGGGTCAATGGGACATGAGGTCAGATAAGGGACAAAAGAAGGAAGCATGTGGTCTCTAAACGCCCTCTCACAAATGTAGCTTTACTTCATGTCAATGATGCACGACATGATGAAGTACGAACACCTGCAATTTCAGCCCATCAGCAATTCAAAATAGATCCTAATTAAGTGAGCTTGCAAATACTAATGACAAATATTTGCTTGTTGAGCTGCAGAGGTTGTATTTGTCGTCCAGCTTATGTGGGTTTTTTTCTGCATTTTGCATACAAATATTGTATCATCATGCCTTGGCACAGTTCTTTGTAATTAAACCCAATATAACTCAGCCATCATAATAGAAGTATGTAGGGCTGTCAGTTTTGTTTAAATATTGTTGACAGTCAATATCAATCCCTGTAGCAGAGCAGTAAAACAGAAGACCCTCATAGTGGTTGCTTTTAGCAATTGGCAGTGTCATTTCTTTGACTTAAACACAACTAAAAATCCATTTACCATGAAGAAGACTAGCTAAAAAAAGGTCTTTGATGGTAAAAACTCTGACTAACTGGTAGGTTTAGTTTAAAAAATGTTAGTGCTCTTTTGATGGACTTTGAAACCCATGATATTTCACCATTCTGCATAGAATCTGTCAAAATACAAGCAGTGATGGGCTGAAAAAGCAAGAAGAACCCATGTATCTGCGGGTGTGTGTATTCCTGATTAAAGCAGCATGACAGAGAGAGCAAGAGCTGTTAGGTAGGTTCAATCTGTAGCTCCTCTGTGCATGTCAGTGGTAAATTAAATCAAAACGCAATACTTGGTTGAAAAACCCCTTCTCTACTAACCTTGCAAAGCAGATGACATGCCCGTTTCCTTGTTTCTCACTGGCAAATCCATCTTGCAAAGCTCCCATCTGAACTGTTCAGGCCTGGTTAAAAAGTGGCAGGACCAATCAGTGTCGAGGGGCAGTATGTTCGGGTGCAGCGGAGTCGTGGTGTATGCAAGCAGTGACAAGTGTGGAAACTGCTGCGTCAGTTTTATCTGAACTTGATGACATTTCTTCGTTAAAAGAAGACCAGAGAACAGCAGTGAGTTGTTTCTTTTCAAAAACGACAAAAGTTGTGTACTGACACGCCTACAGTCACCATGGTTTGCATTATGCAGAATTATGCAGTTTACTCCAATGTAGCAGCTACGAAGTCACATATTTTTTTGCTCTGATTGGCCCGTAAAGATGTGACAGACAGAACGTTCATCCAGTCACCCTCCAAGTTTTTTTTCAAAGGCTCTGCTGATTCTCAAACACTGTCTATGCAAGGTTTACCAGATGGATGTGTGAAACAAATCCATTTGGCGTGCCAGGTTACTCCTCCACATGATGCTGGTAGTAACATTCAGACTCACAGTATGCTGAAACTTTAAGGTTTTTTGTATCTGGAATTTTCATCAGGAAACTGGACTGAATATTTTTGTGAACTAAAACTATAATTCAGTCACTCTCATCATACATTTTACCATTTCATTGCAAAATGAATATACTGTTTTACCTGCACGAATTAACGCTGAGCTTCATGTGACTGAAACTAATATTTCTTATTTTAAGCAAAATATTGCTTAGATTAACACTGGTGATTGGTTAATTGATTGACAGTTCATTCATTCATTTTCATGTGGGCAATCCAAGCAAAATTGTCTGTCTAAAATTGTGACTTTTCTTTGTTAATTTATTGAATTCTTGTTTTATGTGTTTGATGACTGCGTGTGTTTGTGCATAACTGTTGAATGTGCTGCTGTCTTGGCCAGGACACTCTTGCAAAAGAGATTTTTAATCTCAATGAGGTTTTTTCCTGGTTAAATAAAGGTTAAATAAAATTAAATTAAATTAAATTCATATATATATATATGCAGCTCCTGTTTGACTTCATTTTTGCTTGTTACAGTCTCTTGTCTGTTCTTTGTTTGAAACTTTTCTTTCGTGTCTTGACCTTTGCTCCACTGTGAGACATTTCTATGATGATTAATACTCCTGGTAAAATAAAGAGTAGGACTGAAAAAAATAAAAATAAAAACATGACAGATGTTTTATGTTTGTTCTAGTTAACTTGACCGCAGAGCCCTGTGTGCCAGTTTGACGTGAGCGTGGTTTTTACGCTGTCAGAGTTTGAAGTGTGGAGCTTAACACCATCAGGAAAATTTGAGGAGTTGGCTGTGCAAACGTATTGAGTGCATGTGTTGCTAAGAAACAATCATGGAGGTTTGGTCAGTTTCCAAGTCAATATTGTATGTTTGAATCTCAAAGATGTGTTCTCTTTTCTTGTCTTTCTTCTTGCACACATTACACACACTCTAACCCCCTAAAACACATGCCCTTTTAAAGGAGCACTAACAAAAAGCAATCACAGCCTCCGTCTTTCTTCTCGTCTCTTTCTCTCACACACTTACCCTCACTTTTCTCTGAGTCACTTTGGTACAGGACTTTGTTGTTCCATTGATTGAACAAGGGCGTCAATAGCTTTCAAATACAGCTACCTGTCTGAAGAGGAGCCGTGGAGCATGAACAGCAGCACCTCAAAAGATTTCCGACTAATACTCTCTTTCCCCAGGTTGCCTAGGCGCCTTGCTATTATTTCCAGCCTTTTGCCTTTGGCCGTTTCTCTCTGTTCTGAGGTGAGAGGGCTTTGTCGCCACAAGAATGCAGTAGCTACCAAGACACCTTGCAAAGTGACAGGAGAAATGTCTCCATGGTAGCCAGCTCAAGGTCATCTGGACAACAATATAAAATTAGCTCTCCTGGGACTGAACCTCCTCTGACACCTTCGCTTACAAGCCCCATTTTGCCACCAGGGCTCCTTCACATCTCTGCTTCTCTCCTTCTCAAACACAAAGGAGGATGGGGTTGACTGGGTGGGTTTTTTTGGTTTTCTCCTATGGGATCGGGCTGAGCAGAAGAGCTGGCACCTGTGTGGGGGGAGGGAAGAGGAAGTCTGATGCTTGAAGGAGAGTAGAGCAGCTTGGCAGCGGTGGTTGCATGGGTCTCCCAGGTTTGGTCTAATGGCCCCACTCGGCCTAACCTACTGCTGGTGGTCAGATGGCCCGCTTTGCTACCAGGCGACAAGGCCAGGGGCTCGCTTTCACATTCACTCCAACCTGTCTTTGTCAAAGACTCTCAATGACTTTCCAAAAATAGGCAAGTGGGAATTAAACAGAGAGGGAGAGAAGGATGAAAAAGGGTGAAATAAAAGGCTGCCTTAAGTGCGAAGGTGCAAGAGAGCAGCATATGTTGTTTTAATGCTCTCATTACAGACCCTCTTTTCTCTCCCCAGTGCCCTCAGAAGGGTCCTTCAATTTACAACGAGCTCCAGAATGACAAAGAGGCCTGTTTTTGTGTGGGCGGCATAAGGGAGCATTCACAGCCACCACTTTTTGTGCTGGAAGGACTGTTTCTCAGTGTAGCCCACCATTTTCTGTTCTTACTGCACCCGTGTAACCCCCAACCCCCCCAGAATCAGTTACACTCAGTTTAAAATGATTCAACTCACTCTTTGTCACTTCTTTTCACACTGACCAATCATAATCAAGAAGAGGCGGTGCTTCAGGTACCATCTTTGTCAACAACAGTGGTGGGTGAAACACTGATCTGACTCGTCTTTTCAAGGACCAAATTTCCAGGTCTACACCTGCTGCAAATGCAGGAATAAAGGAATGCAGATTCCTTTGCACTGTCTTTATGTTTTCCTGAATACACTATATGGACAAAAGTAAGTGGCCGTTACACCAACTGGGACTGTAAGGACATTTTTTCAAATGCATGTACTTCAACATGGAGTTGGTCCCCCTTTTCACCTTTAACAGCCTCCACTCTTCTTTGAAGTGTTTCTGTGGAAATTTGTGCCCTCCATTCTGTAGAGCATGTATGAGGTCAGGCACAGATGTTGGATGAAAAGGCCTGGCTACCAATCTCTGTTCCAGTTCATCCAAAAGGTGCTCGATAGGGTTAAGGTCAAGACTTTGTGCGGGCCAGTCAGGTTGTCCCAAAGCAAACTCATCCAACCATGCATTTATAATTCTTGCTTTGTGGACCGGGGCAGTCACATTGGAACAGAAAAGGGCCTTCCCCAAACTGTTGCTGCAAAGTTGAAGCATAGCGTTGTGCAAAATGTCTTGGTGTGCTGAAGCATTAAGGTTGGCCTTCACTGGAGATAAGGGGCCTAGCTCAAACCCTGAAAAACAGCCGCATACCATTTTCCCTCCTCCACACAACTCCACAGTTGGAACTGTGCAGATAGTGTTCTCCCAGCATCTGCCAAACCCAAACTTGCCCATCTGACTGCCAAACAGAGAAGCGAGATTCCTTTACTCCTCAGAACACATTTCCACTGCTCCACAGTCCAGTGTTGATGTGTTTTACACAACTCCATCCAACGCTTGGCATTCGACTTGGTGATGTGAGGCTTACATGCAGCACCTCCACCATGGAAACCCATTCTAGCTGCTCCAGCTGCACAGTTTTGTGCCAGTATTATTTTGGCAGCTATCTTTAATTTTAGTCTTAGTCTTTAGATAAAATGTCTTTTAGTTGTAGTCACATTTAAGTCATTTCAACTCTTTTTAGTTTTAGTCTAGTTTTAGTCCATAAAAAGTCCTCACATATTAGTCTTTACTTAGTCCAAGATTTTATTTTCTTGCCTAAATCTGGTACCAAACCATGGTAGTGTGTTCTCTGCCATCTGCCAAACCTGGGGTCCCTGCTTTCTAAAGCTGAGTGGCAGAGTAGATACAGCTGCATTGTTTTTTGACAGATTTACCACTAGTAGAGAAATATCTTGGATTTTGAATGTCCAACAAAAACTACATTACATTTTAGTCTAGTTTTTGTCAGTTTTAGTCATCACAGATCTGTTTTTGTTGGTCTTAGTCTAGTTTTTGTCATGGAAAAAAGGCTGTCGACAAACATTTTTAGACATAGTTTTAGTCAATGAAATTAGCACTTTCTTGTGCATACATTAATGCTGGTTGAAGTTCAGAACTCTTCAGCGATGGAATCAGAAGGGCCTTGGGGGCCGCTCTGTGATTTTACACTGTCTTCTGCTTTGTGGCTGAGTTGCTGTTGTGCCTAAACGCTTCCACTTTCTACTCATACCACTTACACCTGACTGTGGAATATCCAGCCGGGACAAAATCTCACAAACCATCTCATCACATGGATGCGCAATGAATTGTGCTAAAATGAAACCATCTGGTCCATGATTCATGATTTGGTCCATCATCATAAGTCAGCAATCATTGTACAGCACAATTTTGCATAGTGGCTCTTTTCAAAAACATGTGGCTGCTGTGCCAGTCTAATGATATAATGAATGAACAATACTGCTTATTTGTTGTGGTGGGTTTCAAAGTGACATGATTGCTGTTTCCTGTCCTTGGTCCTGAAGTATCTGATGCTTTCTTGGCTGTGTGCACGGTGTTATGATGTGTAATCCTAAGTGAGATTTGTGGGTCTTGTGTGGTAAGGAGAGGGGGAAGCTGTCATGTTTTTGCAACCCCGGTTTGTTGTCAGTATGAAGTGCACACACAGTTTGTGTGATTGTCTGAAAAGAGGATTAGCATTTTTTCTCTTAAATCAGCTGTTTCTGGTTTCATAACTCTCTCTCTTCATGCTTTGATCTGATTTAAAGGAGCTAGAGCTTTATAATTGTTAGAGTTGATCTTCAATTGTACTTTTTCATGTGGGTGGCTGGGGCCAGAAAGCCAAGGTGTAGGAACTATAGTTTGCCATAGACCACATTGCTTTCTGGAGCAGCATTGATGACCGACAGCATAGCCAAGGATGCAGAATGAGACGGAGAAAAGCAGCAGGGTGTTCTTTAAGTCAGCCATGAAGCTAGACAGTCTCAGTGCAGTGTCTCAAACTGAGCTTTTAACTGTGCATTTGAGACATCTGATATTTTGTAATACATTTGCCTGGCAGGCACTGTTTATCTCAACGTAGCAGGCCGGTGTTCAGATGAAGACATTACTCTGATGACAGCCAATGCCTGGCTCCCCCCTCCTCTGCCTCAGGACTCCCTGTCCCCCCTATAGAGCCCACATCCCTGCAGCACCAGGATGATAATTGTTAGAATTCCCAGCAGGTGATGGTGCTGCTTAAATCTAGTGTGGGTGTAATCCTCATGCCCTATCTACTGAAAGGCCCTGAATACACCTGCAGCACCCGAGAGCTTTAGAAAAGAAACCACAGGAGGAAGAAGATTTCAGGTAAATCAGAAACTTGGATCCATTTTGGGTTTTACTGAGCAAAAGAGGAAAAGAGAGGGAAATACACAGGTAAGTACATTTATGACTAAAAATAAAGGGGCTGGTTATATGACCTAACTCCTCACTGCTGCTGTTTCTCTCTCCTGCTCAGACTGCATGAATGATATACAGGAGGAGAAATGCAGGATGGCATGGATGGTGATGAATGGGTGAGAAGATGGAGGGGGATGGGTGTGAATAAAAGAGTTTTGAGGGTATAAACTTGTGGTGAAAGCAACAAAGCATCTGGGTTGACACACTGTGCAGGCTGAAGAAAGAATGCATAAGTACTACTTCAAGTATCTGAGAGGAGATGTTTTTAACTGGATGTACTACAGGATAAAGAATTGCTTTATTTATGCAGTTTCTTTTATTATTGCCCGAAAAGCTACAAACAGCCAGATGCAGAAACAGACTTTAAACACTCATGGGAAAGGTTTGAAAAAATGTTGTGGAATTGCCCTCCAGGATGCCAGTACTGTAGATAAAACATGATAATGTGCACTGTAGTATTCCCTTGCAGTGAACCAAGCATGACAAAAGGCCAGGATGCTCTTCCAGTAACCCAAACATGGCTGAAGGCCCTCCAAGATGGCCTTCCAGTGGACCAAACATGCCAAATGCCCCTTCAAAATGCACCTTAAGTAGACGAAACATGAAGAAGGGCCCTCTAGGATGCCCTTCCATTACATAAGGCCTTCAAGATGCCTCTTAAATGGGCTAAACTTGACAAAAAGCCTTTGAAAATGACCTAGTAAACAAAAACAATAAAGGGCCGTCCAGGATGCCTTTCCAATGGACCAAACATTACCAAGGGCCCACTAAGATGCCCTTCAAGGGAACCAATCAAGAAGAAGTCCCCTCCAAGATGCCTTTTAAGTGGGATAAACTTGACAAAGCGCCCCTGGAAGATGTCCTCAGAGTAGACAAAAACATTAAAGGGCCCTCTAAGATGACCTTCCAGTGGACCAAACATGACAAAGGGCCTCTGGGATCCCCTTTAAGTGTACCAAACATTACAAAGACTCCTTCAAGATGCCTCATTAGTGGGCTAAACTTGACAAAGTGCCCTTGAAGATGACCTCCAAGTAGACAAAGACATTAAAGGGCCCTCTATGATGCCCTTCCAGTGGACAAAACGTAACCAAGGTCCCACTAGGATTCCCTTCCAGGAAACCAAGTAAGACAATGGGCCCTCCAGGAAGCTCTTCCAGTGGGCCAAACATGACAAAGGGTCCTCCAGCATGCCCTTCCAATGGAAGAACTATAACCAAGGGCCCACTAAGATAGCCTTCCAGTGAACCAAATAAGATAATGGCCCTCCAGGATGCCCTTCCAGTGGACCAACTGTAACCAAAGGACCACTACGATGCCCTTCCAGTCAACCAAATAACATAATGGGCCCTCCAGGATGCCCTGTCAAGTGGACTAATCATGACAAAAGGCCCATCAAGAATTCTGACCAAACATGACAAAGGCCCTCCAAGATACATTTCCAGTGGACCAAACATGACAAAGGGCCCTCCAGGCTTCCCTACCAGTGAACAAAATGTGGTAAACCGCCCTCTTGAGTGTATAATATTCTCATTATACGTTTTTTTCCACTGATATCCTCAAATATGTTTATTTATTGAAGAAATGGTTAATTACGCCATTATTTTTCATCTTTTTTTTTACCCCACATGTCTAGCTGGCGTAATCAAATAAGTAAATTGGTCAACACATTTAGCCTGAGGCAAAATGGAAAACTGTTCTGTGGTCAGATGAATCTAAGTTCTTTTTTGAAACCACAGATGTGGTGCCCCACACACTAAAGAGGCGAAGGACCATCCAGTTTGTTTTCAGTTTAAAAAAACCTGCATCTCTGTTGGGTAGCATTGGTGCCTCATCTGGAAAGTCACTATCAATGCTGAAAAGTACAAAGAGTTTTCAGAGCAACATATGCTCCCATACAGACAATGACTCTTTCAGGAAAAGCCTTGAATATTTCAAACCATAAACTGTACAATATTTTAAACCATAATGCTAAGTGTGTAACAAGAAAGGGAGAAAAGTAAGAAGTCAGAAAAACAAACACTGAAGTGAAAAACAGATTTCTAAAAATAGGAATTTGTTACTTCCCACCTCTGCTTCCTGGTAAGACAGGAGTGTGATCCCACCTCTACATATAAAGCAAAGAAAGACAAATCTGGTGATAAGTGTAGGCAGAACAGGAAAGGAGGTGCTGGTTAAATTTGGAATAGCTGTAAATGAGGATACATATTTTGCCTAAGGGTATGTGAGATGGGATGTGACCGGCGTTAACTCCATATTCCATCTGGCTCAGAGCAAAGCCCCCCTGGCTCTACCCTGAGGGCTGGATAAATGTTGGCTTTTGAGGGCTCAGTGGTTAGAATTATTTTTAGTATCACCAGATAATGAATGACTTGTTAGGAAAGCTTCACTTTTTCCTAATCTATGTCAAATATTCAGCACTTTTTGTGTGCGTGTTACAGAGCTAGGCCCCACACTGTGTGGATAAATTGACTGCTGGCATGGAAATCACACAGGCTCCACTTGGATACACATGCATACACAGTCACCTCAATCAGCGTGTCTGTTTCCTTCTGCAGTCACAAGCAGTTAGCGTTAACAAGCACGAGGGAACACATCTCCACTCCCCTTAAGCTCAACCCACAACAGCTCAAGATATTCTCTTTAAATAGCCGGGTTTGCACCGGCCACAGTTTGCTATTTGTAACAACCTGTTTTTCTTATTGACCTTCAAATCTCCCGTGGAGACCCTGCACCGTCATTGTGTCAGTGTGGGCAAGCATTAGCTGGACTCTTTCCTGGACCCTGCTTTTCTAATGAGGGATATCAGCACTTTGGCACAGCTTACTGGCACCGTGCATAAAAATGGATGGGGATGGGGGTGCAGCTAAACAGAACTGTCCCACAGCCCTGGCCCGAGAAAATGGTGCCTGGAGGGGATTGGGTTGCATTATCAAATTTTAAATATGCCCATTATTTCACAGTGCTATTTAATCCAAAAGCACCTTCAGGGTTCTGGTTATTTGTAGATAATAGGGGCCACATTGTTTGCAGACAGGTATTTTTCCAATGTCACGGTATGTCTCGGTGTTATTTTCTCTTCGTTTTTCTCTGCTGCTTTGTCAGACTGTGCAGCATTTTCAAAAAATAGTTTCTTCATGACTTTGGACATCACAGGGTAACTAAACCACCAGAGCATTCTTTCAGCAGAAAACCTATGCACATAGGTGTTGTGGATTGATTTTGGTCCTACATTTGAGTACTAATTACTTCAGCCACAATTTTTGGAGCAAACATGCCCAAAACTTCTGCACAGAAGTGCTGTAAAAGCAATGCTACCCAGCACTAGAGACTGCCCTCTACAGTTTGAAACCCAGCTACAGCAGCAGAATTTTTATGTTGGTTTGTCTAGTGCCAGGTGACCTATGTGGTGCTATTTCATCGTCAAAGAGCTCATGACCACTCACTTTTCATCAGGTTTAGTTTCAGAAGAATATTCTTTATTCTTAACTTTACTGAAAGCAGACAAAGTTAGCGTGGTAGTAGACATTTGAACTTATCAGAGAAGTCACTCTGACACTCTAGGATTGTGGGTAGTGCAATTCTTTCCCCCAAGATTGCAAATTAACCAGCTAATAAATTGTTATATTGTACAAATTTCTAACTTTACATATTGAATCTAAGAATGGTGAGTGCTGTGAGGCTGAGGTCAACCACAGACTTGGCTTTGCGCATGGGGCGATGGGTTTGCTGGGAAAGACATTCCTGGTATCTGTGCCGGCGAACGAAAGTCAGTCTTATGTCCTCGCAGTCTTATTTTATTCTTGTGGGGCCTGGACATTGACCAGAGGTGCTAAATGGACTCCTTTATGACGACTTCTCTTTGGCTAATTTTTGGGTATCACTTGCAAGACCGTGTGTCTAATGCTGACATGCTCTGGAGAGTAAGGATAGCGTGGGTCAGCTGCTTGATACTGCTTCTACGGCACCTGCTGCGCTTTCCTGGGCCTGATCCAGCTTACTGCATACTGGGTGCCCAGGGCTGAGGTGGGCAGTAGCAGACGCTGGGGGTCAGCTGGGAGTATACCTCGGGAGGTGGGGCCTGGCTTGGTCCGGACGATGGCCATCAGGAGGCCAGAGCAGGTTGACGTGGTAAAGTGCTAAACCGGTATATGCTCCCATACCTGACCTGACAGCTCGTGATAAGTCCACTTTGGATGGTTAGAACATTCTGACTAAAAATGAAATCTACTGTGCAGAAAATTATCACGTCTTTTACTTCCCATTGGATCCACATTGTTGAGCTTCATAGCATTCTAATCTTCCAGAGGGCAACATCTATATACCCCCCCTTCTCCTGTCCTTGGCATTGGCTCAGCACTCACTGCCTGTGTTAACAGTTCAGACGGATACAGCTGTGGACTGCAGTGGCCACCATGGTCGATGAGTCCTTTTTTTTTTGTTTTCTTAGGATTTATTTTCATGCTTCTCATGTCTTTATTTGACAGAGGAGGACAGTGGATAGATTTGGAAATGGGACCAGAGTGGGAAGAGACATGCGACAAAGGGCCACAGGCCGGACTCGAACCTAGGCCGCCCGCCTTAGACCGCTAGACCATCTGCGCATCCCAGTCATGCCTGCTTCTTGATTTGATTCCTGGCTGAATAACTTTTAGAAACTAAATCAATTTATGTATGATGTTGCGGCTGAAGGAGATGGCACATAAAAAGTAGAAATGTCCCTCCCCTCTCACACTCATCCATGATGTGCTAAAGGTTTTTTTCTTAAACTCCAAAGTAAATGAAGTGCAGCCAAAACTCTAGGGTTCAGTTAGGCGTTAAAGTATAGCTGCATTTAAATGGACATTGGTGGCATTGCTCACAGAAATGTTACGAAAGAACACACTCCTCCTCGGAAAAGATACACAGGGATAATACACCCATGGGGGATATTTTCAGGGGTGCAAGAGACTCATTATCTTGTCACGTATCATAAAAAAGACAGCAAAGGCGGGTATCATGGGCCTTCTGTGAGTGTGTCCATACTCCCCAGGCTCTCCCTCAGCCGGAGCAGGCAGCAGCCCCCTTGACGCATACAAAGAAAGAGGGCTGCAGCCGCACACCTTGGTGAGGCGTATCGATTGTCTCTGCATCATCTTCTGCAGAGAGGTCTCATTGTGTCTGTCACACTCCCACACAGGCCACATAAACACATTAACAAAGCAGCCACATACATAGGCACACACAGTCAAGCACAAACATAGCTTAGACAACATATGCCACCCTGGAGGGCTCTGCTGTCTGACATCGCGCTCACCCGGTGCTCAATTAAAGTGTGAAAGTCTGGTGTTAATGCCTTTAACTATTACCAACACTGGATTCTGTCAGAGAGCGATCGCTCTGTTAACCCCCGCATTCTGTCCCGCTTGACTTTGGGACTTACTTGCAGGCTTCTCCGGTGCCCGATCTTTGTCATCTCTGGGCTTGGAGACCATAAAACACAGCGGCTTTATTAGTCTCTGCCACTCAGAGCGAGCACAGAAATATCCCCCAGTTAAATAGGAAAGAATGGAGATGATGGAAAGTTTACCATCCATTTTCTCCCTCTCTCATTTCATTGGTCATGGCTCTGTGCCCATGCATAGATGTGCTCTCAACTTATGACAACTGAATCATTGCAAATATATTTTTTAAATCCTCATCGAGCTTCCTTGGCTTTCACTGTAACCTCTCAAATTAAGCTTTCACTGCTTTTGCGGATCATAATTCCAAAGCACGTCTTGCTGAATAGCACACACTGCTGTGATATACTAATATCCTGCCATGTGATTTGCATTTCTCTGATGCGAGCAGATGAATCCATGCGAAAGAAAGAAATTAACACCTTTCTGATTCACTATATAAAGGTACAACATAAACATGTGCATGCAGATCCAAACACGTGTGGGGGGAAAAGTGTTAATTGACCAACCTGCCAGGCAATTATTGTCGGTTGACCTCATAACCAAAATGTGTTTCTGATTATCATGCTTCAGAGGCTCTGTTGTCAAGGAAGCCATGTTTTAAACTGTTAAGACAGCACCTTCCACAGGCAGCGGGGGACTGTTCTCAATCAGGGGAAGATGTAATCTAAGCTGCAAACTAATGGGAAATAAAAATGAATAATTTTAGTATTTGATTACAGAATTCTAAGTCGGGGAATGAATAACTGATTTGAAGTAAATAAACAGAATCTGCCTGCAGAGGATAGACTAGGGATGCTTGGATTATGTTTTAACTGCTGATATTGATCATCTTTGTGTGAGATCAGCTGATACTTATAGGCATGAGATACACTTGCTGTTAACTAGGCATATGCCAATGCAACATCTTAGCTGTGAATGTCGTCAAAAAAATAACATGACAGGGATGCAAGATGCAGTATACACATGTGGTAGAGACAGCGAAGAGGCAGAAGAGGTGTGACAGGCAATGTAGCAGCAGAGACAACAACAGGTGAAAGACTCAAAACAAACTCATGGACCAAGTCCATAATTCTCCACATGTGTACAATGTGTTGCTGTTACTTCGAGACAAACACGTCAAACCAGCTGACAACAAACTGGTGTTTCAGTTCAATTAGTGACTGTGAAAACTGGTGACTTATAGCTAAGTGCTGTTGGTATTTGTCTTTATTTCTATTCTTTACTTAAATACATGACTGATGAGTAGGGGTGTAACAGTTTTTGTGTTTGTCCCAAATCATCATGGTCATGGTTCTGTTATGATGAATGCGTCTGAACCATGAAGAATAAGAAAAAAAAAGAAGAGAAATGTGACGGCATATAACCATAAAACTTGGTGGCAGCAATTCTGCTATTACCTAAACACTATTAAACCACCAATGAAGAAGAGGAAGAAGAAGAAGAAAATCGGGGTCCCTACTCCTGCTGCAAGCAAGAGTGTATGGATGCAGCTTGAAGACTTCTCAGACCTCTCCGAACACACCGGGAGGCGACCAGTCTCGCTGCAAGAGAGGCAGAGCAGCAAGACCCACTGCATTTTTCTACTGCTCCTCATCTCCGCGCTGTTTTTAAAAAGCCTCCAGATGTGAAAGCAGAGAGTGTCGAAGATATTACCGATGCTAAAACATTTTAAAGACTATGCACAGACCGGTAAAAGTAAAAATCACGACAACAAATGTGTTTTAAGCGCCCCACTCTGACTCTGTTGTAAACCATCCTGAGTTTACATGAGCAAGTCTGGGATCCTCCACTGATGTGGATGAGTCAGGATTTTGCGCAAGTATTCCCTGCACCAGCTTTTGATAAACAGAGAGCTAAGAGAGAGCACTGTAAGCTTTTTATGCAAAAACATGTTTTCACTTTCTGCTGACCTGCTTTGGCACGAGTTTGCAATTACCAGCGTGGTTTAGTTGTACTGCGAGCCGATGTATACAATGGCTGCTGCTTGATTAGCGATTAGCTCGGATAACATAGCTCGGCTATGTTATAGCAGCAGTTTTATCTGAACTGGGCCATAGTTCTTTATCAAAACAGGAGCAAAGAGCCACACCAAAAGTTTCTCTTGGCAGAGAAGTTTTTGAAAAGTCTTGCTCTTCCCAAATGCTTTGTAGGGCAGGTTTCCTACATGAATGTAAAATATATTCCAACAGTGAATATGTTAAACAGTTTATCTCGCCTGCCAGGTTGGGTAACACAATCACTTATTAAAACTCCTTTTGGCAAGGGGAAAATACAGTGTGTGCTGACCACTGGTAAGCTGTCTGAACTGATCTAATGTCTTTGTTCTCCTTTTAACAAAGAAATGTTGTCAAGTTCTGATAAAACGGGCGCTTTAGCAGCATCTACGCTAATGTCTTCCACCATAATTGCACTGGCATTTTGTTGCTGCTTGCTTACATCACAACTCCAATGAGCCTGAAAGTACTGCCCTTCGACACTGATTGGTCCTGTCACTTTTTAACCAGGCCCAAACGGTTCAGACAGGAGCTTTGCAAGATGGATTTGCAAGTGAGAAACATCTGCTTTGCAAGGTTAATGATTTTATATTGCTAAGAGAAGAAGACTAATTTTACCTCCACACAAATGTATTGCCATCAACAACTTACTTTAAGCTGGTGTTTGGCTGAACCTCATATCTCCAAAATCACTTTACAGGGAATGACAAACATATTTTACAGTTAATTTAAAACTGAATGGTCATAGCATCCTTTTTGTCACATATGACAGATGTAAAGGGTGACCAATAACACTGATTTTCATGCCCCCATTTGACAAAGGAAGGACAGTGGACAGACTCAGAAACAGGGAAGAGAGTGGGGAGAAACATGCGGCAAAGGGCCACAGGCCGGACTCAAACCCAGGCCGCCCACATACACATGGGTAGTGCCCCAAACCACTCGACCATCTGCGCACCCTCAGTCACACATCTTTGATGAAAAACAGCCAATAACGATTTGTTCTGGATCAAACTGGGCATCTCCACCACAGACCTCTGCAGGATAATCATATCCAGATTCGTATGCAGAATAATTTCATGACTGTGCAATGAATTTTTCACAAGTCTGTGTAAACGTCCAAACAATCGTGTGTTAAAACAGAATGAGATACGACTCAATCAAGTCATGAAACTGATGGCTCAGTCTTTCTTCTTTTAGAGGCGATATAATCCCAGTGGAGGGGATTTTTGGGGCGTTGGCTCCGCAGCGTGAGCAGAACTGTCAGCAGGCAGACAGGCAGGGGTTGAGCTTTGTGAGATGAAGATAGCTCCAGCAGAGTAGGGGGCTGAGGTTACAGTTTGTTTGTCCAGGAGATTATTATCCACACACACACACACACCGCCCGGGGATAAACACAGCCGTGACAGCACTCTAATAATGTTCCACCTTTATCAGGACGCACAAATGTGCACTTTGTGTCCGTTTGCTTTCCCAAGCACAAATCATAGCACAAACGAAGACAAACATCAAGTGGTGCAGTAAATTGGAAATTCTTTTTCCACCATATCTAAATCCTTTGAATTCTCCAGGTCCCCGAAGTAATTAGAGTCTCAGGCGAGTGGGGCTCATAGGGGGTGCCCAGAGTCCCTCCAATCAAATAGAGGGAATGCCCCACGCCTGGCCACGAGAAAATGATGTCCCGGCCCTTCTCCATCAATTACCCCCCTCACAAGTCAAATTTACATTACCAGCTACTCACCAGTGCACAAATTTGCCTTCAGGCGTACATCCAACTCAACTAAATGTATGGTTGTATATTTTCAGATTAACCTTAGTTTGCTGATAGTTTCTACAAGCAATATTACCATCCTGTGTGAACATGCTGTCGATAAGGCGCGTACAGCTGTAGGCGCAGACTTGTAGTCAAAACCACGATGCCTTGCAGGTGGAGTGTTATCAGCTTGGCCGGCGACGTGTGTTTAGCAGGACCCCGATAGCCTGTCCCCTCCCAGCCTCAGGCACAGTCTCAGACTCCCTGTCAAAGGAAGATGAAGTCAACACTGGCAGTGGTTAGCGTGGGTTAATAGCACTAAAAGTAAGGGTCAGGACTTCTATTATGGACTAGTGCCTTATCAAACTCAAACAAGTCGCCTGCCAATCATGAGACTTACCTGCTACACATCTGAGCGAGTCTTCAATTAAGGATGACACATGTGAACAAAGGATCGGTGTATCTGTGAGGAGCAGGCATCATTTTTCACTTTTTATTGACAGGCGTGGAGATGCAACACTGACAGATGGAATTAACAAATGTCTATCAAATAAAAAACCTTTTCTGAGAAAAAAGCGATAGTAAAGAAGAGATTCAGTCACCTTCGCAGCTTTAATTTTTTTTTTTTAATGTTGAGTAACATGATACAAAGTAATTAAAAGCATTGATTTTCAACCTGGGACCCTTGAGGTGGTTGGCCATGGATCTCAGGAGAGACAAGGTTTTGTCTACGCTGAGGTTCAAGTTTATACAAAGGCTTTTTGGTAAGAATATCCTGTGTGGAGCCATTTTCTTAGGTATATTTTGTGTTGTCATTTGTTGCTGATGCTTTACACCTTTCACCTGCCTCGTCTTTCCCTGAGTTGTGTTCTTGCCTCTAATTGGTTGTCGTTAGAATTGGGTAAGGCCACATAATGACTGATTGGTGAGCCCTGGTTGAAGACTCTCACCTGGCTTCTTTTCTCTCTGATTCTTGTGCCTGCCTGTCATTGGCTCTAGTTTATATAGAGGTGTGACCACAACACAAATGTTTGTCTGTTAGCTCTTTGGAAGACCTACTTGGTCTTGGCTTTTAAAATTATTTGGCCGTTATAATAAAGGCTTTTTAAGTATTTCCTTCCTCAGTTTTTTCATGTTTGGCGTTCATGTTTGGCAGCTGTGTGGTCAGCTTAATCCAAAAGAGCCACTTTGCTGTGTCTATGTGTTTAGGGAATGGTATAAATACACTCATTCTCAAGCCTCCCAGGATACCCCATATCAGTGTCCCCTTTACTCTACATCCTGTGGCCATTTTTTTCATGGATACCTGTTAAAATTTCAATAAAACTGCAGAAAAATCATTATTTCTAATGCTTTTTGGAAGGTGTATAATCTGGATGTCCAATTGCATTGTGGAGCTGGGATTGAGCTTAGTTTGGGATGTTGGAGGGTGGGGCTTAGCGATAGATTTTTCAAGATGGACATTCCATAAAGATGAGCGGCAGTTAATGGGAAAGATTGGGCCATTTGGATTTTAAAAGCTTAAAATATGAAAACTGTATGGTTAGATGGCTATTAGGAGCCAAAATCCAATGGCCAGTGAGATAGATATATAATGTAGGATATTATGTCGTAAACTGACATCACATACCTTAAGTTTGGTGGATCTTAATGCTTGAATGTGGTTAAAGAAGTGACCATTTTTGTTCAGCTGTACACTGAAGTATCTGACTGAACTATGATAAAACACATCAGTGCTGGTATTACTTCTGACATTTGCACCAAACAGATAAAAATCTATATTTTATGGCTTTTAATTAACTCAAATGGACATCTGCTTCGAAAATGGTACCTGAAAAGGCGGGGCTTATGTGAACTAGAATCCTACCATTGGTAGGTTTCTACGTCACAAACTCTATATAAAACTGGTAGAACGATACCGCCTCTGACTCTACCATTCACAGGCCACTCCCATCCTCTCCTGCACCTGCACTGCCTCGGCTCTGAGAGCTCTGGCTTTAGTAACGCAAGTGCTGGAGCCAACGGCCCAAACAGGTAGTGCTCAGGACCACCATGGTCTACCACCACACTACTGTATAGCCTGCTTCAGGGGACTCTGGAGGGGAAAAATCCTCCACCTCAGGAGATCGCTATGAGGCAGCAGTGCTGCAGGACTTGGTGTCACTCTCTTGCAAGGGGACATCCCACCTCAGAGAGACTATAGCTCCTGCTGTCACAGAATGATTGCTGGTTTAAAGTCATTAAGAACGCAGCACTGGTCCAACATTTGCCCGCTTTATGCATCTCTAAATTCAGCAAAAAGACACACTTCAACACTTTTTATCATTTGAGAATAACACAACATGCCTTACATTAAGGCTTTTATATTGTTTAAGGCACAAAACACAACATCAGGTTGTCACCTCTGTTTTCCAGCCTACCGCCATTCAACCTGAGGGCTTGTTTTCCCCCAAATGGGGGCGTGGTCACATTAGAAAGCAGGAAGTGACATTTCAATGCTCTTATCCATAGTAGTGGCAGTAGCTGCCTGTGATTTTAGTGAGCGTTAAAGCCTGACGTGCATGGAGAAGCTCAGTCAGGAAGCTGATGATTGTTGTTTGTGTTGTTAGTTTGACTGAGATGTGACGCCATGATGAGAAGTTAGATTGCAGGTGTGTGGCCACTTCCTGTTTAAGACGCCTTGCTCTTTTGAACAAACTGTTTGCCTGGTGAAGGTCCGGTACCAAAACGCTGCAGATAAATACCATTGTTTTTGCAAGTTGGACAGTGTGCAGTGGTTTTCTTTAAACTGTTTGCTGGATACCATATTTTGATTGTATTTTACATTAAAAAAAAATCCCACATTAAACGTGTGATGCAATTCTTACCAGTGTCTTGGGTTGTGAATCAAATGAGGTGAAAGGGATGAGTTTTATTCTGTTTTTACCTTTTTAAAATTGTTTTAAGTTAAATGTACTTAATTAAAAAGAGTCTGCTTTATTTTTTGAAGAAAATAATGAATTTCTGGTAGGTAATAGCATGAGTTTAACCACAAAAAATAACTTTCTATGGATTGAAAAGTTGACAATGGCTTCAGGGAATGGTAAAAAGGGAAATGTTTGATAACAGGCGGTGCAGATTAATTTTGACTTGTCCACTGAGCTGTCTGAGTTATTCTGAAGTGAAATTAGACCTTCAAAAGAGCAGTGGTGTCCTTATTTTTCATTACTGTGAAAGAAGGGAGAAGCTAAGGTGGAAGGCATCCAGCAGTGGGCCAGTGCAATTAAAAGGAACAAAACAGTACACAACTAATGCAAAGAAAAAGCGTAACGCATTAATCTTAATCCTTATTATTGTGATAAACACATTAACAGTGATAGTTTTAAAAGTAACATTACCCAAAACTGTTCTTTTGTGGACCTGGCCACTTCACCCCTCTCTTCAGCCCATTGTTCCTCCATAAATCACCACATTATCAACTCATTGTTACTTCCTTTTGGTCTCTCACACCCTCACGCCTCTTATTATCCCCGTCTGCTTTTCTTTCAATAAGAAAAAAAGCTCAATGTACGTTCAAGTGGACCATGAGCATATCTGCTTTCTTCCACCTCTTTCATCCATCCTCCAATCTCCACACCCACCCCACACTCCTTCGCCTCTTTGTTCTTGTTTTCAATTCTTTTCCAGCCCCATCCCTCTTTCCCTATTTTCCTATTTTTCCTGTCAATGGACTGATTTCTTTTTATCCAGGAGCGAAGCAGATTAACAGATATTGTATCATGGCCAAGACAGGCAAAGCCCCTCTCTGTCCCTGACATCTAATTAATGGTAATCCTTTAATCTGCTGCTTGTAGTGCAGACCCCTTGGTCGCCGTCCCATTTGCAGCAACAGAAGTGAGTCTGAAGGAGGGACGGAGATGGAGTGGGGAGAGAGTGGGTTTGCTAACTCAGCAGGTCAAACTCTTGGGCTGCTTTGGACAAAGACACAGGAAACACAATGAGGGACAATGTCTTTTCATTATTAGAGATTACTCATATTTCATTTTACTGTACACCTCAGGAGCTTTGGCTCCAAAATGCTGCTCAAATTTTGCATCATGCACCTTTTAATGTGAGTAAATCTTGCACCATTTACCAGCATTAGCATTGACATTCATCCAATACCACTTCATTGGGTACAATGTTTTAGTATCATGCTGGTCTTTGGGCTGCATATATGCCTAGTTTTGAGGATATACCGCTAAAATTTGAGACAAGATACAAATGTTTAAATTAATAAAGTTTGTGCATTGATGTTGATTTGGAAAAAAAGTCATAGATGTCAGGCCTTAAGGTCAGTATGAAGACTGTAATGAGCCACCAACAGCAATACAAATGTATCTCAGAGCAATCTGTTTGAAATATTAAGTGTGGAGGAAAATCTGGAATTTTTTATAGTTCTTTTAAAAGCATATTTTATTACACAGTTGGGAATGTACAACATGTTTAGAAATTTTAGGCATGTTTGAGCCAAATTGAGGCTAACTCAAAGTGTAGATGTGGGGAGTAAGCCACCTGAGGGCACCATCAGGCAGAGAGGAGGATTGACTCAACCCGGTCCCGCTCTAGATGTCCTTGCATATGACCAGAGGCATTGGAGAACAATATGTCGGAAAACAAAGTCCACACCTTAAAGGGGTGGATGTGGCAAATAAGCACAGCTAAGGGTACTGTCCAAGGGTATAATGGGCCCCTGTTTTTACTGTGGTTGTCCCAAGGGTCCCAGAACTGCTGCCAGTCTCTGGACATGTTACCCGGGGTGAAAAGGCCTGGACAAAAGAGATGCCGTCGAGCCTGATCTTGGCTTCTGAGCATGTGTGTCGACATTTGTCGAGCTTGACTCTGGCTGCCTTCCCCCCACTCTCCGGCCCTGGGTCGTGGTACCAGGCCCCGTGGGGAATCCTTAGCGCCCTACATGCCAAAGATTCTTGCACGGTATCGTGTAGTTTGCTAACATTGTGCAGCTGGCTCTTAATAAAAGAGCATTTGTCAAAAACCCCTTTTGCAAACCACATTCAGGCTGTCATGTGTTTTGCACAGAGGAGAGGCTCCCATTTAGTCACTCTACCATAAAGTCCAGATTGGTGGAGGGGTGCAGTGATGGTTATCCCTTTGGAACTTTGTCCCATCTCCACAGAGGATGTCTGGAGCTCAGTCAGAGTGACCATCGAGTTTTCAACCACCACTCTTACTAAGGCCCTTCTCCCCTGATTGCTCAGTTTAGCTGAGTGAGCAGTTCTTGGAGGAGACCTGGTTGGGCCAAACAAAATTATGTCTAATCAATTTAATATATCACAGGTGGACTCCAATCAAGGTGCAGAAACATCTCAGCAATGATCAAAAGAAATGGTAGGCATCTGAGCTAAACTTGTTGCAAAGGGTCTGAATACTTATGTCAATGTGATATTTAAGTTTTTTATTTTTCCCAAAGTTGGCTTCATCATAACAAAATTGAAAAAAGTGAAGTGGATCTGAAAACCATCTGAATGCATTGTATCTAAATGCCTTAATGCACTGGTAGCTGCCATGTCATTGGCTGATTGGAGATCTGAGTTAAGGACCAGTTGAACAGCTGTACTTGATAAAGTGGCCTTAGCATGTGTTAACTTATACCTGCACAGACACATGCATACTCACATGCCTGTGCAAACACATGTGGAGCTTAATCTCATTTATTGGCAGTGCAGAGATGACATCTGTATTTACAACATCAACCTTGCGCTGTAGACAGAGATATAATTAACAACGAGGGCGAGGGAAGCAAATCCCCCCATCTTAATTAACTTAATTAATAGATATAAATAATCACCTTCAGCCTGTCTTCATTTGTTAGGCAATAAAAGTGCGTATTAAAAAGCTCATCTTGGTTCTGTCATAAACAATATGCAGCCCCTCTCTGACAGTGACACCACAGATGGTGTTTGGATGTCATCTGACGAATTTGTAGTGCCGCCTTACTGCGGCAGCGCTGCCTTGCACTTCCAAAAAAGAAGCTGCAGCTAACAGCCAAGTTCCTGTGACAAACTTATGTATTACCAGTCTGCAGTGACTAATCTGCCAAAGAAAACTCTCCAGCAGAAATAAATATATAACACTCGTACCATCTGCATTGTTTTATTTCTGTGCTGAGCAGACAGGCCAAGCCCTTCCAAGATGGAACACAGTTTTCAGTCTCTCGTGTTTGCTCATTATCAGACAGGTTTGATTAATCAATTAACACCAAAAGTTAATGAGCAGGAAGAGAACAGCTTCTTGTATCAATGCCAGGTCCAAGCAGAGTGTCTCTTCCTGGCAGTGATACAAAGGTGGTGGACCGCATCCAAGGGCAAACACAGAAAGGACAGTAGCACCTTCTCCATGCATGCTGCAGCTGTTTCCCTCAGGCTTGCTGCAGAATAGACGATGTTAAGGCCAGATTTTTGGGCCTGATTTGCCCTCCACGGCAATCAGGAGGGATGACCTGATTCAAGGCTTGTCACAACCAATTATTTATCAAAAAATCCTTAATAACCTCTCATTATACTTCTTCTGATCATGTCAGAGCCTCTTGGTCTTGAATAGTAATAAACAAACATGTCTGATATTTATAATTCCTGATAGGGTGATGAAATACCAACAATAGCCAAGCAAGTAGACTAGGGTGTGTCACCAACTAGATGTAGCATACTTTTACAGCTAACAAACATGGCAGAATACACACATTTGTGTGGAATTCAACAACCAACCAGGTAAAGCTGATGGACAGATCAGACTCCGTGTCTGTCATCAGGCACATGCATCTCACAAAGCTTCAAATTGATATGTTTATTCCAGTCAGAGTTAGGGTCAGAAAGCAGAGCAATCAGTGCCATTTCAGGAGAATAAGGCGATAGCTACAGGTGTAGTTTTACTGCAAGTCTGTAAACATGGGGGCTGGTTGAGAGATAAGCATAGATGTAGCTACAGCAGTAGTTTATCAAACCTGGAGACGACTTTATTAAAGCAGAGCTGGAAGTTTTACTTGGTTATTTTGACCAGCTTTAGCAAGAGTTTGATTCACCAACTGACTCCACTGATAGGGAATCTGCCAGGTGCCTGTCAAGCTTGCGTTGTTTACTTTCCAGGGCTTCATGCACCTACTACATCATATGTTTTGTTCTGATTGAACTGTAATGAATGTGACAGACAGAGCATTTGTCCAGTCATCCTCTGACATTTTGTTGAATACTTCTGCCCTTCCCAAACACAATCTATGAGATGGTTGTGAAGTACATCCAGTGCAAATGATATTTGAAACAGTCTGGTGGGCCAGGAGAAGCAACAACATGAGAGCCTGACAGAAAAAGTTATGCAACACGTTATTTTATTCTTCTTTCATTTGTCTTGTTTCACTTAGAACAGATTTCATGCCACAACGTTTGATTAAGTCCAACATCCTCCATAATTGCTTTTCCTCTGTTGTCACATTTGATCACACGTTTCTGTGAGATCTCATGTCTGTGGAGTCACCACAGCAGATGTGTGGTCCAGCGGTCTGACCAGATCATCTAGTGCAGTTGTTCTAAACTGGTTGAGCCACAGGACCCAAAATCAACTCCTCAAGGTGTACTGCTACCCAAATTTTGGACATTTTTTTGGTCAATCAGAGTTATTCAATAATAATAATAATGATAATACATCAGACTTATATAGCGCTTTTCAAGGAGACTCAAAGACGCTTTACAAAACAAAAACAAAAACACAACACAAATGGGACAGGAGGAAAAACATGAATGGTTAGGAGTTGTATGCATTGTTAAACAGTTAAGTTTTGAGTGATTGTTTGAAAGTGAGCAATGAGTCAGAGTTTCTGATATGGAGGGGGATTGAGGGTGGGGGCAGCGATGGCAAAAGCTCGATAAATAAAATAAAAAGTAGTTGAGCTTGGACCTAAGACAGTACAAGAGGTGTGACAAAAAAAAAAGACAAAAGACAAAATAGGCATGTTTTCCATGAGTCTCATAGACTATTTGGAACATTTTTCCCCAGGCACACATCTGGAGCACACTGAAAAGGGCTTCACGATTGACTTTGCTTGAAAACCACTGAAGAAGTGTGTGCATTCGGAGAACTACAGTGTTAAAATTTGGTCGAAACTGTTTGTACATCTGTGGTTCCCTAACCTTGCAAAGCGGATTGCTGGCAGATGTGGAAAGAGTACACAGTACTCAAAAAAGAGTACAGTTACTCTGGTTTAAATTTACTTAAGTAAAAGTAAAATTACTGGTCTATAAATCTACTTAAGTAAAAGTGAAACATATTTGATAAAAAGTTTACTTTAAGTACTGAGTAGCTACTGAAGAGTTTTAAAGTAAAATATGATCTTTCCTTTGTTGCAAGAACAAGAGAATAGATCTACAACCAGGTTGTTCAGGTAAGTCAAACCTCTTTAATATGAAGTAAAATACACAGCAAAATTAACAGTGTCCATTCAAGTCATATAGAATTAAATTTAACACCTTAAAAGTCACAGAAAGGGAACTCTAACTCAGTGGATAACTTCATACATGGTGCAAATGTGTCTACCAACACAAAAACAACAATCCCCTGGAACCATGACTAAAAGAACTCCTTTAGGGATCACTGTACAACAGGCAACATGACTTAATGCTTTTAAAACACATCTAAACACTCTGCCAAAGGATATGATGGGGAACTCTGCCCCCCCCCAGAGATCACAGTGGCTGGAGCTTAGATCAACTGACTCTACATAGTTGAACTAACACTGATGGATCAACACTGTCAACTAACTCCAACACTGAGGACCATTTCACTGCGCAACAGCTGATGTAGTCACAGAGGTGGAAAAAGTAAAAGAGTACTGTACTCAAGTAAAAGTACAGTTACTCTGGTTAGAGCTTACTCAAGAAGAAGTAAAAGTACGGATTTCAAAAAGTACAAGCACACAAAAAACTACTCAGTCACAGTAATCTGAGTAAATGCTTTTAGCCACTTTCCACCCCTGGTGGCCAGATTCCATGTCAGTCATCAGGCAGATCAGACTTGCAAAGCTCTAAAAGAATTGTGCCATGTCTGAGAACACACCTGACCAATTTGAGGAGAATGTGGTGGTAGCTACCGGCTACTTGACGTAATTTTGAAGGCAAACCCAGAAGTTAGTGTAACATGGGTTCCCTTGGCATCGAGCCTATGGGATTTTTCAGTGGGTTTTTGGATTATTGCTGAAAACAAGATCTGTGTCCAATAAAAGTTTATGAAACTTACACGCTTTGTTCATAAAGATAATCTCCATAAATAATGAAGGTAATACAAGCTACTACAAGCATCATATCTGGTTCATTAATCTAACAGATGAAAATAAAAAAGCTAACGTCATGCTATATTGAACTACAACACGGTCAACTGAATTTAACGTCATCACCCACGGATACAAGTGAACTGCAGGCTCAGTTGCTGCGCTTCAGATGATGACGTGTAGTCTTCCCGACAACTGCTGTAGTCCTTGTTCGCTGTCTTTAGCATACACCTTTATTAAGATGTGAAAAGGTAATATAATTCATAACATAATTCAAAGGGGCACGTTTCAGATATATTTTTTGTTGGAGGATAAAATGTTAAACTCTTTTGAGCTTGTGTTCACCACAGACCTTAGTCAGGCATTTAACAGAAAACTCGTTCAAAAGTCCCATAGACTTTCAGACGAGGGAACCAGAAGTATTAAAATGCTAACTCACTTCCATGTTTTAGGACTCATTCCTGCACCACTCTACTGGCAAAGGCAGGGCTTCATTGTACTCCATGGCAGCTGGCAGTGTCTCAATTTGCTAGGATATACTACAAGAGCAAAGAGCCACACTGAAAACTTTTCTTGCCGGAAAATTCCACTTATCTCTATTGGCCTTGGCATGAATTTTATCCAACAACAACTGAGTTGACATTTCATCATTTCATCTTGCTGCTCTCATTGACCTGTAACAAATATGACCGATAGAACATTTGTCCACTCATCTTTGAAGACATTTTTGAAAAGTCCTTCCCTTCCCAAATGCTGTCTATGGGAGTTTTCCCATATAGATGAGAAATATATCCAATGCAAGGATATATGAAACAGTCTGCTGGCGTGTCAGGATAGCAGCCTCCTATATTTTCAGAATCGGTTAGATGCAGATATCGTCTACCAGCATAACAAATTCCCATGCAGACATAAAGACCAGCCTGTGTGAGTGTTTATCCACAAACATACACACGCCCAGGCATGCACAACAGGCATGGCTGCACACACAGCAACAGAGAGGGTTCAGATACCCGCAGACAGAGGCTGTGATTAATGCGTCAGCCTGGCAGCCCTGCTGTAGTAGGTGTCTGTGTCTTAATCACTCTCTCAGTGTGTTTCATTAGCTCCTGATGGTCTCTGATGAATGGACTTGCCCTGGGTGTCCCGCCATCTCTGGTGGTGTTGTCACCCAACAATCGATCCAGACACCCCTTGAACAACCCCGCTCTCCCATGCGGAGCCCCGCCGCCACAGATTGGCAGGTGTGTCTGTCAGGTTGTTAAAGATATGATGATCATGAGCACAGCCTGTGTCTGAATTCATTAACCTACATTTGAAGGATAATTCGGGCAACAGTCGACAGCCATATGTGCTTTCATTGCTGGATTCTTTCCCACTACTGGGATTTACTGCAAGGCAACGGGCAGTTTAATAACACGTGCAGATGGCCTGTGGTGTTCCTTCAGTCCTACTACCATTCTCTTATCCTCTACTCATCTGGGAATGCTGAACTTATGCTGCACTCTTAAGTTGCTTCTCTTGCTTCCTCTGTAATGTACTGTAATCCCTACAAATATGGCACGTCTTAGATTCCTCCACTGCTCCTACGCATTATGTTGTTATGTAATGGGAGTCAAACACAATTGCTAATCTGCTTGATGTGCATAACGTGTAAAGATAATAGCTTTGCTTGGAGAAATAAATGCATAATGTAACCCTCTTTTCACCACACAAGGCTGCAACCTTGTTTTATGTCTTCTTCTTTCTGCTATTTTATTGTAAACATGACACCTCGGGTACAGAGAGGCAGTGTCAGCAATAAAAAGCAGATGGACCTGAGGGTTAAAGCATGAATTTGGCTGTTTTGAAATCTGGAAAACGACAGCAAGAGATGTTGATCTGTTGCCGTTTCAGTGCGATTTGCCTACATTATGTGAATAAATGCAGTGTCAGGTTATGTTGTGGGCTATTACCTCCTGTTCTAAATGCTGTTGCAGAGATTGTTGCTGAGGCAGGCAGTGCAGGGTTGGGGCTTTGGCGTTGGCACGTGTGCAGAGGAGTTTGCCAACTTTTTCTCTCTTTTCACTCTCGCAGAGCTTTGTGATGGTGTGGGCAGCCAGGACAGGATAGAGGAAAAGTGGAGGCTGTCTGGACTGTGACACTTCCAACATTTTTCAAATGCACCCCATAGTGCACCCAGCTCTGCTCTAACCTCGTCCAATCAGATTAGAGCAAGTTCTGACACAGAGCCACTTCAAAACCCTGACTGGAACAAGATTAAGATTTTATAATGCTATTTACAAGTGTAGTACGGCATGCACTTCCAGTTATATCAGTATTATCCAAAGTAGATTTTCCCCTCGGATAAAGATACTTATGAAAGGGTGGACAAGCCAGAAAGATACAAGATAACTCAGAACTGGTGTGAAAACTACATTTTCCTGCTGGATAGGGTTGCAAAAAGGCCCAAGACAACATTTCTGATATTGCTCTAATCAGTTCATTTTCATAGTCATAATTAGCCAACTTCTATTTGGTTAATTGCTGTCCTGTCCTGTCCTCCAGACCTCTGCTGGGGCATCCTTTTCATTATCAATTATATTTGATGTATAAAACAATGCTCTGTATTAGTAAGTAAAGTTTATTTGTATAGCACTTTTCACAGACAGCAGTCACAAAGTGCTCTACACAGACAAAAAATACAGAGAATAAAAGTGATGATTGTGAAATCACTACATGACCCAATAGCCATAACAACAATAATACAGTATGAAACTAGAAAAGCACTCAGAGAGCGCAGACCTCCGCCATCAGCAATAGTGAAGAATCCTTTAAAAACATTCCTGGATCCAGACGGTGATCAGGATGACTCCCAAAATCTAATTTGCCAATTACTCCCTCCACGGTGGAGTGGGGACACGATGAGGTAAAGCACTGGCCTCATGGCAGAGGGTGAATATTCCTCTATTCTTCCCAGCATTGTGAGCATTCTAGCTATAATTTTCTGTCTTTCTCTCTGTTACGCTCCAACTCGTCTCCTCGACCGGGCGTGGGCCTTTCAAATTCTATAAACTCTATAAACTAAAACTTTGAATAAGTTACTCATGTTCACCATCTCTGGTGTAAAGTGGTAACAGCGCAGACCTCTGCCATTGGCCCTATCTCCCAATAGTACAGAATCCTTTAAAAAATTCCTGGATCCAGATGGTGATCTGGATCACTCTCAAAATCCAATCAGTTTCCTCCTCATGCCATTTCTGACATTTCCTGAAAATTTCATGAAAATCCGTCCATGACTTTTTGAGTTATGTTGCTAACAAACAAACGAACAAACCCACCTGATCACATAACCTCCTTGGCGGAGGTAAATATGAATAATGACATTAGAAACACACAATATAAGCAGTTCACAATACATTAAAGAACAATCAGTTAATCAAAAGCCTGTCTAAACAGGTGAGTCTTTAATTGATTTTTAAAGTCATTTACAGAGTTAGCAGAGCACAAGGACAGGGGGCAGCTAGTTCCACATTTTTGGGGCAATGGCTTAAAAAGCTCTATCACCCCAAGTCTTTAGATGAGTGCGAGGGACAGAGAGATATTCTAGTGTGTCTGACCTAAGAGGGTGGGATGTCTGGCAAGGGTGGATGACTTCTGACAAATAATCTGGAGCTGGACCATGCAGGGATCTGTAAGTGAGTGAGGATCTTGAACTTGATTCTGAAAGTAACGGGGAGCCAGTGAAGGGATTCGAGTACAGGAGTGATGTGGGAGACCTTGTTAGTACTCTGGCTGCAGCGTTTTAGTGACTGGTGGTGATTTAGTGTGGTTGTATTGAGGGAGGTGAAGAGTGAATTACAGTAATCAATCTGTGGTGAAATGAAGGCGTGTATGAGCATTTCAAATTCAGCAGGGGAAACAAGTGATCTGAGTTTATTAATATTTCAAAGATGGAAAAAACATGATTTAGTTAGCTGTTTGATGTGATTATCGAATGAGAAAGAATGATCAAAAAAAAAACACCTAGGTTTCGAAAACTTGGGTGAACAGAGGCATTTGAGAGGCAACCCTAGTAATTGTCAGCCATCCAGAGCTTTAAAGAATGTACACACTCAAGCAGGCTGGACTTTTTTTTATATTAAAACTCTGTATAATTTTTCCAAGGGGCAGCAGATAAAGAGAGAAGAGCAGGGGCCCCAGGACAGAGCCCTGTGGCACCCCACAGGACAATGGAGAGGAGTCAGAGACACAGTCGTTAATAATCACTGAAAAGGTTCTGTTAGAAAGATATGATGAAAACCGTTTCAGCCAGCTGTTCAAAAGTTCTGATCAGGCATAAAGACTTATTGATTTTTGGAGAGTGCCACATTAAAGACAGTGGGTATTGAACATTACCAGATTGATTTTTCTCTTCTTCATGCTACAGGTGCATCTTGGAAAATTAGAAAACTGTGAAAATTTCATTTTTTTCTGTGATTTACTTCAGAAAGTTAATTTCCACATATTGTAGATTTTATCTTTTACAACATGAAACATTTTAAGACTTTTTTGTTTTAATATTGATGATTGCAGCTTACAACTCATGAAAATCAAAAATCCACTATCTCAAAATATTAGAATATTGTGGTAAAGTCTGCAAAGGTTTCCTGAGCCTTAATTCTCCCAATCTGGTTCAGTACACACAACCACAATCATGGGGAAGACTGCTGACCTGACTCTTGTCCAGAAGACAATGACATCCTTCACAAGGAGGGTAAGCCACAGAAGGTCATTGCTGAAAGGGCAGGCTGTTCTCAGAGGCTGTATCAGAGCAGATTCATGGAAAGATGACTGGAAGGGAAAGGTGTGGTAGGAAAGGAGCACAAGCAACAGGGATGAGCTCAGCCTTCAGAGGATTGTCAAACAAAGTAGATTCAAGAACTTAGGGGAGCTTCACAAGCAGTGCGGCTGGAGTCAGTGGATCGAGAGCCAGCATGCAAAGACAGGTCCAGGAAATAGACTACCAGTGTTGTGTTCCTAGTGTCATGGTAGTCCGTGAACCACAGACAACATCATCAGCATCTTACCTGGGCTAAGAAGAAAAATGAACTGGACCACTGCTCAGTAGTCTAAAGTCCTCTTTTCAGATGAAAAGTACATTTTGAACTTTATTTGTAAATCCAGGTCCTAGAGTCTAGAGGGAGATCAGAGAGGCACAGAATCCAAGGAGCTTGAAGTCTAGTGTTTTCCGACTCCACAGTCAGTGATGGTTACGGGTGCCATGTGCTTTTCAAGTCTAGAGTCAACGCTGTCAGCCATCTACCAGGAGATTTTAGACTATTTCATGCTTCCATCTGCTGAGAAGCTTTATGAAGATAATGATTTTCCTTTTCAGCAGGACTTGGCACCTGACCACAGTGAAGCCAAAACTACCAGACACTGGTATGCTGACCGTGGTTACTGTGTTTGATTGGCCAGCCAACTGGTCTGACCTGAACCCCATAGAGAATCTCTGCAGAAATGTTAAGAGGAAGATGAGAGACACCAGAATCAACAATGACGAGCTGAAGGCTGCTATCAGAGCAACCTGGGCTTCTTAACACCCCAGCAGTGCCGCGGACTGATTGGCTCCATGTCATATTGTACAGAAGCGATTATTTGTGCAAAAGGAGCTAAAGCCAATTAGCGAGCAAAATGAGAAAACATTTCCAGGTGGTCAGTATTTCTGTATTGATTTCTGTTGTATGATGTTCCAATATTTTGAGAAAGTGGATTTTTTTTTCATGAGCTATAAGCCATAATCATCAACATTAAAACAAAAAACCTCTTAAGATGTTTCACATTGAATCAAGAATATATGGAAGTTTCACTTCTTCCTTTAAATCTAAGGAAAAATGAATTTTTATCTGATATTCTAATATTTTGAGACACTTTAATGGGTTCATAAGTAAAATAAGAATAACAGTAATGGTAAATGTTTCATAACATACAATGCAGATGACTTTTGACTTGTCCACTGAGCTCTCTGAGGGTTTTTGGTTTATGTTTAAAGGCTGGCTCAGACAACATGATTTTTTGGGTCTTGCTTGATGGCTCCGTTTAAGACTATGCAACCAAAATCTTCTCCTGTCCTGGCAGTCAGCCTGGCCACACTAAAAGTGCAATCTTTAATCTCAGTCGTGGTGATGCTCAGCATATGATAAAACATGCTATCACCACGACTGAGTTCACAGGTTGTCAGGGAGGCGGGTCAAAGAGTGTCAATCATAGCTACAACAAAAGTGCTCTTTGTGATTCTGGTGGTCTTGTGCCCTGAAAAGTAAGAAAACAACCAACAAGAAACCATTATGGACTCGTTCAGATGTATCAAGAGGTGAACCAGCTATCCTCCAGCTAGAACTTCAGGCACAAATGTGATACATAAGGAAAGTTAGCCTAGCGAATGCATACAGTTTCAAAAAGTTTGGGACCCACTATGGTAAATGATGTTACAAAGATATGTATGAATTTACTATATGTCCACTTAGGGCTTCCATATATATATTTTTTTCTACAATTCTCTCTATTGGAAGGCATCATGTTGTTAACATTAGGTCAGGGTGTCATATTAGACATTGATGCAAGAAAAATTCAGACATGCTAGTGTTGTCCAATTGTGGTCATGTGGCATCTTGATAGCCACACTACAAGAGTGTCTGCTCATGTTCGATGCAATCTGGCTGCATTCATGTTGTCTGAGATGGCCTTAAAGTATATGATTAGTGGTGATTAAAAAAATAAATTAAATTAATTGTGATTAATGCATTAATGCTGACACCCCAGCTCCTTGACCTTATTTGATTCACAGATCAAGTTTGGTTTGAATTCCTTCACATCATTATGGTTTATGCATAATTGATTTTAAACATTATTTAGTGGGATTTCTCAAACCCTAATCTCAAAAATCACCTAAACTAGAGTCACTTATATCATTTAAATGTACAAGAACATTTCCATTGGAGCTACACAATAAAGATTGATTGAGATTGCTTATTACAGCAGTTTTATACACAGAGAAAAGGACAGGCTGCTGAAACAGTCGTAATAAAATGTTGTCCTCCACAGCCTCCATGTGTCTTCTCCCCCCATGCATTTCATGTTCTTTCGTGCTTTCTCACCCTCATCCTCTCCGCTCGTTTGTTTTCTCCTTCTCTTCCTCCCCTCCCCTTCTGTGCTAGCTCTGCTTCTTGGAGTCTCACCAATCCCTCGTGTTGTTTCACACCAGACTGTGTAGAAAAGACTAAAAATATATGTGTTTGGTCCTAGGCGTCCCAAAAGGCAACTTTATAGAGAACAAAGGAGATAGCAGGGCAGCTCGAATAACTCATGAAGAGAGAGCGGATGCTGCTCTTGGGGCTCTGTTGCCCCACTGAAGAACATTATTACTGGATTATTGATTTACAGCACAAAATAGATGGAACATAAGTAGCGTTAAGCTCATTAATCCCTCTGCCGCCTCTTTTATGAAAATGGACTTGTTATCGGTGATTATTCTAATGGATTGTTATGATCGAACACTTACTGTGCAGTGCGCTGGATGCCTTAGCAGTGAAAGAGAGCGCAGGGACGACTGAGGCGAGGGTTGGGGACGTGCAGACAGGATGAAAGAGGGCCCAGCTGAGGCTGAGAACACAGGTATCTGCCAAAGAGAATGCTCCTAAATACAAAGCTCAAAACACAGACAGTGGAATTGCTGACATTCTGGTGACATTTTGTGCGTCAGTGGCATTTCACAAGATGTATGAGCAGGTAGTTCAGTTCACACCATTGCTATCATAAGATGGGACAATGCACCTTGAGAAAAATCCATGGTGTCCTTATTAACATATATATGGAAAGCATAATGTTTAAACTCTAAAATAATCTGTATTAGTACTTATTTCAATTTTGCTTTCATACTAGAAAGGCCAGAATCATCTCAGATTATAGATACCAAATACAAACAGAAATACATAACACATATTTTCTGTGATCACTTTCATAAAACCATAGTTACTCCATATACAGCACCTATAAAAAGAAATGATTTTATAAATCAATCATGATCAATATAATTAGGCTTTTTTGACAGAAAAAATGTTGAAAAAATCTCTTTAATGTCAAAGTAAAAACAGATTTCTACTAAATAATGCCAATTAAACAAAAATATGTGAGGTAAAATTAGTGAATCATAAATATATAGAGTTTGCCAAAAGGCAAATGGGGAAAGTTCTTTGGTTTGATGAGACCAGAACGGTGCTTTTTACCGTCAGACAAGACGCTATGTTTGGCAGGGACCAAACACTGCACTTCACAAACACACCATCCCCATTTGTGGCAGCATCATGCTGTGGGGATGCTTCTTGGCAGCCAGCTCTAGAGGGCTTGTAAAAGTAGAGGGAAAAATGAATGCGGCAAAATACAGGAAAACTCCTGGAGGACAATCTTACTCAGTCTGCAAGAGAACTATGTCTTGGGAGAAGATTTCCAGCAGGACAATAACCTGAAGCAGAAACGGTTTAAAAACAACAAGGTGAATGTTCTGGAGACCTCAGTCTAATAGAGAATGTGTGGCTGGACTTGAAAAGGGCTGTTCACGCATGACCCCCATGCAACCTAACAGAGCTTGAGCAGTTTTGCAAAGAAGGATGGAGTAAAATTGCAGTGTCCAGATGTGCAAGCCTGGTTGAGACCTATCCACACAGACTCAGTGCTGTGATGCAGTCAATGTTTTACATTACATATTTTTATTAGATTGCCATTATATTTTGTAGAGATCTTAAAAGGACAGGTTGAAGGCACTGTTAAAACACTCTTAACAGAGTGAAAATAACAGCTGGTTGTATCTTATTCAGAAACATTCAATTGGGATCCCTTTAATAGTTGAATAATGCCCAAGTATCATAAACAAACCATTTATAATCATTTTTGGGGTGGAATTGTTATCGTGATCAGCAGAGAGTTTTTGGTGAATTAGATATTTATGCTGTAAAATTATCCAGAAAAAAGTTTGACTAAATCAAAGCTTCACCTGGGAGACAAGCTTACCTGAAGTAACACAGAAACAGGAGCTGGCTACATCAAAGTTTATTTTTTTCATTTATCATTGTTAATATTATTTTTGATGTGATGATTACTTTTTATGTCTTTTGTTGTTTATATAACAAACTAATTTGTTGTTTTTTGTCATTGTGAATTTATAAAGTTGGACTTCCCAGTACTAAATGAAGGTGCTTTAACTAGTAAACTGAGTTTAATTTGATTCATGAAGCCATGCTAAAAATGTTTTGATGCAGCCAAAACATTTCTCAATAGAGGTGATGTCTTAGTGTAGTCACCCCTGAAATTGTCATTCAAACCAGCCCTTGATCAGCACCACAGAGCAGCACATTTAACCTGACCAATAACAGCCTAAAACCTCCTCAGCCTGGTTTAAACTAATAAACATATAAAATTTGTCCAATAGGTTGTTTACATCAGAGTGTTAACAAATGCCGCCACTGCTGAAAAATTCATCAGTTAGCACAGCAAAATCTGTGCAGTCGATATAAGTGGGTCTGATTTTTCTAGGTAGAAGTGATCATATTTTCATTTAACCACAAACGCCACACAGACTGTTTCGTATATCCGATTCATGGATATATTAGGGATGTAATGGTATTGTTAATTCTATGGTGTCTCAGTACTGACATGACGGTTTCAAACGACCGGTCTTCAGGGCAAAGAGGTTTTTTTTTGCAGAGGCAGAGATTAAAGGGTTACCATCAGCCTTTGCATACCCATAATCCTTTGTGCTCTGCTTGGTGGCTTGATCTAATAGCATGAAAATGGTGGATGCTACTTGTGGCAAGGGAGAACCGAGTGACGAAGTTTTAGAGATTTTAAGTCTGATGTACGGAAATAAACACAGAACGCAGACACTGCCAAACAGCGGTCTAGTGACTGGTCTTTCGTGACTTAGCTGGCTCTTCTACCTGAATGATAAGAGCTGGATTCCGTTTTAGAGCCACTGAAAATCATTATCATATTATTATTATTATTTTTCTTACTAAATTTATTTCTATATAGCTTCTGTGTGTCTGTGTGTTATTTGACTGATGAAAAGGGATGACCTACCACAGGTACACCATGCATTAAGGATTTGTGTCTGATGGTGTAGTATTAATGTTTCATTTCAGGTGTGATACAGCCCAGCCAATGAGCAGATTTCATCTGACCCTCAAAGTGTTTAGGGGAGATGGTAGATTTTGAAAAATGATTACAAGATATTCTCATCAGTTTTCAAAATTTAGCATAGCTGGAGTAAAATATATGTCCAAATATCAGTCATATGTTATCACATTGCTAAAATTGGCTGGTCAAATGAAGCCAACCTGGTACCCGAATGAAAAGCTGTTTGGGAGCAAAAGGGCCGTCTCTTTTTGCTTGATTACTGAAAAGAGACACAATTCCCTAACCTTGCAAAGCAGATGAATATGCCTGTTTCCTTGTTTTTCACTGGTGAATCCATCTTGCAAAGCTCCCATCTGAACCGTTGGGGCCCGGTTAGAAAGTGACAGGACCAATCAGTGACAAGAGGGGCAGTACTTTCAGGCACGTCAGAGATGTGACGTAAACAAGCAGCAGGAAGAGGCTTAACGTGGATGCCGCTAAAGCACCAGTTTTATCAGAACTTGACAACATTTCTTTGTTAAAGAACAAAGAACAGCAGTGTGAAACAATCCATCTGGCGTGTCAGGTTAGACCAGAACCCAACCAGACCAAAGACTCACAATCCCCCCTTGCCACAGCGGCTTGAGTGCTCAGCAGATCTACAAGTGCATCAGTGAATATATCACCAAAGACCAGCAGCTGTTTTCAGTGCTGGACAACAAAGGTTATAAATGGTGGTTAAATACGCTGGAGACCAGGTTTAAGTATTTATTTTCAAGCCTAATGCACATGTTTAGCACCTTTTGCACATTTTAATACTCAAAGTTAAACTGTTTGATTAATGGCAATGTCCCTTTTTTCCAAGTCTTCATTTGTTGTTTTGTTTTTCATTCCAGAATAAATACCCTATCGTGGACTCAGTACAGAGGTTTTATTGCACCATGGTATTCTAATACACTTACATTCCTAGTTTCTGGCCAGTCCATCAACATTGCAAGGTTAGGTTTCTTTTACTTTTGTGCAATTTGTTAAAATCACAGTTTAAGTGAAAATACAGACACATTTATGAAGTCAGGGACCAGCTGCACTGTAACTTTTAATTCAGAGAAGTCACACATATTACAGTCATAATGACTGCCATAGTCTTTCTAGTAATAATGAAGTTAGAAGAGAGGTTTAATTTACAGTAACAAAAACGTAAAGACACCCACACCTTAATCTTCGTCATTCCGCCTCCCCCTTCCTCCCCCTGGCTCCCTCTCCTCTCTCGGCTCCGTGTACATCCATCAGGGAGTGCTCCAATGGAGCGCGGCGGGCCCGACGATTGTCCTCATAAATTGTGTGCGTGTCGGGGTGCACAGGGGCTAAGTGAGCAGTAAATAACAAAGGGTCCCGCCACCATCCGCTCGCCATCGCCACGTTTCCGGCCACGCAAGATTACCCAGGATGCCCCTTGAGGGGTGTCTTCTTCTCCTCTGTGTGATGAATGGACAAGAGGAGGGGAGAACACGCCTTCGCCACCCGGTGTCTGACAGAGAAAAGGTGAGGTCCAGGAACCCTGCCGATTCAAATTGATGAGTGTCTTTATTTCACCGTAAAAAAAAGAAAGAAGCTGTTTGTCTCCTTCCTTCTGTAATAACAGATCGCTCGGCAGATATCTCTAACTGCCTCCATTCTTCACTGTCAGTCCCTTTTCTCTCCATCCCGCTCACTTTCTCTTGGTCTCTGGTGCCCTTTTCGATTTTTCCTCTCCTGCCTTTTCTCTTTCTCTCTATTGACTCTGTATTCATAACCGCCTCTGGTCACTTATTTCCACTCTCCAGCCCAGGACTTTTTCTAAGAAGTCAGACCATTTTCTCTTATCTGCTACCTCCTGTGCTGTTCCTCTTAATTTCTCCTGCTGTAATGATCCAAAAGACTATCCAAGTTATCGAGCAGTGAGTTTTCTAATTCACTATTCTTAGCTCTTTACATGACTCAATCCAATTCTCAGAAGTGAACAAGCTGCCATTTCTGCGGCGCCGTCTCACGTCTGCACGCTTGAATACAGGCTGGAAGGTGAGAATAACTTTTTACATTTAACATTACTTTATATGTTAATTTAATTTTGAAAACAATGTGGTTCTTAACTGGTGGGTCAGTACCCAAAAATGGGTAACAGAGCTGTTTTTAGGTACTTCCTTGATTTTTACATTATTTTTTAATTCACCTTTCAAAGGTACTTTCAAAAAACACAATACCCAAGTGTTTTACATCAAAATTTTCAGGAAAATCTCAGCTTTATGGATACTGTGGCCCATTTTGTCCTTGAGGACTGTGTAAACAGTTATTTTAGCCCAAATGTTGAATTTTGATATGTGATCTTTGAAAATTATGGTTCACCTACAACAAGTCACAGTAAAACATGAACATTCTTAACATTTTTTTTGTATACAATCTACATCAACAATCTAAATTGACCAAGTTACAACTGTCAAACTGTCAAGGCGGCTTAAGGTATGATTCATTAGCAGTTGATGTGGAGGCGTGAACATCTCCTGCTCTGACTGCAGCTGGGAGGGACTGCTACGGGGGGACAGAACCTCCTTTGAGTGCTTTAGGACAGGGGGAGGGGTCCACAGTGGCCCCCATTGCTCATTGAGAAGAGTACAGAGAAATACGTGCAATCACATCAGAATCTCTAAAAGTCTCCAATAATGCCAGAAAATCCATTACATTTGTCGCTGGCTGCTTTCTTAAAAATAGAGTTGCTAGAGGGGTCTGAAAACTTATTAAATGTAGCGACAGAGCCGCTAATTTGACAACACTGCTTATGGATTCCTGAGTGTCAATTGGTTGAGGTCGCTAGTAACAAATGGTGTTATTTGAGACACATGAAAAGTATGATGGATTTGGGGACTTCTGGGGAGTTTAAGGCGGACAGCAGATGGGTTTATCATCTTAATGATCTTGAATGGGCCGAGGTAACGGGGAGAGAGTTTGCGGGAGTCTGTTTTGATTGGGATATTTCTGGAAGATAACCAAACTGACTGACTTGTTTGATACTGAGGAGCAGGGACTCTGTGACTGTCAGCAGATTCCTTAGTTTTGGGGGCAGTTGTTGAGCAGAGCAGAGTGACTCTTTTCCCAGATCTTTTGACAGCGACGAAGGTGATGTTGCACAGAGGGGACCGAGAGAGTGAGCTTCAGGAAACCAGGTGAACTGCACAGAAGAGGAAATTAGGCGAGTTAGGGGGGCAGCAACACGACTGAAATCCCTTATAAACCTCCTATAGAAATTGGCAAACCCCACAAATCTTTGAAGCTGCTTCCTGTTTTCTGGCTGAGGCCACTCCTCCACTGCCTCGATCTTCCCTGGTTCAGGTTTAACTTGGCCCTTCTGAATGATAAAACCCAAGAAACTGACCTTGCTGGAGTGGAACTCGCATCTATTTTCGGTGCCCTGAACCCATCGAATCTCTGGGTTCTTTCACAAAAACAAGTTCTTGTTTTTTTTAAAATAATGAGGAGAAGGGAAGGAAGGAAGGAGCGGGGAGCTACTATTCATAATGGGGAGGAAGGATAGATATTTCTTAACTAGATCAGGGAGGACAAAGGGAGGATGCCTCATTGATTGTAGAGCGAACGCTGCTCCCACGGCATCAGCTGGATGGTACGTGGCACGGGGGCAATGAGCATGCCTTACTTTTGCTGATCAGGGGTTTCAGGCTGAGTGGGGGAAGGCATAGTCATTCTTCCTGGAGGACACAAAGCAGATTGAAAGCATAGAGAATGGCAAAGTGTGCTCCAGCTTCCTATTCTTCCTGCTGACCAGTCAACTTGAGGGTTATGTGTAGATAGCCAGGGGTGTCCCAAAATCGATGGTGTGGAAGGTGTTGTGATAATGTTAAATCTAACAGCTTCACGATGATTACCAGACAGGATGAGGGTTAGAGGTTCAGTGCAGTGGGTTACCTTAGCTAGAAGTCTCCCATCAACAGCGAGGGATGTACAGGGTTTCTCCAAGGGTTCAGTTCTGATTCCTGCTTGAAATGCCACCTGCTGGACTAAAAAATTATCCTCTGCTCCAGAATCAATCAATGCCAGAAGTGGAAGGGAGAGGAGATTACAACAAAGGGTCGCTGGTAGCTGGAGCCTGGGCCTTAGTTCCGTGGAGGATTTGGGCTGGCTCACCAGTACCCCCACACTTACTGGTGAGCCCTGTCTTTTGGCCAGTTAGGGCAGGTTGAAATGAAGTGTCCCAATTTGCCACAATAAAGACACTCACCAGTACGTCAACATTTGAGATTTTCCTCTGGAGTGAGGCGAACTCTGCTCACCTGCATGGGCTCCTCAGTGGCAGATGGACTTGTAGGTGTGGAATAGATGGTGCTTGGGGCAGGAGTCTGGTATGACTGGAAAGCAGCTGACAATTTACTAGGAGGAACAGCATGCATAGTTGATCTTTCACGTCATCTGCCTTAGATATGCTGCCTGCAGGGCTTCCTCAGTCCAATCCACGTCGGCAGCTAATGTCCAAAACTCAATCGAATAATCAGAGATGGATCTGTGACCCTGGGACAGACTCATCAACTGGAGGGAAGCATTTCCTTTATAGTCAGGATGATGAAAAACTTGCTTAAATTCCTTTTCAAAATCACTATAACTCAAATTGTCCTTGGGTCGGCTAGAAAATCTTGCCTCTACCCAAACCAAAGCTCTGTCTCTGAGCAAGCCACATACATAACGAATCTTAGAGATATCAATAGAAAAAGAGTTAGGGCACTGTCGAAACACAGTATTGCACTGGAACAAAAAAACGTGACAGTGGCTTGGCTGACCTGAAAATGGCTCTGGGTTTGAAGCACAGGAGTCTAGTAGAGGTGGCACAGTTTGTTCTGGAGCTGGTGTGACGGAGGCTGAGGAGAGGAAAGAGGATTGTAACAAGCTTGCCCTGTCTCTTTTTTTAGTCATGTTTTGTTCCATGTAAGGTACAAAATTCAACATTCTTTCGAAAATGAATTCAAAATGTTGCAAAATTTTAGGGATTTGGTCACGATTGTCACGGGCACCTGGCACGCTTTCCTGGGCCTGATCCAGCTCACTGCATACCAGAAGCCCAGGACCCAGTGAAAGACATTCGATTGCATGGAATATGTCAAACATTCATCTGGGCAATTGTCCATTCAAATTGTTTGGGAAGGGCAAACCTTTGAAAAACCTGGAGGGTGACTAGACAAACTTCTCTCAGTCTTATTTATTATAGGCCAATCAGAGCTCTGTATAATTGTATTGTTATTCTGATTATTCTTATTCTCATAATCTGTCTCTTGGAGATGTTTTATTACGTCCACCGAGGAGGTTATGTGATCAGCAGGGTTTGTTAGTTTGTTTGATTGTTAGTTTGTTAGCAACATAACTCAAAAAGTTCTGGATGGATTTTGATGACATTTCCAGGAAATGTCATAAAAGGCATAAGGGAGAACTGATTAGATTTTGTAAGGGATCCGGATCACCGTCTGGATCCAGGAATTTTTTAAAGGATTCTTCACTATTGGGAGATAGGGCTAATGGCAGAGGTCTGTGCTCTCTGAGTGCTTTTTTAGTTTATTATGACATGTGCTGCCAACCTCTTGGCTGGGTCATCCTTGGGATTTCAATCTTTATCGGTCTGTATCTGGATAAATAAAGGTTAAATTAAAAAAAAAAGTATTTACCAGCTTCCATACAAATAAAGCCCACCCATAAATGGCGCATCGTCTGCAACACGAGCATGCTGATTTCACACCTGACATGCATCACAATCCCATTACATAAGTCCTCCTAATTCAGCAGCCTATTTAAGCTGCAAGATTTCTGGTCTCTTCCTCTGCTCTGCAATTGCCCTGAATAAGCACTAATGCTCACTTTAATCCACCTCCACCCCAGCAATTCCACCTGTGAGCCCCAAGAGGGAGTTTTAGATGTTATATCATCACACTTTAAATTCTGCATGTGGAATAAACTGCAAGGATTGTTGAAGTTGGAGCTGTGCACTTCTTTTATATTAAAGAAATGTGGCCAAGTTCTGATAAAACTGCTGCTATAGCATCTAAATTCTTGCTATAGCTACCACCTCGTTCCCCTCAAATGACACTGATTGGTCCTGTCTGTTCTCAAACCTTGCACAGTTGTTTCTTATTGGAGCTTTGCAAGATGGATCAGCCTGATGACAGACATGGAATCTGGCCAATCCATCAGCATTAATCATTAGCTGTCTAATATCTCTACCCTGCCGTCACAGTCAGCAGCTGATACTGGGCTGCCACAACAGTCATCAAGGCTCTGCAATAGAGGTCACTGAATATCAACAGAAACAACCCCGCTTTTCTTATGCATCTAATTGGGAAAAAAGTTCCTTTTAGTATCTCTTTTAAGCTATTTTTCATCCCAAATAATACCACATTAATCTGGTCCATCTGTAACCTCCTGCTGACTTTCCAGCGTCTGATTCTTGACATTTTGCCTCGCCTTGCATTTCCCTCTGAGCTCCCTCATGCTGTACCATTCACCTTCATCCTCAATGTCGCTCCATCCATCTATCATGATCACCTTTTCCTCTCTTGCCACCTTTTCTCTCCCATTTGCCACATTTACACCTGGCAAACTCAAACCTCCAGCCTTGACAACACCTGTTTTTGTCCTTAAAACCCCCATTTACCTGCTAAAACAGACTGTGACAGGTCGATTGTGCATTCTGTGATTTCGTGCAGCTGTTGCATTTAGTTGAATGACGTGCAGCAGACGTAGGAAAAAAAAAACAGTTAATGTGGGGTTTTGAGATCGCTCGGTTTGATGAGAGAGATGCTCTATGACTCTCTGTCTCTCAGCTGGAGGAGTTCTCTCTCCAGACGTTGACAGCCGTAAGAAAGGAGATGAATAGGTTCAAAATGGGATGTTCAGCCTGTTTTCGGAGATATTCTTAACATAGCTTATGTAAGGGATGAGTTATAGGTTGCCCTGTTAAATGCTGCCTTCTTTTACATTTTTTGTTTTTGTTTAGGGAGAGAACATCGTGTCAAAACAAGTGCCGGGAACATTAAACTGTCAAATTTAGGCGATGAGTTTGATGTTCCCAAAGAGAGCGAGAGCAGCAGATATCAAGGCTTGCAGCCAAATGAATGTGAATTATTTACTTCCCTCCCACACCTACTTTGCCATGTGATACTGTAAGAAACAAAATAACGAGGGATAATTTTTACCTCATACGACAGGGTTAACTTATCTATAGATTTCTACACGTGCATATGGATCGATAATGTATTTAATAGTTTGATGTGCAACCTTTTTAAGAATATTGATCTGTGCAGTGTTCTGCATGAGGGCTCAATTTGGAGCGTATTGACTGGGGTGTTGTTGTGATATGGTGAGAGAGGGCCTCAGGCTCCGGGCAGACGCTCTCAACGCCGCAGATATTGACCCTCTTGACCTTCTCCCTACAAAGACGATATAGAAATGTCTAAAGTGGTACCAGCACATTGTATCAGCGCTGCAGTGATACATTAAGAAGCAGCTGTGGCCCACTTAGTCACACCATACACACATGAAATTTTACCACTCTTTACAGCTCAGTAGTGCTGTTAATACAGCTGTGTATCAAATCTCAGCAGGATTTTAGTACATATCTGCTCTGCATTATTAAGTACACAACCCATTTCAAAGCAACAGTATGTCTATGTTTGCACTGAAATGTCTTTTTACTTAAAAAAAATCACTACTCCAATGTAAGACGAATTCATCATTTTTATAGTTGTAACATGACATGGCTTGTTATGGTGGCAATGGAGCTACTGTGACAGACCCAGCCATGAAGACACTGGATGTTACATAAAACACTGCTCATTAATTAATTAATTTAGTTAACTTCGTTCATGTTTTGTGCTGTTTACTTGTGATGAACAACGATTATTTTCTGCCATTGGTTTCTACAGTTGTCTAAGGCCAGCCACACACTACATGATTTTGGGCCCGATTTGGGGCAAGATTTGCCTCCCCCGACAAATGTGGGGGCGTATCCCGAGAGGAGCCTCATCTCAAACGACTGTTTGCCTGAATAATCCTCATGTGTGTGGTGTCAACACGATTGATGTACTGCGCCAAATTGCGTCTTAGCCTCCAAAATCCCCAATCGTAAATATGTGTTTGATATTTACGAGTCTAGGTCATAGTGTCTCTGACGAAGTACCCACAACAACCAATGAGAGCGAGCAGATGGGATAGCGTCACAGCCGGATCATACGTACTTTCACCGCTCTCAACCATGAACACAGCTTTGACTTAATTCCAGCCAGGATTTCATCCCGAGTCTTTCCCATGTTTTATTATTTTTGCTTCACCTGTAATGCATGCCAGGGCAGCCTGTTGTGGAGGGACAACAAGGGGGTATCAACAGACACCTGTGTTTGTTTGTTTTTCTCTTTTTTTTTTCCTGAAGTCACATGATCACTGAAGTCTTTGGCAGGTCCGCAGGTGTGTGGTCTCAAGTGATCTGACAGTCTGGCTCAGTCATCTAGTGTATGCGTTCAGAGGATCAAAGATGAAAATTATTTTGAAATTGTCCCCATATCTGTGATCTCACACGGTTTTAAAATCGTTTCAGATTTAAAAATCGTTTAGTGTGTGGCCGGCCTAAGCTCACCCTCCCAGAGGAGCATTTTGCACATAAATAGGTTCACTGGCAACAGGTCAGTAACATGGCTGGGTATAAAAGGAGCATTTAAGAGAGGGCCGCACAATGCCGCACACCGAAGTGCTGTGGGTTTGCTCTGACAGAAGGTGAGCAGCCTCGCCCACTGGAAGCAAGGCTAGACCTGCAGCCATGATCAGCGGGCAGAGACCATGGAGAACTGTGAGTTAATGCAGGAATAGTATGTCAACAGCGGACTATTTTACCTTTTGGGGTTAATTTATCATCCTTTCTGGTATAAGTCCATGATATTATTGCTTACGCCATTGGATAAGTACATTAGGAAGTTAAAGGTTAATGTTTGGTTAAAGGATCTGTGGTTTTATGTACAATTCTTTGGCTAAATGTCCTCAAAAGTAAACTTTTCCTCATCAATGGCACTGTTGTAGCTCTGTGACCCACTGACCTCTCAGTGACCCTTTGCTCTTGCTGCAGGATGAGACATAATGTTGATATAGTAATGATTTGCCTGACCAGAAGTCCGTGCAATTAGCTGTATTTTGAAAGAACTGGATATTCTTCGCTTGAAATTACTTTTTGGAGCATTTTTACTGACGGGTATTGATGCAGTTTGGCAGCGGCCGGTGCCAAAAATAGACCCGCAGCGTATCTCGAATAAAGCAGAGGGGAGTGGTGCTCCAGGCATGCGCCGCTGCCAGACTGGAGCTCCGGCTGTGGAAATGCTCTGATAGATTAGAGAGGGTGCGATTTGCTCCGCAGTACAATTTGCTGGCGGATCGTGGTGCAGTCGCTGTGACATAAGAACACTCCAAATAATGTTGATGTTTGGACTCTATAAAGAAAAACTTATTGAACAAAGAGACGGGACAAAAAAAAAAAAACACGGTAGAAAAGCACAGCATTACAGAGGAATCTGCATGCATACATTTTATTTTACTCTCTTTTCCAGAGATAGAATGGAAGATTAGTGATTTCTAAGGGAATTTCCTTATTATTTTGGGTAAACCAGCTTTATTTCCCAAGAAAACGCAGCTAAATAGGTAGAAATCTTGAGAAAAATATTGAATTTAACTTGTAATCATAGGAAAACCTATAAGAAAACACATGTACTGTATGAAATTACTGTATACCCACTTGAGGCTTCCATAGGTATAGTTTTTGTCACTTTTTTTTCCCCTGGCATATATTTGCGACCCACTAGAAAGAGCTTCTCGACCCACTTTTGGGTCCCGACCCACCAGTTGAGAACCCCAGATTTGGAGCATCATAAGAGGAATCTGTCAAAGAAACCCAAGGACTGTTGAGCAGCTTGAATCCCACATCATACAAGAATGGGACAACATTCCTCCAAAGAATCCAGTGACTGGTCTACTCACCTCTCAGATGTTTACAGACTGTTGTTAAAAGAAGAGGGGATGCTACACAATGGTGAACATGGCCCTGCCCCTACTCTTTTGAGATTTGTTGCTGTCAGCAAATTCAAACTGAGCTAATATCTCAGATATGTCGTTTATGTTTTACTGTGGGTAAAATGTGAATTTTTGAAATTTGCTTATTATTGGATTCTGTTTTTATTTAAATTTTACACAGCGCCAGTGTTAATTTTGGAAGCTATTTTTAATTTTACTCCTAGTTTTAGTCTTTAAATGAAATGTCTTTTAGTTTTAGTCCCATTTTAGTCTTTTCTAGTTTTAGTCCATAAAAATCCCTTAAATTTTAGTCTTTACTTTTAGTCTAAGCATTTATTTTCTTGCCTAAATCTGGTACCAAATCATGGTAGTGTGTTCTTTATACTCTGCCAAACCTGGAGTCCTGCTTTTTTAAAGCTGAGAGGCAGTTTAGCTACAGCTGCATTGTTTTTTGACAGATTTATACACAGCGGAAAAAATATCCCAGATTTTGAATGTCCGACAAAAACTACATTACATTTTAGTCTAGTTTCAGTCATCTTGATGAATACTAAACTTACTTTTTGTCAGTTTTAGTCACGGAAAAAAGGCTGTTGATGAACATCTTTAGTCATAATTTTGGTCGACAAACTTTTCAATGCACAGCACCCCAACTTTTTTGGAATTGGGGTTGTATTTTTTATTTTCATGTATGCTGTTATGGACCTATAGGTCTGAAAAAGGGTATAAAGTGAAGTAAAAACCCCTTTGAACACATTTTCTGAACAGGTTATGAGACTATATCTATTTTATGAAGTTAAAGGTCGAGATTTGAATCTAAAATTGACCACATTGTGGACTTTATCCATGTCTAATTAAGCAAAACCTGCCCCTTAAAATACTTATGAAACTTTGGATACCTGGGCAGCCATTCTCCAGTTTCCAGTCTCTTTGCTTGACTAATCTAGTTGTCGACTTCTTATGTGACAAGCTTCATTGTATCAAGCATGAGAGGGGCGTTCGCTCCCTTCAAAAAACAATTGTGCAAGTCATTTCACACTCATTTCATGAGGATAATCTTAAAACTTTAATACAAATTGATTACTCTATCATATAAATGTGGAAAGTAGAGATGTCTTGTGCATCATTACAGACAAATTTCCCTGTAATTTAGCCTGACATTTTCCTTATCTTTAGAGACCTCGACTAATTCTCTACAATTTAAATAAAGCCCTGAGGGTTTGAAAAGAGCTGATCCACACAACCTAAGGTTATAGTAATGGACCCACCAAGATGGCTAGAGAGGCAAATTTAGACTTTTATTTGACCAGCACACCCAGTTGAAGCTGTACAGCTGTGAAACCACATAACAATTACTTTTAAGAGATGACCTGCTGGACTGGGCGGGACGGGTGAGCAATATCATATCTCTCAACGCTCTTATCCCCTCGCCTCCCATCTCTCTCCCTTGGTCTGTCAGCCTTCATGTTCACCCCTCCGCCCTCTCACTGCTGACTTTGGCATCAGCGCGGAGGTAAGCAGCCTCCCTTGGCTAGAGGTGACCCCCTGGACCCTATTAACATCACACACATTGTGAGTGGCCAAAATACACTCCCTAAATGAACTCCCCTCTCCCCCTCAGCCAGCGTCGTTGCCAGAGCCCACCGCTGGGTGAATTAGATTGCAGCCTTTTTAATATGGCTCTTAATGGTTTATAAATTGCACGTAATGATTCCTCCTTTCCTCTCTCTTGCGGTGCTTTTTATGGCCCCCTGGCTTTCGCAGGGAGTGGGTGGGATTTAATATATGGTGGAGGAGGCAGAATGAGGAGGTGAAACTAGCCCTGCATGGCTCTCTTCCTGCCCTTAACGCTTCCCCTGGCTATGAAGAAGGGAGTCTCAGAAATAATGCTGGACACTGATACTATCTGGCTGTAGCATATAACAGCCGGGACATGACAGCACTGCATGACAAAGGGGTCACCAGAGAAGTGCAAATAATCAGTGTAGTGTTTGGTGGAAGGCAGAGAGCATGATGAGAGTGGCGATTTGTGGGGGAGGCCACACCTAAGGGGGAGACAAAAATATGCTCATCCCACCGCAGTGAAGAACCAAAATATGAACAGGAAAGAAGCCACAAACTCCAGAGGAAAAGTGAAGAAGGGCTGCACAACAAGGGGATGTGTTTTTCCCTGTAATGTACACTGACATTTTCAAACAAAGTTTCATGATGATTCACTACATTGTTGCCAGTTTACTCCAAAATTTTTCCTTGCATTGTAATTTTTTTTCCATTGAAAATAATTTTGTCATTGTCCTTCAAGAATATATCATGAAGAAAACATCAAAAACAGTTTAAGGGATTACTGCCCTGTATTAGCAACTGCTTTAGACGTAGGAATAGATATTATGCACACTATGTCACAGTGGCAGGTTGTTCATACGGGTGACAGAAATCAGAAGGAGCTAGCAGTAAAAGGCTTTATTTCAGACAGAAATGGGCTGTCTTTTTAATATTTAAACCTTGTTCACCACAGGCAGTATAGATCCCCAGCTCATGGAATATGTTTATAGAAATGTTTGGAGCTGTTACGTTTTAATAGAGGTCACCGTTTGGGTCAAGGTTCACTACAGGTTTAACCTTGCAAAGCAGATGGATTCCCCTTCTCTGTGTTTCTCACTAGCAAATCCAGCAGATCAAAAGCAGCAATCCTCTCTGTGTAGTCAAGCTCAGCCATGTTTGTTGACACCTGACTTAAATGCCCCTCTCATGTGTTTTGGGCACTCGCATACATGTGATTTGGTGCATGAGTGGAGTGAGTTATCCAAGCAAATTTTTAAAAAATTAAGCAAGTAAACTCCCTTTATTCACGCTTTCAGATGCGTGCAAATAGGCTATCGTTTGCATCTTGTTTGAACACATTAATGCTTCAGCATATCAAGACATTTTGGACAATGCTATGCTTCCATCTGTGTGGCAACAGTTTGGGGAAGGTCCTTTTCTATTCCAACATGACTGTACCCCAGTGCACAAAGCAAGGACTTGCAATGCAACTTAACTGGCCAACACAGATCCCTGACTTTAACCTGAATGAATGGGCACAAATTCCCACAGAAACACTCCAATATCTTGTGGAAAGAGTGGAAGCTGTTGTAGGTGCAAAAGGGTGACAGACTCCATATAAAAGTACATATATTTGAATACAATGTCATTTTTCAGTCCCCTTTGGTGTAATGGTCAGGCATCCAAATCATTTTGTCCATATAGTGTGTGTTTAATATGTGTGAGCAGCCCTGTCACTTTCATTTATTTAAGGATGGAAGGGTACATCTCTCCAACCACTGGTGTGCTTCATATAAAGCCACTAAAAGGACTGGCTCCATAGCTCATCTTCCTGCAAACATACTCAGGGTTTACCTGCACCCGGACTATACTCTGCATGCCAAGTAATCACTTTACTTTCTCTGCTGAGGGTCTGCATTAATGCAGTATCAGTCTTCAGATTTTGTACTTTAATCATGAAAATTGAGTCTGGCAACAGTAGAAGTAGCAGCATGATGTGTCCATTTAATTTCCTTGACATTGCACACCCTGTGATGTGGCTGCTGCGCGTGTTCACATAACAATAAGCAATACAATATGCTGTCCTAATGTGAATATATTTTTACACATTGCTGTGCAGTCCACATACTGCCCCATACGCCTGAATAAAGTTATCCACTGGTACAAACTCATCTTTTTGTGCACTGGCTCTTCAGTGATGTAACCAGCAAACCTGAACCCCTCCTGTGCTGAGATTGGACAGCGGATGCATTCAAGCTTCTCTTTCCTTTTCCACATTTTCTTTGCGGTTCAATATTTTTCTGTTGCAATGCTTCAAAGGTCATTGAGTTTTGTTGGTATTGCTGTAGCTCCAGAGGAAGGAAGGCATGTGCAGCTAAAACTTAGAGAAAAGGTAGAGTAACTTTGAGGTGAGGGGTTCACACAAAACAATCTAAAATATCCCAGAGGAAAACTAAAGTATACAGCACAGCCTTTGTTTACAAAACATTCAAAATTAAGAAACAAGCAGGCTCATTTTAATATCCAGGCTAATGCGTTCAGTTATGTAATATTGGGAGAACAACTGGGTTTAAACTGCTGGGTGTTGCAAACCGCAAATCCAGCATAAATAGACTTAAGATATTTGGCATGTTAGAATTTGGCTGGTAAAAAAAAGTCCTCAATTATGCATGTGGTGGAGCTGAGAATGTGTGCAACTCCCTCTTCTGAAAAGCATGCAAGAGTAAAAGAGTGTCCAAGCAGGCTTCCATACCAGAGAATTACATCAGAAACGATGGGCTTCATACCCAAATATCTTACATAACTTTGTTTTCAAAAAGTTCTTTTAAAAAACAGACAGATTCATGATGTATTCCTCAACAGTTGAATTATTTCTTTTTCCGTATATTAGCATGGAGAAACAATCTTCTTATGCCCATATAAGGTATATTCTCCAGCATAAGAATTACTCATATACTACTTAAAGACCCTGTAAAGTGAAAATAGATCAGTATAGGTTTTTTGTATGATAAGTCACTGTGTTATGAAGCTTCAGGTCAAATTTTAGTCAAATAAAACTTTTCTAATTTTATAAAATCAAGCCTCAAAATTATTAAAAATGAGACAGTAAAATCTGCTCCAGGATGGTGTGGGTGTGTCTGTGGAATTAGTTGTATTTCTCCCACTCAGGAGAAATATGATCCTCTCAAATTAAAATGCTACAATCTAAAGTGAGGCTAACACTCATGCCATTAGCCTGTCTTTATAAAGGCAGTGACATCAGCTACAGACTGTACTGAGAGTTTACGTATATTATAGTGTTAGAGGGGTGGGGTCATGACATCATGAGCCCACATATTAGCCCCACCCAAATATAACCAAGCCAGGAAAGAGGTTAAAAACTTTCTAATGGTCTCAATCCAAAATTCAGTCACATGTAGATCTCAGTGTTTTCACATGTTTACAGCAACCATATTCCAACTTATCTTGTGAGTTAAGACAAAAACTTCTTGACTTCACTTTACAGGGTCTTTAACATTTTTATATGAACTTCAGAAATAAAAATTCACTGTGCATTTTTACTGCTGCATCCATGCAGCACTGTCATGTTTTACTTTAGAAATGTCTGTAAATTTGAGTACATTACTGACGGCACTTATCCCGTACAAAATCAGCGCATCAAACACTAACATCAGGGGGTTATTCACAAATAACTAACAGTCCACAGGTATAACTAGTCCCATGAAACTAGTACTTCAGTATTTGTGGAGAGTCAGGTTTCCATTCAGGAAGCTGAAGGAATACTCAACAGGAGGTGGTCAAGAGTAGATCTTGATTGCCAAAAGATTAGCTGCAGCTGTAACACCTGATGAGCTGCAGCTGAGACTGCCAGTGCTATGGCCCTGCCCAACCAGCCAAGAGTAAGAGAGAACAAAACGCCTCCTCTCCAACACTAAAAAACAATCTAAATCCTAAAACACAGGTCAGTCATGACAATGGGTAAATACACACAACAATATGTACATCAGATTTAAGCATTTGATCAGATAGTGCTGTCATCAGAAAAAAAAAACATGCATCACACTGTAATAAGAAAAGGATGCCATATGGTTTGATGGAAACCTGCATTTATTCTCAAGGCTGATGCTGGGAAATGATGGTACATCATTTAAACCCATTTGAATCCCTGTGTCCTGATGTAGTTTTTTTTGGTTTAAATAAGTATTAAATTAAATAAATCCTGCTTATGTGGAAGTTTAAATTTGTAATTTTATATTTTGCTGTTGTGATGAAATAGCATTATTAAAACAGCAGTTGACCATATACAGTATAAGTTACTGTATTTGTGAAATCCTATTTTTTTTCACACAATTCCTTACACAATTTCTGTAGTAAGCTGTGATTAATCTATTTTTAAAGTTCACTATTTTGCATTTAAAACTATTTTTTCATTTTGGATTTTTGTCTTATTGATGTTCCAGTCAATCTCGGAACTCGGAAATTCCAAGATCTGCCATAATCTGATGCCAAATCAGTACAAAGAGTATGAAAGCCTGCTTGGAGTTCACAAAAATAGTCCATGTGAAAGCCAGTGGGGCTTTCATGTGTTTTGCACTGAGGAGTGCACTGGTTGTGCCAAACTTCTTCCAGTTGAGAATTATGGAGGCCACTGTGCTCTCAGGAACCTTCAGTGCAACAGAATCTTTTAGTTTATCCCAGATCTGTGCCTTATAGAAATCTTGTCTCTGAGCTCTGCAGGCAGTTCCTTTGACATCATGGTTTGGCTTTTGCTGTTTTGCATTGTCAGCTGTGAGGCCTTCTGTAGAGAAGCATGTGCCTTTCCAAGTAATGTCCCACCAATTTAGTTTACCACAGGTGGACTCCAATCAAGGTGTAGAAACATCTCAGCAAAAATCAAGAGAAATGGGAGGAACCTGAGCTTCAGTAAATTTCAAGTGTTTTTGCAGAGGGTCTTTAAACTTATGTTAACGTGATATTTCTGTTTTTTATATTTAATTAATTTGAAAAACTGAAAAAAGTAAAGAGGGTCTGATTTAAAATCTGGCAATTAAAAATATTTTTTCTTAAATTGTGCATAAATTATGATCTTTTCCTTGTTGAAATTAACGTTGACAGCCCTAATTTGTGTACAGTGCTGCGAAAAACTATTTGCCCCTTTCTGATTGCTGGTGTTTTTGCAAATTTATCACACTTAAATGTTTTGGGTGACTGGCAAGGCGTCTCATCCTTTTAAACTGGAAGAGCGACCATCCTCCCTCTTTAGCAGGTGGATTTGTGAGGTCATGTATTTTCTCAAAATAGAAAAGATGTACACTAACGAGGACCACTGGAAAGTTTGGTGCTGTTTGGCAGCTGTTTATTTCCTATGTGTAGAATCTTTCTGAGCCTCCTGATACTTGAAAATGGCATTGCTGTGTGCTCATAGTAGTCTGTGAACAGCTTTTTAAAGATACTTTTACATTTTATTCATTTGTTCGTCTTAATTTTTCTTTGTTGTCACTTTTTTTGTTTCATTTTGTGTTGTTTAATTTAGACATTTCTTTTAATCATGTCTGCACTTTTCATGTTCTCTTTTTACCTTGTTTATAAAAGAAAATTTCAATTAAAATGCATTGCCAAAAAAAAAAGAAGAAGAAGAATAAAGAGCAGTAGTTTTCTTTTAAAAAATTGACAAAAGTCGTGTATTGACATGTCTAAAGTCACTGATCCGAAACATTCAAGTGTGATAAATATGCAAAAACACCAGCAATCAGAAAGGGGGCAAATACTTTTTCATGGCTCTGTATATTATTGAGATAAAACAGAGCTTAACTGATAAAAATGTGGTAAGTTATATTTTAAAGTGACACATAGTTGTGTTCTCCTTAATTCTGCATATTTGGGTGCTGATTGGTGCATGATTAGTCATTTAAATATCATTTCAGCACTCAAAGATGCATATGAGGGCTTAGTAGTGTTTTAAGATTCTGTTCTTTGCTTCAAAACAAATCTTCAATAAGAAAACTTTAGTTAGGTGTCAGAAATTACTTCTTCAGACGGTTGGTGAATACGGCCCAAAGTCCCGATACAGGTACATCTAAAAAAAAATTAGAATATCATGAAAAAGTTCAATATTTTTCATCACTCATTTCAGAAAGTGAAACCCATATATTTTGTAGACTCATTACACATAGAGTGAAATATTTCAAGCCTTTAATTCTTGAAATGTTGATGAGTATGGCTTACTGATAATGAAAACCCAAAATTCAGTGTCTCAGAAAATAAAAAAATGTTGATCTTTTAAAAATTAAAAAATATTGACAAAAAATATTGAACTTTTTTATGATATTCTAATTTTTTGAGATGTACCTGCATATAAAATGTCATGATGATGTTAGAAAGCACACTAATAACAGTGCATAGTTAAAGACTGTACATGTATGTAACAATTAACATGTTTACAAAGATAGGCTGCTTGTTCTTATTGTTATTTCATCTTCACACCTCTTCCCTTCACTGTACCTCTCATTCTGTCTAGAGACGGTAATTAGAGTGGTGTGGGAGGTTTTCAATTCCTAATGTGGCAGCGTATGAACAGCAGCCAGAATAAACCCAGCATCTTACTTGATGGTTCGTCGGCACAAGGAGAAATTCCAATTAACTGACCCAAAAGTCTGCAGGGAGTGTTTGTCTGAGAGTGTGGTGAAAAAAGCAATTATGTTTTCCATCTTGAGCCCGGCGTCGTCTGTGTAGTGACCGGCGGTGGCATCTTGTAGTGGGTCAACGTTTTATGAAGCCGTTTTGCAAAGATTTACTTTTTATTTCACCGCACTGGCACAGCGGGGTGACATGTTAAAAGACAAAACACTGTTAGTCGACGTCTAATCGAAGTCTATGGTCACTCAGAAGTTTCACAGAAGAAGACATTTATGGTCTGTAATGGTGTTGAAATCTTGGCAATGATGATGAAGTCCTTCAGGCACGAGGACTCATTAAAACTTAAAACGGTTCATGTAAAGCAGAAAAAACTTTTATAGTTACATGCTAGGCACTATTTACCTCAAGCTGTTTTTTTTAAACTGCAACAGATTGATAGATTGCTTTTGTACTTGAATATATATAAGAAAATAACAGTAATTTCCTCTTTCATCTATTTGTTGCAGAGGAAAAAAATGACCTTATTACTTCAGTGTTATTTCTCCTGAATAGAGAGTGAGTTTTACAAAGAAACTCAACAGCAAACATGTAGAAAGTGTAGAGGAAGTGTGTGGATACATTATGATAACCACGGGTAAAAGTAATTATATATTCATGGCAGTAATATCATCACAACCTCTTTTTCTTCATATTCAAAGAAAGATGTGCTTACATGGATGCAAAACACAGAAATGAGTTACAGAGCCAGAGGCACCACAAGGATTCGTGGGCCCTAGGAAAGGATGTCATGTTTGACCCCACCACAACACCCCAAATAGTTCTAGAAAAATTTAAACACTTTTTTCCCAGTTCAGTTCTGACCTGTGAGACAGCAGGTAGGATCCTGGGAACGAAGATTATAAGTTCCTGTGCACTTCTGACTGATGTAAGTCTCACAGTAGGAGGGAAGAAGGCCAAGAATAGCCTTGTAGACAAGAATATGCCTGTGCTTTAAAGACCCTGTTAAGTGAAATGCAAAGTTTTTGTCTTAACACACTAGATATGTTGGAATATGGTTGCTGTAAACATGTGAAAACACTGAGAAATACACGACTGATTTTAGATTTAGACTGTTTGAAAGTTTATCATCTCTTTCCTGGCTGGGTTTAATTTGAGCGGGGCCAATATGTGGACTCATGATGTCATGGCCCCGCCCCTCTATCACTACAACTTAAAATCACAGAGCAGTTCAACTCAGCACAGTCCGTTGTAAGCTGATGTCACTGCCTTTATTGAAAGTCAACAGTCAGTTAAATGCTGTTTTTTGTCTATTGTGATGAAAATCTGCCAAATCTATCAGCCACACTGGTCTATGGATCATTTTAAGCATCATAACAGAGATCTGAGCAAGAAGAAAGACTTTGTCTCTTCTCTGGCAGAGCCAGGCAGCTGCACTCTGATCACAAAGTCAACATTCAGACTGTAACATTTTTTAAATGTGAGAGGATTGCATTTATCCTGAGTGGGCGGGGCTTCAGCTCATTTAACAGACACACCCACATAATCCTGGTGCAGATTTTACTGCCTCATTTTTCATGGTATTGAAGCTTAATCTTATAAACTTAGAGATGTTTGAGTTGACTGAAATTTGATTTGGGGTTCATACCACAGTTACCTGCCATACAACAAACCTAAATACTGATTTATTTTCACTTTACAGGGTCTTTAATCTATGTGTAGAGTATGAAAACCATCCCACATCATCATGATGATCATGATCATACAACAAACAGTGATGAGTTGAGCATGTAAAGACCTTAAAACAAGTTATCACTTTAAAATATTTTAACAATTCTGCACTGCACTTTAACTTCAAACACTTAAACTTGATGTCCCTGTGTTTCTCTCATTCTTTAACATCGTATTAAAGCAGTTATCCACCACTCTTTGACAAGACCAAGTATTAACTCTGAAATTCTGTTATGAATCGACTTTTGGGACAGTTATCAGTTGTCATTAGTGGAGCAAAGTGTAAACATTAATGCACGGTTAGGCTTACGTTGCCTGGGTAGAAAGACAAATCTCTGTGAGCAACAGTTAAAGAGAATAATTAAATCTTATGTTTGTCCTGAACGGCTTTATTGAGACGAGAGATCCAGCACAAGGATCATGTTTTCATCTCAGGTTTTATTGGCTGTTTTAATCACTTTTTCTTTTCTTTTTTTAAAAAATGTTTCTGCTGTGTTTCTTTTCCCTTTGTCATTGTGTTTTTGATTTCTTGTGTGAAGCACTTTGAGTTACCTTGTTACTGAAATGTGCTATAAAAATAAATTTGCCTTCCTCTAAATCAATCCTTTGACAGCTTCATATTAGACATCTTTGACTTGATTTGATTTACCAATCAAAACACTGGTGAGAATTTCTTTAGTTTGTCAATAAAGGCTAGAAAGATTTAGAAATCCAGAGTAACTATATAAAAATCTTACAAGTTGAAATAACAATCAAAACTGTGATTTTTTTCTAAGTAAAACTTGACTGCTTAACAGCCCTATAATCTACATGGTGTCTCAAATTAATCGATTTTATGGTTATAAGTCAAAACTTTTTTTAAGTTAGTAATGTAAACACATGTATGTACAAACACAGCCCCTACACCGAAGAGGTTAAATCTACAGAAGTACCTTTTTTAAGATGATCTTTTGTTTTTTTTTTTAATCTTTGTGAGTAATTGTGACATTTAGGCTTCTGTGCTTTACAGCTACAGTATTGTGCAGAACTTTTAAGCATGTTTGGGCCAAAACATGAGGTTGAAGTAATGCATGTAATGGTGAGTAAGCCTGGAAAAAGGATTGGCACAACCCTGGTTGTGCTCCGGATCTCTTTGCACGTCACCAGGGGCATGAGGAAATGAAGTCCACATCTTTAGGGCACGGTTAGGGGTGGATGTGGAGAATAAGTACGGCCTAGGGTGCTGTCCGAGAGGAGAAGTAGGGAGCCCCTGGTCCTGTTGTGGATGTCCCAAAGGCCAAAAAAACGCTAGCAGTCTCTTGGTGTATCGCCAGGGGTGAAAAGGCCAGGACAACGCAGATACTGTTGAGCTTGACCTTGGTTGCCGAGTGACACAAGTGTGTCTCATGTGTCAAGCTTAAGCCCCCCCCCCCCATTATGTGCTTCCAATCATCAACTGGACAAAAGAACTGAGAGAGCAGAGGAGAGGAATCACTGACGCCGTGCACAGTAAGACTCTTAAAGTAACACGGCTCAGCTCGACTCCCTATGAAGCTGCCGCTGTCACTGTGAGCTGCGACGTCATAAACAAAGACTTCTAGCTCTTAAGAGTCTCTTAGGAAACAAGACGCTGCAGGTAGTGATGAAAAAATACCCGCTACCCAACTCCTCTCTCCAACTGAGAGCAGGTGGAGAAGCAATGTGCTGTTACTGCCCCTCGCTGTGCTTTAAAGAAAGGTTCAAACAATTTAGTTTGTCAAAGGGAGACTCCTGTCCTACTTTCCCCTGCTCTGGGAAAAAAAAAATCTGCTATTTTAGCTGCCTCCAGACCTTCTCCAGGATGTAAATGTCTCTAAAGACAGCAATTTGTCTATATAAATAAATACCTCTGTTCTTAAATCCTCTGTTGGTGGGCTGATGAGATGGGAAAGAAAGAATAAAAGTCCCATTCTGGCCTTGCATGCAGGAAATGTGCCAAAATCGAAAGAAAGGGGAGAAATAGGAGAAGGATTTAGTAACGGCAAAAGAGGATGTGGTTTGCAAAGGGCAGACAGAGCGGGAAAAGGTCACAGAAAGTAAGAAAGACATAAACATAAACAGCTACATACACAGAAACATGGTGAGATAAGGAGTGGTGAAAGAAAATGCTGATACATGGTTCCTGTCTAGAAAAGCAAAAGCAGAGCATTGATTCTGCAAGATCCACAAATGGAAAATCCATGGGGGTAAGGAGCACTTCGGCCCTGCGGCAGAGACGGGGCACCCGTGGTCAGGCTCCTCATGCAGCAACTGACACGGCGCTGGGGTCTCTCACTGGGTGGGCGATGGGCAGTGCTGGATCAGCTGAACAAAGGCCAAAACCAACCCAACCAGAAGAACCAAGAACAGGACAGACTGAGAACATTTCGGTTCAGCTTTGGCTGGAGACATACTAGCTGTTTATTGTTGCATTCATATCATGTAAATGTACTAATTTTTAACATAACAATTACGTAAATGCAGATGTTTTTTTGTCTGACTGGTCATTTTTTCTGCCCCTGTAAGAGTTGATTCATCAACCAGATATACCAGATGGCATAAAATTGACCAGACATAACCTAACACTCCAGATAGACTGTTTCGTGTATTCATTCAGGTCAGATATTGGAGTATATGCCAGTTTAGCAATTCTCCACAACAACATTGGTCCTGTCCTGCTCTGGCCTTCTGATGGCCATCGTCCAGGCCTGCCCCAGGCCCATGCCCCATCTCTGCTGGTATCTTCCCAGTTGACCCTTCCACAATGTACGCAGGCCTCCACAGCATCTGGACCAGCCCACCAGGTCCTACACACCCAGTATTCAGTGAGCTCTAGATCAGGCCTGGGAAAGTATCAAGCAGCTGACCCATCTCAGCTCTCCAGGGCACATCAGCATTGGATACATGATCTCGCAAACAACATCTAAGAATGTGCTGAAGAGAAGTTGTCACAAAGGCCAGCCAGCACCTCTGACCCTCAGTCAACATCCAGGCCTCATAAGAGTAAAGTAAGATCAGGAGGACTGAGGACAGAAAGACTGACTTTTGTCCACATGCCCAGATACCAGGAACACCACCGTCTACTCCGCGAACCCATTGCCTCATGCATGAGTCCAAGTCTGCGGTTGCATGAATTTATTTCACTTTCTTTTGGGAAACCTCCCATACAAAGTATTTAGGAATGGTAGGACTTTTAAAGAATTCTCAGAAGGTGATTGGACAAATGAGCGACAAGGCAAAACAAGGCAGCCAGCATATGCCGCTCTGGTGGTAGCCTGAGCTAGACAGGCAGATGCTGCCGCAGTTTATGAAGGAGGAAGGTTGTTGATGGATAAACCTCAAGCCAAGGCCAGTCAGGAGAAGTGCGACAACATTTTCCCTTGAAAGACAAGCTTTCAGTGCTGCTCTTTGCTCCTTATTACCTCCACCAAGAAGGTTATGTGATCAGGTGGGTTTGTTCGTTTGTTAGTTTGTTAGCAACATAACTCAAAAAGTCATGGACATATTTTCATGAAATTTTCAGGAAATGTCAGAAATGGCATAACAAAGAACTGATTGGATTTTGGGACTGATCAGATCACTGTCTGGATCAAGAAATTTTTAAAAAGAGTCTTTACTATTGGGAGATAGGGCTAATGGCAGAGGTCTGTGCTGTTACCACTTAACACCAGGAGATAGCGGACATGAGTAATTTCAATCCTAGCAGCATGTTTTTGGTGTCTTTCTATTCAAAGTTTTGGAGTTTATAGAGTTTCAAAGACGCACGCCCGGTCAAGGAGACGAGTCGAGTCGAGACTATTCACCCTCTGCCATGACTTTCAGTAGTCCAGTGAGACCATGGGTGAGACTGTCAGTGCATCTGTTGGCTAGGCAGGCAATGCTTCCGCCGTGACAGTCCACATGTAGCGAAGCCAATGCTTTGCCTCACCGTGACTCCACCCCACCGGGGAAAGAGTAATTGGCGAATTCGATTTTGGGAGCGATACGGATCACTGTCTGGATCCAGGAATGTTTTTAAAGGATTCTTCACTGTTGGGAGATAGGGCTAATGGTGGAGGTCTGTGCTCTCTGAGTGCTTTTCTAGTTTAATGAAATGGGGTCCAGTTCTGATAAAACCGCCCCTAATCTATAGCTACATCCAAGCTAATCACTACACCAGAGGCAGCCATTGCTATCAGCTTCCAGTACAACTAAACTGCACCCGTAGTTACCACCTCATTTTTCTAAAATGATGTTGATTGGTCAGATTAGTTTTCAGACCTAGCCCATTGTTGGATTTGGCTGATGACAGACATGGAATCTGGCCAGTCTAGACTGGACATAGCTTATACATCTACAGTATGTAATATGTGCGATGTGAAGTACAAGCATGGTGACACCTTGGATGGCTGGATGGATCCTACCCTGGGAAACTTTGGATAGAAAGTCTGGACTGACCTAGAAGAAAGGTTAAAGTCACCAGTTTGCAGGGTTACTGACTGAAATGACAAACTTTTCTGTTTCTATTTACTTTTCATTTTTCTAAAGCTGAGTGTACACTTTGTGATTTAATGCCAATTCGGAGACAAATTTTGCACAGCACAACTCATTTGGAAACAACTTCCTGGCTCAGAGATTGCAAGCCAGGCCCTCTCATCCAACATCAGTGCCTGCCTTCATAAGTGCTCTAGAGAATGAATGGGTACAAATTCCCACAGAAACACTCCAAAATCTTGTGTAAAGCCTTCCAAGAAAAGTGTAGGCTGTTTTAGCTGCAACAAGGGTGCCAGCTCCATATTAAAGAACATGCATTTGAATATAATGTTATTACAGTCCCTGTTGGTGTAATGGTCAGGTGGCCGAATACTTTTGTTTATATGGTGTGTAGAAAAGCTGTTCCTTTTAGAGGAAGAAAAGTGTGGGATGATCCCAGGGAAAAAAGTCAGCTGATCCAAAGAAAATATGATTAAACCCACAAAAAAAGTTTGAATCCGTTATTTCCTGTTCCTCTTTTGGTTTCTGTGCACTTTAATCGCATTAATCCCTCGCTGTGCATCTGACCATTGTGTCTAAAAATGAAGCAAACATGGTCACTATGTGTACCTGTAAAGAGCAGATAAATACGCCCTGCGTCTCTATCTGTGGCTCCATTTGAACTCCGGCTGTCAAACCCCTGGGATTGGATTCTGGCTGGGGGAGGGAGGTCCTTTTTTCTCATTACCACCCTCTGTCAGTACATGTGCACACCACAGAGGCACTAATCTGTACCCTGATATGCTAATCCCCCCCCCCCCCTTCTGCTTTTTAGACAGCAGCCACACCTAAATGCAGGGAGAGGAAGTCATTAAAGCGGGCCCTGCAGGAGCAGGAGCCTGCTTGGGCCCTGCCTGGATGAGATGGAACGACAGCAGCACTCGGGGTGTATATGCACAGAGGGGAGAGAAAAGGGCTCTCTGGGGAGATGTAGATCGGTTTAGTCACCAGCTCTACTCTGGTTCCCCCTGGGGTAGCCCCGGTCCCCAGCACACAGGATAGCAATCAGACATGCAAGGTGTGGAGAAATAAAATAATTATTGAACTGCCAGTGCTGGTGGGTGTATTTGTGTTTTGTGTGTGCATGTGGATTTGGGAGATTAAAGGTGACAGTCATCACTTTGATTCGACCTGCTCACCTGCCACAAATCTGTCGGTAACCAAAGCTGCTCAGAAATGCGTACTGCACCTGTCACCAGTGAGTGTGCACAAATAATCTGCATGCATGTCTCACTCTTTCTCTTATTTCACCAGAGTTTGTTGCAGAGATATTCTCAAAAGAGTCAATCATGAAGTTCAACTGTAGAGCTGGGCAGTTAATCAAGTTTTATTTTAATTTCAATTTCGGCTTTTCAAAAACATGAAAACAAGATAATAGAGATTAAATGATTACACTGCCACATGCCGTGTTGTGCTAGTTTTGTTCATAGGTTTAGTTGTGTGTGGTAAACAGCATACAGTGTGCTCTGCTGCTCCTACAACAGCTCTCACTGTTGTTTTAGTGCGGAGCAACAGCAGGTCCTACTTTAAGATGGACTTTATACTACAGGTGCATCATCATAAATAAGAATATCATTTAAAAGTTTTATTTTTTCCTCCATAATTTGGTCCAAAATGTTAAACCTACACACATTCTAGATTGATTTCACACAAAGTGAAATAATATAAGGTTTCCTGCTCCTTTCTTCTCTTACTCTGGTTCAGTACATACAACCACAATCATGGGGAAGACTGCTGACTTGACTCTTGTCCAGAAGATGATCACTGACACCCTACACAAGCAGGGTAAACCACAGAAGGTCACTGCTGAAAGGGCAGGCTGTTCGCAGAGGTTGTACCAAAGCAGATTCATGAAAGTTGACTGGAAGGGAAATGTGTGGTAAGAACAGGTACAGAAGCCACAGGGATGACTTCAGCCTTCAGACAAACAACGTAGATTCAAGAATTTAGGGGAGTTTCACAAGGACTGGACTGAGGCTGGAGTCCGTGAATTAAGAGTCACCACGCAGACGTGTCCAGGAAAAAGGCTATAAGTGTTGTGTTGTTAATGTCCAACCACTTCTGAACCATGGAGAACATCCTCAGCATCTCAGCTGGTCTAAGGAGAAAAACAACTGGACTGTTGCTCAGTCGTCGAAAGTCCCATTTTCCGATGAAACAAAATTTTGTATTTCCTCTGAAAATAAAGGTCCTAGAGACACAGAATACAATGCATTTGGAGTCCAGTGTAAAGTTTGGGGTATTATGTCATCTACTAGTGTTGGTCCTCTGAGCTTTTCTAGCAGAACTTGGTACCTGTCCACAGTGAAGCCCAAACTACCAGAAACTGGTTTACTAACTACGGTATTAATGTGTTTGATTGGCCCGCCCACTGGCCTGACTTCAACCCTACAAAGGATCTCTGTGAAAAAGTCAAGAGGAAGATGAGAAACACCACACAACAATACAGGCAAGCTGAAGGCTGCTATCAGAGCAACCTGGGCATCATAACATCCCAGCAGTGCCACAGACTGATTGGCTTTATGATACGTTGCATAGATACAGTGTGATACATAGATACATGTGCAAAAGGAGCTCCAACCACTTTGTGCATAAATGACATTTCTGTATTATAAATCCTTCGTTTAATTGGTGTTTTGTAATAAATGACCATAGCCAGGTGTGATCATTGACAACCATTTTCTGACCAACAGTGCTCCCCTAAAGTTGTTTTGGCTTTAGTTTGACATAAAAATATTTTAATGACTCAGGATTGTCTGACAAAGGTCTGATTTCAGCTTAGCTTCAACCGGATGACAGAGAGGGGAAAACAAAGAAAAGCAATCATGAAATTTATTTTTGAGTTTTTTTTTTATTATTATTTAAAATTAGCTTTGAAAATTGATATCTAGAAACAAGACAGGCAGAATCCAACACTTAACATTTTAATTCATTTTTATCAATCTAGATTTTTTTATTTGAACTGGAAACTTTTGAAGAGCTGTCTGTAAGTAGTCCACTTTGTATTAAAACAGCTTTCAAAGCCTCCTTTACTTGCAACAACAATAATTTATTTGGATATTTTCTAGGTATAGCTCGATTATTATAATTTTACTGTTACCCCCAGTTTATGAAAAATTGCTGAGTTCAATGTTTTTCATGAACTAGGCTGAATTATATTGCAGGTTAGATGAAATTACATTCCGGACCTTTTCTTGAGGAAATTTTGTCGAGCCAGACCTCGAAGAATTTTAATTGATGACCCTGATCTAGAGGCTGCCGTCTCACAAGGACCAACAGAACTCCTCTGTTGGAGTTCCTGCCATCCTCTTCCCAACTGTTCTGTTGTATTTGTCTGTTTTTTAAACTAGTTGAAGTACTAATCATGCATCAATGTTACTGTTTATATTCATAATAATTTTACAAGTTTTCGTTGAATACAACAGGACTAAAAGATTAAAATTGAATAAAATGTGACAGAAACTACAGGATATTTACCCTAAAGATAGAGACATGACATAATATAGATGCTTAATTAACATTGGTCTGGTTAAATCCTGGAGTGTGTGCTCAGAGAAATTGATAAAAATGTGTAGAAACTGTCCTTGTGTCTGTGATCTCCCATGTTTTAAAACTAGTTAAGAGCTGAAATCCTTATATGTTTAGTCAGCTTCAATTTGAAAAGTGAGAGAGCCAAAGAGTTAGCCTTGTAAGCAGAAGGATTGGCCAGACTCCATGTCTGTCAGGCAAATTCATCTTGGAGACTCCAATCTGAAATGGTTGTGCCCAGTCTGAGAACTGACCAGACCAATTTGATGAGAATGATGTGGTAGCTACATTGTACTGGGAGAGGATAGCAATGGCTGCATCTGGTGTAGCTTTTAGCTTGGATTTAGCTATAGTATAGCACCAGTAATATCAGAACTGAACCTCTTTATTTAATAAAGAGCAAGGAACAGCACTGTAATCTTTTCATGATGGAAAATATGTTTTCACTCTCCTCTGACCTGCTACAGCATGAGTTTGTGACAGTTACGAGAGAGGTTTAGCTGTACTGTTAGCCAGTGTATACAATGGCTGCTGCCAGTGTAGTTTGGATGTAGCTTTAGCAAAGCTGCAATAACATAAGAACTGGGCCACATTTCTTTATTAAAACAAGAGCAAAGAGCCACACCGAAAGGCAGAGAAGATGTTGTGACTGGCCTCGACATGAGTTTTATCCACCAACAAGCTCCACCACTCAGCCTACAACAGCAACTTTCTGGTGAGCTCAGGTTACAAACGGAGCAGTGCATGCCTGCTTGCACTGCATGATTGGCCTGTAATGCACAAACAGAACTTTCACCAATCAATCTCAAGACAATTTGATTAGAATCTCAATTCACAGGCTATGATTCAATTCACTGACGATTCATTAAAATACAGAACAATTCGGTCCAATTCGATTCAATTCAGTCCGATTCAGTCCAGTACAATCTGATTATAGAATTAAAATAACTTTTTGCTTTGACAAAAATTAGAAAAAAGGGGAACATAAGATAACTTTATAATAATCTAAACTGATTTGACCTTATTTATAAAAGAGCCTGCCAGGCCTTACTTGTCAATAAGTTGGGAGATGAATATTTAAATGAGCTTCTACTGCTACATACATGTTGGTCCTTCTGTACTTGTAATATCCTTGGCATTAATCCCAAAAATGGTTAAAATTAATATCAAATTTTCCCAAGAAGCACAAATTGAAATGAATTTAAAATTATAAGGAGATTAGGATTGACAGAGCTCTGTGTGTCTGCTGGTACAGGAGAAGGGGTTGTGCACCAATGCACTCAGACCTTTGGTGCTGAGATTGGTTAGCCGGTCCATATCGGATTATTTTTACACCACTAATATCCATGCAAAGGATAAATGAAACATCTGGTGAGCTATGACACCAAAGGGGATGACAGACAGGTGAAATGACAACAGTCAAACCCTCTGCTTTTGAGACGTCAGACCTGGTGCACTGTTAAAAAACATGCAGAATTTGTTGCACGCTTGTGGCTTCCCCTCAAGGCAACACAACAAATGCGTTTAGTCATTTGAAATTCACACACAAAGTGGTGTAAACAATAATGATCTCAATATCAAAGTAATGTTGATTGTGGAGCAGCTGCATTCTAATGCAGCTCTGTAAAGCACAATCCTCAATCAGCCACATTCTCCTCTTCATATTAAACCAGCAGGAACACGGTCACTCCATCATTATCATTACAACTGATATTTAGTTTAGCACTTCATAACCTCCGCATTGACATGCTTTTGAGAAACTTGTACGACTTGCTGTGTATGTGTAAGCGACATTTGTATTCATATTACACGTTGGAGGGAACAACTGATGATATTGTTTGCAGATGTCTTTCTTCCCTGCTTCAAAAACCGCAGATTTACATACCTGAAAATATATAAATATATTCTCGAACTGCGTTAGAGAGAAAGATCCAAAGAAGAAAGGGGGAAATGAGAAAAATAGGCAGCATTTCTCCGCCTGAAGCACCTTAACTGATCATATATGTCTCCTATCAAAAGCTATGAGCTGTTTAATAGTTTGAATATAACCTCTTCATTTGTCACAGGCAATAATCACATTGTAACTCTGCTTTAATGGCTATGTGCAAAACCATAATGTGAAATCATTCTGATTACTGTGCCTGCATGTGTGAGTGGGTGGATTTCTGTGAGACAAGGATCTCTGCACTTCCCTCATTAAAGTTACACATTATGACCACTCAGTATTTTGACACATATTAAAGACTGTATTTCATGTCTAAAAGCGCTCCATGTTTGGGCATTTTTCCCTCTTTCCTTCCAACAATCTTAATCTCTGAGAGGGTCCTGGGAGGTGCAAAAATTGCTGTCATGAAGACAAAAAAACACTGAAAGCCTTGCAATACATTCTAATGAGCTAACAGGAGATCAACGGTGCATTTATATGCCCACTGCATTCGCATCCCAACCTCATAACTGCATGCGTTGTAAATAAATATGAGCAATCAGCTAAGAACGGCAATAAAGGGCTCATAAAGAGCTGCAAACAGTGAGATGGGAGGAAATTGCATTTCTGCACAGACGCACAGACAGAAAGCAGACTTACAGACAGAGAAGAAACCAGATAAAAGCAGAACAGAGAATAGCTTCAATCTTTTTCTTTGACCTCCATATCTGCAGACTGGTTGGAAGGTCAAAAAAAAAGAAAAAGTTCAAAGTATTCAGACCATTTGAGCAAAAGTCCACTCACAAAGAGCTAACAACAGGCAGCTGTGGCGCTCCTGGAAAAAGAGAAAAAGGGAGTCAGCGAGAGGTTAAAAAGAAGTGCTGCATCCTCAGCTCCCTCAGCCCTGCGGCGTGGGGTCACCTCAGAGACTGGAGACTGAATTACCCAGCAGCCCCGGCCGCTCGCAGGATCAGGCGGACAAGGGGAGAGGACGAGAGGAGTTAATGAAGGGAAGAGACAGTTCAGGTCCCCCGTGGGCCTCCGGGCACCTGCTCTGCAAGCTCCCACCGCCCAACCTTCTCTGATTGGCTAATTATTAACATGGATTTAGCCTAGAGTCAAATCACTGATTGATTGGAGTGTTTTAAATCTGTCTTTGGTCTCCTGCTGCCTCTCCTTCCTGTCGCTGGTGTCCCACTGCACTGCAGGTGACGGTCCTCCTGCACGTTGCCTTGAATGTGATGATTTCATCTCTCAGCAGACTAACAACTCATCAAGAAAAATATCTTAACATACAGATAATTACTAATTACAGCTTCAGAACTTGTTTCAAGTGGAGACCAGGCAAGAAGGGCCCGGGCCTCACTCATGTGGGGTCAACATCATCTCAGTAATAGATGTTATTTGCCTCGACCACAGCGGTGTGATTAAATAAGTGTTGCTATATTTGCTTATATTCATTCATCAGCTGTTAAGTAGCTCCTGGTCCAGTAGGAATCTCATGCCTGGTTCATTAGACTTTACATTAAAGGCCAAAGGGAATGGATGCCGTGGAGCTTATAACTGTTAGCATTAGTCATATGCCTGTTAATGTGACTCTTTTTCTGTGCATAGATCTAACAAATTCATTTTGTCTTCTTGTTCTGAATATATTCTTGTGTTCATTTTTTCAGACAACTAGTCATGGGGATGATTTTTTTTTAACCTTGACATGTTTCGACTGTCATCTGCAGTCTTCCTTAGAAGCGTCACCTGCTGTAACGAGTCCTTACATGCTGTTCTTCCCAGGCGTGGTCAACCTGACGGACCTGACAGGTCTATCAGGCTGACCACACCCACCGTCGCACAATGGTCTCTAGAGGAGAAAGTCCCAGGTGTCGGAAAGCATGAATGCTCCCTCGTCCCGGTTGATGGTGTTTTTGCCCCGCAGAACAGGAAAAATGCCAATCAGCAATATAAGACCACTGCAAATGACAAAACCAAGAATAATTGGATCAGAAAACAACAAATGCTGGATTAAAGAGGCCATTGAAATCAGATTATTAGAGAGATATGACAGTGGTTAGTTTCAGAAACTGGGCAGAGAGAAAGAAAGGATTGGCATGCACGAAGTAAGCCACAGGCTGGACCAGAACTAAGGCTGCTCACATTGAAGAAAAAAGCCTCTATATGGGGCATTCAAAGACAACCACCCAGCTACCAGCACCCCTACAATGTTGAACTCTACAGAATTCAAATCCTTCAAGAGGCAATGTGTACCATTGAGAGACATCCCCTGTCCTCTAACCCCTCTATGGCATCAGCTTTTAGAAAGTGGTATTAAATTGAACTAGCCACATTGACGCCTGATTACTGCCTGACTTGTTGAATCAGGAAATCCCCTAGGCCGGTGACACACTACAGGATTTTAAGCCCGATGTGGGGCAAGATTTGCCTCCCTGACCATTGTGGGGGCGTGTACTGACTGGAGCCTCGTCTCAAAAGATTATTTGTCTGAGTAGTCTGCATGTGTGTGGTGTCAACACGATTAATTTACTGCTCCAAATCGCATCGTAGCCTCCCAAAACCGGAATCGTAAATGATTCTAGGTCGTAGTGCTGCTGACGGAGTAACAACATCAACCAATGAGATCGAGCACATTGGGTAGCGTCACCAGACGAATCATACGTACTTTCATCGCTCACAATCATAAACACAACGGTACCTTAATTCCAGCCAGGATTTCATCCCGAGTCTTTCCCTTGTTTTATGACTGTTGCTGCACCTGTAACGCATGCCAGGACAGCCTGTTGTGGAGAGACAGCAAGACAGTATCGACAAACATCCGTGTTTTTTTTTTTGTCTGAAGATAGTGATCACGCGAGGTCGTAGGCAGGTCAGCAGGTGTGTGGTCTCCAGTGATCTGACAGTCTGGCTGAGTCATCTAGTGTGTGCGTTCAGAGGATTAAAGATGAAAAATCTTTGGAAATTGTCCTGAAGTCTGTGGTCTCTCACGGTTTTAAAATCATTTTAGACTAAAAAAATCGTCTAGAGTGTGGCCGGCCTTAAACAGAGTCTGTTTGACAAAGTGATGTGGGCTAAAAGATGTCAATAAGAAACACATAATTCTGCAATCTAAAGAAATTAAAGAACAGATAAGGAACAAAGCAAAGACATCTATCAGTCTGGAGAGGGTTATCAAGTCATTTCTAAGGCTTTGGGACTACAGTGAACCACAGTGAGAGCCATTATCCACAAATGGAGAAAACTTGAAACATTGGTGAATCATCCCAGGAGTGGCCAGTCTGTCAAAATGACTCCAAGAGCACATCAACGACTTATCCAGGAGGTCACAAAAGAACCCAGCGCATCATCTAAAGACCTGCAGGCCTCACTTGACTCAGTTAAGGTCAGTGACCAAAAAGAACACAAAGGCTCATCTCACATTTGACAAAAAAACATCTTGATGATCCCCAAGACTTTTGGGAAAACATTCTGTGGATTGCAGAAACAACAGATGAACTTTCTGGAAGATGTGCATCCTATTACATTTGACACAAAACTAACACAACATTTCATAAACAGATCATCATACCAGCAATTAAACATGGTAGCGGTAGTGTGATGGCTGCTTTGCTGCTTCAGGACCTGGACCACCTTGCCATTATTGATGGAACCATGAATTCTGCTGTCTACCAGGAAATCCTGAAGGAGAATGTATGGTCATCAGTCTAAAACACACCAGCAAGTCCACCCCTGAATGGTTTGGAAAAAAAATGAAGGTTCTGGAATGGCCTAAATGTAATTAAGATGCTGTTGAATGACCTTCAGTGTGGCTGAATTAAAACCATTCTTCAAAGAAGAGAGGGCCAAAATTCCTCCACAGTGATGTGTTTGCAGTTGTTGCTGCCAAGGGTGGCACAACCTGTCATTAAGTTTGGGGGCCATCAATAAAAACAGCATTTCCTTAGTTATCTCTGTCTTATATTACACTTTGTTTGGTGATCAGAAATATTTAAGTGGAACAAATAGGCAAAACAATACGCACATCAGCCTTACTCTACAGTTTAGTAACCCTTTCAAGCAATTAATTCCTTCAGTTTTAGCTGACATGGTTTATATCACAGCTGGCTGGAAAAAGCTTAAAAAACGAGTTTAAATTTGGTTTTGCTGGATTTTCAAGTAGTATTCAAATACCTAACTATGTGGGAGTGAATAAGAAAGCTTCTCTTTTGTTTCCTTGTCTGCCTCCAGTTCAGACTGAGTGCATGAGACGTCTTGTAACTCCACTGAAAGAATAAGAGATGAAGATGGAGGAAAAACAGGCTGAGCACATGTTGCTTTTAAAAGTACGCAAGTAGGTAACGTCTTCTCTACTTTTCCATACGTCAGATCAGTCAGAATCAAGTCTGTCTGCTCTGGGACGACACTCAAGGGGTGCAGGCGCTCTCTCACAGTGGGATGGGAACATCTTTTTTTTTTTTTTTTCTTGTACACAACTCCAGCTAAGAGCTTCTCGTGGAAGTTTGAAGCCTGATCCCAACCTACATTTCCAAAAGCAAAGAGGTCTCCACAGAGAGCAGATTTAGCACCATGGTTACAGTCCGTGCAACCGTTCAGGATGTCGCTGTCTATTTTGCTGCAGCGCATCCTGGGACAGGACATCTATAGCAGTCTCGGGAAGCCCCAGGGGAGGCTGGGGGATTAGCGCCGGCCTATCTCTTTAGAGCTGGGAATTAATTAAGTAATTATGAAAGCCAGGCAGGGGGGATGAAATATGCATGAGCCCTGATTGGGACGTTTGTGATTGTGTAATCTAATTTCAACTGGCGGAGCATCCCCGTCAGCCAGGTACAACACACAATGTACAATAGAACACATGTATGAACAACACAACAGTGACGCTTTCAGGGTACACAAAAACACAAAGATCACACTCAGTGTTGGCAGAGTGGATATTTTGAGTATCTCATTATGAAAATTAAAATGAGGTAATCAGTGTGGATTAATCACCATAGTAATGAGGATTGAACAGCAGATTATGTCTTCTTACCTAATCCATATAATTGTATTTGTAGAAGCATGAGACTAATATGCCAGCATCCAATTAATGACGAAATGATTGATTAACCACGTAATTCTCTTTCTAATTCTATTCCAGTGTGAGAGTGGATGTTTTGCTTTGTCTCAAACATCATCTTTGTTGTTCTGGCTCTTTGTGGACTCCAGTGGAGCTTTCTCTCTCTCCTCTCTCTTTATTGATGGACTTAAAGGCAGCAAACAGCTCCTGTTCTCCTGAAAAATACTTCCTGTGGATTCAAACAGAGTCGATATCAAACCAGAGATCAGTGAAGCCACAAGAAACGCTGTCACTTTCCTCAGCACAGATGTGCAGAGGAACTATTCATATATAGGTCAAAGGCATAACCACAAACATACACACACAGCCACACAAGGCACGACAAGGATCCCATTTCCTCTCCATCACCTGCGAGACTATTGACCCAGGTGCATCCTCCTTCCTTTCATTTATTTTGCTGTTTTTTCACTTATTGATTTGAATATCGGTGTATTTGGAAAGCTGCATCACACACTGCAGCAATATCAGGTTCTTAGTTTGAACATTTTTGTCCTTCTGCATTCTTCAAGGTTTTTAAGACGTTCAAAGCAGCAGCTGAAACTGGAACAGGTCTGTGAGCTAGACTGTAATGCGGTTTATAAACCTTATTTTACTCTTTGTCTTGATTTTTGTCTGGCTGTTTAGAGGTCAACAGTGTGGCTCTGTTCATTTTCTCAAAAGAGGATTTGGTTATTAGCAATATTGTCAAAGTATCCAAGTTAGGCTAATCACAAGCTACTTAAGAGTGAAATGACGGTATATGCTTTTGTACAAGATAAAAGTTCGTAATTTATGGGGGCGTGCCAGTAGTCAAGTGGCCAAGGCACGCACCATGTACATGGGCGGCCCGGGCTCAAGTCCGGCCTGTGGCACCATCTCCCGCATGTCTCTCCCCGCTCCCTTACCTGTTTCAGAGTCTATCCACTGTCCTCTTCTATCTAATAAAGGCATGAAAAGGCCCTGAAATAAATCTTGAAAAGAAAAAAAAAAGTTCGAAATTTATTAACCTCTTTTTAAGAAAGACAGTTTATTCATGATTTCAGCCAAATTTACTACAATACCTACAACCCTTAAATGTCACAGTGACGTCTTATTAGTGGGGTCTACCAAGCCAGTGAACAAATACCGTCAGCCATCAGTGACGACAATACAAGCTGCTATAGCATGAAACTAAATATATGCAAAATATTGTAAATAGTGAATTGCTACCTCCAGGTGGGGAATGAGTTTCTGTCACAGGTGAAGCTGTTCAAGTATCTCGGGGTTTTGTTCACAAGTGAGGGCAAAAGCAAGATTGGGGCACAAATGGCCTAGCTGTCTAATGTGCACCCCATGCACACGGTTGGCCTGGGTTCAAATCCGGTCTGTGGCACTTCCCTGCGTGTCTCTCCCCAGTTCTCTCTACTGCCCTCCTCTGTCAATTGAGGCATAAAAAAGCCCAAAAATTAATCTTTAAAAAAAGGAGCACGGGATTGACAGGCAGATTTGTGCAGTGTCAGCAGATCGTTGTGCCACACCGTTGTAAAGAGGGAGCTGAGCCGGAAGGCAAAGCTTTCCGCTTACCAGTCAGTCTTCCTCCCAGCCCTCACCTATGGTCATGAACGCTGGGTAATGACAGGAGGAATGAGATCATGGATACAAGTGGCCAAATTGTTGAATTGAACCTTCCAATAGCTTAAAAAGTTTGATAAAAGATAAAGACTCAACATTTCAGTCCAGTTTTTAAATAAAATCATCGCATTTTAGTCCTTAATTTTAGTCAGAATGTTTTCCCTCTTAAACAGAAGTTAATGGTCAGGTTTTAAGATCAATATAAATGTCAAACACTGGTTTTAATGGACGAATAATACATATTTACTACCAAATAAACTGATGAAAATAAGGAGGGGGATCCTTCATTTTATTGATAAAAAATATCCTCATAAATATCCCTCATCAATCTTATTCTTCATCAATACTATAGAGCTGTCCTTAAACACATGACAGTGTCACCATTTCTATTTGCTGACTGGCCAATAATGAATGCAACAGACAGATCATTTGCCCATTTGCCCTCACTCTTGAGGGTTTCCTTAAAGGTTCTGCCCTTCCCAACACACTGTCTATGGACTGTTGCCCACATGGCTGTGAAGTATATCCCATGGCATGGATATGTGAAACAATCTATCTGGTGTCAAGGTTATTGTAAAACAACTGGAACTGAGATGCAGCACCTCTGACTGTCAGCTTGAAAACTCTGTCACCTCATTCACAGCACCCTCCAACCCCCTCAAATTAGTCGAGTCCCTTTAGCTGAAAGAAATAATCCAGTTGTAAATTGGAATCTTAATAAGACTGGAGAGATAAAAGCTAGTGAGTTAACTCAACAAAGCATCATATTTTACAGTGACTACATTTACAAGCAAAGTTTTACACAACAAAGTGTGGTAGAAAAATCCACCATGTTTTCTAATATTTCTCTGTTTTTTAATAATCCTTTCTCTCAGTAATACCCTTTAGTTGCAGTGACAATTTTAAGCTGCTTTTTCTGTTTAGATAGAGGTTACACTCGTTTAAAGTTTTAAATATTTGGTTTGTATTTGCAATTTGGCATTTGCAACAAGATTTGTGAAAACCAAAAAAAAAAAACAATATTTTTTGAAATTTTTGAAAAGCTAAATAAAAAAAGGAATTTTTCTGGATTTTTATAAATGTTTTGATTGTGTGTGACAACCCTCAACTAAACACCAAGTTTAACCAATGCCAATGAAGATGGAGTTGAAGTAAAGTTTCTCTGATATATTGCAAACTTGCCCACATTTAACCTGACAAGAAGTGACGCAGTTAATATAAACTTAAATAACTCCTCTGTGCCATTCCAATGACGCTATCCATGCCTTTGGATTCTTTCTGGAAGCTGCTCTCGCAAGCCTGGAATTTAAGTGACTTTCCAGGGTATTTAAATCAGTAAATCTGATATTGAACATCTTTTATCCATTTTTAATCCTTTGGTCTATCATTTCTGCTGCTAGCAACTAATGCTAAAATGCTATTTTGTTTACCACAATGCTTTGTGACAGGCTGTGACAACTAATGGCATGCTGTTTCATCGTTGCATCATGCTTTGTCAAACTGTGCATGTCTTAACACTAAGCTCGTGCAGAAGACAGCCTAAATAGATTATTATAGAGAGAAAGAGACAGAGAGAAGCTGTGATGTGGCCCTCTGTGTCACTGCAGACATGAACTGTTTTGAATAATGGTACACAAATTGAGGCAATACAAAAAAGGGCAAGGACTTTTTTTTGTACATATGTGAATATTATGAAGATATTTTTTGTCAAAGAACTACTATTTGTTAACTTTTTGGTCTCAGTCTTTATAGTTTACTGAATCTCAAACATAAAAATCTTTGAGTTCTAATTTCCGCACCAAATGAGTACTTTAAAATATGTTTTGCCACCGCTTCTACCCGAGTGCTTCCCTGTCTCTCTCCTCACGACTGTGTTGCCTTCACTGCCTGTCCAGATCTAGTGACTTTGGAGGCCAATCAGACATGTCTACCATGTGACTTTAGGGACCAATCATACTCAAGTAACAAATCCCAGCAGCTCTACTTGCATGTATATGAAGTCACCCAGCCTTCTTACTCAATGTGGCCTCTGAGTCATTTTCTAAATTGTGAGAAAATATCACAAATGTACTCTGAGGCCACATGTACATTCCACAAAATGAATTAAGACCAAATTGTAGAAACATAACACAATAAATACTTATATGAAAATCTTTGATGACTTGTATTTCTTAAATTCTCTGACTTTCTCTATCTGAATTTATTAAAAGGAAAAGAAATGAGGCAGTTTTTGTACATTGTAGGTATTTTAATTTTATTTTTAGTTGTCCTAGAATTATTTATTTTCATCCATTTTATTCTTTATCTGCACAAACATTTTAATTTAGTTGAAGAAAATTTAAGTTAAATTTACTGGAAATAAATACATTTCTGAATAATGTGGATACATCATTTTATTTGCCTGAAATCTGTACTTTTTGAAAGATTGATAGTCCAATGTTTTATTTTTTCTGTTTCATATCAGTTAAAAAAAAAAAAAAAAGTTGGTATCGCCAATCCCTACTCTGTGGCTATAAATGAATTGCATCTTAGATTTGCATGAAACAAAACTACAAATTATACAAACATATTCTTAAAATATATAAAAATATACAGTATATTGCAAAACATCTCCTTGATTACTCACAGCATTGCCTGATGCCTTTTAGCTGATGGGAATGGTTTGTCCTCGGCGTGCTCTGTCCATCTCAGCTTGCTGCAACTGTTAAATAACCCCCAACCAAGAAAAAGCCCACCCATAAAAGTTACGTAAGCCAACCCAGGAAAGCTAACAAAGCCAACCCCTGAAAGTTACGAACGCCATATAATAAGGCACCACAAATCCTGTGATGAACTTTGTTGATAGTATTGAGCAAAACTTGCAGATGTTGCGCGAATTAAGAGTTTTAAAAATGTGACTACAGATGGTGAAAGGATGTGAGTGATTTTAAAAGCACTTACCTTAAAATATAGCCAAAGTAATGGCACGATCAAGCTTATGTTAATTAAAAGAAAGGGCGGCTAATCTATAAATACAAAACTAACAACCTGCAAAAGGAGGGGAATAAGAAAAAGTGAGCTTTTTATGTTTCACTGTATACTCTGGTTCACCGGAGCAGAGCAGAGGGAACCTCCAGTATTTAAACTGGTCCCCAGTGTTTGAACTCTGCTCAGAAAGCAGAACATAAAGCAGATAGATGAGAGGATAGACGCAGAGTGGGGAGCAGAGATGAAAGGCTGCCGTGTGCCCTCCAAAGGGAACGTGGGAGCCCGGGAGCACGCTTTCTCACACTGTCTGATTGTTCCTTTGTCTCTTTTAGTCGCAGAAGGAGCTGTTTTTAAAACCTGAACACAGGAAATGTGGCAGCCGAAGGACTGCAGAGGGTCTGATGTTTCAACTTCACTTCCTCACTGCAGCACACGTCATGGGATTACTCTCTAAGCATCTTTGAACTTAATAAGATTCCATTGAAAAAAGGTCAAAATTGAAAGAAATGGTGTTTTGTTCAACTTGCGTTTTTTTTTAATAAAAAGAAAAGAAAAGGTGAGAGGAGCAGGTGTGTCTCCAACATCAGTTGTCCACCTTTTCACCTTCTTGTGTGTGTCATCTGTTAGCATCTGTGATACTCATTAATTCTACCATAGGTTATGACCTTTTTCACTGTACAGCAGTGCCCATTAGTTCTCCTGTCTGTCTCCTACAATGTGCCTTTAGATGGATGTCAACAAACCAGATTTTTAAACTTTGATACTAATAGGAAAAAAATTCTCACAACATTTATACCATTTTCTCCACCACAGCAACAAAACTCAAGTCCCTGGGACCCAGTATCAGAGAGTTTCTCAGATTTAATTGCAAACAAATGACACCATCTGAACAGCATGAAAAATTAAAAACAGCTTTAGGTATGTTTACGTGTGAAATATATCTTCAATCAAGTTGGACTCATTCAGAATGGGGACTCTAAGATATATAGTTTACACGGATGCTAAATAAATAGATCCTTTTATGATTATAAAAACATTTGGACTTTCCCAGAGCTGCCCTTGTGGGTCTGCTCTCTCAAACAGCAGAAGAAGCTGCTCCTTCCTGGTAACATAAATAAAAAATGCACTTGTATTAATTGACAAATGTCTAATGTTAAGTCATAAACAAAGTGGATCATACACTCTTGTATTACTGAAAGTTCTCAAATAATAAGCAGGGCCTTTATTTACAAAACTGCAGGAAGTATCAAGACTTTAATATGAAGGAGACTTATTATTCAGAGCCATGCCTTAGTTCAGGTTCTCTCTTAGAGTACAGTCACTCATATATTAGTAAAAAGCAAATATTCAAAAGTAACTTTATTAGTCTAAAATAAAATGTATTATGAAGCTTAGGTTATGTCATACCAGGAAAATATGATAAATTAATATCATAGGACTTATATTTTTTTTAATCTCAGAATGACTGTGGTAAGTTGGGATTCATCTCTTTTGTCACATTTTGAAATGTCACTATTTTGTATTTACACTGTTTTTGTTTCATTTGTACTGTTTTAAAATAGGAGTAACCAGCTTCCTGTTTGGTTACACACCTGCTTTCATTTTGAAAGAAAATTAGGGCCTTACATAGAAGATTAGAACATGAACATCATCTCATCAAAAGAAAAACGAATTGAGAGGAAAATAAGTGAATAGGTTGTCGATCCTATATCAAGTAAATACTAGGGATGGGAATCACTAATGGCCCCACGATACGATATTACTTGGGTCATGATTCGATAATATATACTGCAGAATAAGAATAGACAACACATTTAAATCGTACCTGCCAACACTCCTATTTTTCCCTGGTTTCTCCCGTATTTTTGGGCCATCTCCAGCCCACCTCTCTTTTTGTCATTTCTCCCAAGAAACTACCATAATTATTACGGCTCTACTATAAAAAGGCTAATTCATAAACACAGAATATTAAATTTTTTTATATTTCTCTGAGGACACCAAAGTTGCCAGATCGTGTATGAATCCTGTAACATACACAAAATCCACATCAACATAAAAGCTCAACCTATGTCCCTGTTACCTGGCAACCCAAGACCTGATTCAGGAGTGAGCTGAACTCTGCGCGAGTGAAGACGAGATGAGAGATGCATCGATGAGTGAGGTGGCCAAAAATGACAGGCCAGGTCAGTGTATTTTGATGTCCATGAGATCATGTGATGTTTGGTATTGTCAGCCCGAGTGTCTCCAGCCTGTCTGTGAGTGTAGCTCCTTGATTAGAGTAATGTCACACACCTGGGCTCAGTGTGTTGAGGTCATATAAGCTCCTGTAGTCACACACTCACTCCCTCTGACCTGGCCTCCACAAGTATACCACACTTTGGTTTAGTTATGTTAGATTAGGTTGAGCTTTAGTTATGTTTGCATTTTACAACATTTACACACATTATCTTCACTCATGCACATCCCACACTACTGAATTTACTGGCTTGCTTTATGTTGTAAATATTTAATTTAATGTCATTGGAAATAACTTAAAATAATTTGGTCTAATTTGGCTTCTCAGACTCTTTAGTTCGGTTTAATTCAGTTTAATGGTAAACTGCCTGATTTGATTATTTGATTTGGTCTAATTTGATTTAATTCGGTCTGATATGTTTTAATTAGAGAATTGTTTGATTTAAATGTTTAATTTGGTCTAATGTGGTTTGATTTGAACAACAAAGACTTGTTTAAAACTTTGCCATGGTATTGTCTCCCTTCTTTGTTGTGACCAGGTCATGACAGTATTTTCTGGCAGATCCATGTCCAGGTGAAACCAGACTAAATAAACGGTGCAAACTCCTGTTATTCAGTTTTTTCATTTTTAACAGGAAATGAAAAAATGAGCCATTTTCTGTTTTTGTTTGTTTTTTTGGACAGAAAATGGAAAAATTAGCCATTTTCTTGTTGTTGTTGTTTTTAGAAAGAAAATGGAAAAATTAGCCATTTTCTTGTTTTTTTTTTTTTTGTTTTTTTTTTTGACAGAAAATAATAAAATGGAAAAATGAGCCGTTTTCCCTTTTTTCCCCCAAGACAGAACAAAACAAATATATTTTTTTGAAAAAGGTTCCAATTTTCTTTTATTCCAATTCAATTATTTTGTTTTTTTGTTTTGATGAAATACTTGATACTTTTATTCATACTTATGACCCATTAAAAAAAATGAAGTTTCCAAAATAAAAGCCCTAATATCAAAATCTAAGCCTATAACACCATCCACTGTGTTTTAGAGTGTAATAATAGGCCTATTTGCTCCATACAAAGTATTAAAAATAATGTCAATGGTAAAAGCGCTAGTGATATAATGGACTACATCAGTATTAAAATGAAAATAAATTGATAAGAGATATCTATTCATATGTACAACAGGAATCCGATTTTCAATTTATGATTGAATTGTTTGGTGGAAAGGTTTATTTATTGTTGTGTGACTATATTCCCCAACACGTTGCACAAATGTTTCTTTTAGACCAAGTCAGTAAAGGGGTATGATGTTCAAAACTAGAATTCAAATTTTATTTTTCTGTGATTTCGTGCACACTCCTGATACAACAGCAGATTTTTTCTCCTCATGCATCTCTACATTTGGCTTCAGCTCATATTTCATGTTTTTATATGTCAATAAAATCCTGCACCGTGCGGTTTAACCCCTTTTAAAAGCCTTCCTTCCAGCTCCTTTGTCTTGTATATCAGAGACTATAAAAGCAGAGCTCTAGGCGGGGTCATATTTCAGTTAAATCTCTGGTAAAATTGGTTTAAATGAGTGAAAATCCCTGCATATGTGTTTTTATTTCCCTCTGGCTGTTTATAACTTATCATCTCAACAACAGTGTGACCTTCTTCCATGCAGCGCCAAGCTCCCGCTTCCTGATTTAAGGCTTCTGTGGATTCAACCTCAACAAGCTGCTTTGCATAGATTTGACTGGTAACCACACACATAGATTTGCATCCACTTGAAAAGAAAACAAACAAACAAAAAAAAAACACCTAAACTGCCAAGGCACGCAGGTCAGAGATACAAACTCTGAGGAGAAGATAGACTTTTTTTCCAGCCTCTGGATACTCTGATAATATTGATTAACCCCATTAATGTGTGTCCAATAGAAGGTAATGTGCTCTGTGCATATGGAGGGCTTCTACTCAGATAGACAATCTTTATTTAATTTAATCAACAAGAGGACACGTATTACCGTCATCAAGTGTAATCATTTTAATCAGAGACATCACATGCAGTCGTTTAAACTCCTATTTCCCATCTAATAATTGCCCGTCTCCCTCCTCCCCCCGTTCTTCCAGTTTGCTCCCACCTCTTGAAATGAGGTGATATTGGTACGATGGGAGACCATGTCCGAGCAAACAAAGCTCGCCCACACCTGAGCTTTTTATAGGCTAATAAGATGACCGCTGGCTGGCTGTTCTGCGGGGTCAGCTCCTGTGTTATTCATCCTTTGTGTGCAGAAATCCAACCTATTACTAGCAGCTTGATTGGCCGTCTAGTCAGACACCTAATAATAGTGTCTGTCCAGCCTGAATGTGGAGAAAAATGTCATTTGGCTCCATTACCTTTATCTGTCTATAACCCAGGGAAGGTGAATTGTAATATTAACTCCTTTTGACTTGCTGATATCATGCTTTAAGCTCTGATGCTACCCTTCATTGCTGTGCTGCATGCATTGTGGGATGCCACTGAGTCCTGCCCAAGCACAAACTATTTTTAAGGAAAGTATATTTGCTGTGAAATTTTTTTTTTTTTTTTTTTGGGGGGGGGTATTTTCTGGTTTTGTCACCATGCCTTTGCATTTTTCTATTTTTTCTAAAAGTGTGAAGACTTCTTTATATTTTGTTGCAGCAGCTGCTGAGAAACCACTGAAATGTGTTAAGGAAAAGTTGTTTCATTTTAAATTCACAGAGAAAGCTCCAGGAATCTGAAAGTTGCTGAAACCTGACATGTACTGTGAAGCAGATCTTATTTCTACTGTACTGAAAACTAAAGCTGTGTCGCCTCTGACTTCTGTCACATGAATGAAATGTGAATATTTCTTCTTCGGGCCATTAAAACCCCCCACAGCGAACATGACAAGAAGCTTCATCAGATTGTCCACTTCGTACGAAACATTTAAATGCACTGTAGGCTGTGTATATCCTGCCATCAGGAGGAAAAACTCAGTGGACAAGTCAAAAGTCAGCTAGTCTTTTCACTCTTTCTTTATTTTCTTTTCAATCCATAGTAAGTTATTTTTCATGGTTAGGACATTTTGTGTTTTGTGGCAGCCTGTGCTGTAATGGTGTTTATTAAAGAAGCAATAAAAGATTTATCTGGTGTTAAAATTAAACTAGATTAGGAGAGACAGCCGGGCTCCATCAATCTGGTTTTAAAATACGCCCCAAATTTTCCCAGATTTGACAGCCGCAGAGTGATCTTTATACGGATCACTGAAGTAAAAAGGAAATAAATGAAGCCCTGAAATACAGAGAAACAACTGATCTGAAACTTGATATCAACAATATTTTTTAAGTTAATTCAGTTTCACATCCATCACTGATGAACCAGGCTGATATGAGCCTTAAGGCTCCATTTGTGGAGGCTTCTTGAAATCGGGTCTGTTTTGAATGTCAGGAAACTTAATTTCTGAAAAGATTTAATTTTCCATGGCCCACTATGTCTTTAGAAAATTATATGGATCTCTTTCAAGTCCAACTATCCTTGAATTAAGCAGATACTAGGTCGTTTTCTCCGGAGGACTCGGTCTGTTTATATCAGCACCTACTATGACGTGTTGCTATGGCTACACAGATGCCGGCGAGGAACCAATATGTATTTTAATGTGTTAAATCACATATAAATCTGTATAGCATTAAGCTTTACGCCACTTCCTGCCTTTGGTTCACAAGTTGGGCCACTTTGCTTTCACACCTCAAATGAACCGCACCAGGGTTTGTTTGGAAGCGGACCGAGACCCCGTTTTCAAGTGGACCAGAATCCGTTTGTTTGGTCCGCACCAGAGTTTTTGTGAGCTTTCACACCACTCTAAACAAACCAGACTGCCCGGGAAAGCAGACCAGAGTTTGTTTTAAGTGGACCAAACAGCTCTGGTGTGAATGCGCCCTTAGTCTGTTTTCCCCGTTTTCATCTGTTTGTACTAGTGTTTCAGACTGTTTTGCCACTCAGCCTAAAGCCAGGAATACACTGTTTGGTTTCGAGCCAGCCATACGAAAGTTGTGGCAGAATGAAATCTCATACTGTATGACTGAATCACTTACGACGCATGACCAATGCGCACGAGTTGTGTGCTCACACTGTACAATCCGACGGTCGTGCACAACCTGAGTGCTCACACGGTCAGGCTGAAGTCAGAACGGACTGTGACAGAAATGAAGTTTCCTTTTTAAAAAGGCTCAAACACTCAGGGTGCAGTGTCTCCAGTCATGTTCTCTCTCTCTCCCCCCTCTATCACTCCTGTTGTCTCTCTCCCTCTCTCTCCCTCTCCCACTACCTCTCTCTGTCCCAAACACACAAACAGCATCACCTCTGTGTCAGCTGCAGGTCTGCAGATAGGAATATTTCCTGCTCGTTTATTGCCTTTATCATAGCTGGGGTGCATCAGAAAATCATTCCAGCTGTTTTCATGGTAATTTAGGATGTTGTCTAACCATTCACAAAGGAAAACAATCCCCCGAAGTTGTTTATTCTGCTTGCTTTTCTGCTCTCACTGTGAAGTTTCTGGAGTCGTACGACCAAAATATCAAACATGCCAGAAATCCTCCTGACCAGTCGGGAGGAGGTCATCGGGTCGTAGTCAGACTGTGGTCGGCCATCTTACCCCTTAACACAGCACGACAAACAACGCCCGATCCGACTGAAAGTCAGCCCAACTTCAAAGTGAGTCGTGCGACTCGTGGCTGAATCGCAGGAAAATCACACAGTGTACACCTGACTTAGCTGAGCAGTGGATTAAAGTGCTGAAAGAACGTCAGTGCGTACCCTCTATAAAGACACCTGTGTCTGGAAGGCCCATTCACTGGTTATTGAAAAGGTTATTGAAAAGTATAAGTCAGGGGATGATACAAAAACATTCCCAGAGTTCAGTTAAATCCATTATCAAGAAATGGCAGAAATATGGCACGTGTAAATCTGCCTAGATCAGGCCATCCTCACAAACTGAGTGACAGTGCAAAAAGGAGACTAGTGAGAGAGGCCACCAGGACACCTATGACTACTCTGGGGGAGTTCCAAGCTTCAGCAGCTGAAATGAGAGAGACTCTGCATACAACAACTGTTGCCCAGGTTTCTCACCAGTCAAAGCTTTATGGGAGAGTGGCAAAGAGAAAGCCTCTATTGAAGAAATCTCATTAAAACTGCACAAGAGTTCACCAAAGAGCATGTGAGAGACTCCATGGTCAAGAGGAAGAAAGTTCTTTGGTCTGATGAGACCGGATCAGGTGGCAGCATCATGCTGTGGGGATGCTTCTTGACAGGCGGCCTTGAAGGCTCACAAAGGTTAAGGATAAAGTGAGTGCAGTAAAATATAGCAAAATCCTGGAGGACAATTTTATTCAGTCTGCAAGAGATCTATGGCTTTTTATTTATCAGATTTATTTTCTAGTAAGACAATGACCAGATGCATACAGCAAAATCTACACAGAAATGGTTTTAAAACAACAAGGTGAATGTTCTGGAGTGGCAGAGTCAAAACCCAGACCTTAATCAAATAGAGAATTTGGACCAGGCTTTAGCAGGACTGTTAACGCTTGATCCCTGTGCAACCTGACAGCTTGAGCAGTTTTGCAAAGAAGATTGGAGTAAAAATGTCCAGATGTACAAGCCTGATTAAGACCTATCCACACAGACTCAGTGCCAAAGGTGACTCTTCTAAATACTGAGTTGAAGGGGTTAGAAACTTATGCTATACACTTTTTTTATGACATATTTCAATTAATTGACATTACTGCGTAGAACTCTGTTTTCACTTAGATTTTTTTGGTTTAAAGGCCAAGTTATATTGGCCATGATTGATTTATAACATCAATAAAAGGGTAAGACATCCAAGAGAGTGAATACTTTTTTATAGGCACTGGAGCTCCGTGCAGTTAAAACTGAGATTAAGCTAATGGTTATTTGGTATGTTTTGTTTCTCCACCCATCCTCTCGCAATTAGAAGTGCAGTGATGGCAACTCTCGAGCATCCAGAGCTGTCAGCGTTTCCCTCCAGATCAGGGCTGTGATTAATAAAATGAGCCTCCTGGTCCCCTCCAGCCTATTCTCACCTTCTCCCTTTACACAGCCTTTGTAGCACAGGCTTGTCTCCGAGTGTCTGTCATTTCTCTCCTTATTGTCATTCTCCTTTTCTGAACACTGCTCCCTTTCAGCTCTCATTCCTGCATGAATAGAGGGTTTCTTTCTTTTGCTCCCATTCCCCTCGTTTTTACGTGTCTCTCTCTGTGTCTGCCTCTGTGGAGCTCCTGCTAAATGATGCATGGTAGACTCACAGCCACCGAGCAATCATTAGTGAGGTTGCACAGGTGAACGGGAGCGATGGATGATGAAGGGAGGGAGGGATGGAGGGAGTAACAGAGGACAGCAAAAGTCATGTTTCCACCCTGAGGCGCTCCCCTACACCCTCACAAAACTAGAAGTTGTTTGTGTAAAACGCTAGTCGGTGGCATTTCTTATACCAGTGGTCATTAATCTAGACAATAACGCACACTCATATACACACAAGTACATTCACAATGAAGCCATAATGTTGCTCTCGCAGATGAAACCCTGACTTCCAGTGTCCTAAAGCCCAATGCCGCCATAAAAACCACGCCTGGACTGGACTGGTACAGTAGATGTGCTGTGCAGCCAATATTATGAAGTGTACATAATGCTTCCCTCATGAAATATCATCACTCTACAATGCCCTGACGCCCCTCATCGTAAACAAAATTTGGGTTTATAGTTCATATCAGGGCTAATAAACTGAGACATTACCTGACAAAGGCCCAGAGAGGCTAGAAAACTCCCACATGTGAAGGAGGAAAGATCCAGCATAAAAGGATCCCTTTGATTGATCAACAGCATGCGCTTTTTTTATATAAGATAAAAGAAGCATTATGGATTCTGATAGCACATGAGTTGATGGTGGGCTTCATAGCTGCCACTCTCTCCCTCCAACAGATGTTATGTTTAATTAGTGCTAACACCCACTCGTCACCGCAGTGCCGAGTCTCAGTACCTCACAAACATTTACACCCCCTCCTCTATTTTTGACGAGACGACTCAGAGCATAAACACTTACAGTGTCTCAAACACTTTGAGCTCATTTGTTTGACTTGGTATAAAACACTTAGAAACACAAAAAGTCCTTCTGGGAGAGACAGAAAGATGCATGGTCACAGACTGTCCTTATGTAATGCTGCCTTTCAACAAACTAAAGCCTTGTCATGCACACGCTGCAAAAAAATTCTGCCCCTGAAATCTATCCAACACGTCTGTTCATGTGCTTCAGACCCCAACCTAACCTGACACGCCAGATGGATTTGTTTCACACATCCATCTGGAAAACCTTCAATACTAAGCGTTTGGGACACTGTGATTGGATAAACATTCTGTCTGTTCTTTGTTCTTCTTTTAACGAAGAAATGTTGTCAAGTTTTGATAAAACTGATGCTTTATCAGCATCCTCGCTAATGTCTTCCGCCATAATTGCTCTTGTTGCTGCTTGCTTACATCCCAACTCCACCGCGCCTGAAAGTACTGCCCCTCATTGCTGATTGGTCCTGTCACTTTCTAACTGGGCCCAAACTGTTCAGACAAGAGCTTTGCAAGATGGATTCGCCAGTGAGAAACATGGAAACGGCGTATCCATCTGCTTTGCAAGGTTAGCCCCCACACCTTGTGTCAGAAGAAGGCAGGATATGACGTAAGAGGACAACGTGGAAATAGTGAAAGAAGCAACATCCTTTAAGGGGAAATATGCAAAAATCATTTTTTCAGGCTTTTCTGACAAAAATATGTGCCAGAAAAATCCATTCCTTCCCCCCTCTTTCTCCACCTTTCAGAAAATGTATGTTGAAACAAGCCGTTATGAGATTTTCCCCTCATGATGTCATGCAGGGTGCCCCCCCCCCAAAAAAAACCCTAAACTGTTGTGTTTATTTTTTTCAGCCCAAAAAATTGCAGGCATGTTTTTGGGACCTCTGAGACGAATGTAAAGGGATAAAATATGTCCCCTTTAAGTCTGACTCAGACTTGGCACATGAGACGTGAGTCTTGGCAGCGACACTGCTTGATTTCAATTTCAGTTTACAATTTAACAGGCCAGGGCTTTCAGACTGTCTTGGTCTCCCACTAAAATATTGCAGTGTTAGGTGTAACTTGGTACAAAGATTGGTGTTAGAAACAGAAAAAGTGGATGCTTTTATACGGCTAAAGAAAGAGATACTTTTATTTATTTTGGACTTGAACCCGGGCCACCCATGTCCATGGGACGTGACCTTACCTCCACTTTCAAACATAGAACTGCTGCGCCGTGATCCGCAGTCAAATCGTACTGCAGAGCAAATCCCTCCCTCTCTAGTCGATCAGAGCAGTGCCACTGCCTGCACTCCCCTCGACCACGGCGCATCTCTGGAGCGCAACTCTGCTCCGCTCCATTGAAGATGCAGCAGGTCTATTTTTGGCGTTGGCCTCTGCCAAACCACATCAATTCATGTAAAGCAGATTGATGCAAACAGCTTGATATGCTCAGACTCCTGATTGTAATTTATCACTATATCAACATAATGTCTACAACAGTGCTATTGATGAGGAAACGTTCATTTTCAAGGTAAAAAGTGGCAGAATTTTACATGACACCACAGATTCTTTGTAGCATAAATCTTAAACAATAAAATCCTGAAATCATCCAAAATGAGTGGCAAATCAGCTCCAAAAAAGCAAAACTATCAGCTGCTGACACACAAAAAGCTTCTATATACCATGTGCATAGCCTCTAGTGCTGCATGGCAGCACCTTCGTCCAATCGGATTTGAAGAACCTAGTGGCACTGACTGATGTTGTTTCCTCCTGTCCAGATCTATGCTTGTGTTGTACCTAAAATACACACTTTTAAAAAATGGGTTTTTGTTTCTCCTCCCTTCTGTGGTACCGTAGAAAGAGGCGTCCCTCACTATGAATGAATCAAAGGCTTATTCTGAGGTAACTGAAGCACGCACACAATTTTTACATTCATGCAATCAAACAATAATTTAGATGGACCAACTTACAATTATTATTTTTCATTTCTACCAATCATGTTCTGCTTAATGCTACGAGGCTAAATATTACACCCTGTACCTCTAATAAAGAGCTAGGCATTCTTTTGATGAGTAAAGTTGGCAGCTGGCAGAATTTTACAGCCTATAACAGCACCTTCACTCATGCTGCTGAGTCAGGCTTTGATTATTGTGATAACTGGGAACTCTTTTTACCACTGACAGCTGTTTGTTAGTTAAACTTGACAGATTTTCAGTAACTTACTTTCACATCTTTAAAAGCCTTCTGTCTATATTTTTGGAGATCACCAGGTCACATCAGGTGACTGTTGATGCAATGACTGTTCGAGCCTCCCTCCTCATGTCTCCATTATCCTGCTGATGTTAGCATTAGCCCTTAGCTAACTAAACAGAGACTGGTTGCAGAGATTTTTTTAGAGACAGAAAGCAAGGCTAAAAGCAACAGGTGAAATTATTACTGACTTTTGGCTAAATGTCAGACTTGTGGTGACAGCAAAAATCCTGGCAACTCGGCTTAACGCTCTGTGTGTTTCTGCTGTTGGAAACACAACACATAGTTTATCTAAGCAAATGTTTACCCAGTGAAAAAATGGCAGGGTTACTGGGTAGTAGTTTCTGAACATTGTGAGTGAAGTTAAATTAAAAGACCTTGTTCCCATCTGCATTTGTTTGGTTTGTGAACAGTGCTTTAAATCAGTAAAACCTTTATGAATCCATGCTGGGGCTGATCCAGATGTTTGAAAAAAGGCCTTGTTTTTAGAGACTTCACTAAATGTTCTTTCTTTTTAGCCAACTGCCCTCCTATTATCAGCCCTGGTAAGTTTAGAAATGTACGCAGGAACAGTTTCTCTCAGAAAACCCGTGTTTTCTGTGACACTACATGACTTTCTCTGTATGCCTCAATTTAGGAACGGATTCCTCTGCTGCCTACTGGCAAGTGTTAGTAATCCATCCAAGGACGCATCATTTCTGCACTCCAGGAGCTTCTGTCTCCTTTATTGAAGAGGAGCTAATATTCATGTGCAACTTACAACAACAGTAGACGGAAGGCCATGGGTGCAGATCTGAGCGCCTCAGCCAGAAACATGTGACATCAAAGTATGAGTCAAAGAAGTAACGTCCCACATGCAGAAAGTTTTTAATCCACTGATTTATTACACATTACGCATTTGAATCTCTAACTTTATCATATTGATATTGTATATTATCTAGTTGATTTATTAGAAGTATTGTATATTTACTGCAGCTGTCCGTTATCAGCCCAGATGTCTCTTATTACAAACTAAATTAAATCCTTCTGAGCGTGATGCCCCCTGCCCCATAAATCAATGTTGCTCTTCTGTACTACTTAGATGGCACTTTACTGAGCCTTCATCAGATATGACACAGCCAGTCCCCCTATGTACTGATAATGTCTAATAAGTTATAGGGATAAGGCTGCACAGCTGCATGGTGGAGCAGTGGATAGGGCTGCCGCCTCACAGACAGAGTGTCCAAACCACAGGACAGAGCCTTTCTGTGCTGAGTTTGCATGTTCTACCCACATTTGCATTGGTTCTCTCCAGGTGCTCTGGTGTCCTCCCAAAGTATGGGACATATTTGTTAGGTCAACTGTAAATTGCCCGTAGTTGTGAGTGCGGCTGTCCAGTCCTCTCAGTGTAAGGGAACATCGACCTTCCATGACCATAGGCAACAGGGCCGGCAGCGGTGGTTAACTAACGCTCTGAACACAGCCACCTCATAGTCAGGACTGGGGCCTACAACCAAGAATTTCCTCCACTCACTCCCTGGCAGCCCACTCGACTTGCCAGTGGGGGGTGGAGGTTGTATGGTCAACCATCAAAGCCTCACCTCCCTCTTCCAAATCGAGTCAGGAGGTTTGATGTCTCCTACACCTTCAGGCTGGCAGCCCTGTGATTGACTGGCAGGTGCCCTACCTATTACCTCATGGCTTCAGCCCCCCAGGACCCTGAACAGCATAAGCGATATTGGATATATGGGTGGAGGGATGTTATCTATATTCAGGGTTTCATACTGGTACAGTGGTTAGTCCTGTTGTCTAGTTTGAATGTCACTTGGACAGAGCCATTCTGTAGGGAGTTTACATGTTCTTCCCATGTTGTTTGCATGTGTGGTTTCTCTCTGGCCTTTGCAGCTTCTTTCCACAGTCCAAAAACATGTTTTTGTGAAGCTGATTGCTGACTCTAAATTGTCCATAGGTGTGAGCGTTAGGTTGTTTTCACACTTGATAGTCCAGGGAACTCTGGGGAAATTGAGACATTGTTGCACTTTCCTTTGGTTTGGTTTCCATTCACACTGCTCTTGATCAAACGGACCAAACCGTCACAAACAAACAGCAACCAATAAGAAAAGGAAGCATAGAAGAAGACGAAACCAGAAATCCATGTCCTTCCACCAGTCTTTTATTTCCACATGAACAATGACAAACAGAATTTACGCTGTCTTGGGGTTTCTGCTTTTGCACTGGGGCATTATGAGCAGCCGGCAAGATGGTGAGCTGTCCAGCATGTCGTCCTTTACATGAGATTAATAGCACTGACTACATGTCGCTATGGTTACACAGATGCCAGCGAGGTACCAACATGTATTTGAATGCATTAAATCACATAAAAATCAGCATATCATTAAGCTTTACACCACTTCCTGTCTTTGGTTCACAAGTTGATCTGCTTTGCTTTCACACCTCAAATGAACCGCACCAGGGTTTGTTTGGAAGCGTTGAGACCCCCTGTTTTCAAGTGGACCAGAGTCTGCTTGTTTTGGTCCTCACCAGAGTTTTCACACCACTCCAAATGAACCGGACTATCTAGGAAAACGAACCAGAGTTTATTTAAAGTGGACCAAACAGCTCTGGTGTGAATGCGCCATTAGAGTGAGTGTTCTGTCTGTACATGTCAGCCCTGTGTTTGACAAGCCATCAGTTCAGCCTGTACTCTGCATCTTGCCCAGTGACAGTTGGAATTGGCTCCATACCCCCCTGCAACCCTGAAAAATGTGACAAACTGTATGAATGATGGGTTTGAATGGTATTGAAGTTCTACTTCACAAGCATTAGACACATATATTGTATCATAAGCACTGAAATAGTTTTGTTTATGGATGTGGTGCATAAATAAGGATAGAAACATGGCAAAACTTGCAAAAAAGAAGAGTTGACAGCTATGATAAGCAATAGAAGCCAAAGAAGACATGGGTTTAGCCAGACAATAATGACACAAAGAAAGTCTTATGTACTTTATGCCATCATGATAGACCACTAACTTGTAAAGCAGGTAGACTGGCCGATCCCATGTCCGTCACGTGGAAGGTCCATCTGGCAAAGCTTCAAGCTGATATGCTTGTTCCTGGTTACAGAATGACCATGTAGTGCCATTGGAGGAAAAAGAGGGTGTGGTGTAGTTAAGGTGACTGCAAGGCTGCAGACTGTGAAGAAATAAGCCTGTATGCAGCAGTTTCATCAGAACTGAAAATGCCTTTATTAAAAGAAGAATAAAGAGATGTGTTTGCTCTTCTCCTGACTGGCCTCAGCAAGAGTTTAATTAATCAGCTTGCTCCAGTGGTGGAGGGTGTGCTCCATTTACCACACATGGCAAAACGAGCTCAACACTGCATAATGCAAAATAATCATTTAACCCTGATTATCCTGTTTTCAATATCTGTGGGAAGCCAAGGTCTTAATTGAAACTGAACCTTAACCAGATCGATGTGGTTTGTCTTGTCTTTGTATCTCCCTTCTATCGTCTTAACCGAGTGTTTTAAAGTGTCTTTTACCTGATGTCTTGCTTGTTTTAGGATCAATATGATTAAAAGGAGCAGGCTGGTAATTCAGCGATTATTTCCAGTAAATTCCTCACAATAAAAGTAGACAGTGGCTCTGCTGTTGTAATGCCTTTGTTATGAAGCAGATAATGCAATGTGGTGCTTTCAGCAGCGGCTTAACACAGCTCAGCAGGGGGGAAGAAACCTAAAACCATTGAGTCTGTTAGCCTACAAAAAAGCACTGAGAAGTGAACACACAGACTTATAAAAGCATCGTTCTGTGATCTCACACTCAGACATGAGTTCAGTATGGCTTCACACTTGTTTGAGGGGGGGTGTTTACACATGCAGCTCTACCTGGTAATTTCTTGACTCTTTCAGGTGTTTTGTGTACGTGTGATATACCTGAAGAACACAAATAAAAGTGCCGCATCATGCATTATACAAGAGCAGCTCTGCTGCTGAATATCCACTCAAATATTAGAAAGAGAACAAAATTTAAGTAGGCTGTATCACAGCGTAAGCACTGAAATGACATCCAAACCACATTCCAACCAAAACCATCTGTACTGTACTAGTGCACTGATGGATAAACATGTACATAATGTACTGGTACTCCACTTATTTGAAATGAACATGCAGCAGCTATGATTGAAATATGCCAAGATAACTACAAAGTGTATATAAATACAAGCACCATATGTTTAAATCTAAATATCTACAGAAATTAAATCATCTTCCATCTGCTCTATTGAAATATCAGCACACAAAAATAAATCAAAACACCAGTCCAACAGGCTTCTTTATCTTCATGCAATCCCCAGGGCATTAATGCATCCATACAGCTACACGGAAGCAGTCGACTTCTAAGCACACTCATACATGAACAAGACACAGCATGTAATGCATCAGCTGTTTCCACAGGTGTGTAAAATCAAGCACCTAGCCATGCAGTCTCGATGTACAAACACTTGTGATACAAAATGGGTCGTTCTTAAAGCTCAGTGACTTCAAGATGGTACTGTGATGGATGCCACCTTTGCAATGAGACCGTTGGTGTAGTTTTATCCTTGCTGGATATTCCAGTCAACTGTAAGTGATAGTACTAGAAAGTGGAAGCATTTAGGAACAACAGCAACTCACAACTCACTTCACAGAGCTGAAGATCATGTAATGATATGCAAAAGTCATCAAAGCTTTGCTGATTCCATAGTCAAAGATTTCTGAACTTCTAATGCCAACCATCGAATGCAGTGTTGTAAACCAGTGGTTCTCAACTGGTGGGTTAGGACACTAATGTGCCAAAAAAAATTGTCACAGTCTTTGAAGCGTTTTTAAGGATTTTTTCTTTACAGCAGAAAGGAAACTAAAGAAGTGCTATATATATATTTATATATATATGTGTGTGTGTGTGGGTGGGTGGGTGTGGGTGTGTGTGTGTGTGTTAAATTTTATGGAAATTTAGATCTTTTTGGATTTCATTAGAAAGTGAAATAAACATTTCAGTTCCCAAACGGGGAACTGGCCTGTTCTATTCCAACATGACTGTGCCCCAGTGCAGAAAGCAAGGACTGTAGGGACATGGTTTGATGAGTCTGGTGTGGAAGAACCTGACTGGCCCTCATAGATCCCTGACCTCAGCCCTATAGAACACCTTTGGGATGAACTGGAATAGAGATTGTGAGCCAGACCTTCTTATCTAACATCAGTGCCTGACTTCATAAACGCTTTAGGGAATGAATGGGCACAAATTCCCACAAAAACTCCAAAATCTTGTAGAAAGCTTTCCAAGGAGGGTAGAGGCTGTTATAGGTTCACAAATGGGGGCAACTCCATTTTAAAGTACATGTATTTGAATACATTGTATGAATACTTTTGTCCATATAGCGTTGCTCCTCCAGGCATGTAAGGACGTACACAGTCTTGTTTCTTTGTCTCTGTCTCTGTTTTTATAATTCTGTTTTTGTACCAAAGCAAATATTTTTCTACAGCTGGTTTGCTCGGTTTCTGGATGAATAACATCACATTGCAATATTATTATTATATAACATTAGTATATTTTAAATACATGTTGAACAAAAAACACACTTTAGATTTCTTCTTGTTCTTTGTCAGATGGTAGTTGTGGTGGAAATAGTATACTTATTTCAAAAACTGAAACTTTATCTACGTGATCTGTCTTGTGTCTTGAATTTTTTATACTTCTCATGTGCATCACTCACTTTCTGCATATTACAGTCTTTATTCTAACAGAGATGTAGAAGTGATGTAATTACATCTGGGGCAAGTCCTGCTTTCTACACTCTTTCTATAACTCAAAGCCCATAACATTGGCTGTTTAATGATGTCTGTGAGAGCACAGACATGCTATGATGTTTCTTTATACTTAGAAATGTGCTTTTATGACTCCATATAAGGCTGAAAGATTTGATATTTAAATTAACTCTCTAAGTTTGAATACATTTGTTTCCAAAGATTTGATTTTGTTCAACTGTAACAGAACTGATGTGAACATGAAAATGTATTAGATTTGTTTGTGCAGGTGTTATTTCTGTGCATCCAGGTAGAGTTCAATATTAAAAGCAGCTTGTGGACAAATTCTCTCTTTTTTCCCACATTTGTTATGTCACCTTTAAGCGGAGTCGTAGCAGAGTTTCTGTGGCGACAATCAGTGTAATTGTTCTAAAGTCTGACACATGCAATCTGCTAAAAGCCCTGCAGCCTGAAGGCCCAGGTGTACCCGGGGATTACAACAGCAGAGGACAGGTGAAGTCAGCGCGCACTGACAGGAACACACACGCAAACGGAGCTCACTCCAGAACACACACATATGCATCAATGGCATGGAGGGATAAAATGTAGTCACATGGAAGCACACTAATAGTAATCAGTATGGCAAATCTGTTTTCAAAAGCCATCAAGCTCTCTGACTATGATTACTCAGCATTTTTTATTTTTATTTATTAAATTTTTCTTAATTTTGTGTATGCAATTTGAATAAGTCTTACAGGAATTTTAAAAAACGGTCAATGGTAACTGAGAAACGATGACTAAAAACAGTTTTCTGTTGACAATAACCGGCTCAGAAGGAAGCTGTTTTTAAAGTAGGTCCTTTAAATCACAAAATCCTTAACTAACAATTAAATCTGGAATGTAAGCCACACTGGGAGGTAAAGGCTCATTTATGCATGTTGCAATACCACTCAGGGCCATAGCTAGGGATTTTTTGCCCCCAGAAAGAATATTACACAGGCCCCACTCTTTACAACAAATGTTGTGTAATTTTTGCAAATATCTATGCATTTTAATGTATTTTTGGATCATAATTTCACCATTTATGAGCAATATTTTTACAATGGTTAAACTGAATTTACTTACATTATTTCACAGCGCTGGACTTCACCATTTGGACATTTCTAAGGGAGAAAAAGAGGCCCCACAGTATGTTATGTGATACAAATTTCAGTCCAACTGATTCATTCAGTTGCTTTTGATTCAATAATGACACTAGTTTCTAAGAAAAAATAAATAAAAACACTCTTTTATTGCAGGCTTCTCAAGGGCCCCTCCCTACTGTGGGCCCAGGTAATCAGTACCCTTTTTCCCCCTTGAGCTACACCCATAATACCACTTGTAGTCGTGGGGGCAGTGTTGAGCAATGTAGCCAACAGTTCAAGCCTGAGCAGCAAAACACAACAAATAGGAATCATTTTGAAAATGACGAGGCTTGACCTGGATTTTCTGAAGAAATATCGCCAAACACAGTGTGAGTTGTTAGAAACTGTATGCATACACTTTTTTGCATCTAACAGCCTTCACTCTCTTTGGAAGGCTTTCCACAAGATTTTAGAGTGTTTATGTGGGAATGTCTGCCCATTATGATGTCAGGCACCGATGTTGGATGAGAAGGCCTGGCTAGCTACCTTCATTCCAGTTCATCCCTAAGGTTCTTGATGGGGTTGAGGTCAGGGCAGGCAAGTCAAGTTAAAAGTCCAAACTCATCAGACCATGTCTTTATAGTCCTTGCTTTGTGCACTGCAGCACAGTCATGTTGGAATAGAACAGGGCCTTCCCCAAACTGTTGCCACAAAGTTGAAAGCATAGCATTGTTCAAAATGTTTTGGTATTCTGAAGCATTAAGATTGACTTTCACTGGAGATAAGGGGCCTAGCCAAAACCCTGAAAGACAGCCCCATACCATTCTCAGGTTCCCACTGCTCCACAGTCCAGTTTTTGGTATGCTTCTCAACACGCCATCCGGCACTTGGTATTGGACATGGTGATGTGAAGCTTGCATGCAGCTGCTCAGCTATAAAGCACAGTTTTTGTGCTTACAATAATGCCGGTGGAAGTTCAGGCTTCTTCAGCTACAGAATCAGCAGAGAGTTGGTAACTTTTACGCAGTCATTGAAATGCTGTTGTTTCTAAACGCTTCCACTCTCTAATAATATCACTTACATTTGACTGTGGGATATCCAGGGATGAGATTTCACCAACCATCTAGAGTGGTCTACTTTTTGCTCAGGGGCACATCAGCAGTACTGAGGAAGCTGTACATCCCCAGCAGCCACACCTTTTTCTACTTACACCACCATTAGACTTGCACTGGCGACCCTCCAGTTCCCAACCCAAGTCCCTGCAGAGTGCTGCCCCCAAAATGCCATTACTATTTCTTCTGTGAAGCTTATAAATGTGTTCACTCTCTCATGCTGCCTTTGCAGCCAGTGTGTTTTTGCATTGTACCCTTAAATTGTATAAAGAGATCATATTTCACCTATATTTGATGCTCTGTTGTGCTGTTGTTTTTGTGCTGTACTTTTGGAGCAACCTGGCTATTAGAATTTCCTTTGGGATTAATTAAATTCTTTCTTAATTAACAATTGGATGGAAGAAGACTTCAAACCTTGCTGCATAAAAGTTAAACTCTTGCTTTTCCTAAAGTAGAGAGAAAATACGACCTGATAAACTTTAAACACATCCAAAGAATATGTCAGAGAAAAGATTGTGTTATACAACGAGATAAATCTGTGAACATCCCTGAAGCCACACACTAATGATGAGCATTATTCATTTATCCACTGATGATGCTTTCTCGGTCAGCAGAAAGCCTGCAGATTGGCTGCCTTATTTTGCTTTATTCACTGCTACCCAAATCCATTAAACAAGTCCAGCGCTGGCCTGCAAGAAATAATTAGTCTACTGGATAGGTCAACTTAATCATTCCTGAAAATAATATTCAATTATCTCCTCGGCAACTTCTAGAGCACGTCTCCTATTTTTAGCCCCCCTCTGTTTTACAGAGATAGGCAGTTTGATCCTTTTTATGTCAAGCCTGCAACACAAAGCAACAGAGAGTCTGCGCTGCTAAACAGTCCTCGGCGGATAACCTATTATGCTTCTATAATAGCCCAAGCTTTCTCATTGTCTCTCCCTCTGTATGATGCACCGCTTGTGAGTCCCATCCCGCTCGATTATGGCTCCAGTTTCCCTTCAGCCTTATACCCACAGTCTTTCACAGAATGCCCTTGACTTGTACCTTTATTTAGTCCCAGCCAAAGTTGACACAAAATAAGTCAAAGATTTGACTCATCAGCTTAAATTACCTCAACCTGAATCATATTTAGCAGTCAATTATGGGCACTTTTTTCCATAATGACACCGGAATACTCAAAACTACTCAGGAGCAACAGCTTGTAGGCCAACATTTGAAGACACAAATCTCCATGTTGTTGTTAAAGCTGTATGCTAAGTTATCTGCAGAGGTCTGGTATCCACCAAAACAAATGACACACATGATCTACACTTGTTAAACATTGACAATTTTTCATCAAAAATGCTTTTCTTTGCAGGATGTCAGGAGACCCTTGAACCAGAGCTGTCTAAAATTGCGAGATAGTACAGGCATGAATCTTTCAATGGCTGTGTCCAAAACCACACACTCGTTGCCTCCTCCCTATCCACTATATAAGCATGTAGTGGACCATATAGTGGACTCAGCTGCAAAACACAAAAACTATTTTGAACACTACTCAAACGTGGTCAATAACATCATCGCCATCTGACAATTAAAACATTTAGCAACTACAGCTTATAGATTTCCATGACAACGGCTAAGGATCGAAATTAACGGTAGAATTTCACTGAAAACTGATCCTAATTGTAACCTATATTCCCAAAATAATACTAACAGATAAAGTTTTGTGACTTTAGTGGAAAAGTAGGAGAAATTTTTGTGTGTACTATCACTTATTTTTGCATTAAGATTAGGACTGGGCAATTAATTGCAAATTAGATTAAATCACAATATGGACTGCTGCAGTTTTCAAATCGCAAAAGGTGAAATTTTTTTAACCTGAAGTTTGTGTCAAAATACCAGTTTAAAACTTTTTTGCAGCAGAGACGTTAGGCATTTAATATCATGCAGTCATTCAAGCAGCATTTTTTTTGCAATAGTGTACAAAAAACATTTTTCTTTCATTTTTGCATGTTTTCTTGTTAAATTTAAGAATTATATAAAATTATTATTCCCTTTAATTCAACAGTTCATATCAAATTTGTAAAATGAGTCAACATCATCACAATTACATATTTTTTCAAAATTGTTCAGCCCTAGTTTAATCTAATATTGTGTTGGCTATAGTTTAGAATTAATTATTGTTTATGTTTGTTTGAAAATACATGGGATGGGGAATTTAAGAAATAATCGCATACTAAATCGCAATTGCAATATTGGGTAAAAAAATTGCAATTAGATTATTTTCCCAAATTGTTGAGCACTAATTAAGAAGAATGTCACATGTCTTGTAATCATCATAGGGAGAAAATGTTGCTTGGTCTTGAATCCTTAACACTTTTTTACAGATTATATACTTTGTTTAAACCAAGAAACAAAAAAAGCCCCAAAAGTGTTTTAATCAGTGTTCCTGTGCTCCTTTCGTTCGTCCGTCTTGTTTGAGACCAGCAACCGTGATGCATGATGGTAAATATTGCTGGGCAAGTGACTATCGGTTGTTCACCAATTTTTTACAATGCACTGTGGGATAGAATGAGTGCACTATATAGAGAATAACAATACTAACTGAGAATTCGGACACTACTACATGGTGTAGTCACTATATGGCACCACCAAGTGAATGGAGAGTGACTCAGACACAGCTAATACCTGGGTTTCCACTAAAGTTCTTCACAAGATAAAAGTAATATGTCTTAAATTTCGACTAATTACTAACCTGACACGCCAGATGGATGTGTTAAACACATCCATCCAGACAACGTCCCATAGATGGTGTTTGGGAAATGGCAGAGCCTTTGAAACAAACTCGGGAGGATGATTGGATGAACATTCTGTCTGTCACATCTTTACGGGCCAATCAGAGCAACAAAACATGTGATGTAGCCGCTACCGAGGAACATAACACGAACTATGGCTTTTGTCGTTTTTGAAAAGAAAACAACTCACTGCTGTTCTTTGTTCCTCTTTTAACAAAGAAATGTCAAGTGCTGATAAAACTGGCGCTGGCAGCATCCATGCTAATGTCTCATCAGCCTAATCTAGGCAGATTTACACATGAACCATATTTCTTTCCATTTCTTGATAATGGATTTAACTGAACTCGAGGCGATGTTCAGGGCTTTGGAAATGTTTTTTATCCCTCCCCTGACTTGTTCTTTTCCATAACCTTTTCTCTGAGTTGCCTGGGGTGTTCTTTTGTCTTCATGGTGTAATGGTAGCCATGAATACTGATTAACCAGTGACTGGATCTTCCAGGCACAGGTGTCTTTACACTACGATATACTACAATCACTACACAGGTCACTCAGGTGATCCCCATTTCACTAATTGTGAGACTACTAGCACCAGTTGGCTGGACCTCTGTTGAATTAGGTCAGTCACTTAAAAGGGGATGAATACTTATTCAGTCGTTTATTACATATCTTTAGTTGGCATTACTTTGAAGAAATGTTTTCACTTCGACATGAAAGACTTTCTTTTGTGATTTAAAAGAAAAGACAAATTATATTGACCAGGATTGGTTTATAAAATCAATAAAAGGGTAAACCATCCAAGGGGGTGAATATTTTTATCGGCACTGTAGGCAATGAAAAAGATTGTGTAGCTCTTTAGCCCATTAAAAAACACACTGCATTTATACATCCTGACAGAGAGCTTCATATGACACAAGCTCATGCACCATAGCGCTGTGCCAAGTTGGAGAGAAGGAGAACTAGTTTGATATCAACATAACACACGGCAAATCATGATATCAAAAGTGAATTTTCAATGCAGGAGAGGTAGAGACAGAGGAGTGGGGCAAGTGAGTGAGAAGGGCGCTTGAAGGTGCTGCTCTGAGTAATCAATCACCCACTTAAATGACTTAGACAGATGTGATTTTTGAGAGTATACATCAGCAAGCATGAAAAGTATTTGCATTGTTTATTACCATGCTAGAGCACACTTTATACAGTAAATATGTCACCAAAGTCAGTCCAATAAAACTGTTGATGAGCTCTTCACCATTAAGTTCATGCCCAAACCAAGAATCCTCGCTAAGTGAGGAGGTTTGAAGAAGATTGTAGATAATGTCACATAAGTACAGGCTTTATGCTGTCATACTGCAGAGTACAGAGCAATTTTGTGAAAGACCAGGCAGGTAAACTGGCACAGAAACACAATCAGCAACTACAGCATGCACAGACATGTAAACACAAAATGCATTTGCAGCTCCGTGAGGCAAATCTGTCTCAAACACAACCTGCGAACTCCATTTCACGCATAACCTCTCTCGCTCTCATCGCCTCTGTCAGCGTCTCTCCCTCCGTCCGCGTCTCTATCACTCTCCCTTTCTCGCTCGCACTCCCTCACCAGTCACAATAAAGACTTAGAGAATAAATAAATAATCCAGGGTATATTCTGTGCTCCAGGAAACGGCATAATTGTCATCGGAAGAGGGAGGCAGTGGGAGTCATCACTTGTCCAGACGATTTATAACCTTTGAAGTTGGATTTAAGCAAAGCACAGCATTGCCGTTGTGTTGCCAGATACTGTCACGTCTCAGAGAAGGGCCTCGCTTTAGGCATGCGTGCACACAAACTCTCTCTGTCTGCATCATCCACTGCTGAAAACTCTGGGCTTCACTCTGTTTTACTCTTAAGTATCTCATTTTGTCTTGAGCATTTTACCCAACAATGTTAATCCAATCTCAAGGTACGAGTCATGCAAGGATAACCCCTCCCCTCGCTGACCACTGATGTGACTCAGCAGAGGAAGGAAATTAATGTTTGACTCAGCTGGAGCCACAAAATGATACTGCCCATGGAGAATAATGCCTAAAAAAAGGCACGACGTGATAATTTGTGACATTTTCATAGAACAAATTACTATTTTTATACTTTTCCATGGAATCACAGAGCAGCTTGTAGATAAAATTAAAGGCCAAACAACACTTCAAAACAGCTTTAGTGCTCTTTCACACTGCAATTCTGGATCTCATACAGAAGGATTACCATCATTTTTGTCAGAATATTCCCTCACTTAGGGTTGTTTTGAGCTTTTCAAAAACTGAAGTTTACTGGTGGAGTTTCAGGGGCAACACAGTGACTCATTCAGCCTGTTCTGGCATCTTTGAGGTGGAGAAATAGTTCCTTTGATATTCTGCAGATCATTCAATAGACCCTGAAGTACTCTGATGACCACTCAACAGTCACAGAGTTACTCTGAAGACCACTCAATGGTCCCAGAGTTACTCTGATGACCTCTCAAAAGTCACAGACACTCTGATGACCACTCAACAGTCACAGAGTTACTCTGCAGACCACCCAACAGTCCCAGAGTTACTCTGATGACCTCTCAACAGTCACAGAGTTACTCTGATGACCTCTCAACAGTCACAGTTACTCTGAAGACCACTCAACAGTCACAGACTTATTCTGAAGACCACTCAATGGTCCCAGAGTTACTCTGATGACCTCTCAACAGTCACAGAGTTACTCTGAAGACCACTCAATGGTCCCAGAGTTACTCTGATGACCTCTCAAAAGTCACAGACACTCTGATGACCACTCAACAGTCACAGAGTTACTCTGAAGACCACCCAACATTCCCAGAGTTACTCTGATGACCTCTCAACAGTCACAGTCACTCTGATGACCACTCAACAGTCACAGAGTTACTCTGATGACCTCTCTACTGTCACAGTCATCCTGATGACCCCTAAACAGGCACAGACACTCTGATGACCTCTCAACAGTCACAGTCACTCTGAAGACCACTCAACAGTCACAGAGTTAGTCTGAAGACCACTCAAAAGTCACAGAGTTACTCTGATGACCTCTCAACAGTCCCAGAGTTATCCTGATGACCCCTCAACAGTCAAAGTCTTTTTGATGACCACTCAACAGTCACAGTTACTCTGATGACCACTCAACATTCACACACACTCTGATGACCACTCAACAGTCACAGAGTTACTCTGGTGACCACTCAACAGCCACAGAGTCAGAAAATCAGAAAAAAACTATCAAATACTGTAAGAACCTTACTGTGGCCCAATGCCTCACCTCATATTCACATTTGCACTACTCAATCTATTTACTGTTACGTATTAAACTGGATCAAAACTTGTGCTTATGAATACGGCTGTTCAGCACTGAATGGTTTCCAAACTACTCCAACCCTTGCTGCTTGCTTCGCTTCATAAGAATGCGTAGAGACTTAAAAAGAATACAGAGTTGCATACAACCTGCATCATCAGGCTTGCAGAATGCAAAAGTGGTATTGTGGTTATCAAATTCATACAACAGTGGGTCAGCACTACTACCAAACCAGTGTTTCCTCATTCTGCACTCAGTTTTCAGAGTCTCCACAACTTTTTTGTGTTTTTTTTTGTCTGCAGACACACCAGATCTTCTGCTGAATTTTCAACAGCAAGAGCAGCTTTTTTTTCTTCAAGACCACATGGTGCAAACAATCAGGGGCAATTTTAAAGCTGAAAGTCTTTCAAATCAACATAAAACATAACGGCTTCAAAGGTAAATGCAGGCTGCATCATGGAGAATTTGCTCATTTTCTAAATGTACAGCCCAAAATGCAGTCCAGGCAAAGACTAATCATTTACTTGTAAGAGGAAATGAGTGAGATTGCCTGAAGTATTCTTTCATATGAAGGCATAGACAGCATGGTTTAAGAGATTGGAGAAAGGACAGCTGGTCAGAACATATGATAGGCTATTCATCACACAGAGTGTAATAAAGAGGTGTAAAATCAATCTGCTGTCATCAAGCCTAACACAGAAACGATCTTTTTAAAGCAGATTTGTTTTTTTATTTTTCTTTTAAAATGAAATTTTTAGGACGATGTCTTGTGAACAACTGCTATGCACAAAATCCATAAAAAAGGACTAAAATATAGCTGTATTCATGCTAGGTCAGTAGCTGCCAACATGTTATTTAAACCAGTGGTTCTCAACTAGTTGAGTCACAGGACCCACCATCTATTCCTCAAGGAGAATTGTGACCCAAATTTTAGAGATTTTTTTTGTCAGTCAGATGTATATAATACAAAATAGTAGAGCTTGGGCCTATGACAGTACCAAAGATGTAACAAAACAATGAAAAAGGCCAAAATATACATGTTTTTAAAGTCTCAGGCAATTTGGCGTAATTTTTTCCCCAGCCATTCATCCGCAACCCACTGAAAAGGGCTTCACGACCCACTTTTGGGTTCCGACCCACCAGTTGAGAACCACTGATTTAAACAATGTGCATGTGCACATACTCCCTTCATAGAGCAACAACGTTTAAACTTACAAATATGGCTGATGCATGAGCATTTGTGTCATTGATTGATGAATGGTTGCTACTCAAAGTGAGCTAAAACTACAACCCCCCCATTCCGAAAAAGTTGGGGCGCTGTCTGAAATGTAAATAAAACAGAATGCAATGGTTCACAAATATCATAAAATCATGTTTTATTCACAATAGAGCATAAACAGATGTTGAAACTGAGACATTTGACCATTTTATGAAAATTGTCAGCTCATTCTTAATGTGATGGCATCAACACATCTCAAGAAAGTTGGGACAGGGCAGCAAAAGACTGGAAAGTAAGTGATACTGATGAAAAACAGCTTGAGGAGCATTTTGCAACTAACTAGGTTAACTGGCAATAGGTCGGTTACATGACTGGGTATAAAAGGAGCAGAAATAAAGATGGGCAGAGGTTCACCAATCTGTGAAAAATGGCATCTAAAAATTTGGAACACTTCAGAAAAATGTTCCTCGATGTAAAATTACTAAGACTTTGAATATCCCACTGTATGTAGAGTAATAATATCATCAAAGATTCAGAGAATCTGGAGGAATCTCTGTGCGCGAGGGGCAATGCCAAAGGCCAGTTTTGGGTGCTTATGATCTTCAGGCCCTGAGTTAGCAAATTATCACAAAATTATTAGCAACTCTATGAAAAGTCCCTTATTCTTAAATTATTTCCCAACTACTGTTAACCAGAGTAAGACATTTTTAACACAGCTTCTCCTCATTTAACACATTTTTATTTTGGATGTTTACATTTATTTTACTTTGCACACTGAAACCAAATTATTTCTTCAAAAAAAAAAAAAAAAACTACCAGTCTTTATTATAAGGCTCCTCTAGATTTGACCTTTTGTTGAGCCACAGCACACAGCACTGTTGTGCAATGATGTGCTTGAACTAAAAAAATCAAGTTAAAACTGAAGGTTATCTTCCAACTGACCTATGGCTAAGTCCCGCCCTCAAACGCGATGAGCCAATCACAGTGCGTATACAACTCCAATACACTTGAACTTCGGCTGCCTGGACGTCCATTGAAATGAATGGGAGAAAGTCCGTTTTTGTCCGGTTTTATGAGTTTTTTTTTAGATTTTAAATTAAAAGTGGTCAAACGGTGTTCATGGGGTACATGCGACTCCAACACAAGGTATCCTGAGAGGCTGGGCGACAGAGTGTATTTTTTACCATTTCCTAAGCCACATCTAAACCGAGAAAAGTGTCTTCTCTGTATTCAAGTTTTGCGGTAGACCACAGCATCAACTCAACGTGGATAAAATTAACAACATCTGTTCTAAGGTAAGCCAACATCGTATTTGAGGCAGCATATTGTCACTTTGCTGGAAAGAAATATAAAGTTATCTTTAACTTAGCTTAGCTGCGTTGTTCATTGTGTCATGTTGTTTGCTGGGAGTTCATTGGCATTTTTTGTTCTAGTTTTTGTACTTTGTTGATCGTACATCATTGTTAGCTGTTGTCCAAAGGGCTCTAGTTAAACTAACATCAACTTCTGGAGCTTAGCTTCGTTAACTTATCTGTAATAGCCGAGATAACAAAGGTTGGCAAACGTTATGCTGAATGAGTCAATGTAAATATATTATAGCACCAAACTAATGGAAAGACACTCTTGGTAAAGATGGTAAAAGGCTGTTATATTTGTCATAATCTGAGCCAAAAACCTTAACTTCAGCAGCACTTTGATGCTGATCCTCTATCTCGTGGTCTGAGATTGTGATGGCAACGAGATGCAGTTTATCATGTTTGCACTGGGACCTGTGAATTTTGGCTTGTAACTGAAGCTTTTTATCGACCTTCTCAACAATAAAATGATTAATATATCCCTCCAATGTGTAGTTTAGACCCTTTTGGTGACTTCTAGATGATATGTGATCTTTCTGTCTCCAGAAATCATCAGTGGCCTCCTGTGAAATGTCTCCTACTGTGACAACTGCAATAGTGCCAATCACTGAATGTTCATTGTTTGTCCAAGTGAGTGGAGGGGGCGTGGCTTAGCCATAGGTCAGTTTCACACAGTATAACACATTCCGTAAAGATTTGAGTTGTCACTGAGAAAGCGTCACAGAAAAAGAAAGAAGTCATGCACAGTGCAGGAGAAGGATACAGCATGTCCAAGCTTCGAGAGCTGAAGTGAGAAGTATCATCAAGAAATTCAAAGAGGGCCGCACAGTCCAGAACAAGCCTGGCAGAAGTACAAAGAGAAAGACTTCAAAGACTTGGAAAAGAAAAATAGTGAGAGATGTGTCTAAAAACACCAGAACAACTGCCAAGACTCTATTAAGCTAAGGACAACCTGGAGAAGGAACATGCATACTGGAAGCAAGTCCTTTGGTCAGACGAAACCAAACTAGAGCTCTTTGGCCACAGAGACGTTGTTTATGTTTGGCGTAAGAAGGGAGAGGCATATCACCTAAAGCAGGGATTCTTAACCTTTTCAGGCCACGACCCCCGAAATAAAGGTGCCAGAGACCGGGGACCCCCACTGTACCTGAAGGTAGTCGAACAGTCATGAACATTCATGAATAGTGGTGTGCAGGCAAGGCTGTCCATAAGGGGGGGGACCCAGCCAAACTGGGGGCCCATAGAGGTCAGCAAAATCATGCTCTGTTTAACAGCTCTTAAGGAAACTTTTCACAGGAAGGCTAATAAGTTCATTCTCATCTGCATTAAAAAAAATGAAATTAACACTGATGTTCAGAGAAGTTACATCAGTTATGTAGACAGGTTCAACATCAACAATAACTATATTGTTGTGTAATATATATAATAGCCATGATGTTATCAGCTTCTCGGCATGTGAAGACTGTAGGTAATAATTCACATTATTATATCTTTATCAGACTGTGCTCAGCATGGAAGCTATTGCAGTCCTTATGTTACTTTTCATTTAATCTGTCACCCGTCTGTATCACAATCCCAGCTAATAAAGCAATTTTCTGCTTGTTTGCAGACTTCAGTGTTGTGTAGGTGCAAAGGAAGTGATGCATTTAAAGATACCAGCCACCACAACAACAATTTCTTTGTGATAAATTGGAAAGGAAATGAGCACGACCCAGGAAAAACAAAACTAAAAAATTACAAAGGATGGAGCAGTTTTACATGAATATCAATTTCAGAAAAAGTGCTTCAGTTTCTCCAGTATTAGCATGCATGTGAACAGGCCTCTGTGAGGCCACATTTCCTTACCTGCTCCAACATTATTCATCTTTCAATTAATGCTCAGCTCTTCCTCGTGCCTGCTGTGGTCTCAGCTCACCCATCAGACCCCCTCAGTACCATCCAGCCTCACAGGAAGCTCTTCTATTAATGAAGATCCAAGCAGGCGTCTTCCTCATTGGAGATAACTGCAGGCTCATGTATGAAAGGGTGCTCTCTTGTGGCCAGAGGGGGGAAATCTGACCCAGCACTGGATTGACAGCTCATAATGTGCTCTCATAAATCTAGAGTACTGCTGCTGGACTTATTATAGACTCTAGATAGAGCTTTCTACCACATATTCATGTGAGGAGCAGATTTAAATGATTTTAAGGTACTGACTTTAGAGAGGGTGTGAGAGAGAGAGATGATGAAAGCTATGATAGAAATGATGGATATGATTTTTAGCATGTACTTTTGGCAGAAGGGGACACCTTGTATTCTTGGTCTGAAAAATACCAGACCCTGATGAAGGCTACATGCCGAAACGCGACGGTCTAAAAAAGTTATTCTTTTAACTACAAGTGTTGCTGGAGATTTCTGTTCTCTGAAAAATACCAGAAAAATGACAAGTAATCTCAACAATTTAATAGATTCTAATAATCATAACATGCAAACAGAGCAATGCACTGGAGATATTCAACAATCAACATTGAATGATTTGATGTAAATCACCTTAAAATAAAAACTTATTTACTGATGTGTTTTGTACATTTAATAATTTGAACATTCAAACAGTCTAACTTTAATGAAAATGTAACAAACTGAGATCAATGAATCTTTATAAAATCGTCTGCATTTTTTGTCCAGTATAACAAACATAGTTTTTGAAACATACATCCACCGCCTATCCGAGGTCGGGTCGCCATGGCAGCGGGCGAAGCAAGTTAGCCCAGACATCCCTCTCCCCAGCAAATTTTTCCATTTCCTCCTGAGGGCTTCCGAGGCGCTTCCACACCAGATGGGATATAGTATCCCTCCTGCGTGTTCTGGGTCTTCCCATTTCAAGGTGGCCGGAAGACCTCCACTGGGAGGCAACCAGGAGGGATCCTGATCAGATGCCTGAGCTACCTCAACTGGTGAAGGAGCAGCGGCTCTACTTTGAGGTTCCTCTGGATGTCCGAGATCTTCATGCTAGCTCTTGAGGCTGAGTCCAGCGACCCTCCTGAGGAATCACATATCGACTACTTGTATGCACGATCTCATTCTTTCAGTCATTACCCAGAGTTCATGGCCATAGATCAGGGTTGTAACATAGCTCGACCGGTAAATCGAAAGCTTTGCCTTCCAGCTCAGCTCCCTCTTATTCTCAAATCTTAATACAGTATGATGTAAGGAAGCCCTAAGAGGACATACATCTGTGTTTTATTTTAGTCTTTTTTGCCATAATAATGAGTACATTTAGGTTGTTACCTTGACAAAGCTGTTAACAAATCTGGTTTTCTCAAATTTTGAAATCTCAAGATAATCAAAATTTCACTTGCATCACAGGTCAAAAGGTAAGAATCGGCTTTTTAACCACATTTCTTGGCCTATCTCTTTGTTCAATCATATGTTGTTTTTCCCACGGAACAAATGAAGTGGCTCACAATTTTTGGAAATCTGGGTCATTATTTCTCAACAAGGAGGTGGTGATGGAACCTAAAGCTAAACCAGTTGACACCCGCTGCTATAAGACACAAAACATCCATCTGTTCAGTATTTACTAGTAATTCTGGCTGTAAGATAACTGAGAAAACCACATTGCTCCAGACCAAGCAACATTTCATGAATAAAACCCGAGTAAAGTTCAGGAGTCTAATGGGGATTAATTTATGTTTAAACCATCCGCGAAGTATGTTGCACAAATGGTCGCTCGCTTAAGCTTTGTACCCTTTAACTACAGCTAACATAGCTGTGCTAGCTATGCATTGATGTTACTAAGTAAACCAATGTAGCTACGTTAGCTTTTGCTTTAGCAACATGAGCTTTAGCAAACTAAAGGTTAACGTAGCTCATATCTTAAGTCAACGCTGTTACCACAGCTTAAGTAAGCACAGCATGAGCTAACATAACTCTTTTAGCTATGATTTTAGCTAAGGTAGATGTGTTACCTACATAGCTTATGTATCTAACGTAGCTTCATTAGCTTTAGCCTTAGCCACGTTAGCTGTGTTAGTGTTTTCATCAAGCACTCTTTTCCTAAAAACAGACTGTTACTTAGCTTTATATATTTTGTTAATACACTGAACAAAAATATAAACACAGCACTTTTGTTTTTGCTCACATTTTCCATGAGCTGAACTCAAAGATCTAAGACTTCTTCTATGTACACAAAAGGCCTATTTCTCTCAAATATTGTTCACAAATTTGTCTGAATCTGTGTTTGTAAGCACTTCTCCTTTGCCAAGATAATCTATCCATCTCACAGGTGTGGCATATCAAGATGTTGATTAGACAGCATGATTATTGCACAGGTGTGCCTTAGGCTGGCCACAATAACAGGTCCCTCTGAAATGTGCAGTTTTACTATATTTGGGGAGGGTGGGCGCAGAAAAACAGTCAGTATCTGGTGTGATCACAATTTGCCTCACGCAGTGCAACACATGTCCTCTGCATAGAGTTGATCAGGTTGTTGATTGTGAAATGTTGGTCCACTCCTCTTCAGTGGCTGTGCTAAGTTGCTGGATAACAGCAGGAACTGGAACACGCCAACGCCGACCCAGAGCACCCCAAACATGCTCAATGGGTGACATGTCCGGTGAGCATGCTGGCTATGCAAGAACTGGGGTGTTTTCAGCTTACAGGAATTGTGTACAGATCCTTGCAACATGGGGCCGTGCATTATCATGCTGCAACATGAGGTCATGGTAGTGGATGAATGGCACAACAGTGGGCCTCAGGATCTCATCACGGCATCTCTGTACATTCAAAATGCCACAAATAAAATGCATCTGTGTTTCTTGTCCATAACATACACCTGCCCATACCATAATCCCACCGCCACAATGGGCCACTCGATTCACAACGTTGACATTAGCAAACCGCTCACCCACATGACACCGTACACGCTGTCTGCCATCTGCCCTGTACAGTGAAAACCGGGATTCCTCCACGAAGAGAACACCTCTTCAAAACATCATGGAATGTCAGCATTTGCCCACTCAAGTCGGTTACGATAACGAACTGCAGTCAGGTCAAGACCCAGACCCACAGATGAGCTTCCCTGAGATGGTTTCTGACAGTTTGTGCAGAAATTCTTTGGTTATGCAAACCGATCGTTGCAGCAGCGGTCCGGGTGGCTGGTCTCAGACGATCTTGGAGGTGAGGTTGCTGGATGTGGAGGTCCTGGGCTGGTGTGGTTACACGTGGACTGCGATTGTGAGGCCAGTTGGATGTACTGCCAAATTCTCTGAAACGCCTTTGGAGACGGCTTATGGTAGAGAAATGAACATTCAGTTCACGGGTAACAGCTCTGGTGGACATTCCTGCAGTCAGCATTCCAATTGTATGCTCCCTCAAAACTTGCGACGTCTGTGGCATTGTGCTGTGAGGTAAAACTACACATTTTAGAGTGGCCTTTTATTGTGGCCAGCCTAAGGCACACCTGTGCAATAATCATGCTGTCTAATCAACATCTTGATATGCCACACCTGTGAGGCAGATGGATTATCTTGGCAAAGGAGAAGTGCTTACAAACACAGATTTAGACAAATTTGTGAACAATTATAGGCCTTTTGTGTACATAGAAAAAGTCTTAGATCTTTGAGTTAAGCTCATGAAAAATGGGAGCAAAAACAAAAGTGCTGAGTTTATATTTTTGTTCAGTGTAAATTTCGCAGGTCAGGTCGCTAACTTTTATCTTTTGATACCAAAACCAATGCTGCTGAGCTAGCTTTTGCTTAAGCATTATGAGCTTTATCAAACTAAAAGTTAACGTACCTATGTTAACTATGTAGGTACACAGCTCATAGCTTAAGCTAAGATAGCTACCTTAGCTTTAGTAAACATAGCATGAGCTAACACAGTTTCGTTAACTTTGATTTAGCGACAAAGCTGCATAACCTACATAGCTTATGTACGTAATATAGCTTCCTTAGCTTTGATTTAACAATTTAGCTACATAACCTAAGTATCGTATGTAGGTAACATCCGTTCATTAGCTTTGATTTGGCAACGTAGTTACATAACCTGCATAGCTTATGTAAGTAACACAGGTTTATTAGCTTTATCCTTAGCTACATCAGCTGTGTTCAAGTGTTTTTGCAAAGAACAAACTTTTTTCCTGTAAGCTGTTTAGTCGACTATTAAACATTTTGTAATTTGGTTTTGCAGGTCACCTCTTTTTTTTTTTTTTTTTTTTTTTTTACTTTGAACATTTGGTATCTTAACTTTTACTTTAATCTGTACCCTAACTGGAAGTTTAATCCAATTTTATTTTGAAAGTTTTTGTGTATTTTTGTGTTTTTTTTTTTATGGAGGCTGTTCCTTGAAAGAAATTGCAAAACTTTACTGTTCTGGTTTGCCAAATGTCTCATTTTACCCAACAGATAGACAGACTGGCAGGCTGACAGACAGACAGATTGATAGATAGTTTTGCAGTGATAACATAAACTCACAAAATGAATCCTGCTGTGTCCTTTGTGCGCTCTAGGCTCCGGGTTTTCTATCTCTCCCCTCCCATCTATTTCCTCCTCGCTGCTCCTACTTTACCTTCACTTGTTCAGCCTTCACTCTGAGAGGAGGAGGAGGGTGGTATGTGATTGGCCAGGCGGGGACTGGTAGTCCGGAGGCTGGCATTGTGCTTCTCGTTCATCCCCGTGTTCTTGTTTACACCTCTCGGACCGGGGACGAGTTAAGACACCCGGGAGGACGGAGCAGAGCCCGGGATTCAGTCTGCAGAAGACGCGCCTACCTGACAGCATCTCCCTGCGGTACTTATTCTGCAAGTTTCTCTTCCCCTTGGAGTGAGACTCTGCTTCTCTTCATTTCTTTCACCAAGAGCAGAAATGCGTCAAACTTTTTGGTGACTTTACGCGGCAGCTCTGCGCTCATGGCTGCCAGTCAAGCGGCTTGTAGGCGCTGCTGGGATTGATATCTATCAGGAATTGTCCCGCGAGATTTTTCCTTTTTTTATTCACTGGGTGTGATATCTTCGAACCAGGTCAAACTTTGGAAATTACACCCTTTCCCTGTCTCTCGGATGTTAAAGCGCTGATCGGTGATGGATGTGTTTTGAGCGTTACAATCTGTTTGCGTCAAGAGTGAGTAATTTACAAAAAACTACTACTTCTCGCATCAGTTACTGGACTATTTTCTCACTTTCCGTGAAGACTGTTGGAAAGGAGCCACTCGTTGTGCCTCTTTCACCGCAGGTTACGCTGCGTGGACAACCAGGGACGTTTCGCAGCGGCGTAGCCGGGAAAGATGCTCTCTGTTCGGGTGCTGCGTGAGCCATGCCGCGCTCCTCTGGTTCTTCTCCTCCTGGTTGGGGGATATGTCGTGTCTGCCACTGGTAAGTTTATGAGTTTTTGGATGTTATCTTTGGGAAGAATGTGGTATTTAAAAAGACATATTCGTGCGCAAAATATGCACAAAAGTCTCGTTTAATTGAACTTTGCAGACATGAATAAAACACTCAGTTGTCCTTTTCCTTGGATCAAGCTTTAAAGACACGCCAAACATTCAATTTTGGTTCATGGGAATTAAAAAGCAATATATGGGAATATTTAGGGCAGGGGGATATGGAGCAAAAATCCCATCCGGATGATTTTTTGCTGAATAAAGGTACACTTTATATCTGGATATGTATATTTTTTGTTTTCTGCTTCAAAGTCAGATCTTAGTCAGGTCTATATAAGCCAAATGTGATTGGCAGCTCCACAATGTAAACATATACTCAGAAAATAAATACACCATTGAATAAAAATGGTGCACAAATAAAATTAGATCAATAAAACCCCAATTTTAAGATTGTAAATACATTATTCTGTAGTCTTCTGTTAGTTTTTCTTACTGTTAACAGCCTTTTTGCAGAGCACTAGACCTGCTATCTCAATAGAATCAACTTTATTGGCTTAAACCATATTGCCACATCATATATTTGTTATAAAAATATGCCAGTATATCTTAAAAACTTGATATATTGCCCAGCCCTACTAGATTGTCCTTTTTTCTTTGTGTCAAGCCTCAAAGACCCACCAGGCTCCAACTTTCTGTCCATGGGAATTCAAAAACAATGTCTTGGATTATATTGCATACCTATAACAGTGCAGAGGTCTGAGGTCTCCTGCTGATCTGCACTTTTTTCACCCACAGCAGAGTCTCCAGTCTTACAGTAGCAAGATCCGAGCTCAGAGCTCTCTTTTCTACTTGGAGCGGAAAAATCAAACTCCCCCGGTGTGCAGGGAGTAATTAAGGTTTTGCTCCATGCCTCCTCGGCCTCTCCAGAAAAGAAAATGCTTTGTGAAAAGTAAGACAGAGCTGGAAGAGCTTCGGGGAAAGATATTCTTTTAAAGAAAAATATTTCAGAATCTAAATTTAGGTGCTCTTGTTCACGGCTTTGGTGTACAAGTTGTTGAAGAAATAGTGGAATCTCTCAGTCAGGCATTAATCATTTGTTGGTTTTTTAATCTTTATTTTATCAGACATGGTTTCTGAGTGTGAACAGAGCAGGCTTTGATCAGTGGATGGATGCCTTCAAAGACTAATGGAGATGAAATCACTCTGCAGGTCAGTGTTTGGGAGCTGATGGGACAAAATCCTGGACACCAAGGTGACACTGCCCATCTCCAGTGTTACATTAATGATTAAACTCAGCGTGCCCTGGTGGTATTCGTGCCTGGAGTTTTTGCTCCCCTCCCTTTTGCCAGATCAGATTGAAAACAGAAATCTGAGGGTTTAGTGGATTGTGGATTAAGCTCCATTTACAGTACAAAAAAAGAACAATGCAGACAACTGCTGCAAGAAATAGATCCGCCATCTGGTGAAGAAGTCCAAATTCTACTTAATGACAGAACCAATGATTGGCTGTCTGGGATGGTGGACATTTCTTTCACGAAGGCCAATAAGAGCCGCTGTCACACCTCCCAGGGTTCTGGCGAATGTGTGAGTGAGAGTGTGTATTGTTCACTGAACAGGCAGAGCAGAAAAGCAGCTTACGTTTATTAAAATTGTGGACCATTCTGAAATCCTTGCATGAGAAATGAGAAACATTGATATAAAAACAGCTGAGGATTGAAGGGAGGATAGAGGACACCAGTGGGACGAAGCACAGACAGTACGTTCATCTGCAGTTAGCAAAAGTGGAATTACTGTTTTATTTTGACTGAAACTGGACTTTTCAAATGTTTTTAAGACCATCTGTAATCATGCTGAATAGATTCTAGAGATCACTTTACTTTTGCATTTGTACACCTTAACTGGAGTGGGAATTCTGCACATGCTCCAAAGCTTCCCTGCTGGACTTTGGCTCAGAAACTGAACATCATAAATACCATAAGTCACTAATAATGTGTGATACTGGATTTTTGCTGATATCCGTACAAAGAGAGGCTGAGTCAAGCAGAGCTGAGAGAGGAAGTAGACGGTCTGGTTGTTGTTTTTACATTCGGGGCTTCATTCATAATGTTCAGAACTCACAGGCCCAGTCCACACGGAGACGAAAACAATATATTGCCGTTTTGTTTTAAAAACATTTTCCGTAAAGACTGGATAGTTTCAGGAAATATCCGCGTAGGCACGGAACCACTGAACGACTGAAACCCACTATTGTTGTTTTGGCCGGACCTGCGCAGGTGTCTTAAGAGAGCTACGCTGTGTGTGACGTAATCGTTTCAAGAAAGATGCGGTTGGCCATCCACACGGAGACAAAACAGTAGTCGTTTATGGATTTGTGCACTCTGGGAGCCGTTTTCAAAAAGTATCATTTACAGTCACCCAAAACGCTGTTACCGTGTGGATGAAACGCCGATATGGAAAGAAACTTTTGCATATACTCCTGAATCTGTCTCCGTGTGGACGGGGCCACAGTAAGCTCTTCTTGAGTGTGTGGTGCCCTAGTCATCCACCTATACTTAGTACTGCAGTTATACCATTACTAGCTGATGTATGATTTATTCCAGGGTTGGAGCCAAAAGAGTTAAATATCTGGGGCTTAGCCCAAACTTAAAAGGGTCTGGAAACATGAAACCAAGATTTTTTTTGCCTATTAGGCAGTCATACGCCCTATTTTCAAGCCATCTGAAACACAAATGAAGATTTAAAGTGCCACTAAATCTATCTAAAGAATAAAAATCTCAATGTGCCTTATATCACAACGTTTCAGGATGATGTGATTGAGTCTGTATCATCTTATCTTGGATTCTTGAGTGATGATTCTTTGACTTTTAAGCTTTATATTGGGCGACTTGTAAAAAAGTTAAACTTATCTACTTCTATGCTGCTGATTGGTTATGGTGATGTTCTGTACATGCATGCTTCTTCTCAATGCCTTAAATCTTTGGCTACCTAGGCACTGAGGTCTGTTGGCCTTCTCTGACCACTCGTCAGCTAAATCGCTGGAATGTCCTTATTTATAAGGCTGTACTTAATCTGCTTTCATCTTATTTGTGTGATTTTATTCATGTGAAAAGTGCTGAAAGCTACAGTCATTGCTCTGTGACTCAGTCACACATTTACTTTTGCTATTATTTCCAAAGTCCATCTTGAAACAGGTAAAAGGAGTTTAAGGTATGCTGCCCCTGCAGCTGGAATCTGCTTCAGGAGACCTTCTGTCTTGAGGAACTGGTCTCTTTAAACCTTTTAAAAGGTAGATTGAAGGCATTAGAGAAAGACGTATCAGGTTGTGGATTTTTGACTGATGACCTTCTGCTCTGTGACTCAGGAGTTGTTTTTATTTGTGATTATATTTGCTCTGTTTTTTATGTCTCTGTCTTTGTTAAATGTGCTGCTGCTTGTTTTGGCAAGGACACTCTTGTAAATGAGATTTTTCATGAGATTTTCCTGATTAAGAAAAAAATACATATTTACAGTGGTACAGTTCCACTTAACAAGACATCCTTTATAACCCAGACCATTTTTGAAATCTAACTGTTCTCAGTGTCCTCATGTGAAACCAGCATGTGGAAGATCAGTAATTTTAACAGAAAAATGGCAGATGTCTTTTTCCTAAAGTTAATCAGCATAGTTAAGGAAGGTATTGTTTTTAAGTCTAAGATTGGCACTATTGGTTTGGGGAAAAAAAAATAGGATGCAAAATATTATATACAAGTTAAAGTTTGAGGATAAATAAATTGACAAATTTCAGTCCTTAAAACACACTCGATAGTGTAAAGAATGATGACTAAAGAAAGGTCTGCTGGTCCAGCATAAACTCTATTGTTTTATATGCTCATGCAGCCAAAATTTACAGCTGATCTAGGCAGATTTAAATATTGGCTGATTTTTCAGGTCTGCTGAAACTGATAATGCTGATAATATGATGCACCCCTAATAAGAAGTAACCGTGCTTTCAGAAACAGGTTTATATATGAAAATGCAGAAAAAGTTCATATTTATTGTGATGTTAGAAGTCCCTTTTACACTGCATTGTCAATATATGGTGTTGGAAGTTAGAAAAGACTGTTCCATTTTTTCATTTTGGCTACAAGAATGGCATTTTCTAGTGTGATCCATTTCTATGTTACCATCCATTTCCTGTGATTAAAATTGTCGAAAGACAAAATCATGGTTGAAATTGAAACTGAGTTAATTACCCACCTCTAGGCATACTTTTACACCTCACAGACATTTTCCTTTTTTGTATTTATTTATTTATTTATTTTTTTGCTCCTATTATGATAGGACAGCTGAAGACAAACACCAAACATTAGTGGGATGCGACTCTAACCTCCGCTCCACTAACAGAGCCTAATTGGCACTGGACAGCTCACAGACATAAAAACAACTTTACCTTCACCTCAGTCAGGACTGCTCCCGTATACTTTTCCTTTTTTTTTGCTGCAACTGTAAGGCAGGCCATGACCAGCAGCAGCTGAAGATTTCGATTGTCTTCCATGTTTGTTTATCTCCAGAAGTTTGATTTGAAAATGGTCCAGTGTGTGAGACATACTGTTGACTATAAATCTGTCATATCATTGCGTGCATATTGGGAGAGCAGGAGTCCTGTTAAATATCCTAATCAAGCTATAACTGACTTAACCGTGTGCACATAAGCATATTGAGTCTGCCCTAGTAAAGTTTTCCGTCTGGAGGAAAGTGAGGTAGAGATATATTTAGGCGAATGCATGATGAGACAGACAGATTGCATTTATCTTCCCTCCCATTGTGTGTACCTTTCCCTCAGATCCCTCCTGTCTGAGTCTCTGGCTGCTTTGTGGATGTGCTGAGCTCACATTTCTGCTGTGGTGCTCCTCTTTCTGTGTTGACATACACATTAATTACCCAGACTGCCAGGAACACTTGTCTGGAGTAGCAGCCCCGCTGTCCACTGTCGCTCTGTGTCATTATTAATGACTTCATCAGAATCAGAAAACAGACATACGGGAAGTAATTGTGACACTTCGGGATTAAATGAAGGGGAGCGGGTCCCCAGACTGGGTACTGAAGAGGGGGGGCAGGAGACCAGCATGCAGACTGGGAGGTCAAACAGGAGGAAAGCGAGGGTGAAAGTAGAGAAGTCGCAGTCGAGTGTTTAGAGTTAGCGAGCGTAGCATGTCAGACACTCCCATAGAGAGCTGGATGAATAGTGACACTCTTCTCGGAAGTGCTGTCTCGATTGTGTTAAGTGTGGGAATCCTGAAAAACAGAGCAGCAGCCACAAAAGGACTCAGCTTCTAATGTTTTATATGAGCTAAGCTTGGAGAACTTCCAGAATTTAAATCTTGAGTTGACCTATCTATATCCATAACAGAACAGAAATAGTAGAGATGCCCTAGATGACTGGAAATGTATTATCACTGTCAGATTTTTATTGAAATAACATGAATCAGAATTTACTCTTGTAGTCACCAATCTGAGGTGTCTGTGGTTGAGTGGAACACTGCTGTGGGCTTTTTTATGTAGGCTTTTAAAAAGAGATGCATGATATTGTAGATATGATATTGATATCTGAAGATACAAACATTTTGTGGATATTCACAACGGATATATCAGCTGTACATATCAGATGTACAGACGTACACTACAAATAAGATTGAGGGGTTTGAGGGAGGACCAACAGACCTTTGTCAACTAAAGTCTTGTCTTTTTGTTAACTTTTAAATGTTCTAATTTTTTAAGGTGAACTTCCCAGAATAATAAGGATATTAATTGAAGCATGCCATTCAAAAAGCACTAAACATATCATTTATGAATTATACAAAGGCTTTACATGAATGAATACAAATACACAAGATAGCATTAGGCACTTACACTAGGCTGTTGGGGGATCACCAGAGTGACTCTGTGACTGTTGAGTGATCACCAGAGTGACTCTGTGACTGTGGAGTGATCACCAGAGTGACTGTGTGACTGTTGAGTGATCACCAGAGTGACTCTGTGACTGTTGGGTGATCACCAGAGTGACTCTGTGACTGTTGAGTTATCACCAGAGTGACTCTGTGACTGTTGGGTGATCACCAGAGTGACTCTGTGACTGTGGAGTGATCACCAGAGTGACTCTGTGACTGTGGAGTGATCACCAGAGTGACTCTGTGACTGTTGGGTGATCACCAGAGTGACTCTGTGACTGTGGAGTGATCACCAGAGTGACTCTGTGACTGTTGGGTGATCACCAGAGTGACTCTGTGACTGTGGAGTGATCACCAGAGTGACTCTGTGACTGTGGAGTGATCACCAGAGTGACTCTGTGACTGTTGGGTGATCACCAGAGTGACTCTGACTGTGGAGTGATCACCAGAGTGACTCTGTGACTGTTGGGTGAAATTCAAGCAGCAACCTCCGGTCCTGAAAAATGAAGCCAATGCGGAAGTGCAAAAAATTGCAGTACCATGAGTGCCCACTTGAGTGCTGGCAGCAGGAACACGGTGTCCCGTACACAACACATGTTTAAAAAAAAAAGTTTTTTACCCTAGAAATAAACTGGTTTACAGCCTGGTTAAAAAACCCAAATGTGTCTCATTATCTAATGTCTTTATGTCCTCTCACTGTACGTGGGGTTAATTTTGTACCACAATCGTTTCGATTACATTGAGGAAAAACCTCAATGCGCACTGATTGGCATGTCTCATTTGATTGACAGATAGCTTGACAGGAAGAAGCTACCTTTCTGTCAAGCACAATGCTAGCTAGCTAGATAACAGGAAGTCGAGTTAGTGGGCGGGCCACTAGGTTGATCCAAAGTTGGGTTGAGTTTTTTTTGTTGTTGTTGTTTGTTTTTCTTAATTTATTTTTGGGCCTTTATTTTTGCCATTATTTGAAAGAGGAAGGACAGTGGATAGACTCGGAAACAGGCTGCCTGTGTACATGGGTAGCGCCTTAAACCACTTGTCCACCTGCACGCCCAGCGATTTCAATATGGAAGTGACCACCGATTGGCTTCAAGAGCTGTTTGAGTCCACCTATTGTAAGCAGACGGCTGACGTCACACAGGGTTTGTCCAATTCTTTTTACAGTCTATGGTGAAAGTGAACATTTATTGGATTACTGTAGGAGGTTCTCGAACACTACAGTGCTAAGTAAACTGACCAGCCAATAAACCTGTTGCATATCAAAACACAACTATCATTGGTAGTGGTATCAGCTGATGTTCCTCATAGATGATATATAGGCAGCAAAAACTTAATCAGGATGTCACTGAAGTCTAGAAGACCTCTGCTAATATTTGGTAATTACTTGTTATTAATGACCAAAAAAAGCAGACTTACTCCAGCACACTGTCCTAATTGTGAAATAAAGTACATTGGCTATGTTTTGATTTCAAAACTGAAACATATTTGTGAAACTAAGCCAGTATAACCTCCTCTAGTCTTGGCCTGTTGGTTAGAAACTCAAACATATCTCATACACCTTTATGAGACACCAAAAAGACTTGTTGGTATTTACCAAGCTGTGAGTTTCAAAGGGCCACCGCTGCTCCCTTTCTGTCTAAATAATGACTGAAGGTATTTAGTTTTGGTACTTTGAGATAGTATGGATCATTACAATAACTGAGAGTGCTTTGTTTTGAGACACCTGGAACAGAAAAGTATGGAAGTGTTTGCCTTAATACGAGCTAGGAAAGAGGAATATTTGTTGCTGCACTCTATAGTTTGACTAAGGGGACTCTGTAATTTTCCCAGAGCTAAAGTATGAATTTTAGATGCATGAAAAGAAAGGAATGTGACAACAAAGCTAACCTCAAACAAACACCAAAGGAGATTTGGCTTCAAAGACGCTCAACAGATTGAGACGTCAGATTAGATTAAAGTGTCTCTGAAACATGTAGTCATAACAAGAATGCTGCCTGGCTGTTGCATCTGCAGAGACGTGGACAGGTGGTTGGACACAATGATAAATAAGAAGACAGACATCCCTCTTTGGGCCAGGCCACAGGCCACACTAGTTCCTCAGGCGAGTCCTGCTGGCACACCAGACCGGGGCCACATTCTGTCCCGGAGCAGTGCATTAGTTTTATGGCTGTCAGGCGGCAGGGGATGTATCGCTGGCCAGCCGCTGCCCTCTCTGCTGTATTATTCATATGTGCAAAGTGGTCTTTGTTAATATTTAAAATGTGCTTATGATGCTCAAATTCTTGACAACAGAGACAGCAAAGGAGAAAGAAGTGGGAGGAGGAACAGCTGCTCGGCTCTCATTGGTGTAACTGACCCCGATGGCTGCAGGGGGGCAGTGAAGGGTTTTAGGGTACCAATAGGCGTTTATGGACTTGATAAAAGAGTTGGAGCGAGCGTTCCAATTGCAGCTGGGAGGGCCGCTGCAGAGGATGTGGGTGAACCAAACAAGGAGAGAGGTTACGCAGGGTAATGCCGTCCTCCTGAAAGTGAAGAGAAAAAAAGGAAACTGAGAAGATGGAAGAGAAATGAATCTGAGAGAGACACATTGAGATAGATTGATCTCAGGGCATGGCTTTTAAATATCCTTTATGAGAAAAGAGCAGAGAAGAAAACTCCGTAGCAGTGGCATTCAAGCGTCATTAAACCTCCGGCACAGGCCGCACAATGAGGCGATAAGCGAGCGGAGAAATAGGTGGGAAAGAACGTGAGGATGCAAGCGATGTGCAGCCGCATCAGAAGCAGGAGAAATAGGTGGTTAAGAGGTAAGGATGTTGTCGAGGACGGAAAGTGAAAAAGAGACACACAAATCCACCCGGGGATGTTTTTATTAAGGCTCTTATCGATGGAGAGAGCTCACAGTATTAAGAGTAGACATGTTTAATGCTTTGCCAATACTGTGCATGTTAGACCTGACCATAAATCTGCAGCAAACAGCGAGGGCTCTGGAGGAGGGTAGAAAAGCAGAGAGGTAAATGGAAGAGGGAGCTGACGCTGAGGAATTATTAGCAGAACAAAGTTCCTGTAGAGATTGGCAGACCTGGGATGAATCTAGATTAAATCACAGGTCATTATGGCAGACATGGGGAATTTAAAATTTATGTAATGATTTAATCAATACCCACCAACTAATTCACAATGTTAGTTATTTCAACCGCAGTGATTTATTGGGTTTTTGAAATATGTTTATTAATTTTAAAATGACACATGGAGTGAGACGGTTTTGTTTATGTCAAAGTTTATGATGATGTAGATTAAAAAGATGCAAACGCTCAGTAAAAAGAAAAAAGTGGAATAAACATTTTGAAATTGAGTATAGGTGCATTTATGTTATAAGTAAAATTAAAATAATGTTGCACTATAGTGGATATTTGCTTAAATCTGATACGCCGATATTTACAGATTTAATGTTTTAATGTTTGAATGTTTTACATAACTAAAAAATTCAGTCCTTTAAACACAATTTAAGGTTTAAGGATGAAAAAGAAACAGAGTTTTTTTTCTTAAAACACACTTTAAAGTTAAAAAATAAGGATGAATAAAAAAAGAGAACTTACATAGGTCTGTTAGTCCAGCCTAAAACTCAACTAATTTATTAGTATATAAGGACAAATTTTACAGCTGATATATGCTGATATTCACTGTCAAAATATCGGCTGTAAATGTCAGCAGAAATTTTGATATCTGCCGATACCGATATCAGGCCGATGATAATGTGCATCCCTAATTGATATCTGTTCAATACCGCAGCAAGAAAAATAGAAATCTTGGACACATTATGCAGCACAATGCCCAGTAAAGCAACTACAAATGACTGTTAACGGAAAGTAACTGTAATTTGCTGAGGGTTATGGGTATATGATAATGCAATGTAAAATTTACAGCACATTACTGTGTTTTTTGACATGTCAGTAAGCATTTCTACAGTAGAGCACTACTGTAGTGTGCTTTTGCTTTTTTTCAGATTAAGCATCAGTTGTTTTACATTTTTTCTATCTTTTTATTAATAAACAACATGTCAAGAATGCAAATCAGACTCTTAAAGTTGTCCTTTGTAAAATGACCATTTGTGACATGTTACCAGGGCTTGACATTAACTTTTTTGCACACTGGCCACCGTGGCCACTTGTTTTTGAACAGTTATTAGTCACTAAGCATTTCCACTAGCCACAGTTTTGTTGTTGGGAAACTACATGCTGTATTCCATATTGGGAATGTCTGGTATGAGATGAAACACATGCTCCATTTCCCTCTTTAGTGGGTATTTAGTTCATACCAATATTAAAACACTGCCTGTTAATGCAGCTGGTTTCATCTAATTCTCATTCAGACAAATCTTCACCAAAGAATGCTGAGGTTGTGACGGTGATAAATTCCACCAGCCAAAGTGGCAAGTTGGAGTCAATCTGGTACCTGCCACAGCTAAAATCCACCTGCATTTGGCTAGTTGGCAGGTGTAAATGTCAAGCCCTGCATGTTACCTGTAAAAAATCTCCAAAAGTCTTTTACTGACATGACCAGTAGCTACAGGTGGTCACTTGCAGCAGCTGGCAGTTTTTTTGTTTTTTGATAAACCGAGTGTATAGCATTGGTTCAGGTGGCCACAGAGTTAAGAGCTGATCTCACCTAGGCCCTCATCAGCTGCTCAGCCAATTTGCACGCTACTGGCTAATCGCTCTCCTGCTGGCTTATCTCAACTGGCTTTGCTCTGCCACTCCCTCTGCAAGCTCCTGTTCCAATCCTCCTCCACCCCAGCTCCTCCTTCATTCTGCTTTAACCAGTTTAATTTTGTCGTCACTGGTGGCTGCTCTGCTCTGGGTTTTTTGCTGTTTCGCTCCCTGCCTTATGCTTCCCTTATCGGTATAGTTAGAGCAGGAACGTGTTCTGTTTCTGCTTAAAGCTTTCCACGTCGGCTCTTGGAAGGGCAGAACAGCCAGGCCAACAAACATAAAGAAGCAATAAGTGCTAATTAATAACTGCTAATAAAGAAATATTTTTAGCTGCAAATCATGTGTTTCTTGACAAAGTAGTCCTGATTGAAATGATTGCATTAGCAGGTAGGAATCAACACCTTGACCTCTGAACAATATTATCTCATGGCCATTTATTTGAATGCCATCTAAATGTTCCTAGACATCTGCCCAGTATTGTTCAAACTATTAACATTTAAAAGTTAGAAACTTTCTCTTTCTTTTCGTCTGATATATGGCAGAGAATCATCAAGTTTCTGTAGATGATTAAGATAACGGTGTTTATCATTTGAAACACGGTATTCAGTGCAGCAAATCTTGACAACTTTAACATACAGAAAAGTTGCCACTGCTACAGCGACCCTCAGCTGGTCAGGTGTCAGGACCAACCTCCACCTCCTCATAAACACAACCCAAATTTTGACCAGCCTTAAAACACAAGTTAGATGGAGCGAAACAAACATGTTTTCAACACACATCGTTACAGAAGGACATGTAAGCATTTCATTTTACTCCATTTTCATGAGATAGTATGGACATTGTGGTAATTTCTCCAGGAATAACCTCATTATCTTGGGAAATTAAGCTTGTCAATCATGAATAAAGGAGATAAATATATTGAAATCTCAAGAAAAAGACTGACATTTATACAATATTACAGGAGAATGAAGTAATATAAAATGCATAAATGTATTTTCAAGTGGACTCCAGGGCATCAGCCAATTATAACCCAGCAGTTGAGAAACACAGATTCAGACTAAAGATTTAGAGTATTTCTGCAATTTTTGATAATTAGAAAGAAACAAACAAGTAATGGCTGTTTAAAACTTCTAATTTTGTTGCTGTGGTTTCTCATTAGTTTTAATGTTGTTTAATTTTTAAAACTAGAGTCCTTTTAAAGTTTGCAGTCTGATTGTAACAACATTTTTTTTTTTAAGAAAAGTAGATTGGCATATACAGTCATGTGCAAATGTAGGATTCTTCACAGGATCCACAGCATCTCTTGTCTAGGCCTTTTCACCCCTGGTAACATGCCCAGAGACCGCTGGCTTTTCTCAGGCCCTTGGTGAATCCACAGCACGACCAGGGGCTCGTTGCATCCCCACAACCTCCCTGGACATTACTCTAGGCCATGCTTGCCCACCACATCCACCCCTTACTCCACCATAAAGGTGTAGAATTTGTTATTTTTTTTCTATATTTTCCTATGCCCCTGATAGCATGCAAGGACATCCAGACCACGACCTGGGTTGTGTAAATCCTCCTTCCTGCCCTATGGTGCCCTCAGGCGGGCCTACATGGGCTCAAACATGCGTCAAAGTTCTGCACAGTACTGTAAATCTTGTGCATCACAAAAGCAGCTCAAAAATAGTGAGATAAGATTTTTTGGAGGATGCACTGAGATCTTTATCTGTTGTGTTGTATTAATTTGAGCTGATGATTTGGAGAAAAGTGTTTTCAAAGGTAGAAGTCACCTGTTGGAGCTGTGTTTCTGTGGTTAAACATGAGAGAAAATATCAGCATTTTGGAAGTCGGTCACCTAAAAAAGTCATGAGAAAAGCAATGGTGTCTGTATCACCCTGATTTTCACAATTGGTGCATCTCTAATTTTTGATCCAGCGGACATGAGATGACTCATTTTTAAGCATGGGTCATTATTTCTCTCTGCAAAGATGTTATCTTTGTGGTTACATGGTTTGTCAGTACTCACCCTGCCATGGGATTCATACTGGTGGTTATTTAAAATGAGAACAAATATATTGTTGATGAATATCATCAGGTGGAGCCATTTAAATATTTCATTGAATCCTCTCCTGTTTATCTCACACCAGATGGTCTCTTCTACCTGTATGCTTTCACATCAAACAGTAATAAAATGCAGGAATGTTTTAATGCAGCGCTTCAGTCAAAGCTATTCATGTTTGAAATATAAAAATGTTTGGACTGAGCTGTTTATCCCAAGGACAAACTGAGTTAAAATCTCTAAATTAATTTTACTCTCTTGATGGCCTTTGAAGACAGGTTCCTCTTAATACAACACAGAGATTTGCTCTCTTAGAGGGAGTGCAGTAAAGAAAAGTTGAGTCAGAATGGGGGGTGGATGGAGAGATGGATGGGTCGGGGGTGGAGGAGGGAGAGTTTCAGTGGCAGATGGGAGCTGAGTTGCTGCCGGGCGGGCAGGACGGGGTACCCCCTACCCCTCCATCCTGCCCCGTTGGGGGGAGATGGGTGGGGCAGACAGGGAAACAGGAAGAAAACCTCAGTGGGGTTCCATTGTGCCTCAGATGAATAGGAGACTCCAGAGAGGTTTTTTTTCTGCCCCTTTGTGTGGGGTAAAAGGGGGGTAGCATGAGAACCACACAGACTCTCAGGACTCATTGACAACTTCACAGCAGATACACTTACATCAATGTGAGTGTTCAGGCTTCTTTTGTAGGGGTGTGTCAACATTGCATAACCACTCATGCACAGGTAAAGATCACACTTGGCTATGTTCAGTTTGGGGAGGTAAAGATTCAGAGGATTTTTAAACAGGAAGACATTCAACTGCAGAGGGAGAAATCTAGACTCATATCAGAGTTTAAACTTCTGCAAAACTTTGTCAAAATTTAGATGCAATTGCCATACAGTTTTGCACATTTATCACACTTACGTTTTTCAGATTATCAGCCGTTTCTAGATGATTATTTCATTTATGAAGGAAAAACCTACCTGTCCCTATGTGAAAAGTCATTGCCCCCTAAACCCAATAACTGGTAGACATAACTGCAAGAACACATCTGTGATAACTGGAAATAAGTCTTTTGCATTGCAGTAGAGGAATTTTGGTCCACTCTTCTTGGCAGAATTGTCTCTCTTCCGCCCCACTGGAGGGTTTTCAAGCACAAACAGCCTGTTTAAAGTCATACCACACCATCTCAATCGATTTAAGTCTGGACTTTGACTAGACAACTCCAAAACCTTTATTTTGTTTTTTTTTAAGCCATTCAGATGTGGACTTGCTGGTGTGTTTTCGGATAATTGTCCCAGGTATCCTCGAGCTTGAGGTCATGAACTGATGGGCAGACATTCTCCATCAGGATATTCTTTTACAGAGCGTGCTCCCATCATCATATGGGAGCATCACACTACCATGTTTGACTGTTATTATACTGTGTTAGTTTTACTACAGATGCAACATGACAAACACCTTCCAAAAAGTTCAACTTTTGTCTCATCAGTCCACACATTTCTTTCTCAAAAAATCTTTGGAATCAAGATGTTTTTTGTGTTCTCTTTTGTCAGCAGTAGTTTTGGCCTTGGAACTCTCCCATGGATGCCATTTTTGCCCAATCTCTTTCTTAATGTTGAATCACGAACACTGACCTTAACTGAGTCAAGTGAGACCTGCAAGTTTTAAGATGTTGTTTTGGGTTCTTTTATGACCTCCTAGATAAGTCTCTTTTGAAGTAAATCTGTTAGACCGGCCATTCTTGGGAAGGTACAGCACTGTTCCAAGTTTTCCCCATTTGTGGATAATGGCCCTCATCTTGGTCAAGTGAGGCCTGCAGGTCTTTAGATTTCATTCTTTTGTCCTTTGTTTTTTGTGACCTCCTGGATGAGTCACCAATGCCCCTTTGGAGTAATTTTGTTAGGCCGGTTACTCCTGTGAAGGTTCACCACTGTTCCGAGTTTTCCCCATTTGTGGATAATGGCTCCCACCATTGTTCGCTGGAGTCCTAAAGCCTTAGATATTGCTTTGTTACCCTTTCCAGACAGATAGATGGCAATGACTTTGTTTCTTACCTGTTCTTGAGTTTCTTTAGATGGTGCCATGATATGTTGCTTTTTGAGATCTTGTAGCCTACTTCACTTTTTCAAACAGGTACTATTTAAGGGATTTCTTGATTCAGCAGGTCTGGGAGTATTCAGGCCTATGTGTGGAGAGCCACCATTTTTGCCAAGGACAAGCGAGAGAATGATCCAACATTCCTTCCCAAAATCATCTTTTGCATTTTTACTTTAGGTTGGTAGATCCTGGTTGGAGATGCATCTTATCTTGTCATTATTTCACACTAAAGAAAGATCATATTGCACTGTCAAAGCTTACGTTTTTACTTTAAGTTGAGTAGATTTATAGACTAGTTTTACTTCTACCTAAGTAAACTTGACCAAAGTAACGGTACTTTTTCTTGTGTACAATAGTGAGGTAATTTATCTACCTTTGCTAGAAACCCTCTCCTTCTGTTATAGCCTTCTCTTCTTTGTATTAAGGCTATTTAACCACACACAAAGAGTTTTAAAAAGTAGTTCAGCTCCTCGCATCACCATGCACTTATGAATGTGTTGACAGTATTAGCAAGCATCATCAAAAAGTCATCAGACTACTGGTTGACTTTACCACCACTGCTTGTTTTAGCATTTGAATGACTGATCCACTTAATCATTGATATGCTAAAACACACACTGTGACATCTGACATCAAAAGTACAGCACCCACACGTCCTCCCACCCCTCACCATAAACACACCCACACCCACATCTGTGAAACTGAGCCCATCCTCTGATGAAGAGGTAGCATTAAATGGCGGAAGACCTGCTGGGTCACTCCGGAGCAGTGAGTGAGTGAGTGCAGGAATTTTCATTTAAGATCTCAGCAGAGCTCTGAGCATCGTGACCAATAGGATAAGGATTCACTACAGGGGGTCATGCTAGACCCTGAACAACCCCCCTACCCTTAGATAAACACATACACACAAACATGGCTGCACTGAGGGCTGTAGATCAGAGGCAGAGTCGAAGCTTGATTGGCTGTTCTCTGGTCCAGCTCTCTGCGTGTGTCCAGCGCTGAGAAAAAGGAGGTTTTTCAGGCCATGTAGATTCCCCTCATCTTCTTAGCCGAGGCTTTTTTGTCTTGAAACACAGTTGAGCCAAGTCCACTCAGAGCTTAGACCACAGCCAATCTGGTAATGCTTGTGTTTGTGTCTGCCATGTGGGCTTGGCTGAGGCTGCCTTCACACTAGACCATTTTCAAATCTCAACCAGTTTGAAATTGTGGGAGATCACAGACGTAAGGACAGTTTCAGCTGGTTTTTAACTTTAAAGTCCTCCAAAGACACACATTAGATGATTCAGCAAGACCATGAGACCACACACCTGCTGTTAAAAGATGAGGGATTGTGCAGAAACTTACGGGATCAGACGTGACTTCAGAAGAAAAAATGCATTGGGAGACCAATGATCTGCAGAAATACAGGAGAAATCCTAGCTGAGACAACGGCATAGCTGTGTTTATGTTTGTGAGCTGTAAAAGTGTGCAACATCTGGTTGATGGCCTTTCCCCGGTCTGCTTGCTCTGATTAGTTATTGCAGGTATTGCATGTGAAGCAGCTAGGCGTGGGAGATATGGCCTGAAATTTATATCCTAGTATTTTTCTTGCCTTTTATAGTAACGTAGTACAGGCAGAGAGGCACACAGTGACAGAGAACATGTTATATTGTGGTTATTTCACAGTGGTTTCACTGTAAATAACTGAAACAACAGATCTTGAACTTGACACAAAGATGCAGGATGTTTGTATTTAAGTGTTTCTACTGGTGAATTAACCATGGCCTGGTTAATTCACCAGTCAGAAAATATGTGGTATTAAGTCCCTTTATCATCCCATTATAATGTAAACGTCAGCGCTCATGTCTGTCACAGAGACCAGACGACAGAAAAGATGAAGTCTTCTGCTCATTAAGTCCTGACCAGCCGACTTTTTTCCTCTTCACCTTGGTAAATAAACACTGATCGGGCTATATGTGCTCGTAAATTATACAGCATGGACGGGAGCAAGTGCTTATTGATAGATATCATTATGAATTAATACCAACAAACAAAAGTTGTACGATGCTAAATAATTATCTTGCTTAGTGAGCTGTTGTTATAATACAACATAATGACGTCAGAAGTAATTATTAATGCCTCATAAGGCTTATTATGTTCATTTTTGAGATCATTTAGACCAGTGGTTCCAAACCTGGGGTGTGCTGAAGTTTTTGAAAATTAGATGTGCATATACTTAACTAAAATCCTGATTAGAAACATGTTTGACAGTGTATTAGGGCCACTAAAAGTAAAAAAAAAATCTGTTATTTTTTATATAATAAAATACATTTACAAGAAACCACTAAGTTGAAAAAAAAAAAGTTAATTTATGAGGGAAAAAAAACTTAAAGTATTAACGTTAAAAATTTCTACAGTGTTAGAACATAAATTCAAAAGAAACTAAACTGAAAACAATGATATGTTTTGGTTCATCTACATTTATGACTTTGAATAGAAAATGGCTTCTTTTTTGTAAATTTACAAGTTTTTTAACTTGAAAAATGAGTTTATTCTTGTAAGTTAACAGATCCTCTGTTTTTTTTTTAAGTGGCCCTTTAAAATCATCATCATAAAAGAATGGTTTATACATTGGTCTTTAAGCAAGAAAGAGTGTATAAAGGCCAATTATGTTGGGATTTTGTCAATAAAACTATCAAAATTGTTGCTTTTCAATCGGGACCAGGGAGAAATGGTTGGGAACTGCTGAGTTAGACTACCAGAAGGGTGCAATGAGGAGCCTGTCATTGATTGAGCTGGTTTTGAGATTTTCTTAAACCTGAACCACCAATCAATCAGCTGTTTTCTAACCTTGTTTAAGTCCACAGTCTGCATCAATGACACATCATGGATTTAAATAAGTGAGTTAAAACTTTAAACAGCCTTTTGAGCCATCATAAGATAAATTCGCTGCAGTGCCAGGCTAAAAACAAACTATGTTGGTTCAAACACTGCATGTAGTGTTTGTTAAAGCCCTGAGGAGGCCGAAAGAGACGCTTGCAAAATGAGTACACTCACTACATCGCTGTTATTACAGATGTTGGCTTGGGGAGAAAAGTACACCTGTTTAAAAATGTTAACTCTGCTGCACCTTATCACACTAGCATGAGTGATTGCATTCAGTTATTTACCTGTTTACTCTCCTACATTGACAGCAACATCGGTTGTGCCTTGCACAACAACATAACGCATTTAAAACAGTGATGACAGTGTTGAAAATATCCATTCTGTGGCAGAAATTTTACCGGTTACCAAATTAATACCAGAGGCGGCTCTATCAAGAATATCAAACACCTGATACTTCTTATTCAAGATCTGGGAGGTCCCCATCCAATCAGACGCCTTGAAATATCTGTATTGACACCACCGATTGAGGATTATTTGGATTTGAATAATCAGTTGAGACAAGCCTTGAGCTGGGCCACGCCCCCAATTATTGATGGGGGCCCAGTGGTTCTGAGCCTCAGTACCCACCATCAACTCATATATGAGATATTGTGACCCAAATTTCTGATATTTTTGACCAATCAGATTGTTTGAATGGAAAATAGTGGAGAAATGCGACAAAATTAATGAGACAGGGTAAAACAAGCATGTTTTTAAAGAGTTTTGGTGCCGTTTTTTTTCCACATTTCCCTGGCTTCATGACCCACTTTTGGGTCCCAACCCACCAGTTGAGAACCACTGATGTTGTGTGTAGCCAGCCTAATGGGTAAGCCTCTGCTTAAAATTTGTTAATAATACACGTTCCTCCAAGAGAGGAATGTGCTGCATTAGAGAAGGCGCTGGCAGTTTGTTATATTGTCTCCTTTCTGTGAATCTGTCATACAAAGCTACATTCCTACAGATCCACATGAAGAAGTTGCCATCACTTGTCCCCATTTCCCCTTCCTCTTCCTTCAATCTCTTGATAGTCTCATCAGCCATATTTATAGCTTTATAGTCTCACATATACCAACCTCTGTCATCCATATCTCTCTCACTCCATCAGGTTTTTTTCAGTGCAGCTCTCTGGCAGAGTTTGGGAATTGCTCTTTAGAAGGCAGTGTGAAGAATCCCATTTCTCTGAGTGTAACGCTTATTAGGGTCCCATCTGCCCTCGGGTGCTCATGAATGCGGGGGGTGTTTGGGTTGTCGTGGGTAGGTAAAGGAGGGGAGCGAGGGGAGCTTTGTCATGCCTGTGTGTAAGTGGATGTGGGTGCCACTGGGGGCTTGTGTGAGGTGGGATGGGGCTCTTAACACTGCACGGAGCAGCTGGTGTGTCTAAAGTAGGGGAATGACACACAGACCTCCCCGGAGAGACGGGCGTATTGAGCGAACGCGTGCATATCTCCGCCTGAGAGAGAAGGGAAGAGGAAAAGAGAGGGAGGGAGCGGAAACGATCCCTCCGTCCTTCTGTCTGCATGGCAGGCAGCTAGGCAACAGCAGGACTTTCAAACAACTTACAATTTTTTCTCTCCTCCTCCCTTATGCTTCAAATCAAGGCGAATGATGCTTAATGAGTGTATTTGTGTAGGGGCAGAGGGAGGAGTGGGGGATTGGTGGGTTTTGTGTGATTGGCTGCATGTCAGCAGTGGGCTGCTGTGTTATTTAATGGAGTGACTGACATGGAGTTAAAGCAGCGTGAGCGTCTCTTAAGCTCATGGATTCTGTCAGTGATGGAGCTGTGATTGGCACTTAATCAAGGGTCAAAGAGGGCACATCCAAACACCCTCTTTTCTTTATTTTGCCTTCCTTTCCTTGGGTATTCTCTCCTCTCAGGGCTTTCAGCGTTATCCACAATGTGATTAAGGTCAAAAATTAACACTTTCAATTCTTTAATTGCATTAATCCCATGGTATTTTGTTGTTTCAGAGTGCCTCATACTTAAGCTACTGTGGCATGCAGCAGCTGGATCCTATTAACTGGGGCATCTTGCTTTTCTCAGTGATGTAAAATAAGGACACCACAGCTCCTTTGAATGTCTTATTTTGCTTTATAAAAACTTGCAAGCAGCTCAGTAGGAAAGTCAGAAGTCATCTGCTTTGGAATGGTCCAGGATGTGCATGCACTCTGGCATTGCTGGTGAACATGCACATTCTGGGAAAGTGCCTTTTTCAGTACATTTCTCCCTCACTTAGAGAGATTTATGAATGAAGATGAAACGTTGATTCTCGGTTTAATAAGTACGCCTTATGAGGAGCCGTTTTCATTGAACAGAGTCCAAAATTCAGAACAAGAAGTAAACAGCAGAGGCTGACAAAGCTGGGCAGCGCCGGCCTGAACCAGAGATGAAACAGTTACCAGCATTAGTGATTAAAATTTTCCTCATTGCTAGTATACCGTTCATGTTTTAACTATCATGACAGCCGCTCTACTATCCGTCTCTCCTCTCACCTGCATCGCCCACTACAACTGTCAGAGTTCAGAGCAAGCCTGAACCACAAAACAGCTGTTTTTTCCTTGCAAACATCATCAGTGGGTGTGTTATATTCTTGGTTGTGAAGACGAGTGGAAAATGGAGAAAAAGTGGTCTGCTCAGAGGACAGAATGTTTGGTCGTGATCGGCAGAATTTCAGGTGAAGCTGGAGAGTCGTACGAGGAAAAGCAATTTATATGCTGAACTTGTGGAAGAGATGGCGAAGAGTTCATCCAGACGCCAGATGAAATAATTGATAATAATAATATTTAAGATATTAAATATAATAGTGTAGCCACAATAGATAATCAGTATGATACGCCATTTTGCAGGTGTTGTGTTTACTTCTGCATGAGTAACGCAGAGTAGTGTCCTCCCATTTTGCTTCAGCTTAAACTGGTGTGAACACGGCCGGTTCACCAGAAAGCACCAAGGTTTCTGAGACTCCAGAAAAGAACCAGAACCAGTACCGTGTCTGTCAGAAAGCTATAAATGTGTTCAAATGTCAAAAAAGAAAATTCCGTTTTTGATGAGAAACTTGAATAGACACTGATGTGAGGACGAGAAGTGAGTTTGCTTTTTAGCAATTTTGTCTCTCCACCAAAAAACAGAAAGTCTTACAGTGGTATTTTTAAGGACTTAGATTGATAAGAAGCTCTGGATTGACTAATTATTATTATTATTGCTGACTTGTATAACTGCTTTTCTTTGGTAGCTTTGGTGCTTTTCTGTCCTATCAAACAGAAAAATATCAGATAATGTGTTGTGTAAAGCAGTGGTTCTCAACTGGACAGGCAGTGGGACCATCATCTCCTGAATGAGCAACCACAACCCTAATATCTGAACATTTTCAACAAATCAAATTCATTCCACAGTGAATATTAAAATTAGTATCTTATTCGGAACAAAATTTGACTTACCAAAAAGACAGGAAAGTGTGTCATTTTAGAAACCCTAAACCAATGGTTTTTAAAATAATGTTAACAATTTAAATCTATCTAATAAAAAAGTGCAGCGATTTGTGCCCCAAATGAAATAAAACAACATTAATCAAAAAGCCAGGACATAAACGTGTTTTAAAAGCACTACATTACAGACAAAAATGCATGCATACATTTAATTTAACCCCATTTTCTTTCAAGACTGCAGGTAAATTTGTAATTTCACAAGGAATTTTTATCAATATTGTGGGAAAACTAAAATCCTCAGAAAAATTTAAAGTTTACTCGTCATCATTGGAAAACCTGTATGAATTTACCGTATGTCCGCTTAGGGCTTCCATACATGGACTATTGCTCCATTTTTTTTCCTGGCACACCCGCTGGAAAGAGCTTTGTGACACACTCCTTGGTCCTAACCCACCAGTTGAGAACCACTGCCCTAAACTGATATGTATTTTATTCCATTTCCCAGGATAGGTGTACTTTTGTGTTATTTTCAAGAGATTTTGAGAAACTTAAAGATTTAAGTAGTAAAATTGTTTTTGTTCATTAGGTTTAGGTCTAAAAGAATGACCAAAATGAACTTATCGTGGAAAACAGAGTAAAACAGGATGTATTCTAGCATAAGTCTTCCATACATTTTGGACTTTTTTTGCCTCATTGTTTGTAGGAATACCTTCATGACCTACTGAAAGCAGATCTGTGACCCATTTTTGGGTCCCAACCCTCCAGTTGAGAACCACTGGTTTAAAGATTATTGAAGTACCTTTGTTAATACTCTTTTGATAAGGTCTCTGTGTTTACTCTTGTTTCTACAACCTTGGTGTTATAGTAGTTAGTGTTTTGGTTGAGAGCCCCCTAGTGGCAGAATTTGACATACTGTGCGTTTAACTACTGAAACTTAGCATGTGCGTTTGAAAATGTACTTTTTTGACAGCCCTAATTTTAATCCTTGTGTTTTTCCCCCTTTAGAGAGACTGCTGAAGGCACAGGTCTGCTTTGCGGTATCAGCCTTTATCCTCAAAACATATGCAGACACATACAAACACGCACAGTAGGGGCAGTAATCCCTTTTTCTGCTCAGATACTCTTGGATCACAACCCCAGCAAAGAGAAGAGTGAAAGACTGAGATCTGCCCTCATCCACTCTTTAATTCCTTCAACCATCTTTAGCTGTAAGACTTAATTCTCACTCCTCCTCCGGACTCTTTGACTGAAGGCCTCCAAACACACAGCACAGATTTTATTCTCGCCTCGGATGCAGGTCTTAATCAAGGGCTGACGGGCTCTTTTTGGCAAGGTCTGTGAACGTGTGTGATGGGTGCACGTTGATGGGAAGCCAGCTCTATTACTAAGGTATTACTCCCTTTTCTGCATGGGTCACAGTGGGGTTGCACTCCCACTCCCAATCAGTGCTCGGTTCCTGCACACACCCATCCCTCTCAGTCTGGCAGCTGCTCTGATTGCACAGGAGGAAACCTGGTTTATCCTCCTGGTTCATTCGCCCTGCCAGGTGTATGCCACAAAATGCCACCAGGCATTAGCAGCCGAAGAGTTAGGAGTTGTTTTAAATGTGAGGCAGCGCGACAGCGTCTGGTCTAATGTGGCAGATGTACCTGCATGTAATTAAGGTTAGAATTAAGGGTATGAGCTTACACACGCATCAAGTGAGTCAGCGGGTGTGTGGTGCAAGCTTCTTACCTGCTGCTGACCAGATGGGCTCAGAGGCCGACCTCAGGCTCACCTCTCCCAGCCACTCCGCTCAGATTAGCTGAGCTGAGTTAAAGCGTGCAGGCATTATAATGGACACATCAGCCCCCACGGTCCTCCCCTTGTAACCCCCACTCCTGCACGCTCACAAAGTACTTGTTCGGCCTTCGTTCTTCACGGCGGGTATTTTGGATGGCAATATGCTGTTTGTGTGTGTGTGTGTGTGTGTGTGTAGCTGGTTGGTTGGCCTATATGGGGATTATGAAAGCAGATGGACAGCCATGCTGACTGGTGAGGGTTCATTAACTCTGGGTGTCTCTGCTCTGCTGCTGTTGCTCAGCTTCACTTGCCTCCAATCCCCAAAGCCACAAGAAGAGCTGTGTGAGTGTGGGTTGTGTTTCATTTCATGTGTGTGCTTGAGTGCAGTACAGAGAGAAAGCACCTGACAAGCAAAGGATGGCTGATAAAGAAGTTTATCGGGTAACCTTTTTTAATTAGGTGCACTATAATTTGCAATGATATAAGATAAAGGTTGAGTAACTGCTGACAAGCCAACACTAAATGTGCACATTCAAACAGTTACATAAAATATTTAATTTGACTAAACTCTAATTTTAAAACTATATGGTTCTTTGCAGATGTCACACAGCAGCACAGAATTCTCCTTGGAGGGCAAGCAGTGACTTCTACAAGCGTTACCAAAGGGGCACTGTTTGAGGTGCCTCTCTTGTTATGACAGGAAATCTGGCTCTTTTTGAACAGATCCAGATCATTTGGCTCAGCTCTGCAGAGCTTGTTGTTGAGCTCCAAAACGACTCATCATTTGGTACCAACCTGGCTTTTTTAAATGTGGGTTAAATTACCACAAAGCTATCCTTTGTTGGAAAGGAAATGGGCACTCAAACAGGAAATCGGTACTTCTGCTTGTTCGGCTTTGACTTCTACTTAAGTAAGTTTCAACCAGAGTAACTGTTCTTTTACTTGAGTACAACACTCTTGTACTCTTCCACCTCTGTTGACAACACAGTAGCTCATAGAGAGAGAATGATTCCACTTCACATACCACAACAGCAGAAACAGGAGTCTCTCAGGGTTAAACAGCTCAGAGTTGATGTTAACTCCATTCTGAGTGAACTGGTCTTCAGTGTTGGAGTTATCAGATAGTGTTGATCCACCAGTGTTAGTTAAACTCTGTAAGAGTCAATTAATCTAAGCTCCGCCCACTGTGATTTCAAATCTGTGGGCAGAGTTTCCCATCATGCCCTTGGGCAGAGTGTTTAGTGGTTGTGTTTAGATGTTGCCTGTTGGTCATGGATCCTGCTGGGGTTCTTTTGCTCATGTTACTGGTGGACTGTTGTTTTTTTAATGTGAGACACATTTGCACCATGAGTGAAGTTATCCACCGAGTTAGAGCTCCTACTTGTGATTAGGTGAACCTAAAGGCCACACTGTGTACTCTTCATAAATATGCATTGTCTTGCTTTGACGTTGACTCTCTGCCTTGTTCTTGCCAGAGGAGACCCACTTTGCCAAAGATTTTCAGAATTTACTACAACTCTGTTAATTAAACTCATAGTTTTAACTCTATATGAGTTTGCTATGTGTTAAGCTTTGTTACAGAGGTGTGACTTTATCTGAAAAGCCTGGTTGGAGATCTAGTCTCTTGTTCTTGCCAATAAGGAAAGATCAGACTTTACTCTACAGCTCCAGTGACTACTCAGTACTCTGTACTTGAAGTAAACTTTAAATTAAATACTTTTTACTTTTACTTAAGCAATTATTAACCAGAGTAGCTGTACTTTTACTTGATTGAGTAGATAAGCTCAAAGAAAATAACTGTTTTGACCAAAAATAAAGACGTAAGAACTTTTTATAGACTAACTCAGGGGAGTCCAAACTTTTTCCACTGGGGGCCACATACAGAAATATATAAGGATGGTGGGGCCACTTTAATAAGTAGGTTAAAATATGATCAGTGATTGGGTATGCTTAAAGGGCTAGGTGATAGCCAACAAGGTAAATAGCCAATCATTTTGAAGGATTTTGGGGAGGCAAATCAGATTTCAGGGGGCCCTGGTGGGCTTCGGCTACCACTGGCTCTGCCCCTGGAACATCATTGGTGCTGATATTTGTTGCTGTAATCCATTAGGGCGTTATAAATAATGATATCTTTATTATTTCAGTTGCCAATGTTCACTATTTTTAGTGTTGTCTCAATTTAGTCCTTAAAAACTAGCATAAAAACTTGTCAAAATGTTTTACAGTGTTAGTATGGTAGCACTGCCTTGTGCTGAAACTAAGAAGGATAATACAATCTAGTCCATGCTTCATGCAGGAATTTTTGGGGGGCCAATTAAAAATGGACCAAGGGCCACATTTGGCCCTCGGGCCATAGTTTGGACACCCCTGCTCTAATTAGACTGAAGTTTTTGTTGACTAAATCTAGACTAAAACATTTTTAAAAAATGGAAATGTGTAAAAAATGAGACTAAAAAAACTGTTTAACTGAGACTTAATTCAAAACAGCTGCTGAAATTAACAGTGATATGAGCCACACTTAACCTAATGTAAACCTTTCTGAAAAGTTGTCTTTGTCTTGTATACCAATGTGATCAGTGCACCAGTACAAAGTGTAGAGACATGCACTATCACTAATTAAAGACCAGGTGGGGTTGGCACCACTTTTTAACCGCTTTTCTCCCTCATTAAGTCATAACTGTACATTTAAAGAACATGGTGAGTGTGCCGTAAAATAAATAAACCTTGTGGAGCGCTGTCAACTGAAAGACTCCCCAATGAGGACAACAAGTGTCAGGTAAGTATGTCTGTCTCACAACAATCACTGCAGGCTGAAAGCTCAACTACCGTATTAATGCACAAACTCCATCAGCTGAAAACAGATGGTACTAAAAGATAACACAGCTGCACAGAAACGGCACGTTTTGCTGAACAAAATGGAAATTGTCACACAAGAGGACGGTTTAAACCTGTTTTTTCCTTTGGTGGATTCCAAAAAACAGACTGCTGCCTACATGCTGAGGTGATTTATACTCTTGATTTAACAATAAGGTAAAATTGGTGTGAAGCAGTGCTAAATTTATTAGCCCATGAATGGTAATTTCCCTTGCATGTTAGCATCAAGATAACAAATGCAGATGTACATCTCAGACAAACTCTTAGATTTGTTTTTAATAATTGCTGGTAACTTTTCAAGAGTTATTTTCCTCGAAATGCAAATCCCTAATAGTTACTAGCGGTTCCATTTCCTAATACCTTTAAAAAAATGTGAGTTTCTTATATAACAATTGAGTCTATGAAGTATTCATTAAGTGCCCAATAGAGGTTACTCAACATATATGTTTATTAATGGTTAACTTTAACTAAGTTTTATATTCATTTCATGCTTTACTGGCAGTTAGTCACTCATTTTTACCTAAGTAACTATGCTAGTTTTAGTGTACCTTATTCGTTCCATATATTCACCAGGATACACTTTAATGGCTTTATGTGGAAGTAATGCACCAGCTGACACTCTTTCACTGACATTGTTATGCCCAAGTCCTCCTGGGTTGCCGTAATTTTAAGCATTCCTAGTCTTGCTTAGAGTCAGAGGAAGGGATTCATGCATAAAAAGCAGAAGGAGATGCATGTTTCATGTGTTGCTGCTCACACCAGCCTGAGATTTCAGATTTAGCATGATGCAATATGTTCCGCAGAGGACCATTTCCATGGCGTTTCAGTGCTCTGTTCTAGTGGCGGAGATGAATAGCTATAGTTATAGTGGACACTGAGAGGTGTCTCTCTGTCTATAGCTTCACCTTCACGCTGCAGCCAGCTCCTGCCCTCCTTTTCCACAGCGTAATAAAAGAAACATGGATCACGCAGGGACAGACAGACATACCTGTGGAGAGCAGGGGCAGACGTACAGACGGAGCGGCAGATTCCTGGGCAGATGGGTTGTTTAAAACCCCCCAGGAGCCTGCTCGCCATCAGACAGACGGGCAGACAGAGAGGTAGTCCATCACCCTGTGTCATGCTTGATGAAGATGTGACCAGAAAAAGGACAGAATAAACAGGTTAAAACTCAGTTATAATTATGAGAATTATAATTACAGCTGTAGTCTATTGAATGTCTGAAGCTAGTTAAAATTACTCATCATTTCCCAGACCCTGAGGTGCTGCCTATTAATTGTTTGTTTTGTCAAAGCAGCAGTCTAAAACAAAAGCTAATTATTGCTAAATGACATCAAAACAAACAGCAGCAAATTCTTTCAATTGAGAAGCTGAAACAAACAAAAATGTGACGGTTTTGCTTGATTAATGGCTGAAAGGATTAACTACATTTTAAAAATAATGGGCTTTGTTGCTCCCATGGCATCTTTACTCTTAGATGTCTTTTCAGATAAAATCAGCAAGATATTGTATATTCTTCCATGATATTAAAAGGTGCTAGTGGGTAGAAACAGGTGTTTTTTACCTGCAAACATTTAAAACATGTTTTGCGTTTTTAATTGTTCCTAATGTTGCAGTAGCATGTTTGGTTATTGATAATTTTGAATCATTTCTCATCACTGATATATCCTCTGAAAGAAGAATTAACGTGTTTTTAAATAGCCATGGATTGCATCACAGTCAGCTGTGGGCGGTAAACAGTTTGACTTTGAAGGAAACCCCACGCGGTTCCAGCTCCATGCCAGGCTATAGCGCGTGACTATGTGTTGGTATTTATGCTCATTCATTGTTTGCCAAATTGGCCCAAAATCGCAACCAGGGGTTCTGCCATCACTTTTAAAGCTTCTTTATACACAGGCAGTGGTGCTGCTGGGGGAAACAGACATATTTGTGAGGCATTTGTTATAAATATTCACTCGTTACACATCACCGACTTCATGGTGGTAATTAAAGCAAAGTGTGGCAATTTTTGAATACCGTGGGAAACAGTATGACTGTGTTACCTCCCTTTTCGTATCACCATGTGAAGTTTTGGCTGGGACTTTCTGATTCCAGGGATTTAAATTGTCTCCATGGTGTTCTATAGGGATCCACAGTGTCAAAAGTTCAAATTATTATCTCAGTTTTTCTGTGGTTGTCAAGTGATGTAAATGTGCATCATTTTTAGGAGAGTTAAGATGCCCTGTGCTGCAGCTCCTCATAGGGGTCAATGGCCAGGCCTCTGTGCTGGTAATGTGACTCACAGCTGTGATTATAGTTCAGACAGAAATCTTACTCAGAGATAAAAAAGGCAAAATATTTTGCCAATTTGTTTTGCAATTTCGTAACACTTGTTTCAGTCTCTGAAATCAGTAAATTCCACCCTGGTGATGTTTCCATGTGATTAACAGAGTCCTTCCTGTCCTCATGAGAGTATGTTTGTCTCCTCCACGGTAGAGCTGAATGATTTTGAAAAAATAATGTGATTTTGATATAATTTTCAGCAATAAAGAGAGACATTTTTTAAAGTCGTTTTAAATTTTTTTTAACCCTTTAAAACCTAAGGAAGCTCCGGCACTCCCATTTGCATATCCATTTTCAAGCGTGAGTAGAATTGTAACCAAATGAGATAGAGCAATAAATCTTTTTGCATATAAAACCGGAGGAGTAACACTAATATAACACACATTCAGTGTGTTCCAGAGTGCTGTTTCCCTCCAGAAATATCCTTCCTTCTTTTGCAGAAATGTAGTACAAAGCGTGCACATCAAAAAACAATATACTATAATATAATCCGGCTATAAATGTGTTGTTTTCTTGCAGGTTTCAAGTTGCACTTGTTATTGTTTTAACACGGTCTTCTGCAAACATATGCATGCTCAAAAGTACCTGCACACCAAGAAATTTGATTTCACTACTGTAAATAGTTTATTTTTAAAGAGATGCTGTCTTTTTGGCAAATTGAGCACCGTTTCATTTTATCTTAGTTTTTGCCAGTTTTTAAAGATGAGTGTATTTCAGAAATAAAGTTATGACTTAAAATGCTTTTTTTGTGGTTTGAAATGATCCTGTGAGACTTTTTACAATCACAATTTTGAGGGATACAGCTATGACATCTCTGTATTTAGAAAAACAAAAAACGCTTTTTTATTTTTCTTGTGTGTTTTTTTTTTTTTTTGCACTTTTGAGCATTTTAGTTTGTTACTATAGACACATCACGTACATATCATTAAAATTTGAGTTCTAAGGGTTGTATTGATGCATAGCCAATTCAAATACTCCAAAAAATGGTACTACAGCATGTAAAAATGTAAAGATATGCTCAGGTGGACTTGTTTCTATGGTAGGTCATAAAGGGCTTTTAATTTAAGCACACAAAAATAATACTGAAAGAATAAAAACATGAATGATGAGTAGGACTTTTTGCAACTTCTACACAAAAATCATACATTCTTAGAGCTGTGTATGAAATGTGTTCCAGAGCATCTATATTATATATATTTAAATTAAAATGGTACATGAATTGATCTTTGGCACATTTCACCTTAGAGAGACATTGCATCTCCCTCGATTTGAAAATTCCAGAAGGCCATATTGTGATTCTAATAAAATTTCGATTAATTGTCGAGCCCTCCTCCACAGAAGGCGGTGATACACCACCGCTGAACCTTCTTCCAGCTGACTGTGCTTACAGGTTGGAATCAGCTGACTGGTTGTGTGTTGAGATATAAAAACATGGATAACTTTTAAGGTCTGTACATTTTTTATACCCTCTGTGCTCAAAAGCAATGCACATCATCTCTCTACCTTATAGATGGGAATGGGATTTCTGATGTGCTTTATGCTTTTGACTTCTGGGTCAAAACCTGGAGTGGGAACTGGAGCATACCCAGAAAGCTCAGTCCAGTTTGGGTCCGACTGAGTAAATTGATCTCCGGGTTTGTTAGTCCAAGAAAAATTCAACTTAAAAGTGCATGGTGTTTTTCAAAAGTCCAGTACTTTTTCTAACATGCTGACTGATTAAGCAGACTTCACTGTTGTTCTGAAGCACTTTGTAAAGGCAAGCCTCTTTGCAGGAGCTCACCTAAGAGACTATGAATGGCAGAGGGAAACAGAACATTTACGTGTGCATGTCAACATCCGCCCACGGCTCTGTCAGGACGGTGTGTGTGAGTGTATGTGCCGCTGCTGAGATGCTGTCGCTAACGGCGTCCGTCTTTCTGCTCCTGTGAGCCTGACTTTGTGAGTGACAGTTATACAGTGGTGTGGAGTGTGTAAATCTCCTTCCCTCAAAAGCTCTCAGCAGTGGGCCTTACATTAGCACAACAATTTACACATCTGTCCTGAGGGCGACGAACAGGCAACTCTGAGAATAATCAAAGCTTCAGTCAAAGTCAGTGAGATGAAGTCTGAACACGAGAGACAGAGGAGGATTATTAAAGCTCCAACACCATCCACTAAGGCTGGGATAAGAACCGCTGGTTTACACTGAATAGACAAAAGTATTTGGACACCTGTCCATTACACCAACAGAAAGCTGATATGTTGGTTGTATATAGCTGTAAAAACCCCAATAAAGCACCACACTTCCATTTCTATAGCTGTAGAAGTTAGTCTATAATTTTTGGTATTTGATTAAGAAAACTGCCCAGTACTGAGTGTCTAGAAGTTTGTATCAGCAGGTTTCGGTGTCGTTTTTGTCCATATCTCACAGCCCTAGGTCAGTCCAAGCCTGTGAGTGTGTGTCCCTGTCTGTGTTTGAGAGAGTCAATGCAGAGGAGACTCTGTAAACAGGAGACTGAGGAGGTTTATTAAAACCCCGCCACCACTCACCATCCTTTTGTCCTTCCATTCTCTGTGTCCCTCACCTCGTCTCCTCCTCTTTCAGTCACCGGAGCGATTACATGCCTCCGTCTCTCTTGTCTTTCATCTCTGCCTGTGAAGAGGAGAGGAATGAAGGCCCTCGTGACGTGTAATTACAAAGAGAGATCCTGGATGAGGGCGTCTGTCTCCATAAACAAAAAGAAGTAGCCCCCCTCTTTCCTCCTAAATACCTCTTGATAGTTGGAGATCTAAAAAAGAGACGTTTAAGTGCCTTTGATCCGCCACAGGGCCCTTGTCTTTACCTGCCACTTATGGAGGCCTAATAAGTACTATCACAGGTCTATTTATTTCATTAGAAGCACTGACACTAACATATGCAGGGCGCTGCTCCAGCACCGTGGGAATGATTCGCGCCGTTCCTCCATTCATTTAAGCACGGACTCACTATCATGACACATTTACAGGCCGCTGTTCCAATCTCACCCATGAGTCATATTGCTGAATGATTATGGAGGGGTGGATTTTTATGGGCTTACATTGGTATTGGCTCTACCTCTAATTGGCCCAAAGCACATTTGCATTCTGGGAAGGTAATAATGGGGGCTCTTTGGAGGCACTTTAAACCACAAAGTCATTGCACTCTGACTTAATTCTGCCCATAGAAGTGCTGATGCCTCCAGATGGCTTTTTTACTGAGTGTGATATGGCCGATTTGTGTGCTTGAACGTACACTTTCTATGATAGTTGGGGAATAGTGAACTTGCTGGCAATGCCACTCGTCCCTTGTTACTCGTTCTGCATTATAATGCTTTTATTGCCTCTTAATGCCTTTTTGCAACAGATGAGAAATGCTAAGCAAGCTAGCTAACATTGTAGCTGACATCTTGCAAAATAGCTGTTGAAGCTAATAGAATATTAATCTTTACAAATGTCATACTCATTTTTTTTTTTAATGCAGTACCTTTGTTTTTTGAATGTATCTATTTTGATCCACATTTGCCGTTGCTATTTCCGCAGCTACCCTTGCAAGGGTCTGCACTGATTAAGTTACAATATGTAGGAAATCAGTTTTGTGCACTTTGGCACCCACCAAAGTCTCTTAGTACAACTTCCTTTTGCTTGAACATATATTTCTGTTGCCTCCCCCTCATACATAACATGCTTGTTGACAAAAGAAAGAAACATAAGCAAAGATGCTGTAAGACGCCGAAGAGCTACGTCAACTGACAAGGAACTTCATATTACTGGATTTTGCTCAAATAGTAGTAGTAGAGAAAGCAGAAGGAGTGGGCTAGGACAACATTTTATAGGGATCCATTTCAGTTTGTTAAAGGGTTGTTCAGTCAGGAAAAGGGAGGGCAGCTTAAAGCATCAAAGCTGGAGGTAGAGGAGGATTTAAGAAATGCTCATTCAGATCTAGGGAAGAGTGGAGAGTCAGGCCTTCCACCTGACATGTCACCTTTAGGAGAGATAGAGTTCAGTATGAATGAAGGACTGCTGAGGTGGATGTAGTAAGTTTCCCAAAGCTTCTCCTGCCCCAGGGCTTTATGTAGTCCCCTACTGGGTCTTTAAAAGCACACCTGCTGTCCTTAGTGTTCTGTGGCAACTACTAAGTTTAGTATGGGAGAAACAATCTATCCCAAGAGCCTGGTGTAGAGCAGTTGGAATCCTGATTCCCAGGGAGGAGTCCTCTCATGTAACCCAGTTTAAAACCATTTCACTGTTCAATGTAGAGGGAAAAAATATCTTTAGTATCATTGCACAGAGGCTAACTAATGAGTAAACACAACAGTGCAGTGTGCATAGAACACACTAGCATCATCCGCCATCAGATTCAGGCAGCAAAGGCAAAGGATAGCGATTTACATGTCGTATTTTTTGATTGTGCAAATGCATTTGATTCAATACCACATCCTTATTTGTAAAGCATTTGACTATTTTAGAGTACCAGGTGTGCTAGCCCCTTGTTTGCAGCTGTTTGCATGTGGAGTAAATGTATGTGTAATTTATTCCATGCTAGTTGAGATAGCTTTGTAAGTTTCCAAACTTAGAACGCTAATGTGAACATAATGGACTCTTTTAAGTATTTGAATGCAAACCAGAGACATATCTAAGGTAAAATTATCTCCTGCATAAACCTTAACATACAGCAGTATGTTATGAATAAACTCTACCACCATGTACACTGTACTGTTGGATTATTGCTATTAGCCAGCTGAAGTTGGATCTGTCAGGAGGAGGCCCCAGAATTACTTTCCAGTTATTGATTTTTTTTTTTATCAGTTGATTCACAAAATCTCAGTCAAAAATTTCCTCTAAACTGTAAGACAGCTATCCAATAGATAGCTGATCAATACATCTATTTTTAATTAGCAGAGGAGGGCAATTCATCGAAAATTAGATTAAAATGCAATATGGCCTGCTGCAATTTTCAAATCACAGAAGGTGCAATATTCCTTTAACCTGAAATTTGTGTCAAAATAGCAGTTTAAAACTTTTTTTTGCAGCCACAGAGATATTATGCATTACAGATCATGCAATCATCCCTAGGCATTTTTTTTAAATAGTCTAAATCCTACATTTTTGTACATTTTTCTTATCAAATATGAGAATGACAAAAAATTATAACTCCTTCAATACATCAATTCCTATCTAATTTGCAATACGAGTCAAAATCATCACAATTAGATATTTTTCAAAGTTGTTCAGCTCTAGTTTAATCTAATATTGTGTTGGTTATAGTATAAAATGATCTATTGCTTGTGTTTGTTGAAAAAAAAACCTAATATAAAGAACTGAATAAATAATAATCGCATATCAAATCGCAATTGCAATACTGGGGAACAAAAATCACAATTAGATTGTTTCCCCACGTCGTTCAGCCCAACTGCCAAAACCCACAGATTCTGGTTGCATTCAAAAACTAAAGGCTTATAAACATTATCCCTCTACAATCATTTAAGTTGAGTTGTTAAAAAAAACCCTGATATTTCTAAATATCAAACTGTATCCGCCTGTTTTGATATAATTGCAGCAAAAATGGAAGTTATATGAACCCAGTATTTGGTCATTTTTGGTTTTATTTACGTTAGATTGAAAGAAAAGTACAGCAAACTTTCTACAAAACTGTACTACGTAAATTAGCAACATATTACAGTTTTTTCAACAGCTCTCTTCCTGTTTTGCTTGTAGCAACTTGTATTTGAAAATATGACTTTGGAAGTTTTTATTTGATGCTATGGATCACTAAGATAATGGAGATTCTATCACATTATGACATTGGGTTTAAAAAGTAGTTAACAATCAAAGATTTCAAACTTTAAAGTATCAAAAGCCAAAATAATAAGTACCAAAGGGACTTTATATTTTAATCTTGAACTATTAACACCAAGAAATGACAGAAATACAGCTTTAAACATTCTGAACAGTTAAAAAGAAAGAAATGAAATAAGATAAAAATTCAAGAAAGGACCAAGAATGTTCTTCATGAATGCACATCTTGTCACGTATTCTGTTTGAATATTGTGTTAAAGGAAGCATACAAAGGTCATTAAGTGTAGTTTGACACTCTGCAGAGATCACAGAGGTCAAGCAGCTCTCTGTTTGAGAGCAGGAGTCGGCCTGAATGTGTTTAACGTGTCTTTTTACTCGTGTAAATCCGCCCCCATTCTCTCAGACTTAACTGTTTCTCTGAACTCTCTGGGAGATGAAGTGAGCATTCTGCTGCAGCTCAAACAGACCCGGCGCCAGACAATAGACCCAGGTCTTCTATTGCACTTAGCTGAAGCTGCTGAATAGACTCTGAATAGACCTGGAGTGGTGCGTCCATGCAGCAGCTGGACAATAGCCGGCTCAGCAGAAAGGCGGGCGCTGACCTCGAGGTCTGCAGCGGCCCTGTCCTCACTGATCCCTGAACCCTAGGCACACAGAGTCAGCAGCAGGAAGGCCACAGCGAGAGCCTGCAGTGATTCAAATCAAGTAAAATCACAGAGCTGTAAAACATGTTTATACAGGGTCGCCTCTAGAGGAAGAGTTCAGCATGGTGGGAAGTATTGCTTTCCTGCAAACACTAGAAGTGAGGATCAATACCAATCTCATAGCCAAGTATGAAGAATGGCTACCAGTCTGTTTGGTTATTCAGCTTAGCACGTTCACTAGACGGAGAGGGAAACCCCAAACTAGGCCCGATTTATGGTTGAAAAATTACAACCAACAATTAATTGTTCCTGAATGCTTCCACTTTCTAATAGTATTACTTACAGGTAACTGTTGAATATTCATCAGAGATGAAATTTCTCAAACCGTCTTATTGCAAAGGTGGCATCCATCACAGTAGCATGAAGTCTCTGAGCTCTTCAGAACGACTCATTTTGTATCACAAATGTTTGCAAGTAGAGACTGCACAGCTTGATACTTAACTTTATACACCTGTGGCAACAGGTCTGAGTAAAACACCTCAATTCTATAATTAGCAGGTGTGGCCAATTTCTTTTGTCCATAGAGTGTCGTTTGACTTACAAGTTGTGACTCACTTTTCCAGCACAATTTAGATTCCCACGAACAGAAAAAAGCATCACATAAATGTCGGTAGTATGGGGTGTTAAGCACTCAAAATCAAGTTTTGAATGTTTTGGCTTAATGTCGTGACTTCCTGGAGTCCTCTCATCACCCTGAGGCTGTCAGGCACCAACATGTCAAACTCTTACTTTAACACTGACTCAAAGTTCTGCACCCTTATGTAGGGGCATAAAATCAGTGTGACAAAGCTAAAGAGCCGAGCTTAAACTTCTCCATGAAATCAGCGATGTGAAGGTTGTTTTTATTGTTGCACAAACAGAAATACGTAAATGTCTCTAGAGTATATAAAATCACATTTGTAGAGTTTAAAATCCTGCCATCATTTCATTCATGTTATTTAATGTTTAAGTGACATGCTGTTTGACCTTTTTATTTGCGCCCAAATCAAATAATGGGTTTACTGGGTTAGGTGGCTCTTTGCCTCAGTGGGTGGTGACATGTTTTAATAAATCTGGATGTACTCCATTTGGCTTTGCATCTAAAAATGTTCAAGAATCCTTTACCCTGAGGGAATCTGTCTTTGTTTGAGCAGACAATAGCGAGCATTTTATTCTCCTTTAATAATAGCAGCCCTCTGAGCCTCTGCCGTACTTTCATTCCCCAAAATAAACACCATCTTACACAAAATCAAACACAACTTTACACAAATCCCACCATCAGGAATAAAAACATCCCCGCACAGGCGCTGCTGCTCCCCTCCCTGTGTTTGATCACAAGCGGCCTCCCCTCCTCCCCTTGTGTGTTTATTCTGGGGATTATTCTGACCTAATCTCTTTAGAGCATAATTCAGATTAGATTTCGTGTTATTATTATTGCTCTGTCCATTCCCTACTGTCCTGCTTGGATATCCTCCCTGCATGTGGAGCTCCTGTGTTTGGAAAATTGATTAAAACTGCTGACCACTGCCCTAGATAGCGCAGGCTCGTGATGTGGATGGAAAAATAAAAAGCAAGCACAACTGAAACTGTGACGTTTGTACTAAAACACAGAGTTCCTTAAAGATCAGAGTGGGGATACAGGCACAGCAGCTAATGTGTACATCTCTCTTTCATGCACTTATCTTGAATCTTGCCTGCATTAAAGAAGCAAGATTTCTCATCATAAATATTAAAGAGTGTAAAAGACAAGGTTGGCTAAACCTAAGATACTTTGAAAATTACTACATGTGCCTATAAATAAGATTATTTTGTATTTTAAATGAATTTTGGTTCTAAAAAGTTGCAAAACTTCTAAAGATACAGCCATCAAAAATTACAGGCACATTAATACACTAATACACTAATACACTAGCAACATCTCAGAACTAAACTTGAGACTTTGTGCAGGAGTTTGCCTGCTATTTCAGACCATAAAAAACAACAACTCTCCCAGAAGTGTCTTATTTTATTTGCTGTAATGATTAAAAAGGCACTGATATCATGTCATTTTTGTGAGTGTCGTATTGAAGGCTTCGTGACAACTAGGGATGTGTTCAGTGATAATATTCAGCACAAGTGTGAGCATGTTTACCCGCAAAAAGGATTGAAGCTACTGGTGTTAGTGCCGCTAATATTAGCCACATTCTGCAGACCAATCACATTGTTCGCCAACTGCAACTGTGCTCCTCTTATATTAATACTGCCAAATCTAGATTTTTTACAGTGTTTTATGTTCATTATTTCTAAATAACTCAAGATGACTAACAGAATACGGTTTGCTTTGATTAGATTTGAAATTATCTGCCAAGGAAAATCAATTTACAGCCATTAAAGCAGCAGCTTGATGATAGTGGATTAATTTAAAACAAGAGCTGTTGAATTATTTAAAAAGAATCTTAATCATTACTGAACTTTGATAGTTAATTGCAAATAACTGAATTTAAAATTGACTTTTTTGCATTTCAAAACACATATTTTCAAACTCATATTAAGAATCTAAAAATTTTCATTGCTTATCCCATCATATACTCTTTTTGAGACCATTTACATAAAAAATATGCAGGTGTGCATGCATTGCTTTAAAGACCCTGTGAAGTAAAATCCAAAATTGGTGTCTTAACACTCTAGATATGTTGGAATATGATTGCTGTAAACATGTGAAAACACTGAGATCTACATGTTGCTGGATTTTGGATTGAGACCTTTAGAAAGTTTTTCACCTTTTTCTTGGCTGGGTTTAATGTGGGCGTGGCTAATATGTGGGCTGGGGATGTCATGTGTCCACAGTAGGGAATGGCCCCGCCCCTCTAACACGACTGTATAAAATCACAGAGCAGTTCATCTCAGTAGTCTGTTGTTAGCTGATGTCTCTGCCTTTGTTGAAAGTTAACAGTCAGTTAAATGCTGTTTTTTGTTCATTGTGAGATAAATTTTGCTAAATCTCAGCCACAGTGGTCTGTGGATAATTTAAGGCATCATAACAGAGATTTGAGCCAGAAAACAGACTTTGTCTCTTCTTCTAAGGTCAACAAAAGGTCAAGAGGAAGACTAATGGTGTGAGTGCTTTCCTCATTTCAGATACTAACATTTTTTAATTTGAGAGGATCGTATTTCTCCAGAGTGGGTGTGGCTTCAACATATTCAACAGACACGCCCACACCATCCTGGAGCAGATTTTACTGCCTCATTTTTCATGATTTTGAGGCTTATTTTATGAACTTAAAGATGTTTTATTTGACTGAAATTTGACCTGGTGGTTCATAACACAGTGACCTGTCATACAACAAACCTAATTACAGATTTATTTTCACTTTACAGGGTCTTTAAGTGAGTCGGTATGCGCCGATACACAGTACCACTACTTTGAAATTTTGCTCCTTATTGAACCAGGGCATTTAGTTAACCGTCGTTTGTGAGGATGGCCTGATCCAGGCAGATTTACACTTGTCCAAATTCCTTCCATTTCTTGATGATGGATTTAACTGAACTCCGGGAGATACCATAGAAATGATTTTGGATCCGTCCCCTGATTTGTACTTTTCAATAACCTTTTCTCTGAGATACTTGGAGTGTTCTTTTGTCTTCATGGTGTAATGGTAGCCAGGAATACTGATCAACCACTGCACTTAGGATATCCCCATTTCAATAATAGAGAGACTAGACCTGAATTAGGTCAAGTTTAAAGGGGGTGAATATTTAAACATTCACTTATTTTACCTTATATATATATATATACATATATATATATATATATATATATATATATATATATATACTGTATTTATTTAATTGACCTTACTTTGTAGAAATATGTTTTCACTTTGACATCAAAGAGTTTTTTTTGTCAAAAAAGCCAAATTATATTGACTAATATTGATTTATAGAATCAATAGAAGGGCAAAACATCTAAGGGGGTTAATACTTTTTACAGGCACTGTTAGTTTTAAATGTTGACAGCGCTGTTAAAAACCTGCATTTTAATGCAAACACTGATTGATTTGCTTTAAGCATTTTCTAACCAGCAAGAATCATCACTAATGTTTTTGTATATTTTAGACCATGCGTAGGAGTTTGCTCATCTTTCAGCTGATGTCCTGGACTTGGTGCTTTAATGTCAAACCAGCACTGATATTATCTGATTTTCACTGGTGTCATGTTTTAAAGCTACAGTTAAACTCCAGATTTACCTTGCCCATGGGCAAGAGTTTGCCTTTAAGTTCCACAGCCATGAGGAAATCACATAGGCGAAATTCTCTGCTAGGAAAGTTCATAGCGTGCAGTTAAAAGCTTTGGCCCTATCTGTACAGTAGCTGCCATGTTGGCCTGAAAATTGCTCTGCAATTATTTGATATGCAGACGTCATGTTTAGTCTGCATTTTCAAGATAATGTTTAAACACCATCTGCCTCTTACTCTTGTGTCTGAGCTCGCGAAACTGAACCAGAGAACCCTTGAATAAATTACAGTCTGTGTAACAATCACACTGAGCGCAGAATATAAAACAAATCCCCTCTCCTTCAGTCTGTTTGTTGCACAGTGGCTCTAAATTATTGTCTCCTCTCTATTTCCTTCCCAAATTCCTTAATCAAAATATTGTTGCAATTTATTCAGCATGTGACAATTGAGTGAAATGTTGGTGAGTCACAACATAAACAGGACTGCTTTCCTCTTTGTGTGGTCGTTTTTCTTACTCATATTTGAAATGTACCTCTAAAAAGTGAATTTCCAGGAAGAAAAGGACAAAAGTGAGCACCTTTTTTGCCACAGTAAGCACCTCCATTCACCTTTCGCAGGCACAAAACATACACCGAGTCCCTGAGTCCCAGAAATGCATGACCTGTGCTTCACATCCTCGCTGTGCTCCCCTCCGCTTGCTTGTTTTTCTCAATTAAGATGAATTATAGAATTGCATTGGGGAGTGGGGACAAGGAGCGCTTATTGTGCTGTTACCCCGAGGCACTCAGTCAATGAGTTGGAGAGAGAAACAGAGTGCTGTGGATATTTTTGGTCTCGGTGCCTAACACCCCTCAGACTCCTAATGGACCACACGATATGCAACTTAAGCCATGTGCCCGTGCATGTGGTGGGAAGAGGAGACAAGAAAGGGAGGCCAGAGGAGGTGAAGCTTGGCTTTATTGTTTTTATGAGGAGATGAAGGAAGGGAGACAGAGGAGGCGATGAGGGGCTCTGTTTGTTCTAGCTGCAGGAAACTTGGAGATAGTGCCGGCTAGGGCTGGGAAATATGGACCAAAACTTAAGTCAGGAGACTTCATAGCTAAATGGAGATACAAATCCATCCATTTTCCTCTGCATATCTGGGACTGGGATTGCAGGGGCAACAGCCCAAGCATGTCAACCCAGACATCCTTCTTCAAGGTAATGTTTTCCAGCTCCTCTTGAGTGACTCCGAGGCATCACAGGTGAGATGTGATATATAATCCCACAAAAGAGTTCTAAGTCTGACCTTAAGTTTACAAAGAGAGCAAAAAAGGTGCACACTCAAACCATTTGACTTCGTAATACGAACTAAAAAATGTCTCACAAAAGTGAAAAAAAAAAACGTGTCAAAATGCGTCCATTGTGGCTTGTGCACTGCTTTGCCTTGAAACGAAATAATTCAAAAGGACATATGAGCTCCAACCCGGGGTTCCTATCTCAGTTGCATGTGCCAGGAGGACCTCAGTCAAAAGAGAGAGAGAGCACTGTCAAACCATCAAATTCCACATACTCTGTGCAGCTGTCTGCAAATCTCTCTCTTCCTTTCTAGTCACCCTTTGCATTTCTTCAGCATACACTTTGATCTGTATCTGACACATGCCTGAAGTTCCACCCATGCTGCTCCACTCCAGATATGCAATGAACCTATTTTCAGCAGAGGCTGCTGCCAAAACACGCCAATCCTTGTAAAGCAGATCGACCCAGTCAGGATGAAGTCAGTTTCAAGATGCAACACAATACACAGACCCCGGATTGTAAGTCTTAATGTCAACATTATGGCCCACAGAGATAACGGTGCCAGAAAAGTATGAGTTATTGTGATTTATAATCATGATCTCAATAAGAGTCAAGATAATCATGATTGTGGTTCTTGCCATAATCCAGCATTCCTTCTGGAAACATTACTAAGTATTAGGCCTGGCATCTGTTTTTTACCCATTTTAAGTTATCATAAGCTTCGCTATGGACACTGGACTATGGACAGAAGCATTTAGCCACACCTGTTTAAGGTCACATATTTTACCCTTTTGAGACAAGACAAGTTGGCCTCAGAGGTCCTCAAAACATGCCTGTGAAGTTTGTTGCTGTAAAAACAATCCAGTATTGGATTTTTGTCTGTCTAAAACCCCCTCTGTCTCAGCCCTGCTCAGAACAAGCTGTTTCTGTGTCTGTGGCTTTAAATGTTACTGAGCTGTCTGACTCCGCCCCTGACTCCGCCCTTCTCAGGAGATGGATGTGGCTTAATGGATGTGCCATCTGAGAGGAGGATAAGGAGAGGTGGGCAGAACTTTTCACCAAGTGGGGAGGGCCAACCAAACCTGGGGGCGGAGCTAACTCCCCACATGACATAAGGAAAAAATCTGAGAATGGCTTGTTTCAGCACATATTTTCTGAAAGTTGGAGGAAGGGAGGGAGGGAATGGGTTTTTCTGATTCTTGGGGGGGGGGATTGTTGACAGGCCAAGGGCACTTATTTTTGTTAGAAAGGCCTGAAAAAATGTATTTTGCATAATATGTGACCTTCAATGACTGATTTCAGGTGTTTCAGTCATACCTGTTGCCAGGTGTTGAAAGAGAATGTTACCTGCCTGACTGCATTGTGCCACCTGTGAAGTTTGGTGGAGGGGATAACAGTATGGGACTGTTTTTCAGGGTCTGGGCTTGGCCCCTTATCTCCAGTGAAGGGCAATCTTAATGCTCCAGCATACCAAGACATTCTGGACAACGCTATGCTTCCATGCATGATTTGATGAGCTTGCTGTGGAAGAACCTGACTGTCACAGAGCCCTGATCTCAACCTCATCCAGCAACTGTGGGATGAACTGGAATAGAGATTACCTTACCCTATATTTAATTTGAAAATACATCAGTATATATAAGAAACAGGTCATACTGCCCATCCCCAGAGCCTGCTGCAGTGTACATTTCATTATTCTGCTGTCCTCCAGAGGCCCAGGTGTGTCGCAGCTCCTTCACACAGCGCTGATGATTAGATGAGCTGCATCTCTGTAAATGGATGCTATTGATCTCCACACCTTGTTACGTGGACCACCTCAGAACATGATGAGTCCTAGACAAGACAGCATGATGAATGTAATGCGCTCCTCCAAAAATTGCCTCTTCTGCTCAGCTAACTTTCTCTGTGTTTCATCTTCACACTCATTAAGTACACAGGTAGTTTCACTGCACGGCCAGCTTTGCTTCCACGTGTCTCTCCTCCTCTCCTGACATTGTTATTTTATTTGCTCCACTGATCGCTCACAGTGTCTTCACGGCCATTAAAATGATTGCAGATTGTGTAATGTATATTAATGTTCTGGTTCTTTTAGTTGTTTAGCAGTAGCGCTGTGCGTGCAATAATAATAATTCATGAGGAGAAAACAGTGGAGTGAGCCTCTGTCTGGTAATTAAATCTACACTGTTGTTTCTCTACTTGCAGAGAAGTCTGCATCAGCAGGGCCACCTTTCAGGGGCCTATCACAGGTCGAGGTGAGATCGAGGGTCACTGAAATATGAGGGCCACGTAAAAGGAAGGGCGACCTTTCATAGGCGTGTGTGTTCAGCCGTCATTACTGAGCTTGTTTTATCAGTGTAGCGTGAGGTCTTAAAGCAGCAGAACCATCATGGTATTATGATATTAAGCAGAGAAGCCTGGGATATGGAGTTAACAGAGGGCTGAGACCTCTGACCTACTGATTTGTACTGGATAATTTCCAGTTATGTTGATGTAATGAGGGCAGTAGTGTGATAACAGAAACCTCAGCATGAATACTCAGTGTGATTAACACTTAAACCACCAGAATGCCATGTTAGACCCAGAGTAGGAGCAAGTAGCTCAGCTTGTCTCTCATCATTCTACCAGTATTTGTTTAAATATCAATAATCAGGATTGTAGGGTTTAATTGTTTTTTATTTGGAGGAATAGGTGATGCAGACGCCTCAGAAAGAGTAAAACATTCACCAGGACCGGCTGTTTTTACATGAATGAATGTGAAAACTCAGTGGTTATTTAACTCACTTTAGTCTAGTTGCACTAAATGTATTTTTACAGTTTTTTATCACCAAATTTTTATTGTTGGCTAGTCTTACTCTCATCTTCCTCATGGAAATAAGTAGTCAACTGTTATGTTAGTCATAGTTTAAGTTGACAAATTAACTCTTAAATCACCAAACCTCATACATTTACCAAACTTCTTACATGTAGATGAAAATAACCTGTATTTGGACCCTTTAAAAAAAATCAAGGTGAGTCTATGAAGCCTTTTTTTACAAAAGTCCTGCAGGAAACCATCTGATTTAAATTTTTCACCAGTCCTGATGGGCATGCCAGATTTTGTGAATCATTCGGCATGTCCAGGTCTCAGAAGATGCCAGAATTTTGGACAAAGAATAACAATAGAAATCCTTTGCTTTCCAAAGGGTCCTCACACCCTCGGTGCCTAGATCCCAATTAGTCGAGGAAATAAGAACCATTTATCCAAAGAAAAAAAAAAATGTAGAATGGACAGGGATGCACATCTTAGATTAGTAGTTCTCAACTAGTCTAGCCTCAGGACCCTTCAACAGAATCACAACCCAAATAAAAAATGAAAAAACAAGGTTCTTAAATGCATGTGTTAATGAATAATGATGTAGTTGGGATGAATTTTGGATGGAACAAAACATGATTGAAAACAACAGGACATAACTAACATTTTTTTACACCAGTGTTGATTTGGTCGGGTAAAACTATGTCTATAATTGTTTATCAACTACCTGTCTTTCCATTAGAAAGAAAAGACTAACCAAAAATAGATTTTTGACGACTCAAACTGACACAAAGTAAGTTTAGTTTTCTTCAAGATGACTGAAATTAGATAAAAATGTAATTTAGTGTTCGTCAGACATTTGAAATCCATGATATTTCCCATTTCCTTGTTTTCACTGGCAAGTCCATCTTGCAAAGCTCCCGTCTGAACCATTTGAGCCCGGTTAGAAAGTGACAGGATCAATCAGAAACGAAGGACAGTACTTTGAGGCGCGTCAGAGTCGTGACGTTAGCAAGCAGCAACAAGAGGCCAGTGCAAGTATGGTGAAAGAGCTTAGCGTGATGCTGCTAAAGCGTAAGTTTTATCAGAACTTGGTGACATTTCTTCATTAAAAGAAGAACAAAGATCAGCAGTGAGTTGTTATTTTGTTCAAAAACTACAAAAGTCATGTACTGACATGTCTACAGTCGCCATGGTTCGCTTATTCCTCGGTAGCTGCGCACACACGCCTCGGTCGTGGCTACGTCATGTATTTTGTTGCTCTGATTGGCCCGTAAAGATGTGACAGACAGAACCTTCATCCAATCACACTCTCTGAGTTTTTTTTTTCAAATTCTCTGCCCTTTCATAGTATTGAAGGTTTACCAGATGGACGCGTGAAACAAATCCATCTGGCGCGTCAGGTGATGATATTTCTCCACTGTGGGTAAATCTGTCAAAATACAATGCTTCTGTATCTCTTCTGCCTCTCAGCTGTAGACAGCAGAGACCCCAGGTTTGGCAGAGTGCAGAGAATTCACTACCGTGGTTTGGTACCAGATTTAGGCAAGAAAATAAATGCTTGGAATAAAAGTAAAGACTAAAATGTGAGGATTTTTTATGGACTAAAACTAGACTAAAATTATAAGGGTAGAAATGATGCAAATGTGAATTGAACAAAAATGCATTTAATCTAAAGACATAGACTGAGACTAAAATTAGAAATAGCTGTCAAACTTAACAGTTTTACACCCCATTTCCCCCTGATTACATGTCATTTTTTTGTCAATTTCCAGTGATGTTGAGAAAATTATCATGGGAAAAGCAGCTTTGCCATTGCAAAGGAGATAAATGAGTTGAGAAAACGTGTAATTTTACCCATCATCACCGTATAAACTGAGTCAAACATGTATGGATGCATGTCCACTTAGAACCGCAGTACTTCGTAAACCTTTGGCAGACATTTTTTCCAGACTCACATTCACGGCCCACTGAAAACAGCTTCCAGACCCACTTTTGGGTCCAAATCCACCAACTGAAAACCATCACAATAGATGTGTCAACATGATGCTAACACATAGTTGAAATTAGCTTTTTTAGCTTCGTAAACTATGTTACCTGCATAGCTTACTTAGCTAATAGAGCTTTCTTAGCTTTGGTCTTAGCTACATTAGCGACATTAGAATGTTTTCATTGAGGCAAATCTTTTTTCCTGAAAGCAGACTGTTAACTCTACTTAATTAAATGTTAAGTAATGAGGTTTTCAAGGTCAGGTTTAACTCCAACCAGAAATAAATATGATTTTATTTAGAAAGTTTTTGCATGTATTTTCCTCCTGACAGAGTTGGCGTCTCACAGTAGGGGTCTGCAGGGGGAGCATCTGAGACCTGTGGTCTGCAGCCTGTCTTTTCCAATCCTGTGCAGACCTTACTGCTCTAGATAAGATCTGTTCCCAGTCTAGACCATTTTAGTACATCACTGTTGAAGACACATCTCCTCTTTGGCCTTCATTTCAAATAAGAATGTTTTGCCCTGAAAAAGTCACTATTGACTTAAGTGTAACTTTAAAAAGGTTTATTACAGGCAAGCTGAGAATTACTTTTGATATTATTTTCTGATGTATGATTCATCTTTTCATTTTTCATGTTTACCTTTTTACTCTGGTAAACCCTGGCAGTTTTACTGTGCTTTATAAACAAAGCTGACAAGGCTGATCATCAATACTTTAATGTAATAAATACAATATGAAATGGTCAAAATGCCTGTTCTGGTTATTTTTAGTTGATTGCTATGTTTTGTGGTTTTTAATTTTAATAGAATGAGAATGTAAGAATAAAATATTCACACAAAGAGGGACCATACGGCTCCTTCAGTCCAATGTTTCTTTGTTAAACAAAGTTATTATCTTTCAGAGTAAAAACAGTCAAAAAAGCCTTCCTGGTATTTCCTTTGTTTACTGCCTTCATTATGCTGTAGAGCTGATAAAGCCGAGGTGTCTGGGATGACTATAGCGTATTTACAGAGAAGCTGCACACTCACAGGCTCATTTTATTCACATCAATCATCTGCTGTTTGCCTTTTGGTCTGTCGCTAGCGTCACGTGTTAACTATTCAAACAGCCACGCTCTCATTGTTGTGCATATGATGAAGTTCATAACACTAACAGAATAGCTTTGTGCATCTCACTGGGTGTCTGTATTATGGTCGCCACTCACCTGCGAGTCGTCCGGCGCATCCTGTTCACTCTCTGCTCACACTCCAAACGCCGCCTCTTTGTTGTTGTGGAAAATGGAAGTTGTGAAGTCAGTCATGCTGAATAGATTGTAAATTGTGGGAAAGATATAAACACCTTTATGTTCACAGGCTGCCATTGTGCTTCACAAATGAACTAAGGGACCACAGCCGTGTGGGGGTCAAGCAGTTCTATTCTTGCTCTCTCTAGAGCAGCGAGGCTAATCAACATCCGCTCTTGTTGTCACTCTGTGAACCACACCTGCATGCTATGAACTCTATAGGACTGTGAGGCTGCTATAATCAGAAGTTTGGTTCTAACAATGAAACAAATGAGCACGACTGATGAGAAGGGGGCGGCTTGTAGAGTCAATTAATCAAACACATAGGAATTAAACAGGAAGCTGCAAAATACACAAGTAAATAAACAAGTGCCCTGATGTTTACAGGAAAAATAAATGAACTGCAGGGGTTTGGATATAATGTCCACATTATTTTTTATTTTTTATTTTTTAATCAGTACAGCTTATATAAATGCTTTTATGTTTACATGTACAGCTGCACAATGCATCTCCATGTTTTGTAAAGGCAGATGTTAATCTTTTATCTGTTGGGAATAAAGATGATTACTAGAAGGTTTGAGCACAGGCATCTGCAAGCAGTCTAGTTTTAGTCCATGAAAGGTTCTCTTCAAAAGCTCAAGGCAGCAAGGGTCGCATAAAGCAGCAGAGTTTGAGAAGGCAGACCGATTTTAGACATTGCAATTTAGATTTAGTGAGGATTCTAACGCTGCTACATTAAAGCAGGAGAGAATTAAATGTGTATTTTCAATAGAAACATTCAAATATTGCTTTTTTTCTAACCAAGCTTGCAATGAGAATGATGTTACTCTAAAAACTAGTGATTACAATGGGAAAAAAGAATATCCACATAATTAAATGTGTATCCACACTGTTCAAAAGCTTTATGCTAGTACATAATGGAAATTGCAATTAAAGGGGTAACAGATAGCATTTCAGTCATGGTAGATTTAACTTTATCTATGTTTTGACTTGACATTATAGAAAGTTTAATTGATTGTTTACTTAGCAGTGTTTAGTAAAAGATCATTTCTTCGATTAAGTGATTAGATTTTGTTTCTAAGAGCCTCAGCTGTGCCATCTTCCTCTTCGTTTATTATATAATGATAGCATGCAAACAGCATGTGCTAAAACCACCATCTGGCAGTAGTACTGCATTACAACCAGGTGCCATTATAAATAATGGAAAAATATCGTTTTAACAGAGTGATTAAAGCTATTTAGATAAAGTAGTGACTGCTTAGATATTTAAAGTGAATGTCGTAGGTCTAAAATCAATGCTGATGTTGCTTCACTGATGCAAAATGTATTTTTTATTGGTTTTTCTCCCATGTTAATGTGGGGAGCTATCATATATCAGTGTTAACATCATCCAAATGCTCCCAAATGACCAAAATCAAATCAATGTACAGTGCATTGAAAAGTATTTGCCCCCTTTTTAATTTTTGCATATTTGTCATGCATGAATGTTTCAGATCATCAAACAAATTTAAATATTAGACAAAACCTGAAAAAGTACAAATGCGTTTTTAATGATGGTTTATTAAGGGAAAAAAGCTATCCAAACTTACCTTGCCCTAGGTGAAAATCATTAATTAAATCTGATGAATTTGCAAAGATGAGTTCAGTTTCACTAGACACAGCCAGACCTGATTACTGCCAGACCCGTTTAATCAAGAAATCACTTCAATAGAACCTGGCTGACAAAGTGAAGTAGGCTAAATGATCTAAATAAAAGCAACACATCATAGCACCTTCTAAAGAAATTCAAGACCAGGGGGTTATAAAGCCACTTCTAAGGCTTTGGGACTCCAGCAGACCACGGTGAGAGCCATTATCCACAAATGGAGAAAACTTGCAGTAGTGGTGAACCTTCCCAGGAGTGGCCAGCCTACCAAAATTAATCTGAGTGCACATCGATGACTCATCCAGGAGGTCACAGAAGAACCCAGAACGACAGCCAAAGAACTGCAGGCCTCACTGGCCTCAGTTAAGGTCAGAGTTCATGACTCAACCATAAGAAAGACACTGCGTCAAAATGGCATCATCATCATGCAGCAGGACAATGTTCCAAAACACATCAGCGAGTCCACCTCTGAATGGCTGAAAAACATAAAATAAAGGTTTATTGAGTGTCCTAGTTGAAGTCTGGAATCAGATCTGCTTGAGATGCTTTGGCAGGACTTTAAACAGGCCGTTCATGTGGCTGGAAAGAAACAATTCTGCGATGAAGAGTGGGCCAAAATTCCTCCACAGCGATGTGAAAGACTCATGCAGTAGTTGCTGTTAAGAATGGCACAACCAGTTGTTAGGGTTAGGGAGCAGGAAGGTTTGGAAAGCTTTTTCCCCTTAATAGATAAACCATCATATCTTTGTGCAAAATTAAAACTTGCTTGATAATCAGAAACATGTAAGTGTGAGAAAGATGCAAAAAAAAAAGAAATCAGGAAGTGCTTTCTCACAGGACGGTAAATATTTCTTTGTATCTAATCCCTTGCAGACTTTTCAGTTACCTTAAAGAAATCAAGACTTTGTTTCTTCTTTAACTCTAGATTTGACTTGATTCTTTTCAAATTTCCTAAAGCAACTTTTGTCTTTGTTGCTTGTACAATTGCAGCAACACTATTCTAGAAGGTTCTTAGTATGAATGCCTTTGTATGTTGAGAGGAAAGGATGTAGGGGTTGGCAGGAGTTTATGGGTGTCCTGTGTCTTTGACGGTGCATCTTTGGGTGTTGTCGTTGCTGATTATGCAGAGTTAATCTACATGAGGCAGGGTAATCCAGACTCAAAATGTGGAGATAGGCCTTAGAGTTGTATACAAACACGTGATTGTGGATTCAACCCTCCATACGTTATCTGTACACATTCCATAGATTGCCCCATAAATCCCATACAGACCACAATCTAATCAGATCATGCAGCCGCCCATATGCTGCATGTGCACTCTTGTTAATGCTGTTGTGTGTGTATCCAGCCTGCATACACACAAACAGCTCCACTTCATACCTGTCGTGTTTTTTATACATCAGAGTGTATTATTCGTCACAGCGATGGATTATGCAGCCGACTTGCTTCGAACCTTGTCAGATCCAAGGCGAAGCAGCTCGAATGGCTAGATTCTGTTTGTGCTTTTTGTTTGCTACTGTCGCCTGGTTCTCTTTCCAGGTCTCTGCGTGTGAGTTAATTTATCTCGTCTCTTAGCAGAGCTCCTTCTCCAGCTTTTCATCCTCAAGTAATCAATACTGGTCCTATGAATCCAGGTCAACCTTGCTCCCGTGGCTCCTCCGTCTCCTGTTCTCTCTCCCACTCTGTCTTTATCAATCTCTGTCTCCCTCACTGCTTTTTCCCTCCTCTCTGGCTTCTACTCTCTCCATCTTTGTCCTCTTCATCTCTATTCCTGTCTCTTTTTTCCTCCTCTGTCCTCACGTACTGTCTTCTTCCTCATGCTCCTGAAAAATGACTTTGCCCATCTGGACGGAGCCCTGCACGACCGTTCCACTATTAGTCCTCTTTTGGGTCCTGATTAAAAATAGATCAGAGTCAGAATTAGTCAAGTGTTCCTCCTCTTCAGTCTTTGCTTGTCTAACATATTTGTATATGGAACTAGGGCTGGGAAATATGAACAGAAATTATATCTTAATATTTCTTAGCTGCAAAGAAAAACAACCCTGGGTTAAATAAACCAAGGCTGAGGAGGTTTGAGGCTGTTATTAGCCAGGATAAATGTGCCGCTCTGTGGTGCTGATCAAGGCGAGTGTGAATGATGAAATCCAGGGGTGACCATATTTAGACATCAACTTTATCCAGCTGTTCTGGAGAGAGATGCATCAAAACACACTGATTTGGCTGTCACCAAAACACTTCACCACGGTGCGGTTATTTAAGGCCATCATTTACAAATCAAAGGTTGTCCAACTAAAATGCAAAATTAGTGTTGACAATGAATGAAACAACAGCATTCTTGGTCTGTGCTATGTCAAGACTATTAAAAATACTGCTGTTTTTATGTGAAACAACTACAGTCTAGTGCAGAGGTTCTCAACCTCTTCAGCCTGCAACCCCCAAAATAAAGGTGCCAGACACCGGGGACCCCCACTGTATCTGAAGGTGGTTGAACACAGCCATGAATATTCTAGAATAGTCATGTGCAGACAATAAGGGGGAATAAAGAGCTTACTGGGGCCCAAACAAACTGGGGGACCAGGGAGGTCAGCAAAATCATGCTCCATTGTAAAGTTGAGCTGTGATATTGATATTTTCAACCTGAATAATAACCACTCTTATCAAATAAACCAGTTTTGCAATTCTATCTTGTGCCACAGTTAGTAGCCTTCTTCAAAATGTAAATCCCTTTACTTAAAAACAGTATTAAAATGGGTTGAAAATGGAAAAGTAGGTGGGAAAGGTGTTGAAATGGGATTTTGGAACTAGCAAAAATGAGTTAGAAGCAGCAAAAAATAAATGAAAGTGGCAAAAATAAGCACAAAATGGCAAAAATGGGTTAACTGGGGCAGATAAATAGGCAGCAATGGGTTAAACTGCCAAAAAATGGCCATCATAAACAGTGAAATGTGGTTAAAATGGGCACAAATGGGCAAAAAAGTGGTAGAAAGTGACTAATACAAGCGATTATGGGTCAACAGAGGCAACAATATGCTGAAAGTGGCAATAAGTGGCAAAAACTGGCAGGAAAAAAAATCAGTGGTAAGGGTTTAAAATGGACAAAAAATAGGTATTAACTGGCAAAAAAAGTGTTAAAACTGGTGGGAAAAATGATGAAAGCAGGTGAAAATTTGGCAAAATTGATGTAAAGTGGCAAATGTGTAATATGAAAAAATCTTACGTGATTTTTTGAGGCATCTGGAGACCCCCTCTCATTGTCTCACGCCCCCCAATGGGGTCCCGACCCCAAGGTTGAGAATCACTGGTCTAGTGTATGTGACTGATGTCTAAATGATATGTTCAAATTTACAGTACCATGCAGAACTTTTAGGCACGTTTGGGTCAAAAAATGGAGGCTGAAGTAAGGCGTAGATGTGGCCGGTAGGCCCTCTGTCTGTACCTAATAAATGCTGAGACCCCATGACCCCATGACAGAAAAAAAAGATGTCATGCCATCAAAAATCAATATAAATTTGAACAGTTTGATGAATAAAACTCAAAGGAAATAGGTCTACACATACTACTCTAGCTGAAAGACCTTTGAATAAACTACTTTAAGTGTTTTATAATGACTTGAGTTCATAAGTGCAAATCTAATTTTGACAACCTCAGAGCAGACAAAGCCCTCATGAGATCGGACATCCCTCCTAGGGAGTCTAGGATGCTTTCTGAGCAAGCTTGCCAAAAGCCCCTGGTTGTGCTGTAGATGGCCCGGGGGCCCAAAAACTGTCAGTGGTCTCCACCCGTATCTCCAGCCAGCGAGCTTGACTCTGGCCACCGTATTTTTCATGTTTTACTTTCCTTTTTTTTTAGACTAGTTGACAAATGCGGTCATAATTGCATTCAATCAGACGTGAAATTATTTGCCTAGAAATCACAAAGGATGATATAACCATAAATCTTAAAAACTTGATCTATTGCACAGCCCTACACTGAGCTGTGCTGGCTAATGTTAGAATGAGATATGAGATTGAAAGTGAAAAGTTGGCAACAAAATGTCCCAGTCGTCTCCCCTCCTCGCTGCTCTGTGTGTGAGAAAGAAGCAGTGTTTGTCAGTGAGTCTGTGTACCGCCTGCGGACCTCTTCGCTGGGTGCTGTCTCATGTCGAGCGGTGTGTTTGAGAGGCTTGTCGAGGTAAAGCTCCTGTCAGCGCCTGGCCGGAGGGAGTGTACTGATGAAAGGCCTCTTCATCATCCTAATGGGATACACAAACCTCTTAACCAGCACTGCTGCCATGGCTTTGGCTGGGTGAAGCCAAAGAGGGAGAGACACAGAGAGAGAGAGTAGTGAGTGACTAGCCGAGCCCACACACACCAAAGACCACACTGAAAACATACACGGAGGCACAGGTCAGAAAAAATGCACAGTGTAAACAAAGCACTGCTGCAGGGAGTCTCCAGTCTGCGCTGCCTTGGGTTTGTGAGGTTCAGTGGGCCAGGACCATCACGATCTGGGACAGTAAGTTAATGCCCTGCTGTCCACTGGACCCAGGCCATGTGACCCCTCCCTCCGCTGGCACAAACCCAGAGTAAGGGGATCTGAAGTACGTCAAAACAGCCTGTCCTCATTCAAAAAAACTACCCATAGTGACGTGGTGCAAAGACTGAGGAAAGTCTGCTTCAGTCAGGAGGAAGGCAAGCTGAACAACAAGGGAGAAAAAAACGCACATCTAACATGTGTTTGTCTAATTTCTAGTAAAAAATATCTAATTATACTTACATAAGTCAAATTCACTGTACAAGTTCAAATAGATCATTTATTTTGAGATATAATAAGCAAAAAAAAAAAGCTTGAGTTGCTTGAAATAGGGAGAATTTACTGGTGGAGTGTACTGAATGCTGATTCAGTTAGTAGATCTCATTTAAAGGAACTTAACAGGTAAATTTTCTTGCCCTACTGGCAGATTTTTGGGTTATTGCAAGCAATTCAGGCCTTCTTATGCTGTTCTGCTCTCAAAATAAGATGCTTAAATGGACTGTTAGGTGAATGTGGCTCGCGGTATATGGGACAAAAATTGAATGTATAATTAAGACATTTTCATGATTTCAGTAGGGAAGTTACTGGTTATGATTAACTAGAAAATAAAGGGGTTGGATTAAATAAGTGTATACTTTTATCTATTCCTTTTTGCTGGTTTAGACTATTTTATAGTTTCTTTTCTATAACTGTGTTTTATGTTGTCATTTCACATGTTTGGAATAAAGATATTAATGAATCAATCAAACATAATTACAATTAAACTAGAAATAGATCACAACATTTTTATAACCCAGTGTTTCCCAACCAGTTTTCCTTGGAGCCCCCTCCTACTTTACATAAGAAAAGCAGAGCCCTCCCCCCAAGACCTAAGAGGGAAGAAAAATGACACACTGCTGCCAAAAATCAACATAGATGTTAATTGTTTCCCTGATAAACCCTATAAAAGGCCTATGCATACTTTTACATAATAACTGATTTTTCAGGGTTTTAGTCAATATTTGCAAATCTAATTTTGGCAGCCTCATGCCCCCCTAAGATCTTTCTCTTCCCTGGAGGGTCCTGGACTATAGATTAGGAACAAAAGTTCTAACCCACCCCCTGGGTATTAATCAGCCTACATGCAGTTAAAAAAGTCTAATGATTGGGTTACTCTGACTCAAACTGGACTGTGAATAATTGTAGAAATGACTGAAATGACTATGCTAGATTTATTGATATTGGACTCACACACAGTTGTAGATAATGTGGTTGGAGATTAAATTACTGGTGCATGAACACCTCAGTTGGACACAAACTGTATCAGGCGTTGTGCCCATGCATTACAGTTTCCAAGCTGCGTTTTGACTTGAAAGTCCACAAGCATAAATGTGTTGCATTGCAGAAGTAAGCTATCACCAAAAGAGCAATCCATCCAGGTACTTCCAGGCCCAACAATGTCAGCCCTGTCCTTTCTCTGTGAAAACGTTTCATCTTAACTTTTAGAAGGAGGTAAAATCAAATGGCAGGCAAGGTACAAATGATTACCTGTCTGATATGGGATTGCCTAACCTGACACCAAAAAGAATGTTTCATTATTTCACATTCATCTGGGAAACTTCCCATACAAAGCATTATGGAAGGGGAGGACTTTTCAAAAGGTTCTCAGAAGGTGATTGGGTGAATGTTTTGTCTGTCACATTCATTACGGGCCAATCAGTGACTAGACAAAAATGAGGTAGTAGGCGTGTACAGCTCTGGTAGTAACCTGAGATCACCAGACAGGTGCTGCCGTAGTTTATGAACAGTGGAGCTTGTTGGTGGATAAAACTCATGCTGAGGCCAGAATAGAGAAACTTTCAGTGTGGCTCTTTGCTCTTAATAAAGAAACGTAGTCCAGTTCCGGTGAAACTGCCCCTACATTACAGCTACATAAGAGCTAATTGCTACACCAGCTTACAGTACAACTAAAATCCCATAACAATCGCAAACTCTTGCCAAAGCAAGTAGGGAGTGAGCAAAAACATCATTTCTGTTATGGAAGCATTTAGTGTGGCCTTTTGCTCGTTTTATAAAGAAATGTGATCCAGTTCTGATGAAACTGCCACTAAAGCATAGCTACATCCGAGCTAACTGCTTTACCGGTGGCAGACATGGCTACCTTCTCCCAGAACAACGAAACTCCACCCACAGCTACTGCATTCTTCTCAAATGACGCTGATTGGTCAGATGTGGTTGCAGACCTGGCACGGTCCTTTCAGATTGGAGCTTTGCAAGATGGATTTGCCTGATGACAGACACAGAATCTGGCCAGTCCATCTGCTTTGCAAGGTTAGGGGGTTGACAACATAACATCATAAAATAAAGAACGTTATAGGTGTGTATGAGTGTCTGTTTAGATTCTCATTGTCAATCTTAGCAAACAAGCCCATACTGTGACCATAAACTAGCATCAGATACCTTTTGTGTTTATTTTTCACGTTACCTGGGTTGGATCTTGACTTTAAAAACAGTGTAATTATAGTAATGGGTGAAGAATCTGTCAACAGGCAGGTAGACTACAGCTCCTGCTGCCACAGAGCGATCACTGGCTTAAAGTAGAAACACAACACCAGTCCCACATTTGATCACTTGGCTCCACTTTAGTTTCAGCCCAGGTGCCTTATTGCCCTTTGAGAATAGAAAACGTATCTAACTTCTGTTTTCTAATCATTTGATGCCTGAATGCTACACAGTTGCATTTAATCAAGTTGCTCTCAGTGTTTTTTTTCTAAACTGCCCTCAACTGCCTCCACTGCATCTATGCCAAAAGTAAAGTGTAGAATATAGCTGTGTAGTTGCCCGTGTTTTCAGCATTCACCATGGGGAAAACATGGAAAACATGGCTTGCTATCTTGTTAGCAAAGTCACCTAAAAAAGGTCTGAAACTAACAAGCTGAAATGACGCTTAGCGCCTCATGGGGTTGTCAGTGTTGTCCCGTGGTACTTCTATGCTGTGATAAGGACATGGACCAATTAAATGGCCTAACCATACTACGGCCATATCTCCACTCCAGGTTGCTTGATCTTAACCACATCTCAGATAGGAAGAAATCAGTTATTCCATATGTTACCCAAAGCTATGTTCGGCATCTTTCAAGCTCCCTTCAAGCATGAATTCTTGACATTTTGTAGACAGGTTCAAGACATTTGAGACTTCAGGTTATTGGAAATTTTCTGTCACACTGGTACCTCAAGTATGGAGACTGCTGGTCTCAGACAAGCTCTCAAACTCATCTCTGTTTGGTAAAGTTAAAGGGAGACCGCCTGAGTAAAGCATGTAGGAGGAGGATTCCTCAGTAATGGTGACTGTGCTGACATCACAATAGCATGAACGAGGACATTTCTGCAATACCATCCAGTAGTTAAAAGCATAATTATGACAGCTCAGGTGAACAGTAGAGCATTAAGCTGTGATACTCAGCTCATCATTTCCCTTAGCTCTCCATGGGAATTTCCCGGACTATTATCTGCTGCATTCACAGTCATCGGCTTACCTCAGCTTCTTGTAAACACACTTGGGCAGATTCTTGTGCTCACACATAAACCTCTCCAGGACAAAGTCAGGCCATTTTGAAATGCATTATATGCCTGCATGCAGCTTAAGATATCTTGTATGAGTTGGTCAGATTCCATCTTTAAAATATATCAATCATTTTTATGATCATTTTAAGGAAGAAATTCAGAAGCAGAGAAAGACAAATACCTCAAAAGGCTTTGTCTGAACAAGAATTTTGGCAAGTACAGCATGAAAAAGCAGGGTTTTTTTGTTCAGTTGTACATCCAGTCACACTGTGATGCTATCTAGGAAAACAACACTACCATTGTCTGACCACAGGAGAGTCAGGGTGAAACACGCTTTTCTGAAAGGTATTACCAACCTTTGAAGTTAGGCAAGAAAAGCACAGCTGGTTGGTTCTAACCTTTAGGATATCATCAAAACTTTTCAAAGAATGGCCGTGCCAGTTGGTGTTGGATGATCCAAAACTTCAATCCAGAATGAAACATTTGAAACCAGTGGTTAGATTGTTGGAGGATTTTTTTCCACTGATTTCATGTCTTGAATGAATAATGCTCACACTAGTCATCCCTTGACATTTCCTTTGGTATCACCAGGAAATTCATTTCAAAGGAAGCATACTTTTTGGGGGAAAATATCTCCACAGCTTCTGGATGTGTGCCGTGAAATGTACTGCAGACTTTCATGAGCGTCATTGATCCTTGACATTTTATTTAGGGCCTCTTGTTCTGTTTGTCTATTCAGTAGGATAAGTAGGGGCTTAAAATCCCCTGCCAACTTTTAGAAGTCCACAACCTGTTTTTGTTCTACTACATTGTGTTCATGCACAGCTTTTGTAAGTTCCCCAGTTTTCAACCCCCTGTTTCTGGGGAAATGTAACAATTGGGGGCTCGTCCGGGATTAGTGAGAATCATGCCCTTAGATTGATATCTCAAAGATGGACCAGGATGTACATCTTGAGTTGCGTTCACATTAGGCACTCTGTACTTTGCCCAAGCACACCTGAGCACAAAACCGGACACAATTTCCTGTGTCATGTATTGATAGGAATAGTAGTCTTGTTTTATTTGGAGTCGTGGTAGGGTAGGTGGGGAAGGTAAGGTAGTCAGACTAGTCTGGCAGGAGGGAGTGCTTGCCCCAGTCAGGGCACCCCACCTCAACTACCCTCTTGCTAAGTCTGGCTCTGTTGAAGGTGGTGATGCTGTTGGTGTGGTAGGGTAGGTGAGAAAGAGAATGTCTCTTATTGGCATGGTGGGCAGTAAGAGCTAGCATGAGCTTGGGGATAATGGAGATCACTGTTCAGCCCTTTGGAGGTGTCATAGGACTAACTAGATGAAACACTGGTGAAGGTGAAATGTTGGCTTCTTGCCATCCATCAGTCAGCATGGTTGACATGTGGAGGCAAATTATAAGATTTAACTCTTTGGGTGCCAGAGTTTTTTCAAGAAAATATTCAATTTTGATATCAAGATTTCAAAAGGCTGTAGCTTGAAAGTGGTTAGAGATAAAGGCATACTGTAAATGAGAAAAATCTTCAGTATGACCCCAAATTTGTGATGGGAGTAAAATTCAGTCATCTAATTTGCATATTCTGACATCACCAGGCGGCCTCTACCGCCATTGGCTATGCATTTTCTCCCATGGCTTCTGACATGGCTACCCCTACCCCTGCGGTGTTTTTCATTCCCTACCTCTGCCACTGTTCACGGTGTTTTGACCACCCTGTCCCCTCCCTCCCCGGCCACCGTGAGACAAAGCATCGTCCTCGGTATGTGCTGCTTGTGGACTATCATGGCGCACAGACGCGCTGTCGGTGCACCGTCACTCTCACCCATGGTTTCACCGGATGACGGAAAGTTATGTCAGAGGGTGAATATTCCCCTATTCCTCCCGGCATTGTGGGTATTCTCGCTACAATTCGCTTCCTTTCTCTCCGTTACGCTCCAACTACAACCACCGCTTCCTCGTCTCCTCAGCTGGAGGTGGGTCTTTCAAAACTCTCTCTCTCCAAAACTTTGAATAGAAACACACCCAAAAATGCTGCTGGGATTAAAGTAACTCATGTCCCCCATCTCCTGGTGTAATGCAGTAACAACATTAGGCACCATATTTGCAGCTAGAACCCGTTTAATTCAGCAATGTTGCTTGTCGCAATTTTGTGACTTTGGCGCTTAAAGGGTTAACTAGGTTCAGGGACTTCCTTGCTGAACCGTTTTTTTTCTGTTACACAAGTATCTTGTCTTTGCTTAAAATCTAACAACTAGGCTAACAGCACTCCAGTAAAAAATATCTTTCTAGGATAAAAGTTGTATGACCCCGTCTTATTTGAATATTCGGCGACTGCACAGCAGCACGGTTAGCACCGTCACTTCCCGGTCAGGGCCTATCTGCTGTGTCCCCGTGTATGCGGGCACTCCGGCTTTCTCCAACCCCCAAAACATGCTCTTTAGGTTAACTGGTGACTCTAAATTGGCTGTAGATTTGTGGGTGGTTGTCTTTCTGCATATGTCAGCCCTGCGATTGATTGTTGTCCAGCCCAGGGTGTACCTTGCCTTTCGTCCAATGAAAGCTGGGATAGCCGCCAGCCCCCTGAGACCCCCAATGGGATAAGTTGTGTAGAGGATGAATGGATCATTATTCTGAGGTCATGACCCATCCCTAGTGTTAGCATTTTAAACTATCTGATGGTGACTTCCTTAAACAAATAACCTGCAAAACAACTGCATGTAGATATTCCCATTGTGAGCATGTCAGCTCACTCTTGTTAGCACTCAGCCAAAGCACTGTTGTGCCTGAACATCATTTCATAGAGTCACACGGCTGTGGACTCTTAGTCTTGTTGAATTAATGATAATGTGCTGAAAGCTGCTTACATGTCTTCTGTTTCTGACAGACTCACAACATCAGCATCACTTTTATTTCTCCTTCACTACACCGCATGCCCATGAGGCTTCCTCACACATTTCTTTATTTTTTAAATAACTATTTGAAGCTTCGAACATCCCATATTTTATTGGTGGCATTGCAAATACTCGCATACTAGAATGGAAAATATAATGTAGTGTTTTCTGACTTCTGAAGAGCACTGTAAGTAGTGTTGGGTGGATCACAAGACTTAAGTTGCCAATGCGATTTGACCCAGGCCAGAGGAGGACACTCGGTCGGGGTTTGGATCAAAGCACCAGGCCTGCTGCAGGGGGGTGACACAAAGAGGGGAGTGGGTGAGGAGAAGAAGAAGCCAGAGAGAGAGAGAGAGAAAGAGTGAGTGAGGAATCGGGAAAGAGTCGCTCATCATTATTGTCACAGTGTCACACACTCCGGCCACTCAGTGTCACCATCAGTCTGCGCTGGCCCTGGGCGTCTGGCGGGTGACACTCTGCCTCTCTTTCCATCCATCCATCTCTTCCTGTTTTGGCTCACTCGAACAAACACGAGCACGTTTTCTCCCTCATTCTCAGTCGCCTTTTTTTTTATTCCCCAATGCCAGGGGGATTTTAGTCATACAGTCTTCATCCCTGCTCTCCATCAGCGACCATTCCTGCCAGTCCAGTCATACTGGTCCCCGCTCAAGGCTGTGGGTTGTCCTCTTTTTCCACTCCAGCACAGTCCCCATCCTGACTCCAGGTCAAGGACAAGTTCCCGTAGCTGCAGCAAAAGTCTCATGAATGATTGATGCCTGAGAGCTGACTCATCACACCGGAGAATAAAGCCAATATTTTGACCTAAAACATAACAGGATTTACCTTTTTAAAGCAGAGCAGAATTGCAAAAAAGGGGCATCCAAGTTGCAGAAAACTTTGCAGCAATGCTACCATTCCCTTTGTGCAATGCAGCGTTATCAGCTCTCACTGTTTCACAATCTGTTAGCCGCTGAGATTGCCGGATATGGAAAGGTTGTCCTGGCCTAAAGTGATAGTCTGTGAGATGCTGGAGCTTTAGTTATTACTTTTATGTTCTGCTGGTGCACTGCACTGAGATTACGTGGCAGTCAAACAGTGCTGTGTGCTTTTCTCTTCCTATCTTGAACTGCACATTTCCTCTTGAAGTTTGTCTTCCTCTGGGTTTCGATTATTTTTTCTTGCTTTATGTTGGATTGGGGAGAAAAAAAAAATACTCCTATCTATTATTAAATAGCAAAAAGGAACCACTGTTTCTGAAAATGTAAGGAATAGTGACCAAAGAGCAAAATCTCTTCTCATCTCTTCTTTGGTGTGCTTTGAGTGAGTGTGTCCGTGCTGAGGCACGAAGGTAAATGTATTTTTGAGAGAATGATGAAGTGAGGTATAACAGGAGTGAAGGTAGAAGATCAAAAGGATAAAACAGCCATTAGTTTCTGGACAGGGCTACTTTTGCTTACAAGACCCCGACATTCAGCAGGGTGAGGAGATTGAATCTCCTCTCTATTTTCTGCCTGTCCATTTGTCCTCCTCTGCTATCGTCACATCACCTCTCATCATCTATCTCCTCCAACATGGATTTTCTGCCTATTAGTGCCCTAATCTTTTCTGTTCGCTGTCCACCTCTCTGTCTCTCCTCGCTCTGTCTATTTCTATCTCTATCCCTCTCATTTTTATTTTATAATGTCTCATTAAAATCTGATATTTTATTAAAGAGGTCTTGTTAGCAAGGTTATGCAGGGCTTGTTTATTCATTTAACAAATAATTGAATAACTTTGTCAATATTTAATTTTTTGCAAGCGTACTCGGGGATTCTTTTAATGCACTTCAGTCATCTACATCAGTGATCGCACCTTGAAGCAAAGGTTGGCATTTGATGTCCTCCTTGCATCAGACTGGCATGAGCCCTGAGCATCAACTTACCTGTCCTTTTTCCCCTCTCCTGCGATCTTCTGCTACATTTTTTTCTGTCCCCACTTAGCCCACTTAACCATTCACATTACCTCTGAATTACCTCTGAATTTACATGTTGAAGCGTGCCCTTCAGAAAAGAGTAAGAAGTTAGACTGCGAAGTAACTTAAGCCAAATGTCCACACCTTTCTCTTGATAACAAAGGTAGGTGTTAATTTTTTGATAGTGCACTCTTAGTGCATTTATGCAATTCATTCAGACATACAGAGAGCTGCAAATAAACAACAGAGGAGAGAGAAACAGCAAGCAGGCAAAGATGAGAAACAGAGAAGGGGATGAGCGGTAAAATTTGCAGGCACTACATTACATTACTGTGGGCCTGTTGCAGTGATTTATCTTTATATACCATCCATGCTCTGAGCCTGTGACTCTCAAAGACTTTAGAAAATATTGACGCTTGAATGGTGTCAGCAATTTGGTTACCCAAGGGGGCTTTAGAAACAAAAAAATCTTTTAGAGTACATTCTAACTAGACTATATATTTTACCCAATGATTGCATGCTTTCACCTATTTTCTACACTGTTGGTGCCATCTGTTGTAAAACCGATCACAGCTGTCAGTGGTTGAGAGGCAGGGTTATACCTTTGGTTGGTCGCCAGCCAATCACAAGGCTGAGATGTAGAGACATGCAGAGCTGTGCGGAACTTTTAGGCATGTTCAGACCGTAAATTGAGGCTGGAGTAAATGGAGGTGTGTAATGGTGATTAAGTCCACCAGGGGGGTACCATGGGGCAAGAAGGAGGATTGACACAACCTAGGTGGTGCTCTGAATGTCCTTGCATATTACCAAGGGCATGGAAAATTGTCTGTCTACACCTTCAGGGCCCAGTTGGGGGTGCATGTGGTGAGTAAGCACGGCATAGTGTACCGTCCAGGTAGTAGGGTTGCCACGAGCCCCTGGTTGTGCTGTGGAAGTCCCAAGGGCCCAGAAACTGCCAGCTGTCTCTGGGCATATCACCAGGGGTGAATAGGCCCTGACAAAAGAGATGCCATCGAGCTTGACCTTGGCTGCCAAGCATGTTCAAACTAAAAAAATTACCACAGAAAAGCAGTCTCCAACTGAAAAAACTTCAAATCCTAATGTGTGCATTAGTGCATTAGCACTTAGTTTTGGCTATTGGTGTTTACAGTCAGCCTCGCTGCCACTCTTAAGGCTGCTTCTCCATCCTCTATAAACACTACAGCCCGCTTCTTTCAATCATTAAGGACTTAATATAAGTTTAAACTCACCTCTAAACAGTTGTTTGCCATTGTAATACAAGTCGCTGCGGCTCATATTAAAGCCACAGACAGGATGGCAGAGTATACCCGCTTAATGTCGCTGTTAAAGCAGATATTAAACTAAGAGAGGAGAGAGCACACCTTTGACCTTATTACTTTAATCACACATCACACTGCACCATGAGCTGAATTATTAACAACATGTGCATCCTACCTCCCATGGCTCATTAAATACGTCAACATTTGGATAGGTGACGTGGATCGGCGCCCTTAGTCCGATATAAAACAAGGTGAATATCGGGCCTAATACGATATTGGATCAGCTCTGGCACATCTCTACCCTGGGATACATTTGTACTGTATTACTGTCCATTCCTACTACCTACTGTCCCACTGTGCAGCCTATGGCATTTACTTTTTCCTTTTAACCCTTTGAGACGTGGATGTATACAACAGCAAGAGACACAAGTTGAAAATCGTTAATTAACTTTTGAACCATAAATCATAGTGACTAACCTTTTTCCCCTGGGAACCCTCTGTTTTTTCATTCTAATGGCGCTATCCATGCCTTCGTAGCTCTTACAGAGGCTTTTCTAGCAAGCCTGGAATCTGGGTGACTATCAGGGGTATTTAAATATAAAATCCATACCAGTAACTCAAATATTGAATGTCTTTTTATCAGTTTTTTATTGCATTTTCAGTTGTTTCTTCTGCTGGCTTAGCATTAGCTAAGCCCCCAAAACAGACGTCGCATTGGCTAAGACAACCAATGGCAGGCTGTTCCATTGTCGCATCATGCTTTTCCAAACAGTGCCTGTGTACACACTTTGAAACTGAAGTAGAGGGCCTGAAAAGCTCATAATGGAGAAGGAGAGAGCCTGTGATATTTTCCTTTGGGTTTCTGCAGATAGGAAGTGCTTTGAAAGATGGCAAAAATAGAACCCATACAAGAAGAAAAAGAACTCTTTTGAAAATATATCAATATTTTGTAGAGTTTTTGTCAAAGAATGATTTTTTTTTCTCACTTTTGGTCCCAAAGGGATGGGAGAACAAATCAGTGCAAAATTGTTTACTGTGTGTCACGCATAAAAGTCTTTTAATTTCTGCTAGTTTTTCCTTTTGATTATATGGTCCCTCAACTTATGGATTTAAGTGACTTTACTGCAGCACACATATTCCTAAAGCCCAGGTCGTCCTGAATAGAGGATGTTTAGAGCATGACTGTGCACCACAGGGTTGATGTTTTAAAAACTTTTTAAGAAAATAGGTCCAGGAGAAACAAAACATTTAACAGAAATAGCATAGGGCTCAGAGAGCTTGAACGTAGATGTTTTTTTAATACAAAATCTCATCAAGTAGTGGTCTGTCATCCTCCTTGTGGGTAGTAGAGTGCCCTCTACTGACCAGCCTCCACTGGATTTTCCCCTTGGTTGTGTTTGTGTTCAATTATACCCAACATTTTGCTCTGTTGTGTAGTTTTTTAGGCTTTATAACATGAAAAGAGATGCCTCCAAATGTTTTTTTCCTCTTGCTATTATTGCTCTTTCTGAAATGGAGAATAGCCTCATATTAGTCTTTGCCTGAGGCCTGTGAATCACCAAAACCACCGCTACTTTGGATGGAACATTCCAGCTTATTTTATGTAGTTTGTAAATTCACAAACAGATCTCCCTGTTGCTCACGTAGAGCTGGCCTTCAGCACTTTGCTTGTTGTGTTCTGCACATCTAGGGATTTCTCTGATGCAAGGGGACGCAATGGAGGAGCAGAGTGACGCCAACCTCGCTGTGTTTGTGTGTGGTGTGATCATGCCTGTGTGCACATATGTGTGTTTTTCCTGTTTCTCTCTCTCTCTCTCTCTGTTTGTCCGGGTGTCGTCTCCTCTGTCACAACTACTTATTAGTGGGCGTCTGCTTCACTGTGTCATGTGCCGTACGCAGCTTTAACAGCGCGGCCTGCTCGTGCCGTCCTACATACCATCCAGCCCTCTTGTTTAGTGTGTGAGGAGGAGTCCCTGTGCGTGGCTCGTCGATCCGCTGTCAATCCGGCTCATCTCCTCATCTGTTCATTAGCATGACAGAGGAGCTCTCCTGCCAAAGCAGTTAGTCACAAGAATCAGCCGCTGTCACAGCGTATTACAGCAGCAGGCTTCTCTAATAGCACCGGCAATCGTGGCAACCATAGCCGATGCCCACAGTGTTCACAGACGCACTCTTGCACACGTACTTTACGGCCAATCAAGAGCTGCACTTGATCTGCACCCAGGGAGCATTTCAGTGCCTCTTTCTCTGCTCCTTCCTTCCCCTCCTCTACCAGCTTACACTAAAGCTCACAGTCTTGTCATTAACCTCCCCCCTCCTCTTAGCCAGGTTACCTGCCCTTACCTCTTCATCTTTCAAATGTTCTTGTCCTCTCCCTGAAGTTCCAGCTCTATTTCTGTCCCCTTCCTCCTGCTCTCTGTCTTCATAATGCTCCAAGACACTGAGACGTTTCATTTTTAATCCATCTTTCTTCCCCCGTGTGATGTTTTAGTTCTCTATGCTGCTCTTTAAACCTCCCCCCATCCAACACTCTCCTCTTTCTTCGTTATCACCTGCTCAGGGTGTCTGATGTGATTTGTACAGGAAGTTTGATCCGCCCTCGTCTTCTCATCACTGGGGAGCAGACTTGTCATATCACATAATACAAAACACATATGTTATGATGTCTTTTGCCGAGTTTTCTCTCACAGTTCAGGCTCTCAACTTCACACGTTGTCAAATGAAGGAAACACAAGACAATATCCTGGTTAGAAGGGGAAAATCAAGACTCTCAATCATCATCAAATATACAAAACTGATAAATGTTTTTTGGTTCCCAAATCTATTAATACAGCTGTGAAGGAAGCGGTGACAGAAGTGCATGTTTCAAACTTTAAGGATTACCAGAAGATGTTGAATGCAAACAAGATGCCTGGAGTGCGCCTGTGTAAAACCTGTCATTAACTAGACACCTAACAGTAATATTTATATTTAACCATGCAAATATAAATTTGTCAGACCTAATGTCACAGGTGTATAGAATCAAGCAGCTAGCCATGCAGGCTCCATTTGCAACTATTTGTGATACAAAATGGGTCGCCCTGAAGAGCTCAGTGACTTCAAGTGTGGTACTGTGATGGATGCCAACTTTGCAATAAAACACTTTATGAAATTTAATCCATGCTGGGTATTCCACAGTCAACTGAAAGTGATATTATTAGAAAGTGGAAGCGTTTAGGAACAACAGCAATTCCGCCACTAAGCGGAAGACCAGGTAAAATCACAGAGCGCGGTGCTCTGTTGATTCCACAGCGGTATCAATCAATCTTTGTTTATATAGTGCCATAACCAAAGTTACCTCAAGACACTTTACAAAGAGCTGAAGAGTTCTGAACTTCCACTGTCATAAATGTAAGCACAGAAACTGTGAAGCAGGACTTCATGAGTGAGTTTCCTTGGCCGAGCAATTTTATGCAAGATTACATCATCAAGTCCACCGCCAAGCGTCAGATGGGGCGATGTAGAGCACACTAACACTGGACTGTGGAGCGGTGCACACGTGTGCTTTAGGGTGAAAAATCACGCTTTTCTGTGTGACATGTGAAAATAATTTTAGTTAACTGTATGTAAAGAAAAACTAACGAAAACTGTATAATACCCTTAGTTTTAGTCTATGACACAGCCATACTGACTGGCACCTACACCAAAGCGTAGGGAGAGTAAAATTGCCTGATGTGATTGATTAAGACTTCACAAAGTGGTTGTTTTATGTCTGGAGTTGTATTCAAACATCATCTTAAAATAAATAAATGATAAGTGAAGAGTAGCTGGTTAAAGCTCAAGGAGCTGGTGTCCTTAAATGTTTTTAAATCTAAAATGAAAGACATGGAAGCAGATTCTATAGGATGTCGATGTTTTAACTTGGCTGTTTGAACAATTGATTCCCCAGATATGACTCATAGATGGTTTTAATCCAAAATGTTGCTGCCTGTCTTGGCCAGGTCTCCCTTGAAAAAGAGGTTTTTAATCTCAATGGGACCAACCTCGTTAAATAAAGGTTAATAATAATAATAATGATAATAAAATATGTTTTTAAAAATGTATGATGTTCACTCAGCTCTGACATGTATCCAAAAAAAAACATAAAAAACTGATAAAAGCTAAACTAAAATTAAGCATTTTTGCAAAAAAATAAAACTAAATTAAACTGATTTAAAAAAAAAAAAACTGAACTGAAAGTGAACACAGAAAATGAAAACGAAATAAAAATTAAAAATAATGAAAAATCCCAAACAATTATAACATTAGTGCCAACTGTGCCGGGGTGGATAGGGCTGCAGTAAATAAATTCGTTTTGTGAATGGGTATTCTATCGATTAATCGAGTAATCTTAGAAGAAATCTTTTCTGCTCGGTATTTTTAAATGAATCACTTTTACCTCATTCAAAAAAAAGAATCATTTACAGCAGTGGTTCCCAACCTTTTTTCCACTGAGCCCCCCTTCACATATATAAGAAAACGTGCCCCCGACCCACACAAAAAAGCGACTTATTGCTGTTAGGGCTGGGCAATTAATCAAAAATTAGATTTGATCACAATGTGTCCTGCTGCAGTTTTTAAATCGCAGAAGGTGCAATATTCCTTTAACCTGAAATTTGTGTCAAAATAGCAGTTTAAAACTTTTATTTTTGCAGCAGAGATGTTATGCATTACAGATCATGCAATCATCCACAGGCAATTTTTTAGATGAGTCTCAAAAAAATTCCTACTTCTTTTTTTTTTTTTTTAATCAAATATGAGAATGACATAAAAATGATGACTCCTTTCAATACATCAATTCCTATCCAATTTGCAATAGGAGTCAAAACCATCACAATTAGGTATTTTTCAAAATTGTTCAGCTCTGGTTTTATCTAATATTGCTTTGGTTATAATGTAAAATCATTTATTGCTTGTGTTTGTTGGGAAAAAAAACATAATATATGGAACTTAAGAAATAATCGCATATCAAGTCACAATTGCAACACTGCAATTAGATTACTTTCCCAAATCGTTCAGCCATAACTGCTGTGAAAAACCAGTTTGAATTTTTTTCATTGTTTAAAGCCCAACAAAATAGCCCAAAATGCAGGCGCTATTTTAAAAAGACCTTTGTATGAACCATTCATGTGGGTTTTCTCATGATTTTAGATAGTTTGAGTGAACCTATTTTTAAAAACCTCCGAGCAGACAGGCCCTCAGAGCCCAAGTTGGGAACTAAGGATTTACAACTCCTTAGTGCACAGTCGACTAGAGTAGATGCTGAAATTATCATCTCTTTAAAGAAATAGGAAATGTGTTCTGTACCGAGAATCAGTTTTAAATCTAATCGTGACCCCATGAATTGGAGTTGAACTGGAATGTGAGATCCTTAAAGATTCACATCTCTTATCCACAGTGTGTCTCAAAACTTCTCCTTTGGAAAAACAGGACGGGCTGAGTCACTCAAAGTCCTATAAACAGTGTAGGCAGTATGTAAGTATGTCAGACTCGGTAATTTAAACATTAGTGAAACTAAGAGCAAGCGCTGCTAATGCCATTGGCACGGCTAACGAGCCACACATCCTCCTGCAGCATCTGTGGTGGAGACGGTGCATGGAAAGCAGCAGGTTTGCTGTGCTCTGTCTGCTTTTGGGAATGCACTCAAGAAGTAATAAACTACAGTTAAGGATATACATATTCTCTGAAATTTTAAATTGATTCAGATATGTAGAAATTAATGTTTGTGATTCTGATGTGGAGCGATTTTTTTCTGGCACCTCTACAGTTCATCTGGTGTGTCAGGTTATTCCATTTAGACGCGATTTTGGATTCAAATGTTGTTTTCTGTCTGTGGTTGCTCAATGGTGGTTAGTTTGCCCTCCAACGCTCTGAAAATGTTCCAGGGGTCTTGCATGGAGAAGTCAGGGTGATGATTTGGCTGTTTACATTCATACATCTCACCCCAGAGTTTTATGCAAATATGGCTTTAGAGCTGTGCTCAGGAGAAGGACAACAACAAATGTCATTGCTGCCTGGTTAAAATGGCGATAGCTGACCCTGGTCTTGGTGTTCTTAATGTTAAATTGTAAACTGTAGTTGAGTTCCAGGTTGAATATGAGCCTGAACACAAATTAAAGGGCATCAAGGACTGTGATCGTTGTTTGGTGCAGCAGTTGAGGTTGTTTGTCTGAAGGACGTGTAATTTGGCTGTCTGAGCGTCTTCCAGTCCTACCAGACATCCCTGACTGGAGGTGTTTGTGCTTCTGTGAGGTCAACTCCTCCCTTAGTCTGTGCAGGTTTGAGTTTGTGAGACAGGCAAAAGTGGTGTGAGAAAGAACAGGGATTTACCTGTGAGGCGGGAGCTGTCATGTCTTGCCTGAAGGAGCGGCCATCGCTGTTGAACGGCATTTGACTGGCATCCTTTTAGCTGTGCATATTTGCACTTTGATACACAAACACCTGCAGCAGAAGAAGCCATTAAAAGCTGACCTGTTGTTATGATTTCAGTAAATATGACTGGTTACTATTAATAGGCATGTAGATGGTGAGTAAGTCCTCATTAAATGCATCAAATATTTAATGATTATACAGTGATTATGATGATTTTGGGACACTTTACAATTCAGTACAAAACAATGGCATAGATTGCTAATTAACAAATAATGATGTTAATAATAATGATGCAGGGAACAGGCTGAACAGAGATGAAAAATACCTGTTGCTTCCTATTATCAGCCGCGTCTGAGAAGCATCATTGGATGGTGTTGTCAGACAATGGAATCTCATCCCGCTCTGCAGCAACAGCTTCTCCCATCATTACCAAACACATCAGTAGCAGCAGGGAAGAGTTTCTCTTATGCTGTGGGGTTTTCCTGTCTTCACTGTGCACAATGCCACTCACTATGATGCTGCGGTTCTCTTGATATTTACAGTGCTCAGTGTCTCACTGGCATTCCTGTGTGCACAGTTCATTTAGCTTCCTGTCAAAAAACTCACATGGCGCAGTCAACACACTTTGGTCTCCAAGTGACGCCAGATCTTACATGAGCACCTCTTTGAAAATGACACGCTGTGGCTGTGGAGCATCATCATCAAAGTCATCCATGAAAATCCAAATTTTAGACAATCTTGGTTGTACTTCCTTGTGTTTTCTATCCCTCTTCTGAGGTCCTCTTGTGCCCACCAGGGAAGACGTGCCTCACACTTAAAAAACTGCTACCTTCTTGTAAAGGGGAGCATCATACCAACATAATATTGCTAACAAAAGACATGTAACAACCTTTAATGGTCTCAGTATAGCGAGGGTTAACTTTTAAATTTCATGTCAATTCACTCACTGCAAAATTAAAACAAAAATTGGATATCTTTACAGATACAAACACAATTTCCCACTAGCTTGTAGATCAGCCCCAATCGGTTACATTGCAACTACCACTAGGGGGCGATTGTGTTATTTTGGCTACATATTTCTGGGGCTGGCATGTTGTCCAATATTGGGTTTGCAGCTGAAATCCTTTGTTGTAATTGGTGGGGAAAACGGGCAGGAAACCAGTCTATTGTTGTGGCTCTCTGGCAGGAAAAATGTGAATTTAAAAGTGACTGAAGGGGAAAGTTGACAAGGAAAATGGCAGCTTTTATTTAAAACAGACTAGTGAGTGTTTATCATGCATCATATTTACTATGAAAGGCTGACCGTTGGATTTCTGTAAAATGGATCAAACATTTAGCCAAAGTTTTAAAGTCTATAGGGCTTTTTTAATATAGATACCACATCATAATATCCTCTGCACATTTTCTGATTTTGATAACTCCCCAGGGCCAGATGCAGGATTGCCAGTTCTGTGTGACAAAACAAACCCAGTGGTCGATTAAAACCAGCTCAAATCCAAGCCCAATGCTGAAATTCAAAATAAGCCAGACCACATATATTTTGCTCGTGTACACAGTCATGCCGCTTCTCTGTGTGTGGCGTGTTTGTCTGAGTGCCATGTTCCATGTTTTCCTGCTTCTCTGCTGGTTGATGTAGTTGTATTTTAGTGTAAATAAACTAGTTTGTTCTGTTATGGATGTTGACTACTCATACACACGACATAAAAATGGGTCTGCTCAACCAGGACAAAACAATCTACTGGCAGCAGTATGTAAAACGTAGCCCTATCCTGTGGAAAAACTGCAAAACTGGCAACCCTGGCCAGGTGGGAAGTTGTAGCGGGCCTTATGCTGTCCCCGGGCCACCTGTTGATGATCACTACTATATGATCTTCGTTGACAGACGTGAGAGACCCCGACTATTTATCCATTAAGATCCCACTGAAAACCTGCCTTCCTACATCACTGCTTTATCAAACTGGGCCAATAATCATTACAAGCCTCGCTCAAGTGATTGCCTCGCGCTCAAGGTGCCACGAGTAAACACTAGAATTGGAAAATCATCCTTCACCTTTTGTGCTGCACACAGCTAGTACATCTGAAAATATACAGCACTGTGCAGAAGTTTTAGGCATGTTTGGGCCGAAATTTGAGGCTGAAGTAAGGTGTGTAATGGCCAGTACGCCCACCTGAAGGCCCCATGGGGCAGGAAGGAGGATTGACACAACCCAGGTCATGCTGTCTGTCTTTGTACATTACCAAGGGCATGGGAAAGTAATCTGATGAAAACAAAACAAAAACCACAGCTTTAGGGCAGACTTAAGGGTAGACATGGTGCTTAAACATAGCGTACAGTACTGTCAGGGCAGGTAGGAGGGTTGCCACGACCCCCTGGTTGTCATGTGTATGTTCTAAGCACCTGAAAACTGTTGGCGGTTTCTGGGAGTATTACCAGGGGTGCAAAGGCCCGGACAAAAGAAATGCTGTTAAGCTCGACCTTGGCTGCTGAGCGACACGTGCATGTCAAATGTGTCGACACTGACTCTGGCCGCCCTCCCTCCTCTCTTCAGCCCGGGGTTGCGGAACATCAGGACCTGTGAAGAACCGTTAACTGTCTACATGCCTAAAACTTCTGCACAGTACTGTACATGAAGGTCGCTTTCACACCAGAGCTGTTTGATTCACCTCAAGCTTAGTGTTAGTTCCTGCAGGACATGGAAGTTATACACCAAGCTGCATCAGCTGATGGCCAGCTCTCACAGCCAATCACAGCTCATTTTCCCCACGTGGCATTCCATTTAAATATGATGTCCTTCTCATGAAGCTCTGCTTGTCAACGTCGTCCTGCTGCTGGCAAAGCCTCACCTGCTCCACCCCAGCTACCTCCTTTTTCAGTCTGAAGCTTTTATTGCACCCTTATAATCCATTTAATGCTTGTACAGTAGATTAATTTAAACTGTATTTTCATTTTGCAATAAATGGTTAAATGTGTGATGAAAGTGTTCCTGACTGAAACCAGATTAATGCAAAAATCAAGGATGTTTGGACAGTTTCCATGATGAAACATCTGCTGTTTGTCCTCACAGTTGTCTCCATAAGTGTGTGCGTTGCAATCAGTTGGAGGAGCGATGAGAGCGGACAGATGAGTGACCTGATGAGGAGAAGAGGAGGCTGGGTGTTGCACAAGTTGGGGGAGAGGTGGATCAGAGGACAAGGGGAGGGGTGGGGAGGGACTAGTCTGTAGCACGCCGAAACAGAGCAGAGCCGATGCAAGTACAGTGGGACGAAGGGTGAGGCTGGAGGGTGAGGAAGGAGGAGGGGGGAGGGTAGAGTGGGTAATTACAGGGGCCCAGAGAGGAGAGGCCTGTAATCAGCCTGCCCTCAGGAAGGAATGCAGCTCATCTTCTCATGTAATTACTGCCATTTAAACGGCCCCAGTTCCAAACACTCATCCCACTGTACTGCTCACCTATTCACTATATGTACACGCACACAGTGAGACATTCAATGACAGAGAAGGACAGATTTCAACAAGACTTCCAAATGGAGGAAGTGAGGTGGCAAAAGAAGGCGCGCTACAGAGACAGACTGCAGACAATGTGTGTGCGTCGCTGTGTGGATGTATGTGTGCTCTATAGTTAATGGCTGTGTAGACGGCAGGCCTCTAGAGGAGCCGGCTCCATGTGAATACCCACCATGGCAACCAGCCACTCCGGGCAGATTTGCGTAACTCTCATCAAGCAGCTGCGCAGACAAGCAGTGGCGCCTCACACTCGACACATACAGTCACACACAAACACAGGAAGGGGAAGAGTCTGACTCTATCGTATGAGTTTGACCTCCAAGTAATAGTTGTGACATTGGTCTGTAATTTCGAGGGGATAATAGGAAAACAACATAGTCTCACCCACTCTGTCTCCTCTCGCTGCCTCTCTCCTTACCCCATCTCTCGCTCTCTCTCTCTCCAGGGTTCCCACACATCCTGGAAAAACTGGAAAACCAGGAAACAGTTTTCCAGTCGTGGAAAACATATTGAAAATCAGAGAAAAAGTTAAATATCCTGGAAAATCTTGTTCTGTCCTGGAAACTATTAAAATTGTTTCTATTTCCTTAATATTGTGAAGAGCTGGATAATGCTAAGGATTTTATCAATAAGTGTTTATGCTGTAAACATTGCTGAGTCATATCAAGCAACAGCGTTTATTTCGCTGATTAAACTATCCCTAAAAATGTTTGACAATTAGCTTTTTCCACAAGGAAGACTACACCAACAGTAGCTAGACATAGATCTTTGGTGAAATAAACTGTGACAAAAAGTAAGTTTTGTTTCCATCATGCATTTTAGGTTGACAAAATTAACACTATAACACAATATGCCATATGACATTAATACAGCATTACAACTGTAGTGGCGAAACATCAAATTATGTAAGAAATTTGTGTTTCTGTGTTTCAAGGCAAATCATACAAATTGTAGGGTTGCGTCTCCCTGCACAGTGATGTAAAATAACATGAGATTAGAGTTCTGATTGCATTGACGTATGTGTTTTACTTTTATATCAATTTTACAATATGACGAATAAAAGTAGTTTAAGGAAAATAATTGTTTTGACAACTTCCTGTTTCATGGCAATATTTTTAGGGCTTTGAAGAGTTTTTTTACACCAGCCTAAGGATGTTTTTTAAGGTCTCTTTTAACTAAATCTGATTTGAATTGTACGAACCATTTATGAGTTAATCCTAGAAGGAGTCTTAGAAATGGCTGAAAAAGCTCATTTTTGAAGATTTCCTGTTGGAGTAAGAGTATGGGTCAGGGAGGCTTTTTTATGGATTTTATCAATCCACATAAGCCAACTAGATTTAATAGATATAGCTTAAAAGGTGAGGACCCAATCTTAAAAATTTCAAGGGATTATTGTGGGGCCGTTTTATAATATGGTCCTCATAAGCACGGCAAGTGCTCAATGCTGAATCACTGCTGGCTTCTTATTGTTGTATAGATAACTAATGTTTTTTTCCTGTCTCTTTTCAAACAGCGGTATGTATTTTAGTATAAATCGATATACTGCATTAAAAAATAAAGAGTGGAATGACCAGTGATTAATGTCCAATCATTAAATGTTGACATCTGGTTCACCGAAATCAAAGAAGAGACATTTTCTGGTAGAACAATTCACATGTTGAACAAAGTGATTGGTTTTCATGGTCAAACATGAGAGAAAAAACTGGCATAGTGGAGTGTTACACCTAGAGAAGTGATGATCCATAGTATTAAGACTCGGCCACATGTTATTGTTAGATCACACTGCACCACCACTGCAACCATTATAATGTTACAACTTTAGTGCCCAAAATATCAAATAATGTTTGGAGTATTATGTTTGTAATGTAAAATAGATACTACTTCCTGTTTCAAGGCAAATAATAGAAATTTGAAGATTCACCACACCCCGTCCTGCAAAACATTTTGTCATTGAGTTGATTTTAAACTTTAAAACAGATCAGAGCTTAATTGAATTAAGTCTTTATGAGAAAATAATCCAAGAAGGACCCCCAGAAATCGCCCAAAACACTCAATTTGCTAATTAATTGAAAATGTCAGATTTATGTTTCTAATGTAAAATAGATGCAACTTCCTGTTTCATGGCAAATCCTGCAAATTTGAAAAAATGTACTGCTGTTTAGTACATTCATGAATTTCTTTTTAGATCAATATTTATCTAACTATAAACTGCAAAAGTTGTACATTTTTCAGAGATGAAAACTCCCCTTTGTTGTTGTAGTCATAGATATTCATCTTTATTAATAAGTAATGAAATAATCTGGCTTTTATGACAGGTTCAAGTCCTATCATATGTTGTTGTTTTTTGTTTTAATCACTGAAACTTCCTAATGTCTCGTCATTAACTTAAAAGTAATGGGTACTGGTATCATCCTTGGATAATCAGTCCACCCGTATAATTAAGAACTAAACATCTGCAGGTGCAGGTGAATTATTCTCTAATTTTTTAATCGCTTATAGGCATGTTAGCGTACATGTTTAGACCCTCAGACTGCACACGTTTTGAACCATATTTCCACAGAAAGGAACATAACAGTGTAAAGGCACAATGAGTTCCTGTCATAGGAGCTAAATTATCATGGAAAACGTCCTGGAAAATGATCCCTGGAAAACAGAGAGCCCCTCCCTCTCTCCCCACACCTCTGATCGTGATTGATAGAGCTGCTTGTGTACGTCCGTGTTCCCATGCAGTAGGTGGTCGTCAGGGCACGCACAAACAGCACAGGGCCACTTTTTGATGGGCTATGATTAATGAGCTCAGTGGGGGGTGGCGCCCCCTAGCTGCGACAGCGCACACTTTCAGCCAGCACGTAGCCGCCCCCCTCTAGTCTATTCAAATGCATCAGCAGAAGCAACGGTGGGTTCACAGCTACAACACGAGCCCAAATCCTCTTAGAGCTCCCACTCTCGCAGTCACACTCACCCACACATTCAAAAACACAGTCACAGATTCTCACTCAGAGTGGGCTGTCCTTCGCATACACACAGTGGGTAAATATAATCCACGGTCTGTCACAAACGCTCCCGCCCTAACTCTCGCACACGCAGCTCGGATGTCATGTGGGTCCTTGTGAAACAGCCACAAAATCCTTCAACATTCACCCAGTTATCAGGAAAAAACACTGACTATCACCCTGTCATTGGGCCTTATTTATGTCTGGAACCGTGCAGTTAGATAACATGTTTACACGTGTGCTTTTCTGTTTGTTTCTCTCTTGGCATGCTCCCCAACAGGGATGATTATGTGTCATTATAGCACCATGGGCTTGTGGGTAAAAAGAGACAGAAGGTGAAGCGTTTGAAAAAGAGTAGGTCACACTTAATTTACAATTAGAGGCTTGTGGAGTAACACACCTTGCGGCTACGAGTGTGCAGATAACTCCACGAGCAGATCTGTAAATGAGGTCTTGAGACTGTGCGTTTCTGCATGTGTGTCAACATGTCCTCAGGCTTGCGCTCTCTCCTCCTGCCACCAAGACATGTTGGATGGACAAGCGAAGCATTTCTGTCACTCTGCATCTCCATCACCTGCTCGGCCTTCCCCCTCTGCCAATCTGCTTCCCAGCCTCCCGTCACCTCCCTCTTCCCTCTTCTATTTTTCTCTGTCCACACACACACACACACACACACACAGCAACTTCGAAATCCCTCCTCACTCAAACTGCAGACATCTTTCTCGCTCACTTGCTCATACATACCTGGCACAGTCAATTACACACTCATGCTCGTATCTTGATAAAACAGCACAGGCTTCACACTCTGTAGATACAACCGCTCTGCAGGAGTCCTCATTCACATGTGAGAACCAATCAAAGGTGTGATATTTCCACTGATGAGCTTTCCTACACATTATATTTCACGTGTTACTCAAACAAACATGAGTATCTTTACTATGTGATTTTTAGTTGACACTATTTGGATTCATTGTTAAATCATGGATAGGGAAAGAGAGCTACAAACATGGTGTGATGGACAGTAACGATGAATATTTAACTTGATTACAAAACGGTGTCAAAAAAAGTATTTACTCCCTGAGATGGTTTGCCCTTTTATTGATTTTATAAATCAGTCATGGTCAATAGAATTTGGCTTTTTCGACATTAACAAATTACAAAATAACGTCTTTAATGTCGAAGTGAAACAGATTTCTACAAAGTAATTTTAAACAAAAACAAGTAAGAGTTTGCATGAATATTCATCCCTTTCAAGTCAGTATTTAGTCGATGCACATTTGGCTGCAATCACAGCACTGAGTCTGTGTGGATAGGTCTCAATCAGGCAGGAAAAGCACTTTTGAAGTCCAGCCACACATTCTGTATTTCACTCCAGAATATTCAACTTGTTGTCTTTAAACCATTTCTGTGTAGCTTTCACTGTATGCTTTGGGTGATTGTCTTGCTGGAAAATAAATCTTCTCCCAAGCTGTAGTTCTCCTGCAGACTGAATAAGATACATTTTGATGCATTTGTTTCACCCTCTACCTTTTCAAGCCTCTCAGGGCCGGCTGCCGAGAAGCACCCCCACAGCATGATGCTGCCACCACTGTGCTTCACAGCAGGGATGGTATTTTTGGGGTGATGTGCAGTGTTTGGTGTCTTATCCGATGGCCAAAAAGTACCATCAGATCTAAGATCACTCTTCCACTTGACCATGGAGTCTCTCAATACCTTTTGGCAAACTGTAGTCAAGATTTCATGTGTTTTCTTCAACACTCTACTATAAAGTTGTATCCACAGTCTCTCCCATCTCAGCTGCTGAAGCTTGTAACTCCTTCGGCGTCTTGGTGGCCTCTCTCTCTAGTCTCCTTCTTGTACGGTCAGTTTGTGAGGATGGCCTGATCTAGGCAGATTTACACGTGCCATATTCCTTCTGTTTTTTGATGATGTATTTATCTGAACTCTGGGATGTTCAGTGCCTTACACATATTTTTTTATTTTTATGTTCTAAATTATACTTTCTAATATCTCTGCGTTGCTTGTAGTGTTCTTTTTTCTTCATGGTGTAATAGTAGCTAGGAATACTGATTAACCAGTGACTGGACCTTCCAGACACAGGTGTCTTTATACTACAATCACTTGAGACACATTCACTGCACTCAGGTGATCCTCATTTCACTAATAGTACCAACTGACTGGACCTCTGTTGAGTTAGGTCAGTCACTTTAAAGGCAGTGAATATTTATGCAGTCATTACATATTTTTATTGAATTGATATAACTTTGTAGAAATCTGTTTCACTTTGACATTAAAGATGTTTTTTGTCAAAAAAGCCTAATTATATTGGCCATGACTGAGTTATGATCTTAGTGAAAGGGTTGTTCTTTTAGTTTCACTAAAATACACATTTCTCATGTGTAGACAGGGTAAAAAATAAACTTGTTAACACATGGAGCTTTTTATGAAGTTTTAAGGATTTGTGCATGTGTAAATAGGGCTTCAGTGTTTCTTTTAAACCATCCCAACACATGATGTACCTGTTGCAGAACTGCACACGCAGAGATGAAACTGACAATGTTCTATTTATCCGACTCTGCTGGGAAAAGGCATCTAAGTGTTATCAGCCAAACACAGACTGTTCTTTGGTATTAACAATCTGCACCTCATGTGTCTTTTTATGTTAAAATAAAGATGCCAATTTCCTAGTTAGTGGTGGAATCTTGTTCCTGAGATGAGCTCTTTTAGTTAGAGAGCCACCATGGTGAGTACAAAGGAATGGGCTGCAGTGGAAGCATGTGAAGCCACTGCAGGTGCACATCATGGCTGTAGATTAAAAATGTCGTATTCAGAACTTTCAAAGCCTGCATGTTGAAGATTTGAAGAGACAGCACATGAATGGATCTGTGTCAGTCTTAGCGGGATGTCAAGTTTCACTTCCTTCCTCCTGTCGCCTCCCAGCTACCATAAGGCAGTGGAAATAATGTAAATTAATGACATTTCCTATTAAAAGATGACCAATTTCCCCCCTGTTAGTGCTCAGGAGGGCTGCTGATGCTGTGAGTGTTTGTGCGAGTGTCTACGTGTTCAGTCAGATGGGTGAACTGCATGACTCCTCGCAGCCCCGTCTGGCTTTGTTGATGTGAGAAGTGATGCTGCGTCGCTCCAACCTGCGCTCGTGTCGCCTCATGTGAAAACACTCTGGGACTGTCCCACTCTCACATTAGCGTTTTTTTTTTTTCCGTCAGAATCCCACACCCACATCTTGACACTTGCTTTTTTCAGCCTTTACGTCTCTTCGCTTCATCTCTTCCCCCCTTGTGGGTTTCTTCTCCCGTCTGCCGCAGGGATTTGTTTTCAGGCTGATGAAGATGAGGTCAATCTGAATATCAATCATTCAATGTAATTGTCCTTTAAGGAAGGGAAGGAGACTCTCCCCCTCCATCCATCTCTGTCTCTTTCCAACCTGCCTGTGTGTGTGGTTAGAGCGACTCTACCTTGGGGCTTTCTCACAAGAATGATGATAATGAGGTAGATTGAGTGAGGATGATGGATATGGTCAGCCTATCAATGTTACATAATGACTGCTGATCACTCTATTCATTGGCCTTGTTTCCTCTGTCAGCGGCCGTGTTTTCTTATTGGACTGTCTGTCCTCACAGCTGTTTGTCCTTAGCGGGCTCAGCGGACCGGTTGAGCTTCATAGCCGTGGCCTGAAGTTGTTTTCTTCATGCGTGTGTGTTTGTGTTTAAGGCTGAAGGATGTTATTTGAAGTGTACTGGAGCCGTGCAAAGTGCTTTGAATTCAGCAGGCAGAGGGGGGGAGTGAGAGCCGGAGTCAAGGGAGGGCAAAAGAAGAAGAAAAGCGCTCCTTTATCAGGCACAAGTGAAAAGCTCTAGAGCGGAGGAATCAAGACGGGCCTGCAGTTCCCTGGAGTGGCCACTGGAGGCTCCAAAAGCAAGTCGATTGCTATCCATCCCATATTAGAAAGTCAAGCTTTACAGCAGAACTAATATGCAGTCTCTCAATTCTCACTATGAAATAGTCCATCATCATTCAGAGAACTTTTCTGTTTTTTAAATAAATATTTGACTACTAGAAAAACATAACCCAAACATGTCTGCAGCCTGGTATTAAGAACAGATTCAAGCCTCTCTCTAGACCAGCGGTCAAATCTCTGAGGTCTAAGGGTTTTTCCTCGAGTTTCACATTATTTTTTATTCCCCTTTTAAGGTACTTGCAAAAAGCACAATACCCAAGTGTTTTATATAAAAATTTTAATGACAGTCTAAACTTTATGTGCACTGAGGCAGATTTTGTACTAGAGGACTGTGCAAAAAGTTATTGTAGCCAAAATGCTGAAATTTTGAAATTCAATCTTTGAACATTTTAGATCTCTTGTGAAAACACACCTTCACTCATGTGGACCAACTGTTTTGGTGCTTGAAGTATGTTTACCGCAGTCTTAGCTTAACAAAAGTAGTGGAATATATGAATTAAATTATAGGCAAGTGCAGAAAACATGTCGTTTTTTTAGATTGTTTTTTGTGCATAAATGTCGTCTGTCATTCTGTTTTCATCAAATGTCTCGAATATGTATCAGCATGAAAACTGTGCATTAGGTGCTTGGATCAAAAGTATAGTCCACTGTATGTAGATGGTAGGGGTGGGAATCACTAGTGGCCCCACAATATGATATTATCACGATACTTGGGTCACGATTTGATATTACTGTGATTTTAAACATTTTGCAATACAGTGAGTATTGCGATACCATATATTGACAAAATATCGCGATACTATGTTGTATCGATTTTTTCTCCCACCCCTAGTAGATGGAGAGAATAACATGTATCCTGAAAAAAAATTGCAGATTTAAGGAAAATTGGAAACCATTTAAAGAATTTATGAAAAATAGTGAGCTAGGAGAGAAACTGAGAATAAGATATCTAGAGAAAGACAGTGATAAACCCCAGAAAAGATGGAGCAGGATTTGAATCTTTAGGTTATGGTTTATATGAGTATGCATGTATGGATATTTTTTTCTTGCAAATTAATATCTGAAAGACAGTATCTTATGTTATATCTGAAAGAGGGTGGATGTTTAATGTATTCTGTTGTTTTTATGTTTGTTACAGTAAAAAAGGAAAATAGCAATATACTGTCTGTAAATTTATTGTTGCTTATGCTACAAAAAAACAATAAATACACTGTCAAAAAAAAAACCTCAAATATGAGATAAATGAGGCTGATTAATGACTTCAGCTTTGGTTCACCATCATCAGAGATTAAGAGGTAAAATTCTCTCCTCTCCTGCCTTACCTCCTCTGTAAAAACTGTGATAGGAGGGCCTAAGAGATTCCAGTGAGTCAACTGGTTTGCAAAAGTTCACATACAAAGGATTCAACACACAGTGAGAGGTGTAGCCATGTACCGGTTGCTCTACCATTAGCTCTGTAACTCTGGCTGTGCATCACACAGGATGGCAAGTGAAGGCATAATTGAAAGATGAGATTATCCCACATTTCTACGAGGTAAAATGACAAAGATATTATTAAAAACAGCCAAAATGTCCCCAAAAACGTGGTGACACATGCACCGACCTCAGGGGGGTTATGGAACTGGAGGTAATAATGAAATTCTAATAAAATAGTATCAATAAAATGTCTTCAAGTAAAAGAAACTATTTAGAAATTAAATACACTCTAAGACTGAACAGTTGAAGGTTGTTTAAAAAACTGAGTGGGGTTAACTTAAAAAACAAAAAACGCTAATTCAGCTCTATTTTTTGAACTTATGAAACACATTTTAACTTTTAATTACAAAGTACTCAATCATGTAAACTTTGTTTTTTAAACGTACTCAACTTAATTGACAATCATGCCTTAATGGAATGAGTTTACAGAATGCCTTTGGGCACTCTGCACCATGAGTGAAGTTACTGACTCAGTTAGAGAAGTCCCGCCTGTGGGCAGCATTGTTTGGTAGTGTTATATTTGAAGGTAAATCATTAGATCACTGCGTTACAGACTATTAAATGTATTTTTTATGTGTCTTAAAACTAACATGTTTGAGTACTTTTGCACCACTAAATATTAGAAACTAGGGCTGTCAAAAGATCTAAAAAAAATTCTACCACAGAAATGTTGCCTACCATTTTAAGCCTACATGCTTCAACAGTCTATCATATAAGATTGTCTTTTGGCATCAAAATTTTTATACAGGAAGATCACTTCCTGTGTAGAGAGAAAGGCCTCTTTCAGCCCTGTGTTGACACATTTTTCTTTTTTTTTTTTTTTGGTGAATTACATCATCTAACAGAGTCACTGACATTTGTCTTAAGTAGAAGAGTTGTCTTGTCTTACTTTCTCTGACTTTTATGGCCCTTAAACTCACGTCAAACACTCTCCTGGTAGTGACATAAGAGTAGTCACCTGTCTAGAGCTATGTCTGTTGCTTCCTAGCTAATTCCACGAATGTGTTTGTGCTGTTCATGACTTTTGAAATATCAAATAGAAGAAATAGCTTGTGAACAGACCATCCTATGGGTCTGCATGCCAAAGCTTTCCAAAGTGGGCAATGCTTAAGCTGCTGTACATGAAGAGGAGGCTGGGGTGGAGGAGGCAAAGCTTTGCCAGCACCAGCTGAGTATGAGCATCACTTGGTGTGGGAGTGATCAGTGAGAAGGAAGTTATGATTAAATGGACCACCTTTGAGATGAGATGTGATTGGTTTATGAGTCATTAGAGGCAATGATTCATGAGTAGGCCGTCAGCTGATTACATGCATATGACCTTTTCATCCTGCATGAACTAACGTGCAGCTGCCTTTGGTGACGTCAAAGCTTGGGTTGTCACCCTACTAGGATTATTAACTTTAATTTGAAACGTTTAGGGATTAAAGGCATAAAAAGTGCAGAAGCATAGACCAGGCTTTGGTCAGGCCCGACCCTGAGCCTTTTAGAATCTCTCTTCGGCTCCTCTAAAGTCTTCTACGCTCTGTTTTAGCCCACTTTGAGTGCTACAGTGAGGGCACTGGAGGGGACAGTAATGACTAACTCTGTAGAGGTAATGATAAAGTACATACGCTTTAGACTCCACTCTGGCTGGAGGCGCTGGGGCTAAGAAAATTACAGTTGTCCGTGTGTATATATGTGAGAGAGAGAGAAGATGAGGAGGAGAGCGTGGAGGGAACACAGAGGGCAGAAAGAACAACAGAGGCACAGTCAGACAAAGACAGACGTTGCTGTGATTCATTTTTCTCGCCGGTTATTATAGCGCTCCGCTCTTGTGTTTGTGTGTACGGCTTCGTCTCTCTCTCTCATCTCCATCGTCTAATGCTGTCTCTTGACCTGTCTTTGGTTAGCCTTCTTCTCTTCCCATACACTATCTCTCTCTCACAGCTCCACCGCTGTCACTCCCTGTCTCAGTTACTCGACTGAAGCTCTACACCCGGCCACACGAACACCAAAGGATGGGACTCCTTTAGATATGCTGCTTGAGTTAGGGCTGGGCCACAGGGACCAAAAATCAACAGTATAAGTGGAATTAAGTGGATTATAGCTGGATGCTGATACATGATGTATAGCTTAATCTTTCTGCAAGTGAAAAGTTTCTTCAGGGGAAAATGAGTGTTAAAAACTGTCTTGGTATCATAAATGATTTGCAGAAATATCTTTACAACAAATTCCATAACCTATCTCTTGCATTTCATTGGGTGGCAGGGTATCAAAATGAAGTGTAGATATCTGTGTTGTAATTCGGCCCGGTAGTTATCGGATGTGTTGGTACCGGTACCATGTCGGTGCCAGTTTTCCGATACTCATCCCTAGTTTTAGTCATCTTGACAAAAAAATAAGGTTACTGTTTATCGGTTTTAGTCACCAAAGATCTGTCTTTGGCTTGTCTTTCTCATAGAAAAAAGGCTGTTGACAAACATTTTTAGTCGTAGTTTTAGTCCGAGAAATTAACACCTATCCAAACAGGAAATCAGTTACTCTTATTTTAAGACTGTACAAAATGAAACAAAACTTTTCTTTTTAAGGATCATTCTTTGGGGCCCTCTGTCCCTACTATGATAGGACAGCTGAAGAAAGAAAGGGAACATGGGGAGAGAGATTGGGGGAAGACACGCACAAAACAGCCCCAAGGCTGGAAATCGTCCCCACGACCAGTGTGCTGAGGACTACAGCCTCTGATCATGGGTGCCCGCTTAAAAATTGAGTCAAACCAGCACCCAACAAAACTGTTTTAAATGCAAAACAGTTCATTTTTTTAAAGATTTATTTTTGAGCTTTTCATGCCTTTATTGACAGAGGAGAACAGTGGGCAGAATTGGAATCAGGGACGAGAGAGCTGGGGAGTAGGGCTGAATGATTCACAAAAATAATCTATTTGCAATTTTTTTCCAAGCATTGCGATTGCAATTTGATATGCGATTATCATTAGACACCTTGTGTATTTTTCAACAAGTTCAAGCAACAAATCATTCTATATTACAACCTACATCAAGTCAAGCAGCATGCTTTGGCTTTCCAGGGAGTGCATAGTTAGAAACCCCATATGGATAGATGCATTTATGACAATGTGCACTGAATACAACGAAATTATTCAGAAGCAATAAATCCAACTAGCATGAATCTGAATAGGAGAGTGCAACAAGCTTTAAGCTGTAAAGGAGGAGGCTGGGGTGGAGGAGGTGAAGCTTTGCCAGCAGCAGCAGCGTGATGCATCAGCACTGATGCAAGCAGGGGTTAGTGAGCAGTACGTCATCTTTGGATGGACGGCTGTGTTGAGGGCTGGGAGGCACCTGGCTATCAGCCAATCATGGCTAGGGGTGTGACTTGCATGAACTAATGCTAAGCTTCATCAATATAACATAGAATGGAGTAGGGCAGAACATTTAAAAAACATATCTAATTGCAATTATTGTTGCTCATATTGCAAATTTGACATCAATTGCTTTATTGAATGAGGATTACTGTTTTTATTTTTTATTAAGTAAAACGTTTTTTTACCTGCCCAGGGACTACAGATAGAAATTAGCTAGCAATCTAATCTGGTACAAAGCATCTTTTCTCTTTTGAAACTAATGTAATTTTGTTCATTGTCCCTGACACAAATAAACTAAATAAACTAAACGTATGAAAAACGTGAAAAGGACATTTTTTGTTAACCCTATTATTTAAAAAAAAAGACACTTGAATGTTTGCAAAATGTGCATACCATCTCTAATGCGGCAAAAAATGAATGTAATAAACTGGTATTTTGACATATTTCACGTCAAAGCAATATTGCAACATCTGCTATTTGTAAATTGCAGCATGCCATATTACGATAATCTCATTTGCAATTAATTGCCCAGTCCTACTAGGGAGAGACATGCGGGAAAGTGCCACAGGCCGGATTTGAGCCCATGCATGTGCATGAAGTACAGGTGTACAAGGTGTGTGTGTCACATAATCAATTTGACCACTCCTCAGTCTTGACGTGTCAGCATATCTGACAGAAAAGACTCAAAATGAGCCACAGAGTGAGAGCGCAGATGCTTTGGAGTAATGGTGCAGGCCAGCGAGGAAGGGGGGAGGGGGGACAAGCCCTCTGTATGGTACAGGTGAATTTGCATGTAAAACTCAATGTTTTCCCAGCCCTACTCCCACTTACTTCACTGAATCTCTGTACTCGGCCACACAGACAACAAAGGATGACTCTCCTTCAGTGATGCTGCTTAAGTTTACATGAATAAGAGTGGGTGACAATGCATTGTATAAGCATAGGTTGTCATTTAGAGTCTGCGTGTGTTTGTCGATGTAGAAAAGAATACCCACCAGCCTGTGTTTGCTCTCTAGCTGTCTGCTGTCTGTCATTAGAGTAATAAAAGACTTGCTGTGCTGCGCGATGAGGAGTTATTGTCTTTAAGGTTCTTCCATTCCCCACAAATTGCCGGCTGCTGAGCTCTGATGGATGTTTGTATGCTGGCCCAAAAACACAGGTTCCACTTTAAACCCCCAGCTCTATTATCCCAGAGAGAGACGGAAGAGAGAGAGGGAGAGAGGGAGAAGCTGTCTGTCTGTCTCCTGCCTCTGTCATCCAAAAGTGTTTTAATTAAACTGTGCCTCTCCGCAGGCCCCACAACACACACACATCTCAGAGAGAGAGAGGGAGAGAGGTTTTATCCAAATACACAGGGCTGTTCCTCCCCTTCTGTCTCCGTCTGAACCTCCGTCTCTCTCTGTTTGTCTGTCTCTCTCTCTCATCGCGCCTGAAGAGTGACAGGCTGTGTTTTTCAGCCGATGTTTGAACACCGAGCGATCAATGCCGGACAAAAGAAAAGAGCGGGGGTGAGGGGGGCCGGGGAGGGGCGACACAATTGGTTATTGACAGTGGATTCAAAGTCTGAAAGACTGGAGGCGACAGCTTAGTAAGAGGAGGTAGAGCAGAGAGGGGAGAGGATGTTGGGTGTGATTCATGATCACAGTTAACCGTTCACTTTTATTAGTCTGATTCATTCATGTTTACCTCCATGTGTACACCCTTTCAGCGCTGTATGTGTTTAACTGAGTGTGAATCAGAGATGGGAAGTGTTGATCTCTGCAGGGTGTAACCTGTGGAAGCAGCAAATATGAGTGACTGAGTGCTTGTATGTTCTCTTGTACTAGCATGTATCAGTGAAAGCAATTAACAAAAAAGCAATGCAATGCTCATGTTTATGTATTTTTGGCCTCTCTTCACTATTTGCATGATAACCTTGTGTAAAAATTTGTTTACAAGTCAACAAACCATGCAGAGATTTTGTCTCAGAAAATCTCAATTTAATAAAATACCTTTAAAACAGCTTTGCAAAACCTTTCCAACATGTGGCAACCAAATCACCACTATTAGTTATCTTTTTTTTTGGCTGAACAGATAATAAAACTCCCAAAAGTTCTCAAATTTATTCAAAATTTGTAGGAAAATAGTCAAAAAAGTGAGTTTCATGCATAAATATTGAGCCGCCCATGACTTTCCCACTTTTGCAGAATTAAAACTTGGACTTATTTTGGATTTTTCAGTTTGACAAACAAGAGCTGTACCAAAAAAAAAAATAAATAACAAAAAAAAAGATTGTTGGATGCAAAAATGACTAGAGGACACTTCACAAAGGCCCAAAGTCGATAGCTATCCAACGTGCAGTTCATAGTTCTTATTTTATCTGTCAAACTCTGGTTGTTTCCTCAAGATCTTGACCTAACTTACCTTCTTCTGATGTCTAGTGGATTTCTTTGGCTCTTCAGAAAACTTCCAAAATCAAGTAATATTCACAGGAAACCTTTACACATGTCGCCAGGGTCAAGCTTTTGAGCATCTTTTTTGTCCTGGCCTTCTCACACCTGGAGACAGGACGTCCACAGGACAACCAGGGGCTCGTGGCAACTCTACTACCTGCTTGGACTGCACCATAGGCCATGCTTGCTCACCACATCCACCCCTTACTCCACTCTAAAGGTGTGGACTTTTTGCAACAGGTTATATTACCTTGCCCCTGGTAATATGAAGGACGTCCAGAGCACCAATGGAGTTTTAAAAACCCTGCTCCCCCCCTCAGGCAGGCTTACCACATCTATGCCTCAAGGCTCAGTTATGTTTTCCACATGGACTGCCGCATGGAGACAAACTGATGCGGAATTGTGGTGCTGAAACATTTGGTGCATTTAAACCTAAAACAGGCTTCCTCTTCACCACAGACCGATATCCTCACAACAGCAAGGGGGCAGTGTCTTCAGAAACACTCGTCCATAGCATGTTTTAATGTCTGGCGTGTCAGCGCCTGTAAAAATTGCGGAAATGTTCACAGCCAGACAAAAAAATCATCACATGGGACACTCACAAAGGGGCATGTCTGAGGATTTCATATCATATTTGTCGATGTATCAGACATAAAAACAGGCTTCACTCCAGCCAGGGCCAACCATAAGGAGAGATAAAGGGGAGAGCTTATGGGACCCAGCCAAACTGGGGGCCCATGGAGGTCAGCAAAATCATGGTCCACTGTAAAGTTAAGCTGTGATATCTATACTTTATATTTAACTTGAAAAATAACCACTTATCAAAGAAACAAATATCTTTTTTAATCACTTGTGTAGTACATAGGCTTCTTAAAAATGTAAATCCTGTAGTTTATAAAGAATTAATATGGGTTAGAAATGGCAAAAACGGGTTAATTTTAATTTTGGAAAGAAAGGTGGAAAGGGAGGTGAAATTGGGTTTTAAAAGTAGAAGAAACAGGTTAGTGGTGGCAAAAATGAGATTTAAATTGCAAAAAAACTAAACAAAGGCCAAAATGGGCATAAATGGTGATAAAAGGGGATTTAAAAGTGGCTAAGAAAAAGGCTTCAAATGGGCTAAAATGGGTGGAAATTTGGTGAAATTGGATGAAAAATTGATATAAACTGGCAAAAAAAGTATTAACTGAGAAAGAAAAAAGGCAGATATTGGCAGAAATGGGTCAAAATGGCAAAAATGGGCATATTAGATAATAACATATGGTTAAAATGGGAAAAATTGGGTGTAAAAAGTGATAAAATGAGGTTAAAAGTGGCAATAATGGGTCAACAGAGGCAACATTAGGCTTAAGTGGCAAGAATTGGTTTAGAAGGAAGAAAAAAAGTGGTGGAAAGGGTTTAAAATGGGCATAAATAGAGTTTTAACTAGCAAACATGTGTTAAATTGGTAGGAAAAAAATGACTTAAGTGGTTTAAAATTTGGCTAAATTTGTGTCAAGTTGCAGCAACGTGTAATTTAAAAATATCTTGTTTTTTTAGGGCATCTGGAGACCCCCTTTCAGTGTCTCACAACCCCAAAGGGGGTCCTGACCCCACGGTTGAGAAACACTGTTGTACAGTACTGTACATTTTAAGAATGACACTGTTCAAAAGTCACCAGCAGTTACTGAAATAAAATTTGAGTTTCTAACAGATAGATCGAATGTCATTCTGATTCTGTTAGCTTGAAGCTAACGCATAACGCTGCCATTAACAGGCTAACAGAGTTATTGGCCCATGATCTACTGAATAAATGTAGCTGGTTGGTGAAAGTCTGTATAAAAGAAGTTACTGCAGGAGAACAGGCTTGTGTTGTGCAGTGGAGAAATACTGGAGTGGGCCAGAGACAGATTAAGGATGACGGCTTCGTCCTGGATGTCTGCTGGGCCCGGAGCAGCTGTTGCCCTTTCTGCCGTCCTGTGGCCACAGCACTGCCAGACTCTGAGCTGAGGCTGCTTTTCCAGTCTCTTACCCCAGCCGGCCCTTTAAAGGTGGAGCAAATTTGGGTCAAAAGATGCTACTGTCTTCCCTGTACACCTGAGGATGCTGCAGCTTCTTGACTCCCATGAATCCCTGCTGGCGTTGATTTGAATAGTGTCACAACTCTCTCTCCAGCTCTCCCGTGCTCTGCTCTGCTCTTTTGCTCTCTCCCCCGATGTCTCAGACTGTCTGTCGGGGAGAACGAGGAGATGGAGGCGGGGATGAGCTCTCTTTCCTAAAATAGGAGAACTTTCTAAGTAGATTCTCTTGTTCTCTGTTCTTGGAATAAATGATTTGCTTGTGCTCAATACATTTTGAAAACTCAACATTGCTAAATAGCTTGTTTCTGCTCCATCTCTTCCTGCACCTTCTTACCCACTTGATACACAGAATGAGATTTCTAAACAATGCTGCTGAGCACAGAGTGGGATGTAATGAGGTAAACATACTTCACATCTGCACTTAAGTTTAAATTTGGACTTTTTCTGGATTATCAGTAGGCAAAAGGCTTTGCTTCAGTCTCCCTACATTTTCAGTTGGCTGTACTGAATCAGCCTTATTAGTCTGGTTTTAATGAACACTAGATGCTTATATGTTATCTTAGTTTTGCACCATTTAGTGTTATCAAGATACCTTATATTCAAACTTCAATAAGATACACTATATCGGTAACTGTTTAAATATCATGGCGATAGGAACAGAAGTCCTGGTACCAAGGGCTTTCTTGTTTTTAATTTTCAGAAATACAGATTGATTGATTTTAAACATGTGGTAACAAAAAATATCAAAGTAACATTCTGACAAACTTAATTATTGATGGTGCCTCTTCTGACAAAAAAATTAAGTGTAAAAGGAGGCCTAAATTAGGCATGTGGCTGATTCGCACACTGTACAATGGTTTCAGCCCTTAAAAACAAATATCAGTCGACCCCTAATCAAAATAGACAAAAATTAGCCAAATTTAAGCCTATATGAACCAACTGCTAAAGTGGAATAACTTTTTCTTTTCATATTGCAGGAAGAAAAGTGATCCCAATGTCATTTTTTAAACAATACCCTCCTGCCCTAGTAAGGTCGGTCAAGTATGGAAGCCCATTTCTGCCATTAAAAGTCATAATTATGAGATAAAAAGTCAAAATCAAGAGATAAGAAGTCAAAATCATTAGATAAAAAATCAAAATCATGATAAAAAGTCAAAATTATCATAAAAAAAAGTCGAAATCATGAGTTAAAAAGTTCATATTTCAAATAAAAAGTCAGGATTATGAGATTAAAAGTCAGGATTATGAGATAAAAATCTAAATTATGAGATAAAATATCGAAATTATGAGATAAAAGTCAAAATTATGAGATGAAAATTTTAAATTACGAGACAAAAAGTCATAATTATGAGACAAAATGCAGAATTATTAGAAAAAGTCATAATTATGAGATAAAAATCAAAATCATGAGATAAAAAGTCATAATTATGAGGAAAAAAAAGTCAAAGTCATGAGATTAAAAAGTCAAAATTACAAGATAAAAAGTCAGAATTATGAGATAAAAATCAAAATTATGAGATAAAAAGTCCAAGTTGTGAGATAGAAAGTCAAAACTATGAGATAAAAAGTTGATGTTATGAGATAAATAGTCAAAAATATGTGATAAAAGTCAAAATTATGAGAAAAAATGTAAATATTATGACTCATGATTTTTAACTCATGATTTGGACTTTTTATCTCAGAATTATGACTTAGGATTTTTTTTTCAGGAATTGCGTTACATCCATATTTTTTCTCTTTTATTTGGTGGAAATGGGCTTCCATCTTTGCAGATCAGATGTTTGTTTTCTTTTCGTATGAATAATTCACCTAAAACTGTAGTTTTTCGAGCACGTTGTGAGTTAATGTAAGCTTTCACACTAGTGACATCATTTTGCTGTGTGAAACTGCTGCTGACATTTTTTTCGAGCCATATTCAATTTTTTCTAAGTTTTGCTTCTGTTAAGTTACCTTGTAAAGCAGATAGATTTACTTCAAATCAAGTAAAGAGCATAAATACCTCTGCCTCTGTAAGAAAAGAAACAGTAATCTAAAGATGAGTTCTGTCTGATTTTGTGTGTCTGTGCATCTACGGATAAATTGCACGGTGCTTGATATACTTGTATTTTTTTGGCATCTACTGACTGGAGCCGACCCTGTCAATCCCCTTCATTCCTCTCCACTCTTCCACTTAATGCTTATTGAATCTGGATCTTTTTCGTAAGCAGGGCAAAGTTCTTTATCGGAAGGTGAAACCCATGAACAATTTATAGGCACCTGAATTTCCCAAAAGAGGGATTCAGAGAGTGAATATAAAAGTTTGATAAGACAGCGCCTGCTGAATTATTGCGGCTTTGAAACACACCTAAACAAAGTGAATCCACTGTGTGGGAGATGTCAGGTCGATCACAGTCTCAGCTCCTCTCTGGTCAGGGCAGAGGATAGTGCAGTCGTGTTGTTTTGCAAGTGTTATGTCACAAGCTCCACTCCACTCAGACTGCGCTGCGATGTTTTGCTCCAGTAAGGGAAAAAAAAAAAAAAAACTGCAATCAAGTTGATGGGTCCTCATGAGTTTGACAAGATTGCATCATAGTCTGCAGCCCTGCAGCTCTGTAAACAGAAAACATCTGACTGATACACAATTTTTGAGCCCTGTGCCAGTGCAAAATTGTAGAGAAAAGGATAAGAAAATAAGTTATGGCATGTTTTTGCAAAACTGATGTCATTTCAGATTTATTCAGACAAAAATCACAGGTTTTCCTCACAGGACTTCGGATCAGAATAAGAAATGTCCTGACTATTGAGATAACTTTGTGTAAAGCAGGTCGAGGTTTCTAAAGTATCTTATTCATTATCCTTTATGTCCTTTATTTATGTAATGCTGATTTTATTTAATTTGAAAAAGACAGACAAAATGGCAGGCCTGATGCTCAGTAAAAAGATTGTCAGTGGTATCAAACAGGTTTTAGTGTTGTTATTTTTAGTCCGAGCCCTTGTGTACAGCAGCGTCAACAGACTGTTCATAGAGCAGAAGAGTCTTTGTGGCAAGTACAGCATCCAGTAGCTTTCAGCATTGATTTCCTGACCGAGATCTGTCCAACATTTGAGAGTCAGAAGTCTGAGGTCAGAAATACTACGTCCTTCATACCAGAGGAAGCTCTGTGCAGCATAGCCAGTAGGAATATGTCACAAGGAAAATGTCAGGGGATAATGTGCGATCAACAGGACCTGTGTGTAGAAGGTCAGCTGCTCCCGTCCCCCAGCTGACAGGCACGGACTCTTCCAGAGAGACAAGAGCGGGACGTCTGCATTCACCTGATTACTGGTCAGACAGGGAGGCGGAAAATGTCACCGTGCCCCTTCACATACAGTACGAACTGTCAACACCGTGAATGTCTGCTTGAAATACACAAACAGGGAGGCTGTAATCTGTACAGTGAAACACTGCTGACAAATACATCCACAAATGCCCTAAAGCTGGACTGAGACAAACAAGATGAGCTGTCACACACAGAAACTCCCTGTGGAAATGTAGGAAAGTCTGTTTTTATGAAATGTACCATCTCATTTTCAAAGATTCTTCAACAACAATAGGAAACTGAAAGCCAAATTTGGCCAAACATGAATTAATTAAGCCGGAGGTAAAGCAAAAAAAGCTTACAATGTGATAGCTTGTTGATGCCCATGGGACAAATCAATCACTTTGTTTTGTACCCAGCAGCTTGTGATTATGGCACCATGTGGGAGTTTTTTCTTCTTCTATCAGGTGCAAATGACTCTTAATGTAGCAAACAGTCACTAAAATAAATAAAAGAGAAAAAAAACAGGTTTTATTTTAGGAGTTAAAAAGGGTACAAAATGGGCAACAAACAATCACAATCACATTCAATTTTAAGAATTTGGCATAATTTGTGAGTAATATAACTTTATGGGATATAATGTGGATATGGAAGTAAATTCCTGATGTCAAACATAAAAACATCTCCTGCAGCTGTCTTCTAGCTGGTGCTCATGTTAGCCTTAGGCAAACAGAGCCTAATTAAAGTAGCATACAATGAGCTAATGATGCTGACATTCATTATTAAAGCAGCCCTTTTCTCTATCAGTTTGATCACTTTAATTATAACAGAAAGGTTTAGAACTGCTCCTTTCCTGAAATGGTCAAAGATGTCTTTTTATGGTTGTTGCTACAAAATTGGAAAGTATTTTGTGTGTTCATTTCATTAGACAGGTACATAGGAGTAACCTTGACTGTTTCATATATTTATTGCATGGATATATTTCACATTCATCTGGGAAAGCTCCCATAGAAAGTGTTTGGAAAGGGCAGGGCTTTTCAGAAAATTCTCGGAAGACGACAGGAGGAATGTTCTGTCTGTCGCATCCATGACCGGCCAATCAGAGCGACTATACACAATTATGTTGTACACATGCGCTTCTCTTGAGCTGATAGGTTACAGCTACTGTAGATTCCTAATGGCGGCGCTTCTCTGTGAACAGTATCGATGCCAAGCCCGGTCACGAGACATGCAAAAACATCTTCTCGGACAATACAAGCCTTCTGTGTGGCTCTTTGCTCTTGTTTTAGAGGGTAATGTGGTCCAGTTTCTTCAAAACTGCCACTTTGCTACAGCTTCATCCAAGCTAGTAGCTACAGTGGGAGTAGCACTGGATACACCAGCAGACCCCACCTGTAATGATCAAATATCTATGCCGAATGATGAGAAGTTTTTATTACCTCCACCAAGGAGGTTATGTGATCAGCAGGGTTTGTTAGTTTGTGTGATCTTATACTTTAATTATCATTACTTGAGTTTACATGTTTTCTTGTTTTTATTCATAGCCAAACAGAGGTGGGTATTGGGGACTTTCTAACTGTGGAGCAACAGCATAAACCACATTGTCTTCTTTATGCTTCTGCACAGGAAATACCCAAGCCAGACATCTATTCACACATGTGTTCTTCCAGGCTGTTATAGCTAATGTTTTGAGACATTTTTTTCAAACTTTGCACAAATTTCCACTCTGACTAAAAGGTGAACTGATTAGATTTTTCTGGTCAGAGGTCAGTCTTTTGCTTTGCTTATTAATGATATATGAAGAATGCTGTAAGGTAATTTCTTCAAACTTTGCACAAATGCCCACTCTGACTCAAGTTTAAACTGAACACATTCTTGAGGTACAAGGTGAAGGTCAGGCCTCACTCAACCTCCCCCTTACGCCTCTTCATCTTGACCCACCACTGAACTTTCACTGTCTAGAAGTCATTAACTTTGCAGAGGCATGGTTACTGCCAGACAGTAGCTCTAAGTTTTGGTCAACTTCATCATGAGGTTTATGGCTGTGACTTATAGTCCTATTTTCAATTGAATCATGTCAGTGAGTAGGAAAAGTTTACATTGGTTGAGACACAATAAGGAGAAATGAAAGACAGACTTGGTACAAATCTTTAATGTACACCAGTATCATGATCATTATATAACTTTAGGTACTTATTAAAAAAAGTCCATATTCATGTTTAACTTCTCATACAAAAATGTCTTTCATCATAAAATCACAGTGGTTTTGGAGAAGGCTCGAACATTTCCAGGGAAGGTTTCAGACCACAGCTTTCACAGTGGGGACAAAGTTCACGACCAGCCACAGAGCAGCCATCCAAACCCTGATGTAGACTCACTGTGATGCTCCAGTGCGTCTCCAGCCGTCACTTTAACTCAGGTCTCTCCACTGAAGGACAGTCATCCTAATATCTTCTGCTTTTTTCTCCCCAGAGAGCACTGACTACAGCGATGCAGAGGTTCTCCCTGACTCCTACCCATCAGCGCCGGCAGAACCTCTCCCAGAATTCCTGCTGGAACCGGAGGACGCCTTCATCGTAAAGAACCGGCCAGTCCAGTTGCGGTGCCGAGCGTCACCAGCCACTCAGATCTACTTCAAATGTAATGGAGAATGGGTGAATCAGAACGACCACGTCACCAGAGAGAGCCTGGACCAAGTCACAGGTAATAATTACACAAACACAAGCATATTATAAACACATCTAACTCTCATTGTAATGTCACCTTGTATTTCACAGACATAAACATCATCCTCAATTACAAACATCATTTCCAACTACATAATCCATTAGCTCCCATAGGATTTTATGTGCACGCTAACTGCTTTTGGCTTGCAGCCAGTGCATTATTTATATGCACTGTGAAAAACACACCCCTCTAATCTCTCTCCCTCTCTGGCCATCTCGCCCTGCACAGGTCTGGTGGTGCGGGAGGTGGATATCTCTGTGTCCAGGACTCAGGTGGAGGAGTTGTTTGGGTTGGAGGACTACTGGTGCCAGTGTGTGGCCTGGAGCTCGGCTGGCACCACCAAGAGCAACCGTGCCTACGTCCGCATTGCATGTCAGTGATAGAAATGAGAGATATAGACCAGAAATCATAGCTCTGTATTATTAAGCTACATGACAGCAAGAAGACATCTCAGTATTTTTTCCTCTAAAGAAAAAATACCAGAATCATAAACTTTGATGGTTCATGTCTTTCCCAAATCTGATCCTGAGCTGGGTCTCACTGGTATTGGTAGTGATGGACCCTTTTCAGGATTTATCCACTTAAAAGGGCACCCTGAGGGCATTTCACTATGTTTTATCTGCACAGAAAAGTTGTGACTGGTAATTCAACTCCTGTAGAGTTAAATAACACATTTTGTGGATTTATATACAATGCATTCAGAAAGTGTTCTGATCCTCTTCACTTTTTTTCAGCTTTATGTTGCAGCCTGATGCTACACTTGAAAATGTTCATTTTTATTCACATTCATCTACACTCACTACCCCATCATGACAGAGTGAACAGAGAATTTTAGAATTTTTTTCAAATTTATTACAAACAGAAAACTGAAATATAACATTGACATAAGTATTCAGACCCTTTGCAACAAAGGTTCACAAGAACACAGTGGCCGCCATCTTTAATGGAAGAAGTTTGGCACTACCAGGACTCTCTCACAGCTAGTCACATGGCTAAACAGAGCAACTGGGGGAGATGGGCCTTAGTAAGAGAGCTGCCCAAGAACCTGAGGGTCACTTTGACTGAGATCCAGAGATCCTGTGTGGAGATGGGACAAAGTTCTAGAAGGAGAACCACCACTGCAGCAGCACTCCACCTGTCTGGGCTTCATGGCAGAGTGACTAGATGGAAGCTTCTCCTTAGTGGAAAACACACTGGTCAATAGCAAATAGAGGCACTAGGGCTAAATTTCATGTGTTACTGCAAAGGGTCTGAATACTTACGTGCATGAAATATTCCGTTTTTTATTTTAATAGAGCAAAAAAAAAAAAAATCAAAAATAGTGTTTTGTCTTGATTGTGTACTGAGCGTAGGTTAATGAGAATAAAAATGTTTTTTTTTTTTTAACTGTGGCATCAGGCTGGAACATGACAAGACTGGAAAAAGTAAAGGGGGTCTACATGCTTTCTGAATGCACTGTATTTCTCACGGGTTACGAGTTACATTTACACCTCCAAAGATGATATTTCACCTGTATTGCACTGTTCATTTACATCACTCAGTGTTGTTTTGTCACACACTCCATCGTATTACTTCCTTTCACTTGAGGTGTAAATTTGAAGTACTTGCCATCTTAATTTAGCACATTGCAATGTGCTTTTTAAACTTTGTAAAGATTGCTACCTTGTATTAAGTTTTTATGAGAAAGGCATGTGTTTCCTGGCAAGGGTGGAGCAAAGAGACAAATCTTAGCACACCACCTTTCACTGTAGACCATCTCTGCTTCAGACAGGAAGTGGCCGGCTCAGGGGATAACTTCACCCACCGTGCAAAAAAGTGTCTTACTTGAAAGAAAAAACAACAATCGACCAGATGTGTGAGCAAATGAATCCCAGCAGGGATCATTGTTCAATAGGCAACATCTAAAGCACATCTAAATACTCTGTCCAAGAGCATGATTATTTAAAACTCAGCTCCCAGGTTTTAATGATAGTGGGCAGAGTTTAGATCAATAAATTCTTGCCCAAATGTATTTGCACAAGTTAGACATTTTTCCTAAGAGTCTGTCTGATATTTTTTATAATTAGAAAAAATTGCCCAATATTAAGTGTCATATTTAGACTAAAGGTAAGGATATTACTATTGGTGGTTCATTCCTGTAAACAATCTTTAACTAAGCCAGACCTGTTATGTCTTTTTTAATCAGCTTAAACTATATGAACACAAAATACATTATCTTACCCCGCATCTCAGTTGAAAACATATAGGTATGTCTTGAAGCTCCGTACCTTGCCCTACCCTATCAGCCCTTTTTTGGTGTTTTTGTGCATATGGTAGAATGCAAGGACGGAAGAGAGACGGCAGAAGGGCAAATGTTTCCAACTTTTAGCTTGTCATACGTGTCAGATTAAGTATATATGCAAATAGATTTGGTGTAGCGCTCCATCATCTTCCCCTGTGGTAATGTGTGGCGTAGCGTGATTGACACTCTGCATGTTTATGAGGGAATGAAGCCGAAAAACCACGGCACAGTGACAGAGGCTTTTTGAGGGTTTCTGCCTGGTGTGTATGCGGGAGTGTGTGTATGTGTGTGTGACAGCCAGTGTCACAAAGATAAACTGGGTGTCACTGCTGTCACGGGGCAGCCTTCACTAACTGCTGACTCCCTCTGTGTCACCCTCTGCAGACCTGAGGAAGAACTTTGAGCAGGAGCCGCTGGGGAGGGAAGTGCGGCTCGAGCAGGAGGTGCTGCTGCAGTGTCGCCCCCCGGAGGGCATGCCAGCTGCAGAGGTACAGCTCACACTACTCACTGCACTGCTTTTTCTTGTCATTTTGGAGTTAAGATTTTCACTTTTTACAGGATGGTTGTGCGTCTTTAAAACACATGAAAGGGAACACAATTTTCAGTCCATAAATGTTTGACCATAAAAAGTTCATTTAAATAAAAACTATAGTCATGGCCAAGACAATATGCTGGAGTTAAAACCGAGCATCAGAATGGGGAAGAAAAGTGATTTAAGTGACTTTAAATGTACTATGGTCACTTGAGAGGAACAAGGCAGTAGCTACAGGCGATGTTTAGTTGTACTGGAAGCTGCTAGCAATGGCTTTAGCTTTAAGCTAAGATGTAGCTAAAGTACAGCAGCAGTTTAATCAGAATAGGCCCACATATATTTATTAAATAAAGACCAAAGAACAGCACTGAAAGCGTTAATTACCGGAAAAGATGTTTATGCACTTCTACCGACCAGCCTTGGCATGACTTTTATCCAACAACAAGCTCCTCTGTTGGTAACCTGGGACAGCACCTGTCTGGTTACTCATATTTTTGGATGGTCTGGTTACTCATATTTTTCTCTGATTGGCCTGTAAATGAATGTGACACAGTGCTTCTGTCCAATCATCTTCTGAGAATTTTTTTAAAACAGTCCTGCCCTTACCAAACGCTTTATAATGGAGCTTTCACAGAAAAATGTGACTATATCCCATGCAGTGGTTATATGAAACAGTCCATCTGGCTTGTCAGGTTACATATTTCCAGTCTCTTATTGTCAAATTTTGGTTCGCCGGTGTTCCTGTAGCCTTAGTTTCCTACTCTTAGCTAACTGGAGCACCAGGCTGGTCTGCAGCTGTAAGATTTAACATGTTTTGCATTCAGATAAGCTCCTATGCATACCTCTCTTATAACGAGTGGTTATCTCAGTTCTTATTGCCTTTCTATTGGCTCAAACCAGTTTTCTCCTTCTTCTCTGACCTCTGCTATCAACAAAGCATTTTAGCCTGGAGGACTGGCGCTTAGTGATATTTCTTTGTTTTTTGACAGTTTTCTCTAAACCCCAAAGATGGCTGTGTGAGTAAAGTTTGTGAACTAGTCAGACCAGCCTGTCTAGTGGCAACGATTATGGCACATTCAAAATCACTTAAACCATCTTTTGTCTCCATTCTGACACTTAAATTGAATTTCTTATCAGTTCTGACTGTTTAAAGATGCATATGTATCTGCCATGTAATATTCTGATATGTGTTTGCAATTGATTATCACTTGAACCTAATGAAATGGTTGATGAGTAGCCCTTTAAGGAATGCAACTGAGGATAACCTAATGTCCTGCAGTTTGCCCCTTAGCCTATGGTAGGACAGGAGAGGGGGAAATTCCTAAGCGGGCTACCTGGGAAATTCCAGGTTGGGTCAGGTTGAAAAACTGCAGTTTGCATTCAAAGCTCATCCACGTAAATTCTGGAGATTCTCTGGAGTTTTGTAAAAGTGTGAATGGGGCTTATGAGAAGTCAAGTCAGTGCAGAAGTGTCTTAAATATGCATGATTTCTTCTTACCAACAGGGGGCAACTGAATTGATTACATATAGGCTTTTCAGACTGGCAGGGCTTCCTGCTGGTTCCGGTTCCTAAACCTAAATTCGAACCGGCTGGCACGTTCAAAACGGGAAAAAAATTGGTTCTGAACCTGAAAAGTTGGTTCTCAGCTGGAACCAAAAATAGTTGGTTCTTTCTTAGAAACTGTGACATCATCAGTGGGCGTATCACATTCTAGGCTGTGAGGACAAGAAGAAAAAAAGAAAAAGTGGTCTGCTGGGGACACTAAATATTTGGTTGTGATCTGGGCATTGACAGAATTCAAGGTGAAGCTGGGGGTAGAACAAGGAGGAGCAAGTTATATGCCAAACTTGCGAAAGAGATGAGATAGTTAATAAGTGCAAAATTAATCTTGAGGACAGTAGAGCAGACAAACGCCACACCCCCTCATCGTGGGGTTTGGAACCAGTGAATTAGATGGTTAACTTAGTCTACTTCTTTCTTCATGTATAGCCTGAGTTATTACTTTCTTATTGAGATTATGGTCTCAATCTCTAGTTTGGAGTTTCTTTCTGAACAGATATGTGCTTTTTGGGAATTAAAGGTTGCATATAAGGTAAAAATCAACAATAAAGGCAGATATTGTTTGGGTTTTATTAGGTTTTAGAAGTTGCTATTGTTGTGCCCTGTCAACTAGAACATAGACCTTACATTTATGTCAATTTTATGATCAATTCTTGCTCCAAAAACCAAGTGGGTAATGACCAAAATTCCAAATTCAAGACCTCAAAAGGGGCAAATTGATAAACAAGGGATGTCCTGGTTCACTTTTACTCCTGTTTATTTTATGTCTTTGTCTCAAGCAGAGGGGCAAACATAAAGGTAAAGTACAAGGAAGCAAAGCAAAGTTGCAGCATGAAGAACGAGACAGGGTCAGATAATGGTCCTGTTGGGCATCAAAAAGGTCTCAAAGATTTAAGTCTGACCAGCGACCATGAAGGAAATATTCCCTAAAGCATAAAACCATCAAAATAATGTGCTGTTATTTAAGCAAACAGACATAAAAATGCTTTCTTAAATCTCCTTTTTGTCATGTTTGAAAGCTACACAGCAATAACAAGACAGAAATATATCAAACTGTTTTTATTTCTCTTATAAAAATGTGTAACAACAATAAATTTACAAAGAAGGAAAGTTATTACACAAATAAATACGCATGAACCTCAGTGATAAGGGGTTTTGTGTTTAGACATCATGCAGAGCATCTAACATAAAAATTTCATGTTCTGTAATCTGTGAAGGTTTATACACTTAAATTTCATATTGTTTGTATGATTTTGATCTTTTTGTTTTGCTTTTGTTTGTTTGCTTTGGTGTTATTAAGGAGGATTTGTCAGAAATAAATGCCAGATCTTCATGAAAATAAGCCAAAAGGAAGCTCTATATAAATCAAATGTTGGCAGTGTCTGATCAGCACCACATGTGTCATAGCAGCGTGTTGTGATGGCTCATTTCCCTGCAGGTTTATCATGTTTACTGAATGAGTCTGTGCGTGTTAATCTGATTCATGTTTATGCATACACACCTGCTAATTTCTACGATGATTTATGTGAAGAGATATCTGCCAAAAGAATTAAAGTTTATCACTAAAAATTGATCAAACTCAGAGTTTTAAGAACACAGATGTTCTTCCAAGACTTTCTTCTCAAACTTTGGCTGCTTGTATTTTTGTAAACAACAGTTTTTGTTGCTTTTTTATTGTTCATTCAGCGTTCATCACAAAGCTCTGAATGGTGTGGGTTTTTGTACTTCTCTGTAGGTGGACTGGCTGAAGAATGAGGACCTCATAGATCCATCACAGGACTCAAACTTCCTGATTACCATCGATCATGATCTGATCATCAAACAAGCCAGGCTGTCCGACACAGCAAACTACACCTGTGTGGCTCGTAATGTGGTGGCTAAAAGACGCAGCAGCACGGCTACTCTTATCGTTTATGGTAACACACAACAAACTTTACTGCTTTGATGAATAAAATGTGTAGCATCCCCTCTTCTTTAAACATCAGTCTGTAAACATCTGGGCAGTGAGGAGACCAGTTCCTGGGGTTTTGAGAAAGGGATCTTGTGCAATTCCTAAGCCTTCTTTGTCAGATAAATCCCATCCCATCCAATAATTAAAATACCATACCATGTCATACCATACTATACCATACCATACCAAACCATACCATTCCAATCCATCCAATCCATCCAATACAATACTATCATACCATACCATGGCATACCGTACTATACCATCCCATACCATACCATACTATACCATTCCAATCCATCCAATACCATACTGCACCATACCATACCATGTCATACCATACCATGTCATACCATACCATACCATACCATACCATACCATGTGATACCATGTCATACCGTACCATACCATACCAAACCATACCATTCCAATCCATCCAATACCATACTGCACCATACCATACCATGCCATACCGTACCATACTATACCATGTCATACCGTGCCATACCATACCATACCATACCATTCCAATCCATCCAATACCATACTGCACCATTCCATACCATACCATGTCATACCATACCATACCATACCATACCATACCATTCCAATCCATCCAAAACCATACTGCACCATACCATACCATTTCATACCATTCCATACCATACCATGTCATACTGTACCATTCCAATCCATCCAATACCATACTGCACCATACCATACCATGTCATACCATACCATGTCATACCATACCATACCATACCATGTGATACCATGTCATACCGTACCATACCATACCAAACCATACCATTCCAATCCATCCAATACCATACTGCACCATACCATACCATGCCATACCGTACCATACTATACCATGTCATACCGTGCCATACCATACCATACCATACCATTCCAATCCATCCAATACCATACTGCACCATACCATACCATTTCATACCATTCCATACCATACCATGTCATACCATACCATACCATACCATACCATACCATACCATTCCAATCCATCCAAAACCATACTGCACCATACCATACCATTTCATACCATTCCATACCATACCATGTCATACTGTACCATACCATGTCATACCATACCATACCATACCATTCCATACCATACCATGTCATACTGTACCATACCATGCCATACCATACTATACCATACCATTCCAATCCATCCAATACCATACTGCACCATACCATACCATGTCATACCCTACCATACCATACCATATCATACCATACCATACCATACCTCACCAATCCATCCAGTACCATAATATACCATAAAATACCATCCCATACAATACAAAACCATACCATATTATACCTTACCATACCATACCATACTATACCATACAATACCATACCAATTCATCCAATGAAATCCCATCCCATATAATGCCATAATATACCATACCATACCCTCCCATACAATACAAAACTATACCATACCATACCATACTATGCCATAGGCTCTATTCTTTCACAACTTAGGCACCTCTACAGTTGGATTGATTATTAAAAACATTATGAAAAACAGCAGTCCACATGTAAAGATTGTACTGCTGAATAAACATATTATATATGTTTATCTTTTTGTACCAAGTCTCCAGATTTGGATTGTTACAGGTTGTAATCTTTTCATTTTGTGATGATATCTCACATATTGAAAATTAAAGATCCAGTGTCTAATATTTTCAGCATTCTACCTATCTTTGGTTCAAGTATTTTTGCTTTGTTTTCCCAGTTTGTAGTCATAAATGCATTTATCTGTTCCGGGTCTGATTTGTTTGGTTGTGCAGATGCACCATGCTGAGGACTAAGGTTGTCTTGCAAATGTAAGAAGCTGCACACCAAAATATAATCCTAAATTATTAAATAAACTTTTGTTCTTTCAGTAAGATGAAATAAAATTTTGAATAAAATATGATTAGTAAACCAACATCTTTTTTCAACTTTTAAACTTTCAAAAGGGACATCTTTCTGTGTTTACAAATTATTTTAAAATTTTATGCTGTTGGGAAATGAGGAAAATCCAAAGGTTTATACTTTTTTAACTTAACCAGGTGGAAATGATTAGTACTTTGATTTTAGATCAGGTCAGAAAATCAGACTTTTAACAGTGAAATATATAACTGAAATTAACACAGAAGATAGAGAACACAGCCTCCAGCCACATGAAGAAAAGAAAATCTTTTCATACACTTTAAATTCAGTTATATACACTGACGTTGACAAAAGCCTGACTTCCTAATCTTTCCCATCTGCTTGTTTCTCTCTCACAGTGAGCGGAGGTTGGTCTTCTTGGACTGAATGGTCAGAGTGTAACGCTCGGTGTGGGCGGGGCTGGCAGCGACGGACGCGCAGTTGCACTAATCCAGCCCCTCTGAATGGAGGGGCCTTCTGTGAGGGCCCGCCCTTCCAGAGAGTGACCTGCACTACACTGTGCCCAGGTGAGGATGAGATACATACTCATCTGTTTAATATAACATCACCTTGAAAGGTTGGACCTTCCAAACTGGGCAATTTTTAAGCCTTGAATGCCTTTACTGTAGAGGATTATGCTGTATAAAGTGAGAAACATTGATGAGCAAGTGAAGATCATAACTCATTGTAAACTACAGTAAGCTTTTTTTTTTTTGCATTGATTACTCATAATTAGGGAGGTCCAGTAAATTGGTGGTAGCAGTCTCACAATGGGGATCACCTGTGTGCAGTGAATGTGTCTCAACTGATTGTAGTATAAAGACACTTGTGTCTGGAAGGCCCAGACACTGGTTAAGCAGTACTCCTGGCTAGTATTACATCCCGAAGACAAAAGAACACTCTAAGCAACTCAAAGAAAAGGTGATTGAAAAATATGTCAAGAGGATGGATACTAAAACATTTCCAGGGCACTGAACACCCCCCTGAGTTCAGTCAAATCATCATCAAGAAATGGAAGGAATATGGCACATGTGTAAATCTACCTAGATCAGGCCATCCTCAAAGACTGAGTGAGCATGCAAGAAGGAGACTAGTGAGAGACCACCTATGACTACTCTAAAGGAGTTACAAGCTTCAGCAGCTGAGATTTAAGAGACTCTGTAGACAACAACTTTTGGCTGGGTTCTTCAACAGTCAAAGCTTCATGGGAGTGACAAAGAGAAAGACATTATTGAAGAAAACTCATTAAATCTTGACAAGAGTTCACAAAATGGCATGTAGGAGACTCCATGAAGTGAAGTGAAAGAAAGTTCTTCACCTTGACTTGAGGAGTTTTTGTCAAAAGGCCAAATCATATTGACCATATTGATTGATTTATAAAATCAATTAAAGGGTAAAACATCTGAGGGGGTGACTACTTTTTTTAGGCACTGTAACTGCCAGGCATTAGGTCTAGTTCATCACGTTCCATTATTTCAGCTATCAAGCAAGACTTCCTGCTGGGACAGAGCTGCATTTGATCTTTGAGGTGCTCTGCTTGTATAATTCAAGTTTTCTACAACAGAAAAAGAGTCTCCTGATTTTCTGTCACACTCTTCTGGCTGTTATTGATTTACCCTTTGTGTCAGCCCACTCACTCTAAAGTTATTTCAAACAAACTGGACAGAATTCATTTAGCAAATAACACAATTTTGTACTCAAATAATGACAGACTCAAGCTGCAGCATCATTATTTCATGTCTATTTCCCCCTCCATCTGCTGTGCTATCCCAGTGGACGGAGGCTGGACGGAGTGGGCAAAGTGGTCCGCCTGTGGGACTGAGTGCACCCACTGGCGCAGTCGGGAGTGCCAAGCCCCCCCACCCAGAAACGGGGGAAAGCACTGCAGTGGCAGCATGATGGAGAGCAAGAACTGCACTGAGGGGCTGTGTGCACGCAGTAAGTCACCTGTGTTTGAACTGTGAGGGCTGTTAAATGTCAGCAGGGATTAAATATTTGGCTGATATGGATTTCTGGATGTTATGTATCCTAATTCTTCAGTTGGCCTTTTTATTCACATCTGTATCTTTTAAAATGGTTCACTTTAGCCTATAAAAGCTATACATGAAGGGATAAAGAATGGATATGATTCCCCTTGTTTGGAAAATAACCACAATACCCTCCTCTCTGTTCACATGCTATAAGCAGAAGTGGCGGCTGTGCCCGGCACTTACTTCAGCCCATTTTGTGTTTTTCAAAAATGATATAAGCTTACAAGCTGCAATTTGCTGCTTCAAAACAATGTGAGCATAATGACAGGGAAATATCCCTGTCTGTCTGCAAAGTCGAGAGCTGAGAGTTGTCTTTACTCTGACAATTACAACAATTCATTGAGGAGAAATCACATACAGAATTGCACTGATTGGAGGAGCTGGTTTAGCTTAGTTGCTGGACAGAGGCTACAGTCCTTGATGCCCAATCTCCCAATTTCCTCTCTCCTTCTACCTCTTCTGTCTCATAAAGGTATAAAAGCCCAAAAAATCATCTTTGTCAAAAGAACTGTATTGATTGTACGGACAAGCCTTTATGTAAAAATCATGGGAAAATACACGCATCAGCAACCTGAACTTTTCAACTCCTCCTGTTCCATTCTCTGTGGTACTTAGGTGCATCCACACTAGGGCTGGGAAATAAATCAAACGTTAAATCACAATAAGGCTTGCTGCAATTTTCAAATCGCAAAAGGTGCAATATTTCTTTGACCTTAAATTTTTGTCAAAATACCAGTTTTAAACTTTTTTTTGGAACAGAGATGTTTTGCATGATGTACCATGCAATCTTTCAGGTACCATTTTTTTTAAAGTGGTCAACAAAAAAATCCTACCTTCTTCATCTTTTAAAACTTTTTTCTTAATAAACACAAGAATGACAAAAACCCTTTGATGCAATAATTCATGTCCAATTTGCAATACGAGTCAAAATCATCACAATTAGATACTTTAAAAGAATTGTTCAGCCCTTGTTTAGGAATAAGAGAACGTTAAGGAATAATCACATATCAAATCACAATTGCAATACTGGGGAAAATAAACACAAATAGATTATTTTCCAAAATTGTTCAGCCCTAATCTACACTATGCATTAAGGATCATGACTTGGTATCCGAATACCCAAAATTGATGTAAATCTGTGAATATATTAAATCAATGGAAAGAAAGCTACTTAAAGATCATTTTTGTGTTTGCACTAACAGGTGAGAGAAATTCAGCTAGTTGCTTGCAACATTTCATATCATAAAGTTGGTGATCATCCCAACGCCTTTTTCAATTATTCCAGTAGTTTGGCAGCAGAAGGCAAGTCATCTTACAATGACAAGATAACTCCAGGAATTGATCTGCACCCATTATCAACTTATAACTTCACACACCAGATCGATTGTTTGTCAGATTGTTTGGGGAGGGCATGCCTTTTTATTCTTGAAAGGTGATTGGATGACTGTTTTGTCTCTCACATTTGTTACGGGCCAATCCAAGTGACAAGACAGTAGACATGCACAGTAACATGAGCTCGGCAGGCTGTCACAGTTTACAAATGGTGGAACTTGTTGGTGGATCAAACTCATGCAGAGCAAAAACATCTCCAACCAAGAAAAGCTTTCATGGCTGTTCTTTGCTGTTCTTTGCTACTTTTTTTTTTTTTTTTTTTTTTTTTTTTAAAGGAAATGCGGTCCATTACTAATAAAACTGCCACTATACAAACGCTACATATGAGATGATATCTGCACTGGCAGAAGCCACTGCCATCAGCTTCTACCTGTACATCTAGGCCCCGCCCGCACAGTCATTTCAGATTGGCTCTTTGCATGATGGATTTGCCTGATGACAGACATGGAATCTGGCCAATTCATCTTTTTTGCATGGTTAGTTGACTCAATGGGTCATGGGTCAGTGTAAACAGTCATTGTTAACCTTTCAACTCGCAGACATTTTTGCAGAGGAACCCAGCGTCTGTACTAAAAAGTCAAGACATATAAATCTCTTGATGCATGAAATTTGGTACTTCCATGACATTTAATATTTGTCATATCATTTACATGCATTAAAGACAGCATTTACTATCTACTAGTTAGCCAATATTTTCCTATTCTTTTATTTAACAGCATAACATGACTATTTTTTACTGTATAACAGCAGTTAAGCCTGTTCTTCTGTCTCTCTCCACATGTATCTGCTGTTTTTTTTTTGCCATCACCATGCATGCAACTGCTGTTATGTGATTGTGTAATCTACTCTTGATTGGTCTATATTTACTTTTTATAACTGTATTCCCAAAATCAGATTGGTTAATATGTAAATTACAATTGAACAGGTCGCAACAGGCATGCCTTGAGCAAAGGGTTTTCTCCAGGAGAGCAATACTGTGGTACATGTTTTTCATATGAATCTGACTACAGACAGACTACAAGACATGAAACTGTCTTGTATTTGAAACAATGAGGGGGGCTTCTCATGTATTAGTCTGGGCTAATTCCCATGTAATATAATTACTGCTTCAGGTGGTGGTTGAATTGTGGATGATAAGTCCCACAGACAGGGATTTCTGTGCTCATACTTAAGTTTTATAAGGTGCATTGCATTTCAAAGTCATTTCATACAGCAGTGTATTCCAAAGAGATTTAGCCATCGCAGCATGGTGAGAGCACCGATGATATGTGGAGAGAGATGAAAGGAATAACGGCTCAATCGCAGACAGATGTTTCATGAGGCAAAATTTCGGTTGACAAAGAGAGAAAGCAAGTGATCCACATCTAAAAAAGCACAGATGGAGAGAGAGAGAGAAAGAGAGCAAATGCATACCGAGGGAGTGCATGGAGAGAGAGAGGAAAGCATGACACGGCCCAGTCGAAAAATTAGCACAGAGATGAGCATATGAGAGTGAGTCAGACCCGCTCTGACACCCAATGTGCAGCCCGTGATGAGCTGGGAGGAATCCAGCTGACAGCGCATTAGAGTCCCACAAACGCACATCCACAGAGGCAGTGAGATACGTTTAAGTGCATACTTCAAAACGCTCACACTTAAAACAACACTTCCAAGTATGCAGACGACTCTTCTTGACTCACGTGCAGCTTTAGGATCATATGTATGTCAGCAGTGTTTCAGCTCTATCAGACGTACATGCTAGGGCTGGACGATCTTATCTTGATTACTTTTATCCTAATGGTGATCCATGATACATATCCGGATATTTTTCCTGTAAGAAAAAACAAATAGTTGTCACAATACCAGAATTATGAACTTTGAACCCAGTAAAAAACAAACAATAAGGCAACCTGTTTGATTCCATGAAAAAGTCCTAGACACCCAGAAATGGACATTTTTTGTTCTTAATTATCAGAAACTAAACTGCTACACACTGTCTAACTTGTGCACAAGCATTAGCAACATTTCCATATATTAATGTTGTCAAGTTTTCTTCACTCTGAAGTAGCCTACCATGTGTTCCAAATGTAAAATTCTCCATTAGTTTGATGATCAGTTATATCAGAACATACAAACCACTGTTAGACAGAGCAATCCAATCCACACTCTCTACATTCTCAGAAGCATCTTTGTCCACATTTGAATACAAAACACACTGCTAAATGGTGGAAAGAGCTCCCAGTTTTTATATTTATTTGTTGAGAAGGACACCCATTATTGCTGTCAGAAATACCCACCTACATATGGACCAGGTCAAAAATACCCACTAATGTACGGACATCAAAAAAAAGCCCATGCTTGTGTAAACAAGGTACAAACTAACATCCAATGTGGACTGGGTCAAAAATACCCACCTTTGTTTGGAGTCGGTAATAATACAAAGTTATGTGTGGACTATGTCAGAAATACCCACCTACATGGAGACTTGGTCAGAAATTTCCATGTACATGCTAACTACGTCAAAAACACCAACTTACATGTGGACAATGTAAAAAATCCTCATCCACGTGGAGACTAGGTAAACAAAAAACACCTACATGTGGACTCGGTAAAAAAATACCCAACCTTGTGCAGACTTTGTCAAAAATTCCCTCCAATGTGTTGACTCGCTCAAAAAAAAAATCCCATTTACGTTTAGACCATCCACCTAAACACTGACTGGGTCAAAAATTCCCACCTACATAGGGACTTGGTCAAAAATGCCCTCCAACATGTAGGCTCACTCAAAAATTCCCATTTACTTGTTGACCTGGTCAAAAATCCCCTCCTTTATGTTGACTGGGTCAAAAATGCTGACCTACATGTTGACTTGGTCAAAAAGTCCCAACGACACATTGACTGGGTCAAAAATTCCCACCTCTTTGAAGACTATTTCAAAAATTCTCACCTACATAGGGACTAGGTCAAAAATGCCCACTTATGTGTAGGCTCACTCAAAAATTCCCTCTTACATGTAGACCTGATCAAAAATTCTCTCCTACATGCAAACTAGGTCAAAAATTCTGACCTACATGTTGACTCGGTCAAAAAGTCCCACCTCTGTGAAGACTAGGTCAAAAATTCCCAACCTTGTGTAGAGTTGCTCAAAAATACCCATTTACGCTTAGACCTGGTCAAAAATTCTGACCTACAAGAAGGCTTGCTCAAAAATTCCCACCTACATGTTGACTCGGTCAAAAATTCCCACCTACATGTTGACTCGGTCAAAACTCCCACCTACATGTTGACTTGGTCAAAAATTCCGCCTCCATGAAGACTAGGTCAAAAACTCCCACCTACATGTTGATTGGGTCAAAAATTCCCACCTCTATAAAGAGCAGGTAAATAATTCCCACTTACATAGGGACTACCCCACTTAGGTGTGGACTAGGTCAAAAATACCCCAGCTTGTGTTGACTTTGCCAAAAATTCCCATTTATGTTTAGACCTGGTTAAAGATTCCCTCCTACATGAAGACAGGGTCAAAAATTCTCACCTACATGAAGACTCGCTGAAAAATTCCCACCTGCACGTTTCCTTGGTCAAAAATGCTCTGTGAAGAAGACGGGGTCAAAAATTCTCACTACATAGGGACTAGGCGAGAAATACTCACTTACATGTGGACTAGGTCAAAAATACCCGACCCTCTAGACTTTGTCAAAAATTCCCATTTACATTTAGATCTAGTCAAAGATTCCCTCCTGCACGTTGATTGGGTCAAAAAATTCTCATCTACATGAAGATTTTGTCAAAAAGTTCCACCTACACATTGACTGGGTCAAAAAAAATCCTGCCTACATCTGGACTAGGTCAAAAATTCCCACCTACATATGGACTACTGCTTGAATGTGCCTGCAGCCTTCAATAATTTAAACAATGTATCAACGGATAATGTTTTTTTTTTTCTACTTCTTTTATTTTTTGACCATGGTAACAAACATGCACAATATGATTAGATTTTCAGAGTAATGCATGGTGAATATTTCTCATAATAACTAAAATGATAATTCCCCAGTTAGACATAACATTCAAATAGATGATCTTGTGGTCAATCATCATATTATTGTGAGTGGTTCTTACTGAAAGCAATCATTTTACAGTGTATTAGGCCTGAAATGTATTTGTTCTTTTTTTTGGTGCCTTTTTTGCCTTTATTAAGATAGGACAGTTGAAGAGAGATAGGACACATGAGGAAAGAGAAGAAGGTGGAGATATGCACCAAACAGTGCCAGTACCTTGAACTGATCCCCCAAACAGTGCATCAAGGACTCTAGCCTCTGTATACAGGAGCCTGCTCTACCTACTGAGCTTCTTTTAATCAACATAAACCATATTGATATAAACAGTAACTTACCTTTTATGTGAAAGAAAAAACATGGAAATGTCTTAAAAACTGGATGTACTTCCCTGGCTTATTGAAGAACATATGCAACAGCGTGCTTCAGCTCCATCAGACCCACACGTGAGCCGTGACATAAACAGGCCTCGGTATAGCAGCCAGATTAGACAAATACTCTGTCTGATTTGGCTGTGCAGAGCCGAGTGCTCTCATGGGGCTGTCAGGGAAACATGCACTCAAGTGTCTCTGTCAGAGGGGAAAGATGGGGAGCACTGTGCTGGAGAAAATCTGTAAATGTGCCACTTGGCAAAGTGCAGGTTTCTGACTGATTTATTTATTGCTCCAGCACTTTAATAGGATTAATCTGTGTACAAATTGTTCTGATGTCTTTGCATGCGTCTGACAAACAATACAAACTCACTCTGATGCCTCAATCATTGTTATTCCCTTTGAGGAGCAGCTAAATACCCCAGTCATAAATGTAAAATGCTTTGAGACACCACAAAGCGTCATGTAAGAAGAACCTAATTGCTGTCGGGTGGTTGTGAAAGTCGGGGAATCCATTTGGCGTTTTGATGATGCTGATGGGAGAGGAGGTTATTTGGTTTGAGATGGAGTAAGTGACACAAACTTGAAGGATGGCTCTGACATTCATCAAGCCTCTCCGGAATGATTCGCAACAGTGTTATTTTGGAAAAGATTGTTCCCGTCAGGATAGAAATGTGGGTTTTTTTTCTCTGAGAGGAGGCGATAACGTACCCTGCGGGGTGTGTAAAGACATGTTTTCAATCTGCGTCCTACTCCCTCATGCACCGCACACAACACCGGCGTCCTTGTTCATTTTCAAACTGTCTTTAACTTCAGCACTCTCATCCAAACAATCCTAATCTCCTCCACAGTCATTTTCAAATAAGCTTCTATTCCCCTGCACATTATGTAAACAATTATGCAGATTTTCATTCTGCATTTCTAGAAGGAGAGGTTATTATTTTGTCGGGGATCTAAAGTGTGTTTCCTGGTTGGCAGTGTGCCTTTTATGTTAACATTTCTATTTTCATATTGATGAGCTATTGTTTACTTTCTGCTTTGCATTATGCTATGTTGTATCTTTCATTTGCATAACAACTAGTCCATCCATTTTTATGTTCTTGTTTTTTTTTTCTTTCTCTTGTTTTTTCTCCCGATCAAACAGATAAAAAGGTTTCTATTGAACATGCAAGCCATCGTAAGTTCACCTTCCCATACTTCACTCTCTCATCGCCTCATACTGTCTGTTCGTGCAGTGTCTGTCAGTGTATGAATGTGTAGTCATCTGAGTCCTAACATCTGTGTGGAGCTGGATGTGTGCAGTGCTCTGTGTTGAGTCGTCTTTCCACGCTTTGTTGTCATCTCAGATCGCGTTCAGTGAAGAACCTTCCTGTCCCGCCTGCTTATGAGTGTTGTTATCACGTCAGTTCTCGTATGTTGACTAAGCAAACTAAGGTTTCTGAGCTTGTTAGCACATTGAATCATTCACGTTACATCCTGCTGAAACTTTAGATTGAAAGAACAACAAAAACAGCCTTATCTGCACCTGATTAGACCAGAACAAAACTCCATTTAGGGGCGTGAATACACTCAAGACAGACTGAGGAAGCACTGAGGCCATTCATTCCTTTAATGAAGGTGATTTCATATAAATCTGTGCACAGGCATTTGGCAACAACTTAAAAAAATCTGTTTGACATAAGGCAAGGCAAGGCAAGTTTATTGTGTAGCATATTTCAGCAACAAGGCAATTCAAAGTGCTTCACACAGGACACTAAGATACAAAGGGAAAAAGAGACACAATGGAAACGTTTAAAACGAAACATGTAAAAGGTGATAAAAACAGCAAATAAGACCCACAAAAGATAAAATCCCAGGTTCCTCTTTGTTTGTTTGTTTGTTTGTTTTATTTATTTATTTATTTATTTATTTTTATATATGTCAGAAACAACCTTGGTCTGTAGACTGGATTCTGTCCCAGACAGTTTCATGTTTCCGGCCAATCCCTTTATATATGCCAGAAACAACCTTGGTCAAAACCAGATTCTGTCCCAGACAGTTTCACGTTTTCGGCCAATCCCTTTATATATATGCCAGAAACTACCTTGGTTGAAGACCGGATTCTGTCCCAGACAGTTTCACATTTCTGGCCGGTCCCAGATGCCAGAACCAACCTTGGTCCGAAGACCGGATTCTGTCCCAGACATAGGCATTTTCATCCTACTGTCTTCTTGGCAAAGTGCCAGTTCAGGTATAGAGCCATCACATGCACAGATGATAGTTCAGAGATAATCCACTGTGAGATACAGGTGCTATGGAAGATTTAGCCTGCCATTCAAAAAAAAAATTTACAAATCGCAGGCGTTGCAATATTGCTTTAACTTCAAATATGTCAAAATACCAGGTTAATGCATTTGTTTTTTGCAGCAGTAGAGATTTTATGCACATTTTGCAAACATTCAAGTGTCATATTTTACAATTGGTTTACTAAAATATTGTTTTTCGTTTTAATGTATGTTTTTCTTAAATAAAACGAGTGATAAAAACGATAATTCCCATTCAGAAAAGCAATTTATATCAAATTTGCATTATAAGCAACAATAATTGCAATTAGATCTATTTTTTAATTACTCTGCCCTAGTTTATCTTCTCTAATACTGATGAAGCTTATCATTAGTTCAAGTCAAACCCCCAGCCTCTATTCGCTGATAGCCTGCTGACACCAATTATCACCTCCCAGCTCCCATAGCCAATCACAGCTTTTTCTCACCACAGCGGTCCCTTTAAAGATGACGTACTGCTCACTAATCCCTGCTTGCATCAATGCTGATGCATAACGCTGCTGCTTTTTCCCAAATAGTTCCAAAATTCACACAGCACTAAACTCCTGTATTGTCCCTGTTTGTGCTTAACCTCCTGCACATCTGTGAGGGCTGATCTCTCCACAGCAGTGTTACTCAACCCTGCTCAACCAAGAGCTAAGTTGTTGAAAAATACCTTTGCAAGAGCTACAATCTAAGTAGTGAAAAGAGGGAAAGTGGGTTTAAGTGGCAATATTAATGAGCTAAAGTGGCAAAATGATCAACAAGTGGCAAAGAAGTGGCAAAAAATTGGTAAAAGAGGCAAAATAGGTTTAAAATGGCAAGAATGGGGAGAAAAAGTGGAAGAAATTAGTTAAAAATTTTCAAAAAATGGTAAAAACATGGAAAAAAATGAATGAAAAGAGACTAAAATGGGCAAAAGTGGTTAAAAAAAAATAGGAAAAAATTGGCATAAACGTGCAAGAAGGGACAAAATTTGCAAACAGCAAAAAGCAGGATTAAAGGCAAAACTGGTGAAAAAAGGCAAAAAGAAATGGCAAACTTGGTCTTTAAAAGCAGTAAAAGTGGATTAAAGTTGGGATAAAAGGGGAAAATTGCAAATAAGGGCAAAGGAAATGTAGACAAAAAGATAAAGGCTGACAATTAAAGCCAACTGCATAAGAGTGGGAAACAAATGGATTGATGTAACTTGCAAAGGATAGTTTCTGAGGTTAAAGTTGACCTTTTTGAAGGTTGTCAGGGGAAAAAATATTTAAAATGAAGACATTAAAGAGCCACAAATCATCACATAAAAAGCCACATGTGGATCAAGAGTCACAGGTTCAGTATCGCTGCTCTACAGGCATCCTTTAAATCTGTGGTTCTCAAGTGGTGGGTTTGGACCAAAAAGTGGGTTGCAGAGCTCTTTCTGTTGGGTCGTGAACAAGTGCCCAGACAAAAATAGTGGTGTGAAGTCTATAATGTATGGAAGCCCGAAGTGGACACACATCCATACTTTAATTTTACTTAAATATCCTGTGACAATACATTTCAGTCTCATTTTCTCAATATTTCCACATATTTATCTTATTTTCTCGGGACAAAAAAGCTGGTTTTCCCAAGATAAAAAGGTAATCCCTCACTAATCCACTAAAATTGCATGCTTTCCAGGGAAAAGGGGGTAATATTGAAATGTAAGCATGCATGCTTTTATATCTATGCACTTTTTTACATGATTAAGTTGTCCTGTCTCTTTGTTTAGTCATGTTTTGTTCCGTTTAAGGTCCAAACTGCAACATTTTTCACTAATAAGTTGAATCAATTAAAAATTTAAAAGCATTTGAGTTATGGTTTCTGACAAGGGGGTAGTGGTAGGTCCTGATGCCCGACCAGTTGAGAACCACTGCTCTAAACCTGTGTAGTATGGTGACAATCACATTCATGCTGCAGCTGAAAGTGTGTGCAAATTCAAGCTTATTGTAATAATCAGACTTTATCATCAGAGTATTGTGTCTGAATTCCTGAGATTTCTCATGTAGTTCATTAAATGCAGTGCGATGTCGACTCAACAGACTCCCGTCTACAGTAAAGTTCCTTCATTTCACTGATCAGCTACATCAGGTTTTATTAAAAGTTTGAAATTATGTTGAGGCTTATGTCTCAGCGGCCTCTTTTTGCTGCAAGTCTGCATCATAACCTTTTCATTTGTCAGTTTTTTGCTGCTAATGAAGATGGTGCTTTCTACCTGTTTGGCTCTGAAGCAGCCTCCATTCACAAGGTGTCACTTGCAACACGTTTGTTAAATCTAACAACAGGATGCATTTTTATACCAGGACTGAACAGGCTCTAAGAAATAAATAGATGTTAATGTAATGAACAAACTTGCAAAAAACTTCCCCTCTCTGACTCTAACCCGGCATGTCAGGTGAAAAAAACTCCACAGTTCCTGTTTGAAGTGAGTAAACTGACAGGCCTCTAAGCTGAGACGCTTTGATCCACAGGCTATGACATGGAAGCACAGCACTTTGTGAGGGAAAAACAGTTGATTTGTGTCTGACTTTCTGTTAATCTGTGATATAGTTTACATTTGAAGTGATGGTAATTCCTGTAGCTCAATGTGACGTGGGCTCAGGGGAGAGCAGCCGCGGTAATGCACCTAATTCGCCATTGTTCCGTTTCTGGTAATAAGTGCGGACGGCTGTCGGATTCGCTTCCATCTCGCCACGTGAGCGCTGGAGCTCTCCTCTGCCAGCCCGTCTGCCTCCGGCTTCCCTCTCCTCCACTCTTTTTCTTCAGCTCTCTGTGGTGTCTGCGCCTTCCCTCCAACTTCTCCCCTGATCTTTAACACAGGCCTCTTCCTGAAGCACAGCTCCCCTTATCTCCTCTCTCCTCCTCACCACACTCCTAATCCGTCTGTCCTCTCAACAAATCACAACCTTATCTAACTCCTTCCTATCACTTTTGCCAAATTGCCTCTCCTCCCGCTCTCTCCTGCTCTGTTTATACAGCCAGTCTACCACTTTTTTTTTCCTCCTCTCCATTGTCTCTCGTCTGCTCCTCTCCTCTGCTGTGGTGTGACTGGCTCACGTGTCCAGGCCGGGTACAGCTCAGATGGAGTTTGGGGAGTCAGGCTGTGGTGGGCTCCCTGACCAATCTCCCAGGAGAGACGAGAAGAGCTGAAACATCACCGAGAATAGCGTTAAGTTAAAGAATAGGCTCACAAGTCCATCTTAAAACAACACTTGCATGCCCATGGGTAAACTGAGGAGTCATCAGTCACTGTGATCATTCCTGCTGTCCAGTCTGGCTTTGAAGAGATCCCGTTTCTTAACCTGATTCCAGTTTAACAGATGGCAGAGAAATCCTTAGGCCTTCTTCTCAAAGCTCCGAAAATACCAGGCACTTTAAGTGAATATTTCTCCACAATACAGACATCTGTGAAAACCCTAAGCTCATGTACTTCCATACATTTTATTTCACTCCCATTGCCTGCAAAAAAAAAGTTGATTTCTTTTGTTTTCTCCAGACTGATTTATCTTGCTATTTTGGGGACAGCAGCCATGGTTTTCCCATGGTAACTGAAGCTTATTTCTCAAGATCTCAGGAAAACTGATGACATTAACCATTTATAAGAGCAAGAGCACCTTTTTTCTGCAATATCACAAAAAAGAAATAAGTCGAGATCTTGAGAAAACTCTTGAAAAGTACTTGTTATTGTGGGAAAAACAGGTGACCGTAAAATTCAGACTATATGCCGCCTTGGATTTAAAGCTGCAGTCTGTTTTTGTTTTTTGTTTTTTTGTTTTTTTGTTTTTTTTTTAATCTCCCAGAAGGAAAAAGGGTTTGGACTCTCCTTCTATGTCTTGATTTTGTTCAACAAAATCCACAACATACAGTTTCTGTGCAACTATGATGCTCCTGTAGTACCATCTGTTTTTGCAGATTGAAGTTTGCACGTCTACTAGCTGTAATACGGTACTCGATTGTTGTGAGACAGACTCATAGCTCAGTCCCTTCAATCACCGTCACTTGTTGCTCTTTACTGAAGAGTGTTTTAGTCTAACAAGGACTCCACAAGCTTAATTTAGTCAACAGCATATTCACCATTTTGCTTTTGATGCAAAATAATGACCTAACAAGGGAAAAAAGCGGTTAAAAACATGGCACCAATTCCCACAGATCTAGTCCGTGTAATGTATTCCAGCATATCTTTAGGACTGAATAAGCAGGGGAAATTTTCATCACATTAGGTCTCATACAATGTGTAAGAGTGGCGGCCTCATGCACTCACAGAATGGCAGCGTATATCTCAGCCTTTTGTGCTGTTTACTGGTTTACAGGTGGTATCAGTATTTAGGACCTAGCCAACTCTTTAGATGAAAGAACAGGTATTTTAAGTGTGGCTTTTACATCAGATTTTACAGTATAAATAAAATGAATTGACTTGTGTCCACTTAGGGCTTCCATAGAAATTACCATTACTCACCTCAAGTTTTTAAAGTTAATATTTAGTATGTTTCCAAACCTTCATTTAGCCATGTTTGTAAATGAATACTGGGCAATCTGGGGATATTTTGGCAAAATTTAAATAGCATAAGTACATCACATACAGAAAGTATCCAGACCCCATCCTCAACTTTGGGGATTTTTTCCCTTTGTTAACCTTCAGACAGCGTCAAAAGTTATCATGGCAACAGCAGTGACTTTCTAATGCCTTCTCTCCCCCGCTATAATAAAGGAATTAAACAGGCAGGAAATATTCCTACCTGCTGACCTCCAGCTGAGGTCATGGCGATGCTGTTGGTTTGTATGGGATAGAGAGAGGATATGACTGGATAGACTTCAACCTCAATTTGTTAGACTTTTTCAAAGGAAACTCCACAGATTTTTGTCACTCGAACAGTGTGAGCCCTCAGGTAGTGCACAACCATTGGAGCTTAAAGTGTGAGCACATAAATCATGTGCCATGGTCATGTAGGCGATTCAGTCACACATGAGCTGACATTCCACCACGACTGGTAGAGAGTCGGCTTGAAATCACAAAGCGTATGCCCGGCTTAAGTCACATTTGTGAATATTATTTAACCATTTAAACATTCAAACTGAAAAACATGCTGTAAAATATATCAAATTTCACGTTATTGTATCGTTCTAATTCTAGCCTTTTTAGCTGCTGATAAATGTCAGCAGAACTCAGATTTGTGTAAGTGTGCCCTCTAGTATTTTAGAGTTTATATTTATCTAAGAAAAAATTCAGATAAGAAAACTTCAGTTCTTAAATGTTGTATGTGTGGGTTTAAGAATAAATTGTCCTCTTCAGATGGTTGCTGAATAACGCCGGAGATTGTGTCATTTTTTTAACAAGTAGTTTTGAGAATAATGGAATATTTTGACAACTTTACTGCATCAGTGTACACAGTGGCATGTAAGTTTTGTTTCAACATAGATTTGAGAAAATGAAAACATATTTGACAAGGATATGGTCTGAAATATGGCTGCTTTAAAGGGCTGAAACTCCAGATAATTCAAGTTTTCCTTTAAATGTTTTGATAAATTTTGTAGAAATGTTGGTGTTTAAATTCAAAAGGGCTGTCACAGTCCCCAGATACCAAATGCAGCATGTTCATTTAGCTCTCTTTGTCTATTAAAACCCCAAAGCTATTAAATTTCTAGTGAGTAACAGAAAGAAAATCCTCACGTTTAAGAAGCAGCTGTTTTACATTTTCAGTGGATTTACCATTTCTGCACTAACTTAGACTACAATGACTAATTTATGCCTCTCTCTGCTCCAGTGGATTTGTAGTAAATCAGATGATATCTCCTAAATTGTATTTTCCTCCCTCTCGTGTTTCCCTTACATTTGTATCTGTTTCTTTCACGTGTCTCTATGACGTTTTGACCATCTGTCTCTCGATCCTCTCCGTCAGCGCTGGCCCCCAGTATGGGTGTCGCCGTCTACGCCGGTTTGGTGGGGGCCTTGCTGCTGTGCGTGATCCTGGTGTTGTGTGTGGGAGTGCTCGCATATCGCCGCAGATGCCGCCATCTCCACGGAGACATCACGGATTCTTCTTCTGCGCTCACCGCCGCCTTCCATCCTGGCAACTACAAGCCTCCCAGACAGGGTAAATTCACACAAAAACACACCTACTACTCTTTCTCCAGATTCTCCTGTTTTTTACTTATTTTTTAGAAGCACTTCTTCACAATTCCCTCTCACATTCACTCGGCTATTTATAGCATCCCATAAATTAATTCTCTTTATGCCATTATCTCCTCTCCTTTAGTCAGTCCTCCATTCTCTCCTGCATTACATTTTTACATTGAAAGCATTCGTCATGGTATTCCTCCTCTTGTTCCTGCCATCAAATATTAATTATGAACATTTATCCATTTCTCTTGTGTCACTTTTAGCGCTCCCAGCTCTGCCTGATGAAAAAGGGTCTCTTCTCTTATCCTGTGTCCACAGATAACCCTCACCCTCTGCATCCCTCAGCTCCCCCCGATCTGACGGCCACAGCAGGGGCTTTCCGGGGCCCTCTCTTTTCCCTGCAGCAAGGAGTCAACGACAGCCCACACAAAATCCCCATGACCACCTCCCCGCTGCTGGACCCCCTGCCCAGCCTCAAAATCAAGGTGTACAACGCCTCCACTCTGTCCTCCCTGGAGCTCCCCCCAGACATGTACTCGAGTGATGGAGAGATTCTCAGCCTGAAGTCTGTGGGAACCATGGGGAGAGATCGAGACTACCACAGCCACACGCTTTCCAGAGAGCCCGGGCTGAGCACCAGCGCCACACTGGGCGCTCTTGGAGGACGCCTGACCATCCCAAATACAGGTCAGAGTAGGCAAAACGCATGCATTCTTTACTGGGAACAACGTATAGGCCCTGTAGACATTCTGCATGATTGGTTTGGCATTTTGATACCAAGTGACCAAGTTTTATGTGCATACATCCACTATATGCATTTGAAGTACATCTCACTTGCCCGTCTCTTACATCTATCTGTGGCTCTCTTACCATGGCTTGGCATCCCTCCCACTGTGAGCAGTTAGGCCACTGGCAATGCACACACAGGTGCCTCTTTAAAAAGTTAGCAAATCATGTAAAAGTTGCCTTTTTTTCCAGGTGATTCACTTCAAAAAGTTAAGCTTTTGAATATCTAGACTCAACTCATAAAAAGTGAAAAATTTCAAGACTTTTTTTTGTTAATCTGGATGATTAAGGCTTGCAGCTCACAAAAATAAAATAATCCACAACCTCAAAATAGAATATTTCAAAAAGTCCCATTTGGACAGGTTTCCTAAGCCTGTTTCATTTTTTTTATACTGGTCCACAACACATAATCACAATCATGGGGAAGACTGCTGTCCTGACTGTTATCCAGAGGACAATCATTTACACCCTTCACAAGCAGGGTAAGCCACAGAAGGTGACTGTTAAAAGGGCAGTGTAAAAGTGCGTTATCAAAGCAGATTCATGGAAAGTTGACTGGAAGGGAAAAGTGTGGTGCACAGGCAACAAGGATGAGCTCAGCCTTCAGAGGACTGTCAAGCCAAGCATATTCAAGAATTTAGCAGAGCTTCACAAAGAGCTGGCTGAGGCTGGAGTCAGTGGATCAAGAGCCACCACAAACAAAACTGTCCAGAAAATGGACTACAAGTGCTGGGTTCCTGGTGTCAAGCCACTCAGACAATGTCATAATCTTCTCATTTGGGCTAAAGAGAAAAATACTTGGACTGTAGCTCAGTGGTCTAAAGTCCTGTTTTCAGATGAAATTAAATTTAGCATGTCACGGAAATCAATGACCCAGAGTCTAGAGGAAGATTTGAGAGCCACAGGATCCAAGGTGCTTAAGGCCCAGTGTTTCCAGTTTCAACTGTCAGTAATGGTTTGAGGTGCCATGTCATCTGCTGTTGGTCCACTGTGCTTTATCAAGTCCTGAGTCAGCGCTGTCAGCCATCTACCAGGAGATTTTAGAGCCTTTCATGCTTCCATTTGCTGAGAGGCTTTATAGGGATACTGATTTCCTTTTCCAACAGGACCTGCCCACATTGAAGCCAAAACTACCAGAAACTGGTTTGCCACCCATGGTATTACTGTGTTTGATAGGCCAGCCAACTGGTCTGATCTGAACCCCACAGAGAATCTCTGGGAATGTCAAGCGCAAGACAAGAGACACCAGAATTAACAATAATGAGGAGCTGAAGGATGCTATCAGAACAACCTGGGCATCTTAACACCCCAGCAGTGCCACGGACTGATTGGCTCTGTGCCACATCACATAGATGCAGTAATTTGTAGAAACAGAGCTCCAACCTATTACTGAATGACTAGAACATGCAAACTCCACACAGAAAGGCCCTGACCAGGAAGCGAACTGCTTCTTGCTGTGAGGCAACAGCGCTAACCCCTGTGCCACCGTACAGCCATCAATAGAAAACATATGGTGCATAATAAAAAGAAATAATGAGGCACAGTAGACCCAGGGCTGTTGAGCAGTTGGAATCCTACATTAGACAAGAATGGGACACCATTCCTCTCCCAGAAACTCCAGCAAATGTTCTCCTCACTTCCCTGACGTTTACAGACTGTTTAAAGAAGAGAGGGTTCTACACAATGGTTAACATTGCCCCGTCCCTACTTTTTTGAGCTGTGTGGCTGCCTTTGAAACTCAAAATGAGCTCTAGTAAAAAGTCTCCTTCTCAGTAAAGTTTTTTTACACTTTGCACAGTGACCCAACTTTTTGGTTGGTATTGTCTGCATAAGTACAGGAAGGAATTATTCTTGCTTTGACGCAGCTTTTTATATCACATGTAAATGAAACCAAAGTAATATAATCAGTTAATCACGCATTAGACAAGTGGAGTAACGACATTTTTCTCCCTCAGGTGTGAGCCTCCTGGTCCCTCCTGGGACGATCCCCCAGGGGAAGTTTTATGAGATGTACCTCATCATCAACAAGTGGGACAAAACGACGTGAGTGCTCTTCATCCTTGTTCTCCTAATTCACTCATCTCCTTTGCAAACATGGAGCAGAATAGACTTATTCTCACCTCAGTCAGAAATGTTCTTCTGCATGGATCACCTACTGTGAGCCACTACAAGTTTTGTTCAGAACTTTTTTCCTCAGAAAAAAAAAAAATGATCAGCTTATTTCAACTTCTGCACTAAAACTGGAGTGGATTCATTTCCTGCCAAGTGTGTGGTTTGATTTTCAGTGTGGCTCTAAAACATCAATACCAGCATGTGCGGCACCATGTTGTGGCTATGGTGTTCTATTATAAATGAAGTGTGATGTTTTGGCAGCTGTTGCAGTCACCTGGTGCCCTCTTTTTCTATATCTGTTTGTCTTTGACTTTTCAGGCTTCCCTCAGAGGGCAGTCAGACTGTTTTGAGTCCTGTGGTGAGCTGTGGCCCGTCCGGTATGCTGCTGAATCGCCCTGTGGTCCTTACATTGCCACACTGTGCCCAGCTTGACACGCCAACGCCCGACTGGACCCTCACGCTGAAGACTCAGACCCACCAGGGGGCCTGGGAGGTGAGAAAGTCTCTGGAGATAATAAATATCTTGATGGACAGTGAGGCGTCATTTAACCTTTCATTATGTCACTTTTTCCAGGAGGTTCTGACAGTAGGAGAGGAGACTTTGTCATCTCCATGCTACCTGCAGCTTGAGGAGGAGTGTTGTCATGTTCTCATGGAGCAGCTGGGAACATATGGCTTGGTCGGTCAGTCCTGCCCCCCTCAGCCCGCCTGCAAACGCCTGCAGCTCGCTCTGTTCGCCCCTCGAGCCCCCTGCCTCTCCTTGGACTACAGCCTCCGCATCTACTGCATCCATGACACTCCACATGCACTCAAGGTGCTGATCATGTATATCTTTGCCACTCAGAATGTTTAAATGAAGATACAGTCATAGCTCAGTGAGGATATTTAACAGGACTACTGCACAAGCACCAGGGAGAATAAGTTTATTGACTTTTTTTCAACACCGCTACACTTGGTGGTGTATGCCCCCTTTCAGCAACTTAATGTTTGACTTTCTTCTGGTTTAACTTTCTAACTAGTGAGGTGTGGCTGTTCTGGGATCCCCCTGCCCTTCCACAAGCCTATGTGGAAAGCATCAAGCAGGAACAGCACACGTTCCTGCACTTTATGTGCCTACAAGGAAAGCCTGAGTCTGAGAGAGAAGCAGCAAAAATCCCAGTGCAGAGCAGGCATCAGCAACAACAGAATGGCATTGATTAAGCCAGATATAGTATAGAGGAGGAGCTGGGGTGGAGGACGGGTCACAAAAAGGCAGCTAGCAGAGGGCGCAGTGAAGCATAGCCAGGCTAGATCAGTTTAACCATGGTAGCATGAATGCGATTAGCCAATAGCGAGCTTAGAGCGAATCAGCTGGCCGTCAGCTGATGAGGGCTTGCATGAGGTCAGCTGATCTCAAATATACGACAGTGATCGACACCAAGGCCTGCCTGGCTTTATTTGTTCTACAGTATGTGCTCTAGCTTGTGTAATATCCAAAGGCGGACCACAACATGACTGTACCTATGCTATGTACAATTCCCTGGTCACAGCCTGAAAACTGTGGCGCACGCACGAGACCCCTGGTCGAGTCTCGTCCCTTGGAGGTTTATGCATGCACAAGTAAATTAATCTCCAATTGCATTATCTAGGTTAAAAAAACACACTTTAAAAGAAAATTTCAGCTCATGCAGGTTTGTTGGTTCTGCTACAAACTCCACAAATTTATTTGTACATTCTGCTGATATTTTCAGCCAATATGCCGGCTAATATCACCAGATACCATTAACAATCCTAACAAGAACTTAGCTTTTTCTAATGACATGTAAACCTGTATAGGCAGGTTTTACTGCCAAAATATCAGCAGATATTTTCATATATGCCGATACCGTTATCATGCCGATTATATCGTGCATCCCTAATTTTTTGAATTAATGTCAAATGTTGACTGCAAAAAGTACAGATTAGCAACTGCAACATGAAACTTCCAAGCTTAGGCTGCTGCTTTTAGTAGCTCATTTTCAGTATCCAGCTTTGAACTGCAGAAAAACAATCTCAGACTAGTAGGATGTGGCAAAAGGAGTGATCAGGCTGTCTGTCTGTCTAATACACATCATTGTACTAATAAGGTTTAATTTCCATCCCCCTTTCTGTTCCTCATACCCCCTCAAGATGATATATTTGTATCTCCAAAGGGGATACATTTTATCCCTGCCTATGCTCGACTGGCTGCATCCAACTCTTTAACAGTAGTGTCTTAATGTCATCATTTGCTGTGCAACTGAAGTGTCAATGACACATATGCCTAGTTGCACACATACAGTCATGGATGAAAGTATTGGCACCTCTGGAATTTTTCAAGAAAATACATCATTTCCCCCAGAAATTGTTTACAAATTAATTACAAATGTTTTTGGTATATACATGTTTATTTCCTTTATGTGCATTGGAACGACACAAAAAAGCAGAAGAAAAAAAGCCGAAATTGACATAATTTCACACAAAACTCAAAATGGACTCGACAAAATTGTTGGCACCCTAAACTTAATATTTGGTTGCACACCCTTGGGAAAAAATAACTGAAATCAATCGCTAACGATAACTATCAACAAGCTTCTTACACCTCTCAACTGGGATTTTGGACCACTCTTCTTTTGCAAACTGCTCCAGGTCTCTCGAATTTGAAGAGTGCCTTCTTGCAACAGCATTTTGAGATCTCTCCATAGGTGTTCAATGGGATTTTGATGTGGATCATTGCTGGCCACTTCAGAGCTCTCCAGCGCTTTGTCTCCAACCATTTCTTGGTGCTTTTTGAGGTATGTTTCGTGTCATTGTCCTGCTGGAACACCCATGATCTCTGATGCAGACCCAGCTTTCTGACACGAGGCCCTACATTGCGGCCCAAAATCTTTTGATAGTCTCCAGATATCATGATCCCTCTAGCACAGTCAAGGCACCCAGTGCCAGAGGCAGCAAAGCAATCCCAAAACATCTTTGAACCTCCACCATGTTTGACTGTAGGTACTGTGTTCTTTTCTTTGTAGGCCTCATTCTGTTTTCTGTAAACAGTAGAATGACGTGCTTTTCCAAAAAGCTCTACCTTTGTCTCATCTAATCACAAATGTTCTCCCAGAAGGATTGAGGCTTATTCAGGTACATATTTGCAAACTCCAGTCTGGCTTTTTTATGTCTCTTTGTCAGCAGTGGGGTTCTCCTTGGTCTCCAGCCTAGCGCTTCATCTCATTCAGATGAGAAGTGGTGTATTTTCTGGAAAAATTCCAGGGGTGCAAATACTTTCGTCCATGACAGTACAATGTGTTTTTAGTGATCTGGATCAATTTACATAGCTCAGTAAGAATCAGTTCTTTCAGCTCTCAGACTGCTCTCCATCTGGTACCCAACCATTATAGCTTTTTAAAATCAACCAAATTCAGCAATGCTTTGACCCATGACTAATGTATGTGCATTTATTGTACTGAAATTGTTCATTATAATAAAACCAAATCATAGACTTTGTCTCCCATGGTTCACAGATAAGAGCCAGCTCTTAAAACCAACTGGTCCACAGGCCGCACATCATTACTGCCAGCTGGATGGACACTGACATTTCCTGTTCGTTCTTTTATTTGAGATGTAGATGGCACATCAGACAGGCCTTCTTGCCATGGTCATGGTGATTTCAGATGCTGTTCAAATGTTTACACAGGAAAAATGCCGAAATCTGCTAGTGGCTCTGCTCTCACAGTGAGCGTGCAGTCATACAACCAAGATAGCAGACAGTTCAGGAGGAGCTACTTAAGCTGAGATCAGCTACTGTGTCCCCACAAATGAGGAGTTGCACGACTCACGTGCATGACTCCAGTATCAGGTCAGAATATTCGCACCCTGTTTGTACAGGGGAAGCCGAGACGGTGAGATGTGATCCGTCTTTTTTTCTTGATTCTGTTTTAGTAATTGTGAGATCTTTTATAGATTCACTGTTAACATACTTTGATTAAAAAGACCTCTCACAAACTGTGCCATGCTTTAACAGCAGGGCTACACATTGTGCATTGACTTTATCCATCCTTTCTGCCCCCTTCCTGTCACATCTTTGGGAACTTTGTTTGGGAAATCACAGGTTTATCGATTTTCTAACCTTCTTTTGGAAAATCCTCACTCTCATTTGAGTTTTTACAGAGGAATAACGCTGCACAGCCTGAAATATTTTTATATTTGAGTATTTTCTCTGTTTTTTTTTTATTTTGCTGTTGAATGCATTTATTTTGGAACCCGAAGGGCTTGTAAAAGTTTGTTTTTCCTGAAACGTTGGATTCTGACCTCTAAGGCCACCATACAAGCCTGTATATAGTAGGAATGCACATAACGCCTACTGATAACTTGCCAAAGCTGCAAAAATACAAGTAAAAAAATTTAAATGTGTCCATTGTTTCTCCTGTAGCTGTAAAGTCCAAAAGGGATTGTTTGAGTTATTAGGAATAAAAATAATGAGACATTTGTCTTAATAAAGCAACAAAGTTATTGCAGGATAGGGGCTAGACTAAAAATATACCATGAAAAAAAATCTGTGAACTGAGGGGAGCATGATGGAGGAAAATAACATTAAAAGTTAATATAACTTACTGACATAGTTATCTGGGGCAATTAAAGAGTCTTGTCTGCTCTAAACTGAGCCCCCACAGATCCGCTTCACACCCTCAAATCAGATTTTGTCTTTACATATTGAATTTTCTTTACCCATTTGAATCATCATCCCAAAATAACACAGCAGAATACAACCATGCAAATCAAAAAGGAAGCACTCAGTCCAGAGAAAGTTGGACTCATTGATGTTAAATATTTCCCTCTTTTAGTCCCTTTTTGTATGAAGTGTTCACAGAGCAGCCAGAGCGGTAAACATGGGCATGCTGTGTGCAGTTTACTGGCATCTCTTTACATGATTTCTGGCTCTTTATGTTCAAACAGCTTTCAAACTGTCATCCCTCACACATTTCCATTTTGGAGACCTAAACTGAGACAATGCAGATTTTAATAAAGCACTTTTAAGGCACATTTTTGAAAAATATGTTAAAGTAATAGACACAGATTAATGCTAATCTTCTGTGTGTGCCCGAGTAGGAGGTGCTGGACTTGGAGAGGAGCCTTGGTGGAGTTCTGCTGGAGGATCCTAAGCCTCTGCTCTTCAAAGACAGCTACCACAACCTGCGCCTGTCCATCCATGACATCCCTCACACCCACTGGAGAAGCAAACTACTGGCAAAGTATCAGGTAAGAAGCTTTAAATGTGCAGTCTGTCACATTTCAACACTTTTTTTCTTGAAGTGTTAATTTCAATTACTAAAACTTTGACTCAAAATGTTAGTCAACAACCTTTTTTTCCATTAAGTATTATTATTATTAGCAGATGTACTTTTGACTGCAATTACAGCAATGAGGTCTCCCAAGCCGTAGTTCTCTTGCAGATTGTCCAGGATTGTCCTAAATTTTACACCTTTTTTTTTTTTTTCTTACTTTCTACCTTCACAAGCCTTCTAAGGCTGGCTGCTGAGAAGCATCCCCACAGGCTGGTGCTGCCACCACCGTGCATCACGGTGGGGATGGTGTGTTTGTGGTGATATGCAGTGTTTGTTGTACATAGCGTCTCTTCTGATGGCCAAAAAGCACCATTTTGGTCCCATTAGACCAAGTAACTATCTTCCACTTGACCATGGAGTCTCCCACACGTCTTGAGATGAACTCTTGTCAAGATTTGTCAAGTTTTTTTCAACAGTGGCTTTCTCTTCCCATAAAGCTTTGACTGGTGAAGAACCTGGGCAACAGCTATTGTAGGCAGATGTATGCAGTCATCAGTGTCTTGGTGGCCTCTCTCAATAGTCTCCTTCTTGGATGATAATTCAGTTTGTGAGGACGGCCTGATCTAGGCAGATTTACACACTCCTTCCATTTCTTGATTATAAATTTAACTGAACTCTGGGGATGTTCAGTGCCTTGAAAATTATTTTGTATACATCCTCTGACTTTTCAATAACCTTTTCTCTGAGCTGCTAGGAGTGTTCTTTTGTTTTCATGGTGTAATGGTAGCCAGGGGTACTGCTTAACCAGTGACTGGTCCTTCCAGACACAGGTGTCTTAATACTCAATCACTTGAGACACATTCACTGCAGTCAGGTGATCCCCATTTCTATAATTTTGAGACTACTAGCACCAATTGGCTGTACCTCTGTTGAATTAGGTCAGTCACTTAAAAAAAAAAAGGGGGGAGGGGATATTTAATTTAAGTAACTTAGATGTGTTTGATTGTTAATTTAGCTCCCTGAATTGCCAATTTATATTGTTACTTGAGTTTAAAGTGTTGGTATAAAAATGACAAAGAAAGCTTATATTCTTTCTTTTATCAATTATTAGTAATCACATTGGTTAAATTACAAATATCTACAAAAAAAAATCAAGTAACAATTTGGCCCTTTGGCAATGTGAAAAAAATGTATGTGGACCTCTTGGTAACCAGAGTTGTCAATCCCAGAGCGAGACCAACACTTTTAAGAGTGGCAATGACTCAATGTGACTAAAACTTCATGGCATTTAAATTTCTAGATTAAAATTAAGGCTAAACTTAAAATACTGACCAAAATTAAGGAAAAAACATCCTTTGCCTCAGCTGAGGAAGCAGCCATACTTTCCATCTCTGATGTCTCCTCTTTTCTCTTCTCAGCTCGAGTATAATCAGCTGCTGTTCTGAATTTATTAACTCCCAACTCTAACATAACATGCACTAGTTCGGGTGCCATGGTTTTCTGTACACAAACAAGAAGAAAATATAGCAATAGGACAGGGAACTGGGGTTAAAATTGCCCTGACAAGTAGCAGAGTCGGACACACTGCCCTGACAGTGACATATGCATACCATGTGTTTAAATCTCATAGATGAAAACCTGTTTGTATGAGTGAGAATGTATTAAAACCTTGACTAATGTTAACTACTAAAACTTTAAAAGTATATCTCCTCAAGTTGGAAACTGAAAACTTGACAAACTCAGTAAAAAGAAGAATTTTCCAAGAAATACAGCTTGTGGGCTTTATTCTATCCACTGCTGTAGTAAACATCCAAATCCTCTGCTGTTTTCTCTTGGCTGCAGCACCGAGATTGCAGTCTGAATCTCTCTACAAGAAACAGGAAATCTGATAGCGGTCCTAATTTATGGACAGTGCACTCAAGAAATAATTTATTCTAGCTCAGAGAAGAGACCAAGTTGTTAAAAACACCCCGGATGTAGAAAAAAGTTTCGATAGTTGAAAAAGTTATTTAGCTCTGACTGTTGTAGATCTTTCAAGATTACTCCACCTGGGACAAAGCCACTTTAATCACTTTGTAGGGATCTTTTTTTCTCCAATAAGAGGATGATTTTTCTCTGTTCACAGGAGATCCCCTTCTACCACATCTGGAGCGGCAGTCAGAGACCACTGCACTGCACCTTCAGCCTGGAGAGAGGCAGCCTGGCCGTGTCCCAGCTCAGCTGTAAGATCTGTGTGCGACAGGTGGAAGGGGAGGGACAGATATTCCAGCTGCACACGGATATTCAGGAGGTAATGGTGACAAGGGAAATAATGTCTGACAAACACTGATTAAAGCTGTTTTTTACTGCAAGAACATCTCTGGTAACTAGGGACTCTTTGGAGGAAATCAGTGCGTCTTTTTCTGCAGGGATGAGGGTCTGAATAAAATTTAAGGGACTTTACTTCAGCCAACAAAAGTTCCTGCTGCAGGGATGTCTCTTTAGACCAGAACTAACTCTTTTAACTTCACTTTCCCACAGCTTTCACACAAATATCTTCTCTGTGTTAGTAGCAGAGAAAATGAAAACATAAATCAGTAACATTACAAGTTATTACAATCTTTACTCTTCATTAAACTTATTTAAAATGTTAATTTGTACACTTTCCTGAACAGAATTATGTTTTTGCATGAAGTTCGTTTCGTAAACTGTTCCTCACATCCAGCCCACAGATTGTTAAACTTTCACTCTTTGTTGGTGTACAGTCTCCTAAAGCTAAGATTCTCCCTTAACAGTCTGACCTTCCTGGCTGTCAGAATTTGTTCTTTTATATATTTAGATTTTTACGTGCAGCATCCAGAAGATAAACAGAGCAGCAGTAGTTTGAGAGTTACAGTGTTTTGCTGCTCTGTTTTTATGCCATAAACTCTGGATCTCACTGGGCATTAAAACGGCAATCTCCGGGTGTTTTTGAAAATAACAGAAGACAAGGCTTTTCAATCTGGCTTTTAATTTGGAAGGATTTTACAGTCTTTATCTGTTTTTACATTAGGTCTTATCCAGCTTTCATATAATTTAATTTATCCTGTGTATTTTTTTCATCCTTTTTAAAGTCTTTGATTTATAGTTTTTTTTTTAATGAAATAATTATTTATAACTTAAGTATTTAAAGATTTAATCTATTGCTGATCATTTTTGTATTATTGTCTTTATTAGCACTTTGGGCTGCTTGCTCTCATCTATGAAAAGTGATATATACTGTATGTATACTTGCTGTCAGTGTTGGTGTTATACACAAACAAAATCTTTAGTAAATCTGGGGGTTGTTAGTAAAAAAAATAAGTTAAATGCATGGTGATTGGCTGTTGAAAGTTAAACAATGTTTAGTAATTTAAACTGTTAATATGTGAATTTAGATTAATGTGAACAAGCATTTTATTATGTTTTTATGATCTGACAAAATGCATCATTAAATTTGTTCTACTGTGTGTCTGTTTTGTGTTAAGTTTACAAAATTAAACTTGAAACTTGAGTTTCTGTTTAATAGTAACAATAACAATAATAATATTACTATTATTATTATTATTATAATTCTCTGCTATTATTGTTATTATTATTGTTATTGTTGTTATTATTATTGTTATTATGATTTTATTAGATTATAGATAATGATAATAATAATGTAATAATTATCATAATTTATCATTGTTATTATCAGTGTTATCTTTTGTTGTTATAATTAGGGGCTCGGGGCAAAGACACGAACCACGACACGAGAGTGGCTCGTTATACAAGTTATTGTTGTTATTATTGTTATTATTGTTAATTTTTTTGTTATAATTATCATTATTATTGTTGTTATTGTCTAGACCTGCCCTCTGTGTAGAGTCTTGAGATTACTTGGTTATGAATTGGTGCTATATGAAGATTGATGATTGATTGATTAATTGATTAGTTAGTTGATTGATAATGCACTTAACAGTTCTTTAGACCTTGGAAACATGACTACAGAGGAATCTAGAAACCTTTGTTGTCCTTTAGAAGTTACATTTTTCTACTGTCACTCACAAAATCTGATCCTAATGCTCCTTCCCCATGTTTTTTGTATATCCAGACTCTACCGCCACACTCGCCCCTCCCCTCAGGAGGAAGCTGCCTGCCCTCCTCTCAGGTGGGACCCTACGCCTTTCGCCTGCCTGACTCCATCCGCCAGAAGATCTGTGCCAGTCTGGATGCACCCAGTGCTCGAGGATGTGACTGGAGACTACTGGCTCGCAGTCTGGGCTTTGACAGGTCAGATTTACTGTACCTCACGTGTTTCTGTGTCATGCTTCAGCTGTAGACTTCCCTGTTGTTAACTCCAGATAAATCAGAAATATGTATGAAGCCATATGAAGATATTTACCATTGTGAACAGAGGCACAGACCATGGTTATAGAAAACAACACAGTTACGCTTCACAGCACCGTCTACATCTGTGTTTGAGAATTGATTTTAGGATTTAGTTATCACTTTGAAGGCCTGATTAGACGTCCCCCTGAGTGCAGGAGAAATTTTTAATCCCTTTAACCTAATAGTGGCCTTAAAACCACCCAGTGGGTCCTTCTTAGAGGTTCTCAGATCTAGATCGAAGATTATAAAATAATCAGGCAGGCCTTTTCTTCATCCTCTTTAAAACTCTCTTAAAAACACAATTTTTTACATCCAGAGTATAACATTAACAGATTAGGGTTGTAAGAGTATAAAGTCATACGTATGGAAACTTCGGTACGAACATTAGGGGAGGGTTAGCTTCTGTGTTGTTTCGTATTAAATGAGCTATAGACAGCCAATTTCTTCCTTGTTATACTGCAGAAGGCTCGCTGCTCTATTGATGCTGCCCTTCACAGTGGCAAATATGCCAACCATCCCAAATGATCCAGTCTTTCCCATTGACTGCCATTCATTTTTATGGAATGTTTTCCCTCAGAATTTGGCGGGGCTGTTATTGTTTGGCCAAAGCGCCTGGATGGGTTTCTCTTCTCAGTAGAGTTAAAATTTAGAATAACTGTTGTTTTATCATTAAAGGTTGACAGAGTCAACTCTAGCATTTAACGTTACGGATACACGTGTGAAAAAATGTTCTGGTTGCACTAATTACAATGTGAGAAGTCTGACTTGAATATTCAGCTCCTGAAAAGGCTCCAGTGATGCATGTTTGCCTTCTTTCTTAAGTTTTAGGGGACATTTAATCTTGTTAATAAGCTTACTGAAATATGATAGTGAGTTGGGCATTATTAAATGAACTCTCAACATAAAGTTGTACCTCAATTATTTGCAGCACAGAGTTGAAATGACTCAAACTTTTCTAATCAGTGGAGTAAAGCTTCATGTTCTCACAGCACCTCTCCCTCTCTCTCCTTCCTCAGGTACTTGAACTACTTTGCCACAAAGCCGAGCCCCACAGGTGTTCTTCTGGACTTATGGGAAGCTTGTCACCAAGCTGACGCAGACCTGGTCTCTTTGGCGACCGCGTTGGAAGAGATGGGCAAAAGTGAGGTGCTTGTTGTCATGACAACAGATGGGGATTGTTGATTGGTCGAAGAACGAGAGAGCAAGCAAGACTTCTTGTTTTTTTTTTTGTTTTTTTTTGTTTTTTTCCACACAACCGTGATGAAAAAAAGAATATGCACACCCCGGCACAAATCACAAGCCCACGGAGCATTTAGTCTCCTTCACATGGACTGTATTACCTCTGCCTCATCCTCCTTTCACTGCCCCCAGATCAGCCACTGTAGCTACATGCAACCATAACCCATCCCCTCACGGGCCATCCTAGGATAACTGCTAACCTGATTCAGCTTGAATCCTCCAAAGCAATGTAGCATCTACAAGATGTGAAGGCAATTTGAGGGTATGAAGGCGTAAAATGGGTGTTAAGTAATCTGTCAGATGTGATGTCGACCGTCTGCGTGGAAGATTGAAAATGACACTATTGTTGTATATAAATGTCGCAGCTTTGGGACAGAAGAGAAGATCCATGTATTCAACACAATAAGGCAAACAAAAACACAAACGCTAACATGGGATTACCAGTGTTTTGGTAGCAGCATGAAAGAGCATGATTGAAAACCATCTCACCTCATGGCAGGGGTTTTTTGTTTTCTCCATCGTCGCTCTAAGCGTGCAGTGAATGACAGGCAGCACCGATCTGTCTGCATCCTCCTCAGGCTACACTCCAACACAACACACATACACAAAAATATCATCATTCATCGGCTCCACATCAGACAGGCTTGGATTTCTTTTCTGACTGCACCATACGATTTAACCATACGATGAGGACTGAAACCCTCAAAGTTTGAGGGCTCGAGCACATCGCTGTGGGCTGAAAAACAAACAAAGCTGCCTCTTCTTTGTTGTAGGCGGATGTATTGTGAAGTTCGTTTAAGAATTGGCGGCTAACTAGACCGATTGACTCTTTATATTGTACCAACAAATGCCTCAAAGCCTTGGCATATCATTGCAACTCACAGGGGTGTTTCTCTTTCATCTCTCTTTGCATTCCTCTATCGCTCCGCCACACTCCTCCGATCTGTCGAGAATAAACTCTAGCTGAGCTTTCCAGGCATCCCTTAAAAGTTTCCTTTGGGGAACGCTTTTTAAGTTATTATCCATATTTGTGGATTTTTTTCGCTGTCATTTCTGTTAACAATCACGTAGAAACTGTTTTAGCATCTCTGCTTGTTACAGCTCCAGAGCTGCTGTTTTTTATTTCTGATTTTAGTCAAACAGAGGGGTGTACTACGAAGCCAGATTAATGTGTTAGAATGATATGCTGAGCCTAGAGGCAGAGATTTTGTTGTAGCAAAGTTGGCTCTCTTTTCACGTGGCTGGATCCCAAATGAATGCTGCAAACTCAACCTGTTTAGATGCAAGGTATTTCAGGAGTTAAATCACCCATAAAGAACCATCCTTTCTCTAATATCCTTGTTAAACAATGCATTTACAGGGATTGATTTCTGTTTAAGGCATTCAGAAACAAAGAGAACCTTGATGTTTTGTGTAGACTCACCACAGTGCAAACAGCAAACAGTTTGATATCTGATAGCATAGCCTGCATATGGAGGTGGTCTGGGATGCTTTTATCCTGACTGGACTGGTTGTGTAGACACAACATGTACTGGCATGTATCAAATTTACAATATGTCAAGTTTTTGCACCAAAAATGTCTTTATTAATTCAAAAAGTGGCCATTCCTATGGTATATAGTTTTTTATTGAGGACTTACAGATTCTCAAATACTTCCTAAAGTTTTATACAGAGAGAAATTCATCATTTTCTGTCCACAGTCCCCTCAAATACCAGAAAAAGCCATTCTCTCCCGCCCTCTCCTTCTCCACCTTTCAGAAAATGTGTGCTGAAACAAACCGTTCACAGATTTTCCCCCCATGATGTCGTGTAGGGAGTTGGCCCTGCCCGCTTGGAAGAAAGTTCCACCCTCCTCTGGAACCACATCTAGTAAGCCACATCCATTTCCTGAGAGGGGTGGAGTCGAGGGCGGAGTCAAACAGCTCAGTATCATTTGAAGACACAGACACAGAAACAGCTCATTCTGAGCAGGGCAGAAACTGAGGGCTTTTTAGACATGCAAGAATCCAATACTGGAGTGTTTTTTTTTGTTGTTTTTTTTTTCAGCAACAAAGTTCACAGGCATGTTTCTGGGACCTCTGAGACCAATATAAACTTGTCTTTAAAGGGTAAAATATGTCCCCTTTAATGTTTAAAAATCCCAACCCATGTTTGCAATAATCAATGACCATTCAAGTTTATTTGCTTGAAACCATAGCTGTTTGGATCTTAGATGGAACAAAACATGATTGAACAGGAGACTGGACAGAACAAATCCTATGATAATGTGTAATTTTTTTGAGATTTTAACACATTAGCTGGGGAAACCCACCTTTTTTTAATACCTGGGAATGAGATAATACAAAGAGTCAAGCAACAGGCCTTTTGTGTGAGCTTCTGCATGGCATATTAAACAAAAAAAGGGAATTATCAATATAGTGCTACCTGCTATGTCTGATTGGGAGTTCAGGTTTATTAGCCAGCCATTAAGAGAGCCAGTAGATGCTTAATTTGCTCCGTGGCACACCCCTTAGGTCAAATTTGAGAGTAAGGTGCACAGTGGATGTCTCAGTTGTGAATAACAAAGTCTTGTTAATTAGATATTGTCTAATTCTGTGTATCAAAGTGTAAAATACGGCCAGTAAAACATGATTAGAAGTGCTTAAATGAATCTGTTTGAGGCATTTTGCTTTGCTGTGTCCAAGGCCCCTCTTCAAAGATGAATATTAAAGCATAGATTAGAGCTGCCTTGAATCAAACGGCTAGCGAGGGAAACATAAAATTTACCTCAGTGCTAGCTCCATTAAGTTTATTCTCTGTCCACCACTCATCAGTTCATGCATCGGCCTCGTTTCCTCATTTTATAACATTTTTAACTTTGAACTAAACCGCCTGCTTTGTGGTCAGGGTCCTCAAGCTATTCTGCATTTTTAATATTGTTCTGTCTGTTATTGTTAGACTGGAATTGAAATGCTGTCGTCTGTGACTTTACTTAAGTTTTCTTTGTTTCTATTTTTTTCTCCCTTAAAGCAAAAAAAGTATTCATATCTTTAAAACCACAAAAACCAAAACAGGCAGTATCCCTCCTCCTCAGCAGTGAGTCATGTCACTGTTCTGTGTGAATGGACTAAAAACATACTGTAAGTGTGTGTGCGTGAGAGTTGAATGAGTGGGCAGGTGGGCGTGCACATGCAGAGTGTGTGCACGCTCGAGACCTGTCATTTCTCTTTGTAAGTGCTATGCAAGTACAAAAGAAAAGCGAAGCATTTTGACTTCTTTTGTTTCCTGGCAGAGTAATTCTATTTTTTCAGATCAGGGCATTGACAGGGTTTTGATTTTGTATCCCAAAGTGGTTTAAGAGTGGTGGGCGATGGTGGTATGTGTGGCAAATCCTCATCTGGATCAGAAGAAATGGATCACAGAACAAGGAAGCCGGGACCGAAAAAGCACATTTGGGAGGCAAAAAAAGCAAAATATGGTGCAATGGCTGCAAAAGAAATGTGACTAACATGATGAACTCATGCCCAGCAGGTCTTTGCTCGCTCCAAGGAAATATCTGAACATGATTTGTTCAGTACTTTGGATCCCTGAAAACTGCAGGACTATTTTCTTGTTACAGAGACTGGCTAGCTGTAGACTACAGTGTTTCTTCGTCCAGATTTCATGAGTGTCTGTTGGATCTTTGGCCATTGCTCTGGAAAACTGACACTGGAGCTGGAATGGATTCCTCCCTGCTCCCATCTTAAGAGAAAAATATCGCCTTTGTTCTAAAAAGACAAGACATTTTTACAAAAAACAAAATGGATTCAGTGACATTATTTTATGTCTGTAAAGAGCAAATTGTAAATAAACGTCTAGCCTTCTTACCTGTAACTAAATATAATTTTTATGCAATAAATTATATTTCTTAGTTTAACAACATTGTGTGTTTTGTGAATGTTTGATTAAGATTTGCATTCTTCCTCCTAGTTATGTGTCCAGTGGGGTTGGCCACCAAGGGGCTCTCATTCAAAACAGTAACAAACCATGATGAGAAGAGACTGGCTGCTTTTTTTGAATGGAGGACTCTTACGTGTATTTACTCAACAGTAAACCACTGTTTTCATTTCATGGATGAATTTCGCATCATGAAGGAGAAAAGCTTTAGAAAACCTGGCGCTGTAACTCTGCCACGAAAATGCACCAAAAGAGAGAAGACGATCACAGAAAACTGACAAAAACTTTCTTCTAGTTGCCCTTCTGGTTGTTCTCCACGTTGGATTTAAGAACATCTGGTGTATGTTGGTGGTAAAGGAGCATCAGATTTTGCTGTAAAAGCCATAACAAGCTCAGTAGCTTCTGCAGCACAAACACAACCCTGTAGCCCGCCATTGTTGTTTTGGCCGGACTCGAGCAGGCTTCTTAAGAGAGCTACGCTATGTGTGACGTAATCGTTTCAAGAAAGATGTGGTTGGCCGTCCACACGGAGACGAAACGGTAGTCTTTTACAGATTTGTGCGCTCTTGTACCCGTTTTCAAAAATTATCCTTTACAGTTACCCAAAACATTGTTTCCATGTGGATGAAAACCTGAAACAACAAAAAACTTTTGTGTATACTCTTGAATTCATCTCCGTGTGGACTGGGCCTAAGGCGGTAGCAATTGGTGGGATTGGTTCTACTGGGAGAGGGTAGCAATGGCTGCCACTGGTTTAGCATTTAGCATGGATGTAGCTATAAGAGCAGTTTATCAGAACTGGAACACGGAATAAAACCAAGAGCCAGCATGGGAAATATAGATTGATTTGGCTGGCATACACCAGTCTGGCCTATGTCTTCTTTCAGAAAGACAGCAGCACTCCAGGAATTTCATTAACAACTTTAATGACGTCCAACAATGATTCTAAAGTTTGTATCTGGGTTTGTGGTTTTCTGGAATAGATATAAGAAAAGACAGAGATATCAATAAAGTGCTCATACAAAGCAATATGAAAAAAAGCTGAAACTCAAATTTCACAGCATTTACTCAAATAATAAAACACTACTCCAGAATATCTAGAAGGTCCCCTTGCTAAACTAAATGGCTCCCGATTAGCCTACTTAGCTTGCTGACATTTAAGTAGGTAATGTGCTTTAGGCCAGGCAAACTACTGGAAAAAGTCTGATGATGCAGGAACATATGATGAGGCTCCGATCTCTTGTGGAGTGGGCATGCTCTACGAAGTCAGCCCTTGGGTGCACTTGGGTAAGTACACCTTTGTCATGTCCAAGCAGGGAAATTAGCACACAGAATTCACTATATCTGCTTCGACATGACTTTGCAACAGTAGGACTGTAAGCCGGTCTTTACATTGGCTGCCACTGGTGTAGCACTTAGCACAGATATAGCTAAACTTTAGCAGCAGTTTTATCAGAACTCGACCAAATTTATTCATTATAAACAAAGAGCCAGAAGCTGTTTTTGCTTTCCTCCCAACCTGCTTGAGCATTAGTTTGCAACAGATGGACTGCAAGCCAGTATATACAATGACTGTCACTGGTGTAGCGATAAGCTTGGATGTAGCTACACAGTAGCAGCAGTTTTATCAGATCTGGACCATGTTTCTTTACCATACAAAGAGCCAGAGGATGTTTTTACCTTTTCTCTCGACCAGCCTCAGCAGAAATTAAATCCATGAATGAGCTCCACTGTTCATAAATTACAGCAGCGTCAGTCTGTCAAGCTCAGGTTACTACCTTTACTACTTCACTTTTTCTTTTTACTCTGATTGGTCCATAAGACTAACCACATTTTTGTATTCCAGTAAAGTTTTAGGAAGTTTCAAAGCACTTTTAAAGACAAAAATGACCTTTTAATAGCTACTCCTGGATCGAAACGCTGCCTATGAAACAGTAATTTGTTGGATAGACTGAGGCAATGGGTCGGGGTCTCGGGTTCAGCATTAGATTGGTCCAAACCCTGCCTGTCATGCTCCCCATGAGTCAAATCATTAATAAACAAAATGGTTTGTACCATTTTTATGCAGTTCTTCCTGCCCATTAGATCCACAGATCCTGATATGTTGAGTTCTGTGCACAACTGTTTAACTCAGACTCAGGGCTGGCTGTCTCCGTTGTTTTTATGCCTGAATTCTTACAGTACTAAAGTGATTTTAATGAAACTGCAGCAGTCAAACCAGCTGCTAAAAGTCTAACACAGAGATTATTTTACATGCCTTTATCTCATCCTAACTTGATTATTGTAAGTCTTTTCACCTAGCTGAGCCTGAGGTTAATAAATCGATTTCAGCAGACTCAGCAGCCAGGATTTCTACCAGAACCAGAAAGCACAACCACATCATTCCTATCCTTACACTGGCTCCTGGTTTGCTTTAGAATTGATTTTTAGATTTTGCTGATTACTTTTATAGCTCTCAGCAGTCTGGCTTCAAGCTAAATCTCTGACCTTTTAGTACCATATGAGCCAACACGTACACTGATGATCCTCAGGCAAAGGCCTTCTGGTCGTTCCCAATACCAGACTGAAAACAAAACTGCAGAACGATCCGCCTGAGGAAATCAGATCTGCTGAGTCAGTAATCTCTTTTAAATCTCTTCTAAAACTACTGGAGGCCTTTCCTGAATAAAAATGAAAAATAAAGGTAACTTACTTACTTTATTAAACTCTTATTTCACTTTTTACACCTTCCAAGATTTTTTTTTTGAAAAATCCTGCTCTTCCCAAACATTTTGTAAGAAAGGTTTCCCAGATGAATGTGAAATATATCTTATGCAATATATTTAGTAAAATATCAGTTCAGTTAGGAACACTCTTGTCATACATTTAACCATTTAATTGCAAAATGGATATACAATTTTATCTGGCAAAGAAGACTCTGCTCTAGAGATGCTCCCTGGGTTAGTCAAGCAGCATACTTTGACTTTCCAGGGAGTGCATGGCTAGAAACCCCCAGATGGATGGATACATATATGGCAATGTGTACTGAATACAATAAAATGAGTTAAAAAGCAATGAATCCATAGTAGCATGAATCTATATCAGGGTATCAAGATTTATGCTATAAAGGAGGAGGCTGGGTTGGAGGAGGTGCCAGCGTGACGCACCTGTGTTAATGCAAGCAGGGATTAGTGAGCAGTATGTCATATTTAAATACACTGCTGATTTGAGATGAAGAGGAGCTAGGAGGCAATCATTTGAACCAGCTGGTCATCGGCTGGGCATATGTAATTCACGGCGCGCAGATTTAACTGAACAGAGAAACAAGAGATTTCTATAAAATAGACCCACCTCCGCTTTGTCTGTTTCTAGGTTGACTGAAAAACAGTGTTTTCGGTGTTGACTGCCATATGTTCGCTTTAAAAACTCAGTCTGACTGATTCTTAACTGGTGGGTCACTACCCAGAGGTGAGTCTTGGAGCCATTTTCAGTGAGTTGTGAATGCCTCTGAGTCAAAAGTCCTCTAAAAGTATGACAGGCTCTTAGAAACTTTTTGTTTTGTCATATGCTTTGACCAATCAAAGGTCCAAACATCTGTATTTTAGTTAAATTGATCTAACTGATTGAAAAAGTGGAAATCTGAGTCACGTTTTCTCATCGAGGAGTTCCAGAGACTGGACTGGTTGAGAAGCACTGGCCCCTGCTTCTCCGAATCTCCTTGGCAGGTCAAAACTCTCATTAAATGACATCGGTGTTCTTTATCAATTAAAATTTCTTTTCACCTAAAACACAGAGCCACTCACCCTATCTCTCTCTCCCTCACACCTCATTGGAGATTTCCCTTTTGGTCCATTTAGCTTTTAAAAGCTTTTAAGCTGCGGGCTGTCTGGCTGGCGAGTTAACAAGGTTTTAGAGGCACTAATCGTCCCCTTCATGGATAGAATCCAGGTGTTTAGATTGAGCGTTCTTACCTTGGTTTTTTACGAGCCCAGGTCGTGTTGGGCTTCATCAGATTAAGCTCGTACATTGAGAATAAATATCCCTGGGAGTCATCCGAGGAGAGTGTGCTCTGCAGAATGGTCCTAACAGCAGGCGACTCTTTGCACCTGTTTCATTAAAAGCACTGCTAACTGAGGACTGATGTGCCACCCTTCAGTGCATGAGTTAATTGAACCTTTTTATAATACATGAAGTGGTGGCACGGTATAGAAGCTGAGTGCAGCCTTATCCCTGCTGGATGGTATTGTTTCTCTACTTCTGCAGTAAGAATAATTGTATTTCAAGGATGTGACAACTAGTCTGAGAACAAACTGCCTGCACTGCTACACTTCAGACTCAGTCTAAATGTTTGATAGATTTTGATACCATGGACTTTAAAACAATACAATCATAATTATTTTAATGCTTGAAGCACAAAAAGTACTAAAGCTTTGAAAAACTACATCAGTTTCATATGACAGGTACTTAGGCTAGAAATCAGTCCATCAAACTGCAAAAACAAGTCCTGCAAACCTGCTGGATTGCACACAAATTTCTCCTGTGCAGAAGCATTGCCAATATTTTTGCGCAATTTAGAAGGTGTGAATAATACATTTTCTGCTATTGCTGCCGGATGTCTGGACCCAAACAGGTCAAACGGAATTAAATATTGAGATATCTGACAAGAACAAAGATTCTACAACAGCTCATAAGATTAACAGACACCCCTGGATGTTTTACCCTTTTATTAATTTTATAAATCAATCATGGATAATAATTTGCTTTTTTTATTCAAAAAAAAAACAAAAAACAAAAAAAACCTCTTTCTACAAAGTAATGCCAGTAAAATAAAAATATATATAATGTATAAAAGTGAATTCATAAATATTCACCCCCTTCAAGTCAGTATTTAGTAGATGCAGCTATGGCTGTAATGACATCACTCAGTCTGTATGGATAGATCTCAATCTGGCTTGCACATCAGGACACTGACATTTTACTCCATTCTTCTTTGCAAAACTGCTCAAACTCTGTCAGATTCCCTGGGGACTGGGCATGAACAGCCCCAGCCACAAATTGTCTTTTGGATTGAGGTCTGGGCTTTGACTTGGCCACTCCAGAACATTACCTTGTTGTCTTTAAACTATTTCTGTGTAGCTTTTGCTATACGCTTCGGGTAATTGTCTTGCTGGAAAATAAATCTTCTCCTAAGCCATACTTCTCTTGCAGACTAATTAAGACTGTCCTTTATTTTACCACATCCATTTTACCCTCTACTACTACAAGCCTTACAGGGCTGGCTGCTGAGAAGCATCCCCACAGCATAATGCTGCCACCACCATGCTTCACTGTTGCGGTGGTGTGTTTGTGGTGACCTACAAGGTTTGATGTCTGAAGAACTTTCTTCCACTTGACCATGGAGTCTCCCACATGCAATTTTGTAAACTCTTTTCAAAATTTGATCTGAGTTTTCTTCGACAGTGGCTTTCTCTCTGCCACTCTCCCATAAAGCTTTTACTGGTTAAGAACCCAGACAACAGTTGTCTGTTGTCTGCAGAGTCTCTTCCATCTCAACTGCTGAAGCTTATAACTCCTTCAGAGTCATCATAGGTGTCTTGGCGGCCTCTCTCATGAGTCTCCTTCTTGCACGGTAATTTCTCTGAGTTGCTTGGAGTGTTCTTTTGTCTTCATGGTGTAATGGTAGCCAGCAACACTGATTAACCAGTTAGTGGACTTTCCAGACACAGTTGTCTTTATACTTAACCACCTGAGTGACATTCACTGCACCCAGGTGATCCCTATTTCACTTATTATGAGACTACTAACACCAACTGGCTGGACCTCTTGTTGAATTAGGTCAGTCACTTTAAATGGTGATTATTTATGCAGCCACTTATCTTACATTACATATTATTATTAAATTGACACTACTTTGTAGAAATCTGCTTCACTTCTGTTTTGTAAAATTGTTATTTTAGAAATTTCTAATTCTATGGACTATGACAGATTTATAAAATCAGTAAAAAGGAGAAACATCCATGTGAGTAAATACTGGTTAGTAGGCACTGTAAATGAGCTCATTTGAACAGAAAAAAAACGTATCAAATAAACCATCTAGGATATTAGGTTTACATTTCAGTGCTGTACAGATCATAACTGACAGTAAAGACATGTGCAGCCTTATGGAGACAAAACATTTAAGTTTCAATCTCATTCAAGTCTACAAATCTATAATCTCCAATCCTAAAAACAAAATGAGGGCATCAGATAATAATAGGGAGAGAGAATAAACCTTTTGGAGTGTGTTTGTGTGCAGACTGTTCCTGCACAATTAGCTGTCTTGTTGCTGGGGGCAAACACACGTCGAGCAGCTGTGACTCGAAGATCAACATTTGGACAGTGATTCATTTCATAATGATCAGTTTATTCCAACATTGTGTGCTCAACAATCTCAAACAGATGTGAGCCTGAAGGTTTCAACTCCGGTCAAAGACACAAACTCACCTGATAACATGTTTGACAAGAATGTTTGTCGTTTTGTTTTTTTTTTTTACAAAAAGGGTGATGTTTTCATCAGTGCCAAAGAGGCGCACTGAGGTACTGCTGAATCTGCTGTCCTATAGTGCCCTCTCCTGGTGGACATGGTGAGTAACTCATTACGGTACCAATAAACAGAAATGACTGTGGCATGCATATTAAAAGATAAAAGATACTAATGTAAACTAAACTGATTGGACATGAAAGCCTGCTTGGGTTTTGCAAAGAAAGCACCTGATGGACTCTCAGACTGTGGGAAACAAGATTTTCTGGTCTGATGAAACCAAGATTAAACTGTTTGGTTCTCAGCCCTAAAGGTTATGTCTGGAGGAAACCAGGCACCGCTCATCAGCTGTCCAATACCATCCCAACAGTGAAGCATGGTGGTGTGGCAGCATCATGCTGCGGGGGTGTTTTCAGCAGCAGGAGAAAAGGCTGAAAGGAGAAAAGTACAGATATCCTCAATGACAACCTGTTCCACAGCACTCAGGACCTCAGACTTGGAAAAGGGTTCACTTCAAATATGACAATGACCCTACGCACACAGCCTAGACAACACAGGAGTGGCTCTAATACAACTCTGTCAAAGTCCTAGAGTAGCCCAGCCAGAGCCCTGACTTGAACCCTAAACATCTCAGGAGAGACTGGAAAAAGGCTATCCACTGACGGTCCCCATCCAGTGGTTGAGAGAATTTGCAAAGATAAAATGGCAGAAAATCCCCCAGTCCAGGTTTGTAAAGCTTGTTCTGTCATATTCAAAAGACTCAAGGCTGTAATTGCTGCCGAAGGAGCTTCAACTAAGCACTGAGTAAATGATCAGAATACTTGGGATGTTTCAGTTTGTTTATTTTTTTTAATTAATTTTCAAAAATGTCAAAGATTCTGTTTTCACTTTGTTATGGGGTACTGATTGTAGATTAATGAGAATGAAATTGAGTTCAAATGACTGTTGCATCAGGCTGCAAAATAACAAAATTGAAAAAGTGCAGGGAGTTGGAATACTTTCTGAATGCATTATAGGTCAAAATATCCCCAAATGGAGCAGCTACTGATTCTTTTTGTTACTCTGATCAGTGTGCCTTGCAATGTTCTGAAGTCCTTGACTATAGAGTCTTATCTTCCTGATGGACACAGATTCACCCAACAATCTCACCTAAACGAAATTGATTCCTTGTTAGCAATCCATCCCAGAACATCCTCCTGAGGATTTAGGCTCACATTTGGCTCCGTCTGTGTCAGGCAGAGCTCTAAGCTGCCCCAGAAAGCCGACCACAAGTTGCATGTGGTTGTAAACCGCATTTAACATTTTTTTTTTAAATGTATTATAATCATTCATTAAAATTCATTTATAGAGCAGAATGTGTAATTTTCAAACTATGGAATTAGTTTGAAAAATATATGATATATTCAAAGGAAGCCTTATGAATGAAGTAGAAGTATATCAAAAACATTATGTTTAGGCTTGTTTTGTATAAATGACAAGCTATCTTGCCTTTCTCTCATTCTTGGAGCACTGACTAAACCTATCTCAGGGGGCCTGAGGGGTCTAAATTCCTCAGAAGGGTCTGGCAGGTCTGACAGGTGTTTTAGCCCCAGACCTGGTGTCCTTTTTTTAAAGATTATTTTTGGGCATTTATTAGATAGAGGAGGACAGTGGATAGAGTCGGAAACAGGGTCAAGAGTCAAGGAGGGACATGCGGTAAAGGGCCTCAGGCCGGATTCAAACCCCGGCTGCCCGCGTACGTGGGGAGTGCCTTTAACCACTAGGCCACCTGCTCCCCAATGGTGTCCTTTTTTAACAATTAGTTCCCGGGGGCTTTTCTGCCTTTATTTTGATAGGACAGCTGAAGAGAGATAAGAAATATGGTGAGAGAGAGTAGGGGGGAAACCTGCACCATACAGCGCTGAGACTGGGAATGGATCCCAACACCAGTGCATTGAGGACTACAGCCTCTGTACACAGGAAAATCTAGGGGTAATTTTTCCAGAGTTAAAATCATTTTACTCAAAAATAGTAAAATTTACTCTTCATTGAGTATATTCATTACCAGCCACCATGAGAGTTGGAGCAAAAACACAGAGTAAATTCTGCTGAGTAAAACTTTTAACCACACCCACTTAAGTTTCAACTCAGCTGCCATCACTCATGGCCGGTCACAGCTGCAGCTCGTTAGGTGTCCCAGCTGCAGATAATCCTTGGCAATCAAGATCTCCTCACCAGGTGATGAACCTTCAGACACCTTTGTACTACAGCTTCTAGTCAGGTAACTCCTCTTCAACCTTTGATGATCTAGTGATTTCTCAGTGAATTTTTTATTTATTTTTTTTTTCGCCCTGTCTAACTCCATTTGTCCTGTTTTTTCTGCAGCGTCTCCGCCTCTCTGCCAGTGCTGTTTCCAACCATCAGCCAGTACACTCACCTTCATTTGCACTATTGCTGTCAAATAAACTTCTTTAACTTTATCACCTCGTCTCATGCTCTGCTCCTGAGTTCTTGTCATATGTTCATCACAGTTGTCTTGTAATATTAGAACACTGTCTAATATGTACAGGCAAAAACTCCTCTTTTGTTGTTACACCTTCTATAGGTGGAAAGGCAGAATTATCTATTAAGGGGAAAATGTAGCTCTATATAAAGAGGAAGATCAGTCTAGTTAGAGTAAGATACACTTCTACATAACCATTACCCAATTCTATATGGAGTAGAAATTGTTCAGTAATGAGTAGAAACATTTCTATAAGGAATGAAAAATACTTCTGAAAGGACTAAATGAAACACTGTATTGAGAAAAAACAGCTCTGTAATGAATAAACTATGGTCTGAACTACTCTGTAGTGAGTACAGTTGCTGTAGAGTTGTTTTTATTTTGTTCATGGTGGAGTACATAATCATCATCTAGAGTTAAATAACAAAACACTTTTTAGAGTAAAAACAACTCTGAAAACATTATTCTGCAAGCAGAGTATATTTTACTCCAAATAGACTGGGACCAAATGTTATATTTTTCTGAGTAAAATTTTACTCAATTTGAGTAAAATTTACGCAGGTAAATTTAGTGTGTATATGGGCACCTGCTCCACCCACTGAATTAAACCGGTCTAGTAACTAACCGGTTTACATTTTTTTGAGCTTACTGATTCAAGATTGGCTGTGGGAGACGTGATATGCTTTTGTTTTTAAAACAAACTGTTAACAAACAGATGTTCTATTTTTCCATTCAAAGAGACGCTGCAGACAGTTACCAATGCATACAACTTAGTGGATAAACCTACAAGAGAGTGCAATACAAAAGATGGTGCAAAAAGCTCAACTCTGATTGATCATATTTTCATTGAGTGAAATTATTTATTTTTAAATGCAATACCCATCCCAGTAGGGTGCAGTGATCACAATTTAGCAAGAAAGCCAAAAGGTTCATAAATTAGGACTAAGAGTGTTATTTAAGATCAATGAGGAAATTTTCTCCTTTAGTCCTTTCAAGATAATATTTGTTGGGATCTTGCAGTATGGAGGGATTTTTTCCTTCAGAAGGTCTTTCAAAGGGTGGATTTGTATTTTCTATTTTAGGTTAATAGTAGATTTTCGTGAGAAAATAAACATGTAAAAGCCCGTTTATTTGAGACAGTATTTATTAAAGACTTTTATTTTTAAGGACTGTTAGCGGAAGTGCCACTGTTGTTGCTGTTAGCGGTGCATTCGTGTGGTGTCGAAGTGATCGGAAAATGACGTTAAGATTGTTAAAAGTTATCTCCAAGTCCATTTAGGGTCTATAATCCCAACATTTGAGAGTCAGAATTATTTTGGATATGTTACCTGATGTACAGATTTGACGGGATTGCCGTCATACTTAGAATTATGTCAGAAAAACGTGAATGTTTATTATTTGGCGCAACAGTAAATAACTTTTTTGGCTCATTTGCTGAAAGGAATTTGGTTATAAGCCACATCCCAAACACCCATTTCAGTGCTGAACTATTAAAGAAAATACATGTTCCTTTTATTTAAAAAAAAATAAATAAATCCAAACTACGTCTTAAAACTCACGAACACGCAATTGAGATCACGGAGCATGAGAATTCCGATTATCTGTGAGTACATGAACGCATGCATACCGAACAATGTTGTTTGTCAGCTGACCAGAAGTGCTGCTGGCTGTGAAATGGATTTCTGTGTTTCTGTGTCGGAGTTACATTTTTTTAGCAAAGACAGAAGCCACAACAACACGGGAATCTCCAAGTGAACACTAAGGTACGTTTATGTGTTATTATATGACCTTTCTATAAGGTTACAGCCCGGTATAGTGACGTTAGCTACGTGTATGAGTAGTTTCTACACCCATATTTTGCGTTTCATTTTAGTTTACATGTTTACAAACTGCTGTCAACACTGTTTTAATAAAAGCGGACATGCCTTTTCTGCCTTAAGGGCGTAACAATGATGACAGTGGCAGAGGAATCGTAATAATTTACTTATAAACTCTTAACAGAATCAAGTGAAGTGTACGTGTGGAATGATCAGAGCCATGCTGTAAGGATTAGTCTTTTACATTTGACTCCGTGTAATCTCTTTTACTGGTGTAAGCATCATGTGAAGACTGGTTCCTCATTAGTTGCACACATGATGCTTTAAGATGCAAGGTCAGCTTTGTTCTGTCATGGCAGTCTTCCTTTAACCTCCTTAAATAGTTTCAGTAATAGCCTCATTATGTTGGTGAGGAGTGCTGGTGAAAGTCTGTTACTCTATTTCTGTCATTAGTAGAAACAGAGACATGCATCTTCCACTTAGTGAGGATATACAATGCCTGTAAAAAGTATTCACCCCCTTGGATGTTTTACGCTTTTATTGATTTCCACACATTGCTGTCACATAGCAGTAATTCTAACACCTTTAAAAATAATGATGATATTGGCGGTACAGTGGTGGAAAAGTAATAAAAGTCCAATACACACGTGGACAAATTTGTTGGTACCCTTCCCTTAAAGACAGAAAAACCCACAATGGTCAGTGAAATAACTTAAGACTAACAAAATTAATATAATAAATAAAAACACACTAATGAAACTGGCCAGAAGAAAATTGATGGTACCCTTAGAAAAGATGTGAAATAATGTGACCATAGGGACATGTTAAACTAAGGTGTCTCATGTAATTAGCATCTTAGGTGTTTTCAAACTTGAAATCAGTAAGTCTGCCTGTTTAAAGGGTGAAAAGTAGTCTCTGTGCTGTTTGGTATCATGGTGTGTACCACACTGAACATGGACCACAGAAAGCTAAGGAGACAGTTGTCCCAGGAGACTAGAAAGAAAACGATAAGCTTGTTAAAGGTAAAGGCTGTAAGACCATCTCCAAGCAGTTTGATGTTCCTGTGACTACAGCTGACCATATCATTCAGAGGTTTAAGGTCCATGGAACTACAGCTAATCTCCCTGGATGTGGCCCCAAGAGGAAAATTGATGACAAATTGAAGAGATGGACAATACAAATGGTAACCAAAGAGACAAGAACAACTCACCAAAGAGATTAGAGGTGAACTCCAAGGCCAAGGTACATCAGTGTCAGAACACATCGCTGTTTGAGCCAGGGTGGACTTCATGGAAGACGACCGAGGAAGGCTCCAATGTTGAAAGCAAATCATAAAAAGGAGGGCTGGAATTTGCAAAAATATTTGGGCTGAAAGATTTGGGAAAATAATCTAATTGCAATGTTTTTTTTTTCATTCATTCAGTTATTAAAGGGAGTTTCTATTTTTATGTTGTTCTCATATTTAATAAGAAAACGTATAAAAAAGTAGGGTTTCTGTAGACTATTCTAAAAAATTTCTGTGGATGATTGCATGATCTGTAATGCATAACATTTCTGCTGCAAAGAAAAGTTTTAAACTGCTATTTGACACAAATTTCAGGCTTCTGCAATTTGAAAATTGCAGCATTGTGATTTAATCTAATTTTCGATTAATTGCCCAGCCCTAATGCATATTGACAGGCCACAAAGCTTCTGGGAGAATGCACTTTGAAAAGATGAGACAAAACCAGAGCTTTTTGGTGAGTCGCATCAGCTCTATGTTCACAGATGCAAAAGTGAAGCATTTAAAGAAAAGAAGACCATAGCTACAGTGAAACATGGAGGAGACTCGGTTATGTTCTGGGGCTGCTTTGCTGCATCTGGCACAGAGTGTCTTGAATGTGTGCGGGGTGCAATGAAATCTCAAGATTATCAAGGCATTCTGAAGCAAAATGAGTGAAAACGCTTGGTCTCAGTTGCAGGTTATGGGTCCTCCAACAGGATAATGACGCAAAACAAACAGCAAAAAACAGCCAAGAATGGCTGAGAACAAAACACTGGACTATTCTGAAGTGACCTTCTATGAGCCCTGATCTAAAACCTGTTGATCATCGGGGGAAGGAGCTGGAACATGCGGTCTGGAGAAGGCGCCTGACAAACCTGAGACAGCTGGAGCAGTTTGCTCATGAGGAGTGGGTCAAAATACCTGTGTGCAGGTGCAGAAGTCTCAGTGAGAGTTACAGCAATCACTTGATTGCGGTGATTGCCTCAAAGCGTTGTGCAACCAAAAAGTTTTAAGTAAAGGATACCATCATTTTTGTCCAGGCCCATTTCATTTTTTTTTAAAACTATTCTGTTGAACCACAATTCAAACACAATGTCTGATTTTAATTAGTTATTTTTCCCTATTTTTTATTTATTATTACTTTTGTCAGTTTCAGTTTATTTCACTGACCTTTGTGGGCTTTTCTTTCTTTAATGGAAGGGTACCAATTTTGTCCACGTGTGTATGTCAGTCCTTGTCTAATAAAAACCTCTTCATTGTTTAAAGGGTCTTGAGCATGACAAAGGACAACTACTCTGTTTTGGCTCTTACAGTATCTTAAATGTGCCTCTCTAATAGGATAAATTTAGAAAAAATGCATTTAAATGTGCCCAGAATGATAAGATTAAATATGACTTCTAACACTGCAGCATCACAGGGTCTGGATTATTGTGCTGATCTCTATCAGGCACAGCACCAAAGTCCCTGCAGACAATGGCTTCACGAGAAACAGTCTGCCCTTTACACTCTGAACAAGAATAAGTAAGCATATTTCCTAACACGCTTAATGAACATGATTATTTCCATCTGATCATTTATAGAGATTTTTCTTTTTTTCACAGCTCTCTGTTTAACACTTTCTGTCTTGGTGTTCATCCTTTCTCTCTGCCTTCTTTTTCCTCCTTCATCCTTGCTTTGTGAGTATTCTGTGTTCTGTCTGTAAACATGGATGGCACGGAGCCTGTGCAGCCTAGTCTGAACTCCGCCTACATCCCATCTGCAAACCACCATGTATCCGAGGACGAGGAGAGCGAGGATACGAGTCCCTCTGCGTCCCTCCTGCCCAAACATTCATCAGTTCCCCTGGCTGTTCGCTACAGTCCAGAGGACTCGTACAATCTGGTGTACATCATTTTCTTTCTGATGGGCATCGGCTCACTGCTTCCCTGGAACTTCTTCATCACAGCCAAACACTACTGGCTCTACAAGCTGAGCAACAACACTAATGATGCGAGCGGCAGGGAGCAACATTCGCCGCTAAGTGTAAGTGAGAGGGAAACATAGCTTATGTCAGTTCACAGGAAGGTGCACATTTGTGCCATTCTGCATGCTTGTTGTGGAACTGTGATGACCCTGTTCATGAGGACTGAGTGTCTTTTCACATCCAACCCAAATCAATTGCAGCACAATCAGAAATACCAGAAAGCTTATTTAGGGTAACTAAGGTGAAAGTACCAGAAAGACTGAATCAAGTTTATCTGCAGTTTGTACACAAAACATTTATTTGTTTCAAGAAAAGTACCACAAAGACACATGCAGTCTGTGCTAGGGGTGTCATAGCACCAGATTTGTACTCCGTATAGATGAGGAAACGAATGGAAGTAGGCTGCTTGTGCTTGCATTTGGTCAGAAAAAAGTGGCATCTTTGCATTCTTACTAAATCTGCTGCTGCAGGGTATACGATTAAAAGCATGTTGCGAAGATGGTTGTTTTTTTACAACAAATATTCATGCTTAAACATGTAAAGATCACCAAATGGAGAAGAGGTACACTTTAAATGATCCAAAATTTTTATTTATGGAAATCTACGCCATGACTCCTTTGCATTCAAGAAACAAAACAGAACATTTATGCTTTGAAATAGTTTATATCCACAGAGTGCCAGATTGCCTGCTTTTGGCACTGTAGGTGCTTTTCAATCACAAGAACTACTAATGTTTGAGGAGCTCTGTGCTTTTTGACTACAGGAACCAGGGTCTAAATTTAGTAGAAAATCTGCCATTAAAGGGATATTTCAGGATTTTTGAAGTGGTATGAGGTACTTGGCTATAGTAGTGGCATTAGCCTCCTGTGATTTCTGTGAAAGTTGCTTCTGTGGTTTTTTCGAGCTCAGGGAGATCCACTGCATAATGACTCTAGATTTGTAGTTTAACGAGTTTTCCATAAAAATTGGCCAAGAAAATATGTTGGCTCACCTGTACACTGTGTTGAAAACATGCAGCACACTTCATTTCTCCCCAAAAACCCCTCTGTGTCCAGTCAATCACTGGAGGCTAATGCCACTACTACATCCAAGCACCTCATACGACCCAACTTCAAAAATACCGAAATATCCCTTTAAAGAGCTCCTGCTCAGAGGGTAGTACTTTCCAAGAGCCCAAGAATCATATGGGGGAGGCTGCGGTGCTGAACATTTCTTATTGGTTATTAGGTCAACATAGCCAGTGTCTCTAAGGCCCAGTTCAGAGAAAGATTCATGATGCTGGTGACAATTGCAGGTCTGAACCGAGCCATCACAGCTCAAATCAAGCACTCTGATGCTGCTGCCTGCTATTCAGTTTGCCAAGTCACAGATAGGGGTAGGATAAGATTTAATTGATGTTGATACCATTATTGATTCTGTTTTTTCGGTTTAGTTCTTCATCGATTCCTTCCTGTGAGTTTTCATTTTGGAAAAGTAGACTATATTGGTTTTCACTGTTAACAACTCAAATTATCTTTTTCTCTCTGAACTCTGAATAAGATGTATGCCACCTTCAGTGACGAGCACACTTCAAATGCTTGCTATAAGAAATAGTTGTGGGAGAACATGCTAAAATATACAACATTTCTCTTTTTCTTTGGAAATGTCTCAGTTAAAGCAAACTGCTCTCTGGATCTTCAATCCCTGAATTTGAATTAAATTACAAAACTACTGCTCATTTTCTTTAAAAGACAAAACCTTAAAATAAATAAAAAACTAGTCTCTGCATCCTAGATCTCTGGATGTGTAAAAAGAAAATGAAATCTTGTATAGAATTAAAAGTTCTTGAGCATGAAATCACTGATGGAATTGAAGCCACACTTTCAACCACTTAAGGATGGCCACACACTACAGAATTTAAAGCCAGATTTGAGGCAAGATTTTACTTCCTTGACTTCTCTGTTCTTGTTCGCTTTGCTGACTGCCTCAAGACCTTGTTTTGGAAGTAGGGCGGGGAATCAGCTGCGCATGAAAACAGGACAGGTGGTGCTGTATAAGCTAGTACCTGAGATAATCGAGGCTGTAGAGGCCAAACTTGTCTTTGGACAATTAATTATTCTTGGTGGATATTGTTATAACAAGATGGAGCTAGAAAAGACTTCTTGTCTTAATATGTGCCATTTAATTTCACTGCCATGTTATGACAAGGGGGATTAAGTGATGGATCACTCTCGTGCTCGTGGATATATGTTACATGTTATCATGACTTTTCAATGATTTCTAATCTCAGTGAGGTTTTCTTCTTCACGTTTGTACCCTTAAATAAGGGTTAAATAATAAATAAAATGACGACAAACGCACATGAAGAAACAGTAAATGTGCAGAACTGTCCTTATTGTAGTTGCAGATTTATTGTGCCTTCTCTCGTTGGAGCAGTGTGAACTGGTCTGCCTTTAGAACATCACAGAGTGGCCTGTTGCAAGTTTCAACCCATCTCACTGCAAATCTTTGGTCTGAACTGGACATCAGATAACTTCCCAGATCATTAGCATTATTAAAGTAGATAGATATTCACTGTGGCCTCAGTCAGTTTAAGAGCTGAAGCTTTCAGAGGAGAGACAAAACATCTTAAACAATCTTAACCAAGTCTAGTTGCCTCTGTAAAGATCAAGCTTTGGAAAACAAGGATGAATGAAAACCTACACAGACATTTGATAAGATTATGATTCTCTTTTATAGATTATATACTGTGTCTGTACCTCAAACAGGACCCTTCATTACAATACAACCAAGCATAAATAAATAAAGGTCTAAATCACAAAACTGTAATTAAATTTAAATCACATCATCATTTTTATTAAATGGTACAGAATACGTCAAGCAGAGAGTTTGCCTAACCTAGCAAAAGTGACCAAGCATGCTGTGGCTTGACAGCAGTAGCTGTGAGAGAGCTCTCTAATTGGTTGGTCAGCAGAACAATTAGAGCACCAACAAAGAGTCAAATGTCAAAAACTGCAGGCCAACTCCTGCTCCCTGTTTAAATGTCACTAAGGCATGTGCAAAATTTTTCAAAACTGCCATTCAAGACAATGTGAAGGAGTTAGGCTGCAATTATTTTGAGTATATTCATTCCTCTCCTAAGCTCTCGTCTTATGAAATAGATGTTTCTTTTATAAACTGTCACTTTTTGATACCATCAACTGTTTAAGCAATTGTATTGTTTTAAAACAAAGGTATAAAGGTATTAACAACCCTGGCAGCCTTACTTCAGGTTCTGTTTAGCTATTGTTTTAGTAGAAATAAATCTCTTTACACAGTAAAGTAGGTGTCTGTTTTTCTCACATTTAAGCCTGTTTTGATTTTGACCAAGAAACCAAAACAAACATGAGGAAGAACAGAAGTTGGCTGATTTATATTCAGTCGTGTTTCACTTCCTGTTTTATGAGATTTTATGTGAGCACATGAGTTTCTGAATGTAAATATGTTCTTTGTCTTTCTTTTCACAGGACTACTTTGAAAGCTATCTGACCATAGCCTCCACAGTGCCCTCTGTGTTGTGTCTGATACTCAACTACTTCCTGGTGAACAGGTGATTGCACGCATGTACACACACAGCACAATCCTCTGAGTTATTCTTTTATTGTGACTTTTACTGGTCCTCGTGTTACACTGAATTTAGGGCTTTTGCAAGGCACATCTAAAAGACTCTCTGTCTTGTCTTGTAATATAAATCAGCCTTTGTACTTGATTTTAATGCTTCCTCTTCTTCCTGAACTCAGCCTGTGCTAGACTAAGATAACACAAAGAAAGTTTTTTTTTTTTTTTGAAAATAGACCTGTATGAAATAGTAGTCACTTTAATAGAACTACCATCACCAGTGTGAAAACTTCCAGTAGCCATTAAGCCAAATCAAAACAAAGATTTCAGTGCTTCATTTCAGTACCCCACCACCCCCAGTGTGACCCCCTAACAACCCAAGGAAAGGCACAAAATACCGTATGGAATGTCATTTATGTTGTCCTACATATTTTATGTCTGCAGAGCATGAAGGACTTTATTCACTTTGTTGCCAAGCCCTCATTTCTGCAGGGATAAAATGAAGTTTGGGTGCATATAGACAACAGATCATTATGCATTAGTATAATATTTAGGGCCATAGCCCTAGGGCCAAGAGGTGTGAGGACCCAATTGTAATTGCTGATTGATTGATTTTGATGCCCTTAACATGTTCAAAAAATATATGAAATTTTGCAGTGCCTTGTGAAAGATGTGATATTTTTTGGGTCTCCAATGCACCCATACTGAATTGGCTCATTAGCCCCCCCTAAAAGTGTTCAATGGTAAAGCTTTCCTTCTTTAACTTTTGTCATAGATTTCTGGAATTTTGTAAGTAGGTGTGGCTTGGGGAGATCTATAAAAAATATACTTGGACTATGTCTCTAACTCCAACAGGAATCCTGCCATTTTGAACAAATTTGCCAAAATTGGGGCTTTTTGGGCCTGTTCCAGCCGTTGTAACTTTTTAAACTCCACCTAGGGCATTCATCAAATCCTCTTGTTGTATGGCATACTGCTAGATGAGACCTTGCTCATGAAAATTTATCAAAAACTTTTTCATAAGTCAAAAGGTGTGGTAGTGGAGAGCCCTTAAATATGTACTTTTTTTTTTTTTTTCAAAAACAGGAAGTTGTTTATAACTCAGCTTGGCATTGTCTTATAAGACTCAAACTTCCTGTGTTTAGGAAGGGTCCATGCCCACACAGATTCATATAGTAATATCTTTTATAGATCATGGCGCCTTCTAGTGGTGACAGGAAATGTCAAGGCTTATGGTACATGCTGCTGTTTAAAGTTCCTTTATGGTAAAACACAGTATATTTCAGAGGTCGTATTTGAACTAACTAGTTTGAGGGTGTTCCTCAAAACAACTTCATCTTGGGTGTGTAGTAAGGAGAGATGCTATAGATTAAAAGTTATCAAAAACTTTTTTATTAGTCAAAGGATGTGGCCATGGGGGCTCCTCAAATTTCAAAGTCTCACCATGTCATGCAAATGCCTGGTTCTCACAAAAAATTCCATTAATTACAAGACTGGCCAAATTGGACTAAAATTTGCCCAGGTAAATCCTTAGATGTTGACCTTACTCAAAGGTCTTTTTTAAAAGGCGTGGCCCTGACAATTTTCATTTGCCATGAAACAGGAAGTAGAATTTTCTGGGTTCGAAAAATCAGTTTTAGAGTAATGAAAATTGGCACAAAAAACTAGCGGCAAATTGAGATGATTGGTCTGATTATTGTTGGTGGGCATGGCTTATTGACTCAGCGCCCCCTACACTGTTAAAAAGTCAATAATTTCAAGGAAAGAAAATATCTTTTTCAAAGAAAAATATTAATGCTATGGGAGAGTGTCATGGCCCCTTCCTCTAAGATGTGGCTGGATGGTTTGACTAACAAGATCCACTATTTCTTTATAGTTCAGATTTTCCTTCTTATTCCATATAATTCACTTTTTATTGTTATCTGAAAAGAACCTGTGCTTGTATCTGCATTTCACTTATCTGTTTCAATGCACAATCACATTAGTGAAAATACAAAATAAGACTTGAATGTAAAAGAAAAATCAGTTTGAAACGGTTTTGCAATGAAATAATGAAAAATGAAAAAAAGTTTTTTGGAAAAGGCACATTTTTAACATATTAAACATAAATTTTCACTTTTAATAAGGGAAATGTAAGTATCTGGCCTCTTGGATTTGTTGTTATATTTGGTCTGTAATAGTTACAGTAATGGTGTAAACCTGTTGTACACAAACCTGACTTAGTCAAACCAGAAGTTTCAAAATTATTCCAACAGTTGTGGTGTTTTTGTTGATAACACAATCATAGTCGATCTCTACCTGATCTCATACCATGTTTGTTTGTGTCATGTTGGCAGGATGTCTGCACAAGTGCGGATCCTGTCATCTCTTTTTGTGATCCTGGTGGTCTTCATTTTGACCACGGCGCTGGTGAAGGTGGACGTGTCGGACTGCAGGGTGGAGTTCTTTGCTGGCACACTAGCTTGTGTGGCTATCGTCAGCGGAGCCTCAAACCTTTTCTCTGGCAGCGTGTTTGGAATCAGTGGGCATTTCCCCATGAGGATTTCCCAGGCTCTCATATCAGGTACAGTCCTTACCCAGGTCAAGAACCTCTTCAAAAGGGGTCCAGGCAACTGGGCTCATCCTCATTCTCTGTGAGCTACTTAAATTACTAATAAAGGCAGAAAAGTGCTATTTGTATTTGATTTATAAATGTAATTTAAGCGTTTAATGCTGGTGTCCTTAGTATTTGCATGTACACTGATGACCCTGTCTTCTCCCAGGTCAGGCCATGGGGGGCACACTGAGTGCTGTAGCATCAATAGTAGACCTGGCAGTGGCAAAGGATGTGACAGACAGCGCTCTGGTTTACTTCCTGACAGCTGACATCTTCATTCTGCTCTGCATCATCACATATCTCCTGCTCCCCAAGCTGGCATACTCAAGGTTAGTGTTAATCACAAATAGTATGATTCTCACACAGATCCATGAGCAACCTAATCAGAGCTGTATTAGTGGATTCAGGCTGGAGTCAGTGTATTAAGAGCTATGGCACAGAGATGTGTCCACAGTTTGGGCTGATTTGAGTTGCCATGTCATCTGCTACTGTAGGTCCACTGAGCTTTGTCAAGTTAAGAGTCAAGTCTGTCAGCCAGATTTTAGAGCACTTCATGCTTTCATCTGCTGAGAGACTTTATATAGATACTGATTTCCTTTTCCAGCAGGACTTGGCACCTGCACACAGTGAAGGCAAAACTACCAGATACTGGTTTGCTGACCCTGGTATTACTGTGTTTGATTGGCCAGCCAGCTGGTCTGACCTGAACCCCGTAGGGAATCTTTGGGGAAATGTCAAGAGGAAGATGAGAGACTCCAGACTCAACAATATAGATGAGCTGAAGGCTGCTATCAGAGCAACCTGGGCTTCATAACAACCCAGCAGTGCCAGAGGCTGATTGACTCCACGCCACATTACATAGATGCAGTAATGAGCATAATTTTCCAGAAGGTCAAAATTTCTGAATTATAAATCCTTGTTTGGACTCATGTTTTGTGATATTTTGAGATTATGAGATAGTGGATTATTTATTTTTGTGAACTGTGTGCCTTGACTAAAATTAGACCCTTGTTCCTGTGGTCAAAAGGCACAAATACTCTCAAGACTCCCAGCTTTAATAGGCTGCCCCCCCAATTCCCAACTCCTATCCAGTGACCCCCTAACAGGTTAAGAGCTGTGCATAATGGACAAATAAATGCGTTCTTAGCATTGTCCATTCATCTGGACACTAGAAAGTACAGACACTATCTGTGTGAATAACCTTCCATTGCAATTCTTTAAACTCCCACAAGATGGTGATAAAGTAAAGAAATTGCACAGTGTTGTTGATTTACTCAAATTACCTTTTGTAGTTATTTTGTTTTCATATTTCAAGCTTTAAACTACTGTTTAATTAATCATTGAATATCCATTGTTTTATCCATTATCCATTATTGACATAATGCTGCGTTTAACCCACATGTATAAATGAAATTTTAAAGGTTCTTAAGTTTAACTTGGCCATGAAGCTCCCTCCAACTGTACCTTTGCTTAATGCTTCTTAGTGCTTTGTTCATGATGGATTTATGTTGGGTCAGTGTAAATTAGACCATCTTTTTTTGAGAAGTGTCCCGAGATTTAAAAAAAAAACATCTAAAAAAATGCTGTGAATCAAGGCTATACAAATGAAGATGAAAGTTAAGTACAATCAAATCATCAAAGGTACTTTGGTCTTATAAACGTCACATTTGGCTGAAAATGTTCGTCAAAAGATCTCACTTTTCAGAGACTTTCAAACTCAGCGATTCTAAACACACTTTATATTTATTTTTCCCTTGTAGACACTACATGCTTGCAGCATCAAGCAGCAGCCCAGGTGTGATAAATGATGGAGGAGCAGCAGCAGCCAGCAGCATCCCTCCTCTGCAGCCCATCCTCAGAAAGACGTGGGTGCTCGGCCTGAGCGTCTTCTACGTCTTCTTCGTCTCCATCATGGTCTTCCCTGCCATCTCTTCGGGGATCCAGTCCGTTCACAATGACAGCGGCAGCCCCTGGACAACCACATATTTCATTCCTCTCACCAGTTTCCTCTTGTACAATGTAGCTGACTTCTGTGGCAGGCAGGCCACAGCCTGGCTGCAGCTCCCCGGTCCCACCAGCCGAGTCCTGCCTCTGCTTGTGTTAAGTCGCACCATCATAGTGCCACTTCTTATGTTCTGCAACTACCAGCCAAGAGACCATATCCACACTGTGTTTTTCACCCATGACATTTACCCTGTAGTCTTTAACTGCCTGTTAGGCCTCTCCAACGGCTACCTAGGCACTCTGCCGATGATCTACGGCCCTAAGGTGGTACCTCGAGAACTGGCGGAGGCCACAGGAGTGGTCATGTCCTTCTTCCTCACTTTAGGACTGGCTGTTGGGTCTGCTTTCTCTGTTCTACTTGTGCACATCATCTGAGCAGGCTCCTAAGCACTCACATCATCAGAAACAGGGGTACAAGTGAACTCTACAGCAGATAGGAGCTGGACAGTCGAGTCAGTGAGCTGTCAGCTGATTAAAAACAAAGAGAAGGAGAGCAAGTCTCCTTCCGTGAGGGAACGTGCTGCTAATATTGTTCTCATATCAGATTTACCATAAGAATAAACTTCATCATGCCTTACAGTAGCATTAATTGTTATACCACAGTTGTGATTCTCAACTGGTTTAACCTGAGGACCCACCACTTCCTTCGTGTCAAATCACATCCAAAATTTTCCCAAAATTTTCCCATTTATTTGATAAGTGATTTTGCAGTTTGGAGCTTACACCATGTCCCAACAGCATGTGAGCGTTAGACATTGTGTCACATTGTACACTCACTTGCTGTCCGCATTGCACCCTTAAAAAGAAGTGTCTGTCTAGGAAATTTTAGTTTCAGCTTGTAAAAAATAGGACATCTAGCACTTTTATTTTAAGAGCAGAGAAACAGATGGGGGGTTTGTATTGACGAGCTTTGATCTGAATAGTTTTTCCTCTGTGTTTACACAGGTCAGAACACAATAAATGTCTCACAGGGAAGCAGATATAAGTAGTGCACAGCTTTCTCCACTTTGTAAAACATGCTAACTACTCTGCAGAGTGAGGAAAGTGAAAGAAAACCAAGGAAATATTTCTGTCCAACACTCCTTGTGCCTTGTCATCTTCCTCTTCTGTTGATTTTTGCCTATCTCAATGTGAGCAACAGAAAAGAAAATAGGAACTGAGGAAAATGTTGCGCTGTACTACATCGGTATGAATCAGTGTAGTCAACCTGATTTCATCGCTGCCTAGGGGGGCCAGTATCATTGGCATGATATCTGTATCGGACAATACCAGTTTTAACTGTCGATTTCCCTGCTCCTCTCTCAGCTCCACTTGACTCAGCCTCTCTTTGCACCAGAGACACATGGTGTTCTTTCCGATATAAAAAGATGTGTGTATATTGGTATCAGAGAAAATGAGGTTGGAATAATTGTCATATTTTATATAGGCAAAAATTCAATGTTTTGCAATCCTAGACATCTAGTTAGGACATGGTGTCAGATGGACCAAATCATATAAAAACAAACATGTTTTAAAAGCAGATATTCAGGGAGGATATGCATGCATGGATACATTTTATTTTCACTATTTTCCCTTGATAATATTTGCATTTTGGTTGTTTTCTAAAAATCTCAAGAAATTAAAGGTACTATGTGTAAAAATGGAAATATTAAAGCCCAGTTCAGACCAGATATTTGCGACGGGACAATGCAGTTTTAGAATGTCGCTGCCAATGGTTGCAGCCTTATGAACTGAGCCTTTGCAGCTCGAAGAAAGCCGTCTGATGCTGTTGCCTGCAGTTCAGCTTGTCAAGTTGCATTCAGCCGGTTGCAGGGTGTTGCAAGCAGATAAACCAGAAGAAGGGAAGTAGAAATATTGAAAAGGCTCTCGTTTTTGCTGCTCTGGTCATTAGCAGGATGTGCTGCACTATATGATTTAATACATGTAGGAGCTAGATACATCAGTGAAATTTTTTTTTATCTTCTTTATAACAAGACTGAGCTAGCAAAGCACTTTCATGTTTATATGTGCCGTGAAACTTCGCTACCGTGCTACGATGACGACATAGTAATGCACAGGAATCAAACAGCCTGACGTTATGCACTATCATGATGAAAAAGATGCATGGAAAACAGTTTATGTGCAAGACTGTTCCCATCGTTGAGAAAGATTTAGATAGATTAATTCGCCGTACCTTCAGAAATAAATCACAGAGTGACTGTGAGAAACTGCTATGGAAATACTGACAGGTGACAGAGTGGCACATTGCAAGCTCGTTTGAGCTCGTCTCGTCATGAATGTTTGGTCTGAACTGAGCTTTAGAGACATCTAACTGTCAGATCCTAGACTGCAACACTCACTCCTGGAGGTAACAGTGCCAAACACTGGAATTTAAACAAACCATAACTGTGAAATGGTCCCATGTAAGAACATGGTGGTGCAAGTTGGTGGAGTCCACGGAGTGGGACCCCTTATGTATACATAACAGACTTAATATAAGTTTATTAAGATGCAATGATTTTTTTTATGTTTTCAGGTGATTAAACACCAATTTAAACATACTTGTGAGAATTGTGTACCATTAAATGCTACGAAATACTTCACACTGTACCTTTAACAGATTAGCATGGGGAAACCAACTTTGTTTCCCAAGATAATTTAGTTCAGATCTTTAGAAAACAACAAATATTTGTTTGTTATTAAAGCAAAATGGAGCAAAAGAAAATATATGGATGCATTTCAGCTTAGGGCCTCGTTATATCAGAGACTTTTTGCTGCAGTTTTTTTTCCCAGGACAACATTCACAACCTGAAAGTAGCTTTGCAACAGGGCTGGAATTGGACTTTTTTTCTACCTGCCACTGAGGCTGGTGAATTAAAAAATCTACAAGCCATAAGCATTTTTTACCAGCCCTCTTTTTTAACAAGCAGCATTATTTAAAAAGGTTCAATATAATAATAAGGCTTATAGTATTTAAGTTATGGGGTCTTTAATGTGGGTTGGTGCATAAATAATCCTAAACATCGCTCATTTTAAACCTCTTTTTAGGACCACTTTGTTCTGTATTATTCAGCCATGCAGATGTTGGCAATGCTTCTACAGTGACACCAAATTCATAGGCATTTTCCTATATCATGAGCGTAAGACTTGCTATTTTGTGTGCAAAAAATTTCTGCCGTTTCACACCAGAAATTCAGGCTTTGTTTAGCCACTTTGGACTTGTGACAAGCAAGACATTGTTAACAGATGCACCAGTTGCAGTGGGAGACTGCTCTCATGATACTGAGTCAGACATCCCAGCATACAGCTGCCTGTCAACATTTGACAGCAGCTCTGACACAGGGGGAGGGAGGCAGGGTTTCTTGGTCAGTGAGTATGTAGGTCTGTTCTGCTTTTCTTATTGTCAGTAAGAACAAGCAGAAAAAGTGATTTAATTAATGCTGTTTACTCTGACTAAATCACTGTTGGGTTAGGCTACTTTTATTTACCTGCCCCAGTGGCTGGTAAGTTGGGCAGATTCACTTGACACTGTGCTAAAGTACGTGCATTTGGCTGGTGGCGGGTGCTAATTTTCCACCCCACTCTGCAACCAATATTTATATATTGTCAAGTCGAGAACAACTACATTAAAGTATTCAGGTGCTCCTTGGATGCTTGAGTTCCCACGTAGGGGTGTTTTTCTTCTCATGCATGGTGTATTTGTGAGCTTTGAAGTTGTACTGTGAAAAAACAGATGGCACAAAATGTATGTATCATTTTATGACTTCAGATTTTTCTAAGTCATTTTGTTTACAGCAACAAACGGTACTGACTTAACACCATATTGCGCATTATACATGGGGAAAATTGGCGAGAAATATGAGGTACTTAACCATCAACACATTTCCTTTCATACACCATCTTTCTGCTAAATATAAAAGAACTGCAGCACTTGCAGCCTTGCATACTCCATGTACAGAGGCTGTGGTGCTCCTATAAAATGTTTCCATTTGAGGATCCTGTTTTCCAATTTCTGATAAATGGGTTGTTTACACTTGTAAAGGTCTTAATGCGAGGAAGTGGTTCTCCAAGCTAAAAATGCAATCAGTGCAGTCCATAGGGGTCTCTTGTACATTTTTTTTTTACATGTATCTTGTGTAAGGGGAGAATATTTGTGCCAACTGAAGTCAGAGGGATATTTTTCAGTTCAACTTGAAGAGGCCAAAGTAGCATCACATCCTGAGGGATAGAACTGAACAAAGATGTGACTAAATCTTGTAGATCAGTGCCATCTGTTAACCTTAAAGCTTTATAAACCAAACATTTTCTGTTATGACTCTTTGATATCTGTATTTTATAATGGTACACTTGATAAAGTTAGTCCTTAGAGACATTCATGTGGGAAATGCATTATAGGTATACTCTTCAAACTGCGTGTAACTGATGACTGTTTTTCAAATGACAGTTTTGTAATTTTACATCTGCACAATAAAAGACAACTAATTACACTGATGCTAAAGTGAGTGGCTGTTAAGTTTTGTTAATCCACTTTCCTGATCTGCCAAGCGTCTTTGAGTAACTTTGATCAGTTTGTGTTGATTCTGGCGACCCCTGCAGACAAAGCAGTGCCTCTCATCTCAATTCTCGTCTCTTCTTTAGACATTGGTGGTGTTTTCTGAAGGAAAGATTCTTCTGTCTCTTAAAAGGAACCCTGCATTGTAGGACACATTGAGTTCATGGATCAGGGTTTTACAAACTTTTTAGTCATCAACAAATGCATGGACAAGTTTTATGCATCGCTTTGAGATGAGATGTGCCTGATTATTGTGATGTTGTAAAGAGGAAAGGAAAAATGACCTCTAATTGTTTTTCAAGGTAGCTGCACGGCGGCACAGGGGTTAGCGCTGTTGCCTCACAGCGAGAAGGTTCCTGGTTCGCTTCCCACTCAGGGCCTTTCTGTGCACGTTCTTGCTGTGCATGCATGGGTTCTCTCTGGGTACTCTGGCTTCCTTCCACCATTAAAAACACACTCATTAGATTAATTGAGCACTGGCAGTAGGTGTGAAAGTGAGCATGGTTGTCTGCAGTTGACTCGTGACCAGTCCACCGAGTACGCCGCCTCTCGCCCAGTGACAACTGGCTTCAGCCCTCCTGCGACCCCCAATGGGATAAACTTGTGTTTTATTTCGAACACGTTGACAAAGTATAAAGCATAAAAAAACAAAAACAAAAACAAAAAAAAACCAATAAATTTAGAAAAAGAAAAGAACAAGAGTGGAAAGATAATAAAAATGCATCGTCCATCACAGTTTTCATGTTCGAAAAGGAGTAGGAGGAAGTAAAACTTATCTAGTCCTACCCCTTATTCTCTAGTACGTTATCTCATACTTACAGATTGTCATTACATTTGTATTCATGAAAGTTACATAATTTAAAAATTATATACACAAATGTACAGATATACTGCACTGTGCAAAAATAACAAATAATTGGTGTAGAAAATGGATGGATGCTTTTCATGCGAGTGCTGAGGGATAGGGGCTGCACGGCGGTGCAAGGGTTAGTACTGCTGCCTCACAGCAAGAAGGTTCTAGGGTCACGTCCCGGTCAGGGCCTTTCTGTACAGTTTGCATGTCTGTGTGTGCATGGGTTCTCCAGCTTCCTCCAACCACCAAAAACACACTCATTAGGTTAAGTGGGGACTGTGGCTGTGAGTGTGCCTGGTTGTTTGCCTCTATACATCAGCCCTGAAATTTACTGTCCAGGGTGTATCCTACCTTTCGCCCAATGACAGCTTGGATAAGCTCCAGTCCTCGCAACTCTGAAAGTGTAGAAAACTGATGGATGGATGTTGAGAAACATATCCTGATCAAATAGAACTCTTAGATTTGTCAGTGGTATTGGATGCCAGGCTTATGCGTGTGAGAATAAAAGTCTTACTCTGACCAGCTTACAACTCCTTACAGAAGCTTCACAGCTTTAAACCTGTAATAAAGGGTTTAAATTAAATGAAGCATTCAAACTGGTGTTTTATAGAAGCAGGATGTAAGACCAGTTAGATTGGGATCATTTTATTGTTAAAAATTTACAGATCAACTGACAGTTGGCTCAGGCTTTGAAGCGGACAAACTGGAGATGCTTTCTGTTAGAAAGGCAGTGATTTACAAACAGTACGAAGAGTGCAAACAATTGGAGGTGATGGAGAGGTACAGTCTCAAAGTACCTCTATATCTGCTCCTTAAAAACAACAAAACACATTTTCTGTCTACAAAATATAAACTTGTTTAAGGATCAGAGACTGCTAAAATAAAAGCCTGTCATAAACACACCGAATCATCCGCCCTGTTCGCAGTCAGTCCTTCCAGGGAGAGGTGAGCAATAAAAGTGGCGGCTGGTCTGAAGATCTGTTAAAACAGGAGCTATCTGATGCTTTGTCAACATCATACAACACATGGAATTTATGTTCTAACTCACACCACAACCAGCTAGCGATATAGGTAAGCAATGCTGCACATCCAGACAGTGACGCTTTGTGATTCTGCTCTGTGAAGGAGTAACAGGTAGAGCTTAACACAAAATTACTCCCCCCACACCTCCCCACCACCCACCGGGGAAAAAAATAAACATGTCCAGTCCCTTTCCACCATGACATCATTCACAATATCAAAGTTAATTTACACAAACTGCAGTCATGTAAGTCCATTAAAAAGAAAAACAGGACAAAAATTAAAAGTAGGAAGCAGCTCTAGATTTCTTTTAATTCCCTACAGGTTGGTTTGTGCCCATCTTGCTCGTCCTCTATACCCACACGTGACGTTTGCAGTGAGCCACAGCCTGAAAGACAAAAACAAATGGTTAGACAGCAAAGAACACTTTAACACATGTGAATTTTTCTCTTTGAGGCTCAAAAATACCCCTTCAGGATCACATTTTGGGTGTGATAATATGATTAAACTACTCACATTGCACCGAGTCGCTGTCTCCATGTTCTTGCACCAGAATGCAGGTCCCCAGCTGCACTGCTCTGTTCCCAGCAGCCTGCGCTTGGCTTCAGGGCAGGCTCCCATTTTCTGTTTAACAAACAAAGAGCTCAGATATTTAACTGTGTTGCAGCCCTGCTGAGCTAGCCAAGCATCTCTGCTAGCTCTACATTATCAACAAATTATGAAGACAGGAAATACAAATCATCACAACCTTTAAATATATTCCAGCATTAATCTTTTTTCACTATTAACTCTGGTGTACAAGATATACTTTTCAAACATCTATTTTTCCATGTAAAAGTGCGGGGAGTCCTGTATACCAATGTGACATGATGAGATGTGTGCCATCATAATAGAAGTGCAGCAACAATTGTGTAATGTAAGCCACTGCTTTGCTGCACAAGTGTGTTGGAATACAGTGATGCACCTCTCATTAGTCAATAGACTTGAGCTTTTCTAGCCATCAGTATTAGGCCTGGTATACACCCTGCAATTTGGGGTTATCCCAGACAAAAGATGCCCAATCGTGGTGATATCTTTGGTCGTGGCTCTAAAACCGTGGTCCTACGTCGCACTGCGAGACAGGCTGATGGACAGCCGTTGTCACAGTCTTGCAAACAAAGATAGCCTGATATAAAATTCTGCTGATTTCAGAAATTTAGGATGACTACCCACAATGTGACTGCTGCTACGACCTACGTTGTCTAACAAACCAAGACGAAAGCAGCAAAAAATAACAATAAACACGACACTGGCGAAGTTTGCAGGATTCCAACAAGGAGGAAAATGTTGATCTAAGATGTCTTTTTCTAACAGTTACAATGACTTTGTTGTTGCTTTACTTCATTGTTTACCACAGCACTGGCAGCATAGATGGATGACGCACACTGATGTAGAGGAGATCCTACGTGAATAAATATCACCATAACCTGATGATTTAAATATTAAAAAAAAAAAACACAACAGTAGTGTTTGCAAACAGCCTTTAAGATGTTTTTTAAAGATTTATTTTGGGGTTTTTTTCCTCCCCTTGTTAGTGGAGAGGACAGTGGATAGGGCTGGAAATAGGGATGAGAGATTTAGGAATGCTTCAGCAGACTGGCTTTTAAGTTTCTGTATCTTACAGAGCATGAACGCTTGTTCAGTGGCTTAAGAATTGGTGGTTAATTAAAGACAAGAAGTGACCAGTGAAGGTGGGCAGCACTGTCCAGTGTAAAATTAGATGTAAAATAGTGGCAGTGGAAAAAGCTATACAGAAACTGCATGCTGTTTGGGCTGAACCTGCAGTCTGGGTTTTGATCTTGTTTATAGGTTTTCTTCCTAAAAAAAGCAGCTTGTAAACCCTTGTTTTAAAAGTGCTACATAAATTAAAGTTCCTATTATTATTATTATTATTATCATTATTATATTGTAAACCTTTATGAATGCAATGAAATTAATCACAAACATAGTTTAAACTTTATTCTGTCTGGTAGACTCCCAAAGCAGCAACGTCTATTCATTATTTCACAGTAAAATGAAAACACATGCTGATTATTTTAGAAAAAAAAAAATTACCATGCAGATGAAGTCAGGGTCAAGCATCTGGAGCAGCAGCTGGACAAGCATTGGCTCATACTGCTCCACCAGCTGGTCGCACTGGTGTCACAGAAAGAAAGGGTGTTACATGAGGACTTTTACATGAGTATGGATGAAAGTCATAGTTGAAAAGATGCGATTTACCTCTTTTTGGTAAGTATCAGGCAGAAAGCTGCATACTTTCATCACAGCTTCCTCGATCTCTGCCTCTGTAGCATTCTCCTCAAGAAGACCATCAAGGTAATGAACGGCCATTTTGCATACTTCGCAGTAGCCACCTGCCTTAAACTGAGCCTGGTCAAGTGCAGCTGGAAAGAATGAGAGCAAGTCAGAATCAGAATTGGGTTTTACTGTCATTTACACATACAAGAAATCTGACTTTTGGTGCAAAACACTTGGCATTGAAAAAAAAGACAAGAGGCAGAAAAGAAACTGTTTTTCTACACAAGGAAAAGTATCAGCTATTTTTTCTCAAAAGATGATTTAAACAGACCTTGTATTGAAAAGATTAATCTATTTGTTTTAAAAAGTTGTATTTAAGTAATTAAATGTACATTAAACTAACTGTTTATTCTATAATTCCTGTCCTCTTTTTTGCTTATGAAACAATCAACCTACTGCAGCCCCTGGCAAAAACTTTTACTTAACATTTTTGCAGAACATTTGACAGATTTTACTTTTGTACAACATCCTTGCCTTAAATGACTAGCATTTTTGCATTTAATCCTTTGAAGATTGAGAACTTACGAACAAACATGCGGCTGGGGTCATTGCAGAGTCCCAGCACTGTGCAGACGGTCTTGGGGTCGGCCTGCTGCACCAGAAGCTGAATGATAGCCGAGCCATAGGTCTCGATCAGGTCTTTACACTGAGCACTCAGAGTCGAAGGCAGAATTGTGCAAACCTTCTCCACAGCTTGAACCACCTCCTCCTGAAAAATGACAGATGGGCCCATCAGAGTTCTGTTTTACAGACATCAAGAGTGTTTGCGGCAGTTTTATACAGTGAATGACACTGACGTGCTGTTCTGACAGTTCTGAGCTTTTGCTTAATTTATCTCTATAGTTTAATTTTCACATGTACAGTGTAGTTGTAGTTTCTTTGTTTTAAAGGTTGTGTTGTTTAAAAGGCAAAGAAAATAAGTGCATAAAATTAAAACAAATCAGTATTATTTAATGTTGTGGCGATATGATGCATGGGTCATCTGCAAGGGACAATTAACTTAAATCACACATGCAGGTGAGGCAGAAACCCACAATGGGCTTATCTCAACAACCTCACCTAATGAGATCAACATGTAACAATAAACTACAATATCAACTACCAAGTTCTAATTGAAATAGAATACACAATAGCAAAATAAAATATTAAATAAATACAAGAAAAAACTGTGATGATTGTACCTAAATGTAATAGTAATATATTGATTATTATAACAACAACAACAACAACAACAACAATAATAATAATAATAATAATAATAATAATAATAGGAAACTGTATTTCTGATGCACTTTAAGTTAAAGAATTATTGCAACTCTTGCAATTTATAAATTGCAGCAGTCACATGTGGTGATAATCTTCATTTAATAAGTCTTTGGAGCAGCTTCTGGTGTGCGGACTTATTTTTCTGACTTGCCTAAATTGCAGCAGGCCATATCTTATCTAATTTGTGATTAACTGCCCAGCCCTAGTCTAGGAATACAAATTGATATACGCGTCTTACTTCTCTGAGTATCTAGAACTTTGAAATTATTATGGGGAAAATTGATCCATTTGTGTGTGAAACTGCCTCAATGCAATAAGCATCTCCCACTGTAACAGTGTTCACAACCACTGGCACTTACAGCTGAGCACAGTTGGAATAAAGCACAGGATGTGTCGCTGATAAAGTCAATCAGCAAAAGTGGCAAGTGGGGGTCATTGCACTACCTGCCACAGCTGAAATCCACCTGTATTTGGCTGGTTGGCAGGTGTTGATGTGAAGCTCTGCATACATATGTATGTGAATATATTATATATGCCTGGAACACATAAGACATTTATACCGTAACACGCACATGTTTAATGTATAACAGTCTACATTTAATCACTCCTGTAGTGGAGAACTCATTTCTTGTTAACCGCACTACTGTTACATTCCATTTTTTCTTAATTCTCTTCTTTTGTCTTTTCTCTTTTATTATAACACTTCTGGCATTCTTTGTATTGTAACGATCAAAACGTGATTTGGTGAGGTTAAATTATAAGCCCACCTTGGGTTTCCCTGCCTCACCTGCATGAACTTACGTACTTTCATTGTGGAAGCTGTACTTTCACAAATTATCTCTCTTTTGTGCAACAGAGAGAAACAATAAATAAATGTGACTTGGAACTAAAAAGGCACCAGGTTAAGGACACTCAAGACACCAAAACATTACAACACTCTGCCAAAGCAGTGAAAGAGATTCTGAGAAAATTAAATGATTATGTGTTTTAGGATTTTGACTGATGATAAAAACATTTGAGCCAGTTTTCAAATCTTTTCAAAATTGTGAACAAAAACCTGTATTGGTGACAAAAAGTCACTTGTTTTAAAAATCAAAGACTTTTTCAAAGGATTACACAATGTGATAATCTGAATTTTCTTGTTTGTTCTACAAACATTTTTTGCGATATTATCATGCATCATGTTAACATCCAAGCAAGCTCAAAATAGGAAAACACTTTTACTTATTAATGAAATATAAATGACCAAACACATCTACAAAACTCACAAAAGTGCCTCTCTAACATTTTAAACATATCAACACCTTGTTAGTTTATTTAAATAGACTTTCCTCTAACTGACAGATTACTGAGTGATAAATACTACTTAATACATTAAGCTGATGTCATTACTGTGCAGAGCTAGAATTATAACTGTGTCTGTGTATAAAGGATTATTTGTGGGCCATAACAAAATTGGTTTTTTTTTGTTTGTATTTTTTTGTTTTAAGATTTATTTCTGGTCTTTTCATGCCTTTATTCCATAGAGGAGGGCAGTGGATAGTGTCGGAAACGGTAGAGAGAGTGGGGAGAGATATGCGGCAAAGGGCCACGGGCCGGATTCGAAACCGGCCACCCACATACATGGGTAGCACCTTAGACCACTAGGCAATCTGTGCTCCCCCATCAGATTGGATTTATTTGTTTTGTTTTTACTTTCATTTTATTTTTTGTCTCATCTAAAACTGTGCTCTTTCCTTTTTCTATTTTTTTTTCTAATTGTATGCCCAAAGAAGGCAAATTGTATGGTTTGTGTTGCTCTGTGAAAATCCAATAAAAAAATTCTAAAACATTGGAAGGTTGTCAAAAACCCTGACAAATTCATATCAAAAGCCCATAATTGTGCTGATTTTCACACCAGGAGTTGTCTTTACTGTTACATATCTAGTAATGAGTAAGGTATTGTGAAAAAAACATGTAGTAGCACAAAACCCACCTCTGTTGTCTGATCCTCCAACATGTTCTCTATCTCTTTCATCGCAAACTCACAGATGGAGCACTTTGGGGAATCACGGACACGCACCAAAGGCTGGAAGACAAAGAAACAGATCTCATGAGCATGAACACTGTGCCATACAACTCATTTTTTACCTTGTATTAGAGCTGAGGGATATGACCTGAATGTCATTACCACATATTTTTTCCTTTTTGCCATTACAGTTTTATATTCATATAGAACAGGGGTGTTCAAACTATGGCCCGGGGGCCAAATGCAGCCTGTGGTCCAATTTTGATTTGCCCGCAGCAAATCTAGAAATTAAATGAAATATGGCTCACATTTGGACACTGAGCTTGTGCTTGACTGTATTTCATAGTTCCAGCACAAGGCAGTGCTATCATGCTAATTCTGTAAACAAACATTTTGACAATGGGGATTTATTGATGTGTTTTTCTGACTAAACTGAGACAGTACTGTACATGGTAAAAAAAAAATATTGGCAACCAAAATAATAACATCTTGTTTTCTAACTCCCTGACGAGTTTTGGCAGAAATTAGCAACACCAATAACATTCCAGGGGTGGAGCCAGTGGCAGCTAGGGCCAAATAGGGCCCCTGATATCAGATTGGCATCCCCAAAAACCTGGAATTGATTGTGTTTTTGCCTTGTCAGCCATTAAAATGAGCTTTTCACATAAGTTTAGGCAGGCTACAGAGTAAAGATCTGCCCCGATCAGCTGATCTAATGTGAGCCCACATCAGCTGAAGCTAGTCACTCTTATGCTGCCATATTCAAAACTGCTCTAGCCTGCCACTCTCTCTCTGCAAGCTGCTCTTGCAACCTTCCTCCACCCCAGGTCCTCCTTTATTCTGCTTCCGACTTAATCAATGTCATTCAAACTTTCAGACAAACTTTCATATACCTCACCTTGTGGATATTAATGGGGCCCCAACATCCTTTTATATTTCTGGACATGGCCCTCAGAGGAAAAAGTTTGGACACCCCTGATATAGAATATAATTTTTATTTACATTGATAACCTTAACAACACTGCTTATCAATCTGAGCCTTTACCAATAACACCATTCATACTTTTCAATTGTTTGGTAGGGAGATAAAGTGATGACCACACATTTTTAACAGAGTGGTACAGAGTGAATTCAGCTCATGAAGTTCAAATTAACTTTTATTTTGCTGATTTCAACAGTGGATTATGTTTAACTAACGGGACTTGTTACAAAGTTTGGGAGAACTTTTCAGCACCGATCTTAGCTGATGAGGAAGAAAATCGTCCTGAGGCAGCTGAAGCTAGTCATAAGAGTGTATGCTACTTGCATTCATATGACTCCAAGTTTGAGTGATGCACATGCTGATGTGCTTTTAGCTCCTGTTACCCTTGCAAGAACTGATGCATGTTTTTACACCAGTGAAATCACTAAATGACATTACGTCACAAAGCCCAGAAGACTCGATAGCAGTATCAATAAGCTATATTGACCTTTCACATTTTGGAAAAATACAGAATCGGGTCATCATCCCTATTCCTGATATGGTAGCTTCAAAATAAATATACGAAATGGCACTTCTACTGAAAAGCAATTAGAGGGAACATGCAAGTAACATACCCTGGCAGACTTCTCAGTGCCAGACTGCACCTTTGTGGCAGGGACAAGCTTGAGAGCAGGTACAGTCTTGGCAGCAGGCACAGTCTTGGCAGCCATCAGGCTCATCATGGGAACAGACTTCTTCATCTCAGGACAGAAACCAGCATGGGCACAGATGTCTTTGGGTTGCTGAGGACAGAAAGAGATGATTAACTTTAACATAACAAGCCTACCGTCTATATACCAAGCTTGCTTTACTGCATGCAGTTAGCATAGAACGCATGCTTCCAATCTGCATACCATTCCACAGCATAACAACCCATATAATATGCACATGTCTCTGACACAAGAGGACATCTATCACAGCTGTATTTTACCAGCTTTAAACAAGAACGCACACTCATACTGGTAAAAATGTTAATGTCTACAGCTGTGACTCTGAAACATCCAACAATCAGCCAGTGTTAAAAAAAACAGCCAAAATAAACAGTGTTCTGTCTTTTTGGGGATTGCTACTTTAACGTTAGTAAAACCCAGTGCATCCTACAAACATTTGTGCAAACTACATTACAATACCCACGCATACTTTAAATATGAAGGAAGTGTATGGCCCTTATATGCCAGGAACAGGAGAGGATCTTCATGTGGTCTTTTGCTATAGTGTTCAGTCTCCATTTAAAAGCATGTTGTGTTTAGGTTAATTTAAGAAGTCTAATTTAAAATCAGACAATCATTAATGAGTCTCTGCACTATAAGGTGAGTAGTGCTAAAAGCAGACAGCACAAGAAGCAAGAGCTAAGGGTTAATAGGCTACAGGATGAACACAGAAAGACCTACCTGTTCCTGGGAATCAGCACACAAAACCCAGAGCAGGAGAAAACAGAGCAAGACAATATAAATGAAGGGGAGAAAAGTCACATAAGCAAAACAAAAAAGATGAAAGAAATTAAGGGGAACAGGAAGAAAGCAAACTAAAAGATGTGAATAAATTGAGGTCAGCAGGCCAGAGTCGCTGCAAGACTGGGCATGGGCTTAGCACAAAACAGACTTATTAGTTTTAATGACTAGTTCATTAATATTATCATTGAACACAATAACTGAATGAGAATGCATGCTATAACTTGTGACTTATTGTAAAATCTGGTACATAAGAAGCACATTTAACCCCCTTTAATCCAGCCCTGGGTTGTGGTGAATTCTTGGCACCCTACATGCCTAAAACTTACATACAGTACTGTATATATTCTATTTCAAAGGTTTTTCACCTAATGCTGATGCTGCGCGTTACATCTAACAGCCATCACCTCACAAGACTTCTTAGTAACAGAAACAACTGAAGTGGAAACATTTTGGATAAAATAAATCTTTCAAAATAAAAGGTGGGAAAGAAGCATTGAGCAGAATTCAGTTTACTTTAGGGTAGTAAATTCAGTCCTTTACATGTGGGGCAATCTGCACAATAAGTAAAGAACTTTTGGGATCATGCAGCTTTTCTTCCTCAATATTTTAAATTTATCCATAAAACAGAAATGTTGGTTTACGGTTTAATAACTTCACCTTATGGGATTCAGTTTTTATCAAAAAGATTCTTCAATTCAAAACATTACGTGCGAGAAGGGTTCAGGACAAACCTCGGTAGGTGTGTAGCTTGGACGTCTTAAGTGGGGCCATCCTATAAGTTGAAGACAGTTTAACCACATGCATAAGTGCCGCTTTGTGAGCAGCAGTGGTGGAGGAAATGTCTGATTCAGCTTTTCAAGGGTAAAATTCGAAGTTGCTGCAAATGCCAGAAAATGACATCTGTACATTTCTAAAGTTTACTAGTTATTTTTCTTTTATAGAAAAGGGCACGGATATTATCATAAAAATGTTGAAAATACTTATGCGAGAAGCTAAAGTCAACTTTTTTGACCTTGCAACAATGAACACTGGTAAGAAGCTCTCTGAAACAGGGGTTGAGGGCACTGCCAGTGCAAAACAACAAAAAACAGCAGCTCTGGGCACACATAAATAAGTCTTGTGGAGCACCGATTTAACTGGAAAGTCTCCAAATAAAGGCAGCAAGTTATCAGGCTGGCAGACTGACTAGTAGGCTGCGGGTCTGTCCTTCACAACTATCATTGTCATAGGCTGAGAGCTCAGTTTTTTTTTTTTCTGTTAGCTAGTAGGATCTCAAAACGGACATGCTTAAAAACAGATGGCACTAAAAGAGTGAGATAGTGAAACAGAAATCACATATTTTTTTCCCGTCTGTGACATAAATTTATGCAACTTTTATACCAGATTTTACAGTCAAGCTCAAAACTTAAAGGTTTTCCTTCAATCTTGTTAAAAAAAATTATTGCAGTGAATCAAGTTGGAGGGTTCAAGGACTCACCATGGACATGAGCTGCTGCACAACAACCTCCCCATACTGGCTGATGTACTGCTTACACTGCAGGGAGGAAAAAGTTCTTAATGTTAGCTTTTCAGGGTAAAAATTTTAAAAATGATAGTGCAGTCAAAATTTGTTCTAACCATTTCAGCCAGGCCTTGTCCCAGCAGGTCACACTGGTTCTCAAGATTTGCAATAAGAGTGTCAATAAAGGAGGAGTTGGTCTTTGCCTGCTCTTGGGCATCAGTCAAGAATTTGATACAGTCTTGGCACACATCATCTTCCTACAAGGCACAAAAGCAACAGTTGTTAATAACAGGTGGGAGGGTAGCTGCAGTTCACAGTGGGTAGACGGAGATCAAACAGTGTACCTGCTTTGGAGCCTCCTGTTTGGAGGCCTTCTCTTTGAGGTTTTCCTGAGGATAGAGGAGCCCAGGCACATTGAGGAGGAAAGGTGCAGCTCTCTGAGAGAGGTCAACCTGAGGGATTTCATTGGACAGGAGCTGCTCCTGTGCCTGAACTTTAGCCAGGGCTTCCTGCTGAGACTTACACAGACCCATGGCTCCACACACCACAGCGGGATCGTCCTAAAAACACACACAAAATGGAGTTACTTCCACTACTAGTCCTTTAAATGGTCCATTTTTAATTGGTGCTTCCCTTAAAATCCATGTGTATAAATTGAATTAAAGGGGTAGTTTTCTATTTTTTATGAAGTGCTGGTCAATAGTTGTGATGATCCTAGGCAAGTAATTCTATACCCAATAAAACAGCAATTATAATTTTGTTTCAGAGCTGCTGTCAAACGGCTGCACCGTGTGATATCTGAAATCCAAGTATGGCATAAAGACTAAATAAGAAATATATATATATATACGTTTTTTATATTTAATAAATGTACGTAAAAGTCACTTCATTTATCTGGTTTTATTTTCTGAGGATGTGAAACTGTCTCTTTGTTCACAGTGATGCAGTAGCAGGTGAGAGTTGAAACAAAGAAAGCTACGCCCACTGGTCCCAGTCATAAGGATCAGTGTTGCACAATGACTTCTCTATTCCCATTTAGACATGGACTCACTTCCCTATCAATAGCCCTTATTCAGCTCACTGCACTTTGCTCACAGCCACTTGTTCTCCCTTTTTTCACAGAGGGGCAGATGGACCGTCTACTTAAGAGTCTCAGATGAAGCGGAGGGTTTAACTGCCACACTATCAAAACTCTGGAGGCAAATCTTACACATCATTACAAGGTTGACTTGTGTTGTACTTAAACTGCGCCTTAAGCCTGGACCTTACACCATAGGTTTTAAATCTTTGTTTTATCTGGAAACAGGCTCAGCCCTGAACAACCCAACAGAAATGGCTCACCAGTTCACCAGTAATGATTCCAATGAGGATGGGGTAGTAGCTATCCACCAGCTCTTTACACTCTGCAGTCAATTTCTGATCAGGGATGAGCTGACAGGCCTTCTCCAGGTAATCAAGAATCTCAGCCTGGAATCACAGAAATGGCAGGGCATTAGTCCTTCAAATGAGTGCTTACGTCTTGGTTTATAAGTAGAAAAGCATTTTCTTTCTGTATCTGCAGGCAGGAATATTTCTTAAACTTACCTGAGTGGCATTGTCCTTCAGTAACTGCTCCACAACCATCAGCACCTCTTTGCATAAGTCACATGGCACCGATTTCTGAAACCAGAGAAATCAGTATGTTAAAAAGGAATTCACTCACATGTTCTAAAGTGCACAGAAGATGCACATACAATCACTTCAGGTGCATGGCTTTTATTTGGCTCAATCTCTGTGCCAGTTAAGATTGTCATAACACCAGAATTTTAACCTCCGATATGGTAAAAGTAAAAATTAAAAAAATAGATCCTAGACAGCGAATACCAGGTATTGTCTTGTTTTAAATATCACAATTACAGACAATGTACACACTATAAATTGCACACAACATTGCCAATGTTTCCATGCAATTTGGACCGTATGCAGGAGTTCACCTGCATTTTTTAACCTCCATCCCATCTGACTCATGAAAGAGATGTTTTTTCTTTTTTTTTTACATTTACCAAACAGATCAGCAATTGTTTTTCCTGCATAAAACTACAACATGTATACAAGGAGTAGAGAGAAAAACTGATATGCTGACTTGTATTTTGATCAGAGGGCAATGCTATGTGGAAAAAGAAAATAAAAATGCTTAGAAGTCAGCAGATTTGCTAAATGGGCCACCTAGTAATTATCTGTGATAAGAAACGTCGAGTAGTGAGATTCTGGCCTCTGCTCTTAACTGCATACTGGCTTATATGCATGTGTGTATTTCTGTGTGATGGAGGGAGGAAGAAAATTTAGCTAATGCACAAATTATCTAAATGTTTTTCATTTTAACAAGGTGTTTCCATCCAGTTTGCCTGCACTCAACCGAGTGGAGCTGCAAAGCAGTGTTAATTTTGGCAGATATTTTTAATTTCAGTCTCAGTCTTAGTCTTTAGAATAGCTAAAGATGCACTGTTTTTTGACAGATTTACAGTAGAGAAATGTCATTGATTTTGAATGTCTGAGGAAAGCTAAATTAAATTTTAGTCTAGTTTTAGTCATCTTGATGAAAATTAAACTTGCTTTTTTCACTTTTAATCAAAGATCTATTTTTGGCTGGTCTTAGTCTAGTCTTTCTGATGGAAAAAAGGATGTCAATGAACATTTTTAGGTGTAGTTTTAGTTGACAAAATTAACACTGCTGCAGAGAAGGTTAAAGAGAAAAATCTTAATAATAATTTCTTAAATCTCAGTTTTCCACAAATACAGATAATTGATCAAATCAACTTACTGCCCAGACCTATCTGATACTATCAAAAATCAAATAGTCTAGACAGTACCAGCTTTGAACACGAGCCACGTCCAAAAAGTATCTACATATAAAAAATTTAATTAATGACTACCTTAGCCTGTCAATATTTCTTCTGGTTTTTAAGGAATAAAGAAATGTAAACAGTATTGTTATTTGACTATTATCATTTTCTGATGTATTTTAGGCTGTTTAAAATCACTTTGGTGCTTTGCAAAATAAAAAAGAGATTTATAAAACAACAACAGCAGCTTTCTTTTTGATCCTCAATTATAACAGTATGACTGCAGCTGATTATTATCCTTAGACTCACCTGTATACAACCTTTATGCTAATCTACTAATTGTTTTGTCTTTAAAATGCCTTAAAGTTATGCAAGTGTTGTCATTTTCCAAAGCGAAGTATTTGGTGGCACTCTGTTTTAGTGGGCCCTTATAACCTAGTTATTTTGTAGTAATAAATGGTCATCACAAAGTAATTTTTCAAAAATGAGGTGGCCATTACATAATAATAAGCTGGTATTTTACCAAGTAACAATTGTGTAATACTAAGGAGGTATTTACCTAGCAATAATGTATTAATTATCAGATAATTCCCTTAATGTTGTGGCAATTCTCTGGTAATTAGGTGGTATTTCACCCTCAACTTAAGCCCCTTACCCTAACCCTTGTAATACTGTGGCAATTTCCTGTAAATAGATGGTATTTTACCAAAAAAATCTCTTAGATATAAAATAATAATTTTATATATTCATTGCTTGACAGTTCCTAAGTAATTTCTTCTTCTTCTTCTTCTTATTATTATTATTATTATGGCCCACTAAATAAAGCGATTCCTTCCTTTAAGATTTTCAAGCACATTCTAGGGTTAGGGTTGTAAAATACCAACTGATTATCGGAGATCTGCTGCAATATTACAAGGATTTACTTGATAATTAATTATTACTGCACAGGTACTTCCTTAACATTACCATATTTTAAAGTTATGATTCAGTAAAATACAAACTTACTACAACAATTAAATAAATGTTACCAAGTATTTAACTGACTTCTTGAGACACCAAAAGTTAGAACCAAAGACTATACCTCTAAAAATTAACACAAAAAACATCGGTAAAAGGCTTATATTTAAGATATTTAAAGAACACTGAAACAATTAATAGATTATCCAAATATTTTAGTGAATGTCTTAGATACTCTGTTTCAATGGATTTAACTATCAAAGCAGCGGTTCCAGCCATTTCAAATCCATTTTTGGAAAAAGCCAAAGGATGTGAATTGTAGTTTTATTTTTTTTCTTACCATCTGAGGCTTGTTCCACACATTCTGCTGGCAGTGAGTCACCGCTCCACACAAAGATGCAGTCTTTACATTCTGACACCAGTAGGGGGGGCCACGGGCGCACTGTTCAGTGCCGAGCAGAGGGGTTGCTACAGCTGTGAAGAAGACAAAGTGTCAAATTTTACATCTAAGACATGTTTACTACAGGGCAGAAAGCAGAAACATGGCAGGAAGTCACATTTACATACTTTTTTCTCATTTAAGAGCAAAACAAAGCACAAATAGCAACTTCCTTTTTTATACATTACATTTAAATGTCAAGTTCTTTTATTAAGAGGCACTGCAACTGATGAGGAGAGTTTTAATCAGGCTCTCTACTTAGTTCTGCCTAGAGTGAATGGTTTGGTTTAATGACTTGTTTTGTGATTTGCAGACGGGGAATTCTGAGGCAGACTTACTTCCCCAGATAAAAACATAGGAGGAAGTTGATAAAGAATTTACTTTCATTCCTATGTCACTATGGCAGGGTTACTTCTTCAAAATGATTCCAGAGAAAAAAAAAAAAAAAAAAGGACAACCTAAATACAAAGCGTCCTTTTATCTGAAACAGCTAAGTACATGTTTTTATAACAAGGGCTCAATACCGAAAAGCTACCAAATCTAATCTTGCATAGAAGACCTCACTTGCATCAAAATTTAGTCAGCGTAACTGGGGTTCTGCTTGGCAATATATTGATATATATTTTCAAACAAAACATGGGTAAAGACAGTATCTTTAAATATACGGACACTGATTCTAAAGAAAAATAGATGCCAGGCCTAATTGTCATTAAACCCTTTACAGTGGTTAGGCTCGTTGCTCCTTTCCAGATTCATTCCTCCCTCTCTAATCCCCACTTCAAACTCTATCAATTGTCCTCCTCTATCCACTAAATCATAAAAAGCCCAAAATAAGTATAGGCATTCTTAAAACTGTAAAAAAAAAAAAAAAAAAAAAAAAAAAAAAACCTCAGAATAAACCTAGCCAGCAGCAGTACCTGCCTTTAAATAATCTCTCTACACATCTATTATCATAGGCATTATTTTTAATCTGCTTTCTAAACCTGTGTGCCTTTGTGATTCTCTCGTGTGTATATATTTATGTTCGTTTCTGCTCTTTTAGTTTCTAAATGCAAAGTTCATTATACCTTATATTACTCTACTGTGCCTTCACATAATACTTCTGCTATTCCACACTATCCACCATTTCAACTAAAGTTATCCCAATTCATCTTTTACTGTTGCCCTTGCTCTTCTGTTTACTTTCTTAGTGTTGGGGCAATTACTCGCTTTTGAATTTCATATACAATTTTGGCTTCTAAAACAAGGTGATTGTATTTACAAAATTAGTGGGACACATCATGTGCTTTTTGTTCATGGGTTATGTCATGTGTAGTAAATGTTTCAGTGCTTGTTTTTATATTTTTACAAGAGTATGCCACCAATATTTAAAAGCATGGTTAATTCATTTTATAGTTTCATAAATCATTGTTTTGTAATAATAATATTTTCAATCATATATCTTTATAAATTGCTTGGTTTAGAAAGTGTTCTAAATGTGCATTTGATGTAGATGTTGTGAAATCAGTAATTGTGTTTAGATAATCAGAATCTTAATATCAGTTAAAATAGCCATGATTGCATACAAATGTGTTTTAATGGATCTAACAGGTAAATCTAAAGAAAAAACTAGAGCACACAAATCACTTGACGCCGTTTAATCAGGTGCAGAGAACAAACGTTTCGGCGCGCACTGCATCTTCATCAGAGTCAGAAGAATTTACCATAACTGAGTAGACCTCCCTTTTGTATATTCACAGTAGTTCCTTTACATTATGCATAGTTTGCTCTATTATTGTTGCTTTATTTTTTGTTCTTGTTATTTGTTCTTGTTTATGAATATGTCTGTGCAAGACTTGCCTTTTGGCACTTGACCCATGTAGATGACTAAACAATATTGAGGTATTGTGTTTTGTCCATATTGCCCAGTCCCTACTTAAAAATGTTAAATGTGTTTTTTTAAGTATCTATTAAGTCTTTCCAGTTAAGACAAAGTCTGGTAAAGACATGCACTTTTCACTTTGTCAAAGAAAAACTAACCAAATGCCATGTCAGTTAGGTCCCCACTAGGGATGGGAATCACAAGTGGCCCCACGGTACAATATTATCACGATACTTGGGTCGATTCGATATTATTGCGATTTAAGTTAAAACATTTTGCAACACAGTAAGTATTGCAATACCATATATTGCGATCGATACTATTTTTTCAACTGTTTAGCTGATTTAGCATTAGTCTTGCCCTCATGTGTGTCATATTTCTGCAGGATTTTATTTTCATGAAGCACTTCTTGCAAACCTCATGTGTAATGTCCATCTCATTCGTGCCCTGCTTGCGTTCCTAATATCCTTCCCCTGGTGCTGCCATGTTTGTTGTACTAACTTCCTTGTACTCCTGATCTCAGTGGCCAAACAATTGTCCAAAAAATTTATTTTTTTTCCATTATCATAGACTTTAGTTCATATTAGTAGTTAATTTGAAAAAAAAAAAACGATACTAGGTGGACAAGACAATACGATGTAACACCAGACAAAATATTGCAATACTATGCTGTATCGATTTTTTCTCCCACCCCTAGTCCCTACCGGTTTCAGCCTCACTGAGCAGAACTAACCAAGCGCAAAAAGTAAAATTCCCCTGATGGAAATGTAACTTGTGCACTCCTTACAAAGGCATGGCCTTGAGATGTGTAGAAGTGCCTCTTACACCACTTTATTGAGCAGATGACCAGCCTAAAACACTCAAAACTCTTTGATACCAGACAGATAGCAACAGAGGAAAATTGAACATAATAGGTAAGTTGTCAGACTTACATTTACTTCACAGCTGCATAAGCAGGGTTATGCATGAATGTTTTTTCTGGCTTAATGCAAAAAAGGTAGCATTCATAGTTCTTCTTTTTACATGAGTAAAATGTGATGCTGGGAAGAACCTGTTCCTGATTGTATTATTAACTTTTTAAAAAACTGACCAATGAGATGAGCATCTCTCTTGAGTCAGAAGACTAAATTTGAAATTATGCCCAACATGTTATAAAGTCTGTAATGGCAAATCAAAGCAGAGTCAGACAAAACCATTAACCAAGAATAAAAACTGATTACTGTGCAAGGAGGAGTCCAATTCCAGCAAGCAGCTTTTGGGAAAGATGACTATGAACTGGTAATATAGGTCAAAGCTGGCAACCTTCAAATCACCCAGTAACACTGCTGTGAGACCCCTCCTGCTCATCAGTCATACCAGCAGCATTTAGAGCTGCAGGGCACTCCCACTCTCCACTGAGGTCACATGAGCAGTCAGACAAAATAACAAGCTGTTTTCAAGAGAACAGACTGTACCAATGTACCCTCTGTACATAAGTTAAGGAGTGTAATAAACTGTTTACAGCAAACAAAATGACACAGCAGCACAAAATGTATGTTATGTACATTCTAATAGCTTTATATAACCACCTACAGCAGAAAAAAACAAGCCACTTGACAGACACTGGGTGCACATTTATGAGAAGTTAGCATAAAAGCAGTAACATCTAAAGCCCTATATATGGGTACTTGAGACCATAACTCTGAAATAGAGGAGTCATCATAATCAGAGCGAATCAAAATCACATGACACAGTGAAGTGCAAAGGCTTTAAATAGGGCTCACATTTCATTGTTCAGCACTGGCAAGTGACCCATGAAACAGTTTCAGTATTGCAGCCTACGCCGTTTTACCAAACAAGCCAAGATAAGCAGAAAGTTTACATAAATGATATTGAGTCCCAAGCTTAGAAAATATCATGCATGATGTTTGAAAGTCCCCAGAAAACACTAAAAGAATGTGGGTAGTACAAAAACATTACCAAAACTTATTTTTCAGCCAAAGGTCACACTGGAGATAAGCACTAAACACATAAAGGACAAGTCATGACTTAAGGAAGCCAATATTGTCAGAGGACTGAAAGAGGCCACAGCATGTGCTCTGATAAGAAGCAAAAAGGTACATTCATTTTTAGTTTATATTTCTAAAACCACTTGGCAAGAGAAGCAGAGAGTATGCAAGGCTAAATTCATAGGAAAACTAGACTATGTGGCAAGTTATGCTTAAGTTACACATAAGGTGACTTCACTGACCCAGTTTTGTGTACACATAAAGATAAGTCAGCAGATGAGCAAGGCTTTAAGAGGAAAACAGATGACCTATACAGGTATTATAAGAAAAAGTTTACACCAATTTCAATACTTTAACTCCATGTGTTTTAAACAGTGATGCCTACATTTAAATGATAGTGTTAAAATGTTTCAATAACAATTTTTAAAAGATACCATGTCAGTATTAAACTACAATAGCATAGGAAAGTAAAAAGGCCTTTAAAAAAAAAATCCCACATTTGGTAGGAGAGGTGCATCACAGACAAATCAGTCCACCTAAATTGCAAGGAAGCTCCTGGACACTGTCTAAATTACACAAATAGCCTACATCGTCATTGTTTGGTGCCAAAATACCCACTGTCTTTGAACAATGAAGAGTGTGTGGAGTTGCTTTCCAACAGATAAAAATAAGAAATAACTCAATATTGTTAGCCTATAGGACTTTTACTTCCATTTTGGTTTCATCAAAATAGGTATAAATGTCTTTAGTTTTTCTTTTTTTGGAAGTTTAAAATGCTGGTGTTACAACAACCCAGTTGTGGGTATCATGAGTACTAGAGGAACAAAAACCAGGAACAAGTTATATTAAAATATAAAAAAAAAAGTTGAAATGAAATTGGCCGGTTTTGGTGGTTTCGTTTGTTGACCACACCTGAGGTGAAAATGCACTCCTAAAATACAAGTTAAACTTTCAGTATACATGTGTTATTCCCCTTACTTTCACATATACTTCAGATGCTTGAAATTAGAAACATTTTTTTCGACCTAACCATCTTGGACAGCTTTAAATCATAGTGTTGGGAAATGAATGCAAGAATGCTACATTTTTTACTCAGACGGCATTATTTTCCTTGATATGGATGACTAATGATTAGATAATATTGCTTTAAAAAAATAGGGATGCACAATACTATAAGCATGATATCGGTATCATCAGATATTAGCTTAAAAAGTGAAATATCAATTTCGGTAGATATAAACATTTTTGGCAATATTTACAACCATATTTTATCTATAAAAACCTGCCTATATCAGATGTAAATATTGCCCTTGCAAATAATTTAGTAGAGTTAAAGGCAGGGCGAACAGACCTAATTAGGTCATTTTCTTCATTTAAGTCATTCCTTACACTTTAAAGTGTGTTTTCAGTAAAGCAATGTGTTAATCATCCAACTTTTAATTGTTTCTTTAAGGACTTTAGTTTTTAAGTTCAAATACCGGCTAGCATAATTTAGTAAATATCGGCACATCGGATATCGGCAATTTAATATGTGCACCCCTTGGGTTCACGTACACTTCGGATGCTCGGAATTATTAATATTTTTCAGCTTAAATGTCTCTGACAGCTTTTAATCATAGTGTTGGTAAATGAATTCAAGAACACTTTACATTTTTTGTTCAAAACTGGAGTATAGTCCCTCATATGGACAACTAACGATCAAATAATGCATAATTTTGCTCTGGACAAATACATACAAAGTATACATAAGTAGGTTTAGATTATTAATAAAGTGCCAGCATTCAAGTAAACCTTCAAATTAGTCAGCAAGCAAGGTGGCTAAGATTTGTCTCCCTTTCTGGTTGTTGTTTAACTCGATGTGGCCTTTTATTTCGCCGTCAATAAATAGTTTCGACAACACGCGAACGCATTTTGACAAAACAGTAAACAGCAGGAGGATTAGCTTTCCCTGAGTTCAGTTTCACATGACATCAAATTTCATGAAACGTCAAACACGTGAAAAGAGCTCTGGATGGTGGTCTGCTTGATGCTAAACATATCAGCCAATGTAAAAACCATTCAAAAGGTTGCCTGCTATGACAACTTTATGCTATAATATTTAGCAGGCACACTAGCTTTAGCTCGGCAGCTAATGCTAATACGGGCCGACAGTTCCGCCTCCGAACCTCAAAGACAAACCGGTTAAAATGTCCTAAAAACAAAAACGCCGTTACCAAATGAGCAAATTCCAAGTGTATCAATCGAAACCAAAACACACAGTGGATTGTGTTGTTAGAACTACACAATTTAATATAAAACCCAGCATCAGATGTTGAAGTTAGCAGGTTTGTTAATGTTTACCAAAGCTAACCGTTCACATCAGCTTCCGCGTTTCATGTTCAAACGCACTTCGTTATACAACCAAAGAGCATTTAATCCGCGTCATAGATGAGGGGTAGAAAATATAAAAAAACACAAAATTCACGCGTGTATTTGTAGTCTTTACCTGAGGATACGAAGAGTAGAGTTAGGAACAGCATGACTCCGCTGTTTCCCGGCCGCTCTCTGTTTGTTTTCTGGGTGTTGAAGCAGACTACTGACTGGCGAACACTGCAATGCAGGAGGGGAAGCTTGTTGATGCCTTTATGATGTCTCACTGTCAGCTGACTACTGAGCAAGACATGTGACTCTGCTTCTGCCTGCTTCCGTTTGATGTGACTGTCCAGATTCTTAGATCCAATGTACATTAAACTATGTGTAGTACTGGGTTTGTCAAAGGAGAAATATTTAATAGTCCCACGGTGTTTGTATTGTTTTGAGGAAAATGTGGTTTCTTCTCTAGGGATGGACAACTTTTGTTATAAAGACTAAAGACTGTAACTGACATGTTTGTTGACTACCTTTTCTTCCATGATAAAAATAAGACAAGACTAGCTAAAAATAGATCTTTGTTGATAAAAACTCTGGCATAGTACAACCCCAGTTCCAAAAAAGTTGGAGCGCTGTGTAAAATGTAACTAAAAACAGAATACAATGATTTGCGAATCTCATAACCCATTTTTTATTCACAATCAAATATAGAATGAAACATTTAGAATGGGAAATTGAGACATTTTACAATTACATGAGAAATATAAGCTTATTTTAAATTTGATGGCACAAGGGACAGGACTACATGTCTATTGGATGTGATCATGGGGCCCTGAGGTGGCACTGCATTGAAAACAGGCATGATTATGTAGAGGAAATCACTGCATGGGCTCAGAGACACTTCCAGAAATCATGGTCTGCCAACTCAGTTCACAGTGCCATCCACAAATGGAAGTTAACACCTTAAAGCCTGTTGTATCAAATTTGATATATACTTTTATGATACCTCTGTCTAATCAATATGATCATAAATTACCAAAAAAAACTTCTGAATGCAATCTAAAAAATGATAAAAATGCCCTCAAGTGGATTATAAGTTACCCAAAACACCTAATGAAACACCTAATAATTTTTGTTTTTAGGCTTTAATGGGTTAAAGCTGTATCATGCACCCATACACAGAGGCTATTGTCCTCGATGCACTGGTTGCGGGATCAGTTCTTGGTCTTGGCACTGTTTGGTGCATGTCTTCCCCCACTTGCTCCCCCCTCTCCCCATTTCCTGTCTCTCTTTAGCTATCTTGTCTAAATAAGGCAAAAAAGAACAAACAATAATCTAAGTAAAGGGAGCTGTATCATAAAAAGAACAAACATTATGTGAAATCAGTAGGTCTCCTCTGGGCCAAAGTCCATTTAAAATGGACTGAGGCAAAATGGAAAACTGTTCTGTGGTCAGATGAATCAAAATTGGAAATTCTTTTATGAAACCACAGATGCTGTGTCCTGTCCAGTTCATACTTTTCACCAATAGAATATATCTGGCATGTCTTGAAATGAAAATTCCTCAGAGAAGACCCAGGACTGTTGAGCAGCAAGAATACATACAAGAATGGGACAACATTCACAGTAAAACCACAGCCTTACAATTTTCTGACTATCATGGTGAAAAATCATCTCTAAATTCTGACCAGTATGGCTCAAACAACATCAAAACTCTCCATTTTGGTGGCATTGGCCAGTAAACTGACACATAAACTAGGTTCTGAAACATACATGACATGTTTTACTGCCTTAATACCTGTTGTAAAAACACAATAGAGTTTTTATGTATTATGGAACTGTTGTGACCTTTGCACCTACAGTTTAAGTGGGTCGCAGAGCTGTTGACTGTGTTACGAACAAAAAGATACCAAAAGCCAACCCACAGAAACTCTTTTATTCTCACTGCAATATTCACAACAAAGCAAAACAGACGTGATTTTTTAAGATTTATTTTTGGGCATTTCTGTGCCTTTATTTAGGTGGAGGAGGGGAGTGGGTGGAGTCAGAGGCAGGTTGGGGGGGGGGGGGGGGCATGTGGTGGGGGGCCTCAAGCCAGATTTGAACCTGGGCCTCCTGCGTACATGGGGAGTGCCTTTAACCAATAGGCCACCTGCTCCCCCAGACATGACTTTTTAGCGTGTTTTGACTAGTGTGTGAAACTATGGTGGTATGTAGGAATCTTGAAATAAAAAGATGCGAGGAGTCTCTGGTTTCCTTTGTTTATAACATTATAATTTTTCCCATTTTCCAAGAGCTTTTTCATTTTCAAGTATCCCATTTCAGCCACACTGAGCAGCCTTCATCTACCGATTGTCTCTGAATGTTCAGTCATATATCTTGTTCCTTATTCCAAAGTACAAACTTCTTCATCAAATTAATATGAGTAGTTAAAAATTTCACGTTTGGGTCTTGATTTTCATTAAAGGTGTGGATCTTCAGGAACAGAGCACTTGAGAAGCAGTGGTTTAGAGATGTTAAGACTGTTTGGGAAAATAAGCCGAATATACCACGTGAAAGCAATTACGTTATTTTTGTACAACTGTTCTGCTAAAATGTTTCCATTAATCATTTTGAAAATCATAACATATAGAAGACAGTCATTTAATTTACTGAGGTTACCTGAATGCATCATATATTCAGTCTTCAGCTTAATTCCACCACAGATTTCTACACTGGATTAATATTTTTAACAAACAGGACTTGCTTAAAGTTTTTTTAAACACTTTTCAGCATTTATCTGAGCAGCTGAAGACGAAAACTGTCCTGAAGCAGCTGAAGAGAGCGGTATGACCATGGCTTGATCCCGTGTTGTTGTTAGTGTCTTTGCTAACATTGGCAAGGATGTGCTTTGCTTGAGGGTGGAACTTCAGACTCGTGCTTCGGTGTAAAGACAGTTCATCACTGCAGCATGTAGGGGAGAGTGGGGTGAGATGTGCCAGTTTTTACTCAAAGTGATTTTAAAGTGAGGCCATGACAGTAATGCCTCCAACTTAAGTATGTACATATATTTCAGGATGTGGTGCATCCCTGGGAACAATAACTTTGGATCTGAAATAAACTGTTTAAGAAATACAGCTTTCAGAAAAAAGGTGGTCTCATGGCACAACTTGCCCCCGGTGCAGGGTAAGTTGTGCCTTTGAGGAGAATACGCTGGGGTAAATTGTGCCAGTGATTATTGAAGATAATTAAAGTAAAACAGAACATTTTAATCTCATAAACTGTAATGCTATATAAAAGCAAGACAAATTCAATACAAAATTACTCATTTAAGTTTTATTTAGATTTCATCACCCTATTAAACTAATGGAATAAGTCATATTTTCTAGTTTTTGGGGAAACACAAAAATCTTTAATACACAATATGTGATATTTGTGAATCAGTTAATAAAGTGATATTGGCCAATTCTGAACATCTCATTGTGGCTTAGGCCAGTTAAAAACTGCTCTTTAACAACATAGTGCAAACTCAAAACTGAAATCAGTGTTAGCTAAATTAAACAAATGGCAGGTAAATCAAACACTGATGAGGCATGCCCATCTCCTCACTTCTCCAGCTGTTCTTGGCCTTTCTTTACTGGGTTCTAGGTGTGTAGGTCTCGGTGTGTGGATTTGTTAGTGTGTGTGGGTCTGGGTGAGAAGGTGTGTGGGTTAGGGTCTAGGCCTGCTGGTCTGGGATTTGTGTTTCTGGGTGTGTGGGTCTGGAGTTGTGGGTATTTGGGTCTGATTGTGTGGGTGTCAAGGTTTGGATGTATCTTTGGGTCTGGGTTTAAGGGTGTGCCACTGGCACAACTTAACCCAGGCCCTTTGGCACAAATCACCCCATCCCCATTATTTTTGAAAAACTAGCATGATCCAGCAGTTTAGAGCTAATATCATGCTAACTGTATAGACTCATTGTGTAGCCTAATAAAGCACTGAAACACGTGTGAAATGTTTTTAAACGTGTCTTTAATTGTTCAGACAACAATCAAAAAACCTTGATCATAGAAATTTTACTCTGAAAGGTAAAAATCAGTTTTTTGAACTAAAATGTGTTTACCTCTTACGCCATGTGTCTCCCTTTTATGCAGGATGAGTAAAATGGAGGGCTCTTCAACAATATGTGGTCACATGACCAATTTCTTCTATGATTTTCTATAAACAAGGTGTGGCACTACTTCCCCTTTGGCACAAATCCCCCCACTCTCCCCTACCCACAATTTTGGTTCCATCTTCACGAACATTCGCCAACTTTTTAAAAAGAAAATTGCCATTAAGCAGACCTAGGTCTGTCTCCTCACTCATCACTACTGGCTGTGTCAGACCCGCCTCTCACCTCTTTAACCCCAGGCACATATTCGCGAGGACTACAGGAGTAAGCTGTGGTCAAACTTAGTCATGTGATTAAATTGCATTATTATTGTTTTTTTACTGGTTAAGGTTTCAAGATTAATCACAAGCATTAACTCGTTAACATTAACAGCCCTAATTATAACAAGAGAATCGTTTCATGAGCCTAATTAGCCCTTTTATTAGTTCCATCTCAACACCTCTTAATTGAATTTATTAAAGATAAGTCAAATATGATAAATTCAATATTTTTTTTAAATATACTGTATATTTATTTGAAATAAAATAATGTATTCTTAATAATTCCAATCTTTACATGACTGAAATGGTAAATGTATATATATACATTATACAACCCTTCTTTAAATGCAACTGAGTCACCTTAAACTTGGGCCTCCACATTGCACAGCCTTACTGCTGCTGATGAATGCATCGCTAATCTCTGCAATAACATTTTGTTCCTGTGTCTAAATAAACAGACACTTAGATTCATTCATTGGTACTTTCTCCTGCTAATTTAAATCTGTTACCTTAGATCAACCTTATTTCATTAATGTACAGTGTGTTTACTGTATGTCTGGAATGAGAACAGCCAAGCAAAGGTTGACTTACATCACATAAATGCCATTCTTACCTTCTTATAAGGATAAACAAGCTGGAATAAACATTAGTGGCTTAAAGAGAACCCTGCATATTAAGACATATTGTCCTAATTATGTAGCATCTTTTAGATGTATGTTGTTCAAAGAAACACACTAGATTTATACATTTTGAGATTTTGTCCAATGGTTGCATTCTTCTTCCCACATCTTTGTACTCACTACAATCCAATGTCTTTATTTAACTTGACATGAAAACTGAACTCAGGTTTAAATGAATACAAAACTAATGTTTATGTTTTTAGCTACTCTAAATAGCCTCCCTCAAGGAAAATAAGGTTGTCAACTAACTTTTTGTCACAGTTTCAGTTGACGGAATTAACACTGGTTACCACACATTGAAAGGGTTTATTAATAAAGAAAGCATGGGATTAACAAAACAAGTGCAGACCATGACAAAGTGGCACTTATCTCTTGACATAAATATGTGCATAAAGGTATTGAGACAAATTTGGGCACAAACGGGTTAAGGCTGCATATGAAAGATGTGGGAAAAGCAATGCAATCAGTTGACATGACTACCCAGAGTGCATTTCACAATAACTGCAACTTTTATGGGAATTTATTTATACTTGATCAAAATTAAAGACTTGAAGAAAACACAAGACACATGTGCCCTATTGTCTTGTAAGAACTTACTGAAAGACTCCCATTAACGCCCTTAATTTTGTCCCTCCACGACTCAATGGTGCAGATTGACGAGCTCCAGGATTGTCAAGTGAGAGCCCGCTTCGCCACCATTTCATTCAGTTTATCTCATCTCACATCCAAAGGGATGAACAGTGATCTACAGCGTGCCAGAGCCATCCTCTTCATGCCAGCCCAGAGATATCTTTACCTTAGCTACCCTTACACATTGCCATCACAGTCCGGCTACCTCTCAGAGGCCCACACTTTTCGCATGCATACTGTAGGTTGTGACAATGCTGACACTACATACTTCAGCACAATTCATAGTTGCCACTACAAAAAAGACTACAGGGTGTTTCTTTGTACAACAAACATATATAAGACACTAAGGCTAATCTGCTGAAGTCTGTATGTCTTGATATGCATGGTTCATGCCTAACTTTAGAAGCTCATTACTTGAAGCTCTGTCTGGATTTAGGCCACTAATGAAAGAGAACATAGGATGGCTATGACTACACTATTGTATTAAAAAGTCAAAGAAAACTTGCATCGCAGATAGAAAAAAGAAGTATTTTATTACAACACGACATCCAAATGCAGATCAGAAACTATGATACAGGTCGAGGAGGGAAGCGTCACGCTGATGATCTCCTGGTTATGAGCTGTGAAGCCTGTAAAACAAAAGGGAACGACCATTACACAGGGTTAAGTAACAGCACCGTCAGCACAGCATGATCACCATAAAGAGAAGGAAAAGTGCACAGACTGCATGAACTCATTTTTATAAAGTCATGTAAGTTTGCAATGACCGCATTTAAGGGCATGGATTATACTTTTTTACAGAAGAGGGGTTAAATATAATAATAGGAGAGTTGTACCATTTGGGTGAACATAAAAATAATTATATAATTGTGTCACTTTCAACTTAATTTCCGTGTCTCTGGACTTTAAAAGTAAACTAAATAGCCTTTTCTGATAAAAAACTAATCTATCTGTGATATGTCTACTACAAGCCTTGTGCTACATGATCAGACGTACACATTTAGACATAAACTGGTGCAGTTAGGATGTTATAGGCAGTATCTCTGACATGTCAGCTTTAAGACAATCAGGTCAGCCATAATGAGCTCACCCATGTGATCCTGTGGTGGTATGAACCTTTGGCCTGACATGTTTTTTATTTTTCTCTCTCTCAGTAAGAATCTATTTTTATTACAATGATTACAGAATACTGTCAGGATCTAAAGTCTGGTTTATGCATTGTTGTGATATTGTAAAACCATGTTTTTTTTCAGTCATTTTCAAATTCAAGGACACTTTAATAGGTTGGACTTTGCTCTTGAACGCATTAAAATTTTAAACTCTTTGCTAAATCTTTATTTTCTCCTAAGACATTCATTACACAATTAAAGAGTTTAACATGACCCATTAACCACAACTACCCATATTGTTGACAAAACAGTGTCCTTAAAAAAAATATACATTTCCTGTTTTTTAATGTATAATAATAGAATTGAAGAGCACGAAAGCTTTAAGAAACGTCATGCATTAGGCAGCTGTATTGGAAATGAAATCACTTATCAAATACTGCTAGAGAACTACACACTGTCTTAAAATCATAATCTGCTTGATATGTGGATACTTTGGGACTTTTTGGACCTTGCTGTTTGGGCCAGGGTTCCTAGGGACTTTTTTGGATACTCTAAATCTATTTTGATGCTATTTTATTCACTCTTGGGGCCTTATTTACATTTAAAAATAAGCGTCTGAATCACTGAATATCATTTTAGGTGATGACCTCATATTTGATGCACACCTTCATTAACAACATCTTGAGAACCCGGGCAATAACTTACTTTTGCCTAATGGTTAAACTCTCTAGGGTTATGTGAATGCTGCTAATGTATTTGTACAATTTAGACTGTTTGCAGGAGTCTTCTTTCAGCATTTGGTATACAGAGCTTTTATTTTTCAGCTGCTGTGGTATCCAAACAAGTATCAATATTATCTGATTATTAAAAGCGTTACAAAGTTGAAAACTGTAGTATTATGCAAGCTCCATTAAATTTATGACTCCTTAAGTTAAGTTGAGTTGAATTTATAAATTTTTGATTTTAAGTCCATGCTTGTGTATAAGAATGAGGGGGTGGTTTCAAAGCAATAAATGAAATATAAATCTGTTATTATAAGACAAAAAATAACAAAAATGCTGGTAATAGTTGTAGAAGGTTATTTGAGTTTTCAGTTTTACTTGGTTTGAAATTGCTTTTCCGTTCTGTAAGTTCAATCCTTTCAAAATAAAACAGTTTCACAGACTTTTAGATAAAGTACACTGAGAGATTGGTCAGTTAAGATTATGTAGGCTGTCCCATTTATTTTAGAAACAGCCATGCAGACTAATTATAAAGCATAATGGATCCAAGAGAAAATTAAGATGCTTGCAGGGCTTTTTGCCATTGCTTTGTTTTTATTGCACTACCCCAGGTTGTACTGATAGTCAGTAAACCAATTAGGTAGTCCTGTGACAAGAGTTTCTAGTAGTTCAGTCCCCCTATTTGCTTTATGCATTGCATTCATGCAATCGGGAAAAATCCTTAAAAAAATATAATGTGTTGTTTGATAATTTAGGTCAAACAGATTTAGAACTGGAGCTAAAATATGTTGGGAATCACTTTCAGCTGTGTTTGACATTTGTTATAGAGAAATGACCACTTCTCTTTAGAAACTATGGAGTTTCAATCTCTAAATCCTGGAACTGTACTGCCTTCTTCTTTTAAAATATATGTATCATTCCTAATTGTTGATACAAACTCATAAAAGAATACTTATGTCAAGAATAAATAAGCTTTACTAAAGCTCAAAACACATGCAAAGTTTTGAACCATCACTATTCATTTCATCATACGAACTCTAATAATTGTGTAGTCCACTGACAGGAAAAGACTGCAGTCCAGTCAATTTATTGTTTATTTTAGGGATATATGCCTATATTTAAAATGCTGGCACTTCCAGACTCATTTTAGCTGATACTGATGTATACACAGCTTTTTTACTGTAAAGAACACCAAAGGTCTCTGGTGCAAAGAGAGGCTGAGACAAGTGGAGCTGAGAGAGGAGTGGGGAAGTAGACAGTCTGGCAATTATTTTACATTTGAGGCTTCATTCAAAGTGTCCAAAGCTTAGCACTGGGCTCCTTTAGTGTGTGGAACCCTAAAAAACAACCTTAACCCGATGGTACAACTGTACATTTTATCAATATTTAAATCTGATATACGATGTACTGTATATGGCCAATATGTACCGGCAATCTATCAGTGATGAATATTTGCTGAAAGTTTCATATCTTCCAACACTGGTACTTAACTTTTAAGTTAATATACACAGGAAAGAAATATCAATGTAATCTGCATTATCTTACAAATATCTCTTAAGTTAAAGTGAGATCTTTTTGGTGGAAGGGTTAGAGCACAAGTTGTGCTGTTTATGAAGGAAGGATGCACTCTATTAACCACACAGTGAAATAACAATGGAAAAATGGAGCACAAAACAGCAGATGGCAGGGTAATCATCATACCAGAAACTCTTTTTTTCATGATCTTGGGGAGCTACAGTGATAACTGAAATTGAAACTTTGGTAAATCCCCAGCATGACTGATGAAAGCTACAACTTCAAAAGGCCAAATGCAGATAGCACCATCTCCTGGTCATTAGGCAAGTTTTATAGTGTATATTTAGTCATAATGACATAAACTGTTCATATTTGGTGTTGTTACATTAATTTGACATTGAATGGCATTCTGCTAAAGAAATTATTCACTTTAAATTATTTAGATCAGTGGTTCTCAACTGGTTGGTCAGGACTTAGCCTGGGGAATTTATCGAAAATTAGATTAAATGGCAATATGTCCCTCAGCAATTTTCAAATCACACAAGGAGCAATATATCTTTAACCTGAATGTGTCATAATAACAGTTTAATACCATCAATAAAAATGATATCGACATAAAAAATGATCATTCCCCCTAAAAAACAACAATTCACATCCAGATTATTTTGTCAATATTTGGTCAAAAACACACAACTTAAAAAATCATTTCAAATTAAATTACAATACTGGGGGTGTAATTGCAATTATATTATTTTTCCAAAATGTTAAGCCCTGGTCAAGACCCAAAAGTGGGCCTAAGAGCAGATTCCAGGGTCATGAATGTGTGACTGGGAGAAAAACTGTGGCAAAACCAAAGATGTACAGAAGTCTAAAGCAGATACAGATCCTTACATTTTAACAGGCCCTGTTTTGCCATAACAAGTACATTTTGCCTGTATTCAGTCCAGTGTTAATTTTGGCAGATATTTTTTTACTTTAGTCTTAGTTTTAGTCTTTAAATAAAATGAATTTTAGTTTTAGTCACATTTTGGTCATTTCTGTCCTTTTTAGTTTTAGTCTAGTTTTAATCGATGAAAACTCAAAAAACATTTTAGTCTAGTTTTATTCTATAAAAGGTCCTCACATTTTAGTCTTTACTTTTAGTCCAAGTATTTATTTTCTTGTCTAAATCTAATACCAAGTCATGTAGAATAATGTGTTCTATGCATTCTGCCAAACCTGGGGTCCCTGCTTTCTACAGTTGAGAGACAGAATAGCTACAGATGCAGTTTTTTTTGACAGATTTACCCACAGTGAAGAAATGTCATGGATTTTGAGTGTCTGGCAAAAACTACATTAACTTTTAGTCTTATTTTAGTCATCTGGAAAAAAATTAAACTTAGTTTTTGTCAGTTATAGTCATCACAGATCTATTTTTGTTGGTTTTAGTCTAGTTTTTGTCATGAAAAAAAGGCTGTCAATGAACATTTTGAGTCATAGTTTTAGTCAACGATATTAACACTGATTCAGTCATTGGCAAATTATATCTAGTAGCTGTTCTGTTTATTGAAATTATTTTTAAAAGCTCTAACCCAGGCAAATATGAGTATCGGACCAGGACTTGGAACTGGTACTCAATGTTAAAAAAAAACTAGATTTGGATCAGAGGCCAAAAAAGCTGATCTTGACATCTCGAATTGTTTCCTTGTCTTATCACCTTATCTTGGGGTATAAAAGATTTTTTTTCTCAAGACAATATATCAATTTCTTAAGATCTCTAGAAAACACCCAAGATTTTATCTAATAATGGGAGAGTGAGAAAAATAAAATGTATGCATGTCCTCCCTTGCTTCTGAGATGACAGCAGTAATATTTTATTTATAAAGCAGGAGACTGTAAATTAGTTCGAAGTTGACTGGTGGTATCAAAACATTTGGTTTTCACTGGTAAAATGTTAAATATTAAATTCTGGTATCCTGAAAACCTTGAATGGTGTATTTTGCTTCTGTATAAGTTTAATTCCTTACATTGGGTTACTGTTGGGGCCCACAGCAGTTACTTCCAGAGACCGGGGCGTCCTTCTTCAGCACCGTGGGCCTCACCACGTCCACGTCCCGGTGCAGGTGATCTACTAAACCAGAGATGATTCCGGGGGATGCGTAGAAATCGATCAGAAAGTATGCCCCTCTAACGTGTTTCTGGTTGTGTTTGGATATCTTGTAGGGCAGGATTCTCTCCCCAAGGTTCTCCAGGTCCCTCACCACCGCTCCCCGCTCCATCAACGACTCCACAGCCCGCCGGACAGCAGCCGCTGTCTCCGGCCGCTGCATCTGCTTCAGGATCAGGGCAAGTTCGTAACGAGGCATCGCTGCGGCGATAAAATCCTCGATTCACACTTTAAATTCGGCTGGACTATAGTAATGTCATTGCCAGAACCGTGCTCACGGACGGATCACACGAGGGACAGGAAACGAAGTCCCTCTTCGTTTATTTTCATTTCCGTTGTCAGTCGTCTTTACTGCCTACCTCTGGGTTGAAATAAAACTGCAGTTACCGACAATTTAAGATTAATATAGCAAAACAACGTGAATCATAACAGTGATAATTATATGTAAATTAAGATATTTTTAGCGCTAGTTGTACCCACAACCGCTATTTTTTAATTTAGTATGTGAATTTAGTACAAGTCAGTAAACAAAATCAGTTGGAGGCGGAACAAAGAGCTTTACAAAGCTCCACTGCCGGAACCGAATAGTGTTACACGCAGCGGAAGTTTAGAGGAATGACCCGTTTAAGCGTAAATTCGCGTATTTAAAGTCATTTTATCCACTTTTAATGCAACTTTATACCTTCTAAATATGTCTGAAATTTCCTCAGTCGAGTGTTTGAGAGACTTTGTTAACGAGCGACTAACGGCTGCAGCTGAAGAGATATTTGGAGCTTTTAAAAGAACTCTCGTCGACTACGAAGATGAGATCGAGCGTCAGCGCAGACTGCTAGATATTGTCTGGAAACCTTATGTTAAGTTACATAAAATAGGTCAGTTAACATCTGTTGTTTTAATGAAAAAACACCTGCACAATAATAACATCTTTCTATTCAACTACTCTTTCAAATATCTTTATTGTGAAGTATCTGCAGTAGAAAATGCAGCTTCATACAGAATGAACTTGAATGGAATGGACATAAGCTTTCCCCTTTTTCAAGCTTACTGTGTCTAACACACATTTTGGGGCCATGAAAGTTGGCAAATCCGTGGTTAAAAAATCATAATCATCACTTATTTAATCAACAAAAATGCTCAGTTTTTGTATTTAAGAAGATGTGCTGTTTCAAAATGTAATCCCCATCTTAAAATGGTTTGAGCGTTTTCCCTTTTTGTGTGGTGTTAATGTCGTGGGCTTACCTAACATAACCACAGGGTAATTTTATTTAGGATTTAGTACAGCCATACCAGACAGAACTAAGCTAAAGAGATTTATATGACCCCAGCAGCGACTCATGGCATACCTTTTTAGTCCGCTTCAAGTGGATCCGGACCTGGCTTTGGAGGGGAATGCGAGCCAGGAGGCTAGCGCCAATGCTTCTAATCCATACAATGATATTATTATATCAGATTCATGAAGGGCCCTTTCTTTGAGGCTGTAAGGCGCCTATTAATTTCTGTGGGTGGGTCTGCATTGGGATGGTTACAACCCTGTATTAAAGATGAAACAAAAATATGTAACCAAACAACGTCCAGGGAAAAAGCAGCAGAACATGAATGTATGCTTTTTGGATTTCTTTATGTTTTATGTTTGCAGCACAACCCACCCACCCACCCCATTTTGAAATTGGAAGCCTAGTTCTTCTAAAATGACTTTTTTCAGAGCTGTAAAGTAATCTTTGTCCGTGTAAGTTACCTTAATATCCAATTCCTTTTGTTCACTGTCTTTCCAGACAAGCCACAGCAAGATGTAGTCGTATATAAGGAGGAGGATGATTTCTCTGACCAGCGGGAGATTAGCCCAAGCCTGGACGAAGAGGACCCAGAGCCTCCGCAGATAAAAGAAGAACAGGAGGAAATCTCCACCAGTGAGGAGGGAGAGCAGCTTGAACTTAAGCAGGAGGCTGAAAGCTTTGCGTTGCCTCTTACTAGTGAGAAAAGTGAGCACAGTGAACCAGAAACAGACACTGATCACCAGTTCCTCACTGACAACTCTTATTTTACTGAGAACCAAGATCCAGAAAGCAGTGGTCATGAGGACTCGGCAACAACTGAAACCCCAAAACTAAAACAGAGACTTCAAAAAAGCACAACTGATGCCCCTAAATCATCAGAGAATTGTGTAACGGGTAAAAAGTCTTTCACATGTGACACATGTGGTGAAAGTTTTAGGGGTAAGTCAGACTTACGGACACATCAACGTGTCCACAGAGGTCAAAAGATACATACATGCAAGGACTGTGGGAAAATATTCAGTTACTTGTCAATACTGATAACTCACTCAAGAATCCACACAGGTGAGAGACCGTATTCTTGTACAATCTGTGGAAAAGAGTTCAAATTTAGCCACGCACTGAATGCTCATATGAAAACCCACACAGGTGAGAAGCGGTATTCCTGCAGCAACTGTGGGAAAAAATTCTGTCGGAGGTCAAACTTGAACAGTCATATTCTGATTCACACAGGCGAAAAGCCATTTGTTTGTGAAACATGTGGCAAGTCTTTCAGATTAAAGAGCAGCTTTAGAATCCACATGGCATCACACACAGGTGAGATGTTATACTCCTGCAGCTCCTGTGGAAAAAAATTCTTTAAGGTGTCTAGTTTTAATAGACACGTAATAAATCACACAGGTCAAAAGTCATATAATTGTGAAACATGTGGCAAATCCTTCAAAACAAAATATTACGTGAAAGAACACATGAGATTGCACACAGGTGAGAAGCCGTATTCTTGCAAAGTATGTGGAAAAAAGTTTCCATCCAGTCGTGTGTTGAGAAGTCATATGATAACCCACAAAAGTAAGAAGCAGTACTCCTGCAGCATCTGTGGAAAGAGCTTTGGGCTAAAGTCAAATCTGAAAAGACACATTAAGATTCATGCAGCTGAGGAAGCAACCAAAGAGCACCCTGAGGAAGACTTTTCAGGATTATCAGAAATGAGAGTTTGAATAAGGAGATCCCACAGTAGTGAGAAAGTCATACCTTTGCAAGATGCTTTGAATAATCTGACTTCAGTCTCAGTGGGGATTTCATCAGGCCTGTGCTGATACTTCTAAATGGATGAAACAACACCTCCTTCAATATTACCTTTCAAAGACTGAGCGTACGTTCATCTCAGCCCTGCAACCACAGACTGATTTACAGCTTGGATCAACCAAACTCATACCCATGTGGTCTGCTGAGGACGCATCATTGATGGTCAACTAACCCATAAGACATTGTTTTCCAGTTTGGGGTCAGCAAAAATCTGAAGGATTGCACAAGGCTTTATCTGCTGTGGGATTGTAAAAGTTAGTTTTTCAAATATTAATTAGCTTAGCTTTTCTTGGATACAAGTAGGGGGATTCCAAGTAGAAACAGGTTGGGAAATGCTGCTTTAAAATTCATGTGGCCTTGATTGTCGGGTCATGTTAATTCCCCAGTACAACATCAGAGAGTTCAGACTCTACCTGCCAGATCATACAACACTCTCCTGGTACACGCTCTTGTATACTGCATGTTGACTGTGTCAGTGCCTTAATGGCAGGTCTTCCTGCTTGCACACTCAAACCTGATCCAAAATGTACTAGCATAGCTGTATGTTTAACTCCCTCCACTCCCTGTTGTATGTGTATAAAACAGCGTTTCCTCATCCAGGTCTACAGTCCACCCCTCATAGGTGAACAACTCTTGTTCTCTAGAGTTCCATGGTGGTTAAATCAGTCACCAAACTGGACAGTCCTTTTCCATTTTTAAGAAAAGCTTAAGTCCCAGCATTTTCATGAGCAACTTCAGTGATGATATTAAGGAATGTATTGATGTTGATGTGTTTGATGAAAATAATTTGAAATACAGATATTCTGTACACCTTGTTTGCCTCTTGTATTGTCTTGTCGATATACAGTCAGAAATATTGGAGCCAATCTATAGGGCCAGCCTAAAAGATGGAAAAATGAGGAGAATCTATTAACTTCTGTGCAGAAGCAGTCAACATTTTCTGAAAGAAAAATAAAAAAAATTTGAGTATAACCTCAAATTTCTAGATCTACATTTACTAAGTCAATTTATCAGTCTTTTTCCAGGTCTTCTTTAATATGTTTTTCTTGAATGGCTCTACTACATATTTGGAATAATGGATAGTTTATACATAGATCTTTTGTCAAGAACAAGTGTTTTTAGGCCTTTTATGGTGGGATTTTGTCAGTGAAAACAATTGAAACTGATTTTAGTTTTCCAAGTGGGCCATTGGGGTCTTTACGTACATGTGAATAGGGAGGTCCCTGAGGAAAAAAGATTGGGAACCAGTGATCTAGTGATTTAATTCAAAAGTGAATGCTTACTCATCTTTTTCATTACACCTTTTAATTAGGTTTGATCATAATGAAACATTTAATCTTAACCAGTGTTTCTAACAATTTCACTATAAATGGCAACTCTTTGAGTGCTGGTGTTTTTATAATTTTCACCCAAGCCCCCAAAATATTGTGAGTCTGCTACTGTGTCACAATATTTTCTACAGTCTATGGCAGTGATACTCAACATGTGGCTCTTTTGTGATGATTTGTGGGTCCTTTATGGTTTACTTTAAAATATTTTCACACCAGAAAACCTTTAAAAAGGGAAACTTTGACCTCAGAAATAATCCAATACAAGTCACATTAATCAGTTTATTTCCCACATTTGGATTTAATTGTCGGTCTTTCTTTTTTGTCTGTATATTTCCAATGCCCTTATTTGCAATTTGTTTTGCCACTTTAATCCATTTTTACTGCTTTAAGGCCACTTGTTTTCACTTCTTTTTGCCACCTTTTGCCCATTCATGCCATTATAATCCAGTGTTTACCCAATTTTGCCCAGTTTTTTGTCTCTTTTATTCTGCTTTTTCATATTTTTGACACTTTTCACTCATTTAAGCTGCCCTTTGTCATTAAATGCAACTTTCCCCCGATTTTTTTGTCATGTTTTTGCCACTTTTTGACCATTTTTGAGTCACTTCTCACTCAAACCTTGCCCGTTTCTGCCTTTTTGCCACCTTTTCTCCCCATTTTTGTCACTGTTCACCCAATTTTTGGCATTTTATGCCTTTACCCTTTTTAGCTGCTTTTTGACCATTTTGCCCAATTTAACTTATTTTTATTGCCACTTTAAACCATTCTTTACACTTTTCACCACTTATATTGTGGTTCTTTCAAAGGTATTTTTCAACAATTTGGCTTTTTGGTTGTTCAGGGTTCAGTGGTCTATGGCCTCAACCAGTGAGGCATTTTTCCTTTTCACTAGTCTACTTAAAATGACGATGATCACAGCGATTTTCTTTGTTTAACCGTTAAATTCCCATAAATACTTCTATAATTTAAAAAGTAGTTTAAGATACATTTTCATGGTTACATACATAAAGCGTACTTGGAGAGAAAAACACGGCTTCTAAAAAAACTTTGCCTACAGTCGGTACAAAATAGTGTGACACACAGCTGAAGTACGGAAGCCGAGACGGTCTTCTAAATTGAGTTCAAGCACCTAGAAGCCGACTCCGCATCAACACCATCGTTTTCCTCACTAGTTAGCCAACAGAAATGTCTTCAGTTGAAATTTTGAGAGGATTTGTAAATGAACGACTAACGGCAGCAGCTGAAGAAATATTTGGAGTTTTTAAGAGGACTGTTATCGCGTATGAAGAAGAGCTGAACCGTCAACGCAGACTGCTGGATGTCGTTTTGAAACCTCACGTTAGGTTACACAAAATAGGTGTGTAAACCATTGTTTAAATTTGGTAAAATGCAGTCTTGTTCCTATTTGCCCACCTGTGGTTTAATCTGTGCATAACACTGACATTACACTGTTTAAGTCAAAGATTTGGCCTTCCAGAGACAACAACTCATCGGTTGGGCGTTGTTTTTACAACAACGCATTTCAATTAACTGTAATCGACAACCTGATTTTCCCTTAAACCTCTCCGAGCTGGACTTTTGCGTTAACCTCTATGCTACGCCGACTGAATGCGCGGTGACTGTGCAAGTTACAGAAACGAAGAGAGATGTTGCAAAAAAATCAGCTAGCTCTCCCCAGGTGTAATGTCAACAAAACCAATTTGCAAGTTTTACTGCATGTTTAGCCTATGTCATATTTTCAGTTTGGAAAATTACAGTTAACTATGCTTAATCTTTAGAATTTACTATTGGAATTTCTTCAAAAGAGTCACTCTGTGCTTTAGGGTAAAAAAAAAAAACTCATCACAAATACAGTGCATTCTGGAAGTATTCAAACCCCCACTTCAGCTTTTTTCAGTTTTGTTGTTTCAGTTTTGCAGCCTGATGCTACAGTTGAACTAAATACTGTTTTTTCTCATTAATCTACACTCAGTACCCCATAATGGTGCAATGAAAACATAATTCTAGTTATTTGCTTGTTAAATAAAGATAGAAAAATTGGAAGTATCATATTAACACAAGTATTCAGGCCCTTTTGCAAAAACAGCAGAAATCTAGCTCAGGTGCCTTCCATATCTCAGAATCTTCAATGAGCTGTTTATGTATCTTAATTGGAGTAAACCTGTGGTGAATTAAATTGATTGGACTTGATTTGGAAAGACACATCGATATAGAAGGCCTCACAGCTGACAATGCATATCAGAGAGAAAAAATGCCCCGAGATCCAAGGAACTGCACAGATCTGCATGAAAACTAAACAAGCTAGCACATGGTGCCACATTTGTAAGGAACATGCATTTATGGAATGAGCAGCAGAGCTGAGTAAGTGGGTTGCGCCCATGAATAAGCTGTTTGGCATTGGCAGAGAAGATTTGGCACATTTTTCAGGGGCGCAACCCACATACTCAGCTCTGCTGCTCATCTCACAAATGTATGTTCCTTACAAATGTGGCACCATTTAAAAGGGAAATAAACAGGCTTTCCAAAAGTATAAGATTTATTGCCAAGAAGCATTGTTACAACAAAGAAATAATCTACCAAACACAAATTTCCTTACTTCTTGTGCTAAGTTTATAAAGGTTAAAAATGATTGAATTGTGATGAAAATTGAAGGACATTTTAATCCTCTGTCTGTACTGAAAATAGCTGCCAAAATTAACACATTAGTACAAAAAACTCACATCATCAGCCATTGGTTGTACCACAAAACTTACTTTGATTTTTTTCATGTAATTTTATGGATTTCTTTTATTTTATTATGTTATGACTTATGTAATTGCACTTCTAGCTGGGGTAGTGTCACACTAAACTCACAGTTCACATACTGTAAGTCATCTACTCTTGGCTCTACTATAGGACTTTCTGTGGTAAAATGTGCTTCGGTGTTATGAGGTGATGTTTTGTTTTCTAACTTAAAATAAGAAATAATTGAGCTGTAATACATTCAACCTAACTCACTTCTGACATAAACACCTCTTTGGCTATACTACAGCCCTTACCGCGAGTCTTTATTCATGTCAGACATTTGTATCTAATTTGTTTGTTCTGTTTTGTTCCAGAAATCCCACAGCAACATGTCAGTAAGTACACAGAGGTTCTCTCTGACCAGCAGCTCTGTAACCAGGAGAGGAACCCCAGCCTGGACCAAAAGGACCCTCAGCCTCCACAGATTAAAGAGGAACAGGAGGAACGTTGCATCAGTCAGGAGAGAGAACAGCTTGAACCAAAACAGGAGACTGAGAGCTTTGAAATTACGCTCACCAGTGAAGAAAGCGACAACGTTGAACTCCAACTAAAAAGGGACTTCAAGCTCCTTGCTCACAGCTCTCATGTAACTGAGAACCAGTATCCTCAAAAAGGGAATCATAGTGACTCCCTATCAACTAGAGAAATAAAACCAAACATGAGATTTCAAAACAGCACAAGTCACTCACTGGAATTATCAGATAATCCCTGTTATCCTGATGTAAGTGAAAAGTCTTTTAAATGTGACCACTGTGGCGAAGTTTTTAAGAATAATTCAGGACTGAAGACACATCTACGTGTCCACACAGGTCAGGCGGTACATACTTGCTGGAGCTGTGGCAAAATGTTCAGTTTCATGTCATTACTGAAAATTCATGCGAGAATCCACACAGGCGAGAAGCCTTATTCTTGCAAAACATGTGGAAAAGGCTTCAAATTTACTCATGCACTGAAAGCTCACATGAGAACCCACACAGGTGAGAAGCTGTTTTCCTGCAGCACCTGTGGAAAAAAATTCTGTCGACGGTCAAACTTAAATACTCATGTTCAAATTCATACAGGTGAGAAACCGTTTAAGTGTGAAATATGTGGTAAATATTTCAGATTAAAAAGTAGTTTTACATTCCACATGAGAACACACACAGGTGAGAAGGTGCACTTATGCAGCTTCTGTGGAAAAACTTTCTACAAAATGTCTGATTTGAGTAGGCACGTTCGAATTCACACAGGTGAAAAGCCATTTACCTGCAAAACGTGTGGCAAATCTTTCAAAACAAAATGTCACTTAAAAGAACACATAAGAACGCACACAGGTGAGAGGCCGTTTTCCTGTAAAATATGTGGAAAGGATTTCAGATACCTGCGTGTGTTGAAAAGCCACATGGTAACCCACATAGGGGAGAACCTGCACTCCTGCAGAATCTGTGGACAGATATTCAGTCATGAGTCAGATTTGATTAGTCACATTCAGATTCATGCAGATGAGAAACATTTACAGTGAACCCTGAGGAAGATCAGTCAGGGTTGTCAGAAATTGACAGAGCCACATGAGGAGAAAGAACATAAGTGGGAAAAGACACTTTAAATGATCTATGTCACAGCACATTGAATGACACTCTTAACAAGTTGTGAGCAGACATGGAGGATACTTTAGATATTTTTACAGAGGAAGCAAGTAACACTGCAACATTGAACTTCCAGCCATCCATCTTCCCATTCATTATCTATACAGCCTGTCCTGTTTGAGGTTGTGGGGAAGTCAGAGCCGATCCCAGCTGTCATTGGATGAAAGGTGATGGGAAAAAAAATACTACACTTTGTTTTTAATTAAGTGATTATGCTGGCCTTCTTGGTCTTGTGCTCACATAATGAACACTTTCGTTACTCTGCGCCTATAATGATTCTTTTTTGCCCAGAGAGATAGGCTGGTGACCTTGAAGATAGGGAGTTAAAGTTTCAACAGAGAGCCTCTCCTATGCTATGAAGAATGCAAGCATGCTGTGATCTGTATTTTACCTAAATACTGATACTTCTCTCTGTTCAGGGAGCTCCTCTCCCACATTCCTGTGTTGTGTGAGATTCTGTGCACAGCTTCAATAAAGAGACACTGACTTCAAGATCCTCATTGTGAGCATGGCGATTCGATTCTTTTTCACCCCACAAAAGGCAAGGTACACCCAGGACTGGTCGGCAGCCAATTATAGAGCTGACATGAAGAGACAAACAACCACACATGCCCAAAGTCCCACCACATGCATTTTTGACTCCAATCTACCCTACAAAATGTCTTTGGACTGTGGGACAATGCTGGAGTAAACTGAAAGAACCCATGCATGTCTGGGGAGATCATGAGAGCTACACAGAAAAGCACTGTCTGACCAGGAGTTGAACCAAGAACCTTCTTACTATGAGGCAACAGCACTAACTACTGCAACATCATACTTCCCAGTATTTAAGATGTAACAACAGTCATTGTTTTTAACCTGATGTTGAGGATGTAAATCTATATAAATATAGAAACAAAAAAAAAAATCAAATATTCTTCTAATAAATATTTTTCTACATGCGATGTCAATAACAATGTCATAGCTACACTATACAGAGTTATTGTTACTATATAACCTAATGTGGCTATGTTAGCTTTAACAACCTAAGCAAATGTAGCCAATGCTAACATGGCTAAGTTAGCTATGTAGACAATGTAGCTACAGTATGAAGCTAACCTAGTTAGCTTTAGTAAACGTAGTATAAGCTAGCGTAGCAATATGGTAACAAGACCCTGTTGAAACTTTTAATCCAACTTCTTGCATGCTGTTTTCAGTAAAATATGGGGTTATAATGCACTGCTAATTTTCACATTCTGTAAAAAATTCTTTTAAAGAAATAGGGATGTGATAAATCCAGTGGAAAGTGAACAATACATGCTGTATTAGATCATCCAAAATAATAAAGTAAGAGTGCCTTATAGAGGCAAAAATATTCCAGACTGCAGTTGCTTTTGAATGGAAGATGAGATAGTTCAAGAGATTGTAACAATGTTATGGGATAAATATAAAATTGTCTGTTGATAGAAGGTTGAAATAAAGGAGAACATTTAATATGTTTATTAATAAAGTATGCACTGCATATCTGTTAAAAACTAGGGTCTACATAGTGCAGGGGTGTCCAAACCATGGTCTAGTGTCAAATGCAGTCCGCAAGCCATATTTGACTGTTCCTCAACAAATTCTTGAGATTAAATGAAAAATAGTCCACATTAGAGCATGAAGCTTGTACTAGATTGTACTATTCTTCTCAGTTTCGGTAAATAAATTGGCAACCAAAATAATAACAATATCTTAATTTTTATAATACCCTGATAGATCACAACAGCAAATAGCAGCACCAGGAACAGAGCCAGTGGCTGATATCAATGGCCCCTGAAATCTGATTGGCCACCCCAAACTCCCTAAAATGACTGGTTATTTGCCTTGTCAGTCATTAAATAGCCATATACCGTGCCCAGTCACTGAGCATATATTAACCTACATTGGACTGGTTTTACTTACTTTGATATCCTCAAGGTGAGGTATATGAAAGTAACCCCACCAACTTTATATATATCTGTATGTGGCCTCTGATGGAAAAAAGTCTGGGCACCCCTGACATAGTGCTTTGCCACGTGCAAACGCAAACATAACAACTACAGAACCCAAAAATAACCTCTTTAAAAAACATTCTCCTTCATTTGACGGATTTCTTATCACCTGTAAAATACAAAAATATCTTTAGTGCATTTGTTTGTTTATTTGGGAGGATTTGTAATCAAGCCAGGTAACAGCTGCAGCTGTAGAAATATTTGCCCTCAAAGTAACACCAAAAAACTACCTCCATATGGACGCCGTGGAAAGACGCCGTGTAGTAATTAGCTTCCTTTTAACAGTAGACATGTGAGACTAGACTGAAGAAAATAATTAAAATAGCAGATGAAAGCGGAACAAAAGCCCCCATTGCACCATGGACGGTATTTTTCAGTGTGACACAGCGGAAGTAAACAAGGACGCGCAGGATTTTTGAACGTAGTATCATTCAAGGCAGTACTTCAGCTTAAGCTTGCCTATCTGATTTTTAACATGGCATACATTTCCTGCTGTAGTATTTAATAGGATTGGTAAACCGCCGACTAACGGATGCAGCCGAAGAAATATTTTTAAACGTTTTAAAAGAGTTTTTAAAAGAAGAAGAGATCAACCGTCAGTCTGCTGGATATCGTTTGGAACTTCATCATGTTACACAGAACGGGTTTGTAGACTCCATTGTCCTTATATAACAAGAAATATTTAAAAGTAGTTTGAAACCCAAATTCTAAAGTCTACCGTTTCTAAATAAGTAACCCGAAGTCTTCTGCGTTTTTTCTAAGGGTAACAGCTACGGCGGCCGACGAAGGCAAACGCTAATTTGTTTTTGTTTTTTTTTTGTTTTTTTTTTCAGGCTGCTATCACGGCAGTTAGTCAAGGCGTTTTATAAATTGTGTAGTCCTTCGTGTTCCCACTAAACCATGACACAATATGAATGAACAGATGGGGACACCAGACCACGCTGTCAAAGAACGAATATAGATGTTTTAAAGCTTAATGACAACACAGCGTCAATACACTGCTGTCACAGACTTGCACTGGGAAAACACTGTTAATGTGTTTGTCAGATTGCAAACCCAACTACAAAGTGCTGCTAATGCATGGTGTGTTTAGAATTTATACAGTCTTACAGTTCTGATCAAATAAAGTATGCTATAAATAAAAATATGTCTATAAACATACTGTGCATTCAGAGAGTTTTCAGATCCCTTTGACTATTTCAGTTTTGTTGTGTTACAGTCTGATGCCACAGTTGTTAAAAAATTTTTTTTCTCTCAGTAATCTACTCTCAGTACTCCACGACAAGTGAAAACAGATTTTTTGCAATTTTATTGGACATAAGAAATAACTGAAATATCAAATTAACATAAGTAATCAGACTGTTTGCAAAAATAATACAATTTGGCTCAGGTTTTTCTCATTTCTCAGGGTCTTTGCTGAGATGTTTCTACACCTTGATTGGAGTTCAGCTTAAACTGATTGGACATAAACATAAACAACAACAAACATAAAGACGAGGGTTTTCTGGGCTGTAATAGTCTTACCTTGTTAGCCACTGTATCTCATTCCTTTTGTTTTGTGTTGTTCCAGACATCCCACAGCAGTACATCTGTAAAGAGGAGGAGGCTCTCCCTGACCAGCTGCTCTTTAACCAAGAGAGGAACTTCAAAGAGGACCCAGAGTTTCCACAGATTAAAGAAGAACAGGAGGAACACTTTATCCATGATGAGGGAGAGGAGCTTGAGCTGAAGCAAGAGACTGAAAGCTTTAACATTATTGTTATTAGTTCTGAAAGTGAACAAAAACCTGACTTCCTCGCTCACAACTCTCATGTTATTGAGAATGAAGATCCTGAATGCAGCAATCATGGAGACTCCTTATCAAAACGAGTATCAGAGCTAGCAAACAGACTTTCTAAAAATGAAAATGTCTGTAATCCTGTTACAGGTAAAGAGTCTTTAAAATGTGACTCATGTGGTGAAACTTTTAAGGATGATTCAGAATTAGAGTTTCATCCATGTGGCCACACAGGTCAGACGATACATACTTGCAAGAGTTGTGGGAAAATCTTCAAGTACTTGTATTTGCTGAAACTTCATACAAGAATCCACACAGATGAGAAGCCATATTCTTGTGAAACATGTGGAAAAGGTTTTAAATTTGGCCATCTATTGAAACGCCACATGAAAACCCACACAGGTGAGAGGCCTTACTCCTGCAACACCTGCAAACAAACATTCTATGAGATGTCAGATTTGAATAAGCATGTTCGAATTCACACAGGTGAAAAGCCTTTTTCCTGCAACTCATGTGGCAAATCCTTCAGATCAAAAGGGGAATTGAATGATCACATGATAACCCACACAGGTGAGAGGCCTTATTCCTGTGACACTTGTGGGAAAAGATTCAAGCAAAGGTCCAATTTGAATAGACACATTCGATCTCATAAAGGAGACAAACCCTTTTCTTGCAAAACCTGTGGAAAACTATTTTCTGATAACTATATACTGAAAGCACACATGATAAAACATACAGGTGAGAAACCTTTCACCTGTAGCACATGTGGGGAAAGATTCTGTCGGAGTTCAAACTTGAATACCCACATGAAAATCCACACAGGTGAGAAGCCGTTTGATTGCAAAACATGTGGTAAATCCTTCAGGTTGAAAAGTGACTTGAATTCCCACATGAGAACACATACAGGTGAGAAGCCTCACTCCTGCAGCACCTGTGGACAACAATTCTACACAAAGTCAAAGTTGAATTATCACATTCGAATCCATACAGGTGAAAAGCCATTTTCTTGCCAAGAGTGTGGCAAATCTTTCAAAGCAAGTTTTGAACTCACGATCCACATGAAAACCCACACAGATGAGAAGTTGCACGCCTGCAGCTTTTGTGGTAAGAGATTCAATCACAGCTCAAACTTGAACAGACACATTCGAATTCATACAGGTAAAAAGTCATAGGGTTCTCATGCTCTTGGTAAACTTTTGAAACAGTTGACCAATTCACCAGACATGGAAAGCATATGGAGTCAGAGAGAAATCAGGAAAATCTTGTGCTGTCCTGGAAAATGTCAGTGTAGGTTGTCTTTCTTTCATGTTATTTTCAAAGTTTGAGCTGAATGGGGCAACTGGGGCACTTTGTGAAATGTAAATAACAGAATGCAATGATCTGCAGATCTTATAAATCCATATTTTATTCACAGCAGACCATAAACAACATATCAGATATTGAATTTCATAGAAAATATTAACTCAATTTGATAGCAGCAACACATCTAAAAAAATAAAGGACAGGGCCACCCTTTCTGTTGTGTAGCATCAGCAGTTATTTGAACAACAACCTATAAATGTCTGGGGAGTAAAGAGACCAGTTGTGTCAATTTTCAGTTGTAAAAGTTTTAAATTTGAATATGTCAATGTATTTTGTATCTTGTGAATTAGAGGGAGTGGAATGGCTTAAGAAATGTGAAGTAATTCTTTGTAGGAGCAATTAACATTATAATATTAAATACATTAATTGAATTACATGCATTGACCATTTTTATCCATTAAATCAATCACATACTAAATCTTTTTCTGGCACCAATCTTGTATTTAAATCTATTAAAGTATGAAGTTGTGGGGAATATCACTTTCCAACCATGCAAAATGTGTGAATGATAGCTTAAAGGTCCTGTGAAGTGATTAAAAAAAATCTGTATTTTAGGTTTTTGTATGGCAGGCAAAAATTCAGCCATGAAAAACATCTCTCAGTTTATAAAATAAAGCTTCAAAATTATGAAAAATGAGGCAGTAAAATCTGCTCTAGGATGGTGTGGGTGTCCATTGAATGAGCTGAAGCCTCACCCATTCACCAGAAATTCAGCACTCTCACATTTTGAAAGTGCTTCTGATCAGAGCCCAGCTGCCTTTCTCTGGGCCAGAGCCCAGAGACAGACTACTGTTTTCTTGTACAAGTCTCTCTGTTATGATACTTTTAATGACCCGTAGGCCACCATGGCAGATAGATTTGGGAAATTCACCACACAATGAACAAAAACACAGCATGTAACTGGCTGTTGACTTTCAGTGAAGGCAGTGACATCAGCGAACAACTGTACTGAAGCATTGGGGGTGCGGTATAATGCCCCATCAAGACCCGTGATGTCATGGCCCCCTATATTTGCTCTGCTCAAATAAAACCAAGCCGACAAAGAGGGGAAAACTAACAGTCTAAATCAAGGATTCAGTAACACAACATTTACAGATTTCACTTTACAGGGACTTTAAAAGACGGTTCAGAAATCTCAAATTAACCCTCATCAAGAAAAAAAGCTCACTGATGGAGCATAAAACATATAACGGCTCTTTGTGAGTATAGTGAAGTTTGGCATCTTTACAATGGACAAAGAGGTTGCATTTTTTGTGATAATGTTTTTATCGTCTAATCCCCTGTTTGTTAAATGAAATGCTAAATTAAGCATTTGATTTAAAGGGGACATATTATGCAAAAATCACTTTTTCAGGCTTTTCTAACAAAAATATGTGCCCCTGGCCTGTCCACAATCCTCTCAAGTACCAGAAAAATCCATTCTTTCTCCCCCTCCCTTTCTCCACCTTTCAGAAAATGTGTGCTGAAACACCTAGTGACCTCACATGGGGCATAAGCACCCGCCCCCCAGGTTTGGTCCTCCTCCACCTTGAGTAAAGTTCTGCCCTCCTATACTGATCCTCTCAGCTGCCAGCTGAGATGCTGGATAGCTCAGTGGGTTACCCTGCTGACTACAGTCTGGGAGGTTGCTGATTCAAATCCCAGTCAAGTCCTAAACTCTGGATAAGCGTCTGCAACATCAGGAGCACTGCATCCATTTCCTGAGAGGGATGTCGTCAGGGGTGGAGTCAGACAGCTAATTACCATTTGAAGCCACATACACAGAAATGGCTATTCTCGGCAGGGCTGAAACAGAGGTGTTTTTAGACATGCAAAATTTCTATACTCGCGTGTTTTCAGTAATAAACTTAACAGGCATGTTTTGGGGATCTCTGAGACCTATATAATCTTGTCTTAAAAGGGTAAAATATTATCCCTTTAAAAATGTGAGGTAAAAGCGGAACGACAGTCTGTTACACCGTTTCCGTCGGCATTCAGTGGTGTGACACAGCGGAAGCGAACGAGTCGCATCCAATGGCTGCATCACACCGTTGTATTGTCAAAATTATCTCCTTCCACTCGTTACTCTTGCCGTAGCTTAGTTTTTGGTCTTTCCTCGTTTAATTTGACAGAAATGTCTTCTGTTGATACTTTAAGGGACTTTGTTAGCGAACGACTAACGGCTGCTGCCGAAGAAATATTTGGAGCTTTTAAAAGAGCTGTCGTCGAGTATGAAGAAGAGATCAACCGTCAGCGCAGACTGCTGGATATCGTATTGAAACCAGATATCAGGTTACAAAGAATAGGTGTGTAAAACTCTGTTAAACTGGCTGCACATATAGAGGAAAACAAGTCATGAACGTGTTATCCCAAAAGCCTTTAATTTTTTGTCATGCGCTGCAAGTTAAAGCCTATTCATATTCAAAGTTTATTGACAAGCAATTAACAAAAATGTTGAAGGTAACATGGCACAAATGGGAAAGCGCAACCAAACAATGCCACGCGAAAACAGCAGAAAAAACTCACCATATGTTCCACAATCACGGCAAGAGTAGTTTTCCACCATGCTTTCCCCTTAGACATTGTTCTGGGTTGTTGCTTGTGCTCTTTACTAGGTAGCATAATCCATTTGCAGCCCAGTCCCCTTCAAAAACAGTGCCGTTGGATGTTTTATTTATTGTTTTATTGGTTTTAGAAATTAATCATGGCCAATGAAATTTGGCTGGGGGGGGGGTTAAAACCTCTTTGATATCTAGGTGAAGAGAGTTGTCTACAGAGTGTTGTTGATCAAATAAACCATATAATGTAAAAGCAGTGACTGTATAAATATTCACCGTCTTTAAAGTGACTGACCTAAAAAAAGTTGTTAAGTGCTCAACATCTCCCGGAGTTCAGTTAATCTATCATCAAGAAATGGCAGAAGTAAGGCACATGTGTAAATCTGCCTTGATCAGGCCGTCCTCATGAACTGGGAGAGCATGCAAGATAGAGACTAAGAGAGGCCACCAAGACACCTATGACTACTCTGAAGGAGTTCCAAGCTTCTGCAGCAACATCTATTACCTGGGTTCGTTACCAACGAGAAGGAAACTGTTAGAGAAAACCCCTGTTAAATCTCGACAAGAGCTCGCCAAACAGCATGTGGAAGACTCCGTGGTCAAATGGAAGAAAGTTCTTTGGTCTGGTGAGACCAAAAAGGTGATTTTTAGCCATTAGACAAAATGCTGTGTTTAGTGGACACATCACCACAAACACACGATTCCCACTTTGAAGCACAGTGGTGGCAGCATCATCCTGTGGGGAAGGCTTGTTACAGTAGAGGGCAAAATGTTTTTGTTTTCACATTGACATTGAAGAGGTTTTATGTAATTTTTTCATCAAAAAGACCAAATTACATTGACCATGATTGATTTATAAAATCAATAAAAGGGTAAAACATCCAATGGGGTTGAAAACTCGTATAATTGCACATCTTATTGGCTGTCTTTGTTCTTGTCCTACATCTCAGTATTTCACTCCCATTGTCCTGTTTGGTTCCAGACATCCCACAGCAACATATTTGTAAGGAAGAGGGGGTTTTCTTTGACCAGCAGCCCTGTAATGAGGAGAGGAACTTCAGACTGGACCTAGAGGATCCAGAGCTTCCACTGATTAAAGAGGAACAGGAGGGAGTCTACTTCAGTCAAGAAAGAGAGCAGCTTGAGCTGAAGAAGGAGCCTGAAAACTTTGAGTCGGCTTTTACTTGTGAGGAAAATGACCACAGTGAATCAGTACTAAAGGTGGTCCACCAGCTCCTTACTCACAACTCCCATGTTACTGAGAACCACGAACATGGAAGCAGCAATCACAGCGACTCAACACCAGAAACATTTCTTCATGAAAGCTCAAGCCACTCCCTTGAATTATCAAATAGTCTCTGTAAACCTGACACTGGTAAAAATTCTTTCAAATGTGACACATGTGGAGAAGTTTTTGTGGGTAAGTCGGAATTTAAGATACATCTTCGTGTCCACAAAGGTCAGGAGATTTATACTTGCAAGATTTGTGGAAAAATATTCGGGCACTTGTATTTACTGAAAATTCATGCGAGAGTTCACACAGGTGAGAAGCCATATTCTTGCAAAACATGTGGGAAAAGATTCCTTCACTGCATTAACTTGAATAGACACATTTTAATTCATACAGGCGAAAAGCCTTTTGCTTGTAAAAATTGTGGTAAATCTTTCAGAATTAAATATGATTTGACTGTCCACATGAGAACACACACAGGTGAGAGGCCTTACTCCTGCAGCACCTGTGGGAAACGTTTTAGGCAGTGGACAAATTTAAACAGACACGTTCGAGCTCATGAAACCAGAAAGGCATATTTATGTAAAACATGTGGTAAAGTCCTTTCTAATAACTATGTGTTGCAACGCCACATGTTAACACACACAGGTGAGAAGCTTTACCCCTGCAGCATCTGTGGAAAAAATTACAGTCGAAAGGCAGCCTTGAATAAACACACTCAAACTCATACAGGTTAGAAGCCATTTGTATTGAATTCTGTGGCAGATTTTTCAGAGTAAAGGCCTTTACACATCAGATGCATTTTATTCATGCAATATATTCACACACAATTACATTTTTTCCAACATGTAGTCAGCCAATGCGGTCTTTCACACCAGTAACTACTGAATAAAAGTGTGCCTTTTATTTTTCAGATCATGTCTTTTTTTCATACAGTTTCAGAGGCCATAAAGATGTTTTTTTTCCCATCGTTTTTACTGCATTTGTCTTTGAATGTAATTTTTAAGTTCAAGTTGTGTAAACCACTGAAACTGTTTGATGAATGCCATCATATTCGATATGTTGGTGTTATTCTTAATATCTAAGTTAAAAAATGCAATGATTTGCAAGGAAGGCCAGTTTAGTGCACAGACTCTTGTGAGGCCACGCTGTTGTGATAGATGTGGTATGTGGTTTTGCATTGCCTTGGTGAAATATGCAGGGCCTTCCCTGAAAGAGATGTTGTCTGGATGCGAGCAAATGTTGCTCTCAAAACCCTATATACTTTTCAGCATTGATAGTGCCTTTCCAGGAGGGTAAGCTGTCCAGGTCCTAGACATTAATGCAACCCCATACCATCAGAAATGCAGGTTTTTGACCTGTGTGCTGGATGTCCCTCTTCCCTTTAGTCCACAGGGCACGGCATCTGTGGTTTCCTAAAAGAATACTTATACATTTTAATTAATCTGATCACAGAACAGTTTTCTGTTTTCTTTCAGTACATTTTAAATGAGCTTTGGCCCAGAGGAGATGGTGGTGTTTCTGGATCCCTTTCATACATGGCTTTTTCTTTGCATGATACAGCTTTAAGTTGCATTTTTGGATGGCACAGCAATCTTTATGGACAGACAATGATTTCTGGAAGTGTTCCTTATCCCGCGCAGTGATTCCCAGTACATAACAATTATGCCTGTTTTTAATGCCATGCTGTCTAGGGGCCTGAAGATCATGGGCATTCAATATTGACCTTCAACCTTGTCCCTTGCACACTAAAATTTCTCCAGATTCTCTGAATCTTTTGATGATTTTATGTACTGTAGATAGCGAGATATTCAAAGTCTTAACAGTTTTATATCTAGGAACACTTTTCAGAAATTGTCCCACAATTTTAGGCGCAGTTTTTTTCTGGTTGGTAAACTTCTGCCTTTCTTTACTTCTGAGAGACTCTGCCTCTCTAAAAAACTCCTTCTATACCATGTTATTGACCTCTTGCCAATTAACTTACTTAGTTGCAAAATGCTCCTCCAGCAGTTTTTCATTAGTACCACTTACTTTTCCAGCCTTTAGTTGCCTTGTCTCTACATTCTTGAGATTTGTCTCAGTTTCAACATCTTATTTGTTCTTAATGTTATGTTGTGGGTTTGTAAAATGTACAAATCATTGCATTGTTTTTATTTACATTTTACACAGCACTCCAACTTTTTGGAATGGGGATTGTGTTTGATTTTCATAAATATGGCTGAAGAGTAAACACACAAAAAACAAATTGAAGATGTTCCAAATTGTTCAACAAACATATCAGCCAGAGTAAATGAAATGCTCAATGTAATGTGGGCAGTACATGATGTTTTTGATCTCATTTTACCACTGTGGCAGAGTCGGTCGTCTCACAATCGGAAGACAGCTCCTGCAGGCACATGACAACGTGTCCTTGGACAACATTTCCTGCTGTGTCAGTGGTGTGAAATCTGTATGGCTGCATTTGAATGGGACTAGCCAATACTGATGGCAAATTCTCCATAGCACCATCAGTGTGTGAATGTGGAGTAAAAGGATGTGAATGAGGAGATGCGATCTTGGCTGACTAGAAAAGTGCTATACAAGCTGAAGTCTGCTTACCATTTAGCACAAATCTTTGTTGTATAATTAGAGTGTTGAGTCATCTCTGTGAACAAACTTGTTCATTAAAGCTGAAGTTTTAAACTGATGTTTCAAGTGTAGCATGTTTCCTTTTTTATGTTTCAAAATACTGTTTGAGTTTACATTGATCACAAATCTTTAAAACCATGCAAATTTATTTTACAATGGATGCTGAGCATTGGCTTTATTGTTCTGGTCTAGTGTTGAAAAGAGTCTGCCAAATGTTGTGAATTTTTATTTTACATTATAAAAAACAATATTGGTGGGGATGTTTCTGTCATTGGGAAAACTCAAACTTGCCCAAAACCTTTAATTTTTAAATTAACTCATTTAATTGTAGTGAATTAAGACATTAAGTGCATTCTTGAACATATTTGCAATACACATCACTGTTATGGTGGAATCGGCACAAATGCTAAATTTCACCTGTTGTCTGGTTTGGTTTAATTTTACACAATTTTTTAAAAAAGACAAAAATAAAAAGACAATATACAGTGCAGAAAATGGCAGAAAACTCAGAGCCCCAGCCTAAATGTGGTTAAAATGACTTTATTAAAGATATAATTTAAGAAACACATAGCTGACAGAAAATAATAAGAGCAAAAATATTTACTGCCTGAATTGCCCCCCTGGGGGCAGTTATTATTATTAATAATGAAATTGGAAATAATAATAAACTGACTTAATCGGAGAAGAGTTTAGGGGGATTATTACATTTACAAAATTATTTACATAAAAATATTACAATATAATACATTAAGACAAAATAAGCTTATGATGTCAAAATACATGTTGATATTGCTATATCTAATGTGATCCTTTCTGGATTTTTCTGGAAATATTGTCTATTTTGGCAGCTGTTTCATTTTTAAATATCTTTAATTGTCTAAGAATATTGGTGCAATTCCATTATAAAATGCTCAAAAAAGTAAAATCTGAAAAATGATGCGAGCGTATTGCAACGTCATCATTTTGCGCCTCTGGATCCGCCCTCATCTGACGGTCTCTCCACTTCCGTCCCTTCCAGAAAGAGCGTGGTGAAGATGGCGGCGGAAAACTCAACGCCGAGTGATCTTTACAAATGCGTTTATTCGTTTCTGCTGGAGAACAAGTTCTCCAAAGCGGCTCAGGAGTTTCTGAAGCAGACTAAAGTGGTAAGCTGCTCGCTGTGTATGCTTTTTAATGACGTAGAGGAGCTGTCTGTGTCCAGGTGCTCTGACGTAGCTAACGTTAAAGGTTCCTCCGCGTGCAGAGACAGCGCAGCCCCCTGTAAAGATGCACGTGTATAAAACGAACGTGTTTTGCTTTAGCTACCGCCCGTTTATCGTGGATTAATTAACATTCTTGTATATTAACTTTAAAATGACTGTTGTCGTGTTTCGCATTGCATTCATATTGACATTTTCATTAAATTCATTTACCCGGAATATCTGGGGTCAAAGTAACTTTTTCATCCGTCTCTTTTAGACTCTTCAAGATGAAAATGAAGAGAGTCTGGTCAACATCTACAACTTCTGGGTGAAGTGAGTCTTCAAATGTGTTTTTATCTTAATGTTTTTAAAGATAAACCAGCTTTCAGTCAATCAGAATTAGGGATTCTTTATTATCACCCACTTATAATAACACTGGGTTGAGATCAGATTATGCAAGACATCTGAAAGGTGGAGTAGTAGATTGATTACACACAGAGTGAAAAAAATTAAAGTCTTTATTTCTTATAATTTAGATGATTATGGCTTACAGTTAATGGAAACCCAACATTCAGTTTCTCATGAAATTAGAGTATTACTTAAGACCAATATAAAGGGATTTGTAATGCAGAAATGTTGATCTTAAAGTATTTTCATTTACAGGTACATCTCAAAAAATTAGAATATCATGAAAAAGCTCAATATTATTTGTCACTCATTTCAGAAGGTGAAACCCATATATTATATAGAGTTATTACACATAGAGTGAAATATTTCAAGCCTTTATTTCTTGAAACATTGATGATTATGGCTTACAGATAATGAAAACCCAAAATTCAGTGTCTCAGAAAATTAGAATATTGTAAAAAGTTCAATAGTGGAAAGTCATGGTGTCACACCCTAATCAGCTAATTAACTCCAAACACCTGCAAAGGTTTCCTGAGCCTTTAAATGGTCTCTCAGTCTGGGTCAGTAGGCTATACAATCATGGGGAAGACTGCAGACTTGACAGATGTCCAGAAGACAGTCATTGACACCCTCCACAAGGAGGGTAAGCCACAAAAGGTCATTGCTAAAAGAAGCTGGTTGTTCACAGGGTGCTGTATTCAAGCATATTCATAGAAGTTGAGCAGAAGGAAAAAGTGTAGTAGGAAAAGGTGCACCAGCATAAGTGATAACCGCAGCCTTGAGAGGATTGTCAAGCAAAATCCATTCAAGAACTGGTGGGGGGGGGGGGGGCTCCACAAGGAGTGGACTGAGGCTGGAGTCAGCGCATCAAGAGCCACTACGCACAGACGGATCCTAGACATGGGCTACAAATGTGGCATTCCTCATGTCAAGCCACTCCTGAACCAGAGACAACATCAGAAGCGTCTTACCTGGGCTATGGAGAAAAAGAACTGGACTGTTGCTCAGTGGTCCAAAGTCCTCTTTTCAGATGAAAGTAAACTTTGCATGTCGTTTGGAAATCAACGTCCCAGAGTCTGAAGGAAGAGCGGAGAGGCACAGAATCCACGTTGCTTTAAGTCCAGTGTGAAGTTTCCACAGTCAGTGATGATTTGGGCTGCCATGGCATCTGCTGGTGTTGGTCCACTGCGTTTTCTGAAGTCCACAGTCAACGCGGCCATCTACCAGGACATTTTAGAGACCTTCATGATTCCTTCTGCTGACAAGCTTTATGGAGATGCTGATTTCATTTTCCAGCAGGACTTGGCACCTGCACACACTGCCAAAGGTACCAAAAGGCGGTTCAGTGACCATGGTGTTACTGTGCTTGATTGGCCAGCAAACTGGTTTGACCTGAACCCCATAGAGAATCTATGGGGTATTGTCAAGAGGAGGATGAGAGACACAAGACCCAATAATGCAGATGACCTGACGGCCGCAATCAAAGCAACCTGGGCTTCCATTACACCTGAGTAGTGCCACAGGCTGATCGCCTCCATGCCACGCTGCACTGATGCAGTAATTCATGCAAAAGGAGGCCCAACCAAGCATTTAGTGCATAGAAATGAACATACTTTTCAGAAGCCTGACATTTCTGTTTAAAATATCCTTTTTTATTGATCTTATATAATATTCTAATTTTCTGAGAGATTGAATTTCGGGTTTTCATTATCTGTAAGCGTTAATCATCAACATTTCAAGAACTGAAGGCTTGAAATATTTCACTCAGTGTGTTATGAGGCTATATAATATATGGGTCTCACTTCCTAAAACTGAACATCAGCTTTAGACTTCAAGTTGCAAAGCCAAAGTCTGTGTGAAAGAATAGACACTGTCCTGTGTCAGTGCTTGAAGTAGTGAGTAATCTGGTAAAACTCAGAGTGGCACACCTTATAATTTTAGATATCTCTGTGATGATATCCAAAATATTTCAATTAACAATTGAGGTTTGCCTTATTAGTTAATTTAACATTTGTTTGTCGAGGCTTGAGCAGCTTTTAAGACATAGAAATTGACTAACATTGCACCGATAGTGATGCAGAACAATGTGCATTTCCATTTGAAAATAAGATTAGTTTAAAACACCACAGTGAGAGTTGTAATAAAGGCTGTTTCAAGATTACAGGATTAATATTGTCGCCAAAATCCATCTAATATTATCATTAATGTCGTCTTGATATTTGGGATAACAACAACGTGGATAATAAAAAAGTAATGCAAAACAAGTAATTAAAAAAAAATCAAGTAATAATGAAGGTTGGTATCATTTTGTGTCTTCATAGATCTCCTGAAGCCAAAAAACGAAAAGCACCGGCAGATACGACTGAAGTTACAACAAATGGTCCAAAAGCTAAGAAAGCAAAAACCACTGCAGAAAGCTCCAGCAGTGAGGAGTCGAGCAGTGAGGATGAAGAAGCACAACCAACAAAAGCAACTCCAGCAGGTAAATAACACGGTTTGTAGATTTCTAACTAAGCCTGTTAAATTCAGTTGTTCACTGTTTAAAGCTGTTCTTTTATTAAATTTAGCAGCTCAGGCTGGTCCTGCCAAAGCAGCAGCAGCAGCGACTAAAGCTGCGTCCAGCAGCAGTGAAGACTCCAGTGACTCTGAGGAGGAGAAGGCACCTGCAAAGCCCCCAGCGAAGGTTGGAGATAACATCCAGAATTAAAGATTCTTCCCAGAGTGACTCATTAAAACACACGACTTTGTTTTGTATTTATTATCACTAAAGTTTCTTCTACATGCAGGCTCCTGTGAAGCCAGCTGCTGCTGCTCCTGCTGCAGGCAGCACGAGGAAGAAAGACAGCAGCTCCAGCAGTGAAGAGTCTGACTCTGAGGACGAGCAGCCCGCCAAAGCTCCTGCAGCAAGTGCGTCTATTACTGACTTTCTAAGATTAGCCAATGATAAAATATTGTCTCTATCTTAATGAACTATTTTTGTGTTTACATAATAGAACCCAAGACAGCTCTAGTTGCAGCACCAAAAGCAGCCGCCCCCGTTAAAGCTGCAGCTCAGAAAAAACAAGAAAGCAGCAGCAGTGAAGACTCCTCTGATTCTGAAGATGAAGAACCAGCTAAGGTATGTAAAGAAACTCATCATATCTTGATATAATGAAATTATTTAGATTTTCTTTGCTACAAAAAAGAATCATGTCAGGTGAAATCAAATGGTAATTCAGGTGTACAGCAGAGTAATCTTTTTTTCTTTTTGCTTATGTATTAATAGGCTCCAGTCAAACCTGCCCCAGTAAAGCCTGCAGCTGCTGCTGAGTCAAGCAGTGAGGACTCTTCATCAGAAGATGAGGCTCCACCAAGCAAAAAGCCCAAAGCAGGTGTGTTTACACATATATTCTCTGTTGTTACGTTGACAGGCTAGTTCAGTGGTTCCCAGACTTTTTCTGCTGGGCCTCCTTTGGCAGATGAAAATATTTTCAAGCCCCCAGCCCAGAATCACCATGCAAATCAGCACATAAAAATATATCAGCTTACACAGTAAAACCTATCTTACACAGACGGAAATGCGCCTCTCTTCATCACCCTCCATTATGCATGTAAAGCCGAAGGCAAGATATGACTCAGCAGATTTTCTTCTGTCTTTTTTAGATAAGTGTGCCTCATTGTCAGACCTACATTTGCCTGGAACAGGGCCATATGCAGGGTTGTAGAAATACCCAGGTCCAAAACCAATCTTACTAGGGAAATTTGGGGGCATGCTACCCCTGAAAATGTTTTTAATTTCCCTGATCTAAATATGTGCATCTTTGGCTCTTTTCAGCGAAATTTAAAGAGATTTAATGACTTATAAAGGTGATTTCGCAAACATCATATCTGGGGTTAAAACAGGAAATCTGATGTGTACTTTCTGGTTCAAGGCATGTTTTTTGATTGATTAACTTCAACAGTGTGTGTGTGTGTGTGTGAGAGGAGGGGTTTGACGGGGGGGGGGTCCCCTGGAAATTTGTGCTTCAACAGTTTTTCTTGTATTATGGTGTATTTTGCACCCTTTTTTACTAAAAATTGAGTAAATTAATTGGGAGATTTAAGGCAAAATTCTCAAGTCCCCATGACTGGACTCAATAATGTCAGACTGAATTACCCTAAAACAGAAAGCCGTTACACATGAGAAACTAGTTCCATCTATTCTTCTCTTCACTGGACATTTTATCCCTTCAACTTTGGGCTAGCTACCGCAGCCTCAGCATCTACCAAAGATTGCATATTACAGACAAGAGCATTCTCTTCATCCCCAATCCACAAACACTAACTCTTAATGGAGGAGTCATCCTTTTGGCATTTTAATATCTTTGTATTTTCCATGGGAACGTGAAGTTATTTTAGGTATCTACCTCAGAAAAATCCAGAGGTCCTGACCTTCATGACCTCAATGGGAGTCACGGTCATGGCCTGGAAATCCTTTTGATAAATGTACCATGCTTTGCAGTACAAAACAGTCTGCATTGTTTCTATTAAGCCTCACTGAGCCCCCGTCACAGCTTCAAGTCCCACTTTAGGAATCAGTGAGCTTGAAGAGAGCTATAGTGGCTGAATGCTAATGTTAACTCTGCTCTGATTGAAGTAAATGGGTTACCAAACATGTTTTTCAGCACAAATCTGATCCAGCCTCTCTGGGTTTTAGTTTTGCCGTTGCTTTTTAATGTTGAAGTCATTCCGTCTGTCAGATCTAAACAGGTGTAATACTTAGAACCTGGAATTTAACAGCATCATAAAATAACATGGGAGCTACCCATCCTGTGTTTGACATCACAGGAACTAGGCTGTTGTGGACATATGGTCTTGTGTCTCCTCACTACACAATAACAGCCTGGTGATCACCAAATATCCTTCGAACTGCCACAGCACATTCTTGGAGGTCATTATGATGCCTGCACATCTTGGTCCTTTTATCCTTTTCCATCCTTGCTTCTGATAGTTCAGCATGTTAATAGTACAAATCACTGAACCACTGTGTTATGTAATAACAGAGTTTTCTGTGTCTGCCCAGGAGCATACAGTGCAGTCCCTCCCCCTGCTTCAGTGCAGGTAGCTCCAGCTGCAGCCAGCAAGGCCAAAGAGGACAGCTCCTCTGACAGCAGTGATGACAGCAGTGATGAAGAAGAAGGGAAGAAAGGAGCAGGTAAGAAGCATCCATCTTTCTTTTACTGAAACAGTCAAAGCTGTTCAGTGCCTTTCTGACAGACGGGTTACATCCTTACAGGGAAATCTGCACCAGTCAAGACCCCTGCTGCCAAACCTGATGTTCCCAAACCAGCTGCAAAGAAAGCAGAATCCAGTTCAGATAGCTCAGGTAACAGTGACAATCCCATTCACTCATTTTCCCTTCAAAGGGATCTTACTCTTGTTAACATCTGTAAATAATTCTTTTCATGTTTTCAGATTCAAGCTCAGATGAAGAGGAGGCAAAGAAGCCTGCAGCCAAAGCAGCACCCACTAAACCTGCACCTGCCAAGACTGCACCAGCTAAAAAGGATGACTCGGACTCATCGAGTTCAGAGGAAGAAGAGGAAAAGAAGAAACCTGCAGCAAAGGTGACTCCTGCTAAAGCTGCTCCAGCTAAGCTTGTCGCAGCTAAAGAAGACTCCTCTGAGGAGGAGTCCAGTTCAGACGAGGAGGAGGAGGAGACAGCAAAGAAGCCCCCAGCTAAACCTGCACCTGCCAAGGCTGCCCCCGCTAAAAAAGACGAGTCTTCAAGCTCAGGTAAGAGAGTCAAGATTGTGTAAATGTGAATTAAGCATGGCAGAAAAAGTCTGATTTTGTTTTATACTTTGAATTTAGTTAAAATCTCTTAACTTATTCCATCAAATATGAATTGGTTGAGTTTAGGTAAACAGCATTAGGCCCAGTTGCCCCTTACAGTGCTAAAGCATGATATCACTCCCATTTCTGCAGGCCAAAGCAGGCTTGAGCACCACCTGCACATACGTCATCATATTACATTATGACACATGCATGGCCTTATGTTCTCATTAAGTGTCTTTAGTTTGCAAGAAGCATGGGTTCAGAGTCAGAACAATGGAGAACAACGCAATTTTGCTATTTTTTTGTGCACTATTTTGAATCATTTTTGCCAAACACGGCCCTCTCCTGAATTATAGGTCGATTATGTCCGTGTTGTGTACCTGGGCTTGTGCTCTGCTAAGCAATTGCACCACACGAAGCTCTGGTATGAATTTTAAGTGCAAGTGTGCCCTTGACCTATACTCAAAGTCAGATCCTTCATGCAAACATGACTGTTGTAAAAGGCTTCAAAGTTTCAGTTAGGTTTGTCAAGTAAATGATTGCCTGAATGTCTGAAGAATTTCTCAAAATCCTGTTTTTATTGCTCATCCCAGATTCAGATAGCTCTGAAGATGAAGCTCCTGCAAAACCTGCAACTAAAGCTTCTGCTCCACCAGCGCCTGCTGCTGCTTCTAAACCAGCAGCAAAGGCAGCAGACAGCAGCTCTGACTCAGAAGACTCATCTGAGGAGGAAGAAGAACCAGTGAAAGCCAAACCAGTGGCTAAACAAGCTCCCAAGCCTGCTACCCCTGTTACAAAGCCTCCTGCAGCAGCAGAGAGCAGCTCAGATTCCGATTCCTCCTCTGAGGATGAGGAAGATGCAGGTAAAGCAAAGCCAACTGCAGCTAAACCAGCTGCACCAGCCTCCAAGCCTGCAACACCTGCAGCAAAGCCTGCTGCTGCTGCTAAAGAGAGCAGCTCTGACTCTGCCTCTTCTTCTGATGAGGAGGAACCAGTCAAAGCTAAACCTGCAGCAGCTAAGCCAGCGACACCAGCAGCCAAGCCTGCCACTCCTGCTGCAAAACCTGCTGCTGCTGCTAAAGAGAGCAGCTCAGACTCTGATTCATCTTCTGAAGAGGAGGAAGAGCCAGCCAAAGCAAAAGCTGTGGCAGCAAAACCTGCAACGCCAGCCTCAAAGCCTGCAACGCCTGCAGCAAAGCCTGCTGCAGCAGCTGAAAGCAGCTCAGACTCTGACTCTTCTTCTGATGAGGAGGAACCGGTCAAAGCCAAACCTGCAGCAGCTAAGGCAGCGACACCAGCCTCAAAGCCAGCCACTCCTGCAGCAAAGCCTGCTGCAGCTGCAGAAAGTAGTTCTGACTCTGACTCCTCTTCTGAAGATGAAGATGAACCAGTGAAGGCTAAACCTGCAGCAGCTAAGCCTGCAACCCCGGCTTCAAAACCTGTAACTCCTGCAGCTAAACCTGCAGCAGTGGAGAGCTCAGACTCTGACAGTGACAGCTCTGACTCTGAGAATGAGGCAGCCAAACCTGCAGCAAAGAAACAAACTTCTGCAGCGGCAAAGAAGCCTGCCCCTGCTGCCACAAAAGCTTCTGCAGACTCTAGTGATGACAGCTCCAGTGAAGAGGAGGAGGAGGAACCCAAGAAGACAACACCAGCACCCAAGCCTGCCCCCAAAAAGGCAGCTGCAACAAAGAAAGCAGAGGAGAGCAGCTCAGACAGCACTGATTCAGAGACAGAGACCAAGGGTACACCTGCTAAACCTGCAGCCACAAATGGCAAGGCCACAACACCTAAAGCAGCCACCCCTGCAGCCAAGACCCCAGCCAAGCCGGCAGAATCCTCATCCAGTGACAGCAGCTCTGACGAGGAAGAAGAGGTCAGTAAAAGCGCTGCAAAACCTGCTGCAACAACCAAGACAACCCCAGCAGCTAAAGCTAAAGAGAGCAGCAGCTCTGAAGACAGTTCATCCGAGGAAGAGGAAGCACCACGCAAAGCGGCCACAGCACCAACCACCCCCACAACAAATGGTACGACTCTAAGAATGCTGAACATGATGCCATTTAACACAGAGATTTAACAATTAAAATGTACAGATCTCAGTGGGATTTTTGTGCAGTTCTGGTCAAGATTGGCTGGTTCACAATTACTCAGAAGTAATTCTTTATCTTCTCGCTCATGCAGGTACCAAGGGCAAGAGAAAAAGAGAGAAAGAATCATCAGAAAGTGAAGAAGAAGAGACAGAAGACAAGACACCAAACAACAAAAAACCATCAACCACACCACAGACGTTTCCTAAAGCCAATAAGAAGGTAACATTGCGATACGAGTTGCGATTTCTAAAGCAGTCTCATGATGCCTGCTTAATACCAGGAAAAAGGATGCTAAATTTAATGGACATAACTTGTCTTTCAGACTTCCCACATACCGTTTCGCAGGATAAGAGAGGATGAAGTAGAAGTGGACCCCAGACTTGCAGACAACTCTTTTGAAGCAAAGGTGAGTTACGTAACCATAGCAGGTCATGTCCAAAAGGTCACTGAGGGTATCTGCTTGGGCTGAACGACATTAGAATAAAACAGACCTCCTGATTGTCTTTCTTTCTGCAGATTCTTTAAAACTAAACCAGATAAGTGTGGTGCCATTTGATGTACATTTATTCATTTTGGATCAACATTTGTTTCTTATTTTGATCCTTAAGTCTTTCAGAGTTCAGATATCACACTGTGCAGCCCTCTGACAGCAGCTCTGACACTCACACAGTGGAGGAGGAGAAAAAGAAGAGGGAAAGAGAGGGCAGGTAGACTCGGCGACTTGTTTGAACAAATAAACTTAAAACTCCACGGTAGGAGGCTGAAACGTTGGGACTGCGTGCCTCTTGAGCCAAAACAAGGACCCAGGCATTCAGGAATGCATTGGATGCTGTCTGAATGATGAGAGCGTGGACGATGTAGAGCAGTTCGCTTATCCTGGCAGCATAATCCATTGATCCACTAACTGAGAGGCTGTAGACTTGGTTTTGTGCATGGCTCAGTGGGTTTGCTGGGCAAGACGGTGCGGCCCTCACGGTATCTGAGCATGTGGACAAAGGTCAGTCTCTTGGTTTGTAGTCCTCCTGGCCCTGGATGCTGACTGATGCCCAGAGGTGCCAGCTGGACTCCTTTGTGACGACTTCTCTTCATTTTTGAGTGTCTTTGGCTTGGGTGACTGTCTAATGCTAATGTGCACAGGAAAGCAGGGATGGGAAGGGTCAACTGCTGGATACGGGGGCTCACTGACCCAGCTCACTCCATACTGGGTGCCTGGGACCCAGTGAGTTGGACCAGACCTTGGGGAGGTCACGTGTGTCGTGGAGGAGTCAGCTGGAGAGATGAGGCACAGGCCTGACAATGGCCATAATGAGGCCAGAGCAGGACAGGGCCAAGCATGCCAAACTTGCATATACACCCTCACCTGACCTGACTTTGTTTCTTGAATGTCATCAATCATTTTTAACAACACTGAAAGTTGCATTTAGATGGCGGGACCAAGCCCACGAGTGCAACTTAAGATTGAACCAAAGTTTATTGTGTCAGGATGCTGTCATTTTCACACTGCAGCACACACGAAGTTATAGATAATCAGCTTGTCTGTGTCGTTAACGGACCGTTGATAAACAAGCACCTGGATGAGGTGCTGCCCATCGCAGCTAACCACTCACTTAGGATCAGCCTGCATAATTTAGCATCCCCCTGGAGCGACATGCTGATGTCGCCTCTCTGACAGCAGCAGTGTCAACTATAGCCTGAACATACATGCAGGAAACACGGACTCTACCTGCATAGTGCTCAGTTCTTTAGTGATTTATCTTGACAGCCCTAGTTATAACCTTTTTCCATACTTCTGCATGTTTTCTGCAAACGTATGTATTCTGACCAAATGTTATACTGCTGGGTAGCTCACAGTTCACACTAATGGGAACTTGTTTTTTTGTGTTTGATCCTCCAGTTTGGAGCAAATGGAGACTGGGGCCAGAAAGCTAACGACGTTCTCAAGTTCACAAAAGGAAAATCATTTCGCCATGAGAAGACGAAGAAGAAGAGAGGAAGCTACCGCGGCGGAGCAATCTCCACGACAGTCAACTCTATAAAGTTTGATAGTGACTGAGGAATTTTTTCACCTGGACTGTGTGATCAGGACTATCAGACATCACATCAAACTCTCCCTGTATCATCATCGTCTCCTCCCAGCAGAGCTCAGAGGAATGTGACCCGCTGAGCTGAACTGAGCTGGCACTTACATCTGAGTAGCTGCCCTTCTGTTGTCCTTAAACCTGAGGCGACAGTCTGTTTAGCTGTGGCTGCAGGGGTGAGCTCTTCCAGCTATGATTTCAAATATCAATGTGACAGTATCACTTATAGCCACTAGGTGGCTGCCTGCCACCTGTTAATGGTAAAAATGATGTTGGGCGCTTTTATTTTCATGGTTTTGACTCTGCTTACCTGTTCTTTATTCTCATAATAGCAATGCTTTTCTTTGTACCTTCCCTTTTTTCATTTCTCTGTGTTTATATGACAGCCAGCCACCTTGACAGGTTCTTTATTACGAGCCTAAAAAGGCATTCTAATTTTATAGATGACGTGGACTCTTGGTTTGTCTGGTCATTAGTCAGTTTTCATTTGGCTTCGTTTCAATGTGCAGATGGTGCTTACCTGGGTGTTTTCTCTTTTCACAACAAGACCATTTAGAGGCTAGAGCTGAGTTTTATACTGAGTATTTATTACGTTTTATTCCAGTTCAACTTTACGGACCTTTAAAGCCATCTTTAAATCTTAGAAGTAGCTCTGACTTGATCCTTTAAAACTGTAATCCCTCCTTCATCTGTTCATCAGTGGTCTGTGATTAATTTTTCAGCAATTTAACGGAGAGCCATGTTTGTTTCAGTTAAAGAACTTTTGTGTACCTCTATTTTTTATTGTTAATTCTTGTAGTGGTGATTAAAAGCCTAACAAATTAAATGATGCAGTGTGTTTTTCAGTCAAAAGTCTTTAACTAGAGCTTTGAAATTTAAGATCACAGATTGTTTCATGGTTGTATTTTTATTTGAGAGGTAGGGAGCCACAATACAGTCAGCATGACGGCAGTATTAGCAGTTATAAAAATTTTTACAACTGATACAGTGGCTACAAAAAGCCTGTTGGCCGTACGTCCCAATAAGTTTGTAGAGTTTTAGGGAGAACCAACAGAGGTATACTATATGGACAAAAGTATTTGGCCACATCTGTTAATTATTACGTTCAAGTGTGTCAAATTAGGCACCTAGAAGACAGCAACATTAACATCAACTGATTTTTTTTTTTTTACCCATTCACAAACCGCTATCAAAGGAGGGAAGGAAGGAAGGAAGCTTGGGAAAGCAAGGCCGAGGAAATGTGGCTTTAAGACAGAAGTTGATAGAAATGTGACAAGCTTTCAAACTTGGGCCAACAGAAATAAGAAACAAAAAACAAGGACAATATTCCTGTGAAGAGGCCTGAAATTACGAACTGTTTTTTATGAATAAAACCAGTTATTACGTAATGAGGTAGTCAAAAACAACCAATCCTCTTCTGTGATTTCTACCAAAATACTGGGCAGTTTAACCATCTGTGGTATGAATGTGTTTTTTTTTCCTCAGGGGCTGCAGACTCAGTAAAGACTAACTGTATTTTCCATTAAAGCCATTAGATGGCAGTGTAATACCTCTTTGTTTGAGTACAGCAGGTTAGAGTATTTGAAGTGACACTTCACTGTGAGCCCTGGGTCAGTTTAGACTGAGACTGTCACGTCTGGTCCTAATGTTGTCCTGCAGTGATGGATGTTTGGTCCTCAATTAAAAACTGTGAGGAATAAACGATAAAAGGAGCAGACATCCTGACGATTTAGCATCAAACAGGCAAATCTGAGAGGAAAGATACATAAAGGAGTTGACTTTAGCTTTATCTGCCAAATGTGTTGTTCATGGTGCATAAATGTTAGGTCTTTGTCAATAATATAACAAAGAGAACAGTCTAGACTTGCTCTATTTGGAAAGAGTATTCAGATAACACTTGAAATGAACTGGTGCTAAACAAAGAAAGACTGATTATTTGGGTCATGCTTCTTGAAGGATCCCTCACCCTGAACTACCCAGTCATATAGAGAGAAAGAAAATTTCATGGTGAAAACTCACAGATTTCAAATCAGTGAAATTTCCATAAAACAATTTTACAATTTGGTCTTTTGATTTCATCAAACTCAGACGTGGTATTGGGCAAAGAAAGCACACTTACCAGTCTGTTGTATTGAGATCCTGCCGACAACGCCAATCTGGTGAGGAAAACGCTTAAAAACAGAGACAACAAGACACATTAACTGCGTAGAAACAAGCTTGACTGTAGAGACAAACAGACGAGAGGAGAGACTCCTAGAGTCTCAACTCCTGACCTCACAATATGTCTACCATTTTCTTTAAATAACCTTTTATCTGTCAGGTAAAGTTCATTAACCTCAAAATACTGGATGGTTTGAATTTTTCAGGCTTTTTGGTGAAGCTTTATTTCTGTACTCCTGCTTTTTTGGTTATATATGAGTGTGGTAGAGTTAGTCATCTCAACAGGATGGTCAGAGGTTCGATCCCCAGCTCCTGCAGTCTCATGTTGTAGTGCCCTTGAGTGTCCAGAACCCTAAGTTTCTCCCACTGCTGCGTCGGTGATGGCATGGCATTAACTAATACTGATGGACACTTTACAAATAAGCCGTCACCATTATTGTGTGAATGTGGTGTGTAAAAAGCACTGTCAGTTCTATACAAGCTCAAATCCATTTACATAAAATGTTAGAGTGATGATTAGAGACACCATTGCTTGTACATCAAAGTTAAAGCGTTCATTGATAAAGACTAAATAATGGGAATGTAAGTTTATATTTTAAGAAAGCAAGTACAACAAAAAAATAGAAAATCAGCCTACTGTGAAGACTCGCAGAAAGAAGAACTGACTAATACTCTTATACTGTAGATTAAACATTCTCTCTAAGATTTTCTGCATTGCCATTTTTCATCATTACAATACATTAGTACTCATTATCTCATCATTACATATCTTTAGGATGTTTTAGTCAGACATACATTCCTATTAGCCTCATTAATGTGCAAACATGTTTTACTTTATGCTTTCTGCTGCTCTACCTCCACTTTAACCAATCTAACCAGCTCTGCCTCCAGGATATTGAACACTTCATGCCTACGAATCTTATCAGATTTAGTTTAATCTACAAAGACTTCAGTCTTCCCTGTCACCCTCATTGATCAGGTGTGGATCCTTAAATAGATTCTAAAAAATGAAGCTCATTACATGTCATAAGAAATCATCTTTAATTCTTGTGAAAGGTCTAATTCACTTTGCTTGACTACTTAAATCAAATCGCCATCATCTGTTTAAAGTTATTTTTTTCTGTTTTCTTTATTTTGCTTTTAAGCCCTTATTTGAGAGGACAGTTGATAGGGTAAGAAATTATGGAGCAAGAAGGGGAGAGAGAGTGAAAGTCGACATGCAGAAAAGGAGCCATGGGTCAGATTTGAATCCCAGCTGAGTGAAGGACTATAGCCTCTGTACTTAAAACACAACCTGCAGTACTGTGAAAAAGTATTTGCCCCTTCCTTGTTTCTTTTTTTCATATTTGTCACACTTAAATGTTTCAGATCATTACACACACTTCTAAAGAAATTCAGGAACAGATGAGAATCAAAGTCATTAACATCTATCAGTCTGGAAAAGGTTACAAAGCCATTTCTAAGGCTTTGGGACTCCAGCCAACCACAGTGAGAGCCATTATCCACAAATGGAGACAACTTGGAACACTAGTAAACCTTCCCAGAAGTGGCTGGCCTACCAAAATTAATCCAAGAGCTCACTGACAACTCATCCAGGAGGTCACAAAAGAACCCAGAATGACATCTAAAGACCTGCAGGCCTCACTTGACTCATTTAAGGTCAGTGTTCATAGTTCAACAATAAGAAAGAAACCGGGAAAAAATGGCATCCATGGGAGAGTTCCAAGGCCAAAACCACTGCCAACCAGAAATAACACAAAGGCTCGTCTCATATTTACTAAGTTTAACACTTCAGACTCCAAATGAGGCCTAAACTGTGGTTTTACATCGCTGCGATAATAATAATGATAAATAAGGCTTATAATGTGTGAATTAAATCATAATATATGACAGATGGCAGCTAATGTATGGGCTAATGGAGCATTCACTCGCTCCTTTCAGCTTATTCACTGTATGAACAGCTCATGCACTGTTCACTCACTTCATGTATCTACACACAGAGGAAATGTTGTGTTTATTTTCTGTGCAGGCACATAAAGAGCTGTTGACTTAGAGGGAGGTCTGCAGTCAGTCCAAACACAGCCCCCACCCCTCTCTGAGTCTGACAACAGTTAACCACTCAGCGATGCTTCAGTGATCAGCGAGTGGGGAAACCTGACGGAGCGTGCCAGCTTCAGCTGCTGAGAGGAGGAGGCTGCCGGACATACGGCGTGGAGCTTTTAAAGGGAGATCCTTTAGTGCAGATCAAACTGTTGTTGAGACACTCAATGCACTGAGATAAGTTTACTAGCAGTGCATTTAAATCCACAAACCACTGCTGTTATCCACTACAGGCCTGTTTAATAACATGTTTTAGAGGATGGACTGGAATAAATGCTAGATTTTGAGCAGTTAGACCTCTGGGTTTCTTCTGTTGGATTTTTGTTGCTTGAAATTTTAATCTGTAATGGGGATATGCACCTGAACTTGGATGTATAGGCAAAAGTAAGCTACTGCCTGGGGCCTCGTCCTCTAAGAGGTCTTAAGACATTGTCATTATAAGTGTACATTAAATACGAGGTACATGCCTGAAATTACTTTCAAATATTAAGATTTAGGGGAGTACAGGGTTGGTTGTCACACAGGTCGGTTGTCACACTCACATCTCGTCACCAGAGGGTGCTGTCTCCCAAAATTTGGTATGTAAATTTCCAGAATGGGGACCAAAGCTCATCAACATGGTCTTCTCTAGAGTAGGGCAACTGAACTTGAGGTGAGAGGACTTTGTGTTTTTCATGTTGCTTTTACCACTGGGTTTTTAACAACACAGCTATTACCCTTAAAAAGTATGAAGGAAAAGCTATAGTTTAGATGGCTATAAACTAGCTAACTTGTTGTTAGATGGTTGTTAGTCTTGATGCTAGCAAGAAATTCGGGGTTGGTCGTCACGTTCTCTTTGAGGTTGGTTGTCACAGCTATTCAAGGGAGGTTAGTGGGCACACAAGCTCAGTTGGAGTGCACAGACCCTACATTTGTCATCACTGTAATCCAGATAGTGAATGTGTGTAGCCTAGTTGAGTAAGCTATTATTAACAGGTCTATTTGTTTGGCTACGGCCTACAGACTGGCCTAAAGATGTTCCTGTTCCCTGCTCATTGTGTTCTAAGATGCATTAAGTTATGTATTTGTCAACTTGTCAATGCAACTTAAGTTTCAAACTTAGTTCTGCCTTCTATTTAAGATTTTTCCCGTGAAAACAACATTGTGACAAACAACCCCATAGTGTGTGACAACCATCACTGTGATGGGGTTAGTTGTCACAATGTGTCAGAGTGTCCTTGATCATTAATTACCTCTCTGTTTCAGTAATTTGGAAAATGAGAGGGATACACATTTTAAGCAAACACTGTAAGCTTCAATTTATTCTAGGAATGGCTACTGATGGATGTTTTGATGAGAGACAATTCACACTAGATTAAAAAGTGACAGCCAACCTCGTTCTCCTCTTTATTCTGATTGGAAATAAAATGCTAAAAGACAATGAAAATAGTGTAAAAATATAGTTTCATTAACCAAAAAAGTCCTGGAGTCTTTTGGTCCTTGGTTCTCCTGGTCTTACTATACTCTTGTGAGGCCCTTTGGCTTTAAGGTCAACTTTATAAGATTAATACTTTAAAAAAATAACGACAGAACCTTCTTGGCTGAAAGCCCCAATGAGAAACCTTTGGTTTCTGTCTATTTGGCGCCCCCTCTGTACAAACTGGGAAGTCTTATCTTATTTAGATAGACTGTTTCATTTATCAATCGCTTGGAGATATTTCACAATCCTCTGAGAAACCTCCCAGGCAAAGTGTTTAGGAAGGACAGGACTTAAAAAAATCTTGAAAGATGACGGGACGATGGTTCTGTCACATTTATCATGGGCCAATCAGAGCGTCAAGACAAAACAGTGTAGTCAGGCATGTACAGCTCTGGTAGTAACCTGAGCTTGACAGACAGGGGCTGTCATAGTTTATGAATGGTGGAGCTTGTTGGTGGATAAAACTCCTGCCAAAGTTGGTTGGGATAAGTGCAAAAACATCTTCTCTGTCAGGAAAAGCTTTCAGTGTAGGTATTGTTTTAATAAAGAACTGTGGCCCAGTTCTGATAAAGCGGCCACAATACTAAATCTACATCCACGCTCATCAGTACACCGGTGGAAGCCATTGTACATATCGACTTACATTACAACTAAACCCCTTCCACAACTATCTCAAACTAATGCAGAAGAGTGAAAATATCTTATCCACCATGAAAGGCTTTTAGTGCTGTTTTTTGCCCTTTATTTAGTAAAGATAGTTGGTCAAGTTCTGACTAATCTGCTGCAGAAATATAGCTTTATCCAGGCTATAGCTACACTGACAGCAGCCACTGTTAGCCTCTCTCAGTACAACTAAAACCCAACCATAGCTACCGCCTCGCTCTCCTCAGATTGGTCCAGTCCTTTTTCAGACCTGTCACAATCATTTCAGACTGGAGCGTTGCAAGCTGGATCTGCCTGATGACAGACATGGAATCTGGCCAATCCATCTGCTATGCAAGGTTAAGCTGGTCTGTCAACCACATCAAATCAGTCACTTAAACAGCATTTTAGCTCCTCAAAAACCTTCCTAAATTAGATTTATTTAAAAAAAATCTCAAGACCATAAGAGTCTGGTTCATGCCTTTATCTCCACTAGAATTCATTACTGTAATGCTCCTCTAACAGGCCTTCCTAAAAAAAAACATGAAACAGCTGCAGCTCATTCAAAATGCAGCTGCTTGACTCCTGACCAAGACTAAGAAAACTGAACACATTACTCCAGTTTTTAAATCTCTGCACCAGCTGCCAGTGAATTGTAGAATGTATTCAGTGTTTTTAATAGTCTATAAATCCCTGGACCCAGAATACATTTCTGACATGTTCAAAATTTATCAATCAAACATGACCTTCAGAATATAATGATTCCTGTCAGCTTTTACAATCTAAGGTCCTGACTAAATGTGGTGAAGCAGCATTTAGCCACTATGCTGCCACCACCTGGGATTACAGATTAGCTTGGTCCCAAACATTAAGGTTAAAAACATTTATTTTTTCATGTACCTTTGAAATAAAAAACCTTCACCCAACATCTTAGCTTTATTCTCTCTCAGTTTGTAGGATTTTATGTACTCAGTACTTTCGTCTATATTGCAATATTTGCATATGTTTTGTCTATCTTGAGTTTATTGTTTCTTTTACTTAAATAAAGCCCATTGAGTTGCTTTTACACATAAAATGCACCTTCCAAATAGGGTTCCCAAGAGCACAGTGGCCTCCATAATTCTCAAATGGAAGAAGTTTGGCACAACTAGGACTCTTCCAAGAGCTGGTTGCCCGACCAAGCTGAGCAATCAGGGGAGAAGAGCCTTAGTAAGAGAGGTGACCAAGAACCTGAGGGTCCCTCTGACTCAACTCCAGAGATCCTGTGTGGAGATGGGTCAAAGTTCCATAAGGACAGCCATCACTGCAGCCCTCTACCGATCTGAGCTTTACCACAGAGTGGCTAGACAGCATCTGAAAGACTCTCAGACTGTCAGAAACGAGATTCTCTGGTCTGATGAAACTAAGATTGAACTGTTTGGCCTCAGTTCTAAATTTTATGTTTCTAGGAAACCAAGCACCATTACTCAATACCATCCCAAAAGTGGAGCACGGTGGTGGCAGCATCCTGCTGTGGGGGTGTTTTTCAGCAGCAGAGCGTGGGAGTCTGTTGAGGGTTGAGGGAAAGCAGAATAGAGAAGAAATATAAAGATATCTTCAATATAAACCTGTCCTACAGCACTCAAGTTCACCTTCCAACATGACAATGACCCTAAGCACACAGCCAAGACAACACATGAGTGGCTTAGGGACAACTTTGTGAATGTCCCAGAGCAGACCAGCCAGAGCCTTGACTTGAACCTTATCAAATATCTCTAGAGAGATCTGATAAAGGCTGTCTACCAATGGTCCCCATCCATCCTGACTGAGCTTGAAAAGATTTGCAAAGAAGAATGACAGAAAATCCCCCGATCCAGGTGTGCAAAGCTCGTTGCATCATATTCAAAAAGACTTGAGGCTGTAATTGCTGCCAAAGGTGCTTCAGCTAAGTAAGGGTTTGAATACTTTCTGAATGCACTAAACAATAGCTGGAGAAGGTCAAGAAGAGTTGAGGTGTGTTCTGTGGTAGAGTGAGTTGTAGAAATGTTATAACCTAAGGCTTACATTGATGCCCAGTGACCTTTGACATCCAAAATCAAATTTCATCCTTGAGCCAGAGTGGACATATGTGTCAAGTCTGAAAAAAAAAAATCCAACAAAATATTCTTGAGATATTGTGTTAACAAGGTATAAACCTGAATCCCTTGACCCTGACCTTTGACCCACAACTGTAGAAATCTAGTCAGTTCATCCTTGAGTCAAGATGAGCATTTGTGCAAAATTTGAAGAAAATCCCTCAAAGTGTTCTTGAGTCTTGCGTTCACAAGAATGGCCTGAAAACAAAGTGCTTCCAGTCTCAGTAATATCAGTGCAGAGGTATATTTGACAGTATAAAGCCTACAGATATAGTCAGGAGGAGTTAGGTTAAAAGGTAATAAAGATTAAAAAAAAAACATTACCAGATAATGTAAAAAAAAGTGCAAACTGGTCATAATATTTTGATTAAATAACATTTTATCGATGGCTAATGTTGTAATTTTCATCCAAAGACAGCTGGGATCAGCTCCAGCCCTCTCTACACCATACACTAGTATAGATAATGGATGGATGAAACTTTAATGAGGATTAAGGAGCCAAATTTATGTTGTGTAAGGGATGTATCTGGCCTACAGGCTGCCAAAGCATTAGAGCATCCTCTCAAGCTGAATGAGCAAAAAATTTAAAACTCACCTAGATCAGCCTGGACCAGAGACGTGTTTCTCTTACACTGCAGTAACTCTAATCTAAGCAAGTGTATTTATCTAATTTATGGTCAAAATTAGCTCATTAAAGCCACTCTCATCTGCACGTGTGAAAAACTTGAAATGAAAAAAACAAAGTGCAAAAAATTAAAACCTGCAACAAACCTACTGCATGCCTCCTGTAGAAGCCCAACCTTGCCATTTTGGAAGACACTTGAAGTATTTGTTGTGGCTATATTTTTCCCATTTAAAGCCTTCTACAGACGATGCATTTTTAGCAAGCTTGTAAGTTTCTGGCATGCTACACTGTGAGACAGGAATCTCCTACAACATCAAGTTTAAAGGGCAGACTGAACAATGACAGCCCCCACAGAACACTGCTGAATCACAGACTACGATGTACAACGGTATGCAAAAAACAATGAAATGTACACGCCACATTAGCGTGCATCATTCTTCTACGCCACCAGTGCCGTGGTAAATAATGTAGCAAAGCAACAGCAACGCTGAAATTGTTGATAAAACATCTGGGATTAACATTTTCCTCCTTGTTGGAATCCCACAAACGTTAGTGCCAGTGACGCTTTTATCGTTTTGTCATTTCTTGCCACATTCCTACTGGTTGGTTAGGTCGTAGCAGCCGTCACATCACAACTCTGTCCGAATTTCATCCCAGGCTATCTTTGATTGCAAGACCATGACAACAATCCATCAACCTGTCTCACAGTGCAACATAGAACCACCGTTTTAGAGCCACAACCAAAGATATCGCCACGATTGGTCATCTTTCATCTGGGACAGCCCAAAATCACACAGTGTATACCAGGCCTAGGGCTGGGACAGGACTACACCAGGGGTACAAAAAGTACCAGACTGTTAGATGTGAGCTGTAAGCCGTAATCATCAACATTAAAACACACAAAGAGTCACCTTGTAATGCTGAATCAAGAATCTGACTTATGACTACTAAAACACAGGACTAAGGCTGTAACACAGCTTTATTGAATATAAACATCTTTCAGTGTCTTTCTCCTTCAACATCAACACACTGCTGCATTCAGGTGCATGTAGGTCTTCTTCAGAACCTCGGTTGTCCCAGAACCTCTCTCATTCTTTTCTTAACTTCTGACACAGATTCAAAACTTTTAGCACAGATTTGATCTTAGGAAAAAGTCACACGGTGCTCAATCAGGTGAATAGCACTCAGATCTGTTTTTGGGCCAGAAACTGCTTTACCGATAGCGCAGTGTGAGCTGGACCGGTGTCTCGATGAAGAGTCAAACCACTTTTTGTCGTCTCGTTCTTCTGACTTTTCTCTCAGTTTTTCTAGAACCTGTTTATAATAGTGATTCACCATGGACCCTTCTGGAGCCCACTCCAAAGAAAACTTGCTTTGTCGTGTTTTCTTCATCCTTGGTGACGATGGCGTTTTCCAATGCACTGACTGCTGTTCTGTCTCAGGATCATATTGGAAAATCCAAGATCATCACATTTAGTCACTCCTAAAGAAAGGGGTTCCTTCAATTTGTTCCATAATGTCTCTTGTGTTTTTCCTTTTGATCAGGAGTCAGAAGTTTTGGGACAATGTTGATCATTTCAAATGATTTGTCCAAATTGTTGAATGTCTTAAGACATTTTTCATGTGCATGGTATTGGACATCCTCTCTGCCTTCACTAAATCTTTAGTTCAAACTAAGGCAGTGAAACTATTATAGTTGTTAATCAAAATTAATCACAGGTTTCTATAAATCCATCATAATCACTAATTGATGCTTGAGTCCCCCCTTGCCACTAAACTTCAAAACATCAGGGAACCCCTCATCCTCAACAATATTAATCAGTCTACAGCTGTTTGAAATCCATTTGGAAATTGTGCTTGTCAACATGTCACAGGCAGACTTCCTCAGAGGCCTGCGTTGCTCAGTGAGGGTGGTTTGGTGTGCCGTTCCATTCAGTCTTCCATCGCCGACCAATGCATACTTTGCGTTGAGGTGGTGCTTAAGGCTTCAGTGAAATAATAACTTCTTCCCACACAATGTGCATATCACTTTGGTTTCACTGAAAGTTCCATTTGTGGTTGAATGAGCACAGTCTCATTATTTAACAGCCATGCCTTCTATATGGAAGATTTACTTCATGAATTAAATCACAGGAAAATAAAACGTTTTCATGATATTCTATTTTTTCAAATGCACCGGAAAGGCGAAAAGGTGAACATTATTGGAGTTGCTCTTTTAGCACTTCTTGACCTGCCTCCTGATGACCTGTGAACTTGCAGTCATGAAGCCAGTTGATGATGATTGGTCAAGATGACACGACACTTGTAGTGTCGCCAGCCCGTCCAACAAGACAGGACAAGATTTTTGGTGCATAGTCTGACACGGTGGCATCGCAAATAAATAAATAAATAAATAAATAAAAACAAAAAAACATGCAGTCTGATCCAGGTATGACTAGATGGATATTTATGTTTTATTTCACTGAGCATGAAATTTGATTAATCTTTTCTCAAAATTCTTCTCTTCTTCCACTTCGGCTTGTGTCGCTTTCTTCATGTGCAGGTTTTATGAAACTAAAGAAACCAGATGAAACACAAACGTACCAGAAGTCTTTAAATGTGATGCAACTTTTTAAATATTTTGTACTTCTTATTTCAGGTCATTCAACAAGTGAAAGCCCCATTTTTAAAACTTATTGAAAGCAATTAAAGCCCTAGTTATGTGTTTTTCCATCATTTAAATAAGATGTTTATTTGGACTTGCCAGCTAAATGTGACTCAAAGTGAGTGTAATGTGATATTTTTGACAAGAAAAAAGACAAATATTTTGACTTGTAATATTTTAAGTAGAGAGTTGTTCATTTGCTCTGACAGGGAGAAAGATGGTGCTGAGTCAAACATCATTTTAACATTTTATGGGGCTGTGAAGCCAGACTTGCACTCTGAAACAACGCTGATGAGGAATACTGATAAGAGCCCCTTTAACCCATCTGCTGCTTTGCAATCACCCCTAAAGAGCACTTCCGTTTGTCAATCCCGATGTGTACAAGAGAGCAGGCCGCCCGGCTGGTTTCCTCCTCATGCAGCAGTGTGTGTACGCAGGAGCTGCGGGACAATCTTGTAATGGGGCAGCAGAGGCCGAGGACTGCCCATCCCGTCCATTTCAATTAGACTAAACTGCTGACTGTTGTCGCACACGCACTCACATTACCATCTTTTTTCTTCCTTTGGCACACTCTCAAAGCCGCTGCACACAATCAGCAATGCGTATGAGCCGAAAAAAATGTTACACCAGATTTCATTACACACGACAAATGACCGCCCCGGTGGCCTTTCATAGATTAGTCCCGCTAATCCAGCGCTGTGCTTTTGTTTGAGTCAGAGGGCGAAACCCAGAACAGAGAGCAGAACAACAATCACACTTACAAGTCAGGCAGAACATTTCATAAGCAGAGCTGAACCAGCTTTATATTATTAAAAACATCTTTAATAGAGCATTTCCTTTACCATACATCTTATATAAAGTGTTTTAGTGAGTTATCATTATAATTAGATGAATGCAAGCTTTGAACGGTACATCGTCGAGCAGGATGGGCATCATTAATCTCTTAAGGGACAAAATAACTGGAGTAAAAGATGCAGCAGGACTTTTCAGACTGAGTGAGGAGGTGCTAATGAGATTACAGACATCTGCTCTTTGTCCTCAAAAACAAACATGAACACACTCCAAACTGCACGCCTGCACCCTGGCTGTGTCTACAACAGAAAAAACTCACATCTTACCTGGTGTATTTCTGGTCATAATATCTATTACAAGTGTTTTAGGCCACATTCACACTAGAGGTCCTGGAAAAACATCTTATTTGGAGATATTACAAGCAGAAATTAAGGCCTGAATTGCTTGTAATGAGTTTTTTAAAAAGCAAAATGTACTTGTGTTTCTTTTAAATGAGATCTTCATCTTAATCTAGTTAACAAGTACATTTTGCTCCCTACATGAGCAGCTATTGTTACTTATCAAAAGCAATTTAGGGCTTATTTCTCACTGGGAGTAGATTAAAATAAAATGTTGGTTGTGATTTAAGAGTGTAATTTGGTACTTTCGGACTAGAAATGTTACAAATCTAAATGGTAGGATTTGAGTTTTGGAAGTGCATGTACAGTCCAAATCCCCTAGATCAAGTCTATAAGGGAAAATTGTCATAAATGACCACATTTGATCTGGTTTCAGTATGAATATTATAGATGATCTTTGGCGTAACATCAAACAAATACAGGCTTTTCAGTTTTGAAATGCAAAATAAAGGAATTTCAGACATCCTATTAAAAATCTGATTCTGTATCTTAAGACAGCCCTGATAAATATACCATATTCACAGTCTAATTTTGCAGGAACTGTGAGGGTTGTGGTAAAAACAGAAAGTCTCTTATTCCTTAGACATTTTGCATCTGCTCATGCCTTCAGTATCTGCACCTGAACTAGAAAAGAGAGGTTCAGTAATGCACATGTGAGCTCAGGCGTGCAGTGTGTCCCAGGCGTAAGGGTGTTGTCAGAGTAAAGCAGACATACTGCATCACGTGTGCAGCTGAAGGTCAAACAAGATTGATACTGACTTGTTTTGGCTTTGTGAGAACATGTGTTGTATATTTTAGAAATGTGTTAGTGTTTGACAAAAGCTCACACAGTCACCTTCTGAAGCTGCATTCCTCCACAGAATAAACTAGTAGACTTTATTTTATAATATACATTACCCATGATGCTTCACATAGGTCAGAGAGAGAAGCCTTTCAGGTCACAGCGTGCTGCGTCAGCATGCTTCAATCACTATATTGATAGTTTAAACTACAGCGACATGCGTTAATGATGGATGATTCCCCCGGTGCTGCAGTCCTGATCAGTTCAAAGTCTTTCAAACCCTAGAGACCTGTTGACCCGCGATGATACGAGTGTCCAGACATTTTCAGACCCCGTCTCTATTGTGTCTTTGGCGCGGCAAAGTCCCAGGCAGTGTCCTGCGCGCACTTCCACATGGCGCGGACCAGTCGAGTGAAGCCCATGTCCTTGGGTTTTTCCAGCCCACGCATAAGCCGCTGCTTCATGATGGCGATGAACTCCTTATTACTGAGCTCTCCGTTCCCTGAAGGTAGGGGGAGGGGGAGAGGAAGTGATGGACAGGCCAGAGATGATGAAATAATAGAGGAAGACTGAGCAAGAGGAGGATATGACCTCCATTTATTGGTGTCCATTTAATTAAATAATGTTTTTTTCCACAGTTTTAAGTAAATTCATACACTTTAAGTGCTTCATCAAATAACAGTGTAAGACCCCTAATATAGAAAAATGGCTGGAATAATAAAATGAAAACGTAAAACTCTCTGTAATAACTTTAATATAAAAATGAATTGGAATAAAATAGGAACTAAGGAAACAATGTCATAAATCCCATCAATTTTACTTTAGAGAACAACAGTATATTTAATACTAACTTGATCAAAACACCACGTAAAAAGATACAAAATTAGAAAATTATATGGATAGATAAATATTTAGATGTTAATTAAGGGTACACTCACATTTGGCCCATTCATATGACTTGCCCCCTCACTGCCCTGCACTCACATGGCTCCAAGCCAAACCAGACCATAGCACCATTACCTCTAAAACATGCATCCCCACACTGTAATATGGCAATCAATATTCGACTATCTACTATCTATCACAATATTCTAATCTTAAATAGTAGATTTTTGATTTTCATGAGCTGTAAGATGCAATTATCAAAATTAAAACAAAAAAGTCTTTTAGTATTTCACTTTGTGTGTAATGAATCACGATTATGTGTAGGTTTAAGTTTTCAGGTTGATTTAAGGATAAAAAAATGAACTTTTATGTGATATTCTAACTCGTTGAGATGCACCTGTACATGCTTGTCTTTACATTTGGTATTTTTTAAAAACAAAGAAGAAGACATGTCTGCACACTTTCTCAATGCCACAAAAATTCTATTGTATCACAAGGCTTTGACTCCAGGCCTTTGTTGGGAGATAGTCTTTATCACCTAAGAAAACCTCTGGGGTCTGAATTGTGGTTACACCTCACAGCAAGGTTTCTGGTCTGAATGCCCTGTCAGACAGGGCCTTCCTGAGTAGAGTTTACACGTCCTCCCCATGCATATGTGGATTCTCTTCCTCACTTCCTCCCACAGACCAAAAACACACTCATTGGGTTAGTAAGTGATTCTGAACTTCTCGAAGGTGAAAGCCTGTCTGTGGCTACATGTCTGATTGACTGGCAACCAGTCCAGAATTTAACACACCTCTCATCCAAAGCAGCTGGGATTGGCTGCAGTCTCCCTTTAACCAAAAACAGGACAAGAGGTAAAGATGATAGATGGGTAGATGCACTGAGGAAAGGTCTCTGGTCAAAAAACTGTGACTTATGCAGCTTTTTGAGGCACTGAACACGTGTGCATTGCTGTTTTTTAATTCCCCTGCTCCTATGTGATGTGAATATTACCAGAATTTCTCTACTTGTCTTAACATATGCTCCCATTGATTGGCAACCAATCATATCAGCTGAGCTTAATCAAAAATACATGATTGGTAAATTGCTGTTGATGCTTCTTAGTACTGAACAACAAAGCTGATCACCCGTGGTGTGTAGTTTAATTAAATAGGCTGATTGAGTTGCAGGCCAATAAATATTAAGCACATCAGCACTGTCAATCAAATTAACTGAGGAGCAGCATCTTCAACTACTGGATTACATAAAAGGAACTTTAACCTGTCAGCTGCAGCAGGACTATTGTCCTCCTCCACTCAAAGCAATTATACGACCAACCCTACCTACCCTCAAACTTCTTTGTAAGTATCATTATTGAAAAAATGTGAGCAAAATGTTGAAATCTGTGCTGAACCAGCAGGATTAAGCTAGGTAGCTAACTAAATGAGGAGACACGGTGTTAAGGTTAAGTTTAAGAACTGTACTATTGGGTGAAAGTAATGTAATGTCCTCATGATGGGTTCAAATGTCCCTCCAGGTATAGGAAATTCAGATTTTGGTGAGAAAATGGAATATATGCAGTTGTTTGGAGGGGAAATCTGTTTCTTAGAAATATTAAACATTTGCATCAGTTTTATAATGCAACTGAGTTAATTCTGTGAGACTTACTACCTTTAGTGAATCTGAATTTAGTGAACTTGAATTTCCCTCAGAATTAATAAAGTATCTATCAATCTTTCTAGTTTACAGGTTCTTTGCAGGTGTTATCGTGCAGCAGCGGCAGAACTCCCCATGGGGGGCAAGAAGTGATTTCTGCATACATTTTCTTTATGTGGCAAATGTTTTAAATGTGGATTAAATAAGGACAAAGGATGGAGGAAGGGAAACTGGCACTTAAACAGGAGCTAGCTACAATAAATAGCAGTTTCATAGAACAGGGTTGTTTGTGAACAGCACATCTTAACTCGGTCTCTTTCCCCACAAAATTTATTCGGTGGATGGCATATCACCGCTTCAATCAAAATCATGTTTGTGACAAAATCAGGAATTTTTGTGTTAAAGGGGCTTAGCTAGCCTCTTATCTCAGTACAAGTCTCCTTCATCTGGCTAGACAACGCTAGTTGCTTGACAGCCAGTGGACTGAGAAAATTGTGATCTTAATCTCGCAAGGTAAATCAGTTAAACCATGGAAAAAAATCACTTTTTTTGTAAGTGAAGGGATCACACTCAATGTATGGAGAAATTTTCTGATGATAATTGCAGGGTACAGGTTCATTTAGAGCTTTTCAAGTGCTAAGTGTCCTCTGTTCTCATTCATTCCTTATGAGTGTCCCCCACTTCCAGACCCTCCAACGGACATTCGCACACCATCAGAATCATGTGACAGCAAAGAACCTATAAGCCCAGGGGTTAAGCATTTTTATTTTTTAACATTTTTATATTTTTGATATTTTGGTTTGCATACATCTTTTAACATCCAACCTACCCAGACAATCAGTTATTTAGTTTTAGTATTGAAGTTAATGCCAAAACTACCTGATAAATATTCTCTGCACTCTAATGTAGCGGGAACTATCAGTTTACATCTATGCAGCTGATGCAGGACTGCATAACAGCAGATTTTAGCCTTGGCTAGTACTCGCTTTTGATCATTGCTGATGCTAAAAACCTGCACTTTCAGATGCTGTCTTAGTGCACTAAATGCCCCAGTTACCTTCAGCGTCTGAATTTCTTTTCACCTCCTGTCAAAAAATCCCCTTGGTTTTAGTCACCAGACTTTGCCTCAATATGACCCCAGGGTTTACACAGCTTTCTGCTGTCATTAGCTTCTTTGCACATTAAATGCTGTGGCTTGTAAGCATCATCAGGACCAATGCAGGAAAATCCTAACTTTAATAGTCAACTCTATAGTATAGTCTCTTTAGTAACTATAAATCTGTCCATTTTGTACAGCAGAATTAGCAGAGCAAATCCCTTTTTTTCTGGTATATGGTTCCGTGCCTCCCCTGAAGTTGAGGCCTACCACTGTACTAGACTACATGGACTGTTGATACATGTTTAAGTCTTTAAATAATTAATTAACTTTTTGCATTGCTACTTGGGAGGTTTCTGTACAGCTCACAGCATGCTGAAGACTCAACAAGGATGACTTATATTGCTAGTTTTATCAGGTTATGCTTCCACCTATAGGATGTATAGTACACTACAATGTTAAGTAGACTGACCCACCACTATATTGTTAAAAAAAAGAAAAAAAAAATCAATCAAGATGAAAACGTGAAATCATAAATGAGGCTTAGTTTCATGCCAGACCATAGAGGCAGGACTCTTATTAAAATAATACCAATGCTCCCTTTATTCAGGTCCCAAAGGTATGTTCAAATGGTCAGGTACTTACCATCACAGTCAAACAGAGCAAACACGACATCACACACATGATCTGACAGCTCCACTTTGGCAACAGTACGTGCCACCTGCTTCATGGTAACTGAAAGAAAGAGAGAGAGAGAGAGAGAGAGAGAGAGAGAGAGAGAGGGAGGGAGATTCACCATTTGTGAACTAGAGTAATGGAGGTGCGAGTCACACTGGCCAGCTCATAAATGGCCCAAAGTGGAGGACACTGTGTGCGAGCCAGATCGATAGTGAGCAGAAGAGAGTATCTGATAGACAAGAGAAGAGACAGAGAGGAGGGAGGAGGGAGGGGGAGCAGGCAGCTTCAGGACGTCCAGCTGAGAATGAGGCCAGCTCTGAGTGTTGATGGAATACAGGAAGAGATGGAGGTGTGTAACAGAAGGAAGAGAGCAGGGAGGGTCGAATCCTCAGGGTAATTTCAGAAAAAAAAAGAAGATGAAATAATGAAAAACTCAGCAGTATTAATCAAAACTATTGATTATCAGACTTCAAACAGAAGACAAAGGAAAACAAAGAAAATTGAAATGGCTGAAAAAGAGGAAAAGATTGGATGAAAAGAATAACATCTGATATTATCTCTCTCCAAATGTTAAGACAGAAAAACAGCTGAATCACTCGACCATGAATCTAATTAGGGGTCTTCTTTTCACTGTGCTCTCCCAGATCAACACGCCCACATATGAGAATTTGTACAAAAAGGGTGTGAAAACATCACATTTGAGAGCCAGATGAGAGATAAAAGGAAAGAAAAACAGAAACAAAGACGTGCAAGACAAGAAGAGCTCCTTAAGGCTCTGAAAGAAGAGGACTGCTGCACTGTGTGGACTTTAGAGGGACAGAGATAATTTGTGCCTAGAAGCGCTTCATGAACCCACAGTGGCATAATGCGTTAGATGCCACATCCAAATCGTACTGACACAAAAGGGCTGGCCGATATGGACATAAAATCCTATCTCTGTATTTTTTAGCTGAATAGGGATGGAGTTGTTTGTTTGCTCTCTGTTGGCTAAGGATGGGTGTTTTAGTTTTTGCTCTGTTGCAATGAGGATGTTTGGTGTGAGAGCTGCTTTTAAGGCTGCAGCTTCAAGAAGGTCTGGCTGTCATTGCAGGACTTATGGTTCCTCCCATCTCTCTGCTTCTACACAGATCAGGGTGATGTGGACCAAAAATCTTATACTGATATCTTTTAGCTGAATGGCGACATAAATGGTCATTAAAATACCTGAATTCTAAACGTTGACAAGATCGTGGTAAAAAATCTAATGATGAATGAACTGTTACTACTAATATCGCAGCTACTAAAACAGAAGTCGTAAACACCAAATATTAAGACTATTTTTCACCAGAAACTGTAAAAAACTGTAAAAGCTACTGCCTTTATTACACAACAATGTTTGCAACATTTCTATCTATTGAGGTTGTCAAAAGAGAACAGGTTTGTTGTAAAGTTCGCTGATGATTCTGTTATTGTGAGTTTGTTACACATTGATGAGTCCAGCCACGGTCCCATTGTGGAAGAGTTTGTCAGCTGATGTGATGATTCATTCTTAGAACTTAATATTTCTAAGACAAAACAAACGATCATAGATTTTAGAGCCATGCCCCAAATCACAAGGCTAATATGATCAAAAGCCAGGCAGTTGAATGTGTGGAGAACTATAAATATCTTGGAACGATTATCGACTCTAAACTGAGCTTTGAGAGAAACTGTGAGGCAGTCTGCAAAAAAGCACACCAGTGTCCTTTTCATCTGAGGAAACTTGCTCATTTTCACATTGATAAAACTTTGATGGTTTCATTCTATCAAGCTTTCATTGAATCTGCCCTGTCGTTTTCCCACGTGTCATGGTTTGGTAACTTGTTTTTTAAAAAACAATAGTGCTCTTAACCAAATCTTTAAGTGGGAAAGCAAGCTTATAGGTGAGCAACAACTCAGCCTATCAGATCTTTATTCCTCACAGCTGCAGTGTAAAGCCAGCTCTGTTCTCCATGACTGTTCTCATCCTTTAAATTCAGAGTTCCAACTTCTTCACTCTGGTTGTCACTTTGTTGCTCCTAAAGGGAGAACTAAACGCTACAGGAACACTTTTTTCACCTGCAGCTATCGCACTTCTAAACAAAACTAGCACAAGATGATGCACTTTAACTGTAATGGAATATGTATTATTTTAGGGAGCCTTTAAAAGCACTTTAGCACTTTTGGAGTATCATTTTAGAATAGATGTTGTCTAGAGCACTTAATCATGACTTGGTTTTAATTATTAATGTTTGTTTTGGCATTTCAATGCCAATTTTAATATAATTTTGTGGATTGTGTCTTGAATTGTGAATCAGTGTTGTTTCTTGTCTCTTGGACCCTTGAAATTATCCATACTTTAAAATACCATGCATCTACATTATTTTAATGATCTGTGGTATTATTAAGTACAACACTTTATGATCTTCACTCATTTTTAACAAAAAACATGAAAGAGAACTGTCTAAATTTTACAATTGAGTTTGCAACTTTTTTCAAAAGTGGGTGGAATAGGTGAAAGGTTAGTAAAACCAGCCATTATTAAAAATAGAAATATCCCATTATTGGTTGTTTAGGACTTCTTGTTGTTGTTGTGGTATCAAACAGGTATCAGTATATATTAATCCTTTAACCACCTGGCTTGGTTTTTGCTCTGATATGCATTGTCAACTGTGAGGCCTTCTATAGAGAGGTTTGAGCCTTTCCAAATCCCGTCCAATTAATTTAATTTATTATAAGTTCACTCCAATCAAGGTACAGAAACATCTCAGCATGGATCTAGAAAAATGGAAGGATTCTGAGCTAAATATCAAGTGTTTTTACAACAGGTCTAATTACCTGTATCAATTTGATATGTCAGTATTTTAACATTTCTAGTTTATTTCCAAAAAATGTTAAAACTTTGTTTTCACTTTGTCATTACTGGGTACTTAGTGTAGAATTTTCTTTTTGTAACATCGGGCTGCAACATAACAAAATTGAAAAAAAAAGTGAAGGGGGTCTGAAAACTTTCTGAATGAACTATATAAGGCCTGTCCTAACTACAAAAATTGCCTGTTCAAAATATCCAATATATCAAATATGGAAATATGAGATATTTAGCAAAGATGCTATTGAGTATAAGGCATGGAACTTATTCAATCACCCTCAAAATAAACATCAGTATTTTAAGATATCTTGTCTTACTCTTATCTTGTTTGAAAGTATATAAATACACCTTTAAAACACCATCTATGTTGTTCCCAGCCCCGAGGCACAGACATTCTGCTCATTACTGTGCAGACATGCAGCTGAAACCACACGCTGGAAACAAGCACCTCCACTTCGACCCTGCTTTGCCTTAAAGCAGCAGCTGTTTCCTCAGTGAATCAGAACTAATGGATGAGCTGACAGGAGACATATGGAGGCCCATTGAAGGGCTGAATCCCTGCAATAAATGAAGAAACGATTGACTCATCAAATAGTTGCCATATCATAAAAGCTACAGGTCCCCTCTGCCTGTGCTGCTCTCACAATAACTGACTCTCATTGTTCGCATCTGACAGAAGAATGAATTAAGTAAGATGAATATGTTGAAGACGATAAAGGAAAGAGAGACTCATTTTATGACTGATTTGACACTCTGTAATTGGGCGTCTTGAATAATCATCCCAGGCACATTCTTTAATGTCAGTCAGACATTTTCAGTCATAATCCTTCAGATTGTCATCAAATTAAGCTGCATTTTTAAGTTATGATTCAATTTTTTGTCTTCGTTTTTTTGCAAAGGCTTTCCTGTTCATTTGCAGTGAGTAATGTAATTTTTTTAAAGTAGTCTTTGGCTCTCAAAACATTAACACAAGCATTAGGAATAAAAACAGACAATACACACACTTAAATCCATCCAATCCAGTATAGATTTTATAAGTGAGAACCAATTTGTAAAAAAAAAAAAAAAAAAAAAAAAAAAAATGCCTGCAGAGGCAAGCGACAGTCGAAATCACCAACCGAAATCACTTCAGACTAGTGCCACTACTATTTCCAAGTACCTAAACCACAGGTGTCAAACTCAAGGCCCGGGGGCTAAATCCAGCCAGTGGAACAATTAAATCCGGCCTGGCCCATCAGTATGAGGTCTGCAGATTTCCTCAAGTATAAAAATGTGAACTTATCCTTGATGATTTAAGATATCCTTGTTAAGTCATAAAATCTGAAAAAGTAAGGAGTAAAAAAGGACAGAAATTAATTGGTGTTTTAATTTCACATTTTAAATTTAGCATCTCACAATGAGGACTCAAACTTAGGATTCTGACTTTTAATTTCATACTGTGAGCATTTCAGCTCATAATTTTGACTTCACATATAATATTTTGAGCTTTAAGATTCTTAATTCTAATATTTAAGTGATATTTTGACCTTTTTAACCAGTTATTTTGTATTTTACCTCATATTTTCAACTCCAAACTTTGACTTCATAATCTCATAGTTTAACCTTTTAGACTCACAATTTAAAATTCTGACTCATATTTTGAATCTTAATTTCATGATTACAATTTTTTTTTTCACATTTTGACCTTTTAACTCATGATTTTGACCTCTCTCTTATATATTTGGCATTTAAAAAACATTATTTTTCGGTTTCATGTTTTGACCTTTTTGAACTAATGAATTTACTTTTCTCAGATTGTGAGCCTTCAAACTTATCCCTTTAACTGTTTAAATGTCAAAATAGTTCATCATCAGTTGCTACGTTTTTTTTTTTTTTTTCATATTTTATTACCAGTGAAACAAAGTTGACAGTTTATGGGTAAAAAGGTGACCCTGTTTGGCCCTCAGGTTAGTCCTGAATCCATAATCCGACCCTTGCTGCGATTGGGCTTGAAACCCTGACCTAAACCAACTTAAAAAATACTGAAATATTCCTTTAATTTAAGGTTCGCTATGATAAGATAAGCCCAAATATTTGGACTGTTATAAAAGAACATATTTACTTGATTTTACTCAGTTACACATATTTTCAACCTTTATTCATTATAAACAATTAAAATGTGATAATATGTGATTTACTCTAGTTTAGAGTGAATTCAAATGAAAATCAAAACAAATGAGATTTGATTTTCTAAAAATTCAGTCAGAAGGTAGCAGCATGTTCCTGTAATGTTCTATAGTCAGCAGGTAAAATTAAAGAAGAAGAGTATTTGCACTAAAAGCAGCACCTACCAGGCGCTGAAGGCCTAGTGGTTAGGTTACACCTTGTGCACACAGCCCAGGTTCGATTCCAGCCAGCGGCTCCTCTCCCACATGTCTCTCCCAAACTCTCTCCATCCACTGTCCTCCTCTTTGAATAAAGGAATAAAAGCCCCTAAAAATTGTGGCACTTCCCCCCTTTTCTCTGACTTTATTTGAAGCAGCCTTGTTCTTTGACTCACCATGGACTTCAAACAAAAGTCAAACATGCTAATGACTGGACTCAGACGGAGCTGTTGTCCATCACATATCACTCTGCTACACTGGCGTAATACCTCCTGTGTGCACTACAACAAAATGCATGCATTAAACTGGTGATAATGGTGCTGCAAAAATCCACTGAGTGACTGCGGCTCAGTTGGTTGAGTCGGTTCTCTTGTAATGGGAAGTTAGTGATCCCGAGGTGCCATAGTAACATGCCAATGTGTTATTGGGCTAAACACTTTTCAATTTCTGCATCCTAGGTGCGTGAATGAGTATGGATGGATATGAATGAGATTACCTGATGTCCAATTTTCCCTGGGAATGGATAGGTGTGACCTGTGGTGTAAAAGGACTAAATAAACTCCACTTACAATATTACATAAGCCAAATTTAAGTAAATTAGATTAATTCTATGAACTAAAATCACTTAAATTCTTAGTCAACTCATTTCATTTTTAAGCAGATTCATTACATAAGAAGTACTCATTGTTTTAAGTTGACTTCACTCTATTTGATGTAAATTTTTCATGTAATTGAAACACACAAAACTGACAAGAGGCCAGATTATTTTTTAGAGTGTTGGAGAGTTACAGCAGCTTGACAGTTTAATCATAAGTTACACCTATGGGGCTGGTTAGGTAAACTCAGCATAACTCTGAGTCATGTTACATATGCTTGATAATATTTATGTGACATAATAAACTATTGATTGAAAGTTCATGAAGAACTGAGTCACTCTGACCACCTGTTCTCTCCTTCTCCCTTCTGTGCTTGTCAAAGTACCTGTAAGAGGGCAGCATGGTGTGATGTTTAAATCAAAAAATGACTTAAAGGGGACATATTTTACCATATTTTAAGACAAGTTTATATTGGTCTCAGCCGTCCCCAAAACATGTCTGTGAAGTCTGTTGCTAAAAAAACACTCCAGTATTGGATTTTTGCATGTGTAAAAAACCCTCTGTTTCTGTCCTCTCAGCACGAACTGTTTCTGTCTGTGGCTTTAAATGTTAATGAGCTGTCTGACTCCGCCCCTAACCACACCCCTCTTAAGAAATGAATATGGCTCGATGGATGTAGCTCTCCTGATCCTCCTCTCAGCTGCCAGCTGAGAGGAGGATCAGGAGAGGAGGGTGGAACTTACTTCTGGAGGGCCAACTGAAACTGGGGGCGGGGCTAACTCCCCAAATGACATCCTGAGGGGAAAATCTGAGAACGTCTTGTTTTAGCACACATTTTCTGAAAGGTGGAGAAAGAGGTCCACAATCCCCTCTAGTATTTGAGTTGGAAAAGCCTCAAAAAGTGATTTTTGCGTAATATGTCCCCTTTAAAGACCAAAATAATTGCTCATTTAAAATCTAATTAGTGCATATAAAAAGACATGAATTTATCTGCTTTGCTTTCCTTGTTTTTAATAAAAAAAGCAATACATATTGCAAAGCCCAAAAAAAAAAAAAACATCCAAACATCTGTTTTTTTCCCCACTTTTCTCAGCCCCTGTTGTTGCTTACTTTTTGTGTATCTAAGCTCTCTTTATAAAAGAAAGTGACGTCTTTTGTTAACATTTTTGCTTTTAAAAAGATAAGTTATGACCTTGGTTTGTTGTACTGACTTTACATTTTGTTTGGCAGAACAACCTGATCCTGTCCTTGCCAACAATACTGAGAACTATTTGTTGTATTCCGGAGCTTTAAATAAATCCATCTCCATCGCCCGACTTTTCTTACTCCATAATTCTCTGGTTGATTTGCTTCTTTTATTTCAAAGTTTGGGATCAATACAGTACATCTGTTTTCTGTCTTCCTCAACCTCAACATGAGGCATAACAATCTCAAGTACTGCATTTATAGTGTTGCTCTGGAAAGCTTTGCATATGTGTGTGAAGTCCAGCCAGCAGATGCACAGGAAGGAAAGAGCAACCATATAGCTACTGGCCAGCCAGTCTCCTCCCTCCTCATCTTCCTCCAGTGATGAGGCCAGCATGTGTCAGTAAGCATTACTAGCCTGTAAAGTATAACATGAAGTATTCTGTCATGTGTGCATGTTCTTGTGTTCAAGCATGCGTTGTCTAGCAGGCCCGGAGGAAGAGGTCATAAATGAGCGGACGGCTGGACGGACATAAAGATGACAAACAGCTGAATCAGACAAAAAGAGATGTGGGAAGCAGATCAGGCTGGCTGAGCGCTAACAGCATCGAGAGACAGTGCATGAAAGTGACAACAGTTGAGCGTAAAAGGGATTAATTAGACGGGAAGAGAGAATGTCAGAGGAAAAGGGCAGACGTGGGTGTACCTTTGTCTATGGAGGCTCCAGCCATGTGGTAGAAACTCAGTGCTGTGTCCACGTCGTTCACGTTCTTCAGGAAAGTAAAGAAATTCTCCACCTCCTCAAACGTGATCCCCTGAAAGAAGTGAGATGAGACTGTCAAGATAACAGAATTAGAACTTTGATATGATACCAGTGAAATTCAAATGTGGTTAATACCTTTGTCAGCAACAAAAGAGAAGTCTTAGGCACCCAATATTAGGTATTTTCTTGATTTTAGTTGCAAAATCATAAGCAAACTCCTGCAAGGCATCTAAGCTGTACAAATGTGTAACTTTGTCAACATCTGTCCATCAGTTTTTGTTGGATTCATTCCTCTGTGAAGCAGCTGTCTCATGAAGTAAGTGTCAGAAAAAAATGTGAAATGCTGGGGCGCAGGTGGCCGGGTGGTTGAGGCGCGCCCTATTTACGCGGACAGCCCGGGTTCGAATCTGGCCCGAGGCCCTTTACCTCATGTCTCTCCCCCGCTCTCATCCCTTTTTCCGACTCTATCCACTATCCTCTTCTATCAAATAAAGGCACAAAAATGTCCATAATAAACCTTGAAAAAAAAATGTGAAATGCTTTGGATTATATTTGATTAAAAATAGATTTAATTGGATACTCATCATCTTCCCTAGGGCGAGGAGTTAAAATCTGTAATTTATTTCAGTAGTATTTCATCCATGTCTCCAGAACAGGTTACTCCGGGCTGGATCTTTAGGAAGTAAATGTTTCTGACATGCAGAGAAATCTGGTCTTCTGAAATATGGTGCAATGAGTAGAGTTGTGATGTCAAAGAAGATCACGGGCATCCAATATTGACCTTTTGCCTTGTCCCTTGTTCACAGAGATTTCTCCACATTCTCTGGATGTCTTGATGATATTATGCAATGTTGATGGTGGGTTATACAAAGTCTGTGCAATTTAGTGTTGAAAATTGCTGATAATTTTTTAGATGCAGTTTTCACAGATTGGTGAACCTCTACCATCTTTATTTCTGAAAGACTCAGCCTCTCTAAAATGCTCCTTTTATACCCAGTCATGTCACTGACCTATTTCCAATTGACCTAATTAGTGGCAAAATGCTCATCCAGCAGCTTTTCACCAGCACCATTTACTTTTCCAGCCTTCTGTTGCCCTGTTCCTTCTTTTTTGAGATGTTTTGCTGCCATTGAATTCAAAATGAGCTAATATTTTTCATGAAATGGTGAAATGTCTCAGTTTCAACATCTGATATCTTGTTCATGTACTATTGTGAATGCAATATGGGTTTAAGAGATTTGTAAATCATTGCATTATGTTTTATTTACATTTTACACAGCGCCCCAACTTTTTTGGAATTGGTGTTATAATTCCTTGAAGCTTTGCCACTTTTTTCATACCATTATTAAAAATAAGACTGCATCATTTAAAAGCACGTAGTATCGAAAAGTGTACAAATATTTTACAGCTTTCAAGTGAAATATTTTTATTTATGTGTAAAATTGGGGTCTGAGTGAGGAATCTCTTCAGCAGATCAGGAACAAATCATTCCTGCAGCTTTACCTGAGCCATTAGAGCTCTGCCATCCTGTGAAATATCAGCCAAATATTTTCATGGCAGGCGCTGTGACTGCACAATGCCATTACGGGTGAAGCTCAGCAGTGTGACACAAATGACGCGAGGAAGTGGGCAGAAGCAGAGGACACACATGGATGAACAGTGTGCCACGAACAGAGAGGGAAACACATACACTGCACACAAACAGACGCACAGCTGCCATGGCACTGATGAGCTCATTTGCAAAGAAAAGCAAGCAGCTGGTGTGAGGCAGTAAATAACTCTTTTTCTCATATACAGTACAGGTTATGCCAGTGCTGAGAGATGGATAGTCGGGTGGAAAAAGAGAGGATAAACAGTGGAAGAGAGAAAGAGAGGGAGAGGGATTGATCCTTACTGCAGTTTAATTCCACAGAGATAATTCCAGCAGCACCCAGGCTCATCTTTTCCTCATGCCTTGGAGGAACGGCAGCTTCCCTTTTTTTCCTTTCTTCTGCTAATCACTCACAATTAAACCATCAAACTATCTTTATCACATCTTATTCTGACATCCGTGGTGTTTTAAAGTGTATAAAACAGCCACTAAGTAATAACTGTCTTCAGGGCCAGAGAAAAGTACAGAATAAGGGAACTGTGATTTTTTTGTGACAACCCGAGGCAGGGATAAGAAATGCATGTTTCTAACTTTAGCTAGTCGACTCAGGTTTGCTACAGTAAGAAAGAACCAGCATGAAGCCAAAGTTCATGCAAAACACTGGAAATAGAAAAGGCACACATACGCAGAAACTGGCTCCAAGCTCTCCACATATTTTTGCACATCTTCTCTTTTTGGTATGTCCCAGTGGAGCTGTCTTAGTTGCTCAGAGCAATATGGTAATGTTTGCTGAACAAGTTCCTGTGCTACATATTGTATAAAACAAATGGACCAAGTTGCCAGAACTTCATCCATTGGTTTGTAAACCTCCGCTTTGAAGGCACTAGATCTAAGTTTCATAATTTGGCTGCCTCAGTCTTGTTTATTTGGAGCTAGGACTGATCCACTGTGACTACAAGGTCGCTGTGGCTTTGTAAATCTGTGTTTTGATGCTTGCTGCTGCAGTCCATATGTAGTGTGGTTCTTTTAAAAACAGTGTTACTTTCTTTGACTAAATCTATGACTACAAATGTTCGTCAACAGCCTTTATTTTCATGACAAAAACTAGACTAAGATTAACAAAAAAAAATCTGTGACGACTAAAACTGACAAAAAGTAAATTTATTTTTTGTCAAGATGACTAAAACTAGACTAAAATTTAATGTAGTTTTTGTTAGACATTCAAAATCCATGATATTTCTCCACTGTGGGTAAATCTGTCAAAAAACAATGCTGCTGTATCTCTTCTGCTTCTCAGCTGTAGAAAGCAGGGACCCCTAGTTTAGCAGTGTGAATAGAACATACTACCATTGTTTGGTATTAGATTTAGGCAAGAACACAAATGCTTTGTCTAAAAGTAAAGACTAGGATGTTTTTGAGTTTTCATCAACTAACACTACACTAAAATTAAAAAGGGTAGAAATGACTGAAATGTGACTAAAACTAAAATACATTTCATCTAAAGACTAAGACTAAAATTAAAAATACCTGTCAAAATTAACTGCTTGAAAAAGACAGCACCTCAAAACCTGGTCCAACAGTCATATCAATTGGTGTGTCTAAGTGTTCCAATCCTGTTTAAATGATAACTGTGATATTAGTAACTGTGCTTTAATGTCACAGTCAGTTAGTCTAGACGTTGTTTACTGAGGTGAATTTTTAGAAAAAAGGCCTTCAACTGTCAGATGTTTTTTGGGATTAAACTTTAAAAAAACAATAAACAACATGGCGACAGTATTATCAGCTAGCTACATGAACGACTGATAAATATTGGAGTTACTGGTGTGGTTTTAATCTTTACAGACCCTGGAAAGCCAGACAAGTTCTAGGCTTGTTAGAAAATGTTCTGTAAGAGCTATAAAGGCATGGACAGCATCACATTGGAGGGTTTTCAGAGGAAAAAACAAGTAAATGGCTATGACTTACGGTTCAAAAGTAGCTCAACTGTGAATAACACCAGGCTCAGAGGGTTAAAGAAGAATTGTTCCTTTCATTCTGGCTGATAGGTTGTAAGTGTCACCCACCCTAACCACAGGTGAAGGTAGGAACTGAGATCATAAACTTATTTGGAAATTTTTTTCTGATGTAATATATCAACTGAGAAGTGGGGTCAATTTTCCATCTGACTTCACATAACCTGTGTGTAAAGTGGAGTCTCCCCCTGCTGGCCATTAGAAGGAATGCAGGCTTATGGCAAATTTGCATCAGCCTTGCAAGTAAAACCAGAGGCTGGGTCTGCGTTTTTATGTTTTAAAGGGGACATATTTTACCCCTTTAAGAAAAGTTTATATTGGTCTCAGAGGTCCCCAGAACATGCCTGTGAAGTTTGTTGCTGAAAAAACACTCCAGTATTGGATTTTTGCATGTTTAAAAACCTCTGTTTCAGCCTTGCTTTTACCCAATGATAAGTACCTTGCCCAAGGGCCCAAACTGAATTTGGCTTATGTACTGACTTGGATTTGAACCATCAATCTCCCAAACCAAAGTCAGCAGGGTAATGCACTGAGCTATCCAGCAGTTCAGCTGGTGGCTGAGACGGAGATCAGGAGAGGAGGGTGGAACTTTCTTCCAAGCAGGGAGGGCCAACCAAACCTGGGGGCGGTGCTAACTCTGCACAAAAGGTCATGAAGGTTATATCTGAGAACAGCTTGTTTTAGCACACATTTTCTGAAATGTGGAGAAAGAGAGGGGGGAAGGGAATGGATTTTTCTAGTATTTGAGGGGATTGTAGACAGGTCAGGGGCACATATTTTTGATAGAAAAGCCTGAAAAAATAATTTTTGCATAATATGTCCCCTTTAAGGATAGGCTTTGCCCTTTTCCCCTTTTTGATACGAGGGGACAAGATGGAGTTAAGAGACATGCATTTATGGGCTGAGCCTGCTTTACTGATCGAGCAAAGCCAACGCCCTGACTACTTTCTAAACCATTTGCTAGAAGACTGCTGTCTATGAGATCATTTTAATAAATGAACAATAAAATGCCATCTACAAGTCAAATAAAGAGGCTGAAATAATGGTACTTTTCTTGATCCTCTCCTGAAGAATATCTCAGTTCTTTGTGCGGTCAGTGAATCCACCTAAAGTGTCCACTTGCACAAGTGGACTCTTCTAGGGCTCTTTAAGCTTGTGTGTTGGGCACTTTTTGTTTTTTCAGAGGTTTAAGTTTTACTTGGCTGTTATGGTACCTGAGAACACCACATGTTCTTCCAAGTGTCTAATATATCTTTGGAAAGGAAAATGTTCACGTGTTTGGTGAATACATCCCCAGAGACCAGCTATTTTCTGTGGTTGACAATGAAGGTTTTAGGTTAGTAAAATGCTGGGGCCAAAGTTTAAACATAGATTTTTAAGCCCAATGCACACCTAAGACACTTTTGTGCACATATTGTAAATTTCAAAGTGCAATTGTTGTTCAATGAATGCTGACATCACTTTTCCTCCAAGTCTTCATGTGTTGTTTGGGGTTTTTCATACCGCAATACTTAGCGTACTGTGGACTTGTTACAAAGGTATTATCATACCTAGAATGCACATTTAAATAATTATAATATAATAAACTAGTTAAAAACATGCTTCCATCTTTGGTTTCACACATTCTAAAGTTGGTCAAGAATTGAGAATCATCCAGTGTGTAGCAGACTGTAGAGAATGTGTAGACAATGTGGCTTAAAAGGGCTCAATAAGAAGCACAAAGAGAGCTGAAGGACTTATTTTACCTGTCCACTAGGCTCTGACTGTTCCACTTTTGGTTACCTCAAACTGAGACAGAAAGAGGTGGAAGAGGAGTTTGAAGAGCAAGTGCCATTCAGGTAGATAAGGCCCGGCTCTGACTGTGCTGTCCTCTTACAGTGATGTACTTCCTCTCATCCCGTTTCTCTCACAATGTCCCAGAATAATCTCCTTTCCTTCAGGCACACACTGTCTGTTCAGCATCCTCACATATGGGCCAATTAGTTAAAACACCCACACCACCAAATACAGCAGCAGAAATACCTGTGCATCCTTAAACATCTTCTTCAGGCCCTTCTGCATCTGCTTGAGTTTACGGGACTGGACGCCACTGTAGGCCAGCAGCATACCACCAAACTGTCTCTCCGTGATTCTGCCATTCATAGGATCGTTTCTCTCGAACTGGAGGGAAGGAAGAGAGAGACAAGATTGAGTACTATGCATAGAGACAAACAAATTGATGGTCAGAGGAGGGCATGTAGAGATGGGAAGCAGTAAATACTCGTGTCAGGTTTCTAGTTGAATCATGCTTGCAGCATTGGTGACAATAAATCTACATGTGCTTTTTTTTAAAACATTGTTTCGGTGGAGCATGCCTTTACAGCAGTGGGCCTCTACTCTGTCAGGTCAATTCGGTCGATTTATGTCTGGGGCATTTCCGACAGTCACACAGCTCCTTCACTCATCTCTTTCAGAACCTGGAGACCGTTCAAAATGCTAATTTGTTGCAGTTGTTGAGGCGGCTCATGACTATGCTAGAATAGCCTGGAGTGAGGATTTCAGGGATGACCTGACCATTCATGCATCTGTGCAGGATCAACATTTAGTGAGGTGAAATCACATTAAACCTGCATTAACTGATTTATCTCTTCGGTCCCCTGGGGATGCAGGAAATAAGCTATGAAGACATATTAACATATGCCACCTTTTAAGATGATATGGTGAGTTAGAAAGGAATAAAGGCAAACTGTTGCTTTAATGTGACACTATGGCCACCAAAAGATTGTTTATATTAATAAGACCCAGATAATAAAACTTCACAGTTTCAACATGTTATAATTTTCCTTTTCTGGACTATATAGGGTGTTTCAGTGTTTTAAAATCACCTCACATCATCAAAAATCTGACCATATTTCCAGTTTTACTTGGCAGTATATCAAAAAGGAATATTATAAGAGTTATATAAAGAAAAACAAAGGAAAAAACAGAGTTTCACACTCTGCAAAACAGAGCTGGTGAAATGCAGCTGCAAATTCAGCAAACAGAGAAGCAAGGGAAATGATGTGAGTGAGACCTCAAAAATCTGATTAGATAACATGTTAGCATTAGTCTTATCAGTGCTGTTATGATTTTCATCACTGGGTATTGTTAAGACCTGACAGATAGCCTCTCTTTCTGTTGAATGCTCTAACTCGAGTGCTATTCTTGGAGATTCACACGAGAATGCACATTACGCTTCAGCGTAAGAGCCCACACGCTCATTAAACAGATGAGAATAACAACATGCTCGACCACATACAATCAGCTGATGCTACTGCACAGGCGGGACAGGAGAGAAAGACGACGGCTTTTCTGTTCAGCTGTCACAGCTTTAAGAGAAAGACACTGACCAGTGCTGACAGACGATCAGACAAAGCATTTTTCAACATCATCATGAGCATAACACTCAACTATCACTTCATTCTTACAACAACCAGACTAATGAAAGTTTTTGGTTTATTTGGTAAAAATGGAGCAGTAAGAGGCAGTAAAATTTACTTTTTCCTAAGTCATGTAGCTTCCATCAGGGATGCATGATATTGGCTTTTAGCTGACACATGATATGCTAATATTTACAAATTAATTCTAGCCCGAATCAATAATGATATTTAATTGTAGTTCAGACCTGTAACTTCAGTCCTTAAAACACATAATATTAAAAGTCTAAAGATGAACAAATTAACACATTTCAGTCTTTAACACACCAGTTAAGGTATAAGGAATGATGATGAATAAAGAAAGACTTCAGCTGACGTCGCTCCTGATATCATAAATCTCTAACTGTCATATCTGAAACAACTGACAACCAAGGGATCAGGATACAGCTGAGAACAACCCCCTTTTTGGGAGGTTTATACATCATCAGCAATTCTCCTTTAGAAAATTGCCTTTCTAAAACTTTTTTCATGTCATCGAACTTAAGAAGAGATTTAAATTCTGGTCAAGAGACGATACAAGAGCAGAATGTCGGCAGCACATACTATTCATACAAGTAAAGGCTGTGTAAAGACTGCATTTTCATCGTTCCTGCCATGAATATTCTGATAAATAAATGCTGTTAAAATGTTTACATGCTAAATTTTTAAAAGGGACATGTTTTACCCTTTTAAAAACAAGTTTATATTGTTCTCAGAGGTCCCCAAAACATGCCTGTGAAGTTTGTTGCTGAAAAATCACTCTAGTATGGGATTCTCACATGTCTAAAAAGCCCTCTGTTTAAGCCCTTCTCTACACGAGCCATTCGTGTCTGTGGCTTTAAATGTTACTGACTCCGCCCCTGATCACACCCCTCTCAGGAAATGGATGTGGCACTCCTGAAGTGACAACGTTACAGATACTTTTTATCAAAAGTTAAGGACCTGACTGGGATTTGAACCATCAATCTCCCAGACAAAAGTCAGCAGGGTAACCCACTATCCAGCATCTCAGCTGGCAACTGAGATGAAGATGAGGAGAGGAGTGTGGAACTTTCTTCCAAGCGGGGAGGGCCAACCAAACCTGGAGGCGGGGGCTTACTCCCCACATGAGGTCATGAGGGGAAAATCTGATAACGGCTGCTTCAGGACACATTTTCTGAAAGGTGGAGGAAGAGAGAGGAGGAGGGAATGGATTTTTCTGGTACTTGAGGGGATTTTGGACAGGCCTGGGGCACATATTTTTCATAACAAAAACCTGAAAAAGTGATTTTTGCATAGTATGTGCCCTTTAGCACAGTATAATCTCAAATATTCTAATGATTGGAGGCATAAAAAGTACTAAAGCTTTAGAAAAACTAAATATTTTTCATAAGACAAGTGCACAGAAGAGGAAAAATTTTGCAATGCCAATGGACTGGCCAGATTCCACATCTGTCACCCAAAGGATCCATCTATTAAAGCCTCAAGTTGATATACTTGTTCCAATCTGAGAATGACTGGGTCACTTAGCATCCTTTAAGGAAAAAGAAGCGATAGCTACGGGAGTGGATTAGTTGAAATGACTGCAATCTTGTGAACGATGGTGGCAGGAGAAGAGATTAGCGTGGATGTAGCTATAGTGGAAGTTTTATCAGAACCTAACATTCCTTTATTAAAAGAAGAGCAAAACCACACTGGAAGATGTGGAAGATATGTTTTTGCTGTTCTCCCGACAATAGGCTTCATTGGTGGTGAAAAATCATTTACTGACATAATGATGGTTGGATGTTGAGCCCGCATTATGTAGTCTACTCCTAGGCAGCTGCTTAAACCTATGACATCATATCTGTTGCTATGATTGACCTGAAATGAATGTGACAGACAGAATGTTCATCCAGCCCCCTCAAAGCTCTGCCCTTCCTAAATACCATGTCTCTGGGGTGTTGCCTAAATAAATGTGAAATACATCCTATGCCACGGATATATGAAAGTCTGTCTGGTGTGTCAAGTTAGGGCAGAGGAGTCTGTCGATCAAAAGCTGCTGTTTTAAAACAAATACAGTATGTTAAATGTTCTGGTTCAATTTAGACAGCATTCAGGAGTTTGCCTGCAATTTTGAAAATTATAGACAAGAAACTGGCTGATATTGAGTGCCAAGAACTTCTTTTTCAGCTGTTGTGGTTTTAATTGAAGAATCTCTGAATCAAATCAGCACTCCAAGGTGTATTTATTTGAGAATTTAACATCATGTTCTGAATGCATAATTATAACCTAATAAAGGAATAATAAAGTGGCGCTACAGCTTAATTTCAGCAGTGACCACCACAGTGCTGGAGGCAGCTGCACCAGCAGTAATGGTACCATGTCTCAGCATTATATGACATTGTATAGGTAGAAACTGTATGATGAAAGCAACACTTTGGATGAAAAACAGGTCTTAAAAGTACACACTGTACACCTGATTTTATGTTACTGTCCACCCATATTTACTTATTTACTGTGCTTCATATAGTATTCACAGTATTATAGTGACACTGTTATTATTCATGACATGGCATATTTATTAATATTGAGCAAGAGACCTAATGCAGATGTATATCTAAATAGATAAAGAACTATCATCACATAGTAGCTCAGGATCAGAATCCCATTAAGGCCAATGCATTGCACTCTTTTGCTCTCAACACAGACTTTCCTTCAAGCAGCTTGAGATCACTTAGGCACTGGTGGACCATAGTAGACCAAAAATACAAACAGAAATGTTTTAGGCTCAGAAAAAATCCTTTGTATTCATGTGCATGTCTGTTTATAGAGATTAGGAAGGTTTCAATTTTCATGCGTCGTCCCTGAATATGTGCAGAAAGGATTTAAATATAAGATCACAGCCAAACCATGACGCTGAAATTCACTATGATTGTATACAATAACACAGTTAACCCGTTTCAGAACAGTCTCAGCACCAGACTTTCTCCATTTCACTTTTCTCTCTCATACCTCTAGTTTGAGCACATCATGCTGCAGCTTCCTCTGAAACTCCAGGAAGCTCCCAATGGTGAGTTTTCCCTTCAGGTCCTCTCCAAAGAAGTATGTGGTGAGAGCAGAGCTGCAGCCGGCTGTCTTCAGAGTGTTTCCTGTGGTGGAGCGGTCCCGGTGTCTCATCCCCATGCTGGTCTGAGAACGAATGATGCTCTGGACCTGAGGAAGAAAAACACATCACAGAAATGATAATACACTGACTGGCCAAAAAAAAAAAGGTCACCACCAAAAAAAGCTCACACACTCTAATATTTTGTTGGACTGCCTTTAGCTTTGATTACAGCACGCATTCGCTGTGGCATTGTTTCGATAAGCTTCTGCAATGTCACAAGATTTATTTCCATCCAGTGTTGCATTAATTTTTCACCAAGATCTTGTATTGATGATGGGAGAGTCTGACCACTGCGCAAAGCCTTCTCCAGCACATCCCAAAGATTCTCAATGGGGTTAAGGTCTGGACTCTGTGGTGGCCAATCCATGAATGAAAATGATGTCTCATGCTCCCCGAACCACTCTTTCACAATTTGAGCCTGATGAATCCTGGCATTGTCATCTTGGAATATGCTTGTGCCATTAGGGAAGAAAAAATCCATTGATGGAATAACCTGGTCATTCAGTATATTCAGGTAGTCAGCTGACCTCATTCTTTGGGCACATAATGTTGCTGAACCTAGACCTGACCAATTGCAGCAACCCCAGATCATAGCACTGCCCCCACAGGCTTGTACAGTAGGCACTAGGCATGATGGGTGCATCACTTCACCTGCCTCTCTTCTTATGCGCCCATCACTCTGGAACAGGGTAAATCTGGACTCATCAGACCACATGACCTTCTTCCATTCCCCCAGAGTCCAATCTTTATGCTCCCTAGCAAACTGAAGCCTTTTTTGCATGTCAATGATTTGACCCGTCTTAAACATCTTTTCCACAACCACAGGAGGTGTCCTTTGACATGGTTGTTTAAGAAATGAAAAGTTACTCATTGCATCAGCTGGGGTTAAATAACTTGTTGCCAGCTGAAAGATAATCGCCTATGCAATAATTATCCAATAGAGGCTCATACTTATTTGTTTAGTTAAATCCAGGAGGCAACGTCTTTTTTTGGCCAGGCGGTGTATAATCAATAATCTTTGGAAAGTAAAACGAGGAAAAACAGATACAAGGAGGAAAAAAAGGCAAAGCTTATGACAAAAAAACTTCTGATTAAAATTTAGCTTTGAAAATAAAGTCATATTCAAAAGCAAAGTTTTAATTTGCGTAAAAAAAATCAGACATAACCTTACCAACTTTAAATATCTCAGAGTGCAAAGCACAGCACTTCCTTGGCCCTCCGAGAAAATGCCACAGTGGTGCACGATAATGTATGGACTTAGCTTCACTGGCTGTCAGAGTGTGTTACTGGTTAGTGTAATGCAATCAGGAGCTACTGAAGATATTAAAGCTCAGTCCAACCATGTGGCTGGCTGCTTGAACCTTGTCCTTGAATAAATTTCTACTGAGGGTTATTTATGTGACTGATGTGACTGACCTGCTCAAACTCCTCCAGGTCCACCTCTCCATCTCCATTCAAATCAAACATCTTGAAGGCGATCTCAAAGTTCCTCTGGGGAGCTGGACACCACAGGACACAAAAAAACAAAACCAGAGATCAATATAACACGTATGAAGAAAAAAAAAAATGTCTCTGAATCGACCTGGGTGACAGCTTAAGGGCAGCACACTCAATCGATTCACAACATCTTCATCTTTTATCTTTTCTCTCTTGCTGTGCAATTTTAGAAAATTGATTCTCTTTTACTTCGTTGAAAAAGCTATCAGACTGCGTTAGGATTGCTACATCAGCCCCACTCTGCTGAATCAGCCCTGCACTGTCTTTATGAGCTAATCTTGTGTATTTTCTGCATTTTTTTACATCTCTACTCTAGTGATAAATATCCTTGTAACACTACTCACTTAAATAACAAAGCATCTAGAGTCAGTGCAACTTGTTTTAACAGCATGATAACATTTCTGACCACTAAATTTGCAACATTAACTCTCAGGGTAGCTGATGGCAGTCCCAAGTTTCATTTGAATTTAAAACATAGCACTGGAGCATGTCGAACGTGCATATGCTGAGTGTGACAAAGCATTGCATTTTTGCATTAAATATATGTTTATCAGCTGTGCCAAAATTGCGTCCTTAAGATGTATTCATTACCAAATAACGACAAAGTTGCAAAAATAGCCCTATTTTATATGTTATTATATGTTACATTCTTTGAATTCTTTTCATCCTTGCTGATATAACCTGCTAAATTCTCTTTCAGAACAGGGTTATTGTTTTTTAAATTGTAGTTTATTCTTTCTTAGTTTTTAGGACTTAATGGAAAAGGTCCCATTTGATTTACATTTAAGTTACACACAAATACACTAATACTACAAGAATTCACCTTTTAAACAAACTTCTTCAGGGGAGAAATTTAAGGTTAAGTCTTATCTAAAAATGGATTTACACTACATAAAAGCCTCAGATATGTACAGCCATGAGGCCTGTGAGGGAAGTATCTCCTTTTACTATCTTCGTGGCTGTGTTAAATGGATTGAAACAGACCATAAGGCATCCTGCCCTGTCTGTTTAACAATGACTTGTCCTTGAAAACTTCCCCAGGGACTTACCATGTGAATGGATTGTAATAAATGGTTGAGCTAAGCTGGGGATAAAAGTTTACAAGTCAGAGCTTCATTTTCATTACCAGCAACTCTGACATGTCCAGAATGAGGAAATAATGTGAAAATTGACTCCCTGCATCCACAACAAATGCTAGATCCATCTTACACAAACCGATTCTGGGAAAACAACAGCTCCAAGGCATCCAGCTTGGTAGGCACACATTATTAACTTTGACAGGACTGCAGATCATATTGAACAGGCAGCATTTAAAGCAGGAAAATAACATCAAATCAAAAAGGTTATCTCACTCTGACTTTCTATCTTTAATGACTGAGTAAAAGGCTGAGAGCAGACCCACACAGTGACACCAATTGAGTGATAACCTCTAAGAGTCACACATGCTGATGTGCTAATTCATCAAAAACTGCAGTTCATCTAGTGGCCACAAGAGGCTGTCTCCGAAAGTGAGTCAATCCCATTAAGAGCAATGTTAAAATTACAGACTGTAGAAAATACTGGATAAAGCCTGAGTGACATCGGTCATTTTGTAACCAAAGGAAGGGGGCTTTTGATTCTAATCTGCAGAGGTCACTACACAGCAAATGCTGTTACTTTAGAGCAATATAAAACAGAACAGACTGAGGTGGAGCTTAAGTGTCCTGAACAATAGCTACACCATTCCAGCTCAATGTCATATCAGCCATATATTCATATTGAGAAGCAGATCTCAAGTTTTTGATGATCTTGTGGGTTGTAGGTTGTAGTTCTAGGGGCTGTTGGATAAAATAGTGTTCCTGTAGAGTAGTGCTGCTCAATCACGGGAAAATTGTGAAGAGAATTACCAAGCTCGCTTATTCACTGATTTCTGAAATCATTTAAGCACTATAAACACTTTGAACGAGAAGTAAATAAAAACAAATTAATGAAATAAATTTTACGAAAATAATGATGTGTCATAACAATAAATGAACAAAAATAATTACTTTTAATTGCCAAAAAATCCCAACAAACACTGAAACATTTATCAGATGACAAAATCTTTGAACAAAAGGAGTGCAGCACAGCATGTGGCATAGTAATCATTTAATCAGAATTACCTTGTTTCCATGATCATAGGAGTGAGCTATAGGGATGACTATACTCAATGTGTTGCAGCTTTTGCTACATGAGATGTATTAAATGACAATATCATGACCATCAGGTACAAATTACTTTGAAATTTTAAGCCTTCAGCATACAATTCTCTCTGAAGTTTTGCTGCTCCCACTGTCTCCAAATGCCTCACTCACAGCAGACAGCACACTACCCCACCCAGCCATAAAACTCTTCCCCACACATGCACATTTTTGAGAGAGCGGAAAAAATAAACAAACAGCAAAGGTGAGTCGGCAATGGTAGTTTGAGATAGAGACGGATAATCTGGTTCGGAGGAAAAACAGCGCTAGATTTGTTATTTGGCATTGGTTTGGATTTCAAAAGAAAGACTTACAAGAAAATGCAGTAATTTGTAAAATATTCCACAAGACTATTACTGCAAAAAGTAGGAGTACCATGAGTTTGTTTCAACACCTGAAATACCAATAACCGATAATTTCCTACACCTGATGACCCATAATCGATAATAACCGATATATTTTTTTCAATTGTTGATTTAACAAAAGAAGTTTATTTGATGTTTATGCATGTCTGGGGGTAAGAAGGGGTTAATATGTAGTGAGCAAAGATATTTATTACTAATTTTAACTAATATCACTCGTGTTTTTCAAAAAACATAGAACTATTCTGACTTTATAATTGTTATCATAGGTAACTTTTTTTAGTTAAACATTTGTGTACCAAGTACAACATACACAAACAACTGACAGACAGTTTTCCCCCATAAAACCAAATGATAACAGGCTGTTATGCTTAACAAATGGAGCTATTTGGGGGTCTGGGTTTTTTTTTGTTTGTTTGTTTTTTTGATTAAGCCATAATTAAAGCAAGCTGATGTTTTGCATAAAGATTAAAAATATGCACTGACATAAGTCATATCAGAGATAGGTCAAGAATGTAAAGTACACCGTGGTCTGTGGCTAACTTCTATTCATAAAGTTGATCAGACTGAATGAAACCACGTCAAACAGAGCAGGCAGGTATACGTCTATGAAAGTAGCGATGGATCAGGAGACTGTCAGACTGATTTTGTTATTATAACGTTGCGCCTTTTGGCTCTGGCAAGCTTTCTGCAGTTTTCAGTGCCTGCTAATGCCCGCGGCTGAGGCTAGTGGCTGCTGCCGCTTCGTTTTAATGTCGTTAGGATGATGACTCTTAAGTGACTTATAAGATCCGTCAAGGACTTCTTTCTACTCTTTGCGACCTTTGCAGGGCAAATTCTACACACACGGTTGTCTTAACCTCCCTGTAAATACTGAATAACACCACCGTGTTGTTAGCATTTTAGCACAGGGGCTGCAACTTTCTCTTCTTCTCTGGTGCTTTAATACCAGGTCGTGTACTGCTGCGCCACCTGCTGTTTCGGAATGTGTAGTCTCGTGAGAAAGAAAGCAAATGCCAGCACTGCCGTGCTGACAAAAATATATATGTTATCAGGGCTCGTCGTAATGATATCAGACCGATAACTATCAGCCTGATAGTTATCGTGCACCCCTACCAAATACTACAAAATGAAGAACGCCTTAAACTCTGCATGTCCACATCTCTGCCAACACCAAATAAACATCTATGGAATCAGCCTTAAAACAGATGACCCTAGCCTCCTCATTTGCTAAAACGATCCCATACAACCAAAAAAAAACAAAAAAAACAAAAAAAAAAAACTAATAGAAAGAAACACAAAAGACAGTGCCAAAGACATGGCCCCGTAGAGTGTTGTTGAATAGCCCAGGTTTAAAAGTCTCACAGAGGTGGTTTAATTTTTGCTGAAAACTCCCTGCCAGACTTGTACATGTCAGTATGAGAAAGTGTAGCTCAGCAGCTAACAAATGTGACCCACTTCTCCACAGCTACAGATCTGTGATAAAGCAGAATCTGTGAGAGTTATCTCAGCCTAACAGTACATTACATCGACAACTAGGAGTTAAAAAGTTGTTTTCCCAGTGATCACACAAGAGAGCGCCTTTCAAGAGGTCTGAAAGATGCTCATATGTCATGAAACTTGTCAGAAACCAGTGTTAATTTTGGCAGCTATTTTTAATTTTAGTCTTAGTTTTTAGATGAATGTCTTTTAGTTTTAGTCACATTTTAGTAATTTCTACCGTTTTTAGTTTTAATCTAGTGTTAGTTGATGAAAACTCAAAAACATTTTAGTCTTTACTTTCAGTCCAATCATTTGTTTTCTTGCCTGAATCTGGTAACAAATCATGGTTGTGTGTTCTATCCACACTGCTTCCCTGCTTTCTACAGCTGAGATGCAGAATAGCTACAGATGCATTGTGTGTTGACAGATTTACCTACAGGGGAGAAATATCATAGATTTTGAATGGCCGACAAAAACTTTATCATATTTTAGTCTAGTTTTAGTCATCTTGACGAAAACTAAACTTATTTTTTGTCAGTTTTAGTCATCACAGATCTATTTTTGTTAGTCTTAGTCTTGTTTTTGTCATGGAAATAAAGGCTGTCGACGAACATTTGTAGTCATAGTTTTAGTCGACAAAATTAACACTGTCAGTTACTCATCCAGTGTGTGTCAGCACAGACAACAGGACTAATGAAATCAAAGCTGTGAGCCTGAATGGGTGGACAACACTGCAGTGGTTTGGCCATTGGCTGCATCTTGAGATTAGTGAGTATTTTTGTAGATCTGCGTGACTGTTAATGAGGAAAACAATAACTATCTTTATGATCACCAATAGTAAACATAACAGAGAAGACGTTTTATAACTTTCCAAACAGAATAAAGACTGTATAGATCATCATACTGATGTCATTTTATGCATCAAAAGGGCTGGATTAAACATGTATACAGTCATTTAGAGGAGGTGTCAAAATATCATAATAAATATTGTGTATCGCAATATAGGCTAAAAATATTGCAATAATGTTTTTAATGCCATTTCGCCCGGCCATATGGGAAGACATAATGGTAACTAAAGTTTAAACATGATTAATTGTACAGCCAAAGTACTTACTGGACAGCACAGTGGTGAGGAAGATGTAGTCAGAGAAGGAGATAAGGCCACATTCTCCCAGAGTGTAAAAAATGCTGTCCTCATCTGCAAACTTCTCCCGTTCCTGGGCGATTTTCTGCTCATCCAGGCCAAACAGAAAAACAAAGAAGTTAAATTAAAAACATTTCACACGATTCAGCACCAGCCTGATAGCTTTAACAGCCATCCCAGGTGTGGCTTTATGTGTGTGTGCAAGCTAGTGTGCGTGTCTGAGAGCTCAAACACAAAAATTTACACACAAATTATCCACACACACATTAACAACAGATTTGAAGCACAGGGATGACAATGTTTAGGATGGCATTTCACGGTAAAACTCATGCAAATGCTGCATACACATGAAGCCAAACCGGCAGGTGAGCATGGAAGTGAGGAACAATTAGTTGGTGGTCAGTTCGAGTACTAAACACATCATCCACCAGAGGTTGTACTCACAGTGAAAATTTGATAAAAAGAGAGGGAAAACATCACAAGAGACTGAAGCACAAACACACACTATTGATTAACCGTATCTGTAACACAACCCAAACATATTAACCATTAAAACAAAGCTCCCTTTCACATTCACACACAGTTAACAGAGGATTTCCAGTTAGCATGTGTATACTCACAGCATTGCATGAAAACAGAGACTACATCACATGCACACTACACACTTAGTCATAAGGACTTAAAAAACAGTGTCCACCAAACATAGTAGACAGAGAGACAGAGCATGCCTTAGCAGGGGGAGGGGAGTTTCGGGGGACTGGGCCACGCTAAGCCCATATGGAGTTACCTCCGTCTGTAAGAGGTCCAATTCAGAGGAGGAAGGAGGAGAAATAACTGTTAGAGAACAGCGGGGCCTCTGCTGTCTTTAGCAGGGCCTGAACAACAAAAACAAGCATGTGCATTCATTTTTTTTTCACACACAGCCACACAGAAAAACATCTTGCTCAAAACAAGATAATTGGGGGATTCCACTCAAGCTAAGGATTCAAATATGTCCTGCCACCTCTGCGGTCTGTAATTAGCATTTGCACGCATGAGCACTGCCTGCAGACACCAGGATAATCAGGCATAGCTCATTATTTCTCTGCAACAGAAAACGATGCCTCTTTAACACAAGTTTAACTGCAATTCAACTTACTGTCTACCCTTTTCCCATCATTCATTAAGACTGTATAAAAGATGTAGATGTAGCCATTAGATATGTTGATGAAAGGGTTTGTTAACCCTCAATGTTAGTTAAATGTTATGCTCAAACTGCACCACAGATAACTGCAACTAGCCGATACTGTAGTCAAAGACTGTCTGAAGTTCTGGTTAGTGCCCTGCTTTTCACACTCTGCTACTTGGATGTAAACAAGCACATAGAACAGAACACTGCATTTTGTAGTAGCAATGTGGGTTGAGAGTATTTTGGTGCTCAAAACTGAGAAAAAGCTGTGTAGGCTGTGTCTGATACAACTGGCATATCAGCTGGAGCATTCATAACCACGATTAGAACAGAAATGTGGACATTTACGTGAAAGGACTAAAGGCTGGTAGTGCTAGCACTGCAGATGTTAGTTTCACTTTACTAACCAATTTACGTTATTTACCAGCAGACAATTTACACTTTCAGCTGGTTATCTCTACAAATTAAATTGTTCTGCCAATCCCCCCATGGTGGATTACACTAACGTAACCTGCTAGAAAGTTTGGGGGCGCTTTTCAGCGCTGATCTGTGCAGGTGAAGAAGAAAGTTGTCCTGTATAACCAAAAGTCAGTGATATGATTGCATGCTACTCCCAGCCTGGCTGGAGTTGTTCCTCAAGGCATAAGTTTAAGGTCCGGCATTTTGACTAAAGGCGGCCTTACACTTAACGACTTTTCCTCCAATTTCAAAGTTGCAGACAAAATTCCAAAGTTGGAGTAAAATCACTGGAGTCTTGCTAAAGTCCAAGCTCGCACCAGTTGCCTCAGTCGTTAGGTGTAAGGTGGTCATAAGACTCGATTTTAGTAGTTTTAAGGCGGTCTTTCTTCAGTCTTAGTTTAAGATAATATCAAACGTGTGTAATATTTTGTAAGTCTTAGGTCTGGTCATACGCAAATTAGGGTGGGGCAATTAATTGCAAATTAGATTAAATTGCAATTTGGCCTGCTACAGTTTTCAAATCGCAGACAGTGCAATATATTTTTTACTCTGAAATGTGTCCTGAAATACCGATTTGATACCATTTTTTGCAGCAGAAATTTCATGCTCTACACATTGTGCATATATGCAATTGTCTTTTTTACAAAAAAGTCAAGTAAATTTCTACTTTTCTGGTTCATGTATATGATTTTCTAAATCAAAATGAGAATGACATAAAAATAATGATCATCCCTTCAGTATAGCAATCGCTGTCAAATTTGCTATATGAGCCAAAATCACAATTAGATTTTTTTTTTCAAATCTTACATCCCTACTTTAATTTATCTAGTATTGCATTAGTAATAATCTAGGATGATTTATTGCTTGTTTGTTGAATAATACATAAGATGAGGAACCTTAAAGTAATCGCATACTAAATCGCAATCGCAATATTGGGGGGAAGAAATCGCAGTTGGATTATTTTCTTAAATTGTTCAGCCCTAATGCAAACTGTGTTTATCAGTGATGCGGCCATCATCTATGACCAGTGGGAGCCAGTGTTGTGCACATTATAATTCACTTCATGCTTCCAAATATGAATGTAGAGCCGCTGAATGTCTGCTCAGAATTCAAGAGACTGAAAAACTTTTCTGCTCAGAGCTGCAGTCAGATCTCTGCACCTGTGTGTTTGTGTGCTTCGTCTGTCAATGCATTCCAGGCTGACACGGAAGGTATGGTTAGCTGCTACTTGGATTTTTAAAGTAAAAGCCCGATCAGTTTGTTTCTGTGGTGAGACAACTCGCGTTTTCATTCAGTACTTTAATTCTGAAGGGTTTCTGGGATAGTTCCTCGGTTGTTGCAGTCACATGCAAATTTGCTTCGGTGTTAAACTTTCCTTTTGTTTCTACTCAATGTAAATGATTTAAAAACATTGGATTATAAGATATTAACTTAAATGCAATCTCCATCTCTTTCTACATCTTGTTTTCTGCTCAAAAACTGTTGTTGTGAATTTCCAGCAGATGCATGATGGGAAATACTCTCAAAAGGAATCGTAGTGATCGTTAGTGACCCCGAGTCTTGCCGACAAATTGTCTTTAGATGTGAGAGCATCTCAAATGTCAGTCTTTTTAGAGTCTTTCAGGAGTTCTAGCAAATTCCTCTGGTGTAAGGCCAGCATTAGTTGCACAATGCTGATGTGCATTGGGCTTATGTTGCCCCTTATTACGGAGATTGTTGTGCTCGAGGGATAAAATAAAACAATGTTAGGTCACAGAACCTGTTAGACTCAATCAGTAGTATCAATAAGAATTGATCTGAGAATTGAATGATTTGAAAAAGCACAGAATTGGGGTTTTACCTTGGTTTCAAGTTCCATCCCTCGAGAATTCCAACATTAAACCCATGCACTGGATGGGTCTCTACAACTGATCTACTGTTTTGCAGCCAGCAGAATCATCACCTACTACATCCACACCTTAAACACAGTCTAAGATCTTACCTTTGTATTGCCACAGCAGCTGTGTGCTGCATTGCACAAATAAAACCTAGGCCCATATTCTTTTTTGCTACAAACAAAGATTCTTATGCCCAGACATATTGGAAACTTACACTTGGTGGCATCCCCCTGAACATAACAGCTGAACAAGAAAAACTCTGACATTCTTTCCCCAAGAACCGACTCCCTCCTCATTAGATCAAAAAAGTAGAACTGGTATAAGCTGATAATTTACACTGCTGAGTCCATCTTGACTCTTGCATGTCAGTGATTCAAATGTAGAAAATAGTGGTTTCTGCTGTAACATTCATTATAAATGACATCTATATTTATGGTATAAGGGGAGAAGGGAGTGGGAGAGAGGAGGGAGGTAAGAGAGAAAAATGTTATTTTTGGAGCGATGGAACCAGGTATAGAGAGACACAGAAAGAAACAGTAACAGCAAAATGTATTCTTGGTGTGGATTGCTTCCAGGTGTTTGAATGTGTGTAAGAGAGAATACTAGAGAGGAGAAGTGAAGAAATAAGAAAGTGAAAAGAAAGTCAAGTGGAGTAAAAGAGGTTGGTATTGGCTGCTGAATATGACATTCAACTGCTTTGGGCTCTAGGTGAACCACAGTCCAAATGCTAGTCCCCGAAAGAGAAGAGACACATGACATTGCACAACTGTGTATCACCATGGACGAGCACAGACTCATGCCCACACTGACAGCAGAGACATAACCACACTGGGCCTCATTATCATGATCAGAGCAGAGGCACAGAGCACATTAGGCGTCACTTTTTTCAGCAGCCTGAGTCAAGGTCGAAAACGCCCCCTCAGAGCAGTCACAGCGACGTTCAAGGCAAGATGTACAAAGATGATACCCACAGAGAGGAACCAGAGCGCATCTTCAGCTGATACAGAAGAGTATATATATGAATGCTAACCTAAAACCACAAAAAATGACAGATTTTGTCTCCTCCAAAGCAGCTCATGTTCAATTCAAAGGGACAGATGAATCTCTCTTTAAAGGCTTCACTTCAATGCTGAGCTGACAATATGCCTTTTCCTTTGTTGCTCCCTTTTTACAAACACAATATGCTATCATATAGTACATCTCTCCAACAGATGCATGATGTAACTCTGCTCTCCCTCAAGCAGACACGGAGATATAAAAGCAGTGTGTATATAAAGCCGTGTGGTTGGTTCCAGTGTGGATTTAAAGTGACTTCTGCGGATTCTGCGGCTCTGCTGTGAGATTATGTCCTATCTTTCCTTCATCCTCCATCTTTCTGTCACTACTGAATGACACAGCCTTCCACAGAAGTTGTGCACTTTTTGGTAAGGTTGTCAAAATTTTTAATACTCTGGTATTTTTCAATACTGTGTGTTAAGAATGATAATGTCTTTTATTATAATAGGAGTGTATTCATAATTGAAAACAAGACATTTTTGTTACATTGATATAAAAAGCATTAGAATTTTTTCAAAGTATCAGATTAAAGTAAAAGGTCACATATTTTACCCTTTTAAAGCAAAGTTTGCTTTGGTCTCAGAGGGCCCAAACATTCCCGTGAAGTTTTTGCTGAAAAAACAATCCACTATTGGATTTTTGCATGTCCAAAAATCCCTCTGTTTCAGCTCTGCTTTGAATGAGCTGTTTCTGTGTCTGTAGCTTTAAATGTTAATGAACTGTCTGACTCTAGCCCTGACTGTGCCCCTCTCAGGAATGGATGTGGCTTACTGGATGTGGCTCTCCTGAACCTCCTCTCAGGAGAGGAGGGTGGAACTTTCTTCCAAGCAGGGAGGGCCAACTGAATCCAGGGGCGGTGCTAACTCCCCACATGACATCATGAGGGGAAAAGCTGAGAACTGCTTGTTTAGGCACACATTTTCTGAAAGGTGAAGAAAGAGAGGTGGGAAGTTATGGATTTCTCTGATTCTGATTTTCAGGCCAGGGGTACATATTTTTCTGAGAAAAGCCTGAAAAAGTGTATTTTGCATAATATGTGACCTTTAAACATTCTGGTATTGCTCTACCCTGGAATTTTAAGCGAGGTAAGACACACCCATTCCCTCCTCCTTTTGTGGATCTGAGTAACAGCCATGATGCTATAACCATCCAAGTTAGACTTAAGCCCAGTTTAGGTCAAAGACTTTACCTGCAGCTGCTTGCAAAGCCCGCTCTACAACATTCTGAAAACCTGTCAGTTCACAACGCTGCAACTGGAGAGAGACAATGCATTGTTTCCACAACAACTCTCATAGATATCAATTTAAAATGATTTATTTCTTAAGTTACTGTCTCAAAAGGAAGGACAATATTGCACGTTAACTGCATATTTTTCATCTTGATAATGTGTAACACTAGGCTGCATGATTCCTGCTGATCACTACTTCCTCTGTCAGCATGGCAGCAAAATTTACAGCCCATATACAGTGCCTATAAAAAGTATTCACCCCCTTGGATGTTTCACCCTTCAGCTGATTTTATTTATCCATCATGGTCAATATAATTTGTTTTTTTAACAAAGAAAAATTGACTTCTTTAATGTCAAAGTGAAAGCAGATTTCTACAATGTAATGTCAAACAAATAAAATATGTAACTAAAATAAGTGAATAAATATTTACACCTTCGTCAGTATTTAGTAGATGCAATTCTTTGCAAAACTGTTCAAGCTCTGTCAGGTTACACTGGGATCGGGGTTGAACAGCCCCTTTCAAGTCTAGCCACAAATTCTCTATTGGATTGAGGTCTGCGTTTTGACTCGGCCACTCCAGAACATGTATTTCTGTGTAGCTTTTACTGTATGTCTCAATTTATTGTGTTGTCTGAAAGTAACTCTTCTCCCCAGGTGTACTTCTCTTGCAGACTGTATAAGATTGTCCCTCAGGATTTTCCCATTCTTTGCTGCGTTCATGTCACTCTCTACGTTTACAAGACTTCCAGTGCTGGCTGCTGAGAAGCATCCCCACAGCATTATGCTGCCACACTTGTAGTGTTTAGTGTCCCCAAACATAGCGATTTATCTGATGACCAAAAAGCACCATTTTGGTCTCATCAGACCAAAGAACTTTAATCCACTTGATGAGTCTCCCACATGCCTTTTGGAAAAGTCTAACCTTGATTTAATCTGAGATTCTTCTAACAGTGGCTTAATTCTTTGCCACTCTCCCATAAAGCTTTGATTGGTTAAGAACCTTACATATGTTTAGTTAATTGACATGACTTTGTAGGCATTGTATTAGGTAGTATAGCGCCACGTGCCCTGCTTATGTGCACAGCTGATAAAGGGGACAGAAGAGTCTGTCACACTGAAGTTTACACGCTAAAGGTTACTAAAATGAAATGTAGGAAAGTCTGTTTAGTTTTCTACTGTTGTGGGTTTCTATGACTTTGTGTTTCTCTTTCCAATCCTCTTCTGGTGCTGGTCTCTCCCTCGGTGCAGCAGATGATTGAGCTCACCTGAATCCACTTACCAATCAAGGCCACAGTCTAGAGAGCCACAGAGCAGGAGGCGGCAGACAGTAAAACTGGGCCATCTAGCCGTGTGTGTGTCTGATGTCAGGGTGCAAACGTGCTTATTTGGTCTAGTTGGAGAAGGGTGTCTATCTTATAAAGATCTATCAATCAATCAATCAATCAATCAAATCAATCAATCAATCAATGCAGAATCAATCGATTGATTGATTGATTGATAAAGATCTACATCTCTTTTATTTGTTTGTTTGAGAAATAAACTCCTTTTGTGTTATGGGGAGAATCAAATTAGCCTCAGTTTGTTAGCAAATTACTTTCTTCAGCTTACATATTTTCCCTCCATCCCTTTCTCTGGGTTTTATTGGACTTTTACACCAAGAGGGTTGAAACTTTTGCAAGGCACTATATATAACTCAGATGTAAAGCTTTCTCTGCTACAGACAACTATTAGAACTTATTTCCCTTGAAAGCCATTGTCTCTGTCTTATCAGTTTAGTATTCAAGCAATTTTGAGTCATCAACCCAGAGGACATTATGCCACTGAAACATGCTGCAGCAGCCACTAAAAGGATTTGAACTGCATTGAAGACCATTTTTAACACTCTTCGTAAATTTCTCCCTCAGCACTGATCTTTAAATGACTGTAATCTTAATAGCTGCAGCACTCAAGTTAATTAAGAGCTAACGCCTCATCTGTCAGCGAGCATGTCTGTTGATCAGTGTCAGCGTCGCCGCTGTCTGTGTGTTTGTGCGCAGTTTCTCTTCAAATCTCTGCCCTGAGCCCGCTCATGAGTTCATACATGTCTCTGTGTGTCAGCCACACTATGGCCAAGTCCACTAACCCTGTCCAGATGACGAACTGAGCGAACCAACTATCCTGTGAGCTGAGGCAGAAACGCCGTGCTGACAGAGCTGCTGGCAGGACGGCGCTGGCAGTCAAACGCGCTGCTGTCATAAACACACACAGTCGGGGTTAAGGGTTCAGTCGGGGCTAATCTCCCTGGTGTATGAGGCTACAGAGCAGCCCAGCTGGCTGCTCGGGCCAAATTTTAACTAGCCCAATCTTTGAACAACTTCGGCTAATGGAAGTTAAGCACAGCTGAGGGCATGCATGCAAAGAGGCTGATACTCTTTTCTTTATTTCACATGAGTGGAAATGAAACACTTTCGAAGAACAGCAGAGAAGTAAAACTTAAAACTGCATAAAAATGCCTAATGGATTTTCACAATTAATTTTCAAATCCAACATGGAGTACTTGAAGGGACTTGTATACTCACACAAAAAAAAAAAAAACATTTCATCATCAGCCTCTTTTAGCTTATCTCTGGAGTTATCTCTCTTAAACTGCAATAAATAAAAACCCTGTAACAGGAGCCAACTGACCACATGGCACTGTAGCACTAGTGAGTTCATTCATATCAGAGCTTGACAGATGATAAGGCACAAGTTTAATTCTGACCTCCAGCAACATAATGACACAATAAAAGGCCCCTGCCAGCTGTATAAGTGACCGTGATGGAGATGACACATAATTCATGACATGACACTACAGTCTTCTGGCATGGAAGCTGGAAAACTAAACATATGTGATGCACCACCTGCCTTATTTTTCCTGCTATAATAAATCGTCCTCCTAACTCACACTCTTCTGCTCTGACTGTCTTGGAAAGCGATAAGGTCAAAGAAAGCCTCCCACTCTTGAATTATTGCATGATCTGAAATCTATTCAATCTCTGTGGTTTTAATGATGTATGGTATCCAAAACTACTAAAGCTTTAAATAACATCCGATCAACAGTCAGATTTTTAACAAAAAGCTGTTGAGTATCCTGTGTTCATTACATCCTTATTTCTGCTTGAAGCTCATGGATGGACCAAAAGGTGCAAAACCACCAGTAATGCAACAAAGAAGAAACTTAATTCTACCTTTCTGAGGAAATATTGCTAATTATTTTGTGTGACTTGTTAGAAACTACAAGATGTGACCTGATTCTAATCTTTTCTAATGTGGCTCAGCTCTGATCTTCAAACTTTGAAAAGCTTTAGTCATAAAGAATATGATCTTTTCAAATCAGATTTGAGACACTTTCACATCTGAGTCCACCATGAGGCTCAAACAGGAGTCTGTGCTAAGTAAACAAAGTGAAATATCAAATCAGAGCAAAAAATCAGAATTGAGCATTAAGGCATAAGACCTTTGCACACTAAGTCAAGTTCAATTTTCACCCACATTTTTGCATGACAAAAAGAAAAACAATTTCATGCTGTGTTAATCATGTTTGCACACTGACTCCAAAACTTTCGTCTTTTATTGTATTTATTTATCTATTTTGGGAACATGTTCAATTGGTTAAATGGGTGAATGAAAACACTAAAACCTCTTTTTAAACACTGTGATTTTCCCGTGTATTATGTGGATACAAACCGTGGAAAAAATCAATAGTGTGCCAAAATTTGTCCTCACAGCTACATAACAAATACTGCATTAAAAAGTTGCTCTCCATCTTTTCTACATGGTACAGTGGCATAAAGCATGAGCTGGTGCCATATGAAGCTCTCTGTCAGGATGGAGAATCCAGTGAGCTTTTTTAAATGAGCAAAGGAGGCACAGATTTGTCTTTACTCTTTTTTCTCTTTGCAGAATGAGATGTATTGCCATATTCTACAAATTTTCACAGTTGATACAAATAAAATGCATCTGCCTCAGTGTGCAAGGTTGAAGTGCGTGATATTTTTCAACATATTGCCAACCTGAAATACGCATCTGAAAAGAATGGACTCAATGTGCAAAGACTTTCACGGGGTGAGCGCATCCTTATAGCCCTGTGTTATGGTTACTCCTTAAAAGGAACCCTGCATGATCAGACAAGTTCATCTTGTTGGATAGATACTCGTATCTCTCATATGTATATTGAACTAAAAAACTCTCTAGATATCTGCATTTTGAGTAATTTGAGATTATAAATTCACCAGGAGGCCACCATGTTTTGGTCCGCAGTGGTAGTGTGATGTCACAGTGCCAGACGCTCCTCACCATTCCTATGCAGAAACAGCTGTTTCAGACTGGCAGCCAGTGTTAGGGGTTTTATCTCAGAGACGCTGCACATCTCACACATGGAGAATTTTAAGATTAGAGGTCTCTAGTATTTTTTCTTGCACCACGAGCGGTTATCGGTCAAACTAGACAGGAAAATGATAAATACAGAACCGTATTTACGTTGTTGTAGCAATTATTTACATCCACATCGGTAGAATATGTTTGAAATCTGTTTCTTGATGAACCAGATGAAGGCCACAAGCTAAAATGTATCTGTTTAATAAAGTTGTCCCCCAAACTACTACTCTTTATGAAGCTTACATACTTCAAGGATGAAAAATACACAAACTTCAGCCCTTAAAACACACTTTAAAATGAATGATGATGAACAAAGAAAAAGTCTTCAGCTGAAATCATACTGGTCCTGCCTAAAACCTCACAAACTTTTATGTTAACACAGGCAATATTCACATCCCATGTATTGATAGTAAATATCAGCAGAAAAGTTCATATCTGCTGATACACTAGTTAACTCTTAAAGCTCATTTCTGTCGATTCCAATATCATACCGATAATATCATGCATCCCTAATTCTCGCTCCTAAGGTCACTGATTGGTCCGTTTTTTAATCAAAATGTCTGAACTGACTTTACAACCCTTATATCTAAACCATTACCATTTCTTTAACCTTACTAAGTGTGTGGTTAATATCAAAATGTTGCGTTTAGTTGGCTTTATGCACAAACTGTTCTTGGCTAAGTTTAGGAAAAGATCTTGGTTTGGACTTTAACAAAAACTGTCCATAAAAACAGTCCTGAAGACAAGCTGTACCAGCCAACCACAGTAAAGACGGGGGGGTTTGATTAGGCAAAGCTTTATGTGAACCACCCATCCATTCCCTACTAGCTGTCCACTTGTTATTCACACTGCTCTATCAGCACTTTGTGTGTCCATGCATTTGGCCTTGGAGCTGGATGCAGCACAGACTTGGCCCCATCTGACACCCCGGTACGGACTGCAGTGCTTTGTTACTGATTAGATCTGTGAGGCAGTCCGGCACTGCAGCTGCAGACATCCTGATAACACCAAACAGATGATGAAAGAACTGTAGCCTTTGAACATAAAGTTTGTCTTAAAGCTTTTTAATATAAATTATCACACTACAACACAACGGCTTTTCCTCAGATTACGTCACAACACTGCAGTGCCTATTTTCTCCACAACAAAGAGGTGAATCAAGGATTCTAGCCTGAGATCTGTTGCAGAGGATGAAAACCTCAAGCTGTAAAGAGAGGAAATGTCCTCCACCTCTCTGTCTATACTTTGAGGTGTATGAATGATGTCTGTCCTTGAGCCATGTCTCATCTTTTGTACAGGTAAGTCTCAGAGGACCTCAGTGCACTGGAGCACTACTACACCACCACAAAAGGATTTAAAAAAAAAGAGACTTGTACAGTGCGACAGACGGACAGTGCTGAATGTGTGCAAGAGAGGGGGAAGGGCGTCCAGACAAAAGCATTAAAAATGGATCAGTACCTCCTTGCCGCCCTGTGTGATGTGGAAGCCCTGGGGTTAACGTCACTTTGGCAGGTACAAAGAAGACCCGAGTTTCGGGGAAAAGGGAATTGAGAATGACCTGCTTTGGGGTAAAGTCAAGCCAGGTCTCAGCCTGACATTTTGGAACGGTGGCTTGAAGCTCTAACACTGTGTAGGTGCTAATGCCCTGCTGCAACACATATAGTTACAGCACTGTCCAAATGCAGGGAAAACCTCAAAGAATCAGGATTTTGCCTATACTTTGAACACCATTACAAATTGCCATGCATAAATATTCAACCCACATGCACCTCTCTGCATTCAAAATGTTAATGCAAACAGACTTGCTTGGGTTTTTTTTGGAAGGAAATGCAGATTTACTTTTAGATACCCAGTAAAGTCCAGCTATGGTTGGCTTGATTTAGCCGTTTGATTAGACCATGGTCATTGCTGCAGGACCAAAGCACTAGAGGAGAATTGATTTATTGACTGAAGTATGTCAGACTCTGCGAAAATAGGTGGTGATTTCAGCTAGTGGTTACCGGACCCTCTTCCGGCTGACCTTTTACCAGATAATCAACAAACAAATTAGCGAGCAGCACACTGGTTGTATGTCAAACAAGGAAAATATAGACAACTTCAGAGCCTTTTACACTCTGTAAAACTAGAGGCACATGCTTTTCATGTTGTGACATCTCTAGCGCTCGCTATGTGAAAAACTCTAAGTTTGCTTTATACTTCTGCATTGAATCTACGCCGTAGAATAAACATACATGATCAGTTTTTCTATGGAAATCAAGATTTTCTCTTTAACTTTAATGCAATGATACTAAATTTAAAGCTACTGTCAGAAACTTCAAGTTTCTATCAGTTCTGGTGACCCCAGTAAACAAAATCATGGCTGTTATAATGGTGACTTTTATTAAACAGCGATATAACTCATTTTGATTTGTTTTTTTAAGTATAAATTATAATTATGAAGACTGTAAAGGCATTTTAGGTTCTTGTGTTGAACAGTTTCAGCTAAAACTGATTTAGTAGCACAGATTATAAGCAAATGCAAAAACAGAAGTACCAATGCTATTGTTTAAGGATGCATGATGTCAGCATGGGCAAATGTTATCTTATAAGGTGAATTATCAGTATCAGCAGTATCTATCCGCTTTGCAAGGTTATGGCTTCATGGTTTTAAGTGAAAAGTATCCTGTATATCATTGGTTCCCAACCTGGGGTCCAGTAAAACAGTTATTAAGTAGTTAATTCTAAGGTATTTTGATAAGAAAAGCATGCATAAGCCTTTTTAGGGTTTTATAAGTGAAACAGTTAAAATCTATGTTGATTTTTGGTGGCAGTGTGTCACGTTTTCCTCTCTCTTGGGTCCTGGGGAGGCCCTGCTTTTTTTAGGTACATGTAGGTGGGGTTCCAAGGGAAAATGGTTAGGAAACACAGCTGTACATCATCGCCCTCTTGCTTCAAAATAGTAGGATATTTCAAGTTAAAATCATTTTGATATGCAGTCTTAACATACTGGGTAAATATTTCTACAAGTCAATGCACAATCTAAATACCCCTCTAACCCTCATAGAGGTCAAAACTGACATTTCTCCCTGCACATGTAGATACCTTAAGACCAAAGCTATACAGTCAGTAGGTGGGCAGGCAGGTGTGTGAGTGCAGAGAACAGTAATGCATTAGCTCTCAGGGGTAACTGCAGAGCAGGTGTACCGTTAATAACTCATAATTATTGTGGGAGAAAAATCAGAATAATGGACCCTGATGTGGAACGCTTAATAAACAAATCTAGGCGCCAAGGAATAGCAGCTGTCTTACAAGAGGAGGGAGGGATTCGAATTAGTTGACCAGGTGTACAGACAAGCCAACCTCGATTACTGTAGTTTAAGAGAGGAAGAAGAGGAGGAGAAGGAGAGAAATGATGTGTGTGTGAGCTTTTATAGAGTCAAAGTAAAAAAAACAGGGTCAAAGACAGTATGTGAAAATTGCAGACAGTGAGAAACAGCAGAAAAATAGAGTTGACAGTCGAAACAACGGCCCCTGGGAGCTTCCTGTGAAATCAGAAAGAGGGAACATGACAACAGCTGGTGTGACAAGAGACTCGTTTCCGTTGAGCAGGCCCCGCTGCACTCCCTCTGAGTGACAGGTGTCCGCTCGCAGTCGTAGCAGGTCACGCTCCGGACGCTGTGGCTTTACATACGGAGTGGGCCACAGCATGTCGGAACACTTTGTATAAATTTCAATGTTAAAACCAAATCCTGCCTTCAATGTCTTTAAACCATGCTCTACAGAAATCATGCAGACAATCCAGAGGATGGAATTGTGCAGGTTAAATAATCAAGCACATCAATACAGCCTGATGTTAGCTATTAGAGCCATTTCCCGGGTCCAAAACCACCCTGTGTTGCCACCATGCGCAGAGAGGGGGCGCCACCACCAGCTACTTTCTCCGTGAGGCACAGGCAAAAGAGCAGGGCATGCTGGGGGAATAGGCAAGAGTGCCAAAGCATGTGGAAAGCTAGAGCTGACATTTCTTGGAAGAGATGACAAGAGGAAGAGAAGAGATGTTTTAAAAGCAGACCAGAGGGAGTGCAGGGGAACAGCATGGCTCTGATCTGGCCTTAATCAATACAAGATTCCTCTAAATGATGAAATTTAGCGTTTCACTGCATCTCAGCTTCGCAAGACTTGACAGGCACCTTGAAGTTTGACTAATAATGTATGTGAACTTTACTTTGGGGCACTGAGTAAATTATGTAGCAGCGCTGCAGTGTTTAATAACCTCTGTAGAGGCAAAGTCCTCACATTCAATAATTCAGCAGGCTAGGCTTAGCCCACAGCTGCCTCCAAAAGCCATACAAAGGGCACCTGGGAGGTCTCTAACACAATGTCCAATAACAATACACAGTTTGAGTTTGCTTATTTGATACTTGCACACACAATGGGGTGCATGCCTACTCCAGTTTCTGACACTCCCACTCATTATCAGGTTTACAGGTTGTAACCTGCCCTTTGCTATGCTTGGCTTATCTTCACATCATCCTGACTGGTGGAGGCATTCAGACTGCTTAAAGGCCACATCAGTTAGATTATATTTATAGGTCAGGGCTCAATTATCTGCAGTTACTGACATAAACATGTACATCAGAACTTTTTTAATCTCAGAAAGTTTCTCCAAAGGCCAATGGGGGAACATTTAAAACAGCAATGAACAGACATGCAGGCGTATATTTATACAATGCTGTAAAAAGTATTTGCCCTTTTCTAAATTCTTATTTTGCTGAATATTTGTCACATTTGAATGTTTCAGATCAAAGAGAACCCCAAGAATTACCTGCCATATAACACATTTTTGGAAACATTATCTCAATCTCACCAGCCACACACAGTCCTTAAGAGATAGACCTGTTGAATGAAGAAATCCGTTAAATAGAACCTGTCAGACAAAGTGAAGTAGGCTAAAAGATCTCAAAAAGCAGCACATAATGCCACCATCCAAAGAAATTCAAAAACAGATGAAAATCAAAGTTTGACATCTATCGTCTGGAAAGTGTTACAAAGCCATTTCTAAGGCTTTGGGAATGCAGCAAACCCTGGTGAGAGCAATTATCCACAAATGGAGAAAATTTGGAATGGTGGTGAACCTTCCCAGGAGTAGCCAGCCTATCAAAATGACTCAAAGAGCACATCAACGACTCATCCAGGAGGCCACTGAAGAATCCAGAAGAACATCTAAAGACCTACAGGCCTCACTTGACTCAGTTAAGGTCAGTGTTCATGATTCAAAAATAAGAAAGAGACTGGGCAAAAATGGCATCCACAAGAGAGTTTCTAAGGCCAAATCCAGTGCTGACCAAAAATAACAAAAAGGCTAGCCTTACAATTCCCAAAATTCACTTTGATGATCCCAAAGACTTTTGGGGAAAATTTTCTGTGGACTGGTGAGGCAAAAGTTGAACTTTTGGAAGGTGTGTGTCCCGTTACATCTGGAGTAAAACTAACTTGAGCAAACTTGAGCTATGCAGCGGGACAATGATCGAAACACACCAGCAAGTCCACCTCTGAATGGTTTAAGAAAGGTTTTGGAGTGGCCTAGACAAAGTCTGGACTTAAATCTGATTGAGATGCTTTGGGATGGCTTTAGACGGGCCGTTCATGCTGGAAAACTCTCCAGTGTGACTGAATTACAACGATTCTGCAAAGAAGAGTGGTCACAAATTCCTCCAGTGATGTGAAGCCAGTTATCAGAAATGCTTGCTTGCAGTAGTTGGTACCAATGGTGGCACAACCAGTTATTTGGTATAGGGAGCATTTACTTTGTCACTTAGGACCCAGTAGGTTCAGATAGCTTTTCCCTTCATAAATTAAATCATCATTTAAAAACAGCATCTTGTATTTACTCAGGTTATACTTGTCTTAATTCTAAAATGCTTTTGATGATCTGAAACATTTAAGTGTGACAAATATGCACAAAAAATAAGAAATCAGGAAGTGGGCAAATACTTTTTCACAACACCGTATATCATGGCCTCTTACCGCAGGCAATGACAGATGCTTTGTTCATCCATCTTTAACCATTCTTTAAAATGATTGACAATGGAACAAAAAGTATATTTTAGTATGCTTCCAGCTAATGTCCTCATAATGTGTTGCTCAGAGCGCCAGTGTTTTCATTTTTAATCATTCCTGGCTGAAAGCCTTGAGGAAAAGGATACATTTTAGCATCTATTTTCAGAGCCCACAATGTATTTTAGCAGCCACATGAAAAGCTCAAAGTAGAAAACTTTTCAGTGTTGCTCCTTTAAAGGCAACAAATCTTGAAATGTGACTTTTAACACTGGGAACCAAGAAAGTGGAGGGAGGGTTTGCCCCAGCTGTGACAGGGCCGTGACAGTGAGGACATTATTAAACATTCTTATAAAGAACGAGAGGCGACAACCTCATACTTTTCTGACAGAAGAAAGCTTAATGTGGACACAGACCCTGAGGTTATCTGTACTTTAAAGTCCTTTTTTTTTGCTGTGTTAAACCAGCTTTTCAGAGATCAGTGTTCTCCTTGGCCATGATATTAAAGAGCTCAACAGTGTGATTCTGGAAGTAAAAGACTCATTCCTTTTCTGCATAGTGGATTTGATTATTTGCCATAACCATCCTGTGTAGATTTAATCAGGCTATACCTGAGTGTGAAATCATGGAATATGAGACACAAGATTGAATTTCAGCCCTGTTTTCAGAAGAACACGGATTATCTGAGATCTGGGATAGCAACTACAAAGCCCAAAATCCTACAGCGGGGGTTCCCAAACTTCTCAGCCCGTGACCCCTAAGATATCAGTGTCAGAGACTGGGCATCCCTCGTGTTCCTGGTTTAAGCATAAAATGTTGCCGCACATACCCATTGAAAGACCTCTCCACTGGTATAATACCACAAAAGATACAAAGGCTTTAATTAATTATAAAACTATTTTATGTAAATTAGTTGTTTATTGTAAGAGGTTAGAAACAAAAATCAAGTAATCTCCACAGACTGTAGCTCTTAGTGGAAATAGTAAGATTTTCTGAAATGTCAATGGAGGATTTTGCATAACAACTCAGTTTTTTTGTGTGAAATTGCTGTATATTAAAAATCAATACAATCTTATGTTGTACTAATAATGTTTGCACGCTAAACTTTCATGCATCGTTGTTTTTCTTTTGGAACTTATTTGATATTTTGCGTCTTTTCGCATCCATCCAAAATCCCTGAAATGGGTTACAAATGATTCAGAGCAGCGGCTACAGCTCCCTTTCTCTCTCTCTCTCCCTTGTACTGAAAGCTCACTTCAAACATGATGATTTGCCATGTATTTAGTAGATATCAAACATTAGAGATAAGGCCAAAATTTGTACTCACAGCCACCTTACAGAGACTTAAGTACAAAGTTGCACACTCTTTCTCCAACTTGGCACAAGCTTGTGCAATGACCCATATGAGAATCTCTGTCAGGTTGGATGGACTCAGCATTTTCTTTTCAGGGAGTGAATCATCTTGATTTCTTCTGTTTTTCTTAGCAGTACAAGACCATTTTGCCACCAACTGCAAATTTTGTAGTGAGTAGAAAATAAACACATTTTCTGAGAAGACCTTAACTTACAGAAACAGAAGTGTGAGTGGTCACTGTTGAGCTCTACTGGCTTTACTATATGAAAAAGGAAGAAATAGTTTTGGTGCTTATTCTGCTCCTCAGGGTTTACAACACCTTAAGGTTGTCAAAATATTTTAGTTACTTCTTGATACGATATGTTTTAAAAGATACACTTGCTGTAATTTTAATGAGGATGGTCTCAAAAAAGTGCCATGGATTTAAAAAAGACTACAGATATTTCATAACATGTGCATGGGGAGGAATAAATCCATCAAATTTGTCAGGAAACTCCTGCACATTGCCTCAAAACATTGGCAGAGTATTTGTGCAAGTTAGACAGTGTGGTGGAGTTTGCTTTCTTGCAACTAGTATTATATCAAAATTCTGGTATCATGACAGTTATCTACAACATATACAGCACTTATACCACGGAAGAATGTGTCTGCATCCAAATTCAACCTTTTATCACTAGAATAGGGATCTCCTGTGAGAAAATATACACCTTAATACACAGTTTGGAAGCTTTCTTATCCCCAGTAGTCATAAGAATAAACCGAGGCCGTGACTCTGGCTGCAAACTTGCAGAAGCTGAGATGTGATAAGTACAGTAAAACTTATTAAGCTGTTCCCCTGGACTAAGAGCAGTGAGAAGCTAAGTCCTCCATATTAATACAGAGGAAGGAGAGAGAAAGTTATAAAAAGATAGAGAAAAATAAGACAAGAAGAAGAAGTATAAATGGGAAGAAGGGAGCAGGTAGTGACTACTTAGTGCATTTTTTCATTCAGGTGCACACATGCTGCTCGGCACACACCCCATACCTGCCAGAAGTCCTGCAGAGAGGGAGGGGCAGATCAGGAAGGAGATGAGGAAGGGAAGGGGGGGGACAGAAGTAGAGGAGGGACGGGGAGTGTGTGGGTGGAAAATGGGGATCAGTGGATGGGATGATTGGGGGAGGAAACAGAGAAAAATTAGGATTTTTTGTTTGTGGAGATGGATTGTTGAGGATGATTGTTATTCACGAAGAAGGGAAGAGAGAGAAAATGGAGGGATTACTTGTTATGTGAGTGGCAGAAGAAGGCTGACAGGAACACGAGAGTAATCAACAGTTAACAGTGGCAATGTCAGGTCACATCAACATAAGATTATAGTAAAAGCACGCCCACATGATCCAGAGAGGAGGAGAAAACAGAGAGATGGAGCATGTTAAGCGCAGAGGAAGTTGCAGTGACAACAAAAGGAGAAATCCCAGTTGAAGGTGAGGAGCAGACCTTAATGGAGAGACTTTTAGTCTGACACTAAGAAAAATTTAACAGAAATTACAGGGCACAATGGGCCTTTTTTATTAAGTCTGTACATTCTGGTAGTCCATTTGTCCCACAAAGCCCTTGCATTCCTTGAAGCAGAATGGGTGACTGCAATGACACAGGGGTAAAGGTTTATTTTTAATAATGGGAGGTCTAATCTCTCTCCCAAGTAAATCTTTGGTGTTATCGTTCTAATACACTGGGTGCTCTGGTGAATCAGTCGCTTATGATTCTAGCATAAGTTATCTACTTTTGTGTCTATGAGGTGACATTTTGAACATATTGGCCTGCAGTACATCCATGTATTTTATTTATTTTTTTTGCCATGCTAGACATGGACAAGAGCCATTTTGTGTCTCCCAGGGTCTTTATTTATTTGTTAGTTGTGTATTTTTCATTTGGCTTTGATTGATATACTGTATTTTTTTGTAATTTCATTTGAAGGAGCTCGTTTGTTGATCTTGTCAATCAAATGTTGGTAATAAAAAATGATTAAATACCTAAGAATTATGGCTTGTTAAGCTCTAGTGCCTACCAAGGTCTCTAAGTGCATCTAACTCAGTGTTGATACCATTCCACTTGACTAACGGAGGGTGTTGAAGCCAGCAAATACATTTTTAAAAGCCAAAGAATCATGCCAACTGACAAGGTACACTGGATTATGTGCAAATATTACTCTGCAAGTGTCTACAGCCTGCTGTTTGCAAACTGTTAGCATGTGGGTTATGCATGTTTTCAACTGCTGCCTTAATGTCTATAGGCCATGGCTTAATGGCTAAACTGGAGAGGCTAATGCATAACATGCTACTTGAGATAGGTTTGTAAACCTTTATGCTAACTAAATAAGATGGACATATTAAACCATTTTTAGCTCAGATAACAATACGGCATGATGCTACATCACAATCTGTTTCAAGTATCAGCATGGATGTGCACTCTGTCATTAGATTGTTACTTTATGTCTCACTTCTTGCTCACTTTCTCTTTTTCTCTTCTAAGCTGCTTCCATCACCCTCCTCTTCCAGATATTTTTATTGTATACTTGGACTCCAAGTGCTGCACACCTAAAGCTACCAGCTAATAGATGATGTATCAAAGAGCACAGAGAAGGGCTAACTGGCTTCTTTTTAGCTGAAGGCTAGTGTGTGAACCAGTGCTGTAAAGCCATACACAATTCTCATGAGAAAACATCAGCCCCTTGACAAGGTTACGTTATCAAATCAGGTGATCAGGGCGCCCTGTGGAAACAGGATGGAAGTTATTCTCATTCTTCAAAGTTACTGTACTGTTAGTTCGACTTTGACACAACTATTTAAAATGGAATTTGACATATTGCTGCTTTAAAAGAGTTCCAAATTAACATAATCTTCATCAGATATAAGGTCCAAAATTTGATTCACAGATGGAATTCTCATAAGTAGAGTTACCGTGACTGCAGTTGTTTGACAGCTATTTCTGACCCTAGATTCAAAATAGTTGAGACACTAAAACATTAATAAAAACAGAATGTTATGATTTTATCATTGCACAAAGAAAACATGCAATGCAACTGATTTTGGGTAATGATCAGGCTATTTTGAATTTGACGCCTGCAACTTGTTTCAAAAAAGTTGGGACAGGGTCATATTTACAACCACCATTTGTTAGTGTTTGGTAACTGGTAAACAGTTTCTATAATTTTGCAAAAGGAATATTTTTTGTTATTCTTGCTTAATGTTGAATTTTAGCAGCTATTTTTGAGGGCGCTGTAACCTCGCCTTTCTAGAGGACATATTATACAGATACATTGAGATAAAGACAAAGATGTAAGAATGGTGGTGCTTAAAAACTTGGCCAATCTACTTTTTTTGTACAATGCTGTTACTAAGTTTGACATGACCAAGTACCGGTTTGTGCTGTCAGTGCATCTTTATTTGTTTGCTATAATTCTATTCCCTTTATTCCTTCCTCGGAGGACATATCTTTTACTGTTGTTACTTTAACAAAAAGCTATTTGCAAATGAAAAGCTGACAAAATGTCAATCCTAAAATAACATTGAAAGAGATCTTAAATTAATTTTGTTCTGCTGGATGTAAAAATAAAATTAATTTGAGTAGAGTGAGTAAACAGCAGTTACTCATGAGCCATTTATGGTATTTAATGTTTGCATACATACGCACTGAGTCTGGATCATATTAATGTTGAGAGTTGTGGGGATGTACTGAGAGGTTTAAAACATGTCGACGCTTTTAGACTCTTCACTGCAGCCAAACAGTATGTATGTGACAAATCTCTCAGCGGGGTTTGCTATTTCTAAATAAAACCATGGGAAGTGTGACACAGAGCGCTTTTAAGAGAGCTCTCATATTACTCTCACACAATACTGTACAGCCCTCTGCCATTGACCTTCATGGCAGTTTATTACCCAACCCCCCAGCTGAAGCGCTCCCTTTGTACTCCACCACACCCTCTATGGACTTCAAGATTTACACTCTAAAGATACTACGCCACTCCACTCGCCGTGTCCATTTCATCCTGGACTACATCTATGTCGTTTTAAGTTTCATGTGAACTAGATTTCATTGCTTCTTGGAAGGAACCAGTAATGGTTTATTCTTCCAACTGGCTAGGGGGGACCATTAACCCAATGAGAAGGAGCCACGCGTTTCCTGGTAAAAATAAATAAGTAAATAAATAAATAAATGCTTGTGCAGAGCCAGAGAGGGAGGGGAATGCTTGGGCTGTTCGGGTCATAGCAGGAAAATCTCAGGGGACAACCAAAGCTAAATACAGTATCAGAGACACCATGTGCTCAGATTTGCTAAGCAAATAAAGGAAACACGGGGCCTGGAGATATGGGCAATATTTACATAAGCCATAAATGAAGGGACATAAAAGAAGAGTGATTCATTTCCATTTTAGGCCAACTCGGAATCAATCATTAATCTTTGGTAACTGTATAGCACAAGCTTTTAGGTTTATATGCTTTTCAAATAGGATGAATCAAACTTTGGCAACCTCTTAGATAACAACAGGCTTAAGCTGCTTTTTACCCGAGGACCCAGGATTTTTTGGAGGTACTCTCAGTGTGTTTCTAACCCAGAGACCGGGGCTTTAATGAAATCCCTGGGACTTTATTTTACCCCTGATATTCACTGCTTTTGGGGTGGCACTTTCCTGTCCTATCTGATTCATCCAGAAGTAGTGACTCTCAATTTTCCCACTTTACACTTTTTGTACATATTTGCATTATACTGTTTGATATTATTATTCTTTCCTGTTAACTAGGGTTTATTCTAAGTCCACTGTCAGAAGGAGTTCTGCTCTAACAGGCTTCTTCCTTTATATTCTATTCTTATGTCATCGTTACACCAAATGTATTTTATTTCTTTACACTTTGGCAAAAAACCTGATTCTAATTCCAGCACAGAACTTAAAACAGGGCCATGTTGTACCTTTTCAAATTTAAACATGTGAGTGCATGGAAAGAAGGAATGTCTTTATGGTGCACTTAAAAGAAAAAATATCAAAGATTACAACATGTATTAGTACAATTTCTGGTCAAAATATGTCATTTCGCTTAATATAAGTCAGGGCTTCTCATTTACACCATATGAAAGTTTAATTTTTAAAAAAATAAATCACAAAAAAAGAACTCTACTTTTTTAGATGCACTAATATTTCAATAAGTGATGTATTTATCTTTGCATGGACTTTGCACATAATACAATGTTTCTTCCTACTTGCAGTATTTTTATGTATGTGGCATATTTTACTGGACATATAATCAACATATCTTAATTCATTTCTTATATTGCTTATCCCATATTGTAATATCCTATATCTTTATGCTTGTACTCTAAGTGGGAGTGACTATAATGTCCAAATTTTGCCTTGTGGACTTGTAAAATATTTCTTATTCTAATTTGATCTATCTGAAGTTGCAGGAGAAAGTAAAAAAAAAAAAAGGAAGTTTTGGCAAAGAGCTCTCTCTGTGTAGCCTTACAGGCTCACTGTGGTCAATTTGACTACAACATGAAGACGGGGTAGCCGGGGGGCTTATGGCTCTTGTAATGAGGTTAGAAACTACAATCACCACCTAACTGATGATTAGCTAACACTAAATGAATGAGGCTGGTTGGCTGCTGGGTGTGAGGACCGCTCCCTGGGATCATCATGAGGGCAGTAATGGTCACAAATCAATATCAAGGAAAGCAGTAATGAGAATAATGATGCTGCTGATTTATATTGATGGCTATTTTCCTGACTGGGAAAATGGAAATGTTGAGCACAGGAACCAGCTCCTTTCAAAGTCACCGGCAGCAGCAGCAGCATGGGGTTTGGCTGTACAAAGATCACCTGCTGTTACTGTCTTTAAATAGGTCATTATTCAGCAGGCAGGTCTGCTTTACATGTTTCTCGTGTTGTGTAACAGAAGGGCTTTCATTATGGATTGACTTATGGCAGTTTATAGACAGTGTTAATATGCCTGTTTAGGTTGAAACCAAGAATTTTTATTTCCCCTTTAGACACCCATTTTCTGCTCTAACAATAATTAACCAACAGAATAGTCTTGTTATTTTCTTTGGGCTTGTTGATTGGGTTGTTGATTGGGTTGTAATACGAGTTGAAGAGTGGAAAACAGGCGACAAAGCAGCAGTTAAAGCAAAGATATTGAAGGTAAACAGTACAAAGGATATGGTTAGTGAACACAGCATGATTTCACTTAAATTCAAGACAACACTTTGAAAATATTCACATTAGATACATTTCATTTCTTTAATAAAACTTGCATCTGCAATAAAAGTATTTCAACGTGACACCAGAAGGTACAAATTTTGCGAAATAACAAACAAGGGCAAAATACAGTCACTAATCCAATCCCAGATATGCAGGCTAAAGCTCTCATGGCTGTGTTTCTGTCAGTATTACTGCAATCAATTTCTTCCCTCTTCATTTCAACCAAGTAAGGGGGTTTTTATGGGCTCCACTGCCTCATTTTCATGTCATCTCTCACAGTGCTGAAAGCCCTTGGTGAGGATTTGTTTATTTCTATGACAAGAGCTGTCCCCTCAATTTAAACCTCATCCCGGTCTATTTGTCTACATTTCCAAAGTCATTTCAGTGCAGATGATGTAGCAAAGGTGGCAGAGCTTCACTTTGTGGTCTGTATATTTCATTTCAAAGAACAACTTAATTTAGTTTCATGTAATATCAAATTCAAAAGGGCTTCAGTTTAGGGCTCATTATAATTTACATGAAATATCACCTTATATTTTATTAAAAGTACAAGTTTATAACGAGTTGATAAGTAACACCCAGTCATTATTCCTTCTATCAGAGATACTGTAATTTCATATTATCTCATTAACAGTTCTGACACTTCAGTGCTGATTTAAGGGCATACTTTTCAAACCCTCGGTTAGAATTTTTCATCTGGGTTTGCATATTTTAAATCCAAGGTTTTAAGAGATGAAAGCCTGTCTTTATCCAAGGACTTATGAAGCCGAATTACAAAGTGCTGACAAATTTCTGCTATTTGTTTTAATGAAAAGACGATCAGGATCAACTGGAAATTTGAATAAGGGATTTAACTGTGAGAAAGTATGAAAAGATAACTTTGAATGAAGTGCAGGCTGATTTTAAAAGTTTAACTCAATGATGAGATTCTTCTTTAAACTGCTTCCTTTATAAAAATGTCACTCACTGGAAAGAGCCTGTGGATGTACACAGTAACGAGACTATTGTTTCTGAGAGGATATGCCATTACTTTTCAAAAAGCATTTGCAGTTTTAAGCTGTACAAGGAATTTTCACCTTCATTTTACAGGATTAATGGCAGAAGGTTTAGAGGCAGTTATCCAAATTTTGGCACAAAGTATTTTCATTCTGGACATCACCATAGGGAATTCTGATAAAAAAAAAAAAAACATTTTGCTTTGCATGGATGATTCTTTTAAGTTGGCAACACAGAAGACAATTTCTAAATCTAAACCGATTCCAAAAATATGGGACACCAAAAACATAGGGACAGTCTTAGCTGCTTTTAACATTATAATCCCCCAAAGACACTCAGTAGACAATGCAGCATAGACTGGCTGTTAGTCACGATTCCTCAGACATGAAATCTCACAGAAACTCCGTGAGATCAAAAATGACTTCAGAAGAAAAAGAAATATGAAGGCAGTAATTTCACATGTTGGTCTTTGCCCAAGGAAAAATCTTTGTGAGTGGTAAAAGTATGTAACATCCTGGTCTGCTTGCTCTCATTGAGTGTTTACATTGACTTGAGCATCCTGGTTCTGAGCCTTATCCCTGTTTTGATCTACGTCGTGTTACAGTGAGGAACATAACATGTTACTTCAACTTGTTCAGGTTGTTAACCATGCCTCTTTAAATGTTATCAGAGTTTTTATACAGACATTTGAATTCTAGAAAACAATCATATTTACGTTTAAAAAAGAGTGCTTTATTAGTAGAGTAGGCCTACCGGTGTAAAGAACAACTACAGAAAAGTGAAAGAGAACTCAGACCACGAGTGGTAAATCTCTGTCTCCACAGTTAACTGTACTAATGTTTCATTCATGACTTGATAATGAAACTGTTTACTTCAACCATGCATGTTTATGCACAACACCCACCCGAAATATTTTTTATGTGATGAACAGTGAAATCAAAGTTGCACCTGTGCAAGTAGTCAACAGCAGTCAGACAACAGGACAAAGCATATACAGTCATGTGCATAAGCTGTAGGCATGTAGTGCACTAAGGATTCATCACAGGGCCACAACCTGTGGTTGGAGGAGGGAGTCAAGGTCGAAATCATCATTTTTGTGCCTCAATTTTTGGCCCAAACATGCCTAACAGTTCTGCACAGTACTGTACAAGCTACAGTGTCTGGTTTTCTATTGGAGCTCTTCTGGTAGTGAAACTGGGTTTCTCAAAACTGGGATGAGGCCATATTCCGGTTTCTGAAAGTGTTAATATGCACAAACAGAAACCAGGATACTTGCAGGCTGACACTCAAAAAAACAAATAGAAACCAGGATACTAAAGTCAATGTAACAACAGTCATTGGCTGCTGTGGGAATTCCACCAGAGGTAGCTCGGTATAGAATACAGATATCAAACATGCCTGATTGTTTGTGGGGGGATAAACTGGACCCAGAATCAGGCCAAAAGTCAGCCAATGTGTAGCCTTAGCCATTACTAGCATCCACATTCTGGTGAATGGCTAATGACTGCAAAATGGTCCCAGATAAGAAATAATATAATGTCACAGGAGCACAGCTTTCTGAAGAAATCTAATCTCCATTTAGTGAGTAACTGTTTATGAAACCTAACAACAGCTGCTGTTAACTGAATTTAGGAATCAAGGTAGAAACATGTCAGATATAATTATCAAAACTCCCTGCTGCTGACCTCTGTGATCCCAATCTTTTCAATCTAAACCTCTTTACAACCATGACACCAACATCTTACCTTCCCATCATAGCGCTTCACGATGAACTGATCGAGCCCCAGATCTGCAAAAAAAAGACGGAGAGAGAGAAAATAAACAAACATAAAAAATATTACAACAAGCACGATGCAAGGCTGACTAGTTACACAGCAGGAGCATAAAGATTTATGCCTGGCATGAGGGAGAGCGAATGTGTTTTCTTGGTGTCATTATAAAACATCTGCTAATCACTGGCATGTGTTGAGATTAATAATAGTCATTAACAACCCATTTCCATTTTTCTAATTCTTTCAGATCAACAATCAGACACATCCAGCTTCTGCCTCTCTTATCATTGGTCTCAGAGTTCTTAAGCAGGGATTATTTTTTAGATCAAGCTTGGAATCTAACAGTATTTCTTGTTTATTTTTATATCAGAAGCTAAAACAATATTTACAGTTTATAGTTAGATATGTGTACAATATTTTAAACGTAATCATGTGTCTCTAGTTGTTCAGGCCCATAAGAAATCAATGTCGCATCATGTTCCCACATTGACTGATGACTTCAGTGAGGCAAAAATTTATGAATCATTTCAAAACGAGTCTACATTTATTTCTGTCACGTCTTCCTTTGAAAACACATCTATTCATCTTGCAGCTGAGTGCAATCCTGCACCCTGCAGTGGAGGATGGTATTAAATGTGATTCCCTACTTTTTCTAAACATTATCAAATCTACTCCAAGTATGACTTATGAATTCTTCCATAAGAAGTCAATCCTACCACCAAGATGATGTTATTTAAACAAATAAACCTTGTTGTGGTGATTATTGTCTCACTTGTGTGAGACAGCCAATTGAATCTAAAAAATGAAACACTCAGTTTGGTGTTATGTCAGATTGTGGATGTTGTGTTTAAACTGCTTGAGCTTATTGAGAGGAAACAGCTAAGATAATTTGCATATGATTTAAAATCTGGAATATAAGCCGCCCTGGTTTGTAAGCCTCAGTCTGTTTTTTCAAACTCCCAAGGAGAAAAGGGTTTTAACAGTCCTCCTGTGTGACAATTTTTATTTTGTTTGTTTTGGGAAGATTATGCAGTTATTGTTTGTTTTTGGCTATTATATCTTAGTTACTCATCATATTCAACTTAAGGTGTTCTTATTCTTCATGACATTAATTCCAGTTCAGAGTGCCTTGGTCTGGGTTTGGGAAGGAAAGATAAACAGTCTTAGAATAGAGGGCAAATAGGGGCTAAGCTAGGCCAAGTCCTGAGCACAGTTAACAGAGGAAGTGCTGAGGTGAGTAGGACAGGCAGGAAGGACGTGACAAGCCCAGCTAAGTCTTTATTAAGTGCTAACTCCAGACTTGCTTTCTTCACCATGGCTATAGGCAGAATGAAATGGTTCTTATACACGGGGAATTCAAGAACAACTACAATGAAAGGTAAAATGCATTAATAAACCAAATTTTACACAAATATATAAAAATCAGTGTTGAATAACAGGTTAATATTAAAGAGAGAACAGAGTGGTGCTGAGACACACCCATGCTGAGTTAAGCTCACTGCCTTCCCAATCCTCCCATGGCTGAAGATCAAATATCTCTCACTGGCTGCATGCATGTCGCCTGAGATCTGGTCTGGTTTGAACCCGTTAATTGATGTACCAACTGCTGTGCTATGATTCCCTCAACTCAGCGTGATCGGACAGCTCTGTCACTCTGTCCCCCCTCCTTGCTTGTAAACATAGGCAGAGATCATTATACTATGAACTGTCATAAGATCAGGGCTGTCAAGTATCTCTCTCTAGCTGGATGGGAAGGGGGCTGTGTTGGGTAATACAACTGGAAACATCTCATCTTTAACCCTGATGATAGTTAGCAACTTGCATACATGTATTTAAGGTATTTTACAACCAAGGATGAGGGGTGGGTTGCTCTTAACAAGGGATGAGGATGGTTTATTTCTGTAATTATTGATTCATTACCTTTGAACACATCAGAATATCTTTTTATTTATCTTCACCTTTCCCAAACCTGACTGTACCTGACACATGAAAATTTAACCTCAACTTGCCTTGTTAATGCAGATCACTATTTTTTACCCTCCCAATCCAAACATAAATATAAACATTGGATAAATTGAGCATATAGCAGTAGTTCAGGCAGGCCACGGAGTCTAGCACCGCCATAATAGAGATCAGCTGATCTCACACAAGCCCTCATCAGCTGTTGGCCAGCTTATTTGCTTTAAGCACTGTCTTATCTAAACTGCTCTTGCCTGGCTAAGCTCTGCCACTTTCTCTGCAAGCTGCTCTTCCAACCCTCCTCCACCCCAGCTCCTCCTTCATTCTGCATCTGGCTTAGTCAATGTCATTCTGTTGTCACGGATGCCTTCTCTCTCCTGGGTTTTCTCCCTGCTTTAGGCTTTCCTCATCAGCATAGGAAGAGCAGGAAGGTGTGTTCCTACTTGATGCTTTCCAAGTAGGCTCGTGGAAGGGCAGGGTGACCCCAGAACAGCCACACCAAACATAAATAACAGCATAAATGCTAATTAATAACTGCTCACAAAGAAATATTTATAGCCACAAATCATGTATCTTTCTTGAAATAGTGGTCGTGACTGAACTATTATTAGTGCATACCTTGCTACAAAGCTTCTGATTAGGTGGATGACTGTCACAGAGCAGCAGCTGGAGCTGACAGTTTTTCAACACAAAGACGGAAAAGGTGGTGCTTTTAAATGTCAGCCTTTTCAATTTAAAAAATGTCTGAATGGAGGAAAGCTCTCACATTATTATCCTGCCCCTTGACCTTATGATCAGAGCGCCCCTGCTTGACATCACGACATCAGTTAACAAAAGACCGTAGTCATATGAACTGCTCTGTGATTTTATATTGTAGTGTTAGAGGGGCAGGGTCATTCCTGACTGTGGGCTCATGACATCACCAGCCCACATATTTGCCCCGCCAAAATTAAACCCAGCATAGAAAGAGGTGAAAAATGCTGTAACAGTCTAAAATCAAAATTCAGTCACATGTTGATCTCAGTGGGAAACTAGATCATATATTTGTCATTATCAGGCACTATAACTGTATGTACATAGAGTCACTTATGGTTTATAGGGACTGGTTTGAGGTGGTAAAAAAATCTGGAAAATAATACTTTAATTAAAAAATAATAAATGTACAGTCATCTTATTGTAAAAAATGTACATTTCTGTATAATTTCTTTCCCATTTGACATCAGTAGATGTAGCTTATGTTTGGGTTTTTGTTTGTGATATATTAGTGGATTGACTCTTCGTTTTTCTCTGATTTTCCACACATCTCTAAGTTGTTGTTTTTTTACCTTAATGTTAATCAAGAGGCAGTAATTAAACAAATGGGACACATGGTACCATTCTGATGATTGTCTATAAAACTAAGTCTTAAAAACTTTCAACATAAAGGAGGAAACAAGGTGAACATGTTCAGTCAAACCCTTCATCAGTCCCTTCCAGGTAGAACATTCTTCACATGATTTGACAGAGAGTGTAAGAAAAATGTGGTGCAGGAAAAGACAGGAGACTCACTCTCAGGCTGCTTCTCGTTGGGTGTGATGGAGCGTATGAAGTCCTGGGGCGTCATATAAACTTCAGCATCGCCATGCTCACCAATGACCTTCAGCGTGGCAAAGTAGCGGAAAATCTTGTCTGGGGTCGAGTAGGCTCTAATCCTGTTCTCATATTCCATCACCTGTGAAGCAGACAGAAGCACCAGCTAAGGACAAAACTTCTATAGGGTTTTTATAGGGAATTTCTGATACTCAAAATAACAAAAATGTTCAGTCATATTTTAACCCAAAGCTTCCACGAGTGAGATGGTACATTCAGATTCACAGCTCAGCCTATACTAATGTTTCTCATTTAGTGCAGTGTTTCCTTTACTATCCATTCAAGGAATTGTACAAAAGACTTGATTTATAGAATGTATGTAATTTACGTGAACTTGATTTATTTTAACAGGGTTTGAGTGTGTTGTGCGTTTTACTGTTCTGGTTAACTAACACATTTCCAGAATGCTGGTATGGTGCCCAACTTGTGATTGGATTGGCAGTCTACATCCAGCAAGTGAATAAGCCTGGAGCCCAACCCTTGCTGATGTTGTTTTAAGACTAAAACCCAGCACTCTGATTTTGGACTACAAGCTAAATGAACAGGCACACCATTCATGTCCCGAAACAACAGCACTGAGCTGCATAAATGCCGAGTTATGCATGCTGCAAATTACATATTGGAAACTTTCATTTAAAAAAAACTTCCCAAAAGTTTTGTGCTGAGTTGTGGTGGTGCAGTGGACTCAGTGTTTGTGTGTCATTACACACATACTGTGCATTAAAAAGATGGTAAACCATGTGAGTAATGACAGTTAAATCTGGCTAGAATGTAAAATTGTTGCATGAAGCACTTGTCATGTATTACATAAATGAACTGACCTGGGACCATGTCAGCATTCTAACAAATAATCCTCGGATAAACTCTGCTGTGTCTTGTAAGGACGCCAAAGTTGTGCTTATGTGCCTTGTGATCAGACAAAGAGCAGAGTCGATGACAATGTCCAAATTATTTTTATCCCTACCCTTCGATTTCAAGTCTCCTCTCAGCCCTTGAAGTAGAGTTACAAGGGGTAGAGGTGAAGTCTTCCCCTACAAAATGGAAAAACCTTTCAAGCTCCTGATATGTCATTAGTAGTCGTCAACAGAATTTAAGTTTAACAGACACAACAACAACACCAGAGATTTCCACAGCAAGCAATGTTTGAAAAACACTTGTTATAAATCAAAAGGATCATAGTGAATTGAAACAACATTAAATCATGATATCGGATTGTTGTCGGAAATTTCAAAACTTGCAAATTATTCACAAAGCATTCTGGGAGATTTCCCATCACACTTGGCTTGAAGTGTGTCCCTGAAAAATCTCTGTTTGAAGGGCCATGTATTCCTAGCACTTCACCATACTCCTCGGTTCCAATAAAAATTGGGACACCCTATGCCAAGACATGAACATGCTAAAAGTAGTGGTAGTTAGCAGAAGACAGCTTTTATTTCAGCTGAAGAGTGCAGTCTTTTTAACAAATGTATCTTGATGATGTTCACTGCAGGCTTAGCTTTCTAAGACCTGTGGTTAATCACAGTTAACTCAAGATTTAACGGGGGGGGGAAGCAACTTTTTCACAAAAGGCCAGATAGTTCCGAATTTTTTCCCCGCTTATAAAATTAAATAATCATTAAGACACTGCATTTTCTATTTACCTGGGTTGTCTTTGAGAAATACAAAAATTGGTTTGATGATCTGAAACACTGAAGTGATAAATATTAAAAAAAAACTCAGGAATCAGAAAGTGGGAAAATACTTTTTCACAGCACTATATAGCTAAAAAAAAAAAAAAAAAAAATTGCCCGGTCTGCAGAACGTCTCACTGGAGTAAATCTGGCCCCCGACCCTAAATGAGTTTGACACCCTTGCACTAGACTGACTTAAGTTGGATCATGACAGTGTTTCCAATGTGATGACTGCCATTAACAGGCCTTAGAAGTCCCCTTTAGCGACCAAATTGGAGACATCACTTTGACTTGTCCGTACTTATATAAAACCTAATGTTTTAAAGCTCAGACCTAGCCTAGGTCACTCTTTGCATACAGATATGAACATCAAGCTACATCTCTAATAGAGTGGTAGATGATTACATTTATAGTTGCAGTGAATCTCAGGATTCCTGTAGCCAATTGTGTTTAACTGCATTGTTTTTATTGCAATTTAAAAATCCACTATTTATCACAGAAAACTGTTATTTTCTAATTAAACTAAGGGTGATGGACATCCTGTTTTGATACAGACCTGCTTTTATAGGAGGACTGAAGATATTCACATGAACTTAACCACAGAAAAAAAGAACTTCTTATGGATACAAAAGAAAATAAAAGAACCAAAACAATGTAAATGCTTGTTAAATCAAGGCGCTGGTGATTTTTGACTTGCACACTGAGCTGTCTGTGAGTGTCATAAAGTGAAATGAGCCATTAAGGAGCAATGGTGGACTTATTTAACATCACTGTGACTGCAGGGATACCATTCAGTGGCTGAGCAGAAGTGTGCTGAAAGGGAAAATAAAGCATGTGATTAATAGTGATTTTTAAAAAATGCACTAATTGTGGCTCTTTCTTGATTTCAAATTATCTCGATAGCTCATCTAACAAAAAAACTAATTTAAGGAGAAATTCATAAGAAGTTCCTCTCTCATTAACTTTAGTCTGCCATTCATCAATTTCCTCTTTTTTCTAATTTGTAGAGGCATTAACATGAGCTTCCCTGGTCGACAGTTTATTTTTACAATCATTCAGACACCACATAATGTGTATAAGCCCCTGACTTAACCAACACATAATGAAAAGAGTAAATAGTGTTTTCAGGATCTGTCTGACTGACAGGTTTACACAAAGGGAGACAGCAAGGCTGTCACAGCCACAAAAAGCTATGACAGCCAAAAATAATGCTTACAGCATGTCATACCTAAGTCCAACAGTTTCAAAAATATAAAAACACTCATTTATTCAGCTCTGATACACAAATTAACCACATCAATGTTTGCTTTGACACTGCCATCTGCTTTTTAGCCCAATTTTTAAGCAGAATTGACAGAGCAGGGTCTGTTTGGGGGGCTTCTTCCACACAGGCGGTTATTTTATGTGACGCTGAATGATTGTGTACACCACACAAACTCCCCGTGGATAGAGCAAAATCCGTTTTACAGCTTCAACTTTTTGAGGCTGTTATCCACTTCAGTTTGATGACAGAAAATGTGAGGGAGATGCACAGACAAGCTAGTCTGTCTCTGGAGAGTGTAACCATGAATACGTGCCTCTGTGTTGGTTTCCCCTCTTTAGCACACATTATTGGTCTTCGGGGAAATCACCAAGAGCATGTCCCCCAGAAGAGGCAAGCATCAGTGTACGGATGAGAGGTTATAGGACAGTCGTGTGGAAATGTCCCAGGGTCTGACTGACGGAAAGCTTGCATATGCCGTCATCCCTCTCTGGCTTTCATCTCTTCAGATTTACAGGCTACTGATCTCAGCATCACACAGGCTGAGTCAAGCCTTCTCTTTTAAGCTTGCGGCTATTTGTGCTCTCACTTTCTATCTCAAACAACAAATGCACGTTCACATCCTTGAGGCAGTGGAATTCAAGTCACATTTCTTATTTGTTGTCTTATTTCCCTCAGATTTTCAAAGACTGTTGTGCAACATCTGAGGCAAAAGTGGTAAATCTGTTTAAAAGTGAGGACGTGAAAGTGGTGAATTTTAAACACACAGTGCAGGGAAAATGCCCTATTGCTGAATAATTTTGCATCCAAAATGATGTTTTGCAGAAAACGCCTATCAACTATGGGAAAAGTAAAGAAAAATACATGAAGCCCAAAATTAAAATAAATGCTCTAAAGACTTGTGTAGGAACTTAGAAGTCACTACAGAAGGGGTGTATTTCCAAGGCATAAAATGCTGCATATTTTGGACTAAAATATCTAAATTAGGGCTGTCAGCATGAATGCATCAACACAATTAAATGAGGTTCATAATCCAGACACGTTCTTCACAAACAAAGACTGCTAAGTTCCTGGAGTAAAACCACGTACAGAACTACAGCAGTTAGTGGCACACCCTAATGACAGAATCATAGACATTACATGCGATGCAATTTATGAAATACCTTGCATGTCATGTGACAAAGCACACAGTCTACACATGAACACAAAAAGCTAACATGGCTCACTGATTTCAGTTTTAAAACTAGTTTCAAGCTAAAAAATATGCTCTGAAACTGGAAATGAAAAGTCTCATCATGTTTTAGTCTGTGGATGTCCTGATGTGCTAATTGTGTCACAGTCCCTGTCTTTTTTGAATGTTTTTAAAGTAGATTCCTCATTCACATGACTCTGAACAATGAACATATCTTGAATTGCAGAATCTGGACGAATCATATCAGTGAATTATGAATTCATCCAATTCATGGGCATAGACGGACCTCACAGAGAATTCACTGCAGACAACGCTTTCTCAAACACAAACTTTTTATTTGACAGTGTGAGTGGGTTGGCACAAACAACCTATTTTTACCAACACACTAGTGAATCCTGCGGTACTATGATTCACAGTTTGCTCCCTCGACATCTATAAGCTTTCAGCAGACTTTGGCTGCGGCTAAAGCAAGAGTGATTGCCCAATTTTTACATCTACACCGTAAGTCGGAAAGATTGCATCTGTTGTTCAAAGCTCTTCTTCTTTTCTTATCACTGGTCCTCCAAAGACAATACACCAAGCTACAAACCGTGCGTCTGCCAGTTTGCTCTTTTGCTGCTATTCTTTAGTCATCTGCTGCCTAATTAACAGCAATAAAATATTGAGGGTGGTACATTTGAGCTAATTTATGACAGTAGCAGCGCCTGCTGATTACTTTCCTGCCTGTCTGTAAAATATTCTGTCAAAAAAACACTGGCGTTTGCGTATTGAACATTGATTGGGAAGCCTTTTCAAAACACCATTCCAGAGGTGAGTTAAAATGCAGCCTGACTGAACGGCTGATTGTTTATTGTTTATTGATTACCTTGCGGTCACGGAATCCGGAGCGAGGCTTCTTCTTCTTCCCTTCCCCTTCTTCGTCTTTCGAGTCTTCGTCTCCACTGCTGGCCTCCATGGACTTCTCTGACTCTGATTCAGAATCTGTTTCTTTCACGAAACTGTCTCCCTCTGCTTCTGGGTGCTCTGCCCGCTGTACAGATGGTCCTGCTTCTGCGTAGGCTCTGTGTTTTTTAACAAAGAAACAGATTAGAAACAAGTTAACACCTGAGGGGCCTTTCTGTGTTATCTATCTAAAGGGTTAAGTATGGCAATATCTTTTTTGTAGTGCTGTGGTAGTAGAAGTGTCTGGGATGTATTGTCCCGTAGCCATAATATTATACAGTAAAAAAGGACAAGGACTGAGAGAGATTATGTGCTGCACTGTGTTCTGCTTGTCTGTGCAATGCGGAGAGGTTTACTAGGGCAAACTCCCACTTGACCATTTTTCTGACTAAATTGAAAACTGAAATAATAATAATAAATAGCTGAGTCCGTGTGGGACAGGCTGAATAATTCAGTTTAATGAGACACGGGGAGAATGAAGCCCAGGGTGAGGGCCTGGAACAGTCTCGTCCCATCAGTCTCAAATGCCCCGAGGCACCATCCATCACTCTGCCTCCTGCAGCAGTCTCTCTGTCCCCACAGAGCTCTCACGTCAACACCATCCCCACTGCTTCTCCTTAACTAAACACAAGGCTCCTTAGTAATGGATAGCCATAAAAACATTGTGACACCCTTGGGTGGTGGCTTAGACTGTCCAGAGAGATGCAGGTAAGTGGCTACATGGGGTGATTTCCATTACTGTTGTGTAATGTTGGAGAACTGAATTTGCATACACTTAAAATTCAACTTTTATTACATGCTGAACTGCAAGTAAATTCTGGTCTACTCAGATAACACTCTGTAGTGTTGTCACCTTACCAGTCTTTTTAACTTTGATACAATAATAATATCAAACCATTCAAAGTCTTCATGCAACTTTTTTGATGCCCCACTAAAGAGTGGGGGATAACATGCGGGCAATGGGCCACAGGTCAGTTTAGATTTCAGTGTAGAATTTCTGCACTAAAATATCAATATTAATTCAAAAAGTGGCCACTCCTATATTATATACAGTGCTTGACAAATTTATTAGACAACCCTAACCAAAGTAAGGTTTATGCCACAGCTGCCCTAAATTAACAGCATTGGTAATTACCAAAATCATTTTTTATGTTTCTGCAATGGGTAATACACCAATATGTAGAAGCTCTTTAACCCAAATGATATTTTTAATGCTAAAATATAATTATTATTGTTATCCATGAATTTTCAAATTTACTGATTTCCAAAAAAAATGAAAAAAATAGAAAAGCACATTCATATTTCTTGATTAATATGTCAAGTTATAGTTATTTACTTGCATTCCTGAACAGAAAAATTAGTTTTAGTGGTTGAATGTTATGCTTGATAAATTTCTGACTTCTCAGAGAAGCCCAGCGAGCCGCCTCCAATTTGGATGAATTCAGTTTGAAATATCTCATTCCTATTCAAAAATGGTAAAACGTTGAGAGCTGACTGAAAATGAAAGAGTCCACATTAAAGCACTTCATGATGCTGGATGGTCTTTGAGACAAATATGACAGGTAGTCCAATAAATTTGTTAAGCACTGTATACTTTAATTGAGTACCTCAAGTACTTCCTGAAATTTTCAAAGACAGAGAAATTATTGATTTTTATCATTGTAAAGGGTTGTGTCTTTTTATAGAGGCATGTTCGATTACCCATACTCTGTAACATGGAGCCCCCCCCACACTCTGCATTTCCAGCGAGTTAAGTCCAGCACTGCCCACCTCTGTGGCTTCCTTCTCAACACTATATCTTGTTTTGAATTGAGGACTCTCATCTCATAATGAGAGAAAAAAGTGCAAAAAAAAAGCACTTCTGCGAAGCAATCCTGAGATGTGTATGCCCTCTAGCATCACTTCCACCATACATGCACGTTCTCTGGCTGCTTCCAGTGTGATCTTAGAAGTGCCTTTTTTGGAGCATTTCTCCTTCAGTATGAGAGATTTATAAATGAAAACAAAAAGTTGGTTTCCTGTTTAGGAAATATGCCTTATGAGGTGCTGTTTTTACTGAACAGAGTCTTTAATTCAACAGTAGAAGAGGAAGTAAGCAGCGGAGATTGGCAGAGACGGGAAACACTTGACTGTACTCATCATATTGTGTTGTTGTTTTGGTTGAGAGCCCCCTGGTGGTGGAATTTTATACATTGTGTGTTTAACCAAAGAAACAATGCAGACAATTCAACATTGTTAAGCAAATTATCATCAAACATTTAATTTTACATCATACTGTGAAGTAAAACAGATTGTTTCTTAGGTTAGAATATCTGATGAATCTGTCAGCCCTTTAATTACAATTTCCTCTACACGCAAGCATCAAGCTAACAGAATAAGATGAACATCACAGTGCTAGTGATTGCCAATGACTTCCAAATAGTAATTTTACATAAATGCATATTCCTAATATTGATACCTGTTTTGAAAACTGGGGAAACAAAAAGAAAAGTCCTCCCCGCTCATTATTGGGAGATCTCTTGTTTCTAAACGTTAACAAATTGTGGGCAAACTTTAGCTAAGTTGCACTGAAACATTGGCAAGATTCACAACTAAAACACCAGCAACATTTTTTTGTGTGTGTGATTTAGTCAGCTCTCTCTCTTTATCCAACAGGTGTGTTTGGTTAAAATATGACTGTTGATGCATTTAAAGAAATAAAATCAGTGCTTTTCTATTAGGAATGCTCAATATTAGCATGATATCAGTATCGGCAGATATTAGCAGATGTAAAAATTCTGCCAACATTTACACCTGATATACTGGATGTCAATATTGGCCTATATCAGCAGTAAATATCAACCATATAAATAGGTTTGAGTAAAGGCTGAACAAACAGACTTGTTGTTTTTTATTGGTTCATCCTCATTCCTTAAGTTTTAAATTGTGTTCCCAGGAATGCAGTTTAAAAATGACTTAATTCACTTCTTTTTTATGTCTGAAGAACATTTTTTAACAAAATCAAAAGTAGTATGATATAACCTCTGTTAACATCATTTTAAAAAGTAGAAAAACAAAGACATAAAGGTATGTAAATGTGCTGCACCCAGTTGTACCTTTTCCAGAGCAGCCCAGCACTAGCAGACACACCAGTTACACCTGCCAGTGCTGCCAGCATCATCCTCCTTCGGCCAGACCCTCGCACTGCCCCGCTGTGGTAGCGCCGGGTCAGCTGCACAAGCCCCACTGAAACTGCGGACAATGCCCGCAAGCGGAACATTCTGCAAACAGAAGAGTGTAAAAGTATACATTTTTAACAAGGCACTGAACAAGAACTGGAAGGTGCCCTGTCATTTATACTGAGGAACTGTGGTACAGAATGTGACGAAAGAAATTTCCTAAGACAAACACCACAACATACTTATCATTTGAATGTCTTTTAGAAGTTAGAACAGCGCTAAAACTTTGCTTCCTTCTTCAGTCGTAAGCCACTGAATTCTCAAGGAAGGATTTGGAGAATTTAACCTCAAACTAATTAAGAATCATCTCGAGAGGCAAAGCTAAGAACAATAGAAATGTACTCCAGGGATCCTTCTACTGCACTGCGGCCAAAACTGTACCCTCACAATCAGTGCATTAATGTCCTGGAATCCTCACACACCTAAATTATTAAACAACAGAAAGCGATGATAAAACTAATTGCAGCCTCTGCAGCGAAGCTTAAGAACTTCATTTTAGACCCGACTGTTGCTTAATTTGTCAGTGTCACGCAGAGATGATTAACAATTAAGAATGTGGCTAGTGGTGTGTTTCTGTGGCTCCCATGTGTGTTTAAAAGAAGGGACAGAGGAGTTCATCCCACTAAGGCCTAAAGCTTTCCCCTCTCAATATGCTGTTAACTATTCAGACACAGATTCAGAGGAAAACAAAAGATTAAATGGCATTAGCTAATCTAAGTCCATTAAATGGGGCTGAGGAAAACATCAGGCATGAAAGCATTTAGCACTGAGGTCATCATCATTTTTGATACTTTTCCAGCCTTCTTTTAATTTGATTTAATCACAGTTATTTTAATAGAAATAACCAAGAAATAGAAAATTCCAATAAAACATCAGATTTTTATTCATATCTTCAGTCAAAATTATTCTTAATCTCTGCATTTTCTCTAATAACTAAGCAAATACTCGTCCCTGTAATCACATTATTACCAAGGTGTGCAGCACTATGTGATATAGGGATATGAAAGAAACGTATTAAAAAAAAATGCATAAAGTTTATTAGGGATTAAGTATGAATAATAACTGAAACATACAATAATAACTCAGTTATTTTGGATTTAACGTACATTTTTACCTGTGGCCTGCATGATCAAGACTGTGATATACAATAGTATTGATCAATATTGGTGTACTGATATAACGTGCAATAAATTAACTAATACTACAGAATCCCTAATTGGCTTTGGCGACAACAATTTGGTACAATTTTCTCCTGGATCCAAAATAAACCATCTGCAATCTATACTAGTTATCTAATTTGGTGTCACAGAGGGGCTGGAGATGACCTCAGCTGGGCTGGTCCCCAGTCTGTCACATGGCTGACATGTAACAGACACTTAGGCTCAAACAGATGTGCAATTTAATGCTACCAATTTACCTAACATGTATGGTTCTGAACTCTGAGAGTACATCACCCATCTATCCATCAATTCCATCCATCCATCCATCTTCTTCCGCTTAACCCAGGCCATATCACATGGGCAGCAGGCTAACCAAGTCAACACAGACATCCCTCTCCCCAGCAACACTTTTTAACTCCTTCTTGGGTTTACCCCAGGCATTCACACACCATAAAGGCTATACAATCCCTCCTGCACATTCTTGATCTTCTTCATGGTATCCAGTTCAGATGCCCAGACCACCTCAAGGCTGAGCCCAGCAACCCTCTGGAGAAAACCAATTTCAGTTGCTTGTATCCACGGTCTAATTCTTTCTGTCATTACCCAGAGTTCATGACCACAGGTGAAGGTTGGGAGGTAGAATGACCTGAAATCGAAACCTTTGCCTCTCAGCTCAGCCCCCTCTACACCAACAGGCTGCTCACAATCACAGGACTGACATAGAAACAGACAACAGCTCCCAGCCAGTTTAGATTTAACATTTATGTTAGGAAGGCCTCGTCCAGCGGAGGTTCCAACCTGGAACTTCTTGCTGCAAGGCGACAGCAGGCTAATCACTGCTCCACCTCACGCCACTAAAGTGGCACCAATTAATCTGAGGGTAGCTGATAGCTTGACCTTAGTCTGCCTGCATCAAAGTCGTATGAGAGCATGGCTGTGATACACAGACCTCCAACAAACAGGTTGAATTTACACATAATGAGTGAGAAACAACTGGCTGGACATGAAACAGTTATTCTAATTTATTGTAATAAATTCAAACATTTGGGAGGTATTTATAGTAAATGCACATATCCCATTAACCATAAAACTGAATTAGAGCAAATCAAACTGTTTTTGGATGATAAAAGACGAGAGGCACTGATATTTAAAATCAAAAGACAATAAAATCTCTGTTTAAGAGAGTTAAAACCAGAATTTCTAAAGATTCTGAGCTTTTCTTTGAATTTATTCTTAACTCACTTTCTGTAACTGACTTTGGCCAAAAGCTTTTTTATATAGCCTAAACATTAAATCAATGATTATGATCAAAAACGTGTGTATAATGAGCCATATCTGTTGTAGAAAATTATTAATTTATGGTTTTAATTTAAATTGCATGCCAGATGGTGATGTAGGAGGCTTTGTGTGAAATATTTTGGAAGTTTCGGTCCTTTCCTGTATCAATCATGACAAACATGTACACAGACATGCCAGACAATGCTAAATACACAGGCAGCAGAGGGACGTGGGCTGAACACCTAGCTGATTTGTCTTGATCTCATTGACCCCGAGTTGTCAGTCGAGGACCGACCACTTAGGCTAGTGTAATTAATTTCTTCCTGAGCCTTTGAAATTTGTCAACAGAGTTGAAATTAATCATTTTCAAAGTCAGAGCTACCTGTGATCTGTTCAATTCCCTGTTGGCTTGCTTAGAGCCCTAAAAAGAAAATAGATTTCTACAGCTGAGACACACTGATGCTCACTTTGTTCTCAACACTCTGTCAGAACATTTTATTCAGAAAGACATAACAGGGAAAGTTAAAGCTATTTTTAAAGAAAGGCAGAGCGACAGACTGCAGCTATGACTTCTCATCCTTACCACATACTGTAGAACTCGGCATTAAACTTGAAGTTCTTTAAACAGAATTACCCAGGTTTGGCAGGGGACATTTAAAAAAAAAACACCAGGTAGTTACCAGTGAAGTGGTTCCTGCATTTGACATCAGTTTAGGGAGATAATTAAGGATTAAATTGTGCTACTGTGGATCACAAAAAGATCATAAACAGAAGTGTTTTTGATCTGTTAGCAGAGCCCCATGAGATTTTTTTGCCATCAAAGGATGGGGACATAATTCACTTAACTGCTAAAATTCTAGGTATAAACATAAAAAATCAATTTCACATCATTTTGTATATTTACTCTACTAATAAGTTATAGACTAGGGCTGGGAAATTAATTAGAAATTAGATTAAATTGCAATATGGCCTGCTGTAATTTAAAAATTGCAGAAGTTGCAATATTTCTTTAACTTACAATGTGTCAAAATACCAGTTTCATACTTAAATGTTTGCAGCAGCAGAGATTTAATGTATAGAATGGCTCACAAAAAAAAATCTTTTTTGTGTTTTATGTATGTTTTTCTTAATCAAAACAAGGGACATAAAAATGACAACCCTTTTCAATAAAGCAACTGATAACAAAATTTGAAATATGACAAAAACTAACTGCAATCAGATATTCATTAATTGTTCTGCCCTAGTTCAGTCTGTCTAATATTGATGAAGCTTAGCATTAGTTCACAGAAATCATACACCCAGCCACAATCAGCTGATAGCCAACTGATCCCAATTATTGCCTCCCAGCACCCACAGCCAATCAAAGCTCTCTCTCTCCACACAGTGGTCCATTTAAACACGACGTACTTCTCACTAATCCCTGCTTGCATTAATGTTGATGCATCATGCTGCTGCTGCAAAGCTTAACCTCCTCCATCCCAGCTGCCTCCTTTATAGCTTACAGCTTGTTGCACCCTCTTATTCATGCTACTATGGATTACATGCTTCAAAATAATATCACTGTTTTTAATATCCATTGTCATGAATGTTTCTGCTTGACAAACCCAATGAGCTTCTTCTGAGCAGAGCCTTCGGCAAGTAAATTGTATAATGTTGAATGATTTGTTGCTTGAATTTATTGAAAAATACACGTAATAATAATTGCATATTAAAAACACAATTAGGTTATTTTTGCAAATCGTTCAGCCCTATTATAGTCCACATAAAGGAGCCAAAAACGATGCAATGTCGAACACATTCTGGAACAAGGACATCTTAGCTTGCATCCTTTGACGGTGAGTCAATTTTTAAAGAATAGCTAATTCCCAAAATTTTGGCTGAGGTGCATCGACCCCCAAATTTAAAAGAAATGCCTTTAAAAAAGTGATTCTCAACTGGTGGGTCAGGGTCCAAAAGTGGGTTGTGAAGCTCATTCTATTAGGTCGTGAATGTGCCACAAACTAAATGTGGCACCTACCTGCCACTGTGGCCGGTGGATTCATATATCTACCAGTCATAAACATTTTTACCAGCAACTTTATTTTAACAAGCAGCTTTATTTAATGAGGTATATAATCTAAAAATAAAGGTTTAGAATAATTATTTCACAGGCTATTGAATAAGAGGGATTTTTCGTCTTTTGTTTTGTGTTTTTTGACCACTTTGTCTTGTATTCACCCATAAAATTGATTACTGTTCCCTCCAATAGGGGCAGTGTAAATTCATAGGCATTTTCCTTACCAGACTTAGCACATTTTCTGTAGTCTCAAGCCAAATTCAGGCTTTTTTTACATTTTGGACTTGAGACAAGCAAGACATTGGTTCAAACACCTTTAGCAGCAGATATCCGCTCTCATATGATAGAGTCAAACCATCCCAGCACAAAGCTTCTGTCATCATTTGACAGCAGCTCTGACACAGGGAGGAGGAGGCAGGTTTTTTGGCCAGCGAGCTTAGGTCTGTTCTGCTTTGCTCATAAAGTCAGTAGAAACAATCAGAAAGAAGCGGTTTAATTTAGGCTGTTTAACTAAATCACTATTTTAGACATGACTACTACGTTGAGCAAACAATATCACAGGAACCAAATCCAGACCCACCATGAGCCGCCTTTGTATTATGTCTAACACATTTTAAGAAAAACATGGGTGGTGCATGATATTGGGGAAAAGAACTACACTATCCACAAACCTAACATGTCACAGTTACATGTCTAAGTGGTGAACTCTACTGTTACCTGGAACTGGCCTGGGACCTGTCATATTAATATACTTCTTGGTCATTAAAATCCTTCCTTCTGGATAGTTGTATTTTAGAAATTGACAGAAAGGAGTTGGCAGTGTCACCTCAACAAAAGCACTAAAAGGCATTTTTTTATATCCTTAGTTAAAACTACTGAAGCTTTCCTCTCAAACAATTGTAAACTTGGCAGTTTTAGGATGTTTAACTGCAGTTTCTGTGTTGCTTTGGGATTTTTTTTTTTTAATCTAAGCAGTATATATGACAGTGGGACAAGATTATTGCCAGGAGTACTTACAACACCACTGACTGTTTGCAAGTCACCCCTTTACTTTTAGTATTTCACTGAGGGACTTTGTTGTATTCCTTTTAAAGCAGGTCTTTGACATGCTAAGGACATGTGACAATTCTCCAAGCAGCAACCTCCAGTCCTGAAAAATGAAGCCAATGCAGAAGTGCAAAAAATTGCAATACCGCAAGTGTCCACTTGAGGCTGGCTGCAGGAACACCAGAAGTCCCGTCTGGACACCTGTTAAACAGCCGGTTTTGACACTAGAAATAAACTGGTTTACAGCCTGGTTCAAAAAAACAAACATGTCTCAGTATTTTTTTGTACTATGATCGTTTGGATTATATTTAGGATAAACCTCACTTTGCGCTGATTGGCGCGTCTCATTTGATTGACAGATAGCTCGACAGGCAGAGGCTACATTTCTGTCAACCAGAACGCTAGCTAGCTAGCTGACAGGAAGTCGAGCTTGGTGGGCGGGCCATTAGGTTGATCCAAAGTTCGGTGGAGACTGTGATTTCAATATGGAAGCCTCCACGGAGTGGCTTCAAGAGCTGTTTGAGTCCACCTATTGTAATCAGACAGCTGATGTCACACAGGTTTGTCCAACTCTTTTTACAGTCTATGCAATTCTCTCAAATTAGTAAGCTAAAGTTAGAGAGAATAGTTTCACTTTGTCCATGTAGTGACTCACAAAAAGTCAAATAACTGCACAACCTGAATGTCAAGTTAATTAATATAAGGGTTAAGACTGTGTTCTGTAGATGGACAAAATGAGATTCAGGCTTAACTTGAGCAAAGGTCACAAACACTTGAACTGCACACTATTATTTTTTTAAGCTTCCTGCCCACAGGCCATAGAATAAACTAACTAATAAACTCAACCAGGGATGTACAATAATGATCGGTACTGATAAAAAATTATGGGCCAATACTGCAAATTTTTAAAATCATTTCATTATTCCAAATAGAGTAACTGCTGCAATCCCCCCATTATAAAGGCATTTGTTTGCTTCTTTACAGGACTACAGTCTGTAACAGTAGGTGGTGTGATGGTATGTGAGCCGCCATTAAGACCCAAAGTAGAAAAAAAAGAAGAAGCTGTGTCACTACCACAGTGCTGACCAAACATGACATCACAAGTGCCAGTGTTTTCCTGTTTTTTAAAAGAGGAGAACATGAATAGTCATTCTAACAATGTACTATTAATGGAATACAAAACAGCAGTAGCCACTAGCATCAGCACCAAGCCAAAGGCTATGCCTAAGGAGCGTCGATTCTGCATGTATTCTAAAACTGCTTAAAAGTCACCAGAGTAGCCAAAAACAAAGCTATTACCAAAAAAATCAGTCTGACAGTCTCCTGATCTGCTGCTACTTATAGACGTATCTCTGCCTGCTCTGCTTGATGTGGGTTCCACAAATATTCAGTCTGACTGACGACAACAGTAACATCAGTTTAACCACCAACAACAATATTATTTAGGATTAAGGGTGCAATTTATATATTTAATGTCCCTATGATATTACCTATGTCAGCACGTAATTCAAATTCTTCAGTTGGATAAGGCCAGTCACAGCTGATGTAGGCAGCTTTCTAGAACCAAAATATTGGTTATAAGTACCAGCAGAAATTTTCATATCTGCCTACACAGATAATATCGTGCATCCCAAGTGGAAAATATACGTAAAATGGTTTTTAATAATTATGTAACTGTCTCAGTACTTTTAGGCTACAAACCCCATAATAAGGTGCCAGAGACCAGGGACCCCCACTGTACCTGACGGTGATTAAAGCATAGTTAAACACAGCTGAGCACATTCAAGAACAGTCATAGCCTTGCATTTAAAGTATTTTCAAACATAAGATTTCAGCATAAATCTCACCAAATGACCATGTCTTCATTTTACATTTAGGCCTAATTAGTTTCTTGCATATATTCTTATATAAAAATATAACATTTGAAATCATTTTAAAATAATCTTTGTTTTTTGGAAGGCATCCGGCTACTCCATCCCTATCAGTCTCTCCTGACCCCCACCTTGAGAACCACAGGTCTACCTGCGTTAGTGTCTGACATTTTGATTCTCATTGCCTAATCTGGGCAAAATATTGGCAATGTCTACAGAAATGATGCTAATGCTTTTTTTGCAGTAGACAGTGTGCAGGCCAGTCTTAATTTTGGTAGCTGTTTTTAATTTCAGTCTCAGTGTTAGTCTTTAGACGAAATGTCTTTTAGTTTTAGTCCCGTTAAAGTCATTTCTACCTTTACAGTTTTAGTCCAGTTTCAGTAGAGGACAACTGAAAACCATTTTAGTCCAGTTTTAGTTCATGAAAAGACCTCACATTTAGGGTTTTTTTAGCCCAGGCATTTATTTTCGTGCCTAAATCTGGTATCAAACCATGGTAGTGTTTTCTATGCACACTGTCAAACCTGGGGTCCCTGCTTTCTACAGGTGAGAGGCAAAATAGCAACAGATGCATTGTGTTTTTGACAAAATTAACACTGGTGCAGGCGAATGCCTGCAGCTTTGGATGCATTAATTCGTCACTCCTATGAAATGGATGTTGCTAGATTTGATAACATTTCGTTAATATTTTAACATACAATAGATCTTTACAATAACAGAGTGTATTTAGTTAAAACTCGAGTTATTGGCTAAGCATCAAAGCATGGCAAATTTCTTCAGCCTTAATAATATGGGGTAAATACACCACGATATTTCTGAATATATTCATGCTGTTTTTGACATATCAAGACTGGCATGTATCAAAGTTGCTCCCATCATGCACAGAGACCCCAATGTTTTGTTTTTAGCCCTTAAGTTTACCTCATCCTTGACAAGCTTAGGATAATTTAGCTGGTAAAAGTCCACTTTTAAGTAGGTTAACATTTCTTTGACAGTCCTCTTTTTTAGATCCCTTGTTACAGTGATTAAGAAATGCTTTCACATCGACTCAAGCTGTCAGATAGTGTTTCACAGAGCAGCTAACGCTAGCTAGCTAGCACGCTAGCACTAACCGTTGGGATAAATGTCAGTTATTAGCTGCTATTTCATCAGCTAACGTTTGACACTGCTTCGTCAGAGAAGTAATTTAGTACAGAAATGCAAAAGTTACTCACATTAATGTCTAAAAAAACGCCCCTTAGACCGAAATGTTGATGTCTTCGGTGTTTTGAGTCTGCCTACTCCTCTTCTGTCTGCAGAGATGGAGCGCAGCAGAAACAGCAGTTCCGCGTTCACCAGCAGACCAGCGGGGTGGGGCAACATCTCCTACCCCCGCCCCGTGCAGCTCAGACGGGCTGACTGTCTCACCACAGCTGGGTAAGTAGTTGCTGTGTAAGTCGCACAAAATGTTATGTCCTTCTCTTTTATTTGAGAAAAAAGAAAAGTTTGTCTCATCATTTGTTTTCATTGTCACTGTCTGTCTCAGTTTTACTGTAATAAACTGTTTATTTACCTAGGCCTATTTGGTCTTATTGAGTTTAAAGTAGTGTGCTGTCCTGTTGTCTAGGCCAGGGCTGCACCAAAATGATTCATAGAGGGCTAATTGTGAAAAAAATAACTAAAACGAAAAACTTAAAACTTGTGTCAGTAAAGCAGATGTACAAAACAAAGCTAATTGGAAAAATGCAGTTTTCTCCTAAAACTGTTTCTATGGAAGTCCACTTTGGCCGTTTAAGAAAAACATGAACCCTGACAACAAAATAATAGAAGAAATAAGTCAAATAATGATCTTGTAATCATGACTTTATGTAATCATTAAGACTTACTATCACATGATTTTAAATTATTATGAATTATTACGATTTTCTGTATGATTAGCTAATTGGACTTTTTATATCACAGTTGGGACTTTAATCATGTTTTTGACATATTTCCTCATAAGTATGATTTTCTATCACATCATTTCAACTTTATAGCTCATAGTTTTGCTTTTTAATCACCATATTAGATATTTTATATTCTTTTTGGCAGTAATAGGCTCCTGCACTTTATGATCCATCCAAAATATTTGACATTGCAAGCTGATTTTTCATCCAATTATATATTTATCTGTTGAAACTTTTAATTTAAAAAAGAAATTAAACCTAGCAAATTTAAAATTTCCTTTCCAAAAGTGTCAAGGACAGGCAGCAGCACAGTCAACAAGTCTTCAACAAACAGTGAGCAGCCATAGAAACATAATGTAAGGTGTAGCCCCAATTCCAAAAAAGTTGGGACGCTTTCCCAATTGTATATCAAAACAGAATGCATTATTTTGAACCTCATTAACCCATATTTTATTCACAATAGAACATAAACAATTTATCAGATGCTGATAAAAAAATGGTCAAAATGAGACATTTGACCATTTCATGAAAAACATCTCATTTTGAATTTGATGGTAGCAAAACTCAAAAAACGTAGGGACAGGACCACAAAAGGCTGGGCAAGTAAGTGGTACTAATGAAAAAACAGCTGGAGGAGCATTTTGCATTAATTAGATTAACTGGCAGAAACATAAGTGGGTATAAAAGGAGCATTTTAGAGAGGCAGAGTCTCTCAGAAGTAGAGGGGCAGATATTCACCACTGCCTAAAACTGTGTCTAAAATTGTGGAACAATTTCAGAAAAGTATTCCTCAGTGTAAAATTGCAAAGATTTTGAATATTCCCCCATCTGCTAACCTTGCAAAGCAGATAGATACGCCCATTTCTTTGTATTCCCTGGTGAATCCATCTTGCAAAGCTCCCATCTGAACCGTTTGCGCCCGGTTAGAAAGTGACAGGACCAATCAGCGACGAGGGGGGGTAATTTCAGGTGTGTCAGAGTTGTGACGTAAACAAGCAGCAGCAAGAGCTGGTGCAGTTATGGAGGAAGAGCTTTGCGTGAATGCTGCTAAAGCACCAGTTTTATTGGAACTTGGTGACATTTCTTCATTAAAAGAAGAACAAAGAACAGCAGTGAGTTGTTTTCTTTTCAAAACAACAAAAGTCGAGTACTTACATGTCTATGGTCTCCATGTTTCACGTTATCCTGCTGTGCGCACACGCAGCTCAATAGCAGTTACATCATGTGTTTTGTTGCTCTGATTGGCCCCTAGAGATGTGACAGACAGAACGTTCATCCAATCACAATCTGAGTTTTTTTCAAGGCCTCTGCCTTTTCCCAAATGTTTCCTATTGAAGCTTTTCCAGATGGATGTGTGAAACACATCCATCTGGCGTGTTAGGTTACCATTTACAGTATAACATAGTGAAACGATGCAAAGAAAATGGAGAAATCTCTTTGTGCAAGGGACGAGGCCAAAGGTCAGTATTGGATGCTTGTGATCTTGGGGCCCTCAGGTGAAACTGCATTAAAATCAGACATGATTCTGCACTGGAAATCAATGCATCAACACAGTTTGCCGCCCCATCCACACATGCAAGTTAAAGCTGTATAGTGCCAAGAAGAAGCCATATGTGAAGTGGATCCAGAAACACAGCTGTCCTCTCTGGGCCAAGGCTAATTTAAAATCTACTTCACAGTAGAAGAGTCTGGGTGCCGGACTGGCCTGCCTGCAGAGATGTGACACAGGGGTAAACATGGCCCTGTCCATACTTTTTTGAGTGTTGCTTCCATCAAATTCAAAAAGAGCTGACATTTTTTGTTAAATGGTAAATGTCTCAGTATCAACATCTGGTATGTTGTTTTTGTTCTCTTGTGAATAACATACAGGTGTATGAGATTTGCAAATCATTACATTTTTTCATTTACATTATACACAGTGCCTTACTTTTTTTTAGGATTTGCAGTTGCACATGAATACGTTAAAAGACATAAAATGATAACAGGTAAACAGCTAATGTTTGTTTAAATATTTGGCCTTTTTATTAGCTCAGTTCTGACCTTTGGGGCAGAAATTCAGAACAAATCCTGGGACCAAAGGTTGTATGTTCCCTTGGTCTTCTTGTCTTATGTAAGTTAGAGCCATAAATCGTCAAGTAAATAAATCCAAATGCTACAAATAAAATAACTATGTCATACAGACTGTTGCACAGTTTTCTCTACATATAAAATACATTAAAACATCTAAAAGTGTTGAAATGTGGAGCAACGGTATAGTAGAACTTATGTTTATGCATGGGCCCCATATAAGGAAGCTGTTGTCCTTGAAAGCCAGGGTTCAAGTCCAACCTGTCATTCCCCACTCTATCTACCTGTTTTCCAAGAGTAGCCACTGTCCCGTCCTTTCAATTACAGCAATAAAACTCCAAATCTAAAGAAAGGAATCAGTGGTATGTGTAACAGATTTAAGTATTCAATATTTAGTAGGGCATTTAGATTATAAAAATGTCCTTTTTTTTTGGGAAACACACTGAGGCTTTGGGAAATTTCATTCTGAAAATTGACATTAATTCAGGCTAACTCAATTGGACCAGGAGATAGAAAGTCTTTTACTGTCATTCATGCATGTCTTAACCGGCTCCAGCGTAAAAATGAATCAAAAGTAAATGACTCTCCTCCCAGCAGTCTGCCAGTTTTAATTGTCACCTCAACACATATTTGCTGGACTGATTGCATAATTCAAGAGGGAAATCTGAGGAGCTGCTGAGTCGGCTGGGGAAGTTTGATTGAAGACTGCAGGTCGCCAGAACTTGTCACATACCATGAAAGTTCAGGTCAGATTTCTGCTTAATGTGACTTTGCATTAATGTAAATGAGGCTACGATTAAAGAAAAGGAAAACAGAATATCAAGCTGACCAAAAGTGATGAGCTCAGCCCAAACAGAAGTGCTAGAAATATCCACGTTTAGACATCACGACTGGGAAATCAGTGTGGAAATATCTGTTTCTTACATTAAATGTTTAATCTTTATTCCAACCTGTATGACTGAAATGCTCTGAAAGGGAAAAAAACCTCCCTGACAGATCTCTAACCAATTAATTTTTCATTCACTGCCACTGACAACATTAAAGAATCCTCATTATCCTCATATTTTCCATATTCCTTGCCTCAGAGTATATTTTAAGTTATTCATAAAGTGTTTATCACTCCCATAGCACTAGCCACAGGACGGATTTGCTGTGTGAGTTATATTTCTTCGCTCTTGGCTAAGTGAAATGACTGCACACACCTAGGAACACAATAAATCTCAGGTAATAAGTCAACACATCCATGCAATCAGAGCAGTAAATGCACATTCTGTCCAAAAAGCCTGAGGGAGTAGTGTCTGAGCCTCCTCCTCCACACACTGTTTAACATCCTATTCAACACATTTTTAATGTTTTCCAACTTTGGTTGATGAATCTCTCAGAATACAAATTCACCAAATCGTGCATTACTCTGCTGTATCATATCATCAAAATCTTTTCACATTTTAATGGCTGTGACACATTTGCATAATACCAGGAGGTCAAGGCAGCTCTAGATGGATGCATAAGCCATTAATGAGCACAAATGGAACCAAAAGTTTCTCATTTGAGGATTTGTGATAAAGTAGAAGAACATGGTTTGATACTTTGTTAAACAGAGAGCATCTTGAGAAGTGAATCTGCAATTCTTTTTCAATATATTGCTTAAAGCAACACTCTTCATGTTACCTCATAGTTTTAGTCTTAAAATCGATTGATCAGTGCAGTGACCTGGAACACCAGATAAGACTGTTTCACATATCCACTGCATAGGATATATTCACATTTATTTTGGAAACCTCCATTAAAAACCGTTTGGGAAGGGTAGCATGCAGGGCTCTGGAAGTAACCTGATCCTGGCAGACAGGTGCTACGAATGGCAGAGCTTGTTGAAGAAGATCCATGCCGAGGCTGGTTGTTAGAAGTGCAAAATCATCCTACTGCCAAGAGAAGCTTTCAATGTGGCCCTGTGTTTGTTTTAATGAGGAAATGTGGCCCAGTTCTGATAAAACAGCTCCTATACTAAAGCTACATCTGAGCTACTCGCTGAACCAAAGGCAAAGGCAAACAACTGCTGACTGTTGTCTTGCTGTCTCATTCAAAACTCTATTAATCACAAATGGTGCACTTCCTGGTTTTTAGTAATCAGCTACAGATGTAGCATGAAGTGTCCCAATGCAAGCACGCTAGCCTCAGCATAAACTGGTCTTTTCCCTTGGACCAGCTAGGAGTTGTTGCCACGCTGGAACTGGTATTTCTGGCCCAGATCCAGGTCTTCAGAAAAGACAAAGTACTGCTGCTATATTTAGCACTGGCTTTTAACCAGCCCCGGGAATGAGTTGGTGGAAAAACATATCAGAGACCTATAGTGGGCACCAAAGCACACCAAACCAAATTACATACAGTTGTTAATAACATTGACAAATACAATACTGCATAGAAAGGTTGGAGGTGATCCTTAGTTCTCTGCTACAATTTCCTGGGAGCTTGTTTGCTGTTTGAAAGTTGCATCAAAAAGTCAGTACACCAGAGTAGCACTCCCTAATAAAGCTCTACCAGAGCTTTGTTAATCATTATAAGAGCAATACCTGTCCTGTGTTACAATCTGTGTATTTAACCATCAGAAACATAGATTGCACCTACTATCTCCCAGTAACTCTTCCTGTTACGCATCGCTATCTATACTCATCTCTTTGTTCTTCCTCCAGAATCTTTTGTTGAACTGATTTTTTATTCCTCCTAGCCCTTGCTCTCTCTTTCTTTCATTCTTTATCTCTTCCTCCTTTTTTAATAAGGGAGACTACTTAACTGTGCCTGCCGCCCTCCAATGCAGAGTTCATTAATGTAAGCAATTTATCACAAGAACCCTACAATATGTAATTGTCAGCTATTGAAAATTCTTATTAGATTTGAATAGCTGCACAACAGTAATAACGTCAGCATAGCCAGGGTTTCCACAATGGGGGCGCATACTTCTTTAATTTAAAGTCATTTATCTTGTTCCAAAAGATTATGGCAGCCTTTCATTATTATCATGAAATTGCACAACACCGTGGTCTTTAAACTGACCAGAAGACAAACCAGTTTGGAAGACAGACGCTACCCTCTGTAAATACACACCCAAGGTGCACACAATTTCACAACACATGCTTAAATGTCAGCCTTTGCATGTCTGAAAGGTCTAGCTAGGAGTTCGCTCATGACAAAGGTGTCTGTGAAACTATGCATGGGGTGTTTGGTTGCAGTTTCAGGTTTGGTTTCTTGGCCTGTTTAAAGTTACTCATGGGTCAACTAACAGTCAGGTTAACCTTGAGTGAAACAGCATGTCTTCCTCTGACTCAAGTTTCTACCTTTGACTTTTGCCCCCTCCATTAGTCCAACTTAATTCAGGCTGAAGGTTAAACAGCCCATGTTTATCATGCAGCTTTCATGTTAATGCACCAAGCAATCTACATATTAGCGATACATGCAGATTACACCCGTCATGTAACTGCTGCAGTGCAAAGGTGGAGCAAAAGATGAGACAGGCCTGTAGCAGAGCCTCCTCAGCGTTACCGTTTTTAGTACATAACCACAGTGTTGCTACCACTGTGACTCGTGTTTAGTTTAAGAGGGTGTCCACATCTTGAGTGCTACATTAAGAACACACTTGTAAATCCCTAGAGGAGGGCTGGCTTTACAGGGACTACAGCAGTTTCTGTGCACCGGAGACAAGTCCCCGATGAGCTGCTTGCAGAATGAAAACTACAGTGAAACTTGATCCACAAGCTGTATCTCTGTATAATGCTGAGTGATGGCTCAGGTGAGGACCTGCAGACAAAAGCAGGCTCCTGTTACAGCAGTCATATTGCTGTGTGGTGTCTGTGAGCTGATGTGTGTGTAATGTAAGCAGGAAAAGAAAGGCAGCATACACTACCTAATTAGGTCTGTGTTTACATTATTGGTGGTGTGATGAAATAGAAGCTACACACCCACGCTTGCTTGCTCTGAGCATTACCTTTTCAAAGAGCAATGGGAGGGGCTCTCTAATGCTGCTAGGAGACATTTCAGTCATGCACAGACCTGCACTAACACACATATGTGTACACAAGCATGCATACACACCTCTTTTTGTACTTTCATGACTGTGCATTGCTGATCTGGGTGTTTTAAGCATTTCTGTCTCTCATTTAGATTTATTTTTTTCAAGTTGGTGGACAAATGTGAAAAAAATGATTAGTACCGGCAAGAGAGAGATTATGTTTGAATAACTTAAATCTAGATTTGTTTGAATTTTTCATACTCATATTGAATTCCTTGAATTCAAAAGGATTTATGAAACTGGAATTTATGAGGCACAACTTTAAATGAAAAATCAGCATCCGTGAAAACTGAGCTGCACCACATTTAAAACAGCGGTGCCAGCAGTGTTTGATTTAAAGTCGTCATATAATCGGCACAATATGTGGGTAGATTTGTCCGCTTTTGTTTAATACTTTTTAGGATTCATGAAAGCGTTCTAGTTCTGTCATTTATGTTCTGGCTCTATCACCATACCTCTGTGTCCGTGGGTTCTTTCCGGCCCCTGTGCCTTGTAGTTTCATCTGGATCTTTGGCGTGGAAAACCTGCTGTTATGGACCCATCTGACTCCAACTGCTCCTCTCTTTTCTCCTCTTCTTCTTATCATACTACTATAATTAGAGACATGCCTTTCTGTCTTGATTTGCACGCCACACCATTGCTCCAGTTGTCCTTTGTACCTCTCAGAAGATTTCTTGGGTGTACTTGTTTGAAACTGCTGCCATAAAAAAAATGAAAAATATGTACAGATTTTCAAAAAAATCCAAACATTTTTCAATTTGCCCCCCTTCCTGTCCCCGTACCCCATGACATCACCTCCCCTGTATAACACATACACATACTTCAGCACAGTGCTGAAGAGGAGATGGCCTTTCCTCTCACAGGTACATTTTTTCATTATTGTTCCTGCCCTGAACAAACTTTGTTCAAACAAAGCTTAGGTTAGCAGCAATGTAGCAATTTCTTCTTGCTTTTGTGAATCCTAGGTGACATATTTATTATTACCTCCACCAAGGAGGTTACGTGATCAGCAGGGTTTGCTTGTTAGTTAGTTTGTTAGTTAGATTGTTAGCAACATAACTCAAAAAGTCATGGACAGATTTTGATGAAATTTTCAGGAAATGTCAGAAATGGCATAAAGAAGAACTGATTAGATTTTGGGAGTGATCCGGTTCACGGTCTGGATCCAGGAATTTTTTGGAAGAATTCTTTACTATTAAGAGTTAGGGCTGATGGCGGAGGTCTGCGCTCTCCTAGTGCTTTAATATTCATATTCTATTATTATTAATTCCATTATTATTATCATTATTATTATTGGTTAGACCTGCCCTCTTTGTAAAGTATCTTGAAATAAATTCGAATTGGTGCTACATAAACAAAGATTGATTTATCAATGTCTAATGACGAGTCGTCACCAATTACAAACTTTTGCTCACACACTGGCCTCTTCATTAGGTACACCTTGCTAGTATCAGGTTGATACATTGCTAAGCCGATTGACTGGCTTCAGGCAGATCCATTTTGCAAAGCTTCAGTCTTTGTTTGTGCACAGTCTGAGAAACGACCTGACCAATTAGTATAATTTGAGGAGAACAAGGTGGAAGCCATAGGTGTTTACTTGTATTCAGGTCAGACGTATTCCGATTCAACACTTGGCCATGTCCACTTTGGCCCTGTACTGCTCTGGCCTCCTGAGGGCCATCATCCAGATATCATCCCAGCTGACCCCTCCTCATCTAGTATGTGTCGAGTTGTATCAGGCCTCAGAAAGTGAACCAGGTGCCCTTAGAAGTACAGCTGCCACTCCCGTATCCAGCAGCTGACCCTTCTCATCCACACTCTTCTCAGACCGTCAGTAGTAGACATACAGTCTTGCCAATGATACCAAAAATGCGCTGAAGAGAAGCCGTCACAAAGGAGTCCAGCCGGCACCTTTGGACAAGGTCAACGCCTAGGTCTCATGAGAGTATGCCAGACCAGGAAGACCAAAGACTGAAAGACTCTGACTTTCAACTGCATGCTCAGGTACTGTGAGTGCAGTCAGCGAACCCATCACCGCAAGTGTGAGGCCAAGTCAGCATTTGCAGCCTTGCGGTTAAAGGATTGAAGGATTAAACTGCTAAGATATAGTAGTGGAGCTGCTCTAGTTGTAGTACAAATCAGTTAACAATTTGAAGAGATTGGCTTGGATCTAGCTGTAGTGACAGTTCTGAACAGTTCTTTTTAAAAGGATAGTAAAGCTCTTCTTGGTAGAAAAGACATTTTTGTGCTTTTCTATGACTAGCTTTGGCATGAGTTTGATTTACCAACTGGCTTCACTGACTGTAAACATTGATAGCGGCTACCTGTAAAGCCCTTGACATACGATGAGTCAGTTATTGTTGCCTTTCTATCTTCCTGAACTAGTTTGTCCATTCTGTGACCTCTGCCTTTGACAAAGCAATTTAGCCTAGACAACTACTGCTCACTGGATAAGCCATTCTCAGTAAACCCTAGAGAAAGGTATACATATAAATCCCATTAGATCAGCAGTTTGGGAAATATTCTGACCAGCTCATCTGGTACCATCAACCATAGCACATTCAAAGTCATTCAAATTGTATTTCTTTCCCATTCTGAAGCTCGGTTTGAACATCAGCAGATCGTTTTGACCATGTCCTACATGCCTAAATGCACTGCTGCTGCCATGTAGTTGGCTCACTAGATATTTGTGTTAATAAGAAGTTGAAAGGTGTACCTAATTAAATGGCCTGTCTGATGCACAAATAATAGATAGTAACCACATCAATGAGCTGATTACCTTGATTTCACAAGGTAAACACAATGCAGAGGACAAAAAAATCTCATGTAACCTAGTGAACAGTGGGCTTTGTTTTCACTTTACTGCAGTGTCTTTTGTTTACATTGCTGACACACCATGTGCAAACACACACAGTCAATGTACACTCACAGCCTCACTGTAAAAAACACTGTTTAGTAGTATTTGGCCCAACACAAAGATTCTCTTTGTGAATCGATGCAGCCTGCAGGCCTTGAGCAGGTCCTTGTCCATGGCTGAGAATTTGCATTTAAATTGCATCGCCCACACAGCCTGATGCTCTGCACCTGAAGAAGAACAGAAGAAACTGGGATGAATCATGAAACAATGACATATTACTACTATTTCACAAACAAACAGAAGACAGGCCGATCAACAACAAAAGGACTGAATCTGTGTTTGCTTTTTGTCTTATTTCTTATTTATCTCTTTCTCATTCTCTGCAGTTTGAGCTGAAGCAGGTTTATTAGATGAACTACTTTAGGGAGAGTTTGCTCATTTGTAAAAACTTAGGTTGTCAACATTTTTCATACTTCAGTACCTTTCAATGCCACGTTTTTAATGAACATTCACCTTGAAAAGTTCCAAAGCTTTGACGAACTGCATGAACCTCATTAGACGGTGCTTAGGAGAGGAATGGATCCATCAGATAGTGCTGCATCCTGTCTAAATTGCAAAAAAACATGTATCATACAAATATTTGTACATTTTTAGCCCATGCACAGAAGTTTGCTCTCAGTTTCTGAGAACTGTAAACAAGAATTGACCTTACATTAGTTGCAGAGGTTTTTTCTTTTATTATTATTATTATTTATTTTTTATTTTTTTTGCTGCCATGATATCAAAACAGGTCATCATATCATTTGCTTTTTTCCAGCTGTTGACCAAGATAAGAGGGGAGAGGGGGTGATATACCTTCTGGTGCCATAATGTTTTAAGGAAAAGCAGCAAAGTTGTCCCTGGCCACTGGAAAACCTTGAAAGTGTTCTCTAGGGCAGTGTTTTTTATTATTTTTTTGCCCAAGGCACACCTAAGATCAAGTCAAAATTTCAAGGCACACCAAAACCATATCTTTACAAAACAGCCTCTTAAATGTTACAGTAAATGAAGTGTATAGCGTAAGTTCAGGCAGGCCACAGAGTCGAGCACTGCAATATAACTGAGATCAGCTTGTCTCAGACAAGCCCTCATCAGCTGACAGCAAGCTAATGCATTCTAAACACACTGTAGGCAAATAGCACTCATGCTGCCATATTTAAACTGCTCTTGCCTGGCTATGCTTCTGCAAGCTTCTTTTAACAGCCTTCCTCCACCCCAGCTCCTCCTTTATTCTGCCTCTGACTTTATCAGTGTCATAACTGCTAATAAAGAAAAACTATTCATAGCCACACATCATATGTGTTTCTTGAACTTAACTGAACTTAAGTTACTGTATAGTTGTTGTAATTACTTATGGTTGTACATACTGTATTCCCACGGCACACCAAGACTTGGCTCAAGACACACTGGTGTGCCATTTAAGAAACCACTGCTCTAGGGTGCCCTTTCAAAGAACACAACATGGTAAAGTGCTCTCATGGGTACCCCTTTAAAGCACAAAATGTGGTAAAATACCCTCCAAGGGACCCTCTACACAGACAAATTATGATTAAGTGCCTTCTAGGGTGTCCTTCCAGTAGACAAAATGTACTAAAATGCCCTGTATGATGCCCATTCAGTGGGCATAATGGGTTGAAGTGCCCTTGTGGGAACCATTTCAGGGGACAAAAGGTGGTAAAGTGCCTATGTGATAACATGCCCTCACACAGATCCTGTCCACAGACAAAATACAATAAAGTTCCATCCAGGGTACTCTTCCAGTGAACAAAATATGACAAAGTGCCCTTGATTGTGCCTTTACAGTGGATGAGATGGGGTTAAGTTTCCTTTAGGATGCGCTTCGAGTGGAAAATTTTATGATAAAGTGCTTTCCATGGGACTCTTTCCACAGAAAAAAGGATAAAGAAAATGGAGAAATGCAATAATATGCTGTAAGATCCTCAGTATTACCTTCATTCTAACTGAGCTCCTTAAGTGTAATATGATTAAATAAATGGTATAATTTAATTTATTTAATTATTAATATCATTATTATGATCCATTTCCCTTTTCCTCTTATATATTTACCCTTTTTTAATTGATTTATGTATTTATTTATTGTTTATTTATTTATTTAATTATTTTTTGGGGAAGCATGCAAAAAACTGTATATGTCATCAGTGAATTTTATTTGTATATTTTGCTATTGCTAGTAAAACAATCTTTATAAAAAAGAAGAATGGTATAATAAATAATCCTTTTTTATTACTGAGATGTTGTCAGTATAATCACATAAACAGAGACATTTAATCTTAATTAACTTTTCACTGTAAATGAATGACAACTTTTTGGGTGCTGGTGCCAGCTGTACACAGGAGGGGGTCCTTAATTTCTCCAGTCCCTCAAACATCTTCCATAATGCTTTATTATTGTGACAACCCAAGAATAAACAAAACCTATTCATTATCTGGCTTCTACTTTGACCGGCACAGGTGTGGCGGACTGTATTATACGACAGGCTTGGTCAAAGATTAAGAAAAACATGTCACCGTGCATTCCCCTAAAGGGTGTCTCCTTGACATTGATTGACCAAACAGACCCATTAGCCCTGGCATTACCTGCATTTGTAGTGGTTGACTGATCCTGAAGAAAACAAATCACCTCATTCTTGGCCTGTGGCCCCTGTACTCTGCCATTTGGGGACAGAAGCTGAGAAATGCATAAAAGTGCTTGCACATCAAGAAGTAGCCTTTGCCATTTAAAAGTCACTGAAGATCACTTCAATTAGATTTGATCCTGTAGGGACATCATCACAAGAGTGAATGGAGGGCGAGCTAATATTAGATGCAGTTCTAGAGGAGTAGATGGTGTGGACAGGAAGTCTGCCAAGATGTAGCACATTACAGAGACATTCAGACAAGTCATACTGAGCCTGTCCCCTCCAAGATGGCTGGAAATCCTTTAAGTGTAAGTCAGTTCAATGAGGGCCGGGTTTGGCTGTAGCTGTTGTGTAAGTGGATATGTGCGGACACAGATGAGTAAGCACACTGTGTATATAAAAACCATAAAAACCTGTCCGATAATAAAGAAAAATCAACAATATAAAAAAATGGTCAGGGTGGCACACTCTAGGATGAAAGCACTAGAAGAACATGTCTCCATTAGTCCACCAGAATTAGACAATTCTCATCTGGATTGCCAGGGGTTCAAGCTCCTGCAGTCACTAGTAAATACACAAATATATACAAATAGCTACTTGTCAATTAGTAAGCTATAGCACAAGATTAATGGATATTACAATTTCCACTATTAAAACTTAATAATAAACTAGCTCAAAATTGCAATTTCAGCTGAAATTGCGTGGGGATGCTGAGAGCTGAATTGTGGAAGAACTGCTGAAAATAACCAAAAGCACAAAAATAGCTGAAAATAGCATAAAAATAGCATAAAATGGCATACAAGTAACTGAAAATGGCATTTAATAGCTAAAAAAAGGATTTAAAAAATAGCTGAAAGTAGCCTCAAAAAGCTGAAAATAGCATGAAAACAGCTGAAAATAGTACAAGTATACCTGAAAGTAGCCTTGAAATAGCTGAAAATTGCATAAAAATAGCTGAAAAGAGCCTTAAAGTAGCTGAAAATGACATTCAATGGCTGGAAAGCATAGTAGTAGCTTGATTAAGCATGAAAATAGCTGATTTTGGCCTAAAAGTAGCTAAAAATTGCATTCAATGACTGAAAAAGCATAGAAATAGCTAAAAAATAACATGAAAATAGCTATATTTCAAAAATGATAAAAGTTAGAAATAAGAAAAGTCATAGAAGTCGAATGACGAGGAGATAGCCAGCACGGAAGAAGAATAATAAACCAAATGGCCGACGCAAATATCAATAGTGTGGATGCTCAGCATCCCCACTAATCAATCTTGCCTTAGAAATGTTTCATATTGGTTTCAAGAGTTTTTACAAATATATCACAAGGGTTTATCATACTTTAACTGAGAAAATCAAAATAATTTTAAAGTATTTAGGCTTGCTTGTATTTAAGTACACAAGCTTGCCCCGGGAACGCATGATGCAAAGACACGGATTAAATGCAAAATTCTGCAAGAGTCTAAGCAGAGGGTGCCCATGTTAAACAAAGTTAGTCCCAGTGGTAACTCATAAAGACTCATTTAAAGAGAATTTCAATCACAGCAGTAAATAAGTGTCAAATAGAAGCATTCATACTCATACACATTGATGAACTCACGCAAGCCCCATCATTAGTTGTGATGGCAGATGAGAAGGTTTGGATTCATACTGAAGACTTTTTATAATGATTTAGTTCTTTAATTATTTTAGGTCTGTGTTAAAAGCAGGTGAAACTAAATAATCTGTGCAACCTAATACTGTACTAGAAGTACAGGCCTGTTTTATCTCCCATTGGGTTACTATCTCCTGTCATACACCTGTGTGGCTTACCACAACTATCTTACACTCTCCCACAGAGATATTATTAATAGAGGTTGTAATGGAGATAGTGGTGATAAGAAGCCCTGGAATCCTTTAGTCTTCTGTCTCTGTTTTCAGATTACTTCAGGAACATTTTAAAATATGGTACACAGAAGTTGGCATAGTTAAACAAATCAGTGACTCTACCTTGTGGTAACTAGGGCATGCATTGAGAGATAGGGTTGGCTACTCAAAATGTTGTTAAGTTAAATGGGCAGATAGTATTTCCCCATCAAATTTGATAAAGACACTGCTAACTCTTAGCTGAATTTGATCATAGCAGGTAGCTTCTAATTACTAAACTATTACTTAATGATATTTATTGTTTGCTTATTTTGAGTCCCATAAAATGTCCATGGTTGACTAGGAGTTAGTTATTCATAAGTTACCAGGTAAGTATGTAGGTTTAGTGTAGGTTTAATTACCAGCTGTATGGCTTTTCCACTATGACTTTGGCTGCACTGATCCAAACCAAGCCATGCTGATCGTCTTTTCCATCACCAGTTTGGTCTTGCAGGGCTACGCTGAGCTGCATTGAGCCACCCCCAATATACCCAAATGCACATGTGCCTCAGTGACATCAGACCAGTTCGTGATCACTCAGGGACGCGTAACGGATGTGTTGTAGTAGTTACCGCTGCACATTGAAACACCTACTGAGTAGAAGAAAAAACTTTGAAGTAAACTTTTACAATGTTTACTGAACCGAAACTATTTAACATCATCAACTCAAAATGCTGCATCATCAACACTAGACGAGCCAAACAAACTCAAACAGGTCTCTTGGTTGGGGTGGAAAAGCAAAATCCCCTGCTGCACAGGACTTCCATGCTGAAACAAACCAAGAAAAGCCCCATTAGTCACTCATGCTGTGCTAAATTTTCTTTCAAAAACTGATGCTGAAGCTGGAAATAACATTAGTAAGAGATGGTCATTCAGGTAGCCGACTTAAGTTCCTCTAAGTTTCCTTTTTATTCCAGATGACATATTAAACCATCATTATAGAATTTCTGTAATCAGATCATTTGGAATGCATCATTTGTCAACTAGTGGCAATGCCAATTTGGTGTAGGTCAACTAGCAGTGAGACAGTCACTTGTTACCCTGATGCTAGGACCATTCGGGGTGAGCTAATTAGCACATAGTGAGTGATTGATTACCTGGTAACCATGCCAATGTGGTGTTGGTTAACTAGCAGTTAGTCAGTGGTCAGTTACCTAGTAAGTAGTACACTTCCAATTTGTTATGGTTAATTTAAAAGTCAGTCAGCCATTAGCTGTCAAGTAACTATGCCCATTCAGTGTGGGTGAATTAGCATTGAGTCACTGATAACCAAGTATCTATGCTAGTTAGGTGTGGATTCACTAGCAGTGAAGTGAATCAGTAATTATACAGTCACTATGCCAATTTCATGCTGTTTAATTAGCAATCAGTTATTATTACCTAGTAACTATGCCAATTTAGGGTGAGTTAATAAGTAGTTAATGTGTCATTGCTTACCTACTATCCATACCAATTTTGTGCAGGTTAATTAGCAGTCAATGAATAACCAATTACTCAGTAACTATGCCCATTCAGTGTGGGTTATGAGCTATTAATGAGTCATCAAATTCATAGCCATCACACTGATTTGCTGTGGGTTAACTAGCAAATTGTGAGTGATCAGTTACTTGGTAACTCTGCCAATTAGTTGTGGTTTAACTAGCAGTAAGTAGTTCATTTCATAGTACTATGCCAGTTTGGTGAGGGTTAGTTAGTGTGTCGGGGGTTGATGTTTCGTCATTACCAGGTTAATTATGCCAATTTGTTATGGTTTGAAAGTTGTTAATGGGGTTATCAAATACACAGTCACCATGCAGATTTATTACAAGTAAACTGGCAGTTATTGAGTCATTTATGACCCAGTAACTATTCCATCTCAATGTAGGTTATCTAGAAGTTTATGAGCCATTTATAACCCAATAACCAGGTCAGTTTGATACAGGTTAACTGGCAGTTACTGAGTCATTGATTACCCAATAATAGTCACTTGATAACCCAGTGATAACCCAATAACCAGGTCAATTTGATGCAGGTTAACTAGCAGTTACTGGGTCATTCATAACCCACTAACTATACCAATTTGGTGCAGAGGTTAATTAGAGGTTACTAAGTCGTCAATTACCCAGTAACTATGACATTTTAGGGTGGAATAATCAGTTGTTAGTGAATGATTAGTTATGTAGTCATCATGCAGATTTGTTTCAGGTAAACTGGCATTTATTGAGCCATTGATAACCCAGTAACTAGGCCAATTAGATGCGGGTTAACTGACATTCATTGAGTCATTTATAACCCTTTAAACCAGGCCATTTCAATGCACGTTAACGCTCAGTTTTTTTAGTCACTGACAACCTTAAGCTTTTTGATGCAGGTTAACTCAGTTACTGAGTCAGTTTTTTTTAATCCAGTAATAAACTTATTGTAAGTTTGCTAATGTGGTGTGGAGATTAACTAACAGTTAGGTCCATTCAATGCTTAGTAACTATGCCACTTTGAGTATCTACTTACCCTAACAGGTAGTTCCCTGGTTCACCAACAGTCAGTAACTCAGCCTTTAAATCAGAGTGTGCCAATCTGGTGTAGGGTAGAGAGCAGTTAGTAGCTTGTGCGTCTTTAGTAGGCCAGTTTGGTGCAGGTTAATATAGCAGTAAGTCTTTCATTCATGATCAGTTTTTGTGTAGCTTGCCTTATTGTAAGCCGAAGCCCATTACCAGATAAATGTGATTACACTGAATTAATTTAACGACTCCCCTATCTAATACACCATGTCTCCTGTGATCACACATGATGTGTACTGTACCCTTTGTGCACACTTGTAGTGCATTTATGACATGATAATCACATCTTAGTGACCTTCAGTACAGTAAGAGTGATTGGTGTTGCGTCAAATGCCATGCAGCGCTTGCATGTTTTGAATTAGCCTGCACTAAAGTGGTCTATCTTTGCATACTGGTGCAACACTGGGCATGTGTACTGAAGCCGTATAGTCCAGCCCCGCAACCCGCCCACCACCCTCCCTCTTCCCTTCGGTGCGTCTCGGTCCGCCCGCAGCAGTCTCTCTCCTTCCCGGCGAGCTTTCACTACAGAGATGGCTGCGAAAGTGTGCAGATCAGTGCTGCTGTTGTCCCGGAGCAGCGGAGCGGTGGCCGGCAGCCTCCCCGCACTTGTTGTCTCTTCACAGCGACACCATCAGCACATAAGACCGGTAAGTCCCAGGACGAGTGCGCACAGGGTGGAGAGGTGTGTATGTGTAGGACCGGGCAGGCAGGCTGGACCAGAGAGAGAAAGCGGCGGTGGCGGCTGGCTGCGCTGGCTAAGGAAGTAAAGCTAACTAGCCTCAAGATTTCCCCTTCATGTTTTTTCTCCTGATTGCTCTTCACTGAAAGCTCAAGCACGAGATGAGTCATGATATGTTTGTGTCCCATCCCGTGTGGTGCTGTGGTTATTTTAATCCACGGTGGGACGGAGAGCTTTGACAGAAGAAGCACTGCAGGTTTTTTTTGGAGCGCATGCTGAAGCCCATCAACACCCCACTGGCTCTGCCCCACCAGCCTTCAGACACTCTGCTCTGCTTTCACATAATGCCCCATATCTCACGTTTTCTCCAATGCCCTTCAACTTTGCACGCGTATTATTCCAGCCTTTGAAGGTGTAGGCTAATTCCTGCAGTTTCTTGGGATTGGTTGGTGTGCTTGCCGTCGGCTAAGGATGGGTGTCTTATTTTTTGCTCTGTTGCAATGAGGATGTTTGGTGTGCGAGCTGCTTTAAAGGTTGCAGCTTCAGGAAGGTCTGGCTGTCATTACAGGACTTATGGTTCCTCTCATCTCTTTGCTTCTATGTAGGGCTGGGCAATATGGATCAGAAATCACATCTTGATATCCTTTAGGCTGAGTGCACAATACATATCTTGGCATACAAATAAATGACCTATTCTGAAAAAATATAATATTAAATAAAATAATAACTCCATATTTAAACAAACGTTTTAATTAGATTAAATTGTGGCTTATAGGAATATTAGCATTAGTGGTTCATACTGTAAACAACCCTTATACTTAGCATTAAGTCAAGGTAAACTTTATTTATATAGCGTAAGGGGTAAGGCATACAAGATATAGCACCGGTGGTTAATGTTTTCTCAAGACACATTATAATAAGAGCAGCTTTCAGCTACTCATATTTATTAAAGGTAGAAATGCTCCAGTTAGGGTCTTGAGTGCACCATTACCTCATTATCGTGTTAAAAATAGCCTTGTTACCCCAAGAAAAAGAGATAAATGAGTTAAAATACTGAGAAACAATCGAAATGTACCCACTATGACAGTCAGAGTAATATTGAATGAATGAATGTATGCCCAGTCCACTACTAGACTGTGGCTCAGTAGGGATACTCCTGCAGTTGTTAGGTTGTGGGTTCAGTCCCCAGCTCCTGCAGTCACATTCCGATGTGTCCTCGGGGGATACACTAAATCCCAGTTTGCTCCCACTGCTTCGTCAGTGACATGTAAATGTGTATGGATGTGTTTAATTGGGATAAGAATCAGTGAGTGAACGGAGTGAATGGGTAGCCCTCTGAGTAATCAGACGACTAGAAAAGTGATATACAAGCACAAGTCCATTTACCATTTAATGGCTTCACCAGTTTGTGGAGATTTTGGCACCCATTCTTGGTCCGGGCACACATATTGGATCCCCTGAAAACAGATCCATGACCCACTTTTGGGTCCCGGCCCACCAGTTGAGAACAGCTGCTTTAGAGGAAAGCTGACAGGGTTCCTAATGAATAATTAAATGCACAGTGTTAATTAAGGGATGCATGATATTATCAGCATGATATTGGTATTGGCAGTTGGGGTCAACTAGTTATCCACCTGAACGATTATTGATATTTGGCATTTTGCCAATTATCTGTACCAGCATTTTATTTTACCGATAATCAATAAAGTTAGTTAGTCAAAAGGTGTATTACTTTGGTTCAATAGTAAAGTGTGTCTTCCCTTCTGGCTTTATTTCCACTGTCCAGTCCTACTAAACAACATAATCTGATTGGCTAGATGCCATTTAAGTACTAGCCAATCACTTTAGCTTGGGTGCCACTGACACAGTAAGTGTATGGCACCACTTCCTGTTCCCAGCTTCTGCTGTGTTGCTTTATGCCGTTTCGTAAACTGATTTTGATGGGGCTTAATTGTCAACTTTCTTCCATTTTTTGATCTGATTTGCCATATTATGTACATTTTACATGTCATAATAAATGCATTTCTGTTCTAAATATCGGTTATCAGTCTAAAGAACTGCTAATTATTGGTTTTGGCCCTGGAAAACCAATGTCAGTTGACCCCTAAGCAGCAGATATCAAATTTTAGATTTTGATTTCTGTTGATATTGACAGCCGATATATTGGGGATACATATCTGCAGTATAAATCATATAGCAACCTTAGATGTTGGCAAAATGTACAACTGGTGCTACACCCTCAAGGGGACCCATAGTGAGCCCTGATCCCTTTAAATGAAGTCCCAAATATAAAACCACTTCTACACTGTCTGGTTCCCTGCTTCTCTCTCTGCACAGCAGACACCAGGTGTTTTTTTCAATAAAAAAAGGTGTCTGTATATCAATTTTGGCTAAAACAAGTTTGGAAATGTTGGGATATTTGCAAAAATCCAATATGTGCATTCCTACTGATATTAACTGCAGATATCTCAGCCATACGTAAGGACAGGATGTACAAGTGCACCATAATCCTGCACCTTATGAGGCAAAGTTTTTGGAGTTTTAAGCAGCATCATGTGTTTTTTTGATAGAGGTGTCTGATAAAATGAGTTTGGCAATGTCAGCCTATCGAATATTGGCAGAAATCCAATATTGTGCATCTTTGATTTAAGTCCACCAATAGCAGAGCACCAAGCAACATTTAGAAAAGTATAGCTGCAAGAAAGAATCACCTTTTCAGTCAGCAGAAACTTCAAGCAGAGTCATGTTGGACAGCCATCTGCTGGAACTGACAAGGGTGTGAAGGGATAAAGGGAGATACAGAAAGAGAAAGATGGGTAGGAATGAATGAACAAGATGGCAAATGTAGCCTGGTATGGCAAGATAAACCATAGCGATATAAACAGTTTGTCTTGACCTATATCTCTTGTGAAAATATGGATATATCTTAAATCTTGATGTACTGCCCAGCCCTACTGTGCAGCAGCAGCTGTGTGCTGCAGCAGCAGAAACTCAGAATAATGAATGCCTGAGCTAGAGCAGGAAAGAAACTACACTTGTGCTGGTGTAAGAGAGAGATTCAATCACTGTTTATTCATGCACACACGCACACATATGAGACTTCACAGAAACATGGAAGCCCACACTCAGATGATGTCAGACTCTCCAGCCAGCCTTCCTGCCTTCCTGCCATTCCTCCCCTCCCTTGCGGGTGTTTCCCCATTCAGCTGGGAGATCCTCGGTTTTCCTTTAAGCTGATGCAGCTCTTTTAACTGTAAAAGCAGCTTCAGATATGCTCACAACAACAGCAGGAAGGATATGTGTTTACAAAACTGTCACTACGGTGCAATAGTTGAACGTCTTGTTCCTGCTCTTGTGCTGAAACGGAGGCTTTACAGCAGGCGGCTGCTGGAGGAGGAGGTGAGGCACAGGGTGGACTTGAATACGGAAGAATGAGGAAGTCATTGCAGCCCGGGAGAGAACAGCCCCTTCACTGTAGCCTGCTGTGATATTTTCTTTTTTAGCCACACGAGTCGACTCACTCCTGTTCTGTCTTTTTAGTTCCCGTGTGATCTCTCCTTCTTGTGTTTTTCTGTTCCTCTCTTACAAACAACCTGCCACATGCCTAGTGAAATGAAATGAGGCCTTTCTTCCCCCGAAGCCGACCGGCCTGGAGGTTAAGTAGCTGTCAGAATTGACTCTGTTGGTCCACACCGGCCCCTGGTGCCATCGCCCACTGTGAACCATTACAATAGAACACATTTACCCCCGTGGAGAGGTGATATTCTCCCCTCCTCTGGATAAGTAGACCTATTTAAACCTTAAGTGATTTTACAGATGGAGTTGGGTTCTCTGTATATTGGTGGAGTCTGCTCTAATAACTTCTCATTTTCCCTCAGTCTGCTCAGGTTGTAGTTTTGTTTGCCTGTCATATTGTGTCTTCATCCATCGAAGCGTTGCTGCTGCAGCTCCCAACGCGGGCCTGTCACCGTGTGACAGCCGAGCTCCTGATTTCATTTGTGAGTCCTTCACTGCAGTGTGGAAACTCTGTTTCTACACTTGTGTCTATAAAGCTGCAGTGGGACTCATACTATTTATGAACGGAGATGTTTCAAAACCGTTTTCTCTTTCAGATAGTGGTTGTTATGAGCCCATCCTATCCTGGAAAGATAAAAATATATTGAATCATTCCAGTAATACAGTTGTAGTATTAGCAATACAAGCAGACATGCATGAGGGTGGGACACAATAGAAATAACAGTTCTTCTATGCTGGGGCCAAATTTTTTTTTTATCTTGCACTCAGAGCAGATACCGATGCCAGTTTGACTCACATCATCTCTACCTTATGACTCCTTATGTTGCTGCCTGTGATATGAATGAAGGTGACATGAATAGATGCAAGTTGGCAAAAGAAGTTGAAGACAGTAATAATGTTGGAAAGCAGGGAAAAGAAGTGAAGAGGAGAAGCATGATACGGGGTAAAACAGACACTGGATTACAGCAAATACATGCATTAATAAGAAAGAGAAAAGCACTGAGTTGTTTACTTTTCAAAAAGGACAAAAGTCGTGCACTGACATGTCTACAGATGCCATGGTTCGCAACGTTATGCAGTTCTTTAGAGCTTACTCCCTCGGTCAGGGAGCAGGCGCACAGCTCACTGGCGGCTACGTCACATGTTATGTTGCTCTGACTGACCTGTAAAGATGTGACAGACATAACGTTCAACCAATCAATCCAATAAGACTCTATGCCACATATCACAGAATCCCTGTATCATGATTGGATCATTATTACGAGGTGCATGTATTGTATTGTGAGTTACCCTGCAGTCCCCACCTCTAATATATGAGATACTATCTGGTGTATACAACAAAGATTTAATTAGGGATGTGCAGGTTGTAAAAATCAGGGCTGATGCCAATACCAGTGTTTGAAATAACAATTTAGCAAATGCCCATGTCTTTTTCATTACATCTTTTGCTGCAACACTCTGTCAATGTCAACATTTCCCTCATATTTTACCATGAAAACAGGTCAGAGTTTGTCCAACAGGCCACATCTTCTGCCCAGAAATCTCTTCTCTAAGTCAGTAGTTAGGTGTGCTAAATGCAGGCCTTCAACTGATTTTACAAAACAGATGAACATCTGCCACTGACATCTGCTCTTGTCTGCATTATTTACCTATAGCTGATGTTTGTCAAATGTGCCCACATCAGCTGATACTGATGTCAAACCCATGTGACTGTGCATCTCTACTTTAAAGAAGAGTTGCTGTTGCTCCTAAACGCTTCCACTTTCTGATATTATCACTTTCAGTTGACTGTGGAATATCAAGCAGGGATGAAATTTTATGAGCTGTCATATTGCAAAGGTGGCAGCCTGTCACAGCTAGGGTGGGGTATTCTTTGGATTCTATCTGATACCAGTGCTAAATCGTTACTTTTTTAAAGGTGCCATTGCCTAATCAGTGCCTGAACCTATACTTCTGAGAGAAAGTGTGTTGAAATTCAGCAGGAGAATAAAAGTTGTCCAGGTATTGTAAATGATTTGCAGAAATGTTCTTTAGAAGATGCCAGTTGAATATGGGATAAGAAAAGTGGCTTTCATTGTGGGTGACATTGGTGAGGCAGGGTATTTAAATGGAGTATTGACATCTGTGTTGTCGTGCAGTCTGGTAGGTATCGGTCATGCTAGTACCCGTACCGGACTTTGATACTCATCCCTAATTCCAGTACCACGTTTGAGGTCACTGAGTTTTTCAGAATGACGATTTTGTATCACAAATGTTTTTATATGGAGACTGCATGGCAAAGTGCTTGATTTTCTACACCTGCGGCAACTAATCTGATTGAAACACCTGAATTCAATAATAGGTGTGACCAAATACTTTTGTCCATATAGTGTAGGTGCAAGCATGTGGAGTCATCACCATCACCCGTATGTGATTGCAAAGTTACTCCCATTCATATGTATTGTAAACGGAGACACTTTTTAACAGCTTTTCTCCCTCATTAGGTCACAATCCTGTGTTTAAAAAAGAAAATGGGGGTTGCTGTTTAGTAAATAAACTTTGTAGAGGGCTACTTTGATTGAAAAGCCAACAAGAGGACAAGTGGAGGTGGGCAGCACATCTCCTGGACTGTGAGTCTGGCTCTGAACACTCACCTCATGCTGGGAGATCAGCTACTGTACTGTAGCATGAACATGCACAAACTCCATACAGCTAAAAAAGATGGTGCTAGAAGAGCCACACAGCTGCATGGAGTCGCACGTTATGGACCTTAAACAAAATGGAAATTAGAAATTTTTACACCAGGACAGTTTGAAATGTTATTCCTGTGAGAGACTCCAAAATAATGACTGCAGCTTATATATCAGGGTGACTGATATTCCAGATTTTACGGTAGATATTTATTTTAGAGAAAGAGTTCTGTCTTTTGCTTGCTATGATATGATTATCATGGTATTGCCGGCTGTCAGTGCACACTGTTGTTGCTTGTTAACATCAAATACAAATTTGCCTGGAACATACTGATACTTTGGGTTAGCATAAATGCTATCAAATCAATGCACAAGGGTTCACGGCTGTCTTTATTATTCCTGTGAAGGGTAGTTTGCTTTACAGTCAGCAGTGGAACAAAACATTTAGCGAACACATCTGTCAATTAGGCCACTAACAACAATTAACAACATAAATAATAAAAATGACAATGAATACCATAAACAAGCTCACAATTATTCAGTCATTTAAAAAGCCAGTGGCACAGACGGCTGTCCTCGTCAGGCTGTGTGGGGAGGATTAGAGCAATAATGGATCATTAATTTCATTCATTCATGTATTTATCCAAATCCTCAGGAAACACATTAAGGGAGTGCCCCCATTTACAATGCTGCTATGGCTCAGACAACAATAAAACAGGCAGATACAAACAGAAGCATCAACACCTGTACTAGTATTCATCCAACTTCTGTTACTATTTTCCCTTTTTAGACTGACTCTTCTGATGAGTACAGAAACTGTAGGGAAGGGGCAAGAGATTTAAAATCAGGAGAGCCATAGTCTGAGTTGTAACATGTCCTGGTTCAGTGGTGTTCAGATTTTTTTTGCCCAAGGCACAACTAAAAGTCAAGCCAAAACCCTGCAAGCACACTATGTTCATGTACATGCAAAATAACCTCTTTATCACTAGTTCCAGTGTCTTGGTAGTTGTGCAGTTGTAGTGTGGTTGTACACATTACCATACAAATGACCTTGTCTGCCTGAAGGCAAATCATTGGGGAACCACAGCCTTGGTCTGTTTGGTTGCAAAATAATCCATGTGCATGCAAAAAGAGACATCAAGCAATGTGCAACAGTGGAACCTCTGTCTGTAATCTGATGATAATCTACCATTTTTTAATATTTATGAATAGACATTTACATTGAATGTAGCTAACAATTCAGTTTGAGATGTCGTCTTCCTGCTTGGAGTCAGTTTTTGCCTCTCTAGTTGCTAGTCTGCCTGAGGGCTTGAAAAGGAAGTTTTGGTCACAGAAGTCCTTTATGTCTGGTATAAGCAGCTCCCCCCCCCCAATATGTAGGCTTTATATATGTCTATGGCTATCACAATACCAGATACTGGTCAAAATCAAGTGGTATTTATTCCTGTTTGAATACTAAAGCAACAAAAGTCATAGGCCCACAATACTCAGAAATGTGTTGTCTTTAATGATCAAAAACTGCAAGTAAACATTGCAAAGGAGTTTGCTTTTAGCTTTTGATGGATTCAGTCATGTCCTGCTGAAGTCTTATGAAATAGATGGAGAGTCTTTACAAAGGTACTGCACTTTTCTCTTGGTTGTGTGCAATCACATGATCCTGAACGCCCGCTGAGAGGCAGGTAGTGGGGGATAGATGAGAAAATATAGTACTTTAGAGCTGTAAGTGGACCTTTATCTGATAATTATCATCAGAAAATTTCTACATACATTGAGTATGACCCCTACACTTACAGAAAAGTGATTTTTTTCACAAAGTTTAACTGATTTACCAGGCGTGGAGGCGATCTGTTTATCACAAATGACTCAGTCCTGCCATCATCTAGCAGATGAGGGGAGATGAGAGTTTTGAGCAGTCTTTTACTGAGCTGAAAAGCTAGCTAAGCCCCTTTTAATCCTCATTTTGTCACAAATATGCTTTAACTGAAACAGTGATGTACATCAGTTGTATAAAACCTTGTAGGGTAAGTGGCTGAGTAATGATGTGCTGTCGACAAACGAGCCAAAACGACTTTTTAACGTGAGCCACGGTAGCTAGCTCCCATTTGAGTGGCAGTTTCCTTTTCTCCATCCTTTGTTGTTATGTAATCCACTTCTAAAAAGCCAAACTGTGACTAAATGAAGAGCCGTTTTGGAGCCTCAGCTCCACTGAGCTGAGCCAAATGATCTGAACCTCTTAAAAGAGATGGATTTCTTGTCACAAGGATCAAGGCTGGACGGACAGGTGAGGAAAAACTGGCAAGATCAGGTTTTATGAGCTTAAACCATGGCAAAGATGTACTGAACCAAACCAGACCATACACCAGTGTGGTGTGGTGTGGTGTGATACCGCTCAGCCAGGCTTTAAATGGAGGCTTTTTAAAGTCCTACCTGCTGCCGTTTCTCTATACTTTTGTTTGTCTGAATATTTCACTATCAGGACACAAAAGAGGCTTATAAATAAAGAATGTTTTTATTTTTGCACTTTGAATGCTTGGCATAGTGGTAAAAAGCTCCAAACATGGACTTTTTGGTAACTTTGTCTGTGCAAAAACCACTCCTTGCCCCCCATCTGTAGTTCTCCGCTGCTGTGAAACGTCATCTGCAAAGAATGTATAACATCCTTCATAAAGTTGATGGAAAAAGTATAATTTGTGAACATGCAGTATCAAAGACCATCAGAGTCAGTGATGGTTTGCTATTTAACATGAATATAAAGAGCTTTTAAATGCAGTGAGTAGCTAAATTCCAAGAAGTGAGATGACTAACAGCTCTCAATGCTTCTTCTATAAAACACTGCAGTCATGACTGTTGAACTCCTCAGAGACTAAAAGCCGACGCTGGGCTCCAAGGCTCACATTTAACCTGCGACGGATTACTATTGAATCAGCTGTCATATAAAATGCTGCCGTGTTGACGTGCGGCTTGGGAGTTGAGTCATTGGGAACAAACAGTCCTTGTAAAAGGGTTATAAATTTAAGTTGAAGAGAGCTTTTCTATACAATGAGCACATTTGGCAAAGTTTTCCATACGTTGTGACGGAAATAGGATTTGAAGACTGAAGTTTCAGGGAAAGCTTTCTTTTTATTTCCATTTAAGCCGACATGTTCATTAAAGCTGAGCCGTCAGTGGCTGTGGTGTGAGGGGCCGAGGGGTCGAGGCCCACCCCTGGCTTTTAATCCAATCAGTGTAGGAGTAAACTAATTTATCCGTGCTGCCTTCACAGGCTCAGTGCTGAAGTTATCCGGATTAGAGCGATAAAGGAGTGACTGTCAGTCTGTAGCTTTGGTCTGCTCCAAAGGTGATAAGATGGTTGAATGATTGATCAACCTGTCCTCCCTGTCACTTTCATTGATGCGAGTCAGCCCTTTATGGACAGAGTGGTGTCTGAGGCTGTTTGTGATGGCACATTTACATGAAAATGAGCGTTTTCTAAGGACGGACAAACACTGATGTGAAATGATGAATTGAAGGTCCCATACGGTGTTGTTCATGTGGTCGGGACTAATTAATGATTTCATTCTTCACCTTGGAGTGTGACGACTGACGGGCGTATGGTCCTCTCCTGCATGGAGAATAACTGATGGCGTTTTGGCGCCAGGGCTGGATCGGCTGTTGATGACATTAGAGGTTTATGTTGACAAACTGGCTGCCTGTCTGTTCATCTTATCTGGTTCCTCAGCTGGAGATGAATCTTAATAGTCTTTGGTCGACACAGCTGCACCGCTCCATCTCTTCAGTGATATTGGATTACTATCTGAAGACTGAGGTTATTTTAATGGGCTTGAAGTGCAATTTAGAGGGTTTTTTTCAGTGGGTGAGAAAATTGATCGGAGTTTTCCTGCAGGGTTTCATACAGACTTGGAAGGTGAATTCATAAGATAGAGTTTCAGCCAAAGGTTTGGTTGCAAAATGATCGATTTGTTGTCTTGATATTTCACTGAGTCAATCAATACATCATCCTATGTTCATGCTACCTGTCTCTGTGTTCAGATAATTTCCACATTAGCACACTAGCTTGGGTAAAGATGCTTCTATAGCACTCTGTTTATGAGGGTAACATGAAGGTTTAATTCAATGAGGTAATTATGAGCTCAGTGGAGAAATTAAAGCTATTAATTAAAGTAAGGAAAACATTAAAGAGGACCCTGTGTCAGAGCTGAAAGCTCTCAATTTTCAGTAGATCAGCAACACCAGAGCCTCAACAGTTACTGCATCCAGATCCAAAGACAGTAAATCATTTTAGTCTTCTTTTAGGGTTTTTTTTGTCTTATTTTGAAAGGACAGCCCAGGAGAGACAGGAAATATCAGGAGAAAGAGTGAGGGAAGACAGCACCAAACAGCACCAGGATCTAGAATCAATCCCAGACCACTTAAGGACTCTCACCTCTGTATGCAAGAGCCTACACTACAAATTTAGCCAAACCAGCACCTCAGGACACCAAAGCAAGTCCTAGACACCCAGTACTGTGTTAGTAGTAGGGCAGGATATCACTGCTGAGTGCTTGATTCAATTCAGTGCTGATTCAAAAGATTTGATTTGATTCGATTCATGTTTCGATACAATTTGTTATCGATTCATGTAGGGATGTATAACCTGACATGCTAGATAGACTGTTTCACATATCCATCGCATGGATATATTTCGTATTCATCTGGGAAAGCTTCCATAGAAAGCATTTGGTAAGGGCAGGACTTTAAAAAAATTCTCGAAGATGATTGGACAAATGTTCTGTTTTTCACATTGATGACGAGCCAATCAGAGCGACAGGACAAAATAAGGTTGTATGTCCTCTCTGCCAAGAGGAGCTTACAGTGAGGCTCTTTGCTCTTGTTTTGATAAAATAGATGTGATCGAGATCTGATTAAGCTGCTGCTTCACTAATGCTGCATCCAAGCTGATTGCTCCACCATGGTATATAGACCCACACTACTAATCCCCCTTACCTGTAACTATTGCAAACTCGTGCCAAAGCAGGTCAGCAAACATGCGAAAACATCTCTTCTTTCATGAAAAGCCTTCAATGCTGTTCTTTGCTCCTTATTATATAAAGAAATGTGGGCCAGTTTTGATCAAACTGGTGCTATACTGAAGCTACAACCATGTACCTTGGCTCACCTTGCCCTCGTCTCACAGTACAACAAAAGCCCACTGGTAGCTTGAGCTTCTTCTCAAGTGAAGCTGGACCAAAGTGTGTTCAGTACAAATGTTGTTGATTGGAGCTTTTCAAGATGTATTTGCCTGAACACAGACAGGAAGTCTGGCCAATCCATAAGCTTTGCAAGGCTATTAGGGATGGTTCAGTTACTATACCCATTTTTGTTTCAATATAAAAGACAATATCAGAGAACTAGAGCTGTAAATAGTACCAGGCACATTATTCAAAATTTGCGTTTTAAAGGTGCTTTTTGGGATAGATATGATACAGTCAGTATTATTTTCAGGTGTGATGCTATCGGAAAGTTCCAGAGTTGAAAAAGCTACATCTATTTCATAAGACAGGTTGATAGAAGAGGAACAAATCCATCCAGAGACTGCAGGCTCACTCCTGCACACTGCCTCCATTGCACAAATATGTTGGAAGCACTTTGGTGCTGAAATGCTGCCAGTGTATTTATGGAGTTTAGACAGCATACAGGAGTTTGTCTGCAAGTTCTGGTAACCAAAAACAAGAAATCTCTCAATTTCAGGTAAGTAGGACTTCTGTTGTTGTTGTTGGGGTATTGGAATAGATATCAGTATTGTTTGATGATTGCTAATACCAAATTTCAAAAAGACAGTTCACTCATAAATCTGGACATCACAGAGCAGATATCAGGGCTGAATCGGTCTAGTGTGATCAACAGATTTTGAACTACATAGGTATTTGAGAGTCCTTGCCTTATATGCAGTAGCACTACACAATAGAAGTAGAACACCTCTAAACATGTTTCACACGTCATAATCTGCAAATTGGTTTTCTTAGTGGTCTACTTTAGCCCACTCTGACTGCTGTCTTCCTCTCTGTTTGAAGAATTAGTTTTAGACAGCGGGTTGCAGAGCAGTGAACAGGAACCTGTGGAGAGACACCCAATCTTGTACGGCCAGACAGTCACGTTAGCTCACTCCGCTCCAGTAGTGACCTATCTTAGTTAGAGCGACGTCTGATACAGAAAAAGTGCCTCTGCCTGGATGGATGTTCCCCTCTGAAGGCACAGACTGAAGTCTTGCATTGCCACATGATTTGTGGCCCCTCCTGTTTATGTAGTTTGTATCAGGCGCAGTTTTCCAGAATGAGGCCATGTTGCTGCAGCATTATCTCCTTTGTTGTGTTGGTAAAGCAGGCTGTCCCTTTGTGAAACTGTTTGCTCTCATTTGTTTGTGTGTGGGCTGAGGATCAGGGTGAAAGGTATGGTGGAGCTGCGGTTAATCACTGGATCATCAAAGAGCGCAGGATATTAAAGCTTTTATTCCTGGAAACTCCACATTAGAGTAGAAGAGCAGTTTGAGGATGTCTGCAGCACTGGTAAAAAACACTTCCAGATTAAAAAGAATAGTCTGGGGATATTTTCTTTTACTATCTTTTCTTTAGATAACAGGGGGACAACTTAGGGAAAGCCCACAGCCGTGTTGTTGTGAATGAAAACAATCTGCCACGTGTTTGTTCAGTGCACCAGTGATATGATCTGTGAACATTTCATTGGTCAGATTGCCTCATTTTGCAATTTATTGGAGAGGAATCTTTTAGTGTGAGTACAATAGAGATCATGTAGTTGTTAATACTAAAATGGCAATGTTTTAGCAGTCACTGATGTATATTACACCCTTTATTTACCTGTTATAAACCTGCTGTGGCTCACTCACCTATTCTGAGTCTCTTCCACAGTTCGGACATCGTCATGCTGTCTTGAGTTTGCACTTCAATGCACTGTGAGTGTGGAGCATCATCAGGACCAGTCCAGGAAAATCATTTTGCAATGTGTAGTAAATGGAGCATGCAGACCCTCCCTTCCTTGAACACTCTTAAAGTTCATCTTTTTTGGTTAACAGTGAATTGAATATTTCAATTTACACATCATGAATGAAAACGTGAGCCTAGCTCAATCTGATGCAGTTAAATGGGTGGGTTCGGGAGGTTAAGAGAGCTGAAGACCAGTGTTTTCAGAAGCACATTCACAGTATGTATCCTGACTGTCAATCCCTGGCAAGGAGCACTTTCAGGATACATTTCAAAGTAAAAGCATGATCAGTTCCTTCGGAAAATAAAACTACTTTTCAATCACTTCTTCTATTCTGAAGTTTTTTTAGGGCAGTTATTGCAAAGTTGTACAGACCTTTTCATAAATCACAAAGGTTGTTTGAATATTTCATATATTCATTGCATAGGCTATAATTCACATTTTTGTCAAAGCTTTTGGGAAGGGCAGGACATTTCAAAAAATTATCTGGAGGAAAGTTCTGTCTTTTTTTACAGGCCACTTTGAAGGACAAGACAAAATGAAGTAGTGCTCGTGTGCAGCTCTGGAAAGTCATGTGAGCTCTGCAGGCAGTAGCTGTCGTAGTTTATGAACAGTGGATCTTGTTGGTTGTGGTCCAGTTCTGATAAAACTGATGCTATGCTATAGCTACATCCAAGCAAATTGCTACAACGGCATCAGCTATTGCTAACAGCTTCCAGTACAACTAAACCCCCCCCGTAGCTACCGCCATGTCTCCTCAAATGATACTGATTGGTCCGTCTGTTCTCAGACCAGGCACAATCATTTCATATTGGATTTTTGCAAGATGATTTGCCTGATAACAGACATAGAATCTGGCCAATCCATCTGCTTACAATGTTAAATCATTTGTCTTTGGGTGTTGATTAAAATGAGGGAAATTGATGCTTTCTTATAGCATTGGTGCCCACATAGAGTCTGAGAACTCCTTGGGGGTGGCAGAGATTTTGGGGGCACAAGGCTCTGTCTTCTTTGAGGAGGTCAAAATTAGATGTACTAGGTCTATTTTGTTTAGATTTGAACAAAAAAATGTCATGTTTATTTTTGACATCCGTGAATCATCTTTTGCTCGTGTGGGTCCTGGAAGACCTCAGCTTCTCTAAGATGCTGTTGTAGATTTTGACTGACTGACATTGACTTTAAAATTTTATCAACAAAAAGTTAGACATGATGGAAGAACAGCCTTGAGTAAAGTTCTAGTGATAAAACTATTGATAAACTCCTACAGTGCTGTTGCCTGACTGTCAAACAGCAGTACCATGATCATACCAAAATGCAAAAATCTTAGTCTTATAATAATTAAAGATATTTAATCTTCCACAAACTGTATTCATAAGAATAAATGAGCATATAAAAAGCAGGACTGCTTGTTAAACCCGGCTGTAAACATGTTTCTGCTTGTGACATTTAAACATGGAGTTTAATGTCCTTGGCTTTTGGATCCATCCTCATTTGGACATTTAATAATCTGCAAATTTTGCACCTCCGCTTTGGCTTCATTTTTAACTCTGGAGATTGTCACTTGGCCAAAGCCTAATTAAGAAAAAAGGCACAGACTACCATGATTTAAAAATTTCCACTGCAACATAGAATTGGTTAGCACTCTTGATGTTCAGTGCTTTAAGCCTCATCTCTAAAATTCCTGTTTTCTGAAACTACTGTACCCTAAAGGGACTTTAATAAAGGAGCTGGAGCTTTATTTATTTGGATCATGCAGATATTATGCACTGAGGTCCTTCCAGGGTCCCAGTCACTGGTGTGAAATTACACCTAATATCTAGTTTTCACATGTGACAAACCCGTTGCAGTACCTTTTCTCGGGTGAAAATGAAATGGATTGTCTCGCCATCAAACAAAATGACATGTGTGTGTTGTCATATTTTCACAGTGATAAAATGCTGATGGCTTTAGTGGCCGTGTTCCTGACAGAGCTCCTGTCAGCTCAGGTGGAGATCACCCTGGCGAGCGGGAGGTAGAGTGATGTCCAATGTCTGCTCTGGTCCTGGAGCTGCATGGCTCACCTGGCAGACACTTGCCACTGAAACTCAGATTGGTGCATTTGTTCAGCTTCACCCTTCTTTTTTTGACATTTCTCTGCAGAAACTCCATCGTCCCTGTTGCTTTATTCATCGCAGTCAGATTGACAGATCTGTGAGAGAGCTGAGCTAAAGCTGGAGAATGGTTTCATCAGTTTGGAGTTTACTTTTGTTCAAATGAGGAGGACAAATATTTGGTGATAAGGACCAAAGAAATAACATTATTACAGCCTTTAAACGCTCATTCAGTTATAGCTATATCTGACAGCTTTCTTTTTTTGTTAGTTACTTAGATCTTCTGACACTCCTGGTTTGACTATGGTTCTAAATGTGATGGCTGCACAAAAATTGTAGGCACAGTTTTTTCTCATTGTCTAATATGCACCCAAACTCCAGACAAGGTTCCAGTAGCTGAACATATTTGCACAGCCCAGCCTGGGGTGAGTGATAGCTCTGACCAGGCCACCTCACCCTGTTACTTCTTCGTCGTCCTCTTGCTAAGCTCTCTCCTAGGACTCGTAACCAAGGTCACAAAATGACCAAATTTGTCTAAAAAGGAATTAAAAAGTAAAAAGAAATATCAAAACATCCGTCTTTCCACTTTTCTTCTTTTGGAGTGTGCATGTACAGAGTCTGTGTCTGTTAAAGTTAGCAGTAAGTACGACAAATTAAAGGATGTCTTAGTGTTGGCATGGTGGCTGGTTAAAGCTAGCATGGATGGGGGTGGCTCTTAGACACTGGAGATCACTGTTCAACCCTCTGAAGGCGTCGTAGGACTGGCAAAACAAAACAACAGTGTGAAGTGCTGGCTTTTCGCTGCCCATCTGTCTTCACAGTTGACTTCTGAGGTCAAGTATTTGGGGCGTAAGGGCCAACTTTTTCAGCACTGAAGGAGCCTACAACCTCATTTTCAGAATGCTTCTGTAACATTTCTAAAAATAGCTGTGTGTTTCATATTTCCATGTTTCAAAGAAATATCACACAGAAAACACTTAAAAAACTGTAAAACTATGACTGACAATGTTACTCAACTACCTTTTTTCTATGAGAAAGACTAGACTAGCTAAAAACAGATCTTTAATGGCAAACATGCTGAGGAAAAGTAAGTGTAGTTCTTGTCAAGGAGACTAAAACAAGACTGAAAAGTATTTTAGTTTTTGTTGAACATCCAAAATCCATTATTTTACCACTGTGGGTAAATCCTTCGAAGCATAACACATCTGTTACTCTTGTGCCTCTGCTGTTGAAAGCAGGGATCTCAGGTTTTGTAGGTTAAATAGAACACTCAAGTATGATACAGCACCAGATTCAGGCAAGGGGATTAAAAGTTCGACTAAAGGTGAAGCCTAAGCCATAAAGCCCTATTTCATTGATTAAAACTGGACTGAAAGGTATTTTTTAGTTATGTTGACTAAAATTAGACTAAGGTTAAAATGGCTAAAATGGGACTTGAACTAAAAGTCATTATAATCTAAAGACTTAGGCCCTGATTACACAACGTTTTTTAGGTGAAATCACAAAACTAATATTGGGTTTTGGCTGTCCATCAACATGAGAACGGCGTTTTGGGTGCTTGAAAACTGAGATTCTGAAACGAGCTCCAGAGTTGATAGGCAAAACGCAACTTTCTGAAAACGCACATACGCACTACAGTTGCAATTGCATGCGTGTGTTTTGGTTGATTGCAAAATCACACCGCCATCTACTGGTCTGGCATGCACACTACAGTGTTTTTGGCATTTCCTTTGGTCTTATGTGCACAGAAAATTTTCAAAACATTGCTGTCTGCACAAGGAACTATTCGAAAACAAAGAGGAAACCGAAGCAGAATGTTGCCGTGGAAACTTTGCCCAAGACCAAGACACCACTGTGCAGCCCCATAAGTGTTTGTGTGCTTAATAAAGGCCGCCTCAGATGACACTCCACACACCACACCACTTTTATCCCCTTTTGTTCCCTAAAACGAATATGTAAATTTCATTTTTTTTATTTATGTTATTACATGCATACCTTAAGTTCTATCTGAAGGAGAACCAGTCCATATTGTCCTCCTCTTGACACATCCATAACTGTTCTCCATAATCCAATCCATGATTGTTTCTTATTTTCCTTTTTCACAAGCAAAAGACCGCTACAATCACTTAGAGCGCTTCTGTTGTAGAGTGACTGACACTCTTTGACCCACCCCTCTGTCAACCTGTGAACTCACACTCAGCCACGGAGACAGTGGTGACGTCAGCATATGGTGAGCGCTCAGGATCACTCCCTCCCCAGGACCCACACAGAAAAACATAATGCACTGCAATCAAACAAAACATTTCCTAAATAAGATCCCAAATAAAATCTTTTCTTACCAAAAGGCCATTGTATAAACTATCTTGTACTTTTTTTTAATCTGAGCAAATCTAATTATGACAGCGCTAGAGCAAACAGCGCCTCATATCCCCCTGAGATCTTTCACTTCCTCCATCGACGTGCCTGGGAACTATTGCCCTTGATAATGCATCTTTTCACCGATCAATTACCTAGAATATTAAGTAGAATAGAGAATTTTTTTGAGAAGCAGTTTTGTTTCATTAGCACCTCTGCTGTGTCACCTTACACTGCTGCTTACTTCTTCTGTTCTTTAATAGCAGTTAGCAGTTAGCTTTCATATGTACAGCAGTATCTGGTATTAGTGCGGTATTAAAACCAGAAATAGGCAAAAATAATGGACCTAATATAGTTTTAAATTAAGCTAAAATTTGCTTGAATCTTCATTGTTTTATAAGCTATCATTTTAAAATCACTGATCCAGTCTTCTTGTAAAGAAAGTTTATTCTCGGTGACTCAGCTTTGTTATTTTTTTAACTGTTAGAGTTTATCATTGTACATAACCTTTATCTTAGGTGGCACAGACACAAATAATATAATACACTTGAAAGTACTCCAGAGAAATGCTTGCATAAAAACTTGACTCATGTCAATGTATGCACAGGCCGACTTGTTTTTTTATTCAGGGCTCAGAGGGTTAATCGCTCCAATAGCCGTCTCCTGTTACAACAACATGCAAAGCAGCTTCTACTGATCTGCAGGTATTTTTACACATCCTAAATGAACATCTGTTTAGTTTGTCACCCTATGAATGCATGATTTTTTCAAAACAAGGTCTCTGCAGCTAATGTGTGTGCACGTAGAGAAAACCTCCCTCAGCTTCTCCCTCCCAGGCTCTGCTCCATCTCCAGACATATGCTGGAGCCTGTCCTCTTTCCCCTGTGCTTTCTTCTGCTAATTTCCCCCGTGCTGTCTGAGTCCATCACATTATAGCACCTGCTCAGCTCCGTTACCTTTCTCGCGCTCACCAGCTGTTTGCACTGCGGTTAAAAGAACTGTCCTGGAAGGTGGAAAGGTTCTGTATTAGACCCCTATTGAAGCGTCCCACCTCTCCCATCTGTCTCCCTATACAGTGCAGCTAATATGGAGCTCTTATAGAACACAAGGCCACATGCTTCATAAGCTGTTCTTCATTACGGTGATGCTTTGGCTGTAATGGATGAGTCTGTTGTGATGGACAAAGTCCTCATTAGTACTGTGGAGGGTTTTCACCCTTGAGGTGGTAAATGACTGGTGAACCTCCGCTGTTGGCAAAGACTAATTAGCTGCTTCCCATGTTTCTGTGTGGCCCAGCGTGCCTCCAGTCAAGTCTGAAAAGCACATTAAAGCAGGCCAATGTGTGTAATGTGATGATGGATGGAAGGGACGCTTGGTTACCCCCTCTCATCTCTTGGTGGCGTCCCCTGCCAAGAGGGCAGGTGAGACTGCTGCTCCAACCTGAAGGTCATTGGCAGCCAGGCCTCTTGTGCTATTAGATATGGGAATGGGCACATTATTGTGACAGCAGAACTAATCTGTGGCAATGCATGGGTCCAAATGAGCAGTGTGAATTACCCTGAGCAGATTTAGCTTGTATAAGGCTCAGGCATGCCCAAATCTGTCAGAGAATGTCTGGCAGTTCTGTGGCTACGTTTCAGATTCAGGTGTTTTTTTTTTAATGTCGTTGTGTGCGGGTCAGTGGGTTTGACTCCTCCACGCCTAAACCAGCATGGCAACAGCTGTGTAATCATACCCACCCATGCTTCAGATTATGACATTTTCTGTCAATAGCCAGTCTGTTGTGCTTTCTTCGGTCATCTTTAGCATATTTAATCCCGCTGTTTGAGTCCAGTAAGTCGGCTATTTGTGTAGCTGTGAGCCTCTTTGAACTTGAAAACATGTTTTATTCATTTTCTAACATCTTGATTTACATAAAACCTTGGGAACTTAAAAATCAAACAGGAACCCCAAAGTACAATAGATGAACTGTTTTAAGAGTCGGTTATATCTGCAGGCTAGGGAGCATAAGAAATAGGACACCCTTGATTTTAAATGGACTTGATGTGAGTGGAAACCTGAGAATTCTGGTGTATCCTTGATAGAGGTGTGTCACTGCAGGCTAACCAAAAATTAACACCAACCCAAGACTACTTAAATTGAGATTTTATCACCTCTTTAGGGCTTTTATGGTCTTTTGAAGGCAACATTTTGCCCTTTTTGGTGTTGCAAGTTTTTTTTTTTTTTTTTAGGTAAAAGTGACCAAAGATAGAGACAGGTTAAATAAGAGGGATGCTCTAGGTTATTAACCCCTCTGTGAATAAAGTGGAGGCTATAATTTGGACCATCTCTCTGGTTAAAAGTAAGAAAACACCAAGGAAACATTCCAAATTGACCATGTTAGTGGTTATATGCACTGCTAAACACCCAAAAACAAAATCTAACCTTTTTAATTACCTTTGATACAGTACATTAAATTTCTCATTTGCAAAAAAACGTGACGCACTTAGATCTTATTTTTTTAGAATGCAATGACACAGATTTATCTGCTTTTATAATCTGGTTTCAGGGATGCACAATATTTGATTTTTGCCGATCCAACATGTCAGTTATTCAAAACGCATTTTAGCCGATACTGAAATCAATACTGATGTATAAATGTAGTTAGGACCTAAAAATCAGTTTTTAAAAGTGAAAGAAATGTGGATAAATAAAGAGCTGACAAAAGTTAGTTGGTCCTGCCAAAACCTCCACAAACTAATTGGTATATACAGCTGATATTTACAGCTAATATATGTACACTACCACTCTGAAGTTTTTGATCACTGGCAAATTTCTTTGTTTTCCAAAAAAACACATTTTACAAACAGTTATCATCAACTGTCAGTCCTCTGCATCAGTCTCCTAGTATGGCTGCTAATCCAAGTTAATCATGTTGCACAGCTAAAAACCATTTTATTATTAAGGGAGCAGAAAGATTGGACACTGGAAGACCAGAAGAAGGTGTTGTGCATGGATGAGTCCAAGTTTGAGGTCTTTGGATCAAACAGTAGAACATTTATGAGATGCAGAACAAAAGAAAAGATGCAAGAACAGTGCTTAAAACGATCAGTTAAGCAAGGTGGAGGCAGAGTGATGGTCTAGGGTGCTTTGATGGAGGTAGAATAGGAGATTTGCAAAGAGTGGAAGGGACCTAGGGAAGGAAAACTATCACAAGATTTTGCAATGCCATGCCGTACCCTCTGGACAGCACTTGTTTGGTGCCAATTTCATCCTACAACAGGATAATGACCCAGAACACACCTCCAAAATGTCTATGAAATATTCAAAGAATAAGCAGTCAGCCAGGATTCAGACTGTGATGAAGTGGCCGGCACAGTCTTCGGATCTGAACCCTATTGAGCTGTTGTGGGGGCAGCTTGGGGTGAAATCTCATCAGATTACCTTGAAAAATTGAAAACTAGAATTCCTAAGGTCTGCACAGCTGTGACTACTAAAAAAAAGGTGTTTTTTCTATGAAGGCAAAGTTTAAAGAACATTTTTCATTTAAATCGTGATTTCTAGCATGTCCAGTTCATTTGCTGTATTTGCTTTTTAGACTAATTTCACGAGTGTTTTCATGGAAAACAAGATAAAGGAAAAAAATCCTTGTAATATTGTGGCAATTCTCTGTTAATTAGGTTGTATTTTACCCTAAGCCTAACCCTTAACCCCTAATCCTATGCCTACCCCAACCCTTGAAACACTAAAACTTACTTGAAAATTATTCTGGAAGACCTCACTTAAATTTAGAGGGCCAAAATAAAGAAATTACCTGAGAATTATCAAGCAAGCCATATAGAAAAATAACATCTTATTGCTAAAAAACTTGGTAAAATACCACCTCATCAACAGAAAATTGACACAACATTACAAGGCTTAGGGTTAGGCTAAAATACCACATAATTACCAGAGAATTGCTATGATATTACAAATAGAAGCAGTGCATACTGGCATGTGTTGAAAGACAGAAGAGTTTGGTATACTGTGCCAATGTTGGTTCACTGCTCTTAGAAAAGGCTAATCCGTTGGCATTTTACCTAGTAATGACTTGAAATATGGTAATATTAAGGACATCTTTATCTTGTAATAATGGATTTGTTATCAAGTAAATCCTTGTAATATTATGGCAATTACCTGGTAATTAGGTGGTAATTTACCCTAACCCCAATGCCTAACCCTAACTGTAACCCTACCCGTACCCTAACCCCCTAACCCTAACACTAAAATCACTTGAAAATTATTCAGGATGGACTCATTTTTATTTAGTGGGCCAAAATACAGAAATTACCCCTGGAAATTATCATGTTATTGCTTAGAAATTACTTGGTAAAATACCACCTCATTACCAGAGAACTGCCACAATATTATGAGGTTAGGTGTTAGAATTAGGGGGTTAGGGGAAAATACCACCTTATTGCCTGAGAATTGCCACAATATTAAGAGGAATTACTTGATGACTAGGTAAATGCTTCCTTAATATTACCAATGTATGACTTTGTGAAATGCCAACTTTTTACTTGGTAATCAGCACATTATTCTTAAGAAATAACTTGATAATTAATACTGCTATAAAATTACTAGGTAATTAGGGCACACTGAAATAAAGGACTACCATGCATCGGTATTTTTTCTAGTCATTTTGAGCATTTGGATACCAAATGGTAATCCCTAATGCTTTGTGAAGACAGTTTGATATCTCATAGCTCAGACCAGAGTGGTCCGGGATGGCGTCTTCTTGATTGGTTTGGCTGTGTAGAAGCAGTGCATACTGGCACACACCAAAGACCCCTTCAACTGACGTGATCTGCAGTATTCTGATGGTAAACAACAGGATGGCTTTATTAAATTCACTCCAATTCATTCTTATTGCCAGTGGCTTTATTGCACATAGAATACTACGCCACAGTAGGGGAGTCATGGAAATGATGGATGGATTGCTGTTTGCGTAAGAAGCAGGCAAGAATTCCAGTGCATGATGATGCATAGTATGGACATGTACTAAGTGCAGTCACTTGCCAAAAACAGATCGTTAATCCAAGATAACACATTGTCGAAACCAGTGTTTTTCAGCTGTTATAGCCCAAGGACTAGTGCTGCACAGTTTGGTAATGATGTGGTGAATGATTGAATATCAAGGAAAATGCAGAGAATAATGATAGGTTTGAAGTGTGAATGTTCTCGACTCAGAACATTCAAATATTAAGTGGCACTAAAAATACAGAGCCTGAAGTTTTAATGGCACTGCTTTTAAATAACTGAATATTTTCCAACAAATGACAGTTTGTTTGTTTTTTTTTCCAAAAAAGATACTTCTACAAAGTGCAGTAGTGTAACTATTGTAAACTGAAAGGCCTTTCTGCAGGAATTTTTGTAAACCATTCAAGGCCTACTTAATGCAAAAATAGTTGCAGCCTTTTATGTGATTATGAATTTGCACAGCTTGACATTGTTGCAATTAGATTAGTTGTGCAGCTCTACCCAGGACTCGCCTCCATCTACTTAATGAGAAATTTTGACCCAAATTCCTGATATTTTTCAACCAATTAGATTTCTGGAATGACAAATAGGGCAGTTTGGACCTCAGACAGTTCAAAACATGACAGAACAAAGACACAGAGCAAATAAAACGTTTTTGAAAGCATCTCATAGACACGTGACCCAATAAGACCAACTTTTGGGTCCAAACCCACCAGTTTAGAACCTCTGGTCTAGAGAACCTCTTAGCAACACATTACCCTGCAGATAAATGAGTGTTTCTTGTTAGCTCTGTGAGTCATCAGCGCTTCTTGCAGGGAAGTGTCCACATGCCTGTGATGAATATGGTTATACTTTTTTATGCATTTATACCAGTTTACCTGTACCACTCCTCTGAGATGCCATCCATCTTCTACGCTAATTTATGTCTGGTTAAAGAGCAAGGAGAGTATGTCCATTATCAGGAGCTACAGCACCATCTATTGGCAGCTCATTGTGTTACAGCTTAGACACAACATTTGACTGCTTTTTGACTGTGCATTAACAAATAATTTAATGATTTCTTTTGAATTCTTTGTTTAGAAATCATTCAGAAAACAGAACCCTGTGGGATCGCTGCGGATCCAAAGTGGTTGCTCATGCACTGTTAACAATATCTCAGGAACCATTTGACAAATGTCAGTGGAGTGAATTGGGATTGGAAGCTTACCCTTTTGCCAATCTAAGGATGCATTCTGGCATTTATTTCCCTTCCAGAACATTTTTAATCCAGGTGCAAAGAGCATTGATTATTCAGAGCTTTCATACTACAAATCCACATTGTTAAATCTATAATAATATGACTATGGCTGTGTCTGAATACACACACTCATTCCCTACTCCCTATCTGGGTGTGATTTGTATTAAGTTCTATGAAATTCCAATTTCTCCTTTAACTTGGTCTTTCTGGCTTGTAATTTTTTAACATTCATCTGACATCTTTTCAGCACACATACTCTGACAGCTGAGATTCTATAGGCATTTCAGCATAAAAAATACAGGCAAAGCAAAAGCAGCAGAAATTAGCTTGGGGTTCCAAAGTAGACAAATCATGCACATCCATATTGGATACTGGGTACCTGCCTTCTGAGAGAGACATCCAATGGTCAATCACAGGGATGATGCATTAAAGTACATTGCTCTTGTCTATGTAGTACAAAACTAACATCATTGTGTTGTTACAACTTAAAGTAGTGACTGAGACCACAAACTTATTTACGCCATTTTCCTGTCTGGTTTCACACCTTCCCCTGCAGTTGCCCCCTGCTGGCTAGTAGATAGAATGCAGATTTAAGGCACTCCTCCATTGGCTGCAGTGAAGCCAAGAGATTAAGTCCACCTCTTTTGTAGTTGGTGCTCACCTCTTTTTATGGAACAAAAAAGGATAAGATGCACACTTCCCTGTCACAAAGTGACCCCTCCTTGTTTCCCCATGATTGAACTGTGCCCTGCTAAATATCAAACTCCCTAATATGCGGCTAATTAGAGAGTGGGGCGGAGAGGCTGGCCTCTTCTTCAAGAAGTATTGATTGTTTATAAGAGTTCATGGTGAATTAATACAAGTGGCTGAGTAGGACAGATGCTGGCTGTGTGCAGAGACACTGAGTGGGTAGAGACAATTCAACCTTTGATAAATAAGAGTGTCATTTTCAAAATGTTGAATGTCGGCTTCAGGAACAAACGTGTGCGTCGATATTTCCTAAAACATTCACGTAAATGTCTCCCTGTGTCTGAGACAGAAGACCACAACATGAATGGATGGTTCTCTCATTAAAAATCTCTAGGCATGCGGATATATAAATGTACTGGGGAAAGAAGGCTCAGTAAGGCTATACTGTGTATCCTAATAAAAGTAAGAGCTCCTATCATTCCCATGATAGTGCTGCTCTCTCTGAACCCATTCTGCGCTGCATTCCTGTCATGCCCCCACTTATCTACATTGCTTGGCTTTATTGAATGGAAAACAATATGATATCTCTGACAGATCCATAAATTACAATTGTGCAGTGAAAAGCAGAAAACAATCATATCACGGCGGAGCAGAAAGAGGCGAGTCATCGCTGTTAGACAGCATGCAGCAGAAGAGACGGATGTGGTTGAACAGCGTGGCAGCTTCTAATTAGAATTGGTAACATTGTGTATGAATGAAGACTGTTTTACTGATGGAATAAAGGCTGGGATGCTGTTCAGAGAAATGCTGGGATTGTGTGATGTGAGGATTCCCTCGGCCTCAGGCTCACCTCTTTCAGCAAAGAGAATCTGGGTGAGAAGGGCTGAAGCTCATTACAGCTTTCTCCTTTTCACTGCTGGCACAACTGAGGGGAGGATTACTGCATCTGTGCAAACACAGAGGACCATTAGGCTGCTTTAAATTAGTTGAAAGTAAAGATGCTCAATCTAGGAGAAGAACAGAGCTGCTGTCATCTTTACCCTACAAAATAATGAGCCATTGTCTTTGAAGAAAACATCAATATCGTATCTTTCAGATATGGGGCTGGTTAATGGATCAAGTATTAAGGTATGCTGATGTATTTTCAAAGGAGATGTAGGGAAGGGCTGGTAAATTAATCAAGTTTTAATTTTGAGTAATTTTGGCCTCCCATGATCATGAAAACAAGATAATTGAGATTAAATGATTTCTGTGCTGCATGCCATGTTATAGTTTTTCACTGGGGCTGGAGCCTATCCCAACTGTCATCGGGGGAGAGGCAGGGTACACCCTGGACTGGTCAACTGTCAGTCACAATGCTGACAGAGACACTCAACCAGGCATGTCCACACTCAATTAAGAATCACCAATTAACCTGTCGAGCATGTCTTTGTTGTTGGGTGGAAGCTGGAAAACTCCTGAATGCACAGGGAGAACATGCGAACTCCGCATAGAACAGATTCTTTATAAACTTTGCACCAAAAAATAAGTAGTTTTGTGTTTGGTCGATTATTTCTTTGTTGTAACAGTGCTTGGCAATAAATCTTATACTGTTGGAAAGCCTGTTTAAATGGTGCCACATTTGTGAGGAACATGCATTTGTGGGATGAGCAGCAGAGCTTATTATGTGGGTTGCACCCATAAAAAACGTGCCGAATCTTCTCTGAAGTTATTCTGCTGTTGATTCTTGTTTGGTGTTTGGTGGATTTGATGATTGAAGTCTGAAAATGGCAATTTAACATTTTTTTTTATTCAACAAATAGGGGCCTCAGTAGCGTGTGGAATAACCATACTCACCCAGAACAGCCTGGCTCCTCCTCCTCATGCTGATCACCAGCCTGGTCACACAATGCTGTGGGGTGGCATCCCAACCAGCATTTGTCGCAAGTCAGCCAATGTGGTTGTGTTCTTCAATGGGGTTGAGATCAGGAGGGCTTGTTGGCCATTCCATCCTCTCTACTCCCAAATCCTGGAGGTAGTCTCTGATAAACCCCGCTCTGTGGGGGCGAGTGTTGACATCTTGGAGGACAGAGTTCGGTCCAGGACTATGGCGTTATAGGATTGCCACTGGTTGCAGAATCTCATCTTGAGATCTCGCTGCACTGAGATTGCCTTGACAGATGACAAGCTTTTTTTTTTTTTTCCAGTGAGGGAGATGCTGCCAGACCCCATCACACTGCCTCCACCAAAAGATGTTACTCTATCGGTGCAGCAATCAGCATGGTGTTCTTCACGTCTTCTCTACACTTTGATCCAACCTGAACACTTTGCTGAACATAACAGGTGCTAATTGAGCACCTGGTAGTCAGCCTCTGGGGGTACCAGGAGCTCAAAAATCAGTAGCAACAGCAGAGTAAGCTGTTTGGAATTGGCAGAGATTATTTACATACATATTTAAATACTTAGCTCTGCTGCTCATCTGACAAAAACATGTTCCTCACAAATGTGGCACCATTTAAAATGGAAATAAACAGGCTTCCCAACAGCATAAGATTTATAGCCAAGAAGCATTGTTACAACAAAGAAATACTTTACCAAACAAAAATTTCCTTATTTTGTGCTGGTTTAGAAAAGATTTTTGAAGTGTTCCCATTCTGCACTTTCAAATCTTGAAATGTGATCTTTTGGTCTATATTGCCCAGCCCCTCTCTGGTATGATAGTGGGGCATTAAGGGTTTCTGACAGCTGATTTTCACATAATTGCTCTGTGAATAATTCATGCTTGTATACAAGTCACTTAGAAACTCCGTTGGAGGAATAAGTAATCCATTATGAGCATACTAAGAGCATCATTCTGCTTCATTAGGTTTACGGTTTAACTGAAAATGATTATTTCCTACAGTTTTTGAAATTAAACAAATAGAAACAGACTTTAAAGGTTGACCCCTGAAAATTTTCACATGCTCTGGTGGTCTAATCGCTTGTGTCTTGGTTCCTGCAGGATCGATGCGCTGCTTTAATGGCGGGTGTTTGGCATTTTCAAGTCTTTTCCACCTTTTTAGACTCGATCTAAGAGAACAGGCTACTCTGTCTCTGACTCCCCTCTCCTGCAGTGACATCTTCATGCATATCATAGTTTATCTGTGCACTGTAACACATTAGTGTCAGGTTACCAGGGAAACAAGGGCCTCTGCAATAATGGTTAAACAGGATGTATAAGGGTGTGACACCATCCTTGTGTTAAGGTCACTGTGGCTGTTGGAAGTGGGTTTATATACGTGTGACTCCATGTTGGTTTAGTGAAGCAGGAGCCAAGTAGGCTGCTGTTTGTTTCTTTTTTAGCTTTGGCCAACTTTGCTCTTTTTATCCCTGGATGATCGTCATGCATTAGTCACGGCATCACAACAGAGCTGTTTAAGTATACTGCCAGCTTTAAATGTTTTGTGCTTTTACAGAAGTGACAAGCATGCAGATTTAAGCTCCTATTAAAATTCTCACGAGATTGAACAGTTTTTTATTTTATATTATTTACAGGCTTTTATGTCTTTATTTAGAAAGGACAGTGGATTGAGTCTGAAACTGGAAAAAAGAGAGAGAATGAAATACAGGAAAGGAGTCACAGGCCAGATTTGCACTCAGGCTGCCGAATTGGAGGACAACAGCCTCTGTACATGGGGCGCACAGTAGGTAAAGTTTTCCTGCCAGGGAGCTGTCAATCTAAATGATAACAAAAGATGACAGTGATTGTTGCAGGGAATCATGGGAATGGCTTCCTGTTACACCAACCCAGAGAACTTCAAGTGGACCTAGTCCACACAAACTGGGTAGGCTTGGGTGGTGGATGGCACAGCTAACAACAGAGATTAATCATGGTTAATTAAAAGCAAATCCTGGCCCACTTTCTGACATACCCATGCCAATTTTACAGCATGTTTCCCCCTCCTGACCAAAGTCAGCAAAGGCTCCATTATCTGATGGTTCTAAAGATTTTCTTCACAGATCTTCCAGTTGTGTGCGGTGTATTAAGAATGATCTTTCCCTACTCCAAACGGCTCGGAAGATGATTGGAGCTGCTCCAACATAAGGTTGTAAATATCAATTAAGGATGTTCCCAGGCCGCTATTTCCCCATTGAGCTAAACACGCATTTAAATTGCATTCGACCGACTAGTCTAAAGTGGGTATAATGCCCAGAAAACTGTCAAATTTATCTCAGGTTCATTCTGTCAATAAGTATATGATGTGAGGCAGCTGTATTGAGTAGAGCAGTGTGGCTTAAGTTAGCAGCTAGCTCCACCAGCTTTCGTCGTCTTTGCAGTTTTATATCATGCTTAAAGTGGTTACTCATCACTTTGACTGAGTAGTTATAATTGAGTATAACCCTCAACAGCATTCATACAACCTTATTTCCATTTTATAGTTTAAAACACTGCCCTATGATGCTGTTCCTATGACGTGCTAAATGCCACAGTGGCTACAAGTGGCAGGAGACTTCATTACAGAGAGCATTTGAATGTTGAAATTACATTCGTGGTAACTTATATTTTTGAGAGCAGGAGATTTTCACCCTCCCACAGACGTAACACAAACAAATGTAAAAGTTATTGTATTTATTGGAACTTTGCAGTGGGCAAGTGGAAAAACAGCAGATTTGTTTTGCATTTGTTTGTGGGCAGTTAAAAACAAAACATATCAAACATGGTCAGTATTTAAGATCAGAAATCCTATCATGTGTAGGGCAGGGATGGAAAGTAAATAATTACATTTACTCAAAGTACTGTAACTGAGTATTTTTTGAGGTACTTGTACTCTTTTGAGTACATTTTGACAGAAGTACTTTTACTTCTACTTGAGTATTTTTTTAAACAGTTACTGTACTTTTACTTGAATACATGTACTTTTCCACCTCTGTTGACTACACAGTAGCACATAGTGTTGTGTAGTGTTGATATATTCAGGGTTAAACGTTTCTGAATTGATTTTAACTCCATTCCGAGAGAAATAGTCTTCAGTGGTGGAGTTATTTGACAGGATAGATACAAGAACTTTATTTATCCCTGAAGGGAAATTCAATGGTGACAGTGTTGATCGACCAGCGTCAGTTCAACTCTGTCATTTGATCTGAGCTCCGCCCACTGCAATTTCAAATCTGGGGGGATATGTGGGCAGAGTTCCCCATCATATCCCCCCATCCCTGCTTGTTTTTCTTTTTTGAAATGTTTCTTGTGGATTGTTGTTTTTGCTGTGACACATGCGCACCATGAAGTTATCCAACGTCTCAGAGTCTGACTTTAGCTTTCCTAAACGTCATATAGTGTGTGTTCTTCTTCACCTTGCTTCTTTTTTAAATTATTATTCTTTTTTTTTCAAACATTTATTTTCAGGACTTTTAGTACCTTTAATGATAGAGGAGGACAGTGGATAGAATCGGAAACAGGGATGAGAGAGTGGGGAGACATGCAGGAAAGGGTCACAGGCTGGATTTGAACCCCGGCCTCTCGTGTACATGGGGCACACCTTAAACCACCAGGCCATCTGCACCACTTCTTTTTATTTTCTTGTCAGAGGAGACCGACCTTGCGACAGAGTTACTGCAGCTCTGTAATATTCTACAATATTTAACACTTTTAAAAGTGTAGTTTAACTTTATGTTGTTCTGACCAATAAAGAAGCATTAAAGGCACTTGATTTAACCCTGTATGAGTTTCATTAACACTGTCAGTTTTGCCATAATTTCTACTTTATTATAGAGTTGTGACTACCTGATGAGTCTATTGTTGCTCTTGCCACAAAAGAAAGATCCCATTTTACTGTACAACTCCTCAGTAGATGCTCAGGACTTAAAGTAAACTTTGAATTAGATACTTTTTATTTTCACCTCTCATGATTAGATAAGAACCAGAGTTACTTTGTTTTCTTTGTATTCAAGAACAGCTTATTATTGATCACCCAGTTTGTTACACAGTGCAGATTGCATTGTAATGATATAGTCAATTGGTCTAGGTTGTGGGCTATTTAATATTGTGTTGAATTGTCTGCGGGGATTATAATCAATAGTTTATTTAACACAGTGGGTAGATGATGATAATTATTAATTGGAAAAACAACCATGCAAATACACAGATTTTTCCTTTATTGGTTAAGGAACTCTCTGTCTTTTCTTTCAGTTTCTGCTTTGACACCATAAGCTAAGTTGTTTGAAATAATAATGTATAATTATGTATCATTACTTCAGATGAAGCAAATACTCAGAACTACTTTCTTTAGTAAATCACTTATACTGTTTTGAAATCACTCTGCCCAGCAGCTCTGTCTGGAGTGTAGTTCCGGCTTTGGATTTGCCTCTAAAACATCTCTGTCCCGTAATGTTCCATGATTATTTCATAGCGTGGTGAATGTGCAGGTCACAACTTGTCCTCGAGAGCGTTTTGGAGTTGTTGGATTGTGTATTTGATGAGTTTGATGAGGGAAAGCCAGAATTACCATAAGACTCCATAGTGCTGGCAGAGCAGCTCCCATCTCAGCCCAGCCGATCTAAAAATAGCTTGCACCGACAATTAAAGGTAACAAACCTATTGCTAAGACTATAGGGGATTATGGCAATGGGCGAATTTGCCAAAATGTTGAAGTATCCCTTTAAAAAAAGTGCATGGTCAAGCACAAAAGGTGCACTAGAATTTCAATGGTATGGTTGCAAGAAGGGAAAAGGATGCAAGGATGCTTAAGAGACATGGTCAAAAAATGTAATCATGATAAAGATAATTTACATCAATTAGTATATGTAAATCTATGAGGTAAAGCATTGTACCACAGTGAGATTTCTTAGTTTTTAAATAACGCTGCTGTTTTGTGTTGGTGGTCTCACTGCATACCACACAGTATAAAAATAAAGCAGCACAGAGCATGAATGAGACAGAATGGCAGCTTCCAGCAGTTTCTGCTCCTCTACGCTGCAGACTTTGATGGAACGTTCTGTGTGTCCAACAACACACGTCATAAGAACAAGAAAGGCATCGAGATGGCTGAAAAGAGCAGAAATAGCAATGTTTGTTCATGCATCTTTCATTGTAACACATTTTTAACATAACCAAAGTTCGTACAGAGGTTGCACATGTAAGTTGTTAAGCAGGTTTAGAAGATGTAATTCTGCTGCAGCAAAACAAGTGGAACAAAGCTACACACACAGAAATGAGGAAAAACTTAATCCGGGAGCTGAAAATGTATGAAACAACAGTTAGGGTAGAAATTTAAGGGTAATAATACAGACTGTGCGGTTGTTATGATCTAACAGCTGGCTGCATTAAATTGCTCCTTAATGATGCTGTGGGTTTGCACCCTCCATCATAAACAAAATAACAATCTTGCTGAGGTTGAGAAAGGTTTTCCGAACTCACAAATAGTTGTTGTTGCCTGGCAGCTGTTTGGACATCGCTGATTCTGAAAGGTCACGACAGGAGAAGAGCTGTCTGCCACCCACTAACTACACAGCACCCTGCAGAGAAACAGGCTCTTCTGCTTTCTCCACTGTTGTATTCCCTCCAGGAGCTTCAGCACCCAAATCCTCCACCCTCCCAAATGTCACTACTTCTGTTTTGTCACCTCACTTCACCGACACCATGCCGCTTCTCACCAAAAATAAGCTGCCTCGTGTCAGCCTCATTACACACCGGCCGAAGTCAAGAAGGGAGATTGATCAGGCTCCGAGCTCATTCGTTGAGTCAATGAGGCCCACTAAAGCAGGTCTCTGTGTTTCGGCCCAGTGCCCGGTCTGTTTGCTCTGTAATTACCCAGATTGTCGCAGTGCCATGCTAGAAACAAGCGCACACAGGGGAGACACCAGGGAGGAAACAAAGATGCACACCTCTGTCCAACAATGGCCTCCCAGTCCCATTGTTTATCTGAAATGATGAGCAGACACATGAATATCACCCATGCAAGCTTGTATTTAGCGAACCTGAAGTCGTGTGCAAGTAAATTAACCGTTTACTGTTCATGTCAGAGTTATATAAACCTGCCTGTTCACATAGAGTGTTTTTTAGAATTCATGAAATACTCTATGTAGGATGTGCTGCATGCTATTTTATAGTATACAATGTACATATTTTTTTTACAGATGTATATTTTTGGGCTTTTTGCCTCTATTTAGATGAGAGGACACTGAATAGAGTTGGAAACAAGGATGAGAGAGTGAGGCAAAGACATTTGAGATAGTAGCCACAGGGAAAGTAGACACCTGTGTGCACCTTAAACCACTATGCTATCCATGCCTCACTTTAAGATATTTTTAACCTTGCAAAGCAGATTGATTTGCCAGTCTGTCATCAGGTAGATCCAATCTGAAACAATCATGCCAGGTCTGAGAACCTACCAACCAATTAGCGTCATTTTACATGAGTGGAGCGGTAGCCACTGGTACGGTTTAGTTGTGCTGGAAGCTGAAGCAATAGCTGCCGTCTGTGTAGCACTTTGGCTCGCATGTAGCTATAGTATAGCAGCAGATTTGTCAGAACTGGGTCACATTTCTTTATTAAAAAAAGGACAGAGGCTAAACCAAAAACTTCTCCTGGAAGAGATTTTTTGCACTTGGCATGAGTGTCATCCACCAAACAAGCTCCACTGTTCATAACCTACAGCAGCACCTGAACGTGAGTCTTTACAAATAAATCATAAAGTGCTACATGTAATCTCCAGATTCAATTCAGAAATTTGGGGGAAAATTTCAACTTTACAGAGTCATTCAAAACTGTTTAGGATGACACAGACTAGCCTGGTGAGCCTAGCTGTTGTTGTGGTGTTGCTGTAGTGTTTTACCTTTTTTATTGCACACCTTGCATGACTCTCATGCAGCTCCTGACTTTCTGGTGTTTGAAGAAACCATTATTAATCCATTATCACAGCATGTCACAGCATTTATTGCCATATTGATTTGGTAAAATTTGTATCAATACATGTATCGGCAAGGAGCGTGTGACCAAATATTGACATATCGATTTTTTTTGAGCACAGGCCTACTTGAGATGGTTTTTGCCCTTGATATATTCAGGATATCCTTAAGTCAGGGTGGGTTTTGATGCAAAGCTTGAAGCTTGAGAAGAACTGGAAAAATGGATGGATGAATGGAAGGGCAACCAGTAAGCATAACACCTCCGGTCCTGGCTCACCTGCATGGAGGCGTCAAAACATAATTCTGTCTGCAGTTTGTTACACTTAGGTTGCTGATGCAAGTAAGCTGCATATCAGGTTGCATATCAACCTCATGTGAGGTTGTCAAAATTGATAAAACTTTATTACCCTGATAGCCTGTTTTAAAACAAGATCTCAGTTATTGTTATAGTGGTACATAACATGAAAGACTAATGAAGCTTTACAGGGCTTATATTTGTAACTGAACCCAGATACAAGAGCAAGTTTTTAAAGTCTTTTTTGCCAGTTTTATAAAGACACAACAGTTACGTTGATGTCTTGTACAGGCGAACAGAGAGCAGAGGAGGATATGCTGACTAAATGGTCAACATATCAGTACAATTTAAACAGTATACAGGAGGTCACCTGCAGTTTTTGGTCTGTAAAGCAGGAAAAAGTACCTTTGAACTTTGATTTTTATTGCAATAGTATACAACAGGCATCAGTATCTCTGATTTTTACTCAAAGTTGAACATTCTGGTGCAACTATACCATATATACAGAGAGGTTTTAGACTTTTTCCTTTGGCTTGGAAGCACGTTTTCCATTATCTTCTACTTTTAAAGAAGCTTTGCTCTTAGCTTTGGCTTGTGTCTCTTTTAATTAACTCCTGTATCAGCAGCAGTGGATCAATGGTTGCAGACACACGTGAAAAAGGCACAAGAGCTGCGTCGAGGTCGTATGGACATGAGCAGGGGGTCAAGTATGTGATGGCTGCAGTGGGGGTTAAGACCGTCTTCTGCCGCATCAGCACTTTGAAGCCTCATCCACACTTGTCATTTTAATGGTATTCTATATATCCTCTGTGGACTCAAGGTTCTGACCACATAATCCTATTAGAAAGATATTGTATAAATGTTTCCAGGCCGGGGAAATATGGTCATATTATCATATCACAGTGTAGAGTATATAGGAGCCAGGAAGGTTAAGGTTAAGCATGTCTGTTTACTGACTATTCTGCACTTTATTTGATTTAGATTTCACTTTATAAACACAGTGAGACTTAAAGAGATTAAAATGAGCTTAACATAACATTTACTTCTGCTACAGTGTGAATGTATAGTTTAGGGGTGGAACAAAATATTGATATTTTATGTTAAAAAATGCGATCTAAAAGGATTCCCCTTCCACTTTGACTCACTGCAAATTGATGATATATCACTGTTTCAATTGAAAGCGTATTTGTGACAAAATAAGCTTTATTTTATAAGTTAAAGGGGCTCAGCTAGCCACTTAGCACAGTAAAAGACACCCCTAGACTCTTGTTTACTTTTATGTGGCTAAGCGACGCTTGAAATGTTTCAAAATACCAGTTTAATAAATCATTTTTTGTAGTGGCAGAGATTTTATATACATTATGCAAACATTCAATCTTTTTTAATGGTTTACAGAAATCCTTTTTGTAGTTTTTGTGTTTTTCTTAATCAAAATGAGTGACGTGACAATGATAATGCCCTTGAACAAAGCAAATGACATCACTTTTGCAGTACGAGCAAAAATAGTTTGCTCATTCTATCTAAAACTGATGAAGCCTAGCGTTACTTCACGAAAGTCATACCCCAGCTGCATTCAGCTGGTAGCAAGCCTCACCTCCTCCACCCCAGCCACCTCCTTAATAGCTTAAAGCTTGTTGCACCCCCATATTCATATTCATGCTACTATGGATTAATTGCTTGGGAAATAATTTTATTGTTTTCAATACACGTGGTCTTATTTATGGAAGAATGTATTGCTTGAATTAGTGGAAAAATAAATAAAATTAACCCAGAAATAATCACAGTCGCAATATTTTGGAAAAAAAATCGCAATTAGATTATTTTTGCAAATCATTCAGCCCTATTTCCCATTCATTCTTAATGGCTATCCCCCACTTCTTGCCCCCCATCTGGCATTTGTGCATCATTGAAATTGCATGACTGCAAACAACCTATTGCAAACTTTGTTCTGGTGGTGACATGATCATGTTAATCATCAGCCTGTGCAAGACAGAGAGTTGCAACCCTAGCTCCAAGTGTTGTCCTTCACTCTTAGATTAGGATGGGAGCTGTTAAATGTGTCATGAAAAACAAGCCTCCACACGTAGATCACCTGATGTGATCGCAGAATATTAAGTGGCACGTGTCGAAATGTAGGTAATGTTATCTTAGCATTGTAGCATCTACATGTATGGCTAATTATGTCAAAAGAGTAGAAAACACTAAACAAAGCTATGGAATCAGATGGGTTGGGACAGAACACTGTGAGAGGAAAAGTGAAAGTGCATTCAGAAAATATTCAGACCCCCTTCACTTTATTTAACTTTGTCATGTTGCAACCTGATTTTACAAATGAAAAAATATCTTTTTTTCTAATTAATCTACACTCAGTATCTCATCATGACAAAGTGAAAACAGATTTTTTTTTTGCAAATTTATGGAAATAAAAAAATAATAATATCACACTGACATTAGCATTCAGACCCTTTACTCAACAACATTTGCACACCTGGATTGAGGGATTTCCTGCCATTCTTCTTTGCAAGTCCTCTAAAGCTACTCCTGTATTGTCTTGGCTGTGTGCTTAGGGTCATTGTTATGTTGGAAGGTGAACCTTCAGCCCAGTTCTCAATCCTGAGTGTTGTGGAACAGGTTTTCAGTAAGAATATCTCTGTACTTTGCACCATTCAGCTATGGTCTCCCAGTCTCCCAGTCCCTGCTGCTGAAAAACCCCCACAGCATGATGCTGCCACCACCATGTTTCACTGTTGGGATGGTATTGAACAAGGGATGAGTGGTGCCTCGTTTCCACCAGACATAACATTAAGAACTGAGGCCAAACAGTTCAATTTTGGTTTAATCAGCCCAGAGAATTTTGTTTCTCACAGTGTGACAGTCCTTTCCAATTCATGTCCAATCAGTTTAATTTTTCACAGGTGGACTCCAATCAAGGTGTAAATACATCTCAGCAAAGATCCAGAGAAATGGGAGGAACCAGAGCTAAACTTTAAAGGTTGTTGCAAAGGATCTGAATAATTATATCAATGTGATTTTTTCAGTTTTTTAAAATTTTTGATAATATACAAAAAAAAGCAATACCTGTACTTTTATTCAAGCATTTCAGCCACTTAAAAAGTGTGATACCAGACAGTGTAGCTTTAGTTTCAGAATGATTCCATGTAATGGGTGCAACAATACTAAAAGCTGGCCTTCCCTGATTTAGTGTAGAGCAGACCAGCCCTCTGATTTACACCATCGCCCATGAAGATGTGACTGAAGACACTGTGTTGAAGAGATCCCTACCTCCTTAATAATGTCATAACAAACCCCTATTTACTGCTGCCAAATTGATATTGTCTCCCAAGTATGCATGTTGTCATTTGATCCAGCTTTACAGTGAGCTAGTCCATCATGGCCTGCTCTAAAACACTGTGTCATGCTTCCTAAAGTGGTGCTCTGTCTTCTTGTAAAGTCAGTGAGGACTTGGAAGGGACGTTGTGAGACAGATAATATCTTGTCTGTGCTCAAAGGCACCTCCGGGAAGCAGGCAGTTAGTAAATTGCTTATGTAAATAGTTGGGCTGAAATAATCCTTTGTTGATGAAGGCTATGACGCGAGGCTCTGACATGGAGGATGTCCGACTTCTTTCATTGTTTTTAGGAGGAAAAGTAGCTCCTAAAGTCTCAATTCACAGCAGTATGAGTGTGTGGATTTAATAAGGGATATCCAATTATAACAGCCGCAGCATATAAATAGTATGATAGGGTTTAAATTAAATGACGGCAACTCGTGGGCTCATTAGTGGTCATTGAGAGTGAGTGTCTTTGTTAATGAGAGCTGACAGCCATAATTGGTGTTCTCGGTCATTGAGTTAACTAAATGCTGTTTGTAGGAGCTCATCTTTATGGTGCAACTGCAGCAGGGAATAAATAAACATGTCATTTATATAGGCTAATGCTAATTAGCATCATCAGACGTAAAAGAGAGGACTTGTCCTTTAGCAACATTTTCAGACTTTTACTTTAGAGGTGCTGAGATGAATGATGTTTTCAGATTGATGCTACGCTGCAGGAGTGTCAAGCTTTTCAGTGTTTGTTAGCAATGACATGAGCAATGTGTGTTTTCATTTTTATACTGTTGGAACCCCTTTTTATATCATATATTCTTGATATAGTCCATTCTCTATTGAAAAATCTTCCTCTGCTGTTTATGACACTTCCCCGACTTCTCCGGGTGTCCCTGCAGCTGTCTTTACTTGCACTGCCTGTCATGATCTCATTGGCTGAGTAATTGGGAAGACATGCATACTCCATACATAAAGGCCCTAGCCAGGATTCAAACCAGGAACCTTCTAGCTGTGAGGCAACAGGGCTAACCTGTGCACCGAACCGTGCAGCCATCAATATCAGTATTGTCTACAATGAGTTTGTAAAAATCGGCCAAACTTCCAATATTGTGCATCCCTAAAATCCAGGACTTAATTTTGCTTTTTTCCCTGGTGAACCAAATCTGTAGCAAACTGAACCCAAAAGCGAGATACTGTATTCAAGATACAGGTAATCAAGGGGAATGAAGATGTCATATCAGCTCCATGCTGATGCAGTCCTATCCTGTTATAAAAATGTATTTAGTTTTTAAGTGTATTGTTTTTGAAATTTGACAGTAATGACTCAATGTAGTACATTAAAGCTTGTAAGCATGGAGGTTCAAAAGTGATAATAAATGGCATAAATGCATGACAAGTGGAAGAAATGGGCAAAAGGCAGCAAAAAAGTGGTAAAAAATGGGCAAAAAATTGGTTAAAAATTGCAAAAATGGGTAAAAAGTGTCAGAAATCATTATAAGCAGTATTGAGAAACGGTAGAAAATGGTGACAGGTTATAAAAAATGTGCAAAAAGTTACAAAAAGGTGGTAAATATGGGTTAAATGTGGTAAAAAATAGGTAAAATATTGCAAGAATGGGCAAAAAGTGGCAGAAAATAGAAAAACTAAACAAAAAGTGGCAAAAATCATTAAAAGTAGTATTGAGAAGTGTTATAAAATGGTGACAAGTGGCAAAATTGTGCAAAAAGTTGCAAAAAGATGCTAAAAATATGGTAAAAAATGGCAAAAATAGGCCAAAAGTGGCAGAAAATTGGTTATAAATGTGCAACTGAGGTGGCAAAAATGGGTGACAAGCGATAAAAAATGGAAAATTGCAACAATTGGCAAAAAATGGCAGAAAATGGAAAAACTCAACAAAAAGTGGATAAGTGCAAAAGGTTGCATGAATGTGGTAAAAAATGGGCAAAAAGTGGCAACTTAAAAAGGTGTAATGTTGATTACAAGAGGTAAAAAAAAGAAGTGGGAGAAAAGGCAAAAAATGTAGGTGAAAAATGGGCAGAAAGTGGCAAACAAAATGGGAAAACTTGAATAAAAGTTGCAAAAATCATTATAAAAGCTAAAAGAAGTGGCAAAATGTGAAAAAAGTTGCAAAAAGGTGGTAAAAATGTGCAAAAAACGGCAAACATTAAAAGGGGCAAAATGACACGAGTGCCATATAAACACACTGATTGTAACATGGGTCATTTGACCCACTTATGGAAGAGTATAGGGTCCAGTCACTCGTGCATTTAAGGGTTAAATCCACACACTTGCAGCATTGCAGGCTGGGAAAAAGGATTCTTTCCCCAATGGGACATCCTGCCCCCAACCGACATGATTTCACCGGGTTATTATGATCATTTTTTAGTATATTAATTTTTGTTACTCCTTAATTTTTTCCTATTATTGTGACTGTAAAGCTACCTGCTTTTATTCTGGTTATTTTATGTAATTCTTGATTATTTCCCTTATATTCAACTGTGAATGTGAAAGTAGAGAGGAGGTTGGTTATGCTGTCTCTCTTTCTTCACACAACTTTGGTCCAACTCTCCAAAGAGAAAACAAAAGCAGCAATTTAAAAAATAACTACAAAAAAGTCTGCCTTGTTAGACTTGAGCATGCATCCATGCCCTAACACCTCTCTTGTGATTGATTGTTCTGGAAGAAGCTGTTGACCTGTAAATCGCCTGTGGTTTTTTCTCTGTACTCCTCACACGGAGGTCAAAAATCATCAGACCACAAACTCCAGCGACCTTCTGCAGGAGTGGGCTGGCGATGCCCTCCGTCCTCCCACGGCTGTCTGGCTGTGATGTTTGTGTGAATACACCCGGCAGGCCTTACATCAGCTTGGAACGCGCACAAGCTTCTCACAACTTCACACATGAAACCTGCCTCTGTTGTGACACGGGGGATTGTTTGTCAGCAGTTTGTACGAGCGCCTCTTCAGAGCTTTGATTTGAAATGAAGCAGAGAGACGGGCAGCGTGGAGGTACTAAACATTTCTCACTATACTCTTACTCATCCTCTGCCGGCCAGCTAGTGCTCCACTGGTCTATAAATAGGAGGGAGGAGATGCTGGAGTGGAGACTCTTTTGAATACATTTCCATAGAGACGCAGTCTTTGGACTTGGCTTTTATGATGAGAGAGAAGTTTTGGATTTCTGGGCTAGTTTGGTTAAAAGTGTGTATTTACATTCCCTTTCCAGTGGTGGGGAAAGTGTTGCCATAGCAGTGAAAAGATGACTCCTCTCTGCTCCCTGCTGCAGCAGAATCCGTATTTAGCTTTGGAAACAACATGTAATAGTCTCCTGTTAATCCTTGTAAACTTTACATGTCTACTTTTCCTTGAACCACACATGCATGCAGAGTTTATGCAAAGCAAACAAAGCACTGTGCCTTCTCCTGCATGCAAATATCGGTGTTGACAGACTCACAAATGCAGATTACATTTTTGTTGCTAGGTCTCTGATGTTTGGTTTTGCGTTGTGGTTGAATCTCATGACCTGCTGGCAGCCTGCATGAGGCATGTGAATGCATCCACCTCCCTGTCTTTTTGCACCATTACATTTCTAATTAAAGAAGGCCACATGTCCAGCATTTGGCAGCTGTATTGAATTATTTGAATGTTTTTGCTTCAGCTGTTTCCTACTTCTGCTCATGTGTACCCAAGTAAATCTCTAGTGTATTGATCTTTGTGTGGGTGGAGCTGTTAGACAATCCTCTGGCATTTGACTTGTAAAAAAATTGTTTTTTTTCCTCTTTGCATGGAGACTGAGAGCAAGAAAGTGCAGCCAAGTGCTAAAGTGCTTAATGGCTCAGTAACTGGTTTATGTATGATGGTTCAGTGTGAAAACAGAGCTGAGAACAACAAACTGAGAAAAGGACTGACTTTACTCTCTATTAAGTCATTGCTATGGATTTACATTTCAAGTAAAATTGCTATTCAAAGGTCATTGTGCAATTATTAAAAAGATACAATTCTCACAGATGGACTGGAATATTAATCTTGGTTTGTTAGCTTAATGCTAACACACAATGGAAATCACCATCAGGAGGCTAACGGATTTAGCATTCCGGTTGCACTAAGAACAGTCTTTTCTAACTTGGCAAAACTATGTAAAAACAGACTATTTAAGTAATGGTCAATGCAAACATGTAGAGTAAAAGAGGTAATTTCTGAAGTCAGTTTGTAGCATGTGTACAGTCTGTAACACTAGTTGTGTCACATGACACAAATGTTTTTCTTTTTTGTTATTCTAGCAAACAGCATTCAAATGCACTACAGCCACCATCTTTAACTACTACCACAATACGACCAAGAGCTGATAACAGTAATGAAAAATATTTGGTTTAAAACTGAGACATGACACTTCAGAGAAGAATCGTGCACAGAGAGAAATGCCTGCACGTTTATACAACACCACAGCAAAACCTGTGATAATTTCTTATTGAGGCATGGAGTAAGTGAGCAGGCATATCTCTCTTTCTCTCTGCAAACTGGAGGATTTGACATACAGAGATATGACCTGATGAATGTTAGAGATCGATACTAAATCAACAAGGTCTGGTATTGATTTTTTTCAGTTATAAATTAAGGCTGCAACTCACGACTAGTTTGTTAATTGTCCTGAATGATTTAATGAGAAATCAGATGCTCTTTGCACAATTACTTAATGGCTCTAATTTGATGATCAGCATTTAAAATCAACCTTTCATACTCTGTATTTTCATTATTTTATATCTTGTTTAAAGGGGACATATTATGCAAAAATCACTTTTTCAGGCTTTTCTAACAAAAATATGTGCCTCTGGCCTGTCCACAATCCCCTGAATCCAAGTACCAGAAAAATCCATTCTCTTCTCTTCTCGCACTGAAACAAGTCATTCTCAGATTTTACCCTCATGACCTCACATGGGGAGTAAGCACCCCAAGGTTCGATTGGCCCTCCCTGCTTGGAAGAAAGTTCCATCCTCCACTCATGATCTTCCTCTCAGCTTCCAGCTGAGATGCTGGATAGGTCAGTGAGTTACTCTGCTGACTTTGACCTGGGAGTTTGGTGGTTCAAATCCCAGTCAGGGCCGTAGCTTTGGATAAAAGTGTCTGTAACATTGTAACATCAGAAGTGCCACATCCATTTCCTGAGAGGAGTGTGGTCAGGGGCGGAGTCAGACAGTCATTAACATTTAAAGCCACAGACACAGAAACGACTCACTCTGAGAAGGGCTGAAAAAGAGGTGTTTTAGACATGCAAAAATCCAATACAGGAGTGTTTTTTCAGCAACAAACTTCACAGGCATGTTTTAGGGACCTCTGAGACCAATATAAACTTGTCTTCAAAGGGCAAAATCTGTCCCCTTTAACCGTTGCTTCACACTGTCTCTTTCATAAAATAGGCTGTGGAAAAGGAAGGTCGGTGTTAAATCCCCAGATCCTGCTGCCACTGCAGCCGAGGCACAGCGGAGACGTTTTAATGCAAATCAAGGAGAAGTGATGGACTTTTCTGATGGCAGTAGCCATTGTTTTTTACATTGTTTTAAGTAAAAATCTAACTGTAGACGGACAGTGCCGCTATTCTCTCTCTCTCTCTCTCTCTCTCTCTCTCTCTCTCGGCGATCAGTAAACACAGAATGATTCATGCTTATCATCAAAAAGAGAGACTTTTCCTACATAGAAATTAAGGAACAGTCTACTGATGATTGATTTATGGGTCTCTAGCAGAAAATGAATGCAATCATATTTTTGGATTGGGCAATAAGAACTGCATGCTTGACTAGTGCCAGTTAATAAATCAAAGACTGATTCTGTCATGGACTAAATGTTTCAAACTTCTCCAGCATTTTATTTTTAACAAGTCTTGAATATACAGTATTTGCCTATGAGAAGGGGAAAGGATTCAACTTTTATTAGTAGGTCCAGACAAAATTATAATCTGTTGGACCATAGTCTGAGTTGCCTGAAAATTTATGACTTAAGGGCGAGATATGAAGCAGAAGGGGTAAATCCCTCTGGCAAATCGCAGCCTGCAAACCGCTTGGACGTTAGTGTTGCACGCTCCAGAGCAGGACCATTCTCGGTGTAGCTTGGAGCACCCCAAACTGGTGATAAGTAAATCAGCACAGATCGGGTTGGCTTGGTGCTGCCAAAAGTCACAGTGGAAAAGCCGCACTGGTGGCAGGGGGCTGTGTTGCAGTTTAGACAAAGCTTCTGATCAGGACTGCTGAGGTGAGCCGTGTACATCCTTACTCCTAACCTCATATCCTCCACTCTCATCACTGTTTCCATGTCTAGCTACTGTTTAGTTCTCTCCATTAATGCATGAAAAGTCCCCAAATTAACCTTTTTAAAAGCACTTCTTGGTTCTTTCCACTAGTGATAGTGTTCCCTTACATACAGCTGTGGAGACCAATGGATTGTTTTCCCCTCTGTCAGCTCCAAAGCGTAATTGTGCTCGGTCTCTGTGCGGAAAAACCCCACTGATGCAAATATCTCTGACCCTGTTATTTCTGTCTCTGTCTTCATGTTCATCTGCAGCAGCTTCATTACTCTCCTGTTTCTCTCAGAGAGAGGACAATTATCTGCTCATCAGAGAAAGGTTACTGAGTCTTTCTTCCAAACAGGCGCTGCATAGAGAGAAAGTGCTTGTCATTCAGACGGACCGTAGGTATCAGGCCCATTATTACTCTGGGAAAATAGTTAAGCAGCCAGGAGGCAGAGGAGCCAAGCCTAGCATCACAGCAGATCAGAGATATACCTCCAGCTGAGCTTCCACCTCTGACTGCCAGAGCCTGTGCCGACCCGGGTCGAGAGGGGAACCCTGGGGAGATCCCAACCAGGATGTGAACTGGATGGGAAGAAAACAGGCTGAAGTGGGAGAGGGGAGGATGTGGGAGTTGAAGAAGAGGTTAGGAGTATTTCCTTTTATTTGGAAATAGAAACAATTGCAGTGCTTTTTTGTTTTAAGCCTTAGGCAGCATTTGGAAGTAACACAGTTGAGCTGTCTTGTAAATCCAGGTATTTTTCACCTGCATTAGGAGATGTGAGAAGCTCTTCTTAACAGAAATAAAGGATGAAGAGTAGGGCTGGGTAATATACCGGGTCTTTAAGATAGGGGCAAAAGTATTTTACAGTTTCAAGCTTTCTAAGTTGATTTAATAATCTCTACCCAATTTAATTATTCCCGTTCCACTCACTCTGTTTTGATTTCTTTTCTCTTCTGTCTCTTCCTAATATTTTAAATGCTCTTACGTCTCTGTCCTATGCTCTCTTTTTATGTAGTTGGGTTCCTGTGTTGCCTGGATTTGTCTAGGTTACTCTGGGTTTTTAGTTTTATTTTGGGTTTTATGGTGTTTTTCGGAGTAGATATGTTCTCAGGTGTTATAATATGTCTGCTGGGTTATTCTGATGTTGGAGTTTTGTCTGTCTTGATGTGTTCTTATAATTGTGTTGTGATGCTTTGCCTTAATTTTGATCCTGCTTATTGTCAAAGCACTTTGTAAACCTCTGTTTTTAAAGGTGCAGTACAAAAAAGTTATTATTTTTATCATTATTAAAAGTATTCGGTTAACTGACCATTACAACAACAGGGACTGTAATGGTGTAGTATTCAAATACATAAAATTTAATATGGCCCCCTTTGGCTGCTGTAACAGCCTCCACTCTTCTTGGAAAGCTTTCCACAAGATTTTGGAGTGTTTCTGTAGGAATTTGTGCCCATTTGTTCTGTAGAGCATTTATGAGGTCAGGCCCTGATGTTGGACAAGAAGGCCTGGCGAACAATCTCCGTTCCAGTTTATCCTAGAGGTGCTCAGCGGGGTTGAGGTCAGGGTTCTGTGTGGGCCAATCAAGATTTCCAAACCAAACTCATCAAACCATGTCTTTATCAGGGGTGGGAGAAATAATCAATACAGCATAGTATCGCAATATTTTGTCTAGTGATATATCGAATTATCTCGTACACCAAGTGAACTGAAGTCTACGATAATGGAAAAATAAAATCAATGGTTTGGACTATTGTTTGTCCAGTGAGGTGGGCAGAGGTGGTGGTCACAGAGCAGGAGAAAGGACAACAAACATGGCAGCACCAGGGGAAGGACATTAGGCATGCAAGCAGGACACAAACAACATGGACATGACACATGAGCTATGCAAGAAGTGCTACATGAAAATAAAATACTGTGAAAATATGACAAACATGAGGGCAAGACTAATTCTAAATCAGCTAAACAGTTGAAAAAATGGTATATATCGCAATATATGGTATTGCAATACTCACTGTATTGCAAAATGTTTAAAAGCGCAATAATATCAAATCGTGATAATATATTGTGGGGCCACTATACTAGTGTATAGTCTTTGCTCTGGGGCACAGTCATGTTGGAATTTTAATTTCACATTTCACATTCAATTTTACATCTCACAATTAGGACTCAAACTTTGGATTTTGACTTTTCATTTCGTACCTTGAGCTTTTCAACTCATAATTTTGACTTCTCATATAATATTTTGAGCTTTAAGATTCATAATTCTAATTTGTTAGTTCATATTTTGACCTTTTTGACCAGTTCTTTTGTATTTTAGATCATATTTTCAACTCAGAACTTTGACTAATCCCATAGTTTGACCTTTTGGGCTCACATTGTAAAATCTTAAATCATATTTTGACTTTTAATTTCATGATTACAATTTTTTTTCATATTTTGACCCTTTAAACTCATGATTTTGCCTTTCTTTCTAATATATATATATATATATGCCTTTAAAAAACAGAATTTTTCAATTTCAATTTCATGTTTTGACCTTTTTGAACTGCTAAACTTACTTTTCTCTGACTGTGAGCCTTCAAACTTATCTTTTTAACCTTTTAAATGTCAAAATCATTTATCATCAGTATCATATCATATTTAGTTACTGGTCAAATGAGGTTGACAGTCTCTGGTTAAAAAGGTGACCCTGATAGGCTCTCAGGATGGACCTGAATCCAGACTCCGTCCCCTGCTGTGATTGAGTTTGACACCCCTGACATAGTTTATATTTCTTATGATATTGTGCATTCCTAGCTGTGAGTTGTGATTCCTATCTGGCTCTGTCTTCACTCCTCCATCTTTCCGGTAATCGCCATATTCATCTTGAGTGATTGGTAATGAGGCTGATTGGAGTTGGATTAAATTACATCATTTTTAGTCCACACTGCCCAACCCTAGTCAGAAATGTCTACTTTTTGGGAAATAGCACAATTAGTGTTTTTTTTTTTTTTTCTGCAGCCTTAGGCAACATTTTGAAGTAACACAGTAGAGCTGTCTTGTAAATCCAAGTGTTTTAGACCTGCATTAGTAGACGTGAGAAGCTCTCCTTAACAGAAATCAAGGCTGCAGAGTGCACTCTACTCACAGAGGTTTGATTTTTCTGAGAGGTAAATAGACCGGTCCCTGCAGCTTTCCAAAGGTCCTGATGCTGCTGTTGCCTGGGAAACACTTTGCTCACTGAATTTGTCCCTTTTTCCAACAGAGAATCGAAGGTTATCCGTTTATTGTCTCCTCTTTGCTCTGCCTCTTCATTCCTGATGTCTTCTTATGTAAAAGGATCCAGTAAAACATTTCTCCATGCAGTCATGTTTTTAGTAAAAAGCCTTCACAACTCGGCAGTCCGGCTCCGGCACCGCCTGGCTCTCTTCACTTCCTTCCGTTCAGATTGCTCTTTGAAATAAATGTAACGCTACGATGAGCAGGCTGTGACAGTTTTCATTCCCATCTTGAATTATTGAATCGCCTATGAGGCTTTCCCTCAAATTAATGCTTCCTTTGATGCAAAATTGAATATAGATCCTTATTCTGTCAAATGTAATTTGAAGAGTGTTTCTCCTTCCCACTTTTAGTATTATTTCATCACAAAGAGCCCAGGGGAAAATGCATGAGGTCTCATTTCTGCAGACTGGTGCTTTATTGCTGTTTGCCTCATATATCTCCATCTGAACCCTGTGTTCATCTTCCATCCTACGCAGCAGAACACAGTTTGTATGTCTAAGGCAGTGGGAGTGTCAGAGACGGTCAGGTTCAGCAAGTCTGTTCACTCACAGAACAAACTGAGCGGGATTCATTGATCACAATAAGGGCTGCTGGGCTTCCCAGCTTCTGGTGAAGAAAAGAAAAGAAAAGGCAGCCACTGTTGGATTGCAATAACAGAGCTTCAGTTAGAAAAATAACATCATTATGCAGATTTGGAGAAAGTCAGCCGGCAAGTTTTGTCTCTCATGAGGAGAAAAAGAAATGACTTTTATAAAGCTTGCTTGCTGATCAATCTTTACTGATGCATTTTAGTGAGTCAGGAAATCTGAGCGACAATTGGCTTTCATGACACAGCTTCAAGCTGATTGTTTGTTCAAGTTGAAATTTTTAATCTTGAATGGATTTTTCAGTTGCTCATTTATGCAAATATTTGTTCAGAGAGATGAATGAGATCTTGTGAGAGGATTGTGTTTGCCGCTGCTACCACTTGGTATTAATTTCCATTTCTGTATGAGTTTTGGATTTAATTACTGACATTGTTTTTTTTTAAATTTTGTGTCATTTGTATTTTGTCTGAATAAAGACTGTGGAATGGTTGATTTGAAAAACCACAATCAGGGCGCCGGCTTAGCTCAGTTGGTAGAGCAGGTGTCCTGCAATGGTGACAGTCCTCAATGCTCTTGCTAGCGCTGCACAATTTGGTAAAAATGTGCAGTTGTACTGGTCTGATTTGTAATTATGATGTAATTTAAATGAGGAATGGCTATTAAATAAGGAGGATAGACCAAGTGGTTGGGTATTCATGCGCAACTGCTGTAAGATTCTATTAAGTGACATCTTTAGTTCACTGCTAGCTACTGACTGAAGTGTACATGTTTTTGCTAAGGTATTGGAAAATGATTGGCTTAAAAGTTGACCAATGCATTAACTTGAATCTCTTAGTGAAGTTGAACAAAACCGCAGCAAAACTGTTGGTACATTCACTGAGGTGTATGGGGAACATGGGGAGTATGTCACATGCACGTGTGTCTCAATTAGGGCTGGGCAATTAATAGAAAATTAGATTAAATCGCAATATCACAATATAGTCACTGATGTTCTCTGTAGCTACTTTCACACTCCCTCTCTTTTCCGTGTCTGTTACGCCTTAGTTCCACAACGCTGTTCTGTATGAAAGTGACCGCTCCGCAATGGGGGGGGTCGATCTCGCCCCACGAGTGTGTGTTGCTGTCTCCATAAACAGGAGATTTAAAAACCAGCGCGGTTTAATCGAGCAGCATTTCATCGGAGAAAACAACAGGGGGATAAAACAAAGAATAATGTGGATTAACTTGAGAGACTGCGAGGTTAGAGAGCTGATCACACTCTGTACAGGAGAGGAGAGAGCAGACACATCTCTGCTCACAGCAGCGTCTGAAAAGTTCCATGATGTGTTCAAGCGAGCTCGGTACTCTGAAGTTTCCGACCTCCGACGTAAATACATGTGCTGTGACACTGCTTAAAGTCGGACCTCCAACTCAGAAACATGGGGGAAAAAAGTCTATTGGATCTAATCGATCAAAATGAATGTTCATGTTATTTTTCCAGTATTTCATTTAGAAAATACAAAGTTTTGAACTGAGAAATCCAGAGTTTTGAGTTTCATTGAAAGCAGCAGCTCAGGCAGCGGCTGCCATCTGATTACGGGACGCCGGGGTGTGTGAGAGCTCGGGCATGCACGACTCTGTTACACCTTTGTGTGAATTGCTTGGAACAGAGACGGGCATTCCTTTTCGCCTTTATTTTGGAATCTCTGTGTAAAAACGGCTTGTGGTGGCAAGTTCTGGCGCCACATGCGTCATCGTCCACCGTATCAGTTAATAGAACAATTCAGCTGTAGTTGGTTTTAACCTGTGTAAGTATGAAACACAATATGTAGACTGAATATTTTGAGCTCTAATGTTGTGATTGGACCCTAATTGATCAGCAATACTTCCAAATATCCATAGGTTTACATCTGAAGAAATGTGGTTTTAGGGTTTTAGTCACTCTTTCTGGACAGTTACGGGGTTAAAACAATGATGAGTTCATGTGAGGTAGAAATAAAAATAGCTACATGCTTACAATGGTTTCATATACTACAAATATGTGTATTAGTCTTGGTTTGTTCTTTCATCTTTGTCTAATTTAAACTGTAAAGATATGATCTGTGATCTGTAAAGCAGCCTTAATCCTGAGCCTTCAGATTGATTGCTTTTATCTAAAACCAAACGTCAGGGTAGAGAGCAATATGCTTCTCGTTTGATTATTTCTACTCTACTCTGGGTGTAACATTTCCCCTGGCTGTATCTTCCTAAATCAGATATTTAGATGTTAATATGCTCATAAGAGTCAAGTTTGCTAATTGTGTGGGCTGGGAGCTGCAGCATTAACCACCACTTGACTCGCTGGCCCGTCCTCTCACCCATGTCCCTCTCCAACGGACTCCTGTTTGCTTCACTGCAGCAAAACATCAGGAAGTAACTGCACTGACCTGCTAAAATATGGCTGGCCCTACTTAAGAGCTGCTCTATGTTAGATATTATTCATGCAAACTCGACACTTTGTGCTGCTCCTTCACATTTAAAGTTTTCCATCAGCAGCCACTGTGATGCTTTTATTGCCAAGCAGCTGCTGGAACAGACAGATATCGCCTTCGGCATTCATGATGCTGATGCACATCTAGATTCACTTTTTGTTGTTGGGAGGGATCTGAAGGTTTTGTGTTATCATGCATTGAAGTATTGGTGGCAGAAAACACAGGCCTATCTCATTTATTTCGCTTATTTTTCTCTCCAATGCTCTAACTTTTCAACCAAAGCTTTTCTATTATCTGTTTATTTTCTTCATCCTCTGCACCTCCAGAGAGAATACCCAACAAAACATTCATGCATGTGCGAGCATAAATGTCAAATAGTAGCCCTGTTTTTAAAAACACTGCTTTTGTTTGACTTGACCTGCATGCACTGTTCCCTTTCTTTCTCGTGTGTTGTTGTGGTTTATCCTTTGTCTTGCAAAGTAGTAGTAAAGACATGATGATTCAAGAATCGAGGCAGCCACAGCTGTCTCATTTTGGCTGAGTTGTGGATGATTATCGCTGTTTGGTTCAGAGTGAAATCTTTTAAAGAAGTCACGATCAAGATATTATTTTCATTTCAGAGCAACATCCTGACACACAATGAAGGCCACTTTGTCTTAGCTCAATTGACAACCTTAGCTGGGTTACTTGCACAAAGAAAGCAACAAAACGTGAACTCCAAAAAGTCTAAATTCTGCCACATTAACCAGATATCACTGGACGTCAGTGAGTCATTTTGTCCATGCGCCCCTACATATTTCTTCATGGATAACGGTGTTAAACAGTGCAGAAGAAGCATTTTGAAACTGTCCCAGAGCTCAGAGTCCTGGTTTCAGACCACACTAGTGTAGCAGTGCAGCACTCATTTAAATGATCAGTCTTAAAGTCAACACATTCACAGATCAAAACACTGGGAAGAATAGCTTCACTCTGTCAGTGTGCACCTAAGATTCTGTTTTGAAATGAAAATAATTAAATTTAAAATGCACAATCAAAATTATAAAAATGATCAAAAGTTGATTGTCTTTTTCAAATGGACAGGATAGCTGAAGTGAGACTGGAGATATGTGGGGGGAGAGTGGGGGCAGACATGCACCAAACATGCAACAGGATCAGGATCTGATCCCTGCAACATGTAGTGCTGCACAATTACATGACCACCTACTTTTTCACAGCTGTTACTTTCAACAGTAGCAGCTGATAGCTGAAATTCACAGGTTACACCAGGAGTTTAGTTACTCCTTGAATGTACAGTAAATTGCTTTATCTGCATGTAGCAGACCATGACTTCGTCATCTCTAAGTCGTCACAGAAGCTGTTCAACATTCAGGACATGGTTGGTATGTCACCCATGTTGCCTTGGAGGTATATTTGGGACTGCGCCTTAAATTTCACAGCTGACGTTCACAGACTGGATGCACTTTAATGTATTCAGCAGATAAGTAGAGTCAGTGCCTTTACATTTGCATTTACTGTAGCGACTGTTGGTGTGACTTTGTGACTAGAACAACTCAGACTTTCAGATCAGGTTGTATCAATTCTTATCTCAACATGTGTACCTGAGACTTGTCACAGATTTTTAAACTTCTGTATAACACCAGAAAATTCAAATGCTCTCTATAGCCTAGGCACAGGCACCTAATAAAGGGTCATTTCTTGTTTTTAGTCTTGAAAAATTGCAGGCAGACTCCTACACCAAGCTTAAGTCGCACAAATACTTTTGCAGCTTTTTGGCACTGAAACATCACAAATATTTTTGATGGTATTGATCTTTAAAATAAAGATTGTTTAACTTTGTAAGACATGGAATTGGAAGAATTGATCTATCAAAATTTTGGAGAATGTAGTGTACCTGATGTGGTGTTTAATAAATCATCAGACACATTTGTAATGTCTGCCTCCTTTCATATTTTTCAGTCACCCCCTGCCTGCAGCATGTCTTAAGACAAACCAGCTAAGTCCTCAGTCTCCCCGGAGACAGATGACAGGGCCATAAAGATGTGACTGATGATCGTCTTGAGTTACACTTAGGCTCAACTTAAAGTTGAAGCTGAGCTGCAGTGAAGTCGCTCTCTAAACTGTCTGTTAGAGAGCCAAAACAAGTTACCATAGATGTCTTTGGTAAATCCTCTATTTGTCTGTATGGACTGAGTTTGTCCAGACTCAGGGCAGGAGTTTCTGGTCAATTTCTGACCAGTTGACCCTCCAGACTGAGGGGTGGGGATCTACTTAGCGACTACTGTCAGTGCTGTTATTCATCCAATATTATCTGGAATTATGAGGTTTTTTTTCATCAGTTATTAAATAGTGCTGCACAATTGGGTCATAATGTGCGATTGTAATTTTACTGGGCGATGGTGGGACGATATAATCCTAGAATGGTACCTTGAGTCTGCTTGCCTGGTTATCAATAAAAATGCAGAGAATAATGATAGTTTTTAAGTATGTATTACTCAAAACATATACATTTTAAATTGCCTGAAACAATACATAACCTGAAGTTGAATATTTTCCAAAAAATACAAGTTTTTCCCTTTTTGAAAATGTAGATAACTGCCCAGTAAAATCAGCCTGATATTGGTACCTGCAGGTATTCCCTCAAAAAAAAGAAAAGGAAAAAAGATTACTTGTATCAGCAGGTATCAAAATTTCTGTTGATATTTACAACCGATATGTGGGCTGATAATATCGACTGTAAATATTCAAAGTTTAAAATAAGTTAGTGGAGTTTTAGGCTGGACAGACAACAGACCTGTGTCAGTTCTGTCTCTGAGCTCTGATATGCATTGTCAGCTGTGAGGCCTTCCATAAAGAGGTGTGTGCCTTTCCAAATCATGTCCAGTCAGTTTGATTTTCCACAGGTGGATTCCAATCAAGGTGTAGAAAAATCTCAGCAAAGATCAAGAAATGGGAGACGCCTGAGCTAAATTTTAAGTGTTGTTGTAAAGGGTCTGAATTAGGGCTGGGCAATTAATTGCATCACGTGTCAACATGTGTGTAAATCAATGTGTCACAATACCAGCTGATACTTTTTTTGCAGCAGCAGAGATTTTTTTTTCACTTTGTCATCATGGGGTACTGAGTGTAGATTACTGAGAAAAAAAAGTATTTTTTTCTGTCTGCATCATCAGACTGCAACATTACAAAACTGGAAAAAGTGAAGGTGGTCTAACTACTTGAATACACTGTACAGGGTTGCCAGGTCTGCGGTTTCCAGTGGAACGAGGCTACTTTTTACGTTCTGCTGCAAGTAGATTTTTTTGTCCGAGGGTTAAGCGGACTCATTTTTTATGTCTTGTGTATGTGTATTTAACAGAATCAACGACTTTATTTACAACAAATCAACCAGCAGAGATGCTGGAAAACATAGAACATGGCACACAACTACAGATTGGCTGTGTCTCACTGGCACATAGACACACACGCCACACATAGAAGCTGCACACCGGCATGCACACGAGCAATAGCATATATGTGGTGTGGGAGAGGTTTTACTGGCTTATGTTGATCTTCAGCGTTGGGCTTGGTTCTGGGTTGGTTCTTATCGCCCATTGGGCTAGATTTGTCACCCAGCCCTGACAACCCTGACACTGGGTTCTTAAATGTATTGAGAGCGTCTTGGAAAAGGTCTAAAAGGACTAGATTAGATGTCAGATTTTCTGTATATACCCTGTGTGATTAATCGACGCTCAGATTTGGTTTTTGATTGTGGATCACCTGAACTAAAAAACATCAAGAATTAGTTTGACTGTCTTGTACTTCTGATGCAGCCTACCAAGGGATCTGAATTTAATGGTTAGGCCAGCTAACCGTGTGCATCCCTAGTTTAGGCAGAACATTTGTTTTGTTTTTGGCCTGAACTGATATAAAAAATATTAAGAATTAGGTTAACCAACGATATTCTGGTGGAGAATACATAGAGAGAGGTGTTCAGTCATTTAGCCCACTAACTGCACGTGTCCTTATAAGCGCTGACTCATTCTTAGACCAACAATCTGTGAACAATGGAAAAATCATCACAGCTTCATCTGCAGGTTATGCAAATTAAACCAAGTGATTTGGGAGCCTGCCAATAAGACGTACTATTCTAAATCCACGTACAACATTTGGCTTAATTTCTGAGTGTTCTACCTCATTATGGAAACAGTGAATGTTGATCTTGACTACTTAAAGGATTGCAAATGTGCCCTTTTTTCTATTCCAGTGTTATAATTTACCACGGCTATTCATATCGTGTTGTGTCAGTAGGTGGTTCTTGCTATTTGTGGTTTTCACAGATGCTCAGTATGAGTGCTTTGTAATGATTACGCACACTGAGAGAGAGAGTCGTGCAGACATGCAGAGAAACGCACTCAGACAGATTTCTCTCTGGCACCGTCACTCCTCTCGCTCTCTCACGTGCATCAGCTTCCTCCCCCTCACGCCCACACTTCCTCTCTCTATGCTGCTGATCGTTAACTTCATTGCTATTGGCTTGTAGGATATCTTTTGTATGATATAAAGCAAACAGCACATTCCACACTACAGAGTTTTGTTTTTGCATCAGTTCCCAGAGTGTTACAGCAGTCTGTTTCTTTTGTCCTTTTCATACTCTTCATCTTCAGTTTGTTGTTTTTACAGGACCTACAGCCCTGCCTTTAAAAGCTTGACGTAAGAGCGAGGGCTTTAAAAGTGTGATAAAGCTGGTGATGTTTGTTCTGACATTTCCAGGCCATTCAAGCTCTCTAACAGTACCAGCATTGTTATGGTGCTGCTCTCTCAGCCCCTCTCAGCTTTATTTGGGTAACACCTGAGGCAATAAATCAGCAAATATTTTTATGGAAGATATATTTTTCCCCAGCCTGCATCGCCCTCTCTCTCTCTCTCTCCTCCTCCTCCTTCGTTTGTCTGCTCTCTTGCTCTTAAAGTCCCCGGGACACCTGGGGATGAAGCAGCTTTGTCGTCGTGCTCCATTATGAATGAAGGCACTTCGCAGCCCGCCCATTCATCTCTGCTGCGGCAGGAGAGGCTGAGCTGTCAGCCCTGCTCTCTGCACACTCCGCCTTCATGACCCTGTTTGCGTCTATGTGTGTATCCCATGTTAACAGTGAATAATTGGCACAGAAGTGTTTGCATCATGTATGTGTGGGTGAGCGTGTACAGCGTGTTTCTCACTTGATTAATGGTGCAGGCAGACATTGACCGTGCAGCCCTCGCCCCTTCTGTCTGTCTCGTATTGGCTTGTAGGAATCCTGCAGTGAGGCTCTGGTGATTTCTTTGCCCTGCAGCAAAGCAAACACAATCACACACGTGTACAGTCAGCAGAGAATATACCCTTTTTTTTCTTGAGGATTCAGTTTTTTCCATCCCTGTACCACCTCTGATACCAGGATCTGCCACACAGCTGATTGAAAGCAGAGAAGATACCACATGAGACTCATGTATAATTAAACAGCTCCATACTACAAACCCTGCCCTGATGTGAAATGCTGTCATTTCTGTGTTGCCTGCCTCAGAGAGTGACTGATGGACAACCTTTAGTCAGCCATGTAGCTTAAAATTCATTAATCAAAGGAGAATTCAAAGTAAAAGTCATGAATTTCAAATATATAAGATTAATAACATCACTATCATTTGTTTTTTTTTGCTTAAGAACATTCAGTACATAGTTTTTATTAACTTCTTGCCAATTATAAGACACTTTTTGATTAGCTTTAATCACCTGCATGCACATTATTGCACACTATTGGCTACTATTTGGCTGTGGATAAATGCATTTTGTTTTTAATTTACACTATATGGACAAAATTGTTTGGCCACACCTGTTAATTATTGAATCCAGGTGTTTCAGTCAGACCTGTTGCCACAGGTATATAAAATCAAGCACCTAGCTATGAAGTCTACATTTGCAAAAAATGTATAATCCTAAATGGGTCATTCTTAAGAGCTCAGTGATTTTATGCATGGTACTTTGATGGATGCCACCTTTGCAATTACACAGAATTTTTGTGAATATCCATCCCTGCTGGATATTCCACGGTCAACTCAGCCTCAAAGCCTCGAAGCAGAAGAACATGTCAAATCAGAGTGGGGGTAAACGATTGCTAAAGTGCATGGTGGTAAAAATTCTTCCCATGGCATTAATGTAAGCCCACAATCAGGGAGAGCTGCAGGCCTCACATCACCAGGTCTGATGCCAAGCATCAGATGAGTGATGTAAAGCACACCAATACTGGCCTATGGAGCAATGGAAACAAGTTCTATGGAGTGATGAATCACGCTTCTCCGTTAGGGAGTCAGATGGCGAATGCCAAAAGAAGGTTGCCTGCCTGACTTCACTGTGCCAACTGTGAGGTTTGGTGGAGGAGAGAGAATAGTATGGGGCTGTTTTTCAGGGTTTGGGCTAGGCACCTTATCTCCAGATAAGGGCAATCTTTATGCTTCAGCACACCAAGACATTCTGGACAAGGCTGCTCTTCCAAGTTAATAATGGTCAGGTGTTTGGATACTTTGGTCTGTACAACTGTACCATTAGGCATAGGCTGATCTTGAGGGTAGCAGAAAGCTAGCCTTAGCTTTAGCTTTGTCTGTCTATATCAATATGGTCTGAAAACATGGCTATCTCTCTCCTGGCTACATCTAAGGGTTAGATGTACCCATTGCAAATGATTGGGATTGAGAGTGCTGGACTACTACTACTTGTATTTGAAAAACTCTTTCCCAGTGCTGACCTCAGCAAAAAAGGGACAAAAGAAATCACAATCTTGCGCAGTGAAAAGCCGTTCAGGACCAATACATTATTTCAATCTTCATTTTATCCTGATTTTTTTTAAACAAGATTGAAAGTTGACTTTGTGTGTGAAAACACATGCTAGCATGTCCCGATTACTATCATAAATCAATGTCTTCCCCCCTCCTCTTATCCCCACATGTTCACCTCATGTCCTTGGGAGAAGAGGTCGAGGGTTTGATCCTCTCTGGATATGAACATGATGATGATGTTGTTAGTCTGAGTCCTTCACATCCCCTCCGCTAACCTGGACAGGTTATACCTCCGTCTCCTTGATCTCCTGTCTTATACATCTGCCTCTCATCCAGGGAACCCCTTTTTTATAAGTGGATCAATTCTCCTTAGCTTTAAAGACTTTGATTGGAGAGCGGTCACTCGGCAGCCCCTCACCCCTCTCTTTACCCCGTGTGCAGGCTCTGGGTAACAGAGTGTGCTTAATGTGTTGGAAATTTCATTTAGCTCTCTTCTTCCTCCTCCTCCTCTCTCCTATCTCTCTCTCTCCATCTCTCTCCTCGGTGACTGGTGATTGCCTGCAGCCTCCCCGCTCACCAGCATCCTCCCTCCCCCTCCACATCTCCCTGGGGCTGACCGCCTTTCACTACAAGAGAGGGAGATGCAAGGAGGGTGAATGAGCAAGACAGGAAGAAGAATGGAGAGAGGAAGATAAGGCAAAGTGGAGAGATGACCTGATCACTTAAACTGAACAATAAATGTTGATCACTTTGGTGCAGAGTCATTGAGAAGTTGCAGCTCTGCTGACAATAGGACTTTGGGAAAAAAGCACACAGACTCTTATAGTCAACATGCAATATTAAATAGATGTGCATTTGAACAAACGAAGACAAGATGTTGGTAAAAACATCAGACATGCTTCTGCATCAGCTCGTTTATTGCCTGCATGAGCTGGTTAACTCACTAAACTGGGAACAAATATCACTCCCAATCAGTTCTTCCCATTAATTATGCCTCAAGCAGCTTCTGCATTCACTGCACCGATAAGATCTTCTGCGTGATAACGCACCCTCATGAATACACCAACACACATTACTGCTGTCAGTGTCTTGACATCCACTGCTCAGTCATGGGGTTTCTTTTTAGAGGCTTGTTAAATCTTTGTAGAGGTTCCAGTGTTAATTCGTTCTCATTAAAAGCTTCCTTTTCTGCCTTTTACTATGCACAAGGTGGCCTTACTGTCAGCTTAAAGCGTCACGTGATATGGACATAGATTTGCTGAATTACCAGTCACAGGAATGCATCTACTGACTTAAATTTGACACAAGCAAGGACAGCTGATGTAAATAGACCAGCAGGGCTAAGCCTTTCCTCTCTGATACAATAAAGATTATTCTTCAAATAACTCACAACAGATTCTTTTAAGTTTTGGTGGAACCTACAGAAGCAACCGGGCCTAAAAGTTACAAAACTTTTTAATATCTATAAACACATAACATGGACAACAATCTTTGGCCACACCTGTTAATTATAGAATTCAGGGGTTTCAATCAGACCTGCTGCCACAGGTGTATAAAATGAACGGAGCTATGCAGCCTCCATTTGTGATGCACAGTGGGTTGTTCAGAAGAACTTGATGACTTCAGTTAGAAAGTGGAAGCATTTAGGAACAGCAGCTACTCAGCCACGAAGTGAAAAAACATGTAAAATCACAGAGTGGGGTCAACAACTGCTAAGGCGTATGTTATGTAAAAGTCACCAATGTTCTGCTGATTCCATAGCTGAAGAGTTCTGACTTTCACATGCATTATTGTAAGGACAAAGATTGCACAACAGGACATTCATGAAAAGGGTTTCCATGGCTAAGCAGCTGCGTGCAAGCCTCATCATCATCACGTCCAATGCCGAGTGTTGGATGGACTGTGGAGCAGTGGAAATGTGTTTTGTGGACTGTTTGGCAGTGAGATGGGTGAGTCTGAATCTTCAGTGAAGGGCAGTCTAAATTCTTCAACCTACCAAGACATTTTGGGCAACGCTTCTCTTCCAATTTTGTGGCAACAGTTTAGGGAAGGCCCTTTCATATTCCAGCATGACTCTTCCCTAGTGCACAAATCAAGGACTATAAAGACATGGTTTGATGAGTCTGGTGTGGAAGAACTTGACTGGACTGCTCAGAGCTCTGACTTTAGCCCCATCAAGAACCTTTGGGATGAACTGGAATGGAGATTGCTCGCCAAGCCTTCTTGTCCAACATCAGTGCCTGACCTCATAAATGCTCTACAGAATGAATGGGCACAAATTCCCACAGAAATACTCAAAATTCTAGTGGAAAGCCTTCCAAGAACAGTGGAGGCTGTTATACCTGTAAAATGGGAGGCAACTCCATGTTGAAGGACATGCTTTGAATACAATGTCATTACAGTCCATGTTGGTGTAATGGTCAGGTGGCTGAATACTTTTTTCCACATTGTGTGTTTTATTTTCTTCAGAAGCCCAAGCACTGCAACATACTGTTTAATTATTTTTCTGTAGTGTAAAAAAGTGATGATAGATTACTTTTAAGGATGCTGGGAGAAAAATGTCCCAGCCACAGCTGGACATTAAGTATCTGCAAGCCTAGTAAGCATGGCACGGATTCCTTCGTGCCATCCTAAGCCTCTTCAAAATCGGTCTTGTTTCTTCCTCCCTTATTCTACATAGCAATGAAATCCATGGCTAACATCAGCAGAGTTTCAGCATAACAAAGGAGAGCAATGCTTTTGGTGAGTCAAATGTCAGTCAATCGAAACAGATTTTGAGGTTAGATTTATTTCAAATAGAATGGAATATCTTCATTGTCATTGCAGCATGCATAGCAACACTGATTTTGCAACTCTCTGTAAATGTAACACTGAGAAATATAAATAGCTGTCATAAAAAGATGCCGTATAAATAAATCAAGACAGGAAATTTAAACAAAACAGTAGCAGAAGAGGCAGATCGGTCTGACTTGCAAACATGCAAGTGATGCAAAAAGGATATAATACAGACACAAAATAAAGCAGTGTTTCTTTGTAGGACTGCACTATAAATTTGAATTTTGCTTTGCCTTTAAACACTTTGCAAAAGTCTGATTTATTGCAATGAATTAGAAAAACTGTTTTCTGTAATTGGGCTCTTGTTTAAAAACTCAGCATGTGTACATCTTGAGTGTTGGATGTTGCTTTCACACCATTTGATTCAGTCAGAAGAAGCTCAAACTACCCCCAGATTTATCGGTGCCAATGAAACAGTTCTTTTAGGAGAAACATGCTGCATAAACAAGCACGAATCACAGCAGATGGACTCTAAAAACTGTGAGTTTTGGGTAATATGCACTCTGTTATATTTGTTTACTCACCCCTCTTCATACTAGTGAAGCTGCATGTTTTACTGTTATTGTGCAGACCTTCTGCTTGTCTCAGACACTCCTCAGTGGTCACAAAGACCGTGAGCTGACCTGCTGCTGACATCTCTTCAGCTTAATTCGAGTTGATTAACTTATTTTTATTTTAGGACATGCTTGACAGCAATCATGTTCCATCCTTATAATGCTTTTATAAAACATGTGTGACTTTTATATTGCACTGGTATTGGAGGGGTGCTTGCATCAGCCCATGCTGAAGCCTATGCATCATAAGAAATGGTTTGTGTAGGGACATCTCTATGAATATGGTGTGTTGAAGTCCTTTTAGGAATTATTTTAGACTTTGGATGGTTTTCTTATTTGTAAATGTGGCACTCAGTATTCTCTCTTCCTGCCTTCACACTTATTTTCAGTCTGGTGCATTTATTTGTTGGAATTTCACCCTGCAGTGACTTTATTAGCTGAGCTGTCGAGGGTATACATACAAGACATTACCAACTGTTTCCTTGTAGTGAATTATTCTCAAAATTAAATTGTTGAGGCTAATCGGCTCTGGGGTAGACGGAGCTGAAAACACACAGTGTGATGGCGCCTTCACACAGCACACCCACAGGCCTGTTTGACTGCGCAGTCTTACACCGAGGCCCACTTAACTTAGCATCTGCGACATCTAAGATTAACCATTAGCCGATCTGAGCTGTGAGATGTCTTGCATAAGGGGACATCTGAGCATGCTGGCTGCTTGCTGATGAGCCGTTTCCAGTAATTAAAGCTGCTCCGGATCACATCGGTTCAAACACGGGAATGTGCAGAGCTGGCAGAATGCTGGAGTCTGGCCTTGGCGAGGAGCTCATGTAAACACCTCGCTACGTGTTACTGCAGCTCAGGCAGCGCTCAGATGTCAAGCACCGCAGACTGACAACATGTGAAGCATGACGGATAAAGAGTTTGTGTGATTGGGGCTACCTGAGAGGACTGAGAGCGAGGCATCAGACAGACTTCAGGTTTTGATATGTGTGTGATCAGTGGTCCCCAAGCTGCAGGGAGCTCATAAGACAGCGTGCCATAAGTCAATCTGTAAATCAATACCAGCAGACTGTGGTTGCTAATTTTCTCCCTGTGACAAGGAGTGTAAAACAGGACTGTCTCTCAGGGTCCTTAAAGTGTCACATGTGATGCAGGTGAACTTTGTTCAGATGAATGGTATGAAGAATTGCCACTAAATGTAGGTTTTTAACTCTATTTTTTTTCTATAAACATATTTTCCCAGCAGTTTCTTCAGTATTCTCTCACCCACTCTTAAAGGGCATTGTTGCAGGTGAAGACTATCACTACTTCTGCAGACTGAGAGCCAGGTACACTATCACCTCAATGTCCTCCATTGCTGTTGTAACAGTATTATAACTGTATATTATATAACAATTCAAAGAATTTCTGTGGTTGATCATGATTAAGCTCACCTTTTGTGGCATTTTAAAATCCACTGTTTCATTTTGGATTGTTGTACTGTCTTAAACTAAGGGTAATTGACTGTAAAGCCTGTGATGAAAAACATTCAGTAGATCTTAACTGATTAGGATTAATGCATTCATGCTGACAGCCCTAAATTACATACAAGTATCTGGTACCAAAACTGAGTAGAGTCAACAGAATCAAGCTGGTACCATGAAATAGAAATGCAGCTTCAAAGCAGGACAGTCTGGCTGAGGCAGCGGCTTTTGGACGCCCCCTCATGCAGACATCTGCTGTAAGACAATGCCTCTGACAGGATGGAAATAAACGCTAAAATTTTCAAAATGAAATTGGTTTAAACCCCCAGGTAACCTTGCAGAGCAGATGGATACGCCTGTTTCTGTGTTTCTCACTTGCGAATCCATCTTGCAAGGCTCCCATCTGAACCGTTTGGGCCTGGTTAGAAAGTGACAGGACCAATCAGCATTGAGAGGCAGTACTTTCAGGCGCGGCAGAATCGTGACGTATTGAAGCAGCAAGAAGAAGGAAGAGAGATGCTGCTAAAGCACAAGTTATATCAGAACTTGACGACATTTCTTCATTAAAAGAAAAACAAAGAACAGCATTGAGTTATTTTCTTTGCTCCGATTGGCCTGTAAAGATGTGACATAATGTTCATCCAATAACCCTCCGAGTTTTTTTCAAAGGCTCTGCCCTTTCCCAAATGCTATCTATGGAAGGTTTAACAGATGGATGTGTGAAACAATCCATCTGGCGTGTCAAGTTACAGTTAGGGGTCAAAAGTTTTGAACGCCTGCCTTCTACAACCTAACTTCAAAAAATATTGAAATACCCCTTTAAGCCAGTTTTATTGACGTTGTTCTCAGCAGTCTGTAATTCTTTCCAAACACTGAAAATTTTTGTGCTTGATTCCAATTGAACTGATATTTCAGTCTGCTGAGTCAGCTTTCTATAATGGTTATCTTTTCGTCGCAGTCTTCTTTTCTCTACAGTCAAAAATGTGAAATACTTCATACGGAGTAAAGATTGATATATATTTAACAAGTTTGTTTTAGTCACTGTAAGCATTTTGTGTACAGCAATTCCTCGAGTGAATTAGAAGTTGATCGTTTTCTCTCGTCAGCGCTGAATGCTTGAAATTGAGCCCTAGAGCTGGCTCCATCACAACACTGAATGAGTTTCACTTGAACTGCAGCTTTGTGAACTAAGTCTCTTTGCGTGTTTGTTGCGTGTTGTGTTTTATCTACAAAGAAGAGGTGTCGTCAGGTGGTGCCTTTTTTCTATCAGGGGGATAAGCAGAGGCGCGTGTGGCCTGTGTATGTGTTGCATGATCCTGCTCGCTGTGTTGGAGTTGGTATCTAGAGAGAGCAGCTGCTGTCCTTTGAGGCAATCTAATCAACAGAAATAGACGGGGCATCCCCTCCCTGGGCTGCAGGCCCGCCAGGGCTGAGAGGTCGCAGCAACTTCGTTCTTCTTTCTATTTTCAGACAGAACAAATTGTCTCATTTCAGATCGCATTGATGCTTCTGGGAATTGATAATTTTCTTGCAAAGCATTCTTTTTTATCTGCCAGCTTTGTAGTCTTTGAATCTTTGATGTGTTTTCATAACCTTTTAGTAAAGTGACGTACATTTCATAATATGTTTTTGTGAAGTGTTGGAGTGCAGATGAGAGTAGACTAGTAGAGGGGACTAAAAGAGCAAATGAAATAAAGTTCATTTTCAAATAAATAAAAAGAGATTTGAAATGTATGGGTCTGCGGTAGTGTGATATTGTGAGAGATTATAATCTGTCGATTTATCCAAGAATGCAGAGAGACAATAGGACTGTATCTCCCATCTCCAGTTGTCCATCCATCCTTTTCCACTTCTCTGGGGCCGTGATGTTGTGGCAGAAAGCTAAACAAGCTGACCCAGATGTGCCTCTCCCAAGCGACTCTTTCTAGTTCCTCATGGGGGATCCACAGGCATTCTCAAGACAGATGGACTACAGTGCCAGTACCTATAAAAAAGTATTTACCCCCTTGGATGTTTTACTCTATGATTGATTTTAAAAATCAATCATGGTCAAAATAATTTAGCATTTTTGAAAAAAAAATACAAACAAAACATTTGAATCACTCCTGGATTAAAAATGTTGATATAAGGATTTAGCAAAATGTCAGCAGAGGATTTGAATGGTGAATTTTCTTCTGGAAGCTGAAACGTGGAAAGAGTGGTCAAGCACTGTTGAGTTTTATTTGAGAAATATTCCAAATGCATCTCTATACACCACCTTTTACATTTCATTGTAGCTCTACTGTAATTGCACAACATTTGAGCAGTATAATGCAAAGAAGAGTAAGCTCTACAAAGCTCTTTTCAAGCAAAATCAGTGCGTAAGTAATTTGCCATTATAATTTGCTTGTGTGTGCTGTAGAGGTGGGCAGTAAACTGGTCAATACTGTCACGATAAAGTCTCTGCCACAGAATGGATTTTTTTTTTTTTTTGTTACTGGTTTAAATGCATGTGTTGTAGTGCACACACAAGGCATGACCTATCCCCAATGTTAGCATAGAAAAGTGATATGTGACAGACAGCAGCTCAGTCCAGTTATCAGCATGTTTTGCTTAGCATTACCAACAGCCAGGACACTAACTTAACATCACTAAATCATGCCATCATAATAAATGTGCAGCACAGTTAACAGTTAAAACATGCATTCTTTCCTCTCCAAGTCTGATGTGTGCAATAACAGCAACATACAGCGAGTGTGCTCGTTTTGCAGAGCATCTCTTTTAGCCTGTCTGGGGCTTTACCACAAGCTGCAATTCAGTTATGCCGTCATGGTTAACATGCAGCACAGTTAACAGTTAAAACCTGGATTCTTTCCTCTCCAAGTCTGATGTCTGTAATAACAGCAATGTAGCAGGTGTACTTGCTTTGTAAAGCATCTCTGTCAGCCTGTGTGGGGCGTTAACACAAGCTGTGAGCTGCAATGGTTGACTCAGGTTGTCTTTAGTCCATAACTGCAGCCATTTATCTTACAACGGCTAAAACCAGTGATTCTTAACTATTGGGTCAGGACCAAAAAGTAGGTTACGGAGTTTTTTCCGGTGGGTTGTGCAGGTACGTCAGGAAAAAAAATGTGGCGAAGATGTATGTATGGATGCCCTGAGTGGACATCAAGTAAAGTCACACATGTATTTTTTAAGTTTTCCTATGATGACAAGTACATTTCATCATTTGTCCCATGATTTCTACATATTTATCTCCTTTTTTTGATAACAAAGCTGGGTTTCCTAAGATAATGAGGAAATTTCCAGAGAACCTACCAGATTTCTATTCTGTCTTGGGAAAATGGAGACGAATAAGATGCATAGATTCATGTCCTTCTGTAATGATGTCCTTTTTAAACATGTTTATGTGTTCTGTGACTTAGAAAATAGTATTACTGTAATATTATGCTTAGATGAGAGTTCAGTGTGCCATCACAGGCTTTAGTTTGGGGGAATTAGGGGGGTTGAAACACCTGAATATACATTCAAATGTGTCATTTCTTTTAATTTTTGTAATACCACAATACAATTGCACATTGTCGTCATCTCTCACGTCATGTCTTGTATTCTGATTAATGATGTTTGAATGGGAGCTTATTGATTCAAACAGATGTATTATTCTGTATAGCTGTTTAACAGCAGCTTGATTCACCGCCTCAGTAAAAATGATTCAGCCTGGTTGCCTGGCAGAGATCTAGCTTTTGTAAATATCCCTCATAACAGTGTCAAACAATGTTCCTCCTACACAGCAACAGACCTGAGGAGACTCTCCTGGCAGTTCATGGACACTTTTTCTGCTTGTCATGAATCGAGGCTCCTCCCTGGAGTCTGACGCCTGACTTGTCAAAGATAAGAAAAGGAAATAATCCTGCTGCAACATGCTATCTAAGTACCAAGGTCCATCTTAATAATGAGGATTCTGAAGTTGTTTAAAGGTCTACGTCAAACATTATTTTGAAATGTGCGTAGCATGTTACATAAACTGTCCTCAAAAGTTATTTCAAGATTGAATTCTGTGCTTATAAAACTGAGAGCTGTAGGCAAAAATAATGTCATTGAATGTGTTCATCACAGCACCTGACCAGGAGAGTTAATGTTTGAGCTTGATGAGTCCTCAGCCTCTGCATGTCTGCATACTGAGAAGTCAAATCACACTTTAATCTTCTGCACAGTATCTTTATTTTCAAGGAGCTGCAGAGCTAATTTACCAGATAGCTTTACGTAAAAATAAAATCGGCGTCCGTCACCACTGTTGCATGATACAAGGTCTTTCCTCGCTTGTCAAATGTAATTTAGTGATGCTGTGCGTCGTTAGAGGGAGAGCTAATTGCGTGTGTAATAACATGTAGAGAGGGACGGTATCATGCAGACATCCATTCAGAGATGGGAGCTCTGATAGGGCATGGCAGATGAGAGATTGAGAGAATTACTGCTAAACCAAAGCTTGTCATGCAAAGGCCTCTTTTTAATGGCTGTTCCACTGATTACTATTGATTATAAATGTATACCATACATTCACTGGGAGTACAGAGGCTTAGTGGTTTGTCCTTACAGCTGACACGTGGTAGCTTTGGTCTCTGGATTGAACTCTCCTTCATGCCTGTTTTAGGTCTCCTGCTGAAGTCCAAAAACATGCAGATTTGAAAAACTGGCACACAACTGTTGCATAGTTGTGTACCAGTGTTAGGGATGTTACTCCTCTGATACAGTGATTCTCAATTGCTCGAGCGTCAAGACCACTACCACCGCCTTGATGAGAAATCACATCCCAAATTTCTGAAAATGTCAAACATTTACATTTGTTTCATTAAAAAGGATGTAATTTGTAAAAAAAAAAAAAAAAAAGAAATACATGTTTTTTATGGATGAGGAGGAATAATGCCAGTTTTGTGCAAAAATGAACTGATTTTAAAAACATTAACTCCTGTCCTCCTGCCCACTCAGCTGGTAAGACTTCGCTTCCCTTATCCTCTTACTAAGCTTTCTCTTGAGGGAATAGAGGGAGATAGGGCCTCAGCCCAACCTGATTTGAGTGACCGCCTCCGTTGTCCTCTTACTAAGCTTTCTCTTGTAGGAGTAGGGGGAGGTAGAGCATCAGCCCATTACGACAAAATTGACTGCCTCCCTCGTCCTCCCTCTTTCTTTTGAGGGAGTAGGAGGAGGCAGAGTCCTTCCCAACCTTTCGGGAGTTACTCTGCCTCCAATAGCCTATTAAGATTTTTTTAAATTTTAAATCTTATTATGTTGTACTGTATCATATGATATTGTGTCATATCACATTATGCCATATCGTGCCTTACCATATTGCGTCATATCGTATTGTATCCTATTGTAGTTTTTTCTCTTGGAAATGTATCCTTTCATAAGGGCACAAGGATAATCCTGTGTTTACTTAAAATTTAGTTGACTTCATTTTTCCATGATGATGCATATTTTTTTTCCTAAGGCTCTTGATGAATTAGCATATTATCATGGGAAAACCAGCTTTGTTTTCCCACGATGACAAGAAAAGTAAATTGATCGCTCAAAACAAAACAAAACAAAACCAAAAAAAAACCCAAGTAGAATTTACTTGTTATCACATGGAAACGAAGTAAATAAAAAGGCCTGATGTATGCCCACTTCAGGCTTCTGTACAGCACATTTGTGAACCACCAAAAAAAGCTCCACAACCCACTTTTGGGTCCCAACCAACCACTTTAAAGCCACTGCTCTAATAAAAATGTGGTTAGCCTGCTGAGTGCTACTACTACTACTAATGTGCTAAAAATAATAATGGGGAGAAGATGAAGCTTCTGGAATTTCTGAAAACATGCAAAACATCTAAAGAAAATATCAAAGTGACTTTATTTGAAATTATATTTTAATGTTGTGTTTTCATGAACGATATGCTCTTACAGCATTAAGACTGATTGCATTGTAATTCTTTTCTGCAAAATATGACACTCCATTCAGGATACAGTCTTCTGTAGTTGTCACCAGGCAACAAGCAGGCACTCCAGGAAGTCAGCCAAGAAATAGTACAACACTTTATCCTTGTAATCTCTATTTACACATTCTACATAGAGGTGTGGAGTCTGTACTCAGGGGTTGTGATTTTCACACTGTTGAGTTCCAAACTCAGCATCACAACAAACAAAAACAACATTAAAAAGTTGTTTCTTCTTCTCCTCTTGAGGACAGATGTGATAAAGCTTGGCCAAATCTACATGTTTTATCATTTTGGGTTAATGTTGCTAATGTGAACAGGAGTAAAATTCAGTATCAGCAGATATCGTCTTAAAAAAGTTAATTATCAGTAATGACAGATATAAGAATTTAAGGTTCCATTTAAAGATGGTATTTCTTCCATACATATCAGCTGTATCAGATATGGCCCTTATATTAAGGCAAAATATAGAATTGTACCATCAGATTTGGGTTATTTTTTACTTTTGTTGATGCTCCAAATGTTTTTTCTATTGGTAAAAGCCCTGGACTGCAGGCAGGCCAGTTCAGTACTCACACTCTTTTACTGTGAAGCCATGCTCTTGTGATGGATGTGGTATGTAGTTCAGCATTGTCCTATTGAAATAGCCAAAGCCTTCCATGAAAGAGATATCTGAAGTGGAGCAGATTTTGCCTTAAAACCTCTATCTACTTTTCAGTATTAAGATAAGATAAGATAAGATAAGATATTCCTTTATTAGTCCCACAAGGGGAAATTCCAGCTGTGTAAGCTGCCCATGCCATAAGCACTAATGCAACCCCATACTGGCAGAGTCCGCAGGGTACGGCGTCCATGACTCCCCTCCCCAAATTCTAACGTGACCACAGAACAGTTTTCCATTTAGCCTCAGCCCATTTGAAATGAGCTTTGGCCCAGAGAAGCAATGGCATTTCTGGATTGTGTTCATATATGGATTTTTCTTTACGTGATACAGCCTTAACTTGTATTTGTGGATGGCACAGTGGACTGTGTTGACAGACAAAGATTTTTGGAAGTGTTCCTGAGTGTATGCAGTGATTTCCAGCACTAAATCATGCCTGTGTTTGATACAGTGCTACCAGTGGGCCTGATGATCATAAGCACCCAGTGCTGACCTTCATCCCTGTCTCTTTTGCACGTAGATTTCTCCAGATTCTCTGACTCTTTTGATACTATTATGTTGTAGATGGTGGGATATTCAAAATCTCATATGATGGACGCCCAGATGGCCTAGCAGTCTAAGGCGCGACCCATGTATGCAGGCGGCCCGGGTTTGAATCCGGCCTGTGGCCTGATACTGACCTGTTGCCAGTTAATCTAATTAGTTGCAAAATTCCCTTACAGCTGTTTTAACTCACTTTTTAGCCTTCATCTGATATGTTGGTTATGTCCTATTGTGGATAAAATATGGGTTTATGGTATTTTTCAGATTTTGCATTCTGCTTTTATTAACATATTACACAGTACCCCAACTTTTCTGGAATTGGGGTTGCATAAAAAAACGTGCAAATAAATGGAAATGCAAAAAAATTCCTCATTTTACATGTGAGCAGAATACTGTGTGCGACAGAGTCCATGTTTTTAAGTTTGTATAGTAGCTAGTCAGAGAGATTGGTGAACTAAAGCTATCATAACACAATATTTTTATGGAACTGCAGAATCAATTGTTGCACACATTTCAAAACCCCGTCCCTCAGTCTGAGTAAATCCACTCCTAACGCTTTCATTTTGACAGCTCTAAATGTTCTGCTGAATGTGGACGGTTTTTAAATGTAACCAGCATGCAGCCTGACCTTTCTGGCTTCTCTCGCTGAACACAAAGAGCGGACTCGTGGAGAGTCAAAGTACAGAGCAACTTGTACTGTTAAAGTGTGTGATCATGGCCCCCCCAGAGGCCACGCTCATGCCTCTAATATGAGTAGTTAATGGGTTGTTGAGTTGTTGAGTCAAGGTGCTCTCAGTGTTTGTAATGGACGATTCCACTTTATCTCCATCTTATCTTTCCTCAGCGCCAGGAGGCAGGGAACACCTGAGAGTGTGTGTGAACTTGAAGGTGAAAGTATTTTAGTCATCCCAGTCTACCATGACCCTCTGTCATGCACCTGCCTACACACACCCACACTCACACTCACACTGGCACACTCTGTAAAATATCGCCTTACCCAAACAAGCTCACAAATGCTCACATCCTGATCCAGAGACATCAAAGCAACCAAATTTTGTGCTTTTTCCTGCAGCATGATAACTTGTAAGCGGCCTTAAATCAGAGCTAGTGAATAAACGACTGGCTGCTAATCCTGGTTGGAGTTGGGAGCAGCTGCAGGCTGGTCAGCTCTTTTATCTCTGATTGACAGTCGCCGCAGCAAGGGCCGCCGTGCACTCGCTCCCCAGCGTACGCAGGAAGTTTGTCATGACAACTCGATGGTCTTGCATGCACGGCTTCGGCTACAAAATCTATGCATGCAAGACAGTAGAGTCCAGCAGGATGGGGGGTGTAATGGTCTCCTGTGAGGTTCCAAAACAAAGAAAAACGACCTCACAGATTCAGAGACAACACAACACATTACCCCTGAACCAAAATCTTTGCATTGGCTTCCAGTTTCTTATGGCACCGATTTTAAGTACTGTAAGTGGTTTATAAACTACTTAATGACCTTCATGAATACAAAATGTTTGATAAAATAGCATTAAATGTGCAGTGTCAAATATTTATCCTGCTAACATTTAGCAGAACACATTTACTGAAAATGAAACATGACATTTTTTAGGTCTAACCCAGGATTAAATAGGTAAATACCAATTTTGGAAGTAATTAAATGAACAGTGGCTTGTTTTAGCTTTGTAAGCTTTAGACAATGTAGCTAACATAAGCTAGCTGCATTGTTAATGTTACCCTTTTAAGCTGGTGTAACTATTTTAACTATGTAGCGAATGTAGCTAATGTAGTTAAGTAAGCTTTAGCTGATGTAGCATAAGCTAATGTAGTTCCATTAGTTTTATCTTTAGCTATGTTAGCTACATAGCTATTTTACAAGAATAAAATATGGGCTTATGAAATTAACATTAACTACATAGCTAACTTGGCTATGTAACTACTGTAGCTAAGTTAGCTTTAGGTGATGTGGCATAAGCTAATGTAGTTTTAGCTGTGTAAGCTACGTAGCTATTTCAAATGATTAAATATAGGTTTATGAAATGTACATTAGCTCTGTAGCTAATGTATCTTCATTAACTTTAGCCTTCGCTTTGTTCGCTGCTTTAGAATGTTTTTTATGGAGGATGAGCTCTTTTTCCTGTAAGCAGACTGTTTAATTCAGATTTATAAAGTGTTTGGTAATTAGGTTTTTGCAGGTCAGGTTTTTGACTTTTAACTTTTGGTATCATACCCTTCACCTTAAACCTTACTCTAATCCTAATCAGAAATGTAATCTGATTTTATTTTGAAAGTTTTAGCCCAAATCACCGTCCAGATAGTGCTGCAGTCTGCTGCCAGGCTGTCTTAAAGTTAACCCCAGAAGTGAGCAGTGCAATTTAGAATCTGTTACATGTCACTTTTATTCCCCAATTTTACACACTGTACCTTGAAGTAGGAACCTTATGATGCATTTTTACAACTGTACCAGTTTAAGTTGGCTCCTCAGTGTAAGAGAGTTAGCCATAACACTGCTGGTATGAAACTGCCTTAATGTCCAACACAACAACAAACTGACATTGAGGCGTTAGCATGCCTGGTCACCAATGTGCAGCTCTGCAAGGAGGCTAGTTTCGTTCCAGAGACGGCTGCAAGCGGTGTGACAAAACACTACCTAAAAGTAAAGAATATCAGGACATGGATTTCCTGGAATAATCCAAAAAAAGGCAGGAATTTATGCCTGTGCATGGATTGATTTTAATATTTTGTACCTGGAGGGGCTGGATGTGTCCTAATCTACTGACCTTGGCACTTAACAGCCCATGAAAAAGAGGAAGTTGCAGCTGTGTTTATATGTCAATAGTAACTCTTTTCTCTCACTTGTTGCAACCCCTTTTATGCTGTCACTCGATTACAGGGATGTTGTATGCATGCATGGTTTCAACGCCTAATATCTCTGGATCTTAAATCTTGCACAAAAATGGGGTTCATTGTTGATTTTTAGACCCTAACTTATCAATGTACTCTGTATGCTCCAGTTGGCTGACAGTTGGTCACTTGTAGACAAAATCATGAGCATTTTATGCAATACTTGAGCTGATTCCCTCGTTCTTGTGCAATTTGATCTATTTGAACAATGAAAGCCACCAAAAGTTTTTTTGTCCTGCAATCCAGCCACACAACTCATTCTTGTTGTCAAAGTGAGTGCTGAAACGGGGAAAAAGAGTTTCAGGCGTGCTGTTACTGCAGCTGGGCATCCTCTGCAGGAGGAGTTGGGTTTGGTGGAGCTTGTTTCTCTAAATCTTTAAAGTAGACTGAAGCCAACGGAGGATAAAGATGCTTTGACCGGTGTCTGTCTGTTCTGTGACCCTGGATATGTTGACATGTTTTTTTTTTTGTAAGCTTTTGTGAGTTATACTTTCACTTTGTTGCCACTGGCCTTTGCCAGAACACTGTTGTTAGAGAGATTCTACACCTAATAAGGTTTCTCTGGTTGAATATTACTTCCATAAATTTAGATATACAATATAAGATTAAACCTGCAAGTCATTATGAAGTCTTTCGCATGTGGAGTGAGCTGGTGGGTGAACATAGCAGACAATTGTCGATGGTTTTCACAGTGAGCAAGTGGGCTTGATTACGAAGTGTCACTGCACATTTTTATACACAGATTTTGTGTTTCTCTCCCATTACATTTGCCTGAACAGCCAACGATACAAAAGACTTTTCCTGCATGCTCCACCTGTATGCAAACCTTGGCCTGAACCAACCTGCATTACAACCAAGCAAACACCTGAGCTGTGTTTGTAGTTATTCTCTTGTTGCTTTGGATCCTGGAGAAAGACAAAAGTGTCCACTGTGGATAGTTCAGCATAGTCCTCTCATTGAGGGCTCTGCCTACATTGTTGCTGATAAGCTAGGAGCATGAACTCCCAGCTACAGGGAAGGAAGATGGTGCTCTTGCTGTCAGCCCTACCAGTCCACACCTTTCTGCATGACCTTTTGAGGATGTTTTTGATGTTTTGATGTAGCATGATGCTACGTCAGTGTTTATGTCCCTCAGCTATCTACAATTCCCTTTATTTCTGCTTCTTTATAACCTGCGTCATTGACAAACTTTAAATCCTTTCATACTGCATAGTTTTTGGTAGCTCTAAAGTCCCCTGGAAATAGGCTGACGTCATCCATGTGGACCACATGAATATTCATCGCCTAAATTAGCCATGTACTGCCTGTATATGAACAACCCAGGTACCAAAGCAGAAGTGGGTCATAGTAAAATTACTTTGACTTTATATTAAAGGATTTTTGCACTGAATCTTAGAAGTAACACCCAATATAGCATGGAATTATTCTCTATTGACTTATTTGGTAATTTGGCAAATTGGTAATTTTTCAGCTGGACTTTTGATGTTCTATTTGCCGGATTTCAATCGGTGGAACCAGCCAGATACCGGTATATGGCTGATGAAAACTCTGCCTTCCACCTGTGTAATTTACATTGCCTACTCTGTTTCCATAAGAGACTCAAACCAACATTTTCATGGCCCTTTTTTGTCTTTTTGAATGTCTTAAAGACTTCACAAATGCACTCTGTTCTGTTTAATGTTGCTTTATTGTTTTGAGTGTATAATTTCCACTTTTGTCATTCCCTTGTTCATGTAAAGCCCTCTGACGCTTCTGTGTTGGGATTGTCCCGTACATAGAAAGGTGTCTCAGCTGTATACTTCTGTTGTATTGCACACAAAAAAGGAAATTGTCCTGGTCTGTGGTGGGAATAGAAACAAAACTACCACTTTCATGCCTCATTATTTTTAAGCCTCTTTGTAGCTCTGTAGTCAAGGTCCTGATGGAGGCTGTTGTGACAATAGCATGACACTTCTTGTATTTTCTATCCATGTTATGATGATTCCCAAATACTTTGTTTCCACTTTGGGCCAAAGATGACGCTCTCTAACTTGGCGTTTCCGTCTGTTTGTGTCTCTTCCTCAGCAGGAGTTACTGTCTGCTTCGTTCTCCCGTCAGACTGTGAGGAGAGCACATGGCCTACGGTCAGCAGCCCACTCCACACTCTTCAGCCAGCCTCCCACTGCCCTGTCTCCACAGGTTAGTATCTGCTTGCATGTGTGTGAGTGTCTTGAGGAGGAATCCTGTTGTGTGCATGTGCCTGGCTCATCAATGTGGACTACACATGAATCAAGAGCTCCTTCTAGCTGATATATTGACAGCAGTGAGCATCAGCAGCGCCAGCACTTTTCTGATGCCTTCATCACCATATTGCAGATTTTAAAGTCCTCTGGAAAGGTCAATCAGTATATTGACGCCTCAACGAGGCCAAGATTTCAAGTTGTTTGAGATCAATAATGGCCTACTGGAAACTGGCACTCAGTGTAACCGGTGTTATTTATCCTTAGAAAGTTAGTACTGTATTTTAGAGGCAGGATTGTATGAGGTTTTCTAGCCACAGCAGATGCCAGTCAGTTCAGACCGTCTGGGCACAATTGGAAAAATGATCTGCCATAGACCGACGAATAAGCTCTGCTCAGCTTTTACCACCCCTGTTAAAAATGTACTGCCATTTTGTTTTTCCAACAACCACTGGAAAGTATCAATAGTGGTATTGATAAGGACTGGGATCAATAAGAAGCATGGGTAAGGGTATCAAAAATTAACCATCCCTACTACCGCCAGTTAAAAATAATACATAAAAGAGAACCCTAGCAATATATAGTCAGGACTTGTAGTTGAGTTTTCACTATTGAACCAAACCCATACCAGCCTGCAGAGCATGTGAGCGGAGTGGAGCGATGAGATATCCCGCTCCTCGCTCACAGAGCTGTTCCTCGCGCCCGCTCATCTGCTCAGAGGGGATTCACGCCACTCTGCTAATTATCACTCCACCTTCCACTCAAATTTCTACCCGCTCTACTCAAATCACTCACCACTCACACAACAAAAACACGGAAGCGCATTGCATTCACTGGATAGGAGAGAAATTAGACACCTTATCTCGTAAAAGATCAAGAAAAAAGATACGTCTGTAAATCCTCTCACAGTGGCAATGAAGGCGCTATCGCGGTTAATCTGTTATTACCATCTTCTCGGTTTCTCCGCATCCTTTCTGAAATACTTGGTAAAGTCCATGGTGGAGAGTTGTCGTCCAGTTGCCTACAGAAAACATTGTGGACGTCTGAGCAGCTAATTATACACAGATGCATTCTGGGTGAGACATGCTTCAGACGCATGGTGTGAGCGGTACCGGAGCGAAATTGGAGCGGGATGGCGCGCAAGATAAGGTGCTAGTCCAGCTTTTTTTAAAAAACCGCTCCACGCTCCGGCCAAAATCCTTCCGCTTGCGCTCCCTGCTCGCTCCTGCTCCGCTCACATGCTCTGTCAGCCTGTGAATCAATATAACTGCGGTACAAACTTGTGATGCACCAACGCGTCAGTGGAACATCGGCTGATCAGGAATAAAGCCAGAAGGACTGCAGCAAGGCATCTCAACCCGATGGAATAACAGGCCACTTTTAACCTTCCAACTCTGGTGGATCGCCAGTGATCCCAAACATTATCTCATGGGTTGTTTACAATATCTCAGCAACCATAAGACGGATCTCTATGGAGTAAACTGTGCAAACTAATCTGATATTTACCTTTTTGCCGATCTACAGAATGCCCCTGGAGTTTATATCCCTTTCAGAACTTTTTTTAATTCAGGTGCAAAACACTATGTTTTTTCAAAGCCTTGATACTATAATTAACTGGTAAATCCAAGATAATGTTACTATTTATTTTGGAGTTTTTTGCCAAGGAAAAACTTAGCATTGTAGCTTTTAGTCCTCCATTTTGACATAATAAGTAAAAGACAACAACTTCCTGTCTGCCTGTTGGCAATTCATGATACTCCGGTTTCTTCTTCTATTGTTTTCTTGGCGGCGACGACCAATCAGGGCAAGATCAACAAGAGACAAGATAGTTGTCTGCCAGTTTGGCAAGACATAAAACAAAGCCCACTATGGCCCAAATATTCAAAGAGGTATTTGTGCTCACTAAAATGGGATTCATACATATTTTACACACTGGAATACCATGTGTGCAAAATATCAATGGGTTTTACAGAGATAAATGACAGTGATAGTTGCTTTTAGGTGTCTGTTAGAACATTTTTTTCTCCTGATAGGCAAGGCCTGTATAGGAGCTAAATGGAGATGTAAAAAGATTTGGTTTATTTTTGATCTAGGTGGGGTTTGTATTGAGTTCTATGAAATTCGTTTCATTTCTGTTCTGTTACTTGGTCTCTCTGGTTATATAACTTTCGATACCTTCATCTGGCATCCTGGCAGCACATCTATTATGATAGTCCAGGTTGTCGTGAAAAAATTGATGTCTATAACTTTGATTGTGCTTAAAAGAGTTGAGAGTCTAAGGGCATTTTGGCATAAAATATGCAGGTGGACCAAAAACAGAAAAAACTGTCTTTGGGTTCCAAGGGTTAATATGGTGCAAAGCCTCTTGAAACTAAAATGCACTATTCAGAAAGATATGCTGTGGACTTCGATCTTCCCACAACTTTAACCTTAACAACTGCTTCTCTTCATTTGATAAGCTGACAGGAGTAGTCAGCACATTAGATTCATTAGCTGCTGATGTGATCCTCTCGGTAAGAGCCCTAAAACTAGTTTCTACACACAGACTGCCGCTGATAGTGGTGTTTAAAAACAACAAATACTACTTTATTAGAGGCTGTCAGCAAAAGATTTGAACAAATCCACTTTTCTGCGTCACTGCCTTATTAGATCCCCGGTATAAGGACAACTGAAGATACTAATGCGCGTGATCTTAGCTTGATGCACAATTGATTGCCGTGTCCTCTGCTGGAGACTAGTTCAGCCACCTGGGCTGCTACACATCCTGGATAAGAGGACAAACACACTGAGCTGAACCAAGGCAGAGAGGCTAATCTGTGGAAAACAAAAAGTAGGCTAAGCAACAGCCATTTGCAAATAAAGAAAAGTATCTTTCTTTGTGAAGTAAGTTTAAATAAAAAGTATTGTGGATTTCTATGGTTGAATCTGTCCCCTCTGAAGAAATGAGGAACAGAATTGTGCTGTTGTTCAATAATAAAAATATTAGTATATTAATAGGAGTAATGAAGAAGTTAAACATCACAACAATCAACTACTTAAAAAAACATCAGCATTAGTATCGGCCAAACATCGTTATCGGCACTGACCCTGATTTTCACAATCGTAGCATCACTAGTACAAACTGAACCATCATCTCTGTGAAGAAACAGACCTCTCCTTTGGCTGCTACACTAACTATTTGCATGCACCTCATACAACCCTGCTTGAAAAGTACCAAACTCTCTCATTAGGCAGATTTCATCACCAGCTTCTTTTCCAAGTGATGGTTATTTTATTCCATTTTAATCCTTTAGATGCTGAAAAACACTTAAGAAAAAAAAATTGCTGCACATGTTTTCCAGTTGGCAGCATCAATCTAGATGTATTTTTGGATTGGTATTGACTACTAAAACTCCTGTCATCCTAATCCAAATAATCCTCCCCCATTTGTCTGTGTTTTGACTATGAATAATCTGTTGTTGTTTCTATTATCTCCAGTTAAATAGTGATTAGCATGTGAGGTCTCTTTATCAGAGAATCCTTTGAAGTTTGATGAGGTCACTGGGAGACATCCTTTTGATACAGCCATTAACAGAAATCTATTCAAATGTATTCAAACTCCCTCAGTTCAAAGCGTCCTCTCCACCTGTGAGCTTCTTTCTGATTCAGTGGTGTTGACCTTAAGCGCCGTGTTCGGCCGTGTGAAGCCTGTTTCACATAAAGCCTTAACACAGGCTGAAAATCCATGCTTTGACGAGTATATGTTTGGATTTTCAATTTTTTTTTTATTTTTTACATATAACATCTGAGAAGTGGCCTTTATTTCTAAAGGACATGTCTTCTTGATATGACAGCAAACTTATAAAAATGTCCAACCATGTTATTTCACTACAGCATGGCTCTTCATGTGTGGAAGAGGAACTTCAAACCAATGGAAATCCACAATGGCTTTCCAGTCCTGTAATTAAATCTTGTTTACATAAGAGAAAGCAACTAAAAGTATTAGACAGATGCTCAATCTTAATTCAGAGTGTTGTCATTTTAGTCTCTTAAGCCCTTCTGATATTAAGTGTGAATTAGGCCTGATTAACCCTCGGTTCGATGAATCAATCATGTGATATTCACATAGCAGCTTTTGGGCTTTGTTAGTGTCACATGTGAGTGTTTCTCCTTTGGAGACAAATGGCTTAGTCCAAACCCTAAAAAAGCCCTCGTACCATTATCCCTCCTCCACCAAACTTTACAGTTGGCACAATGTAATCGGGCAGGTAATGTTCTCCTGGCATCTGCCAAACCAACACTCACCCATCCAACTGATTCATCACTCCATAGAACACATTTCCACTGCTCAACAGTCTGGTGTCGGTCAGGAAAGCGTTGGCGACTTTTACGAACCATGCCCCTTTGCAGTTTTTGACCCCACTCTGTGATATTACTTGGTCTTCTGCTTCGTGACTGAGCTGCTGTTGTTCCTTAACACTTCCACTGCGGAATATCCAGCAGGGAGGAAATTTCACATACCTTCTTATTTCAAAGGTTGCATCCATCACAGTAATACACTTGAAGTCAGTGAGCCCTTCAACCCATTTTGTACCAGAAATACTTGCAAATGACAACTGCATGTCTAGGTGCTTGATTTTATACACCTTTGGCAATGGGTCTGATTGAAACACCTGAATTCTATAATTAATCAGGTGTGGCTAAATACTTTTGTCCCTATAGTGTCCCATATATGAGCAATGGAGAAATATCATGGGTTTTAAACATCTAGCAGTCCAGCATTAACATTTTAGTCTCAGGTGAAAACTAAACTTAATTTTTTAAAAAGTTTGTTCAACAAAGATCCATGAATCACTAGTGTCAGTGTCATCTTCCTAATCAAAAAAAAGGTAGCTGACTAACATTTTTAGTCATAGTTTTAGTTGGCGGCATTAACACTTTTCAAGTTTACCATTTTTGTTACATACCAAACAGTCAACAAGTTATAGAGTGGCAAACTGCTGTCCCTCTGATGTATTCAACTCCAGCTGAAACAACATACACTGTGTCTCCTCATCTGTCCTGATCAGGGGCTGATGCACTCGTCATATTCATAACCCTAGTTGTGTTTTCTTCTTTGCCTTCTTCTATACTTTCACGCCATATCTAGGTCAAAGGCTACTGCTGAAACCTTGGTGGGTGCAGACAACAACTGGGCCAGTTCAGGGTTGGTTTTAGTCAAAATTAAGACAATAAATTACCTTTTTAACAATATACACAGGGATGCTGATGGCCTTGTGGCGAGGTCATACTGAAAATGTGGAGGCTAGTCATTCAAATGTGTGACACATGCTAAAGTCATATATGTGACTCTTTCCTCACATATCATTTCACATTAAATCTCCTAATTTCTGCTTTATCCACTTCCTTATCAAAATAAAAGCATAAAAGCAATCTTGCTTTTAGCCATAGAGATTTCAATCAACATATCAGTTTGAAGAAGATGATGAAAATATTGATTATTAATGACTCAAGGGAAATTCCATTAATTCCGTTAATTTAATTATATCCACAGATGCTTCAGGAATGGTTAAAGCAGAAAGATGATTATCTTATGAAAGTTTATTTCCATTCTTATTTCTTAATGTTTGACTCTCCACTTTGATTTCATAAATGGTTATTTTTTTCTAATTAAAGCCAAATGTCCAGAGGCTTTAATAGCTCTGTGTCTGTGGAAAAACTGTCAGAAATAAAGATAAATGCCACGGGGGGGATTGATTTTTTTTTGTACATCAGCACAGTCAGATTGAAGTCACATAAGTTATCATAATTTACTTAATAGAGCTGCAGATGTTTAATACTCTGTCATCTGTCTGCTGCTCACAGGACTTTCAGACAGACACGACTTATCAGACAAACTTTGAGATGAGTCTGTGTTATTGTCTCTGCTCAGCTCAGGAGCATGACATCAATGCCAAATTAAATTCTTCCTCGGCTCTAAATTTGATTGACTGTTGCCATCTGTTGTTTGGATCACGTTGTGAGTTTCTCGTGGTGTTTTTCCTGTGGTGTTGTGTTGCTCTCATCAGATTGCTCAAAGTGCTTTAGCGTCTGCTGTTTTCCTCAGTGCTTGGTGGTCGTCCATCTTTGTAAAAATGACACACTGAGCTTAAGCTATCTAATTCTTTAATTTAATTCTTTTGAGGAACTCACCATAAATTTAATGCTGATTAAAGTGAAGTTTGTTTCATGATCTTGTTGCCTTACTTTTTTGCCACCTTTGTTACATGTCAAAACAACCATAGAAATACTCGGATGATGGCAAGTATTTGCCACAAAGTTATTGTACAACATCAATAATTAACCAAGTGTAATTATGATAAATAGGGATAGAAGATCACAAGGGATAAATTTCAAAGACGTCTTTTGAAGATGTACCAAGGGTGCTATTGCAGTAATCGAGTCTGGATGTGATGAAGCTGTGGTTAAAGTTTTACCTGCAGGGAAGGAGAGTAGTGGAGGGATGCAGGCTGTTTTAAGGTGAAAGAAGGCAGTTTTAGTAAGTTGGTATAACGTGCTGATGAAATGGGCCAATGATCAGGATTTCTGATTTACGGTAGTTTAGTGAGAGAACACTTTTGTTCATCCAGGTTTTTATTTCAGAGGGGCAGTTTGTTAAAGTGTAGTTTGGTGATGGAGGTGGTGGAGACATAAAGTTGCATGGCTGATGATATTAGCTGGTATATAATGCATAGGAGGGGACAGCTCCCCTGACACAGGGTGTCAGGGGAGCTGTCATTAATATAAAAGAGGTTCTTTGCAGATCCTTCATACTTAAAAATAAAGCACTTGGCCTTAACCATTCACCTTGTATCCTAGGGAAATTTTGTTTTTACACTTCATCTAAAACGGTTTTGTATATTTTTACTTTTCTCTTTAAGTTTCTTGCAATATAACAATATTGGTCACTAACCCTCAAATTCCACATACTCCATCTGTGCAGGGATCTGCACACAAAGCATGATCTGGAACAAGTCGCTCCCTTTTCTAGTCTGTCTTTGTATTTCCACCGCTCATGTTGTGGTCCATCTCTGGTGCGTGCCAGAAGCGCCACTCCATGCTACTCTGCACCACTCCACAGATCAACCCACACAGGAACTACTAGTAGACTGTACACAGCATGTGATATATTTCAAGCTTGTTACTCGACTGTCTAACAGACAAATATAATGTCACTACAGTAAAGTGTTACTTGGTTTGCGTTTCACTGGTCAGAGTCATTGTTTATAGTAATTTAAGTCAACAAAAGGTCTTTATAATGCTCCTTGAAAATATAAGTTTTTAAAGTCTAAGACAGTTAGAATGGCCACCACAGGGCCTGTCAGTTTGTTGGGCATCCAGAATAATGTTCAGTCCATTGTAACTCTACCAACTGAAATGATGCATGTGATGGACTGATTATACCAGAGCAGCTGCTCAGAGAATGGAAGAGATGAATCATTTTCAGTCATTGAGGGAGACTGATTTAGCCAATGAGGATTCTCGAAATGTTCCCAAAAGTAAAAAAAAAAAAAAAGTAAGCAAATAGGTTAAGGACAACAGAACACATTTCTCTAGTTTCCAGGAGAAATCCTTTGATCAACGTAACTGTGTGAATTCAATTCAAGACTGGGTCCACATTTATTAAGAAATGAGGGAGGATTCAGTGTGTTCCTAGATGATATTAGTTGAGGTTTATTGAAACTCTGACGCACTTTCTTCAGCACAAGGTGCCATATCAGTGTCCTTCCAGCAGAACATGATGAACAGACATGAGATCCAGCAGCCGGGACTTGTTGGCGCTGCCACTTTGTCCTTCATCTCCTCTCTGACTTGGCTTTGTCTGACCATAACTCTTAGCACTTGGTATTCCTGTGAGTAAAGTCCAGCTAGAATTCAATAAAGCAGACGCGTTATGTTAAAAAGATCAGCTCAAGGTTAAGTGTGTATATTTTTCACCAGGAAATGCGCTTGGCCCACCAACAAGCTTGAACGGGATGAAAATTTTATGATGAGAACAGGATATTTGTTCCTTGAGTGCTTGCAATCCTCCTGCTGGATATCAGTGCATTAGCTCGTCTTCTCTTCTTTCTCTGTGTGTATTTGTGTGTGTTTTTGTGCATTGTGTGCTTTGTTTGTGTTGTTGCTTTTGTATTTATGTCATTGTGCTTCATGAAATTGAGAAGGCAGGTTTGGTGTATACAGGATGAGGCTGAAAGATGAGCAGAGGCTTCCCCCGGATAGTGTTTACGTTTTACTGCAGCAGGCCGGCTGCTCGGCGGGACTCGGTGAGCTGTTGGGGGAAGGTCCATGAACGAGAGCAGAGGAAATGTATATGTTACTTATGCTGCTGGGAAGTCTAAACATCAGCTGTGGGGTGGACATGCAAGGATTTTTCACAGGCTGGAACAACGTAGCTGAGAGGGTGCACATCGATAGTCCCCAGTGTCCGTCTCCCTGCCACGTTGCCTCCAGAGGGAAAGCTGTTTGTTCAGAGGGAAGGGGAGGGAGGAGACACAGGATGCCCAGAAGGTACTGTTTGCCATGCCAGGGCTTGTTGTCTCCACAGGTAGGGCCAAAGATTATGATGTCAAAGCTGCAGGAGAACACCACTACATCTGCAGGACTGAAGTCTCACTTTGGTGCTCTTTTAAAACTGTAATGAAGCCTCTTGCCCCTATTAGCTGTTGTAGCTTCAGTTGGCACGGCAGTGTTCTGAAGTAGAAAAACAAAATAAAGTTGTATGTAGGCTGTTAAATGGTATACCATAACTACTCAACCAAAGTGATAAGTAACCACAATATTAACCCCGCAATATTAACCTGCAAAGAGGAACGAAGGATGACAGAGCTAGTTGCTAACTTTAGCCACACACACATCACATATCTGCTGACACAATGACCTTGTGATGATTTGACTGTTTTCAGAGCCTTTTATCCATTTAAGACTTTTCGGTTAAACACAATTTTAATGTGCGTTTAGTTGAATAGAGAAATTGCAGCCTAGGAACATTCCTTTGTACCAGAATTTTCTTGGTGCCACTCGCTGCACGAATATGGCTATGGTGCAAGTGAATGATTGAGTATTAAGCAGGCTGGGAGGATGAGCAAGTTTTACTTGGATCTCCAAAAGATGGCAGTGTGAGCAAGGTAGATAGGCACAGTGTCAGTGTCAGTGGTGAAGTAGATAGTTGTCAGCTGGCTCAGGTCATTCATTTTGTTTTATGCAGTGCAAGCCTCAGCAGCCAGTGGAAGCACATCCACTGTCAACAAAAACAGCTAGTTAGCATCTGTAACAGGTCCACCTACCTGTACAGGTGATCAGAACAGGCTACCAAAGTCTCACAATAGAGACTGCTACTGGGCCAAAGGAGCTGACCCTGACCACAAACCAATGGACTTGTTTATCCTGCATGCTAAAGGTGATACAAAACAATGTCATGAAAACAAGCCAACATATGATAGATCACCAAGCGTCTCAGCAACAAACAAACTAATTTCTCTAAAGAGTACAAAACACTAAAAGGTAGCATATGAGTATAGAGTTACCCTGATGATGGATTAACTATCACAAAGTTGCTCTGGCAACCGCTCAGCAGTCACAGATTTGCTCTGGTGACCATTCAACAGTCACAGAGTTGCTTTGAAGAACATTCAACAGTCTCAGAGTTACTCTGGTGATCATTCCACAGTCACAGAGTTACTCTGGTGATCATTCCACAGTCACAGAGTTACTCTGGTGACCATTCCACAGTCACAGAGTTACTCTGGTGACCATTCAACAGTCACAGAGTTGCTTTGAAGAACATTCAACAGTCTCAGAGTTACTCTGGTGATCATTCCACAGTCACAGACTTACTCTGGTGATCATTCAACAGTCACAGAGTTACTCTGGTGACCATTCAACAGTCACAGAGTTAGATTAAACAGTCACACTCCCTCCATGAACTTATCAGTGCGCAAGACGGTATCAAGCCGCTTTCAGTTAGCAGAAAGCCTTGGTCAAATACAAAGATAAAATGTGATTTGGCCACTGAAGCAACATTTAAATGCAAAAGCCCTGTTCATAGATTTATAGAATATTGTGCAGAGCAAGTCTTTTAAACACAACACTTTAAGTCATTAATGTTTTCAAATCAAATATTTTTAACAATCACATTTGATTCAAATAAAATCTCACAGCAGATTAGCCACTTGCCCTGATGTACACTGAATTAGGTGTTTAACTCTGTGGGTTTCCTTGTTCTGCATAAGCGTGCTGTTTTCGACCAAATAAATATAGAATACCGAATAACTGATTATACAAGAAGGGTTTGATATTAAGTAACTAAAACTTTATTCAAATGTATTTTTTAAACTTAAGCTTTTTAATAAACTGTAATATCCAAAATGACCTGTCCCTTTTGGATTTCCTGTTCCTTATTCATCAGGTACCATGTATCAAACCATTGTTGTTTAATTTTCCTGTGCTATGATACTAAACCTGGTACTGGTATCGTAGTTAAAACTTTGGTAATGTAACAACACTAGTCTCTAACTGTCTGCAGCATCTTGCCTTTATGTTCACTCCTTTCCTAATATATTCCTCTTTTGTCTGTAGATTTCCGTCTCCATCTCTCCTGCATTGCTGCAGTACACCACTTGTTCTTGGCTTGCCCTCCCTTCCTCTCCACCCTCCCCTCCTCTTTGGCATTCATCAGTTTAGCTGCAGATTCCCGCGAGGCCTGATGGGTCACGGCTACGCACACAAACACACGCTCTCACATACAGAGCTGTCCTCAGTAGCACCATTCATGTATGGACCTCTCGACCCATCTGCGACTCGGCTCCAGCAGATGGGGGGACGAGGCAATTTGGAGAAGTTGTCAAATGTCACAGCATCACATGAAGAGTGAAATCTAAATCTGTTTGTAAGCTCGCCAATCCATGTAAACAAAGGTGTAAAAGTACTCAGTGGTAGAGATGTTGTGATTTTTCCTCCAGCATTCATGTTGTGCAGCATCCATCTGTGCACCTATGGACATTTAAGCCCATAGGCTGCAACCTAGAGGCATAAGAAAGCAATAGTCTTGTCAACAAAAGCCTTACTGAAAGTCAGTGGTGCCATTTTCTCAATTCATTTGCAGGATGCATTAACAGTATGATGCACAATCATAGGAGGGTTCAAATTCCACTTCCACTGTTCTTGTAACACACTCAAGGATTCATACTCTTATCCACAGGCAAACTGTGTTTGCACGTATGCAAACAAAATAAAGGCGTTAATGTGATCAAGGAAATTTTGGTTTAGTGAACAGCTTTTGGCTTTCTGTGGCGGGTTCAGTATATCAGGAAAATAGCACTCAATGATACCTCCACCCTTACCTCCGTACCTAGGGCATAGTTCCCCAATTAGTTTATCCTAAGGGCCAAATTGCACAATAAATATCAAGCCAATGGCCAAAACACTGGGTTTTTATTCCAACTGCAAAATTAAAGTTACTGTAGATATTATTGCTGCTTCAACTACCAAGATTTTGTATGTAAGTAGAGGTGGTATTCAGCTCTCTCAAATCCTGTATTAGGGTCATACAAAAAAAAGACGAAGCAAAATCATAAAAAGATGCAGGTTCAGATAGATAGAGCAGAACTTTTTCATGATTGCATGATGATTAGTGTTGTTAAAAATGTTAATTATTGTCTTTATATTAATCAGAGGGGGAAAAGTGTTAAAAGTTTGTGTTAAACTATTGCAGTCTGTCATTACACAACCACCTTTAGCATCATAAATACAATGAGAACACAGGCCAAAAAGTCAATTTGGTGTGTCAATTTGCTCTTGATCTTTATTATTTTATTTGTCAGGTTTCCCATGCCACTCAGAAGCATATTATTTCATCATCCGTCAGTTCGTTTCTTTACTATTATTAAATCTACCAGTAACGCAGCCCTTCTCATATTACTGGTATGAAGAAGGTGAGAATTAGTTTCCATTCATTCTGTAGAGCATTTACGAGGTCAGGCACTGATGTTGGACGAGAAAGCCTAGCATGCAATCTCCATTCCAGTTCATCCCAAAGATGCTATGGGGTTGACATCAGGACTCTTGCGCAGGCCAGTCAAGCTGTTGCCACAAAGTTGGTAGCATAGCATTGTCCAAAATGTCTTGGTATGCCAAAGCATTAAGATTGTCCTTCACTGGAGATGAGGGGTTTTACTTTGGGTGGCTAAAATTCAGGTATGCGCAGCTCCGGTAGTAACCCGACCGGCGCTGCTGTAGTTTACAAACAGTGGAGCTTGTTGGTGGATTAAACTCATGATGAGGCCAGTTGGGGGGTGTGCAAAAATAACTGCCAAGAGAAGCTTTCTTTTGCTCTTGTGTTGATAAAGATATATTCTCATGAAAATGCTGGTAGTCACCCGGTACAACTAAACCCCGCCCATAACTGCCGCCTCATTCTCCTCAGATGGCGCTGATTGGTGAGGCCCATTTACAGACCTGGCACAATCATTTCAGATTGGAGCTTTGCAAGCTGGATCTGCCTGATGGAAGACATTGAATCTAGCCTATCCATCTGCTTTGCAAGGTTACAATTTACCACATTCATTTATACAGCTACCGGCTTAACTGAACACAGCATGCAGCCATAGCAAGCCATGGTAAAGAGCCATAGATATGATGTATGATGGACTGTTGTTTTTATAACAGACAGGCAAATGAGTGCCAAAGTATGTTCACTTTGTATTCAAATGCCCACTGCAAAATTTAAACAGGGCCTGTAATGAACATAGATACTACTTTCTATGCCTTAGTTTGCACCCAGATTGTGCACTATTAAATGAGCCTTCAGGCTTTGACATGCCCTAAGATTAACCCTCTTAATCTCATGATACAGATTATGAATAAGGCCAAAGAAATCTGAGCCGAATTATGTTTTTGTAAAATATTGAAGACTTTCAGGATGTCTGCTGATAAAGTTGTAATATAAAGTAGTTCAGTGGAGGTAGTGTTGTGACTGCAGTCTGCAGGACTCCTCTTGTGAGAGAGTCACACTCGACAGGCACTTTGAACCTGCTTCCTGATTCATGTCTTCAACCAGCCACCTCTGTGTCAAAAGGATCTCTCCTTTTCCTCAGAAAGCATCTGCTCTGACTTGTAATGTTCCTCCTGAAGGCAGAGAAGGCATTGATCAGTAGGAAAATAACATTGTTTAGTCACTTCAAGCGTTTAATGCACTTTCCTCTCTCTCTCGTTGGGGTGAATTTGTCAGTAATCTACGCCGACCTGAGTGATCAAACACTGTCCAATCTTTGAGTTCAGAGTGAGATGCAGGGAGCCTGATGTAGAGGCCTGTGCCAGTGTGCTGTGGAGTTAAGAAAAGGCCAATTATTAAAACAGTGGAGGCTCTTTTCTCTCTAGGAGGCAGGTGTGTCTTGAAGAGAGCCGTGAAGGTTTGTTAGCCTATTTAAATGATGCATCGCACCATCCAGGCTAACACCCTTTTCCTCCATAACAAACAGTCCCCCTTTAACTGTTTTAGAGTGCATCTCTCTTACTCTCTCTGCATGCCCTTTCCCATCTCTTCCCCTCCTTTTATGGCATCAAGTCAGCAAGCATTTGTACCGTCCATTTCCTCTGATTGGCCATAAACTGAGAGGACTTGCTAGTCCAAACTCGTAGCTCATCACTGAGGCAGCGTGGGTCAGAGGGGGATTCTGTTTGAATGTTGTCACAAGTATTTGCAGTCAACACTCATTTTAAATGCTGGCTTGTTTTTGGTTGTGTAATGTTGCCATGGAGGAAAACATGCAGGGGAGTCAGAGGGGTTCTGCTCAAACATGCTCTCAGTGTTTTTATATATCCTCTCATATACTGCTCTTCTTTTTTCCAGAGTTTTCTTCATTTAGACCAGAACGATAGGGCTCCCAAGGGAACTACACAAAGTGGAAAGAAAGATATTGTGTGGAGAGATTTGTTGCAGTTTAAGGGAAAAAAACCACACACTTACAAAAAAATGACTCATTGTTGAATTCCATTTGATGTACACTTCTTTGGGATGTTAAAATCTTTAATTGGAAGGTAACATCAATAAAACTCATACAGTATTCATCAACTCACATAGCATTACTCATTTTTGGATTTGTTTGACAGTCTGTAATTATTGCAGGTGAGCTGCATGTGTGGATGCATAATGATGATTATATAACCACATAGTAAACAGTACAGACTAAGCAACCAAACAGAAAAAAAGGTCAGAGGTCTAATCCAGAATAAAGTACACTGTTAGACAAAAGTACTTGGAGTTGGCTCCAGTTTGCAGCTGTAACAGCCTCCACTCCTCCTGGAAGGCTTTCCACAAGATTTTGAAGTGTTTCTGTGGGATTTTGTGCCCATTCATTCTAGAGTTCATGTATGAGGCCAAGCGCTGATGTTGGATAAGAAGGGCTGGCTTGCAATGGTCATTCAAAAGGTGCTGGATGGGGTTGAGGTCAAGGCTCTGTGCAGGCCCGTCTAGTTATTTCACAGCAATCAAAGGGGGTCTGGCTGCAGACTGTTGGTCTCTTGAGGGGCACTCTCATAGGTCGTTTATCTGGGACACAATATACCTCAGAAAGGAAGTGTGGTAGTCTGCTGGTATGACATATTTCCAGTTTTAGATTTTTTTTTATCTGCCTAAGGCCGGCCACACACTACACGATTTTTAAATCTGAAACAATTTTAAAACTGTGTGAGACCACCGATATTAGGATAATTTACAAAGATTTTTCATCTTTAATCCTCTGAACGCTCACACTAGACAACTCAGCCAGACTGTCAGATCACTGGAGACTACACACCTGCCGACCTGCCTATGACCTCGTTGATCACATGACTTCAGGAAAGAGCAAACAAACACGGATGTCTGTTGATGCCATCTTGCTGTCCCTCCACAACAGGCTGCCCTGGCATGCATTACAGGTGAAGCAAAAATCATAAAAGAAGGGAGAGACTCGGGATGAAATCTTGGCTGGAATTAAGGTACAGTTGTGTTTATGGTTGTGAGCAGTGAAAGTACGTATGATCTGTCTGTGACACTACCCAGTCTGCTCACTCTCATTGGTTGTTGTGGGTACTTTGTCAGAGGCATTGCGACCTAGACTTGTAAATATCAAACGTGTTTGATGGCTGGCCTTGTTCATAAACAAAATCTGGCAGTTATAATTTGTAATTGAATTATGTGTAGACCTGTTTAAGAAGTGGTTACATGAGTATATATGTTAGCTTTAGCTAAAGCTAACATGGCAATGCTATGTAAGCTACATAATTAATGTATCTACATAAGCTACATGTTGCTAAGTTAACATTAGCGGCATAGATAACATATCTATGTAGCTTACACAGGAGGGCATAGCTTTGCTATGTTAGCTAAGAGCTCCATTTTCTACATAGCTAAGTTAGCTTAAGTGACATGAGCCTTAGCAAATGAAGCTAAAGTGAACTTAGCTATGTAGAAAACATAGCTTATGTAGCTCACATAGCTGCTTCGATAACTTAGCTTTTGCAATGTTTGGTATGTTATCTACGTAGCTGACGCAACTAATGGAGCTATGTAAGCTGTGGAGGATGAGCTTTTTCCTGTAAGCAGACTGCTCAGCTTTATTTAACATTTTGTAAGGCATACCCCAACCCTAATTGGAAGGCTAAACCAATTTTATTTTTTACAATTTTAGCATTTATTCCCTGAGATATACAGTATCTTAGATGAACGGTGTTGTTCTGGTTTGTTGCCACAAAGTTGGAAGCATAGCATTGTCCAAAATGTCTTGGTATGCTGAAGCATTAAGACTCAATCAAGATAAGGGGCCTAGTCCAAACCCTGAAAAACAGCCCCATACCATTATCCCTCCTCCACCAAACACGCAGTTGGCACAGGTATCAGGCAGGTAATGTATCTAGCACTCGCCTGCCCCAGACTCACCCATCTGAGTGTCAAACAGAGGAGCATGATTTGTCACTCCACAAAAAATGTTTCCACTTCTCCACAGTCCAGTGTCTGTGTGCTTTACATGACTCCATCCGATGCTTGGTATTGGACTTGGTGATGAGACGCTTGCAGCAGTTTCTTAGCCATGGAAACCCATGCCCTGAAGCTCCCACCACACAGTTTTTGTACTTACATCAATGCCAGTGGAATCAGCAGAGCATTGTTTTGTTGAGTTGCTCTCATTCCTAGATGCTTCCACTTTCTCATAAGATCTCATACAGTCTTCAGAATGACCCATTTTGTATCATAAATGTTTACAAATGGAAACAGCATAACTAGGTGCTGGATTTTTTACACCTGCAGAAACAGGTCTGATTGACACACCTGATTTTAATAATTAAAAGATGTAGCCGAATACTTTTGTCCATATAGTGTATATGAAATTCATCCATAAAACACAAACATTGTTTCACTGTTTAGTAAAAGTTATGGAGTGTAGTTTTTTTCTTGAAATGACTCCACATCTCAAACCAACAAGTGAGCAGCAGAGGTGGACAGGGCATGATGGTCCTTCACTGCAGCTTGGCCACACTTTAATACTTGCCTGTACTCACGTGGGAATGTTGCAAGGAACAACTGTTTCTGGTTATTTCAGCATGCATTTCCTGGCACAGATTTCCTAAAATGGGTCTGAAAATAAGCTTTAAAAAGTGAAGCTCAGGGTTTAGCCCACAGCTAACTCACTGACCCCTTCATAAGAGCTGCACTTTCACAACTTTTAACACGATTAGTCCTCCAATAGAAGTGAGAAAGAAAAAATAATTTCCTCAGTGTCAGACTTTGTAATCCCTGGGTTTGACTCACTGCTCTTTTTTTGTTCTTAGCAGGAAGGAGATTTAGACCCGGCTGACAGTTTTTACACCCTATGCCCTATCACACACAAACACACCCACTGAAGTCACTGCATCTGAGTTGTGAAACTTTTCTTTTTCCCTTCCTAATCCTCATAATGCTTAAGGCCGCTCACGATTGTTGTGCTCCATCCTGACTCTCCCAGGGGGGCAGGAGGAAGAGGGAGCTAAATCTGCACTTTCAGACCTTTTTTATTTTCTTTATCTCTCATGGATAAAGGAGAAGACAAAAGATGAGGAGGAATAAATGAGTCTCACGTCAGTGACCGTCCTCTGTTTATTTGCTTTTCTTACTTTAAAATTGCAGCAGCCATGTTGACAGATGGATTTTCTAAAGTTCAGCTAGCACAAACATTTCTAAAGCTCCGCTGCACATAAACAGCTAAGAAACACCAGCAGACGTGTTTGGCTTTAATGAGTTCAGCTGATAATTAGGATGTTTCTAAGACTACTCTGATGTTTGTTATGAAGGGTGACATGTCGTTTATGAGCTGATGAAAACAAAAAACTTGAATCAGTCACACGGTTCAGTGATGCTGAGAGAAAAACACAGCAAAACTTCCATGATATGTACAGTGCCTAAAAAGTATTCACTCCCTCAGTTGTTTGACCTTTGTATTAATTTTATAAATCAATCATGGTCAATATAATTTGCATTTTTTGACCAAAAAGTCAAAGTGTAAGCAGATTTTTACAAAGTCATTTCAATCAAATATAAATATGTAATGTAAAATACATTATTGCATAAATATTCACCCCCTTTAAAGTGACTGGCCTAATTCATTAGAGGTCCAGTCAACTGCCGTAGTAGTCTCACAGTTAGTGAAATGGGGATTGACTGAATAGTGAATGTGTCTCAAGTCATTAAAGACAGTAGTGTATTATAAAGACACCTGTGTTTGGAAGGTCCCTTCCATTCATGGCTACCATTACACCATGAAGACAAAAGAACACTCCAAGCAACGCAGAGAAAAATGTATTGAGAAGTATTAGTTGGGAGATACATACACAAAAAAAAATTCTCCTGGAGACAGTTAAATCCATCATCAAGAAATAGAGAAAATATGATACATGTGTAAATCTGCCTAGCTCATGCCATCCTCACAAACTGAGTGACCATGCAAGAAGGAGACTAGTGAGAGAGGCTGCCAAGACACTTATGACTACTCTGAAGGAGTTACACTCTTCAACAGCTGAGATGGGAGAGACTCTGCATAAAACAAATGCTGTTGGTTCTTCACCAGTTAAAGTCTTATGGGAGAGCGGCAAAGAGAAAGACACTGTTGAAAAAATCTCAGATTAAATCTTGACTAGAGTTCACCAGAAGAAATGTGGGAGACTCCATGGTCAAGTGGAAGTAAGTTCTTCGGTCTGATGAGACCAAAATGATGCTTTTTGGCCATCAGACAAGATGTTTGGCGGACACCAAACAATACACATCACCACAAACACACCATCCCCACTGTGAAGCATAGTGGTGGCAGCATCATGCGGTGGGGGTGCTTATAGGCAGCCGGACCTGGAAGACGTATAAAGGTAGAAGGAGAATGATTTTGCAAATATAGGAAAATCCTGGAGAACAATATCATTTAGTCTGCAAGAGAACTATGGCTTTGGAAATCATTTATTTTCCAGCAGGACAATGGTCCAAAGCATAAAGCGAGAGCTACACAGAAATGGTTAAAAGACAACAAGGTGAAAGTTCTGGAGTGGTGAGTCAGAGCCCAGGTCTTAACCCAATAGAGGATTTGTGGCTGAACTTAAAAGGGCTGTTCACGCCTGATCCCATGCAACCTGACAGTGATTGAGCAGTTTTGCAAAGAAGCATGGAGTAAAATTGCAGTGTCCAGTTGTGCAAGTCTGATTGTGACCTATCCACACAGACTCAGTGCTGTAATTGCAGCCAAAGTGAATCTACTAAATACTGACCTGAGGGGGGCAAAAATTCAGAGTCACTCATTTTACATTACATGTTCTGATTTAATTGACATTACTTTGTAGAAACCTACTTTTTTCACTTTGACATTGAAGAGGGTTTTTTATAAATCTTTTGTCACGTACTCAAATTATATCATCCATGAGTGATATATAAATCCAGTCAAAGTGTATAACATGCAAGGGATGAATACTTTTCATGGCACTGTAGATTCAGTTCAGCTTGGTAAAGCTGCCTGTTAAACTCCGTCTTCATTTTACCAGATTAAATTATCGATTTATCCTTGCATGTCGGCTTGTTTTCACAAACTAAATTGCAGCAGAAGGGGATCCCACTTTATATTGATGTTCTTTGTTCTGTTTACATTCTCCGGCGGAGGGTCTGCAGGGCAAAAGCAAATAAAAGCAGCCTGGATATTGCTGAATATTTGTAAACAAAGCAGTGAGGTTGAAATTTAAAGGATGGGAGCGGGTGGGGATTGCGAGACTCCAACTGTTTGTGGGTCCCAAATGAAATATCACCACATGAAAAAGCTGCTTTTAAAAGAGAAGTCAACATGATACAGCATATATAAATTTCCTGCAGGTACTTTACTTCAAACTGTTTGTTTTCCTTGGGTTTCAAACAGAATCAGATCAGAAATCATGCCAGTCTGCATGCTTTCCTGAGTGTACCTTCAGGGGATTTTCTGTCAGTATTTAATGGTTCTGCAGTTAACTTTTACTTTATATTGGAAATACAGAAGCAAAGACCATCAACTAAGTGTGGCTGCAGAGTACTGGACATCACTCACTGATGCTTGTGTAATCCTCAATCAATCACACTGCGATAAATGAGTCCATTTACCCAGACTTACGTAAGTATGCTGGTCATGAGCCCTGTCTTGGTTGTAGTGATATGATTTTTGTTTTTGCAACCCCAGATGCTTTCCCCAGATGATTTAGTTCTGTTGGCTTCTTCAGCCACTGACCTCCAGCAGGCATTTGGGCAGTGTGCAGCTGAGTGCAAAGCGTCTGGAGTGAGGGTCAGCACTTCTAAGTCCAAGGTCATGGTTCTCTGCTGAAAAATAGTGGGTTGCTCTCTCCGGGTGGGGAGTGAGTCTCTGCTTCAAGTGAGGGAGTTCAAGTGTCTCAAGGTCTTGTTCATGAGTGAGTGAAGAATGGACAGGGAGATTGACAGGCGCATTAGTGCAGCATCAGCAGTACTGCAGGCTTTGTACTGGACCGCCGTGGTGAAGATGGAGCTGAGTCAAAAGGCAATGCTGTCAATTTACTGGTCGATCCTTGAGTCAACCCTCACCTACGCACCTAAGCTTTGGGTCGATCCTACAGGAAGTGATCATGGATGGTCGACATGAGATTTCTCGGGAGGATGGCTGGGCTCAGCCTTAGAAACAGGGTTTAAGGCTTTGACATCTCAGAGCTGCTGATCCTTTGCATTGAAAGGATCCAGTTGAGGTGGTATCTGACACTGATGCCTCCTACACACTGAACCTTACTTTCAAAATTAATGCAAACTGATTGCCTTAAAAAACTAAGTTAAATAAGTTATTTCCCTCTGTACAGCAAACTAAATATTGTTTTGCATTTACAAAAGCTTTTATAGTGTTTTGCACTTGCACTTGAGTTGCAGATATTTAAGTAAACTCACTACAAAACAGTATTTGTTAAGTAGCAAGTACTTAGCCATTTTTTAAGTTAATGCAATTCAGTGTAAGTTTTACATTTAGGTTAACTTACTTGTCTCATCTAATGTAAGTTTCACTTCAGTCTTTCTTGAATTCTATCATTCATGGCACTTGGAGTATTCTAACTTTTGTGACTTCGAGCTGCAGTGAATGAAAGGTGCACACTGAATCAGGAAGGGCTTTCTGTTATGTTCAGAACCCCGGCTCTGTCATATTTTTTGTCTCCGACTAAAATTGCAAGTAGTCCTCAAGGATTCTGGCCATTCAGAACAACCCTGGGACATTTTCTTTCAAAAGCAGTATGTGACCAGTAACCTGCTTTTACTGCAATAAAACATCTAAAATCAGAAACACTGTGGTAAAGCTTTATGTCTGCACTTAAGTGGGACCTGAGACACATTTTTCTCTCTGAATCTGACCCAAGATCAAGATAGTAGAAACTGAGCCTGACTGTAAACCAAAATAATTGTTACCATGTTGTCACAGCCTGGGTGTGTACACATATTACACGTGACTGGACTGTGGAAGTGACTGCAAAAAGGCATTCTTTTTGTGTTTAAGTTGTTTAAACAAACATAATGAAAATGTGAGCTTTTCCTTGCACACATGCAGTCAGTTGCTCTGCACCTTTAACACATAAACAACAACAGCACTTAGCCTCACATTAGCACCTTTAGCTCTAAGTTAGCCCGTTAGTATGTTAGCTGCTTCCGTAGTTTAGCAGCTAACAACAGGCAAATACCATCCTCCACTGAAAACACCAACAAATCACTAACCAGTGCTCCATAAACTAGAGACCATGTTGAAACCCCATATTAAAACTGAACTTGAGTCTTACTGTTAATTGTTCCATAAACTGATGATCTCAACTGTAACCTCCACTAAAACATTAAGTAGTCCTCAAGAAAGACAAAAGCATCCACTGTGGGAAGTTCACTGCTGCCCCCTCTCATCAATGTCTCTTCCCACAGCTGAACTAAGTTCACTGCTACAGCTGATTAGCTAGAAAGCCACAAGCTAGCACTCCCGGCTTCAGGGAAGTGAGACGGTGCTCTCGCCACCAGCCCAAATGATCTATACCTTCCTGATTTTGTGTGGAACACAGTTGAACTTCATAAACCCACTACAACACTCTGCTCAGCCCAAGCCCATCCTTGTCACAGCGCTGCATAGGTGTTTATGTTGATTAGCTATCTACAGTTCCTTTTGTTTTGACTTTTTTTAGTGCTTGCAGAGATGATTAACTCAAAATCCTTCAATACCACTGAGATCCTTGCATAGTTTTCAGTAGCTCTAAACTCCTACTGTGGTAAGTGTTGTTTGATGTCATCCACATTGATCACGTGAATAATCAATGTCTAAAGTCGCCGTGTGCTGTTTTATGTAGATAAACGACCCCAGCACCACACAGGAAGTAGATTGTAGTAAAATTACATTGATTTTATATTAAAGGATTCTTGTGACATAACTGCTTGGTAGCATTATATGTAATTTTTCACCATTTACTTATTTTGTAATTGGCATATTTTTCAGCCAGACATTTTGGCTGATAATATTCTAATCTGTCAGACAAGAATATGAACACCAGTTAAACTGGCCAAACCCCCCAAAATACTGGCTAATACTGGCTTCTCATTTGGGTCTCAAACTGAAAAAGTTAGGGAACTCCTGCTGGGATTCCTGAACCTTTATAAGCATGCAAAGCAATGTGCAAAAGAGAAGGATTAATCTGTCAAAAACAGCATCAAAAGCTCACAAACTGACTAAAGATACACTGGTTATATTTGACTTCCAACACATTTGTGTGATTTAGATAGTGGGTAGGAGCTTGCTGCAATTGTTGACCATTAAAATAAGAAAATGCCCAATATAGGACTTCTATTTTTTGCCGTGGTACCCAAACTATTGTTGATATTGTTGGATTTTTTTGTTATAGAATCATATCAAAGCTTAAAGGTCCAGCAGTTATATGATTGTGTTTCATCCTTTGAAACTCTTTTGCAGTTTAAAGTAAATACATTTTCCTGTAGATACATTTTAGTGGCAATTCAATATTTTTTGCATCAAAAAGGTGTTTTTTTTGTCAGAGTCAAGAATCCCTGAAGGATTTTTCTCTCTGATGATGATGCCTGTGCTTTTAACATCTTTGATTTGTCTCCTATCTTGCAAATTGATGAGGCTGGTAATTAATTTCTATTATCAAGCACTTTCCACAAATTACATTCCATTAAATGATGTTTATCTGAATCTGTCTGCACTTCATTTATACTTCAGATTTGTACAAATGTTTTTGAGCCTGAAAACATCCACAGGGATTGAAGGTGTTGTTTTATAGTTAAAAGATTAACCTCATTCACTGTAATCTTAACAGAAGAATTTCCTTTCAACCTGAGGTTGCTAGGAGCAGGTAAATACTCTTATGTAAATGTAATGTGTTGTACAGACACTAATGCAGGCGTCTATGTGGCAGGAATCTGAATATGAATGACTTCTTCTCTGCATCTTTTAACATAGGTTGAAAACAGCATAACAGGGATAATCACCCTGTCAGAATAAAGTATTTACAGTAGTGCTACCATGCTGCATTAGAGCTTTAACCACATAATACAACCAAAAATTAAATAACAAACAATCCATATTGAGTTTTAAAGTGTTTAAAGTTGTTTATGTTGGGGCATTAAAGGTGTTTCCTCAGTTAGATAACAAGCGATCACGCTGAGAACAACATGCTGCGTGTGGCAGCTTTCCAGAGGTGATGTTAAGAGACGGACTGAGCACGCTCAAGCTGCTGAATGCTTCGTTTTTGGTCTTTGGTTGCTGCTTAGCATTTACCCCCTCCAAAATGAATAAAGCAAAGCCTTTTAACATGCACTCCTGGTCATTTCAAGAAGAATTCGATCAGACTGTACCTGAAAACTTTGTAATTTGTCTGTTCACACAAGCACTTCATGTCAGAGACTTTCACACAGGAGTTTGTGTTTTTCAAAGTGCTGTATTGTTTGCATTCGTGTTCTAAAATAGATAAATCCATGTCCTTATATGGTTAAAGCTAATGCATATTTTTTTCCTATCAAGCCCTTTTTATGCCACTGTGTGCCAACACAGATGGATAGTTGGAGTAAGAAAGACTGACAGTAGAAGACAAGACATACAGAAGGAGGGGATGCAGGATGGTCCTCTCTACCACCACAGTACATTCACATGCGGGAAACAGTGTTAGATACATGCTAAAAACACATAACACATAAATGCTTTGACATTAAAGACATTAAACAAATACAAAAACATAAGTATGATTATATCACAGATTGCACTGTCATCAGTAATGGCATGCGTTGCACTGTTATTTAGAAGAGGATGCATTCTAGATGAATGGGTATAGTTTAGGGGATATTTGATAAACTGCTAAGTTTATACTCATTATTTAATATTTTGCAGTTCAGATATAACACTGCATGGTTGCATCAAAAGCTGACCTTGTTTAGCTCACATAGCACTCAAATGTGCATAAAAGTACTCCTGGTAGTCATTAGAATCATTGTAATCAACCTGATTTTGTTGCTTACACTCATTAGAGATGGGCAGGGAACAAGGAAAGAGGGAGATGAAAAAGTACCAGGAGTTTTCGACAGGAAGATTTCCTTAAGTTTCTTTTACTTTCCCCTACAACCGAACTTGCTAGCTTGCTTTGTGTTACAGTCACGCGCATATGTTTGAGGCATGTAGGGTACTCAGTGTGCCGCAACCTGGGGCTGTATAGGGGAAGAGGACGGTCAGAGTCGAGCTTGGCATGTGTTGACATGGTGTCATGTGTGGCTCAGCAGTCAAGGTCAAGCTCAACTGCATCTCTTTTGTCCAGGCCTTTTTAAACTTGGTAATATGTCCAGACACTCCGGGTGGTTTTTGGGCCCTTGGGACATCCTCAGCATGACCAGGGGCTCATGGCAGATGGTATCCTAGGCCATGCTTACTCACCACATTCATGTGGACTATTTTTTCAAGAGATTATTTTCCAATGCCCCTGGTGAAGGACATCGGAGCATGACCAGAGTTCTGTCAGTCCTCCTTCCCGCCTGATGATGCCCGCAAGCAGCTTTTTCACCACATCTACTCCTTACTTCAGCCTCATTTTTTGCCCCAGATTTCCTGCAGAGTATATCTGTGTTTGAAATGTGTTATGCTCTGGCACAGAAGCAAAAGTATTCAGCTCAAAGCTCTTCAATCATAAGCTTCTGTTTGTCAGTTCCCAAATAAAAGCACCAGATATTATACCTGAAATTCACAGGGCAGGCAATTAAATTTTTAACAGACGCAGTATGGGCGGTGAGTGTGCAATGTCTGACCAGCTGTTAGGACAGTATTAGATTTTGTTCTTAGCTACATTTCAGCCATGGTTTCCAGTTTTTTGTCACATTTACTCCACATTTAATAGCAGTCCTATAGAGGTTAACTTTACATATATTTCAACATGAAAAGATGTTTGCTTAAAGGCTCCAGATTCATTTAAATTATCTTTGAACCATCCACAGGAGGCGAGCAAAGCCGCAGCAGTGGGTCCGCTATGGGAGGCAACTTGACGGTTTTACTTGGGTGCCCTTGCTTAGACTTGTCCGCCAAAATCCGAATCCTGCAGGGAGAGAGAGGGAAACAGGCAGGAACAATAGTAGTGGGGGGTCGAACTGTGGCGGAGGAGGAGGCCCTTGAGAAATAAATTCAAACATGAGGGAAATCGAGGAGGAAAGGCGGTGCAATGAGCAGAATTCAGATGATGAGGATTAAGATACAGTGAATGGGAGCAAGAGGACACAGAGATATAGAGACAGAGTTTTCATAAGAGCATTAGGGGCGCCGACTGGCTCACTTTAATTTCAGGTCATGATGTCATTGAGGGGAGATGAAAGGGCAGAGATGGGAGGGACGAGATGAGAGCACAGGGACGCTCTTTAACAAAGTCATCGCCAGCTTTGCCGTCTGATCCGGCGTTCATATCAGCTGAATTAATTAGACGCTGCTCTGTAATGTCATTTTGAGTGTGCTCCCTGTGAGTCAGGGACCGTCACAACACATGCAGACAGTAGGATATGAGCCGCCATCCTGGACCCTCTGCGTGGCTGTGTGCTTATTTGAATACGGCGGCTTTCATTCCCCCAGCACTGCAGGTGGGCACAATGACAGGCTGTTCACACACTGTGGCACACTTTCTGCAGACTGTCCAACACCCGTGTGAGAACGAGCCTCTCTGCCCAAAGGCACAGGACCCATGAATATTTGATGCTTGTTGTGAATGGCCTGGAGTGAAGTTTTTGTTGTTCTTAACACATTTACAAATGTCAGCCAACAGAAAAAAATTCTGGACTTAACATTTTAATTAATAGAATTATCTCCCTCTAATGTTGTCAAATGAAGCAGTGTGGTCTGTAGTCTTGTGCACGTAATATGACAAACTAGATCTCTAATCAGTGGTTTCCAACCTTTTTTTCCTTGGAGCCCCCCTGACTTGCAAAGCCCCTCCATGGCTCACATGAATAAAGGCGATAGATTGCTGTCAAGAATCACTTTTAATTGCTTCATTGATAAAACCCCAAGAAAATCTGCACACATTCTTACAAGATTATTTTCTTGGCTTTTTTTGCATTAATTTAGATAGGATAACTAAACGGTGGCAGGAAATATAGGGAGTTGGAGGAAGACATGCATCACACATGCATAAGAATGGGAATTGATCCTGGGACCAGTGCATTGAGAAATAAAGCCTGCTCCACCCACTGAGCTAAACCGGCACCCATGTTAGCTATTTCTGAATATGATGATTTTAATTGATATGTGCAAATCTAAGTTTGACAGTCCCAGAGGTGACAAAGCAATGATCGAGGTAATTCTATTATTGTTATAAACATGGACATAGGATCAGTGACGTCAACCACTGGTACTGAAGCCGACTTTTGAAGCCAAACGATGTGGGTCATCATATTGGAAAAGTTGTTCAAAAACTAGCTTTTGGGTACTTTTACGTGTCACCGTGTGCATTATAGACCAATTGGTAAACAAAATATCAATAACTGAACAGATGGAATTAAGCTAAATCATCTAAAAAGCTTTAAAACCTGTTACTGATGCAGAAAGAAAGACGGGTAGAGTTAGCATGTGACTGCCAGAGTTTCTAAGCTTTTCAAACTTTGACAGTGAATCAATAAAAAATCATCTTTGGCAACATTAACAATGTAATCATTTTATTTTGAACTGCCTACAGTGTCAGAGCACGTCGTCAAACCTTGAGCTGATTATGAGTGTTGGAAATGACAAACGCTTTTGTAGTGTGACACAATTAACGATGTGTCCGAGATGCCAGAATTTTCTTGCATAGTCTTCTAGTCTAACACCCTTACTTGACTACGACGACGTTCAGTCCGGACACCTACCAACAAAAGAGTATTTCCTCTTATCCTTGTACCATCATTTACCAGAGTGACAGTGAAGTTCTCTCTTCCCCTCAGGAGTTTAAGCGTTAATACAATGAAGCTGAAGCAAAGCTAAATGGGCTGATTTTCCTGATGTCACATTCATACCTCAAGTTCCACACCATCCTCTTCTTGATAAATCTGGAAAAGTCCATAACTATTTCCTGTTTGTTTGTTTTTTTTCTTTTTGTCAAGCAAAGGACCGTTAGCATCACATGTATGATATGATTCACTCTCTTTGACCTGCCCCCCCGATGACCTGTGAACTTGCACATTCTCAGAGACAGTGGTGATGTCAGCATAAGATGAGCGGTCGGGATCACTCTAGTAGTGTGGCCAGGCTGTCTGCCTAGACAGGACAAGAGTCTGTCTTATAGTCTGGCATGTTACCATCATCAAAGTCCAAAAGAAGTGTAGTTTGAGCCGGCCTTTAGGTAGTCTTTTATTTTTTTATGTGTTTAAGCAGTAAAAAAAGCTTCTCTAATGAGAGTTTGGTTTCATAAGAAACTACTTATTTTAAGTGATCGTGGGAAAAACAGCAAATACAAGACAACTAGAATGTGATTTTTATAAAAGAAATACCAATCTTCTATTATTTACCAATTATTTTGATAACAAACTTAACCTCCACCACAAATGATACATACATATTTGCTAAAATGCAGAAAATTAATTGTTGGATTTTTAAAATTTCATGAAAGAGGACCTCCAGACTCCCCCTCCTTTTATTTTTTATTAATCATTGAGATTGAATAACCCCTGTACTTTTGTAAACCACCAGTCCAAGTCTTAAAACCTCAGGTTTACCATTGTGCATAGCCCACCATAATTTCACAGGTACCCCCTGGCTGACTTGTTGTTTTCCTTTTCAATGATTAGAATAATTTTTTCTGGGGTGCAGATGGCCTATTGGTTGAGTCACGCCCCATGTGCACAGGCAGCCCTGCGTTCAAGTTTGGCTCATGGCCTTTTCACCACATGCCATTTCCCACTCTATCATCCCTGCTTCCAGCTCTGTCCACTGTCCTAGCTCTCAAACAAAGGCAAAAAGCCAAAAAAATTTTAGATAAATAATAATAATAACCAATTTACAAAATATTGATAGAATGGAGGCTTTAAATGTGCAAGAAATCATCAAAGTTCGGAATTTATGACTTTAAACTTCTTTGCTGAATACCATTTCACATTTCATAAACAATGCATTGAATCAGAAAATTCAGTCCTGGTTGGTGTAATGAGAAATCTCGCATGCCTTTCATTTTCTCAGTGAGAAAACGTGGTTTGAATTTCTCTCAATCTTAAATATGTTTTTAATTTGATTTAAAGTGTTGAGGTCAGTGACAAAAGCGCGTGAGTGATGCAGCGTGAAGCAGTGTGATACTTATAATGATAGTAATACAGCACCTATCTCAGCACTCAAAGATAAAACAATACAATAAAATGGACAAGATGGTATCATTATAGCAATTCTAATTGCGATGTCACCATTGGTGCAGATTTTGAACAGATGCTTTTGGACACAAGCAAAAAACTGAACTCATTGTGGCTTATTTTGAGTCATTTTGGCCAGACACAGCCTTCGAACAGTCTGCCATTGTTTAAGTAATAGTCAGTAGGAACAGATGTATGAGTAATTTGTTGTGGCCATGTTGCACACCCATGCTTGTGCATGAGCAATCATACCCTGCAGCAACCCACCTCTTCCATCTATGCTAAGGCCAGGAAAATGTACTGTGCTTGAGCGTGGTACAGTGCACTCACACTAGCCAAACAAACTAGACCGCTGGAGGTTGAATGGCAGATTGAGTGTGCCCTGACAGTGTGTTTTGTTTTCTATGATGTGGCACAAGTAAAGGTTTCACTGGCTTTTCAAACTGTCCCACTTTAACATGTCTAAAGCTTTATTTATGTTGCAGGAATAAACTCCTCTTAAACAGACTGGAGTTTTTTTAGGTACATCTGTCAGTGTCTGAAGTCGGCGTCCTAAGTCACTGAAAGCGGGCCACCATGAATACTTATTACTCCAGTCTGACACAGATCTGTTCATATTGATTTTATGCTGCTGTGGGGAACATTTATACTGCTGCACACGTAAACATTTCTACACTTCTCACTCCTTTCTCCAACCAGGAGCCACTGACTCAGCTGCATTTATCACAGTCTTTGAGGGTGGATTTTTCTTTATCATTCATGCATATGGAAGAGGTTATGATGTAAAACACTGTCCAACCACTGCCGAAACCAGGCTGATAGTGTTGGCCTTCTTGTACATTATGTCTCCCCAATGAAACTCCTAATCTTCCAGCACAGGGCTGAGCAGTGAAAATTGGAAATGGCTAAATTGGGACTAGTCATCCCAGAAAAAAACATCCAATCCAAATAATTTTTTTCTATGTCATGTTGCCCACATCTTGCAGCAGTTAACAAGGATGTCATGATCGTAGTCAGGAGAAATTGAGGCCATAAATCAAAGCGTTTGCAACATGAGGAAAGCTGTGTGTTCCTCTGCTCTGAATGACTCAGTTGTTGTGCTGCAGCAGCTCCTCCAGCCGTGTCTGCTCCTCTCTGCGTCTGTGTGGCATTCATTAGCCCAGTTTTTTGCTCTGCCATGTCTGCATGCCATATGTCCATGTGGACCGCGGTGGACTGAAAGTCAGACAGACTCGCTGACGCAGCCAAGAGGGCAGAGAGTCACACCTCTGTGGACGCACTTTTCCACGCTCTCTCTCCCCATCTCCATGAATCGTGCAGATTGATGATTAATTCTCGAGCGTGCCTGGATCAAACATTGGAATTTTCTCACAAATTTAACCTTGCTTTCATAGACCTTCACATTTTGAGTAATGTTCAAGGCATGGAAGGGCATAAAGATGCTCGGAGAAAGAGAGAGAGAGAGAGAGAGAGAGAGAGCTGTCAAAATTCCTCAAAAGAAGCATTCCCAGGCCCTGCTCCATAAATAACAGCTGCTGCTGCTGGAGGAATTCATAGATGTCTGTGAGACGCTCTTCACTGCCCTGAGTGTCACCCCACATGACAGCAGAGACAGAAGCATGCCAGGTCAGCTTTGCATCATGGGAATATTGGTGAAACATGCACTCTAGTTGCTGTTTTTTGACCGTTTATGGCAAAAGTGGTTGTTTCTTATTGGTCTCAGTTCATTTCACATTTATTTAGTGAAAAAATTTCCTCAATTTTTTTAAAACCCTAATTCCAAAAAAGTTGGGGCACAGTGTAAAATGTAAATAAAAACAGAATTTAATGATTTGAAACTTTAAAAAGCCAATTTTTTTTGACAATTGATCACAAGCAACATATCAGATGTTATAAGTTTGAATTTGATGGCATCCCCTCTTCTTTTTGCAGCTGTCTGTAAACGTCTGGGGAGTGAGGAGACCAGTTGCTGGAGTTTTGGGAGAGGACTGTTGTCCCATTCTTGTCTGATGTATTATAGCTGCTCAACAGACCTGAGTCTTAGGCTGAATCCCAATTCTCCCCTTAACCCTCAGTCTCAAAATGCGCATTCCCGCAAAGTGCGAGGGCTCTCCCAATTCTTCCAAGAGTTGAGTTGAGGGGCGAGTTTGAGGGCCTTATATCCCTCAATTTTGGTATTGAGGGTTATCACTCAAAGAAAGATGGCGGCGAATGCGGGGAAGAAATCAAGCTACAAATTCAATATCTTTGTTAATAGAAATCTAAAATTTACGAAAACCACCCCAGTATCTTAGTTTAATGTTATTTTATGGATTATTTGCTTTTTTGTAGCGTAACATTTACTTTTATTTTTACGATCGTAAGCTGGTAACCATGCTGTTGCAGACAAGCCTACGAGTAACAACTGGTGTTTCGCGTTAGCTAATGGCCGTGTTATACAGTGACCTTCAGCTGAACATGTCCATGGTTGTGGTGTTTATACATGTTATTTGGTTGAATATTAACACATTGTCATTCTTCTTCTTCTTCCTCTGAATCGACAGTCTATGCAGTTCTGGCACATTACTGCCCTCTACAGTCTGAAATTGTAACTGCTATTAAGGTGTGTCCCCTTTCTAAGTCACGAGATGGCCCTTACACTTGGTTTTGAGGGGCGAGTTAAGACTGAGGTTTGAGCTTGAGGGTAAGATTGAGGGTTAAAGGGAGAATTGGGATTCAGGCTTAGGTGTGGTTGTTTCGTTTTTTGATGCTGCAAATGCTTTCTATTAGTAAACTAGAAAAGCACTCGGAGAGCGCAGACCTACGCCATTAGGCCTATCTCCCAACAGTACAGAATCCTTCAAAAAATTCCTGAAACCAGACAGTGATCCGGATCACTCCCAAAATCTAATCATTTCTTCAATATGCCATTTCTGACATTTCCTGAAAATTTTATCAAAATCCGTCCTCAACTTTTTGAGTTATGTTGCCAACAAACTAACTAACAAATGAACAAACCCTCACGATCACGTAACCTTTTTGTGAAGCCATGCTGTTGTGATGGGTGTGGTATGTAGTTTAGCATTGTCTTGCTCAAGTGTGCAAGGCCTGGATGGGAGCATATGTTGCTCTTAAACTTCTATATACACTTCAGCATTGATAGTAACTTTCCAGATGTGTGAGCTGAAACCATCAGGGATGCAGGCTTCTAAATTGTATGACAATAACAAGCTGGATGGTCCCTCTCCTCTTAAGTCCTCAGGACATAGTGTCTGTGGCTTCCAAAGAGAATTTCAAATTTTGATTCATCTGGCCACAGAACAGTTTTCCATTTTGCCTAAGTCCATTCTAAATGACAGAGAGGACAGCAGCATTTCTGGGTCGTGTTCACATATGACTTCTTCTTTGCATGCCCCAGCTTTAATTTGCATTTGTGGATGGCACGGCAAACTATATTGACAAACAACTTCTGGAAGAATTCCTGTGCCCATGCAGTGATTTCCAGTTCAGAATCATGTCTGTTTTTAATGCAGCGCCACCTGAGGGCCGCCTGAGGATCACAAGCATCCAGTATTGACCTTTGACCTTGTCCTGTGCACACAGAGAATTCTCCTGATTCTCTGAATCTCTAGAAGATATTATGTACTCTAGATGGTGGGATATTTGATGTGTCTGCATCTTAAAATTGAAGAATAGTTTTCAGAAAATGTTTCACAATGTTTAGATGCAGTTTTTAGCAGATAGGTGAATGTCTGCCTCTTTACTTCTGGGACTCTGCCGCTCTAAAATTCTGTTGATTAACTTCATTATTTGCATAAGCTTCTTCTGCTGTTTTTCATTAGAATGACTTACTTTTCCAGCCTTTTGTTGCCCTGTCCCTTCTTTTTTGAGATGTGTTGCTACTATCAAAATCATAATGAGCTAATATTTTTCATGAAATGGTAAAATATCTCAGTTCCAACACCTGTTATGTTATTTATCTTCTATTGTAATTCAAATATGGGTTTATGAGGTTTTGCAGATCATTTCATTCTGCTTTGATTTACATTTTACACAGCGCCCCAACTTTTTTTGAATGGGGGTTGATGTGAAATGGCATTCTTATCATTTAAATAACTGTGATGTGATCCATTTGTAATTACCCCCAGTTACCCCAGTCCTTTATAGATGTTCTGTGCTTGCATTAAAGTTCAGGAAATCACCACTCTTCTGTCCATTAAAAACAGATCTTCAAATTTCACTTCACTTTAGTCCCCACTGCAAAGCTTTAAAGAAATGCCAGGAAATGAAAAACCCCTAGAACTCACAGATTAGATTGATAATCGACCAACTGCCTTGAAATTTAAATTTGACATTTTCCTGCATGTTTTGTCTCTGCTGACATTTAATTAGTCTGACCCTCAAATGAAGGAGCGGCTCAAAGCTTTTGGCCTCATGCACCTTTCTCAAAAACTGAAGATTTGAGCTTAACTGGAGGGTTTATAAAAGATTATGAAAATGAAGCAATAAGGCAAATTTGGGGGATCATACATGCCTGTAATGTGGATGAATTAATGGATTAGTTTTCAGATTAGTTCAGTGAATAAATAGTGGAGTCTTCCAAAGAGCTGAGGCCAAGATGCGCCCGGATGACAGATGCATGGTGGCATCATGTGAAAGGCCAGGTATGAGAGTTTGCCAATGCCTGCCATTTATGCTGGAGCCAGGCCTGCCTGCAGGAATGATTAGACCAGATTAATTTCAATTGGCCTGTGCACAATGCTAAGGTTTTTTTTTTTAATGATCATAACATTTGAAGAAAAAGGAGTTTACATTTTGAAACCGACTCTTTATTGAAGCAACCATCAATAAAATGTGTTTTTGTCACTGTAAGAGGTGAGGATGATTTAGGACCCTCTCCACCCCCATGGACAACTTTGGCTGGAGCTGCAACTCCCTGCTTCTTCTGCACCTCATAATATTGCACTACTGTCTTATGTACAAGAGGAGAAAAGTACTTATGTGGGCACAGACGTACCTAGTTAATAAAGCTGATTCTGATTCACTCCAATAATCCTCTTTCTCATCGATCACTGTTTGATATCCAGGGATTATTTTTAGGAGTGTCAGTGCTGATGGATGTGCCTAAGAATTTCCACATTTTAGGATTTATTCTGTCTTGTAATTATCCAATTACACCCTTATTAAAATCCCAGGTACATTTCAAACTAAAAGTGCTGCAGGCTAATTCTACATATTCAATTCTTGTAAATTTACTAAAGTGTGAGCAAGTATAGACTGCAAAAGAGGAAGAAATGGACATAAATTGCAGCCACCAGAGTATCTGACTGTCTCCATGGCAACATTGAACGTCCCTGAGAGCATTATTGGAGCAGTCGTTCCAAAACTTAAATCCTCAAGCTAAAATTACTTTGGGTGAAAATTGAAGTTCTTTTCGGAGGGGAAGACAGCAAATCTCATGAGCCCCGTCATTCATTCCTGCAAACGGGTGCAATTCTTGTGCAAATAAATAAGTAAATGACATGCATGACTTTTTTCAGATCAACTTCTCTTTTGTAACACAACTTTTTGCAGGGTGCAGAGCCATGCTGTGATGTTAAATTCATTTGTGTGTACATAATCTTATTTAAAGTAATGCGATGAGGACAAAACTGTGTAAACTTTGATACAATTTACACCCCTTTGACTTGTTTTTAACTTTATGATGCACCCTGATACTATAATCATTTAAATTCACTTTTCTCTCATTAAACTACACTCAGTTCCCATCATGGCAAAGTTAAAGCAGAAGTTTAGATTTTTTTGCAAATGTATTAAAAAGAAAGAACTTAAAATATCACATCGAAGCACATTGAAGCACCTTTTTACAACCTCAAGTGTTTTGGAATATGATGCAACACACATGGATTTTGGGATTTACTCCCAGTCTTCTTTGCAAATCCTCTCAAGCTCAGTCAGGTTGGGTGGGGACCATCAGGAGACAGCCATTTTCTTGTCTCTTCAGAGATGTCTGCTAGGGTTCTAGTCAGGTCTCTGGCTGGGCCACTCTAGGACATTCACAGAGTTGTCTCTCAGCTACTCCTGTGTTGTCCTAGCTGTGTGCTCAGGGTCATTGTCATGGTGGAAGTTGAGGTCTGCCCCTGCAGCTGAAAAACACCCCCACACATGATGCTACCACTACTATGCCACACTGTTATGGAGGGTATTGGGGAGGTGTAGAGCAGTGCCTGGTTTCCTACAGACATAATGTTTAGAACTGAGGCCCTTCTCAGTTTTGCCAGCTCTTAGAAGAGTCCTGGTCGTGCCAAACTTGTTCCTTTTTAGAATTATAGAGGCCACTGTTCTCAGAACAGATGTTTTGAAGCATCTCCTTTTCTTTTTTTTTCATAAATTTTCAAATAAAAAACATGCTTTCACTTTGTCATGATGGGGTGCTGAGTGTGGTGAGCTTTGTCTCGGTGTCTTAAAATGTCATGTTTTAGCCCTTTGGTTCCCAACCTGTAATCTGAAAAAGCTCAACAATATAAACTTCTTTATAATCTGAATATCACTGGCTAGATTTAAGCAATGTATTCTGACAGAGTAAATGTGTGAATTCACCTTGACCAGATGAGTCAGACTGTACATAGCTTGTGTTTCTGAGTGTGTGATGTCACATAACTTGGGGGGCTCAGATTAAGTGAAGCAGGAGATGAAGCAGCTGAGTGAAAAGTGGAGCATCTTGCAGCCTTCAGCATCACAGATGAGAGATAAATTGGTGATGACCCAGTGCTAATGCACGTGCTCTGAACATGAATTTTATTCATTGTTGGTTTTGAAAAGCGATTGTGAAAAGGGTTTGTTTTTTTTTTTGGTCACAGGATTTTCTTGAAAAGTTGAGTTTTGTGCCTCCTGAATGCAGCAGTGATCCCTCACACCTTGAAAGGCTGGCATCTGACAGACTTTTCCTCAGGCCAAACTTTAGTCTAAACCTCAGCAGAGGATCTCTGGTTTTCTGTTGCCTTGAGCAGCTTCAGCACAAACAATGTTGTGATGGCCACAGAGGAGCCCTGGGGTGTGTTAGACAAAACAGAGGGGGGGATTTTACCTCTAAACAACAGCTTTCATTATGGTTTATCAATCCAGACATGGATGGACCTTTTGGTGCATAAAGCTCTGCTTTCATTTCGAGAAAAAATAGAACCATAGTAGAGCGTAGTACAAATTAAGAGCTTAATTTTTAGTGGCGCTGCTGTGATGTGCTGATTGATTCATTAAACAACAGCTGAATAATTATTCTGATTTTAAGCAGAGCCTAAATGTTTCACATGTCTGGACAGCTCACAGAGCTGGACAGTTTGACCTGGGAAGTAAAAGTCCCATTAATTTTCTCCATAGTGGGTTGGATTATAAGCCATAATGTCCCAACAGTTCATTATAGACTCAGCAAAAAATCTTCTCAGCCCGTGAACCCTAAAAATGAAGGTGCAAGAGACCGGGGACCCCCACTGTACCTGAAGGTGGTTGAACTCAGCCATAAACAATCAAGAACAGTCATGTGCAGACAAGGCTGCCCATAAGGGGGGTAAAGGGGGGAGCTTTCTGGGGCCTAGCCAGACGGGGAAACTGGAGGTCAGCAAAATTATGGTCTATTATAAAGTTAAGTTGTGGTATCCATATTTTAGATCTAACCTGAACAACTCTTGTCAAATAAATAAATATTTATATTCCTTTTGCCGTAGTAAATGGCCTTCTTAAAAATGTAAATCCCTTTTCTAATTAACAGAACTAAAATGGGTCAAATGGCTAAAAATGGTGGAAAAGATGGTGAAATGGGATTTTTTTAAACAAGCAGAAGTAGGTTAGAAGTGGTAAAGATGAGATAAAAGTAGCAAAAATAAGCAAAAAATGGCAAAAATTTGAGTTAAAGATGCATAAACGGGCATACAAATCAGTAGAAGGGGATTCAAAAGTGGCTGGAATTGGTTCAAAGTGGCAAAAATTGGTCTAAAATATTAAAACTGACAGGCAAAAACTGGTCAGCTGAGGCAGAAAAATAGGCAGAAATGGGTTTAAACTGACAAAAATGGCCATAAAAAGAGGTTCATAGTGGCAATGATGGGTGAACAGAGGCAACAGAGGCAGAAAGTGGAAAAAAACTGGTCTAGAAGTGGTTAAAACAGGCAGAATAAAGTGCTGGAAAAGGTTTAAAATGAACAAAAATGGGCTTTATGTTGGAAAAAAAGTGGTAAAATTGGCCAAATTGATGGGGAAAGGTGATTCTAACAGGTTAAAATTTGGCAGAATTGGTGTTTAGTGGCAAATGTGTAAATTAAAAGATATTCTTACTTATTTATTTGTTTTTTAAGCATCTGGATACCACCTCTAAGTGTTTTGCAACCCCTAAGGGGGTCCTGACCCCCATGTTGAGAACTACAGCTGTGGAAGACTAAAGTTAGTTTGATATTGTCAGAAATAAAACTTGAATATACTCAATTTTGGGGAAAAGAACTATATTACCCACAATCCTTCAGTGTCACAGCAGCATCTCATTTCACTTTAAGCCACATTCACCTAGAAAATCAAGATAGATATCTTATTTTCAAGGTGTGAAATAAAGAAAATAACACCTGGATTGCTTGTTAAATGATTAAAAAAAGAGCTGAGAAAATTGTAGTTAAGTGCCTGGAAAGGAAATGTACTTCCTGAATTCGTAAACACATCTCATTTCCAAACAAAGGTGAAATTCTCCCTGATGTTGGCAGATTATTTAGTCCAAGTGTATTACATTTTATTACCTGAAATAAGATATTTATCTTTTCCTGTCAGTTGAGTGTGGCTTACACTAAGTAAAGCTTTATTTTTCTTTACATCAGACAAATACACCTGCTTATATTTGAGTTTTTTTGCAGCGAGCAGCCCTATTTGTTAGTACACTTGTGCTGCTAGAGGATGAAGAAAGGCAGGGTAATGTGAGGTAAACTGTGCTTATTCAGCACTATTGATTGGTGTGAGATGCATGTGATGTGGAGGGGCTGCAGACCTGAACCTTTTCACACTCTTGATTCTTAATCAGGGCTGCAGGGATCAGCGGTCATATCAGAGCCTGAGCAGAAAGAGTGTGTGAACTGTGCAGGAATTTATCCATCCCTTTGGTGCATCTATCACGATAAAGGAAGAAGAATTGAGGACAGGCAGGAGGAAAGTAAATGGGGAGAAAGGAGAAGCTCCTTCTTGATCATCTGTGTTGCAGAAATGGAGGGACTGAGTGACCTTCACTGAATTCAGCACTCCCAGAAGCTCTTACACTGGCCCTAAACTACACTTTTAAAACAATAATGCTGTCACCAAAATAAGTCTAAGATAAGTCTTGCTGAAGTCACTACACAGTCCTTTTGTCTTACCTTCTTAGCCCAGTAAGAGTCTGGTTCTGCTCAAGGGTTTTTGCAAGTTTTAACTTGAAACTTTTGCCGAATGTGACCAACTATTCACAGCAAAATAAAAGAGTAGTGTTGGAGTTGGAGCTGTTGAATAAAAATGGTCACATAACATAGCAGAGAGTACAGAGAAGACCTGCTCTTTTCATTGAGTGTCCGTAGAGGACTGTTTGGTGCTATGTAAATAAAGATTAACAGGATGATTAAGCTCTGATTTCCTGATCACGTTCCGTCAGGTGGCTATTACATCGTCTCCTAACTGCAAGCAGTAACAAAATTAGCCTGACTACACTGAATTGCAGTATCCAGAAAGCCTGGGAGCCACTCAGTGCAATGCAGTGCATCACCCATGCAGGCATGGACAAGGAAAAAGAAAAGAGGGAGATGACAAGACATCAGGAGCATCAAACAGAAGGACTTTCCTGGTTTTCTTTCATTGTTTCACCCAAGAAAGCTTGCTCTTTTGTCTTATTAAGTGGAGATATTTTTGCATCAATAATGTTTGACATGTGTTCTGACCTGTGTCAACACAGAGGCAAAACTATTCAGCTCACAGCTGTCAAAGCTCGTTGCTACAAAAGACCACCCTTCTATTTCACGGTTTTCAAAATAAAAGAGCTGGATGACTGTTTTTTTAAAAAAAGGGGACAACTGGAATTCACATGGCAGAGGATTAAATTGCATTGTGGACAATGCTGCATGATACAACACAGTGTCTGACTCTTGAATGCTGTAAAGGCATAGTGTTTAACCCAGTTGAGTAGTCATACGCCAGTCTTCTTTGGGGGTAGGAATTGCAGAGTATTTCACAATATGTTATGGGATATAGCTTTGGTTACCTGACTTACCAGATAGACTGTTTCATAAATCAGTTGTGTAGGTATATTTCATATTTATCTGAGAAAGCTCCCATATGAAGAGTTAGGGAAAGGCAGGACTTTTTAAAAAGATCTTAGAAGATGATTGGACAAGCTTTCTGTCATAATGGGCCAATCAGAGCGGCAAGACAAAATGGGATGATGGGCATGCACAGCTCGGGTACTATCTTGACCCTACCCTGTGCTTGCTGGGCAGCCAAGGTCGAGCTCAACAGCGTTTCTTTTGTCTGGGCCTTTACCCTCACGTTAATACACCTGGCGACCGTCGGCGGTTGGACATCCACAACATGACCAAGGGCTCTAGGCTGCCCTACTACCCGCCCCATCAGTACCCTACGCCTAGGATGTGCCCTAAAAGTATGCAAGGACATCCAGAGCACTACCAGGGTTGTGTCGATCCTCCTTCCTGTACGATGGTGCCCTCAGCTGGGCTTACTCACCAACTCAACTTTTTTGCCCAAACATGCCTTAAAGTTCTTCACAGTGCTGTATGTCAACATCAAGTTAAAAGTTCACCTTTGTCATTCATATACTAAACCCTTTCTCTATTTAAACAACAGAACCATTCAAAAAAATGGGGTAAAATGGGAACAATTGTATTAGAAATTGGCTGCAAACCCTATTTTGGGGGGTTTTATTCTAAAAATTATTTTACTATGTGCTAACAAAAAAACTTCAGTCTGCTCAGGTGGGTATGAGACAGATTTTTCCATTCTGATATTCATTTTAGCATCTAAATTTTCCAAAAGTACTCTTTATCTGTAGTGATTTGTTGTCCAGCTTAGGTCCTTGGTATTTATGCCTAGGTGTAACCTGTTGTTAAAGTTGCCCACATATACTGCTGAAATTGCCTCTGCAAATGAATGTGGAGCTAACATTAGACTTCTAGTGTTTCAATCGATACTGAGACAACACCACTGCTTGCTCAAATGTCTTTGAATGGTCTGTAGGGTCTCAATTTCTTTTAAGGTAGAAAAGCCAATGAGACGAAGTCAAGAGATAAGAGAGAGAGAGAGAAACTAAGAGGGAACAAGGAGAAGCTCCTTCATCCCGTCTGCTACAGAAGGTGAAGGGCTGAGTGTTGCGTGACCTGCACTGAAATTAACCCTGACACAAGCAGCTAGTGCCATCTGGTGCATGAGCAATCAAAGAGGGGTCTTACTGTGCGCTGCAAGACCGACCCCACTCACACATGCACAGATACATTACGTATGCAAACACTTTAATGAATTTCTGCAGCGCCCTGATCTTAAAAGTGACCTGACGAGGTCGGAAAACGTGTCTGCAGCTGGATTGCATTCGCTTTCTTCTAAGCTGAGGCGTGAAAGCCTGCACTGCTGATTAATAATGCATGGAGTTCCAGTGTTGTTGGTCCCAAGGAGTGGTGAGAGGGTGATGGCTGGTGGTGTCAGTGTGGGTATGAGGGTCTGATGGGCTCTTCTGAAAGAGCACACGTGTCATTAAGGCAGATTCATTCACAGCCAAGATGTTATCCTTTGGATTAGAAAGCCATGAGCTGGCATTAATTAACCAAGCATGTCCAGGCTCTGAAAGGCAATTTATTGAAATGGAATGAGAGATTAAGCAGGAATTATTTATATCTTGCTGTAACTGGTGTGGGGTTTTTGATGTTTGGAATAGCCTAATCAGGGGAAGGTTGTTTTCACTATCAACTCTGCATTGCAGTGGGGAGGTCAAACTCCAGCATTTGTGGGTCTCTCTCTGCTCCATCAAGGTTCCCCTTCTCCATGTGTGAGCAGAGACTACTTACTATTGTGGCATCCAAGAATCTGACTGCAGATTTCATATCTGTTAATGGCTTTTACCAGACGAGGAACACAAGCTGGAGAAAGAAGCAGCATTTTCTTTGGTTACATAAGCTCGTCGGCGCTGAGGTGGAAAAAAATGACAGAGTGATTACTGTCACAGTGTACTCACATCCACTTTCTTCTGTTGCATCTGCCGAGAGTTCGTCTTATCTCGCCGTATTTGTGCTTTTGTCTGTATTTCTGAGGGGACAGAGATTGTGGGTGTGTGCGTGCATGAGGGGATTGTGAGTGCCTCGGAGCGGGCACAGCTGTGCTTTTTCAACTTGTTAACCCCACGGTAAGACAGGTGTGGGCTGTAAGGAGCTGAGTGGGCAGGAAGATGCCAGCAGAGCAGAACAGAGGGAGGAGGTGGCACGCCGCTCCTGCAAGATATAAAAAACTGGACATAATATGACCTCTGGATACTGTATCAGCAGTGGAAATGGGGTAACTGGTAGATACACTATATGGACAAAAATATTCGACCACCTGACAGGGACTGTAATGACATTGTATTCATACCAAATCCAGACTCACCCATCTGACTGCCAAACAATAAGTTGCTTAACAGAGCACGTTCCCACTGCTTCACAGTCCAGTGTTGGTGTGCTTTACCCCTAAATTCCACCAGATGTATTTTCAGTGAGTCTCTGCTCCATCACATCAAAGAAGCTGATAGTTTCGGTTTCGTCACTGAGAGTGCTTCCGCCAGCTCCGCTGCAGAGGACTTCTTTTTTTTTTTGCCAGATTCCATAGCACATCCATTTAGCTCAGAGAAGATGATAAGAAGCAGGAAGTTTCCCTGAAACAAAATTAATATACCCAATTAAATTTCAGAATAAAACACTCCTTGTTGATGCCAGATAAATGCCCACAGTAGAAGCACAAAAATCCAAATCAAAGGACAAAAAAAAAAGCAAATCCAAGTAAGTCCACCCTTCACCAGCTCAGAACAACAGCTTCAAGCATCTTCTCTTACAGCCAGTCATGATTCTGTAATTACCGCGTGAAGCCCTTAGTTTGTAGGCGAGCAGTGCTGCTCTGTGCTGTGCACTGAAAACACAGTTAGTGTGCGTGGTGACTGACGGCAGGATAGCAGTCATACTGCAGCACTGCCGTGACGGACCTAGTGGATGTCCTGGGTTACACCACTTATCCAATGCATGGCATTGGTCTTGATGGTGTGGGGCTTGCACGCTGCTGCTCGACCATGGAAACCCATTCACAAAGCTCCCACTACACAGTTTTTGTACTTGCATCAATGCAGGTGGAAGTGCAGGACTCTTCAGCTATGGAATTGAGAGTTGGCAGCTTTTGCACAACATTCGCATTAGTAGTTGTTGACCCCGCTCTGTGATTTATGTGGTCTTCGGCTTTGTGCTGTTGCTGTTGTTCCTAAACGCTTCCGCTGCATGGCTAGTTTCTTGATATTATACACCTGGGTATAAAAGAGGTCTGAAACACTTGAATTTGATAATTACGAGGTGTGGCCAAATACTTTTCACCATATAGTGTGTTGGTTTACAGACAATCATCTTAAGATTACTGTGGCTGGAGCTGGTTTATCAGTGCGGACAAAGTTTCACCTGTTAATGGCCGTCAACAACATTTTTTATGTTTCTACCATATCCTGCTGATTCATGATTGGTGGATCCTGCTTGAGCAAATGTCCTACAAACAGAAACCAGACAACTTTACACAGTGAAAATCATGACCCCTGAAACAAATTCTACATCTCTATGTGGAATCTGTAAATGGTGATTTGCTGGCACTTCAGGTCTCTGATTTAATTTCCATCACAGCGTGCTTCTCTCAGCCACAGACACCAGAGTATTAATTCCAAAGTTGCAATCACTTATTTTAATGAAAAATACCCCAATCAATCAGGGCATCTCTAAAAACCTTTAAATCAACACTGAAACTGCAAATAATTTCTCCAAAGATTAATGACTCATGAATGTAATCATTGGTATCATGACTCAGAGGAATATGGAGTATACCTATTAAGAATTTTAATGTACACAGTTCTGATTGCAATAATAAACATAGGGCCAAAGGGATGTTTAAGAAAATATGATGTGTTTGCAAATTTGAACTGCCTTCCTCCCTTTAAAGGTTGTAAAAAAATATGCTTGTGCCTAATGAAATAAAAAAGAAATCTAAAAAATGGTGATTTAATACAATTTAGCTGATAGTTAATTATTTCTAAGAGAAAATAACACATCATTGAAAATGAGAGTGAGAATTCTAAATGGTCACAGTCAGCAGTCTCTTAATGTGCTATAAAAGAGTAATAAAGCAGACACAGAAGAACACAGCAGACTTCTCTTTGTGTTAATGAATGAGAGCATCCACACACATTCAGTCCAGCTGCTGATGAGAGAAGAGATGTAGTGCTTTTTCACTTCGATACATCATAAACCTAATTCTCCTGCTAACATTGCAGTTGTTAGAGTCAGCACAGTTGAAGCTGGTATTTGTGATGCACTTGCTTTTTGCTTTTTTAAGTGTCTTGTGTTTTCCACTGCTTATTTAAAGAGAAGATTTTGTGGAGTGATTCAAATTTATCCTCTTTCTGTGATTTTTGTTCCAATTTATTCTTTTCAGTTTTGTATCCAACCATTTCACGCAGGGGTTGAATACAAGCAGCAAACTTCAGCTCTAAAAAACAAAGCTAAAACAAGTGTTAAAAAGAGTATTTCCTCCAGAGGCCTCTTGTGCCTGGCTCCAAAAACAAGTAGTGCCTCATGTTAAGATTCCCAACTTTTCCAGCCAAGATGTTTAAGAGGTCCGACTCACAGGATGATCATGCAAACTGCTGAGCTTTTCTCCTTCAGTTTTCTGGATCCAGCACTCATTTACTGATGTCCATATCTTACTTAAACATTTATTATTGCAGTTACATATTTGTTGCTTCTTTATTCTGTAACCACTATGCCATTTCATGCTGTTAAATGCGGTACATTTGATGAACTGTTTACTCCAAACTAGGGACAACAGTTTCACATCAGCTTCATGCTCTGTGATGAAACAATGTTAAACTGCATTGTGCCTCAAATAAAATCAGTTCAATTCTTTATTCTTTTAAGATTCATACCTTTGGATAAAGATTTTAAATGTCAATAGCCTGTTAGAAAGAACAGTTTGGTCTCTTTAGTCATTTTCCTCATTTATGGGAGCTATAGGTTGTTTGCAGTCATGTGATCCTAATGGTGCAGAAATGCCTGTCCTCCAATTTCCTCATACATTGGCTGTGGTCCAATCTGTCGGGGAATCACACTGCTGAGCAAATCGCCCCTTTTCTTGTGAATCGGTACTCCGGTCCGGCACTGGAACCTCCCTGAAGTGCAACTCCACTCGGCTTTGTTGGAAATACTCTATTTCTGACACTGGTGGCTGCCAAACTGCATCAATTCCAGCAGAACAGATCCAAACAGCCGGAAAACATGCAAAGTATCCGGTCTCCTTCAAAGTATAATACAATGCATAGACTCCTGATTGTAACTCATCACTTTATCAACGTTACATCTCATCCTGTGGTGAGAGCAAAAAGGTCATCCAGAGGTCAGCAGGTCATAGACCGGCGCCATTGATGAGGAAAAGTTAATGCTTGAGTAAAAAACAAAACAAAACAAAACATCATCTTGCAGGAAATCACCTGTTTTTTTAAGCAGACATTAACCTTTTAACTTCATAATGTACTCACTCCTGGCGGAAGCAATAAAATCATGGAATCAAGTCGTAGTGAATGACAAATCAACCCCAAAAAGGCAAAATAATCTGCTGTTGACAAGCTATTCCTTTATGAACTTGCAGTTTCCCCCCCTGATCTCTGCCCTCTTGTCTCAAGCTGTGTTTTGTTGCAAGCTCTAGACACGCTTCCAATGTGTGAGGCTGCTCGCCTTTGGTCGGAGCAAAACTGCAAGCTCTGCAGCCGTTGTATGTGGAAATTGCTGATGATGGTGGGCAGGAAGTGGGAGACATCTATGAGGAATGAATAGGAACAGAGGGAAGTTAGTACTTTAAAGCTCTAAATCGACCTGTGACCTGCAATTATCATAAGAAACTTTCTACATATACTGAGTGCAATCCCAACACTTTTCAAAAAGGTGATTTTTACCCCAGTTTAACTGACTTACCTGGAGTAGAATAAATACATATCACAAATAACTCAGTCCTGCAGACCTCCTGGTGTCTGGCATTTTCTTGCCAGATGAAAGGAGGCAAGAGTCCTGATGAGTTTTGCACTAAGCTAAGAGACTAGCTGGGCATCTGTAGCAAATAAATTAAATTGCTTTTAATTGATATGGTGGTAAACTATCGACTGAATAAACCTTGCAGGGTAAGTGACTGAGTAATGATGTTTCATTCATGAACAAGTTTTGTCCGTCCCCGTTGAGCAGAGACAGATGTATCTCAGAATGGTTGACCAATCGGCCCGGCTGAGCTGGTGTGTTGCATGCTGAAAGGGAAGTCAGTGCATACCCTCTATGGATACTGAATGGGTGGAATGGGTGTTTAGGACTTCTGTTTTTGTCTCCATGAGATCAAAACAGAGGGTACTGACAACTTCGCTCACCATACCTAGCTTGTTAGCTTTTTCAGTGGTTGAGAAGCAATGATTTGTCTGTGGTTGTTTATAAAGATAGTCAGTGCTAATGGGGGCGTATATCCATAGTGAAACAGCAGGTTGCAGGATTCATCTGGACACTGAGGATAACCCGTTCAAGCAGGCCACCAGGTTTGCCCAGAGGCGGTGTGGTCACTTTTCCCTGCATCAAAGCTCAGTTTTTAAAAGCTGTGTTTTTTTGTTGCCCCTGCTCCTGTATTCCTAGTCAATATGGTGCCAATAAGCAGCAACTTCTCTTCACTCCACAATCTCTCTAAGTGTCATTAGTCTGATAGGCTGACAACAAACACAAAGGTTGACAAGCTCATTCACCAGCTAATGAATTAGCAACAAGCAGTGGCTGTGATAACCTGGCGTTTGATAGCGCCTTTGTTCCTCATTAGTGCCACACATGTTGACACATCATTCCTTCTCTTTAAAAATATCATAAGAGCTGATTCATGGAGCTCAAAGGGTTCCGAAAGATACTCCACAAACCGACAGTGACTTTGTCTGTTATTCATGCTATGGTTATCTCTTTTTAATGAAGGCATGATGCTTTCACTGCATTCGTCCTGTCCTCCAGACTGCATCCATATTGATCTATATCAGTGTGTGGTGTTATTCTCCATACTGTGACCTCCCACTGACCCCATCATATGCTCCTCTTCCAGCTCGGCCTGCCATAGCACCATAATGGATCACCGCGGCTTTCCTTGACCCCTACATTTATCAAAGGACTGGGTCACTTTGAAATTGATCTCAGCTCCTTTGAAAGTAAATCTTTCCTTACTTTACGGCTTCTTCCAGTAAGAGGACTTTGAATTAAAGAGAAAAGATTGAGAGCAGGCTTCATAAGCAGGCATAATATTAAAAGATAATGTAGATGCGAGTGTGCAGTGATGCCTTAAATAAGATAGAGTAGTAGCTCTATTGACATGCGTGAGGTGTATGCAATCCCATGTATTCATGAATGATTTCATGAGTGACTTTGTGTGACCACCCAGCTTATCTGATGTGTAGCAGCAGTGCAGGACAACACATTACCTCATAGATGGATGCAGTCATTGTGTAGATAAATGGCATAGGTTTTCACTCCCCCCTGAAGGATGCCATGAAATATGTCAGCGACTTCATTCTTTCTTCAGCATTGGGTGTCTGCAACATACAGTCTGATTCTATGCCACAGAACTTCCCCGCAGTGTCTGGAGATAAAAAAGATGTGTTCACAGTAGACATTGTTAAACTGCTGAGTCATTTTGTGTTGAGATGCAGTCAGAACAACCAGCTAAAGCTGCAATCCACATATTTTTTAATCCCAACCATGGTTAGAATAGAAGCCAAGTATGATAACACCAGGAAAGAGTGCCAGTGGGAACAAGGAGGGATTACAGAGCAGCTCGACTAATTTGAGAGAATAGATTTTACAATTTGAGAGAGGAATATATATCCATACAGTATACTGAGTCAGCTCTAAGCATTAGATGGGAGGGCTTTTGGAGAGTAGAGCAAGCAAAAGGAGAGGATATGAAAATATACACGCACTGACCACTTCATTAGGTTTACCTGTTCAACTGCTTTATAACACAATCAGCCAATCGGATGGCAGCAATACATTTAGGCATGTAGACTCAGTCAAGATGATCAGCGGGAGCAGTAACCTTGCAAAGCAGATGGATTGGCCAGACTCCATGTCTGTCATCAGGCAAATCCATCTTGAAAACTCCAGTCTAAAAACAGACTCGAACAGTTTGAGGAGAATGAGGCAGTGGTAACAGACAGGGTTTAGTTGTACCAGAAGCCGATAGTAATGGCTGCCACCGGTGTAGTGATTCGCTCATATGTAGCTGTAGTACAGTGGCAGTTTTATCTTATCTGGGCCACATTTCTTTATTCAACCAAGAGCAAACACCACCAGAAGCTTCTCTCAGATAATAAAATGTTTTTGCGCTTCTCCTGACCAACCTCGGAATGAGTTTTATCCACGAACAAGCCCCACCAGTTATTAACTGTCTATCAAGCTCAGGTTATACCTGGAGCTGTGCATGCTGACTACCTCATTTTGTCTGATTGGCCCATTATGAATGTGACAGACAGACTGTTTGTCCAAGCACCTTCCAAGATTTTTTTGAAAAGTCCTGTCTTTTCAAAACACTTTTTTGGGAGGTTACAATGGATTTTTGGTTTTCAGGTTAACTGAGCATCAGAATAGGCAAGAAAGGGGATTTAACCCATGTCTTCATTGGTTTGCTTTTAAGGAGGATATGAGCTATGCATAAAGGGCATGGCTGGTATGACTGCTAGCTAGTGCATTCTAGCTATTTTTCGGGAAGCTTTTGTCAGTTTTCTAGGTGAACTGAGACTTAGTTTGGGACAGTGTTTTCAATAGAGCCACCCCTGGTACAAAAGCTTCAGTAATCAAATGGATGACATCACTCAGACTTCATCCATTTGGTTATTGAAGCTTCATCCAATACTTTAAACAGTTTATGGTGCAGCTGATACTGATTTCCAATCAGATATGCAGCCCAGAGTTGATTCAGCTCTTTTATTTTTGACTTTCTGAACCAAATAAAGGCCCGTGGCTTCTTGTGGGTACAACTTTTGCAACCCTAATTTTGGTCCAAAGGAGTGCAACTGGAATTGATTGTGGTTCTCAAAGATGTGTCACCTCTACAGTTCAGAACCTGAAGCTTCTTCAGAACTTTGAAACAAGATTTGGATAACCATAACCTGGATGAATGAGAACCTGCACAAACAGCTCTTATAACGGGACACTAGCCTACCTGAGTAAATGGGAAATGGACAAGTACTTTTCTACTCTGGCTGCTACATGGAGAATCCATCAGTGTTAACTAATCCCATTCATATGCATCCATACATTTTACACACTACTTATGCAGCAATGGGAGCAATGGGGGGCTAAATGTCTTGCCCCAAGACGCATCGACATGTGACTGAAGGAGCTTTGGCTCCACCTACTGAGCCACAGTTGCCCCAAGTGTACATGGCTGTCTCCTCTTTCCCTCATGGACTGGCAGGGCTAACTGTTGGACTAGGACAGGGTTGTCCAAACTATGGCCTGGGGACCAAATACGGCCTGCAGTCCAATTCTGATTGGGCCGCTACCACACTAATATTGTAAACAAACATCTCAGCAGGAAGAATTAATTGATGTGTTTTTTGTGACTAAACTGAGACAGTACTGTACAAAAATATTGGCAATCAAAGTAATATTTCGTTTTTTTAAATTCCCTGATGAATTTCAGCAACAAATAGCAGCACCAATAATACCCCAGTTGGCCCCAGTCGGCCCTCATCAGCTGAGGGCCAGCTGATTTGCTCTAAACATGTTGTTGGCTCTCATGCAAGCTTATTTAAACTTCTCTTGCTTGGCCACGCTCAGCTGCTCTCTCTGCAAGCTGCTCTTGCAACCTTCCCCCATCCCAGCTCCTCCTTCATTATGCTTCTGAATTAATCAATGTCATATACTTGTTCTTGTGGATATTAAAGTGGTCCTTATATTTTTGTGTGTCTGGCCCTCAGTGGAAAAAGTTTGGACACCCCTGGACTAGAAGGAGATCACAATAAAAACAAAAAAAGCATTCGAAACAATTTTGCCCCTCCGACCAATACATGAGCTGAAAGAAGTGCTGTCCATCAATGTAAACAGAGCTAAGAGCAACAAACCCAGAAGGGGTTTGACTTCACTACTCACTAATCAAGATATTCCAAAAAGCTCAAACTATTACAGTTTTTACACATTTTTTAACTAGTAAGACATCTACTTTTTATTTAATGCTGAGTGAAAACTGCAGCACCCAGACTCTGGAGCATGATGGGTCGTGATGCTGAAGGGGTGTCTGAGTTCATAAGACAAGGCTGTGGGGCTACATACAAATAAAGGTCGAGATCCACTGATGTGCTGCATACACGGAGGATGTTTGTGTAGTCAAATAGAAAATTAGCATAATAAGACATCACACGTCTTGTCACTTGCAGAGGGCTCTTAAAATAACCTACTTTCTTTTGTTTTTTTCCTCTCTGAACACTTGAATCAGGGTTCTCTATCCACCCATGAAGCCGCTCTTCTCTGCTTTTTTATGAAGCTTAACAATCTGTGCTGGAGGAGAATGAGCTTAATAAATCTTGCAAATTTCCCCACATACATACATACTGAAATGAGAACAAGAATGTCATTATGCTGCTTGAATTCAACATGGCAGAGGGAAGCGACTGCACAGAGTGGAGATATTGATATTGCAGCACTTTGTCTGTGTAAGGATGTGTGTCGATTCTCTCCTGCGGCTTTTACACAGAACAAATGTGCCCTTTTTTTCCTTCATTCCCTGAAATGGAAAGTCTTTGTAAGACCGTTGTAACATCAAACTGTTTAAGGATGATGAATCTCCTGCAGATGAGGGCTGGGCAATATGGACCAAATAGGTATCTTGACATTTTTTTGCTGAATGGCGATATATGATGTATATCTAACAAATGGTTTTCACAGTTCCACAGTAATAAGCTTTGCATTTTTTTGTTTCCAATTCTAAAAAAAGGACATAAACTGCATCATTGCTGTATATTGTGACTGTCAAAAGTAATCTATACTCAGAAATATATCTCAAAACAGTACAATCTCCATTAGTATAGTGATTGGTGATTGCAAAAAGTACAGAAACTTAATGATCTTCAGTCGTATTATTGACCAAAAAGGAGGGGGCAGCATTTGGAAAAGTGGATTAAACTGGTAAGGTTTTATCCATTTCCACCGACTTTTCCAAATTTGGCCAATAAAGATGCTCAAGATAAGCTTGTTAAACAATGAAAACATCCAATCCCATGATAGTCAGCTCCAGAATGACTTATCGGTCAAGCAACTGAAGCTAGTAAGTTCCTGGTAAATGGCTATTTATCTTTAAGCTGAATGTAAACAATCCTGAATGGTTAGAAACGATAGCATCTCATAGAAACAGCATGGTTCAGCACTATTGTGATCTAGAATATAAAGATAAAGTTGTATGTAGGCTGTGTCAGGTGTTAATGTGCAAATATGATCCAAATTCCCCTAGACTGGTTTCCAGTCTCTAGTGGTGGTTGTGTTTACTTTATGGCAGGAGTTATTTGTTTCTGTCACGATATTGAACACACATTCAAAAACATGGACAGTGATTTTCATATAAATTGCAGCTAAAATGACTGTCTGAGCAAAACGTGCATCACAGTCACCTACAAAAAGTAAATGTACGATAAGATTTAAACAGTTCAGTTGGACTCAATCTTACAAAAGTAATCCTAAAAGAATTGAATGACAGCCACACATCCAAGTGAGCCATGGCGATGTCGTCAATGGCATCCAACCATAAAGTATTAGCCAACCACGTCAGCAGAAGTGTAACCTTTTGGCATGTGCCGATCTAAAACAACTGGTTACCTTGTCAGGAAATACAGTTTTCTTGACATTATGGCTATTAAACACTATATTGTAACCCTGTGATACTCATTAACAATAAAGTCTTCAACTGTAAACCACAGAGGATGGAACCTTGCAAAGCACATGGATTGGCCAGATTCCATGTCTGAAAACGGACCTGACCAATCAGTGTCATTTCAGGAGAAAGAGGCAGTAGCTATAGGTGGGGTGAAGTTGTACAGAGAGAGGGTAGCAATGGCTGCTGCCGGTGTAGCATTTAGTTCAGATGTAGATATAGCATAGCAGGAATTTCATCAGAACTGGAACACATTTCTTTAACTATTGAAAAGCAAGGAGCAACACTGAAAGTTTTTCATGATGAAAAAAGATGTTTTCACTCTTCTCTGACCTGCTTCGGCATGAGTTTGCGATGGTTGCAGGCCGGGTTTAGTTTTACTGTAAGCTGGTATATACAATGCTTGCCACCAGTGTAGCAATTAGCTTGGATGTAGCTATAGCGGCAGTTTGATCAGAACTGGCCCATCTTTCTTTATCCAAACAAGAGCAAACAACAACACTGAAAGCTTCTTTATGCAAAGATGTTTTTGCACTTCTCCTGACCGGCCTCTGCATGAGTTTTAACCACCAACAAGCTCCACTGTTTATGAACTTGGAATGTGACACACCAAACATTCGTTCAATCACCTTTCGAGAATGTTTTGAAAAGTCCTTCCCAAATGCTTTGTGTGGGAGGCTTCCCGGATGAACGTGAAATATATATTCATGCAGTGCGTATATTAAACAAACAAATCCGTTGGTCCCCACCCAGACTTTGGGACTGAGGAGTTTAGACAGTGTGCAGGAGTTTGCCTGTAAGTATTGATCATTAAAACACTGTTAGCGGCTCTTTTCGCATTTTTTCTTTTAATCCACATAAACTTTATCGATCGTGAAGTTTTTTTCCTACCATATATCTAATTTAAAAGTACATCTCAAAATTTTAAAACCCCCATATATTGTCCAGCCTTACTGCAGATCAATATGCTACTTTCCCTTGTGTTGTAGAGGAGCAGGGACGGGCTCGGTATGAAAAGCACAGCCTGTGCTGCAGCTCTGGAGCCTCATATTTTCCTGAGTGTATTAAATTTATTTCATCTCCCCCTGTATGTACTGTTTAATCATCTAGGTGTGTTCCCCGCTGCAAGCAAAGCGAGGCTCTAAATTGATGAGTTTTTTTACTTTAATTGAGGGAAAATGCACATATGTGGTCTGATGAAATGCAGCGGAAGTTAAAGCGCAGTGCAGATGAGATTTGAGCTGAGATCAAAACGGGCTCATCAGGATTCAGCGTGAGTAAGATGGAGATGGAGGGAGGGAGGGAGGGAGAGAGAGAGGGAGAGTGAAGGCAGGGGCAACCCCCCTTTCTAGACGAGGGATTCCTTTACTGCAGTAATCAGCAGCCCCCCACCCCCACCCCCCTCCCTCCTCTACCATCGATGCTTTCTTTCTCCCTTTCTCCCTCTTTCTCTCTCTGTAGCCACCATCCCTGCTACACCACACAGCGTCACGTTTCAGTGGGGAGGGATTGTCTGCTGCAGGGTACAGTATATGCAGCACATGGTTAGAAATGCACTCGTGACTCACACACTTTTACTCCAGCCTTCATTTATCTCGATCGCTCCCCTGCTGCTCCTCCATTTATCCTCCATCCTTTCTTCTCCTCCACTCCTCTTTCTCTCCAAGCTCATCCATCCATCCCTCCATCCTCGTCTCCCTCTCTCTCTTAGCTGTATGACATTGATTCCAAGGTTGCTGTGCTATTGACTGCTGCTTCGCTGTTAAATATTTCAGGCAGCGTTTCAGTGGCTGTGTGCCGGAGGAGAGGAGGGGAGTGAAAAGGGGACGTGGGGGTGCTGCTCTTCAACTACCGCTGACAGCCGGTCTGGCCAACAGATGGGTGAACAAACACACATGAACGCTCATGCCACCTGCAAAGGTGCATTCACGTGTTCATGTCCCCCCACAGATGGATCTCCACCAGCGCCGTATCTGCATATGTCTGTGATGCTGCCCTGTGACAGAGCGCGTGGGTCGCTCCTGCCCGTTGTGTTGTTGTATCTCCGTGAAATCTTTCCTCCTGGCTTCAAGCAGCTGAAGTTAATGAATGAGCCAAGAAGTGCTGGATGGCTCTCTGCAGACTGTGCAGTTATTCCAGACTAGCCAAAACGCCTTCTCAGCATGTCATCTGATCAGAAGACTAATCGCTGTTTGGGCTCCGCTTAGAACCACGGGACAGCAATCAGCATTATTATTTGGACACATAAACACACATTTCACCACAGTACTACTGCAGCATTGAGTTCTCTATAGCCATGGTAGCGGTGTCAGAAACTACAGCCCCAGTTCCAAAAAAAGTTGGGCGGCTGTGTGAATTGTAAATCAAAACGGAATGATTTGTAAAGCTCATGAACCTGTGTTTGATTCACAACAGAACATAAAACAAAGCTGAAGTTAAAACTGAGACATTACCATGTTGCGACAAACATGACCTCATTTTGAATTTGCATCCCCTCTTCTTTTAGCAACCTTCTGTAAACATCTGGGAAATGAGGAGACCAACTGCGGAAGTTTTTGGAGAGGAATGTTGTCCCATTCCTGTCTGATGTGGGATTCTAGCAGCTCAAAAGTCCTGGGTCTTCTTTGCCAGATTTTTATTTTATGATGTGAAAGGTCTGGACTACAGGCAGGCCACTTCAATACCCAGGCTCTTCTACTGTGAAGTCATGCCGTTGTGATCGATGTGGTATGTGGTTTAGAATTGTCTAGCTGAAAAGGATATCTGGATTTGAGCATATGTTGCTCTAAAACCTCGGTATACTTTTCAGCATTGATAGTTCCTTTCCAGGTGTGTGAGCTGCCCATGCCATAGGCCCTAATTCAACAACAAACCATCAGATATGTGGGCTGTGTGCTGATAACAAGCTGATTGGTCCCCCTCCTCTTAAGTCTGCAAGAATGTCCCTTCTGATGACCACAGAACAGTTTTCCATTTTGCCTCTGGCCATTTTAAACGAGGGACTCTGCCTCTCTAAATGCTCCTTTAATACCGCTAAAAGGGTACTGTAGATGGTGACATAAAAAAGTAATTGTACATTTTAATTAAATTTTTTCCCAATTTTTAGGTGCAGTCTGGTCAGATTGGTGAACCTCTCCCCATCTTTACTTCTGAGAGACTCTTTCTCTCTAAAATGCTCCTTTTATACCCAGTCATGTTCCTGACCTGTTGCCAATTAACCTAATTAGTTGCAAAATGCTCCTCCAGCTGTTTTACATCATTTCCCAACCTTTTGTTGCCCCATTCCTTTTTTTGAGATGTGTTGCTGCCATCAAATACAAAATGAGCTGATATTTTTAATGAAATGGTAAAATATTTTAACCTGGCATGCCAGATAGATTTGTTTCACACATCCATCTGGTAAACCACTCATAGGCAGCTATGGGAAAGGGCAGTCTTTGAAAAAAAAATTGGAGGGTGATTGGATGAACATTCTGTCTGTCACAGCTTTAGGGGCCAATCAGAACAACAAAACGTGACGTAGCCGAATAACTCCATAAAGAGCTGCATAACGCAAACCATGGCAACTTTAGACACAACTTTTGTTGTTTTTGGAAAGAAAACAACTCACTGCTGTTCTTTGTTCTTCTTTGAAAGAAGAAATGTCATCAAGTTCTGATAAAAGTTAAGCTTTAGCAGTATCCACGCTAATCTCTTCTGCCATAACTGCACCAGTCTCTTGTTGCTGCTTGCTTAAATCACGACTCCGCCGCACCTGAAAGTACTGCACCTTGTTGCTGATTGGTCCTGTCACTTTGTAACCAGGCCCAAAAGGTTCAGACAGGAGCTTTGCATGATGGATTCGCCAGTGAGAAACAGTGGGAAACGGCCAAATCCATCTGCTTTGCAAGGTTGAAAATGTCTCAGTTTCAATTGTATATGCTCTGTTGTGAGTAAAATCTGGGTTTATAAGATTTGCAGATCATTGCATTCGTTTTTCTTTTTTTTTTTTTTTTTTTTTTTTTGTATTTTACACAGTGCCCCAACTTTTTTTAGAGTTGGGGTTGTATTTTCACAGCTCTGATGCCCAGACCAAAACCTGTAAAAATGGGTGTAGCCTGTGATGATCCAGTTACTTCTGCTTTGACAGTCAGCTGATACCAGGGTTCTGGGTATCTGTCTATAAATCTACCCCATAAACATTTGCTCAGAGTACTGAATACTGAGTTGCTACTTTTGCAACGTGGGAGGCTTGTACAGTAAAATATGATGTTTTCTTATAGTGCAGTTGGTGACTAAAAACAAGAACTACCCAATACTGGTGTTCCAGGGCTCCTCCTCTTGATACCAAGATAGGTTATTATAGTGTTTGATTGCTCACTAGGAAATGCTTGGCCAGTACAACAGACTTTAGGCATCTATAAAAGGAGGATTCATACACAAATGGATGATATGATCCCTCCGGCTCTGTCCACTTTAGTTTAGGATCTATACTTTGCTAAATGTGCAGCCATCCGATCCGTTTGTCAGCTCTTAGCTTACTCACTGTCAGAGTTCTGCATCACTGCTGCAGTGGGAGTGGGAGCAGTTTCTCTCCAAAGAGAGATTTCAGTCATTCTTATCTTCTTCGCTGTTACCTGGGTTTATAAACATAAGAAAGAAAGTTAAGGTTTCCAGAAGTTTTTATTTTCCCTGAGGACTTTAGGAAGAAGGAAACATCAAAACAGTGAAGACTCAGCTCGGCCTCCATCTGTGGACCCTCACTGAGCCTCTAAGTGGTGCAGTCAGTGTTGCATTGCACGCCTGAGGACAATACCTCCAGGAAAACAGAGGCAGTCGTCGAGATCCAGCTGACAACACGCTGCTTAGCACCTCATCACTAATTAATGTCAATCCCCAACAATGCTGAGGGAGGCGAGTGGTGGGTAGCTGTCATTGTTTGTGTAAATCTAAACATTTATCCCGTCCGCATCGCCTCTTCTTGTACGTGCAGCGCTTCTCTTGTTTGGACGCTCTGACTAGAAGCTGGATTAGACATCAGCAGGGATGTGATTGGCAGACGAGTTCTCTGATTGACAGCGGGGACATTTAGTCAGGAGGGTTTGACTGGCGGCTGTGTTTGTCAGATCGATGCTGGGATAACAGGTCGTCCCTTCGATGCACGCTCTCAGGGAAAATATTTTCAGCCTGCCATAGTTTGTTTTGACCGGCGAGTTCAGACAGCCATCGGCTATACTGTAAAACTCACTGAAACTACCTAATTTTAACTTTGTCAAGAAAAAGTTATGAAAATACCAGAAAAATCTGATCCAAGGCTATCAAACAAGATTCACGGACTCCCCAAGTCTCTTCCTGTGTCTCTGGGCGCTCTCATGAGGCGTACAGTAGAAGAGGTGATTGCATTTTAAGCTTCCTCTCTTAGCGTCTGTCTTAGGGAGTTAGCCAGGATATTTGTTCTGCTGAGCAATGATCAAATCTAGTTTCTTAGCTGTAATCTTGCCTCTTGAAGCCGATCACTTGCTGGTGTTTTGAATAGAACTGTTTTGCCGGGTAGATCTCTAAGCTTCTCTTGAGCTCAGTGCTGCAAATCCAGGAAGTGTCAGTCTGCAGTGACAGCACACACACTCACTCAATACACACACATATTAACACACTCACACTGCTGCTCACTATCTCGCCCCTTTGAAACCGTCAGTGTGAAGCCATAAAGCAGAAGTTGTGTGAATCTCTGCTGGTGTGGTTTGCCTCGGTGAGGGTCAGAGAAGGCTTGCATAATCATAAATCTGATACTACAGCAGTTGAACCGGAGTGAGTGACGGTCATGAATCAGAGTGACTTGCTGGATGTGGAGGTCAGTTTGATAGCCAAGACCTGGTGAAACTCTGTCGCCTGACGGGAAAGACTGAACATTCTTTATGTGGACAAAAGTATTCAGCCACCTGACAGGGACTGAGATGACAGTGTATTTCAACACATGTACTTTAAATATGGAGTTGGTCCACCTTTAGGAGCTATTACAGCCTCCACTCTTCTTGGGAGGCTTTCCACAAGATTTTGGAGTGTTTCTGTGGAAATATGTGCCTATTCATTCTGGAGAGCATTTACGAGGGCAAGCACTGATGTTGGACGAGACAGCCTGGCTCACAATCTCCGTTCCAGTTCATGGAAGGTGCTCCATAGGGTTGAGGTCAGGGCTCTGTGTAGGCCAGTCACGTTCTTCCACACCAAACTCATCAAACCATGTCTTTATAGTCTTTGCTTTGTGCACAGTCATGCTGGAATAGAAAAGGGCCTTCCCAAAACTGTTGCCACCAAGTTGGAAGCGTAACAAGATGGAGATTGTCCTTCATTGGAGATGAAGGGCCTAGCCCAAACCCTAAAAAACAAACCCCCATGCCATTATCCCTCTTTCACCAAACTTCACAGTCGGCACAGTGCAGGTAACCTTCTCCTGGCCTCCGCCTAACCCAGACTCACCCATCTGACTGCCAAACAGTAAGGCGTGATTCGTCACTCCACAGAATATGTCCCACTGCTCCACAGTCCAGCGTTGATGTGCTTTACACCACTCCATCTAAGGCTTGGCATTGGACTTGGTGATGTGAGGCATGCAGGTAGCTGCTTGGCCATGGAACCCATCCATGAAGCTCCTGCTGCACAGTTTTTGTGCTTACATTAATACCAGTTCAGAACTCTTCAGCTATGGATCAGCTGAGTGTTTGCGACTTTTATGCACCATGCACCTTAGTAAGCTTAGTAAACTACTTTCAGCTAAAAGTAAAGAAAAGAAGGGAAACTGTGACCTCTGTGACCTGTTAAACCCCTATTTCTTATGATATATGCACCAGATACAACTGAGTTAATACTCTGAGATTATTCAACTTATTTGCACTGTTTAGTCCACTGGTTCCCAAATGTTGAGCCAAGGCATGCTAGAGTACCTCAAGGCAAGTCTAGGTGTGCTATACTTGAGTACTACAACTGTACAACTAAAGATACCATAACAAGTGTTGGAGGGGCTTTTTGCAAGGTTTGCACTGAGGTTTTTGCTTGATCTGTAGCGAAAAAAACACTGCTTCAGCCCATTGAATTGGCTAAATACTGTTCTTTGGGAGGTTTTTGTACTACTAAGTCAGTAAAAACATGTTTGCAGCTGAACAGAGCTTACTTTAGTGATCCATTTGTAGGGTTTAACTGTCAACTATTGGACATCCCATTGCACTACAAAACGGAGCACACTGATCAGCTGATACAACAAAAGAATACATGATCATCTCACTCAGTATTTGGCAGCAAGTAATTTTAAATTTACTGTAACGTTTTACTTTGCTATGGACAACAAACAGGCTGCACGGTGGCCTAGGGGTTAGTCGTGTTGTCTCACAGCAAAAGGTTCCGGGTTTGAGTCCCGGTTGGACAGTGCTCTGAGTTTGCATGCATGGGTTTCCTCCAGGTACTCCAGCCTCCTCGTACAGATGAAAAACATGCTCGTTAGGTTAAGTAGTAACTCTAAATTGCTCGTAGGTGTTAGTGTGCCTGGTTGTTTGTCTCTCTATGTCAGCTCTGGGACTGGCTGCCTTTCGCTTAATGAAAGCTGGGATTGGCTCCAGCCCCCCTGTGCCCCTGAATGGGATAAGCAGTGTGGATGGATGGATGGCAAAGCATTTAATGACCGATTTTACTTACAATCTTAAGATGGTAGGACTTCTACTTTTTAAATCAGACAACTCAGATGCACACGTCCACTATTGTCCTAATGAGATGCTCATATCTGTGTAAAGTAATTGCCTCCATAGTCCAGCAAACATTCTTTTTCAAACTTAGTTGAAAATATTTATTTTCACTAAGATTATTGTGGTTGTGTAATGAGACTCTGAGGTTATATATCATATTTGCATATTTTTCTATTTTAATCCAAATTGCCAGAGGCTTTAATAAACACAAGCACATTATCGCATATTCCCTGAATCCATGCACCACTTATTAAATATGATGATCAGTCAGCAGACACACAGCGATGTTTGTGCTGCAGTGGAAGCAGATTTTGTTTGTGCATGTGAGCATAGCTAAAACTTTAAATCAGAAGCTCTGTTTTCCCCCCCAGGCTCTTTTTCTTTCTTTCTTTCCTGCTTGATATCTCATCCTCTCTCTCATTCGCTCGATGTGTGAGGAGATCTGACAGCCAATCTCCTGCCTTTTAAGGCTGGGTTGCAGAAAACGTGATGAGCTCTGTAATGCGGCGCGTATGGGCACTCCTACTTTGCTTGGATAATGGTACACTGTAGCGGTGAGAGAGAGAAAAAAACGAGGGTTTCCCCAAGCTCTGCTCCACTGTTCCTCCTCCCCTCCTCCCTCCCTCCTTCACTCGCTCACTCTCTCCCTGGTTCTCTCACTCCAGTCTGTGACACAAGTGCAGATTTCATACTGAACCACATTGTTGTTATTCAGGCTGCATTTGGCTGCCTTCTTTCTGTGTCTCCCACTGTGGTGTTTTCCTCCAAAGTAGAGTTTTTTTTATGCTAGGATACTGTGGTACTTTGATGTGTGAGGCTGTGTGAGGGTTTTTATGCGTCATCTCATTGTGGAGTATTTCCATGACCAGGAAGCTGCAGTTAGATCTATTAATGTGCTCTCGCTGGGCGTGGCTCCACTCTGCATAGGGAAACATTTGTAGAAACTGGAACAAGGAAGCCATTTTGTAAGAAAATACTCAGTCAGGCTTGAAAATAAGAACTCTTGAGATGTATACGACATAGAGCAGTGTCCCACATAGGGCTGGGAAATATATTGACATTTTAGGATATATTGTTATGGTGTCTTGCCTTGTTTGTATTAATGTGTTGATGTTGAAAAAACTATATATTTAAATGGCAGGCCTAGTGCTTGGAAACAGTCGCGCCAACCTTGACTCGAGGTTAGAACCACTCAAGGCAAACTCACCCAAGGCAATGCCCAAGCATGTTCAAGCCACAAAATCCAGTTCCTTTGACCAGTGTGAGTGCGCATTACTGTGCTCAGGCATGGTACACTTCCTTGGCCCATGCACAGTACAATTGCTCAAAAACCATTTAATGTGGCTGAATTAAAACTATTTCACAAAAAGGGGTGGGCAAAAATCCCTCCACAGCAATGTGAAAGACTCATTACCGGTTATCTGAACTGCTTACTTGCAGTTGTTGCCACCAAGTGTGGCACAACAAGGTACTATGTTTAGGGGGCAATTACTTTTCACCTAGGATGAGGTAGGTTGGATGTCAAGGCAATGCCTAAGCCCTTTCAAGCCCCACAGTTAATTTTCTTCTACCAGTGTGAGTGCTCATTACTGTGCTCAGGCATGGTACACTTCCTTGGCTCAGGCACAGATGGAAGAAGTACACATTGGCTGAAAAGAAGCTGTCAGAGTCAGCGCTGGAGGGGCACAAACTACCATTCATAATGGTGAAATCCATTCTTATGTTGTACATCAATAGTCAGTGTCACTTCAGAACATGCTGCAAAGTTTATATTTCACGCATGCAAAGCACTGTACCACCTCCTATATAAAAGCAGCGTCTGTCTATTTCATTTTCCCTCCTTATCATCTGTGCGTCTTTGTGTGCACTGCTATGCATGCTTTGGCGCATCATCATTTTAAATGAATTTCAACATCACTGAACCTTTTAAATAATCAGGAAACCCAAGCCATTATGTTCTTAGAATATGTTTTTAACTTTAAAGTAGCAGCAGTGGGTGTTGGTAATGAGTCTCCTTAGAACAGATTTCTTTCTACTGCGTTGTGCATATTTGAACCAGGTTGCTTAAAATGCAACTATCTCTCCCACCGAATCAATAGTGCTGAAATACAGCTGAAGTTCTGCAGAGTAGGTGAAGTGGGACTGGGGGGAAGTGGTATTAAGGGACAAGACCTGCGAAAGCCCCCCCACATGACTGCACCACCGTATGGTGTGCTGAAGGTCTTATGAGTAAAACCAATTATTATGTGAAAGTTAAACAACATGGTTCGTTCAAATGTGTCTCTGTCTATGTATTGTATATCTTGTTAGGAGGTGAAATCTGTTTTTTTTTTTTGTTTGTTTGTTTTTTTGCACTGTTTGCACTGTATTTGAGTTGATATATTTTTCCTTTTTATTAGACTACTTACACTAGTAGGATGTCCCAGTACACCACAGGCTAAGTAGATTGACAAACTGTTAGACCAGCTGATACATCAGAATTAGGGCTGTTAAACAATTAACATTTGTAACTGTGATTAATCTCAGGATTCTGTGGTTGATTGCTATTGATGGCATCCTTTTGGCGCATTTTATAATTCCCCAATTTTACATTCAAAACTGGTTTTGGCTCATTTGGGATTTTTCTACTGTCTTAAACTAAGAGTAGCTGACCAGTGGTGGACTTATTTTACACAAGCAGCAACCTTTAGTCCTAAAAAAATGATGCCAATGCGGAAGTGCAAAAAATTGCTATACCGCGAGTGTCCACTTGAGGCTGGCTGCAGGAACACTGGAAGTTCCGTCTGCACACATGTTAAACAGCCGGTTTTGACACACAAAATAAACTGGTTTACAGCCTGGTTCAAAACACCAAACGAGTCTCATTAGCTAGTGTCTTATTGTGCTCCCAATGTACGGGGGGTGAATTTTTTTGTACCACGATCATTTGGATTATATTTAGGATGAAAGCTGATTGGTGCGTCTCATTTGATTGACAGATAGCTCAGCAGGCAGAGGCTCCCTTTCTGTCAACCGGAATGCTAGCTAGCAGGCTGACAGGAAGTCACGCTTAGTGGGCGGGCGTTAGGTTGATCCAAAGTTCGGTTGAGACCGCGATTTCAATACGGAAGCCTCCATGAATGGGCTTCAAGAACCATTTTAGCCTGCCTATTGTAAGCAGACGACTGACGTCACAAGGGGTTTGTCCAATTCTTTCTACAGTCTATGATTTTACATCACTGTGGCCACAGGGAGGTGCTGTAGGGGCTTAACAAAGTTAATAGGGACAATAAAGCAGTCAGTGAGCTAATTATGGATCTTAATTAATCTTGATTAATGTGATTAATCTATACAGTCTCAATTAAAACAAAATTCCTGATTAGTATTGTATCCATGATCATCTGATCTCCCTCATAAGTGATCTAAGATCACCTACAAAAAACATGATCAGGTTATCCCTAGTAAAAATTAAATGATATTGATTGCTGTTCCAACCAAAAATAGGCCTGGACGCCCCATATTGGGTCATTTATTGTTTTTAATGATGAAAAATAGTACCATCACTGAAATGAATTAGACTTCATTTAATTTTGATACAAATTTGATTGTAGAAACTTGTAACTACCTGGACAAACAGAAATGTTGACAATGTTTTTGCACAATTGCATCAGTGTGTAAAATTTTGTCTGCAATTTTGATGATGAAAAAAGTGCTCAGTCTATGAAATGTATTTTTGTAGCAATGGTATCAAACATTTCTTAAAAAATTAAAGTATATCATGTATCCCCATTTAGCTAAAAAAAAAAACATGTTCAATGTCCACATTGGCTTTTATTAGTCTTTTCCTAAGGGAATTGAAATGATAGAAGACAAAAACCTGTGTGTGAGTGGAATAACCAGATTTTCTTCCTCTCTCCCTGTCTGCAGGTTTGGAGGGGCGCCCCCTCATGGCACGGCCAGAGACTGTTGTGTACCTCCCCTGCTCCAGAGGGTAAGTCTTCACCTCCCCTCACCTTCATTCACTTTATTCCTGACCATATGAGCTGTATCTGGGGTTTCCCTCTTTTAAAGAAAAGCCCTTCTTTCAGCTTCTGTCCCCAGTCTGAGACTAATGAGTTCTGCACCTAGAGGAATTCTGCATTGATCAGTCGACGGAAGCTCATTTGGAGTAAACAGCCAGTAGTCATTAATATGGAATCTGTCCTGGGCTAGCATCTGCTTGTGAGCGTGAGAGTGCAGGAGAGATTTAGAGCATGAACAGAAGGAGGTAGAGGAAGACGGAGGCTGAGAGAAGCAGGCGGCAGCAGCAGAACATAATGATTTGATTTTAAACTGAGCTTCATTAGCTAAGCTACATAGCCTTGCATTAGCATTGATCTCCCTTGAACCTTTCCATATTTTCTCATGACTGCAAATTATATTGAAAACATCGGGGCTGTGTGTAATGGGCCAACGCAGAAAGTTCACAATTTTGCAGTAGAGGGAATTTCACATAATATTCAAAATGATTTGCAAATAACCTATGAGAAGCTTTTAGTGCGTCGCTGTGAAACCTTTTACTCAGATCATGTGTGAGCAAATGCTTTCAGGTTAACCATCTCATTTTCACAGTTTGCTTATGTTTGCTGTCGCTCAGTAGAGTAAGTCTGAAAGATTAGGGAGTTTGATCAGTATGTCAAAGTGCATATCGGCAAGTGAACCCCAAATGTGCTTCTGCTGCATAGCCAGCATTTGTGAATGTATCTGAATGTATGCTAGGCTTCTAGAGTACTGTTGGGCACTGCTGATGGGAGGCTCTGCCATCAGTCAGTACGTTTACATGCAGGTAGAAAAGTTGAATTATTGTGTCAGTCAGATCTAAACTTGTAATGAAATTCATATATCTATTGTACAGGATTTATTTCATATCCATCTGGGGAAAAACCCACAGATGTGTCTATGATGGGCAGAACCTTTCAAGAACATTTCATAGGATGACTGCATAGGTGTCTGTCTGTCACATAAAGCAATACAACATCTGATGTAGCGCAGATGGCCCAGTGGTTAGGCTGCTTTGTTCTTCTCAAATGACACTAATTGGTCCGGTTGTTCTCTGGCCAGGACCAAACTTTCGAGCTTAATGCTTTGCATGAATCCCCTTGATGACGAAAATTTAAATCTGGCTAACCCGTCAGCTTTGCAAGGTTATAAAACTGGACCTTTGCACCGATGTACAAAAGGGGGGTCCTTGACACACTAGGCACAGGGTCTGAGCCTTGTCCTGGCACTGCTGGGTGCATTCCCACCCCTGCTCTCTCACCATATTTCCTGTCTCTCTTCAGCTAGTTTGGGAAGAACACTTTTAGGTTTCCGACACCTTTTGCATGGAACAGTCTGCAGACTGATTTTAAGGTGCAATACTTGGTGACTGAATGTTTTTACATCCTACATCTTGCATTGAAACTTCTGAATGGGAGAGTGGCAAAGAGAAAGCCTCTGTTGAAGAAAAATCAGATTAAATCTCCACTTGAGTTCACCTAAAAGCATGTGGGAGACTCCATAGTCAAGTGGAAGAAAGTTCTTCAATCTAATGCAGGGGTGTCCAAACTTTTTCCACTGAGGTCCACATACAAAAAATCTGAAGTATGGTGGAGCCACTTTCAAATGCCTCTCCTTTATGATATCAAAGTAAGTCAATCAAGTCCAAATTAGGTAAAGATTTTAAGTCACAAAAACATGCACATCAATTTATTGTCATGCCAAAATGTTTGTTTACAGAATTACCATGGTAGTTGATCCATAACATTTTCACATACTATAATTTCTTTGCGTTTTCTTATTAATAGAAGAGTATAGTTTTGTGTTACCTTTCCGGGTGAGCCCCCATTGTGACACAAAAATATTCTTGTCTGTCAATAAGACAACAGAGGTGAAATTTACAGTCAAGCACGAGCGTCATGTTGTAATGTGGGCCATTTTTCATTTGTTTTAGAGTTTGCTGCGGGCCAATTAAAAATGGCCCCTGGACCATAGGTTGGACACCCCTGGTCTAATGAGACCAAAATGGTGCTCTTTGGCCATCAGGCAAGACATTATGTTTGGCAGACACCAAACACCATTCCCACTGTGATGCATGGTGGTGGCAGCATCATGCTGTGGGGATGCTTCTCAGCAGCTGGCAAGGAAGGCTTGTAAATGTAGAGGGTAAATGCAGCAAAATATAGTTAAATCCTGGAGGACAATCTTATTTAGTCTGCAAGAGAATTACAACATGAAAGGAAATTTATTTTCAAGCAAAACAATGACCCGAAGCATAAAGTGAAAGCTGGACAGAAATGGTTTAAAGACAACAAGGTGAATGCTCTGGAGTGTCCGAGTCAGAGCCCAGACCTCAATCTAGTTGAGGATTTGTGGCTGGACTTGAAAAGGGCTGTTAATGTATGATCCCTGTGCAACCTGACAGAGCTTGAGCAGTTTGGCAAAGAAGAATGGAGTCAAATTGCAGCATCGAGTTGTGCAAGCATATTTAAGATCCACTAAATACTGGCTTAATGGGGGTGAATATTAATGCAGTCAGTCATTTTACATTACAAATTTTTATTTAACTGACATCACTTTTTAGAAATCTGTTTTCACTTTGACATTTAAAGGTTTTTGTGTTTTTTTGGCTGTCCATGAAAGATATATAAAATCAATAAAAGGGTAAAACTTCCAAGGAGATTAATTTTCTGTAGCTCTTGTGGCATTTTGACACCACTTCTCAATGTAGAAATCACTTCCTGCCTCCATCTGGAGTTCTGTGGATATTGTGACACCATCTTCAAGCAAATATACTCCAATGAGGGCAGCTGTGATTTCGGCTTGGCTGTGTATGTGAATGTATGGAGTGGGTGAAAGGACGAATGTTATGCGTACAGTGCTTAAGTGCTGTAAAAGTCCAAGTCATTTTCCAAATGAGTCTATTTATCTCCCTGGTTTTGATACTGTAAAAAGTGAACACTCCACATTGATTGACTACTTATCCAAAGCACTGTACGTGTCCACGATAACAGGATAGTTGGGGAAAAGAAGCAGCTGCATGAGGAGAAAAGCTTGGCTTCCTCTGGAAAGGTTTCAAATTGTCAGAGTTAACGACAAAGATGGTGTGAAGTGAAATGTCTGCACCGCTGCGTCTTTGGACACAGACAAGAGGAGCATCTTGAAACAGCGCCCGGCCAGTGCAGCGCGTGCCAGCCGATGATCCTCCATTTCTTGGTACGAGCCCAAGCAGAGATGTGCTGATTCACTGCAGTGGTCCTGTGCAGGAGGTTGTTGGGTGCAGCTTGGATCACCTCTGCTGTAGGCCTGCAGCCCTCTGCACTGATTCACAGCTCTGTGTCATCAGAGGCCTCTCAGCATGGTAACGGTGTAAGCTGTGTTGGCTCATTAAAACCAAACCAAATGCACTCATTATGGCAGTGCAAGAATAACAAAGTGTCACTGAGCAGAAGTTGGGCTCAGATGTTTGCTACAATAATGACAACTCTCTCAATGGTTCTCAGCGAGCACAGATGAGCCCCCACTCTAAATCACTGTGAATTTCTAAGTATATTGGCAGCAAATACTTCAAGCTCCAGGTGAAAAGAGTTGGTCCAATTTTCTTCTTTTCTGCAGTTTTGAAGGAATAACAAAGAGTGAAGAAATTGTGCTGTCTGAAGGTGTTTTTTGATCATCAGCCTAACCACACAGCTTCATTTAGAGGTGTTTTCAGCCTCTCTGTGGGAATAAGAAACATCAATAGTTGGCATCAACAATCAGCAGTACAGTTCAGTGAAGTAAAGGTTAGTAGTATTATGGTGTATTGATTTTCAGGGCCTGGCGCTTGAAAAGTGGGCTACTTTGGCAGAGTAACAGCGGACTTTTGTGTCTACATCTTTCAGCCTCTGAATACTTTTCTGTCTGTATAAGAACACTCAGAAGACTGGGCTTTAGTCAAGAGCTGAAAATTAGCAAACTTTTGGAATATGGAGGTGTGCACTCAAGATTAAGAGGTAATTCTTGTTCTAACAATGAGATCCCATTAGATTATACACACTCAAAGAAAAATACTCAAACTAAACTTTAAATCACTGAAAAAGTTAAAGGCATCAACTCCACTGTTCTGCTTCGAATGCCCAGTTTCTTCAGTCCGATGGAACTGTCTTATAAAAGTTTGTTTCCACACTTAATTTTAGACCTTCAGGTGCTGTTTTTACACTTTTGCATATGTAACATTTGTCTCATTACCACTTTTGTGTCTGTCTCCCCTCCCAGAGGTGACGGTGGTGTATCAGAACGGGCTGCCGGTGATCTCAGTCAGTTTGCCGTCCAGGCGAGAGCGCTGTCAGTTCACTCTAAAGCCTCTCAGCGACAGCGTGGGAGTCTTTCTGCAACAGCTCCAGGCAGAGGATAGAGGCATCGACCGGGTAGCTATCTACTCCACAGGTATGTTCATGAAAAGCACAAGAATACTGCACATGCACTTGAACTGCATCCATTTAGCACTGCATGTTAAACATATTCATATCCCCAAGTGTGCTCATATATAGCTATGTCTCTGTAGCTCAGCTGCCTGCCCAGAGAAACTGATGTTTCAGCCCTCTCTCTTCTCAGAGGCTTTATTATATGAGAACAACTGGTGCTTGAAATCTTACTCATAGCATTTAAGTGCATCTGCTTTTACCTCTCATGATAATGAGACAGCAACAAGCCTGATTATCAGAAGAAGTCAAGGGTATTTGAAGTGGGAATCCATCAGCGCTCCATCTCTCTCAATGCCTCTCTTTCCGTTTGTCTCTCCATGCAGATGGAGCGAGAGTTGCCTCCTCCACAGGCATAGACATCCTGCTGCTGGATGACTTCAAGCTCGTTATTAACGACACCACGCACCTCGTGCGACCACCAAGGAGAGGTGAGGACAGGCAGAGGAAAGGCAGACTCTCTGAGTCATAATCTCACACATGATGTTGCTACAAATGGGAGAAAAATGGTTTTATGGCCAACGAGTGGATCGTTATAAAGTCTGTCTTTGTTTATCTGCTATCTTTTGTGTTTTTAGAGCTGTTGCCTCATGAGGAAGCAGAGCGGCTGAATGATGTCAAGTATCTAGTGCAGCAGCTATACACGACTCTGCGCATCGAGGAGCACCAACTTGGCAAAGAACGAGAGCTGATTGCACGACTGGAGGACCTCAACTCTCAACTCCGCCCCCTGGAAAAGGTCCACCAGAGATATCCATTAATTTTTAACCAAATGCAGAAGATGAAGTAAACACAGCTCAGAAATTTGCCTGTCATTTTTTTGTTTGCACTTCATCCAGTTTTGGCCAACGTGACTTAAAAAGCAACTTTTTATGTTACAAAATTTCTGCTATTAAAATGTAACTTGTTACATCACTTCACACTGGAAAAGGTAATGCATTTTGGCGTTAACAACAACTAAAATCCATTTTGATGTGTTTCATGTTGCAGTGTTGTTCAAATGGCATTTAGCCAACTGTAGGTCTACCAATGAATGCATCAACTCTACTGTCATTCTGAACAGACAGAATAATCTTTACAGCTTTTTGATGTGCTCACAATCTGACAATGAACTGCACAGACTAATGCAGTCTAAGGCTGGCCACGCACTAGATTATTAACAAATCCTAAATGATTTTTAAACATGGGGGACCACTGACATAAGGACAGCATCAAATTATTTTTTATCTGAAGCGTGTTTAGGCTCTTTAAAGAAGCAGGTGGAGGTCGGCCTAAAACTATCCCAGACTAAGAAGAGAGAGGCTGTGATTCCTCAGATAGCTGTTATTGTTAATGTAGGCTAATTATAATTAAGGGGGAGTATACAGTGATAAAGCACAGTTTTACGTCTGAGATAAACTGCTCTCTTGCCCAGGCTATAAAACAAATTGTTTTTTAGAATTTCTAATCTGAGTAGCTTCTTGCTAACATATCAGTTGTTATTCTTATTTTTAGAGCGCTGGATGAGTTCTTGTCTTTTAAAGCCTCCAGTCGTGCTTCTGCACACCTTTTATACATGAGGCACAGTAGCAGATTAGATTGATTATTTCAGTCTCCTGACATGCCAATTGATTGTTTCTAATGTAAAGTTTTTTTTTCTTGTGTTCCTGCATGGTCCGCTCTATAACACACTCCAGGTTTATACATTTACATTATTTGGGGTAGAACACTCCTCTTCTGATAAATCCTTAACTCAGCCACACTGAAGCTCAACCTTTACTGTATTTTCTCTCGGTTGTATCATTTTTTCTGATTCATGATTTTCCAGGTAATATTACGGTGTACAAAACTGCAACAAAATTTTTGATTATTGAGGGGAACCTCACTTTTTTATTTCGAAAATAAATCAATAAAGAAATGCTGGTTAATTAGATATAACAAATAATGTGGAAATCAGCTGAAAGGTAGCATCGCTCAACATTATTTCAAAAGAAATATGGACTGTCAGAGGTTTGGTTTAATGTTAAATATGTTTTAAAGCCAGATACTGCCTGATTTATGCTGCACAGCAAGTCCAAACTGACATGGAGACTTGCGTACCTAAACTCAGGCCTGGTGTAGGATTTAAGCCTATCATATGCTCACCTCCATACTGATGAATGCCAATCTGTGAGTGGAGGTGAGCATGCATCCATTTTTCTACCTTATGCATGTTTAATGATAAATGAGGACCAATTTGAGTAAAAACATGCACTTGTGTCAGTTGTTTGCCAAAACACTGCTAAATCTGGCCAAAATGAAGAAGTGCTTTGGAGCTGAAAGGGCCGACTCTTTTTGATGCAGTCAAGCTGAATGATCAGGTCAGTAAAAAAGCTGAAATTTCCATGACTACTACAACACAAACTAAATCTGTGATCACAGTAAAACTTCACCATTTACAGTTACAGTAGGTATATTAGAGTGGATCCTCTTATTGCAGACTAAAAGAACCACTTTGCCTCACTTTACTGCTTTTAGGTTTTCATTTGTTGAATATTAAGCCTGGAATTTGAGTGGTTGTTCCTGATTTCTGCTGTCAGTCCCCTCATTAAAAGACCACGCAGGTTAATTCACATTGATCCTATTGTGCTATTTGCTTTTCTGACGCACGTCTGGGAATTTTGCTGAAATCCACATTTAGAAAGAGGACTTCCTTTTTGATTGAATCTACTGTGCATAATTTTTGAAGCCAAGAGTTGCCTTTATTGCTTAGACTTTTAAAGGCCCATCAGTGATCCTCTTTTGTAAGGATCATCAGTCAATCAATTAAAGTTTTGTTTGTATAGCACCAATTCATAACCGAAGTTATTTTAAGACACTTTACAAAGAGGGCAGACCGCACCCTCTGTTGTGCCTATTGTAATAGACCAACGTTAATCATAAATATAATAATAAAGACTACCCTATTGTAATAAAGACAAGAGTTGAATTATTATTGATAATGATAGCAGTGGAGTTTTATTGTTCTTGGGTTTAATGAAACTCTTCTAGTAATAGTTAGAGATGTAAGAATGATGTTAAAGGTGATCACTGATCAATGCTCGCTGAAATTCTAGCATTAGCAAAAATAATGGAGGTGAAAAGATAACCATTTATTGTAAACCATCAGGCTTTGTTTCAATACAACAGTTAAAATTTACTGATTAAAAGATATATCTGGGACTACTAAGTAAACCAAAACTCTGATTTGTTATCCCCGACTTGGACAATGGTCTAAAATCACGTCTCACCTGCTGTCCGCCCCAGAAATCAATTTCATTATTGCCCTCTTTCACACGATTATCAATACAAATTTGCTTCTTTTGTATCAGAGCAAGAGCTGGAACACTAAATCAATAAATCAATCAAAAGAAAATGAATCACCAATTTTGTGAATTAAACAGCTTTTCCAACCATTCCTAGGCGGAGGTGTCAAATATCCAGATACAGCTTATTAACTGTGGAGGTTTGCCCCTTTTTATCAGTTATGACAGTAAATCAGACATTTTCAGTTTTTAATGTTGATTTGAAAGAGGGCAAAATTTTAGACTCTAAGATTGGGATGAGGTTTTTGCCATTTTATAAAAGATTTCTGGTGAAATTAAGCAGCAGATGATTAAAAATGTCAGTGGCAGCTCTAGTTCTAACAGCTCTCTGCTTTTCTTCTGTGCAGGTGAAGGAGGAGTTGAGTAGGAAGGCAGAGCGGCGCACCACCTGGCTGATGTGGGCTGGCATGGCGTACATGGCCACCCAGTTTGGCATCCTGGCTCGGCTCACCTGGTGGGAGTACTCCTGGGATATCATGGAGCCCGTCACATATTTTATCACTTACGGCACAGCCATGGCCATGTACGCCTACTACGTGCTTACACGCCAGGTATGAGATGGCAAATTTATCAGCAAATATACACTCATTCATTTTCCAGTATTAAATGCAGACCTCAAGGAACTGGGTTATCTAACAAAACTAGAACTGCCACATGCTGGTTATTTGCTTCTCTGAGGTATAAAGATGCTGAACAGTGGGGGAATAGTAGTGGATCAAGAGGAAAAGCAGGGGGGTTTTCTGTGGTTGTATTAATCTTATGAGCAAGGGGAAAATTTGTAGAGTCCCTAAGATATTGTGTTTAGAATGATTCTCTTAATGGAGGAACAAATGGACAACCTGAAAACACCTCAGGCCTCTGCTGTTTTCAGCATGGAGGTATAACCAGCGTTACTGTCCGGAGAAAAGGAGACAAATAAGTTGAGATCTTAAGAAAGCAACTGAAATTTACTTACCACAGAAAACATTGTTAATTTAAATGTGGATGTACAGCCCTATGAAGAGCTTAAAGCATGTTTGGGGCAAAATATTAGGCTAAAAAAAAAGTGTGTACTGGTGAGTAAGGCCTCGTGAGGGCACCATCAGGTGAGAAGGATTGACACAACCTTGGTACTCTGGATGTCCTTGTATATTACCAAGGGCCTGGGAAAATAATCTTTAGAAATTATAACAAAGTCCACACCTTTAGGGCACAGTAAGTGGTGGATGTGGTGAGTAAGAGCGGCCCCAGTTTTGCTGTGTATGTCCCAATTGCCAGTCAGGTGGGGGGAAACCACAAGGGTTGAAACAGCCTGGAAAAAAGAAATGCCGTCAGGCTTGACCATTTCACTCTGCTGTGACTGAAGACGATGCATCATTTCCTCAGCAAAGACTCCCCAGGTCACTCACTTTTAAAGTGATTTATTACTAAAGCTACTGTGGAATAAAAATTATGATATTGATCATCTGTATAGTCAGGCTGTGTGATTCCTGCTCATCACTAAATCCTTTGTCATCACCATCGTAGTGCACATTTAAATGCAAAAATGCTCTGCTAGCTCAGTCTTTGTATTACTACATCTGCTGAGACTAAATTTCTATGGATGAGTTAGCTTCTACAGCCTTGAATTTCTCATGTATTAGTTAAGCGCTGCGTGTCCTGCTTACATGCACCGCTGATGGAGGAGACAAGAATGTTTATCAGGCTGAAGTTTTCATGTGAAAAGAGATTAAATCATTTTCAAAATTCACAGCATGACTTTATCCAATAAAATATTCGACCTCAAGTTCTGCTTGCAGCATCCTGAAACCAGCTGTTTGCAACTTGACAGGGTGAATTGCAGGCAACGTTATCAGACAGCCTGATTGGAGCTTCAGTAGCTCTGTTCAGACAGCTGCTACTGTCGCCAGTGACGCTCTATTACTATCTTGTCATTTTGCAAATCTGTATTCTGAGTTCTGTCAGTAAGCTGGTAAAAAAACATCATCCAAGAGCATGATGTGCTCTCGAATAAAAGACAGTAGCTTTGAGATGAACCACCAAGATGCTGTTATCAACAGAATCGAAGGCCTTAGAGAAGCAATCGCAGTCTAAAGCTTCAGGGATGTCATGACATCTTTCAGCTGATAGCTGATCATTAAAAAAAAATTATCAGGTTAATTTCATTATTATTATTTACCTTTAGTCTTGCAAACACATTGGTCATATCTGTGATACTTTTTCTTGCCTCTTACTGTGTATAGTGGACAATTTTTTGCCATTTTAAAGGTTGACCTTGTGACCCTGTGGCCTTTCAGAATAAAGTCTGATATTTATGAGTCGTTATTTGGTTTTAACTCAAAACAACTGATAAATACTGCACTAAATAAATGCATTTTTCAAGAGTAGAGCTTGATTTTCCTCCCTTTGGGCTTCATTTAGAGTTAGATTTCTCACTTGTGTGGTTCTGAAAAAAAAATGGAAAGCAGAACATGAGTAACATCCTCTCAATCTGTCTGTTTTCTATAACCTGCAGGAGTATGTTTACCCCGACGCTAGAGACAGACAGTATCTGCTGTTCTTCCACAAGGGGGTGAAAAGGACACGCTTCGACATTGAGAAATACAACAAGCTGAAGGATGATATCGCTGAGGTACAGTCACTGGGTTATATAACGTTATATAACATAGAATGAGCACTGCAGTCAGAGTGGGGCTTCACACATTTACAGTTTAATAAATGGATTTGTAACAGCTGTAACGCAGACCTACATTCATTCTATTCCCCTCCTCTCTCTTTTTCCTAATCCGACCTCTCCAGGTGGAGTTGGATCTGAAGCGTCTTCGGGACCCGCTCCAGCTTCAGCTCCCAGTTAAGCAGCTCACCGACAGTAACAATTGATGGGAAAAGTGACCTCCTCCTCCTCCTCTCTTGGCTCCTACAACTCCCTCTCCCGCTTTCCTCTTTCCGTCCAACACCCTTCTCCCTCTCCTCCTACCACCAAACAAAGTCCTTAAATCCCTCCTTCCCTAATCCCTCCTTCCCATCCCTTTCTCGACTGTGGGAGTTAGATTTTTCTTTCTTTTCTTTTTAGTTTTTTTCCTTTTTTTTCTTTTTACTTTCCTGACTGAAAACTCCAGTTGGAATTGCAAGTGAAACCGCTTTCAGACAACGCAGAAGGATGGTGAGGATACTGGGAACTGTAAAACTCACAGCTGAGGGATGGTGGAGATGAAAATAAAGGACAATGATGATGATGATGATGATGATATCAAAGTGGGCTCTGTGGATATGCCTCAAGTCTCCGGGGGGGACGGCTCAAACAGGAATTATTAGTCGTCTCGACACTCCAGAAGAGAGGACACACAGAGGGGTGGGTACTGTGGAGTGTCTGAGGGATTTTAAGGGCATGCTGGGACACCGACCCTGGCCACTCAGCAGGTCGACCTGCAGTAAAGTCCTTCTTCCTCATGCAGTCAAACTGTTGACACCCATGTCTGCTGTGTTCTTGGTCGGGGCGGGCTCTATATCACGCGATAAAGTTTACAAAGAAGAACTGCAGTCACACCATCAGGAGGACCTCATCTTCCTGTGGCTGAACTGTGCTGCCTCCCTCTCCTTAGGCCACGCCTCCTCCAGGTGACGGACAGCTGTCCCTCCCAGTGTGACCTTTATCAGGAGTCTGTCCGGACTCGCAGGATGTAGGCATGGTGACGCCTCCTTTCCTCTTCCTGTTGATATCCCGTAGCGGCCCGGTCTGTCTGCGCAAGTATGAGAGTACTACCGACAACAACATCACTGTGTGTTCTTTTATTCCAAAAAAAATATTTTGGCACTTTTTATTTTGAAAGCCATAGTATATTTGTTATGAAAAGAATATAAATATATATATGTATACAATCAAATAAACAGATGACCAGAGGCTAGTTTATTCAGTGGGGGGAGGAAGTCTCTACACTAATATCCTTTTATCAAAAATGCCCACTTTTCCATACATTAACACACAAAAGAGCTTTACATTTTACACATTTATTAGGTGACACAACTAACTCCAAATATTTTCATTATAATTAGAGATGCATTGATCACGACAAACAGGGCCAACACAGAAAATAATGTTAGACATAATCTGTCTGCATCCCGACTTGGATACTGATGTTTGTCCTTGACTTCTTCATAATTCTTCAGTTTATTTAGGTTGTTGTTAGTAGATACATACAGCATATCATTGACTTTTCACAGAAATAGGGTTAAGGCATATTCATACTATGAATATTGTTGCCCTGTGCCATGCTGAAACACTCATGTCCTCTAGCCTGCATTTCCATTGCTCCAAGCCCAAGCAGGCCACAGCATGAATACATCAACATGGTGTATTATGACAGTTTGCATATGCACTCTCACAGAGTTGGCACAATGGAGAAACACATGGACAATATGAGTTTCTGGCTTGTTTGGAGTTGTTTTGGCCAGCTACGGCTCTGTAAAAGCTGTTTCAGACTGGGTGCGTGGAGGCTACGTTGCAGCTGTGTCATAGCTTGATTTTCATTTCAGTGTGCACATTAGCATATCAAGGTTTTCAGACAGCCAGGTAGAGCATGTTTTTCACTCAAAAATACAGGAAGTTAACTAATATGGAGCTGTATTTACCTCCCTGATGAAGGCCACAAGCCACAAGTGAGAGTCAATTAAAGTTATTCTCTACATACAAAAAGTACAATTACACTTCCAGTTTGTAGTTTTTGATTAAAAGCCTAGTTCCCAAGTTGGGATTGACTGAGGTAAAAGCTATGAAGAAGTCAGTGCAGTGGCAGCACAGAGATGTTGCCAACGAATCGAGAGGGGTCTGGCTGCAGACTTCCAAACACTCCATGCATCTCTGACAGCCACTCTCACTATCCATTCATCTAAGATGCCATATATCTCAGAACAGAAATACACACTGTCGAAATAAAATGGGATTAAACTTCCTTTTAGAGTTGAGGTAAGGGTTAAGGTAAGGGTTAGTTAAAGGTTAAAAACCTGACCTGCAAAACCTTACAAAACATCATATAAAGCCGAGTAAACGGTCTACTTACAGAAAAAAGCTCAGCTTCCATGAAACCATTCTAACGCAGCAAGCATAGCTTATGTAGCTCAGTTAGCTGCATAAGCTACGTAGATTATCATAGTCTATACATAGTTTAATCCTAGGTTAGACCTCTGACCTTTTTCTCTGTTTTATTTACGAAATGTTTCTTAGTCTGTAGTGTTTGAATTGTAGTTATTTCAAGAATGTAACAGCCAGACTTTTTTTGTGAATAAAGTTGAATTTAAAATAAATCTAAAACTGGAAATAGTTGTACCGGCAATTTACAGCACTTTTTGAAATATATGGCACCTCAGATAACACATCCAAGAGAGTGGCTGTCAGAGTTGAACGATCTGCAGCCAGACTGTCTTGCATGAATCTGGTATGAATGCCATGTTGGCATGAGTCGGAGTGGACATGCACAGCAGCTGTACATAGCAAACATGCACCCAGTCCTAACAATATGTCATGCTCATGCTGTGCACCCTCACTTGTGTGCATGCAAAAGTAATCACACCATGCTAAAACCCTCCTCTTCCATCTGTGCCAGGGTCAGAGAAGTGTACTGTGCTTGAGTGCGATATGGAGCACTCACACTGGTCAAACTAACTGGACTTTCATGGTTAAGCGTGCTTGGACATGGCACAGATTGCCTAGAGTGAGTGAGCCATTCAGACTCCCACACGGCTGACATTTTCTTTCATGTTTTGGTCTTTTCTCTGCCCAATAAAAAAAAACCTCTGAATCAGCAGTCAGATAGACTAGCTTGCAAGCTTTAAAGTGATGCCATACAACAGATATACATCTGTGCATGCCATGCTATTTGCCTATTGGCCAACACCTTGGAACAGGGCTGCTACTGGATAACTGTTCATCTGATGCATTGCTGCATCCCTAATTACACCTGCCATAACATCTGGTAAATAAGTCACACTTTTAATCCCTTTTATTCATCCAAAAAGTTCCCTGTGTCCAATATACATGTCTCACTGAAACACTCGTAGAAGTGTTAAAACATACACTGTCATGACCACCAAGTGCAGCTGCCACCATCACACATTGCACACAACCTTATGCATGAGAAAATTTGCTCATTTTCATTGTTTGTTGCAAGCGGCTACTTCACTCTGCAAAGCTGTATCATTAGGTAGCAGGAGTGCACATTAACGTAACACTGCAAATTCAGAATTTCGCAGTAAATCTTTAGAACTTTACAGACATCATCAGGTGATTGTCACAGATAGTTCTTAGGCAAATCATGAAACCAATGTGGATAACTCATGCTTTATCTATAATGTCATAAATTCAAACATTTCTGTAGACAAAACTGGCTCAGAGAGATATACGGGCATGTTTTAAATTAAACCCTCTGCTAGCGGAGAATTTGAGCAAACATTTTACCCTTTTATTCACTCATTCATACTTCATTGCTCTCCCAGTCTGTAAGATTTTCCTTCAAGAAGTAAAACAACTAATTTCAGGTTATCAAACACATCGCTTTCAGCTTTAGCAGCATGTGATGTGCATTTCAACTTCAGACTTCTTATACATCTTTAATAGATCTTAAACACAACAAAGCAAAGTCTACATCTAAAAAATCCTTCTTGCACTCACTCTCATGGTGAAATAAAGGCAGAGATTTCTCCCCCCACTGTTGCTGTATTGCCCCCCTGCTCCCCTGATGGCAGCGCAGGGTAGACTGCATGCTGTGGTATGCCCTCAGTAGAAATTTGTGAATGTGTAGGAGCATTATTGCGATTTTGTACTCAATTGGACTCTTTTCTTTGCCACATCTAGCTGAAGTCTCATCCCTCTGATCGGGTTAAATCAAAGGTTCTTGAAGCCATACGTTTATGTTCGTTTCATTTTGGGATGGTCACTGAAAAAAAGCTTTATCAGCAGTTTTTTGTTCAGGGTGAGGATTGGTGGGCCTCTCTCTGGTCACATTAACATCTCTTTAAAAGGGTCTCAGTGCCATCGATTTCCATTACTGCAGAGGGGAATCACACTAACATGACATCCGTAAAAATAGAATCTAGTTTGACATTGTGTGTGAGTGTAGACAGCAGGCTGAATCCTACTAAAGAGATCCTTGTGTTTAATTAAAATGCATGATTTTAGGTTGAATCAAAGGTAAGCCATGCAGATCTCAAGGCAGGGTTCAGCCTCATCTGTCTCTTTGTTTGTTGATGTGTGTTGTGTGTGCTATCACCAAGGGAAATGGTGCCTTTTGCATGATTGATGATGTTAACAGTGAAGCAATTTGGCCAGCAGTGATTGGGGGTGCACCAATACCATATAGGTGCTGATACCAAGCCTAAGTACTTTTACTCCTCATCATGAAACATTGCAAATATCAACACAATATCATTTACAGCATGATGTAAGCCCCTTATTATATAAACAGGCAGGTGAAGTTGCAATCATGGAAGCCTTTGGCAATCACCATCAGTCACTGCCTGACTGATGGTTGTGCTTTGGAAGCTGGGGATGATCCTCAGCAGGGCCCATAAGGGGGAAAAAGGGGGGCCTGCAGGAGCACTGTCATACCCTGCTCTTGTATAATCTGTCTCCACAAAGTGGTCTGGTTTGGTTTAGTACAGCTTTGCCCTGGTTTTGCACATTAAACTCTGATCTTGCCCCTGTTTCCTCAACTGATGTCCATCCAGTGTCGCTCGTTTCGACGGGAATTCCATCTCTTTCTAAGAGATCCGGACATTAGGTGGTCTAACTCCCAAATGGCTTTTCATTTGGTCACAACTTGGCTTTTTAAATGTAGATTAAATGACAAAGAATGGGGGAAAGGAAACTGGCAGTCAAACAGGAGCTAGCTGAAGTGGCTCACATTAAAGAGCCATTTCACAGCACAGGCTTGCTCGTGAATGGCCCATCTTTACTCAGTGGTAAAAATCCTTTTGTTTTTTTGTAAAGTGTAGGATCATATTCAACTGAGGTAGAAATATTCTGAAGATAATTATAGTGTACAGGTCCATTTAGAGCTTTAAAGTACTAACTTGCCTTTGTTTCCATTCAATTCCAATGACTGTCCCCCCACTTCCTGACCCCAACAGACATCGAGGATCACATGATTGCAAACAACCTATATGGGCTACCTAAAATCATTTTTTTACCTATGAATTATCATCAGTAAGCTAGAAGAAGTGCTGCTTTCTGTATGCACTTCAAATTTTTATCATATGTAGGCTGTATGGGTGTAGGTGTCAGCACAGTCCACAGGTCAGGATGTAAAGGAAAACTTTTAGGGAACAGGAGACATTGCTGTGTCTTTCCTCTGTCTGTAGCAGACACTATCATGAATGCATGCATTTTTCATGAGAGACTTGATAAAATATATTTGCTAACAAGTTAACAGGGAAAGAGGCTGTGACGGAGGGCAGGATGGAAAAATACACAGAAAGGCAGATACAGGCTCGTCTTCATCGTCAACCTCTGCACGCCAAGAGGTACTGTTGTGTTTCCAACTCCTTCAATCGTAAAAGGCCTTTGCACACTGGGTCCGTTTTTTCATTTGAATTTTCTGCAGATTAAAAAGAAAATTGAGCTCATTTTGTTCTGCTTATGTTTGCTCACTGATGCCAAAACATTTGTCTGGCTTTATTTTTTGGAACAGGTTCACTTCCATGCGAATTTTCACATTAGTCCAAGTCACTTAGATGGGTGATTTGGTGCTGTATGAAGCTCTGTGTCAGGATGGATGGACCCATAGTAGGGATGCAGGATAATAGATTATTATCAATATCTAATATGCTGATATTTACATTGACATTTCATTTAAGCTGATACAGATATCCATACCAATATTTTAACATGTTTTCAGACCTAAAACTCAGTCATTTGAACACATTTTGAAGTTTAAGGGTGAATAAAGAAACTAAATTTAGTCCTAAAATCACACTTTAAAGTAAAAGGAATGATGATTAATAAAAAAAAGACCAAAATTTAAAGTCAATATTGCTAATATCCACAGCCAAAATATTGGATGTAAAATATTGGCAGAAATGTTGATATCTGACGATATTGATATCATGCCGATAATATTGTGCATCACGGTCTTAAACAATTTGCCACATTCTAGCAATTTTATTGCAATGAATTCAAATTTAACCTAACAGACTCTGTGTGCAAAGTCTGAGTGCATGGCATTTTTCCGTTAGGGAACCAAAAAAGGCGCATCCAAACATGACGGGCTCATTGTGCAGAGACCTTAACTGCTGTAAAACAATCAGAAAATAGCATCTTCTCTCTCTGTATCACTTCTCTCTAATAACAACGTGGGCACTTGGGGGCTCTCATATGATCACCAATTGTGTAGATCTGATTTTGTTTTTTCTCCAAAATTCAGCACTGTCAGTACTATCGGACATAAAAATAACAGTTATGGTATTGTTGACAGCATGTGGTATGACAAAAGTATTCAAATAGGAAGATTTTCACAACTCTACTTCATTAGGTACAACTGTTGAACTGCTATGAACTCAGATTTCTAATCAGCCAATCACATGGCACGTTCAGGGTCACTTAAATGGTCTTTCCTCCACATTTTCATGCTCAGTTTATCCTTAGGATCATTTTGACCATGTCTACATGCCTAAATGCATCAGTTGCTGCTGTATGATTGGCTGATTACCATTAATAGGCAGTTAAACAGGTGTACCTAATAAAGTGACCACACTTGTACTTTTGCTTACTCTGAAAAAAGTGGTATCAGTGCATCCCTGGCAGCAGCAATGATAAGATCCTTGCAGAAGTTTTTCTCTAACTTAAATTGAAAGCTTCACATTAAAAAGGCTTTAATTTCCATGTTTAAAGTGGAAAGCCTGGAAATCTGCCGAGTGTGCGTGCACTTGGGGCAAAGTTCAGATCACCATATTCATGAATCCTATGCCCCTAATCACTGCCTTGTCAATAGCGCTAAAAATCAATTCCGCCCACATGTCACTTCATAGCCGTCATCGTTTTCCCTGAACAGGCCAACTTCCACACACAAAGTGACGGCGGTGTTTCCTTGGAGATGTACCGTGGGAGGTGAGAGGCCTCTGTCTGCGGTCCAATCCTCCCCTCTGCTGTTTCCACACCACACTTCTCTCCATCATCACCTACTCCTTTTTTTAGTCGCGCCATCCACCGTTTACTGCCTTTGTTCTTTTTCTCATTTTATTTTCTAAAAACAAAATATATCAAATATAGGGAAACTTTATTATAAAGAGGGTGTTGCATGAATGTATGTTTACATGAGAAATTATGTGAAAATAAAAAAGATGATTTATCAGAAAAAATAAATAAAAACTGCAAAGATAATTTAAGAACGTTGTTTGTAGAGATTCCTAGTTATAAAGGGGCAGTGGACAGGGCTGCATCTTTAGGATCCGCCCTGCCGAATCTGACTTTAATCCCAGCCAACCAACTGCTCAAACCTCATCAAACCTCACTCCCATCTTCACCTTAATTTCCCCATAAACCCCCGTCCTTCAGCAGCATTTATACCCCCAATAAAAACACCCTCCATCCTCGGTGCAAAGGAGGAAACCTCTTGACTTCAGTTTCTATCGTCCTGGATTTTTGTCCGCAGGAGAACTGTCAAGCTTATCGGGGAACACCTCCCTTCCTTTGTCCCTCCTCTCTCCTGTCATTTTCATCCACCCTCAGCCTTTCTTTCTCCAAAAATCACATGATTCTTCTGTTTTTGAATGTGTGTTCTGTTTTAAATACATCGTTTGTGTGCATTTACAATAAGATATGTTTAAAATGCCTAAAGAGTGAAGCAGAATATAGGATTGAAATGATCTTGTACTCCATTCTGACCTCTTATTTTATTGAGTTTTTCTTGTCTATTTTTCTTCTGTTGACATATGATGCTGTAATGTTGGCAAAAAAGAAAAATGTAAAATCCTGTACCATTTATGAAATATGTATAAAAGAGATGTAATTCAATTATCAATAAAATCCTTATCCAGTTTTTGGAGCCGCTGGTCTAATGGGGTTTTGTTGTTGTTCTCCTGGCAGTGAAGGTTCAGTGATTAATGAGCATTTACCCGAAGGAGCTTCACAAGGTCCTGACCACCTCCTCGGTTCTCCTTGGCCTCTGGCTTATCCTGTACAGGACATCCTATGAGATAGGCCTGCGAGGATGAGCTCCTTGTTTACAAAATAAGTCAGAATGTGCGTACTATTCAGGTCTAATAAGGGAATACAAATCCAAGCATTTCAAAAAAGGTAACAGGAAAGGGAACGCTCTGATCTTTTCCATAAACCTTTCAAAGAGAGGTTTTAAGGGAACTCAATACCTTTAGAACATGGTTTGATCATTTGAACAAAGAAAATAGTTTTTCTTGTGTTTCAAGGGCTAAAAGGAGCACACTGGAACAATGAAACTTCTTACACTACATGACCAAAAAAAAACCTTCACAAAAACTTGAAGAGTCCGCACTCAGATGTGTGCTTTTAGACATATTTTGCTGTCTTCCTCAGCATTGTGAACAGAAAGCAGAAGAACACCTTATATGCAGGAAGCGTGTTAAGCAGTGCATGTACAACCTTCACAATAAAACTGTTAAGCCTTCCTGGAAAGCGCAAAACTGCTCAGGAATATACAGTAACTTACATAAATCAGACTTTCACTTTTCTCAATTTTGTTATGTTGCAGCTGAAAGCTGCAGTAAAAAAAATCACTTTTGTTTTCACTGATCTACACTCAGTACCCTATCATGACAAAGTGAAAACAGAATTTTAGAAATTTTTGCAAATTTATTAAAAATAAAAAGCCGAAATATCACGTCAGAAGTATTCAGACCCTTTGCAACAACACTTGAAATGTTGCTCAGGTTCCCTCTATTTCTCCTGATCGTTGCTGAGATGTTTCTACACCTTGATTGAGTCCACCTGTGGTAAATTGAATTGGACACAATTTGGAAAGGCACACGCCTCTCTATAGACACGCCTCACAGCTGACAATCCATATCAGAGCAAAAACCATGAGGTCAAAGGAACAGCCTGCAGATTGTTGCAAGGCACGGATCTGGGGAAGGCTACAAAAAAGTTTCTTCTGCACTGAAGGTTCCCAAGAGCACATTGGCCTCCATAATTCTCAAATGGAAGAAGTTTGGCAAAACCAGGGCTCTTCCAGGAGATGATCATCCAGCCAAACTGAGCAATCAGGGGAGACGGGCCTTAAGCTGGGCATACACAGTGCCGTTTTAAGCCGACTCTCTGACAGAGTGGTGGAAAGGCAACTTATACTGTGTGACTAAATTGCTTATGACGCTTGATCATCGCCCATGATTTAAGTGCTAACAGTAGACTGTCTGATGGTCATGCACAACCTGAGTGCTCACACTGTATGAGTGAAGATGGACTGTGAAAAAAATCTGTGGAGTTTATTTTGAAAAAGTCTCACATACTGAGGTTGAAGATATATCTAGTCATATCTTCTCTCCTGCTATAACACACACATATACAGCATCGTCATCCATGTCAGCTGGAGGTCCATGGGTGGAGATATTTCCTGCTTGTTTATTTCCTTTATTATGTTGGGTTGCATTAGAAAGTCATTCCTGCTGTTGTCATGATGATTTAAGACATCTGACAGACAAAGGAAAAAAATATCCCCAAGGTTAAGAATTCTTTTGATGACTCCACTTATCACAGTAGTCATATGAATGAAATATTTGGCATGCCAGAACCCATCCGACCAGTCGGGAACAGCTGGTTGAGACACAGTCAGGGCCACTCGTATGCTGCATGATGAATGACGCAAGACCCGACTGAAAGATAGCGTGACTTCAAAGCCAGTCATGCAACTCAGAATTTATGTCTGGATCGGATGAAATTCACACAGTGGAAGCCGTGCTTTAATAAGAGAGGTGACCAAGAACCTAATTTTCTCCCTGACTGAGGTCCAGAGATCCTGTGAGGAGATGGGACAAAGTTCCAGAGGGGCAACCATCACTGCAGCTCTCCCTTGGAGTTTTCAAAAAAGCACCTGAAGGACCCCTTGCTGTGAGAAACAAGATTCTCTGATCTAATGAAACCAAGATTGAACTGTTTGGTCTTACTTCTAAAGGTTATGCGTGGAGGGAACCAGGCACCACTCATCACCTGCCTAATACCATCTCAGCAGCCAAGCATGGTAGTGGCAGCATCATGCTGTGGGGGTGTTTTTCAGCAGCAGGGACTGGGAGACTGGTCAGGGTAAAGGGAAAGCTGAATGGAGCAAAATGTCCTCAATGAAAACCTCAAGACATCAGACTGGGCCAAAGGTTTACCTTCCAACATGGTGATGACAAGACAACACGAGTGGCTCTGTGACAATGTCCTGGAGTGGCCCACCCAGAGCCCTTACTTGAACCCTATTAAACATCTCTGTCTGACTGAGGTGCTTCAGCTAAGCTCTGAGTAAAGGGTCTGATTATTATGACAATGTGATATTTTAGTTTTTTTCTTTGATTAAGTTGCAAAAATTCCCTTTGTCATGATGGATGAGTGTCGATTAGGTACTAAGTCCATGTAAAGTTAGCACATCTAAAAACATCAAAATAAGTCTCAAAATATTCAAAAGAAAATGCAATTGTCAAAAAGCACAAAATGTTGTGTCCTGAATATAAACACCTCTCTCTAGTGGCCAAGTAAAAAATTGTACTCACAGCTGGTTGTGCTACAAACAGTTTATGTGATAATAAAGAAGGACAATCATATGGTTTCTCTATTACAGGAAGCTTGCGTATATGATTGTCTGTTCCTTAAAACACCAGTGAGAACATTATAAAGAAGTATCTCCCAGGGAATAGATCCACTTAAAGACTATCAGTTTAGTCTCACTTACCTGCAAGACACCAGAAAAATCTGATGTATTTTCCCTCCCTCCCTTTTGAGTGTTGGTGTGTGATGCATGTGTGTTCTGGTGTGAGTGGGCGTGCTTGCCACTGCAGCAGGAGCTGATTCACTGATTGCATCCACCTGCAGTGATTGGCGTGGAAGTTCCTCAGGCACAGCGACCATTCAGAGGGAAGCGCGCTGAGGAGGACCACACATATGAAGCTGGCAGACTTCCATTCAAGCAGCAAGCTGTCGCTAGCCATGCTTATGTACCTCTGTGTGAATGCTCGTTACTTTGTGATTTGTACTTTGCTGAGGCACTAGACTTGTGGATTAGTTACTTACTAGAAATGAGTTACTGTTTTAGAGCACATTGCACTCACACTTAGATTTCTTTGTTAGTCACATTAGATTTTGGGTGCTGTTTAGTTATTGTGTTTCTTTTTCTTAGAGTAGTTTAGCCAGGTTATTGTTTCTTTTCTTTTCTCTAAAACTCTAGGTGACATTCTATTTTTGTTCTCCTTTTCCACATTTCTTCAGCACTCATTAGTTCTTATTTGTTCTCTCACCCATTTTTGTTAAAATTCTTACTTTTGATCATAAATACCTTTAATTTAACCTTATAACATCTGGTTTTATGTTACATCCCTTTTCCCTAAATAAGCTGGTTGTAACATAAATGGGAGCTCATCCGGGATCTGTACCTGGGGCCTCTCACAAAACATGCAATATTCGCCTTTTAAATCCAAAGCAGAAGAGCCCTGCTGCTCAACAGCAAATATAACAAAATTACAAAATATCAAAACTAGAGGAATGCCGAAGCACTACACAACACATCAGAAAAAAACATCCCAGTAGAAGCTCCTCATTGAGACTTTTGGCTGCTCCATTTGTAGGTACTGTGTCCAAAATGCTTCCCCTTGGAGCACAGGTTTTTCTCTATCCATCCCACTCTTGACCTCCTTAATACCTTGAAATCCCATAGTATAAGACCTTGTATTAAAAAGGAAAGGTACATTTATGTAGTGATCCAAAGGTAGGCTATATATTTAAAAATCCTCCTATCTTTGCCCCTGAAAGAGCAAGTTACATCAGGGAGAGTCTTAGAGCAGAAGACTACAAACAACCTGAAAATGTCTTATCTAATTTAACAGGCGATAATTTTCCTTGTTCTAGCTGTGTACAGTGTAATGCTACGTTAAAGGAGGCTTCTTCTCTCACTCGCACTTGGGTGAGAAAATTCTATTAAAATAGGATTACAAAACACCCTTGTGGACTTTGCTAAATGGGCAAGACCCCCAGAGAATTAAAAAACAGCATAGTAGCTAGGCATTTTAACACAAGGGGCATGAGGTGTGAACATTGAGATTTTAAGACTTGTACATGCCTTGCCTGGACAAAAAGTACATATCTGATTGCTGACTAGTTCAGGTTTTAGTAAGAAGTGTGCAAAACTATCAAAGAATTATGGATGCTCCTTGGACCTAAACGCTAGACAGTTTTACAACCTTAACAGATTTTAAAAACACAAGAGACCTCAGACATAAAGACAGTTAAAAACTGATAATTCTCTAGTGGTCATCGGCTACTGGGTCAGGACCCAGAAGTAGATAGCGAAGCTGTTTGTAGTTCGTCAGAAATGTTTGCTTTAAAAAAAAAAAAAAAAAATGGTGTTAAGTCCATGATCTATAGACATCTTTGGTACACATACCTCCATTGAATCAGTTATGATTGCTTTCTTGAGATCTTGATTTTTTTGTTTCCTTTTTTCAGTAAAAAACACCAGATGTTTCAAGATAAGAAGTAAATATCTCATGATATTTAGAAAACAAAAATCTAAATGTCATAGCAACGGCGTAAAATCCAATGTATGCATTTCCTCCATAAGGCCTCTGTACTTGTGCTTTTCAAAAATGTTTTCTTTCTTCTGTCTCTGCTCAGATACACCTAAAGATCCAAATTACAACTGTTTTTATAAAATATACACTAGATGGAAAAAAAGATTCAGCCACCTGACCACCATCAACAGGGACTGTAATGACCCTACTTTCAAATACATGCACTTTAATATAGAGTTGCCCTCCTCTTGCAGCCATAACGGCTCCCTCTTGGATTTCAATCAAGCACCCATGCAGTCTCCATCTGCAAACATTTATGACACAATATGGGTCATTTTAAAGAGCTCAGTCGCTTAAAGGGTGGTACTGTGATGGATGCCACCTTTGCAATTAGACGATTTGTGAAATTTCATCCCTGCGGGATATTCCACGATCAGCAGTAAGTGATATTATTATAAAGCTGAAGCGTTTAGGAACAACAGCAACTCAGCCACCGAGCAGAAGACCATCACAGTGCGAGGCAATGACTACTGAGGCACATGGTCCGTAAAAATCGCCAACATTCTCCGGATTCCATAGCTTAAGAGTTTCGAAATTCCACTGGCATTAATGTAAGCACAAAAACTGTGTGGCAGGAGCTTCATGAATGGGTTTCCATTGTCATGCAGCTGCATGCAAGCCTCACATCACCAAGTCCAATGCCAAGGGTCAGATGGAGAGGTGTAAAGCACACTGACACTGTACTGTGGAGCTGCACTGTGCCAACTGTGAAGTTTGGTGGAGGAGGGATAATGGTTTAGGGCTGTTTATCAGGGTTTGGGCTAGGCCCCTTATTTCCAGTGAAGGCCAATCTTTATGCTTCAGCATACCAAGGCATTTTGGGCAATGCTATGCTTCCAACTTTGTGGCAACAGTTTGGGGAAGGCCCTTTTCTAATATGACTGTGTCCAAGTGCATAAAGCAAGGACTATTAAAATATGGTTTCATGGGTCTGGTGTGGAAGAACCTGACAAGCCCACACAGAGCCCTGACCCTAACCCCACTGAACACCTTTGGGATGAGCTGGAAAGGAGATTGCGAGCCAAGCTTTCTTGTCCAACATCAGTGCCTGACCTCATAAATGCTCTACAGAATGAATGAGCACAAATTCCCACAAAAACACTCCAAAATGTTGTGGAAAGCCTTCCAAGAAGAGTGGAGGCTGTTACAGCAGCAAAGTGATCAACTCTTACTAAACTACATGTATTTAAATACAATATCATTACAGTCACCGTTGGTGTAATGGTCTGAATACTGATGCCCACACCAGTACAACTAAAAGAGACCATATCATTATATTAACAATTAAATTCTTCATTTTCACACCAGTGGAATTACTGATTAGAAGCACAACTGCCCACCTAAAACAAATCAAACTGCTGTGAATACAAATTGGAAGTTAACTCAAAATCCAAAATTTAAAACTTAATTTACTTCGGTTAGAACAGGCTCATAAATGCAAATTAAAAAAGGCAGGACCCTTTAAACTTTGGCTTCATACTGAGTTATAATGTTATACTGTTATAAAGAGCTGATTGGATCCTCCTGTGCCACTGATACTGGTGTCCAGGAGGGCTACTCAGGTCCTATTTCCAGCAGTAATCACAAAAGACGAACAACATGATCCACCTCATTTCTCCTAACAGCCTCCACGATTAATGTCTCCACTGATTTAATTACATATGAGACACAGCATTAGGTTTCTCTGGCTGGTTCCTAAGTGAAAAGGACAAAGTTTGAGACAGTTTCTTCATGGCATACTGGTCCAGTAATAATCTTTGGGAGATTTTTACATTCCTGGCACAGTGTGTCCTCTGTGAGGGTCTGAGGATAGAGACCATGGCGCTGCCTTGAAGTGAGAGCGGCTTCATCACGACACTAAGAAGATTAACCAGATGGGTTTAATGCTGCTGCAGATTAGATCATTTTTAAAGGCCCTAAAATCCAAAAGGGTGAAAATGAAAAGCATGTACAAGCAAGAAAAAGAGCAGAGGATATGATATGTTTGGGTTGTTTTAATCTGACGTGTGAGAGAGTGATTTTATAGAGTGTGAAACAATAGGAGGATGGTCGTGTCCTAAAGGGAGAAGAAGTCAGAAGGTCAAGGCGAGAGAGAAACACAACAATAAGACACAAACTGATAAGAGGTGCTTCTTATAAACGTGCTTCCCTTAGGGATGAACCAGAGGAGCTTCAGCTGATTTCACACTCAGTCCTGTGTTGATTTATGACTTCTACAACACTGAGAAGTCACATCATGATTCTTTTGACGCTCGCCAGTCTGTTGCAGGAGGTGTTTGTGGCTGCAGGTGTAGGTGAGTCTGACATTTCTTACATTTTCTCCAAAAACAAGCAGATGTATCTGAATTATGGTTATATTTGATTTATGGGGCAGCAGAACCTTTATGTATGACCTGTCCAATTCTTTCAGAACAAAGGCTGCAATATTCTGTTTTACTGCTCACAAACTATGCAAGCCCAAAACTTAGCAAAGTGGAAGTTTCTTCTCCGTGTTGGACTCAGCTGCCAGTGTTTGTCAGTCTTTTTCACCCCTAAGCCTAACGCTTGGTGTTGGATCTCAAATATATCACCTTCCCCACTGCCTTACCCTGAACCTAACCACTTAGGTTTTAATGCCTAAGCCTAACCTTAGACATACAGACTTCCAGTTGAGACTTCCAGTATGGACTGGATGTATGTTGGCCATCTTGTCTGCATCAAGGTACTCTTGCAGAGTTTTAACTTGTTTTAATACCTTGTACTCTTAATATTTGTATTTTAATGTCTCTTACTCCTCTTATTGTATTGATTTCCTATTAACCATGATCTTAAATTCTTATGTAGGCTGATCTTATTGGTTTTTGCTTTTACCCTCTTGATAATTAACCGTGCAGAGCAGATGGATTCGTTCACCAGTAAGAAACAAGGAAATTTGGGCCCGGTTAGAAAGTGACAGGACCAATCAGAGTCAAGGGGCAGTACTTTCAGGCGCGGTGGAGTTGTGACGTAAGCAAGCAGAGACAAGAGGCCTGTGCAATTATGATGGAAGAGATTAGCGTGGATGCTGCCAGCGCCAGTTTTATCAGAACTTGACGACATTTCTTTGTTAAAAGAAGAACAAAGAACAGCAGTGAGTTGTTTTCTTTTCAAAAACGACAAAAGTCATGTACTGATGTGTATAGTCGCCATGGTTCCTGTTACGCAGTTCTCTAGGTTTACTCTTCTGTAGGGGGGCACTTGGTAGCAGCTACGTCACATGTTTTGTTGCGTTGATTGGCCCGTAAAGATGTGACAGTCAGAACGTTCATCCAATCACCCTCTGAGTTTTTTTTCAAAGGCTCTGCCCTTTCCCAAATGCTGTCTATGAGAAGTTATCCATCTGGCGTGTCAGATTAACCTATTCATTTATCAGTGCAGTTCCTTGTGTTGGACCCTACAGGGCATCGTCTGTATATTTATGGATATACAGACATCAGTCTCATACGTGTGAGGAAATGAGGCGTAAACGGGAATAACGCAAGCTGGAGCTTGATAGGTAGCTGGGTGTGTCGTTGCCGGGTGTCATGTGAAGGAAGGGTAACTTTGCAAATGTCTGTCTGTACACTTTGGGGAAAAGGGATTCAGCTGGACATAAACCTCACCTGCTAAGATGGCAGGGCTAAAGATTAAGGGTGTCAGCATCAATAGAAATTGGTAAATCTAATCCAGTATTTCCTCTGTAAAAATATAAAAGTAAAGAATGAATAAGTACGGTATTGAAGTCCTTCATTTAAGGTATGTCCAGACTTTTTAATCAGTTTATTTTATATCATAGTATTGATAGTGCATAAATATGAGTGATTCTTGTTTAAGTTCAACACTAAATACTAAAACTAACCTATAAATAGGTGATAAAATTAACAATGACTTTTGAATTTCTTAAAACATTGTGGAATCTCTGCAAAACATCTGGGCAATCGCAGCTCTGAGCAAATGTGACTCAATCTAGCATAAAGAGTGCATTTTCTGGGACTTTTTTCTCCAGGGGATTAAGACACGCTTTGTGAGTCAGCAAGCAGCTGTACATGGGACCAATGTCCCTGTTTCTGCTCATTACTATGATGAGAAACTAGTGTAACTTTGAGATCCACGAATACGTAATAAAGGAGAAAAAATCTCTCTATTATCAGCAATTTAATGATGAATGTAATTCCTGATAATGGACAGCTCCAATGATATCTAATGCCTCCACTTTGGTCTGCTACTAGAAGAAAAAGCAAGACAATTTCATCAAAGTCTTAAATAAAACTTTTCTTTTTGCAATCTAAAGATTGAAGCTGCGATAAAGTGGTTTACATAAGCCTGAGGGACTGACTAATATCTGAAAAATCAATACCTTTTTTTGTTATTATCACAAAGAAAATGTTAGTCACTAATCCAAGAAATGGAGCAATTCCACTTTCCATTAGAAGATACTTCTAGTCTGCTCTCTGTATATTGCTATTGCTTGAAATATTTTCATTGTTTATTTAACTTGGACAATGCTTGAAGTCTGTTGTGACAAGAGACAAGAAAACTCTGGCTACACAGGATGAGTTGATCATTGTGTTTCCTTTTTTAAAGCTTCTGTCAGTTTTGTGCTTCAAAAATAAACATGGAAATTGAAACGGTTGGCCCCTTGTTTACCGCAGATCTTCATAAGTGCAAAGGGACTCTGACTCTGGTCAGGCATGGCTCCACATTCCCTTTAACAGCCAAATTAAGTTATTCAAGCCCCATCTGGAAGATTTAACGCTCTCATTAGCATACAGCAGCATGAGTCAGCTCTGTCCTCTGCCCCTCCTGTGCTGCTCCAGCAAACAGTTGGTCATTCGTACGTCTCCAGAGCGGGTCGTTTAGGCTGTCAGTTGGCCGAGCGCTGAATTGATCCTCCTGCATTTACTGGAGCAGCAGGTAGTGAGAAGATGAACTGTTAGTTCAGGGATGGAAGGAGAAGATTAGGCTTGGTGGCATAATTGCAGACACAAAATCAGTCCCAAATCACAATTTTTATAGCATTTGTAAGATAAAGAAACTGACTGTATACAGGTTTCAGTCAGGACCACTTTTTCAAAAATATTTTTCTTTATTAGTTTTTCATTTGCACTCATTGCTGTTTTTCATATTTGGAGGTGTGGCTGTTCGGGGATCCCCCTGCCCTTCCTCTGTTAAAGGGGTCAGGCAGGAACATGTTCCTGCCTTTCCTGTCATCAAGACCGTAAATCAGGGGTGTCAAACTCAATCACAGCAGGGGCCGAAATCTGAATTAAGGTCTAACCCGAGGGCCTAACAAGGTTTAACCAAACAGTTCACCTCATTTCCCACAGTAATAAATTATGGGGGGGAAATTAGCACTGATGAGGAATGATTTTTGGATTTAAAAAGTCAAAATGATAAGTTAAAAGGCTCAAAATCTGAAATAAAAAATCAAACTTATTAGTTCAAAAGGTCATAACACAAATTTGATGTTAAAATAATGATTTTAAAAGGCAAATATATAATAAGAAAGTCAAAATCATGTCTTCAAGGCAAAAATATGACTTAAAATATAAAATAATGAGAAGAAGGCGGAAATTATAAAGTGAAAAGGTCAAAATATTAGATTAAAGTCAAAATTATAAATTGAAAAGCTCATAATATGAGATAAAAAGTCAATACAATAAAGTGAAAAGCTCAAAATGTGAGATAACAAGTCAAAATTATGAATTTGAAAAGCCAAAATTATTAGATAAAGTCAAAATTTTAAGCTGAAAAGGTCAAAATAAGAGACAAATAGTCAAAATAATAAATGTAAAAGGCCAAAATAAGTGATAAAGGTCAAATAATAGATTGAAGTCGTCATTGTGCAATGCAAAATTGAAAATATTAAACAAATGAATTTCTTTTCCCACATTTCTCTTTATGTAATTATTTTTACTCTTTATTTTCTTCACATTTTCATGACTTAAATGTTTTTGATATCAAGAGTAAGTATACATTTTTTACCTGCAGACTTCATGTTTTAGGGCCAGTCATAATAAGAATATGATATGATCTTGCGGGCCAGGTGTAACCGTACCACGGGCCGAATTTGGCCCCCGGGCTTTGAGTTTGACACCTGTGTCATAAATGCTCTATGAAATGAATGGGCACACATTCCTATAGAAGTACTCCAAAATCTTGTGGAAAGCCTCTGAGTAAGAGTGGAGGCCTTTACAGCTGCAAACGGAGGACCAACTCTGTATTAAAGTACATGTGTTGGAATACACTGTCATTTCAGTCCCTGTCAGGTGGCTGAATACTTTTGTCCATACATGGTAGATACATACAAAGGTAATTGGACTTATTGGTAGGCCTCTGGTTGGGCTGCAGTGACATGTATGGCTCCAGTAAAGCGTTATTGCACTAGATGTCAGCTGTCAGCTTTCACGGCTCCGTCCTGTCACTGAAGATGCTTTACTGCTGAGCTGATCTGCCTCCCGCTGTTAGATCACTTCTGCTGATTCTCAGTGATTAACACAAACCCTTGCTCTTGCCCAGTTTGCCCACTCCCATCATCCCTCACGTCTTTTCTCTTTGTTTTACGTCTGCCTCTTAATTACACTGTTGAGAGGGCATGAAAAAGGGGAAAGACTATTGATTGTTTAGCTGCTCTTAGTGTATTCTGCTCATTCAGTCGTTCTCCTGACTCTGCAGAGCTGGCAGTAGTGAGAAGAGTCACCACTGACAGAGCACGTTGGATAAAGGGCTCTTTGTGAATGGCTTGTTGGCTTTTAGTAGAATTAGAATTGACTCTCTGTTACCATTTATCTTGATGCTCCAAAGGTTTGCTTCATGGTAACAAGTTTGCTCAAGTGGCTGGTATGGATTTGCAGAGGATATAGTGTTTTTCTATGGAGCAGAAAGCAGAACCTTTCCCAGAGTTATTTATAATATTATTCTCAAGCAACATCTGTGCTAAAGAGTCTCTTGAAGAGAAAAAAATTAACATGGTGACTTACTCAAGTCTTTTCTGCTGCCATAAACAACTCAATACATGACATAGTACACTTCTCCATGTGACCCTTAAAACAGATTTTTTTTTTCCCAGCATTTGACTAAATACTGTCAATCTTTGCCCTCCATCCTCTTTCCTTCCTAAGCCCTGGACCCCTGCTCAGCCTACATCAGCCTAAATGAACCCTGGAGGAACACTGACTACCACGTCAACCAGTCCTTGGGCGTTCCCCTGTGTGACAGCCACGTGTCTGGAGAATGGTACCGCTTCACCGGCATGGCAGGAGACGCCATGCCCACCTTCTGCATCTCTGAGAATCACTGTGGCACCCACGCCCCCATCTGGCTCAAAGGCAGCCACCCCCAACTCGACGAGGGCATCGTCAGCCTGCCCGTCTGTGCCAGCTTCAACGGAAACTGCTGCCAGTGGAACGCCACCGTGGATGTGAAGGCCTGCACTGGTGGATACTTTGTGTACCGTCTACCAAGACCCTCCGTCTGCTTCCATGTTTATTGTGGCTGTGAGTGAAAATTCCCTTATATATTTAAAGGCCTCGACTTACAGAGATATTTCAGTATTTCTGACATTGGGTTGTATAAGACACTTGGCAGTACCGACCAACATGTTCAAGTTTTACGACCAGAAATCCTGATGTATGTGGTGAACACGGAGGACATTTGAGCAGATACAGGCAGACTTATGAAACAACATGGAGGAATAGCCAGTGAGGAGGCTGACTGAAGGAGAACACAAAAACAGAGCCATGGTAACGACAGTTAGCAGCTTAGATGGCGCTGCTAAATGGGAAGCATAAAGTTGGATGGATGTCTGAAATGGAGGAGAAACTTGTTTGTTAGTGGCAATAAAACAATTGACTGACAAAGGAAGGAAGCTAGACTGAAATTGCAAACAAAATGAACTTGGCATGTAGCTAATGGCTTCCCACCGTAGCCTTTTCTCTCTAAAGTCACTTGTAAACCTTGCAGAATCTTATAACCACCAAAGGTTCTTCCCGTTTTATACCATGGTCTTGGTGAATACTCGCTTCTGATTGGCTCTGGAAATTCCATTGGTGTCAATTAATTTCTGATATATGGACACCTTTTCGAACTTCTCCAGCAGTCCTGGTCAAAAAATCTTTTCACTGTTCCAAATTAATGCGCTGCACGTCGGACGGTTCACGCCTCCGCGTCGTCCATTAATCCCTGATAATTGGACACCTCGTTGGGCATTAACCCTTACATAACTCTCCCATTAAGGTTTATGTTGCAATAACTCTTAAATTCATGTTTATCTCTTTGTACAGATTTCTACGACATCTGTGATGAGGTAGACTGCACAGGTCCACAGTGTCCGGAGTCTGACTGCCGCTGTGCAGCTGGAACCATCCTGGGACCGGACAGACAGACGTGTCTGGGTGAGACGGAGGGTGGAGGGAGGAAGAGAGAGGACTGATAAGTTGTGTAACAAACAGTGATTACCAAAACAACATGAAAGACAGAAAGGCAGGAAATACCTTTTCAAAAACAAGAGAAATTAGTCAGAGTGGATTTGCATTGTCTTCACTCACAGTTTTTACACACTCATATTTTTGGAGCAGCTTTTTTTATGCAAATCTTTGTCAAACACTCTCATTAAATGCCATAATGGGATGTAAAGAGTATGACAAAGACAACAAAATCCAATACTATAAAGAGCTTTATTTCCCTCATAATTTAAACCATCAGTATGTGTTTCATAATGACAGTTTCTACTGCTGCCCTTGTTCCCCTCTCATTCATGGTGAGCTGAGTTTAGTTTCATTGTGTGAAAATGTCATCTTTACCTCAAACAGAAACAATAACACCATCTAAAGGCCTGCACAGGAACACTGAAACATTATTGTCATTTTATACAAAGCAGAGGAAGTAAAACGAGTACTTTTAAAGGGCAAATACATAAAAAAAAAAATCATAAATATATGCAAATATGTCTTCACATTTATTCAATTGCTGTTTGCATTTGTGCCTCTCCAATCGTTTAATCTATAGCTTTGGCTATTCAGACTGATCATCTAATATTTTTGGCATTCTTTCTTGGCCTACTTACCCTTTGAATAATTTGAATGATTTGCCAGGTAACTACAGCATTTTAGCCATTTTACTTTTTGTTAAAGCTGCTTTTAGGATACTTTACTTGGTTATGGAATAAAAATGAAATACTGATGTCTCTGTTTGAGCTACAAAAGCAAATGAAAATGCAACAATCAGTTGTTTCAGTGCCTAAAACCACTGCTGTGGGGTAGATAGCAGAAGTATTGTTTAACAGAAACAGACCTTTAGGATTCCCTTTAAGACCTGCTTCAGCATGAGTTTGCTGTCGTTACATGCAGCAGTGTGACTTAAACATGACTAAATGTTTGTCCTGGACTGCTAGACATCCAAACTTCCTGATAGTTCTGCATACAATTTGTGAAAACACATGCAATGATTGGGTAGAGAGCATTCAAAGTTTAATAATATTTTCTTCAATTCATTTTAAAGTAATTAAAATTTTGATAGTGCATTAAATATGAGTGTTTAACATTCATATCAGTTCTATAATGTGGCTGGAGATATTTGTTTTGTCTTAAAGTTAAAACTAAAGTGTATCTTTTCTTTATTGACTAAAACAGGACGACATGTTATTGAGTTTTTGTCGACTTAAACTTGACTAAGAATATAAAGATTAAAAAATTACTAAAATGTGATCAAAACGGAAAGGCCTTTTAATCTAAATACTAAGTCTTAATTCAGAATTAACACTGCCATAGACATTATCAATACTATCAATACCTCTAATAGTTTGCTGGCAAAAATACACAACGATATTATAATTCAATAAGGAGGTCAGAGATCTACATCCTTCCTTCCCTTTGCATCTCATAACCCCAACTTCTAAATTGTTCATAACTTTGACTTTTTTTTACTTCTTATAAATGAAAATAATTTTTTCAATGTAGTCTACATAAAAACAGATCATAAAATAAGAAAGAGGAGTGCACAGCTCTGGAAAAAAAAGCTATGATGGTGATATGAAACTTGAAGGACTGCCTTTGTTTTTTGCTGACTCAACCTCTAAACTGCTGGAAGTATGAGTTTGTGCACAAGTGTGTGCGTGCACTGAAAGGTACAGCTAATGATGGGTGACAGGCATGCAGTGTGAACCCAGCCGACCTGAAACCGGCCATTATCTCATTATTCACCCATCAACCAAATCTGGCTCTCCCTGTCTCAGAAAGAACTCCTTCACTTCACCTTTTCTCCTTCTCTGTCCTCGCTCACTCTTACAATCAAAATTTTGTCCTTACTTTTTAATTCCTCCCTTAATATTTATTTACAGGTCCTCTCAGTAATATAAACACACTTTTAAAGTCCTTTAAAGAGGATTTATCACCCTGTTCCCTGGAACTCTAAGTGAATTACCTCCAGGTTATAAACTCCACCCATCCTGTACTAAGTCGATTAAAAACAAGACCTGTCTGATATAAAACTGACCAAAGTGTGCCTTGTGTCCTCTGTTCAGATGTCAATGAATGTGAGAAGGGTAATGGAGGCTGTGCAGAGGTTTGTGTGAACACCAAAGGCTCCAGACGCTGTGACTGCGGGCCTGGACGTGTGCTAGACACAGATGGACTGAACTGCAGAGGTACGCTTGTTGTTTTATAAATCAATCATGGTCAATATCATTTGACTTTTATGACAAAAAAAATCACTGAAAAAACTGTTTAATGTCAAAGTGACAACACATTCCTACAAATCAACTTCACACAAATAAAAATATGTAAAGTAAGTAAGTGACTGCATAAATATTCACCCCCATCAAATCAGAATTTAGTAGATGCACCTTTGGCTGCAATCACAGCACTGAGTCTATGTGGATAGGCCCTAATCAGGCTTGCACATCTGGACACTGTGATTTTACTCCATTCTTCCTTGCAAACATGCTCAAGCTCTGTCAGGTTACACAACAATTGGGCTTGAACAGCCCTTTTCAAGTACAGCCACAAATTTTCTTTTGGATTGAGGCCTGGGCTCTGATTTAGTCACTCTAGAACATTCACCTTGTTGTCTTTCAACCATCTCTGTGCAGCTTTTGCTGTATGCTTCAGGTCACTGTCTTGCTGGAACATAAATCTTCTCCCAAGCTGTAGTTCTCTTCCAGACTGAATAAGATTGACCTCAAGAATTTTCATGTAATTTGCAGTAATTATGCTTCCTTCAAAAGCTTTCCAGGCCAGCTGCTGAAAAGCATCCCAACAGCATGATGCTGCCATCACCATGCTGAACAGTGGGAATGGTGTGTTTGTAGTGATGTGCAGTGTTTGATGTCTGCCAAACAAAGTGTCTTCATGGTGTAATGGTAGCTAGGAATACTGATCAACAAGTGACAGGATCTTTCAGGCACACGTCTTTAGACTACAATCACTTAAGACACATTAACTGCACTCAGGTGATCCCAATGTCTCTAATTGTGGGACTACTAGCACCAACTGGCTTGACCTCTGTTGGATTAGGTCAGTCACTTTAAAGGGGGGAATATTTATGGAGTCACTTATTTCAACTTACATGTTTTTGTTCAATTGACATTACTGTTTAGAAATCTGTTTTCATTTTGACATCAAAGAGGTTTTGTTGTAATAGTCTTAGACAAAAAAAGCCAAATTATATTGACCATGATTAATTTATAAAATCAATGAAAGGGTAAAACATCAAGGGGGTGAATACTTTTTATAGGCACTGTATGAAACAGTTTACCTGGTATGTCAGGTTAGAGATACACCTGAGCTCTGATATTCATGTGACACAGCAGGGACTGTCGTTCAGAGATGATTCACACACGGACACACACGGTGGTCTTTTTCTTTGCAGAGATAGCTGGCTGTCATGTTAACAATGGAGGCTGCAGTCACAGCTGCTCCTCGCTGCCAGGCTCCTATCAGTGCCACTGTCCCAGAGGGCTGGAGCTGGGAGAGGATAAACGCACATGTCAGGGTGAGTATCAGTGTGGTTTAGTGATTCTGTACGAGCTCAGTTACATTAAAGAAAAAGGAAAATGCTAGAAGATGGATGAGACAGCTTGGTTAGTTAAGACAACACATCTGGAAACATGTTGTACATGGTAAAGGTTAGACCATGAAGCATGTCTTCAGGCTGTGATATTTTAGCCTCTTTATGCAGCTAAGTTATTTGTTTTTAGACATATTAGCAGTGGCTTATCTTGGAATGTGAATTGTTTCAGCTCTGTAGCCATATCTCTAGATCCATGACCATCAACCAGAGGATTATTAAATTTATAAGTATGGTTAGCTTTAACATTGTAGCTATTAAAGCTACAATATGTAGCTTTCCAAATGCTAAATGTTGTTTCTAAATGCTAAATGTAGTCAGATATATTGTTTAACACCATTATAAAACATGCAGGAGTGCATGTACAAAATGACCCACTGACATCTTTCCATCTTGGCTAATGACAGCATTTACAAAGTGTTTCAGGAACTCACATTTAAAAGCTTTCTCTGTATAATTATTCCAGTTCAGGGTAACAATAAGCTAAGAGATTTCTCAAGAAACTGTTCTCTGTTCTTCTATATTGTTTAGATATTAACCTACTTTTATTTTAAAAGAGTCACTGGCTTAATTTCATGCTATCCCATGTGGTTGTTTCCACACACTGTTTCATGTTAATGGGATAATGAGAATATGCTGTATCTTTGCCTCCCTTTCCGTCAGTGCCAGTCCAGTGTGATTCCAGCTCCATTGTTGTGTCGGTCCCTAAAGACCTCGTTGGAGGACTGGAGCTCACCTTGTCCAACTCATCCTGCAGAGGCGTTTCCAACGGCACACACATCAATCTCAGCTTCAGCCTCAAGACCTGTGGCACAGTGGTGGAGGTGGGATACGTTTTGACAGTTCTAATAGGCTCATGCGCTCATGGTTTACTGATAGGCTTTATTGTTACATCATCAGTGCGGAGAGCCAAGTTTCCCAGGTGTTTGAATATCTACAGTCTATGTTTGACACAATTCAAGCCTGCTTGTTTCACCTTAGACTGGTTTTAACAGAGACATAACCGAGGTCATGCTCCTCTCCAACAAAAAAGATGCTGCCATCTGTTTTAACATGTCTGCTCGATGCCCCCCTACTGAGACTGTGGCAACATACAAATACTCAAACGTCATATTGAGAGGCCCTTTCTCTTAAATCTCTATATAGGTTATTAAAAATAAAGGAAGTGAAATTAATAATGATCATCTTTTTGGGAACAAATCATTTCTTTAATGTCTTTTAATGTCATGAAAACACCGTCAGGCCAGGTCTGGAAGCATTTGCTAATTCGGCACTTTGCCGTGTCACCCTTGGCCTTGTACCGCTCTAGTCTCATAATTGCCATCATCCAGGCCTGTGCCAGGCTCATGCCCATCTCTCCAGCTATCTTCCTTGCTAACCTCACCACGATGCACAGAGGTCCAGTCTGATCCATGCATTGTCATCGTTACAACCGTCACTGTCCTCATACTTACATGGAGTGGACATTGAAAAGTTAATTCACTAGAGGTCACAGTCTCTCATGGAGCTACAGAACTTGGCTCTGTCCATCCCATAGACTATAGAAAGAATGGTACATCCTCTGCCTAGCTGTGCTCTTGTAGTTGTCTGTCTCTGTGCCCATGTATTTTTTTGCAGTTCCTAACAAATCACTCAATATTTGGTGGTATTTCCTTAGAAAACTCTATCAAGTTAAGTAATTTTTTATATGATTCTTCTTTGTTGCAATGGCTTGAACTGCTGGCTAAATTGCTCAAAACTTCCCCCATGATTGTGGATGGTATTGCAACATTTGGTCAATATCTGTAAGGTTTGAGAGAATGGACGAATAAGGACTAAATGTGTGCAGATTATGGACAGAAAGGTCCATCCCTATTCATATTTGTTTCAAAAGTAGAGGATAAATTAGCCTTTAGACTCATTGTCTTGCCAATGATACCTAAAAATGTGCCTTAGGAAGTTTTTTCAGCTGGCATTTCTGGCCATAAGTCAGTGTCCAGGCCTCACAAGAGTATAGTAAGACCTGGAGGACCAAGGACAGAAAGACTCTGTCTTTCATCAGCATGCTCACATAATGTGAGCACCACCTTGCCCAAACCCATTGCTCCATGCACAAGGCCAAGTCTGCAGTTGATCTCAGCCTCGCAATTAGCAGATAGCTGCCTCACAACCTTCATGCTCTCACCGTCTACAGACACAGATTTGATGGCAGCATCCAAGCCATCCCTGAATCCCTGGATCTTTGTTTTGGCCCAGGAGACGCACAGTCTCAGTGGTTCAGCCTCCTCACTCAGCAAGCTAAGAGCCCCCACAAGGACATCAACAGTCTCCACATGGTTCACAGCATCATCTGCAGAGTCCAGATCAGTGGTCCATACAGGTACTGAAGAGGGTAGGAGCTAAGACACACCTCTGCCTCGGCCCAGAATCAACTGGGAGGAGGTCAGAGATGGAACAACCACACTTCAAGCATTCTCTGTACCAGAATATAGGGCAGATTATCAGCTGGAGGAGCGAACATGGAAGCCCATGGAATTCCAGAATCCTCCAGAGGCCATCCCTGCTCACTGAGTTGAATGCCTTCCAGGGGTCAACATAGGCTGCATTGATTTCCCCTCTAAAAATACTGAATATCAATATTGGAGTGCCAATCAGAATGGAAATCAGTCCTACAAACATGTCGATATGAACTCTGAGAGACAGATGGGGAATAGAGGTTTGCCCAAAGAGAAGCTTTGCTTTGCTCCAAAATGTGGCATCTTATGGACATGTGCTCTTAAAATTTAATTTCATGCCTTTAAGTAACATTTTATGCCATCAATCTGCAAGCAGAGGTAAATGAGTCAATTGTTGTGTATGGGATGTTCGTGGTTTGAGTTCTCGCTGCTTTCTTCACTAAAAAAACAAAACAAACAATATAAAAACTTGGTATAGGGGGGAATAAAGTTTCCAATCTGGAGAAGGAGTTTCTCAACAATTGGTGTGACTGTATGGCCAGCTCCCCTAAGATTCACTGGCCTTCTCCTACTCAGCCCTCTATGTCTGGATTATTTTAAAGCAGGAACTAAAACTGTCAGCTTTATCCCCTAGGAGATTCTAACATGCTTTTACAAAGCTCTGTGCCTGTGAACAAAATTTTAAAGTCTGATGCTCACTTGCACATTCTTTTCCCTGTTTTTTGATGATATTCTTCTCTATCAAAGTATTCTTTTGTTTCACAGTAATTTCATGTGTTTTATTGCTGTTTTCTATTCTTCTTGAATGAATGAACCTGTCATCATGAATGTTAACTGAAATTTTGAAAAGCTATCGGCGCTCTGTAAGTGAACTGACCTTTCAACCCCAAGGTGACAGACGACAAGATTGTTGGGACCAACCTGGTGACCGGCCTCCCCAGGAGCAGCCCGGGCAGCAGCAGAGACGTGATCGTCCGCACCAGTAAGTTAGTCCTGCCCGTCACCTGTGAGTTCCCCCGAGAGTACCAGGTGTCAGACGGATACCAGGCCAGTCTGCGCAGTTCAGCCCTGGAGCTGGCGAGCCACAGCGAGGGAGTCTTCCCCTTCGCCCTGGAGCTCTTCAAGAGTGCAGAGTTCTCTGAGCCATACCAAACCCCACCCCAGCTACGCCTGCACGACTCTCTGTTCTTCGGGGTGGAGCCAAAGGACAGGGTGGATGGTCTGTCTGCTCTGGTGGAGAGCTGCTTCGCTACACCGGGGCCCAAAGCTGACCAGGCCCTTAAATATTACCTCATCAAAGATGGGTGAGTACAGCTCAGTACTTCTTGATGGTCAATAGAATATAGGGAGAGAATTATTCTACATTACATACTAAACAGTTGTTGCATTTCACAGTATTATAGTCAAATTTGAGTGGATTTATAGACCAGTACTTTGACTTTTACTTAAGTACATTTTAAGCAAAGTAACTGTTCTTTTATTTGAATACAATAGTCTCAGCATGTAATTGACCTGAACCCCACCTGATCCACAGTGTTATTGGTTGTTATTTTTGTATCTTTTCCTGCCAAGTTTCCACAACCTGCCAGTTCCCCTCTGGTGACCCCCTCAGACGTTAGAACCCCAACTTTGGACTAAATACAGGAGCATGACCTGTGGAGACATTTTATCTATCTATAGCTTGCATTATTTATGATTATTATTATTATATTATTGTTGAGACAATCTAGGGACATTCTGATTTTATGTTTGTCATGGTTAATTTATTTGGCAGTCATTTATGTCTTTCCTGCTAAAGAGTGGCTGCAGGATCAAGCCAGACTCCTCAGTGCAGGTATAGAGGGGGAGGGGTAGAGCTGAGGTAATAAGAAGGCTCAGAATCAGGTGTGTCACCCTTTTGCCACACAGACACAGAGTGTGTTGGAATCACTGCATGGAGACCTCAGAGACGCCAGTGGTGAGGAAATTTTTAATTTAATCACACTAAACAATATAACAACTTTAATTTGGTGACTGAAAGGCTAAAATGATTTGTGTACTGTTAATTTAAGCCCTGCTATTTCAAATGTAGAGTTAAACACTGGCATAGACACTGGTGATTTGAGGTCTGATTTATCTTAGGATTTATCTTTGATTCTGTTTCGTTGTTTAAACTTATAAAGGCAATCTGATTGAGATCATTTGATCTGATTTGATCTGATTTGGTTTAAATATTGACCATTTATTGATTGATTGATTTGAAAATAGACCACTAAAACATTAACATCAAGTCAATATATTTTAATCATTAAAGTAGTTACAATAGTTCACATGTATAATTCTGAGTTAAATTTATGAAGTAATTTAAATATTTAAGCATAAAGAATGAACTTGAATGAATTGGTCAAATAATTTAAGTTTAAAAACTGTTCAAGACTTATTGGGGCAAGGTTAAAGTGATTTAAATAATTTAAGGAATTTAAAGAATCAAGAAAGTCAATTGATATATTTGCAGTTGATCCTTCGTTCAAAATGTATTTAAAATGGACATTAATAAGGCCATTGATTTGAATCCTTTTAATGACAGCCTGATTCTTTATCTATTTTTTTTGAGGTTATCAACCTGCTACTGCCACTGCTACTTCAACTGTTGTGACCAATAAATGGAGTAACATGAAGCAAGCTGAGTTGTGTCCAGCGTTCTCTGTTGATCTCCAGGCCTCAAGCGAGTAGGGGCAGGCAATGATACCAGGAAAAAGGGAAAATTAACTCGACAATTATTATATAGTCACTTATTTAGTGACTTGTCAGAAATCTTGGATTCTTATTAGAAATCTTGAACAACTGGAAATATTCATCAATGGATTGTCAAATCTCATAAACCCATAATTTATTAACAATAAAAAAATAACATATCAGATATTAAAAATGTGACATTTTACCATTTCATGAAAAACATTAGCTCATGTTGAATTTGATGGCGGCAACACATCTCAAAAAAGTAGGGACGGGGCCATGCTGTTGTGAAGGATGCTGCATGTGCACTTGTTAATGGCATGGCCAACTTTGTTGACAGACAATGAATTCTGGAAGTGTTCCTGAGTCCATGCTGTAATTTCCAGTGCAGGATCATGCCTGTCTTTAGTGCAGTATCGCCTGAGGGCCTGAAAACCATCTGCATCCAATATTTACCTTCTTCCTTATCCCTTTTGCACAGAGATTACTCCAGATTCTCTGAATCTTTTGATAATATAATATAAAATTGATAGTAGGACATTCTAGGTCTTTGAAATTTTATGTTTAGGAAAATTTTTCTGAAATTATTTTACAATTTTAGATGCAGTTTATGCAGATTTCTGAACCTCTGCCCATCCTTACTTCTGAGAGACTCTGCCTCTCTAATATGCCCTTTAAAACCCATCATGTTAGTTGCAAAATGGTCCTCCATCTGTTTTTCATTAGTACCACTTACTTTCATTACAGTTTGTTGTCCTGTCCCTACCTTTTCAATGATCTATTGTGAATTAAAGTTGGGTTTATTGTTGCATTCTGTTTATTACATTTGACACAGCACCTTGGCTTTTAGGAATTGGACATATATAGCTTTGGTTGTAATGTAGCAGAATAGTATTGTCATGGTCTGTTCCATTACCCACAGTTAAAACTGCATAATGAACTTTTCTTTCAAAATGTTGTCATATTAATTCCATTTAGTCCGGCAACAATAAAAGCCCTCTTAATAAATGGTTAAAGCATCAAACCCAGCTGCTGTCTCCTCACCCCTCTAACATCAGCTGTTTGACAGTTATAGGACAGGAAATCTCTTCTCTCTTAAGGAAATGTCAAATGAAAAATGTCACGGGCCTCGCTCTTATAAGTGTGGAAAGAAGACAAGAATATCCTGAAAGAAAATCGAAACTCAGAACCGCCTCATTATGCAAGGAGCTCTCTCTCCTGCCAACTGGTTCACCTCTGAAATCCCAGTGAGATTTTATTTTACCACTCAGCGGACACTAAACATGCCTTAAATCTATTTTAGCGAATTTCCTGTTTAAGAAACAAGTGTTTGAGAAGCGTGGGGTGGCTAACCTTAATGAAGAGGCTTGTTAGAAATAAACACAGATCTCCAAGCGCTGTGTAAAGATACCAAATGCCTCCATAACTCTGTTTTTCTTTCTTGGCTTCACATTTAGGTGTATCTCTGATGAAACCGTGACTCAGTACTCATCAAAGGACCAGCTCTCCAAGCACTACCAGGTCCCCGTCTTCAAGTTCATTGGCAAGGACAATCGAGTGAGTAACAGAGGCATGCTGGGAGCCAGCTGGCAGTGTAGTGGGCAACTGTAGCACTGTACTGTAAAGACTGTGTGAATGACTATACTCTGTGATGTTATTCTACTATATCTCTCTCTCTCTATTTGTAGCAAGTGTTCCTGCACTGCCAGGTGTTGGTGTGTGGAGCAGGAGACTCCCGCTGTGTTCAGCGCTGTCGTGGACGGGCTCGCAGAGAGATTCAGACCGGTGAACTCCAGGACAAGCAAACTCTGAGCGGAGGCCCCATCTTCATCCTGCCTGAGCCATGATGCTGACATAAAGCCAGGGATGCCATGAGAAGAGCCAGCAGCCATGATTACAAAATATTCTTGCAGAGGAACATTTAGGTTAACGCTTAAAATAACAGAAACCTTTAAAGTCCATGTAAAGAAAAAGTCAGAAACATGTATGAAATGCTGGAAAAAGCAGCTGTTATGTGAAAAGACTGAGAACTGTTAAACTGAATCAGGGATTAGGCTGGCTTCCCACTAGATGATTTTAGGCCTGATTTTGCCAAACCATCAAGGGGGCACTCAAGACTTATGACAACTGATCCAAATGATCCTCCCTGTTGATTTAGAGCTGGATGTTCTAAAATTATTAATAGTGAACATGTTTTTATGTACAATTTAAGATCAGACTGCCTCCAAAGGAATACCCGCAATAGTCAAAGAAAGCAAGCAGACCTGGACATGTTACCAACAGATTGATTCACATTTTTAAAGCTAACATGGCAGAAAACATGAACATAACTGAGCACGAAGCCAAGTGGAATACTGGAAAAGAGGACAAAATTGCGACAACCTTGCAACGCTAATGGATTGGCTTATTTCACCTCTGTCACAATTGAAATCAATTTGGCAAAGCTTCAATCTGAAATGTTTGCGGTTGGAGAATGATCCAATCAGTATCATTTGAGGAGAATGAGGCAGTTGCTACTGGTGAGGTTTAGTTGTGCTGCAAGCTAGTGATTACAAGAAATTAGCTTAAATGAAATGCACATGCTGGATTCCTCCACCAGGGGACTCTCAACACAAACAATAACACAATATTATGAGTTTACATGTTCTCCCCGTGCATGTGCGGGTTCTCTCTGAGTGCTCTGGCTTCCTCCCACCACCAAAGACATGCCCGTTAGGCTAATTGGTGACTCTAAATTGGCTGTAGGTGCAAGTGTGAGTGTGCCTGGTTGTTTGTCTCTATATGTCAGCCTTGTGATTAACAGGTGACCAGTCCAGGGTGTACCCTGTCTCTCACTCGATGACAACTGGGATAGGCTTAACCCCCCCCTAACAGTTATAGAAATATAGAAAGTTGATGGATGCATTTCTCATAATGAGGGAGTAATGCACTAGCATTGCTTCCAGTGCAACCAGAAAGTGTGTGTATTTCTCCCTCATTATGAGAAATTTATGAATGAAAACGAAACACTTGTTTTTTATTTGTACATACACTTGGAGGTTCTGTTTTTATGGCACAGACTCTTCAATTTGAAACAAGAAGTATGTAATACTGAGAACCAGGCCACAGAGATGGTAGCGTAAGCAGTGCCGGTCTTAACTTGCTGGAAATGTCAAGTGTGGAGGGTTCATGGTACAGAGGTGAGTTTGAGCAATTGAACTCACATTACAATTAAAGAAATAAAGAATTTCTCTGTCTTCAAAAATTTTAGGATAAATTAAATACTTCAGGACCTCAGTTAAAAACATGTATAACATAGGAATGTTGACTTTTTACATTAATATAGATATTTGAGTTCAAAACTTCAGAACTGGATAACATCTCATTATGAAAAGAGCAACAAAGCACTGAAAGCTTTCCATGGTCGAAATTATGTTTTTGCTTTTCTCCTGACCAGCTTTGGCAGGTGTTTAATTTACCGGCTGGCTCCACTGTTAATGAACGACAATAACGTCTGCCTGTCAAGCTGTTGTTTCTGTTCTTTCCTAACAACATCTACAGGGCATTACCCAGATGGATGTGAATTAAATCAACTGCTATGGATCTATGAAAGTCTATCTGGCATACCAGGTTAAACTTGCAAAATTATGGTAATAAAATGGGTGCATAAATAATGTCTCAGGAAGGGCATATCACAGTGCTTTTGTTTTTCACAGCTTGTTTTCTGAAGTCACATTTGATTGGGGGGTGGGGGGGGTGGGTTAATTTCTTTGGAATTTCCATTGTTAAAAGGTACAGAGGGCATGTAACCCGATGGACTGTTTCATATATCCATTGCACATTCATGTTGGAAACCTCCCATAGAAAGTGTTTGGGAAGGGCAGGACTTTTGAAAAACTCCTCAGAAGGTGATTGGATGTTCCATCTGTCACATTCATCGTAGGCCAATCATAGTGACAAGACAAAATGAGGTAGTAGACATATAAAGCTCCGGTTTTAACCTGATCTTAACAGGCTGGTGCTGCCATACTTTCTGGAGAAGTGTAAAAACATCTCTGCCAAGAGAAGCTTTCAGTGTGGCTCTTTGCTCTTGCTTTAAGAAAGAAATGTGGCCAAGGTCTGATAAAACTGGCGCTATACTATTGCAGGCTACATGCTACACTGACAGCATTCATTGTCACCCTTTCTTAGTACGACTAAACTTACTGACCCGTTCTCCTCAAATGACACTGAGTGGTCAGGTCTGAATCGTTTCAGACTAGAGCTTTTCAAGATGGATTTTCCAGATGACGGACATGGAATCAGGCCAATCTATCTGCTTTGCAATGTTAGAAAGCATGTGGTCCTGCAGTCTGACTGAATCATCAAATGTGTGTGTTTGGAGGATTACAAAATTCTCCCACATTTTCAAAATAGGTTAGAGTGTTGAAATCATTCAGTGCGTAGCCACTTATCAGCCAATAGAAAGTATTTCATTATTTTTTGGTTAAGGCTCTGTTGGATGGGGCCAAATTAGGATATCCATGATGCACTGGGGTCCCTTATATAACTCTGCCCCCTATTGCTGCAATAATGAGAGCTTTGGCATCTTCAGTTTTCCTGCTGAGTCATGAGTTACTGCATGTTTCAGACCAACAGTTCACATTTTTCTTGCAAGCTGTGTTTTCATTAAACAAGTGCATTTTATTCAGAGTTTGAGAGAGGCACATCTAAACTGATTCTGAAATGAAATCATATGTTTTTATGTCTTTTTCAAGCTTAAATTTGGCTAGGTTGTCAATAACTCAGTCTTCTGCTATATAATCTTAAAAAGCATTTATGTTTTTTTTCTTCTAGGAGATACTGATGTGACTTTTTGGAAGTTATTCACATATTGTAAAATTAGTTGGTAGCAAATTGATTCAATAGACAGGATAGGGTAAATGGACACCATTTAAATTACTCAATGAGGTTTTATAAATGTTAAGTTATATTTACTAATGCTGTGGTAACGCTAGACTTATGTTTCATAGTTTGATCTTAATGTGAAATCTAAAACTCTTGAAATAACTGCCTTTGTAATTCCAGTGTTTAAAACTACAACGGCATGTAAGTGAAAATAACCATTTCAGTTTATTTATTCACAGAGTGGTTGGTTGTGTGGAAGCCCTTGGAAAGTCCCTTTAATATGCACATGCATGCAACTGTACAGAAAATATACACTCTTATATTACTATTTATGTTCCAGTGTCAGTCACTGCGCTGGAAAACACTTGAATTCTACTTAATACATCCAAGTTTGTGCATCTCTGCCACTCTGCCTGGCAGAGCAATTTCCTGACATTAAAGTGAATGACATTTCTATTAGAAATCATTCAGAGGGGCCACAGTCCATTTGTAACAACTCCAGCATGAAGGATGCTTTTCTAGGTCACACTTTCAAGCCATTTCTCAGGCTCGATTACAGCTCAAAGATTTAGTGAATTTATAAAACTGCTTAATAATTCACGCTATTTCACACTGACTTGAAATATACAAGTGGATCCTCAATAGATGAATTCTGACTTATTTGCTAAGGCTAATCTATGGGTGCTAAGCACGTCAGACATTTGAGTGCCGCAGAGGAAGACGTGTCAGCAATGTGTTGTCTCTGGAAAACATGCACACTCTTCATTAACCTAACAATTGATCTAAGAATTAGCGATGCATTCATTCATAAAAAATAACAAAGACTCGCTGAAAAATAACTTAAATCAAACATTAATGTAGATGCTGTAATAGGCATTGCAGGATTAAGTTTTAAGAGGACTATCTTGATAAATTGCCGCAATATGAACCATGCACACCAGAGTAATTATTGCCTATGCATTACAGAGGAAATTAATGTGACTACAATATCCTTCCCATCAGGCACTTTGTCTGGAGTCATCAAAGTAATTAACAATAAAGGAGTCATAGAGGAGAGGCCTAAAAACAGCCCAAAACGAAACAGTGTGGAGAGTGGAAGAGAGGGTGTTTAGGTGACTGATTAAAGTTTTGAAAGTCATATTCACATCAATATATATGCCGTAACTTTCTATTAATAAGAGGAGAAACCGCTCATTTACATTCCCCATTTGTCGTCTTGAATTTCTTTTCAGAGAGCCCTTGTGAAGTTTCTCTCCACTGACAGAGTCTATAAATATGCAGTCTAATCTGTGTAAATACTGTGGAAAGGTAGGTCTGTTCAAGCATCCAGGAGTTGCTCCATAGAGTTCTGTCACAGTTCATCCCTCTCCTCTCCCACGCAGACGCACGCTGCCCTCTGGCTGTTCATGTAAGGCCTACAACCAAGAGTCCACACTGTGTTGAAGAGAGTGTCAGCCATGGATTCACAGGCTAAGAGGAATAGATAGAGCAAAAAAAAAATGATAAGGGAGGCAGAATGGCAAGTATCTGGTATGTTAAAAACTTTTCTTTGTTGAAACTTTGTTGATGTTATTGTAGTGCAAAGGCAAGAACAGGAGAGAGTCGTGAAGAAAAATCTACATAGGTAGGTTTGATAATGCTTTAAATCAACATTTCTACAGGCAATTTTTAGACCAAAATATCTTATCACACTTATTTCAGCCAAATTCAACTGAAAAGTCCAGAGAAATATCCTATTTAAATAAATATCAAGCAAAAATAAGGACTGATTTACTTGTAGTAAATTTTCATATTTAAGTGACATCACAGGAAATGGAGTGATGTTGCACTGATTATTATCACTGCTGTGATTCAGTCATCAGCACAAGGCTACAGGCAAAATCACTCCCATGTGTGATATTGCTGCATACAACAGTTATACAAGCAGGAAAAAGTACAACTCCAATTCCAAAAAAAGGTTGGGGCGCTGTGTAAAATGTAATTAAAACAAAATGCAATGATCTGCAAATCTCATAAACCTACATTTTACTCACGATGGAACAAAAGCAACATATCAGATGGTGAAACTGAGACATTTTACCATTTCATGAAAAATATCAGCTCATGTTGAATTTGATAGCAGCAACACATCTCAAAAAAGTGGGGACAAGGCCATGTTTACCATTATGTAGCATCCCCTCTACTTTTGTCAACAGTCCGTAAATGTCTGGGAAGGGACATTTACACTTGCCATTACACAGACCAATTGCTGGAGATTTGGGAGAGGATTGTTGTCTGATCATATTTTACCCCTTTAAGACAAGTTTATATTGGTCTCAGAGGTCCCCAAAACATGCCTGTAAAGTTCGTTGCTGAATAAACACTCCAGAATTGGAATTTTTTATGTCTAAAAACCCCTCTGTTTCAGCCCTGCTCAGAATGAGCTGTTGCTGTGTCTGTGGCTTTTAATGTTAATGTGCTGTCTGACTCCGCCCCTCTCAGGAAATGGTTATGGCTTATTGGATGTGGCTCTCCTGATCCTGCTACACCTGAAAAAGTGTAATTTGCACAATATGTGACCTTTAACTTGTGTTTTTGGATGGCACAGAGAACTTTGTGTTCCTGAGCCTATGCAGTAATTTTTAGTACAGAATCATGCCTGTTTTGTTTCAGTGTCACCCTAGGGCCTGAAGATCCCCAGTATCCTATAATGACCTTTGGCCTTGTCCCTCGCTCTCAGAGATCTCTCCGGATTCTCAGAATTTTTTGAGGATATTATGTACTCTGGGTTGGGAGATATTCAGTGTCTTTACAATTTTATATTGACAAAAATTTTTCCTGAAATTATTCCACAAATCTTGAACATATTCTTAGCAGATTGCTGAACCTCTACCCATTTTTGCTTCTGAGAGACTCTGCCTCTCCAAAATGCTCCTTTTATACCCAGTCATGTTACTGACCTGTTGCCAATTAACCTAACAAGTTGCAAATTGCTCCTCCAGCTGTTTCTTTTATTAGTACCACTTACTTTTCCAGCCTTCTGTAGCCCTGCCCCTGCTTTTTTGAGATGTATTGCTGTCATTAAATTAAAAATGAGCTTATATTCTTCATGAAATGGTAAAATATCACATTATCAACATCTGATATGTTTTTTATGTTCCACTGTGAATAAAGTATAGGTTTGTGAGAGTTATATTGCATTTCGTTTTTAAGTTTGGCAGTGTCCTAACTTTTTTGGCATGGGAGTTGGAGTCATCAGTTTTCTGTGCTCTACATCAGCAAACATGGTATGCCTTTTTGTGAAATTAAAACACTGAGTTGTTGCTCACAGTAGTTTAAAGATCAAATATCTTACCCTCTACTTTGGACACAAAGCCCAGACTCTTGTTGACGTCAGAGCAGATGCTATGCAGACAGGAGCGAAACCTTGAGTCACAGTCGTACTTGCTCATCCCGCAAGTGTCGTAGCACAGGTCGAGCTCGTTGCAGCAATTTGTCATAGCAGGGATCCCCAAGTCAAGCTGTAGAGAGAAAACTAGATCATGTCAGTATAACCATTATTCACCTTTTTGTTATGGTTTTAGTGAGGTTGATTAAAAGGGCATATATTTTCACCAGTTCACCTACAACTGAATTCACCTGGAATCCAACCAGAGAGGAGCTGCAGCCGTTTGGCTCAGGGAGCTGGTAGCCGGGACGAGGCTGAGGAATTTCTCCTGGAAAAGAAAAAACTTCTTTAAATCGAGTGAAGTCCTGTTATTTAAAAATAATTTCATCACGCTTTCTTAGTCAAGAACCTACATAACAGTATATCTGTGTTACTGCATGTGTATCATTACACAGATAAGATGTGACTTCTGTTTGAGAACATCTGCATTGATTGTGTAACTGTAAGTACATCTGCCTTCCAGACTGATAACCGTGATGTGTTCAGGTTTCAGTATCAGCTGCTTGATGACCTGGCAATGTGACTCAGATAAAGAAACATGTAGCTGATAAACTGATGGCAGAAGGACTGACTTAAGCCTTGACTTAAGTAAAAGACAAACACAAATACGTGGAAATGCAATAGGATATCAGGCAAACACAGCTGATGGATTGACTGGAAAATAGTGCAACAGTTGAGCAATATAGGAAGTGGGTGTAGCAGCGTTACTTGCCATCATTAGCACTTATTAATTACAACTCTGCAAATACACTTTATAATATTTCCTTCTACTTTTTCAATGGGACTAATTCTTTATGTAACAATGAGTGCTAGTGTTACATGGTATAGGAAAGTGACATATTGATAACTTTTCTGTGATATAAAAAACCACAGGAAGTTTTTCCAAACAAATGCAACAGGTTTAAATATGGGAAAGTAGCCTAACTTTTCAATCTCCCAGTCAGAATTTCATTATCTTTGAGTCTTTATTTATGTTTGGCCTGCACTGCAAAATGCAAAATGTTCCTCCAGTTGTTTATTATTTGTCTTATTGTATTTTGGTAGGACAGCTGAAGAGCTGCAAGAAATAATGAGAGAAACTGTTAGGGTATACATGAACCATACAGCACCAGGATCTGGGTTTTTAGCTGCAACCAGTGTGTGGAGGTCGCTAGCCCCTTTTTTATGGGCATCCTCTCTATCAACTGAGCTAAACTAGAGCCCGAATTAAGCTTACAATTACTCTGGGGGTCACTGATATCTAGCTTGATTTTCATTCAATCGTGAAAAAGTATAAATGTGTAGATGTTGAGTTAGGAAACGTTGCCTGTTTGCATGAAATAATGCATATTTATTGCAATTAATTAAGACTTCCAGAGGTTGTCAGAGTAAATGTGTAATATGTAATCAATTAAGCTGGGTGTACAATTAGTGCACATTTTTTTCACCATGGAAACTCACAGACAGTTCAGTGGACAATTCAAACATCATCTGCACATTGTGTTCTCAAACATTTACCTTTTTAACATTACCATATGTCCTTCTTAGTCTATAAAAAGATCCTTTTCTGTGGTTAAGTTAATGTCATAGTCTTAAATCCACCTAATGTCAAAATAAAATCAGGTGTGTATCCAAACAGGAAGTCAGTTATCCTTAGTTTAAGACACAAAAACCAAAGAAGAAATGAAAAATATTTTACTTTTAAATAGTGAAAATAATTTATTACATTTCTGATGGCAGAAAAGAAATAAAAACTACTTTACAGAATATTTTTCCTGAAATATTCAGCGATTGTATTTCTTATTTTATCTATCACATTTTAAAGAAACTTTAGCTCATTTTCCCAAAAAGCTTAAAAAGTCTTCCCCAGAGAGTTCTGGCACTCTTCTCGCTGACTTTCCCTCTAACTCAAAAACAAACAAAAAACAAAAACAAAGGAACATTGGACTTCCCACGACTACCCGGTAATATTTCAGGAATTTTCAGTGGAAACAATAGGGGATTTGGGGTATTTTCCTGAAAAGAATTTTGGATTTCATCTGGTATTTTTTTTAATTTTTTTTTGCATACAAAAAAAAAACCCTGTGCAGACAAAAAAAGTGATGGGTAATTCATTCTTGCATTGGTTTACAAAATTAAAGTATTAAACATAAAAAAAGCTGAAGAAGGAAAAAAAAATAAAATAGAAATAAAAACAGACAGACATAGGACAAAGACAAAACAAAACTGTCACAACAAATGATCTTCAAGTAAACAGATGGTTAGGTTATAGTATTTCAGGATGTGTTTGTTTTGGTAATTTTCCTTTTCAAAATTTCCACATAAAGATTCCCAAATGTTCAGTTTTTGGAAGAATAATAATTCGGGGGAATTTTACTGGAAGGTTTTTTGGATTTTTCTTCCTAAGATTTCCCCCAGAAATATTCTATCATACTTTCCAGGATTTTTTCTTCTTTTTATGACACGTCTTATGTTTGTTCTGTTACACTTTTTGTCTTAGATACAAAAGCACCACCTTGATTGACCGACAAATAAATCTGAAATTTTGGTCATAATTTGTCATGGTGGAACCTGTGGTTGGTCCCAAAGCTAGACCAGATGAGAACCACTGGTTTGAAGCAATAACATTGGGATTTACTGTACAGCCTGAATGAGGGCCCTCTGCTGGGGCTCCTGCTGTATGTTGAACTCCATGTCCTGTTGCTAGTCTGCATTACGCTGTCCCTGCGTGAAACTGATTTGTAATGAGCATCACTAAAATACATTAATATAGCCTATATATAAACTTGGTAAAAGCAATATTTGCCCATGTTATTTATTTGTAAGAATCTCCAGAACTAATATCAAACTTTTCTTATGGATATTGTTTTTTTGTTGAGAATTGAAGGCTTTCCCAGCTTATATCATATCTGTACTGTTGATCTTTGACAGCCAACAGTTAGATACATTTTTAATGTTTTGGTATTTTTCAGTATGGTATTTTTGAAGCTTAATACTAGAGTGGCTGTCAAAAAGCAAATATACTTCTGTTGTCATCAGAATACAGATTTCTGAGCTGCTTTTATAGGTGGATTAAATATTATGAAATGAACTTAATCATGAAAAAAATAACTTGTTATGGATTGGAAAGGAAATAAAGGGAAGTAAAAAGATAAATGCTTGTTAATGCAAGGTCCAGGTAACTTTTAACTTGTAAACTGGGTTGTCTGTGAGTTTTGTAAAGTGAAATGAGACATTAAAACAATCACTGTGGCTGAAGGGAGATGCTGCAATGGTTTAGCCAAAGTGTGCTGACTGTAAAGCATGCAGTTAAATACCTTTAAGAAAATATACAAAGGCACCAACTGTGGATCTTTGTTAATCACAATAAATGTGATGAATCTTGACAGCTTGAAAGCAAACAATAGCATGTTAATTCAAGGTATTTTCTCTTACCGTATCTGCAGCGGTACTGACACACACCATTGTGCCCCCCCACCAGCTCCACCAAGGAGTCAAAGTAGCCATGCATGGTTTGGAAACTATTTCTAATGGAGTTGATGCCCCAGCTGCTGCTCTCTTCATGACCTGAGGGTCTGCTCAGGGCCTGTTTTGTTGGGACCGGTTTGATTTCATTGTCCTCCTCCTCCTCATCAGCAGGTTTCTCTTGTTTGACAGCTTCCTCAGCAAGTTCCACTTTGGTTACAGCGTCATCAGATGTGGGTTCCTCCTGGGTTATGACGTCTTCATTAGGGGGTTGCTCCTTGATGACTGCTTCACCAGTTGGCTCATCCACTGCTGGGTTGTCTACAGCAGGGGCATCATTGCTTTTTGCCTCTAGCTCCTCTGCTGCTACACTGTCTGTTTCAGGGACGTCAGCTTCAGGTTTATCCGCCAACACATCGTTGTCTGGGAGGGAGTTATCTGCTGGATCCACAGCTGGTGGGTCATCCACTTGGACATCTGCAGGAGCTACACCTTCTGCAGCTGCATCTAAATCTGCTGCTGTGTCAGTGAGAGCTAGGGCCTCCTCCTCCTCCTCTGCCCGAGCCTGGTAGTGGCCTAACGTGGCACACATACCCACAGACACACAGAGGAGAAGCAGGAGGACAGTCCGGAGCAGCATGGTGTTGTTGACAGGCTGACAGAAGCACAGAGAGTGAGCGACAACAACACACTCTGCTTGTACTGACTCTGCCAGCCACAGTGCAGACTTTGACCCGTGATTAGGTTCGAGCAGACAGCGAGGCAGTCTGTCATGATGGGGGCAAAAGTCAACTCTGTGTCAATCAAAAGAGAGGTTAAATAATTTCCCTAATCCTCTCAGTCTCAGTTTCTTGAACACATTAAATTAGTAACTTCATCACAGTTTTATCCACAAAGATGTAATTAGATTTTTATTTCTCAAAAGTCAAATAGAGCCTGAGCCTGGAGGGAAATGTCTTTAAATTCACTTTAGCATTCAGCATGTCTAAGGTTGACATTTCATTCATGACCTTTATGAAGACATCACAAACTTCAAATCATCTTCACTCTGTTTTTCATAAAGGTCAAAGACTGAAACTTCAGCACAGAAGTGCAAACGCATTGTGTCATTCATTCAGCATGCTTCTGCTGCCCTCTTGTGTTTGAAGTGTATTGTGCAATCAGTTCTAGGGAAAAGGATTTTGAGCATAGTATTTTTTTCCAACCTTAAGTTTGGAGTGGCTCATGCTGACATATACTCAGATGCTTTGAACAACTGAAACTGTAGAGTGGGAATTTATGTACTTTGGTTATTTAAAACAGAAAATCTGATGTCTTCTATTGCTGAGCACGTAGATTTTGTTAAAGTTTTAGGACTTTTTAGATACAATTGACCGATATAATAGCTGAAATCGTGACATTTTATAACACAAGATTTAAAATATTCAAAGTACTTCACATTTTACGACCTTCTTAACTTTTTTAACTTTTAAACTTGTACGCTTATATTTGCCTATTCCATGTTTTAATTGTAACTGATTTGTAATGGATCATTTTTTGTTCTTATTTTTTCTGCTGACAGAGGTGGTTGTTTTAACCCATGATCCAGAGCAGGGGTTCTCAACCTTTTCAGCCTGCGACCCCCAAAATAGAGGTACCAGAGACCAGGGACCCCCACTGTACCTGAAGGTGGTTGAACACACCCATGAACATTCAAGAATAGTCGTGTCCAGACAAGGCCGTCCATAAGGGGAGGAAAAAGGGGAGAGCTTTCTGGCGCCGAGCCAAACTGGGGGCCCATGGGGGTCAGCAAAACCATGATCCCTTACATGGTTAAACTGTGATAACCATATTTTATATCTAACCTGATGAAATAACCACTCTAATTTAAGAAACAAATATATTTTTTAAACATCTGTGTAGTAAATAGCCTTCTCAAATATATTAATGGGCATAAATAAAGTTAAAAGGGAGTGAAAAAGTGGCTGAAATGGCTTTAAATTGGCAAAAATATGTGGAAATTTGGTAAAATTGGATGAAAAATTGATGTAAACTGGGAAAAAAGTATAACTGAGAAAGAGAAAATAGGCAGACATTGGCAGAAATTGGTTAAACTAGCAAAAATGGGCATATCAGATAGTGAAAAGTGGATAGAATGGGAAAAAATCGGTGTAAAAAGTGGTAAAAAAAAAAGGTGGTTAATAGTGGCAATGATGAGTCAACAGATGCAACATTAGGCTTACATGGCAAGAATCGGTTTAGAAGTGGCAAAAACAGGCAGAAAAAAGTGGTGGAAAGAGTTTAAAATGGACAAAAATAGGTGTTAAATGGCAATAGTTAAATAGTAATTAGTAGTTAAATGTGCTAAAATTGATGGGAAAATTGATTAAAATGGGTTATAACTTAAAAAATATTGTAGGTTTTTTAGGGATCTGGGGACCCCGTAACAGTGTCTCGCGACCCCCATGGGGGTCCCAACCCCAAGGTTGAGAACCACTGATCTAGAGTATCAGTTACATCAAATATTTTTAAATGTAACCAACTGAAGGGTTACAACTATGTAGTAGATGTTTCTCAAAGCTCTGACCTTACTCAAGTCCTCCACGGATCTGAGCTTTATAGCAGAGTGGCTAAATGGAAGCCTCGGGTCATTGAAAAACACGAGCCTGCTTGGAGTTTGCCAAAAACTCCACGAGGAAACCAAGCGGCCTTTCATGTATTTTTCACTGAGGTGAGGCTTCTATCCAGCCACTCTGCCATAAAGCTCAGATCAGGGGAGGGCAGCAGTGATGGTTGTCCTTCTGGAGCTTTGTCCCATCTCCACACAGGATCTCTGGAGCTCAGTCAGAGTGACCATTGGGTTCTTCATCACCGCTCTTAGAAGGCCCCTCTCCTCCGATTGCTCAGCTTGGCCAGACAACCAGCTCTTGGAAGAGCCCTGGTTGTGCCAAACTTCTTCCATTTAAGAATTATGGAAGTCGCTGTGCTCTTTAGAACCTTCAGTGCAACAGACTTTTTTTGTAGACTTTCCCAGATCTGTGTCTGAGCTCTGCAGGCAGTTCCTTTAAGCTCATGGCTTGGTTTTTGCTCTGATATGCATTGTCAGCTGTGAGCCCTTCTATAGAGAGGTGAGTGCCTTTCCAGATCAAGGAATACTTCAGCCAATGTGATATTTCAGTTTTCTATTTTTTATAAATTTGCAAAAACTTCTAAAATTCAGTTTTCACTTTGTCAGTTTGGGGTACTGAGTGTAGATTAATGAGAATATTTTTTTTTTTCGACTGTAGCATCAGGTTGAAACATAAAAAAATTGAAAAGAGTGAAGAGGGTCCAAATACTTTCTGAATGTACTTATTCTCTTGTGCGTTCATATTAAAACACCTCTCTTAACAGTGGATCCTCTGGTTTGATTGGTGATGTTTTCACTCTGTTTGTAGATCATTGTGTATATCTTCCCACAACATCCTGGAGGTAAAAGCATTAGAGAGTCAGATAGGAAGGGTCAAAGGTCTATCCATAACAACATGTGTGTTATATATAAAGTAACATATACCGTCTAGTGGCCTTGCTTGCTTTCTCTCTGTCCAGCACCATGTTGATGTTGTTCTCCAGATCCTTCAGGTAAAAACAGAGTAAAAACAGTAACCTACTTTTACACAGCAGGGAAAGCATTTAAATCAGCAATGCTTGAAAAATGATGATATGGTGGGAGGAAGGTCAAACTCCCTTGCCTTGTTGGCAGCCTTCAAGCAGTGATTTGAAGCTATCAGTGTCATTATCTCTGTCTGAAAGTGAACAGGAAAAATAGCTGAACCGTGGCCACTGTGGCATTTTAAGCAATCACAAAAACACTCCCCAATTAAAAATCTGAAAGATATGAAAAGTATAATGTGATGCTTAATTTAATGTGTAATTCTAGAGGCTTGTCTCTCAGCACCTTGATGTCTTTGGTATGTTTCTCGATGGCCATGCTGGCAGCAGCTGGCACTAATTTCTCCTTAATCTCTTCCTCCAGCTGTTGGATCTCCTTCCAGATGTTCAATACCTGAAGCCGCTTGGATTGGACACTGTCAGTGCAGTTGATGGCTGTCGGCGAGAGCCCCAGCTCTGACAGAGATAGATCTGTTTAAACAGAAGAATCAACACAGAAGTGATAATGATGTTACAACTGACTAATGTGCATGGCTGTGATGTTTCACCTCCAATATGAATGTCACTGACGTGTAAAGGGGAGACAGAGGCAAGTTTATGAAGAGGCTTACTTCCATTACAGCTGTCCTCTGGGTCTGTGACTGATAGAACTTTGTGTAATTCCTCTTTGACACTGTTAAATAAAAGGGAAAACGTGCTTAAAAGTGATTAAAAATATCAACTTTTTATTTCTTGAGGGAGATCTTTGGGGTACCGTTTCTTCTCTTCTAGAGCGTCTCTGACCTCCTGTTCAAGCATGCAGACTTCTTTTTCAGCATCTTCTAGCTCTGCTTCTCTGACTTTGCCACTGACAAGATCCTTGACTGAATCATCCAGAGACTGTAACAGAAAAACAAATAACCAAACATTAAAAGGACTAGTATACAGTGCATTCAAAAAGTGTTCAGACCCCCTTCACTTTTTCTAATTTTGTTATATTGCAGCCTGATGCTTCAATTGTTTAAATTAATCTTTATTCTCATTAATCTACACTCAGTGCCCCACAATGACAAAGTCAAAACAGGGTAAAGGAATTTTTTTGAAAATTTCAATTTCAAACCAATATAAAACTGAAATATCACATTGGCATGAGTACTCAGACCGTTTGCAACTACACTTGAAATTTAGCTTGGTCCCTCCCATTTCTCTTGATCGTTGCTGAGATGTTTCTACACCTTGACCGGACTCCAGCTGTGGTAAATTAAGGTGATTGGCCATGAACTGGAAAGGCACACAGCTTTTAATAGAAGGCGTCAAAAACCAAACCATGAGGTCAAAGGAATTGCCTGCAGAGCTCAGAGACAGGATTGTTGCAAGGCACAGATGTGGGGTAGGCAACAAAACAATTTTTTCTGCACTGAAGGTTCCCAAGAGCACAATGGCTATAATTCTCAAATGGAAGAAGTTTGGCACAACCACCACTCCTCTAAGACATGGCTGACCAGCCAAACTGAGCAATCAGGGTAGAACGGCCTTAGTAAGAGAGATGACCAAGAACCCAGTGGTCACTCTAACTGACCTCCAGAGATCCTGTGTGGAGATGGGACAAAGCAACGACCAAGCAAAGTATGTGCTTAACATTTCTAAAATAAAGTATTCAAAAACTAGGAGAGTATGCAATTTATTATGTATTTAATCAAAACTGATGACGTGTGGAAGTGTAAGCACTGTGAGTACATTTTTCCACCACAGCTCTCATTAGGGAGGCCTCCAGGGAAGTTTAAGGCTGTGCCTTACACAGAAAGAGCTAACTGTGAGCCTAAATGTCCCAGAAGACTGTTAAGGATGGATTGTTAAAGAACAAATTCATGTTGATTAGGCAAGACCAGTAGATGAATCTGTGTGCACTGAGAAAGTAAAACTCTGTTGTTTGGGATTTAAGGGACACAGTAATCTCTGAACCACTGAGCAACCATTGTTTATCATTGTCTGCTAGAGGTGCTATACCTCTGGGAACAAAGGTGAATTTTTCTTTAGTTGTAGTGAAGTTGAGTTGGAAGCACGGACGAGACATGCAGTAAAGGGCCTCAGGCTGGATTCAAACCCGGGCCGTCCGTGTACATTGGACGCACCTTTAACCACAAGGCCACCTGGACCCCTGAAGGCTGTTATTCCTATCTCCATATTATCCTAAAAGTAGAGTCGTCTACCAACAGACTGAACAATAAATAAGACACAGCGATATTTCTCACACTCACTTCAGCAGTATAAGTCTGAAAAAGAGACTAATATTAATGATAAGTGATTTTCTCACAGTTAAGGGGAATTAAGTTTGCTGAAATAACATTATGATGCAGAGTGATAAAAGTTAAAAAGTCAAGCTTTGTTGGGTCACTCCTTAATATTATAAATCATATACAGTACCTATCGAAAGTATTCAACCCCTTGGATGTTTTACACTTTCATTGATTTTAAAAATCAATTATGGTCAATATGATTAGGCTTTTTTGACAAAAGCAATTACAAAAAACATTAATGTCGAAGTGAAAACAGGTTTCTACAAACTAATGTCAATTGTACAAAAATGTGTAATTTCAAATAAGTGACTGCATAAATATTCATCCCCCTCAAGTCAGTATTTAGTAAATGCACCTTTGGATGCAACCACAGCACTGAGTCTGTGTGGATAGGTCTCAATCAGGCTTGCACATCTGGACACTGCAATTTTGCTCCATTCTTCTTTGCTAAACTGCTCAAGCTCTGTCAGGTTGTACAGAGATCAGGTGTAAACAGTCCTTTTCAAGCCCAGCCACAAATTCTCTATTGGTTTGAAGTCTTAGCTTAGACTCGGCTACTCAAGAATGTTCCTCTCTTCATCTTTAAACCATCTTTGTGTAGCTTTTGCTGTATGCTTCAGGTCATTGCCTTGCTGGAAAATTAATCTTCTCCCACGCCATAGTTCTCTTGTGGACCTAATAAGATTGTCCTCCAGGATTTTCCTATATTTTGCCACTTTAATTTCCCACTCTGCCTTTACAAGCCTTCCAGGGCTAGCTGCCGAGAAACATCCCTGCAGCATGAAACTGCCACCACTGTGCTTCACAGTTTCGGGATCTGCAGTGTTTGGTGTTCATCAAACATAACGTCTTGTCTGATAGCCAAGCCATATTGATCTCATCGGATCAAAGAATTTTCTTCCACTTGACCACAGTCTTGGTGATGGATTTAACTGAACTCAGGGGGATGTTCAGTGCCTTGGAATTTTTTTTTGTATCCACCCCCTGACTTATACATTTCAATAACATTTTCTCTGAGATGCTTGGAGTGTTCTTTTGTCATCATGGTGTAATGGTAACCAGGAATACTGATCAACCAATGACTGGACCTACCAGACACAGGTGCCTTTATACTACAATCACTTGAGACACATTCACTGCACTCAGGTGATCCTCATTTCACTAATAGTGAGTACTAGCACCAATTGGCTGGGCCTCTGTTGAATAAGGTCAGTTGCTGTCAGGGGATGAATATTTATGCAATCACTCATTTTTAGCAAAATCATATTGACTGGCATGATTGATCTTTAAAATAAATAAAATGGTAAAACTACTTTTTATAGACACTGTAGTCACTGTAAGATCCACTGCAATTTTAAGCACTCTGATATGATTTTTTACAAGGTGAGGGTGTTTTACCGTGTTACATGTTTGAGAAGCCATCAGGTGGTTGACAAACAAATCATACTCCGTCTGAAAAAACAGAACACATTATCTCAATCACTGTATGTTTGTTAATTCTTACTGTAAATGCCATTAAAAACTGCACTGAAGTAATCCTAATATATACTTCAATATTTATCACATGGTATGTCAAAAAAACAGTTTGAGCAGCTGAAACTTCATCACACTACAGCTGATAGTGAAATGAAGACTTTAAATAAGAAACAATGTCTTGAACATAGAATAATAAGCTATTCTATGTGCACAACAATGCAATAGGAACATTCTAGCTTTACTTGTACTGTTGACTTTTACATTTTTAATAAGATTCCTGCTATGAGAATTTGAGTCTTACCTTTCAACTATTACAACATAAAAACATCAATGATAATCTAATTCTGATGCTGCAGATAAATAGCACAAGCAGTTGCACAACGCTTAGACATTTTTATGAATGAGCAGTGATCCAACAGCTGCCCTCCGTTGACCCACTCCCCAGCGAATCATGACCAGGTTCCAGTCGTTGCTCTACTTCCGCCTGCCTCACCAGGGACTCGCTCTCTCTTGGCTCTAATACGTCTGAAAGCACATGCTAAAAATGTGCTAGTGGGTACAGAGGAAATGGAAAAACCTTAATTTCCCTCAGGATGCGTCCAAATACTGGCGAGCCTTCACATACATCATCAAAGACGTCACTGAACACGGTGAGGCGGTCTCTGTTGGGCCGGCTCTGCACTGACAACTTCTGCAGCTCCTGGGTATGACATGAACACACACATATACACACAAATGCACAATGTTAAGATGTTCGTGAAAGTCTGTGCGTGTCTTTATCCATGTACCTTCTGCAAGAGTGTTTAGAGGACATTTTATAATTTCCATCTCATGAAAAATGAAAATATTAGTATGCCCAACATTTAAAAAAACGGTGCAGTTACAAAACTGGTTTTATGATGTCATGATTTCTGTAATTGTTTTTACCCTTTTGAGTTTCCTCTCATGCATTTCAGCAATGTTTCTTCCAGCCCAGAGATCCTGCTTGACTATGACTTGACTCTTTAACAGTGGATTTATCTTTAGCTGACCCTCATTTTTCTGGCCCTCCTTGTCCAAATGGCTTGAGTACATTTGCAGTTCCCCCGCTGGATCAGGTGGAGAGTTTTCATGGCAAAAGGTTGTCTGCTGCACAGGCAAAGAGTTAGAGGGCAAGCAAACAATCTCAGGAAGGCTAATGCCTTCCTCTCTTTTATTTGCATCTGAGGAGAAACTGTTAACCAGATCTTCCCTTGACATTGAGACCTTTGACTGCACTAAAACTGGGCATGCTGAGGGATATTCTTCCACTTCTTTTTTCTTTACATTAGTCACTGGCTTTGTCTGTTTCTGCTTGCTTGTCAGAGTGTTCTGCAGATCTTCTTGGCTCTGAGATGCCCTCCAGAAAGACTTCTTCACCTCCTTTTGAGGCTGGCTCTGGTTCAGGCTGCAGGGCCCCTGGCGACCAGAGGAATAGGTCATGATATCGGCCTTGTGACCAGCTTCGCCAGCCAGCAGCCGTCTGGGGATTTCTCTGCCAAAAGCCTCCTCCTTTGGATTGGAACAACTGGACATGCCTATGAATATACAGAACAATCACACTGCTAATAAGCATAAAAAGTTGCTAACCAAAGCCCAATAACTCAACCACAACAGAAAAAGGAGCATAAATGCTGTGACAATATATAATATGGTGCATTATTGCCAAAATAATGCACTGTTGTATTCACTCAGTTTAAGAAAATGCAAATATGCATGATAGCTTTACTAGACACTGCTGTAGAAATAGGGTTCTGTTTGACTTTTTTGAGTAACCCATATTTTGCCTGTTATGTTGAAGAAATGTGATTTTTCTATCAACATAGCTGTGAAAAAGCAATTGAATACTATAGGAGGTGTAAGTAGGGCACAAACAAATGCAGGCTAAAATGTAACATGGACCTTTTAGGGTGTTAAACATTGTTAAGTCTAATGTGTTTCTGATCATCTGACCACAAGACCAGAAGGATGTCACATATTTCTTTAATATACTTGTTTTTTGTTACTGAGTTGTATGCAAAAGTCACCCAATTCAATCAAATGTAACCTTAATAACCATCTTGTTGTGTAAAACATCACACTGATTGTAAATATGATGCTTGTCTTGGCCAGGGCACTCTTACAATGAGGTTTGCAATCTCAGTGAGGCTTTTCTGGTAAAATAAATCCAAATAAATAAAACAAAATAAAATATGTAACTACCTCACAGCCAGTGTTAAATGGGCGAAATAAAAACTTCTTAAAGTGGGGTTAGTTGTAAGTGCGTAACCATTATTCCTAGTCATGTTGCAAACGGACCAGAGAATAAAACGAGAAATGTAATAGTATTAAAATTAAAACAATGTTTCATATTATCTTTAAATTATGCCCAACTCTTATATATATATATATATATATATATATATATATATAAATTCATGAAATAATACTGCTCTAATATAATCATTATTAATAATTTATATGGCCTAATATAAATTTTGCATAACATGCAAAAAAGGCAACATAATCATATCATAGTACAATAATAAGATGTATTCAAGATAACCTACACTTTAAGAGAAACTTTAATATATTATCTTGAGTTCTGTGCATTTTCTCTGTCTTATTTATATTTGTATATATTTTATCAGTAAAAAAGGGAATGCCAAGATGTGTGTGATATACATCTCATCTTTCTATACTAGATTAATAGTATGGAAAGACATATAAATACTAATTTTTCATAGATCCAAAACATTATCTTCTCTAACGTAGATCTATGATGAGAACACTATCAGAATAACTGGGTTAAAACTAACTTTCTGACAAGTTTTACAACCAAGCCCATTGATTTAAAATTAACCTCGTATATTGGGTAAATTTTAACATTTCACTTCGGTCTTTGTGTAATTTTTAAAAAAGTAGTTAAACATTAATACGCAATTCCATTGTTAATCTGTGGCAGAGGTGTGTTTGTTGGTATTATAACATTATGATTGAAGTTATTCATATAGTTTTAAAATTACTGAGCCAAATCCAAAAAGTGTTAGGTTGTGCCTTTCTCTTCCCTAGTGCTAAGTTGTCTTAGCTAGTAAATCTTTGTTGTTAGCTACGCTAATAAATAACACTGGAAATGACGAAACACCGAGCAAGGAGCAAAAGTGCTTCGTATTGTTGCTTCGACATCAGATTGACACATTCATCCCCACAAACAAAGTATCGAACAAAGTTAGAAGTACACAAACCAGCAACCTTACCTGTAGAGACGAAAACTTTCTCCTTCGTGGCCACCGCAGCCTGCAGTTTTACTCCGTTGCCATGGAGACCGCACACACGTAATAGTTACGTTGCGTTCAGTGCCTTGGTGATAAATGTACCCATGAGTTTCTGGTGTAAGATCTCATTAGTAGTGTGAATTCTGCTATATTTGGACATCAGGTAGCCTAACAGCAAAGTATTTCTGCCCTGAGAAGCACACGTCAATTTGAGCAAATAGGTTCCTGGAGAAGTATATGACCAAAGTCACATAGGTAATTTTCAAGCGGTCAGCATCAGACAGTAAGCTGACCCTCCTCTCCACTTCTTTAAAATTAACTTTACTGAACGATTTCAGACGTACCCGTGCATATTAGTTTTAATCTTACACAACATAAAAAAAGATTAACAAAGGATAATAAAATAATTAAAGTTACATTAATAATACATCAATAATTTAAATGATGAAGGTCAAAAAGTAATTAAAAAAAAAAGACAGACTTAGTTTCAAAATAGTAACCTCACAAGCCAAAGAGACTGTTTCATATAGGTATCCGTTGCATGGATGTACTGTATGTCACATTCATGGGACACCTCTTAGTCATGGGAACTCAGGAACTTTTTGGTAATCAGGGTTATTTGGCTCAACTCACCAAGAAGAGCCGACTCTTTTGGCTCTCCATTCGGCTAAATTTGACTCGCAAAATTTAGCAGTTTCTGTCATGTTTATTAAATTTATTGTTACTTGCTGGGCATTTTGTCTTTTAATCTAAATAGTTGGTTTTGGTTGTGATTATGAAAAATAGGGCTACAAGGCCCTTTAAATGACACGAGTCAGTCACTAGAGAAGGGCCTCATATTGGTCTCTACCTGGGGCCTCAAAATCACTAAAAACCCATTGACACTGTCACTACAGTTTGTATTAAAATAACATAAATGACAGAAAATAAGCGAAGTCAAACCAAAAAAGAGACTTGGGTACATGTGTGTTTTTTCAGGTATTTAATAAAAGTCATTTGGGCTACTGCTCTTACATTTACAGTTGAGACATTCCGCATTATTCTGGGTAACAGTAACATGTCGAGACCGTTTTGTTTATCTTAATGTTTACTTTGTACAAAAACAAAAAGGCCAACATTGTATCTCTTTGTATAAAAAATATAAGTTAATTTAAATTTAACTCTAATTAAGAAAATAACAATAGTAATAATAGCAATAATAATAATCATCAATAATAATAATAATGATAAAGATCATAAGCTAAACATAGTGCAGACAATGGGATATAACTGGTGCTGAAAAGTAGAAGGGACAGTGCAGTGTTATGGACTTAACCATGTTCTGGGGGGGGGGCAGTCAAGTCTTCTCTCACATACACACTCATACACCAACACACACCCAGTCAGAAAGTGCACGACCGCCTTTCAGCTTAGCACCATCAGAGCATCTCAGTCCATTCAAACTACTTCCTAGATTGTACACAGTATACACCTTATTACCGCATATGCAAAGTTATAGCGAAACTTCAAATTAGGTGCATGCTAGTTGTTGCTCTTGGTTGAAGCTTACTCGAAGCAAATCTGGAAAAGTACGACAGAGCACATCATGGAAACTGCCACCTACGAGGATCTGCAATCAATAAAACCTTCTTCAAATGTACATTCATACCAATGGGGAGCCACAGTACCAGTCATAAAGCAAATTATGTAAGGGGTGGTATCAGTCTTAGAGGGACAGTGTCCTCTGGAATGACAGTTTAGACAAACATTTTTGTCTTTTGGAAGATCTTGGAAATTCATTTGGAAGTTCCCCCCATGCAAGTTGTTGAGAGAAAAAGTGGAATATTCATTTCCTTTTACAAGTCAGGAGTACAAGGGACCAAATAATGGTCCTATACTTCAATCCCAGAAACATAAATGTGACGCACTTTGGCTGAACGGGTTTGGGTAACATTTTACAACATGGTGTACAAAAACTGGCACAGTTACTAGGTTCAAATGAGTGACTAACTGCTGATTAACCTACACAAAAATCAGCATAGCTACAAGGCAATGAATGAGTAAGCCACTGCTAGTTAACCGGAGGATGAATGACTTACTACCTGCTAGCTAAGTTGAGAAAGAAGTTATAACAAACCGCTGGTTTATCTACACAGTCATTAACTGCTGGTCAATCAATGTTAAATTTGGACTAGTTACTAGGTAATGAATTCTTATCAAACCGTAAACAAACCAGGGAATGGACAAGTAATTAACAGCTAGTTAACTGTTGGAAATGATTAACAAATAGCTAGTTAACCAGGAAATGAATAAGTAACTAACTTTTAGTTAGAAGGGAATGAATGAGTTACTAACTGAGGGTTTATCAGGGAACAAATGAGTAGGTGACTGCTAACTCAACAGAAGAGTCAGGAACTAACAGCTAGCTCGCAGGGAAAAAATTAGGAACTAACTGCCAGTAAACACTAAAATAAATGAGTAATTAACTCAAGTTAACTAGGAAATAAATAAGTAATTAACTGATAGTTAACCAGGGAAGGAATGAGTCAGTAACTTCTTGTTAACAAGGAATAAAATCGCATTAAAATTTCTGGTTAACAGGGAATGAATGAGTAACTGCTAATTAACAGGGAACCGATGAGTAACTTACAGCTAGCAATGAAAAGTCTTCAAAATATTCACTTACAGAAACAAAAAAAGTCCTTGCCCTTTGTTCTGTTGGCTCTATTTGTGCCATTCCAGAAAGCATTTCCTGTCTGCAGTGACACAGAGGGCCACATCACAGGGTCTTTGTCTCTCTTTCTCTCTATTATGAACTATTCATGCTGTCTAATGCATAATCTGTGCAGTTTGACAAAGCATGACACAACAACGGAACAGCCTGCCATTGGTTGTCAGCCTGTTACAGAGAATTGTAGGATACAATATGGCGATTAGCATTCAAAGCTAGCAGCAGAAATGATTGAAAATTGATTTTAAAAATGCCTTAAACGATGTTCAATATCAGATTTACTCGTGTGGATTTGATCTCTAAAAAAGTCACCCAAGTTTCCAGGCTTACTAGAAAAGCTTCTCGGCATGGATAGCATCATTGGATTAGCACAGCAGCTAGCTTTGAAAGGGTTAAAAAAAAAAAAAAAAAATCAAGCTAGGGTCTGTAGTTCAAAAGTTGTTTAACTTTGAATAACCTGTTTCTCTTGCTGTATACAACAACACTGGTCTCATAGGGTTAACCTTATAATTTGTAGGGTTGGGTACTGTTTTTTTTTTTTCTGATACCGGTGCTAAATTAGTACTTTTTATGGGATGCTGGTGTCTAGGCGGTGCCTGAATCAACACTTTTGAGAGAGAAAAAAAAGTGTGTTGAAAGTCAGCAAGAGGATAAAAGCTGTCTGGGTATCATAAATGATTTTCAGAAATATCATTATAAAATGCCAGTTGAACATAAGTTATGAAAAGTACACCTGTCTTACTGAACACCTAAATTGCACTAATTCAATAACATATCTCTTGCCTTTCATTGAATACGTAAGGTAACTGAATTAAGCAAATCGGTCCCAGTAGGTATCAGGTGTGTTGGTACTGGTACTATGTTGTACCTGATTTTGATACTCATCCTGGATAATTTGTAATTGTCAGTTTAATCATGAAAACTTGTCAAAATGTTTGTTTACATAATTACTGCAGCAACACTGCCTAGTCAAACACAACCTTCATGATCTAATGGGGGCAACATTTCCCTTCATTTTTAGAATTTGCTCCGGGCCAATTAAAAAAAAAAAAAAAAAAAAAAAAAAAAATCTGTTGATTATCAAATACTCATTCATAACTTAGTGGTTACTTATCCGTGACTTACTCATTTTGTATCACCGCTTATAAAGTGGAGTAGTTACTGAGTTTTTTATCTTTATTTCTTCATCAGTTACTTGTTCATTCCCTGATAATCAGTGAGTTACTCATCCTACCTAGTAGCCATGCCATTTTCTGTGTACCTCATTGAAGTGTTACCCAGGTTTGATATTAATTGGAAATACAAAGTTGACATTTTCAGGGACTTCTGCTGAGCTGCTGTGGGTGTGTTCAGTGCTAAAGATTTTAAAACTACAGCTTGATGTCAAAAACAGTTTCAGCAACTCCTCAACATTTATTTAATGTCAATAAATCATGATGTCTTTAGCAGGTGGTGCAAATCAGCGAGCTGTCCGGACATTAAATAAGGTAGACAGCATGTAGAAAGTTTCCTGTGCCACTGCAAACAAACAAATGTGTAGAATCCGCTGAGACACTTTGCCAACTTGTGCAGTCTCCTCATTTTACTCGTGTTTTATTCATGCTTGTAGAAATGATTACTGATTGATGAAGAGGAACCAGATTGTACTGTAAAATAATTTATGATGAGATTGTGACGTGAAGAATAACATAAGAGTGGAAATTCAATAGTATGCAGGCTTGGCTTACAATAACTGGTGAGATGCTATTTGTGCATCTTATCTCCTCCTGCATGCATCATTACTGCTGGCCTCGGATCAGATCCTGTTAATAAGAGGAGAGCTGATGTTCTATGCAGCAGGTTAACAAATGCCAGGGGCGGGGTGAGGGTGAGGGGGCAGTGCTGTGGGGTCCACTTCAGGGGAAAACATTGTGACTCTCTTGTGACTGTGTTCACAAGTGTGGACATTATCTAACTCCTCTCGTCACAGTTCATCCACGTTTAGGAGAATCTGCTGCAGGGGGATTTCTGCCATCTCCACCTAGAATAGGCTGTATGTCTTTATTCAAGTACTGCAAAGGATTTTTGCTCAAAAAGTAATAAAAAACATTCACCTTCTCAGTAAGGTGGCACGACACCATACATCTGCTCTACACATTCCTTCTGTCTCTGGGAATACCTTACTGAAGTAGTGCGCGTACGATAAACCTACCACAGAAGGCAAACAGTACCATTAAAAAAAAAAAAGCCTGAACCCATGACAAGGTTTCACATGTTCTAGTCTGTGAAAGGTTCAGAGTAAGGCCTCTGCAAAGACAAGACCATAAAAGAATCAGCTCAAATAAAAAAAAGAAAATAAAACAAAATAAAACAGCAAAACTAAAAACGACATAAGTCCATTCGACCGAACAAACTCCCGAGCTGAGTGGATGCAGGGAGACGGGTCAGAGTCTCTCCTCGTTATCCGTCTGTCAGTCTCTGGGATCAGTGAAACCGTCAGTGTTGACACCTCCGTCACCCATTGAGGTAACTGTGTGTTTTCAAAGTCAAAGTCGCCTTTAGCTGATCCGCCTCCTGCTAACACAGGATTGTGGGTTCTTCCATACCGACAGAGTTTAGGTCCGTGGCAGGATTCAGGTTGTATTCCTTTGGTGGGCCAGAAACCTCCTTTGGTAGTCAGTTATCCACCTTGACGGGGCCTGAAGAATCAGATGGCCGGCTGGGCACGATGTCCTCCACCTCTCCCCGAGAGATCTTCTCCCATTGGCCCAGGTTCTCCCTGCAAATGGTAGATTGTACATGAACTTGATCTTGCATAGTTCTAGTTGGTAGACTACTTTAAAGGGCACATATAATGCAAAATACACTTTTTCAGTCTTTTCTAACAAAAATATGTGCCCCTGGCCTGTCAATAACCCCCCCACCACCACCAAGAAGCGGTAGGTATATTGAGCTATAACTGCAGATTGATTTAGCCATGCATAAAAACATACTTGAGTGTCATTTCACCATCCATTATTTCCTCTTTGATCCAAATACAAACCATCAACAAATTCGGGAAATCAACAGCCCAGCCTTTTTTATTTACAATGCACACCTCTTTAAAGGTTTATTCTGAAGCCCTTAAAATCACTTAACCCTTAATAGAAGATCTAGCCTTAAAATGTTCATTATTATTAAATATTCTATTTAATATAACAGACATAACTAAGAATTTGAAACTGAATCATGGAAAAAAATCAAGTCAGCAACGATCAAAAACAAAAGCTGTTTAACAGAAGAAAAAAACTATTACGATTTATTTTAAGTTGACCACAATGTAACTGAATTCACACGGAAGACTTTTTTATATTATTTTGGGCTTTTTTTCAGTTGAAAAAGAGTTTTAGTCACAGGTCTATCTGTGACGCATTCACTCGTGCTTAATTTAAGTTTTTTATGTCCATTTAAATGTGAGTGAAATGGTGTAGGTGTTGATGGGTCTGCTTTTAGTACTCAGCATCGTAACACTTTGCTGCCACAAGGGTGTGCATCTGATGCACATGTTGATATTTGACATAATATACAGCTTTAGACTGTTAGAGCATCAAAAATGACTGTACTGTAGGAATAAATGAGGTGCATCTGCATCTATCAATCCATCCATAGTGAAGCAGTTTAAACCAGTATCACAGGTTCCTTTTAGAATTTAGTGTAGACATGATTACCAATCTTAAAAAAATCAACTTTATAAAATATGAAGACATTGCTGTTTTACTTTTAGATGATGATTCTATTAGGCCAGAAATGGCCTTTCAAAATTCATTAGACTATTTCATTTTCTGATTGCTACTTTTGACCCATTCACTGCTTTAAATTTGAGGTTTTTTTGGTCTATTTAAATTTGAATGTAGCACTTTAGTTATAGATAGCTGCCAGGGTCTCCCACAGGCATTGTAAGAGTAAAAGCTGCCAGCTAAGAGGGTCTGAATACCATCCCCCATGTCCATTCAGCAAAGTCAGACAAGTAAGAACAGAGAATGTGGGGGTCCTCCCCAAGGGAAATTTTGTGCATCCATCTGGCAAATTTTCAAGCAATGATTTATTTAAAAGTAAAACATTGAGATTACTAATTAAAAATAAAAATCAGCTACTTCATACACAAAGCTTAGATTTTTCCGAGATCTAATTTTGGGTTTCATGAGCTGATTTTAAAAATAAGTGGTTTGACGTGAAGGACATGTCAAGAGAGGATTGTGTTTACTGCTTTTAACAATAAAATGAGATCTTTGTCACAGACCGTACATAACAGCCAATGTTACTTATGCTGCGAGCATTTAATATCCAGGCCTTAACACAAACTTAAGTGTGTCTAGGGGCATGCTTCCCCAAAGGTTTTTTTTGCTCATCAGTTATATGCATTTAAAAATGCAAAATTAATTTAAAATGCCAACAAACTGCCTTTTGGAAAAAAATAAGCTGTTTGACATTAAAAAAAATGTAATTGGAACTGAAACTTTTCTAAAAATGATCCTGGCTAAATGTTCTCAAAGTGTTCTTATCATCCTGAAATCACAATGCAACACGTTAAAGGTTAATAACTTTTAACTTCTCCCCCTTCCAGAAATAAACAGAAACAGAAACCTGATTAAACGTAATTCTTTTAAAGACCTTTTTCAACACCCTCTTTTAACATTTTAAGACTCGATCGCACCTTCAATTTCTAACCTGTTAATTTAAAAACACAGCTATGTATGTTTTGTGCTGAAAATAAGACAAAGACATGACAAAGAAGACAAGAAAATGCAGCTTGTATTTCCTACTGTAGTATGTTAATCAGGCTTTCTTAGAGAATTTTATGCTTAAAAAACCTGATGCCATAAGGTAGCTGAATAAAAAAACAAAACAAAACAAAACAAAACAAAACAAAACAAGGTGTTATTGCCATTTCAACTTATATAAAATACTCTGATTAACACTGGTCTGTTATAATACACCATGACAGAGAGTATGGTCCAGACCATCCCTCTCTGTAAGGCATCTTGAGATAACTTTGAATATGAACTGGTGATACACAAATAAAGACTGATTTATTGACTGGTTTAGATCACTATAAAAAGCATTTTCATGCTGAAATATGTGTATGAGCTCTTGAAATTTATTTATTTTTTTCCAGTTTGGCTACAAGAAAAAAAAAACATGTAATGCTTAGCAGGTCCATTTGCTTATTATACACTTCTTTGTGCACTTATCTATCTTAACACTCAGCAGAACTATATTTTTTAGAAAGGCGAAACAGTCAGGGATTTATTACTGTAAGCCACCCACTAGCTTTGCCTATGATTGGAAAGAAATGATTTAATCTATAATTACTGTACTGAAGCTGTACATCATTGTAGTTAATAGGAAACTTCACAGGAAATGAGTCACAACTTTCAACCTAACTATCTGATTAAGCCAACAACTGGAAAAAGTATCTGGCTGTAATTAAGTGACTAGTTGGCTATTATGCAGACAGCTGGTGGTTGTGGACAGCCCAAGGGTGCCGTCAAGCACAAAACATGATAATGCTTTACCTGCCAAAATAATTTGCTTTGATAGCCTTGTTGGAACTATGGCTGTTTGGTTATCAAGAATTACAGGTGAAATTATGCCACTGTAGCAGCATCCATTCATCTGCTATCACACAAATTAAGAAAATCAGAAGTTCTAATAAAAATTTGTAGCTTTTTTGAGTTACTGTAAATAAGTGACCCAATCCCCTGTCATAAAGGTACAGCATTTAGAAATATTATTATTGTTTGAATACAAACCAATACATATTAAAAGACACTGTAAACTTTCAAAATAAAAGGACAATATATATATATATATATATATATATATGACTTCTTCAAATTTAACTTTCACTGTATATGAAAATTGCATTTTCATTCTTCTTATTAGTTCAAAAAGGAACTTTTAAAATGGATTAGGCTGTTATTGGACCACTACTGTTATCAATTTTTTAAAGTTTCAGTCAAGTTTGGTTGCACTTCTGCAGGTTCTGATTGGTACACAACACAGCAGCCACCAGGGTGTGCATCAACTGCTGCAAAAAGTGTGGGCATAATATCAACACAAAGAGTCAGAACTTCAAAATATGATACATGAAATTATGCAACTGTAGAAACAATGACTAACCAGAAAAATCCAAACACCTACATGATCAGAAACATAACAGTGTGAAGAACTGGAAGAATCAGTAAAGCAGAAGCTGAACCAAACTAGAATGTATCAAAAACATTTTCACACTTTAATTTGTTAAAGATAAAATCTCTCAGAGATGTCACCACAGTCAGACAGCAGCGGTGTAATTTATTAGTCATCTGTTATAGCATCTCATCACTTCCTGTTGTCATCAAGGCACCCCGCCCGTGCTATAATCAAACCTGACGTAAGAGCGCTCAAAGTGCTGCCCTTCGCTGCCATTCTGTTCAATTAGCCGTCCTGATGTAGTTTACACGTCTGTGGCAGATCCCACAACAAGCAGCCGGGCTCCGCGGGGTCTGGGCCTGCTGCCCACCCAGAGCCTGGTGCTGACGTACAGCAGGGGCTTAAATATTACACCGCTCACTTTGTTTGCATTCCTCACAGATCAAGGTCACAATGTGCCACAGAAGGGCAGCAAGTGTGCAATATGATCCCATTCAACAACCAGAAATGATGCATATAAATACATTCTCACACTCGCAGTGAATGTGGCATGCACTCCTACAGACACTGATGCAACAACAGCAAAAGCTTACAGTTACAACAATAATGATGCCTTTGTTTGAGATTCTTAAAGAAAAGTGCTTAAAAAGAGAGATAAAATAAAACAGAGATGCTTAAAATGCACAGGTTTTAGAGAAAATAAATACCAATGCAGTGTGAAAAAAGTTTTTTTTTAAGACATAAGATATATTTAAAAGAATCAAAACGTGAAATGTTATGTAACATCAGATAAGGCTGAATGAGAGTATGTTTTCAGAGGGGATTTAAAAGAGATAACTGACTCAGCTGACCTGATCTCCTCAGGGAGATCTTTCCAGAGCTATGGAGCCCTGAGAGCAAACACACTGTCCTCTTTAGGTTTTAGCGATGCATTTAGTATGGATAAAAGACCTCAGCTCACTGGTGATATTTAGTATTAAAGATGTTTTTATTGTCACTCTATCATACAAGTGCAATCATGTGAAATTCTTCAGCTGGGAGGTCAGTCTCCATTGAAAAGGATAAATGTAAACATATGGGACAAAATGAAGAGTTGGTGCTAAAAACACAATAATATACTTATATTACATAGAAAATGTGTTTTAGAAATCAGGTCTGCCACACAAATAGATTTGAAATATTGATGAATCACTGAATTCTGATGGTTAATGGCAATAAGTTACATTTGTAATACTTTCTTTTTAATCAGTATTGATAATGTGAAGCAATTCAAAAATATCAAATTAAGTCAAAGATATGTAATTAATGATCTTGTTTTTTATTTCTTTGAAACCAAGACTTAGAGAAAGGAGACAGCTTCAAAGTGCTTTTCCGTCAAATACACTGCTTAATGCTGTCATAAATTAACAAAGGTGCCGGAGAGCATGTACAAAATGACTCGCTAATGTCCAGTGATTTTTGATTAGTATGACAGTATTTAATTTTTCAATACTTCATGTTTTGTTGCTTTCTCTGTGTAAGTATCCCGGTCAGGTTGACAGCAAAGGTAAGAGACACTCTATGTCACTTTAACTTTGTAATTTATACTGTGTAAAGCTAAGGGCACTCAATGTCCAGACTAAAAAACAAACAAACAAACAAAAAAATAAAAACATTTTATTTAGAAAAAAAAATAAAAAAATAACGTTTTCTGGTAGCAACAACAGCTTAAACACTTCAACTTTCTACTTGACAAGTAAATGGAAAAAAAACCCCAAAGGGAATGGTAAAAAGGGAAACGTTTGATTTAAGAAGGATCAGGTTTGTCAATTGAGCTGTGTGTGATTTGTCGAAGCGTTTAGGAACATCAGCAATTCAGCCACAAAGCGGAAGACCACGTAAAGTGACAAAGCAGGGTCAATGACTGCTAAGAAGCATGGTGCATTAAAGTAGCCAACGCTCTGCTGATCCAATAGCTGCAGAGTTCTGAACTTCCCCTGCATTAATAAGCACAAAATTGTGCAGCTGGAGTGTCATTGAATGGGGTTCCATGGTCGAGCAGCTGCATGCAAGCCTCACATTACCAAGTCCAATGCCAAGCATGATGAAGTGGTGTAAAGCATACCAACACTGGACTGGTCTGGGTTAACCGCCTGACTTTAGCAAGTCAGTCTCAAAGAAGACAATCGCTAGAGTTCTGCACAGGAATGGACTGTGAGGCTGCAGACCAAAACGTCTACAGAGGAGACACCTTCAAGGCACACTGGAATATGCTCAGGACATCCTGGAAAAAAGATTCTGCATACTGGAAGTGTGTCCTTTGGTCAGATCAGACCAAACCAGAGCTCTTCAGCAACAGAGACATTGCTTATCTTGGGAGAAGGAAGGAAGAGGTGTATAACCTGAAGAACACTTTCCCCACAGTGAAACGTGGTGGTAGGAGTATTATGCTGTGGGGATGCTGTCACTTTTTGCTGTCTTCCAACACGACAACGACCTAAAACATTTGTCTCTCCTGGTGAAGAACTACCTCCAGAAGACGTGAATGTTATTGACTGGCCTGCACCAATCCCTGACTTGAATCCGTTTGAAAATCTGTGGGGTGAACTGAAGACCTAAGTCCATGCCAGAAGACCATTAAATCTGGAGGAGCTTAAAAGATTCACCAAAGGAGAATGGGCTGAAAACTGTCTACTAGCTTCAGGGGGTTAATAATTTACACACTGATATATATATATTTTTTTAATAATTTTGTTTCTGTGTACAAAGTAAAATAATGTGAGCATCCAAAATGAATCTAGGATGTCTGGAAAAGCTGTGTTAAAGAGTCCTTGCTTTGTTGAACAGTCCTTAAGAAATATAATAATATAAAAAATGACATTTTCAAAGGGGGGGCTAATAATTTTGTCCTCATCTGGAAGTAAATGTGAAAATATTGTCAACACATCATCCTATTGCTTTAGGAAAAATATGAGACTATACATACTATTAAAAATACTGAATTTTGAGAACAAATGAAAGTACATTTATTGCAAAAGTTTCAATTGCACTTGTGTGTTTTGAAATTTTCTATATTTAAGTGTCTGGGGGTCTGGTGGATGACAGCTTTTGATTAAAAATATGCTTGCAGCTGAGTTCTGCCCAGTCAGACATTTTCTAATCTGGATATGTTCAAATGGTAACCGCACTTGTGAGTTAATTCTAGGTACTGAAGTTGCATTACTATAACACAAAAAAAGAATCATAAAGCTATTCAATCAGACATGTTTTCTTTTATTATGATGTTGCCCAAAAATCACATCTTAGAGTAGGAAACTTTCCCTTTTGCTATAAAACCAGTGTTGTGTACTCACTTGCAGGCTTTCAGAAGAGGACTGGACGGAGGGAAAAGCTCAGCTAGCGTTGTGTAACATGGAATTGCAACAGCATTGTAGAAGCCCACCTTCAAACAAGAAGGAAAACAGATAAACATGAAAAAAGGTGTTGGAAACAATTCTCTGTGATGGTTTATGTTCATTAATGTTAAAAAAAACTATAGGATGAATTTATGTCCAACACTCAGGAACGATGAGAAATCACAATCCATCACAAGTAAGCAGCGCAAAACATCAACGAGATTCTAAAACAGAACAGCAGCGTCCAGAAGCAGTTCACCTCTGTGGTTGGAGAGCTGAGCAGTGTACATCGTGCCTGCTGCAATGTTGGTGGGGCAAATAAGACTATGGTGTTAAAGATTAGACTACAGCAAAGCAGCATGGTCTAGGTTATTGATGGGAAACACTGAATGTGAACATGGCATGGCACTTTTACCAGCTTTTCTCCCCATTACCAGAAATTCATCCATGAATCCAAAACATTTAGTCATTTTGGTTGGAAAACGGGATGAAAGAGTGGGGGAGAGATATGTGGGAAAGAAGCCACAGGCCAGAATTTCACCTTGGCTGCTCATGTACATGGGGTGTGACCTAATCACTTGGCCAATCTGCACCCCCACATATGGAGAGCCATTTCTTTATATAGGTAGATTTTTGGGCAATTTTATGCCTGGAGGACCACAGACCTGGGCTGCACATGGGGCACGCCTCAACCAAAAGGCTATATGTAGCCCTGGAGTCCTCAATCCAAAACGAGGAGTATGCCAGGTGACTGAACAGCTTGCCTGACCCAGAAATGTCTGGTGGGGCTGTAGCATTACTAAAGGAGGGGAGGTTCTGTATTATGAGAGGTGTAGCCTTGGCAAATAAACTCACAGCAAACGGCAGAGAATAATCTTTGTCCAGAAGAAGTAAGCAGCACAAAACATGAATGTGATACAGCAACAGAACAGTAGCTTCCAGTAGTAGTTCCCCTTGCATTATGCAGCAGTGTAATGTCCACGTTTTCAAGTCTGTTGTGTTGGCTCCGGTACAACAGATACCATAAAAAGACATCTGCTGATATAACTGTAAAAAATAAGAATTTCTCTGGTTTGACAACTGCTGTAAATATTGGAGGTAATGTAAGAACTCAGAAAACCTACATGAAAGCCACCCTTTCTCAATTAAAAAAGGCAATTCAGCACAAAAATTCCACATATTGCACTTTTAAATAAATGTTAATAATTAACCCCAATCCTCATGCTCTCTAGAGCTACTTATTTTCTTCGCTAAGTTTTTAAATGACCATTTGCTGTTTTCCTTCATCATTAGAAAACAGTAATTTTCTACATTGTGACTGTGTTTATGTGTTTGTCAGATATAGAGAGTATGAAGGATTAAAGTGCTGCTCCTACTTGGCCTTGGGGAACCTCGTCCTTCTTATCTCTGTCCATCATAGGGATCGGCTGCATCCCAATCTTCTTCATCTCATCTCCCTGTGGAGGAACAGACCAGAGGAGAAATGTCCTTTTTATTCTTGCACACAGTGGCAACGATTCAGACCAGTAGTAAACACTATTTTGCTCCATGAAAAAGGTTGGACAGTTAGATGTAGCAGCATTTCAAAATACAAAAAGAGGTCTGTCTGTGACACTGGAGGCTAAATCGTGACACTAAAATGTTAAAACTGCTGCAGTATCAGACTGTACCTCAGCCCAGAACTCAGCATAGATGTCATTGGCTGTGAGTCGTGTGATTTGCCATTTCTTGGTAACAGAACACAGGTCACATGCTGTCATCATCAGACCAATCACACGGTCCCTGGAGGAGAGAAGAGCCTAGTTTTAGCTATGCGGAGAAACTCAATGGGCTATTTATGTGCTCCAGGTTTCTCTGTAATACACTCAGAGACCTGCTGTGTTCCTGCTACAACCTCGAGTCATGACCTGACCTGTGTGAGTGGTTGTTGAAGTCGAGTGCCTGTGAGGTCAGCAGCTCCGTCAGCTGCTGGTGGTTGTTGAAGTAGAGGGCGAGGTCGGTGGCAATGATGGCCTTCCTGATGATCTCCAACACCTGCTCGTACTCGCTGGAATTCAAGTTGGAGAAAATATTGTGCCCTTCCAGCTATGAGAAACAAAGAGATCAATAAAAAAGCAAAAGCTCCGCTTATGAGGCGTTCAGCTCAGCTAGACTACAACAAGATGTAGTCTCAAAGTTCTTCTCAGACTCGCCCTCTACGCAGATTCTGGGGGCGCTCACAACCAAATCGTATAAAATCTTTCCACACATATGAACAATGAATGCACTCTGTTTTTGAAGACTGCGAATTCAGTGTTTAGGTCCGGTTTTCAGATGAAAGTAAATTGAGCATTTCAGGAAATCACGGAGCCAGAGCCTGGAGGAAGACTGTGATAAAGCACCACTGTGCTTTATCTAAACCAGAGTCAATGCCATCAGCCATCTACTTGGAGATTTTAGAGCACTTCATTCCTCCATCTGCTAAAGGCTTTATCAAGATACTGATTTTCTTTTCCAGCAGGACTTGGCACCTGCCCACGGTGAAGCCACAACTACTTGAAACTGGTTTCCTGACCTTGGTATTACTGTGTTTGACTGTCAAACCAACTGATCTGACCTGAACCCCCTAGAGAATCTTTGGGAAATGTCAAGAGGAAGATGAGAGACAAGACTCAACAGTACAGACGAGCTGAAGGCTGCTATCAGAGCAACCTGGGCTTCATAACACCCCAGCAGTGCCATGGACCGATTGGCTCCATGCCACATTGCAAAGATGCAGTAAATTGTGCAGAAGGAGCTCCAAACCACTACTGCGTGCATACATGAACATAATTCCCCAGGAGGTAAACATTTCTATATTAAAAACCCTTTTTGGACTGATGTTTTGTGATATTATAATATTGTGAAATAGTGGATTCTTATTTTTTTGTGAGCTGTAAACTTCAACTACTAAACTAAAAAGTCTTGACATATTTCACTTTGTATAAATAAATCTAGAGTTTCCGAAGATTCACTCCTTCACTTAAATCCCAAGAAAAAAGAACTTTTCCATGATGTTCAAGTTTTTTCAGTAAGTGAAAGAGACACAGAATCCTCTTTTCTTAGCAGCATGAAACGGTTTTGCCTCATAGTGTGAACTATCACAATGCACAGAAAATAAAAGTACCAGATTCAGTGTGCAAGGTGGGAGTGCGTAACTTTTTTCAGTCAGAGTACAGATTTGAAAAGTCATATTCAAAAATAATGAATAATATGTGCAAAGACATTTAGGTGTAAGAGACAGCTTAAAAGGCTGCACCACATCCGGTGTATGTGGAAATGTTTATATGCCATTCCCACTTGAACTCATAATTCTCTTGTGAACTTGTGATTTCCAGCCCTAAGCGACTCAGGGCTGCATGGTGTTGCACAGCGCTCCAGATCCCCCTTACGTGTGTGAGGTCGCTCCCCTACGGTGCAGCTGGTGTATGAGAAAATTGGAGGTTAAGCTAAGAGATTCTCATGGCAAAATTTTCTTTAGCATGCTTTTTCTTTGAAAATATGTAATGTCTTAAGATCAGAGTACTTTTACTTCCTGTTCAGACTGAGAAAAAAGTAGAAACAAAAACTTTCCATGCATGGGAAGGTGAAATGTTTGATGACACAAGAGCTAGAATATTTCAGACTTGTCCTATGAGCTGTCTGTGATTTTTTTTAATTGAAATGATTCCTTTAAAAAGCAGTGGTATGCTTATTTTCTATCAGCATGAAAGCAGGAAAACACTGTGGATATTAGCATCCAGCTGCTGCTCAGCTCGATAGCTTTACTATAACCAAAGGGGCAAAGAAGCACATGATTCATGTGATTTCAACAAGTGAATACAACAATATGGGATCAAGTTAATGTGGAAAGCCCTGGGAATTAAAAGCTGCTTCACTCATTTAAATTGTTGCACATGCAGTTTTTCATAGTGGAGCTCTACCTGTAGGATGGAGACAGTCTGAGAGAAGTGGTGTTGCTCCATAGTGGAGGTGGAGTACAGAGCAGCCAGTGGATGGTCAAACTTCTGCAGGTACGTGTTGCTGTACCCCCGATGGTCCAGATCATGACATAAGCAGGCTATCAACAGACCCTTCTTCTGTAAACCAGAACAGGAAGGAAGTAAATAAATATCTGTAAATCACAGAGAAAAGATTTAGTATTTCGCAGCAATAAACCAATAAAGGAGCAAACCTCTAGCTCTGTGAACATCCCGGAGGTTTTCTGCAAGATAGCGTACATACAGTGTGCCACCGTCACGGCGTGCTTCCAGTTGTGGTAGGGCACACGCCGGTAGTTCTTCCGTACAGACATGGTGAACCGACACAACTTCTCCAGCTCGAAGCTAGGTTAGAAATACAAACTGATCATTACAGAGCCTTAATGAGAAGATGCTGTTAATAACATCATGACACAGTAACTCCTACCTGGTCTTTCCACAGGAGTTATGAACCATGTAGATAAAGACAGCAGGCCAGATCTCCTCAAAGGGACTGATGTCAAAGTGGAACCTGGAGGGTGGGAAAAGTCCCAAGTTAGCATTTAGAGTACATACAGGGACAAATGCAAATAATATATCGCCTGTTTGATTTAATTAAGTCTCTAAGATTTTTAAAAAATTGCAGAATAATGGCATGTTGTTGATGTTAATGTCAAAGCACACAGACCCAAACAGCTGGTCAAATTCACAGAGGAAGAAGAGCATGTGGATGTAGCCGAGGCATGCATTACAAACTAGCACCAAACACAGAAACTTTACAAAATGCCTCAAAATTTTTCATTACAGCATATAAATAAGCAACTATTTTTTGGCCTATTATTACCTAAAACTTGCGAAATTACACAGAGACAGTGTACCCCTCTATCATGCTGTATAGCCTAGCTTCCCTGCCGGAACGACCAGCAAGTCTTCTTTAAGGGACAGTGCATGCTGAAACCACTGGAGGATAATGCCACTACTATTGCAAAGTACCTTATTTAACACAACTTCAAAAATACAAAAATACCCCTTTGACAAGCACATGGGTCGCCTGACCTTAACCTTTTATGTTTGAAATTCGACATCCAATCAGTCTATCCTCGAGTCAGGGTGAACATTTGTGCAAAATTAGAAGAAAATCTGCTGAACCATTCTTGAGAACTTTTGCAAAGCTGTCTGGACAGATAGATGATGAGTGGAAAGCATGGAAGCATAACTTAAAAATTAAATTTCATAAAAAAAAAAAATCAACAAGTTCATGGTTTATCATTTTTTGTAAATAAAACTCTGGCCGCCAAGCCTGCCCACTGAACTGGCAGGACCCCTGAAAAACCCAGAGAATGGGCCCTCCTCAGTTGAGATTCATTTACTCCATCAATGCATGGGTCTTGGATCAGTATCACTGTTGCTAGCATCCTGGGTAACATTTACCTCAGTTTGGAGCTGAAAAGTTTGTCAAGTTCTTATTTGATTGTGGTATTCAAATAACTTATTCATGCCACTTTTGAACCCCTTTTAACCACTGATTGTAACCATCTTTGCATCATTTGATCAATTGTCATTTGTTGCTTATTTTGCCACTTTCAACCTATTTTAGTGACTCTTTATGCCCTTTTTGCTATTTTAGCTGCCTGTTTTTGCCAATTTTGCCCCTTTTTGACACCTTTAACCCACATTTTGACATTTTTTAGCTGCTTTTTGCCATTATTTGTCCAATTATTGACCTTTCTTGCCACTGACAACTTATTTTTCCACTTTTCTCATTAATGTTTCTTTCAACCCATTTTTGCCACATTTTAGCTGCTTGTAACCATTGTTCTACCCATTGCTGGCCTTTTTTTGCCTTTCTTTGCACATTTTTGCCACTCTTATCCCATTTGTTTTTCTTTGAACCAATTTTTGCCATTTTTACCAAATATTTCCTTCTTTTTATCTGACAGTTTTTGCCACTTTTAACCTTTTATATTTGCCAATTTTCACCATTCTTCTATTTCAAAATTATTCACTGTTCCCCAAAGTTATTTCAGTTACTTCTACTTTTTTCTCTTGCATCCTGACATTTAGGGTTATGGTTATCCATTGGCTCATCTGTGAAGTCTGACATTACTTTTGAAATGCGTTTCTTTGAACAAATTTTTTCACCATTTTTACCTAATATTTCCACTCTGTTATCACTTTTCACCACCCTTTTCTGACTGTTTTTGCCACATTTGATCAATTGTTGTCATTTGGTGCTTATTTTTGCCACTTTCAACCTATTTTAGCAACTTTTGTTAAACCCACTGCCCATTTTTTACACCTTTAACCCACATTTTGCCATTTTTTAGCCACTTCTCACCATTTTTTGCCGTGTTGTTGACCTCTCTTGCCTCTCTTAACCTATTTTCCCACTTTTCTCAGTATTGTTTCTTTCAACCCATTTTTGCCACTTCTTAGCTGCTTTTTACCATTCTACTACTCATTGTTGATCTGTTTGGCCTTTCTTTGCACATTTTTGCCACTCTTATCCCATTTGTTTTTCTTTGAACCAATTTTTGCCATTTTTACCAAATATTTCCTTCTTTTTATCTGACAGTTTTTGCCACTTTTAACCTTTTATTCACTGTTCCCCAAAGTTATTTCAGTTACTTCTACCTTTTTCTCTTGCGTCCTGACATTTAGGGTTAGGGTTATCCATTGGCTCATCTGTGAAGTCTGACATTACTTTTGAAATGGTTTATTCAACGTGCCTATTCACATTGTGAACATTACCAAAAATAGGTAAGCCTGTTGTAATTAAAAGGGATATACAGTTCTTAAAAAAAGGTTATAACCTGTTTTATTACAGCATAAATAAATAAAATGCTTCTTTTGTTTCTTTGATGAGATTAACTTTACAATAGACCATGATTTTTCCTGACCTCCATGGGCCCCCCATTTTGCTAGGCCCCAGAAAGCTCTCCCCTTTATCCCTCTTTATGGGCGGCCTTGCTTATGGCTCACCTCCAGGGCCCACCAGGGGGGCCAAGGCCCATACTTTGGAAATCACTGCTCTAGAACATGGTGACCTAGCCTCTTTATAAAGTAGTCATGTCCAATATTTACACAATCTGTGGTCTGGACTCTATCATTGTCACTTAGACCAACCACAGTGAAATAAAGAAACCATATCCTGCGTTACATCTGAACCTGAACCCAAATGAGGACTCACATTTCAATCTCTTTATAAATGGGTGCAGGGAGGTTGAGCTGGGTCAGGGTCTTCCATTCCTCTGATGTGCAGATGCTGTGATAAGACAGTTTCTCCATTGTCACTCTGTAAATGCATTCAGAGTGCCGGATCCTGTGGTACATCTGCAGAGACACACAGAGCAGGAATTAAAACATCTGCAGAGAAACAGAACACCTTAGTGCTATAAACACCACAGGAATATCTTCTGCTGAATTCTTTATGCATCAATGTCGGAGTTTCCAGAAAGGTCAAACAAAGGTAACTTATCCACAACAGTCCTGTATCGTATTTTATTTCTGCGCCTCTAAAAAGTGTCTCCACATCTGGTTTCTATCCTTCCTCTTCCCAGACCGGCAGGAGCAGGACAGTTGGGTCGATTCATGCGCCAAGCCTCACACCTTCCACCATAAATCCCCATAAATCAAGATCTGGGCCTAAGTGAGTTTCCCAGAGACTTGAAGCATAAATTACAGCTAAACATAAATCCTGTCAGTGGACGGATGCAGACTCCTTGTCTTAAAATATTAACATGCCTCATCAATTTTAAAACCAACTTTGTGACGCTGCTCCTGCGTAAGTTTGTCGCACGAGATGACGGTGAGTCAGACCCCACAGAGAGGAGAGGCTCCGGCAGACAAACAGACAGGCTACACAATACAAGCTTCCCAGAGATTTAACTGTCATTCGTTTAAATTATCTTTCTCTTATTTAATTTTTGAAGAAATGCAAAGTCTTAAAAAAAGCCCTGCCTTTGTCAGCCTTCAGAAAAAGAAATAAGAACTCTGTCAGAAAGGAAAACCTGCAGCTGAGACAAGCCTTCCAGCTATAAGCATGAATTTAGGACAGTGATGAGGAAACTACGTCAAAGGTGCAGGTATCTTAAAATAAGCCAATCAGAATCTAGTATGCATGGCAATGAAGCATTACATAATCGTCTTCACATAATTTACCTTCAGTGAAAAATGTAAAGAGCAGATTAGTGCAGAGAGATACAAAGAGAAAGGATTATGTTTTTAATGTTTTTTTTTTAACTAAACTCTCAGCACACATATTTCAGCACAAAACCTTTGTATTTGTGTATTTAGCAGTGTTGCTGATCAATTCAAGCCCAAATCTTGATATGAGCACAACTTATTTAATTTCTACATATTATAATAGCAATATACACAATATGGACAAAACTATTTGACTATTTGACTTGTTAATTATTGAATTTCAATCAGATGTGGTGCCACAAGTGTATAAAATCAACTAGGCAAGCAGTCTCCATTTGCAAACATATTTGATAAAAAATAGGTTGTTCTGAAGAGCTCAGAGACTTCAAGCATTGTACTGTGATGGATGACACCTTTGCAAAGAGATGGTGCATGCGATTCCCCACCTGGATATTCTACAGTCAACTGTAAGTGACATTATTAGAAAGTGAAAGCGTTTAGGAACAACAGCAACTCAGCCATGAAGTGAAAGACTACGTAAAATCACAGAGCGAGGTCAACAACTGCTAAGGTGTATGGTGCTTACAAGTTAACAATGCTCTCTCGATTGCATAGCTGAAGAGTTCCAAACTTCCACTGGGATTAATGAGAGCATAAAACTGTGCAGCCAGAGCTTGATGGAATGAGTTTCCATGGTTGGTCAGCTGCATGCCCGTCTCACATCACAGAGTCTAATGCCAAGAGTCAGATGGAGTGGTGTGAAGCTCACAGTTACTGGACTGTGTCACTCAAGCACCTTGATAAGAGATAGTGAGCCAGGCCTTCTCATCCAACATCAGTGCCTGACCTCATAGATGCTCTACTGAATGAATGGGCACAAATTCCCACAGAAATACTCTGAAATCTTGTGGAAAGCTTTCCAAGAAGAGTGGAGGCTATTATAGCTGCAAAATGGGGACCAACTCTATATCAAAGCACAGATTTTGAATATGTCATTACGGTCCCTGTTGGTGTAATGGTCAGGTGGTAGAATACTACAAGTGATTTTTTCTATTGGCTGCTCTGAAGGCATGTGATGCATGTGTTGCAAATTTTTGTCACCATAGACCCCACCTTTTGGTGTTGGATGTAAATATCCCGACTCAAATCCTCTGTAGTAAAAATCAACCAGTGACTTTAGTGGTAGCAGCAGCTAATTTTGCAGAGCCAGTAAACATTTCCAAGCCAAAAGCAAGCTCCCCAAATGAAAAACGTTACTGTAACACTCCAGGATTGTGGGTAGTATCATTAAGGGGACGTATCATTTCATAGGAAAGCCCCACTTCTCGATGCATTTGGATACGTGGAGCATCTTCTCACCCAAAAAATGTGAAATAAGGGCAACCCTGTCCTTTGTTTGTGGTTTGCTCTGTCACAAAATCTAACAGTCCAATCAGAATCTGTGCAAATTCAGAGATCACGATGGGTCATTATAATGATACACCCACTGACATGAATGAATGCAGCTATGCCTATGTTAGCACACCACCATGGAAGGGGTAATCCTGAAATTACACATACTTTGCACAGCAGGCCACACATGAAGCGGACTTCAGAGCAAGTCACTCCCTTTTCTAATCAACCTATTTAAGTCAACAGCCTGCTCTCTGGTCAGTCTCCTGCATGTGCAACAGGGCCACTTCATGCTGCTCAAGGTATACATCGGGTCTATTTTTAGTGGAGGCGCTGCCGTTTGAAAAATAATTTCAAATTTTGATTCATGTGACCACAAAACAGTTTTCCATTTTGCCTCAGTCCATTTCAAACAAGCTCTGGCCCAGAGGAGACTGCAGCATTTCTGGATGGTCTTCACATATGGCTACTTCATTGCATGATATAGCTTTATCTTGCATTTGTGAATGACATGGCCTATCGTGTTGGCAGACAATGATTACTAGAAGTGTTCCTAGTTACATTTAATAAAACGCCCCAACTTTTTTGAAATTAGGGTTGACTATAAATGTGTGTGTGTCACAAAGGAGTGGGCATGCTCTTTCTCCTCCTAGACCTGTGCATGTTGATATGTTTACATTCCAAAGCCATTTTTTTTATTCCAGGGTAGATGCAAATCGTGAGTTTAGTTACCCTCAAAGTATTTTAAGACACTCTCAGTTTACTCACATTTGCACAGTGTAAGGCCAAAGCACAGAAGACAGCAAACATCTTAAAGTTGTTCTCGTCTGTTTTAGTGAAGGCACTTCCGCTTAGTTTGTTCACCATCTGCACCACACCTATAACAGTCCCCCTGCTCACGATGGGCATGCACAGGATGTTCCGCGTGGTGTAGCCGGTTTTAAGGTCCACCTCTCTGCACAGAGGGACACAGAAGAATACAAGGAATCAGTCTGGGTAATGAGGGGATATTGACAGGCCAGGGGCACATAATTTTGCTAGAAAAGCCTGGAAAAAATGTATTTTGCACAATATGTGACCTTTAAAAGCAAGCAAAACTACAGTGCCTATCAGATGTATTCACCCACCTGGGTATTTTACCTTTTTATTTTCTTGATTTTATAAATCAATTGTAGCCAACCGGATTTGGCTTTTTTGACAAATAAACTTTTTAATATCCAAGTAAAAACAAATTTTTACAAAGTATTTTCAATTAAATAAAACTATGTTAAACAAAACAAATGTTTGCATAAATATTCACTCTATTTAAAGCGAATGACCTAGTTCAACAAAGGTACAGCCAATTGGAGCTAGTAGTCTTGCAATTAGTGAAATAGGAATCACCTGAGTGCAGCAGTGCAGTCAGGAGTTTTCCCAATTATTTAGGCTCAAAGTTTGGTCCATCTGTGTTGGGCAAAGCCCTAGCTGGCCTGGAACCCCCCCACTGAAGGTGCTGTGGTGACAAAATCCACCAAGTCTTTATGCTTCAACATCATTTATGATTTTCCCTCATTCTTTACTTTCTCATTATTACAGATTTCTTTAAGCAATTATTTTTATTTTGCATGGTTTTAGCAGTATTTTAGGTAGCAAAGCTCAAAGCAGAGACATAAAACAACCAAACAAAAGAGTAAAAGATGATCAAATTAAATGGTTTAACTATGAAAAATCTGATTGGTCTGCTGGAGTTTACCGGTTGAACCGTGGGTCTGCATAGGCATCTGGGATATTTAAGACTTCCCCTGTCCGGGCCACTTGGCCAGCTATTCCCTTGTCTATAGAAAACCTGCAGGGAGAGAAAGATGAGGACAAAAATTAGGTTTGAGTACAATCTGTCACAGCTTCTCAGTCTGTCTGGGTGACAATCAGTTTCACAAAATCAATAAGAAATCAATTATATGCAAATATTTGAAAATCAGATTTAAAAAGGCTTTCTACACCACAAACAGTGTGAAGATTCACCCTTTTTTAGCCAAAGTAAATGATCATGTTCCATGTAACTCAGAGGAAAAATAGTTTTATAAGTTGATTTTTCTCCCTTGGCCTTTTCTTACTTCTCTAAACACTTTCTGAGCTGTTTTTGTCATAAGAGGAGACTGTGCACTACAGTGAACAACGGGTCTCATCCACCACTATCTTCTTCAGTTTTACCTTAAATTTGTTCTGATGGTGATTTTCAAAAAGTCTAAGGCAGATTTATGAAGCTGTTCTCAAACTGCTGAATTGCCTCTTATTCAACAAATATCCCCTACTCATATGCAGGAAGCTTGTGCATGTTATTCCTTCTTGGCACAGAAAAAAGACCATTAATGTCTATCAGAGAGCATTAGACTGCGGGGCTCTGTGTACACACAGTCTCACTGGATCAAATGAAAAAGCAAAGAGACGTCAGGAATGCGCAAGTTAAATTTAAAGACAATTGCATGTAGTGTTGCTTGAAATGACGTCCAAACAGGATGATTGAATTATATATTTTGTGCCAGTAGTGGATATTGAATATACACTACAGCAAGATATGACTCCTTCAAACAGAGCATTCATCAGGAATGACGCACAAAACACCAGATGAAGTCAAACAGAGAAGTGGGGAAAAATAAGTCCAGAGAGAGAAGAGTCAGAATAACTGATTTGATTCTTAGAGCTGACCCTGTGAAACCACGGACCATGTGACAGATTTGTCAGGAAATTACCCATGTACACATGTAACATATTAGTGATGCAAGTGACTGTTTTATTTTCAACATGCATTTAAGAAGTCTTACTTACATTCTTATTAGGGATGCATGTGATTAGCCAGCTAGACAGCTCCATCGTAAGTGTGATGCAGCTGTTACTGCCTTGCTGTTACAATGGGCTTAACTCTGATATGACCTGCCGCTAACTAAAAGCGACGATAGCATCTTGTGTGAACAGCCCTTTTTAGCACTATTTTGGTCTAGAAAACAGGGATAAAGTTGTCCAGAGGCTGTGGCAGGCTATACTCAGAAATAAACAAAGAATTGAGTGATGATATTTAGCACAGGAATGAAGGGCGGCTACACGTGTATTGCTAACTTTAGCCACATCCTAAGAACCAACTTCATACTATTATGGTGTCACACTGGTATACTGGAAAGCAGGAAGGTGGTTTACGGAGTGTATTTACTTGACTTCCTATGTGTTCTGCATTATGCTATGAATATGCTAAATCAGTAAAACACAATAATGTAATTTGGCAATGATGTCTTGGCACCAGGGTTTCCAGGTCTGGGTGACAAATATAGCCCAATGGCTGATAAAAACTAGCCCAAAAACCAAGCCAAAAGCTGAAATTCAACATAAGCCATTAAAGGCTCTGCAACACCACATATACTGCTTGTGTGTGTGCAGGTGTGCTGCTTCTGCATGTCTGTGTGCCACTGTGGCACAGTGGATTATGGTTTTGTGCCATGTTCTATGTTTTCCTGCTTCTCTGCTGGTTAATTTAGTTGCATTTGATGATAAATAAAGTCATTTATTCTGTTTTGGATATTAAATAAACCTACATAAGAGATCAAAAATGGGTCTACTCAACCCACAGACAAAAAATCTACAGCAGCAGTACATAAAAAGTAGCCCAATTCCACGGGAGAACCACGGACCTGGCAACCATGACTGGCACTCAAATGTTCATTATAGTCAGTGATGTTTGGTCAATGGAGGTGACCACAAGGTGACTATTATTCACTAAATAGAACTGTCAAATATTTGTTTGAAATTTAATTACAGATTAAAAAAACATAAATATGAGATCACTGCAGAGTTAAATGTATAACATGCAATGTGATTAGAAATGTTTTATTTTCCCAAAGATACCTTATATGTTTCAGACTAGTGTGCAAAGATCTTCACTCCAGCCCATTCGTAACCTCACTCCAGAGAGACATATCCATTACATGGGATATATTTACATTTTTCTTTCACCAAAAAATCAATAAAACAACAGTTTGACTGGTGTGTGAGACTCTGAAATCACAATTTGAGTTATTTTTTTTCTGCATGTCTTTAATTTCATTTGTGACTTACTCAAACCAGAGAAACTTGGCTGTACCTATGTTAAATTTACTTTTTCAGAGAGCTTAAGGTAACTTTTAAAGAGATTTTAGTCAGGGTGTATAAAGCACTCAGTTTATTCTATTACCTGTTTATTCAATCCTGTTCATACTGTATGTCAATGTGTGAAATTTACATACATATTAGATGATAAATCACAGTTTCTCTTGTGTTGATTTATCTGTGTTGATTTTATAGCTTTGTGTGCATAGAATGTTTTTTTTTTTTTTGGCATAATGAAGTTGTGATTAAAGTAGTTGTGTAACAGTGTCTATGAAAAGTTTTCATTCCCTTGGATGTTTCACCCTTTTGAATTGATTATTGAATTAGTCATGGTCAATATAACTTGTCTTTTTTGACCAAAAACAACCCTTTTAATGTCAAAGGGAAAACAGATTTCCACAAAGTAAGGTCAATTAAGTGAAAATATGTAATGTTAAACAACTGCATAAATATTCACCCGCTTTAAACTGACTGACAGAGTACAGCCAATTGGTGCTAATAATCTCACATTTGGTGAAATGGGGATTTCCTGAATTTAGTGAATGTGTCTGATTGTAGTATAAAGACACCTGTGTCTGGAAGGTCCAGTCACTGGTTAATCGATATTCCTGGCTACCATTACATCATACAGACAAAAGAACATTTAAAGCAACCCAAGAGAGGGCTATAGAAAAGTATAAGTCTGGGGATGGAAACTGAAAATTTTTCAAGGTACTGAACATCCCCCAGAGCTCAGTTAAATTCATCATCAGTAAATTGAAGGAATATAGCACGTGTAAATCTGCCTAGAACAGGCGTCCTCACAAACTGAGTGACCGTGCAAGACAGAGACTAGTGAGAGAGACCACCAAAACACCTATGACTACTCTGAAGGAGTCCCAAGCTTCAGCAGCTGAGATAGGAGAGACTCTACACACAGCAACTGTTGGCCAGGTTCTTCCCCAATCAAAGCTATATGGGAGAGAGGCAAAGAGAAAGACACTGTTGAAGAAAACTCATATTAAATTGCTACCAGAGTTGGCCAAACAGCATGTGGGAGACTCCATGGTCAGGTGAAAGAAAGTTCTTTGGTCTGATGAGACCAAAGTGGAGCTTTTCAGCCATCAAAAAAGACTCAATGTTTAGCAGGCACCAAACACTGCACATCACCACAAGCACACCATCCTCACTGTAAAGCACAGTGGTGGCAGCATCATGCTGTGGGGATGTATCTCAACAGCCGGCCCTGGAAGGCTTGTAAAGGTAGAGGGTGATATGAAAGAGGCAAAATATAAGAAAAATCCCAAAGGACAATCGTATTTAGTCTGTAAGAGAACTATGGCTTGGGAGAAGATTTTTTTTAATCTCTTGGGAAATCTCTCAGTACCATGAAAATTCTAAAAACAATCTAGTTTCATAATTTAACATTGTTTCGATGCATTGTGGCCTTTTTGATTTGAAACAAGTATTCGGAAAAAATGCTGACGTTGGAAAATCCTGGTACTGTACTTAACGACTACTGATAACTCATCAGGAGCATGAGGGTTGTTCCATTTTGTAGAGGAAGATTTAATGACTACCCCTTGTCACTCTGTTTCAAAGGGCAAGGGGGCACTTGAGATTGAGGGTTAGGGGAATACTGTGGAAACAGGACCGAGCCAAGTCACACCATGTTACAGGATCACAGCGCAGACTTAATTAAAAATTATTCAGAGCAGCGGCTCAGACTAGCATGACAAGTCAGCAGGTTTTTAACTTTATTTCCACAAAGTTTAAAAAAAACATGTGCCTTAAGGTATAAGTCCTTTTTTTTTAAAGTGTGTTAAGTAAAAATAGCTTTTTCTTCCTCAGTCAAAATTATCACACTAATTTAATTAGCCTCTTAAAGGGGTTTTTCATAATGTGTTAGCCTTGAGCTAACAAACTAAGATGGTCTTTCTGAGAGAAATGGTAGTCTGAGAAATCACACATCATCCATCACTGACTCAAGAGATTTTTGGATGTTCTTAGAATTTTTTCTTAGCCAAGATCAAAAAACAGATAAGAAAATTTTGGTTAATGTCAGGATATTCTTGAAAACGGCATGCGCGGGTTTTTTGAACAAATTCTTCCAAAGAATGGTTGGTGAATGAGGCCCATTGTTCTCTAGGCACAATAGTCACACATTCAAAAATTAACCTCAGCTTTACAGAGGAGCAAAAGAAGTCTTAAAAAAGTAAAAGCAATGATACAAAAAATACAGACACCATCAAAATCAAAGAAAACTGAGAAGAGTTAATATACACACCTAATTTCTTTGGTTTTCCTAAAGACGGGTTTTCCATCTTTCACTTCTCCGATGTCAAACAGGTCAGAGTATAGTTCTTTGTTGTTGTGATCCACCTGGAAGAGTGCACACCTATCCGCATTCACCAGGTTTTTTGCATATATCTGCAAAATAACACCAGGGACAGATTCTTATTAGAAACACAGAGGCTGAAGACAAGAGTTACATGTAGACGGCCACAACATAAACAAATATAATGCACTGTTGTGGTTAAAATTGTCTGTTTAGCAGTCAAATATTGGGAACTAAAAACACACCCAGTGCAACTACAGGTCATTACAGTTCATTTTGGTGACAAACCAGAGGATTTGAATGACCTGACATGACACCACAGTCACAAGGCAACAAAAAACACATACAAACAGAGAGGTGGGTTTTAAAGACACTGGAAAATTGAGTTTTACACCAAATTATCACATATGTTTTAGATGTGCAAGAGCCAAGAAAACCTATAAGCAGCCTTTTTTTAGGTCAAGTCATCAGCAACAAATAATTAGCAAATCATTTTAGTACCATTAATATCATTTATCATAATCCTCAGTTTATGCTAATATTATTACATTTTCCATAAAGGTAATTCTGTTTCACAGCTGACTTAGTTGAGACAAAATGAACTAAAACCGTCACAGCAGCATTTGGACGGCTCATGTTCATGTCAGCAACAACAGATCAGCAGACTCACCACTGACGAAAGACTGTAGAAGCACTACAGCTAGCATAGCAGTAAGGCCAGAGATATACTTGCTGTTTAAATGTATGTTTGCACGCGTCTGGCTGCATCATGAGCAGTCTTGTAAATATACCCGCCTATACACGGCATGTGTGACTTGAGGACACCACTAAAAGGCACACTAGAGAGCTCAGGCACTATGCACCTATCTGATGTGTTGGATGTAAACTACAAACATGGACACTTGCAGAGGTTGTCATGATGCTGATTCTGAGATCAGAACCTACATAATGGTAACATCAGTAATCAGGGTCACCCGTGAGGAAGGAAAAAGGGTCAAGTTTTTCCTTCCTCCCAGAGTTATGAGGGGGACCATAGAGGTTAGCAAAGACACGGTCTATCCTACTTTAAAGCAAAGATTACCTTTTATTTTAAACCAAAATACCCATCATAACTTATTAAAGCAATGAGAAATAAATATTTAAATTACTGTAACCTGTTTCAAAATGTACTGCAAAACTAAGACCTAAGATGCCTCCCACTGAAGACCACTACTGTGAGACACCACCTATGTCAGGATGGGAGAGATGTAATTGTCCAGCAGATCATACTTCCTGTTTCAGAATATGTATTTTGAGTAAGGCTGTCAAAATTAATGCGTTAATGCGGATTAATCCATCATCATGATTAATCTGATTAAAAATTTTAACATAATTAACCCATCTACAGCACAGAATGACTCAAATCCCTGAAATGTCTCTGGCAAAGCATTTTGGGCAGTTTGTCCAAGTAGCGTCACCGTTGAGCATGCCGCCTTGCATGCGCAAATGAGGCTGTTGAACTGGTAGTGACCAACCAACTTGATATGGAAGACACTAATCAGCACATTGGCCCTCTCAATGGGAAATTTGAGAACAAAAGAAAAAAACAAGAGGGAACAGTCGATCGACATAAAGGATTATGCACATTCTGCAGGAAGAATTTCCGTTTCACCAAAGCACTTCCAGCTTAAAATACCACATTAACGCGAAGCATACGTTCGTCTGGGATTATGCTAGCACTTTGGCTAACGCATCGCCAAGCTTGCGACAAACCACCCTCACGGAACATCAGGGTCTCAATAAGATTAATATAGATTAAAAATGAACGGTATTTTATCATGATTCATGTAATAGCCATATTGCAAACATTACAGACTAAGAAACATTTCATAAGTATGATAGAAAAAAGCTCAAAGGTCTAATCCAGGATGAAAAATATGTATAGACCTGTTTTTTAAGTAGTTATACGAACAGTGGCTCGCTATGGCTCCATTAGCTTTAGCTAGAGGTAACATAGCTATGCTAGATACATAGTTAGCGTAACAACGTAAGGCAACATAGCTACATCAGCTCTAGGAACATGAGATTTAGCAAACATAGTGAAAGCTAACGTAGCGACATTAGCTTTGTAGATAACGTAGTTATGTAGCTTATGTAGCTAAAGCTAAGTTGTTATGTAACCTCAAGCAAATGACAGAGGTGGTGTGTCACTGCAGTGGTCTGGAATAGGGGGCATCTGAAGTCTGCAGCCAGGCTGTCTTGTTCAGATCTGAGGTAGTGAGGCAGATGGCAGGGGTCCTATTCCTGCCGTTTGCCTCACTACCCCTTCAAGTCCATGAAGTTCACATGATGGAGTCTTATCGCCATAGATACTGCAAATTTCTCTTTCAGTAAATTTTTAAAGCAAATTATTGCTAAACTCCTATACAGTCTCTGCTGGTTGAACTATTTAACCTAAGGGACACCTGGCAGCCATTATATGTCCACATATGTGTAGTAAACAGCAAGTAGAAGTCCAGCCTAATAACACCGTTTTAAATATGCATAAGCTAAAACACTCTGAGGACGTGTAGCCTTGAAGACAATGTGAATGAACACAAACTTGCAGAAATCACACTCACCATAATATGTTCAAGTAGAGAATCTATTGCCACAATGTTATCAAAGTATGTTCTGTGCAAAAAGAAGAAATGGTGCATTGAGATGTTTGACAAATGGGAAGCTCTGATGATGTTCACAGTCAGGACATGATGGCTACTTTTCCAAAAACTAAATCATTAACTTGGTTCAGGGAATTAAAAAAGTTTATCTAAAACACATCATGAGAGAGGATGCTTACTTTCTACACTTTTATATAAGTCAACTGATGTTAACACACTGTAAATATGTGAGATATTTTGTAAAACATTGCCAGTAGAAGCTCTTACTTTGACACATCTAGAAGGAAGTCATTGAGCTCAGTCTGTTTGGCGAGGCCTTTGCACACCTGGAAACAAGGGAACAAATCAAAACACAAACATAAGCTCATACTTCAGTCATGGTTTTATCAAATTAGGCTGTGATTGCATTTTTTAAAACATTTTACAGACCCAATTCCAAAAAAGTTGGATCACTGTGTATAAAGGTCTGAATAAAAACAGAATGTAATGTTTGCAAATCTCATAAAACCATATCTTATTTCCAACAGAATATAAGCAACATATCAAATGTTGAAACTGAGACATTGTAGCATTTCATAAAAAATATTAGCTCATTTTGATTTTGATCACAGCAACACATTTAAAAAAAGGTAAGGACAGGGCCATGTTTACCATTGTGAAGTATCCCCTCTTCTTTTAACAACAGACTATTAACATTTGGGATGTGAAGAGACCAGGTGCTGGAGTTTTGGGAGAGGAATGTTGCCCCATTCTTGTCTGATGTAGGATTCTAGCTCAACAGTCATGGGTCTTTTTGCCGTATTTTTTGTTTTATAAAGCTCCAAATGCTTTGTATTGGTGAAAGGTCTTGACTGCAGGCAGGCCAGTACAGCATTTTTTGTAGTGGATGTGGTATGTGGTTCAGTATTGTCTTACAGAAATATTCAAGGCCTTCCCTGAAAGAGACGTCTGGATGGGAGCATTTGTTGGTCTTGATATTGATAGTGCCTTTCCAGATGTTTAAACTGCAACCAAATACCATCAGAGATGCAGGCTATTGAACTGTGCAATGACAACAAGCCGGATTGTCCCTCTCCACTTTGGTCTACAGGACACAGTGTCCATATTTTCCCCCCAAAAATTAAACAAATCAAATTTTGATTAATGTGACCACAGAACAGTCTCCCATGTTGCCTCAGTGTATTTCAAATGAGCTGTGGCCCAGAGAAGATGACCGTGTTTCTGGATTGTGTTCACATATGGCGTCTTCTTTGAATGATAAAGCTTTAACGTGCATTTGTGGAAGGCATGACAGACAATGATTTCTGGAAGTATTCCTGAGCCCATGCAGTGATTTCCAGAACAGAACATAGACTGTAAAAAGAATTGGACAAACCCATCAGCTGTCTGCTTACAATAGGCGGACTCAAACAACTTTTGAAGCCAATCTGTGGAGGCTTCCATACTGAAATCACTGTCTCAACCAAACTTTGGATCAACCTAACAGCCCGCCCACTAAGCTCGACTTCTTGTCAGCTAGCTAGCTAGCGTAGAAAGGTAGCTTGTGCCTGTTGAGCTATCTGTCAATCAAATGAGACGCGCCTATCAGTGGGTAGTGAGGTTTTTCCTAAATATAATCCAAACAACTGTGGTGCAAAAAAATTCATCCCCCGTACAGTGAGAGGACATGAAGAGATTAGCTAATGAGACACATTTGGCTTTTTTGAACCAGGTTGTAAACCAGTTTATTTCTAGTGTAACAAACGGCTTTTTAACGTGTTGTGTACGGGACTTCTGGTGTTCCTGCAGCCAGCCTAAAGTGGACACTCATGGTATTGCAATTTTTGGCACTTCCGCATTGGCTTCATCATTCAGGACCAGAAGTTGCCACTTGATACAAAATCATGCCTGTTTTTAAATACAGTGCTGGCGGAGGCCAAAAGATCATGACATGTTCTTTTTTATGCGTTTACTTTGATATCTGTCCCATCTTAGGCAAAGACTGTCCTGACAGCATGCCAGTGTCAGACGTCACATTTTTTAGCATTGCACTCTTGCTATCCACACAGCATCAATTCAAAATGCAAATCTCTGCCCTGTTAATTCCAGTTTCCCCCTTGAAAGAAAATACATGAGCTGTAGAGTGAATTGAGACATTCAAAGACACATTAGTATCCTTAATTTCCATCACTGTGAGAGTAGGAAGACTCTAGCCTGGTGGTTTATAATCTGGCGGATAAAATAACCTACAAGTAAAGAAACAGAAATATTTAGTGCACTAATTTAATTTTAAACCTTAAAAAAATCATAGTTAACAATTTAACAATAACAGTCCTAATTTTTAACATTATTTTGATCATCTAAAAAATGAAAGACATTTAAGATGTAGTTTATGGCCTTTGTATTTTATTAACTCACCTTATTTTTGTTACTTTAATATAGAAATATCATACAAACACTGCTCTGCTGAGCTCCTCAAGGAAAACTCATCACCATTTAGTGTACTGGTTCTCAGCTAGGGGTCTGAGCCTGCCCAGATGGGCACCAAAACAGTTTATCTGTCATGCTACCTGGATGATTTATCTTACCCATACATGGAGCCTGTGTCAGCAGAGAAGAGCGCTCTCCCGTTTAAAGCCACAGTAACCTATCCCACTACTCTCAAAGACAGCCACCACTGTGTGACCCTTTCACAGAGTATCCTCCTTTATTCCGGATGAATTAAATCAATTTTAGCTGACATTGAACATGTTTCAACACTGAAGCCTCCTGCATGCTCAGGGCCACCTTAATGAGTAACAACAGTGTGTTTTGCAGTGAGCGGCAGTGCTGTGCTGCTGGCTGAAGCTCAGAGGTCCACTGTGGCCGGCGCTGCAGTGGGACGCTGCTTCTCTGAGGTGTTATGCTATCTGTTCATATAAAAACAGCACTAGGGCGTAATGATGTCTACAGGGAGCTGCTTGTTGAATCTATGGCTTAGTTGATTGGACAGGGCCCAGTGACAACCCCGTTCCTGTACACAGTGGATTTCCCCGTTAAAAACATCAGTGCAGAACCAGAACAAACAAAGTCAACCAAGATCATAATAAGTGGGACGGCTTGGCTTCACCTTGTTCCCAGACAAGTCCTTAGGGAGCTCATACAGTACAGAACATCGGCAAGAACATGTGATTTTTTTTTTAAGGATTATTTTTGAGCATTTCATATCTTTTTATAGAGGACAGGACAGTAGACAGAGAGGGGAAGTGGGAATGAGTGAGTGGGGAATAACAAGGCAAAGTTTGCTCACCTGTACTTGATGAATGGCAACTGATGCCCACGCTAAATTAGCTGTAGCAACCTGCCAAAGAAAAATGAAGCTCATCTTATTCATAGTTATCAGAACTCTCAATAAATTTCAATACCATGTGTTTAAAACAATACAATCTCTGTTATTTTTGTGACAGATGGAAAAGTACTTATGTAAAGTATGTAAAAACCTCAAACTTAGTTTTACACCAAAAGCTGTGTTTATCATGCATTACATTTCCTAATAATGGCTGACAGGTGGATTCCTGTGAAACAGATCAAATGTGAGGTCATTCTAGCTAAAACAATCAGGCGTAGGGATCTGTTGGGGGGTTGAGTTAACAGCTGTGGATGTTTTAAGACAAAAGATATCTTAAAACCACAAATTCTTTTATCCTCTGAACATTTTCTGAATTCAGTAATATTTTGGGGGCCAGATGAGAAGCTATGGGGGCCTGATATGGCTGGTTGATGATCACTGTCCTGAGGCATTCATTCCCAACCTGGGGTCAAGGTACCAAAGATCTCTGATGTTGTCAAAATTAGATGTGGATGCATTTTCAAGACTGCGCTTAGAAACAAAAAGTATGATGGTGTATTGGGCCACACTAAAACGAAAAATTCAACATTTTTGAGAGTTTAAAAGGTCACACATTTATGGGCAGAAAATTGAAATTTCTGAGTTCAAAAATTTGTTGATTTGACATTATAAACTCAAAAATGTCAAGATTTAAAGTAATAAATGTAAACATTGTAAAGTCAAACCGTTTTAAGAAACCAAACTAAAAACAATGGTTGGAAAGCCCTCATTTATAGAAGTATTTTCAATAGCATTGGTTTCCAACCTGGGGTCCAGGCACCCAAAGGGGGAGTATAAAAGATCTCAGGGGGCCCTGCGGTTCTGTCTGTGCTGACACTGTCAAGATTAGATGTGCACATATTCTTTAAAACTGTGATTAGAAACACACTGTATGATGGTGTATCAGGGCTGGCCTAATAGCAAAAAAAAGAGGATTTTTGTGAAAAAAAAGTTGGCATTTTTTAGAAAATTAGACATTTTTTGAGATTATAAAGTTGTATATGAACAAGAAACCAAACTTAGATTTATTTAGTTTAGAATGTTGTAAGAATATGTGTAAAACTCTAAACTTAATTTTGACATTATAAAATATAAATTTTGAAGATTTGAAGGAATAAACTTAGAATTAAATGTGGATATATATTTTAAAACTGCGATTAGAAACATTATGTATTCACAGAAAAGGCATCGACATACACACTTAGAGACACTCTGGGTCCACATATTCATAACTGTAACTCAATCAAGCTCATTTATTATTAGTGTAATTTGAATGGATTGTGTAGCATTCATCCGGTGATCCTGGTGAAAGCCACAAGCCAAAAAAAAAATGTCTCGGCTGTGTGTTTAGGGTCATTGTCATGTGGGAAGGGAATTCGGCACAGTGTGAAGTCCTGAGTGCTGCAGAACAGGTTTTCATTGAGGATGTCTCTGTACTTTGCTCCATTCAGCTTTCCCTGTCTCACAATCTCTGCTACCAGCCCCATGATGCTGATGGGATGGAACTGGGCAGGTGATGAGCAGTGCCTGGTTTCCTCCAGACAATCTATTGTCTATACCACTGGATTCCTCTCATTTGGCAAGAGGTAGGGTACACCCTGGCCTGGTCCCCAGTCAATCGCAGGGCTGACATAGAGACTGACAACCAGCCACGCTCACATTCACACCTACGGCAAATTTTAGAAACACCAATTAACCTAATGAGCATGTTTTTGGTGGTGGAAGGAAGCCAGGGGACTTGGAGAGAACCCATGCTTGCACGGGGAGAACATGCAAACTCCACACATAAAGGCCCTGATTGGGAAGTGAACCAGGGACCTTCTTGCTGTGAGGCAACAGCGCTAACCCCTGTGCCGCCATGCAGCCCTCCTCCAGACATGTTGTTAGAGCATTGTTTAGAATTGAAGCCAAACAGTCCAATCTTGGTTTCATCAGACCAGAGAATCTTGTTTCTCAGACTCTGAGAGTCCTTCAGGTGCTTTTTTGCAAGACAACTTAATAAAATACTGCTTGCCACACTGTCTGATTTTTCTTCATTATTAAAAGCAATCAAATATGTTTTGAGTATTATCCAACAAGGACATTTATTTGGACTTGTAAAGTAAATGTGGATTATAACAAGTGCAATGAGATAATGTGACTAGAATTGATACACATATGAGATTTTGTGTGGAGACAGCAATGCAGTGTTTTCCACTCTGAACTGAAGCCCACAAATCGAACAGAGATCTCATTAGATCCAGATTAAGGTGAATACCAGGCTAACTGTCGTTCTGTGAGCCTTGCTCCAGCCTCCCACTCTTGCAGTGTTTTGTCTGGGTCAGACTGACCTCCTGGTGGCTGAGGTTGAAGGGCTCCTTGCCCCAGTGCCGATGCAGCTCCAGGATGGCAATGAGGTCCCCGATGGCAGTGAGGATGGGGAGGCACAGGACAGAGTGAACGTGGATCCCTGAGTCCTGCCCTGTGCCGTCGGGGAAGCGCTCGTCCTGCAACACACGGGTTGGAGAAGGTTGTTAGTAAGAACAGAAAACAGACAAGGAGAGCAAATTCAACCTCTCTCCTCCTTACTTTTGAAGCTTTGCTTGCTACTGTCAGAGGTTTTTGTGCAACATGCTTTTGAGCATGTTATAAAGGATGTTAAGTGTTTTTGAGTCTTTATCTATTTTAATTTTCTGACAATTTCTTTATTTCAAATGCTCCATATATTTTCAGCTTTCTACCAGACCTCTTCTTTCTTTTGCGAATAAGGACACCGGCCACTAAAAGAAAAAGGGGGGCCTTGTCAACAGCCAGCATTTTGCATACTGCTTATGTCCAAAGCCTCAGTGTCAGAGCTCCTCTCATCTGCACTTTTTGTTGTTAGAAAATGACAGTTGACTCATATGCTCCATAATTTACTTTTTCAAAGAAGTACCACAAAGGAAAAATTATAAAACAATACAAAAGAGTCATGTTCTGACATTAACAGCAGCTGTAGACCTGGAAGTTTAACCCTGCAGTAGGGATGGAAGAATATCATATCATCAATTTAAACAATCTCAATTTTATCACGATTCTTTTTCAATCTGATTTTTCAGACTACCCTATGAATTGTCTGACCAGAACAACCAAACTCATTCACCCATTTAAATTTCAAATGCACACGTATTGTGTTTACACAAAATTTGTCTTGGTCATCTGAAATAATGTGATGATCAAAGCATAAAATATTTGAACATTTTGCCATATCATAGTTGGAACTTTCACATAAGGGGGTCTGGAGGTCTTCTCCCAAAACATAAAGCATGAAACATTTATTTCCCTGCACCCTAGTCTATTTTATTGAAGTGATCTGTGCATTCCCTGCACCACTTAAAATTATGATTAAGTTGTGTGCCCTCTGTTGTGCTTTTTAATCTACTTTAGTGTACTTTAGGTGAAAGCATATGGATTAGGAGAGCTTTGTGTCTTTTCAATGTTAGACCTGCAGCATCCACACTGCTGTAGCGCTGTAAAAGACTAAATTTTGTAGAATGGACTGCAATGGATAATCAGGTCTTCAAAGTGAATTATCGGGACTTATACCAGTCTAGGGTCAGGATATGGGCAGGTAACATCCCTGCAGACACCACACACCATGGCAAAAAACTGTTAAAACTCCTACCTTCTGGTAGGAGTTACAGGTCACTGCAAGCCAAAACAACCACACACAAAAACAGTTTCTTGCCCTAGGCTGTTATTCTCATGAACAGTCACAGAGTCACTCTGATGACCACTCAGCAGTCACATGCTGTTAAATAATAGAACTTTCATTTAACAAGCACCTAAGCTCTGCTTTGTGTTAAATATCCTGCTCTGTTACCGCTCCTTACCTCTCCTTACTGTTAAAATGTAAGAAAGCTCACTGTGGTAAAAGCCTCATCTCACTTGTAGATTTGCACCACTTATCTATCAACTGTAACTTAAATCACTGCGGTTAAAAACCTCACCTTAAATGTATATTTGCACTTACACTGTGTTCCAAATTATAATGCCAATTAAATTTTTCTCTGATTTTCCAAAACAGCAGATGCAAATGACAGTCAGTATAATTTTCAAGTCATCAACTGTTAGAGCATAATTCAAATTTTATCAAACAAACCTCCCAATGATTTTTTCAAAAATAAAGAAACTTCAAAATGCGCTGTTTCAAAACATTGTATAGGTTAAAAAAACTGAAAATGCCCATTTGTTGAATTTGCAGCATTGGGAGGTCATACTTACTGAAATCAAAAGCTATTTCAATCAAAAACATCTTACCAGGCCAAGTTACATATTAAAATAGGACCCCTTCTTTGATATCACCGTGGTAATTCTTGCATCCATTGAACTTGTGAGTTTTTGGAGAGTTTTTGCTTGAATTTTGTTGCAGGATGTCAGAATATCCTCCCAGAGCTGCTGTTTTGATGTGAACTGCCTCCCACCCTCATAGATCTTTAGCTTGAGGATGCTCCAAAGGTTCTCAGTAGGGTTGACGTCAGGGGAGGATGGGGGCCACATCATGTGTTTCTCTCCTTTTATGTCCATAGCAGCCAATGACAGAGGTATTCTTTGCAGTATGAGATGGTGCATTGTTATGCATGAAGATAATTTTGCTAAGGAAGACACAGTTCTTTTTGCACCATGGAAGAAAGTGGTCAGTCAGAAACTCTATATAGTTTGCCGCGGTCATTTTCACACCTTCAGGGACCCTGAAAGGGACTACCATCCATGAGTTTATTTGTAAAACAAAAAAATTGAATGTTTGACATAAAAAAACCCAATTTGCATAATAATTTGGAACGTGGCATATTAACTACTGACCATACTGATAACTAATCTATTCACTGTAACTCAAATTCTGTAAGAAGGCTCTCTGTGGTAAAATGCAACTACTCCCATGCACATTGCACTAGTCAACTATCTTAAATCATCTTATCTCCCTTATGTAAATTTGCAAACTTCCTTGCATGTTATATACTCTGATCATGTCTGGTCAACATCCTTGCACCCTTTGCACATCTAGCAACCATACTGTCAATCCACACAGACTTGTCCACACTGGAATCAATGCCTGCATGAGCGTGTACATATTTAGATCTTAATTCTTTATACTTTTTCAATTTATATTTTTTGTATTTAATGTTTAATTCCTGTACACTGAGAGCAAAGCTAAACAGAGTCCAGTTCATTGTTACACAAGCATTCTTGGACGTTAAGCTGATTCTGATTCTAAAAAAGCCTGTGTTCATGTGTAACTTATGACAGATTTATTTTTTAAAACATACAAGAAAAACTAAATTAGCAGATATAAACAAAGCCCAGAAAGGGAGTATTCTTTTAGACATGGTCATGTAGTGAAGAAGGTAATTTATTTCTCTTTTACTGTGGTCATGACTATTATTCATATAGCGGTCAGCACTTTATGACAGATGGAACGATGACTGCCTGGGACGCAACTGACAAAAGGAGAGAAAGCTACAGACTGAGATCACTCAATGCAGCAGGCATGAAATAACTGCATTAAAATAATTGATTTAACTCTTTAAAACATTTTCAATAATGACAGAAGTCTGTGCCTCTCAGACATCCCCGCCCTCCCCCTCCCACATCCAATGTAACAATTAAACCAATGTGATTAGATCTGTCTCTGTTGACAGTCATTAGGCTGCTACTGATCTCCTAGCTGCCTGACTGTCATTTAGGAAGTTAAGTTCTTTGTGTTGCCATCTGACGTTCAAACCCCAATTTTCAAATAACTGTTTTAAACAACTGGATGGTTTTAAATAACAAAGCAGGTTCCTATCCCTGAGATAAAGTTCTTTTAAGGACTTAATCTTCAGTTTTGTTCTCCTTTTTAGCAATGACTCTCCGCTCCTCCTCTTCATGATTTAACACAGCCCAGCCCTAACGCAATGAGTCAGATCATTGTCCCTCTGCTGCTATTAATAAAGCTGGTATCATAAGTCCCACCCCTTCTTGATTTTGATTGGAGGACAAAAATATGAAATCAAACATCACAGCTATGTCATGAACTAATGGATAACACTCAACAATAATGTACAGAAAGACAGGCTGGTGGATGCCGGGAGAGCGTTAGCTCCAATTTCCACATACAGTGACTGCTCAGCGATCCACCGGCGAATCAGTTTTGCTTAGCAAATCGCTCCCTCTCTAGTCAATCAGACCATTGCCACATTCAGCGCTCCAGATCGGCAGCGGTGCGTCCCTGGAACGCCACTTTGATCTGCTCCATTCGAGATACACTGCAGGTCTATTTTCAGCGCAGGCTGCTGCCAAACCACGTCAATACCCGTCGATCAAAAAGCTCCAAAAGGCTTCAAAAAGGAAGACGCAACCGTAGAATATCCAGTTCTTTCAAAATACAACACAATGCACGGACTCCCGGTCACAAATTATCACTATATCAACTTTATGTCTCATCCTGCTGTGAGAGCACAGGGTCACCGAGAGGTCAGTGGGTCACAGAGCTACAACAGTGCCATTGACAAGGAAAAGTTAATTTTTGAGGATATTTAGCCAAAGAATTTTACATAAACCCACTGATCCTTTAAGCAGACATTTACCTTTTAACTTCCTTATGTACTCGACCAATGTCGGAAGCAATAATATCATGGACTTATACCAGAAAGGATGATAACTTAAGCCCACAAGGTTATATAGTCCGCTGTTACATTCAAACTGAGAAAAATTGGTTCTAAAACTGAAAAGTCGGTTCTCAGCTGGAACCAAAAACAGTTGGTGCTTCATTGGAATCGTGACATCATAAGTGGGTGTATCACTTTCTAGGTTTTGAAGGTCAGCAGAAAATGGAGAAAAAGTTGTCTGCTGGGGAGACAAAATGTTTGGTTGTAATCTGGGCATCAACGGAATTCCAGATGAAACTGGAGAGTAGTACAAGGAGGGGCAAGTTATATGCCAAACTTGCGAAAGAGATAGTGAAACCTGGGTTCACACCAGAACAAATAATCAATTAACTCAAGAAACTGAAGAAGGAATACCGTGACTGCAGGAAAGACTTGGGCAAAAGAGGAGCTGGACATGGTGATACATGTTGATCATGTCCTTCCACTTTGGTTCCGCTTTAAACTGGTGTGAACGCGGGCTGGTTCACCAGAAAGCACCAAGGTTCTGAGACTCCAGAATGGCACCCAGACCCAAAATTAGAACCGTGTCCGTCCGAAAACACCTACAGAGCCCTGACCTAAACCTCAGTGAGCCCCTTTGGGATGAACTGGAACGGAGACTGTGAGCCAGACCTTCTTGTCCATCATCAGTGCCTGACCTCATAAATGCTCTACAGAATGAATGGGCAAAAATTCCCACTGAAACTCTCCAAAATCTTTTGGAAACATGCAATTTCGTTTTCAAGCACTACCCACTGATATTTCCTGTAGGCAGTAAATCTGTACTACATGGAAACAGCCTTACCCCCATGATGTCTTCTACTAGGAGTGTTTTGCGAGTCTTGGCAACATGAGCGGCAATGGTTGTCCCAAATGCGATGGGCCCAGAGGGGATGAGGCTTGGAGGGCCGTCTTTGGCCCCCGTTGGAGTGAACAAACATAAACTCTATTGAGAAGCATAAAAAAGACCATAGAGGAGACCAGAATAGAGAAGAACACAATTAAACGCATGCACATCACTGGATTATTGTACACAATGTAGACAGATAGTGTTCTCTTCACTTACATTGTTGCATTCTCCCAAGAAGTAAAGTGCAAATCCATCAGCTTTTGTTGCTGTTTGAGAAAACAAAGACAAAAGAACTTTTTGATATAGTCTCTCCTTTAGATAAATGAATATGTGACAGGTAAACTTAAGGACGCACTCACTCTAGGCCATTCGTGCCATGCCGTATTCTAACTGTGCTGAAGCCCATTTGACCCCCTCCCCTGTCCCCCCTTTGGCCCAGACTCACACTGCTCAACGCATCCAGGCCTGGGCATGGATACGTCTCGTGCTGACATCATCACACAAAGCATCCACTGTTGATGAATTTATATGTGTTGATGACTCAGTATACATAAATATTGTTGTTTAGGCTGTAAAATAGCAACAGATTTATACGATATCTGATCTGACACTGGAGTTATTTCACCTGACCTGGGATCAGTAGGCTACATTATCTATACAGAGCCCGATGAAGAGAGAGAGAAAGCAGTTCACAGTGGAGAGTTAAAGCTCTCTACAGCATATAATCTGGAGCCTGATCAGAGTTCCACACACTTCTGTTGAATGAAACCTAGACTTTTTACTCGTACGAGCCCCTACAGTATTCCTTTATGCGCCATGAACTTTGCCATCTCTCTGCATAATTTCTTGATGCCTTTCAGTGCTGCACCAAACAAGCTCTCATGTCATAGGACAGAGCAGGATTAAATGTTAAGTTAAAAGAATTTTTTAACCATGTTGAGAGAGATTTCAACCATCTGGTAAGAGCTGTAAGTGAAAACGCCACAGGATTAATAAACAATGTTCTGTTCAAATGTCAGCGATCAAGACCACAATATCACTTCTTGATGACATGAAATAGAATTAAAGGTAAATTAATTCAGTGGATGATAGTATGGTATTATAGTTTTATAATAAGAGAGGTTAAATCAGCTGTGAGATCAACCCTGGCACCGCTGGGTCTGCTTATTTTGCACTCTCCTTTATGCACACAGGAAAAAAAAGGTGTTTGTTATCCTGTGAACTGCTGTTTGTGACAAAAACAAGGGAAGAAGTTTTATTTCAGAAACCAAAAAAAAATCTTTGTAACTCGTTGAAATAGAATAAGACAAAATATATTGTTCTGTCTCCATCTCTCTAGAAAAAAATCCTGCCCTCTCTATCTCTCTTTAGGACAGTCTGTTGAGCATGCAGCTGCTGCATGGTGTGCTCTCTGCACTCTGAAGCGGGTCCTTTTGTTGTTACTTCACGTTAGGCCACATACCCGCGCTTGTGCTCCTTCATTTGCATCTGTGCTGTGCCTAGACCCATCCTGTCCTTCCGTGCATGATTGCACTCACACTGGCCAAACGTTCCAGACTTTAGACTGAAACGGGCCCAGACAAGGTACAGATGGCCTAGTGTGAGTGCGCCCTAAGAGACAAAAGTCCAGTTACAATCCATTAACACTGTCCCAAATAAGAACCAGGACGCTCTGACCGAGGGCTTTGACTGTCATCCAGCTCATTCCCTCTCCTCCATTCAGTCCCATTTCTCTCTGTCATATAGGTCAGGATATCGTATCAAGTGATGACACAGAGACTGATAAAGCAGCACACAAACATGATAGGCTGTTAAATAAATTAACCCATATGACTGAAGCCATTTACTGTTTTTCAATCTATTTATGGGATTTTATGTCTCTATTCAGACAGGACAGTGGATAGAGCCAGAAACTAAAAACAGAAAGAGAGAGAAACTGAGTAGTGATGTGCAGGAAAGGAACCATAGGCTTGATTTTAACCCAATCCACCTGATTCAAGGATCACTCATCCGTATTTGGGGAAGAAAGCATATCTGCTTGGGTGGCAGCATCCCACATTACTCATTTCTTGTTAGCCAGTGGCTGCTTCTCAGTCATCTTCTTTTTTACTCTCTCTTTCTCTGCAGATTAACTGGAGTACATGCAATAGCTCTCTCTCTGCTCCTCACTTAAAGTGGACATATTATGCAAAAATCACTTTTTCAGGCGTTTTTAACAAAAATACGTGCCCCTTGCCTGTCCACAATAAATCTCTCTCTCTTTCAGAAAATGTATGCTGAAACAAGCTGTTCTCAGATTTTCCCCTCATGATGTCATGTGGGGAGTTAGCCCCGCTGAAAATGGAACTTGAAGTTTACAAATCATTCATACTGCTTATGTTTTGTATTCATTTTTCCTATTTAGCTTCTGGGTTGGGTTCACCAAAGCGGGCAGTTTAGTCAGAGAGATCTTACGCCTCCTCTTTAAATATATTTTTTTCAGTTTTTTTTTTTTTTTTTTGAGTATTCATGACTCAGGTAGTTATATAAAAACCCTGAGTTGTGTTGATATTTACCTGTTTTGATGATGTTGCACAGCTCATAGAGCAGGAGTTTGTTGTCTCCTCCAGTGTCCAGCCGCTGCTCCATGTAGCTGTTCAGTTCATACACCACGCCCTGCATATTTGTGTCCTGGTACTGCTGGACACAAGACACACACAAATTGCAACTCCACAGCTCCACATAAACATGGTGATAGAATATCAAAATCCACATAGGCTACAACACAACAACCCGCATCCTTTGTTGCATGTCATCTAATGTTACTGAAGTAGTTTGCCTCTTTTTTTCAATGGGAATTATTTTTGAATGAAAGGCAGATCCATTCATAACCAGACTACCCTCCACCCCAGCCTTACACCTCCTTACACTGCTGTGTTCTAGCCCAGGGATCCCCCAAGCAGTCCCTAGAGGAGGCCACCAGAGCCCCGCAGCTCTGATTAGAGCCCTACCAAGCTCTGCTGCTCAGCCTCAGCTTAAAAACGTGGTTATGTAAGAGGTAGACCTCCTGCCTTGTACGGGGCCAGAGAGTTGTCTATTTCTGCGCCTGCTGAGAGGGTGAGGACAGGACGGCAGGGAGAGTGGCGCACTAGAAAACCTCCCCCGCGGGACGCCTTCAATCCTCCCACATCCTGTTTGCACAGACGTATGGATGACGCACTGAGAGGTCGAGTGGCCCTCGTTTTTTTTATGTATTGTTTGTGAAGTCCCCTCTACGCAGCTCCATGGGCCCTGCTGTGGGTGTTGACACCTGGCCTCCTCAGGGCATCATGGTGTCAAGAAGACAAAGGTGTGAACACACATGTGCAGCCTGAGGGATTTACTCATTCTCATAACTGTCCTGGCAAGGTTTCACACGTGCGTGAAGCAAAAAATTCTTGCTGTTTTCAACTGAAGATCATTTCTCTGCTCTGTTGCTTCTGCACAGGTACGAGTTTGAAATATATTAACTTGTGAATAGTTTCATATTTTATACATGCTTTTCTCATATTTCTTGTAGAACAAGAAATTAGAGATAATTCCAGTGAGAGCTGATGTTGACAACAGTTCTTCAAAGCAAGAAACGGTGAGGTAACCTTGCGAAGTAGATGGATTGGCCAGTTTCCATGTCTGTCATCAGGCAAATTCATCTTGCAAAGCTCCAAGTTGAACTGACTGTGCCAGGCCTGAGAACGGACCCAACCAATCAGCGTCATTTGTACAGAACGAGGTGGTAGCTACAGGCAGGGTTTAGTTGTACACCGATGGCTGCCGCTGGTGTAGCGATTAGCTCGGATGCAGCTATAGTATAGCAGCAGTTTTATCAGAGTTGGACAATGTTTCTTCACTAAAAAAGCAAAGAACCGCACAGAAAGCTTTTCATGTGGGGAAAGATGTTTTTGCCCGTCTCTCAACCTGCTTCACCATGAGCCTGCGATAGTTACGGGAGGGGATTAGTTGTACTGCTACAGCTTTACCAGAGTAAACTCAAATATTGCTCATAAAGCTTTTTGCAGAGGAAAAGATGTTTTGACTCTTCTCGACCAGCTTCAGCTTGAGTTTGTTATAGTTACTGGTGGATTTAGTTCAGTAGCACTGACTGTCACTGTTGAAGCCATTAGCTTGGATGTGGTCTTAGCAACACTTTGAACCAGATTTGGACAGCAGTTCAGTCTCGCCATGAGTTTTATCTAACAACAAGCTCCACCCTTCATAAGCTACAGCACCACCTTACTGTTGAACTCAGGTTACTATTGGAGCTGCAAATGCCTACTACCTTATTTTGTCTTGTCGTTCTGATTGGCCTGTAATGAATGTGACAGACAAAACGTTTTTCCAGTCATTTATTGAGAATAATTTGAAAAGTATTGCTTTTCCCAAATGCTTTTTATGGGAGGTTTCTCATATAAATGTGAAATATATCCATGCAATAGGTATATGAAACAGTCTATCTGGCAGGTCAGGTTAACAGTTTAAACAGTCTAACAATACAACTAAACTCCGCTTGTAGCTACTGCATCATTCTCCTTAAATTGCTGACTGGCTGGGTCCATTCTCTGACCTGGCACATTTGTTTCAGAATGAAGCTTTTCAAGATGAATCTGATGGTAGACGTGGATCTGGACTGTCCATCCGCTTTGCATGGTTAGTTTTTAGTATACAGATGAAAAAATATACAACCAACAGATAAATCAACATAAATCAGACATTCAAAATACAACATGCAGTCTAATGTTATATTTCTGGTTTCACTTGCTTTCAAGAAAAGTATTAGATATAAATTTAAGTGGAAAAACCTACCCTGCTGACCTCCTTAGCTGATGTGTCATCTGCAAAGAAAGAAAAACACCAGAGCATTAGAAACAACTTCAAACAAAGAGATATTCTGCCTCAGGACAGTTAAACCTCTTCTTTTCATTTTCAGTCTGGATTTATTCTTAAAGGAACACTGATATTTCTATGATTTCCAATGCCTTTAATATAACAAGTGCATAAAAACAAGTTAAAACAATTTACAAATATAATCATTTAAAAATAACAGAACTAATTTAAGACAATTGTAAATTAACTGTCTTGAAATCAGAGTCCTAAACTTTGCAAGACAGGGAAGATTTTCAGTCCTTAGAGCTTGTTAGAGGGCGTTCCTTCAGCTTAGGGCAAAATGCAGTTAGACCAAGTACAGTACAAGCTTGAGGGGCTTTAAGAACTAGCTTATCAGTAGAGAACTGTCCAATCAGAATCACATGATTCTCCCAAGTGGATTAAAAATAAAGAAACAGGTTGCTGAAGAGTTTGAGTCATTGTTACCCATCATCAGTGTAGTCTGCTGTAGTTTCGTAGGGTTTACATCCATCAGTGTTGTCCACAGGACAAAAGCACAACACTGGGACTGAGAATATTTTTTAAATATTTCAAAAAAAAAATTTAAGACATTCGAGTGTACATCAATGAAACTACAGATCTATTTTGAAATAATATTTATAGTTATGAAGCAGTTAATGTGATGCACGTTGCTTAAAAGGGGAGAAAATGGGAACATTTAGAAGGAAATTGTTTCAAGAAATTCTCACTGCAGACCCTTTTTGTCCACACATTTCTCAGCGGTCCTCTAAATCAAGGACAGAGAGGAGCAAAAACAAGAAACCCTCTGAATGATTACATCCCCTCTTAACAGAAAACGACAGTCTCAGTAAGCCTACATCCAACAGGAGTGGTATGAGGTACTGTTTTTCACCAGCAGAACAAACGAGAACTGTGGGGGTAGAGTGAGCAGAGACTGGCAACTAATTGATCACAGATGGTGTTGTCTTATTAGACGGATCAAAACATTACAATCAATCTGATGTACACTCTCTGTTCTTCTGAAGAAGCATCATTGCAGAAATGTGATGGAAAAACACCCAGAACAGGGATTTTTCAAGCACATGATCGTGCCACTGTGAAGTTGTCTTCAGCGTTTGCAGCTCTGGTTTAAAAAACTCATAAATGATTCATTGTTCTTGCAGGCGTATTTGTTCATTTTTTTATTTTTATCATATTTTCAATCATACTGTAATAACGTTGGTGGTGTTTTTGGTACTTTGATACTTTCGATATGACCGGTCCAAATCCTGGCCCAACCCACCACTGTGCATGGATCGGGTCAGGCTAGTAGCTGGCTCAGAGATAAAGTCTAACCTCTGTTGAGCTCACAGGAATGGACAGATAAAGAGCAACCCTAAAATATACTGTACTTACTCCTGCCACCACACACATTGAATCAAGAAGCCACACAGGCACCTGGAACATTTTTTAACATTAAAAAAATGTCCTGAATTGCTTGAATTATGGAAAAATATCTGCCAATGTTGGATGCATATTTTACTTGTTTAGTGTCTTTGATTAAGATGCACTCACTCATTTTGACAGGACATCTCATTCCAGAAACTTGAGGGAAGTTCCTTGCCACATTGGCAGATTTTCTTTTACTTATTGCAAGCAAACAAGGCTGTATTTGTTGTGTTTTATATCTTGACATGAGAAATTTATCTGGACCTGCTTAGTGCAAGTGGCTCTATATGACCCCTATTCCAAAAAAACTGGGGCGCTGTGCAAAATGTACATAAAAACATCATGAGTTAGGAAGTTTAAAATCTTGTGGTGCTTTCACACAGAAAAAAACTCCCTAAAACATTCTGAGTTTAGAAAAATGAGCTGCAAGTGTGAGCACACCTGGGTTATTATTTAACCCCAGTGTAACCCCAAAATTTACAACACACTGGTAAGATTTTGGCAGGAGGTCAGTGTGAGCTACTATTGAACATTAGAGGAAATGTTCCTTCCTCTCAGTGCCATTAATGAGCCATACATTTACGCAAACCTGGGTGAGGTGCAACTGATAGCAAAAATACACTCACTCTCCAGCCTTGCAGAGTAGTGCGTCTGCCTTGAGCATCATGCAGGTGTATCTGTGACAGCAGCAGCCTCAATGTAACCTGAAACCACTATTCCAAGAAAACTGGGGCACTGTGTAAAAACAGAATGCAATGATTTGCAAATCTCAAAAAACCTTATCTTATTTACAATAGAACATAAAAAACATATCAGATGTTGAAACTGAGACATTTAACCATTTCATGGAAAATATTAGCTCATTTTGAATTAAATGGTATCAACACATCTCAGAACAGTAGGGACAGGGCCATGTTTACCACCTCTTCTTTTAATAACAGTCTGTAAAAATCTGACAGGATGGAGATTGGGGAGAGGACTTCTTGTCTGATGTAGGATTCTGGCTGCTCAAAAGTCTTGAGTTTTTTAGCTTGATTTTTCATTTCATGATGATTTAACATGATTTTAGTCATGTTTCTGACCTGTTGCCAATCAACCTAATAAACGGCAACATTTTCTCCAGCTGTTTTCCATTGCACCACTTACTTTTCAAGCCTTTTGTTGCCTTGTCCCTACTTTTTTGAGCAATTTTGCTGCCTTCAAATTCAAAATGAGCCAATATTTTTCATAAAATGGTTAAATGTCTCTGTTTTAACATCTGATAAGTTGTTTATATTCTATTGTGAATAAAACATGGGATAATTCAGTTCTTAAATCATTGCATTCTGTGTTTTTATTGCAATTCTACATGATGCCCTAACTTTTTTGGAATTGGGGTTGTACAAGTATTTAGACTATAATTGGACAAAATCCCCTGTTTTTCAAATACCCCTACCCGAGGTGGAACAACACACAGCCATACCTTTCCCTGCTTATGACAAGTCTTTTCCATGAATGGATGGATATTATTTTTGGTTGTTTTTTTTTTTTTTTTTTATCTTATCAAAAACTATGAAATGTAGTGACATTTAAGGCTTTAGAAGGGTCAGCTTCTGATTTATCACACCTATTATATCAGGAAATCAGTGGCTGTCACCAAATTTGACCTGGATTTTCACAGATAGTTACTTCTTATGAAGTAATTATTTAAAGAAGAAATCTTTTCTGAGTCCCTCAAAGATCACTTTAATTTTAAAGGGGCATATATTGAAAAATGAACTGTACTAGGAGTATAAATACACATAGGATAAATATGTCTTCCTTGTTTGATGCAGGGAGACGTTTGCTTAAATTATGTTTCTTTAAAAACAGAATTAGTCGAGGTATTAACTCAACCTGACAAGTGCAAAATGTTGTGGCCTGGAGAGCAAATTCCTGGTGTGATTTAAAGCTGTTGGAGAGACAGCAGACGTATGACTATTGTGTTTGGACGTCGACGCTGCAGTGTGATAATGATGAGAGCTCCAGCCAATCATAACACTTTCTGGTCTTGTAGTCTGGGAGTGGGTCTGAGAGAGTTTTTTGGGATGAAAATAAAACCATTCACAGAGCTCACACAGCTTTTCATTGAACATGCGTCAACAGCACAGGAGAACAGTGACTGCTCAGATCTCTCTGGTAACGTTTCATGTGATCAGACCATGCAGAAAGCCGTGGAGATTTTAGAAACACCGACTGAAGTGCTGACAAGAGCCTGGTTTTCTTTTGAAATCAACCTCTTTGTATGTGTGAAGACAGAAATTACAGCCAGCTTCATTGTTTGTTGTTTTAAACATTCCTCCAGTATGCCATGAGTTTCCTAACTTAGCCGTGAGAGCTATTTTAGAGTGAACTCCTGGCCGAGCGTGACGTCAATCAGACGACAGAGCGCTGCACTTCAAACGAGACTTCAAAAAAGGAAAAATACAAATCGTTTTTTGTTTAATGACTTATTGAGGGAGAGAATATTCCGACACGAAACCTTTGAAGGAAAATTAGATGACTTCAGTCGGCCTTTTACCTGTTATAGAGCCAGAGAGCGTTATAGAGCCTTAACATCCCCCAGTTTAACTAGGACACTGTGACAAGGGATGGGACTTTCATGGAAACTGACACAGTGCCTATAAAAGTATACCCTTTTAATGATTTTGAAATCAATCATTGTCAATTATAGTATGACAAAAAAAAGAGGAGATGGACCTTTGGCTGCAATCACAAGCTTGAGTATGAGTGTAAAGGTTAGTTAGGATTGGACACTTGGACAATTTTACTCCATTATTCTTCGCTAAACTGCTCCAGCTCTGTCAGGTTGACAGGGATCAGGCGTGAACAGCCCTTTTCAAGTCCAGCACAAATTCTCTAATGGATCGAGGTCTTGGCTTTGACTCAGTCACTCCAGAACATTCAGATTGTTGTCTTTGGACCATTCTTGTGTCGCTTTCGCTCTATGCTTTGGGTCATTGTCTTACTGGAAAATAAATCTTCTCTCAAGCCATAATTACATTTTGCTGCTTCCATTTCACCCAAGGGTGAGAAGCTCGGCCGTTTGGAAGGGACTCGGAGTAGAGCCGCTGCTCCTCCGCGTTGAGAGGATCCAGATGAGATGGCTCTGGCATCTGGTCCGGATGCCTCCTGGACGCCTCCCTGGTAAGGTGTTCTAGCTTTTCTTCTGATTTGCTTGGAGTGTTCTTTTGTTTTCATGGTGTAATGGTAGTCAGGAATACTGATCAACCAGTGACTGGACCGTTCAGGCACACATATCTTTGTGCTGCAATCACTTGAGACACATTAACTGCACTCAGGTGAACCCTATTTCAGTAATTGTATTACTACTAGCACCTGCTGGCTGTATCTCTGTTGAATCATGTCAGTCACTTCAAAGGGGGTGAATATTAATGCAGTCGCTCATTTTACATTACATATTTTAATTTAGTTGACATTACTTTGCAGAAAACTGTTTCACTCTGACATTAGAGGGGGGTTTTCTTCTGTAAAAAAAGCTAAATTATATGGACCATGATTGATTTATAAAATCTATAAAAGGGTAAAACATCAAAGGGGATGAAAACTTTTTGTACCCTTATCAAAAGCAGAAAGCTTGGGAGCTGAGAGTGAGTGCCCTGTAGATCTGATTTATTGAACCAGTTGGACCAGTTCCAGCAGTTTGTTTTAAGGAATGCACACAGAGACATGCACACGTGCAGCAGGTGCAGGTCCAGCAAGAAACTGAGTTTCTGGTTTTCCTCAAAACCAAAAGAGCAAGATTTTAGGTCTTTTTTTTTTTTTCTTAATGTATATAGTAAAAATGTATGCACAGTTTTAGTCTTTGTCACCCGAACAGGAAGCAAACATTGTATAACTCTGACTACTTTTCTGCACTGTAATTGTTTTGCAACAGTAACATCCCTGTTTCATCAGGTTAGTGTCAGGAGATTAACTCTGAGGATACGGCGGTCCCCAAGGACAGAGAGATAAGGTATGCACGTGTGGATCAGTGTGCTTGCACGTGTGTGTACACACTTCAATAAAAATACTGTTAACAGTGTGGGTTGCAAGGTGGTTCAGTGGTTATTGCTGTAACCTTACAGCCAGTTTCTGTTTTGAATCCAGTTTGGACATAGCCTTTCTGTATAGAATTTGCATGTTCCCCAAGTGAATGTGAGGGTTTCTCCTGGTACTCCACCTTTTTTCTGTTCAGTCCAAAGACATGCTCTTAAAGTCTTAAAGTCTCTAAAGTCTTTACACACCGTCCGTTATTTTCGGATCCGTTTTATCGGATCCGTAATCTGAAAAAAATGTCACGCACTCGGACCTTGCACACTGGGCCCGATGCGTTTTTATTTTACTTCACTGTGAAAATTCATGAAATGTGGCAAATAGTTTCGTACTGCGAGCCTGTGTCTCTGTCACTCCTTTAAAATCCTGCTGGATCCATCCTGACAGAGAGCTTCATACAGCACATGCTCATGCCTCATAGTGCTGATCCACATTGGAGAAACGGAGACCAATGTTATAATTCAATCTCAGTTATGACCTGTGAGTAGGTTACAACTTATGCCTTTATCTGTCATATTTCCATGGCTGATAACCACATAATACACTGGCAAACTTCGGTGTTTGAAGTGAGGTTTCGATGCAAGAGAGGGAGAGAGAGGGAGGGGTTTGGCAGGGGTGAGCGAGCAAGAGAGAATCAGGCAACAGGCGATGATCTGAACCCATCTATCTGTTATTTTTTTTATTTTTTATGGTTGATATCCACATAATAAATGAGCAATCTTTAGCATTTGAAGTGAGGGTCCAGTGTGAGAGAGAGCGAGAGAGAAAGAGAGAAGGGGGGCGTTGGGTGGGTATGAACAAACGAGGAGGATGCAGCGGGCACTGTTTTGAATCATCAGTCACCCATTTAAATGACTTGGAAAATTGAACCTGTTCCGAAAAAAATATGACAGACGAAAATTTCGTTGTCACTGTGCAAACATGATTATACCAACATGAGCCCGATTTTCTTTGTGAAAAATTTGGATAAAATAAACGGACTCACCATGCAAAGGCCTTTGGTCTTCAAGTTAACCATCTATACACCCATCCATTCAGCCCAGACATACCTTTCTCCAGCAACATTTTCCAGCCCTTCCCTGAGGATTCCAATGAGTTTCCAGGCCAGATGAGATATATAATCCCTTCAGCAAGTCCTGGGTCTACCCTAAGGCCTCCTCCCAGTTGGATGCACCTGGAAGACTTCCACAGGGAAGGATATTGATCAGATGCCCGGGCCAACTCAGCTGGCTCCTTTCAAGATGAAGGAGCAGAGGCTCTACTTCAAGCTCCCTCTTAATGCCCAAGCTCCTCACCCATCTCTAAGGCTGAGACCGGCAACCCTCCTGGCAATCTCATTTCGACACTTAAACCCATGTTCTCATTCTTTCAGTCACTGCCCAAAGCTCATGACCATAGGTGAGGGTTGGGAGGAGGATCACCCGGTAAACTAAGAGCTTTGCCTTCCGGCTTTGGTCCATCTTCACCACAGTGTCTGCACTACTGCCAATACTGTCCTAATCTGCCAGTCAATCTCACAGTCCATTCTACACTCACTTGTGAACAAGACCCTGAGATACCTGAACTCCTTCACCTGAGGCAGAGACTCACTCCCCACCCAGAGGGAGCTTTCTTTCCGGCAGAGAACCATGGCCTCAAACTTGGACGTGCTTACCCTTATCCCAACTGCTTTGCATTTAGCTATTAATCGCCCAAATGTCTGCTGAAAGTCCCCGGGTGGAGAGGCCAAAAGAACCACGTCGTATGCAAAAAGCAGAGATGACATGCTGTGGTCGTAAATTGAAAACTCTCCCTCCCGGCTACGCCCTCCAGATCCTGTCAATCGGAGATAAGGGGAAGCCCTGATGGAGGCCAACACACAATGGGAACATGTCTGATTTCGTGCCTAGGATAGGACACTGCTCTCACTCTCGGACCTGATGGCTCTCTGCAGTGCAGAACAAACTCCCATGCTCCCTCAAGAAGCCCTATAAGGGTAAAGAGCTGGTCCACTGTCCCATGAGCAGGCCGGTGTGATAAGTTAATCTGTAAGAAGTTCGCTAAAATACTTTAAGCACATTTCTTGGTAAAGGCACTTTTATACATGTAATACGTTTGTGAAAGTCTCCAAATCAAGATCAACCATTTCTGTCAGGATATTCATCAGTTGTTGAGTAATTTAGGCTCATGGCATTGTCATGCTTACTACTTAAAATCATGCCTCAATCACAGCTTTTTGGAACTTTTTACTAGATGAGTGGCTGTGAGATCTACCTTGCTTCTGTTGTAATCAGAATGAATGGCATGCTGGTGCCAAAAGTGAAAGTTTATGCCTGTTTCATCACATAAAGCTAAAGAGAGTACACAGCTGCTACACATGTCTGTATGTTTTATCACTGTTGTGGTCAGCCATCAGTACAGACGTTGACACTAGTAGCCTTGCCTTAAACCCTCCCATATTTTCAGGGACTTGCAGTGCTTTCAGTAAACACAGGAGGAGAGGGCCGACAAGTTCTTAGAAAATATACAGCGGTGAACTCTAAACACAACTGCCATACAACGCCTGAGACCAGCAGAGCCTGAACAGACGTCCTCTACTGACCTCATCACTCTGTGCAAGCTTTTCCTCGTTCAAGGTCTCTGTCATGTGTGCAGAGTGGAGATGTCCGGCTTTAGTTGGCAGGTATCAGCGCTTGTAAAGCAAACCATTGGAGAGTTTTAAAGCCGCTGAAAGCTTGGATTGAAATGTTACACAGTGATTCATATACGAATTCTGAGAGGTTTATTCAGCATCAACAAAAATTGAGAAAAATGTCAGTAAAACTCAGAAATATATGATATATACTCTTTAAGACTTAAGAAATATTCTTTCATGAAGGTTTAGCAGTCACTGTAAATAAGCCATTTAGGCCAAAATGCCCCCATAAAAGCTTTGTATGCAATTCCGTGATCAATGACAGCGCTGTAATGTTAGCTGGTACTATTTTAAAACAAAGCTAAACTAATCACCGACATCTTAAACTGAACTCAAGCCAGAAATGTGTGGTCAATAAACAGCCTAGCAATGATGCTTACATCAGATGTAAACAGACGATTTACTGCTACGACAGTATTGCTCAATTTGTGGAATTTATTGGCCAATTGTTGCATCAAATCTCCAAGCTTAACCATGCTCAAACTCAGACCTTAGAGCCCTAAAAGGGACAAGGACTGGAAATAAAAAAAGGAAAAAACATTCTCATTGCACCAGAAACTAAAGGGCTATTCAGTCAGGAGCACTCTTGTCATACATTCTACCAGTTTATTGCAAAATAGACGGAGCAGCTTTACTTGACAGAGAAGGCTCTGTTTAAAAGCTGTTCCTTGGGTTAGTCAAGCAGCATGCTTTGACTTTCCATGGAATGCATAGCTGTAAAACCCCCATATGTATAGATACCTTAATGACAATGCGTACTTAATACAATAAAATTAGTTCAAAAGAATTCAATATATATTAGCATGCATCTCAATATGATGGTGCAACAAGCTTTAAGCCATGAAGGAGGAGGCTGGGGTGGAGGAGGTTTAGCTTGGCCTGCAACAGCAGCATGGTGCAAGCAGGGATTAGTGTCATATTAAATGTCATATTAATGTCATATTTAAATGGACCTCTGTGTTGAGAAAAAAAGCTGCGATTGGCTGTGGGAGCTGGGAGGGGATAACTGGGATCATATGGCTGTCAGCTGATCATGGCTGGGCGTATGGCTACCATGTCCTGCATGAACTAACCTGAGGCTTCATTTCACAACCGCACAAAACCAATGAAAGTTTTGCATGTTATAGAGCTGCATGTTATAACAGTTCAAACTGTGTTATGTACCTTTAAGACATACTGTGTCGCTGATTTAGTAAATTAGCAGTGACACTGGAGGGTGCTTTTGTTTATCCGCGAAGTGAGAAATATATTGGGTACACTTGTATCACTGCTTTTGCCACTTGAGATATATAAAATTTCAAAATGAAATATCAAAAACAGCGAGTATAAACTGCATGGAAATTTTTTGCATCAGAAGAGGAGGGAGTGAAGCCTGAGAGAGCAAAAACACAGCCAGCTGTAGTGAGGTATTGATGTTAAGAGACCTTAGTTTGAGATAGAGATGGACGATTTGGTTCTGAAGAAAAACAGCACTGAATCTGTCATCTGCCAGTGGTTCCGATTTCAAACGAAAGACGTCGAACAAAACGCGGTAATCAGTCAATATGCCACAAGATTACGCCACAGGATTAACATAACACATTGCCAAAGAAGAAAGTAATGAACATAGTCTGTTTACGAGCCGTCTCTGTGAGAGAATCTGGGTCCATATACAGTATGCACTAATTAAACACTGATCCTCTCACTGTGACTCTGCCAAGGTATTTAGGAGCAGCACATCAATTTCACTCTGTCCTCGGGTGCAGTTGGACCAAAGCACATGCTCCGTTTTTTACAAATGTCAACACAAAGTCTTTGAGAGTGTCAGGAGCAATTGCACAGGCAATCTCCAGTTCAATGGTACTACTTCATGGGAGCTGCTGCTCTGCCTCTATGCAGCCTGTTAATCCCGCAAGACATTTTTCACCTCGACGAGAAATCTTGTGATGTTTTCTCATGGTACAGGATCTTGTCCCACCCCTAACCCCTTGATTCTCCCCTTTCCCAATTCTCCATTGACTAAAAGCCAAACTGCAGGAACACTTGCTACTGTGGCCAACAAGTGTGAACAAGCAGTCATGAATCTTCTGGGTAGGTTACCATTACATTTTATAAATTTCAGGTTCACATGTATGAAAAAGGCTCAACCTTTCTTGTTCTCCTCTTTTGCATGCATGTGTAACTCTTGTTGAGATATCTCTGGCTTAAAGAGATTGAAAACACAACTAAGCTTATGAGAAGAATGGCAGGAATTTTCTAATGCACACAATTCCATTGGACTAAATAAAAAAAAAAAAATCTGAAAGAAAAAAAAACTATTTTATTTCAGTTGTTACAGCAACAAATACTACAACATCAATATACAGGTTATATATGTTAATGATGCACACACATTGATTTCATGGATTAAAACAGCAGCTCTTGAATCAGTGACATCATGTGATTTAACACGTGTAGAGGGAGGTTTTTATTGTTTTAAATAAGTGCTGAATTAAAACATTTCACAAGTTTATATTAATATTTCTACTGTTAGGATTAAATATTGCATGGTTACATTAACATAGAAGTCAATAAAGTGGCCTATATTTAAGGGAAAAGTCTGCAAAATTAAAAAAGCCGTATAAAACACAATTTAAACTCGTAGGTTATTGTGCCTTTTCTAATGAAACATTTTCAATTCCTCAAAAGTTCAAAATTAGGACTCTTATAGGACTCAAATACAACCGAGTCCTCTGGGGTGTTCTTGTACTAGCAGTCAGTGATGACCATTGTTTTTATATATTTTTTAATGTGCTTTTATAAATAAAGTGGTTTGGATAGAAGTTAAGCAGGCACAGTTTATGTGATAATGTGAAAAAGCAATCCAGTTTAAGAATTTTCTTTCCTAAGGCGTATGAATACATTTCAATTGGACTTCATAAATCTTTATATGTTATTGATACTCTGCAGTCTCTAATCCCATGGCTAATAAATAGAATTTATGTCATATTCATGCAGCTGTATAAAACTGTCTCAGCGGTCTGGGGTGGAGGAAAAAAAGCCCTCAGTCAGCAGGCTGTAATGTGCTCAATACTCAATGGGCGCTTTATTGATCTACAACCATGGATACACACACAGGATGCTCAGCTGGCAGTGACTCCACGGTCATCATGTGTCGACTTAATGGTCGCTCTGCAGCAAATGTGCAGCTACCTGTTTAACTCCACACCAGTCTTTACAGGGTTTTAACTGTTTATGTTCATCTCTAAGTAGGCCTGTCTACAAAGACTTACATGACATGGAAAAAACTTTTCAGCCGCCTGACCATCACACCCACAGAGACTGTTATGACACTGTATTAAGAGTGTTTCTATGGGAGTTTGTGCCCATTCATTCTGCAGAGCATTTATGAGGTCTGGTGCTGATGTTGGACAAGAAGGCCTGGCTCACAGTCTCTGTTCTAGTTCATCCCATGGGGGTGAGGCCAGGGCTCGGTGCAGGCCAGTGAAGTTCTTCCAATCCAAACTAATCAAACTCTGTCTTTATAGACCTTGCTTTGTGCACTGAGGCACAGTCATGTTAGAATAGAAAAGGACCCTTCCCAAACTGTTGCCACAAATTTGGAAGCATAGCATTGTCCAAAATGTCTTGGTACACGGAAGCATTAAGATTTGCCTTCAATGGAGAGAAGGGGACTAGACCAAACACTGAAAAACAGCCTCATACCATTATCCTTTCTCCACCAACAAAATGTTCTCCCAACATCTAACAAACCCAGACTTGACTATTTGACCGCCCATTCCATAAAGCTCCTGCTGCACAGATTTTATGCTTACATTATTGCCACTGGAAGTTCAAAAATCTTCAGGGACAGAATCAGCAGAGTGTTGGTGACTTTAACACACCATGCACCTTAGAAGTTGTTATTCCCGCTCTGCTTCTGCTTTGTGGCTGAGTTGCTGTTGTTCCTAAATGCTTCAACTTTCTAATAATATGTAGATCATGTAATACTGCGGAATAGCCAGCAGGGATGAAATTTCACAAACTTTATTAATCTACAGAAGTGTAAAATAACAACGATATGAGATAATTCAATGGCCCTCTATAGTGGGACAGATGAAACTATCTGCTCATGAAAAAAAAAAACAAAACAAAACAAAAGTGGAAGAATAATAGTGCATTACTGAAGGATCTCAAGGAGTACAAAATTTAAGTAAAAAATTTACATGTTTGAAGTTGTACATAACTGGTGCAACCTACTGCAGACTGTCAGCAAAAATATTAGCTGTTTCTTTTTAATTTATATTTAATAACACTTCTTGTTAATACAGGATCTGTTTCTAACAAAGTGATTCACAGCATGTGACCAAAACAACTTTGTTCATATTTTCCTCACATTTTATAGGTCATCTGACAAGGAGAGGAAAGCAGAACATTATTTTTTTCTTAACAGGATACTTCTTACACGAGTCCAAATCAGCAAAGACGTTAGACAACCCTAGACCTAGGTTCAGCTAGGCTGCACCCCAGAGGTGCCAGAACAAAAAGTCCCCCAAATACAAAAAAAAAAAAACCATGGTATTAAAGTACTGAAACTTTCAACAAACCTCCTGCACAGTCTAGTCCAGATTCATCACCAAAAAAGCCCACCATAAGTCATTTCAAAAAGATTTAATTCCTTTCATAAAAAGATTACCTAATGGTCAGGTTGTTTCTCTAAATTTATTCTGAGACTTTTGTGGGATTTTCAGGGGGCTAAATTTAGGTGACACTGATTTTCTGAGAACAAATTCTTTCTGCTTGAGGTCACATTAAAATGCAAAATGTTATTTCCAAACTTTTTTACAGCCTCCTCTCATATGATGGAAAGCCCTGCAGGTGATGCGGCTCTCCTATCGGAGAGGATCTCTCTCTGAGGTTCTACTACACAAACACATCTTTGTCCACTTGTGACTCAGAGACATATCTATAGTAAGGGACAGAATCAGCTGCTTAAGAGCACGACTCAAACTCAGCTCTAAAGTTTTTTCAGTAAAACTCTCCCATGACTGAACAAACAAGTAGCTCAGCTTGTAAGGATTATTAAACTCAGTGAATGATGCATGATGTAATCATCAACTGCGATCAGAATGGCGTCTTAGGATTGGTTCTTTGATAACTGGTTATAGTTTGGTTATTAAATAACAAAATGATCTACATGGGTCCTGTTGGCGCCACCCTGGGGTGTTTGGAACTAATGCTAGCTGTGAGGCTAATCAGCTCCTTCTAAAACATCTCTCCGCCCGACTGTGTCTTCACCCTCCCTGCTGTCAGAATCAGGTTCATCTCACTGTAAATCTCTTGGCTACAATTTAACATCACTCCCTGTCATCACACCGTGACACTTCCCCACCAAGACCTGACAACTCCTATTTCCCAGCAGTCCTGAGTCCTGGGCCAGACTGCCGCACAGCCAACTCAGCAGAGCTAAAGACCGTTTTCACAGCTGTGTGGGTTTTTAACATATAAAAGTTGTGTTTTTGGACGGTCCCTGGAAACACTCAGTGCATGTACCCTCTCTCGTTTGTCATTTCAGTTGGTATCATTTCCCTTGTGAATGGCAAAGGGCAAAAAACACAGGACAAATACTGTCGCATCCACCTCACATACACAGCTAATAGAATTAAATGGTTTATATTTAGAAGTAATGAACACTTTCACATTTTTTTCAGCTGTACACGGAAGTATCTGACTAAACTATGATAAAACACATCAGTGCTGGTGTTATTTCTGACATTTGCACCAAACTGATAAAAATCTGCATTTGATGACTTTTAATTAGCCCAAACGGACATCTGCTTTGAAAAATCTTTTCTAAAAAGGCGCGGCTTATGTGACATAGAATCCTACCATCAATAGGTTTCTATGTCACAAACTCTGGTAGAATGTTACCGCCCCTTACTGACTTTACCATTCAGAGACCACTCCCACCCCCTCTGTACCTGCACTGCTTCGGCTCTGAGAGTTCCATGCCTTAAGCGCAAATTGAATTTTCAAATATACTGATTTACAAAAAAATGGAAAAAATAGTAAAGCGCATTAATATTTCTTGATTAATATGTCAAATTATAGTTACTCACTTGCATTCCTGAACAGAAAAATGAGTTTTAGTGGTTGAATGTTATGCTTGATTAATTTCTGACCTCCCAGAGAAGCCCAGTGAGCCACCTCAAATTTGGGTGAATTCAGTTTGAAATTCCTCATTCCTGTTCAAAATGGTAAAATGTGGAGAGCTCACTGAAAATTAAAGAGTCCACATTAAAGCACTTCATGATACTGGATGGTCTCTGAGACAAATATGACAGGTGGTCTAATAAATTTATTAAGCACTGTATATATATATATATATATATATATATATATATTTTTTTTTTTTTTTCCCCTCCCTCCTCTCAGTACCAACCTGCCCAATTTCTATGCATGTTTTGAAATCCTGAAATGGGCGGAGTTAGCTTTGAGCTGAAGGTTCACTTACACTTTAAAGGAATAGTTTGGTATTTTTTAAGTTTGGTTGTACTAGGTCAGTACTAGTTAACCACAGGAGACGCTGGTCAGCTCAGCCCCTCTGTTGAGAAATCCTCAGAAAAATTTGAATGTCAGTCTGACCATCATGAGGTTAAATTGTGTGTTCCCGTGTGGATCCGTCTGTATGGCAGAGGGCTCAGATGAGTCAGGAGAGGCCTCGGCATGGGAGCAGCAGAGGGTTTGGGATTTGTTAATTACCTCATGACAGTGTGTGGTTTGGAGTAAACATTGCCACTGGGACAGGGGGCTGCAGAAGTGTGATGGTCACATAAAATCAACAGGGATTGTGGGAAGTTGTGTTAAGAAATAGGCTGCAATAAGTCTTAAAACGCCTTTCTTATCATTTTTCCATGGTGCCGTTACAGTTAGGATTTTTTTTGCACAAAAACTTGTGAGTCTGGAGGAAAAAGGGACAAAAGTATTTGGCCACACTTGATTCTCTTTATTATCAAATTCATGTGTTTCAATCAGACCTGTAGCCACAGGTGTATAAAGCCAAGCACCTAGCCAGGCAGTATCCATTTGCAAACATTTGGGAAGGTACTTCTGCAAAATGCAACAGTGGCACTATGATGCATGTAAGGGCCTTTCTGCAGGCATTTTTTCAAACCTTCAAGTGCTACCGAATACAAAAATACCTGCATCTTTTTATGTGATTACAGGGCTGTACAGTCTGACGTGTGCTTTGCACATGCTACAAGAAAACAGGTCTGTTTTAGAGGTTTTCTTACCTCATTGCACTTGTGCAGACATGACGGAGTGGGAGAAATGTGTGCACACCAGGCTCAGATGTGACTTAAGGTTTGGAGATTTGAAATTCATACTCAGTCCTTTTATTTTATATTTCTGGCACATTTTATATTCAAGTGGAATGTCATTTCCTCTCATCATGCGTGTCCCTCCTCATCTGGAGTGTGAGCAGCACCACTCCACAGCTGATATAATGGTAAGTGACCTGCATCAGCTGACAGACGGGGCAGGCTCATGACATATGCGGTATAGGTGTGTCGTCACGTTTAAGAAGAGCGTTTTGCTAACAGGTTTATTTTGCACTTTTACCTCCAATGTAGCCAATGCCGTAACTACACTGTGTTTGAGAGAATAGAGGGATCTGTTGATGACACACCAACATCTGCCTGCCGACCTGAAGCCTAAACCTAATTCAATACAACAGCATGAAGAAGTATGCAACAACAATCAAAGAAAACAAAGCACATTTGTGATACCACCAAACAAAAGATTCAAATCTGGAGGCTTTTCCAGCAACCGCAGACAGTAACACACCCTTTCACTAACACACACTGGTGTGCATGTGTACAGAAAAACTGATTTATGTAATCCAATGTAGCCCATCACATGATAAGTGAGAACGGGACTGGCTGCAGGGACTGCTTCCAGGAAGCTGTGGCTATCTCGGTGACGATCACATGACAACAGGACCTGCTGCTGCTCACAAAATACAAAACCTATCTGAACTCTAAAACATTTTTCTGTAAAAACAGACACAGGAATACATCTTTAGAATTAATTCACTTATCTTATTTTAGGAATACAATCAGGAAAATGGTCTGATTCTTCAAAAAGAGTCAAGAAATATGACTAAGAAATTTAAAAGTCATGTTATCCAAACACAGCGACCGACCAGAAATAAGACATTTTTATCCAAGGAACTGGACATGCCAGATGGACTGTTTCATACACCGTAACCATCGCATGGATTTATTTCACGTTCATCTGGAAACCTCTCATACAAAGAATCTGGGAAGGGCTGGAATTTGCAACAAATTCTTGGAAGGTGATTGGGCGATGCTCTGTCCATCACATTCATTATGGGCCAACCAGAGTGACAAAAAAGAGGTAGTAGGCATGCACAGCCCTGGAAGAAAACTGAGCTTGACAAGCCGACACTGTCATAGCTGATGAACAGTGGAGCTTGTTGGTGGATATAAATCATGCTGCTCCAAGTGCAAAAACCTCTTTTCAGCCAAAGGAAGCATTTGGCGTGGTCTTTGCTCTTGTTTAGTAAAGAAATTAAGTCTCGGTGTGATACTATACTGCTACTATACTATAGCTACATCAAAGATAAATGCTACACCAGCAGCAGCCATTGCTAACAGCTTCCAGTGCAACTAAACCATAACTACGGTCTTGTTCTCCTCAAATCAATCTGATTGGTCAGGTCCACTTTCAGACCTGGCACAATTGTTTCAAGTGGGGTATTTGCAAGATGGATTTCCTGATGACAGACAAGGAGTCTGGCCAATCTGTATGTGTTGTAAAGGTTATTATAATTCAAATGGATGCAGCCAAGGAAAGGAAGTGAGCTATCGAGTGATCCAACAGGGGACCAAGAGAGATAAAAATCTATACAGAGATAGACTTGAAGCACCATTAGAGAACTGGCAGGATGAAAACAGAAAGGAACAATATGAAGAATTTTTGCACTGAAAATCTCATTTTTTCAAAAATAACAAAACATAAAATATATTTTTACAAGTGAGTACTTAAGTGACCTTAAGTTGAACTGGAATGTGTCTTCATGACTGCTGAATAAAAAATCAGGATCTGCTACTGAAAGCTTTCACACACTGATTGGATGGGATATTTCACATCAGTTTAGGTAACAGTCAGTGTTTGAGGGTGACTGGGCAAATGTTCTGTCACAGTCCTTATGGGCCAATTTGAGCAACAAAATGTATGATGCATAGTAGACATGCATCCCCAGGAAGCAAACTAAACTAAATAAAAAAATCCCACAAGGGTAGAATGTGAGAAAAGGATGGAGTGTGACTCTTTAATACCTATGGTAATACAGAGGAAACGGAGGGTCAGACGTAAACCACTCATATTTTCTTTGTTTTAGCAGTATTGATGTCTGCTTTACATTCATGATTTTCCCTAGAATTATATATATAATCTGTACACATGTCTATATATATAATTATGTATGTATAAATGTGTTCATAGGTATACATATAAATGTCTCCCCTATCCCATTTGTAATATATTCAACATGCACATAACAGCTGTAAACAGTATTTATATATGTTTTTGATTTGTAAGTTACATTTCTATATTTCTTATTTGTATTTATTCACTGTACTAATTGAATGCTCTTTAAACTCTCATGTGCTTTGTTTACTCCACTCTTGCTGCTGTAAATTTGGAATTTCCCCTTGCCGGACTAATAAAGAAATAGCTTATCTCTTATCTTAGAATTACCTGGAAGTGTCAAACAAAGTCCATCATGTTTTACTGGCAGTGCCAGTGGTGACACTGCTTTGATTCAGACTTGCTTTAATGTATAAACTGATGATTTGAGTACATTTATTTACAGACTTAATGCTTCAGAAACTCAACCTCCAACTGGATTTATTAAACAAAATCTTGCACTAAGTTTACCAAACTGAGCTGTGGATTCTTTGATACAGTTGGCTGTTTGAAAAACAGAAAAACACATTATTCATTGCAAATATGAATTATCCTGTCTTTTATGTGGATCTATAGTCTCTAAAAGTCTGATTTTATTTGAAACAAATCAGCGCTACTTCTGTGAGTGCTGGGCAGCCAAGACTGAAAATGTACAAAGCACTTCAGTGATATTTTCCATCATGGTCAGGACTGCATGGTAAATATATGGTTGTTGTCCAGTATCATGTTACTTTTACTACATGCTGTTTGCAAACTCAGCACCATTTCCACACAATACTGAGAGAGCGAAAGCATTCTGCCCTCTGATACTTACAGGATACATTTCTTACGAAATTTTGATGAGAAACAATGATTTCCAACATTTTGTTGATGTTGGAGTCTTTGCCAGCGACACCTCACTGTTATGTATGACAGGATAATTTCCCTAAATCAGTCTGTCAATCTGAATCACACTATATGGATAAAAGTATTCAGCTGCCTGACCATCACTCCAGCAGGGACTGCAATGACACAATACGGAGTTGGCTCCCTTTTTGCAGCTTTAACAGCTCTTCTTGGAAGACATGATTTTGAGGCTTTTTGAGGTAATTTGTGCCCATTCATTCATTAAATATCTCAATCACCCCCTTGTGGCTTGTAGTGCCACATTATGTAATAACGCCTCAATATGTAATAATATTGTAAATTTTCAATTTATTATGCAATAATGCCCCAATATGCAATAATGTCATAAATCTTCAATTCATTACGTAATAATGCCGCATTTTGCAAGCCACTTAGCAGTTAGGGTTAGGGCGTTATTACATAATGTGGCGCTACATGGCTTGCAGCAGCATAGCGATGTAACTGTGTGAATAGGGACTGAGTTCACTGCTAAGGCTAAAAATACGGTACATTTAAAAGAAAATACAATTATTTAGACAAAATTGTTTCTTTTATTTAGTTCATTTTACACACCGACCCTCACAGTGTCTAAACAGACATAAGCTGACCCTTGTACAAACATAGTTGATGACCCTTGGTTTAGACTTTGTTTATTCCAAACAGGAGAGGACTAGCTCTACTGGACATAATCTTGTGTTACTTTTTCAAATCAAGAGCCCCCTGCCAGAGATATTTACATACTGCACATTTACTGTAACAAGCATTTCATATTTAACATTTTATTGTTGCATTGGCATCTATTTTCACTCATTACAAGCAACCCAGGCTTTAGTCTTGTGATTTCTTGAAATATGATGTTTATCTGAACTGATGGAAGTATAATGAGATATTTCTGACCAGAAACGAGATAAATACACTAGCTCGGATTTGAGTTTTTGCAGTGTACAGTATCAGGTCTCATGATAAACGAAACACGAGCCGATCGTTTTCCTCCTTCCTGCCCTGCAATGACATTTATGAATCATCATTCAGCCCTGCACAGGCTTCATCTACACTGCCCTAGACAACATGAATGAAATAAGTTTGCCCTGGTTGGCGCCAACGAGAATGATTACCATGAGGGCTTCTGTTTGATAGCTGTCAACATAAACACGCACATGCACGCACTCATATATACTGTATACTGCTTCACATGCAGGCTTACAGTAGAGGATTTAATGTCTCTGTGTGCACTACCATCTGCAGTATGTCAAGTTTAAAGATGTATGGATGTGTTTTAAATAAAATATAGAGTAGGCTAAGAAAATATCATTTACACTAACATGTTAATGTAGAGGGAAAAAGACCAGCACCCAGGACAAATGCTTTGTAAAAATATTGTTTCCAGTAAGAACCATTAACAGAAATATGTTTATTGACTCAAAGATGATCTATTTGAAATGTTAAGTCCAAATGGAGAACTATTTTTTCATTTTTTATTTATTTAAAATTATGCTGTTACCTGTTTAATATCACAGCAGAAAAAACAGTAAAACTACACACTCAGTATTGGGCAATTTATTGTATTTCATTATTTAAAATTGCAGGCAAACTCATGCACAACATTTAGATTAAATTGCAGTATGGCCTGCTGCAATTTTCCAATTGCAGAAGGTGCTATATTTCTTTAACCTGAAATGTGTCTCAGAGTATCAGTTTGAATTGTTTTTGCAGCAGAGAGTTATACTCTGCACATCATGCAAACATTCAAATGTCATTTTCTTAGAACACTTTACAAAAAAATCCTACGTTCCTCCTTTTTGTAGATTTTTTTCCAAATCAAAATGAGAATGACATAAAAATGATCACTCCTTTCAACACAACAATTTGTATTGAGTTTGCAAAATGAATCAAAACAAACAAAATTAGATATTTTTTCAGAATTGTTCAGACTTGGTTTAGTTTCTCAAACACATGTGAGAGAAAACTTTGGCGTTTTGGAAATGTTACAACAAAAGAAGTAATAAAAAAAATTGTCATCAGTATTGTTATTCATCCCAACCTTTTATTTATTTTTAGTGCATCTCTCTACTATTATAGGGATGGATGGTATTGGATTTTTGCAGATATCCATTATGCCAGTATGCTGATATTTTAAATGCACTTTAGCTGATACTGATACAAACACACCTTTTTTGAATAATTTTGAAAAGTACATAAGCTGAGGAACTTAAAAAATAATCACACATATCAAATAACAGTTGTATTATTGGGGAAAAAAATCATAAATAGATTATTTTTCCAAATTTTTCAGCCCTATTATTAAGAATAAAGTTAAGATAATTTCTCTTCACTGTTTAACACCTAAAAAATAATTTAAATCTTTTTAAACTCGCACTGCTGTGAACCACAACCATTGGAGCATGTTTAACTGTTTAGAGTTCTTTGATGGAGAGGTTTAATTTGACATTTTTGCCCGCCATCATTAACACAAGTTCTGTCATCACTTTTAAAGCATCTTCACACACAGGCAGTGGTGCTGCTGCCGGAAACAGACACACACTCTTAAGACATTTGTTAAATGTGGGCTCGCTATCAAAGTTACTATAGTTTGTGACATTTCATTAGCTTTTATTTCTGTAATTTTTACAAGTCAATTGCAATTTAGTTTGAATTAGTTTTTACTGCTGATGTGTTAGTTCAGTTTTTTTTTTTTTTTTTTTTGCAAAAATACTTCATTTTAGTTTTGTTTTAATTTGTTTAAGTGTTAGTTTTAGGTCTTTTTTTAGGATATATGTCAGGGCTGAGTGAATATCATAATTTTCAAAAACATATATGAACAGACAATTCTTCAGTTATGTTTTATTTCTTTATAGATTATGTTTGAATACTCTAGACATAAAACTACCACTGAGTGAAGTCTTAACCGATCAAATCAGGAAATTTTACACTCCCTAGATTTGCATGTTGTTGCCAGTCAAGTGGGTGTGTCAAGGACTAAAACTTAGTATGGTTTGTCTCTTTTTATTTTAATGTAGTTATTTTTGTAAGCGCACTATACAGTTTTGGTTCGTTTTTGTTTTTTGGTAAAGCTTCATTTTTAATTTAGTTTCAGTTAACTAAAATTATTTTTGAATTTTAGTTTTAGTTATTTAGTTAGTTTTGGGGAATTATGATAACCTTGCTCGCTTGCCTGCTAGTCATTTCAGATAATTAATTTGGAATTTCTTATTCTCTGATTACACCTGTTTTAATTGACTTTAATGTTCCATTTCTGTTCTATTTATATTATGTCTTTTTTGTTAATACACTTTATATCTTTAGAATATGTTTGATATATTTGTTATATTCTTTATTGTTATCACGCATTTTTCCTTCATTTGCTATCATGATATCATTGTAAATGAAGGCTCGCCCTCAATGATTTTCAAGTGTAAATAAAGATTACAATAATATATGTAGTACTTTATTTTTGTCTTTGTTTTGGAAAGGACAGTTGAAAAGAGATGAGAAATACTGGATAAGAGAGGGGGCTAAAGAGCACTATAGACGTGTGCTAAAGAGTGCAGAGACCTGAAATCAATCCTGTGATCAGTGCCTCAAAGACTACAAGCTGTCTCTGGGTGCCTGCACTACCAACTGGGCTAAACTGGCCCCCATAGCACCTTTTCTAATGATGGTAATCAAAGGACAACTATGGCCTTTTAAAATACCCAGAGATACGGTATCTCCACCTTATTATCAGTGACCTCTCTCTCTTTTTTGGTTCGAATATATCGAAGGACGATACGTTTTTGTACCTTGTACTAATCAGCAAAGGAGATATTGGAGATTTCATCATTTTTGAAACATGTGGTATATAAGAGTAGAAAATTAGAAATATTGGGTTATTAGAATAACAATTTATGACAGCCTCATCATTGAGAAATGCTGCCAATATTTTGGAACAATTCAGACAGTTTGCATGAGGTTGTCTGCAACATTTTATCATCAAAAATGATAAGATTGGGTTTTCTTGACTTCTATTTTGTTTGCCATGGTCTGAAACAGTTAAAAACACTGTTAGAATTTTTACTAAAATCATGTCAAAATGTATAATCCTGGTACTGGGACAAACATTTGTTGTTTCTTTACAGAAACATAGTAGTAATTATGGACTGTTTTTTGCTATTTGGCGAAAAAATGCTGTGATGTGTTTTTTAGTTCATATTTCCCAGCCCTAGTCTGCAGAACTCATGTTGAAAGCAGCTCCAAAATATGACAAAACCATCCTCCGCCAGGCCCCCCCCCCCTTCACTTCAACACACCCACACCCTGAGCCAGCACAACCCCCTCCCCATCACCGCCACCACCACCATCCCTGCCCCTCCCCTGGGCCCCCCTTCAGCCGGCTGCATGTCTCTGGAGGTCGCCTCTGACGTCAGCAGCTCGACTGGGCCGAGTGCCAGCTCTGTGGGCCCTTGATGGATGCGGTTGGTCTGAGAAACAGTCCACTGTGTGTGGAGCGCACGGCACAGACTCAACCCAGCCCGCTCAAACACATCTAATGACCCGTAAACACTCAACAGGCCCGCTCCCTCTCCCTCTCTCCTGTCTATCACACACACTGACGATTAAAGGAGACACATGTGAAGATGAGTGATTTGTTCTGCAAATGCCCAGGATAATAAAAACAACCAGCAGCCTGCCTCAGCTCTGCTTATTCCCCGTTCTTTAAGAGGAAAGGTTTCACTCTTAAGTGCAATAAAAGCAACAGTTGACGTGGCTGCAGAGCTCTAGTGCGGCCTGAATTTGTGGTTCGGAATCTTTATGGGATTATGTGAGCTAAAAAGAACAAACATTCAACCAAAGCAAAATATCACAGAAATTACAACCCTGCGTCAACATACTAAAATCCGCTGATCCAATCATTATGCCACAGTGATCCAAAGAGCTGCAGCTTTGTGTTTCCATCACTGTGTGTGTGGGAGTGGGTATACCTGCAGGCCTGCTGCTGGTCTTCCTCTTCAGCCATCTGTCCAATGTCTCTGCACTCACGCTCTCCAACACAAAGTCGTCCAGCATCTGGGGGTGCAGCGAGAGGTAGGCCTTCACTTTCTCATCTGTCAAACCTAAAGGAGCAGAACACACAACATGACTTATAGTCCACACGCTGCTCAGCTTCAATCGGGACTAAGTACAGTAGAAACATTCAAAAGAAATTAACAGGCAGTGCAAGTGCTCAAATTTTACAAGCTGTGCTCGTCTAATTTCTAGTAAAGAAATCTCACAATTCATATCAGCCACTTCCACTTAACAAATTATGATATAGGTTTTTTTTTTAAGATATTGATTGATTGAAAGAGTGACATTCTCTAGAGGACCAAGTATAATGCATGAGAAAAATTCTGTCATTTTTGAAATTTCATGAAAAATTCCACACATAGACTATTTGACTTCTGCCTTGCAGAAGATTTCATTGACTTCTTTCAGGGTTTTAAATGGATTAGCAACATCATATCATTTTGACCTTACATAAACTTGACTTGACTGCCCCAAAGCAGCTCACCAGTGTTAATATGGACAAGCAGCTACACGAACTGTTAGCTCTGGTCATGTATTGTTATCACTATCATTTACCACAGTAGGCAAAGATACAGTCTAACAATGAGGCTTACCTGGCTGCTTCTTTAAAGCTGGAGATGTTGGATTGTGACGTTTTTAGGTTAATTCTGCTTTCTCAGCACTGAGTTTTCTCAATGCATCATCATTAGAAGAAATTAATAATGCTTTGTGCAACTGGCTACCATAGGGTTTGACTGACAGCGTTCACACCCGAACAAATGAACACTGAACGCACCAGAATTTTCTTCTCTACCTCAATATTCTTTTTTCTACATCTTATCACGTACATGATATATGGGTCAACCACCTAGATAAACACTATTTGGACAAAAGTGTTTGGCCAAACCTGTTAACTACTGAATCCAGGCATGTTGCCACAAGTGAATAAAATCAAGCACCTAGCCATGCAGTCTCCATTTGCAAACATTTGTGATAAAATGGGTCATTCTGAAGAGCTCAGTTAGTTCAAGTGTGGTACTGTGGTGGTTGCCACCTTTGCAATAAGACAGAGAAATTTCATCCCTGCTGGATATTCCACAGTCAACTGTATATGATATTAGAAGAAAGAGGAAGTGGTTAGGAACAAGAGCAACTCAGCCACCAAGCAGAAGACAACGAAAAATCACAGAGTGGGGTCAACAACTGTTAAGGCACATGGTGTATAAAAGTCACCAACATTCTGCTGTTTCCATAGAGTTCTGAACTTCCACTGGCATTAATGTAAGCACAAAAACTTCACAGAATGAGTTTCCATGGCTGAACATCTGCATGCAAGCCTCACTTCACCAAGTCCAATGCCAAGCATTGGATGGAGAGGTTTACAGCACACCGACACAGGACTGTGGAGCAGTGCAAATGTGGTCTGTGGAGTGATGAATTGTGTTTCTCTGTTTGGCAGATGGTGGAGCTTGGGTGTGGTGGATCCAAGGAGAACATTACCTGCCTGACTGCACTGTGCCTACTGTGAAGTTTGGTGGAGGAGAGATAATGGTATGTGGCTGTTTTTCCAGGGTTTTGGCTTGACCCCTTATCTCCAGTGAAGGCCAATCTTAATGCTTCAGCAAACCAGCACATTTCGGAAAATGCAATGCTTCAGACTCTGTGGAAACAGTTTGAGGAAGGCCTTTTTCTGGTCCAACATGACTGTGCCCTAGTGCACAAAGCAGGGACAATAAAGATGTGGTTTGATGAATTAAGTGTGGAAGAACTTGACTGGCCTGCACAGAGGCCTGACCTCTACCCCTGCTTGTCCGACATCAGTGCCTGACCTCATAAATGCTCTACAGAGTGAATTGGCAAAAACTCCCACAGAAACACAAAATGTCGTAGAGTGCATCAACGCTATATGAAAGTGCATGTATTTGAAGACAATGTCATTGCAGTCCCTGCTGGTGAAATAGACAGGCAGTCGAATACTTTTCTCTATATAATGTATTTACAGTCACCACTCTGTATTTGCCAACCATCTTTTCTTTCTTTTCTATAGTACCATCGATGAACAAGAGAATAGTGTCCACTACTACATTGCTCCAGTAAATGCACCGTTTGAGAAGAAAAGGCTCACGCTCAATATAAAACTTCTTTCTCTGAAGTTACTATTACTTTTAATAATACAAGCAATGTGGGCATTACTTTTTATGTTGTCTTAGGGCTGACGAACGGTGACTTTTTTTTTTTTGAACTTTCTTTTTATTTAACCTTTATATAAATATACAACATTCAGTAGATGCTTTCAATCATACACTTGTTAGTCCTTTGCATGACATTACTCTTTGTTTTAGTTTTTTACATAAGTCCCATCCTATAATTCTTAAACTAGTCCCGATTAGAGGCCACTCCAAATACCTCTATACCTATTACACAGACATAGACCCAAACTTAATTACATCTACTGTATCCAGATATATAGCTGTGAGTACTTATACAAACCCAAGTCTACACAGTTATTACCAAAACAGTAACTTTCCAAAGATGGGTACAGATATCTTTACACATTCCCACACATACTGAATAGAAATGATTGTATTGAACTGAACAAGCGTATTTAAATGAAATACAGATAAACTAACAATGAAAAATCAATTAAAGAAATAAAAGTAGAGGTGACTAGAGTCCAGGCATTGCATGAATAACCAGAGACCATTTTTCAAAAAAATCTATCTGATTTCAATTGTAGCCTTGCTGTGATTTTTTCCATAATCAGAACGTTCCTTAGTCTTTCTCTCCATGCTGTTATGCTAGGAGGTTGTGGTTTCAGCCAGGATGCTGTTATTGTTTTCTTTGCAATTAGAAGCAAAATTCTCAACAAGTAAATCAGATGGAGTCTTCTGGGGCTACACCCAGTATGAAAAGTGAAGGATCCATTGTAAAAGTAATGCCCTGAATCTGTCTGATTTCGTTTTGAATGTTTTTCCAAAAGCCTATGATTCTGGGACAGTCCCAGAATATGTGTGTAAAACTCCCGACCTGTCCACAACCTCTCCAGCACAGCTCAGATGTATTACTGTATCTTGAAGTAATGAATGGAGTGTTAAAATAACGCATGTTTACTTTCCTGTTAAATCCCCTCCACACTGGACTATTTGTTAGTTTATGTCCCTCCTTAAAGAGTCCTCCCACTTTTCATCCATTATGATAATGTTTGCCCCAATTCCCATTTCTCTTTGACCCTCAAGTTGTCCTCCGATTCATTTGTAGTGCTTTATAAATCTTTGAACTAACACCTTTTTTTGCCTGTTTCTGTAAATGCCATAAACACTTCTTTAGATGGTGTTTTACAGATGTTACCCTGTTCTTCATGTTTCTGAAGATAACTTCTTAGTTGTAAATATTTGTAAAAATCTTGTGTTGGTAGATTTAATTCCCTTCTGAGCTGTTCAAATGACTTCATGGTTTGTCCTGTGAATACCTGAGCGATGTATTGGTGACAAATTTTAATTAAGATTAATCTCAGAATTTCTGTAGCTAATCGTAATTAATCTCACCTTTTTGTCTCACCTTTTTGTCTCATGTAGAAGTTCTGCAATATAACTCTTAAAACTGTTTTATTTATTTCTTTAAATGTATTCAGTACTGCCTTAAACTAAGGGTAACAGATTTCCTGTTTGGATACAGACCTTTTATCTTTTTTTCTTTAAAGAAAATGAGGAATTTCAGGTAGATTCAAGATTATAAGACATTAACAAACCACAGAAAAATAACTCATTGACATAACAGAACAATAGAAAGGTAAATGTCTGATAACAGAAGATGTAGATGACTAAACTGTTCACTGAGCTGTCTGTGAGGATTTTAGGGTGAAATGAGGCATCTTTTCTGCATATTCCATCTCAGAAGATAAATCTCAGCTTCAGTGTCACACTGGATTGAAACATAGAAAAAGTGGAGGTCTTTCAATTAGTGAGATGCTCATTAATCACACAGAGAGACATAATTTCACTTTTTCCCCCTTGAAATCAAAGGAAACATGTTTGCTTTTCTAAAACGAAAGCTGAGTTTTTGTCTATTCTTGATAAAACCATGTCACTATAGTTTTAAAGAGGTTTTTCCTCAATCATCAGTACATTTATAAAAATGCACTATTTGTATTATTATACTATTAACAGATCATTTCTAACTCAGGTGGAAAAGACGTCATGACGATGCCATTTACAGTCCTGTTTAAGATGTATGTTGTTCCTGACAGTCATCTAAACAAATGCACAGATTACAGACAGCCGGAGGTCATGTGTTTCTCTTTACTGTGAGCTGAGATCGACGGTGGCAGCAGCAGCATGCCGGCTCCAGCTCCAGCTCTCAGATAGCCGTACTAGCTCACTCATGTTTACTGTAAAGCTGTGTCTCCAGGGATTGGAGCCCCCAACAGAGGCAGCAGGATAAAGGAGGACTCGATTGTGCTTAATAGGCAATTAGGTTCTTGAGAGCTCACTAAGTGCTGCTGTTTACTGTCTTTGTTGTCAGGGAAAGAAGCCATTTACCAGACCATCGTTGAGGGAAAGTTGTTTTTAATACAGCCGCTGGCGTCTGAGAGGCCGTCACGATGTACTAGGAAACCATCCTGTTTAGGTCACGCACAAACCGAGTGTGTGTCTGAAACACGGGCTGTCTAAAATCAGCCGGGAGACATCATCTAATCAGGAGACGAAGCAGCCATGAAATGCAACCAAATGTGATAATTCCTAGAGAAGGGAAACAAAGCCAACAGCTCTGCAGGATCAGTGTGTTATGGTATAGTTCACACTCACTGAATCAGTCATCAGATAACACAGATGAGCAGGTCCATGAATTCAACAGATCCCATCACTTCTGTGAGGCTCTCTCACGAAATGTCTGCTTATCAGGAGCATCTGTGTAGACTCCCTTTGAGCATGAATCACAGGAGGACATGCAGCTGGAAGGCATGTGTTCAGCCGTCATACACAAACACAGACACAGCATGAAAATATCACTAAGTAGACCGTCTCTCTGAGATCCTGGATGATACCAGGGCGGTGAACGGCTGCAGAACTTTGGACAGCAGAGCTGACATAAAAGTCTTCTATTAGCCATAAATTTTTAGTAGCATTGATAGATTTTCAAATGAGATAAAAGGTGAGAGAAAATCATTTTTACCAATAACTGTCATATCCATGCTGATACAGAAAAAAGTGTCAGCCTTAATGCTCAGCAAAAGATTGTTTAGAACCACTGGCTATAGTTTGCCTATTGACCATGAGATATTTTATTTGAAATATTCAGATTAAATGGGAGTGCATAATTTGATTTAATTTAGTATTTTTATATAAACTGTAAAAATCAAATGATACTGATACCTGTTTGATATCACAACAACGAAGTCCTAGACCCCAAATATTATTTTATATTACCAGAAATTGCAGTCACACCTCTGAACCCTTTCTAAATTGCACAAATATGTTAGCAATAATTTGAAAAGTGGTTTTACATGGGGGTCAGGACCTCCTGGGGGATTACAATGAAAATATATCAATAATTAATGCTGAAATTAAAGGAATTTTTAAATTACTAAAAATGTAAATCTGCTCATGACTATTCTTGAATTTGCACGGTTCCATTCAACTAAGCTTCAGGACCTTTAGAGTACAGCAGGGGTCCCGGGACTCTGGCTCTCTTATTTTGGGCTGAAAAGTTTGAGAACCTTTGCTTTAGACAGTGCCCTCTCACTTGGCTGAAAATATGACTGAAGATAATTAAATATCATTACTTTTGATGCCTCAGATCATTAAAACAATGCATCATTTCGAAAGTCTGCTGTCTTGAATTTTTAAAAAAAGTCCAATATGACTTCTATTTCTACGAAAGAGGTTTGATTTTTACTGACTTAATATATTATATAAGTTTGTATTTCTTTAAGTCTTTACAGATAAAATATGAAAAAATATGAAAAAATATATATCATAAGTGTTGGCTGCAACAAGTTTGGAGAAATAAACATATCAGATATTGGAAAAAAATCCAATATTGTGTCCCTAAAATTTAAATATTTTAATGTGAGGTTTTTCTAGTATTGCTCAGCCCTGATCTTTTTTTAATTGAATAACAAAAACAAAAACAGTCAAATAAGTGAGACCCAAATTGACCAAATGCCATGTGCCAGTGTTGGAAATTTTGCTGAATATATTACATACAATTATCAATTAAATAAAACATGAAAAAAATTTCCCATTTAGACCAAAACAAAAAGACCAAAAGAGATGATCTTTTAGTCAGTCAGCACAGCACAGTCAGTGGTTCTTATTGTAAACAACCTTTTAACCAAGCATTAGGCCTGACATAAACTTGGTAAATGGACTTAAGCTTGTATAAGGCTTTTTATTTATTTATTTGATTAGAAAAGTGCACATAAATCGACATATCTGCTGTACACGTCAATGTAAATATGCCAGGATTAACCTCAAAGCAGGTAATTACAAAAAAAGGCATCAAACAGGTTTTAAATTCAGGATAACTCACAGCACAGTTCACAAGACAGTACACAGAAAAACCTACAGTTTAACAAACAGGATGGACATATATACAGTACATACACAAAAATATATGATACCTTTTCTAGTCATTGGACTAGTCAAAGCACTTTAGCACCACATGTCACACCTATCCTTTCACTCTACATTCATACACCGATGGCAGAGGACGGAGAGCTGGCCATCAGTATTAGCGAGGGGTGTGTCAAGATTAAAACATCACAAAATTTCTTGTTGAGGTGAAAAGTGTCTCATGAGATCAATACTGCACAAATGAGGTGCAGCTAACCTTGCAAAGCAGATGGATTTGTCCGTTTCTGTGTTTCTCACTGGCAAATTCATCTTGCAATGCTCCCATCTGAACCATTCGGGCCCGGTTAGAAAATGACAGGACCAATCAGCATCGAGGGGCAGTACTTTTGGGCACAGCAGAGTCATGATGTAACCAAGCAGCAACAAGAGGCCGGTGCAATTACGGTGGAAGACATTAGCGTGGATGCTCCTAAAGCACCAGTTTAATCAGAACTTGACGACATTTCTTCGTTAAAAGAACAAAGAACAGCATTGAGCTGTTTTCTTTTCAAAAAAAAAACGACAAAAATCATGTACTGACATGTCTACAGTCACTGTGGTTCGTAGTATGCAGTTCTGTAAGCAGTTTACTCCTCAGTAGCCGCTACGTCACGTGTTTTGTTGCTCTGATTGGCCAATAAAGACGTGACAGACTCAACGTTCATCCAATCCCCCTCCAAGTTTTTTTCCAAATCCTCTGCCCTTTCCCAAACGCTGACTGTGAGAGGGTTACTAACTATGCCAGAAAACTATGATAAAATGGAAATTATAAAGATCTCAAAGATGCTCCTTACACTTTAAAATTGTGCCAGCCAGTGAAGAAACGGAACTGATCCGTGACCCGTTCAGGTCACCACTCCCCACCCCTGCTCTGCTCCCCTGCGTGTGCTACTTCGGGCTGCACGTGATCCACAAATGCTCTAGATCGCATTGTTTGCTCCAAAACCACAGTTTCGGCCTGTGATAATAACCAGTAACAACAGGTGAGGGAAAAATTGATACAGCAGAGTACACGGATATTTTGCTTGGCGATATTGTATCGATTCACCTCCACCAAGTATCAGTTTTTTCAAAGTAATTACTATTATGAACTGAATTCTGTGATAGTGGAAAAATAAAATCAATTGCTCTTTTAACTTGGCAACACCCAGAAACAGCAACAGCTGCTGAGAGCAAGGCTAATGCTAAATCAGCTAAACAGCTGAAAAAAGGTGTAGATATCAATCATCACAATATAGGGTATCACAATACTCAATGTATTGAGTAATGTTTAAAATCACTATCGTGACCTTAGTATCGTGATAATATTGTATGGTGGGGCCACTAGTGATTCCCATGCCTACTAGAAATGAGCCCTGTTTGTTGTCTGACAGCAGGCATAGCAGACACACACACACTCACTCACTAACACACATATTAACACACAGACTAATTCGTGTGTCGTGTCCAAATCCGGCAAAGCCCATGAAAAAATAAAGACAGCAAAACTTTTAAATTTTTGTTAATTACAGTGAACTCGTTATTGACAGAAAAAAGCTCTCAGTGTTTCAAATATGGATGTCCATAAAGAGGATGAAGAAACGTTAAATTTTACTGATGCAGCTTTATTTATATCAGTCTGTGCATAGAGTGTAAGTTAAAGATGGGGCTCTCTATTAAAGTGCATGGAGTTTTGATGTAAAGAGCTGTTAAAATGCTCAGTTTGAGTCAGAGCTAGACAAGAAAGGCTGCATGCAATCACTGATATTCAGCACAAGATGATAAGCTTAAACTTTTCTGAGCAGACCTGCATTGCTTTGCATTTGTGACTTTCAGTTTAAATAAAAGACAAATTTTCCTCTCATGGTGCAAAATGTCATTTCATGAACAAACTGTCTCGTCACACCTACTCCAATTCAAATGCATCAATTCACATTTGCAGGCCACTCACGAAGCAGTGTGTGAGAAAATGGGGGTTAAGTGTCCGGCTCAAAGACTCATCGACAGGTGACTGCAGGCAGGACCGCCCACAGAACTGACTGGGCCCCTGAAAAAACAGACAACTGGCCCTCCCCAGTTTGATTTACTGATGATTTCAGTGTATATGTGCTAGTTCAATGATGATAGCTCTCCTGGCTAACAGTTATTAGCCATTAGTCATATATTAATTTGTGCCACTTTTGAAATTCTTTTAACCACTTTTTTCAGCTTATTTTTTGCCATTTTTCTACACCTTCTTACACATTTTCTGCCAATTTTTAACCCCTTTTCATTACTTTTCCCCAGCCATTTGTTGCCACTTTAAACATATTTTTGCCTGCCTTAACCTAATTTAGCCACTTTCTACACATTTTGTTTACCACTTTTCACCATTTTTTTTGCCAATTTAAATCTATTTTTGACTCTTTTGACCAATTTGTGCCCCTTTAATCTTATTTCATCACCTTTCTCTGCCCACTTTTAAGCCATTTTGACATTTTTCAACCTTTTCCACCACCTTTTCTGCCCTTTTTTAAAACCACTGTTAATGTGTTTATTGTCACTGTGCTTTCTGTTACCTTTATCAGATTTTTTTTGCCACCATTAACCCCTTTTCACCACATTTTTTTCCATTTTTTGCAATACAATCCACATCTCCATCTTTGTTACACCCATTTTTGCTATTTGTAACCCCTTTTCACCACTTTTTCTGGCTAATTTTTTTCCGTTAATCAATCTTTGCCACTTTAATTATTTTGCCAATTTAAATCTATTTCTGACTCTTTTGACCATTTTAGCCATTTTGCCTCTGTTTACCCATTTATTGTTATTATTCTTTTACTTCTGTTGGACAAATTTTGACACTATTAACCCTTTTCACCACCATTTATGCCATTTTTGCAAAACTTTATCCACATTTCACTCATTGTTACACTCATTTTTGCCACTTGTAACACCTTTTCACCACTTTTTCTGCCTGTTTTACAATTTTTTTAAACAATTTTTGTGACTTTCTGCCTATCTTTTGCTCCTGTTAATCAATTTCTAACACTTCTAACCCATTTTTATTCTGTTAGTAGAAAAAGGGTTAAGATTTTGAAGAAGGCTATAGACTGCAGCATAAATAATTAAATAATCTGTTGCTTTGATAAGATAAAAGGTTATTAAACAACTGATTGTGACCTCCATGGGCCCCCCATTTGGCTGGGTCCCAGGAAGCACTCCCTTTTATTCCCGCCTATAGAGCGTCCTCGACTGCAGGAGCCGGGGACTGAACCCCAAGCCTTCAGACTGTGGAACAAATGACTATCTACTGAGCCGCAGTTGCCCTGACATCTAGTTTTTGTCTTATTTAACATGAACATAAACTACATTGATATAAACAGTATTGTCTTCCCTTATATCTTATTCAAAAATATATCTATATATCTTAAAAACAGATAAATTTCCCAGCTCTACTCACTGGTAGAATAAACTAACATAACATGCTAGTTGCACTAAATGTTCTCCAACCTCTCTCAGCTACTGTGAGTGAATAACTTTAAAATTAAAATTTAATAATCACGTCTCCGTCTTTGTTTGGACTTCCTTCAAACTAATCCCTGCTGACGTCACTGGAGCAAAGCCCTGGACTGAAAAAGACAAACTCTAGCCAAACACAGTCTCGTTTATATAATAATATAATTACGCAGAAATTCTGGAGTAAAAACTGAGAAAGCATCTCAGCACTTTCTATTAAGCTGCAGGTATTTGTTGCATGTCCATAAAAAGATTTTAAATCTTGTATTCGAGGTAAAATGTAATGTAACAGCATTCTCCTGTCTCTGATAAACAGCCTGATGCCATCTAAGAGTTTTTGTCAGTTACCAAAGAATCATTTGGTCTCCACTTCTATTGGATCATCTGCTCTGTGTGTGTGGCTCGAGCAGGCTTGTGGTTTCAGGCAAATAAGGCAAACAGAGGTGGGGGTAAGTTTGAGACGAGGAGGGGGGCCGGAGGACGCTGCGGTCTGATGCTGTCCAGACACGAGACACAGATCTTCAGGAGCGGAACGCCTCACGAGACTCCTGGCCGGCTCTGACGCACATTGAGCACACAGCTTCATAAATCAGAGAAAGTTACGGAGGGGGGTGAAGGGAGCTGCAGGGGACAGAGAGACACACATGGAGGAGTAAAATGGGAGCGCAGCAGAGACCCTTACGTCTCTGTCCTATTTGAAACACAAAGAGGGCACTGTGATTAGTGACACTCACAAAAATGAAAAAACAAGGGGGCTGTATGAATTTATGAATACAGGTTTTGTGTCAACGGGCTCAGAAAATTATTTAGCAATCATATGTGAGTGCACATGAACAAAAATAGTCAAATGTCATCTCCATGGGGCAAAGACAAACTGCAGCGATTAGCTGTGGGCATATCTATATAATAAAGCTGATAACATGGCATTCTGCATACAGCCCTGTGATTATTAAAAGCACACCATGGTAGAAAAATGGGAAATCCCTGCAGCTTTAGCAGCAATGAGAGAGAAAAGCATGACTCCCTGGAACAGACAATGTTTACATTTGACCCCAATACAGCCCTTACATTTCACTTTAGCTGAGAGAAATGTGGAGATACAATTTAGGATATAATTTTTAACAATCACAATATCACCAATTTACACTGCCTTTAAAAGTTTTACCCCCATGGATGTTTTATCCGTTTATTGCATTTAAAAATCAATCAGGGTCTTTGGCTTTGGCTTTTTGGACCAGTAATTTAAGTATATGTGAGGTAAAATAAATGACTGCATAAATATTCACCCCCTTTAAAGCAGTGGTTCTCAGCTGGTGGGTCAGGACCCATAAGTGGGTCGCAGACTAAGTGTCTGAAAAAATGGTGGCAAGTCCTAAAGTTCTTTTGGGACATATATTGATACCTTTTATATTACCCTGTTTTACTGTGAAATAGGGTACATTTAAATGTTTGATCAATATTCCAATTAATTTATCTCTCTTCTTGCAATAAATGGCTTCTTTTCCCATGATAATAAAGTAATTTCAAATGTTTTTTGAAAAATTGGAAAAAATTGACCCATAATGATGGGGAAAGAGCATATAAAATTCATACGTTTTGTCCCGTTTTTTTTTTTTTTTTTAAATCAGGTGTTTATCAGGTGGTCCAATCATGCTCCAAACTGCAACATATCCAATGTACTAAACTTGTGTTGTTGAAAATTTTTCGGGAAACTTGGGTAGTGTTCTGTTGTAAGCCTGACTGGTGGGTCCTGAGGCTGGACCTGTTGAGAACCACTGCTTTAAAGTGACTGACCTAATTCAACAGAGGTCCAGCTGATTGGTGCTAGTGGTCTTACAGTCAGTGAAATTTGGATCACCAGCCTGCAGTGAATGTGTCTCAAGTACAAAGGCATCTGTGTCTGGAAGGTCCAGTCACTGGTTAATCAGTATTCCTGACTACCATTACACCATGAAGACAAAAGAATGCTCCAAGCAACCCAGAGAAAAGATGACTGGAAAGTAGAGATTAGGGGATGGATACAAAATAAATTTCAAGGCTCTGATCATCCCCCTTAGTTCAGTCGAATCCATCATTAAGAAATGGAAGAAATATGGCACATGTGTACCAGTTAATTAAGATCCATAATTAATGCATTACTTTTAACAGTGATTAATTGCATGCGTTATTGTTCTTTTCCACACACTTTGGTTAAGCCATGTCAGCACCTCCTTGCAGCCACAGCGATGTAAAAAAAGTCCAAGTCTTATTCTCTCATTTCACTTTAAAAAACCTCTCAGACAGCTCAGTGGACAAGTCAGAAGTCACCCGCACCTTGTGCTGTCAAACATTTAGCTTTGAAAATTCCCTTACTCCCTTTTCAATCCATAACAAGTTCCTTTTTCTGTTGTCAAGTCCACGCCATACTCTTTAATCTACCTAAAATTCCTTATTTTCATTGAAAATAAAAGCAGGTCTGTATCCAAATAGGAGGTCAATAACCCTTAGTTTAAGAGAAAAAAAAAATCTGTCTTAATGCAAAACAGTGGAATTATAAATTTGACAAAAAACTGTCACATCAAATCCTGATTAACAACAGAAATTCCAAGATTAATAGTGAAGATTGACAGTGAAGTGAAACCAGAATATTACTATTGCATCTGAAAGAACAGCAAGAAAGACAACCAAGAAGGATATTTCACATTTAAATATTAAATGATGTATTTGCTTTTATGACTTGCTCAGAGATTATCAGTAGCATATTGTAACTTCTGAGGACCTAAAATTAAGTATTTCAAGGTTTAGCATCTTTAAAACTTTGCCTTTACTGTATCTTCTATATAAAAAAAACGATATTTGTAGTTAACTCTGTATTGATGTGTTAAATATCCAAACTCCAACCCTATTTCTAATGAAAATGTAAACAAGGCCTCTGACTCTACACACAAAATATAGGCACTACACATATGCAAATACAGATCTGCTCCATGTCTAGTTTGTGACCTCCTCCATAAGACTCATTCACACAGCATCCAGTCTAGGAGAGAACACCCCGATGCAATCATTTATTTATTTACTCATGGATATTTTTAGTCTAACTTATTTTACTGGTCAAATGTGAAACTGCTTTTAAATAGCACGGGTATGCCGTCCACTGCCTGTTTTCTGTCTCTAGCTTTGTGGTGTGTCTTCACTGCTGTTTTTACACAGATGGATAAAGTTCTCTGATTTGTAAATTCCCTGGCAGCAATTGGACAGATTTAATCTATTGATTCATTTAAAAAGAAGAAAACTTTGGTAAATGGAATAAGTCAGAAATGTAAATATCATCAATCTCCATTCAAGCGCCCTGGAAAAAGAAGCCAGAGGAGCGGCTGGTTTGACCCAACAGTCACTTTATTGTAGCGTGATGGTGATTGATAGCATTTTTTTCCTCAACATTCCTGCTACTTTCTGCAAACTTCACAGACCTTCCCTCTGAAATCCATCGAGTCGTGACCGCAGTGACACTCAGAGCTGCGGGACGTACGTCAGTGTCCAGAACCTGTTACTAAGAGGGCTCAGATCTGTCCCACATGCAGCCGTCCACAGTGGTTAACCTCGACGGAGACCACATGCTCAGACAGTTAGGACTGTTGAGGTGGAAGCAACGGTTTGGTCACTATTTAAACCAAAGTTTTTTTACTATATTTTGTCTAACCTCAGTTACTTCCTGTTGAGGCCAAAGTTGCTGAAGATGATGGCGTCATCAAGACGAGGAACAAATGTTTTGGATCTGATTGTAATGAAGACGTCAAACATAAGCAAATCAAGATGTACAAACTACACTATTCCCACTTGTCACACTTTAAACTGTTCAAATCTTTGGCCAGTACTTAACTTTGTGCCAAAATGAATCTATCCTATGAAGTTTATTTGAAATGTTTAGTCTTTTGTTGGTTAAAGAATGGCTGCTGACAGAGACAGTTACCCTTGAGCCTGTGTGATTAGGATTACAGACAGTATTGTTTAGGTATTCAGATCCTGCACACTGATAAAAGACTTCTACTTTTTTTTGGGAGATTTATTTCAGACTTTTAATGCCTTTATTTATAAAGATAGTACAGTGGATAAAGTCAATGGCAGGAATGAGAGAGTGGGGTATGACATGAAGAAAAGGAGCCACAGGCCAGACTTGAGCTCAGTCCACCTGCATTCATGGGGTGAAACCTTACAACTAGGCCAAGTGGGCCAGAAAGTACTACAAACTGACCTTAAAGTTAGTCTAACTGGAAATCCATACTATGCCCAAACACACGTTACCCCAAAAACATCAGTAAAAAGTTCAAATAGTGTTTTTGTATGAGGTCAAACCAGGACAGCAGAAAAAGTAATGGGCATTTTTAAGAATCTCAAGGTTCTAGGGGTCACAGTTTGATATGACTCAAACTGATACTCGGATGACCACTCAACAGTCACAGAGTTATCCTGATGACCTCTCAACAGTCACAGAGTTATCCTGATGACCAATCAACAGTCACAGAGTTACTTTGATGACCTCTCAACAGTTACAGAGTCACTCTGATGACCTCTCAACAGTCACAGAGTTACTTTGATGACCTCTCAACAGTTACAGAGTCACTCTGATGACCTCTCAACAGTCACAGAGTTACTTTGATGACCTCTCAACAGTCACAGAGTCACTCTGATGACCTCTCAACAGTCACAGAGTTACTTTGATGACCTCTCAACAGTCACAGAGTTACTTTGATGACCTCTCAACAGTCACAGTTATCCTGATGACCTCTCAACAGTCACAGTCACTTTGAAGACCACTTAACAGTCACAAAGTTTCTTACCTTAATTGCTTGGTTCGTATCTTTTAATGCCATTACTGTCAATATCTGAGACCTATATTTAAAATCTCTTTATGGTGTTCATTTTGTATATAGACATAAATATATAATGTATATATTGTTTGAAAATGCCTCTTTTATCTTTTTATCATTTGTATTTGTAACTGTGATTTTTTTTTGTTAGACATCTGCTCTTTGCCTTTTGTAATGCTGCTGATTTAATATTGCCAAGCTAGCACTCCTCCATCAACTAAACCAACAAGCTGACAGCACAGAAGGCAGACCTGACAGGCAATAATGTACAGTAAAAGAACCTGTTTGGTCATGATGTCTTGTACCTCATAAAAAGTGGGTCAACAGTGTTAGGGAAACACTGCTCTAAATAAGGCATTTAACGCCCAAAACTACATATCTGAACAAGATAAAACAATAAGAGTAATATAGAATAATTCATTGTCTGTTTGTTTGTTGAGAAATACATGACACAAAGACCTTTAAAAAATAATCGCATATTAAATCACAGTCACAATATTGGGGGGAAAAAACATCGCAATTCAATAATTAACAATTTTTTTAATCATTAAATTAACTGTTTTACTTTCACACAAAGTGGTATTAAAAAGTATTGAAGTATTGACAATTTCATCTACCGTTATGCTTAACATCTACTTTATTCAAATCTATGCATAAAATATTGATTTTCTAGGCTTTGGATGAAGAGTTGTCAAATGACATTTACTTTTGATATTCATTAGAGTAGAAGTAATCCAAAAATACCTCAGAACTACTCTTAACTACAATCCTAAAATTGGTCTGGAGCTCCTCAGACCATCATTTAGGCGGGAAGCAGTTTGTCGTGCAGTGCATTTGCGAGCGGCTGCAGCCCAGTTGGCACAGATTTGGGTGCCTGACTCAGACTTGTGCTTCCTGTGTAAAAACTGAAGCCTGACTTCATGCAGTGAGGTATTGTTGCATAACACTTATCTTGACTACAGCACACCACACCCTGGGAGCGGGGAGGGAAGGCCAAACCAAGTCACAGTCTGTCTGGCTCACATGTCCAAGTTTTAGTAAGAACACACTCCTGTTTGAGGGGGAATATGTTTACAGACGGCATGAGCTGGATAACCTAATCAAGTTAGCAACAGTTGTAGCATCAGGCATCAAAACATGCAGCAAAAACTACAAAATAGCACATTCTTCCAGGTTACGATGTAGTTTTATGAGCATTTTTATAAAGGAAATCAATTAGGCATGGTGTGATTTTATATGGAAAAGTAAATGGCTTGTAGGGATGCTGAAACTTTAAGTAATTCACTCCATCATCTAATAAAATGAGCTTTCAATAAATACTTTTTCATGCTTTGTATTGGTGTAACAACTTTTACGTGCACATACAAGCATCAGCAATGAAAAATGAAACAGAGTCAGTCATTTATGAGTCACAAGTCTTTATAAGATGTTCTGCAGGTCAAAAAAATGATCACTGGCACCCAGGAGGGAAGGCCCTAGAGTATTTCTTAAGTACTGTTTTTTTCTTCAGAGAACAAGGGAAAGAAACCTCTCTGGAGCAAGCCCTCATCTCTTTGTCTCTACAATCTTGTCCTTATCTTACCTTTGTTTAAATTAAATGTGCACAACCTCTCCCTGTCACTGTTTTGATGCAACGTGCCGCTTTGTGTCATCACTTTTTCAGAGCGCTGAGGAACAGAGGCGCTGATTGCACTCGATGTCTTCAACTGCTGATCAGCTTCCTCTTTTATTTCTCAATATAAACCTCGGTGACGCAAGAGAAAATCACAAGGCTCTTCCCCTCAGCGGTCCCACAAGGAGCTCACTGTAAGTTTGGAAAATATGCAGATTTTATCATCAATTTTCCATCGACTTTCTTACTGGAATCACTGAATATTTAAAAAGCAGCCACATTTTGTGGCAGTACACAAGCCAATCATTTCAAACAAACTAATGTCAAGAATATCGCATCACAAAGTAATATGTTAAACTATCACGATTAATTTTTTGGTGTAACTAGTAATATAATGTATTACTTTAGTGATTCAGGTAATCTGTTAGATCACTACTCTTTAATAAAACTTATCTATGACATATGCTGAGTGTCTCTACTCTGCCCTTTGTTAGAGCCTCAACTTCCAGGTGTTGAATTTTCCGGTTAGTAAATATATGGTATTAAGTCCCTTTATCATCAGTTACCATCATCATTAGTGTCTGTTACAGACAGACGGGGAGCAGAAAAGAGAAGATGATGTCTCTTGGTCGTTAAGTCTCAACCAGAAGACATTTTTTCCCTTCATCTCAGTAAATAAATGTGTCATGCTGTCTTATATATGCTCATAAATGAGACAGCATGTGCTGGAACAAGTGATCCTGTTAATAGTTACCATTATAAATTAATATAACCTGAGGATATTCTGTAGGCTATATGATACTAAATAGAAATCGTGCCATAATCGCTGAAATGATATGGTTAAAGGCAGGTACACACTGATTGTCAGCTGTTATTTTAGTTCAACATAAGGATAAAAATAATCAATAATGCTTCAGAAAGCTTGTCACGCTTATTTTTAAGATCATTCAGACTACCAGAAGGGTGCAATGAGGAGCCTGTCACCGACTAAGATGATTTTGAGATTTTTCTTTTTTAACCTGAAAAACCAACAGATTGGACATAGTGTGGGTGTAATTTTGGGGGACCAAGTTGTTCTTTGGTTGACTACAGCCCTACATATTCAACAATGTGCCATTTATTTTAAGAAGGTCTTGGGAGGGGGGTTAGTGTTTCTCAAGCTGTCCACATACTAGATGATTTTCAAATCTTGAACAATTTTAACAACATAGGAGAGCAAAAATATAAGGACAGTTTCAAATCCTTGTCATCTGAGCATTTAGACTACACGATTGGGCCACACAGGGAGACCACACACCTGCCGACCTGTCAACAGCCTCAGAGGATTCCCCACACAGAACAGGAGGACTGTTGAAATCCTCCCCGGCTGCCTTGCAGTGTTAAAGTTGCAAACATCCCAAAACAAGGAAAGAATATGTGTGAAATCCTGGCTGAGATGGAGGTAAACTTGTGCAGAGCCGTGAAAGTACGCAACATCCATTTGGTGACACCACACAGTCTACCTGCTTTCATTGATTGTAGGTATTACTTTGAAGGCAGTCTGGCCTAGAATCGTATATAATGTGTTTGATAATTTCAATTCAAGGTCTGGGATGCTCCATCAACTATTTGTAAAATGGGAGCACAGGAAATAAATCAGACTTCCCTTTTACTGCACAGGACACTCGCTGATTCAGGTGTCTGACACATTAGCTCAAGTCTATGGAGTAGGGGGAGGGAAACCGCAGAGCAGTTTAAATAAAGATCTTTAGATGCATGGAGATATGAACAGTACTTTGGATTTGTTTCACAAAAGGACAAGAATGTGATGGTTAATTGCAAACCGTGCCCAGGCAATAAAAAACTCTCCACTGCCAGGAACTCTGCATCAAATCTGTCCAAACATCTGCAAAGGCAGCCCGCTAACACAAAGCTAGAAGCCAGAGACCTCCAGAGCCCCAGTGAGTCACCTTCCAAGCAGTCAAAGCTTGATCTTCAACAGCAGCGACAGGTAACCACAAAAGCTGAGATAAAAAGGCTTGTGGCAGCATATATGGTGGAGGAAATGTAACTAGTTACTTTTAGCTGTGAGTAACTATGTACTGTAACTCATTACTCTTTCTTAAAGTAACTACCTCAACACTGCTAGCAATACAGTAAAGGCATGAGGATGATTCAGGGGAAGTTTACAGTAAGATCAGGCTCAGTCTGTTGGGTGCTACAGACTTTACACAGCCTCTGTATTTTAATAGTTTTGCAGACTGCAAATAACAGGAAGGACTGCCAAAGCAGAGTGTTGCTTTAATTAAAATCTTGAACTCACTTCTGCAGATGAATGAAAAGTTTAAGAGCTGTTAAAAACAACAAGCAGCTCCATCACTCATCTCTTTTCCTCCTTCAGCAGGCGAGTCCTCGGCGCTCATGTCAGCCGATGTCGACAGCAGAGGCCGACCCCGGCAGCGCCGATGTTTAGCGAGCAAGATGTTCCTCGGCTGCAACACAGGGATGAAAAATGCACATGAGAGAAAAAGGGAAAAGACCACTTCTCCTGAAGCACACTCCCTCTGGCAGAGAGTCAAGGGCAAGCTGCCAAGGTACTACTTTTCACTTTCCTGACATGAGGCTGAGGCAGGAAAGAGAGGAGGAGGAGGGGGGGGGCTGCTGCAGGGTGCGTGCGTCAGCAGGTCCGCCTGGGACTCCCTTGCCAGGAGGTGGGAAGAGCATGTGGTTCTTATCTTATCTATGGGAGGGCTGAGCACAGCAGCCAACACTGACATTCAGTGAGTGGAGAGGAGAGAAGAAAGAGCCGACATAGAAGATGAAAACACTTGCACTCCGCTCCCTCTGCTCACCTCATTTATTCATTAAGCCGAGACGCTGAACCTGTGTGTGTGTACATACAGGTGAAAACACTCACTCACTCACATAGGGCTGGGCGATATGGACCATAAATGATATCATCATATTTTTTAGTTGAGGTAACAATCACCAGTTCTCACTGGGCATTCTCTAAATTAATGGTGATTAAGTTAAATTTTATTTTTAATGTCCTGTCTTTTCCTGTGTATTATCATAATGCTTTTATGTGTATGAGTGGATATAAATGCGGCCTTTTTGAGATTGGGTGGCTTCTTCCTGAATGTAGTGGGTGGGATAGGTTTGGAACCCTTCTCGCAGAATACTGCTGCTACCAATGTCTGTTGTCTGCACTGAAACCTTTGGTCATATCTGTGCAAAAAATAAAGAAAATATTTTGGATTAAAATGCACAACATGACCAAAACTTTAACATACATGCATATACTTTATTTTACTCAATTTTTCCATGTGATCCCAATGTATTGAGACAAATTCAAGAGAGCTGCAGAAATGAGCAAAATGCAATAGTTACCAGGCCAAAACAGAGTAATATAAGATATATATATATATATATGGATGTATTTCTATTTAGGGCTTCCATACAACAAAGGCTTTTGCCAGCCACCGATAGCGTTACAACCCACTTTGAGTATCACTGCAATACATTATAAATATCTCCATATTTTCAATGTTAAGATGGCTGTCACTATGGATGCACAATATTGGAGTTTTGCCAATATCCAAAATATAAAATATTTTCAAACTTATTTTAGCCAATACCAGTACTGGAATGCATGCAGTTTCCATTTCCAAGAATTTGTGATATTAAATGAGTTGTTCTGAAGAGCTCTGAAGACCTTTGTATTATGAGGTCTGTGAAATTGTATCCCTGTTGGATATAATTTGGAAGTGGAAGCATTTAGGAACAACAGCAACTTAGCCATGAAGCTGAAGACCAGATAAAATCACAGAGCTGAAAAGTTCCGAACTTTGCCTAGCCTAACATCACCAAGTCCAAGCGTTGGATGGAGTGATGTAAAGCACATAGACACTGGACTGTGGAGCAGTGGAAACGTGTTTTGTGGAGTGACAAATCATGCTTCTCTATTTGGCAGTCTGATGAGCAAGTCTTGGTTTGACAGATGCCGGGAGAATATTGCCTGCCTGGCTGCACTGTGCCAACTGTGAAGCTTGGTGGAGGGGTAATGGTATGGGGCTGTTTTACAGGGTTTTGGCTAGGCCCCTTCTCTCCAGTGAAGGCCAATCTTAATGCTCCAGCATACCTAGACATTTTGGACAATGCTATGCTTCCAACATTGTAGCAACAGTTTGCAGAAGGTCCTCTTCTTTTCCAACATGACAGTGCCCCAGTGCACAAAGCAAGGACTATAAAGACATGGTTTGATGAGATATTACAGTCCCTGCTGGTGTAATAGTCAGGTGGATGAATATTTTCATCCATAAATGTATTACAAACTTGTTACACTGTCCAGCCCTACTTACACACACCACATTCCACAGCAGCTGAGGGTGAGATCAGTGAAAAGGTGTTAAATAAGAAAAACGCTGGTTCACCCTGGACTTTCACTGCAGTCCCATCCCTTCCAGAGACACGCCCCCACACGGCGAAAACAAACACCTCTGCACAAACATGCAAGCTCACACCTCACGCTCTAAAGAGAGTGAGGGAGATAGAGAGAGAGTGAGAAAGAGAGCTAGAAGGGAGAGAGAGAGAGAGAGAGAGAGAGAGAGAGAGAGAGAGAGAGAGAGAGAGAGAGAAAGAAAAAGAAAGAGAGAGAGATTTCCATGGAAATGTAATTTGCATTATTTCCACCTCCATGGTCCAGGTCATTAGACGTAAAGGGTAGGGGCTATAAATGGCCAGCTGAGATGCAGATAAGGCATGTCCCTTGATCCACAGTCTAATAGTGTGCTCACAGGCAAGTAGGGACACTCTGACTGCAGTGACAGACACAAAGCAGGTCAGCATTCACTGTCCACTCAAGTTATAAACTCCAAATGTTCTTGTGTTGAGGTGATGGATCACAAATCCTAAGAAGCATAAATCCTGAGCCGCGTTCCAAAAAATTAACTAAATAAATCACAGCTTCCTTTGAATTTTGTTTTAAACACATCATACATTCACACTATGCATACAAAGTTCTATAAATACTAAACATGTGGGCCTGGTATTTTACAGTTTGGCTTATCAGAAGACGGCCCAGCTATGGCCAGAAAAGTTGGTTGCTATTGTAAGGCTTTCTAAAACAACAGCAGGCGAAAGAGAAAGAAAAAACAATAAATACACAAATGGAAATGCAAGTTTTCACCAAAGAAGCAAATCTTAAAAAGCAGTTGTGATCATCATTGCCATACTGAGCAATTAAGGTGCTCAAAATCAGAGCTGGGAAGAAGTTAAAGTAGATTTACTCTGTTACAGAAGAAAGGTTGCTGATTTATTTTTACATTAATACTTGTAATACCTTACTGTTTCAGAACAATACAATCCATGTTATTTTTAATGACCTATTGACATGAAAAGTACATTTTTAAATCTGATTTTCAGTCATATTTTTAATCAAATGATGTCAGAGAGAAAAGGTTATCACTGTCTGAATTGCACAAAAATGTAGGCACTGCTTTAAGAACAAAATGTTGTCAATGTTGTTGTGCAAAGAGGAAAGTTTGCTTGCAATTTTTTGGTCATTAAAAACAGGAGCTATCAAAGCGTTAGAACTTGTTTTATATTTTGCATTGCATGGAGGCAGGTGTCAGTGTTGTTTAACTATTGTACAGATCATATAGAGGTTGGGGATGTTCCATATTATAGGAGCTTGAAAAGTTCAGAATAAAATCAGCAGATGTGAAAATTTATGCCAATATTTCGGCTGCACTTGTCAGCAGAATGTAAGAATGAACTTTAATGTTTGGTGAAGTATACACTTGTGTAGATTTGGGCAGGACTTTGGAAACATGGTGGTTTTTTTGTTATTTCAAGCTCTTTGTCAGACTTGTTTTAGGGAGCCAACCTGTAAACCTGGGGTTTAATCAAGAGAATATGACTTAGTTTGAGAGTAAAATATGCATGACAAAGCTCACTCAAAAAACTTGGGCTGTTACCTTGCATTGCAAGAGAAATACTGGTTAGTTTTGCAAATAAATAAATGACTGTTCAGGTTATTTGCATAGTCCATGGTAAGAATGGAAGTCAAAATCTAAGATCTGAGGTTCTCTGATGTGATATAAAAATCCTTATGAAACAGGGGTGTAGTGATGCATTTTGACTCTTTATCAGGATATAACAGACAACAAACAGACATTTAGATTCTTGTGACTGAGATCAAAAGAATCAACAACAATCACTTCACACAAGATTCAAATTCTAACACTTGGGGTTTTCCATTTTCCATTCCATTTTTCCATTATATATCACTGCAAGCTGCCTTACCATGCTGACTGATTCTAAGCTAAATAGATGGGATAACTACACATTAGAGACTCTGAGGTGCATCCAGGACATCACTCCACACAACAGTGACGACATCAGGAAAATGATGTCAAATGTTTTTCAAGATGAAAGAAGCATGAGAGGAAGACTAAACTGTAAAGAAATGGTATTTTTGTACCAATTTTAAAGTCATAAGAATGAAGGTTAAGCAGCTTGAGTTGTCATTATACTACACATTCAAAATCTGATGGGACAAACAAGTAAAAGTCAGATGTTATTGATAAGTGACAGCTACAAAAATAGAAGTACTAGGTTCCTAATATTGGGTAACTTCTTGTTTTTAATGATCAAAATGAACAAACAAACTTCTGTATGCTGTCTACATATCACAAATTCCGTTCATATGTTTTAGGCATGTTAGGGCAAAAATTGGAGCCTGAAGTAAGGCGAAGATGTGGCTAGTGAGCCAACTGAAGGCACCACTGAACAGGAGGGAGGATTGACACAACCCTGGTAGTGCTCTGGATGTCCTTGCAGGGGCATGAAAAAATGATCTGTTGAAAAGGTCAACAACTTTTAGGTGGACGTAAGGGTTGGATGTAGCAAGCAAGCATGGCCTAGCATTTGGACAGGTAGTGGGGTTGCCATAAGCCCCTGGTCGTGCTGTGGATGTTACAAGTGCCTGCAGTTTCTGGGAATTTTACAGACTTAAGAAATGCTGTTGAGCTTGGGATAAAGCCCATGATATTGCACAAAGCATCATGTATAAAACTTGCATTTTATGTCTTTGTAAATTTTACTTGTATTTAAGCCCAAATATTGCTTAATAACTACATTCTGACTTTAATTTGAACCCCTTTTGACAATATATTTTCAAATAATAGATAAAATTCATGATGTTACATAATATGAAATTTCTCTTTGTGTTTTGGAAAGCATCCCACAACCCCACTTTATTATCTCACAACCCCCCTGGGGGTTCCAACCCCCACTATGGGAACCACTGGCCTAAGTAATATTTTAAGGTTTAAGGTTTTGGCAAACACATCAGATTTTTTTTTATTTATACTGCAAGTTCTACCAGATGTGTGTACAAGTTTCTGTAAAAAGAAAAGCCAAAACCAGGACTACATAACAAATAAAAAAAGACTGAATAGATAATAAAGATTATAAGTACTAGATGACTTAGGCATATAGTGATTATGGACAGTAAAAAGCACTCTGATTGGCTGAGGCAATAAGGCAGATTGAATCAGCAGCATTAGAAGAGTAGAGTCAGGCAGTTATCACAATTTGGCCCAAAAATTACTTAAGCAATTATGCTATGTGGCTAACGATATAAAACTACAGCAATACTTAAGGCAGTGATGACCTTTGATCTCCAAAATCTATTCAGTTCATCTTTGAGCAAGAGCAGACATTTGTGCAAAGAGTATCTGTCAGAGTGTTCATGAAATATCTTCCACACAGTAAAACCTCGGCTGCCAAAAATACCTGCCTTGGTGCCGGTTTAGCTCAGTTGGTAGAGCAGGTGCCCGTCCACTAAGGCTGTAAGTCCTCCATGCACTGTTTGCAGGATCAGTTTCCAGTCTCAGTGCATGTCTTTCCCACTCTCTTTCCCAGTGTTTCCCAGCTCTCTTTAGCTGTCCTATCATAATGAAGACCAAAAAGCCCCCCAAAATAATCTTTTTTTAAAAAAGCTTGTCTATGTGAGACTGTGAACAAGGCCTTAGAGATATTATATAAATAATCGTAAAATTTGTTAGTGGCCCAAATATGATGCAAGCCTCGGTTTTGAACTTTGAATTCCTTCCTAAACCTTCCTTCCCACCAACTGTGACTGTAGTTTTATAGCCCCTTCAGATACTAGCGTGTGCTCTTACACATCTCTGAACATCTGAGTAAAGCACATTTGAACATCTGCCATCTCTTTACGTCACAAGCCCTCTGAGTAAATCTGTGTTTTCCGTCTTTAAGTCATCATCTAACCCTTGATTTGATGTAAAAGTTTTGTCTGAACCCCCTCTCCTCATCCCCAGAGCCGCATCAGTGATGCTGGGTTGTGTTTCCCTCTTCACATCTGGACTGATGCTGAACTCTGCAGCCGCTCTGCAGAGGGCTCCAGTGGGGACCGGTTAATGAGAACCACAGATCTTTGCGTCTTCTCCACTTTTATGAGCCCTGACGCGAAGACAAGTTGTAAGGAGATCTACATGCATGTGGCCTTTTCCCATCCCCTCAGATACCATCCCAAGACAAGCTGACGAGAGGGTCAACGGACGCCTCGAGGAGAATGTCATCTGTTTCACCACTCCGATCGTGCACTGTGCCCTGGCGCCCGTCCAGGCCGGCTCAGATCTTGATAGAAGAAAGGGTTCAAACTGCATAACAAGCTCATTTTCTTTGGCTTGAACTTCCTGTGAGTTTAAATAAACACTCCAGACAAGTCACAAAGAGAGAGTTCTCAGCCCAGCGTTCAGCCAGCCTTGTATTTATAGCCATTCAAATTTCAATCAAGCTTGAATTTTCATATCAAGCGCTACGTGTTTGTATTTATTCAGCAGCGGTGCTGAGAGGAATCCTCACTGTGAGGGAGAGAGGGCATGCGGTGGGGCAGGAAATGTCCAGCGTGAGCTCTTCCTGCCTGACAATGCGGCCTTCTTCACTGAGTTAAGCAATTCATCGACAGCCAATTGGGTTTGAAAATGCCTGAGAGATCACATTAGGGCTGACCCAGACTGACCTCCGATGCCAGCCAGGACTTTCCACAAACAATGCACACAAACACACACGTGCTTGTAAGTTTTTCCCTAACATGAGGCGACAGACAGCTAAATCATCCCGGCCTGAATGCTTTGAACTGTACGAGCAAGTAATGAGAAGACATGTTGTCTTTTAAACTGTTGTCTATTTCTGCTGGGAGGACAGTCCAGCAACAGGTCCTCTTTTAGAGGGGACGATCATATGAGGACAAACATGCCAGACGAGCAGTGGCTAGACAACAAAACAGCACTCTTTAAAACTCAAGGCCTTCTTTCTCCTGTCAGATGCGTTTAGGGTGAGCCATCACGGCTTATTTTCTAGGAAACAGATAACAATTTTAACCAAGTTTGTGTTGTGTTAGAACGCCTTTATCAGATGATTATCAGATCCTGAACCAACCACTTAAAAGGAAAACAGTGAGTGAAGTTCATCTGACCCTGAAAAGACAGCTGAAACATGAATTATGATAACATGGCTGCACTTTGGATCATCACAGCTGCATAAACCTCACTGTTTCTGTGCTTCACATTTAGGCTGTCAATATTTTCAGCAGTTTTTGTCAACATTCACTTTATACACTGCCTCTAGCTCTGCATGGCAGCACCTGAGTCTGACTTTGTGGCACTTGCTCATGTTTCTTTCGGTCTAGCTCAGGGGTGTCAAACTCAACCCGGCCTGTGGCACAGTTATACCTGGCCCGCAAGATGGAATCATATTTTTAATATAACTGGCCCACGAGGATGAAGTCCGAAGACTTTGTCCCATATAAAAATTTAAACTTTGAAGATTTTGAAGGTAAAAGGTCATCACTGCCTTGGTATATTTTGAAATATCCTTGAATAACATTTGAAAAAATGAAGAGTCAAAATAACTGCATTAAAAAGTCAGGAATGTGGGAAAGTAAATTAATTTGTGTTTTAATCTCATATCTAAAATTTTGAGTCTCACATTTATGTCTTAAACTTATTATTTTGACCTTTTATTTCATATTCTTACATTTTTAAATTCATAATTTTGACTTTTTCTCTAGTAATTTGACCTTTTAGATTCTAAATTTTAAATTTGAAGTCATATTTGACCTTTTTGACTTATTATTTTGAATTTCAACTCACATTTTGACCTTTTTAACTCCTTACTTTTACTTTTAATGCCATATTTTGACCTTTTACACCAGGGGAGTAAAAACCCATAGCAGGGGCCGGATTCTGAATGCAGGTCTGGCCTTAGGGCCTGACAGGGTTAATATTTAACCATAAACAGTCAAATTAATTTTCTAACAGTAATACATTATGGGAAACAAAACTTAGCACTGATAATAAATGATTTTGAGATTAAAAACGTCACAATGAAATGTATAAAGGCTTAAAATCTGAGACAAAAAGACAAAATCATGTTTTAAAATGAAAATATACAGAACAGAATGTTGCAATTGTTGTTTATAGGTCAAAATATGAGATATAATTCAAAAGCACGAGTTTAAGAGGTTGAAATAAGAGTTAAAATTTTTAAATTTGATTCTAAAAGTTCAAAATATGACTTAAGATTTCAAATTGTGAACCTAAAAGCTCAAAAGATGGGATTGAAAGTCAAAGTTAGGAGCTGAAAAGATGGAAACATGGGCTAAAATTTTAAATTATGAGCTAAAAAGGTCAAAATATGACTTGAGATTTAAAATTGAGAACATAAAAGGTCAAAACGTGAAATAAAAAGTCAAAATAATAAGCTTAGCTCATAATTGTGAGATGCAAAATTGAAAATATATAAGTATAATAAAATATGAGTTATATATATATATAAGTTACGATAAAATATGGTACAATCTTGCAGGCCGGATATAACTGTACCACGGGCTGGATTTGGAACCCCGGCCCTCGAGTTTGACGCCTCTGATTTAGAATTACATTTCAAAACTGTAACTCATATTTTGACCTTTAAAACTCAGGATTTAAACTTTCAAGCTTATATATTTATCTTTTAAAAACGTGATTTTGACTTTTAATTTCATGTTTTGACCTTCTGAACTAATACGTTTGACTTTTATTCTCAGATTTTGGGCCTTTTAACTTATCATTTTGACTTTTTTATCCTCAAAATCATTTATTAGTGCTAAGTTTTTCTCCATTATTTATTAGTGGTCAAAATGAGGTTGACAGTTTATGGTTAAATGTTGACCCTGTTAGGCTCTCAGGTTAGACTTGAATTCAGAATCCAGCCCCTGCTGTGATTGAGTTTGGCACCCCTGGTGCAGATCTCTGTTTGTGTTGAATTACTCTCAGATGTAAGCCACTGCTAAATGATACTGTAACAGTGAAAAATAGATATAATCAACAACAGGAAGTTAATTCAAATAAAGGAAGTGACTTTTCTGAGCTTAAAGCTACAAGATGTTGAATCTTTGTACTGAAATGTCTTTATTAACAAAAAAAATACTACTCCTTTTTAATTGTTATAACTGCCAACCAACCTGGCAAGTCAGATGGGCTGTCTCATACAACCATTGCATGGATATATTCCACAATGATCTGGGAAAGCTCCCATTCAGAGCTTTTGGGAAGGGCGGGACTTTCCAAAAAATGTTGAAAGCGTTCTGTCACATTCCTTAAGGGCCAATCAGAGCGACAAGACAAAATGAGGTAGTAGGCATACTCAGCTCCTGTAGTAACCTGAGCTCAACAGACAGGTGCCGCTGTAGATAATGAACAGTGGAGCTTGTCGATGGATAAATCTCATGCTGAGGCCGTGCAAAAGCAGTGCAAAAATGTCTTCTCTTCCAAAGTGAAGCTTTTGGGGCTCTTGTTTGAACAGAGGAATAAAGCGGTCCAGTTCTGATTAAACTGCTACATCCGAGCTAATCGCTACTCTGGCTGCAGCCACTGAATACACCAGCTTGCAGTACAATTAAATCTCACATACAACTATCTTAAACTGATACTGAAGCAGGTCAGGAGAAGAACCTAAACATCTTTTCCATCATGAAAACTTAATTGGATTTTCAAACTTTGTATGCAAAAATGGTAAAAATTATTATCAGGTTGAATTTAGCAAAATGATTTTTATTGAGAAAGAATAAAGACTTCACTCACAATCTTATGGAAATAAAAACAAACAATGGCAACAGGCCTTCATGAAACACTCTCTCAGTCTTTATTCTGTATGGAAAGTTATAAAATGTATTCTCTGTTATGTTTACTTCTGTTGATTATAAAAACGATGATTATTTTTCCTCATTTAAGGTGAAGCAAACCTAGACAAAAAATCAGCAATCCTAAGATGCAGCCGCAGGTCAAAACCCTGCAGTCTAGTCCACCATTCAGACTCACAGCTCTGATTACATTAGTCTGTTATCTGTGCTGATGAACGCTGGAGCAGTTTCTGACAAGTTCCATGACATTAGAGCATCTCGCTCCTGGGACCATTGGGAAAAAAGCCCGTTTGGAGACAGACACTTTTGAACTCGTTGTGTAGTTGTCGATGTAATGAACTGTAAGATTGAGATAAGGCTCTATAGTTGTAGAGAACTGGGTCACTCTGGCAGCAAGTTATCAGCAAAAAATTACGCCCAGGCAAATCATAGTTTGGGTCGAGAGTCGTAAATCCTGACTTTTTAACAACTCTTACTGGGGCCATGTCTTTGGTGATATGCTGTGTTTTAGCCGCTGCAATCTCTGCGTAATCTTGTGGCATATTTTACACTGTATTTTGTTTGATGTCTTCTTTTCTAAATCCCAACCACTGCCAGATGACAGATCCAGTGCTGTTTCTCTTCGCCCATCTCTGACACAGCTAACTCACTTTGGCGATCTATTTACCTCCTCCGCTCTCCCATGCTTCTCTGTCATGCAAAAACGTGCATGTGCAGAGGAGAGTTTACCAGATGGGTGAAGGAGTGAGCTCTCTGCTGTAAGAGAGGGGTGTTGAGAAACAACAGAAGAAGAAGTATAAGAGAGATCAGCTCTGTTTCTCAAAGGTCACATATTATGCAAAATACACGTTTTCTAGCAAATATGTGTACCTGGCCTGTCCACAATGCCCCCGAGAAGCTGAAAAATCCATTCCCTGCACCCCTCTCTTTCTCCACCTTTCAGAAAATGTGTGCTGAAACAAGCCGTTCTCAGATTTTCCCCTCGTGATGTCATGTGGGGAGGTAGCACCGCCCCCAGGTTCAGTTGGCCCTCCCCACTTGGTGAAAAGTTCTGCCCACCTCTCCTTATCCTCCTCTCAGATGGCACATCCATTAAGCCACATCCATCTCCTGAGAAGGGCGGAGTCAGGGGCGGAGTCAGACAGCTCAGTAACATTTAAAGCCACAGACACAGAAACAGCTCATTCTGAGCAGGGCTGAAACAGAGGGCATACAAGAATACAATACTGGAGTGTTTTTGCAGCAACAAACTTCACAGGCATGTTTTGGGGACCTCAGAGACCAATATAAACCTTTCTTAAAGGGGTAAAATATGTGACCTTTACATAGTTGCCATGCCAACGATTTTAAAGTGTCAGAAGCATTTGTGTGATCTTTGACATTTCCAGTTTGGCGCTGGTTTCTGTCATGGCAGCTGATGCTCTGCATCTCTACTGTATATTTACCTCGATGACAGATCTAATGATGTTATGTGATCTATATTGTGTATTGCAATATAGCCTTAAGACATTGCAGTATTAGTTTTAGGCCATATTGCCCAGCCCAACTGTGACCACCACAATGATAACATGCTTTCTGTCATGGCTGACAAGACATGTCCTGTTACAGCTACAAAGTTAAGAATTTAATTGGCTTTGTTGAAAATATTCAAGTTATAGAAATAGTAGGCATACAGTAGATTTCGTCATTCCAGCGCTAAAATTCTGCATATATCATCTTTAACTCTGCCTAATTTAAGCTGTTTCACAGTGTGCTGTTTACTTGCTTTCTGTTAGTATCTTATTATGGACCCAAACAGCAGGACAAAAAAGCTGTTAACCTACTTTTCAGTAAATGTGGATGTGATTTGAAAAGAGAAGCATGAATGTGAGCTATGACGCAAACGCATAATAGCAATTAAAGGAAAAGAGGAAGCTCACAGAGAAGGATTCCCTTTTTTGACTCTATGTCTTTGTGGTTTATTTAGATATTTTAAAGCAGCTTCAGCTTTTTCTAAGATCTCGACTTAGTCTCAGCCCTACTGCTGTTTTGTAAACTCAAAGTGTGTCAGCTTTGTGAAAACTAAAATTCTTGTCCTTTTTTGGTGAGCGTGAGGGCGGGTTACCTACATACTGTACCTCAATAATACATTCCATGACTGCAGTTTACTGCTATGTGTGTACTTTGGCATCTGTCGCTGTCCCAGGCCCCAAACTGCTAACTTGTTATTACAGGGCTGCCACTAAAGGTCACATGAGGTGCCACTGAAACAACTGACAGAACTACACACAAAGAGAGCGTAACCGACACAGAAATGATGAATGACACTGTAGCCTCAAGTAGATGTTCTCAAAGCATTGAAACGGGCATGCAGAGTGCCAAAGTATGCAGCGAGGACTGTAAATTCATCACTGAGCGCTGCAAACATGACAAAAAAATATGGTAGATGCTAAAGTAGAGGGTATTTTCTCTTTGTAGTAGCAGCAAACACTCATAATTATTGTTCTCATTACACTCAAATCATAAAAGGAATTTGTGAGTCTGAAAATGTTATCATGATGGCTCAATCTCAGCCCACACTGACTGGCAAACGGTGTTTATCAGGTTTCTGTGAGCACTGTCTCTTTGAACAGAGTGGCTGTGAATGATACAGACTTTACTCCATATTCTCATTTCATTTGTATTCATATGTTGCCATTGGTCTGAAATAGAAACTACAGTTTCTGCTGTAGATGATGCCTCTGACATTAACAACATTTTCCGCTAAAAAAGAAAGAGCAAAGCCAGACGCACATAATTTAAAAATTCCATTATAACTGATGTAAGGCTTGATATCAAGGCTAGGAAAAATACTGAGTTTTTAAGATATTTAGAAACAATTTCAAAGGAAATACAGAGCAGAAAATAGTTATTTATACTGATATCCTTTATATTACATTTAGATAACACTATGACTTTATTTGGACATCAGTGAGTCTACTAAAGGTACATCCATTTGGAAGCTAAGTCTAAATGTAGAATAATTTCATTTATTTTAACTAATTTTGAAGTATTTATACTATCAGTAAAAATCTAATGACTGTGACTCTTGTGTAATACTTGGGCTAAACAATTTTGGAAAATAAACTAATTGGATTTTTTTTTTCTCCAATATTGCGATTAGATACACGATTATTCCTTAAGTTTCCTTTTTTCCTAAACAAGGGCTGAACAATTCTTTAAAAATATCTAATTCTGATGATTTTGCCACATATTGCAAATTGGATATGAGTTGTTGCATTGAAGGGTTTTAGTCATTCTCATATTTATTGAGAAAAAAAAAACAAAAATGAAGGTAGGATTTTTTATAGACTGTTCTATAAATAAAAAAGGCAATTGAATGATTGCATGATATGTCTCTGCAAAAAAAAAAAAAAAAAAAAAAAAAAAAAAAAAAAAAAATTTTAAAATCGCTCCTTCTATGACTTGAAAATTGCAATTGAACCTAATTTTTGATTAACGGCCCAGCCCTATGTGACACCGCAGCAGTCAACATAAAGTCCCAGACACTAAATATCAGGGAGTTTATTGTTGTTAATAATCAGAATTTGCAGCCAAACTCCTAAACAGTCTTAATCACATGATGGCAACTAAACACATGTTAAAGGATAAAAAATATTAAATCTCAGTATATGGAAATGTTGTCAATGTAATCTGTTGCGTTACACACTGCTAAATTATTGGAAAACCAGAATAGCCTTATTTGATATCATTGCAACAAAAATACAAGTCCTACACAAGCAGTTTCTAGATATTTATTATCAAAAATTGCAGCCAAACTCCTGAATAGTCCAAACTGCATAAAATTGCAACATGTGGGAAAGTGAAGTTCCCCCTCCCTCCTTGCCCTACGCACTCTTTTGTTTAGAAATATGAAGATAATGTTTCTGTATTTTTGCTACCACTATTTACTAAAATAATCATAGCAATTTTAAAGCACATGACATGTAAGAGTAGGAAAAATTATTAAACCAACAATAAATGGAAATGTTGCCAGTGTTATTTGGTGTTACCAGCTGTTGTAGTAAAAATAAAAAAATCTTGTTTGATGCCAATGCAACAAAAACAGAAGTCCTAGACAATTTTGAGTGATTTTATATTTGTTACCAACAGAAATTGCAGGCAAACCCCTGCAAGCTTTCTAAATTGCACAACCATCAGTCCAGAACATCATCCTTTACATTGATTTACTTTATGCTGCATTTAAACAACAATCTGACATCATCTGGCCATCAATGAGTCCACTAACAGTAAATCTATTTCAACGTTTAGTCTAAATGGTCTGGTCTAAATTACTCCTCTGTGATACCACAGCGGCACACATCAAAGTCCCAGATACTAAAAACCAGGTCATTTATTGTTTGATGATCAGAAATTGCAGCCAAACTCCTAATGTCTAAATTACACTGGCAATAAAATGAGATATCTAAGAGAATAAAAATATATTAAAACCTCAATATAAGGAAATGTCGCCTGTGACCTTTACTGTATTAGTTGTTATATTAGTAGCAGAACAGAAATAATCTCTACGGCAACAAAAATAGGAGTTCTAGACGAATAATTCAGGGTAATTTTACATTTGTTGTTATCAAAAATTGCAGGCAAACCTCTGCACACTGTCTAAGATACCCTGGCTACCCTCAGTCCTCACCACTTCTACCTGCTTTTCTGCACATTGCTGATAAATCTGCTCAAATTATGTTGTGCTCTCTTTCACTTTTGTAAAAATATGACAAAAGATCTTTAAGTTTCTTTACTTTTTCATGCCACTGAGAAATAATTAAGATTTAATCATTTTGAAACACATGGCACTCAAGAGAGTAGAAAACTGAAGAAATGTTGCAGGAACTTTCTCAAATATGGACAGAGTTTAGGAGTTTGTCTACAATTGTTTTATCATTAAAAAATGAAAAATATCCAATATCAGCTTTATTTTATTGCTGTGGTTTTAATATGGATTTATATTATCCATTTATGTTCACAAATTAGTACTTTATTCATGTGCATGTTGACATTGTGCAGCTAACTTTGTGCGTGTGTGACATTTGACGGCGGACTGCCTTGTTTTTGTGGTTATTTTTTGCAGAATAAAATTTCTACGTGCAAACTGTGCATCATCATTTAGGTAAAAAAAAATATTGAGATATGATTTTGATCCATTTCACCCAGCCTGTATTGGTATTAGAAGATATTGGTGCTTTACAAAACAAAGGTTTAGAAAAACAATTTGTACAGGTTAAAAAATACCCCAATGAGGCTTTTTAGTTTTTTAATTTCTAATATCAGATTTATTTTCATTGGACTGGAGTGTGTGCTTGGTACCATCACAGAAGCTGCAGACTTCTTTGATGCCATGTCTCACTGCAGCACTGCTCTCCGAGATGCAGCTCATAAACTTCCACATTTTCTCTACAAACAGCCCACGAAGACACACGCTGCATTTAGGGCTTGCATTCCTGTCTCGTTCTCTCCAAATGCGCACCCACCCATCTAAACCAGCTATCAATCTGTCATTCATAAAGTTGGGTAGCCACATGGTTGAATTGCGTACGCCTGCAGGACCAAAATATGTCTATTTTCGCGTTTTCCTGCCCTCGTGCTAAAGTAAAGCCTTTCGTATTTTGCGTAAAATTCGGCGATGATTTTAGTGTGAGTATTTTTAAAAAAATACCTACTTGCACCCAGGAAACAGTCCGTTAACCTTCTGAAACAGCTTGTTGAAGACGGACCATCTTCCATTTCGGACTGTGAGCGCAGAAGGAGAGAGGAGCCCCGGAGAAAAGTGCGCCTCTGCAGCTGCAACTTGGTGCGTCTGATCCAAATCCAAAACTATTCCAGTCCGCGTTGAGGTGATGGTGTCCTCAGTGCTTCAGGCTGTGCACGGTTTAGGAAGGGCAAGAAGAGCAGAGTGCTGCCCCCCCCCACCCCACCTCCCACCCCACCCTCCACCAGCGCTATGACCCAGCACCGCTGGCCGAGGTGTCGCTACAGTAAGCCCGCCTCCTCTCCTCGGCGCGGTGGCTCCGCTGTGGATGTGCAGCAGCAGACTGGAGGAGCGGAGACGACGACGCATAGACACGGAGAAATGAGAGCAACACACTCACACAACACACACAAACACTGGGGGAGAGAGGGAGAGACATGAGCGCGCCACTGTCAAGCTGTACAAAACTACCAATCACCACTTCCGCTCAGTTTTTCTAAATAAAAGCCCAAATAGTCACTGCTTCGTGGGATGAGGTAGGGCTGGGCGATATGGGCAAAAAATAATTTATTCCAAGCTGAAATCCTTCCTATTTTTAACCTGACTCACCAGAGACTAATAAAGCTAACACTGAGGCCAGTCAGAGGTGCAAAAACATTTTCTCCACCAAGAAAAGCATCAAGTGTGGCTCTTTGCTCTTGTTTTAATGAATAAATATAGTCCAGTTCTGATTAAACTGCAGCTATACTATGGCAACATCCCAGCTAAATGCTACACCAGCGGCAGCCATTGCTTCCGGCTTCCAGTAAAACCTCAAATGGTGCTGATTGGTCAGGCCTGTTTTTAGACCTGGCACATCATTTTAGATTGGAGGTTGGTCTGATGACAGAATCAAGCCAATCCTTCTGCTCTACAAGGTTACATCCTAATACAACTGGGCACTCTGTAAATTAACAATAAATGGTTGGAACAAAACTAGAATTAAATATTCAACATGATTTCAGCAAAAACATGCATTTCTGATACCTGCTTGATAACACAGCAACACAAACAAGTCCTAAAAACCCAATATTGTGTAATCTTTTGTTTTTACCTAAGAAAAATTGCAGCCAAACTCCTCCATACGGTCTAAATTGTACAAAACGTACAAAATTTCAGTACATGTTGAAAATAATTTAAATCTCCACTATCTTAATGATCAGTGGTACTGATAGGCACAAAAGCATAATTATCTTTATCATATATTTAACCAGACATGCATAATTAATGTTACTTCCAAAATCAATGTAAGTGTGCTTTAGCAACGTGAGCTTCTGCAACACAGCTAAAGCTAACATAGCTATGCAGAGAGCATAGCTTCATAGCTTACGTATCTGCTTTGTGAGCTTAGTTTTAGCTACATTAGCCATGTAGCTACATAAGTTACATGGCTACTTTATCTGCATAGCTTGTTCGGCTTGTCCAGCTAATGCAGCTAAAGCTAACATATCTATGTAGAGAACAAAGCTACATAGCTTACATATCTGCTTTGTGAGCTAAGCTTTAGCTACATTAGCTATGTAGCTACATAAGTTACATGGCTACTTTATCTACATAGCTTGTCCAGCTAATGCAGCTAAAGCTAACATAGCTATGTAGAGAACAAAGCTACAGAGCTTACATATCTGCTTTGTGAGCAAAGCTTTAGCTACATTAGCTATGTGGCTACATAAGTTATATAGCTACTTTATCTACATAGCTTGTCCAGCTAATGCAGCTAAAGCTAACATAGCTATGTAGAGAACAAAGCTACATAGCTTAGATATCTGCTTTGTGAGCCAAGCTTTAGCTACATTCGTTACATAGCTATTTTATCTATATAGCTAATGCTAATGTTCTCTGTAAATAACTTGCTACCAACAAGTGTACCATTTCACTTACATAAACACGTCACTTTGTTTACTATTCCTGAAAAGGAATGTGAATTATATAAACGTACTGTCCCTTATTTAATTTAATTTAATTTAATTTTTTATTTTAGTTTTATTTAGTTATTTGTTCAGTTCTATTGTATTTTTACTTTACTGTGTTGCTGCAATGCCAGAATTTCCCCTCTGGGGATCAATACAGTCTTATCTTATCTTATCTTATCTTATCTTATCTTATCTGAATGCAGCTAACAGAGCTACTTGAGCTATGCTAAGTGCATTATGTTGTGTTCACAATAGGAGTAAAATCATTTGTGCGAGTTAATTACATGTAAAGTCTGGAACGCCACAAATGTGAGCTGCAAATTGTGCGATTCGATTGAGTAATCGCACATAACACAACGCATATAACGCACAGTTTGCTTCACTCCTCCATTTGCGAGAGTTAAAAAATCTGAACTCAATCAAATCACTCATACCCTGATGGCAAATCAGCATGGAGATTCACTGGTGACAGATATACAGAGCTCTGAAGGGACCAGGAGGGGGAGGGAGGGTGGGGGGTGGGGTTCAACCTGACACTGGAGGAAACACTTATGAACACTTGTGAACACAATTCCTGTTAATCCACTTGACATATTTTCTAATATTTAACAAAGCTACTTTAAATCTATTTTAATTTGAAAGAGAAATTCTCCCTATTTCCCGTGTTTTCTGAGCATTTGATGCATCTGGAGAGCGCACTGTTGACGCTGCTGAGCTGCTGTTCCTCTTCCTGAATTTGGCTGCGTAAAAGGGGGCAGAGCCGTATGCCCTGAACCCTCCAGAGACACGCTGCTGTTTCCTGATCCACAACTCAGTGGTCAAGGAGGAGACGGCCACAGCCTCCAGATTCACGGCATTGGCTGGGCTGAGAAATGAGACTTCTCCTTCCACAGACAATAACCGCCAAAGATGTAGCGCATCAGAATATCACATTCTTTTAAAAAGCACTGATTCCTCTAGAGCCCTTGAGGTGCCCTGACCTTTGCCCTCCTCGGCAGGAATTTAACCAGGGATCAATCACCATCTGATATACCGAGAAGCAGCTTCATTCAGATGAACTCCAACATGAAACGAAACAGAAAAACAGCCTTATGTTTCATCCTATCAGGCAAAAATAGAACACGTTTGATGACCATCTCATTAAAGTGCAGCCAACTGACTCGTATGTAATGTCCATCAAACACAGTGTGGTATAGCAGGATGTAATAGGTGTGTACTCTTGGACTGTGTGATGAACTAGACATTGACTTTTTACTACTGAAACCAAACTGACATTTATTCTGTTAACAGCAGAAGCATATTAGTTCAACCACAGCCACTGTTGTTATAATTAGCTCCAAAAATGCACAGGGACAGGGTAATGCAGACTGGCAACAATATTTGGCTTGTAAATAACAAGTACTTAATATCAACAGAAGCATACTGGCCTCTGACAGATGCTCTTGTAAGCTCCAAAAATGCTTTAACATAACAAATTAAGCCGTTGTAGCGACACCTCAGACATCAATACTGACAATTTTAACTAGCAAAGCTTAACTACACGATAAGCCTAAATTACTCAATAAGAAATCAGTATCGTTTAAGAGGTGTGTGATGTTAAATTCAAAACTTTTACCAAAAAATAGCTTATTTTGAAATATTTTAGTGGAGCTTATACAAATCGACTAACAATGGGGGCAGCATGCTGCAGAATGGGTTCAATATGCAGCAGCCCAAGCAAGAGAGTAAGAGTATTATCATAAGAGCTGATACCCTCCATCAACTGCTCGATTTTTTTCAAATGATGAGCTCTAATAATCTTTTTGGTTGGACGAGAAAGAGTTCTGGTACACTATATGGACAAAAGTATTTACCCAGACTTGTTAGCTGTTGAATTCAGGTGTTTCAATCAGACCTGTTGCTACAGGCGTATAAAATGAAGCACCTAGCCATTCAGTCTCTATTTGCAAACACTTGTGATACAAAATGGGTCATTCTGAAGAGCTTAGTGACTTCAAGCGTGGCACTTTGATGGATGCCACCTTTGCATAACGGTGTGTGAAATATCATCCCTCCTGGATAATCCACCGTCAACTGTAATGGGTGTTATTAGAAATTGGAAGCGTTTAGGAGCAACGGCAACCAAAGTCAACAAAGCGGAAGACCAGTTAAAATCATATATGCATGAAAGTCACCAATGCTTTACTAATTCCATAACTGAAGAGTTCTGGACTTCCACTGGCATTAGTGTAAGCACAAACATGTGTGATGGGAGCTTCAGGAATGAGAGGAAGGAGAACGTTACCTGCCTGACTGCATTGTGCCAACTGTGAAGTTTGGTGGAGGAGGGATAATGGTATGGGGCTGTTTTTAAGGGTCTGGGTTAGACCCCTTGTCTCCAGTTAAGGGCAATCTTGAGGCTTCAGCATACCAAGACATTTTTGACAATGCTATGCTTCCAACTTTGTGGCAACAGTTTAGGGAAGGCCCTTTTCTATTCCTTCATGAATGTACCCCACTGTACAAAGCAAGGACTATAAACACATGGTTTGATGAGTTTGTTGTGGAAGAACATGACTAGCCTGCACAGAGCCCTGAGCTCTACCCCAGCCTCACCTTTGGGTTGAACTGGATCAGAGATTGCGAGCCAGGCCTCCTCGTCCAACATCAGTGCCTGACTTCAGAAATGCTCTCAAGAGTGAATGGGCACAAATTCCCTCAGAAACACTCCAACATTTTGTGGAAGCCTTAAAAGAAGAGTGGGGGCTGTTATAGCTGCAAAATGGGGGTTAACTCCATATAGCGTGTTTGCAAATAATGGGAAAAGGACTCTTAAGTTCATGGATACTGTGCTTTAACTCTTCATCTATTTCAAGATGTTACCAGAGCTTATATTGTCTGAAGCAAAAACAGTTTGTCTTTCTGCCTTTATCTGGCTCACTGTTGAGAATTCAGCTTTAAATATCTGCAGAGGCTCAGATTTACAAAAAGGAATGTATTTAATTGATTTATTTCACCAGGCTAACTCAGTCATTCATTTGCATAAATTACAATTGTAAATATTGCCTTGAATTGGCAAGAAAGAGGATATAAATCAATGTCATCCAATAGTCCTAACACTGTGAATTACTGCAACGGGTGCACATATGCAGAGCAACTGAAATTTTTATGCATGTTCCCTGGAGTTAACAATTCATTGACATTTTTTCACCAATAATGAAAATGATCCAATCATCCTCATATTTGGTTAGGAGGGTGAAAATTTTACATTCAGAGATAACTAAAAGAGAAATCTCTACAAACAGAGGCTGAGCTAACAGAAGTACACTTTAAAGGCTGCTGAGAAACCATGCTGCTTTGACAAACTAAGTCAGAATGAAACCGCAGAGCTACCCAAATACTAGATTTTGTTGTTTCATAATCAAGCGGTAGTCACAGGACTTCCTCTATCAGTTTGAGCTTTCTCTGACGTCTGTATGGGAACACATAGTTCCTGTTAAATGTTCAGTTTTTGCCTTAAAGCCTGTCCGAGGAATGCACCATTCATGTTAAGTTAATTAGAAGTGCATCAATCATTTACAGGAAATTTAAAGAGGCAGTCCCATCATGTGTCAAAAAAAAAAAATCAGAAAAGTCAACAAATTTTCTGCAGCCCACTTTGAGAATAATTGGAGAAGCAGTGTACAATATGTCAGTATAGCTAGTGACTGATTCCTGTAGAATGTTTTTTATGTCTCAGTGAGGATCCCACATTAAGCTCCAAATGAAGTGAGCTCCCTATCTCCGCCACCTTTGTAGATCTGTGCTTGTGTTATCAGTGCTCACAGGGCTCCTAAACAGCTCTGAGTCGGCAACATGATACAGCATAAAGCGTGCCAGACTCCCTCACAGCCGCAGTATTACATACTGATCATATCGAGAGAGAGAGAGAGAGAGAGAGGTGGGAGCTGTGGCCGGTTACGTCAGCATTTGTGCTATCAGTCTCTGGCATTCCTACACTCTCCAGCAGCTGGTCCATTCAGAGGTCACATATAACATAACAGATTCTCTCTGACACTCTCCCGCTTTTTCTTTCATCTGAGCTCTTAAATGAGGAAACAATCTTCATCATGCAGTAACACACCGGCACATGCCTTTGGATTTTGTCTTACAAACATTGCAAGAAAAAGGATTAGGCATTAGGGTTGTCAAGGTGCCAGAATTTTAAACTCCAAAAAGATGGTAGTACAAATGTAACAATTAATATTTTATTTTTATACCATGGTCACCAAAAGTAGAAGTCCTATAGGGCCCCAGTAGTGGTTTGTTTTCTATTTTCTGCAGGTAAGACCCTCCACCCCGTCTGACTTGCAGAAAAACACAGGCATTGAACATAGCTTTGAAAATGTTGCTGGAGTTCTTGCAGTATCGACAGTGTACTGGACATTGCATGCAATTTTTGACACCTTTACGATGAAATAGATGTTTCTTTCTATAGTGTTGATGTACAGTAGTGTGAATACATTTTTGGCATGTTTGAGCCAAAAATAAAAGCTGAAGTAAGGAGTAGATGTGGGGAGTAAGCCAGCCTGAGGGCACCATTGAGGGCACCCTGGTCATGCTCTGGATGTCCTTTCATATTACCAGGGTAATGGGAAAATAATCTGTTAAAAAGTTAAGTCCATACCTTTAGGGAAGAGTGGAGGGTGGATGTGGCAAGTAAGTACAGCCTAACGCAGGAGTTTCCAAATTTTTCAGCCCATGACTCCCACATTAACAGCGCCAGGGACCAGGAACCCCTACTGTATCTGAAAGTGACCGAACTACAGTTGAGCACAGCTGTGCAGAAGAAAAGTGTAAGGATCTTTGATATCAGAGAAAAAGTCACCAAATTACATAGTTTTTAATGTAAATGTAGCTAATTGTATGCATAAGTCTTTACAAAAATGGGTAAAATATGAAATTTGATTTTTGGTAGGCATCTCACAACCCCCGCTTTGTGTACCACTGGCCCAGGGTACCGTTCGGGTGGGTACGAGGGTTGCCAGGAGCTCCTGGTCATGCTGTGGATGCCCAAAGACAGGAGTGTCAAACTCAATCACAGCAGGGGCCAGATTCTGAATTTGGGTCTAACCTGAGGGCCTAACAGGGTCAGTATTTAACCATTGACTGTCAACCTACATGATCTTGAGATTAAAAGGTCAACATGATAAGTTAAAAACTCAAAATCTGAGGTAAAAAGTCTAACCTACAAGTTTTAAAGGTAAAAACATGACATTTAAAGTCAAATTAATGTTTTTAAAAAGCAAAGCATGAGACAGAATTCTTGAACCATGATTTTTAAGTAAAAATATAATATAAAAGTCAAAACCATGAGTTTTAAAGGTCAAAATATGAAATGAAATTCAAAACCATGAGTTTTAAAGGTAAAAAAGTGAGCACAAAGACAAAGTTAGGATGTAATGGTCAGCATAACTAAATTAAAATTCAAAATCATGATATTTAACAATCAAAATGTGAGATAAAAGGGAAATTTAGGAGTAAAAATGGTAAGCACAGCAGAAAAAAAATCAAAATCATGATATTTAACAATCAAAATGTGATACAAATATCAAAATCGTGAGTGTAAAATGTCAAAATATGAGATTAAATTTCAAATTCATGAGTTTGAAAAGTCAATTTACGAAACAATGCTAAAAATCATGAGTTTTAAAGGTAAGAAAAAATAAGATAAAAGTCAAAGTTAGGAGTTGAAATGGTCAGCAAAACTGAGATAAAATTCAAAATCATGATATTTAACAATCACAATGTTAGGTAAATATTGAAATTGTGCATTTAAAATGTCATAATATGAGATTACATTTAAAATTCATGAGTTTTAAAAGTCAAAATATTAAACAATGTTAAAATCCGTCAGTTTTAAAGGTAAAAAATAACAATAAATGTCAAAATTAGGAGTTGTTAAAGGTCAAAATCATGACTTTAAGAGGTCAAACTAGGATTTAATGTAAAATTATGAATCTAAATATGACTTAAAAAGTCAAAGTTATGAGGTGTAAAGGTTAAAATATGAAATAAAAAGTCAAAATCATAACTTTTAGTCATAACTGTGAGATGCAAAACTGAAAATATAAAGAAAACACAAATTTCTCCTACGTTCCTGACTTTTTATCAAACTATTTTTACTGTTTACTTTTTCTAATTTTTGTGACTCAGCAAGGATGTTATATATCATCCAGGTTAAGTTTACATTTTTATACTGGAGGAAATCTGTAGACCTCATACTGGTGGGCCAGTTCTAATAAAAATATCATATGATCTGGTGGGCTGGTTATAACTGTACCACGGGCCAGATTTGGCCCCAGGGCCTTGAGTGTAACACCCCTGCCCTAAGGTCCTGAAAACTGATGGTGGTCTCTGGGCGTATCACCAGGGGTGAGAAGGCCTGGACAAAAGAGATGCCGTTGAGCTTCACCTTGGCTGCCAAGTGACATGACTCTGAACGACTCTGTGGCAAATCCTTAATGCCCTACATGCGGATGACTTTACTTTTGGAACCTCAGTCGTTAAAATAAAAGTATTTTCATTATAGTGTGTGTCTTGCTGAAATAAGGTCAATAAATGAAGCTCAAGCATGAAAACTTTGCCTTAAGAACAACTCATTCTTTCAGTATTTTAGTAGAAGTATCTATTGACTCACAAATTGTGAAACAAGCAATCCTAATCCTTTGTTTGTGCACCGCCTATGTCTGAAAACACCCAATCTGATGGTCTATTTAGTGTCTGCTCTCCTTGGTACTTCACACTGTTTTTACACATGCAACGTAATCCACAAAGAAAATGTTCCTTATTTTCTTCTGTTTTCATGACAGTAGAGTAATGTTGACCAGGAGAAGAGCTCAGCAGAAGCTGTTCTGTTGCTGACATACAAAGACCAACATGTGTCTTTATTTGTCACTCCAGCCACTAAGGACCCAAGGGTTAAGTGGCTACACTCTATTTTGAATTCAAACATCCCATCTGCAGTTGAGAAAAACTTGTTTATGAGTGCCAATCCGCCTGTTTCATCATCCTCGGCCAGTACAATGCAAGACTGGCTGCCCAAATCCTGGATGACAGGTCGATACAAGCTGAGGACTGCTCAAAATTCTCAGAAGGTGACTGGACAAACATTCTTTCTGTCACATTCATTATGGGCCAATCAGAGCAACAGGACAAAATGAGGGAGTAAGGATGCACAGCTGCAGTAGTAACCTGAGCTCAACAGGCAGAGTGCGCTGCAGTAGTTTATGAATGGTGGAGCTTGTTGGTGAATAAAACCCATGCCGAGGGCTGTCGGGAATAGCGCAAAAACATCTTCTTCATCATGAGAAGCTTTAAGTGCTGTTCTATGCTCTTGCATTGATAAAGCAATGTGGTCCAGTTCTGATAAAACTGTTGCTATACTACAGCCACATCTGAGCTAAATGCTACACCAGTGGCAGCCATTGCTATCAGCTTTCACCCATAGTGACCGCCTCTTTTATACTCAAATGACACTGATTGGTCAGCTCTGTTTTCAGATCTGGCACCGTCATTTCAGATTGGAGCTGTGCAAGGTGGATTTGTCTAATGACATATATAGAGTCTGGCCAATCCATCTGCTTTGAATGATTATGGGTTTGCAATGTTAGCACGCTGTGATGGGAAAGTTGATCTACGCCTGTCCCTCATTTGGCAGACTGGAACACTGTTGTGCCTGCAGCAGTCATGTTTCTCCCAGGGGCACCCTGACGGGTTGCCAAGGAAGCACACTTGCATGGCACTTTTCGTAGCACTTTTTACATTGCAGGTCAAACTCAGCCATTCCCATACTGACGGCGAAAGCTGCTATAGAGTGGCAATCAGTTCTGATGAATCTCATCCATACACAGTAGGAGTAGTTTGAGGTTGAGTGTCTTGCCCAAGGACACACTGGCATGTGAAAGAAAAAGCGGGGCATTGAACTCCTGACCTTCCAGGTACGGCTTCCGGCTCTACTCACGGTGCTACAGTTGCCAACAGAAAACCTCTCTGGTGCTTGCAAATGTGTCATTTTAGATCACAGTGGCTGTGTTAATAGGTGGTATAACATGTCACCTTTAACCAATAAAGAATCAGAATCTGCTTTACTGTCAAAAGTATGCAGCGACATACAAGTAGACATATAACATCAAGACAGGCAATGGCAGCAAAACACTGTACTTAAAGCTATACTTTAAAAAAAGCTACCACATATGGGCCAATGGACACATTAACAGAAATTCTGATATATAAAAACACAACAACAACAGTTATAGGAAGGAGGAAATGGTGCAACAGAGAGCTGTAGAGTGTTTATGAGACTGTCAGCCCCGTCAAGCCTCACCTCTGTGCCTTCTCCCTGCACTCCAAGTAGCTTATGCACGGAAATTTGGACAGAAAACAAATGCTTTAAAACATTCTCTGCAAAGTTCATGACTGCAAGTTTATGGGCTTATGTGAGACGGTTAAGGATGAAAAACTTATAGGGGAACGTGGAAGATCACAAGGGATGCAGCGACTCTGTCTGTGACCTGCCGGTGAACCCTCCTGATCCGCTGAGCTCTGAAGCAGCAGAGCAATCGTTCTTATGTTTGAATAATTATTACATAACAGGAAGTAACTTGACCTGTCAAACTGATATTTCCACTGTGTTTAGATTAGCCCACTTGGTATGAAATAAACCCAAACCACTGACACAAATAGGAGCATGAATCGTCCTGAGCAAGACCTGTTTTTATCCTCGCAGACAGCTGTATTTTTAGCCTCAATGCACAATTAAAAATGTATCCAGCTTGGATGTATATGAGGCACATACAAGAAAGAGGCACAAAAGCAGCACAACGATTTGAGCAAATCTCGAGCTGTCAGATGTTTCATGTACTATTTTAGGTGCACAAAGAGAACTGCATTTTAATAGATACACTGATGGTTGTTGGGGAGCTGCCTGTCATGTCTGCTGGGCAAATAAAGAAATAGTTTCTAACCTTTGACGCTCATGTTTGGGGATTTTCATCAAAACATCTTTGAGTCCCTTTAATTTTTTGATCACAACCATCACATTCAGATTTAGTTTGTTGGTCCTGATAAAAATTATGAGAAAGTCAAAGTCCACTGGTGAGGAAAATTAAGATACATATCCGCCTTTTTGTGCTGTCCTTCATCAGTATTTTAAATCACGTATCCTGAGGCTTTATCAGTTGCACAATGGCATCTAAATGTTTTTATTCTTTTCACTGATTCTAGTTTGTTTTGTGCAAATCTCGTGCAATTTGTCTTACATGGCTCTGATTTAGCTCATACTCTTGCTTCTTTACCATGGATTCAACCACATACATGCTTTAGTACTATTACAACCAAAAAAATCACTGATTTATAAGAGTCTTCCACCTATACCAGCACTCTACAAAAGAATTTCTACTATTTTACTGTGAGATGTCCTAACTGACTATATTTTGACTACTGAGTACAAATTAAGTGGAAGTTTTAAGTCATCATCATGCAATTCTCTCTAAAGTTTCACTTCTCCCACTGTCTCCTAATGCCTCTCTCACAGCAGACGGCACACTCCCTCACCCATCTGTAAAGTTCTCCTCTGGGTATGCACATTTTTGAGAGAGCGGAACAAGAAACAAAACTCAAAGGCAAGTTAGCGAGTATTAAAGACATAATAATTTGAGATTGAGACAGCCAATTTGGGGTTCAGAAGTAAAACGGCACTGGGGTGCTTCATGCAAGAGGAGCACTGCCTTGAATGCTCTGTACAGTGAGCTTTATTTTGCGTCCTGTATTCCTGTTTCACAGCCCTCTCCGTGCTAATTATGCTCAGACTGTGGGAAATAACAGAGACTCAGGAAGAGGATGAACTCTTGTCATTTAGAAAGAGATGAGTTATAAACCCGCGTCCCATGTAGATTTTCTATTTAGTCAACATAATATAACATTTATAACAACACACAACACAATAGATAACATGATGCACATTTCTTTTTTAGTCAGTGCTGTGGTTTCTATCATTTTAGTAACAAGCATAAATGTCTGCATATAGCACACATGTCCAGGACAGCAGACAGAGTATGATGGAGATGGAGAGACAGATCAAGTAGAAACAATTTTATACATACAACACAGCAGCACACTGCAGAAACTGTACCTGAAAATGTGTAGTGTGAGAATCTATTTTAGTAACTATTACTACCACACTGTGCAACGTCATAGGCCTCAGTGTAATTATATGTCGTTTACTCTACCTTAGTAACAATAATTTTGTCATTTTCATCTTTAAGTGGTTTGACTTGGATTTGCAATAAGTGACTTATGCTGCATTCCTTTTCCCATGGTAACTCTTATTCTGACTTGTTTTTCTGACTTCCGACCGAAAACGCCAAATGAATGTCTCCCAAAGTGGTATTTACAACTTGTGAACTCGTTCTTTCACAGAACACTCGACCTTGACGACACAACATGGTGGCACAGAGCATTAAGTATTGTAAAAGCTGACATTTTGACCTGTTTTCAGAACCTTTCTCAGTGCATTTTTAGAAATTGTAGAGACAGCACTTAACCTTGCAAAGCAAATGGATACGCCCGTTTCTGTGCTTCTCACTGGCGAATCCATCTTCCAAGCTCCCATCTGAACCATTTGGGCCCGGTTAGAAAGTGACAGGATCAATCAGCGACAAGGGGCAGTACTTTCGGGCGCGGCGAAGTCGTGACGTAAGGAAGCAGCAACAAGAGGCTGGTGCAATTACGGCGGACAACATTAGCGTGGATGTTGCAAAAGTGTACGTTTTATCAGAACTTGGCGACATTTCTTGATTAAAAGAAGAACAAAGAACAGCAGTGAGTTGTTTTCTTTTCAAAAACGACAAAAGTCGTGTACTGACATGTCTACAGTTGCCATGGTTCGCATTATACAGTTCTCTATGGAGTTTAGTCATCAGTAGGGGTGCAGCTCGGTAGCGGCTACGTCACCTTATTTGTCGCTCCGATTGGCCCGTAAAGATGTGACAGAAAGTTAATTCAATCACCCTCCACGTTTTTTGTTTTTTTTTTTTTTCAAAAGGCTCTGCCCTTTCCCAAACTGTCTATGAGTGGTTTACCAGATGGACGTGTGAAGCAAATCCATCTTGCATTCCAGGTTACACAGCACTATCCTGTGATTGCATGTAGTGTATAGCAGCTGTCTTGTCATGCATGAAGTACTGAGCATGTGTTGTTTTAAAGGCTCATCGGCTAGCAACTGGTCAATATTGCTATAAACAATGACAAACACAAGAACGACATTCATCATTTTTCCAACTTGTCGTGGTTGTGACTGAACGTGACGTCATTCCCAGTTCCAACATCTGACTTCCAAGGTAAATAGAACACAGCATTATCTGCTTTAAAACAAACATGGTGGAACCTGGCAGCTCCTATCCACTAAAGGCACAAACAAACTTTAAATAGGCCGAATTTGGGATTTAAAAACTATAAATGCAGAGGCCAGCTGGATGGCACATCTTGCCATATGCAAGATGTGCCAGGTGGAGGTTAAAGATTATGTAAACAATAATAGTTTGGCGCTCTGGCAGGAAGCTAGCAGCCATCAATTGAAGCTACAACAGCTACTAGTGGTAGGAGGTTTCTTTACAGTTATAATGAAGCATTTAACTGCGATTTCAGTTTATAAAAATGAAACGTATTAAGTTTAACCTACTCATAATTTCTTACTTATTTGATGACCAAATTTCGCCATTTAGCTGCTCACACCCCTAGTTTGAAAATCATCCTGTGTGTTGCCAGCCAAAATCAGCCTCACAGTGTCTTTTTATGTGTTTAGATTCAGTCACAAGAAATGAACAGAGTACCACATATCCCCTAAAACCCCATAAATGTCCACACGGGCCCTCTCCTGCTTGATCTGTATCAGTTTGGACAGGCAGCACGCACTCCTTTCTCTGTCAACATTAACCCACCACCAAATCCCAGACCCATCTGTGAATGGATAGCATGTGTGCTACGCAGAAATTTATGTAAATGGAAAAGGTGATGATGAAAGAAGCTGAAATCTCCTCTGTCTTACTATGGGATGTGTTTGTGTCACACAGCTGCCATGGCGGTTGGTGACAGAGCATCTTCACTCCACGTTTGCTGGAGGATCAACAGCTGACTGAGGAGCAGCCATGCTAACCGTTCCTCCTCTCGGCTTCTTTTTTTTTAACCAAACATCCTCCTGATGACTACGGCCTCTGTCTCCTAACATGAGAGCTGCACATCTTCAAACGTGTATGCGCTTGTTCACACACAGCCTTACCCCCTACCCCCACATTACAGACCTCACCCACTTAAGCACATTTCTGATTCAAGACACTGTACAAGCTTTTTGCACGCTGCACACTCACACAGAGACGCCCCAGATCTAAGTGAAACATTTACAGATCACATGTGAGCGCACGCAAACATGAGCACATCTACACAGGAGCATGCTTACATCCAAATGCACACACATCACATGCAGCAGACACACACCACAGAGACTTCCAGTCCCCTCCCCCCAACTGAATAGTCTGTTCTGACAATCCACAGGACAGCCGGAGCATTGACGTCAGAGGCAGGCCCATGAAAATACAGGGTCCCTGGGGGGCTGAGGGAGTTATGCACATCTTCACAGCTTGGCTCGCAACTAGTTCAACAACCAATGAGCATATTACTGCCTATGTTTACCCTTTATTTGTCACAAAATGCAACAATAAAAAAATAAAAGAACTTCCACATTTACACAAAGCCTGGCATGCACACATTTGCATGCGACTGCAATGCGGATCGTCTGAAATGTGACGTCAATGGACGTCATTGCACTGTGATCCATTAGGACAAATGTGAGATAGGTGCATAATTTAGGTTAATGGGAACACAAATCACGACACATCATTGCCTTCCCTCTGTAGTCTTAATAATTGCAGTATTGAATAACTGCTGTCACACTGTACTGTAGTAGACAGACCCAGAGGAAAGGTCTGTTGCTCGCTCAGACATCCTCACAGTCCCAGGAGGAAAGATGACATCTTTGTTTATCGCTGGATGTTCTGAACATCTCTCTGTTTTTTAAAACATCTTCTAAGAGAAGATCGGGATGCCAGGGCCATGCTTCTTCTTGGATTATTTTCCACAGTTACCCTTTGTTTGTCTGTAAGGAGGATTGTGTTTGGTGTGACTAAAGTCAGAAGTACAAAAGCTGAAGCAGGGACTGGGGAGTTTGAAAATTAAATAATTCGTTAGTTTAAATGCAGTAATTATAAATACATATATCAAGTGATTCTACCTTTTGAAAATGTCCATTTAGATTGATTTGTTGCAGGGTTTTTTTTTATGAAAAAATATTTAAAAATGAACTAGAAAAGCACTCAGAGAGTGCAGACCTCCGCCATTAGACCCATCTCCCAATAGTAAAGAATCCTTTAAAAAATTCCTGGATCCAGATGGTGATCAGAATCACTCCCAAAATCGAATCAGTTCTTCCTTATGCCATTTGTGACAATGAATCAGAAATAAAAGAAATGTTTTAAGTTTTAAACTAAAACAATTTCTCTTTAAAAATCCACTATCTCAAAATTTAGAAAATCACAAAACACCAAAAAATTATGCTCCTTTATGCACTCAGTTTGGTTGGATAAGTTGGACCCCTTTTTGCACAAATTACTGCATCAATGTGATGTCATGGAGCCAACCAGTCTGTGGCACTGCTGGGGTGTTATGAAGCCCAGGTTGCTCTGATAGAGGCTTCCATCTCGTCTGTATTGTTGAGTCTGGTGTCTCTCCTCGGCCTCTTGACATTTCTCCAGAGATTCTCTGTCGGATTCATGTCAGACCAGTTTGTTGGTCAACCAAACACAGTAATACCATGGTCAGAAAACCAGTTTATGGTAGTTTTGGCTTCCCTGTTGGAATGTGCCGAGTCCTCCTGGAAAATGAAATCAGAATCTCAATAAAGGTTCTCAGCAAATGAAAGCATGGAGTGCTCTAAAATCTTCAAGTATGGCTGATGGCATTGACTCTGGTCTTGATAAACATCAGCAGAAGACATGGCGCCTCAAACCATCACTGACTGTGGAAACCGAAAACACTAGACTTCATGCACCTTGGAATTTTTGCCTCTCTGATCTTCCTCCAGACTCTAGGACCTCGATTTCCAAGTGAAATTCAAAATTTAGTTTTATCTGAAAACAGGACTTTAGACCACGGAGCTACAGCCCAGTTCTTTTTCTCCTTAGCCCTAGTGAGACGCTTTTAACATCTGTGGTTCAGACTGGCTCGAGACTAAGAACACAACACCTGTAGTCCATTTCCTGGACCCATCTGTGTGTGGTAGCTCTTGATCCATTGACACCAGTCCCAGTCCGATCCTTGCAAAGATCCCCAAAGTTCTTGAATATGCTTTGTTTGACAATCCTGAAGGCTGAGCTCATCCCTGTGGCTTGTACTCCTTTTCTTAACACACTTTCTCTTCCAGTCAACTTTCCATGAACCTGCTTTGATACAGCCTCTGAGAACAGCCTGCCCTCTCAGCAGTGACTTCTGTGGCTTACCCTGCTTATGGAGGTGACAGTGATTGTCCTGGACAACAACCAAGTCAGCAGTCTTCCCCATGATTGCAGCTGTGTGTACTAAACCAGACTGAGAGAATGAAGGCTCAGGAAAAATTGTAAATTGGACTTATCCACAATATTCTAATATTTTGAGACAGTGGATTTTTGTGAGCTGTACGCCATAATCATCAAGATTAAAACAAAAAATTCTTTAAATGTTTTACTTTGTTGGAGATAAATCTATAATTCATAAAAGTCTAACTTTCTAAAGTAAATCACAGGAAAAATTAACTTTAATTTGGAATTATTTTTTTTAGATGCACCTGTATGATTGGCTCCTGTATTTGCCATAGTTTACCAGGTTAGGGCTAATTAATACATTAAAACAATGAGCTACAAAATGAATAACTAAAGGGATGTGCATGATTAGTTCACCCCAAGAGGTTTATTCAGTCGATAGTATATCAATTAAAAGCATGTTTGTGACAAAATGAGGATTTTTTTTTTGTATGTTAAAGTGGCTTAGGTAGACTCTCACTTCCCTTCATCTGGCTAGATGATGCTAGACACAAAGATCTGCAGGAGGACTGTGTAATTTGTGATTTTGATCGCCTCCACACCAAGTAAATCAGTTCAACTCTGGAAAAAAATATTTTCATATGTCGGTAGAAATTTTCTAATGATAACTGCAGTCCGTTTAAAGGCACTAACTTTCCTCCGTTTCCATTCAATCTTTACAGCTGTCCCCCACTCTCTGCCCCCCATCTGGTATTCACGCATCATCAGGGCCATGTGACTGCGGACAATCTAGACCAAGTAACTCACAAAACATAGGCTAAGCCAGCCATAGGAGCCAGTTCAGCATCAAAGCTGCTTCTTTGTCAGCTGCCAAGGACAACATGTGTCTTTACATCTCACTCATCAGAGGACTCAGGAGTGAAGTGGCAGGACTTAATCTTAGTAAAGTCTTGTCCACAGTTAGAAAAACTTGATTATGCGTGCTAGCCATTTTACACCCAGATGTTTCATCAAACTTGGACAGTCAAAAGCAGGACTGGCACCCAAGTTCCAGGTTAAAGAGGCAATGGAGCACAGAAGGAGTATAAAGCATTTTAAAATGTTTGTTTTTCTTTTGTATTTAAAGTGCAATGTAAGCAGATGTCAGCATACAAACTCTTAGAAAAATGTATAGCATTCACATGGTCGAGGTAGCAATGATAGCTTTTGGTCTGCATACAAAGTCACAGTTATGATGTTTCATTAAAGCAGTAGGGATGGTCATTTTAAACAGTTATGAATTCAACTTGAATCAAGTAAACCATGTCTTGATGAACTGTGTCCTCGAGAGCAAGTGCTGTCTAGTTAAACTCGTCCCCCAGCTGCCCTTCATGTTCCTCCAGGAAACAGGAAACAGGCTCATCTGGTAAGGGTTTCCTTTTGTAGACTCACTGACAATAACATGTTCAGAATACCCAAGCAGGATGATGGGCTCAACTTAATAACTGATCTGATTCAAAACTCTAATCAACAATAAGCAGGAATTCAATTTGGTGCAGTTTGGCAGTGCACCTACACTTTTGTAAAACACACATAATCTTCACCTCCCCCTCGTCATGTGCATTTGAGTGTGGTGAAGCCGTGTGACGCAGAAGAACCACATTGGCTTGCGAGGTGCAGCAGTATGAGTATGAGAACTGGGACAAATCTGACTCTGCTAGTTTCTGCAGCCTGTTGTTTGCAAACCGTCGTCATAAGCAGTGATGCTTATAGGCTATGTGGCTTGGAAGGTCACATTGGAGAGGGTAATTCACGGCCAATACTACATGCACAAAAGTATTTGGCCACACCTGTTAATAAGTGCAATCAAGTGTTTCAATCAGACATGTTGCTACAGGTGTTTAAAATCAAGCACCGAAGTATGCAGTCTCTATTCAAAGAGTTGTGATACAAAATGGGTCATTCTGAAGAGCTCGGTGACTTCAAGTGGTACTGTGATAGATGCCACCTTTGCAATATGACAACTTGCGAAATTTCATTCCTGTTGGATATTCCACAGTCCTCTGTAAGTGATATTATTAGAAAGTGGAAGCATTTAGGAACAACAGCAACTTAGCCACAAAGCAGAAGACCATGTAAAAACACAGAGCAGAGTCACCAATGCTCTGCTGATTCCATAGCTAAAGAATTCTGAACTTACACTGGCATTAATGTAAGCACAAAACCTGTGCAGCTAAAGCTTCATGAAATGGGTTGCCATGGCCGCGCAGCTGCATGCAAGACTCACATCACCAACTCTAAGTCCAAGCATCAGATGGAGTGGTGCAAAGCACACTTACACTGGAGTGACAAGGCCAGGAGAGCATTACCTGCCTAACTGCTGTCAGTTGTGCCAACTGTGAAGTTTGGTGGAGGAGGGATAATGGGTTTGAGCCCAGCCCCTTATCTCCAGTGAAGGGCAATCTTAATGCTTTAGCACACAGAGACATTTTGGACAATCCATTCCAATTCCGTGGCAACAGTTTGGGGAAGGTCCTTTTCTATTCCAACATGACTGTTCCCCAGAGCACAAAAGCAAGGAGTATAAAGACATGATTCGATGTGTTCAGTATGCAAGAACTTGACTGGCCCGCACAGAGCCCTGATCTCAACCTCATCAAGCACCTTTGGGATGAACTGGAACGGAGATTGCGAGCCAGGCCTTCGTGTTCAACAACAGTGCTTGACCTTAGAAACGGGCTACAGAAAAAAACGGGCAAATTCCCACAGAAACACTCCAAAATCTTGTGGAAAGCCTTCCAAGAAGAGTGGAGGCTGTTACAGCAGCATGTATTTGAATAGAATGTCATATACCTGTTGGTGTAATGGTCAGGCGTCCAGATACTTTTGTCCATATATTTGTCCAGCATTTCACTGAATCTCTCTCTCTTTTTCTGTTCCTAGCTTCATCCATCACATCCTCTGTTTCTTAGCCCCAGCCTTTCTATCAGACGGTACAGAGAAATGCTAACTGGCTTCTTTTAAACTGAATGTTGGTGTGTTAACTGTTGTCTCAAAGCTGTAACAGCAGTTAGCTCTAAAGCAGGTGACTGAGACACTGTTGGACTATGATAGAAACCATTCTCTTATTGTCAAATAGATCAACTTTGAAACTGCTATTAAGAGGTGAAAGGTTGCATTGTTTTTAACTGTGTTGCTTTCGCTAAAGTGCATTAATGTGATTCTACAGTGTAGTCTCCTACTCTCACAACTGTGACCAATAGTTACATTTCCAGAGATAAGTTCCATCAGCATGTATGGTCAGTGGATACATGTACATCGATTAAACTAAATGTATCGTCTAATTTAATTTAGTGCGTAGCAGACACATTAAATACCAGTCTAATTCAGTGTAGACACTCTACATTAGTCTCCCTTCTACAATCTTGCAGAGACAGTCTGTGGTGTGAGTCTTTCTCCAGGTCTGTAATGTTAAACTAAAGTATTCTGTGTAAATCTTGCCTAAATTAATCCTGGACACAGCTGGAGATTGTAGCATTTTCCTTGATAACCAGAAAAGTGGCATCATGATACCATGTATGTATTATGCCATAATCACAATATTATCCAGCATTATTAACAAATCGTGCAGCACTAATACGAGTCAGCTGCCATGACAGTCATGTTAATGTTTGCCATGAAGACTTTAATGCATCATCAAAGGCTCCCACAAATGAAAGCATGAACTGCTACTGGAAGTTGCTGTATCTCAGTCACGTTTCTGCTTCTTAGTTGTGATGGACCATGATTATTCTCTGATATCAGCTGTGCATTCTCCCTTAACTACACCCCCATCCCCTTAACCACTGTTATGGTGTGCCCTTACTATTAATCAATCAGTCAATCTTTCTTTGTACAGCGCCAAAGTTATCTCAAAGCACTTTACAAAGAGGACAAGTCTCGACCATACTCTTGCTCTATTATCTATAAAGACCCAACATTTACTGACCATGAGTTCAAGTTTCATTTGCAAGGAAAAACTTCAGAAACCTTCAGCATAACCAGTCTCATGTTGAACAGCTATCTGCTGAAAGAGAGAAAAGGGGAATGAAGAAAGAAGCATTTCAAGTTTGAGTAGAGATGCCCTGCTCTGCTCTGTGCACCTTCATGGCTTTCTTCTTGTCGCGGTGAAGAGGCTTTCCTTGTTTGCGCTGAGAGCGGTCCAAGAGTAACTTGACACACCAGATGGATGTGTGAAACACATCCATCTGGAAAACGTTCGATGTACAACTTTTGGGAAAGGGCAGAGCCTTTGATAAACAAATTTGGAGGGTGATTGGATAAATGCTCTGTCACATCTTTACGGGCCAATCAGAGCAACAACACACGTGATGTCATCGCCGCTACTGAGGAATAAACTCCATAGAGAACTGCATAACGCAAACCATGGTGACTGTAGACATGTCAGTACAAGACTTCCGCTGTTTTTGAAAAGAAAACAACTCACTGCTGTTCTTTGTTCTTCTCTTAATGAAGAAATGTCACCAAGTTCTGATAAAACTGGCACTTTAGCAGCATCCACACTAATGTCTTCCACCATAATTGCACCGGCTTCTTTTTGCTTCTTGCTTACGTCACGACTCCGCTGCGCCCGAAAGTACTGCCTCTCGTTGCTGATTGATCCTGTCAGTGTGCTCTACAAGTAGTTTGTGATACAAACCAGGAAGGCCAATTTTAACTGCTTTTCTCTCTCCTTATCTGGATTCATCCAGGAAACAAAAAGAGTGTTTTACTGTTAAGGAAATACACCTTATGGAATGTAAATTTTGTTGAAAAGAGTCTTAAATTCAAAACGAGAAGAAAGCACCTTGTCTTTTGTTATTGTTTTGATTTAGAGCCCCCTAGTGGCAGGATTTATGTACAACATCTTTGCAGAAGAATTTAAAAGAAAAGATAAAAGTCAGTTTTTATCATTACACCTGTCATTACAGCATAAAGCTTTCTAGTCTGTATATATCACCCTAATTCCAAAAAGTTGGGGCATTGCTTAAAATGTAAATTAAATCAGAATGCAATCATTTGCAAATCTCTTCATATAAACAACATATCAGATGTTGAAACTGAGACATTTTACCATTTCATGAAAAATGTTTGCTCATTTTGAATTTGATGGCAGCAACACATCTCAAAAAAGAAGGAGGGGGTAACAAAAGGTTTGAAAAATAAATGGTACTAATGAAAGCAACTGGAAGAGCATTTTAAAACTAATTAGGTTGAGTGGCAAGAGGTCAGTAACATGAATTGGTATAAAAGGAGCATTTTAGAGAGGCAGTGTCTCTAAGAAGGAAAGATAGACGAAGGTTTAACAAACGTGTCTAAAAACCATGGAACAATTTCAGAAAAATTTTCCTTGCAAAGACTGTAAATATTCAACCAACTATAGTCAATAATATCACCATAAGATTCAGAGGATCTGGAGAAATCTCTGTGCACAACAGGCAAGGTCAAAGGTCAAAGGTCAGTATTGGATGCTTGTTATCTTCAGGTCCTAAGGCAGCACTGTATGAAAAACAGGCATGATTCAGAACTGGAAATCACTGCATGAGCTCAGGAACACTTTCAGAAATCATTGCCTGCCAACACAGTTGACCATGCCATTAAGATATGCAAGATAAAGCTGGATCATGTAAAGAAGCAGCACCATGTGTGCATGATCCAGAAATGCTGCCGTCGTCTCCAGACAAAAGCTCCGTTAAAATGGACTGAGGCAAAATGGAAAACTGTTCCGTGGAAACCATGGGCGCCATGTCCTGCAGACTAAAGAGGAGAGGGACCATCCAGCTTGTTATCAACACAGTTCAAAAGCCTGTGTCTCTGATGGTATGGGGTTTTATTAGTGCCTATGGCAAGGCAGCTTAAACATGATGAAAAGTACATAGAGGTTTTAGAGCAACATATGCTTCCATCCAGCCAATGTCTTTGCCAAGGAAAACCTTGAATATTTTAGCAGGACAATGCTAAACCACATACCACATACATCACAACAGCATGGCTTCACAACAGAAGAAACCAGGTGCTGAACTGGCCTTCCTGCACAGCAGCTCTTTCACCAACAGAAAACATTTGGCACAGCATAAAATGAAATAAATCTGGCAAAGAAGACCCAGGACTATTGAGCAGCTAGGATCCTAAATCAGACAAGAATGGGACAACATTCCTCTCCCAGAAGTCCAGCAGCTGGTCTCCTCACTTCCAAGATATTTACAGACTGTTTTTAGAAGAAGAGGGGATGCTACACAATGGTGAATGTGGCCCTGTCCCTACTTTTTTGAGATGTGGTGCTGCCATCAAATTAAAAAATTACCTAATGTTTTTGTGAGTAAAATATAGGTTCACGTAATTTGAAAATCATTGCATTCTTTTTTTTTTTTTTTTTTTTCAACATTTTACACAGCACCCCAACTTTTCTGTAATGGGGGTTGTACATGGTGCTAGTTATTTCTGTCTCTCTTTAGCAGTTTTTCCTTTTTCAGGTAATTTGGTAATATAAAAACTGTTAATTTAACTACTCTAACCTTAAATTGATATATTTGTTGGCTTTGACCCCCGTTAAGGAAGAAAGTCTATGATACAAAATTACAGCGCTTCTTCCCAAATATGATTTTATACATATACAAATATATGATGTACTTAAAGCTGCTTCACTTAATAATAAAAAACACTGTGCAGGTGGTGGATCAAATGCAATAAAAGGGTTTCTAATGAGCATACATCATTATATATTTCAACAGCTTAAATGCAGCAGTTGTCTGTTAAAACAGTGGAAGCCGTCTGTTTCTCTTGCACCTCATGCTGACAACTATAATGTGAGCATATCACACCTTTAATGCTCTCCATGACTGACTATTATTCAGACCTCATACTGCACAAAAGGAGGGGGGATTAATGTGGATAATAAGGTGAGAAATAAATAAGGTAAATGTTAATAAATCTTCCGTCAATGCTTGAGAGAAAACAAGAGACGGCGTGTTCAGGTGGTGCAGATATGTGATGTGGAGCTGTGTGCAGCGCTGCAGTGGAGGGAGCTGCAGAACATGAATCAAAAAAAAAAAATTTAAATGGGTGAAAAAAAAGCATGATGAAAGAAGTGTGCAGGGGGGAGGAGGGGGAGGGGTCGGTGGGTGTATTTGCGTCAGAGCTGGAGCCCAATGAAGTCAGAGATGGGGCAGGATCGAGCAGGAGACGCTGTTACTGCCACTCACAGCATCCGCCTGGCCCTCATGTCCTCTACGTCACGGAGCTGGCACAAATTATGCCTGCCTGAACGTTTGTCACACACACACATATGCACACCACACACAAACATGCACTGTGAAATATAATTCATGTGCATTAGACACATATACCGCACCATTCAATGACACATAAACGAGCGCTCCTGCAGATGTGGATTTCACTCCCTTTAAAATGAAACCACACTCAGATTTTCCCCTTTTTCTACTGATGCACAGCTGAAAATGAAGAATACTTACTGCTTTAATTCACATGCATTAATCTTCACCTTATATAACAGCGATCTGCTCAACATCAAGCTAATATGCATTCAAACAGAGACAGTATGGCACTGATATAAGTGCCAATAATCAGAGGAGCAAAATGGCCTGAATGCACCAGTATTACAGCATGCAGAGCTAAGAAAGCAGCCCAGCACATCATGTTTTCCATATTTGCTGTTTTCATGTTAATAGAGCACATACTTCAAGATAACATTAAAGATTGAAAATGCAGATGATTTTATTTGGAAAGAAACCCCCTAAAATTAAGAGTGGTGCAGCACTAATAAATGGATTAACTGAAATAAAAACACAAAAATAACACATTTCGTATTTCCCTGTTGGACACACACAGACCACCAAATACACATACACACCTCTGCATCTCTCACACATGAAAATCCTGGTTATTTAGTGGGCAGTGTTTCTGTAGGCGCCACTTCTGACCTACTTTATCACATCCGTTTTTCTGATTACCATGATGATGATGATGATGATGATGATGATGATGATGATGATGAGCATGTGGTCTGAGGTCTGTGGAGAGGAACAAAACAAAACAAAGCAAACAGCGCTCGCTTCCCTCTGCTGACGTCATTCTGCCGTGTAAAACGCTTCATCGTGCAATCTTGTAAAAGCGCAGGAGAAACAGGAAGTCAGATGTGTCTCTTCAGATGAAAGTGGCCATATGCTTAACCCACGTGGAAGGCAAAACATGGCAAGTATATTCATAGAGCTACATTTTCACACAAAGCAACCCATAGTGTTATGCAGAGCTAAAAACAGAACAAACCATTGAGAGAAGACAGAGTAACTTTAAAATGAAATATATTCAAATAACAGCACAAAAGAAAAAAAGAAAATACAAAACAGAATTTAAAATATTCTCAAATTGGGAATGCACTTTGTGAACCTTGATGTTCATACGTTGGTCATACTAATCTAATAACTGAGAATTAACTAGTGATGGTAATAATCTGATTTGAAGCATTTACATGCACTTCAGTAATGCATTCCTTGAGAACCTTGTTTTTCATAATTTCATCAATAGTAGGATGTTTTCCATGAGTACGAGCAAGCAGCAACCTCTGGTCCTGAAAAATGAAGCCAATGCAGAAGTGCAAAAAATTGCAATATGGTGAGTGTCCACTTGAGGCTGGCCGCAGAAACACCAGAAGTCATGTACACAACACATGTCAAAAGCCTTTTTTTTACACTAGAAATAAACTAGTTTACAGCCTGGTTCAGAAAACAAAATAAAATATTTCACAATTTCATTAAAATATTACCTCACTTTGAATTTGATGGCAACAACAAATCTCAGAAAGGTAGGGACAGGGCAACAAAGGGCTGGAAAAGTAAGTGATACCAATGAAAAACAGCTGGAGGTGTATTTTGCAACTGATTTGCTGGGAAATGTGGAAGCTATGTCCACAGAAGAAGACGCAACATGGGCTGTGTCCTCCAGCTCAGCACTTGAGGAAGCTGGTCCAGCGCTGAAAATGACTGCATTCAAGTGCTTCTCAGCATCCTGGATTTTGTAGAGAGTGGAGACTCTTTGCTCCAACTCACGAATTTTCTTGTTGAGATCTGCACAGCTCTGACAGCCAGGAGTTGAGTGGAGCCATGGCCCCTTTAGAGTGTTCACTCTTTGATACTCCTAAAACTTTAGGATCCAGAGAGCCGATTATTAAAATTCTTCACACACACACAAAGAGATGGTTGAAAATTAAAAGTATCCAACAGTCAGCAAAAAATAAGTTACTTAAAACTGGTTAAAAACTGCTGAAAACATAACTGTATGACAGAGCAGCTGGGAGGTTTGGCACAGCATGCTGACACATGTGCAGTGTGTGTAGCCAGGGCGACACACACTGCCTTTTAGAGAGGCAGAGTCAGGTTCTGAAAACTCCCAAAAGCAATTTCAGAAAAATATTCCTCGGTGTAAAATTACAATGACTTTGAATATCCAACCCCAGTTCATTATATTATCAAAAGAGGATCTGGAGTAATATCTCTGTGCACACAGGCAAGGATGAAGGTCAGTGTTAGATGCGCATTATCTTGTGGCCCTCAGGTGGCACTGCATCTAAAACAGGCACGATTCTGTACTGGAGATCACTGCATGGGCTCAGGAACACTTTGGGAGGGAAAGTCAATCAACACAGTTGACGGTGCCATCAAGAAATGCAAGTTAAAGCTGGATCATACAGAGAAGAAGCCATATGTAAACACCATCCAGGTGCCGCTGTCTCCTCTGGGCCAAAGCTCATTTAAATGGACTGAGGCAAAATGGAAGACTGTTCTGTGGTCACACAAATCAAAATTTGCAATTCTTTTTGGAAACCACCAATGCCGTGTCCTGTGGACTAAAGAGGAGAGGGATCATCCAGCTTGTTACCCTGATACAGTTCAGAAGCCTGCATCTCTGATGGTATGGGATTACACAAGTGTCTATGGAAAGACACTATCAATGCCGAAAAGTAGATAGAGGTATTAAAGCAACCTATGCTCCCATCCAGACAAAATTCCTTTCAAGCCAGACCTCGACTAAACCAGGACCCAGGACTACTAAGCAGCTTGAATCCTACATCTGACAAGAGTGAGACAATATTCCTCTCCCATAACTCCAGCAACTGGTTTTCTCACTTCCCAGATGTTTACAGGCTGTTGTTTAAATAAGAGGGGATGCTACACAATGGTAAACATGGCCGTGTCCCTACTTTTTTGGGATATGTTGCTGCCATCAAATTCAAATTGAGCTTATATTTTTCATAAAATGGTAAAAAGTCTCAGTGTCAACAACTGATATTTTGCTAATGTTCTATTGTGAATAAAATCAGGTTTGTGAGATTTGCACATCCTGGCCCTCTGTTTTTAATTAAGCGCCCCAACTACTTTAAAGATTGGGGTTGCTGTTTCATACAATTTAAATCTTTTAAAGATCAGAGTGAATTTTCTCTGTATGACAGTTCAGTCGATGTGGCGAGTCTCTGCACTCAAACATGATCCACGTTTTCTTCTCTGTGTTCCCGCTGCTGTTACAACAGCGAGAGCAGCAGCTGCAGCTCAGCTGGCAGGAGTCACATCCTATAGGTGATGACGCAAGCAAGGAGACATGAGCCATGACCTCATCAGCTCCCCATCAAACCGCCACTCCACTCCCTGCCTGACACACACACACATACACACACACACACACACACACACACTCACCCACTGATGAGTTACTACCGGCTTTACAAACCGAACACACCCTTCCTTGCCGCTGTTTCACTCTGCTTGTGGAGCACATGTGTGAGCTGACATGCTAACAACAGCAGAAAGCTTTTCAACATGCCGATCATTACTTACAGATGAGTGATGTCACACAGGCTGTCAGTGCAGTTCTCTATAGAAGAGTTGCCGACTGAGTGTTTGCAAGCGTTACACAACAAGGAAAAAATTTTTTTTAGACAACAACACAGCAGACAAATCATGAAATGTTTCTCCATTTCATTTTTTCAGATTCATGAATCTTCCTCTTTTTGTACCTGGCTTGTTTGACTTTCCCCTGGACACTACAAAGTGCTTCTAAAAGAAGAACTTTTAATCTGTAATATTGCAGAAATACCCGTAAAACAGTGCAAGAGAATGACACTCCTTCACAAGTGTCATATACCTTATACTTCACATTTGCTTGTAATTATTTGGTCCTGCTTTTTAATATTTTTTCTTTTAATGTCTTATAATGCAATCATTCTCAACCTTTTTGCTTTGGGGGCCCCCTACGTGTCTCTACTAAGCCCCTCATGGACCCATAAGGAAAAAAAGTGATGCACTGCTTTGAAAATCAGCATCAATTTGAATGATTTTCAGAGAAAGAGCCCAACAAAACAGACCCTCAAACATTTGGTCATACCAAAAAAACCTCTATCCAAAGTACCGGTATGTAGTTCTAAAGGCTGAAAATCACCCTCCTTTACTAAACTCCTCAAATAACAGTTAAATTAAGTTTATACCCTTTAAGTCTGCCATGCATGAAAAATAACCTCTTATTTACCTCAAATACCTGTGTTTTTCCCTCTTTATGGTGCAGAAAGACTGCAGTTAATCAGTGTGTTTCATTAAAACATGCCTAAAAGAAGTGTAAATTAAAGGTTGATTAGTATCATTATGAGTGATAAACTAATGCATCCTTGGAATCATGAGTTTTGGTTGCAAGAGATACATGCATAGCCTATAAAAGAAGCAAAATTTATCTTTGAATGCATTTTAATAGATGCAAGAAGGGACACTGCATAATATTATTTACTTTCCAGTGATAAAGTCAACTGCAAACGAATACTGATTATTAGCAATCCATGAGACTGATAATCAATATTTGAAACCAATATGCATCTATTATGATGTACAAAATGTCTTTAACGTGGCAAAAGTAAAATTGCATGATCAAAAAAATGAAGGAAAAATCAACAATTTAGGCATCTCTCCATCATCATGAGAAACAGCACAGAGCAACACAGCAGCAGCAGAAAAACAGGAAGTGATTCAACATGCTTACTGTGTCAGAGGCATTCAGGCTTAAGTGTTAATGGGCAGGTACACATGTGACAATCAGCCAATCAGATTGTGTTTTATGCTGGTGAGACAGCTGAGAGTGAAAACGAAGCCAGAGAGGAAGATACACCTTTCAGTGGAGCCAAAGTAGCACACTTTTTAATTAATTCTTTTGACTGATAAAATGTGAATAAAAAAAAAAAATACATATCTCGGTCTGAATAATCAGCTAGGCCACCAATCAGTCAAACCCTAATAAGTTACATTAATAACAATAAATCAAAATAACAGATGTAAAGAAAAACATGAACAAAAGTGAGATCAGGGCAGGTCATTTTTGATCAGAAGACAACAAAAGGGTTAAAAATGTTTCACCTATTTTTGGTCAGTTGCAAAACAGTAAACCAAACATCATTAACTAGCTACAAGATTATGTAGAAGTCCATACTTTAGGGCTGCTCGATTATGGCAGAAATAATAAACACTATTATTCTGAATGATACTGAGCTGATTATTATTTACATGTTGAATTTATTTCTCATGTCGCCCAAAGGGGCAGTCACAACAAAGGAAGACACTTCTGAGTTTACTGGTAGATAAATGCATAAAATATATGTAGATATAATAAACAATTTTGTTATTTTGCAGCCTGATGCTTGAAAAAAAATCTTTATTCTTAATCATTTACACTCAGTGCCCCATAGTGACAAAGTGAAAACAGAATTTAGACTTTTTGCTTATTTATTTAAAATAAAATCATTTTTGCAAAAACACTTGAAATGTAGCTCAGCTTCCTCCCATTTCTCACAACCTTTATTGAGATGTTTCTACACCTTGACTGGAGTCCACCTGTGGTTGACCAACAATTTAATTCTGCTCTTAGTAACATTTATTTCACATATGGACGCATTCTCAGCGTCACATCCTGAAACACTGGGTGTGCCGCCTGACATTTGCAACTAATTGCAAATTAAACAGGTAAATATTTTCACACATATTGTTACTCTTGCTCTGGTTAGAAAGTGAACATGTATATTTTTCAAATAAAATAAAGAATGTTATGGCAAAATATATTTTTTGCAGTTTTACCACCTGACAGTGGAAGTGTACACGCCCCCCTGCGACTGAAAAGAAATTTTTGTACTTGAAGGATCTACAAACCATTTCACACTGCTGTGAGTGTCAGCTGAAATTAAATGATTATAAAGGATTCTACAATTGTTTTTTAATACTTCATTGTAAAATAAAAGCCCCATGGTTACAGTTTAAGTTTAGGGACAAAAGTTTTTTAGTCATCTTACCAGCTTTAATACGATACATTTTAATAACCCTAAAATCCCGCCAAAGTATTCAAATGTGAATTTCTCACAATTAAAATGTCAATTTAACCTCCTGACATTTTTAGGGTTTGACATGCCAAAATACAAAATTTACATTATTCAAATATAGTGAAAATTTATCCTAACAAAGTAGGTGAATGATGAAGATGAACGCCATGAATGATTTTTTTTTTTAAGGAAATAATTCTGACATCATGTTGTCATAATTGATTCATTTATTCATTCAAAATACACACCTACACATACACACACAAATGCAATCCTTTCACATCATTTACACAATTCTATTCCCTCAACAGCTGATTCAGCATCTTCTATAGACATTTTTTGCTTTAACCCTTTAAAACCTATGGGATCGCCGGCGCTCCAATTTGCATATCTGTTTTCAACCGCAGGTAGAATTGTAAGAAAATGAGATAGAGTAATAATTCCATTTGCATATAAAACCAGAGGAGTAACACTGACATTACACACATTCAATGTGCTCCAGAGTACAGTTTCCTGCTAGAAATGTCCTTCCTTCTTTTGCAGAAATGTAGTACAAAGCGCACACATCAAAAACATTACAATATAGCACAATCAGGGCTATAATGGTGTTGCACTTATTTTAGTTTCAACATGGTCTGCAAACACATGTATGCTCAGAGGTATCTGGCACACTTAGAGATTTGATTGCACTGCTGTAAATAATTTATTTTTTATAAAGATGCTGTCTTCTTGCAAATTAAGCACAATTTCATTTTATTTTCATTTTTACTACAGTTTATAAAGATATTTCAAAAATGAAGATATGACTAAACTCAGAATAATCTTTTCATGTTTTGAAATGATCCTGTGCAACTTTTTTACAATCACAATTTTGAGGAATACAGCTATCACATCTCTGCATTTAGGAAAATGTGTAGAGAAAATAATGCTTTTCATTTGCCTTGTGTTTTTTTTTTTTTTTTTTTTTTGCACTTTTGAGCAAATTAATTTGTTACTATGGACTTATCACATACATATCATTAAAATTTGGGTTCTAAGGGTTGTATTGATGTAAAGCCAATTCAGTTACTCCGAAAAATGGTCCTACAGGGTGTAAAAATGTAAACCTATGCACTGGCGGATTGTTCTATAATAGGTCATAAAGGGTTCAACTAAGTAAGTGCAATCTTATAAAATAGATAAAATAAAACCAAATATTAATAAGTACAAAAAAAAGGGCAATGTCTGAAACACCATTTTTTCAGATTTTTTTTTTTTTTTTTTTTTTAGAAAGACTGGCTGTGATTTTTTTTCCATCATAAAAACCTTTCTTAGTCCAATGTTTTGCTGCATTAAGTTATAGCTTCAGCCAAAATGCTTTTTCCTTTTCCTGCTGACAGCAAAACTCTGAGTAAACACTTCAAATCTCTATGGGCAGTGCTCTGTCAAATAGAGGGAAGGACCACAAATTGGTCTGTGTCTTTTTTGGGGATTTATTTATCCTAAATGTCTATCGCTAATTCCTTCTATTTTTAACATTTTTGGAAGCAATGCTGTAATTACATTTGAGGGACAATACCTACAAGATGGGAGTGCAGACAGAAGCTTAAATTTTCTTCATATTATGCAAAACAATTTTTTTAAGCGGCAACATTTAAACAAACAGCTTTCCAAGTGTGTAAAAAGCCAAAACAAGACATTTATATTACCAAAAAGAAGATACTAATTCGATTATTTAAAAAATGTGAATTACTCCTTTAAGTATTTTATAACTTTAAAATTCTCCCTTTTCATCTCACTTGTTTTGAATATCCCTGCACCTCTGTAGCATTAATATTACCCGCTCTTTCACGACCCTAAACTCCACCATGATTTATAATCCAAGAAGAACAGCAGACATTTTAACTTGTAAACAGAAGTTAAATGGTAAAACAGAGTGAGTAGATGATTTATGTGACTTAATAAAAAGTCGGTTTTGTGCTGAAGAACAGAAAAGCTTTAAGAAGAGTAGAGGAAAAGACAGGGAGCTCTGCACTGTGCTCCAAGAATTTGGGGAGTGTCGGGGGGGGTGACTGTCTGCCCTCATCAGAAGCCAAACAAAGTCGGTATGAATCATAGGTGAGAAATACGGGCGCTGACGTAAAGGCCTGTCAATCTCTCTGCACTGCAGACATCACAGCGGGCCAAGACGGCCGAGCAGCCAGACGTCAGGTCTGCCTGTTTACTGATAACACATGGACATGGTCCATTCATGAGCTCCCATACAGCAGCCCTTAACTTCACTCACGCTCAAGTTTGAAATTAAAGCTCAAGATTCAGCCTCAGTGTTTCAGCGCTGACTTTTGCCTTTGTTGAAATGAGAAGTCTTAACTTTGTTCAGAGCTGTGCTTAAATATAAATCATGAAATTCAGAAATGTGTAAAGCAGCTTTAATTTATTCACTTGAATCATCAAACCATAATTATTTTTTATTACCTTCTGCTACGTCACAAATATGAATTTAGCATCTCTTCTGACGTGGTAAATAACTTCATATATTAACTTTTAGTTTCACAAATATAATTACAAAAATAAAATAAAAATATTAAATTGGCAGAGAAGAAAAAAGAAGAGGAGGAAAAGAAGAGACAAAAACGTTAGTCATGTCAGCTCTGATGAATTTCTCTCATGCTGCTCTCTGCATGTCATCTTTATACTCTGGCACCACCTAGTGGCCATTTATGTGTCGGTGCATGAGGCTAGATAGCGTTATATAACAACTACTGTTACATTTAAGGGGCCGGCATACATGTAAAATGAGAAAACCCGAAACACTGTATATGAAAATGAATAAAGTAATATTTTCCTTCTTCCTGTAAATCTTTGCATGCACTACTGTGTGTTGTAGAAGTTGGGCTTCTTAGAGTTTGCAACCCTTACTGACTCAAGATGCTTCCTACGTTAATCTCTACAGTGCAAAGCAATTACCTTCTTTATTTTAACATCAGTTTGAACTTTAAAATGAGTATCAGATTAATACTAACAGTGTTGGTCTTCTGTCTCATCTGTGGCTCATACAGATGACAGGATATGTGACATTTGTGTTTGTCTTATAATTTCCAATCATAATTTAAAGTGGGACAAAAATGATAACAGTCACAGTAACATTATTTTACTCTGTGATATGATGCTACATAAAGAAAACTGAAACCTGCTTGATATGTTAGTCTTAAGCATCTAATATTGCTTGAATTCTTCACTTTGGTTACAAAACATCGCAGGCAAACTTCTGCACACTGTGCATGATGTCATAACATGGCTCATGGGAAAGGCTGAGCAAGTAATCCAAATTTAGATCAAATCATAATATAGAGAGAATTCAGAAAGCATTCAGACCCCCTTCACTTTTTCAGTGTTTTATTGTTGCAGCACTGTAAGAGCTGATAATGTAACGATGTTGCATTAAGTAATACAAAATGTAATAAAAACTCAGAACGTCATATTAACTGGTCAATAATGCAAAAAATCGTAATGTAACAGCTTTCTGCACATATTACATTTTGCGTCTGTTGTTACATTGTGAAGGAAGCAAAATATCTATCTCCTATAATGTAATAATGTTATTGCATCATAGAGTGGGTCAATAATTTATGGATGAAAATAGTAATTGCTTTCCAACAGAGTGTAGTCTGCACTTAAATCACTCTTTCAATAGTTTTTACTTTAATTCAAGGCTCAAAATGTTCAGATATAAACACCCCCTTCCTCCTGTGCTTGTTCGTGCTTGTGTGTGTTTGCTCATGCATGTGTGAACTAATACTTACAACATTGTATGAAATACTCTAACAAATGATCACAATCACACATCAATATCACATTTTAATTTTAAAGGTCACATATTGTGCAAAAAAATCAACGTTGCACTGTTTGTGTCATTTTTTTGAGAAACCGCCACACTTTTAACCACTTTAGCCTGTTTCTGTAACAGTCTGCCATGTTTTCTTCCTCAGCTTTTCTCTTCTTGTTCACTTCGCTGACTGCCTCTCGTGAGACCGTTTTTTTAAAGGCACTGAGAGTAACGCATTGATAAGGGAATTGTTTAAATTAAATGTAAATAATGATGTCAATGGATTGAACCAAATGGAACTGGATCTCAACTGGTTCATGATTCCCACTCCTAGGTCCACTGCTGTAAAAAAAACAAACAAAAAAAAAAAAACAAAACACAAAAAAAAATTAAATTCCTCTTTGAACATAAAAAAGCTATTCTGGCTTACCATTTTAAGGTTAGCTTGAATAGTCTATCAGATAAGTATCATGTATAATTTTGTCCAGGGGAATTAAAAGGAAGAAACAAGAATCTCAACAATTAATTTAAATGCAAAATCTTCAATCAGCAATGGAAAATAATCGATTACATTGTGTTGTAGTAATCATTTGTAAGAAGCGCACACTGTAAAAAATAAAGCTAAATGCAATGGAGAAATGCATGCTCATCAAAAAAAGAAAAAAGGTGTCAGACCAACAAACAATACTGAGCAGAGAATGTCTGTACTCTGTACTAAAGTGGATTTATTAAAGGCAAGAAATGTATTCAATGTTGCAGCAACACTAATAATAAAATACAGGAACTACAACAGGATGCAGGGTAAAAATGAGTCAGCCCACATGTAGCATACTAAAGGTTTTAATTTCTATCAAAAGTTACTTTAATGTTAAGGTAATGTAATGTAATGTTAATGTTTAAGGAGCAATTACCATGTTCATCAATAATTTAATGACTCACTCTACAATAACAAAATGATTACACTATTAGGAGAAAAATATTTACCTTCTTCATAATGTAACAACAAATGCACAATGTAAGAAGTTATTACAATATGTGCAAAAAGTTGCTAAATTATGAGCTCAGTATTTTATTGTATTATTATTAGAGTTTTATTACTTTTGTTGTTACATAACCAGCTCTTACAAGCCTGGTGCTTTAGTTGTTTAAAGTAATATTTTTCCTCATTTGTCTTCACTCAGCACCCTGTCATGTCAAAGTGAAAACACAATTTTAGACATTTTTGCAAATTGATTAAAAAATAATAATAATAAAATCTCACATTGGCATAAGTATTCAGATCTGTTGCAACACACTTGATATCTCTTTATCTATGCTGACATGTTTTTATACCTTCACTGAAGTTCGAAATGTTGACAGTGCTGTTTCTGCAGAAAATACAGCGCTGGATAGGTTTCTGAGAAGTTGTCGCACAAATTTCAAAGTACAACTCCACCCAAAATTTACAGAATATTCCATGAAAATGACAGTAATTCCCCAAAACATCCCAACAAATCCCCTGATATTTCCATTAAAATTCTGGAAAAAATTTTAAGGACCTCCCTCTCTCCAAAATTCCAAATCAAAATTTCACAATTTTATATGAAAAATTCTCAAAACAAATTTCTCCCAAAAATGCAAATCAAATTTCAAAAAATATAAAGACATTTCCTTTGTTTATAACAATGCCAAAAACATTCAAATCAAAATTTCCCCCAAAATTTCCTACAAATCTCTTATATTCCTTAAACTATAAAAATTCCTGAAAATTTCATAACAGTTGCACACTGTTTTTTTTGTACCCCTGTACATACTTTTTGTTAGGTTTGAATTCTATTTCATTTTTTAATTTTGCTACTTTATTTTTGATAATCTATTTATGATCCTAGCCTTTTAATATTTTTTTTCTTCTGTTATTTTATTTTGCACAAAAGAACATGTCAAATTCTTTCTTTGTGAGTTTGGCTATAAAGCTTGAGGCAAAATTTAACATCCCCAACACATGCAGGGTCCTGGGAGGTTTATCACTGCATGAAAGAAACTGTACTGTTTTTAAATACATGATATCATAAATTAAGAAAATAAAATTTGTTAGCCTGTGAACCCCCTCTTTGAAAAACAGGGAGTTCTTCGTCACTCTAAATATCTCTTTTTCTCTACAGCAGTTTTTGTGCTCATATCTAGGGTTTTCTCCATAAGAAAATACAAGCTTTAAATTTCAGAGTAGACGGTGCACCTACTACACTGTTATCATAACTGCTGCTAGTTTATTATGGGGTTTTTGATGCAGAAATATAGTGAGGCTTTATCCCTCTGTCTTATGTAATGTCTCCTATTGAATTTGGGTAAATGGATGAAGCAGAAAATGTCCTGAGTTAAATTTCATTTGAAGATGGTTTACGTTCAGCACACTGAGGATCAACAGAGTCCGATCCATCAGATCACTACTTTGAGGAATTAAATTTGTATTTTTTTTTAACATGCTCTAACTTTGAACAGATGGTCTGTAGATAAGCACAAGATTATGCACTACTCCATCATTTTATAAAAAGAGGATTTTGTATAAAGGAATATTTTGCAGCCGTCCTGCATCGGAGCACATAGGACAGCCGGATGCTTTGACGCAGGCTGGCAAAATCTCGAGTGGGAGGGGTTCAGTGGGCGTGAACCCCCCCGAGTGGTCACAGATGCACGGCACAGTCGGGGAAGGAAGCGCCCGGCTCTCCTTCTGTGTTAGCCAAGGGAAACTCTGGATCAGGCGTGGGCCCAAGAAGATGCAGAGCCAAAGACTGTGATGCAAACAGGTCACATCTTTAACACAAACAAACACGTCCGCAGACCTCAGGAGGCCTTTGTGCTTACACTCAATCCTTACTGCATGTATATGGCAACATTCAGAACGATTTATATTCAGCTAAGCAGATGAAAACATTACAGAAATGTTCACAGTTTGACAGGGAAAGATACTATTAACTCATATAAACTCATTATGTCATTAATACTGTGATCATGCACAGAAAACATAATGCTAATGACATAATGACATTAATGGCATAATGTCATCATCAGTCAGAGTCATGGTCAAGGGCATTTTAGTGATTTGGAGTCAAAAGGCAAGGATGAATATGAGCCTCTTCCCTATTTTACTTAAAGCGATCAGCAAATGAAGACAAACATTTTGAAGCATCTCTTCTCAGTTAACAAAGCTACAAAAAGACCTCACCACAGAGAAATGCCAAATGTGAACATGACTGAAAGTGGCATTGAAATACAACCCTGACTCCAAAAAAGTTGGAATGCTAGTCAGATGCAATGATATTCAAATCTCATAAACACCTATTTTATTCACAATAGAGCATAAACGACATATCAGGTGTTGAAACTGAGACATTTTATCATTTCATGAAAATATTACCTCATTTTGAATTTGACGCCAGCAACACATCTCAAAAAAGTAGGGACACAGCAACAGGTCTGGAAAAGTACTAAAAACAACAGCTTTGCAAGTAATGAGGTTATTTGGCAACAGGTCAGCGACATGACTGGGTACAAAAGGAGTATTTTAAAGTGGCAAAGTTTGGGCTGGGCGATTAGAGCAAAACTTAAAATCAAGATTAATTTAACTTTTGACCTCAATCCGATTAATGTACGACTATCTCGCCCCTTACTCTGTATGTGTTGTAAATATTTGTATAATTTGAAAACAAATAACTGAAAGGAACATACACTGATTAATAATTTATGGTTATTTATTGAAATAAAAACACACAGTAGAAAAGTAGAAATGTGTACTATTTGACAAAAGTAGAAAATAACTGGATGGGACAGTGTCATGTGACTACTTGTCCTTTTGGATTTCCAGCAGGCTACATGCCTTGTGACACCTGGCTGCCTCTCACATGACTACACAGCCAGCAGTGTGTTTTAAGGGGGTTGTGTATTAGTAGAGAGAGAATTACAAGGAAAAAACTGAAATAATTGACAATGCAGGATTACATCGGTTAGAGGCTCCAAATATCAGTTTTGATAATTTTTCTGATTAATTGCCCAGCACTAGGCAGAGCCTCTCAGAAGTGAAGACGGGCAGAGGTTCACCATCTGCATAAGACTGTTGAAAAATTGGGGAACAGTATTAGCAAATGTTCCTTACTGTAAAACTGCCAAGACTTTTAAATTCCTGACATCTATAGTTAATATCTGTCAATAAGAAATGATCCAAATGCCACTGTCTTCTCTGGGCCAGAGCTCATTTAAAATGGACTGAGGCAAAACAGAAAACTGTCCTGTGGTCACGACTTAAAATTAAAATTATTTTTTTAAACCACAGACGCCATGTCCAGAGGACTAAAGAGGAGAAGGACCATCCACCTTGTCACCAGTGCACAGTGGAAAAGCCTGCTTCTCTGATGGTATGGGGTTGCATTAGTGCCTATGGCGTGGGCAGCTTACACATCTGGAAAGAACTAACAATACTGAAAAGTAGATGGAGGTTTTAGAGCAACATATGCTCCCATCAAGGCAACGTTCCTGTCAGCAAGTCAATGCTACATAGTGCCAACTACATACTGCATCCATGATAGCAGGATGGCTTCACGGTAGAAGAGTCCAGGTGTCTGCTAGCCCTTTCACCAACAGAAAGAATTTGCAAGTAAAAAACAGAAAAATCCAGCAAAGAAGACCCAGGGCTGTTGAGCAACTACAATCCCACATCAGACAAGAGCGGGACAACAACATCCTCTCCAACAACTCCAGCAACTGGTCTCCTCACTCCCTAGACGTTTGCAGACCACTATCAAAAGAAGAGAAGTTTCTACACAGTGATAAACATGACCCTGTCCCTACTAAAATGAGCTAACATTTTTTCATGAAATGGTAAAATGACTCAGTTTCAACATCTGACATGTTTATGTTCCACTGTGAATAAAATATGGGTTTATGAGATTTGCAAACCATTGCATTCTGCTTTTATTTACATTTTACACAGCTTCCCAACCTTTTTGGATTGTGATTCAGGTTACATGTGAGGCTGCTGTCACAGATACACCAGCATGATGCTCGAGGCAGACGCTCAACTGCCAGGCTGGTGAGTATATTTTCACTCTCTGTTGCACCTTGTCCAGGTTTGCACAAATAAACATCTTGTTAATGGCACGGAGAGGAAGGAAAAATTCCTATTTTCTTAAATAACAACTCCCACTGACTGCCAAAATTTGACCAGTGTGTTGGAAATTTTGGGGTAGCACTGGGGTTACATAATAACCCATTTGTGCTCAAATGTGCAGTTCATTTTTCTAAAATCAGATTTTTTGGAGTTTTGTTTTTGTGTGAAAGCACCACGAGATTTTAAACTTCCTAACTTGAATACTGTGATGTTAAAAACGACAAAAGCATGTGTAATCATGTATGTTTTTCATTGTTCCCATTGCTGCAGCATAATTCATTAAAGCAGGCACGACTCCGCACTTGAAGGTGACGCTGTTCTTCCCCTTGAACTTGTAACTCCTGTCATGTGTTTGCCAGAATAATAGCAGCCACACTGCTGATCGAGCCATTTCAAAAGCTCCCTCTTTAAAGAGAGGAAAGTTTGAAATCATGTAAAAAGATGAGTTTGACCAGATTTTTTTTTTTTTATCTATACAGCGCAGAGGGGATTTGAGGACAGTTAAGAATAATGTTTCTGACTGACAACTGGACTGAGTTTGTTTATACTGGCTTTTATTTACCACCCAATGATCACAAAACCAAATTTAAACTTTACAGAGTTACAGTGATCCTCCCTGTGACTAGATTAAGACTAAGATAACCCCGGATGTTTCATCAGAAAAGGACCAGACTAATAGTGTTACTGTTTTTGCCCTTTGGTGTCTGTTTCAAACTCTGCCTGATTCAAAGAGCAGTAAATAAGTGAGCAAGTCCTCTAAAAGTCCTAAATGTTATAACAATAATAGACAGTCGGCTTTTTTTACGGAAAAGTTGGCTGATTACAAGAAACACCATGATCACAAAGAGATCTGATGTAGATAAAGCAAAGTCAAGCAATAACTACAAAAAAAGCACACAGTTAAGTTCAAGAATGATGAAAAAAATTCTAAATTTACTGCATGGAGATGGACCGAAAATGACCATTGACACTAAAAAGACTGAAAAACTAATATAAAATGACCAGAAAGACAACCAAAAAATGCAATGTCACCTCAGGGAGACACAAAAATGCTACAAATGGACGCAGAAAGACAACCAAGACATGAATCATCATAAAACAGGCAAAAATGAGAGCAAAGACACGCAAACAACCACAGCAACACAAGGAAATGCAAAGTGACAAGGAGATGTACAAAACACATCACACTAGATGCAAAATGAACACAAGGAGATACAAAAATACAAGTTGTAGACTACTGAGGTGACTGCAAAGATAGAAAATGCAACAAATAAAGAGGCACCTGAGCACAGAAAGACGAAACGGCAACAAAGAAAGACAAAGAAATGCAAAACTTACGCATGCTAAATTAATTTTGAGTTTTCTTTTGATCCCTTTTGCAGCAAAAAATCAAAAGAAATTGAAATAAAACAAAAATCAGCTAGAGGAACAAAAACATGCATGGTCATCTTGACTAGACACACAGTGACCACAAAGGGAATGAGAATGATCCTAAAAGAGACAAAAAGTCTCACAAAATGATTTGAAGGAGGTATAAAACTGACTTCAAGACAGAAAACTGAGGTTAAACACTACAGACTACAGATGCAAAATGATATAAAAAATCCCAACAAACACAACCACAGAGAGGCTAAAGAAAATCAACTCAGAGACCTAAAAACTGCTTTCAGCAGAGGCAAATTTACAACAGACACTACAGAGAGTTAAAAAATGACAAGTAAACACAAATTTTCCACAAATCATGCAAAACTCCTCCATAGAGGCAGTCATCTAAAAGGTGTTGTGAGACAGAAGTGGACTATATTCAGTGTGTGGTCTGAGTACCTTTAACATCTCTGAGTCCAAAGTCTCCTGTTGTTTTGGTGAGTGAAGATGATTTTGAGAAACTGTTAAAGGAAGGTTCAACTGTTACGTTTGTTGGTGAGAAGAAGCAGCAGGATGGGACTTTCTGAAGATAACTTTCCCACAGCACTTCCCTGTTCCTGATCATATGTCACTGAAGTAACCAATCAGACACCAGAGAGGGACTGAGGAAAAGCTGGGACAAAACCACAGTAGATACTTGTCACTGATTCATTACTGACACTGATTTCAGGGTGGTTTTTAACCAGCATAGGAAATTTTGAAAAGTTACATTAATGAACATGAATGTAAATGTTGCAGCTCAAAGCAGATTGCCATCAATTAAATTATTATATCTGAAAAGTGCCATATGATTGAAGTTGAGCTGAGTTAAATCTATGACATAAAGTACAAGACTGAAAGTTGACTATGTAAACGTTAAAGCGTCCTCGAGTGCCGTGGATTTAAGGAATCATTAAAGGAAGTATGTTGAGACAAACAATGACACGTGTTAAGATTTGCTGTGTTTTGGATTGTGTCACATGAAGATGGTCCAGCTCACCAAGTCCTGGGACCCCAATATGTGGTGACTCAGGCCCCAAAAAGCACAACAGGTGCCCGTAGAAGTGCAGCTGCTGCTCCCGTATCCAGCAGCCTATCTTTCGCATCTCCATCTCAGCATTACACCTCCTACAGACTGTCTGTTTTCAGCAATTTTTTACATTTCTGGCATGCTACACTGTGACATGGATCTCATACGACAGTAAGTTTGAGGACGTACGCCAGTATGCAAGAAATAAATGTCATCAGTGTGTGCCGCACCAGTGTGCACCATCCATCTACGCCACCATTGTCATGGTAACTAATGAAGTAAAGCAACAACACCGCTGTAACTGTGGCATTCATATGCTTAGAAAAACATCTGAGATCAAGATTTTCCTACTTGTTGGAATCTGACGCTGCTTTTTGTCATTGTCTACAATCCAATGCTAACTTGTTTGTTTGTTAGCGCCAGTGTCTCATTTATCATTGTCATTTTATCCTGCATTCCTATTGGTTTGCTAGTCAACGTAGGTTGTAGCAGCAGTCATATTGTGAGATGGTCTTCCTAAATTTCCAACACTGTCAAAATGTTATCCCAGGCTATCTTTTGTTGCAAGACCATGACAATGCCTGCTGGTTAACCTGTCTCATAGTGAGACATAAGACCATGACCAAAGATATCGCCACAATTGGTCATCTTTCGTCTGGGATGGCCCAAAATTGTGCAGGGTATACCAGGCTTTAGACACACAGTCTTGTCAACAATACCCAAAAATGCACTAAAGAGAAATCCTCACAAAAGAGTCCAGCTGGCAACCCTGGCAGTTAGTCAGCATCCAGGCCCCACAAAAGTGTATTAACATTGGGGAGACCAGGGACTGAAAGACTCTGACTTTCATCCACACGCTCAGAGCACCACATAGCAAATCCAGTAAATCCACTGCCCCATGCACTGGTTACAGCAGTATCTAGCAGAGCAGGAAGGGGGTTGGCATCCCTTGCCACTAGATCCCAGAGCCCTTAAACTTTATCAAATTTACACACAAATTAACATGAATTAATAATAACTGTTTAAAGTGTAGGTCTAGTTTTGGTTGACAAAAACAGAAAATATTTTAGTTCCGTTTTTTTCCACAGGAAATGATTAGCTCCAGTTTCCACATACAGCAACCATGCCACGACCTGCTGACGAATCGTACTGCGGAGCCAATCGCTCCCTCTCTAATCTATCAAGCTTTTCCACAGCCGGAGCTCCAGACTGGCGGCGGCTTGTGCCTGGAGCGCCCCTTCGCTCTGCTTTGTTCAAGATACGCTGCAGGTCTATTTTCAGCGCCAGCCGCTGCTAAACCGCGTCAATACCCGTCGATCAGAAAGCTCCAAAAAGGGAAATCACAAGCGTAGAATATCCGGTTCTTTCAAAATACAACACAATGCACGGACTCCCGGTTGCAAATCATCACTGTATCAACATTACGTCTCATCCTGCAGTGAGAGCAAAGGGTCACCGAGAGGTCAGTCAGTCACAGAGCTTTAATGGCACCATTGACGAGGAAAAGTTAACTTTTGAGGACATTTAGCCAAAGAATTTTACATAAAACCACAGATCCTTTAAGCAAACATTAACCTTTTAACTTCCTAATGTACTTATCCAATGGCAGAAGCAATAATATCATGGACTTATACCAGAGAGGATGACACACCCAAAAAGTAAAATCGTCCACTGTTGACATGCTATTCCTGTGTGAACTTGCACTTCTCCCGTGATCTCTGCCTGCTGATCAGGGCTGTGCGGCACTGCGCAGCGCTCTAAACTCTCCTCCAGTGGGCAAGGTGGTTTACTTTCAGTCGGAGCAAACCCTGGCGCCTCGGTGTGCGGTGCAGTCATCCTATGTGGGAAGTGCGGGTTACACTAATCTTTACTTTCAGTCAAAACATTTATTCTCTTCGTCTGAATCTGGTGCAAAATCATACTGGTGTGTTCTATGCACCCTGTTTAACCCAGGATCCCTGATTTCTACAGCTGGCAGAGGCATAAGAGCTACAGATGCATTGTGTTTTGACAGATTTACCCACAATGGAGAAATATGGATTTGAAAGTAAGACAAAAAGAAAATTACATTTTAGTCTGATTTCAGTCTCCTTGACAAAAATGTATCTTTTTTAGTCAGAGTCTTTGTCATCAAAGATGTATCAGTACTATCTTTCTCATGGAAAAAAGGATGTCGACAAACATTTTAGTCGTACTTTTAGTTGACAAAATAAACACTGTATCTCTCACACTCATTATGGACCAATCAGAGCAACAAAACATGTGACACAGAAGGCGTACGCCACCTCGGTGTATACTAATGTAGGCTCGACAGGCAGCCACTATTATTCATCACTATCAGTGGAGCCAGTTGGTAAACTCTAGCTAAAGCTAGTCAGGAGAAGAGCAAAAACATCTTTTACACCAAGAAAAGCTTTCAGTGTAGTTCTTTGCTCTTTGTCAATAAATAAAGGTCATCCATTTCTTACAAACTGCCGCTATAGCTGCATCAAAGACAATCTCTTCACAGTCTCTGTTTACTGATATGTCACCTCTGTCTCACCAGGACAGGCATTTTAGTGGATCTGCCTGACGACAGACATGGGATCTGGCCAGTCCAGAAGCTTTGAAAGGTTAAATGCAGCTTTCTGAGGCTCAGACAGTGTTCTAAAAAATGAGAGGAAAACTGCAAACATTTCAGCTCCCACTTCACTGGCTAGTGAACAGTGGACTGTGAGGATATGTGCACTTGGAGATGATTTAAACTTGCTTTTGGTTTTACTTCAAGACTTTTCTTAATACTGCAACAGAATTTTCTTTTATCTACCATTCACAATGACAGTAACAGCATGATCTTACACCCAGCTGGACTGGAAACTATCTGCATAAACCACCACTACACCTCAGAGGTCTTTAACCCAGTTCCTGAATCAACAGGTCCTTCGTTGGCGGAGTGAACACAGCCAGGCTGTAAACCAAACTGACTTCACCCTGCAGGCTCCGTATCAGTCTGATGTCACCGTTTGTATTTAATGTGCTTCCTTCTGCAGATGAAAATAAAAATCTGTCCTGCAACCAAACCTAATGTCACTCCACTGAGGATTGATAGGAGATTATAAAAAGTAATCCGCAGCAACACACAAGATTGTTCTCTAGGGATAAAAATACTTATTTTAGTGGAGAGGTGATTGCAGCATGGTCATGAGTGCAGTAGGTTTTATAGTCCTTGGATTCACAGCAGCTATGAGCAAGTCTCTGTGCAGTGAGTATGGAGTTTAAACTGCTCAGTTAGAGGATAAAGGAATCCCTGAAACAGTCCATGCAGATGCCACATAGCTGCACACTGGCAACAATTCAACTTTCCCACAGTCTTATCTGAGCATGACTCTTACCTTGGTCGCTGCCTCCTGCAGATGGAGATTCCTCGAAGTCCTGGTCGTCAGGACTTTTCCGTTTCTTCGACATTTGCAGCTCCCTGTTGGCGTGATGGATCTACCCTCGATATCTGGATCGATATCTGATGAGACACCTTCAACCAGCAGGATATACAACACATACAACAGTCTGGAGGAGGCGAGAAGAGAAATGCGAATCAATCTCAGTCCCATTCATTCAGATTTCCTCTCACTTTGTCCTCTTTCCAGCGGGCTGGGTGCGCAAAGTTACCATGTGGTGGCCAGCCGAGCATCTGGAGACGCAGCGAGGCATGGAGCCGGTCTCCTGAATCCAGGACAAGATGTCTCCACGGACTGTCCCGGGCTTATTTCTCGTGATAGATGAGGAATACTCGCAGCTGAGGTGCTTTGTCGATCACGTGTGGCGCGGATTATGATAAACGGCGCTCTGATGGAAATTACGCACTCGATGCAACTTGTTGATCCACGTGCTGGTGAATGAAAAAGTGGTTTTCGTCAGCCCTGCTTTTTTTTTTTCAAGTCAGTTTCATCGCTGTGGAGTGCTTTCCCCTCTATGTAGCTCTGCGACGTCAAAGTCTAATCAGGCAGGATGACGCACAGCCGACACAACGGGAACTCTTGGGTATCTTGACGAGTAGTGTAAACGGAGATTATCTAGAGGAGGCCCGCCCGCTAAAGTACACCAAAGCATGTGTCCTTTTGGCAGCGTGTCAGCTGCACATTAAGTTGCGGGGAGTAAATTCTCTCGTGCAACATCTGTACGGGAGGAGATTCTTCCCCAGAGTGAAAGAGGAGTCGTTGTGTTGTAGAAGTGTTGTAGGGGGAGTGTGTACAATACCTTCCCTTTGACTACAGCGAGAGTCCAGCGACGACCAGCAACCTCTTTGTTTTCTTGCGTAAAACCTCCTGATCCAAGTGCCGGAGAAACATAAAGCGAACAAACGCGCATTGTTATTATGGGCGGACAGCTTTGCTTTCACTTCAGTGAGCGGGAGCCACAAGGCAACTTGAGAATAAGCTGTGAATAAACGCAGCAGGAGAGTGGTGTGCTGCTGCAGGTTCGTGGACTAGAAGAGGAGGCAGTGACGCCACCAGTCTGGCTTTTACAAACTGCTTGATGGTAGTTTTTCCCTCCGGTGGATCAGCTTTGAAAGCCAGAGAATGAAAAATCAGCACTCCTCTGTTCTTTTTTGTCTGCCGCTCACGGAGGACAGTGTGAGTGTACTGATGGGAATTTAGGCTCTTTTTAGTGATCTGGATCATTTAGCTCCACTCAGCATTAAGAGTTGGTTGTTCCAGCTCTCTTTATTAAGTCCCATTTCAGCTTTTATCAGTTAGTAGTCATTTCTATTCACTGTAGGACTGAACACTTAAAGGTTGTTGAAAAAGAGTTGTAATAACTTAAAAATTAAAAATACACAATATTGCCAAAAGTATTTGCTCACCTGCTTTGACTCACATATGAACTTAAGTGATCCCAAGCTTAATCCATAGGGTTTAATATGACGTCGGTCCACCCTTTGCAGCTATAACAGCTTCAACTCTTCTGGGAAGGCTTTCCACAAGGTTTAGGAGTGTGTTTATGGGAATTTTTAACCTTTCTTCCAGAAGCGCATTTGTGAGGTCACACACTGATGTTGGACGAGAAGGCCTGGCTCTCAGTCTCCACTCCAATTCATCCCAAAGGTGTTCTATCGGGTTGAGGTCAGGACTCTTCAGGCCAGTCAAGTTCATCCACATCAAACTCTCTCATCCATGTCTTTATGGACCTTGCTTTGTGCACTGGTGCACAGTCATGTTGTTCCCACAAAGTTGGGAGCATGGAATTGTCCAAAATCTCTTGGTATGCTGAAGCATTCAGAGTTCCTTTCATTGAACTAAGGGGCCAAGCCCAGCTCCTGAAAAACAATCCCACACCATAATCCCCCCTCCACCAAACTTTACTCTTGGCACAATGCGGTCAGACAAGTACCATTCTCCTGGTAACCACCAAACCCAGACTCATCCATCAGATTGCCAGATGGAGAAGTGCGATTCGTCCAGAGAACGTTTCCACATCTATAGAGTCCAGTGGCAGCGTGCTTTACACCACTACATCCGACACTTTGCATTGCACTTGGTGATGTATGGCTTGGATGCAGCTGCTCAGCCATGGAAACCCTTCCATGAAGCTCTCTACACACTGTTCTTGAGCTAGTCTGAAGGCCACATGAAGTTTGGAGGTCTGTAGTGATTGACCTCTGCACCTTTGATGCTTTAACATCTGCTGACCCCGCTCTGTCATTTTACGTGGCCTACCACTTTGTGGCTGAGTTGCTGTCATTCCCAATCGCTTCCACTTTGGTATAATACCATTGACAGTTGACTGTAGAATATTTAGGAGCAAGGAAATTTCACGAGTGGACTTGCTGCACAGGTGGCATCCTATCACAGTACCACGCTGGAATTCACTGAGCTCCTGAGAGCGACCCAAGCTTAAAAAAGCTAAGTAAACCTAACATGAAGGTTCAAGTATTATTGACTCAATACACCTTAAAATATCGAAGTACTTGCTACGTAACAAATTTTTTTTTTCAGTGAGCATTACTTAGATTTTTGGGGTAATCAGCTTAATGTAATATTTTGCCTAATCAGGCTTTAGCGGAGATGGGACTTTTGAAAAATAAGAATGATGAAATTAAAGTGATTTAATGATTAAAGTATCATACACACTTAGGGATGAGCATTTCAGGGAAAATTTGGCAATTCCTCCAAAGTTACCAGAAATCATTCAGGGAAAAATTTTGACTTTCCAACAGATGAACAAGGACAAATCTGATTTTGCTTGCTTGATGCTAACACATAATAAAAATCTAATCTGATGGACTAACAGGTTTAGTATCCCTTAGTAGTTTTTTTAGGTCTAGTTCAGCATTTCTAGACTAAAACTAACTAATTGCTTTTAACTTGCACTGAGAAAATATGTATTTCACCTAAAAATGACTGAGTCAAATAAACATTTTTACTGATTATTAAAGATATCCGTAAATAAATACTTTATTTAAGAGAAGCAAAGTCAACTTCTTAGTTTCTCAGCCTGTAAGGCCAGAGATATACTTGCTGTTAACAACACATGATGGCTTCCACGTGTCTCCTGCGTCGATTTGACACGTTGGCTGTGCGCATCCTGGAAAATTAATGTGACACAGATGCAAGATGTAGTGTGGAGGCAGAGGAGGTGTGACAGTCAACACAGCAGTGAAGATGACAACAGCTGAAAGTTTTAAAGACAAATGGATCAACCAAGCCCACAATTCTCTTCAGTGTCATTGTCACTGCACAGACACAAATGCATCTGTCAAACAAGTTGATGGCAGAAAATTCTGTTTTAAAAGTCAGTGTTTAAATCTGTAAAATAATGGAAGTAAGATTGGTGTTTCAGTCCAGCTGTGACTGTGCAAACTGGTGACTTTTAGCTGAGTGCATCTGCATCTTTTTGCATTTGTTTTGTTTTCCAGTAAAGGTCTGATGAGGACATTTTTATATGTCATCATGAAAAACTAAACAAAGAGACATTCAGGGGGACCTTTTCTGTTTTCATCTGCTGGTGTAACAACGATATCTAAATACAGTCACTAAATAAACCAAAAACACTGGGAGTGTTAGTCAGTGTGTGCACAAATAAAAAGGTTGTAGAAATGGAGAGCAGACAGTGTGTTCTGACCAGTAATCGGTCTGATATATCAGGTCTGATCTCAGAATCAACAGTATAGAAACTTCTTTGAGTGTCACCATGTTTATAGTTTACATCCAACACGTCACCTATATGGATCCAGCTTCAGCTCTTTGGGTGCCCTCTAGGGGTGTCCTTCAGTAATACAGCCTGACCTCTCTCTCGTGGTGTTTTCAGCAACCCGTTTAGGCAAATATATTTAGAAGAACCTTCATGACAAAGCTAGATACATGTGCAAGGTGAAACAGCAGATTTATCACCAGCATAGCACTACAGGTGAGGTGAGTCATCTGACACTATTGCCCTCTTCTTCTTCTTCTTGTTATTGATGGTGGTTAGCTAGGTGTGCAAAGAAGATGGATTGGCCAGATTCCACGTCTGGCATCAGGCAAATCCATCTTGCAAACTCCAGTTTGAAACAATTGTGCCAGGTCTGAGAACAGACCTGACCAATCAGTGTCATTTTCAGGAGAAAGAGGCTGTAGCTATGGGTGGGGTTTAGTTGTACCGTAAGCAGGTATGTATAATGGCTTCTGCTGGTGTTGCATTTATTTATTTGAGTTTAATTAACCAGGAAACCCTCACTGAGATGAAAAATTTCATTTTGGCCAAAACAGGCATCAGCACATTAAACAAAGACACGGGCATTAAAACCAGAGCAATTACAACCACAGAGATACCAACTCTTGAGTCACAGAGCAGAAAGTCATCAGTCAAAACATCTACAACCTGATACGTCTTCCTCTAATGTAGAGGTGTCCAAACTTTTTCCTTTAGGGGCCACATACAGAAAAATATAGGGATGGTGGGGCCACTTTAATATAACTCACCTTGATATTAAAGTTAGTAAAACCAATCTAATGTTGTTGAAGATATGCTCAATGGTTGGGTATGCTTAAATGGCTAGTTGATGGCTGACAAGCCAAATAGCCAATCATTTTAAGGCTTTTGGGGAGGCCAGTCAGATTTCAGGGGGCCCCAGTCAGCTCTGGCCACCACTGGCTCTGCCCCTGGAACATCATTGGTGCTGCTATTTGCTGCTGTAATCCATTAGGGCATTATAAATCAAGGTATCTTTATTATTTTGGTTGCCAATATTTTTATTATTCATAATGTCATCTCAATTTTTTTTCTTGAAAAACCAGCAATAAATCCTTCTTGTCAAAATGTTTGTTTACAGTATTAGCATGGTAGCACTGCCTTGTGCTGAAACTAATAAGAATATTACAGTGTAGCACAAGCTTCATTCTCTATTGAGGGCCATATTCCATTTTTGGGGGGCCAATCAAAAATGGGCTGCAGGCTACATTTGGTCCCTGGGCCATAGTTTGGACACCACTGCTCTAATGCCTTCTATCTACCTTTAAAAAGATTTAAAGTGGCCACCTCCTCAAGACAGAAGGTAGCAGGTTGAGGCTGCAGGAGCAGCATACCTGAAACTCCTTCTACCTGTTTCAAGATGCACTTTGACAAGTTAGCAAGAGTAAATTTTGTGATTGGGTCCCAGAGTGATGACTGTAACTTCCAAAACTTTCACATGAATAAAATCACACAAGTATGATGGAAACAGATTTCATAAAGCCTTATAAATAAGTATATGCCAATGATTTAGCCTACAAGTGGTCAAAGAAGGCCAACCTAGGTTTGTTACGGTTTGTTATGGACCTCAGTACCCCTTGGGAAACAGCATGCAAAGAATTAAGGCATTGAGAAGATGCATGCATGTGCGGAACATCACCATAATCAACCAATGGCATAAAAGTGACAGAAACAAGCCTTTAAAAAATCAAGACTTATTCCTGAAATATAAAGCCAGTCGCAGCTCTAACTTCTCTACAATTGCTCAATATGAGTTTAGCTTGGATGTAGATATAGTAGAGCAACAGCTTTATCAGAACTGGACCATACTTCTTTATTAAATTAAGAGCAAAGAGCCACAGAGAGGATGTTTTAGCACTTCTCAAGGCTGGCATCAGCATGAGTTTTATCCACCAACAAGCTCCACCCTTCATAAACTAGGGCAGCATCTGTTGAGCTCAGGTTACTACTGGAGCTGCACATGCCCACTACCTCATTTGTCTTGTTGCTCTCGTTGGCTCGCAATAAATGTGATGGACAGAACGTTTGTCGAATCACCTTCCGAGAATGTTTTGAAAAGTCCTGCCCTTCCCCAACACTTTGTTAGGGAGGTTTCAGATGAATGGGAATATACATCCCATGCAACGGATATGTGAAACTGTCTATGTGCCGTCAGGTTAGGATGATAAAATGGACTTTGTAGTCTAAAAGTCATGGACGGGGAAGGCTTGACATCATCCTTCCAGGCTGTCTGAATGGAAATCTGGCACTCTTATAACTGTCATTAAACACAAGTCCTCTGTGGTGTGCCTGTGGCGGGGTCACGTCAAGAAAAAAAATCATCCCTTTGTTTTTTGTCTAAAGAAAATTGAAATGGTGCTGGTTCATGTAAAAGAGTTGTCTCTCAGAACCGACTCGTTCACAAACAGCACATCAGTACACTGTGTGCATTTTAGGAGGTTTAAGAGATGCACAGTTGGATAAATAAGTGCTCAAACCAGCTCTGATTAGTGCTGACTTCTACTTTCACACATGCATTTTCCTTTCAGGAGAGTCTCACATGGATGCCTGACACCAGTTGAGAAAGCCCCCCCTTCTCTCTTCATTCTCTCTTATACTGATTTATTTATGAACCCTCCTGGGTCAGAGTATCTTATTCCATTTACTACATCTGGTTTAGATTTCCATTGTGGCACCTTTACTCTTTCTCCAAAATGTGTCACATGGATGTCAGGACGAATACATTTGATATAAAAAAGCTGCTTTTTTGTGCGTCTGTGCGCACATCCGTGGTGCAAAGAGCTACAGTTGCATTCATGCCAGTGACGCTGGCATTTCGTGGTATTTTCTGAAAGCAAACATCTCTCTCTCTCTCACTGTCTCTCTCTCTCTCTCCCCCCTCCCGTCCCTCATTCACTGCAGCTACTGACGTCAAGACATGCTTGCGTCAATGCTCCCTGCTTTGACAGAGAGCTTTTTTTTCATTGGGATCATAATGGGATTATTAGGCTTAGAGAAATACCCTGCCTTCATGGCTTTTTAGATTTTTTTTTGATACATGTCCCATTATCTTTTCTTGCTCTAAATATTATTCCCTATAATAAGAAAAGGACATATAATTGGCTCTTTCAGCATTTCACAATGATTGTATATTGTCCAACTATTATGTGATGATGCTTTTCCTAGAAACAGCTCTAAGGAAAACAGACAAAACTCTTTAAATAACCTTTAAAGATCCCATCTATGAACTGCAAAGGCAAATAAATGCCTTTATTGTCACAAATATGTAAGAAATAAGGAAAATAGTCACTTTTTTTTCTTCTGTTACTGTCTGCATTCAGGTATTTGATGATAATGTGCTCGTGGACTCACAGGCTAGCATGCACACATGAATGCATATGAACTGTACATACAGTAGGCAGACAGGGAGATGCTCTGAGACATCAGTTGTGTATTTGATTTAGCGGATTAGATGTCTGTTCCTTCCTGTTGCTGCTTGTACAAGGGGGAGGATGTCATGATGTCCTTATACGCTGACCTTGATCTTCCAGGCTGAATGGGCTCTTGTGCATGTTGACCAGCCTCACATAATGCCTTTCTTTACACTCTCACGACTCAACTGCTCTGCAGTTTGATTCACATATGCTCTGCACATTCACTTTGATGCATTTTTGCTGTTGCAGAAAGTTTTAAGGAGAAGGAAGGACACCTAAAGAAAGCCATCAAAGATATAACGATATAGCAAAAGGTCATAGAGTACAAAGGAATCCTCTGTTGCACATTTTCATGTGAGTTAAATCTTGCTAAATAGACCAAATTGTCCCTTTCTTGTCTTTGATTTGAGCTGTACGGTATCCCTAAGTGGACATCTGTATGTTCTGTATTGTCCCGTGATAAAAGGTCAATTCAGGTTAGTTTCTGAAGCTCTTGACTCATTCATGTCATCTTTAACTGACAAGGATGTCTATACACCTAAAACAGCCAGCAAGTAAAACTGAACCATTAGTTGTGTACATTTATTTTCATAAGAGCAATTACTTTACCACCATCATCTTAGGAATGGCCACTCTTTTCTGAAACTTCCCTAATATCAGATTCTTCTTCATTCAAAGCACTGAGCAAATCTGTAGAATATTCACATTAATGGATTGCTTTAATTAGTGGGGATGGTGAGCATCCACACTATTGATGTTCGTGTCGGCAAATTTGTTCACTATTCTTCTTCCGTGCCAGCTATCTCCTCCTTCATACTTTGTCATATTGACATTGTTTGAACTTTAAAAAATTCAGTGTCTTCATCATTCAACTGCTGTGATTTTTCTCAATTCTAACTTTTCTATTTTTTAAAATATAGCTATTTCAAGCTTTTTATCAGCTTGTCTATGCTTTTACAGCTACTTTTAAGCCATTTTAAGGCTATTTTCAACATTTTTTAGGCTACTTTCAGCTGTTTTTAACCCTTTTTTGAGCTATTGAGTACCATTTTCAGCAATGTTTATGCCATTTTATGCCATTTTATGCTATTTTTATGCTTTTTCAGCTATTTCTTTGCTTTTGGCTGTTTTCAGCAGTTCTTCCACAATTCAGCTCTCAGCATCCCCACGCAATTTGCGCTGAAATTGCAATTTTGATCTGTTCTCAGTGGTATACATGTTAAACATTGATCTATGACGTCTGATTAGGCAGTGCAGTAACAGAAAGAGGATGTTAACATGGCATCAGGGGTGTAGCTAGGGATTTTGGGCCCCCAGAAAGAATATTACAAAGGGCCCCTCTAGCCAAGCAACAATTCTTGCACCATTTTTACAAATATCTATGCATTTTATTCTATTTTTGAATCATAATTTTCCCATTTATGAGCTGATTTTTACACTGGTTAAATTAAATGTACTTGCTGTATTTCGCAGCGCTGGACTACACCATTTGGACATTTTAAAGGAAGGAGCAGGGACCCCCAAACTATTTTATTTATACTATTTGATACATGTGTCAATCTGTAATTCCTCCCTACTGTGGACCCGAGTAATCAGAACCCCATGTGTTTTGTCATGTGATAGCATAAAAACAAAGCTATGTTTTGCATTGCCACCGGTTTGTGTAGATAGTGTGGCAAGGCACACTGCTGTGCCTTTGGAATTTGTATAACAATGCATTGTTAATTTAACTGTACAATGACTGAAGATACTATAAGCCTATCATATGTTCATAGATGGTAGTCAGACGTGATCAGCTGACAGCCAGCTGATCCCCATTATCACCACCCAGCAACCACAGCAAAATCACAGCTATTTCTCTCAACACAGCAGTGTATTTAAATATGACGTACTTCTCACTGAGCCACTAATCACTAATGCTCATGCACCACGCTGCTGCTGCTGCTACTGGCAAAATTTAACCTCCTCCACCCCAGCCTCCTCCTTTATAGCATAAAGCTTGCCACACCCTCGGTTTCAGATTCATGCTACTATGGATTAATAGCTTTGATGGATTGATTGCTGTGAGCACATAAGTTGTGCACGATGGTCATGTATCTTAAGTGATTCAGTCACACAGTGTGAGCTCATGTTCCACCTTGACTGCTAGAGAGTCAGCATGAAAGCTCACAGTTTCTTGGTTTCAGGGTAGTGGGTCATCATGGGAGTGATTCTCTGCTACTCCACCTCCCTAACCCCACCCCTGATGAAATCAAACTCCAAGTGGACTCCAGTAGAAATGAAGGCATGTTGGATTCACGCATGTTTGCACATGGCCGTTAATCAATCAATCAATCTTTATTTATATAGCGCCAATTAAAAGTCAATGTTATCTCAGGACACTTTACAAAGAGGGCAGGTCTAAACAGTACTCTCTGTTATATTATTTATAAAGAAAGACTCAGCATTAATCCATCATGAGCTCAGCACTAAGCAACATTTAGCAAAGGAAGAACTTCCATTTAACAAGCAGAAACCTCAAGAACAACCAGACTCATGTTGAACGGCCACCTGATGAAGCTGTTGAGAAGAGAAAGAGGGAAAAGAGGAGAAAAAAGACAGAAATGAAGAAAAGAGAAGAGGAAGGTGCAGAAAGCATCTTCCATTTTCTTAGATGTGGATATAACATCAGTGATGAAGGTAGCAACAAGTGAAGGATTAGCAGTAGAAGACTGATTATTCTGATATTAGCAATAGCAGCTAAGATGATGGTGAAATGGAGAGAGCTGATACTGGTAATAATAACAGTTAAAGTTGTGCTGCTCTTAGATTCCCTGTAACATTTCTGCTAATGATTATAGATGTAAGGCTGATATAGGGGGATGAAGCAGTAGTAAATGGACAGGCTCATAGTAGCGAACCGTTGACACCTGTGAAAACAGAAGGGGGGAGTTTGGGTGACAAAAAGTGCAACGGATGGAGGACAATAACTCTGGTCCTTCATAAGCAGGCAGCACAAACATGAATGAAATACTGCAACAGAACGGCAGCTTCTAGTTGTTTCCTTATGTAGCAGTCCTTGATGAACCATGCATGACAAAAATAAACATGCCAAGTATGTCAAAGTGACAAGACACGAACCGTTTCAACTGTAAAATTAAAAGATTTCTCTAGTTCTAACAATTGTTTGAAATATCTGAAGAAATGAAAGTACTCAACTAAAATTCTATATCATAGCTGCAGTCATTTCTGATTTTAGTATGAAAATTCTACGTATTGTACCTTCAACTTCTCATTAAAGGAGAAATAGCGCTGTCATTTGGATATATCAATTCAAATAAATCAAGATCCCAAGAAAATAACTGGAAATACTTGTAATCAATATACAAAACGTACTATATCGGCAAAAAATATTACCACAAACAGTATCTGATAGCCCTGTGCTTTCTACCTCTGAACATATCCCATACTATTTCAGTCAATAGGCTGTTTTGTTATTTATGACCACATGTGATATGAAATGTAGCCTGGCCTCTTGCCCTGAGCTGGAGAGAAAACTCTGAACTAACAGGCTTTGTTTTGTATTGACTGAATAGTTCATGAACTGCAAACACTAAATGTGGAAAGAAAAGATCAGAAGAAGTGCAAAGGCCATGACTAAATGCTGCAATAACTCAAAGATGCAATGTCAACAAATCATTCCTATATCTTGCATCAGCTGAGGTGTGATGCAGCTGCAGATCCGGTTTGCTGACTTCAGCTTTGAATCTAAACACTGACATGTTGACCTCTCCTACCTGCCCATCAAGCTGTTTAAATATCAATGCAGCAGCATCCTGGTCCTCCTAGACGTTTGAGTCTATAAATAACCGGCAGGCTACGTCAAACCATACGATGATGCCAAGTGTTTGGAGCTGGATTATCTGTAAATAACATAGATAATTGATTTACATCACAACAGACCTTTTGTCATCACCAACTGCAGATGAGAAACTTTGCTGAGTCACTTAAGGTCACAGAAGGCTTCAGAGCGATTCGTAAATCCAACATCCAGCATCCTGTTCACTGCAAGTCTCGCCATGCTACATACAAGACGCTACTGAAGAGGAAACAGTCTTCACAGGTGGTATGTACAGATCTGTGTAAAGTTCCCGTTGAAGTCAGTGAAGCCTCTGGATTTTTCACTTCAAGCTGCAAAACTCCATGAAATCCTTAAAATACAGACTGCAATTGAATGATCACAGCTAAGACCGTCAATCACTATATTTTTCTTAAACTGCAATTAATGAATGAATTATGATGGATAAATACAATTAATCCATTTTTATATTGCAACTGGACTTCAGGAAGAAAAGTCACTGCTTTGGTCTCAGCTAATAGAGATAAATAATGTGAGAAAATGCCTCTTTAAAAAAAGTTATTTTGCAGTTGAAAGGGCAGTTTTAAAGGCCATATTATAATGATTACTTAATTCATATAAAACTTTAAAACAAGGGTTTAGAAAGTGTTTGGCATGCGCAAAGGCAAACAGAAGAACAACAAGGTATGTGTCATCAGTGCCTGACCTCATAAATTCTCTACAGAATGAATGGGCACCACCAGAATACACCAGAAATACCCCAAAACCTTTTCAAGAAGAGTGGAAGCTGTTATAGCTGCAAAAGAGTGAATATCTCTATATCAAGGGGCCATGTATTTGAATACAATGCTATTACAGTCCCTGTAAGCGAAATGGACATGTGTCCAAATACTTTTGTCCATATAGTGTAAGTCAATTCCTATCTAAGTAACCCCGTCATGATTCCTGATGCAGGAACTGCTCATGTGTCATGTGTAGTCCTTCAGGACTAAACTGACCTCATGTCAGGTAGATGTGAGTGGAACAGAGGCCGACTGTCAATCCTGGATTTCTCACCCTGATAATCATGCTCAGTCTATACAGTCTCATCAGTCAGATGGATGTAGTTCCTCACCCATGTGTGCGAAATACGTTCTCACATTCGTTCTCAGCATCCTTATTTCCTTATAACCTTATTTCAAGAAAAATCAAAATAAGCTTGATATGCTTGTAATAAGTGAAAAATCTGCCAATGAGAGGAAGCTCTATTTTTTTGTATGAAGAATAATGCGTCATCTGCAAAGAAAAAAAACACATCATATTACATGTGAAACTTTTTAGCCATTTTATAGTAATTTGGAAACATCTCAGACATTGTTATACAATTTTTACAGCATGTATTTAAAAGGTCAACCACTTATTTCATCATATATTCTATAAACAATTTCTAAAAACTCTAAAAATGTCAAAACTGTACAATTCCCTTAAAAATATATAAAAATAAAGTTATGCTTAATATAAGCAGGTTAAAAAGGATTATGGTTTGCAAATGTTAAATAAAAATGCTTCTCAATATGTATAACAAAAAAGATTGATAGCAGTTGAAGAAATGAACAAGAATATTTTTAAAATATGTTTGTTGCCTTTCCAAACACAGAGAGCAGTCTTTAAAGTTGAGGAAGTCAAACTTTCTTTGGATTCAGATCAACTTCCAGCACCAAGTTTCTGCTGATAAAATCTGGTTTCTAGAGAAATAAAGCTTTATTTGTTCTTTTAACTCAATTTTAAATGTAATTTATAAGTCACATTTCCATCAGAGGGAGGGTGGGGTCACAGGAGTCCAGGCTGACAGTAGTCGTCCGTGTGGGGACGTGTCATACTGAGCTGTGTCATGCACCTCTGTGGCCGAGCTGCCGTCATACATGGGTGAGCCAGAGGAGGGCGCTGTGGCTGGATGGGACAGGTTAGGGTAGTGGCTGCTGGATCCTCGTAGGAACTGGGAGCTCAGGCTGTTGTTTAACCCTCCGTTCTGCGATACGGGAGTCAGCGGTGAGTTACTCACAGACCACAGGCTGGTGTACTGACTGCACAGAGACATGGAGAGAAAAATACTTACTCATCTCCTCTCAGGATGTGATTAAGTGTTATATTTTGTTTTTTCTGTTTTAGGTGTGTGTGTACACTAATTACTGTCCTGCAGAACATGTAAATGTTGAGAGCAGGGGCATAGCACTGGGGGGAAAAAGGGCACTGATTACCCGGGCCCACAGTGGGGAGGGGCCCTTCAGAAGCCTGCAATGAAAAGTGTGTTCTTACTTATTTTTCTCTTAGTAATTTGTGCCATTATGGAATCAAAAGCAACTAAATGAATAGGTCAAATGAAATTTGTATCAAATAGAATAAATAAAATACTGAAGGGCCCTGCTCCTGCCTTAAAAATGTCAAAATGGTGTAGCCCAGTGCTGCAAAATAATGCAAGTAAATTTAATTTAACCCTAGTAAAAATGTTGCTCATAAATGGGGAAACTATGGTACAAAAATGCATTAAAATGCAGAGATATTTGTAAAAATGATACATTTGTTGCTTGGATAGCTGGTAAAGGGGTGCCCTGTGTAATATTCTTTCTAGGGGCCCAAAATCCTTAGCTACGCCCCTGGTTGAGAGAATGAAAGAGAGAACAAGTAAACAGATTTCATTAAAGTCAAGTAGGAGAAAGAAAAAGAAACATCTTGTATTTTTTGTACCACCGTATATTCATTTAACATAAGAAATAAATGCTTAATTTCTTTTTTTAATGCTGAAGCCAAAATTTTTCTATTAGAGCAAAGAGAAATTCAAGGTAGACTGAATATCCCTGATTATAAAAGCCAAAATACAAAAAAAGAGATGCAAAACCATCAGATTTACTTTCCTTTTCCCCACAAATATTTGGTTAAAAAATTTTCAGAGGGATATTTGTTTTTTTCTGTTTCTGTAATGAGCAGTGACTTTTTTTTATCATTTAAATGTTTAATTTATTTATTAACTCTTGACTTCCTTCCTACTTTGCCACAAGTAACAGTTTTCCAGTCCTTTTAAAGGGATATGTTGGTGTTTTTGAAGTTGGGTGGTATGAGGTTCTTGCTAATAATAGTGGCATTAGCCTCCTGTGATTTTAGTGAGCATTGCCCCTTTAAGAAGCATTTCTGGTCATTCTGCCAGGGAGGCTAGGCTATGCAGCGCTACACTAGGGTACACTCTCTCCGTGTAATTTTGCAAATTTTAGGTAAAGATTAGCAAAAAGCAAAGTTGGCTGAAATGTATGCTCACAGATTCCTGCAGGCTGCATCGCTCTCCATCCAGAGTTTCCTGCATTGCTCAGCACTGGGGTTGTACAGACCTTCTTCAACTTTCCAAAGATAAAATGGAGGAACCAACCCTGACCAGAAGAGCTGCATGGAAATTTGTCATTCAAGTAAGTTTATGGCTGTTGCTTTATTCCTCTAACAGCGGATAATGACAAGCTACCAGAGATGTCATGGTATTGTTCATTTTATTGTATAGCAGTGGCACTTTTTTGCATATTTTCTAATATTCAAAGTGCAAATGTTTTTGCTGATGTCACTTTTTTCCAAGTCTTCATTTGTTCTTTTGGAGTTTTTTTTGACTCCACAATAAATATTGTACTGTGGTCTTTTTACTGAGGTATTATTGTACCGTGAAATTTTGATACCGTTACATCCCTCAAACTGCAGTCAGCACAATATGTTTACCTTGTTTCATGTCACACATTTACCTGACATTTTTTAAATTATGCACAGAAAGTGTACCTATCAGTAGTGCTGTATAGCCTTGCTTACATGCCACAAAAACTAGCAAGTCCTCTTTAAAGGGGCAGCGCTCACTGAAATCACTGGAGGCTAACACCAGTACTTGTCAAGAACCTCATACCACCCAACTTAAGAAAACCCCGAAATATCCCTTTAAAGGGCTGGAAAAGAGCTACTGTTGTCAGAGTAGGAGGGAAGTAAATAGTTAATGGGATAAATTAAATTAATTAAATGATAGAATAAAAAAGTCACTGATCATAACAATCACAGGAAAAAGCCAAACATCAACCCAAAGAAAAATTTTCACCTCTTACAACCTGACATAAAAAAATACAGAAATATCCCTTCAATGGTTTGAAATAACTGACTGGATATTTTGGTCCACATTGTTTTTCTCTCCTTCTTGTTACTCTTTTTCCTTTTGCTAAGTGGCTCTATAATGTGTGGATTTAATACATCTTAACGACAGAGGAACATGACAAACCTGGAGTTGGTACCAGCAGTTGGATTGTGGGTCATTGGCATCATGCTGGAGTGTGTCGGCATCTGTAGACCGGACCAGTTATCGTGGCTCGAGAGCATCGACAGACAGGCTGACGAGTTATCAGAGTAGCCAACTAAAACACAAACACAGACACTGGGGTGAATAAAAATCACTAATTTAAATTAAGTCAAACTTGAACAAAGTTTTTCCTTTTTTTCTAATACGATTTATAACTAGTCTATTTCTTATTAGAGTGCAAATATTTAAGAGATCAAGGTTAAGTAATGCTTTATTGATAATGTCATAACAGTTATTTGGCGCTGTGGGAGATTTGTCTTAGACAAAAAGCTGTAACATAAAAATACATATGATACAGCACATCCACAGATACACAAACATAAATATATGACATGTGCAAATAATACAGTCACTTCTAAATACCACCACCTTTTGGCCTGGAGACTTACTAATATAAGGATGATGAGTTTTTATATCTCTTTAGTTGTCTTCTCAAACTTACTACAGGCTCAACGATAACATCGACTTGATCTGAGAGTCAGCAATAATCCTGATTACATTTTTGGTCACACATTAAGGGTCTGGATTTTTGTCAATATTACATCCGGGAATTTGCCAAACATGTCCCACAAGGAATGCGGTATCAGTTACTGTTTTATCCCATTGAAAAAAGTTTTTCAATCACTTTAACATTTTCTATTGCAGCAAAGTCTCTATAATTACTGAGAAAATAAACCAAAAGTGACATAAATATCCTGTTTATCAAATCTTTAGAGGGATTTTGATCCGTTTGGGCCATACTTGCACCAAGAAAGTGGTGTAGTGCAGGTCATATGCAGCTATACTGAATATGCCCTCTTATTTTTCAGTCTCCACAAGGTATAACCACTTAAAAATCTCCTTTCCTAGGATGGCAAAGGCAATAAAACCTAATGTGTACAATAGTGTGCTGCTTTGTAATACATTAAGCCCCAGTGCTGATAAGATTTATGGAATAGATCACTCAAATGCATAATCAGTGATAGTAAAACCTGCTGTTTATTTCATAATGAACCTTACTCCCTGATTCCCTTGAAGACAATGTGCAAATACTAAAAGCCCATTAAAGTGAACTAAATATGCAAGATGATTTTACATGTCTGTTTATCACAGGTGCAGTAATCCTTTATTACATGGACCATTTAAAAATGTGATGGATAAATGAAGGGTATACCCACTGCTGCAGTCACCACTACACTACTGCAAGTAGTAGCTCAAATTGTAATGAAGACAGTTTGATATCTATGGCTCAGACTGCATACAGAGGTGGTCTGGGATGCCTTCATCCACACTGACTTGGTTATGAAGACAAAATGCGTACTAGCATGCACAGGACTGCCTAACTTATGTGATTGTCCATATTCTGCTTGAGAAAAGCATGTCTTTGTTTATGTCCGTCCAGGCTCACTTGAAGTGATGATTTAGTCACTGGACAACAACTGGATTAAGTTGATTGCACCATCTCATATAGACTGGATCACTGAAGCAATAGAAATGATCAGGCTGGAAAAGGCTGCTTTCAGGCTGCCAAATAATGAAAACTACAAGGAATACATGAAAATATGGACTTCTCTAGAAAATTAATTCCCGTTACAATTGAAAAAGCCATTCCAATATTGAAAGGGAATACCATTAATATTCCATCAAGCCCGGCCACAAATTCTCTATTGGATTGAGATCTGGCCACACAACATTCACCTTGTTGTCTCAAAACTATTTCTGTGTAGCTTTCACCCTATACTTTGTGTCATTGTCTTCCTAGAAAATAAATCTTCTCCCAAGCCATAGTTCTCTTGGAGAGGGAATAAGACTGTCCTCAGAGACTTTCCTATAATTTGCCACATTCATTTCACTGTCTGCCTTTATAGCCTTCCCAGGCCGGGTGCTGAGAAGCATCCCAACAGCATGATGCTGCCACCACCGTGCTTCACAGTGGGGATGGTGTGTTTCATGGTGATGTGCAGTTTTTGGTGTCTGCCAAACATGGCCAAAAAGCACAATTTTGGTGTCATCAGACCAAAGAACTTTCTCTCACTTGACCATGGAGGGTCCCACATGCCTTTAGTAGTTGAGATTTAATCTGAGTTTTCTTCAACAGCGCCTTTCTCTTTGCCACTGTCCGAAAAAGCATTGACTGGTGAAGAACCCGGGCAACAGTTGTATGCAGAGTCTCTCCCATTCAGCTGCTGAAGCTTGGAACTCCTTCAGAGTAGTCGTAGGTGTCTTGGTGGCCTCTCTCACTACTCTCCTTCTTGCACGGTTACTCAGTTTGTGAGGACGGCCTGATCTTGGCAGATTTACACATGTGCCATATTCCTTTAATTTCTTGATGATGGATTTAATTGAACTCCAGGGGATGTTCAGTGTGTTGGAGTTTTTTTTGTATCCATCCCGGATGTATACTTTTCATAAACCTTTTCCCCGAGTTTCTTGGAGTGTTCTTTTGACTTCATGGTGTAATGGTAGCCAGGAATACTGATAAACTAGTGACTGGACCTTCCAGACTGAAAGCAGTAGTTCTAACCATTCTACTGCATAAAGTTTGATTTGTATTTGCATTATTGTCATTATGATAATGATAATCTATCAAACAACAAAAATCAGGCTTTTAAGTATCACTACAATATCGCCCTGCAAAATATGACGATATATCACTGTATGGAGTTTTTTCCCACAGTGCTAGAATATTCTCTTCATGCATTCCTCCGTCTGAAACCCAACCATTTACAGCTCTGTGGCTCCACTCACACAAAAGCCAGAGGAATGCAAGACATCCCACGCTCAGCAGCATTTGTTTGAGTTTCTTGTTAATAGCCTGGCAGGAAGTGGTGAAACTCCTGGATGTATGAAGGTTAAAGGTGGAGGAGATGGACACTCACTGGGCGAGGTGGTTCGATGGGTGTAGGGGCTGGTGTAGGGGGCAGACCGGTGGTTCCTCAGGGAGGAGTAGCGCTCGCAGCCGTGGGGCGGAGAGAGGGAGAGGGGGCTCCCAAACTGGCTGTGAGGGCTGGCAGGAGGGCAGAGGGAGCCTGAGCCTGGAAGAAACCAGCCACCTACAAGAATCACAGAGGAGGGGAGACGAACGGAATTAAACATTTCAAAGTGCGAGTGAAATCAGATTAATTTATGATGAAATATAAAACTTACACTGAGAGTAGGTTGACTGCTGGTTTTCATTTGTATCTTCTCTCATGTCTTTGCTGTCACTTCTGAAAACATGAAATCATAAAAGTGAAGCGTCAGCATTTTTAAAAGAAAGTTGTCTTAGGTACTTGTCAATAGTAAGTTTATAAGCCATGGGAGATATCGGTCAGAGTGCAGGCATGGAAGCTGGATTAAAGAGCTATGCAGACAGGATCATTTTTGCCACATAATTTGGATAATTTTAAAAGAAACTGAGCAAAAACACAAGAAGGGCCAATGAAGCATTAAGACACAGTCTTAGCAGAAAATGTAAAATGCAGTGGTTTTTTTTAATAATAGTTTTATAATATAATAGTTGCAAACTTAAGAGTAACTTTTTGGGACGCTCCAAGTAGGTAACCTAACATGCCACACTGTTTCATATATCCATTGCATTGTTATATTTCACATCTGGGAAACCTCCCATACAAAGTGTTTGGGAAGGGTAGGGCTTTTAAAAATTCTGAGCAGATGAATGTCACATGTATTGCAGGCCAATCAGAGCAACAAGACAAAATAAGGAAGTAGGCCTGCAGAGCCCCGGTAGTAACCTGAGCTTGACAGACAGGCGCTGCTGTAGTTAAAGAACAGTGGAGTATATACTGACTTACCGAACAACTAAATCCATAACCGTCACAAACTCATGCCAGAGCAGACCAAGAGATGAGCATCTTTTCTATCCTCAAAAGCTTCCACTGCTGTTTGTTGCTGTTTATTTGATAAAGAAATGTGGTTGCTATTCTATAGCTACATCCAAGCTAAATGCTCTACGGTGGCACCACTTGCTATCCTCTCCCAGTACAACTAAACCCCGCCTGTAGCTACTGCCTTATAGTCTCCTCAAATGTTGTTTCAAATTGGAGCTTTGCAAGATGGATTTGCCTGATGAAAGGCATAGGGTCTGGCCAATTCATCTGCTTCGCAAGGTTACCAAGTAGGCGCTGTTTCACAGCAACTGTTGAGCCCTGTGGTGTGGAAAGCTGGCACTACACACATCACTTGCCTCCAGATCAGCAAATACTGCCTACATGCATCCACATACATAGGTTCTCATCTGAAAAGTGTTCTGAGGGTTTGGTTACTCATTGACCAGCATCTCATGTGGCTATTACACATACTATAGACTGGTACTTCTCAAAACTACTCTTCGAAAATACCAAATTATCACTTTAACATATCTTCTTCTGAAAACTTTGTTTTTTCTTACCTCTCCTTTGCATCCAAAAAGGCCTTTGCAAACGGGTTGTACTTTATCTTAAGAGCAGTTATCTAAAATTAGAACATGAAAAATATATTTACAGTGAGACTGACAATATTTTCAATACCCCATATCTAAATCAACAGAGTCCCTGTTACTTTGGAGATCAAACATATTAAAAAATAACTGAAACATGTTAAAATTACAGTGGTTTGATATGTTACATAGGAGAGGAGTGAATCAAAAAGTGCAGGCAAACTTCTGCACACTTTAAACTACACAATACACTGGCTAAAGTTCAGCAAAGGAGTTTTCCCGCAAATTGGTAATTAAAAAAGAGAAATTACCCAACATTGGTTACCTAGGATTTCTACTTATGTTGCATTGGCAGCAAAACAGGTATTAGTATTGTTTAATTTTAACTAGTATAATATCAAACTACAAAAGCCTGGTATCATGAAAAGTCTTTTTACAATTAAACCACTAAGAAATCCAAAAACATCTAGTGATTTATGCATATCTTAATTTGAACTTGTAAATTAACTTTACAAGAGTAAAGCAGAGCAAACAACAAACCTAAAAACTGTCCTTAATGCCAAATTTCTCCCAGTATCAATATGGTTTACGGACAACAAAATAATAGTTGTAAGTGAGATTAGTGTGGATTTTATGTACAACTATACATGTATCTTGAGCATACCAGTAAGTGATTAATTTTCTCATTTATAAAAAGTTTTATTGCCAACCTCTTCATTCTGATACGCTGTTACTGCGATGAACTGTGTCTCTGGGAAAGAGTGGCTGGTGATCATCCTCCTCGGGCCGCCAACCCGCACAATGTGGATACGAGGCTCGTACTTGTGTAAGGAGTTTAACATGATCTGAAAACAAAAACATAAAGACGGTCACAAAAGCATGGCTTTTAATTTCTATTATTGTTTTATTCATTACATTATTGCCTCAAATCTAGCCCAACACTTGCCTCTCTCCTTACCTGACCTCCTCCATTGAGTTTGTTGGTGAGTTTGACTTTACTGAAGGAGACTGGAGCTTTCATCCAGTGGGCCCCAAAGTTTGGAGAGTCTGGATGGATATAAACACAGCTGGGGGTCTGAGGTTCAGGTTTTCCACCGGGGACCCACTCCCCGTTCACGTATTTCCACCTGTGATTGTCTGCTGAGACGAAATCCAGCAGGAAGGAGTACATGGCATTTGGGTCCAATCCGGACACATTCACTTTCAGCACCGGGAACATACGCCTTTATTTGGAAAAAAGAAAATTACTGTTTTAAATTTTAAGGTTTTTGATTCTTATCCTTGTATTACTGTCTCTTAGGTTGAATTTATTTTCTATTCATTGTGTTTTCTTGTTGATCTATCTATCTATCTATCTATCTATCTATCTATCTATCTAATGCATGCTTCCCATCTTTTTGTCAGAAAAATGATACAAAACAAAGCTCAATAAAAAAAAGAAAATTTGGTCAGTTTTTTCTTTTTAAATGGTTTTGACTGTGACAATGCTAACAACATACATTTTGGAAGGTTAGCTTTTTTCTCAATAGAATTTTTTATTTTTAATATCAGAACCTGCAACAGGTCAACAATAGGCTCTGTACACTCTATTTTTGTAAACCTCAGGGTGTTTGTGACCAAAAATACCCAATTAAAACCCAAGAAAACCACAACTTTTGATCTTCCGGCAATCATAAAACCAAACCAAAACACATGCATCTTTTATTCTGGAGTCATGTCATACTGTCTGGAGTCAGTATTTTGCAGTTTGTAAAAAACTAAACTGCCCTTTGGGATAAAAAAAAGTTGTCTTTAAGCCTTAAATATCAGCCATGTTCCCAGTATTGCGTGCTTTCATGGGTTCTTGCAGGGGCACTATGGTAACAATATATCAAAACTTAGAATAAAAAAATCCATTAAAATAAAAGCTTTTGCTCTCTATAAAAGTATTCAATCAAGTTGTCAAATGTTATATTTTTGTGGTTTATACATGATAAAAAATACTGAAATACAATGAATATATGATATTTATGATTAGGTCTCATTTAGATTAAAACATCTAAAAAGTAGATTTTTTTTAATGTATAAATGTTTTTGCTGTTTTTATTGTCATTATTTACATGTTGAAGGCTGTTATAATCACCTTAAAAATCCAAGAAAAAGAAGTTGGAAAAAATTTCATGTATTTATTTTATTGGTATTTATGATGCTGCCATTTTTGGTCACCAACACCTTAAGTATAACAATGACTCTTACACCATAAACAACAAAATGTCAAAAAATTATATATTTTTAAAAACAAAATAAGACGTATAATCATGACTGCTAATGATATGAATGACGATTATTTGAACTTACACTCAGGCTAAAGCTTGGCATCTAATTTAATCATATGAATTTGTATTCCTTTCAAAATAAGAGTTCGAACAAACAAAGAGTGCAAATAAGCTCCTTCATGATGTCTAATGTACAAAAATAGGGATGCGCTTATTGTTGACCGAACATAAGATTTAAATGAATGATTTAAATTTCTGCCCATATTTAACCGATGTGAGCTTTGTTTGACATTTGACAAAGTAGGTGAAACTAGCCAGGAGCAACAGAGTCACAAATCACCCACTGGATTTCTAGGATTTCTATTGTTGCTGCTGTGGTATCGAACAGGTCCATTTATTTTTGCTAATAATATAAAAGCTCCAAAATTTAATTATGTAAATCAAATGACGGTTCTTCATTTAGACTAAACATTTTAAATAGACCGTTATCTCACTTTACTACGTTACACAGTATTTTACTGTTGGCATTATACTGATATTGTCCCATTCATGATCGAAAGGATGGCCTATACTAGTACATTTAAAAAAAAAAAACTCAATCCATTGCCCATTGTAAATGCGTAAAACCAGAAATCATTTTAATTTGACTCACCTGCCGTTCTTCGTAACAATCATTTCATTAGTGAGGTCCTTAAATTTCAGCCAGAGTTCGCTCTCATCCAGCGACACTTTGAGCTCCCTCTCCGTGGGGTCTCCCTTCTCGCTGCCGGCCTGGAGCTCACTCTCCACGGCGCTGAGGAGATGGTCCACCCGGTACGGACTGGCCTTCCCGGGGCACTCTCCGTGGCCTGTGGTCATCCTGTCTAACAGCTCCAGGGCGGCAAATTTGTTGCTACAGTCCTTACTAATAGAAAAAAATATCTAAAGTTCTTGATCCACTTCTTGTATACCAGAATCTGAGACCACCTTCATGAACTCCTGCATATATAGTCCGAGGAGCAGCTCTGTGTCAGGATGTTTCTGAGGCAGAGGTGGTTGGCTCCTTTCCTCTTTGATCTTTGCGGGCTTTGCTCTGATTGGCTGAGAGCGGCCATATCACGGAGGTCCACAGACAGGATGACAGCGTTTTGAATACGGCACTTTAACCTACTTTATTACATGAACCTGTAAATATTGACACTTAGATCAAAGACACACCTGCAGAGAGAAAGACAGAACAGACGGACAGACCACTGCTGGGAGACAGACTCTAAAGATTTGTTTTAGTGGAATAATGACACATTTTCATGACAGACAGCAACTTAAAATGTTTATTAGATAGATAGATAGATAGATAGATAGATAGATAGATAGATAGATGCCATAATGCATATATAAGAGCAAATTAGAATATACCGAGTTCTTTATTAAAGAATGTAAAAAAAAAAGAAATTAAAATAGGCTATGTAAATATCTAAACAAAGAGAAATGTTCAATAATGAACTGTAGGGGGAGAAAAAAGAAGGAGAGAAAAAGATTCCTTCAAAGTTAAATTCAGTTTCTGCTCTGATGTTGAACATTTGTAATAGACATAGGCTGATATAGGTGCACATGCACAAACAGGATGGACATCCAATAATAGAGATGTAAGAGTAAGGCGGTGCTTCCCATGGAGGAGCTCCACCCAACAGTTGCCACAGGTGTATAAAATCAATCACCTAGCCATGCAGTCTCCATTTGCAAACATTTGTGATACAAAATGGGTCGTTCTGAAGAACTCAGAGACTTCAAGTGTGGTGCTGAGATGGATGCCACTTTTGCAATAAGACCCTGCTGGATATTTCACAATCAACTCTAGCTGATTTTTTTGAAAAGTTGAAGAGTTTAGGAACAAAAGCAACTCAACCATGAAAAGGAAGACAATGTAAAAGGATACAATGACTGCTAAGGTGCATGGTGTGCAACTGATTCTGTAACTAAGGAATTTGCAACTTCAACTTGCATTAATGTAAGCACAAAACCATGGCAGTTTCCATGGTACAGCAGCTGCATGCAAGCCTCACATCACCAAGCCCACTGCCAAGCATCAGATGGAGTGGTGTAAAGCACACCAACACTGGACTGTGGAGCAGTGGGAATGTGTTTGAAGACTAGTGACCAGTCATGCCTCACTGTTTGGCAGTCAGATGGATGAGTCTGGGTTAGGCAGACTGGGTGAATGTTACCTGCCTGACTCCACTGAGCCAACTGTGAAGTTTGGAGGAGGAGGGATAATGGTATGGGGCTGCTTTTCAGGGTTTGTGCTTGGCCCATTATCTCCATTGAAGGCCAATCTTAATGCTTCAGCAAACCAAGACATACAAAGGCAATGCTATGCTTCCAACTTTGTGGCAAAAGTTTGGGGGAGGGGGGATTTCTAATCTAAACTACTGTGCCCCAGTGCACAAGTAAGCACTATAAAAACAGGGTTTGATGAGTTTACTTTGGAAGAACTTGACTGGCCCAGATAGAGCCCTAGCCTCAGCCCCATCTAGCAGCTTTGGGATGAAAAAAATGCAAGCCAGGCTTTCTCATCCAACATCAGTGCCTGACCTCATAAATGCTCTACAGAATCTACCAAAATCTTGTAAAAAGCATTCCAAGAAGTATAGAGGCTGTTATAGCTGTAAAAGAGGGCCAACTCAATATTAAAGTACATGTATTTGAATAACATGTCATTACAATCCCTGTAGGTGTAAGGGTCAAGCGTCTGTATACTTGTGACCTCATAGTTTGCCTTCAGTAATCTAGGTCTTCCACATAGTTATTCCAAACTGTAAGTCCATGACCAACAACCTAAAGAGAAAACACAAATTTAGATTCTGTATAAAAACAACCAAAAAAGTAAATAAATGTAAGAAATACATCCACCTGCACATTCTTTAGCTGACATAAATCTTCAATGCATAATGGATCAGGTGATTTAGAGCTGCATGCACATAGAGAAGTTTCTGAACATCGCTGGCTGCTGGAAACACAACACAGACAGTCCAAGAGTGAGCAATGCAGATAAGTCTGCTGACTAAGGCTGTTATCACTTTATAGTTCAATCATTTTTTCAACCCATCATTTCAACATGATAACAAAGATAACATGATAACAAAAAGACTTTGCTAAATTACTTCAAAATATTTTTCCCAGGTACTATTCATCATTCTCATATGTAAAAGATAATCCCCATTATCAATATCAAAGATTTTAATAACAACACTGATTTGCTGTTGAGTAATTTAGGCTCACCTTGTTGTTCTGCTTTTCTACTTAAAATCATAGCTTCTATGTTGATCTCTATCGAGTAGATTGTTAATCAACTGTTAGCTATTTATTGGATTGTTAGCCTTGCAAAGCAGATGGATATGCCCGTTTTGTTGTTTCTCACTGGCGAATCCATCTTGCAAAGCTCTGAACCGTTTGGGCCCGGTTAGAAAGTGACAGGACCAATCAGCAACGAGGGGCAGTACTTTCAGGCGCAGCGGAGTCATGACGTACGCAAGCAGCAACAAGAGGCCGGTGCAATTTTGGCGAAAGAGATCAGCGTAATTTTTAAGTATCCCATTAAAACAGAAATTTACTCAGATATTCCCCAAACGTTTCAGTAAACCCCCAACAAAAGACTAAATAGTTCAATAAATATTTTCCAATAAATTTGTGTAAATTCCAGAAAAATCTCAAGGAAATTTCCCCTAAAATTTCTTATAGCATTTCCAAATACATTCCCCAAAATTTCATGAAAATGACACAAAACTTTGCAAAACAGATGGATAAGCCCGGTTCCGTGTTTCTCACTGGTGGATCCATCTGGCAAAGCTGCCATCTGAACTGTTTGGGCCCAGTTAGAAAGTGACAGGACCAATCAGCGATGAGGGGCAGGTGGCGGAGCCGTGACGTAATCAAGCAGCAACAAGAGGCTAGTGCAATTATGGCAAAAGAGATTAGCGTGGATGCTGCTAAAGCGCCAGTTTAATTTCAGAACTTGACGACATTTCTTCATTAAAAGAAGAACAGAGAACAGCAGTGAGTTGTTTTCTTTTCAAAAATGACAAAAGTTGAGTACTGACATGTCTATGGTCGCCATTCCGTTATTCCTCGGTAGCTGCGCACCTCGGTCGCAACTTCATCATGTGTTTTGTTGCTCTGATTGGCCCTTAAAGATGTGACAGACAGAACGCTTATCCAATCACACTGAGTTTTTTCAAAGCATCTGCCCTTTTCCAAACGCTAAGTATTGAAGGTTTTCCAGATGGATGTGTGAAACAATCCATCTGGACTGTCAGGTTATTGGATTGTAGCATTGTTTTGAAGATTATTACTACTATTATTGGATGTGACTATGAGAAACCTAATATTCTTCTGTTGTTGTCAGAACAAATGGTGTCTTGGTTCCAAAAGTAAAAGTGTATACCTGGCTCATCACAGAACACAGAAGAGAGTACAGAACTACTACTACACATTCATGCATTCTTTTCTTTAAGGAAAGCGTGAGCAATTTCCTGAAGCCTCAAGCTCCAAGGGGCCTCAAAATATAGCATAGATGAGCATCACATATGAGTAAGATCTCCAATAATATCCTAAAGTTGTATTTTGAGTTTAAAAATAAACCTTGCAAAACTGATGGATTGGCCAGATTCCATGTCTGTCTGCAGGCAAAACCATCTCGCAAAGCTTCAATCTGAAATAACTGTGTCAGGTCTGAGAATTGACCTAGCCAATCAGCATCATTTAAAGAGAAAGAGGTGGAAGCTACAGGCAGGGTTTAGTTTTTCTGGAAGTCGGTAGCAATGGTTGTCGCTGTTGTAGCATTTAGTTCAGATAGCTTAACTATGGCAGCAGTTTTATCAGAGCTGGATTACATTCTTTATTAAATGGAAAACAAAGAACAACACAGAAAGCTTTTGGTGGAAAAGATGTCTTCACTCTTCTCCAGACCTACTTCGGCATGAGTTTGCATTAGTATAACCAGGGTTTAGTCGTACTATAAGCTGGTATATAACAATGGCAGCCGCCAGTGTAGCATCTAGCTGGGATGTAGCTTTATTATAGCGGCAATTTTATCAGAACTAGTCCACATTTCCTTGTTGAAACAAAAGCAAAGAGCCACACTGAAGGCTTCTCTTGGAGAAGGAAATGTTTTAGCACCTCTCACTCCACCGAGAAGTCCAACCATTCATGAGCTACGGAGGCCCCTATCGAGCTCAGGTTACCACTGAACCTGCCTCCTACCTTATTTTGCCTTGTTGCTCTGATTGGCCCTTAGGGAATGTGATGGACAGAGCATTCATCCAATCACCTTTCAAGAATAATATTTTGAAAAGTCCTGCCCTTCTGAAATTTTGGGAGGATTCCCACATGAATGTGAAATATATCCATGCAATGGATAGATGTAGCAGTCTTTCTGGCATGTCAAGTTATGAAAAGTGTTAATAGACAATAAAATTCCCAGAGAAGGACCCCTAGACCTTCTACTCAGAAAGCTCCATCATATCAGACCGTTACAGTAAGGTAGATCAGTACAGAAACACCAGATCAATAAAATGGTAGATTACTGTGTGGTAAGGTGGCATCATATAAATTCAAAAATTATGATTTGCAGTAGAGAAGCCGATATTACAACCGTACGGGGCTTTACTTCTTTAAGTTACACCTTATCCAAAGAAATGTTAAACTATTGAGATGAGAAAATGAGGAAAAATGGTTGAAAATATCTTTCTTTCAGCCATGTTTGCGTTTAACAAAATGGAGAAGGGTCTCATATTGGTCTTTGCCTTTGGGCCTCTAAATAACTAAAACTGCCCTTGCCTATCATTGGTACTGCACCTGAGTGGGGTCTTACTGCTTGGTTTAGGAGAAGTCCGTTGGCTGATTTGAATAATTCTTGGTTGTTTCTGAGAGCAGAGCGGTGGCAGGTCTGCTCGGCTAGTGATCCCATGTTTTGAGTCAATACCTGGAGGCATCTGTGGAGGAATAAGAAAGGAAAAACTCAAGTCTTGTTACCTAAAATAATGAACTGATTTAAATCAGCAATATAATAAAAATCACCACAGTATGCTCATTCCATGTGACCTGTTTCCATGGAGGCCCCAAAGAAAAACCAAACATTTAAAAACAGATAGTTTGTGACAGTTACGTGCTAACTTCCATCGAGCTCTGTGGTGTTGTGTTATGTTGTGTTGTGGCTGGTTTGTGTTACTAACCAGATCTGGGTCTCGTCCTCGCTCCTCCTGCCAGCTCACAGAGTCTGTCTCCTTTTCCGTCAGTCTGGAGTGGAGTTCACAGCAAGCAGAGAAAAACAAACCCTGCTCAGTTTAAAGAAGAGTTGAAAGACTCCTGTAATACTCTTCTCATCTTCTATCTCACCATTCACTTTAAATGCTATTATAAAAATGTGCATTTTTCCTTTAGGTTCTCACTGATGTGCTTACTTTTGTGAAAGAGCCATATTACTTAAACAGAGATCATGCATTTGCCTCAGCTGTCTCAAATGAAGCTCTGCTCTCTGGCTCTTCTTTGGAATCTCAGGGAGGGTCTGCTGTGAGAAACACCTAGTAAATACAAGACTTTCCCTCTGTTGCTCTGTACTTTAACTAAAAGTGTCGGCATTATTTATGGTCTCACCAAAATGGGCATCTTGCTCCCGAAGTTCCTCATAAAGTCGGGCTGCAGGGTTGCAAAAGTTGGAGCTTTCATCTGCAGGTGGGACATATTACATTCAAGTCTCATTTCCTCATCCATTAATCAGGTTGTAATTTTCAAAGACACCTCCCCTTGTATACGAGCTGGGGTAAAAATCGTGTAAAAGTCAGAGGTGTCACAGCCAGTGTCATTTCCCACAGTCCTAGTGTCCTGTTTGACGCCTCTCTCCCCTCCTCTCACACCCATTCCATGAACCGTCACACTGAGCCACTTCCTGTCTGATGTGGGGCCACAGCACTGTGGAGTCATGGTATTGATCTATTTGGTGCCATGCAGAGCTAATTCCCCTATCCTAAAGGGATGCATGTGCAGCTGAAATAAACTTCAGAAAGCACAGTCAAGTCTGCACAGTCAAGTCTTTGACCACATTTCTCTAAGTCACTTTATCTGAGTGAAAAAACATTTTTTGCAGGTTCCCTTTGACTTAGAAAGGTTTAAAATTGATCTGAAAAGTTAGAAAGTAACTTTAGGAAACTGTACTTGTACAAAGGTAATGCTTGTTTGTACCTGGTTCTGTTTGTGGGTGTAGGCTTCCTTTTTTTATCTTGCAGAAAGAAGAAAAAGTTTGGCTGTTCGCACTCTGGGGTCACTTAAATTTTCCAACATCAGAGTAATTACAAACAAAAATGTCCATGTCCAAAAACATTCATAGAAATATTTTATATGAACATATGGACATCTCTTTACCGTCTTTTTTGGGTTTGATACTTTGATCAGCTACAGTCCCGATCAAATCTACCAAATGTTTATATTTTCAGGATTTTAACCAAATGCCAGTTTGGCATGAAGGGGGGCACTCAAACCTTTCTGATACAAAATGGTTCGTCGTTCTGAAGAGACGTTCGTTCACCAACACTGGACTGTAGAGCAGTGGGAACGTGTTTCATGAAGTGATGATTCTCACTTCTCTGTTTGGCAGTCAGATGGGTGAGTCTGTTTGGTGGGTGCCAGGAGAACATTACCTTCCTGACTGCAACTGTGCCAACTGTGAAGTTTGGTGGGCGAGGGATAATGATATGAAGCCGTTTCTCGGGATTTGGGCTAGGCTCCTTATCTCTTGTGAAGACCAGTCTTAATGCTTCAGCAGACCAAGAGATCTCAGACAACGCTATGTTTCCAACATTGTGGCAACAGTTTGGGCAAGGCCCTTTTCTATTCCAACTCGATTGTGCCCCAGTGCACAAAGAAATGACTATAAAGACATGGGTTGAAGAGTTTGGTGTGGAAGAACTTGACTGTCTCAAACAGAGTCCTGACCTCAACCCCACTGAGCACCTTTGGGATGAACTGGAATGGAGATTGCGAGTCAGGCCTTATCATTCAACATCAGTGCCTGACCTCATAAATGATCTACAGAATGAATGGGACCATATTTCAATAAAAACAATCCAAAATCTTAAAGGGAAGCCTTCCAAGAAGAATGGAGACTGTTATAGCTGCAAAAGGCCAACTTCATATTAAATTCATGCATTCGAATACTATGTTATTTCGGTCCCTGTTGGTGTAATTGTCAGGTGGCCGAATACTTTTTACCATTTAGTGTACATGGGTAAACAATGTTTGAAAAATAGCTAACAAAATCAGGCAACATTTGCCATCACAATTATAGCTGTCAGCTAAGATGGCAGCGCCCACAAATCAGTTGATTCGTCCATCAATACTTTTTTATTTTCCCTGATTAGAGTTTGTAGATATAACTGTTCTTTGCATTTGTATTTATTCTTCTGACATCTGTACTTTTCCCAAGTGAATACATAATTCTTATCACATCTTTAAATCAAGCTTGTTATTTGTCTAAAATTTGGGAGAAAATCATTATTTGTACTTTGCATCACAATTCGACAGCTTCCCAACATAAAAACTAGTGTTAACCTAAGGAGTGACAAAAACACATCTTGTGTCGTGAAGATCACATCATGCACCCCCAGTTATCTGTTTCTTCACTGATGTGTTTGAGTACTATTTCCGCCTCTGCTCATGGTCTCTGGTCTTCACAACAACTCCCAGTTCCCAGTATCTTTAGCTACTTCACCGTCACCCTTGACCCGAACCCTGGACTGACACCCTAAAGATGTCAGTGGTGGTGCTGGGCCTCAGCTGCAGTGGGTGATGGGAGCTGTGGTGAGTTATTCTGCTGGCTCTGACCAGCCCTGTCTGACCACTGTTTGTCTTCCCCTGCTCTCCCTCCAGTCGGGCTCGTCTTCTGTTTGCTCAGGTCAGTTTTTACACCGGGGTGAGAGAAAAATGACTCCTGTGTGTTTGTCCATATATGCTCAGCTCAGCACCTCAGCACAACCTTATCTCCACTGGTCTCAATTTTCTCCAGCCTGATCTTGACACCCCTGTCAATATAAAACCCTCTACTCCACCATAAACTGATCCTAGGTTCTTTTAAACCTTCAAACTTTAGCTTGGATTCAATAAATTTACACTGTACTAGTCTAGTCTCCAAGATCTAGTCTCTGCACTAAATATAGAGCTTAAGCTTCCCTCTTAGGTTGGCATACTCACCCCCTTGGATGTTTTACCCTTTTATTGATTTAATAAATCAGTCATGCTCAATATAATTTGGCTTTCTTGACAAAAACAAAAAAAACTTTGAACGTCAAAGTGTAAGCAGATTTCTACAAAGCAAGGCAAATTAAACAAAAAAATGTGATGTAAAACAAGTGATTGCATAAATCAAGTGGGTGACCAGCCAAATGGTGCTAGTAGTCTCACAATTAGTGAAATGGGGATCACCTGAGTGCAGTCAATGTGTCTCAAGGGATTGTAGTATAAAGACACCTGTGTCTGAAAGGTTCACTCACTGGTTTATCAGTATTCCTGACTACCATTGCACTGGAAAGAGAAAAGAACACTCCAGGCAACTTAGAGTAAATAGTATTGAAAGTATAAGTAAGGGGACTGATACAAAAAGGTATGGACACCAAACAGCTTATTCTGCTGTCACTATTGACTCTTGTTTTGACACCGCAAGAAGACAGTTTCTTCACCCTGTCAGCAGTTAGGAACTGTAGGCTGTCCTCTACAGATTTGTAGTCAAGTTGTGCAGGATGATATAGCTGACTGCTATCTGCCTAGACAATCTGGAACAGACGTTCCACTGTCAATCTCTGGTCTTATGGAGCTGCCAGAAGGCCTGCCATGACTGCCTTTCACTGCCAGGCCCATTTGCACTGGTGTCGGCAACACGTGCACTGGAACCTTAACATGTGGAGGAACGTTGTGTCTAGAGATGAGTCCAGATTGATGACAATGCTCACCCCTCATCAGACGCTAGCTCCAGAATTTGTGAGAGGAGGATGGAATGACCTGCCAGCAGTCCTGACCTCATCCCCACTGAACACTTGTGGGATCCGCTTGGGCATGCGTCTGTGCCTGAGTGACCAACAAAACCACACTGGCTGACTTGTGACAGATGCTGGTCAAAGAATGGGATGTCATCAAACAGCAGTGTGTGACCAGGGTGGTGACCAGCATGAGGAGAAAGTGCCAGGCTGCTGTGGCTGTGTATGGTTCTTCCACACACTACTGAGGCTCCTGTTTGTTAATGGATAAATTATTACATTGCTAATACGCCTTGTTTCAATTATCTAACCCACCAAACACCGAACAAGAGGCAATGGCAGAATAAGCTGTTGGCATTGGCAGAGAAGATTTGATGCATTTTTCATGTGCACAGCCCACATACTCAGCTCTGCTGCTCATCCCACAAATGCATGTTCCTTGCAAATATGGCAGCATTTAAAAGAAAAATAAAAAGGCTCTCTAACGGTTTAACCAAGAAGCATTGCTATAACAAAGAAATAATGTACCAAACACAAATTTAGTTAAAAATTAGTAAATTAGTTTTAGGCCACAGTTTTTCAATGTATTGTTGAATGTAATTATGCATATTTATGAAGCATCTTTCTAAGATCCCATCTCAAGGTGCTTCACACAAATTAAACAAAAAGTGGAACACAGGGGCACACAGATAGCCTAGCGGTCTTAGGCACTACCCATGTATGCAGGCAGCCCAGGTTCAAATCTGGCCTGTGGCCCTTTACCGCATTTCTCTCCCCATTCTCTCTCCTGTTTCTGTATCTATCCACTGTCCTCCTCTATGGATAAAGGCATTAAAAGCCAGAAAATAAATCTTAAGTCTGTGTGATCACTGCTGCAGTTGCGTTTTTCTCTCTCTGCTCTTGTTAAATGGGACTACTGCTTCTGTGGTTTTGGCACCTGCCTTTGGAAACAGTCGCTCACATCCGTCCTCCTCTGGGATGCCACTGATGACCAATTCTGAGCTTCCCCCAGAATCAGATATTTGCTTTGATAACCTACATGGAAACACACAGAAAAAAAATACAGACAATGCACATAAATCATACTATATCCTTCTGAAAATAACTGATTGAATGTATCTTTCTCCCCTGATAAACCTGCAAAAATATCTTTATTTTCTGAAGATCTTGCCTCCTGCTGTGATGTGTGCCCTGCACACTAAATGTCGAGTTGTTAATATCTTCCTAATGATGTGTTACTTCTCAAGAGTAGCTATGGTGTGCTGCAGCTCACACCCGGTAACACTGCACACCCCAGTGACAACACACTTTGTCTGCTGGGTGTAAACTGGCTCTGAGGAGGCCTTCTTCGTAAGGCAGCGTTTACTCACAGGATGGTGCAGCAGCTAACAGATCTATACAAAGAACAGCAGCTGTGCAGGTGGAGGTGAAGGGACCAGGATGTCAGCTCATATATGTGCAATATTAGAGCTGACACGCTGACATGTGATAAAGCATGAGCCCGAATATGAAGTCTACTCTCAAAAAACACATCAATATCTCAACACCTGGCCTCAGTTTTATCTGCAGTGCTAAGTTGTTATTGCTAGAGATGTTACAATGTTACAGTGTCATTTAGCAGACGCTTTTATCCAAAGCAACATAGATTCGAGAGCAATAACAACAAAGGAAAGATCTAGACAAGACGAAACAACATCAGTAAGTGAGAGAGGTTTTTTTGTAGTTATTGCTACAGAGTCATAATCATAGTCTTGTAACAGCTGTTCATTTCATTGTTACAGCTGTTCATTTCATTGTTACAGCTGTTAATGATACATTTGTTGTTGGTTTTCTTTGCTGTTAAGGCTGTTGAGACTGATGTTATTGTAATTACTGCTGTTGTTACGTGGAAACTAAAGTTATTGTTGAATAACAGTCATCGTTACTGTTACAACTGTTGATGATGCCATTTTTGTTGTTACCATTGCTTTTGTTATGATTGCTGTTGTAACTTTATGGTTGACGTTTCAGTTGTTTTTCCAACAATTGTTGGTGATAGGGTCGTTGTTGTGATCCAGCGTTGTTGTTAACGTGTTAGTTGTTACCACTGCCGTTAATAATAAAGTGGTTGTTACTATTGTTGTTGTTGCCGCTGCTGTTCTTATGATTGCTTTTCATGGTTGTGGTTAATGTTACAGTTGTTGTTACCATTGCTGCTGATGTTACTCATTATTCATGTTGATGTTGTTGTTACAGTTGTTATTATTTCAATTTTTGTTGATGGAACAGTTATTGTTGATGCTGTTACAATATTTTGATGTTACTATTGTTGGTTGTTGGTGAAATAGTTGTTTCAATTGCTGTTGTTGTTGTTGCTATCACAATTGTTGTTGATGTTGTTTTTGTGGTTACAGTTGTTGATAACAGAGTGGTCAATGTTGTTGTTCTTTAGATTGTTTATTTATGGTTGTCATTAATGTTTCAGTTGTTGTTATCATTGTTGTTGATGTTGTTACAATTTTTATTCATACAATTGGTGTTGATGAGTTATTAATTTGTTGTTGATGTTGATGTTAAAGTTGTTGATGTTAAAGTTGTTAAAGTTGTTGATGTTAAAGTTGTTAAAGTTGTTGATGTTAAAGTTGTTGCTGATGTTAAAGTTGTTGCTGATGTTAAAGTAGATGTTTAAGTTGTTGATATTGAAGTTGTTGACGGTAAAGTTGTTGGTGTTAATGTTGTAGATGTTGAAGTTTTTGGTGTTAAAGTTGTTGCTAATGTTAAAGTTGCTGATGTTAAAGTTGTAGATGTTAAAGTTGTTGATGTTGAAGTTGTTGTTAATGTTGAAATTGTTGGTGTTAAATTGTTGATGTTGAAGTTGCTGCTATTAAAGTTGTTAAAGTTGTTGATATTGAAGTTGTTGATGTTAAAGTTGTTAATGTTAAAGTTGTTGGTATTAAAGTTGTTGATGTTGAAGTTGTTGATGTTGAAGTTGTTGGTGTTAAAGTTGATATTGAAGTTGTTATTGAAGTTGTTGATGTAAAGTTGCTGATGTCTAAGTTGTTGATATCGAAGTTGTTCATGTTAAAGTTGTTCATGTTAAAGTTGTTGGTGTTAAAGTTGTTCATGTTAAAGTTGTTGGTGTTAAAGTTGTTCATGTTAAAGTTGTTCATGTTAAAGTTGTTGGTGTTAAAGTTGTTCATGTTAAAGTTGTTCATGTTAAAGTTGTTGGTGTTAAAGTTGTTGATGTTGAAGTTGTTGATGTTGAAGTTGCTGATGTTGAAGTTGTTGATGTTGAAGTTGCTGTCAATGTTGAAGTTGTTGGTGTTAAAGTTGTTGTTGATGTTAAAGTTGTTGATATCGAAGTTGTTCATGTGAAAGTTGTTAATGTTAAACTTGTTGGTGTTAAATTTGTTGGTGTTAAAGTTTTTGATATTGAAGTTGCTGATGTTAAAGTTGTTGATGTTAAAGTTACTGAGGTTAAAGTTGTTGATATTACACTAGTTGTTGCAGATATCATTGCTGACAGTTGTTGTTGCCGTCTCTGTTACAGTTGCTTTAATTGTTGCCTTTGTTGTCATCATTGTTGCTCCTTTTGATACTTATCTGCAATCTTCTTATTTTTGTAGAAGGAGTAGCAGTTGGAGGAGCTGTTTCATTGCAATAGTTGTATTTCTCCTGCTTTAATTAGTCATACTGATGTTTACAGTGAACAAATCTTGCCTGGCTGATGCCTAAAATACATTTCAGATAGCCTTGCGTGTTTTTCTCTCCTCTTCTCCTTGTAGTAAATGTTTAGTCATAAAAATGGTATGTTCTGGTCAAACTAATTTTGCAGACCTATATACTGCACAGTTGCGAAATTCAACATGTTGAGGAGAGCATGAGCAGATGGCCACAAAGATAGAAAATCACTGCTTCCACTGTCCAATAAATCAGAGCAGCTAATAACAGACATATAAATAACCACACAGAGGGACAGACTGGGTGAATTGGCTCAGTGCTTCAAAATATAAACAAGGACTGCAGACTCCTGATTTTGGCCTCAGCTTTAATTGCTTTTATTCTGGGTATTTCTTATGGAGGTGGGGAATGTCTCTGCAGGGGGCGGGGCTGTCTGTCTGTCTGTCGCAGTGTTTGTCTGTGCAGTGGTGAGATTTCACACCAAAGGAGGATCTGTCAGTAGGAGCCTTCCTACCAAACTATTAAAGCCTCTGAGCCGATGTATAGCAGCCTGGTACTAACATTATACATGCTGCTTCTAAACAGAGATCAGGCCTAATTAACAACAAGGTGGACAGCAGCCAGCACTGGTCTGTTAGAGCCTCACAGCATGACAATGCAAAGAACACTCAGGCTGATGTGAGCAGATGCTATAAAATCTAAAATATTCTTTAAACTAATCATTGAGGTATTTATCCTGAAAACAAGGTTAACTGAAGAAGAAAAGCTAAGAGTTTACTCAAACATCAGTTTCCTTAGCACTAAAGACTCAGCGAAGCTGTTAAGAGTACTAAAAAGTATCCACAAAAAAATGAACTTAGTGAGGAATGCCTTTCTTATCTTTCGTTTATTTTAAGGTTGAAGTCTGAGGTCAGTAAGGGACTTTCAGTGGGTCCCAAGTGAATTATAATCTTTAAATGACAGAATTTAAACTTTTTCTAATGGTTTTGATTCATTTTTATATTCTTTCTAACTTAAAAGCTGGCAACCCAAGAAACAGATAAAGAGTTGGAGCTGAGGCAGGTGTGAAACAGTCTGACAAGCTGCTGCACTATGCTGGTTAGAAGACAATGCATAATTATGCAGAACTCATATCCTTCTACCAAACCGAAACCAAACAGTCCCCTGGACCGTGCCACACCTCTAGCAATTACCCATACTGCCTCTGCAGATTCTTGCACACCTCTGTGAGAAATAATCAGTGACTTCATGGCTAAATAAAATCTTTCTATCTATGTTGAGCTTGGAAAAATACCCATTTTGTAAAATGTGAGTATACTTCTGGTTTCAGGTTTCTTTTCTCAATAAGGGTGACTTTTGATCCAGGTTTGGTTTTGTGCACTACTTCTGTAAAATGTCAGATGTATTAAAACTTTAAGTCTTGAAAATCACTTCCCTTATTTTCAACAACTGGGATACAAAAAAATACATAAAATCGTTGCATTCAAATTTAAGTTGAAGTTAAAACCCTAAATAATGCTGAGGTGCCATTCTAAGTGTAAAAGCTGAAAAAGATTGGCATCGATAGAAGTGAAAGTGTTAAAGGGAAAAGTAGAAGATTTAAGGTAAAAAATCCGCAGGAATTAAGAAACAGAAAAAATAGTGAGGGTTTAAATGTGTAAACCCAAGAACAATGACATTTGAAGTTTCCTTTACACAAATATTAAAGGGGACATATTGAGCAAAAATCACTTTTTCAGGCTTTTCTAACAAAAATGTGTATCCCCTTAAGTACCAGAGGTCCCCCCCCCTCACCACCACCACCACCTCTACCCCTCCACCTTTCAGAAAATTTGTGAAACAAGCTGTTCTCAGATTTTCCCATCATGATGTCATGAGGGGATTTAACCCCGCCCCCAGGTTTGGTTGGCCCTCCCTGCTTGGAAGAAAGTTCCCCCCTCCTCTCCTGATCTTCCTTTCAGCTGCCAGCTGAAAGGAGGATCAGGAGAGTCACATCTGTCATGCCACATCCATTTCCTGAGAGGGGCGGAGTCAGACAGCTCAGTAGAAGCCACAGACAGAAACAGCTCGTTCTGAGCAGAGCTGAAAAAGAGAGGTTTTATTGCAAAAAATCCAATACTGGAGTGTTTTTTCTGCAACAGACTTCACAGGCATGTTTTGGGGACCTCGGAGACCAATAGAAACTTATCTTAAAAGGGTAAAATATGTCCCCTTTAAATCGAGTTGATTCAGTATGGTGATAAGTAGGATCATATGACAACAGAGAGACCCACAGATTATCTGCTCGGTTTGATTAAATGGAGTTCTGTTTGACTTGAAGCCCATAAAACTGAATGTGAAAAGGAACTCTCCAAACACTCCAACATCTGCTCACAGCGCCGGCATGAAGTGACACCAGCGGCCCAATTGCTATATCTCTTGTCTCTTGGACATTATTACGACATTTTCCCCTACGTGATGTTTGTTAGAGTCACAGCGAGCGTCTGAGGAGGTGAATTTCCACAACACAGAGGTCAGTCTGTGTTTGGTCATCTCACTTCTACGTGAGTAATCAGCTCTCTGCTCCAGGAGGATCCTCGCTAAACAACACTGAAGCTGTTGTTTGTTCTTTAATGCTGCTCAAACACTCAGAGGGGTCTAAAGAGGAGGGTTCCTGACCAAGGCCAACACTGACACCAGCTGTAAAAGCTCAGATTTATACAGGCGCATCTAAAACATGTTAGAATGTCATAAAAAGGTTCATTTTTCCTGTGATTTACTTCAAAAGGTTATAAATAAATAATTTCCAGATTCATCCAACATTCCAAGACCATTTTTGTTTTAATCTTGATGATTATGGCGCACAGCTCACAAAACTCAGCTTAAATAAATATTAAAGTCAGTGAAGGCTGTTTTCACCTGAAGGTGGAGATTTTGTCCTCATGTCTTTTTTCCTCACCAGGGCAGGATTGTTTTTCTGAAGTCCCCAAATCAGCTGCAGGTCTGCTCTCCAACACTGTCAGCATACACAGACATGGATATTAACAGGTGATGACCCCCCCCAAAAAAAGAGGCCTATACATAAAGCTTTGACTCAACTCCTCCTCCTCACTCCCTCCAGACTTTTCAGTATTTTGGATGGGTGACGTCTGTAGTCGATGCGGCTGTAGAATTCTTCGAAGTTGTGATGAGTTTTTAAAAGTCCTTGCTCAGATAGCTGCCTCTGCAGGTCAAAGATCTCAGAGAAAATAAGACACTTTAATACATATCATTGTGAGAAATAAAGGCCACAGAAAAAGCAGCAAACATGATGTTTGGATGTGTTCTGATGTAACAAAATAAAAAAGGCCCTTATAATAAAAGCTTTTAAAGTATTTTCTTCCTCGTTTTTACATTTTACTTGTATGGAGGGCCTGATTTCCTCTTTTCTTTCTGCCGGACACAACTTGAACATTCCTGGTTCTTTTCCTAATATACGGTTGGAAACAAAAATTTACATATACCGAAGAAAAAGAAACAAAACCTTGTTTTCTCACCGTCTGACATAAAATCAGACTAAACGCTTCCTGTTTTAGGTCAGATAGGATTACCAAAATTGTTTCTATTTACTAAATATCAGAATAATGAAAGAGAGAATCTCTTAGAGAAGTTTTATTACTTTCTTCAAAAGTTTGCATATTAGATTATGATGCCTTTAACCAATTTGGGAAAGCCAAGGTGATGATGTCACAACTTTGGAAGCTTCTGATAGGTTAATTTAAAACATTACAAATTTTGAGTTAATTGGAGGCACACCTCAAACACACTGCTTCCTTGTGTGACATCATAGAAAAATCCAGAGAAATCAGCCAAGATATCAGGAAGAGAACTGTGAACTCCGACAAGTCTGGTTCATCCTTGGGTACAATTTCCACATGCCTGGAGGTGCCAAGTTCATCTGTTTAAACCAAGCGGCAACATCCGGTCCTGAAAAATGAAGCCAATGTTGAAGTGCAAAAAATTGCAATACCGCGAGTGTCCACTTGAGGCTGACTGCAGGAACACCAGAAGTCCTGTCTGAACACATGCTACACAGCCGAATTTTACACTAGAAATAAACTGGTTTACAGCCTGGTTCAAAATACCAAACGTGTCTCATTAGCTAATGTCTTCATGTGCTCTCACTGTATGGGGGTGAATTTTTTGTACCACAATCGTTTGGATTATATTTAGGATAAACCTAAATTCACGCTGATTGGCGCAACTCATTTGACTGACAGTGGATTGGCTTCAAGAGCTGTTTGAGTTCACCTATTGTAAGCAGACGGCTGGCGTCACACAGGCTTTGTCCAATTCTCTCTACAGTCTATAGTTTAAACCAGTGTTACTCAATCATGCTCAACCAGAGAGCCAGATAGTTGGAAAAATACCTTTGCAAGAGCCACAATCTATGTGGTGAAAAGTGGCAACAAAAAAAGGTTAAAGTGGCAATTAAAAAACAGTTATACAGGGCAAAAATGGCCACAAAACAGCAAAAAAGTGAAAAAGTAACAAAAACGGGCAGAAAGAGGCAAAAATGTGTGAGAAGGGACACATAAATGGGTTACAGGTGGCAAAAATGGTCAAAAGTGGTTAAAAACTTAGCAAAAAAATCAGTGAAAAGCATAAAGTTGGCAAAAATGGGCAAGAAGCTGTAAAAAGGTGGTAAAAACAGGGAAAAAGTGGCATTTAATGGAAAAAGGCAGCTTATATGGGCAGAAAGTGGCAGAAAATGGTTAAAAAAAAAGAAGAGGGAAAATAGCAAAAAGCAGGACAGAAGTGGCAAAAATGTGCTAAAAGCAGCTTATGTGGATCAAAAGTGGCATAAAAGGGGAAAAAAATGCAAATAAGAGCAAAGGAAATATGCAGACAAAAAATAAAGGTTGACAGTTGAGTTTGACATTTAAGCCTTCTGTTTAAGCGTGTGAAACAGACTGATTAATGTGACTTGCAATGGATTATTTCTGAGGTCAATGTTTCCTTTTTTAAGGTTTTCTGGGGAATAATATTTCAAATTAAGACATAAAAGAGCCACAAATCATTACAAAAGAGCCACATGTGACTCCAGAGCCACGTGTTGAGCACATTAATTTCTGTGTCCCAGAAATGAATGTGCTTTGGAGCTAAATGTGCATATCAACCCAAGAACAAGAGTGCTGTACCCACATGGGCTGAAAGGCTGATCAGTGAGGAAGAAGCCATTACTCCAAAAGCAGCATTAAAAAGCCAGTTTACGGTTTGCAGATGCATACAGGGACAAAGATCTTAAATTCTGGAGGCGTGTCCTGTGGTCTGATCAAACTTAAATTGAACTGTTTGGCCTTGATGACCATTGTTACATTTGGAGGACAAGGGGGGAAGCTTGCACACCTGAGAACAACATCCCAACTGTGAAGCACAGGGGTGGCAGCATCATGCTGTTAGGGTGTTTTACTGACTGGTGCACTTCACAAATTAGATGCCATCATGAGGAAAGAACAAAATGTAGAAATATTAAAGCAACATCTTGAAGTTTGGGTGCAAATGTGTCTTCCTAATAGACAGTGACCCTAAGCATGCAGCCAAATTAGTTACTAAGTGGTTTAAGGACAGCAAAGTCAATGTTTATGAGCAGCCATCATAAAGCCCTGATCCCAATCCTGTAGAAAATTTGAGGGCAGAGCTGAAGAGGCTTGTGTGAGCAAACCTGACTCAGTTACACCAGTTCTGTCAGGAGGAACAGGACAAAATTCCAGCAAAGTCTTGAGAGAAGCTTGTGAAAGGATACCCTAAACATTTGACCCAGGTTTAAGGTACAGTTTAAGCCAATACTACCAAAGCCAGTATTTCCATAATTATGGTAATCCTAACCGACCTAAACAGGAGAAGTGTAGTCTGATTTCATGTCAGACAATAAGAAGAACAGGTTATGAGTCTTTTTATACAGTTCAGCTGTATTTCAGTGGGACAAACCTACCAGGTAGTAGCTGGTTTTAGGCAGAGACTTGAGGAACGAGTCATTGTGCTGCAGCTTGGAGAAGGACAACTTCTTTTGTCTCTGAGAGAAGAAGAAAGGAGAAAGAGTCAGACAGTCAGAGACAGAGCTGTGGGAATAGAGATTTAAAGCCATCCTTCCTTGTTTGAGGGGCTGGGAAACAGAGCACACAGAACAAATGAGAAGTAAACACACATCCACAGGAAGCCATTAACTGCAGCACAGACCAATTAGGCCCCAGCAGGTGTCCCTGAATGTGCCTGCTTTGGTGCTGCCTCACCTCTGTGACGGAGCATCTCCATCTGAGCTGAGGAAACAACGGGCACTTTCATTTGTTTAGCAATCTGAAGCAAAGGATTCCTACTGCAGTGTCTCTAAAGTCCTTTATTGTGCTCTCTTTGTCCCCGCGCTGAGAAGGAGTCATTAGAGAGAACAATTACATCCTCCTGGAGAGGACAGACTTTAACAGGAGGGGGAGATAAGACAGGATCTCTCTCGCGATAGACCCCCTCTGTGCAGGAGCTTATTGCTCTTTTCACACCCAGAGAGAGCAGAGATGAGACTGTCAGTCAAAATCAAAGTCAATCACAGCAGATTATACAGAGGAGGCAGAGCAGGCAACAGGAAGAGGAATACTTTAGATATGAGAGAGTGCATGGTAGTTAAAAGGATAATTTTGACTCTGTTGAATTATTTCAGTCTTTCTTAGCTTCCATAGAAAGCAGATGTTAGGACTAAACAAATACTGTACTTCAAACCATCATTCAAATATAGGCAAGTCAAGTGTAAATCACTGTACAGTTTAAAATACTGCCTATATGCTGCAGGGATTTTCACACTAGCCACTAAGAGGCTTCTAGCATCCTTACCTCCACAATATGCACTATCCAGGACCGGCTTATAGCTCCTGTTTCCATGATGCTCTCTAAAAAGTCCTCAAACTTGAGTGTCTTGAGATGATCTATAACTCCACATTAACTTTTAAAAACCAGATGATAAAAGATGATGAAAACTTGATTTAAGCTGCACAAGATACCAAATCTTGCATGGCCAGTTAGGGCATCATATTCAAACACATGTACTTTAAGGAGTTGGCCCCCTTTTTGCAGCTATAACAGCCTCCACTCTTCTTGGAAGGTTTTCAACAAGATTTTGGAATGTTTCTGTGGGAATTTGTGCCCAATCATTCTGTAGAGCATTTATAAGGTCGGGCACTGACACTGGACGAGAAGGCCTGGCTCACCATCTCCATTCCAGTTCATCCCAAAGGTGCTCAGTAGGGCTGAGGTCAGGGCTATATGTGGGCCAGTCAAGCTCTTCCACACTGAACTCATCAAACCATGTCTTTATAGTACTTGCTTTGTGCATAAATTGGAATAGAAAAGGGCCTTCCCCAAACTGTTACTGCAAAGTTGGGTGCATAGCATTGTCCAAAATGTCTTGGTATGCTGAAGCATTAAGACTGGCCTTCACTGGAGATGAGGGGTCCAAACCCTGAACATGATTCATCACTCCACAGATGTTTCCTCTGTTTTATCTGCAAACTGGACTTGGTGGTGTGAGTCTTGCATGCAGCTGCTCAGCCATGAAGCACCTGCCACACAATTTCTGTGTTTACATTGATGCCAGTGGAAGTTCAGAACTCTTCAGCTATGGAATCAGTAGAGCGCTGGTGGTCTTCCACTTCATGGCTGAGTTGCTGTTGTTCCTAAGCTCTTCCACTTTCTGATAATAACACTTTGACTGTGGAATATCCAGCAGGGATGAAACTTCACAAAATGTCTTGTTGCAAAGGTGGCATCCATCACAGTACCACACTTGAAGTCACTGAACTCTTCAGAATGACCCATTTTGTATCATAAATGGAGACTGCATGGCAAGGTGCTTGATTTTATACACCTGGTCTGATTGAAACACCTAAATTCAATAATGAATCCTAACTGGTTCCTGATTGGATTTGAATGTCTTTAGTGTCCCAGAGGTGCAATTCTGTTTGCAACAGAAGTCCACAGAGGCTAAACCCATCATTTATAAACACAAACGTTTAGTATCCAATAAAAACTTTTTTTTTCAAATATTCCCCAAATGTTTCAGTGAAACTCTATCATAAAGCCTAAATAGTCCAATAAATATTAAAAAAAAAGTGTGAATTCCTGAAAAATCTCAAGCAAATCTGCCCTTAAATTTTTGTTATCACATTTGCAAAAACATTCCCTAAAATTTCATGAAAATGGCGCAAAACTCCCTCAAACAACCAAATTCCCTGAAATCCTCATAAAATTTCTGTAAGGACACCCAAATTCCCCCCCAAAAAATTATTAATACATTTCCCAAACTTCCATGAAAATACCAAATAATTTAAAATCAATTTCCCTTCAAAATTCAAATAAGATTCCCCAAAAGTACAAATAATTTTGCCAAATTTTCATCCCATTAACATCCAAACAAATTTCCCAAATTCCCAAGAAAATATCAAAGCAAATTTTTCCGATAAACTGCCATGAAACTTTTCAAAATATGCAAATGTATCCCTGAAATGTCCATGAAAACACTGGAAAACCTTCAAGCAAATCTCCCAAAATATCCAAACAAATTTCCTAAAATTTCCATGGCAAGTCCTTTAAATTATCCCAACATTTCAAGCAATTTACTTTTACTTTAGTGAACATTCTGGACAATTGTAACAAAAATTCTGACTACAGAAATCATTATAAGTCAAAATACAATGTCTCATTTGTACATGCAGGATCTTATGAGGTCAACAGTAGTCAGCAGAAACAGAAACAGTTAACATGTTTATGTAGAAATGCTGATATTCAATCAATGCATTCAACATGTCTGAATTTCTTTATATTGAAAAACTGATGTAGAAATATCACCCTAACTTCAGTATCCATTGATTTAAGACATCTAGAAAGACAAGGTCCAAGTCTTAAGGGCAAGTTTTTATGCAAGCTTCCCCAGGAATCAGGACCCCCACTTTAAGGGAAAACCCTTGACTAGACTAGTGCAATGATCTATTCATCAGCCCACCAGTGTCAACTATCAATGCCATGAGTGTCACAGTGAGAGAAAAAAACAGTCTACCTGCTGATTCTCATCTCCTGACTTTGCTGCAGCCCTCTCCTGTCTCTGCTGCAGCTGTAATCTCTGTGAGAGGACTTTGTGTTTGAGCAGGGCAGCATAGCGGCCATAAAGAGCATCTCTGAGCCGGTGCATGTTCCAGTAGGCCTCTAGATGGCGCTGGAGGATAATGGGAGAAAATAAGAAGCACTGAATGAAGGAACAAGAGCTGACAGGAAGCACAAACTGAGTATGTACAGCAAATATGCAAATCTAAGCAAGTGCATCTGTCTAGTTTAAGGTCAGAAATATCTCATTGTAGTTGTTTTGAGACATGTTCACATGACAAGTCCAGATAAACATCTGATTTCAAGTAAAAGTTGTTAGCCACATTGACACTCACAGATACTTCAACTTATTAAAAGCAATGGAGGCCTTGTTTCTTGTGTTTGAATCTTAGAGTAAGGTGTTTTGACTTGTTGGAGAAATGTGGCCAAAGATGAGCATAATGACTGGAAATAAGATAAAAACAAGCCTAGTTTTGACTTTTTGCAGTGTGGGGCCATAAGCAGAGTTTAAATGATGACTAGAAACCAGAAGAAGATTAAATGATCTGTTTTTTGTTCTGTACATGACTCTGCTGATAGCAGGCAAAGAAAAGCATGTCTCAGTGACTATGAAAGTGTCTTAAAGGTTGAAAAAATTGATCCAATGTTGATTGACCTTCTCCAGCTGAGCCTGGCGTCGGGCCTCGGCCTCCTGGTCCGGGTCCGGCCCATGGTGCTGTACTCCCTTCTTCCTGCAGGGCTGGGCTCTGACTCCATCCCCTGCCTATCAACAGTGAAAACCCAATTTAGATTCAGTGGGAGTGCTGCTTGCCTGTAGATTAAAAAAAGAATTCATTTTTGGTAATCTCTCTCGTCTACCAGAAGCATCCTCCCACACACCAGCCTGACATTGTGTTCTTGGAAAAAAAAAAAGATACACAGGAGAAATGTGCCCACCTCCTCTCCTACAAATCCTTTACCTTATTTCCTGATCTGTGGCACGTCTGTGGAAAACAATTTTGTGAAGCAGCGATCTGCTCTAAGCATATCACAGCGCAGCAGTGTTTGTTTAATCCTGATGAACTCTGCATGGCACCAAACAGATGTTGCCGAAGTTTTAGGGGCAGATTTCCACTGGAAGTGCTGCAGCTTGTCCAGACAAAGACTAACACAGAGCTGTGTTTGTACTAAAAGTAACCAAGACTTTCAGTTCTGGTACCTTCTTAACCAATGGGACTGCCAACATTTCTTAAGAGCTCAGTGAATTCAAGAGTGGTACTCTGATGGAGGCCACCTTTGCAATAAGACGGTTCTTGAATTTTCATCCTTGTTGGATATTCCACACTCAGCTGTAAGTGATACTAAAAAGTGGAGGCATTTACGAACAACAGCAACTCAGCCATGAAGCAGAAGACTCCACATTAAAGTAACCTGATATGCCAGATGGATGTTTTTCACACATCCATCTTGGAAAGCTTCAATAGGAAACATTTGAGAAAAGGCAGAGGCTTTGAAAAAAACTTGGAGTGTGATTGGGTGAACGTTCTGTCTATCACATCTCTATGGGCCAATAAGGGCAACAAAACACGTGACATAGCCGCTATCGAGCTGCGCGTGTGCAGCTGCCGAGGAATAACGCGAAACATGGCAACTATAAACATGTAAGTACTCGACTTTTGTTGTTTTTGAAAAGAAAATAACTCACTGCTTTTCTTTGTTCTTCTTTTAACAAAGAAATGTAGTCAAGTTCTGACAAAACTGGCGCTTTAGCAGCATCAACACTAATCTCTTCCTCCATAACTGCACCAGCTCTTGCTGCTGCTTGTTAACATCAAGACTCCGCTGCGCCTGAAAGTACTGCCCCTCGTGGCTGAGTGGTCCTATCACTTTCTAACCGGGCCCAAACAGTTCAGATGGGAGCTTAGCAAGATGGATTCACCAGTGAAAAACAAGGAAACATGCGTGTCCATCTGCTTTGCAAGGTTGATATTAAAGTACATGTATTTGAAAACAATGTCATTTGGTGTATTTGTCAGGTGGCTGAATACTTTTGTCCATAAAGTGTGTTTTGTGTTCCCTTCAAATTTCACCATAAGTGGCAGCCATTGCTATGGGCTTTCATACAACAAAACCCTGCCAGTAGTTACTGATTCCTTCTCCTTAAATGATGCTGATTGGTCAGAACCATTTGTGGGTCTGGCACAAACATTGTAGATTGGAGCTGGGCAAGGTGGATTTGACCAAAGCCAGACATGGAATCTGGCCAATGCATCTGTTTTGCAAAGTTACATATACTGTAAAAATGACAGGCTGAATAGAGCTTAGCTCAACCTAACTGTGCATGTAAATGCATTGAAAGACTACCCTTCCTTGAGGAAAGTTTCTGTAGTGAAAACTCAGCTCAAGTATCAAAAGTATCAAGAGGAAGTAAAGGACGAGAAAGATGCAAAGTGTGAAACATGTCTTAGAAGAACTGCAGGGCTGATGGGAGTTATAGCCTGCAAGCCAAAGCAGATTAACTACAAATAAAAAGTACAATGACCTTCAAATGAAGAATCAAGCATGCTTAAGTTTTTTTTAATGGAGGTCTGTACTTTCTGATCCAAGCTTTCTTCTCTGTCAGATCACTGTGTTTCTGAGAAATGACTCGTCTTCAACAGGTTGCCACTGAATTAAGACGTAACTAAAGTTTATGGGCTGAGAGCGTTTAGGAAGTGTCTTCTTTGTCTTTCCTTACAAAAGCTGCTGGAAACCAAGGGTTTATCAGTTCCGTTGCCACAGTAATCCTAACATGGCAGAGTGAAAGGGACCCTGCAGTTCTTTGCTCTCTCTGCTGTGTGCAGAGCACCAGCGACGAGGCCAAGGCAGCATCCATCTGTGCTCCCTGCCAACACAAATCAGCTGAGGATAATGCAGCCGTCCTGCTGGAACACGTCACTCTGCTAGACGGAGATCGTGATTCTGCAGAGAGGTGGACAGATGCCTGCAGGCATTTCTATTTTTTCCTTTACTCTGGGTCCAAACAGAGAAAGGCAGATGGGATGGGATGATCAGAAATGCTGCAGACAAAAATAGAAAATGAGGAATAGAAGCTGCAGGTGGAAAAAGAAACTGGTGGTGGCAGAGGATGAGAGACAGAGCTGAAAAGAGGCCTGCAGCAGAGAGAGAAAGAAAAACCCTCAAAAGCAATTTAGAGAAAGTGTTTTTACTTGTAACCAAGCAAACTGTTTCAACTCTTGCCACCTTCGGCTTCTCTAAATTCTAATTTTTCCAACTGAATGCAGCCATTTGAGCTATTGGGTGTAATAATGCAGTTCTCACCCCCAGGAGTCATGAATAGCTCAGCTTCAAGCCTCCGTCAGTCAGCAACGGATACCAGAGAAAGGCACAAACAAGGCGACAATTGAAATGACACAATAGAGGAGGATTACACAACTTTTGGTCACCAAGCCAGCAGATACTATCATCACAGAGGCCTCAGAGAGCCACACGGGTCCTTGGTACTCACTGTACTGGCTCATGTGTGATCTCAGTCTGCAACGTGCAGTAGCACAACCACGCTGTGGTACTGAGGGTGATTTATTTGAGCTGCCTGTTTGTTTACTCACATGACATAAATCTGCTAATTCCTGAACTGTAATTCCATAAAAAATTGCATCAGTAAAACTTCACCTGGTGATTATCCTTTTCCCAGAAAAAAAGGAATTTAACAGCAGAAAAGAAAAATGAGAGTCACTGAGGTCATTTAAACCTTAAGAGGTCTAAATTACCTGGTAGAGTTGTTTTCCTGCAATCAAAAAAAATAAAATTCAATGTGGAAACTTCAAGTGTGAACCACAATATAATTCTGAATACAAAACAAGTGACTAATTTTAACCACATGACTAGAATTGCACATAAACACATTGATTCTAATATGTAATCTTGCAAAGCAGATGGATCGGCCAGATTCCATGTCTGTCATCAGATCAGTCTTGCTTCAATCTGAAACCATTAGGAAAAACTGGACCAATCAGCATCATTTGAGACAAATAAGGTAGTAGTGGGCGGGGTTTAGTTGTACAGCAAGCTGGTACATAATGGTGTAACATATTTATCAGGTTTGGGCCATATTTCTTTACGAGAAGAAGAGCAAAGATCCACACTGAAACTTTTCTTATGATGTTTTTACTTTTCTTCCAACCAGCCCTGGCATGACTTCAGCTTCAGGTGGGCTTTAGTTGTACTGCAAGCTGGTAAATGTTGTAATCATACTAGTGTTATACAACTTATACTGCTAGATAAACCTTACTAACAAAGCTTAGGACAGACTTCAGCTTCACTGCGCCAGTGTAACATCTTACATGGAACACCACATTTTCACCAGCAGGTGGCAGCAATTTGCAATAAGAATGAGGCTGTGAACCCCAACATATGGCAGTAAAACCATGGAAACTGGTGATGCAGGTAGCTGTGTTTGTTTAACCGACTGGCTCCACTAATAGTTAGCAAAGCTAGCGGCTACTGTTGACTCTCTGGCAGTCCACTATGTTTCATCGCTCTGATTGGCCTGTAATGCAGTGGTTCTCAATGTTGGGGTCAGGACCCCCATGAGGGTCACGAGACACTAAGAGAGGGTCTCCAGATGCCCTGAATGAATATTTTTTAAATTTCACTGTTGCTACTTTACACCAATTATCCCAAATTTTAACCCATTTTTATCACTTATTCCCACCAATATTGCCCATTTTAACAGATTTTTGCTAACTTTTTTCCCCTTTTTAAACCCTTTTCACCACTTTTTTTTTCACCAAAACCAATTCTTACTTACCACCTATGTTGCAGCTGTTGACACATTATAACCTCATTTAACAACTTTTTACCACATTTTCTGCCCCTTTTTGCCCATTTTAACCACATTTCACTATTTGATATGCTCATTGTTGCCAGTCTAACACATTTATACCAACTTCTGCCTATTTTTCTTTCTCAGTTAACCCTTTTTGCAAGTTTATAGCAATATGTCGCATTTCACCAAATTTCCCCCCATTGTTGCCAGTTTAAATCCATTTCAGCCTCTAATCCTATTTTACCATTATCTATGCCCGTTTTTGCCACTTTTAACTATTTTTTTTTAATTCTGGTTAATTCTAACCAATTTCTTCCACTTTTAAAATCCCATTTCACCACCTTTTCCACCATTTTTTTTTCTCCAGTATTAACCCATGTTAGCTATTTCTAAGCCATTTTAATTCTATCTTTAACAAAAGGGATTTACATTTTTAAGAAGGCTATTTACCATACAAATATATAAAAAAGATATTTGTTTCTTTGATAAGAGTGGTTATTTTTCAGGTGAAATGTAAGATATGGATACCTCAGCTTAACTTTGCAGTAGACCATGATTTTTCTGACCTCCATGGTCCTCCAGTCTAGCTGGGTCCCAGAAAGCTGTCCCTTTTATGGGTGGCCTTGTCTGTACATGACAATTCTTGATTGTGCTGCATTCGAGCACCTTCAGGCACAGTGGGGGTCGCAGGCTGAAAAGGATGAGAACCACTGCTGTAATGAATGAGATGGAGTGGCTATCCAATCACTGTCAGAGATTTTTTGTAAAGGTTCCACCCTTCCCAAACACAGACTATGGGTGGTTGCCCATATTAATGTGAAATATATCTCTTACAATGGGCATGTGAAACAGTCTATCTGGCGCGCCAGGTTAGCTTATTTCATGGTCCAAAAAATGTTTCTATCCCAGCTGTATTGTAGGGGCCAATCACTTGTGCAACTAAGACCCTGTTTATATTTTGTACAAGCAGTGTGTTTTTGGCATTAAGATACATAGTGACATAGTCTGTGCTTCTATACTATACATATACTATACATGATACCAAAACTCACTTGCCCGCTTATTGGTTAGGTCAGTTTCAGCTCAGGCACAATCATTCTAGATTGGAGCTTTGCTAGATGGGTTTGCCTGATGACAGGCATGGAATCTAGCCAATCCATCTGCTCTGCAAATTTATCAGGCTTCTATTTGAGCTGTCAAGAATAATAAAGTTAATTGTGATTAATCAGGGCCACAATTGGTTCACTAATTTTTATTATGGTGATTAATTGCATACTTAATTATTCCTTTCAACACAATTAGGCTAATCCATGTCAGCATCTCCCTGTAGCCTCAGTGATGTAAAATAAGTTCACCACTGCTCCTTAATCCTTTACCTGCTGCCATAGCGCCAATGCTATGTTTAATATGTCCCTAGTATTATTACCGTAACTCCGTTAAAGTTTGTCTGATCAGAAAAATTCCAACGGTGTTGGAAAGCTGAGAATTGTGGGCATGCGCACATATATGGCTCACTGTGGTACTCGCAACCATATGACATAGGCATTCATCGCAAAACACCAGTTTTGTATCGTTCTTCTTTTAAACTGCTGACAATTCCACATAATGTGCAATAATCATTAACCAGATGTTAAAAAGTCACGTTCAAGTACTCCTGAGAAAAAAGGGACCAAAGCTTTCAGACTTACAGCCATAATAACAAAATATGTCCAAATTGCCATTTTAAACTCAGTAGGTAAAGGGTTAATATCACATTTCACTTTAAAAAACTCACAGAGGGCTAACTGGACAAATCCGACAACATGTGCTTCTTGTGTTGCTAAACATTTTCTGTTCTTATTTTCTTTACAGTCCATCACAATTTCGTTTTCCATGTTTAAGTTCATGGCAAAATCTCCAATCTACCTATACAAGCAGATCTGTATCCAAACAGGAAGTCAATAACTAAGTTTACGACAGTTGAAAAATCCAAAATAACATGAAAACAGTTTGAATGCAAAACAGTGGAATTTTAAAATGCGCTAAAAGGGTGCGATTAATCATGATTAACCACAGAAATTCAGACCTAGTTTATCTGTCTGTAAAAACTACATGTACTTTTTTGCTTTGCGCCCTGTGAGGTATCATCAGTGTATTTCAGAACATTACTCATGTAGTGTAAGAGCTGGCTCCATTTGAGAGATAATTCCCTTTTTGCTGCTGATTTAAGGATATAGAAATGGGCAAAATAGTACCAAATGAAGAGTCTTCCTGAGGCTGAATAGTAGTTTTTTATCTGAACTGAGCCATGTAACACTGATCTCTAAGACTGCTTCTTGTTTTCTGGTGAAAAGTGCAGATCACTTCAGTTGACTTTCAGTCTTGAATGCATGCCAGTAGGCTACAAATTGTGTCATCTTTACTAATCCACTCAGGCTGAACAGACCGCCCTCATTAATCAGTCTGAGTACTGGATATATTATCATCATATTGAGGTTTGTCCACACAAAGGGTTAAGGATTAGATGGTAACCAGTGTACGAATCCTCAAAACAGATATAAATGAATGTTGAATATACCTCTCTGACAGAACCAGTTAACAGCTGTGTTTTCCTTAAACCAGGTAGAGTCGTCCTCTGATGGATGTCTTCACAAAAGGGTTTCATGACAAGGTTGCCTTTAAAAAAAAACAATGATTTAATGAAACTAAATGAAGAACGCAAAGATAATTTGGCAAAAAAATCCCAAAAATGATATCAAGCCGAGGTTACATTTTGCTTCTGGACGTATGTTAAAAATCGTACCTGTAGTTGTGACGTGGGCTGATTTGTTTTAAATGAATGTCTCCTCTCTCTACCTTTTAGCTTTATAGTGTACCACACTGTGTTACCAAGTAACCCAGAACAATGCAAAAGAGTCAAACCTTTCTGCAGGGAACCTTCTCACTATACAAATATGTCTGAGGCCCTGCTCTGACTTATTACTGTGTTCAAGGCTCCCCTGTTAAGTAGTGTTTCCAGAAAGTTCCTTCTGACTGCTTTAATGATGAGAACATGAAGATGTGAGAAACTGACAAGCTGGGTTTCCACTCTAAAGACTGTCTCCAGGGACTTTTGGAGAGAACACACTCAGTACATGTGCATGCACAGTTAAATGTGCATGGCTCAATAACGACATCCAATTTGACTTCTGTCTTTGTCCCAGCATGCTATCCCTCATACTCAAGGTGCTGAAAGCAGGTGACACTGCTAAGTGCTTCTGGATCCAATAACCTCCAGGTCAAAGCCCAGCAGGAAAACTGTGAAGCATGTGAAGACTGCCTGGGAAGGTTGGAACTGGCTGCGCTGCATTCATGCAAGAGAAAATCCAACTCCAACCATGGATTTGACAGATGACAGACATGGAGTCTGGCCAATCCTTCTGCCTTTTAAAGTTAGGAACAGTAACCAAGAAGGAAGCAGGTCGACCAAAGGAGGAAGCACAACAAACACAGCCATGGCAGTGATTGCAAAGGTGATTTGAGTTGATAAACGAGTCCTGTAACACCACAATCACAATGACAACAAGAGGAGATGGGCCGAAACTGCTACTGCAATGTAGCAGGTAGCTAACAGCTAATAACATTTAGTTTGTTTGAAATCTCATTTGACGGTGTAAGATTTTGAGTTTTGAGAGTGAAGATGCTGGTCAACTCTATAGAGCAAAACAGATGTTATTTTTATCTCCCATTTTCAAAATGGGCTAAGATTTGAAAAAAAATCTTTTAGTTCAAATCCAAAGAAGACCTGGGGCATAATACATTTTTGCAATCCAATAAGGTGCAAAGGACTGACGCTTCAATGACTACCATGTCTTCATCAGAGTCAAATAGGAGATGTGCGATTTGAAAAAGTTTGATTCCTTGCTCCCAGCAGAGAGTCGCCTCTGATTGGTTGCTAGGATCAGAAAGTAAAAACACAAAAGACCAATACTGTGACAGCCCTCAAATACATTCCTCAAATCCAATTGTGCTCCAGTTTCTTCACTAGGGTTGCCATTGAAGAAGACACCACTGCTTCATCTTTTAAAAGTTTGAGAAACTCTACCCATTTGGTCTCAGAAGGACTAACATGTTGACAAGCATTTTAAAAGTAGTTTAAAACAATCAATCATAAATGCACTGAGTGTGTTTCCACTGCAGGAACCAGGCTAAGGCACTACCAAGTGGATTATACAGTGGTCTTTCGGTAAGAAAACATGTAGAGTTTTTCTCATGGCATTACCAATGAAATAATTAAACCAATGTTGATTTTTTACATGAATATGTTAAAAAAAATCAGGTGGTTCTTGAGGGGGTGGGGGCTCAGCTTCACTCTGATACAGTAGGGGGGACTCCAAGGAAAAGTGGTTGGGAACCACTGCTTGAAATAAGTCACTTGGCCTTAATTTTGCTTCACAAAAGGTAATTTTGGTCAGTAGGAACATTTTGATGGACTCTGCCTGCCGGGACCAGGGTCCAAATTCAGTTCTGGGGTAGAAAATCTACCTCTGAAGAGTCCCTGCTCAGGAGGTAGTCCTATCCTAAGCCCAGGAACTATGGGGGGTTGGGGCTGCAGTGCTGTATGTTTCTGATTGGTAACTAGGTCAATGAGTCTGCCAGCGACTCTCAGGTGACCAACCATAGCGTATAAATGGTCGACAGATGCATACATTTCCCTCTGGCCCAGGTCAGTCTGAGTACTGAAGAAGCCTTTCAGAAGAGAGGCGAAATGTATGCTAGAACCTTGAGTCCAGTTGCACTGTTTGGATCAAGCTTTGGATGACTGAAAACCTGCACAGACAGAGACCAGGTCTGTCCCCCGTCACAGAACCTTCTTTCCAATATATACAAATATAAATAAAAACAGATGGAAATCACAAAAAAGGAATAAAATTACTGCAAATACAGTTTAGCAGATCCTTGGCATGTAAGTCTTTAGAAGTAAATGATCTGAAAGCGTGTAGTTATTACTGATCGACTTTGATGTCCTGAAACCTGGCTGTGTCAGGAGGCCTGATTTGTATAATCGTCCCAGGACTTTATGCCCTAATGGAAAAGAAGACAACAGTGGGCCACAGGAACCATTTAAGCCCCGTTTCCATGTGGTCCAGTTTGATTGAATGCGGTTTGGTATGGTTCCACATGGTAAACCCTAAAATAGTTAGCGTTTCCACAGACACCTCACTTGGTGGGTGGACTGCAGAGGGTAGTATGTGGTGTCACAGGCAGTGTAAGTCTCTGCTGCTCCAGCCACTGAGGAGCAGAAAGGATGAGCTGACGACAGAAATCAGCAGGTAGTGAGCAAGAAACGGCTTTATTTTGGATGAAAAAGTGGAATTTTAATGACCACATCTTGATGATGTTAGCCAGTATAGATCCTCAACTTATGAAATATGTTTGTAGAAATGTTTGGAGCCATAATGGTATGTTAATAAAGACGTGATGAAGCCATTATAATAGCTGCAACAACCATTCAGATAGTGATTAAATAATCCAAACTTCACTTCATTGTTCTTCCTCTTACCTCAAACGAAAATTAAGACTTTAAATTCAAGCAGATCAACCATATGGTTAAATAATATTCAAGGTGACAGGCACTTAATGACAACAGATTATGTTTTAAAGCTCTACATATAGTCCTTGGATGTCTGATTAATATGGCTTTGGAGGGGAAAGACCAAAAAATTGTGAAGTCCACTGATATTGATCACAGCTTAAATAAAGGAACCTTTGTAAATTAACCTGAGTTCTATTTGGTTAAATACTGATGTTAAAAACATGAAGTGAATGTATCTGACTCTTTAACAGTTTATACGACATGCTATAAAAGATGAGAGCTGTACTGTGTGAATTTGTCACATTGAAAATAAAAATGAAAGTTGAACAGGAGTTAAAATCAAAATAGATTAAGTAAGACATCCAAGGCTCCTTGATCTGGATTTAAAATACTCCCTGAATTTTTGCAAACAGATTTAACAACCACAGAGCAACCTTTTCACAGATTAACTGAAGTAAAACTAAGTAAATGACTCAGTGGAATACAGAGAATCTACTGATCTAAAGCTTCGTATTAACAAAACTTTGCAAAGCAGATGGATTCGCCCGTTTCCGTGTTTCTCACTGGTGAATCCATCTTGCAAAGCTCCCGTCTGAACCGTCCGGGCCAGGTTAGAAAGTGACAGGACTAATCACTGTCTATAGGCAGGACTATGGGGTGCAGCAGAGTTGTGATGTAAACAAGCAGCAACAAAAGACCAGTGCAATTATGGCGGAAGACATGGATGCTGCTAAAGCACCAGTTTTATCAGAACTTGACGACATTTCTTTGTTAAGAGAAGAACAAAGAACAGTAGTGAGTTGTTTTCTTTTCAAAAATACAAAAGTCGTGTACTGACATATCTACAGTCGTCATGGTTTGTGTTATGCAGTTCTCTATGGAGTTTACTCCTCGGTAGCGGCTAGGTCACGTGTTTTGTTGCTCTGATTGGCCTGTAAAGATGTGACAGACAGAACGTTCATCCACTCACCCTCCGAGTGTTTTTTCAAAGGCTCTGCCCTTTCCCAAACACCATCTATGGAAAGTTTTCCAGATGGATGTGTGAAACAAATCCATCTGGTGTGTCAGGTTATCAACTTCCATGATCCAGGAAACAGTTTGGATCTCTGTTGAGTCCAAATATCCCTAATTTAGGCAGATATTAGTCTGTTTTCTCCTGTTTCCACCCACTCCTTATGGTGCGGACAGCTATGTTTTGTAGCCCAGCTAAGCAGTCGTCCTGTGTGTGAAAGTGACATCAGTGCAAACCCTCTATATTATGTGTGGGACAGATAGATAAGCCTGGCACCCTTACGGGAGGATGCTGACAAAGTAGGTTGGTTTAGGTCAATTATTTCCAACTTTTGATAATGGGATGCAAAATGCAAATAAATGTGTGCCATACCAAACTGACTGCCGGACTGCTCGGCGGAAACAACCTGGTTCCTGGGTCTAAAAGTTCCTGGTTCTTTTGGTCAAAAAGCACCTAAAAGGACCCCATATAGCTCATTTGTTCTGATTTAGACTATCTCCGTCTCCCTGGTAGGTACATGACATTCATCGCTATTCAAAAAGTAAACATTTGCTTCTGTTGTAGAGCACTGAGCGGCACACAAGCACAGAACTAAACTAGATTAAATTGCACATTAATTCTTACATTCTAGATGGAGAAATCTCTGGCATTTTCTGCAGCAGCTGCGTGCATTGTTTGCTTTAATAAGACAACAGTACAGCAGACTGGAGGTAATTTCCTGAAGGGATCATGCACCTGGGCCCTGCAGTGCTCTGGTCAACCCTGCTTAACAGGAAATCTAAGAAGCTTACAGAACACTAATGCCCAAATGGCCCCAGGTATCTACAGTGGGAACAAAAAGAGCCTTTAAATACAGTCTGGGGAAGTGATCACAAGTGGAAAACACAACCAAAGACTGCAGATCAGCACCATGAAACATGACAAATCAGCTGTTAGAGATTTCAAAGGGTCAGAGACACCGGCATAATTTAGAAAATGACATGTTTACTTCAAATCATCATTTGACAGTACAAATATTTAGTCAATATTAAATACTGTACATGACGGATAAATCCCTACAAAGGATATAACCCTCTGATCAGAGGAAACATAAAGAGTCCAGTTTGGTTTCAGCAGCAGCAGGCGCACACAGAGAGCCATGTTGTTGACAGCTTATTGTTCTCCAGCACAAAGGAGCGCTTTCACGTCCCTTTACGCACACCCCCCTGCCAATCCACCGGCGCCACACTGAAAACAAAAACCATGTGCAAAGGACGAGATATTAAGGTGTTCAAACTTCAACAGAACATCGGGTAGGCATTCGACTCGCAAAGCAAAGTCCTCTGGAACTTTAAGAAGCGCTGCAGGATGAGCCAAAGGCAGCTTTAAACCACTTTTTAATGTCAAATTTAATCTGATTTCAAAGCTTATCTACTTTTAGATGACGTTGATCATCGTCTTTTTTAAGGTAACACTGATTTTGGATGGTAATTACAAAGAAATTTGGCATTTCTACAGAAGACTATTAGGGTCAGGAATGAGACATAAAAAAAGAGGAGGAAGATTTTTTAATGCACTTTGAGAAAAGGCAAATTGGCAATAATGAAGAATGTCAAGAAAAATTGTAAAAATTAAACACCCTAATGAAAATAAAGTGAAAAGTTTAAGAAAAATAGTTGGAATGATGAGGAAAAAAGTTGAATTTTTGAAATAAAAAGAAACAATGCTGACTTTTTTACTTGACATTTGAACTTTTTCCTCTCATCATTTGCACTTTCATCTCATCTTTTGGATTTAAAACACCTTTTTACCTGACACTTTGACTTTCTGTGACCTTTTCTCAGTTTGCAATGAAAAACCACCTTCCTCAGTTTTTCTGTTTCATATTTGGCACTAATAGTCCTCCATACCCCCCCCCCCTCTAATGCAAACGTTCAATTTACATGACACAAATTTAAACTGCCTTTGCAGCAGGCCTCCATTGGTGCACACTTTGCATGAGTCCATCTTATCAGTCTGCTGTTGATAAAGATCCAAAGTTTGGTGTCAGCAGCCTTTAAGGTGCGGCAGTGCAGAAAGTTTGTCCACTTTTCCCAAAGCTGCAGCGTTTTCCACTCCTTTCAGCCACTCTTTGCATTTCCTCACGACTGTCTCATCCACGTCTCCATCCTCCTCTTCATACTCCACATCGTCATACTTGTACTGATCATTGAGGAGAGAGATCTTTACGATGGCGGTGATGTCCTGCTCTGCGCTCTCCACTTTGGCTACAGGGCCTTTGGAGCCTCCGTGCGCCTTTTTGGTTGGAAAAACTCGCCTGTGCCGAAAGTCGGTGGATGCGCAGCACTTCTGCTGCTTTGCCATCATTTGCTTTTCGAGATTTCGTTTCTGGATGACAAGAATGGCTTCAGGAGTGAGGCTGAGGGTAAACTGGATCTCCTTCTTGCCGTCCTCTTTGCCGTGGAGCTGTCTGGAGTCCATGGAGCTGGAGCGCCTCACTCCCTCCGATGAGTCCTGAGGTTTGGGCACCGACAGCCAGGAGCATTTTCCCTGGATCTCCTGGCCGGAGCCTGCCTTCTGAGATGGGCTTTTACTCTTCTCTTGCTGCGGGGCTTTTCGTCCCAAAGTCCTTAGATTCGCAGACGTCCAAGAAAGAGACTGCTTCTCCTTCTCGGAGCCTGCTTTCTCCCTGCCGGGTTTGCTGCTGAGCTCAGTCTGAGGAGGCACTGCGTTGGCTTTCTTTTTCCCGAATAGATCCCTGCCGGGAGAGGAGATCCTCTGCTGGAGGCTGATAGGCGGAAAAGGCATCTTTTGAGGCTGGAAACGATCAGGATATAAAAAAGTGCAGAAGAGGAAGCCCTGCGTAAAGCGACGAGCGGAGCATTATCCAGAGAGGCTGCGGTGCACCTGTAGTCCGCACTGACGCTGGAGTTCAACTGGTGCACGCTCACAGAGGAGGCTGCTTTATGAGGGAGCAGACAGGAAGGCGTGGTCACGAGGAGCAGCTCCAAACAAAGCCACATAACCGTGGTGATGTCATTTCATCATTTCTAATAACTTCCTGAAGCAATGAGCCACATCCACCCCAAGATCCACTCAGATTTTCTCACAGCGCCTCTCTGCTGCTCCCGTTCACATACATACAATAATATTCACCAGACGGATATTAATATTCATCATTTTGGCTTTTCTCCTGGGTGAAGTTGTAACTTTAAAGGGAGAAACTGGAGAAAAAATACCTGAAAAGCCTCCTTACAACAGTCTAAATTCAAAACTTTGTACATTTAACAAAAATATGTGTGAAAACTCTGGAACTGCCCTTTAACCGTTTAAAGGGCACTCTTTAAAATACATGGAATTTAAAATTTAAACCCGAGAATACAACTGGTGGAACCCAAAGACTTTTAAAAAAAACTTTTGTCACTCTTTTATTATATCTGTTATTATTTTATGTTGAAAATCAGGGTCAACAAAGTGACCATGTATGGTTTCATGTCCATGTATGGTAAAAAAGTCAATTTAGTGTGTAAATTTTAAATGTTAATAACGGAAAAATAAACATCTTTAAGTGAGAATACTCACTAAGTATTTACTTATACATTAAAATGAATCCAAATACAAAATATTTGTTTTGTACATGAAATTAAGTTTTAAGGAACATAATGGAACTCATGGTCCCACCTGCCAACTTCACCACCATGGGATCGAGCCTTTAGCCTGTCTGCCTCCCAAATATAACAGAATTAAAACATACTTAAGACAAGTTACAACTCGTTACAGTTACAAGATTGATCACACTATTGATAAAAATATAGTCCTGCATCATCTGGCATTATAACTAAATTAGTGGAATATGAAGATGACGATTTTTTTCACTTTTTGTTGTGATTAATTAAAACGCTTCCAGGATTTTATGAAAGAAAACAAAAACAAAGAAGTCATTATCTATTTGTTTTTCACATTCTATCAGTTTATATGTCTGTACTTCATGTGTTTGTGGAGGGAGAATATGGGAGACAAGCTGGACCTCATGCCTAGCTTTAAGGACTGTTGGATTGTGTGGTGAGGAGGGTATAAGGGTATAAGCTAGTGTTTTTTAACATCACCAAGACGGCAGAGGTCCTTTCAAATAAAGTGAACTATTGACTGTAATTTTGGTTGCACGAGTGGGGCAATGCTTCAACATATTGACTCCCTCTAGAGTCAATCGAGAGGCATTCGCTCATTTCACGTTAGCTGTAATGCTATCAGGTATATAATAGCACTCAGCTAAAAGCTCGTAGTTTTCATAGGTTTGTCGTGTTATTTGAGTATTTCACTCTGGCGTGGCATTCTTGGAAATGACATGCGTACTTCCTGTCTAAGTCTGTGCTGTCTTTAGTAGTTTAGAAGCCAAAATAAGTCCGCACATCTACTGTGAATGCAGCAGGATCCAGCATGACTGCTTGTTTCTCAGCTTGCTAGGAGAGGAGCTCAGGCCAGAGGCCTCACGTCTCTTTGTCGAAAGAGAGAAGAGGCAGAAACTCTACTGCCAACTAGCGGTCGGAGGTTGAATTACAATACAAAACCACCACAAAGAAAGCAAATTATTAATGATAAAATATTGGTACATTTTAAAATATGGATACAGTATTGTGCTGTGAAATCTCCTGATTATTCAGGTTTCAATGTTTTCTACCACCCCTAGTTAAGAATCAAGAATGTTTTATTTGTGCACTTTTTGCACTGTCGTACACAGCTCAAAACATGGTAGTGTTTCTCCTTGCCGAAATCACTTCTTACCCCACATCCGAAGTCCTCTGCTGCTGCATGATGTCATCTGCAAAAAACCTATATCAGCAAAAATCTGGTATTATGCACCCCTACGAAATTATGTTTTAACTGACTGCTATCTATGCCAATGTTTATTCAATACATCTTGGTTTAAGACTGCAAAAACAGATCAGACTTTTTCTGGAGGGTCAATTCTTCTGCCTGATAAAAATTCATTCTTGATGAATGCATGCCAGCATTAATGATACAACACAACAGATAAGAATCTACTAATGACATCTGTTCATGCTGACAGTTTGTCAACTGTCCCGATATTACTGATAATGAACTATTGCATTGGTGCATCCTTACGGTCTATGGTTATCACAAGATATAAACACTGTGTTTACTCAGCCTGTTTGCCATTTGTTTGTTACGACAGTCCTATACATGTCTTCGGCTGTTAAAATACTGTTTTGCCCTTGATGCCTATAGCTGTTATACATACGTCTGTCCTTGAATTAACAAAACATGTCACTGCACAACAAAACAGTCTGATTTGATCCTCTCAGTCAGTGAAGTCAATAAAGTCTCGAATGTCAATGAACTGATGTACACGGATGCTTTGTCGTTGTTCTTTCAGCCATGCAGCCAATGAAAGACGTCTAGGGGGAAAATACCAACAGTCCTAAATATTGATCCCTCTCCCTTTCTGCTGCTATCTGCGATTTCAAGCAGACAGCTCAACGATTGATTCGATGTGATTTTGTTTCTCAGTGTGGAGCAAAAGAGGAAATCAATACCTGCTTCCAGATGTATTGTATTTAGATCGTTTGAATGATATTGCCTGAGGTTGCTTACAGTTACAATCAGGGCCTAATTACAGTTTTTGTTGTACTTCACATCTGAATCTCTTTAACACAGGGGATTTTGAATCTCTACCAAGTTCTGTGTTTCTGCAGCTGGATATTTAAATATTTCTCCCAGTAAAACACATTTTAATCAATTATTCAACTGATGAAAGAAAGCAATTAAATCATCCACCACAACACAATCTGAGTTATTTCATTATGTTCTCAAGCTGAACTGTAGCATAAGCCCAAGAGGAGGTACGTATCAGTTTAATTTCAGTGGGTTGTTGTGTCGTGGGATCCCTCTTGTCTCTGACATAACAATGGATTAGACGTAATAAAGAGGAAGCGACGGGGAGACGGACAGATTGCAGAGGTCAGGGTGCTTCTCCTTCATCCGTCAAACTTAAAACTCCTCAAACTTAATCCAAAAATGGCGAGTGAAGGAAAGGGATCACAAAACGACCACGCTCCCTTCTTTCAGCAGAATCATTTCATCCACAAGATTAACTGCTCAAGGATTTGCTGGGGTTATGCCAAGTTTGTAGTAGAACGGAGGGGAGATTTTGTCCATGTTAATCCGACACCATATTATACAAGTGCCTAATGAAACTTTGAGGGGGCTTGCACAACAGGAAGTGAAATAATGTTATTCAGTTGCATCAGGCAGAAAAAAACCTGCAGGCAAATCCTGCAGCAAACATACAGAAAAAACAAGGAGTACAGGACTTTTTTTATACACAATATTTGATGATATACATATAAATCGAATCTTTTTTTTTTCTTCTTTTGATCTAAATCCTCAAGAGATCCTTGACTCTGCCTATCAAAGGTGCTCTATAATAGAGAAAAACCCACTTCTTCAAATCACCGTGATAATGTGAACATCTGCACCACAGATGGGGGGTTGGCTGAGGTTATGAATCTTCCAGAGCAGGAGAAGGAGGAGGAGGTTGTCATGGCAACCGCATCCTCAAAGGCAGTGCCATCATGCCGAAGCAATACCGGGGACCCGATGCGAGCTACACTGGGTTATTAGGTCACGTCAGAATCACAATGCTCAGAAAAGCGTAATTAACTGGGTCATTGCTACATCTGGCAGAAAATCAAATTTAAAAAGGAGAGGTAGTTTTAATGTAATTTAATGATTAAAGGGGAGCAGGTGTGTCCAAACACACAAAGAGGATGCACAGACGAGACATCAATAGCTTTAGCTGGAAATACCTCTACAAGAGCTGTGAGTAGCATACTGTACATACCAGTGCATCATCCGTGAAGCATAGCCTCAATCGCCTACGGGGGAATAATCATAAATAAACATGATGGAAAAGCATCTGAGAGCGTCTTTATACATCAGTGCATTTTACACAGACAGAACAGAGAGAAAATGTGTTTTAATCACGCAAGGAAACCAGAAGAAAATGAAAAATCACTGCATTAGTATAGCTATACCATGGTTGGTCAGTATGTCAACACATTATCAAGGCACTTGAGCTGTAAATAACAGTATCACAATGGTAAAGCCAAAATCACTTCCCTGCACTTAATGGAATAAAATCCTCTGAACAAACAGTTTAAGAAAATCTTTAAATATATTAAGAATTAAAGGCACTCATGACACTCACATCAAAAGGCAAAATAAAGTGTTATAATCTGATTATAGGCTTAAAAAGAAGGAATTCACAGTACAAAAAAGCTGCAGTACAAATATGGAGATAGAGCGTATAAACAACAAAGATGCATATTTTACAGAGGCACTGTATTTGCAATTTGCATATAAGGACCAGTCTCCATGTGAAATAGTGGAGTCCTAACTCAGGCAGGTGGTGAAGCATTTCATCACTGCATCCCTGGAGAGAGAAAAAAGAGACAATGCCTGGTTAATAAGAGTCAAAGTGAAAAAAGAACACTGGAAATCTTAATTAGATGTGCAAAATCTAATTAACAAAATTCTGTGTTGGCATACATACAGTGCCTATAAAAATTATTCACTCCACTGGATTTTTTAATCAATCTGGCTTTTTTGACAATAAATTATGAAAATTATAAGCCAGGGGATATATACAAAAAAATTTCAAGGCATTGAACATCCCCCAGACATCAGTTGAATCCATCATCAGGAAATTGAAGGAATATGGCTCATGTAAAAATCTGCCAAGATCAGACCATCCTTACAAACTGAGTGACACTAGCTACTTTCACACTGCCTCTCTTTTCCGTGTCTGTTATGCCTTCGTTCCGAAACGCAGTTCTGTATGAAAGTGACCGTTCCACAATAGGGGGTCGATCTCGCCCTACCTCTGATCTGGATTGAGAGATAGTATCAGAACCGTAACAGACTTTTCAAGTTTGAGCAACGAGTTTGAAAGGACGTCACGGCATTCTGCAACGGCTAGTGTGTGCTGCTGTCTCCATAAACGGGAGATTTACAAAACCAGTGCGGTTTAATCGAGTGGCATTTCATCGGAGAAAACAAGAGTGGGGTCAAACAAAGAATAATGTGGCTTAACTGGAGAGACTGCAAGGTTAGAGAGCTGATCACAATCTGTACAGGAGAGGAGAGAGCAAACACATCTCTCACAGCAGCGTCTGAAAAGTTCCATGTGTTCAAGTGAGTTCGGTACTTTGAAGTTTCTGACCTCCGCCGTAAATACGTGCGCTTGGACACAGCTTAAAGTCTGACCTTCAACTCAGAAACATGGGAAAAAAAGTCTATTGGATCTAATCGATCAAAATGAATGTTCATGTTATTTTACCGATATTTCATTTAGAAAATACAAAGTTTTGAACCGAGAAATCCAGCATTTCGAGTTTCATGAAAGCAGCAGCTCGGGCAGCGGCTGCCATCTGATTACGGGACGCTGGGGTGTGTGTGTAAGCTCAGGTGTGCACAGCTCTGTTACACCTTTGTGAGAATTGCTCGTTGCGGAACACAGATGGGCATTCCTTTTTGCCTTTATTTCAGAATCTCTGTGTAAAAACGGCTTGTGCAAGAAGGAGACTAGTGAGAGATGCCACCAAGACACCTATGACTACTCTGGAGGAGTTACAACCTTCGCAGCTGAGATGGGAGACTCTGCATACAACTGTTGCCCGGGTTCTTCACCAGTCAGAGCTTTATTAGAGAGTGGCAAAGAGAAAGCCACCCTTGAAGAAAACTAAGATTAAATCTCCACTACAGTTCATCAAAAGGCACATGGGAGACTCCATGGCCAAGCGGAAGAAAGCTGTTTGATCTGATGACACCAAAAGGTGCTTTAGGTCATCAGACAAAACGGTGCACATCACCAAAAACACACCATCCCTACTGTGGAGCACAGTGGTGGCAGCATCATGCTGTGAGGATGCTGGTTTACCATACCAAATCACACTAACCTGTACTCACTCAAACTGGGCCACCACTGGAAGTGCAGCATTAGTGTTAGCCAATTCAATGCTTCTGTTGCAAATGGTACAAAAAAATCCTGCTTCGTACATTTTTTTTTAGGAGTCTAATACTTACATTTCAAGCTTTCTTAACTTTCTGTGTACCAAATGTGCACTATACAGATTACTGCAGGGAATTTTTACATATGAATATTTAATTAGTACTAGAATCCAGTGAGTAAAATGCCCCTTTTGCTGTCCAGGTATGGTCCAGATAGAATAGACTGTGACATCAGATGCAAAAGGTCTAGGTTGGTTTTTTGGTCTCGTGTTTAAAAGGACGCCACTCACTACAGTACTTGTGTTGATGACATTGGCTGTTATGCATTTTTGTGGAAAACTGCATTCAAAGTGTATTTTTAAGCTATCAAGGTGAAAATAAGTAACAGAATAGCCTACTCAACACAAATGTTAGCCAGTCTGGATACTGAGTTTAGCCATTTCAACAGCACTCATGAGCTAGAAACTTGTAAAGAAAAACAATATTCTTCAATAAAGAATTCAATCTTTCATTCATTGTGTTTTATATTTTAATGTCTTGTTTTTGCTAAATGCTCTTGATGTTACAGATGCCTTGTTATGTTAACTGCACTGTGAAATGAATTGCTGTATGTATGAACGGTTCTCTATAAACACACTGCGCTGCTTTACTAAATTTCACTGCCCACAGTTTATATCATTTTGTGGTAAACAGTGTTTCTCTGTACACAGGCGATGATCACTGAGTATACAATAGCCCTAATGCCTACATAGCTGTCAGCACAATACCTCTTTATTTAGCTTTTCATTAAAATGTCAAAATATGCTCATCAGACATGTATTCGATGAAAAACTACACAAAGAGATATTCTCAAGTACTCTTCTGTTTTCAGGATCTCATTCAGAGGAAAAAATGCCAGTAAACAGGGTCACCTTTTAAACCATCACAACAGCGTTTGTTAGCTTTAGCCCATTCAGAACTTCTGTTGCAAATAAAAATGATGCGGGGGAAAATGCATTGTTTTACATTTCGTTAAATCAAATTGTAACTAAAACTATCTGATGCGTAAAATAGTGACACATCACTGTCAAAAATGAACAGGAAAGATTTTAAGCATTTCAGTGATAAAAACCCTGAGAACATAGGTCTATCATGCCGTTCTCAACAGAAGACCTTTGAATACACCCTTTAAAATGTTTTATCATTTTTTTAGCCAAATATTCAAATTTAATCTTGAAAACCTTAGAAAGCCCCCCTCACGCCTCATGGCCCCTAACATCTTTGGTACACCCCCAGGGGTCCCAGGACCCAGGTTGGGGACCAATGTTGAATACAGTGCAGTTTTACTGCACTTTAAATGCACTGTGAGCAAATTCTGCTGATCTTAACAAAACAACAACGAAAGACTAAATAGTTTTGGTATAAAAGGATACCTTTTACATTATGAGGGGGAAAAGCTGTTAATAGTGGCCTTCATGGTTCACCCTGTGAGCTACTCCCAAAGCATTCTGGGACTGCTCACTGCATGAACCATGGAGGGCACTTTTAACAGGGTTTCTCCCTCATTATGTGAAATCCATTAATGAAACTGAAACAGTGGTCTACTGTTAAGAGAAAAGACCTCAGTGAGTGTGTTGTAATAAACAGAGACCTCAATTTAAAAAAAGAATTAAGCCGTGGAGACTAACACACTGAGCGTAAGGCCTGATCTCTAGTCAACCTGGAAAAGTCTAGTAGGGCTGTAGGGGTGATGTTCCACATTAAGGGGGGGGGGGGGGAGATCAGTGTATTTTACAGCTAACATAATTCATTTTGAAAGAGAAATCTTTAATCATGAAATGGTGTTTTTCCCAATTACTGTTTAAACACAGGAAAGCAAAAGTAGTAAAAATGTGCCCGTGGCAAAGTGATATCAACTAAATAATCAAAAAACAGTAACTGAAAAACATGTCTTCTGTTTCTACCCCCCTCCCAAAAAAAAAAAAAAACAACAACAACAAAACTTAAATAAGTAGAAGAGAAAAACAGGGTCAGCTTTCTTGTTATTGTTTTTTTAATGTACTGATCAATGAAAGGAAAATCAATAAACATGTCACCGGGCTGTTATGTTCTTTTTTTTCCCTGTTTATGTGACCTGGAGCAGGTGTTGGGAAAAAATAAATCTTACAGCCCCAGCGGTCTGTTTTTAATTTTCTTTCAATGATCTGAACATTAAAAAGATACGATGGAAAAAAGAACTATTTTTCATTTCTTCATTTCTTTTTGAAAATTTAGAAATGACAAATAGAAAATGAGATGGACAATGAAAAACAGTTCATGTTTTTTTTCTTCACACATCCATCTGGAAAACCACCTGAAAAACCACTCATACAAAGCGTTTGGGAAAGGGCAGAGCCCTCAAAGGGTCATTGGATGAACATTCTGTCCATCACATCTTTGGGCCAATCAGAGCAACAAAACAAGAGACACCAGCAAGTTGCGCCCCTACCGAAGGAGTAAACTCCATCAGAGCTGCATAACGCGAATCCTGGTGATTGTAGACATGTCAGTACATGACTTTTGCCGTTTTTGAAAAGAAAACAACTCACTGCTGTTTTTTGTTCTTCTTTTAACGAAGAAATGTTGTCAAGTTCTGATAAAACTGGCACTTTAGCAGCATCTACGATCATGTCTTCCGCCATGACTGCACCGGCCTCTTGTCTGTGCTTGCTTACATCACAACTCTGCCATGCCTGAAAGTACTGCTCCTTGACACTGATTGATCCTGTCACTTTCTAACCGGGCCCAAACAATTCAGATGGGAGCTTTGCAAGATGGATTCACCAGTGAGAAACATGGAAACGGGCATATTCATCTGCTTTGCGAGGCTGACTTTGGATTTGTCATTCAAAAAAAAATAAATTGGCCATTTAATACACTGACCTGGTGAGAATAACTGTGGTCAATTACAAGTAAGCAGCACTAAACATGAATGAGATACCCCAACAGAAAGGCAGCTTCCAGTTTCCACTGCATTATGTAGCAGTCTATAACAGCGGCTCCGTCATGACAGCGACAAAAACAAGACAATTACATTTAAAATTAAGAATTTGTCTGGTTTGGAAAACCGTTGAAAATATTTAGGTTAAGTGCTTAACTGTAATGTAATTAACATTTCATAAATAAAGAAATTTCAGAGCAAAACTTTGTCATATTGTAGCTCTAAAGGGTGCCAATCCTTTCTATATATGGCTGTAATCCAGTCCTGCCTTCTTTGTATGTCAATATGGGACTTCATTAGCCTGGCCTGTTAGCACACCCCACTGAACAACAGGAGATAACTATGGTTGAATACGGAGATTACAGATTACCCTGGGTAATTTCTGGACAACAGTATTTATTTAGCACTGGCATACAGTAGGAGCATGTCCCTTTTTCCATCCAAGCATATATCCTTTCGCATTTTGAAAGACAATCTTTAAAACATCATGTATTTCTTGTATATTTTTGTGAATACAGCTCTATTTAGTTTGTCACTTTTCTATCTTTCATAATTCAAAAAGCTGACTTCGGGAGCAGCATACACATATTCTACTGTATTTATCTGTCCAGGCAATAAACATCTATTCTACTGTAAGAGCCTTGTTCATAAATCATTCATTAAATATTTTAAATCAATAAGAGGAGAATTCTGTCATGTGTAATAAATAAAAAGCGACATAAAAAAGCACTTCCAGCCTTTGTTACGATGGTTTGGGTGTGGCTCTTAATGAATAAGTGAGAGTGTTTTGGCGGGGGGAAGCACCACATGCTCACAGTGTGATGGGGGCTCCCGTTCTTCAGGTGCTCAGCGATGAAGGATGATGCAATACCAGCGTTCACCATGGCAACCAGTCTCTGTTTTTCATCCCCCTCGCACCGTTTTGCTTTTGCCCTCTGTGTGTTGCTATGCAGACTTTTCGCCTGCAGCCCTGGCGGATTTTTTAGGTGGAGGAGGTGTGAAACCCGTCAAGGTTAAAAGGAGAAGGGGGGGATCATGAGCTGTCTGAGGGGAGGAATGGGAGGAGGGGGAGGTCAGCCATGCTATGGGTCCTCCCCTCTGTTTCTCTGGTGTATCGTAACAATAGAATCCTCATAATCTGCCTCACTTTCAGCTAAATCTTTGTTTTCATACTCACATGAGGCATGATGCTATTTTAGTTCCACATGAATAAATAATCGGTCTAATTTCTGATTTAATTTCAGAGCAACAGCAGCCTCAAAGAACTGTGGGAAGTGCATATGCAGCAGGTTTCAGTGCCCAGAGTGAGAGGATATAAATAACAACAAGGTAAAATACATTAAAGGATCAAGTCCATCGGCCATGTGGTGTTGTGACTAGCCAGGTAGCACAGTTTGAACACATATATAACGGAGATTATAAGGTACATCAATGTATTTCCAAGCTAAGTATAGAGTAAGACAAAACTATTTTTAACAATATCATTGATGTTGGTATACAAAAAAACAGATGCATGCTTAAAGCTCAGAAAAAAATATTATTTACAGTAAGAACCACTAACAGTAATGTGCTTATTGATTGTAAGAAATGTTGAAGACCTACATAGTCCAAATGTGTTGGCTTGGTTCTTTCCTTGATTTTTCTTACATTTTTCATGCTTGTTTTCTTTGGTATTCAGTTTGCAAGCAGTTTGAAATGTTTAGTTTGACTGGGGAATTGTTCTGTTTTTTCTGTTAAATTTACAAGCATTTATATTATTAGTAAAAGACACTGATAACTGTATGATACAACTAAAATAGAAATTCTAAAAACCTCATCTTTGGTAACTTGTTATTATCCAAAAATGCCTGCAGTTTCACCTGCTAGTCCCACCAACTTTTCTAAATGTTGCCAACATATTTGTGCAGTTTAGAAAGCACTCTCTCCTTCTCTTTTGCTTTAAACTATGTTTGAAGATAATTCAGTTTCTGTCATTTGACACCATTAACTAGGGATGCTCTGGGTCAGCCAGCTAAAACGCCAAATTCGGATATCAAATTAGCGCAAGATTTATGAGTTGGTTAAACTACTCACCTATAATTTTTTATGTGCACAGGCCTGAAATCCAAGTCAAATGCCTTTTTTAAAAATGGCAACAAAGTCTTCCACCACTAGTAGCCATTGTAGCTTCAGTTAATGGCTGCTGTTTTCCTGCCAGAGCTTTGTCCTGATTATCATGTTGTTGGAACATCACAGTATGGCAGTATTTTGATTAAGAAAATGGAAATTAAGTCGTTGTATGTAGGCTGTAAAGGGTAATACCCATGTATAACTACTAAACTTAATTGATAAGTAAATGCATTAAGAAATTAAGCCTGGTGGGGCTAACTGCTAACTTTAGCCCCGTTCTACAAAGCCCACTGACACAAAAGCTCTGTAACCGTTTACTGAGTATTCTCTCCTCTTTAGACTAGTCAGATAAAAATAATTTAAATGCATGTTTAGCTGAAAAGGGAAATAGATGCCTGGGAATATCACTACTATTAACCATTTGAAAACTGTGATATGATCATTTTCTAACATATGGTTTTCAAAGTGTAACTAAACTCCAGAGTTTCAGTTGAGGTGTATTTACCTAAATGCCTTTAGATTGTTATGGACAGTGCTGGGAGGGAGAAAGGCTAAACTGACTTCACGGTTAAAAATTTGAATCCTTTTGTAGTCTGCACCAGAATTATGATTCAGTTATCTAATTGTTAACATTTTTTAATAAGTTTAGGCCCACAATTGCGGTCAAACACTCCTGTACTTAGCCACCCACCACTTGTATCCACTGTATCTGTTCTTAATGACTATTGATTTATGCCAGGGTTATTGCCTAACAAGGTGTCCAGCTACCAGGGATTAATGGACAACGTGGAGGCCTGTGCGTCAGATGGTTGCCTCCACAAAGTCCATTAATCTCTGGTCACTTGCCAAAGAAAATAATACATGAAACCGCTAGCTAATTAATCAGTTTATACATTTTGCGATCAAAATCCAAAGTTTTACTAAAGCAAGATTTCCTTTTCCCCAGCAACGCCAGAGGGCTTGACTAATAACCGGAATAGTCATTCCAATCCCATAACGTTCTTAGGAACGAAGAAGTTTAGGATTCTTTTTTTTGCCCCTGGTTTCGAAAAAAGACTCAGTATTGTTTGATTTTTACTAGAATCATATTAAAATTTATAACTCTGGTATTGTTAATCATTTACAGACAAAAACATGGAAATGTACATTGTTTCTCACTTTTCCTTGACAGAAATTTAAGATGTGTTTTTTCTGTTTGGTCAATATTGCTCATTTCTACCCCAATGTGTATTGTATGTGTGGGTATTAATCTTGGCCTGGTCTTCCCTGATCCTTAACGGACTAAACTGGTTAAATAAAGGTTAAAATCTGCAGTCTAATACTTTTTTGTTGTGTCACTTGGAGGGTTACTGGTCAAAATAAGCTGTTGCTCTAAGACAACATGGTAAACAATAGAGAGCTAAATGATCAAATCTAAATTAAATGAAAAATGGATTACAGTAAGAAGCTTAGGGAGACAGGACAATCATGTGTTGGCAGAAAACATAAAAACAAAGGAGTCTGTAATAAATAAGTGGCCACATGGATTTGAAACCTTCCCAAAACAAGCAGTCGGATTTGCATTTCTCCAAAGGAATTTTTGGAAGGGTGACAGGAGAAAAGGTCTTTGTCTCAGCTTTGTGTTGTTGTTGGCGTTCAGGTTGGGGGAGGGGGGACTTGGGGTGGTTAAAGGACGTCTCTCAGCTGTCAGAAAGGATTACGAGGTCGCCCAAATACACAAGGCACTTAGCGGCAGGGGGGTCAGGCTACATGGAGGCTCCGAACCTCTCACCAAATGAGACATAACCCCGCTTACAGCTGGACTGACAAAACAACATCACACCTAATGGATGGAACAGAGAAAGCACTGAGGGTGGTTCACCATATGGGACAATTAGAGGGGTAAACATATGAGTTTAAGGGGATTATTATCTTTAATTTAAACCCTTTAATGTGGTGTAAAATGACAGAATTGACCGCTGTAATATTTCAATATTTTATGCCTCAAAACTGCATATTTTCCCAAGTGAAGACAAAACAAGTAGGCTGTGAGAAAGATTATGAAATCTTTATCCTCGTCTCAAAGGACAGCACATTTGTATCTGTATCTAATCAAATTTCTGCAATGTGCCACACAGCTTAGCATAAGCTTAAGGCACGTAATGCACAAGCCTCATTGAGGCTGATAACTTTGGGTAAATCTCTCTAAAAGAGCATTATTCCACAAAAAACGAATTCATTTAGATATTATGGATAAAGCAAACAACGTCACAGAGAGTGTGAAACAACAAGCTGCCATTTGCTTGACACTAAGTGCCTGCAGCAGTAGTAGGGGGGATTACGGCCATATGGTGGAGGCAAACAGTGTTCAGATGTGAATGAAAACATGTTTTTATTAAAGGGGCACTCAGTTTTGTCCCACTGTTTGTTGTTTGGGACATCAGAGTTACAGTGTGTATCTACTAGTCAGATATTTAGAATTTCATTGAAAGCAAGAACAGAGAGTGAAACTGAATCTTAAGTCTGCTTTGATGGTACCTGGATGTGGATCAAGTGAGGCATGCTTTCACACAGACATGCTCTGATATCATTTTAGTCATCAAACAATACTGAGAACAGTTTAACACATCAATAAAAATTAAATACCAAAAAATGCAAGCATTTTTTTCCAACCAATAGGCTGGCAATCTTATAGCAATTCAGTCAGCATACAACTGAGCATAGTAAAAAGGATTGGAAAAGTAAAATCCTCCACTTGCATGGTTCGTATTCCTCTTCCAATGTAAATTCAAGCACTTTTCAGGCACTTTGAAAGTGCACCATGAAGCTTTTCAGGATCTTCTTAAACTTGCAAAGCAGATGAATTGGTCAGATCCACGTCTGTCATCAGGTAAATCCATCTTGAAAAGCTCCAATCTAAAATGATTGTGCCAAGTCTGAAATTGGACCTGACCATTCAGCGTCATTTGAGGAGAACGAGGCAGTATCCACCAGCGGGGTTCAGTTGTACTAGGACAGGGTAGCAATGGCTGCGGCTGGTGTAGGGTTTAACTTGGATGTAGCTATATTCTAGCAGCAGTTTGATCAAAACTGGACCATATTTCTTTATTAAATAAAGAGCAAAAAACTGCACTGAAGGCTTTTTCCTGGCAGAGAAGATGTTTTCTTATCCACAGACAGGCTTTGTTGTCAGAATGCCTGACTGCCTTATTTTGTCTTGTTGCTCTGATTGGCCCGCAATGCCAGAATGTTCATCCAATCACACACAGAGAATTAATTGACCACTGCTGTCCATACCAAACACCCAAACGCTTTGTATGGGAGGTACTAAAGATGAATGTGAAATAAATATCCGATGCAATGAGTCTACGAAACAGTCTATCAGGTGTGTCAGATTAGCGCCTTGATAAATCATATGAAAATGCACTAGGGATACACAAGATTATCAGCATGATATCAGTACTGGCAGATATGAAAATTTTTATCAATATTTAGAACCGGTGTGTTGGCTGCTAATACTGGCCTATACATATCAGCCTATATTGGCTTTAATTATCAACTTTATGTTATAAAAACAATGTAGACTTTAAGGCGGGACCAGCAGACCAACATCTGCTGAAGTCATTGTCTTTGGTCACTCTTATGTCATAAAGTTTAAATTATGTTTAAAGGACTGAAGTTTTAGGTCTGAACTATATGAGCATCATATCAGTATTAGCTAAAATTAATTTGTAAATATCAGCATATTGGATATCCGATATTGTGCACCCCCAAATGCACAACCTAACAAATGATATTTTGAAGATTATAATGGTTCACTGTTGTTTATTCTCTTTATCTGAAATTATTTTCTAAAATATAGATGCTAAAATAAGCAGATAAAATGCAATTATAAAACTAAGGACTTGATTCACTAAGAAAGAAACTGTTAAATGCCTTAAAATGTGTGCATCATTTACTCCTGCAGCAGAGTACAATTAATGTGAAAGACAGTGGCTAATTTTATTTTTTCATAGACTAACTTTTCAGTCAGACAGTTGTTTATTATAAGAGAAACAGAATTATACTAACAAGCACTTTTCAAACCTCAAAAAAACATGCTGAACTAGAACCGCAGTTCCATGACTGGCCACTAGGGGCTGGTTCCAGAAGTTAGTGAATCTCCTTTCAACCCCATTAAAAAAAATCCAACATGTAAATTTGTACATACTCAGCAGATTAATAGTCTAGAGCAAAAAACAGTAATACAGCATTTTAAAATATCAATACAGTATCACAACGCAAAATATCACTATATTTTAGTGTATCCATATTTTCTAACACCCCTAATGTATACATTTTCAAGTCTTTTTTGCATTTCATAAAGATGATAAAATTACGTTCATGTCTGTTACACTGTTGTATGAGGAGTGCTCATCAAAGCAAAAGCTTTCAATCTAACAGCTGTGTAGGCAAAATGAGTCTGTAAAAAGCATTCTCAACATTTTGGTAGCAAAACCCTGCCAATGATTTAGTGCAACTCTGACTGTGTGCAGGAGTTTATCTACAACTTTTAGTGACTAAACTAGCAGACAAAACATAAATCTGTGTTGTCTTACCTGGCAAACGGAATATATGAGATGCTATACCTGAAAGAGACAAAAAAAGGTAATGATTAGGACTGAAAGACTCATGAACTGACCACAGAAGGAGAGAAAACTTACATGTGAAAAACACAAATATACTGGAAAAGTCAGCCTAAAATACATGCTGAGCATAATTACACATTATCAGAAAGTCTTTATATATCACAAATGTTTTTATGCACTTTCAAACCACATCTGTAAAACATTTACAACAAAGTTTTCATTTTTCAAAATCTTGATCACACTGTTAGATCACTTTGTTCATATTATGACACTGAAGACCACTATGATCAGTTTTATCAATGATCTTTCCTCAAACTAAGTTGTGGAATGTTTTAATAACTTCCTGCATGTCATGTTTGAAATGATGTCCAAGCGATTAAAGATTAAAGAATGAAAAAACACCACATACACTGCAGGACTTAAAATAGATTTAAGACTTAATGGCATCATAATAATGGCTTTTTGATGGGCAACACAACAAAGTACAAGATATGGGTTTAAACGCTCCATCAAGTAGTAAACATAGGGCTGGAGGATCGTTGCTGTTGCACAGCAGGAGGGGATTAACAAATCGTGATTGAGAATCGGATGCTCTGTAATCTTTGTACTAATGATACCAGACAGATTGGTAGCCAAACATGAAGTACAACAAAACACGATACTCTGTTCTAGTAATGATTACAGCCATACAAAAGCCCCTGAGCACAGAACACCAAATATGTTTAAAATATGTGAGGAATCTGGTACAGAAGGTGAATGATTAACTGCTGTATTACATGACCAAGAGTTAGATGGAAACCCCCGTCTGACATGCTACACGGCACCGTTCACATGTCAGTAAAAAATAAAGAAATAAGTAGAGCTGGAATAACTTACAGATTTATCTTGCTAAAGGATGGTAATCAGACTTATTTCTATGATTATTCCAGTTAAATTTAAAGCAGAAAAGTCAAATATGAGCTGCTTCTAGCTTCTTAAATGTGAGGACTTCTGTTTTTCCATAAAAGGCCAATAAACAGTCTTTCATAGTTGTTACAACCCCCATCATTACCAATCTATGTGCAGCTTAGTCTTTTTGAATGTTGTATGTACAGGTGCATCTCAAAAAGCAAGAGTATCATGTTAAAGTTTTTTTTCCCCCCATGATTAAATTAAAAAAGTCAAACTTTTATAAATGCTAGATTCATATTGACAAGGTGAAACACTTCAAGACTTTTTTGGTCTTAATCTTGATGATTACAGCTTATAGCTCACAGAAATCTAAACCTACTATGTGGAAAAGTCAAATTTGCAAAGGTTTCCACAGCCTTTAGTCTCTCACTGTGGTTCAGTACACACACCACAAGCGTGGGAAAGACAGCTGACTTGACTATTGTTACATGCTACTGAGGCTCCTGTTTGTTAAAAGAATAAACTGTTGAATTACCAATATGTCTTGTTTCTTCAGAATTCAATCATCCAATACACCAAACACCAAACAAGAGTCAATGGCAGAATAAGCTGTTTGGCATTGGTAGAGATTTGGCCATTTTTTTATGGGCGCAACACACATACTCAGCTCTGCTGCTCATCCCACAAACGCATATTCCTTACAAATGTGACAACATTTAAAAGTAAGTAAATTTTATTTGTATAGCACCTTTCACAGAACGTCACAAAGTGCTTCACAATAGTTAAAATGAAAATAACAATAAGTAAACAACAGCAAAGTATCAAAAATATGAAAAAACATAAAACAATTGCATATATCCAAATCAATGTCATAGATGTTCAAAAGCCAATCTGAAAAGATGTGTCTTAAGCTCCTTTTTAAAAACCTCTGCCAAAGCAGATGAGCGCAACTGGAGTGGAAGAGGGTTCCAGAGAGTAGGCGCCACATATTCAAAAGCACTTTAAAAGCCTTTAGTTTTTAAATGCACTAGGGGAACAACACATAAACCCTGGTCAGAAGACCTGAGAGATGGAGCGGGTCTAGAATGTAGTTGGGCGCCTGCCCATGAAGGGCTTTATATACAAAAACAAGGATTTTAAAATGAATTCGGAAATTAATTGGGAAATTAAAAGGGAAACAAACAGGCTTTCCAATGGTATAAGATTTATTGGCAAGAAGCATTGTTAAGACAACGAAATAACCTAATGAAATCAACTTTCCTTACATTTTAGTCTAAGTTAATTTAAAATATATTTTACAGAGGACTTTACATGTTACATAACACTTTCAAATGGTATTGCTGATCTTAAGACCATAATAATAACTGATGTATCCTGAAAAAAATCCAGGAACAAATGTTAGATGTAGTGGTATATGTAAACTAAGTTGTTGCGTTATTCGACTTCTCTTGCCTGCAGTGCTGTTTGGTGAGTCAGTGTAAGTCAGAGGTGTTTTACTGTTATTTGGTCACTTTTCAGTCTTCACCCTGAGGAGTGGACTTCGTCCGTCTCTGTGTGGGTCAGTGACGCCATCTTATTACAGCACCACCTTCACACAGACGCCTCGGTGCCTGCGTGGGAGTGTACTATACCCCCCGTCTGTTGAGAATGAGCTGGATGTGTGTGTGACTTTTGGTTGCCATGGTGATGCCTTTGAGAATGCAGGCAGAACGGAAGTGTACGTACAACATGTAGGTGCAAACGCAGTGCAGTGACGAGGCTTAAAACTGTCTGTTAGCGGGGGGTTTGAGTTCCCATGCAGAGATGCACACTCAAAGTCTTTTGTTCCTGCTGTGCAAATATGTCTAAATTAATGAGCATACATGCGCTGACATGCCCACACAAATCACTGACAGCTTTTATTATTCACTGCTATGTTTAACCTTAACCCCTCTGACCTCATTACAATGTGTGACTTATTTCAATCAGCTATGCTCAGAGAAGTGCAGCATTCAGAGGCATGCTTTTATGATAAATTCATTAAATAATACATTCAGTCTTAGATGGTTTTGTTTTCTGCAATAACTAAAATCTAAAGATGACTGCCATTAATTGCTCCACTCCTACACACCATCAGGCTCTCTGTCATTTACAGGAAGCTTTTGATGATGTACAGGACACTCTGTCGAGTTAAAATTTGCACTGACCCTGCCCTCCATTAGCACATCTCAGGGTGTTGTGATTGAGTCTGTCTTCATATACAGGTTTATTTTTAAAAAATTTGAATATCATGTTTAAGTTCAGAACTTTTGTCATTCATTTCAGAAAGTGAGACCCATATATTATATAGACTCATTATACATAGAGTGAAATATTTCAAGCCTTTATTTCTTGAAATGTTGATGATTATGGCTTACAGATAATGAAAACCCAAAATTCAGTGTCTCAAAAAATTAGAATATTGTGAAAAAGTTCAATATTGAAAAAGTTATGGGCCACAGGTGGCCTAGTGGTAAAGGCGCACCCCATATACGCGACAGCCCGGGTTCGAATCTGGCCTGAGGCCCTTTACCGCAGGTCTCTCTCCCCGGCTCTTGTCCCTGTTTCCCTGTATCCACTGTCCTCATCTACCCAAAAAGAAAAAGAAAAAGAAAAAAAAAAAGAAATTGGAAAGTCATGGAATCGCACCCTAATCAGCTAATTAACTCAAAACACCTGCAAAGGTTTCCTGAGCCTTTAAATGGTCTCTCAGTCTGGGTCAGTAGGCTATACAATCATGGGGAAGCCTGCAGACTTGACAGATGTCCAGAAGACAGTCATTGACACCCTCCACAAGGAGGGTAAGCCACAAAAGGTCATTGCTAAAGAAGCTGGTTGTTCACAGAGTGCTGTATCCAAACATATTCATAGAAGTTGAGTGGAATGGAAAAAGTGTAGTAGGAAAAGGTGCACCAGCATAAGTGATAACAGCAGCCTTGAGAGGACTGTCAAGCAAAATCCATTCAAGAATTTGGGGGAACTTCACAAGGAGTGGACTGAGGCTGGAGTCAGTGCATCAAGAGCCACTACGCACAGACGGATCCTAGACATGGGCTGCAAATGTAGCATTCCTCGTGTCAAGCCACTCCTGAACCAGAGACAACGTCAGAAGCGTCTTACCTGGGCTGTGGAAAAAAGAACTGGACTGTTGCTCAGTGGTCAAAAGTCCTGTTTTCAGATCAAAGTAAAAAAATTGAAAATTTTGCATGTCATTTGGAAATCAAGGTCCCGGAGTCTGGAGGAAGAGTGGAGAGGTACAGAATCCACGTTGTTTGAAGTCCAGTGTGAAGTGTCCACAGTCAGTGATGATTTGGGCTGCCATGGCATCTGCTGGTGTTGGTCCACAGTGTTTCCACAGTCCACAGTCAATACAGGCATCTACCAGGACATTTTAGAGACCTTCATGCTTCCTCCTGCTGACAAGCTTTATGGAAATGCTGATTTCATTTTCCAGCAGGACTTGGCACCTGCCCACACTGCCAAAGGTACCAAAGGCTGGTTCAATGACCATGGTGTTACTGTGCTTGATTGTCCAGCAAAGTGGCCTGACCTGAGCCCCACAGAGAATCTATGGGGTATTGCCAAGAGGAAGATGAGAGACACCAGACCCAACAATACAGATGACCTGAAGGCCGCTATCAAAGCAACCTGGGCTTCTATTACACCTGAGCAGTGCCACAGGCTGATCGCCTCCATGCCACGCTGCATTGATGCAGTAATTCACGCAAAAAGAGGCCCAACCAAGTATTGAGTGCATAGAAATGGAACATACTTTTCAGAAGCCTGATATTTCTGTTTAAAATATCCTTTTTTTCTAAGACACTGAATTTTGGGTTTTCATGATCTGTAAGCCATAATCATCAACATTTCAAAAAATAAAGGCTTAAAATGTTTCACTCTATGTGTAATGATTCTATATAACATATGGGTTTCACTTTCTGAAATGAGTGACAAAAAATTTTGAACTTTGTCATGATATTCTAATTTTTTGAGGTGTACCTGTAAATACCTTGGGTTTTTGATTGATGATTCTCTGACTTTTAAGTTGCATACTGAGCATCTTGTATAGAAGTTAAAGCTGTGTCTGGTCTTTAGCTTCAGAAATAAGTGTTGTTTTTCTTTAGCTGCAAAGAAAAGACTTATTGCAGCACCTTTTTTGCCTCTGATTGATTACAGTGATGTTTTATACATGCATGCATCTTCCCAGTGCCTTAAATCTTTCATTTCAGTATACCAGTGGGTGCTGAGGTTTGTAACAAATCCTTAACTCAATACTGTATTCTGTATGATTGAATTAGTTGGCCACTCTTAGAAAAATCTTTGGCATATCCTTATTTTTAAGGCTTTACTAAACCTGCTTCCACCATACTTTTGTTATTTTATTCATGTGAAAAGTTCTCAGAGCTACAGTCTTTGCTCTCTGCTTTAGTCACAAGACTTAATTTTGCTATCTGTGCCCAAAGTCTGTCTTGAAATGGGTAAAAAGAGTTTCAGATATGCCAATCCTGCAGCCTAGGATATCCTGCAGGAAATTCTATGCCTGGGGAGTTAGGCTCCTTAAGTTGTTTTAAAAGTAGATTGAAGGTGTTGGAGGGAGATGCATCAGTGTAGATGTTGTGACTGATGACTTTCAGATCCATTACTCAGAAGCTGGTCAATCTGTGTTTCTAGTTTTTTATGTTTGATGTCTGTTAAATGTGCTGCTATCTGTCTTGACCAGGGCACTCTTGTAAATAAGATTCAAGAGGCTCTTCCTGGTTAAATAATTTTAAATCATCAGGTTCTTGTTCACCTCTCCTATTAAGGCTCTTCTTCCCCAGTCCAGTTTGTATGCAGGACAAGCTCCCAGCAGAGTGCCAAACCTCTTTCATTTGAGAACTACTGAGGCCACTGTGTTCTTGAGGACCTTGAGTGCAGCAGGATTTTTTGTATCCCTCCCCAGATTGGTGCCTTGCAACAATCCTGTCTCTGAGCTCTGCAGGCAGTTCCTTTGAAATTATGGCTTGGATTTTGCTCTGATATGCATTGTAAGAGGTGAAACCTGAGAGGTGTATGCCTTTCCAAATCATGTCCAATCATCTTAATTTACCAAAGGTGGACTCTAATCATGGTGTAGAAACATCTCAGCAAAAATAAAGAGCAAAGAGAGGCCCCTGAGCTAAATTTCAATTGTTACCTATGTCAATATGATATTTTACCAAAAAGGCCTATCAACACTTAAGCAGACTAGTCTGCCTTGATTTCACTGGCAATTAGCGCTCAATGGAAAAACAAAAAATAATGGGCTTCAGAAATGTTTAAGCTCCCTAAAAGGGGAGCCCTTGGACTTTAAGTCTCTTGTATGTTTGATGGAAAAACATTTTCCTGACAAAACGTATGAGTCTGATAACCTAAACACTACATAAGCAGAGCTAATATACAGCGCATTCAGAAAGTATTCAGACCCCCTTCACTTTTTTTCTATTTTGTTATGTGGAAACTAGTGCTGAACGAGTTGTGAAAATAATCAAGTGCGATTTTTTTCCCCCAATATTGCGATTTCATACGCAATCATTTCTCAAGTTCCAAATCTTATGTATTTCTAAACAAAGCTCCCTAAAAGGGGAGCCCTTGGACTTTAAGTCTCTGGTATGTTTGATGGAAAAACAGCGTTCGTCTCATGTCTGATTAACACAAGTCTAAACACCTGTCTGTTTCTACATCACACTGATCCTGGCACGGCTTCATCCTCTATGTGCCAAAAACATACTGACCGACTAAGACCTTAACTAACCTAAGGCCAGGTATGTCAAGCAGGTGTTGCAGACTTCTTGTTGAACCTAGAGCTAATCAATCTGATCCTATTTAATTAAATGTACTTCTATGATCAGCACAGGTACTACATTTGATGTTGATAGTTTGAGCTTTATTTTATAAAGTAATACTAATGCTCTGAAAGATCAGAGAACTCTGATATGGTGTAGTTTAAAGTGCAGCGTGCTGAGATCATGTGAGTGTAAGCATGTACAGGTTCAGCTGTGCACACGCTAGCAGCAGCTTAAAGCATCAGTATGTGATTAAGTCAAGTCACTGACATTTAATACGAGCCAGAGCAGCTGGAGACAAGTTCCCTATCACAGAAGGACGGCTTCATCTGAGTACGAAGAAGTAATGAGTTAATTAACTGCCAACTGCACAACAGCAGAGAGGAGGCCAAGACTTCAGGTCAGACTTACCAGGTCATCGCCAAGAACTGCAGAATACAGAAGATGATTGCCAGACCATTTTTATGCCACTGTGAAGTAAAACAAAGAAAATACATTTACAAATACTGTCACAAAACAAAATGATAACAACTCATTAACTTTAAATTCACTTACCCATAAAGCAGCACAAAGTGTTAAGATGAGGCACAGCTGAAGAAAGAAGAGGGAAACTATTAACCTCTAATACATCTTAAAGGTGAATTTTTTCTGATGGTTTCTTTTTGAATTTTAGAGAAAACGTGAAATTCTAACAAACAAGAGACAAAACTACTGCATATTATGCTCATCAGATGAGGCCCTACCGGGAAAAACATGTTGTCCTTCTAACTCCACATCTGGAGCAAAAAACATTTAACTAAAGACAAAACAGACACTACAAAGATGGTATGTGTTGGATGATAGTTCTTCTTTAATGATTGATGTCTTGACATAAGCACAAATTCCTCAAAAAATCCTGAAGTATTTGGTGGTTTTATGAATGTTTCCAGCCACCCTCCTAGTTAATTGTCTGCATCTGGCCTTGTTAATTAATGTGATGCAGCAGGAAATAATCAGGAAAATACAACAATGCAAGCAAGCAGGAGTGGCGGATGACATTTATATCCTTTGACTGGTTCACAAATAACACACTGTAGAGAGAATGACGGTGCAGTCTCAATGCACCCAGTTAAACTACTTTATCATATTTTTTGTCAGATGGTATGTTCTCCAATTTGTTGTTAATATAGCGAATATGTCAAACTACACTTCTTATTGATATAAAAGCAGAAACAGATTATCACACTCTGCTGCATCTGCCACATCTGCGTCATTCTTTCAACGTCATTCCTTGCCTCCTGAGACATCCCCTCCCCCATCCCTCATCTGACAGGGAAAGTCTCCTGCTGTGAGGTGCATGTGTGAGCTGCCAGATACGGAAGGAGCCAAGGCCAACCTGCTGGAAATTTTCTGGGAATTTTTCATATGTGAAACCAACTTCATTGGTGTAAAACATGTGTACCCATAGAAAGGTTTTGATTATTCATTGAACGTGTCTTTTTTGTCATCCATGTTTCTTTTTGATATAATATCAAGATTATTTTCTCTGACTCTTGTAGTTGTTGCCACGTCTGGGAGATCTGTGAACATATTCCTGACAAAACATATGAGTCTGACAACCTAAACACTACATAAGTAGAGCTAATATACAGTGCATTCAGAAAGTATTCAGACCCCCTTCACTTTTTTCTATTTTGTTATGTGGAAACTAGGGCTGAACGAGTTGCGAAAATAATCAAGTGCGATTTTTTTCCCCCAATATTGCGATTTCATACGCAATCATTTCTCAAGTTCCAAATCTTATGTATTTCTAAACAAACAAGCAATAAATGCTCTATTACAACAAAATATATTTGGTAGATTAAACTATGGCTGCACAATTTTGAGAAGAAACTAAATTACAATTAATTTGACTATTTGCATGTTTTATATTACTTTTGTATTAAAGGGAAAATGATTTTATCTCATTTTCATTTTCATTCTCAATAACATTAAAAAAAATTTTTTTTGCAAGCTATTCTAGAAAAAATTGACACGTGATATCAGTTAGAATAAATATTGCACCTTCTGCAATTTGATAATTGCAGGAGGAAATATTGCAATTTAGCCAAACCTAAATTGCGATTAACTGCCCAACCCTAGCTGAAAACGAATTGGTATGTTAATTTGAACTATTTTTGTTCTCATTAATCTTCATTAAGCTATAGTCAGTAGCCCATCATGACAGAGTAAAAGAAAATTTTTGAAATTTTTGCAATCATTAAAAAAAAAAAAAAAACCTGAAATATCACATGGACATACAGTTAGTACTTAGACCCTTTGCAACAACAATTGAAATTTAGCTCAGGAGCTTTTTTAATCGGAAAAAAAAAACATAAGTGTCTCCAGTGAAAAGAGAGGCTGAGCCAAGCGAAGCTGAGAGAGGAGAGGGGAAGTAGATTGCCTGGTAGCTGTTTTATTTTTGGGGCTTCATTCAAAATATTAGTCCTCACAATGGGCCTCCTTGAGTCTGTGGTGCCCTTATACTACCAATATGTAAAGCCGATCTGTGGATACCAAACAGCTATTATCTTTTCACACTGATGTCAACTCAATTATGTGCATCACTAGTCAAAACAATGTGTTTTTTTTAATCAGTTTTTACAGAAAAAATAATGCAATCAAGTGTTTGCAGATTAGAGCATCAATACCCAATACTGCTACTGGTATCTGTACATCCCTAACAAAGCCTGTAATATACAAGCTCAAGCCCACTTAAATAATCCTGATCATTTTTTAAAGTGGTTGACAGCACTACATAGCAAATTATGACCTACTGACACAGTAAATCTTCTTTATATTATATTGTAATCATTTCATTATTCTAATGTACCAAGCAACATCAGACAAAAGTCTGTAAAAAATAGAATTTAACTTCACGCAAGTGAGATAAAATCTGTTAGATGTTTGAATTAATCTACATTTTTTATCTTCAAATCAAATAACTGCATCTATTTGTTAAGATAAAACATTAGTATTCAGAAATATCAACCATATGGCTCAACTTCATGTCTAAAAATGCCAGTATAACATGATAATTACCAGCATAACAATGGTGGCAATCAGTCTTGTAGGTTCAAACATGCGCTTCAGCTGTTTCAGTGGACCCATCAGGAAGCATGTGCTGCAAAAGAAAAAGAGAAACATTCTATAAGTCAACCAAACACTGACTTGTCTAAAATTTTATTTCATTGTTTTTCACATATTTTATGCATTTCAGATGCTTTAATATAATCCTGGTACAGAACAGTCATTACTTTTTCCAGCCAGTTTAACAGCACAGCAAAGACAGAGGGATTTATATCTAATTTGAGCATTGAGATACCAAGAAGTAATCTGTAATGCTTTGTGTGGATGTGGAGACACTGCCTCTCTAAAATGCTTGTTTTATACCAAGGCATGTAACTGACCTGTTGTTAGTTAACTAAATAGTTTCAATTCTCCGCCCATCTATTTTTCATTTGTATCAGTTACTTTTCCTGTGCAAATCATTGCATTTGTTCTTTGATATTTGAAATGGCACCCGACTTTTTTTGGGATTGAGATTGTATTATTAATGCATAATATAGACTTAAATGCAGCCTATTGGTATCTGAATTCCCCAAATGCCTAATTAATAAGCAGTAAAGAATTGTCCAAACAACCGCTTTGTGAATCCTTGTAGAAAAGTTCTGCTGTTCTGATCCTTTTCTTTGTCTGATCAGATTTAAATGCTGGATTTTGTTCCAATACTTGTTACCAAGGTAAAAAACAAAAGTCTAAATTTAGCCTTTTTTGGTTGCCTTTTTGTCTTAGAATAAGACTTTGTAATGATGAACAAATAGAATTACTCTCTGAGTGGACAGAACACACATATTTGGTTACATCTCCATTTTGCATGAAAATATGAGTATTTAAATATTACTGGAAACAGATAAAAAAAATGTATTTATGACCAAGGTGGATTTTAAACTAATCACAGTATTCCATACACACTGATATTTTCTGTGCCATAAAAGTTGTGCTGCTAACTTCATCAGATTTATTGTACATGGTGCAAATATAACAGTGTAAGAATCTCATGCCAGACCCCCCAATGACACACTGAAAACCTCCTACGTGTTGCATGCGTGACGTCAGTAAAGTGTAACACACAGAGGCTTTCCCTGCCGACTAGGCATGCAGAGCTGAGTGGGCAGAGGAGGAGTGTGGAGCGTCACATCTGTTAGCGAGACACAAGAGTAGTTTGTGTTGACGCAGGCTCTCTCTCTGCTCATCTGCTGAGAGGGATTGACACTTTTTTTATCTGCTCAGTGTGACAGAGACACTAATGTCCCTGCACACGCTGCTACAGTGACGAGGAGGATGACAGCACTGTTAATGCCATTACTAAAATGATACTGATACTCTACTTAGCTCTGCTTATCCCTCTAGAGAATCTGAATTAAACTAACTTTGACCTAGCCAGAATAGTCAGTGGAAGCTTTTCTGAAGCTAGATGTTATCAGTTACATCAGAGAAAATATGCATATCCTCCACAAGTTCGCTTTTATAAAAATATGCATCATACACTTCTTTCTCTTATATAGTTGTCAGGAAAACCACCTTGAAAAGCACTGTGGAAAAAAAAAATTAAAACGTATCTCTTCACCACAGTGCTTAGCTGCAACAACATTGTTTATAAAAGCTTTTTAAAAGCTAGCTTATTGATCATGGACAGACTGCTACAGATTACAGTCATGGACAAAAGTATTGGCACTCCTGAAATTTTTCCAGAAAATACACCATTTCTCCCAGAAATTGTTGCAATTACATTTTTTTTTTTTTGGTATACACGTTTTATTCCTTTATGTGCACCCTTTTAAAACTGTGGGTAAATCATTTTATTTCCAGCATGTGATGCTCATTTAAACTCACCTGTGGCAGTAACAGGTGCTGGCAATATACAAATCACACCTAAAGCTAGTTCGAACGTATAAAAGTTGACTCAACCTTTGTGTCGTGTGACTGAGTGTGTCACACCAAGCATGGAGAAGAGAAAGAAGAGCCAAGAACTGTCTGAGGACTTGAGAAGCAAAATTGTGGAAAAATACGAACAATCTCAAGATTATAAGACCATCTCCAGAAATCTTGAAATCCCTTTGTCCACTGTGTGCAATATAATCAAGTAGTTTATAACCCTTTGAACTGTGGCTAATCTCCAGACGTGGACGGAAGAGAAAAATTGACAATAGAATGCAATGCAGGATAGTTGGAATGGTCTGATTAACATCCTCAGTCAACTTCCACACAAATTCAGGCTGTCCTGCAGACTCAGGGTGCAAAAGTGTCAGCTTGGACCATACGCTGACATCTGAATGAGATGAAGCAGGAGACGGAGGAGAACCCCACTGCTGACAAAGACATAAAAAAGCCAGACTGAAGTTTGCAAAAATGTACCTGAGTAAGCCTCAGTCCTTTTGGAAGAACATTTTGTGGACAGATGAGACTAAGGTAGAGCTTTTGGAAAAGCACATCATTCTACTGTTTACAGAAAATGGAATGAGGCCTACAAAGAAAAGAACACAGTACCTACAGTCACACATGGTGGAGGTTCAAAGATGTTCTGGGGTTGTTTTGCTGCCTCTGGCACTGGGTGCCTTGACTGTGTGCAAGGAATCATAAAAACTGGAGAGTAGCAAAATATTTTGGGCCGCAATGTAGGGCCCAGTGTCAGAAAGCTGGGTCTGTGTCAAAGGTCATGGGTGTTCCAGCAGGACAATGACCCGAAACATACCTCAAAAAGCACCAAGAAATGGTTGGAGACAAAGCGCTTGAGAGCTCTGAAGTGGCCAGCAATGAGTCCGGATCTAAATCCCATTGAACACCTATGTAGAGATCTCAAAATTGCTGTTGCATGAAGGCACCCTTCAAATCTGAGAGACTTGGAGCAGTTTGTAAAAGAAGAGTGGTCTATAATCCCAGTTGAGAGGTGTAAGAAGCTTATTGATGGATAAAGGAAGCGATTGGTTTCAGTTATTTTTTCACAAGGGTGTGCAACCAAATATTAAGTTGGGGCGGCCAACAATTTTGTCCAGCCCATTTGTAATTGCAACAATTTCTGGGAGAAACGGTGTATTTTCTGGAAAAATTCCAGGGGTGCCAATACTTCCGTCCATGACTGTATAAAGATGTTAACATATATTTAATAACTTTGGCTTATTGTCTATTGGAAACTGGTTAACTGTATGTGCAGGATACTTAAAGCAATCTGCAGTCACCTTTCAGCTGCAGAATGTGATGTGACAAACATTACATTTTGTATGCAATTTAGAAATAAAAATTCACTGAGGTTTTATTGCTGCGGTCATGAAGCATCTCAATGTTTTCCTTCAGAAATGTCAGTGAACTCGGGTTTATTACAGACTTCACTTATCCCATGTAAATGCACTGACGTCAGGGGATAATTCATAAATTATCTGAAGTCCCTAAGTAATACTAATCCCATGTGAACAGTTCTTTAATTGAACAAACTCTGATTTGTTTTCATGGTTGAACATGACTAAAATGTTGGCATTGTGGGAGTCTTACACCAAAAGAAGTAATGAATACACATCAGAAGCCATTTTACATTAAGCTAAAATGTTACTTTAAAAATCTGTATTTGTATCTGCCCTGACTGTCACAAATGGTGCATCTCTTTATACAGCTGAATTGACCTTTCTTTCATCAAAAACACTGTTTGTTCATCAAAATGATGTTGTATTACTGAAAGACAAAAAGCAAATGATGTTAGAAGACTACACCACACATATGAGACAAGAGATATGATAGATAAAACACCCCTAATACCTGTGGATTTAAATACATTTACCATCCTGATAATATGACACTATCTTTCCTTGATTGGTATAAGGGAATTGTAACCTGGACTATGACAGATGGAGGTGGCCCAGTTTCTTGACACACCTAAACCTCCTGGACACACGATACCTGAAAATAGATACCACCCTGTCTGGAAAAAGTACCCTCATCAATGGTAGACTGTCTGTCAGAGAAGTCAGCGACTCGATAGTTACACCTAAGATGACCAAGATTACATAACCTACAAAACTTTTGAATCTAAGAGGCTGTGTAACCTAGTGAAGGTGAATTTGGATCGAAGTTAACCAATATTTTAAAACAGCTTGAACTATAAACAAGAAAGGATAAGAATCTATGCATGACCATGAGGCAAAACTTTCATAACATACTAAAATCAATTCAGTACAACAGAAAAAGAGCCTAGAATGGATTAAACCCTTTATTTTGGATAATTTAAGGTCTTATTACCTCTATTGGACATGGCAGTGAAAGAGCGACAGGAGATATAGGGAAAGACAGTGGGGGAAGACATGTCCCAAACATGCATTGAGGCCAGCAATGGATCCCATAACCAGTGCATTGACTTTTGCCTTAGTATAAGGCTCTATCAACTGAGCTAAACCCATCAAACCCTTATTTACTGCATTCAGAAATTAATTTGCATTAATTTGCATTACATGGAAATAGTCTTGCTTGCAACAAAGCATCATAAATCTGATGATAATTTTAATGACGTATCAATTATTGGAGGGTCATTTCAATGTCACATACTTACAAAATGATAATTACAATTTTCCAGAGCACAAATTGCTGTTTTGAAGTTAGTCGTTATCTGTTTTCTTTCAAATGATTGAATAAATTAATGTTGCATCCCTGACCATTTCATTCTGACTTTTATGATGTGAAATTAAGCTGCAATGCAGCAGAATTAACCATGATAATCACAACCATGACTAAAAATATGCAAATAGATGCAAAGATAATCCTCTGCAGTTGAAGTGTTTACTCTGTTGCAACAATGTGGGCAATCTCTGTTGACAAAATATCCTGCCTTCTCATTGTTTGTAACGTACAGTGCATTCAGAAATTGTTCAGACCCCCCCATTTTTAATTTTCTTTTGTTGCAGCTTGAAGATAATTCAAAATGAAAAACTGAAATATCACATTGATCAGCTCTTAGAAGAGTCCTGGCTGAGCCAAAGTTCTTCCATCTGAGAATTATGGACGTCGCTTGGGAACGCTCATTAAGAGATTTTTTGTAGTCTTCCCTAGATCTGTGACTTACATCAGTCCTGTCTCTGAGCTCTGCAGGCAGTTCCTTCAACTTCATGGCTTGGTGTTCCCTCTGATATGCACCGTCAGCTGTGAAGCCTTCTGAAGTGTGTGCCCTTCCAAATCACGTCTAATTTATTTTACCACAGGTGAACTCCAATCAAGGCATAGGAATATCTCAGCAAACATCAGGAGAAATGGGAGGAATCTGAGCTAAATTTCAAATATTGTCGAAAAGGGTCTGAATACTTGTGTCAATGTGATATTCTAGTTTTTTTTATTTTTAACAATGTTCAAAAAAATCTGTTTTCACTTTGTCATGATGAGGTACAGAGTATAGATTAACAGGAGTAAAAATCTTTTTTATAAATTGTAGTATCAGGCTGTAACATAGCAACACTGACAAAAGTGAAGGCTGTCTGAGTACTTTCTGCATGCACTGTGTATAGTGATCAAAGGGATACTTCAACATTTTGGCAAATTCGCCCATTGCCATAATTCCTGTAGTCTTAGTAATAGGTTCATTACCTTCAGTTGTCGGTGGAAGCTATTTTTAGATCAGCGCTGCCAAGTTCAGACCTGCTGTGCCAACTCAGTGTAAGCAGTGGTGAATGTGCAGGTCACAACTTTTCCACGAGAGCGTTTTTGGAGTTGTTGGATTGTGTATCTGATGAGTTTGATAAGGGAAAGCCGGAATACCGTCTGCTTACATTGAGCTGGCACAGCAGGTCCGAACTCTGCAGCGCTGATCTAAAAATAGCTTGCACCGACAACTGAAGGTAACGAACCTATTACTAAGACTACAGGAATTGTGGCAATGGGCGAATTTGCCAAAATGTTGAAGTATCCCTTTAACAGCTGCCTCTGCTCAAGCTGCGCAAAGTTTCAGTTGCCAGTTAACCCACTAAACAATGTGCCAATAATGCTCCTTCCAAGTTATGTTAGTTTGTAAGAGGGTATAAAAATTATTCTAATAGCAAAGGAGGCAACCTGCCACATTTTCAGCACAGATTTAAAAACCTTACAGTTTGATCTTATGACGGTTTCCCTGATTAAAGTTGTGTGAGTCAGGGAAGGAAAGGGAAGCAGGTGACAAAGCTATTGAGTTTCAATACACAGCACTGTGTTTAATGAAAAATTTTGTTTGAAAAGTAGATAGCAAAAAATGATTAAAAAGGTGAAAACAACACCAAACCTTTGATTTTATAGAAAAGAAATTATTTTAATACATTTTATTATTGAATGTTTTTAATTATCGGATAACTTCCCAGTTCAAAATACAAACTGTTTACCTGTTGAAGTTAACTTTTCAAAATTGACTTTAAGCCAGTTAATTACTGTCTACAGACAGTAATACAGCTACAAGGCCTTACATGAAGTCCTGGTGAATTCTACAGTGAAGCAAAAAAAAGGCTCTAGTTATCATTCTCTTATTTAAAGTATGTAATTTATTTATTCTATTTTGTTAACACTGTAACATAATTTACATTAAAATTTGGAAGTTTATATTTATCTGACTGATTTTCTTCAGCAATGAAATAGTAGCCATATGCAGGAATGTAAAAATAAACTGGGGATGCGACCAATCTTAACCGTGATGCATTGTGATATCAGACTGAAATATTGGCATGATAATCAGAATCAAATAGAATTGTGAGGCCAGTGAAGATCCACAACTCTAATCACAAAGGCACTATGTGTTGTTTTAATAGTGGTATCATTAAAGCTAAATCAGCCATGTAGTGTGCAGGTCAATCTATAGTCACCATTGATTTTCAATGATAATTAAAATCGAGAAGACTTGATGGTTTCTAAGGCCTTTTGCTCAAAATACGCAGCCATGATGAATCAAAATTCTACTACAGTACTTTCCACCTTTTCTTAAAAATGTCCTGGTCAATGACCTTAGACAAATGTGTGGAGGCAGTCAACCAGCTAAATTCAAAGTGTCCAGGACTAATGTTTGTCATTTTTTGTGCCTGGTAGTTTCCCACACAGCTGAGAAAACATACCAAGACATTACAGTGACAGTTGTAAAACCTGCAGAGCTGGGATGGACAGAGGAGTTTTTTTCTTACCTGGCAAGAGCTGAGAGGTTCCCGAGTGTGTAGAAGACGGCAAACAGCTTGTATCCACCTGGAAGGAACAACAGTGCTGTCCCCTGGTGAAACAGAGAAACAGCTTCTGAAAACTACTCAGAATCATAAAGTAATGTTTATTCAAGGCAAAACAATCTTCTGACAAACTTACACACAAAAACAGGAATATCTGTTAGCTGTCATTCATTTCTACAGAGAGGGCACCCTCTAGTGCCAAAATAAGGCTTTGGTTTAAGAATTACTGCCTGGTTCATGGTCTTGGCTTTATAATCCCAACATGACCACTATTCAGATCACTTTCAAAGCAAAGAGGATTGGTGACACAGTTTATTTGAACCTTGTATCCAATTCAATTTCCACTTCAAGGGCAGGGATACTTTAGAGGAGCTCAGCTATGAATAAATACAATTGCTGTGGAATGATTTTTTAAGAAGATACAGTTTCTAAAAGCTAAAGTCGACAGAGACATTCAAAAAACCTACAACTAATGCATCTTATAAAATGAGTGAAGTCTAGTCATTTCTTCTCATTTCTGACTAAAAGGGAATTTTGGTGCCACTGTGAGCATTTGAAAATATATAAAAAACGAGTTCATCCATAGATGTGTTGTATGAAAGTCAATGTTTCCACAGTTATCATTTTTCTCAGGCCTACACGTTGGGGCTATGTTGCTTTGTCAATGCGAAATCTCACTGTGTGGTGTTAAGAGCAAAGGGTGTCAAGTCCATGACAACACTTCCTGTCATTTCAACTGTAGACTACACATGACTAACAGACACTCTCAGCACTTTTCTGACATTGAGCACCCTTACATGAAGTATATGACTGGTTTTACTTCAGCTGTGTCCACAATCCAAAGCTGGTATATGTTTTATTAAAGAAATCAAATCTTGTGATGATTATTTTTGACTCAAGAAAAAAAGAGCAAGAGTATAAAAACATAAAAATCACCCATTTTGTCGTCTTCAGTGAAAAAGTGTAGTTTCATGACTCTTAGAACAAATTTCATTCATGACTGGTGTTCGTAACTTAGAATAAAGAGTAAAAAAAAGAACGTTTGAGCGCTTTTTTTATTCTAATTCACATATTTCACAAAATCTGTTGTCCTGTTTGATCATTTTAAATCTGACAATCTCAGCAGTCAATGGAAGGATTTGAGCAAATAAAGACCTCTGTATTGCTTAATTTGCTATACATTACCAAGGTTGTTGTCATTTTGCAAAGCACATGGATTGGTCAGATTCATGTCTGTCATCAGGCAAAGCTCCAGTCTGACACAATCGTGCCAGGTCTGAAAACCAATAAGCCAAAAAGCATACCCTACAGAATTAGATATTATTGTAACCCAGTTAACCTCCTGTTTTTTATTGTAACATTTGATTTTCAAATTTGGCTGTTAAAGATAACATCTTCAAAATAATATCCTTTAAGATAACATCTTTTCGAAAAAGTAACACATTATGTTCCTTTTTCTCAACTTTCAGCAGGGCTGGAAAAAAGTTTTAAGAAGTCTTTGTCTGTCTCTGCCTCAGTCACTGTGACTGTTATTCGTGGTAAGTTTTCATCCTGTATTATTACATTGTTATTACATATTTTTTTCCAAACACTTCTTACCGTACATTTGTAAGTCTAAGTATGTAATCACACACCACAATGCTGTATCCATGTCAAGAGGGAGCTAGTGCTGAATATTAAATCAATATTCAAACACTGCTGATGGTAGTGGAGACAGACTGATAAATGCATAGTTGAGCCAATATAAATTGAAAATGGGGCATTAAATGATCCTCTGAATAACTCTGGAGTCTCTATCAGCTACAAAATGTGACAGCTGACACTTATGAACTATCTCTCTACAGGTTGAAGGTGCATTACAAGATCTATGTAGTTTATTTTTTGATACGACTGAAAAAGAAAATTTTGTGGTAGCTGGATATTTGTAGAGCATGCCGGCAGCAAAAAACACAGATGCTTTCTGCTGTAAATCTTTCTCTGTTCATTTTTTTTCCACACTGGTAGTTTAACAGTGTCTTTAAGGTGCACTGGACTATAGGGATGATGGCCAGTAGGGATGCACAGATACTGGCTCCAGACAGGCATCGTGCCGATACCAAGCCAAAGAATCTGTACTCAAAACATTGCAGGACAACAAAGTAGAGGAGTATGAAAACTATGCACTGAAAAATTGTCAAGAGGAGGGATGAAGGACATCTGATGAAAATGAAATCATATTTGCACTTGGTATTAGTGAGTACGCAAATTTAAGTATACGCATACTTGTACCTGGTCTAAAATAATGTGGTATTGGTGCACCACATAATGGCAAGCTGTCACCAAGTTTTGATGGCTGGAAAAAAACCCTAATGCCATAATTGTGTCTGATTTACATAATTCAGAATTCTAGTTTTAACAAACTAAAACTTGACCACTTCTCTTCAAATGTCACCACTCAATTTTTTTCCTAATTGTGTTTACACTTAAAGCTTTATTGCTATGAATATTAGGGGTCTAACAATCCATCAGTGTTTATCAATACATGAACTGGTTGATTAATTATCCAATCAGATCAATAGAAAGGCAAAACATTGGTCTTCATCCTCACCTTTAAGCTGTGCTTTAATTTTTTAATTTTTTAATTTTTTAATTAAAGCTAGCTGTAGAAGCAGCAGCCAAGATAAAGATGATATCTTCTCTTCTCTTGGCTTTGTGGACATATTTCAGACAAAGACTACACCAGGGCGGGCCTCTCACCTTGTTTTGCTGACTATAGCTGGATTTTTTAACCATATACAAGTGCCTTATGAGATGGCTTACCAATAAAAATCATTCTTATCTTGCTATAGCTAAAGTTGTGCTGGAAGTGTCTGATACAGGCTCTGTCATTAAACAGAGAAGGAAAAGTCTGCTGTTTAATGCCTTCTTTGATACACTATCTTACATTAGATTTATAATGAAATTATACACTGTCTGAGCTCAAGCAGGACAGCTGCTCTCTTTACATCCCCCTCTTTCTCTTGTTATGAGAATGCTCATAGCAAGAGCGGGCGTTAAAATAAAACTTAATCCACTTATCAAAATAAAGATCGCAATAAATCAAAAATAATGCAAATGCATCACTGTAACATGATACGTCACAGATTTAATCTCATTAAAATCTCATAATTTGCAATGTAACAAAAAGTTACTGTACTAAAATGCAGGTCTTTTTTCTATTTGATTAAAACAAAAAGATTGCATGTTTTATTAAATATGAAACCCTTCAGTAATTAAAGAGCCAAAACTATTTATTTCTGTAAATGTGTGAAATTTGTGCATTAGATAATTTGATATTGAAAGTATGCTCCAACATGGAATTGTATCAAAATCATATCGTGGCAGAATTTGTGATGTTGGAAAATATTGTATCATTGTCCGACACTGTATTGTATCATTATGAAACAGGCAATTTACACCCCTAATACATATAATGCTATGCTGTCTCCTCAAATCAGTATAGAGCTCTGCGGCCCATGGAGAATTCCTTCTGGCATCATTCTATAAAACACTCTGTTCATTTACCTCAGTTGAATTTTTTTATTCTCTGGATTGAATGTGGTGAACTTTGATTTAGCACTACCAGTGGCATATTTTGCACACATGACAATCTGTTTAAATAGGAAAATGTAACAAAGTGATGTAAGTTGATCACTTTCATCTTCAAGTGCATGAAAACAGGAATTTCTCTTGGTGGCAATCAAGCTTTGAATTTGTCAGCCACTATGGTTGTATAGTCCCTACAAACAGCAGCAGAAAATCTAACTTGGAGCGTTGCAAACAGTGTCAACAGCATACTCTTTGAATACTCTGCATTCCTAATGTCAGTATGAAACCAAACATCACATAAAAGCTGTCTGATCTATATTAAGAGGAGTTACACTCACGAGTATTGAGCACAGGATGCCTGCAGCAAAGCATATGCAGAACCATTTAACCCTGGTGCTGTAGCTGAGAGAGCTGGCATCAAGGACCTGGTGAGAACAATGGGAGGATGTCACAAGACAAACCTAACGACCGGCAGAAAGACCCACAAGCTTCCTGACTGATGATTTACACAGATTTGGTAGAGCTAAGCAGATAACATCCAATATAGAGTTTCATCTTAAAACATAAAACCAAACAGCCCAGATCTAAGTTAATGAAAAGGACAAAAGTGAGTACAATATATGTAGGTAAATGACGGTAAAGGTAAAGTTGAAACTGCAGTAGCTCTGGAGGGAAGACTGTTGAGTGAAACTTTAACTTTGCAACCAGTTAATAACTAACAACATTTTTTGGGGGAATAAAAACACAGGATTCAAGTTAGTAACTTACCTTATGCCTTCCTTAGGGTGAATGCATGTGAAAAGTTAAAATACACAACAACAATGTATTAAATGCTGGCAGAAGAATGGAACTGACTTTACTGCTAGCACAACCAAGGCAGTCTCTTCGACTATTTTTAAAAGTAGCAGCGTTGTAACTTTTTATAAATAAAACCTAAATACATACAGGAACTTGGTTTACCTGTATGTATTGTAACTGTAACTATTATTATTATTGTTATTGATAATAATAATAATAATAATAATAACAATAATAATAATAATAATATATTAAAAAATCATAAACTGTCAAAAAGCATGGGAGTTCTTACTACTATTTCTTCAAAAAAAAAAAAAAAAAAAAAAAAGTCGTCATAACATTTTAACATTTTTCCGTTTTGCCTACTCTTGCAGGTATCATATACTGCAAACATATTACTATCCCGCAACAATTTATCTTGTTTTCTTTCAGTACTTTTACTTAGCTAAGACTAGCTTTGGCTTAAAGCGATAACCGAACAGGAAGCTTCAAAGGAATAGAAAACTATTCACTTATCCACGAGCAGATACTTTTCCAAACGCATCACTTTAATTTACCTCAATCTGAAACCAAAACAAATAGTGAAAGTGTAAAATCGCTGCTTACGTCTGGTGTAGTGTTTAAAGAGTGACTGTGTTAACTTGTGACTTCAGCCGAACGCGTCAGTGGCTTTCATAATTACAACGGCTGATAAAAACGAAATACAACGAATAAATTTTAATTATTATTGTCAAAATATATATATGACATATTTCTTAAATGGCAAGGGGTATTTCTACAAATTATTAAGCCACTTTCAGTGTCAGTTTTAACTACGACAATCAGACGCATTGGGCGTCAAGTCATCAATTTACACGGTCACTCTTTAAATCGAAACACTTCTGGACGCTACGGGGCTAACCAAGTCACATTTGCTAACGACTACTCACTGTAAAAGGTATCATATTAGCATTGACAGCAGTTGTCTAAAAGTAACATTACAACCATCAACGCAACTAGCTTAGCTTTGGCATATTTAAATAGCCTATTCAGTAACGTTTAATCCACGTAATCAACATTAGCATTAGCAGCATATACTGTCAAACTGTATGTAGCTAACTACCTGAGCGGTGAGACCCAACTCCTCGTTATCCTCTTGGCCGCTTAGCACACGACGAAGCTTATCCATCGCTAGAAACTTTCTAGCAAAATGGTCTGAGAAAACCTGAATTCCAACTTTTTATTTTTCCGCCTGTATGTCCGCTGTTTGTGTCTGTAAGTTTTGATAACAGTGGAAGTAGAGTTTGACTTCCTGCCTTTCTCGACGATATAATGATGCATTCACGTGATGTCGGAAAACGTGAAAATCCATGTATTGGTGCAAGAATTACAGAGTAACATTGCGTACCAATGTAAATATTGACGTCATGGTCGAAAATTTAGGTTAATTTACCACATTACATTATCTCTTTACCGTAAAAATGTATTTTTTGTGGTAATATTTGATGCCATAGATTGTGTTTGTAGCTATCACTTTTTCTCCTTGAAACCTGTAAACACAGCACACAAGTATGTCTGTCTCCAACGGGGTACTTCTAACGTAGCTTGAGTGCTGCGTTTATTGCCAGAAATTTGTTCCAATAGCAGACCACAACTCAGCGTGTAGACAAATTTTCTTCTCTTCTTCCCCTGAATATTAGCCCAATTTAAGTTTGGAAATGATTGGAAATGATTGGTCGTAGTTGCCTTACCTTGTCTCCGATTAAATAAATAAGAAAGATGAAATATAAACAAACACAACTCGAGAAATAATATTGTAAGGAGATAAAGTATGTATGTGGATATTGTTAAATTCAACATACGAAAATATCTGTATCAAAATACTGGGCTTAAATAATATAATATAATATAATATAATATAATATAATATAATATAATATAACACACAGTGCCTTTAAAAAGTATTAACCCCCTTGGATGTTTTAACCTTTTCTTGATTTTCTGAATCAATACACTGCAAATTCTTTTCAAAAATGATTTAAATTTCCATAGTTTGAATCTAATTTTAATTGTTATAGGGAGTATCAAAATGTGTTGACTCTCAAGAGTTTTTTTCAACAGCGCTAATCCTTTTCCACTGCAAAAATACACAGGCTGGAGTCTGTAGAAACTCTTAAAAACACATTATAAGCAGTATTTACACAAAAAAGGGGCAAACAAGTGCAAATTGTGAAAAACGATGGCAAGTGTACATATTAACACTGCTACATTACATAGCCCCTATTTTCAAATGGAAAGCAAGCTATCAATCTGACTAGTGTCTTATTACATATCCTGTAGCCCTGTCGCCATCTAGTGGACATAAATGGGCAGTACAACAGTTAACTCTAAGTACATAGCATGCTGTGCTATCTGTGTCCTCCTGACATTACCATGCTTGGTAATTGTACCAGCTTATCTTGTGCTGGGGGTGTTTTGACCAAATCAAGGCATAACTCAAGCATTAGCTAACACTACAAAAGATACTGGATGTTCTGGATACATTTCAGAGGGGGGGAATTTGTAAATTCCATTCTTAATGTATTAATTTATTTGTCTCTAAAGAAACAGTCTTATTACACTAGTTATTTTCTATGGAAGTAGATCAGGTAATTCCCAACCATTAACATCTGGGTCTGCTTTCAACCTCCTGGCAAAGACTTAAAAGTAAATAAATGTCTCACATGGGGTTTGATCAATTCTTCCATTCCACCATGGAGCATGAGTCTAACGTGTGATACAGCACGTGTGTCAAGGCTGCAGTATATTGTTGCCTTGTTTTATCAAGCGCACAAGTGGCGCCAACCAAGATGCAGCTATGTGAGGCTTTTGACTTTGGGTCACACTGCCCTTCTAAGGGACATGCTCATTGACTCAGCAGTTAAGCCTGCAGAAGTCTTCTTTTTAATGATCCTTAAATACACAGCAGTTACAGACACAAGGGCTAGGGCACATCATGAAAAGGAAAGGGTGGCACTGGAAACACAACAAACCAAATCACTGTGAATCTTCAAGGTAAATGCTGTGACTCTCAGAAAAAAACTACCACAAACATGCAAAACACTGGTGCCTTAACATAAAATTTAAAACAGGGCCATGTAAGCAGACACAACAGCAAGATAATCTTTTTGACTCTTGTTATGAATATGCATAGTGTACATTCAACATTCAACATCCAACAGCTGCATGGACCTTATTTTTCACCTTTGGAGTTGTTCATGTGGTTAAAATCTCAGAAGACATTATTCTAGTGTTAGAAAAAAGCAGTAAAAAGAAATGGTTATGAAGACAGCTATAAAATATCGATATTGAAGTTTTTAAGGAACACATTTAGGCTAAAAGAGAGGTCATTGTGTCTTAGGAGAAAGTTTAGTTTAGTTTGTAATCTCCACTCCACTTCATCCTAAAGTTGCTCAAAGGGGTTAAGGTCAGGGCTCTCTGCAGGCCAGTCAAGTTCCTCCACATCAAGCTCATCAAACCATGTCTTTACAGTCCTTGCTTTGTGCACTGGGGCACAGTCATGTTGGAATAGCAAAGGGCCTTCCCCAAACTGTTGCCACAAAGTTGGAAGCATAGTATTGTTCAAAATGTCATGGTATGCTGAAGCATTAAGACTGACCTTCACTTTGGATAAGGGGGCCAAGTCCAAACCCTGATGGACAGCTCCATACCTTTATCCCTCCTCCACCGAACCTTACAGTCGTCACAGTACAGTCAGGCAGGAAACATTCTCTTGGCATCTTGCGGTTTCCACCGCAACAGTCCAGTGAAATCAGCAGAACATTGGCAACTTGCACCATGAGCCTTAGCAGCCGTCTATCCCTCTCTGTGATTTTACATGGTCTTTCACTTCAAGGCTGAGTTGCTGTTGTTCGTCACTGAGCTCTTCAGAACAACCTATTTTGTATAAAGACAGTTTGCAAATGGTGGCTGCACGGCATTCTCATGTGCTACAGGCCTGATTGAAACACATGAAATCAATAATGAACAGGTTTGACTGAATGCTTTTGTCCATATCGTGTAGTTTAAATAAAGACGTCACTTATTGTTAAGTTAGTTTCTTATTTATTACCTTGTCACTTTGCCAGCATTTGAGTACCTTATTTTAAAGTGCTACTAATAACAGCAGAATAAAGTCAAGTCCAGTACCAGCCTGCAAATATTGTTTATTCCTTTTGATTTTTTTTCACTTACCAATCTCTACAGAGGAAATTCACCAGAGCTCAGTCATTTCAACTCTCTGTGGAAGACACAGCCCCATTTTATTTGTGATCTGAATGTTTTAATTCACAAGTTCTCTGAGTCATATTTTCATCTGTGCACACAATGATGAACTGTGAACAGTGTCCTTGAATTTATGTGGTAAGACCAAATGTCCTTCTGTATAGATCATAAAACCCTAAATTTTACCCAACAGTCAGGGCAGCATCCGTTTCCTTGCAGCAATGTAAGTTTTCATGGGTCAAAGACATGAATGTCTGCAGCACTTCAAATAAATATTTTATAATTGATGCATGAGATTTTACAGTATTCGCAAGTACTTCCTCATTGTACAAGTTGTTGAAAACTTCAATAGACGGAAAAGCATATGTACTGAAAAATTTCCATCAACCTTACAAACTTCTTGATTATTTCATATGTGCAATAAAAGCCAATAAAAATCAAAAACAGAAACAGACATTAACAATGCATTCAGAAAGTATTCAGATCCCCATCTCTTTAAAACTTTATGTTGCAGTCTGATACTACAATCACTCACATTATTTCCCCCTCATTACTCTACACTCTGTGCCTCTTAATATCAAAGTGAAACAGAATTTTAGAAATTTTTGCACATTTATTACAAAAACCAAACTAGCAGGAGAGGTGACCAAGGACCTGATGGTCACTCTGACTGAGCTCCAGAGATTCTGTGTGGGAATGGGACAAAGTTCTAGAAGAACAACCATTACTGCAGCCCTCCACCACTGGACTTTATGGCAGTGACAGAACACATGAAAGCTTGCTTGCAAAAATTAACCTGAAGGACTCTCAGACTGTAAGGAATAAGATTCTCCAGTCTGATGAAACTAAGATTGAAGTGTTTGGCCTCAGTTCTAAACGTTATGTCTGAAGGAAACCAGGCCCTGCTCATCACCTGCCCAGTACCATCCCAACAGTGAGGCATGGTGGTGGCAGCATCATGCTGTGGGGGTATTTTTCAGCAGCAGAGATTGGGAGATTGGTCAGGCTTGAGGTAAAGCTGAATGGCACAAGGAGATGTAATGAGAGGTTGTGCAAAGAAAAAATGGCAGACAATTTCTCAGTACAGGTATGCAAAGCTTGTTGTGCCATATTCAAATAGACTGAGGCTGTAATTGTTTAAAGAGAAGTAAATCTCTTTACTGTGTATGTGAGAAAACTGTCCCATTACTGTTCCTTTCCCTTTGGTTGTAGACATTACTGTATATGTAAAGGATGTGAAATTTCAGTACAAACCCACATTCTGCCTTTTTTAAAAATGTGTGTTTAGGAATTCCTTTGTGATTTTAGGATTTATTATGACTTGCCATGGCTAAACCTTTCTGGCTTTGAATGAACAGACCCCCATCAGATGACAGAAAGAAAGAAACAAGACAGATGAGGTGTAACTGATTGCTGTTTGTTGTAGATCTGACATAAAGCACAGCCCTCTCTTTGCACACGCATCTTTTAATGAGAAGCTAAGTAGTCTATCAGGTGGCACTGGGAAACTCTGTTCCCTTAGATGAAGACTATTGGCAGCAAAATAGATTTAAAGATATCCTAAATGTGCTAATACACACGATTTAGAGGAAACTTCTCCCTGCTCTCTATTTTTGGACGTTTCCAGACAGAAGAAGAATGTGGAGCTCGCTGCCTGCCGTCGGTTTTCTTTCTGTTTTATTCCTCTATGGATGTAAGTGCGCTACAGGTTTCGTCTGCCCGCGAGTCTGCCGCTGTTTCTCCACAACCATCAGATGCAACAACGTGACAGAAGGATCAATTCTTACGAAGGATCATAGAGATAAAAGACTGTAAGTTCAGATTTACTAGATTTTGACAAACCAACCTGGTGAGGCAGGCTAAGTGGTGCGCACATGAACAGATAGCTTTAACGTAGAGACTAAAGCAGCTGATTGAAGAGTGGTCAGGCTCTACTGTTGCAGATCAGTCTTTTCAGCTCATTTTCACCACAATCATAGCAAACATTATTCATAAGTTTATGTTTATCAAAGCAAACCCCCGCCCCATAAAGGATTATCCAGTGCGTAATTACGCATGGAACAAGTTTACAATAAAGACGCACTGGCAGCTTTAAATGTAGAAATTAAACTTGTATGTGGTGTTGCCTGTTGGAGATTGTCTTTGTTTTTTACTCTTTAAAAGGGCCAACTTTCAAAGGCATCGACTGTACCTGGTTGATTTGCAGGAACATTTTCTGTGCACTTCTCCCAAGTTCAAAAGAAACACGTTGGTCAGAGACATCGTGCTAGCTCAGTAATCATACATCAAACGGGAGCAGGTCCTGGTACCAGCTTTGATTGTCTCATTGGGGGAAAGCTCTCGAATGAAGCCTCTGATTGTCCCCTTTAGCCATACAGAAAGCACACAGGATAAGTAGTTTTCTCTTAAAGATGCCCTGATATCATTCCAAAAAGTAACGATAAAAGAAAATGCAAAGCATGTCTGTTTTTGTAAATCCCTTTTCATGCACTTTACAGTTGCATAAAAGCTTTTTGTTTTTCTGCCAATATACTTGCAGAAAAGGAAATGCATCTTAAATTTCACAGTAATGTTGAGACCATAGTTTGAGTCAAGGGGTGGCTTTCGGCAAGCCCTTAATATTTTCTCAAAAGCCCTGAATCTTTGAGTATTATGAGGGATAAATGCAAAATAAAAAGATGATAAACAAATATACTCTGCTAATCAGAACATGAGACTATAATTTGTGTAGCTAAACTGGCAAAATTAGACAATTTTTATAACTTCTAACACAGTTTGCACACTAGTGTAAAGTTATTACACGGCATTGTACAAAATATGAACATTTTCTGCCTTTTTAGGAATAAATATATATCTAGAGCCACACATTTAGTACAGAACAGAGCCAATTCTTAAACTCACAGTATGTAAAGTTCAGCCATGCTGCCCACGCCATAGGCACTGATGCAACCCCATACCATTAGAGATGCAGGCTTTTCAACTGTGCACTGATAACAAGCTGGAAGCCCCCTCTCCTCTTTAGTTCACAGGACATGAGTTCCATGGTTTCCAAAAAGAATTTCAAACTTTGATCCATCTAACCACAGAACAGTTTTCCATTTTGCCTCAGTCTATTTTAAGTGAGCTTTGGCTGAGCTTTGGCCCGGGGGACGGCATTCTTCCTGGATCATTTTCACATATGAACATCTAATTTTGACCTTTGGTGTTGTCCCTTGCGCACAGAGATTTCTCTGACTCTTGGAATCTATTGATAATATCATGTACTGTAGGTGGTGGGATATTCAAAGTCTTTGTAGTTCTACTTTGAGGAATTTTTTTCTGAAAATCTGCAACAATTTTTTTCTTGTTGAACCTCTTCCCATCTTTACTTCTGATAGACTGTGCCTCACTAAAATGCTCCTTTTATACCCAGCCATGTTACTGACCTGTTGCCAATTAACCTTAGCTGCAAAATGCTCCTCCGGCCCCTTACTTTTCCAGCTTTTTGTTGCCCCGCCCCTACTTTTCTGAGATGTGTTGCTGCCATCAAATTCAAAATAAGATAATGTTTTTCATGAAATGGTTAAATGTCTCACATCAACATCTGACAAGTTTATGTTCTATTGTAAATAAAATAAAGGTTTATGAGATATGCAAATCATTGCAGCGCTCTAACTTTTTTGGAATTGGGGTTGTAATTATAATTCAGAAACATGAAAATATAAACCAGTAAAAACTATTAATAGACCAGTACTGTAGACTGAAAGACATCTGCCTCTGAGTTATATTTATATTTTCTGTTTCATGCTGAAGCGCTGCAGCCATCACACTCTGTTGTTAGAAAACAGAACGTCCTGCATGTGTACAACGTAATCACCTGTGAAGAAAATGTCAAGTTGATCTCACACGGTCGACTTAAACAGAGCATCCTCTAAATGAAAGATGACTCTCAGCCTCAGAACTCAAATGTGGAGTTCACCACATCGTCAGAAGCCTTCAAGGCTTTAAGTCTTGACCTCTCTCCCGCTAAATCACTGAACCTTGAGTCTTTTGTGATAAGTGTGCGGGCACACCAAGGCCAACAGCTTCATGCATGAATCAAACAACACACATCACTACAGCAAATTTGTGTTTAATGAAATGATGAAACTTACAGCATATCAAAGTGTTTGTATTTGTTTTGCCACATTTTATGAGCCATAATTCACACAAGAGTTGCAACAACAAAAGGTTAGACGTTCTGTGATAGAGGAAAAGTTCATGGTTTGTCTTTGCCCACTTGGCATGGCTGATAACCAGATATTTTGAATTCATACATTTCTCTTTTCTCCTTTTTTTACAGGTTTCTGTATGACCTGTCCTTGCAAACAATTTCCAGCCATTCATTTGAGGGCTTGAGAGGAGTCCAGAGGATGTAGGTATCATTTTGGCTCTGATAAACTGACAAAAACACCACAGAAGTTAGAAAATTTATGTGTTGCCCAATTCATACTTAACGCCTTTCCCCCCAGGTAGTCACTAGATTTGTCTACAGATACTAAAATAAAACTTAGAACAACACATGAATATGACATTCCTCTACAAGAGCAGCAATAGGGCTGTGCATACATTATATGGACAAAAGTATTTGGCCACACCTGTTAATTATTGATTCCAGAAGTTTCAATCAGACCTGTTGCCATGGGTGAATAAAATCATTTGTGATAAAAAAAAAATGTGTTGTTCTGAAGAGCTCAGTGACTTCAATCATGGTACTGGAATGGATGCCACCTTTGCAATAAGACACCTCATGAAATATCATCACAGCTGGATAATCCACAGTCACATATAAGTTACATTGTTAGAAAGTGGAAGTGTTTAGAAACAACAGTAACTCACACCAAGCAAAATCACAGAGCGGGATCTGTGAAGCGGTTCTGAACTTCCACTGGCATTAATGTAAGCATAAAAACTGTGTGGCAGGGGCTTCATGGCTTGGGTTTCCATAGCCGAGTAGCTGCATGCAAAACTCAAATCATCAATACCAATGCCATGCGTGGGATGGAAAGGTGTAAAGCACACTGACACTGGACTGGAGCGGTGGAAACTGCAAGAGAACATGAACTGCCAGACTGCATTGTGTCGACTGTGAAGTTTGGTGGAGGAGGGATAATAGTATGAAGTAGTATAATAGTATAGTATAGTAAAGTAAGTATAGTATAATAGTAAGAAGATGGCTGTCATAGCAGCTAAAGGGGGACAAACTCAATATTAAAGTACACGAATTTGAATACAATCTCAGTACAGTTGTTCTGTTGGTGTAGTGTTCAGCAGGCTGAATAGTTTTGTCCATATAGTATGATAACATTTCTATCCTTTGGTTGTATTGAAGTGAGGCCCCATTACCAAATCCTTTGGGTAAGGGTATGACTCACTTCACTGAAAAGTTCTTTGTGTTTTAATCTAACAGTAAACCTTCTCCCTCCTCTTTCCCTGAATGATTTTTGGATTAATTTCATTTCTTTGTTTCTGCTCTTTGCTCAGTGAGATTACTCAGAGTGTAACCCTGGAAACCATCGAGGCGTTAGCGTTTAATAACCTCCCCAACCTCTCTGAAATGTAAGTTCTTTCAAACTCAGTTAAGTAATAGTTACTGTTTAAAGCACGTTTAACTGATGCTCTTTTTTTGGGTGGCAGCTCAATCCAGAACACCAGGAGTCTGATGCACATTGGCAAGAAGACGTTTAACAACCTTCCCAAACTACGTTACCTGTAAGAAACTTTTATTTTTGACATACAGATGAATATTAGAATGAGCCATGTTTATTTATGATTCACGTAGTCAGACAAAAAAGAGCATTTCTTGTGAGATGAATTCAATAGTAGACACATGCTGTTTCACACTGCTCCTATACCAAACTGAATTTCTACAGCATATCAGTCTCTCAGTGATTTGTTGTTGGCAAAGTTTGAACAGTGTCTGCAGTTTGGTGATATTTAACATTCTTTTCATCTGTTGAAATCGTCCTCCCTTTTCACTAAACCAGTGGTTCTTAACTGGTGGGTTGGGATCCAAAAGTCGCAGAGCTGTTTTCAGTGGGTCAATTTGAGTCTGGAAAAAAAAATGGTGCAAAAAGCCAATGAGGTTCTGAAGCCCTCAGTTGTTGCTTCAGAACAAACTAACATTTGCAAGGTTAGGTAATTGTATCCATGTAGGTAAAATGTTCAAGCTTTTGTCAAAGGAGTGATCGGTTCAATACATCGGTTTAGGGCACTGACGATTTGGTTCAGATCGGGACCCAAAAGTGAGCACGACTAGAGGTCTGAAAAAAAAAAGGAGGCAAAAGTGCTGAAGACCTTTTGGGACATGCAGCGATACCTTTTATTTTACCCTGTTTTACAGTGAAATTGGGTAAATTTAAATGTTTGATCAATATTTCAACTAATTTATCCCCTCTCCTTGCAAGAAATGGCTATTTTTCCCATGATAATGAAGTAATTTCACAAGCTCTCTGGAAAATTGGCAAAAATTGACACATACTGATGAAAGAGGGTATAAAATGTATATTTCTTTGATCATTTTGTTGCTCTTTTTTCGTTCGTTTATTTAATCGTTTTTTCTTGTTTTTCGTTAGTTTTTTCCCATCGTTTTTCATCGTTCATTTTTTCATTCGTTTTTTGTCGTTTGTTTTTTCGTATATTGTTTTTCGTCCTTCATTTTTGTTCGTTTTTTCGATAATTTTTTTTATCCTCCATTTTTTGTCGATCGTTTTGTGCTTTTTATTTTTTATATCAGGTGTTTTGGTGCAATCATGCTCCAAACTGCATCATATTCAATGAACTAAACGTGTTATTGAAAATTTTTTGGAAACTTGGGAAGTGATCTGTCGTAAGACAGACTGTATGGGTCCTGAGCCCGGACCAGTTGGGAACCACTGATTTAGAGTATTAGCATTAATGAAAAACTGTGACATATATGAGGATGACTAAGTAGAGCAGACTTTGCACTGAGAAACTGTCAAGTGGGCAGGATAAAAACAAAATGAATTTTTAAAATGATTTGAATAACTGTAATGTATGTATTCATTTAGTACTCTGTATTGGTGGGTGCCCAAATCTAAGTACTTATTCTTGTTCTGAAAAAATGATTTCTGTTTGTCTTTGCATTAACAGGAGCATTTCAAATACAGGGATCACAGTTTTTCCTGACATCATGTCCATCAATTCTCTTGAATCAGAGTTTATCTTGTAAGTATACCCATTAAAAAGCTGCAGACACATGGAAAAAACATTGAGTTTCAATGAGGTGTCTTTCTTTTGCAGGGATATCTGTGACAACTTGTATCTATTGGAAATACCCCCAAATACATTCACTGGAATGACTAAAGAGTATGTTACTATGTAAGTGATTCACTCCTTTTATTGCATTGTTCTGGGCTTTAGTTTTAAAAAAAATGTTAGTGATAAACTATCACAAGTCCTCTTTTTAACCTTGATATCTCTGATTATAGGAACCTGTTCAACAATGGTGTCAGAGAAATACACAACTATGCCTTTAATGGGACAAAGATAGATAAGCTGTATGTTTTAATCTCTCCTTTTTCCCTTACTTAAAGGTACATTTCTGCTCTCAGAGCTTCAAACTTCAGTGTCATTACTCTGATCTGTGTCTGATTATTTCAGGGTACTAAAGAATAATCGAAACCTCAGAGTGATCCACAAAGATGCTTTTAAGGGCGCCACAGGCCCTGGAGTGTTGTAAGTATTATTTTTGAATCTCTTGACAGTGTCTTAATGCAACATTTTTTAAGATTTATGTAGGAAAGGAAGACAAAGGAGTAAGATGTCTGTAAAAGTGACCTTTAAAATAAAATCGTAGATAAGCTTTTTATGTCACTGTGCCTTTGAGGGGCACAAAGAGATTTATGTCTTAAGTGCCTTCCTCTATCTACACTTTCCTTACAGCAACTATAAAAAGTATTCACCCTCTTTGATGTTAGTGACTATAAAAAGTTTGATGTTTTATCCTTTTACTGAATTTAGAAATCATCATGGTCAATATAATTTGGTGCTTTTGACCCCAAAAAAAGCAACAAAAAACTCTTTAATGTCAAAGGGAGCACAGATTTTTACAAAGTAATGTCAATCAAATAAAAGTATGTAAGGTAAAATAAGTGACTGCATAAATATTCATCTCCTGAAAGTAACTGACCTCATTCAACAGAGGTCCAGCCAGCTGGTGCTAGTAGTCTCACAGTCAGTGAAATGGGGATCACCTGAATACAATGAATGTGTCTCAACAGACTGTAGTATAAAGACACCTGTGTCTGGAAGGTCCACTCACTGGTTAACCAGTATTCCTGGCTACCATTACACCATGAAGACAAAAGAACACTCCAAGTAACTCAGAGAAAAGGTTGCTGCAGGAATGGATATGAAAAAAATGTCCAAGGCGCTGAACATCCCCCAGAGTTCAGTTAAATCCATCATCAAGAAATAGAAGAAAAATGGCACGTGTAAATCTGCCTGGATCAGGCCGTCCTCACAAACTAAGTGACTGTACAAGAAGGAGACAAGTGAGAGACCACCAAGACCCCTCCTACTACTCTGTAGGAGTAACAAGGTTCAGCAGCTGAGATAGGAGAGACTCTGCACACAACATCTGTGGCCTGAGCATGAGGGAGACTCCATGGTCACGTGGGAGAACGTTCTTTAAAATGAATGCATCAAAATGTAGGGAAATCCTGGAGGACAATCTTATTCAGTCCGAAGAGAACTACGGCTTGGGAGAAGATTTATTTTCCAGCAAGACAATGACTCAAGGCAAACCGCAAAAGCTACACAGAAATGCTTTAAAATCCAGACCTCAATCAAAACATAATTTGTGGCTGGACTTGAAAAGGGCTGTTCGAGCATCTTAAGTGATGATAAGCAGGAATAGGCATTGTATGCTTGAAAAAGCAGCATGGAGTGAATGAAAGAAGACTATAAATTGGCACTGGCCAGATCTGGAGAAAAGGCAGTTTCATGTCGGACAGCATCATCTGCAGAAATAGGAGGAATAAAAGAGGACCAATAATTGAGCCTTGAGGAACACCTGCACTAATGTCAGTGAGAGTTGTGTGTGAAATTTGAAGTCTTCTCCCTGAAACAAATTGATAGTTATTCCCTTGTTGACATACTTGATTTAAAAGGGTGATTTTGGTTGATTTGATGTTGTAAAATAGGGTACATCTAGTTTAATGAGGGTCTTGTTCCTCTGTGGGTTCATACTGTTGTCTGTTTTTGTTGCACAGGGATGTTTCTGCGACAGCCCTCTCTAAGTTACCAGAACATGGACTAGAGTCTGTTCTGGTGCTGTTGGCTCAGTCAGCCTACGCTCTGAAGAGTCTTCCTCCTTTGCAGGGCCTGTGGAGCCTACGAGAGGCTCATCTCACTTACAACAGTCACTGCTGTACACTGCTGAGCTGGAACAACCACAGGTGATTACTGCTGAGCATTTCAGAGGCTCACTAAGGAGCAATGTGTGTTTGTATGCCATTCTGCTGTAATACAGTCCTTTATCATATAGTTAAATCAAAAACAAAACTCTGATTGGAGAACAGTTTAACTATAAGTTCCTCCAACTAGTTATTTTGCAGATATGTTTGTTTTTCTGATATTGTATATATCAGTCAGTTCTAATGATATCGTTTTTAAGTTATGGTGGTGACATGTTCACATGATTCCTTTTCATCTCTACAGGGACTTTCCCATTAATCCTGCACTGAGTAACAGCTCTACAAATTGTGATGAGAGTGACCCATCTGCAAGGTAAAATAAATTCACTTTGTTTTTCTGCTTCTGAACAAGCTGGTTTAACTGAGTGGAGGTCTGATGACCCTCAGGGGGGTCCTGGACCCAAGGTTGGGAATTAGATGGAGCTGGTAGCCCCATAGCTAGCTTTATCTTCATGCACCCTGGGGAAAAATCCATCCAAACCTTGCCCCTAAGCCCAAAAGCTGGTTGTGCCACCCTTGGAAGCAACAGCTGCAAGCAAGTGTTTGCCATAACTGTCAGTGAGTCTTTTACATTGCTGTGGAGGAATTTTGGCCCACTCTTCTTTGCAGAGTTGTTTTGATTCAGGAGGGTTAGGAGGGTTTTCGAACATAAACAGCCTGTTTAAGTTTATGCCACAACATCTTAATTGGCTTTAAGGCCAAAATTTTTTGGCCAGGCCACTCCAAAACCTTCTTTATTATGCCATTCAGAGGTAGACTTGCTGGTGTGTTTCAGATCATTGTCCTGCTGCGTATTCCAAGTGTACTTGAGTTTGTGGTCATTAACTGATGGAAAAACATTCTCCTTCAGGATTTCAGCAGATTCCATGAATTACAACAAGTGGTCCAGATCCTGAACCAGCAAAGCAGCCCTAGACCATCACACAACCACCACCATGTTTGACTGTTGGTGTGAAATGATGTGTTTGTTTTACTCCAGATGTAACGGGACATTCGACTTTTATCTCGTCAGTCCACAGAGTATTTTCCCTAAAGCCCTGGGGATCATCAAGATGTTTTTGGAAAATGTGAGATGAGCCTTTGTGTTCTTTTTGGTCAGTAGTTTGACCTTGGAACTCTCCCATGAATGCCATTTTTGCCCAGTCTCTTTGTCTGCATTGAACCATGAACACTGACCGTAAGTCCAGTGAGGCCTGCAGGTCTTTAGATGGTGTTCTGGGTTCTTTTGTGACCTGCTGGATTAGTTGTTGATGTGCTTTTGGGAGTAATTTTGGTGGGCTGGCCACTCTTAGGAAGGTTCACTGTTCCAAGTTTTCTTTATTTGTGGATAATGGCTCTCACGGTAGTTCCCTGGAGTCCCAAAGCCTTAGAAATGGCTTTGTAACCTTTTCCAGACTAAAAGAAAGTCTTGACTTTGTTTCTCATCTGTTCTTGAATTTCTTTCAATCGTGGCATGATGTTTTGCTTTTTGAGATCTTTTAGCCCAATGTTTCTCAACTGATCCAGCCTCAGGACCCACCAATCTGTCAACAATGAATATGTTGCAGTTTGGAGCATGACTGAACCGCACCTGATACAAAAAAAGGACAAAACTGGCAAATGTCATACCCTCTTTCCCCATCATTATATGTCAATTTTTGCCAATTTTCCAGAGAACTTGTGAAATTACTTCATTATCATGGGAAAAGTAGCCATTTCTTGCAAGAAGAGGAGATAAATGAGCTGAAAAATTGATCAAACATTTAAATTTACCCAATTTCACAGGTATCAACCATGTCGAATACGGACTTCAAGACTTTTGCCACTTTTTTTCAGACACTTAGTTGCGACCCACTTTTGGGTCCCAAACCACCAGTTGAGAACCACTGTTTTAGCCTACTTCATTTTGCTAGACACATTCTATGATCTCTTGATTCAGCAGGCCTGACTGTAATCGTTCTGGCTGTAGCAAATGAATTAGAACTCAGCTTTCCAAAAAACTGTGGTTAATCACAGTTAATTCATGATTTAACGAGGGCAGGGAGGGTTACTTTTTCCCCATAGGGCCAGGTAGGTTTGGATGTCTTTTTTCCCTTATGAAATGCAACCATCATTTAAAAACTGCATTTTGTATTTACTTGGGTTATCTTTGTTGAATCATAAAATCTGTTTGATGATCTGAAACATTTAAGTGTGACAAATGTGCAAAAAACTAAGAAATCAAGACTGTGGCAGATACTTTTTCACAGCACTGTAACTTGCTGTTGTTTCGGCTTTTTGCCGCATGTTTGTTCCAATTCAATTGCATTTGTTTCGGCTTTTGCATTTGCTCTTCAGTTTGCACCATTCCTAAATATGTTTTGTGTTTGTCTTAGTGAAAGTTTAGCTATTTCAGGTGTCACTGATTGATTTCCCTTGTTAACCGCCATAAATACTTGATCTAATAAACTGATGATGGATCAAATAAAACAGGACCTTTGCCTATGTGGTTTAAGTTTGAGCATGGAGTAAAAACAAAAGTAAAACTTGTTATTGGGATGATTTTTCATAACTCATCCAACAACATGAAAATGTCTGCATTGTTGACCTTAAAGGACAGTGTCGGTTGTTTATACCATGAGAGAAAACTCTTGACAAACTGTAATAAATCTGTAGAAGTGTTTTTTTTAACCAGAACATTTTCTGTTCTTTTCCCTGTTCGTTAAAATCAGGGTTCAGCGTGTAATTGGTGGATCAGCAGATGGTACTCCAACGAAGAATATGCCATTTTTCTCAGACACTGGTCTCGGTATGGACGATGAAGGTTTTGGAGACTTGAATTTCCACTATCCAGAACTCGACTTCTGTCAGAGCAGACCAACTTTAGTTTGCACTCCTGAAGCAGACGCTTTCAACCCTTGCGAGGACATTGCAGGCTTCAGTTTCCTCAGGGTTGCCATTTGGTTCATCAACATTCTGGCCATCACAGGAAACCTGACCGTGCTGCTGGTTTTTCTCTGCAGCAGGAACAAGCTGACGGTGCCTCGCTTCCTTATGTGCCACCTGGCTTTTGCAGACCTCTGCATCGGGGTCTACCTGATGATGATCGCCATTGTGGACCTGCGCACACGTGGTCACTACAGCCAGCATGCTATAGAGTGGCAGACAGGGCCTGGATGTAGCGCTGCAGGCTTTCTGTCTGTGTTTGGAGGGGAGTTGTCCGTTTACACGCTCTGCTCCATCACCCTGGAGCGCTGGCACACCATCACCAACGCTCTGCAGGTTGAACGCCATCTTGTTCTCAAGCAGGCGGCCAGTGTAATGCTAGCTGGTTGGCTGATCTGTCTTGGGGTAGGTATACTTCCTCTGATTGGTGTCAGCAGTTACTCCAAAGTCAGCATGTGTTTACCGATGGACATAGAGACTCCTCTGGCTCAGGCCTTCATCATTGTAATCCTGCTCTTTAACGTGGCTGCCTTCGTCGTTGTGTGTGCGTGCTATGTGCTCATCTATCTGGCCGTAAAGAACCCAGAGTTCCCCAGAAGAAATGCCGACACAAAGATCGCAAAGCGCATGGCTGTGCTCATCTTTACAGATTTCCTCTGCATGGCGCCCATCTCCTTCTTCGCCATCTCTGCTGCCTTTAAAGTCCCCCTCATCACTGTGACAAACTCCAAGATCCTCCTGGTCCTCTTCTTCCCCATCAATTCTTGTGCCAACCCGTTCCTTTATGTAATCTTCACTAAGGCTTTCAGGAAGGACGCGCACCAGCTCATGAGCGCCATGGGCTGCTGTAAAAACAAGGCCAATGTTCACCGTATGAAGGCCTGCGGAAATGCCATCAAGAGCAACCTGGGATCGAATCATAAAAGCCCAGGAACAGGAAGGTCACAGCAGAGCCGGCACCTAAAGGAGGACGGAGAACTCACCTGAAAGAAAAAAGACATGCAGAACTCTTTTACACTGTTTATAGGACAATAAGAGAAAAGAAAGTGGGAACAAAAAGCTCATGCTGGATTTAGAGCAAACTGTTCCTTTATATAATGAAGAGGCTGATGTGACATTTGCTGCACTGTTAGAAAGTCTCATATTCTTTTATGGGGAGTCATTACAGTACAATGAACTCATTTACATAAACCAGATCTGGTGACTCTGCTGTGACATTTGGGTGTCTTTTCTATCAAGTCTGACATGATTTCATCCTCTAGATAGACAGTTTTCACAGGAGAATCTTAACATTATAAAGTAGGCTCAGTATATTTGATGGCTCTGCCCAATGAATGAAAATCAGAACCAGACAAGAATTTAGGGTTGTTGCAAAATAGACTTAAGGAAATGCAACATCAAGAACAATCTAGGGCTGTCAGAGCAGATGGATTAATCGTGATTAATTCAGGTCCAGAATTACTGCATACATTTTATCAACTGCAACCAATCACATACTTTTTTGCCCCTCAGCTGATGTAGCGCCCCCCTGCAATGTTATTTTAATTTTAGACACTAGTTAAACTCGGTTGAATAAATTACATGGAAAAATGCTCACAGTCACGGAGCCCCAGACATGACATGGTCAAAAAAAAAAAAAAAATGTGGCCACTATATAGCTATAACGTGCACATGAAATGCTAATTCATGACCACAAAATACTAATTCATGGCCACGAAATACTAAATTGTAGCCACAGAGTAGGTATAATGTGCGCACAAAATACTAATGAATAATATTATCATTCCTGGACAGCTGGGTAAGCAAATCGAGCGCACCTTCTCTAAGGTCTAAGGTAGAGGCAGTAGAGGGGCTAAAGATACACGATGGATGTGTAGGCTGTGTGTCAGCCGGTTGGTCAGGTATTCAGTCAAACAGAGATGTGTCAGTCATGGACAGAGGTATAGCACCGGCATTTTTCTTGTTATTTTGATGATGGACCAAAGGGACTAGTTAAGGACATGAACAAAATCAACAAAATTTCCACTAAAAGTTCAGAATTTCTTTTTTTTTTTAAACCTCATAAATTTCCTACACTTTCAAAGAAGTTTTCAAACATTTCTTTGAAATTCTTAAACCTAGTTTAAAGTATCCAATTAGAAGGGCCACAAAATTTTCTTCAAGTATTCAGAAAATGTTTCAGTCAAAATTTATCATAAAGTCTAAACATACTAAACACAATTTTCCCCAAAAAGCCACATAAATTCCTAAAACTTCTCAAGTAAATTCACCAGAATTTCCCCTAAAATGTATTATTACATTTCTAAATTGATTTCCCAAATAACACAAAATTCCCCCGACAACCCAAAAAATTCCCTGAAATTTCCTTGAAAATTCCAAATCCCCAAAACAAAATCCAATAAAATTTCCAAAAATACAACGTATAAATTTCCCAAATTTCTATGAGAATATCCATTGATTTGAAAGCACCCCTCACCAAAAAAAAATCTGCATAAATTAAACATTAAAACATAAACATTATGCATAAATTCCTGCAAATTATTAAGCAAATTCCACCTAAGATTTCTAATTAAATTCCCAGTATAAATAAAACAATACAGTATAATATATTTGATATATTTGAATTTCCTTTAAATTCTTGAAAGTTCCAAGAGACCCCTCCCCCGCAATGCCAAATCAAATTCCAATCCCAAATTTTGAGAAAAACTCCAGAAAATGTACAAACTAATCCCCCAAATTTCCATGAAAATGCTGAAAATTTTATGGCGGATATCTCCCAAATCTTCTGATGAAATTCTCCAAAATTTGCAAACATATCCCCAAAATTACAATGAAAATAATAATTTCCAAACAAACCTTCAGAAATATTCAAACAAATTTCCTTTGGCAGAAATATATTTCAGCATTTTCTGAACATTCTTGACAATTATCTAGAAAAAAAAATCTTACAGAAGAAGTTATATTACTACTTATTTAGTTTGGGGAGAGCCCAAATCTCCTCATTTGTACATGCAGGGTCTTAAAAAGGTTAATCAAAGTTGAAACGTTAATGTCTATAGTTGACCACAAGGTGGTGCAGTTGAGATGACAACTGAACCTTACCGCTAGGAATTTAATTGCTCTTAGTGAATTATTGAGGCAGTGTTATTTAAAATTAGAGATCTTAATTTCAGATTTTAGGTTTTGTTTTATCACACGAATGCGCACCTCGCTTTGAAGAAAATAGGCACTAATAATTCTTTCGACTCTTTCCTCTCAGGAAAAAGAGATAATCTGCAAAACACGTTTTTAAAAAAATATAAATAAATAAAAATAGAGTCAATGTTCTGAGCTTTATCTGTAGTTGTTTATCATGTTAGTTAGATTTTAATGCTTTACTTTGTGGTTTCTTTGCGGTTATTTTTCAGTGCGTTTCCATTCAGTCCCGCCTTCAGTGGGATCCCTCGTGTGACGTGGATAAAGTAAACTTTTTTTCGTCTCCAGCTGAATCTGATCTCGGGTCAACAACTCTCCACACAGTCCGTATCAGAGCTACTGAAGAGGGTGATGTGGGTCACTGTCGATCCCTCACAATCCGCTTAGAAACCAAACGTGGAAGGGTTTTTTTTTTCTTCTGGCTGTTTCGGGACAGAAAACAGCTGAGACCTGGCCATGGAAGAGAAGTTAAATCCACGTTGGTTTGGAGTTGTTCTCTCTACAGCGATTTTAGCTACTGTTGTGGGGACTCCAGTCAGAGGTAAGTCGTTGATTCCCTTAAAAGTTTGTTTTCCTGCAGTAGCCGATTTCATGATCCCTGAGTGTGAATCTCTGCTTTAACTCGTTCAGGAGCTATCTTCTCACAGACTGCCTCTGGCGTTGATTATAATCTCATTTAAATAGTTTATGCTGAAAAAAATGTAAATGCTGTGAAAATGTACAGAAAGTTCACGAAACTCTGAGAAGAAGGCAGAAAATGCGTTTATAGCGCTAAACGTGTTTCCTACTGCAGCTTGTTTTTAATTGCAGTCATAAAATGTGGTTTCCTCGGCTGTGCAGTGGAATGGTGACAGTAAAAACACTTCAAATACCCATCTATTCAACAGCATGCATGCTGGAGAAGAGTCTGTGGAATCCAGCACTGGCTACAAAGTTTTACTTTATGAACTCTCCCTTTTCTGAAGGAAAAATACTTTTTATTTGCAGGGCTAACCCAAACTGAAAAAAATTAAAACCATCACCTGGTATAATTTATACTGTGACTGAGATTCAGTGCCAAATTTGGTGGGAGAAATCTGAATTATTTATTTATTTTATTAATCATTAACTTCACCATAGGAACATTGTATCTTATTGTTTATATCATATCAGGTCATGTCCTACCATGCTTCATCTAGTTTTGTCCTGTCATTTTGTAATGTATTTTTTGAACTGAATTATATTGTATTTGATTGAATCCTATTGTCTTGCATTGCATTGCATTGTATCGTATTGTTTTGCATCAAATCCTATTGTATTATATCATACTGTGTCGTATTGTATCCCATGGCATCCCATATATCATATTGTATCGCATCATATTGTGTCATATTCAGGCATATTGTACTGAATCTTATCATAATGGATCAAATCATATTTTATTGGATTGAGATGTGTCATATTTTATTGTAGTGTGTCATAGTTTGACATATCATCTTATCATATTGTACTTTATTGTACCGTATTGCACCCTATCGATATGCTATCATATAATATTTTACCATATCGTATAGCCTTGTATTATATTTAAACATCAGATGATACAATACGACACAGTACTGTAAATTTATAATATTAAAGGAAACAAACTACAAATATGTCACCATACTGTAGGCTAAACTATCGTGTTATCTCCTGTATTATACTGCATTGTATAAATCTCATTGTACTGCAATGGACCTTTTTTTCTGGTATGGTATCATTTTGATCATTGAGGCAGTTTTCTGGGTGCCACTGCCAGGTTTTGCCAAAATTAGCAAGTCATAATAATTTTGCTTGCATCTTCCATCCAGTTTGACATCCTGACACCCACTAAAACGACAGCCTTTGACATGTTATCACGTTTGTTCTTCAAGTTCTACTTGAGGATCGATGGGTCATATTATCCTCTTTGTGATACACAGGGATGTGTGCACAATCATTTCTTCTGCATAAGACTGCTAGCATCACACACAGTGCACCTGTTGTAGCTATGATTCAGTCCTTTGACCTTTCTTCCCACTGACCTATGAACTGGAGCACTGCTGCAAAGACAGTCATGATGACAGCACTTGTAGTTTCCTGTCTTGTCTGTCAGGACAAGGCTTTTGTTGCATTGTCTGACATGGTGCCATGGCAAAAGAGTCTGATCACACCAGTATTCTTAACTTAGAACCTGCTGCGACTAAACTGGAGTGTGTTTCAGTATTTTGGATGTTTGTTGAAAACATTTAATTTAACTCTGAAGTTTGGACTTCATGAAGTTGGGATGGCAAATTTTGTCATATTTATATTTCATAATGATTGAAAGGATTAATAAAGGTAAGAAGGAACAGATGTTAAAGACAAACGATCAGGCACTGATCAAGTTTGATGGCAGCTTTCTCGTGTTTTTTTTATTGTCTTTTGGTTTGTGTCCTCTTAGCTTAGTATCTCAGACCTTTACCTCAAGGTAAGTCATTTGTATTTCAGTGCTTTTGGAGTGACCTAACATAATCTTTTGTGTATTTGTCATTCAGCAGCAGCTTATGTTACATCAGTTTGTTTAACACAGTCCTAAATCTCTCTCCGTAAACAGCTCAGCCTCCTAGGAACCAGATCTACCGATACACCAGGACCTCTGAGCCTCTAGTGATACCAGCCCACGTTTCAAGACTTTATCTGAGTCCAGATCAGCTCAGACAGCTGCGCTTCAAGCCAACCGTAGGCACCATCCAGCTTTCTGAAGGCCATGAGGCTAAATTTAACTGCTCCATCGATATCCCCGACACCAGGCTGGAGCCCACCATCATGTGGGTGAAAAACGGGCTAGACCTGGCCGCAAACATGCAGGTGGTGATCAACGAGCTGCAGACCATCACAGATGGCGTCACAACGCTTCTCTCCACTGTCAAGTGTGTAAAATTAAAGTTAAACATTGTGTGTGAGTCACATTGTGCAGATTAACATGTTTATTCATGTCCTGTTGCAGCATCAACCGTGTGCAGAGGGTGGATGCTGGAGAGTATCGCTGCAGAGTGAGCATCAGCACCAGATTGGTGGAGTCTCAGCCAATCACCCTCAAGGTAGAAGGTGAGTGTAATCAAGAATTGTATAAATAATGGATGAAGCCAAGTTACATCACTCTGGTTCACTGACTGCCTTTTTAAGCCTCAAGTTTGGCAATTTGTTGCATGACTTGTTGGTTTTTCAGACTATAAGTGACCATATGTGGATGAGAATTGGAGTTGGGGAGAAGCAAAAGGGTTGGAAAACACCTGCTTATCAAAGCTAAACAGTCTGTGCTTTTTGATAATTCATTAGCTGGCAAAAGAGCTAGTTAACCATCCTGTTTCCCACAGGCAGACGTTTAGCTTGATGGAGTAGCACACCAGAGTTTGTTTCTAAGAAAACAAATGTACAATAACTTGTGGAACATATCAAACAACTGGTGAGGCGTTCATGAGATCACTTCAGAAATCAGTGGAGGACTTCACTGAGACTACGTCCATGTTATATACGGCTGGGTTTTTAAGATGGGCCTCTTTGGGTATTGACTCACTTTGGAGACAGCCTCAAGTGGCCATCTGAGAAACTTCAGTATTTAACACTTGCATTTCTCAGCTCTGGAGGTTTCTGCTTGGTTTCATCATGATTTCAATGTTTTTTCTGTATCTTGCAGTTTACTGTTTTTGTTGTGTTTTCACTCGCTTTTGTTCTGCAGGTCTACCAACATTTCTCCATCAACCAGAAGACAAGAACGTGACAAGAAGCACACCCTTCACACTGTTCTGTGAGGCAGTTGGACCCCCAGATCCTGTCCAAATCCGTTGGCTCCGTGACGGATTACCTGATAGTGACTTTCATAACTCTCCCAGCAGCTATTCAGTTTCAGGTAAGACATGTCAATTTGCTTGACTTCTTCCACTTCCTCCTGACGCATCCTAAAATATATCTTAATTCTTCACAAGTTTTGAAAATGTAGGAGATCACACAGAAGATGACAAATAATATAAGTTTTTCACTTAGACTTTACCAAAATTCTTTGAAATTCTAGTTCAATGGCACAGGTGGAAAGTAACTAATTACATTTACTCAAAGTGCTGGAATTTAGTATTTTTGGGTACTTGTACTTTTGGAGTAAATTTTAAAATTATTGCTTTTACTTCTACTTATGTAAGTTCTAACAAAAGTAACTGTACTTTTACCCTAGTACTATACTCTTGAACTGTTTCTACCTGGGCTAAACATTTCTGAGTTGATTTTATCTCCCAAAGTGTAATTTTAACTCTATTCTAAGCTTAACGGTCTTCAGTGTTGGAGTTGTTTGGCAGTGTTCATCCACCAGTGTTTGTTCAACTCTGTTCAACTTTGGGGGTATCTGTGGGGAGAGCTTCCCATCATGCCCTTGGCCAGGGTGATTAGATGTTTTTTAAATGTGCTTAGTTGTGTTTGAATGTTTTCTTTTGTACAGTGATGCCTACTTGAGCTCTTGTGGTTGTGGATTGTTGTTGTTTTTGATGTGAGACACATTTTCACCATGAGTGAAATTATCCACTGGGTTAGAGTTCTCACTAGAGTTAGAGTTTGGACCAGTATAGACCCCTTTAAAGTGTTCAATTCAACTCTATGTGAGTTTAATGAACAGTCATATTTTCTGTACATTTTACTTTATTATAGAGGTGTGACTTTACCTGAACAAGCTGGTTAGAGATCTATTCCCTTGTTGTTTTTTGCCACTAAGAAAGGATCACATTCTACTGTATAACTCCTCAGTATCTACTCAGTTCTTAAAGTAAATTTTGAATCAAAATTTTTCATTTTACTTGAGTAGATTTAGACCAGAGCATTTACTTAAGTAAGTTTTACTGTACTTTTACTTGAGAATAGTCTGCTTTAAGACAGTGTGGCTTTTGCAGTAGCCAAGCATGTGGATGAAAGTCAGAGTCTTTCCTTGGTCCTTCCGGTCTCTTGTGAGGCCTGGATGTTGATTGATGGCAAAAGGCGCCAACTGGACTCATTTGTGACAACTTCTCTTCGGAGCATCTTTGGGTATTGTTGGTAAGACCGTGTGTCTAATGCTGATGTGCTCAGGAAGGTGAGGATGGAAAGGGTAAGCTGCTTGATATGGGAATGGCAGCTGCGCTTTCACAGGAATCTGAAGGGCTTTCCATGTACAGTGAGGTCCAGCTCGCTGCGTACTGGGGGCCCAGGACTAAGTGAGCTGGTCCAGAAACTAGGGGCGGCAGCATGCATCTTGGGGACCTGCTTGGAGGATAAAGTGAGCAAATACTTAATTGCAATACTGTATGTTGTTGCCACAAATCAACAAGTTGGTCCTCCATTCCTGTCGTCTATCTACCTTTGTGCTTCGTTTACTATTGTTGCCAGGGCTGTGTTTGTTGTGCTTCCTCTCTCTGTCAGCTTACTTCCTGATTGGCTGTTATTCCACAGAGTGAGTGCTCTGGAATCTGTCAACAAGTCTCCATGATTATCTTGAAGTGTGTGCCTTACTTTTCACTTACACAGAATTTGTTTCTCAGTAGTGTGCTATTGTCGCCTGTTTCTAATGAGATGATGCAGACCTCTAAAGAAGATTGTCATTTTTTTTCCCGTCATCAGATAAATAATCAGAATATGAGTCAGCATAAGCCTGCATGACTGTGATGCTGCAGATGTGCTTTGTGGTTTTTCACACATGCCTTGGATTCACTCTCAGTTCTTTTATCAGTCTGAAATGCATTTGGGGAGCTGTTGATCTAATTTCCTCTGGTAGAAATACTTAATTTAATTTGAAGTGCTCTCTAAAAGTGTCTTTCATATGTATCAGACCACTGAAAGAGATCTTTGATCAAGCTCTTCTTGGTGGTTTATCACTCAAGCTTTCCTTAAGAAAAGATTTCCAGCTTGTATAAAAACTTGTAAACGTAGTTTATCAGAAGAAACAATCTTCCTGTTATTAACTTGTTTCACTTTTATTAACTTTCCACTGTGGTTGAGTGCAGACTTATTTATTCACACAGATAAAACCACTTTCTTATGATAAAGTGTTGAGTAGGTGTCGGCCAGTTTGCATCACTTTGTTGGTGGTTTCTATTCTGCCTCGTCTGTGCTGCCTCAGCATCTGCACTCTGCTTACTGCAATGAGATTTATAACCAGGGTCAGTGTTACTGCGGCCTCCTGCTGCACTGTTGAATGGTTTACCAGCGGTCATTCATGCTTGGTGAGAGCTTTATGTCACACTGCTCTGCTAAAGGTATAATGAGGACATAAAAGGGACTTTAATGCAGGATTCTTGTTATGGTAGACTAGGAGACAGGTCTGACCCTGGGGTGTTTTATTCAGGTCATCACTAGTTAAAAACAAAACTCCTAACCAGTGTTAATTTTGTCAGCTATTTTTGATATTGGTCTCAGCCTTAGTCTTAAGATTAAATGCCCTTTAGTTTTAGTCCCATTTTAGTAATTTCTAACCTCTGGAGTTTCTGTCCAGTCGATGAAAACTCAGACATTTTAGTTAAGTTTTAGTCCATAAAAGATCCTCACATTTTAGCCTTAACTTTTAGTCCAAGCATTTATTCTCTTTCATGGTACCAAGTCATGGTAGTGTGTTCTATGCACCCTGCCAAATCTGGGGTCCATGTTCTCTACAGCTGAGAGGCAGAAGAGATACAGGTGCATTGTGTTTCAACAGATGTACCCACAGTGGAGAAATATCATGGATTTTGAAAGTCCAACAAAAACTAAACAGTTAAAATAAACGAAACCTTTTAGTCTAGTTAGTCTAGCCTGGTCTACTTTTAGTCATGTTGACAAAAACTTAGACAATTTTAAGTCAGTTTTAGTCATCAAAGATCTGTTTTTGGCTAGTCTTAGTCTAGTTTTTGTCATGGAAAAAAGGTAGTTGAAGAACATTTTTAGTCATAGTTTTCATTGAAAGTCAATGAAATGAATTCTGCTCCTAACCAATAGTCATTTGGTCTACAGGGGGTCCAAACACCCTTTTGTTGAGAGAGGTTTTAGTCAAGATGATTCAGAAATTAAGTTGCAAAACTAATGTTCAGCCTTTATTCCGCTTTTACATTTTGGAATTATCATCCACATCATGTAACAAAAAATGCTAGTTTTCATCAGAAATTTCTATTTAAGCATTTGTGGTCAATATAAGAGCTGCCTTTTAAATAGAAAATGTTATAAGCTTCAACTTTAGCTCAATATGACCTTTGTATTGCTAATTTTAAACTTTTATGGATTTGTTAAACATTGCTAACTTCAAATCAAAGGAAACTGAATTTAAGTCACCAGCCATTCAGATGAGCATGTTATCTTACTGCAACAATCTGTTCTACTGCAAGTTTCATAAATCCTCCATTTCTTAAACACACCTCAGCTTTTCTAAACAGGAGTTTGTTGAGAGGGTAAACAACAGGGCATATATTCCTATAAGGGCCAGTACTGGTTAGCTTAGCTTAGCATAGATAATGGAATGAAGTTGTAACCACACCAGGGCGATTCCAGAAAGTTTAGAGCTATAATACGTCAAAATTTTGCACTGAATTGTCCACCTCATGTTTAGCTGTACCACACAGACAAAAGTATTCAGATTTTTAGTTAAGGTCGTAAAACACCATTGAGCCCCTTCCTTCTTTATGCTAAGCAAAACAAATATGCTAATACCTAATAGGATAATACAAAAGTGTCATCAGTCTTTGCAATAAAAGCAAATTCAGTGTTAAGGTATCTTTTACTGTGGTATAGGTGAATTTGACTGCTTTTGAGTACAGTAGGTCAGCTATTTATATCTGTTTCCTGATGCTAAGCTAAGTAGCTGATGCCTCATGGCTGACTAAGGAATACAATGGAAGTAAAAGTGTGTTATCTTACATTTGTTAAGGAAGTAAATTCCATTTATCACACATCTGACTCTGATGTAAAGTTTTTAAAGTTTGTACTATAAACTGCTTTTTATGTCCTTCTTATATTATCAGCACAAAGCCCAAACATACTTTGTCTGTTCAAATCCAGGTTCCAAAGATCCATCGTTTCATATTCATACATAAAATGTCTCTAAATCAATTAATGTAGATCTAAATATATTTATTGACCATCAAATGACTCATTAGCAGCACTGAATTACCATTAACTTACAGTGAAATACAAATCCAGGCTCATAGTTGGAGAAAAAAGCAGATTTGAGGTTAATTTCATGCTCTTTTCCAAAGTAAACATGTTTTTGTACAGACTGTGAAGGGTTAAATAAAGAAATACTTTACTAGCTGTTGCACAAATTGTTACTTTGTTGTGGATATGACCTCAGTTACACGCTTCCTCAGAGCAAGCATTTGTTATTAGACTCCCAACCTTCCAGCTCTGTACACTCTAACCCTTCATTTTCAGCTCGCCGTGGGCTAAACTCTCCTGACGTAGCCGCTGTGTGGTGATACAGCCTGAAGCTGAGGGGTTAAAGGTTCAGAGCTGTGCTGTGGTCCAGCATGTGCAAGGGCCTGGGCAGTGAGGGGATGGGGGGGCTGCACAGGGAGTCTGTTCGGGGGTTGGCTAGGGGACAAAGGCCTCTTTCACAGGACGGCCCACTTCACCGGCAGGGAGGGGCTGCTCACAGAGGCTGGCAGGGTGCAGCTTCTACCAGAGCTCTGTGCAGGACCAAATATTGGCACAACAACACAGTGTAGCCCACTCTTCTGCACGTCACCTCATGCATACTTTTCTAGAGTTCTTTTTTCCTCTAAAACTTAGATCTCATTGTAGCTTTGGAGTGCTTTCTTTATGTGAGGTGGTTAGTGATTGTTGTCTAATTAGGGAATGTGATCAGCATGCACTTTCTCACTGATTTTCTGTGAAATTAAGGCTTTAGATGCAACTACAGAGAAGAGAAGCTGGCACTGATTATTTGGACTGTTGATAGCTTTCTTACCCGAGTTTCAGTCCTGGACGAATCAACACACTCAGAAGGTTTACATGCACAGCTGAGTTTAGTTTTGGTTGTAGGTTAACTAGGCTGTTTAACAGGACGACTGCCTTTGTTCCAGTACACATGAACAATAGGGGAACTGACTTATTGATAGGAGCATACCTGGCTCTGCTAAGGTATACTAAGGTGGTGATATCCCTTTATAATGGACACTTCTTCAAGCAGTTAACTTGAATGTTCAACAGTGGAAGCCCGGACAAATTTTACTGCTCTGTACATTTAGTACCCTCTAAGCTTTACTTTTGGCTCAAATGCAATGCAGCATAATCTTCCATCCTACACTGGCAGATGACAGTCCTCCACTTCCACGGTTATGCTACATCCATAGATTTATGCTCATCCAAAGTCTGGCTCAAAAACTGTAGAGCAAGTGCCAAACGCCAAGTACACTCTGGTCTAATTGAGGCATGCAAGAGTAAATAAATCTCCAACATTATCTAGGTGTTTTTGTCTGACTAAAGCACTATTCACATAGGATTAGTATTACCCATAGACTTCTGATAATTTGTCAGTTACCCCCTGTTGTCAGTGTTTGGTGTGGGGCATTTGCACGGGGTAATCAAGTCTGTTATATACTTGAATTTACTGAACTTCTGGAGGAGAGCATGGAGATGCTGCATGAGAGCTGATGAAGCCTATGCTCTGAATTTCAAGCGATACATATCAAATTTTAAATTGTGTTGAGTGAAATGTATGGCTAGCAGATACACGTAAAATAGCAGGCACATGTTAAGAGAAGCTGTAGGAGGCAGAGCAGAGAGCAGCAGCATGCCAGTGCTCTTGGATAGTGGAATTTAAATGATTAAATTAAGCAAAAATGGCTCTATATGTCTCAAAATTTGGACAATCTTTTCAGGCACCATGCAGTGTTAATTTTGTTGGCTGAAACTACAACTAAAATGTTCATCGACAGCCTTTTTTCCATGAAAAAGACTAGACTAAGATTGCCAAAAATAAATCTTTCATGACTAAAACTGGAAAAAACTACGTTTAGTTTTCATCAAGAACACGAACACTAGACTAAAATGTAATTTAGTTTTTTTCAGACATTTGAAATCCATCATATTTCTCCACTGTGGGTAAGTCTGTCAAAATACAATGCATCTTTAGCTATTCTGCCTTTCAGCTGTAGAAAGCAGGGACCCCAGGTTTGGGAGGGTGCATAGAACAATTACCATGATTTGGTACCAGATCTTGAGAGGAGAAATGTGAGGACTTTTTATGGACTTAAACCAGACAAAAATGGTTTTAAGTTTTCGTCGACTAAAACTAGACTAAGATTATAAAGGATAGAAATGACTAAAATGTGACTAAACTAAGTGGTATTTAATCTTAAGACTAAGAATGGGACTAAAATTTAAAAATAGCCATCAATATTCATACTGGCACCATGCACCTTAACAGTCGTTGACCCCGTGGTCTTTTGCTTCGTGGCTGAGTTGCTGTTGTTCCTAAACACTTCCCCTTTCTAATATTATCACTTACAATTGATTGTGGAATATCCAGCAGGGATGAAATTTCTTGAACTGTCTTATTACAAAGGTGGCATCCATCACAATACCACTCTTGAAGTCACTGAGCTCTTGAGAAACACCCATTTTGTATCACAAATATTTGCAAACGGAGACTGCATGGCTAAGTGATTGATTTGATACACCTGTGGCAACGAGTCTGATTGAAACACCTGAATTCAATATTTTTATTTTTATTCAACCTTTATTTAAATCTTGAGGAATCGTTGAGAACATGCTCTCATTTTCAATGATGCTGAGAGTACAAAAACAAGATGAACAACACAAAAGGGTGATACAAATTTCAAGGTAAAAGACAGTTACAACATGGTTGTAAACAGTCACACTTAAAAGCAGAAAAATCTAAGATGATGGTTTTGAATTGATCCATGTGGACAAATGTTTGCAGTTTGAAAGTTTGTTGTAAAGTGGTCCATGTGAACACAGCAGAAAAGCTAAGAGCAGTTTTTCCAAATGATGTGTTTGTCTGTGGGATTTTTAGCATCAGCCAGTCACTAGCTCGTGTTGAGTAATGATTGTGAGATTGATTTAACAAAGGTGTGAGGTAGGATGGCATATTGCCAATCAAGGCTTTATAGACAAATAAGTCTGTCTGTCTATCACTCCTTAAAGTTAGAGGCGCCCAGCCCACTTTTTCATATAAAATGCAATGATGAGTAGAGTAACTGTCACCGGTAATAAATCTGAGGACTGCGTCATAAATGGAATTTAGGGGAGCCAGAGTGGAAGCAGAGGCATTCCTTTAACCGGTGTGGTCAAATGCTTTTGTCCACATGGTGTATGTGTGTGATGAAATATGGCTGATAATTTGCCCTGGAATTTTGCTACCCAATTTACAGACATGGAAAATTTGCATGGGAATATCAACACAGACTTATTATCCTTTTCCAGAGGTCCCCAGGTAGTACTGCTCCTGTGGGAATAGGGCATAAGAGAAAGCTGATTATAGACAACAGTTGGTTATACTGCAATGATTTCAAAGGAGAAATCATTGCAGTATAACCAATTACTCTGAAGTGCACACAATATGCCTGTAGACATTACTGAAAGACTGGCAGTCACCTGTGCTAATGAGTAGGGGGGGGAATCACCAGCGGCCCCGCGGTACGATATTATCACGATACTTGATCCACGATTTGATATTATTGTGATTTTAAACATTTTGCAATACACTGAGCATCGCAATACAATATATTACGATATATGCGATTTATCGCGGGGGGGCGCAAGGCTTTGTCTGCTCTGAGGCTGCCAAAAATAGGTTTGCAAATGTTGACTAAAACCATGATAAAGCAGTTATAAAGTAGTTCATGCAAAGTTCTTTAGTTAAGAAAAGTATGCATGGACCTTTTTTAGGGTTTTATCAGTGGAGCAGTTAAAAGCAATGTTGATTTTTGGCAGCAATGTGTCACTTTTTCTTCTCTCTTGGGTCCTAAGGGGGCTCTGCTTTTCTGAGGAGCGTGTAGGGGGGGGCTCCAAGGAAAAATGGTTGGGAAACACTGGTTTAGCTGATTTAGCATTAGTCTTGCCCTCATGTTTGTTGTATATCCGCAGTATTTTATTTTCATGTAGCACCACTTGCTAACCTCATGTGTCATGTCCATCTCATTCGTGCCCTGCTTTTGTTCTAATCTCCTTCCCCTGGTGTTGGCACGTTTGTTGTACTAACTTTCTCCTGCTCTATGACCGTCACCTCTGTCGACCTCACTGGACAAACAATTGATTTTATTTTTCTATTATTATAGACTTCAGTTCATATTAGTAATTAATTTGAAAAAATATCGATACTTGATGGATGAGACGATACAATATATCACCAGACAAAATATTGCGATACTATGCTGTATCGATTTTTTCACCCACCCCCTACTAATGAGTAGACCAATCACAGGGCTAACTATATGTATAATATGTAGTTACATTTTTGAGGAGGCCTCTATAATGGGTTCAGGGCTACACAGACTCTATCAGAGCTTTGACCTAGAAGCAAAAATCAGGCTCAACTTGCTTGTATGTATCTTAAAAGTCCAGTTTTAGTCAGATTGACAGAATGATTCATCTTTTTCTAACTTCATAATGAGTGCCATGGTTGAAATAATAAATTGGATGTTTTTCTTCTGCTCCAGTGTTTGGTACTTCACCTTGTAAAACTGCTGGACAAAATGTGACACACAGAGAAAAAACTGTTCTACTTAGCTAAGGCCTGATCACATTTTTCTGCCAAGTTTGCTGCCAGAATTTAAAAATGGAAACTTCAGGCAGCCAAGTAAGCTCGAGCACTTCCCTCCCTGTAATTTCTGATGTTTCCATATGAGAGGCCAAGTCATCTGCTTTTATTTTTTATAATGTTGTTGATTCTGTTCTGATACACTGGCCAACTACATGTGAAAGAAGAAATACAAGTGCATGGCCTATATTCATTTCCTCATTACAGCAAAAAAAAAAAAAAACTTTAGAAAAATTGGTGCCCATACTGAGACATGTGACAGGAAAGAAATTTTATTAAACTGCAAATTGATGCTGTAGGTGGCTGAATTAAAACACTCCCTTTAATTGTTTCATGGGAACTGCTCTTCATTTTACTACACTGTACATCTAAATAAGTGCAAACCGACTCTTGCACATTGTTCTGCCACAACACTTGAAAGCACTACCCTTTGTAACGTACTACTATTCACACATGCATGTTAAAAGAGGATTATGCTGCAGATTGAATTGAAGATTTTCTTTTCCTTTTTGCTCTTGTAATATTTTTCCCCCATGAAAATGTATCAGTTTTGAAACCTGGTATTCTTCATCATTCTGACCTTAGTGTAGCCTCAAAATGCAGACAATCTTGTGTAAAATAGGAGAGTAGGTTGAATATTTTAGACTAAGTTGCAAATGGTTTTTACTGCATGATATTTTGCATTTTTGTTTTTTGTTAAAGTCAAGGTTTGCAGGTGCACACCATCTAGTGAATTTAATCAGGACATACACTATGAGGACAAAAGTATTCAGCAGCCTGACCAGTACACCAAGAGGGACTGTAAGGATGTTGTATTCAAATGAAGGTACTTTAACATGGAGTTGCCCCCCTTTTGCAGCTATAACAGCCTCCACTGTCTTTGGAAGGCTTTCCACAAGATTTTGGAGTGTTTTTGTGGGAATTTGTGCTCATTCATTTTTTAGAGCATTTATAAGGTCAGGCACTGGTGTTGGATGAGAAGATCTGGCTCATAATATTTGTTCCAGGTCATCCCAAAGATACTCTATGGGGTTGAGGTCAGGGCTCTGTGCAGGCCAATCAAGCTCTTCTACACCAGTCTCATCAAACCATGTCTTTATAGTCCTTGCTTTGTGCACCGGGACACAGTCATGTTGGAATAGATAAGGGTCTTCCCCAAAACTTCCCCTAAAGTATTAAGAGTGACCTTCACTGGAGATAAGGGGGATAGCCCAAATCCTGAATAATAGGCCCATACCATTCTTCACCACACTTCACAGTTGGCACAGTGCAGTCAGGCAGGTAACATCAATGGCAGTGGATCATGTTTAATACTCATCAGATGTGGAATCAGCAGAGCATTTGCGACTTTTACACACCATGCGCCTTAGGAGTCATTGACCCTGCTCTGTGATTTTATGTGGTCTTCTTCTTCATGGCTGAGTTGCTGTTATTCCTCAACGCTTCCACTTTCTAATATCACTAACAGTTGATTGTGGAATAACCAGCAGGCATGAAATTCCACAAAACGTCTATTGCAAAGGTGGCTCCATCACAGTACCACGCTTGAAGCCACTGAGTTCTTCAGAGCGACCCATTTTGCATCATAAATGGAGACTGCATGGCTAGGTGCTTGAGTTTAAACACCTATGGCATTAGGTCTTATTGGAACACTTGAATTCAATAATTAACAGTTATGGCCCAGGACTTTTGTCTATAGTACCTTGTGTAAAGTGTACCTTGCACAGCTATGACTATAAAAATGAAGACAACAGACTAGTAAGATAAGGTATTTACGGGCAAATTTGCTTAAACCAAACCAGGCTCTTCACCATGAGTCTTTGAACTATACAAGAAGAGTACATAGTTAGGGTGCTTCTAAGACTAAATCAGCATTTTTCACATTATTTCTTTGTCGTCTGGTATGACTGATTTCCTTTTGGACTACATTCAAACCTGCTTGGTTTCCACTTTGCCTTGACTCTGTTTGCCATGCAGTTTAAAAAGAAGCATGTGGTAGTTACATTTGCACAGCTCGGCTGGAATTTGCTGATGTATTTGCACATTTCTGTCAGAGCTTTAACAGACTGCACAATAAGTTTGTTTCTGAATCTTTTTAGGGACTTATATTCCTTCCACAGATATTTTAATCAACTGTTTTTGACCGACTTTCAAGCTTGTGTAAACAAAGGGACTATATCTTTTGTTTAAGTGAGAAGTGAAGCACTTTTTACCCTGGTGCTACAGAGCAGAGGAAGTTAACCATATGAGCTTGAGATATCCCACAGAACGTAAACAAACCATCTAGAGTTTGCTTCCAGTCCTCTCTCACAGGCTGCTCTGTGATTAGCTTTGTTGAAGGGTTTCCGAGATAGAGACACTGGAAAACAGAGCACAAAAGGGACATTATTTAGCAGCTGTCCCAGTTGTATTCTAACTGAGCCGATCTGTGTGTTGAAAGACAGGAATTGTGTGGCGAGGAAAAGCGTCCCAGCTAAAAAGTTTTGTTACCAAAGAGCGTCACGCTGCAGAGGCTAGATTTTTGCTTACTCCATGACCATGTCTGTGTGAACTTGTGAGGTATGATAAAAGAATGAATCAACTCTAAACGTGTTTTTTTAACCAGCCTTTGTCTTGCTTCTCGTTTCTCCGCTGAGGCTGACATGGCAGTTTGCTCAGACCTGCTTTTGTTAGAATAAAGCCTGATGATAGTGTGTCTGGCTGACTTTTACTTGAGGTCTTTTCCTGGAATTGAAATAAAATAACACCCAAGTTTGGGTCAGATTAGAGAAATACTCAGGGCTATCTTGGCCTTGAGTATTGTTTTGGGTTTTTTCGACTGTGTAAATATGCTACAATGTGCTCTCCTCTGCAGGTGTGGACAAGTACACTCAGTTCAGCTGTGAGGCCTACAACACCAAGGGTGTCACAACGTCCAGAGAAGCAAATATCAACATCAAAGGTAAAAACAGGTCTTTTGGGGGCTGTTACAAATTCCAAGTGGTTTTTATGATCTACCTGTTGGCCATATGCTTCAAAGTTAGGGCGTTTAATCTATGTTTTTATGGTGTCTTTTAGTGCTTCCAAGCCCTGTGTCTGATCTTGCTGTGTTGGAGAGGCAGTCCAATAAGTTGTTGCTGAGCTGGAGCCCCGGACATGATGGTTTTTCTTCTTTATCAAAGTGTTACATCAGGGTAAGCCTCACATTAATGCAAGCAGAGTCGTCGTTTAATAAAGCATTGTTTTTTATAACAATAGTAGCATCCAAAATGCCTCAGGGCCAGCTGAGACGACACAAATTTAGCCAAATTCTGGCTTGATTGCATTGTCAGAGCCTGACCAACTCTCTTGCAGGGTGAAACGATCATGACACATCCAGGATGCTTTGTGACCCCAATTCGGCAGGACTGGCATGTCAAAAATCTTCTTGCCAAACACCAAAATTAACTCTTAGAAGTCCACAAGCTACTTTAGCTCTTCTATTAATACGTTTCCTTTGACAATATAAAACACTCAGAAAATGATTACCATGCTTATGTTTGGTATCTTTTTTTTCAGCACAATCTTAGCTTTATGAAATCAAAAATATATTTTAGCTTTAACTTTCTTTGTAAGATGTAGGACCTCCAAAAACATACACACAAAAAAACAGAATTTTAAAAATTGCTATTTGAAAATATATACAGTTGTGTTTAAAATAAGAGCAGTCCAACATCACTAACCAGCTCGATCACTCTTTTTGGTAGAAATTATATTTTTGTATGAAAAATAATTTACTAGTAGGTGTAATGGAGTTATAGAAAACCAACAGATCCAACAGTCATGGATGCATGCTGCTGATTCTGTGTAATTGAATCATTAACTGAAAGGGGTGTGTTCAGAATAATAGCAGTGAGGTCATTCATTCTGTGAAAAAAAAAGACCAGTGTACAAATGCTGTACATGCCAGTCATAGTGCATTTCTCTCTTTAAATCTGAGTAAAATGGGCCATTTCATACATTGTTTGGAAGAACAGCGTACTTTGATTAAAAGTTGCTTGGAGAGGGCGAAACATGTAAGTGCAGAAAAATGGCAGGATTAAATGATCTCAAATGCTTTAAAATGGCAGCCAAAACCAGAAAGACGTGAAAGAAAACGGAAATCGAAGAATAGCTAAAATGGAAAAGACTCAGCCAGTGTTCAGCTCCATGATGATCTAAGAAGGTCTAAAGTTACCTGTGAGTACTGGAACAATTAGAAGATATCTATGTGAAGCCAAGCTATCGGCAATAAGCCCCGGCACAGTCCCATAGTCGAAAAAACGACGTGCTGATTCAGGGATTCACAGAAAAGCTAACCCTTTAAGCTTTTTCAGTTCATACAGTAAATTTTTGTAAAGAAAAATGCAGACACTGCTACAATTATTTTTTCTACGTTTTAATTTGCGTCAGGATGTGAAAAGTTCCTAATGCATTTTCGTGTATGGAAATAAAAGCTATTATAAGGATTTTACGTTTTACTGACTTTTTAAAACGCACTGCAATTATTTTGAACACAGCTGTTTTCAAACTATAGGCTCTTTTATTTTTAAAACAATGTCTAAGTTTAAAATATTTTTGTAGTTAGCTGCACGGAGAACATTATGGAATTCTTTGCATTCCAAGACTGGGAGGGATTCCCAAGCAAATTAAACTTACAAAGATGTATAACAGCCAAAATCAAGTTAATGCAGAAAAATGCATCTGCAATTTTCTCCACTTTAAACGTTCATAGTGTACGAATTTTATTAACACAATTATTAAGATGATTTAATTACATGGACTGCATTTTGACAGAAAGAATGATTATCAGATGGTAAAAATAGAAAGAGATTGTCTTTTTCCCTTAAAATAATGGCATAAAATGCTGAAGTTGTAAAAAAGAATCACCAGCACCAGTCCTGTTCAGCATGAAACACTTTACCCTGCATGTAAAATGAATTTTTAGATCAGATTCAAAGGATCAAAGCTTAACAATCATGGTTTCCGCACAAAGTGATTGAAATGCAAAATGGACTATTAAGGTTTAAATATTTCTTTGAATCTTTATTTACCAGAGTGACATTGTACAGTTCCCCTAATCCAATTGTTTTCCTCTCCAGGTAAGCCTGGGTGATACGGAAAAAACATCATATATGGCCAGATAACACTCTTGATTGTATCTCGATTGTTTTCATACAATTCTATGACAAATTTTAACATAATGACCCAAAAAACAAGCTTATATACCATATAATTTTTAAATACACAAGGACTGTTAAGAAGTTAAGTCTTTAAAGATTTTTTTAATTATTTTTCTGCTGCAACCACCTGTTTGTCAATGCATGAAATATTTTGACCCATTTGTGTCTAAATTTTTTCCTAGCACAAAACTATCTTAACTGGGTTCCATTAAAACAGGAAACTGGTTTTGGGTGTCTGAATCAGTGTTGGGAAAGCTAGCATGGAACTCAAACATCTCTGACTGATGTTATCATGTTTTCTATTTCTATGAAGGTCAAAGAAGTGAGTCGGAGGAAAGGGGAGGTAACAACAACCCGGTTTGTCAATGCCACCGTTCCCCCTTTCCAGTGTGAAATTCCAGGGCTACAGGCGATGACGTGGTACAATATGAGCGTTTCCTGTAGCAATGAGGTGGGAGCTTCCCCCGTCACCATGTGGATCCAGAGCAATACCACAGAAGGAGGTGTGTGAGGACTAAAGAACTGGGGAACCATTTGTATTTTTTAATATATGGTAGTTGGTAAGATACAATTCAATAGATGATGATTAAACTTTTTGATGTAGCTATTAGATAAGTTACAAGTCAAAGAAAGTGATTTATGAAACATAAAGACACAACAGTGAAATGCACAGTAATAGATGAATAAGGTAGCAAAGAAAATTAAAGTGAGATATAATGAATAAGATATAATAAACTTTACTGATCCCCTCATGGATGAGTTAATAGACACAGTAAAAAAAGAGTATAAGAAAAGTTGAGACGGCTATGCACATACGCTATATGGACAAAATCATGTGGCTGCCTGACTGTTACACCAGCAAGGACTGTAACAACTTTGTATCAAATGCATGCATTTTTAATATGGAGTTGCCCCCCTTTTGCACCTATAACAGCCTCCACTCTCTTTTAAGGCTGTCCACAAGATTTTGAAGTGTTTCTGTGGCCATTTGTTCCCATTCAGACACTAATGTTTGACGAGAAGGCCTAGCTCACAGTCTGCACTGGGGTACAGTCATGTTAGAAAAGAAAAAGGCCTTTCCTCAAACTGTTGCCACAAAGTTGGAAGCATAGCACTATCCAAAATGTCCTGGTAAGATGAAGCATTAAGATTTCCCTTCACTAGAGATAAGGGCCTTAGCCAAACCCTGTAAAACAGCCTAAAACCATCATCGGTCCTCCACCAAACTTGCAGCAGTCCAGAGAGTTGATACCAACTACATTCTCAGTGTCAAATGGTAGTTATGAGTCTGGCTGAAGCTATCACCAGAATTAAGGATTTTGTTCTTGGTGGTTTTGGTTAGCATTAAAATTACTCAGATGCTTTAAATGAGGTTATCAATAGGTCACCGTTTTGGTTCAGCACCAAACAAGCTTAATCTTGAGTGCCAAACAGCTCCAGGCTAGGATTGGCCAAATGCTCAAGGAGAATGTGATCAATGATGTTATTACCAGTGATGTCAACAGATTCGTTTTGTAAATCATGATTAATCTCAGAACTTCTATGATTAATGGCATTTAATGATGATAACTGTGAATTGAAACTATCATCATTAATTTTAAATTTTTGTACTGACTTAAATGCACTATGCTTGATCTGTTGTTTGACACAGACCATCTTTCCTTTTGAGAGAAAATATGGAACTTTGGGTAGATTCCAGATTAGCACATGAACTTAACCACAGCAAAATAAAGTGTGTGTGTGTGGTGGGGGGATAGCAGGCGCATGCAGGTTAGTAATGTTCTCCTGGCATCCACCAAACTCAGACTCACTTATATGACTGCCACACAGAGAATGAGGCTTGCCTACAGCTGCTGGACCATGGAAACCCATTCATGAAGCTCCTGCTGCACAGTTTTTGTGCTTACATTAATGCTATTGGAAGCCTGCATCGTGCAGTCTTCTGCTTTTTGGCTGTTGTTCCTGAATGCTTCCACTTCCTAATAATATCAGTAATAGGTCTTATTGTAAAGGTGGCATCCATCACTATACCGCACTCAAAGTCACTGAGCTCTTCAGAATAACCCATTTTTTCTGGCAAATGTTTGCAAATGGAGACTGCATGGCTAGGTGCTTGATTTTATAACCTGTAAACATAGGTATGATTGAAACACCTTAACAGGTGTGACCAAATACTTTTGCCCATGTAGTGTATTTCACAATGAACTCATCCATTTTTTTTTTTTTTTTGCTTTTGGAGCTCCAGTTTCAGACGTTGGATGCCATTTAATAACCGTGACTATTGTTTTCAGTCAACTCTGAGTGCTAAAATAAAACTCTATAAACAGACTTCAGCTATAGGTTTTCATGATCTTACAATAAACTGGTTTGGAATAAAAGTGCATCTTAAAATATAATAAAGATATCAGATTTCTGGATTCATTTTCTGAGCATTATCTCTCTGTTTTGCATTACCAAACAGAAAAAGTAAAATTATGGTAAAGTGAGGGTACTGTAAAAGATCCAACCCAGATTCCTGACATTTTTTCCTTCAAAGGAAGATGATATAAAATCCACACACATGCTCCTGGTTATTTAAACACAGAAGGCCTAGACTGTGTTTGCCTTGAAAACTACCTTGTGTAATTATATTTAGCTTATTATGCTCCTCATTATAGCAGATTCTGTTTCGCTTATACAAATGAAACAATATACACATACCTCACTATGCTTGCCTTTAAAATGGGCTTAATATAAGCCTATTGCAGTAGCAGCATGAAATAACTGGAATTTACAAGAGTTGCGCAACAACCTGCTCTGCTGGTGGCAAAGCCCCCCTCAGAAAGATCTCATATCGACTAAATCTCTGTTGTTTTCCTGAAGGGTCACATAGGAAATAGGAGGGTTCTCACTGAAACAACACAGACTTCTTACTGGGTGGAGCTGCATTCAATTTCCTTCCTAAAGTCACCACAGGGGATATTTTAGTTGAAAGATTTGATACGCAGTGCCAGGAAGTGACCACATACCAGGCTGTAATCAAAGATTTCAATAGAGAGGGGAAGCCTTAGTTTCTCTTTCCCTTTCATGCTTTATAAATCGGCATTTTAAAATAAGTCCTGTGGTTTATTTATACAGCTCTTAGTGTTTTCATTCTCTTTTTTAGTTCCATCAGTTTATCCCAAAAATGTCACCGTGCATCTGAACGAGTCATGGCTGGTGATCAGTTGGAAACCTCCCCCTGATGATAAGATAAACGGCATCCTGCGTGGTTATGATGTCGTCATCCGACATGGCAACCAAGTGAACAAGGTGAGCAGCATGATGCTATTTTAAAGACAGAGCCTTTACCTTCAGCTTGCATCCTTCAACTACATCGTGTTAAAGAAGTCAAACGAGATGGATAAAAATGGCAAACGAGCAGATTTAACGGTATGCTCTCTAATTTCAATCTTTCAGTCTGCATGTATCCAGGGCCGCTCTTGCCAACGCCACATCTCAAGGCTTTGATGGGTTTTCCTCAAACAGTATTGATTTTGGATGCAAAAAGTCAAAGCTCGAGGTCATTGTACCTCATGTTCATCTCCTCCAGTCCAGGCAGTTTTTAAGAATGTGACATCTTTGAAAGCTTTGAGGGGGATTTACATCAAACTATGCACAAATTTCCACACTACCTGAAGAATGAGCAGATTAGATTTTGGACGTCAAAGGTCATTGGACCTGATGTTCATCCCTTGCTTTCCATGCAAGTTTTGTGAAAGTGATATCGGAAGAATGCTTTGAGTAATTTTCTTCAAACTTTGCACAAATGTCCTGTCTCACTTAGAGATGAATTTATTAGAATTTGGAGTCCAAAGGTCAAACTCATATGGCCTCATGTTCATCCTTTGCTTTTCAGGCAGGTCTTGGGTGTGCGATATCTTTGGAAAGCTGTGAGGAAATTAGCTTAAACTTAGCAAAAAATCCCATTTTGACTCAAGGATGAGCCAATTGGACTTTTGAGTTCAAAGGTCATTGGACATCATGTTCATCCCTTTTTAGGCAGTTCTTGTGAACATGATATCTTTTGTGAATGAGATCGTTTTTGAACTATTTGACAGCTTCTCTTAAACTTTGCAAAATGCCAACTCTGACTCAAGGATGAACTGATTAGACATTGTAGCTATGAGGTCATAGTCCATGGAGCAACATGAGCAACATGTTCATCCCTTGTTTTCTAGGTAATTCTTGTGATAATTTAACAATGCTGGATTTACGTTAGTCTTTGCACAAATTTCCACACTGCCAAAGATTAAACAGATTATATCTTTGACATTGGAAATTCTCATCAACACAATATCATAGGAATGCTATGAAAATGTTCTTCAGGCTTCGCAGACAAGTCCTATGGATCCTATGTTCATCCCTTACTTCTGAATAAAATATCTCGAGAACACCACAATAGTTTTTTCTTCAAACTTGGCACATATATTCACTCTTACTCACGGACCAACTGATAACACTTTGGAGGTCAAATGTAAAGGCCGTTAGGCCTGATGATCAGTCCTTGCTGAAGACTTCTCTTCGTATACCAGTCAGGTGATTTTGACACTAGTATGTATGATTATATTTATGTACTTATGTGTTTGTCACATAATGCATAAGTTTGACTGCATTTTTGTATAAACAGCCCATATTATGCCCTAATCTATACACTCTCATGTAAGAAGAATAGTTATTCCACTGTTGTTCATATTTCTTCTTAACAGAGAGTGAGAGGTGCTGTTATTTGAAAATGTCTGATGACAATGAGTGAAGTATGACGAATATGAAGGGAATTTGTCCTGCATTCTGGGAAAAGTGACCCTCCCTTTTTCCTGCGTAGTGAAGCAGAGATCAGCTTCCCTTTATCTATAAACAAACACTTTCCCACTTTACTGGATAAGGCAGGGAAAGTCCTTTTTAACCAGTGCTTTTGTTTTTCAGCCACTCTCAGCTTAAATTCTCACATCAGTTTATATTGTATAAATCAAATGTCCAGCATATTATTCCATGATGACAGTTGTGCCCCTGACTGCATTAGTGCTCTCTTGTAGTACAATAGTGTGTTTCCGTCCTTCCTGTCTGATTTGTAGTGAGAGGAAGCTGATGGTGTGAAACCTGGCTTCAGTGTTTTTCTTTCTTCAGCATGTGGCCGTGAGTCATCACAGACTGAATGGAATAAGAACACAACGGGATGTGTACCATAGGTCTAAACCGCTCTATGCGTTGTCCAGTTAGGTAGTGACGTTATTGCAAACTGAAGCTTTGTAAAAGTAGCAATGACCGGAAATGTGCACAGAGGTTACGTGTTGATTCACCATACTCGCCTGCATCTTGAGCATTCATTCAGACTTTTTCTCCCTTCCAGATTAGAGATGCACTGATTGTGAAATTAGGGCAGATATTGATTTTGTCATACTACTATTACTGTCATTTCTTTGAAATTCATGCCTGTTTCTAAATGAACTACTGTATTTTACTGGGTGTACACTCAACTATCACTTCATCAGGCATGGCTAAGATCCTCTTATGTTCTAAGAGCCTCCACTGAAGCAGTCAGTGTCTCATGTCTCATAAACTAGGGATGCTTGTGCTGATCTTTTCTCTCAGATAGTTAACGACATGGAGTGTGGTAGCTGCGTCATGGCTGCATCATGGCTCAATTTTTATTTCAGAGTGCATGTTAAAGTGAGGGCTTTCAGACTGCCTTTGTCATCCTTGAATCTCACGCTCCTTGTACATTGCTTCATATGCAGGGAATCTAGTCACTAGAAGGCTCAGCTATTTGTACCATGAGCCGCATGCATTTCTTGGCAAAAAGAGGAAGTAAATAGTGGAGTTGTATTTACCTTGTATGCAATTGTAATTGTTGTAGCTGATATATACAGTGCGTATTAAAAGTATTCATCCCCCTTGGATGTTTTACCATTTTAATCATTTTATAAATCAATCATGGTCAATATAATTTGGATTTTTTTACTAAAAAAACTCCCATGTGCAGATTTACACATGTGCAATATTCCTACCATTTCTTGATGATGGATTTCACTGAACTCTGGGGGATGTTCAGTGCCTTAGAATTTTTTTGTATCCATCCCCTGACTTATACATGTCAATAACCTTTTTCTTTGAGTTGCTTGGAGTGTTCTTTTGTCTTTTTGGTGGAATGGTAGCCAGGAATACTGATTAAGCTGTGACTGGACCTTCCAGACACAGGTGTCTTTTTACTACAGTCACTTGAAACACATCGACTTCACTCAGGTGATCCTTGTTTCACTATTTGAGAGACTACCAGCACCAGTAGGCAGGACCTTTTTTGAGTTATGTCAGTCACTTCAGTGTGCACAAATAGAAATACATTTATTTTACATTACTGTATTTATTTTTCTCAAATTGACCTTACTTTGTAGAAATCTGTTTTCACTTTGACATTAAAGACTATTTTTGTAAAAATTAAACAAACAAACAAACAGAGTTTGTACAATTGCTGACTTCTTCTGCCTAACAACAAACCTCTCCTCTGAATTAGCTGTTCGCTGATCAAGCATGCCTGCACTGAATATATGCACCACAGTAGATAAACATCGGCTACTGGCACCAGTGCAGGCCATGTTATCCAGGAAGTTTTTCTCAGACAACATCTCTACATCATGTTACCAGTTGAAAATACAGCGGCTAGATTATTAACTATAACTAGTCAGGAAAAAATTTTCCTTTATCTTTCTCAGAGTTTTTGTGGTCTGTGGTTGAAGCCTTAGTGTCATCATTAACTTGCAACCTGAGGTCAGTTTCCCAAAATTTGTTGCAGATTTGCTGTTGTCACATATTTAACCACATGCTGCCTTCTGTTTGGTGGCAAAGACGTGAGCATTGATCATGGGTTCAGCTGTCAGCACTTTAAAGCAGAGGAGCCCCAGATGGTACGGTAGCTTGTTGTGAAATACCGGGCTTCATCTGTCACATGTTCCCTACTGTTGAAGCACATGTGCTTTTCCAAAAAGTTAGCCTCCTTCCTTTTTTGACTAGAGTTTCAATATTTATAATGATGTGCAGTTTACAGTTCCCTGTTATTTTCCAAAAAGGTTTACTATCGCAACAGAACACAGCTTGAAGGGACTTTTTAATTGCATTTATTGTTTGTGTAAGTGGAGGAAATAGGGGAAGATAGCGAGAGAAAGAGCACAGCATGCAGAAAAACTGCAACGATGGAGTCATGATGTTGCAGAAATGTACAGCTTGTTCCTTTACATGTTGTTCCACCACAATGTCTCAAATTTGATCTGTTTTATTGGACTAAAATCAGCTTTTACTTCAGCTGGAAAAACAGCTTTACCATAAATTAAAACAGAAAGAACAAAAAAGTAATATTTCTGTTTTGTCCTCTTAAAATAAAAAAAAAGTAGAAGGTAGTGACATACTTGAATGCGCTCTGACCTGTAATCTGCCTGTGTTTTTACAGATTACATGCACAATGGAGAATTATTATAGAGGGTGAATGTCCAACAGTCCAGCACTAACAATTAGAGGGATATTTCAGTATTTTTGAAGTTGGGCTGTATCAGGTACAGAGCAGTAGAAGTGGCATTAGCCTTCAGTGATTTTTTTGCTGGTTGTATAGGCCAGGAAGCTAGGCTATACAGCGTAACAGATGGGTGCAGTTTCTCTGTGGATTTTAGGGAGTTTGGGGAAAAAATGGGCCACGAAACAATGTTGGCTCAAATGTACACTATTGGAAACTTCTATAGTTTTTTATTTTCTAAACCCAGAAAGCCTCTGTGTTTTTTGTCACAATTGTGTATTGCAGGCTTTGGCTACCGGTCACGGTTTGCTCTTGCATTGCAAAAAAGTAACTAAAACACAGAAGCTTTCCAGGCATAAATTTAAATTCTTCAAAACATTTTGATAGTGCGTACATTTGAGTCAACGTTTTTTATTTTTACCCAAAACTACCCATCTGTTATGCTGTACAGCCTAGCTTCCTGGCCAGTAAAACCAGTGAGTCCTCTTTAAAGGAGCAATGCTTACTGAAATCACTGGAGGCTAATACCACTATGGCTGCTAGGTACTGAAGACTGAACTCCAAAAATACTGAAATATCCATTTAAGTAATGTTTGGTCTTTGTGACAGAAAGTTAACTTACTTTTTCATCAGAGTTTTATCACCAATGCTGGGATTTGCTAGGTTTTGGTTAGTTAAATACTAATGATTAATATTATAATTATTGATATTTATACATAGAATTATTGATCAAGATTAATAAATAATGCTGCACCACCCTTGAAACGGAGAACAACAACCAAAAAGTAGCAAAAATCAGTTTCAGGGTGTACCCTGCCTCCCACCCAATGGTAGCTGGGATAGCCTCCAGCCCCCCGCGACCCTGAAAGGGATAAGCAGTATAGAAGATGGATGGATGGATGGATGGATAGCATTTACATGAAGCTGGGTGCACAAAGCACACAGTGGGAGACAGCTGTTATGGCGGTAGAATGGCAAATGAGGAGGAGTCACAGGGCTTTTTATTACCTGTGGACCCCCTGAAGTTTCTCCTCAGATCTCCCTCTGCCCAAGAAAACTGGGGTCCTACTAGGGCTACTGGGAGGTTGAGTCTCTCAGGCTACCTGGTTCTATGTCTGTGCAGTGGTTGCTAGGCCTGACTCTTGTCAGCGGGGCTGAGCTCAACACCAAAGAGCTATTTTTAGCTTGTCTTAGTCTAGTCTTCTGCATGGGAAAAAGGTTGTTAGATTTTTTTGTTATAGTTTTAATCAATGAATTTAACAGTATTCCAAATGCCCAAACTGATATAAATTGCTCTCAATGCATTGTATAAACAGTGTCTACATTTGCTCCCTGTGCAGATCTGCAGACAGCCTGGTGGAGATTTATTTTCCCAAAACAGCATCCTATTTTTTTTATTATTGTTGTTATTTTTTTCACTTTCTTGTCTCATTTTTAAATGTGTTTTAAACCTCAAATGGCATGGGCTCCTGTTTTGTTTAGTTTTTATTTTGTTGGATTGAAGCAGATTTATAGGCTGTAATTGTTCTAAAAGTAAAAAAAAAAAAATACTCTGTATACTCCCTTTCTATACACTTTCCCAAGGCCTTTCTATAATAATCCTATATTTAATAATATTTATCCACATTAATCATAAGTTTTATTGAATAGAAATTCATGTTTGAGTTAATGAAGATGACACATCCTCAACAGATGTGTTGAGTACTTGTTTTCATATACGGTTGAGAGGTGCGTCACTGTAAGTCAAGTTGAATTGTCTCTTCCTCCCTGCTGTTAAAGAATGGTCCAGTGTTTCCTCTGCTAAAGAAGATAATAAAGGAAGCAGTGAAGCTCCTTTTTTGTATTTTAGAGAATTCAAACAACTCTTATCATAGCTGACACTTGAATACTTCCAGGTCATTTCACTCTTAGGAACCTTTCCAAGGACTTTTTGAATGGACCTTTGCCCATGGGGGTGCGGGGATCTGTCAAACCCTCCAAACCAGCCCTGGCTACAAGATGGCTTTGTCTTTATAAATATGATAAACAATATTCTGAATATAGTGTATAAAAACAAACTCAAACTCTGCCTCTAAGTTCTTCTTAGAGTTTGAACTTTCTCTCCACATAGATAATTATTAACCCTAAGATATGTTTTAAATAGAAATCTTATCCTGACTCTGTACTTGACATAGTTTAATGATGTCTGATGTCATGTGTTTCAGATCCACAGTAACACCACAACGCTCTTTGAAGCCGTGCAGGAATTCAACGTGACCTACAGCGTGGAGGTGGCGGCATGCACGCAGGCAGGGAGCGGCATGGTCAGCCCACGAGTCTGGCTCTTTGTGCCAGAGGACAGTAAGCTGCTCTATTTAATTATCTCATCATCTAGGAGCTTTATTATCTGGCTGACAGACTTTAGATTATATATTGGACTGTACTGGGATGGCTCGGCCACCTTATGAGAAGAAACAGAAGCTTTCCAGGCTCCATGCTATTTATAGCTACACCAGAAGCCTTGGCTTTCAAGGGATGGTAGCATCAGTAAGTCAGTTCTCCGGTTCCAGATGTTCTTAGTTTACTAATGGATGAAGTCCACCACCATGAAATGCCAAGTAAATTTTACTAAGATGACAAAAGAGTGTGTGTAAATACAAACTGCAACTGCACTTTAAACTTCCAGAGCACCTCCTTTGATGCAGTCTTCTGCTCTTTGCTCATACTTTACATTTTTCCACCTTTTCTTTCAGAATCAGCAGTGACCCCGTCGTCCAGCCCAGACGCTGGGGCCTCTGACTTGGTCTATGTGGTCTTGGGTGTTGTCTGTGGCATCTGCCTCCTGCTGCTGATCCTCTGGGGAGCTATCTGTGTACACAACAGGACGTCTGACTCTTGGTTTGGGTATGCTGACCGTCTTTCACCTTCTCTGTACACCCAGGATTGATATGATCACCAAGTCTGATTGGGTTATCTTTGACAGTAAGCTGTTGATCACTGCATTTGAGCCAATTAACTGTGTTTTCCTTTTTTATTAGATATTTTTTAAGCTTTAGGGGCTGTCTTTCTAAGTTCTGGGAAGATTTGGGATCACTTTGGGGCTTCAGTCTCTACAAACATGACTAGAGGCTTTCAAAAACTTATGGCAGATCACCAGATCCCTCTCCACTACCACTGTTTGCTGATATTAGTTTTTATCCCATGCACTTAAAGGAAAAAGTCCTGGAAGCCCTAGTGTAATGAGATCAAATTTTGTGTGTACTTTTTTAGATATTTCACATTACATATAGATAATATTGTACTATAAATAACTTTTGTGTTGTCCAAATGGACTTCTAATAAAAATCATAATAATTGGAAGAAAATTAATTAGGTCTGTCAGCATTAATGCTGTTTTTGTAATGAAATTTTGATTAAAAAAATGAACTTTTTAGAATCACATTACTTGAATGCTACTTGTCATTTTTAGGTGAACTGTAGTTAAGCACTGTAGTGGTGCAGCAACTGAATCCAATTCACCAGAGCAGCTTCTCGCTTCCATGATGATGGAAAATAAGGATGCCACCGCTCCTTAATATTGAATCTAACTTTAAAAACTTGTAGACAGCTCAGTGGACAAGTCAGTAGTAATCTGTTTCTATCATGCCCATTACCCTTTTTTACCTTTTGCCCCTTGAGAAAGCAACTAAAGCTGAGCTCCTGAAAAGTCTATATGCTTCACAATAACTGGGAATAGCTGGATATTAGTGTGCCATTTTGTACATGCACTCCTGCATATTTCTCACTGTATAACAGTGTCACCATCATGCAATTCGAAAGTCTGCTTGTCGACTACAGCTCTCAGAAAACCTCTCTTGCAAACCACAACTGTGAGATGCTGCTTCTGTCAGGACGGATATGCACCCTAAACTTTTAAAATAAAATCCGATCAAACTTCCGGTTAGCGTTAGAGCTAGGATAGGGGTGTAGGTAAGGGCTAGGATACCAAAAAAAGTCAAAAACTTGACCCGCAAAATCGAATTACAAAAGCCAATTAAACAGGAAAACAAGCTTGTCTTTGATAAGGCTAAAGCTAACAAAGCTATGTTAGCTATGTAAGTTTTGGAGAAAACATAGCTGAAGATTGTACACCTTTTACAGTTTTGCAAATATCCTCAACCCATATATTACTCACATAAAATAGCTACATAGCTAAAGCTGACAAAGCTACATTTGCTTATGCTATGTTTGCAAAAGCTGACTAAGCTACATTAGCTATGTACAGTGCTTAACAAATTTATTAGACCACCATAACCCTAACCAAAGTAAGGTTTATGCCACAGCTGTCCTAAATTAGCAGCATTGGTAATTACCAAAATCATTTTTTATGTTTCTGCAATGGTTAATACACCAATACGTAGAAGCTCTTTAACCCAAATGATATTTTTAATGGTAAAATGTAATTATTATTGTTATCCATGAATTTTCAAATTTACTGATTTACAAAAAAGCTGAAAAAATAGTAAAGCACATCAATATTTCTTGATTAATTTGTCAAATTATAGTAATTTACTTGCATACCTGAACAGAAAAATGACTTTTAGAGGTTGAATGTTATGCTTAATTAATTTCTGACTTCTCAGAGAAGCCCAGTGAGCCGGCTCAAATTTGGGTGAATTCCGTTTGAAACTCCTCATTCCTGTTCAAAATGGTAAAACATGGAGAGCTCACTGAAAATAAGAAAGTCCATATTAAAGCACTCCATGATGCTGGATGGTCTTTGAGACAAATATGACAGTTGGTCTAATAAATTTGTTAAGCACTGTATCTACATTACCTGCGAAGCTAATGTAGCTATATCATCATTAGCTATGCTTCCTAAAGCTCACATTGCTAAAGCTAACATAGCTATACTGGATGATGTAGTAATGTTAACTATGTAGCTAGCTAAGCTATGTTAGCTTGAGCTAAAGTTATTGAAGCTAAAGCTCGCTACTGTTCATGTAACTACCTCTAAAACTGGTCAAAAATTCAGAATTAGCAGTGTAACCTTTTTTCCGGTTTCATTTATAGAACGTCACTTAGCCTGTAACGTTTTTAATGCCTCTTTTTTATGAATGTGACAGGCAGACTTTGTTCATAAACAGGAAATACTTTGTACCGGCAAATTATGTCACTGATGTCCTGACAGAGGCGGCATCTCACAGTAGTCTTCAAGACGGGGGGTGTCTGAGAGCTCTGAGAGCTGGTCTGAGAGGTCTAAATGGTCTGAGACCTGCAGTCTGCAGCCAGACCCCTCTCATTTTTTTTTTTTTTTTTTTTTACATGTGATTAGTTTGTGATTTGTTTTTACTAGTGAATTTCTGTGATTAATCAGGATTAAAAAATCAATTGACAGCCCTAATAAAACACAAAGTTTATTCAAAGAGCACTTATCTGAAGCAAAATCACAAAGTATCTTTCAAAAATTAAAAATACCAACAATACAACAACACACAAATATATGATTAAATCTTAAAAATTGAAATAATACATCAATAAAACAAGACGATATAAAAATAAAATAGAAACAAAGAAAACAATGACAGAGTAAAGTAGACGATAAGTTAGGTTGATTAGATTCTTCTAAACTGGTTGTAATCTTGGTGTTGTTTTTATAAGTTCCTTCCAGAGTTCCAAACCCTGAAATGGCAGTTTTGATGGTGTACTTATTTTTGTAATGAAATATGAGGGCATTGAGTAATCTTTCCTTACTGTAGCACAGCTTTAAAAATGAAAACTTCCTGACTCTGGTAATAAACTGCCTTTGCTTCCTCTTAATCACCAGTCTGCACCTGAGAGCAGTTAATAACTGAGCAGCTGGAGAAATGCACAACAACCAGCTGTGACTCAGAGCTGCCGATCAGAATACGAGCAGGAATGTGTCACAGGCTGCTTCTCCGATAGGAAAACAGCTTCTGACAGCCCAGAGAGCTTCCTCACTTCCACTGCCCCTTCTGTTCTGTCTCAGACACTGTTTTTGTGTTGGTGATCACAGAGCTTGAGTGACGGCATCCCAGCATTGACCTTGTTTTCCCTGCTCTCTGTCGCCCTCCACAGGTGGATGTTTGGAGGTGAAGAAAAGCTGCAGCCTGTTGTTCAATACCAGAGATCCTACAACCGGTCAGCCATCGGAATCACACGTATGTTCATGATTGTTAATGTCAAACTTTCTTGTGTCCAGAAATACTTCAATATACACAAATTCTCTATGTGTATATATTTACCTGTGTCATCCTGTCAAACATATTCATATAAATGTAGACATTTGTGATATACACAATTTAAGTAGGGTGACAAAATACAAATGATGTATAGTTGAAATGATAATATGAAACCATCACAAGGACTACATAAGTATTTGTATCTAGTACAATTTAAGTTGTATACCCTTAGAATGACCTGGAATACCACCATTGTGCAATGCTGTTAGTAAGCCACATAGATTATCGTTGTTATCACACTTACTGTGCTGCTGTTGGTGTTATCTTTGAGGCCTGTTTCTTTGCATTCAATCCTCATAAATATGACAAACATTTTGAAACAAGCAAGTTTTACTACCTGTTGCAAAAATGAATAAAACTACAGTAGGGTGGGAAGCAGCTCTGAACAGGCCCTCACACCCCTGTGCATGTTGGACGGTGTCACACGGTGGGTGAGTAACAACAGTCGGGTGTGAACTCATGCACTGTGCTGCATCACAGCAGAGAGACCGTGCAGATCCTCCCAGGACTGTTGTTAAATTAAAGATAATGAGCATATTGCACTTTGTATATGAGGTAGTACTGGCTTTGGACAGTAGATGGTAGTATTTGAACAGGGCAGGACTGTTGACTGTTGAAACTCTAAAGAACATTGGATGTTCCTGGCTTCTTACAGTAGGTGGCACTCATGAAATGAACATTTTAATGTGTGGAGGGGCAGACCTTGATCATAAATGTTGAATTTGAAGCCAATCAGATGTTTCATACAAGAGTTACAGCAACTTCCTGTTTAATGGCGAGACATGTAAAAGCTCATCATTGCCAGTGAGGCATCCTTTGATAAAACATGTCAGTGTTGTGGGAAAATATTGAGGCCTTTGTCTGAAAATTCTGCGCTTACAGGTTGGTGGGTTCCTTGAAGTCAGGGAATAAACAAATGATCCAATTGTGTCCCGTCCTTTTGCCAGTAGGGGGTGCTGTGATGAGATGTTTGCATGACGTGTTCTCTTCCAGGGGTTATACTTAAACAAACGAGTTTATTTGTTATCTCAGGATAATAACGCTGGCGTTCCAATGATTATGGCATGATTACCCTCATATCTCAAGAAAGATGTCTCTTGATCATTTCTATTAGAAAACGAGCAAAAACATTATTATTCTGACATGAAGAGGTACATAAGTGGAGATCTTGAGAAAATAACTGAAATTTACTCATTGTCGCAGGGAAACTGAATAAAATAGAAGATTTGGATGTATGTCCACTTAGGTCTTCCATTGTATATCATATTACTGTATTTTACATTTGAAATAGTGTAATTAAATCATGTATACAACATGTTTCTAAAGTCTAGACATCAATGTCCTGCTGAAGGCATGTTTTCAAACATGCTGACTTGTCCTGACTTTTCATCTTCAGTGGGGAACCTTGGCATCAGTGAGGATCTGCAGGCCAAACTTCAGGATGTGATGGTCATGAGGAGCCTTCTCTCCATAGGGAAAGTCCTGGGAGAGGGTGAGTAAGAAGTTCCATATTTGTAGGTTGTTTCATGTACAGTACTGTGCAGAACTTTTAGGCATGTTTGGGCCAAAAATCGAAGCTGAAGTAAGGCATAGATGCGGCAAGGAATTAGCACGAGGGCAGCATCTTGCACTAAGGACTGACACAACCTCAGTCATGCTCTGGATGCCCTTGCATATTACCAGGGGCATTGGAAAATAATCAGCTAAAAACAAATATAACAGTCTACTACTTTAGGGTGGAGTAAGGGGTGGATGTGGAGAATAAGCACAGCCTAGGGTACCGTCTTGATAGGGGAGTAGGGTTGCCATGAGGCCCTGGTCGTACTGTGGATGTCCCAAGGGCCCAAAAGCGCCGGAAGTGTCTGGACGTATTACTAGGGTTGACAAGGGTGTGGCACATCAGATCCTGTGATGAATCCATACATACCGAACCTTATGCACATGACTGTACACAAGACAGAATCTGACATAAAATGTTAACTTGTTATCACTCAAACAGGTGAATTTGGTTCAGTGGTGGAGGGAAATCTAAGACAAATGGATGGAACATTAGAAAAAGTTGCTGTGAAGACAATGAAATGTAAGTTTTCTGTTACTTAAAGAAATCTATTTGCCATCTATCAGCTGAAATGAAAAGCAAAAAAAAAAGCAAATTTCCCCTTTTTCCTCCTTCAACAGTGGATAGCTTTTCCCAAAAAGAGATTGAAGAGTTTTTGAACGAGGCAGCCTGCATGAAAGATTTCAACCATCCTAATGTCATCAGACTGCTCGGTAGGAAAAGCGTACCATAAAATGTTTTATTGTCATTGCTTTTCCACTTCTACTTTCATGTATTTACATTATGTGTGCACTGACCTGTCCTCTTCAGGAGTGTGCCTAGAGGTTGGCTCTGGAAATTTTCCCAAGCCCATGGTCATCCTGCCGTTCATGAAATATGGAGATCTTCACAGTTTCCTGTTACGCTCACGGCTGGGAGAGAGTCCAGTGGTAAGGCCCTGGAATAAATTCAGTATAACATGTTTTCACCTGGATAAAATCATTTATGATTGTCGTTTTGTGTTTCTTTACACAGTTTTTGCCCACTCAGACCCTCCTAAAGTTCATGGTGGACATTGCTTTGGGCATGGAGTATCTCAGTAGTCGTAACTTTCTACATCGAGATCTGGCAGCCCGTAACTGCATGTAAGTTACATCTCCAAACACTTTATTTTAAAGGGGTTTTCTGGCTGTTTTGTATTCTTTGTGATTCTTTGTGATAATTCTGGATGGTAAGTGTATAAACTTTAGTAGGTTCTGATCAGCACAATTCCACTTTGGAAAAGCTACTGGGAAGCTTGGTTATGCAACCCTCTAAACAAACTTTGGAGCAAAAGGTGCCCATGGATAGAGGCTGTACTCCTCGATGCACTGGTCGCGGAATTGTTCCCTGATCTTGGCGCTGTTTGATGCATTTCTACCCCCTCTCTCTCTTTCCCTATGTTTCCTGTCTCTCTACAGCTGCCCTTTTTGAATAAAGGAAAAAAGAGTCCTACGAAAATAAATAACCAAGTAATTAGGCACTGTATTGTCATTCTTTTGCATTGCTACCAGCCTTTTTTTCCCTGCTCGGTCATACAAGTTCAGTGATCTTACCCATGAATTGCACTGTTAAGCCATAGATCAGATTGGCTTTGCTGTGTCTGACTTCGGGCAGATCCATCTTGCAAAGCTTCAGGCTGATAGATGTACTATCTGTCATGAGTGGCTCTTATCAACACTTCTTCGGGACATTTCTGATTGAGGATAGCAGCTCACAGACGCCTGCAGCCTGCATCACTCCCCATCTAGAGTTCCCTGCCTTACTTAATGTTGGTAGTTTACTGACCTTTTTCAACTTTCTGAAAATGAATTGGAAAAACAGACCCTGACAAGAAAAATCTGAATGGAAATTTGGCATCCAAGTAAGATTATAGCTGTCGCTTTATTCTTCTAAGGCCTTAAAATTAGACAAGCTACAGTTGCACAATATGCTTACTTTATGAAAACAATGTGTCAGCTGTTTTAATGGAAAACCTGCTAAAATACCTAGTTTTAGTTTACTTAGTTGTTGTTCTGTTGAAGCTTGCACTTAGTTTTTTGAAAGAGTGCACATTTGAGCCAACGTTGTTTCTAGGCCCATTTTTGCCTCAAACTTGCTTAATGAAGTGGTGAAAGTGTACCCATCTGCTATGCTGTTTAGCAACCAGCAAGTCCTTCTTTAGTTATTTTTTAAAGGTTCTGCCCTTCCTAAACGCTATCTGTGGGGTGTTGCCCAGCTAGATGTGAAATTTATTCCATGCCATGTCATGGGAAACAGTCCGTCTGCAGTCTAGTAGGATAAGAATGTGCAATGTTGAGCTCAAATAACTCCTGCTGTAAAATCAGTCTTGTGTTTTTAGGCAGGGATTAAACAAAGAGGGTCTTGGTCACTGTTTAGATTTCACAGAGTTCTGTCGAGTGATTTTCGGCCTTTTATAGGTGAACCATGCTGAGTATGAACATCAACACTGTACAGCCTAAAAGGATAACACTTCCATGAAAGTATGTCACTTTTTTAGGGAAGTCCAGTCTAAAATAATCCAGACAGGCATTAGAAAAGCTAAGGCCCTTTATAAAGCACATTGAAACAACTCACCAACAACACTTTTTGTTTGTCCTCCCTCAGTCTAATCTGTTAAAGTTATAACACTGGCTCAAAAAACTTTATGGTTATCTTGCATATGGAATACTCATTAAGAGGCTGCACATTTCAGAAATGTAGTGCAAAAGAAAGGGTTGTCTGATGGTAAGCTGAAGATATTAAAACATATCATTCAGTCAAAGTGATGTATTTTTGGGTTGCCCTTCTTTTAAGCAGCTAAACTACACTGATTTCTTTTTATCCTCTAGGCTGCGTGACGACATGACGGTTTGTGTAGCAGACTTTGGTTTATCAAAGAAGATCTACAGTGGGGATTATTACCGACAGGGCAGGATCGCCAAAATGCCCGTGAAATGGATTGCAGTGGAGAGCCTGGCAGACCGAGTTTTTACAGTAAAGAGTGATGTGGTGAGTAAATCCATGTGTCACTGCTCTACACTGAAAAGGAGAAGTGAGCCGGTGTCTGGAACTACTCATGAATTTCAGTCATTTTAGTCTGAGAGAAAAATCAGCTGAGTTGACAAAGAGAAATGTACTCAGCGTTCCTCCTCAGGGTGTGGTAAATATTTTGACAGTCTATCAGTTTATACTTACTCTTGGGATTTTCGGCGTCATGTGCAATTTTGTCCTCCTTTTACACTTCATACAGTTCAGATGAAAAATAAAACTTCTCTTTTGCTTTTTTGTAGAACGTACAGACAAAAATGATTAATAGAAATGTTGTCTCCTTTACTAGAAAATAAGAACGTATGACTGGAAATAAAAGAGCAGCTAAAACATTAAATTCCCTCGTCATATATGTTTTAAATTGCACTACAAAGAAAACATTAAAACTTTGATTTTCCACCTTTTTTGGAAAGCTGAGTTCATTTTCACAAGCCACACCCAGGCCTGATTACTGCCAGACCTACTGAATAAAGAAATCCCTTAAATAGAACCTTTCTGACAAAGTGAAGTAGCCTAAAAGATCTCAAAAACACATCATGTTGTCATCTAAAGAAATTCAAGAACAGACGAGAAACAAAGTCATTGACATCTATCAGTCTGGAAAGCGTTCCAGAGCCATTTCTCGTGCTTTTGGGCTCCATTGCGAGCCATTATCCACAAATGGAGAAAACTTGGAACATTGGCGAACCTTCCCAGGAGTGGCCGGCCTACCAACCCCAAACAACATCTAAAGATCTGCAGGCCTCATTTGACTCAGTTCAGTTCAGTGTTCATGATTCAACAATAAGAAAGACACTGGGAAAAAATGGTATCCATGGGAGAGTTCCAAGGCCAAAACCACTGCTGACCAAAAGAACAAAAAGGCTCATCTCACATCTTGATGATCCTCAAGACTTTATGGAAAATATCCTGTGGACTGGTGAGACAAAAATTGAAATTTTTGGAAGGTGTGAATCTCGTTACATGAAAAATGTAACACAGCATTTCATTAAAAGACCACTGCACCACCAGTCAAACATGGTGGTGGTAGTGTGATAGTCTGGGGCTGCTTTGCTGCTTCATGACCTGGACGACTTACCATAATTGGTGGAACCATGAATTCTGCTCTCTACTAGAAAATACTGAAGGAGGATGTCTGGTCCTCAGTTCATGACCTCGGGCTCAAGCGCACCTGGGTTATGCAGCAGAACGTAACGCAGCCTGATGGCAATTTTTTATCTGGGCCTTTTCACCCTGGTAATATGCTCAGATACCGCCTGGCGGTTATCAGGCCCTTGGGACATCCTATCCACCCTGACAGTATCCTAGGCTGTGCTTACTCGACACCCCCTTGCCCTTAAGGTGTGGACTTTATTTTTTCATCAGATTATTTCTCATGCCCCTGGTAATATGCAAGGACATCCAGAGCACTACCAGGGTTGTGTTGATCCTCCCTCCAGCCTAATGGTGCCCTCCTATGGGCTTACTCAACACATCTTTGCCTTAATTCAGCCCCAAACATACAAAGTACTGTTTGTATTTGTATGAATACAGAATTTACCACAGGATGGTGTGAAAGCTTGAAAAACATGGTGAATATACTTGAGAAGTGCTTAAATTTGATTTAAGAAGAGCTGTTTAAACCTTGAAAATTATACCATTCTGTGTCTTACAGTGGGCATTTGGTGTCACCATGTGGGAGATTGCGACACGAGGAATGACACCGTACCCTGGCATCCAGAACCATGAGATTTATGACTACTTACTGGAAGGACACAGACTGAAGCAGCCAGCAGACTGTTTAGATGAACTGTAAGTCTTTCTCCTTTACAAACATTTAATTTAGTTTAATATGGGTTTAATTGTGATGGAGGAAACCATAAAAATGAAGTAAAGACTGGGAGAGAAAGAAGATTTGGACACTATCTGTGTAAACATAGCAAAAGTGGAAATAAATTTGATAGACAAAACAAGGAATTTAATGTATTAACAATATTTCAGCACTTCTGGTTACAGACTTCTTTGTCCACCATGACCACTTGCTATAGAAAAAAATAATAAATATCAAACTTGAACACATGGTTGCAAAAGTCAATATTTAACTAGAATGTATGTCTGTTGTTGTGTGAGCTGCATCTATCATTAAAATACATCTTGATTTATTGAATAAGTTTTTTCTCCATCTAGGTATGAGATCATGTACAGCTGCTGGAGGGCCGACCCGCTGGACCGACCTGTCTTCACACAACTAAGAGAAATGTTGGAAAAACTCACAGAGAAGCTTCCGGAGTCTTTCAGCAAAGACGATATCATCTACATCAACACCAGCTTTCCTGAAGAGGACCCTGAAGGAGAAACTCTTCCTGCAGATCATCCTTTGTTCAGCTCATCGCCCTCCTGCAGCCATCAGACAACAGAAAACTCTGTGGTTACTGCGGACATTCACGGGAGTCTAGAGGAAGAGGAGGATGAGGACGATGATCGTTATGTGGTGGTGATCTCCTCTGATCCCTCCGGAAGACCTGCTGCTGTGAACACTCCTCTTTTAACGGGGGATTCTTTACACCATGCAAACGGAGACATGGTTACTGATGGGACAGCAGCAGATCACAGCTCCAGTGACACCTCTCGCCTGCTGTAGAAAGGTCCAAACTGAAATAAAAATAAAATGCCTCATTGCACTGGGAGCACCTTGACATTTCCTCATGTTCACTTTCTGTAGTATTGTTTTACCAGCAGTTAATGCGCTATGCTGGCTACACACTAGACGACTTTCAGATCCGAACCAATCTTACAAAAGATGGAGACCACAGACATGTATGGAAGCCTGTTTTCTGCCACTTACAAAACAAGAAAACAAGTTAGGTAATAGTAAAAAAATCTGAAGTCCAGTATTATTTAAAGAGCCATTAACCGAAGATAATAATTAAGACTTAAAAAGTCAAAATTATGGGAAAAAAAAAATCAAAACAAGGAGATGTGAGGGACAAAAAGTCAAAACTATGTGATAAAAAGTCTAAACTGAGAGATAAAAAGTCAACATTATGGAAAAGTAAGTCCTAATTGGGGAAACAGTCAAAATTATGAAAAAGTGAGTCCTAAATGTGAGATATACAAAGATTAGATTAGATTTGGAAAAATTACGTCAAAATTATAAGATGAAAAGTCAAAATTGTGAAATAGATAATTATTATGGCATAAATGTTAAAAATTAGAAGATAATAAATCAAAATCAAGAGATAAACTGTGAGGATTATGAGATAAGTCAAGATTAAGAGATAAAAAAGTCAAATATTTTCAAATAAAACTGAAAATGAGATGAAAAGTCAGGCAAAAAGAAAAAGTCGATTTTACAGAATAAGTTGCTATGAGCTGAAAGAAAATCCTATTTACATGATTAAAAGTCATAATTACATTTACAGCTCTTTCTAGTTTTTCTAGTTAAATTGTCAGTCTGGGCAGATGGACCTAAGTAAATCTGTAATTCCGAAATTGTGAAAAAATTCCAAAATGTACCTTAATAGCTTATGGTTTTGACTTTTTATTCCAAACTTAAGATTTTTATCTCATTATCATGACTTATCTGACAGTTATTCATGTTCTTTTTTTAAAAATATTTAGTCAGGACTGATATGGACCTGATCAGTTTTTAACAATATCACACACACTAGGTGAGTTGGCCTGACAGTGAGACCACATACCTGCTCTTTGTAGAACAGTGTCACAGTGACGATTCCCCAGTCACAGATTTCACAAAAACTCAACTGAATAAATGTGACTTCAGAAGAAAAAAATATCAAACTTATCATATGTTTGATATTATACAATTCCATATCCGCTCCTGGATTAGTTTGATCGGGAGCAGTAAAATAGTAGTACTGAAACCACACACTTGAGGATTATTTGGATAATTAAGCCCTGGATCCTGTCATGCCCCTCAAATTATTGGAGAAGATCATCGGGCACAAAATCAGACTTAAAACCATCTAGTGTGTAGCCAGCCTTACATGGCCAGCCTCCACGTCAGTGTTGTCTTTGTGTTTCTACTTCAAATGTTTTCATGCACGTGTTTTATAAGCTTAAGATAAACTGAACTGTGAAATTGTTTACTGTATTGTGTTGTGATGTAAATATAGAAATGTACAGAGCATTTATAAAGTGATTTTATCTACTGTAAAAATACACGATTCCTAGAATTCTTCTTTGAAATAAAATTTTTAAAAAATCTTCAAAGGTTACAACACTTTCACATTGATGGCAAATTTTTGATTCATATTTTGTTTTTTAAGAGTCATTTGGGCTTTTTATGTCTTTAATATAGAGATAAAGTACGGGGAATGACATACAGGAAAGAACGGTAGCATGGGCTTCAATCCAGGATCCCTGCATCAATGGAGCACAACCATTCAGCCATATGCCACCCTTTATTTGTTTTATCCAAGTGTTCCCAATAAGAACTAGAAAAGCACTCAGAGAGCGCAGACCTCAGGCATTAGCCCTATCTCCCCATAGTGAAGAATCCTTTAAAAAAATCCTGGATCCAGACGGTGATCCGAATCATTCCCAAAATCTGATCAGTTCTTCCTTATGCCATGTCTGACATTTCCTGAAAATTTCATCAAAATCCGTCCATAATTTTTTTAATTATGTTGCTAACAAACTAACTAACAAACCCTGCCGATCACATAACCTCCTTGGCGGAGGTAATTGTAGGTTACAAAAAAAAAAAAAAACCAGGGGATTCAGGGGATGTTTGGGATGTTTGCTATTGGATCTTTATACAGTCATGGTCAAAATGTGTTCCTGAAGACCAAAAGGACATTCAGGTCATGGAATGTATTGTTAACTATCTGCTTTGTGGCACAGCCTTTTTAAAGTATTTGAATAAAATTCTATTGTCTCTTAGAAAAAAATATCAAAACATTAATTATCATGTTCAGATGTTGTTTATTTAAATACTGATTTCAACTAATGAATTCTTAACTTTGAAACAAGTTCAGATAAATTAGGAGCTTTTACAACAAAAAGAAATACGATTAATAATTGAGAATTGAGAAATGCATAAAAATAATACTTGGTGGGTTATCCTGCAGCAGAAGGTGGCGGTAATGCACCAAAGTCATGGACGCCAAACCACCGAAGAAGAAGAAGGGCGGAAGCGCAGTCCTTCAGGAGCCTGCTGACGCCTACAACGATCATGGCTACCGCAGTGATGATGGGGACGTGGAGCTGTCCGACCAGAGGAGTTTTTAACCCGTGGACATTTCTTATTATCGTTCTGCTCAGCAGCGTAAATGCGGTTGTTGCTGCACCAGAGCCTGGGCTTTGGAAAGTCTCTATTGTAAATGTGAGTATGTGAGTGGAACCGGCTAGCTAACGTTAGCTACATTAGCCTTGTTATGCTCGCTATCAGCTGAGTGAGGTGATAGTCGTGTTACCTGCATAAAGTGATCGTGTTATTCACTCTTAACTTGCTGTCCCATAAATATTTAGATACAATGTTTTACTGAAGGTCGCAGAATGTAATTTTAGCTTACTGGCTCTTAGCTCCATAGAGAAACGTTGAAGGTGAGCTAACTTAGTAGCTCTTTAAACAGCTATCTAAATACTGTTTGCTAATTAGCCTACAAGAGAGAAACTGCAGACTTTCTTTGATCGTCCTCTTGGTTTTGGTTTGAGGCCACAGGTTCACTTAATATGCTTAATCATCTTTTATTGCCAACCTCAGTGCGGTTGGTTATAAATGATTAAAGTATAATAGTATTGAAAGACTATTAAACCACGATAATGGCTATGATTGACGTCATAACCGTGACTTAATTGTCAGTGAAAAATACAATGTTAAATCTCACATATTCTCACATTTGTGTAATATAATGTAATGGCACTATTTTACACAAAGGTGTAAGGATGGGTGAGTGTTGTCAACACAAAAAAGTGATATTACAAGACAGGACTTAGTGTTTATGTGCTCCATGAGAAGGTAGTTGGCAGTCGAGTCTGTCTTTCATGTGTTTAGTCAGTGGTTCCCAAACTTTTTCTGTCGGGCCCCCCTTTGGCACGTGAAAATATTTTCGGGCTCCCTCTTACTGCTCACTTAACGTATCAACATGTAAAAACACGTATATGTACGACAAAACCACACTGTCATTAGCAATTTTTGCAAACAAATTCCTTTTTTTTTTTGTAGAATTTACCACAACATGTAGCCTAAATAAATTTGAGTTTTAAAAATATGACCATCTGAAGATGAACAATTCCCTTGAAAATAAAAACTGCAATAATTTCAGTGATGACTGTGGGCTTATTTGATGCTACAGATCTTCTTGAGTCCTGAGTGCAGCTCTGAGACTGCCAATGTCTGTTCATTTTCATTACCAAGCTTTGATTTGTTTTTTTTTGTCTTAATTGAGGTAACAGCCAAAAACAGACTTTCACTTTCGGAACCACTGTGTTTAGTGAAGTGCCTCCTTACAATTCTACATGACATTACAATTAGCACATCCTTTTGCTAAGGATGGCATACACAAGACCCCTCCTTTCTGCTCTGGTGACAGCAAAGTTGTGAAAATCATACCAAAACAGTATGTCAAAAACAAGGCAACAGTAGGTAACATTTCCCCCACCACATATGCTACCACAAGCCTATTTATCTCAGCTTCTGTGGTTACCTGCTGCTGCTGTTGAAAGTCAAGCTTTGGCTGCTTGGTAGGTGTTTGCATCATGCAGTTATCTTGAGCTTTACTTGGGCTCCGGTGAAGTGTCAGGAGTAGGCACTGTGCCAGTGTTGTGAAGAAGGAGCTGAGCTGGAAGGCAAAGTTTTTGATGTACCAGTCAATCTAAATCCCAATCCTCACCTATGGTCATGAGCTTTTGCTAATCACCGAAAGCATTAGATAGTGGATATAAGCAGTTGAAATGAGTTTTCTCTGGAGGATGGCTGGGCTCAGCCTTAGAGATGAGCTGAGGAGCTCGGACATCCGGAGAGAGCTAAGAGTAGAGCCGCTGCTCCTTCACATCAAGAGGAGATGATTAAGGTGGTTGGGGCATGTTATCTTTAAATAAATCTAACTTTAAATTCCACTTTATTATAATCATGCATCCTCTGCTGTCACAGTGAAACTCTGTTTAGCTCTTTTGTATGTGAAAATCAGTCAAAGCTGTGCACTTCTTTGTAATCAATCGCTTTTTCATGTCATCTAGTATTGTTTCTAAGAATGTCAGGCACCTGAGAAAGTCAATAATGCATTTCCCTGATGGCAGTTAAAATCAAGTCACTAGTGTGTAATCTGTGAACGTTTTTAACTTGTTGGACAGATGTACAGTACTGTCATAGTTCTAGGTATCTGTGGTGAGCATTGTTGGTTTTAAAGCCATTTATTCTGATGATAATTGTTCTAATTCAGTCTTGAAGAGGCCTGGCGGTGCGTCTTTAGAAAGTAGTTACATGCTGACAAAATATACCATGGTTCCATTAAGGATGCAAAAATACAGCAGGCCCACATTTCAATATATACCCCCCATTTTTGGTGCTAGTGTTCGGTCCGGTACTGATGGCCTTGGCTGTCAGGTGTTTTCTTTGTATTTCATTCTTAGGTGTTTTAGGTGAATTTTACAAGAGCAGCAAGGGGTTAGGGAAACATTCCACAGATTTTATGCCCAGAATGCACGTGTTTGTAAGTTTATGTGTGTCGGTGGCTAGATCTTCGGCTTTTAGAAAACTGTTTAATGAGAGCCTGAATGGATAAGTCAGACTGTGGGATAGCGTTATGAACATTAAAATGCTGATCGCTGTCTCTCATCTGTGTCACAAATGTAGACACAAGGAGGGAGAAAGGGGACAGACTGTTTTAAAAAGAAAAAAGAACCCCAAATGAACAAAAAAAACATAATTCGTGGGAATTCAACCACGGATGCCAAACTCAATGCTTCAGTATTGAGAACTGTTTTGTTCCCCTGCCTTTTCAATACAGCCAGCAAAGTTACTTTCTTTGCTATGTTTAATTCTGTATCGTTTGTCTTCTATGTTTGTTTTATCTTGTGGCTAAACCGCCACCCCTTGTAAAATGAGCTCTGCATAAATTGTTTGCAGTAATTGAAACTGTGGCTGTAACAACTGTCTAATACATCCAAACTACACGACCTTTATTGTTAGCGTCATCATGCTAAATACACAGGCCTACTAAAGCTCTGAGGACAGTGATGTAGCACAGACACGTGCTGGCTGTGCAAACATCCATATTCAGACATCTTTATTTATCCTGCAGGGCTAATTTAATTTACAGCTGACCAAGTTACATAATAGAACAAAACCAAACAGACAGACAAGCACAGCCAACAGCAGCATTTAAACAAAGCAGCCAGTAAAAACAGATCAGCTGTGAGGACCTAGCTTAGGAGAGATTGAAAACTCAGCTCTAAGTGAATGAATTAAAAAAATGCACATGTAGATAAATAAATAAATAATGCATGAAAAAATCAGCAGACAAGAGGCTGTCTGACTGTTCCTTTGGCTTTTTGAACCAAATGATCCTTTTAAATGGAGCTGAAGTCGGTCAGCTCCCATGATCTTAGAGCAGAATTTACAGGGGATGTATGATTTTGGATTTTGTTGATATCAGATATGCTGTATAAGCTATTACTGTGAACAATTTTTGCTTTTCTTTTTCTGATGAAAGAATACATTCTCATGTACTAGAAGTGGCCTTTTTATTCTTTCTGTGACGGTGTGTTTGTTTCATAAAAAGACTCAAGAAAACAAAAACTATATTTAATTATACAATGAATGTTAGAGAATGAAAACTAGAAGTGATTTTGTTTTTTGATTACATACACTTTATGTACCATGTATTTTTAACAGTAAAACCAAGCTTTATCTCTCTAAATGAGGGGTACAAACAGCACTGCCACAACATGCTGACAGACTCTGTAGAGCACTAAATGATAATGTGACCCTTTATATGGCACTTCTATTTAAAAATCAAAGTTAATTCTAACTATGCTGATATGTAATACTGATATATAGCAGCAGTAAATATTGGCAGAAATGTTCATATTATTATTCAATTATGCAGATAAAATGCCGTGGATATTGTGCATCTTTAGTTGAAATTCCAGTTTAGACCAAAGAATTGTTACTAGATCAGTTGCAATTGCTTTTAACAGTCTGCAATATTCATAGAGCCTGCATTTCAAACTGCTGCAAATGGGCAGACAGTGTTCCTTTTCCATAGCAACAAATCTCAAAGTCACTTATGGGATGCACATGGTTAGCTGGCTAAATGGTTGAATTCAGATATCAAATTAGCTGGCACAAGATTTACAAGTCAGTTAAACTGGTTCTCTATCATTTCTTGTAAACACTGGGCCTGAAATCCCTGTCAAATGTCCTTTGAAAACTGTAATACAGCCTCCCACCACTAGTAGCTGCTGTAGCTTCAGTTAATGACCTCTGCCTTATTGCCAGAGCTTTACCCTGTCTCTTTGCCGGGCGTAAATATGAGAAGCTTTGCGTTTAGTGTGCCACTGTGTTGTAGTATGGCACTGTGTTGAACTAAAATGGATATGTTGTATGGTGTTGAGGCTTCTACTTACACAAAACTACTCAACCATAATGATGGGTAACCACATTCAGCACAATATTAATCTTCAAAGAGGAACAAAGGCAAGCAGAGCTAGCAGCTAACTTTAGCCATGCTCTACTCACTTTACCAGCCTGTACCCACATACACAATGACCCTGTGATGAATTTGACTGTTGTCTGACGTCCGTTGTCTGACACATATAACAGTAAAATGCTTTGCTTGGTCAGTCTTGTTATAACTGAGATATCTGCTGAAAATAAAACAATAAAAAATATCTACTACAGCCAACAGGAAGTTTTCCTGCAGTTTGTTTCTCAGTCGATGCTCCAGGTCTGCTGTTGGTATTCATACAGGCAGCTAATCCAAATAAATTCAGGGAATTTGTTGTCACTTTTTTGTAAAGTGGGAGTAGGACTCTATCCTGTCAACATAAGCAGTATTTTAGATGTATAGAATTCTAGATAAAGTGATAAGGAATAAGGTATACACAGAATTTGCATAAAGTTTAGGATGTGATGTGGGTTTATTTCTGTAGAAATATCATGTGCATTTCAAAAAATTCAAAATACCTGGGCAATTCTTTTGTTAAGGTGCACTTCTCAGACTTCATCAGAGAACAATGAGAAAACTCTGATCAATAATTTAAGCACTGAAAAGTTTCACATTCCCTCTGTCTATCTGGTTGCAGTATTAGGTGAGCAGAAAGGCAATGCCACGGACTGATAGAGCTCACTCAGGCATCCAAGTACTTTTTTTTTTTAGTGATAAAGTTTGTCTTTTATGAGATAACCAAAGTCTGTTGGCTGAAGCTGCAGCTCGATGAAGGGAGAAATTGTAAAATATAAACAACAGTTATTCAGCTGATGTGGTTAATGAGCTACAGGGAGTTATTTGTTTTTCTCTGTTTGTTGTAATTTGTGTTGGAGCCTCATGAATGTTCTAAAGATAGAAATGTATACACCTTCTGTGTGTCTTAATATGTGACTGTACTATAAAAATCCTAACCTTTAAAGGAAATAAGCTGCTTGAAATAAGGCAGATTAGGTCTCTTTCCCCTCTTAAATTAAACAAAAAGGCAACACTTGATCCTGTTTGAACCCAGAAGATTGAAATGTTTGAGGTTGGCATGCTTAAATGATTATCAGATCAAATCAAAGTAACAATATATTGATTTCTAAGAAATAATCCTAAATTACCCTCTCCTCTTTCTTCTTCTTTTTTTTTTTTTTTGTTTTTGTTTTTCTGCAGACCTCAAGGCCGCTACTTTTAAGAAAATCAATGTATAATAACACCGACATTCAGTTGAAAGGTAAGACATGTAAACTGGAAAATGTGACAAAATTTCCAACCTTTATTTCCTGTTTTTTTTTTTAATTTAACATCTGTTGTTTCTTCTTCTCTCAGTTGTGTCTTTCGGCTGCCCAGAGGAGGTGACCTTCACTGTTCACTGGCTTTTAAAATACTACCCCTGTCACAATGAATTCAATAATATTGACGTAAGTACAGATGCTTATTTTTTGAATATTTGACAAAACTGATTGCAGGACAACCCACTCTTCATGATTTACTCTGGAAAGACTTTTTGAAGCTCAATCTTGTTTTAAAGAAAGCATTTCTGTATGGCAGTAATACAAACACAGTGAATACAAATAAGATTATTTTTTAAAACCATGGTATGTACAGTCGTGTTTTCGATATCTTTTAGATTCCCCACAGACTGATAGCATACCTGTGGGTCATGACTCCACCTTAGTTGTAGGATAACTTGACCTACTTCTCTGTCACTTTGGCTAAATCCCAAACTCCACTCTTGGACTCACAGACTTTCAGGCTTACTTTTTTCAATGTTGTTATGTTGCAGCCTGATGCTACAATAAAAATATAATTTTTATCCTCATTAGTCTACACTCAATATCCCATAAAGACAAAGTAAAAAGCTCAGGTTCCTTCCATTTCTCTGGATCTTTGCTGAGATGTTTCTACACCTTGATCAGAGTCCATCTGTAGTAAAGTAAACGGATTAGATATGATTAAGAAAGGCACACACCTCTCTGTAGAAGGCCACACAGCTGACTATGCATATCAGATCAGAAAGGAACTGCCTGCAGTGCAGAGCTCAGAGACAGGACTGTTGACAGGCACAGATCTGGGGAAGGCAACAAAAACATTTCTGTTGCACTGAAGGTTCCCAAGAGGACGGTGGCCTCCATAATTCTCAGTTGGAGAAATTTTAAGTGTACTTTTCATCATTAGTGGTGCCATTGTAGCTCTGTGACCTACTGACTTCCCAATGACTTTTTGCCTTTGCCACAGGATGAGATGTAATGTTGATACAGTGATTTTGAAGTTGACCAGATGCTTTGCACATTTTTTCCGGCTGTTTGGATTGATCTTCTCCATGTGGATTGATGCAGTTTGGCAATGGCCAGCGCTGACAGTAGAATTAGCAAAAAGCGTCGGGAACATGTGGGAGACAGACCGGCGTATGCACAGTGGAACTGCTCTGTTTGAATAGATTGTGGCGCAGCTGTCATTTCTGGAAACTGGAAGTTACTATCTTTGTTGAGCACTCCTTGCAAATCAGCAGCCATGACATGACACAGCATAATGGTGACAGCTGATTCAACGCCTTCTTGTCCTAAAATTTCTGAACTCTAAGAGCATTTACCCTCAAGGTGGTAAATAAAAGTGTTGGATTTACTGCTGCAGATGCCTCACTAAAGTCAGGCAGCACAGGGGAGACTTGGGAGACCTGAGGCTAACTTCGAGGCTAACGCTGTTATTCTAACCTGTCAGTGGAGACTAAGATCAGGCCTTTGTACCCAACAATCACCATGCTTATATTATTTAACCAGCTTAATCTCCCTCAGATCAAAAGATCTCTTTTTCAAGAGAGACCTGACCAATAATGGCAGCACTGCACCATTTCAAAAATCAAACACACTCAAACTCACACCCTGTGCCCCCCCCCAGGCAGTGAGTAGCAGCTGGCCTCAGTCATGTGCAGCTCAATCACATAACAGTTAGGCACCTCCATCAATGTTGTGAATGTTTACTGGCATTTAAAAGTATAGACCCCAAATTTAACGTGACATTAAAGTTGGTCTTATACTCATGCCAATACAATAATATTCAGTCATGAGTTGGTGCTGAATTGTGAATTATTTGTAGGAGATGTATGACAGAACACCTCTGAGCCGGGGAGAGAGTCTAGATCCGAATCCCCTCGGACCAGGAGAAGTCATTGAACACAAACACACTCCAATAATGTGCAACAGTGGACTGCGCTCATTTCCAATGCTCAAAGTAAGTTTGTTCTTTTACTCTTCTCAGCATAGACACACTTTGTGCTTTTACATCTTAAATTTATCAAATCTCACCATCTGCTAACCTTCTGTGTTTTCAGAAAGCCAAGGCAAACCCTCATCCAGTCGGTTCAAATGTTCCAGGTCAAGTTGGGGTAAGAAAATATAAATGCATTTTTATTTAACAACAGCATTACTAAATAAATATAACTGGGAAGAATTCACCATTTTAACAAGGAAGCCAGTTTTCTGAGTTCATGCAAAGCTAATGTGTCAGTTTTACATTGTGCTGTTCTCTTAATGATTACTAGACAAATTTAAATCCCTTATTCCAGTTTTTCCTTTGCTATTGGCACTAAGTGGATATTTTGGTTAAGGTTGTTGAAAAATTAGAGGAAAATAAGTGTAAACTTTATTTTCTTTTTTCGGATATCATATTACAAATAAAATATTATTTAACTAAAATATTACTGTGATTTCAATATGCTACCATTTCATACAGATGCCTTAAGCAGAAGAACAACCATACTTTAAAATTTCATCAATAATGACTACATTTTTGTCGTTTTCTCAAGATATCTCCAGAAAAAAATGCTGTTTTTTTTAGATAGTTAATTGATTTCCTGAAATTTAACAAAAATGACTCCCCATCATCATCAGAACACCAGTGTTATCTGAGATGAGAAGATGAATAAGTCAAGATTAAGAAAAACAACCAGATTTTTCGTCATCACCACAGGAAACAGAGTAAAACGAAATAGATGGGCTTACACTATATGGACAGAAGTATTTGGCCACCTGACCATTACACCAACAGGGACTTTAATGACATTGTATTCATTTACATGTACTTTAATATGGAGCTGGCCCCGCCTTTGCAGCTTCAACAGCCTCCACTCTTCTTAGAAGGCTTTCCACAAACCCTGAACAACAGCCCCATACATTTATCCCTCAATGCAGTCAGGCAGGTCAATTCTCCCAGCATCCACCAAACTCAGACTCGCTCATCTGACTGCCAAACAGAGAAGTGTGAGTCATCACTCCACAGAACACGTTTCCACCTCCCCACAGTCCAGTGTTAGGGTGCTGTACACCACTCCATCCGACACTTGGCATTGGACTTGGTGATGTAAGGTTTGCATGCTCCTTAGCCATGGAAACTCATTTCATGAAGCTCCTCCCGCACAATTTTACTGCTTACATAAATGCCAGTGGAAGTTCTGAACTCTGTAGAAAGAGTGTTGGTGACTTTAAGCACCATGCACCTCAGCAGTCATTGACCGCACGTCTTCTGCCTAAGCTGAGTTGCTGTAGTTCCTAAACGCTTCCACTTTCTAATAATATCACTTAGTTGACTGCAGAGTATACAGCCGGGATTAAATTTCACAAACCGTCTTTTTGCAAAGGTGGCATCCATCACAGTACCATATTTGGAAGTCATTGAGCCCTTCAGGACGACCAATTTTTTTAATCACAAATGTTTGCAAATGGAGACTGCATGGCTGGGTGTTTGATTTTATCCACTTGTGGCAACAGGTCTGACTGAAACACCTAAATTCATTAATTTACTGATGTGGCCAAATACTTTTGAGAGGTCCTGTAATTCTAGCATCTGAACAGCTGATCCACATAAAAGAAATCTCAATGAGCTTCAAGCCATCCATGTGAAGGTTAAAAAAATGTACTTCGTATCAGTGAAACATTTATTTTCAGTTTAATCAGCTTAAGCAAATTATCTTTACTGTTTACTTTTGACTAATTGGGTTTGGCACAGTTTTATTTAATACACATTTCCTACAAATTAATAAAATAAAAGTACCTTTTTTTTTCATTTTTCTCAAGCAACATAAAAAAAACATTTACGGTAGATTTATTTGCCATTCTAAAGGATTTCAAATGCATTTCATTAAAACATCCTGGCTATTGTTCTCCAGAATGAGCTCGACTCAAAGTCGATCACTGAGGAGTACAGTGACAGCAGTGGGAAGAACGGCAGTATAAATATCAAAGACAACGTCATCACCACCACGTGGAAGGATGGGCCGTACCTGCTGGTAGTGAAGATTGTATCGAGTAAACCAGATTCAAACTGGAACTTAACAGGTGAGTTTGTTAAAGATGTGTATAATAATGACGACTTCGTGAGCTATGAATTAACCATGTGAGGGGGTTTAAGGGTTTGTTAAATGATTTTTGTTTTCACTTTGCATGAATTCATTAAAACGTCAGCTAATCAGGAGCTGGTTTATACTGTTTGTCTAATATCCACCTTTTTTTCTTGCAGTTAATGTGGTGATGAAAGGCAGCCATGGCTACATTTCTATCACAGAGTGGCCTCTCATGATTGTAAGTTAATGACTTGATAATAATCTATGACTTTTAGTGTATTCTTTAACAATAACTTACCACTTTTAAAAAGGTTTTTGTATTCATTACATTTTTCCACGTTGTTTGCATGTTTTAAATGAAATTAAGAAACAAACTATTTGTCCTTAACTTAAAGCAACAGTTCACCTACAACACAATAGAACAAAAACTCCATCTCAGCTCTGACTATCCTTTCATTACTTCTACAGCAACACCTGCTTCAATTAAAAAAAACCTTGTTGGTTTTACTGTTAAACTGTCTTGGATTATAACAGAACCAAAAACTACTGCCCTTAAAACAACTGAGAAGGAACCCTAAACAGGACAAGATATTTAGTTTTATGTAACAGCAAATTTTTGCCAAATGTCTCAGTGAATCAATGAATTATTTTGTTGGCTAGCTTTGTTTCCTCTACCCTAAGGTTGTCATAGTTTTTCTTCTTTAATACTCACCAGCACAGAAATGTTGACACTGAAATGAAGACAGTGAGGATATTTTGCTATGTTCTAAATAGGATTGTATGAGGTACTTGGAAAGCACAGCCATAAACTTAGTTGGATGACAAATGTCCATTAAGCTCTTCTAGTTGGAGTCGGTTTATCCAGTTTATCTGGATATCTTTATTGAGTACCTCTGAACAGAAATGTCCCTAAGAGGTGTTGACAAGACTTGTGACAGTAATCACACTTCATGTTTTGGGCATAAGCTCCCAGATTTCACATCTTCACCAGGTAACTTGCTCTCCAGTTGTTAGTGAAGTTTCTCTCCTCTGTCTCTCAGCCTGCTCAGTCTCCATCTGTAGAAGTTGTTCCTCCATGTACTCCTGTTTATAAAACTATCCCTTCATACTGAAAGTAAATAGCATGCCGTTGTCTCCTGAGTCTAAATTGTTCATTTTGAATTTGTCGTTGATGATTTGTCAAAGCCTGCATGCCCAAACAACTCATCAGTGATGAACAAATGAACAAATTTCAGTCTTTAAAAACATTTGAAAGTGTGAGAAATGATGATGGACAAAGAAAAGCTGATGTAGGTCAGTTGGTTCAGCCTAACACTCCACCAACTTATTTGTTCATAGGGCCAATATTTACAGCTGATTTAGGCAGATTTTATAGCCAGAATATCAGCAGAAAATTTCATATCTGCCAATACCAATATTAAATTGATAATATGCATCCCTATCAAAAACCAGAAATGATCAAAGATTGAGTTAACTAGAACCATATCAAAGTTTAAAGTTCTAGTATCATCCCTACTCCACCTAATGAAGAACAGCAGCTCTGACACATCTGAATTGACTTGTCCCTCTCTCTCTGTTTGTAGTTCTACATGGTGATGTGCATTGTGTACATCCTGTACGCCCTGCTCTGGTTCCTGTGGGCAGCCTGTTACTGGAAGGACCTGCTAAGGATCCAGTTCTGGATCGCTGGGGTCATTTTCCTCGGGATGGTCGAGAAGGCCGTCTTCTGCGCGGAATACGAAAACACAAATGCCGTCGGCTCAGCTTGTAAGTTTACAGAGATATTTTGGTGAATTTTTTGCCTGAGAAAGCTTGATATTTTGTTTTTGTTTGCATGTTACTCTCACTATTGCTCATTTTAGCTCCAGGCTTGTTGATTTTTGCGGAGCTGGTCTCTGCCCTGAAGAGGACTCTGGCTCGATTGCTTGTCATCATCGTCAGCCTCGGATATGGCATTGTCAAGTATGTCAACACAAATCTTTACACACAGCTACTTTATTAGTTGATGATTATATAAAGATAATCATCCACAAGGTTTTAAAATCTTTTGCTTTGATTTCAGGCCTCGTCTTGGGACAGTTATGCACAGAGTTGTAGGTCTCGGCATCCTCTACTTTGGCTTTGCAAGCATTGAAGGTGTCCTGAGGATAACTGGGGTGAGTTTGTGAGTTTTACTCTTCACTTGTAGTTTCTAGAGAAACCAGAAGTTTCTCTAGCATCTTTAATCTGATTTACAAAACAAAAAGCCTGCATGCTGTTTATTAACAACATTTTGAATCAGAGGAAAGTAAACAAATCCATTTGTCTCAGCTCAGTAGAGCTGGTTGTTTGGCTCCAAAACAGCTCTTCATTTGGTAACAGTTTGGCTTTTTAAATGTGGATAAAATAACAAAAAAATGGAGGAAAGAAAACTAGCACTCAAACAGGAGCTACCTACAGTGGCTCACATAAAAGAGCTGTTTCATATAACAGGCTCGTTCTTGAATGTCACATCACTTGACCACTTACCCCTCAAAGTCTGGTTGATAATATATCACTGTACTATCAACCAACCTTAGCTGATTCTACGCTACTATTGATTATTGATGTTAATATCAGGTCCGTTTACATCCTGCACATCAGGTAGCTGTATACCCTGAGCTCTCTCATGCGCCCTCTAGTGGTGTCCTCAAGTAATATGCATCACTTACTGGTAGCATACAGGCAGGGATATAAACAAGAACACTCATGCTGCAGCAATTATATCTCTGACCTGAGACTTTACTTCTTACAACAAAGCCATGCATGTTGTAGTACCGTGTGATGACATATGCACAATCACGCTTTAGAGTTGTGAGTGCATACTTAAGTGTTTGGATGCACCATGTGTAGGGCTTTCTTACATTTTTAACAATTTTTTATGTCAAACAATCTAATCTGCTAGATTTTCAGGGTTTTCATTTGACCTGTGAAGCTGTGAAAAAAGGCTCATTTCAAAATATGACTGAATTGTGGTTCTCACTTAATCCACAAACAGATTCCTTGGTCCACTGTGGTTTAGGGTCTCTTATTTGTGACCTGTGAACACCAAATTCAGTAAGATAGTTAATGATTGTTAAAACAAAAGCTTGTTATGTGTATTACTGCTTTGTGCTTTGTTGCCAGATTGTATTTTATGTCACTGATATCACACTTTGTGTATTTTTCTTGATATTTTTTGGGCCAAAATGAAGGGTCGAGACAATGGCCCCGTTCTCATTACAGCGATTGTTCTGGCTGTGTTTGACTCCTGTGCCATCTGGTTCATATCCTTCCTGTTTTTACCTCATCAGCAACAATTTTCAACATATTTTACAGCCTCATGTAAAAGTAAAGTCATGGCATTTATCTAATAATTAGTGCTTATAGATTTTCAATGTTCTTGCTTAATAAGTTGGAGGACTTTTCTTCTTTGCACCTTGGTGAATGGTTCTGTAATTTACTGCCCATGCTGCTTTTTGATCTCCCGTCCTATCTGTGATTTTTTTCCTCGTTCCTCTCCTTTCCTCGGATCCTCGGCTCCTGCTCTGTCCTCCCTTCTAGGCGAAAGACTCTGACTTGGCCCTGTTGGCCAACATTCCCCTGGCTCTGCTTGACTCCTCTCTCTGCTGGTGGATATCCTTTTGTGCATCTCCAACCTTTCCCTGTGTGGTTCCCCTCTGCTCCTCGCCTGCTGCACATGAGCCCAAATTAGGCCAGGGGAGGTTTAACCAGACTGTTGGGTTCTTATCTAGACCATTTAATGTAAAAGAACACTTACATCACATGTTTCCAAAGTGTCACGCTGCTCTTTTTATAAGATGCAATCTTTCATTAATCATTCATCCACAGCTCCTTTTGTTTTAGTTGATGGTTTGATTGCTCTAAAAAAATCCATCCTCACTGCTTAAAATCTTCCACAATCACTGACATGTTGCTTTGCTGCCATTATTGTCAGCCGTGCTCTGAATTTGCAGTAACATTAGATTTGCATTTCTTTCTATTCATTTGTTTTAAAGTCAAAGCTTTAAATGTGCCACCTGACTAATATTCAACTTTGCATGCACAACTAACACACTCAAAGAGATGCTCCTTTATTTTTTCCTTCTATTTTAATCAAGTTTTTGCTGTCTTTGTGGTTTAACAGGATGATTGCTAATGAAATAATTGTTATAACACCTGTACTTGTCAAAGCACTAACTCTCAAAAAGATTTTGTGTCCGGGTTTTCATATTGACATGTCCTGCACAAATTAGCTAATATACAATGCATGTTTATATTTCTGATTAACCTATCTCAGGGCTGCATGATATGAGGAAAAATGTTTTGTTTCATACAGCTGCTTGATTAATCACAATCATTGTTATTGCAATATAAGTATTCACTATAAACATATGGCTGAAGTCTAAAGTTATTGCACTAAGAAAAATGTATGTAAGATATACCTCCGCACTCCAGTTTATATGAATTTTTAGTTGTTTGGTGGAGATTTTGCCATGTTTTAAAACAATTTTGATTAAGTTAGAGACAAGCTATGTCTCACCTTTGGTTTATAAGATGACTAACAATAATAATGCATTAGTCACTTGCAATTAACTGTTATAAAACAAGCCTTTTGGATTAATTTTGGATTCAGGACATGTTGCAAACACAGATGTTGTGTAAAACACAATCTTGGAACCCATCGTCAGATATCTTCCATCGTCTTCATACACAGTTTATACTTTTGACCTTTGGAAGTAAGGGGGAGTTTATCTGTTCTGGTGAAGCCAGTACAAGGCAAGATTTTATTTCCTGCAATGTAAAGGTTGCCATTATGCACGATATTATTGCCGTATGTGTACCGGCAGATATTAACTTAAAAATTGAATATGGGCATCGGCAGATAAGAACATTTCTGCTGATAATTCCAGTTAGCCAATCAACTGCAGTATAAATCACATTTTGGCCTTCTTAAATATTGATAAAATGTACAAATGTACCATCAGGTTTAGGTGGTTGTGAGCCCTGAACGTTTTCAATAAAGCCCCAAACATAAAACAACTACCAGACTGTCTACTTCACCGCTACTCTCTAAGTAGGTCTCTCTGACTCAGTCTCTCAGGAGATACTTTTTTTTTATTTATTTATTTTTTAATACAATAATAAGGTGTATTTATTTATATCGGTATCTGCTAAGATGAGTCTAGAAATATCAGCATTTTGGATATCAGCAAAAATCTAATATTATGCATTCCTAGTTATTTCTCATTTAATCCAGTAAGTCTTATTAAATAGACTGCATGTAAATTCAGTGGTTATACTCAGTGGAATCAGCCTGTAAAGAATCTAATTTCAATTTGATTTTCTCACAATTAAGCTGAATCAAGTTTGCTGAAATAAAATCATGATGTTTCATATTTGTAACAGTTAAAAAGTTGAGCTTTTTCAGATCAGTCCTCAAAGGCAGATGGGGAACATTTTTAAATGCCATGTTTTTTTGGTGTTTGGTTATTTTTATAAACCCTAGCACTATTAAATTCAAAAATGATTGCAGCCTATTATGACTCTGTGACTGAGATTAGATTAATTGTGCAGCACTGTTTAAATAAAGTTACACTAACATAAATCATAAGAATGCTGTTGATGGCAGTGCAAACAAAGATCTGGTTACTGTAGTCACCATGGAAAATTTTATCAGGATGCACCAGATCCTGCCGATAAGTAATGGGCCAATACAACTTAGACTAAAAATAGACTACAAACGGAAATGATGCAAAACCATGACAAAGAAAAGTGAAAGAAACAGTGATTTAAAGCTAATATGTACCATTTTATTTGTTTGTTTTACAGCTTTATTTTGTTTTTACAGTATTCAACAATATTGATGACATCTTTCTCGTATTGGGCTAGGTTAATGTAACAATTACGATGTTCTTTATTGAAAGGTTTTTGAGTTAGATAAACAAAATTTACACGTATTTATTTGTTTTAACCCACAATTGTGTTTGCTGTATGTGCTTCCTGAATCCAAAATCAATCCTGAAAATATTTCCTGTTCACATAAAGTATTTTTTCAGACTCATTAGAACATAGTTAGATTTTGTCTTGTGTTTATTGGAAATTTTCCACAGTTTTTCACAGTAATGATGACACTGTGATTGTTTGTGCAGCTCAGCTGAGTCTCCCTTTAAATGCCTGGGATGTAGACAATAGAGACGGCATTTACTTATGGTAAATATTAGAGTGATCGGAGCAAGACTCACTTTTCTCTTTGTTTTAAAATCTTGCACTTTGTGCTCTTGGGTTGTCATAATACAAGATTTTTAAACTTCGATGCTATACTCGTAAATTCATATTTATGCCTGTTTCAGTACCAGGACAACAAAAACTGAAGTCCTAGACACCCAGTTTAATTGCATTTCCGTTTTTAAATATTACAGGCAAACTACTACACACTATCTATTTTGCACTAAAAGAAATGGTGTCAGTGTTTTTTGCAGTTCAGACAACATATCTAGGAGATTTCATGCATCTTATAAAAATCACCTCTCTACAATTTCCATGTTTTAACTTTTGTACTTTTGAATACTATTTATCATTAGAATAATGAATGCAGTATCATTTTATAATACATGGTATCAAAAAGGATTGAATTCTCAAATATTCTGACAACCTTACGTGCACAGACTCTGCTTAAGATACAAGATATATCACAGGTTATTCTGTTTCTGACATCCACCATCTTCATTTCACATTTTCACATTCAGTCTGGTGATGTGAAGAAACAAGCTTTTATTTTTTCTATGTCTATGATAAGTTTGTTTTCTAGTCTTGACATGTTTTCCTTGACTGCCACTAACATCTTTGTAAGCCTGGCACAAACCATCAAGACCCTGAAGCTGAGGAGAAACCCTGTCAAGCTGTCTCTCTACAGACACTTCACAAACACGCTCATATTCGCAGTCATTGGTAAGTGAAACAACAGCAATAACTACACTTCATCCCATTTGTGTGCAATGTTTTGCCTGAAAACTGAAGCATCTTTTTCTTCTTTTCTTCCTCAGCTTCTGTCATTTTCATGGGTTGGATAGCAAAGAAGTTCAGGCTAGCAGACTGCCAGTCTGTAAGTATTGTCTGGCATATTCGTTGTAAGATTTAGGGTGTACGGTTAATCGATAACTTGACCTGTTTCCTCTATGAAGGACTGGATTGAGCTGTGGGTGGAAGACGCTTTCTGGAGGTTCTTGTTCTCTGTCATCCTGTTAGTGATAATGTTTTTATGGAGACCATCTGCAAACAACCAAAGGTACGCACAGCATCAAGACTTTTTAACACTGCTTAATTGACTTTACTTTCCCTGTTGTTTAATTATCTATTTTTATTGTGCACAGGTATGCATTTACACCTCTCATTGATGACTCTGATGATGAGGAGATTGAGGAGTTCACTGCCAATGCAAACCTTGGTACGGGAACAATAGAGCCTCAAACAGGCAAAACACTGCAGACATTTGCAGCATCTAATCATTTGATCTTGTATGTTTTTCTTTCTTTTATCTACAGCTGATGGCATAAAGTTGAGAGCATCTAAAAATGAGTCAAACGGCACAGTGAAGCCTCCAGAAACGAACGCGGTCAGTAACACTCCTGCACAGTTTGTTTGCACCGGTTCTGTATTCATTTATAACATTCAGAGTTAAAGCAGCTGTACGGGAGTGACATATTTCAGCAGGTGGCAGCATTTACTTTTTTCTCTTTAACTTCTGCAGGATGAAGACTTGAAGTGGGTGGAAGATAACATTCCCAGCTCTCTAACTGATGTGTAAGCATCCATTGAATTCATATTTTTAATAGAGTATATTTATTCAAGGCCTCTGTCATTCTAACAATGTCACCTGTTGGATTTGTTTGTCCCTGCAGAGCTCTCCCAGTCCTCCTGGACTCTGATGAGGTATGGATAACATGACTTCAATAATCTAATATCCATTTAGACAATGCATTAACAGGGATTTATATTTTTTGTGGGATTTAGATATCAAGTTGCATGATCTGAGATATTCTGCTAGTAAACAAAAAGCATGGCAATATAAATAGTACTGTGAAAAAAGTGTTTGCGCCCTCCCTGATTTTTTATTTTTTGGGCATATTTGTCACACTTGAATATTTCACATAACAGATTTGAAATTTAGACAAAAATAACCCGAGAAAATACAAAATGCAGTTTTTGAATGATGATTTCATTTATTATGGGGAAAAAGATATTCAAAACTACCTGGCCATAAGCGAAAAGAACCCCCCCCCCCATTTTAAATCTTGAATGAACTGTGATTTATCAGTTTTTTGGAAAGCCCCATTCAACTTCACTTGCCACACCCAGGCCTTATTACTGTCAGATCTGTTGAATCAATTAATCCCTTGCATAGAACCTGTCTGACCAAGTAAAGTAGGCTAAAAGATCTCAGAAAGTCATGCCTCATCCTGTAATCTAAAGAAAATCAAGAACTGATGAGAAACAAAGTCACTGACATCTGTCACTCTGGAAAGGGCTACAACCACGATGAGAACCTTCCCAGGAAGCCCAGCCTACAAAAATTACTCCAAGAGCTCATCGACGACGTAACAAAAGAGCCCAGAACAACATCCAAAGACATGCAGGCCTTGAGTCAGTTAAGGTTAGAGTTTATGATTCAACACTAAGAGGGAGACTGGGCAAAAATGGCATCCATGGGAGACCAAAAAAAAGAACACAAAGGCTCATCTCACATGACCTTTTGGGAAAATATGCTGTGGACTGATGAGACAAAGTATTAAATGTTTGAAAGGTGTGCGTCCTGTTATATCTGGTGTCAAACTAACACAGTATACCATCAGTCACACATGGTGGTGGTAATATGATGGTCTGGGGCTGCTTTGCTTCTCCAGGACCTGGAGGGAACCATGGATTCTGCTCTCTGCCAAAAGATCATGAAGGAGAATGTCCTTCACTTAAATTATGCAGCAGGTCAATGATCAGAATCACACCAGCAAGTCCACCTCTGAATGCTTACAAATAAAATGAAGGTTTTGGAGTGGTCTAGTCAAAGTCTGGACTTAAATCTGATTGAGATTCTGTGGCATCACCCTAAACAGACTGTTCATGCTGGAAAACCCTTCAATGTGACTGAATTGAAACAACTCTGCAAAGAAGAGTGGGCCAAAATTCCTCCACAGTGATGTGAAAGACTCATTGCCAGTTATCTCAAACACTAGCTTGCAGTTGTTGCCACCAAGTATGGAACGACTAGTTTTTAGGTTTGTGGGGAAATAGTTTTTTTCACATACAGCCAGGTAGGTGTGGATTGATTTTTTTTCCCAAACTGCATTTTTTATTACCTTTGGTCATCTTCGCTTAGTATTAAAGTGTGTTTGAACGAAACATTTAATTGTTTAATATGCAAAAAAAGAATCAAGTATTTTTTCTGTTTATGCAAAGTTTGAATAAAACCTCTAAAAGCATCCTTGAGAGATATTGTGTTCACAAGCAAGGGATGATGAGCATGAGCCCCATTACCTTAAATGCTGACCTGTGACCTCTAAAATTTTATCGGTTTATCCTTGACTGAGAGTGAATATTTATGCAAAGTTTGATGAAAATTCTCAAAAGTATTCTTTAGATTTTCCTTTAACAAGAATGGGTACCCACCAACATAACAGGTTGAATGACCAACATAAAGCAAGCCGCCTGATTAGGAAATGCAAGTTTACATTTAGAAACATGTACTCAAGTATGATTTAAAGGCAAGAGATTGATAAAACAGGGAAAAAAGACGAAATAAAGTAGTGAACAGGAGCATGCTCTGACAGCCAAAATAAAATCTTGAAATTATGGACTAAGTTTAATGTCTATATTTCCATCTAGGAAATTATGACAACCAAGTACGAGATGTCAAAGCTGGAGTGAGCAGAAACCTTTCCAGACATCGGCTGACTTGGAGGGAGATCTCAGCAGCCGTCCTGACTCTGCTGCAGGGTTTCCGGTCAGGTGGTGGTGGTGGTGGTGTGCCATTTAATTCTTCAGGGGACCTTCCTGTCCTGTACTGTTGATACGTCACAGGGTGGAGCGGACTGTAATTTAGCGGGCCTTCTGCTCATTTCCTCATCTTTTCTTCAGAGCCACGGACTCTATGAGAGAAAAACTGACCAACTGTTCCCCTGATCCGATCGGTTTTGAGCCTTTCTTTCCAAAGAGAATGTTTCTTTTTTATTACGTGCTGTATTTATTTCTGTTGTGTTGATTTCTTTATCAGAGAATGAAAAACAGTGGGCCTCATTTATGCATGAACATACACCCAGGAAGTGTCTTGCTGAGTGTATCTATGTCGAATCAACTAGTTCTGATAAGATTCTTATTTATGGTGGGAAATAACTTTAAAGTATTCTTTTTCGTACTTTTTAACCATAAGGATAATTTATCTAAGCTATTTTTGCAGCCAGAATAGAGACGAGAATGCAACTTTTTTAAACATGGGATCTTTCTTTACGTATAAAGTTGTGAAGTCAGTATCAGTATGTTAATCTAACGTGAAGCGTCACAAGTAACCTTTTTTTGTTTCCAGCTTTAAAATCTGAGACAAGGAAATTAAAATATTCCAAGTAGCACATTAGCTCTTATGCACTTTGGCGATCAAAGCTGTGCCTACACGTCGTTCTTGTTTGAGGTTATCGAGACAAAAACGTCTGAATGTGTTGTCCGTGTCTCAGATTGAAGCTACTCGTCATTCTCTGTGTTTGTGTGAGAGGAGCTGAGCACAAACAAGTGATTTTGTACATTTTAGATTGAAATTCAGTTGGCTAAAGTGGTGTACATTTTTTTGGCCTTGTAATGAATCTACTGTATGTGTGTGGGTGGGCGGGTTTATGTCTACTGAAATAAGGAGCAATATTTACTATGTCTGTTCATGTGGAGTTGAATAATTTGAATATTTATTTGGGTTTTAAGTGTACTTATAAGTTGTTGAAGTGTATGTTCACCCATGTTTACTCTTTGAGTGTGTTTACAGTGTGTGCTTCCGTTTTTACATGCATTGGACATTGAAAGTGTCTTAAATGCTTCACATCAGCTGATTTATTTGCATTTTTGCAGATAAAGTCACTGCGTTATTTTCACAGACACCTTAAAAACAAAGTCTTAATGTGTTTATTTTACTCGGAGGATGGCTGGCCTTGTGTTTTTGTCAGTTTAGTTTTGAAAGAAGTGCTGTCTTTATGTGTTGACTTTATGCATCAGCAGGGCTTTTCACCTTGATAGAAAATAAGTCGTGGTTAGCAAAAGCACAAGCTGACCACTTGGGCCCGGTTGTTCAAAAGAAAAGAACAGTCCAGATTTGGTAATCCTGTTTTTTTTTAGATTATTTCTGGGGATTTATTGTGACAGGTAGCCGAAAAAAGACAGGAAATATGGGAAGAGAGAATGGCGCACAATATGTGCCAAGACTGGGTACGAGCCTGAGACCAGTACTGAGGACTGTAGCCTCTGTATTTGGGCACCTGCTCTACCAACTGAGCTAAATAGGCACAGCATAATCCTTTTTTTTCTTCCAAAAATAACCTACTTCTTTTTTAGCCCAGCTTTTCAAAGACAAACTGTACTGGACAAACCTGATCCAGACATGATAGGATTATCAAATCTGGATTACTGATGTTTTAGAGAGGACTAAACATGACAGGGGGCGCCAGAACCCACACAAACTTCGATCCTCAAAGTTTCTGTAATAAAATGTTAAATCTTTATATTACCTCTATTTGTAATTCTAAATCTATCGAAATTATAACTGAAGCATTCCAGCGTTTTAACTTTTTTCTGTTGTTTCTCGAGATCTCCACAAATATAGCTCAAGATCCCAACATGAAAAAAAAAAAAACTTTTTAATCCTAAAATAACCGTAAGGCATGCAAAGTAGTGCTAAATATATTTAAATAAATGTCTGAAATTATCAGCTGCCTGATTAATTATTGAAACAGTTTCCAGGGATGTTTGATTTTATTGTCATATTGGCATTGGCAGATACCAAAAAAAAAAAGTGAATTATCTGTATCAGCAAAAATGCTCATTTCGATTTGGCCATAAAAATCTGCCTATGCCGCCTGTAAATATTGGCCATATGAACAAACAAGTCAGAGGAGTTTTAAAGTCCTTGTACACCAGAGGTGTTTTGTTTCCTGTGCAAATTATTCACACAAAATAACCGTTTATTAGAGCATGTAGCAGATGAATACAAGCTTTCATATCAGCATCATAATTTTGCTATACATAATGTGGGCTAATATCCTTTTTTTTCAAGGTTGCTCAAGGTAATTTTAAGCCCTAGGAGGATCCTAAATCTGACCAATCAGAACGCTGGCTGTTTTCTATGGCAGAAGAGATTTTAGACAGAGAAGGAAAAACGTCCTCCTCTCTCTAGCACTGCATGTTTGTCCCCTATGCTACGTGCACACCTGGAGCTATTTTTCAAACTAACAGGACTTTACTCCAATGACACATTTAACAACACAGTCTCCTGTGACCTCAGGCATGTGGCTAATCACTGCTCAGGGTCAGTCAGCTCCCTGGAATTACTCCCCTGACCAGTTGATCACAAACAGCAAACCTTGGAGTGTGTCCTCAATATTATTATTATTTAACTTACAGCATGAGTGAAAAGTTGGTCCCTCCTCACAGCCAACTTAGCTGAAAAGGGAGCAGATGACAGTGAAGAAGGGCACTGACATCCTACCTGTGCATAAAGGAGCAGAGGAGAGATACTGAAACCTCATTTTATCTTCCACTCTAATGTATCTCAGTTTATCAGAGGATAGTACAAAACACACTGCAGACTTTCGCCTGATGTGCCTTAAAAGGCAAAATTTACCTCAGAATTATTTGCATTGTCATGCCGTTTATTCAAATCATCCTTGATGTGAAAGGTCTTAGGCTGGGAAGTCTTTTTCTTTATTCATAATCATTCCTGTCACTTTAAAGTGTTTTAAAGACTGAAATTTTCCATTTGTTCATCAGCAATCTGTAAATTGTGTTTTTCAGGGACTGAATTTTAAGGTCTAAACTACATATAAATATCTGTATCTGAAAGGCATGTCCGATTTGCTAACTTTTGTAAATATTGGCATATCGGATATTGACAAAAATCCATTATCATTCACCCCTACGATATCTCTGTAATGCAGACTGAATCCACTGACCCTCTCTGCTCAGCTGTTTGAAAGGTTTTCTTTATTTGAATGTATTTATTAGAGTGTCTTGGCCGTAAAAGAACAATCCTGATCTGGTGTAAAAATTCTACTAAGATCCAGCTCATTGTCATCTCTTGTTTTTTTTTTTTTTTTTAACAAACTGACTGAATCAACCTAAAACAAGTACAGAACTTATAGGATTAACTAGTCAGGATTGCCAGTAGATTAAAAGGGGACTAACTATTTCATACTTTGTCTACATGAGGCGCCAACATCAACTAAAACTGAAAAATCCTTAAATATTGGATGCTTAATCACAGAGAGAGGAGGGTGAGTGCCAAGGTTATTATAGTTAACTAAAACTAAAATTCCAAAATCATTTTAGTTGACTGAAATGAAGTAAATAGTAAGCTTTGCCCCAAAAACAAAAACTAACTAAAACTGTATAGTGCGCTTACAAAAGTAACTTAAATTAAATTAGAATAGACTGGTTGAATATGCTTTTTAAAATGTATGACATTCACTCAGGCCTGACATGTATCCATAAAAACTAACACTAAAACTAATAAAAACTCAACTAAAACTAACCATTTTTGCAAAATATAAACTAAACTAACAAACCAACAGTAAAAACCAATTAAAACTAAACTGAAATTGAACACAGAAAGTGAAAACGAAATAAAAATGAAAACTAATTAAAAATCCCAAACTATTATAACCTTGGTGAATGCTACATGGGGTCAAAAGGTCTAAAGGATGTAACCAGGATCAGGTGCTGTTCAGAATGAGGGGACAAGGATTAAATGGCAAACATGAACAAATGACCTACTAGATTCTTAGCAAATGGGGTCCATGATAGTTGGTAGTCAAAACTGATGATCTGAGGCATTCTTGATAAGCATCCTTTATTGAACAGGGATGTCTGTGTTTCGACCCTCAGTCTCTCTGATAAAAAGTCATTAGAGTCATCTGAGTGCTTCAGATTATCAGTTTTGACTGCCGTCCTACCATGGGCTGTATTTGCTCATATTCTTGCTCGTCATTTGTTCATTGAATGGTTAATGCTGATGCTCTTTAATGAAGACCAAATCCTTTTCTTAAATGCCGGCTATCTACATTTGTTGGGATCTTTAGTAATCTTAAGTGGTCAAACTTAAAAGTTTCTTTTTCCTTATTAAAAAACACCAACTGGAGGTTTCTTTTCTCAGAAGTGGCAGTCTCTGGTGTTGCAATATGAAGCTGATGTGGAGGCCACATATAGACCCCACGCTAAAATGTAGATTTTTGCATCGGATAAACGTGTACATCCTGGTTTAAAAGACTGTAATGGTCAGAATGGTTCATGTCTTAATGGGCACACACTTCTCAGAGGATGAATTTTAGTTATTGGTCGTACGTTTTGGTTTAAAGAGGGATATGAGTTAGGAGCGTGGCTGATATGACTATAGGTCAATAAACTGTAGCTTACTGTGAGGAAGCTTTGCTGTACTGCCCCCGCCTCTGATGCTTACTTGCTTCATAAACAAGATCTTTTCAATAAAAACTGAACTTCAAAGTGTATATTTACCAAACACTAACCAATGCCTCTGTTTCATGGATGAATTTAACTAACTTGACATAACAGACTGTTTCCAATGCATGGACATATTTCACATTCATCTCCCATACAAAGTGTTTGGGAATGGCAGGACTTTTTAAAAAAATCTTGGAAGGTGATTGGACGACCATTCTGTCTGTCATATTCATTACGGTCCAATCAGAGCGACAAGACAGAATGAGGTAGTAGGCACGTGCAGCCTAGAGCTGCTGTAGTTTAGGAACATAAGAGCTTGTTTGTGGATAAAACTCACACAGAGGTCAGTTAGAGAAGCGCAAAAACTTCACCAAGAGAAGTTTAAAGTGTGGTTCTTTGCATTTATTTTAGTAGGTAAATTTTCTCCAGTTCTGATAAATCTGCCGCTATATTATAGCTTCATCCAAGTCCAACGCTACTCCTGTGGTAGCCATTGCTATCGGCTTCAAATACAACTAAACCCCACCTGTAGCTAACGCCTCATTTTTAATCAACGCTGATTGGTCAGGTCAGTTTTCAGACCTGGCACGATCCATCTGATTTGCAAGGTTATAATTTTAACATATTAAAAGGGAAAAATATGTTTATGGCCCTGCACTGCAGCATGTTGCCAAAATGCTTTGCTCCTTTTACGCATAACAGCTTTCTCTATCAGTGTGTGAAATTAATCAATAAAATGTCAGCTGTGGTTTACAGTCTAGTTAATGCACATTGTAGAGTGCAGTTTTTTTATTGAAAAGACTCCTCAGTTTGTCCATCACTGCGCAGCCTGCACAGATTCAGAAGGTCCTACCATAAAACCCACCTCAGCTCCACTTCTGTCTCTCTCTACGTTGATTTAAAGTTTGAGACCATGGCAAACAACAGTGACTTGGTCTCAAACTTTATCCAGCCTTTTCCAGGATATAAACAGAGTATGATTACCTTACCTAATCCAATTACATAATCCTTTTATTTGCCTTTGAACAACCTGATGTGAGATTTAATCCTATCCTGTCACTTTAACTATGTTGGATCATTTTTGAACAACTGGGCCCTGGGTTTTTAATGTCTCTGTTCCTTTATTCGTTTGGAAAACCTGGAATAATTGTGCTTATGATGGCACGTAGTCCTGTTATATAAAAGTGCAGACACCTGCAGTGGACCTGGGTTTATTTGTACAGATGGTTTTGGCTCATTCCTGTTATTTGGTAATTCCACAGGTAGAGAAGTGTCAGGATAGTATGACTCTTCTTCCTCTCTGTTTCATGAAGATCTGGGCTTGAACTCTTCTTACCAGCAGCTTTCTTCTCTCAGATAAAATAATAACAAATGGATACAGATGAAAGTTTCTTTCCTGAGCTTTGATTTTCAGTATTAATTTGAAAATAAAAATACATTTAAATACTGCTTGTGGCATCAGCTTGAGTCTGTTTCTTTTTAAAGCTGCAAATACCAGAAACAAGAGGTAACAGGAGTGTTGAAGAATAGGCTATTGTGAGGAAAATCATGATGAATGATAATGAGATGCAGGCTAAAATAGAGAGAGGAGAGTTTGATAGAAGCCAGGTTTATGGGAGTCAAGACTGAAATTTCTCTCAGGCTATTTGCTGTTAAAATCCTGACCAAAAGAGCTTGAACAACACAAAGTCCCAGAAGACGTTGTGTATTTGTCAACGCTTTAAATATATTATTCTATAGAAAAAAAAAAATCTGATGTTTGAGTTAAAATACATCATCTAAAAGAAATTAAAACAGAAATGTAATGATCTGCAAAGCACTGAAACCCAATATCGGACTGAAAATAGTACAGTGACAGTATCTCAGATGTTGAAACTGAGAATAATTCATTATTCTATAAATTAATGTGCCAACTTTTAAATTGATGTCAACAGTTTGTTTTAAAAAGGGTTGAAAAAAGACAGAGAAAGTTATGAAATACTTAAAAAAAATAATCAGATGGATCTCACAGTTTGATTTAAGGTCATTTGTCTTTTCATACAACAACTTACTCAGGGAAGGTCTTGCTTATTTCAGCAAGCTAATGCCAAACCACAATCTGCTCAAATGACAGCAGCATGGCTCAGCACTAAAAGAGCCTGGTGCTAAGCTTTCCTGCTCTACTTACATTAATGCCAGTGGAAGTTCAGAACTCAACTATGGAATCAGCAGAGCATTGGCGACACACCATGCAACTTGGCAGTCGTTGACCCCGCCGTCGTTGAAGGTGTGGCCAAATACTTCAATTCATGTAGTGATTGTAAGATAGAGCATTTTGGTATGAAAACCTCTTCCTCTTCTCTCTTTGTGCTTTTCCCTCTATCCCTCTACAACTTCAACACAGCTTTTGCAGAAGGCTGTTCAACATAAGTCAGGCTCTGCTTGAGGATTTTGCTTAATAGGAGGGTTTTTCCATGTCACTGTAGCTTTACTCAATGCTGAAAAGTGCTGAGCTCAAGGTGATTAATGTTGGGTCTATATGCATAACATAAAAGAGTAAGGTCTAGACCTACCCTCTTTGTAAATTGTCTTGATATTACATAACATTGCACTTACAAGCAACTGTGCAATCATTAAATCCCCTCTAACCATCCAGATCAGAGGCAAAGAGACTCCGGATCAACACCAGAGCTCTCTGCCTCATGAATGTTTTCACTTTTTAAATGTCAGTGATATTTGTATCAGACATGAAAGCTGTCATTGTTATAGGCTGTAACAGCAGATTACAGCCATCTTTAAAATCAAATACAGGAGCAGAGGGGGGTCTTTTTTCAGCTTCCCTCTTCTCTCCCATATTTCTGGATTTTCTCCAAACATTTATCCTCACATGAAAGATGATCCACCAGCGACCTCTCCCCTCCCTCCTGGATAATAAAAGTTGTGTAAATTCCTCTATGTTCCCTTTCATTCTCCCCCAACGCACCAGCAAAACACGTGCCTTCTGTCAGTTTACATGGACATCCAGAGAATTAAAGCTACTCTGAGTTTAATTTTTAGGGAGAAAATTTAACTATGGCAATCTAGAGGATTTTCCTCATGGAAAATTTCCTTCTTTCCTGTGAAAATGTAGAATTACCAAATAGACACAATTTTGGACACCCCAGCTCTTAAGTGAATAAAACATGTGGAAGCTGAAGTTTACTAAGTTTATGACCCTATATTTTTGCCCATGCTGTAACCACTGCTCCTAAAAGCAGTTTTACTACATTTTATACAATGCCATGAATTGCTTCAATGTTGCTGTATTTCAAATAGAAGACCAGAACTATTAACTTTGATGATATAAAAGTCAAACAATGTTGACATCTGTTTTGATACTACTGCAACAAATTTAGAAATCCAATGGCCAACCCCTGCACACTGTCTAAATTACAGCAAAAATGGTCAGTATTGCATTGCTTTATGTTGTATTCGTACAATATTGACAGTACTCTCTATGTCTGAGTGAAGAGGAACAGTGGTTGAATAAATGTACAGTATAAGCAGAATATAGAGTTGTTTTCTATGGACAGCATTTCTCTGTCTCCTTTTGTTGAGCTAAAGTGAAGCCAAAATACCCTATGTGACAGGCGTTGACATATACGATGTACAACCCCAATTCCAAAAAAAGCTGGGGCGATGTTCAAAATGTAAATAATATTAATGCAATGATTTGAAAACCTCATAAACCCAAATTTGAATCACAATAGAAACTGTATCAGATATTGAAGCTGAGACATTTTACCATTTCATGAAAAATGTTAGCTAATTTTAAAATTTGATGGCAGCAACACATCTCAAAAAAAAAAGGGAAAGAGCCATCTCTTCTTCTAACAACTGTCTGTAAACTTATGGGAAGTGAGGAGACCAGGTGCTGGAGTTTAGGGAGAGAAATGTTGTCCCATTCTTGTCTGATGTAGGATTCTAGCTGCGCAACAGTCCTGGGTCCTCTTTGGCCTCTCTCACTTGTCTTCTACTTGCACAGTCACTCAGTTTGAGGACGGCCTGATCTAGGCGGTTAACACATGGGACATATTCATTTTATTTCTTGATGATGGATTTAACTGAACTCTGGGTTTATGTTTTGCGTTGACTGAAGTGTTTTTCTGTCTTAATGGTGTAATGGTAGCCAAGAATACTGATCAACCAGTGACTGGATTTTCCAGATTCAAGTGTCTTTATACTACATTCATTTGAGACACATTTACTGCACCCAGGTCATCTCCATTTCACTCATTGTGAGACTACTAGCACCAACTGGCTGGACCTCTACTGAATTTGGTCAGTCACTTTATAGGGGTATAATATTTATGCAATCACTTATTTTATCTTACATATTTTGTTTGACACTACTTTGTAAAAATCTGTTTTCCTTTGAACATAAGTGGGGTTTTTTTTTTGTCAAAAAAGCCAAACTATATTGACCACGATTTATTTATAACACCAATAAAAGGATAAAGTATCCATGGAAGTGAATACTTTTTATAGGCACTGTATAAAGTCTACAGTCTGAAGTGACTACTTTTTGCCTTCCTTCATTATAAACACTATAAGCTTCATTTAATTGAATTTATTTGCATTAATCTTCTGAGTTTATGTTGTTTTATCCAACCTCTATGGAGACTGCAGTGAAGTCACCACACTGCTGTGGATCTGACGTAACTTGGGTGAAAGCCACACTCCGTGCAGGCTTCGCCTCAAGGCCCCTTCTGTATATTTTTATCATTTCTCTCCAAATGGCTTTGGTTACGCAGCTCAGCTCTCCAGTTGCATCTGGCAACATCCTTCCTCCACTGAATGGATGAAGCATGTGAACATCAAACAGCCCGAGCACACGCCTGAAATGAAGCTGCAATGTGAGCACTCAGGGTATTGTTACCAAAGGAAATTATGCCATTTAGACACGTTTTCAGTTTCAGAGCAGTGTCAGTGCATGTGATTGGATTCTCATCATCTACTCCCTCCTGGAAGCATGCAGCTTCTCTGGCTTTTGTTGCAATGTAAACTTCTGGATGGAGATTTGACGGAAATTAAGAGAACACACATGGAGAACATTAGTCGCTCCTTTCTCTGACAAATACACATACTGAGATAAGTTTTTGAATGAGGGTTACTGTTTCTGTATTAAAGTCAACAAAATACTGTAAAAGAATCAAAATGCTGCTTTCACCTGGGTTGTCTTTCAACTTCAGTTCAGGGGATGATACCACAAAACGCATTCTTCCTCTATAACATTTGTCTGCCAATTCAGACAACTTTTTGCAGCCAATCAGGTCTATGCTTTGGTTTGGATTTCACTTATTTAAATTAAAAACACAAGCCCTGCAAAAAGATATTTGATAGCTCGCTGCTCAGCATCAAGCGAAACGGTTTTAACAATTTTGAAACGTTGGACTTACTTTATTTCAGATATGTACAGAAGATTAAAGTTCCACATAACTCTTTTAGTGCATTCAAAAACATACCAAAATCTTTCATTTAGAATATAATGAAACTGTATCTGGATAACAAAAAGAAAATGAGCTATAGAGAAATATGTCCAGGTACTGCATCTACTGTTAAAAAAACTCCCTTAGTATAATGAAAGGTGCCCAAGTAAGGCAAACTAGTACAAAAAAACAAATATACAGTATATGATGAATGATAAAAACGTGGTGTACAGTATGTCATAATGTAAAAATCAGCAACAATATTTCCAATAAATTAGAGCCACAGGAGCCCTGGTGTCATGTAAGGATTTGTGAGGGCAGTTCATCAACCCTGAGCTACACAGAAGTGATCTAAGAATGACTTTGTGATACAAAAAAAAAAGAGTAACAGCAAAGACAAAACAAACCTTTTTTGACCCATCACATAACTTGTTTAGCTAGTCAGTCATTCAAATGCATTCAATCAAATATCATTTAAAACTTACTGACGCTTCTTAAAAACAGAGAATTTCTCAACCTGGACTCTATAGAATAAGTAGACACTAGCTCTTGCTTATCAAACTAATGCAATCAACATCTTTCAGGCTAGCACTGCTGGTAGATAATAAAGCAAATCAATTAGAAAAAAGTAGCTGATGATAGTTGTTAGCTTGTTTTTTTAAACTGGTAAAATTTAAATATTTGGAAACAGTATTTTAATTACTTATTAGTCAAACAGATGCCTAAACTAAATTCTAGCTAACATTACCATAAGCGACATACAGGCTATAGTCATAAACTGTATAAAACATGGACATAGTCTGAGTGATGTAACACATTGGCTTCTGAGGTGAGAGGCACCTGGCTGCACACATAAGATATCCGTTAACGTAATCATATTTGGCAGACTTGTAAACACATTAGCAATTGATTTCCAGCCAGCAGATTCTGTGTTAACCGCTATTCATTGCTTTTAGCCATAACTTTATGAAGAGAACTGACAGCAAGACATAGAAAAGAGTTCTGAACGGCTTCATTGTCTGTCTAGTTATGTAAACTAGCTCAGTGGTTCTCAACTGGTGGGTTGGGAGCCCAAAATGGGCTGTGGTTGTGTTCCTGGAAAACAATATGGGAAAAAATCTAGATGTGCAGAAGCCTTACCCATTGTTTCCACATGTGTATGGTTACAGAGCTAAGTCAAAAAGAAGTCCATTCATTCCTATGGGGATCTCTGTGATGTCTAACGCATCTTTGAAACTCCTCCCCTCTGTTATATTTCAATGTGGAACATGCCACAAGTACCCTGATTTCTCATTTAGGAGGTGTTGGTGGGTGCTGAAGCTAGACCAGTTGAGAATCACTAAACTAGCTTTCAGTAATGTTGGCTAACAAATTGCTAAAAAAAGCTTTTGAACACAACAGTCATGCCTCATGAGCTACAGTATCAAAGTGTGACCTCAAGATGATGGATTAAAAACAGCCAGACTAATTTTAAACTTAAAATATGATTACTGGTCGCAGTTGCCAATATTAATTCTTTTTTAAAAAATATATTATGGTCATTTTTAAATTTTTTTCCTATTTAAAGTAAATGGCACGATCACTATATGCCCACTTCTTTCATACAGTACCGGTTATGTCATTGTTTATAATGTATCTGTTTAAATTTGTCTTTTCATGCAACTTGGCATCCAAACAAATTCTAGCCTGCAGCCTCTCAGTCGATGAAATCCTAAAATCAAGATGCAACATCAGTTATCTCAGCGCCCATTTACCATATTCATACTGCCACTGCTAAGGGTGGGAAGCACAAACGCTATAAAAGTATTTCACTGCTGTACAAAGTTTACCTAATGTGCATGTATTAAGTTGTATTAATATGTACAGGCTCATTGATTTCACTGCTCTCTGATCAGCGACTGAATATGCATAGAAAGTGAAAGTGTGGAGGGACAAGAGGCCATATTAAAAATATATTTTATCATTCATTAGATGTTAACTGCTTAGTCACAGTGACAGCTTGTTAGATTGTGGAGTTTTTTATGCTAACATGAGAGTTCAAAGACAGGCAGGAGCCAGATAATATTCCCAATTAGCTGGCTTAATTCACAACTGTGAATTAAAACATTTCAAACTGTCCTATCGTCTTGTTATGCTTACTGTAATCAAGGAAGTGATGGGAAATCAAATATGGCAAATTTGTTAAAGGACTGCGTGGCTCTTGAGCTCACTTAACCTGTGCAAATGGCTTAAAAGACACCATACCCTCTCCAAAGACATCCCATCCCTCCTTACTCATTACACATTGTAAAGGTGCAGATAGATTCACTCCTCATTCAGAAGAAAAACAAGAGCAGGACAACTTTTTGTATCTGTTTGTACCTGAAGATCATTAGAGCTAATAAAGGATGAGCAATCTTAGGAGCTATTAGTGACCGCAACCCATTTTTAGTGAATATATTTACATAGCAGTATAGATTACATCAGAATTTGAGCTACATGCCTCAAAGGTGCCATGCCAACATGGTAAATGGCATAAGGCATTACTTTGTGTTCCTTTTCACTTGCTTACTTCTAGGACCCCCCCCCCCCTTTAAGAGTGTCCTCTTAGAAGTTATAAGGTGAAACCAGGATGTGCACCCTGGCCACATGCTTGGCCTGAAAGGTGCGGTCGCTGTACTCAGACATGTCCACATCCACGCTGATCTCCTGGGGTCCACGTAGCTGCTGCACCAGAATCAGTTCACCAGTCTGTCGGTCTGAACGCTGCATGACGAAAATGCCCCGAGAGTTTCCTCCCACTATGCCAAAGCGCAGGCTGTCTGGTCCAGTGCGCCCTGGGGCGGCAGCGGTCGCCATTCTAAAAAGTGTAGCAGGAGTCTGCAGGTTTGAGGACAAAGACAGGTAGTGGAAGGAGACAGTCTTTGGAGCCAGGTGGCAGGAGCGGCTGTCCATGGGGCAGGGGTTTCTCTCACACTGACTACGAGACAGAAATACAGCAAGCATAAAGGCATTAAAGGATGAAGTGTTTAATGTTTTCCAATCTCTGTATGTTTGGCAGTTGTCACATAATGAGGCCTTTTTGTTAGGGGAAAATGTTTAAATCATTAATCTAACCCCCTGGGAAAGTGTTCGTAACTTTTTTCTTTGTGAACTAAGAGAAGTGAGACATGCACAGAGTTCTTATGAGGTCAACAGCCTGTAAATCTAAGATCATAGTGAGCTGTAAACATTTTATGTGGTGTTACATGTAGGAACATTGTTGACCTGCATGATATCATAAAATTACTTCAGCCAGAAAGCTCACATTTGCAACTGTTCAAAAATATTTGTTGCAGCAGCAGAACAGGTTTGTGTTTGGCATAAGACTCAGACCTTCCAATCTTCAGAGATTTTTTTCATATGCAGAATTTAAGGAGTGATGAGAATCTTAACCATAAACCATAAATCATATTTAAAAGATTTAGTGTTTCTATTGTCTTTTATATCTGTTAATTATCTATATTTCCTACAAATATATGCATGTCAAACACTTCAAAAACATTTCATTAATATGCATGTATGCAAAGGTTTTAATATTTATTTGTTCCTCCATAAACATCTGATATTAATCAGACAATACTTTAACGCAGCGCACACTCATTGCTTGCGTGAGCGACAGAGACACACAACTGCAGTGTGCATATACACAAACAGCGGTGACGGGCTGATCTTCTATGGACGGAGAGGAGCTTTAAAGCAGAAGGAGCAGTTCAGGGCAGTGTTTATAATCTAGTATTCTCAAACTTTTACCCTCAACAGATGAAAGCCGCAAGTGCTCACTATCAACATGGTAGCCGTGTTTGCACGTGTAGGTGTGTGTGTGGTGAGTGTGAGTCTCACATTTGCGTGTGTCACTGTTATACAGCATTAAAGCCATTGCTGTGTAAAGGTGCATGCACAGTCCAAAAGACTTAGCCATTTTTTGCAGTTATTTTGGAGGGAAATTTCACCCTTGTATGCACGGCCCTGTCTACATGCGACAAGCAGCATCTAAATCATAAACAAGCATACGGTTATGACACCAGCCATTGCGGCCAGTTGAGGTCACTCTGTTACCTGCCACACCTGAAATCTACCCGCATTTGGCTAGTTGGCAGGTGTAAATGTCAGGCCCTGCTGATACATGTAAAAATGGATTAAGTGGTCACACATTGACATCTCTACATACACTAGAGTAATTTCTCACATGTTCAAGCATTTGCATGGGAATTGGTACTGAGGTACTGTTTTACTTCATTCCCTGTTTTTGCCAAGAAACAGGAGTTGCTCTTAAACATTTATCCGTCCTCTTTGCTGGCAGTCAAGCAGTATTTCAGCAGATTGATGGTTCAGTAGGAGCACACAGAACTTTGTTTCATGCTTTTAAATGAGGCAGCCAGCTGATGAATGGCAAAAAGGGAGAAGGAGGCTGTAATGCCTCCAAACATTTTGCCAGGAGACGTTTAACACAGTTTTAAAGGGAAAAAGTCATTAAGTGAAGTTTTGCTGAGCATGCATGTTTGTCAGGACCTATTTTCTTCACTGTGAAACAGCTGCTGTCAAAACCTCTTAAACTGTCATTAATTTAGTTTTTTTGGTTATAAAACACATTGTTTTGAAGGACAAAGTCCAATGGTGAAAAAAGCCATGTTGGCTTAAAACAGCAGCAAAGCCAGATAAACCCAAAGACCTAGGAAGGACTGAGAAAAGCTTTTGCTGTGCTTTCAAAGGTTTCCTTTTATTTTGTTGCAAAAAATGTTAGTTTTACGTGGCAGGTAATTTTATTGCAGTGTTGAACTTTACATCGTGGGTTTGGTTTTACACTGCTTTCCACATTATTAAGCATATTACATTTTTCTCTTATTTTCCTAAATATTAATGCAAATGACAGTCAAGAGTATTTTTCAAGTCATCAGCCATTTGATGGGTCCTCTAATTTAACTTAGCTGTAATTATTAAGCTGTTTGTATAGCACCTTTCTAATCACCCGTTGCCTCAAAACATTTTTTAACACTGTAGGTCACACACTGATGGCAAAGGCTGCTATGCTGAGTGTCCATTACTATGAATAATCCCATTTATTGCATTCATACACCTTAGATACAGAAGTTGGAGCAAGTTGGGTTCAAGTGTCTTGGCCAAGCACACATGGATATGTGACTGTAAGAGCTGCAGATCGAACCCATGACCTTCCAGTTGCGAGATGACTGAGTCACCCCTGTGTTGTTGCAACACCTTACTCAGGAGCATCTCTTCAATGAAACACATTTGTTTTCCCTCTTGCTGCATGAGCTTTCTCACAACCACATCTGAGCACAGCAAAAAACATTTTTGCTTTTGCTTTTCTGAATATTAAAAGTCAAAATGTGTGCCAGAGGCCTATTGAGGTCTCACAGTTGGGTCTGATTTAGTATGCAGATGGCCCTTTTAAAATTTACGACCATTTCCTGCTGAAATCATAAAGATGTGAACATGTTCAGCAAATGTTTCTCTGGCAAAACCAAATAACAATGTTAGTCACACTGGGTTTTTTGACTTACAAGGGAGATGTCTTGACATAGCTGATGTTGCCATGAGAGCGGGGACACTCTGGGTTGACACACTGAAAGCCTCCCCCTGTGTTGATACAAGTTGTTCCTCGGCTGCAGTTGTGCTGCTGGCTTAAACACTCGTCCACATCTGGAACACAAAACAGAAAAGGCATGTAAGACAGAGAAGCTGAGGGAGAGAAGCTTGCCAGACTGCCTCGCTGCTTCCTGGTTACCACAGCCTGAGCAGGGGGTGCAGAGCTGTGATTATTTATTTGGTTTTTTAGTTTAGTCTTTCATGTCCTGAAGAATCCTTCTGCTGGGAAAGGATGAGGTCATTCTTTCCTCTGGCAAGAACCGTAAGCTTCAGGGTGCAAGTGAAAGTGGGCCTACAGACACCTCTGCAGAAACTAAAATCAAGGCTAGTAAAAGCTCTTGGTACTATTAAATCACAGGTATTCCCTTTTGGACCTGCATACCCATCTAAATGTGCTGCCAGAGCCCTGTGAATGAGCCTTTGTCCTTTGTTCCCTCTTGTCACTCACCCTCACAGCTCCGGCCATCTGGGAGCAACTTGTAGCCGCTGGGGCAGGAGCAGTGGTACGAGCCGGGGACGTTGACACACTCGTGGACACACAGCTTCCCTCCTTGGTCCAGACGGTACACTTCACACTCATTTACATCTGCCAAAAAACAGGTAAATACACGTGCTTGTCAGCCTTGAACTTGCATCACATTATCTATCCAAGGCCTCATGGATTTAGAGGTATCCAGGAGATCTATGTTAACAGCAATAATATGTCTAATACCATTTACTGCTGTAAGCATTTCTTTAAATGTAAAGTTCTTAAGATTATTTCTTTACATTCTTTCCATAGACTGTAAAAAAGGATCAACAACATTGACAGCAACTCAAAAGCTAAATCAAAACATTTGGAGTTTCCCCAATGACTGACTTTTCTCAAGTATGATTTCTGACACTGTTATGAAATCTAATGAGGCTGACTTATGCCCATTTGTGCATTTCTTTTAGCAGTTTACAGTAGTTTCACTAGTTAATTGTTGCTAAAAAGACAGGTGTATATCATCATGACTTATAGCTCTATTGACAAGGGATGTTTCTACAGCTATTTTCTTGTCAGGTATGTGGAACTTTAAATTCAGACTAACCAAGTGGTTGAAATGTAAGAAAAACTCTTAGAAAAAGTGAAAACTGAGCACAATGCATTTAAAATTGTCCACATGTAGACAATGTAATTTCATTTGCTTAGTGTAGCTAACATTAGCAGTGCTAGCAAAACCAGCCTTCAGTCCTCCTTACAAGCTAATGTTCACGGCAGAACGTGGACACGTATTGCTCTGGTGGACATTTAACCTGACACTGTCTACATAAAACTTTAACTCAATTTTCTGGAACAAAATACTGCTAGACATGTAGCTCCTACAATAAGCTATCCATGGTATCCATGGTTTGGGCACTTGAACCAGAGGAGAAAACCCATTTGCAATGGCATGGCTATAGCCAGTCTATGACTAAAGCCCTGGCTATTAGAGGGCAACTGCGTTACAGTTTGAACACATCCTTTATCATTCTTGGAGGCTGGCATAAAAAAAAAAAAAAAACTAAATGGTTTTTAATTGTAACTAGTAATTCTGATGTCAACTTGTGAGGCTGATGAGGTTTCATCTTTAGCTGGCTAGATGCACACATCCCCTGTATGGACAAACACAGCTCCTGCAGCCCTGTGTGTACCAGATTAGCTGAATAGAGAAGAAGAAGAAGGAAGAGACCTGACATGCTACTGAAGAGTCACTTAATTTTCATCAGCTGTTCTGCTGTTTACTGTAACAACCTGAGTGGCCTTTCCTGTTTTATTCATCAGCTGAATTGGTGTTTTGGTATGGGTGTGACAAAGCATAGCTCAGGAGACAAAACAGAAAATTTCTCTTTTGTAAAACTGAAAGTGACAAATGCAAATCAATGCAGGTCTAATCAGAAATGTTTTAACTAATCCTCTTGAATATGACTGCTTGCATATAGTTTATGTTTCTTGGAGCTCTGACTTAAACTGTGCATTTTAACAGCACTTTAAATCAAATCTCAATGAATTTTAATGTAATAATTTTAAAAGTACCTTAAACACAAACAAACAACCAAGCATTTACAACTGATTAAAATACAATAAAAATAAAAAGCTATATCATTAAAATTAAGCTTTTCTTCATCCACTTTAAGGATATTCATCTGTCAAACACTTGAAAGAAATCTTTCTTTTTTTCATTCGACAGAGTGTTGGACACAACACATGGATGAGCCTGTGTTTTAATGGTGTGTGTGTTTTTGTGTGCTCTGCATGTGCATATGACAACAAAGTGGGCGCATTTATTGGGGGCTATATCTTCGGTTTTTGGAGTAAACAATGTGCTCTGACCATCACACGGTGAAACCAGAACAAGACACTTTGTCAAAGTTGCGACTGAATCAAAGTTAAAAAGTAATAAATAGCAACACTACGAGCTGCCTCTGTACCAGTCTGTGTGCATGCACAAACTAAATAATCACTGTATTCTCCTCACAGAGACTCTGCACATGTATTTAACAGCAGCATTTAATTATTTCACACCGTTATGATGAACTTGTTTTGCATTTGGGGATATGCTTCCCCAAGTAGCATGTGGGGGAGTTGGAGGGGGTGGGAGCAGTGATCCAAACGGGTCACGGGTCAGCTCTGTTTCCTCACTAACTGTCATGCCAACATCTCTCAAGTGTCAGGAGCATCTTTGTGATTTTGTTATTTCCAGGTTGATATTGTTTTCTGACAGGGCAGCAGCTGGTCTGTGTCTCTGTGGCATAGTTGACCTTGCAAGATCTCATCACACCCCTATGCTTTGGTTAGAAAAGATATCAGGTTAAGTGATTCATGCATTACCTTGATTTTTAAAACCAACTGGCAACATCCCCTGCTTATATCATCTAAGAGACACATCATGAAAACTCTCATTAGAAAATGTTACTCAACCATTTACACCTTAAAAACTGATCTGTGGCCTAAATGGATGCTAATCGGCTTATGACCTTTGAGAGGATTATTTTGTTTGTTGCAGACTGGCTCCACAGATTACTCTCATTTGTAAACATATGAATCACTAGCTGAGTAAAAGTTTTAGGTTTTCTTTGGTCTTTTCAGCAGTAAAGTCATTATAATAGACCTTGACCTTGTTTTTGATGTGAGGAGAAGCAGCAAAAGGAAAACTAGCCTTCAGGGATTAATGAAGTATTATGTAAAGCTCACCCTGACAAATGCTGTTGTCAGAGGTGCCACTCATGTGGAAGCCGGCATCACAGCTGCAGTGTTGGGCTCGGTTCACCTGGGCACAGCGTGGTCTCCGGCTGAAAGCTGGATCGTTCATAACACTCCACTCTGGTGGTGCTTCATTAGGGTAGGAAACATAAAAGTTTAAAATCTGTGCAGCACTCAGACTTTAAGCTGAACACATACTTAACAGTATTAAATCAAGATTAACACAGTGCCACATTTATATTTCAATACTGACCTGTCTGTGTTTGATGTTGACAATGCGAGCCGCTCCAGTTCTGGGGACAGGTGCATTTGTATTGGTTAACACCTTCCACACAGGTTCCTCCATTCTGGCAGGGATTACTTGCACACTCACTTATATCTGCCAGTTTAGGAGAGAACAAGTGGCAGTCAATTTGTGTTCAGTGTCCAAATTCTTGAAAGCTTACAGTTTCAAACCCATCCAGATTATCTGTCATAATAATAGTGATGCATATTCAGGACTCAACTGTTGCAATTTGCTCCAGACAAAATATAGATACTTCAAAAACATTAGTTATCAGAAATTAAAAATTTCAATTATGACGCTGCCATTACTTACAAAACATTCAAATAACCGCCCCCCCCCCCCACACACACACTTAATTTTACTGGTGTCTTGTTGTAATGGTGTACAACCACCAGCAAGCATCTGTAGCAAATCTGAGTGAAACACCATTTAACAACAAGGGAAAGGAAATGATCAGAGACAGGTGACACAACTGTAGTGTCACAGAGATGCAAGGCAATTAACTCAGCATCTCTTATAGGTTTTTTGCAGAAGACATCATATCACAGTGAAGAGCTCTAGATGGGGAGCAGCAAGTGATTCCTGCACATAGAGGTACTATAAATTACAAAAAAAAATTATACATCCCTGATCTGGCTTGTGATGCTCAGTCAGTGATGTCCATCTAACCTGGCTGGTTGTTATGGTAAATCTGTCTTTTTAGAGATCTGGATCATTTGGCTCAACTTAGTAATAATTTGTTATCATTACTCTTTTCCATCAAGAACATCTTCCAGTGTTGTTTGTTGCTCTTGTTTTAAAAAAGTACAATTAAACCCTGCCTGTAGCTACTGCCTCATTCTCCTCAAATGACACTGATTGCTGAGGGTCCGTTCTCAGACCTGGCATAATTGTTTCAGATTGGAGCTTTGCAAGATGGATTTGCCCAATGAAAGACATGGAATCTGGCCAATGCATTGACTTTGCAAGGTTAAAATACAGGTTCTTAAATTAAAATAGTACAATCCATTACCAAATCTGTTTGCCTGATAATAGCAATTTAGTTTATGTGTTAACATTAAGCTATCAAACTACAAAGTACATCCAAATCCATTAATAAGGTTTGTAATAATAAGGTGAATTCAACAATAACAAAGTTTGAAATCATAAATCTGTGTTGATCACACACACACCATTCAGTCTGTTTTTTGTTCCTCCTCTTACGTCCACAGCCATCCACTACTCTGCCTTGTGCATATAAATACATTTTCCCTTTTGTCTGTCAGCATCTGTTATTACCATCTACTGTTTATTAAGGAAAATGAATATGGCTCAATGCTTATTTGTATATGAGGCTAGAAAGTACGTGCGTGTGTGTGTGGGGGGGGGAATTGATTAATTCGTGGGGTTACTGAATTTAATTTGCCTGCTTCAGGTGCCCATCCCTAGAAGTCATATTAAATGTAAAGTCGTTTATAATCATCGCTTTCTTTTTGCCAACAATGTCAAAATAAAGAAGCCTCAGCATTCAGAGTAAAGTATACAGAGCAATTCAACACCTACTCAAAGACTGTAGCAACTGCACTTTCTCAAACAGCTTCAGGGAAAGAGATGGTGAGATGAATGTCTATTCTAAATGCATTTATAAGAGCTTAAAAACCTTTTTTCAAAAATAGCCTCTGTATGCCCATCTGCCATCCATCCAAAGAACTGTGGTGTGTGTCCACAAAGTCTGATAACTTATACTTAAAAATGAGTCACTGGTTCTGTCATTATGGAAATGATATGTAAGCAGTGGGTCAGTGATGCCTTTTTATTAGTTCCATTTTGGGAAGTAGTAGTTATCTTGATCAAATTTAATAGAGATCATGGTGAAAGGGTTTTTAAGTAAAAATCACATGCAACTATTTTCCAACTTTAAAGTTTTACTTTGTACAGCTTATTTATTCTTTAAAATGTGAAGCATGTGAAAAAGGAAAACCCGTAAAAACAAATGCTTTGAAAGTTTTAACAGACTTTCAGTTGCAGAGAAGCTGGGTGTTAACATCCTCTCAATAGGTTCCAATAAAATGTTCTCAAGTTCACAGTGGTTCTACTTATGTTTTCTTGCAAACTTCAAAACAAGTTTTCATAGACCTCTTCCTCGGTGTGTGCAGATGTCATTGCCTAACAGCAATGCATTGAAAACAAGAGAAATTTCATACTTGTGCCTACTAAATGCAAACTATAACTGCTAATTGAACAAAGAATAGATGTGCTCATTAATGCTGCTTATGGCAAAGAGAGGTCTGGAAACCTTTATATTACAAATCAATACAGGGGTAAATCAAGATTCAAACTAATGATTGGTGATCTCCTGTCGTCTCTAAAACCTGTTCTATTTACTAAAGTCAGAAGAACAAAAGGAAAAATAAAGCTCATACCGTGTGGTCTTTGTTTCTGCGCTGAGAGTTGTGCAGATGTTATGAAGCAGCCTCTGCTCTCTAAGCTTCCGTGCAGAGGCCACAGTATACTGGATGACAACCAATCCCTTTAATGTTTATTTGGCTTCCCCAGGGGCCGCCACAGGGCCCTGACATGAAAAGACCCACTTTACTCTGCTAGATATTTATAAACTCTTCTTTACTTTAAAGTTTTTCACACTCTGTCAATACTGCTTTTTGAGCAAGGCTAAATTTAGAGCTCTTACACATGGCTGAAAAACATGAACAGGGATAATACTGTGTAGAGTCTAGCCTTCTCATGTTGTTTTAACCACAAGTGTCAATAAACGTATGCACATGTTTGACTGCATGTGCCATTTGGAATTTCTGGAAGAGTGCCTTCAGTACAGGCTGAAGGGGCTATCAATAGCATGCTTAACATACTTGTGTGCTATCAGACCATGGTGTGGGTATAATGTCTGGACCTAGCCCCGTCCAGTGGGACTGCTGTCAAAGACACTGGGAAACATGAGCCAGAGAGGGGGCTTTATCTTACAGTAGCCCTGGCTCTGCTGCTCATGAGGAGTGGAAACCTGGAGGGTAAGGCACCCCACAGTGGAATGCAGTACAGGTGTTTTTCTGTGTTCAGAGACATTTAATGCCATTTTAACGAGGGCTTCATTCAGTGTGCTGAGGAGCTCCAGTCACTCTAAAGAATGGCTCTTTTCTTTGCCTGTTATCTGTGGATGTGTGAGGAGCTCAGTTTGGCTTCTAGGCTGCTGCCGGGCATTCAGACGCTGCAGAGCCAAGGCTGCCTTAATGCATGGATGGATTACTGAGTGGGCATACCAGGCACATGCCCAGGAGCCTAAGGATTCAGGAGGCCACTGGTTAAGACAACTGGTATCATCTCATGTTGGAAAGCCAATGAAAATACAGAGTGAAGCCAAAGAGATTACCAGAGTCACAAATGACTGCAGAGAAAGAAATAGAGCAATGACACTCACCATGACTGCAAAGAGATGGGAAGCAACTACAAAGAAATAAGAATATTAGTACAAACTGAAAAGGACAGCTATTTATAGCTAGAAACCCTCTACAAAGGGAAACAAAATTACAAATAAATATGAAACTAAGAGGCTGAAAAATAAAAATCTACAAAGACACTTGGAACTGCTACAAACGTATAAAAATACTTTCAAGGAGACTTCAATTCTTCACAAAAGACAAATCCTCTACAACAAAAAACAAGTCAACCACAAAGAGACAAAAATTGCTATTAATAGATACAAAACACCTTAAGAGACACAAATCACCTAGAAAAGTTCACATAACCTCAACAAAGACACACAAAACCTCTACAAAGACAGGCAACCTCTTCAAGAGACAAAAACAACTATAGAGACTCAGAATCCACTAACAAGAGAAACAAAGCAACAAAAAAGAAATACAAAATCTCTTTTAACAGGCGTATTTCAACTTAAAAGAGAAACAAAACCTATAACCTATAAAGTTTTACACAATATCAAGAAACATGCAACCTCATAAAAGAGACACATATATAAAGGTAAGTCAAGCTACTGTTATATCTCAATCAGGCAATTTAACTGGATAACTTGATTACTGTTGATGTGCCAGTATAGATGCAAAAAAGATGGATGGATTTATTGACAGGAGCATGTCCACCTTCCCTACGCAAGGTGGCGATGTGCCCCCTTTTAGCTAGTCACTATGGGCCAAATGGTGAAAACACGGACAAATTTTATAGCTCTGTAAATTTTGTACATATACTCAAGGCTTAAAAACAAGATGAGGCCATATCTCTGGCTTTTTGCTGATATCTAAAGAGAGACTACAGTGTGACTCCTGCTATGCCTATCATTTTTGGGTTCAAATTCCGGATCAAAATTCAACGTGGGGACTGTGGAGTCTGCATTTATACATTCGAGAATAAATCAACCTGTACCTGCACTCTGGGAATAATTTGACTTTTTCTAACTGCATGTAAACGTACAAAATGTCTATACAAACTTTGTCTAACAATCAATAATCATAGCAGTAGCAGCAGTGGGCAAAACATAAGGTGAGAGTGGGGTAAGATAAGCCGACTTTTACTGATGCCATCCTCGAGCTCAGGAAAAATGAGACAGAAGTAGAACGAGAACATGAACCTTCAAAATCTCTGCTATCAAATGAAATTAACAGCATGGATCTACAACAAAGCTGTCTAAAAATATGACCTCCCCTCAAAAAAAGTGGTCCAGTGGTTCATCTTGCCCATGCTAAAGGGTAAGTTGATCTAAGTCAGGCTCTAAACAGAGCACCTGAGTTTTAAGTTTTAGTTTACGATGACAAAGTCACCAACTAACAGATCTGAGGGGTCTGATTCGTTTTTGATTAAAGGACAGATCATGGAGCCATAACTAGGAGGCTCCATGATCTGTGGTCAGTGAGTCATAACAAAAAATATCCTTGGCACACAGAGCTGAAGTTCCATTTTTCTTGCTGTGAGATCTTTACTAATCAAATAATGATTTAGAAAAGAAATGAAAAATAATCTATCAGCTCTGTGTTGCAGGCAAAGACCAATTTTTGTCTTCAATTTGCTTGGGCAAAATCAAAGGCCACATTCACTGGACAAGTCCAGATAAGCATCCCATTGAAGATAAAAGAGGCAAAACAGAAAGCCTGATTTTCTTAAAATAATTACAGCAATATCTGCAAATTTGGCAATTAAAAGATTTATTTGTTGAGTATATTTAAATTAGTGAGGTTCCTAGTTGAATGATTTAAAATTGGGGTGATACCTTTCACACTTCCGAGACTTAACTGAATTCAAATGCCTCATTGTGTTGGCTCATCTTACCCCATAGCCTCTGGCTCACTTTCCCCCTACCATTCTGGAAAATAAAGCCTAGATAAGCAATTCACCTATTCTTAGAAGGTGATTTACATGTCTCTTTATTCATTAATAAATCACCAATATGTACATTTGCTTAGATATAAAAGTCATCATTCCTGACATGTAGAAAGTTGACTTAGACTGGAAAAAACATTTTTTGTGTAATGTACTTACTACTTCTCCCATGTGCTTCTTTCTAACACAGCGTGATAGAAATGATGGATTTTTTCTGAATCCATGGTTTTATGGCAACACCTATGCACACTAGGGATGGGTGATATGGACTAAAAATTTATCACGATATTTTGCTGTATTTATTGCGATAATGATACAAATCCTGATAAAAAATAGCACCATTCAACAAAACCTTTTTGGCTAGGTAAAATGTATCAAATGGGCTGCTTAACTACACCAGCTACATATAAATATAGACATATAAATATATCTATATTTAAACCTATGTCGCTTCTACATTTAAGAGATTCAAAGAGAAATTTAGTTGGAAATAGTACAAAGAACGTCCCAACTTGGCACATTATTAAAAATTTCAGGGTTAGCATTAAAATTGCCCCTAAACTATAAGTTTTTACATCACTATTTTACCTCCATGTGGCCCATCCTGGATATGGCCTCTTTTGACCAGTTCGCCTCTGTCTTTGTCACGTTTAAATCCAAAATGCAGTCTGATATCCCCTTTTAAGCCTGGAGTTTCAGTGGAGCAGGGCTTCCAGACTCCGCCTTCTTTTTTTTTTTAATAGAGACAAGCCACTTACTGCAAGACCAAGTTGAAACTCTTATTGTAAATTAATAAAAATAAAAATATGTAAATTTGGTAAATTATTTTTAACCAAGTTCGATTAAGTCCATGATGTATAATTTAACTGAAGCCTATAATGTTTTAAATGTGGTAATAATAGTCACATTTTCATATATAGTGCATACAGTGTGGTGCTTTAATGTTCATCAGTCCCTCCATCATACACTTCTGTCCGTCTGCTGTCTGTGAGCTGTGTACAAGAGACACCTATGTTATCTATCATTTATATAAAATCTACATGAGAGGTGAGTTTATTACTTATATCTTTCTAAACATTAGACTAAGCGCTTCGTTATTTCCTCCTATACACGGTGGGAATGTGCGTAATTTCCGCAGCTGTGAAAAGGAGGAATAGGGGGTTGTAAAATAAAGCACACTGTGCAAATTACAGTTGTCTGCTCCACATCTAATTTCCTGTAACCAAACCACCTCCAGATAATGGAGGTAGCTACTCGTTTAGCAACAAACTTATCCTTTGTTTCAACTCCGCCTTCCGTCTGTTATGCTTCTGCACATGAGTTATGAGTGCATCGCAGTGATGACGTATGTGTGCGCTACGTTCAAAGGCACATACACCATCAACCATATTTTATCGTTATTATCGTTGAATGCCGTTTTCTCACCGTGGAAAGTTTTTTCGCGGTTTATCGCAAACGATAAGATATTGCCCATTCCTAACGCACACCTGCCCAGATACGGGGGGTGGCAACTTACCCATTGGCTCATCTCACCCCACTCTCCCCAACAGTTATTTGGATGTGATGTCTGTGGATGTGAGTTTGCATGTGGACAAAGTCCTGGGAGCTGAAAGCTCATAATCTTGGAAATATACCCTGTTAAGTGAGACCGCATTCCACACCTGAATCAAATTTAGTGCGGTTTGAAAATGAGAACTGGTTGCAGGTTAATAATCCTAGAACTGCTGTATCTTCTATCTGAGACTCACCTTTACAGATAGCACTGACTCCAGTCCAGGTGCCGTTGTCCCGGCAAACACGTGTGGCAGATCCCACTAGATGGTAGCCCTGCGAGCAAGTGAAATGGACCTCATGTCCAACAAAGTACTTTGAGCCAAACTTGGTTCCATGAGCAGGGGCTTCCAGAGGAGGGCAGGTGGTGGGAGCTGTGGGAGAGAAAGAGAGCACGAGAGGAAGGCCGATCACATGTGGAGTAAGCCTCCCAACATCCTCTGGCATTCTTTGCCTGAGGATATACACGTGTCACTGGGAAGCACAGAGCCTTCATGGGAAAAGATGTTTAAATGCCTCATTTACAGTCAAACAGCAGAGAACCAGCGTCAAAAGTTCACCAGCAGCCAAATGTTATGCTATGTCCAATGGAAACTTTAATGCTTGCATAATCTGTAACATAATTGTATTACATAACTGCATGATTCGCTTACATTTTTTGCTTTCACAAGAATTAAGTGCTGTATTCAATTAGGATTGTGATCAAATGTTTCCTATTCATTTGACCTGATGTGGAAGAACAGAAAAATGCCAGTATACTTAGTACATAATAACGGACTTTAAGGAAGGTATATTTACATTTAGAGGGAATCATTCTCACATGATCAGACCTTAGTCATGTGAAGCTCAAATCTGTATAATGTAGATCATCCTTTCTCCCATTCTGACCAATTTTTTCATGTAATGTGGACTTTTCTGTCAAAATATGAAAATTTGGGTTGAATTATTTATTTGAATTCATAGTATTCACAACTTAGGGGTGGGATAAAATGTTTAAGAGGCTACTAACACATATTGCTGCTATCTGTAAAAAAAAAAAAAAAGACAAGGGAAACTTCAGTAAAATCAGGTTAAAATAGACATTTCTGTCATGTTTCTTCATGTTAAATAAAAAATTTAAAGCAGGCTAAGAAGCTATTTCCCTGTTGTTTTTTTTGCTCATACTTTATTGCTGTAAATGTAAAACATCAACCTCCTCCTGAGCTGCCAAATACTCTCTGCAGAGTTGAGGACTGCACATAGTTCATCACTAACAAATTGGCCCCTGTGTCAGCTGCCAAACAATACATTTGCACAAATCCACTTGCCCTTTCAACTACCCAGCTCTGTAACTGAGATGCTCTAGCCCTTTTGGATGAATATATAATCTCATAAAAGTGGAAGCCAAATCTTTTCTGTTGTCAGTCTTTGATTAAAAAAAAGGCTGAATATTCTTATTAAACAATTGGGGAAAATTCATCTTTGACAATTATTCCCAGAATTGCTGATCAGAACCTCAGACATAACAGGCATGCATGGGAAATTTTATACAGCATGGACTGAGCCACGAAAGACTTCTCGTTCGGCAGGCTCTAAATATCTAGACATCTAGTGCTCATTTATTTTAAAGTATCATCACTGATGTTGCCTTTACACATCATTCAAAACTGGCTAACAACAAATAAGAAATATAACTGTATAAAATAAATTATGCACATTTAGCCACCATGGAAAATACTTAAAATGGAATGGGATCCACATCAAACATTTCATCAGAAAAAAAAAGGGCTTTTAACAGTTGTTAATTGAAGATATATCATAAAATCTAAAATATAAGTTGCACCAGTCAGGCATATAAAACAAATTTTCTGCTTTGGGGGTCTTTGAGAGAGAAAAAGTTTCCCAATGTGTTCAGCAAAGTCCACAAAGTGCAGTTTCTGTGCAACTGTGTAGCTTGTTGAGGCGCAATCTGTTGTACCATGATAGTTGTCAAATGTGGGCTCGCAGCCTACAAGTCATGCTGCCAAACTCCACTGGTTAGCTGCTGCCTTCGTTTAAGAACTCTTAACATAACCAGTATGTCACTGACCAGCATACCACAGGCCTCTTTTGTTATAAGCTGTTAAAAAGTGACGCCATTATGTACCAACTAGAGCTTAGATCAGGTCCAAAAATTCCAATACTATCCGAGCCAGCGCACATTCTCTTCACTCCCAGCCTGTCCTGTCCCATTAACTGTTTATATGGCCCTAAGCCCAATTAAAATCCAACTGTTTTTGTAAATAAATCACTGTTCATAACTAAAGTAAAAAAAAAATCTGCATTTTTTAAATAGAAATTTGCTAAGATTAAATTTCAAAGAGAGCAGCATGTATAACAGATGTGACTCATTTATCATAGAAAGAGCATTTAGGATGAGGAGTGGACACAGACATTACTGTGCACTAAGATCTTCTTGAAGAGTCACAGACAGCTTCTCTGGTAAAAATCTGAACAGATGGTCCGTTGAAGGATCTGCTTCTTTCATCCCCAATGCACTCTTTCACTGTGTGCTGCAGAGTGGCATCGCTTTTTAACAGCTTTTCTCCCTCTTTATGTCAAAAACATACAATTTAAGGAAACAGTGATATGATGTGTAGTAAATATTCTACTTGAAGTCCAAAACTTGGTTTAAAGGACTTGACTGAGGTGCTACTGAAGAAGCCTTTTGGAGACAAAACATCTTCAAGAACCTCAATGAATGCTTCTTAAATTCAGAACTGAAGAAAATTTTTAGAGGTGGAGTGAAATGTCTTCAAGAAAGTCAATAATAAAGGAAAGATTTTTTAAGAGCACCAGGTTGCAGGCATTGTGTGCAATTATGGTGAAAGCTGTTCTTGTGGTAAAGATTTTGCATGTCTCAGCTTTTTAATTGTATATTGGTGGTACCAGTTAATGGGGCACACTCATCTTTTTGATAATGTAAAAAGGGTCAAAACTGGTATTAACTGAAGAAGCCTTTTTGAGGCGGAGTGAAACAGCTTCAAGAAAGTCAATCAAGCCCAGTTGCCCCCTTTTGTCCAAAGTCTTGGATAACCATGACCTGGGAATGAACTCCAACACAGACAAACCACTTGGAGTGTACTTTATAAAAGACTACTTAATTCAGGAAACATAACCAGCGGACTTGGGCAGCAGGTCTTGTAATTTGCAGAGTCGATCTTCACTGAGGGAGGTTGTTATGAAGTAGAAAAATAGGAGGAAAAACAAAGAAAAGGACAAAAAATCTACAGTAAAACATAGTTATGCTGGCATGTGTGACAAGATGTCTTTGACTCCCCTCAAGCCCAACCTGGCGCAGGCTGAAATCTTATCTCTTATCCTAACAAATCTTAAACAGTGAAGTGGCAACCTTCTAATACACAGAAGAAGGGGCTGATTTTTTTAAGAGCACCTGGTTGCAACAATCATGTCATGGTGACAGTTGTACTTGTGGTACTGATGCTGTGTTTCTCAGCTTTTTAAACTGGTATATTGGTGGTACAAGTGAATTAGGTGCAGTCATCTTCTTAAAATTTATAAAAAGGTATTACAAGGGTGCCTTATGAACCAGATTTTATTGAAATGACTATTAATTGAAGCAATTGTAAAAACTTGACATTTAACATTTTTAGCTTTGAGCATGCAATCTATATCTTGCATTATGATGACATTATGTGTATCACTACATTACTCAGCAAAACTTTAATTTCTGAAGACCTTTTATACTTGAATCGTGAGGGAAAACTGTTTTGGTATGCTCGAGTGAAAGGATGCTTTTAATCACTTTTCAGATTACAAGCAATCTTTGTCTTGTAACATTAGAGAGAGTTGAAATGTGATTATTGGATTTATTTCTATGGAATTTCATTTAGCTGACTCATGTACTCATGTTACACTGATGACTGTGGTAGAATTTCAAAAGTGATGGTGGGATGCATTGTTAACCATTCATTACTCACCAGCAGACTGGTCTGCTTGAGGCAACTTGGACACAGAGTTCTGAAGCGCTGCCAGTTTTGACTTCATGACCCTGAGGCCCTCTGTGAATCTCATCTCCTGGCCTTTCAGAAACTTCTCCATTTGACGAAGCACTCCAACCACCTGGTGCTTATCCATGCATGTCTATAAAGAAAGAACAAGTAAGACAAGCAGAATTAAGAGTTTTAAAGAGTCCTGGAAAAACATTTCAGCATGCAAAAGCTTTCCAAAAACAAAATGAGTGCCATAATAAAAGTTACCTCAGTTTAACCGTCGTAAAATGTAAAACATGAGCAGTGTATTGACATTAATGTGATGCAGGGGAGCATGATGTCATTGAAACTAAATCCCACTTATTAGTGGGCACAGTGCTGTCACAGTTAGAAAGACTTTAATAGATATGAAACATATTATGTAATCCTGAAATGACATAAAAGCAGTGCTGAGAAAGCCTCTTTGAAAGCATGGCTTTGCTTGCTGATACTAACATCACACTCAAAGAAGTCGAACAAAAAAATCCCACAGGAGAATCCTAGTGTGGTGACCTAAAGCTATCCAGAAAAGGTGCTTGAAAAGAAGTTTTCAAAATTCTTCCAATCTTTGAATAGGCATGATCCAAAATGATGACAAAAATGATGCAAAAGTAATGGGCCAGCAAATAATGCCACTGAGTTTATCATAAAAAGCTGATGTTTTCAGTGGGGATGGGAATTGAAAACCAGTTGAGAGCAGGTTCCAATTGGTTCAATCCAACGAAATCACTTTATAATCTTAATAATTCCCATATCAAAGCCTCACAGCCACATGCCTTGAAAAACACAGTCTCACAAGAGGCCATCAGCAAAGTGAACAAGAACAGAGAAATCGAGGATAAAAACATGGTGAACAATCACAAATACAGGCCGAGGTGGTCGAACCTGTGGCTTCATTTCTCAAAAAATGATACCACAGTTGATTGAAAATGGTTTATACGTCAAGAGATCTGTGATCCAGACTAGTTTTATATTTATTTTAAGGTTTTCTTTCAAAGAAAATGAGCAGTAGTATTGATTCTAATTCAAGTTCAGAGATTCAAGATCAAGAGAGCAGTTTGTTTCAACTGAGACATTTCCAAAAAAAGAGGGTTTTTTTGTATGTTTTAGCATGCTTTCCTCCCAAACACTTGATATTATTATAGCCATTAATTTAAGGGTGTTTGTCAGTGTTCAGAGAGAAAGAGACTCAATAAAATTTGAGGTATAAGTAAAAACCTATATAGTATACTTTCTCAAAAAAAAATTCCAGGGAGGGATTTGATAAGGGAATCGATAAAGAATTGTATCAATGTAGAATCGATAATGGCATCAATATTAATAGAGTCTTATCAATTCCCGTCCCTTGTGTTCAGATCATAGACACCCCAGAATTAAAAATATACTGCAATACATAGAAAAGAGCAGCTTCAGTTGGTGTTCAATGTACATTAATCATACATCTGCCCAACAGTAGCTTTGAGGTGGGGCAATTAAATCAAGACAGTTATGGAGCATGTTAAACAGCAAGCAACAACTTGTCTTTGTCTTTGTTAGCTAGATATACTCATAAATCAAAATCTATAAACTAGTCACATTAGTTAAAGAGACATAATTCACCACACACCGAGATAGACTAAACTTTATTATGAGCACACATTGCGTTTCACCTACAGGCCAAATATTGTAAAATGCTTTCTTAACAGCAAAACCATGCTTCATCCGCCTTATGACAGACCATGAGCACTGTATTGCACTAAATTAAAATATTCCCCTTTTTTACTGAGCTACATTAAAATTAAAATGAATTATCTTCATTAAACAAGTTAGTGAATAAAGTTCTCAGGATGATTTCCAGAGGCAATCCTAACGAAGTGGATCAATTAACACAAATAGTGGATTCCTCTCAGGTAGAGATGCACAATATTACTGGCCTGATATCAGTATCAACAGATATTAGCTAAAAAAGGCAAATTTCAGCATCGGCAGATATCAAAATTTCTGCCGGTATTTACATCTGATATTCTGGCAGTGAATATCAGCATTGACTGTAAAATTTGGCCATATATACTGATACATGAGTGAATTTTTAGGATGGACCAGCAGACCTATGTAAGTTGAGGTCTTTTTCTCTATTTATCCTCATTCTTTAAACTTTAAAAGTGTTTTTTAAGAAAAAAAGTTTGTTACTTTTTTTCTCCTCAAACTTTAAATTGTGTTCAAAGGACTGAACTTTCAGTTATGTAAAACATATTTAAATATTGATATCGATATCGGCTAAAAAGAATCTGTAAATATCAGCATATCAGATATTGGCAAATATCCAGTATTGTGCATCCCTACTCTCAGGTTTAAAAGTCACATACTATGCAAAATACAAATTTTCAGGCTTTTCTAACAAAAATATGTACCACTAGCCCCCCCCTCCACCTTTCAGAAAATGTGTGCTGAAACAAGCTGCTCTTAGATGTTCCCCTCATGATGTCACATGGGGAGTTAGCACCGCCCCCAGGTTTGGTTGGCCCTCTCCACTTGGAAGAAAGTTCCACCCTGGCAGCTGGCTAAATTGTAATAGAAAAGATCTGAGGAACACTGGTATCAGCCCCAATTTTTACAATCGGTGCATCTCTATTTTGCAGCTTCAGAAGTTCACCAAATAAAACTGGAAAATAATAATTCAACTACTTAAACCACCACCAGAAACTTCAAACATTATACTGCATAATGTTTTGACTTTGCTGTAACATCACGCATTGGTGAGACGCTTTACTGCAACTGCATGATACTGTAAAATTACAAGGATTTATTTGGTTTAAAAATATTTTAACTTCCCATTATAATCCATTAGAATTTACTGAACCAACAAGTGAGTAATCCTTGACCTACCATCTTTTCTTTTGCTCTTTTTCTTCTTACTACCACATATCCAGTGGCTGACACAGCTGGACAAAAGCTGTCTGGCAGATGTCAGTGGGACCTAAGTCTAAAATGCTGTTTCTCTGAATATTCTGCATGGCAGTAGGAAGGCACACACTCATTGGACAATCCTAACTCAAAATAGCATGGGTGCCACTAGCAGTTACTTGAGGTTTAAAGCTTGTCAAGCCATTACAAAGTTCCTTGGGGAAAGTGCCTCTAATCCTTTCAGGAGGGTTTATTAATCACATGCTCATTGGAACAATTTCTCTGTGCAGCATACCTTAAATTCCTGCACTGGCATTTAGGGGGCTTTGTACGATAACAACTTGCCTCAATACATTAAAATTCATTGTTCGGACCTGTGCAGTGGTTTGACAGGGCTCTGATGCTTCACCTGCCCCAGGCAAATGGGAAATGCCACTAGCTGACAAAACATGAGAGGATTCATATCCGGACACTACAAAGAACATGTTATTTTGGGAATGCAAAAAGTGTAAACAAATTTGGTGAAACAACTGTAGCCCTTGATCAATAAACTTTCAAAGCTTGAACTTATGACACAATTCGAATAAATGGACGCTGGAAAAAACTAAAATATAATAAGGAAGGTGAAAAAAATAGATGTAAGATTTGTTCAAAAATAGCATGCTGTAGATAATTATCGTGTGTCGGATTGCCCATGCATTATGTCTTCTTTTACAAGAAAGATGCTGAATGAACTTATGGCCTATAACGTAAATACAGTAAAGTGCACTCACCTGTACAGCAGCATGACCACTCTGGATAACTGTCAAACACAACAAAAGTAAACACCTGCCACGAAAAGAGAGTGCCATCTCTGAAAGTCCAAGTTATGCTGTTGCCTGATGATGTTCTCCAATATTTAGAAAGCTTATATTTTTATGGTGTTTGGACTAAATCCTAGGAGAGTTATCTGTATGGCAGCTCCGTCCTCGGATCTTAAGAGTTTGGATGATGCTCATCAGGTGTCTGCAGAGATGCTCTCCCGTCTCTTTCTGTGTGCTCTGTAGAAGGTCAGCCTTTGAGCTCTGCACGCCACCTAAGTTTCCTACTGCAAAAATCCCTCCCACCAAGAAACTCCCAAACATTGATACGTGTTTTCTCTCCATCTCTCTGTGGCTGAAAGGGAGAGTTTCACAGTTTTCACATGCATTTCGGTTGAATTGCACGAGTAAGCTAAAATACAACCGCAGATGACTTTGTCTGCAAGTTGGATTAAAGTAGAACATGATTATATCTAAACCATAGTATCCGTTACTATATCGAATATAAAAATACCATAGAAAACTCATTATGAAACACGCATCAACACCTCGACTCCAAATGGCTAATTCGCCAAAAAGCACCCAAAGTGTCAGCTTACCTGGGCTTTATACTAATTTAATAATACATTAAACCACTTAACCTTGTAAAGACTAAAAGTTACCAAAATGTTGTAATGACATAATGTTTTCACCTTAAAAAAAACGTGCCTTACTTTCTAACGCTTAACTTTCGTTAAAAATGTTAACATGTCCTAACACAGACGACTATTTTTTTTAATTCGTGCTTTTCTTACTTTTTAAGTATTTGATAAGTGAAAAAATCCGTTGTCAATCCTCATAGTAGCACTTTGGTACAAATACAATTGTTCAATAAAGTTAACAAACTGACAACGCACTTCAAACTGCCAAGCTAGCTTACCTGTCCTACCGCTCGACGGACGCAGTTTAGGCTTGTTGTCTGTGTTAGAAATAGCAGCATTTTTTGTTGTCATCGTTAATTTATGTACTAACAAATTACCAGAAGCGTAGCTTGTACATTGGCTCGATAATACCGGCGTACAAGCAGATGTTTACAGGGCTTTTTATTTTTTAATTCGCAGAGCTGTAGCTACATCTTGTGGCCAAAGAAAAAACTGCACATGCGCTCAATCGGGCTCACCTAACGGCCGTGCTCAGTACGCGCGCGCGAGCCCTTGAGCGTTTAAAACAAGGAAATGCATTCCCAGCCTAAAAGTAGATATAAAAAATAAACGTTTTTTTCCTAACTCAAAATTGAATAATTCTAGTCGATATGGCAGTGTCACACACAAAGTCATTTATTACACATTGCCAAAGGACAAAACTGAACGTCGCATACACTTCGTTCCTGCAGATGTTGAAAATGACTGACATGTCTCTGAACCAATCAGAACAGCCCCTCTTTTTGCTCGTGCATTCTCCGGCCAATAGCTGGGGAGGATATATTCCATGCTGTTAGATAGATCCGACAGTGGTATAAATACGCGGAGGAATACATGATTTAGGAATGTGCTGCTGCAGACCTCAGAAGCCATTTTGAGATGAAGTCCCTGTTGAGAAAGCCTATGAAGATGCTGAAATCAACGAACATGGTTACATTTCTGTCTGTTTCTCCCTCCGTCTCCTCTATTTCACCATGGCAGCTGTCAACCGACGGGACATTAGCAAAGCGGGGTATCAAGCTGCGGTCACAGAGTTAAAACGTCATTGATATGAAAGAGGAGATTGTCTGTTTACTGTCTCTGTCGAGACATGTAACACCGTGAGTCTTTTCCAGTCTGAAATCTTCCAGCATCTCTCACAACACAACGTCTCCTCGAGTGACTGTGTTAATTCACTCTTGTACCGGAGAGAAGGGAGGCAGATCCGTTTTCCAATGGCTTCTGTGAGCCTTGTTTCCAGTCCCCCAGCCCCTGTTCTTGACAAAAACATGACAGACTCTGAGCTTGCAGGGGATGAAAGGTCGAGTAACATTCTTATGCAATTCTTAATGCGCTCATCTGTGCGTTTTAGTGCTGTGGGTCTACATGCTTGTGTTAATGTTCTCTCTTTATTTTTTTTTTATCATCAGTTGCAGGACAGACAGAATCCACGGTTTCCCCTAAACAATTTTTGCATGCTCTTTTGATGCAATTGATAACGCTGTCCACAAAGCTTAGGTTTCCCATCGTTTCGTCGATCATCCACGATCATTTCCATGCAAGGCTTCAAGACCTCATCGTTTGTGTTTGCAGTAGTACTGGGCTGGATTCATGGCTTCATTGTTGCCATCTGCAGGAGACTATGCAAATGACTATGATGCAATTGCCACTCCCATCCTGGCTCTGTACTCCCCTCTAGCGGGCATAGTGAGGAACTACGGAGACGGGGTCCAGGCAGGGTTGAATTGTGGGTGATTGTGCTGGGTTTAGGCCATGCCTTTGTCCTTGTGGTTGATCTCTTGTCTTTGCAGGACTCTCAGAATTCTTGAACAAAGAGAGTAAAGAATTTGCTTGTGTTGAACCAATTTTTAAAAGATTTAAATATCAAAGAGCTGTCCAAGCAAAGATGGTGGCAGCAGCTGTAATGTTTTTGTTGCTGCTAAAGCTTGGTCTTGTCAGCTGCTGTAGACATGCATGCCCCTGTTTTTCACCTTACATGCATCACTCTGGGCAGTTGTTTTTTCTTGGATGTGGACATGTCACTGTTTGAAATGGATCAGAAGGGACTAACAATATTATTATAAGAGTTCAGTAGAGAGATAATTCTTCTATTATGACTTATTTTGCTGCTGTTCAGAGGTGGAAAATGACTAATTACATCAACTCAAATTACTGCTGTTGAGTAGTTTTTGTTGAGTACTCATACTTTTTGAATACATTTTGAAATACTTTTACCTCTACTTTGGTAAGTTTTAACAAGAGTAACTACTTTTTAGTGGTGTAGCGGTTCACAAGTGTCATGATCCAGTTAGTACTTTGGTTTTGGGTCACTGTTCGGTGAGATACTCCTTTTTATCAGAGTGACTAGTTGTACACTTTGTCCACCTCTGCTGCTGTTATTACATTTTTAAGGAACTGCAATCATGTGTTATTGGTCATCACTAGGGCCAGGTCAATGTGATATTGAAATTGTAGTTTTTCCACGTTATATTTTGCTAGTTTACATGAGTTTCACATGGAATCAGAGCAGGCAATGTTGAAGACTGATGATGCTCCCAGTGCCAGGGAAAGAGGGCTGAAAAAAGCTGTAGTTTTCTTTCTTTAAACTCTACCAAGAGATTGTTTTGTGATGTAGTCCTTTATTCAGGAAGTCGGCATTTTATTCTATCCTCACAGTGTTTACAATTTGCTGGTGTGACATCCTTAAAATGCTTAAAAAACTGTGTATTTCATGACTGTAACGGTCATGTTTACAACATTTCAAGAAGTGGGTAGTTGACATTTTTTACTTAAAAAATCCCCTAAACAATTAATTGAACATCAATATGTTTTGATACTAGGGATGTATGATATTGGATTTTTGCCGTTATCTGATATGTCAATATTTCCAAAATAGTTTTAGCTGCTACTGATATTTAGATGTAGATAAAACTTCAGTCCTTAAATGACACAGTTAACCAATTGCAATCCTCTAGACCAGAGGTTTCCAAACTATGGCCAAGGGGCCAAATGCGGACCATGGTCCAATTTTGATTTAAATTTGAATTTTGAAAATTTTGAATTAAATGAAATATGGCCCACATTTGAACATGGGTCTTGTGCTCGGATGTATTTTTCCTCATAGTTTCAGCACAAGACGGTGCTACTATGCTAATTCTGTAAGCAAACATCTCAACAAGAAGAATTTATTGATGTGTTTTTTTGTGACTAAACTAAGACAACACTGTACATGGTAAAAATATTTGCAATCAAAATAATAACATCTTGTTTCCAAACTCCCTGATTAGTTTCAGCAGCAAATAGCAGCACCAATAATATACGAGAGGCGGAGCCAGTGGCAGCTAGGTCCAAACTGGGGTCCCTGAAATCTGATTGGCATCCACAAAAACATGGAATTGTCTATTTGCATTAATCTGGGCTTTAAGCATTAGTTCAGGCAGGCAATGGAGTCAAACTCTGCCTCGATCAGCTGATCTAATGCAAGCCCACACTTCTGAGACCAGTCATTCTCATGCTTCCTTGTTCACACTGATTATGTCTGGCCAAGCTCCGCCATTCTCTGCTCTTGCATCCTTCCTCCACCCCAGCTCCTCCTTTATTCTGCTTGCGACTTAATTAATGTCATATATTCCTGTGGATAATTAAGTGGCCTCAACATCCTTTTATATTTCTGTATGTGGCCCTCAGTTGAAAAAGTTTGGACAACTCTGCTCTAAATACACTTTAAAGTGTAAGAAATGATGAGGGACAAAGAAAAAGACTTCGGCTGATGTAGGTTTGTTGGCACAGCCTAAAACTCCTCTAACACAGTCAATATTTACAGCTGATATAGCCAGATTTTTTTATAACCTATATATTAGTAATATCCTTTTAAAATATGGCAAAAATATTCATATCTGACAATACCGATAATTTACTTTATAAGCTAATATCTTATTTTATTCATGTATTTATTTACTTATTTAAAAAGACAGAGCACATTAATGAACATAAACTTAAAAGACAAATGTAAACATGCTGAAGTTAGCAAAAGTGCTTATTTATATCCTTGACAGGTAGCACACGAGGAGAAAGAAGAACAGTACTTACAGTGTGCAAACACACAATAACAAAACTAATGCTGATCTGCTGATACTGATATGCTAATATTATCATGCATCCCTATTCAATACCTGTCTTTAAATCAGTCAGTTGGTAGATCATTGCAGCCCTGTTTACAACCATGTGCTTAAACAGCCCTGAATCTGTGTGTGGAATAGTGTTTCATGATTAATCAGACCATAATTGTGATGTCAGATTTTTCAATTACATAATGGCATAAATAACTGCAATTATTGTTGTATGAAGTAGTACTCAAAAGGTTGAAAAAGCCTTTTAGTTTATAATAGTACTACTGTTGCACTTTATAGAAGTACCTTTATTTTCAGAAAAGGAAAAATAAATATTTTTGTAAAATATTGTTATTTTCAAAGCAGTATTTTAAAAACTTCAGGTTTTGTGTTTTTTTTAAAGCTACATAATGTTTAAAAATTTTGTTGAGAAATACTCACTTCAAAACCATTATTATTTGCGGCATTTTCCTAGATAACCAAGCAAGTAGACTCAAGATATCATTTATGGATTATGCTGTAATCACAATATTGTCCAGTATATTCACAATCACACATTATAACCAAATTGTGCAGCACTAGTGTGGATGTACTTCATTTCATTGTTTTGTCAAGCTCCTACCATTTTAAATATTTTTAAGCAAATTGAATTCACAATATGGACATTTGGATTGGCATTATCAACAATATATTTAAGTATTTCAGCAGCACAAAGACAAAGTAAAAAGTAGGTATAAAAACTTTAAATCGATAAAGCTATAACTAAGTAGGTTAACTGGCAACAGGTCAGTAACATTACTAGGTGTAAAAAGAGTATTTTATAGAGGCTGAGTCTATCAGAAGTTAAGATGGGCAGAGTAAACCTCTGCAAAAACTGCATCTAAAAATTATGGAACAATTTCTCGGTGAAAAATTGGGAAGAATTTCCCTCCATCTACAATACATTATATTAAAAGTCTCAATTCAGGCAATGTTAAGGCAATGGCATCATTTGAAAAGTATTGATTTTACTCCAGTATCAGAAAAAAACAGTACCAACTCCTGCAACCCACTCTTGGGTTTTGACCCAGCAATTGAGAAACACTGATCTGCATATATTGAAGCCTTCTTGTCTGAAATATGACAGATTATTATAGCACCTTTATGTCTAAAACTCACCTTATCACCAGCTTTTTACTACCAGCCCCTCTGCATGAAGGAAATAGTTGCTCCAGCAAACTAATAGATAGATAGGCCTTTATTTGTCTTATATGATGCTAGTGTACTAATCATAATTCTAGTTTTTACAACATAGATTTCCCTGTGTTTTAGTGCTGTGTTTGGCTCAGTATTAAACCAGTGTTGTAGTTCTTGAAATGATTCTTTTAGTTTCTATGCTTCTGAGAAATGTAATAAAAATACATAACATTGAATTTGAATAAGTTATTTTCCTTAAAGCAATAGTTGACCTTTGTCATGTACTTTTATGACTCAGAAACATGGCGCACAGTCCCCAGAAGCATACTTCAGTCCCATCTGACTCCTCACTGTTACTAAAGGACTCTGAATAACCTTGCCTTAAAAAATTAAAGAACAACCTGTGGTTGTGTTTAGTTTTTTATATAATACAGCTGCACTTATTGGTTTAAAAAGATGTCGTGAATTATTGACAATAGCTTGTGGAATAGTTGAATTTGGCTGATGGGGACCATTAGTGACCAGGTGATAGGGTAGGAAGTATCAGTTCTGTTACTACCTGGAGCTTGCATCCATGAAGCCTGGGCCTGTTGAAGGTGACATTACTGTTTGGGCCATGATGTTCATGTTTTCCTCTCACTAGAGCACAAGTATCTCATATTTCTTTCAAGAGTTCAAGAGGAATTTCAAACAGAAAGGCTCAGGCCAATTTGGCCGTGTCTCCATTGTAATTTACACTTAATTGGAAAAGGCATTTTGATGCGTTTAGTGCAGTTTTGTTTGATTTATTGAAGCGATTCTGGATTATTTGCACACAGCTGTGTTTTGTTGATGTGTAAATCATTTAAATCTTGCTGGAATCTGACAAATCTAAGAACCCTTCACAATAAAACTTTACTGTCTGTCTTTTAGGGAGGATGGTGAACTGGAGGATGGAGAAATAGACGATGAAGGGATTGGGATTGAAGAGGAAAACAAAGAGGCTCCAGAGGTGAATGACGATAAGGAAAAAGAAAAGGAAAAAGAGAAGACTAAAGAGAAAGAAGAAAAGACTCACAGGCACTCGAGGAAAAGATACAAAAAGACCAGAGAGAAGAGGAGGTCAAAAAGGAGGAGGCGAGACAGACAGAAAGTAAGATTTCTTACTTGTCATTCTAAAATATTACAGTGCATTCGTAAAGTAACCTGGCACCCCAGATAGACTGTTTCATTTATCTATTGCATGGATATATTTCATATTCATCTGGGAAAGTTCCTATAAAAAGCATTTAGGAAGGGCAGGACATTTCAAATAATTCTTGGAAGGTGACTGGAGGAATGCTCTGTCTGTCACATTCATGACCGGCCAATCAGAGTGACGAGACAAAAGAGGCTGAATGCATGCGCTTCTCCTGACCTGAAAGGCTAGTGGCTGCTGCTGCCGTAGTTTGTGAATGGCCAAGCTACTTTGTGAATAAAATGCATGCCAAGGCCGGACAGGAGAGATGCAGACATATTCTCTGCCAAGGCAAGCTTTTGGTGTGGCTGTTTGCTCTTGTTTTAAAATAGAAATGTGGCTCCATTCCACTTTCCCACAGTTACATCAGAGCTACTGCATATACCGCAGCAGCAGCCATTGGATACACTGGCCAACCCCATCCATAATGCTTGCAAACTAATGTTGAAGCAGACTGTGAGAAGAGTGGAAACATCTTTTCTGTCATGAAAAGCTTACAGTGTGGCTCTTTGCTCTTGTTTTAATAAAGAAATGTTGTGTAGTTCTGGTAAACTGCAGCTATAATAAAGCTATATCTGAGCTAATTATCACACTGCAGGCAGCCATTGCTTTCAGTACAATTAAACCCCACCTGTAACTACCGCCTCATTCTCCTCTAATGATGCTGATCGGTCTGAACAACGTTGGGTTCGGCACTCACGTGGATTGGAGCTTTCAAGATGGATTTGCCTGATGACAGAGATGGAGTCTTATCTTTATGCTCTTCAGGCATAAAGAAAAACCTTCAGAAATGACATAAACCATCTTTTTTCTGCCTTCTTCACAGCACCACTCCCCCTCCAGCAGCTCCAGCTCTGACAGCTATGACTCCGATTATGACCGCTCAGAAAGGCCAAAAAACCGGAAGAGCCAGGGATCGAACCGTGAGTCTGACAGTCAGTCTTCTCAGGTGAGTTCATCTACATTTCAACACTGCACTCCTAACATTCATCTTAGAATTATGTGACAATTTCTTCTTCTAATTTTGCCCTGTCAGCATGGACGGGATTCAAAGAGAGGACATAGCAAGTCACCGCCACACAAGAGCAGTGATTATGACAAATACAGCGACTACAGTGATGACAAGTATGACTACGATGATGAGGAGGATGATTACGATGATGATATGTCCGAGTATCCAATGTCCAAAGATTCCCAGAGTCAGGGAAAGGGACGCCATGGGAGAGACCATATGAAGAGAGGGAGCATGAGGGGGATGAAACAGCAATGTAAGATCACTTTTGATATCAGAGAAAACCCTTACTAACTTACCTGTGTCTACCATGAACAATTTGGGAAAATGATGTAATTGCATTATTTTGCACTTTATTTGTTTGCAAATTGCAGTAGGCCATATTGCGATTTAATATACATTTCGATTAAATGGTCAGCCTTAATGAAAAGGTGAAAAGCCAAAAGAGAGAACGCTTGTATTTCTGAAATATCCTTTCTAGACGGGCAGAGAGGGCGGGGCAGAGGGAGCGGACCAGGAAGAGGACGAGGGATGCTCAACAAGAACAAGAAAATGAAGGGGAAACCCTGGGGAGGTCGAGGAAGAGGCAGAGGAGGAGATCAGGGGTCAGAGGACATGCCACCTGTAAGTGAAAATGTAGCCAGATGTATTTGAATGAAGTGCTGCCCTGTCCTAATGATTATAAGACTTAAAAATTGACATGACTCTCTCACAGTAAAATAATGGTACCCAATAACCAAAGAAATTCTAGGAAAAAAGAGGTATTTATCTCAGTTGTGCAGTCTTCCAGCTTTTTGACTCAACTGTCCCACTCTCACAGTCTAGAACAGGCCTATTCATTCCCTCAAGTGGCCCAGCCTATGGTCTTGCCAGAGATGCAGAGGGCAACCTGTTTTGCAGTTTTTCATAAATTCTTACAATATTTCAGACTGTGAATGCAACACTCCACATAGTCTAGCAACAATATACCTACAATGCACTGCGTTGTTTTGAAGCGTGGCTAGCGATGCAGGGAGAAGAAGCCCCAAAATACAGAGTGTAAAACATGACTTTTTCAACTGTGCAACTGTGCAAATTTACTTTTTATGCACTTTAAGATAATCATAGATAAGATGTGACCACAATTATTATTTGAATAATTCCTTTTTATTTTTTTTGCTTCTATTCGTTTTGTTTTTATTCAAGTGAAAAACATCTCTACCACCTCAGGTTATGTTCAAATACAGCTCTGTTGTGTGTTATGCACTTTTTAATGTACTTTTGTCATGTATCCCAATTTAAAAGGGAGACTATGAATGAAAAGTGCATATTTTTCATCAAATTGATCTGTATTTGTTTGAAATTTGACATTTCCAGCTGCTTACTGGGCACCAAACATGTTCGGCCAGGCTACATTTCTGGATTTTAAAAATTGGCCCCATTGAATTTGTAATTGAATGGCCCTGGTCTAGAATAATACACACAGTTAATAAGATTTTAAAAATCTGTTTTTGTTTCACAGGAAGGCAAAAATTCCTCTGGTTTCCAAAAGAAGCGTCCAATCATGAGCAAGGAGTTCATCAACCAGCACACCGTTGAACACAATGGTAGATACATCTGCAAGTATTTCCTGGAGGGACGATGCATCAAGGTATTGTGACATGAATTTATTTTGCTTGTGGTTATTAGAGATTTTTTGACAATAACACCATGATAGGTTTGTAGAAAGTGCAGTTGTCAAAGTTGTATAATTAAAACTGTAAAATAGCTGTGACTGGAAATTAAATCACAAAATACCACCATTTTCATTTAAAAAAAAATCAGGATTTCAATGACATTCTTAGCCAAAGGAGTAATACAGTCAATGTTTACTTCAGCTGAGCTGATTTCAGATAACCACAGGATGAAACAAAAACAAAAATATTTAAGATTGTTTTTTTCAGGTGGTCAAGCCCAGTGGGTTGGTTGCAGGTAGCCGTCCTGTGGCTTCTTTCCTGCATGTCATTCCCCTCCCTGTTTCTAACTCTATCCACTGTTGTCATCTACAAAGAAGGGATTAATAAGCCCAAAACAAACAAAAAACTGTGTTGTTGTTTACTGCAGTGAAGGCATCACAATCAGCCAATTCTCAAATCTAGGAATTAAAATCACTTTAAGATTGAACAAATGACTTTGAAATTCTTTAGTTAAAATCATGACTGGCTGTTCAGGATGCAAATTCATGTTTAAAATGAAAATATATTTTCTAACCTGAATGCTATTCTTTCATACAGGGGGAGCAGTGCAAATTTGAACATGAGCTTGTCGTCCCAGATAAGAAAAAGGAGTTGTGTAAATTTTACCTCCAAGGATACTGCAGTAAAGGAGATAATTGCATTTATATGCACAATATCCTTTTCAGATAACAAGTTTTCTAATTGCACTGAGAGCTTTAAAGAATTGTCATCACACATTTTACTAGTCTTCTTCCTTAACCTGTGACTGCACATGAATACCCATGCAAGTTTTTTCATACTGGGGCCAAATGTTATCAAGGGGACAACTGCAAGTTTTCTCATGAAGAGCTGAATGATGTGACCAAAGAGCTGCTTGATAAGGTAAGGCAATCACAAGAATCACCACAATCACAAGAACATTTTCCATCATAGTTCAACAACTGTCTCAGCTGCAACTCCCATGAATGAAGCCAGAGATGCAAAAACCTGCAATTCCTTGAGTGTCCACTTGAGGCAGTCTGCAGGAGCACAGGAGTCGTAGACATGCCAGTGCAAAAAAAGGAAAAAAAATCACGATTATTTTGTTTTCATGATCATTGGAAGCCAAAATTGTACTTATAAATGAAAATTGAGGAATTGCCCAGTATTTCTCTCTCTCTCTCTCTTATTAATCAGATAATCAACACAGAAGAGGAGAATGCCCGTGAGGACGAGCTGGAGCTGGAGGATCTGAGAAAGCAGGGTATTGCCCCACTCCCAAAGCCTCCTCCTGGGGTGGGTTTGCTGCCAACTCCTGGTCAGAGCAGTCCTACAGATGGAGCCTCTGGCCAGGGTGGGAAGAAGATCCCATCTCTGTTTGAAATTAAAGTTCAACCTACTGTAGACCTGGCGCAAAAAATTGGTCTGAGGTAACAGGCGTAATCTGTATTTGATTTAAATCAAGACTGTTTAGGTCTCATTCTCTGTCTAACTCTGTTTATTTATTTTTAGTGGATCCAACTTCTCCCAGAATCAAGGCGAGGGCACCGATGAGTTCAGTGGAGGCTCAGAGGAAACACAGAGTGTGGCTACAAGCACCTTTGCTCCCTCTAATCCACCTACTGGATCACCTGGTTCAATGGGTCACCCTGGAGGACCGCCCATACCTCAGAGTCCTCCAGGACAGCACCCACCACATAGTTTTCAGATGCAGCCACCAGTAGCCCCTGGTCAGCCCCCACCCTTCAGACCTAACATGCAGAGACCTCCGTTCCCTCCTCCAGACCTACAGATGCTGCAGGGTCTCTTCCCTTTTCCATCGATGGGCCAGAACCCGGCAGACATCTTCGGCAGCTTTCTCCAAAACCAGGCTATGAGTCAACAAGGAGGTGGGTGGTACATCAACATTGTCATCATTTATTGTTATTACCTCTTAACTGTTGGTGAAATTGCAAAATTGAGTCATTTTTGTTTGCTTCAATGCTTTAGACCCTACTGTGGCCTTCATTCAGAACCTCCAGCAGCAGATGGGTGCAGATTCACAGTTGCAGTCTTTACCACCAGCAGTGCAAAAAGCCATCTTTTTACACCTGACGCAGCAGCGGCAACAGCAACAAGAGTCTAATCCACAGGGAACTGAAGCACTGAGAGCAGAGGGCCAGGATGATAACAATACAAACAGAGGTAAGTGCTCAAAGATGAGGAAGAGGTTATCTACCTTTGGCTACAGGACTTCTGGATTGATATCTGATTTTTCATTTCTAACAATTGAGCGTGCATATGATTTTTGCAAATTCAAGTCCCATTTACATTAAAGGCCTGTGTCCATAGCAACTATCATTTTAGCACTAACATATTTTCAATATAAAACCAATGCAGTCCGCTGTTTGAAGCAGTCAGAGTACTGAGCGTATAAATGCCCACGTCAAGGCTAAAGTTCCAGGTTTATAGACGCTTCAACTACCAGGAGAGGATTCATTTAAATTTTTCATTTTCATGTTTACTTGGTGATATTTCCTTGAATATGAAGAACACAGAGCAATAAACCATGTTAACAGATACTACTTAAGACAAAAGAAGTCAAGTGAGGTGAGAAGCACTTTGAAAATGAGGTTGCAGGCACTGCCAGTGCAAAAGTCATAGCTGTGGTCACAGGCTCTAACTATTTAAGACAGGGTTGCTATGCCCCTCTCTCTATAGTCTTTTACAAGCATGCATAGGGACAAGAAAATTTGTCAGCTGGGCTGGGGCCTCATCAGACATGATGTTAAAAGAATGACATGGAAATGGCTGCCAAAGTGTTACGATCCAACAGTATCTCACATTCACTAAACATCAGCTTCATCCTGCTGCTCTCTTGTCAAATATACAAGCACTTTGGTGCAGGAACCTTGCTTTGGGGAGGGTCTGAGCCCTGCCATAGTTGCCCTGAAAAAAGGCCTCGCTTTAGTGTGGGATATTGATATTTTTTTTCAGTTGTGAAAATACTGAATAATAGCATTACAAACTTTTCACAGGCATACACTGTAAAACAACTCAATATAGCAGTTAGCCAAGGTCCAGCTCAACAGCATGTCTTTTGTCTGGGCCTTTTCACCCTTGGTAATACACCTGCAGACCATCAGCAGTTTTCGGGCCTTGGGACATCCACAGCACAACTAGGGGCTTGTGGCAACCCTACTGCCTGCCTTGACAGTACCTAAGGCCATTCCTACTTGCCACATCCATACCCTTAAGGTGTGGACTTTGCAGTTTTTTAAACAGCTAATTTTCCCATGACCCTGGTAATATGCAAGGACATCCAGAGCACATCCGGGGACTGTGTCAGTGTTCCTTCCCGATGGTGCCCTCAGGCAGCCTACTCACCAGACCTGTGCCTTACTACAGCCTAAGATTTGGGCCCAAACATGCCTAAAAGTTCTGTACAGTACTGTAGCTGTCATTTCAGGAAAATAAACAACCTTAACTATGAGGCATTAAGGCCTAGTTGCATATAAGCTTATCTTAACATTGTTTTTAAATGACAAATGCTAATTGCAGTTAGCATCTTTAACATCTCCACAGAACACAAAACGGTCAATACCCCTCCCAAAATCTGTGTTACAGTGTGAAGTTACATGGTACACACAGAAACACTTACAGACTTTCGTCTTCAAATGAGGAAATGTCAAAAAAGTGGTGTGCAACTGCTACATGCACTCTCGATACAAACAGAACCTAAACTACAGTGCAGTAAAGATAAGGGCAGTGCATTTTTAACACCATTGAAATCTGACCTGATTGAAAGAAAATGAAACTCAGTGAAACACAGAATCTACAGTTTAAAAACCCCAACAGAAAAAAGCGATTTTATGATTTGTATGTTTCTTCGCAGATGAAACGACAAACTGGTACTCAAGCGATGATGAAGATGGTAGCTGTGTTTCCTCCATCCTTAAATCTCTGAAGAAGCAGAATGAGATGCATCAGTCTCAATCAAAGCTCCCTCAAGCTACTTCACTGGCTCCAGCTCTGGGCGACCCTCGACTTGTGAAGGAGAGGGGCCCCCCTAGTGACCCCAGAGTAAAGTTGGACCCTCGACAGCGCATCCCAGATATGAAAAAGGATTCAGAAGGAGCTGTGGACCCTCGGCTTTCCAGAGACCCCAGGAAGATGAGACCGATGGAACCAAGTTCCTATCGGCAGCCGGTTCCTCAAAAGCCTCCCGCAGGAGACGATGACGAGGAGGGAGAGAGGGAGCTTAGAGACAAAGCTGTCCTTATCCCTCTTGATGCCGGCCCTGGTGTGGTGCTACGGGACCCTCGGTGCCAGTTAAAGCAGTTCAGTCACATCCGAGTGGACATTCTACTACAGCGGCCGGCCTTTGCTCAGACAGTAATCTGGGCTCCTGAAGATCTCATCCCCTCCTTGGTGCCCAAACAGGAGCACTCCATCAATCTGCCTCTGCCTCCTCTGATCGCTGATGCTCAGATGAACCGAACAAGCCTACCTGACCATCCTCACGTCTCCAGCCCTCCGCCCTCAGACCCCAGACTGGCTGCTGCACGTTTGAAGGAACGCATGAGCAGATTATCTTCAGGATCTCTTAAGTCCAGGTTATCCTCTGAAAGGCCTGCAGATCCACGCCAACAGAAGAACCTGGATCCTAGACTTAAGCGTACAACAAGCCTGGATTCAAAGATTCTTGGTCAGAAAGAGCACAGTGCTGTTGGGGGAGTTGTAGACCCCAGGCTACAGAAAGCTAATGCTGCTCGAGCCAAACCAGAGCCTGAGAGGCTGCCACCATACGCCCCACGTCTGTCATCCTCAGGTGGCGGTCTGGAGAGTCCGACTACCATCCTTGGAGGCATCAGTTTGTATGATCCTCGTTCTCAAAGTGAGCAGCAGAAGGAGCAGGCAGAGCCTCCTAAAAAGCCAGGGATTCTTAAACATCCGGAAAAGAAAGACAATATCCCCCCACAGTCCCTCTCACCCACACAACGAAGTGACTCTTTGGAGGACACAAAAAGCACAGAAGCTCCTTCAGATCAGCCTCACCCATCTAGTTCTCCACCCCTGCCCCCGTCCTCACCCGTCAAACCTCCTGCGGTTCATAATCTCCCCATTCAAGCTTTAGCTGGGCTGATCCGACCCCAGTACACTGACCCCAGGCAGGCCAAACAAGGAGGACAGGGCGCTGCAGGAGCACAGGAAGAGATGGAGGACAAAGAGGAAAAAAGAGAGCAGGGTGAGGAGGAGAAGATAGCCATGGAGGAAGAGAAACAGGGCGATTCAAAGGAGGAAGAGGGTGATGACCGGACTCTTAAGGACGTCTTCAAGACTTTTGATCCCACTGCTTCTCCTTTCTGTCAATAAACACTTTTAATCTAGCTTTACATCACCTATTTATTTCTGTATATAAATGATCCTGTATAGAATCACATTATGTGATGCACCACACACTTGTCGGTATAATACAGTGTAAAAAAACCTTTTGACATAATCATATTAATGCTGAAAAGTGTGTTTTGACAGTGTGTGTATGTTCAGAGCTTTTATCATTGTGTTATTTTAATGTTTTTTGAACAATCAGAAAAAATTTGCTTGTACAGACAAACCCAGGGGGAAAAACCCTAGTAACAAGCCACCATTACTGTAGTGGCATCTCACTTTAACATTGATGTATTTGAATGAAAGTGATTTAGAGAAACTTATTTTTTTGTCACATAAGGAGGAGTTGTGGAGTTCTCAGCTGCTCTGATAGTAAAAAAAATCAAACTTTGGAAAAAAACAAGAGCACATTACACAAAGACAGTCTGGATGCAGATTGTTAACCTCTGATGGCTACTGTCACAGACTGTTCACCTGAGACACTGTATATCTCAGAAAGAAAATGGCCAAGCCACCATTCATGTAACTCCTTCTAAAATTTTGATCTATACATAATTTAATCCCAGAATAGACCACTGACCTGAAAAAATGCTTAGTCTGTAATGTTTGCAATCTCATGAATGTAACTAATGGACTTTGTTAATGAAGTTGAATTTAAAAAAAATCTAAAATTGAAAATACACTGTACTTGCAAATTACAGTCCTTCCTTTCTGATGGATACGGCGTCTAAAGGGAACAGTCTACAGCCAGACCCCTCTCAATACACAATACACCTTTACTTCATGCAGAGTACCCCTGTATGAGAGATGACACTTTACACAGAATCACTGAGCACACAGATTTGTATAAACATTTTCTTCCACAAAAATGTACCTTGTAATCCTGAGATTGTGATGTCACCTACTCAGAAAAGAGCAAATTTTTATTTTTATGTGAATGCAATCTGTGACCTCTAAATGCAATTGTCAAATTAAGAATACTAGCAAGTAGATAAACATTACATTATACAGCTCTTTATCACAAATATGTGGCAGTTAAGTTCTTTCTTCTCTATTTGTGAACCTAGCCATATGTTCAGGTAATCTGCTGAAAGTACCTTTATCTGTATCGGTCTCAATTTGAGCCATCTCCTCTGCTGTCACAGTCAGCAGACAGCAGTAGATACTGCAGTTGCCACCACAGTAATGGTGGCCACCAGTGGTGGCGGCACCCTCAAATTAGCTGTAGAATTCATCTGTAGATTTCATTAAGCAATGAACAGTGTTGTTTACTGCATTCTTGGTTGACTTCAGCTATCACACCCTGTAGAATAGATCTTTTTTCCACCCGACACGCTGAGAGGTGATACAGATTAATCGATCAAGCAAGAGTTACTTAGAGAATTTTGTAATTATTTATTTTAAAATACTTTTTTTAAATGTATCTTGAGATTTTTACTTGTTTGTCGCTTTTATGATAAGGGAATTTTAACAAAAGGCCACGTTTTAATTTTTCTGTGAACACTGAGATTTAAGATTTTTACTTCATGTCCTGATATGAATTTGAGATTTCTTAATCTGTAAAATGATCATGAACACAGCAAAATTTTTCCCACAATTTCTTTGCCTGAAATTCTTATGAATTGGTAAACTAACTGCCATTCATTTTGGCAGCAAGTTTTTAAGGTTCTTTACATTTAAAGGCAGCTTAGAGAAATGATTGTATTGTTTTGTGTGAATTTGGGAAAAAGTATATATTTTAAAAAACCTATCAAATGTTGAAATGGTGTTTTCTTTGTTTGACTTTTTCCTTTCTGAAGTGGCCTAAAGTCTTTGTGTTTCTGTTGTTGACCTTTTTGAATTGCTTACACAGCTGTAAAGACAATTAAATGAGTAGATAAATAAAAATTACTTTATGGGATTTTACATTTCCATTCCTCAAAAAACTCACTGCTAACAAGCTTGTAAATGTCCAGTCAGTTGTGTTTCACTTTTTTCGAGCAGTTAACCAAGAAAGAAGGATGAAAGTGTATCATATAGAGAAAAATCCTATCTTGGGTACATTGCAGATATAAATGATACATATATGACCGTTATGCCTATTTTTATTTTAAACTTTGTTTAATTTGACTGTAAATAAATTTATATTGGTTAAAGTGTCCCTCACTGGGTAAAGTTGACTTCATGGCAGTTTGCATTGTTTGACAGTTGTGTATCTATCTTTGTTTGACCGGAACTAAGCTATCTGTATGTACTTTTTTTATTGTTCTCAAAATTCACATTGTAAATGCCTATTTTGTATCACCTGTACAGTCTATTTTTGAGTGTTTTAATGCATACTATTTTATTTTTCCCTGTCCGTATGGTGATTATGATACTGTAAGACATTTTAACAACACATATGCCTGTCACATTTCAGTGATTTTATTATGGATATCTGAAATAAACAGAAAAAAATGAGGTTTATTTGTTCCGAAATAATTTGTCCTTTTACATTGTCACATTTCAGCATTCATTAATTTAACACAACTAGTATTATATATCTTGCCTTCAGTCAAAAATATTTTAACAACTGTATTTATTTGAACTGTGGTTTAATTTTATTCCTTTGCTTCAGCTCACCATCACAAACTTTATGTTTTTAGAAATCTTTCACTTTCACTGATCCCTCTTTTTGAAGGTTCGACCTTAATTATGTCTGGAGGAAACTAGGCATCTGCCCAATGCCATCCCAACAGTGAAGCATGGTGGTGACAGCAGCATGCTGTGGGGGTGTTTTTCAGCAGCAGGGACTGAGAGACTGGTCAGGGTTGAGTGAAAGCTGGGTGGAACAAAGTACAGAGATATCACTGAAAATCTGTTCAGCAGGGCCCAGGACCTCAGAATGGGCCTAAGGTTCATCTTCCAACATGATAATGACCCTAAGCCCACAGCCAAGACAACACAGGAGTGGCTGTGAATTTCCTTGAGTGGCCCAGCCAGAGCCCTGACTTGAAATCATCCCTGGAGAGACATGAAAATGGCTGGTCGCCAACAGTCTCGTCCACTCTGACTGAGCTTGAGAGAAGAATGGCAGAACATTTCCTATTCCATGTGTGCAAAGTTTGTTGCAGCATATTCAAAAAGACTCGAGGCTGTAGTTGCTGCCAAAGGTGCTTCAACTAAGGACTGAGTAAAGGGTCAGACTGCTTCTGTCAATACAAAAAGTCATGGTTTGAATCTTACTTTTGCATGCAATATGATGAAAGATGTTTCAGGGTGTTTTGGGGAGGACACTATTATTATTTGTGTTTTGGGCTGGTATTTGTCACATTTACTGACGGAGCAAGACTTGGTGGTACTGGGTGAGATGAGGTTTTCCTCAAACCCAGCTCATCAGTCTCTGGGTTGGATGTCTGCTGGGCTCGATGGATCTCCAGTTTTCTCCTCCACTGGAAACACAAAGCTGTGGCCTCAGCACCATCCGAGTTTGGCTCAGGCTGCTTCAACCCCTGGAAATCAAGAGGTATGTTCTCTATGAAATTCTATTGAAATACAGTTCCATTACAGAAATAACAACAAGGAAATTATCAATACAAGTATGTTATGCATTATGGGTTTGATTTACTGTGATGCAGGCCGTCTCTGCAGCATGGACCCCACGCAGGACAGTCTGGAGTAGATTTTGTGCGTTCTTCACCAGGATCTCATCGGATGATTTACAGCCTGGTGTCACAGCATTGACACTGAGTAAAGGTAGATAGAAATGCTGTCATTAACTTGCTCTTTAAATACATTTTTGCTGATTTCTTTTAGCATGACATTTAAGACAGAGCCCCACTGACCTGGAGATGATGTTGAGCTGGTTGGTGATGGTGAGAATCTGTTCAACAATGAGGGAGAGTTCAACAGTGCACTGTTTATCCAAGCAGTGGTTGGCAATGATCCTGATAAACTGAGTCACTGATTGGCAGTTTGAGATCACATCTTTGGCTGCAGTTACAAATGCCTCTTTATTCTGGAATAAAAATGAATAATTGGAGATTAAAAATCTAACTAATATTAAGAAATGTATAAGTTGTGTCTCATTTCAGGGACTGCATCTCCTGGAAGGCCCATTTGAGATGGCTTACATCACAGCAGAGTGATTAGTGTTTCTCCTGGAAGTCAAGGGAAGCCCAGCATACTAAAGCTAGGATGGCTGTGTTTGTTTGTTTGTGTGGGATAGAGGGAGAAATAGCAGAGAGCGAGAGCAAGGATATGAATGGATCTGACTTCAACCTCAGGGTGCGAGACTTGAAATAAAACATTGATTATTGTCACAGAATTCACTAGCACAGTAAGAACACTGTAGCTTATGCTTATCCAGTGGTCCTTATAGTGTCAGCACATAAGTTGTGTACAATTGCAGTGCATCATAGGCAATTCAGTCACACAGTATGAGCTGACATTTCACCACAGCTGTCAGAGTTGGCTTGAAATTGCATAGTGTATGTCTGGCTTAACACAAAGCTAGAAGCTAGAGACCTCCAGAGCCCAGTTGATGCTCAAGATAACTACATGATGTAGACACCTATCAAACAGCCAGAGCTCAATTTTCTACAGCAGCCACAGGTAACCCCACAAGCTGAGATAAATAGGCTTGTGGCAGCAGATTTAGAGGAAATGGTACCTACCATTGCCTTATTTTTGACTTAGTTTACTGCGAGTTGCTTTTTTGGTTTGATTTTACACAACTTTGCGCTTGCCTTTTTTAAAATTTCAGAGCAGAAAGGAGAGGTCTTGTGAATACCCATCTTATTAGAGGAAGGGTTTGTGCTAATTGTAGTGTTATGTAGAATTATCAGGAGGCAGTGACCATCTTTCATTGACTTCATTACCACTTAACATATGACAGACGTACATGAAAGCAGAATAACTGCTTATAAAACACATTTACACTAAGTCCTGTCTTCTAACATCACTTCTTGTCTTGACATCTTATGCCTTCTAGGGCATGAAATAGTGCCATTACATTGTATAACACTATCGAAGGAATATGTATAGTTTAGCATTGTATTTTTCATGCAACTAGTGGTGTAACTAGTTATTTTTAGCTGTGAGTAACTAAATAATGTAATAACTACCTCAACCCTCTACCATCACAGTCACAGTCATCCCAAGGGTGGGCCCTTTATAGCCTGAGTCCTTTAAAGGATGCTACCCCTGAATTGAGACACAGCTGTAATCTTTATAGTGGCTTCTAGTGGTTGTTACCGGTATTGGGCCTTTATGCTTCAGGTACTGGGTCATGTAACATATGGTGTCAGCCATCTTCCTGGTCACCTGGACTATTCGGTTGTCCTTGGGATCCCAGCTGTCACTTTCTTGCTTCAGAAAAAGGGAGGTGTAGGTGAGTGAAGAAGCTTCTTTGTATGCAACATCCTGAAGAAAAAGAAAATACGGACATGAGGAATATGCCAAAAAGTAGTCTATGGACTGAAAAGTATTGCCAGTCAGGAGATACTTACATCTTTCCCCATATTTTCAGTCACATGTTCGACCACAGCCATAATGGGAATGCTGGGTTCTGCAGCATCTACTCTTTCTTTATCAACTTTCTGGGGGAAAGTCATTGCAATGTCTGTGGGAAACTCCACTTCTTTGACTCTAGATGGGACTGAACTTGACCAATCTTTGATATCCTCAGGTGTTCTGCCCTGCAGACCTGCCTTAATGTGCTCCTTAGCCTCTTGATGGATCCCGTCTTGCTTCCTGATCTCTTCCGTCACATAGTGAGCTTTGGCAGACCAGCACTGTATCTGCACATCTAGGCTTAGTGTATCACTTATGAAGTGAGTCTCCACCATGAGTCTCGCTCTGCTGATTATATCAGAGATCTGGAAAGACAAGTGGTCGTTGATAGACCTCAGATTAGAGCGGGCGTGTGGGTCACGGATGTAGTTCAAGCAATCTTCAACTTTTTTGGTTGCAAGCTTTACATTTTCAGAAAGAGGTTGTGCTGCGTTTTCAAATTTCTGCTCTGCATCTTCTGTGTTGTTCTCTCTGAAGTGTTCAGCAGCAAAATAAGCAATGCTGGTGATATTTTGAAGAGCAGAGTCATAATCCTTATTGGCTTTGCTCAAATGACCAGAAAGGACTCTAATTTTTATCAAAAGATGTCTTTGTAAGAGCTCTGATCTTGCAAGTTGCACCACATTGGTCATTAAATCAAGCTCTTCAGCAGCTTTGATATAGGCTTCAGTCAACACTTTAAGTTCATCCTGATATCCTGTTAATTGTTTGGATTTGAAAGCACTTCTACAGTTCAGGCTAGTTAGCCTTGCTGCCTCTTGGATTCGTAGTGAATTCTCAGACAATACTGATAGCTGCTTCTGAGGGCCCATGTGGTTCATCGCAGTTGATGTTCCCAAAATTTTATCAAGAGATTTAAGCAGAATCTGAATGGACAGACCCCAGAGGATACATAAGCCGTCTAACTGATCCACCTGTCCTTCCATTGAGGTGGAAAACTCTACTAGATACCTTGTGTTGTTCTGGGCTTTGTTCAGTTTGTTGTGCAAAATGCTGAAGGTTTCCTGACTGTCACTTTTTGAGGTCAAATCAGATGAAGTTAAGAGTTGGACCACGTCAGCACACAAAGCCATGACATCATTTAGTGTCTGTGCAACAGCAACTGCTTTTGTTTGAAGATTTCCTTGCAGCTCGTTGTAAAGAGCATGATACCAAGTTCCAGCGACTGGCAGCAAAACCTTCCTGGTGTTGCTAATAAGGTCAGAAAACTGTGTGCTGTGTTTGTAGATGCTCTCAGTACTCATAGCTGAGCTCATCGCCGTCTCCTGAGCCGTCTGTACGAGCAGCGGGGTCAGTGACACCAGCTCTGCTCTGAAGCTTTCCAGCGTTTGACGATCGACCGCGTCAACGACAGCTGAGGCTTCCTTTGCAGCTTGAGCGTAGCAGTTGGACACCTCAAGCACGCCAGTGCAGGCCTGGTTGAGCGCTGTCACATCTTTCCCTTTAGTCACAGTCACAACCTCATACAAGAGGGGCAGGAGGTCAAATTCATGAGCCTTGTGGATCAGTTTGGGCTCTGCAGACACAGCTGGGATCTCTAAATCTTCTCTGTCATATTTACGAGGCAGCTCTGCTTCTATAGTTTCCTCGTCTGATTGATCTTCCTCCTTCTCTCCTTGGGAATCCCTCTCTATAACCTCCAAAACAGGAGAATCTGAGCCCTTTCTCATGTGAACCAGATTCAAAACATCATCTTCTTTGACTGGGGCACAAGACTGTGGGATCTCGGGCTGACGCACCCCCTCTCTCAGTGGACTCAGGAGATGTGGATGATGTTGTCCGTCCAGTCCCTTTCTGAGCACTTTGACATGCTGAACTGCCATGGAGACATTATTTGAAAAAGTAGAATAAACCTCTACATTTAAACTTGAACCAACTAGCATGTCTCTGACTGATTCGCCCACTTCGGCTTGAGACGTCTGAACCTGTTTCAGCAGAACCAGGAGGCCATTCCTGTAGATGGGGTCATCACTTCTCTCCAAGTGCCTCCTTACAGACTGAACTACCATCTTCATGTGAGAAATTAGATTCATCGCATGTTCGTTGAAGAGTTTATAGCTCTGCTCTCTGTACGCTGAGTCACATCCATGCCGATCATTGACCATCTCATTTATAGCCACACTGGTGAACTCCCTCACATCTAGGACATCACTAAGAGCATCTATAAGCTGACTTGTCTCCTCTTCCCAATGTTGACACACCTCATTAAGTTTTCGAACTGTCTGCACTGAATTATCCGCCAACTCCAAGGAAAGAGGCGCGATCTGAGCTCTGAGTCGTGTGAGGCACACTCGTGAGTTCTCCACATTCTCCAAACTTTTGGCGTCAGCGGCCACAGATGAGACGAAGCTTGCCAACTGGATTATCCCATCAGTGGAGGATATAAAATCTTCAACCAGAGGCTGTATAATGCTCAGATCAAGATCTGTTGAAGACTCTACAGCTAGAGTCTGTTTCATGACACTTAAAAGTTCCTTAAGTGTGGAAGAAGCTGAGAGAAATGTATCCAAGACTTGATAAAGAGCGCTGGTCATCAAAATTTTGTCAAGCATCTGTATTTGTTGGATCAATAATTTGCAGGTCTTCTCAAAGCTAAGCTCAGAATCTTCTGGGGACTTTAAGATATTTTGTATGTCCGCCCAAAACTGCAGGATTTGACGATTGTGGCCCACCACTTTCTGCTGAAACTCTCTGCGAGAGGAGTTTGCAATCACCATGCAATGAAAAACGAGATCTCTCACCAAGCTGTTGAAGCCACTGCCTTGGATTGACGAGGTGGAGGAGTCTGTAAGTATTTGCAGCAGATTATTCCTCCTAGCTGTGTAGTACCCACAGGGTCCAAGTGATCCGCTCTGGCATTCACTTTTCAGGGTGATAACAATGTCGTTCACTGTGCTCTGCACCTTGTCCAGGATGTACCTCTTGGCTTCCTTGGCCTGTTCGCTGGTAGGGTGTTTGATGGTCGTACACATGGCTGTGTGCAGCATGGAAATGCACTTCCTCAGGATATCCGAGGAATCAAGAAGCTGTTGGGTTTGTCTGGGATCCTGTAGTGAGTTTGCTCTCTCCACTGTTAGACTTTTGAGGTGGAGAAGAGCCTCAGAAAACATCTGAAAGGACTTGAGCAGAGATTTGATGTCCGAGGAGGAGCCGAGCTGGGAAAGGCGCTCCAAAACTTCATCAGCAGCAGCTACAACTCTTCTGACTTTAGCATCATCGTCCACTAACAGAACCTAGAAGCAGAGAGACAGATGATGTAACTACATTTTAAAACGTTTTTAGATACATGGAGGTCAGTCCACCTAGTTGGAGGTTTGTGGAATTTAGCAGTGATGGTTTAGGCTTTTATAAAACACCTGGAAATTCTACCACCAGGAGGATCCCAATGAATAAAATAGAATAAGTAGAGATTAACCCTGCTCCTATGTTTACTACTTTTTGTTTTTGTTAAATTGAGGGCTCTGGTGAAGTGGGTAATTTTTAGTGCCATAAATCAGTACACCCTAGCCTTTCCTCATGTCTTACTTGATGAAAATGTGCAGATAATTTACTTCAAGTAAAAGCCCTGCATTAAAACTTTGATGATTAAAACAGTAACATGGTATAACCAAAATAATCTGCTTGACAGAGGTCATATTTCTCATGCATAATGTCTAATATAAATGTTTTTAAATTTTCTATTTTTTGTATTATTAATCTGAATTTGATCTCAGTGCCTCTGCACATAAGTTAGTGCCACAAAATATTCTTTATCACAGTGTAAGTGCATGATTTTGTAACAAAGTAATACCCCAATGCCATTGAGTACATAGGATTCAAAATGCTGAAAATTGCATCATTCTTCCATTTTTACAAGAGGGATCCTCTAGACCAGTGGTTCTCAACTGGAGGGTCGGGACCCAAAAGTGGATTGTGGAGCAGTTTTCAGTGGGCCGCAAATGTGTCTGCAAAGAAATAGTGGCAAAAGCCAATGAAGAACATGCAAACATACAGTTCATTTTACTGTGTTTTATTGTGATAATGGGTAAATTTAAATATTTTACTGATATTTCAACTTATTTATCTCCTTTCCTTGCAATAAAAGAGCTGCTTTTACCATGCTAATGAAGTAATGTCTCAAAATCTCTGGAAAATAGGCTAAAATTTACATGTTATTATGAGGAAAGGAGGGTGTAAAATGTGAGTTTTGTCTTGTCTCTTGTTCCTGTCATTTCTGTTAAATCCAAGCTCTTAAGTGCAATATTTATATTTATTTAAAAGTGCATTGTTTAAAATTTTTAGAAATTTGGGTTGCGAAGTGTCATCAAAGATATTGCTGGGTTATAAGGCTAGAGCAGTTGAGAACCACTCTAACGTGGCCCCCAGTTGTTTTATCAGAACCAGAGCACACCTCTTCATTAAAACAAAAGCAAAGGGCCACACTGAGAGCTTCTCTTTGCAGAGAGGATATTTTTGCGCTTCTCCCTACCAGCCTTGGCATGAGTTTTATCTGCCAACAAGCTTCAGTGTTCATAAACTACAGCAGTGCGTTCTTGTCAAGCTCAGGTTACTACCAGAGCTATGCATGTCTGCTATCTCCTTTTGTCTTTTCACTCTGACTGGCTTGTAATAAGTATGACAGACAGAACGTTCATCTAATCACCTTCAGAGAATTTTTCAAAAAGCCCTGCCCTTCTCAAACACTTTCTGTGGGAGGTTTCCAAGATTAATGTGAAATATATCCCATGCAGTGGGCATAGAAAAAGTCTGTCTGGCATGTCAGGTTAGGGTACACCCTGGAAAGGTCATGGGTTAATCACAGTGATGACAGACAAATAAGCAGCCACACTCACACCTACGGGCAATTTAGAGTCACCAGTTAACAAACTTGTCTTTGAAATGTGGGAGGAAGCGAGAGGACTTGGAAAGAACTCTTGCTTGCAAAGGGAGAAAATTGAACCTTCTTGCCGAGAGACAATAGCACTAACCACTGCCCCACTGTGCAGCTCTAAACAAAAATAAATGGAGTATTTTTTTTTTTTAATCTTAACCCTGATCATCTCTATAGAGATAGTTTCTCATCCACACAGGATCATACCCAGTAAACTAAAGAAACTTATTTTCTGCCCATATCCCTGGGTATGCACAGATTCTGTTTATAAGTGAGTTTCACTTTAGTTTGATTGCTTTATGGGTGAAGACAGGAGGCCCAGATCGTTTTGCAACCTCATCCCAGACCTAGAACAATGATGGGAAATAAAGCAATTCTGTCTGTTAGAATGTTTGTTTGCAGCAAAATGTTGAAACTTCACAAATTGCTGATTCATATGATAGTCTTGTGTGCTGAAATACTTTGACTGTTTCAACTCTGAAGAGAGCTTCCCACAACCAATGAGGTAAAGCAGGAATGGCATACAAGAGATTTTTAACATTTCTGCAAAGACTTTAGTGCCTTTTTTTCCAGCTTATGCACAATAGCAGATTTGATTCCACTAGGCTGACACCAAAGATTAGATTTGAGTGAGAGGCTTACACAGTAAAGCAGTAGCAATCTGTTAGCAGTTATTTATTACAGCACTTTCAGTTTAGGCCAGTGATCTTGATGACCAGCTGAGATATTTCTGTTGTGAAATTTAAATCATCCAGCATCTTGGCCTCTCGCTGTGTGAGGTAGCATTACCATTTAAGGAAACCTCTGGGAGAATAAAAAGCAGATGCAGCTGTGGAAGATAGACGTGTTTGGACCATCAGAGCTTTAAATCAGTGATTCTTATTTATCTCTGTTTATTTTCACATCTTAAATCTAACTGAATATTTTCACATAGCCAGCTTTTAAAGTGGTAAAATGGTGTCCATTACCTTGACTACTCCTAAGAAGACGTTTTGTGTAGCAGTGATGAGCTCCTCTCTGTGCTCGGTTAAACCAGGCTGGATGGTGAGTTTCTGGGCTGCTAGGAGCACATGTTGTCCTGAAACACTGACTGACTCCAACAGCGATGACATCTCCATGTGCAGAACTTCATCTTCTGTGTCACTTATATGCCTGGAAGTACAGAACATACAGTGCATATCATATCACTCATTAGGCATCAGTATTTTCAACCATTAGAAGCTGACATTTAATACTTGCAGCTTTCATTTTTGCAATCAGTCCTGCTTTCTTTATCCCATCATTTACAGTGCTGTGGTAAAAGTTTTCGTCTCTTCCTCATTCCTATTTTTCACATTTGTCACACTTAAATGTTTCAGATAATCACACACATTTTAATATTAGGCAAGGATCACCTGAGTAATTACAAAATGCAGTTTTTAAATGCTAATTTATCACATTCGGGGCAAAAGGACATCCAAACCTACCTGGCCCTGTGTTAAAAAGTAATTGCCCCTTAAACTGAATGATTGGTGATAGCCACTCTTGGTGAGGACACCTGCAAGCACGTGTTTATGATAACTGGCAATGGGTCTTTCACATCACTGTGGAGGATTGTTGGCTCACTCTTCTTTGCAGAATTATTTTAATTCAGTCACATTGGAGGATTTCCAGTATGAACATCCTGTTTAAGGACACGCCACAACATCCCAAGTCATATTAAAGCCATTCAGAGGTGGACTTGCTGGTGTGTTTAACATCAGTGACCTGCTGCATAACCCAAGTGTGCTTGAATTTGAGGACACAGGCTCAAATTTTCTGGTAGAGAGCAGAATTCACAGTTCCATCAACTGCAACAAGTGATCCAAGTCCTGAAGCAACAAGCAGCCCCAGACCATCACACTACCACCACCATGTTTTACTTTTGGTATGATGATCTTTTTATGAAATGAAATGCTGATGTAACAGTTGATTCATAAACACTGACCCTAACGGAATCAAGTGAGGCCTGTAGGTCTTTAGATGTTGTTCTGGGTGGTTCTGTGACCTCTTGGATGAGTCATCGTTGCACTCTTGGAGTCATTTTGGTGGGCTTGCAACTCCTGGGAAGGTTCACCACTGTTCCAAGTTTTCTCTATTTGTGGGTAATAGCTCTCACCTTGGTTTGCTGGAGTCTCAACGCCATAGAAATTGCTTTATAACTCTAGATGTCAGTGACTTTGTTTTTCATCCGTTATTGAGTTCTTTTGGTTGTAGCATGATGTGTTGCGCTTTAAAATAATTACTTTTTCACATAGGGCCAGTTTGGTTTAGATGACTTTTCCCATATTAAATGAAAAACATATGATTCCACAACCTAAAGAAAATTAAGAACAGATGAAAAACAAATTTATGACACCTATCATTCTGGAAAGGGTTAAAAAGACATTTCTAAGGCTTTGGGACTCCAGCAAACCATAGTGAGAGCCATTACCCACAAATGGAGAAAACTTGGAACACTGGGGAACTGCCCCAGGAGTGGCCAGCCCTACAAACTTACTCCAAGAGTGCAACGATGACTCATCCAGGAGGTCAGAGAAGCACCCAGAACAACATCTAAAGACCTGCAGGCCTCACTTGATTCAGTTAGAGTCAGTGTTCATGATTCAACAATGAGAAAGAGAGAGTGGGCAAAAATGGCATCATGCAGTTCCAAGGCCAAACCACTGCTAACCAAAAAGATCACAAAGGCTCATCTTACACTTGACACATTCTTACACTCGATTTCCTACAGACTTTAGGGAAAATATTCTATGGACTGATGAGATGAAAGCTGAATTCTCTGAAAGGTGTGCATCCTGTTACAACTGGTGGTGTTAGTGTGATGATCTGGGGCTGCTTTGCTGCTTCAGGACCACTTGTTGTAATTGCTGGAACCATGAATTCAGCTCTCTACCAGAAAATCCTGAAGGATAATGTCATCTGTTCATGACCTCAAGCTCAAGCTTTAATAAATAAAATCATCATTCAAAAACTGCATTTTGTATTTACTCAGGCTATCATTGTTTAGTATTAAAATTTGTTTAATGACCTGAAACATTTAAGAGTGACAAGTATACAAAAAAATAGGAAACTAAGAATGGGGCAAACACTTCTTCAAGGCAGTGTACATACCTGGACGTGACTGCTGCCATGTTCTCCGTAGCTTTAGCCACAGCCTGAGCCGCCTCCTCCAGCTGGCTGAACTGCTCCACATCCTCTGCACTGTCACACAGCAGCACCAGGTAACAAAGGTGACTCGCAATCGGAGCAACGACCTGCTCCACTGCTGCGGTCCTGATCAGCCCATGATCTAGTAAAGAGGACATAGTTTACTATGTGTTTTCTCAGGTCAAAGGTAGCTGAGCTGTTTAATCATGATGAAAATGTACCTGCTCTACTCAGTGTAGTAGGTGTGTGAATTATTCATTTGACTCCACAGAACAGGTGCTTGACTTCAGTGCTTCATAGCAACTGGGGTCACCTGACCAAACACATTCAGCCTGGTCAGGTGTGAGGAATGGCTGCTTTTCTTCTGGATATTTTCAATGTATGCTGTCTTAGGTCGACATGATACCAGAATTTTTAACGTTGATATGATTCAACAGTGGCTTTCTTGAATGTTGAAGAACCCAGGCAACAGCTGTTGTATGCACCGTCTCTCCCATCTCAGCTGCTGAAGTTTGTAACTTCTTCAGAGTAGTCACACACAGGAAAATCTGGGGAGTAATTTTTCCAGAGTTACAAATATTTTACTCAAAAATATTCAGATTTACCTTTTTAGTGTAATTATTACCAACAACCACCAGAGGTGCAGTAAAAACACAGATAATATTTTGCTAGAGTAAAACTTCAACCACACTCACTTCAGTTTTAATTCCACTACCTTCACTCATGGACAGTCACAGCTGAAGCTCGTTAGGAGTCCCAGCTGCAGCTAATCCTTGGCAATCAAGAACTACACACTTGGTGTTAAACACACAGACACCAGTGTACTCATCAGGTAACCTGGCTCCTCATCAATCTTTGACTCTTGTGATTTCTCACTGAGTTTTTTGCCTTGTTTTACTCCTTTATTGTCCCCTTTTGCTGTGCCTCCATCTCTCTACCTGTGCTTCAGGCAGCCACTACACTCACCATCGTTTGTACTATTGTTGTTGTCAAATAAACTCCTTTTAACCTCGTCTCATAGGCTACGTTCACACTGCAGGCCTTAATGCTCAATTCTGATCTTTTCTCAGATCTGATTTTTTTTGTTTGCCTGTTCACACTGCAGTCAGCTTCCAAAAAGATCAGATACGTATCTGATTCAAAATCACATACGAAAGTGGCCTGAATCTGATTTGAAAAGATCAGGTTCAATGTGACTTGTGCTGTTCACACTGTCAGAAAAAAAAAATCAGATACCGGTCACATCTGAGCAAAAAAATCAGACTCAGATCACTTCTAACTGCAGTGTGAACATAGCCAAAGTCTGCTTATGGGTCCTTGATATATGTCCATCACAATAGTTTCTTTATTATTAGAAAATGTAGCTCTATATAAACAGGAACATCAGCTTGTTTAGAGTAAGATACAGCTCTATAAAAAGCCTTACCTATTTCTATATGGAGAAGAAATTGTTCTTCAGTGAGTGGCAAATATTTCTTTGTGGAATTAAAAATGAACTCTGCAAGGATTGTAATGAGTTAAAAAACAGCTCTGTAATATGTAAACTTTGTTCTGTATTACTCCTTTGAATGGAGTTGCTGTAGAGTTTATTTTGTTCACTCAGGGGTTCACCTAATCATCATTTAAAGTTTAAAAAAAATGTTCTTTTGTCTTCATGGTGTAATGGTAGCAAGGAATACTGAATAACCAGTCACTGGACCTTCCAGGCACAGGTGTCTTTATATTACAAACAGTAAGAGGGTTTTTGGTTGGCTTCCCGGCCAGGGCCTTTCTGTGCGGAGTTTGCATGTTCTCCCTGTGCATGCGTAGGTTCTCTCCAGGAACTCCAGCTTTCTACCAACACCAAAAACATGCTCACAACTGGTGATTCTTAATTGGTTGTAGGTGTGACTGTGAGAGTGCCTGGTTGTCTGTCTCTATATGTCAGCCCTGAGTTTGGCTGGCAACCAGTCCAGGGTTGCCGAGTGACAGCTGGGATAGGCCCCAGTCTCCTGCGACCCCCAATGGGATGGGTCGTAGAGAAAAGGGATGGGTGAACTTTAAAGGGGGTGAAAACTTACACAGTACATTATTTTGTTACACATTTTTTATCTAATTGACATTATTTTGTAGAAATCTGTTTTCATTTTGACATTAAAAAGTTTTTTTGTCAAAAAAGTCAAATTATATTGACCATGATTGATTTATGAAATCAGTAAAAGGGGTAAAACATCCAAGGTGATTACTTTTTATAGGCACAGCATCAGCACTTGGGAAATACTTACAAAATCTTAAATTTTCACAGGGGGCTGATTATTTCATCCTCATCTGTACCCCTGTAAACAGAAAATATGTTGCTATATGTGCAATTTGTAGTGCTGTTTTTTGATTTTTGTGCAAAGCAGCCACCAGAGGGCACTAAACACCAGCAAAACAGACATTCACCTACCAGTGACTGAAACTGACTGATGTTGACAAAAGAAACACAGAGGCGAGAAATTTCACTCTAAAATTTATCGACAGATAAATATACAGCCCCAACATGACTTTAAACATCAAACATACAGCACACTATATTGGAAATGATACTCAGTGACAGTAGTATACTCAGAACAAAACCCCAAATAACGGTGTGATTAACAAAACATACAAACAAAATTTATAACCATCACAGTCAGAACTAAACCAAAAAATGTCAAGTGTCGGTTTCTCTGCATGAAGATTCAGCGTCGCTTTAACGCACGCAGAGGGAAGACGTGAATGTGTACAGTATATGCAGTCATGCCAGTGGAATTAAAATGGTAAAAATAAAGTGTATAAAAGATTCAGACAGCACAAAAATAGAGAGCAAAGGAACCAAAGTGAGCCATAAAGTGTCTTTGCACTTAAATATGAACAAGATTCTGATCTTTGGCATTGCACGTTTAAATCGGAGTCCAATTCAGTGAAAAACTGCCCATAATTCGTCAGTTACATATTTATTTTGGGTCATAAAAATCTTTAAAACCAACATCAGATCACTTTAAGAGCATATTTCCATGATTTCTTCTGATATAGCTCTACTGATGTACACCTAACTCAATATTTTCACTTCTTTGAGATATCTGAGAAGAAATCAATCTGTGTTTCTGCAAAAAAAACTCCAATCACAATCCAACCCAGCTTTAACAAGATTTAAGAACATGCAGAGTAAAAGCTGTGAACTTTAATAGTGGCAGATTTTCTTGGTGCTGACATTCCTCCATGTTGACTTAAAATAAGCTTTTCCCAGGAGCCCCAAAGAGCTCGTTTATGTGTAGTGATTGAGTGCAGCACATTCCCACCTATTTTTAGGGCATTACTCATTCCACGGGCCCCTGTAAATGACTGAAGGTGGACTCCCATCACTGACTTTCATCTGGCCGTGGAGAGAAAGGTATATCATGTTTCACACTAAAACCCTACGCCCAATAACATCGTCATTAAATTAAATCTGGGCAGCATAGGTGACGTCTGGAAAGGTTTTGGAAATAAGTCACGATCGGGTCTTGTGTCAAAATGTACGCTGAATCATTTCCTACTGTATTTTAGTAAAATACAAATCTGAACTTTGCAACTTTTAGGGACTTTTTTAACGCATCAGCAGCATGCACAAGGATTGGCTTCTTGCAAAAGCAGCTTCAGATAGTTTGCTTTGTTGCAGAGCGCACATTCAGAGCAGTGTAAATTCAAAACAAGGCACAGAGCAAAGACTAAAGCTGAAAGCTGGCAAATATTAGATCCACTAAAGAAACTCAAAATTCAGATAATGAAAAAGGTTTGTCGAGTATCAGGGGCACAGTAAAGCTCCTGTGAGGAACTTCTGGTTTGTATCGTTTCTGGAGCCCCCCGGTGGATAATAGAGTACATCTCATCTCTGTGCTGGTCTTGTCCCATACAGGTGTGGGTATGGTTCTAAAAAATCTTTCAACAATCAAATGTGTCACTCAGTACGTGTTGTTACAAGGAAATGTTTTTTTTTATGCTGTTAACTGGTCTGCCCTTGCAGCAGTTAGAGGACATCACAAATGTCACCATAGAGATGATCAATCTGGTCAGTTTTGGTCTCATTGACCTTTTAACCTCAAGTTTAAGCATCAGTGTTGATTTCACAAAATTTAAAAACCAGTTACAAAAATCAGAGATTTGGAGGAAATAGTCCAAATTGTTGAAATTTACATGAAAATTCTGCTTTTTTTTGGCTATGGTAAGCCAAAATCTTTTTTCTGAAAGGCAATATCAGAGGAGACGTGAGCCGGCTGTGCTGAAATTAAACATAAGTGAAGTTAAACCTGATGATAATTAGCACAAGTAACAGGAGATGCTCTCATAATATATCCTTTCAAAGTACAATAAAGCCTTACACTGTGATGCACTCAAGACTTTCTGAAGGGCAGGGCCAAAAATATTAAAAAAGGGTGCCATCTGTATGTCAGACCTGGGGAGCGACAGACCTGGAGAGATGGGGAAGCAGCCTGGCACAAGCCTGGACGATGGCCATCAAGAGGCCAGAACAGTACAGGACAAAGGTTGACCCGGCAAAGTGCAGAAGTGGCATATGCGCCCATATCTGACCTGACCTGTCCTGAAGGCACTTTACCATTTTTAGGGCACTTCTGCTGCATTTTTCAGGTATAGAGGGAAATTGGCTCCCCCTTGACCACTGAGTACACCACTGGGCTTACCACTATCCCAAATTATGGCTTTATTTTTGATAGATCACATCACTGATTTTCCCAAAAGGAATTCTGCTGTCTTTTAAAACAAAAACAATTTAATCCTCATAATAGTTTCACTTTATTTCAAACACTGCAAAAACGTAGTCAAATGTATGTCCTAAACTTAATTTTCTCCCCAAAATGTGATGGTTTGTGCGGACTATGCTGCTTAATCATGTTTTAAAAGTAGATTTGAGATTCCTGTAAGTATGTTTTTTATAACATAGACCCCAGGAGGACTAACTATGCTCTAGGGCAGGGGTTCTCAAACCCCTAAAAGAAAGGTGCCAAACACCAAGAACGCTTTTAGTACCTCAGAGTGGTTGAAGCACAGTTGATGCACATTCAAAAATAGTCGTGTGCAGACTGACATCTAAATGATTTTTTTAAACATTACTTTGGTTTCAGCATAAATTTCACCAAATGTTTTTATGTTATTCACTAAATGTATGTGTTTGTTTCTCATAAAAATGGGTAAAATATCCAATTGTTAGACTACATTTGTCCACTGGACATGATATCATGTTTTTTAAATCATTTTAAACATATTCTTTGTATTTTGAAAGGCCCCTTTCAGTATCTTGTGACCCTCACGGGGATCTTGACCCCTGCATTGAGAACCACTGCTCTACGGTACAGCTAATTGGGATGCTCACAAATGAACAAATAAAATAACAAATTACACTTATTGTAGGCCACATTCAACTGACAAGTCTAGAAAAAAAACATCTTATTTCAAAATTTAAAAAAATACACAAAAAATAAGGCCTACATCTCTTGTAAAAGGTAAAAATATCTGGTAGTGGGGGTGCAAGTTTTACTTGAGTATGTTGAATCCAGAAGTCTGTATTTCATGACTTGGCATATCTTATTTCATGATGCTCAATGAGAGAAATACCCTGTCTGCATTGGCAGATGTACTGATTTTCTGTTTAATATCTTGAAATAAGTTTTTTTATAAGGGCTTGTCAAGAAAATGTGGAATATGACAAGTGTAATAAGATATTTTTGACAAGATATTGGACAAATACATACTTAGATTTTTGTTTTTGCAGTGAATTCTTCCATTTTTTCATACTTCATCACCAAAAGGAATGCTTATCAATAGGGATGCACTGATATCAGTACCAGAAAGGTTACCTGATGCTGATACCTCAGTGCTCTCACTTATAAAACGGTGCAGATATTGTGCTCAATATGGTCAGTAGGCAAGGTGTGAGTACGTAATATTTCATCATAAATGAGGAAGAAACAAGTAGAGCACACTGCTAAATTGTCAAGAGGAGGGGTAAGGAACATCTGATGATAACATAATTTTCTGAGAGCATTTTCTTGAACTTGTTCTTAAAGAAAAAGTGGTATTGGTGCATCCCTGCTTCTGAAGAATCATAAACCTAAAAATCTGAAGCGTGGAAATCCCCTCTGAAAGATCATTTAGTTGGTATTCAGCATCTCTGAATCAGCTCAGACACAATCAGATGGCGCACTTTTTAATCGTGTGTATGTAGGTTTAAACTGAGATTTATCTCTGACTTATCATCTGTGTGAAAGCAGGACAGTCAGATGTGTTTTAAAGATATCCATTAGCCGGACATAGTAAAGAAAAGATACAATCTTTCACTCCCAGGAAGAGCTGAATATACAAACGACTCCATCATTTACTATTCAGGACATTTCTTTGGCATTAAAAGTAAAGCTATGGAGCCAAGGCATTCATTCTTATCAAACATCAGTGCTTTTAGGAAAACATACTGTAGTTACAGTATGTTTATAATGGCCTTCAAATCCTCAGCTCTTCTCCAAGCCCAGTTTTACACTATATGGCTTAAAGTGTATGTATAAAAATAAATTTGCTATATAACACAGCCCTGAGGGTTTTGTTGTCCACCAGTATTCATGCCGTCTCCACATCCCCGTACGGATGTGGGTCTCCATCAACAGCTCCGCTCCGCTGGCTGGGAGTTCCCTCCGCTGAGATTAGCTGAATTCCACAGCAAGTGTCCTCTGGCAAGCCATGCTGTCACCTCAGAAGCCTGTTTCCTGGACCCCCACCCACAAAAAAATACATCAAGTCTCCAAAAAATATGGAGAATATTCTCCTCTTCCACATATGGAAGACTGAAGGGCCTGGTGCCACTTTGGCGGCTGGGCTACGAGACCACGTGCTATTGGATCCTTCCCGACCCAATCCCTAATCTCATTGGCTCCTCTGGGACCCCACAGTGCGGGTCTCAGTGGTTCTTTTCCATCCAGTCCCAGCTTTCCTCGCTGTCTTTCCTGTTCTTCTCAGCCTCGATGATCTCTCTGTAGCGCCGACGGAAGAATCCCATCTGTCAAGGAGCAAAAACTCAAGTGGTGAGATGAATGGTCACATCTGACTACAGGAGAGAAAATCTTGCGGTTTTTGCACGTTTCAACTTCCTTAACACAAACCAAGTACACTTACAACAGTTCAGAATGTTTTCCAAAGCATATAACAAGATTTTAGGATAACTTCCCACTTTTGAGTTGTTTGAAATGAGACTAACAGGAGACAGGTTGGTGTATTATGGTACAATCCAAGAGCTTTTTACAGATAGATCATATCAGTACTGGAAAATACAGGAATACTTCCAGATTATACAAACGTATTCACTTTCTTATAGAGATTTAGATGAGAAAATTGATACGTTCTCACATCTGTAGGATAATACGAAGCCAAAGCTCTTAGCCACTGAGACGGTTTCTTTTAAAATTAAAAACTCAAAAGAATAATGATGACATAGAGTTATGATTGGAAGTTCTTTAAAATAAGTTTGGAAAAAGACATTTAGTATTCAGCCACACCTGTTAATTATTGAATTCAGGTGTTTCAATCAGACCTGTTGCCTCAGGTGTATCAAATCAAGCACCTAGCCATGCAGTCTCCATTTGGAAACATTTGTGATACAAAATAGGTTATTCTGAAGAGCTCAGTGACTTCGAGTGTGGTATTGTGATGGATGCCCCCTTTGCAATAGGACTGTTTGTGATTTATCATCCCTGCTTGATATTTCACTGTCAACTGTAAGTGATAATATTGGAAAGTGGAAGTGTTCTAACAACCATCAAGCAGCAGGGCACGTAAAATCAATGACGGCTAAGGTGCATAATGTATACAAGTCGCCAATGCTCTGCTGGTTCCACATCTGAAGAGTTCTGAACTTCCACTGGCATTAATGTAGGCACAAAAACTGTGTGGAGGGAGCTTCTTGGAATGGTTTTCCATGGCTGAGCAGCTGCATGCAAGCCTCACATCACCACTTCTCCATGCCAGGAGAATGTTACCTGCCTGACTGCACTGTGCAAACTGTGAAGTGTGAGGAGGGATAATTGTATGGAACTGTCCTTCAGGATCTGGGCTAGACCCCTTATCGCCAGTGAAGGACAATCTTTATGATATGTGATTAACTGACCAGGGTGATCTTAGTCGAACAAAAGCTTTTCGATCAATTAATCAACCGATCGAATTAAAGCTGTCAGCCCTAGTGGCAACAGTTTGATGAAGGCCCTTTTCTACTCTAACATGACTGTGGCCCAGTACACAAAGAAAGGACTATAAAGACATGGTTTGTTGAGTTCAGTGTGGAAGAACTTGACTGGCCGGCACAGAACCCTGGTCTCAACCACATTGAGCACCTTTGGTATGAACTGGAATGGTGTTTGTGAGTCATGCCTTCATCCATCATTAGTGCGTGGCCTCATAAATTCTCTCCAGAATGAATGGACACAAATTCCCACGAAATACTCAACTACACACAATCTTGTGGAAAGTCTTCCATGAAGAGTGGAAGCTGCTATAGCCGCAAAAGTGCATGTATTTGAGTACAATATCACTGAAGTCCCTTTTGGTGTATTTACATTTATAAAATCCAGCTAGACTTGTGAAAACAGACATAAAGTAATCCAAAAGACAGACCGAAAGTCAATGACAAGAAAAATGACAATACAGGAAAACAAATATAAACTAGAATCCAGATAGACTTTTCCTTCCAGTCTCTGTAGCCTTAAATATCAGTCAAATGACCCTTGATAATACAGCAATATTCCAGCTCTCAATAGTATGAGAAAGATAGATAAGGGAAACAGAGGACCAGCTTGTCTTTTGGGAGGTTAAGCATCCATATTTTTACAAAAAAGAAAGGAATGATTACCATTTATTGAAATAATCTTGTGTTAGTTTTCTGTTGGTTTAGAGAAAGTAAAAGTTCAGTTGCTACTTTAGCAACACATTAAACTACCAGAAGTTATTGGTTTTCAGCTGAGAATATCTCGGCTTATACGTAGTGACCAGCTAAAAACCCTTATTTTATGTGAGACAACATGACTGATTGAACTTTTCTGCTCTTCTCTTGGATATGATTTAAACAGATTGTTCTCACAATACTAAAATCCCAGGAGTGTCACTGAATGAACCACATAAAGGAAGATTTATTCATCTCAGTCTCTTTCTAACAGCTTCATCGTTACAACAATAACAAAGTTTAACTTGCGCTAACTTTAATATCCATCTCATTGTGAATATATGGATTATATAGCTTTAAATGATAGCAGAAAGTTAATATTCCTCTCAAAGTAAGGTAAATGGGGGTCTGAGAGGCAGGAAATCAATTTACATCATGGTGTGGTATGCTTTGAAAAATGTCCAACAGTAATGTAAAACACACGCAATTTAAGTTAATGGGCTCAACCACAGAAAACCACCGGCAAAGATGGAGGCAGATCAAACATTTCTCCTGTATGTGTTGTTTCTTTAGGAATGTAATATGTTATTCCAGTTTACAATAAAGCGGCCTAAAACGTGGATTTATAAAGTGTAATATGAAGGAGATATGAATAAATGGTCAGTGCAGGAGGTTCTTGGTGTGAATCTAAACAAATCAGCCTCACTACGACTTCATTCATTTATCTGATTTGAAACTAAGGTTTATTGATACAGACCTGTTCTCTCCTCAGGCATTTCCTGAAAGGAGCAATACAGGACATGTGCTGCTCTTGTAAGAGGGGTTTATTTTGGCAAGATCCAAAGACCCGGGGGTCGTTTGGGGGGGACGAGGGAGGTATTCCAGGACTGACATTCCTAGGTTTCATTGTGGTATTCCCGATGGAAAATGAGGGAATGAAAGAGGAAAAAGAAGTTTTGTGCTAACAGGGCCTCAGTCTGGACATCGGGGTAATTACCGTTTCCCCTTTAGATCCTTCTTTTATGTAGGTGGGATGCTGTGAATTATTGTCCAGCCTGGGATTTGTCCTTTTTAGGCTGTTGGGGCCAAAAGAAAGCTTTCAACCACCATATCTTCCTTTATACATCCAGCTGTTTCTGCACAACTACACAGTGGTGAAGTGCAGTGGTGTAGAGTATACAGCCAGGCCAGCCCACAGAGTCAATTGGGCCCCTGATAACCCCAAGAACGGGGCCTCTTCAGTTGTGATTTATTGATAGTATAAATGCATTTAAAAACATTTTGCCGCTTTCAATGCCTTTTTCCAACTTTTAAAATCTCATTTCACCCCCTTTCAGCCCACTTCTGCCACTTTTAAACCCTTTCCACCACTTTTCTGCCCATTTTTTTGCCACTTTAATCTATTTTTGACACTTTCCATCTTTTGTTGTCTCTGTTGATCACTTTTTGGCACTATTACACCTATTTCACCATTTTCTACACCAATTTTTGACAATTTTAACCCCATTTCACTATGTGTTGCATACATTTTTGCCACTTTTTACCCATTTCTGCCACTTTATCTGCCCCTTTTTACCCATTTTTGCCCTTTTCCGCCTTTTGTTGTCTCTGTTGACCCATTTTTGGCACTATTATACCCATTTCACCACTTTTTACTCCAATTTCTGCCAATTTTAACCCCATTTCACTATGTGTTGCATCCATTTTTCCACTTTAAACCCTTTCCATCACTTTTTTCAGCCAATTTTTGCCATTTTTAACCCATTGCTGCCATTATTCACTTTTTGTTGCCTCTTTTGAACCACTTTTGGGACTTTTATATACCCATTCCACCACTTTTTACTCAAATTTTTTGCCAATTTCATCTTGTGGTTTATCGATTTTTGCCATCCTAATCCCTTTTCACCCATTTTCAGCCAGTTTTTGTCACTTTTAACACATTTTAATTCTGTTTTAAGAAAGGGGTACTTTTTTAGAGAGAGAGAAAGTAAAAGCTCTCCCCTTTATCTTCCCTTATGGGCAGCCTTGGCTACAGTCCTCCAAAATCCCTCTCCTAGGACAGCAGGGCCAACAAAACCTAATCTGAGCACACTGGTGCATTGCTTTCTAGTGCATTACCCTAAACACTGCTGAGGAACAGGAAATTATTAACTCAAACTGCATCATCATGTGTTTTTTTCAGCCTGTAGTGTTTGAACCAGTGGTGATGGTAAAATCTGCTCTTCTTTTGGTATAAATTTCATAATGATTCTTGAATCAATCAAAGTCCAGCTTTAACACATTACTACTGTATCCTGGGTAATTGAAAATAGCCACGATATTGTTTTAATTACTGTCATGAAAAAAGGTTTGACTTTTGCTGCATGCAAACAGTCCTGTTGCCCCTGGCGATAAAGTACAATTGTCTTAAGTAATAATGGAAAAACATGCCTTTAATGCCAAGTTTTGTTCCTGGCCATTTAATACTAAAAACTTGTATCTGTGTCTTTGTGTTTACCTTCCAGAGCAGCACAGCTAACAACAGGAAGATGAGGATTCCCACCAGCAGACTGATGGCAATGATCCAGCCGACGACGTAACCCCTCGGCTCTTGACTGTGGAGCGCCTCGAACACCAGCTGAAACACAACAACGCCTCACTCAGTCAGTGAGTCATGCTCAAACATAAGACACATACACCAGGGACACACAGGAGTGATCATTAAGTCATGCTCTGCTCAATAATGATGCAATGCAGTGCAAGAATAACATCCTCAACATGTTTGACTCCAGTCTGCTGTAGATGTTCTCAGATTTGAAGACTTAAAACAACAAACACTGCAGGAAACCAACTATATTTAGGAGTTAATTTTGGAGGAACACATTGAGTCACAGACAGAGGACAGAAAAACAGACAATATCCTTGCAGATCTAAAAATATTTTGCAAACACTATCATGCTTAAGCAGCAACATATGAAACTCTGATCCTCAGGGAAAGTTGATCCCTGTCCCGTCACGGTGGTCGCAGTGACCCTTAACCCGCATGCAGCAGCTAGTACCCACAACTCTCAGCAGAACAAACAGACAACAATATTTGAGTTGGAGATTTTAGGCTCTTTAAAAAGTAATAACACAAGCTCCATGGTCTGTGAATACATTCATAGTCTCCAAAGGATGAATCGTGTTGACTTCTTCTATTTAATCTTATTCTTAATTGAAGAGTCAACATGTTTACAGCTACAAACATGAACTTTTTTGGATTGGGAGGCTTCTTTTGGCACAACTTCACCAACTGCAAAGGTGCATAAGGAAACAGAAAGCTCCAGCGGTCCTTGAAGTTTGGAGAACAACTTTATATTACCAACATGTTTCAGCTTGTGGCCTTCATGAAAAATGATAAAAATGCCCTCAAGTGGAATATCAGTTACCAAAAAACACCTACTGTATTAAATGAGATACAAAAAATATATTTGTTAAATTTTATGGATATTTGGATTTTTTTGTATTTCAGTAGAAAGTGAAATAAACATTTCATTTCCAACAAATTAGAATTTTCTGGCTATAATTTGTGTTTTCAGGCTTTAAGGGGTTAATCACCCTCAGAGAGATTATTGAAAAGTCCTGCCCTTCCCAAACATTTTGTATGGGAGCTTTCCTAGATCCATGCAATGGATTTATGAAACAGTCTATCTGGCTTGCCTGGTTATTACTGCGCTTATTGATGTCATTTCTTTGTTTCCGAGGGATCAAAATCAAGAAATGGTGGGACTTCAATTCCACCAATCTGATTTGTCTTTTCAGGAGTAAAGTTTCCATGCAGCAGCTGCTAGTGCAAGGACAGGATTCCTATCTAGGATTGACATTGTTTTCATGTTTACTTGGTGATATTTCCATGACAAAAAAGAAAAAATAAGCACACAGAGTTACTTTAAAATGAGATACAGGTGGGGAGCAGGTGGCCTAGTGGTTAAAGGCGCTCCCCATGTACGCGGGCGGCCCGCTGAGGCCCTTTACTGCATGTCTCTCCCCAACCCTTGACCCTATTTCCGGCTCTATCCACTGTCCTCCTCTATCAAATAAAGGCACAAAAATGCCCAAGAATAAATCTTTAAAATAAATCTAAAAAATGAGATACAGGTATACAGAAGTCAACTTTTGTAACAACAATAAACGCCTGTAAGAAGTATTTTTAAACTGAGGTTGTGAGTACTCACAGTTTGAGATTTGTTCAAAATTAAAGGGTGTTAAAAGACGTTACAAAATGTTTTTTTAAATGTGTCTATGTACTGGTGTTAACATGCTAAACACTGATGGTAAACATGGTAAATGTGGTGCACTGAGGTTAAAGAATAGATTTTAAAGTGCTGCTGTTTGTTCATAAAACAATCAACCAAATGAAATTAAAATCAGCCTGAGTATGACACAACCTACCATATCTTATCTTCTCCTTTTAAGATGAAAATTTCCAGAGCTTTATTTGTTGTCAATAACATTATTTGTCAGTAGAATTTCAGTAGATACTGTTTCTTCAAACTAACACTGAAAACCTCCTAAATCATAGCATCACAGAAATAGCTAGAAAGCCCGCTCTTTACATTTCTTTCTTGTCCACATCTTTCAAGGTCATCTTCAGCTTCTAAGGTCAGTGCAACCCAAAATACTACATCATTTCCTCCCTTATGAATGTGGGGCCTCGTCCCATTAACCAGATCCTGTTTAACCCAGAAAGAGGCTAAACTCTCAGAGTTATCTCGCTCAGCATGGGAGGTTTGGCATCCTTTTAAAAAAACAACCTTGTTCCACAATAAATAAAAGCTGTTTGGGATGTTTCCCATGACATGAGTGAACACTGACCTGCTGGATAATCCATCACTGATGGCAAACATGATTCCTTCAACACAACACACTGTAACACTTAAACAGGAGAACACATCTGGGGGCACAGGCTGTATTTATAGATGTTAAATAAACCCAATTATTTCAAACCACTGCTACCAGCTGTGCTTTGATTTTATGGGATTTTCTAATGATTATATTTATTTGTTCTACTTTGTCTTTTTAAGCTATTTGATACTTCTGTACATGAGCCGTCTCCAACACAATTACTTTGACTGATTTGGACTAAATTAGCAGCAGTTTGACTGAGGTAAAAAATGCATTAGTCTGCACAACAAACACAAGAAATTCATGAGCAGGAGTTAGTAATTACAACAATGTTTGGGTTTTCTGTTGTTTTACAATGTAATGTTACATTGGTAGAAATAATATGCATGATTTTATCAGCCTGTGTGAATGACATTTTGTTCCTGCAAGCCCTTCTCTAGGGCTGCAAGGTTCTGTGCAGAGTTTGCATGTTCTCCCCTTTAATGCATCAGTTTTCTGGGTGCCCCAGCCTCCTCCAAAGACATGCTCATTTGGTTAACTGGTGACTCTAAATTGGTGACCCCCGAATGGGATGAGCGCTGAAGAAAATAATGGCTGGGATGTCCTTCTCTACCATGAACTGGTCAGTACTTGATGCTTTTGTCAGTTGAACTGGTCATGTTTAGACATAAAGCCAATCAGAGGCAGAGTAGGATAGGTCTTCCCTTTGCAGAATGAAGGGAAGGAGGGAGGATGTCCACTTCAGAGAGCAGAAGCGTTTACACAAGGTGTCTTCAGAGTCTTAAAAGTATTAAAAGTTAATAAATCAATTTAGTAAAAATTTAGGCTTTTAAAAGGTATTAAAGAGTCTTAAATTTGTAGCTTATAAAAAACTATTTTTAAAAAGTTGTTGTAATCATTTGTTGAGCTTTAGATTTATGCTTAGTTTTAATCACATGTGATTTTCTTTATGAACTCTGACAGATCTGACACTGCTCAGCAGCCTTATAGATTATCAGCTATGAAAGTAAAGTGATCATAAACATATCAATTCTTTAAATTGGAATTAAAGAATATTATCAGTATCCTTAAATGGCAATAATGAATTGTTTTTTTAAAACCAATGCTGTTCTACTTTGTAATTTCAACTGAAGTGCATGTATTGTAAAAATGTACACTAGGGTCATTAAAGGGATATTTTAGTTTCTTGGCAATAGTAGTGGCTCTACCTTTTAGTGATTCCAGTCTAACAGCATAACAGCATGGGTACAGTTTCTCTGCTTTCTTTAGAGAATTTTAAGCAAAAAGGGCCAGGAACAACGTTGGCTCAAACATACGCTTTATTGATTTTTTTTTTTAGTTTTCACCCAGAAAACCCTCTGTGTTTGGCACTGTTTTCCAATGCAACATTCGCCTATGTGTTTTCCTGCCACAGCGTATCCTCCTCCCTGATCAGCTGCGCTGCTTGGGCAGGCAGACTTTGACAGATATTTTCTATAGAGTGTATGATTGAGCCAACATTGTTTCTTGGCACACATTTACTGAACACTCTCAAAAATTGCGGAGAATCTGTACCCGTCTATTTTGCTGTACTGACTAGCTTCCCTGTCAATACGACCTTCTTAAACGGGGAACAACCACTGAAATCTCAGGAGGCTAGTGCCACTACTATTGCCAACTAACTCATATGACCCAACTTCTAATGAGCTGTCTGACCCCGCCCCTCTCAGGAAATGGATGTGGCTCAATGGATGTGGCTCTCCTGATCAGGAGAGGAGGGCGGAACTTTCTTCCAAGGGTGGAGGGCCAACCAAACCTGGGGGCAGTGCTAACTCCCCACATGAGGTCATGAGGGGAAAATCTGAGAACGGCTTGTTCAGCACACACTTTCTGAAAGGTGGAGAAAGAGAAGAGGGGAGGGAATGGACTTTTTACATTACATGTGACCTTTAAGTTAAAAAAATCAGACCTTTGATTGTCAGCTTCCTCATGGTATCAAACTGAGGTCTTCATCTTTATATCTCATTATGCTTTAAGAAAGCCTAAATTGCATACTACAGTAAGAAATGCTACCGACAATTTATTTACTATGTTGTCACATTTTTATCCTTTAATCAGCAAAAACCAAACATTAACCATAACGCTTTTATAACAGGTTAGTAATTAAAGATGGGATTGGGTGTCAAAAGGTATTAAAAAAAATGATATTTTATGTCAGATTTCCTATACTCTGTTACAGGAACATGGATATGAGCAGGAGGGATTTAACACCAGGATAGTGATGGTGAAAATGAAAATGCAGTGTGTGTTCCTGTGTTTTCTGTGGTGCACAAGATATCAGCATGCCTCCAGAGAACAGCACAGATATAACAGATACAGATATAACTGCAGGACCCCAAAGACAAACTGTGGTGTCACTCGGCCTGGTGCATTATGGCCTAAATTTATATCACAGCAGGTTCTTTCCTTTTACAGTACAAGTACACAAAAAGTTAAAAGAGTAAACATAATGGGTCCATTTCCTGCCCTGATGATTTCCTGTTAATTACACCTCACCAGTTTGGTCTGTGGCTCCAAGGAGCGTGAAGCAACCTCTGTTTTTAAAAAAAGGCGGAAACCCGTTCATGACAACAGATACTGCAAATTTCAGGTTAGAGGTTAAACTTACATATTGTTAGTTAAAAGCATAGGAGATATTACAAAAAGACAAATTTCTCCCAGGGGTATATGAGTGATTCCTTTTGCCTTTTCTGTTTGTTTACAAAATAAATTCACACTAGAATAATTCAAATATTGATTGGGGCTTTACATGGGAAAGAATGAAGTGGTTAGGGCTATGAAATAGATGGATTTATTTACTAATGATCCCAAACAAAGACAAATAATGTGTTTCCTCCCAAAGGTCAGATAATCAGATAATGTGTTTCCACAAACAATGGTGGGACAAACTGATGGAGAAACTTCACTGCTTCTCTGTTTAATGCTGCATGGACTCTGAACACAAACGTGCCATGAGACGCCAACTGTGAGCTGAAACAAAAGCAAGTGGACAAGTGCAGATTAATCTCTCTGTTGAATACTTTCCCACATTAACACCCCCCCTCGAACCCAGCTCTGGTATTTGACTGTTGTTATGCATGCCGAGGCGATGGCGTGGACAGAAAAGATGAAAGCTCTGCTGCTCGGCGCTCTCTGACTTTCCCAGTTTAACTTGAGCAATCAGTGAAATCAGTGGAATGTGGTGTTCATTCAACTCAGCTCTGTGGTGCTCAGATTTACAGATGTACAACAAAACCCTACAGATTTATGTCCTTCTTTGAACGACAGACTAATGACTAATCAATCAAGGAAGCAAATCATTTATTAATCCCACAAGGGCACAACTGGCACAGAAGAGCTTCAATATGAAACCATATCAAAGGACCATGCAAACAATAACTCAATTATATGAAGTGTTTAAAGGTCCTGTGAGAAAGTTTTGGTTTGCATCAGTTTTGACGCCTCCTGCAGATAAAGAGATGTCCTAGTAATGATTTTTCGTCGTACATGGGTAGATGTTTCATTTAGGTTTTTAAATTGAATTCTAAGATTAATTTTGGAGCTTTTGCCCTTAGTGGTTGGACAGTGGATAGAGCAGGAACTCAGACAAAGAGAGTGGAGAATGACATGTAGGAAGGGAGCCACAGGCTGGATCCAAACCTGGGTTGCCCACTTTGAGGACTACAGATGTTCGTCTAAGAGGCACAACCATCAGATATGCTGCTTATCAGGAATCTTTGAAGGGGAAGACAGAAGGCTGTAAAATAAAAATAGCAACCATTCAAATACAAATACACATAAAAGAGGAAAACAACATCCTGAAAGTTGCTATGTTAACCAGGGAATGAATGAATATGAATGAATGTGGGGATATTGCAGTCATGATATTGCACATGAGTTCAACTACTGCACAGCAGCCTGTGTAAACAAATAAATAAATACAATGACAGCAGTAAACAGTAATCAGTAGCAGCCTATATTCCATCCCTCCATTTTCTGCATCGCTTATCCTGTTGGGGGTCCTGGGGGCCTTGGGCCTATCCCAGCTTGGCCAGGAAGTGCACCATGTATTGTGTGCTTAGAGGTGTTTTCAAGTAGGTGGGTAGGTGAGTAGGTAGGTGGGTGGATGGGTAGGTAGGTAGGTAGATGGGTATGTAGGTAGATAGGTAGGCACGTCAATGATAGGTAGGTAGGTGGGTGGGTGGGTAGGTTTGTAGGTTTGTAGGAAGGTAGGTGGGTATGTAAGTAGGTGGACAGGTGGATGTGTACACAGCAAAATCGCCAGTGTTAGATTAACACTGAGAGTGTTGAATGTAATACTAGAAAAGTGTTTATCTGTGTCCACACTTTTGAGTGTTAATTTAAAACTCTTCAAAGTGTTACTTTTTTACACTGAGCCAGTGTTACTCCAACACTGTATGGTGTTGAAATTTACAGTGGTGAACACAGAGTACTGTTGATAGTACTCTACACTAGTGTCAGTGTTAAAAAATTAACTCTAGGTTAGGTAGGTAGATAGGTAGGTAGGTGGGTGGGTGGGTTGGTAGGTAGGTGGGTTATTGGATGAGTAGGTAGGTAGGTAGGTAGGTAGGTAGGTAGGTAGGTAGGTAGATTGTTTGGTAGGTTGGTAGGTAGGTAGGTGGGTGGGTGGGTATGTAGGTAGGTAGGTACTTTATGAAATCCAAGGAAAAGTTTTGATAAAAAAGTCCATCTCATGAACTAAGGATTGAACAAATGATGTGACAAAACAAAGAGATGCAGACATGTTCTGCACATTACAGATGTCATTATAAATGTCATTGTCATATCTTATGGAAGACATCCACGACCCACTGAAAATGGGTTTGTGACCCACTTTTGGTGGGACTTTATCCCCATTCACTAGATCAAAGTAGTCCTAAACTGTGCTGTTCCTACCAGATGCCACATTGCTACAGCAGTTAGCAGTTGTTCATATCAGACTAAAGAGCATTGTGGCAGCAAGGCCGTAGTCATTAAATATGACTGCAGTGGCTACTAGAAGCAGGCGGCTGTGTTTAGACGGAGCGTTTGACAGGGACTGCTGGTCTGAAATGATAAAAACGTCAATAACAACTTTAACCAACCTGCATTCTGGTGCCGCCGACAAAAGGATCTGAACTTAGCTGGCTAACCATGCACATCCCTACTGCACAACATTCTTCTCTCAACCACAGACAACAAAGTATTAACCACAGGTGATCAGATCTGTCACCACAAGCATGAAATCCAATTTACCAATCATCTGTTGTTAATGAAAATCTGCAGATATCGAATGCTTCCAGATGAATCAGCCTCTAGTTTGATTATTTGCTCGTTGCAAGAATAATTGGCATCTAATAATTCACTCCTGTGATCTTTGACCAGATTTGAATAACAATACTATTCAGACCGTCTGGTCTGAGGCTGTGAAACCAGCTGCTGAAACTCGAGACTCTCAATAAAGACTGACAAAAATAGGATAATAGATTCATCTTTCAGAGGAGGAAATTTCTCTGTTTTCGCAGATAGGATAGCATCACTGTTAACATCAAGATTAATGTGATTATGGAAAGCAGTGCCTAAGTATTTGTAAGATTTTACAACATCCGTACTTTTTGCAAAGCATGATACACTCTTTGGTTGCATCTCTGTTACAACAAAAGTCTCTTCTCTGGTTTTAGTCACATTTTTTCATGTCAGAGGGGATTAAAAGTGAGCTATTCTTGCTGTGAGCAATTCAACCAGGAACCACAAATAAAACTCTGCAGAGTGTACTTGAGCCAGCAGGGATCCTGAGGGAGAAAGGTAACTGTGTTTACTATAACTGAGGGGAGTTATAGTCCCAGGAATGAGCCCCCTCACTAAGTGCTGAAAGAACGGCATGGTATGGACATATTCATGGTCGCTCTGAATTTTCCGAGCTCGTCTGGAGCTCGGGGTCAGCAGGGCTGCAGCCCAGTCAGCAGCCTAATCACTGCAGAGATCCCACAGCCAGCGTGCTGAGCGCTCCATATAATCATCACTTCTGATCTGCTGGGCCATTCAGTCACTCAGCGAGCAGCAGAGGGGGGAGGGTCTGTCCTTGAGCACAGCTGAGGACCCCCGAAAAAGCCAGCAGAAGTGCCACCAGCATACAGTGTAGCCTCAATCCCCAGCTGTTCCCTGGACTCACAGCTAGAGGATGCCTAACCACAGCATGCTGGACTCTGCATCCAAAGATTAAATATATATGCTTATTAATAAATATGTTTCCAGGAGAGACAAGGAGCCCTCTGCCCTTCCATCAGAATATTTAGACTCAAAGTTAAGTGAGCTCCAGTGCCTCCAAGAAGACAGAGAAGCCCTAAAAGAACTCAGCATCGTTTTGCAAAAGCAGCTTACACACTACAGGATATTCAAATGAAAAATAATAACTCATTCCAAACTTAATGCCAGCACCACATCACAAAAAAGTAGGGACAGGGCCATGTTATGCATTGTGTGGCATCCCCTCTTCTTTTAGCAACAGGCGATAAACATCTGGGAAGTAAGGAGACGACTTTCTGGTGTTTTAGGAGAGGAATGTTGTCCCATTCTTGTTTGATATAGGGATTCTAGCTGCTCAACAGTCCTTGGTCTTCTCTGGCAGATCGTTTTAGGACTTTTTGTTTTCTATAGTTGAAAGTCTAAACTGCTGGCAGGCCAATTCAGCACCCAGAGTCCTCTACTGTGTAGCCATGCTGTTGTGATGGATGTGGTATGTGGTTTAGCATTGTCTTGCTGAAATATGTAGGGCCTTCCCTGAAAGAGAAGTCTGTATGGGAGCATATATTGCTCTAAAATCTCTATACACTTTTATCATTGATAGTGCCTTTCCAGATGTGTGAGCTGCCCACACCATAGGCCCGAATGCAACCCTATACCATCAGAGATGCAGGATTTGAACTGAGCACCGATAATAAGCCAGATTGTCCCTTTCCTCTTTAGACCACAGGACCATGGTCTGTGGTTTCCAGAAAGAATTTTGAATTTCAATTCATCTGACCACAGAACAGTTTTCAATTTTAAATGAGCTTTGGCCCAGAGGAGATATGTTCATGTATTGCTTTTTCTTTGCATGACACAGCTTTAACCTGCACAGGCAATGATTTGAGGAAGTGTTCGTGAGCCCATGCAATGATTTCCAGTCCAGAATCATGCCTGATTTTAATGCGGTGTCACCTGCGGGCCCAAAGATCACAACCTTTGGCCTTGCCCCATGGGCACAGAGATTTCTCCAGATTTGCTGAATATTTTGATGATATTATGCACCGTAAATGACAGAATCCAAAGTCTTTGAAATTTTACATTGAGGAACATTTTTCTGAAATTGTTCCACAATTTTTAGATGCAGTTTTTGGCAGATTATGTACCTCTGCCCATCTTTACTTCAGAAAGACTTTGCCTTTCTGTCTTTTGTTGCCCCATCCCTTCTTTTTTGAGCTGTGTTGCTGCCATCAAAATCCAAAATAAACTAATATTTTTAATGACATGATAAAATTTCTCACTTTGAACATCTGAGTTGTTGTTTATGTTCTGTTGTGAATAAAATATGTGTTTATAAATATGAAAACCACTGCATTCTGTTTTAGTTAAATTTTACACAGCGCCCCATTTTTAAAAAAAATTGGAACATTGCAACTTAACCTGTGATTTTTGAAGCACCAAAGTGTGTCAACTAAGTAAAAATGTTCTCATTGAAGCTTTGAAGTTTGCTGTTTAGCTTGTACATAGCTTAAGAATTTTTGCAAGATTATTCAAATACTGGGGCTCAAGACTGAATGAAAATAAATGTTTAATAGTCTGTTCACCCAAATAAAAAAAACCAAATCTGTATAGCAGAGTCTGCAGAAGCTTTACTCCAATTCAGAACTGGTCATGCACATAGAGTGCTGTGCAGAGTTTTTGAGCATGTTTGGGCCAGAAATTGAGGCTAAAGCAAGGCATACAACGGCAAATAAGCTGCCTGAGGGCACCACTGGGCGGTAAGGAGGACTGACACAACCCAGGTCATGCTCTGGATGTTCTTGCACATACCAGGGGCATGGGCTATTTTAAACTGCAAGTTGAAAATGCACGAGAGCCATGACCTGATTGTACTTTTCAGTTTTTTGTGTGTGCAAACATTTAACCTATACTGAAAACTGTCAGATAAGGTAGTTAGGAAATTAAAAGTTCCTGCTGTACTCACAGATAGGTCCTCTGGCAGGCCGTTTGGTACCTCCACTGCTCTGTTGCTTACTTGCACACTTCCTCTTGTCACAAACTGGATCACAGAGGAGCTATCCTGTGTGGTCAGAGAAGGAGAACTAGTGTTGTTAATATCATAATGACCTGCAAGGAAATCTCTTAAGCCTGTGCAGCTTGTTTCTTACCCTTTTAAGAATTTCAGTGTTGAGAAGAAGTTTTATATCTATGCTTAAAGCTTCTTCCTTTAACTGTGGACCCAGACTGCAGGAGATCATCATACACGCTCTTCCAGGCCGGTCACAGTCCTTTCAAAAATAAAACAAAGATCGAGGAACACACAGAAAGGAAGGGGAAAAGAGCAGGAGAAAGTGTGTGGGAGTGAGGAGAGAGAGATGTTTGATCAACAGATGTTACACTGAAAAAAAGAAAAACAGTCACCCTCACAGGGAGTCAGTGACCTCTGAAGTGTCAAAGTGCACAGTGAGTGCTGCATATTTACCAAGACTTTCCGTCCTGATTTGGTGAAGAAAGCGAATATGGAGTGGAAGATGCTCTCTCTGTCCTGGGGGATGGTGCACGGTGTCGGGTTCTTGTGAGGGGTGCAGTTCCCTCGGCCGTCAGCCACCTAAAACAGAACAAAGGTAGAGAAAAAGTATGTTGTTATGACTTTGATTATCTGGCATAGCAGAGATTGCCTGATATCCTTGTTGAGAAAATTGAAACAAAAGAAAAGGACATCTACAGCTTAACAGGAATGACAATGAAACTCTGACTTCTAAAAACATTGTTACATGCAAAACTAAAAACACAATAAAAAGTGCATGTGAGGAAGATGAAGTAGTAATTTTAATCCCTCTCTGTGTCTAATATTTAACAGCTAAAGAAATTTGGAAAAATGAAAAATGTGGGAAATGTTCTGTTGCTTGGTCTATTATTTATGCATTTCAAATTCTTCCAGATCAATTTGCAGAATCAACAATCAAGGGCCTAGTATTCATCCATGAGGAACTCCTAAACTAATATCAATGCATATCAATTTCACTTGATCTCGTTTGACAGACTCTCATACAATGAAGCTTAATCCACAGCTATGAATTGTATTTTGGTATCAGACGCAGCCTGTTTTTATCTGTAGTATTTCATCCAAGAGAATTATAGTAGGATTTTGCAGCATGCAGAAAAAGTCTGCATTGTGCAGAGTGGTATACAGCGCGAAACACAATCTGTTGTAATGCAATCTTAAAAAATGTTGACAGTCATGTTGTCTAGGATAGATTGTAATGTTTTAGTTCTGACTTTAAAAGCACTTTATTGTCTGGCCCCTGAATATATACATCCAAGCTGTTGTTTCCTTATCATCCAGTGTGCAGCCTGAGATCCTCAGGTAGGAACCTCCTCACTGTTCCCATCTCAAAAACATTCCCTCTGCCAAGAGAAGCTTTCAGTGTAGCTCTTTGCTCTTGTTTTAATAAAGAAATGTAGCCCAGTTCTGATAAAACTGCCACTATACTATAGCTACATCTGAGCTAAACTCTACACAGGCAGTGGCCATTGTTAACAGCTTCCAGTACAACTTAACCCCACCTATGACCATAGCAAACATGCGCCACTGGTGGTCAGGAGAAATGTGAAACATCTTTTCCATCATGAAAAACCTTCTGTGCTGTTCTTTGCTCTTTATTTAATAAAGAAATGTGGCCCAGTTCTGATGAAACTGGTGCTACACTAGAGCTACAGCCGAGCTAATCGCCACACTGGTGGGAGCGATTGCTACCAGTGTCCAGTATGACTAAACCCAACCTGTAACTACAGCAAACTTGTGCCATGATGATGACATAATAATGATTGGTCAGATCTTTTCTCAGACTGGGCAAGATTGTTTCAGACTAGAGCTTTGCAAGATTGACTGGGTAGAAATTAGTTAATATGATTTTATAGGTCTACATTGGATTTACATTGTTATCAGAAATAAAATTTTATATGGTGTCATATTAAAAAATTAAAACAACGTTCATCTCCTCGATCAGCCCTCATTCAAATGAGTGAATGGTACAATAAAGGAGCTCCAGAGAAATGGCGGCTTGTCACCTTCCAGATCTCCCCGGTTTTCATCTTTACACAATGAGTTTAGGTTTTGCAGCAAAAAATGAACACACACAAGCACTTCTGCCACCCAGACTGGCCCCATCCCACCATTGTTATGACTTACAGGATGTTCCTCCAAACAAGAAGCTGGTACCCCTCCCACTTCGATTTCCCATATGGAGTGATTTAGAGGTGTCTGTTTTATTGCCGACCCCCCTGGGGAACACTTCCCTTTTCCCCTCTCCTCAGTCTGACCTGAATATCTGGAGGTGGAACTCTCCTCTGGCCTTTCTGTCATTGTCTGCCCTGTTTGCCACCCAGCATGTCTGGGGTTTTATTGCCGTATTTTCTCATGTCATGCATTTCTGCTGCCGAAGCTCTTTTAAAGATAGATGTCCTATACTAACTTTAACCTTGTGACATCCCTCATGAGAGACACATTTAGGCTATAAAAGTTGAGGCTGAAAATCTAGAATATATGGAGCAACAGTTGGGAACATATATGTCATGTTGGGCAAATGGAGGTCTGCATAAAGTGTAAGAATATCTGGCTGTAAAATATAAGTGTGCAACTGTCTACAGTGCCACAGGCTAGACGCAGAGTTACAGCGTTTATGATTCAGGCTGGGGATGGTACGGGGCAGTAGCCAGCTCCACAGGTGTCCCATTCCCATTTCGTGCAAGCTGTCTGATCCCCTGAAAGTGATTCCAGATGGACTCAAGGAGGGTGGGATACAGTCCACCCCGTCTGCTCCATTCACAGAAAATACAATTAACAGGCTGAGCTCCCCCACAATCTACCTATATGAAAGGGGCAACGCAAGGGTTAAGAAAACACCGGAGCCCAGTGGGAATATTGTGTTACGTTATCTAAATGCAAAATGTTGTGAGACAAAATGGTTGGCTAGCTTCAGTAGCAATGTCAACAGTTTCATTTCCATTTTCACCGGCTCTATGGTGCCTCATAGTAAGCAAATTGTCCACACCATGACAGAGAGCCCGGGGTTTAGTAACTCTCTGCGCATCAAGACTGACCTTGACTTAAGATTTTCCTACTTTTAGCAATTATTTAACCAGTCTTTGCATGTTTATTGTTTCCGCATTACAGACAAATACAAGGCGGAAAGGAAAGTCTTTGAAATGTATACAGCATGTGCTGAGAAATGCTGAAAGCAAGCACTCTATCAGTGACAATGCTGAACTATATTTTGAAAGTCATGTGTGGTGTTTTCACACTGTTAGATTCTGTTCAGTAACATCCAATGGAAAGCCTGAGTTTCAGCCTTGTTGTTATACACCCACATCCTTTTTATGCTCATACATGATGAACAGCTACTCCCCATGAAGACATCAGCTGTGTCAAATCCAAGAATAAACAACAAAGCCACTCCCTTTTAAAGAGAAGGCTCTGACAATAATTGTGAACAGCTCTTGGGATAATATGGAGACTTGTTTTGTTTTTTGCAACTTAGCTAACTAAGACTAATATCATCAGCACACATTTGGTGAACTTTTTGGTGCTGTACATAAAAACTTCTGCTTAGGCGGACAAAGGCATCTGTGCCCTAAAGAGAAGAAGTGCAAACAGATGTACTCTGCATAAATGAGCTCAAAATATGTCTGCCTGCAGGTGAATAAACTAATAAATAATAATCTGGCCTGGGTAAACAATGTGGATAGACTGCTGTTGGCATCCACCTGTGTTTCAATGATGTGGAACATGTCAGCCCCGCTGCCAGCCAGACGGTTGGGTATCCTGATGTCCACAGTGGAGCCAGGCAGCCTGCTGGGCCCCTTGTTTATAGCCTGAAAATACATCACAGAGACAGGGCAGGGAGAAAAAATAAAGTTAATATAAAGAGAACATGTAAAAATACTCAACCCCCACTATGGTTCTGCTAAAAGTACCTGAAATGTGAGATTAAGAGGCTGGAAGTTACACTCCATGTCATCTAGCTGGACGAAGCGTGAGGCATCGATGGAGTTCCCGTACACAAAGGAGCTCGGAGTGACCACACTGAAGATTAAAAACACAAAATGCAGAATGAATATTTAACAAGTTTCGGTATTTGGTCGTATTATTTGCTGGACAGTGAACGTTCTCAAACATAATCGTGTTGAGCTCAGCTATGACTTTAGCACTTTTGATATGGTTTAATTTATTTTGCACTTTTACTGTGGTTTTTATGATAATGATTTCACATACTTTTGTTATCATGGCACTATAAGGAATGCATTCAATTTTGCTGTAATTGTACAATGAAGATAAAGACTATTTTATTATCTTCCTACATTGAGACTGCATTCAGCCTTAGTGGATGGCACAGTAATGTACAATAATAATCATTTTCCTTATGATATGGTGTTAGATGCCGCCTCTGCCGGTACAATGAATTTCCTATTTTGAGAGTTTTATTTTTAAACTTTAATCATAAACAAAGTCTGGCAGTTGATATGAAATGAACACATTGCAAAAATTACAGACTAAGAATCATTTCCTTAAAAAAACAGGTAAAAGTCATATGGACCCTTTTTTAGACACAGTAAAGCAAACAGTGGCTCACTATAGCTACATTAGCTTTACCTAAAACTAACATAACTATGCTAGCTATATAGTTAAAGTTACTACATAAGCCAAAGCAGAAAAGTTAGCTTTAGCTTTAGCAACGCAAGTTTTAGCAATGTGACCTTTAGCAATGTAAACTTAAGCAACTTGAGCTTCAGCAACATGACCTTTAGGAAAAGTAGCTTATGCTAACGTAGTGACATTAGCTATGTAGGTAACATAGCTATATAGCTAATGTAGCTAGGTTAGCATTTGCAAATGAAGTTTGGGTTTATGAAATTTGCAAAACTTTAAAAAGTGGAAAGTCTTCCACTTTTTTACCTGCGTAGCTTACGTAGATAGTGTAGCTAATATAGCTAATGTAACTTTGTTAGCTTTGTCCCTAGCTATGTTAGCTGCGTTAAAGTGTTTTAATGAAAGACAAGCTTTTTTTTTTTTAACTGTAAGCCAACTGCTTTTTTAAATGTTTTAAAATCAGGTTTTACAGATCAGGTTTTTGATTTTCAACTGCTACTATCATAACCCTTACCTTAACCCAAACTGGAAGTTTAATCTGGCTTTATTTTGAAAGTTTTAGGATGTGTTACGTCCTGACAGAGGTGGGTCTCACAGCAGTGGTCTGCAAGTGTGAGAGCTGAGGTCTGCAGCCCGACCCCTCTCACAAAAAGAGCTTAGGACAGTAACAGCTACTGTTCACCACCATGTGGAGCTGCAGTTTGGGGCATTTAAATTGTAATTCCCTTCAAAATGTAAATGTACTGATAACTACAGAAAAATAAAGATATTAATGTAAACTTTGGGTTTTTTCTTTGTTTGTTTTGGATGCTTTTAAAGGTCCTGGGATAGGAAGCATTTCTTACTGAAATGAAAACTTTGTAGAGTTTCTAGAAGAAAACTTTTCAACTTTCCTGGTTCTTGCCTATGCTGCCTATTACCTCACAAAGGGTCAAAATTATCAGTTCCATCAAAATAAACGCATAAATGAACAAAGAAATTTTCAGAACAATAACAGTAATGATATCAAACTCCATCCTTTATCACTCTTAAAAACTAACAAACAATAAATGATAACTTAGTGGGAAATTATCATCTTACACAACATGTTAACAGCTCCAGCAGTCAGACTTCAACTATATTGTTTTATTACTTGAAGTAAGAATGATTTACTGGAGTCTATTTCCTGAATATTTGTGCCTCTGCTAAGTAACGAATGCATGCATATTTGCCACCTCTAGTCCAGCTTTTCTCTCAAGCCTCTCTTAAATTTAAGACAGCAGCCACAGCCGTGTTATCAGATGTCAGAGTTCTGGCGGATTTGGGCTGTTTCACATCTCTTCCCCTTCTCTCCCTATGAAGCCGGGCTGTGATAAAGCGTTTAGAGATAGGGCCTTTCAAGTTGACAAGCTCCATACTGACAAAAGGGCCTCCTCTCCTCCACAGAGCAGCAGATGGGCCACTGGTTTTAGTCATTGTTTAAAGCCTGTTAACGCAGGCAGCTCCAAGTTTATATAACATTTACTATACATTTATGGGCGTATGTGTTTTTCTTGTTCTTACCCAGTGATAGTCGTGTCGGTCTCATGAACCAGAGGGATGGACAGATCCAAAGTGTTGTCAGCAAGCTTGTGCTCAGGATTGGCACTGTTATAAACAAAGAGTGATTAAGTTTTCGGTTATTCTATAGATACATCCAGGATTATATACAAAAACAAAGTCTGGCATGTTTACAGAAATAACTCAAAAATCTGATTCATAAGACTTTCCTTTATAACAAACACTTTTTATGTATGCTGTAAAGTGTTGGACTTGCCTTTTTGCTTGAACCAAAAACTGCAGTGTGTCATTTTCCCCAGAGAGCTGGCTGGTATCAAAGATCACTGCAAAATGATACTAAAGAGAAAAATATAGGTGTCAGTGACTGTCTTCTTAACCATGAAATGGTTTTGAAAATACTGCTGACTGGGGCAAATATGTTATAACAGCCCAAATGATTTCCATGAAACTAAACTCGCTGAAAATTCTGAGAGAATGAAACTCAAAAACATATAAAATACAAATAAGATAACAGAAATATGCTGCAAATACAAAGATGACGCATAAACAGCAAACCTACTGCAAGTGTCCTCTATTAAAAAATGTATTTATTTTTTTATTTTTTTATACAGCTGCATTTTTTCTGCTTGCTTGGTAGACCTGCCTGTGGAGCAGTGTGTAACTCTTGGAAGTAGGATAAGAAATAAAATCGATTACTGCTTTGTTATTATCAATGCAAAATCATGCAAAAGACAGCTTATGTCAATGCATCTGCTACACATAACTCAAAATGCTTTACAGAGTTAAAAATAGGGCATGATGACATCAGATGTTCTAAAAGAAAACTAAACTGACCAAAATAAAACATATTGAAGAAGGAAAGATATCCAACATTAAACCCAAAATCCATTGTTGTTGTGGAGCATAGAAACTAAAAGCGGCCTCACCCTGTCTGTCCCAATGGACTTGAGGGGTCTAGAGAAGACTAGAAGATCTGAAGGGCACAATATATAGACAAAAGTATTTGGCCACACCTGCTAATTATTGAATTCAGGTGTTTCAATCAGACCTGTTCCCACAGGTGAATAACATCAAGCACCTAGCCATGCAGTCTCCACTTGCAAACATTTGTGATCCTAAATGGGTTGTCCTGAAGAGCTCAGTGACTTTAAGCATGGTACTGTGATGGATGCCGCTATGCTGCTGGGATGCTGGCTACTTCACAGTCGCCTGTAAGTGATATTATTACAAAGTGGAAGTGTTTAGGAGCAACAGCCACTAAGTCATGAAGCAGATGATCCAGTAAAATCAATGACTGCTGAGGCACATGGTGCTTAAAAGTTGCCAACGCTCTGCTGATTCAATAGCTGAAGAGTTCAGAACTTCCACTGGCATTGATTTAAGCACAAATGGGACAGACATTGTGAGCCAGGCCTTCTCGTCCAACATCCCTGCCTGAAAAATGCTCAACAGAATGAACGGCACAAATTCCCACAGAAACACTCCAGAATCTTGTGGAAAGCCTTCCAAGAAAAGTGGAGGCTGTTAGAGTACTGGTCAGACAACTTAATACTTTTGTCCATAAAGCGTTTGCCTTGATCACAACACAAACAGGCTACAAGTTTCTGGGCCATTGTGCAAGTTCCCCATGACTGTAGCTATTTATGTGGTCAAGTATATTTGGAGAACAAAATTTTATGATGTCTCTTCAAATGTCTCTTTCACTGCATGAAGTTTTGGCATCGTGTGCACAGAGTTGTATCTCGATTTGAGCTACCTTAGTCTGTGCTCTCATGAAGGGAAATCCCACGCTGCATTTAAGGAAGTCCAAATCAACAAGTCCACAGGAAATGCCCTTTTCTTCCTGCAAAAAGACAGATGGACAGAGAGTAAGAGCAGAGATAAAGACAGACAGACTGGAGACAGAATGACTGACACACAGAGACAGAAGAAAGGGTGCTAGGAACAATCCAACCCTGCAAACATTTACCCTAACACTAAAGTTTATTATCACAAAAGACTGCTGTATGTACAGTATAGGTTATAACATCTTATTGAAGTTGTAAATTAGGTTAAAAGAAGAATGCACAAAGTGGTGATGGCTCACACATATCTTAGCGGGATGGTAATTGGACAACCTCCAGGCTGTGTGTTTGGAAGCTTGTCTAAACAACACGGAGCTTCACCGGCTGCGCTGTGTAAACACTGCAGCCTTGACCCAATGAGGAGTAAGAATTCTTTAAGTGAGAGTTCACTGGGAGGCTGTCGGCTGAGCTTCTTCTGCTGGGAGCATGAGAGAGCGCAGAGATGCTCCGATCATGGAGAAATAGGGAAAACTCCTGGAATATCTAGCTGGGGGCTCAATGTAAGTCATACAAACTGCATTTTTAGGCTGCAGGCCAGGTCAAGTCTTTGTTTAGAATGCGCTTCCAAGAGAGATAAAGAAAAGAGGTGCCAAGGTTGACATATTTAAAGACGATATCATGCACACCTCCATCCCCCTTATTCAGCAGATTCCCAGTTTAAGTCAAGGGTGTGGCTGAGCCTTCAATCTTCATTAAGTCAGCTTAAATAAGCAGAGCTGCCCTTTGCATGCAGACTACAGCGAGCTTTGTAAGAGGAGGTGGGGACCTGAGTACAACTGGCAATGATGGAATTTCCTCTATTTCCTGTATTCCTCTGTGCTGCTGTGCAAACATCGCCTGTCCCATGGGGCTGGGCAGGATTTGGGAAGTGGGCCTGTTTACCCATCATCCACCTGGCAGCCCCTGAGAGAGTCCAGAGCGCCCCGACATATGGCGTAAAAGAAGAACGACAGAAGCCTGTTTGTTCAGCACTTCGTCACTTTCGTTCTCCTGCTTACTCTTTCGCTTTCGGACAACAAACACACGCTGAGATTTTCACAAATGGCAGGCCTGTAAAAAAAACGCCAGGACTGTTTACACTACATTAGTGTCAGCTGAAGCATCTGCAGGAGTCGTACATCAGCGTGCATGACAACACACAGGAGGCCAATTCTCTGCATGCTCTGCATGTCTTTACGTCTCCGTCCACTTTGGTATTTTAAATTTGGTCGACCTTTGGTTCCAGCGTGTGTCATCACCTACTTCATGCTTCGACACAGGTATGAGCAGTAACATCTACCTTTGGCTCTTGTGTGTAAAGCTGAACTTCACTGCCAAGAAAATCAGTGATTTGTGGATTCACGGTTTGACAGTCCACTGAGTTTCACAACTTCACACATTTTTCAGATACATTCTTAATTTCTGGACTTTCAACCTCAGTGTCCATTTGTTCCAAAGGATAAATCACCAGAAACCAGCTGCACTGTAAATACTCCAGCTTAAAAAGTGAATAAATTTCTTTAAATTTTGATTAAGATTTCACAGATTAAAGATTTTACGGGCATGTGGGAAATTTTCTAGGACAACAAACATATTATTATTGCTGTATCGAGTCTGTTAGTGTAAAAACGTTCAAATTTCAAAGTATCAATAATAATAGATTAAATTAAAGTGGAACTAGAATTACAGCCTGGGAGTTACATGGCTCTAAGAGGGTTGATAAGTGTCATAAAGAGGAGCTTGGATGTTTTTTGTGGTAGTATGACTGGAAGAAATCTTATTTCTTTACGAGACAAAAATATGGTACAAGGTCTCTGCAACCTCCCACTAGAGCTGCACAGTGCATGCCCATTTATTCAGCAGCTCTTGTTCTGGAGGAAAAAATTTTAAATCCCCCAAAGACATTTCACAAAATCCTTGTGACAACAGTGAGCGAAGCTAACCAGTAACCCCAATACTCACATTAATTAAACATTGGATTTGGCACAAACACAACATCAAAAAAGGGAGAAAATGGCAAAGTTACAAAACTGTGTACAAATTTCTTTACAAGGACAAGGGAACTACATATCCCACAGTCCATTGCAACTGATTTAACTTGTTGTTAGGGATAAGTATTCAAGCTTTCAAACCATTCATGCATCTTTTCTATAAATTTATCCAAAGTGTTGTCAGTGAGTTTTTTCTTATATTGCAGCCTGATGCTACAGTGGAAAAAAAGTAATTTTTATTATCATTAATCTACTCTCAGTACCCCATCATGACAAAGTGAAGACAAAATTTAAGAGTTTTTTGCAAATTGATAAAAAATAAAAACTGAAATATCCCACTGACATATGTATTCAGACCCTTTACAAAAATTAGCTCAGGTTCCTCCCATTTCTCTGGATGTTTGCTGAGATATTTCCACACCTGTATCAGAGTCCACTTGTGAACCTGAGGGTCTGAATATTTATGTCAGTGTGATATTTCAGTTTTTTATTTTTAACAAATTTGCAGAAAATTTCGAACATTCTGTGTGTGCACTGTAAGTGTAGATTAATAAGAAAAAAAGTTTTTGCAAATATCTATAAGTGGAGCTTTCAGATAAACATACTAGACTTGAATATTTTGAGAAATTCAGTGGCATGAAGATCTCCAACAGCCCGTTTAGAACCAACAAGTTAAATATTCTGAGATGAAAATAAGAAAACAGAAGCTGGAGCTGCAGTCTCAAGAGTCCCCAAGGAGTGCAGGCAGAGATCCTGAAACTAAATCACCTCCACAGCTTCCTGACAGCTTGTGCTGCAAGAACAACAGGCTGATAACACACACTACACTTCAACGTGAGGCGAGTACAAGTTCACGCTCCACTCGCTCGCTCGCTGGAGAAAAGACCTCGAGGGAGAGGGTTCAGAGCTGACCTTAACTCTGCAAAAACGGATCACTTCATCACCTTGGACTGCTCCAGGAGTGATTAGAAATGTATTTAAAAGCACATGGCCCTAAATCTGCTCAGTGGCCTTTTTGTCATCTCCTCGTACCGCTCACTTCCTGCTCCTTTCGTGCAGCAGGCCACCCTGACTTATCGGGTCCCTACACAAAACCAAGCTCTGCAGCAGCTGGTAACCTGATCCACACTTAGTTCATTAGATTAGCTCTGAAACTCAAACTGAAACACTGTTTTCCTAATATTTGCCTGCAGCATGTGTTCTATTTAAATTCAATTTCAGCTTTGTTGGGGGGTTTTAAATCACGTCACAGGCTCTTCGCTTGACAGAGCTGGTCTTATCCATCACAAGGGTGCAAAACCCAGCTGGAGGATAAACACGAGGAGGTCAGACATGAGGGGGAAGCCATTGTGATGGATGCTGTCCCCTCAGGCATCCAAGGAGCTGCTGACAGAGGGCAGGCTCGTATCTGACGTGGCGTTTCTGGGCTGCGAGTGGGCCTTCTGGCCTCTTTGCAAAAATTCAGTGAAGTGGTGTGAGCAGAGGTGGTGGCTGGGAAATCCATCCACAAACTGTATGAAGAATACTGGATACAAGGGAGAACTCTCAGGTTTAATGTGGGATGGCAGTGGGTAGATATTTCTTTAACAGTGACAGGATAATGACATTGTTCCTTGTTAGAGTTCACTGAGTGCAGAGACCAAGCCTGGTATGACAGGCAATGAGGGTGGGGGCCATGAGCTCCCATTGTTGCTATTTTAAGCCTCCAATCTTTTAAATTAATCCCATAATATTGTGTTAAATACAAACATAATGTCAGCTGGACAAGTCCCTGGCCAAACTTTAGCACTACTCTGCTTTGGTTCACCATTCACTCTCTTGTTCTCCCTTAACCAATCACTTAACCTGTTTAGATTATAGGCTGCCTAAAAACAAAACAGTGTTTAAATCTGAAGAACTGTTTGAAACCCAGCAAACCCATTACCCAATGCATGAGTCAGAGCCTGAGGTTGATCTCAGCCTCAAAGTCAGTGGATTGATGGATTATGCTGCAAAGGTAGGTGAACTGCTCTACAACTTCCACGCTCCCACTATTCACAGACACAGATTATATAGCAGGATCTAAGGCATCCACAAATGCCTGAATCTTTGTTTTGGCCCGAGAGACATGCATTCCCAATGTTTCAGCCTCTTCACTCAGTAAGTCTAGAGCCCCCATGAAGACATCTACAGACTCCACAAGGATCACAGCATCATCAGCAAAGTCTAGATCACTGACCAGTTACCCATCCCATTATCCAGTCCATAGGTACTGAAGGGCAAAGGGGCTAAGATGCACCCCTGCCTCACCCCAGAATCAGCTGGGAAGAAGTCAGAGGTGCAACACCACTCTTCACAGCACTCTTTGTATCAGAATATAGGGATGAGTGCAGAGCACCAGAATCCTCCAAAGGGTATCCGTTCTCACCAAGTTGAACGCCTTCTGGAATTCAACATAGGCTGCTAGCAAAGCAACCCTCTACTGAATTCCCCAAAGCTCTTAGTGAAGACCCGAAGTGCCAGGATGTGGTCTACCATAGACCTCCTTAGTGTAAAGCCTGAGCGGGTCGCGGATCCTGTTCAGAAGTATCTGCCTACAATCTCACCTCTGCTTTCAAGAGCAACTGTGACCTGAATTTCCCAAAAGAACAGTCAACCACTTCAATTTATTTAATGAAAAATGTTGCAAAATGGTGTGAATAATAAAATGCATGGATGATTATCAGCCAAAGGCTTCTGTGCATCATGGACTAAATACTGCATTTTTTTTTTCCCAGGAACATATTCTCTCTCCCACCAACCTGCCAGTTAAGAGCCACTGATCTATACCAGCCATGGCAGCTTTGACATAAGAGTTACTCAAGGGGTAGTCACCCGATTATACGGGTCTATATGACAGTTTTTGATCTGAATAACATGATTTAAACGGTACATAAGTCAAGCTTGTAGGGGACTGAAGTGTGTGCTGTTGTTTTTTCTCATGCACATAGTTCGTCGAACGACAGATCAGCGACTGAGAGACGGGACAGCTGTTCAGCTGTACATCTTTTTGTCTGCAGACTGCTCACACAGCTGAGCCTCAGCTCTGAGAAGATCCCGCAGGTCTGTCTTTCTGTACGCTTCACTGTTTAGACTGGACTCCTGATATTTAATCTTCTCCAGTCTTTTAAAATAAACCACCCCACAAAAAAGGCATGCCTCAATGGATAACTAATGATAATTATCTGATGTGTAATCTGTTAAATTTGGCTCTAGGTATCATGTCAGTGATTGACCACATCAATACACTCCAAAAATAAACATGTGAGCGAGTAAATAAACAGCAGGTGCTCAGAGGAACGTACCCGCTGCCAGAAGTTGATGTAGAAAACTTCTCTGGAGAAGTTGAAGTAGATGTTGGTGTCGTAGGCGTCGTCCCCTGTGTTTGAGATGGTCAGGTTCAAGGAGACGTTCTTCACTCCTCCCAGGGCTAAATGGTGACCAGTGTGCAGACTGAAGGGAAAAGAAAATCAAGGATGTATAAAGGACGTTTCTTTTAACAGCTGTTGGGTGTCAGAGGATGAGCAGATACCAAATATTTACACTAACAAGGACACAGAGTTTGTTTTGAATCTTGAAAGAGACGCAGCATCCTTGAAGGGATAGTTTGGATTCTTTGAAGAGGAGTTCAGTGAAGTTTATGTCAATATCCAGATTAGGCATGTCTGTTCATCAGCCATTTGTTAATTAACAATGTTAAGTTTTTTTTGCTTCTCTTATCATCGATGTAAGTTTGAAAAATATCAAACTATGGTTAACAACATTTTTGGCTGACCGCCCACATGGATCTGTACATGACTGAGTGAGTGAGTGAGTGAGTGACTCTACTTTCAGAGCCATACATACAGAGTTATGCTATGGGCGGGATTTAGTTGTATTGAGAGTCGCTGGTAAAGCCTGCCATTACTGCAGTGATAAAGCTTTAGCACTGCGTCCAATCTACTAGAATTTGACCATGTTTCTGTTTTTAACATACTATAAAAACAACCCCAACAGCTTTTCATGCTGTGAAAGGTGTTTTCGCTCGTTTACCGACCTGCTTCGACATGAGTAAGTGATAGTTACATGAGAAGGGTAACTTATTGTGTGAATGCTTGTATACAATGGCTGCTAATGGAGTGATTAGCTCAGAATCAGCCACAGCAACACTTTGGTCAGAATTGGACAGCATTTATTTTTAAAACAAGCACTGAAGGCTTTCTGTGACAGAAAAGGTGTTCTGGTCTTCTGCCGACCTGCTTCATCATGAGTATGTGATAGTTAGGGGGAAAGGGTTAACGTTGCGAGTGGTTGTATACAAGGCCTGCTAGAAGAGTGATTAGTTTAGACTTAGCCACAGCGGCAGTTTGGTCAGAAATGGACAACGTGTCTTTATTAAAAACAAGCAGGGAGCAACAATAAAAGCTTTCTGTGACAGAAAAGATGTTTTTTTTCTCTTTTCCTGCTCTGTTCTGGCATGGGTTTGCAATCACGACGGTTACAGTTGTCCGGTGTATCCAGGCACGGTAGCTGTTAGCCTGGATGTAGCTGTAGGAAGGCGGCTGTTTTATCAGAACAGGACTGCATTTCTTTTTTAATCAAGCACAAAGAGTGACACAGAAAGGTTGTCTTGGAGAAGTTGGTTTTGCACGTCTACCGCGCGGCCTTGGCATCAATTTTACATGAAGCTCCACCATTAACAATCTAAGGCAGCCGTGGCCTGCGCACTGTCATTTTTCAATCTGATAGTCTGTCATGAATGTGACAGAAAGAACGTTCCTCAAATCACCTTCTGAAGATTTTCCTACCCTTCCCAAACACTTTCTAGGGGAGCTTTCCCAGGTTAGTTTGAAATAGATTCAGTCAATCTGGAAAAATTTCAGTGATACTCCTTGCCTTCAGACAGCCTTTTCCTTTTGGCATTGTTCTTTTAAAAGCTAACCTGAAAGGCCAGATAGACTGTCACATACATCCATTGTGTTGAAAGTGTTTGGGAATAAATATCACTGTTTATCAGAATAAATGAAAAAATCAAGATAGGCACTCCTTGTCTACAGATAGGAAAAACTCATTACTAAGACAGACGTGCAGTCTTTAAAAGAGAGTCAAAGATACACAGTCAAAAGAGAAGGGAACTCCCTAAGTATGGAAAAACATATGGATATCCTCCAAGCATGCGTCATGGTTCCACCACCCACACCCACGCGGCCTATGACGTCAGCTGGCTTCCTCCGTTCTGCAGAAAAGGCCAGAGACAATCTAAAGTGTGAAGTGTGAGGTGTTTACCCAGAGAGCAGCAGTTTCCCATGAAGCCTCAGGTCTGCGGCGCAGTCGTCCGACAGGCAGTTCTTCTCAAACCAAGTCTGAGGAGGAAACAGGAAAGTGTTCAGCTCATATGACCTCATGATGTCCTTTTTGATCTACATGCTGACTCTAAAGCCAGACTAGAGGGCAGTGTTGTGTTGTAGGAAGAAAGATCAGGGAGATTATCATCCACAGAGGCAAATCTTTCCTCCATCTGATGTCTCTTTGATCAGTCAGAGGATGGTCTTTGCGTTAAGGCTGAAAGGAAACTTAAGTCAAGCGTTGGTGTTACGATGATGACTTTGAGATAAATGGATCCTGTAGGTGCTGAGAGACATAAATCCCCCCCGTCTTTCTCATGAAGTGTAGACAGTGGGGAAACATGTGGGGCAGGTTAGAGGTGGTCAGAAAGAAAATAAATCAATCAGGCCTTTTGGATTCCAGTCAAGAAAAGCTAACACAGACAATAATAAACTGGTAACCAAAACCAAATCATTATAACCTCAATTTGAACGTTTCCGACATTCCTTCTGAGGGTCGCGGGAATTTAGCTCCTGATTAGGAGGTGGACGGATCAGAGTCTGAATAAATAATGGTTAAAATGGAGTTTATCTCTTATTTTTGTCTGTAAAGGCACAACAAAACTGAAGTGTTTCTACATCAGTCTAATGAACGTAACTCTATTTCAACATCTGCTTAATATGAGTCAAATCTGACATTAAAAAAATATTACAATGCAACTCTGGTTTTGTTAAGTTAGTAGAGCAGCACGCCGGTAGCAGGTTTAAGTCTTGGTCCTGACATGGTTTATTGTATGTCATTCCCAATTCTCTCCACATTTCCTGCCTCTCTGTATCTACCCTTTCAAAATAATAGAAATGTGTGAAAACTGTACAGTGACAGCTCCAACTAAACAACCCTGAATCACAGGTAAGACGTACGCCAATATGCAAAAAAATTTACTACATTATTGTGCATCAAATCAGTGTGTGTCATCCATCTACACCGCCAGTGCTGTTATAAAATGAAGCAAAGCAACAACAAAGCTGCTGGAATTTTAGCATTAATATCCTTAGAAAAACATGAGATCAAGATTTTCCTCCATGTTAGAATCCTACAAACTTATGCTTTTGTCATTGTTTCCATTCTTATGCTAACTTGTTTGTTTGTTAGCGCCAGTGTCACATTAATTGTTTTGTCATTTCTGGCTGTTGTTTGGTTAATCAACACAGGTTGTAGCAGCAGATCCTAAATCCTAAATTTCTGGCACTGTCAGAATTTTATCCCAGGTTGTCTTTGGGCGCAAGACCATAACAACAGCTGTCTGTCAACCTGTCTGACAGTGCAACGTAGGACCACTGTTTAAGAGCCATAAGATATCGCCATGATTGGTCATCTATCGCTTTGGACAGCCCAAAATCGCACAGTGTATACCAGGCTTAAGGCTCAGTTTGTCCATGTAACCAGCTCTTTTAAGAGTTCTAGCGGTGCCAAACTTCTCTCATTTGAGAATTATAGAGGCCACTGTTATCTTGGGAACTTTCAGTGTTGCAGAATATTCTGTAGCCTTCCCAGAGTTGTGCCTAAAAAAAAATCCTGTCTCTGTCTTCCTTTGACCTCATGGCTTGGCATTTGCTCTGAAATGCACTGTCAGCTGTGAGGCCCTCTATAGAGACGTGTGTGCTTTTCCACATCACGTCCATTCAATTTAATTTACCACAGGTGGACTCCAATCAAGGCATAGAAACATCTCAGCAACAATCAAGAGACATGGGAGGAACCTGAGCTAAATTTCAAGTGTTGCAGCAAAGGGTCTGAATACATATGTTAGGGTGATATTTTAGTCTTTATTTTTCATAGATTCCAGAAGGGGTTCTGAATAGTTTCTGGATGCACTGTATAATCCTTTTAAGTGAGTATTAGAACTGCCTCGGGGTCTCCTAATTGGATGTGCCTGGAAGCCCCCCACAGAGAGGTGGCCAGGAGGCATCCTGGTTAGATGCTTATACCACTTCAACGGACTGCTTTAAATGTGAAGGAGCAGCAGCTCTACTCCTCTAGGGTTGAGCCGAGACACCCTCCTGAAGAATCTTGTTTCAGCCACTTGTATCCATGATTCTATTCTTTCAGACACTACTTAAAGCTCAAGACCATAGGTAAAGGTAGGAATAAAAAGTAAACATACTATTTTAAAAAATAAGTTCAAATAGGCTGGTCTTCACCTTTGAGGTCAGGCCGTTTTACTCTCCTTAGACTTGGCTGTGAAAAGGTTGGGTGGCCAAAAACATTGATTTTAATAATAAACATCAAAGTAGATACAATTATTGGAGAGATATTGGCCTTTGCCCCTTATCACTGAAACTTTTTGGATTTCCATTGGCAGGATTTCAAGGTGCAACTGGTGGGGAGGGGGTTCCAGTGTGCTGACCTCAGAATTTCATCTCTGCTTTTTGCAGATGATGTGTTTTAGCTTTTTCAGATCTCCAGTGGGATGAGGATCAGCACCTCCTAGTCTGAGCCTGTGGTTCTCTGCTGGAAAACAGTGGATTGCTCTCTCTGGGTATGTGGAGAGTTAGTCTTTTCCATGAGAGTTTATGTATCTCAGGGTCACGTTGATAAGTGAGGTAGAATGGTATTTTCTTTCCCCTGGTAAAATCAAACATTATGATCAGTAGGAACACATTTATCTTATCAATATTGATCCTAAATGCTACAAAAATTTATTTTATCACAGCTTGTGTTTCTTTAAGACTTTTTACCTCATTCCTCACTGCAATCTTGTCTCCTTTCCTCCATCGTAGCACTGGAGTGAGCGCAGGCAGATCATGCTCCTGATGTCCAGGCAGAACGTGCTTCCCGAGGCTGTACGCCACCTCAAACGTGATGGGCGTGAACACCTCCTTTACGTCTTTCTGCAGAGAGAAAAAAACAAAGTTATTGCAGAAATTTGTCACACCATCAAGAGAGAGATCATTTTAACCTCAAAGCAATAACAGTCACTTTGGCCTGGGTGATTATGGTGATTGAACATCTTTTTCCAATTGGCGCCTTGTGCAAAGACTGATTACTCTGCACACAATCAGAAGATCACAGTCTCGGTATTGTACCACTGAGCCAAAGATTCACAGGGTGAAACACAGATGTAAGCTTGCTGATAGACCACAAAATAGATGTTTGACATGTCTCTCTCATCAACTGCTTTTTCCTCAATGTAATTTAGCTGAAAGTGAAAAAGCATGGCCACCAGTACGTTCTCACTGGAGCGAAAACATTGACTTCTTATAAAATCTGCTGGCACTGCCTCTGAGAGATATTGCTGCGCTTCTGGCGGCTCCACAAAAGAAGTGTTTGAATTGGCATCAGGTTTGGAAACAATGCAGACAGAATGAAAACAGAGCTAAATGTGATCAAATCCCATCTCTTCATTAGATGACTAGGAGACATACATGGGAAAGGCTGATACTGATGTCTCTTTTTCATCTCATCTGAGCTTGACTTTGGTCTTAGTGTACAAAAGCAGAAACGCAGACAAGCATCACGGGTGACATGTGTCCCTTTGCCCAACTGATGTCTGCCAACGTGGGGCCAAACCCGCTACCTAAACACAAAGGTTTTCCTGTGGTCACTCTCTCTATTTTCACTTTCTCTCTAGTTTTTGTCCGTTATCATTTTCCAGAGTCCACCCACCCATCCTCTTTCCTCAGATGGGCACAGAGCCATCACATTAGAGGCATCATGAGTGGAGAACCCACCCAGCTCATCAACAGTGAGGGAATTACGGCAGGAAGGAGTGAACGCTGGTGCAGGACATGAATAGACAAAAACGGGGCTCATTTGGGAAATGGTGCTGCACAGAGATAAAGATTTGACCTTGCAGTGAAAATCAGTTTTTAGAGATTTTCTGTTGTTTGGCCAAAGAAAAGAAGAGCCTAAAAAAGTTGCGAATTGCATTATCACATCATCTGACATCTTGATCTACCTATTACCACTTAAGTTATTAGTTTATTGTTAAATTTGTTTGTCCATAGTCCAAACTGTCATATGAAAACCTTGTTTTGCCCAACCAGCTGTCAAAATCCACAAAGAAAACCTCTCAGGCATCAAACCAGACTGAAAATGAACAATGTACATTGGTCAGGAAGAATAAGCGCTTGTTTAGTGTGCTTTTATAGCTGAAAAAGCTCTGTGTGGGCTCAAACATGACACTGCTTATGCACTATATGTACAGCAGGCCTTGCAGCATTGTTACGCTTACATCTGCTGATCTATTGATCAATCAATGTAAAGCAAACTTTTCTATAAAACACCATTCATACAAAGAACAAGTCCACTTGCTTTACACATTTATAAACAGATGACTAAGAAAATCATTTAGCAAAAACAACACAGAGAAATATAAATACAGTACATGGATGCCAATTTGACTCAGATGGTGATGCAGGCGCCCCTGCACAGGGGCATTTGTCGACGAAAGAAGTCATACCATCCAAAGTGGGATGAATGCTGTCTCCACCTATCAGACCAGGTTTTACCCAAAAGGTTTTCCGGTCATTTTCATTTGCCAGACACCACCTGGACAGCCAGGATGCCATACAGCTATACATGTCATCACTGGCCAGATTAGGAAGATGTCCAGATGGATGTGAGGATGGATTTACAACCAATATTTTACAACCACTATAATTTTAAACATTGCCTGCATGAAGAAATTTGTCAGCTGAAGTCTTTTTCTTTGTTCATCACAATTTATTACACTTTAAAGTGTGTTATAAAGACTGAAATGTGTAAAATTTTTCATCCTTGAACTTCAAATTGTGTGTTTTAAGGACTGAAGTTTTAGGTCTGCACTACATTTAAATGTTGGTTTCAATTTTTAAATTAATTTGTAAATATCTGCATATCAGATATCTGCAAAAATCCAACATCGTACATCCCTAATTTTGTTGTGATTTATTTGCAGCTAACAGGTATTCATTTCCATATTGTAGCATCAATAAACAGATTTTTGTTAAGAAAATAAAGTAAAGGTTTGTAAATAAATAAGGGTCTGCCTCTTTAAAATGCTCCTTTTATACCCAGTCACGTCACTGACCAGCTGCCAGTTCATCTTTATAGTTGCAGCTGTTTTTCATTAGTACCACTTACTTGTCCTGTTTTTTGTTGCCCTGTCCCCTCTTTTTTGACATGTTGCTGCCATCAAATTAAAAATGAGATATTTTTCTTAAGATGGTAAAATGTCTCAGCTTCAACATCTGATATGTTTTTGTTTCTTCTGCCAACAAAATATGTCTTTTTTTTCAAAATCATTGCTATCATTGTTGTAATCAGCATCAATTACATGTTATATTTCCCTGACCAAGGAATAAAATGATCAGCTAACAGCTACATCTGTCATTAACGATGACCACATGAATCGGCCATTACCACCAAAGAACTGGTCCATAAAAAGGTCGAGTAACAGACACACGAGGTCGATCCCACATCCATCACTTCCCTGCTCTTCATGCCTCGTTACGCTTACAGAGACGGTGTTGTTACAGCAGTTTGTCGGCTCAGCTGGAAGCTAACATGACACAATGTCGTATAGTCAGTGGCAGTGTACAATGTGAGTTACTTTCAGGGCCCTCAGCCATAGCAGCTCTTAAAGCAGAAAGCTTGAAATGGTCCTTGTCCGCTGGCCTCTGCGTGAACTGACCCCTGGGAATCAGCTGCCCGGGTCTCCTGATCTCAAACTCCCAGTGCTTATCTCACATTTTCACGAGCCACAGGAGGACTGAGGGACATAATGACCGGCCAAAAAATGGTACTTTTACATAAACTCTTGCTTAAGGAGTAACTGTCGTTCACATAAAAGTAAATAGGCCTAATTTTCCGTTAAAGCAGTTTGCTGTGGTGGGATTTCTGCATCTTTGTAACAGGCTGCTTATTATTGTGAGCATAGAGGATCAGTTTCTTCTTAAAACACAGACTCAAACACTGCTAATGAACTGGAGAGTTCCCAAGACTCACAGCAAGCTCATAACACAAGAGCCGGAGGCCGCACAGTAACACTTGGCCTAAGCTTTTATTATCCCCTGATCAGTGCTGCCAATTGCCCCACCCGGGTCCACACCCCTGGCCCGGTCACCTTCTGATCCGGGTTTTGATTCCTGTATTTATGGAACAGACGAGTTCCTGAGCTCCAGCTGAGAGGGACAGCAAGCTCGTGTTAATGGCCTGCTACCTTTAATTTAATGGAAAGAAGCCCAACAACTGTTCCTCACATGCTGCTGGAGCTTGTGACGGGTCGTTTTCCCCTCAAAGGCTCCGTCTGTGTTAATCCTCATTCAAAGACAGAGGTCGAAGGGTCAGATCAGATCGAACATTTCTGGGATCTGTGTCATTCAAAAGCCTTTACAATAAGAGTGGACTCAAGGATCGACAGATTTCACATTCATTTTTGCAGGATTCTAAGTTTATGACGTTACAAGAGGAAATAAAAATTCTTCCTCTTACAAAAGCAAAGTTAATTTACTGACCAATAAAACACCCTCCTGCTGATTTAATCCTGTTGGATCCACTGCTACAAAACTACAAACATCACATTCAGCCCTCCAACAAACATCTGAACATGTCTTTCGCCACATTTTCATGTTCAATAGGTCCTATTGTCAATTCTCAGGGTTGTTGGACAGGAAGTCGTTTCTAATCTCACCATCCTGCCATGAACAATTGTAAAAGTTCATTAAAGCTCCTTGTGGGAGTTAAACTGGTTATGAAAATCACTGAAATTAATGTTGATAGTGCTACATAACATTTAAGGGCAAAAGAGACCATTTTTGAAAGGCTGATGATTTTCTAATTGGTTATTTTAGATTCCTGTAAAAGCTGAAGCTGCTTAAGAAGGGTTCAAAACGAGCTGTTCTGAAGAGCTGAGTGACTTTAAGAGTCATGCTGCAATGGATGCCATCTTTGTAATAAGACATTCGTGAAGTTTCCACTTCAACTGTAAGTGATATTAATAGAAAGTGGAAGTTTAGGAACAACAGCAACTCAGCCCTGAAGTAGAAGATCATGTTAGATCACAGAGCGGGGACAAGGACTGCTAAGACACATGGAGTGTAAAAGTGGCCAACACTCTGCTGATTCCATACCTGAAGAGTCCTGAACTAGCATTACTAGCACTACTGGCATTAAAGTAAGCACGGGAAATGTGCAGTGGGAGCTTGATGGAATGGGTTTCCGTGGCTGAACAGCTGAACGTAAGCCTCACATTACCAAGTCCAATGCCAAGTGTCTGATGGAGTGGTGTAAGGCACACTGACACTGGACTGTGGAGCAGTGGAAACATGCTCTGTGGAGTGACAAATCATGCTTCTCTTCAGCAGTCAGATAGGCAAGTCTTGGTTTGGTGGATGTTGGGAGAACATTACCTGCCTGACTGCACAGTGCCAACTGTGAAGTTTGGTGGAGGACAATGTTATGGGGCTGTTTTTCAGGGTTTGGGCTAGGTCCTGTATCTCCAGTGAAGGCCAATCTTAATGCTTCAGAATACTGAGACATTTTGGACAATGCTATGCCACCAAATTTGCTGCAACAGTTTGCAGGAGGCCCTTTTCTATTCCAACATGACTGTGCCCCCAGTGCACAAAGCAAGGACTATGAAGACATGGTTTGATGAGTTCAGTGTGGAAGAACTCCACTGATCCGCCCAGAGCCCTGACCTCAACCCCATCGAGCACCTTTGGGATGAACTGGAACAGAGATTGCGAACCAGGCCTTCTCTTCCAACATCAGTGCCTGACCTTACAAATGCCCTACAGAATGAATGGGCACAAATTCCTACAGAATCACTCCAAAATACTGTGAAAAGCCTTCCAAGAAGGGGTGGAGGCTGTTAAGCTGCAAAAGGGGGGCCAACTCCATATTAAAGCAGTTCCTCTTTTTGAACTAAAAAAACATGAAACAACTGCACATTAGGAATAGTTATCAAACAAACCACTGTATATTACATGGATAACTCCTGCATCATGAGAGAGAAAAGCTGTTAAAAGTGGCCTTGCAGGTTTAAAGGTTTAGTACATAGTATGTGCAAATATTTTACTTTTTCTACGTTTTATTTCAGCATCTTTCAGATAATTGCTTTGCCATAAGACTTCCTTTTGTCATTGATTTTAGCTGCAGCTCCAAAAAAGTGAACACCACGCTAATAATAGCTAGCTAGCTATGTCCATATATTAGGTTGATACAATGTTGATATGCATTAATGAGAGTGGAAGCTGTGAGCTGACTTTCTTAGGTTGAAATATCTGTTTTTTCGTGATTCTTTAAACTCAGATTCATCATGTGTTCGGGGTTTGTGTGAAACAAATTCAAAGCATCCTTAGAGATGATGGAAATACTGCCAATGAGAAGGTTAATTTCCAGCAGTCATTTTAAAAAATGTTCCAAATCTTGGACGTGATCCCATGAACAAAGTTACTCATTAATGATTCCAGTTAAAGCAAGCAAACTCAGCAGGAAGCGCCTGTTTTCCAACATTCCCTGCCAACTTAGGAACCTAAAAACCCCCAACATTAGGGTGAAAAGTCTACAGCAGTTTTGATCTTTATGATTCTCTTGATACAAACTCTTCCTCCCTAAATGCTCATTCATTTAGTCAGCTCATGCGATGGAGGACAGCTCACCACTCTGCTTATTTTCAAAGAAAACAGCTGGGAATCAAACCTTCACCTCTCTCTGCAGAGCAAGGTTCCTGCCAATATACAATCCCAGTGTTTATGTTCACACTCAGGACCCATTTATTAGCTACAGCAAAGAATAATTCCTACTTTATCATCCAGTCTTTCCCCTAGTATCTCTCATTGCCACATGTATAACTCTTTCCCATGGATCCTGCCAACACTTGAATGTAAGCTCTAATACTAGATGAACTGCTGATGTGCTCTTAAGTTAAAATGTTTTGATCTTTCAAGGTTGCCACATTTTATATTTAGGATGCCAGACCAGGGAGGCTCCAAACTGATTAGAAGCTGTAAGATAACAGTAGTAGTGACACAACACACCTGAGGATTATCTAGACAAATAATCAGTTGTGACCAGCCTTGTTGGTGGTGGCCTAAAACCATCTAGTGGGTAGCCAGCTGAACGAAGAGCCTGGTTCTACTTCAGGTTTTCTTCTTACAGTCCAGAAAATTCACCTTGATGTCTTCAAACCATTTCAACCATTTCTTTGAGCTGCAGTTCTCTTGCAGATTGAATAAGACTGTCCTCCTAGATTTTCCTGTATTTTGCCGTATTTATTTTACCCCCTAACCCTGCCTCTCGCCCAATGACAGATGGGTTAGGCTCCAGCCTCCTGCGACCCCGAACAGAATATGCGGTATAGAAAATGGGTGGGTGGATGGATTTTACCCTCTACCTTTACAAGCCTTCCAGGGTTTGCTGCTGAAAAGCATCCCCACAGCATGATGCTGCCACCACCATGCTTCACAGTGGGAATGGTGTGGTGATGTGCAGTTTTTGGTGTTCACCAAACACACCGCTTTGTCTGAAGGCCAAAAAGCACCATTCTGGTCTCATTGGACCAAAGAACTTTCTTCCACTTGAGTATGGAGTCTCCCATATGCCTTTCAGCAAACTCTAGCCCTGATTTAATGAGTTTTCTCCAAAAGTGGCTTTCTCTTTTCCACTCCCCTATAAAGTTTTGACTGGTGAAGAACCCAGGCAACAGTTGTTGTATGCAGAGTCTCTCCCATCTCAGCTGATGAAGCTTGTAACTCCTTCAGAGTAGTCATAGGTGTCTTGGTGGCCTCTCTCACTGGTCTCCTTCTTGCATGGTCATCAGTTTGTGAGGATGGCCTGATCTAGGTAGATTTACACCTGTGCATATTCCTTCCATTTCCTGATGATGGATTTAACTAAATTCTGGGGGATGTTCTGTGCTTTGAAAAAGATTCTCTATCTAACCCCTGACTTATGCTTTTCAGTAACCTTTTCTCTAAGTTGCTTGGAGTGTTCTTTTGTCTTCATGGTATAATGGTAGCCAGGAATACTGATGAACCAGTGGCTGTACCTTCCAGATGCATTCACTGCACTCTGTTGAATTAGGTCAGTCACTTTAGAGGGTGTGAGTATTTATGCAAGCACTTATTCTACCTTACATATTGTTATTTGACATCTCTTTTTTGTATTTTTTTTGTCAAAGAAGCCAAATTACGGGAGCGCAGATGGGTGAGTGGTTTAAGGCGCTACCCATGTACGGCCTGTGGCCCTTTGCCCCATGTCACTCCCCACTCTCTTCCCTGTTTACGATATCCACTGTCCTTCCTCTATCAAATAAAGGCATGAAAAGGCCCAAAAACAAAATAAATAAATAAATAAAAAAAGCCAAATTATACTGACCATGAATTATTTCTTAAACCAATAAAAAGGTGAAACATCCAAGGGTGTTAATAATTTTGGTTAATAATTTTTATAAGCACTGTATAAAGCAGTCTATTTGGTGTGTCAACTAAAGTTTTTCTGCAATAGTTGCCAAAATGTTGTAAAGTTCGTGCTCAGGGTTGCTTGAGTTGCTCTGAAAATGTGTCAGAGTGTGGTCTAGTCTGTTTATTTGGTGACTTTAAGCAGTCATGTAACATGCAAGATAGATTGGCATAAACTTAATCCAGCTGGTTGCTGCCAGAGTATTTTCTAAAAGCAGATCCTAATGTTCTCTTTTCATTTCAGAGTTGCAGCCTCTTATTCTCACATTTTAATCTGATCAAGAGTATGGAAACACACCAAGCTTTCCCTCCACGCTCACAGAGCTGCTCCTTTGGTGGGTGCAGGGAGTTTGAATGACGTCAGGCTGCAAAACGCTCTGATCTCCAGTTTAAACGCCCCATGCTTGGATGAAACACATAAGAGCTGCTCTCTCAGCCAAACCATTCCCTGAAAAGCATACAGCTTCAGCCCGCTCATGGGAAGTCTTTATTAACTCCTGAGTGGAGCACGCTCGCAGTGCTCCTTATTAGGACAATGGATGTTTGGATGACTTGCAGGTTGAGGCTGCTTCATTCAAAGGCTGAATGTGAGGGAGTCCAGTGGAAAAAGCTTTTTAGTTAAGTGATGAATGGATTCAGCCTGTCAGAGGTTGGGGTTAAGTGTGTACGCTGAGGCACAAGGAGACAACTTTTAAACTGAAAGTATTTACAGTAATGTCTGCAGCATATGGTACACATGCACTTAAGCAGCTTATCTCTGTCTGTCCTGTCCCCTTAGTCCATGACGAAATGTGACAAAGTGACAGTTACTGAAGTTTGAAGTGAGCACATTTCTGCTAGATTGACTTCAGGTCAAACTAAAGCAGCTGCCCTGCTCAGATTTACTTCACAGATGTTGAAATGTCACAATGAGTAGGAGTTGGAAAGAGCGACGTCCAATTGTTTCAGAGTGAAAATCTTCAGGAGAAACCATCTTTAACAGCTTATTGTGTTACGTGTCATCATGGTATGAAAGGCATCTGGAAGTTTGGTTTAAAACAGTTAATGCAAGAGGATATCAAGTAGGGTCTGATACAGAGTTTAAAAATCAGAACCTAAGAAAAATCATAACCAAAAAGCAGCTTATTTTGCTATTTTGGGTCAAAATTTTGGATCTCCAGTATTCCAAGCATATTACCAGGGCTGAAAAAGGCCCAGGCAAAAGAGATGCTCTCAGGGGCGCAGGTGGTCTAGTGCTTTAAGCCCCGCCCCATGTATGTGGTCCGCCTGGGTCTGAATCCGGCCTGTGGCACTTTCCCGCATGTCTCTCTCCAGCTCTGTCGTCCCTGTTTCTGATTCTGTCCACTGTCCTCCTCTGTCAATAAAGGCATAAGAAGCCCAAAATTGTATATTAAAAAAAAAAAAAAAAAAAAAAAAGATGCCATCGAGCTTGACCTTGGCCACCGAGCATCACACGTGTTGACATGTGTTGTTGATGAGTCCCATTACTACTACCCAAAACAGACCACTAGGATTGTTTTATGGAATTAAAAAAAAAAGAAAAGTAAAAAAAAAAAAATGTCTGTAATAACATTTAAATATCAATCATATAGAGGGCTGTTGTCTCTGATGATGGGACTTTTCTCCCCTACAGATGTTAAAAACTTCCTTCAAGGTCATTTGACGAGGATATCTAAGTGAGGATGAGCACAGCTGCCTCTGAACTATGCCATATACAGTTGAAACCAGAAGTTTACATACACTATATAAAAAGGCACATGAACTTTTTTTTTCTCACCGTCTAACATTAAATCAGATTAAACTTTTCTGGTTTTTGGTCAATTAGGATTACCAAAATTATTTCTATTTGCTAAATGCCAGAATAATGAGAAAAGGATTTTTTTTAGACAATTTTTACTACTTTCTTCCAAGTCAGAAGTTTACATACACTAAGATTACTATGCCTTTAAACAATTTGGAAAAGCCCAGATGATGATATCATGTCTTTGGAAGCCTCTGATAGGTTTATTGACAACATCTGAGTTAATTAGAGGCACACCTGTGGATGTATTTTAAGGCACACCTGAAACACACTGCTTCTTTGTGTAACATCATGGGAAAATCAAAAGAAATCAGCCAAGATATCAGGAAGAGAATTGTGGACTTGCACAAGTCTGGTTCATCCTTGGGTGCAATTTCCAGATGCCTGAAGGTGCCACGTTCATCTGTTAAAACAATTATACGCAAGTATAAACACCATGGGAATGTCCAGCCATCATACCACTCAGGAAGGAGACGGGTTCTGTGTCCCAGAGATGAACGTGCTTTGGTCCGAAAAGTGCATCTCAACCCAAGAACAAAAGCAAAAGACCTTGTGAAGATGCTGGCTGAAGCTGGTAAGAGTGTGTCATTATCAACAGTCAAATGAGTCCTGTACCGACATGGGCTGAAAGGCCACTCTCCCAGGAAGAAGCCATTACTCCAAAAGAAACATAAAAAAGCCAGATTACAGTTTGCAAATGCACACAGGGACAAAGACCTTAATTTTTGGAGACATGTTCTGTGGTCTGACGAATCTAAAATTGAACTTTTTGGCCATAATGACCATCGTTACATTTGGAGAAAAAAGGGGGAAGCTTGTAAGCCTGAGAACACCATCCCAACTGTGAAGCATGGGGGTGGCAGCATCATGTTGTGGGGTCGTTTTGCTGCAGGAGGGACTGGTGCACTTCACAAAATAGATGGCATCATGAGGAAAGAACATTATGTGGAAATACTGAAGCAACATCTCAAGACATCAGCCAGGAAGTTAAAGCTTGGGCGCAAATGGGTTTTCCAAATGGACAATGACCCTAAGCATACTGCCAAACTGGTTACAAAGTGGCTTAAGGATAACAAAGTCAGTGTTTAGGAGTGGCCATCACAAAGCCCTGATCTCAATCCCATTGAAAATTTATGGGCAGAGCTGAAAAGGCATGTGCGAGCAAGGCAGCCTACAAACTTGGCTCAGTTACACCAGTTCTGCCAGGAGGAATGGGCCAAAATTCCTGCAAACTATTGTGAGAAGCTTGTGGAAGCATATCCAAAACGTTTGACCTGGGTCATACAGTTTAAAGGCAATGCTACTAAATACTAATGAAATGTATGTAAACTTCTGACTCTCAAGAAAATGATAAAAAATTGTCTAAAAAATTATCTCTCTCATTATTCTGGCATTTAGCAAATAGAAATAATTTTGGTAATCCTAATTGACCAAAAACAGGAAAAGTTTAATCTGATTTAATGTTAGACGGTGAGAAAAAAAAGTTTATGTGCCTTTTTATATAGTGTATGTAAACTTCTGGTTTCAACTGTATATTTTGATGTGTTTTTTCCTTTTATTGTTTTGTCACTTCAACCGTGCACAGAGCAGCTGGCCTTCCTAATGAATGGAGATGTAGCCCGTCATGGAGCTTTTAAAAGCCCAGGGGAGTTGCACTTTCAGTCAATAGTTACACATTTCAATAAAAAACAGATTATGGCAGCTTTAAGAAAGATATCTGGCCTTTATAATGTCATGAGTCAGTGAGCAAAGCAGTTTTATTTTCCCGACATCTTCCAGTAAGTTACATGACAACGCAGATTGCTCTGGTTTCATTACCTTCAGTCTGTCCAAGACCAAATGTTTCTGAGTAATCTGAAAGCACCAGACGGCCAGTCAGAGAGAAAGTATGATATGCTTTTGATTTAAGTTCCCATTCAACGTGAGCCATGTTTACTCCAACACTGGAAAATATTTCAGCCTGTCTGAAAGTGAAAACTGATTCTCTGATGTGTGTCCAGATTCAAACACCGACCTGATAAATCACACTCACAATCACACTCGACAAGCTGGTGTGCATTAAAACACTCTGTCCAGAAACAAATCAAAAAGGCATCCAAAACGAGAGTAGCTAAGGTTTAGCTGTCTATCTCACATCATTGCTCTCACAAAAACCTATCTGTTACTCAGAGCTGCTCCAGGGACTGTTCCACTTACAAGGCTGATTTAGTCCGAACTGAAGCAAAATGTGCAGATTTACAAGGTTGTTCACTTGCAGTTATTAGTTTGCATACACATTATAGGGTGGCTTTACCTCTTTTTTTTTTTTTAACCACATGTTAAACCGGCTTAGGCTTCAACTCAACAAATACAGCAGGTAAGCTGAGACAAGCTTCAAAATATGATGATCTCTGTACTTTAGCCTCATTTTGAACATGCAACAGTCAAGTTCAAACTTGCAATACACCTCAGCTTGGTTGAATTTAATTTAGCAGCTAGAAATATAGGTAAGCTTTGACACTAAAGAGTAGCCAGGTAATGAACGGAACATCAACCATGAATGTGATAAACATGCAGGACAGCAGTGAGTGCCCTCACTTTGCAAAGCGTCTCTGTTGGCCTGTTTAACACAGGCTTTAACACAATCTGTGTACTTTCAGAGTGACTTGGTTTTGAGCCAAGCACTCCAGCTGTTTAAAGTTGTGTTTGAACTCACGACTCACTTGTTTGAAGTCCATGAGGAAGCCAGAGATACTGATTAACCAGTGACTGAATCTTGCAGACACAGGTGTCTTTATACTAACTTCAACTGACACATTCACTGCACTCAGGTAACTCCCCACATGACATCATGAGGGGAAAATCTGTTTTGGCACACATTTGCTGAAAGGTGGAGAAAGAGGGAGGGAGGTAATGGATTTTTCTGGTACTTGAGGGGCTTGTGGATAGGCTAGGGGCACATTTTTTTGTTAAAAAAGTCTGAAAAAGTGATTTTTGCATAATATGTACCCTTTAAGTCAAAAATATAAGGACTTTTATGGACCAAAACTAGATGAAAGTCTTTTGGAGTTTTCGTCAACTAAATCTAGACTTAAACTAAAAAGGGAAGAAATGACTAAAATGTGATTAAAACTAAAAGACATGTAATCAAAAGACTAAGACTGAGGCTAGAATTAAAAAATATCTGTCAAAATGAACACTGTTGCACAGATATATCATCATCGACTCTGAGTTTTTTTTCAAACTTCAACCCCTATTATAACATTTTTCTCCAAAAATAAACCAAACAAGCATCATGTTGGAAAATGCAGTGATCAGCTTTACCTCTTTACCCTGCTATTTTGGTGTGCTGTTTTCAATTTAATCATAAATCAACTAAATCCAAACCTTCAGAGAGACTGAGTGCTGCTGGATGGGATGCGGCGGCATTTATTAATGTCTCCCATGAGCGATCACGCGTTTCCTCTTGGCCAAAACAGAGGAGCGCCATCACTTAACCGACAGGAAACGTGGACCATCTGTACTGTCATGCATGAGGACGTCACAGACAAACAATAAATACCACGATGCTGTTAACACAGCATGCATACAGGAAGATTCATTTGCAGGATTACATGTTAAAATATAATAACACAAAAACAAAGCCACACACATCTTTACCTCAGACTCTGAGTGAAATAACTCCTCATTTAAGATCCCATGGGTGCAGATAAGCAGATACACATCTCTCTCCCTGCAGAATCCCAGCGTATTAAATGTATTGCTTTTTAAAACAGTGTTCACGTAAACACAAATTGCAGGAAACTTTTACAGCCATGTATGCATCACGAAGAAGGCATTCAACATTTGACCCTTGGACAGTTAAAACCACAGCTGGGATTTATAAAAAGAGAGAAAAGGTGCCTCACGTTCCCCGGTGGAAATCTGCACATGGAATAGGTTTAGAGCTCAAACACACCAAATTCATCAGCGAGTTATTTTTACTGGATTCCATGAAAAACAACTTGATTTAACTCTGATGCTAACTATAGCTGAATCAGTGTAATATCTGCTTGTGAAACAAAGCCAGACACCTATAAATACACAGATGTGCTCCCTCTAATCTCAGTTCCTCCTCACTCAGCTCCCAAATTGTGAGACTCTTCACACCCACTTTTGTTTTAGCACTATTTTCAGCAGCATAACTACATCTTATTTAAGAGTATTTAGAGGCGAATGACCCATAGTTGTTACATAAATTCAGCGGTACCAGCAGTAGTGCAATTAGCCAAAAAGGATCTGCCTTAAAACTTGTCATTCCCCAAAGTCTCAACCCGGGGCCTCCATCATCATCATTGCTGTCTACCTGTGAGCCCCTCACTGGTCTCTTTTGTAATCTGACAGAGTGAGAGGGAAGTCACAGTAAGGACACATGCGCAGCTCCCCTAAGAAGAAAAACAAACCATGTGCTTCAGAAAAGAGGAAGAATCTAGATGAGGTCCTTTTAAGGAAGAAGATTTGGGGCCTAAAGACGTGAGGCTCAGATCGAAACAAGGTGGCTTTAGTCACCCCTTATTAAGTCTGTAATACAGGAGAATGAGGCTTACACAACTAATCATAATAAAAGAAGCAAAAGAACAAACAAACAACAAAAGGAAGGAGGGGAGGTTTTTATCGGTACATAGAAATTTAACCCCTCAGCACCCTATAACTTTCCCAGCTTTACTAACCCTGCTAATAGAAAAATAAATATCAAATTTCCTCAAGGAGCACAAATTAAAGCCAATTTAACAATTAAAGGAGATCTGGATGAGCACAGTGTGTGTCTACTCATACAGGAGAATAAGAGGTTAAATAACACTGTAAACAGTAAAACAAACCCCATAAAAAACAGGATGTTGTCATGGTGATAATGAAGACTTCCCTAAATGTTTAACTAAGAAATGTTCAGGTCTCTTTGTACCATGTTTAGCGTCAGCATGTTAGCTAAAATTTAGCTCCATAGTCTCAACAGGTGAGATTTATGAGCTGCTGTTGTCTTTAATCGCTTTTCTCTAAAGGATGGGTCATCAAGGACATTTGCACAAGGGCCAGATTTAGTCTTGACAGAGTCTCGAGGGGCCGGACTTTCAATAAAAGAAAAACTAAATCAATATTTTTGTCCGATTAACATATTTTTTTAGTATATGTATTTTCTTTCAATATGCAGGACATTTTTAGGCATTACCAGTAAGATCTATCCCTAATATCTAGAATGCGGTAGACCACAAAGAGACAGTCATGCCCACAGAGTTTGCTGGGCCCCTGAAAATCCTCAGAGAATGGACCCTCCCCAATTGTGATTTAGCACCAATATGAAGCCATGTTTGACACTTCTCACTACTTCACTGCTTCATTCTGCCATTTCTGCAACATTTTGTGACACTCTCAACCTGTTTTGCCACTTTTTGCTATTTTATCACTTTTCAATCTACTTCCCTGCCTTTTCACTACATTGCCATTGGCTCTTTTATTGCAGCATTTTGCCACTTTTAACCCATTTTTGATACTTTTTGCCCCTTTTTGCCTCTTTAACCAATTTTTTTTAACCATTCTTTAACCCCCTTTAACCACTTTTCCTGGCTGTCTTATCCCTTTTGTATCACTCCTTTATCCATTTTTTTGCAACTTTTCATCTGTTTTTGCCACTTTTTATTACATTTCTTCACCATTTTTGCCACTTTTAACCAATTTCTGATATACTTTCTGCCCCTTTTTTCCGTTTTTTTTTTTTTTTTACCAATTTTTGCCACATTTTAACCTCTTTTCACCACTTTTCCTGCAAGTTTCTCTCACTTTTTATCACTCCACAACCCATTTTGACACTTGTCACCCATTTTTGCCGCTCTAACCCCTTTTCACCACTTAATCTGACCATTTTTGCCAGTTTTGGTACATTTTTTAATATTTACTAAAAATGTTTGACAAGTGAATTTCTGTAAAAAAAAACAGGTCAGATGTTAAATCATTCTAAATCTATTTTAATATTAATTGTTTTTGGGGTGGATTTAACAGCTGCAGACATTTAAAGACAACAGATACCACAACATCTGCTTTTACTCCTTTTCTGAATTTAAAGATCTTCTGGGGGCCAGACAGGAAGCTTTGGGGGCCCTGATTTGGCCCCTGGGCCGCCAGTTGATGATCATTGCCCTAAAGCATATAGACGGGCAGACATTCCAAACGTCAGCCCTCCTTCATATTAAGTCCACATGAATTGATTTCTGAGGTGCAGAACTGTAACTGAAAGACGCTTAAATATTTTTAAATGAATGTAACTCAGAATCAAAGACATCACAATAACCTGTATAACAAATGTATGCACAGTCGGCCTCATGTATAGCTATAAAAACTACACTACAAAGAGTCAAGACGCCTGATTCATCCTGTTATCATCTCTCACTACTTGACCTGTTTGTTAATATTAGTCTGATTCCTGTTTTAATAACATCAACGTTAAAATTTGTTTCCTGCAAAAACAGGCGAGATCTTCTACAAAGGAAGAGGTACCAGAATATACACAGGACTTTTGTTTACATGCTCTGGAGGCTGTAACTGGCCCTCATGAGGTGGATTTGACAAGTTTTTGTGAGCGTGCTGCAGTTTTATCAGAGCTCTGTCTAATAACAATGGCTCTAACAATAACAGTGAAGCAAAAGTACCCCAGGTTTTGTCAGTGAAGAAATCAACTGCAGGAAGCATCTGGAGAGCTCCTCTATCACCAGGATGGGACAGACTCAAACAGACACACAAACATGTCGAACTCCATTTAAAATAGCCAACATTTTGGTATTTTTAGATCAGTTCAAAAACAGTATCAGGAAGGTTCATACAGTTATGTGGTAGTTTCATTAACTTGTCTTTACAGTATGCAGAATTCAGCGTCATACTATAACAGTGAAAGTACAGAAATCTTGTTTTGTGGGAGGAATGTGCTTCTGTAATTAATGACATGGTTTCAGATAACGAGCTTCCTGTTTATGTAGGCAGAAAGTTTATCGTGATGTTGAAGGGAGTTCATCTCTCATAGGCAGGAAGTCCTCGGATGCTTGTTGTTCTCTTTAAAGAGCTACAACATCAGAAACAGAGTTATGATGCTTTCAGTTCAGAGAGTTTATGAGAAAATCTTGTAAAAGATTGTCTGGAATCTGTGTGAAGTGAAACCAGTGGGAAAAATCTTACAATAAATTTTTTAAAAGTCTTTTCCAAGCATGTGAACCATCTCATATTAGGCTGGAGATACAAATAACATCACGTACGCCTAGGTCATCAGTGTAATTGTGAATACATTTGTTTATACATGATTTGTGTTACTGGAGAACTCCACTAGAGACTGCACTAGAGAGCTCAGGCTGTATACAGTTATACGGTGTGTGGGATGTAAACTATAAACACGGTAACAGTTACAATATTGTTGATTCAGATATCAGAACCAACATAATATTAACACCAGCTATAAGTAGTAACATCAGATCAGCTCAGACCATTTGCACTTTACTTCAACATCTTTTCTTCTGTGCGTGGGCCTGACTGTTTTGGTGTTGTGTCATGTTGTACTGTCGTATTCTAACATATCGTATTGTGTTGGGATGGTATGGTGTGGTATGGTTTGTTATTGTATCTAATATTATCGTGTAGTGTCATGTTGTAACATTTTGTACCACATCCAATATTACTGTATCATATTGTATCGTGTTGTGTCACGTCATACTGTATTGCACCATATTGTACTGTAATATCGTAAACAGGGCTTGACATTTACACCCGCCAACTAGCCAAACTTTGGTGGATTTCAGCTGTGGCAGTTACCAGATTGACTCCAACTAGCCACTTTAACCAGCTGCATTTTGGATTTTTTGAATTAAGTCAATGAAAAGCCAGTGTTTTAATATTAGTATAAACTTAATATGCATGAAAGAGGGAAATGGAGCACGTGCTTCATCTCATTCCAGATGTCCCCAATTTTGCACATACACGTAGTTTCCCAACAACAAAACTCTGGCAAGTAGAAATGCTTAGTGGCTAGTAACTGTTCAAAAACAAGTAGCCACAGTGGCCGGTGAGCAAAAACGTCAACATCAAACCCTGATCGTAAATATTCACCAGACTGAAGAGAATAAAGTGTTGGATGCTGAAATAACCCTCATCTATAGTCATGAGCTTTAGGTAATGACCCAAAGAATCAGACTGCAGGTACAAGCAGCTGAAATCAGCTTCCTCTGGCAGTGACTTAGCCTCACAGATAAGGTGAGGTGTTCAGAAATCCAGAGCTATCAAGGAGAAGAGCAGTGGAACCAGTGAGGGTGGTTCACGCAGCTCCACGGGGCACCCCTGTGGAGGTCTTCCTGGCCGAGTAGACTGAAAACTTGCCAGAGGGATTAAACATATCCCATTTGGTCAGAGAAAGACTCAATATTCCACCAAGAAAAGCGTTCAGTATGGTTCTTTGCTCTTCTTACAATAAAGAAATGTTGTCCAGTTCTGATGTAACTGCAACTACAGCTGTGTCCATGCAGATCTCTTCTAAACCACGTCTGTAGCTACCGCTTCCTTCTCCTCAAATGACGTTGATCGGTCTGGTCATTCCTTGACTAAGAATAAACATTTCAGCTTGAAGCTTTGCATGATGGATCCTTCTGATGACAGACATGGAAGCTGGCCAGTCCATCTGCTTTGCTAGGTTTTAAAAAAATTATCACATCTAAACCAGCCAATGTCAGTTTTTAAGGGCTAAAGAAGCCTGATAATGATACCAAGGAAAGATGTAATCACTCTTTTGTGTTTTGGACATGAAGAGCCGCGCTTATGGCTTAATAATTTAACACAATCACACCATGCAGCCATGTACACACACACATGGATGCTTCCCCTGCAGTGGAAGTGGGAAACATGGCAGCAGAGACTCTTTCATTGTGGTCAGACTTGGCCACCCATCACGTTGCCTTGCGGTGGCATCGAGTGGCAGCGGAGCAGCCAAAAGACTGCGGAAACATTTTGCCCAGCATGCTTTGTGGCCAAAATCAACAAATCATCAAATTTGCCCCAACCTTTGGTCTCGATACGAGTAACAACGCTGAATTTATTATGGCAACATCACATGAAGCAGTCATACCAAAAATAATACCTCACATCACATTAATATGCTCCAATGAGAGGAACTTCATGAGAAATTTGACTTGTTTTAACGTCACAAATGTCTGCAGTCTGTGCTGTTGCCCGGAGAAGAACTGTAGAAAGTTCAGTCTGGCACAGCCATGTAGGGAAATCCTGACCAAAACATTACCCTGAGCTAAAATTAGCCTCAATAGCTCCTCTTTGGCTTCCAGTAAAGGCTATTAACTCTAATACTTGCAGAAAAAGCTTGCACTTATATCTGAATTTACACATATATGACTGCATTTATGACATTTTCCACTCGATTTATCGTCACTGTGCACAGCTCAAATGATTTTTTTTTCTTTCTTCCTCTTTAAATTCTTTAAAAATAGGAGCTTGACAGACTGCCATGTGTAATAGAAGACAGCTGGCTTTGATTAACTTCCTGCTATATACTTTCATTGTATCAGCTCTCTTGGCCCGAGGTAAATGAAACCAGGGGAACAGCGCCGAGGGAATTGCACGTTTCTGTTGAACTGTAAAGAGGCAAACAAAGCGTTCAGTGTGGCAGCGGCCCGGCTCCAGGTTTCCACGTGCCAGACGGCGTGAGGGCTCAGAGACTTTGTCTTACTTGAGATGCAGCGACAGGAACTCCTACTCTGCTGTACTCTCTCGAGGGTTTCCTATTTATCTTTGAGGAGCAGGCTGAGGTCAAATAATAAATGTAAAGAATTTTTCACATTCCTTTGGAGGAGTAGATTCACTTTTTCATGAAATAACAAAGCAAAAAACTGTCAGAGGACTTGTCAGTCACAGAGAATAGAGCTCACCCATGACCCCACATTGTGAAACGTTTTACACTATACCCACCCAAACAAAAGGTTCACATGCTTATTCTTGGAATTTGACATCAGGTTCAAGGAAAATACAAAACAATTTCTGGTTTTCACTCCAGTGGAACTGTAAGAAAATAAAGGATCTTTGGCTGTGGGTCACAGTAATTTTCAGCAGCCGTTACTCAAGTGCTAACTATTCTAACCAATCACTAAGTGGTCAGTGTTGCAAAAAAAGTTAAATAACTTTTAAAAATCTGACTTGAACCCCATAACATAAGGCTTTTTACACTTTAAAAGGTCTATAAGATGGCAGGCTGACATAACCTGGCATGCCAGATGGATGCGTTTCACACATCCATCTGGAAAACCACTCATACACAGCGTTTGAGAAAGGGCAGAGCCTTTGAAAAAAAAACTGAGGTAATTGGATGAACATTCTGTCTGTCACATCTTTACGGGCCAATCAGAGCAACAAAGTTCTGATGAAACTGGCGCTTTAGCAGCACCAATGCAAATGTCCTCTGCCATAATTGCACCGGCCTCTTGTTGCTGTTTGCTTACGTCACGACTCCGACACTGCCCCTTGATGCTGATTGGTCCTGTCACTTTCTAACCAGGCCCAAACGGTTCATATGGGAGTTTTGCAAGATGCGCCAGTGAGAAACATGGAAACAGGCCGATCCATTTACTTTGCAAGGTTAAGGCTGATATGAAATCTTCCTGAGTTGCTCTTTCATATAACAGTGGTGTTTGCATCGATAAAGGAAAATAACATGAAAAGGTTGCAACAGAAGTCACAGTGTCACTGCAAAGACAGTTTTTGCCTTTATATCAATACTTCCTGTGAAAAACAATGCAGAAGTGTCATTACATGCAAAAACAATGGGTTGCATGATCTAATTATCATCAACAACCCCATTTTCTGCTGTATTCATAAATCAGCTGACACCATTCTTGCAGAACTTTTACAAAAGGGCAAAAGGAAAAAAACATTTCAATGACTTAAATGAAGGCACAAGTCCTATTATTAATAAGACATTGTCACAATTGATTGTTGAATTTTAATATTTAATTGCAATAAACCCTCTGAGCTATAAGCTATTTCTTAATATTTTTGTCCCACCTGGACTTGTTGTCTTAAAAAGCTTGTAAAACATCAATCCTGTGGTGCAAAGTCAAATACACAGTTTAACACAGATATCTTTTGAGAAATATGCAGGAGTGCATGTACAAAATGACTCACCGATGTCTAATGAGCCCCTGTTATATTTGACAGCATTTAAACAGCATTAAAAGTTCACATTTAGTTGTTGTCTCTGCCTAATTCAGTGGAAAGATTTTTTTAAGAAACTGTCCTTTGCAATGCTTTTACTTTGCAGTTTGTGCTGTCTTCAGATAAGGGCACTTTACTTCTTGCTCAGATACAAATCTGCTTTCTTTCAGAGAGAAAATAAGGAATAAAGGTATATCCAAAACTACACCATAAACTCAACCACAGGAACAACAGAGCTTCCTGAAGACAGAAATGTAAATAAAAACAGCTAAAAAGAACTGTAAAAAGTGAAATATTTGATTCAAAAAAGATGTGGATTACTTTTAACTTGTCCACTGAGTGAGTTTGTGAGTTTTTAAAGAGAAATCAGACTTTCAAGGTGCAGTGTAGTTCTTATTCATCATCACTGTGAGAGCAGGAAGATGCTATGGTGAGTAGCATCCAGCTGCTGCACTGCTAAAGGCATATAAGTGTGCACTAAAAAACTTAAATGTCTTCACTCCAGACCTTAATAGCATTGTGATTAGTTTAACAGCATTAGAACCCAAACAATGTCTGTCTTACTGATATATTATATCTTGGCAATCAACCCTTATTTTTAGCATTCATCTTCTTTGTTTTCATATGCATTTGTTTTTCTTGCTGCAGAATGCTTTGTGTGCAAGAAAGGTGCCATAGAAAAAAGTTTCTCCTCGTTATTTTGAACCATTTTACTTGTGTCTTTTTGCAGACTTCAGTCAGATATGATAATGGGAAAAAAAACAAAAACAAACCACCACTCTTCTATACTCTATATTCTTACACTAGAAACCTGAGGTTGAGGTAAAGTATGATAGCAACAAGCAGACACACAGGCATATCAAAGCGTTATCTTAATACAATCAAATTCACAAAGCTAAAGACAGAGAATCTGATTATTTATGCCTCCTCAGACCATCAGTCTGAAAATCTCACGCGTTGTATCCCTCAAATCCAACATGTGTTTAGTTTTTCCATTCACTCACTGATGATAGCCTGTGTGCATTAAGCTCTGACAGATAGATGTTCATCCCACACGAGCATCAACAAACGCAGCGGTCATCAGAATCAAGTTTGATGGAGCTTTAAATACTCGCAGCAAATGTTGGGGGGGGGGCATGAGATATAGGCCACATACTCCATGAATATAGGCCAGAGGAAGAGGAGGGGGGAAAGTGAGCGGGATACTTTACGTGCTAAATTAAACAGACAACTGTTACAGCCGCGGCTTATTTTAGCTCCTCCTCGGAGACCGTGATGTGTCTGTAGAGCTACACAATATCACTCATGACCACAAATGGAGCTGGATTTTTGGCATGATTTCAAGGCTCACGTGCCCCGCTCTGCTCTGATGGGACTGCTGGAGTAAAAACATGTACATGATGATGGAAAGATGACCCTGGATGTAAACATGCCATGCGATGTGATCGGGGTCGAAGAGCAGAACATCTAACAAAGGAATACTTACAACGTTTTTACTAAGACGAGTAATAAATCAGAGCTAAGAGAGCTGTAAAAGCCAGCCGACATCTAAACAGTGCTCCACAGGGTGAATAATTAATGCTTGAAGTTTAGAGTAAGGTATATGTCAAAGGGTTATGTTGACATTAGACCTGTACTACTGTTAATCTACAGACACTGATGGACTCCACTTGGCAGACAAAGAGAACAAAACTTTATCTGAATATTTTTTTATTTCATGTTTTAATTGTTTGATTAGTTATTAGCCATGCAAGCAGTGTGGCCCTTTGGATTGCATTAAGGATTGGAATACTTGCATAACAATAACTGCATGTTGATGATGCATGACAAATATGACTTGCATCCTTTACATTCATTTTAGATACATCAGCACACATGACTGTTGAACTAGGTCCTGGGTATAACTGCCACACCAGTTTGATACTGTCAGATGAAACTCAAGGTATATCAGCTACCAATAGCTATAATTACATATGATAATGAATTTTTGAACAGTGGTTTCAATTATTTCTCATATCTAAAAACTGAACTTGCACATCATATTTTTCTCACATTTGACATTAAAAGGGGACCTATTATTACCCTCTAAAGACGAGTTTATCTTGGTCTCAGAGGTCCCCAAAACATGCCTGTGAAGTTCGTTGCTGAAAAACCCTCCAGTATTGGATTTTTGCATGTCTAAAAAACCCTCTGTTTCAGCCCTGCTTAGAATGAACTGTTTCTGTGTCTGTAGCTTTAAATGTTACTGAGCTGTCTGACTCCGCCCCCTGACCATGCCCCCCTCTCAGGAAATGGATGTGGCTTAATGGATGTGGCTCTCATGATAAGAGGTAGGATCAGGAGAGGAGGGCTGAACTTTCTTCCAGGCGGGGAGGGCCAACCGAACCTGGGGACGGTGCTAACCCCCCACATGACATCATGAAGGGAAAATCCAAGAACGGCTTGTTTCGGCACACATTTTCTGAAATGTGTGTGTGTGTGTGTGGGGGGGGGGTCTGGTACCTGGGAGGATTGGGGGAAAAGCCAGAAACGGTTATTTTTGCATAATATGTCACCTTTCAAGCCCACTGTAAAAGTGTGGGAAACAAACTGATAGATGTGACTTGAAATTGATTACCTCTGATGTCAAAATTATAAGAGATTACTGGGATTTCAATGTCATATTTTTAATGTTAAATGAATGGTACACAATCTCAGAATTTAGTCTTCTGACCATCCAAGGCACTTTTACATCACATGACCTTTTCACCCATTTCATATTCACACACTAACCCACCAGTACTAATCAATCGCTTTTACACACTTGCACACTTGCCTCTATTTTTGGGGGTTCACAGTCCGTCTACATGTGAACTGAAGTAGCCGGGACTGAGCTGTCACCCCTCTGAAAGAGAGATTACTGACTCACTCACTGAGCCGCAAACGCCCAAACGTCCTTGCTGTCGTCAGTATGAGTTGACTTGGCAGCATTTAAGTTCGAGATTAATAAAAGCTGTCTAAAATTATCTAATCTCGTCTTCCTGGCTGCACTGGCTACTCTTCAATTTTCCACTCCCACCCTACATTACAGATTTTCCATCCTTGACGCTGCAGCAGTTCACTGATTTCCAAGGCATGCAGCTGAATAGTAATAATATTTAAAACCTTCAAACAATTTCACTGTGCCGTGACTCTTCCAGTAAATTGACAACCTGCCATAATAAATGCCAATTACTCAGATATGTCTTAATATAACACATTAAACTGGAGAATTTCTGCTGAAACCTGGTGGGTATTTTCTTTAAATGACTCATTCCTGCTCACACAATTGGCTCTGGTCATCTGGACTCGAATAATTTATCAGTCATCACTTCCCTGAACTGTTTTCCTCTCCTGACTGTGAGGTACGACTGAAGAAAAAGCCTGTGTGGAGTTTATTTGGCTAAAAATAACCAAACAAAGACCATCTGGAGGGCTGGTATGCTGTTTCCAAGCCAATGAAAACATGTTTAAAATGATCGACTTACATAATTTGAGGAGGAATTAGCTTAAAAAATCAGATTGAGCTATTAGCTTCTGTGCTGTTTACTTCCTGAATAGCTCTTGTTTTTTCAGCACTACATGATTTACTGAACGCCCCCTGATCCAGCTCCTTACTTGATTTCAGATGGTGTAAACTGAGCATGCCCGCTCCAGACCTGTTGTGCATGTGCATTAAGCTGAAGACATAAAACTTTACCTGAGCTTTATTGAGTTTAGCTGCAATCTGAGGCCCTTAAAAAGTGTTTACCTTATTTAAAATGACAACAAATGGGGTCGACAAATGGTCAGAGGAGCTCCAAACATGAGAGAGCTCAGAATAGCACATGGCCTGCCTCCACCAGCCCTCACGCATCAGGGCTTGAGCAATCAACCCTGACGTGAGGGTTTTCCATCAGCAGTGCCAGCGTGCAGCTCCAGTTGACACAACAGCAGCCCAGAAACTCCTGCTGTGACGTGAGCCTGCGTTTTCACTGCATGTACGAGGTGAGCGGAGGGTGGGGTGGGGTTAGGAGGTGGGGGTGCTTTATCCCCGGAGGATGCAGCAGAGAAAGCAGCTGGTTTCCATTAGCATACCTCTTCTGGGGAATGGGAGGACGGACTCATGTGGGCAGACACACAAGGAAGATAAACGATCCGATTGGTCAAGGAGACTCAAGCCTGCCTCAGAGAGGAGCCAGATCACCTCTGATTATGGTGATTCTCCTCTCAAGTTTAGATAAGAACCCTATGATGATGACGACTACTGGCAGATAGCTATCATGAAGGTCATAATCTTTGTCCCCTTTATTTTTCAGACACATCTGTAGTCATTTGGGTTATAAACAGTGACAAATATTGTCATTTTGGGTGCCACACCTTTACAGTCCTATGTGGCTGTTGAGTGTTTGTAACTCTAGGAATCTCACCTCTGCTTTTTGTCCCAAAATGGTAAATGAACTGCACTTACAAAGCACTTTATTAGTCTTCTAACCACTTAGAGTGCTTTAACGTGTCACATTTACACTGCATTCACTCACTGATGGAGGAAGATTTTATGTGGTAGCGCCGTACTGTGATCAATGCCACCTTTGCAACAAGATAGGTGGTGAAATTTCATCCCTGCTGGATATTCTACCATCAACTGTAAGTGGTATTATTGGAAAGTGGAATCATTTAGGAATGACAGCAACTCAGCCCACAGAGGACCCCCCCAATTCCCCCCAGTCTCGAGTTGTGCCTGTGATGGATCCTAGACCATGACTTCTGCACCTGACTGTATAACAAACATTGATTGAATAGTTCTTGTTTTCTATTTTTTCCCAAATAAAACCATTCATATAGATTTTTCAGCTGAAATTAGCAAAGTTGTTTCAATTTGACCACCCTTATATTTGTCCCTTTGTTACTAAACAACAGCCAGGAGGTGGTTAGCTTAGCATAAAAGCATTGAAACATGGTGTATCAAGTAGCCTTAAGTTAAAAAAAAATCATCCTACCAGCACCTTTTATGATTATATAAATTAAATAGGATAAATACTTATCACCCACTGGGAAACTAACTTGTTACAACAGCTTACAATAAGAAACCAATTAAATATAGTTAAAAATAAGTTTAAATGGATAGCTTGCAGACTACAGAAAGTACCTGAGCCTGGCCAAGGAAAAGTCAGACACACTTACCTCCATAAAACATTTTAGCACTTAAATCATCAGCATTAAGGGTGTTAGTAAGGAGATTTTGTTATTTTTGGACAGAGTCAGGTTGGCCATTTGCAGTCTCGGTGCTCAGCTAACTTTCTTCGAGCCAGCTTTATAAGAAACTTTAAGACAGAGACTTGAGTTGATCTTCTCATCTAACTCTCTGCATGAAAGCAAACAAGTGGCCTAGAAAGAACAACTCCAACGTCAGGATGTTATTAAAACTTGAAGCCCTTAACAAACCATCAGAACAGCAAAGTACAGCCCATCTCTGAAGTAAGGATAGCTCTTATGTAGGCTTTGAGTGTTTGTCTCAGCTAGAGAAATGCCACAGACTTTTGGCAGCAGAGAACCGTGTCTGAGTGATCATTCACTTGCCCACCCAGTACCCTGAAAATGTTTGGTTTCAAGTGTTGAAATGCTGGGTTAACTCTGACTACAAACTCTACTTTTCATGACTAACACGTCTGTTAAAACTCTGCGGGTTGAAACTCAGACAGAAAAGTGAAAATTAAGTTTAAAACATCAGATCATTTGATGCAGATTTACTGTGGAGCTGGATAAACACATGTAAGACATGACTTCTAACTGTAATGTGAAAGTTTTGTGTTTGCTAAACATGCTCAGTGTGATATACTCTCATTATAGTCAGAGTGGTTGAAGGAGGAGAGGCAGGCGTGGTAATGACAGCCCCCCTCAGTCAGCAGCTCAGCCTCCCACTGTGAAAGCGCCTGCAGAGCACAGCGAAGAATGCCTGTGAAATTTACAGGCCTGCAGCCGGCCTCCATATTACAGGAGGTGAAACACGGACGCTGCCCTCAAGACGAGGACCCTCTCTGAAGCAGCACAGCTAAATCGGAGAGGGACACAATAGAGGGACTATGTGACCACAAAGAAGACTCTGTTTCCTGCCTGTTTCTGCAGACGAACACTCGAGTAGCCTGACTGTTACCTTTAACCTCAGCCAGCAGGAGACACTCAGAACTTCACAGCATGTTAGCTGATCCAAAATACAGCTGCCACTTCTCCTACAGCGGCATGTGACGTGTGACAGACCCTGATTTAGGGTTGTCACAACACCAAAACTTTAACTTTGATGCTGTACTAGTGAAACAACATACTGGTGATACCTGTTTCTTATGCAGGTAACAGACATTTAAGTCCCAGAGACCACCATTGCACATTTCACACTGGCAATGTTTCAGTACCAGGTCATTATCATCATCTTGGGTCAAATGTCATCTCCCATCACATCCTATTGTATGGTATCATGACAAATTGCATGACATTGTGTTATATTGCATGGTATGGCATATCATTTTTTAACGTAATTTCATACCATATCATATCATACTGTAATGTAATGTTTGTCTGACTAGTCTAAAGAGGAGAAAATTTCTAGAAAACAGTCAAATTCCTCACAGGGTGGTTGTGTTAGCGGGTGTGACGTTAGCCTGATATACTCTCTGCAGCGTGGCTAACATTACAAGCTAGCACTGCCAGCCTTTGTTCCTCTTTGCAGGTTAATATCATGCTTTGATGTGCGGCCTCTTTTCACTTCGGGTGGAAGTTATACGTTAGTTCAACCCTCAACAGCCTGCACACCACTATATTTCCATTTATTCCTGCTACATGCACATTTGAACATTTTTATTCTGTTCCATCCTGCATTTGAGCCAACATTAGCATGTAAAGTCAGATGTTAAAAAGGAGCATTTAATTCAGTTTTTAGTTTATCTGCCCTTATGTGATGCAAGTACCCCCAACACTGCATACCGTAAATATCACATTGTACCATATCAGTTTATTTAGTCTCATTTTGTTTTACATTGTGAGAGACCCTGTAATTTCTCCCTTTTTTTAGGGGTTTAAGTGCAAAAATACCAATGATCAGTCTAACCACTGCTAATTATATGAATTATTAAAACCAAAACTGTTACTACGTGGAAAGATTTAGAAGTGGAGCCAAATGATCTGGCTGTATGAGAAAGCCATAATTCCCATCACTACAGTCAACATTTTAGGTGGAAAGTCCAAACTCTGATGCTCCAATCGAAAACAAACCACACAAGCAAATAACTCATATCACAAGTCAACACTGCAGAAAGTGAGAGTGATCAGGGTCATGGGAAAGATCAGCTGAGGACACAAGCAGCACATGGTCAACCCAAACACAACACAAACAGAGCCCGTCGGAGAGCGCTAAGACCAGAAAATCCAGCCTTACCTTCACGTAGGCGGTGAAGCGCTGGCACTCCTCCCTGTTGATGTCCAGGCTGATCTGCTGGCTCATCTGGCTGATCTGAGAGCCGCTCTGGGAGAAGTAGATCCTCGAAGGCTGGCTCTTCTGACGCTTATCCACATCAGCCGTCAGGTTATACAGCAAATCTGACAAGAAAGAAAAACACAGTTAGGCGTAATGTGAACTGACAGCGATGGTTATTTGAGTTGAGATAATCTTGAGAAACACGTGAAGTATGCAGGGTTTGGGTTTTCTGATGATTGCTATCAAAACAGCAGGAAGAGATAAATTATCGCTTATGAATGGATGTGAGTCAGAGGGATGATGGGAACATTTTCTGGTTGGATCATCTGATATCACTTTGACTTAACAAGGGCACTTTTTGTCATGTTGTTTATTAAAACTACAGTAGATTACGGAAGATTCAATGCTAAAATATTTTACATATTTGCATCCGTCAGCCAGCAAAAACATTTTAATTCAAAGCTATTTCATTTAGGTTATTCCTGCTGGATTTTGTTTTAATTTTGTTAATGCCCCTGGCATAATCCATTAAGATACAGAAATCTCTTTAGCAAGGGTGTCATGCAGTTATCACATTAAATAAATGACATAAAACAATAAATCAGCAATGATTAGCATTAAGCCATGAATACACTGGTCCAACAACCCTGAATATATCAACAGATTCTTCACATATATAATCTATATTTGTGAGTCTGAATATTCAGTATAAGAAGTGTTTTGGTGGCTGTAGTTCATTTTTTATCAGCATGTGTAGCCATATTATTGACTCTACACACCACCATTGGTCATCATGTGCCATAATTAACACTTATGTACTACTTTGGCTGTGTAAAAACTCTTTATAATGAGTTTCCACTGTCAATTGTACTTTGTTTAACATAACCCCCTTCTGCTGACTTTGCCGGGGCCCCTGCAGATTTATGTGTTGAACCCAGAGGTGGTAAAAGTACATGACTGCTGTGCTCAAGTAGAAGTACAGTTACTCTGGCTAAAATGTATTTCAGTAAAAGTACTGGTCTATAAATCTACTCATTAAAAGTAAAAAGTATGAAATTTAAAGTTTACTTTAAGTACTCAGTGCCGAGTAGCTACTTAAAAGTTGTAAAGTAAAATATGATCCTTCCTTATTGGCAATAACAACAATAAAATAAATCTCCAACCAGGTTGTTCAGGTAAATTCCAACTCAAACTCAGTGGATAACTTTGTACATGGTGCAAATGTGTCTCATGACAAAAACAACAACTCACCAGAAACATGACCAAAAGAACCCTAGCAGGGATTACTGCACAGCAGCCAACATCCAAAGTCAGCTAAACTCATATAAAACACTTGGGGCATGATGGGAAACTTGGAAACACATCCCCCCAGATTTGAAATTGCAGTGGCCAGAGTTAAGATCAGCTGGGCTGGCTGATTGGTGGGTGAACGGACCTTAATGCATAAGAAGAAATCAAAAGTTGATTGAAATATGTATTCTTATAGTGTGTTTTGTTATGTTATTTAACAGTCTATTTCAAAAAAGGAAATAAAATACAAGTCTAAAAAGATAGTAGACAAAATGGGGCAAGTGCTGCACAGGGTTAACAAATCATGGAAAAAAGTTTTGATAACAAATCATGTGCTTTTCAAGGATAAGGAGACAGAAATGAATGCAAAAGGAAAAAATGACTGTCAAAGTCCATAGTAAAATATGGACTTCAAAACTAAAAATCTAAGGCCCTCCGATGCAACGTTACAATCCTCTATATTGAGCAGGGATGTCTACAAACAAACCTACCATGGGGTAGAAGAGTACAAACGCATAGAAATCATCTAATACAAGAGAAAGCACAGAACCACTGAACAAAGTGGAGCACGCAGGAGAAACACTCCAAGAAAAGCTGGTGAAAAGTTATCTGCACTACTGACACACCAGGTTCCATCGGCTATATTCTGATTTATTTGGGTCTATAAACAGATATTTGGGTAAAAGTGAAGCTCACAGTCTATTATAGTTCAACTTAAGCAACAAATCTACTTCATGCTGTTGTGTTTAAGCCAGTAGGAGTTTGGATTGGAATCCCTCACAACCTCATGTGCTCCTCCATCCAAAAAAAAGTCGTTTCCCTCTCTTGAAGACAGACCTGACAACCTGCATGTTTACTTTGTACAAATCTGCACCATGATGTTATTATTGCAAACTTAATCCCCATTACCTACGAGTAAATCATGAGAAAGTCTGTTTCTTTTTCAGTCTCTGTGCTGCTGAAGTGTGCTGTAAAGAAGCCGCTGTTTAAGCCAGAGGTTCTTCTGCTGAACTGAGACTCAGGAGATGAACGGGCGCTGCTGTGGGATGTTACGGACCAAGAAATGACACACTTACATGGCAGATGTAAAAGCCACACAAAGGAGGAAGACGTAGAGGTCGTTCAATGCTTACCACTGGCTCAATGGAATTATGAAGGAATTAAGACTCATTCTGTGAGGCATATATTGTCTATCAGCTGGATGATGATAGCTGAAGGATTCAGAACTTAAGACATACTTCATTGGTATTTTTAATCCCAAGGACTGATAAAATGCTCTCATAAGGTGACTCAGCTCAGGCCAACATAAGGGAGGACAGGTTACAGCTACTAACAGTTCCAGGTAGCAGAAAGCTCTTTAAACTACATGAAATTTAATGTTGTAATTTTGGCAGCAAAGAAATTAAGATGAACTCCTCAGAATAAGCTTTTTTATTGAAGTTATTGTGCTGGATTTCCTACTGACAGCTTCAAAATAAAAAGCCTTTGTGCCGACATTTTTTATACAAGCTTAAGGTGAGCAGACGAGGATTAGCGTAAAAAGGAAATTAATTTTCCAGCTGACAGGCCAGAGGTAGTATTTCTGTGAAAGAAAACATTTTAACAACAACATTCTTGCTGGTCCCACCCCTGGCTGTAGAAAGAAATCCTTCAACTCTATTTTGGATTGAAAGTCATAAGCATGATGTCAAATGTTACGAACATTTCCGAGAAAACCATACATGGGCTTCTGGCCATTTAAACGCCATGGCTCTGAATGAATCAGCCTCAGTCTGTAGTAATGGCTTCAAGAGGGTGTCACACTGGTAAAACAGTGGGAAGGGTGGCTAACACACACCCCACTTGGACCAAAGCCTCACTGTTTCCTCGCTCCAACAGAGAAAACGCCGTGAGCTCACTCCAGAGGAGGCAAAGGAAGGCTTCATCACCAAACACATGCTGCTGCACTTTCCATGCAGTTCTCCAGACGCCTAAACAGTGAGGCTTTATTCCTGAGAGCCAGGACGCAGTCATTATGTAACGACAGAGCTCCTGCTCCCCCGGGGGAGTTGTGAGTGACCACACCCAAACACTGGAAACACGGGACCGCACCTCAGCACTCAACAGGCACCCCGCCCTCCAGCCAGTCAGCGAAGGCTGAAGGGTCGGCCAAACGCACCAAGGGCCAAAGGCTAACCACACTGACTGTCTCAGAGCCCGTGGAGAATTTTTCAGTGGGATTATGTTTACATTTTACCAAATTTAAAAGACCAAAAGTTCAAGAAGGAGGAATTTCAATTCCTCATAACGCAGAATGACGGGTAAAATGTACTGCATTTGAGGTTCACTGGGCTTGGATGTTGGCCGCCAAAACATACAACACATAACTCGTACAGCAAGGGCTGCCCTCTTAACATCAACAGTTACAGTAATCAATCAAGAAGGCTCAGTGTTCACCCTTCGCTGCTCATAGTAAGGTCTTTAAATTATCTACAGAGGTGAAAAGAAAAAAAATTAAATACATTTAAAAAAGAAAATTCTAATTAAAAATCAGATTTCTCATGATACTTTCCAGCGGTCATAGGATGTTAGCAGGGTCCACAAGCTAAGCTGTCTGTAGCTTGTTTTATATTAGGATGCCATTAATGCTAATGCTTACTTTTTCTCTTTTTCATCAGAGATACAAAGATGAGCACAAAACAAAATAACAAGTATTAAACTTTTTTTAAACAGGTGCTACAACTACCTCAACCTTCTTCTGTTTGGCTTACTGCACTAATCACAACAATCACACCTTTACTCATCCCCTTGCAGACATTCATTTTTCACAGTTTATGTTAAACCAACATCACTTTTGACTCTTTAACCCTTTGTTTGACCTCCGTCTTTGTTACCAGTCCTGAGCCAGGTGGTAACAAATGGGGGCTCGTCCGGGATTCCTAATGCTGGGTACAGCATATACAGATAAATGTGATAAATACATAAATAATCAGATTTTGGTTGAAGGTAAACAGAAAACTGAAGCAAATTCAAGTTAAAAACCAGGGTAAAATGAAATTCAGACAGAGGGCAGGAGTCTTCCTGCAATGTTTGGTAAAAACAAGCTATTCCTAGATATTGGATGCCTAGGACTTGTACTTTTGTTACCATGGTATTGAAACAGGTATCAATTTCATTTGACTCAGTACTTCTTAAACTGGGGATCACAAGCCACAGCTCAGGGGTCTGCGAAATAATTTAAAACGAATTATTAAAGTAATTCCATTTCATTTAAAATCAAATAAATACATATAGGGACCACAGCACCATAAAACAACCATACTAAACCAATGACTCCCACATCAGTCAGCTTTAGGCCAATAAAAACCCAGATATGATTGTGACATATCACATAAATCTATCACTCGTTACACAGCAGTCACTTTGCTCAGGACACATTTGGTCTGCAGGTCAAGCTAGCAACAATGGATAAATATTTAAGAACGTCCACTTCATCAAGTGATGCTGGGCCCAAACCAGCTAAACTGAGAAAATATGATGACAGATATTTGGAGTTTGTTTTTACTGAGAACAGCGACGGAAGACCAAAATGTGTTGTGTGTCTTCATGTGAAACCATGAAACCTGCAAAAGCTAAAGAGTCATCTGATAACAAAGCATGCAGAGTTTAAAGACAAAACAAGTCTTTTTGCGACAAAAGGGTGAGAAATACATCCACCAGAAAACCTGAATGGTGAACCTGCCAACCTCAAGAAAAGCACAGAGGGCTTCTTATTTGGCTGCTCAAAGGATCACCAAATGTAAGAAGCCACACTCTATGGGACAAGAGCTTGTATTTAGGTTGAAGAGTTTAAAATACAGCATCTAGGAGTACAACTGGCAGTTAACATATGTTTAATCAGTGTGAGGGTTATGTGGGGGGACTTATGATGTATCATGCATGATAGCCTTGGCTATACAATAGGATACGATACGAGGCATGACGATACGAAACTATTTGTCTTGGTCTGCATTTCTGTACACATTTAGATGCCTACCCAATTAAATCAATAAAAACAATAGAAACAAAAAAATCCACAGAACAGAGAAGCACATACCACTGTAAACCACAAATAAAATATATCACACATTTCTCAGGCATACTTATAGCCCTTTCAGTGTGTACTGAACACTTCTGTAATGCTTCCTTATGGATTTATCCTCACCTAACTGTCCGGGCAGCTGTTTCCCCCTGAAGCGCATACACACGGTGACATTGAAACAGTTCTGGTTGTGCTGGCCCTCGTGGCACTGTGGCACGGTGATGTTGATGGTCACAGGCAGGAAGATGGAGACGTCCACCGTAATGACAGGCCGTGTTCTGCAACCACATTGACCCACACAGGAACACAGAGAGGGAGAAACTTGAAATTAAGACGAGTCAGAGGTAGCAATGACATCCTGCTGTGTCATAAAGATGTAGTTACTCACCGCAGCAGCACCACACTGTCTGACATGAACGCTCCAATTGTGACATCTGAAGCAAAGACATAATCAAGACTGATTGGATATGACACGAACACAACATCAGCTTAAAGCGCTCTTTACACCTGCAAATCCGAAACAATGCACAGAGGACTGAAAGTGTCATGCTGTCTGAGTCTGAATGCCAGCAGAGGAATGCAGTAAACAAGATGCCTCTATCACGAGTCTTTGCCCTACAACTGCAAAAAACTGACTGTCAGAAAACCTGGGGCTGCAAAACCAAATATTGAACATTTTTCTTTCCCTGTTTTTGAGACATTTTTTTGATCTGCTTTGGAAAACTTTCATCTCATCTGGTTTGAACTTACCTGTGTATCCATTGCCATCCATGTCCACGTCGCCTGAGATCGACTGTCCAAACATCTGCAGACCAGGACTGACGCTGCGTCCAGACAGTTTCTGTAACAGATCATACCAGCTGGTAAATAACACGTGTGAGCCAGCATGGAGAAGAGAACAAGAACAATGTGTTTCCTTTGCATTTGTTTTCCACTCAAATTTGACTGAAACGAGATGTTTTTGTAGCTTTAAATTAGGAAAGTTTGTCATTTATGGCAATAATAGTAATAACTGTACAGCACATTAAAAAAAATTCTTTCCACAAAGCAGCAGTCCTGCTCCAAACAACTTGATAATCATCAGGAAAATATTTAGTTGTACACAATTAAAAACAAGTGTTGGCTAAAATATGTACAAGAAAAATCCTTTTTCAAGTTTACTTCTGGAACCTTTGTTATGATTGATGCCACATAAATATAAACTGATTTACTGATTGAAAATATGATTACACAAAGACTGTTCATATAAGACTCTTTTTCAGATATTTATGAGCTGCTGCCTTTGCTTTCTCTTACATAGGAAGGTGAATAGAGTAGGAGAGTGGGTGAGAGACAGGGGGAATGACAATGGAGAAAGAAGCCACAGGTCAGACTTGAACCATATAGTAAATTCCATAAAACTTTGACTTAACTTTTATACTACCACGCTGAGTATTAACCCACTGGACCCCATGGGATCACATGGGTTGTTTACAATATCTCAGGAAATATTAGATGAATCTTTATGGAATAAATTGTGATGGACAGCTTACCTTTTTGCCACTCTATAAAATGGATGTTGGCATTTATATCCCTTCCAGAATATTTTTAATCGAGGTGCAAAGTGCTTTGTTTATTCGTAGCTTTGATACTACGAATCCACATAGTTAAATCTATGATAGCATGGCTATTTATTATGTTTGTTTTTCTACATAAAACTTAGCAATCTTGCTAGCTGTCCTGCATTTTGACACCGGAAGTAAAAGACAGCAACTTCCTGTTAGCCTGTTGGCCAATCACAATGCTCCAATTTCTTCTTTTATGGTGAAAGCGACCAATCAAGGCAGGCCAAAGACAAAAAAGAGGCAAGATATTTATCTGCCAGTTGGAAAGTTAAGAAAAGAAATATTCCTCTATGGCCAAAATAATGAAAAGAGGACGTTTGAGCTCCTACAATGAGATTAATGAGCATTTTACACACTTGAATACCAAAAGGGTGCAAGGGTGAATTAGTTTTACAGAGATAAATGATAGCAATACTTTCAGTCCTAGGTTTATTATTAAGTTGTTATTTATTCTCCTTATAGGCAAGGCCTGTAGGAACTTCATAAGATGTAAAAAGGCTTGTTTATTGTTGATCTTGTTGATCTCTTTCTGGTTAAATTACTTTTGATACATTTATCTGACATCCTAGCAGCACTCATGATAGTCTAGATCGTCCTGAAAAAATATCTGTCTGTACCTTTATTGTGCTTAAAAGGGTTGAGATTCTAAAGGCATTTTAATATAAAAAATACAGGTGGACCAAAAATAAAAGAAATGTCTTGAGCCAGATTCCATGTCTGTACTCAAGCAGATCCATCTTGCAAAGCTCCAACGATGAATGTTATGTAGTTTACTAACTCAGTGGCAGTGCAAGCCTAACCTTGCAAAGCTGATGGACTGGTCAGACTGTCATCTTGTAAAGCTCCAATCTGAAACGACTGTGCTGGTCTGAGAATGGACGGACCATGCAACATCATTTTAAGAGAAGAGGCGGTAGCTACAGGCTGGGTTTAGTCATACTGCAAGCTGTTAAACAATGATGACATGTGTAGAGAATAGCTCAGATGTAGCTATAGTATTGCAGCAGTTTGTTAATCAGAGCTGGACAACATTTCTTTATTGCAAGACCAAAGACCTGCACTGAAGCTTCTTATGGTGAATAAGTACTTTTAGCCCTCCTGACCAGCCTCAGCACAAGTTTGCAATAATTACGGGCTGGGATAAGTTGTACTGCAAGCAAGTAAACAAAGCAACCTGTGTAGCCATCAGTTCTGATATAGCTACAGCGTAACCTTGTAGTAGTTGGATTAGTCAGATTCTATGTCTGCATCAGGCAAATCCCTCTTGCAAAGCTCCAATCTGATCAAACGATGTTGCCAGGTCTGAAAATCAGCGTCATTTTAAGGAGAACGAGGCGGTAGCTCTGGCAGGGTTTAGTTGTCCAGGAAACCAATGACAATAGCTGCTGCAAGTGTAGCATTTAGATTGGACGTCACTGTATCATAGCATCAGTTTTATCAGAACTGGGCCACATTTCTTCATTAAAACAAGAGCAAAGAGCCACACCGACACTTTCTTGGTGTAGACCGGCCTCAGCTTGAGTTTTATCCACCAACAAGCTTCACCGTTCATCAACTATGTAGATCTGTAGAGCTTTGGTTACTTCTAGAGCTGCACATCCCTCCTACCTCATGTTGTCTCATTGCTCTGATTGGTCTGTAATGAATGTGACAGAACATTCGTCCAATCACCGTTTGAGAAGTTTTTGAAAAGTCCTGCCCTTCCAAAACACTTTGTAATAAAGGTTTCCCAGATGAATGTGAAATATATTTAATTCCATGAACGCGTGAAACAGATGAGTATGCCATCACACACTTATTTTAGAGGGATGAGGGGGGTTGTAGCACTTAAAAACACATTTGAATTTGAAATCTCTTTGCATTTTCTAATACAGTGATATAATACTGTTCCTGCAAAGAGCTACAAAAACTACAGTGATTTAACTTTCAGGCTATATTGCCCAGCTCTAAACAAGATGTTGGAATCTGTTCTTGTACTTCTTGCAAAAGGAGGATAAATTTAGTATAAGGGTAGATATGTTTAAAATCACGACTCAAAATTTGTAGAAATAGGTCTGTGTCATGTGTGCAACTGCATTAGACTATTGTCATTTAGTTTAATTTAATCAATTGAAAAGTGCTTGGTAAAAAGTGTAAACCTGCATCAAAAAGAACTAACCAAACAGCTGAAGAGGGAAGATATTTTCCCAGGAAGAAGTGCTTCATTTGAGGCTACGTTGGTCTTCTGTGTGTTCCTGAGGCTACACCACCACCTGTGACTTTACCACACGTTACTCAGCTACCTCAGTATGCAAGGTGAACATATGGTTTTCATCAAAGTCTAACACATTTTGGTGTAGCTACTGAGAAATAACAGAGGGAAAAAGCAATCTTCCTTTGCTAACTGTGACTAAACAAGAAGCATGTCCATGATGTTTGTATACTGTGTGATACAAGAAGTTCTCACCATGGAGTATTTACTGATGATCCCTGCTGCATCCCCATGGTAGATGTAAACAGCCCCGGCGTAGTCGTCCTCTTTCGGTGCTCCGATTGCTACATCTGAGGACACAACCAGGGCACAAACAGCGTTTTTTATGAGAAGTTACCGAACATAATTGCCTGCTTGTTTTTGTGAATGCCTTCTGTTTACTCTCAGCTGGCCAGTGCCTGGGAAACAAGCAGTTACAGTAAGACTCTTAATGGACAATTAAGTGTTGTTAGTGGCCATAAAAACTTGTGCGACCTCTGAGAGAGTGGAAACAAGACTATAAAGCGCTGGCAAGAGAAAACAACGTCTCCTTATCCCATTTCCACCACAAGTCCATATATAAACTTTCCTTTTATAAACCAAAACACCTCCAGGTCATGTAGTGCACATACCAAAGCAAATAGCCTATGGTACAAGAATGGCACCATTTCTGTTGTAATTAACCCATTATGAAGATGCAGAATTTAGAAACCCAGGGGGAATAAAGATGTATTTTCCTATTTCTACAGTAGTTCAAATTAAATGGTAGCAGTCAGGTTGTAAATCACACATTGTCAGTCTGAATCCCAGTCACTGGGAGAGTGATGAGTTACAGGATGAGTTATGCCTCCCAGCTGCCATCTTTCTCCACACACATGCTCACAAACACACACAAACATGTGCCATGCTGCAAGCCTCAGAGCGTGTATATCTCCCACAGAGATGAAACCGGGCAGCAGCTTCTAGTCTCGAGTTTAAGACGGCTCAGTGCCAGGAAAAGGGACAGCTAAATGTATGTCTGTGTCTGTGTTTGTGTGGATAATTTGCTGTGAGTGTGAAGGGGGGACTCTGTGCACACAAGGTTAAGAGAGGGCAATATTTTCTAAAGATTCCCCCTCGCTGCGGGGTAATCGAAACAAAATGCCTGTGAAAGTGGAGGGTTTCGTTGCACCTCCTGAGCCCCTCCAACAGACAACATTTCCTCATGAGAAATACAAACTTTATGACTTTACTTCACGCCAGACAACGAAGGAAATAGCTGCGTTGCATGACTACAAGACAATGTCACATTAGTAGGTCTGAAAACTATAGAAATGTGCTCTCCATTGTCTGGATTATCAATTTATAGACCACAGGAGGATCATTTAAAGACTTAAACATGCAAACACGACCGCCAGCTGAGCTCTGACCTTCCAAATGGCTGCCTAGAGATGTTTTAGTGGTTAAAGAACAAAAGTTTTGAATTTAATAGCTGTTGTGTTGTTGGATCATTTAAGGACTTTTGGCATTTTAGCTGTAAAGCAAAAAGGGATTTTTGAGTATGAAACTTCCCCAGGAACTAGGAGTGTTTATTGGGAATCTGATGCATTTTGACAACCGGAACCAGGGTCTAAATTTAGTTCTGGCGTAGAAAATCTACCCCTAGGTAGGACTTTCCAAAGGCTGAGGAACTTTTTTAGGGTGTGGACTGCAGAACCTTTGCACCCTACTTTAGCAAGCATGTTGCTTTACCTCGTGTTCTCATGGTGCTATCTGTGTTGTGCTGTGTCATTGGCTGCTGTTAGCTGAAGCTGAATTGTTGAATTGTTTTAAAGGTCACATATTTTACCCCTTTAAGACAAATTTATATTGGTCTCAGAGGCCCCCAAAACATGCCTGTGAAGTTTGATGCTGAAAAAACACTCCAGTATTGGATTTTTCTGTCTAAAAACCCTCTGTTTCAGCCCTGCTCAGAGCAAGCTGTTCATATGTCTGTGGCTTTAAATGTTAATGTGCTGTCTGACTCCGCCCCTGGCAGCGCCCCTCTCAGGAAATAGATGTGGCTTAATGGATGTGGCTCCTGAAGGAGAGAAGCAGAGGACCTCAGAGGAGAGCAGGCATCATTAACAACAGACTGACATTGATTAAGCCAGATAAAGAATAAAGGAGGAGCTGGGGTGGAGGATGTTGCAGAAGGTGGCTTGCAGAGGGAGCAGTAAAGATGAGGCAGGCTAGAGCAGCTTAAACAAGGCAGCATGACTGTGATTAGCCAATTGCATCAATATTTCTTTTTTGATTTGAATGCAAGGGTTTCTCAGTTGAAAATGGAGCTCCACACAACTGATAGAGCAGTAGTTATAGCTGTAGGTAGCTGGCCCCCTGTTGCATGCTCCGCTTATGTCTTGGCAGCTCCTGTGCAGCCGTTTCAGGAAAAGCATGGCCCAAAGTCTTCACACAGAGTACCCCACCAATGTCTTCAAATTTCTTATAATGTTTCCCAACACAGCAACACAACCACTGAGAGTAAAACTCTGACAAGTGGAAACTCTATGGTAAGAAATGAAAATTAGCATAAAAAAATCCAATTAAAATAACAACTACAATTTACAATTAACTAAAATCTGACAATAACATTTGGTCTATTTGATATTAAATCCTTGGCATCTATGTCTTCATTAGTAAAACATCTGTTACCAGGTTACCATACTTATTTACACTGTCTTACTGAAACAGCTGAGTCAAGGTGTCTGATGTGCATAATCTCCCCAGGATTTTAGACCCCATAGGAAATGAAGACAACAGCAGACCACAGGAACCATTAGTTTCTTAAAGAGAAGTTCCTAGGACTAAAAGCCCTGGTACTTTTGGTTAAAAAAACACCTCAAATCAGTCCTGTCTTTCTAAATGCAGACACCCAATCATAAAGATAACATAAAAGAGTAAAGTGTATTACTACCAAACCCATCCATCTTCCTCCATTTAGCCAAGGTCAGGTCATGTGGCAGCAAGCAAAGTAAGCCAACCCAGACATCTCTCTCTCCAGCAACATTTTCCAGTTCCTGCTGAGGGATTCTGAGGCGCTCCCAAGCCAGATGGGATATATAATCCCTCCAGTAAGTTCTGGGTCTGCCCTGGGGTCTCTTCCCAGTTGGATGAGCCCGGAAGACCTCCACAGGGAGGCAACCAGGAGGCATCCAGATCAGATGCCTGAACCACCTCAACTGGCTCCTTTTGAGCAGTGGCACTACTTTCCCACAAAATAGTGCCAAATCCAGATGTTTTCTGGGTAAAAAAATAAAACACTTCACAAATGTTCTAAATAGTGTACATTTGAGCCAACATTGTTTTTTGGCCAATTTTTGCCCAAAACTCGCTAAATTTCATGGAACAACTGTTTCCGTCTGAAGAGTTGTATGGTCTAGCTTCCTTGCTGGTGTTCCAAGCATGTTCGGCCTAAAGGAACAATGCACATTTTGATCTCCGGAGGCTAATGCCACTACTATTGTCGAGAACCTTATACAACCAAATTTTAAAAATACAAAAATATCCCTTTCAGTACAAGAGTGTATATTGTATTTATAGTTGCAGAAAAAATAATTATGCATCTACGGCCTTTCAATTATGTCTTTGCAGTAAAGTTCACTGACCTTGATATCCGTCGTCATCTATGTCTCCAATTGCCGTAATGCATTCTCCAAAGTGTGCATTGAAAGCATTGTCCCCGCTCAGAATGCCCCCCTCTTCCATCACACCCTGAAAAAAGGAGCCACAAGATTTATACAGTGAGCTGGCAGAGGACAAAAGTAAACTGCTGCAGAGAAATTATTGCTTCTTTTCTCTGATAAAATTCTTTGGCTTCGATTGCGGTCAGCTGGCTTTTATCCAAACGATTAAAACCACCAAACATGCAGTCAACTTCCTCCTTGCAATAACTCATAAATATAAAAGGTACAAACAGAAGCTTGGATAAAATAATCCCTCCCACTCCCACTATGCTCTGCTGTTTAATTTAGTAATCATGATAACAAACACAGGGGGAAAGAAATCAAACATGAGCGAGGGGAGCTGAAAATTCAGACAATAATAATGGTATAGAAATGTAGAGGACATAAAATAAATATGTAAGTTATGCTATCATGTTCCCACACACTCACGTTGCCCTTGCTGAGGTACACAGACACCTGGCCCTCGTCCCGGAGCTGGCTGTGCATGGGAGCCCCCACCAGCAGGTCCGACAGGCCATCCTGGTTCAGATCAACTGCACACAATGAGGAGCCAAAGTAAGAGCCCATCTGGAACCAAGCCGAGCCACAGAGCGAGGGGTCAGATCACAGACACTTCTTCACTTCATTGCATTGACACATGAATCACGCTCCTACTTCCTCTGTAATATCTGCAACTTTTAAAGGAATATTTACACAACTTATGTGCTAAAGCTGCCCTTTATTCCCCCTATATGGAAAGCATTAGCTACCTCCCTGGCTTTGGTTACCGCTGGTTCTTCTTTAAATCGCTGTTACTCAGACATAAACATAACATTTCTGACAACAAAGCAATTAGAGCAGCATGTCTGTGATGCATCATAAGAGTTAACCACATGATCCCTGCGGCAGATTAGGTTAAATATAATGAAAAGTTCAGTAAAATACGTGCTGCAGAGTGATTAAAAACAGAAGGGGAATATACAACCACATCCCAGCTCATACCATTTTCCCTGAGGCTTGAAAACTCTTCACCAAAGACGAACCATCGATTTTGAAAATGTAAACCTGCGCAGGAGAAAAACAAATCACTGCAGCAAGAAAAAACTTTAATTCAACAGCTGGAAAGACGGCAGAAAGATAGAATGCCTACTTTTCCACTGCCGCTGTGCTGAGGCGCCCCTGCAGCGATGTCGATCACATGGGGAGAAGAGAAGTGTCCGGCTGTCACGGCGTAGCCTGGAGATGCAGAAAACGATCGGTCACAGCTCTTATTTTCTCATAAAGTTGAGATTTAAAAAATGTGTCTACTTCTTTCGGGTGCTCACCCAGGTAGCTGTATCTGTGGGAGTCGATGTCATCTTTGTTGGGGCTGTAAAACGAGTCAGATGTCAGGTTGTAGACCTTGATTGTCCCGGTCCAGTAGTACGACCCTGGAGCCCCCATCACCACCAGCTCCTGAGAATAAAAAACACCACATATTGGTCAGAGCATGGCGTCCAAACTTTTTCCACATACACATATATATGCAGATGGTGTGGCCGATTTCATAAACCTCCCCTTGAGGATATTAAAGATAATTCAAGATAGTTCAAAGATGTTGTCTTTTATACAATAAAATATATATAAATATAAATATATAAATATATATAAATATAAATATATAAATATAATATACACTGGTTGGCCCTAGCTGTCACTGCCCCTGGTATACCATTGGTATTGCTTTTTGCTGCTGTAATCCATCATGGCATTATAAATCAAATTACTGTTATTATTTTGGTTGGCAGTATGTTTACTATTTACAGAGTAGTCACTGAAAAAAATTAAGTTTGGCTTGTCAAAATGTTTGTCTACAGAATTAACATGGCAGCACCCCTCTGTGATGAAACTAAGTAGTACAATACATTTAAGTACAAGCTTTACATTCTGATAGGGGCCATATTATTTTATTTTATTTACGGAATTTGCTGCGGGCCAACCAAAAGTGGACCGCAGGCCGCATTTGGCCCCCGGGCCATAGTTTGGACACCCCTTGGTTAAAGGATTTAGGGAGATTTCCTCAGACGGCAACATCATCTCCATGAAGAAGAGACAGTGGCACGATATGAAACAGTAAGCCTCTGTGCTGACATGCATGTATATCTTTGCCTCAGTAAGAGCAACAGCTCTGTGTTTGAACTTCAGTGTCAATATTTTTGATCCTAAACCCTTCTGACCACAAGTGACCTCAAAAAGATTGAAATAGCAGATAGGATGTAAAATTACAAATAAAAAGACACAAAAACAATCAAGAAAAGAGTCCAACATGGATATAAATAGAGTTAAAAATGGAAATATGAAGGTATTCAAATATTTCAGATATAAATCCCCATGTCAAATAGCTTGATCCCGATAAGAGGGAAAATATTTCTTCTGTAGAGGGAAGGAGAGCAACAAAATACCTGCATCATTTAACTGATTTATAATTTTTATGTACTTTTCTGTCTTCACAGCAATAAGAAAACGTCAAAAAAAGAACAACAGAGATTTTCTGGTTAACCAGCAGCCACAGACTGGTTTGTGCTATCTGCTCTTTAACCACACGTCCAGATGGCGTGCCAGCAATGGCCGCCGGCTTTGAAGTGATGAGGAATTCAGAGAACAGTGACAGCTGTAAAACGAGTCTGCCGTTAAAGCGAGCAGATCAGAACAATAAAGATGCTCCAGTTTTCAAATACACTCAGAAATCTGCTCGGCTCTTCCTGCTTCTCTCAGCTGATGTTATCCGTGTCGCAGGATGTTTAGACACCAGTGAGAACTCAAACAAACCAAACAGCTCAGAGAAGACCTTACTCAGCAGTCCTTCTCTCCTGAGCCCTGGTGTCAAACATCTGGGCGCCACCAGGCGCACGCTCCGCAGTTCAGACAAGGATAGGGTCTAACAGTCAGACGTCTTTTCTCTGAATTCTTCACATTCTTTAAAGTATAGGGGGGTTCAAATACTTAAACAGATCAACACTGACATCCACAGTCAGGGAGAAATGAGCGTTTGATGATTCAGTGTCTGGTTTGGAAACAGACAGTTCACTGTGGAGTCAATCATCATGAGAATCTTTGGCGTTCCTGAAGTTAAAGGTCTTTTCACATACTTTTTTTTTTTAACAGATTCAGTATGACAATTAATGTAAGGGGAATACATATTTATACAGAAATACATCACCTTTACAGCTCATAGTACAAAATCTACATTATTATACAGGGCCTATTAAAAATATTCATCCCTTTGAATGTCTTACCCTTTAATTTATTTCATAAATCATTCACAGTCAATATAACTTGGCAAAAAATAAAAACACACACACAAAAAAAACCCCTAAATATTCCCCTAGCATGAGTTTAACATGTCAGATTATGAGTTAACATTGTAAATTGTGAGTCTGAAAGGTCAAAATATGAGATTAAAGTCAAAATTATGAATTAAAAGGTCTGAATATTATATAAAAAGTCAAAAATCATAAGTTTAAGTCATACCTGTGACAAAATTGAAAATATCAAATGAAAACACAAACTAATTTCTTTCCCACAATCCTGACTCTATATCTTCTTATTTTTTTTCTTTCTTACTTCTTATCTTTTTTCTTCTTATTTTACTCTTTACTTTTGTGACTTAACAAGGATATTCTGATCATCAAGGTTAAATTTACATTTTTAGACTAGCAAAAATCTGCAGACCTCATACCAGTGGGCAATTTATAAAACAATTATGATATGATCTTGCTGGCCATGTATAACTGTACGACAGGCCGGATTAAGTGCCCAGGCCTTGAGGTTGACCCTCCTGATGTAAACCATTTCAGGATAAAACCACCACAGCAGCCACTATGGGCTCTGTGTACAAATCACTTCTGCATTCGGCATTAGGCCGCTCCCAAACTTCCGGTTGGGAGATTGAACGCAGATGAAAACGGCGTATGATGGCAGATTTGTTGTGGCTTACTTGCTGTTTGCATGAGTTACCCAAGCTGACTGTCAATGAGGAGTAAATTTAGCTGAAGATGTAGATAGCACACAGCAATGGTATCCAGAAGTGCTATTAACCCATTTTTGAAACATCATTTTAGCATGTTTAGATGCCATTATGACAAAGAACAAACACAAACAACAATTGAAACAAACAAACAAAAAAAAAGACCTGACGAATAAACACGGTATAGGACGGTTTAGATACTGTTTTGGCTTAGCACGTATCGTTGGATGGAAGTTGTAAAGCGGCCTTATTTTCCTCTGGAAATACGTCACACCCTGTCGTGCATAGAGCCTATTCAAGTATCTGTCAGGCTACACACAAACAAACAACAATAGAAGTGATACAGCTCATTAGAAGCTCTCCTCCTGATCAGAATAATCATCAAGAACAGTCCTGCTGCATCAGAAAGAGTCCCTACAATCTAAATCCAGTCAAATTGGTAGCCCAAAAACAGGATTGCATCCATAAAGATCCACGGACTGGTTTGTATAATTTAAATGTCTCATATGCTGCAATAATGTCTTTTTTCATGCACTGAAAAATATCAACCCACCTCAATAGCTTTTGGAGACTCCAGTTTGAAATACCTCAGACTCTTCCTCATAAAAACAGTCATAAAATCCTCATTTTCTGTTCTATTGTTATCATCTTAAACCTGAACCAGCTCAGACTTCATGTTTTAGTCCAGATTAGTTTTCCAGCTAATACCTCCCATCTACAGTCATCTGCAAGCTCTGTTTCACAATACAGATTCACAAGAAAAAAACATTTTGTTCTTTGTTGTATTACTCAGTACCAGTAGCAGATAAAGTGAATCTGACAGAAACTTCAGAGTGTTACCTTTCTATAGTCACCTTGTTTGTGTGTGTACTCCACATGCTTCAAACACAGCATGCAATTTAATTTGTGTATTCCTGGATAGGCATTTTAGACTAATTTTACACAGAACTCTAAGCGGTTTTTAATGGTTTAACCCCTTAATTTTCCTAGTTTATAAGAGCATGCAGAACAAAAGGCATTATAACCACTAAAGTATGTCCAGAAGATTTTTTTTCCCTACTAACAGCCGTATACAGCAAAGAAAAGCATCAAATTCTCACTTTCAAGCTGTGGCTCTCAACTGATCTGGCATCAGGACCCACCACCATCTCCTCAATGGTGAATCGAGACCCAACGTTCTTACATTTTGCAATCACCAATCAAAATGTTTTTAATGAAAAATGGTGTAGTTTAGATTAGAGATGGGACAAAAGATGCAATGAAACAAAGGGTCTGAGACATCTTTCGGAATTAAAAGCACACCATAGATTTTTTTTCCTACTATTTTTTTTTATCAAGGCACACAGCTCTGACCAAAATGGGTTTGTGACCCATTTTTGGGTCCCGACCCACCAGCTGAGAACCAATGCTTTAAAGGACAAGAGATTAATGTAGCTATTTATGACACATACATATTCTCTTGTAGAGAAATTTAAGAATAACAGATGAGATGTTTTTCTAAAATGTTATTTGGCACATTAACAAAGAAAACATGCTGGAAAAATGTGAAATATCCATCAGACTTTTATTCACCATGAGAAAAATTTGGGGCTTAATGTACAGCTGTGCTCTGAGGACACATTTCAAGTCCTTCACAGCCGTCTATACTTTACTGTATGTCCCTAATTGAGCGTAACAGTAATGTGAGCCTTTAAAAGGACCAGTACAGAACATGCTGCTCATGTGGAACATCAGGAAAGAGTTATATCACTAACATATAGTAAGAAAAAAATGTCTGAAATAGTCACATTTAAAAGCATTCCTCATGTGCACATTGTTTAATGTCAAACTTTATTTTTCCTCACATGCATGTAAACTTGAAAACTTTTAAGCAGCTCCATCCCTCTAGACACGTGGGAAACTCAAAGACATCTCAGAGATACAGAACGTTATTGTGAAACTAAGGGTGATGTCATACGTTTGTACGAAAACAGTAGCACATCTATGCAGCAGAGGAAAGGGAAACTCGTATTTTCTTTAAGACCTTATCTGGTGGAACCACACCAGAGGTGAAGTGAGGTCCCTGTGGTTTTTCCTCCTCTATCAGCCTATGGAAACATACTAACAGTTATCAGCAGATAGTCAGCAGAGCGCCGGCCGCTTTGATATAAATACTCATGTATGTCTGAGTGGAGAATTCAGATTTTCCACATCATTGGCGTCTTAAACAGCTAAGGGCGGAGAAAAATCCCCTTCAGAAGAACATATAACAGCTCTGTTAACTGTTCTCAGAAACCTGGAGAGTCAAAGTCAACAAAGAGGGAGGTTGTCTGAAAATTCAGGCATATCACTGTTAACTTTATTTGTTTTTATTCATTTCTTTATTGCTGATACATGGCTCTGTATCAGCTTTCTTGTCTCCTACAAAGAGAAAGAAAGACTTTTCTTTGGAGCTTTTTTTTTTTTTTTTTCACAAATGCAATCCTGAGGATTTCAGACAGGCTGCCTCCTGGGGGGCCACAGGAGGTAGGACAAGACCACAAACTGTATACAAACATGGAGAAAGTCTTAGTGATGTCAACCATTTGGTTACTGAAGGGGATTTCTGAAGCCTGTGGATGGCGATGGAAATGTTGTCTCAAACTTTAGCCTGGCCCTACAGCAGACAAAGAGGTGGAGATGAGGTGGATCTTATCATGAAGAACTTTTATTCTTCATAAAATCAAAATGAATGAGTCATGAGGAAATTCACCCCCCATAAAGTGTGCCAACAGAGGCACGACCTATTTAGACCAGATTCATTTTGGAACCAGGATGTAAGCATGTTTATTTCTATGATAAAAAAGCTGCCTTTTAACCTGGTGCATGTTTGCGACTTCTGGTGCTCCTGCAGCCAGCCTCTAATGGCAGAAAACAGGGAAAATGTTTAAGAGTTTGTGCATGCCTGAAAGCACTATAAGGGCCTGTGTCGTAAGACTGTGCTTATTGCTCTGGCAGCCCTAACCTTGCAAAGCAGATGAACTGGTCAGACTCCATGTCTGTCACCAGGTAAATCCATCTTGCGAAGCTCCAATCTGGAACGACTGTGCCAAGCCTGAGAACTGATCTGACCAATCAGCAACATTCGAGGAGGATAAGGTGGTAGCTATGGCTGGGATTTACTTGTACCGGGAGCCAATAGAAATGGCTGCTGGTGGACTGATTAGCTCAGATGTAGCCACAGTGGCAATTTTATCAGACATGGACATTTCTTTACTAAAACGAGAGAAAAGAGCCACACTGAAAGTCTTTCATGATGATAAGATGTTTTCACTTTTCCCCCATGCTTTGGCATGAGTTTGTTATGGGTGGGGTTTAATTGTACTGTAAGCCGGTCTATACAATGTCTGCCACTGGTGTAGCAATTAGCTCAAATGTTGTAGTGTAGATGCAGTTTAATCAGAACTGCGGCATGAGTTTTATCTAGCAACAAGCTCTGCTGTTCAAAAACTGTGGAAGCACCTGTCTGTCAAGTTCAGGCTACTACCAGAGCAGCATATGCTGACTACCTCATTTTGTCTTGTCACTTCAGTTGACTCCAATGAATGTGACAGACAAAGTGTTTGTCCAATCACCTTCTGAGATTATTTGAAAAGTCCCAAACGCTTTGTTTGGGAGCTTTCCCTGATGAATGTTATATCCCAGCAAAACTCAAGGGGTTGTATTATAACTGACATTTTTCGAAAGAGTTTTAAATAATTGGCCAAACATGGCCTCAGAGGGACGTGGCTATAGTGCCAAAAGAAATGGAAAAGCCTTGATGATATGCTTAAAGAGACAACCGTAGTGGTCAGATCACGTGTATGTTTTACAACAAGCTGGACCGTATTTTGAGGGATAAACCCATCTGACAGGTCAGTTCAGGACTAGGACCTGTTCACACAGCAGCAAGAAATCAGAACAGAGTATTGAAGTCTGCCAAATAAGCCAGAGAGGGATCAAAGTTACTGTCATGTTTTCTGCGTATTTCTCCAGTGAGTGTTTTGTGAACTGTGTTTTTCATATTCAATTGTGATGATGTATCTGTGCTCAGGCGCCAGTTGGGCTTGAAACATTGAAAGTGCAGACCAGAAGGGTACTGGGGAAGGGGGACAAATATGACACTGGGGAAACTGGTTCTATTGGAGGGCACCTTAAGAGCACTGTGCAGCAACAAAAACTACTAAAGCCAATGTTTTTTGGGGGTTTTTACTGATACTGAGCACTTATAATGTGAACTCCTTTGGTTTTGTAGTGCCAGTGCAAAAATTTCGATTGATTTAAATTTTTTTTTCTTTTTTTTTTAATCTTAAAACATGCTTCGGGCACTTAGGTTGGCAGTCATTGAACTTTATTATTGTAGCGTCTTTGAAATAAAAAACCTTCAAAAATATCTCAAAAGGAACTCCAAACAGGTAACACAAGGAGTAAAATGCCATAGAAATATTATATCTAAGCAAGACATTAAAAAGACACAAGAGAATAAAAGACATAAACTACTGACAGATAATGGAAGAGAAAGACACAAACTGAAATAAAACATGCAAAATAAAAAGGGTGAATATAAATAAAAATAGTATAAAAAAAGAAGTAAAAGCTATGGAAAAGATTACGTAAAAGCCTAAAGAAGATGATCTAAGGCATCGGTTCCCAACCTGGGGTCTGGGACCCTTCAGAGGGGGCGCCAAAGATCTCAGGAGGGGCATGAGGCCTCGTCTACTCTGAGGCTGCCAGAAACAGATTTGCAAATATTGACTAAAACCATGATAAAGCAGTTATTAAGTAGTTTATACAAAGGTCTTTTGATAAGAAAAGCATGCATAGGCCTTTTTAGGGTTTAATCAGTGAATTATTGAAATCTATGTTGATTTTTGATGGCAGTGTGTAACTGTTTCCTCTCACTTCAGTCCCAGGGGGTCTAGATTTTTCTTAGGCACATATAGGAGGGGCTCCAAGGAAAAATGGTTGGCAAACACTGATCTAAGGGCCTGTGTCCATTAAAGGCACTGTTCTGCTGGCAGCAGCCACTTTTTCTACAAAAACCAAAGCAGTTTGTTAGACCTTGGTGCCAACTATTCTTTGCTGCTTTGCTCAAGCTTGTCACTGTCACTTCTTCCTCACCAACCATTCAAAATCAAGAAAGTACAAGGCTATTAATTTAAAAAAAAACAATGAGGGATGAGAAAACAACTAATCAAACTCATCTGCTGAGGCGTGATTTCAGTACTAGAGCTGTTGTTGCTGCCAGCACATCTCTTTACACTAGTTTGATGTTTCCTTTTTAAGTTTCCTGAAATAAAAGCATGTATTAAGCATGCAAATCAATCTGAAACAGTCCTAACGCTCATTACTAAAGTGCAGAAGTGCCGTGGGACAATCTAAGCTACATAGAAAAACTAAGAGCCTGTGAGAAGTACTCTGACATTTAGGCTGCACACAAAAAATCAGTGGACAAAGGCCCTAAAGCAATGGTTTAAAGATGTCAGTGATGCCTCCAACTTATACAGAAAATTCCACGTCTGGACTTTAAATAACAACGAAAACAGCCTCTGTTTCCGTCTGACAAAAGCGAGTGTTACATGGATTAAAAAGATGAACAAGCACTGTTACTGACCTCCGTAAAAACTCCCGCAATCCCGGCTTGGCACGAGCCATGCTCTTCCCCGTACTTCTGCTTATAGTCTGCAAGAAAAAACAAACCACAAATTATTTCACTGTGTGCCTGAGCCAGCATTTACTGGAGTTTTTCCTGCATTCCATATGGAGCTCGTCAAAGTCCCGGTCCCATCCACGAGGAGTCTGGGGGCAGAACGCAGACCGAGAAGGAGAGGGGGTGCCATGCCACATTCAACAAGAGAGGGGGGGGGGGTTGCAATCCTCTCAGGTTACAAAAATATTGAGTTTGGATCAGTGCAGAATGCGCTGTAAATGCAAAGTGGGCCTGGATCCTCCAAAACTGTTGGCAACGGGAGCAACGGAAGGAAGTAAAGCCATGACCTGGGAGCACAATGAAGGTGAAACAGCCTTTTTATGAGAACCTCTGACTCACATATCAAAACATCTGCATGAGTCAGATGAAAATGTCACACAGCTTATTAGTTTTTAAATGCAATATGATGTTAAGAGACATAGAGGTTTTACCAAAGGAAATAACCTTCAGCACAAATGGATTCGATTAACCCCAATCATAACAAAATCTCATAGGATTTCTATACCTCCAAAACAAATCTCTCCTTAAAAGTGACAGATTTCTGTGGCCTGTAGCACCAGCTATGAGTAAGTTATGCCTTAAGTTATGGTGTAGTTCACACCAACCCCTGTGTTGAATCTCATCTATAACTGACGTGTCATTGTTTAGTTGCATCACAGAGATGTAAAATTAATCTCTAATAATGTCCAAACTAATCTAAAATATTGAACAGCCTAAAACAGCCTGAGAGTGAATTCATAATATGATAATATGTTATGATGAATGCTTAAAACCTAAAGTCTAAAGGCCTTTGCACACTGAATCCGTTTTTCGTATGAAATTTTTGTACGTTACAAAAGAAAATCAAGCTCATGTTGTTCTAATCAGATTGGCACACACTCAATTTTTAGTCTGAAACAATTTTCTAGATTCTACATATTTTCGCAGTGAATATAAATAAAACACGAACTCAGTGTGCAAGGTCCGAGTGCGTGACATGTTTTCAGATTCTGGTCCCCCCCCAAAAAAAACAGCATGCAAAGACCTTTAGACCTTATAGGTGGGTATTTCTGAAAAATTAGGGTTTTTTGTGTTTTGATCTTCTGTACACATGCAAACAGCATTTGAGGTCAACTGTAACAACTTTATTTTACAGATGATTTTACACCTACTACGAGGTAAGTACAAGACTTAAGTTGTAACCTGAGCCTATATTGGAACCACAAAGTATGGCTATTAAACAATGAGACCGCGATTATGAGGATAAAACCATGTGGTTCACAGTCACACCGAGTGTTATATATTAAATTTTGGGTATTCACGCATAACTGCAGTAAGTTTCAATTAAATGATGTCTTTAGTTCACTGCTAGCTAGGGGTTGAAGTGCACGTGTTTTTGCTCAGGCTTTGGAAAAGAAGTTACTTAAAAGTTGAGCAGTTAACTGGATGCATAACCTGAAATTTGTGGTGAAGCTGAACAAAACAGCTGACTCTTTTGGTCCATTAGCTGAGGTGCATGGGGAACACTGCATGTCATATGCACATGTGTTTGATAGCAGAGAGGATGTCCAAGACAAATATTAAAAATATTCTGGGCACCCATACACATCAAAACTTCTGAAAACATTTAAGAAATTGAACAAATCAGTAAATACACCAATGACTCAGTTTAAGAATGATAACAGAGAAAGTCTCTATTGATAAAGAGATATTGCCATGCATCTTCATCCGCTTATCCAGAGCTGGGTTGCCAGGTTAACAGGCTAAGGAAGTCCACCAAGACGTGCCTTTCCACAGCGACACTTTCCAACTCCTGCTGGGGGATCTTGAGGCGTTCCAAGACCAGACAGGATACCTAATCCTTCCTGCACATTCTGGGTCTTCCCCAAGGTCTCCTCCCAGCCATACATGCTCAGAATACCCCAAAGGGAGGCAACCAGGAGGCATCCTGATCAGATGCCCGAACTACCCTTACCCTATCTCTAAGGCTGAGCCCAGCCACCCTCTAGAGAAAGCTCATTTCAGCCGCTTGTATCCACAATCTCATTCTTGCAGTCATTACCCAAAGTTTGTGACCATATGTGAGGGTTGGGAGGTAGATCGACCAGTAAATTGAGAGCTTTGCCTCTCGGCTCAGCTCCCTTTTCACCACAACGGTCCGGCACAACGCCTGCAGTACTGCCAATGCTGCACCAATCCGCCTGTCAATCTCACGCTCCCTTTTACCCTCACTCATGAACAAGACCCCAAGATACTTGAACTCCTTCACTTGGGGCAAGGACTAACTCTCCATCTAATCCAACTTTTTCTGGCAGAGAACCATGGCCTCAGATTTAGAGGTGATAAAGAGACAGTTTGGCAAATTTGGCATGAAAACTTGAACATGGCAAAAGTGTGTGCCAAGTTGTCCCAAAACTTCTGACTCCTGATCAAAAGGAAAATACAAGTTGTGGAGACATTTTGGAACAAACTAAAGGATACCCAGATATTTTAGTCTGAGTGATTACATGTGATGAAACTTGGATCTTCCAATATGATCCTGAGACAAAATGGCAGTCAACGCATTGGAAAACACCATTGTCACAAAGGATGAAGAAAACACAACAAAACAAGTCCAAATACAAGGATGTGTTGATTCTTCTCTGTGTCATTAAGGGTATCATTTTGGAGGAGTGGGTAAAAGAAGAGTCAATGGCGAATCAACACTATTACACACAGGTTCTAGAAACTTTTAGGGCAGAGTAAGGGTGGATGTGGTGAGTAAGCATGGCCTATTGCAAGTAAGAACTTACATTCAAATTATACATACTTTATCTTTCACAAAGCTGGTTCATCACAGTGCTAGAGAAAACACTCCAAGTTTGTGCTTCAACAAAAGCTGCATTAATAGTATCTTTGTGTAAATGTGCTTGTTTTGCACAAAGGTGCACAGGGATTACAAATTTTCCACCTCCTTTGGAAAAATGCTCGTATATTTAGCTTAACAACCTGTGTGCCATTCAGAAGTCAGAGCTGGCACTAAAGCGGTCCTGTTGGACTGAAGCAGAGAGATCACACTTCAAGGCTCTTCTGCTACAGTATTTCAGAGCCAAAACACTAAAGAGAGGCCAGGAGTAGTTGTGAGAGCTGAAGAGTGATAGTGCTGGAGCTGCAATGATAAAACAAAACCACAACAGAGGAGAATTAAATGACTGAACAAACCTAAGGACCCAAACCCTAGTCAACGCAAAAGATAACTCCAAGCAGTACAATTAATGGAATAAACAGAAGTGATCAGAGAAGCCAGAAGCTCTGTAATGTGGTAAACAGGCGCTGCTTTGTTTTTTGTTTTTTTTAGGTATATGCAAATGTCAGCGTTCTCCAAAACTGACATTCTCACCCACTTCATGCGACAAGGGGTCAGCTATGCAGAGGTGAGAAAGGAAAGTTTGAACTTCTCTCTTTAGGACTTATTTTTGAACAATCATTCTGTCATTTTTAGCCCTTTGCAACAGAAAAGGGATGTCTTTTTCAATTCCTGCTCAAATGTGGCCACAAATATAACAGCAAAAGCCTTTATCAGCTTGTTTGGATATTTTTATTCACATCACTATGTAGGTGCAAAACTGAATTAGCCTTCTCAGATGAATAAAGATTTCTGAGCCTAAGTCATTTTTCATGACGCTAAATCTAAGACTTCCTTCTCCAGTCTCATTACACTGAATACAGTATGTTCAGGTTGTGTGGAGTAGGGAAGAATTTAGAAATTAACCAAAAAATTACTGGTTCCCTTTTTGACACTATTTTGCAGTGCAATCTTCAGTTACGTGCTCTTCCACCTCAGTATATCTGACCAGCTGTTTGGGTCTGCGGGCTTCAGTGGCAACAGCATCAACAAACTAAGCTACAAGAAAACTAAAATGGGCGACTTTGACTGTAGATACCTTGTGAGCTTGTGGAACAATCTCTGCAGATGGAGACTCAGTGGGAAGAAACAGAGAAGGGAGAAACTTCAGTGGTTAGCAGGAAAGATCCACCTGGTGGTGTAGGTGTGCAAACTGTGAGCTCATACTCACATGGGGAGCTTCTGTTGTCATTAGGCATTGCTGATCAAGGGTAGTGGCTCATCTCCAGCCTGAATCACTCCCCATCCTGAGTTCCCTGCCTTACTGAACGCTGGTGTTTTACAGACCTTATCAACCTTTCAGTGATAAATTATAAAAACCAACCTTAACCAAAAGAGCTGAATTGAAATTTGCAATCCAAGTAAGTTCATGGCTGTGGCTTTACTCTTCTTTTGGCTGATAATTAGACAAGCTACAGTTGACGCAATATGTTTACCATATGAAAACAGTGTGTCAGCTGTTGAAGTAGTAAACCAAGCTGAAATGGCTAGTTTTAGTTGAGCTTGCATGCCAAAACAGCTGATAGCATATACTGAGGCAGAAGTACGCGAAGACGAAGCTTGCATTGCAAAATAGTGCCAAAAACAGAGGCTTTCTGTGAAAAAAAAATACTTCAAATTTTTTGATATAACATGTAATTGAGGTGACATTATTTCCTAGCTACCCTGTACAGCCTAACTTTGAGTGTTCATTAAAGGGAAGCGCTCACTGAAATCTCTTGAGGATAATGGCACTACTTTTGCAGAGTACCCCATACAACCCAACTTCAAAAATAAAGAAATGTCCCTTTAATCTGTTATTTGTTCCTGTCTTATCTTTCTCTCACGGGTTCTGTAGAATTAAAACTCTGGCTTGTCTTTTCATCTGTATGTGCATCAAGTTTAAACAACTGTCTTTCTAACACTATGAACAACAATTTTTGTGGGTAGTGAATAATATCTGATCAAATTGTTTAGATTATACTAAAGGGAAATAAGTCAACAAGATTGCTATATTATAATGGGCACATTTTATCTACATTACTTATTTTAACAGTGACTGTCAACACAGCTAAACTCAATGAACTCTTCCCAGAAACACTGGGTATGTACTAGAAGGTGTGTGTGCATCATTACTTGTTCTTTTGCCTGTGGCTGTTGTTGGACTAATTGGCGGGACAGCAGGAGTGGTGTGCCTTTATACTTGGATCCTTTCAATTTGGCACTTTTATTCAGGAACCAGAATTTTCCACCAAAAACTCTGACGCATGCTGCTGATTAGGGAGAGATTTTCCAATAATCCTTGGCAACCACAGGATCCGTGTTGAACAAGGGGATGCCACATCTCCAGCCATGGACTACAGAGGGTATCAAAGTTCTGTGTGACACAGTGCCCAGGCAGGGGCAATGTCTCTGTAGCATTAACTGAAAATACTCCTAAAGCTCTTTTCACTGGAAGAGACTCACAGTCACTCTCTTAAAAGAAATACTTGAAAAACTTGGCCAAAGTCTTCCCAGCATGCCCTTGGGTATTGTACTTTTGGGCTATAAGTCAGACGAAACTGTGTTTAAATGGGTTTTGATGTTGTCTGATATGCAGTAATCACTGTTAAGATTTATTTGCACATGTTCCTTTTTGGTCAGAAAGTTTAGCACCATGAGCGAAGTTACCAACTCAGTTATTTTCCAGATGTGGAGGTGGATGTGACTGAGGCTGGCCACACACTAGATGATGATTTTCAAATCTGAAACATTTCAATAACGTGGGAGACCACAGACATAAGGACAACTTTAAATGATTTTCATCTTATAATTCTCTGAGCGCAAACATTAAACGACTCAGCCAGACTGTGAGACCACTGATACCACACACCTGCTGACCTGCTGACGCCCTGACCTCACATGATCACATGACTTCAGAAGAGCAACAAACATGGATGGCTATCGACAACATTGGCTTGCTGCTGATGACGCTACCTGATCCTCTCATCGATTGTTGTAGGGACTCTGTTGGAAGCATTATGACCTTGAATCATAAATATCAAACATGCTTGATATGCATCAATGCCAGATCGAGACTCCAAAAGAAGGCTCACAATCCAGTAAGTGGCATCGGTCTTACACAGAATAATACATTCTTAAGGTCTTTGAAGGTCCTTATCTCAAGATGTAAAGAGAACTTTTACTGTAAACAAGATGACCATTTCTTCACATCCAGCATTAAAATGAAGGAAAATCGTATGTATCTTGGTGCGTCTTCTGTACCTTCATAACAAGGGATGAGTGGTTTGGTCCTTCCCTGCAAAGTGGGGGGAATGATGGAGCAGTAACCATGAGGAAGGATGTGCTCTGAGTCGTAATAGATGTTTTTCCAGCGGTGAGCACAGGCCTGCAAACAAACGCAAAGAGGAAAAACAAGTTCAGAGACGACGTTAATCTGTAAACACAAACACTGCAGACTTCAGTCGGCCGTGTCCCGACCACGCTGATTATTTAAGCCCCGTCCTCACTGGGCTGGAGTCAGCGCGTCTCTGCGGCTGTCAAATGATCGTCAATGAGAGGGGGAATTAAAGCCATCTATAACCCTGACCATAACAGCCATGGTCTGTGGTGTGAATATCTCATCTACAGCTCGGGATCTGAGTCTCCCACGCAGCAGTTAATGTGCAGCGAGATAACATTCACAGTAATATTTGTGTTTTGAAAGTTTTAATTTCAAAGCAGCTCTTTCAAACAGCTGCAGAAGCCAAAAGTTCAGGCAGAGAAAAAAGTGGATCAAAAGAGAGAGAACAAACTGGTTCTTATTGTGCTGCAGCTGAAACAAGGAGGGCTTTTCCTTAACTGACAGCGAGTAATTCAACACAATATTTTGCTTCTGTGTTTTTAGAAATAAAACATTCCCCAGATCAGTAAGCTAACAGGATAATATGGAGTGGATTTCAGAGTCTGCACACATCAGGCCACATAAATGTGTAAATGTGGTAATAATTTGGTACCCAGAAAGGATGGTGGCGGGGCTCCTGTGGCTCTGGGGACAGAGTTGGATGCCTCTGTGCAGACCGAGCTCACTTCATTTCCCCTGTCAGTGTTTAACTCTCCCAGCCCCCTCGCTGCCCACGCTCACACGCACATACACGATGCACACACAGCCAAACTAAATGAACATGAGAGCTCTGCACATCGTGGGCGCACACCGAGGGTCAGATGAGTGTTTGCTGTTCCTAAATAGTTTCAGGTATCTGTGCTTTACTCATTTATTTTTCAGACAACTTTTTACTTGCATTTCTTCATCATTTCAACCTATTTATGCATTGTAAGTCTCGTTTCCCTGAAAGTTCAGCATGTTTGTGACATTTTCAGAAAGTCCAGAGCCCATGAACTTCACTTTTTAGCAGCATACAGGACCAAAAGAGTAACGGCAAGTGCTAATCCAGATCAAGGACCTGACAGTTACTCTGAATGAGCTTCTTTTTGTCAAACTCCCGGTGGGAACCATTGGGTTCTAGATCACCTCTCTTACCAAGATTCTTCTCCCCCAATTATTTAGTTTGGCCAGGTGACCAGCTCTTGGAAGTCCTGGTTGAGCCAAAATTCTTTCATTTAAGAACAATAGAGGCCACTATGCTCTTGGGGGCTGTCAGTGCAGCAGAAGTCTTTTTGTAGCCTTGCCCAGATCTGTTCCTTACAACAATCCTGTCTTTGAGTTCTGCAGGCAGTTCCTTGGTCTCATGGCTTTGTTTTTGCTCCAAAGAACATTGTCAGCTGTGAGGCCTTCTATAGAGAAGTGGGTGCCTTTCCAGATCATGTCCAATCAATTGAATTTACCACAGGTGGACTCCATTATATTTTCTTATTTGTGGAATTTAGTGTGGGCCAATTAATAATGGACTACCACAGTGTTACAAAAGTGGGCCGTGCGCCTCCATGACATGATGGGGGGATCTGGAAAAGGCAAAGCTAAGCAACACTAGCTGATGAATGCAGTTCACTGATGTCCCCTCAGACTCAACGATGCGGTTATAGTTCAAACTCAAAACACTGGATTGTAGAGGAAAAGCAGTACCCACTGCTAGGCAGGAGAGCCCTGGCCACACTTCCTCCACTGTTTTTGTGACTGTTTGCCATCGTTACTTCCTTTACTTCTCTGTTTTTGTTCACACAGGCTGCCTGTCCAGAGAGCGTGTTTTTTTAAGGCACATGTAAGTAAGTCATTGATAAGCAAATCATTAAGATTAAATGTAAATTATGTCAATAGATTGAACCAGTTGGAACCGGCTCGCGCTTCCCATCCTTTGGCATTCATGTACAAACCATCACCATAGTCAAGGACAGGTAGAAAGGAAGACCCAAACAATCTCTTTTTGACTATAAAGGAGAAACAGGACTTGCTCCTGTAGTAAAAAACAAGTAATTTGGCTTTTTAGCTACATAATGAATGTGCTCTTTAAAAGACAAGTTTTCATTAAGCAAAAACCAGAAGATACTGATTGAATTTCTTGACTGTCCTTTTTAACAGTTTTCCCAGACGGTGATCTTTTTGTTGCTCTTGAGGATGTAAAGAGCATGAATTTAGAAGAGAAACGTTTGGGGACCACCAGCAGCAGTTGGCCAGCTTTAGTTTGGACATTCCTGATCTAGGTCATTACCCTTGTCATCTTGTCTTTTATCCCACTGCGTAGCATTTCATAGACTGTAGAAAAGTTGGGAAAAAGCCTGAGTTATGTAGGCCACTTGGTTATGAAGGCGGCTCTAGAGTCTAATCAGCTGCGGCTGCCATATTGAAAACGCAACTTTGATCTGAAACTAACTAGATTAGATTATTTAGATCAACATACTAATAAAACTAAAAGGTCAATATCCTTATTTAAACCAAAACAGTTGAGTAATTAAAAAAAATATATATATATATATTATTATTAACTGATGCATTTTACTTTTACTCTTGAGTTCCTTTAACAGTCTTCTCTTCTTTGAATAAGAACTTCTTCTTTAACACAAGTATCAGAACCTCTGAGTAAAGAATGTCTGTGCTTTGCAGCTCTGAAGCCAGATGCTTTATGTCAGAGGCACATATATTTTAAAGACGTAGCTCCTCCTTAAGCAGAAGCAGATCTGCAGAGAAAAACGACCGATCAGCTGATGTAAACAAAGCAAAAGAGTCTTTCTCAGCAGCAGAAGAGTTCTGTCGGAGCAGCAGTAAGGTCTCTAATGGTTTTTATGGAAGCTGTTGTCCCCATCATGTTTAGTTTAAAGGCTCACTGGTCACAAACAAGGCCCTCACTGAGAGCAAAGATGAAATCACCACTGCACACATCTGCCAAGCAGCCGTTTCCCTCCTGGTGCACAGAAACGTGAGTCTATTCAGATGAGATAAAGACAAAACAGGCGCAGCAGCACGTGGCTCTGCACAGCCACCACTTTATTTTATCATATCTCAAAGCTTGTTGTTGTACAACTTTACGCACAAATCCCCAAACTGACAACTCCAAGAAGTCTTCACATTTAGAGCAGCAGACTGACAAGTAAAGCCAAGGCTAATGGTTTGAAATTGGTGCCAGTACATTCCTCTAGGTATAAAAAACGGAACAAAGACAAACACGTTGAAGAGAACAGAGGTTTTATCAGGCCGAGCAGTTATTTGGACGTCTGCAGGAGGAATTCTTGTGATTTTTTTGACTCCCAGAGGAGGAGGTCAATCAGCAGCAGGTATTCGTCCACATTCACACCTGTCAGGAGCATTACAGTCCAGCAGTCGCCTTCAAACTGACCTGAAGGCGGCGAGTTCCACTCATTACCCACCACACAGGAGACGGGGGTTAACGTTTAATGAAAGACCAGCCTTGGACGGGACCACCGCAGAGGGGCCGCAGCCTAAACAAACGCTGCCAGCTGCCCTATGATCTCTGAGCAAACACTCAGCCAAGCACCTTGGAGATTAGCACCACTAGTTAGTCGACTTCTCTAAAGCCCTCCTCTTGATTTTTATAAACAACAATTCTGGTCTTAAAAACCCTTGTTCCACTGAGTGGTCCAGCTCCGAACACGAGGTAAATGTTTCACAGTGTTATGTAACAACAAAGCAGTTTCCAAAACTGTCTGACTTCAGCTGTTTCTGCAGCTTTGATTATGCAAAAATGATCATTTAGGGCAACAAAGAGGAACCTTTATTTATAACTTTGTTTAATATGCACTGGTAGCTTTCTAAAGACACCACTAAATTATTCTAACCATCTTGCAGACTACACGAGACAAAACTTTGACCAGGAAAATGCAAACAAAAAGCTCTGTGGATCTGTGCGCCGTAGGCCTGCCAGGATACAGGAGCTTTAAACTTTGATATGGTAGTAAAAATCTAACAATGCTGATACCTGTTTCAATACCTCTGTGACCAAAAATACATGCATGAGGCCAAGACTGTAAAAACATTTTTCACTGAGGGCCAAATGCAGGAAAACATGAGGATGACGAGGCCACTTTAATATACTTCACCTCTACTAAAGTTAGTGAAACCAGGACTATACTTCTAGATCATAAACAGCCTACATCACAGCTGTCCATAAAGCAAATAAACATCATTGTTTAGGATTTTATGGTTGCCAGTCAGATTTTGGTTGACCCTGGACACAACTGGATCAGGCCCAATCAGGATGAGAGCGATGCTCCATGAAGCCAAGAGGAGAGAGACGATGATGGCTCGCCTTCACATCGACACACAAAACCAGAGGAAACTGCACAAACATGCTAAACCTTCAGAGTGTAGGTGCATGAAGATGAAAAGCATCATGTGCTTTATTAACTGAACCTTCAGACAGGGCACAACATATAGTGTACACACCAAGTTTATGAATAAAATCAATGAATTGTGTTGATTTATAAGCCTACCAGCTCTTAAGTATACATTACAGACAAGCTCTTTGCAAACAGTAGCCGTGTTACAACAAGCAGACCCGTCCACAGATCTCACTGGTCCTCTGACAAACCCAGATAAAGTGATTTATTGATGATATCAGTGCATGTGTGTTGGATCAGTAGCATTGGTGCCAGCATCCTGGCTAACAGTTACTTCATTTCAAAGCTGAAGAGTGTCAAGCCATTATTGGGTTCTGATGGTGAAATAAATTATTAGTGCTACTTTCAAACGGTTTTAAACACTTTTTCTTCCCATTTTTGCCACCTTATTTGCAACTTTTTTTTTTCAGTTTTGCTAAATATTTGACCATTTTGCCACTTTATACTCATTTTTGCCACATTTTAACCCCTTTTCATCAGTTTTTTGACAATTCTGCCAGTTTTAAATCCCATTTACCCATCTTTTCTGGCTATGTCTGCAACAGTTGAGGCATTTTTGTGACTTTTAAACCCTGTCTACCAGCTTTTCTGCTCAATTCTGCCACCTTTAACACATTCTGCCCTTTTCCAAGTATTGTTCCCTTTGCTGGCCTCTTTCTACTACTTTTTACACCCTTTTTGCCTATTTTAACCATATTTCACCATTTTTTATGCCAATTTTTTCCACTTTAAACCCTTTTCGCCACCTGTAACCCCTGTTCACCCTTTTTTTCCTGCCAGTTTTTGCCTCTTAACCCATTTTTACAACTTTTAACCCATTTTAATTCTGTTTTAAGAAAGGGGTTTTATATTTTTAAGGTTATATACTACTGCATAAATAGATAAAACAAATATTTGTATATTTATTCGGTGTTTTGATGAGAGTGGTTATTTTATTCTTGGTCCTCGCTCTTATTACAAAATGTTTCATGTCTGGGTTTTTATGATGTCCTCCTAAATTGACATCATTTTTTGTGCTTAGAATGTTCAGCTAGTTTTTGTGATGTTGGAGTTGCACTATTGGCTTGTTGGGGTTTTGTCTTTCTTGTGATGTTTTGCCATTGTGTTTGATGCTTTGTGATTGTGATTCTGCTTATTGTCAAAGCACTTTGTTAACCTCTGTTTTTAAAGGTGCTATACAAATAAAGTTTATTATTATTATTATTATTATTATTATTGTTGTTGTTCAGGTAAAAAAAAAAGTTATCACAGCTACAATTTTCAATCAACCATGAGTTTGCTGGGCATGGGCCCCCAATTCAGCTGGGCCCCTGAAATCTCTCCCCTTTATCCCCCCCTTACAGACGGGATAAAGTTCTTGACAACAAGAACTTAGTGTAAAACATCGACTCTGCTGCTGCTGACTGAGTGAGGAAGAGCCATCACCACTAACAAGCACAAGCCACTAGAGAGAGCCGGTCGGATTCAGCCAATGAAGAGTACAGTATCGACCTGCTCTAAATAAAGGTTGCCCAGAGAAAAAAAAAACAGAACTAAAGATTCAGGGTTATGTAAATAAAATTAACTTGACTTTAAGTGATTGGGAAAAAAATGGTAACACTTCATTATAGTGGGCCCTCATTACCTAGTATTGTTATAGTAATAGTAATATAAAAGGCAGCAGCAGCCATTCACTGAAGCTACAGCAGCTTCTAGTGGCAGGAGGTTCATTACAGTTTAAAGGAGCATTATAGACCAGGCTTCTGAAAACTTACTGGTAATCAAACTGAAAATGAGTCCCACCACGGCCCTGGACACCCCTGTCCTAGGCACCCAGTGTTGGGTAGTGCCTTTATCAATAATTGCAAGTAAACTCCTGAACACATACCCCAAAGGAACTGCTACATTTCTAAATATTTCTTCTTATAAACTCCATTCAGTAACTTCACATGCTTTTAAAAAAAAGGCAAGTTAATAATGTATTGGTGGCTGTGTTAATATATCGAAAAAGCATAAGGGAGCAACAAGTAGGAGCCAGAGGCGAAGGTCACTGGGAGGGATGCTAACAGCACCAGTCACTAGCTGGAAACTAGTGTAGCAGAGTCAGACATACTTCTGTTTAGAAATCAGTTTTGTCATGGTGTTTATAAACCTGAACAAAGACAGCAGTCCAGTAAAATGACCTGGTCTGAACTGACTTAACTGTGCATGTAAACATACTGACTCCCTGCTAATAAGCACTTCATTTAATCCTACTTATCAGGGAGGAAGTGATGCATCAGTATCAGTGGATATCAGCTCTATTGACAAACACTGGCCATCAGCAAATAACGTGGCATGAACAATTTCGATAGCAAATGTTTGTTCAGCCACAATAATGTTGGCGTCTGACAGGCCTAACGGCTGAACCAAATAAGAGATCTTTTACTGAGCAGAAGAAGTCACCTGTTGGACAAACTTTGATCTGTTTTCATGGTCAAACATGAAGGAAAATGTTGGCATAATGAGAGTCTATCATGAAAAGGAGTGACAGAAAAAATTCCAACTTCAGTACCAGCATCGGCTACTTTATTATTTTAAACATCAGCATTGGTGCTAACCCTGATTTTCACAGTTGGTCCATCTCTACCACTTACATCTGAACTGTCCCTTTAAATTCTGCTTTTATTTGTGCTTTCAAATCCTGTAACACAGAGGAGGAGAAGAGGCCTGTAATGTGGAGTCTAGCCGTGGTTTAACAGTGTGGTTCGTGTTAAACATGCAACAATGATCTCAGTATAATCAGGTCTGTTTTTTATGACTGCATGGTTAACAATGAGTTCAGTGGAATTAGAGTGGTGTTGTACTAAAAAACTCACCAGGATTTTGCCGTCTGCTCTGTTCTGGCGGGCCAAGCTGACCCCCATCCACTCGTCGTCCCGGTCTCCCTGACACGTCTTCCCACACGACTCTCTGAGCCGGTTTCCTACAAAACAAAGAGAGCAGTTAAAGAGATGATGAGTCATGAGCAGGGAGGATGTCTAAGAGCAGGAACATGCTACTTCTCAGCTATTGTCAGCTTTAAGTGCTCTGTGTGTTTATTCCTTATCCTGCTGAAGGTGAGAGTGATTTTTACACGGCTGAAAGTTGGGAAAACTTTTATCAAACCTTAAAAAAGCAAACAGTTTGGGGTTATGCAGAGTATTTCACAACATTTCTTCTGTTACTGTGCAACTGTCAACACTGTGACATAACTGAAAGGAAATACCCAGTATGAAAAAACAACAGCCTATCAGTACTGGGTTTTTGAGTTTGGTATCAAATCTATTATTCTATGATTTAAAACTGTTGAAAAATTTGGAGTAATAGCAGTAACCAACTCAAAATAAAGATACAGTACCTTTAAAAAGTATTAACCCCCTTGGATGTTTTACCCTTTTATTGATTTAAAAAAAAATCAAGCATGGTCAATAGAATTTGGCTTTTTGACAAAAAATAATTTACAATGAAACCTTTTTAAAGTTCATCAGAAAACAGATTTCTACAAGTAATGTCACTTAAATAAAAATATTTTAGGTAAACATGTGACTGCATAAAAATTCACCCCAATCAAGCCAATATTTAGTAGAGTCACCTTTGGCTGCAATCACAGCGCTGAGTCAGTGTGGATAGGTCTCAGTCAGGCTTGCACACAGGATTTTCCTATGTTCTGCCACATTCAATTTTACCCTCTACCTTTACAAGCCATCCAGGGCTGGCTGCCAAGAAGCATCCCCACAGCATGATGCTGCCACCAGCATGCTTCACAGTGGGGATGGTGTGTTGTTGGTGATGTGCACTGTTTGGTGTCTGACGGCCAAAAGCACCATTTTGGTCTTATCAGACCAAAGAACTTTCTTCAGCTTGACCATGGAGTCTCCCACATGCCTTTTGGTGAACTCTTGTCCAGATTTGAGTTTTCTTCAACAGTGGCTTTCTCTTTGCCACTCTCCTATAAAGCGCTGACTGGTGAAGAACCTGAGCAGAAGTTGTTGAATGCAGTCTCGCCCATCTCAGCTGCTGAAGCTTGCAACTCCTTCAGAGTAGTGATAGGTGTCTTGGTGGCGTCTCTCACTAGTCTCCCTGCATGGTCACTCAGTTTGTGAGGACGGCCTGATCTAGGCAGATTCACCTGTGTACAACTGAGAAAGTCAGCACTCAAAATGTCCTTTAGAGCAGTTTATTAAGGCTTACGGCACAAGTGACCTGTTTCAACTCGTGGTCTTCTTCAGTGCTGAAGACTTATGCTTGTCAATAACATTTTCTCTGAGTTGCTTGGAGTGTTCTTTTGTCTTCATGGTGTAATGGTAGCCAGGGATACTGATTAACCAGTGACTGGACCTTCCAGACACAAGTGACTTTAAACTACAATCACTTGAGACACATTCACTGCACTCATGTGATCCCCATTTCACTAATTGTGAGACTCGGTCAGTCACTTTTAAGGGGATGACTATATAAATAAAATTATTATCATTATTATTATTACTAAGGGGGTGAATACTTTTTATAGGCACTGTAAGATAGATTTATTGATTGCAAAAAGTCTGCATGTTAGTTTGAAATGAAAAGAAACAATGAGATTTATAACGTGGAGGGAATAACACATAAGATAAGGAATCTAAGCAACATCTCTGAGTCAGGATGTAAAGAGTTAAAGGATACTGAACAAGGGTTGTACAAATTAAATCCCTTGGCCCAAAATGAAAAATAAGTTAATATCTGTTCTATTTTTTTTTCAGTTTTTTAAATATTCATTCTTTCTGTAATTGGATGATTTACCAGAAACACATCTCAATGTTTATGCAATTCATATTTGTTTATGCTGACATGGTAGTGTTTCCTACACATAAATGACACTCTAGTTTATTTGTTAACCATTCTTCTTCTTCTTTTAAAAATCCATGTAATCACCATCCATGCATGAGAGGCAGCCACTAGTACATCCCTCCAGTACATATACTGTTTGAGGAGTGATGTCTAACATTAAAAAATTAAGCTTCACGGTGTTCAGATGGTCGAGTGGTTTAAGGCGCTACCCATGTACGTGGGCTCCCCGGGTTCGAATCGGGCCTGTGGCCCTTTACCGCATGTCTCTCCCCACTCTCTTTCCTGTTTCCGAGTCTATTCACTGTCTTTCCTCTATCTAATAAAGGCATGAAAAGGCCCAAAAGTAAATCTTTAAAAAAAATTAAGCTTCAAATCCTGCCATTTCAACATGTTTTTGGAGCTGCTGATATCATCTTGTAGTCCTGCAATCCAGGATGATGGTTGCAATAAGCTGCCTCGTCAACAACAAGCATTCACACATCTGGTTTGATTACCTGATATCAAGAGGAACGTTTCAAAGGGTGAATGACGTTCGTGCCTATACAAACTACTCCTGATGAATACTGTCAAAAGAGCAGAAATACGCTCTGTCAACCCAACCACTCTTATATAGCATCATTGGAAACACTTTGTGTTGTCTCTCCTTTCAAAACTATTTAATAAAAAGTAAGAAAATAACAGAACTACAGCTTTTAGTATTCAATTTTCTACATTTCACATTGCACAACCATTTTAAGGAGCTTTAAGGGCTGCAATTAAGAAGTAATTTTTACCTTTGAATGATCTGCCAACTACTTCTTCTGTAAAGTGATGTATTGTTTGGTTAGTAGGATGTTTGGAAGCACCAGCTGATTCAGATATCTGTCTGATACTGCCTCAAACAGCTGGACCAGGTATAAAACCAACAAGTCCAATTTATTCATTTAAATTCTCCATTTATGCCTATGGTTTCACTCTAAGCAATTAACCGCTCGCTGAGCTGTTACCTTGCCCAAAGATAGTATGGATGGAGCTCATGTACCCAGTCACATGTTGCATCAGCATGCATCCCTAAATGTGTCTCCAGTGACCTCTCACGATCACATTTCTCTTCCTAGGTTATGCACAAGTAAAGCCGTAGCGTCTTTAAGTGTCACTAGACTCAGACAGATGCTGATGCGAGGCACAAACAGGGTCTCTGTCTCTGACTCCAACATGGTTATCTGGGTTTTGGGTGTTGGCGGACATCCAGCACTGATCTGAAGCAAGTTTTTAATCATTAATCAGTACGCCTTACTGCATGAGGATCATTATTTTGTTTGTCAGGGTAACATCAGGCTTGACTGAGAAACACTGGGTTAAAGGAGGTCATTTTAACAGTGCACTGCTGAGATGTTTGATCCACGTTTGACCTGGCTGACGTGCTTTGGCACAGCAACATTTAAAGATGATCTGCAGCCCAAGTAGACAGTTCATTTATTCTGTCTACTGAATCTGAGCCATGACAGAGAAAATCCATCCAAAGACAGCTTGTGATTGTGCTGTAACCCTGCACTATTGATCAAAAACCTCTTCCCCTCCTATGATCACACAGCTGACCTACAAGTGACTTCCTAAAATGTTTACCTGACCTACAGAAACACACACAATCAATGCAAGCCACAACTATCTAATGATCTGTATACAAGGACCCCTTAGGTGTCACTTGCACCTGGATTTCCTGTCTCTGAGGTTGTCAAAATTAAGATTGCACATTTCAACTAAAATCAATGAAACTCACTGACTGGATGGTTGGAAACATAAACTCTTATGAATGTCACCTATTTTGACAAATACATGGCATATTATTAAAACAAGATGCAGATTTCAACAGATGACAATGAAAAGTCTGATCCAAAGACAGTTTTATCTACATGGTGGGATTATAACGTATCTGTTGGTGTCACCTATCCAGGAACTATGGTTATATCCTGTATTTCTGCGCTGATTTAAAATCACATGCCTGTCCCTAACAAAGAAACACATGAAATCAATGAAAATTCTCAAACTTCCAAGAATCTATTAAAATGCATGAGTCAAATGTTCACACGAATATTAGCCAACTAATGCAATCCATAACTTATTGATTTACATCTTATTGTACTCTGTAATGCTTTTTAAATGAGTGATTCTAATCCAGTTTTAATATGATCATAAATCAGAAAGGAAGTCAGGATCATCAATCTGGTAGAAGCAAACATAAAGATTCATCATTAAGAGAATAAAGCCAATAAAAGACTAAGAACTGTGTTGAAAAAAGTACAAATCCTTAATGAAGAGTACATTTTTTCTTAGTTTTCTCCCCATTTCCCCCAAATTTTAGTCCAAATCCTCCCTGAAGACAATTGATTCAGCACAAAGGCATGCAGCTGTAAGAGTCTGTGAGCGTCAGTATGCACACCAGGCCGGACACGCTCACTGTGATTGTACATGTTTATTTTGTGGTGACACATTGACTGAGCACGGGGTTAATATTAAAGCCATGCGTGCACCCCGGCTTTCTCCTGACCACGAGAGCAGAGCCAGGGGTTCAGTTCAGGGGGGGTTTGAACCATTTGGCTCACGTGCTTGGAAAATATTAGCAAAGGGCATAAATCATATTTATCATAATATTTATGGACCTCTGCACACAGGAACCTCTTTTTCTTTGACATCTCTGCATTCAGCAGGTTGAGAAGTGAAGAAACAGCTCAGCACTGTTAAGAAAAGTATAAAGCTGCATTATTCTGATAAAACAAAACAGATGCTTGGGGAGTTTCTGCAGCGAGTGGACAAGGGAGAGCTGCAGGAAAGACCAGTGTGTGCATGAGAGAGTTTAGTGAACTAGTGTAGTGTTTATTTCTTTAGTTTTCATGTTGTGTTTGGATGCAAAGGCTGCCCTAAAGCTGGAGAAATTTGACAACTATCATATCTCAATTTTTTTTACCTGGATATCAGTACAAGATATATATAAACGTTAATATGATCCTAGTAAAAACCAGCAATACTGAGACTTCCTTGAAACTACAGCAACAAAAACAGAAATCCTAAACTCCCAATACTGGGCAGTATTTCATTTTCATTATCAAAATTTCCCTCTACTGTTAAAATATCCTTAATTTTAATGGTAATCAGTCACATTTTAACCAGAAGAGAGAAAGCACTGTCCATACTGCACAAATGCATTGGCAACATTTGGAAAGTGGATGGAACTGGTGCTCACTAGTTGCTGTTTTCACCCACTGATAAAACTAGTACAAATGTTTGAAACCTTGAGTCCTGCCACTTCCTACAGAGTTTTCAGAAGTTGTCTTCATATTTTTGTAATTTAAACAAATACTGAAAGCTTGCACTCTTACTAAGTTCCAACCACTTTTCACAAAACTGCCATTATCATATCATATATGTGCAGCTCTAATTAAAATGCTAGCAACCTTCACTAATAGCAAGTTCTCTCTACTTTTCTAAAAGTTGCCAATGTATCTCCACAATAGACACAAATTTTGGGAACCCTTGTCCCTGGCAGGTGGCACCAGCTTTTCTAACATGCCACCTTATGTGCAACTTTAGACAAATGGTGGAAACCTGCCCTTTGCCGGCTCCAACCTCTTTTCCAAGTGTTGACAATGTATTTGTGCAATTCAGACAAATGTTGGAAACCCACTCTCTCAATCAGTTTCAACCACTTTTCTACATGTTGCCAACACATTCGTGCAAGTTTGAACAACTGTTGAAACCCTACCCCATTACAGTTCCATCTAACCTTGCAAAGCAGATGGATACGCCTGTTTCCGTGTTTCTCAGGTGAATCCATCTTGCAAAGCTCCTGTCTGAACCGTTTGGGCCCAGTTAGAAAGTGACAGTACCAATCAGCAAGACGCAGGTGTAATTAGTGCGGAAGACATTAGCTTGGATGCTGCTAAAGTGCCACTTTTATCAGAACTTGATGAAATTTCTTCATTAAAAGAAGAACAAAGAACAGCAGTGAGTTGCTTTCTTTTCAAAAACAACAAAAGTCGTGTACTGACATGTCTACAGTCATTAATTCACATTAATGCAGCTCTAATGGAGTTCACTCCTTTGGTAGGGGCACAGCTTGCTGGTGGCTACGTCACATGTTTTGTTGCTCTGGTTGGTCTGTAAAGATGTGACAGAACGTTCATCCAATCACCCTCTGAGTTTTTTTTTTTTTTTTTCAAAGGCTGTGCCCTTTCCCAAACGCTGTATATGATTCGCGTGCCAGGTTAAGTTCCATCTACTTTTCCAAATGTTGCCAATACGTCTAGGCAAAGGGCACAAATTTTGGAAACCCTTGTTTCTGGCCACTTCAACCAACTTTTCAAAAATCTGCCAACACACATGCAATTTTAGACAAATATTGGAAACTCTGCTTCTCTCCAGTTCCAACAACTTTTTGAAGTGTTGCTAATATATTTGTGCAGTTTTGACAAATGATGGAAACCTGCACTTTTCCCCTTTTCCAACAACTTTTCCAAAATCTGCCAACATATTTGTGCAATCTTAGACAAATGTCAGAAACCCCTTGTATCTCTTCAGTTCCAACCACTGTTTTTGAAATGCCAATATATTTGTAAAGGTTTGGACAAATGTTGGAATACCTAACTTCTGGTCAGTTCCATCCAATTTACCTGATGTTGCCAACTATTTTGTGCAAATTACGGAAAAAATTGGATCCCTTAGTCCTCACCTGTTCCAACAACTGTCTAAATTGCTGCCAGCATATTGTACAATTCAAATGAATATTGGAAACCTGTGCTCCTGGCCAGATCCTACCCCATTTCTAAAAGCTGCCAACATATTTGTGCACTACAAAGAAATGATGGAAACCCTCAATCCTCACCAGTTCTAACCACTGTTCTAGTCTTGCCAATTTATTCGTGAAGTTTTGACGACCTTTAGAAGCTTTCAATCCTGGCCAGTTCCATCCACTTTTCAAGTGTTACCAATTTATTCATGCAGTTTTGACAGCTTTTAGAGACATTCAAACCTAGCCAGTTCAATCCTTTTTCTCAAACGTTGCCACCATATTTCTACAAATCAGTACAAAATTTGGGAACTCTCATTTCTCACCAAATCCCCCAGCTGTTCCAAATGTTGCCAACATAATAGTGCAATACAAACAAATGTTGGGAACACTCAAATCTGGTCAGTTCCACCCATGTTTCTAAATGTTGCTGATGTATTTGTGCAATTTTAGATGCATGATGGAAACCCTAAACCCATAGTCAGTTTAACCCACTCTTTCAAATGTTGACTATATATTTGAGTACTGTGTATGGAAATGTTGGAGATCCCCAATCAAAGACAGTTCCACTTACATTTCCAAATGTTGCCAACATATTTGTGCAAATTTAGATGGGTGATGGAAAACCTCTACCCTTGTCAGTTCCAAGCCACTCTTTCAAATGTTGACCTCACATTTATGCAATTTAGACATACATTGGAAACCCTCACTTCCTGTCAGTTCCACCTGCTTTTCCAAATATTGCCAACACATTTGTACAAACCATGACAAAATGTGTGAACCCCAAAACCAGTCAAATCCATCTGTATTTCTAAATATTGCCAACATTTATGCAATCTTGAAAGTAATGGACACCCTAAATCCTCACCAGTTCCATCCACTTTTTCTAATGTTGCCAATGTAGTTGTGCAAGTTAAGACAAAATTTGGTTGATGCCAACATATTATTGCACTACAGACAAATGTTGGGAAACCTCAATCATAGCCAATTCAACCCATGTTTCTAAATGATGCCAACATATCTCAGCAATAGACACAAATGTTGGAAGCACTCATTCCTATCCAGTACCATCCACTTTTCCAAATATCGCCAACATATCTGTGCAGTTTAGATTGATTAGTTTAGTTTCTGGGAGTTTACCTGCATTTTGCATCTTCTCATTATAAACAATAAAGTGCCTCTATTAGGTGTCTAGAACTTCTATTAGGTATTTTTTCCCTTGGTATCAAACAGATATGAGCATGATCTGATATTCACTTATGTTTCTAAATCAAACAAAATTAACAAAATGATCAAATCTATCATTTAGTGGTTCTCACTGTAAATAATCCTTGGTACTGACATCTATATCATTTAAATCTACATGAAGATATTATGAATATATCTATATATCTGAAAGCTTCAGTTTAAGTTTGGATGCATGTGTTGCCCTGTGGCTGCACTTCTGTAGCGTGACTGACCTCTTCCCAGGTCCATCTCTGTGCAGCGGCGCTCTGGGTTGCTGTGAACTCGACACTTATACACAGCTCCAGGAGAGTGCACAGAGCTACTGTAGGTCGAGTTTGCCCTCGGAGCTCCTACTATAACCCTGCAGACATGAGGAGAGGGGAGAGGATGGGACACAGAGAGGGAATTCACCGCGAAAAACAGTATCTAACAGAATTTCTAGAAAACCTTTAAAAGAGAAAACCCATCGCCAGAGGAGAAAAAAAGATAAGTATGAAACAGAAATGTCTTTTCATGTGGTGAATCTCCAACTATCAGTTAGTGTTTAATGTCTGTGCATGCAGCCTGGGAGAAACTTTGACATTTCAGAAGTCACTGCATAACACAAAAGTTAAAGATAAAGACAGATCCAAAAACGGAACAAGTTTGGACTCACCAGCGTGTGTTGTCATGATAATGCTCCAGCACTGAATAGCCAAAAAAACTAGAAGCTGGTCCTCGGAACACTAAAGGATGTTCTAAGTCTACATTATAAGAATAAGCCACTGAAATAGAGAGACAAACATAAAATACATGGTGCATTCCCGTTTTAAGTCTCCAGAGAGAATCCATCCCTTTGCGCATCGTGCGTAAAAACGCAACAAAAGTGTCCAAAAAGAAGAAAAAAACCTCAACAAACAGGAGGAATTGTCAGCTCTTCAAACTCTTTCAGAACTCTTCTTCAGTGTTTTTCTCCTGGTCTGGCGCAGCATGTAGGCTGTGATGGCATGAGGAGAGACTTGAAGAGGAGAGTTAACGGTCCGGTAAATAACGGTGCGTCAGCTTCTCTCCATTCTGTGTCAATCTCACAAAGTTGTTGCTCGCGGGAGAACTGTCGTGGAGATAAATGTGGTCAAAGCAGTCAAGCCAACCAGAAGGAGGCGGGATAGGGCAGGGGAAAGAGGAGTTTCCCTCAAAATAAAAGCACCACTCCTGGTAAACGTGCAGCCGACGGCGAGCGAGGGTTTACTTTGAAAGGTATAACCGGAAATTGAGTTTCTCTTTCAACCTCAGTGACGCTTTGACGCGGTCATGGAGAGACGCAAGTGGTTTTGAGGCGCAAGAATCACATTACAGCCGGGGGGCTTTGGGGGTTTCATTCACCTAAACAGAGGGAGGAGGACTCACTGCTGCCACCTATTGTTTCTAAAGCACAAGAGACGCATTTATGTCTTAATGTCTACTACCCTAATTGGCCGCTTTTTTCTATAAATACTGATTGAAGGTTTGGGTTAAAGTGTAATAATGTCATGAGTTTACTTCCAAAACATAGCAAGTGGTTATAGAGAAACATTTCTATGAAATCTATCAGCGGAAAGCTTAACTCACAAGAAGTTTTTTCTCACTCCTATTAAAGCAAATGAATGTCCAGGTTGTGGCCAGCTCTGTGACCTCGAGCATGTTTAAGGATATGCAAAAAACAGAGGAAAGACTGATAAAGGATTAAAAAAAAAAGAAGTAAATAAGTGTTCCCCAGTTGCCAAATTCACTGGATGTTGTCAGTAAAAAATGACCCTACATCTTTTATGACATCAGGATGCGTAGTTTTGAAAAAATGTGTATAACAGCTTAACACAGCCTATAATATTCTACAGCCTGTACACTCTTTTACAATTATAACCCTACCCTAAGTACAGTTGATTTACTGTACATGTTCTGTCAGTGTAGACAGGCAAACTCTGCATGTATTTTACATCAGTTTTACTTCTTTCTTTTTTGCAGCTCAGGGTTTGAAAGTAGCACATTATATTTACTCACATTATTGTAACTGAGTAGCTTTTTTGTGTATTGGTGCTTTATGGGGGCTGTATTTTACTTCACTGTTTTGTGCACAGCATCTGTTACCGAGTAAAAGAAAATGAGGGAAAAAGCAGACCCAAGCTGCATGAATCTTGCTGGTTGTTTGGCTCATGACAGTCAGTAGAGAGAGAGGGACTCCAAATTTCATGCAAAATTTACAGCTGCATTGCTCTTTATTATAAAAGGTTTGACTAAAATTAAGCAACCAATTTGGGGTGTTTATCATATTTAGTGCATTGTTTTTCCACCACTGCTCCTTTATTTCTCACTTCACTCTAAAAAAAAAATCTCAGCTATGAGAACTAGTCAAAAATCATTTGAACCATTTGTTTTAAAAATTTACCTTTTACTGTTCCCTTATATTCCTTTTTAATCCATAACAAGTTCCTTTTTCCACAGTTAAATTAAGGTCATAAACTTTTCTTTCAAAATAAAAGGTCTGTATACAAACAGGAAGTCAGTTACTCTCAGTTAGAAAGAAATCTTACCTGAAACAAAACATTTTAAATGCAAAATAGTGGAATTTCAAACTGTGACTGAAAGATGGTGACAAATCATGATTAGCAACAAATTCTGAGATTCATCATGATTTAGAAATAACTTGGTTCTTGATCAACTGATTAAAAACAGAAAATATTTATAGAATCCATTGGCCAGCCAGTATACTGCATTTCCTTTTTTAACTGACAAAGAATACCACGACACATTCTCTTCTTTTCAAGTCCTCGAAAGGGATGATTCTGTAACAAGGCACGCATATAAAATGTGTTTTGGTCATACTATACATGTTTAACGGAATTGTCAAACTTTAAATCAGTGGTTCTCAACTGCAGGGTTAGGGTTGTGGAGTTGTTTCCTTGGAAAAAAAAAATCCTGCAAAAAGTAAGATGTACAGAAGCCCTGAGCTGACACACTACCATGTATTTAACTCCTGTTGTGATAATCGGTAATTTTCTGAAGTTATTTATCACCTATTCTTGGGGAAAAAAGTTGCTTTTTCCACTGTAACATGTTGATTTGTTGAACTCTCAAAAAACTAAAATGACACATTTTTACATATTTGTTTAATATAGATTTAATACAGCATTTTCTACAATTCTGGAACTCTCTCCCTGATCAGCTGGAACTTATTATAAACTTCACCAGTGTTACAAGAGCTACCAAATCCTACAGAGGAGTCACGTACCAGGCACCTACCCAAACAGCCTCAGGTTGAGCTGAGACATTTGAGAACTAGTCGACACCACCTCATGAGAAGGGTCAGCTGCTGGATACAGGAGAGGGCCTGATCCAGCTCACTCCATACTGGGTGCCCGGGACTCGGTGGGCTAGACCAGACGTCGAAGGCGGCCATGTGTGTCATGGACGGGTCAGCTGGGAGGATACCTAGAGAGACAGGACATGGGCCGGAGCAGCACAGGACCAAGGTTTATGTAGCAAAGTGCAGAATCAGCATTAGCTCCTGACCTCACCTGACAAATCCTGGCTAATTCAGCAACAAAGCTGCAATCATTACTTTTTTTCTATAATACTGTCAGAGCTAACTGTGTTGTTACTGTTTGATGTTCTACCCAGCTCTAAACATTTTAACTTTTATTCTCATAAAAGCCCTTCAAGGGACGAGTGCTCCAAATTAGCTTTGACTATAAACACTATTTACAGTTTGTCTCTGTATATTCTTTCTGTCTCTAACAAATAAACCATAGATAAATAAATAAATACAATACACGCATGCATTGTCCTCTCAGGGTTTCTGTAATGATGTGTTTTTTAAACATGTTCATTTTGTCCTGTTTGTTTTGCCCCAGTATGGCTGGAAGAGCTGGGCTTTGGCACTGTGCAGTAGCTCCTGCACTAGTACAAGCATCCATATGCAACTTGGACTTCATGTACAATCATGAATGAAAACCCCTGCTTTATTATCAAGAAATCCAGAATGTTAGAGGCCAAAATGACTCACAGTAATATATAAAGGCAGAGAAGTTGCAGTTACTTCTCTGAGTTGTCCTTCACTGTGCTGACTCTGAGATTGCACATTTTGTAAACCTGTATTATTAAGATACCATGATTATGAACTAGAGGTAATCATGCTCAGGTCTGGTTGGGCCTGCGGAGGAAAGAAAATTGTGCTTCAGCCAAACCAAAATGCTTAGTTCTCATTGAATAATTTAAGTATATACACATTTTGTCAATAAAATGATTACTGAGCTGTATTTTCTGGGCTTTACAGAAAAGTCATCAAACGTATCAAATGTGTTGAAGTACTTCACCAATGACGTTCACTCCTCTTTTCAGTGTTATATGTTTGAGTGAATTTTTGGTGTGGAGGAAAGAAATAAAGGTCAAACAAAGGTTTGCTACCTTACGTGAATTTCCGACCCCTACTAACAGGATCTTTCCAACCTTGATTTGTTTTGATGTCTGCATTCCCTGAGTCTATTCAAACAGGAAGTTATCAGTGTTTAACCTCTGTTACACAGGTTGAATCAGCCAGGTAGTGAGAATAGATAACGCCCCAAACAAGCAGGATAGTGAGTGATAAAAAACAGTGACAAAAAGGTGTTCTGTAAATAAGATTTAATCTGTTATTCTGAAAATGTATAGCAAGTCATATAGTGCCTTATAGTACAGTTTCATTACCATAATACAATTTACAGTTTGTGTGTTTCTTCTTGTGTTTCTATGTCAGCTTCAGTGACAAATATAAAGCATAGAAAAGCCGTGTTACACAAACGAGGTCCAGAGGCCGGTCCATGTTAACGTGGTGCGAGTGCACAGTTAAAGGGTCGTTTACAGTTTTACACAGGAAGTGATTCAGACGAACAGCACGACACAGAAACCTACAAATCAACTGACCTGTCAGCATCAACACACGATAAGGAGATCATTTATTGCACAAAGCCAGTCTGAATCAACACCGTCTGATAAAAACAAAACAATTTAACTTAATCTAAAACATAAATTAACAAATCTCTGGAGAAAATGTTGATTTATGGAAGATGTGTTTCTGGCATATTTCCCTCTTACCTTTAGATATAGTCACACATACTACACCACACACACACACATACCACGCTTATGCCCCATTGGTGCTTTCACACTCACACACACACTCACCCACACATAAAATGATAAGAAATGCAGAAAGAAGGGCGTAATGAATCCATGGCAGTTTTCCCCTTCAGCAGCAGTAGCAGCAGCAGATTTTCATCCAAAAATACCCGAATTATTCAGACACTCATCGTAACCAAGGCTGTGGAGAGACACAGAGACATTAATGTGATAAATGATGCAATTATCAAGGAGCAGCCGCATGCTTTAAACTACAAGAGGATTTCAATGAAAATATCCAAAAGCAGGTAAACTGATGCTTACAATAGCTTTTGTGTCTTCTCTCTCCAAAACTTTTTGAGCCTGGTCTGGAGGAAACTTGAGCATGGAGGTAATCACTTTGGCCATCGTCTAAAGATAAAAAGAAAACAAGTTTATTTTAAGGATTATGTCAATAAAGAAGGCAAAACACACATTAACTGACATAAAGTATAAGGGCCTGTGTGCAGAACCGATGTCTCAGTCTTTCTTACATATTGTAAATTACAAAAGCTGAATTCTACTTCTCTGTAGTATCTGTAAAGTCTGTTTAAAAAAGCTCCCTGAGCTTAACATATATACAGTACAACAAGGAAAATATGTAAAGGTAAAGGAATCGTGCTCGTGTTAGCAGCAGCTGTAGGCCTGGAAATCATATCCTCAAAAAGATGAGTCATATCAACATTTCTTCCTCCATTGCTGTTGACAGAGCTGATATCAGGTGCCCCGCCCCTCCTTGTCTTTGATTGGCCAGTAATTAATTATTACCTCCGCCATGGAGGTTATGTGATTGGCAGGGTTTGTTAGTTTGTTAGTTAGTTTGATTGTTACCAACATAACTCAAAAAGTTGTGGACAGATTTTGATGAAATTTTCAAGAAATGTCAGAAATGGCATAAGGAAGAACTGACTAGATTTTGGGAGTGATCCGGATCACCGTCCGGATCCAGGAATTTTTTGAAAGATTCTGTACTATTGGGAGATAGGGCTAATGGTGGAGGGCTGCGCTCTCCGAGTGCTTTTCTATTTGTTATTGCCTTCTAAATTATCATGCACTGCCTGCATTTTATTTCTTGTTCTTCTGCTTTATTTTCTCTCTCTTTTTTCTTTGTTTATATGTTCATCTATCCGTCTATCCATCCATCTTTCTCTCCTTATCCAAGGTTGGGCCGTGGCTTTGTGCAATAAATAAAAACTTTCAACCTTGTGTCTGCCAAATAAATCCTTGTTTAGGGCTTGTGTCCACAGCCAATGCTTTTATTCCACTGGTAGCGCTGATTTCCAAATAAAATGGATAAAATAAAACCAGTGTCGTTTTCAGCGCTCAGCATCCTGAGCACAAATCTGTCCTCATAGTCAGCTTGGGTGTTTTTGCTCATATAGTGTGTATTTTCATGTGTTTTTTAATTGGATTTTGGAGTCAATGATACCATTTGATATGATACGATAGGATTTTGTAGTCTTCTATGTTTGATACTATTGTAATGACTTAGATGTGCTTTGTTCACATTTCTATGAACTGATTTCCCCTGTAACTTCATTCTGTTATTAAAATAGTACTGTATTGGTTTACTCTGGTGATCTGTTTTAAATGTTCTGAATGTGTGCCTCTTCTATTCTTTGAGCATAAATTGTCAATTTCCATGCCAATATAAAACCAGCAACTCCTGCCTTTGACAAAACAATCCATTCAAGCTACTGAGAGAATCTGCAACAATTAAAACCCAACAAGACCAGAAAAAGGGGAAAAAATCAATTCCAGACCTCTCTGCCCGGGTGCATGAATCCCCCCCATAAAAAGAGGAGATAATCAGAAACAGGACTGCTCTGAACGAACTCTTACTACTCAGCGAACACTAAACAAGGCCAGGCCATGCCTTTAGATGGGAAATCTGCGTCATGAACGCTGTACGTGCTAGCAGGCAGCCTGGGGGACATCCTCCACACTGTGGAGGTCCACAGCACTGCCATAAAGAAAATCTGTTCTGCTGAGGAGCTGGGAAAATCCCGCTGGCTTTAGGACCATGTCAACAGCACTGTTAATTAAGAGGTTCACTGTTAATTTAAGCTGAGAAAACTAGACCCAACATGACTTTAACGTGGTCCACTAAACAATCTCACAACTTGGGCGGTAAAGAGGTCAGGGGTACCCTAATAAAATCATGGGATAGACGAACTCTCCTATATTTATGCAAATGAGCTGGTTTGGATGGGTTTAGGGTATTGACCACATCCTAATGTATTTATAAATTACTACAGCTAAAGGAAAGAATGATGAAGTCCAGGACTTTGACTTTAGACATAAGCACCTTCTGCACTTTATTTGACATCTTAAAATTTGCTTTTCTGGATAATGTTGTGATATTCTCTGACATGATCTTTCCAAATTATTAAATGTTCAAGGTTCATTTAATTCAGGGAGTGCAGAGTGAGAGTTGGTATTTTGGTAGAAAACAGGTTAGAAACTGCAGTGCCAATATGCTTCTTGATCCAAAAGAGCTTGGCTTAAATGTGTCAGAGTGGAGAGCCCAGCAATCTGACTGGCTGAGGGTGAATTTAACATTCTCTTCTTCTACTTCTGATATGAACCTTCATTTTTTTTTTTTTTTTTTACTTGGTCATACCTATATGGAAAAAAATGACAGGTGGGCCCCGTGCCCTTAAGTACTATGACATCCAGAATATGAGTCATCCCGGTAAATAAGCCTCGGTCTGTGTTTTGGAGTCTACCAGAGAGAAAAAGGTTTAAACTATCCTCCTGCCACACAAATTATATTTTGTTCAGTAAAGTAGATAACGCGCAGCTTCTGTGCAGCTGTGTACCCTTTATTTGAGCATCTACTACTTATAATATGGTAGTCAAACACCTAGCCCATGTCTCTCTTTTGCTCTGCCCTCCACCTGTCACTCATGGTCTTCCAATGAGGAGTCTTTTCAGCCAAACTAGCCCTACACAAGGTTAATTTACTCAGCAGTATATCACCTGTTTTCTTTAAATGCGGGATTATAAACTAATGAGGGAGAAAAGCGGTTAAAAAGCAATGTAAACGAGTGTAGGTCTGGCCTGTGCTGTTATGTATTCCAGCACGTTTTGAACAGTGAAGCGGCTGACTGAAACACAACAAATAGGATGAATTTTCAGTCGTGTTAATCTCGAGCAGTATGTGGCAATGGCAGATGTAAGTCCTTACAGTAATGATGTCACGTCTGTATACCGGTATATTAGTGGCATCAGTGTGTAGGTCACATCCAGCTTTACTACACACCGCGTTTATGGTGCAGAGGTTTCATATATCCATTTCATGGGTTATATTTTACAGTGATCTGGGAAAACTCACACACAAAGGGTTGGGAAGAGCAAGACTTTTTAAAAAATTCCTGGAAGGAGACTGGATTAATGTTCTGTCCGTCACATTCATTACAGGACAATCAAGCCGGCAAGACAAAATGAGTAATAAATGCACAGCTCTGGTATTAACGTATGCTCAAGCTCATGCCAAGGCCAGCAGGTAAAAATGCAAAAACATCTTTTCTGCCAAGATATGCCTTCAGTGTGGCTCTTTGCTCTTGTTTTAATAAAGAAATGTGTCCCAGTTCTGATAAAACCAGTATTAAAGCTACATGTAAGATAACTGCTCCACTAGCTTACAGTACAACTGAACCAAGCCTATAACTATTGCAAACTCATGCTAAAGCAGGTCGGGAGACAAGTGAAAACATCATTTCCAGCATGAAAAGCTATCAGTGCCGTCCTTTGTTCTTTATTTGATAAAGAAATTTGGTCCAGTTCTGATAAAACTGCCGGTATACTACAGCTACGCCTGAACTAAATGCTACGCCTGTAGCAGCCATTGCTATCGGCTTCCAGTATAACTAAACCTCACCTGTAGCTACCACCTCGCTCTCCTCAAATGACACTGTCTAGTCAGATCTATTCCCAGATCTGGCACAATTGTTTCAGACTGGAGCTTTGCCTGATGACAGACATGAAATCTGGCCAATTCATCTGCTTTCCAACGTTATCCTAGAGCTATTGTTCACGTTTATCGTTTGGCTTTGTTGATTATCTAGGTCCCATCATATAGAAACTTATTCTTAATCATCTTCATGTTCATCAAGTCATAAAGTCTAGGACATGTATTCAGTGTCTGAAATTTATAAAATTGGACATTTGAATCTAAAAAGAGGCCAAAAAGCATAAAAGAATAAAACAACCTTTAAATATGTAACACTATAAAAAAGAAGGCATACTTTTGTTTCCCGTCCCATCATGTATTCAAACAGCACCTTCCTCAGGTACTCGATCTCTGTGGCTTCTGAGAGCGCGTCAGTGAGACCAGGATCTGTGAAAGCAAACATCAGCCATTTCAGATTTTCAAACTGAGAGAATTTGAGTTTTTTTCTAAAGATCTAGAGAAATTAACTTATCATGGGCTAAGTTATTTTTATACTGAGATAACATGATTCAAAAGTTGAGATTTTAAGAAAACAATTGAAATCTACTTGTTTTAAAAGAAAAAGGAGTAAAAGTAAACATATGGATGCATGTCTGTTTTGAGCACATTCAGTACTAAACAATCTAACTAAAGCCCTTAAGCTAAAGCTAAAGCAACTAAACTAAACTAAACTAAAGCAACACTCTTGAAACACAAAATACACAAAAGTCAGCAAAATATTAATTCATTTTTCATGTATATCAACTTTTGCCATTGCAGTACCTTTCAAAGAAGGAAAAGGACATAATATTCATTAAAGAATTCAACTGTTTTGGATATAAAAGCCTCTCTTTCTCATTCATGCATCAGTTTTTCTTTACTGGACTGCTCAGTTGGCCCAAACTACAAGCACAGGAAAGGTTGGCAAGACTCAGCATGGACACATTAAACTTTAAGAGTGTGAATCAACATTTTAATTCCCCCCCTTAAGCTATAACACCATCTAAAAAGTATGAATGGGAAACTCTGGTAACACCTACTACTGCTTCTACTGCTGAGAGCTCCCACCATGTCTTGTGTTAAGTCAACGTGCAACAGCACCCACTTGTTTATCTGGAATAATCATTCAGACACTAAGAGACCATCTGATTGCAGGAAAAGGAGATAGAGGGGTGCAAACATCTCTTTTAACCTTTTAAAAATATAACCGGTCATCAATAAATCCCACAGCCTTTGTCCTGCTGACCCCACCATGCCCCCACTGGGCTTTAAATCCCCAAAGTCAGGAAGTTACAGACATGAAAAGCAGAAATCAAAAAGCCTTCTCATCATCTTTCTCCATGAAATCACACATGAAGGTGATTTAAGCAGGCTGGAAATGACCTGAAGACACTCCCACTTATATAATAAAGCTATAGTTTGGGTATTAAAGAAGTGGATTGAGAGGTATTTGCTGCAAGGAGACGTCAAGACCACTATCTGCAAAAGCCATTAAATCCAAGCATGGCTTCCTCACTACCCCCCTTCTGACAGCAGACTCTCCTTATTACACCAACAGAGAAGAGGGGAGACAGAGCGGGGTAGAAATCACTCAATCTCCCCCGTTGCTACACCTACTCTCCCTTAGACATCTTCACGGGTCCTGAAATCAAACAACAGGAGATCGAACCCGTGACCTGTGCAGGTTCAGGGCCATATTTTATTAGAACCAACGAGGTCCAGGTCAGTCCCATTTATCTTTACTGTGAGCTGTGCTCTGTTTATCATTATGGGTGATACCCAGGTGGATTAGGGGAAATCCATATTCATGGCTGGTAACTAGATTAGCAAATAAGTGATTTATATGCAGCTTAAAATGACAATTAAACCGTGGTATTCACACTGCAGCATTGTGCAGTATTTAAAAGTTAATCCTCAGTATCTGATGAAATGAAAATTCCTGCCAATATTTACAACCAATATATCATCTGTAAATATTGGGCGTATGTACAAATATGTTCTGGAATTTTAGGCAGGAACAACCCACCTACATTAAATAAAGACTTTTTCTTTGTTTACACACATTTTTTAAGCTATAAAGTGTGTTATAAGGGCAGAGGTGTGTTCTTTTTATCCTTAAACCTTATAGTGCACTCAAGTTTTAGGTCTGACTACTGTAACAGTACTGTCCAGAACTTTTAGGCATGTTAGGGCAAAATTTGAGGCTGAAGTAAGGTGCAGATGTGGTGAGTAAGCCACCTGAGGGCACCATCGGGCGGGTAGGAGGATGAACACAACCCCAGTCATGCTCTGCATGTCCTTGCATATTACCAGGGGAATGGGAGAAACAATCTGTTTAAAAATATCGAAGTTCACACCATAAGGACAGAGTAAGGGGTGGATGTGGCAAGTAAGGATGGCATAGGGTACCATCCGGACAAGTAGTAGGGTTGCCACAAGCCCCTGATTGGGAATTACCAGGAGTGAAAAAGCCCAGACAGAAGAAATGCCGTCGAGCCTGACCTTGACTGCCAAGCAACATGAGTGTGTGTCGACATGTGTCCAGCTTGACCCTTTTTGATTTGAAAGCCGGCACCACGTGCCACCTGCCTCTATATCTGCCAATATAAAAATTTAGTTGCAGTAGCTGGGTACCAACCTGTACAGGGTAGTTGCTATGCAAATTTCAAACACAACATTTAGATTTTAAATGGTTTGACATTGAAAAAATTTCTTTGGAGACTTGGACCTAAATGGATCAACCACACAACTAAATACACATGTACATAGATTTTCAGCTGAAATAAAAAGGGGTTTTGGGGTTTAATTACTCTTTCAGTATCAATTGTATGCATCAGGTTTAACAAGTCTACTTCTGGACAGAAATAATGTGTTGAATCTGCAATATGTTGTGCAATAATTGGTGACTGCATACATTTTTAGAAATTAAAGGTTCCAGTTAGATCTCTGAGCTAAATTAACAGATCAATTAGGGTTTTGGCTCATCATTTTGGACCCACAAATATTTCTTTCAATCACTCACACACTATATGTTTCACTTAGTTTATATGTTATTGACTTGCAGCCAACAAGATGTTTACCATATCTGTACCCATAATGGAAAGATAACCCTGCCATTACCCTTACTTTAAACCAAACCATAATTGTCATAATCAGCAAGCCAAAAAATCACGCTAAGGGGGGCAAAAATGTCCTCCTAATCAGAGTGTAACCAAACCAAACACCCACGCAGTATCACTCTGGATCTGTATCCCTGATCCATAAAGAGATTTGGGGCTTGCAGATTTCTGAAATGCTACATAGCAGTGAGACTCCAGAGAGATGAACTATAAAATTCATGTCAACACACTGCATCATGATGCTATCTTAAAAACCATACCACAATAAAACAGTGGGATAACATGGTTAAACTGTAGGAGTTTGTAGTTTATGTTTTAGCGTCCTGTGATGTCGTGTTAAAGCATTCTGCGTTGCAAATTTTGCTGCGCTCATCTAAAAGGAAATTGGCTCTAGAAGCAGAACTAAGTGATTCATGGTGTCAACATTACCTTTGAAAGTGCTCCCCAGATGAGTTACAACAGTGCTCCGGTGGAAACATTTAATCTTGTCCTCAAGCGAGTGAATCTAGCGTGGAGAAACACACAAGCATGCATGGATTAATTCTTTAAAAAAGCTACTTAACCCCTGTGGGTTAATTCTATGCATTATCCTAATTGTTGCTCGGGACATAAGCACAGCATTTGTTGATCATCCTTGGGGGATGTTTGCGGGAATGACGATGTGTGTGAGAAAGACTGTGGGAGGCGTTGTTCTGATTGTTTATAGGGTTAAACCAAATGTAAACAGATGTGCTGTGTAATTAAGTTGATGCAGCAGGAGAGCTGCTGCACTCTTGCTGGAGGCCTCACAATCCTGGGAATACACTGCACGAGATTTTCTGCTCATATGTCCCAACAAAGATTAGCTCCACACTCACTCGCTCCACAAAGCCCTGCTCCTTCAGCCGAGCCTCGCTCAGCAGGGTCGTCTTCTCGGCCAGCTGAGCCTGAGGGAGAGGAGGACAAAATATTTACCTCATTAATAATTAGAGAGTTTACAGTGGAATAACAACAATACATGTTCATCAATCATCCATGGTTTCTTGTTTAAACAACTGTTTTACAATATCAACATGTTGAACTGATATAATTCATACAATGGTGAACAAAGCAAACTCACCTTGAGTTCCTCTGTGCTCAGCTGTACCATAATACAAAAGAAAAGAAGAAAAAATGCACATTAGGACAAAATAGTTCTAAAAAATCATATTTAGCAGCAGTAAATATAATAATACATATAGTTACTAAGTTGTGGCATAGCAAATTATCAAGTGTATATATTTGTTTTTTTTTAAAAATAAGACATTTTTGACAGGTACGTGGAAGAAGAAAGGTTGTGTTTGGGGTGTTTCTATTTATTTGGTAGCTCTGGGTGGATATTCAGATTGTAAATGAACTATAATTTTTATTTATTTATTAAATTGGGTGGCAAATAAAATGGGGATAGTCGTTTCAAAAGAGCAGAAGGAAAAAAATTCAACATGAAGAATGAGGCAGGGTGGGATGGCCATCCTTACCACCCAAGAACAGTGTGGGAAACAATGGTGTTAGTGGTCTACCACTAAACATGTCAAACCTGAATTACGAGCAATTTCATGCACCAGTTTGTGCATTTTCTGCACCGTTTACACGTCTGATCTAGCTGTGTGTCCTCTTACCAAAGGAGTATCATTAGATCATATTTGATTGTTGAATTTAATCCCCTTTAACAGCTACTTTCACAAAATCTGGAACAACTCAACTGCCAGTCGATGTATACAGTGTTGTTGCACACTTCCTTCTTTGTCCTTATCTACACAGTAGCACTACTGTAGCAATGACTGTAAAGATGTTCATCTGACTGTTTATCATTTTTTGTTATTTGTTTATCATGCCATATTGACATAACAGCTTTTTCATGGTTGCATTTGAGTTATGTTTATAAATTTTCACCTGAAATGTAGTCACTCACATAAAAGCACAATTTCATTTTTTTTTCTGCGAGGGCTTTAGCCATATTTTTAGAGCAAAGTTAGGACTAGCCAAGGTGCAAACACAGCAAGAAAGATTTAAGAAAATTCACTCCAAGTGAGTGGTTGAGGGTGGTGTTAATATCCGAAATTGATGTAATAAGAATATTTCAAAAGTTATTTTTGCACAATTGCGGTGCTGCAGAGGGATAAGGGACCAACTGATTCACCTTCTCTGTGCCGGCTTCAACATAGCAGCAGAGGCTTACACAGGTGAGAACAGGATCAGTGGAGCCAGCAGGGGTGTGTGTGGCTCAGTCCCATTTCTAACTTTCAAGGTCACATATTTTACCCCTTTAAGACAAGTTTATATTGGTCTCAGAGGTCCCCAAAACATGCCTGTGAAGTTTGTTTCTGAAAAACACTCCAGTACTGGATTTCTGCATGTCTAAAAACATCCCTCTGTTTCAGCCCTGCTCAGAACGAGCTGTTGCTGTGTCTATGGCTTATTTACATTTACATTTGGCAAATGTAAATGAGCGGTCTGACTCCGCCCCTAGCAGAAAATGGATGTGGCTTAATGGATGTGGTGCTCCTGATCCTCCTCTCAACTCCTCTCGACTTCCTGCTTCCACTACATTCCAGCAAGAATCAGGGCACCCAACCCTGAGACAAGAATGTGTAAAATGTAGGGGGTACTGTTAAGTGGTAGGGGCAAGGGGTGTAAAGGGATTGAGCCTATGTCTGTGCATATCTAACTGAGCTTTTGTGATACTCTGAAGCCATAATGCAATGTGAATTGACCAAATATCATGCCATTGGTCAATATGAATGTCTCAAGTGGTAATAACGGCAGAGCTTCAATATGGCACTGCTGTGGAAATCTGTGAAAACACCTACTGATTTGTAACCTGAAAGTCGGGAGGATTCTAAGGATGGGCCACCTGAAACTTTCAGAGGAGCATGTGTGAAAGTGACTCTTCCCAGTGTTACTGTAGTCTACAAAGCTCCGTATTCCTGGTATGAATTAACTGTTACATAAAAGTGTGTATTAATCCACCTGAACATAGTTAAGAGCTGATATGCACTTTGATGGGGTCATGACTTCTAAAACTATGCCCAGCTGTTTTGAAAGACTAAGAACTGAGGAATTTACTGTTAAGAAGCATTTTTTGGTCTTAAGGTATGTTTGGACAACAACAAAACTTTGTAACACCATCCGCCTTGTGTTTTATTCATACAGTAAAATTCAAAGACTGTTTGTTGAGTCTGCACAATCAGTCTAAACTGGACTCATACTTCTTAGAGAGTGTTGGTCTGTGGTCTCTTTATGGGGGGGGGCACTGACCCACTGTCTGGATGAAAAATGGCTTGTGAGGCCATTGTGAGGAAAGGCCTCCACGAGCATAAGCCCATACAATCCACCCATAAAGATATTACCTCACAGGGGAAATATGCAGCAGAAAGAGCAGCGTAGCTCTTTGTGTTTGTGTGCATCTGGATGAAGTGTAAAGGTAGAAGAATCGACACAGGGGTCCGGGTAGAAATGTCTCCCTGGAGTAGTTTCATTCATTCTGGCCCCTCTCCAGCATGCACATCTTGCACGTGAGCATTTCTGAAGTATAAATCTGAGGCGCAGAATCACTTTATACGATGATAATTGGGAACAGAGATTGAGGCTGGCCTCGCAATCTCTGATTCCCAAGGAGAACATTCCTGAGTGATTCAAACGAGCTTCACAGGATCGGACGTACGTTGGAGAGCAGCCACAGGACCGGAGCGAGGGACCGATCAGAGCAAAGTATGTGAGCAAAACGTCCCCAAGAACTGACCGGGAAAACTTCAATTATGAAGCAAGACAAAGGAAAAGACAACTGATGACTGTTAAGTCTAACCTAGATTCAAACTTTCAGGAATAAGATGTCTAAAGAGGTTTGTGGACTAAAAATGCATCTGGAATAGACTGTCATTCAAATTCATAATGTTTCCATCAGACTTTTTCCAGAGAGAGCCAGAATGAGGTGATTTCATTCAGCCATTTTAAAATGACTTATGGTTTTGACAGGATCACTGCATAAATCTAATCCTAACCTTTCAGTCAGCTTTAAAATGGACTTTCATAGCTGTAGGTATGTGATTCTGTATCTGTTAAAATGGAAAAAACGTCCACAAAACATTGACCAGTTGTGACCCAGACCACAGATGTCTGATGACCTGGTGAATACGTACAGTGGGTCAGAAATGTTTGTACCTCAGACGTGCCCTGAGTCCTTCCTTGAAGCTCCTCCAGCTCTTTCTGGACCTGCCACACTCGGCCTCCCATCTCCTCCTCTCGACTCTGAGACAAACACAAAAAAAATAAATAAAACAATAGCTGAGTCATTTCCTATGTTTCATCTCAGCATCATGGCTCAAGTATGTCGGTCAAATCACTCCATCATGTCAGTGTCTGATTTCCAGCCCTTAAGCAAGTTGTAAGACATTAAAGGAAAAAAACACTTTGTACAAGTTGTACAAGTTTACTGTTCCTCAATAAATACTTGACTGATTTCCAAATACACTCAGCAGTTTATTGATGAGTAAGACAAGAACTCTGGAACAGTGATTCACCCGGGACTGGAGATGCTAAAAGATACAGTATGTGGAAAAGTTGTGGAGTAGTGGAATTTATAATTTCATTAGAGTAGCTATTTCCAGTAATAAAGCAGGCTGTAACACTCAGACCATGTGGTGATTAGGAGTGAGTGAAGCAAGTGAGAGAGAATGATGAGAAGATAATTTCATCAACAAAACAATGTGGCGAAACATGCTTGTTAATTCCAGGAAGAAGACGGGACTATGACAAGCCATAAATAGAGCTTTCAAAATAAAATTCTGATGAAATGTATGTTTAGTATTTGCTAATGAGAATAGACAGGACGAAAATGTTAGTAATGACCTGTCAGACATCCAAATCCATGATATTCCTCCACTGTGTGTACAATTATGAGTAAAAATACAAGCAGAGGTGAGGTGTGCATGCTGCCATGGGGCACAGAGCAGGAGGAGAGTGTTGTAGGGGTAGATTTTGGACGGATAAAACTAAAATACAGAATCTCTGACTGGCTGAGAAGAGCCCAACAACTCTGTGGCAGCTATAGGATGGTCCTCCTCATCCTAGCTCACAGTTACTGTGGTGAACCAGTGTTAATTTGGTCTACTTAAACTATGACTAGAAATGCTAGATGACTATTTTTTTTTCCATGGAGACGAGACTAAGACTAGCTAAAAACAGATTTTTGTTGATTAAAACTCTGGTAAAAATGTCAGAAATGATCTGGTAAGCTATATCTGATAAAAAGCATCTCTTCTCCTCTTCAGACTAATGCTAATTTGTACATTGTTTCTCATACAAATAAACTTAATGAACTAAAATAAGCTTAAGAAACTTGAATACATACATTTCATCAAGGGAGAAATATGCTTGTATTATCCAGCAATATCAAACAGCTAAACAAGTTTCACCTTCAACCAAATTATAAGAAAGCATAGTTTCAAAGCTTTATCTTTTTACCTGTATGACTTGTTCATATTTTTGAACAGTTCTGTGCAAATCGTCTTCCTTTTGGGCAATCAGCTTTTTCAGCTGACTTGCCTCATCGCGGTGGCTGCTGATGAGCTCTGCTTCGACACTCTGGGCCTTTGCTGTGTCGAAGAAAGGGAAAGGGGAGAGAAGCCAGTGTTAGCACATAAAAACTAACCAAAGTCATATTCCAAACCACTCAGTCACGTCCCATCTGGAATGTAACAGGATTTAACCACAGAGGAAACAAGGGAACATGGCAGTTCAGACACACTGTTTCCAAATGTAATGAGCAGCTCTTAATTTTGTTCCACCCAGTTTTAAAATTAAAAAAAGCATCATGTTTCCATTAGTTAGCTCACCCAAATGTTTTACATAATCACATTAGTTTGATTTTCTATTTTAAGGCAGCTATTAATAGGCCTTAAACACAAGCAGACTCAAGATTTTAACCCAGCTAGAGAAATTACTGAATCCTGTTCAGTTTAATTTGTTGAATGTAATTGTGTTGTAATTGTTGCTCCTTGCTATGAACAAAAAATAATGATAAAAACAGCCCCCAGCTAATTAAATGATGATAATTTGTTGGTTGCATCATTCGGCATATTCTTAATTCTATGCATGGATTTAACACAGTTTCTGGACCCGAGCTGCTGAGGAAACACCCATCTTCCATCCTTACTTCCCTGTGTAGAGTTGTGTTTGCACAACAGTGCCTGCAAAGCAACAGGTCAACCAAATGAAGCATAATGAGCAAGGGCTCATGCAATGTATTGTCCTAAAACTTCTAAATCATTGAAGTACTTCACCGTCAATGATGACTTATTTGTCTGCTCCAGGTTTGAAGTCGACGCTAACTTCAGGGTTAATATCATTTTGACTCATCAGCATTTAGCAGAGAATCAGCAACAATCAGCAGCACTTAATACACACTAATTGCAAATGAATCACAAGAAATGTGTTTCTTTTTCCGGCTAGCACCACTAAAGTGAGTCGGAGTGGTGCTGTATAACTTAGACTCGACTGTTAGACTGAACTGTGACTAAGAGTTGAACAGATGCTCCTCTGAGATATTATGGACCAAGAAATAATGATGTTTCCGCTTCAGACGTTAATGCTCCACTAAAGACGGAAGTCTTGTCTGGAGGTTGTTCAATGCTAATTGTTGGTTTCAATGAATAGCAGACAGTCACATCTGTTCTCAGAGACATACAGGGTCTATCAAACAGCGACAGATGATTGATGAAAGGTTATAAGATTGGAAACAGTGTTGTGGAATTTAAAAGCTGAACTTTAAATGGAGGCATTGAGAAATAATAGAAAAAATATCCATTTAGTTGATCAACTGTGCCAATATAGCTGACTATCAAAATCCTGAATGAAGCCTCACCAATGGCCTCCTTCACTGCTGTTTCAAGCTCCTTCTCCTTTAAGGCCATTTGGGTGTTAAACTCCCTCATTAATTGCTTGATAGCAGAATTGTGCTTCATTTCCACATCTTCCAACTCCAGTCTGAAAGAACAGATAATAAAGGCAACATTTTTCATTAGTACACACGTCAAAAGCATGCTGCTTTATACTCCACTTTACTCTCAAATTGGAAATAAATAAATCTCATGTCATCAATTTGCATCATAAACTTACTTCATCTTCTTCTCACTCTCCTCTAAGAGCTCCTTCTTCATGTGGTCGAGGTCCTGTTCGTGCTCCTTCCTCAGAGATCGCATGTCTTTCTGCAGCCTGGTGAAGTCTTTGTGGATTTTATCTTTCTCGTTCTTCAATTGACTCAGTTTGTCCTGGAGAGCCTCTAGGGCATCTCCATCCCCATCTTGTATCGAAGCATGATTTTCCATCATGCTTTTGGTCTGCTGTATGCTGTTATGTTCCACTATCATCTCTGTTTCTGATGAGTTTTGGACCAGCTTGACTGCATCCTGATGTTGATCAAGCTGGGCATCCTTCTGGCTTATTTCCTCCTTTAGGTGATTTATTTCTACAAGAAGGTTTCCATTCTGTTCCTCAGCTTCTTTTAGCTTCGCCTGGATGTTTTGTAGTGCTTCTTCGGTTTCTTTGACTTCTCCTTGCTGTGCTGCATCTCTTTGAAGCAATGACAGCTTCTCCTCATATTCGTTTTTCAGTTCCTCTAAAGATTTTTCCCTCTGGAGCTGCTCATCGCTCCGAATCTGTTCGAGCTGTTTCTCCTGCTCCTCCTGAAGCTTGGTGAGAGCATCCTCGAGCGTTTTTGTTTTTTCTTCTAATGTTTCTGTGTGTTGTTTTCCTGAAGTTTCATTGCTCTTGAGCTCCTCCAGGCTAGTCTGAAGAGCCTTGATTGCCTGCTCTTTTTCCTCCAGCTGCGACATCAGCTGCTTTTTAATCTGACTGATTTTCTGCTCTGCTTTCTTTTTCAGCTCTGATACTTTCCGAGTGCTCTCTGCAGTCAACCTCTCTTCAGCTTCCTTCAGACTCTCCTCTTTGCTCTTCATGATCTCATCTTTCATCTTCTCAAATTCCTGCCTTTGACTCTCAAGCTTGTGCTTTGACTCTTCTTCTAGTGAATGCAGTTTTTCTACCATCTCTTGCTCCACATTGCCGTTCTGTGTACACTGCATCTGACTTTGCTGCAGCTGCTCAACTAGCTCTCTCTTCTCACTCTCCCTGATGTTGTGTTGCTGTTTAAGGTCAGCTGTGAGTTGTTCGCACTCTTTTGTCTTTAAGGCTAACTGCTCCTGAAGCTCGCCAAGCCGACTGATGCAACCCTCCAGCTCCAGGGTGAGTCCACTGACCTTCTGCTCCTTCTCACTCAGTACCTGGTCCATCTCAGACTTGCTGATGGACTGATTGTCGATATTCGCTCGCAGTCTCTGCAGAGCTTCCTCTTTTGCAGAGACTTCTCGCTCCAGCTCTTCGAGTCTTGTCTGCAGAGATGTGACAATGTTTTCTCTCTGGGTGAACTTCATCTCTGCCTCAGACAGACTCTTCTTGAGGGTGTCTGCCTCTTCTAGAGCAGACTTTCTCTCACGCTCTAATCTCTCGATGTTCTCCTCCATCTGAGCTGCGGCCTGTCGCCTCTCCTCTTGATACTGCTGGTTCAGCTGATTTATGGCTTCCTCCTTCTCTGTGATGCTACTTGCTAGCTGATTTTTCAAGTCACTGATAATGCTTTCTAAGTTGCTGATATCAGACTCATTTGTTTTCATACTTTTGGATATGATACTGTTTGCTTCGCTCAGCTCCTCAAGTTTGAGAACTTTCTCACTGATAGACTGAGAGAGATTCTCCTTCTCTTGTGTTAAGGCTTTAATTTGCTCGGTATGAGCGTTTACCTGAGCTGTCATCTGGTCTAAAGAAATGCATAGATTCTTATTCTCCTCCATCTGCTGGCGGAGACTCTCCTCTAAAGTGCAAATTCTATCTACTTTAGCAAGGATAATGTTTCTTAGATGCCCCACCTTCTTCTGACTACAGATCAGTTTATCTCTCAGCTCATTCAACCTACATTCAACTCTTTGACACAGTTCATCTGATCCAGAATCCACCTTAGACTCAAGCTCCTTGCAGTGATGCTGCATTTGGTTTCTGATCATTATTAGCTGCTGCTGTAACTCTGCTTCCTTTGCTTGTAGTTGAGAGCCAGTTTCCTTAAATTTAATCTGCAACTCTTCACTTTCTTTGCATCTAGAGCTTTCCACTGCCTCAAGCTGTTTCTCCGTCTCCTCCAGTTTATCTGCCAAGGTCTTTAACTTCTCTCTGCTCTCTTCCTTTGTCGTGTTTAGCAAGTCTTGGAGGGAGTTTCTCTCATTAAGAGATTGGTTAAGGTTCCTCTCTACTGACTCCATTTGCTCTTTAAGCAACGCTTCACCCTGAGATAAACTTTCAAGCTTGACTGCTGCTTCGTTCAGCTCTTCCTGCAGCTTCTGCACGGTGGTTTCTCGGATCGCCAGGTCCTCCTTTAAGTTCTTTATTTCACACAACACTTGCTCATTTTCCTCTTTGCTTCTGTTTAGTTGCTGAGATATTTCCTCCACTTCCTGAGCCTTTTCCTGTAATAAATGTGAATGTTTCTCTGTTAATTCCTCCTCCTGCTGTCCCAACTTCTCTTTCCAGCGGTGCTCCAGCTCCTCGATCTCATGTTTATGTGAGTCATGTAGCTTCTCCAGTTCTCCTTTGTGGTTGGCCTGCAGCTCTGACATGGCGCTGCTGAGGCCTTGGGAGCTTTTCTGGGACATCTCTACGAGTTTCTCTTGCACTTGCTGCTCTTTCTGCTGAAGCTCTTTGTCCTTCTTTGCAAGCTCCTTCTTCATGTTGTCTTCATTTTGTTGCAGCTTTTTCTTAAAATTCTCCTGCATTTCTTTGGCTCTTTGCTTAAACTTTTCCATTTTTGTTTCCTGAGATTTCAGCTTGGCTTCCATCTCAGTTACAGTGTTTTTCAATTTCTCCTCATGTGCAGCTTTTTCATCGTCCAGCTGTTTCTGGAGGCGTGTTTGTTCCTCCTGCTTAGTGTTCAGGTCTGCAGTGAATGTCTTCTCCAGCTCTGAGCGCTCATTTCTGCTCTGTTGTAACTGGTGTTCCAGTTCTTGGAGTGACTTCTCCTTTTGTTGACAATCACTCCTTGCATCTTCCAACTGACACTGTATATCTGTCAAATCCTTCCTACATCGATGAAGATCCTCTGACATGTTACTAAATTGTGTATTAGCTTCCTTTAGGCTCTCATTGTCCAGCTGGGCTTGTGATAAACATTGCTGCAGCTCTTCCAATTGCTTAACTTTAAGGTTTAATTCTTGCACAGTGGAATTTGATTCCTCTTGTAGTGTTTTTTCTCTAAGCATAAGGTCTTCGGTCTCCTTCTGCCTTTCCCTCACAACAATCTTCATGGCATTGAGTTCCTCCTTCAGAGTTTTCTCTACTCCTCCTAGTGACTGCTCATGCTCCTTTTTAATATTCACAAGCTCTAAATTGTGCTTTGCCTCCAGATCTTGAAGCCTCTTCTCATGTTCCTGTTGAGCTAAATGGTGAGAATCTTCAGCTGCCACCAATTTCTCCTCCAGAAGTTGTTGTTTCTTCAAACCCTCAGAAAGTTCAGCGGAAACAGCCTCCAGCTCTGCCTGCTTTGCATCCAGTTTCTCCAAAGTTTTCTGGTTCATGTCTTCAACATGTGCTTGGAAGTGCAGTTCTTTATCTTTCAGAAGGCTCTCCACTTCAGCTTTGTGTTTTTCCTTCAGCTCCTCAAGGTCAGCATTATGCTGCTGGGTTAGGGTGCCCTTGTGCTTTTCCAGCTGCTCATGGTGCTTTTCCTCTAATGCAGAGATTTGCTCTTTGTGTTTTTCCTTTAGCTCGGCCAGCTGACTGGAAAGTTCATGGGACAGACTTGAGCCATCCTGTGAGATTTTCTCCAGCGAGCTCTCAAGCTCCATTACCCTCTGAAATCAGAAAAAATATACAGATTTTAGAACATTTCACCCTGGACAGCAAAATGACTATGATATCTTCACTCTCTGCTGAAACAAAGCGAGTGCACCTAGAAACAAAAATTCCGTAACCTATTTTTGTGGTATTTATTTAGAGTGGTGATGGGTTGCAGGGTACTGAAATGAAGCATAGGACAGTGCTATGGGGCAGGACAAGATAAGCATTGAGCTTCATTCTGCCCCGTCTCGAACAATGTGGCGTGTGCATATGTGTGTATATATGTATGCAGATATGTATAAATGTATATGTGTGTGTGTGTGTGTATGTATATACATATGTATATTTAGCACTGTTCAGACCAATCAGCGTTATTTAAGGAGAATGAGGCGGTAGCTATGGGCAGGTTTTGTTTAGCTGTACCAAAAGTAGTTTGCAATGGCTGCCTCCAGTGCAGCAATTTCCTCAGATGTAGCTTTAGCATAGCGTCAGTTTAACTAGACCTGGATCACGTTTCTGTATGAAATAAAAAATAAAAACAACACTAAAAGCTTTTTGTGATGGAAAAGATGTTTTCACCCTTCTGCTGACCTGCTTCAGCATGAGATTGAGGCCGTATCCACATGGAGTCAAAAACAATATACTTCCGTTTCATTTTGAAAAATTTTTCCGCAAACATGGGATTGTTTCAGGAAATGTCAGCTCCAGCACGGAACCACTGAAAGTATATAGGCCAAGCCTGTAAGTGGCGCTGTAACGCTGCCACAGAAATACACCAAAAGACAGGAGAAGATCACAAAAAACTGCCACAAACTTTCTGCTGGTTGCCTTTCTGGTTGTTCTCCGTGGTGGATTTAAGAACATCTGGTGTCTGTGTTTTCGGTAATGGTAAAGGAGCATCAGATTTTGCTGTAAAAGCCATAATAAGCTCGGTAGCTTCTGCTGCACCAACACGACCCTGTAATCTGCCATTGCTGTTTTGGTTTGACTCACACACATGTACAGTGTAATTGTTTCAAGACAGATGCGGTTGGCTGTCCACACGGAGACGAAACGGTAGGCGTTTACAGATTTGTTCACTCTGGGACCCGGGTTCAAAAAGCAGCCTTTATGGCCTCCCAAAACACAGTTTCTATGTGGATGAAGCGATGGTACAACAAAAACTTTTACGTATACTCCTAAATTTGGACGGGACCTGAGAGATTTATGTGGGGAAGGGTTTAGCTGTGTACAATGGCTGCTAGTGGAGTGATTAGCTTGGATGTAGCCACAGCAGTAGTTTTGTCAGAACTGGACAACATTTGTTTATTTAAACAAGGGCAGAGAGCAACACTGAAAGCTTTCCATGACAGAAAATATGCTTTCGCTCTTCTCCTGGTGTGCTTTGGCATAGGCTTGCAATTGTTACAGGAGATTTTAGCTGGTGTATCCAATGGCTGTTGCCATGGTAACTGTTAGCTTGGATGTAGCTGTAGGAAAACGGCATTAAATCAAAACTGGACCACTTGTTTTTCAAAACAAGAGCAAAGAAACACATCAAAAGCTTGTCTTGTAAGGTTTATGCATATCTCCCGACTTGCCTGGGCATCTGTTTTATTCATAGAAAAGTTTTGCCATTACCAATCTAAGGCAGCAGTACTAGCCTGTCAGCTCAAGAATAGTCCATGCATCTGCAATTTTGTCTTGTCACTCTAGTTGGCTCATCATGAATGTGACAGACAGAATGTTCCTCCAATCATCTTCTGAAATTTTTTGATAAGTCTTATCCTTCCCAAACGCTCTCTATGAATGTGAAATTTATCCATGCAATGGACATACGAGACAGTCTATCTGGCATGTCAGGTTAGGCTCCCTCTCCTCCTTACTTAAGTAAGAGTGAGAGCTGCTCCATTTACCACAAGACAAAACATATGAACAAAACAAGTGCAATAAAGCATGCAGTACAGTAATCATTTAGATTCCATCCTCTTGTTCCCATGATCATGGAAAGTCAAAATTGTAACTCAAATGAAACTCCATTAATCTCCCTGCACTTTTATTTGTCAGCCCCAAATCACTACATCCAATAATTTTGTTGAAACTGAGAGTAAAAACAAAAGAAGTTATAAAAATGACTCACAGTTTTTGCAGCTTCCAGCTCCACTTGTATCTCTTTCACCCTGTTGTCGGCTTCGGTCCTCAGAGCATTTTTCTGCAGCTCCACATCCTCGAGAGCCAGAGACGCCTGCTGCTCTCGCTCCTTACCCAACTGTAAAAATTCCTCTTTGCATTGCTCCTAAATACACAAACAGCACAAGCATGCAAAATCTGGATTTTAAAACATCTGATCTACTTGATTATGTATGAAATTAAATGAGGGACAACCTGAGGCACATACCACAGCTTTGCTGATTCTGGCAGTTGTCTCTTCCTCTTTCGCCGCCAAAGCTTCAGTGTGGAGTTTTTCCAGATTGGCAACTGTTTCCTCTGATGATTTCTGATAATATTAATAATGATAATAACAATAATCAGAAATCTGCAGTGCTTACAAAGACACTGTGATATAATATCTACAAACAAGATGGAAATATCCATGAAAAGAAAAAAATGTGTTTTTGCTTTTGTAACTGTGCAATACTGTAAATACATTTATTTTTTGCTTCTATTTCTAGTGTAAAATGTTCAACTAATTAGCCCTTGTCACTGTAACTTCAGCAACAAAATACAACTACTATAGCCATCTCATTTAAGATATAGTAATCATGTTTGATTACTAACCACTTCCTTCAAACATTATCTGCCAAAGACTTAAGCAGCAGTAACTTCCTGACCTTCATGATGATGACGACCTCCTGTTTGACTCGTGTGAGTTCCTGCTGCAGAGTCTTCCTCTCCTCCTCACTTGCCCTTTCTAACTCCTTCATTTGCTCCTCCAGCTGAACCTGCAGCTGTTTTTTGGCCTCCTCTGCCCTCTGAGCTACACCCAGCGCCCGCTCGAGTTCTTCAAATGCTTTAGAAAAAAGAAACAACACATCATTAACACAAATAGACAAAACAGTTTTCACTGTGTTCTTACAGAAGTGGATTTCACTGACCTGATTTCTCAGCCTTTTCTTTCTGTTCCTGTAATTCATCCCTCTGGGCGGTAGCCTGCTGGAGCCGGGAGCGGAGCTGTGCGACCTCCTCCTCTTTCATTTCCAGAGTCTCATGCATCTGCCGCTTTGTCTCAGCGATGACCATTCCCTAAAAGTCAAGAGAATAGCTTTAAAGCAACATCATCTTTGCATCTTCTTGGAAAATGAAATGTCAATCAAACAGATTTTGATGTTAAGGAATTCTCTGTACTTTACACCCTAACTTAAACCTAGTTTCTTGTGCTGATACCTTGCAATACAATTTAAAATCAATACTTCTACAAAAAATGTCAATCAATGAGAGAAAATTCTATACTTTTTCTTATTCTACATATTCTACAAAGCGAGTCAAAATTCTGAATTTGAGAATAAGTTGTGTTGCAAGGACAGATTGTGCAAAGAAAGCACACAGCAAAGACAAAAATTCTGTAAATATTGCAAGAAAATCATGAGTGGTATGAATAGTAAAGTCAACATTATGCGCATACTCTTAAAACAGAGCCACACTGCAAAGCTTGAGACACTAAAACCTGTTACCATATGCTCAGAAGCATGTAAGAACCAAAGAAACTTTAACATGGCAGTGCATGGATGTGCAGTGGCCTACAACCTTCGAGGCTATTTTGGTACTATATTTATACCATGGAATTCATTAGTCACTGCACAATTACATGCACTTTACATGTCAAATGTACAGTACAGGTGAATCTAAAAAAAATGGATACCATGTAAAAGTTCATTTTTACCCTGAGGCTTTCTTCATAAAGTTAAACTTCCATATGTTCTAGATTCATCTCATTCAAAGTGAAACATTTTGAGGCTTTTTTTTTTTAGCCTGATCCTTCATTCTATCATTCTGGTTCAGTACACACAGATGTAATCATGGGGAAGACTGCTGAATTGACTATTGTCCAGAGGACAATCACTGACACCCTTCACAAACAGGGTAAGCCACAGAAGACCACTGCTGAAAGGGCAGGCTGTTCTCTGAGGCTGTATCAAAGTATGTCCATGGAAAGTTGACTGTAAGAGACAAGTGTGGTAAGAAAAGGTGCATAAGCAACAGGGATGAGCTCAGCCTTCAGAGGAATGTCAAACAAGGCAGACTCAAGAGCTTATGGGGGGGCTCACAAGGAGTGGACTGAGGCTGGAGTCAGTGGATCAAGAGCTATGACACACAGACGGGTCCAGGAAATGGGCTTTAAGTGTTGCGCTCTTAGTGTCGAGCCAATCCTGAACCACAGACAACATCATCAGCTCATCATCATCATCATTTGCATTTTATTTGGAAATCAAGGTCTTGGAGTCTGGAGGAAGAGCAGAGAGCCAAAGAATCCAAGGTGCTTGGAGTCCAGTGTTTTCAGTTTCCACAGTCAGTGATGGTTTGAGGTGCCATGTCATCTGCTGCTGTTGGTCCACTGAGCTTTATCAAGCCCAGATTCAACACTGTCAGCCATGTACCAGGAGATTTTAAGGACCTTCATGCTTTCATCTGCTGAGCAGGACTTGGCACCTGACCACACAACTACTACTACTACTGCTACTTCTGGTTTGCTGACTGTGGTATTGCTGAGTTTGACTGGCCAACTAACTGGTCTGACCTAAACCCTATAGGGGATCCTGAGGAAATACCAGGAGGAAGACGAGAGACACCAGACTATTTCAAACAGACGAACTGAAGGCTGCTATCAGAGCAACCTGGGCTTCATAACACCCCAGAAGTGCCACAGGCTGACTGGCTCCATGCCAGATCACAAAGATGCAGTAATAGGTGCAAAAAAGGCTCCAACCAATTACTGAGTGCATACATTTGCTGAATTTTCCAGGTCAACATGAGCCAGCTTGATGACAACGTTAAGAAAACAACAACAAAGAAACAACAAAAAACAAGATGAAAACCTTTATCAAATGATAATTAATTGTGGAGAAAAATATCTGCCTTTTTAATGTATTCTGTGCTTTAAAGCCAGAAACACAGATTACATCTCTGTTCAGCAATGTTATTTGTGTCACTTTGAATAAAGACTAACAAAGTTGTTTTATTTCTAACTACACAACTTACAATGAAATGTATAACTTACATTTATAAAGCTAATAAGGAAAAAATAGTTGGTTGAGAAAAGAATCATTACCTTCACCATTTATTCTATAAAACAAATAGAAAGTTGTGACGAGATTGTATCATGAACTCAGTATTGTGATACTTATGGTTTCATGTGTTGAGGGTATGGTTACATCCCTATTTTTCTTTTGACTTGTTTTTAACTTTAAGTGCTTTTGGCATTCCTCACACAGATCTCACGAGCTGCTGTCCATCCTGCAGAGCAGGGGTCAAGGTTTAAGAGAAACAATGTGGGACTTAAAGGTGCCAGACCTCTTAACTCAGTGGTGGAGAATAAAAACATGCCTTGCTTTAAAACAGAACTAGATGTGAAAGAGCTTTATTCAATGTGACTGAAGCCTTCATAAAACCCCTAACTCACCTTGTCCTGCTCCAACTGCTCGATGAGATTCTTAGCATCACGCAGCTGAGTGATCAGCTTTGTCTTTTCTGTCGTGTGCAGCTCCTGTAAACACAAAAATACATGAAAATGTCACATATTTCCTTTTTTGTGCAGGGTCTTTATGATTTTTGTATTCATTTGCTGTATACACTTAGTCTGACAACATCTGATGTTTTCTGCACCACCCAGGATGCCTCACCCACAAACCAAATAACCAGACAGTGTATACAAGCCCAGCTAAACCAACAAGTTGACCCAAATTACAGCCCAGTTTTGCAGCAGTGGCATGTAGCAGAGAGGTCTCTCTGCCACCAAAGTGTAACACGCGCTTACAACAAAGAAAATGCTGGGCAGACTTTGTCAGTTCGTTTTTTTATTTATGATGAAAACAAGGCATGATTTCTTTGGATGAAAAGTATCCTGATATCAAAATAAATAAGCAAGATAAGTAAAAAGAATTAAGATTTCACTGCACATTAACACATATGTAGACTGAGTGAACAATTTTGAATGTCAACAAGACAATGACCACAAACTTCCTTCCAAAATCACAGAGCTGTATGTCTGGAATCGCAGACAGATGGTGTGTTTTATGGGATATTTGTCTGAGGTTGAGGATGAGCACAGCCTGGCCAGCAGTTCCAGGATGCCTTCATGCTGCTTAAGAGGGCTAAACGCCTATTAACCCCTGCTTTTCCTGATGCAGGAAAGGCCCTTTTCTTTAACACAGAGCAGACTCGACACAAAAAGGTTGGCCAAAAATGAAAGCAAGTCAATCAGCAGACAGCCAAAGACAAGCGCTGTGTTATAACCCTGTCCTCGTTTCAACAAACATTTGTTATCAGATGCCGCAAAACTTCAGAGCAGCTTTGGACATACTAAGCAAGCCGATCATACCAAAGTGGCAAAATGTTTGGAAATCAATGAAAACAATAGTGCAGTCATGCCACGTTGACATGAGCTCTCATTCTGGAGCTGGGCCAGAGAATTCAGACTCTGAGAACCGCAGTAGAACAGTGTCACTGAAATAATGCAGCCACATTATCAGTGGACCAAAAGACTCTGGCAGACATAGCAGCAACATTTATAACTCTAAACAAACTATTGAGTCATCTAATGATTGTCAGCCAGCATCATTTTAAACAGATCTTAATATCTGGTGAGTATCTGACTTTATGAAATGTCTTTAAACATCTTCAGAATTCTTCATTAGTGATATAAAACTTATGGAAAAAGTCCAGATAACTTATCATCACCATGCTCTGCTCTCTCAGTAAAACTATGGTATAGAAACTTGAAACCACCTTCATCTTCTCCAGCTCTTGCAGTCTCTCCTGCAGCTGCTCCTGCAGAGTTTCATTCTCAGTTCCCAGCTGGGCGCTCCGCTCTTTGTGTGTGCGCATCACTTCTTTGCATTTCTGCAGAAGGTTTTCCTGCCGCTTCACTCTTTTCTGCAGAGCCTCCATGACTTTGGCTGGATCACTGTTGCCCTCTCCTGTCCACAAAATAAACTGCACTGGTTAAGAAATACCATGAAACTAAAAACACTCATGCAACTTTCAGGGGCAATCCTTTTTACATTTTTTTTCCTCTTGAGCAAACTAAACAAATTTTCTTTTACTTTCACCAATCCTTTGAAAAAAGGTGTAGAAAAAGTGCTTTGACAGTTAAAGCAAAGGCAGGAACTCTGGCAGAGTAGTCTACAAAGTTCAAACAAAAAGGAAAGGAAAAAAGTAGTGCTGTCAAGCAATAACAAAATGATCTAATTAATTACAGGTTTTGTGATTAATTAATTGCATGTATGGATAATCTGAAAAGGACTGCACTAAGGTAGATTTACCTTATAATCTTCTTTGTAACTGGTTATATACATTATATAAATTTCTGTATATATGGGGCTGTACAGCCTAGAGGGTTATATCGCTGGCTCTGGTATGGGAGAAATCCAGCTTGGGCCCTTGGGCAAGGTCCTTAACACTTAACCTGTCTACCTGTCAGATTTAGTTGCATTGGATAAAAGCATCTGCTAAATGACATTGTAAAATATGATATATTGTTGTATTTTACTCTGGTCTTAACACTATTAATAGGGAATTCAAATACATGCATACACACACGCTGTTTCTCAAAGCCAAGGAAGGATCCTGGAACAGCCGTTTTTGAAGGATACTATGTCACTGACTGCTGTTGGAGGACTTTACCAAAGTCAAGAATCCTCAAAACTATTCAAAGGACTGAGTCTTTCAAAGAGAGAATCTCAAGGATGCACATATAAATCTTTTGTTTGCAGGAATTACCCACAATTCAACGCACACCCTTTTTCCCTTCTCTTCAAATAAACAAAAAATTGTAAAAAAACAAAAACAAAAACAAAAAAAGGAACAATATCAGGAGGAAGCTGGTTCCTTGGTCGCCCAATACACTTTTAAATGTCCTGTTTCCACCCTAAAAATGTTATCATCATAATTCTATGGCACCATAGCAAACCTGATGTAGTGCCACAGAATCAATTATATTATATGACTGTTATAGGACCCTTGCCTCGCCTTTGCTGAACCCGACTCAGGAGGATCCTTCCTACAGAGGAAGGATTCTGGACTTTGAAAAACAACTACAGACTGTACTCTGCTCTCTGCACACGGCTGTCTAGTCCCCTTTTTCTCTGCCTCTTCACTGCTGTTCTGTTGCTCTCAAAAGTGAAGTTGTTATTCCTCATGAACACGTTTTCATTATACGTGAGCCAGAGCAGGAAGCTTCTTGTTGCTGATGTCATCAAAGTTCTTTGAAGCTTTCTATGCAGTTTTAAACACAGGAGTACACAATGAAACAGGGACAGTTGCACAAGAATTCAACTTTTCTGGTTTCAGAACTGCAGCACCTCTCTGCATGTGGGTCACTGTGCTTGTCTCTGTGTGTGTCTCTGTCAGAGTGCACTCTGGAGAGGCACACAAAAAGAGGCAGGGGGTGAAACAGAGAGAGTGCCCGACTAATTAATCCTGGATGGTGCGTATATCTGATGTATGAAATGATAAAAATCAAAAGAACATGAGATGTTTGGCTTGATTCTCTTATCACGCTACGGTGGATGGTTGATCGAAAGAGTGACGTTAGTGTGAGTCATTTGCTTTCAACTTTTTCTTGCTTTTTCTGTGATTAATTAATTGAAATTAATGCATTATTTTGACAGCACTTAAAACATATCGACAAGAACAGGTTTAATTTAAAGAAAAAACATAGAACAGGCAGGTCTTAAAAGGCAGTCAAAGTAATAAAGCAATACAGTTTTAAAAAAATAATTAAAGAAAATCCACAAAAAAATATTTTGCTCACCCTCAGTGGCTTCTGACTCTACTCCTTCCTCCTTTGATGGACTTTGTGTCGAAGAAGAGTCTGAAGCATCCTCAGATTGCTGTGCATCACCCTCAGGTGGCACTGCACCGTCAGAGACTGCCTTCATTCGTTTTTTCAACAGAGCAACCTGTTAGAAAGATGAAAAACAAAACAACTGATATAGTAATAAAGCTTGTTTGTGAACATCTGAGGCAACATTGTCACATTTTCTTCCATGGAAGAGAACATTTTAGACCAGTGCTTCCCATAGTGGGGGCCGTGGCCCTCTGGGGGGCTCAATAGGTACTGCAGATGGCATTAAACCAGGCAAAAAATGTAAAATAAATGTAGTTTTAAAAATCTAAACCACTTCTAAATTATTATGAAATACTTGATATGATGTTTAGATTTTTTCCCCAGAATTCCCCAGAGCGAAGAAAACACAAACTTGTATGCCACATATTTATCATTTATTGTGTCTCATGTAAAGAAAGTTTATTGATTAACTGAGGACACTCCATTAGATGAATATTAGAAAAAGAAAAAATAGGTGACTGTGCGGGTGCCTGATCAAAAATAAGTACATGGTTTTGCTTATAAACTTTCCTTTCTCACTACACAAATACTTTCTTAGTCACATTAATGACTTTAAAAACAAGTTTTCTGTTTGTGATATAAAAATTGGAGTTAAAGACTTTTATTTAAGGGATTTGGTGAGTCTAAGAAACATTTCAGATTTCAAAATGGGCAGCAGAATACCTTAGTTTGGGAAAGGCTGTTTTAGACATGGTTTGTCTGTGGGAGTATACGTTTTTCCAGCTAGCAGGAAAAATGTTATGTGTGCTTTTGTTTGAATCCAAAACCTCTTGCATCATGGCTTTTTCATTTCTTTAGATCAAGAGGAAGTTATTGATACAGGACTAGCCTGTTGTTCAGTTAGGTATTTTGTTTCATGGCATTTATCTTGCAGGTCGATTATTGCTGTATACTTAAAGAAAAAGTTTATGCTTCAGACAAACAGAAAGTTTGACGAACTAACAATGTTATGAGATATAATTCTATTGTAATCAATATTTATCTAATACCTACTGCACAGAACTTAAAGGTATTTTCGGGCCAAATAATGAGGCTGAAGTAAGGCCTAGATGTGGTGAGAAAGATGCCTGAAGGCTACATCAGGCGGGAAGGAGGATTGACACAACTGAGTTCATGCTCTGGATGTCCTGGCACATTTACAGGGGCATGGGAAAATAATCTGTGGAAAAATAACAAAGTCCACACCTTTACGGCGGAGTAAGGGGTGGATATGGCAACAAGCACGGCCTAGGGTAATGTCTGGGCGGGTATGGATGTGGATGTCCTCGGGGCCAAAAAAACGCCATTGGTCTCCACGTGTATCACCAGGTGTGAAAAGGTCCAGAAAAAGAAATGCTGTTGAGCTTGATTTTAGTTTTCAAGTGACTCACGTGTGTCGACATGTGTCGAGCTTGCCTCTGGCCAACATGGGTTGTCACCATTCATGCCAATAAAACATCTTGAACTGACCTGAACCATGTTTTATATTTTGTCAAGAACAGAAGAAAATACATTTTCAGCATTCAAAGTTTGGCAGGAGCCATGCACTGCTACTCTCACTTGTCTGCCATTGTGCTCCATGTCCCTCCCAAAGACTATCTATTCCCACCATTACTGTTTTCATTCAGATTCATTCCATAATATATAACAACCAGGGAGATACCACAACAGTCATGACGGCTTATCAAATTCAGGCTTTTCCCCAGATTCCTTGATATCAAGAGGGTAAAATGAGCATAGGGGATGCTTTAAAATCTTTTTCATGTTCTCTGTCTTTTTTTCCTTGTTTATATGCCTTCTTTATTCAAAGAGAATGTGTATAAGCTCTAAGCAATCTGCAACCTTCAGTGTTGAAAAATGAAGCCACAGCAGTACAGCCCAAAACTTGGAGCCAGTCTTGGCTGCAGAGGCACCAGAAGTCACACACACAACTAAAGATAAAATACCCATCTGCAGTAGAATTTAACATGATAACAGCCTTGTTTCAAGAAAACAAACATTTTCATTGGAGTAGTTAATGTCTTTATGGGCACACACTGTACAGAGAGATTAAATAATTTAGAACTTGTCTGTTTTGGTGTTGAGAAGGATGTGAGTTATGCATAATGAGGGGCATGACTGATATGACTGCAATGGAGTGTGCTGTAGTTTGTCAGATGGCTCGAGGCCAGACTTAGCTCTGCTTCTTTGCCTGTCTCTAAGTTGACTTAAAGTTAGTTTGAGACAGAGTTTTCAGCATGTCAACAGCAATGGATGGGCCACAGAAGACGGCCTCAGTAACCAAATGAATGACGCCAGGTTATACAGTCTGTGTGTATTAGCAGTGCATGTAAAAACTGTCTAAATGTATCAGCCCTATGCATTACTCATTTGTTTTTAATAATGTAACAGTGTAGGCTTTACGAGTTAAGTTGTTTTTCCAAGGATTATAAAGATCAAGACAAAAAAATGTAGTCATAACCATTTGTCATACTTAGATTTTATTACTTGTAAATCCAAAAACTTAAGAAGTGCACTTGCATGTTTGCCCCACATAAAAAAACACAGACACAGCTATCCATCCATATATGAACACTCACCTGTGTCTGAAGCACAGTGATCATCTGGTCTTTCTCCTCTAGAGCAGCATCAAACTCGTCCTGCAGGTGTTTCTTGGCCTGCTGGTCCATTTGAAGCTCCTGGATATGATTTGATTTGTAGAATATTATGTGAAACAAAGAGAAAGAATGGTTTTGATATAGAATGGCAATCACATATAGCCTTACCTCCCGCAGCTCTCCTATCCTGCGCAGAGCTTTATCTTGACTCTGACTGAGGATGACCTGAGGGGAGGAAGATGAAACAAGAATATCTGATCAGATCAGGATATATTTGCTCCAAATATGTCTGAAAGGACAAACCCATGGAAAAACAATGATGTAGAAATACTGCGATCAGAATAAATACCTGGGTTTTCTCTTTGTCTCGTTGCACTGTTCGGTACGCAGTAACAAGCTGCAGGGCAAAGAGGAGGAGGAATGAAATGTGTGAGGATACATTACAGTGGCTCTATTCAATTACATTTTTAAGACGGGATATTTGAATAAAATAAAAGTCCCACAGGGCAGGACATTAACATTTATTGCATCAGACCTGTAAGGCTTGGAATTTAAATGTGTTAACGGTTCATCTTTCTATTCATAGGGGAGATGTAGGATGCTGTTAAAATATACATCATATTGTTTGCTTTAGGATTCTTGACAAAAATTTGGTAAAATATGCATTTCAGCTTCTAAGAGAAATAGAAGAATTTACAAACTACTCATCTATCCCATGTTCTACATGCAGAGTGTGACATGCTGCCCTCTGGTAATAGTCTTGGCTCCCCACTGTAGACTGAACAGGTTTAAAATTCAATCTGCCTGTGTCTATAAGGCTCTTAAATAGTGGCAGTTAAGACAAGATATGGCCTGGGCTATGACTCTGTGTTTCTGAGCAAGTACAACCTTGTTTCCAAAAAAAACATAGGCTGCAGTGTAATATGTAAATAAAAACTGCGCAATGATTTTTAAATCTCATAACCCCATATTTCAGACACTTTAAGAAATCACTGTCATCACAGTTCCCTGTGCCATCCACAAATGCAGGTTAAAGCTGCACCATGAAAAGAAAAAGTAAAATGTGTACATAATCCATAAATGCCACTCTCTCCTCTGAGCCAAAGCTCATTTATAATGGACTGAGGCAAATGGAAAACTGTTCTGTAGTCAGATGAATCAAAATTTGAAATTCTTTTTGGAAACCAGGGATATTGTGTCCTGGAGACTGAAGAGGAGAGGAAACCATCCAGCTTGTCATCAGGGCACAGTTCAAAAGCCTGCATGGGGTTGGGTTGTTTTAGTGCCTATGGTGTGGGCAGCTTACCCATCTGGAAAGGCACTATGAATACTGAAAAGTATATAGAGGTTTCAGTGCAACATATGCCTTCATCCAGCAGCGTCACATTCAGAGAAGGTCTTGCATATCTTAGTCATGCTACACCACAAACCACGTTCATCACAGCAGCATAGCTCTACAGTAGAAGAGTCCAGGTGTTGAAGTGGCCTGCCTTGAGACCAATCCTTTAACCAATAGAAAACATATGGAGCATACTAAAATGAAAAATCGTGCAAGGAAGAACCAGGATTGTTAAGCAGCTAGACTCCTCGGACTTCCACTCCTGAACTCCGTCAGCTGGTCTCCTCACTTCCCAGACGTTTACAGACTATTATTCAAAGAAGAGGGGATGCTACACAATGGTAAACATGGCCCTGTCCCTACTTTTTAGAGATGTTTTGCTGGCATCGAATTCAAAATGAGTGCATATTTCTTATGAAATTGTAAAATGTCTCAGTTTCAACATCTGATGTGCTGTTTATGTTCTATTTTGAATAAAATATGAGAATTGCAAATCATAATATTCTGTTTTTATTTACATTTGACAAGGTATCCCAACTTTTTTGGAATTGGGGTTCTATCCTTATTATTTAGAAAACCAAATGTTTCATGTTCAACCTTTCATATGCATGATGCTATATATTGTGTTTCTATTTATTGCTGCAGCATGGATGAAAAACCCAAGTCAAATATAAATAAGGGTTAAGCTTCATCTCTAACCTAAAGCTAGTAGAAGAAAAATAACAACAGTGAAATCAGGTGTGAAATTATGACTACAGCATTATGTAATTTAATGGTGCTCCATGACTGGATGCTCAGAAGCATCTACTCTCACTGAAAATGAAAGGGCAAGTATAAAAAAGTCACCTTACATTTCTGAGTGATTTTATCTGATGCAGAAATTGCTTTGTAGACACCAAACAGCCGCTAAAGCGTTTTGCTCCTCCTCATCCTACAAATTATTTCACTTTCAGTATGACAGCTGTATTTACAACAGCTGTATTTTACCGAGGACCCAAACCCACCAGGAGCTATGTGTAAAATTTTTGTTCTATCTTGTGCCTACACCGGAACTATTAAATCAGCTACATTACCTTAAAAGTTATCGTTGCATAGACTGTCCATAATTAGAAATTACGATCAAACTATGTTACATTTGAACTTAAACTTAATTGATGCAACAAGTCCTGTCCCTTTTTGTGATTCTCACCTCTGAGTACTTCCCCCTGTATTTCCCGAGGCTCCTCTCCACTCGAAGCAGCCGGTGCAAAAGCTGCTCTTTGGTGAGAGACTCTGCAGTTCCTGGAGGCTCCTCAGCTTCACTCTCAATATCTGATGGTGGATCGTATGTGGGGACGCCAGGTGAGTCATTTTCTCCTACAGGTGTCAGCGAGTCACGTGAGGAGCTTCGGGTCAGATTGTCTTTGGAGGGAGAGCGGAAGAGATTTTCAGCTCGACTGGCACCGCCACGAATTAGCGACTCCATTGAGGGAACTTTTAACTGCAGTTTCTGGGCAAAGGACTGCGTTTCCTCTCTCTGTTGGAACATCAAACATTACATTAACAGCCAGTTAAACATACAAAAAAGTGAAGAAAAGGTATTCTAGCATTAAGAGGAGGAGAGAGGGTAATAAACATACATGAGGAGAGGCACTTCCATCACCGTTGATGCTTCCTCTGGGAGATCGGGACGGTCCTTTAGAGGCACTCTGCAGACATAAAAAATATTATGAGCGGGACAAAAAGCACACCTCTGAACTTGTCCTGGGCCAGTTAGTCATCCACACCCAGCGTGGCTCTCCCTGATTACTCTGGAGGGAGCAATATTAGTATTGCTGGGAGCAATGCAGGGGCAATGGGTACCCTCATGCAACTTGGAAAAAACAGAGGGGTTAAATACAAAACAGAAGGCATCTCTACAGAACATGAAACAAAAAGGGTTAAAACTAGACTCTACAGAACAGCCATGAGGTCAGAACAAACAGACAGTTAAAAGTCAAGTAGGAGAGCCGGTTTTTGAATTAAGGATGCTCGGCGGTGCTGTGTGCAGCTGGATTACAAGAGCACATGAGAGTGGTAATTGAATTTAGTACACACTGAGCAGCTTAGTTGGTTTAGTGGACTTGTTAGAAGAAGGATCAGAGTAAGCAAATATTCTCCTCCCTCATCCAGCTCCTAGCTACTCCTTCCTCTGAAGTACTGCACAAAACCTTTGAAATTCTGTCCTGTTTCTTGTGGACTGTTCTTAAATTAGCTACCTCTGTGATCTGCTTTAGTGGCTGCTGCAGGGAGAAAAGTGGCTCCTCTTTACACTTTTTTCAAGGGGGTGAAGAGGTTTAAAATTAACTACATTAAAGAAAAGGTGTTTGAATGCGTGCAGTGTTTGTGAGTGGGGACAACAGAGCTAAATAATTACTAAAATAAGCCCTATGTTTGATGCAAGTGATACCCCTCAGGAGGGTAAATATTGAAAATCACTCTTTAAACAAACTCGCACAGAAAAATTTACTTTATACTCATAAATTTATCTCAATGAACAGGACTAAAGCAGTGGTTCTCAGCTGGCCTAGCCTCCAGACTCACCTCCTGAATTACATATCATGACATAAATTTGCTTAAATTTTTGACCACTCAAATCGATTTAAAGAAAAATGCTACACTTTTATCAGAAGAGTCACACTTTGTTGTAGCAAGTCTTATCAGTTGATCTTCTTGGCTCCTTGAGGAAGACACCCTAGGTGTGAGGCAACATACAAGCTCCTTCATCCTGGTTCACAGATACTGGATGGCAGGTCCTGTCAAACCAGACAGGATAACCAAACCTGTACGAAATCAGCTGATAAGACACATCACAGCAACATCACATGACTCCTCTAAAAAATACTGCAGTAAGTTAAGTGTTAAAACTAGGGCTGCAAAGAAATTAACATCTAAATCAAGATTAATCTCAGGGTTTCTGTAGTTAATCATGATTAATCACACCCTTACTACTGCATTTTAAAATTCCACTCTTTTGCATTCAAACCAGTTGCTGTGTCATTTTTCTTCTGTCTTAATCTAAGGGTTATTAACTCCCTGTTTGGACACAGATCTGCTTTTATGGTAGATTGAGGATTTTAACATGAACGTAACACAAAAAAAGGTAAGGAAATAGGGGAAAGTAAACAGGTAAATGTGTAATAACACATGGTGCAGATGACTTATGACTCGTCCTCTGAGCAGTCTGCAAGATTGTGATTTTGAAATGAGACATTAAGGAGCAGTGGTGGTCTTACACTACATACCTGAAGCTGCAGGGACACACAATAATGGTTAACCAAAGTGTGCTGAAAGGGACAATAAAGTATGCAATTGACCGCTATTTAAAAAACAAAAAAAGCACTGATTGTGAACTTTAATTAATATCCATGTATGCAATTAACTTTGACAGCCCTAGGGCTAATAAAAACGTCTTACTCGTCATTAAGTTAACACAAGGATAATTTATTTTGTGCAGACAGTGTGAACCTTTTTTGGTACCTCGATGGAACACTCAAGAAATTCACATATTAGTTTTATGATCCCAAGATAATGTGATCAATAAGTTGAGATTTTCAAAAAACAACCAAAATGTAAACAATATCAGGACTAAAAGGGTTAAAATAACATTTACAAATGTTATCCGCTTAGCGCCTCTGCACATCATAGACATTATGCCACATTTTCTGTTTTCCTGAGACACATTCATGACAGACTGAAAACAGCTCTAAGACCCAATTTAGGGCTCGGACTTGCCAGTTGAGAACCACTGGACTAACCAAAAAGCTGCCATCCTCAGATTCAGACCAGAAAGCTAACAGTGTTGCTTAAATTAATTAGAAAAATACATTTGAAATGCTTCAGTACTGTTATGTTGGCAAAAAGGATGCACAATACTGGATTTTGCCAATATGTGTTGTACTGAAATTTAGACATTAACTTTAGTTAATACCATTATGGACACTGATATATAAATGTAGCTAATATTAAAGAGGATACATTGGCTGTAAATACTGGCAGTAATTGTAATACCTGCCAATAAAGATAATCAACTTTATGAGTGAAAAGCTGCCAATTGTGATTTCAGCAGATATTATCATGCACACTATAGTTGCGAAAAATATTTTTGTAATCAAGAAAGTGTCCAGGAGTCTGCTTGTAACTTTAAGAAAATAATATAAGCCAATACAGGCCTATATGCACTGTTGACAAAGGCCAATATTTACAGATGATATATGCTAACATTAACAGCTGATAGAGTCTAACATTTACAGCTAATAGAGGCTAACATTTACAGCTGATAATGGTCCATATTTACAGCTGATACAAGCTAACATTTATAGCCGATAACGGCTAACATTTACAACTGATATAAGCTACCATTTAATGCTGATATAAGCTATTTATACCTGATATAAGCTAACATTCATAGCTGGTGAAAGTTAACATTTATAGCTCATATAGGCTAACATTTACAGCTGACAAGGGCTTATATTTACAGCCGATACAAGATAACATTTACAGATAATATAGGCCAATATTTACAGCTGATATAAGCTAACAATTAAAACCGATATATTTATCGCTGATTTTAGCTAACAATTAGAGCCTATATTGCTAACATTTTCTGCCAATATAATATTTACAGCTGATGTAAGCTACATTTTACAGCTGATACAGGCAAAAAATTACAACTGATTTAGGCTCATATTTACAGCTTACATGGGCTAATATTTATAGTCATTTTATTGGTTGAAAATACTGTCAGAAATTTTCAGACCTGCTTAGACTGATAATTAACTTTCTAAGCTAATGATGTGATCGTGCATCCTATATTCACAAACATATTTTTAATTCATACAGTACCCAAAAGTCTGCTTGTAACTTTTACAAAAGGAAAACAATAGTGGTCACTGTAATAATAGCCCTCTAAGTGGGCAGCTCAGTTGAGCTGACCTGCAGCCTTTTTACTTGCATGTACTTACTCACAATTTCTCCCAATTTCTTACTTTATTCACAACCCTATCTAATAAAGGCTAAAAAATCATTAATAAAGCTTTAAAAAATGAACAAACAAAAAACAAACGAATAACAGCATCAAAACAGATCATCCTTTATTAGAGTCTAAACCTGTCATATTATTACAATCCCACTGTCATCCAATAAAGCCTTTCCCCTAGTGTGTTTTAGTGATTCAAACTCATACACCAACTTCCCTTATCCCAAATAACAAATGGCAAAACAAATTTACTCAAAATCCAAAATCCGGCTGTTCCTAATTAAAATTACGACAACACTTATAGCCTTGATGTTATATCAATAAGAAACATAACCCATAAAAATATCTCGAGTAAAGCTCTGGAGAAACGTAGCTGGTAAATCAGGTTTTCATCTCCAAAATAAATTGGAAAAATATCAACAAAGAGCACTGGAATTTGATGGAATTGCTGTAATTTGATTCAACATGTGATATTTAATGAGGACATGTCAATAACATTGGATAGGATGTTGATGGAACAGGACAAAGATGTTTACACTTTGCATTAACGATACGTTTCCATTGTGTACTTGACATCCCTGCCTCACATGCAAATTCAGATCCTGCTGGTTTAACATGGTGACAGAGGGACAGCATTGTTCTCCCAGTTGATGGGCTAGTACTTAAGGCTGCTTTGGACACATGTTTGCTCTACCAAACCAATGAGGATAAAGGGATCCCTAACCACCTCCATGTGTGGCCTAAGCTGACTGACTTAATCCATCCACAGGGTGCACTTGGGGTACGTTCACATTGAACATTAAGATTATGCACTTGTTGTTAGAGCATCCAGGAACGATGTTATTGCTAGGTGTAAACAGACCCTATCTTTGATTACAAGTGGTGATAGTGACATATGTTGTGTCTGTCACTGCAACACAATCATGGCCGAAGCAAGACAACTTGTTTTTTCATCTTGTGCCATGGCACTATGTCAGACTATGCAACAAAAATCTTGTCCTGTCTTGGCCAACAGACTGGTAACAGTACAAGTGTGATGCCGACCAATCATTGTATGCCGCTGTCAAAGAAAAGATTATGGACTTGTCCATAAAAGGAAAAAATGAACTGGCTAGGTAGCTTGATCTAGTCTTCGATATCAAAAGGATAAGTTACAAACAGATTCTACAGTCTGTTTTTGATAAAGTATCAGTAAGAGCCTGTGCCTAAAGTCGGTGCTTTTAGCTTAGTCCTCTCAACCCTCTCAACCAAAAGTTTCAGAGTGCTTCCCACCATGGTTATTGTTATTCTATATGTGACATTTATTTAAACAGCTCTGTGTGCTTCATATTTCTTTTATTCAAGGAAGTTTCACCAATAAAACATGAAAACAGAGTAAAGGAATCCTGTCCTGATGCAGGCAGTGGCTGTAGACCTGGCAACTTTAACCCAGTCAAACAGGTTTCTCTTCTGTCTTTATCAGAAGTTCTGCCACTTCTTGATTTTGCCTAGACTGTAAGAAAGAAAGAAAACTGACAAGCACAGCACTGCTCCAAAACTGAGAATATTTTCATCTGATGCCAAAAGCCTTTTTTTTTTCTCCACTCATGGCGCTGAGCCCTGTAAATGCTGGACAACACTGGCTTTGTATTGAAAACAAGCGCTGCCAGTGCAAAAAAAGGAGCTGTAGATATAAGTCCTATGAAGGAAAATGTTTATAAAAATCCTGTCAATTATTGTGCATTATTTGTTTTAATTACTTTAAGTTTAATAGTAACCTTGCAAAGCAGATGGACTGGCCTGATTCTATGTCTGTCATCAGGAGAATCCATCTTGCAAAACACCAGTCTGAAAGGACCGCGCCAGGTCTGAAAATGGACTGGACCAATTAGTCATTGGAGGAGAATAAGTCAATAGCTACGGGCAGGGTTTAGTTGTACTTGAAGAGATAGTAATGGTTGCCGCCAGTGTAGCATTGCTCGGATGTAGCTTTAGTAAAGCAGCAGTTTTATCAGAAGTTGGCCGTGTTTCTTTATGGAAATGAGTAAAGAGCCACATCGAAAGCTTCTCTTGCAGAGATGGTTTTGCTCTTCTCTTCATCGGCCTCAACATGAGTTCTATCCACCAACAAGCTCCAACGTTCATAATTATGGAAGCTCCTGTCGAGCTCAGGTAACAACTTGAGCTGCGAATGTCCACTACCTCTCGTCAGTCTGATTGGCCCGCAAACAATAAGACAGACAGAAGGTTCATCCAGTGACCTTCTGGGCACCTTTGAAAAGTCCAAAACACTTTGTATGGGAGGTTTCCCTGATGAACATGAAATATATCCCATGCTGTGGAAATGTGAAAACAGCCTATCTGGTGTGTCAGGATACTTTAAACATATTTTAGTACTGATGGGGAAAAAGAGTTTCAAAGCAACAGAGAACAAGACCCAAACATATATTTACTCTTTACTAAATGGCCCACTCTGGTATGAGTGAGAACTAACAACACTATTTAGTGATAGTTTGTACAGACTGTGCTGCTTTATTATGTTTTTAAATGTATATTTGATACGCCTGTAAATATTTTCCTTTTTAATGTGGAACCCAGGAAGACCAGCTGTGCTCAAGGGTAATGGTTCTCAACTGGTTTAGTCACAAGACCCACCACCAAGCCCTTGTGACCCAAATTTCTTGAATATTTCAATGATAAATGTTTTTAAAGAAAAATGAGGCAGTTTGGACTTGAGGTGTAACAGAAGATGTGACCGAACAAAGAGATGTAGGTATATACTTAAAAATAAAAGCACATCATAGACTTTTCATCACACATTTTTTCCAGGCAGGCAGCCCTCTGAAAATGGCTCCTCGATCGACCAGTTGAGAACTGCTCTAGTGTACAGCTAGTGGGGATCCTAATCAAATAAACATATAGATAAATAATTAACGGATCATAACTGATTCCAAAGTTCATTTTTTCTATTTATGTAAAATATTTTTTGCTTAAATTAAAAAAAAAAAAACTTTGAGAGATTCAGTGTGAATTACTGGAAATGCTAAAACCTCAACACCTAACACACAGAAAAACATCAAAGATTTAAACAGAGTACAAAAAAAGATGAATAGTAAATTGGCTTCTATCCCATATGAATACCTGAAATGTTCCTACCCTGAAGTGTTACTACCCTAACATCCTCTTGATCCTGAGCTCCAGAAGGGCATCTACACAACATTTGGTCTGTTTGTTTACTTGGAAGAGTTACAAACTATTCAACATTTTAACTGATTTAAAAGTTTGCATATAGCTTCCAAAATGAAAGATGTCAACTCTCCAAATAAACAGACTTGTGGGGAGAAGGGACAAAGGCCATCAAACAAGAAAACAGGGTGCTGAGGGTCTGTAAAGCAAGCAACTAAGGATACCTTCAGACTATGGGGGCGATACTGGGTTCTATAAAATAACGACAACTGAAGGGAAGGGCAGTACACCAACATATGGCAGAAAGCACAAAAGCTTCTATCCCACAGTTTAAACCATCACTCCCACTGGATGCAGGGTTAGCCTAAATATGAGATGCCTTCTTGTTGCTAAATCCAAAGGAAACAGGAGACAGAGAGCAGGGAACAAGCTGTCCCTGCTCGGGCCACAGTCTTCTACCAATTCCCCAAAGGCGCGGAGACGGAAGGAAGGAACGGGGCAACAGGAGGAGGAGGAAGAGAGGGAGGAGAAAGATGAGGAGGAAGACACAGGAAGTGAGGACAAACTCACCACACTGGCTACCTGGGCCGTTTTGGGTCGTTTTGAATGGTCCAGAGCAAAGATAGTATACTCAGAGAGAAAAGCGGGCTCTGCTATCATCCCGGCCAGCATCTGACCCCGTCAGTGCAGTGTCGGGACGAAAGGTGGGGAAAGGAGAGGAACACAGAGAGCAATGAGAAAAAACAACACCATGAGAGTGAAACAGCGCCGAGGGAGTGTCCAGAAGAGGCAGAGAAAGATGGATGGAGAGAAAGAGAGAGAGCATCTACATGGGAGAGGAAGAAAAATAAGAAAATGGGAAAGTGAAACACTGAATAAACATTTATGTTATGAATTGCAGTTTGGCATCCCTGAGTGTTGCCATTGATATTAAGAGGTAAAATAATTTAATTAGCATCCAATAATCAAAATAACCTCTCTCAGGGATGTCAAAGTTCTCAAGATTTGTGAGGTGAAAAAGATGCCGTGATGTAAAGAAGTTTCTAGGCTTAGAGGGACATTAGAGAATAGAAACCTAACCAAAAGGGGCCTCTGTCACTACTCCAGTTTGGGGTTGCGGAGTTAAAATGTAGAAACTTGTCATAAATATTTAATTTAGCCAATGTTTTGATCTGAAGATCAAACAGCCAAGACAGTAAACATCCATGTCTGAGCAAAAAAAAAAAAAACGCATTAACCAGACGTTGCATCATCCTTCAGTTAAAGTCGGTGCCTCACAACCTTGGTGAAAGAAATCAAAAACGCCTTGTGTAAATGCACACATGAACACAGGGGGAAATATTGCAACAACTCACAAGAGAAAAAAAACATGGAGAAGAGGATACATCAATTATTCATAGACATGCTGAAGTATGGTCAGCTCGCTGCCATAAAAATACCAATCCTAATGCATCTGAGTGGGAATTTCTTCTGGGTGAGCTTTAGCAGGAACTTCATTCATGTCACAAAACTTCCAAACAGAACAACAATAATTATGTTAATTCTCTTTAAACTGACCATCAAAAACCCTCATTGTTATTTGACATAAGCTCAACAGTAACTGCCTGTCTCAATGGCTCCGGAAGTAAATCCCCCCATTCATATCCTCCATTAATATCTTTAAAGATCCATATGACAATATATCACAGGAGCAGAGACAATCGTTTCACACTCAGGTAGCTTTAGGTAAGTCTATGCTGGATAGTTGTGAAATTATGGCTAATAATAAAATCAACTATGGAGACAATGAATGGGATATTTACTTCTGGAGCCACACTGTTGAGTTCTTTATTCACTTAGGTGTCCTATTAGAGAATACATGCAATTAAATGAAGGGTAAGCTTAAATAAGCAGATAATAAGATAACACCACTGATGCTTACATTACAGATAATTTGTAAATATATTCCCATTGATACATTTTCATAAAATAATAAAGACCAGGTTGAGACAGATCGGCATGTGTTGTCTGAAATGACACAGGTACTACTTAGGAAATTATACTTATGAAATACAAACTAGGTTTGGCAGGTCCAGCACAAAGAATCAATATTTTAACTCAGATTGATTGATACCTTGTAGATTCAAAATAAAATCTCAACTTGGTCAGTGGTATTTTTGCTTGACACTGCAATCAAAATGCACTGATTTGTTATTAAAGGAACACAAAGCAGAACAAAACAATAGACAGAATTTGAAGGACTGACAGAAACATTGCTCTGAGGGGAAAATTAGAAAATAAGCTGACAGGGAACATGACATCTCAGCAGACTGCAGCTTCAGCTCAAAAATATTAAAGGTATGTCTGTCACACAGGCTGACAGCTCGCTCACCTCTCTGTCACTGGGTAACGGTGAGCCATCCTGATGCAAGGGGGGAGTCTGGCTACTGCGCCGCTCTCCACCGCCCATCTGTAAAAGTCGATAAAGAGTGTTAAAGGTTATTAGACAGAAATCTGCAGCAAAATTACAGTACTCATTGTTAAGTACTGTTTAATGCATTTGTTATTCAGTTTTATGTACTTTAAAGGCCAAAATAGGCACAGGCATTGCAAAGTAGCTCAGATTGTGTAGTGTTTGACAATGCTTTACTTTCTCTTTACTTTTCTCTAAAAAGAAAAACATTAAAAAGTGAATGAACACTTATTTACTCACTCAGTGACTTACTGATTTACAAGGTTTGATATTTTCAGATCTCTGCCACAAAATAATTTTGCCAATCTTTCCTCATTGTTCTGCTGAAGCTGATTACATTCCATTTTCCCTTAGATTTCCCTTACTGATCCTACAGTTTACATTAAAATGAGTATTGTATGATAGTGTCTTCTGCTATGATAGCAGCACAAATACTGATGGGTTAGAAAAGTTACTGCTGACATTTTAAGAGCTTTGACTAATATTTCACTAAATGGTCATAGATACTGAGAAACAGCCTCCTCCTGCTACAAAAGATGCCAATTGATCTTTTCTTGAATTTCAGGAGAGCAAAATAATTCAGCAGTTAGAGATCTCTGGTAAACTGCATTGAAAGATAAGGAAAGGTTGAACCAAGGCAGCAAGTTAATGGTGAACTTATTCAGTATTCAATAAAGTAGCCTGCCACCAAGCTCAGGCAGCAGCAGATGAACAGTCTGCAAAGTGCATTTACTTTGACTCCAACACTGAAACCAGTTTAGAGATGTGCTAATTGTATAATTCAGTGCTGACACACATACCAATGTCAAAAATAACATGTAAGCTGATTGCCAATGCCATTACCAATGATTTTTTTTCATTACTTCTATGGCTGTAAGACCCAAATATTTCTCTAATGTCTGACCATGCAAAAGGTCAGAGTTTGTTTAACAGGTGATTTCTTCTGCCCAGTTAAAAACTTCTTCTTCGGTTCAGCAGTTAGGTGTGCCAGATTCCAGCATTAAATTGACTGGACATTAGGATTGGGCAGGATCCAAGTGCTTTCCAGCATGCACGCACAAGCACAGTGAGCACACAGTGTGCCTCTGCTGGTGTTTCATTCAATCCTTTGACAAAATGCTTCAAACAACGAGGATATTTATTACTGAGGAGCAGGAAGTGATGTATAGTTAAGTATCATTTTCACACTTGCATCAGGAAAGGAGGATCAAATAAAATATTCTCTTTTTCCTCTTCCTCCATGCATACTGGCATATATGTGCCCGCCATGCCCCCCTCCTTTCCAGAGGTAATGTGAGAAATAATAATCAAAAAGTATTGTTAGGCAGGATTAAGGAATATGGTGTAATGTTCAATACTTTTAAACAGCAAAAAATAAGCCTTAAATTGAGCTGGACAATTAATCAAAATTTAGATTGACTTCAGTAAATACCATGCATCATAGTGCCCATGATGCACTACTAAATAGCGCACTACAAATTAGGCCTACATCATTAACAGGAGTTCACTCATCATTAACATCCAATTTCCACAAACAGGCAGTGGTGCTGCTGCTGGAAATGGACTAACACACTTCAGGCATTTATTACAAACATGCTCATAATACAGCACTGTCTTCAGGATGGTAATTAAATCAGTGCCATGGCTATTTTAAAATATCCAGGGATACCATATGACTGTATTTCCACCTATTCATCCTGGACCCATTAGCTAGTGACATAAGTTCATGCCACATCATTTGCTCTTGAGTCAATATTGGCCGATACCAATATTAAACTGATGCATCGATGTATCCCTTCTGCAAAGAATTTCTGTTGAATATCTCAATATCTTTTCATAACACATGTACAAGATGCAGTACATATTGTAAAGTTCTGTAGTATTAAAAAGTGCAAAACTTAAAAAAGCTGAGATCTTCAGTTGTATGAAGATATATATGTTTAAGGAAAAACGAGAAAGAAAATCAATGGTTTAAATAGCACAAAAACTAAGCAACATAGCAAACGTTTCAGTGCAATTTAGACGATGTGCAGGGGGTTCGTTTGTATTTGTGTTGCCTTGGTATTTGTGAGGATACGTGTACCGTTTCATTTTACTCAAATCTTATTGTAGAATACAAATTTGATATTGTGACAACCCTACAATAGAGGCATCCGGGCACGGACAGGATTTGCATGCATCAAAAAAAGCAGCCAGCTGACATCCATTTGCAGCCCATGCAAGCAACATTACAACAGACACACCCTTATAAACTCAGTGTCTATATTAAGAAGTCTCAGTTATGATTGACAACAACAAATCTTAGGCTGGCTATTGTTGCTTTTGTCCACCTGGGACAACGACATTTACCGCGTAGAAGTCTACTTGAACGTCTGACGAGCAGCAATTGATGACAGCTAAGTTGGACAACTAAAAGAGTTAGCACGGTGCTTATATTTAGAAAGCAAAAGGACAAAATGTAAAACGAACCGACAGCTAAGGAGGATACGACAATAATCGAAAAATAATGTCGCAAAACAATCGATTTCAACGCGACCTGTAACTTTTGCTGTCGCGACTCGACAGCTAGCTTCCAAAGCAGTGTAAACAGATAAGGCTATGCTAACTGAGTTAGCTCCAAGCAGTACAACAACCAACCTGGGCCTGCTGTGGTGACTGCGCATTCCTCAGTGGGGACTGCTCCTCGTTTATCCTCTGCTTCAGTTTTTTAAACATCTTGTCACGCCGATGGAGCAAACAGCTGACGGCAGAAGACTACTACACTGCTGAGATGTATTTTGTTTTCCTTTAGCCTGACATCCAATCTTCAGAGCTAGACTTCCTTGTTCGCTTCAGATTTCCAGCAGGTGACCGCACTCTCTGCGCATGTGCGGCCAACGTGGAGGAAAACTGAAACGTCAGAGTTAAAGGGCCAGACAAGTAGGGGCTGAAGTAGCTACAGCGCCACTCTGGGATGAATACAATCACTTGAATTTCACCTAGCTCCAGTAACAGAAAAAAATGAAGTTTGGTTTAACTTTCGGTTCGTTTGCAGTATACAGGAGGCAAAGAATTGAACTGGGATCTGTAGTGAAGAGTTAAGTGGAATTTTCTGCTTGTTGTAAAAGTTAACGTTTTAATTGGTGCCTCTGCCCCGAGACGGATTCGCCTTGAAGTTCTTAGTTACTAGTGCAACCAATTACATCGAAACACCCTCTTCCCCTTGGTAGCTTCAGGTGGAAAATATGAAAAAAATGCAATGTAATAAAAAGGTTGAGAAGACATTATTCTGGCGTATATTTATAAGGACAAAAACATCAATTTAATGGATTCCATGGTTGATAAGGATGTCCCCGTGAAAAAACGCATTATAACGGTTTAACCGAGCTGAAGTTAGCTAGGCCTCGATTGGACTTTGAAGTTTCAGTGTGAATAAATAGGACAACCCCCATTTTCTTGTTGAAAGTCATAAAAACTCTCTACAGCTCAATGAAACAAAAAAAGTACCTGCAAATGAGCGGACCAAAAGACCATGTGTCTTTTGTTTTGATAAAAAGGAAAGTTAATGCTAACTGTCTTTAGATGTTGTTCTGGGTTCTTTTTTAACCTTCTAAATGAGTTGTGATATGCTTTTGGAGTGATTTTGGTGGGTTGGCCACTCCTAGGAAGGTTCACCACTCCCAAGTTTTCTCCATTTGTGGATAATTTCTCTCACATTTCATTAGAAATGTCTTTGTAACCCCTTCCAGGCCGATGAAAGTTAGTGAAGTTGCTTCTCATCTGTTTTGAATATCCTTAGATCATGGCATGATGTGTTTTGTTTTGTTTTGTTGTTTTTTGCTTTTTGTTTAGACCTTTTAGCCTACTTTGCTTTGTTAGACAGGTTCTATTTAAGGGATTTCTTGAACAGGTCTGGCAGAAATCACACATGGGTGTGGCTAGTGAAGTTGAGCTCAGCTTCTAAAAATGTGGTTAATCAGTTAATTTATGATTTAACAACAGGGGGCAATTACTTTTCATATAGGGCCAGTAGGTTTCAGTGGCTTTTTTTGCATAATAAATGAAATAATCATTTAAAAACAGCATTTTGTAATTACTTTGGTTTTCTTTGTCTGATTTTAAGATTTGTCTAATTATCTGAAACATTTAATTGTTACAAATATGCAAATTATTTAGGAAGGGGGCAAATACATTTTCACAGCACCATGTTTGAAAACAGTCAACAGACATGTTTTTAATGTTTAAAAGCAGGCCCAACAAAAAGTAAGGTACCAAATTTTCAAATAAACTAAAAAAGGAAGAACAAAGAAAGGCAAAAGAAAATGTTAGGTCCTCAGTCACATTTTTACTAAAAGCTGTGGTTTCAAGTGAAACTAAGAACACCAGTGGTCCATTCAAATCAGCTGGTGGGAAAATACTGATGTTTCTCATGTACTTTTCGAGTCTCACAAAGATGTGAAAGTCTCTTAAAGAACTGTGTCTAGGTAATTTTAAAAAGATTAAAAGTTGAAAAATACAGTGTGTCTCTATTTCAAATGGCAGGTGTTAAGAGAAGGAATCAGTTCATTAGAAATTGTAAGTAAACCCCAGAACACTTTAACTGCACATTTCTAATGTATTTTTTATTTTTTATTTTTTTTTTTACAATTTAGACAGCATGCATACATTTCTTGGTTATGGACAATATCAGATAACCCAAAATTTTGGTGCAGAAGAGTTCTGTTGTTGTTGCTATGAAACAAAATGTATTTATGATTTCACTGGATTTTTGTTATATAATATTAATGTTTAAAATTCTGGTGCCTTGGCAACTCGAAAGTCCAGACAGCAACCCTTTTTGTCTCCACAATCACACATCCTTCAATCAACAGATAAATCCAAATTTATCGAAATAGCACTTTTCATACAAAACAGTGCAGCACAAAGTGCTTCATATAAGAACAAAACTGAAAAAGAGAAGTAAACATGACCTCATCCCACCACACACCTCTAACCCAACCGCAGTCCATGCACAAAATTGACAAAACTCACAAAACTAAACTACTATGGCCCTTGTCACTAATGTTGCTATACTTTGCTGGTTGGTCCCTTTTTGTTTCCATACATTTTGGAGAAAAGTGCTGCAGAGGCTTGCAGTAGCAGTCCTAGTACAGTAGAGGTCACTGTTTAACAAGCATTTTAGCCTCAGGCGAGCTCAGAGCACAACTACAAGTCTTTCAACCTCTTTAATTCTTCATGTGTTTCCATGAAGGGCACTATTTTTTATAGATTTATCTCTTTTTCTTTATTCTTTGACATCATCATGTAAAAGTAAATGTCAAAAGCAAACCCCAAAAGGGTTCTGTAGCAGCACTTGTATGATCACAACTAGATTACTTTAATGAAATGGAGTAAAAGTATCAACATTAACAATCGTACTGTTGGAACTATCTTTTTATCTTCATAAATACTAAGTAGATAGAGATCTTTAAAATGGTTTAGCTTTCCCAAAGTGCACATGAACAACCTCTGATTCAAACATTACTCAACACTCACATCTTGTTAGAAAGAATGGGATGTAATATTATGAGCATAATTAGTTTGTTTTTCTTGCTGCAGATGAGCAACCTATCATCTGAAGCTCATTCATCTTCTTTGTAAAGATTGTAAAATTATTTTTTTCACACTCCACAACTGTTTACAATGAAATAGAGTTTGTTTTCACAGCAGAATAAAGGTCTTGATTATTTTCAGTCTGATGATTTGGATCACTGCACTCGGATGCTTTAATATGAGTTTTATACTGAATATGTAAAAATAGAAAATCTATATGTCTGCTCTTCATCTGAGTCAAGATGAAAACCGTAACAGACAGAGAAGTCAATAGAAAAGATCACACTGTGAGTCATGCTTTCAATATGTGGCTTTTTTTTTTTTCATCCTTTGGGATCCGTCCATGTGCAAATATCTGAAATGAACATTTCTGATTCAGACTTTGCTGTCTGTTGGAAAAACATGCCATTTTGGAACCCAGATCCATTAAAATGAAGATGTGATTTGCATTTTTCCACCATTGTGGCTGTAATGTTTACAACTCAGCAGGCTTTTGATGTATGATGGGTGCCTGGAACATTGAATATGAGCGATGGGTGGTTAACGGCAAAGTTACCGAGCTTTCCTCTACTCTGCCCTTAGGCATACAGCAGAGATGATACAGTCAAAACAGAGGATTTGGTTGTTTGCTGTGACAGCTTTGTTTTCAGTGATAATTTAGCTTCATCAGGTAGTACTACAAATGTTCCACTTTATCTCTACATCAGTTCTGTGAAGTTTGAATACAGTCCAGTTTGTTTTCTCATGGCCACTTTAGCAATACTGCTATGTCATGGATTTTCATAAAGAAAAAAATAATCCAAGAAACTTTCATGTCATACGGCTGCTCAGTTATGGTAGATTATTTATATTAATATTGACTATACAGTAGCTCACAGTGAGATAATGATTCCACATTCCAAAACTGGAGGGTCGATATCTCAGTTAAAGATTTCAAAGTTGATTTTAACCCGTGAAGTAGAATTTAAACCCCATTCTGAGAGAAATGGTCTTCTTTGTGATAGTTCAACTCTGTAAAGAGTCAATTGATGTAGGTTCCACCCACTGCGATTTCAAATCTGGGGAGATGTCTGGGCAGAGTTTCCCATCATGCACTTGGGCAGAGTGTTTAGATGTGTTGTATATGTGCTTACTTGTGTTTAGATGCTGCCTAGTGTACAGTGATCCTGGGTTTCAATTACATAGACTATGGCGCCCCACCATCATGATGTAAGCAAGCAGCAGCAAGAGGCCGGTGCAATTGTGGAGGAAGACATTAGCATAGATGCTGCTAAAGTATACGTTTTATCAGAACTTGACAACTTTCCTTCGTTAAATGAAGAACAAAGAACAGCATGGAGTTGTTTTCTTTCAGAAACTACAAAAGTCTACAGTCGTCATGGTTTGCGTTATACAGTTCTCTATGGAGTTTACTCCTTGGTAGCAGCTACGTCACGTGTTTTGTTGCTCTGATTGGCCTGTAAAGATGTGACAGAACGTTCATCCAATCACCCTCAGAGTTTTTTTAAAAAGGCTCTGCCCTTTCCCAGATGCTGTCTATGGAAGGTTTTCCAGATCGATGTGATACAAATCCATCTGGCGTGTCCGGTAAAAACAATAGCCAATCAGGAATCGAGCTGAGTGAAGGAGGAAGCACAACAAACACAGCCATAGCAGTAACAATGAAGCAAAAAATACAGTTCAATGGACATCAGAAGTGGACCAACCCGCTAATTTGTGTTGACAACACAAGTGTTCATACAGCATTGTCCTGCAGTGGATGTAGCACATCGCTAACAGTTAGCTAGATTTAGCTTGTTTACTTTAAAGTTGCAAATGCGAAGATCTGTAGTGAGAGTGGAGACTATGGTTGCTGGTGAATTAATCTGTTAGTGTGTGGTGCTGGGTTGGTCATCCCATCGCACACCATACACTATGAAAATAAAATGGTTAGATTTGTCTTAATATGTCACCATGCATGTCTTTCACATTTTCCATATAGGTTAAGATTATAGTGTGTTGTTTTTGTTCGCTTGGTTATACTCTCTCATGTTTGATTCCTGCCTGATTTTTTAACCAAGCCGTTTTTCTTATTCTCGGTTTTGTCTGCAGAGTATTTGCATTTTTGTGTTTCAACTTTTGGACCGAATCAAAGGCCTAGTTTTTTAGAAGAGAGCTTGTGCTCCATTTACCACAAATAAAAAAAACTCTGGACAATTCAAGTGCAACACAGCATGAGGCTTCGTAATCATTTAATTTCGATTGCCTTGTTTTCGTGATCATGGGAAGCCAAAATTGTGTTTAAATTGATACAAGTAATCACCCAGCAATACCATATCCCCCCTCAAAGGTGTAAAATATTGCTGTACAGAGTCGATATGTGCTCAAATTTAGAGCTATATGGTCCAAAACTGTGTCTCCTGCATTATCTCCTTAAGTTTCAGCCCCACACGTCTCCCTGGAGTGCTCATCCTCCGAGAAAGGGCCAAACTGATTAAATATTGATGCACTTCAACCCCAACTTTAGCTCCTTGTCACAACTCATTCTCACCTCCCTTCTGTGTAAAACCATCATCATGTCACAGGGAGGATTCTGCTACATCTCTTTGTTCCAGTCTGAAGGATAATCAGAATAAGCCTCTCATTATCTGCTCCTGTGTTTAACATTTCCTCATCACTACTCAAGCCTTTAAAGCTGTTCAAAGCAGAAAATCAGGCTAGTCAAACACCAAATTCAACCCAGTGGTCAAGCAGGTAATCCAGGATTTACTACTGATAAAATCTGAATTGGTCATCAGTGTCTTACCACCAGAGAGCAAATGTTTAACTCCAAATGTCCCTTAAAAATGGCCCATAGTATTTAGAATTTGTGCCTAAATATAGCAACCTAGAGTAAAAAAAAAACAAAAAAAAAAACGTGATTATTTGTGGGTTGAAACTGTGTCAGGCTTGTCATCAGGTTGATGTAATAACTATTTTGGACACTGATTGATGATTAAGGATCTGGTGCACTGACCAGCTCTTGCCCTTGTCCCATCTCCCACAGTGTCATCATCTGGTTGTTTCGTGCCCATGCCTCCTGTCACAGTAAGGCCGTGCCAGCTTGCAGAGCCTGTTTTAAAACGTCTTTGCCACTGGCATGTGGAGAAGCATTGCAGGCATAGCCATCAAGCCTGATTCCCTGTCCGAAACAGCAGTGTGTGATGAAATGCGTTGCTTTTTATGAAGCCAGTCAGCATTTAGCAGACAGATGATTGAACTGGAAACGCAGCGATAAGGACCAACCTCTCTCTTAGTGCTTTGCATTGTGCCTGAAATTCAGTAGTTTTGTTTTTGGTGTTGTTAAAAGTTCTTCATTGTCTCAGCAGGAAAAAATATGTCCAGTTATTGTTTGCCTTTAAAGTCTAAAGGTACTTGAGCTCCATGTAAAGAAGGTGGAAGGAATCTGGTGTTTCTGTATTGGGCAGTTCTGATGTACAACAGAACAATAATCTCTTTGGCATTTATTAAAGGTTGCTGCATGTTGCTGTTTTAGCGCAAATGGGACGGACCCACCAGACACCAGATGGAGCTACACATGCACTGCAACACGTGCACCTTCTGTGTAGGATAAGGCTTTCAGTTGTATGTAAGGAGAGGAGAGAGAGGGTGAGGGACTGGGCAGCTCCATCTGTCTTTTTGGAGCGGCCTTACTGGGAACACCCGGTCTTAAGATGCACTGTCATAAGAAAGGCAGTAATGTTTATTGTGTATATAACTCATATTACAGCCGGGTGGCTTTAGTGCAAAGTGGTAAACTCCAGGTGGGAGGTAGGCCACAGGGCTATCCTCAGGCACTTTTACTAGAGCCAGTGATGTAATTAAAACCCTTTCATTTAATCAGGAAATTTGTAGTAAAAGCTTAAACCATCAAAGGAAACCCAGACTGGTTTTGGCCACACAAGGCCTCCGTGAGAGCACGGTGTCGAGATGCAGTGGAAAGGGAAGTCCATTTAGTGTCCTGGGGAATGAATTACACCAGCATATCTTTGGGAGGACATTTACTGAAATATCACATTGATATCATATTCAGGACCTTTGCAACACTTGAACTCTAGCTCAGGTTCCTCCCATTTCTCTTGATTGTGTCTAAGATGTTTCTACACCTTGATTGGAGTCCACCTGTGGTAAATTAAATTGATTGGACATGATTTGGAAAGGCTCACACTTCTCCTCAGTGCAAAACACATGATGCCCACTTGGCTTTCAGTCAGAATTTTTGGCAAACTCCAAGGCTTTCTACCAGTTTACATTCTTCCATTTAGCCACTCTGCCATAAAGCCAAAATCAGTGAAGAGCTGCAGTGATGCTTGCCCCATCTTCACAGAGGATCTCTGGAATTGAGTCAGTGTGGCCATCAGGTTCTTGGCCACCACTCTTGCTAAGGCCCGTCTTCCAAATTGCTCAGTTTGGCTGGGCCACCAGCTCTCTTAGGAGTCCTGGTTGTGCCAAACCTCTTCCATTTCATAATTATGACAGCCACTGTGCTCTTGCGGGCCTTCAGTTCAGCAACATTTTTTAGTATCTTCCAAGGTCTATGCCTTGCAACAATCCGGTCTCTGAACTATGAGGCAGTTCCTTTGACCTCATGGCTTTGTTTTTGCTCTGATATGCATTGTCAGCTGTGAGGCCTTCTTTAGAGAGGTGTATGCCTTTCCAAATCATGTACAATCAAATTAGTTTTACTTAACTTAAATACCCTAAAAGGCTCTTGTTGCAGCTCTTAATTTGAGATGTCCCCATCTCTTATGTTTTCTCCACCACTTCAACTTTCAAAAAAGCTTTTATTGACATTTCAGCAAGGACTGAAGTTACAGTTGTTTATGTCTTCATTATAGATAATCTGATTAAAAGGCATTTTACTATACATGCATATTATGAGGAAACATTATGCTAAACAAACCTACCATATGCTGTATGTTAATGAAGGTGAGTTTTACATTGAAGTTATTCATACTTGCAAAATACAACCATCTGTTTTCAAATATCTTTTACATACGTACTCTATAGGTGGTGTGTGTAGGAAGGTCTCAAAACAATGTTTTATGTAAGACTAGGCTAATTTATTTTATCTGATGCAACAACAGATGCTCCAAATTATTCAGGAAACACCTTATAACCCCTCAAAGCTCCATGTAAAAGCTTTTGACAAGACCGTTTCTATCAGCAGATATTTTTACCTGCCATTCCTGGAAAGCAAAGGTGTAACTAATGATATTAACAATGGCTGTGTCCCATTTAGGTGTTCCTTAAGCCATGACAGTGAGATAGATTTTCCTCTGCAGACATCCTGACTCATCATTGGAAAAGGAGAGGCGTTACTGACATCATTACCACTGCTTTGTTCTATTTAGGCATCCCTGTAAGTCACGGCAGAGTGGATGATAAAGCTGCTAACGCTGCCTGATTGCTCTGCAGATCAGGGTGTACTGAAAACAGCTGTGAGCTTGTTCACAGGCCCCTTCGTTGTCTGACAGCTTGTGTTTTGCCCCTTTAGGACCCTGGTGGATGTCAATATATTCCCTGCTCACAGCAATCACTTTGGAGAACAACAAGAAGTGGAAGCCAAAACTACAAAACAAATCCAAGTGTGACCTCCACTTAAGGCTGGATCAAAAGGTGAGCTGATTCCTGCATTAAAATCCACAACATCACAGCAGAAATACGTGTGTTTACAGGCTGGTACAGTGTCTATAAAAGTATTTCCTCCTTGGATGTTTTACCTTTTTAATGATTTTATGAATTAATCTTGGAATATAATTAGGTTTCTTTTTTTTTTGGACAAATTTTAAAAAACCACACAAAAGTCTTTAATGTCAAAGTGAAAACAGATTTCCCCAAAGTAAAGCCAATTAAACAAAACATGTCAGGTAAAATAAGTGACTGCATAAATATTCACCTCCTTTAAAGTGACTGACCCAGTTCAACAGACGTCCTACTGATTGGTGCTAGTAGTCTCACAGTTAGTGAAATGAGGATCACCAGAGGGCAGTGAGTGTGTCTCAAATGATTGTAGTATAACGATACCTGTGTCTGGAAGGTCCAGTCACTGGTTAATCAATATTTATGGCTACCATTACACCATGAAGACAAAAGAACTCTCAAGGCAACTAAAAAAAATCATGATTAATCAGAGCATTTTTAATAGTTTAAGTATATTTTTATGTTCTTAGATATTTAAAGGTTGTTATTGTCAAGTGTTTTATTTTTGTTCTTTTAATTTTATGTACAGCACATTGAAAGTGCTGATCTAAGTCCTTATCAATAACACTATCCATACTTTCTATAGTTTGGTGGAAAGACAAAATAAGGGCTAATATTAAAACTACAAGTGGTCTTAGCTGAGTAGTGCTTGAGTTAAAAAGCTATGATTCAGTCTGTCACATCTATTATTATCCCTCAAATATAAACACATATTCACACTGTGTTTGTTGAAGTTTCTCATCAAAACTAAATTTTCCCCTTTTTATGTGATATTTGATGACATCATAACATATAGAATGCAGTCGTTTAATTTACTGAGGTTACCTGAACGCATCATATTTTCCGTCTTCAGATCAGAGAGTTTGCTAATTAACTTCAGTTTTGCTAATTCCACCGCAGATTTCTATACTGGGTTAATATTTTTAACAAAAAGGACTTGCTCAAAGTTTTGGAGCACTTTTCGGCATTTATCTGAGCAGCTAAAGAAGAAAACTGTCCTGAAGCAGCTGAAGAGAGTGGTATGACCATGGCTTGATCCGGTGCTGTTATTGTCGTCTTTACTACCATAAGCAAAGATGTGCTTAGCCCGAAGGTGGTACTTAAGACTCATTGTGCTTCAGTGTAAAGACAGTTTATCACTGCAGCATGCACCCATAGTTTTGGTTTTATCTTCATTAACATTCTCCAGCTTTTATTAAGAAAATTGCCATTAAGCAGACCTGGCTCTGTCTCCTCACTCATTAGTGCTGGCTGCGTTTGACCTGCCTATCACCTCTTCACCCCAGTCACGTAAACACACGCGCTGGAGGATTACGGGGCCAAGTTGTGGTCAAACTTAGTCACATGATTAAATTGCGGTTTTTTTTTTTTTGTTTTTTTTTTATGTGTTAAGGTTTCAAGGTTAATCGCGAGTGTTAACACATTAATGTTAACAGCCCTAGTTAAGTTAGTTAGATGGCAATCTCAGGTCCATTTAAGGCTCCACCTTCTTGTCCCTACATGGAAACTTTTGGCTTCAGGTCATCCATGAGTGTTTCCACTATACTGACCAGTTTTATTGGTTAAGACCAGCAGATAAAGATGGCTTAATTTAAAAGCATTAAGTTGACATTTGTTGCTCAAATCAGCAGCAGTCTCATTCCACTTTTCAGCAAATGTTGCTAAAAAATGCATTTAGTCTCTCAATGTATTCCATTAAAGACTTGCAGCTTAACAATGAAGCAAAATATGCAAAAAAAAAAATGTCATGATTGCTGATCTTATACTTATCCCACACAGTTAAATCCAGAAATGGGCATAAAATAAATCGAGTTAGAAACACACTCCTCAGTCTAAGATTTTGTCATTCCACATAAAACCTGAAAAAAGGTCTTCATCAAGGAAATAAATACTTTATATATAAATAAACTGAATTCAGTTAATGCAGGCTTTTAATGTGATGGCTTCTGGCAGCTGCATTCAAGTCAGATTGATTTCCCTATGAATTGTGACTGCATCAGCATAAATTAGTCTTATCTTTCTACCTTTGCAGGTTGATAATTCTAAAAAAAATACATCTTGCATCTTTGGATTATCTGATAAAGCAAACAAAGATTTCAGATTGTCTCACTTTGTAAGATTTGCTTTTTTTCCACCTGATAAATTTTCACACTTTTTTCCCACCCTGCAAGCAATGTCAAAGAAGTTATTCAGCACAGAGAGCAGGCTTTGAAATAATTCACAGAGTTGTTTGTGCCCATGAATACTAGATGTAAACATCTAAAGTTAAGCAGATAAATTGTATTTCCCATCAGAAAGAGAAGCCATTACAAAGCGTTCCCCACAGTTGGGGATTCACACAGAATTACACTTTCCCCCCAGAGGACGTAATTTCTTTATTCATTTTCTTTCTTTTCTTTCATCCATCACTGTATCATAACTTTTCTCATAATTGATAAGGGAGAGAATCAGAATGCATGAATCCTGCTCTTTGACTCTGCTTTGTAAGACCCATATTTCAGTGATATAGAAAAGCTAAATTGAACATTGTTGTTCGGGTAAGTATAGGGGAGTTATGGCTTGATTGTAAAGGTAACCTGGGGATTTGTTGTGTTTTTCTGATGAGAGTGAAGGTTTTCATTACAAAGACCCCCTGGCACTGAAATATCAGACATCTTGAGGGGAGGAAGGAACACTTGGATGAATGTTTTATGTTATGAGGATAGTGTTTCTAGAGGGCTGCACTGGTCCCTGCATTATTTGCTTTCGAGCAGGTGGATTCCATCTTTCTCTGCAGTCAGGGTCATTTGCAATTCCAGATGGCACAAACACTGGTGCATAAAACAGCATATTCATATTCAGTCCTGTTTCATCCCTAAACCTTTAGCCCTATAGCGCTTTCGTCTAGTTGTTTGGCTTTAAACACTGGAATGCTAAAAAAAGGAAATTGCAAAACATTGTTGCAACAGGATTGCTCATAAAAGCACTCATGTTTAAAATATCTTGAAATAAACGCAAACCTGAAATAATCTCTAACAGTAGGACATCTGGCACTGTGAAGAAACGGAAGTGAGGAGCTCATGGAGGCATGAACTTTTGAACTCCCAGTTGGTGGTGTAATGCACTGCAAGGCTGAGACCACAGATCTGTAGTTGTGGAGAAGGGGGGTCACATTTTTTAGCGGCTGGCCCACCTTTACTCTTACTGACATGAAAAACTCTGCCAGGGAGTTTTCAGGAATAAAACAAAATATATGCCCAGGCAAATCATACTGTAAGTCACGCATCTTTATGAGATCTCTAAATCCTGGCTTTTCAACAACACCTACTGGGGCCATGTCTTTGGTGATGTGTTGTATTAGTGCTGCTGTAATCTTGCAGCGCATTTTACAAATTACAGCATTTTGTTTGCCTTCTCCTTTTTGAAATCTGAACCACTGCCAGATGACAGTTTAATTTCTGTTATTTTTCAGACCAAAATCATCCGTCTCCATCTCAAACTTCCGTCTCTTAACACCACTAACTCACCTTGTTATGTTTCTCTGCTCTCATTCATCCCTCCCTTTCTGATACATAAAAGCACATGCATGGAGAGGAATATTCTGGATTGGTGGGGAGTGGGCTGTCTGCTGTGAGAGAGGCATTAGGAGACAGTGGGAGAAGTGAAACTCCAGAGAGAAATGCACACGGATGGCTTAAAACCCCCATGTAATTTATACTTAATGATCACAATATAGTCATTCTGGAGGTAGTTTTTGATAAACCCTCTCTGCTGGGGGAAGAATTGTCATCTTGGAGGATAGAGTTCCGTCCCAGACTGTGGCAATATGGGTTTGCCACTGGTTGCAGAATCTCATCTCGATATCTCTCTACATTGAGGTTGCAGTCAATGATAAAAAGCTTAGTTTTCCAGTGAAGGAGATGACACTCCACACCATCACACTGCCTCCACCAAAAAATGTTGCTGCAGCAATCAGCATAGCGTTCCCCGCGTCTTCTCCACAACTGACCCTACAATTCAACCCCCAAAATTCAACAGAATCTGGACTCATCCCTGAACATAACATTCCTCCAAAAGATTAGGTTCCAGTGCATGTGTTGCTGACACCAGAGCAAACAGGCCTGATGGCAAAGGGCAGTCACGGCAGGCCTCATGGAGACTGGAGATTGGCTGCATGCAGTCTGTTCCAGATTGTCTGAGCAGGGAGCTGTTGGCCATATCATCTTGCAAACCTCGACTGCAAATCTGTATTAGACCGGTTATGGTCCCTTAAGCCGGTTACACACCGCCGCACGGCGACTGACTGCTTCCAGTCATTTTAATGAGAGAAGATTTTGAGATGGTACTAGGGCTCACTCCAAATGATGCCACAACTTAGTTTTGTGGAACACCAGCTTGAAGTTGCTCTTTTGCATAGGACCTATCCAGATCAGTCAAACGTGGCATGCTAATTCTTGGAGCAGACACCTGCTGACCACTATGGCAGGGCCCATGCTCACAGGTGCTAAAAATCAGGCTCCTGATCGGCAGAAGCTGAAAAAAAAAAAAAAAACTCAATCACAACAGTAGAATAAGCTGTTTGGCACTGGCAAAGAAGATTTGGCAAATGTTTCATTAGTACAACCCACATACTCAGCTTTGCTGGTCATCCCACAAATGCATGTTTCTTAAGAATGTGGCACCATTTAAAAGGGAAATAAACAAGCTTTCCAAGATTTATGACCAAGAAGAATTTTTCAACAAAGTAATAATCTACCAAACACAAATTTCCTTAGTTTTTGTGAAACATTAGAAATTTTTTACAATTTTGTTATGCAGACATAAAGGGAGAGTGCTGTGTATGAATATCAGACAGGAGGAAGCAGTGTAGCATAATAACCGGTGAGCTGAAACTTGTCACTTATCTCCATGAACCAAATCAAGTGAATTCCAATTAGCCTCTACACTGATGCGAGTGTGCGTCTAATTAGAAACACTTTCATGTTATCAGAAACCTACCAAGAATCCGGCACCTCTTATAGATGCTCATCTGTTGCTGATAACGATCAGACACCGGACCGTAAAATGTCTCCAGTTTGTCCTTACCGTGGTCGCCTTTGTCACAGAACAACCTTGAATAGGGTCTGATAAAGCACAGATAAGAGAACAGCTGCAGGTCAAGTCTCACAAAGCACCGTCTGGGGATGTGTCTTTTTGGGTAATCGCAGGAGAGGTTATCTATCTGTCCCCTCATCAGCATGCCAGTGGTAATAAAAAGTAGCTTTGTGGCAGAGGATAAAAGCCACCCTGCCGCTAAGTGTGATTCGTACCCCTCGGTGCTGCTGGAGGTGGGGCTGAGACAGGGAAGCCATTAGAGAAGACAAGGAGCAGTAATCTGATCATGTCCTATAGGAGCAGATGCATCATCACTCAACTGTGCCATAATGTCAGCCCTCTGCCCCGCAGCAAACACACGTCTCATTTGTTCAGAGTGTTTACATCAGATGACATCTGTCTGTATCCTGGTGTCGTCATGATAACCTCGTCACTCACATGCTCCAGCTTTATGAGCTGCTCATAAAGTGAATCGCCTGCTGGATGAGGGCCAGAAAATGACCAACTCCCTGATAATGATCCCAGAAGACTGCAGTCCATTTATGTCTGGGTTATATAAGTCAATGCAAGTGCCGTTTAAAGTCCCAGGTCATGTTTAAAAATCACATTTAAAGCTATTTGACACTGAGACAAATGTACAACTAAACAAGGCAGAGAGATTTTAGAGGACAAAAACATCTGTAAGATTACACTCTGGATCTCTGAGGGGATTGTGTGTTGTGATGTTCATAAAGAGACAAGATTTGACCCTGACAAATCAAAAATCCAGATACACGTGTGAAAATAGCCTGTAATATTTGTCAAATGTAATTAATTCTACTTCATTTCAGTCTTCCCTTCAAAAAAAGAAATGACATCTTGTGCTTTTACCGTGAATGCAGAGGAATGGAAGTAGCACTTTGTATTGAAGAGTCTTTGATAGCTGTGAGCCTAATAATTTTGCTTGCTTGTTGACAGAAAGAGCAAACATTTCAACATGGATACGGATATAATCAATGCACAACTGTCTTCACATTGTAAAACAAGCTGACAACCTCTGTTGAGTGAGCAAAAGAACCAAAACCAAGAAAAAAATCCTGTCAAACACTTCTGATACCTTGACCTCTTCCTCTTTTTTGTTCCTTGCCCATCTCAGTGTGAGGGACAGAGAGGAAAATAGGATCAGGGGCTAAAACACCACATTGGGCTGCATGGGGATGCACAATATTGGATTTTTGCTGATATCCGTTATGCCGATATTCGCAAGTTAATTTTAGCTGATATTGATAATTAAATGTAGTTCAGACTTTAAAAGTCAGTCTTTGAAAAACACAATTTAGAGTTAGAGGATGGAAAAATAAACAATTTTCAGTCTGTAAAATAAAATTTAACATGTGAGGAATGATGATGAATGAGGAAAAAGACTGTCTGATAAACGTCTGTTTGTCCAGCTTGAAACTCCACTAATCTGTTTGTATGATGACCGGTATTTTCAGCTGATATATGCAGATATTATAGCCAAAATGTCTATTGTAAATATCGTCAGAAATGTTCTTATATGCTGATTTCATGTCAATGATAATGAAAATCCTCAGCACTGGTGCTCACTCACTTTGTGTGCAGCTAGGACAAGGTACAGAGCATTTATGTAGAAAATGTTCAGACCCCTTCACTTTTTTCTGTTTTGTTATGATGTAGCCTGATGCTACAATCATTTAAATTCATTTTTTGTTTCATTTATCTACACTCAGTACCACATATTGGCAAAGTGAAAACAGAAATGTGGAATATTTTACATTTTTATGTAAAATAAAAAATCTGAAATATCCCATTGAAATGTGGATTAACACCAAACACTTGAAATTTATCTCAGGTTCGTCCCATTTCTCTTGATCTTTGCTTAGATGTTTCTAAACCTTGATTGGAATCCACTGTGGTAAATTAAAAGAAGGCCTCACAGCTGACAATGCATATCAGAGCAAAAACCAAGCCATGAGGTCAAAGGAACTGACTGCAGAGCTCAGAGACAGGATTGTTGCAAGACACCGATCTGGGGAAGGCTACAGAAAAATGTCCTTTGCACTGAAGGTTCCCAAGAACACAGTGGCCTCTATAATTCTTAAATGGAAGAAGTTTGGCACAACCAGGACTCTTTCAAGAGCTGGTGGCCCAGCCAAACTGAGCAATCAGGGGAGAAGGGCCTTAGTAACAGAGGTGACCAAGTACCCGATGGTCACTCTGACTGAGCTCCAGAGATCCTGTGTGGAGATGGGATAATGTTTCAGAAGGACTACTATCACTGCAGTCCTCCACCAATCTTGGCTTTGTGGCAGAGTGACTAGATGGAAGCCTCTCCTCAGTGTAAAACACATGGAACGCCCACTTGAAGTCTGCAAAAAAAACTCCTTGTGAAAGCTAAGCAGGCTTTGATAGTCTCCAAATACTCCGAATATTTCAGTGAAAGTTTACAATAAAGCAAAGCTATACTGGGGAAATATTAGACCCTGACATTTTTAGAGGGGAGTGGAGGGTGTAAACGGACCTTTAGAAGACAAGACTGGGCCAGTAAACGCTCATTTTAAAGAAAAAAAAAAAACAGTGGGCTGCTGCCTCTGCTCTATGGGGAAATAATTAGCAAAAAAAAAAATTGAAAAATCATACTGACCCCGTTGGCCCACTGGGAAGATGCCCACTATGCCAGATTGCCACCCTTGCCATAAGCCTAAACATTCCAATAAACATTTTCCCAACAATTCCATGTGATATCCTGAACATTTTCAAGCAAATTCCCTAAAATCTCACCGGAAATTTCCCCTCAAGTTTTTTAATCAAATTCCCCCAAAAGGACAAACGCATACTCCAATATTACATGAAAACAAAAGAAATTCCCCCAAACATCCAAACAAATTCCCTGAAACCTACATGAAAATTACTGAAAATTTTAAAGGACACCCATACCCCAAAATTTCCTGTCAAATTCATGAAAAATTTAGAAATACATTTTCCAAGTTTCCTTAAAAAAAATAAAAAAAAATAAAAAATAAAAATTCTAAGCAAATTTCCCTGAAACTTCTGATGAAACTCTCCAAAATATGCCCAAAATTTACACTGAATACCTGAAGATTTCCAGGCAAATTCCCCAAAGTATCAACAAAAATTCCTGGAAATCTCAAAGCAAATTCTCCCAACATTACAAGCAAATTCCTTCAGCTTCAATGGACACTCTGGACAAGTATCTCAAAAGTTCTGATAGCAGAAACTATTACCATGTTGTTGAAAAGCCAATATATAATGTCCTCATGTATAAATGCAGTGTCTCAGGAGGAGTCATGTTTGAAAATAGATCTGTGTGTTTAAAACGATATAGCTATAACGAGTGAATCTGTCATGTTAGAATGGATGTGAAAAAACAACCCTACAATTGGTTGTTGTTTCAAATTGATCTCTGCGACTCTTTGGTTGCTGGAGATAGTCACCACCAGTCCCTCACCCATGTTTTCTCCTCTATAAATAAAGACATACAAAGCCCAAAATAAAACTTTAGAAAAAGCTAAAAGACGTTTCCTTATATAGGCACCTTTTACAAATAGGTCAGCATAGATCTTGATATCATTTCAATACCCTTCATCTTTCCAGAAAAGGGTTGGCAGAGTCAGCGGTGCAGATCAGAGGCTGTGATATCATCCCATTCCTTTGTACCGCTCCCTTTATGCAGTTAAATCTGGTGATGCAATTTGCCAGATCTAGTCTTTGTGATGTATGAATCTGATATTTTAGAGATACACTTCAGAAATCATTTATAGAAAATGTCATTATAATGATCTGTGACAGGTCAGATCTCCCTGTACCCTCTCTATAAATATGACAGATATGTGACCAGGCCACAAACTTGGATTGCACTTGATCTGTATGAACACAGACAACTTCTTCCACTTTGACACACCACCTCTGACAAAAACATTTTGTGACTATATTTGATGAGAAACAACTCATTTGGATGTAAATGAGAAGCACATGGTGATTTTCTTTTAACCTTGTTCAAATGATTCTAGCTTTATAAATGAGGGTCAAGATAAAAAAAAGTGAGGGAGTTTGTTCTGATGAATTATAGACCTTTAAGAAAATAGTGTCAGGCCCATTCAGGCAAGATAAACAGTCCCACATCACTGGAGTAAAAGCTCACACTTAAGTAACGGCTCCTCTAGTTTTTAAGTTGTTTTTTTGGACACATTTTTCCTGCTGTCATATTTTGGACTTGAATGCATTTATCACATCCTGTTCAGACTTTTGTAACTCCAGTCATGTTTAAGTGAAAACAACCCTTCATGACTGTGGTTAATCAAAAGCTGCTGCCAGACTTCCAGGAAAAAGAGGCGACAAGCTTCATGTGCTGCCTGCTAAATATTTTTTAATTCAACTCTTAGCCTTTAGTTATGAACAAAAGTCAACTAGTATGGGTGTAGCAGTATTTGTATTCATCCCAAACCATCACAGTTTGGACAGCAGTTCAGTGAAAAAAGACAAAAGCTCTAACCTTGCAAAGATGATGGATTGGCCAGTGTGCATGTCTGTTATCAGACAGAGCCATCATGCAAAGCTTTGATCTGATACACTGGTTCCTGGTCTGAGAATGGCTGGACCAATTAGCGTCATTTAAATAACGAGGCAGCAGCTTTGGGTGCCGTGAAGTCGTACTGCAAGCCTATAAACATGATGGTTAATAAAGAGACTAGCTCTGATATAGCAAAAGCTGCAGAACTGGACATTTATTTTTTTAGGAGAAGAGTAATGAGTGACATTAAAAGCTTCCTCCATAGAAAAAAAAGATTTTTGCTCTTCTCCTGACCAGCTTCAGCAAGAGTTTAAATGGATGTAAAATATACATTCACCGGCCACTTTATTAGGTACACTTTGCTGGTACCAGGTTTGACCCCTGTTGCCTTCAGAACAGCCTAAATTCTTCATGGCATAGTTTCAACAGTGTTAGAAACATTCCTCAGAGATTTTGGCCCATATTGCCATGACATCGTTACACAGTTGCTGCAGATTTGTTGGCCGCACATCCATGATGCAAATTTCCCGTTCCATCACATCTCATAGGTGCTCTGTTGGATCAAGATCTTGTGACTGTGGAGGCGTTGGAGTACAGTGAACTCATTGTCATGTTCAAGAAACCAGTTTGAGATGATGAGCTTTGTGGCGTGGTGCATTATCCTGCTGGAAGTAGCCATCAGAAGATGGGTACACTGTGGTCTTAAAGGGATGGACATGGTCAGCAACAATACTCAGGTAGGCTGTGGCTTTTAAATAATTCTCATTTGGTACTAAGGGGCCCAAAGAGTGCCAAGAAATTAGCCCCATACCATTACACCACCAGCCTGAACTGTTGATAAAAGGTAGGATGGATCCATGCTTTCATGGTGTTGACGCCAAATTCTGGCCCCACCATCTGAATGTCACAGCTAAAATTGAGACTCATCAGAGCAGGCAACATTTGTAAAATCTTCCATTGTCCAATTTAGGTGAGTCTGTGTGAACTGAAGCCTCAGTTTCCTGTTCTTAGCTGACAGGTGTGGCACCTGGTGTGGTCTCCTGCTGTAGCTCATCTGCTTTTTTCCACATGTTGTGCATTCAGAGATGGTATTCTGCATAACTTGGTTGTAAAAAAAAAAGGTTATTTGAGTTACTGTAGCCTTTCTACCATCAGTCTGTCTTTCCTCCCCTGACCTCTGACATCTACAAGGCATTTTTGTCCACATAACTGTCGCTTACTGGATAAGTTCCCTCTTTTGGACCACTCTCTGTAAACCCTGAAGATGGTTGTGCGTGAAATACTCAGACCAGCCCATCTGGCACCAACAACAACTTAAATCCCCTTTCTTCCCCATTCTGATGCTCAGTTTTGGACTTCAGCTAGTCCTCTTGACCATGTCTACATGCCTAAATACATTGAGTTACAAATAAAAAAAGTTGCTCCTTCATTTCTGATGTCCATCTAAACTTTATGCTTCACGTCCACTATTGTAGCCCTGGCCGTGTTTTTGTTTTGCTTCCTCCTTTGGTCAGCTTGCGTGCTGATTGGCTGTTGGTCCATTCCACATAACAATCCTGCTCTCATTTCCTCAGCTGTACTCTGTACCCACCACACTTACACAAAAGGATTTCTGGTTATGAATATTGAACATGTTTGATTTTTATGATCTTGAGCGCCTCTGATTGTCTTCTGGGGAAAAAAGTCACTCTTTATACACCACAGAGTCATCTGGCAAGATGATCTTTCCGATAACTGGGCCTTTGCTGACTTTGGTCTGTAGAGGGGATTCAGGCTGACAAGCGGCATGATTCTCATGTACTGTGTGGCCCGCTAAACCGCTATTGAACAACAAATGAAGAATCCATTTCTGTACTGTTTTTTAAAGCCTAATGATGTGAGAACAGAAAGGATTGAAGACATTTCAGATGCTCATACATTTTAAGGTTATGCGCAGATTTACAGCAGTAGAGAAGCCTAGCTTCAAAATTACTCGAACCTCATCTTAGCATTTCTTTCTATGTTTACATAAACCAGTCTGCCAACTGTTACCAGCTCACACTGATGGCAATTTAGCACAATTAACCCCTACACCTGTTCTCTTTAACAACTACAGGACTGCAAACTTCTGTGTTCTTCCATTATGTTTTTTAAATTTCAAATTAGGAAATGTTATGTATTTCTATGCTGCTGTTTATTTTGCATCGTTTTGTTATTCTCTTCTATTTCATGTACATTTAATAAACACAAGCTCGAACAAACTGGAGTTGTCACAACTTCCAACTTAAAACAATGACATTAACAATGGGAATTCCTGTTACTTACTTGATGTGTTGATCCAAACCCAAATAAACCAAGGCACGACCTGAACCATAATCTCTGACAATTGTTAAACCTTTGTCAGCTGGTAGTTTCACCTTTATTTTACTAATTTGAATAACTTAGTGCATACTTTTGAGGGCATGAGAGAGGTTTGTGTTTCAGCACAGCTATATATTAGTTTCACTGACATTTATAACGCTGTGTTCTTCTGGAAAAAATAAAACTGTATAATAAACCTTGAAATTTTAACATCACAAAGTTAGCCGCTCATTGGCAACAGTTCCAAAGGCAAAAGCAGCAATGATTCTTCTCAGGCCAGAACAAACCCAGCAGGAACTGCTGTCTGAATATTAACATAAAACGTGTCTCCACGTCTCCTTCCATCTTATAAATTTTCCTGTGACAAGCAGTGACATATTGCTCTGGTGACATAATTTAAAGCCGAGACATGCACTAAAGTGAGTCAGCTGCATTGAAGCCACACTCCTGCTAACCAAGGTATAAGATATTACTTAGTGATGAAATGTTAAAGCTCCCTCATGTGCAGTCTACAGCAGGGGAGGTGGTTTTACACACATCACATATAAGGTAGGTTCTGGGAAATTCAAAGAGAGCAGCAGAAAAAGAGAGGTTTGCCCTCTATCTCACTCAGTGCAACAAAAACAGTTTATTAAATCACAAGGCTTCGACTAAAGGTCTTCTTGAGGTGAAAAACTATCACCTGAAGAGGAGCTCCGGTCAAAGTGTTGTGATTTAATAAACTTTTCTGGGACACTGAGCAAGTGTGCCAGGTATACTTCTCTTTTTCTAAGGTAGTCTACAGGATAGATTCTTGTATATTTTGACAGTGAAGCCAATATTTTGACTTCACTCCAAAGCAGCTGTAGCAGAGGGTTCAGATGAACTCCTACCTCACTCAAAAAGGTCTGGAATTAAAGAGCATTTTTACATTATTCAGTAGCGGATATGCACATGGTTTAAAACATGAGCAAGAAGAATGAAGAAAAGACAAGTGTGGCTGCATCCACGTTGACATTTGTTTATGCTCAGGTTGGGCTATGGAGTCCATCATGCTTGGATGTTTTCCTTTTGATTTTTTTGGATGCCACCATCAATCTTCTCACATCTAACGTGCAGCTCAGAAGATAAAAGTGGTCCATGCTGTATGGAAACAAAAGTTTTTGATGACACAAGACATATTAAATATCACCTTGCAGCTCCAGTCACTGACATGTACTATGCAGAAACTGTTACAATCACATCTCCCTTGTACCATGACCAAGTCCACTTCAATCATGCCCAAGACCACCTCTACAAGCAGACTTTGGCATGGTACCCAAGTACAGTAAGCTTGCATTCACACTAATCAAGTAGAACCAGACTTTAGGGTCAGTCGTAATTGGCTCAGGCCCAGGTCCCTAATGCGAAACAAACCTGAGTGTGTTTTTTTAAATAATAAATACACTATGTGGACAAAAGTATTTGGCAACACCTGTTTATTTTTTCAGGTGTTTCAATCAGACCCATTATCACAGGTGTTAAAAGTCAAGCACCCAGCCATGCAGTCTCCATTTGTGAACATTTGTGATCCTAAGTGGGTCGTTCTGAAGATCTCAGGGACTTCTGTGTGTTACTGTGATGGATACCACCATTGCATTAAGACAGTTTATGAAATTTCATCCCTGCTGGATATTCCAGGCAACTGTTGGTGATGTTTTTAGAAAATGAAGCATTTAGGAATGACAACTCAGGCACAAAGCGAAGGACCACGTAAAAATCACAGAGTGGAGTGAACGACTGCTAAGGCGCATGATGCATAAAAGTGGCCAACATTCTGCTGATTCCAAAGCTGAAGAGTTTTGAACTTCCATTGGCATTAATGTAAACACTAAGAGTGTGCAGGTGGAGCTTCATGGAATGGGCTTCCATGGCCGAGCAGCTGCATGCAAGCCTCACATCACCAAGTCCAATGCCATGCATCTGATGGATTGGTGTAAAGCGCACAGACACTGGACTATAGAGCAGTGGAAATGTGTTCTGTGGAGGAACAAATTACATTTCTCTGTTTGGAAGGCTGATGGGTGAGTCTGGGTTTGGCGGATGCTGGGAGAATGTTACCTAACTGACTGCACTTTGCCAACTGTGAAGTCTGGAGGAGGAAAAATAATGGTATGTTTCCCTTATCTCCAGGGAAGGCAAGTCTTAATGCTTCAGCATACCAAGACATTTTAGACAATGCTATGCTTCCAACTTTGTGGCAACAGTTTAGGGAAGGCCCTTTGTTATTCCAACATCACCGTGCCCCAGTGCACAAAGCAAGGAGTATGAAGACATGGTTTGATGGGTTCAGTGTGGAAGAACTTTACTGCCTCAACCCCAACGAGCACCTTTGGGATGAGCTGGAACAGAGATTTCAAGCCAGGCCTTCCTGTCCAACATCAGTGCCTGACTACATAAATGCTCCACAGAATGAATGGGCATAAGTTCCCACAGAAAAACTCCAGAATCTTGAAAGGCTCCCATGAAGAGAGGAGGCTGTTACAGCTGCTAAAGGGGGTATCAAAGTACATCTGATTGAATACAATGTCATTAAAGTCCCTGTTGGTGTAATGGTCAGGCTGCCAAATACTTCTGTCCATATAGTCCATAACTCAAAAAATGCCACTTTTGTGATTCTGTGTCCTTTATGATTGTGTTAAGACCTTGCAAGTATAACACTCACTGCACAGCTGCACACCATAAAGCATAGAGTAGATCCCTGAGCGGAACCGTTGATTTAATTACAAAGCATTAAACCCTTTGCATGCATCTTCTGAATGAGTGTCTTTTAGCATCTTTTTGACTCATTTAAAAAGGTTTAGTGGGTGCAAAGCTAGACAATCCTCTTGTGAATCATGTCCACTGCTTTACAGATCATCCTAACACTGGCATCAGCAGACTCGACAGATTTTATTCAAACATGTATGTGCGGAACAATGAACAAATAGCAACAGATGTCTCAGTACGTGTCTCTAACAGCAAAGTGTTTTCTGCAGCTGTGTGTTGTTTGATGCGTGCAGTGAGAAAATCTTAGAGGACGGGTTGCTTTTTCAGGGGGATGCGAGCATGTGTTCAAAATTAATTTCAAAATATGAGAAGAGAAACTGCAAAAAAAGGTCTACTTTTAAGGGGGAAAAAAAGGGTTGGACTGGCTACGGGCCTAAAAATCGAGCTTCATCTGCCTTTTTCAGATCCACAGACAGCACAGTAACAACCTACTGACAGGCAATGAGCTCAGAACACAAAATAAAATATGCCCTCTTTAATGGAGCTTGTACTTTTCAAATCAAATTAATTTGGTTTGGTTTTGCAGGATGGTTCCCTGGGATAGTCCTGACAAAGGGCTTGAATTAACAGCAGATAAAAAGAATATTAAGTTTTTTAGGCCAGCTATTGTCAATAACATTATGCAACCCTATATTATGCAGCACGTGTTTCATTGTGCAACCATTGCATTGCTGCACTTTTCTTTCACTCACACACAGTAGGTCTCAGCTCTAATAATAAATGAAAACCTCAAAACATACCATGAATATGCCCTTTTAAGGAAGGCTGTATCTGTGACACAGCAGTTGAACTTTTACAGATGCCCAGCTCCTCAAGGCTTTAGAAGGGTTTGTTTCTGCAGCTGAAAACCAGAAGAAACTTGGCTGCAGAGACTTTTTATTGAACAACATTTTCTTTAGCATTGATTGGCATTGCAAGCATTTAGAATTGATTTTAGGATTAAGGTTATCACCTCAAGGCCTTAATGAGACTTGCCCCAGAGTACATTAATGATTGTTTAATCCCATACAAGCCTCAGTGATAGCTGAAATCCTGGGGTCCCATTAGAGATGATAAAACATTCAGATTTAAAACTAAGGGCCACTAGACTTTTGCTTTGTAGCTCTGTAGCTTTCAAATGACCTGCTGGAAAGACAATGTAAAACTACATGTTTATCTCATTTTGAGAATGCGCATCCTCAGCTCTACTTTTACGTGACTGACCCTTTGTTGGCCCTCTGCTAATCAATCACAGCGCCTCTCGCTGCAACTGTCAACCCCCACCCTCCTTAGTCACTGCTGTCAGTAAACAAACTCCACTCACTGGGTTCTTTACCACTTAAAACTGAAATATCCTTATTTGACTCAGTTTAATTTACATATAGAATTATAAACTAAAAAAAGACAAGGACACAGTAGTGTGTTTGAGGATCACTAGAAATCACTAAAAATCTCAAATCATTAAGAAGATTTCCATCTCTGACACGGGTAATTTTAAATGAACTAATTTTGCTGAGTGTACATATAACACTCAACAGTGAGCTGAAGGCCTCTGCAGGTGATATTTTAAGGATCAACCAAATGGACAAAAGTATTCAGTCACCTGACCATTACACCAACATGGACTGTAAAGCCACTGTAATCAAATACATGTCCTCTAATATGGTTTCAGGTTGGAGCTTTGTCTGATGACTGACATGAAATTTACTGTAAAAATTAATATGGAGGCTCAACATACAATAGCTGAGTAACAAGTTTCACCACTTTTCTTGATTTTAAGTGTGCAACTTAACCCTTCATGTTCCCATTTAGTTGACATAACAAATGCCAAGTTGGCAGAAATTTTTTTCCACTTCAAATATTTTGTAAATTGGTTCAACTAAAGAGGTTGAGCCCACTGAAAATGTTGGCTTAACTTATATCTGTATGTTCACTCAGAATATATCTTACCTGATTTAAGAAACCCAACATAATGTATTGTATCAACTATTTGAGTTATCAAAAGTGCATCCAATACTTCAGAAGTTGTTCACTCAATGGTTATCTCACAGTGAATCTGGCCAATTCATCTGGTTCGCAAGGTCAGTGAGTGCTGCCAGTGCTAAAAGGCTGTGGACATAAAACTCCACAGACACATTCAAACATAAAGCCAATATTTACAACTACTATATATGTGTCCATGTCTGTCTGAATAGTTAACTTTTTAGGCTAATATCTGCTAATACTGTCATCATGCCAATAATATCCTACATCTCAAATTTTGTTTTATCCTCACATGAAGGGTGTAATGGTTCAGTTTGTACCTCAGTTTTTGGGCCATGGTTCATCATTAAAAAAGGAACATAAAGTCCCAGCTTTATAATTCTAGATTTTTCTAATTCATCATTATGTAAGGGTTAATGCCCAATGAGGCATCCAATTATCAGAGATTAATGGACAACATGGAGGCCTTCACAAATTAGACACCTCAAAGGGCATTATCCCACTTATACCATGGTTGCCAAATAAAAGAATACATTAAACCGCTAATTAATCATTTTATACATTTTGTGATCAAAATAGAAAAGTTTGACTGAAGCAACATTTGCTTTTCCCTAGCAACACCTGAGGGCTTGTCTAATAACTGGAATAGTCATTCCAATCCCATAACGTTCTTAAGGTACGTAAACGTCATTCAGTACTCCAGTAAATAGGACGGGCCATAGATACGAAGTCACAACGGAACAAAAAACTAGTTCGTTCAGCGCACTTTCTGAAAACAGATTTATCAATGAAAAAGCACAAAGATGAGGAAGACGGAGAGTCATCTGTGATCAGACCATAAACCTGTCAGTTAACATGAACAGTTTTAGCAGACCAGCTGTTTGAATTAACAGAATAACTCCCCCTTCTGCACTACGAGGTCACAGAGGTGAAATGGAGCTGTCCACGCCCTACAGGTGCTGATTCTCCATCAGACATGTCAGTATTTGTTAGATTTTATCATGCTATTTTATCAAAAGCATTTCCTTTTGCTCTACAAAGAAATAATGTCTTCTTTTCTTTTGTTTTATGTTATTTAAATCTTCTAACAATAGTTTATAGATGTTAGAACAGGAGGGAAGTAAGTTTTTTGCAAGACTCACCTCTCAGAGCTAAGGTGAGCCTAGAAACAAGGTGTACATCGGATATAGGAGATAAGACCGTCTTACGTTAACTGACATTTTATTTATGTCAGTTAAGTGATGGTTGTTGCCGTCTGCAGGCTCCTTAGGCTGGCAGCACTGTACTCCCTGCTCTGAAAATATGACTGCGTCAGGTTGCTATGGTTACTCCTACCACCTAACGGCTGCTGCGCATTAATTTGAAACAATATAAAGATTTTTTGACCAGAATTACTTGTGAAGTTTGAACAGTGTCCATGTACCAAGCGTTTATGGACACCAGTGGAATTTCCAGAGCCAATCAGAATTGAGTATTCTCCAAGACCATGGTATAATATTTGTTAAACTAACATTTAACATATAGTTTGTTCCATCTAGCCTTATTTAATACCATCTGTGAAAGTTGGTACAGCCTGTGATGTGTTAGAGACAAAAAAAGAGGAAAATAAAAAAATTACATGCAAAATAAAAAGCAACACAGAAATGAATACCCTTTTATGTGCTGATTTGAAGCAATAAAAATAAATGCATTGTGAAATAAAATAAATAAATAGCTGGTGCAGTGGCTCATGTAAACTCAGGATGGGATGTTGCAACAGAGCCGGAGCAGAACGCGTAAAAACACTCTTGCAGCTTATGTTATCTACTTCTGCAGGTCTACGCATAGCCTTTAAAATGTTTTAACAGCAGTAATATCTTTGACTCTTTGTGCTTACACATCTGGAGGCTCTCTAAAAACAGCATGGAGATGAGGAGAGGGAGAAAAACCCAGCAGGTCTCGGTGTTTTGCGGCTTCTCCCTTTTCTTCATTGGTTGTTTTATAGGGGTTAGCAAACACTTGGCTTGGTTTTCCTTTTTTTTTTTAGGTGGTTAGGATATATGACTATGTGCACTAAACCGTGACCCCCAAACTGTCATCCTTCTGTGTATTTGACTTAGACCAAGTTTCTCAAAGGATCATATCATTTAATACACAGATGAAAGTCAAATCAGGTGGTATTTTCAGTTTTTCCTATTGAGGAGGAGTTTATTGATGACACTTTGTGTAACCAAGCAACAGTAACCTAACCTAGCAAAGCAGATTGATTGGTCAGATTCCACGTCTGTCATCGTGACTTTGTACTGGAGGTTTCCCAGATGAAAGTGAAATAAATCCATGCAGTGGATATAGGAATATATGAAACAGCCTATCTGGGATGTCAGGTTAACAGTAACCAAGGAGGGCTGGACTCCACAAAAGGGTAAATCTGCTCTCTGCATGTCTAATTAATGCTATTGTATTTTCTTTTCACTGTATCTTGAATTTTTCCTAGTTATTATCACTGTTATGCTCCTTTCTGAATCTTTTGTTGTGTATTTTCATACGATCTATTGTTAGTCTTATGTTGTGAGGCACTTTGTGACTGGGTTTAAAGGTGCTATACAATTTCATTACCATTTTATTTCTATTATGTAATCAACAGACTCATTTTGCATCTGAAGAACTTCCTTTTTGTGTGGGCATTTTCCCCTGGGAATTTACATCTTTATAAATAATCACATTACTAATATAACAATATGTTACATAACTATCAGCTGCACTATTTAGCAGAAGTCACAGCAGAGAGGGAAGTGTGACCAGAGGAGCATTAATGTGCTTTTAGAAAATTCTTTTGACGATGTTAGGGATTCAAACACAAACAGAATATCAGCATGAACATGATCTCGCTGAGGAAAAGAGCCAAACTCATATTTTAACAACATAAATCTGTTTATTTTCTGTCTCAGAGCCGTGGAGGAAACATTCATTCTCTGTGCGCAGGGTGAAACGTTCACTCACTGGATCCACGCCTGATAAAGCAATCCAACGGTCTGAATAAAGATTACACTAAAGCCTTTATTTTACAAGCAGCATTGTGAAGCTGCACCAAGCTCCTGCAATCTGCTGACTAAGATGCTTACTAAGAAGGCAGCATACCTTATCAAATCACTTTAATGTACCACGACAGGACTTTTCCTCCCCATAGTCTGTGTTCTGCAACAACAAGACATGCTGTGTAATTCCCTGAACGCCTCGCAACACCTGCTGAACATCCAGTTGGTGATTACTGAGCTTCTGTGGTCGCCGACTATGAGTCATTTTGCGAAACACCAAAATATAATTAAAAATACACATTAAAGACAAAAGGAGTAAATCACAGAGACTGAATAAATTACTAAATCATGCAGACTGTGTATTTACTCATGCTAGTTGCTTTAATTTGGCCTGCTTGCAGAGTTTAGGCTTTATTTGTTCAACATTTTTCTGCAGGGATTACCGAAGCCTGGAGTGTCTGTATGGTCCATTATGTTGCCAAGGCAGTGAATGCAACCAAGAGATTTAAACTGCATGTTTACTTTCTCTTCCTCCCTTCATATTACACAGGAAACTGCTGGAGGAGTAAATCCCCATTAACAGTGAGGTATCTGACAAGGGTGCAGGTTTGGTTCCAGGAGTGGATGGGAGGAGTGGATTTGTGCTTTTGAACTAATTTTGTTTTATTGTTTTATTGCACGCTCCCTGGAAAGTCAAAGCATGCTGCTTGACTAACCCAGGGAGCATCTTCTAAGCAGAGCATGCTCCGCCAAGTACAACTGCATATCCATTTTGCAATAAAATGGTTAAATGTATGACGAGAGCATTCCTGAATGAGTGATGGTCATTAATGATAGAGCCAGAGATTCCTAGCTTGATACTAATACTAACAGCAGTTAATAGCCAGGTTGCTGGAGAGCGTGAGGTATTTCTCTCCAATTTTCTCTTTTTTCTCAGTCTGTTGTGGTCCCTAAACAAGGCATCATAAAGGCAGGGATGCTGTCAGAGGTCAGCTATCTTTTCCACTGACTCATGGTTCCAGCTCACAGCACTAACTTCACCTCTCTTCTTTCACTTTGCAGTGTGCTTTATTTACACTTGTGACTGCTGCACGTGCAGAGCGCTCAGTGTTCCCACTGGTAAATGTCACTGACATCACAGGACAAATTGCATGAGGCAGAAGGAAAAGCAAACATGCTAGACTTTCTGGTGAGAGGTCAGGATGTGTCTCAGTTGTGTCCTTGATTGCTGTTCACTGTGACACACTGCAAGAATTAAATGACAGATTTTCCAGCTGAAGGGTCCTTCAGCCTTATGACTGTTGGTTTGGACAGTAATTGAGCTGAAACCAATAAGTCTGACCTGATCTTTAGGTGCAGTTGTTGTAAGTATCAAGACAGGAACAGCCTAGCTTTGCACCTGACCAGTCCTGGTTTTAAGACAAACACACCGATGGGTGCAAGAACACAAAGTTGGCCTATACAGTGCCTATGAAAGTATACACCCCCTTGGATGTTTTACCCTTTTATTGATTTTATAAATCAATCAATTTGTTGACAAAAAACAAGGTCCAGTCACTGGTCAATCAGCTTTCCTGGCTACCATTACACCATGAAGACAAAAAAACACTCCAAGCAACTCAGAAAAAAAGGGGATTGACAAGTATAAGTCAGGGGATGGGTACAAAAACACTCCCAAGGCACTGAACATCCGCAATTAAATCCATCATGAAGAAATGGAAGTAATAGGGCATGAGTGTAGATCTTTCTGGATCAGGCTGTCCTCACAAACTGAGTGACCGTGCAAGAAGGAGACTAGTGAGAGAGGCCACCAAGACTCCTAAGACTACTCTGAAGAAGTTACAAGCTTCAGCAGCTGAGATGGGAGAGACTCTGCATACAACTGTTGTTGGTTCGTCACCAGTCAAAGCTTTTTGGGAGTGGCAAGGAGAAAACCAATGAAGAAAGAGTTCACCAAAAGGCATGAGGGAGACTCCATGGTCAAGAGGAAGAAAGTTCTTTGGTCTGATGAGATCTGAATGGTGCTTTTTGGCCATCAGACAAGTCGCTATGTTTAGTGGACACCAAACACTGCACATCATTACAAACCCACCATCACCACTGTGGAGCAGGGTGGTGGCAGCATCATGCTGTGGGGGTGCCTCTCAGCAGATGGTCCTGGAGGGCTTGTAAAGGTAGAGGGTAAAATGAATGCGGAAAAATATAGGAAAATCCTGGTGGACAATCTTATTCAGTCTGCAAGAGAACGAAGGCAACGGCCAGAAGCATACAGCAAAAGCTACACAGAAATGGTTTAAAGACAACAAGGGGAATATTCTGGAGTGGCCAAGTCAAAGCCCAGACCTCAATCCACTAGAGTCCCGGTGCAACCTGACAGCTTGAACAGTTTTGCAAAGAAGAATGGAGTAAAATTGCAGAGACCCATGACATACTGTACTTTCAGCTCATGCATTATTTATTCATCAGTCACAACCTGATGGTCATTCTACTGCCAGAAATCACAAAGAAGCTTTTAATGAGACAGATATGATATGACATTGATTTTTAAAAAAGCTCTTACTTGCAATTCAGTTGTCAGAGAGAAAAAAGGAGAGAACGAGAAAATACACCTGTTTAATGAATGGGTCCCAAAAAGCATTCAGTAGCATCATTTTAACTGCCCAAGGCAATTAGTCCTGCTCTGTGAATTATCTAGATGCTTTTTCCTATAAGACTGATTTGCATAGTAAGGGGGCAATTTTGGAGCAGATTTTAAATTTCCCCTAATGCAAAGAGGGCAGATACACTCAGGATGCCTCCATCTGGCAGTGCAGTCTGCATGCAGTTGGTGTTATTTCACCCGTTGTGCATGCTGTTTGGATTTCATGCTATATTTTTCTCTCATTAGCACAGGTTTGACGCTGTAAGAGCAGTGCAATCCTTTAGTGAACCAGACCCTTAGTCTCAAGACTGTGTGAGCATGACTGAACACAGATTGATTGATACTTACCTGGCACAATAATAACCTATGTAACAATCGGTGTAGCCAAGTTCTAAACATTTAATTCTGTTAAATCACCTGAGACAGAGTCAGGATAGGAAACAGGAATCCAGGAATCCAAAATTATACATTTATTAGGACACTTAATGATGCATTGATTATCATTGTTCAATCAGGAGAGAGAAGCAAATGAACTGAAGATAAATAGGATGTAATATTGATCCTATAGTACTGTCAGTGAGTATTTTGCAGTTTCTACAGAGTGATAGGCTGATTGAATGATGTCTGTCCAAAGCTGCAGCAAGATTCCCCCTCCTCTGGAGTCTGGACACTGGTGGTAGAGGTGTTGGCTGATAATGTCGTCTGTGGCTGATGAGATGATGAAGCAAGTGAAAGTGTGAAAACTGGGAGATGAAGGGTAACGTGTAAATGAGGCAGAGAGAGCCATATCTAAGGGTGTTTTCACACTTGTTTACTGTGGTTCAAATCATGGAACAGTTTGTTACATTCTTAATGACATGAAGTTTGGTCTGGGAGAAGTGGCGACCACCCTTGAACACTCTTGTGTAGCTCAGTTCAAAGTGTCATGTATACGTCGCCTAGAAAATGGAGATATTAAGATAAACAGCAAGTTTAAAGAAATTGCAAAAAGGGATGTTTCTAGGTTATTTCAATCCACTTAAATGCAAACTTTAATTTTGTTTAGCTCACTTATGTAATGATGAAAAAAAATACTCAGACAACAGTCAAAAACTGAACACATTTATTCATCATGAGATTACAGTGTCTGCAGTAAAACTATGTGCTGGGTAAAGTTAGCAGTGCTAGCATCAGTGACCTTTGATCCTCCTTGATTAATATCCACATGCTTGAGCAGATTATGGTTACTCATTGTGTTTGTGAGTGGTCATATGCAAGTATAATGAGACAGCCTGTGTGCAGTTTTGTCTCAGTTTTGTAGATAAGGGTACTGTCCAACCACACCTGTGAGACACCATCCAACCCAGTGTTACGTGTTCACTGTCCCTGTTAATATCCAGATAGAGCATTATGGTAGCATAGTAGTAAATTGGAACTGCTGTGGCTCCAAGTTTAGGCTTGGCATGGTGCTTACTACTAATCATTATAGTCAGTCAAATGCTCACATTGCTACTCAGCCTTTTAAAGGAACCCTGCATGATCAGACAAGTTCATCTTGTTGGATAGGTTTTTGAGTCTCATGTATGTATATTAAACTAAAAAACTCACTAGATATCAGCATTTTGAGTAAATTTGAGTTTATAAACTCACCAGGACCCCGCCATGTTTTGGTCACAGTTCCTCAGCGCTCCTTGCCGTTTCTATGCACGTTTCTATGCAGTGACCGCTGGTTCAGACTGACAACCAGTGTTAGGGCTGCATCCCAGAGAGGCTGCACGTCTCACACACGGAGAATTTTAAAAATTGAGGTCTCTTCTATTTTTTATTTGCACCATGAGCAGTTATCGGTCTATCTAGACAGGAAAATGATAAATACAGAGCCATATTTACCTTCTTGTAGCAAATATTTACATCCACATCTGCAGAATATGTTTGAAATCAGTTTCTTGATGAACCAGATAAATGCCATGAGCTAAAATGCGAATGTTTAATAAAGTTGTTCCCGAACCGTCTACTTTTTATGAAGCTTTCTGTTTCCACATGGTTCAGGTAAAGGTAAAAACAGTACGGAAGCACTTTTGGTTTGCACTTTTCAAAGTAAGAGTCCACTTTAGCTTTTGTTTGGAGAAACTCCCTTCGTATGTACATTATGCTTTTATTTTGAAAAGCTCTTGGCACGCTTCCGCTATACACTGAATCCAGTCACTTGTAGGGAGTTTTATTGAGGTAAAACTTAGGAGGAAAGACAGATTTGACAGCAGTTAGACTGTGCCAACATGCAGCAAACTCAGCCTGGTATGAAAGCTGTTATGGCAGCAACAGCTGCAAGCAGAAAAGCCATCTGAAACAGCGGTTACTGCAAGGAAACGGCTGCTGAAGTGTGGCGTCACACTACCAGTGGGGACCAGAACATGGCGGCCTCCCGGTAAGTTTATAAGCTCAAATTTACTCAAAATACACAAGTTTTTTTGTTCAACATGTATATGAGACATGCAAATATCTATCCAACAAGATGAACTTGTCTGTTCAAGCAGAGTTCCTTTAAAGTAACCAGGACAAAATTTCATTTCAGCAAAGTCATTTCCAAAGCGTCACTGTGGTGATGGTGATATCAAATAAAAAATGCTTCCCATCAAACTGCAGCCAGGATAAAAGTAAAGACTTTGATGCATTTTTGACAAATCTGGGTCAAAGATGCTGTTATTAGGGAAGTGAAGGGAAAGAAACATCTCATGTAGCAGTAGGAAGATTTTTGTGCCCTCCAGATGGTCGGTTACAGAAGTTTATGTATGGACAAAGTTTTTGGCTGCCTGACCATCACACTAACAGGGACTGTAATGATGTTGTATTCAAATATATGTAATTTTTTTTTCTGCAGCTATAACAGTTTCCACTCTTCTTGAAAGCTTTCCACATGATTTCTGTGGGAATAATGGCCCATTCATTCATTGTAGAGCAGGAATCACCAACGACATGTGCCAGATTTTTTTCTTGGCAGACATTGTGAAGACCAGATTTTTAAATAGGCAAATAAGATCTATTTAAATGTTTTTAATTTCCTTTGAAATGTACCTTGTTTTTTAGCCATTAGCAGTGGATTCAGTCCTACTTGCCTATACTGCAGCCAGCCACAAGGGGGCAATTGAGATATTTTAGCCACATATTTTAGGGCTGTCACATTTTTCATCACTGGGTTTGAGTCAAATATGTCAAATCCTTATTGGTGAAACGCACATGTAAGAAACTAGATTTTTGTTTTTGACATCCAGGCAGGGAAAAACACATTCTCAAAGCACCAGAATCAGTAGGTTAATACAGTAACCAGCAGCTTTAATCAGGAAGGAACTGATGATTATGTATGATGGCTGATGGGTGATTTTTGTAAAACCGCTCAAGCATCAAGCCAATCCAGACAAATAATGTTTTATTTTCCTTAATTTTGGGGTCCCTTCAATAGCTGTAGGGATTTTTGAAAATGAAAAGACACTGTAAATACCACTACACATTTTCCACATATTTTCTGAATTTAAAAATCTTCTGGGGGCCAGATGGGAAGCTGTGGGGGGTCTAATTTGGCCCCCGAGCATACAGTTGAGGATCAGTTTTGTGGAGTATTTATGAGGCAGTGATGTTGGATGAGAAGGCCCAGCTTGTAATCTCCATTCCAGTTCATCCCAAAGGTGCTTGACTGGTTTGGTGGAAATCAGTTTGGAGAGCTGGTTCAGTTTATTTGCACTGATGGGAAAGATGTCTACTGAACTCTGTTGTGGACCAGATAATGGATCCAGACTGCTTGAAAAGGTGGAACTCGGTCCACTTTTGTTCAGACTCTGCCGCGGTACATTTGAAGTGAGAACGAGGGCCGACCTTGGTCTGACCTAACTGCATGAAGTGTTCTTTTTAGATTAAACAAGCTACTGTAGGCAGAGAAGTCTGTATTAAAAACAACAGGTAGACCCAAAGGTGCTTCAAAACTTCAGTAAGCACTGCTGTTATAACTGATGTAATATGGTGACATTATTATGTTGATTATATCACTTTGATTTGATTGGTGTAAAGTTTGTTCGTCAAACAATCCTATGTACAATGCTCAAAAAATTTATTAGACCACCTGTCACAAAAACGAGAAAGCGTAAATATTTTAGAAATCTTTCAAAAACTTGTTTAAAACTAAAAATGTTATTGTTAGTCATTTGGCAAATAACAAACTGAAACAACTAAATAGCCCTTTTTCACACATAATAGCCAGAAAACTTAATATTTTGTATGGCCTCCTTTGGCCTTGTTAACAGCTTGCATTCTTGCTGGCATTGTTTTTATGTACTTTTCAACAGTCTCTTTTGTTATTGATTTCCAAATAGTTTCTAGCTGTTCCCACAGACTTGCTTTTGATGAAACTTTTGTGCAAACAATCTTTGAATCTACTAAATCACAAATTTGTTCCAAGGTTAAGACTTAAGACTAAAGGTGACAGGGCCTTCTCTGTCAGGGCGCCTTCTTCTGTCTCCTGTCTTTTACTGTCTCTCATCTTTTATCACCTTCCTCTCTTAGATCTACTTCTCTGTCAAATTTGACCTTAAAGCCCCTATATCTGCTCCTCTCTGCATGTTTTTCATGCTTACTGATTCTTGGTTTTAGAGCCCATCTTTTTGCCGCTATATCGGTTTTACTAGATTATTATCATTATTATGATTGTGATTAATATCTTTTACCGTCTAGAATTTAAATTTTTGTATGATAACGTATAAATTGCTACACATTTTAACTGTTTTTATTCTCCTCCTCACCATTTTGATTTATATTCCTTCCTAATATCGCTTCCTAATATTTTAAATGCTTCTACATTTCTGGTCCTTAGGTCTCTTTTATAAAGTTGGTTCCTGTGTTGCCTGGATTGGTCTAGGTTATTCTGGGTTTTTATTTTATTCTTGGTCTTCATTTTTAGTACAGAATCTTGCATATCTGGATTTTTATGATGTCTTTCTAAACTGACATCTTTTTTGTGTTTAGAATGTTCTGCTAGTTTTGTATAATGTTGGAGTTACATTGCTGGCTGAGTTTTTCATGGGTTCCTCTGTTGTTGGGGTTTTGTCTTTATTGTGATGTATTGCTGTTTGTGTTTGATGCTTTGTCACTGTGATTCTGCTTATTGTCAAAGCACTTTGTAAACCTATGTTTTTAAAGGTGCTAAACAAATAAAGTTTATTATTATTATTATTATTATTATTATTATTTATTGTTCAATAGGATTCAAATCCGGACTTTAACTTGGCCAGTCCATCAGTTCCAGTACTCCAGATTCCTTTTTCTTGGTCAAATAGTCTCTGCACAGCTTTGAAGTTTGCTTGGGGTCATTGTCTTGTTGGTTGATGAACCCATGACCAATCAGATTCAGTCCAGAAGGGATTCCATGATGCACTAAGATGTTGTGGTAGACGCTCTTGTTCATGATACTGTCGATTTTCACTAATTTGCCCACGCCGCATCCACAAATGGAACCCCATACCATAATGGAATCTCCACCGTGTTTCACTGTGGGTGCAATGCATCTGGCATCAAAACCTTCTCCAGCTTTTCTGCAGACATAAACATGACGATGCTGACCGAAGAGTTCAAACATGGGATCATCCGTCCAGAGTACCTTCTTCCAGTCATCAACAGTCCAGTGGTTGTGCTCCCTGGCAAATCTGAGGCGTTTCTGGATGTTTGCAGGCCTCAATAATGGCTTCTTAGCAGCTATTCTTCCCTTTAAGCCTTGTTCCATCAGTCGTCTGCTTATGGTCATTCTGGAGACTTTCTCAGACTCTGATCTAGAAGCATTCATCTCTGCCTGAAGATCAGCAGTGGTCTTCCTTCTGTCTCTAGTACTTAAAATCTTGAGGTGTCTGACATCTGCTTCCGTTAACTTTGGTTTCCTGCCTTCTCCTTGGCACACTTTGTAAGTACCAGTCTCGGCAGTTGACTCCAAAGAATACTTGACCACACTGTGAGAAGACTTTATGTCTTTCCCTTTTTGTCTCAGAGACCATCCAGCATCATAAAGTGCTTTAATGCGGACTCTTTGATTTTCAGTGAGCTCTCCACATTTTACCATTTTGAACAGGAATGAGGAATTTCAAACTGAATTCACCTTTTTATGCCCAAATTTAAGCCTGCTCACTGGGCTTCTCTGAGAAATCAGAAATTAATCAAGCATAACATTCAACCACTAAAACTCATTTTTCTCTTCAGGAATACAAGTAAATAACTATAATTTGACATATTAATCAAGAAATAATAATGTGCTTTACTATTTTTTTCAGTTTTTTTGTAAATCAGTAAATCTGAAAATTCATGGATCACAATAATAATTAATATCATTTTGGTTAAAGAGCTTCTACATATTGGTGTATTAACCATTGTAAAAGAATAAAAAATGATTTTGGTAATTACCAGTGCAGTTAATTTAGGGCAGCTGTGGCATAAACCTTACTTTGGGTGGTGGTCTAATAAATTTGTTAAGCACTGTGTCTAAGATTTATTCACGACCCAGAATTATTAGGTTTATATGTATTCATATCAGGTCAAAGTGTCACAGTTGCAAACCTATAAACTTTGTAAATGCATTCATTAACCACAAGAAATTAAAACTAATTAGAGAGCATTTTCCTCCCACATCACACATTTGGTTTGTTTGTAAATGTCCCCTTATAAATACAGACCAAACAAGATGTACTTATGCAACAATGGAACAAACTGGTCTATGATTCAGATCGGATCAGCTAAACTAGAGGCGTGAAAATACCCTGTGTAAGGCTTGGTGCACTCTGATAAATCTGAGTTTGATGTAGCTAAGTCAGATTTAGGAGATAGGACTGATTTTATATACATCTGCCTGGTGCACCCATCCCCAGTGTCTGAACTCAGCTATTTTCTGAATCAGTCCCAGTTGGAGTGTCGTTACACTCTCAGCATTATGTATGACACAGATATCAGTACGAACACCATGGCAGCATATGTTTCTGTGTTTTCATATGCAGTTTTTCAACAGTGTGTCCCGTGTGTATGGTGCCACTGTGCTATCATCTCTGCACATCTAAATTAGAAAAGTAGCTGGAGAGTGGTGAACAGATAGAGCCTGAGGAGAGAAAGAAAACATCCTATAGGCGACTGCCACCATGATGAAAGAAGCTCAGGGAGAGTCAGACTTCCTTCACTGTATGGTTCAAAGTCTCAGTGGACCAAATGACTCACATTTAAGGACACCTAGTGACGCAAAACATGAACCGGATCCTGTGTCATCTTGGGCTCCATCGGATATTTCTTCCTGGTGGTGATTCTTCTGTAACTAAAAATAAATCAGCTTATTTATGAAGGTAAATCAGCATGCATGGAAGTTGAGGAGTGTGAATTTTCTGATATACTTTTTCTAGAGATATGGGTTTATAGCTCAGCTATTCAACCATGAAAGTTGCTGTTTCAGGGGCTTTGCAGGAAGCAGGGATGCAGCCCGTGGGATGTAAAGCTGTCCAATCAGCTTTTTTCAAGCAATTAATAGACCCTTGCTGCCTTTTCTCCTTTTGCTGCTTTTTGAGAGTTGGATTCTGCTTCTGGTGGTCTTTAAGGAATAAAGAAAACTCCACACATGTCTCATGCTGCACCATCCTAAGTCCTTTATTTGAAGTAACAAAAAAAAAAAAAAAAAAAAAAAATTGAAGTCTGTTTTGGCTGAAAGATTATTGGGCTGAATCACACAATTTGGACTTTTTCATCTGATGCTGATGCATTGCTTTCTAAAAATAGTGACTTTTTAACCTTTATAGAGCTGTTCAATAACTCATTAATTAAGATTAGATTAAAACATGAAATCAATGCATTCCGTTCGTAAATATATAGCAGGGCAGCAGCTGAATACTCACCCTAGCATCCTCCTGTTTCCACAATGACACCACTGTGCCTTTGAGTGTCTCATTTCACCTCATTTCACCACGGCTCAGTGGTCAGGTCAAAAGTCGTCTTGATGTCAAACATTTCACTTTTTAACGGTTCCCTTTTTATCAGTAGTAAGTTCTTTTTTCCTCTGAGGTAAGGAAATGCCATGACTTTCTCTCTATCCCTTCCTCCAAATATACTTTCAAAATAAAAGCATGTTTTTATCCAAACAGAAAGTGATGTACCCTGAGATTAAAACAATATAAATTACAATGTTCAAGCACAAAAAATAACTGTTTCCTGAGAAAATCTCTCAGGGTAATTTTAAACCTTAACTTAAAAGAATCATGAACTCCTGAAAAAAATGCCGTCACAGTACCTGAGAATCATTGGACATCAGTGAGTCATTTTGTACATGCACTCTTTCATATTTTTTGATGTATAACAGTGGTAAACTCTGCATTTGACAGAAAAACATCTTTGAAGCTGCCTCCTTCAAGTCAAAATGTTACCAAACATTTCAGCCAGCAACCCCCGAAATGGCATTTCAGAAACCTGGAGTTGGTTAAAGCATGCAAAGTTTTGTAAAGGTTCACGTGCAAATGTACAATTTTTAAGGAATTTTTACATTTTAATTTCATACCAGCATAAATCTTTAACAACTTTAGTTTCATTTTAAATTGAACTCATTTTATGGGTGTATTTTACATAAACAGGCAAAGATACCATTTTAATAATTTTGAAAAAAAAATCTAGCTCTTTTGAAAACATCAGTGTTCCTGATCCCCTGAGCCTCACTTTGGGAACCAGTGCTCTATGTCAGGTTTTTCAGGCCAAACTGGTGTAGAGGTGCAGCTCTCATTTAACTAATAAATCCAAAAGTAAACTTCATAAAAGTTCATAGCCTAGTTGCATATAGAGACAGACAACCAGGCATGCTCACTTTCACACCTAGGGCCAATTTAATGTCACCTAATTAGGTTAACCTAATGAGCATGATTTTGGTGGTGGGAGGATGCCAGAGTACCCAGAGAGAACCCATGCATGCACAGGGAGAACATGCAAACTCCACACAGAAAGGCCCAGAGACAGTCCTGCTGTGAGACAACAGCGCTAACCCCTGTGCCGCTGTGTCATATTGTTTCCTTTTTCTGAGGCCACCATAACATCCATGTTGAAAATATTATAAGTTGACAGTGTTGCATCAGTAGACAGTAGCTGACAGTGGATACTAACATGAGCATGTTTTTAGGAGATAAGCTTCTACTGTAGGTTTATCCACTGTCAGGCGCTCCTCTTGCATATTAGCTTCCCATGCTGAAGTGGTGTTTGATAATAAAAGATTATGACAGTACAAGAGCTGCCAGTGTGTTCACTGAAATTCCCCTGTGGATACTTACAAACTGCTTCTTTCCTTCTTGTGCTGTTTAGCTTGTTGGAAAGTTATTATACTCCTTTTATTTTTAAATCCACAATGCCAGCTGCCCTTGAGAGCAGCAGGCTGTTGAAAAGGTGAGTGGATTTGAAAGGTGTAATAACACTGGAAAGCTGCAGCAAGCTCTCGAGTTCTCACTGTGGACCACTTCCAGACTTTGACTTGGTTGTTGTCATGAGTGTCTCGCAAAGAGAAATAGGCTCTACATAAGAGGATCCTCTCATAAGGATGCAGTTTAGAGGGTGTACAAAAGTTAACGCTGCAGACTGGTAAACATGGCTTCGGTACACAGAGGCTTCAGAAATGAAAGTATCCGTTAAAGAGCCAGGAGATAAAAGTGGGCATAAAGCAGGAAAAGAGTAGAATGTATGTAATGTAAAAATGTGTGAAGATGTAAATCAATCTCGTTTATTTAATCAACATTTGAAAAATCTCAACAGTTTTGAGAAACATTAGTTGTGTGATGAAGTTAGCACTGTTATACATTAGGCAGGAGTGCATGTACAAAATGACTCACTGATATCCCGTGATCACTGGTAAGTGTGACAGCATTTACACTTTCATTTGTTTCAGTAGTTTCTCCCTTTGTTTAAGTAACTCACTTAAAGGGATATTTTGGTATTTTTGTTGGGTTGTATATAACACACTTGGCAATAGTAGTGGCATTAGCCTCCAGGGATTTAAGCGTGTGTTACCCTTTCAAACAGGGCACATCTGGGGAAGCTAGGCTATGCAGTGCTACAGATAGGTACAGTTGTTCCACACAAGTCAGCTGGTTTTAAGTAAAAATGGGCCAAAAAAAAAAATTTTGGAATAAATTGGACACAATTTCAAAAATTGTTGGAGTGTTCAATTTTCACCCAGAAAGCCTCTTTGTCTGGCACTATTTTGTGATGCACGTTTTAGCTCATGCTTATGTGTTCTTCCGCCTCAGCGTATCTGATCTGCTGTTTGGTTCTGCAAGCTCCATCTGAAAAAAACAACTAACTAAGGTAAAACTAGTTCTTTTGGCTCAGTTCTCCTCTTGAACAGCTGACACATTTTCTCATAAAGTAAACATATTGTGCCGACTGTAGCTTGTCTTATCAGCCATTAGAAGAATAAAGCAAAATCCATAAACTAACTTGGATGACAAGTTGCCACTCAGCTCTTCTGGTTGGGGTCGGTTCCTCCAATTTTTCTTTAGAAAGTTGAAGAAGGTCGGTAAAACACCAGCGTTCAGTTAGGGAGGGAACTCTAGATGGGGAGTGATGCAGGCCGCAGGAGTTCCTTATCGCTATGCTCATTTACAAATGTCCTGAAGAAGTGTTTGATCTAAGAACCACTCCTGACAACAGTAGGGCTCTGTATTCACGGTCTTGGGCTCACAGTTCGCACCAAAATTTCTCTCCATTCTCTTTCTTCTCACTGAGGATCCATCTGCAGAGGGAACAACTCTGTACTCCTGGTCATAAAAGTGTCCCTTCATATCCACAGTAAACGTCACCTCGTTGCCACTTGAGTCCAAATCACTCGTTTTAGTTTTGTTTTAGCTTAGCTTGTTGTTTTCTCTGAGCCAACATTGTTTTTGTCTGATGAAGAGCAACTCTGCTTGAAACATCACATTGGTGCAATGATAATTGTATTTTTGGAGCCCTGCAGTATGCGAGACATCTTTCAGTTTTTCAACATTGTTTTTTGGCCCATTTTTACCGAAATCTTGCTAAATTACATGAAGCAACTGTACCTGTCTGTTATACTGCATAGACTAGCTTCTCCAAGTCAGTCTTATTAAAGGGGCAACACACTGAAATCACTGGTGGCTAATGCCACTACTATTACCAAGTACCTTATACAACTCAACTATAAAAACACCGAAATATCCCTTTAAGGTTGATGATCATGCTAAGAAATTTTCTAAAGACACTATTCTTTTTAAATGCTTTTACTTATATGTACTACTGTCTTAGGCAAAAGACACTTTACATCTGATTAAAAAAAAGCTTTTATTTTGAAAGAAAATAAGGAACTTCACTATAGACTAAAAGTTACAGTACCAACACAACTGTGGAAAAAAATAAGAACTTACTTTGGATGGAAAATGGAATGGTTGAAAAAATCAACTGTTTGATACTAAAATCATGTCTCGTACCACTGCTTTGATGTAATGATATAATGATAAGATTTACATTTTAGAGTCATATTGCCATATTTTGAAAATGACGGGATGCATATTTATTTCTGTTTGAGTACATCTATTCTACATGAATTAGCCCATGCTGACAGCAGACTCCACTGCAAACAGACTTGGTGTGTATCTCAAGCAGAGCAGTGCTTCTGGCACACACCAGAGGCAGAGCTTTGCACATGCTGTAGAATATCAGTGGCTGCCTTGGAAGGGAGTAATTTGCTCCGACGTGTGCAGTGCACTTGGAATGCTGTGTAGATGGAGTATGTGGAATCTGGGGGTAAACCAACACTGTGCAGGTGTTTGAGCAGTGAAAGGCCATTTGAACAACAAGGTTCTGAAGCAATGCCTCTATTGGCACTGGGCAGAGTATCGTCCTATTCAGAGCACTGGTAATCCAGATGATGTGATGTTAAAAAACAAAATGTGGCTACCCACATGTAGTTTAATTATTCAGGTTTTTAACTTTTTGAACGACAGGTGAGAAGAAATTAATTCCTCCTTAACTGGCCAAGGACAGCAGACGACTGGGTGTTAAAATACAGCATAACTGGCTTTTTCTGTGTTTTCTTTCTCCTCTGGAAGATTTTAAGAGTACTTTTCCCCAAGCACAATAACTTTTCTTGTTTTTTGCAGAAGACCTTAGAATATCAAAACAATTTTTGGGTTTCTTTTTACTGCAGCTGTCTTAAATAAAGTATTTCATCACACTCAGGTGGCTGTCTTCCTAAGGTACAACATCAGACAGAAGTTAGGAAATCTCAGGTAAACCCCTCATGTTTTTGGTAACATTTTTAATACCATTCCCCTCAGGGTGCTCGCTTTTACTGAGGTTATCACAACCAAAACAGGTTTAGACTTTCAAAGAACCCTGGGCAGCAAGGAAACTGAAAGAAAAATTGCATCTTTTACAAAGGATTTTACTTCAGTCCATTGCCGGGGCTCGGTGAAAGCACAGTGGATATACAGAGTTTCTAAAACATGGGTAACACAACAGAATGAACCACCTTAAACTTGTACCTACCACAAAATAACTCTGCTCCCAGGAATCTGGAGGAGATTATTGCTGCTGGACTGTAAATCTAATTTGATTCTCGATGGCAAATTCTGCAGCTGGAGGAGAGTGGAAATGGGTTTCTTTTAAAGCAAATGTACACACAGAGAGAAAATAGCACAAGCAAAAATAACTGGATTTAAGTTTTAGAGCTGACAGACTGACTTGCCTTTTTGTCAGTGCTCGTCTCAGAGATTACTGCAGGAGTTTGTTTGAAAAGGAACTTTGATTCATTATGTAAGATGTGCAAAAGCACCTGTTTGATCAAAGAGATTCTACCCTGGATTTCTGAGTTTTTGTCTATTTTCTTTTGTTATATCCTCAGAACCAATGTTTAAAAAACACATTCTTAGCTGTTATCACATAAATGGTCCTCTTAAATGTTTAATTATGTACAGATGGGGACAAAATTATTATTATTTCAGTCTTGGCATTACAACAATATGAATCGTGATTAATATTATCGTAAATCTTAAGTCTGGTTGTGTGCAAATTGTGATTCTCAGTGACGCGACTGTTGTCGACGACCTATGGGAGTCGGTGTTGTGCATAAGCAAATTGATTCACTTCATTCTTCAGAATATGAAACATGAAATATGACGTGAGCGTAGATCATTCTAGAGCCACTGAATGTTCCACAGGACTCAAGAGATTAAAAAGCTTTTCTGCTCAGAGCTGCAGTCAGATCTCTGCACCTGTGTGTTTGTATGCCTTGTCTGTCAGTTCACTCCAGGCTGACATGACAGGTACGGTAAACCGCTGCTGGGATTGTCAGAGTTAAAGCACAATCAGTCGTTTTTGTGATGAGACGACCTGTGTTTTCACACGGTACTTTTGTTCTGAAGTTAGTCCAGGATATTACCTCAGTTGTTGCAGTAACATGCAAAGTTGCTTCAGCGTTTAACTTTCCTTTCGTTTCTACTCAATGCAAATGATTCAACAACATCTGATTTTTCTTCTGCTCAACAATTTGCAAAACCTTAGTCTGAGACTAAAAACTCAACGGTTTGCCAACAAATTGTCTTTACTGTAGATGTGAGAGGGTCTCAGGTGTCAGTCTTTTTAGAGTCTTTTAAGAGTTTTGGCAAAGTCCTCTGGTGTAAGGCCGGCGTTAGCAACAACACATGCACTTCAATCAGTAGCTAGCAGTGGTGGACAAAGTATTCAACGCCAGTACTTGAGTCAAAGTATTGCTACTCGTGGTCAAATCTTACTCAAGTACAAGTAAAAGTTGCTTGGTGAAATTTTACTCAAGTTAAAGTACTGAAGTACTTACTTTTAAAAATACTTAAGTATTCAAAAGTACAAAGTACATTTCCTAGTATCAGTACATCGCAGTACATTGTTTTCTCAGTGCTTTTACAGAACCTTGTAACTCTCTGAAACCACCTAATGATGTACTGACTTCTATGTAGAACCACTCTGCTACAAAAAGTCTGTAAAAACACCAGTAAAAACTTCACCATAAAAATTGAATCCCAGACAATAAGTACAACTATTATTTAATATTTTTTATTTAAACATCCCCACCCAAAAAACACAGGAGGGCCTTTTGTGCTCTCTCAGGTTGGACGGTGAGTTCTTGAATGCAGAAATCTAGTTTGTTTGCGGTGTACACAGAAGACATTTGAAATAATATGAATCATTCCTCATTTCTGAAATCTCAAACATGGAGCTGAGATATGGCCATGGGTGCGCTGGTTTTTCAGCTTGAGTCTCTCCTGCCATCTCCATTGCTGAGTTTTGTTTGAATGAAGGCGGGAGAGCTTGCTACACAGAGTGAGGATGACGTAGACTATTTCCAAATCCATCCCAGGTGTTAGCAGTGACTGTGATTGGTTCCCTTCTGTGAGGAGCACAGCGTGTGGCCAATTGCATTTTAGAAAAGAAAAACACCAGTATCTGACTACAAAGCTACGCTGAACCTAAAAGGAATGAGTAACGACAAGCTTCCTAGAAATGTAGTGGAGCCGATAGTAAAATATTTGTCTTTGTAGTGGAGTGAAAGTCATAAGTTCCCAAAAAAACAAACACTCAAATAAAGTACAAATACTGAAAAAATGTACTTAAGTACAGTACTCAAGTAAATGTACTCCGTTACTGTCCACCACTGGTAGCTAGTAGTGAACCAAAGACATCACTTATTGGAAACTTACAGCAGTTGTGCGTATACACCACCCCTTTAATAAATAACACTTGCTGTGACTGTGAACCACTTTTATCGTCATAAGTGCAGTCTCATTATTTAATAGCCATAGCTCATATTGCAATATAGTTTCAGGTCTTATCGCCCAGCCCTACTGCTGTGCTTGTGTTTATTGAACTTAAACTTTCTTAAAACTTTGTAATTAAAATCAAAGCTCGATTAATTTCCCGCACTAGTATAAACTGCTGCTGGAGGCTGTTGTTCCGTTGCTGTATCTCCTTCATATTTTGTGCTGCTTCCTTGTGATGGACCAAAGTTATTCTCTGCCATCAGCTGCATGTTCTGTCACCTAAGCTTGCCTCATTCATCTTGATTATGGCGTATGGAGTCGTAGAGAATTACTCCAATGATTCCCCACTACCCTCAGTGTCATCTCTTATTACTGTTCTGACTTAGAACCGTTGTTGGTGGAATTTACACACTGAGTTTAACTGACAAACTTGTGCATTTCTTGCTGCATTTTTTCCTTTTCTTTTGTTGATTTGAATCCACCCACCATGGACACAAAGCTGTCCTGACCTTTGTCACCGTATGCAGGTGTTTGCTGCTATGTTTAGTCAATCCCTCTTACGCCATCACAGCAAATGAAGCTTCTGAAGGGTTCTCTTCAAATCTCAGAGGACTGTGTGAAGTAAATTGGCCTTGTCAAGCCAGATCTAGATCAATAAACCATCCCCATTTTCCTCTCTATTGTGCATCCTCCTTTGTATCTCGTTTCAGCCTGACTCGAGGAACGAATCAGATCTCATTTGTTCATTAAACTGTCCTGTGTGGAGCGTTTTGAGGTTGCCAAAATGATGGATTCCAACATATGTTTTCAATCATTGGGAGCAGCCACAACTCAGCAGGGTGAGAGGAAATCCCTCATTCGCTCCTCCCGCAGTTTCATTTCTCACTGTAAGTGGCTGTGTGTCCTCCCTTGTCTCCTCATCTTTATTCACCACGGGAGCTCCTGTTGCTGCGCTCTGAAGGATGGTCTCTCCTCTGTCTTTCCCAGATGCCCTCTGTGTCTTCTGTAATGGGACACTAAAGTGCGAGCTGAGCTATTGCTGGAGTGCATTTACCGTTTAACACTGAGCTCCAGTTCCCATATTTCTACAATATTTAGCTTGCCAGGAAAAAAGATTTAGTAGCTCTAAATACATGCACACATGAGCAAACAAATTTTTACAAATGGGAGATGCAAAGAAATGGTACGCTGGTTGCATTTTGCAGCATGAATCCCAAACAATCTTTTGATTATTCTGCCTCACAGTGCATAAAACTGGTGAACTCAGTGTGTTGCATTTTGCATCCTTCTTTTTTCCTCATCAATATTCATAATGTGCATGAATGATGTTCGAACAAGAGGGTCACAGGTCAAGGAGCATGTTATTATTAAGCAATCTATTCCAGTTGTCCATGCATTTTGCACTAAAGAGCTGCAGTATGATCTGTAGTAAAAGGAAATATGTAGGCAGTTTGGAAGTCGCAGTTATTCTGCTTGTTGCATTACATGTGCTGGATTAAAGGGTGAATATTATACACTTGAACAGCTTTAACGATAATGTCTTATTGATCCTAATAGAGAAGAAGATGAATTTATAAACATGAAAGACAGCCTTATTCTATTTAACACTAATATCTGATACTGATATGGGGTGACCAGAAGATTATGAAGACTAATGTGAGCTTAAATAGATCTTGATGTATCACAGACAGACTCGGTTGTGTGACTCTGCCTGCATGAGTTTGGTTGGTTTGGTTTCCTGGCTTGGCAGCCAATCGGCAGATTCGGGAAGGACATCAGTGAATTGAGCGGTAAAATATGCACGCCTGAGTTAATCTGGCTTCAGCTTATTTCAGTAGCTTCCACTCCAATATATCTTGCTCCTCTCTCTCTCCCAGGCCTTCACCAGCTGGTTTGGTTTTGTTTGCACTCTACAGCACTTCAAACTATTGCATTCATGACTGACCTAGTAAAGCCGATCTGGCCTTACACCCTGTTCTGCTTAAAGCAGTGGTTCTCAACCTTTTTTCAGCCCGCGACCCCCAGAATAAAGGTGCCAGAGACCAGGGACCCCAACTGTACCTGGGAGCCCTTGGAGGTCAGCAAAATAAAGGTCCATTGTAAAGTTAAGTTGTGATATCCCTTATTTCATATTTAGCCTGAAAAATTAACCACTCTTATCAAAGAAACAAACATCTTTTTAATCAGTTATGTAGTAAATAGCCTTCTTAAAAATGTAACTCCCTTTTGTTAAAAAAAATTAAAATTGATTAAAAATGTCTAAAATAGGTTAATAATGGCAAAAAATATTGGAAAATGTGGTGAAAATTGATTGTAAAAGTAGGAGAAATGGGTTAGAACGTGCAAAAATTAGATAAAAATGGCACAAATGGGCATAAATAGTGTTAAAAAGGAGTTAAAACGTTTCTGAAATGGCTTTAAATTGGCAAAAATGGGTGGAACTTAGTTGAAATAGGATGACAATAAAATAAACTGGCAATAAAGGGTTAACTGAGAAAGAAAAATAGATATTGCAGAAATTGGTTAAACTGGCAAAAATGGGCATATCAGCTAGTGAAATGTGGTTAAAATGGGACAAATTGTGTGTAGAAGCTGGTCAAAAGGGGCTAATAGCTGCAATTATGGGTCAACAAAGGCAAAATTAGGCTTAAGTGGATAGAACTGGTTTAGAAGTGGCAAAAACAGGCAGAAAAAAAGTGGTGGAAAGGGTTTAAAATTGACAAAAATAGGTGTTAAACTGTAAAAATGTGTTAAAATTGATGGAAAAAAAATGATGAAAAGGGGTTAAAATTTGTAAAAATTGGTGTAAAGTGGCAACAGTGTTATTTCAATCAGGACAGACACACTGTATAGAAAAGGAAATGTTTAATAATGAGTGATATGGAATGAATTAACTTGACAGAATTTCGTTGGGGAGTATCTGAGATCGAGGACTGACTGGTCCGAGCAGCAGCAAAATAAATCCCCCATGGAGTCTGGATACTGGTGGTGGAGCTTGAGGGACTGCAGATGTTTAGGATTTGATGGCTCTTGATTCTGTGGACTGGCAGTGATTGGGGTGGTGGAGGGACACGCAAAACGTCAGCATGAGAGAACTAGGGGAGAGAGAGAGGCATATTTAAAAAGGAGAGCAGAGCGATGATTGGCTAACAATGAGGGAGAGGTGTCGTGCGATTGGCTAGATAAGGCTGTGTGACGAGAAAGCTGATTACCCGGTAACATCCCACAGACAATTAAAGCCCACAGACAATGACGTCCCCTTGTGAGGCAGATTCAGCAATTAATAGCAGACAATAAGTGATGTGAGAGTGGAATTATTAGAGAGAACTTAGACTGAAACTGTGAATCCATAGTCTTCCTGACTGAACTTACACTAGAGCTTTATTTAAAACATATTCTTAGTTTTTTCAGGGAATCTGGTGACCCCCAAGGGAGTCCCGACCCTGAGGTTGAGAACCACTGCTTTTAAAGGATATTCCAGGTTTTTTTTAGGTTGGGTTCTTTAAGGTTCTTGAGCATAGTACTGGCATCAGCATCCAGAGATTTCAGTGAGCACTGCCCCTTCAAACAGAACGAGCTTGGGGATGCTAGGCTATCCAGCATGGCGGACGGGTACACTTTCTGTGTAATTGAGCAAGTTTTAGGTAGAAATGGGCCAAAATCAATGTCAGATTAGAGGTTCACTGTATTGAAAAATTTAGAAGCATTTCATTTTTTACCCAGAAAGCCTCTGTGTTTGGCACTATTTTGCAATGCAAGCTTCAGCTACCGTACTCTTCCACCTCAACTTATCAGCTGTTTGAATCTGCAGCTTTGCAGACTCAAAGAGCCTCATTTAGCTGCTCTGTATGAGCAAAGCAGCCAAAAGCTGTGACTCTAGGTATGGCTTTTTCATGTTGCTAGAATTGTCTTTCAACCTGTCATGCACTTTAGCAAACTGATTTTTCTTAATGGCAGCTGAAGTTGAATCATCTTTTTGTGATCTGTGGAAGTTTTTAGGTTCTAGCACTGCACTATGCTGTAACATAATAGCTCCATAACTATCTGTAGTGTGAAGTGTATAGCTATAGCAGGCAGAGCAAGTTTAGAAAGGGCTGATGATAAACTGTAAAGTGTTTTGTTGCTTCCAAGCCATCAGTGAAAGATTCCCCTACATTTGCAATGCGGTCAGCAAAGCCAGCTGTTTAGTTTTGTTTGGTTTCCTTGAATTATCCTAAACCACCAGGGATTAATGTTAGCCCCAGTCAGGGCACCTCACCCTAGCTCTGCTTCCCCCACCCTCCTGCTAAACCTGGGTCTGTTGAAGGTGTAATTATGAGTCATAGGAGGGTCAGCTGAAGGGGGAGGTGAAGCGTCAGCCTAGTCCTTGCTGATATTTCTAAATGGAAGAGGGAACGTCACCTTCAGCTCAACCTGTCCAAGACTGTGCTTATTATCATTCCGGCCAATCCCACAGTGGAACCACAGATCAGTATGCAGCTTGGATCAAATCATCTCATGCCCACAAAGGCTATGTTCACTCTGCAGTTAAAAGCGACCTGAATCAGATTTTTTTTTGCTCACACGTGACTTGTATCTGATTTTCTTCTGACAGTGCAAACAGCACAAGTCACATTGAATCTAGCCTTTTTCGAATCAGAATCAGGCCTCTTTTGAATGTGGTTCTAAATCAGATATGTATCTGATCCTTTAGAAGTTGACTGCAGTGTGAACAGGCAAACAAAAAATTCAGATCTGAGAAAAGATCAGAATTGGGCATTAAGGCCTGCCCTGTGAACATAGCCTAAGTCTGCTCGAAATCTGTTTGTCATGATTGATAAGCAGCTAACTTTCAAGGTACATGTAGCCTTGATAGCTCTGTTTCATTATTGATGTTTATATATATATTAGGGGAAAAAAACCTTGTACAGATTATGGGCTTTGCCTTTAACACTGCATGGTAGCACCTGCATCCAATTGGACTTGAAGCACTTTGTGGCACTTACTGATGTTGTTTCTTCTTGTTTAGATCTTTGCTTGTGTTGTTCTTGTATGTCGCTTTGGATAAAAGTGTCTTCTAAATGACATTGTAACATTGTAGTCTGACGGGGTTGAGCACTAGCCCCAGTCAGACAACCTCACCCTGGCTCTGCCTCCCCCACCCTCCTGCAAACCTCTCTCTCTCCTTAATATCTCTTGTGTAGCTTTTGCAGTTTGATGTATCATGTTGGTGATAGGAACTGTAGCCTTGTTGTAGTTGGAGTTGTGGTAAGGTTGTAGAAGGGGGAGGCAGAGCATCAGCCTAGACTAGTGGGGGGTGAGTGCAAGCTTCAGTCCAGGCATCTCACTCTAGTTTTTCTGAGGGTGGGAGAAGCAGAGCTAGGGTGGTCTTGCTGATCTGTTGAAGGTGGCAATGCTGTTTGTCCATGTTGTAGGGTAGGTAAGACAGAATGTGTCCATGTTGGCATGGCGGGCAGTGAGAGCTAGCATGGAGGGGGGTGGCTCTTTGGTGCTGGAGATCATGGTTCAGCCCCTCTGGAGGTGTCATGGGACTAATTGTATGAACCAATGAAAAAGAGGTGTGAGAACATAAGGACTCATTTAGAGCCATTCCTACATACATATAGCTCTTAATGAAGTAATATAAATAGTTAATACATGCTTGATAACAGAATATCTATTAAAATGAATTATTTTATAGGTTTAAAAGCCTACTGTGAATTAATAATGCATGTGTCAGAATGGTTTATGGTATAATAAAAGATGTTCTATGTGTTCAATAGCTTATGGTGTTATAATATTACAGCTATACAGTGTTGAATATGAAGGTGAGTAAAGTCTAAAGGTCATCAAAGCTTAAAAAAATGGTACAAAGTATCAATAAAAATGATGTAAATTGTTCTTCTTTTAACTATTTATAACCACATTATTTTTACAGTTTCAAATATAAGGTGTGAATTCAGATGAAAAAAGGCTGAAGGTTATGAAATCCTCTTGTCATAGATACGTTTAAAGGTAATGGAAACAGTGTCTCAGTTATATCTGAAAACTGCTGAACCCAGGATGAGTTTCTGCTTCGCTGCGTGCGTTGGTTTCCTCCCACAGTCAGGTGGAGAGGACACTCTTAATTGCCTGGGGGGTATGAATGAGTGTCTGCACTATATGTCTGAAAGTCTGTAATGACTACCCTGCCTTCCACACAGTGCATGCTGGGATTGTCTACTGCCTCCCGTGACCCTGGGAGTAAATTAGTGGGTGGAGAATATAAATGACAGAAAGAGGTAACATATTGTTTTTCAGTTAATTTTCTCTGATGAATGTTTTTCTCCTGTTTTTCATCATTAATGCTCATGTGTGATGGAGATACAAGGTAGACAACAGTGTGGGAATTCCTGTGTGAAAACATTTAAGCCAAAACAATTGGTCTTTTAAACAGGAAATTACCATATTTGGAGACAGGATGGATATATTGATGTTTCTCCAATCAAAGCAACAACACATACAGTATGTGGTATATTAGCATATATTAAAAAACAGTAAACTGTTCTAAATGCAGCCACAATCCCCCCAAAGTTGGGGCACTGCTTAAGATGCAATTCAAAACAGAATGCATTGATTTGTAAATCTCATAAACCTGCATTTTACTGTCATTGAACATAAACAAAATACTGGATGTTGAAACTGAGACATTTGACAATTTCCTGAAAAATATTAGCTCATTCGGAATTTGATGTCTGCAACACATCTCAAAAAAGTAGGGACTGTGCAACAAAAGTGGTTCTAATAATTAACAGAGTATTTTGCAACTAATTAGGCTAACTAGGAACATGTCAGTGACATGAGTGGGCATAAAAGGTGTATTTAAGAGAGAGGCAGAGTCTCTCAGAAGTAAAGATGGGCAGAGGTTCCCAAATCTGCAAAAAATCCTGCATCTGAAAATTGTGGCACAATTTCAGAAAGATGTTCCTCAACGTAGAACTTGTGAAGACTTGCATAGGCTCAAGAACACTTTCAGAAATCATTGTCTGTCAGCACAAAGAATAAAATTTGCTCACCACAAATTCTATTCTGAAACCATTCCTGCTGACTACAGAGGAGAGAGACCATCCAGCTTGTTATCAGTAGCCTGCATCTCTGATATGGGGCTGCAAAGACAAAAAAACTATTCACACATTCCTATGGGCAATACCATCACCAGTCAACCTAATGATCATGTCTTTGGAGTGTGGGAGGAAGCTGGAGTACCTTGAGAGAACCCACTCATACATGGTAAGAACATGCCTATCTGCACAGACAGGGCTTGTCTAATCTGGGATTCAAACCAGGAACTTTCTTGCTGTGAGGCAACAACGCTTACCCCTGCAGCCATAACCTGACATGCCAGATAGACTGTTTCTATTGCATGGTTTTATTTCCCATTCATCTGGGAATCCTCTCACATGGAGCATTTGGGAAGGGCAGGACTTCTCAAAAAGTTAGGAAGGTGATTGGATGAACATTCTGTCCATCACATTCATTATGAGCTAATCAAAGTGACCATACAAAATGAGGAAGCCATGTGCAGCTCTTTTAGTAGACCTTAACTCAACAGACAGGTGCTGCTGTAGTTTTTGAACTGTGGAGCTTGTTTTAGATATAACTCATGCCAGAGAAGTGCAAAAAAATATCTGTATAGAGAAGCTTACAGTGAAGGTCTTTGCCCTTGTTTTAGTAAAGAAATGCGGCCCAGTTCTGATAAAACAGCCATTATACTAATGCTACATCCAAACTAGTCGCCACACTGGTGGCAGCCATTGCTTCCTTCTCCCAGTACAACTAAACCCCACCTGTAGCTACCGCCTTGTTTGCCCCAAATGATTTGTCAAGTCCACTTTCAGACCTGGCACAACTGTTTAAGTTTGGAGCTTTGCTAAATGGATTTTCCTGATGACAGACATAGAATCAGGACAATCCATGTGCTTTGCAAAGTTACTGCAGCCTGTTTAGCCTATTAGAAGAGGTGTATCAAAAAATACATGCTACTTTAACTATCAGTCGTGTGGCACACTAAAAAAATACATTGTTACTTTCGACAGGTGTGTGGGAGAAAAATGTATCCACAAAAAGTTGCAAGAAAAGTCCTGCACACTTTTTGGATTGTATCAAAACACGAGCAAAATATGTGTGCAATATCTTGTATCATTACATGTTTATAGGCATGGAGAATCATGAGAGTTGACTTTAAATCTTTTCAAAAACAAGCTTTGTAATACTGATAGCTTTGCCCTGAAGCGTTCTCTTTTATATTTGATTCCTAATGGACTCATTATTGACAAAATTACACCATGCCGTATTGACAAAAACTTAAAGCAAACAACTGAGACTAAAATCTGATTACACTGGTTATTGCTAGGGATGTGAATCTCTCCTTCTCAAGACAATTTGATTCAAATCTCGATTCACAGGCTACGATTCATTCACTGATTTCATTAAAATACAGAACAGTTCGGTCCAGTCCGATTCAATCTGGTACAATCTGATAATAGAATCAAAATAACTCTTTGCTTTAACAAAAATTAGTACAAAAGGGAAAACAAGATCCTTTCATAATAATCTAAGTTAATTTGATCTTATTTCTAAACAGACTAAATGCCAGGCCTCCTGTGCTAACGTTCTAAAATTATGTTTTAGAAAGTTTTCATCACACCCAGGTGTCTTACTTTGACATTAATTGGGAGATAAATATAAAAATCAGTTTTTACTGGTACATCTTTGTCCTTCTATACTTCTAACTTACTTAGCAGTATTAATCCCAATAACAGTACAAACTAAATATCAAAACATTGTTATTTCTGTTCTCTGTGTATCTGACCGTTCTTGATTGTTTTCATTCTTGAATTAAATCACTGGAGAACAGCTGATCTCCAGCTCAGTGAAGTCCGCTCTGTTTAATATCATATCAGTGGGCTTAGATGTATTGATTATGTCACCAAATCAATCACTCCCAACAACACGTTACAGTTGTAAAACCCAGTGAATAAAGGGGCTGTTGTTACGCTGATAACTGAAGACTTCTACGAGTTTTAACTCAGAAAAGTGTTTATGTTCGAGTCTGTTTGTGCTGCGTTAAGGGTTAGCATCTTAGCTAAACTTTAGCTCCACCGTCTCAACAGGTGAGATTTATGAGCTGCTGTAGTTCTTAATCACTTTTCTCTTAAAAGTACAGACATTTCGAAAGTTATATTTCCTTCATACAAAGTCCACATGACTTTTTCCTGTGGTGCAGAACTGTAACTGAAAGATGTTTAGGCAACGACTGGTAAAACACATCCAGCAACCTAGCGAGCACCTACGGCGAAAGGTACTCTTGTTTAAAGGTAAAAAGTCACCGTGGGTCACGTGAGATTACAGACACTGACCCAGAGCATGGTGGAACAGGTGATGAAAACAAGCAGCAGAGCCTTAATGAACCTTAATGAATCTCTAACGTTAAAACCGGTCCAAAGACTGGTTCGTGCTGCATTTTTACCAATCCAGGTCTCCGCAGACCGATGCACTCGGACTGCTGACGTCAAGATCGGTTAACCGTTCCATATTGGATTATCTTTACACCATAAGTTATTGCTGTAATAAATCAACTGCAAAGTGGCCTTACTTTTCTGTATGCTTTTATAAAATTTGACTTCTTTTTGCAACCAGTGGAGTCGCCCCCTGCTGGTCATTTGCAGGTTTTAAAGCACTTAGCATGCATTAAGTTATGAGCACGTTGAATATGACAGAGAGCACATGTTATTGTTCAGTAATCAGTCAATTATGCAGATGTCAGTGTCTCCTTGTGATACATCAACGTCCACTTCTCTCATACATTTGAAGCTAATGATGGGGACTGACAAGGACAGGCTGTGAGCGGCTGAGATGACTGTGCTGTGTATGCCCTTGTTCTGTATTCTGCCTTGATATTTGTAAGTCAATTAGCCAGATTAGAAAGCTTAATCAATACAGCCATCCTGCAACCTCACTGAGTCCTCTCATTAGAGAAATAAGCACTGCCCGTCACAACAAGTCCAACTTAAAACTTTTTCCACTCTGTGTCTTCTCTTGAAATCTGTCAATCAAAAGGATTAAAGTTCTTTTCTGTTGTTTTTACAATGCTTAAACACCACTTCTGAATCACTGCTTTCACCTTACTCCCTTAACGCGCCTTTTTTAAGCTTCAGTCGATGTTTCCTGGGGCATTTTCATGGATCAGCTCCTCTAGGTCATCATTGATTTTCTTGGATTCTCCACTGTGTGTCCAACAACCCGGGAAGCATACTGTTTTTTTTTTTTAAATCGTAATTTGAACCCTGTGTGCCTTGTAAGAGTTCACTGAAGCATGCCTTTTGTTCTGGAAGCTGTCAATAGAATATGTTGACGTGATGTAAATGTGCTCCGCTATGTGGTGCTCCTTATTGTACATTTTGTCACAAGAACAACCCAGAAGCTGGTGCTTTGGAAAATTCCCAATCTTCCCAATAAATCTTTCGTTTGGTCTTAAAAACAAAGTAGGCTGCTTTTCATTTAAACCAAGAGATACAGAGCAGCAGGATGAGATCATGTCTATCTTTGATCACTGTAATGAAGTTTTCACATTTAACAGGCACATAAATACATCCTTTGTACAAATTCTTGTGTTGTCTTTTGGTATCTTTTTTTATTTTGATGCTTCTTTTTTTAATACGTTCTTCTTTTTAAAGTTAAACTTAATAAGAACTCAGTTTCGTTCCTTTGCAAACTATGATCAGTTAATTGTAGGTGAAATATGAATGCTATAGTTAGGAAGACAACAATAACTTGCAATAAAATTAAAAACTGACACAGAAATTTTGATTTAAATCAATTTGATGCATATCAATCAAAGTACAATAATATTAACAACTTATTTTTTAAAATATAAACAGCCATAAAATAAATGCCGTAAGTTAACGCAGGTGAATGTTACGCTATTCAAGTCACTTCCCAACAGTGAAGGCTAAACCAGCAGCACTGTCATTTACTATTGCACTAGTAAGTGTTGGCAGATGGGGCCCCCTTAGGGAGGTTTCCTACTGTCGTTGCAAATTTTGCACATTTTGAGCAGCTGCTGTGGTTTAAAGTTTGTAAACATTTTTGACATTTTAAACTACTTTTTGAAAATGGATTATAGGGTTGGTTCAACATATTATTTAGACTTTCATCATTTTTACATGGAGTTTTAAGATTCTACAGAAACAAAAATGTCTGAAATAACATAAACCTGAACTCAGCTTAGGGGATAAAGAATAACTGCCTGTAGGGGGCGCTCTGAACAGTAAAGCTAAGACATCAGGCAACAGGCACAACACTAAAAAGCTTTTGTAAATGCAACACACAATAACTAAATTACTTTACTGAGGTCAAAAAGTTATGGTGCTTTTTTTTTTTTAGCCAATCAGTTTTCAGGACTTTTTTTTTTTCACCTGAGATTTACTAATTGGGTTTCGTGCCTGAAGAATGAAGCCAATGCAGAAGTGCAAAGAATTTTAAAACTGCGAGTGTCTAACCTTGTAAAGCAGATGGATTCGCCCGCTTCCGTGTTTCTTACTGGCAAATCCATCTTGCAAAGCTCCTGTCTGGACTGTTTGGGCCCGGTTAGAAAGTGACAGGACCAATCAGCATCGGCAGTACTTTCGAGCGTGGCGGAGTTGTGACGGAAGCGAGCAGCGAGGAGACGCTGGTGCATTTAAGGCGGAAAGAGCTTAGCGTAGATGCTGCTAAAGCGTATTTTCTTTCAAAAACGACAAAAGTCATGTACTGACATGTCTACAGTCACCATGTTGCATCTCTCTATGGAGTTTACTCCCGGTAGCGGCACACCTCGGTTTGGGACTACGATGTCACGTGTTTTGTTGCTCTGATTGGCCCGTAAAGACCCCTCCAAGTATTTTTTTTCAAAGGCTCTGCTTTTCTCAAATGCTGTATATGAGAGGTTTTCAGTGTCAGGTTACCCAAAACCAACAAGCCATGCTCAAACATTTCAATGCACTTTTTGTTTATTATTCGTCTTCAGCACCAGCTATCTCCTCCTTCATATTTTGTCGTATCAACACAGTTTAAACTTTAAAACATTTAGTTTCTTCAACATTCGACTGCTCTATCTTTTCTCATTTCTTTTATAATTTTTAAAATATAGCTATTTTCAGCTATTTCTATGCTTTTTCAGCCATTGAATGCAATTTTCAGCTACTTCTAGGCCAAAATCAGCTATTTTTATGCTATTTTAAGGCTACTTTCAGCTATTTTTTTTTATCCTTTTTTGAGCTATTGAATGCCATTTTCAGTTACTTTTATGTCATTTTATGCTATTTAAATGCTATTTTCAGCTATTTTTGTGCTTTTGGCTATTTTCAGCAGTTCTTCCACAATTCAGCTCTTAGCATCCCTGTGCAATTTCAGCTGAAATTGCAATTTTGATCCAGTTTTGTATTGAATTGAATTGGACAGAATTGTATTAAATCAGTGAATCACATCCATCACATTGCATCAAATTAAACCACACTCACTCCTTCTATATTTTAATGAATTTAATTAAAAATCTACTGAAATCGTCTTAATAAGGAGAATTTCACACACCCCATAGTCTTGCTGACAGTACCCTGAGCATAATAAATACCTGTTTAGAAACATTCAGTCTCGTTGCTGATAGTCTCTGTTGCTTTAGTAGGTCATAAAGAGGCTTCAATATTAATGTCAGTCTGTTTCATAACCGCTTAAAAACTCCTCCCAGGAGTCTAGGACACATTAGAGCTTTTAAAGTGTTTTATGCTTCTTTACCTGTTCGCTTTATTCTCACTAATATTTTTCTAAATATCCCATGTCTTTGTGCCACCAGTCCCGTGTTGAGGCTTTCAGACACTTCCTCAGCAGCTTAGTTCAGGAGTGTGCATTTGTTTCTTCGTGTGAGCCCAGTGTCCAGTGAGTGGACTCTGCTTTGTGCGCATGGCACGAAGTACCACGGCTGCACTCGAGTGAAAATGTAAATCTCCTGGTTGCCTCAGCTGGGGACGCACGGGGGGATTGCGCTTCTCCTCAGCCCGCTGCTCAGCCTAAATGTCTCATTCGATCTCCTGAAGTGGCGGGATGCTGTAGCCTCCGGTTCCTATCGAGGAGGGATCTCACCATATGCGCTGACAGGATGTAATGTGCCACATGAAAGCTACAGATCCACACTCTGAGCCAGCCTGAGGATATGTGACTTTATTCGAGGGCATGTGAGGGATTTGAACGTGGAACTTGCAGAATTTCCTTGGTGGGAAACATTTTGGTGCAGGGGACCCAGAGGATACAACTACCACTGCTTGCATTTGGACAAAGAAGAAGCGTTCGGCGCGTCTGCTTGGATTTGCGCTGCAGTTCACTTCACAACGACTGCATTGCAACATCTGTTGAGGAAAATGAGTGTAATATGAAAACGTGCAGCTGCAGCGCCTCTCGTGAACTCTTCCGTGGATGTGAGGACTTTAATCCACAAGTGGTGCGTTTTTTTTCTGCCTCTCTGCTTTACATAATCGCACTTCACAACTACAATGGGACAACGTGGAGGAAATGTTGCCCACAGAAGTGCAGTGAGAGAGCAGGACAGTGACTTCCAGAGGACACCTGCAGCAGAGTGAATGCCGTCTCCGATGTGGAGCTTGTCGCTGTCCGACGCGCGCCTGGTGCTGAAATTTGGATGATGCCTAGCCATAGACTGCAAGGCTGCCGCTCCCTGCACCTGAACGAGGACAACGGGCGCTTCGTGCTGCTCGCCGTCCTCATCATCGTGTACCTGCTGTGCGGCGCTGCGGTCTTCTCTGCCATCGAGAGGCCCTCGGAGCTGCGGGCTCACGGCCGCTGGAACGGGACGCTCCACAACTTCAGCGAGACCTTCAACATCAGCCTGCAGGAGCTCAACTCCTTCCTGCGGGAGTACGAGGCTGCCATCGCCGCCGGGATACGGGCTGACGCTCTGAGGCCACGATGGGATTTTACTGGAGCTTTTTATTTTGTTGGGACTGTGGTGTCGACTATAGGTGGGTGATCTCTGCAGCATTTACTCATTCCTCTGACCTTTGCTTCCAGGCGTGCTATCCTTTAAATAGTAGTAAAAACCTGCACTATTTTAAAGAGAACCACGCGTGTCCATACACACAGTAAGAGAAAGATAAATCCAACAATGCATCAGCCCACACTATTAAGAGAAGTGATTTTTCTTGGAGGTCTTAGGGGCCAATTTAAGGACCTCATCTACAAGTAAGCCACATTCAAGACAGTTAGTAACAGAATTAATAGTAACATTTTTTTCTTTCAGTTGAAGAACCACATGGTCACTATCAGCCATCCCTCTAGGCTCCCTCTTTCCACTGATCTACATGCAGATAGGGCTGTGTGATATGAGCAAAAATCACATCTTGATATGTTTTTATTGCAAAGAAAGAACAAAAACAATATCCAATAACCACCAAATCCAATATACACCACCTGGTGCACAACGACAACATGCACATTAAAAATGTCACCTGAAAATAATATGTTATAGTACGGGGCTGCAAGGTAGTGCAGTGGTTAGAGCTGCAAGAAGGTTCCTGGTTTGAATCCCAGTTGCTCAGGGCCTTTCTGGTTAGAGTTTGCATGTTCTCACTGTGCATGCATGCAGCTCCCTCCAGTCCAGAGACATGCTGGTTAGCTTAATTGGTGGCTCTAAATGGTCAGTAGGTGTGACCGTGGGTGGTGGTTGTTTATCTCTGTATGTCAGCACAGTGATTTAGGCAGGACCCTGCCTGCTGGGATTGACTCCAGCTCATGACCCCAAATGGGTTAGGCAGTATTTATAGCCTAATTAGAGGGGATGCTGAGCATCCACACTATTGATATTGGCATCGGCCATTTTGTTTATAATTCTTACTCAGCACCAGCTATCTCCTCCTTCATACTTTGTTGTATCAACACCGTTTGGACTTTGAAAAATTCAGTTTGTTCGTCATTCGACTGCTGTGACTTTTCTCATTTCTAACTTTTATAATATTTAAAATATAGCTATTTTCATGCTATTTTCAGCTATTTCTATGCTTTTTCAGCCATTGAAAGCAATTTTCAGCTTCTTTTAGGACAAAATTAGCTTTTTTTTTAAGCTATTTTAAGCCTACTTTCAGCTATCTTTATCCTTTTTTGAACTATTGAATGCCATTTTCAGCTACCTTTATGCCATTTTATGCTTTTTTCAACTATTTTTGTGCTTTTGGCTATTTTCAGCAGTTCTTCCACAATTCAGCTCTCAGCATCCCCACGCAATTACAGCTGAAATTGCAATTTTGATCTAGTTGATAACAGAGGTCTTAATGGAATTGCAAAGTAATGCAATATTACGCACCGTTAAAGGATGCTTTGTTGAAACACGTGTTTGAACTGTTAAGAGAACCGCTGAAGGAAACCTCTGACATTACACTAACCTGACATGGCAGACTCTTCAGTATATCCATTGCATGGCTGTATTTCACATTCATCTGGGAAACCTCCCATACAAAGTGTTTGGGAAGGGCAGGACTTTTCAAAAAATCCTCAGAAGAGGATTGGATAAATGGTTTGTCTGTCCCATTCATTATGGGCCAATTAGAACAACAAGACAAAGTGAGGTAGTAGTCATGTGCAGCTTCATTAGTAACCTGAGCTCAACAGACAGTTGTAGTTTATGAACAACGGAGCTTGTTGATGGATGAAACTCATGCTGAAGTCACTCAGGAGAAGTTCAAGAATGTCTTCTCTGCTAAGAAAAGCTTTCAGTTCGGCTCTTGTCAAGTCTGATAAAACTGCCACTACATGTAGCTACATCCAAGCTAATCGCTACACTGGTGGCAGCCACTGGTATCGATTAACAGTACAGCTAAACCACATTGTAACAATCACAAACTCATGCTGAAGCAGGGAAGGAGAAGATCAAAAATGTCTTTTCGTCGTGAAAAGCTTTCAGTACTATTCTTTGCTTTTTACGACAAAGAAATGGGGTCCAGTTCTGATAAAAACTGCAGCAAAAGTATTGCTACATCAGAGCTAAACGCTACACTGTTAGTCATTGCTACCCTCTCGCAGTATAATGTTGTGTTCATGGAAGTGATTGAAATCATTTGTGCGAGTTAATGACATGTAAAGTCAATGTAAAGAAGCCAGTAGTCACAAATTTGCCTTGGGCGACGCTAATGCTGTGAACGTGAGGTGCGAGAATTAGGCGAATTCATGTCGTGTTCAATGCATTAGCTCCATTTGTGAGAGTTGAAAATCTGTACCCATGCAAATCACTCATGGCGTGATGGCCAATGAGCATGGAGATCCTCTGGTGATCCTCAGGTACCTGTTAGATTGCCTGTTAAGCTTTAAATACTATAGTCAATCTTAGCCATTTTTGTTGATAATTTACTGAAATGCCAGTTATGGGAGAAGGCAGCCCCTCCCATGACATGTCTTGTGGGCACTCACATACATGGGATTTGATGCTCAAGTTGAGAATTTCACACAAATAAAAAAAACAAGCGAGTAAACTCCCTTTATTTGCATGTTCAGATTAGTGCGAATAGATGACTGTGTTTGGTGTAAACACAACAGAACTAAACCCCACTCGTAACTGGCCTTGTTCTCGTTGACACTGGTTGCTCAGGTCCGTTCTCAGAGCTGGCACAATCATTTCAGATTGGAGAAGATGAATTTGCCTGATGGCAGACATGGAATCAGGCCAATCCCTCTGATGGTGTCAGTGGCATCTGACGACTCCATCTTTTATACTTCCTGTTGGAATTCAACCATAAAACACTGAATCATGCCTTCCTCGCTCTCTTTCTCTTTTTCTGACTACTTTTCATGAACCAAAGTCAAGCGGGTGACACACTATTCAATAATCATGTCGATAGTTGGCTTGAATCCCCCTTTCCAACCAAAGTCAGCCAGATTTTTGGATAGTTCTAAAGATCATCGTGCCAGACTATTGTGTGTGACCTTTTCCCTCTCTCCAACCTGATCGGAACCACTCTGACTAGAGATTGTAGATACGAAGCAAACACGAGATACTTGTGCCTACAGAAAGGATAAGTGTTCGCCAACGCCTAACCTACCCTACCACGTGGCCATCGCAGACCAAACAGCATCGCCACCTCCAGCAGAGCCAGGCTTTGCAAGAGGCTGATGGAAACAGAGCTAGGGTGAGGAGGCCTGACTGAGGTTAGCACTCACCCCTGCTGGACTGGGCTGTAAATATTACACATGTTTAACATTTGTGACCAAAAATTGATTTTGGTCTGTATTTCCCGGCCCTACTGCACTCAACCATTGAAATTACTGGATTTTTTTCAGTGGTATGGATATGTTAAGATCCAATTTAGGGATCTTATTCTTTAATGAAGCCACATAACAGATAGTTAGTCACAGAATTAATAATAATCTATTTTCTGTTAGTTAAATAACAATATGATTACTGACAGTCTGGTGCTGCCATCCCTCTGGCTGCCTCTCTCCACTGGCATACATGCAGAATAACAGATTAACATTTTTGTTTTTTCCACTCATGTGTTACATTTTGGCTGTGAGGGGACTTTGGCAACATCTGACTCTCTTGCCTGCCAGGAACAGCACACTCATCTCTGGCTATAGGACAGCACCCATGGGTGCAGCCTCTTTCTTTTGCCACATTTCCATTCAAAACCGTCAGGAATGTCAATGAGAAACCCCGTCTGCTCCCCCTCATTTTAACATTTACTCGTGCAATAGGTCAGAAAAGAGCAAGTGCCCCTCGCAGGGCAGCCCGGGGGCCAATGGTGAGCTGCACTGCATGCATGATGGCCCCAACAGGGCGAGGCAGGGCAATTCAGACCACCATTCATACACAAAGAAATTTACAATCAACAATAACATATTCAAAGTAATATTTTAAAAAATGAATGCTCAGCTGTGTTTAAATTGTGTTTCCACAACTCCTGCATTCCTTGGCGAGACGCTTAACCCCAGTTTCCTCCACTGCTGCGTCGTGTTAATGTGTATGAAGGGGTATGAATAGGTTTAATACTGATGGTATTACAAATGTTTAGTCAAAAGTGGAAGTTATTATGCCACCTATTTCATTTTATTTTTAGGAGCTTAATAAATTGATAGTAATATTTATTAGGATGGTCAAAAAACTACAATTTCTTATTGCAATTAATCTCAGCGTTACTGTAGTTAATCCTGATTACTCTCCTGATTAAATTCCACCATTTGCATTGAAAACTTTTTGTTTCATTTAGGATTTTTTGCTGTCTACGGGTTTTGATCTCCTGTGTAAATACAGACCTGCCTTATTTTGAAACAACCTCTGATAGAGCTGAAGTTATAGCATGAACTTAACCGTGGAAAAAGGAACTTGTTGTGGACTGGAAAGGAAATAAGGGAAGATTAAGCGGGTAAATGTTTTATAACACAAGGTGGAGATGACTTTTATTTGTCCACTGAGCTTCCTGTGAGTTAGTGCTGGGCAACTAATCGAAAAATAATCAAAACTGACAATTAGAGCCTCTAATCAACAAAAACCTAAAATGTCAATTATTTTAATTGTTTTACCTTGTAATTCTCTCTCTACTAATGCACCAACCCTTTAAAACTACTGGCTGTGTAGTCATGTGATAGGCAGGTAGCCTGCTGGAAACCTAAAAGAAGAAGTCATGTGGCACCATCCAGTCCAGTCAACTTAAACTCAAACACTAAGCTGACTGTGCAGCATGAGCAGCAAAGTCATTTTCTACTTTTTATATAATAGTATAAAAGTAAATTCATTTTGTTAGCAAGAAATACAAGTTGTTTATTTTTCACTCGTCTCTGAGATTTGACTTTTTTCAAAAAACATTTCCATTTCAGCTATGTGTTTTGATTTCAATTTTTCCAAAAAATAACCATAAATTGTTAATCTGTGCATGTTCCTTTTAGCTATGAAATGAAAAAGATTAAAGATATTTCCAGCACAAAGAGTCAGAGGTGGGTGGAATAATCATTCATTGATCCAATCGAGGTAAAAAGTTCATTTATGCCATGAGACTTAAGTAGCAGTGGTAGACTCATATTTAGAGATGGGCTGATCCACTTTTCTACAGATCAGAACATGTATATATGGGAATTCTGGGATTGTTTCCAGTGAGATCAGGAAGTGCCTTTGTCAGTTTATTTCAAGAAAGAGGCAGCAGAGGTGGGCGGTGCTGAGTGGCGTTGGTCTTGCAGAGTGTCAGGGTTTTTTTTTTCAGGGGTTTGTTACAGAGGTGAGTTTACAATACAATACAATACAATTACTTTATTTATCCCCAAAGAGATATTCATTTGTCTGGAGTCTCATCTGTTTATGGTAGAATTATATAGTCTTATTGCTGATGGTACAAAAGATCTTCTATATCTTCTGTCCTGCAGCAAAGAGAGAGGAGCCGTCCACCGCCGTTGTTTCTTTGGTCATTTAGGGAGATATGAAGTGGATGATCCATGTTCCCCGGAATGGCCTCCACCTTCTTCATTGTGCATCTCTCTACCTCATCCTCCTATGAGTTTAACTTGATTCCAACCACAGAGCCAGCTTTTTACACCAGTTTGTTCAGATGCCTTACATCCTTGTGTTTTACACTGCCTTCCCAGCAGACTGTAGCATAAAACAGAACACTTGCAACCACAGACTGATAGAACATCTGCAGCATCTTACTGCAGATGTCTATTGATCAGAGTCTTCTCAGGCAAAAGAGGCGGCTCTGCCCCTTTTTTGTAGATGAAGTCTACGTTTTAAGACCAGTCCAACTTATTATCCAGGTGTACACCTAAATATTTGTACGATGTCACCACCTTGATGTCCATGCCACAAGTGTTCACTGGTTGAAGAGGGGGTTTGGATCTGCGGAAATCTATGATCATTTCCTTTGTCTTTGAGGTGTTGAGTAGGAGGCAGTTTTTGTGACTCCAGTCACTGAAGGCACTTAGATCCCTGTATTTGGCTTCTTGTCCATTTCTGATACATGCCACGATTGCAGTGTCATCTGAGTGTTTCTGGATGTGGCAGGACTCAGTGCTGTATTTGAAGTCTGATGTATACAGTGTAACCAGGAACAGAGCCAGGACTGTTCCTTGTGGAGTCCCTGTACTGCTCATTAATGTCCCAGAAACACGGTTCCCCAGCCTGACATTCTGGAAGTTTGGGTGAACTCACAACATATGGCAGCCTCCATAAAAGATTACAACTATAAAAATTACACATTACACGTTACAATTATAAAAATTCTCTGTCTTTAAGAGTGTTAAGAAATTGATTACATAGGTTAAAACCTCAATTAAAAATATAGATAACATAGGAATGGTCACATTTTCAATTAATATAGACATTTCAGTGCAGAAATTCTAAATTGTGTCTTTAATGCTATTTTTAAGAAATTAAAGGTTGCCGGTTCCCCAGTCTTGGCATAAGTTTAGTGCATGTCTTTCCCCACTCTCCCCATGTCTCCTGTCCCTCTTCAGCTTTTTGGTACACTAATCATGGACCTTAATTACATTGCAATTAATGCATTAATGCTAATAGCCCTAATTATAAGTAACTATCAAATGAAATTGATAGTTTGAAAAAATCGAAGTAGACACCCTGGACACCCCTTATTGGGTATTTACTTTTTAACCATCAAAAATCTGCAGACAGACCTATTCAGGCTGTCTAAATTGCACATTAATTGCACAGTTTGCAACATTAAGAAAAGTGAGCAGAACTGGAGAGGAATGAGGGGTTGCCAACTTATTTATGCAACTTGGACTGTGCTCTCTCTCTTTATGTAAAAATATGACTGAAGGTTATTAGGTTTCTGCAATTTTTGACACTGCCAATCATTAAAATAATCAATATTTGAGCAATTTAAACACAGATTATTTAAAAGTGTAGAAAATGTTACAACCTTATAATAGGGAGGTGTTGCCATTGTGCAATCTAGACAGCATAAAGAAGTTTGACATAAAAAAAAGCCAAATATTGAGTGTCTTGAACTTCTGTTTTAGTTTCTGTTATATCAGACTGGTGTCATTCTAGTTTGATTTTAAATAGAATCATTTCAAAGCTAATGATCCGGACCGCCCAGCCCTAGCCTGTACCCTCTGGTCCCCCCTCTCTGACTGCAGGATTGGCGTGAGTGAGTGTGAATGTGTGAACAAATGAACATGAGCTGACAGCATTCATCCATCTCTGACCTTGACCTGAAGACACAAGCACCGACAAACATATACTCTGTTATTGCTCAAGCTCCTCTTATTAATTGAAAACAGCGGTGTGGGAGCGATAAGGGAAACTGATGGGTGCACAGAGAGAATTGGATCCACACAAGCAGGGGACCTGTCAGAACTTTATTTACTGTAGAGCTGTCAGGAGAGCTTTATTGGCTCCTCTCTGATACCCAGACACAGCGCTCTCAGGGCGTCCGTGCACTCGGCTCACCCAGTCGCAGGAGGGGAACCACAGCAGCTGTGTTTGTGTACATGTCTGCAGCAGGTTGAATTTCTTTGTGCTCCAGTTGTCATGCAGCAGAGCAGTCATCCCCCAGTGGATCAGATAAACTGACTCAGCTGCTTGGGGGGAACAAAGGATGATGTCTGTCTGCACTTTTTTGTCTTTTTCTCATACTTGCATGGATTTCTGTCTGGATTTCCATCTCTCTTTGATCTCTTCCTCCGCCCCCCCACCCTCTCCCTCAGGCTTGTGTGCTACTTTTTCAGCACGCTTGTGAGCTGATGATATAAAAGGGATTTTGGGGGCCTCCCCTCACATCTCTATCAGCCTGGCATCCCCTGTGCACTCTCCACACTCCTCCCATCGCTGCGCTGACGCTGCTGAGGCTTTAAATCAGCAGTGACACTTTGCTCCCCTTGATGTGCCTCCATAATATTGCTTTGAAGAATGAAAGTGAAGCTGTGGCCAGTCCAGCCACTTGTTTGCATTGAGTTTTGACTGCAATCAATTGTCATTTGTGTTGCAATAGGGGTGTAATGGCTCACAAAGGTCATGATTTAAAAAGCCTTCTTTAATGTCAATGTGAAAACAGATTTCTACAAAGTCATGTCAACTAAAGAAAAATATGTAAAATAAGTGGTTGCATGAATATTCACCCCCTTTAAAGGGACTGTCTTAACTCAACAGTTACAGTCTTAAGCAACTGAGATGGAAGAGACTCTGCTTACAACAACTGTTGGCTGTTTTCTTTACCAGTTAAAGCTTTATGGGAGAGTGGCAAGGAGGAAGCCACTGTTGAAGGAAACTCATCTCTCATCTTGACAAAAGGCATATAGGAGACACCATGGTCAAGTGGAAGAAAATTCTTGGGTCTGACGAGACCAAAATGGTGCTTTTTGTCCATCAGACCAGACGCCATGCTTGGTGCAACACTAAACCCTGTACATCACCACACCATCCCCACTGTGAAGCACAATAGAGGCAGCATCATGATGTGGAGATGCTTCTCAGCAGCCCACCCTGGAAGGCTTTGAAGGGTAGAGGGAAGAATGAATGTGGCAAAATACAGGAAAATCCTGGAGGACAATCTTATATAGTTGGCAAGAGAACTGTTGCTTGTGAGAAGATTTAAAATTGCATGGAAATGGTTTAATGACAACAAGGTGAATATTTTCAAGTGGCCAAGTCAAAGCCCAGACCTGAATCCAATAAAGAAGTTATGCCTGAACGTGGAAAGAGCTGGTCACCCTCGATCCCCGAGCAACCTGACAGAACTTGAGCAGTTTTGCACAGAAGGATGGAGTAAAATTGCAGAGTCCAGATGTTCAAGCCTGACTGAGACCTATCCACACATACTCAGTGCTGTGATTGCTGCAAAAAGTGCATCTAAATACTGACATGAAGGGGCAAATATTTATGCAGTCACTTATTCTATCTTACATATTTTTTAGGGATGCACGATTTCAGATTTTTGCCAATATCCGGTATGCCAACATTTACTGATGCATTTTAGCCAATATTGATATTGATATCGATATTCGATTATGCTTTTCAGACAAGAAATTTCAGTCCTTTTGGACACACTTTAAGTTTTGCTGATGACCAAGGAAACAGACTTTAGTCCTTAAAAACACTAAAGTTTAAAGAATGAGGAGAAATTAAAAAAGACCTCAACTGACAAAGGTCTGTTGGTTCAGCCTAAAACTCCGCTAATTTATTAGTATAAACAGTATGGACAAAATTTACAGTCGATATGCTGAAATACACAGCTAAAATATTGGATGTAAGTATTGGCAGAAGTTTTGATATCTACAGATACCAGATTGATAATATCGTACATCCCTTATATTTTTATTGACATTACTTTATTGAAATCTGTTTTCACGTTTTTTTTTTGTTTTTGTTTTTTTGTCAAAAAAAGCCCAATTATATTGGTCCTGATTGATTTATGAAATAAATAATGGGCTAAAACATCCAAGGGGTGGATGCTTTTATTGGCACTGTATATTCTATCACAAAAATTAATTATTCAATTAGCTGAAGATGTGTCGTCAAAAACAATACTGTTAATCATAGCAGGGATTTCCTTCCACATTCTGTATTTATAATTCTCTTTAATGCCAGTTTTCAGGCTGAAAAACATCAAATGTTTATTTTACTTTACTTCTCTTGGATATTTATGGAAACAGACTTCTTATTAAAGGTGCCAGTCTTTTTTGCGTATTACGCACATCCATGTTGTAAACTTCAGGGGCAAGGCCTACTAAACCATGGAAATATAGGGGCATGTTACTGTAATCTGTTCACTTTGACCATGATCACTGACCTCTGAACAAAATTTAATGTGCTCTTTTTTTGTCAGAGTGGATATTTGTGCAGAGTTTAAGAAAATCAGTCAAAACATTCTTGAGATACTGTGTTCATAGGAATGGCCGGGTCGGAGATCTGATGATGTTTTTATGGATCTGCACTAACGCCAGCATAACAACATGTACAGTGGGTGGTTAATTTCCACCGCTGGTCTGGATACTGTGTCGTATGATTGTCTTTTTTCTCCAATTACGCTTGTTCATCAAATCCACCAAAGCATGACCTTCGAACAGTTTGGCACAAAACAATTATCATTACACTCCTTGTTGCAACTAGAGCTTTGTCTTCCCCTTTGCTAGAAATACTGCAGGAGACACAGAAAAAATTACATGGCAGTTTTGCCTGAGGTACGGTTTTAACAAATGCAATCTCAGCTATCATCTGATGGCAATATGGCCTCTGGGAGAGATTGGCAATTTGTTGGGGCCTCTGGTGTAGCAGCAAGCAGTAACTCTGACAAGTGATACCAAGGATATGAAGGGCAGGACTTCCTTTAACTAGTGCTGATCACAACCATTAACCTGAGACACAAGAATGGAGTTAGAGAGTGGAGACGATGTCTACGACCAGTTGTTATCTGCCCTTTAAATGCCCGAATCTGTTTACAGAGATCAATACAATAATGCGTTTCCATCAGATGATAACCGAAAGGGCTCCAGGAAAGCATACTGGCTGATGCAGTCCACCTCTTTTGCTCCATGTTGACTTCTTTCCTTTACGTAACCGATTTCACAGAAGCACTAAAGGACTGCTCATACTACACATGGAAAGAAGAATGCTTCCCACACCACACCTTGTCCCTTTCTTACAGATTCTGTTTATGAAGACAAGAACGCGCAACAAAAGCAGCTTTTTGTTGTTCTTTAGAACTCGAGCACCTTTCTGTGAAAACAGATGTATCTCAAAGTCCACTCAGAAGCTGCTCTTGAGCTTTTTGTCAGCTCACGATATCTTTCTCAGAAGAATTTCTGTCTGGAAATTGTACATTTAAAATTTCCATTGCCTCTGAGCACTTCAAGGAAATAAAAATTATCCTTGACCTTGAAACAGCAGGGGACAAAACCACTTTCATCACACTTTTTTTCAGTTTTTTTCATAGCACACAAACTTTTTCCACGGTTGCCCAGGTGTCATGAAAATGTCTCAGCTGGCCACAAAACTAGAAGTGCTGTTTCTAGGGTCGAGAACATGCTTTTAGTCCAAGTTTTTCAGCTTAGTTCTGCGTAAGAAAATCAATTTTGATATACTTCTTGTTTTTTTTAACAGTTTGACACTTCATTTTTATATTTCTACAACTGTCAGATGTTTTGATATGACATTAAGTACATGTTTTAATAAGGGAAGCACAATATTATCAGCACAATGCTGGACTTGGCAGATACTGGCTTAAAAAGTTCAAAGTCATGTCCACAAATATGAAAATTTCTGCCAATATTAACAATAGGGCTGTCTGCCATTAGCTGGCTGGACTGTTTAATCAGATCCCTCTGTAGTCAGCACCTGAATAGTGAGTCCGTTAAACTAATTATTAACATTTTTTATTATTTCTAGCCTACAGTCCTGGCCAAAAACTCTGACTAAATTTTAACTGGTCGCTTGTCAATAGTAGCCAATATAATAGGACTAATGTACTGAGCAGTCCAGTTCAGTTTGGTACAGCACATATTTATGTGTGTTTCCATTATCCCATTGGAAAAGGTCCCAAATAACCGACCCATCTTTTTTGGCACCCTTCCATAGGGGTGCCAAGCTTACCTGTCTTACTGCTGTAATTGGCGGCATGCCACATCATTACTCCAATTGTCCTTGATATCTCTCAGACAACTTCTTGGGTGTACTGTTTCAAAACTGGTGCCATAAAAAAAAGATTTTCTAACCTTGCAAAGCAGATAGATACTCCTGTTTCCGTGTTTCTTACTGGCAAATCCATCTTGCACAGCTCCCATCTGAACCGTTTGGGGCCTGTTAGAAAGTGGCAGGACCAATCAGTGTCGAGGGGCAGTACTTTTGGACATATGCAAGCAGCAAGGAGAGGCCGGTGCAATTATGGCAAGAGCTTAGCAGAAGCTGCAAAAGCGCCAGTTTTACCAGAACTTGATGACATTTCTTTGTTAAAAGAAGAACAAAGAACAGCATTGAGTTATATTCTTTTCAAAAACTGCAAAAGTCATGACCTGAGTTTCCGTTAGCTGGCGTTTGCCAGTCATTGGCCAGTAAAAAGGGCGGAAGTCCGGCAGATAAAAATATAACCGGTCAAAATGTCCGGCAGAAAACATGCAAATGACCAGATAAGTAAATACTGAATACTTGCATGTTATATTTTGTGTAACCTAGAAGATATGTTGCAAGAATGCATTAATATAAACTAAAAGTTGCCTAATCTTACTACATCTACTGTCCTGCAGTGCTAGGGTTGTTTATCTCCTCAGACGGCAAGCACATGTTTAATTATGTATGCACGATGATGTCAAAGCAAATCTATCTCTCTGTGCCAGCTCAGTATTGCTGGGGACTATGCAGGGAAAGTGGAAAAGTTTGACTGGAGCTTTCTCACAAGGCAGAATTTTAATCTAAATGAGGTTTTCCTGGTTAACCAAAGGCTTAATATCATCAGCGGTATGGAGGGATTTTGTGTTACTGCTGCGAGTAATGGAGAGGCTGAAGCAAAGGGAACTGTATAGCTGAGCACCGTAAACACCGATGCAGCTGCAGAGAGAGAGAGGCCTACGCTGAGCAGAGTGTAGTGGACTTCGATAAACTACCTATGACCAATCCTCAGATAAAGTTGGATTGTAGTCAACACAGAATCACATCATGCAGAACGGCATGGACTGCTTGAAGCTTATAACAAAGGCTCTGTCTCTCTTCAGAGAGGTTACAGTTATATCATCATGAGGACAGATATTAGCAACTGACGGTAAGACTCATTTTTCATTTGAAATGTAGAGTTCTAACGCAGTGTCCAGTTAAGAGAGGTTAAGGGCACTTTTGTTATGTGTTTGGATGCTTCGTTGTTGTTGGTGGAGGATGGTATTTGGCTGTTGTAAGCTGCAAAGTTATGATAGTGGCCAATGTGCTAACAGGCTAACGGAAAACGCACGCAGTTTTCATTTTGATAAACTACTTACACAAAAAAATAAGAGAGAGATTTATGCGTTTTGCTGCTGTTAATGCAGCCAAATAATGTTAAAGCAAATGTCCAGTAGTTGTTCTAAATGGCCGGCATTCTTGAGGACTGCCGGTCATTTTGACCGGGGACAAAAAAAGTCTAGCAGAAACGCTGTTCATGACATGTCTACAGTTGCCATGGTTTGCGTTATGCAGCTTTCTATGGAGTTTACTCGTCAGTAGCGGCAAACCTCAGTTTGGGGCTATGACGTCACATGTTTTGTTGCTCTGATTGGCCTGTAAAGATGTGACAAACAGAACATTCATCCAATCATCCCCTGAATTTTTTTTTTAAAAGCTCTGCCCTTTCCCAAACGCTGTGTATGAAAGGATGTGTGAAACAAATCCATCCGGTGTGTCAGGTTACAGATTTTCTAAAAAATCCCAAAATGTTGCACCGAGTCATCATTTGGGGATTACTGTTGTGCTCCATTGACCTTGGAAGTCAGATCCACTCCCAAATTTCACTCCTGACACCAGCGCCACAGAAAAGTATGAGGGCATTATTGAGCTCTATTCTGCAAACCAACTTTGCATCATTGCAGTGTGAAGTAGTGATACCTTTGCAGTGTGAAGTTAGTTTACAAAATGTATTTACTTGACTTAAGACTAGTTGGCCAAAGGCTATAAGAATTTGCATGTTATCAAAAAGGGAATTATTCACCTAGGAATGTCCCTAATTTACTGCTAATACATGGCATACACATTGGTAGTATAAGCCATATATCGGCCTTAAATACTGGTAAAAAACAAACAAAAAAAAAGAAGAAAAAAAACATACTAGTACATTTATTTTAGTCAGGAACACTCATCATACATGTAACCATTTTACTGCAAACTAAATATACAGTTTTACATGGCAGAGAAGGCTCCCTGGGTTAGTCAAGCAGCACGCTTTCACTTTCCAGGCAGTGCACAGCTAGAAAACCCCAAATGGATAGATATATTAATGACAATTTGTGCTGAATACAATAAAATTAGGTCAAAAGAAATTCATACATAGTAGCAAGCATCGCAATATGAGGGTACAACAAGCAAAGGAGGAGGTTGGGGTGGAGGAGGTTAAGCCTTGTTAGCACCTGAAGCAGCGTTGTGCATCAGCATTAACACAGGCAGGGATTAATGAGAAGTACATCATATTTAAATGGACCACTGTGTTGAGAGAGCCTTGATTGGCCGTGGGAGATGGGAGGCGATAACTGGGATCAGCTGGCTGTCAGCTGATCACAGCTGGGCGTATGCCTACTGTGTCCTGCATGAAGTAACACTGAGCTTCATTTGTTTGCCTGGGGCGCTATACACTCAAGGAGGCCCATCATGAGCCCTTCAACATTTTGAATGAGGCCACAAACAGATTACGAACATCCCTGCTCCTCTCTCAGCTCTGATTGACTCAGCTTCTGTTTGCAGCGGAGACACTTGGTGCTTTATAATAAAAAAGATGTGAATATATCAGTATCAGGTTGGTATTGGCTAAAATGAGTTATGAAATATCTGCATAATGAATATTGGTAAAATGCAATATCATGCATTAGTATTAAATATATATATTTAAACATGTAAAATACTTGTATTTAAAACACGCAATCAAATTAATTGCAATTAACTGCAGAAATTCCATGATCAGTCCTGATTAAAATATGAATTCTTTGACAGCCCTAAACAGAAGCAAGCATGTCAACAGGTGCCAACTTTCATCTGTCCAGTTCCTGTGTAGTAATGTTTTAACTGGCAGTGTCAAGATTAATTGAATTAATCACAATTAATTTACATCCACAATTAGTGCACTTTAATTGCAATTAATCTCATGATATCAACCTTTTTTGTTCGCTTAGTTCCATTTCAGTCCATAACAAGTTGCTTTTGGATGGTTAGGTGCATGCTACAGAAGCAGGTCTTTATCCAAACAGGAAGTCAGTTACTCTTAGTTTAAGACAGTAAAACATTCCAGAGTGACACAAAAAGTTTTGAATGCAAAACAGTGGAATTTTAAAATGCTAATGTTGATCTTCTGACAACTTTAGTTTTAACATCACCAGCATAGCCTTGTCTTTTTAATGCTGTCATCCAGACTGAAGCACCTTTGCGTCTCAGTGCAGCTTCAAAGGTGGTAAATGATGAATGAACTCCACTCGGACAGCATCTTTTAAATCTCTTTTAAATCTCCCTGTGACTCAAAGTGTTTACATGCCACATTTACGCTTGTACACACAAATTCATACACTGATGGCAAAGGCTGCCAAGCTGCCCATCAGCCTCTAATCTCTTTTATTCACACACCAATGACTCTGATTTTGCCCAAGGACACTTTTGACATGCTGATCAAACAGCGAGTCCTCTGATCAGTGGACGATCAGCTCTCTCTCCGAGCTGCCAAGATGTCTGCAGAGACTCTGGCTGTAGTTTCTCCTTGTTTTGTCTCATCTTGTTGATTCATGGATTGAAGAGTTTGTTTGGCATAAACTCTAAATTGTGATGTCCTGCTCTAGATTTTCAGACACTGCTTTACTGTAAGAACACTCATTAAAGAGGGCACAAGAGTTTGTTTCTATTAATAAGAAAGCTATTTATAGTGCTCCAGGCTGATTGATAGCTGATGACTGCCAATTAGGACGGCTCTCTGTAGTCGTTAATGGGCCTGCGGGTCTCATTGTAAGTTGCTGTAATGACATTTTGGAAAAGTACTGTGTTGTATTTGAAGTGCTTCTTACTGATGGCTGAGTACTGACTGATGGCTACTTGATCTGAGATGTTTAACTTGTTAAGATTAAGTGGGAACAACCAGTTGTGGCAGTTATTCATTTCAACATCACATTCAGCTGCAGATTTGGATTTTGTTCTGGGCTATTTATTCCTAGGGATGGACTCTGCTCGCCTCCTCTTGCCCCTGGCAGCCACTGCAGCTTCTTTGCTCCATCACAAGATTATCCGCCCACTCAGAGAAGCCACAAAAGCAGACAAAGCAAATAGGACAGTTTAACAAACAGCACAAAACAGATTCTTGTGCAGTTTGTCCTTTAAATGCGGCCTATTTAACCACCATGCAGTACTGAAATCTACAGAATGAGAGGGGAATGTCAGGGGAGGGCACCGTCTGGGGAAGATGAAATCCTGCTAAACCCTGTTTGTGCAGAGCGGCATGGCTCTTCTCTAAGGATTCACTGGGACAGGGATCGTCTCTTCTCTAACAAAGCACTGATCCCAGGTCGAAGTGTGGTATTCAATGGGCCTCATTAGAGCAGCCGCATGGTTTTCATTCTCATAGATTGCTGTTTGTTCTTCTGCATCAGATTCCTCAGAAATACCCTTCAATATTTCTGCACCAATCAATACTGGAATCAAGTAGTCACATGTGTTGTTATTGGCTTTGATTCACAACAGCATGCTTATGTTTTCCTCAAAAATGATTTAAAAAAACACGATATAAAAGCCTGCTCATCACTAAGCAGCTCAACACACACTCAAAGCCTGAAACTAACTGCTGAACATAAAAGAGCATTCACAACTTGAGAGACAGATATTTTCCCTCTAGCACTGGTGGAGAGCAAAACATAGAAACATGACTTAACTTTACACTGATATTACAAGAATGTTGTGTTTACAGTTTTTCAAAGTTTAATCCAAAAGGCATCTGGACTTGGTTGAAGTTCTTGACGATGTTTTGCCTCTCATCATGAGTTTAGATCTAAAGAAGCTTTAATGGATGGGAACCAGTGGCCTTTTTTGATTAAATTTTGAGTTATGATGACCTGGATGACTGAGAGCCTTCACAGATGTGTTTGATGCTTGTTCTGTTGCCCCCAGGATGCCAAATTACAAAATCACTTATGATCAAACTGGCGTCTGATACAGAAGGGGTGGAACAATATATTGATTTTTCCAGTTGCGCTGCCAAGATTGAATTCAATAGTAAGCACAGCAACAATCCCAGTGCATAGAGGAAACATTTAGCTCTTAGGTTCACACGCAAACCTGAGAGAGAGAGAGAGAGCTATTGATCACAAGCAGCCAGACAGCTGGACTTAAAAACAACCACCAGATAAATATTGGAAACAGTTTTCTGTTAGACTTGCACATCTGGACATTGCACTTTTACTCCATTCTTCCTCAAGCTCAGTCAGGTCACACAGGGGTCAGGCGTGAACAGCCCTTTTCAAGTCCAGCCACAATTTCTCTATTGGATTGAGGTCTGGGCTTTGACCCAGTCACTCCAGAACATTTACCATGTTGTCTTTAAACCATTTCTGTGTAGCTTTGACTGTATGCTCCAGGATTGTCCTGTATTTTGCCTATTCATTCCACCCTCTACCTTCAGAAGCCTTCCATGGCCCAATGCTTAGAGGCATCCCCACAGCATGATGCTGCCACTACCGTGCTTCACAGTGGGGATGGTATGTTTATGGTGATGTGCAGAGTTTGTCTGACAGCCACAAAGCTCCAGTTTGGTCTCATCAGAACTTTCTTCCATTCGACCATGGAGTCTCCCACATGCTTTTTGGCAAACTTAAGTCAGGACGTTATCTGAGTTTTCTTCAACAGTGGTTTTCTCTTTGCCACTCTCTCATAAAGCTTAAGCTGGTGGAGAACCTGGGCAGCAGTTGTTCTATGCAGAGTCTCTCCCATCGCAGCTGTTGAAGCTTGGAACTTCTTCAGGGTAGTCATAGGTGTCTTGGTGGCCTCTCTCACTAGTCTCCTTCTATCAGAGTGCAAGGATTATCATTGTAGTTGATGGTCGTGTAAAGATCAGCTGGCCGAATGTTTTTGTCTATTAGTGTATGTTAGTAGTGAACTGGGCAATATCTATGCTGCAGAGTTGTATTAATTATTAAAAGGCTGAAAGTGTTACATTATCTGCATTTGCTCATTTCTATCCCTCCAGGCTTTATCTATGTCCTTTATCCTGTTCAGGGTGGAACCAATCCAAGCTGTTTTTGAGCAAGAGATGGGGTACATCCTGGACTGGTCACCAGTCTATCACAGTGCTGACATGGGAACCAAAAAAAAGTTATACTCCCACTCACACCTACAGACTTTTTTTTTTTTATCCAAAAGGCTTTTTCTTTGCATTATTACAGAGGAAGATAGTGGAATCAGAAACAGGGATGAGAAAACGGCATGGAGGAAAGGATTCACAGGCCAGATTTTAATACGGGCCGCCCTTGTACATGAGGCACTACATCACTATTAGGCCATTTACCTAGCGAGGATCCATGCATGAATAGGGGAGAACATGCAAGCCCAACAGAAAGGCCCTGTCTGATGAGGATTAGATTCAAGAATGTACTTGCCTACCTTACAACAGCTAACCTCTGCAGCTAGCAGCCCTTTGCTCATTTCTTTGCTCCTAAAATTCTTACTAACACACACAGTAAACTTAATTAGGCATTGCTAACATTACAGCTCACACCAGAAATGTTTTCATATAATTACCTTTTAGAGTTACTACCAGGACCGGAGATGCACTTCATGCTACTTGATCCTGGTCCTGACACAAAAATCAACTTTAAAAACTGGCTTATAATTGTTACTCTCAAAGGGATTGTTGTTTTTACTGACAGATTTAACAGAGTTGTAAGTTTCTTTGTTTTTTGCAGTTTTACAAGTCTGCCCTTTTCACGTTTTCCCAAAATCACAGCCTTTATATTCAGTGTGGGTCAGGTCCCGCTGGGGGGCCCTGGAGCTGCTGCAGGAGGGCTCTTTCCTTATATACAAACCATAAACCTGTTTGTGAAAATTACAACCAAATTTTAAATGATCATCATACACACAATTACATGTGAAAAACTTTTTCATTTTTTTTTACATTCAAAAAAGTAACAAAGCGCAGCTAGAATGTCACCTTTTCAACATTCATTTTGTGTGGCCAGGTGTCATGGTTTAACTGGTGCTAAATCTACAAGAGAAAGATTATAAAAGAAAATATGAGTGAATTGGTGGATGTTGAAACCAAACAAATGCTGGTGGCTCATTTATTGTGCTTAATGATTATGCAAACACTTTTTTGTGGAGTTAATATTTTTTTAAAGCCAGGCATTTGCTTTGAAATTCTCCTTTTATGAAATAATAAGGAAGTAAATGTTTTGAGTCTGATGTTACAGTTGCTAAGGTTTCAAATTTGGCCGCACTGCACTGAAGTTTGGGAAAGTCTGTATTAAGCTAATTAAAACCATAATTCACTGAATTCATTCATAAGCTTGGACAGTGGTTTGATGGCTATATGTTGTGTTTTGTGTTGCACATCTGGTACCTGTGCCATCTACACCTGGCACACTTACATCTAGCTATGAGCTTAAAGAAAAAAGCCCACATTTTTTTGAGTCAGCTTTTAGAGTTTTCTGTTTTCAAACCCAGCTTTTAAGTGCCACCTCTTACTTTTCCAGGCAGACTGATACAGACAGACCTCCCTGACCAGACTCAGAACATTACTGTCAGGAGCTGCTGTGAGAAAGGGGGGGAGAGGGACATGCATAAAGAGAAATGGATTGGTGAGGGGAAACTATGGATGTGAAACTGAAACCTGTTTGATCTGTTTTGTCACTGAAGATACATTTGTTTAAATTTCCAGTCACGTCTGAATCAGGTTGACTTGGCATGTGGGAGCGGGTCAGTCAATTTATGAACTTTTTTACCTCATTAAATCAAAACTTTGTGCTTTATACATGAAATCCTCTGTACATCCTGACAGCAATCAGTTCAACAAATGCTGAGACAAAATATAAAGAACAAAATCCACCACCTGTGGCTGCTACTGACCTGTAAGTCCATCCACTCTTATTTGGACCAAACAAAATAATTGGATGTCTAACCTGTCAGTCTATCCACATCCATGCTGTCACTCTGCCCCGATGCACATGAGCAAGTCTTCAACAAGCTAAACTAGCTTGTTCGGGCACAAATGATCAGTAGAGCATGCATCCCTGTGTTCCAATGCTGAGTCCTTTACACAACAGCATGAGGTTTGATTCCAGCCTGATGCATTTTCTGTGTCTCCACAGCTTTCTCACATCAAATAGACAATAAAAATCAACAGTGGACAGAAGAGCTTACATCAAACAAAAAGGTCGTATTAATGATGAATCCTGTTGTTGAGATCTGTAACTTTAGGGTGTTTGAGTTAAGCTTATGATATTCTCTGCGCTCTGTACACAGAAAACTGGTGACAGCTGTTTTTATATGAACAATCAGAAGCACATTCAGATTTCAGTGTAAGCTTCTAAGTTCTAGCGGCATGTCTGTAGCAAAAAACAGACATGCACAGATATCACTTTGCTTCATTTTTGGCAGTTTTTGCAGAGCCTTTTCTTGTGCAGTGCTTTTATTTCTGTACAGCATCAGCAGCACTTCAATGCAATACATTAACTGCAGTTAGTGATGACAAATTCACCAAGTTCTGTACTCTATAAACAGAGCTCTTTATGAAAATACACATCACAATTTAACAGGGCCTTTTAAAAGGGCTGGCTGCCTTTTAAATTCATATGCAGAAAAATAAAAATCCCTTTTGTCCCATTTTCAGCCCAAAAAATGTTACTGTTTGTCCAAAGCCTGTTGTAGCTCATGCTGAATGTGGCTTGGCATTGTCTTGCTGCAATAAGAAGGGATGTTTTTACCTTTCAGTAATGATGATGCCCTAATAGATGTGCAAGTTACCCATTCTTATGGCACTAATACACCTCCACACCATTGCAGATGCTTTGAACTTAACATTAAAGACAATCTAGGTCCTGTTCCTCTTCAGTTAGTAGCATCTCTATGAGGATATGGCTGTTTACACTTTCAGTCACGTCTGAGTCAGGTTTACTTAGCATGTGGGAGTGAGTTAGTCAATCTTTAAACTTTGTTACCTCATTAAATCAAAGGTTTCCGATAAATGGATGAAATTCGCCGTATATCCTGACAGAAATCAGTTCAGACAAAAATAAATACCAACATCAACCAGCTGTGGCTGTGACCGACCTGTTATATATGTATGGATCTCTCAGTATTAATGGTGTCATTACAGATGTGCATGTTACCCATGCTTATGGCACTGATACACCCCACACCATCATGTATGTTGGCTTTAAAATTTTCCATTGATAACATTCTGGATGACCCTTTTCCTTGTAAGCCCAGAGGACTCGATGGCCAGTATTTCCAAAAACAATTTCAAATGTGGACTCATCAGCTCATACCATCTGAGATGAGCTCAAGCACAGAAACCAGCTGTACTTCTGGATGTTGTTTAATTTGCATGATAAATTCTTAACATCTATTAACAGATGCAGCGACGTACTGTGGCAATGTTTTTCTTAAGTGCTCTCCTGCCTCTGCCTATGTTGTAATATCTATCACAGAATGATGCTGTGTTATATTGCAGTGCTGCCTGAGGGGTAAAAGGTCACATGCATTCAGTGTTTGTTTCCTTGATGTTATTATGGTCTGTAGATGGGGAAATCTCCAAAATCCTTCCTATTGCATAGGTTCTTTGCAGTAACTTGATTCTTACGACACGCTAATGTCCATTGGGAGTCAGGAAGTGGGGGATAGCAATGAGGAATGGGACCAGAGAAAATTGAATACTTTACAAGTAGACTCCAATCAGAGCAATAAGACAAAATGAGGTAGTGTGCATGCATAGCTCCGGTAGTAACCTGAGCTCACCAGTCAGGCACTGCTGTAGTTTGAATGAGCAATGTTGGTGGATAAAAGTCATGCTGAGGCTGGTCAGCGGAAGTGCAAAAACATCCCTGACACAAGAAGCTTTCAGTGTAGCTCTTTTCTCTTGTTTAAATAAAGAACTGTAGCCAAGTTCTGATAAAACTGCCGCTACACTAAAGCTACATTAGAGTCAATTGCTACACTGGTGGCAGCCTTGTATACACCGGCCTACAGTACAACGAAACCCTGCCTGTAACTATGGCAAATGTATACTATAGCAGGTCGGAGAACAGTGAAAACATTTCTGTCATGAAAAGCTTTCAGTGCTTTTCTTAGCTTTTTATTTGATGAAAAAATGTGGTCCACTTCTGATAAAGCTGCAGCTATACTATAGCTAGATCCAAGCTAAATGATACATTGGCGGTACCCATTGACTATTGGCTTTCAGTACAGCTAAACCCCACCTGTAGCTACAGCTACATCTTCTTCAAATCACACTGATTGGCCAGGGCCGTTCTCAGACCTGGCACAAACATTTCAGATGGATGGATTTGCCTGATGACAGACTGGCCAATCCATCTGCTTTGCAATGTTAACTCAAAGTCCCAACTTTCTGAAATGGGGTTTGTTTGTTTTCCTGGATCACTCTCTAGGAATGCAATTTTTTTTTTCTTCAAATAGGTTTGCACATCTACGTTTGAAATGTGGCTGGTTATAAAACTGTATGGCTTCTGCCACGTTAGTAAAATAACACTGCCTTTGAAAGACAGCGTGCCAGAATGCATCGTCCTTCGAACTTTGCAGAACTGGACTGAGTGCTGTTTTCGACTTTTCCCATTTGTGTTTGAGATATCAAGTTTAGGTATACGATTTAATTTAGTTCTATAGCCTCCACATCAGGTACATTAGTTTCCCCGAAAGTAAGAGATGATGCATCATCCTGTCTTATTTAGTGAAACTCTGCACCATGTAGAGTCTGAGAAATCGCTGGAGATATTACAGACTCAGCAAAGTGTCTGCACAGTTCAGGTAATGAACAATAGTTCTGACCCTCCGTGTGCCTCCTCTATAAAAGGCCAAAAAGGACATTCCTCATACTGTATTCTCTACATTCCAGAGAAATTATCGTGTCTCTTGAGTCTCTGTGATGAAGAAAATGACTATTTGAGATCACACTAACAAAGACAAGTATGTTGTTATCAATTAATCATAGTTTTGACAACCCAAACAACACTAGAGGCTTATTATGTCATGCACATCCTCTCCCTCATTGTGTTTGTACAGTGTGAGTAAACAGAAAGTCCCATGGTTTAGTCAGATCATCTTCCTCCTCTCCTTGTGCCATTTAAAAAAACTGCTGATTTGGCTGCACTGAGGCTCCTTTGTAAGGTCTGCGCCTATTACACGCTTCCCTGACCAGAACCATGTATCCTGAATGAAACTGCAAACCAAATTTGTTGGAGCTGCGTCTTGTAAACTCAGAGGTTACAACACAACGTCACCTTGGACTAGCAGAGCATGCAGTTGGCATTTAAGCAGTTTGAAATGTCACATGATAGACGGCGAGGATGGAGGCAGGCTGTGCTTTTACTTAGATGTCGTGTTCTTATTTAGATGACGGCGCCGCCTCGCTGGGACAAAACCATCTGTGTTGGTGTTACTGTTGGTGTATGTTATAAATGTGCTCTCAGGAGGTGGGTGGGAAAGGTTTGCAATCTGTGAAAGCAGATTCATCGATATGCAGCAATGTTTCACACTTGTTTCTGCCTTCTGTCTCTCACTTTAGAAATGTTGCTGGACATTCCCAGACAGTGTATATGCCTGTCTAACATCTGTAAATATAGCTTCACTTCTGTTTATAACATGCAGAGCAGACACAGAGGCATTATGTTCTCCAGTTGTCCATCCATCTGTACCTGCGTCTGCGCAGTCCATCCTTGTGATTACAATATCTCAGGAAAGCTGTGATGGATTTTCTCCAGACTTTGCACAAATGTTCACCCTGATCAAACATTAAATGATAAGATTCTGGTGGACATAGGCCAAGGGTCAAGGTTCATGGACCTCATGTTCATTGCCAGCTTATGAACATTAGCTTGACACACTAGACAAACTGTTTCAGATATCCATTGTACAGCAAAGAGCTAACATTCATTTGGCAATCCCACATAGTCTGAGTTTGGGAGGGGCAGAATATGTGAAAAAAAATCTTTCTGTGTGATTAGACAAACACTCTGTCTCTCATTCATTACAGGCCAATCAGAGTGACTTAACATATGAGCAAGTAGGAATGCACAGCTCCAGAGGGAATTGGACATAGTTGCTGCTATTATTGCCAACTACACTACATGGACAAAAGTATTTTATAATTTATGTATCAAGCTCACATGTTTCAATCAGAACTGTTGCCACAGGGGTATAAAATCAAGCAGCTAGCCATGCAGTCTCCATTTGCAAACATTTGTGATACAAAATGTGTCATTATGAAGAGCTCAGTGAATTCAGGGGCTGAGGAGGGGCTACGGGGCTGTCTTAAGCATTTTTGGCTAGGCCCCTTATCTCCACTGAAGGCCATCTTAATGCTTCAGCATACCAAGACATTTTGGAGAATGCTATGCTTCCGACTTTGTGGCAACAGTTTGGGGAAGGCCCTTTTCCATTCTAACATGACTGTGCCCCAGTGCACAAAGCCAGGATTATAAAAACAGGGTTTGATGAGTTTGGTGTGGATGAACTTGACTGGCCCGCTCGGAGCTCTGATCTCAGACCCATTGAGCACCTTTGGGATGGAGATTGTGAGCCAGGCCTTCTTGTCCAACATTAGTGCCTGACTTCATAAATGCTCTACAGAATGAATCGGCACAAATTCCCACAGAATCACTGCAAAATCTTGTGGAAAGCCTTCCAAGATAAGTGCATGCTTTTCTAACAACTCCATAAATTACATGTATTTGAACACAATGCTATCACAGTCCCTGTTGATGTAATGTTCAGGCAGCTGAATACTTTTGTCCATTAAGTATATATTATATTACTAAAAAAACCTAACACACTGAGTTAAAACAAAGCATTTTTGCATAATAAAAACTAAACCAATACACCATCAGTAACAAGCTCGTTCAAACTAAACTGAAATTTTAAACAAGCAGTAAAAGTGAAATAAAAATATTTTAAAAAATCCCATACTACTATAACCTTCAGTGAAAAAAAACCCTTCATGCTGTGTTACAGCATGACTTCTGTTCATTTAGAAAATTTGCCATCTCATTAATACGGTTTACATGTTTATGGCTCATCATTCTACAATAAACCTGAAGTTTTTATTCATAGGCATCGACACTGGTTAATGAATACATGTCAAAAACAGTTCTATGCTCCTATGTAAGTAAGGGCTGGGTGATATGGATGGGCCAAAAAGTACATCTCAATCATTTTTAGCGTAATGGAGAAACATGATATTTATCTCAATATATTTTCTTATTTTGTAAAGAAATGGCAAAAATAAAGTCAGTTCTAGGCAGGGTTAGTGCTGTTGCATCACAGCAAGGGAGTTCCAGGTCTGAATCCCAGTTTGGGCCTATCTGTGTAGAGATGGCAGTGGTCTCCCCTACATGGATGGTTCCCTCTGGGTACTTCAGCTTCTTCCCCCAGAACAAAAACATGCTTGTTAGGCTAATCGGTGACTCTAAACTGCCCGTAGATGTGCGTGTGAACATGCCTGGTTGTTTTTCTCTATTTGTCAGCCCTGTGGTTGGCTGCTGACCAGTCCAGGGTGTTCCCCACCTCAGCTGGGATTGGCTTCAACCTCCCAGGACCCAGAATGGAATAAGCTATGTAGTTAATGGGTGGATGTCAGTTCTAAGTCAAACTTATATGGACCAAATGCAAAATATCACACTTTTATTATCAGACAGCTGAAAAGTGTAGACATGTGTTGGGTATGTTCTCATTAAATTAAGCTTATTCTGCATTTGTCTTATATATTTTTGTGAAAGATTGTTTTCTATCTTTTTAGAAAACAAGACAGCATACAGATGGCCTTGTGGTTAGGTCACACTCCACATAGCAAAAACATCAGTGTTAATTTAACTCCCATAGTGTTAAATTCAACCCTTTTTCCACCTGGTTCGGAGTTAAATTCACATCATAGAAAGTGGTTGTATTTTAACTCCTATGAAATGTTAATGTTTAAAACTCATACATTAGAATACTTTTTTCATTGTGTTATTTCCTTTGGTTTCAGGTGTAAATTTGAAGCATTTGCTTTTTTAATTAATGGCACATTGCATTGTACTTTTCATACACTTGTGGCAGAATCAAGTATCTCCTGGCACAGATGGTGCTAAGAAACAAATCCAGAGCTAGGAAACACAATTTGATTTATCTCAGCACTCCATCCCTTGCTGAAACCCATCCTTTACCACAGAGAGTCATTAACTCAGTGGATGCATTCACTCATAGTGCAGAAGTGTCTAACATAAAAAAACAACAATCTACCAGAAACATGAGCAAAGAAACCCAAACAGTGATCAATGAACATCTACACACTCTTAAACATTTAAAAACACATCTAAAAACATATAAAACTCAATGCCCAATGGCATGATGGGAAACCCCCAGATTTGAAATGGCAGTGGGTGGAGGCAGCACAGGTTCAAATCCTCAATCCCAGCACTCTTCCTACACTATCTTGTGCCTTGTCCTCTCTGAATGAAGGCAAAAAAGCCCCCCCCCCCAAAAAAAAAACACAAAAAAAAACAAGGAGACCACCAGGTCAAGTTGTGGGAAGATTAGAAGATTTCGTTTCCCTGTGGGTCCTTGAAGAAGATTGGGGCGAGTGCTGAGTCAGCTACGTTTCACAGGCTCTCTGAGCTCCTTCAGTCTTTTAAAAAATTATCTCCAGTCAGCAACGACTACAGATAGCTTTTCAATTTGTGGGAAAATTGATGGTTAAGGAGCTCACTTGTCTGACAATGAATTGGCCGCAGACATGGACTGTATATAATTAGGAGTTTGTCCAGCCCCTCACTCCTCTCCAGCTCCAGACTCTGGTTCAAATATTTTCTCTTTTGGCTCCAGAAATCCCACACTGCAAGACCAAAGCCAAGCTCAGAGCTTCAGAAAGTCAGTCAACATAGAAAATCATGATGTCATGAAGGCCATTCCCACTGAATAACACTGCGGTTGTTAAAAAGAGTGTATGCATATGTTGCATAAGGACTAAGCTGGTCATAGTGACTCTCTCTCTGCTGCTGACGTCTTTTTCCCCCCTTTCCTCTCTTTAGATCTCCTGGGCTGCTCTGTGAAATCACAGACTCAGAGAAAATGTCACTGTTAAAAATGGAAAACAGAGGGACCTTCAGTCACATGAAAGGCGCTGGGTGTTGCTTTAGATTGTGCGCAGTCCAGAAGCTCGGCACAAAAACGTCCCCAATGAGGAAGTGGAGCCAAATTGCACCACAGCAGCATAAACGCTCCATAAAACCATGACTAAATTAATCCTATCACTGCGTTACATACCTAATTTCTGCCTTAAAGCGGTACTAACCAGCATGTGTTTTATGTGGATAAAAGATCTACTTTTAAATGTTTAAATTTACAGCCCACAGATACATCTGAGGCTGAAGCCAACTAGGAATGATGTACAACATGATGCACTTCAACAATACTTTCATTTTTTAACATCATAGGTCTCACCCTTTCTAAGAAAGATGGTTTTAGAGTGACATTATCATTCTTTTTAGCTTTAGTCTTGAATTAGAATAAGGATCACACAGACAATGAACTGTAGTTGCTCGGGCCTAGAGCAACATCAACAAACACTGCAGCCTCCCTTATTTTTTCCTCTCTATTTGATGTTTTTTCTGCTTTAATTTCAAGGTCAGCATGTTTGAGAAATAAGGAGACCTCTGAGATTAATGCAGCTCCCATTCAAAACCTAGTAAACAAGCCTAAACACCAGCTGAGCTCTCAGAAACAAGCGCGTGACAGTTAATCTTGCAGACTCTCTTTCCTATCAAAGCAGAGTTATAATGTGTTTTTAACTTGGGTCAAAAGGTTGCTGTGTTTTGGGGAGAAGGAGACCTCAGTCAAGACCTTCTGCAGCAAACTTAGACTAACGTCACGGTCACTGCTCTCACAAACTCGTGTTTTTTAGCTGGAGCAGGAAGCTAACTTTAAGGTCACACAGCAAATTCATTCAGTCACATCCTAGGAGACATGTCAAAGAAGGTACAGGAAGTCATTTCAGTCATTAGTTGTTAAGATAAATAAGTCAGAATGTAATTCACTGAGCAGCCAACTAACTGAGCAGCAAGCTTGTCTAAGGAGCTAACATGCTGTTAATTTGAGCTGGTAAGATCAATCCTGTCTGGTTAATGCAGTGGTAACCAAACTTTAAGCTGTAAAATTTCTCATGTGGTAAAAGGAAGGCGTGTGGCTCTCTCTATAATAAAATCATTGCAAAGGTGAAGCAGATAGTAAGATATGACTCAGCATACTTTCTTCTCTTTGTTTTCATTGAAATGCCTGTTGTAGATTCATGATGATACTGTATTCAGCCCTGCTGAGCCTACCTTGTCAATGCTTCAGGCCCTGGATTACTCTATATATCAATTAACAATAACAACATTTCAATTAAATAGTTAGGGCTGTCAGCAATAATAATCATGATTAACTTAGGTCCATTATAAGTGCGTTTTTTTTTAACCTCCTGAGACCTGAGCTGTGAAACCTGTTCAGAAAACATACAATTTTTCCCCAAAATTCCATGGAAATTCTTGAAAGATTTCGAGCAAATCTCTTCAACTTTTCCTTTATCCAAATGTCCCTAAAATGTATATACATTCCCAAAAATTCCATGAAAATGACAGAAAATTCTTCCATACAAATTCCTGAAATTACAGTAAATGTCTTGAGGATTCCAAGGGACACCACCACCTGAAAAATTCCCAAATATTAGCCAACAAATATCTCAAATTTTCATTAAAAATATCATAAAATTTCAAAGCAAATTCCCCCAATTACCCAAAGAAATTTCCAAAATTTCAATGAAATCAACAAAAAAATTCAAAGCTAATTTTCCCCCAAAATATCCAATGAAATTCTCCAAAATAGAGAAACATCCATCCGTCCATTTTCTATACCACTTATCCCATAAGGGGTCATGGGGGGGCTGGAGCCTATCCCAGCTGTCATTGGGCGAGAGGCGATATAGAAACATATCACAAAAAAAACCTAGAAAAATTCCAGCAAATTCCCCCCAAAAATCCTGACAATTCCTCATAAATTTTATGAAAATGTACTTGCATATTATCCCAGAATTTCAAGCAAGTTAATCTACTTTAATGGAAATCACTGACAGCTATCTAAAAATTCTAGGCAGACAGGCTTCGTGTTTTGCTGCATGCAGCTGCCACGAATGTTTGCTCTTGCTCTTCGTGAGTGTGCAGCCTGTTGGCTGTAGCTCCCTGCTGACACAGCCCTGTCTTTCTTAAGTTTTACTTCAACATTTCCTCCTACAAGTGACTTGATTCATCATCTAGAGAAAATGTGCTGTGAAAAATTCAGAATAAAAGCATTCTGTAAAAATGAATGGAATTTCTCCAAAGAAAGGCGAAACAGGGCTTTTACTGGGAAGAAGCACAAACAGTAGGTGTACTGTTTTTTTTTTTTTATCTTTCCTGTAACATATTGTATTTTGGAGACAGAAAGCTTCACTATAGTAGAAATTTAGAGAACAACTTTGTCAAACAGACACGCTTCAGGTTGTGGTGTTCAAGAAACAGATTGCAACCATATTACCACATCTACAAATGTAGACATATTTGCTACAACAAGGCCGTGAACCAAGTGGATGCATGGAAAAAATGGGCAAGCCCTTCATTCTCAAAACTGGCACATGAGATGTGCACATCAGGCACATGAAACGTACTTATGCAGGCAAGCAAAATGAAAATCAAGCTGTGCCGTAGTAAAGACATGCATCTCATATGCAGTCAAAAATTGGGCTAAGAGTTGCATTGTCTATGTATTTTGTTTTAATTAAATGTGAGGAGCAAATCAAGGTATTTTCAAAAAGTTTCTTGTGATAGAAAAGTGCTTGTAAAGTAATGAATTTTGTTCATTTTGCACCACAATATATACACGATGCAAATTAGATTTCTCCTCACCTGACAGGCCAGGTGGATTTGTTTCAAACATCCTTCTGGGAAACCTTCCATAGACTCTGCTTGGGATAGGACAGAGGCTTTGAAAGAACACTCGGAGGAGATTGGCTAAACGTTCTGTCTGTCACATCTTTGCAGGCCAATCAGAGCATCAAAACACGTGGCATAGCCATTACCGAGGTGCACCCCATACCGACGAGTAAACTCCATAGAGAACTGCATAGCGTGAACCGTGGCAACTATAGACATGTTAGTACATCACTTTTGTCATTTTTAAAAAGAAAAGAAAACAACTCAGAGCTGTTCTTTGTTCTTCTTTTAACAAAGAAATGTTGTTAAGTTCTGAGAAAAGTGGCGCTTTAGCACCATCCACTCTAATGTCTTCTGCCATAATTGCACAGGCCTCTTGTTGCTGTTTGCTTACGTTACGACTCCGCTGCGCCCGAAAGTACTGCCTGCGACCCCTAAAATACACCAGATATGTCTCCGCTCCAGCATGGCTGCACTGCAGTTTGGCTGAATGCCCCGCTGTCCGTTAACTCCCGCTGACTGCATTTGCAGTCTAGACTCAGGAGACCAAAGAGTTTCACGGTAGTTACAGAATCACACCTGGCTGTGCTAGTAGAAACTACTGAAGTGCCATAAAACGTAACAAACACAAATGAAGCTGTTGTTCTGAACTGCAGGACTAGGATGAACTTTCTTTGATTTCTCACTGTTTTGTCCTTTCATGTAGATTTTTCTGCTTCTACTTTGGGTCAGTTCCACTTTATAAATATATGTTTCTTTTTGCTCCTCTGACCTGTTGATTACAGGCTCTAATGCCCCATTAAGACTTTTTGTCAACGTAGTGAAAAGAAACACAGTCTGGCATAAGTCTGGCGTCAACACAGAGTATTTTATTCTGAAATTTAGCCAGATATTTTAATTTGGTTTCTGCGACACTTCCTGCCCCGTTCGATCTGCTCCGTGCTGAATTTATGCACAGAACTCCAGCGTCCGGCAGAAATAGAAGTCCAGCGTATCTGCTGTGGAGGGCTCAGGACTGCTGAAGCAGAGATGCAGAGCAGTGGAGGTGGTGAAAGCGCTCTCATTGACTAAAACTAAAACCTATCTGCTCCGTTACCATGCTGGAGCGGACCAAACACGTATCTGGTGTATTTTAGGGGTTACACCTGTCACTTTCTAACCAGGCCCAAACTGTTCAGATGGGAGCTCTGCTGTGAGGATACTCACTCTCACTGCTCATGGAGGCAGGTGAGGGAATTAACTCAGTGCAGAGTCAGGTGTGTGTGGCTGATTGGTCTTGATTAGGACCAGGTGTGGGAAGCTTACTTATACTCTTCAGCTCCATTGCTCTGTGCTGACTCTAATCTCACCATCAGAAGTAGTGAGGGCATCTCTCTACATTTTCTCATCGTTTCCTTGAATGTTAGTCAATCAAGCACTTCTAGAGAGTCTCCCTGTGTTTTCCCTGATCTATTTAAAAAGATTGCAGTGAGTTGATGCTGGATTTCTGTGTCCAGTCTTTCAGTTTTCTCGCAACACCAGTCTGGTGGCATTTGTGCATTTATTTCCTTAGGTGTGTTTCTCAGACACCCCAAGAATTTTAGTTTCTTATCAGCTGCTAGGCAGCCATGGTTTAGTTCCTCATTTTTACTCAGTGTTATTCAAAGGGGGAGCTTTTGGTTTGGGATTTCCCCCATTTTGTTTCAGTTTGTTCCCCTCTTCTGATTCTAGTGGTTACGCCTTTGGGGGTAACTTTAAGAAACCCGGGTCTGTGCTTTCCACTTTACCTCTCCCTGACACTTTGCAAGATGGATCTGCCAGTGAGAAACACTAAAATGGGTGAATCCATCTGCTTTACAAGGTCGGGTTTCTCCTACTTTTGTGCAAAATATGAGGAAATTGACTTGCACTAACTAAAGGGTATTTTTCATCAGTGAATGTCAAATGTTTGTGCTGCACTGGAGGCTTTTGTGCCCCAATTACAAAAAAGTAAGACTGATGATGTGGATTGATGCAAGGAGCACTAAATGCTACTGGGCTAAATATTACACACTGCACCTTTTAAAAATTGTGACCCAACAAGGGAGAACTGGTTGAATGATTTTGTGTTAAGAAAAGCAATTGCAACATGGTGTTTTCCAGGAGGGCTTGACAATTATTATCACAAATGAACTGACGTGTCTTATAATTCATAAATTCTCCTTAGAATTGCAAGAATCCGTTTAAACGTATTCCCATCATTTCTGAGCCCTCTCCTGGTTTTCTCCTGACTGTGTGCTGCCTCAGTACATAGTGTGTATCTATTTGTGTGTCTGACTGTGTATCGGTGTGCAGGGCTGACCAGCTGAGCAGCTCACTTCAATAAATCCCCACCTTTACTTAACAACTGCTGTAGAGGATGGCTGTACACAGCCTGTACTCTGTCTCAGCAGGTCATAAATCAGCTGTGGCTCGCTGAGGTGTGTCCCGCCTTAACTCTCAGGCTCAAACCGTCACCAAGATGTTTTTAGAGGACACAGCAGATTTGCTTCCTCCTCCTCTTCCTCCTCACTCTGATTAGCATTTCACTGATTCTGCTCTTTGCACGGAAAAGACAAGCAGCGGATAAACTCTGTGTGCCTCTGACCTGCTTACTATCGGGCTTAATTTCCACAGCCACTTTACTTCCTATTCTGGTCTTAATATTTTCATCAGGATCACTTTCCCTGGTGCTCTAAATTTGTACTGGTGCTGATCTTAATGCTGACTTGCAGCTAGCAGAACTTCCCTCATAAGCAGAAAAGTCATTCTCGATGAACTTTGGGAGACTTGGCATCTTTGACGCAGTAAAGTGATGCCCTTTCGTCACAAGCCTGTATTGATATTGCCCTCTTGCTCCAGCAGAGCATTTATTTGCAATTTGGCATAGATGATATTAATCTTTATCAATGTTAATAAGCAAACAGCAAGTTGGCAGGCGGCATGATTTGGCAGTCACTAGTCTGTCTGTAGGAAGTGCGAGCCCCTAGTGTGAGAGAACAGAGACAGAAGGACATGCTGCGCTACTAAATCTTTACTCCCTACATGCAATAAAAACATGCTGGATACATTTTAAAGCAAAGCAGTTGTAGTCGATTAAAATCTTTATTTTAGAGCACCGGTGAAATCCTTCAAACCAGAGAAAAAAGAAAACCTGTACATAACAAGCTTGGTAAAGCAGAGGCACACATGACTCCTGAGTCTGACCTTGAATCAGTAGGATGGTTGATCATTATGATTAGATTACAAGATGGAAACACTAACGGAGCCACTTTGTCATCCCTGAAGCTTGAAAGCATGTGATGCATGTGTGAGTCATGGCTACAACATATTACACATCAGCTCTCAAGACGAATGGCTGAACGCTGGAGCAGGCATGTTCTATTATGTCTGAGAAGGGCAAGACTTGAAAAGGCTGATGTGTTGTAAGAGGTCAGATGTTTGCATTTTCTCAGTAAGACCGAGCAGCAACCTTCAGGGCCAAGGATTCAGAGAGAAACTGCAGTTCCTAGAGTGGCTGGCTCCAACGTGGCTCAATCCCTACTCCTACTTTAACATATCTGCATGGGCGGAGCGAGGGGGTGGCTTATGGGGCTTCAGCCCCCAATATTTCTTAATAGCCCCAAATCTTTCCGGTTGGATGTTGTTTTGAGTACTATGTTGAATTAATACATGAAGAAATAAACAAAAAATGATTGGGCCATGCTGATCACAGCACAGAAATGAAATTTAGTAACTTCAATTTTAAAAGCAATTTAAAAAAAAAAATCAGATCTTTCTTTTACTTTTAAGAACGTATATACGGAGGAGGATTAGGGACATTCAATAAAAAAATTCTAATAAAAATGACCGAATTTGTTGACTTTTTTGCAGAATTAAAATAAAAATGCATGCCAATTTTTTGAATGGCCCTAATCCTCTTTTGTACCACTCACTGAAGTGTAAAAAATACTTTTAACATTGTTATGAAAATACAATTTTCAGCATATTTGTGAATAAATAAATATCTCCAACCCGAATTGTTGCTTTTTATGTGCTTTTTTTGAAAATGCAGAGCTCCAATTCTAATCTTTTTTACCAAATTCCTGCTCTATGCAATGTTACATTGTGGGAGGCAGAAGTGAAAATGATTGGCCTCCAGCATGGTGAATCATGATTTGAGAATGATAATGACACAAAAATGTTATCAATTAAGTATTTTTTTTTTTTTTATGTTGAACAACAATTTTTTTTGCCTAAATGATGTGTAGATTTGTTGGCATTTAGAATTTAATTTTTTATTTCAAAGTGCACAAAAAAGTGCATTAAACTGTCTGATAAGCAAAAAAAATTCTAGAGAAGTGCCTGCCCCTCTGCCATCTTTTGTTTGGGCTTAGCCCCAGATTTTAAACATATCTGGCTCCGCCCCTGTATATCCAGCTTACAACAGAAAATGTTTCATAGTTGAACATGAACGGATGATTTTATAACTCACTCATAGGTTGGACTGTGCAATGATTCAGTGTTGTAAAACCGCAAAAGCCCGAAAAGCTTGAAAAAATCTCATTAAAATGAGGAATTAAGACACTTGAAGAGTAACTAAACCTCAAAGATGTGTGCTTCATGAGATGTGACAGTTGTCGGTCAAGTCCATCTGTTGTGTTTTGTCACAAAATGATGGCCGGACATTTTCCTTCAGGATTTTCTGGTGCAGAGCAGAATTCATGGTTCCATCAATTATGACAAGTCATCCAAGTCCTGCAACATCTATGGTCAACTAATGCTAATGCATGTTGATCTTCTAAAAAAGCAAAAAAATCTAAAACCCCAATTCCAAAATAGTTGGGGCGCTGTTAAGCATGTAAATAAAATGATGCAATGATTTACAAACCTGACAAACCCATATTTTATTCACAGAACATAAACAACATTACCATTTCAAGAAAAATATCTAATTTTGAATCTGATGGCAGCAACACACTTCAAAAGAGTAAGGACAGGGCTATGTTTACATTGTGTAGCATCTCCACTTCTTTCAACAACAGTCTGTAAACCTCTGGGAAGCGAGGAGACCAGCTGATGGAGTTTTGGGAGAATAATGTTATCCCATTCTTGTCTGATGTTAACCTTGCAAAGCAGATGGATCCGCCCGTTTCCTTGTTTCTCACTGGCGAATCTGTCTTGCAAAGTTCCTGTCTGAACCATCTGGACCCGGTCAGAAAGTGACAGGACCAATCAGCGACGAGGGGCAGTACTTTCAGGCACGGCAGAGTCGTGACGTAAACAAGCAGCAACAAGAGGCCGGTGCAATTATGGAGGAAGACATTAGTGTGGATGCTGCTAAAGCGCCAGTTTTATCAGAACTTGATGAAATTTCTTCATTAAAAGGAGAAGAAAGAACAGCAGTGAGTTGTTTTCTTTTCAAAAACGACAAAAGTTGTGTACTGACATGTCTACAGTCACCATGGTTCGCATTATTCCTTGGTAGCTGCGCACGCGCACCTCGGTTGTGGCTACGTCACGTGTTTTGTGTCTCTGAATGGCCCATAAAGATGTGACAGACAGAACGCTCATCCAATCACACTCTGAGTTTTTTTCAAAGCCTCTGCCCTTTATCAAATGTTTAGTATTGAAGGTTTCCCATATGGCGTGTCAGGTTAGTCTGATGTTGGATTCTAGCTGCTCAATAGTTCTTGGTCTTTTTGCTTGGATTTTTGTTTTATGACACACCAGCTGTTGTCTACTGGTGAAAAGTCTGGACTGCAGACAGGCCAGTTCCGCAACCAGACCCTTCTGGATCTTGTTCACATGACTTCTTTGAGTGACACAGCTTTAACTTGCATTTCTTAATGGCACGGTGAATTTTGCTGACAGATAATAATTTCTGGAAGTGTTCCTGAGTATTCCAGAACAGAATCATGCCTGTTTTAATGCAAGGTCACATTAAGGCCAAAAGATCACTAGCATCCAATGCTGACTTTTAGCTTTGTCAGTTGCTCACAGAGATTTCTCCAGATTCTCTGAATCTTTCATAGATATTATGGACTGTAGATGGTGGGATATTCAAAGGCTGCACGATTTTACATAGAGAAACATGGCAAGTTTTTCACAGATTGGTGAACCTCTGCCAATCTTTACTTCATTGAGACTCTGCCTCTCTAAAATGCTCCACTTATACCCAGGCATGTTACTAACGTTTTACCAATCAACCAACTTGGTTGTGAAATACTCCTCCAACTGTTTTCCATTAGTGCCACTTACTTTTCCAGTCTTTGGTTGTCCTGTCCCTACTTTTTAGGGATGTGTTGCTGCCATCAAATTCAAAATGAGAAAGTATTTTTCATGATACAGTAAAATGTCTCAGTTTCAACATCCGGTATGTTGTTTCTGTTCTATTGTGAATAAAATTTGGGTTTATTTGTTTTGCAAATGATTGCATTCTGTTTTTATTTACATTTTACACAGTGTACCAACTTTTTTTGGAACTGGGGTTGTATCCATAAAGCAACTGATGTCAGGTTCCTATGGCTGCTTTTACAGCCTAAATAACTTAGCTCTTACAGCTAAATTACATTGTTTGGAGACTCTATGCAGCTGTGTTTTAATGCAGATTCATAGCTTATTTATGAATGATTGAGTCCAAACCTGCCTCATTCATTCGCCAGTTAAATATGTCTGCACTAGAGCTTGTTGAAAACTGGAAACAGCACGCAGTACTAGCCATGTCGAAGATGAATTAGGATGAAAGAGAACAACACTGCTGTGCCTTTTATTTACAAAGAACGGCGTGTTTATTTCACTGGAAATGTGTGATTTTCTCAGTACAGATCAGTTGGACTGATGGGGTTTTATGAGCTCGTGTCTCTCTGCCATTCACACAAGAACTTAAATAATTCAAGAAACAGTTCTACATCTCTAACACTCATTTGGCATGCATTTTGATTTTCATCATGAAAGATTTATCATCCCTGGAAATCACCAGGATCACACGTAGATGAATGTGCTGAAACGCTTGTGTTTGCCAGCATTTACAAATTTCCCAGCCTCCTCTGCGCTGGCAGAGTCAAAGAGTGTCAGACTCATAGTGGGCACATTCAGTTAATAGAAAATAAAACATCATTTAATTGTGAGCAGCAGAGCATTGCTTCTTCATTTCTCTGAGGCGGTGGGATCCGTGTTTGATCCTAGATCATTATTGCAGCTGTCAGTGACTCGGCAGCCCCTGACACCAATCAAGTTCCTGCTCAGACTTAAATTTCAGGGACTTGTACTTTCATATTAGTCTGATGAAAAATTATTAAACTGAACCTGGAGCACTTATGTCCTGCTGCTATCTGAATCCTCCATTCTCAGGCAATCAGAGAGGGCAAAAGTGCACACATTCACCCAAGAAGAAATTCAAATACCAGTGTAGGCAAAAGTAGAGGGACTGATTCAGTTAAGGTTGAAGTAAAAGGAACGGACTGAAACATACACAGTTATAAGAAGTCATCTGATTGATATTTCTACAGTACTTGTTTATCTGCAAAGCTTACTCCCTCAATACTCTTTGGCAGAGTAATGAGGGAGTCTGGGTTTAGTGGATGCAGGGTGAACGTTACCTTCGTGACTGCATTGTGCAGGCTGTGAAGTTTGGTCGAGACAGGATAATGGTATGGGGCTGTTTTTCAGGGTTTGGGCGATGCCCCTTATCTCCAATGAAAGCCAGTCTTAATGCTTCAGCATGCCAGGACATATTGAACAATGTTATGCTTCCAACTTTGTGGCAACAGTTTGGGAAAGGCTCTTTTTTTTATTCCTACATGACTGTGCCACGGTGCACAAAGCAAGGACTATAACGACATGGTTTGATGAGTTTGGTGTGGAAGATCTTGACTGGCCCACACAGAGCCCTGAGCACCTTTGGGATGAAGTGGAATGGAAATTGCGAGCCAGGCCTTCTCAACCAACATCAGTGTCTGACCTCATAAATGCTCTACTGAAGGAATGGGCACAAAGTTCCACAGAAACACTCTTGTGGAATGCCTTCCATGAAGATTGGAGACTGTTATAGTTGCAAAAGGTGGACTATTTCATATTAAAGTACATGATTGCTTTTGACCATATTGTGTATAAGCTAGTGGTTTTTACCTTTTGTACCCTCACAAACATCATTTTGAAAACACACCTTTATGAAATCTCCTTTCAGAGTGATAGTGAAACTGTTTACAGCGATGGTATATAGATAGTGAAAAAGGAGTTTTGGCCATCTAATGTAAAGTAATATTTATTAGATTACTCACTAGCCTTGAGACTGTGACTCATGGTCAAAGGAGCTGCTGTAAATACTGTAACTCTCTTCTCTGGCTTTGAGTTGTATCTCTGTAAAAGCTCTGGTTTTTCAGTGATAAACATTATTTCTGACAAGTTTTTCGCAAAGCCCCCATTTTTTATGTTGTGCAAATGTTTTTAAATTGAAGCAGCCACATCAGCTTTACTGAACTAAACAGGAGAGAAATGAAACCTAAACCCAAGCAAGCTACAACACTGTGAACTGAACACTAGTGATGTGTCTCTTTTCAGTGATCAGGGTCATTTGGCTCAGCTCAGCAAAAAATAGCTCCTCATTCAGGTACCAGTTTGGCTCCATTGACCTGCCAATTTTAGTAATGTTATAAAATATCAAATGTGATATGATATGGTGGCAGGTATTTTACTCCAACTGTTTTTAAAATTAATGAAAATATCATGTAATTATTTTTCAAAATTCTACTGTGTCTCCAAAACATCTTTTGGGTCAAAGAAAATCTGCTCCCTGGCTGGGATGTATGACACACCAGACATAAAACATTAATATTACACCATCAAACATGAGTTCTTAATGCATGGTGTACCTCTGGTAGATTATAAAAGATCATCCCTACTAATTAATCAAATAACACACAATATATATAAAAATTATAATGATAATAGTTATAATAATATAAAATGGCTCTCAAACGGGATCTGGCTCTTATCGTTCATGTAAAAGAGCCGGCTCTTTGAACCGGCTCGTTAATGAACGACCCATCACTATTGAACACTCAGACTTATAAAAGCATCTCTCAGTGATTGTTTGATTTGTATTTGGCATAGCAGGTGTGTTTTAGAGGGAGAATGGAGTAGTAGCACTTGAACGTGCATTTGGTTTTCTGATGCCTTGACCTTTACTGCAAAGAGGGGGAAAAAGTTGTGATTTTAATGTAAGGATACAAGTCACCTAGAAGCTAGAGAAGTAAGCCTGGTTTAAAAATCTTCAAATCTAAGGAGCAGAAAGTGCAAGTGGCTTTAATAAAGTAGGAATAGCATTAAAAAGTACATAAGTAAACAGATCCTCCATTGAACAAACAGCATGATTCTACTAAGTGACTCTCTACTCTGCTTGTGATGCCTTTAAATCTAGTGAATCCTTAACATAAAGTACAGTACATGTAATGTCCCAGACTACCATGAGCACAGGTCTGTACTACCTAATATGTATAACATGGAAGCTTATCACAGGGATCTGAGGGCGATAGTGTTTCAAAAGCACCACCTGGACAGGTGTGTTTACTTTGGGGAATAATACAGGAGGGCTTTACGAAGCTAAGCTTTTATGCAAACACTGACTGTGCATACAGTACGAGATAATAGGAAACACAAGGACGTACCCTTTAGATCAATCAGGGAGAAGCCATCAGTCTGATGAGAGAACGACTGCTGTCACATGAAAGGACAAAATCTGTTTTTACTGTTTGCAAATCAGGGATAAAACCCCATGAATCTTATCTTATTTTTTCTGATTATATGCTTTAAATTCACTTCCTTATCTGTAAGACTGCACAGCAGTGCTATTTATGCATGCTGGAGTCTTTTACAGTCTTTGAAAAATCTACAAAGATGAAAAAAAGATCGAAAAATGAAACAAACAAGAAATAACAGTTGGTGCGGATCCAAAGACAATGTGGCATATTGTTTAGACAATAAATCAATGGAGACAGCAGTAGAGTCATCAATCCTCCAGGCTCTCTTTGCTAGTGAATCAAGTACTGAGATACAATTGAAAACACAGAGAGGATTCACTCCAGGGGCTGAAGAAATCAGAAAAATCAGTGAGAGAACATCTTTTCTGCCTGTTTTTTTTATTTCCCAGGTCTGTGTTGCTCTTATCTTTTCCCTCCTAACAGTGTAAATGACTGAGCTGTAATTTATACCTGCATTGACTCAGAACTCCTCATTCAATTATTTCTAATTATTGCACAGCCATGTGTAGCACAAAAAGACTCATTATCAAAGCTCTGACATGCAGAACAGACATTATTAACGGGTTGCACGATTGTGTGTGGGTGAGATGGAGTTGAAATTTGGAGCGTCCTTGTTTTCTTCCACAATCCAAAATATTGCATGAAAATGCTTCAGGTGTTTTAAAGATATTACCCTGATTAATTAAATACCTCTGGATATTTGACTTAAAATAGCAACAAAGTTTAGGGTCCAACTTAAATCCATGTGCAGATAGACCTTAGAAATAATCTGGAAATCTGTCAAATACTGTTCTTTAGAGTTTGTTTTGTCATTGAGACTGTGTGCAAGTACCAGATCAAGGGTTTAAATGACATCTTCATGGCTCTTCACATAAGCGTTGCGAGTGACACTGGTCCTCGTTTATCAGTCTGGTGTAGAAACCAGCCTAGATTTGGGTGTAGAATTCATCTTATGGCAAGGTCCATGTGTGATTTATGAAACGTGCATGTCTGACTGGTCACAGCATACAAATAAGAGGCCAATGATAAATGCAGCAGCTACTATTGATCCTTTTAATAACATGCTCCTGTATACTCATAGTTATGCCGGTCTCGCTCCCAGAGTTTCCTGGTCTATGAAGTAAAAGAAATGAGATTCTGGTGTTTGACAGCCTGAAAATTAGAAAGAAAGGGAATTAAAACATCACATCTGGAAGTAAATCCCTGCAGTGGATAACAATACTGTTATGTTGCTCACAACCTCCATTCCAGTTCATCCCAAAGGAGCTCAGTGGGGTTGAGGTCAGGGCTCTGTCCGGGCCAGTCAAGTTCTTCCACACCCAACTCATCAAATCATGTCATCATGAGGGAAATCCATCTTGAAAGCTTTTATCTGACACACTGACCAATGAGCATCATTTGAGGAGAATGAGGCCATAGCTAGGGATGGCACAATTACCCGTTTTCACAATTAATTGTGGTATTAGACTTTACGATTAGTTAATCATAACGTTTCCTAAATACCGTCAATTTCCAGAAAAGATTATGCCAGGATCCATGTTGGTACGACATCACAACTCGCCCAGCATGAAAACAAAGTTACACAACATCTGCATGTCACTGTAATAGGTTCGTTACCTTTAGTTGTCGGTGCAAGCTGTTTCTAGATCGGCGCTGCCAAGTTCAGACCTGCTGTGCCAACTCAATGTAAGTAGATGGTATTCCAGCTTTCCCTCATCAAACTCATCAAATACACAATCCAACAACTCCAAAACGCTCTCGTGGACAAGTCGTGACCTGTACATTCACCACGTAAACCAATAGGAGGCCCCTGCCTCCTATTGGTTTACAGTTGGGTGGGCTCTTACTGCAACCTTTCGCTCTTTGCTCATTAGAGATGGTGTCACATCATGGTGGAGAACTCCGGATGAATGGCAGAAGTGATTTCTGCATAGAGAAGCACTATTAGAATGCCAAAGTTTTGTGCAGTTGATAACTGCTCACCTTTCAAATTGCAAATCAAAGTTTTAAAGCTCACAGAGGAACGGTAGCTGGCAGATTTTGATCATTTGGCTTAGCTCAGTAATAGGAGATGGCGGTTTGGTTCCTAAACAGCTCTTAATGTGGTAAATGTTTGGCTTTTCAGATGAAAGAAAAAGAAAAACGGAGGAAAGAAAACTGGCACTCATGGGAGCTAGCAACCTTGTTTTACATTAAAGGTTCATTCGTGAGTGACACGTCATTAGTCAGTCTCTTGCCCCACAAGGTTTAGTGTATAACTATTCCATTTAAAGCATGCTAATGAGAGGCATGGCTAGCCTCTTAGTTCAGTACAAGTATGCTTAAGACTCTTGTCTGCCTTACCTGGATAGATGAGTAGTAGGGGGTCTGCAGGACTGAGACAATTGTGATACTGATCAACTCCACCTTAAATGAATGGGTTTACCCATGGAAAAATCACTTTTTATATAGTTTAGGGACCAAACTTTTTGTATGTAGAGAAATTGTCTGATGATACAGCTTTAGTGCACTAACTTTCCTATTCATTTATAACTTGTGTTCTTCACTTCCTGCCCCCATCTGTCATTCATGCTTCATTGGATCACGTGACTGCAAACATCCAATACTTAGCACTGATTTCCAATTGTCAAAGAACAAAAATACTAAGACTAGAAAAGATTTGATATGCAAACATTATGAAGTTGAAAATTGCCATAAGTTTTGCAGTGATTAACTTGTGGTAATGTTATGTTCCACTGTCATGAGTGACATAATTGTGACACACCATGTGCACTGGTAGTGGTACAGTACTTTTGGGGTTTAACACCTCATAAATAAGTAAGCTTATTAAATTTTTGATATCTAATATGAAGCACTAAAAAAGAGTTGCATGTTTCAGATTTAGGCTCTCGGCGGTTATAAGTGGACTCATCACAGCCACATCTGAAATGTTCCTTGTCATGTATCTGACATGTTCTTCATTCATGTTTCTGTCGTGCAAAGTGTGAACGTCCCTATTATTATCCAGCCTACCATTAATCCTCGCAGCTCTTCAGCAGATGGTGTGGTGATGATGTCTCGGGTCTGGCCACGTTTCTGCTTCCTCAGCCCTCTGTCCTCTCTGCAGACCCCCGCCACGCCTCCCCGTGACTAATTATTTCCTGTTCTCTGCAGAAACACAGTCATCAGAGGGAGGTGGCGTTCTCTGTTGCAGCTTCTATCAGGTCAATATAAGACTATTCCCACCAGTGTGACATGCTTGGTTTGACTTGGAGCTTGTTTTTAAGCTCATTAATTGGGGACATGAAGTGGCAATAGGAGGCAGAGATTTGATTTTTTTGTGTGTGCAAAGCAGTTGTACAATAAATCTTTGGGTTCATTTCAGACCATCTGGGAGTTCTGTGCCCTCAGTGAGTCTGAGTGACCTTCAGATTCAATAGAGACCAGTGAATGTACTGCTCACGTCCTTCACTCAGACTCAGGAACATGCCCTGCATAACCCTGGAGTCTCACATGGCTTACAAGGATCTGCATGTCTGCTCCTGAATACAATAACTGTATCTATTAATCCTCATTGACTTTATCGATTCCATTATCATCGTCTTAGATGCAGGCTTTTCTAACCAAAGTGAAATGTCCTCGGCTTTGTGATAGTTGGCCTTGTGAGGTCAGAGTCCAGGAAGAGGAATCAATAGGCCTATATTTGTTTTAGGATACTTTTTCTAAAAGGAGTCAAACTAGTATTGATCAAGTTTGATACACACCAGACTCCAAGGTGAACTCTTTTGAAACTCTACACAGGCGGACATGAAAATGTATGTATTCTTATTCATTAAATCATTACGTTATTACTTTATCTCCACTTATACATGGAGGATGGATATTCACACATAGAAATAATGTGAATAACCTCCATTTTCACGTGTTTGGATCACTGTGATAAAACAAACTGCTGTTGCCAAATTCAGTTATCACAGCACCGTTACCAGGGCCAACCATAAGGTGGGAAAAAGACAGGAACTTTCTAGAGCCCCACATGGGGGACCAATAGAAGTCAGCAAAAGCATGGCTCGTTGTAAAGTTAAGCTTCTATAACCGTATTTTATTTTCTACTTAGAGGGCTATTTCGGTATTTTTGAAGTTGGGTTGTATTAGGTACTTGGTGATGGTAGGTTGAGATGCTCAAGGCAGGTGCTGAAACCTCCCTCCTGTTGTTACACTCATTTGCTCCGTATGGAGTTCCTTGCACTAATACTGCTAAACAGGATTCGTGATCCGCTGCTCCAACACCAGCGGCCTGAACAGATGGGTTTTACACCTAAAAGGTCTATGGTAGACCACATCCTGGTATTTCGCGTCCTCACTGAGCGCTTACAGGAATTCAGTAATGGGCTGCTTGCAGCCTATTTTGACTTCCAGAAGGCCTTCAACTCGGTGAGTAGAGTTATCTCCTGGAAGATTCTGGAGCTCTGCGGGATCCTGCATTTGCTCATCCAGCTTCACCTCAGACTTCTTCCCAGTTAATTCTGGGGTGAGGGGTGCATCTTAGCACCTACGCCATTTAGTACCTGTATGGACTTGAAAATGGGGTGGGTAACAGAGGCAGCAAACTGTGGAGTGTCATTTGGCGATGTCTTTGCTGATGATGCCGTTGTCCTTGTGGAGACTGTAGATGTCCTTGTAGGGCTCTTAACTTACTGAGAGAGGAGGCTAAGCATTGTGAATGTACCCTCTGCTGGGAATTTGGGGATGCCTTTAAATGCTGCCATCTAATCTGTGTCTGTAACTGGTGAAAGCGTGGGAGTTGTAGATCAGTTTGCCTACCTTGGAAATGTAATCCATTGATCTGCTGACTGTGAGGCTGAGCTCAACCGTAGATTTGGACTTGCACTCAGGGCAATGGGTTCACTGAGCAAGACAATGTGGCATTGTGAGGCCTGGACATTGACTGATGGCCAGAGCCACCAACTGGACTCCTTTGCGACAACTTCTTTTCAGCACATCTTTTGGTATCACTGGCAATACCATGTGTCTAATGTTGATGTGCTCAGGGGAGCAAAGATGGGAAGGGTCAGCTGCTTGATACAAGAATGGCAGCTGCACTTTTACGGGTACCTAGCGTGCTGCCCCAGGCCTGATCCAGCTCACCGCATACTTTGTTCCCAGGACCCGTTGGGCTGGTCCAGCGGTGACTGGGTGTGTCATAGAGGGGGCAGCTTGGGGGATACCTGGAGATGGGGCGTGGGCCTGGAGGATAGCCAACAGGAGGCAAAAGCACTGCAGGGCCAAAGTGCCGCACTACAAGTGCCCCCATACCTGACCTGGCCTGGTAGTAGTGCCATGAGCATCCAGTGGTTTCAGTGAGCATTGTCCTCAAACAGGACACACTAGAAGAAGCTTAGCTAAACAGCATACCAGATGGGTACAGTTTATCTGTGTAATTTAATGAGTTTTAGGTAAAAATGGGCCAAAAATAAATGCTGGCATAATTGTGCGCTATATCTGAAAATTTTGAAGCATTTTGATTTCCACCTAAAAACCCTTGTATTTTGCTATTTTGCAATGCAAGCTTCAGCTACCAGCCATGTGCTTTTCCATCTCAGCATTTCTAAACAGAAGTTTGGGTCTGCGGGCTTCGTCAGAGGAAACTACAAGTTGCTGAGCTAAGACAAACTGAACTGAGTGATTGATACTGTGGACACCAGAGGATACTTTAATGAGCTGGAGTCCACTGGGGAACTTCTACAGATAGAGACTCAGTGGAAACAAAGAGGGGAGAGATACTGAAGTGGAGACTGGTTAGCAGGCAAGATCTGACTTATCTCTTGGCATAAGTGTGGAAACTGTGAGCCCATGAGAGCTACTGTTGTCATGAGTGGGAATTTTTAAAGGACTTTTCTGATCAGGGGGTGGCGGCTCACAGGCACCTGCAGTCTGCATCACACACTTTTTCCTTCCATTCAAGTTTCTATTAATATTAATATATGGATGCAGCATTCTGTGAAGAGCCAGCTTCTTTAGCAGTAACCTTCTGTGGCTTACCCTCCTTGTGGAGGGTGTCAATGACTGGGCAACTGACCAGTCAGCAGTCTTCCCCATGACTGTGTAGCCTGCTGTTCCACACAGAGATCATTTAAAGGCTCTGGAAAACTTTGCAGGTGTTTAAAGTTCATTCACTGATTATAGTGATTATAGAACTTTTTCACTTTATTCTGATTTATGAGATGCTGAATTTTGAGCTTTACAAGCTGTAGGCCATAAAAATAAAGACAATAGATATTTCACTCAGTGTGCAATGAATCTATATGATATAAAGTTTCACTTTTGGAATTGAACTACTGAAATAACCTTTCCGTGATATTCTAATTTATTGAGATTCACCTGTAATGCATTACTTTTGTAACAGGCAATATGTATTATTATTATATTAAATAAATATCTACCCAAACACTGTGTGCTTTGCACATTTAAACTATTTAATTACTGTCAACACATCTACTTTAGAGAACTAAACCCTTATTCCCATGACAAAGTTTCTCCAGTGTTGTTTGTAATTTGTAAAACACCATTGGTGCAGTGATGGGCTTTGGCCAAAGTTTATTTTAAGTAATTCCCTTACAAACTGCCCTGATGCCCTAAATATTCACTAGTGCAACCATTGTGTTTCTGTCTTGAATAAATGCTATGAGTGTTGTTTTTCTAGAACCTGTAGTCACTTCCCTATAAGGCTTTCAAATGTTTGTACTCTGCTATTTTTGATGTGTGTTTTAAACCAACACAATCTCTGCTATTTTAACAGTTGATAGCATTGTACAGTATTGAAGCTAGAAAAAAAAAATCTTCAGTTGCATTTTGAATTAAAAGGTCATGCGCACTGTCTAAACTGCACAATTACAACTGGCAACATTCTGCTAAAGTATGAGTGCTTTTTTGTTGTCTTGGTATAGAAAAAGTTATCTTTATTGTTTGTTTATTAGAATCATATCAGAAAGTTTCTATTATTGTGACAACCCTACTCCTACATTAAAGCACAGCGGTGCAGTGGTAAGCATTGTTGCTTACCACTAAATATGCCTTCTACATATTTAGATATTAACTTGCTATACTTTTTCAGGTTTATTTATTTGTGTATTTCAAGTTGAATTCTTGTACATTTAGAGCAAAGCTAACTGGAGTCAAACCCCTTACTGTGTAAGCATATTTGGCCAAGAAGGCTGATTCTGGTTCTGTTTCATATATCCATTGCATGTTTCTCATTCATCTGGAAAACCTCAACCTTGCAAAGCAGATGGATACACCCGTTTCCGTGTTTCTCACTGGCGCTTCCATCTTGCAAAGCTCCCATCTAAACTGTTTGGGCCCGGTTAGAAAGTGACAGGACCAATCACCATCAAGGGGCAGTACTTTCGGGCACGGCAGAGTCGTGACGTAAGAAAGCAGCAACAAGAAAAAAAAACACTGAGTTGTTTTCTTTTCAAAAACGACAAAAGTCGGGTACTGACATGTCTATAGTTGCCATGGTTCATGTTATGCTGTTCTGTATGAAGTTTATTCCTCGGTAGCAGCGCGTGCGCACCTCAGTAGCGGCTACAACGTCACATGTGTTGTTGCTCTGATTGGCCCACAAAGTTGTGACAGACAGAACGTTCATCCAATCACCCTCCGAGTGTATTTTCAAAGGCTCTGCCCTTTCCCAAACGCCGTCCATCAAAGGTTTAGGTGGAGGTAACGTGTCAGGTTAGGAAAACCTCCCATATAAAGCATTTTGGAAAGGCAGGGCTTTTCAGAAATTCTTAGCAGGTGATTAGACAAATGTTCTGTCTGTTAAATTCATTACATGCTAATCAGAGCAACAGGACAAATGAGGTAGCAGACAGGCTAAACAGACAGGCACTGTTATAGTTTATGAACAGCGGAGCTTGTTGGTGGATAAAACTCATTCCGAGGCTGGTCAGGAGAAGTGCAACAACATCTTCTCTGCTTAGAAAAGCTTTCTAAGCTCTTTGTTCTCATTTTGATACAAGAAATGTGTTCCAGTTCTGATAAAACTGCTGCCATGCTCTAATCAGTACACCAGTGGCCATTGCTGTCGGCTTCCAGTACAACAAAACCACACCTGCAGGTACCGTCTCACGCTTCTCAAATCATGCTGATTGGTCAGGTCCTAGCACAACCCTTTCAGACTGGAGCTTTGCAAGATGGATCTGCCTGATGACAGACAAGGAATCTGGCCAATGTGTCTACTTTGCACAGTTAAATCTTGAATTGATGTGTTACTTTTAGTCTAAAAATGAAAATATTGTGAGTCTTTTTACGATTTGTCTTGGTGAATTGACAAAGTATTTCACTTTAGCTGTTATGATACTCTGATTTTATGCTTATTGAAAAATAACTTCTTCTCCTTCATTGCTAGGGAACACACAGCTCTGGAATAGCTCACAATAAAATCTCTTGCCTGAGGTAATTTCACCCAGTGCCCTTTATAGGTTAACATTTAATAGCCGCCGTTAACTCAGCTGCACTGCAGACTCTCCAGATAATGAAGTGTGTGTGGAGTGTGGAAGATTTTGTGCACATTTCCTCCACTCACAGCAGCTGTTGTTATAGATTTGATGAATGATTACCACTGAGAGGATTTCAAAGTGTTTCAAATGAAAGAAGAGTCCATCAATACTTCTATTAACAGCAAGCTCGCTAATTTGTGCTATTTGTTTGCATCCTGATTTTACTACTGAACTTAATGAGCCATGATCATTTCCCATTGGTTTATAATGAGACCTTTTAATCTAAATTGTGTCTGATTGCTGCAAAGCACGTGTGGGTTAAACTTGACCTAAACGCTTAAATCCCTAACAATCTATTTTTGTCTCCTTGTGCTTTTAATTTCCCAGCAGTCTAATAACCATTAGAGCATCGTCTTCTTCTTCTCTTAAATCTGTCAAACGGTAATTAATGGAAACTGATGGCACCCTTTTCATCATACTCCTTCTGCTCAAATCTCAAGTGTGTAATTATGAGTGCAAGAATCATTAGCTATTAGAGCATTATTTCCATAATACAATCTTTAATGTAATAAATAAATAATCTTCCAAGGCTTTGATTTAATGGGATTAAACCCACATTTGATTTCCTGCTTTATCAGGTTCTGCTGAATAAAATGACTCATCTGAGGTCAGCAGCAGGATCACTGGTCTGGACTGGTGACTCCAGTAGTAACAATTAAAGAAATTTAAATGACAAAGTGTTTTATGTTGAAAGTCCCTTGTGTGTGGGGATATTCACTGAAAGCTTTGCTCGACACCAATTACTGCCCCGGATGAAGCAAAAGTCCTGGAAAGTTACCCAAGGGGGGAATCCTGTGACATTTATTAAAACCACTTTGTATAAAAAGTTAAAACTACTTTGTGAAAAACTGATCAAACTGTCGCTGTACCAGTGATATGGCATTATAAGCAAATGTAGCTGAACAAAAAGTACATCTTGTATTAGCATAAAGGTTCAATTAGGGATTAGTCGATGAAATCCTGCACAAGCTGACAGATTTTAAAACTTAGCAGCAGTGTTGAAAATGTGAGACCCAACACAATAGGCCCGACCATTATACCACCGTGGACTGTGGTGACACTGTATTCACATACATGCACTTTAACGTGGAGTTTTGTTCCAAAGGTGCTCAGGGCTCTGTGTGGGCCAGTTAATTCTTCCACACCAAATGCATCAAACCATGTTTTATAGTCCTTGCTTTGTGCACTTTGGCACAGTCATGCGGACAAGAGGGCTTTCCTCAAACTGTTGCCACAAAGTTGGAAGCATAGCATTGTCCAAAATGTCTTTGTATGGTGAAGCATTAAGATTGGCCTTTACTGGAGATAAGAGTCCAAGCCCAAACCCAGAAACAGTTCACATCATTATTTCTCCACCAAAGTTGAAACAGTGAAGTCAGGCAGGTAACATTCTCCCTGCATCTGCCAAACCAAGACTATCTCCTCTGACTGCTGATCAGAGAAGGGTGATTTGTCACTCCACAGAACACGTTTTCACTGCTTAGTTATTTTATATCGTAGTGTTAGAGGGGCGGGGTCATTCCCCGCTGTGGGCTCATGATGTCACATATTGGCCCCGCCCAAGTTAAACTAAGCCAGGAAAGAGGTGAAAAACTTTCTAACAGTCTAAATCCAAAATTCAGTCACATGTGGATCTCAGTGTTTTCACATGTTTACAGCAACCAAATTCCAATAGTGTGTTATGATACATATTTGAATTTCACTTTACAGGGTCTTTAAAAGAATTTTAAAAAACCTTTATTTTAGATTTTTTTTCTATGGAAGGCCACTGTGTTATGAACCACCAGGCCAAATTTCAGTCATGAAAAACATCTCTAAGTTTATAAAAGCCTCAAAAACATGACAAATAAGGCAGTGAAATCTGCTCTAGGATGGCATGGGCTGGTCGGTTGAATGAGCTGAAGCCATGCTCACTCACGAAAATAGATACAGATATTTCAACACGATGAGAAACAGCTGCCTGTTTTCTTACTGAGCAGTGGGATAAAATGGCAATGAAATTTAAAAGAGAATGGAGAGTATTTATCCATGCCTTATAACCTGTTTTACCAGTGTTTTTTGACTAGTTGACTGGTTTGAATTTAATTTAACCAGTGAGGAAATTAATTGCTAAGACCAACCCTAATGTAAACACAAACTCATTGTCAGAAGCTTTTGTTTCTAATGCAAACACAGCTGTCATACAGATGCACACAAAAGCTTCTGTTTTCTCCCTGTCTCCCTCTAAAACTGGGCCTTTGGTGAGCCACAAAATACTGCAGGAATAAATTCACAGAAAAACATGGGGTACGTTTGAGCTGTCATACAACATTTTCACATGATTTAACATCAGACTTCATTTCCTCAGTAAAGGTCCTGTGTTGTTGGGCCCACATGGACCTTGAACTCAGGAACAAGAAGACTTCTGTTCCTTATCTCCCTATTCACTGGAAAGTAGAAAGAATATCAGCTGTGGTTTTTATACTGTCCATCAGTCCGACACTGACCTTCCAAAAAACAGTGTTCAGGCTGAAATACCCAATCAAGAAGTTAGACTCAGCCAGGTTACTTCTAGAATTGCATGTCAACAACTTTACTGAATTTCTGTTATATAGAAAAAAAGAAAAAAAAAAGAAAAAAGAAAGAAACCTCTGACTAATGTTTCTTCTGGGCATGTTTTCACAGCGGTCAGGATCAAAGAAACTGATCCGGCTGATCAAAGCAGAATTCAGACAGCAACAACGTTATATAAACAACTTTAACTGTTTTAACTTTAAGTCATGAATTAACCCTTTAATGGGCAGCTACTCAAAAAAATGTACATGACGAATCAGTCTTGATGGAAAAGGGTTTTGAGTCAGCCATCTTAGTCATGGCAAGATTCCTATTTGGTGCCCCCTGCCCCCCAGCACTTGATAGAAGAAAAAAAATCATATTTGCACTGTGAAATAATAAACATGATTTCAGTAGAGACCTTACATTATGATTTAATATACCTACAATGTGCAAAGGTTTGAGGGCATTAGTGGGTCTATTAAGACCTCATGGGGGTCTGGGGGTTTGTTTTGATAAAGCACTCTGTTTTGATACTATTTTATGCACTCAGGGCACTTCATTAACAATCAAATTAATCTCTGAAAATTTTAAATGTATGCCTCTAATTTGCGATACAGTCATTATCATTTAACCTTCATTTTTAACATTTCTGTGCATTTCCTTTAACATTAGTTCATTATAATACATAAATAGTAGAATTCTTGTTATTGTTGTTACTTTTGGCTTTCTATCTTATTGACAGGTAGGGATGGGTACCCAATTCAGTACTTTTATAGGTACCGACCAAATTCCACTGGTAATCCCGAGTATTGATTCATGTAAATCAAACAGTACCATATTTCGGTAACTAAACACATCTTTGTGACTGTGAGGCAGTGGAATAGTAGGTGGGTTTCCACGCCGGACATGAATGCCACATTACATGAGAGCATAATAAGTAGCAGCTTGAAGCGAGCATGGCTGATAGGAAGACCTCGTAGGTATGGCTCCACTTTTTAAAATCTGATTCAGATTACTCTGCAGTATTTGTGGCGAGAAGTGTAAGGCTTGCCACGGCAAAGCTTCTAATCATAGGAAGCGTTGTGAGGACTGATGATTTAAAACAGCACCCGCTACTTCCTTCTCACTTGCTCGCTCATCCCCTCCTGTTCTTTCTCCCTCTCTTGCACTGAAACCTCACTTTAGACTGCGTGGTGTGTGGATATCAACCATGGAACTAAAACATATAAAGGCACAATTTGTTTCACCACACCCGCCTAACAGACCGGCTGAAACAATTTGCCACATTCTGTGAATTTTTGCAGTGAATACAAATAGAACGCAATGGACTCAGTGTGCTTAGATTGGGTGCGTGACGTTTATTTGGATTAAGGCTCAGTTATGCTTTCTACGTGGACGGCCATGTGATTGGTTGATCAGTGTGGAGATGGCTCTGCTCTAACCTGAGAAAGTTGACATGTTAGTGTTGTTGAAAAAAAACTGCATTAGGATAAAGATGAGCAGTACATGTACGTCATGTTAGAAGAATTAGTTTGTTCACTTTCATTTGTAGTTTGTAATACTTTCATTTTTAAAATATTATACCTTTATTTACTTTGACTTGGTTCTCCATTTCTAATTTGTTTTGAAGTTATTCATCGTTCATGGACCCAAACACACTTTTTTCTGAGAGGGGAAAGGAGATGAGTGGGTGGTAGTAGGGCTGGGTTTTAATTTGTGCAACATAAAGAAAAAACACTCTGTAGTTACAGTAGTTTAGGATTTCATGTTGGAGTAATTTGTAAAAACATTTGTGATGTTACATTACAAACGGTGTTTGATGTTGTTTTGATATATTTGATATTTGGTTGCATTTACATATTCAGAAATAAATATCTAAAATGTAGAACTTTTGAGATTTTCTAAATAAAATGAAATAACATTTATAATCACATAAACTGAAATCAAAGTACTGTAAATGTGCACTGTAAATGAGTACTGTTGTGTACTGGTACTGATTCACAGGTACTGGGCTAATTCAAATGCAAAAGGTACCCATCCCTATTCACAGGCACTGACAACTCTCATTTAAAGTCACATTTCTGCAGAGTTAAGTTGCACTGTTTAGCCTCTATTAACTGCCAACTGTTCATTTCTTTTTTTTTAATAATACACTGCTCTTTCTCTCTCTTTCCTTTATGCTGTAGTCTGGTCTAAATGGTGTATCATATCTCCAGTTTAATTGCAAGTCATATTAAAAATACTCATGTTTATTGTAGTATCAGTTTCTCTACAGTTAGACTAATTTCTACTTCACTGCATACAGTTATCCCAGGACCAAAGGCATTGATCTAATATTCAAATGTACGATAAATCTAGCTCACTACAACATGCTAGGATGTGGAGATATGAAGTGGATTTTTAAAGGATGAAAATGAGGATAATTGTCCTCTATTTTGATGCTATTTCATCTTCTGCAGACTCCTTATTTACATTCAAATATAGCCTATATATGAAGACTGATAATGCATATCTGCAATCATTGAACATTTTGGCAATGATCAGTTTTACAATAAGTTCTAGGTATTTTGATTGCATTTTTGGCCCAATGATAGCACAATATTTTCTGACACAAGGTTTTCATTTGTAATTTCTGTACTCGGCCTCAGTTTATCTGCAGATCTCTTTGCCTCTCTTTTTCTGTTTTTAAGTGCCAATGGCAGAAATAATGATTAAAAAAAACAATGTCAAAAATGAACGTTCACCGCTGTTTTGGAGCAATCAGAGGACACTGAGTTGCTTTTCTGTCAGGATATATGATCACTCTGACAGCCTGCTCTGCTCTTTATGTCGTAGGGCAAGTGTGAAGAGAGGGTGAGAGAGAGAGAGAGAGAGGTGAAGTGAGACAGGGCTGAGGGGTGCAGTAAGAGAGAAGCACAGGAGTTGACAACCTGTTACTGGTGCTTCATTCGGGGCTCACATCAGCGCCCCCTTCAGAGTGGCGCCCTAGGCGACTGCCGTTACCACCTATGATCAGAACCAGCCCTGATTTTAGTGGATATTAGTAAGTCATCCCATGCACTGTTCTCCTCTGACCATCTTTAGTAAAAATGTCTTCAAAATCAAGATGGCAGTCAGGAAAGTCACAAATGCCAAACAGGTCAGGATTATCTAATAAGTACTTTAGTTCTACTAGAGCCATGCTGATGATGACATTTGTATCTTCAAGGAACAATTATGCATGGCTGAAATTTCCAAATGTTTCTGCAGTTTCCATGTATTATACACATGTGCCATTTTGAGAAGATGGAGGCTTAATGTCCAGTGCTGTAGTTCAACGTAGTGGTCAATAGTTGTCACTGTTCTAAGGGTGTTTTTGCCCTTCACACCTCAGCACAGTCACATGACTGAAATTATCTAGCTTTGAAATGGTTAGTAAAATTTGAGCTATTTAAGGTTATTTAAGTACGTGATTACAGGATAGACATACACTATATGGACAAAAGTATTTGACCACACCTGTTAATGATTGAATTCAGGTGTTTCCATCAGACCTGTTACCACAGGTGCATAAAATCAAGCACCTAGCAATGCAGCGAGGGACTTCAGTCATGGTACTGTGATGGATGCCACTTTTCAATAAGACAGTTCCTGGAATTTCATCCCTGCTGGATATTCTATAGTAAATGGTAAGTGATATCATTACAGAGTGGAAGCATTTAGGAACAACAGCAACTCAGCCACAAAGCAGACTGCCAACTGTGAAGTTTGGTGGAGGAGGGATAATAGTATGGGACTGTTTTTCAGTGTTTGGGCTCGGCCCCTTATCTCCAGTGAAAGCCAATCTTAATGCTTCAGCACACCAAGTCACCAAGACAATGCTATGCTTCCAACTTTGTGGCAACAGTTTGAGGAAGGCCCTTTTCTATTCCAGCATGACTGTGCCCCAGTACACAAAGCAAGGGCAATAAAGACATGGTGTGATGAGTTTGGTGTAGAAGATCATCACTGGTCCACACAAAACCCCGACCTCAATCCTATCAAGAACATTTGGGATGAACTGGAACAGAGGTCGTGAGCCAGGCCTTCTCGTCCAAAATCAGTGCCTGGCCTCATAAATGCTCTACAGAATGAATGGGCATAGAAACACATAGAAAGCCTTCCAAGAAGAGTGGAAGCTGTTGTAGCTGCAAAAAGGGGACCAAACTCCACATCAAAGTACATGTATTTGAATATAACTGTAATGCTGAGGCAGCTGGATACTTTTGTTAACATTTCAGCACAATTTTCTTTATTAATTTTCCCTTTAACTAAATCAATAAAATCCCCCCCCCCCCCCCCAAAAAAAAGTGATTTAACCATAAAATAAGTTTCCAAATATGATTGGACTCAAAAACAGAGCCTCTCAGAGTTTGATCCTGAGTTTTGGCTTTCCTCTCCTTTTACTTTCCATTATTGTTCTGTTTCCTCTTACACGTCCTGACACAGTGGTCTGGAGTAATGGCTCTGATATGCTACACTGAATCGATGCCTGGTGTCTTTTCCTCTCTGAAGTAATTTACTCGGTAATGAGAGACGGTGCAGGAGACTGTCTCTGCGCGGGCTCTGAAGATGTAATCTGTTTTCCCTATTATTAAGTTGGGTTAAAAAGACATGGGCTGCTAATTAATTAGCTATGAAACACTAAAATAGGATTTTACTTGGAGGGCTCTATTTGGGTAATCGCTGCCCCTCACCTTCCTGTTGCTTCACTGTCTGCTCCTGAGCTTTATCACTATCCTCTCACCAAGCCTTATAATTCAAAGTCTGGTGTAATTCAAAGACCTCTATCGGAGTTTGTGCCGGCCTTAAAGTGTGTGTTCATATGTGGATTTGTGGGGCCGGTATTCCCTCTTGTCTCTATAAAACAATCTGTAACAATCAGTGTTGATCTAAATGACCCGGCGAGTCAACAGCAAACCCACAGGAGAGTGCTTTCAGTGCCAGAGATAAGGTCAAAAAAGCCATTTTGGGTATCATAAAGGAAGAATTGTCCCGATATTGATGTCATTTATTACCTGACAAGTATGATTACAGCTGGCTGGGTTGAAAAAGGGGAAAAGCGTCGCTGTAATGTTCAGAGAAGACTGAAATGGAGGATAGACACGATGGAAAAATCAATTAACCTTGGCCTGGAAGTGAACCGCTTGATCTTTCAGCACGATTTTATTTGTTGACAAATATACCATCTGCTGTTCTGTGGATAAGGGGGATGACATTGTGTGTACAAATGTGTGTGTGCTTTAAAGACGGCATGTGTGCTCGCATCAGCCCCAGGAGACGGTATGAGTGCTTAGAAGTGTGCATGGGAATAGGCGTGAAATGTATAGAGATGAAATTTGCACATGAAAAATCCAGCATCAGCATGACACATTTATTGCAAATGTAAATATGCGTGCATTTGCTGCCTGAAGCCTTAGAAATAGAAAGGTGCTGTGCTGTTTTCTGCATTCAAATACAGTTTTGTATGTAGATAATCAAAATGATATCAACAAAAGCTCCAATTTAAATAGGACTCACAGAGTTGAAAGTCATCTGTATCTCCTTTCAAACATATCTTCACTTTCACTGATGCTCCCTTTACATGTGAGGTCTCTCTTTTTGTACTGTTATTAAATTTAGCCTCTTTATTTGATTTCAGCCATCTTTATTTCTACCCTAACTCCCCTGGAGACATCTTTTATATCCAGTGCAAAACTAGTGAAATAAAGACAATATCAATATCTATTTTGGTAGTACAAAAACAGAAATAGAAATTCGAGTGGAAAAACATTCTGGCTGTCTTCTTCATGGGGAATGGGCAAAAAATGGAAAGCAGGCTAACATCTGATTTAATGATGTCTTTGTTCTGTAATGAAGACATAGCAGACAGTGGACATTAAGACGCCTGGCATTAATGATCTGATTCCAAGTACACAAAGAAAAGCCTGAAGGCACTATATCAAGTGATGGATGTAAGACTGATTTAATGTTGAAGTTTTGTGTTACTATGAAGCTTTATATCAGATGTTTCTCCATGTTTCAGAGATTCATTTGCTGCTTTTTTTAATTATCTTCCCCAATGTTTTGGTTTCATTGATACATTTCACATAATGAGGGAGTTAATAGTACCCTTCCTGGTAAATGCTGCAAGCAATTCAAGGCACCATGCAACAAACCAGAAAGTGCACTTTTAACATCTTTTCTCTCTCATTGTGTGAAATTCATGACACGTCAAGTGTTTGGAAAGGGAGGGACTTTCCAAACAATTCTCAGAAAGTGATTGGACAAAATGCAATCAGTCTCATTCATTATTGCTAATAAAAAAAAAGAAAAAAACTAAAAAAAACAAAATTAACAACTGCCAGTAACTGCCAGAACACTGCCTGATCAACAAGAGACTACTGAATAGCATGGTGGCGGTGGTACTGGCACAGCGGCCCTGCGCTCCATCATTAGCAGCAAAACAAAGCCCTACACCTGAAACAGCTAATGACTGAGCAGACAGGTACCAAAACCCCACAACTGTGCGATCAGGCTGTAACTGTGCTTATAACATGTAGTCTGACTTTGGCACAAGCCAATCATGGACTATCAAGATGCTTATAGGGTGTATTTGGTTGTTTTGTTTTGGTTGTTTTTTGAGTTTTTAATGCTAATTTGTAGGTTTCGTTGTATGGATTTCCTCTCTATTTGAAGCAGAGAGCTGTTCACCATTGAGTGTTTCTGCCTATTGAAAGGAACTTTATTCTTCCTTTGCTGCCCAGTGATTGCTCAAAGTGGATTAATGTTTGTCTCCTTATAAAGCACATAGCCATAAAACCCAAATTTAGCTAAATTAATGGACAGAAACTGGCAGAATCTGGAGTCTTTAATGGAGGTCATAAAACTCAAAAGTGTTTCATTTTGTGGTTCACATTGTCATTATATTATAGCTCTACAATTTCAACTGGAATATGTACAAAACAACTTTCTGCTTCTGTTGAACCAGATAAATAAGACTTGCTCAATGCTCTCATCTCCATCATTTACACTCCTCTGGAGTAGAAGTTGTAGCCCTCTTCATAACCAATAGAAATGATTTGAAACACTTACAAACTTATCCTCTGATTTAAACATCAGAGCGGCAGTCGGAGCTGCACCTGTGACACTCCTCGTCCAGACTGTGAAGTGCTTCTTCAAGTTTCAGCTGAATCCATAAACATCCTCTCGTCTCCTCTCGTGACCCGTCCTCAGCGTGAACACTCAGTCTAATTGACTCAGAAATCCAAAGATAGCAGGAAGTCAAACCACAGAGCCAAGGAAAAAAAAATTCACAGGCTTACCTGGGCTTACTCCTGGCATCCTTCCCTCCCCTCAAGGTTACTCCCATGACCTTGTTTTTGTAGCTGCTCCAATCACATTAACAGTATAGTAACAAGAGTAATTTAGGTAAAACACTTTGTGTACTGTATCAGCTGTTTTTATGTAATGCCTGATGTTTTATAAAGCTGTAGGCCTTTTGTAATGTAAGCTATGATGTCAGTGTATGTCTAAGGCATCTCTAGCTTTGTGTCCTGCTGCAGGACCTTTCCCCAAGGACAGGGGGTTTAAAGGACCCACTCCTACTAGGCAATCCATAAGCCCACTTAACCCCCAATATCCAGTTTGACCAGTGTGTGCTCTTTACCATGCTCAGGCACGGTACACTTCCTTGGCCCTTGTACCGATGGTATGGTTGATTGTTCACAAGCACGGGTGCACAGCATAAATATGGCTTGATAGGACCATTCTGCTTGATTATCACTGAAACAATGGCAGAGTATAAGAGAGTGGCATCTGAAGAAAATTACTCAAAATGAGCCACAAAGTGAGTAAACTACTAAATACTGTCTGTGTATTTCTCCATTGTGCTGACTCTGAGAGAGTGTGTCTTGTAAACTGAGTCATGTTGGCGTGTCTGTTCTCAGACCTGGTTGGGTTGGGCACGGAGTTGTGAGAGTGAAGGCCAGCGGGGACTGTAGAGAGGACGAGTGTGCATTAGTATGGTACAGGGCAACTGGCCCTGGTGTCACAGCATGTAAAGTATTTGATGCATTTCCCCTATTGGGACCAAATTCTAAATAAAGTCCCAGGGACTCATAATGGAAATTGAGTTTCAATTTCAAGTATTTCTGGCTTCCCACAGTCATGAAAACAGGGTTATCCAGATTAAGGATTGTTGTTTTCTACGCCATGAAGAGCTTGTTGTGTCCGTCAGTGTTAAGTTTGACAGCTGTTTTTAATTCAAGCCTTTTTAAAGGCTTTTTATGCCTTTAATGATAGAGGAGGACAGTGGATAGACCTGGAAACAGGGATGAGAAAGTGGTAGAGGTCTTCCATGAGGGATGTCACAGGACTTAGGAGGAGAACGAGAAAAGAAACAGCAATTTGCTGTGCATGGGGCAAACTCCGTAGAGCTATAGTTACAATAAAGACTGTACTATTGAGTCTACTATTAAAGTTTGGATTTTCCTGCATTGCTCCTGATAATGCTCAACAGCCAAAACGTTTAATTTGCGAAAATGTACAAGCTAATGGCAGAGTAAACTTTGAGTTCATACTGAGACAAAGCAGGAAGTCTAGTGACCAAACCTGGGAAATTTTTGCCTCAATTTGTTAGAATGACTGAAGAGAGACAGGAGAGTCAAGAAGACATAACCAGACATGCGCTGAGATCAGGAAATGATTTCGCAATCAGTGCAGGCCTCTACTCACTGAGCTACACAAGTACCCTGGTCCTGTTCTTAACATTGAAATGTCCTAATTCTAGTCATATTTAGTCCTTTATTTAACCTTATAGTTCAAGTTCATAGTCGCCCAAAACCCAAAAACATTGTGGTGGTTATAAGTGATTACATTCAAGTCTTTAGTATTCAAAACATGTATTCCCTTTGCCTTAATCTGGTGCCAAATCATAAACATGGGATTCCTGCTTTCTACAGCTGAGAGACAGAAGAGCTACAAATCCTTTGTGTTTTGATGAATTTACTCAAATTTGAAAAATATGGATTTAACCTAAATTACATTATAGTCTCCCTGGTGAAAGCTAAACTTACTTTTCATTAGTGCTTTAGCCATCAAAGATTTATTTAAGCCAGGTTTAGTGTGACTTTCTTGTGGAAAAAGGTTTTTGATGACTATTTCTGGTCATACTTTTAGTCGACAAAGCTAGCATTGGTGTCTGTAGGTTTTGTCATGTGTGGTAAATAACTTACAGCAAAGCGTGTGCTCTGCTCCATCCACCAAAACTGCTCTCACAGTAATTTAAGTGAGGAGCAGAGGCAGTTACGGCATCAGCTCTGGTTAGTTTCAAAAATGAAAATTTAAGAAGATGACAGGATCCATTGGTAAACAGGAAGGAAAAATGTAAATTAACTCACAGAGTTCATTACATTCTTGTAGCATTTTTGAAATATTTAAGCAGCCCTACCAGGGGCAATATTTTACTCCCTCAAGAATTGCAGATGGGGTGAATCTTATATTGTCATATCGCAAGACTCTTTAGAAAGAGGGCAACTCTAGATTGTACTCTGTTATACTGATACAAGGTCCAACATTGAGCTCAGCACAAAGCAACATTTAGCAAAGTTACAGTGGCAAGGAAAAACTTCCCTTTATCGAGCAGAACCAGACTCATGTTGATCAGATATCTAAGAATCTTAGAGAAGCTTCTGATGTGGATCAACTTTAACTCCAAACTCCTATAGGCAGCACTCTCTAAAAGCGTGGATGTCTCTGGGGTTGGATCTGCATTGTGAACATTTCTAAATGGATGAGCATTTACACTCCCAGAGGACACTTTCACAAAACAGCAGATGTAGTTTCCTTATCTTGATGGGTCATTATACTAAGTTGAAAATCCCAGCAACAACAAGGAGAAGAGTTTAATTCCTCCCAAGGTAGCTCGTGGGACTGTTGAAAATTCAGCTCTACATTTTTTGCCCTTTGTTGTTGTTTAGTTCTGCAGCAAATATACCGTGTGTTATGCACAAGTGCATATTTTGTCATTTTTCTTAATTTTCTTTACATCATGGACTTCATTTACAAAGGAATCTGTCTTAATTATCCCAGTTACTTTAATTATTATAATTTTTGCCCATAACAAGTGAACATATCCTTGTTTAGTAGAGCAAACTTGCAAACTTTAATCAGCTTTAACTCAACAACCTCTTCTTTCATTTTTGTATGTGCTCCACTGCTCCACTCTTTTACATCTTTTTCATTATTGCAGAAATGTTAAGAAATATGTCTTATGCCTAATTCAAAACCCAATTTGGATTTGAGGCTATTTCGCCTTCACGCTTTGCTTCCCTTGTTCCTAATCAGAATCCTCTTCGGAGAAATCTGACGACTTCCAGTGGGAGAAAATCTGTTTTTGGCTTCAGTTCCCCGACTAACTGCTGATATCTCTTCTCTGTCTCTGCAGGTTTCGGGATGACGACACCTGTGACAGTTGCAGGCAAGGTGTTCCTAATCTTTTACGGGCTTCTTGGCTGTGCCGCCACCATCCTTTTCTTCAACCTCTTCTTGGAGCGAATCATCACGCTGCTGGCCGTGGTGATGAAGGCTGTGAGAGAGCGAAGAATCATTAACAGCGGTTTACTTCCACCGGGGATCCGCCATGACTTCTCAGCGTACTCCCTCCCAGGCTGGAAGCCGTCTGTGTACCACGTGATGCTGATCCTCGGCCTGTCAGCCATCACCATCTCCTGCTGTGCATCAGCCATGTACACCCCCGTGGAGGGCTGGGCCTACTTAGACTCTCTTTACTTCTGCTTTGTCACCTTCAGCACCATCGGCTTTGGAGACTACGTGAGCAGCCAGAGCGCGGCGTATGAATATCAAAGCCTCTACAGGGTGGCTAACTTCCTCTTCATGCTGACAGGCGTCTGCTGCATCTACTCGCTCTTCAATGTCATCTCCATCGTCATCAAGCAGGTGCTCAACTGGATGCTGGAGAAAATGAGCTGCTTGTTTTGCCAGCGCTGTAATAAGGCCAACGTCCTTCTGGGGAGACGTAACGCCATCCGCCCGGGCTCTAAGGGTCGTCAGGCCCGTTTTGGCCCGTCGCCTGACTCAGATGGACCCTGTGATAGTGACACTGAGGGACGCAGACTATCTGGGGAGATGATCTCAATGAAAGACTTGGCAGCCTCCAATAAGGTGTCGCTGGCCATCATGCAGAAGCAGCTATCTGAGTCGGCTAATGGATATCCCAGGACAGTCTGCGGCAGCTCACGCCATAATGGGTTCTCTGGGGGGGTTGGCGCCCTTGGTATTATGAACAACAGACTGGCAGAGACGAGTAACTCCAGGTAGACCCAGTGAGACGTAAATCAGAGGACGAGAGCTCTTTATACTCATACTGTGTAACAAACTCTGGAAGTTGATTGAAAAAACACGAAGAGGATTGCCAATGAAACTTGTTATGCATGATGCGTGTGATTATTTTGGATACTTTGGTTGGAATTACAAGCCTGATGATAAGAAAACAGGTAATGATGGTGATGGTTGTAGCACTGATTTGATGATGGCATGACGAGAGAACCACAGAGTCAACTAAAATCTCAGTTGACCAGGAAGTAGGGCTGCCCCATTACTCCTGTCAAAATGACATAATAGGCCAAGTTTTTATCAGTCAGATAGCCAAGGAATGAAAGACCACACATTTTTTCCAAGAGCCAATGCCTATCATTCTTCACTACTCTGCCTGTTGGCATTTTTGAACCAGGTTAAAGCCAACAGATTCAGCCAAAAGAAGCTGGTAGTCTCCAAAAATGCTGGACCAAAGCAGGGATGAGGATAATTACTGACCCATATCAATACTCCTTAACAATTCAAGTTCCTATTTTACCAACATCCACATTTTTCTTTTTTAAGGAAGTTTTTTTTACTTTACTAGTTCTTTTTACTTTTTATATCATTAATGCCAAGTCCTAACAGCATGCAATCATCAGTTAATACAGCACATTCAGAAATGATCCAGGCCCTCTTCACTTTTGTTAATTTTGTTATGTTGCAGCCTGATGCATTTAAATTCATTTTAACCTCATTAATCTACACTCAGTATCCTATCATGACAAAGTGCAGTCAGAGTTTTTGAATTTTTTTGCAAACTTAGTAAGAACAAAAAAAGTAAAATATCACATTGACAGAAGTATTTAGACCATTTGCAACAACACTTGAAATCTAGCTCAGGTTCCTCCCATTTCTCTTGGTCTTTGCTGAGATGCTTCCACACCTTGATTGGAATCCACCTGTGGTAAAAAAAATTAAACTAATTGGACATGATTTGGAAAGGCTCACACCTCTCTGTAGAAGGCCTCACAGCAGACAATGCATATCAGAGAAAAAAAACAAGCCATGTCGTCTAAGGACAGAAGACAGAACCCTCTTCTTTGTACAAAACATATGAAAGCCTGCTTGACTTTCACATGAAGTTTTCTGCAAACTCCAAGTGGGCTTTCATTTGGTGAAACGGGTGGAGGGCTGCTGGTTGGTTGTCTTGGAACTTTGTCCCATCTTCACTCATCTCTGGAGCTCAGTCAGAGTGACTATCAGGTTCTTGGTCACCTCTCTTATTAAGGCCCTTTTCCCCCGATTGTTCAGTTTGGCCAGACAAACAGCTCTTAGATTGTCCTGGTTGTGCCAGACTTCTTCCATTTGAGAATTGTGGAGGCCGCTGTGATAAAGGGAACCTTCAGTGCAGCAGAATTTGTAGCCTACTTCCAATCTGTGTCTTAAACCGACCCTGTCTCTGAACTCTTTGACCTCATGGCTTGGTTTTTGCTCTGTTATGCATTATCAGCTGTGAGGACTTCTATGGAGAGATGTTAGCCTTTCCAAATAATGTCCAATCCAGTGTTATTTTGGCAGCTATTTTTAATCTTAGTCTTAGTTTTAATCTTTAAATGAAATGCATTTCAATTTTAGTCACATTTTAGTCATTTCTATCCTGTTTAAAGTTTAAGTCTAGTTTTAGTCGTCAAAAACTTTAAACATTTTAGTCTAGTTTTAGTCCATAAAAAGTCCTCACATTTTAGTCTTTACTTTTAGTCCAAGCATTTTTATTCTTGCCTAAATCTGGTACCAATTATGGATGTGTGTTCTATGCACCCTGCCAATCCTGGGGTCCCTGCTGAGAGGCAGAATAGCTATAGATTTATTGTTTTTTGACAGATTAATCCACAGTGGAGAAATATCACGGATTTTGAATGTTGGACAAAAACTTTATTACATTTTAGTCATTTTGACAAAACTAAACTTAGTTTTTGTAAGTTTTGGTCATCACAGATCTATTTTGTTAGTCTTAGTCTAGTTTGTGTCATGTAAAAAAAGGGTGTTGACGAACATTTTTAGTCAGAGTTTTAGTCAACAAAATTAACACTGATCCAATCCACAGATAGATTCCAATCAAGGTGTGGAAACATCTCAGCAAAAATTGGGAGAAATGGGATGAACCTGAGCTAAATTTCAAGTGTTTTGTAAAGAAAATAGTGTGATATTTTAGTTTTTCATTTTTATTAAATTTGAAAATATTTTTAAAATCCTGTTCCCACTTTATCATTATGTGATACTGAATGTAGATTAATGAGAATAAAAAGGGTTTTTTCAACTGTATCATCAGGCGGCAACATAACATAACAAAATTGAAAAAAGTGAAGGGGGTCTGAATACTTTTTTAATGCATTGTTAAATCCTCTGTTTGTGGATTTCAGTTTAAAAATATGGCATCTTGTGCTTTTATTGTGAAAGTGGAGAAGCTGAAGAGTAATGTGTTGTATTGACAAACCTTTGACAGCTGTGAGCCAGGTCGTTTTGCCTTGGCGTTAACACAAGTCAGATTATAACATTTCAAACACAGATACTGATTCAAAATGTTCTACCGCAGTCTGCATGCATCCTGCTCACGGGCTGACAGGATACCACCAAAAAAAGTCAAAATCAGCTGATTTTGACAAAATTGCTTGCATTGCATGCAGTTAGGACATGGTTAAAGAAACAAACAAATTTAATCGCCAAACAACTGTATTCATTCGAGTTTTGGCTAAATACTTGTATTTTTCTTTTCCTAAAGTCATAATTGAACACAAGATTGTCATCATGACATTTTATTTACCTTGACCTAATAATTATTTTACCAAAGCTACCTTTAACAACCAAAGCAATGAACAGTATGTAACCTCATTTTAGCTTTTGTACTGCTTCAGACTTTGGGGTACTTTACAGCTGCTGTTTTGAGACGAGGAGGATGATAGACCCTCAGCAAAATGAGCGGCAAAGTTGGCAGAGCACACAGTGATTACTGATCTTTTATAGTGACCAGAGCTTATTTAAAACATTGGATTAAAATTGGATAAATATCTTACACAAATGGGATCATCTCAAAGTTTTGGGGCAACACAGCTACACTATATGTAAAAAAGTATTTGGCCACCTTACCATTACACCACTAAGGATTGTAATGACATTGTGTTCATATGCATGTACTTTAATATAGAGTTAGTTCTCTTTTTGCCACTATAGCAGCCTCCACTATTCATGGAAAGGTTTCCACAAGATTTTGGATTGTTTTTTGGAATTTGTACCCATTCATTCTGCAGAGCAGTGGTTCCCAGCCTGCCCTACATGCACATAAGAATGTCTAAGCCCCCCAAGACCACATGAAAAGATAAGTCATACATTTCCATCATAATTCAACATTTATCTTTATTGTTTTGTTGGTTAAAAATTAAGAACATAGGCCTACACATGTTTTTAGTGTCAGCCTCAGAGCAGAAAAGACAACTTTGGTGCCCCCCCAGGGTGTCCCAGACTCTAGGTTGGTAACCAATGGTAATAACATTTATGAGGTCAGGCACTGATGCTGGATAAGAAGGCCTGGCTCACAATCTCCATGTGAGCCATGTTGTAATAGAAAAAGGCCCCAAAGTTGGAAGCATAGCATTGTCCAAAGTGTCTTGGTATGCTGAAGCATTAAAACTGCCTTTCACTAGAGATCAGGGGCCTAACCCAAATACTGAAAAACATCCCATGTCATTATCCTTCCTCCACCAAACTTCACAGTTGGCACAACACAATCAGGCAGGTAATGTTCTCCTGGCATCTGCCAAAACCAGACTGCTCATCTGACTGCCAAACAAAGGAGCATGATTGGTCACTCCACATCCTAAGCTTGGCATTTCTCTTGCTGATGTGAGGCTTGCATTCAGCTGCTCGGCCATGGAAACCCATTCCATGAAGCTTTCAAGTGCTTACATGAATGCTAGTGAAAGTCCAGAACTCTTCAGCCATGGGATCTGCAGAATGTTAGTGACTTTAAGCAACATGCACCTCGGCAGTCACTGACCGTGCCATGTTATTGTACGTGGTCTTATTCTTTGTGGCTGAGTTGCTGTTGTTCCTAAACTCTTCCACTTTCTAATAATCTCACATACAGTTGTGGATCAGGGATGAAATTTCATGAACCGCCTTGTTACAAAGGCCTCATCCATCACAGTACTGCGCTTGAAGTCACTGAGCTCTTTAGAACGACCCATTTTGTATCATAAATGTTTGCAAATGGAGACTGTATGGCTGGGTGAATTCAATGACTAACAGGTATGGCCAAATACTTGTGTCCATATAGTGTAGTAAAAGTGGAGGAGGATGACTTAGTCGAAGCAGACAGAGCAATGGAGTCTTCCTCAAGCAGTTTAATGTGATCAAATATGGCTAACATTTTTTTGCCAGCTTTTCAATTATTCAAAAACTTAAGGCAATGGCTTATGCACCAGTGAGTTAATTTAAATCTTGTCACAAGACCCAATAGTGGTGTCAATAAGCTCAATCGTCATTGATTTTCAGTTTTAAAAAATGCAGAACCGGGTCTTAACAGGGCTGATCTCCATCTCTGGACAGGAGAGAATTGTTCTTGGTTTTTTCCTACATTCAGAATCATCAAGGCTAGTACTTTCATTTTTAGGATTTTCAGCTTACTTCTTGTGTTAGCCACAGAGTTTAAATTCTAAAAAGCTTATTTCATGAAATGAAGCACAGTTCAAATGTCACTGATAACCTCCCCCTAGTATAAAGGTAAATAATTCAGTTCATTTCACAAACATGCCACCACCTTTAAACTGCCAACTCAGACTAATGACTACAAGTCGAAGAGGACATTCTTTAGCCCGGGGCAGCCCTACCTGGAAGCGCGGGGACCACTCATCAACCGTTTCATTAACCTCAAACACAACACAGAACAAATCACAGCAAGTCTCTCTAATGTCAGTGTTAGTCTGCAGAGAATTAATCTGTAACACGCTCAATATATCAGACATATGTGATTGAAATGTTGAGCTGTGATGGAGCCAGGACTAGCACAGAGTGCAATCATTGCTGGGTTTCATTTGAATGTACATACTGAATGCTGATGTAGTGTAATCACTGAATGATATAGCACATATGGATCTATGCATTTTACTTCTCATGCATTTTTTTGCACCATTTCTAGACCTCCCATTGATTGTGTAACCCCCATTTTTCCTGACATGGTTTACGCTCAGGTGACTGATTTCCTATCTAGGCGGGCATGAAGAGACGTTTAGCTTAGCGCGGCTGCAATGTAGCTGATTGTGCCAGAGCTGTAGTAAGTCTGCTGCACTAACAGGCTACAAGGAGTTGAAGCTCGAGCTTGAGTTGAAGAATGAAAATCCATTTCTCGTGAGGGGGGAACTTGCCTTCTTATCAGCTGAGAAAATGCTTCAGCGGCCAAGGACTGACTCGGAGGGTAAAAGAAGGCACCTTCCAGGCCTCTCTTCCTTTTGAAGCTAACAGCTGTCTGCAAGGAAAACAAACAATTAAGACATGCAATGTGTTCATGTAGACTCATGTAAAACAATAAACAAGAGGGAAGTTAATGTTTTTTGAAGTGAAATGTAAGGGAGTCAACAGAGGAAGGCAGAGAAAAAGGTAAAATATAGATGGATTTATCCCGTAGGCACATTATGTTAAGTGATGCAGATTGAAAGAAGCTGGGTCAATCTCAAACGCTGAAGTGCAAAACAAAACCCTCTAGGATTCTCCCACTTGCATCGATTTATCTTTTGTGAGAGATCTTTTCTTTTGTTTTCATCCAGGCAGACTTCAGTGTAGATACAAAGCATGATCCAAAAGCCCGCAGAGGTTGATTTTCCCTTGATTTGGTGTAAAAGTGTAGCCGAGGTTTAATGGATGGGAGGTGTTTGCAGAGGAAACAGTTCTTCCCTGTCAGGCTGCACGATCAATGCCCTCAAAGCTGGCAACTATCTCTTCTGAGGCAGCAGTGATTTAAAGCAGTGTGATGGCGTTTGATGTTTCATAAGCAGCAGACAGAGGGGGAGACGCTCTTAGTTAAACTGTCTGTTAGGCGGTAAAGGAGGACGCGAACTAGATATGAGATACATGGCCTGGTGACAGCCGCAGAGGAGGGGAGATGGTGTTAATCCACTCCTTTCGTATCCAAATTCATGCCCAGTTGAAAATCGATGGCCACTTTAAGCCAAGGGCTGAACTCTTCTTGGCATACATCTTTAAAAACCAATATCCTCCAAGGCCACTCACTTCTTCTTCTCTGTCATCTTTGCATTTACTTAAAACACACTCCACCAAAACACAGAGGTGTGTCAGGACATCTGAGACTGGGGTGGCCCATTAGAGGCAGTGGTTTATGCAGTGAAGTTTGCATTAAACACATGATGGAATATGCTATCCTTTCTTTCTTACAGATAATAGCAAAACAAGTTGGCATCCTAGGAAATTCTACCAGTGTGTCCATGCAAAGCAAGCATCAGCAGTGAAATCAGTCTGATTACACTGATTCTTGTTGTATCCTAATTGCCAAAGAGGGATGAGGTTTTTCCCCTGATGTCTTGTTCCTGTTTTCCTCTCAGTCACTGGTGTTGAGAAGGACAAGGAACAAGGAGAGAGGGAGATGACAAGGGACCAGGAGTGTCAGAAAGGGAGGTTTTCTTGAATTTCTTTCACTTGCCCCTCTCAACAGAACTTCATAGCTTGTTTTATAAAGTACAGATAGTCATGCATTATATCTTGCAATATAAATGTAATATTTATATCCATATTTGAAATATTCTGCACTAAATTGGGTCAACATGGAGACAAAATTGCGGTTCACAGCCATCAAAGGTTTTTGAAATACAAAGCAACACACTTTGATTTCTCGGCATTTCAAAGTAAAAGCACTAAATGTCACACATTTGGATGGGAAAGCTAAGAGTCACAGCAGTGTTTTTCTAGGGTTACCAAACTTTTATTGAAAAAGCATCTTTTAAGACTGACTAAAAGTTGAAAAAATGTAATTAATTAAACAAGGGTTAAAGGGTTGTGAGGAGAGTCTGGTGACCTGCACAGTGAGGCCTATCAACTTTTTAAATTATAACAATAATATTAATAACAATGATAAGGCTGCACAGCAGAGCAGGGGTTTGCACTGATGCCTCACAGCAAGAAGATTCCAGCTATGGGTCACACCACCTGTGCATAAGTTTAAATGTAGCCTAGTTTGAACAGAAGTTCTCACGTATGACAGTTTATGTGCTACTAACATGGAGGTGTAACATAAGGTGTACCAGCTGAGATAGTTTCAACGCAGGCTTAAGTTATAACTTAAATATTACACCTACCTCCTGCTAGATGTAAAGTCCTCCATAAAATGATTGACATGATGATTGTTCTGAAGTTATTTTTAGTTGTTAGTCTGTTAGAGACAACTGGACATGTGAGGCAGAGCTGGAAACAACTGGGTTAAAAAAGGCTTGGTTAAATTAAGTGAAAATGTCATATCTGCAACAATATATTAGTGAGTTTGGATGTGAAGCTCTGCTAGTTAAGATCAACTTTATGTCTCTGTGGTGCAACTGAACAATCACACAACTTAAGTTATACCTTAACTACTTTTTATGTAGCGTTTAGTGTGGACTTTACACTATTAACAATGCAGAAGGCTGCTGGTTTGCTTCCCAGTCAGGGCCTTTCTGTGCAGAGTTTTCCTTGTGCATACTTGGGTTCTTTCCTGGTACTCTGCCCTCCTCCCACAGACCAAAGACATGCTTGCTAGGTTAATTGGTGACTTTAAATTGGCCATGGATGTGAGTGGGAAAGTGCCTGGTTGTCTCTATATGATGGAGCAGTGATTGACTGGGGCAAGCTCCAGACCCCGAACATGATAATAATTATTATCATAATAATAATTATATATATATATATATAATTTTTTTTTAATTGTTATCGCACCACCATCTACTATTTGTAAAACAACCTAACAAGCTCTATGAGTGAGAAAAGTGAAAGAAAATGAAGAAAATATTCTTGTAGGACACCCCCAGCACCTTGTCAATCTCCCTCTCTAAGCCACAGTAAAGGAAAAAATCAGGTTTGAAAATGACACACCACATTGCACTATTTCACACTGTGCTGCTTTCCGGCTGTTTGCACTCTGAAGAAAACCGCTGAATCAAGCTGGTTTTGTTGCTGATGCTCACTTGTGTCAAATGCTATAAAGACTCTGTCAATAGGAGAGAAAGCTCTTGATGTTACAGTATACATTACCAACAAAAGAGTATGTACAACATTGGAATGTCCCCAAAGCTACAAGCAGCTTTGCAACAAAACTTAAAAAGTGAACTCAGGCGTCTGACACCAAACACAACAGAGTTCAGAAAAACTGGATGGTCCTCTGGGTCTACTTCACAGAGATCGGTGCCCCCCCGGTCACCCCTGTACACACCCCTTCAAAACCCTCCTGCTTCCTTTTCCTTGCAGATCTCGGCTCTCTCCTCACGCTCATCACCCGTACACTGTGAATATGATGAGACATGCCATAAATCGTTGTGTATATACAGCATTGTGATGTCTTATGACCGCCTTTACGAAAAGGCGTGAATTGTTTTTTTGGATCTGTGTTGTTTTCATCCTGTTTGTGCATAGATCTGAATAATTTCCTGTACTCCAATACTTCACACAGAGGAATAGAGAAAATGACTCAGGTAGTTAAATCTTCAGGCTTGTCTTAGTTTCTCCTGCATGCCATTATGGTAAAGCCATACAAGATAGCTGTATATATAAAACAGAGGACTCTTTCAAGTCTATTTTTCTACATATAGCTTTCAAATATCTACATGTGGATGATTGAGGAGGTCTCACTGTCATATTTCTCTTACTTAAGATGCAGCATTCAGCACTGAACTACCCTCTGAAAACAAAGATACGAAGGGAACACTGCTTTCTGGAATATGCACATTCGCTTTCTTACAGAGAAGAAGGTGAGAAGATTCTGCTCTCATGTCCTTTAAGTGAACTTGTATGTGAAGCTGGATAGCTTACTTTTACTTGTAGGATGATGCATGGATTTAACGCGGTATTAAATGAATGTTTCTTTAAATGGAGATACTGATAGGGTTTTATTTTCATTCTTTATCTTGTCTGGGTTCTCAGATTTTTTTTTACAGAGTAAACACTTCTAATATGTTCAAGGTTGCAAATTTCCAGTCTTTTTAATGCAGCTTGACATTTATTTTGTGAATTAAGATATCCTTAGGAGTAAAATTAGTGATAATATTCCTAGGTATGCCTAAGAGCAGTTATCTCAACCATTTTCCTTAGAGCCCGACCCACCTATCGCTAAAACAGAGCCGAGTCCCCGTCAACATCCAGGTGAAAAACTGACTCACATTTAAAATAATTTACCTGTATTAAAAATGAGGCAGACTTTGTGCAATGGCTTGCACATAGCAAGCAGGGATACCGAGCCTCAAGCCAAGAGACCAGCAGTGCCTCTTTAAACAGCTGAGTGTTTCAGTCATTCATTTTAAGAGGGTGTTAAATTAATATTTGATAAGTATACTGTAAAAGCTATAGAGGGCTGGTAGGACTGAAGTAACTTGTCAATTCAAGACAAAAAGTGACCAGTGAGGGCGGATGGATGTAAATAAACCAGAATGATCCTCACAGCCTGAGCTCAGGGCAGTGAAACCCTCGCAACAGATAGCTGTGGATCTTGTCACACATTTATGAGTCTTTCACAGCGGAGGTGTTGCAAAATTCATGTGTTAGCTGGCAGCCAACCGAGAGGCTCACCTCACTTGTCACTGACAACTTGTGTGTATACTTAATTTCTAAAACACCAAATTTCCAAATTTTTCTCCACATTTGCAGATTGCTAAGCACATATTTGCATCTGTCACTTGCAGCTCTCTTTACACATTTGTAAACAGTTTTGCAACAGTAAAAGCTCCATAAAGAGAAGACAGAGCTAGTGGCCCTTTCTGAGGGTCCCCCAGGTTGAGAGCCATGCTCCTGGACCAGGTTATAGGGACTGACATGTAAATCCAATTATGATCAAAACAGAAACAGGATGACTTTAAAGCTGAGTCTGTTATAATGGACCACATGGTAACTGTCCATGGTGCTGAAACAGCATTAGACTAGTCAAAAAATCTCAAATTAATTGTGCTCCACTTTTATTCAGACAAGAATTTGTGTCTTCAGGGAGGTACTTTCTCACAAAGAAATTGTTTAACAACAATGAAAGGTTAAATAATGAACTGTCAAGATAAGAGAATTAAGAGCTTTACAGCCATAAGTGTCATTTTCTGCAAAGCTAACCAGCTTCTGGCTGCAGTTTTCTTGCTCTGTTTAAAGCATAGTTTAAGACATATCTAAAGCTCATTAAACACATCATATCTCAAATATTTAATTCACTTAAAACTAGTGAAATATAGTTAACTAGCAGTTTCCAGTCTTCTTAACCTATGGACCCTGTGTACTGGATGTACGTATTCAGCATTATGAATCTACCTGATATTAACCTTCTCATCTTATTTTATTGTAAGAAAGTGAATGTGTTGTTTTTCCCAAATGTGATGTTATTTCTTTAACACCTCCCAGCAGAGGCTCATGAGCAGTTTGAGCTGCTGTTGTTGATGTGCTGTGAAGCTCGTGGTGTCAGACATGCCGTGCCCCGCTGTGACATTACAGACATGGGAAAGTGTCAAACCCAGGGGATTATCGAGCAGGGGGACGGCATGCTGTAGCAAATGAAACACTGTAATCTGAATTCACCGGTGTTCCCCTGCTGTAAAATGTCAGGGGGGATGTTTTGATGGCTCGACAATGATTCCTGAATGATGAATCTCCCCCTTGAGACTTAAGGTTACAACAGCAGACGTTTCAGGATTACTTACCGAGTTTTAAAAGCGTCTGCAGCCTCCGGGGTCGAGCTAGCTGCATTGTATCTTTGACTATTAGTGAAGGAGCATGTGTGTATGTTTGCATTTCTGTCTACACCGGGTTGTAAAGGACTGGAAATGAGAGTGAAAGGACTCTGACATGTTATGGTAAATGCTCCCCCCAGAAGATATTCAATTTAAGATAATATCCATTAAAATGTCTTTTCCTTAAGCCTGAAAAAAAAGCTTTTAAAACATGAAACTAGTGTCTAGAGTAATGTTTGCTCACCTAAAATGCATGCCTGGCTTGAAATCAATTGCCTTACTTTAGTCCTTGCATATAACAAAAAGGTTCCTTATTGAAAAGATTATAGTGTGTAGAGCTCGTGTATTGTACTTTACAACCTTTTTGCATTTTGCAAAATTGATCTCCATTGATTGCAATGGTTTAAACTGCCCCGCTGTCCTCTGTATCTTCTGTAAGAGGAGACAGGTGGTCGTAGGAATTACTGTACGTCTCTTTGTTATCAGCAGGAATTGCTCTTCAATGTGATATCACTGACTATTCTTTTGTGTGTAATTATTGCCTCTCATATCCTTCTCAAAAGCAGAATAATATTTAAATGATGCAAGGTTATTATTCCGCACTGCTGGGTGAACATAGCAGACGTGGATCACAGCAGAAATTTTGTCGGCATTAATTCTACAGTAAATTGTCAAACACTGCTGGTGTTTATTCACTAAAAAGCATATTTCAATCCATTCACTCTTGAGGATTTGCTCTGAAGTGTAGACAATAATTTGACTGTAAAATAGCGCCATTAAAATGTCATGCTCCACAGCCATTACAAGCCCCATAATAAAACAATTTGTTCTGAATAAGTGACGACTCAAGATGCAGCTAATGGCATAATTATTTATTCAGTAAGGTTTTTATTTCTCTGTAATCACAGTATGACATAGAACGCCATCTCTCTACAGGAGGAGTGTGTAAACTCTAATATTTTTATTGCCTAAACTGCTTGTTTCAGGAATGAAACATTGAAATTAACAGCTGGAGCACATTGGACAGGCCTAGTAAACAGTAAAGGATCTCAGAAAGGCTGGCGACACACTGGCAATGTTGTACAGATTTTTGAGGCATAGGAGATCAATGACATGAAGACGGTTTCAACTCGTTTTTAAGCTTTATAAACCTGGCATGCCAGATAGACTGTTTCATATATCCATCGCATGGTTATATTCACATTCATCTGGGAAACCTCCCATGAGAAGCATTTGAGAAGGGCAAAAATTGGCTGAAGGTCATTAGACAAATGTTCTGTTTGTCACACTATGTGCCAATCAGAGCGACAAGACAAAATGAGGCAGTATGCATGTGCAGCTCCAACACTTGCCTGGGTGGTATTGGCTAAAGCGTTGCTGTATTTCATGAATGGTGGAGCTTGTCAGTGGACAAAACTTAGGACAAAGCTGGTCAGGAGTCATGCAAAAAGAAAAGCAAAAACAAAACAGCCTACAGGGCTGTTCTTTGCTCTTTATTTCATAAATAAATGTGGCCAAAATGAACAATCATTTTTTTATGTTTCTGCAATGGTTAATACACCAATATGTAGAAGCTCTTTAACCCAGATGATATTTTTAATGCTAAAATATAATTATTATTGTTATCCATGAATTTTCAAATTTACTGATTTACAAAAAAACTGAAAAAAATAGTAAAGTACATTAATATTTCTTGATTAATATGTCAAATTATAGTTGTTTACTTGCATTGCTAAACAGAAAAATGAGTTTCAGTGGTTAAATGTTATGCTTGATTAATTTCTGACTTCTCAGAGAAGCCCAGTGAGCTGGCTCAAATTTGGGTAAATTCAGTTTGAAATTTCTCATTCCCGTTCAAAATGGTAAAATTTGGAGAGCTGACTGAAAATGAAAGAGTCCTCATTAAAACACTTCATGATGCTGGGTGGTCTTTGAGAAAAAATATGACAGGTGGTCTAATACATTTGTTAAGCACTGTACATCTGAGCTAATCACTACACTAGTGGCAGCCATTGCTATCAGCTTCCAGTGCAATTGGACTACATCAGCCTCGTTCTCCTTAAACACTGATTGGTTAGATTTGTTTTCAGACTTAGCAGGTTGTGAGATCTGAGCTTTGCAAGATGGATTTGCCTGATGACAGACTACTTTCTAGCCAGTCCATCTGCTTTGCCAGGTTAGAACTTTATAGTCCTCCAAATGCACACCCAAGACCAGGTTTTCCTCATTGCTGAGCTGAGGCACACTAGTGTACCTTGAGGCAAGTCTAGATGGGCTGTGGGAATTTCTACCTACATTCATTTTTACTACAACTCTATAAGAACTACAGATACTGTACTATGTGTTACAAAGCCTGTTTACTTTGGATATTAATATGGAGAGCCTTACCATTTTGGTTTCATCTTACCTGTGCCTTGGGCAAAAAAACCCCACTAGAACCACCAGGGGTCTCTATATACCTAAAACTGCCAGTGGGTAAAAATGACCCTTTATCTGAGTGCACTGATTTTCATAGAGAGCTGATCAAGAGCAGTTATTTAACCGCAGATAATGAAAGCAGGTTTTTCTTCAGAAGCAGCCTAATCCTGACACATCACATTTAAACATGTTTGATATTTAAATCAGAAAGGCTCCAACTGAACCACAGCCAGATTCCATGTCTGTCTTCAGCGGATCCATCTTGCAAAACATCATGCTGAAACAAAAGCTCAATCAATGTCTATTGAGGAGAACAACTTGGACAGAATTGGACACATTTCTTTGCTAAAAGAAGAGCAAAGAACCACACTGATGTTTGTCTCCTCTACAGACTTATTCCAACTGGCTCCACTGATAGTAAACATATCCCATGCCATGGATATGTGAAGCAGTCTATCCAGCGTGTCAGGTTCACTCCAACTCATCTGGGAGAAGTAAAATAACTGTATTGACACTCAACTTCAGGATTATTTGGACAAATAATCAGTTGCCACAAACCTTTGAAGAGGGGTAGACGGACCCAAAGTCAGGCCTAAAATCATTGTGTGTGTTCCCAGCCTAACAGAATGATGTATGACCGCTCCACTCAGCCATTTCTCATCTTCAACAGGAGTCACATTGTAAGCTCTGATCTGGATCATTGTTTCCAAATCGACACAATCTAAGCGGCTCTTGTTTTTCTATTAAGACGAATGACGCAGAGCAACAAACCACATTGACTTCTTAATACAAAGAGTCTGTGATCCACAGTTATGTCAACCTTCAGCTCTATGGACATATTTCTACACCTCTGTGTGTGTCTCATGTTGCTTGCATTGTGGTGTTAACATCCAGTTAATGTATGCAAATTAATTCTGTTTGCAAGTTGCACATTTATACCAATGATTGTACTTTTTATATTTATGTAATGAAAAGTAAAACCTATATGAAAGAAGACGGGGTTCCATTAAACACTCTGATATTTATTGATGTTTCTTTGATGTCTGGACTGTTATTCTCATAGAAATCTACTTTCAAATTCTACACAGAGATGCAGAAATTGTAAACAGAGGTTGTATTTTCCCTATAGGAGCTCCAGATTCCATTTGTAGTCCAAACTTTGTTGACCATTTACGTATTTTTGCCTCAAAGGTGTCCAGAGGGTGCCCGAATGTTAAAGCTGGCCCTACACAGAAAATACAAATGCAATCAAATCAATTTTGTTGCTAATCTTTGGCCCATCCAAGACTCTTATCAGCAACAAAGCTCCTTCTTTCCACTATTAATTTTATGGAAAATAATTCACTTTTTGTGTTTTTTTTGTAGTAAAAAATAAAATATTTCAAATAATAAAACTGGCATTTTAAGGGTTAAAATCTTGAAAATGACTGAAAGTTTGGTAGTTTTGAGCAGGTCTGATGTTGTGAAAGAGATTTATGGGGAAAAAAGTAGAAAAAAAAATACTGATGTATGGTGGTTTAATGACAGTTTTATGTACGTGTACATTTTTGCCTCGAAGGTGTCCAGAGGGTACAAAATGCATCAATATAGTATAAATGGCATGATGGAGTAAAATGAGTTGATTTCAAAAATTTAACCAGAAAGAAAAGTTCCTGCAAAAATGCATGCCACAAGCTGTAAAACTGCCAAAATGATCTCTAATTTAAAAAAAAAAGTTGAGAAAAATAGACAAAAATGCCCAAGGGGGGCATAAGGGTTAAAAACTGAGATTTACAAAGTGCTTTGACTATGAAGAATCCCAAATAATGCAAAGCATCATTACCCAACACAAGCATGAGAGAAAACTCCTACAACAGAAGAACCCACACCAACAATGTAAGCCCAACATCATAATAACCCAGGAGACACATTATAAAAGCCCTTAAATGATTTCGTTGTCTCTATAAAGAAAAGCTACATCAAAGTGCAGCTAACATCCATTGTAGATCAAACATTTAAACTTAAACCTGAAATCTGCTTGACACTGAACACAGCCAACCAGTGGTTCAGACCAGACTCCATTATAAAAAACATGACATTTAAAAGTTTTATTCTCCTCTTCAGGACAAACCTGACAAAGAATGTTTTTTTTACAAATCCGCATCATGATGTTATTATTTTTGCAAACTTAATTCCCTTATTTGGGAGAAAAATCACGTCATCATGAATACACAAATCATGATTGATAAAGGTCCATAATTAGGATATTTAAATATTTTTGAAGTTGGTTTATATGAGGTAATTGGCAATAGTAGTGGCATTAGTCTCCAGTGATTTCAACAAGAGCTGCATCTTTAAGAAAGATGGATTCAGATTACTGCCGGGGATGCTGCTATACAGCATAGCAGACAGATACAGTTGCTCCACGTAATTTTGTGAGTTTTAGGGAAACTGGGTCAAGAAACAATGCTGGCTCAAATGTATGCAGCATTTAAATTTTTTCGAATCATTTCATTTTCCCCCCAAAAGCCTCTGGGTTTGGCACTATTTTGCAGTGCAGCTTCTGGCATTCTGTGTTCTTCCACTTCAGCAAATTGTCATCTCCCAATCAGCTGTTTGGGTCTGCAGGTTTTGTCAGAGGAAATAACAAACTCAGCTAAAACAAAATGAACACTTCTTCAGGAAGTTTCTGATTTAGGACAGTAGCTCACAGACGCCTGCAGCCTGCATCACTCCCCATCCAGAGTTCCCTGCCTTACTGAATGCCGATGTTTTACTGACCCTCTTTACCTTTCTGGAGACAAATTGGAAAAACCATCTCTGTCCATAAGAGCTAAATGGATTTTTGTCATCAAGTAAGTTTATGGCTGTGACTTTATTCTTCTAATGGCTGATAATTAGACAAGCTACAGTCATTGTGATATGTTTACGCTGTGAAAACTGTCAGCTGTTTAAGTGGAAAACTGAGCTGAAATAATAAATGTTCTTTGACGAAGCTGCAGAGCCAAACAGCTAATCAGATAGGATGAGGCAAAAGGGCATGTAGCCGGTATCTGTAGCTTGTATTGCAAAATAGAGCCAAATACAGAGGTTTTTGAGTGAAAAATTAAACACTTCAAAAATGTTCAATATAGCGTACATTTGAGCCAACATTGTTTTTTGGTCCATTTTTTCCAAAAACTCTCTAAATTACACAGAACAACTGTAGCTGTCTGTAGCACTGCTTCCCTAGTGTCTGTAATATCCTGTTTGAAAGTAACCTGACAAGCCTGATGGCTTTGTTTCACACATCCATCCGGGAAGCTTCAATAGTAATTGTTTGAGAAAAGGCAGAGGATTTGAAAAAAACTTGCTCTGTCTATCACATCTCTAGGGGGCAATAAGAGCAACAAAACACGTGACGTTGCTTCTATCGAGCTGCGCCTGCGCAGCTACTGAGGAATAATGCAAAACATGGTGACTGTTGACATGTAAGTACTCGACTTTTGTCGTGTTTGAAAAGAAAACAGTTCACTGCTGTTCTTTGTTCTTCTTCTAATGGAAGAAATGTTGTCAAGTTCTGATAAAACTGGTGCTTTAGCAGCATCCGTGCTAATCTCTTCCTCCATAACTGCACCAGCTCTTGCTGCAGCTTGTTTACGTCACGACTCTGCTGCGCCTGAAAGTACTGCCCCTCGTCCCTGATTGGTCCTGTCACTTTGTAACCGGGCCCAAACACTTCAGATGGGAGCTTTGCAAGATGGATTTGCCAGTGAAAAACAAGGAAACAGGCGTATCCATCTGCTTTGCAAGGTTAGTTTGAAAGGGAAACACCAAAAATCTCTAAAGGCTAATGCCACCACTATTGCCAAGTACCTCATACAACCCAACTTCAAAATACCAGAATATCCCTTTAAAGACCCTGTAAAGTGGAAACAGATCTGTATTTAGGTTTGTTGTATGATAGGTCACTGTGTTATGAACCCCCAGGTCAAATTCCAATCAAATAAAACTTCTCACAAATGTGCCGCTGTGCAGCAAGGTCAATCTCAAGGGCCTTTTTTTTTTCGTCTGGGTCTTTTCACCCCTAGTAATACACCCAGAGACTGCCAGCAGTTTTTGGGCCCTGGAGATGTCCTCAGAAACACAAACTGTTTTCCCATGCCCCTGGTAGTATGCAAAGTCATCCAGAGCATGACCGGGGTTGTTAATCCTCCTTTCTGTGAGATGGTGCCCTCAGGCGGCTTACATGCCATTACATGCCTAACTTCAGCCTCAATTTCTGGCCCAAATATTCTTAAAAGTTCTGCAGAGTTCTGTTTATCCAAGGAAGGATATTTTGACTCAAAAAAAAAAAAAGATTACCATTTGGTCCATGGGCGGAAATCGGATTTCATGGCATTGATTGTACACGTAGCTGTGTCAAAGCTGTGAAAGTACATGGAAACAGAGTTTGATAGTCAAAATCATTCCCTAGGAGGGACACTAGTTCTTCCTCCTGAGTTCAAGCCCCTAAAAAGGCCCACTCTGTCCTTACATCAAGTATGTTATAGCAAGGTAGATCTCATTAGAAACATCAAACCCATAAAAATTGTATTCCTGTGTGGTAAAATGATATTAAATGCATATATTAAAATCACTAATTTTGTCAGAGGAACAGCTATGACACCACTTAGAGAGCATATAGTTGTTTTCCTCCTATAAGTCACACCTTTGCTGAAACCACTGACGTGGAAACTTTGACTTATGTTTCTCATGTAAGATGTGATGAAGAAGTCCTCGTTCATATTTGGGTGTTGTTTTGTCATGTAGTTCTTTTGTTTTACGTCTGTATTCTAATTGAAAAAAAATGGTTTAGAGTATTTTTCTTCACTTGCTTTAGCAAAATGAAGTAGAGCCTCACATTGTTCTTTGCCTGGGGCCTCCAAGTCACTAAAAACTGCCCCTGACCTTCTGTCACGGAGGTTTTGTGTCCACGAGGACAAACTCTGACCACCAAATGATCCGTACGAATGTTATGCATAATTTAAAGAAACTCCCTTGAAGCTTTCCTGAAATTCTGCAGTCAAGTAATAACCAGGAATCCTTGAGTCAGTCCATGAGTGCAAATTGATATTTCGTTTGACTTTTAAGAAATTTTCCTTGATGTATTTCTCATTTATAAAAATCTCAAACTTCACTAAATGGACAGCAAGTTTTAATGCAACAGAAAATCTAATTTCTGATCTGTTTTAAGAGGCTTAAATCATATTTCTGCACACAAAGAAAAATAAACCATATTTATTTTGCCTTTTAATAAATATATTTGATCTTTTATGGCTTAAAACAGTTCTGTGTTCCTCAGTCTCACTGTTTCTCTCAGAAAACACACGGCCTGTTGGAAGGACCTTGGAAACAGCGTGTCTCTTCAGTAATAGTTTGATCAGGATGTAAGTCATAAAGGGGGACCTGTAATTGCATTCATTATTGAAATGAGCCTGATCCAAGCTTATTATGCTGAAAAACAACATCAATTATCTCACTGCTCAGGGGTTAAAATGAGTCCTTGTGGCCACAAAGTCTGAGCTCACCGGTTATTTTCTGTTCAGTGAGAAACCAGGTCTCTACCATTGAATAGAACATTAAAGAGTCCATTTATGTCGTCCGGGGAATCAGTGCAACCCTAAAACAACTCTGCTTTTACTGGATCTTTATTTGGGATAATTACAGTTATAGATTTTGTTGAACTAGTGCATTTTACCTAACAAAATAGTTGTTTTTTACTGAAGTTTCTCTTGAGAAAAGAAAGAAGAATTAATCAGGATTTTCCACAGTAACTAGATTTGACTCCTTGGTTTCAGTTATGGGTAGAAATAATCCCTGAGCCATTTCTTTGTTTTAATACTAACAGAAACATTTGTAGCCTTTTTTTTTTGCAAAGAAATTCAGCTTTTAGTGCCTTAGAATAAAGAAAGAACAGCACATTAAGTGATATTAATGTTATTATTAGCTGTATGTTGCAGAAGCCCTAAGAGGACATGCATCTATACACTTTATTTTGTTTCCCTGTGACAACGATAGCATTTTGGTTGTCTCATGGGGTATGAATTCATCTATTTCATTTATTTAAAGGTGACTGCTTGTTTATAACTTCACTCAAACACTCGAGGTCTTAAGAAATCAACTCAATTATTATGCTGTCCATCCCATGTCATTTATTTCATCAGTCCTCGGTCTGTGGTTGATCCCACATGCCCTTTTGGTGAACTTTAGTACACATTTGATTTGAATTTTCATCAAATGGAGCTTTGTCTTTGCTACTCTTCAATAAAGCTTTGCTTTGCTTGGAGAAGAATTAGGGCAACAGTTGGGTCCATCCTGCAGAGGAAAGGATGTCTCATGATCTCTTAAAACATCTATCCTGTGCTTCAATTCCTTCAATCTCTCCATGAGTCTAGATGGAGGGACGAAGACTCAAGCTAGAGACTACGGACACATTATAAAAAGTAAGGCAGCCATAAACAACCTGCATTGTGATCACAAGGTAAGAAGTTAAATAAGTCAAGATCTTAAAAACAACCTAAATTTACTTGTCACAGGAAAATTAGAACCTGGCACGCCAGTTAGACTGTTTCATATATCCATTGCATGGGTATGTTTTAAAGTCATCTGGGAAACCTCTCATGCAAAGTGTTTGGGAAGGGCAGGACTTTAAAAAAAAAAATCTCAGAAGGTCACTGGACAAACGCTCTCTCTGTCACATTCATTATGGGCTAATCAATGCGTCTCTACTGTAGTGTATAAACAGCGGAGCATAATGGATAAAACTTATGCCAAGCTGATCGGGAGAAGAGTGAAAATGTCTTCTCTGCCAATGAAAGTTTATGGTGTAGCTCTTTGCTTTAGTTAAATACGAAATGTGGCACAATTCTAATAAGAGTGCTGCTTTCTAATGCAAAACGCTTCAGTGGTAGAAGCCATTTCAGTAGAACTCAACCCATGCTGGAGAAGAGGTAAAACACCCTGTTTGTCTTGTAAAGCTTTTGGTGTGGCTTTGTGCTCTTTTTTCATGGAGAAATGTGGTCGAATTCAGATTAAAACTGCGGTATGGCTACATCCACCATACCGACTCACAATTCCATAGCAGATCATCAGATGAGCGAAAACACCTACCTTTCCCAGCATTAAAAGCTTACAGAAGGCTACTTGCTCTTAATGTCATGAAGAAAGGTGGTGCAGTTCTGACATATTAGCGGCAGCCATTGCTGTTGGCTTTCAATACTACTAAACCCCGCCCATAGCTATCGCCTCATTCTCCTCAAATGATTGGTCTGACCTGTGTTTGGTGCTGAACAAATGGTAGATGGACTGGAGCTTTTCAAGATGGATTTGCCTGATGACAGACTAGCAAATCTGCTCTTTGCAAGGTTAGGAAAATGTACCTTGCAAAGGCAAGGCATTGGCCAGATTCCATGTCTGTCATCAGGCAGATTCATCTTGTAAAGCTCCAGTCTGAAACAACTGTGCCAGGTCTGTAAACAGACCTGTCCAATCAGCGTAATTTGAGGAGAATGTGGCAGTAGGAGTTTAGAGGCACTAGAAGCCGGGAGCAATGGCTTCCGTTCGATGTATATTGTTTAGTAGAAGTTTTATCAGAACTTGACCACATTTATTAATTAAACAAGACCAAAGAGCCACACCAAAAGCTTCTCCTGGCGGAGAGACTTCTTCTGACCAGCCTCGTCATGAGTTTTATCCAACAACATGCTCCATTGTTGTGCTCAGGTTACTTCTGGAGCTGCACATGCTCCTTAACTCCCTATTTGTTTTGTTGCTCTGATTGGCCTGTAATGAATGTGAAATATATCTGTGCAATATAAGAAACAGTCTATCTGGTGTGTCAGCTAAGAAAAGTTTGGGAACCGCTGCAGTAGATCAGCAATTAAATGATGATTAAAAAAAGGAATCGATGACAAACTATTCAAACCAAGAAAATCTTTTGATAATGGTAAATGTTAAAATCAGAGTCCCTTTAATGAGTAAAAGAAAATAAAATACAAATTTTAGGAGTAATACAGCAGCAGAAAGAGGTCGTTTTACAAGCTTGTATCAGTGAAGTCATTCTCTCTTGTTGTGCATACAAACAACCCTCTCTGAGACACACACTCACAAACACACGGTGAAACACAGTGTGATTATCCCACAGGGAGACAGGACTGCAGTTAAACCTCCAGCAGCAGACTGAAGTGTTTCCTCTGAGCTCTCTCACTGCTTGCGTGCGTGTGTCAATTCCTTCACTGCGGCAGAAAAACTCAGACTCCCCGCCGTTTGTCAAGAAGTGATCTTGCTGTTTCTCTACGTCTCCTCGTGTTTCCTCCCTCACTCTCTCTCTCTCCTGTTCAGACATAAAACATGGACACACACGGTACAGATCAATCCGTGTCTGCAAACCAGTCGTAGATGAATCGACCTGCTTACACGAAAGGAGGAGATAAAAATGCACTCCGACTCTTCTCTTCCCACTCACTGCTAACATGTCATCTATCTTCGTTTTTGGATTGTCACATGTGATTTGGTTGTCCAGCTGTTGAGACTCAAACTGCTGTCAGATGAAATAAACTGAATGATCAGTCTGAGAAGAGCGAACGGTGACACGCTCTGAAACAGTCAACCTCAGGATTATAGTGTCATCAGCAGTACATTTTCTCACTTGGAAGCAACTTCTTCAAATCAAACATGGATTGATATAAAGATCATGATTTGGTCGCTCAAACAAAAGGAAAAATAAAAGCGGTTATTCAGCGTTTGATTTCCTACCAAAGCAAAGTCTAAATAAGTCTTTTATTACAGCGATGATGGGTAATGTAGTTTATGTTGAGGGAATCAGACTAACATAGCCAAATCAGCTGGCATTTAAGGGCTCTTTAAAAGTAAATAATGTACTAGTTTGACCAAATTTAACACATTTTTGCTACAAGCATTTATGAGGAGAGATGTTCTAAATATTAGTGCTACTGGGATTCATATTATGTTGCTGGGTACTGTGGGTAAAATTTTTAATGTAATGACAAAAAACCAATGTCCTTCTGTTTGAATAAACTCTGCTTGAACCTAGAGCAGCCTGCTGGTCCAGATCATTTAAGCCCTTTCTTATACCCCTCTGTGTGGCACTGATAGTCGCGGCTGGAGGCATTATGCTTCAGGTTGTCTGGTCCGTCTGTCGAGTCTGTTTTTAAATGCAATATCTCATATTTGGAATTTTCCTCAAACTTTGCAGAAATGTACTTTCAGACAAAAGGATGCACTGACTGTATTTTAGAGGCCATAGGTCAAAGGTCAAGGTCATTAACCCTTATGTTTTTCCCATTCTTGTGACATACATTGGTTATTACATCAACAGGGACTCTAGTCAAATTCTACAAGATTTTAGGAGTGCTTTGTGGGAATTTGTGCCCATTCATTCTGTAGAGCATTTATGAGATCAGGCACTTATGTTGGACAAGAAGGCCTGGCTCACACTCTCTGTTCCAGTTCATCCCAAAGGTACTCAATGGGGTTGAGGTCAGGGCTCTGTGTGGGCTGGTCAAGTTCCTCCACACCAGCCTCTTCAAACCATGTGTTTTTAGTCCTTGCTTTGTGCACTGGGGTACAGCGATGTTAGGATAAAAAAAAAGGCCTTCCCCAAACTGTTGCCACAAAGTTGGAAGCATGGCATTGTCTAAAATGTCCTGGTATGCTAAAGCATTAAGATTGGCCTTCAGTGAAGATAAGTCTCCTAGCCCAAACTCTGAAAATCAGCCACATACCATTATCCCTCCTCCAACAAACTTCACTCTTGGCAAAATGCAGTCAGGCAGGTAATGTTGTCCTGGCATCCGCCAAACCGAGATTCACCCATCTGACTGCCAAACAGAGAATTGTGATTCGTCACACCAAATAACGCGTTTCCACTGCTCTGCATTCCAGTGTCGGTGTGCTTTATACCACTCAGTCTAAAACTTGTAATTGTAGTCCATGAACTGAGGCTTGCATGAAGCTGCTTGACCATGGAAACCTATGAAGCTCCTGCTGCACAGTTTTTGTGCTTACATTAGTGCCAGTTCAGAACTCTTCAGCAAGGTGTTGGTGACTTTGGTGTTGGTATTTAGTTTTGATAATTATCAACGATGAAAATTCAAACTCACGTAGGTTGTCCTGGTATTTACAGCGCTTAATATCTCAAATGTGTTTATGGGGGGCTACTCTTGTGCTTGGTCATCAATTTTCGTCTATGCATTACATGCCCTACTGCTATCATTGGTTTGCACCTCTATGCGTGGCTAATCTTTAAGTAGGCATGGTCGTACTTCCTTTTTTCTGCTCACAACAGGATTTGTCTCCTCTCTCTCTGTACTTACTAAAAATCACTCCAATTTGCCCCAAGCTTTGCAGAAGACAGCTTTGCAAAATGACTTTTATTGGTTTTTGTTTCCCCTGAAGTCTTCTGGCACCCATTAGAGGGGGGACCTTCAACATGTGGCAGTGATAAAAGGAGCACTAAAGTCATCCTTATTCATTCCACAACATGCTTTTGCTGACTTTTTTCGACAGAGTAGTTCCACCCAAGGAGCAATGCAACAAGTATCCTACAATAAGGACATCTGCGGTATCTCTTACTAAAATGACAACTCAGTTCAAGACAACAAGCTATGGCCGAGGCTGGACATTGTTTTACTGGAAGTCCAAAGCAGATTACACCAAGTAGATAGGCCAGGGCTTGAATTGACTCATGCAAGCCAGTGTCTACATGTTTAAACTAATCCAGATGAAGGCAACCCAGACCACTCCTGTATACAGCCTGTCTGAATTAAAAAATAAAAACTAGACCGAGACACTCAAAAAATGTCATTTTTGTCCAAGATGGCCCTTAAAACTGATCGTCTCTCTGAGCCAAAAGAAGGACAGACAAAGGACTCTTGAATATGAAATGAGGACGGAGCAATGACCTACAGCTCTTAGGAATAAAGCTGTCTCTGATATAACGTTAGACATTTATAATAAGACAGTTAACAGCTCTCCTTCAGGCTCTTTCCACTTTATATCCACCTGAGGCAATGATACGTGAAGCCACGTCGAAAATCACTTTGAACCCTGGGACCTCCTCTTATGAGCCTTTAATGTGCTGAGAAAGTGGCTGCGGTTACATCAGTTTACCCACAATGCACAGTGGGGAGAAAATCCTGCAGAGCTTTAAGTGTATGTGAAGAGACAGCAAGCGTATCTGCATTTAAAGCGGAGCATGGAAATCAAAAGTCATCACGGAAAAGTGACATTTACATGTAGAGCGGCCTGAATGATGAGCCAATTACCTTGTAACATCTGCTCTTTCAATTACCATGCAAAGACAGAGGGGTTAATAGATAAGGGAAACACACCGATTCAGCTAATGAAGTTTAATATGATCTCTTCCTTAGATTACAACACAGCAGCGTGTTTACTGCGGCACAATCCTTCAGTGTCAGCTCGCGTAAATGGAATAAAGCACACAGTTCACAGCAGATAAACTTAGATGAATACTAATCAAGAGGAGAGGAGAGGGAAACCTCGCTGCTCTGAACACCTCTATGAGTCAGATAAATGGCGATATGAAGAAAATTCAAATGGTCGTTCATTATCTGCAGATGAAAAAAGAGGAAAATGTCCAGCTTCTGCAGAAAATCTCCCTCCTTCTCTGCAGAAACGTCATTTTAAGTGTTGTTTTTACAACACCGTCATGGTGATAGCCAAGGCAGAAGTCTTATGTTTTCAGGTCCTCTGGATGTTCGTACGCCATTCTTGTGAGCACAATATCTCAAGAAGGCTTTGAGGGATTTTCTTCAAACTTTCGGCAAATGTCAGCTCTGGCTCAAAGATGGACTGATTCGATTTTGGAGGAAAAATCAAAGATCAAGGTATTTAGACCTCACATTCATCCCTCTATGTCCTTGTTGGGACTCTTAACTTGCTGAATGAGGCTGAAATGTTGGGAGTGCAAATTTTTGGGCCAAAACAAAGATCCAGGCATTTGGATATGCCTTGGATGCTGCCATCAAATCTGTGTTTGTGAATTGTGAGGGTGTGGAAGAGAGTGTGGCAGTTCATCTGTCTTAGCAGCGTAATCCATGGATCTGAAAGACTGAGATCAACCACAAACTTTACCTCACACATGGAGCGATGGGTTGTAAGGCCAAGGCAGTGTGGCGATCACAGTATCTAAGTATGCAGACTGGTGTCAGTGTCTTTCAGTCCTGGGTCCTCCTGGTGGTAATATATCTACGTGAGGCCTGGATGACTTGTCAATATTTTGGGTATCCCCTGGCAAGACCGTGTGTGTAATGCTGATGTGCCCAGAAGAGCGAGAAAGAGAAGGGTCACCTGCTGAATACGGGAGCGACAGCTGCACTTCTATGGGTACTTGGCTTGCCTTCCCAGGCCTGATCCAGCTCACCGCATTCTGGGTGCCCAGGACCCAGACATCGGGGGCGGCAGTGCACATTGTAGAGGGGTCAGCTGGGAAGATACCTGGAAAGATGGGGCATGGGCCTGGCACAGGCCTGGATAGTGGCTATCAGGAGGATGGAGCAGTACAGGGACAAGTTTGATGCAATGAAGTGCCAAACCGGCACACCTGACCTGACCTGACCTGACATTCATCCCTTGCTTATTGTTGGTGATAACCTTCTTAAAATGTTTGTTCTAATTAGGGCTTTCAAAAGATTGACATTTTTAATCACTGAATTTCTGAAGTTAATTTCTATTAATCACATCCTTTTTATCACATTTTAAAATTCCTTGATTTTGCAATTTATTGTATTTATTTTGTCATTTTTGGATTTTTCTACTGTCTTAAACTAAGGGTAATTGACCTTTTTTGATACAGACCTGCTTCTAGAGATAGATTGAAGATTTTAACCTGAATTGAACCACAGAAAAAGGAACTTTTCGTGGATTAAAAATGAAATAAGAGCTCATTAAAAGGGTTCGGGTGAGTTCTGACTTGTCCACTGAACTGTCTGTGAGGTTTTCAAAGTGAAACAAGACAATAAGAAGTCTTGGGCTTATTTTACATGACTGTGGCTGCAAGGAGATGCTGACGAGCCTTAACCAAAGTGTGCTGAAAGGGACAATAAGGTATACGATTAATTGCGATTAAAACAATAAGTGCATTAATTATAAATCTTGATTAAACTTGATTCACTCAGTTGATCTCAACATCCTTCGTTGTAACCTAAAATGTTAAGCACATAGTTGCAAGAACATCATGCCCTAATGTTCTCAAAAATATTTTCACTGAAAAGTCTCTGATAATTTCTCAGAATGTTCTTGGATAACATTCTCTAGAAAACTACAAACCAGATGGATTCTACGTCCGTCATCAGGCAGATGTATCTTGTAAAGCTTAAATCTGAAATGATTGTACCAGATCTGAAAACCGACCTGACCAATCAGAATCATTTGAGGAGAATGAGGTGGTAGCTATGGGCGTGGTCAAATGCGACTGGAAACCAATAGCAACGACTGCCGTTGGTGTAGCGTTTGGCTCGGATGTATCCATAGTGAGGGGGGAGTTTTATTAGATCTTGGTCACATTGTTTTTATTAAATCAAGAGCAATGAGCCACTCTAAAAGCTTCTCTTGGCAGAGAAGATGTTTATGCAACTCCCCGTCTGGCATCGGCACGTGTTTAATCCACCAACAAGCTCCACTGCTCATAAACTACACAGGTTGCTTGACGGAGCTGTGCATGTTTACTACCTCACTTTGTCTTGCTGATCTGATTGGCCCGTAACAAATATGACAGAATGTTGGTCCAATCACCTTCCAAGAATTTCTTGAAAAGTCCTGCCCTCCCTGAACTGGCACTTATCCAGCTACCTGTCCAGGTCCAAGACCTGATCCAACTGGGACATGTACCAGTGACCCTTTGGTTCCCTGCAACTTTATTAACATCCCAAAACCAAAGAGAGTCTTCTCCATGTTGTCCTATTTTGTCTACAGAGGGCTTCTAGAAATTGCTTAATAATTTTTTGTCATTATTTCATCCATTTCAGGTCTATCATTTTTTATGTGAGCACTTTGAATGTTTTTTAATTCTAGCTGAAAAATCTGCAACCTGAATGCCCATCCTTTTTCCAATTACTGTGTGTCCTAAAAGCCCACACAGCACACAAGAATGAAATGTCTCCAGGTATTTTGATCTAAGGCCACAACATCTGATCTGCTCACTTTCATGGCTCTTGTGGGTATTCTGTCTGTTAACATTATGAAGACTGTGCTCAGACTAAGTGAGTAAATAATGGATTTTCTTCATTAAAATGTTAAAGAAAATAATTATCTAAGAGTCCACAGAGAGTAGCTCTCTTGATTGCTCCTTGAAAATCTCCAAATAATCCAAGTTTTAGTTTTCTTCACAGGTACAGAGCTCACTTTGAAGTGCCAGTGAAACCAGCAGCTCATCTCCAAGCGTCTCTGTTCAACAGTCCTGACAGCGTTATAATACTTTTATGCAAATTTTCAGTCACAGAGATTTGCTTTTTTCTAACTTATAATACCACTTTGTCAGGCTGCTTTTCATATGTAACTTAGCTGCACGGCAGGTGAAGTTCTGTGCCTGAAAGTGCAAGTAAAAAAAAAAAACCACCACGTTTAACTTGGTCTGCATTTGAGTTAGAAGCAGAAAAAAAAATTGCAGTCACATTATTTTTTATTTGCTCTTACCCAGAAGAAAAACTCGATCCCCTGCAGTTTTAACACCACATTATTTCAAATAACACATTTTCTGTGAAAAATTCATTACAATACTGCAATGGGAAACTGTAATTGTGTCTAAAGGCTTTATTTTCGCAATAAGTCACTACAGCGGCAGTTTCTTGGCCAACTGGGGGCAAATGAGAGCACTGTTTCTTCTTCCTGGTCATTTCTGTTCATTATCTTCTCCCTGACTGTGATTTTCTTCTGTGTGATGTTGTGTGCAACTGGTTTTAAGAGATTCTCAGTAAACATAATGAAAACTCTCTGTGGGTTAGTCACTACAAATGCACCCTGTCAGATTTCATCCTCATCCTCAAAGATGTTGGGAAAGCATTATTTAAGCTACCTGTAAGAAGCTCTATGTTTCCTCAAATGGAGCCACAGAGAGAAAACCTTTGCTCCAACCACCTAGACCTTCCACGTAGTGGTTTTATGCCCCCTGTGTAAAATACAGTAGCTGGACAATTAACATACGGTGGTTGGTCAAACAGAAGGGCTGAAGGGTTAATGTGCCTGGCTCTGGTCCCGGAATAACTTGAACAAGAGCCTGCACTCTTATTCATATCTTACTCATGGAACCGCCCCTGGTGGGCAAGAACGGCTTCCTGCTGCTGAACACTATGGTGAAGCTGACGGTCTTGGTTGCCACCTACAGTGCTATGAAAAGTTATTCGCCCCTAACCTGATTTCTTATTTCATTTATTACAGGAAAAAAGCCATCCAAACCTACCTGACCATATGTGTTAAAGTAATTGCCCCCCCCCCCCCGTTAAATCATGAATTAACCACATTTTTTTGGAAAGCTAAGTTCAAACTTCTTTATCCACACCCTGGCTTGATTACTGCCAGACCTGTTGAATCAAGAAGTTCCTTTAACAGTCTGACAAATTGAAGTAGGCTCTAAGATCTCAAAAAGCAACACATCATGGCACCGTCTGAAGAAATTCATCTATCTGTCTGGATTGGGGTACAAAGCCATTTCTAAGGCTTTAGGACTTGAGCAAACCATGGGAAGAGCTTTTATCCACAAATGGCGAAGACTTGGAACAGCAGTGAACCTTCCCAGGAGCAGATGGCCCACAAAAATTATTCCAAGAACATATCAACAACTCATCCAGGAGGTCGCAAAAGAACTCAGAACATCTATAAGAGGCGACTGCGACTCTGCAGGTTGAGTTAGTCGTCCCACAGTTGGAAGGTTGTGGGCTCCTCAGCTCCTGCAGTCACATGTTCAATGTGTCCTTGGGCAAGACACTTAACTCCAGTTTGCTCCCACTGCTTCGTCTGTGGCGTGTAAATGGGTATGGATACAACTGTATGCGATTAGCTAATACTGATGGCCAGTTTTCCATAGCAAACTTGACCATCAGAAAGGGTGTGAATGGGTAGGTGTGATCTGTGGTGTAAAAGCACTTTGAGTGGTCAGATGATAAGAAAAGAGCTAAACAAGCTGAGGTCAATTTACCATCTAACATCCCATTAAACATCTAAAGACCTACAGGCCTCACTTAGGGTCAGTGTTTTTCCCCTCTAAGACTTTAGGGAGAATACTCTGTGGCTTGATGAGACAAAAGTTGAACTTTTTGAAAGATTTGCATCCTGTTCCAAGTGGCGTAAAACCAACACAGCATTTCATAGAAAGAACATCATACCAACAGTCAACCACTGTGGTGGTAGTATGATGGTCTTGGGCTGCTTTGCTGCTTCAGGACCTGGATGACTTGCCAATATTGATGGAACCATGAATTCTGCTCTCTACCAGAAAATCCTGAAGGAGAAAGTCCGGCCATGCCAGAATGCTCGGAAATCTAGTGTGGCTGAATTAAAACAAAGAAGTTAGCCAGTTTCCCTAAACACTTGCTTGCAGCTGTTGCTGCCAAGGGTGGCAAAATCAGTTATAAGGTTGGGGGCAATTATGTCTTCACATAAGGCCAGGTAGGTTTGGATTGGGATTTTTTTCACTTTATGAATTAAATCATTTAAAAGCTGTATTTTGTGTTTACTCTGTTTATCTTTGAATAATATTTAAATTTATTTGATGATCTGAAACATTCAAGTGTGACAAATATGCGCTGTAGATGGCCAGGAGACACCCTGATCAGATTCCCAAACCACCTCAACCAACTCCTTTCAATGTAAGGATGAGCAGCTCTACTCCAGGACCCCCCTTCCACCTTGAAGATACTCTCTCTATCTCTAAGGGTGTACCCAGCTGCCCTCTGGGGGAAACTCATTTCTGCAGCGTGTATCCAGAATATCTTTCTTTCAGTCACTGCTCAATGCTTAAGACTACAGGTGAGGGTTGGAAGGAAAATTGACCAGTAAATTGAAAGCTTTGCCTTCTGGCTCAGCTCCCTCTTCACAACAACAATCCTGAATGTCTGCAACACTGCTGATTCTACAACAATCCCCTGGTCTATTCTGCCCCCTCTTGTAAACAAGACCCTGAGAAACTTGAACTCCTTCTCTTGGAGCAAAGACTCACTCCCCACCTGGAGAGAGCAATCAACCTTTTTCTGGCAGAGAGCCAGTATTTAATTTTGAGTTTCTAAGTCATCGTGGCTTCAAAAAATCAGTCTACTGACAATTCAAAAAGCTGCTGTTGTGTTGTTTTTCTCTATGATAGTGGTTAACCAGTCAATTACGAGTGGAAGTAACTCATTCACTGCTATCATAGTAAATGTCTTATTAACAGATTAACAGTAATTTTAGAATAACTATGCCCACCTCTGCTGAAGAACTTTATCTTGAGTGACTTAATTTAATTGTCCTTTTTGACACAAGAGAACTGGTGAATTGTAATCAAAACTTATGGATCTTCTAATGATTTATGTGTGATTTCTGCACTGCACACCCAGATGGGACAGATGGTCCCTGCACACTCAAGTCTCTACCAAGTACTCCCAGCAGCCAGTGTGTATTATTTGCTACAGAGGACGGCTCATGCGGATGAAAGTCCAGTTGTAACTCTCTGTGCAGCACCATGATTTAAAGAGGTGTCACTTTGATAAAACCTATGTTCAGCTGCAGAGTTATTTACTCAGGAAGGCTGAATCCGTGTATCTTTCCAACTTTCCAGAAGTCACTTAATGTCTGTTGCTGTGCTGAGTGGTGAGCAGTGATTTACTATCTTCATATCTGAAGCCAATCTCAAAATAAAATGAATTTCCCCCATTGTGTGTGTGTGTGTCTGCTTCCATTGTTGATGGGAGTGTCATCAAAATCACTTTACATATTCATGCTTCCAATGTGCTCATAAATGGCTGTGGGAAGTCACTTGAATGAAAGCCCTTGATCTCTCCAAAAATAGCCCTTGAGTTTCTGCAGATGGAGGACTTATGTAGCTAAGGAGCATGCTGGTAAAACAATAGTGGTACAACTTATATTGTGTAGTAAGGTGAAACTTTACATGATGTTGAACTGCAGGAGATTCGGTCCCTCTCCTTAAAACAGTCAGTATCATTATGCTCTATTTATGGAATGCAGTTTTTAATGAACAGAATCCTCAATTCAAAACAAATAGTAAACTATGGACATGGGCGTGCTAAGCCGTGGGCCTGGTCTTTACCCGACCTGAAAACGCCTACTTGTGCAGTGACTTCAGTGTCACTGAAGGGGGTAAAATTCTGCATTATGAGGATGACTTTGGGTGATAAAACTCACAGCAGATAGCAGAGGATAATCATGGTCCATCACAAGTAAGCAGCACAAAACCCAAATGAGATACAGCAACAGAACGGGAGATTCAAGTACAGGTTCAAATGCAGTTTTTGCAAACTCCATGTGGGATTTCACTTGTTTTTGCACACAGGAGAGGCTTCTGTCTAACCACTTTGCCATAAGCCCAGGTCAGTGGAGGGCTGCAGTGATAGTTGTCCTTCTGGAACTTTGTCCCATCTCCACACAGGATCTCTGAAGCTCAGTTAGAGTGACCATCTGGTTCTTGGTCAACTCCCTACTAAGACCCGTCCCCGCTGATTGCTCAGTTTGGCTGGATAACCAGCTCTCACAATTTGGTTGTGCCAAATTTCTTCCGTTTCAGACTAACGGAGGCCACTGTGCTCTTGGGAGCCCCGAGTGCAGCAATTTTTTGCAGCCTTCCTCAGATCTGTGCCTTGAAGCAATCCTGTCTCTGAGCTCTGAGGGCAGTTCCTTTGAGCTAATTGCTTGGTTTTTGCTCTGATATGCATTGTCAGCTTTGAAGCCTTCTATAGAGAGGTGTGTGGGCCTTTCCAAATCATGTCCAATCAATTTAATATACCACATGTAGACTCCAAGCAAGGTGTTGTAACATTTTAGCAAAGACCAAGAGAAATGGGAGGAACCTGAGCTAAAGAGTGTTATTGCAAATGGTCTGAATACTTATGTCAGTATGATATTTTAGGTTTTTATTCTTCAATTATTTTACAATTGCGAAAATTTCTAAAACTGTTTTCACTCTGCCATGATGGGATACTGAGTGGAGATTGATGAGGCTAAAACTACATTTGTTTGACTGTAGCATCAGGCTGCAACATAAAACTGAAAAAGGTGAAGGGGGTCTAAATATTTTCTGAATGCACTGTAACATAGGAGTAGTCATTTTAAATTAATGTAGACATTTCAGTGAAAGTTTAACATATTGAAACTTCAAATTGCAATGAAAGACATGAGCCGTTAGTACTGTCATTTCTTATGAATACCTATTTATGTATTTTCTTCTTCTGTTTTATTGTCAGCCTGTCCTTTTTGTTTTCACCTTATTACCTCACGTTTTGTCTGTGTCAGTTTGTTCCTTCAAATGTTGCTTCTTGTGTGGACGTTTTCCTTCAGGCAGTACCCATGTTTTCAGCCGTTTTCATTGTTTTTGTTCCTGACCTTGCCTTTTTATTTCAGGATGTCTGTTTCCTACTTGCTTCCTTTAGACTCAGCAGCCAAGGGCCTTTTGTAAACTTTCTTTGCTGTTGTAATAAATCCTTTTTGTACTCTGCATCTGGGCCTTCTCCTTTAATGTGAAAAGACAGCTTTAGTTGAACTAAAGTATATTGTTTAGCGATGGAATTTCTGAATCTCTTGAGTAAGGAAAAAATACAAACTCAATTTGATTCTTAAATGGGGGTGGTTAAATTGCATTTTGAATTGCAAATCAGTGTGTACAACCACTGTATTTGCAGGAGAGTAAAGCGATGAAAAAGCAAATAGCACAGGTATATTGCTGCTGATCTTTTATGGGCAAATTGTGCATGTTTTATACGTGTGGGCGCTGCAGATAATCTTGTTTGCAGCCACTAAATGCACCTAAATATAGACCAAATTGTTCCTACGGCACCAGGAGGAGGACAATTGCAATATCTTTTCCAATCTCTCTTTTGTCTCGTTTTCCCCGTCTCATCTCTACAAATACTCTCCTCCTTTCTGTCTGGAGAAATAGATGCTGCAGCTCTGCGGATGGAGTTAAATCTGCTGACTGCACTATCACTCCACTATCAGCGACTGTCCCCACTTCAGCTCCCCCGGAGGCAGCTGAATTAATGTGTTACTGAACCCTACACATTTATGGTATTTCAATAAGGTTCAGCTGCAGAACAGAGAGGACGGATGGAGGAAATCACAGAGCGGATGCAAACTGGAGAGAGGTATTAATCACTCGGATTAGTACTTTTAATTGGCCTCTGTGTTTCACCTTGAAGAAAGCAGAGGAAAAATGAAACCTTGTGATCATAAAATCTGTTTCATGTTGGTGTAAAGTGAGAGAAACAACAAAGACAAGACTGGCTGCACCATTAGCAAGCATAGGAAGAGAGGAAAGGCTGAGCGGTTATATCATGGTGTCTCTGTCTATACAGTCCCAGCAGTGCTCAGGGAATCTACATGAGCCTGATGTGCGCTCCTCATTATGCTAAGAGGAGTCCCACAGAGCCTGCTTTCCAACAGCATTGCTAGAGGAGTGACTGGAGAGGAAAACAACACCCAGGAGGAAAGGAAAAGGTTAAAAAAATCCACGGTTATAAAACTGATGTAGCACGTCAGAGATACAAGGAGAGTCTCTTTATTGCTTTTCTGTGCTGTCCACTGAGAATGCAAGTGATCGAATATTAATAAAAGTTGATTGTTTGAGAATATTTTCATGTTTCTTACCAGTTATTCAAAGCTTTTCATGCACCCATGGACTGTAATACAAATCAGCAACTCACAGCGTGCACCCGAACACTGTCAGTATTCTTCTGAGAGGAATCTTTATTCTTATTGACAACTTTTGCTTCCACTTTATCATTTATTTATGTTTCTAGGCTGAACTGCTTCATCTTAACGAGTTTCTCTGTTACACAATATGGACAAAAGTATTCACCCGCCTTACCATTACACCAACAGGGAAATGTATTCAAATACATGTACTTTAATATGGAGTTGTTCCCTCCTTTTGCAGTTAAAACAGCTTCCACTCCTCTAGGAAGAATTTCCACAAGATTCTGAAGATTTTCTGAGGGAATGTGTGCCCATTCATTTTTATGAGGTCAGGCACTGATGTTGGATGAGAAGGCCTGGCCTGCAATTTTTGCTCCTGTTCATCACGAAGGTACTCCACAGGGTTAGGGTCAGGGCTCTGTGTGGGCCAGTCAAGATCTTTTGCAATGAACTCATCAAACCATGTCTTTAGCTATTTCTCAAAGCCAAGGGAGGATCCTCGTACAGACGTTTTTAAAGGACACTACGTCATCGACTGCCACCAGAGGACTGTTCCAATGTCTGGGATTTTTCCAAGGACTGAGTCCGTCAAACAGAGGATTTCCAAGGATGCACATGTGTATCCTCTGCTTGCAGGAATTACTCACAATCCAATACACATTGTTTTCCTTCTCTTAAAAAAATAGCATATTACAGGAGAAAGCCAGGTTCTACCATGCTCAATACACTTTTAAATGTTCTGTTTCCACCGCAGATATGTTGCCATCATTATTTCAAATCATCATAGTAAAGCTGAATGGGTAAAAGTAGCACCATATAATATGATTATATTATATAATTATTTCATATCATTATATTAAATGATTATATGATCTTATCATTATATATATTATGATTATATGATGATGTGACAGCTTATTAGCACCGCGTACAGTGCTTAACAAATTTATTAGACCACCTGTCATATTTGTCTCAAAGACTATCCAGCATCATGAAGTGCTTTAATGTGGACTCTTTCATTTTCAGTGAGCTCTCCATGTTTTACCATTTTGAACAGGAATGAGGAATTTCAAACTGAATTCACCCAAATTTGAGCCGGCTCAATGGGGTTCTCTGAGAAGTCAGAAATTAATCAAGCATAACATTCAGCCACTAAAACTCATTTTTTCTGTTCGGGAATGCAAGTAAATAACTATAATTTGACATATTAATCAAGAAATATTAATGTGATTTACTGATTTTTCAGTTTTTTGTAAATCTGTAATTTGTGAAAATTCATGGATAACAATAATAATTATATTTTAGCATTAAAAATATCATTTGGGTTAAAGAGCTTCAACATATTGGTGTATTAACCATTGCAGAAACATAAAAAAATATTTTGGTAATTACCAATGTTATTAATTTAGGGCAGCTGTGACATAAACCTTACTTTGGTTAGGGTTAGGGTTAGGGTGGTCTAATAAATTTGTTAAGCACTGTACATGGGTGCAGCCCTTCCTTTGACATAATCACGCACACTCGCTAGCCTTTCCAGAAGTGTGTTCTAGAGTTACCATGGAGGACTCATCTTCACCTTCAATGGACCTGACTCAGGAGGATCCTTCCCACAGAGGACGGAACCTGGACTTTGAGAAACAGCTTTTGTAGACCTTACCTTGTGTACTGGAGCACAGTCATGTTGGAACAGAAAAGGACATTTAGGACAATGCTATGCTTCCAACTTTGTGGCAGCAGTTTAGGAAAGGCCCTTTTATGCAACATAACTGTGCCCCATTGCAGAAATGGTTTGATGTGGAGGAACTTGACTGGCCCGCACAGAGCCTTGACCTCAACCCCACTGAGCCCCTTCGGGATGAACTGGAATGAAGATTTCAAGCCAGGCCTTCTCGTCCAACATGGGTGCCTGACCTCATAAAAGCTGTACAGAATAAATGGGCACAAATTCCCTCAGAAACACTCCAAAATCTTGGGGAAATCCTTCCAAGAAGAGTGGAGGCTGCTATAGCTGCAAAAATGGACCCAACTCCATATTAAAGTAGATGGATTTCAATAAAATGTCATTACAGTCCAAAGTGTTTGGACATTTTTTTTTCTGAATCTAAAATAAATCCAAAACCACTGTTAATTTGAAGGTAGTTAACAGTTTGTGTGAAACCATGTTCTCAGATTTTTGTTCTTGTATTTTTTGTGCATTGCATTTAAACTTTTTGGATGTATTGTGACAAATTACGACTTTTATTGCAACTTTTTGGGTGTGTTTATTGTGTAGATGGGGAAATTGCAATGCCAGGATGACAATGCTTATAATTTCCAGTCTGTGTTGTTTCTAGAGTCTGCTGCTCTATGTCAAATATCCATTGACTTCTTTTTGCTGATTAATGAGGAAGCCACCATCCCCCGTCCCTTAATAAATGCAGATGATAAATGTGCCAGACTTCTTGGCTGATACTCTTTGGCATAAAACCCATATTAATCAGCAAAATGATGTTTTTAAGCTAGAATTTAGAACTGATTATTCCAAAAACAAACACCGTGTTAATTTGTTATTGCAAAGCCTGGCCAGCTGCCTCCCTCTCTGCTCTTAAACAATCATTTCTGCCTTCATAAGCAAAGGAAACATTAAGGGGATCTGCAGAGGAAAGGCTGTACTTGTCCTTAAACTGTGCTGAAGTTTACACACAGTGGCCTAAGACAGAAAGCTGGATACAATACTTTTAAATTACAACAAATAATTGATGTATATTAACACCCAGACATCATAGGGCATGTTTAAACACCGTCTTCTTGATAACTCTTCGGAGGAGAACTGATAAAGGAGGAATCCCATCAGGAGCAGGTTTATCTGCTTCTGCAGGGTCTAGCTTGCTTGCTCTCAGGGAAGACATTTTCTTTCTGCCCATAAGGTTCAATTTTTCATTTTCAGTGCACAAAGACATTTAAAACGAGTGACCATACCCTGAGCGCGACTCTTGATTTGAAGCTTTTGACGGATCTTTACTCCAGCCCAATTCAAGGTTTAGGCAGATGAGATGAGGTGTGAGGCGTGAGTAATTTTCAACATAAATCTTTCCTGGAGCAGCTTTAAAACCAGGTGAAGGCCGTATCTGAGAGGGCAGAGCAAGTTGACACATTTTATAATGTTAACCAAGGCTGCACCTCAGACTTCTCGTCCATTTAATTTGATAAAGTATTTCACGGTTGAGGAAGCATGTGTTTCTTCATATATCTGTCATTCAGAGTTTTTAATTGGATTTCTTTTTTTGAGTCAGTCAGATGTATTTTTCTCTCCGGTGTTTCCATTCTGGTCTGAATGTGTCGTATTTAAGCGTGGTTAAGGTGAGAAAACACTCCATATTATAAAAGTTACACTGTTTAATCGTAAACATGAACTCAGCCCTGCCTGCTCAACACAAATGCATCAGCCTTATTATTAGTCTGCCTGCAAGACAATAAGAAAATCAATTTTAGCAAAAACAAGGAAAAACATTTTAAATTGTTGTTTTAATAAATGAAGTGTCCTAGGTTATGTCATGATAAATTAATATTATTAGAAAATTTGATTCAAATTGAACACTATTTTATACACAATTGTACAAAGTTAACCTGACATGCCAGATAGACCGTTTTATACATTGCAAGGAAAATATTTCATATTCATCTGGGAAACCTCCCATACAAAGCATTTAGGAAGAGCGGGACTTTCAAAACATTCTTGACAGTGATTGGATGAATGTTCTGTCACATTTATCACGGGCCAATTACAGCAACAAGAAAAAATGAGGTTGCAAGCATGTGCAGCTCCAGCTGTAACCTGAGTTCATCAGACAGGCGCTGCTATTATAAACAGTGGAGCTTGCTGATGGGTAAAACTCATGCCATGGCTGGTCAGGAGTGTGAAAACATCTTCTATTATGAAAGCTTTCAGTGTGGTTCTTTGCTATTTATATAATTTAAAAAATCTGGTCCAGTTCTGATTAAACTACCACTATACTACAGTGACAGCCAAGCCAAATGCTACGCCTGCAGCAGCTATTGCTACTAAAACCCGCCTGTAGCTACCCTCATTCTCCTCAAATTACGCTGACTGGTCAGATTTGTTTTCAGACCTGCCACAGTCATTTGAGACTTGAGCTTTGTAAGACAGATTGGCCTGATGACAAACATGGAATCTAGCCAATGCATTTTCTTTGCAAGGTCAGCACAAAATCTTATAATTTCTTATTTTGTGCTACTTACTTGTGATGGACCAGGATTTTTCTCTGCCACCAGCTTTGCATTCCATTGCCCAAGCTCGCCCTGTAATGCATAAAGACTCATACATGCTTTATGTGATGAACGCATATGGATACAGACGGAGCTTTCTGTCGGTACTCCATGTTCATTTCATGCATATTTCTGAGTGATCTCACTGAAGCTTACTGATACAGGCCAAGCAGTGCAAAGTCACCATAACTGGGGATGTTGAGAAATGTAGCCAACAGTTCATCATTATAGCAAATTCAGCCATAGATTTGTCCCCCATTTGTTTTTTTGTTGTTTCTCTTGTCCCTCTTTCTGCACCCCCCTCTTCCTGCTCCTCCCCCACCCCTTACCGCCTTACCCCTTTCCAACAGCTTCGGCAGTTGGCTGTCAGCATGAGTCTGGTTCTGCTCGAGGTTCCTGCCAACTATAGGGAAGGTTTTCCTCGCCACTGTAACGAGGCTAAACACTGCTGGTGCTGAGCTTATGGTGATTAGTGTTGGGTCTTTATAATAATACATCAAAGAGAACAGTCTAGACCCGCCCTCTTTGTAAGTGTATTCAGATTACTTTGGTTATGAATTGAATATGATGTTGGGGTTTATACAAGCTCATACTGTCATTAGCTTGCACCTCTTTGCAAATTACACACAGTGGCTGAGGAGCCAGAGAACTTCAGGGAAGGCACAGTGTGGGAAAACAAGAAAAAAAATGCTTTAGCTAACCTCAGCAATGTGTGAGGAAAAAGATGTATTTTTATAACTAGAAAGAAAGAAGAGACAGGTTCTGAAATGAGTAGAAAAAAAATGTATGACCATCAAAGTCTGGATTCACCTGGATTGGTCCTGATGGTGCTCCACAGCCCAGTATGTAAGAGGTGCAAGCTAATGACAGCATGAGACCGGTAAACACCAACATCATGTTGAGGTTAAGCGCCCAAATTTGGTAATAAAGTCACCAGAGTGTTTTGACAGAAAGCGACAAGAACAAAAGCAACTTAGACATTCAGCATTGAAAACACCAAGGACACCTGTGTGGATGTGGGTTATTCACATTTATCAAAAGCAATTAAGGCTGCAGGTGGAGGAGGACCTGTGGCCATTCTTTTCCACAGGGAAACCCTCATCAACCGCATAAATGCATACTCATTGTTCCCACTAAATTAAAGGTGAGGATGATAATAAGGGAACACTGGTGATTAGTTTACTGCCAAAAGCAATAAACTAATTACCTCTCAAAGAGGGATGCTTGGAAAAAATATGCAGACAACATTTTCAAATACACTGAAAAACTGTTTAAAGATGAGACATGGATGCATGAAATAGCATGATCTTTTACACCCTGAAAAAAGGCAAAACTCCCTGTTTTAGATGGTGTCTTTTAGACTCATTTGTACAGTCACAAGGGGTGCAAAAGCTGCTCAGTCCTCTGTGAATCAGGCCCTCAGCCTTTACAAAGCATCATCACATTGTTTGGACACTTATGGACAGGAACAGTCTGAACAGTACTTAAAAAGTCTGTTCTAGATCATTGGTGAAAAAACAGACTTGAGTACTGAGTACTTTGGCTTCCTCTGGTTGTCTCTGTTGCCATCAGGACGTCATTAACCAACCGCCATTTGTAATCATTCATTTCCTCTGCAGTCAGATCACTAAATCCCTATTGTTCTTATTCAGTCTGCTTATTTAGTGTCAGCCTAATTTGTGTTTTTAGTGTTGCTATCCATGTCACTGCATTTTGTTTTTTTATGTACTTACTGTTTCAAACCAACCGTCCCTGGGGGATGAATACAGTAATTGTTATTGAATTGGACTGAATTGAATTGGCTGTTATGAAATGCTGTGACTGTGATGGATGCTCCCTTGCATTAATACGTTTGTGAAATTTCATCCCCTCTAGATATTCCACAGTCAACTATAAGTGATATTATTAGAAAGTGGAAGCATTTAGGAACAACAGCAACTCAGCCACAAAGCAGAAGACCACATGAAATTCACCTGACTGCTCAGGGGGGTAAAGTCACCAAGTTCTGCTGATTCCATTGCTGAAGAGTTCCACATTATTATTAAGTGCAAGAAACATGCAGTGGGAGCTTCATAGAATGGGTTTCCATGGTTGAGCAGCTGCATGCAAGCCTCACATCACCAAGTCCAATCCTAAGCATCAGATGGAGTGGTGTGAAGCCCACTGGCACTGGACTGTGGAGCAGTGGAAACATGTTCTGTTGAGTGACGAATCACAGTTTCTGTTCGCTAGTCAGATGGGTGAGTCTGGGTTTGGCAGATGTTGGGAGATGATTACCTGGCTGACTGCATTGTGTCAACTGTGGAGTTTGGTAGAGCAGGGATAGTGGTATGGGGCTGTTATTTATGGTTAGGGCTTGGCCTCTTATCTCCAGTGAAGGGCAATCTTAATGCTGATAGCGTACCAAGACATTTTGGACAATGCCATGCTTCCAACTTTGTGGCAACAGCTTATGGGAGGCCCTTTTCTATTCCAACATGACTGTGTCCCAGTGCACAAACCAAGAACTACAAAGACATGGTTTGATGAGTTTGGTGTGGAGAACTTGACTGGCCTGCACAGAGCCTTGACCATAACCCTATGGAGCACCTTTGGCTTGAGATGGAATGGAGATTGCGAGCCAGGCCTTCTCATTGAACATCAGGGCCTTAGTTCAGAAATGCTCTACATAATGAACAGGCACAAATTTTCACAGAAACACTTAAAAATCTGTGGAAGAGTGGAGGTTGTTAAAGCAATGTCATACAATGTCATTACAATCCTGGTTGGTGTAATGGGCAGGTAGTCATATACTCTTGTCCTATATAGCGTATGTGCAACATGAGGTCTCAGTAAATGTCTCTGACAGTGTGACATGTTTCTCTGTTGTTTCTTGTTTTGCAGGGACTGAAGAGCTTACTTTGTACTGGGAGAAAAGATCATGTGTATCATCTCATCCCACACATGCTAGATTTGTTTCTGTTATATATCAGAACTTTTTTCACATTTTGTTCCATTTTGAATTACTTTGCCAGTTACTTTCTTATCTATAAATGAGAAATTAGCCCAGATTTTTCTTTGTGTCATAAAAACCAACATCAGTCTTTTTCATTCTGTTTTTTAATTCCATCATAAGAGGCTCTAAATCACCAGGACCATTCAGGGACTGGTTGGGATTTTTTTGACTGTCCCCTGCAGCAACAGTAAAACCTCCTGCCCCTGTGCTCCCATTGCAGCCCTATAATCTGATGCTTGAAGTAAATTCTAAAAAATGAGGGGAGAAACTACATAAAATGCCCACTTTTTAGAAAGAGGGAACCTTCCTCCCTCATCTGCCTGGCTCTGAGCTTCAATATTTATTTGTCTCATAAACATACGTTCCCTCTTGATCTTGATAAGAGTGCATTAAAGTGTTCATGCTGATATTTTGAAAAGGAAAATCTAGTCATATAACATTTAAAAAGATAAAAACTGATGCCTGTAATGCTGTCTTAATTTGACGTTTTCTGTCACCATATCTACAAAAAAAGTCACATGGAGGTGATATTCTGGTCATTTTGAATATGCATTGGATCATTTTTCAAATGTTTATAACAGCATACATTGTCTCTACACTTACTACATAAAGAAATGCAGCGGAGCATCTTCTAGTTTCCAGGCATGCACACCCAAACTAAAGGGCCATTGTTTGGTGGACTGTAATATATCAGCTGGAGATTTCTGCTGAAACAAGCCCACTATACTATACACATAAAATGCTGAGTCATTCTTTATCGCCTGCATACTGCTCTGTTTTTGTGTCATTGATCAAATTGTGTAACAAGGCAGAGATGTTAACAAATGGCCTCCAAAATCCACAATTTCTTGCTGAATTACTGTGATTTTTTTCAGCTAACAGGAAAACAGAGCGTTGATTTTTTTTCTGTTTCTGTCAAACACTAGATGAAAACATTCTGCAAAGAAACTGATGTCTTTGTACTACTGTGCCACAGTTCATTTGCAAGAATTGAAAATGAAGAGCTCAATGTTGCAGTCTTACACTGCCCTCTGCTGGTGATAAATAATAAGTACATACCACTGAGTCAATGGGAGACATGCACTGAAAAGAAGAAGGATTTTTACAGGTCTAGTTTTCTTTTACATTCTTATCTTCAAACATACTTGGGACACTAATTTCCTGCTTTACCAAATAGCTTCTAACACTTCAATTGTTTTTGGAACTCCCAAATTAATCTTCTATTATGAATAAGGATACTCGCCTTACTGGACCACCAATCTCATGGTCCCTGCATATGAAACAAGGATCATTTCACTCCAGCTAGCCTATATGGGGGTTCTAAATGTCTATTTTTGCACATATCCATCAATATCTACAGTACATAATGTCATCAATAGATTCAGAGAATCTGGAGAAATTTCTGTGTGCAATAGACAAGGCTGAAAGTCAATATTGGATGCTCATGATCTTTAGGCATTCAGGTGGCACTGCATTGAAAACAGGATTATTCCGTGCTGGAAATCACTGCATGGGCTTGGGCACACGTCCAGAAATCATTATCACAGGTAAACCATGCATCCATCTACAAATGCAGGGTAAAGCTGTATCGTGCAATGAAGAAGCAGACACTGCTGCCTTCTCTGAGCCTATGCTAATTCATCATGGTCAGATGAATCAAAATTTGGAATTCTTTTTGGAAACCACAGACATCATGTCCTGCAGACTAAGAGAGGGAAGGGACCATTCAGCTTGTTATCAACACACAGTTCAAAAGCTTGAATCTCTGGTGGTATGGGGTTGCATTACTGCCAATGGTGCGGGCAGCTTACACATCTGGAAAGGCACTAACAATGCTGGAGGAAATATAAAGGTTTCAGAGCAATATAAGCTCTCATCCAGACATCGTCTCTTTCAGGGAAGGCCCTGCGTATTTCAGGAGGACAATGCTAAACTACATACCACATCCATCTCAACGGCATGGTTTCACAGTAGTAGAGTCCAGGTGCTGAACTAGCCTGCCTGTGGTACAGACCTTTCACCAACAGAAAACATTTGGAGAATCATGAAAAGAAAAACCCAGCAAAGAGGACCGAAGACTGCTGAACAGCTGGAATCCTACATCAGAGTAGAGTGGGATAACATCCTCCTCCCAGAATTCCAGCAACTGTGTCCTTTCTTCCCAGACGTTTACACACTTTTTTTTTTAACAGAGGATGCTCTACAATGGCAAACATGGCCTTACTCCTAATTTGTTGAGATGTGCTGTTGCCATCTAATTCAAAATAAGCTAATATATTTCATTAAATGGTAAAATGTCTCACTTTCAACATCTGATATGTTGTTCATGTTCTACTGTGCATCAACTTCTGAAAGTAGTACAACGCTGCAGGATGTTAACGGTAGAAAAAAATGGCACCACTTGCAGTTCCTTATATTTTTGTATCCTCTGTATTACAAATAAAGTTGAGATAAAAAATAAAACACTTAGCGCCAAGAAAGGCCACCTGACCACACGTAACGTCCGTATTGAAGCACACTGCCCGGTGATTGGTGGAGCGTCTTGTCCCCGCCCACCACGTTCCTTGCGTCTCTTTCCCGCGAACAGGATGCGCTCGCGCCGTGTGGCTGTGGTGCTGAGTGCCAGGTGACGCAGGGAGGCAGAGAGAGCTAGTACACAGACGTTAGCCCAGATTCAACGGTTAAAAATCAACTTTTACATTCGCTAACATGGCGAAACAAAGCTCCCTCTTCAACTTCTTCACCAAGTCTCCTCCGCCGGTGTCCAAGCCGAAGCCGAGCCCTTCTCCGGCCGAGGCAGACCTGCCTTCCGCGGTGGAAAAGTCCAACTCCTCTCCGAAGGAAGAAGCTAAACAGACTCAGCAACAACAGCCAGCCGTGACCAAGAAACCGAAAAGTAATTCCAGCAATGCTAAAGGAGGATTTAAGAAGCTATTTGGAGATAAAGCACCTCCAGCTAAACAGAGGTGAGTTAGCTATTTTGATGTTGGGAGCTGTGTAATTCCTGGAGAGACGTTTGTACACTTTAATTCCTGCTGTAGAGGGAAGTGTGCAAGGCCACCAACTGAATTACCTTAATAAGACAACTCTATTAGTTTGTTGACAGATGCATTGATGTAATTTCTTGATGATACAGTCAATCTATAAATAAAATAAGTATCTTAAAACTTGTGACACCTTGCAGACCATGCTGCACGAGGTTTTGGTTCTTGCTAATGTCTCCAGGTGAGCAGTGTGCTATAATAATGCGTGACAGTGACCAACCTTGAATGATTAAACGAATGTATTTATCATAAGAGAAGCTGTCTGGAGTTGTTCCCATGTGAGCTGCTGTGGTTGCTTATTTCAGTGAAAGCTCTTACGAAGAGCTTTTACTTTGTATTGGATTTGGGCCCCCCTGTGGTCAACGAGGGGCAAGTATTTCTTGATTATATCTTGCTCAAGTATAAGAGGTGTTGTCCTTTAGTAGTCCGAAATGTCACGTTGCCAGAATTTTGATATGATCCTAGTAAAACTTGTTTGCATACAACGGCAACAAAAAAGAGGGCCAGGCACCAAATACTGGGTAATTTCTTGTTTTTAATAATCAGACAATGCAAACTGAGTGCTAAAATCAGATCCAGCCTCGCACAGCCCTGAACAGGATAAGAGGTGTAGATCATGGATTTCCAGACTCTCCATCCTGTAAAGATAACAATGCAAGGAGCTGGGAACCCAAACTGTCTCTTGGGGGTGGACAAAGCATATAATGTTGTGCATGTGCACAGCTGTGCACGATCACTAATCAGCCTTTCCAAACTAGGGATGCACAACATTGGATTTTATCCTATTTGCAGGTTAGTGTTAGCTGATGCCCATATCAGGGCATCAGGATCCACCACCACCTCTTTATGAGAACTCAGTCACTACCCAAATAATTAAAGAAAGGTCAACCAGACATGGAACAAAGGATGATTGAACAGAGATGGGATAAAAATAAACATGTAAAGAAAAAAAATTATTCAGCATCACGGAAAACCTAAACCATGGCTGTACTGTTTGTCCACTCAGGACTTCAGTACATCATAGACATATTTGTCAATTTTTTTTCTCTAGCACACATTCGCAACCCACTATGAAAAGCTTTGCATCCCACCTTTTGGTCCAGATCCACAAGTTGAGAACCACTGCTTTAAAATGTAAGGAATGATGATAAATAAATGAAAAGACTTGAGGTGATGGCGGTCTATTGGTCCAGCCTAAAACTCCTCTGACTTGTTCTCACAGGCAATATTTACAACTGATAAAGGCAGATTTTTATTGCCAAAATATCAGCAGAAATGTTCAGATCTGCCAATACCAATATTATATGCGTCCCTACTCCTCTAACACTTTCATAAGAACAAGAAAAGAAACACAACAGCCCTAAAACAATACCTAGATTATGTGGGTGCACAGTATCATTGGCATGGTATTGGTATCTGCAAATATTTGATTAAAGAGTGTTTATTTGTGTCAGCAGATATGAAAATTTCAGTTTATATTTACTACCGATATATTTGCGGTGAATGTCAGCCTAATCTGCTGTAAAATGCTGCAGCCAGACTACTTAACAAGTCTCCAAAAACGTCACGTATAACACCATTTCTGTAAACTCTCCACTGGCTTCTGGTACGTTTCAGAATCCATTTGAAGATTCTTGTCTTGTCTTTGAAAGCCCTGCATGGATAGGCACAAGCCTGCCTGACAGACTTAGAACCAAAGGAGACTGTGTGTTTGTGTGGTTTGCCTTTTTTAATCTGTTTTGTGTTGTGTGATGTTCCATTTTTTATCGTGCCTTGTATCATTGCCTGTGTTTGTTTTATCATCTTTGTAAAGCACTATGTTTACATTGTCATTGTAAAGTTATGATTGTTATTGTTAAAGATAAGTCTTAGGTATGAATAAGTTTGTCTAACTTCAGGCAGCTGAACTGCACCATGTTAAGTCTTTTTCTTCATTCAGCCTGATACAATATCGCCATGTTGTTTGCATTCATCTAAATTGGTCTTAAACATGTTGAAGTTTAACTTAATTTCTTTGTTTTACTGCACTAATTTGCATTGGTGAAATAAAATACTGGATTCCTTAAATGTAGATGTGAAAACAAATTTGTTTATACCTTCCTGCAGCAGCCCCTCATGCTCATTTAATGCTGGGGCTCTTGTGTGGACCAAACTGGAGGGACACCCCTGGTGGCCGTGCATGGTCGTACCTCAGCCTCTGACGGGGCAGCAGATGAGAGGCCGGGGGCGGGACCAGCGCCTGCATGTCCATTTCTTTGATGAACCCCCAACAAGAGGATGGGTCAGCACCAAATACGTCAGAGAGTACCAAGGTTTACAACAAATTCTTCCCTCTCATTTATTATTATGCTATTATGATGTGCTTCTTCTAAAAATGTTTTGTTTTTTTTTTGTTTCACAGGCTCTAACCATAGTGATTCTAAACCAGGAGGAGTCTTTTTCTGTGGCAAACCTGTGATCCGCCGGGCGATGGAGCTCGCTGATGCAGTTATGTCTGACAGCCCTGAAAAAAGAATGAAGATGCCGATCTGTATGGAGCCTTCTGATGAGGAAGAGGATGAGGAGGATGAAGAAATGGAGGTGACATTGTGATCATATTTAATTACTTTGTTGACAATATGCCAATTCTGATCAAATTCATTTAAACTTCCAATAGTTCCAAAAATCTGTGTTCGGCAATTATATTCCTCTGAGGTTTGTGCTTTAGGATTGAAGCAAAATTTGCTTGTACAAAATGATTCTTGTTGTGAGAAGAATCATTAAAACACTGTTTGGAAAAAAATCAATACGTTTTTCTTAACAGTCATAAGACCAACGTTATGTATACCACAAGAAGAGGCACTTGTTATTTTAAGTTAAATAACATTTGATCCATAAATCATAGCCACTTACTTTTTCCCTTTTGGAAGCCCTCCTTATTGATGTTCTGATGATGTTACCCATGCCATCATAGCTCTCAGGGATTCTTTTCTAGCAAGTCTGACTTTCCAAACATTTAAAGATGAGATCCACACTAGGAATTCGGACACTGAATGTCTTTTTTTTTATCAGTTTTTGAATTTGTTTTTCAATCATTCCTGCATTCCTATAGTATAAGCCACCAGGTATTTCCTGCAGGTGGTTACAACCGATGGCCGGCTGTTCCATCGTTACATCATGCTCTGTAAAAGCTGTGCATGCTGCAGCACTTTGAAACTTGATGAGACAGCCTAAGCAGTTTATTATGGCGAGAAAGAGACACAGAGAGCCTGTGATGTGTCCCTCTGTGACACTGTGGACAGGAACTGCTTTGAGTAATGACTCCAGCAGCACAAAACTCCCAAGGACTTCAGGATTATGAATCAAATTAAACAAAGATGTAAGACTTTTTACTTGATTAAGATAAGAAAAAACTCCGGCTGTTGCTCCAAGTACTTGGCAGATTTACAACATTGGGTTCTGCTGCTGCAGGAGTGCAATCCTCATTTTCCACTCCAAATAGCTGTAAAAAAAAAAAAAAAACTCACTGACACTCCTTAGCCGGTTCTGTTTGATAAAAATAGTAATCCAGTGTTCAAATCTGACTTTAAATTGGTAAGATGTAAGCAAATTAATCAGCTTAATGAGGCAACATAAGGTTATGTTAAGAGTTCAAAGTCAACTCAGTAAAATAAGTATTAGGCAGAAGCAAATTTAAAAAACATCATCATAGACATTAACATAAAATTCTGAATATCCCTCTATGTGACCACCAATATTTCAGTGTTGTAAAAATTTAAATACCTTACAGGGTTTTTGTCTTAAATCACCTATTCAGATGACATGTTTTTATGTCTTACGTCTCCTTGTTTGTGTTTTGTTTCCTTTTTTAGCTTGATAAGTCAACGCTGTCTGACGAAGAGCTCAGTGATGAGGATGAGTATAAAAACGAGGCCAAAAAATCTCCCAAAGTCGGCCGCCGTTCGTCTCGTGCTGCCAAAGAAAAAGGAAACAAGGCCAAACGCCGCCGCATCATTGTAGCCTCAGACAGCGAAGGATCAGACGAGGACTTCAAACCAGATCAAGCTGCATCCAGCAGTGAGGATGAAGAGGAGGAGGGCGTGGTGAGCAGTGAAGAGGAGGAGGCAGAGAGCATGGAAGAGTCGGAAGCCGATAGTCCTGTTAAACCAGCAAAGCGCAAGCGTCCTGCTGAAAAGTCCACAAAGGCAAAAGCACCCTCGATTCCAGCTATTACACCAAAAAGAGCTCCTGCAGCCGTCACAGCTGACACAAAATCTCGTCTGTCAGCCTTCTCTGCTCCTGACACCTTCGAGAGCCAGACGAATGGATCAGGAACAAGCGGAGGAGCAACGATCTGGGACCATGAGAAGCTGGATTGGCTGCAGGATGGCAGGAGGAAAGATGGCAACAGGCGCAGACAGTCAGAGGATGATTATGATCCCACAAGCTTATACGTGCCTGAAGACTTTCTGAACAGAAACACTCCTGGGATGCGTCGCTGGTGGCAGCTCAAGTCTACGATGTTTGATACTGTCGTTTTCTACAAGGTGGGCAAGTTTTACGAGCTCTACCACATGGACGCAGTGATTGGAGTAAATGAGCTGGGACTGACGTTTATGAAGGGCACATGGGCACACTCGGGCTTTCCTGAGATCGGCTTTGCCCGTTTCTCAGACGTGCTGGTTCAGAAAGGTTACAAGGTGGCTCGTGTGGAGCAGACGGAGACCCCTGAGATGATGGAAGCCCGCTGTAAGACGATGTTAAAACCCACAAAGTTTGACAAGGTTGTGAGGCGAGAGGTGTGCAGGATTATCACAAAGGGAACCCAGACGTACAGTGTGCTGGATGGTGCTCCCTCTGAGAGCCAGAGCAAGTTCCTGCTGAGTCTGAAGGAAAAAGCTGAAGAAGAAAGCTCTGGTCGCTGCCGCACGTACGGGGTCTGTTTTGTCGACACCTCTGTGGGGTACTTCCATGTTGGTCAGTTCCCAGATGATCGTCACTGCTCTCGTTTGCGCACCCTGATTGCACACTTTGCTCCTGCAGAAGTGCTCTTTGAAAAGGGGAACCTATCTGTTGAAACACGTAAAATACTCAAAGCTTCTCTGTCATCTGCACTCCAGGAAGGACTGAACGCAGGCACTCAGTTCTGGGACGCTCAGAAGACTCTTAAAACTTTCTCCGAAGAGGATTACTTCAGAGAGACGGCTGGGAAAGATCAGGAGAAGGGGAACAGTTTTCTTCCTACTCTTCTTAAAAAGATGACGTCTGAAAGTGACTCTCTGGGTTTAACTCCTAAAGAAGGCTACGAGCTGGCTCTGTCAGCGCTGGGCAGCTGCATTTTCTACCTGAAGAAATGTCTGGTCGATCAAGAACTACTCTCCATGGCTAACTTTGAAGAGTACATCCCTGTTGATGTGGAATTGGAGAAAGCTGCAGGACCTGCTAGTTTCTTTGCCCAGACTCGTCAGCGCATGGTCCTAGATGGAGTGACTCTAGCAAACTTGGAGATCTTTCAGAATGGCTCAGGAGGAACAGAAGGGACACTGCTGGAGAGATTGGACACCTGCTCTACTCCATTTGGTAAGAGGCTGCTGAAGCAGTGGCTCTGTGCTCCTCTGTGTAACCCCACATCCATAAATGATAGACTGGACGCAGTGGAGGACTTCATGGGATCACCAGCTCAGGCTACAGAGGTGTCAGACCTGCTCAAGAAGCTCCCAGATTTGGAGCGCCTTCTAAGTAAAATCCACAGCATTGGCACTCCTCTGAAGGGCCAGGATCACCCCGACAGCAGAGCCGTTCTCTATGAGGAGGTCACCTACAGTAAGCGCAAGATTGCAGACTTCCTCTCAGCACTGGAAGGATTCAAAACAATGCAGGAGATCATTTCTGTTCTCACTCCTGTAGCAGAGGAGTCTCGATCCACACTGCTCCGCCAAGTTGTCACATTAAAAAATGAAAAAGGCGGCCTTTTCCCCGACCTCACTGCTGAGCTGAGACGCTGGGAAACCGCCTTTGACCACCAGAAAGCTCGCACAACAGGCGTCATAACCCCTAAAACTGGCTTTGACCCAGAGTATGACCATGCTCTGACTGCTATCAAAAGCTGTGAGCGTGAGCTGCAGGAATACTTGGACAGGCAGAAGAAGAGACTGGGTTGTAAAAACATGGCTTACTGGGGGACTGGAAAGAACCGCTACCAGATGGAGGTGCCAGACAGCGTCTCAGAGAGGAATATTCCTGAGGAGTACGAGGTGAAGTCCACAAAGAAGGGGTGGAAGCGTTACGTGACAAAGGAGAGCGAGCGGCTGTTTGCAGAGCTGCAGGGATTTGAGGAGAAGAGAGACGCCGCCCTGAGAGACTGCATGAGAAGACTTTTCTACAACTTTGACAAAAACTACAAAGACTGGAAGACAGGGGTGGAGTGCATGGCAGTGCTGGGTAAATACTCTCCTTTTATTCCTTCAAGTGAGCAATATTTTATCCACCATGCATACAGTCTGTCTAGACATACAATCAAATGACTAGTTTTGTTTTTCTGGTACTTGCTGGGGTTTTTTCTCGTTGTTCTGAGTAGAGACAGGTGTCTGCTCTGAATTCATTTCCTGCAGATGTTCCCATATATCTCCATAATGTGAGCTATGTGATTGTTGGCTGTGTCTGAGCTCTTCAGAGAAAATTTTCCCTCATTTAGTGTCTTTTTCATCCCAGGCTTAGCTTGATTGACGCTTACAAGTTTGATTCAGCTGTCCGGAAATTTTCGTCTTTTTTTAATTCATGATTTATAGGTTAAACCTTAGAAACATTTTCTGTGGTAAATGGTATTACTGCTAGGTATTAAAAAACCACATTATTCAGGTTTTAACAAGCACTAGTAGCCAGCGAGCACGGGCCACAGCTATCATTGCACACACCTCTACTCATGCTTTGCTACCTTTATAAAATGCTGGAGTCGTTGCCACACACTACAGCATTTGTAGCCCGAGCTAATTGCAATGCCCGTCTCCGGTCATATTTTGATTATCATGATGACCATTGGCAATAACCGTACTTTAATATCATGGTAAAAAAAAGTGTTCTTACAGCATGCTACGAAGGTTTTTTAACTGAGGTGAATGGGATAAAGATGTTTATGGGTCAGCCTAAGAGATGTAAAACACATCAGAGAGGAGAAGGCATTCCTGTGTCCCCTCTCTCTCGCTTGCATGCATCACTGACTGACTGTCTATCAGTGGCAGAGACACAGACGAAGACAAGTAGGCCTAAAGAGCATGTTAGCCATAGGATAATCAATTTATAAGCTCAGAACACTTCAGCATTATGAATCAATTTAAACCAAAACACACCAGCCTACCTTCAACTGTCAGCTTGACATTTTAAAAAACACTCAGGCTGTAGGAGAAGCATACACTCGCTGGCTTTAGCTTTTCCTTTTCTGCTCCGAAAGTCCATGAAAAACATTCCCAAACTTTAGAGCAGCTCGCTTTACTTAAAAATATTTATCCAATGTAAAAAGTCATTAAAACGGCAGAAAAGAAGTTAACTGGCTTACTTAACGAGCCAACCTTGTTGTAATATGATGCATTCAAGGACGGTAGGATTGTCTGATTGTAGAATAAAGTGTATGAAAAGTCATGATGTGTTCACGTGTCACAACAAGAAATGTAATTTAGCTTTTTGAAGACCTTTTCAACAATCTTCTAATCTTATACCACTTCTGTCTTGTCTTTGTCTTTCCACCAAACAAAAGAAAGGTCTCAGTAGTGGTAGTGATAAGGATCCAGATTGATGAGGAACCTTGGGTTGATTTATGTTGTCATCACTTGTTGACCAGGGTGATCTTGATCGGGCAAAAGCTCTTGGACCAAACAACCAACCCAAATACAAGCTGTCAGCCCTAAAAGAGACAAAAAAATTACATAGACAATGAAAAAAAAAGTACAAAAAGAAAAAATCTGTTTTGCAGGCAGCATAGAAAAGGTCTGTTGTCATTCCATCTCAGAAATGTGTGATGCTTGTTGCAGCTTTGTTAATCTGTTAATTTCCTCCACCAGTTTTAATCTCAAAGATCCCATCAGCCAGCTTCTAGTTCATCCCATCATTTGTTTTAATTTTTGACCAATTTTTTTCTGTACAGTTTTTATGTTTTTTGTTTTATTTCAGACGTGCTCCTGGCTCTGTCTCGATACAGCCAGGGTGGAGACGGGCCAATGGCGAGGCCACAGGTGGTTCTCCCTGAGGGTGAGGACCAGGCAGCACCCTTCATTGACCTCACAGGATCCCGACACCCTTGTGTCACAAAGACCTTTTTTGGCGATGATTTCATTCCTAACGACATTTACATTGGCTGTCCTGGAAGCAGCGAGAACAAGGAGGAAAACATTACCGCCTCATGTGTCCTAGTAACCGGACCAAACATGGGAGGAAAGTCTACTCTCATGAGACAGGTGAGTCATTTTTAGATCCACATTTTATTGATATTTTAGATTTTGTTTGGGGAATTTTAAGCTTTTCTACTAATGTTGCATTTTTCTTATAGTGTGGACTGGTGATCATCCTCGCTCAGCTCGGGTGTTACGTTCCAGCTGAGAGCCTTCGTTTCTCTCCAGTCGACAGGGTCTTCACTCGGCTGGGAGCCTCAGATCGTATCATGGCAGGTACATGAGCTACGTTTGCTATAGTAAAGGGGTATCGTTGTAGTCTGTAACCTTCTTTGGCTTCTGTTCATTTCTTCCTGGTTCATAAGTGGTTAGCAGTAAATGGCTGTGTTAACACTGAGACACAGGTACTGGCTGTAACTTCAGGGAGTTAAAATACTATCAGAACATCTGTTTATGTGACACTGACTTATTCCTCTACCTCATGGATAATGCTTTTATTATTATCCTATAAATCTTGTGTAGGAGAGAGTACCTTCTTTGTGGAGCTGAGTGAGACAGCCAGCATCCTTCACCACGCCACCAAACACTCCCTTGTGCTCCTGGATGAATTGGGTGAGTCTGTGCTGGTTTAAATGATAGTCATAATGTTACTGTGTATCTTAGGATTTTTCTCAGCATTGTTCTGTTTCTGCTGTGTTTTCATGTCGTTTCCTCTCCTTTTCTAGGACGGGGCACAGCCACATATGATGGCACAGCGATCGCCAGCGCTGTCGTGAAGGAGCTTGCTGAGAAAGTCTGCTGCCGCACGCTCTTCTCCACACATTACCACTCCCTGGTGGAAGACTATGCCAACAACCCTGCCGTGCGACTCGGACACATGGTGAGTACAACAATGCCAAGAACTCACAATACTGCTGTGTATAGACCCAAAGTTAAAATCTGTATGAGCTTGTGTTTGAGAGTAATCTTTAAAATGATGTTGAATTACTGCTTACGTTGTTTTTGTTTGTTTTTTTAAGTTTAGTGTAATCAAGGTAAATTAATTTTTTTGGATTCTTTGGTTTCCAGGAGTAAAATCTTTGTTTTTGTTCATTATCCTGTTTCAAACAGCACTTTGGGGAACTTTTTGGGGCATTCTTCTCATAAAAATTAGCTAATTTTGGTGCAAAAACTGCCAAATTCCCAAATAAAACAAAAATAATAGTTCACTGTCAAGGTTGTGCTGTAGCAACGCCGCTACATACTTGTGCTTTGGCGTGTCCTCGTCAGTCTGCAGTACTCCTAAACTGACTAAGCGCCCCTTAGCAGTCTGATTTTCATGCCAGTTCCCAGCCTCGCTGCCACATTTCCTGCTTGTTTGTGTACAGGCAGACCATGGCAACTGAAACAGCGCTCATTATACCAGAGTTGGAGCAGATAAGTATTGAGCAGCAGTTGTCTTAATTGCAGTTATTGGAATTAAAAAAAGACATTGGGGGAGGTGGAAAGTTTGGTAGATGAACCAGCTGAGGCCGAAAAGTCTCATTCAGCCACTCAAAGACAAGAATGAGAAAATGTGAGCTTGATTATTTAGGGTAGCGGTTTGTATTAAAAGCATAAACCTAGATTTAAGCATAATCTACTGTGATAAATCTAAGTCCTGATGGAAAAGGTTTAGACTTTTTTTGCACTCACCTTCAATAAGGTAACAGTTTTCTGGCTCTGTATTCCAAAGCAGCAAGTTTGCACTGTCAGTAAGGAGCTGCAAGTTAAATCATTTTCAGTGAAGCATTATATCTGTTAATGGTTCTGCAAAGAGTGCAAAGACAAACTCATGACAATTTCACTCATGACAGAGAGTAACTTCTCCAGTCTGCATACAGAGCTTCTGCACAGCTGCTTCCTTGGGGGGCCTGATTTTGGGTGCATGCTCCACCACAACCTGCAGCTTAGGGTGTCTTTCTGCGGTCAAAAGCTGTATGCAACTAATTTTGTCAGTTGTGCCAGAGTTAGCTGTTAAACCAAAATATTCGACAATTTATCATTGCTTTATTTTAGTTCGATATTATACAAAGTTAGGCCTGATGTAGCCATATTTTTAACTGTAAAACAGGACAATCATACATGACAACAATCAGGGAAACAGAAACTGTCCACCAGCGTGCCCTCACAGCTTGTGAGGTGCTGCACTGAACACTCACCTTTCATACGGCATCCATCAGCTCACTTCTCTACTCAGTAAATTTCAGTTTCCCTTTGTAAGTACATCTAGTACTTTAATTTCAAAGTTGAAGATGTGGAAGCATGATGCTGAGCGGAGTGAAGGTTTTGTATATGTGGTAGAGAAGTTAGGACTCAGCATCCCTACTGGTAAATGATGTTGATGTAAATGCGTATTTCCTTAAGAAAAGCTAGTAAAGCTAGCATCCACTGACTCTATGTTAGTGCACAGCCTCTAAAATATTGATTTTTCTCTTAAATATAAAATTTTGTGTTCAGTTTCAGATTAATAGCAATGATCCTAGTTTACTGGACTTTTATTTCTTTTTCTTTCATTTTTTTTTTTTTTTTTGCTTCAGTGAGGATGTGTGGATAATCAGTTCCTGGTTAGGAGGGTCATTTTGAGACTTTGTTGAGGTTTTCATCATGCTACTGCTTCGTCATTGTTGTTTGTACAATAACCCTGCCCAAAACAAACCAAAGTGCAGAGATTCAACAGACTAAATTCACACCAGCTTTAGTTCCTCTGACTAGATGATCCACAGTTCACCTCTAGAGGGCAGCCTTTCTCCTGTAGCAGGGTAAATAACTAAAGGACTTTAGTGATTGACAGTGCAGGAAATCCCAACTTTTCTGATGTTTTTGTGTATTCCTTTATCATGTTTAGAGACCTAGTGTGAAGTTTTATGTTCCTGTTTTGTCCCTTTCCAGGCATGCATGGTGGAGAACGAATGCGAGGATCCAAGTCAAGAGACCATCACGTTCCTCTACAAGTTCATCTCCGGCGCCTGTCCCAAGAGTTACGGCTTCAACGCTGCTCGACTCGCCAGCCTACCTGAGGAGGTCATCCAATCAGGACACAAGAAGGCTCGAGAGTTTGAGAAGAGCACCATCAGCCTCCGTCTTTTCAAGTATGTTTAAAGACAGTGCCTAGAAAAATATACATCCCCTTTGATGTTTTGCCCTTTTATTGATTTTATAAATCGATCATGGTCAATATAATTTGGCTTTTCTAACAAAAAAAACCCAATCCTCTTTAACGTCAAAGTGAAAACAGATTTCTACAAAGTAATGTCAATTAAACAAAAAACCTGCAATGTGAGTGCATAAATATCCACTCCCTACATGTCAGTATTTAGTAGGGTTAGTAGCCTCAGTTAGGTTTGCACGTCTTGAAACTGAAATTTTACACCAGTCTTCTTAGCAAAACTGCTGAAGTCTCAGTCTGGTTGCACACAGATTGGGCATGAACAGCCCTGTTCAAGTCCAGCCACAAATTCTCTGTTGGATTGAGTTGTGGGCTTTGACTTGTCCATTCCAGAACATTCACTTTGCTGTCTTTCAACCATGTCTGTGGAGCTTTCTCTGTATGTTTCAGGTCATTGTCTTGCTGGAAGATGAATCTTTTCCCAAGGTGTAGTTCTCTTGCAGACTGAATAAGATTGTCCTCCAGGATTTTCCTGTGTTTAGCTGCATTTATTTTACTCTCTACCTTTACACGCCTTTAAGGGCCAGCTGCTGACAATCATCCCCAAAGCATGATGCTGCCACATGCCTTTTGGTGAACTCTAGTCAAGATTTGACGAGTTTTCCTCAACAGTGGCTTTCTCTTTGCCACTCTCCCAATAAGCTATGGCTGGTGAAGAACCTAATCAACAGATGCTGTATGCATTGTCTCTCCCATCTCAGCGGCCGAAGCTTGTAACTCCCTCAGATTAGTCCTAGGTATCTTGGTGACCTCGCTCACTAGTCTCCTCCTTGCTCAGTGACTGTGAGGATGACCTGATCTAGGCAGATTTACACGTGTCATATTCATTCCAATTTTTGATGATGGATTTAATTGAACTCTGGGGGATGTTCAGTGCATTGGAATTTTTTTTGAATCCATCCCCTTACTAATACTTTTCAACAACCTTTTCTCTGAGTTGCTTGGAGTGTTATTTTGTCTTCATGGTGTAATGGTAGCCAGGAATACTGAATTCGGTCAGTCACTTTAAAGAGGGAGAATATTTAAGCAGTCACTTATTTTACATGACATTTTTGTTAGATTGACATTACTTTGTAGAAATCTGCTTTCACTTTGACATTAAAGAGGGTTTTTTGTGTATTTTTTGTTAAAAATATATTCACAATTTCTTTTTTTTTTTAAATCAATGAAAGGATGAAACATCCAAGGGGGTGAATACTGTTAATAGGCATTGTCTATGGTAAATAACACCTAAAAAAAGGATTTAAGGTTGGTATTAATGCGTTGTGATCTTTCTTCTCATGCAGGAAGCTGTGCCAGTTTGCTGAAGACACCACTCTGGGAAAAACCCACTTTTCTTCTCTGGTTCAGATGCTCAACACACTGTAGTTTGTACCCAAACCCTTTGGTTCTGCTGATTTTGTTTTCTCAGCACTTGAAAAAACACTACTGTTATGATCTAATAAAGTTTATTTTTAAAAAATGACAATGTTTCATCTAGGAAATTAAACCCTTTTAATTCACGCTAGCGCCTACATAACGGTTATTGAATACTTCACAATATATTAAGTCTAGATGTTATGATACATGCATACATTTCAGTCTGTATGAGAACCCACAATCACCAGTACACATGAATGGGGAGGAGGGGAGGGGGCAATGAAACCATATAGCGCTGTATATAGATACTTGTCTCAGCTTCAGTAGAGTAAAAGCATTTTTAAATTCTCCAGCAACATTGGCATTAAAAAAAAAATACACATCAACATTACAGGTGCTTTCACAAAACTTTGTTCTGTTTTCTTTCAGAAATACTTAAATTGAAATAAGTTTTAATGGTATAAAAAAATACAAGTAAAAAGGCAGTGTCTTAATTGAAATAAAATGGGTTCAACTTTCCTTTAAACACCAAACTAATGCTTGATTTTGCACAACTTACCCATAAGCCTGCAATGTAAATCGGCTTTAATGAGACAAATAAGAACAGAAATTATGCATAGATAATATAAAACACTAAAAAGTCACTGTAACTGCATAAATAGACACATTTATGGTCCTATTCCAAACAGAAAATGCTGACAAAGTCCTGTGAAAGCACATTCAGCATCTCTTATTTTCTATATTGCAAATGTAAATGAGTCAACATTGCTGGAGAAAGTGTTTTAGTGTTTTCCTCTCTTTTCTCTGATCTCTTTCACAGAAAGAAGTTAGATACTGCGACATGTATAATTACAGCAATTCTAGGGTATAATAACCAAAAAAATTTAAACACATTTAATAAAATAAAGACATTCAAGTACAGTAAGATTTTTGCATGAAAATACAAAACTACACAAAAAGCATTAAAATCAAATCTCAACAGTTGTCTTGAGGGGGAAAAAAAAAGCTGAAGTGCTAGGTCGTTTTTGTCGCACGCTTGCGTACGAGCTTGTTGGTTGCTCAGTGATGGAAGCATTGTTGAATTTGGGGCTTTTTTTTGCCTCAACATGAATAAATTGTGCCTCTTGTGACTGAGCGTCCATCCGTCTGTCCACGGTGGGTCTGTACATGACTGCGGGATCGTCCTCTTCTTTAAAAGCAGGCGAGCCTCGGCGGCTTTTTTGTCTCTTACTCACAAAACCAACACACCCACAAACCCTGAGTCAGCTGCTCGTCCAGCTCCGTCCCACTGCTGTCGTCTTTTTTTTTTTGTCAAATAACCGAGGGAAAGGAAAAAGCGAGGCATCCTTAATCAGGCCTTTTTTCTCTAAATGTCTCCTCTGAGCATATCCACGTCTTTTTAAAGTCACTGTATATGCTCTGTGAAAGTGAATCTGTTTGAGTTTCCTCCACTGCACATCCTAAAGTGTCTCGTGTTCGTTACTGCAGGAGCACAAACTGCAGCTCAGTTGTGCTGCAGCGTGTTGGACTCTATAGGAGGAGCCGAGTCATACAGTGTGTCCGTGTCGTGAGTCGGCTCTCCAGCTAACGTGCAAGGATTTGACAGCGTCCCTGCACCACAGTCACAGAAGAATCTGCAGGAAGGGAGAGGAGAGTTTTTTGATTAAACTCACAGAAAAGGTACAAACATAGAAAGCATTATACTTCTGCAGGTCATAGTATTAAAAAAAGACAAGTTCTTCTATAAACTTGGTCATGCAGCAGCAGTATTAAAGGTGGATGGTATGCTTACACCAAAGACAGTTCTGAGCAGTGAAGCTGCAAGTATGCAATATGTAATCAATAAAGTGAGTTTTTTAGTCACGCAAGGTCTCCTTCAATGTGTGATGGTGACAGAGGTGGAAAGTAACTAAATAGATTTACTCAGGTTAGTGTAATTGAGTAGCTTTTTAAGGTCCTTGTACTTTGAGTATATTTTGAAATGAATAATTTTACTTAAATACAGGTGCATCTAAAAAATAAACCATGAAAAAAATCATTTTTTTCCTCTGATTTAATTCAATATTCTAGATAAATCTCATACAAAATAAAATATTTCAAGAAAAAAAAATCCACTATCTCAAAATATTAGAATGCCACAAAACATCAGTCCAAGAAAAGATTTAACATATGGAACTGTTGACTTTCTGGACAAGTATGCTCATTTATGCACTTAGTGGTTGGTTGGCGCTCCTTTGGCACAAGTTACTGCATTTATGCAATGTGGCATGGAGGCGCCCAGCCTGTGGCACTGCTGGGGTGTTATGAAGCCCAGGTTGCTCTGCTAGCAGCCTTCAGCTCGTCTGCATTTTTGAGTCTAGTATCTCTTCCTCTTGCCATTTCCCCAGAGATTCTCTGCAGGGTTCAGGTCAGACCAGTTGGCTGGAAAATCAAACTGAGTAACACCATGGTCAGCAAACCAGTTTTCTGGTAGTCCTGCTGGAAAAGGAAATTAGTATCTATAAAGCTTCTCAGCAGATGGAAGCATTAAGTGCTCTAAAATCTCTTGGTACATGGCTGACAGCGTTGACTCTGGACTCGATAAAGCACGCTGAACCAACAGCAGCAAATGACATGGTACCCCAAACCATCAATGACTGTGGAGACTGAAAACACTGGACTTCAAGCCCCTTGAACTCTGTGCATCTCTGATCATCCTTCAGACTACAGGACCTTGATTTCCAAATGAAATTAAAAATGTACTTTCATGAGGGGTGCAGATGGCCTGGCGGTTAAAGGCACGCATGTCCCATGCAGGCAGGTAACCCAGGTTCAAGTCTGGACTGTGGCTACTTTGCCAGATGTCTGACCCCACTCTCTCATCCTTATTTCCAACTCTATCCACTTTCCTTCCCTGTCAATGAAAGTCTAAAAATTTGCTTCATCTGGAAACAGGACTTAGGACCATTGAGCAATGATCAAGGAATTTTTCTCCATAGTCCAGGGGAGACATTTCTGATGTCTGTGGTTCAGGATTGGCTCGACACTGGGAAAACAGCACATTAGAGCTCTAAGCTCAACATTAAAACAAAAATGTCTTGAAAAGGTTTCACTTTGAATGAGACTGATCTAGAATTTATACAATTTATAAAAATTTTGCGTTTTCTGTTTGTTTTTAATCTTCTGTAAAACACATTGAGTTTACACCTGTATGAAATATGCTATACAAATAAAGTTGAATTGAATTAAAAATAAAAAATGGTCTTTTACATTATGTATTTTTTTTAAGATCCTCCTGTATTTAATCTAGGGATGCATAATACTGGATTATGGTGATAACCTATATGGTGATACTAACATTCATTTTGGCTGATACTATCAATGTAGTTCAAATGTAAAACTTCACTCCTTAAAACCAATTAAAAGTTTAATTGAGGATTAAAAAGACAATTTCAGCTGATGTAGGTATGTTGGTCCTACACATACCTCCAGAAACATATCTGTAAATATGGCTGATATTTACAGCTGATATCTCAGCTGAAATATTTACATCCAAATATTCAATGTCTAACTTTTTAATCATAATTTGTGTTGCTATCATACCCACAGTATTTTGCAGCACTAATGTAAGTGTAATGAAAACTGAGTCAACACTGACCTATCATGTCTGATGAACTCCACGTCGTGTCCTTGGTGACACTTCTTGATGCAGTTCACACAGATGGCGTTTCGGTCTGTCGTGTTACAGGTGTGACACCTGTGGGAGCCAAAAAGGTGAGTTTATTACAGATCACAGAAGAGACAAAATGCTTTCAGTCTCCTTTATGATAAACATTAAATTACCTGTAGAAATCGTGCATTGGGTAGCTGGTGTAACTTGAAATCTTGTACAGGCACTGACCTCTGCTCACAGCTTTCTCAATGGCATCCTGATTGTTCAGAATTTTGTTATCTGGAAGAAAGAGCACGAATCTGTTAGTTGTGGCATTAATTTTTATACAGGAAGTCCAGTTTTGATCGTGAGGATCTGTGACCTAAGCGCACCTTTCATTGTAACGTTGACACCGGATGCAAGAAACAATCCTCCAAAGCGATTGTTGAAGATCTGATTGCCCTCGAGAGTCGCTGTGGCATGATTGGTGATCTCAATACCTGAAGGGGGGATAAAATTAGTTTGTACTCCTGATGTTTACTCTAACTACTCTTACACAGGCATATCTGAAAGAACACAACTTCAAATGACTAATGAATACATTCTTCCAGTTCACATCTCTCCTCTACCTGCAGCAAAGCCGTCAAATATCCTGTTTTTCCTCAGGACCGGGTGGCTGTTGGTGCTGATGAGGACTCCTGCCTGGGCGTTTCTAAAGATGTCGTTTTCTTCTAACAAACCTGAAGATGGAAAATCAGACTTTTAAGACCATAAACTACAAGTATGTAAATCAAACCAAAAAGATACACCAAGTGTTTTTGTAAAGGACAGACCAATCCAACAATCATTTCAAGACTTTCTGGACTCAGGTTATGACCATTAACAGGACTTGTGGGCCAATAAAACTCTAGTAAAGCTCTTAGCATTCTTTGGCTTTATGGTAGCACAGAATAGTTCTACAAACGTGAACAGTAGTGGGTTTGCACTCCAAAGCCTCTGAGAACAGCCTGCCCTTTCAGCAATGACCTTCTGTGGCTTACCCTCCTTGTGAAGGATACCAGTGGTTGTCTTCTGGACGACTGTCAAGTCAGCAGTCTTTCCCATGAATGTGGTTGTGTGCACTAAACCAGAGCTAAGATACGGCTCAGGAAACCAAATTGGACTTTTCCACAATATTCTAATATTTTGAGATTGTGGACTTTAGATTTTCATGAGCTGTTAGTGGTAATCATTCAGAGTAAAACAAATCAAGTCTTGGAATGTTTCTCTTTATATGAGATAAATCTAGAAATTATGGAAGTTTAATTTTTTCAATTAAATCACAGCAAAAAATTAACTTTTGCATGATATTCTAATTTTTAAGATGCACCAGTATGTGCTCTAGGAAGAGTGTTTAGGTTAAGCCTGTTGATCTAAATGTCATCCGCACTTCCCAAAAGTGTTCCCTCTGCAAAATTGTACACTTTCTCTCTTGATACGCCAACTTTCATGGTTCCTTCAAGCGCAAAAACTTTTTTTTAAGATATTCCAACTTATGTTTACTAATTTGCTATTAATCCAGACAGGTGTCTTTATGCCTGAATTGAAAATGTGCACAAAGATTTGGTGGATGGAAAGCCCACTCATCTTCAGAGGGGGCTGTAAAACTCACCAAGATGTGCCAGAAAAATTACAGAAGAGTGAGATTGAATCATTCCACTTATAAAACAAGTATTACTTCCTTTGTATTTTATATATGTCTGACATATTCAAACAAAGCCTCTGCACTGAAAGTTTAAAAAAGAAAAGTAGGCTAACCAACCACCAATTCTGAATTAATGATGCTTTTTCAAATAATCAGTGTCTCAAATGTTGCATTTATCCATTTGTCAAAGTTTTAAAACAAAATGGACAAAACCAATCAGTTCTGTTGATGGGACAAAACGATATAAACAAGTTTTGTTTATAAGAAAAGTCCACAGATTTCCAAATTAATTACTGTGACAAGTTTTCCCCCTAAAGATGTTGATTAATGAAGAGGCTTCTGGCAAGGACAAAGGACCATTTAGAGTTTAGCTAAGTTCATTACTGGAGCGAAATCTACAACAATAAACACATGCCTTTAATTACTGTGCAGTAATTGGCTAATACAGAAGCACACAACTCTAGAAACACTTGACAAGCCCACAGCAGCAGAAGAGACCCAAACCTCCTCATGTCATGTTGATATAGTACTATTACAAGTGATGGAATAAACTTCATTAAAAATGGGTTTCAGAGTTATTTCTTCATGACTGTGCCCTTAAAAGAAAGCTATAAAATACTTACAGAGCTAATCAGACAGTTTTCTGCAACATCTGGGATCTTTACAGATGTTAGAGGGGTCAAACTTAGCCCAGACAATGGAAGTTTAAGAAAGCAGCTCGCTTTAAATATCAAAATGAGTCACAGATTTTAGAATAAAAGTACTTAATCTGAAGGATACGATTCATAACATGTTTTTTGTGCAGCGTCTTCAATGGGCTAGGGTCTACATTATATGTTGAAATTCAGCATTATGTGAGAGTGTTATTAGTTTTGACTTGGCAATTTTGTCATGCATTATGTTGTGTATGAATACAACATGAACATAAAGTTGTGTTTTTATACGTGACTATCATCAGACAAGTGTAGTATATTTAGAAATTTACTTGTTAAAATAAAACAAAGTTGATAAGTTACCTCTTCCTCCGTTGAATATACAGATGCCACCGTCTCGCCCGTCATGGATCTTATTCCTCCGTAGGGTCGGGTTACTGTCCGTCTTTATCCACACTCCTGCCATGGCGTTGTCAAAGATCTCATTGTCCTCAATGAAGCCTAAGCCTGCAACACAGAACATGCATAATGATTAATGAGGACAGAAGACTCCAGCAATGCTTGCAGTTTCGAGAACGACTTTATCACAGCAACACATGTCAGCTCATGGCCTTCATCAGGGTCATCAAAAAACACACTTAACTGTAAGGACTATTTTCATCCTCCGTTAACCTTGAAAGTTGGCAAAGTTGTAGGAAACCCTACTTTAGTTTAGTGATTATTACAGCAAATACCAACAGCTGATTTCTTGGTTAAAAAATGCATAATCAAATGCCTAACAGCTGTCTAGGAAAACTTCACAAAAAAAGGCAGTCTAGACTAAATCAAAGCAAAAATGTTTCCAATGCCTCTCACCTGAGTTGTAAACCAAAATGCCGCCGTTCTGCCCACCCCAGATCTTGTTCCGCCTGATCTTGGGATTGCTGCCGGTCCTGTCAAAAAGAGCACACAGAGCATAGCTTTATCCACTGCTTCAAAGTTGCATTAAATAGTTGAATACTAAAGTCATTCTGCACAAACCTTATCTGAACTCCAGAGTACATGTGATTGTAGATATCGTTGTCTTCCAGCACACCATGGCCATTGTCGTAGAAGTAGACTCCAACCTATTAAAAAAAGGTGCAAATACATTAGTGTTCTGTTCTTCCTGATGTCAAAATGCACACTTTCAGTCTGGCATTTCATTTGGCAAACATATCAGTCTTGCGACAGAAAAATAAAATTGTTACTTTATGCAATTAGATAACAGCAGTTTCTGTTATAAGCATTATTTAGATTGGAGGATTCTCACTAGGGTGCAAAAACACCTACAGAGAAGCGAAAGTTAAGAAAGCACAAAAAAGACCAACACCAGACTACAGCTGAAAGACATTCACTTAACGTGCAGCATGGCTCAGCTACAAGGCGTGCATGAATGCATGACTGAGGTTATCAAAAGTAATACTTTTTAATGCCTTGTGTTTTACAACAGCCGAAAAAAAACCCCCAAATCTTCAGGCTTATATTTAACCAAAAGCTGCATAACTAGTTAGAGACAGTAACGTCTAAATTGCACAAATGCAATGCAATTTAGATAAGACTGTGTGCAGAAGTTCAGAAAGTTTAGCAATAGTGTGCTGCCAAGTTCTGGCAACTATCAAAGAAATTTTAAAGTATTAGTTGCCTAGAACTTCTGTTTTGTTCTGTTATCATGACATCTTTACATCTGGTGGACATGTTTATGGGATTTTTTAAACTTAGCATTTATTTCTCATCCATAAACTTGTAACCTTACCTGCTTCCCGCTGTGTATCCTGTTCCTCCGCAGCACTGGCGTACTGCCCGTCGTCACCCACACACCCGCCAGCGTGTTGCTGTACACCTCGTTCTCCTCTATGACACCCTGCCCTTTTTCATGCTGCATGGAGAGAAGGAAGAACATGCTATGTTTGCAAATGACTCGAGAGTGCATGATATGTGGAATATTCTGAGGTGTAAGACTGTTTTTGTGAAAGAAAGTGATGTGATGTCATGAATAAGTTTATGAAAATACTGACCACATAAATGCCACCATGCTGTCCGTCATGGATCTTGTTGTGTCTGACGATGGGGCAGCTGTTTGTCCTGATCTGGATTCCTGCCAGGGCGTTTCCGTAGATGTCGTTTCCTTCAATGAGGCCTCGACCATCACCGAAAATGTAAACGCCACCTTGGTTGCCATTAAAAATTGCATTGCCCCTGTAATTAGACAATCAAAAATGTTATAGAAATGATGCAGCTGTGTAGGGAACAGTGCAGAACAACAGCCTTTTCAAGCATGCAGAAAATACAAAAATTACAGATATTTGGTTGAGCTGCGTGTACAAAAGGGCCAAATTTTTCATCCAAATTTATCCACACTTTCCTACCAGCACTCTAGCAAAATTTCCACATGAATGCTAGAACCAAACAAAAATGCATCAGGAAATATTGAGGACAATTCACTGCAAGCACTTTGATGTGGTGATGATGCGTTCATCCTGTCTGCCTAGCAACAGGTTCAGTCTTTGGCCAACGGGCATGTCATGAAGCTGTTATTACTCTCTGTTTTCCATTGTTTTTCCCCATTCTTTAGCTGATATAGTGAATACTTCCAAATTCACATTGCATTTATATAAGGCGAGAAACTGTCATCAGACTTCATTGCCTTGTCTGCCATGTAAAAATGTCCCACTTCAAAAGAAACCTGTGCAAAACAGCAACTAATGAAGATTTCTGAGGTTGATTTTTAGAAAATAAATATTTCAAGGAATGTTTGTTAAAAAAATGACACCCAGCTTAGTATTGTTAAAACTCTCTCTACTGACCTTATTGTTGGATCACTGTTCGATGTTATCCACACCCCGGCAAAGTTATTTGCATAGATCTTGTTTTCGATGAACTGGCCTCGACCCTTTTCGTGCACGTAGATGCCTCCCGTCTGACCGTGATGGATCTCACATCTAACCACTGTTGGGTTGGCGTACGCCTTCACCTCAAAGCCGGCGATACGGTTCCTATGGATGTTACAGCTCTCAAAGTAACCCTGATAATGTAAAGAGTAGCACAAAATTATCTCACATGGCATTGCAATGACACTCTTACCAGAGCTTTCAAAAATTAACCGCTTTAAACCGTAGCTTACCATGCCGTGGTCAAATGTGAACACACCCACGTCTCTGCCGTGGTGGATGTGATTACGTCTGATGATCGGGTTGCCATGGTTTTTCACCCAGATCCCTGCTAGAGCGTTGTTTGAGATCTCGTTGTCTTCATATATTCCCTAAACAATGAAAAATGCAAAAGTTTAAGACTGAACTTAATGTCCACTATCTTCACATTTTGTCAGAATTATTTCAGCCTTACATGTAAAAAGTAAGGCTCCCTGCACTAGATTGACATCTTTTTACTTTAAACATTTGCTAAAATGTGCCGTTGAGTGTAAATGTAATGCTCAAAAAGCATCAGATGAGATGTTGATTACCTGTGCATGGTCTGTGATGTAAAGACCAACATTTTCACAGTCGCTAATGTTGCAGTGCTTGATCGTGGGACAAGCACCCTGGCCGCTGACACACACCGCTGACCCAACTGAAACAGACAGCAAGAAGATTTATTAGTGCAACATCAGTCAAAATAAGGGATGCACAATATCGGTATCTGCGGATATCAAAATTTCAGCCCAAATGTGCAAATGATGTTTAGGCTGTAAAAATCTGCCTTCATTGGCTGTAAATATCAGCTGTACTAACAAACAGGTAAGAGGAGTTGCAGGCTGTGCCAACAGACCTACATCAGCTGAAGTCTCTTCTTTATTCATCATCATTCCTTATACTTAAAAGTGTTTTAAGGACCAAAATTTGTTAATATCCATTTGAGCTAATTAAAAGTCATAAAATGCAGATTTTTATCAGTTTGGGTCAAATGTCAGAAATAACGCCAGCATTGATGTGTATTATCATTGTTCAGTCAGATACTTCAGTGTACAGCTGAAAAAAATGTTACAGTGTTCACTACTTCTTTAAATATTGTGTTTTAAGGACTTCGGTTTTGGGTCTGAGCTAAATTTGAATATCGGTATTGGCTCAAATTATTTGTAAATATCGGCAAATTGGATATCACCAAAAATCTAATATTGTGTAGGCATGGGAAGTATCCGTTTTTTAATACTGTCAAACCTCTAAATTTGAACTGTGTATACAGTATTACTGCCAGGTGTCTAAAACCACATTGTACAAGCACTTGCCAATGTGCCCGCATAAGCACGGCAAGCAGAGCTTGCACCTCTGCAGACGCTTCATTCCTTTAACAATGCTTTGAGTCTTGAAAAAGGACTCTGATTACTGGGACACTGGAGGTGATTTACAGTTAAAGCATTATTTCCACACTTTACAGGTAAACTGAGTTACATCGAACTTCCATACTCTTTCTTTCCTCCCTTTCTCCCTGTGCATTATTGCTCCTATGCATTACCACCCCCCGTTCAAAGTAAATATGAATATAATAATTTACGACCATCATTGGACAGGATTTGGGAATATAAATTAATGTTTCCTGTGCTTTTAAACAGAGAAAGTGGACCTTAAATATTTGTTTTCGCATTATGCAAAAATGGCAGCAGCAAAACGAACAAAATATGTTCACGCTCTACTGAAATAAAATGAGTATAGGACTACATGAATTGCATGAAGTCCAAGGTATTTTGTGCCTTCCATTTAGACTGGAGAGAAGGAAGGATGTGCTGAAATGCAGCTGTACCTAAATAAACCACCAAATCTTTGTCTTGATTTAGTTCCGTAGGTATCAGACGTGTTGGCACTGGTGCCATGTTTGTATTGGATTCCAGTACTTATTCCTGTGTTAAACTTAGACTCACGTGAATGATAAACAGATGTTACTCTGGGATATTATGGAGAAAGAAAGGAAGGTGTGCATGTCTGCAATGTAGACGCTACAAGAGAAAGAAAGTCTTGGCTGCAACTCACTGAATGCCACCAACTCAGTACATGGGAATTATTGAGAAACTGGCACCAGCTCCTGCTGACATTTAACGCTATCAGATGATGACTGCTGCTAGGTTTTCAGAATGGAGAATGGTGGATAAAGCTACACTTGTTTTGATTCCTATCATTACTAAAACCCTCCAGGAATTAAAAGGAGACTAATTAAATCACTTTATCCCCTGCCCTTTCTTTGTGCTCTGTTTTTATGCAGTTTAACATGTAGAAGAGGAAAATACCCTCAGTAAGTTTGGGCCATGCACTTGAAATTACACACTTTAAACTGTTTACATGGCATCATCATACAGACATGAAACAGAGCAGTAATTTATCTTTTCTCTTTTCCTGTTCTTTTAAAGCTAGGAAACACTAATAAAGGAGGAGCAGCATTACCTGTACACGTGCTGCGTATGATGCAGTGGTCAATGATGGGGCTGCAGTTAACTGTAATCTCCAAGCAGTGGTGTGCGTTGTGGTGCTGAGCAGATTTATCATCAGGATTGAACTGTATGAGACAAAACAAAAAACAGTTCTTAGTGTTTATGTCAGCCATGATTAAATTAAAGCAAAGAAGAAAAATAAGGTTATCTTCAATAACATGGATTTATGTTTGGCCTTTATGAAATATAATAAGAGGATAATCTTACCCTAATGGTCATGTATCCAACATAAGCGTCTTCAGACCCCTCCATGAACACAAACGTAGAGTCTCTGGTGTTCTCAATGATGACTTTCTCTGCTACTTTCCCAGGAGCTACAAAATAAAACCAAAGACTACATCAGTAAGGATTTGGCATGGATGCATTTAAAGTGAAAGGGTTGCGGCAGATGAAACATACCAGCTCCGATCATTGTGATCGGCGACTCAATGTAGATCCATTCATCTGTGTAAATACCAGAGTGGACGAATATCAGGCCGTCAAAGTGAGGCTCCTGACCACCTCCGAGAGCGTCCTCAATGGTGTCATAATACTGTACAAAAGTCACAAATCAGGTTAATGACTGGAGCATTAATGTAGTAGGAAATAAAAGACAGAAACTGCTGACTTACAAACATGTTATCTCTCCCTTTGTATCTGGCAGGATTACTGTAGAAGTGCTCTGCAAAGCCTGGCTTCACATGTGCTCCTTTATACTGAAAAGAAACAATAACATGAATATTAACAAGCCAACTAATAATCTTAGACAACAAGGAGATGCACTTTAAACAAGACTGCACAAAAAGTCAGGAAAAGAAACCATCGTGGAGATCAATAAATCACAAAGGAATACAATTTTAACAAAAAGCTCTTTGTTTGCCTGTTTGAATGTCACCATGATGGCCTGTGGTGTTGCCCTTTCACATGACATTAGCTCTCTGTAAACCAGATGCTTAAAGCTGCAAATTGAAAACACTGATGTAAAGATTAAAAGGAAGCAGAGAGGGTCTGCTTCAGTGAACCCCAAATGCGGGCGCGTTGGGGAGGTCTGGCAAACCAGTGCCAATTAGTGCTTCTGTGCAATGTGATGTGACGTCTGCACGCTGTTAGGACATGAACTGACGTCTCGGCTTTGACTCGGCCACTTCAGAACATTCACCTTGATGTCTTAAACCGTTACTGTGTAGCTTTTGCTGTATGCCTCGAGTCACTGTCATGATGTAAAATAAATCTAAAATAATTCTCTTGCAGACTGAATAAGATTGTCTTCCAGGATTTTCCTATATTTTGCCACATTCGTTTACTCTCTACAAGCTTTTCAGGACTGGCTGCTGAGAAGCATCCCCACAGCATGATGCTGCCACCACCATGCTTCACAGTAGGGGTGATGTGTTTGTGGTGATGTGCAGTTTTTGATGTCTGCCAAATCATGCGTTTTGTCTGGTGGCGAAAAAGAAACGTTTTATTCTGACAACACCAAAATGTTTCTTCCACTTGAACATGTAGTCTCCCACATGCCTTTTGGGAACTCTAGTCAAGATTTAATTTGAGTTTTCTTCGACAGTGGCTTTCTCTTTGCCATTCTCCGATAAAGCTTTGACTAGTGAAGAACTCGGGAAACAGTTGTATGCACAGTTTCTCCCATCTCAGCTGACGAAGCTTGTAACTCCATTAGAGTAGTCATAGGAGTCTAGGTGGCCTTCTCACTAATCTCCCTCTTGCACAGTCACTCAGTTTGTGAGGACGGCCTGATCTAGGCAGATTCACACGTGGTATAATCCTCCCATTTCTTGATTATGGATTTAACTGAACTCTAGGGGATGTTCAGTGCCTTGGAATTGTTTTGAATCCGTCCCCTGACTAATACTTTTCAACAGCCTTTTCTCTGAGTGGCCTGGAGTGTTCTTTTGTCTTCATGGAGTAATGGTAGCCAGGAATACTGACTAACCAATGACTGGTCCTTCCAGACACGGGTGTCTTTATTCTTCAATCACTTGAGACACATTCACTGCACTCAGGGGATCCCCATTTCACTAATTGTAAGACAACTACCACCAGTTGGTTGGACCTCTGTTGAATTAGTTCAGGGTGTCACTTTAAATGGAGTGAATATTTATGTAGTAACATCACATATTTTTGTTTGATTTGCATTAATCTGTAGAGATCTGTTTTCACTCTGACAGTTTATTGTTAGATAAAATTGTCATGAAAGCCAAGTCTTATAGACTAAAATTTATTTACAAAATCAATAAAAAGTCAAAACATCTAAGAGGTGAATACATTTTATAGGCACTGTATATATTGGTGTCTGTATAGGCCAAGAAAGTTTGAAATATTTCCATGTAGGATATCGACTTTGTGATGCAGTGACATTACAACCCTTGACCTGATAATCACAACACAACTTGAACCTTAAAATATACTAATTGGAGAACCAGTATTTTCTCTGTCTCCTCACTACATCTTTTAAAGTTGAAGAAATCATCACAACTGAAGGGGAAACATTATTATCTACCCTCATATACCTTGTCCTAAGAATCCATGTTCACATTATACAAGTCTACTTTTTAGACCTGTATAACCATAACAACAGTTAAAGAATGTAAGAATTATGTGTCTGTGTTTAAGACATTATACAAAATATCATTCAGTAAGTTCCCATGAGTTTTTTTACCAGCTGCTGAAAGCTCTCTTTCCATGGGTTTGGCTGCTCATAGTCCTCTGGGTTTATCTGGTAAAATTTCCCCGCCTCAGGGTGCATCATGGGTCGTGTGTATTCAAACACTTCCATGTACAGCCTTTTCCTGAAAGACAAAAGCAACACAATGACTGGAGCATTAATGTAGTAGGAAATAAAAGAAGTAAAATAAAAAAAGAGGATGTACTTGCCACATTTTTTGGTAATAAAAGAAGCACTGGGGTAATTCTTTCTATGCAAGAATGTCAAAGATTTGTGGGTTTCAACTTTTTAAAAGTCAGAATTTCTTGTTTATACGGACTTGTCTATGGTCTTTTTAACTTATATGTTAATATTTTAATAGAAAATTTAAAAGCTTAGGAATGTAAAAGCTCATATTTTATTATCTCCTCATTAACAGACATCAACCTGCGCTCTGGAAAACAATGATGTCAAACTTAAGACATATTGGTGATCAGATGATTAAAGAACTAATGGTAAAATTATAAGCAGACCAAAAAATTATGCAAGCATTGTATTTAAGACACCTCCAGGGTTCATACACCTTTTTCAACGTGAAATTTAAGTACATTTTCTGCACTTTTAAGGTGCATTCACACGCTTTTCCAGGGCCTTACAACTGTGGCAAAGGAAAACACAATTAAGTTGATATAAAACATTTACCAGAAAAAATAACACCATCTCAAGAAAATACATATAAAACGTGAATGCGAGGATCCATTAAAAACAATCACTGTCACCTTGATTTTACCTGGTTACTGCCTGACATTCTACTTAAAAGAACCAGTGTTTCTCTCTGACATTAATTGATTAATTTTTTCCCCATGAAAGACTCTGACTTCTCCTATTTCTCTTTTTTATCCCCAACTTTATCTATATTTTTACAGTGAGATCCATACAATTTCAATCGCAAGTATGCATCTAAAATCAAAGACATTTTGAAACACAATAATATCATTCAAGCATTTTTAGGGACTTCACGCATGAACAGGAACCCTGAGCCTCACTAGTAGTGAAGACTACGACACATTTTAATGACAGATTATTTATATAAATTTAGTAATATTTATTATTAAAGAGTCTCACCAGAGAATGGGGTCATTGGCCAGCTCACTGAAGCGTTTACACACACATGCTGCGCGACACAAGTCCTGCTCCAACAGGTACGAGAAGATCTTCAGCACCACCTCGTCTGGAAGCTTCTCCTGCAAATATTGCTCTGCTGGAGCTGCTGGAGCATGGATGACAAGACAATGGATTCAGAATAAAGCTTCTAGACATGCATATTTATACTTAGACTTAATGAGGAACCGGACCTAAATCTGGAGTCACAATAAAGCAATAAATCTCTGGAGCAATGACTGAGGCACTGAAATATCTAAATGTAGTGCTTTGCAAAGGATATAGCACTATCAGGTACGGTTGGTCAACTATATATCAGTAAACTGTGTCTCTGACTGACTGACAGGACTGTTTTCCAAAACAAGCTCTTTCTGGGGGCTGAAATATGACTCACAAAAATTCATAAAGAGGCAGATAATTTTGTTACACCCTGACAAAAAAACAGCAGATTCTGTGGATGTATGCAGCAGATCTGTGTGGAGGAAGTCGTATTTTCAATTGAGGTCACCCTGCTTTTCAAGCAGACCAGCTAGAGAAGTACTGCATGAACTGATAATGTCAGTAATTCAGTATTTCTGAGATTATCCTTGTAATCACAAGAGTAATATGTTAATGAACACTTCTGCATTTCAAAACAGAGAAGAGAAAAAGAAAAAAAATCCCCCAAAAATGTAAAAGACAAGATCAGGCGTGCTATATTGAACATGCTCCCTGAAAAAAAAGATGTCCATACAACTGTGGGATTAACCAGCAGAGAGATAAAAATGTATTTGTGGTAATGTGAAAACAAGGCCCGAAGTGTCAAACTGCAAGTTTGTACACAAACATATGCTCTTTGTTCAAGAGTAATAACACTACATGCATTACACACAGCACTGTAAACATCGAAGGCATTGGTGTATAAAACTGCTTTAATAATTTTTACTGCTAAGTTCCTGCTAAGGAATCAGAGCTTCTGTGTGCTCATAACAAGTCGATGTGACCTTTTACTTTGACACCACAAAGCCTGAACCAAATGCCATCTTATGGTGCAAACATCTATTTCTGATTCTTTGGCAGAGCTTCAGAGTATAAGACTTTCAATTGCCCACTTCAAATCTTAAGAAAAGATGCTTTTAACAGACATAAACACTGCTCTTGACATGTAATAGACACCATTACACCACTACATTTCCTATGTCATCATCCCATAATTTGCCAGAATGAATAAGAGACTAGCCTCTCATACTGAAAGTGAAAGCAAAATTGTACAAGTTGCTTTCAAATTCATGTTTTCAAAAAAGACTTTGTGAACAGAAACTTGACCTGTTGCATGCAAAAGAAAAAACCTGCAAATTTTCCCCTGATTGCAGAAAGAAGCAATTGGAATTGCCTTACTAAAATAACCCCTCACCACCATAATGATGAATGCACCTTTGTGGAATGTGTTTCTCATTACCTGGTAAATCTTGACATTTTCCCGAAACTCTGGGGCGCTTAGGTCGGTGTCCAAAGTTTTCTGTGGTTGAAGTGGAAGCACCCTGTAGAATAAAGAAAGGCAAAGAAAACTTAACATTAATTCTTGTGCTATGTCATACCCAAATCCTAATTTATGTGACACATTTGTACTTTTATCTTTTTATTTGTGATGTACGTGCCTCCATGTTTGTCTTCGTCGGACACACTGTTCTCTTGGGTAGAGACTTCCTTCTAAGTTGGTAGGGACTATTCTGAGCTCCTGGACCGGATTCTTCTGCGACCATATCTGCAGGAACGTCCTCATCTGGAAGGGACAGGTATACAAAAATCAGTGATGTTTTGGCAGTGATTTTTATTTACATAACACAATAAATTACCGTAAGCGATGGAAATAAAAAATACAAGCTTTTTTGGATGATTCATAGCTGACAAACACAGGAAAATGTCATACACATTTGAGTTTCAAACAATGCTGGTGAAAGCTCTTTGAAATGTGTTTAAAGACAATACAGTATAGTAACAACATTTTAAAAAAAACACATATTCCATAAAGCAAGTGCTTAGGAGAGAAATGAATCCAATCAAACTTCAAGTAAACTACACCAACATTGGCATGGTTTCAGTACTGACAAGGTGCCACTATATTTGTACAAAAATGCAGGAGTTAGCTTGGCATTTTTGGTGCTTAAAACAAAGAAATGATTTAATGTTGGGCTTCTAGGACCTCTGGTTTTGTTGCTGTGGTATAAAACAATAACTTGACAGCCCTACTTCAAACATCTTTTGTGAGTTAGTAACCAAATATCCTGATTTAACTCTGAACAGAGGCTTTGTAACTTACAGCATTGTATTTTTGGTTTTGCTATGAAGATGTACAGCAGTCTCTCATGGAGCAAAGCCTGCATTTATGATGTGCATCTTTAGTGAAACAAAGGGCATGCATTCAAACCTTTAACTTACTGTTTATCATACCAGTATGTAAGAAGAAGTGTGTAATGGCACTTTTCAGTAACCATAGATTGCAATCATCATAACTCTGTCAAACATTTTTTACCAAAAAATACAGAAGACCTCTTAATTACCTGCTAAGATGTTAAAGTTTGATAACAGTTCATATCAACGCAGGATTCAATCAAGAGACGAACAAAAGCACCAACCCTGGGCTGAACCTGACGTCTTTTTAAAAGGCCATTCACCACAGCATGATGAGTTGATAGCTGCTACTCCAGATGGAAGATGCAAACTCCCTGTTTGTTGCTCTGGTTGCAAATATGACTCCACGGCTACTATCCCAGTAACCACTACAAACACTGTCTGTCTAACACACCAGTCCGCTAAAGGCAAATTCTCTATGGTTGTAAACTAACATAATGTAGGCTGATTTGACAGTCACAGCTTAACATTGAATCCCTGTGCATCAGACAGTTTCAGAGAAAAGTTGACCCTATATCAAATAATGATTCAAACCATTTAAATGGCAAATTTAAGCTTCTCCTGTCTGGACATAGGTACAAAGTAGCCACCTTTAAAACTAAGGGATATCAAAAGACTAAACAAGACAACATAAAACAGCACCAATGCTGTAAGAGCATAAATAATCCTGTATCATTTATTGACTATTAATGATCTTTCTTATCTTCTTTTAACTGATGACACGTTTGATTTGTTTTTAATTACTTTGTTTCCATTGATTGATGGTAAATTTTTATCCCCATCTGTTTTTAATCCACTTGTCTTTCACTTTTTTTTATCTTATTCAGCTAAAGGTTATCTTTTAAGTCTTGCGCACTGTCGTGTTTTTGATTGTTGTGGCTTGTCCTATGCTGTTTGTTTGTGGAAAAGGCCAACTCATTCATTAGAAAGTAACCCAACCTTATCTAACCTATCCAAATACATAGGTTCTCCTGTGACCAAAAAAATACTCCTGATGACAAGAAATGAATATATCAATTTCCGGGTACCTGCATGCTTAATGTAAGGAAATAGAAAGGACACTGTTGCAGTTCTGTTACCAACTATTTATTCATTTAACGACAATTCAGCGCGACAGCTGAGCTTTGCTGTGACATCTAGATGGGCAGCCATGACTGATTAAATTAATGAGGACAAAAGAAAAGAACAAAAACTGATAATCCATTCATTAGGATGAGCATTATGTGTAAGTAGTTGAGTTTTCCTTTGCCACATGCCTTTCAAATACTCCTGACAGAGCCTCTTGGTTCCTCATGGGCGAAAGTAAAGTGTCAAGTATTACATTTGTGTGTGTGATAATTTGTGCGCAAGTGCGCTTTGACTAACAACCACTGTAGTTATCACTTTTGTGGGTGTGAAGTAGGGTTGGGCATTGTTTGGGTTTTTTCCAGTACCGATGAAAAATCTTTTTAAAAGGTACTGGTACCTAAACAATGCCTGAATCTATACCTTTAAGAGGAAATGGGTATTTTAAAATTCGGCAGCTCAATAAAAGCTATTTTGTAAATAATTCAGAAATAGGATGCCAATAGAACATATGTGTGAAGGAAACAGTTGCAACTTCTCCACATATTGTATTTTTCTGCCTTTCCTTTGGTATGACGAAACTGCTTTGGGGTGATGAGGTACTGAAATGAAGCATTTAAATCTGTCATGTAATACAGAACAGTGGATATCAGGTGAGTTGGTGCCGGTACTATGCTGGTACCAGATGTTGATACTCATCCCTAGTAGGGCTGAATGATTTGCAAAAATAATCTAATTGTCATTTTTTCCCCCCTAAATATTGCGATTGCGATTTAATATGTGATTATTCTTGGATTAATCGTATGTATTTTTCCCCAAATTCAAGCAACAAATAATTCCATAAATAAGACCATGTGTATTTAAAACAACGGAACTATTCCTGATACATTAGTAGCATGAATCTGAATATGGGGGTGCAACCAGCTTTAAGCTATAAAGGAGGCAGCTGGAGTGGAGGAAGGCTGGCTACCAGCTAATCGCAGCTGGGACATGACTTTGGTGAAGTAACGCTAGGCTTCATCAGTTTTAGATAGAATGAGCAAACTATTTTTGCATTATCCTTTTTATGTCACTCATTTTGATTAAGAAATACATAATACACAAAAAGGAGGATTTTTGTAAAACAATAAAAAAATGGCATTTGAATGTTTGCATAGTGTACATAAAATCTCTGCTGCAAAAAATATATATACATATTATACTGGTATTTTCACACATTTCAAGTTAAAGAAATATTGCAACTTCTGCGATTTGAAAATTGCAGCAGGCCATAGTGTGATTTAATCTAATTTGCAATTAATTGTCCAGCTCAAATCCCTAGGGTGAAGGTGTCAATATTTTCAGTACTCTGGTAGAAATGTTTTAAACAATACAATTTATGTCATTTCAATCAACAATGCAAATGTTAAAAAACAAAGACTCTTGTCATATTTTACACCCTAAGAATCGAGTATATATTGGAAATGTGGCATTATTAAAAAGCTGCCTAAGTACTTGTTCAAATCAGACACTGCAGGACTTGGCTGACAATTTTAGTCGGGGAAAATGAGACACAGTCACGTATTTGGTGCCTAGGACTTCTAGTCTTGGCATTATGGCAGGAAAATTCATCAAAAATTAGATTACATCACAACATAGCCAGCTGCAAAAATCGAAAAATGGGGCGTGATTTCTTTAACCTAAAAAGTTTGTTGAAATACCAGTTTTAAACATTTCTTTCAGCAGAGAATTATGCCCTACACATTACGCAAACATTTAAGTGTCTTTTTTAATAGTGTGGAAAAAATCAGACTTTCATCATTACTGTATACATAATTTTTGTCAAAGTGAGAATGACATAACAATGATCACTGCTTAAATACAAAAATTTATATTGAATTTTCAATATGAGTCTAAATAATCCCAATTGGATATTTCATTCAAAATTGATCAGTCTGAGTTTGTATCTAATATGGCATTGTTATAATGTAACAATGAAAGATGAGGAACTTAAAAAATAACCGTATATTAATCTGCAATGTTGGGGGAGAAAAATGCAATTACATTATTTTCCAAAATCATTCAGCCCTATTGGGCATCTAAGTAAGTATCCATATTGTTTACTTTTGCAAGTATGTACTAGTCTAGGAAATTAAGCTCAGTGTTAGTTCATGCAGGACACAGCAGTCATACACCAGGCTGTAATCAGCTGACAGCCAGCTGATCATAATTATAATATGACATACTGCTCACTAATCCCTGCTTGCATTAATGTTGATGCACCATGCTGCTGGCAAAGCTTAACCTCCTCCACCCCAGCCTTCTCCTTTATAGCAGAAAGCTCACTGCACCCTCATATTCAGATTCATGCTACTATGGATTTATTGCTTTGAACTAATTTTATTTTATTCAATATGCACTGTCATAAATGTATCTATCCATATGGGGTTTTCTAGCAGTGTGCTCCCTGGAAAATCAAAGCATGCTGCTTGAATAACCCTGGGTGCGTCTTTTAAGCAGAGCCTCCTCCAACAAGTAAAACACTATATCCATTTGCAATAAAATGCGATAAAGTGGTTAAACGTATGAGCAGAGTGTTCCTGTCTGAAGTAAAATTTGTTAAAGTGGCAATCTTCATGGATATGTGTCAGTTGAACTGAAAACAAATCAAGCCTTTATCTGTATTCCCTTGCAGTATCAATCTCTATTCTTGGTGGTAAACCTCTAAATCAAGCTTTCAGTAGTAGAAAGTATGTGTTTATCAAGTAAGAAGTTTATCAAGTTTAAAAGCTGTTGCATTTGCTTGCTGTTTACATTCACTTATCTCAAATCTACTCGTATGCATCTAATGCCACTTAATTGATGCTGTGAGAGCCAACGTCAGTCCATTTCACTTCTCAGCCTAATGGGGTCAAATCAGACTCAAACATTCACCTGACCAGTGTCCTCATATTCCTCAGTCATGGCAACAGTGACTAAAAAATAAGTGGTTAATGTTTACTTTGAAAAATTACAGTCAGTATTCTGTGTGTAACACTACACCTTCTGTTGTCACACATCATTACCGTAGGGAAGAAAAACTAAAAACACAGATTTATTGTTACAGTTACGTGACTACTATCGTAAAAACGAATTTAACCACCACTTGGCATTTAAACCTCGTAAAATCGACAAAAGCTCAAGATTTATAAAAGCAGAAACGCCAGCACGCAGATAGCTAGCCAAACATGCTAACGAAACATTCATGTGATGTCGGAAAATCGGAAAAAATGTACCCTTTGGGAAAATCCACACAAGAGCAAACTTAATTCTAAAAATCGATCAAAATGGAGAATTAACGGAAACAGTGTTTATCAAAGTTAGCGTTGACTCAACGGTATTTGATTTATACGCAATCCATTTCCTTTAAATAAATTCGCTGTCTCTTTTGTTAAATGTCATGTAGTATAAAACTGTAAGTGTCAGTTTCCGCACGCGCAGTCACACAATTTATTTAAGAAAAAGATAGATGCAGATGATAAACTCATATCTGGTCGAATTATGTTTCCGAACCACACTCTACAGCTCATTTAAATCAGCATAGGCTTAGGAATGACTTTCTTACTTGGGAACTCCGAGCATTCAGCGAGAATGTAAATGCAACATAATAATAACAGCTAGCCAATGCTAGGTTCGCTTAGCATGCTACGACAACTGGCGAACCCACTTTGTGTACCCTTTCCTGCGTTTGTCAACCATGAATCAAACAGCCGTTGCCACCCTCTAGTATTTAATTCCATAAAAATAACGTAACATAGCAAAAATTAATATAGTTAAGAGCGACAAGAGGTCAGCGAAGCAAGAAAAAAGGCCAACTCGGGGCAATAATCAAGCAAAACAAAGCGCGGCCTATATGCTAGGTGCTAACACAAAAGCCTCGGTATTTCCTGATTGCACAGCGACACTTTGAGAATAATGCTAGAGCCATACCGTTTGAGCACAACATTGCACTTACGTTTATGTATATATACGCCCTAAATGAGATCATAACGATACAAAAATAATCCAATTAAGTAAAAAATCAACCCTAGCACCAGTCTATGACAAGACGTCCAGGAAAGCTAAAGCTACTTGAGCTAGCATTACCTCTTTCCTGGTGGTTCCTCTCCGGCTGCACCGGGCGCGGCCTCGACACTCGCCTGGGTCTTCTGCTAACGTTACTTGCTCTGACGGAGTTCATTTGGGGTGTTGTTAATCTTGAAGAAACGTCGAAGCCTTCACAGCAGAAGAGGCTGCTCCAGGTACATAATCTATGTCTTTTTGTCAAGCATTGCACGGTCTGCCATGTTTAGCCGTTGCTCCTGAAAACCGTCTCTCCGTGTGTTATTCCCGTTCCCCTGCACTGCTGTTACGTCTCTCCCCGTTCTACTGAAGCAGGAGGAGCCATAACAGACAGGCACCGTCCGTCAGGCTTCAGTCACATCACATGGGAGGACCTCTCGCGGTCACGTCGACTCAAAGGTGATGTCTTCTACTTTTCTAGCTTTGCTATTCAAGCATCCTCCATTAGACAAGTTGCATTTCGCATTAGGGGTATTTTATTTCCTTTATATGTTTAAAAAGCATTAACAAACAGCAATTAAATAATAATAAGCATGTAAATAGGCAAATCAGAATAAAATGTTTGATATAGCCCACAATGTAAAAAGCACATTGTAATTAAACACATTTCTCTGAAGAAGAAAAAAACTAAGAGTAGGCAACAGTTAAAAATTATATCTTTATGCTGACGTACAAAATACCTGAATGAAACTGGGAAAAAATACTCTAAAAGAGAATACATGACACAACAGTTGAACTTATTTTGTAACACAGACAGCAAACAATAAAAAGCTTAAATAAACCATGATCAAGACAGAGAAAAATCTGATAACTTTTACTATCCCTCAAGGAGTGGTTCAATTCTACACTCCATCACTCCATATAAGCTGAAATACATGCACATTTGTTAATTTACCAGTAGGCAAAGGTAGGCAATTGCCTGGGACCTCATGTTCCAAAGGGCCTCAAGATATAGTCACTGCACAATGCAGTGCATACGTTTTAGGCATGTATAGCACTAAGGATTCATCACAGGGCCACAACCTGGGACTGGAGGAGGGGCCAGTCAAGCTCAAAACATGTCGACACGCATGGCAGCCAACGTCAAGCTCAACAGCATCTCTTTTTTCTGGGTTTTTATATATATATATATATATATATATATATATATATATATATATATATATATATATATATATATGTGGAGATCACTGGTGGTTTTCAGGGCCCTTTGGATATTCACAGCATGTTCAGGGGCCAGTGGTGCCCAACCCCTTTTTCCTTTGAGCCCACCTTTTGTATCTAAATACCCCCCTCCCCCTTTTTTATTTTTTTAGAAAACTAAAAGTTAGGTGCATGCAGAATGTACTCTTAATTCATGTACTCTTTAGTGGGTATACTCTTTATTTAGAGGTGGGTATCCTTTATGAAGGATAAAATAATGGGTATACTCCATATACCTACATACACCCTGCATGACACCACTGCCCACAGACATATTGAAACAATGAACTGGTAAAGTACAGTGGTAAACTGGCATGCAGTGAATACAAATGTTTGATTTGTGGCAGAAGAACCAATATTGCACCAATTAGCATATATTTTCTTAAGTTTGGGGGGTTACAACTGACCTGGAGACATGTTGAAATGTACCAATGTGGTGAGTTTGAGTTCTGATGTTCCCCAAAGAGATGATGGTGGACTAGATAAGATAGGGTATTACTTTATTATTCACAGAGGAGAAATTCTGGCATTGCAGCAACACAAAAAAGGGAAAGAAGATGTTGAAAATGCAATAGAATTCAAACCAGAATAAGCACCGTTAATCAACTAAATTATATTGAATTATATTAAAAAGGACAGGAGGTATATACCAGTGTGTACTGTTGGGTATTTTGGCATATATTTACAGTTGAGATTAAGGTATGTCCTCTAGCTATATTACCTAAAAAGAGATATGTTGAAATATTTTGTTGCATACCTTTAGCCAAATAATTAAGGGTCTCATATTGGTCTTGGCCTGTGGCCCCCAAATTGCCTCTGCACATGCCTAAATAGGATCCTATGATCACACATTATTATTATTTCTTTTTTTCATGGTTTATTTTGTTCAATCAACGAATCAGTCAGTGTTTGCTTGCATACTGCCATTTCATTGCTGGATTTATCTCAAGAGACTTTACAAAGAAGGCAGGTCTTGTTACAGACAGATATATGGACAAGCTGAAAACAGCCACCTCACACTTTATCAAAGCGTTTATAGCAGAAATTAATTTTCAACATATGTCCCTACAAAAACATTTATGAGAATACAAGCTTAAACCACAGATTAAAAAGAAAGAAAAGATGAACTGGGTACAGCACCAAACACATTGGTGTTTGTGACAGTGGTACAGAACATCACACAAGTGCAGCTTTGGTAGCTCTTTTAAAAGTGGTGGCTTTTGTAATAAATTAAATGATCAGTGAGTTCCAGGATTTGACTCCTTGAACAGAAAAAAGTTGCCTGAGCAAATGAATGAAGGGATAGTTTCCACTAGAAGCTGCTTTGGTGGATCTGCTGCAGCTCTGTGGTCTCTTTATGTATGAGTGGTATACAGGGGAACAAGTCCCTTTAAACATTTGATTACATAAGAGAAATTAACAAAATAATTTTAACTTAAATCTTGTAATTACTTAAAACATGGCAGTGATGATGTCTAACTGACACACCTGGCTGCAGATTTTTATGTTTATTTATGATTGTGGGCAATTTTGGCATATATTTGAGGTTTAAATTTATTGCTTAGTTTCTCTTAAAGTCCCTGTAAAATGATTTTTAAAAAATCGTTATTTTAGGTTCGTTGTATGAAAGGCTACTGTGTTATTAACCTCCAGGCCAAATTTCAGTCATGATAAACATCAAGTTTATAAAATCAGGACTTGAAATCAAGCTTCAAAATGAGGCCTTAAAAGCTGCTCTAGGATGGTGTGGGCGTGTTAGTTAAATGAGCTAAAGCCACACCCACTCACGAGAAATACATCCTCTCAAATTAAAAAAAAGTAGTTCTGATCAGAGTGCAGCTACCTGGCTCTGTGCCAAAGCAGAGAGACAGGAGTTGAGGTTTAAGTTTACTGTTTTCTGGTACAAATCTTTCTGATACTTTAATGATCGGTAGGTCACTGTGGCTGATAGATTTTGGGAAATTTACCTCACAGTGAACAAAAACACAGCATGTAGCTGGCTGTGACATCAGCCTACAACAGACTGTACTGAGATGGACTGCTCTGTGACTTTATGTCATTGTAGCTTAAGGGGGCAGGGTAATTCCTCATCCAGACCGGTAATGTCATAGGCTCCTACATTTGTCCTGCTCTAATAAAACCATGCCTGAAAAGAGGTAAACAACTTACTGACGGTCTAATTCAAAATCAGTTACACATAGATTTCAGTGTTTTCACATGTTTACAGCAACCTTATGCCAACATATCTGTGGGGTTAAGACACAAAGTTTGGATTTCCCTCTACAGGGACTTTAATGCATTTTAGTTTAGTATCTTATGTTTTCTGTGCACAGCTGCTGACTGTCTAAAACTCTGTTGACTGCTGCTGCCTGTCCTCAAAAAGAGAGCTTTAATCACAGTTGGAAAGTGACAAAATCAATGTGGTTCCAATGGTCTGATGCATGGACAGCCACAGTATGTTAATTAAAGTGTTTTTAAATCTTCTTTTAGTTTTACTAAATTATCTTTTAGTGTAACATTGTCCAAATCATTTACATTTCTTTTACTTTTGTTAACCCTACCTTCTGTTTCCTCATGTATTCTTTCTTTTTTTTGCTTGCTTGTATGTGCAACACTTTGAACTTCATTATTTTTGTATCAAACTTATGTATAAATACAGTTAAACTGATGATTTCAGTGAGCCTTTCTGATCAAATTAGGGTTGCTGTTTTACTACATTGCAATTTTTCTGTTTTTTTCTAGCTTGCAAACTAGACAGAATGTTTTTTTTAAAGGAGACATATCATGAAATAATACTGAACCTTTATTATTTTTGCACTCTTTTGACAGCATTAGTTGGCCACATCTGGCAATTTTTGAATGCAGGTGTTTCAATCAGTCTTTTTGCTTCAGGTGTATAAAATAAAGCACATAGCCATGCTGTCTACATTTGCAAACATTTGTGATATAAAATGGTAACTTCAAGCATGATACTGTGATGGATACCACCTTTGCAATAAGGTGGAATAAGACGGTTGGTGAAATTTCATCCCTGCTAGATAGTCCAAAGTCAACTGTAAGTGATAATATTAGAAAAGGGAAGCGTTTAGAACAACAGCAACTCATCCGTGAAGTGGAAGACAATGTACTATCACAGAGCAGGGTCAATGACGGCTAAGGTGCTTGGTGCGTAAAAGTTGCTACCACTCTGCTGACTCCATGGCTGAAAGGTTCTGAACTTCCACTGACATTAAATTAAGAACAATAACTGTGCAGTTGGAGTTTCATGAATGGCTTTCCATGTCCGACAGCTGTGTACAAGCCTCACATCACCAAGTCCAATGCCTGACTGACTGTAGAGAAATGTTGGGTTTTTATTAAAGGGGGCATATTTTTACCCTTTTAAGACAAGTTTATATTGTTCTCAGAGGTCCCCAAAACATGCCTGTGAAGTTTGTTGCTAAAAAAAGACTCTAGTATTGGATATTTGCCTGTCTAAAAACCACTCTGTTTCAGCCCTGCTAAGAACGAGCCATTTCTGTGTCTGTGGCTTTAAATGGTAATTAGCTGTCTGACTCTGCCCCTGACCACAGGAAATTGGATGTGATGTTACAATGTTACAGACATTTTTATCCAAAGTTAATAACCTGACTGGGATTTAAACTTTCAATATCCCAGATCAGAAGTCAGCAGAGTAACCCACTGAGCTATCAGCATCTCAGCTTGCACCTTAGAGGGAGATCAGCAGAGGAGTGCGGAACTTTCTTCCAAGCGGGGTGGGCCAACCAAACCTGGAGGCGGGTGCTTACTCCCCACGTGACATCATGAGGGTAAAATCTGAGAACGGCTTGTTTTAGCGCACATTTTCTGAAAGGTGGAGAAAGAGATGGTGGAAGGGAATGGATTTTTCTGGTATTTGAGGGGATTATGGCCAGGCCAGGAGCACATACTTTTGTTAGAAAAGCCTGATAAAGTGATTTTTGCATAATATGTCCCCTTTAATAGATTACTGACCTGGACTAGATATGTGCACAATCTCTGTAGCAGAATACAACAACCGTTACATTTTTAAGCGGCTGCCTTTCCAGGTGATTGGAAATATTTGTGTGCCGTTCGCTGCAGTGGAGAATTGTTTGTGGCCTGGGCATGGTTTACACTTCACCGTCACATTCTTGTCCTTTTGTGCAACAAATCCAACGTAGTGTTAATATTGTCTTATTATCTTATATCTTCACATATCTCAAGATGTCCTTATTTGTTCCACTCTGCCGTTTTTCTCTCCCTCCTCCACAGACTGATGTGTCAGTCACCTGAATCCACAAAGGCGTGAACAAGCATTAAAAGTGACACTTGATTTTTTTTTTTCTGTGCTCCTATTTTACAAGTAGTTAAGAGATGTTTTACAGTAGCTCCAGTGACCAGATTATTATTTTACAGTAATGTAAACTAAAGTAGAAGCACTTACACATCACACAATTACACTGACAAGTGTAATGTGATAACAATTCCTTGTTACTTTGTATCCATTCCTACTGTGAGATACTTCAATACACATAAAGTGCTGTTAAAAAGTATTTGCCCCCTTCCTGATTCCTTTTTTGCATATTTGTCGAATTTAAATGTTTCAGATCATCAAACCAGGCCTGTAGAACAAAGAAATCCCTTAGAACCTGTCTGACAAAGTGGAGTAGGCTAAAAGATCTCAAAAAGCAACACATCATGCGGCCATCGAAAGAAATTCAAGAACAGATGAGAAACAGTCATTTACATCTATCAGCCTGGAAAGGGTTACAAAGCCAACCCTAAGCTTTTGGGATTATAGCCATTATCCACAAATAGAGAAAACTTGGAACAGTGGTGAACCTTCCCAGGATTTACTGGCCTACCAAAATGACTCCAAGAGCGCGTGGATGACTCATCCAAGAGGTCCCAAAAGAACCAGAACAACATCTAAAGACCTGCAGGTCTCACTTGACTCAGTTAAGGTCAGTGTTCATTCAATAATCAGAAAGAGACTTGGCAAAAATGACTGGAGAGTTCCAAGGCCAAAATCACTGCTGACCAAAAAGAACACAAACGCTTGTCTCACATTTACCTAAAAACATCCAGATGATCCCCAAGACTTTGGGGAAAAATAATCTGGAAAATATTATGTGGACTGACAAGACAACAGCTGAACTTTGTTGAAGATGTCTTATTAAATCTTAAGTAACAGCATTTCATAAAAACAACAGCATAGCAGTCAAACATGGTGGTAGTGTAATGGTCTGGGACTGCTTTGCTGCTTCATGACTTGTTGTAGTTGATGAAACCATAAATTCTGCACTGTACCAGAAAATCCTGAAGGAGAATGTTCATGACGTCAAGCTCAAGCACACTTGGGTTGTGACACATGACAATGATCCGAAACACACCAGCAAGTCAGCCTCTGAATGGCTTTTTAAAAAATGAAGGTTTTGGTGTAGCCTAGTCAAAATCTGGACTTTAATCTGATTGAGATGCATGACCTTAAACAGGCCATTCATGCTCAAAAATCCTCCGCTCTGTCTGAATTAACACAGTTCTGCAAAGAGAAGTGGGTCAAAAATACTCCACAGTGAACTGAAAGACCAATTGCCAGTTATCACAAATGCTTGAAGTTGTTGCCGTTAAGGATGGCCAACCAGTTATTAGGTTTAGGGGGCAATTACTTTTTCACATAAAAAGAATCATCATTCAAAAACTGCATTTTGTATTTACGTGGTTGTTTTCATCTAATATTAGAAATTGTTTGCTGATCTGAAACATTTAAGTGTGACAAAAATGCAGAAAAGACATCAGGAAGGGGGCAAACTTTTCACAGCACTGAAGGTTTTTGTCTCTCGCAAATGCTTTATAGTAGAATGGGAAAATGTAAGTGAACCAAGCATTTACCAATACAAATGATCTTTCAGCATCCGTGGCTATATGAAAACTAACACACAAACATCATTTTTGAAAAAAAAAACCAAAAATACAAAGATGATTAATGGATGCTCCTAAGTTAACTAATGGTGAAATACGGTCTGTGGTGGGGACAGAGAATAAAACCTTAATAATTTTATTTTTTCCTCTGGTTTGGTTTTTAAAATGTTTTGTTGTTTAATTACATTCTCTTCTTATTTGGGTCCATAAGTTTGGGTTTAATGTCAGTCCTCTTTAACTAAATTAAGAGGCACTTAAACTTGTGACTCACTCTCCCATGCAGTACAGCTTTTGTCCACTAGATGTCTCCTCATCTCTACCTCTGAGCTTTCACTTCCTGCTGTGTGTAGGATGAGCATCACACAGCATGTCATTTTCCCTTTAGGTCTTTGTGTCATTGTCTTTATGCTGAAAAGAACAGCTTGAAACTGTATGAAAAATATGACTTTTCCTTCATTAGTAGTCACTTTATACCTTTGTACCTTTTGCTCCAACTGCTGCCATGACAACCTTGTTGTTTGTCATAATGATTGTGTAAAATTGCCCAATCAATGACAAATAATCTTGATAAGCTGAAACCAGTCTTTTTGCGCTGCTCAGCGCTGTGATTATGTCAGTATTTGCTTGTAGGATATCAATATTGCCTGCATGCGCTGACAACATGCTAATTAATTAGCATATTCCTGGCTGATCTTAATTAATACAGCTCCACTGACTAATTAACTACCTACAAGAAAATGTGTCACACCGAGCTGAAAACCTCCCCGTCACTGCCTTTAGATGGCAGCCTCCTCACAACAGATGATTTCTCAGTTTCCAGATTCATTCATACTGTTTATATTTCCTGTTTATGCATCTGTTTGCTCTCATAATGTTGTGTTTTATGTCCCCAATCAACCCAACACTTATCAGCAGGACCATCTGTGAGGAGCTGCTGTGTGGTCATTGACCCATCTGTGAGCTGCTCTGTCTGTCTGTTGGTCTGATGAGGTTAATAGTGATTGACCTCAGGAAAGCAGTCAACTGGGAGTCTCGTGTCTGTCATTGTATTCTGTGAAGCCCTATTAGTTACTGTCCTGAATTAAAGCTGCTGTGAGAAGTTTTTATCTTGTTATAAAACACACTGGAATGGATATTTGTGACTTTCTATGGCCTACAAAAGCAAACAAAGACCATCAGGGACACGACTGATCATATCTTTGTGGTGATTTTTAATGCCTGTGATCATTGCTGCAGGGTAAGTGTCAAGCACAGTGAATTGACCCATCGTAAAGCTCCACCCCCTTAGCTGTCTTGGACAAATGCTGCCAAAGTTAGCATTAAGTTGGGCGAGCTTAACTACAACCCTTCACTACAGTCAACACTGATGTCTGATCAACAAAGAACAAAAATTAAACAGATGAGAAAGCTGAAGTTGGCCAAAATGTCAGCAGCGAGGTTAAATGTACTCATCACTTTGGAGCAAACTTTGCCTTACATTAGAAAAAGAGTAGACATCCTTGATTTCTCTATTCTCTAACCTCTCAGAATACCACGCATCAGTGTTGGCTCTGCCCCATACACATCGTTTGACCATTTTTCTAAGTAACAACTGTGTGAATTTCAGTAAAACCACAGAAGAGTTCATTTCTAATGCTTTTCTTTGAAGGTCCAAGACTGGGATTTCCACATGCAAAAAATGTCATTGGCATGTGCTGTTGGAGGGCAGGGCTTAGTAATAGGTCATTTATAGCTAGAATGAGCTTCTAACCTTTTCACACATGCACAAAACTCCCCAAATAGGGTAAGCTGCATCTATGAATGCAAACAGATGATTTATTTTTTTTAACCTTACTTTATCTGGACTTTTTCTAGCCAATCTCACTTGCAAAATTTCTGATGACATGTGAATGCAGCAGTTAATGCTCACAGAAATCCACTACAAGTAAGCAAGCAGGGTGATGACCCTGTAACCTCTGCACAACCATTACGATCTATGTGCGCGTAATCAAACTAAATCACAGAGCATTTTCGCATTAGGCATTAGCCATGCCCAGGCTTAATTGCTGCCCCCTCCCGTCTCACTTGCTGGTCTCAAGCCGGAAACACACCGTCATCATAGTGTTGCATCGCATCATAAGGCGTACCTCAATTGCCACCCCAGGTGGGTCAGGCACCTGATAACAGAGTCAAGATCGCTCTCCTCCTTGCCTCACAGAATAAGTGAGAAAAGAGCCGTGGCATTTCACCAGCGCCCTAGGCCTCCCATTTATTCTACATCTCAAATGGAAGATGGTGCTAAATTTCTTCTTCTGTGCTCTCAAACAGAGCTGCTAGCTGGTAGCCAAGATGTGCAAATCCTGATTCATCAGGACTACACTTCCATAGCCAGGGTTGGTCTCATTGGAAATAGAGCAGTGGCATGAATTGCCACTGTGTGTCGCTTCCAGGTGCATCAGTGTTGGATGGTGCCATTGTGTTTTGGGCTTTACCCTATTGTTCTGCACCAAAGCACCTCTAGTATGTAGTCTGTCAGATACAGAAGGTGGCAGAATGTGCATAGTTGGCTTGCAAATCCACCAAGAAGAAGAGCCACCCATGTGAATATATGTTTATGCTCTGTGCAGCAAAGAAGACATGGACTGCACAGATATGATGGTTTTTGAAGAGACGGATGTTTAGATTTGACCTTACAACTCAACTCACTGACAAGTACCTTGCATTCAGACATGCTTGTGTTCACATCTCCCAAGTCTCCATAAAGAGGTGGATTCAGGTGTGGTGCCCATGTATGATACATTTGTATTCAAAGTGATCAAATAGAACTGGACTTTGGGGTCAAATTCAGGTCTGAATATTTCAATTACGCATAGTATTTATAGAAAGGCAAAAACCGCCTCCCTTTTTCTTTAACCACCATCTTTAACAGCAGGGCCTGTCGTAAGCCTGGCACATAGCGTCATGACTCGCAGTACAGCTTTCTTTTCTATTTTACACCTGATGCAGTTATCATTATTTATGCCCAGTGCTATTTTTGCTGAAATTGCAAATTAACTTGGACAGATTTGTCTTAAAATGAGGAATATTCAGGTGCAAAGCTGGCACATTCCTGTCTTGTAGATGCAGAAAAATATTGCATCCTTAACCACCTAAAACCTGTTCCACTGTCTAAAATCTGTGCCGCAGTGTGTTCCTGATATTTAGAGAAAATGTTAGAAAAATGGACATACGTTCACAAATTCACAAACTACTTCCACTGAGCTTGTAACCCATACTATAGTTGCTCAATGACGCACCTACTCCACGGATTAATATCAGTGCATCAGCTGATAAATTCAAACATTTCTAATGGACAGAGGGATGAGAGATGGCGTGCCTCTGTTTCTCTCCAAGCTCTCCTCCATGCACACTCTCAAGTGTGCATTCTGTTTAATACACATGTAGAAGTGCACATGCTAGAACACTCTCATGCAACAGAGAGATGGAGATATAGTAATACTTAAACTGGGAGTGTCATAACAATATATTACACAGACATTTAAAAATAATTTCCATTACAGCATACGGCCATGGACTCCTGCAGAGAAAATAGTGAGTAAATTCAGTGCATTTATACAGTCTACCTTTATTTGATATTGAGCGAACACAATATTATTCAACATAATATTGTTTGTTCCCACAGTTCACAGAACTGTGTCTAAAGTTTCCAAACCGGTTTCAACAGTTCATGAAACTGTGAAATAATTTGAGTCTCTGCTTCAAGTAAAGAAGCTCAAGTTTCTGAGGGTTTTGTTCATGATTGAGGGTAAAGTGGAGCCTGAGACTGACAGGCAGATTGGTGCAGCATCAGCGGTACTGCAGGTGATGTGTGGTGAAGAGGGAGCTGAGACGGAAGGCTTTTGAGTAACCGGTCGATCCGTGCTCCAACCCTCACCTATGGTCACAAGCTTTGGGTAGTGACCAAAATAATGAGATCATGGATACAAGTGGCTGAAATGAGGATGGCTGAGCTCAGTCTGAGAGATAAGATGAGGAATTTAAACATCCCTAGAGAACTAATGTAGAGCTTCTACTCCTAAAGCTCTTGGGCATCTGATCAGAATGCCATTCAGGCCCCTTCTTTTGGAGGTCTTCTGGGCACGTCCGATGAGGTGGAGAACTAAGGGTAGACTCTGAGACTCTGGGATAATACATCCCATCTGGTCTTGAAATGCCTCGGATCCCGACCATTTGTTACAGAGAGGTTGAATATTTTGTGGTTAAATGTTAAATTTGAAGTTATGAAGTTAATCATTTTGACTATTAAAACATGCTTAATTTAGCCACCTGCTGTTAAATGTTGAGTTACAGACAAACTTTTTTTTTAACATGGAGAGCCTGGCTTCAATAACTGGTAAGTAACATGTGGTTTGGGCATCTGATCAGAATGCTTCTCGGGCACCTCCCTTTGGAGGTCTTCTGAGCAGGTCCGACTGGGTGAAGGACTTGAGGTAAACCCAGAACTTCTGGAGGGATAATACATTCCTGGGAATGCCTAGGGATCCTCAAGGAGAAGCAAAAAAATTTTGCTTGGTAGAAGAATGTCTGGGTTGACTTCCTTAGTCTGCTGCAACCAAGACCCAGCCCAGAATAAGTGGGAGAAAATGGATGGATGGATGGACGGACGGACGGACGGACGGACGGATGGATGGATGGATGGATGGATGGAAACATTTGTTAACAGAGAGTACAGACTTGCACATGGTTCTATTTCTCAGTTGACACCAGGAGCTCCATATTGTGTCTTTAACTGTTAAATTTGAAGTTATTTGTTAATTATTATTTTGTAGTGTTGCACTCAAGACCACAGTATCTGAGCCTAAAACTTGCCTGAGACCAGAGTGCACTGAGACCAAGACAGGACCAAGACTTTTGGGGTCGAGACCGAGTCAAGACAGAGACCAAGACAAGCAGAGACAAAGACAAGACCAAGACCATAAAAATCTATTTTAAAAAAACATGACAAGGTTGAACAGTTTAAGAGCCTTCTCTCTTTGATTTTAGTTTTCTTTTTAATAAATATGACAGATAAAAACGAGGTGTCTGCAACTCTTTCAAAGCACAAAATGCAAAAATTTCAAGTCTTAACAAATATGTGCAACTAATTTCTTGTAAAAAAATAAATCCTTGTATGTAGTTAAAAGCCACTGACAAGTGTGGAATTATTTCAAATATCTGAAAATGAGATGTTTATCTAGATTTGTCAGGGGAATGAGGCCTAAAGTAAGTGTTCAGAGGTTTTTCTGATTAGAAATAAGATTTTCAGAGTTTTTGCAGGTGTTGCTATTTGTAATTTTTTTTTATTGTCACATTAATGAGGTCGAAGAAGAGCAGATCAGTGCTGGTCTCGACTGGTCTTGATGGAAAATCCAGAATTCGCTCAGTCCGAGACAAGACCAAGACATTCAAAATGTGGTCTTGAGACCAAGACTGTTCTCGAGTACTACAACACTATTATTTTAACTAATCAAACATGCGTAATTTAGCCCCTGATTTTTAATGTTGAGAAATAACACAAACTTTCTTTAAAGCATGAAGACGTTGGCTGCTATAATTGATAAATAACGTGACTGATCATGGACCTTTCCCTTAAACTTAAATCAAAAATCTAATGGAGGATTCAAACTGATTTAAATGTTACGTCTAACTACCACCCAACCCTCAAACAGACAAAAACACTCACCATTTAAAGACTACCAATCAGCAGTGATTTATCAATGACCTAATTTATCAATGACTCTCAGTTATCATTGATTAAATCAGCCTTGTCTCTTTCCTGAATGGACTTTCTTTGCCCTTTGTCAGTGATAAACTGATTGCTTCTCTGTTCATGATGCTCTCGCTGTTTTCCTCTATGATAAAAAGCTTTGACTCAGTGTTGCCATGGCTAGAAGGAACAATTTGCGCATCATCTTACATAATCTTCACTTTTTATTTCAATTTTTCTGTCATAACCTCCCTGAAAAAATACACAAAATTACACCCAAATACATGACTGTAAGTGAGCACAAAATGCAGAGCTTAAATGTAAAGCTTTCTGTGGTTTTCTGCACTAATCTTCCAGAGATACGACGGTGAGGAACATGTGTTGGCTTGGTAACCAATCTAGTATCCAGTGGCAACAGAGGTGTATTGAATGCTGGGTGGGTGTGTGCCCACCACTCTCCTGTGTCACCAAGTCACCGAGGCTCATCCTTATAACAGCTCTGAATAATGGAGGGGGTTGTGTAACATGCAGGAGTCAGAATTATGTGTGCGTGTTCATTTATGTGAGTGTCTGTGTGCGTCTTCGTGATCAGGGAGGGGTCAACCATGCACTGATAATACAAATGGTCTTTGTGTTGATCTGCTTAATGTACTGACCTGCAGGTGGTAGCACTCAGTCTGGGTCACTTTCACAGCCACGCAAACAGATGTAGAGATGAGCTAGATAGATGGATGGATGGATGGATGGATGGATGGATAGATAGATAGATAGATAGATAGATAGATAGATAGATAGATAGATAGATAGATAGATAGATAGATAGATAGATAGATAGATAGATAGATAGATAGATGGGATCTATTGTTTTATGCCAATAACTGGCAATGAGTCTTTCACATTGCTGTGGAGGATTTTTAGGCCAACTCTTCTTTGCAGAATGATTGTAATTCAGCCACATTCGAGGGTTTTCGAGCATGGATGGCCTGTTTAAGGTCATACCACAGCACCTCAATCAGACCTTGACTAGACCTCTCCAAAACCTTTAATTTTGTCTTTTGAAGCTATTCAGAGGTGGACTTGCTGGTGTGTTTTAAAGTCAGAGTCTTTCAGTCCTTGGTCTTTCTATTCTCTTGTGAGGCCTGGATGTTGACTGATGGCCCCTGGTGCCAACTGGACTCCTTTGTGACAACTTTGACAGCTGCATTCCCACTTTCCCGGGCCTGATCCAGGTCACCCTGTACTAGATACCCAGGACCCTGTGGGTTGATCTAGACGCTGAGGGCAACCTCATGCATCGTGGAGGGGGCAGCTGGGAGGATACCTGGGGCATGGGCCTGGCACAGGCCTGGATGGTCATCAGGAGGCCAGAGCAGTACAGGACCAAGGTTGACTTGGCTGAACTGGTATATGCTGTAGCATGATGACTTTTAGGTCCACAATAAACATTAAAATTTTCAAATTATGCTTCACATGAAGCTACCATAGCAGTGCAGTAGCTGGATGCTACTCACTTAAGCATCTTCCTGCTGTCACAGTGATAGGCAAATGGCTCAGTGAACTAGTCAGAAGTAATCTGCATCTCGTGATATCAAACATTTCACTTTTTTGCCTTTCCTTTGGTTATTTTCATTTATGTTTCTATCCATTACAAGTTCTTTTTTCTGTGATAAAACTACTAATATTAATTTTGATTCAGGAGAAGTTCCCTATTTCTTTCAAAATAAAAGCAGGGTTAAAATAACAAACATTGCTGGGATTTTGTAGTGTCACATACAGGTGATATTTGAGAACTCTGAGTTTGCTTTGCTTTGTTTATCTTTTGAAAAGGTGATTGCATGAGTAAAACTAGAAAAGCACTCAGAGAGCACAGACCTCCGCCATAAGCCCTATCTCCCAATAGTAAAGCATCCAGTTAAAAAATTCCTAGATCCAGACAGTGATCCTGATCACTGCCAAAATCTAATAAATTCTTCTTTATGCCATTTCCTGAAAATTTCATCAAAATCCATCCATGAGTTTTGAGTTATGTTGCTAACAAATTAACAAACAAACTAACACACCCTGCTGATCACATAACCTCCTTGGCGGAGGTAAAAATATCAGCTGAATCAAAAAAGGAAATCAAAAATATACACTTCAACTGCCCTTCAAATGAGCAATCCAAGGCACACTGTAGGATATGTGTAAAAAGAAAATCAGGGTTGTTTTGTATTTTTGGTTGCAATTAATCTTGGACTTCTTGAGGTTAATTGTGACTGATCGCTACCTTTTAAAAAATCAGCTATTTGCATTGTAAACTGTTTTTGTTTCATTTTGTATTTTTGTCTTAAACTAAGGGTAATTGACTTCCTGCTTGAATGCAGACCTGCTTTTATTTTGAAAGAAAATAAGGAACTTCAGGTAGATCTTAGATTATGACATGAACTTAACCTTGGGAAAGGAATTTGTCACGGATTGTAGAGGACAGAGGATAACAGTAAAATGTGAAATGTGTGATATTACAAGGTCTAGATAACTCACAACTAAACGAGAAGTCCCAAAAAGTGTAAATGCAGCTGCATTAGTCCAACCTTGCAAAGCAGATGGATTTGCCTGTTTTTGTGTTTCTTACCGGCAAATCCATCTTGCAAAGCTCCCGTCTGAAACGTTTGGGCCCAGTTAGAAAGTTACAGGACCAACCAGTGTCAGGGGGCAGTGCTTTCGGGTGCGGCAGAGTTGTGATGTGTGCAAGCAGCGTGAAGAGACCAATGCAATAGTTGTGGAAGAGATTAGCGTGGGTGCTGCTAAAGCGTCAGTTTTATCAGAACTTGATGACATTTCTTCATTAAAAGAAGAACAAAGAACAGCATTGAGTTGTATTCTCATAAAAAAAAGCATAAAAGTCTTGTACTGACATGTCTACAGTCACCATGGTTCACATTATGCAGCCATCTATGGAGTTTATTCGTCAGTGGCTGCGCACCTCGGTTTGAGGCTATGACGTCACGTGCTTTGTTCATCTGATTGGCCCGTGAAGATGTGACAGACAGGACATTCATCCAGTCACCCTCCGAGTTTTTTTTTTTTTTTCCAAACGCTGTGTATGGAAGGTTTTCCAGATGGCATGCCAGGTTAGCATTAGTCTGGATTCACGAGATGCCAGTGAGTCATTTTGTACATGTCCTACATGCATATTTCCTTATTCCTAATAGTGTTAAACAGTGTTTTTGACAGACTAAGTACTTTGAGGCCCTCTGCTACCTCTGAGTCATGGTTTCAGACCACACCAGTGTAGCAGTGCAGCACTCATTCAAATAACAAATCTAAAAGTCAGCATCAAAAAATACATCGGTTTGCATTCATTTGATCCCAAATGAAGACATTGGTAGGAACTGCAATCAAAATGCTAATAAGTTGCAATTAACTATCAAAATTATGTGATTAGTCATGATTATAAAATGTAATCATTTAACAGCCCTAGTCTAGACACATTACTATAAAAATACACTTAAATTATCTGTGGATAAATAAGAAATATAACCATTGTATCTCGTTTATAATGTAAACCAACTTATGAAATATAATAATAGAACAAATGCAGATTTTTTTCTGATTTCCTTTTAGTTTTACATCCCACTCTGTTATAAAAACAGTGAATGTTTCCATTCTTGCTCATCATTGAGTCGATATCTGAAGGCATCCACTGGGGCAGAGGCAGACACAACAGGATAAGCGTCTTTGTCTCAGACTCCTGTCTGTCAGAGACCCCCCCCCTTCCCTCAGCCTCTCCTCTATTTGGGCGGCTGTTACAGAGAGGGCAGATGGCTCATTACCATAAATAGGACAGAGAGAGAGTGAGTGAGGGGGCCGCGCACACCGACCGTCAGGACCAGGCTGCCCAAAAAACCAAGGAAATGGGAGGCCGTTGCTAGGAGAGAGGAAAGACAGCTTTATGGCAACACAAAGCTGATTCCCCCCATCCGACCTCATCTACCTCCCGCCCCCTCGCTCCCTGCTCTGGGGACCGAGCGTTGAATCTGCTGGTCGGGGACAGATGGCCGATGGGCCCCACTGTCTCTACAGCTGGACGCAGGCTACATGGACACAGTGGGACCTGGCAGGAGTGAATCACACCTCATCCTGTCCAACCTATGAGGAGCAGGAGCAGAAAGTGCTGAAGCCCAGGCCATCAGCTAAAAATACATCCACACTTGTTGCCCACAGGAAATGTGTGGCTGCACAATAGATGATGATAGGTTAAGAGTTTGTCTTTGTAACAGCGTAATGCTCTCTGTAATATAAAAATTACTCACTGAGGATAATCATAGGCTGTTTATTGATGCTGTATAGTGTCTAAACATCAATGACAATAAGTTCATACAACCATAATATCCTAAAATGACTGACATAGTGGATTTTCCAGCACGCCAAAAAAAAAAAAGAAAAGAAACATAACTAGTGTTGTACTCAAGACCACACTGTCCGAGACCAAGACTTGCCTGAAACCTGAGGGCACTGAGGGCAAGACAGTAAACTTTGACTATTAGTGAAGCTTTTTGTTTCCACACTGGTAGAATATGTTACAGGAAAGGTGAACAAAGTATTTTTAGGCTTTTGTTTTGAAAAGTTTCAGACACATTTCCACTGTTCACTGAATCAAGTCACCTGTATGTGGTTTATTGAGATTAAACTTATGAAGAATGACAGGGCTTTGACAGCAGGGAGGTGGCCAACATGTGCCAAGCACACGCCTGGTGTGAAAGCCGTACTGGCAGGAACCATGAACGGACACGCAGCCAGTCTGAAATATGCCATTGCATGTGTGATACAAACTAAGTTCATTGTATGTAATTTTGTGTTTGACTGGCTGGCATTTTTAAGTATGAAACAGTTGCACACTGGACCACCCCACAATACATTGTGAGCTTGTCGCCAGCCAATGAGCTGTGTGAAAACAGGAGTGACCATACTGAGACACATTTTTAGAGCAGGTCAGGTGTGGAAGCATGTGCCGTTTGGCCCTGTACTGCTCTGGCTCACTGATGGCCGTCGTCCAGGCCTGTGCCAGGCCTATACTCCATCTCTCCAGGTATCTTCTCAGCTAGCTGCAGACATATGAGAGCCCCCCTTAAGGGAAGTCACATTATAGGTGCCAGCCTGGACAGACCACCACAGGTTGGGCCCATTTCAGTCAAGAACTGGTCATCTACACCTCTGCACCACCAGCAATGTTCAACCTACGTTTGCTGTGCAAGGATTTCCTGAGGGCTTGGCCCTGCTGAGGCTATACTGCAAACAGCTCATCTTATGGCTGCAGCGTCAAGACTACTCCTCTACGTGGGTCCTTCATAGGTGTCTACATGCAATGCAGTTTAAGGCTGTGAGACCCCAGAAAAGAAATAGAATATGGAATGGAATACTGTTTGCTTAGTGTATACATATATGTATAATACTGTATGTTTGAGTATGAGGTGGTTATGAGGTATGACTATGGGACTGCGCTTATGAGGACAAAACCACATGGTTCACAGTCAAACCGAGTTTTATATATTAAAAGTTGGGTATTGACGCACAACTGCTGTAAGTTTCCAGTGAGTGCCGTCTTTAGTTCACTGCTAGCTACTGATCAAAGTGCACGTCTTTTCGCTAAGGCATCGGGAAATGATGGGGAACACTTTCAGGTGTGTTTGAATGGAACAAAAGATTTTGTGAAGGCAGAGAGGATGTCCAAGACGATGAACGTTCATTAAAACATTCAACAAATTGAGAAACAGTTATTCTGAAAATTATTTTGTCAGCATCTGAATCTTCATGTACAAAGATTATCTCTTAACTCTATATAGACATACTCCATTCCAAGTCAGAAAAAAACAGGTCTATAAAAGAAAAGTGGGAAAATGAAGGACATTTCAACATCTCAGAGGAGGCCTGGAAAAGAATATGTCTTTAAAGTGAATTTCAACATGTTCCACTCCATGGCGAGAATTCTGTTGGAAAAATGTTATACAATTTTTTATTACACCTTTAAAAAAGAGATATGGGGGTGGTGGTACCAGTTGCTGGCGACTATGTGGGATAGATGATGCCAATCATTACCATGTTTTCTTGAACTGCGCAGCCATCATCATTAAATTAAAAAAAAAAAATTAAAAATCAATTTTTGTGGGGTGTTGTGTTTTTTGGAGGCTGCCATCTAATACAGTGAATTAAACTTCAAAAAATAAAATTTTCATATATAAAGTTGAGGTAGTGCCGAAAAAGATTATACCAAACATAAGCATGGGATACATTTTCTGAGTGTTTTGTTTTTTTTTTTTTTGGTCAAAAGAAAATTAACAAAATGGCAAAATAGCCAGTGGACCTCTAAGGGTTAACTCATTATCATGAGAACTTGATGTAAAATTACCTGTACTAATGCATGTCCTCTTAGAGCATCTGTAACTTAGTCTAAAATATAAACATGCCTCAGATAACCTTTCTATTATGTATGGTTAGGAAGACATTGAATTTCTTGCCAGTCCTGTCTTATATTTAATGTTCCTAATTTGAGCATTCAAGTCATTGCTTTTACATTTATGACCACCATGTTTGTGAAATCTATTTGTTCACATGCAAATATGAGAGGCGCATTAAAAATAGGAGGGGTGGGGGGCTAACTTGAGGCCCTTGGAAAGTATATCAGTCAGGACACCACCTTTGAAACAAAAGCACATCTGTTCTCACTGGACCTCTGGTTTAAAGAGTCCCACCCACATGAAGGAGGAGGAATCAACAGAGAAAATACCAGTTTAATCTAAATGGATGAAAAATTACCCCTAACTCTGGCAGCAATTGAATTATTAGATTGCTGTTCTGTCATTGTTTGATTTGAAATTTATAACAATAATTAATGTTTGTTCATTAGATGTGGGAGAGATTTTACATAAAATGTCTTCAGGGAGGTGGAGCTGCATGTTTGACAGCCTCCTACTTGCCATATTTACACACATCCATTTCCCTCAAACATCTTGAACAAGGTGAAAAGCTTCGATAAAGCTTGAGATATATAACCCCAGTTCGAAAAAAGTTGGGACGCTGTGTAAAACGTAAATAAAAACAGAACGCGATTAATTGTAAATCGCAACCCATATTTTATTCACAATAGAACTTAAACAACATATCAGATGTTGAAACTGAGACATTTGAACATTTTCTTTAAACATTTTTGTTTATTTTGAATAGGATGGCAGCAAAACATCTCAAAAAAGTAGGGACAGGGCCATGTTAACTTCTGTGTAACATCCCCTCTAACAACAGTTTGTCTGATTCTGAAGAGGAATGTTGTCCCATTCTTGTCTGATGTAGGATTCAAGCTGCTCAACAGTTCTGGGTCTTCTTTGCCAGATTTTTTACTTTATGGTGCTCCACATGTTTTCTATTGGCAGGCCAGTTCAGCACTCTTCTAATGCCAAGCCATGCTGTTGTGATGGATGCGGTACGCCAAAAGCACTGATGCAACCCCATGCCATCAGAGATGCAGGCTTTTGAACTGTGCTTTGATAACAAGCTGGATGGGCTAACTTCTCGTATGTCTGCAGGACACTGCATCCTTAGTTTCCAAAAAGAATTTCAAATTTGATTAATCCGACCACAGAACAGTTTTCCAAATTTTCCTCAGCTCAATTTTAAATGAGCTTTGACCCTGAGAAGGCAGCAGTGTTTCTAAATCATGTTCACTTTAGGCTGGAAGTGGAAGTGTTCCCGGGCCCATGCAGGGATTTCCAGGACAGAATCATGCCTGTTTTTAATGCAGTGCTGCCTGAGGGCCCAACGATCATGAGTATCCCATACTGACCTTCGGTCTTTCTCCAGATTCTCTGAATCTTTAGATGATATATAATGTAGATGGTGAACGTTCTAAGTCTTTGCAACGTTTTTCTGAAATTGTTTCACAATTTTTGAAAACAGGTTTTGGCAGATTGGTGAACCTCTGCCCATCTTTAATTCTAAGAGACTTTGCCTCTATAAAATGCTCCTTTCATACCCAGTCATGTCACTGACCTGTTACCAATGAACCTGATCACACAATCCTCCTCCAGCTGTTTTCATTAATCCCACATACTTTTTCAGCTTTGTTGCCCTGTCACTACTTTTTTGAGATGTTTCAAAATGAGCCAATATTTTGCATGAAATGGTAAAATGTGTCAGTTTCAACATCTGATATGTTAAGTTCTATTGTGAAGAAATACGGGTTTATGATTTTGCAAATCATTGCATTCTGCTTTTTATTTACATTTTACACAGTGCCCCAACTTTTTTGAATTGGGGTTAAAGGTTTATTCCAATTAAGGGAATTATATAAACATTACTCAGGTGCAAGGCTATTAAAGAAATGTCATAAAAGAAAAGGTAATGTCTGCACACTTACTCCTTTCCACAAAAGTGTTAATAGACGATTGGTTCGATACCTCTTTGATCTTCATCAGGTCCAGTAACAATCGTAGAAGCAGGTTTCCCCCACTGTCAAATGTGTGTTATGCAATAATTTTTTATTGTCACTGAACATTTCTTTAATTTTTATCCTGGAATGTATCAACACAGCATTATTTGGTTTCTGTATGTGTGACTGGATTTGGGCTTCCTGCCCTGAGTGTGTTTTTAGAGGAAAATGGCCACTGTGTAAATGTGGTGAATGCATATGCTAGGAGACAAGAAGGATGTAAAAGGAGGGAGCGTAAGGACATCTAACCACAGGGAAGCGTAACAGCAGCATGACAAGTGAGCAGAATAGAGGCGCTCCTGCTTCACCTAGACATCCACCCTGGTTGCATAGGAACACGAGGGCCATGCCTACCCTGCAGACACTCTCCTTTCCTCTCTCCTCTGCCATGCTTCATTACCCAGTGCTCAGCCAGGCACAGAGAGGCACTGCACCACTTTCCCCACACAACAGACGTGTGCCCGCTCACAGCCTCACAGCCAGGCTCCCCTCAGACCCAGGCAGGGTATATACTGCCCCTCGGGCATCGGGTCACACTCACTTTGCATGCACAGTTCAAAGACAACACTGAGAGGTTTGTGGCAGTGAATGGGTTCCCAGTTGTTTTTGGCGGACATACCCCCAGAACATGTTAAACAAAGTCAAGTAGGCTTTTATTTACACTGCATGTCATGCTCCAAATGTTTTGTTTTAATTCTCCATGTTGACATGGGAGATATTTTCCTCCAGTGTGGAAAACTCAAATGCCAAATACTGGGATTCAGGTTTAAGCTATCGGGGATATAATAAAGTGTTGCAATATTGCCATTTTTTGAGCAATTAGTTATTTAAAAGACAAAGGAAATTGAATTTAGAACATTTTAGGCTTATATTGTGAATTCTGTAGCCAAAATAACACAAAGCATGGTCATTTTATGTACCCTTTGGAGACATCATATGAAAAACATCCTTTAAGTACTACAACGTAACTTTTGGATTAATCCTAGTAGGCCACCAGAAGCCTCTCAACTGGGATTTTATTACTGTATGCTGATCCATTCATTTCAGCCACAGTTTATTTTAAATTAAGCTAATGACGTAGCTGCTTTTTGCATTTATCCATTTACTTTAGTTGTATCAACAATATAGTTAATTTTTGGCCAGCCTATTGTTAGCAAAACATCCAGCTTGCTAACTACTCACCACATTAGCATCTTTAAAAACAGCATTAGCCTACTAGCCCACTGTTCACCAACTTTATACTAAGCTCACCTGCTAGCTTAGTAACAACTTTCAACATGCTTTTTCACTTTAAGTAACCAAATTAGCATGCTAGCAAAGCCTTTGCCAAGATTTTTAGCTAGCTTTACTACAGGCATGTTAAATAGTTCAACCAATTTTTAGTTACGAGTATCAACATCAAGGCTACTTTAATCCAACATTGTAGTTCTCTTTCAACACTCCTTTCGGTATCTCACTATGGGATACGCTCCCCGCACTGTCCCCCAGAAGCAATATTACATTACGCCAGTCTTGACTGGTAGACAGGCGTGATGTCTGCTACAAGAGGAGGGACTTCCTCTTACTATAAAGGCCTGATGCACCGCTTCCTCTTCAGTCTTTTACCTCTTCTTGCTCTTAGAAGCAACCTCTCAGATGGTAGTGTAAGCTAACAGGCTAGCTTAACTGTTCACAGAACGAGCTAACTCCTCAGTCGCCGAACGCTAGCTTAAAGCTGCGTAGCCAACTGAGTCTAGTAGCTGAACTGTCACCAAGCAGTGGCTACCACGACTAGCCACCAAGCTAGCTGCTACAGTTAGCCACCAAGCTAACTTTTTCTCTGACGGAGCTTACCCTCGCCATGGACAGGGGCAAGCTACCGGCCAGGCAGCGTGTCTGCAGTAACAAGATAGCCAGGGTGGATATCCATTCCACATGGGGTTCATGCCTCGGGCTGCAACACGCCCAGGACGCGCTAGCACCCCAGGTTACTTGTGAGCCAGGGCTCTCAAGTTTTGATCTCTGGTCAGAGAGAGATTTATTACGGCTTGTGAGGGGGGAGGTAGGTTATTTTCAGGTTATGGCAGCGCCAGAGGTTAATTTAACAATTAACTAAATTTAACTAACTACATTTTTTAATTAAATTAAACAATTTAAATGTGTACATCCAAAACAATTGTTTTGTTGCTTTTAATTGTTAGATGTTTCATATACATTTAAATTGTTTTGGACATTTTTTTTTCACTCTTTTTCCTCCCATTGTGGGCATGCCCACGGTACAAAATTAATACAGGCCGAAATATTTTCATATAAAAATGTGGTCTATAGGCTACTATAGGGATGAACTTTACTAGGCTATACAATGAATTTCAATGGCCTTTCGGACTCTGTTCAACAGTTTGAGTGCAGTGTAAGCCACGTTGGCAGGGCTGCCCCTGGCCAAAGTGAGGCCCTAAGCCTGATATGAGGCCCCCAAATTCGTTTTGCTTCTGTATCTCCCTCACTATGTTTCTTTTTCTATGTCATCATCAGTAGGCTTTATTTTATTATATCACCTTAAAATGTTCGCTGTCTTTATTTGTTTTCACCCACGATCTGATTTTAAAACAGCTGATCAGCGCAGGGACGTTCAACAACATAATTCCTGGTCAGAACCAACGTGGGAGCTTTACGTAGTTTTACCATAAAAGCTGACTTTTGACAAGAGAGGTTGCAGAATTACAGGTGGATATACAGGACAGACGTGATTGGAGTTTCTGCAAGCATTGGCTGCAAGCATCAGGAGAGAGAGAGGGAGAGCTAGTGCACACTGCGCACACTTCATTGATCACAAATGCATTGATTCCCAAAATAAATATCTTTACCAACGTGACGGCCATGTAAAGTTTTTATTTGGTCAACATTGTATATACATTACCTCGATCGTATTTATCAAACACCGGACTGATGTGCAGAGAGAGAGAGAGAAGAAAACAAACGCTCAAAGCGAGGCCCCCAACGATGTTTAGACGTTCCACTGCATATATAGCAGTGTACCTTGGTGAACGTCACTAGTGGTGGGCAACACTGCAAAATTGAATATCGATCCGATACCAAGTAAATACAGGACCAGTATCACCAATACGGATACTCGACACCGATACTTTTTACTTATAAAAGCAGCAGTATACATAATTATTACATTGATATTAATACGGCCAATAAATATTCGAAAAACAAAATGTATCATTTATTTATCAGTCTTAATAAATTGAACCATTTTTTCCCAAGTTATTTTCAACTATTATATACCATAAAGTATTCAGGGTAAAAGGCCCCACTGTACCTAATGATTAGACTGTTTAAATTAATTAAGTAATCTTTGTTCTATTCAGTGTGTGGTTTGCAAACAACAATCTAAATTTTTGGAAAAGGCAGTCAAATTATTGGTGAAAAACTAGTAAACAGAAATGAAGGGGAACAGATTTAGAAGTACGCTCTCAAAGTAAAGTAAAATAAATTGCACATTCATATCAGATGCAAAACTTCTTTCTTTCCTGTTTTTTATGAATAATGGCACTAGCTGTGGCTTTGGCTCAATGAAAAATGCCATCAATGTCTTTAGTTGGAAAGTAAGCGGTGCAGATTAGACATGACTCCAGAATCGTGTTGCTAGACACTGGAAATGCTGACTCACCTTTGCATTTTTGTGGAAAGTTATTCCACAAAGCTGCAGCAGTTTATTTCTGCCATTCTCTCCAGTTTGATACAGACATGAGGACTCTGAATAACTGTGTGTGTGCTGATGCCTTGAGTGTGTATGTGCGTGTTTGCTCTATCTGATGGTCGCCAAAGTCATGTGACACGAGAAGCAGTGGTGCAGCAGACTTTTGGCACAACAGACGGAGGAGAATGGCTACAAACAAGCGGATGAGGTGCATGATTAGACATTTTATAAAAGTATTCATTTAATGTCGATACTTTTAAAAAGTACTGGATACCAAATGAGTACTTTGTAAATATTGATATATTGATACTTTAGGATCGATACGCCCACCACTGGACGTCACACAATAAATTTTCATGCGTGAGAAGTCAGGTGTGGTGGGTGAGAGTGTGAAAAGGTCAAAATGTGTGTCACACTTTGAATGCATGAGACTTGAGAGCCATGAACATTACTGTACGAGCCCCCTTTTAGCTAACTTTGCACTCAGCTCAGGTGCTAGCTCACCATTTTTGCCATGCTTTTCACAATTCAAACATTAGTGTAAAAGTTTTAAACCAACTTTTTAGTAAGCTATACTGATTACACTTTCAGCTTGTTTTCCAGGGATGCAACATTGACTTACAAGCCCACTTGTAGCCAACTAAAGTGCTACCAAACCCCTATCACCTTGTTTTTCACAACTGCACTAATAACCTTTTTGATCCAGCACACTTTTGTAGTTAGCTCAAGTGCTATCTTGTGAACCACCTTCAGTAGCCTATGTTTTTCATAATTGCAACATTAGCCTACAAACCTTCCTTTAGCAAACTTTGTTATAAGCTCAAACACTTGTTTGAAACTGTTTTCATGATACTCTTCTCAAACGCAACAGAAGCATTGAGCCAACTTTGTAGTTTGCTAAACCACTTGCTTATTAGCCATCTTTGGCATTTTTCCCACAACTGCATCATTAGCTTACAAGTTACCAACTTTTGGACAATTTTGTTGTTAGCTCAAGTGCTAGCTTTCTTCTTTGTTTTTCCACAACATGTTTGTGCTTCAGTTGTACAATGAGTACATGTCCAGGCTTTTTTAATCAAACTGAAGTGTTAATCTGTTTCTACTCAAAACTTTTGAAATAGGCCTTTTAGTACCCTAAAGTTCCTCCACTAACAGCCGGCCTCTGGGTTTGTTATAAATGAATACATAAGAAATTGGTACAATTTTTCACCTTCGGATTACTTTACGCACATTTTAACATCTTGAAAAGCAGCCTTCAAAAACTCATAAATAGACTGTAAATCTGTGCATTCAACTTACATTACAAAGCAGCAGCCAGACAGATTATTTACACTATACACTGCACACTAATCCACATTACTGGAGGAACGTTCACGTCTCTCATACGTGTCAAAGCCCACTCTGGAGCTGGTAGTGCCAGATGATACTGTTGGGCACAAGACCACCATTGTTCCTCAAGATAAAGTACGTTTGTGACCAAGGCGAGGCGGGGAGGACCAGAGGCTGTGAAAAGATAAGGGAGTGCCAAAGAACAAAGCTTTTGGTGTTGTTGTTTACAGTGAAGTCATCAGCGGGATCTCTCTGCAGATCGAGGGTTTTAACCCCATGGTACACGTCAGAGTGGGCTGTTTTTCCTTCATTCTCCTCCTGCTTCACAGTTAATTGACTACAAGTGTTCATTTGCCTGCAAGGAGCAGTCATTAAGGTTGAATAACAAAATTTAGCTCTGCAGTAGAACAGCCAGGGATCAATGGGTTAATTCAATTGCCCCTGCATGGGGTGTATTGTATAGCAGGGCCATTTGAAGGCCTTTATAGGGGAATCATGCGGTTTTAGTGTGTTTTAAAGTGCAACAAGATAGCAGGGGTACTTGTCAATAAAGAGAGGAAAAAACACAATAAAGGTGCTGAAACAAAGGCCAAAGTTCAGTGCTGTGTGTTTGGTGACAACAAAACAGTCAGGTATAAACAGATGACGGGAGAGGCAGACTTACCTCCTAGGATGTTACTGAAAATGCTGTTACTGTTAAGTGACTTTGATTTACCTCTGTTTATTTTGTATTTAATTATCTAAATTACAGACTTAACTTACATTATAATCTCTTTTGCATAATTCCCAAAACATCTTAAGCTATTGCAACCATTAGGCTAACTTAAACACAATTTAATCTTTCAAATGATGCTGATTGGTCCGGTCCATGTTCAGACCTGGCATAACCGTTTCAGATTGGGGCTTTGCAAGATGTATTTGAATCTGACCAATCCATCTGCTTTTCAAGGTCTACATGAATGTGACCTTTAGTAAAGCAATATTACTTTCCTGTACTTGCACTTTTGCACTTTGTGACAGCCCTGTGTGGTTAACTCATCAATGCCTTGTTGGTGTTTTATTTGTTTTTCAGTGTGTTTTATGCACTTTGTTCACATGTGCTCAAATGTGTATTTTTTTATAATCTTACATGTTTTTTATGTGCCTTCATATTTGCACAATTAATTGCCCCATTGGGGACAAATAAAGCTTTTGAAGTTGAAGTTATTCTACAGAAACCCAAAGTATAGTTTCATTGACAGATTAGGCTCTTTTTAGGGTGTGCAGGGGGTTTTGCCTTTAAATGACTACTCTCCTACTTGGGACCATGTGGCCAGATAAGGACATTACATTGTAGATAATCCATTAACCCACTGTCCTATTAATGATCAATACCTTGATCAAGTTTTGTGGGTGTGGCAGGGTACGTAAGTGAGTGTGACCCTTTCAGAGAAGAGGGTTTGAACTAATTATGCACAGAAATTAGGAGGGGGTGAGTATTAAATTGTTTTAGTGAGTGGCAGGGATTTCTAGCTACACTCCTTTGTTCATCCTTTTTAAGATTAGAGACAATTGTTTTAGCCTATGTTGTAAGCTTGACTTGTCCACTGAGCTGTCTGAGAGTTTCTTGAAAATGAAAACATGAAGGAGGAGTGGTGGACTTATTTTACTTCACTGTGGCTGCAGGAAGATTCTGCAGTGGTTTAATCAAAGTGTGCAAAAGGAGGCACTAAAGCATGTGATTAATTGCAATAGAAAACAAATAGTTGCACTAATCTTTGAGCATAATTATTCAAAATTAATGCTGACAGCCCTAATCATAAGTAGTAATCAGAGTAGTAAATATATGTAAATTATGGCAAATGATGGCAATCATTATTTCTGCGACACCCTCTTCAAAAACAAAAAGGCAAATCCATAATGTAATAAAAGTCATTTACAAAGCAGCTACCTGCATATTCATGTCTCATTAAACACTCGAGTTGTTTTTAATCAAGCCCTAATAAAATTTTACATACTGTCCTCAGTTCATTGCGGACGTGCTTAATCCTCTGGAGCAAACTGCCACTCGTGCCTATTTATTCAAGCGTTCGCCCAGACTAACCTTGACAAATAGACTGAATCAATACAGAATTACAGGATATTTGTTTGACTGTTGAAAAGATCATTCCCCTGCCCTACATGTTGAGCATTTTATTGCATGTGCATTAAAAGAGGCACTTATCGGCAGACAGATAACAGACCATCAGCACGCTGCTGACACAATTCATAGGCAGAGAGGATCTTCAAACAAAGGCTTCTGTAGGCAAACACAGTCTTCAGCTCAGGATAACTGCAGGCAAACGCCTGGAGAACCTCCAGGGAAAACAAAACCTGGAGAACAAAGAAAGTGTTGAATTTGAAACAAGTTGACCACGCCTGGTTGATTTGCTGACAGTTAGAGGGCAATTACATGACAAAATCACACCATTTCACCCTGCAATGTAGCAAATTTGAGTTTTTACTGAGCAGCACTTCATGATAAATGAAAGCTCCCTGCAGTGTTTGTTGCAAACTACAGCAGTTTTCTTCATCCAGAGCGATAACATGCTTGTCTGTGCACAGCAGGTCGCCCCTAGCTGCTTCCCAGACAGAACATGTGGCCTTCTTTTCCCAGGACAGAATGCAAATACTACCTGTTTAACCAGTAACGACTCTGACCAGACTTAACAAGGAAAACATGCAACAGACCCTCAGTTCACGTGTGCACTAGCTTGTCTCTGCATGCATATCAGCGCACGTGTTAGCACTCTTTAATCTACGTCACAATTCTCTCGATGACTCTCCCACTTCACATTTCAAAGGAAGTTCAAACTAATTAGCTCAGGGTGTCGGTCGTCTGTCAGTCTCACTCCTGCAACAGCTGAAGGAGGTTGTAAGAACATATGAATCCTCTGCAAGGACCAGAACAGGGACTTAAGTAGCTGCTACACTCTTAAATAGTACAACCAAGCAGAGACAGAAAATTAAATGAACTAAAAGGATTTAAATGTATAAAAACAATGCAAATTGAACACAGTTCCAATATAAAGCATGAAAGTGCAGCTTATAGCTTTTATTAATTTTCAACTTTTGTCCCATGTTGTGCCTTAACATGTGCAGTGTAATAAAATATACAGCTTTCAGTAACTTAAAAACCCCACAACAGTGCAGATATGACACAATAAAATACAGTTATATAACAATACATGCAGTGTGTGAAAAAGTATTTGTCCCCTTCCTGATTTCTTTCTCACTTTTTGCATACTTGTCACACTTAAATATTTCAGATCATCAAACAAATTTTAGTATAAGACAAAGATAACTAGAGTTAATACAAACTGTAGTTTTTAAATGATGATCTCATTTATTAAGGGAAAAAAAAACAAAGCTACCTGGCCCTATGTGAAAAAGTTATTGCCCCCTAAATCATTCAACTGGTTATAGTGCCCTTGGTGGCAACAACTTCAAGCAAGCGTTTGGGATAACTTGCAGTGAGTCTTTCACATCGCTGTGGAGGAAATTTTTGGCCCACCCTTCTTTGCAGAACTGTTTTAATTCAGACACCTTGGAGGGTTTGTGAGCATGAACAGCCTTTTTAGGGCTATGCCACTGCATCGCAGTCTGATTTAAGTCCAGACTTTGACTAGGCCACACCAAAAACTTCATTTTGTTTTATTTATCCATTCAGAGGTGGACTTGCTGGTGTGTTTCAGATCATTATCCTGCTGCATAACCCAAGTATGCTTGAGATATAATGGGAGGCACACCATCCAAAATTTTTGTCTTGTCAGTCCACAGAATATTTTTCCAAAAGTCTTTGGATCCTCAAGATGTGTTTTTGATAAATGTGAGATGAGCCTTTGTGCTCTTTGAGAAATCACAGCCCAATTTTGAAATAAATTTCAACAACTCCAAATTATGTCCGTAATTTCTTGATAGATGTCCTCATTGTCGTAGGGCAATTTGTTCTATTATCCCACAAACAGAGAAAAAATGAATGGAAATCTTGAAAAAAACACTCAAATTTACTCATTATCGCAAGATAACTAAGCAAAATAAAATGTATGGATGTATTTCTGCTCAGGGCTACTGTTCCCCATTTTTTGACCCATTTTTCTCGGCACACATCAACAACCCACTGAAAAGTCTTAGCATCCCTCTTTTGGGTTCTGACCCACTATTTGAGAACCCCTTGGTCAAAGACCCTGAGGCTGTCAGTGACAGAATAAAAAAATAAAGTTCAAAACAAAAATTCTCTCTTGAGGTTACGTCAAGAACTACCAAGTACTCAAGTTAGCTGGTCAACGACATCAAAAACCAAGAACTGGCTGTTGAGTAGACAAGGAGCTTTGACGTTCTGGCAGCAGCATGTAGCGAACCCCTGAAAAATAGAAAACTCTTGACAAGGATCTTTATCTGGTGCAGGAGCCAAAGTGACTGCAAGTAGGTGTGCTGCTCCCAAGGAAATCCAGTTTGACTGTGCAAAGCAGGTGGAATGTCCAGACGTTTTTGACAAACCGAAAACAGTTATTACCATTCTGCGTCATTTGAAGACACAGAGGAGGAAGCTACAGGTGGGGTTTAGTTCTACCAGAAACCATTAACGAGGGCTGCCACCTGTGTGGTGTTAAGCTCAGATGTAGCTTTAGTATAGCAGCAGTTTTATCAGAACTGGGCCTTATTTCTTTGTCAAAATAAGAACAAAGAGCCACACTGAGCGCCTCTCTTGGCAGAGTTGTTTTTGGACTTCTTCTGACCAGCCATGGCATGAGTTTTATCTACCAAGCTCTGATGTTTGTAGCCTGCAACAGCGCCTGTCTGCCAGGCTCAGGGTACTGCAGGAGCTGTGCATGTACTTCCACATTTTGTCTTGTCTGTTTATCTTAGACCAGAATAGCAGGCTAAAACTTTCAAAATAAAATTGGATTAAACTTCTGTTTAGGGCTTGACTAAGGGTTAAGGTAACAGGAAACCAGAACAAACTCAAAAACCAGCCAGCAAAACCTGATTACTAACGTAGTTAAAGCTAAGCACACAAAGCAGCTACCTAAGCTATTTATATACATTTTCTTCGTAGATATGTTACCTTCAGCTACATTTGCTAAAGCTCACGTTGCTAAAGCTAACTTTGCTACATTGGCTTATGTAGTAATGTTAATGGCATAACCGCGCCATCAATCTTGTTACTATTTCTAAAATGGGTCTACACGTAATCTAATCCCGGATTAGACCTCAGACCTTTTGCATTATTACCTCCGCCAAGGAGGTTATGTGATCGGCAGGGTTTGTTAGTTTGTTAGTTAGATAGTTGTTAGTTTGTTGGCAACATAACTCAAAAAGTTATGGACGGATTTTGATGAAATTTTCAGGAAATGTCAGAAATTTTTATTTATTTTTATTTAACCTTCATTTAACCAGGTTGGTCCCATTGAGATTAAAAACCCCTTTTTCAAGGAAGACCTCGCCAAGACAGGCAGCAGCAAAAAATACAAAGTTACAGATGAAAATACAAAGACAGACAAAGTACAATTTACAAAGCACAACGTTTTGGATTTAAACAGCATAAGGAAGAACTGATTAGATTTTGGGACTGATCCGGATCACCATCTGGATCCATGAATCTTTTGAAGGATTCTGTATTATTGGGAGATAGGGCTAATGGCGGAGGTCTGCGCTCTCCAAGTGCTTTTCTAGTTTCATTTATGAAATGTTGCTTTGTCTGTAATGTTTGCTATGTGGATATTTCATAAATTTAACTGTAGGACTTTGTTTATGAATAATATTGAATTTAAAAAATCTGAAACTGGAATTAACTGTCTTGAGAATAAAGGTTTCTTTCGAATATGGGTTCCTTTGGGAAGACGTGTTACTTAGTTTTTTAAAAACTGTATTCTTTTGAAAATTGGTTTATGAAGAATAGTTTCCTTTAAAGATTGGATTATAATGAAGATCAGATTGCAAAGCTTAGATTCTTAACCTTCCAAGATTAGATTTTTAAGAGGATCTATTTCTTGTGATGATCAGATTTTTAAGATTGGTTTCTTTCAAAGCTGACTTCTGTTATAGATTAGATTTTATGATTGTTCAGAGTGTATTGGTAACAAATGTTCACAAATTCTGGGTATAGCATTGCAGATCCTCCTGGAATGTAAACTATCTCCCGTCTCCCTCCCTTTACTGTCCATACCAAAGTGTCAACATCCGTGTTTCCACTCCAGAAACCAAAGCTGGTGTAATAGACAAAAAGGACAGAAAACAGAGAGGGAGCAACAAAGGCTGGAGGACTGATTGAATGAAGGGGAGCACACAAACAAGGGTTGTCACTAATAGAGAGTTTTATGAGCTCCAGACCTGCTGAAATGGAGTACCGTGCGTGTGCAGCAGCTCTTATCGGCTCGCTGGCAGCAGGGGAGGGTGAGAGCTTCCACACTTGCGCTCTGTAAAAATGGTCTGATTCATTTTCCGCATGAGAGGGTCTCACTGGGGCGGCATCAGACCAGCCAGTCCACACAGATTTATGGACCATTAAAGCAGCAGGCCTCCTGACCGCTGTGCCACCATAGGCTTGGCTCTGAAGACACACTGCACCCTCATTCATGCTCGGTCACTACTCTCCATCACGGGCCAGCTTCCTCATTGTTCATCCCTTCATCAGGACCGCTTTTACTGCCTTACATGAACTCCTCTCATAGTCTGTAATCTGGCTATTCTTCACCTCATGTAAAGTGAGCTGTTTACTGTCATTTTCACACGATTTTAAATTAACACACCTCTCAATTTTTTGTTATCCTTTCATGGCACAAATCTCCAAAAGTCCCATATTAGCAATAATCCGAGATAATTTGTTATATGGTGCAGGTAATGCTCTAGTGCAGTCGGCCTATCTGATGGTAGTCAGCGGGGCATGTTGTTTTAGCCTAACAGTTTTACAATCAGATTAGCACCATCCCAGGCACAGCGACTAATGGACCTGTCTTTTGAAGGCATCCTCAATCACCTGTTTCCTTGCGATTGATGCATCTTCTTCTCCTCTCTCATTTGCTAGCCTTGCAACTTCATCATCCTGTGGAGTTGTACAGGAAAGGGAAAAATGGGGCAGAGTCTATGCAGCACGCAGGCCCTAATAATAGCTCAGTGTTGCAGAAAATGATGCCACAGCAACCTGAGCAACGCCTGGGAAACATGAATGAATGGATGCAGTGGTGATCTGCAACCTCTGTTAAATAACTACGCATGCTATTTGTTTGTTGGATGAATTAATTTGACTACATTTAATGCTGTTTTCCCCTTACTTTATAGGCATTCAGTGTTTCTTTTCATGAAACCAGAAACTCAGTAAAATTGCCAAATGCATATGAAACAACTGATGAAAAATATACTACACCAGCAAGTCAAAGAACCTCATGTTTCAATGGCACACCTAGTTTACCATCAAAGTCACCCTCTGATGAAAATAAGCTCAGAATGGACCATATCTGAGACAAATGGAGAGAGTTTGGGCGACAGAATGTGCTGCCAATGGCAGAGAAAAATCATGGTTTATCACAAGTAATGGCTCATCTGTGCACCCTTTTCGTACGAAAATACGTCATTGCTCACACATGCACATCTGTTACGTTGATGTTACAAAATTGATTCACTAGAGGTCACCGTCTCACACTGACATCCACAACTCCATCATTGCTGCGCGCTCGACTCTACATACCCTCTTTGCTAGGGTGAGCTACCATCATATACGTATACGTTTTTAGTTTTTAACAACATGCATAGTATTTGGAGTATTCAAATATTTCCTTAAAGAATTCAAGTAAAGTTCCTGCATTTTCCTAGGTATTCCTCTTTGTTGTGTTTTGGTTCTTTGGCTTGAACTGTTGGCTACATTGCTCAACACCACCCTCAGAATTACTGGTGGTATTGCACCTATTGGTCTGTAATCTTTGATAAAACATACAAGAATTCAAAGGATGTGAATACAGAATGACACACAGAAGATGTGCCCAGGTTCCTCCCACAGCTAGTGACGTTATACATTATGATTGGCTTTATATGGGGGAAAGATATAGCCCATTGTGATTGGCTGCACATTTATACAGAAATGTTTTTTACCTCCGCCAAGGAGGTTATGTGATCAGGTGGGTTTGTTTGTTTGTTTGTTTGTTAGCAACATAACTCAAAAAGTCATGGACGGATTTTCATGAAATTTTCAGGAAATGTCAGAAATGGCATAAGGAAGAACTGATTAGATTTTGGGACTGATCTGGATCACTGTCTGGATTCAGGAATTTTTAAAAGGATTCTGTACTATTGGGAGATAGGGCTAATGGCAGAAGTCTGCGCTGTTTCCACTTTACACCAGGAGATGGCGGATATGAGCAGCTTATTCAAGTTTTGGAGTTTATAGAGTTTGAAAGACACATGCCTGGTGTAGGTACCAGATGTGTCAGGGCTGCCAGATGTGTCCTGAGGCTGCGCTTGCTGATGACGTTGCACATTGTGATTGGCTGTAATGACGTAGCACATTTTTATTGGCTGGAAACTCACACTGTCTGATAGCGAACCCATTAGCGTTTTATGATGCTAGTGTTGAACGCTAACTTAAGTGTCGTATCGTTATTTATGCCTGGACGTTCTCTTTACCTCCGAATTACCTGCTTTAAACCTTCTGTATGTTTGGCAATGATGTTGAGGGTGTGGGAAATGTAATTTTGAATGTTTGCTTTTTCCATTAAACAAAAAGACGATCTTTGTTGACAACGGCAAATCCATGTGGACAAACCACAATGCAGCCGAGTTGATTGATGGATAAATAATGTAATCACTTATTTTAAGATAGATATGCTTGTTTTAAAGATTTAAAGTGAGCAATTTTTTTGTAAAGTATTTATTACTTTTTATTGTAAATTGTGTCTTTTTCTTGGACGATCCTTCTTTTGTAGGTAAAACTAATATTCTAACTATTAAATAGTAGAAATATATTTGTAATGAAAAATATATAGGTTTATAAAAGTTAAAAAGTATATTTTAATGTGTATTTTTTGGCTCTTCAAAAATGATTTGTTTCTCTCGTACTTGTTAAACTATTGTTTAAGACATCAATCACAGATAATCCCTCTAATAAACAGCAGAAGCGAACAGCAAGTCATGACCATTTCAGACACAGTAAATGTTGCAGAATTAAAAAACTTAATTCAAAATTACGTTTCTCACACCCTCAGCAGCATCGCCACACATACAGAGGGTTTAAAGCAGGTAATTCGGAAGTAAAGAAAACGTCTAGGTATAAATAATGTTACGACACTGAAGTTAGCATTCAACGCTAGCGTCGTAGAATGCTAATGGGTTTGCTGTTAGACAGTGTGAGTTTCCAGCCAATAAAAATGAGCTACGTCATCACAGCCAATCACACTGTGCGACGTCATCAGCAGGCGCAGCCCCCGGACACATCTGGTACCTACGCCGGTCGAGGAGATGAGTCAGAGCGTAACAGAGAGAAAGACAGTGAATTGTAGCAACAATACTCCAATACTCACAATGCTGGGAGGAATAGAAGAATATTCATCCTCTGCCATGGCTGTCAGTCGTCTGGTGAGACCATGGGTGCTTCTGCCATGACAGTCCACACATAGCGAAGCCAATGCTTTGCCTCACCATGTCTCCACCCCACCAGGGAGGGAGTAATCGGCGAATTAGATTTTGGGAATCATCCGGATCACTGTCTGAATCCAGGAATGTTTTTAAAGGATTCTTCACTATTGGGAGATAGGGCTGATGGCAGAGGTCTGCGCTCTCTGAGTGCTTTTCTAGTTGTGGCTGTTTTTGTTGGATGTTGGAACCAGAACATCATAAACCAGCATGGACTATTTTTTCTAGCATAACTAACTGAGTGGGGCTTACTTACCTTGGAGACTTGTTTGTGCAAGTATTTCCAAGTGTGCTAATTGCACTCCATTTGCAGATTAATCAACCCACGAATACACTGTGGAACATTACCTGTATGACTGCATTGTGCCAACTGTGAAGTTTGGTGGAGGAGGGATAATGGTATGTAGCTGTTTTTCAGGGTTTGGGCTAGGCCCCTTATCTCAAGTGAAGGGCCGTCTCAATGCTACAGCATTTTAGACATTTTGGACAATGCTATGCTTCCAACTGTGTGGCAACAATTTGGTAAAGTCCCTTTCCTATTCAAATATAACTGTGCCCCACAGTGCACAGAGCAAGGACTATAAAGACATGGTGGTGACATGAGTTTGGTGTGGAAGAACTTGACTGGCCAGCACAGAGCCCTGACCTCAACTCCACGGAGTACCTTTGGCATGAACTGGAATGGATATATAAGTGCATGTATTTCAACACAATGTCATTACAAAAAAAAGCTAAAAAAAATTGTTTCAAGTCTTCATGTGGCTATAAACAGTGACATCACTGTCCTAGTCCAATGGGCTGACCCACCATGTTAATATTACCAAAATACAGATGTCATGTCTTCACATGCAATACAGGCCAATCACAGCTACATGACAAAAGAGGTAGTAGGCATGCGCAACTCCAGTTGTAGCCTGAGCTTATCAAACAGATGTTGCTGTTGTTTATGATTGATGGAGCTTGTCAGTGGATAAAACTCATACCAAGGCTGGTCAGGAGAAGTGCAAAGACATATTTTCTGCTGATAAAAGCTTTCACTGTGGCTCTTTGCTCTCGTTTTGATAAAGAAATGTGACTCAGTTCTGATAAAACTCCCGCTATACTACTTCTACATCCAAGCTAATCGCTACACTAGTGGTGGCCATTAGTATTGGCTTACAGTTAACCCCCCCCCATAACTATTGGAAAGTTTTACCAAGCAGAAGAGCGAAAAGATATTGCTATCTTGAAAAGCTACCAGTACTGTTCTATGCTTTTTACATGATAAAGAAATGTGGTCCAGTTGGGATATAACTGCCATTATACAATTGCTAAATCCAGCTAAACACTAACCTGACACGCCAGATGGATTTGTTTCACACATTCATCCGGAAAAACACTGATAGACAGCTTTTGGAAAGGGCAGAGCCTTTGAAAAAAACTCGGAGGGGGATTGGATGAACGTTCTTACTGTCACATCGTTATGGGCCAATCACAGCAACTAAACACATGACGTCGTAGCCGCTACTAGGGAATAAACCCCATATAGAACAGCATAACGCAAACCATAGAGACTGTAGACATGTCAGTACCCGACTTTTGTATTTTTTAATAGAAAACAACTCAGTGCTGTTCTTTGTTCTTTTAACGAAGAAATGTCAACAAATTCTGATAAAAATGGCGCTTTAGCAGCATCTGCGCTAATGTCTTCTGCCATAACTGCACTGGCTTCTAGTAACTGCTTGCTTACGTCATGACTCCACCGCGCCCGAAAGTACTGCCCCTTGTCGCTGATTGGTCCTGTCACTTTCTAACCGGGCCCAGATGGTTCAGACGGGAGCTTTGCGAGATGGATTCGCCAGTGAGAAACACAGAAACGGGCGGATTCATCTGCTTTGCAAGGTTAGCTAAAAACTACATTGGCACCAACCATTGCTACTAGCTTCCAGTACAACTTTACCACGCCCGTGGCTGTCGGCTCATTCTCCTCAAACAACGCTGATTGGTCAAGTCTGTTCTCAGACCTGGCAAAATTGTTTCAGACTGGAGCTTGACAAGATGGATTTGCCTGATGACAGACACGGAATCTGGCCAATTCATCTGCTTTGCAAGGTTAGTGACCTCCTCCTGCCAGCCCAGTCTCATTAGAGGACAAGAAACAAAACATTTTACATAGTAAACTCTCAGATATATAGTTAATCACAATGTACTTCATACAGGTGTGCAGCATTTCAAATTGTGTAATGTTACCCACAGAGGATCCTGAGCAAATCTGACAGCCGAGCACATGTAGTATCTACACCAACAGCTTCCAGCAGTACCCCCTTTCTTATGTAGAAGTTTTTGATGTAACACCTAGGGCAGTGGGTCCTCAAAGCCCCTTTACTTGTATTTAAGAAAAGTATTCCCAACCAGCAAATTGGGAATCAGTGATCTAAGGGACGAGACACGTCTCATTACAGCTATAAAAATAAAGATTTCTCTGGCTGTGAAAATGTTTGGAAGTACTTCAGATAATGCAAGTACTCAACTAAATAAAAAGATTTTGTCATTTCTAGATTAATGTAGACATTTCAGCACAAAAACTGATACCTTTAACTGCTAAAAGTTTTCTGTCTTGCATTAAAACATTAAATAAACAAACATGCCATTTGATATCAATGTCATAACCATGGGTATTTACAAAACAATACATGACTCCTTTATTCCTGAGTGGTGTACTTTCCTCAGTATCAGTCTGTTATTCACTGTGACATTATGCCGCTAGAAAAGCCTGTTTGTCCGGTTAAAACAAGGTGAAAAACAAGGGTGTGCATCGGCACCGCTGCAGAAGTATTTACTGCATTGTTGCATGGCAGGTATTTGGGGTTTATACTCTTTTAAAGCAAAGAGAGACTATTAGATCAGTGTACAGAGAGCTACTCATGTAAGCTTATGAAATGGAGAGCCTGAGATGAGTAAGGTATCACCACTATGTGAAAGTTACAGTTTGGTGTGAAGTCGGTTGGCCGGGAAAGCATCAGATAGCCTGGAAAAGACACAAAACAGGCTTGTAGAGGCACATTTTTCTCTCTAAAATCACATTAGATGAATAAGGAGTGTATGCAATTTTTAAAAAAAAATCTTACATACATGTAAAAAGTGCATCACTATGCTTTTCTTTTTCTCTGTGTTTCTGTCTTTTCTTTGTCTTTATGCGCAGTAATCAGCGAGCATGTGTCTGTTGTGTATATACAACTCATGTTAACCCCTTGTGTCACCGTTTACTCTAGGAGGGGCCCTGTTGAGGGTCCATATCGTCACGAGGCTGGGTGTGGTGACACATCCTTTCTCTCCGCCCCGAGGTGTTTGTGTAGCCTAAATAATGCGGGAGTATTTGTGTGGGGTTAATAACTCCCACACTTTTATCAATTTAAACTTCATTTAATCCATAAAGCGCTGTTAATTTTATCCCAATATTGAATAAATATTTTCTAAAAAACACTACTCAATCTATTTCCCTCCTCTCTGTGTCACGTTACAAGCAGCTGGCGATAAAAGTGAAAGCACACTGCACGATGCAAAATAGGATGAGCGTGCGCGTTCGCGGAGCTCCGGCGCTGCGGCAGTTGCCAGGGGAGATAGGAGGGGAGGGGTTTTGATTGGCTGAAGTGGGCCTGTTGCCATGACGACGGCTAGGGGTTTGGTAGCGTTGCCGTGCGCTTGTGTGATCCGCGCGCTGCGTGTATGGAGGAAGCAGCTGCTGATCTGATCTCTGACATTGTGTGAGACAGACATCTGAATAAACTGCGCACAGACGTGTCTTTAAAACTACCGGACCGAGGCACGCCGTGGATGATTGTGAGTATTTAATTTCGTGTTTTTGTTGAATTTCAGGAAGTGTGTCGCGTGCGGCAGAATGCGGGTTGTGTTTCGAACAAGCTAAAAGTAAATGTGGTCAAGTGACTTTGCTTAGAGCAGCCAGCATGGCAGATCAAGCGACAGCATGTGGCCAGCTAGCTCATGTTAATGTTGTCTCTCTCTTTTGAGCTTGACGGCTAGAGTTTCATATTTACAGACACAGAGGGAGGTTTTAGTTTAATATGTGAAAGTAAAATTACAATAAGAGTCTCGCGGAGTTAAAATGTTATGCTAACGCTAGCTGTGCATTTACCTTCACTGACCCATCGAGCTAACGCTACTCTGCCTCTCGGTTGTTCTGGGTGGGCTAACGCTGGTAACCTTACAGCTCTCATATTATTAAAAGTGAGCAAATGTTGCTGAACTATCCGTGTTTAAATAACTTCACAACGAGTCTCGTGTGTCGAGGTGTGTTGTGCAATTGTCCACGTCATTACGTGTAACTTTGTATTCCTCATTGTGTTACAGCTTGTGAGCGCAGTCTCGAGTCCGTGCTGATTAATGTCTCAGTTTTTCTAGCATAAGCCTCAAAGCTGTTTGTTTTGTTGGCCAAGAGCACTTTGAATTAGTCTTTCCCCACTTTTTCAGACTCAGTGTTTTATAAATGTCTTTGTTTACCGCCTAGTTTCTCTGGTTGTAGTAGAACTCGATATTGAATAGGGGAGACTGGGGACAGATGTAACGCTGGGAAATATCTGGACTTACATGTAGGCTATTTATTTGTCAGTGATATGAAATGTTAAATTTTTTGTCCAAATCAGTTATTTCCTCATGAAAAAATTAATTGATTCATGGCATATATCATTTTTCTACTTTATTTGAAAACATTTTTTGTTTATTTTAATAATAGAATTAATTTCATATTTTGGCATGTCAAACCCTAAAAATGTCAGGTGGTGCACTCATTCAAGTAAATGAGCAGATTATTGACACTATTAAAATGGCATTTTAATTATAAGACATTCAAATCATAATACTTTAGTGTGATTTTGTGGTTGAAATAAGGGATGCACAATATTGGATTTTGGCAGATATTTTCAAAATGATTTCAGCTGTTGTCAATACCAATATTTAAATGCAGTTCAGCGCTTAAGCTTGGGTTTTTAAGAAACACAATATAAAGTTTGAGGATGATCAAAATAACACATTTCAGTCCTCAAAATACACTTAAAGTGTAGGGAATGATGCTGAATTAAGAACAGCCTTGGCTGACGGATGTAGTACAACCAGTGCTAAACTGCTAAAAATGTATTTTACTGTTAACCTCTTGATTTTATTTGAAAAATATATGTACCCACTTTCTAATAAGGACAAAAGTAACAGCATGTGTCTCAGTATATGCCTGTTTACTTAGAATAAGTTGCAAATGTTAGGCTATGCGGTGCAACCAGTGTGTTAGGTGGCGCAACTGCAAGGAATGGCACCCACTGAATTAAATACCGTAAAATACCAAATAGTAGCCGAGGCGTTTATTTGTCTCAATCCCTGAGCAGACCAGGCGTTTATTTGGGATCAGGCGGTTATTTGGAACAGGCGTTTAATTCCTTTCTCACAAAAATCTTGCCTAGCAAAAATTGGAAAAATATGGTAAATTTAATCAAAGTATTTATTTACACCAGTATGATATCACCTTTACATTTTTAAGACAAGATTACAGAACCATAGTTATACTTTTGTCTTCTTCTGTCAACTCAACAGTCTCTAAACACTTTAAATACTGGTAAGGAACTAAACAAACACAAAGATGACGACAGAGAGTTTAAAGTTAATGTCCTATTTTTTGGCTGCACCAGGGCATGGCGCTGCTATCTCACTTGAGAAAACCAGCAAGGGACAGGGTTGCCCCAACCAATGAGGAGGCTAGTACTTGCAGCCAATCAGGCTCAGGTCAGAGGGAACGTTCCTATTGGCCGCTGTAGCTTCCATATCTCCGCTCAGTGAGAAGTTGATTCAATGGTGGAATTACGGGGGTGTTCGGTCCTGTGTAGAATTTGTTCATGATGAGATGAAGTGTTTTCTTGCCTGTGATTCGGCCAATGATTTCAGGGGAAAAGCAGAGCAAAATCACTCCACGAGCGCTTTGCCACCATCAGTATCAATGGACATTCTCAACCATGGGGTAGTGCGTAAAGAGAGGGGCGGAGCTACGGAGCTCAAACAGGGAGAAGAACAGGAAGGGAGGGGGAGTTGGGAGTTGATTCTATACGATTCTCATCTCATCTCAGTCACATATCGGAGCTTTAAATAAATTACACCCCGCATTTATTTGGAACAGGCGTTTATTTGTTAAAATGTACTGCCACACCCAGCGGTTAATTGGGACCCGCTGATTATTTGGTATTTTACAGTAGCCTAAACTTTCAGCCTAAAGAATTTTCAGTTTTCTTCAGAAATCTTAAATACATTTTCATGGTAATTATTTCAATTTTTTAAAAATGTCACTGTCAAGTAAAGAAAAGCATGTAACAAAATGTACTATGTGTCTGTTGTTGAAGAGGAAAACTAAGCTTGAAAAGCAGTCGTATCAACTAGGCTACTGTAATGTGTAATGTTCCAGTGTTAATTGCCAAAGATTTCATTCAGAATTGAAAAGTATAAAACATATTTCATATATTTTGACTAATTCACTGTAAAAAAAAATCATTGTAATCTCTTTTAAAAGTTATTTCACAAATGGAATTTGTTAAAAGACATTGCTGCACATGCACAAACATGTATTACATCCATTTTGAGAAAACCTGTTAAAATGTAGCCTACTTTTTAGAAGCCTTGTATAGCATTGACCCTTATATTACACATACAGTTTTATGCTCAAGTAGTATACATGCCATATAAAGATAGATGCATATGGCATTTTTGACTATATTTTTTAATATGGAAACAACGGCTGTCATAATAGCATGGCTTTGATATGATTCTGGCAAAAATCAGACAAATGTGCTCATTCAAGAATATTTTACTCACATAAAAATACAGTTACTCAAATAAAACTAGGCCAAAATATACAATATGTAGGATTTCTGCACTGAAACAGCTATATTAACTTTAAAAAAAGGGACCACTCCAGTGTTTTTTTTTATTCACGTTTTACACTTTCTTAGATATTTCCTAAAATGTTAAAGCCCAAAATATTCTGAATTTTTATTATAATAACATTTATGTTATTGGAGTGATACATTTATACAAAGGTATTCGAGTTTACAACAGTACTATCATATATTTATGTTGTCAAATGTATTAACTTTTTAAGTTACTTTGTATGAACAGAATAAAGGCTTAAAGAAGTCAATGTACAAATGTTACATTTGCTATTCCCTTCCCTATGAATAATTCAGTTTGTGAGAAATCCATTTTCAAATGTTCAAAATTTAAACCAGGCATAATGCAAGTTTATTTATAGAGCAGTATTCATACGTGAAGTAATTTAAGGCTTCAGGCAGTGAAGAAACAGAACTTTTAGAAAACATTTAACAAAAATAAGACATTCAAATACCAAATATGCATGAGTTTATTCCATCGTTTAATTTTTTTCTAACCTTAAATTAGTAATATGCAAACAACACTCCTCCAAAGGTTGCTTCAGAACTCAGAAATTATTAGAAACATTTAAACATCTTTAAACCAAACATGTATTTAATAATAGATAAATTTAAACCAACCATGAAAGAACAGCGTGTGCTAGTTTGGCACAGTGACTCTCACATGTTCTAACAGCATCATTTATTAATAAACAGATCAGAATCCCTGTTAAATAACTTTTGGGTAATCCAACAATGATTGAGACAGCACCACAAAAAACAGCACATAAAATATTTTTTTAAAATAGCCACTTTTAAATGTTTTAAATGCTGCAGCAGTGTTCAGTAGGACTTCCTGGTGGAATATGAATCTGAGCATGTGCAGTTGGAGTCTCATCTTGCTTTCATGTTTCTGATTGGAGTAGGGTGATATTTTTATCGTTGGATACTAATCTTCTGTATGAAACTTGTGAAAACCAAACAATGTTTTGTTTACACACTCTGACCAAAATAGAAATCAAAGGCACCTAACATTGACTAATTTCTTATTTTCATTAACTATCAATTGCAAGCAAAGCTCTGCATACTGTGTAAATATGAGAAAATCTCAGGAACATTCAGATACCCACAGGCTACAAAGGTGTTTTGCTATTTTGTTCAGGAGTTTATGTGCACTTTTTGGTTGATTTACTCCTCTCTCATTCATCCCTTTGTAAATACAGGAAGTTTTTTTTTACAGTTTTGGACTTTGTGCTATCAATCATTTAAAAGAAAACATTTTAAAAGGCATAGTATTGGAAAAGTATCAAAGTATGGAAAGTTTTGACAACCTTAGATTGCAGGAATAACACTTTTTAGCATCTATTCCTTGTTGAAACCGCTCCCTGTGCCCCCTACATTGTTTAAGAGACAAATATCTTCACTTCATAGGAGTATGCAGTGCCATATTTCATATAATGAATGCCATATCAACTGCACCAGAGGTTGGGAGGCTACACGGGCAGCTAAGCACATGATGTAATGGATTATCACAAGATTGTCCCAGATATGGAGCGCTCTACGAACAATGCCAGAGTGTCGAAAAAATATCTCTGCTTTATGCAGTTTTATACACTTTATGTTGTTCTTGAATAAGTCTTGACGTACTTTATGCCATTTCATGCATCTCGCCCCCAGCCTCTTTTCCTGCAAGCTGTCAGTTTTGTATTTACCCATCTGGAGAAGGCTCATCTAAAATTCATCACGAGTGCTGAGGTTTATGCGTATATTTGGGAAAAGGTCTTGACATTAATGTAGACTGACATTTCTTTTCTTCTTGCTTGTCACTTTTTAAAACCCTGGTGCTACACAGAAGACAAAGTCAACGTGAGCCTGTGAGACAAAAAGAGAAGCAGATGTTGTCATTCTGCCATTATTTTGTAGACACAACCTCCACAGTCGTGTTGTAGGTCAAACCATCTGTTGTTTGTAGTTGTAGCATGTTAGCATGTATCCTCTCCTGTACATGTTGTGGCCTCTGAAGGGTAACTACTTCTGCTTCCCAAAATAGACAAGGGTCTGCTAAGTTTACTGACATTCATTTCTATAAATAAGCCTTGTGGAAACCCAGTGATGCAGTTATCATTGCTGGTGTGAAATGGCTTTACTAAGCACATGGATTTAAAATATCACTGTGGAGTAGATTTATCTTTAGTTTGGAGCCATCATAAGGTTATTTAAATGGCTGGAACATGCATGAGTGACATTGTGCTAAACAAGGATAGCAGTGCACTGTGGTTTCAGGTCCTTTCCTGCGTCATCATGAGGTGAAATGCAGGTGAAATCCAAGGCAAACTGTCAGGCCTCGGAGATTAATCTGCACTCTTTTTATCAGTCTGTTCACAGAGCCAAATGTTTGAAAACTTGAAACTGAAACTTACAACTGACACATGAGTCATAGTATAATTTAGAGCTGTCACAATATCACAACTGTAAACTCAGACAGGATACTGATAAAAAAAGGAGATTGATACCCGTTTGATACCATGGCAGAAAAAATACTACGCAAGGCCTACGCACAAAAAAATAATGCCTTGTTTTTAATTATAAAAACATGGAGGAAAAGTCAAGGACATTGTTTAAATTGCACAAAAACATAAAAAATATTCCAGTATTGAAATGTTTCGAGTGTTTTTTCTACATTTAAGACAGTATATGAGTTCATCTGCAATCAAAAACAAGAAAAAGTCTAATTTTAGGTGCCCAAGACCTTGAATGCAGTGTGAGTCTCAAATCTAGCATGTTTCAGATTAAGGCCCTGTCCACACGGAGATGAAAACGAAATATTGCCGTTTTGTTTTGAAAAAGTTTTCTGTAAAGACAGGATCGTTTCAGGAAATTTCGTAAACACGGATCCACTGAAAATGCTGTAATGCATATGCCAAGCCTGTACGTGGCGCTGTAATGCTGCCATGGAAATGCACCAAAAGAGAGAAGAAGATCACAGAAAACTGACACAAACTTTCTTCTAGTTGTCCTCCTGGTTGTTCACTGCGTTGGATTTAAAAACATATGGTGTATGCATTTTGTGGTATTGGTAAAAGAGCATATGATAACCACAACACCAAAAATAGAAAACCTAGGCAACCAATACTAGGTACATTGTTTTTTTCTTCTGTTTTCAAAAGTTGCTGGCAAAGTCTGACGAACTGTCTACATTGTTAAAAAAGGGCAAAATCAATCAGTGATTGATTTGATGCTGATTCGTTGCTTACGATATGCAATTTAATCTGTGAAGGAGTTTATTTGGACTTTTTGATGGATTCATTCCTCTTCCACTCATTCCAGTCTACACGCTTTTTAAAGGTTTTGTCAATGCTATAGATCATTAACAAAAACAGATTGAATCATATTAAAACAGACTGTATTGTTAAAGTATTGAAGAGATGTTGACTTTCAGAGGGCTTCTTACCATTGTTGCTTGTAGAAAGTTGACCTCCTCTTCCCTCAGTAGCCATTAGGTCTGTTTTGAATAGGTGTGTGAGCTCAATATTTACTTCTTTTTAAAGAAATGTCTCCAAGAAAACACAAAGACAATGTCAAGGACTCCTGTCCTGGCTTTAGCAGCTCTAGATCAGTGATGTTCCTAGGTGAATTATTTCACATTTGTTTGAATGCAAAATATAATTAAGTTAAGTTGACTTGTCTAAAGTCAAGAAAACACATTCTGTGAAAAAGCTTCACACTGTTTCGGTGCACAGTTGGTTTACAGAATGTGGCTTATGTTAGCCGTGCTAGCACCACTGGCCTTCGGTCCTCTTTGCAGGTTAACGTCCACATTCCTGTGCTTAATATCATCACTGCTTTAATTCTAAGTATAACCTGTCTCAGTCTAATGTGTACGTTGACTTGGAAACAGCACATCTTAAACTTGACACAAAAATGCAGAATGTTTGTATTGAAGTGAAACTGAGTGTCTCTGCTGCCCTCCGTCAAAGTGTCTCCTCCTGTGGTCTGTTCAATTCACTGGTCAGCAAAAACAATGATTAAGTCCATTTATCATCTCGTTAAAACGTACATGTCAGCATTAGTGTCTGTTACAGACAGACAATAAACACTGCATGCTGTCTGATATATGCTCCTATGTAAATTACACAGCACAGACCGGACCAGGTGAGTCATGTTAATAGTTATCATCATGAATAAATCCAAATAATGATCTGAAGATAATTTGCAGGCTATATGATGCGAGTATTGGGCTGTGATCACTGAAATTATGTGGTTAAAAGCAGGTGCATGCTGGTTGTCTGAGTCAGTTCTTACTTTAGCACACATAACGAGGTTGAAAATAATAATGCTCCATACAGCGTGTTATGTTGATTTTAAGATTATTCAGAATACCAAATGGAACCTGTCACAGATTTTATTGACTGTCATTGTAGGCCTTAACTGATAAAAAATATTGAGAATGATCTAAACTGACTGGTAAATCTGGTGCTTGACTTCAACCATTTAGCTGGTTTATCATGCACATCCCTTCTCATCATACCCTATTAAAAGATGAGTTCACATCATATTCTCCTTCACCATTGTTGTTCACCAAACTGATATTGAAAGTCCCGCCCCTTCTTGATTTTTATTGGTCCATGAAGGAGATGAATTGTCAAGTGCAGTGCTCATCCAGAAGTTGAACTTTTTTTTAACTGGTAGCACTGGGAGCAGAGAAAACAAAAGAGCTGACACCGAGGTGCTTTGCCCTCGGGACACCGAAGCAGAAAACCCTCGACTACCTTGGTTTTGTATTGAAAGATGACACTGCCAGCAGAAAAAAAGCCCCATCTGTAGACACAGATCAGTCTTAACCTACTTGTTAGATTAATTTCATTATCTAAGATCAAAGTCTAGACATTTTTGAAAAAGCAGTTATTTCTGATAGTCACACGCTTCATATCTACAGACTAACTATACAGCAGCGCTATCAAGAAGATCTCAAGCTGCAGTTTTGAACTCTGAAGAATGCCACACATTTCTTTGTTTTTTTGTTTTTTTTTTTTGACTTTGTGAACACTTTGGTGTAACTTTTCTGAGAAGTTGCTCTGCTTGACTTTTCTGTTGACACAAAAGGAAGATATATCTCTGAGGATGAATGATGCTGATACTGATGATCACAGATTCTTGCATATTTTAGTTTAATTTCCTCTTAATCTCACCTTTACTCCCTGTCAACCTAATTTTATTTCCTTGCCCCCTGCCTGTTTTTAATCATTACTGTCTTCCTCACTTTATTGATTTTATGTCTTCATTGCTTCCCCTTTTGTTTACCTCTGTTATAATATTTATCAATTTTACTACTTTTACATTTTTAGAGCTTGTTTTACCCTGTTTTAATATCTGTTTTTGCCCTCTTATTTAGGCTTACATTTTACTGTTTCTCTTTTAATTTCTTATGTCGTTAATTTTGGTCCTCTCGGTCTCAGCCTGTGTAGCTGGGTTCCTGCATTGCCTGGGTTCCTATCATTTTATGGTACTGATGTCTGTGTCTTGCCTGCATCCCGATGATGTTCATGATGTCTTAGTTGTGCAGTATGGTTCATGTCTGCACTCTGATTGATGTCTGTGATGTCTTAGTTTGCATGGCATCACAGGTCATCTGGGTTTTGATCTATATTGTTGCTCTTTGTCGATGTAGATGAATTATTATCTGTCTACATATCACGTTCTTCTTGTCTTCTGTCTGGGTTGTTGCTTTGTTTTTGTACTTTTTTCTGTACATGTCAAAGCACTTTGTAAACCCATGTTTTTAAAAGTGCTATTCAAATAAATTATTATTATTATTATTATTATTATTATTATTATGGTCACAAAGATGACCACCAACGCTCTAAGTACCTTTAAAGTGAGTTGGGCTCAGTCTACATTATATGCTGAATAGTACAGAACAATTTAAAGGAAAATAACATGCTATTGGATTTTGTGCTTGTTAGAAATTTTGATACTTTGATAGTTAATAACATTTTTTTAAAATGATTGATCGAAGAGGTTTACATGGATCAAAAACTTCTGGCTAACTCCTACAGGGTGCCTACACTGCAATAAAAGCAGTTGTCAATGTTTCACCAGATTTTAGTCCTGGAAAATTGTTAAAAACAAAGTAGGTTTAGGCTAATGATAGAAAGAGGGCTGTCAATATATCAATCTTCGATATAATTCTTATAAATCCAATAATAGCAATACCTGTTTTGATACCACAACATCAAAACTGAATACCTAGACAACTAATATTGGGTAATCTTTTGTTTTAATCACTTAAAATTGCAGGGAAAAGTTCCCATAATGAAACCACAACAATGTTTTTGTGCAATTTCGACATTGTGGTGGAGTATTGGGTATATATATATAATATAAATGCCAAGGGCATCCTAGTTTTATTTCAAAGTTTAAAATCCTGGTAGTGTCACATCCCTGCTGGGCATTTAGCTTGAAGCCATTGACTCTATGTAAGTGTTAAAGCCTAGAGTCACAGGATCTTCCCTTCAAAATGGAGCTTTTGCCATGTAATCAGTCTTATCACAACTGTGTGTACTCTGACCCAGAGTAAATGAAAGGTAGTGTCCGTCCTCTAAAGTCCATCTCTTTGTGTGGAGCTGTACAAGCGACTGTGGTTTTGAAATTTGTTACGAAAGCCGAGCTGTGTGGCAGAAATTTTCTGAATTGCTTAACAGTTTTAACCTGGTTTCTTTTGGGTTGTCTGAACAGAAAAAGGCTCAAAGTTTTATAACCTGCTGTTCATTGAAGAGCCTGTAATCACCGAGACGTTGGTGACTTTGATTTTACAGGCCATTTTACAGCAGAGGTTTAAAGCAGTGGAAGAGGTTGGAGAATTCGATGATTGGCAGAATGAGGAAGTTGGCAGTTTTGGTTCATTTGAAGAGAATGTGCTGCCATAATTAGGTGGCTGTGTGCGTATTGCAGTGTTTTTACACTTGCAAAGTGGGAAACGGTTGAATATAAATCAGCATATCATTAAGGCAATTAATGTAGAAGACTAGCTAATTTTAATGTCTAAGATTTTCTACAAAAGAAAGCATTTTTTAAAAGAAAATCTTGACTTCTTAGTACTTTGCATGGGACAGAGTATTGATCAGTCTATCAGCTCTTACTTCTGGTGCTGACCTATCTTGTGCTGGTTGACTTGAATGATTGAAACGGCACATGTTTCATCACCTGCTCACCCCTGTGTGTTTGTGTTTGTCTGTCTGTGTTTGTGAAGGAGGGGTATTCCCCTGAGCGTGCCTTCTTCTGTTGTCTCGAGTCTGTGACATTCTGCTAATCAAACATAGGTGGGAGCTCTGAATTTGAGGTGTTAATGCCTGCTGAGTTTACACCCACGTGTTGCCTCCCTGTTTTAGTTTCTCTGCTCATCATCAGCTTGTTTTTGGTTAGATTTTACATAATTCATCCAATGTCTCCAAAAAATGAGGGCGCAGCCTATGGCTGGGGAATATATGATAAAGTTTCTAAGCTATATCTATCAATGTATCTTCAAAGAAATGTAGAGTTAGACTTGCACTAATAAAGTCTATGCTGATGGGGTTTTTTTTTTTTTTCAAAATACAAAATAAAAACAACGCCAGGCCTGGTTCTCAGTGTAAAGCTTGTTTACCACTATCAGTTATATGCTTGTGGACTATGAGATCATTTTTTTAAATGCTTAGTCTAAATGGGGAATTATTATTTTATTCAAATTAGGAGCATTCGTGTTATCAGGAAAAGTCTGATGATATTGTTATGTGGTTAATACCACCAATAATAAAAGTCCCAGATGTCCAGTATTTAGGAATTTATTACAGGCCTACTCCTGCACACTGATTTAAGTGGAGCTCACTTTGCAAGACAATGATGCTGATTTTCAGCCTGATTTCCCCCTTTGACTAAATTTATCAAAGGCTCAATTATCTAATGGTTCTTAAGAATATCTGGACAGATTTTCATGTTATGTGTTGTGTGTAAAAAATATATATAATTTCTGCATTGAAATATCTATCAATTTAAAAAAGGGACCATCCTGCTGTTATTTTTTTTAATTTTAGGTCTTACAGTATCTCATAAATTTCAAATACAGAGATATTCTTTTTTTTTTTAATTGTAAAGGGACGTGTCTTTTTATGGAGGCTGCCTCAGGTTCACACTGAATGGGGTACAAGGAGGCACATGCAATCTAGTACTGCTTCCAGAGCACATGTGCATTCTGGGACCACTTCCAGCATGACCAGGAAGTTCCTTTTTCAGTGCATTTCTCCCTCAGTGTAAGAAATTTATGATTGAAAAAAAACCTTGGCTTTCTGTTTAGTAAATATGCCTTTACATGGTGCCATTTTTATTGAACAGAGTCTTTAATTCAGACAAGAAGTAAACAGCAGAGATGGGCAGTGCTGGTCTGGACTCACCATGTTGTGTTATTGTTTTGAATGAGAGCCCCCTAGTGGCAGAATTTTACATACTGTGCATTTGATCTGAGCCCCCCCCCCCCCCGATCTTAAATATTAAACATGTTCAGTATTTATGATCAGAAATCCTGTTCTGTGGAGGGAACACAGAGAACAGCTGAGCAGACACTCTTTGGAAGTCACATGGAACAGAACGATAGCCAGTCAGGAAGCAAGCTGACTGAATGAGGAAGCACAACAAACACAGCCATGGCAACAATAGTGAATGTGAAGCATAATCTTAGATAAACGTCAGAAATGGATGACCAACTTGTTCATTTGGAGCAACAACACAACATGATTTGTAAAATGTACCACAATGCAACTCACAAAAGGAGGACCTGGACTGAAGTTACTTCCATAATGAATATAGAAAGTGGTCAACACCTAGCCACATTTAGCTTGTTTGCTCTAAAGTTGCATTTGACCCTGTAAGATTTCGAGATTTGAGAGAGTGGGCTTTGGTTGTTGGTGAATAAATATGTTAGTGTGTGGTGCGTTGTGTTTGTCATCTCGTTATACACCCACCCTTCCATCAATTTCTACACCACTTATCCCGTTTGGGGTCGCGGGGGACTGAAGTCTCTTCCAGCTATCATTGCATTAGAGGCAGGGTTCACCCTGGACTGGTCGCCAGTCAATCACAGAGCACCCTACTCTATACAAATAAAACTGTTCTGTCATTTGTTGTCCTGTGTGGCGTCACATTTTTAAATCATATTAAGATTTAAAACAAAAGTATGTGCCAGGCTTTAATTGCACAATATGTTGTCAACATTTGGAAACATTTGAAACTGACTTTGCAGATCAGAAGTTGGAATATTTGGAAATGTGGTTGCTGAGTAATTTTTCCCATTTGAACCCACTTTTTTAAATATTGCAAATGTATTTGTGCAAAGTACATTTTCGTTTTATTTATTTAACCAGGTAAAACCCATTGAGATCAAGATCTCTTTGACAAGGGTGACCTGGCCAAGAGGTCAGCAGCACATGTCATACTTAATAATACATTTCAGTCAATAAGTTAAAAACAGACAATAATTTGGAAAGCGTGTAGGTAAATGACAGATAAAGTGCTGGAAAAAAACGACTCACAATAGCAAGTTCATAAACACAGGCACTGTTCCATGGACTCAAAATGTCTGTCATTTAAGACGGAACGAAAGGCTCCAAGTGAAATGAGTTCAGACAGTTTCAAATCTGGAGAGTTTTGCGTGCAGAGGGGGCAGCAAAACTGAACACTTTTTCCCCCAACTCAGTTCTGACATGAGAAACAAGCAGATGAGCAATGTCACTTGAGCGCAAGGCATAAAGCCTCCCAGTTCTTCCATGGTATATGGTGCTTTCTTTCTCTCTCTGCCAAAAATTTGACTGGAGATCCTTTATTTTTTTCTACATTGTGATACTGACATGAACTCAGGGTGTTTAAGAGTAAACATTTTGACAACCTTAAAGTACTGAAATATTGCCATGTTTGACAGTGTACAGCAACTCATAATATGGTTTGATTTTGAGTCATATCAAAGTTTAAAAAACCTGGTATTGAGATAACTACTAGTTTTTTTTTTTTAGCAGATTAATATCATATATCAACATTTAGCTGAAATATTTCTAAACATGAATTTTGGTCTTGTGTCGACCAGCCCTGTTACAATAATCTATTTTTATCCCATGAGCTTTCCACTCAAGTGGTTTCACAATTACACAAACTGAGGTTAACCTACTGTTAATGCCATGACAACAAAAACAAGACAGAACCAGATTAAATTTAGGTCAGGAAATCTAAAAATACACAGTCTTAGTTTCTGACATTCTTTTAAAACATAAATACAGGTTTTTGCAGACTGCCTATAATGGAAAACTCTGCTCTTCCCTTGTCGTCTGCTTTTATTTTTCCACATGTCTTGATTGGTCAGTCTGTTATGCCCTTATAACGAGCAGCCCCCCTCTCCATCTCCTCCCTGCCCCTCTTTACCCCCCAACTCTCCCTGAGTGCGTCTCATTGGTAACAAGTTGAACTCAAGATGCAGCTTGTTAAGCCCCGCCTCCTCGACGGCAGCACTGATGTAACAGTTTCCTCGATTAAGTGAAAGGAAGAGGGAAGCACGGCAGTGTCCTCTGTCACAATGCCTCTTTGTCTCATCACCACAGGCTGAATTAACGAGCTGTTTCCTTTTCTTAACCCATGTTCTGTTTGCTTCTTTTAAACAAACAGTGATACAGAGGTAGGCTTTATTTACCCTCTGACTTTTGATGTTTTTTTAGATTCATGCACATACAACATGCTGTTCATATCATGCAAAAGTAGTACTGATTGGTGAAGAGCAATATGTCCATTTTTCTAAACTTTGTGATTTTGATTCAATCCAAAAAAATCCCTCTTTTGATGATCTGAATGGATTTTCATGGGCTTATTTTTATAGCAGAGTATGATAGAAGGTCAACTTGTTGGTTGACTAGGTGGTTGACTTGTTCTGAAAAAGAGAAGACAACACACTTTGCTGTCTCGATGAGCTTAAGAGGTTGTATGACCTGTAAATTACCCCACTGTGTGCACCATGGTTTTGCACCCTCATCCACTGGATCTGTTCATGAAGCACAACATAACGGGATGACAGCATGACAGAAAAACTGCATATTCATGCAGGAATTGCAGGATAACACAATAATGACCAAGTACAAAGCAAGTAATGTAGATAATGGATTAACTTGCCCCTCTAAGTTTGATTTGCTGTTCAATTTGATATTATTCCATTATTTTTCTGCTTCTACCATGCATGAGCTTATTAGGTACTTGAAAGACTTTTGTTTTCCAAAGAAGTTTGTGTGAGGTTTAAAAAAAAATCCAGTGGTTTTCCACATCAGAAACAAACTTTTCAACATCTATGACATTGTAGTTTCTCTGTGACCCTCTGACTGACCGAAGCCCTGTGGCTTGTGCCAGCAGTTGTGACATAATATTGACAAAGTGATGAGATTCATAGTTAGAAGTCCAAACTTTGTGTTTCATTTTTAAATTGGCCGGATTCTCTGAGTGTTGTCCTTCCTCCATTGTGGGTAGATCTGCTTTACATGGATTGATGCATGTTGGCAGTGGGCTCCGTTGAAAATAGACTGGACACATACCTGAGTGGAAAGTGGAGTGGCACTTCTTGCATGCACAGAAGATTGATGACGATGGGCCGTGTGCTGTGAAGTTACAAAGACTGACTTGAAAGGGTGTGATCTGCTTTGCAGTACTCAGAGCATTCAGAGCACTTCACAGACAGAGTATGTGGAATTTGAGGGTGACTGTTAACTTGGGTGAAAGTTGAGTCCCTGTCCTTCTCCTGTTGCCCTCCTCTGTCCAACAGCAGAGCCCTTTAACCCAGTGGTTCTAAACTGGTTTAGTGCCAGGACCCACCACCAACTCCTTAATGACAATCACTGCCCAGTTATAACAAAATGTTTCTAATGAAAAATGTGACATTTTGGACTTTAAATGGAACAAAAATGTAATGGGACAAAGAGCAATTTCCTTTCAAATAAAACCATATCAAAGACTTTTTGATACAGCTTTATCAATTGCCTATAAATTCACCCCCTTGGATATTTTACCCTTTTATTGATTTTATAAATCCATCATGGTCAATAAAATAAGGCTTTTTTGACAAAAAAAAAATACAACAAAACCTCTTTAATGGGTGAAAACAAATGTCTAAAAAGTAATGCCAATTAAACAAAAACTATGTGAGTTAAAATGAGTGACTGCATAAATAATCACACCCTTCAAATCAGTATTTATTAGATGCATCTTTGGCTGCAATCACAGCACTGAGTCTGTGTGGATACGTCTCAGTCAGGCTTATCTGGGCACTGCAATTTTACTCTAGTCTCCTGTGCACAACTGCTCAAACTCTGTCAGGTTGTATAGGGATCAGGCATGAACAGACCTTTTAAGTTCAGACACAGATTCTCTTTTGGATTGAGGTCTGGGCTTTGACTCGGCTACTCCAGAGCATTAACCTGGTTGTCTTTAAACCATCTCTGTGTAGCTTTCACTGTAATGCTTTGGCTCTTTGTCTTGCTGGAAAATAAATCTTTTTCACCAGCCATAGTTCTCTTGCAGACTGAATAAGATTTCCCTCTAGAATTTTTGTATATTTTGCGACATTTATTTACCCTCTGTCTTTACAAGCCTTCCAGGACTGGCTGCCCAGAAGCATCCCCACAGCATGATGCTGCTGCCACCATGCTTCACAGTGGGGATGGTGTGTTTGTGGTGTTGTGCATTGTTTAGAGTCTGCCAAACATAGTGTGTTGCCTGAGATTTCTTCAACAGTGGCTTTGTCTTTGCCATGCTGCTATAAAGCCCATAAAAGCACATGTGCCATATTCCTTCTATTTCTTGATGATGGAAGGATGGGGATGTTCAGTGCCTTGGAATTTTTTTTGCATCCATCCTCTGACTTATACTCTTTAACAATCTTTTAGTTGCTTGGAGGTTTTTGACTTCATGGTGTAATGGTGTATTTAGCTATATAAAGTACATACACTTTTACAAACAAACCAGATGGATATTGATTTAAATGTGTTTCTTTTGTTTGAGTAAAAATCCCCCATGCCTGGCAGTATGCAGGTCACCACCCCTGAGACTGATGTTCCTACTGTATGTTCATTGTTTGCTTGGCATGCTTTAGTTGATTTACACTCATCAGACCTTTAAGTAAATACTTCCAGACCTTCAGAGTGAGATACCTCAGTCTGTATTCACTTTATTTTCTTGTGTCTTTATGCCAGTCCTGTTTTCCCACTTCATTTAACATGGACAACTATTATAGATTCCTGTTGCCTTGATTAAAAATAAAGGCTTTTCTGCAGGGCCCTACGGCCTTCACTCAAAATTTCATCTGCAAACACTTGCAGCATTTACATGGAAAGTAATCTCATCCAGAGCACATTCCTGGAAGGGCTTATGTTGAAACTTCAGCTGAACTGTAAAAAGGACATTTATTGTGCCCTTTAAAACAAAGAAACACTATTAAATTGCTTTTTTCGTTGTTTGTTGCAAGGATTTGGAGAATTATTCTGGTTTTAAAAGATGTTTTTTTTGTGTTTAAAAGTACATGAAGTTGTTGTGTATGTTGTTTGTCCACTGAACTCTGAGCCACATGACTAAAGAGATAAGGTTTCACTGTTGGCTGAGAGCTGGCATGTACTTTACAGGCCTCCCTTAACAGTTCAGTTGTCTGTGTTTGAGTTTAAAACCACTGTGTGAAGTTAAAGCCCCTGATGATCAACACAATCATTATCACCCATTGTCTTGTTTGCTCATTTTGTCCCCGGACTGTTTGGTGATTGCATCAGTCAATTCATTAGATTCTGCTCGGGTGTTTGTCAGCAGTCTGTAAGCTACACGCTGCTGGAATTCATAGATTGCCAAAGTAAACGCTGCTGCTTCAATAATCGCTACCTCTCCCGGCCTCTCGTAGCTCAGAGTCTACCACTCTGGCGTGGAGCGGGCCGGACTGTCTCTGTGTGAAGTCTGAAATTGTTTTCTGAAAATGAACTTCCTCAACAGGCAGGAGGTGTTTCCTTCCCTCCCAGTCCGCTGTTTGAAAGCTGTGAGGTGAATACTGAGCGCTGCAGAAACATGACTAGAGCAAAAACAACTGCTCCTTTGTGCGAGCCGAGTGTGGGGCCAAACTTAAAGCTTTGTGTGAGCTTTTTTCTTTACTAGGTTATTTTAAGCCATTCAGAAGTTCTATTTAGAAAAGTATCATGTCATCTATGGTCTAAATAGCCTTGGATGCTCCGTTTACTGTGACATAATTTCACTCTCCCATGAACAAGACAGCTACTTGGCTACCTCTCTCTGGAAAACCCTCTCTCTCTCTCCCCCACTCTAACTCACTCCCCCTTTGTCTCATTCACATTTTTAGAGCTGCAGCCAGACTGGGTAGTCACCTAAATATCAGTTAGGGTTTCAAATAACAGCCTTCGCCGTGGGGCTTTGCGACACACCTTTGTGTATCTATTACAGAAGTGTAACTGGTTTATGTCAACTGGTTTATTTCATGTGAAATGGGAGTGGCAAACGAACTCCGTCACATCTAAATTTTGCTGAAATACTCAACCAGAAATAGCAAGCTGAATATGACTTTGTTGCTTGGGTGATGATCTTTGTGCTGCATTGAATGGCTGTCATAAAGAAGGCCTTAATATCACTTAGTGCCGTGACATCCAGGTTGGCTGTGGCCTTTCCCACTGCTCTTTGTCAGACAGGTTTGTGGAGAACAGCAGCAGACTGCTGGCCTCAGCATTTTCCGCCTGTATTGATCTCCCCACATTAGCTCTCTCTTCATGCACAGACATGAGCACAATTGCTTCCCTTACAACATCGGCTGCCGTGGCAACTGAGTCCTGATCGTGAGACTGGCTCCCAGAGAACATCTCAAACCTCTTCAGCTGGTGATGTTATCAACTCCTGTTAGACTGGGCGATATGGACCTAAAATCAAATCCAGATATTTTTGGCTGAATGGTAACACACACCCAATGTGTTTTTATTTCTCCAAAGAAGTAAATGTTTGCCACAATATCAGAGTTAAAGATTTTGATATGATTTTGGTATAAATCAAACAATGCATGAGCCAGTTTTTCAGAATCAGATTGAGACATGGATGATCTAAGTTTGGAAATGTTTTTAAGGTGGTAAGACTGTTTTGGTAATGGCGATTATATGACGTTGAAAGTGTAGATTTGTGTCAATGATAACACCAAGATTTCTGACATAATCACTTCACTTAAAAGGAAATGAAGATAAAACCGATAGATATTCCTGTCTCTGTTTTTGTGGAGCTATAATCAGGATTTCAGTTTTGTCTTTGTGAAGCTGTAGAAAGTTCTGTGACTCCGGTGTTTTTATTTCATCAATGCATTTACTGGTGAGGAGAGAGAATTTAAGCGAAAAGAGAGAGCCATGTCGAAATTGCGCTAATACAATTGCAACCTTTAGAAAAAGTGAGTGTAACCAGAAAGGAGCGTTCCCTTCTGCAGTTCCATCAACTTTTCTGTCACTTTTCTGAATGTTGTCAACTGATTTGTGCAATTTAGATCATGTGCAGGAGTTTAATTCAATATTGCACTCACCAATGGCCAGATGAAGCCAGAAAAAAACATTATTTTAATGTAACATCGATTGATGTAATTAGCATTGTCTTACCCTTAATTATATTTAAAAATCTATCGACTTACCTTGAAATCCTAGCATATTCCTCAACCCTTTACATTCCCCTGGACATATCTGACACATCAATGGCTTGATTTTCCACTTACAGCCATCTCCATATGTCTTTGTGTATTTTTGAATAGGCTAAGTGCTTAACAGGATAAAAGAGCAGTTTGAAACAGGGGGGGTATGTGGCTTGGCACCTGCTGTTAGTGGCTGCCTGTTTGCACATGAATATGATGAAGCTGGCGGTGTGCGAGGCTATTTTAACTTGCAGATGAGCCATCAGGTCAGCACCATTGCAGCTTTGGTGTATTTTCAAGGATGAGCTGCAGTCAACAGGCCAGCGCGCCTTATTAGCTCCCTCTCCCCTCTCCGCTCTTTACACACTAGTGTCCCATTATTCACCGCATTCCCAGCCGCCTCTCTTTGATGCCTTTTCATAAGAGCAATGATAACTGCGATCATTGCAACAACAGTGGTAATTGACCAGCTGCAGTCATAGTAAAACACTTCCTGTGTTTGGCTGCAGCTTTCCCAGGCGTCCACCCTGCCTCCGTTGATATTCAAATTGCCGGTCTTCTGGAGGACCCACTTAAAGGAGGATAAGCGCTCTTTGGCACCCAAGGGCCCAGCTGAGAGGTCGGGGCTGTGAAGATGGACTGGGGTGGAGCTCTCTTGTGCTTTGAGGTTAACCAGCAACCTGACATCTTACCCAGACTGGGACTTCTTCTCATCTCCCGACACTGAATAAAGTATACAGGCAAGCTAGTCACGACCTGTGGAGGAAGAAAGGAGAACATTATGGAGTGTTTATGGCCAACCTCTGGTCCATAAAACACTTTGGCTATGCCTTTTGATCAAACAAAGGCCGAATTCAGGCACAAGGCCTTTTTGCCACACCTGTGTTGGCTTGTTGTTTGCTGTGACCTAAATGGTTGTCATCCACATGTATGAAGTAACAAAGTAACGGACTTAAACACCTGAATAACAGCGTTACGTAGGACTCAAAAGAACTTCCTGGCTCAGCTAGCCTCTTAACTCAATACAAGACTCCTCTAGACTCTTGTCTCTCATCATCTGGCTAGACGGCACTAGGAGTTCTGCATTACTAAGTAATTTGTGTAAAATCTAGGAGTGGTACTCAGTGTATGTAGACATTTTCTGATGATAATTGTATTGTAGAGGTCTATTTAGAGTTGCAAAGTGCTAACTTTCCTCTTTTCCTGTTCATTCCTTGTGGCTGTCTCCCACCTACTGACCCCCAACGGACATTCATGATCGCATGATTGCCAACGACCAATAACATTAAAAGCATTAAAATACATTAAACAGACATTAAAAGTGAATATGTAAAATACAAGGTAAGAAGAATAAAAGAAAATGGCATCAACAAAATGAGAAATAAGAGCAATAAAATTGCCTGAATTGACACTTTTAAGAGAAAAAACACCAAGAAGATGGCCAATGACATTAAGGAGCACTTTTTAATTGTGAAGGAAACTGTGTAATCAAACGGAGGATATAACTATAAGGAAATGTTCACTATTCTTATCATTTCTACCAAAAGTAAAGCGTAGTGTTTCTAAGAAACCTTCAAAGCTGTAAATTTGTCATATTTCACCATTCACCACACAACCAGTAAGCTGTTAACCTGTTAGCACGAATGTGTGTAGACAATGTATAATTTTTTAAAGATTTCTTTTTCGGCTTTTATACCTTCATTGATAGAGGAGGACAGTGGATAGAATTAGAAACGGGGATGAGAGAGCTGGGGCGAGACATGCAAGAAAGTGTCACAGGCCAGATTCGAACCCAGGGCTGACTGCGTACGTGGTGTGCCCCTTAAACCACTAGACCACTTGTGCCCCAGACAATGTATATTTTCATCCATGCCCATGTGACAATGCTTTTGTTGCCTGTAATGTCCATTTCTGAAAGCTGTGAGTCTAGTCACTGAAAGACATTAAGTGACAGAGTTGAGCAGTGAAACACTCAGGCTGTGGGTCTGTACTTCACAACTTCGCAGCAGTAAGGGCCTGTGTCCACAGCCAGCTTTCTCAGCGCAGGCAGCACCAATTACCTCATTTTCAAAGCGCTTCTCACCAGCGTTCATTGTTGCTCCATTACAAAAAATGAATCCTTCTTTCCTTGTTAGAATCTGATGTTGATTTTTAAATAGTTCTCTATGCTTCATATTTCTGTATTTTAAGGATATATATATCATATATCATATGTATATATCATACAGAAGATGCAGACAATGTAAAGGAATCTCTCCTGACACCAGCAGCAGCTGCAGACCTGAAAACTCCCCTTAAAAAACACGAGGAAAGATGAGTCTGATCGGTTTCTACTCCACTATTGTCCGAAGTCCTGCCCCTTCTTCATTTGATTGGCAGGTGAGGGAGAAGTGACATTAATGAGCGCAGTGTTATTCCATTAATCGCTCAAAACGCAGTGACATAATCAGCTGTTGCTGAGGGCGTTTTTTTCTGCCCAGGGAGCTGAGTGCTCAAAATAGTGGACTACATTGGTTTTATATTAAAAATAAGCGCTACCAGAACTGAAAAAAGCCACTATGGACACCACCCTCATCGTTACATTGGCTGGCAGGATAACAAACTCAACATGGAGGAATCAACTGGCACCCAAACATCTATACAGCTGTAGAAGCAGCACATAACGGACTTGCTGACTCGGCACAATAGAAAGAATGACTATTTGAGCATTTTTCCCACTCGTCTTTCATACCCGTGTGTTGCACATCCATATTCAATAGTAGTCTTAAAAGGCAGCGTATGTTTGGGTTGTGGTCTCAGTGAGCGTAATTTAGAAATAACTCTTGGAAATATAAATGATTTCATCCTCCAGGCCTTCAGACTAGTCCGTCTGCATGCGCTCTCTTCTTTTTTTGAATTCATTCAGAGTAGGAACCTGTCATGTTGAAGAATATCTTTTTGTGTTTTGGTCTCTTGAGCAGTGACTTTCTTTTAACACAAATGGGCAGTTCTCTCGCTGGCTGACACATCTGATTGCTCTACTTTGCTGAGAGCTGTGATTCATCCTAGACTGAGGATAACTTACATAGCCCACCTCACTGAGTCTCTCTCTCCCTCTCTTGGTCTCTTGTTCACTCTCTTCTGACAAGCTCTGTCCTTCCATAAAAGGATTTCCCTATTGTTATGTCCCTTCCTTTGCACACTGATCCTGTCCCTTTGCCTTTGGCCTGGAAAGCTCTGTGACTTCCTTTTTTTTGGTGTTCAAAATCACAGAAGTACACACAGTAGACGGCGATCATTTCAGTGATGCTGACACATAAAATGAAGACAATAGAGAGGTAGAATTCAGGACAGAATGTAGCTCACATGACGTCATCTATAGAGCAGACAGGAAGTGCTTTAAAGTCTGAATAAATCATGATGTTAGATTTAGAAGTCACGCTACACAAAACACGATCCGTCTGCTATATGTTTATCCCCCTCATTGAGAGTGGAGTGGTCATTTTGTAAATGCACTAATGCCTCCTTCTTCCCCCTCATGTCCTCATTGACAAACTGATTTATGTGCGTGTGTGTGAGTACACTCCCTCTCCTGTCTCACCCACTGTGCAAACACTCTCGAGGTTGACCCAATTCTTATCTTATCGCAGAAATAAAAAGATATCCGCCTCTCTGTGTGCCTTTTACCTCTCAAACCCTCCAACCTTTGTCCCCTCTTCATCCAGATCCAGAACAGTGGTCGTCTGTAGCAGGCAGAGGCAGCCGCCATGGATTACTTACTCTCTTTTTGTATCTCTAGAGCTTGTTTGCTGGATTTCTGCTCTTAATTGAGGGGATGGCTTGTTTGTCATGGTGACACTGAGGACATAAAGCTTGTTGTGAGCTGAGCTTAAAAGGGATCTCTTTGTGCTCTTAGCCTCACAAGCTACTTTTTGAAGAGACCGGAGCTAGATTTTTATGCTTTAAGATAGTTTTGGTTTTAATCAGGTTAATGGGACAAATGTACACTATGTGGACAAAAGTATTCAGCCACATGCCATTACACAAAAAAGGACTGTAATGACATTGTATTCAAATGCATGCACTTTGATATAGAGTTTTTCCTCTTTTGCAGCTACAACAACCTCTACTCTTCTTCGAAGGCCTTCCATAAGATCTTGGAGATCTTGTTTCTGTGGGAATTTGTGCCCATTTATTCTATAGAGCATTTATGAGATCAGGCTCTGGTGTTGGACTAGAATGCTTGGCTCACAATCTCCAGTTCATCCCAAAGGTGCTCAGTAGGGTTGAGGTCAGGGTTCTGTGCAGGCCAGTCAAGTTCCTTCATACTCAGCTCATCAAACCATGCCTTTATAGTCCTTTACTGCCCAAAATGTCTTGGTATGCTGAAGCATTAACATTGCCTTTCACTGGAGATAAAGGGCCTAGCCCAAACCTCACAGTTGGCAAGATACTGTCAGACAGGTAACGTTCTCCTGGCATCCGCCAAACCCAGACTCACCTATCTGACTGTCAAACAGAGAAGGCTGATTCGATTTGTCACCCCACAGAACATGTTTCCATGCAGTCGTTGACCCTGCTCTGTGATTTCACATGACCCTCCACTTTGTGGCTGAGTTGCTGTTGTTCCTAAACGCTTCCACTTTCCAATAATATCTCTAAAGTTGACAGTGGAATATCCAGCAGGGATGAAATTTCACAAACTGTCTTATTGCAAAGGTTGCATCCATCACAGTATCATCAAAACGAGTTTCAAGGAGTTTTTAGTGTTTTTAACTTTGAGAAAATATCAGTATAAAAAAGAATGGATCATAAAATTCTGAATAGGTGAGGGTTTAATACAAAGGAAAAGTCTCTCAAGGGATTCACAATATTTGATTTATGCCAGTGTTTCTCAAATGGTGTGATGAGGCACACTGACATGCCTTGAGGCAAGCTTAGGTGTGCCATGGGAATTTTTACAACCATTTGTTAATACTACAGCTATACAAAACTTAGGTTGCAACATGTCTTAATGGGGATATTTTTATGGACATGAATATGGTGTGCCTTGAGATTTTGGCTTGATCTTAGGTGTGCCTTCGGCAAAACAAGGTTGAAAACTGCTGATTTATGCTATTATCCGATATGCAGATATTTACAAAACCAATGCTGATATCAACATTGAAATATAACTGTAGTTCAATCAGGAGACACTTAATACGAGTTGATTGTGACAGTTGACAGTGATTTATTTTACAAATGAAAGAGAATTGTGCAAAGTCTTTGGCGATTAGACTCCACCGTGACGATATATATTTGAAGGGGTAGTGAAGCAAATGGAAGGAATAGGATCCCCCCTTCGGAGTCTAGACACTGGTGGTGGTGTTGAGAGATGCAGGATCAGATGAGGAGTAGACTTCTGAGAAGCTGCCCAGGAACCTAGGAATGCAGGATAAGATGATCAGGAGACCTGTAAGGATCTGGACTAGATGCTGAATAACTGAATGGAGGTGGCTCGGGTGGAGGAGGGTTGCAGCATCTGCACAGAACGACTGGCTGACTGTGAAACAGAGAATGACATTTAAAATCTGACAGGTGCATGATGATTGGACAAGTGGGGTTGTGGCAGAATCTGATTAGCTGACTACTTAGGAGAGTTAACGCCATAATCAGCTGATTGTCAGAGCAGGAAGAGATAAAGAATGGAAAAGGGAGAGATGTGAATGAGTGGTGACGGAAGAATGAGCAAAAACAGTCTTCCTGCTTGAACTTTCCATAAGCTCCATTTAAGACCTAAAACTTCAGTCCTTAGAACACATTTGAAAATTAAAGGAATGAGATAAACAAAGAATTAGACAGCTGATTTATGTCTGTTGGCCCCATATGTTCATATGAGTGGTGCAATGGTTCACTGAGGTCACAGTTTCGGATTGTGCCTCAGTTTTGGGGTCACAGTTAGTTGCTAGAGGTTTTTTAAAAAAGCGCCTTAAGTTGAGGAGAGGGAGAAGAAGCCATTGGCGGGGCCTTGTAGCTCCACTGCTGGTGCTACAGATGCCTACTTTTCTTCTTCGTGTTTTATTGTGCCTACTTTATCCTCTCCTTTGTTGGTTGTTTTATTGCGTTTCACAAGCAGTTACAGGAATTACTGCTGCCTAGATTGGTGAATAATACTGTCATCTTTATGTTTTTGTCTGTTTGGAAAGATGAGGGTTTTTGATAAAAGATAGGCATTGCATAGAGCGGTAAATAATGTTTGCTTTGGCAGCATGCAGTTACCCCCTTTATCTGACACCTACTCTGTAGTAGTTCAAGGCATCACTAATAGCAACATAGAAATAGCTGACCTTGCTCCCAGTGATGTCTTTTGTTTTTTGGGACTTAAAGAGACATCTGGATTAATTTCAGTATGTTTTATGACCAGGTACTAACTGCTCACTGCTTTAAAACAAGTTGTTAAAGAAGTGTTGAAGAAGTATTGAAAGCACTGATTTAAACAAATTGTTAATACATAACATTTCATGTCAATGCATCTGAGTGACTGTACAAAATCAATAAGGACCATCACTTATTTAGTTAGTTAATAGTTATTTTTACCTATCATGACACCCACATGATCTAATTCCAACCAGAATTTACATGATCCACAATTTGTTTACATTGTCTGCAGCAAAGCTGCACAAATATGATGAGATGTCTTTGACTAACCCAAACTTTTACAAGACTGGATCAGCAAAGCAGAAACATGTACTACTTTGACAATAGAGGTGAAAAATCATCGGAAAATAAAAGTTCTTCTGTAGTATTTGTTTAGTGGTTTATTTTTCTCAGACTGAAGAATGTTTTATGTCTGTAATTAGAATAATAACTTCATGCATTAGTGTAACTAATGATGCTGTTTCAAAAGATGACATAGCAGCCATTCTTCCTCTGCAGAAGTATCTTTGTCTTATTAATGATGGTACTTAGCTAATGATACAGGGCTGAAGGCTGTATTAAATTTCCTGGTGCTGTTTAATGAGTGACGACTCCCAGCTTTGTAGCCTCTTTACACGACTTAATCTGGCATGTGACAAATTGAGTCTTGATCCTGTCTGAATGCAGATCAGTGTGTGAGAGCCTTTCTCTCTGTAAGATGAAGACCCCGCACTCATTCCTGCAGCCGCCTCATGGTTTCATGCTCATTTACACATAACGAGCAGCTCTGTCTTGCCTCAAACGAGGTGGGCGTCGAGGAGTGGAGCCTTAAGTCGGTGCAGTTTCTTGAGAGGTCCTCCTCAAAGGTTCTCCTCAGCTGGAGTCAAGAGGAGAGGAGGGATGAGAGCCTCTCCTGTGTCCTCGCCAGGCGTGAAGGAGAGGGACAGTGAGAGGGCCACCGAGGGAGTTACAGAGGCAGACGGGCACAGCCACAGGGGGTGTGGCTCCAGGGAAGACTTAAGAAAACAGGGTCAACGCTTGGAAGAGCACATCATTCCAATATGTCACGTTCACTTATTTCATACTGCCAACCTTGTTCTGAAATCAGTTCACAGTCCAACCCTGTGATTTTGGTCTCTATGCTGCCAAACATAAAATCAGATAAAAAACGTAAAAACTTAAGAAACTCTATTTTACTTTGTAATTAGTAACAAGCATTTAAAAGTATTGAAAAAATATATTTTTAATCCATTTACCAAAGTCATTTTCTTTCCTCTAGACTTTCCTGATTGCATGATTTATATATTTCTATACTATTTGTTTACCATCAAGAGCCTGCTTTCTTTGCTTTATTGTACCTCTGTTGGGCCTTTTTTAAATTGTTTTATTATTTCTTTCATGCATATTTGATGTTTTACATGTGTGTTTCATAGCTTTAAATGGTCAACAAGGCTGAGATAGTCCGAAACTGATGTTATATCAATGCATTGATACATCTGCATCCCAATAAAGTATGTTTCTTTTTCTTTAAAACCAACCATGGTTTTGCTTGATATTTTCACTCTCAAAATTAAAACGTAGATTTTCAAGCTAACTGTTAAATAAAACTCAATGATAGTGGAAATATCTTGCATTGAAATACCTTGTCTTTCTATGATGTACAGAGCATTGTAATTTTTAAAACGTACAGAGCATTGTAATGTGACAAAGTTAGGAGTTGCTGAACAAAATGTAGCTTTTTTCTACCTATCTATCAGTGTTAATTATCATTAAGACCTTTGTAATTGCCTAATAAGACTCTAGACTTTGATATCAGTTGCATTTGTTTGTATTTCATGCCAAATTTGATGCTCAAACACCCTCTACCCTCCTCTCTTCACAGACCTCTTTGATTTAATGGGTCCAATCATTGGGATGTCACCAGATAAGAAAACGGAAATTCCGGGTATGCAAGAGGAGCGGACTGGCCTCAGAGGTGTTTGTGGTGTGGGAACGCTGCCCGAGGCTGAGTGTGCATCCAGCCCTCTGGCGACCAGCGTGGATCGTACGGGTGGCACCGAGGATGAGGAGCTCACCAACCTCAACTGGCTGCACGAGAACCTGCTTCAGAACTTCACTCTGGGTGGCCCGGAGGCCCAGCCCAGCGGCAGTCCTCTCTTTGACATCGAAGGAGACTATGGGTCAAACCAGGGCCCTTCTTCCTCATCATCATCCTCGTCACACGGCAGAGGCAGGGAGCGGGACTCAATGAAGTCGAAGCCTCCTTTCTCATTTTCTCTCCTCATCTACATGGCCATCGAGCAGTCTCCCAGCAAATCTCTGCCTGTTAAAGAAATCTACGGCTGGATTCTTGAGCACTTCCCTTATTTCTCCAACGCTCCCACCGGATGGAAGAACTCAGTCCGTCACAACTTGTCCCTGAACAAATGCTTCCGCAAGGTTGAACGGAGCTTGGGAAAGGCAAGTTAACATCTTACACTCATGCACCTCACATAGATTTAAACTTAGAAACCACACTTTCCACTCTTCCTGAAACATCCCCTTATTGGTTTGACAGTGTGGTGTTAAAACCTCAAAACGTGTCTGCATTGTTAAACCAAATTCTATAGCTGAACAGTTTGTTGCAGTGTGAAGCTGCAGTGATTCTCATGTGACACTGCCTGTAACACAGTCGCAGAGACCTCTGACTCTGCTGAGATAAAGCTGGAATCCAGTCAAGGTCACCGATACTCCTTCAGATGAAATGCAAACACAGCAAACTAAGATAGCAGCACTTTGTCTCTGAAAGCTACCACAAGGCAAAACAACCGTTTCAACAAGCAGAGAAGCAACTCATCATGACCTCAATGTTACGAGAGAGAGGGGAAGCAAATGTGAACTACAGAGCAGAATCTGTGTCACTTATGCAAATCAGTCGTGGTTCCTGTGCAGAAGGAAAATAGAGAAGTTGACCCTCTTATAGTCACATGCTTGTGACAAAGGGATCAAAACACTCTGAATGAAATGAGTGAAAAATTAGTAATCTTTTGTTGAGAAATTGACTGTTTACTTTCCTGTTGTCGCAATGTTCATTCATCTTTTAACCCTGATGATAAGAAAATGGGAAATAGTTGTTGTATGAAAATGAGATACAGAAGTAGTAGACCTAAAAGAAGGAATGGACAGAGACTTTTAGATATTTGGTCTCTGAGTATTGAAAAATTGAAGGTTTTATGTGACTGTTATCTCATTAAACAAAAACTTCTTTTCAGTATTTTTACCAGAATGTGGTAGTAATGTATTACCACCAGATGGTTGCTGTAGCACATTTGAAAGCTTTACGTTAACTGCCATTAAATTACATTAAAAGAGGGGAAGGAAATGTGTGACACACCTGTAACATTGCAGACTATAGCGGTAACAAGACTCGACTTTCACTTCTTTTAATGTAACGTGAAGTTACTACGAAAGTGAAATAGATTGTTTCTATTTTAGAATGAGTGAAAATCAGAATCAGCATTATTAGTTTATTGCTTGGCATTGTGAGTTAAAAGAATTTAAAAACTGGGAAGAAATGCTTTTATTAAAATATGTTGAAGCTGTAATTAGACATCTTGACTGCTATATACAAGTCTGTGTGTATTAATGGTACAGTTGCAAAGATTGCAGGATACTGCATTTAAAAAATGATCAAAAACAATTGGGTATGAAATAATGTGGCAGATTAACACGAGGTAGGTCAGATATTAACAGTGCAAATATACACATCAGGTGAGGCATGGTTCCATAGTGAGTTTTCCTACAGTATTTAAGTTAAAGTTGTTTGACAGTGCAAGATATTTTACTTAAAGAAACAGAGCAAGGTGCATATGAATTTACATTAAACCAAGGTGCATGAATCCATTAGTGCATTAATGCCAGTTTCCATTATGTGTAAGCATCCAGCTAATAAATTTCAGCCTAGTCCAGATCAAAGATTCATGACGGCACAAGTTGAAACTTGCAGGGTTTTTTTTGTCAGGCAATGTTCTAAAAGCCTGTTGGTTCACACCACTGCAGCAGGAAGAGACGATGACTCTCACTGTTACTCAGCTAAGTGATTTATTAACTCACTGCGTAATATATCTAAATTATAGAATAAATGGAGCATGAAATGCAAATTAAATTACATGTATTTTAAAGCAATGTAATGTATTTATGAGTAACAAAGATGTCACATAGTTGTTAGTAAACTACCACTGTAGTCGTGCAAAATCCCAACTTGTGTACATCAGTGATGGACCTTAGACTAACTCATTAAAACTCAGGACGGAAGGATGCTATGGAGTCTGAGCTAAGCGCCGAAATGCACATCATAGCTGCTGTTCTCTACTTCTACAGGTCTGTGCATAGCCTTCAAATTGTATTAGTTCTGTAATGTCTTCAACCCTCTCTGCTTTCACATCTGGAGGGTTTTTTAAAATAGCACAGAGCTGAATGACAGGAGTGTTTACATGCTGAAGTGTAACAAGAAAGATGAAATCAGTTAAAAAAAAATAACAAGATGTTTTAATCTATTTCAACGTCCTTAAAACCTGCTGTTTGTGACTCACCAAACTAAATCAGAGGCAACATCATCAGACAGCCTAATTCAGGTTGTGACATCTCAGTTCAGACAGCTGCAACTGTTTGCAAATCTTAAGGTTGAACTGGGCTTTACATGTACACTGTTCAGGATGAGATGTCAGTATTTTTTAAAGATTTTTCAGGAAATCACTGTCTCTGAAATAATGCTATTAAATAATCAAAATCGCATATGTGTTCCTGTCAATTGTAAGTCTGCATCCATCCCAATGATCTTTATAGTTTTTAATTTATGTAGCATCTTAAAATAGATGTTTTGGCAGACAAATGTAAAGTTATAAACTCAGGAAGGCAGCAAGACAAACTTTCAACTTAAGTCAACTTACATGGGTATTCAAAAGTATTAAAAGAAAACGACAAGAACAAGATGGAGAAGGTAATTAGAAATAAATGCAAATAAAAGCACTAAAAATCTCAGATCTAAAAATCAATACAAATAGAGTACAGGAATGAAATAAAAGACAAAAACAATCAAAGAGCAGATGATAAAATAAACTCCAACATTGATTTTGTTTTCATCTGAGCTTATAGCTCATAAAAAATTATTCGTTGGTGTCTTTTATGAGCTGTTTAATTCCAGAGACTCACCCAACCTCTTCATCTGGCTTGTAAGCGTGGTGTTTGTTCATATTTGATTGGCGTTGGCATGGTTGCATCGGCAAACAAACCGTAACCTGTCATCAGATCTTCATTCAAACATTGCTTAATCCTAATTGGTCGGTTACTTGACACAGAGAAGCATAATCCAAAAATCCCTGAGGTGACTTAACAAAGTTTGTTTAAAGTTCAACAGATAATGCTTCATTTGGGGTAGAGCCCAATCGCCCATTATTGTATTAAAATGAATTCAGGGACTTTGTGAGAGCTTCGTTACAGTCATAATGTAACAGTTAAACGTTTCTGTTGTTTAATTTTAGAGTTGCTGTATGATAGAGACTTATGCTCATGGTTAAGGGATTGTAAGGTGACTTACAATACACTGTGTTAAAAGAGGCTTATGATAATCATAGTCTTTTGATGATGCAGCAGGTCATGCATAAAAAAACCCAAAAACTTACAACTAGTAATGTTTTGATTAGCCAGCTAATTGATTAAAGCCTGTATCTAAATAGTATGTGTCAGAATTACTAGTCAGTTTAACAAGATATTAAGATTAAAAAATATAATAATGTAGGCCTATAGTCCCAGTCTAATATGTCTGAAATGTAATGTAGCCACCTGTCACTAAAAGCCACAGTAGCTCCAATAATAGTTACTGCCATGCAGCCATAATGCTCTTCTACTTGGACGTAAACAAGTAAAGTAGACAGATAGCATCTTTTAGCGCAGTTGCTTGGCTTTATTTTGACATAGAAAACAAATAAAATTGTATTAAGGCTGTGTCAGGATTAAATGTCTTATAAAGTAAATGGATATATAACCGCATTCAGAACAGGCATGTGGGGTCAAAGAGAATCAAAAACCAGCAGTGCTAGCACTGCAAACATTAGCAACACATGGCAAACCTATTTCAGGTTGTTAACCTACAGACAGTAATCCTTTGTTTGAAAAACGGTACTAAATTTGGACGGTTTCTGTACATTTTCTTGACATTGGTCCATGAAAAAACAGAGGTAGTAGGCATGCGCTGCCCTGATTGTAACCTGAGCTCGACAGACAGGCGCTGTCATTGTTTATGAATAGTGGGGCTTGTTGATGGATAAAACTCATGCTGAGGCTGGTCGGGAGCAGTGGAAAAGAATCTTTTCCGTCTTGAAAAGGTTTCAGTCCAGCTTCTTGCTCTTGTTTTAATAAAGAAATGTGGTCCTGTTCTGACAAAACTGCCGCTATACGATAGCTACATCCAAGCTAATTGCTACTTTTGCGGCAGCAGTTGCTTTTGGCTCCCATTACAACAAAACCTCACCATTGCCATTCTTCTTAATTGATGCTGTTTTCAGTCCTCGCACAGTCGTTTCAGATTGGAGCTTTGCAAGATGGATTTGCCTGATGACATGAAATCTGACCAATCAATTTGCTTTGCAAGGTTAGCTTTACAGATGGATATTGTCCATTAATTCTTTCAACCTGCCACATTTGTACACATTTTTTATATACCAGAATAACAATTTGAAAGCAAAAGTGAGGTTAAGGAGAGGAAAAGAGGTCAAAGGTTATGGAAACAGGAAACACAAAAAAATGAAAAGATAAGAGGAAAGGGAGATATGTTTTGGCAAAGTGCATAATCGTATATATTTTCTGAAATTTGATAGTTTCCCTATTTTCTTGCTTTTATTGCTTGAATGTAAAGTCATCTTAAATTTTGTAGCTGTTTTAAATTTTTATATTTGTCCAAAGAAGTTGGAAGCGAGTTTTTGTGCTTTTGTTTTTACAGTTAGTTTTAAACCCAAATAATAATCTGATTGAACTCCACCAGATCTGATGGCAGTCTGCATGCTTGTTTATGTTCTGGCCCCTTGAGCGATTAGTGCCTCCTGTAAAAGCTCTGCTTTGTCCCTAGCAAGCAGGTTAACTATGTGATCAAGGCATGTGTGCATGTAATTGATCAGTAGATGCAATGAGAGGATGGTTGGGGGAGAACGTGTAGGAGCTGAGGCTAGGGCAGATACTTGTTATCATTTTACAAGATTTTGCAATTAAAAAAAGCAGCTTTGCAGTGAAGCTTTCAGTGTTTGCCACAGCAAACACAGAGGCTTTAAAAAGGTTTCTATTTTGTAAGAGAGGCGCATAGAAAAGGAATAAATTTATCAAAAATGGTGAGCAAACTCCTGCCCAGCCTTTAAATTGTGCAAATGTTGGCACATTTAGGTCCCAGAATCTTGTTTTGCTAGGTTTGATACATGAAAACAAACCAGATGTTGGGTGCCAAGTCCTTCTACTTTAGTTGTTTTGATATTGAAATGTTTTGATGTTTACTAGCAATATATCAAAGTTCAAATTCTGGTTTTGTAACAACCTAGGTTCATTTGATTTCAGGAGTGAAGCAATAAAAACAAGTGATTTAAAAATCAGAATAAAAGTGACTAAAAAGGACTCGTGGAAAATCTCATAAAATCGAAACCAGAGTGAAGGGTTAGAAGAAGTCATGAGGAAACATCAGAGTGAATTAAAAATAGATAAAATTGCCTGTAATATGATTTGAAATGCTCAGTGATAATCTGCGGCAGCCATATTGAGCTCCAGTGTGAGTTCAAGCTTGTGACCGGCAGAGTCTGTGATGCCAACGCTGTGCCTGGCTGAGACCTCATATTTTCCCACTGTGGGAGGGGATGGCGGTTAGCACTCAGCGAGCAGCGACATGGTGAGGCGCAGGCCACTCAGCATGCAGGTGCGCAGCGTGAGCCCTTCGTCTGCTGAGACACCAGCGCCAGTTTCACATGACACTGGCTGGTGGTTTCCGTTGCCATGGAGACATTTCCTTCTTCCTGCATCAGGGCCTGTTGGTAATCTGAGTCAAGGTTATTCTCCTCCCTCCTCCTCCTCTGCTCTCTCTCTCTCTCTCTCTTTCCCTCCCTCGCTGCGCTGTCCTCCCAGACTGGGCAAAGCGCCGCCATCAGATAAAATGACAGTTAACACACTCCCGCACACATCACCAACAGACAAATGTACGCTCTCTCAGTGCTGTGGAGGACTTGTTTCCTCCCTTTGTAGTTGCTGTTAAGGAATTCTTAGTGATGCATTTCTAGTTTCCACTGTTTTTCTCTCTCACAACTTTCACTCTTCAAGTTTTTACTTTTGTGCAAAATAAGACACCCACCATGTAAGCCTCTTGACAAATACTTCTGTGCTTCTTCTCATGGTTTAAAAGAATGATGTCAACACAAATACTTTAAATTTTTCATTGTGTTTTTAGTTTGTTTTTCCTTTTAAAGCTTTATGAGTCTCTGTAGAAAAGCTGCTGTGAAGCTTGTTGACGTGAAAGTGATTCCTTTGTCATAATGACTTATCTCTAGAAAGATTAGGGTTAAGCTTTACCTTTTTCTACTTAATGATAATCACCTTCTCTGCTTTGCAATTACCCAACAAAACTCATCGTTTACACTCTTGAATCTGAAAAGCTCTAATTTGTCAGCCTTTTCACATAGAGGCATTTTATTCCTTCATAAAGACAGATTGCAAAGTTTGCAAACACGAACATAAACAATGCATTATTCAAAATAGTAAATGTATTATGAGGATTGGGCTGCATGGTGGAGCTGTCGTGAGCTGTTGCGTCACAGTAAGAAAGTTCCCCGTTCAGATCCCCAGTGGGACAGAGACTTTTCAGTGTGAAGTTTGCCTGCTCTCTCTGTGCTCCAGAGACTTCCCTCCCACGTTTGCAGAGTCATGTCATCAGGCTAATTGTAGATTCTTAACTGCTGGTGGATGTGAGTGTGGGCATGAATGTTCATCTGTTTACAGTATGTCAGCCCTGTGATTGACAGGTGACCTGTCCAGGATGTACCCACGCCTCTCATTCGGTGATGGCAGGGATTTGCTCCAGATCCTTGTGACCCTGAAACACTATAGATATTGGATGGATTAAATGGGTTTTGTAACCTGACACGCCAAATAGACTGTTTCATATCTCCATTTCATAGGATATATTTCACATACCTCTGGGAATCCTCCCATTCAAAGTGCTTGGGAAAAGTAGGACTTTTCAAATAATTTTTGGAAGGTGATTGGAAAGACATTCTGGTACTTTCATTACCGGCCAATCGGAGCGGCAAGACAAAACGAGATGGTAGGCATGCAAAGCTCTGGTAGAGCTTGACAGACAGTGGAGCTTGCTGGTGGATAAAACTCATGCTGAGGCCGGTTGGGGGAAGTGTAAAAACATTTACTTTGCCAAGAGACACATTAGTGTGACACTTTATGCTTTTTTTTAATGAAGAAATGAGGCCCAGTTCTGATAAAACTGCTGCTATGCTATAGCTACGTTCGAGCTAAACACCGTCATCAGCCATTGCTATCAACCTCCAGTACAACTAAACCCCATCCATAGGTACTGCCTTGTTCTCCTCAAATGATGCTGATTGGTCAGCCCATTCTCAGACCTCGCACAGATGTTTCAGATTGGAGCTTCATAAGAAGGTTTTGCCTGATGACATGCAATCTGGCCAATCCATCTACTTTGCAAGGTTATGGGTTCTGAAGATGTTAAAACATGTCTTTGGTTCAGTTATGCATAAGTGCTCTGTAGTAAAAAAAAAAAAAAAATCACATAGAGTTAGAGTTATAGTTTAGTTTGTTAGCTCGACATTCACATGGGGCTTCTTTAAATTTGTTGTGCCAATTTTTAATCAAAATGCAAAACATAGAGAAAACTCTTCAATTCTGTTGGCACATTTTCCCTTTTTAAAGAGCATCTAGATCTCCTGCAAGTCCGAGTCAGTGTTGCTCTTTTCACACATGCAACCCTGAAAATTTCAGTGTAACCTACCCAGGAAATTTCCTTGTTCACACTTGTCCCTCACAACAGGAAGTTTTCTTGCAGGTTTCCTGTCAGTCAATGGAGAATTATGGTACTGGAAAATACTGGGGCGCTTGCAAGGAAATTTCAGGGCAAAGTCAGGATGAAAACTTCAGCCGTTGGCGTTCAGACGTGTAACTCATCTGGGTAATTCCAGGAGATTTACAGGAGCTTTGTACAAGTGTTTACAAGCAGTTAGATAAAGTTAATTAATTCGACTTTTAATGTTCATATAAGCACATCTGAAGAAAGCAGCTGGACACTGAGATTGAGTGCGCTGTGCACGTGCTCCACAGTTTCTTGGTCGGCCTTTGACCTAGCAGTTGACGAGCATAAATGCATAGCATAGTAGAATACACATTGACTTCTGTCTTTGTTGTTCACCATAAGCTACTGGGGTCACATACTGGGACGATGAAAGTAGTTCATTGCCTGATAGAGCTTTAACTCTAACTCAACTTAGCTTTCCGTGTAAACATATTGAGTCGATCTTACAGTTTGTCACCACAAGTTTCTCCTATAAATTTTGATTTCTTTCTGCTCTTTCTCACAGGCCAATGGTAAAGGTTCTCTGTGGTGCGTTGACCCTGAGTACCGCCCCAACTTGATCCAAGCTCTGAAGAAGCAGCACTTCCCAGCCGCACATGCCTTCTGCACACCACCCGCCTCCCCACCCAGGTAAACAATAAGCTGAACACTCTTTAGCTTGTGTCTAACTGAGAGTTTGGATCTTCCACTCATTTAATGTTTTTTTTTTTCTGTAAATAAAGAGTTTTAAAGGTTCACATCTTTGTGCTTCCCTCACCTCCTGCAGTGCCTCCTCACCCCCTCGACACCTCTTTCTTCAAGGCTGCTCGTTCAAAGGTGAGACCGCAGCAAACTCATCTCAGTGTTGAAGTTTTGTGCACATTTGAAGCTGTCTGCACCACAAGAGTCTGCATACAAGACTCACTATGTGCAGTTTTTCACTTTGTGTTTGTGCAGTATTTTGATTCTGTTGCTGTTGCACATTTCAGCCCCAGAACATTCAGCATCACTGTGCTTTTGCCCTCAACTCTTGGTTTTAATGTGTTGCTTTTTCAAGTCATTGATGCCTCCTTTAGACCATAATGTTGAGAGCTCCCAGTCGATGTCTCAGCTTCCTCCTCTGCCTCTTGGATTTGTAACCTTGACGACAGGCAGAGGTTTTGCCGGTGCAGAGTGTCGAGCACTCAGTCTCACTGTAATCATTAATAATTTAGAGCCCCAGAAGTGAGCTCTGAGGCTTTTAGACTCTTTGTCAGGTCTGAAAAGATCGGATGCACTCTCAGTATCAGTGGCTTGAATTTATCCTCTTGATTTTTTTCGTTTTTTTTTGGTGAACCATCCGTGTATCCAGTCCATTCAGTAAACACTAGCCCATTTCACTCATGCACTGCACTCCTGAAAACTTCCCAGTTGGCCAGATTTATTAGTTTTTTTTCTGCCAGCCCCCCCCCCCCAAGAGAGAGGCCTGAAAGAAGTGAGGTTGAGCTCAGCTGCTCACCTTGGTGGTGGTTATGTCATATCCCACTCTTGTGTTAGTGTTACAGTGGTCGTGTAAAACCAAAAACAGTTGTTATTAGAGGTGTTGGGAAAAGATTATTCTTGTCAGAATTGCAAATATAAGTTCTAGGATTTTTAATCAATGCAAAAAGTCCAAAAACTTAAATGTACTTACTTTCAACCTTGGTAAATTTATACCATCAGTCAGTTTGAGCACAACAAACCCAATCCTGTTATTTTCTGCTGTGCATCATCTCAACCTTATCGACACAGTGATGCAGTAGGGGGTGTGTCTGTTCTGGCTCATTAGCCGTACCACGAACATTAGCAGTGCTACTCCTCAGCATCAGTAATGTATGGCAGTATCCAACTTACTAATGTGCCACCTGTATTGTCAGTAGACCAGTAAGACATTCAGTCTCTCTGCTTTTCAGTGAAGAAAAAAATGTTAGGATGCACTTTTCATTCTACAAATACACGTTTGTTCCTCGTCAAGAAATAGTGGACCTGTCCGTGTCAAATCAGGAGAAAGGGACATGGATAATAATATAGATAATAAGATAAGCGATGATATGATAAGCTAAGGCTGGCCCCACACTAGACGATTTTCAAATCTTAAACTATTCTAAAAACGTGGGAGACCACAGACAAAAGGAATAATTCAAACTATTTTTTATCCTGTAATCCTCTGAGCCATAGATTGGACAGCTTAGCCAGACTGTGAGACCACTGAGACCACACACCTGTCAATGACCTCGTGTGATTGCGTGACTTCAGAAGAAAAACAAACATGGATGTCTGTTAGTACCATCGGCTTGCTGTCCCTCCGCCACAGGCTGTCCTGGCATGCGTTACAGGTGCAGCAAAATTCATTAAACAAGGAAAAGAGCGAGGATAAAATCCTGGCGCGTATAATCCAGCTGATGACGCTACCTGGTCTCTTGTTCATTGGTTGTTGCAGGTACTCCATCAGAGACCCTACGACCTAGAACTGTAAAAATATCAAACATGTTTAATATTTGAGATTCAGGATCTGGGAGGCTATGACAGGATTTGGAGCAGTAAAATCATTGTGTTGACAACACACACTTGTGTGTGCCAACAACACCAATTATTCAGACATAATATAGTTTGCAACGAGGCTCCACTTGGGTTGTGCCCCCCATAATCGTCTGGGGAGGAAAATCTGGCCCCAAATCAGGCCTAAAATCCTGTAGTGTGTGGCTTGCCCAAGTAGCTGAAGTAGATCAGAGACTAACCTCATCGTCTTGGACTCAGTGTTTATAAGAATAATAACGCAATGGCATTTACTTTTCTCCTCAAACATAATCGCCGTTCAAAACAGTCAAGACAAGTAAGAAAAAATATGTTGGACCAGTTTAGCATGAACCTCAGTGAAAGTTCCAAACACCAACGGCAAAACTCCAAAGCAGCAGTATCTGCCATTGGTTATTGTTCTGGAGTTCGGCGTTGCTTTGTTTGGCCTGTAATGAACAGTCAGAGCTTTGGTGAGTAACCCTCTGAGGTTTTTTAAAAGGTTCTGCCCCTACCAAACACTGCAGGCTTTTGCCCTGATAGATGTGAAATATAACTCCTGCAATGTATATGTGAAACAGTAAAGATGCGTGAAATAATTGGCATGACACTTGTATCGGCAGATGTGAACATTTCTGCTGACATCTACAGCTGATGTATCAGCCGACATATCGGCAAAATGTAAAACTGAGTGGTTTCCTAGGGTGCTACACACTTAAGCCGGCTCATTGTGAGCCTTTAACATTTTTATTGAAACCCCAAACATGAAACAACTACCAGACTGTCTACTTCCCCACTCCTTTTTCAGCTCTGATTGGCTCTGCCTCTCTTTGCTTAGGAGACACTTGGTGCTCTTTACAATAAAACAGTAAACATATCAGTGTCTGTAACAGTATTGGCTGAAAATTAGTTTGGAAGTATCGACATTTTGGATACCTGCAAAAAGCCGATACTGAGCTCACATCATACACCAACAGGAGTTAAAGTCAGTGGAACAAAAGCTACCAGCCATCACTTTAGGGAACGTTCAGCCAATCCAGAACTAACAAAAACAAAGTGAAACCTGAGCCCCTTCAGCATCGTTAGCGATGAAGGCTTTAGATATCAAATCATGTCTTTTTTTCACCAAAGGGTTTATAATTAATGCTTAATCAGACTCAAACCTACAAAATTTATTCATATTCAAGAATCTTGTCAATTAGATTTACTCTGTGTATTCCTCCTTAGAACAAAAAAGGAATATTTTGTGATTAAAGAATTGATTTGAACTAAAAAATGAATTTGAGTCGAGTGATGACTTCCTACAATCAGAAGCAAATTGAACTGTGAGATACTTAAAGATTCACACCCTGTTACTTGGGACTCCTTCTGTATGCAGAGCCCAACTGCAGCCCCCCTCGCTTAAATAAATGTAGCATTTTGAGTTGTTGGGCGTGTAGGACACGGTGTAACCCCCGCTGGAAGGCCATTTTGGGATTATATTAAGGTCTAAATGTCCTGAAATTATGCTAAAAATGCCAGGAGTGCATGTGCTACAGGAAAAGGGCTACTGTTTGGATTCCTTTGACTGTAGTTTAAAATTCTGAAAACAAACCCAGTCTGCCCAGAGTTGAGATGCCGTGGCTATCATTGCTTTCACGCCGTAGGACTGACCATCATGCATGTTCTCTCCTCTTCCAGAGTCTGACATTGATGCTGCCACTGCCATGATGCTCTTAAACTCTGCCCCCGGGCACCACGTTGACCCATGTAAGAGAATCCACGAGCAGCCATACTGTCACCTGTTCTTCCAGCTATTTGTCTGATTCCCCTGACATACCACCCTTTCATTGCTTTGTTCTTCTTTTTGTTTGTGTGCTTTTAGTGTGATGTTTAAGTTTGTGTTTTCAAAGTAAACTGCTGGTTCATGAACAGAAATGTACCAAAGCAGTTTCACTGCAAAAAAATCAAGTCTTATTTCTGGTCTGATATGTCACACTGCACTTATTTAAAGCTACATTCAACATTTACATTTTTGGGGGAAAAACATCTTTTTTCAAGATAAAAACACAAAACAATGCCTGTATTAACTATATTCAATAAGGCAAGAAAATTTTACTTAAAGTTTGTCAATACATCTTATTTCAAGATACTCAAGTACTTTATTTCCTGTAATGACTCTGTCAAAGACTTACCAATGAATATTTTTACATAAGGGGACTACCATAACCAGGAAACAAAGCTTAGCTTAGCATAAAGACTGGAATTGTGGGTAAATGCCTTTATTAGCTTCAGCAAGGATGGACAAAATCCAACTACTAGAACCGCCAAGTGTCCCTCGATAATACCTGAAGTCACGGTCATGCTTGCTAAAAAAGTCATTTTGCAGGACTGTTTTTGGACTGGTAACAGTCAAAGTTACAATCTTCTTTGTGCAACAGAAGGGTAAAAGTGTATGTACTTCATTTTTGATTTTTACATTATAGTTGGAAACGTCTTGATAGTATTACACCAGCCTAGGTTTATTTCAGAGTATCATTAGGTTTACATGCATACAGAAAAAGTTACATTATTGTGTTAGTTTGACTTAAGCTGGACTTTAAATTGCATGTAAACAGTGGATGCATGATAAAGGATTTTTGCCAATACCCACTATACCAATTTTTCCAAGCTCAGTTTAGCTGATATGGATACAGATTAAAAACAAAACAACTTTTTCATTGCACAAAACACTGCTAGAATTGGCCCGTGATTAAATCGAATGCTCCTAATTAAACAGCAGGTTTGCTTGGTGGTTAACCGGAGACAATCCTGACAAAGTGTTTGGAAAAAAAAATTCTAACTAGCTGAAGTTCAGACCTAAAACTTTAGTCCCTTTAGTCCCCCCCTTGCACTGAAACTTAACTTCCAACACCGTGATTTGCCAATGTATTATGTGGATATCAGCCATGGAACAATAATAGACAAAGACCAACATTTGTACCCACAGCCAGGTTAAAGAGATTGAATGAAGAAGTTGCCTCACAGCACTATGCCCTAGCTGGTGCCATATGAGGATCAAGTCATGATGGATAGTGGGTTTTCTCAGGGAGTGAAAGAGCCACATAATCATTTTGACTGATTTTTCTCTCTGTAGTACAAAACCATTTTCCACATTCCACAAATTTTCCCAGTCAATACAAATAAAACACTCCAGACTCCCTGTACAAGGTGTGAGTACGGGACCCAAAAACATCCATCTAAAAGAAACATAATCAGTGTGGAAAGACCCTTAGTCTGACCTGCAGCTTCTTTCCAGCATGTCATTCCCCTCTCTTTCTGTCCTGTTATTTCTAACACTAGTATCTGTTTTTTTAATCTAATAAAGGCTTAAAATGCCACAAAATTAATGTCTAACAGGGTTATTGAGAGCAGTATTCATGATCAAGGATCAAAGGGGTCTTTATTTAGTCAAAGGTGCCGTTTCTACAACAGCTAGCATTGCCATACAGATTCCTCACTCAGCCCAATATTAAGTACATTTGTACATGAGTTTTCCTGCAGACAGCTTCCACCTTGGGCTCAAAGTTTAATTTTTTATCCAGAATAGTCCCAAAATACCAGTACTGCCTCTCAGTCTCTACAGCCTGCCTCTTTATCGCCTCAGGAGTGATGAAGGTGGGATTCTTCCTGAAATCCTCTTCTATTTCCTCTGTTTTGAACACACAAATGTCAAAGATTTATAATATTTCACAGATTTGTAAATGATCCTTTTGGTTTTGAATGTATTCTTACACTCTTTCAACCTTCTTTGCTCAGGCAATTCTGAAGGCCCTCTGGACCTCTCCCGGCCCGACTCGGTCCTGGTTAGCAGCGATCCGAAGCAGGACCACAACTACAGCAGTGTCGCCCTGCAGCGCTGTTCCTCCCGCTCCTCCTCCTCCTCTCTCTCCTCCCTGGACGAAGGAGGCTGCGACCGCAGGCAGTCCCGCCGCGCCGGCAGTGAGGGCTTCCACAGCGACGAGGACTCCGACCTCTGGGACGAAAGGGGCGTCCACCAGACTTCCCGCCGTCCGCCTGCCATCAAGTGGCCCATCAGCAAGAGGCCACGCAGAGAGGTGAAGCCAGAGCTGGATGAGGAGCTGAAGGAAGCCGCTGGCTCGTTGCTGCACCTCGCTGGTATACGCAGCTGCACGGAGAGCTCCAAACGCACTGTCAAGAGCACAAAACTTAACAGGAAATAATTTTTTTTTTGTTTCAGCCCCTCATCAGATGCCCTGTGAACCCTAAGACCCCTGATCCGTGTGTCCCAGTGTGCCTCCTTCTCCTACTCTGATCGTTCATTGACCATTTTGAGCCTTTTTTGTTCGGGAATACCCCTGTCCAACAAAACAAATGGCAATAGTATCGTTCACACAGGAGAACAAAGCCATATAGAGACTTTTGTAACTCGGGGGTGACTGTCAGCGGGGGGCGGGATTTTGGGGCTCTGGAGAACCATCAAGAAAAGAAACCTATCCAAAACGACCTGCCTGCTTCTGTTGGATTAGACGATTGTGATTGAAGAGTTTTCCCTCTGAAAGACAAAACTGGGAAAAAGTTGAAGGTTTTTATAACTCAAAGCGTTGCATGCTTCCTCCTCAAACCTGTATCCTCTTCCAAGTGAATCTATTTATGAAGCGAATGAGTGCATGTTTGTAACAGACAAAATCTAACCTCCTGGTGTTATCACTTTCTCCTTTTTGTGCTAAAAAATGCCACTCTTTTTGAAAGGAAATCTTTCTCTTTGAATCCTCTTTTAGGAGAGATGCAATAATTAATCCACAACCTTAACTTCTTTTTTACTTTGTTTCACCTTGGCATTTCTCTTGAGTCGAGTATGCTAGTTAAACTTTACAATTAAGAGATAAACGGAGCAGTACTACGATCTTGCTATGCGACAAACTTACCACACAAGAGCTCTGGCTCTGTTTCAGGACTAGCAAGACGTTGATATAGTATTCCTCTGCCACTGCCAAATTTAGTTGCAAAGTTAGCTAAACTACTTCGGCCATTACTGTGCTGTGTAAGCTTGTTTTTATTTTTGTTGATCCCTCTCATTCATCAGTGTGTTTTTGACATTTACTGTGCAGATGCGGGACATATATTCATGATTCATGACAGCCTATGCAACGTGAACATCTGCCATGTGCTGCCAGATGTTCACTGTGTGTTAATAGGTTCTCCTCCATAGGTTTTATTTTATTTTAGCGTGTGTGTGTGTGTGTATGTGTATGATAGTGCATGTTGGCTTTAGCCAAAACTTGAGATGATGGTGGTCAAATCATTTTTATTTTTTACAAAGTAGAGAGATTAACTTGATTGGTTTAATTACAAATATCCTCCTGAGGGCTGAGCCACAGCGTGTCCTAACAGCAATCGACCCAAGCAACAAAATCAGCTTAATTCAGTAGTTTAAAGTGTCCCAACAGAATGCAAACATTGTAGAGCAAAACAACAAGATGCATGTTTCCTTTTATCTTTCACTTTCCCACTCAACACAGCTTGTAAGCTTGTTTTACAAAGTGAAAGTAATGGTTATGTCATTAGTAGGGCTGTCAAGATTAATCCAGTTAATTGTGATTAATCAAGGTCCACAGTTTCTGCACTAATTCTTTCAATCCCATGCTTTAGTTTTCCTTTAACACACAGCCACAGTGATGTTGAATAAGTCCACCTCTGCTCCTTAAAGTCTCATTTTACTTAAAAAAATTCTCAGCTCAGTAGACAAGTCAAAAGTCATCATTTTGTGCATTTTGTATTGTCAAATATTACCTTTTACTGTCTCCTTATATCCTTTTAAATCCATTACAAGTTCCTTTTTCTGTGGTTAAGTTTTTATCATAGTCTTCAATCTACCTATGAAAGCAGGTTTGTGTCCAAACTGGAAGTCAGTTACCTTTAGTTTAAGACAGTAGTAAAATCCAAAATGGCACATAAACTGTTTTAAATGCATATGGTGCAATTTTAAAATGTGTTGAAAAGGGTGTGATTAATCACGATTAACTAAAGGAGTTCTGGGATTAATTGCAAATAAAAATTCAAATCTTTGATAGCCCTATTCATGAGTAATATCCATATCCGTGTTTGAAGTGTTGCTCAGAGGCAAAACTATTCAGCTTATCACCGTCAAGTTTTATCATCCAAACTAGGGCTGAACTATTCGGGAAAATAATCTACATGTGATTTTTTTTTCCCCCCAATATTGCAACAATAATTACGTCCTTTATATTGTGTATTTTTCAACAAATAGAAGCGAAGAATCACTCTACATTATAACTAACATAATATATAATAGATACAACTAATGATCTTGAAAAAATAACTAATTTCAGATATTTTAACTCTGAAGCAAATTCACTATGAACCGGGGATAGTAAATTTTCTCATTTCGATTAAGAAAGGCAAGGAAAGTAAGATTTTTGTTATTTTTCTTAAAGAAATTTCCATTTGAATGTTTGCATGGTTTGTAGAGCTTTACATCAATGCTGCAAAAAAACAAAACTGGTATTTTGACACATTTCAGATTAAAGTAATATTGAATCTGAAAATTGCAGTAGGACCGATTGCAGTTTAATTTATATTAACTACCCAGCCCTAATTGACACTTTGGTTTCTTCTATGGCTGCTGCAGATTAATCTGACTAATGAAACTATTTGTGATTAATTGCATGCTTTTTTTCTCCCTTTCAACACACTTTAGTTAAGCTGTTTCAGCATCTCCCTGCAGTCACAGTGTTGTAAAACAAGTCCTCTTTTCAGTGTAAAAAAAACTCACCAACAGCTCAGTGGACAAGTCAATTTCCAATCCATAACAAGTTCCTTTTTCCATGATGAAGTTCATGACATAATCTTCAATCTACCCACAAGCACAGATCTGTGTCCGAACAGGTGGTCTGTTATCCTTATAAATTTAATATCTAACAAATAGGATGCAATTAATTTCAGAAATACTGGGAATAGTAAAGATTAAAATGTTCATACTTTGACAGCCCTAGTTTCTTTAGATTCAAAATAGAAGTGCCACATATGTTACTGTTTCAGGGGGAAAACTGAAATAAACATTTCAGATAATTTGATATTTGATAGATTCATTGTGGACAGATGCTGCACTCATGCTGTTAGGACACAGTGGCCAGAAATGACCACAGCTCCCTGCTGTGTAATTTAAATTTGTAGATTGTTTTTTTCTTTATTTTAATTATGTAGTTTAGAAAACCTCAACACAGCTAATTATCTGTGGCCAAGCTAATTCACACCTTTAGAAAAAGTATGTTTTTGTTGAGCATAAATGAAAGCTATCAGGCGTAAAAGGGTAAATATGTATTTGCTGCTTGAAAGATTTGGACTCAGCGTGCGCAGTAGCTCACAGACGAGAAACTGCTGCTCTGATATTATGCCCTCAGTTTGTTCTTGCAGGCTTTTAGCGTTTGCCCTTCCTCTTATAACAAAATAAGGAAGTGCACGCTCTCTTCTCAAGCTGTGAAAGCGGGTGTTTATCATCAGTCGATTGCATGCAGCTCACTGAGAGGAAGTTGTGTAAAATGCCACATTTTTTTATTTGAGCTTTTAAAAAGTCTGCACACTCGCAGTGCACAATGCAAAGTAGCATGGAAGCACACAAAGATAACACATTATTATTTCCCACAGTACTTGACCACATCGTGTCACTGATACAATGTTAGTATAGTATGCATGGTGGGTGCCAAATGTTTTCTCGTGCCACTGATGTTGAAACTGCAAGAGGCCGTGGTCTTCTTTATTCCCCTGCTGCCACAATGTACTTTGATGATTTAGAGTAACAATGCCCTACTTTTCTGAATCATCCCAACAGGAAATGGGAGAGGACTCTGGTCAGTCAGCGTAGTGACCTAACCAATCTTTATTTGGTTTATTTTTGTCGCTTTAGAGCGGGAACTGCTCTCAGCAGAGAATAAGCTGCAGTTCTCAGAAGTTCTATTTGCATACACTGGTTTTGTTTAGCTGTGAAAAAGAACAAATGATTGTTCATTAATCATCATCTTATTTATGACTTTAATTTATGGGATTTTTGAATGCATACTCTATCAAACACTGGTCATTGAAACTGACTAGGCACATGACTTTTTCTCCTTCTGTGAACTCCTTTAAATAAGTTTATTTTCCTTGTTTTATTTTGCAGCAATTTTATGCCTTTTTTCCTCTCACTATGTTATAGTGATTAAGTATTTTGCCAATGTTTAATGTCCTTAGAGCGGGTGTTTTATTTTCACTTTAACCATGACTGCCAGGTTTTGTTGATGTTTTGTTTTGCTTTTTGTTCATCCTGATAGAAATCAGTTTGGCTGGCAACACACACGAGGATTTTCAAACCTTACAAGATTTCAAAAACATGGGAGACCACAAACATGAGGACAATTCAACTGATTTTTGACATTATAATCTGAATGCACACACTAGACGATTCTGCCGAACTGCAAGACCACACGCCTGCTGTTTTAATGAAGATTTCAAAGCAGGGAGTCCAAGATCTCACAGAAATGCGTGCGCAAACATGACTCCAGGAGGGAAATGTACGGTGGATGATAGCCGTCTTCCTGGCTATGTTTCCAGTGTTGTAGTGAAAAACATAAATATTCCACGTGGCTTGAGTTGTATTTATGATCGCTACCATATTTGTGCACTGTAAAAGTATGCAAGCTGCCCAGTCTTCTCACTCTTACTGGCGTTTGCCCATTTGGATTGTTTGCAGATGACATCATGCCACATTGAAAAACTCCAGCTGGGGGGCAGGAAGTGATTTCTGCATAGAGAATGCCATCAAATCCTAAAATTTTGTGCCATTTACAACTTTGCCAACAGATTTAATTGTAAAGACAAAATTTTAAGCAACTTTTGTATCCCGAAAGTAGTGATACATTCAAGCTAAATAGTTTTAAAAGCTCATGGAGAAACAATGACAGATATGAATTAAAAACCCCCATGTTTGGTGAAGCAGGCGCCCAGATATCAAGGCTGGAGTTCTCAGTGGTTGCCGGATTGATTTCTGGTCTTGGCGCTGTTTGGTGCTTGCCTTTCCCCATTTTCTCCCTGGTATTTCCTGTCTCTATTCCTATTGGAATAAGACAAAAGCCCAAAAATGATGATTAACAAAAAACAACCTCCATCGACAGCCTGGACCAGCGATATCTGCTAGTCTATCTGCTGGACCAGCTAGTCTGTTTGGCTCCTAAATGGCTTTTCCTTTTGTACCAGTTTGACTTTTTAAATGTGGAATAAAAAATGGCAGAAATGGACTAAAGGACTCCCAATCTTGAGCCAGCTCTTGTCATTTACATAAAAAAATCAATTTCTTAGAACAGGCTGGTTTGAGAGTAACACATAACTCAGTAACAAGTTTTATTTGGTTTTTACTTACAGATTGTTTCAACTAAGAGCATATTTATGACAATGAAGGAGAAAAGCTGTTAAACAGCTAGCCTCTTAGCTCAGTTTAAGACTTCTAAAGACTTGTCTTCCTTCATCTGGCTGGATGTATGAGGTCTGCAGGATTAAGTATTTATGATAGTACCTTGACACCAGACTTCTTTGTAAAGTTTAGGGATCACACCTGATGTATGTAGAAATGTAATGCTAACTGTAGTGTGCAGGTCCATTTAGGGCTTTAATGTACCAACTTTCTGCTATTTCCAATCGTCACGCTTTTCTTCCTGCCTCCTAGCACAATCACCTAACTGCAACCAACCTATTCCATCAGAGCCTCCCTGATATCAAATCACCAATATCAATCATGTTTTATATTTACAACTCAAGATCTGAAAGCTTTTGACTCAATCTGGAGTAGTGAATTTGCCACGCTCCCACAAATCGGCCCAAAATCTGCAGTGAAATCATCTTGTGTGTAACCAGTCTCGATTAACTTTGATCCTGAAATCTTTTGTTGCCAAATTTGCTGTACAACCGGGGTTAAAATTGAAAGTGAACACATTCCCCATGTACTGCAGAGGTTATTTAAAGATGATTGAATCTTTCTTTTTTTGCATTTGTCTCATGTTTATGTTTAGATATTATGACACAGAAGTCACAATTGATTTCATCACAGTTTAGAAATTATGAAAACAACTACTGCCATCATAACTCATGCTTCCAGGTGTTTTGGGATGTTAACATGTATTGAAATATTTCTGAAAAGTGTCCCTTGTGTAAGACGAGACATACATTTGAGTATCGGGACTACTGCAGAGAAATTATGGAGAGACTTGTAGAGGAGAATCTCGCTCTTTTTTTTCTGTAGCACTTGCAAAAAAGAAATGTAATGTTGGTCTCAAAGTGGCGCTGAGCTGCCGACTCAAACCCAGTCGCTTCATTGCTCATCAGCTGTTATTGATTATTGGTTTTTGTGAGTCTCAAACTTCAGTTGCAGTTCCTTTTGGGGTATGATGATCATTTTGTTGCATTTGACGAAAGCTGCCAACCCAGTATCAGTTTGTGTCAGTTGTCTGCCACGTCTATCGGACCGACACATCTTTTTGGTTTTTGTATGCTAACCTCTGTTGATAAAATGTTTATAAGATTTATTTTCGCCAAAGATATGCAATTGCATTATATATGGTATTACAAAATATTAATAAAAACCTGTTCTTGTTAAACCCTGGGAGCAGTTTTTCTCATTTCAGTCTGAGCTGCTTTGGTGTGAAGTGTTTTTTACTCTTCTAACGCTCCACAACACATGAAATCACTCCATATTAGCAGACTGCATTCTCACTGTACCAGTATCACCTGACACAGGATCAAAATGATTGTTTATAATCCACTTTTATTCAGTCCAGTATCTCAAAGTATCTGATTATGACACAAGACTAAGCAAAAAAAGGATTCATTATATGGAAATGCTGGCCTTTAGAAGAGTAGAATCAAGGCCGCAAGGAGGAAAAAGGGGAAACTAACTGGGGCAGCATTATCATGATGGGGGCCATGGAGGCTGACAAACACTTGGTCCATCTTATACAGTATTTGAGCAATGATAATCTGATATCCATCCAACCACCCATTGTTTCATCCAGGGCTGATCCCAGTCACAACGTGCAACTACCATGTTTAGCAACAGACAGAAGGAGGGCTGTACAATTAATTGGATAGCTTTCATTAATGATTGTCTAACTGTAAAGGTGCAAGATTTCTACAGAAATAAGAATAACTTTGTAATTACTTTTTCCCTCAATCCAAAACACCACACATATTTTTAGTGTTTTTGAAAAAGTAGTTTGTTCTTTTTAAACTATGCTCTCTTTCTCTACAGGAGCCCTTAGAGGACATGTATCCATATTTCTGATATTTCTACGCACTTGATTTGAGCTCCAGTTATAAAGGCAAATTTAAATTACATTTAACTGACTCATCTCAGGTTAAATCAGTCATTCCTAAACTTTTCTGCTGGGTCCTTGGCGCTTTAAAATATTTTTAAGGCCATTCCTACCCAACACCGTACAAATCAACATGCAATATATATGAACGTGTGAAAAACATACAGTTTGTCTTGACCAATTTTGCAAATAAATTCCTATTTTTTATTTACAGCAACATAGAAACTCAACATGTTGTAGAACTTACAACAATCATCTTAAAAATTTGACTCTGAAGATGAACAGTTCCCTGAAAATAAAAACTCAGTGAACATTTTTTTAAGATTAATACATCCAGTCCCACAAAAATCTTAGTGATTTCTGTCGGCTTGTTTTGTGCTACAGACCTTTTTGGGTCCTGGGTGCGGTTGTGAAACTGCCACTCAGTTCATTTGTAATATCTAGTTTTGATCTGGATTTATCTTGATTGAGGCAACAGCAGAAAAATCCAAAAAGGGAAGGAAAGAGTGTAGCCGCTCTCCTGCCTAGCAAGGGGTACTCCTTTTCTACTCCAATCCAAAATGCAGACATTTTGGACTTTAAACCTGTTGTTAAATCTGAGGTGATGTCAAAAAACTGCTCCTCTTCTGCAGAGCTGAAGTCATCAGCTGGTGTTGCTTAGCCTTGCACTGCCACACCTCCCCACCATGACATCACGCCCCCCTGGGGGGCCCATGGCCCACTTTGGGAACCACTGGGTTAAATAAACAGTAAGAGAGAAGTCAAAATACACATTTTGAAAGGGGGAACTTGATGCAAAATAAAATGTATCGCTAACAATTGCAGTGCTGGCACTCCCGGACTTTAATCCTCTTTGCAGGTTAACATTCTCATTCCTGCTCTGTATATGGTTTTTAATTGTTCAGTCAAACAAGTGTTAGATGGAGTGGTGTAAAGCACCGACACTGGACTGTGGAGCAGTGGAAACGAAGTTAAGTGGCGTGTCACTCTTCTTTCTTTAGTCTGGGCGAGTCTGGGTTTGGCAGATGCCAGGAGTTACCTGCCTGACTGCATTGTGCCAACTGTGAAGTTTGATGGAGAAGGGATAATGATATAGGGCTGCTATTTAGGAGTTGGGCTAGGCCCCTTATCTCCAGTGAAGGGAAAACTTAAAGCATCAGCATACCAAGACATTTTGGACAACACTATGCTTCCAACTTTGTGGCAACAGCTTGGTGAAGGTCCTTTTCTATTCCAACATGACTGTGCCCCAGTGCACAAAGCAAAGAGTATAAAGACATGGTTTGGTGAGTTAGTGTGGAAGAACCTGACTGGCCCGCTCAGAAACCCTGACCTCAACCTGATCAAGAACATTTGGGATGAACCGGAATGGAGATTGCTCACCGGGCCTTCTCATCCAACATCAGTGCCTGACCTCATGAATGCTCTACAGAATGAATGGGCAAACATTCCCACAGAAACACTTCAAAATTTAATGACAAGCCTTCAAAGAAAAGTGGAGACTGTTCTAGCTGCCAAAGGGGGGCAAACTTCATTTTAAAGAACATGTATTTGGATACAATGTCATTACAGTTCTTGTTGGTTTAAAGCTCAGTTGGCCAAATACTTTTGTCTATATCAATAAGTGAAAGATCTCCAGCAAACAACTGAATTTACTCGTCATCATATGAGAAAAAGGCCAAATAAAATACATGGATGTATGTCCTCTTGTGGCTTCCATATAAAACAAACAATAACTCCCCCTCTTCTTCTTCTTCTCTGAGTTTGTTGAATGCACCAACATGGCCGGCGTCCAGCCCCACACCTCACATTAATGTAAATTCCTGGGCTGTGGTGCTGATGGATGCATCATCAGATGTCCTAACGACACTCTGGGCTGTAAGTTAATTAGTCATGGAGGACTGTGGGATGAACACTGTGTGACCCTGAACAAGGGCCCGTCTGACTCGCCTCGGGGCTGCTGGCACGGCTCTATTGTTCAATAGAGTCCTGTGTGTGTCGACTGGAAGAGGGAGGGAGGTAGGGAGGGGGGAGTTCTCCCTACTGACTGCCTCAATTCAGCTGGAAATCAGAGCAGCATCACCCCCCCTCCCACACGGCCCTAGCAACCACGCCACGCCGACAGTTGCCAGGCAACCAGACAATGCTGGAGCCACTGGCTGTGTGTGCGTGTGTGTTAGCGAGTTTGTGTTGAGCCTGTGTGCATTTAAGATCAGGAGGAACAGCAGCAGAGGAAACGTCTTTATTTAGCACAAAACCTCTTTAACTGAACATTTTTCATGTGTTTAAACCAAAGCTGATTGAACCACACTGTTAGGGTTTCTTTAAAGGAACAGCGATAGTGCTGTATGTGGTGAAAAAATGGGGAGATTATTATGGATTAGGTGAAATTAATCATGTAGGATTTGAGCAGTGATGGCTGCATTAGCAACATGCCGTTTCACTTGTAGTCCCAAACGAGGTCATGTGAGTTTTAAAGGAGACTATCCTTCCCAGCGCTGCTGCCTGCCTCTGATTTCTGACCTGTTTTTGTTAATGCATCCAAAGCAGAGTAAACCCAGGGGTTAATAATTTAAAGGAGCCATCAGAGATCTTCATTTAAAAGGGCATCATATGTAGTCTCTTCTCATAACAGCAGAGACTGGAACATTATAATAATATGATAGCTACCTTATCTGTCCTTTATATGCTTACCCTCCTTTGTCACTTGTTTTACTTTACAGGTTTCTAAATATGTTTGGGTTAAATTATATCACGTGTATATTTGACTTATTGACCCAAACTGTTCTTTTTCACATGTGATTACTTTCAAGCAATAATCATTCATTGATTTCTGTAATCCAGGCCTGTTTAATTCATTTTAAAGAGCCAGATTTAGTAAAAAAAAAAAAAAAAAAAAAAGAGAAGCCAAGAAAACAAACAATAATATTTTCAATGCCAGACCTGCAAAAAAAGAAAACGTTCATTTGAGATCAAAGGAGAGAAGTGTGTTGTTGTTTTAAATTATTTGGCATATTGTGTTAAATTGATTTTGAGGATGCCAAACAACATCTGGCAGAAGGACTGCTAATAAAAAGGTGCCTTGCACTCAGACACACTTACATTTGTCTGAAATTATGATTAATCTACACTGGCCATCAATAAAAATTAGGAAAATAAATTAATATCCATTGGTTACATATTCAGTTAAAAATAGTATCCAGCCAAGATTTGTACACAAAATGTACGTGGTACAGTAGTAGTAGAATAAAATAAAACAAATAATATAAAATTATTATTCAAAAGTGAAATACAAGCCAGAAAAAAGTTCAGATACAATCCTACTAATAATACTAATACTAATACTAATACTACTAGTACTAATTCTTGTACTACTAATACTACTACACTAACAATGATGATGATGATGATGATGATAATATATTCAGTTTACATTAATTGGTCACATAATCAGTTAAAAAAAAGTATCCATCCAAGACTTGCACATAATATGTACATGAAATACATTTAAAATACTAAAACTATGTATCAGAACAGAAATAAAAGCCATACAAATAAAACTGTTAAAATATTAAAATATTAAATAAAAAGAAGAAGAATTAAAGGAAACTATATTGATGCCTTTCCTGCCAAAACTAAGCACTCAATATAATTATTAAAGTCCTCTCAAATGTACAAGAAATATTTAAAATAAAAATATATATATATATATAATTAGGAAAAATTGTTGCTAATTTCTTTAATGGTGACACAAAGAATAACTTAAGATATACATAATAGGTGTATTTACAATTATAATACAAATAATTTGATTTTAAAAATTTTGCATTTAAAGTATGTATCTATCTATATATCCATTTTTCTATCTATCTATAGATGGCGCTAATGTACATAAAAGTTTTCTAACCTCCATTAAAGTTTAATAGAATAAGAGGACAGTCAAACACTAGGTGGCGCCCTTTTTACAGGAGCTCACATTTTCTGTTTTCTGACCTCTGACTTCTGAGTTGTGTCTGTGGTAGGAGCTCATGATGCGTTCATGTGATCCTCGGATGATTTAATTCCCCAAGTGGGGCAGACGTTCATCCGACCGTTGGCCGTTGACAGTTAAGTCCAACGACCAGTGATGTGGTAAAAATGTGATTTTAATCTACATCGGCAGCAAACGACAGTTACACGCCAATACCAACGGAAATATGATAAACCAGACACGATGATGTATGATACTTGACGAACGAAACCAATTGATTTCCATGGCAATAAAGCTTTTTTTATTGAAATTAATTAATGCTCAAATTGCGACGTATGAAAATAATGAACTCGTTTACTCATGTTAACATTATATTGCAGGACTGTAAACGTGACGTGTCGAGTAGGCCACGGATAATTTTTACTTTTTTTGGGCTTCTTTAGAAAAATAATTAGCCTATTGATTATTGTGGTTTAACACGTATTATATTACATAACTGTTTTAATGTCGACTTCCAAAAGAAACATAGATAGATAGATAGATAGATAGATAGATAGATAGATAGTAACTGAGAAGGTTTTTTCGTGTTCTTGTACTTTTGAGTACATTTAAAAATCAGTAGCCTATACTGATTTTGTATACTGGTAAAAGTAAATTTCAACCAGAATAATTACGTTTAATTAAGTTGTATTTTTCCCACCCAGTAGCACATAACGAGGGTGGGGTTCAATATCACATTTCCAAACTGGAGTGTTTATACCTCAGCATTGAACATTTCAGAATGATTTAAACTCCATTCTGAGTGAAATGGTCTTCAGTGTTGGTTATTTGACAGCATTGATCCATCAGTTTTAGTTCAGCTCTGTAAAGAGTCGACTGATCTAAGCTCTGCTCACTGCGATTTCAGATCTGGGGGGTTTTTTGTACATTGATCCATGCTGCGGTTCTTTTGGTCGTGTTTCTGGTTGATTTGTTTGATGTAACACACATTTGCAACATGAATGAAGTTATCCAGTAAGCAAGTCCCTGAGGAGGGAGAGCATATTTTACATCAGTATGCATTTCCCTGCTTTGAGGTTGAGTCTGCTTTCTTGCCAGAGGAGACCCATCTTGCCATATATTTTCAAACGTAACTGCTGCTTTGTCATACTGTAAAATATTCTAGACTCCAAACGTGTAGTTTAACTAGCCTAAATGTAGTGTGGACTTATGAAAACACCTTACAAGTGCTGAATTAAACCCTGTATGAGTTCAATTAACACTTTAATATAGAGGTGTGATATTTTAGCATTACTCAGTGCTTATGTAAACTTTAAATTAAGTAAACTTTAAATAAAATCATTTTATTTTTTACTTGAGAAGATTTATAGAAACGTAGGCCTACTTTTACTTTTACTTCAGTACATCTGATTGTAGTTTTACTTGAGAACAAAAGTTGTTTACTTTTCCTCCTTTGACAGATAGATAGATAGACAGACAGATAGATAGATAGATAGATAGATAGATAGACAGACAGACAGACAGACAGACAGATAGATAGATAGACAGATAGACAGATAGATAGATAGACAGATAGATAGATAGATAGATAGACAGACAGACAGATAGATAGATAGACAGACAGACAGATAGATAGATAGACAGACAGACAGATAGATAGATAGACAGACAGACAGATAGATAGATAGACAGACAGACAGATAGATAGATAGACAGACAGACAGATAGATAGATAGACAGACAGACAGACAGACAGATAGATAGATAGACAGACAGACAGACAGACAGACAGATAGATAGATAGATAGATAGATAGATAGATAGACAGACAGACAGACAGACAGACAGACAGATAGATAGACAGACAGACAGACAGACAGACAGACAGACAGACAGATAGATAGATAGATGAGCCCAGTGGAATTCAAACAGCCAGTAAGAAGGAAATTGTTACTCAACTACAAAATATAAGCCTGCAGAATGGGACAAACAACTCGATTTAATAAAAAGGGATACATATGTAAAATAAACATACTAAAAAGAAAGATTTCCATAATAACTTCTGACGTCTATGGTCAAATTAAATAGGAAAAAACATCGAAAAAGTATCTCGAATAAAATTGTTAGCTTTTAATATTAGACATGCGGCATTGGGCTAAATTACTGAAACTGTATAACAATACTTGGCGTGTAGAATCATTTTATTCAATAAAAATCTGCCTTTTGTCCACATTGGGGAACGACCACATCCATTTTACCGACTGGGTTATCATATTTCCGAGTTTTCCTAATGAAGCATGAATGCGGCATCATTCGAGGAGGATTTTTGCGGGTCAGAAAATGAGAGTGTTTCTTCACATGAATGGATTGTCAGGACTGTTGCTTAGCTTAGCACTGACTGTAATCGCCCTCTAATACGATTTGCGGACACAGCGGGTAACGCGGCTGCTGTCAGCTAACATGACCTGCATGTGTTACTCGTTGTCGGGATTTGTTTTGCTACACAGTTAGCTTCTTAGCTAGTGGGCTTGTTAGCTGTACGTAGCGCTTACCTAAAAACCGTTGCTGTCATGTCAAATTAATAGTAGGTTTGAGAAATAGACGTAAACCAGATGACCACCGACCTGGCCTTTTTTTGGGACTTCATACTGGTTAACTGTCATAATGTATACCAGGTCAGTTAAAAAAGTAACGAAACAAGCCACGGTGAAGTAGTTAGTTGTTTCGGTTAGCTAGCTAGCCTGAGTTAGCAAATATTCAGCTGTCGTCAACGTTTGAAGCAGTCGGGAGAAGTGTCTCGTGCAGGCTAAGCGGACATCCACGAGCTCATAACGTTATCAAACATTAACGGTAAATAACAGACCACGTCTCCAGCACCATGGCTAACGTCACAGACCTGCAGACTAAATACAGCAAGCTCGCACAGGAGTACTCCAAGGTAAACACAACCCGTTTTGACTTAAAGTAAACTGAATGTGTACGTCTATTCAGGCATATCATCGTGATGTCTTAATCTGTTAAAGGGCGAAATATGGTGGAAATTTTGAAGTTAGAACTTTGGTTTTGCCCTGCATGTAGGGCTGGGCGGTATCGATCAAAAATCACATTTTGATTATACCGGAAAGTTGACTGAGGATATATGATATTAATCTTGGTATTGTTTTTGTACAGAAAGAATAAAACTAATTTCAATTCGAAGTCAAATTCACATGGACCAACTGCAAATTAGCCTGTCCTCCTACACTGCATGGTCTCAACATGCTACCTCATCAACAAGTACCCATACATGCAGCTCAATCTGATCAAACAATCTGGTTAATTTGAAGTTAAATCATAAAGACTCATTTTGAGCATACAGCCATTTTTAAGGATGACTAGAGCAGTGGTTTTTGATCTTTTTTTTTCTAAGAAGATCAAGCCAAAATCTCAAGGCACACCATATCCATATTACAGAAACTTAAGCCACTGTATAGCTGAAACGAGAATGATAATAAAAAGTTAAGTGTGTACAGTAAATTAAATAATAAACAGTGTGTGTTTGAGCATGCACTCATTTTTAAAGATCAGTAGTTTTCAACCATTTTTGGTCTTAGGCATACCTATGATCAAGCCAACATTTCAAGGCACACCATTCACATTCATAGAAAATAGTCTCAACATTTTACAGTAATTTAAGCACCTATATTTAACATTAATATAGTATGTAAAGTAAACAATAAACAATGTATGTTTGATGAGTGTTGAGTAATGATCGAAAGATCATCTGAGATTGTGTGTTTAAGCGGTCAAAGTGAGATCCCTCAGGAGGGTATCTGGGTTCAGCCTAGAGATGTGGTGAAGAGCTCAGGGAGGGAACTTGGAGTAGAGCCGCTTCTCCTTTGTCTAGAAAGGAGCCAGTTGAGGTGGTTTTGGTATCAGCTTTAAGATGTCTCCTGGTTGTCTCCCTGTGAAGGTCTTTTAGGTGCGTACTGGGAAGAGACCCCTGGGTACATCCAGGACCAGCTTGAGGCATTATATATCTTATCTGGCCTGGTTACGCCTTGGAAGAGCTGGAAAATCGCAACAAATTGTGTCTCTTTGCACTTGTGACTAGAGCTGAACGATTTGTAAAAATAATCTAATATGATTTTTTTTCCCAAAAATTGCCATTGTGATTTAATATGTGATTATTCTGGGGTTAATCTTATGTATTTTTCCGTAAATAAGATCATGTGTATTGAAAACAATGAAATTATTTCCAAAGAAAATAATCCATAGCAGCATGAATCTGAATAAGGGGGTGCAACAAACTTTAAGCTATAAAGGAGGCGGCTGGGGTGGAGGAGGTGAGGCTGGCTACCAGCTGATCGCAGCTGGGGTATGACTTTCGTGAAGTAACACTGGTCATTGGTCTTATATTGATATATGTAATTAAATACAGGGTTATCTTTATGCTTCCTTTAATGCTAAATTCTGCCCTGAAACTACTTAGTGCGCTTGTAAAGACAAGTTGACAGTTTGCACTATAACCTCTCAAGGGGAATTCAGTTTACTTTATACAGTGTTATTGATAAAGTCAAAGAAAAACTAGTTTTGTGCCATTTCTTGCTATTCTTTTTTCTTTTTTTTTCTGAGTAGGGAAGAACATTAATTAAAATTTTTGAATTGGTGTGAAAAATCTGAGGTTGTATTTTTAAGCTTTATCACCCAGCCCTACTAAGACTTTGATGCTGTTATGATAATGGAGTCAGGTGTTTAAACAGTGAAAACATTTATTGTGATTTACAGACACAGTAGATGTTATTTCATGGGAACTGTTCCTCATAGTGTGTGACAGCTGTTTACTGTGAATCAGACCAACAAACGACAGATGATGATTATTATCATGTTTTCAAGTAATGCTGCAGGCTGTAAAGCAAACATTCTGTCACACAGGTTTAGTCTGAGTACAGATGTCTGTGCTTGGGGTTTTCCTGTACACCTCGATATGCTTGACACTACAAGAAAGGAAGCTTACAGAGGCTTCAAGCAGCTTATAAGAAGTTATGAGAATGCTCGGTGACGTAGATTGTGTAGGGCATGTGAAATGCTTCTGGCTGTAGGAGTCAAAACTTTTCCAACTGTTCTTTTATACTTAACATGACCTTAATAAAGCAATAAATTTGGGCTACATCTGGCTTACATTGTTGCTGGAGAGTTGCTAAATTAAGTTTTATACAAAGATTATACAGTTTAAGTTGCGGTTCATTTAAACTCAGAGGTTTTGTCATTCTTCTTCTCCTTTACAAAAACTGAAAGTTATTTCTTTTGGAATAGGAGATTTTGACACACTGTTGTTGAACAGCACCCCTATGTCTGAAAAAATACCTTAATGTCAATCTAACTGATTAACCTAACAAACAGAGACATAAACTAATAAGATAGTAAAATTCAGCATTGTGCTTGTCTTTGTGAGATTTTTCTGGCATGTTGTTGTCTGAGTACTTCATTCTTTTGTAGTTTACCTGGTAAGGCAACTCTAATGTTCTATCAAAGCTGAATTTAAACAGGAAATAACCAAGAATCGAGCAGGACCAGGGTTCAAAGTTTTATTTGTTAACAAGTGACAGTGAAGCCCGTTTGTCTGTGCTTTCTCTTGTGAGCTGTGTGCGCCCTTTGTTTTTTTGTCAGCTGACAGCACGGGGAGAGCATGCAGTTTCCTGTTCAACTCTGATCTCCCAGTTAGCCAAACACCATATCCTGTTTAAGAAGTGCTGACTGTGTAACTGCCACACACATTTCCAGGCTGCTTATGTAGTTAAAGGCTACTGGAGACTGAGTTTGAGATATTTTGATGACTCGTCATTATGCACTGAATGGGATGAAAAAATAGGAACAACACAGAAGCACAAAACTGTCAGTTTATCTTGGCTGGTGTTGAATCTTTTCATTGTGTTTGTATGATTTGATAATGCTAGTGTTATTGTAAAGAATACTAGAGTATTTATTGCTATTTAATGCTTTTATTTTGATAGGATAAGCAGTTTTGGCAGCAGTAGACATGCTTAATAGTGCTAGTGTTGTGCTCATGGTGATTAACGCTTGTATTTATTATAAAAGGGTATAGTCTTTATTATAACATTCATGATAAACACTGATCTATTTTAACAGGCCACAACGAAGCGTATGGTGTACATCTGCCCTCTGTGTAAAGTGTCTTGAGATAATTGTGGTTATAATTGGTGCTATACAAACAAAGATTGATTGATAGAGATTGATATATTTTAGATGGGTAAGACATGATCAACAGGCACCAGGCAGAATTATTATTTTTATCAGCAAGCCAGAAACTAACCTTGCAAAGCAAATTGATTGGTCATATTCCATGTCTTTCATCAGGCAAATCCTGAGAGGGTTTAGTTGTACTGGAAGCTGATAGCAATGGCTGCTGCTGTAGTGTTTTACTTGGATGTAGCTATAGTACAGCAACAGTTGTATCAGATCTGGACCACATTTTTTTGTTTAAACAAGAGCAAAGAGCCGCACTGACAGCTTCTCTTGGTGTTGGGGATGTTTTTGCACTTCCTCTGACCTGCATCAGCATGGGGTGTATCAACCAACAAGCTCCACTGTTAATAAACTATGACAGCACCTGTCTGTCAAGCTCAAGTTTCTACCAGAGCTATGCATGGCTACTACCTCATTTTATCTTGTTGCTCTGATTAATTAATGTGAAAGACAGAATGTTGAGAGAAGTTTTTGAAAAGTCCTGCCCTTCCCAAACGCTTTGTATGGGGGGTTTCCTAGATGAACGTGAAATATCTTATGCTCTTGATATATGAAACAGTCTGTCTAGTGTCTCAGGTTAGCCAGGAACTGGAGCCCAGTTTGTTGGAAGAAGGAATCATTGAATTACGACACAGAAATCAGTGTATTTACTTGGACATTTACATTATTAGATGCTGCATAAGATTCGCTCTCATGTGCCACTGTGCCAGTGGGCAGTTTAATTTTTTTTAAATTTGTTAATTGAAAGAGAAAATCATTGCTACAGCCTGCTATACGCTACAAAATACTTTTTTTCAGAACCTGTGTTATATTTTTTTCCTGTTTTAATAGAACATTGCATTTTCCATTTATGTTCTGTTTCTCAACATTTTTCTCAACATTCTTTTGTATGTTTTCACAGCTCCGTGCTCAGAACCAGGTTTTGAAGAAGGGAGTTGTGGATGAACAAGCCAACTCCGCCTCACTGAAGGTAAAGTGACATATTAACCAGAAAAAACACTCACTATCAGGACCAGAGCTGGACTATAAAGTTTTAAACTTCAACATTACGATGCCACAAATATCCACCTTACTCATAGCCCCCGTGAATTGTGGGAGTGACCTCTGATGGCTTCTGTCAAACTGGGATTTTGCATAGTAATGAGATTCTAACTTTGACATTAGAGCAGTTTGGAGATTAAAATATGTAAATGTCAGTTGTCATACCTCAAACAGGAAAATATCATTATTGTGCTACCTTCTACTGGGGAGGTCAAAATGAAGAGATTGTCTCTGATGCTCCAATAGCTTCATATCCGTGTTTGCATAGTAATAGGAACAATTCTATTTAGTTAAAGTAGTCGGGACACAAATTTTGAAGATATAGAGCCCAGGCAGAGCTTGCCATTTCTCTCTTTAGTTTATGGGTCTGTTAAAATTCTTACATCACCAACTAGTCCCTCTTTTGACATGTGATCTATATTGGTACTGATGATAATCTGTTGATAAATTGAAACATTCTGTATGAAGAATTGACTTTAACTCACTATTAAATAGGGGTGTAACAGTTCAAGGAGGTCCCGGTTCAGTCCGTACCCCGGTTTTTGGGTTACGGTTTGGTATGGGTTCCGTTCATCAGTAAAAACAGAACAAAAAGTTCTGAAATTCTAGGCTTAATTCTAGGTTTTCTTCTTTTAACACTTTTAAGTTGATGGGAATGTAGCTTACAGTTTGTTCCTTTTAGTATGAGAGCTGTCTGTGATTGTCAGTACAGAGCCCATCTATTAGAGATACTGATGCAGCACTCTAGGATTGTGGGTAGTTTAGTGTAGTTGATGAATGAATTATATTTTTCTTAGAATGTGACCGATATACACGCTTGTGTCCTTAAAAGAGCATTAGCTATTGTTTTACACTCTAATAGCTCGTGGTAAGTACCTTGGATGATTATGACATCCTGGCTAATGAAATCTGCCATGGAGAAAATGAATGAGATTTTTACCTCTGGAATCACAAAGTTTAACTATATAGCATAAAAATGATAGAATTTTTAGTTTGTTATTGTTTTGATTTGAATTAAGACACGTTGGGCACTTTTATGTCTGACATGTGTTTTTCATTTTCATCATCCTCAGGAGCAGCTGAAGCAGAGGGACCAGAGCCTGAGAAAGCAGGAGCAGGAGATGGACAGTCTCAGCTTCAGGAACCAACAGCTGGCCAAGAGGGTGGAGCTGCTGCAAGAGGAGCTCGCTGCGAGTGAAGCCAAGGGCAGAAAGGGGAAGGTGAGCATGAGTGGAAATACAAGGGAGGGTCTACACAGTGAAAGAGAGGGAGAAATGTAATTTCAGCTGAACACTAGATGTAAAAGTGAGCTGTCTTATTGATTTATCTCTAATGTTTGTTGATCTAAAGTATCCTATTTCTTTTTACCTATTGTCCTATCTTCCTCAGAGTAAAGGAGACTCTCCCTCACAGCATGGCCTGCAGACACAGAGTGTTTTTAATGAAGACCTGCAGAAAAAGATTGAAGAAAATGAGCGACTCCACATCCAAGTAATCAGCCTCGTTATGTTTATGTTTGTCAGTCACTGGCCAGCATTCACAAGCTTTAATGTAAATGTACTGAGAAGTCTGTGTATCTTAACTCTTAGCTTTCTGCTTATTTCATTTTAGTTTTATGAAGCAGACGAGCAGCACAAGAGGCAGGAAGCTGAGCTGAGGGCACGACTAGAAGAGCTGGAAAAAAACTCAGAGCAGCACCAGGCCATAGTGGATGGACTCACCACTAAGTACATGGAAACAATCGAACGGCTGCAGAGTGACAAAGCACGTTTGGAGGTGAGGATCTGCAGCAGGAGCAAAAGGAGAGGGAGGAGGGCGAAGTACATTAATTAACTTCCAGCTTAATAACTTTATTAAAATATGTCCTCTCTTTTTCACAGGTGAAAACACAGACACTGGAGAGGGAAGCAAAGGAGTGCAGAATGCGAACAGAAGAGTGGTAAATTCTCTTTTTGACAATGATTAAATCTACTGTTGTGAAATGTTAAGTTTGTTAAGTCTAGAAACTAAAGTTGGCCACACATTAGACAATTTTCAAATCTCAAATGATTGAAAAAACATGGAAGACCACAATCTTCAGGGCAATTTCAAATGATTTTTCATCTTAAATCCTTGGAACACATACACGAGACAACTTGGCCAAGACCGTCAGATCACTGGAGATCACACACCTGCTGACCTGCCAACGACCTCACGTGATCTAGAGAAAAACAAACATGGATGTCTATCGATACCTCCTGACTTGTCTAGCCACAATAAGCTTTTCTGGCATGTGTTACAGTTGCAGCAAAAAACAGTATGCAAGGAATAGAATCAGGGGGAATCCCAGCCACAAAGATGGTACAGTTATGTTTATGTTTGTGTGCTGTGAAAGTACGCATACATAACACTGGGCTAATAACCTTGCCAAGTCTGCTCGCTCTCAGTGGTTGTTGTAGGTATTACATCGAGGCTTACGACCCACTACAATCTAGAATCGTAAATATTAAACGTGTTTTATGTTTATGATTTGAGATCTGGGTGGCAACAAAGCGATCTTGGGCAGTAAAATAATCATGTTGACATCACACACTTGAGGACATAATGTTTCTCAAATCTGGTGTCAAATCCAGCTTAAAATCCTGTAGTGTGTGGCCAGCCTAAGTAAGCCCAGCTTCTCATGTGCAACACACATATAGAGTTTACGTTAAGATGTCATATTTGTAAAGCATGTCTTCACTGAATACAATTGAAAAAAGCAAGGCAAATTTGTGATGCTATATTCTTTGGCCTGAGACGTATAGTACTTGATGTTAATTTTGAGTACACACATGCCTGATGGCTGCCATGTGTTGACTTGATATGTCGGCTGTGCATCTCCTAAAAAAATTAATGCAGTGCGGAAATGAGCTCCAGCAGACACATGAGTGATCAGAGGAGTATTGAGACAGAACGGATATGGATGTGACAGTCACAGCAGGACCAACAGTGGTAGAAAGTTCTGAAGAATGACACATTAAGTCAACAATCATCCACAGACATGTCTGTCAGACAAGCTGAGATAAATAGTTTCTTTTTTAGAGGTTGATGAAGTAAAATGTTAAACTAAATGGAAACAAGATCAGTGTTTTGGTTCCACAAGTAGAAACCTTTGACTTTCAGCTGAGTGTGTTTGTAGCTGTGTTTTTATTAGTTTAGTTTTTATTAAAGATACACTGATGTCATTTTTAGTAGCATTTAGTTAAACAACTTGGTAAAATGGAACATAGCATTTGTAAGTGTATAAATTAGTATTTAATCACCTGAAAATATATAGGAGGGCCCCTCTCCAATATTCTGCCATTTTGCACCGCCATGTTTCTGCATTACCACAGAAGGAACCAAATAAGTTATGTGTTTTTCAAAAATTCCACTGGTTGCCACAGTTGCCCAGAAGTGAATGTTGTGATCTAGAATCTTAGATGTCTTTAAAGCCCAGTTCAGACCAAAGAGTCATGATGAGATGGGTTAAAACTTGAAACTGCTTGGCTACCTGGCTATGATCTAGAAGCTGACTGGTTCACACCGGACTTGAAGAGATTATACGGTACATCATTTCCATAGTACTGACTCTCATAGTCACTCACTTTAAAGTGACTATTTTTTAAGTTACTGCACAATAACTCTGTCTCTACAATAGGGACATCCCTGCACATTCACTGTTTCTTCATGTGTTTTTGTCATCATGATAATGCATAGCATTTCTGTCATATACAAGTGCATGAGAGTAATTTATCTCTAAATCCCCCTCAATCTTACAAAACGCATAAATGCTAGGATGCTTTGCCAACTGTAACAAAGATATCTGCTGAAAATAAGTAAATTTCCACAGTCAAATTTAGCTCCTACAGCCTTGAATTCCTCATGTATTATCTCATATAGTGCCACACGTTCTGCTTATGTGCACAGCTGGAAAAATGAGAGCCTTTTCAAAGCTACATTTCTGTTTCCCTTTTTCATATTTATTTGCCCCTTTGATATGATTATATCTATCTTTTTTCATTTGGAAACTTCTGCCCATTAACACTCCTGTCTCCTCCATCAGCTGTGCGTTGAAATATGATGCACAGCCGATGGAAGAGACAGCAGTGTTTAGAGGTGAAAAGAAAAAAAGATAGATGTAATCAATACCAAAATTAATCACATGACTTTATCTAACTAAACTGGCCTTAATAGCCTTTCAAAACAAGATTTATATTTCCCTTTTTTAAATTTAAATGATTGCAGCATCCTGCAACTAGCTGTGTGACTCGACAAGCTGAATTGCAGGCAGCAGCATCAGATGGCTTGATTCAAGCTGTGCCAGGAATATTCTAAAACCTTCATGTTGCATTGCATCACGTCATATCTGCATATCTTTGGTCTGAACTGGACTTATAGTTTTATAAACGGTACCTTTAAGTACACATCAGATGAGGATATGTTGACTATTTTGCTACCAGTGAAAATTAAACACGGGCATTTGCAGGAAGCTTCTCCATTTCCAAAAGCTGCTGTAACAGCAACAGAGACATATGGACGCATTTTGCTGAAAGTCAGATTCTATTCTCATGATCTCCTGAGATCCTGCAGATCATTATAAAGCCTTTAAATTCTTAGATTAGATTATTGAAATTAAGAGTTGCTTAAAATCAGTTTCTTAATGTGGATTTGCTTGTCCATGTGGCAAGCCACAGTATTTATGGCATCATGTACAGCATTCATTCACAAATACTGAATGGAAAAAATTGGGGAGAAGTCAAAAGAAGTTTGACTTCTAAATATAAATCACAAGGAGTGACTTACACGACTAAACAACAACTATGCAGCGATTTCACAGATAAGTAAATAAAACTATTAAACCTGGAACAGTGGAAATCAAAGCCGTGCAGTCCATAATGAAACCTAAAAAGCACGGACCAGCAGGGTGCAACAATTGTATTCATTTTATTTCTAAGATTTAAAAAGTTGTTGCTTTGTCATCTCCTAGATTGAAACAAAGCGTGTATAATTTACAAATCTGCACCATAAATTAAATATTTCAGCTTTATTTTAGCCCTATTGATTCCAGTTAAATTCAATGAAAATATCTCTGTTTTGGGCTCACACTGTTGTAGTAAAACTTGCTGTAGAAGCTGTCTTCTGCCTCCACTGAGACAGAAGAAAAAGGAAGAAGGTAGCTGGAGTCCATCAGAGAAATCCTGTTACTAAGCCTAGCTAAAAGGCCACCAACGTGGGGACTGATCAGTCTCAAGTTACTAGAGGAGGCAGAAAAGTTAATCCAGACACGGTTTGTGGGAACAAGCTGGAATTACTTAAGCTCTGGGTGTCCTCAGATGATGTTATGGACCTAGAAACAGAGCATGGTTGAAAGACTTATCTGAAAAGGCTCATATGTGTCTGTTGTTAAACCAATAGGAACAAAGATGATCATCCATCTAATTTTTGTTTACTATAATAGCAATTCTTTTAAGAGTCCTAAACTCATTTAAATGAAGAAAAGGTGTATTTTTTATCCATCAAACTCTCTCTGTTTTCTGTCTGCAGCCAGCAGCAGCTGAGGCGGTGTCAGGCGGAGCTGAACAGACAGGTGAAACAGAGCAGCAGTGTAATCCAGGAGAAAGTGCCCTTCAATGACACCAGTGAGTATCTGGCGCTGAGCCACGTGGACAAAAACGATCGTCTACAGAGGAGACATCTATTTGAGAACAGTCTTGTCTTTGTCACTGAGACCATAACAACATTCTGCCCGGGAGTAAATAGTGTAACACAACACTGAACTGTTATATTGCACTCAAGGAGGCAGGAGGTTAAACCATTTAAGCTATGTTTATAGAGTCAGGAGGCTGATGTTCTGCTCTGCTTAAACTCTTGTCTTTTGTTCTCTCTGCAGAATTTAGTGAATATAACAGCCTAAATGTGCCACCACACAATCGAAGGCACCAGGTGAGTGAGAAAACACCACTATTTTGGATTAGTTTATTATGCATGTAAAATTAATTGTACAAAAGAGGTCAGTGGTGTCATGTAGCAGCACAGCTAATGAAAACAAATTTAAATGGAGAATGGACTTAGGCTCATTTACTGCTTTTCCTTTCACACACACCACTCCACATTCACACATTGATGGTGAAGGCTGTTATATAAAGTGGCCATCAGTATTAACTAATCCCATTCATCCATACACGTTCACCCCTGACACTGACACAGCATGGGGTTAAGTGTCTAGTCCATTGCTTTACATTGCTTGACTGTAGGACCTGGGGATTGAACTCTTGACCTTTCTTTCAAGACAACAGACTACCCGCCCATCCACAGCTACCCCTTGTGTTTTGTAGGGCACATTCACAACGGATAAGAAAAGTCTGTAATTGTGACATTTACTGTTTTATTGTTGCTTTTTGTTTAGCACTTTTCACAGAGGATTAGTATTAACTGTTTTGGGGGTTACCTCCTTACATCTTGCAGGCGGCATGCCTTTATGTGCACATACTGTTAACTGGTGTTTCAAAAATATGTTACCTGTGCCTAAGTGTGTTTGTTGACTTCTACATGGTGCACATCAATCTTTTAATAATGAAAAAACCATAGAGGTTTGAAAAGTGATCACGTCTATTTTTAAAGATTAGTTCATATGATTGTTTGTTCATGTTGGCCATAACATTAATCGAACTTTTTTATTTTTGTGATTGTAAGCTTAAAGCTCGAGACGTGGCGGGTCAGGCTCTGAGCTTTATTCAGGACCTGGTGGCTGCTCTGTTGAATTTCCACTCTTACACAGAACAGAGAGTTCACATTTATCCGCTGGACTCCTCCATTGAACCCATCTCCCCACTTAACCAGAGGGTAAATCAACCATAAACAATAAATATATCACACTGTTTATCTTTCTACATTTGTACAGTAACCTTAAATGATGAATGAATCAGCTACATTTCAAATGTTGTATTTAATTCAGCATCAATTCCTCTGTTCATGCAGTTTTCCCAGTATCTCCATGAGAATGCAGCCTATGTGCGCCCCCTAGAGGACAGCTTCCTGCAGTTACACCAAAGCATCACAGAGGACACAGTCACAGTCCTGGTGTGTTCTTTATTCCCTACAGGAGCACTTCATCAGCGTTTTTATTATAAACCTCATATTGTCTCTCATATTTTTTCTTGAATTGAAGGAGACCGTGGTCAAGCTGAAGAGCTTTGCTGATAACTTCTCCACATACACTCACTTCCTGCAGAAGATTCTCCCCTACCAGCTGAAAAGGTCAGCACTGTGTGTGGCTGTGTCTGTGAGAGATAAGAGAAATGGAGTGGATGTATCGATGGCTATCTTCTCTCTTCTTTTCAGCCTTGAAGAAGAGTGTGAAGCACCTCTTTGTACTGCCGCCCTCACTGCGAAAAACAGGGAGCTGCAGAGCGACATGAAGAGAGTAACGTCTGTGTTTGAGAAACTGCAGAGCTACATAACCCTTTTGGCCTTACCTAGTAAGTTAATATGGACACATATACAAACCATATGTAGCTGATTAGCTTACACATACAGCTAGATGATTTCAGAATCACGAATAAGATAAATGTGTTAGGGTCCATAGTGGAAAAAACTGACAATGCATTATCATCTATCTATCTATATTGACATTTCAAACAGACAAAGAATGTATCGAGACATATGCAGGGTTTCCTGCAAACCCCCATCAGCCTGACCAGAGTCAGTTGTGTGTTTTCAAGAATACCTCTTTCCAGGGACAGTATAGGATGAGGACGACATCTCCAGCAGCAGTTTTTATTTTGGTGGTGCAGAAACAGAGTTGTCTCTTCTCAATAATTCAATTTTTAGAATTCCGCTTGTCTTATTTTAAGCTAGGAAACCCCCTGTACATGCATGCAGTTATTTATGTACTGATACACACTGATGGCAGGAAATAGCTTCAGATCTTAATTGGTTAATTGGGTGAAAGTTAGCAGGGATCACTGCAAATGCTTTTTGTTTTGTCTTTATTGTCATGTTATTTATCTATTTTAAAGTATATCCAAGGGCCCTGATGGTCTAAATTATACTGGAAAAACCCATAATGTCATAGTTTTCCCCTGTGCTATACATATTGTGATGTTTTAAATTAAAAAAGAAAAATGATTCTTATAAATGAAGTGCCTTGTTAAGCACTTTTCAAAAATTTGAATCAACAATTTTACTTTTTTTTTCCTATTGGGTCTTTGTGCCATTTTTGAATTTCTAATATCACACCTTGCAGACCCCAAACAGCCGCTCCAACACACTTACCACTGTGTTCCTTAAATGTCATCAACCTTAAAAACATTTAAAGTTAGGTCTAGCTCATATGGCCAGCCAAAGAGTGCAGCTTATGGTTAAACGAATGCTTACAGAATGGTGCTGCTGTGACTGTAACACTGCTGCACAAACATTGAAGCTGTGAAACAAACAATAGGCATGATGTACATAAAGGAAGAGACACACAAACTGCCTGCACAGTGTTCAGTTCTCTGACTTCTGATTGGGATTTAAAGCAGACTTAAGCACTATTTGCATGGGACTTGTATCACCTTGTATCACTTGTATTACCTCTGGTAATTTGTGAATAACCCCCTGGCACCAGTGTTTGGTGCGGTGCCTTTTGCACTGGCTAAGCTAAGTCTGTTATGTACTCAAATATACAGACAGTTCTGAAGGAAATTATGGAGGTGATGCATGGCTGTTGCAATGAAAATGCACAAATAATTTTCTTCTAAAGTTCATGCAAAAAAAATGCAATGTTGTGCACATCACATTCTGCAGGTGATGTTTCCTTCATGTGTTCTATACATACTGATAACCGGAGTTTCCAGCAGGCAACATGTGCTTACATTTTTTCCCCCTCTCTATATTTTAACATTTTTAAAAAATATTTAGCAAGCTGTCTGTGACTAATAAACTAGTAAAATATCTTTTCTCTGACCTTGGGTCCTTTCCTTTATGCCATTTCTCGCTCACTGATCCCTATTTCTGACTCTGTCAGCTGCTCCCCTCTACACCAATGGCATAAAACACCCATAAATAAATCTTTAAAACAAACAAACAAACAAAAAGTATGTCAACTTCCTACAAACACACCAGCCTAATAGGCTGGCTGCACATTAGATGACTTTAAGCCTGATTTTAGGCCAGATTTATCCCTTTACCCTCTGTGATCGTAGGGGTGTGTCCTGCTTCAAGACTCGTCACAAGTCATTACTTGTTGGTGTTACTGTTAAGGGTGGGGTCAGGTGTTAGTATGATTTGTTTATTTCTCTCTATTGCTTCAGATCCTCACCAACCTGGATTGTAAATATCAAGCATGTTTGATAGTTACGTACTTTTATGGTTCACAAGCATAAACACAAGTACACTGTCTTCTCAGCCAGGATTCCTTTTCCTCGTTTTTGATTTTTCTGCAATTCTAATGCATGCCAGGATGGCCAGCTAAGGTTTTTGATCATCATCCATGTTTAATTTTTTTTCTGAAATGATCACGCACGTTTCTGTGAGAACTCATGTGGGAGTCACCACTGTGACATTGTTACTGTAAACAGCAAGTATGGTTTCAGGGTCTGGTCAAATTTGGCATGTGTGTTTAAAGGATTATGATTTAAGAAGTTGGATGACAATGCCCTTATGTCTGTGATGTCTCACCTTTTCAAAATCAGCGAAGATTCAAAAATTATCTAGTGTTTGGGCAGCATTATTGGCTCAGTGTGAGCAGTAGCACTGCCCTGCTGGCGACACAGACTCTGTTGTATTGATTGTGAGCAGCGCTGCACTTATGTCCATGACAAATTTCCCCCCGGGGACAATAAAGTTTATCCTTATCCTTATCCTTACCCTGTAGCAAGCTACTGTCTGACACCAGCAAGTGTCAGCACACTTCTAACTAAACTATACTAACCTTTAAAGCAGCAAACAGATTTATATATAAACCAGCAGTCTTCTAGTGCCTGTCAGACAACTGATCTACATACACTGCAAGTTCAGATGTGAACAAATTAATTTTCCTGAACATCTGCCTGATAACAGTGTTTATATGCCGCCACATCATTAACCGGCAGTATTTAAAGGGGATGATAATGGAAATATATGCTTCATTAAGAAACTGAACTCCTGCCTTAAGAATAAAGGTTATATTTTTAGAAAATAGCAGCGGCACATGCTTTTCACAGACAGATGTTACCCAGAAAGCACATGCTAAGCAGTCACTTTGCTCTGTGCTCTGTTGACGGGCTGCATTTGTAATATTGAATATCATTTTTAGGTGAGGCATAGGACATGAGAATCTTTCTACTTTTCCCCTGTTGTGCGTTGTATGTGGTAAAACATTTTTGTCCTTGTACTTATTTAAATGTCATCATTAAAATAATGCATCATCAGCCCCAGTACATGTAGTTGTGTTACAGTTCCTTGTAGATATTTTGCCCTTTCTGCCTAAATGTTTAATGCATGTCCCAGTTAATATAATACTAGAGTAATTCAATTTAAATATAAGTATTTTTTTTCCTTGTGTTTCAAAATAGCTTATTTTAGAGTAATAAAAGGATGCTATGAAGTGATAGAACATGCTTGTTTTACAAATTTGTGTCTCAGGTGTTCGACAGGATGCCCTGCCACAGAGCAGCACCTCAGCTGTCTTCACCCAGCTGGCCGCCTGCCTGCACAGTCTTCACGATGCCATTAAAGGTGAGCAGAGCCAGTGAGCCATTTCTGACCTGCAGCCATTCTCAACCAGCACGCCACACCACAGCCATTCCTCTCACGTAACCACCGAGCTGCTGTTGTCATTCATGGACTCTTTCTGTTTTTACAACAATACTAACCAGCCCAGTTTATGAAGGGTAAATATCCAGAGGCGTCAGTGTAGCATCCATCAGACTGCAGAGCCAAATGGGAGTGTAATTTAGTGCTCCCCGGCACAGAGGAGTCACTTTGATACAGCTGGCACATTGGAGTGGAAATGAGTTTATGATTACCTTTGATTACCTTTATCCATTTGTCCGTTTGTCTTGGTTCTTGTGTTGATGGTTATTGTGGTCAAATGTGCGCTCTAAGATCTGCAGTTTTACAAAATGAAAGTATGTGATACACATCATTTGCACACCAATCAGTGAGGGAGTGTGTACGGGTTGAAAAGGTTTTGAAAATGTCATATATTGTTGGTGAAGCTATAAAACAGCCAACTGATAATCTAAATGCCACTTCTATCCTTCTGTTTCTGCTCAGAGATGTCAAAGCACTACAACCAGAAGGCAGGCTTAGAGCAGGAGCTCCCCACTGTCACACAGAAGCTGTGCACCACCACAGAGTGCCTGCTGGGATCTTTGGGCTCTCTGACCAGCAGCACCGGCAAGGTAAGCCCAACAGGGGGCAGGCTGAGGCAAGGATTTACCCCCTAAGTCCTTGTTGCATTTGTTAGCTGTGATTCCCATAAGCTTAATTGTGAGAAGTAAAGAATTTCCCTCCTAACTGCATCACGTAATTTCCCCCTGATGTGACATCACAGAGCGGCAGGACTCAGGTGGGCAGTGCTTAAATGTTCAAAGATACTGTCCAAATCACAGTTTTCACAGCTGCTCCCCACTCAGAGGAAAGGGAAAAAGGATTTCTGTTTCTGAATCAAGTGAAGCGTTGGCTGAGATGTGTCTGCCGATGGGAGGGACAGTCCGATGGGCTGCAGTTTGAGTAGCACGCTGGCACACAGCGTCTGGAGCAAGCCTCTTTCTGGGAGTGATCATTTCTGCAGGCTTAAAGACATTTATCATCCTGGACTCTTGGTGGTGTAATCACCTCTCTGCTGTGAAAACACTGTTTAATGTGATGACAGACAGAAAAGATTAAGAAATGAAGGGATCAGTTAGTGTAGGAGATTTTTTTCCTCACCGATTTGAGACATAACGTCACTGTTTTGTTGCAGATTGCCACTTTCTTCAGCAACAACTTGGACTTCTTCACGTCACCAGGCTACAGTCCAAGAGGCAGCACAGTAGCACTTAACCCTTTACAAGCAGAGAATATGCTGGCTAACAAAAAGAGAGCAGCTGCCTATATCCAGGCTATCAAAAAGGTTAGTATGTGCACATTTTTCCCAGCCTGGAGTCTGGGTCAACTTAGTGGAAGGTGGGAGGCTTTATCTGCTCTGTGGTTATTAAAATTAGATTTGCACGTATAAACCAAAATAATGATGAAACACTTAGTGAATAGTTTATACTGGGGTTTTGGGAAGCCCTTTCTGTTGGGATGTTATCGGTAAAAACAGTTAGGATTTATGTAACACAGAGCACCAGGGGCCAAGTGGTTAGTTTATTTTGACTGTCACTTTTTCCCTGTGGGTCTCAAAGGGCTCAGTTTTTCTTAGTAATAAGCAGGGGAGGTCTTGAAGTTAAATAGGTTGGGACCACTACTTAAGACCAAGGGTGGAGGGTAACTGATTATTTACTTTTTTAGAAATTATTTGTCCTTTATTTTAGCAGAGAGATATTACTGTAATTGAATAGTTTTTTGTGTACTTGTACTTTTTTAGTAGTTTTTAAATCAGAAATTTTATTTTTACTGAAGTATATTTTGAGGAAGTATTGTACTTCAGTACATTTAAAAAACATCAAGTACTGAGCAAAAAATAAATCAAAACTGAAGTCAAACCAAAGAGGTCTAAGACTTTTGTCAGCGACATGGAACTGGCCAGAAGTTTGGCTTTGATAACACGTCTGTCAGCAGCACATAGAGAGACAATGATGCCAGATCACTTCCAAAACACTTCCAAAACAGTCACGCTTTATTGTAGAGGTGTGCCTTAACATTTATTAGGGATTTTTGGCAGAACATTTTTCAATGCCCCTGGTACTATGCAAGGACATCCAGAGCATGCCTAGGGTTGTGCCAATCTTCCTTCCTGCCCAGTGGTCCCCTCAGGCCAGCTTCTTAGCCAGTACATGCCTTATTTCAGCCTCAGTGTTTTGTCCAAACATGCCTAAAAGTTTTTCATAGTAATATAAGAGTAAATTTACTCTCAGATATTTGTTTGTAATAACTAAATGTTTTCCCACTTCTTATTTTGTGTCTCCTTTCAGCCCTGTCCACAGTCTGTCCCATACAAAGAAGCTCTGTCAAACCGCCGAATACTCACCAGCTCCACGGAGAGCAGAGAAGGTCTCACCCAGCAGGTATGACTCCAGTTAAAAACTGTTTTTAAACCATCTCTGATCTAGTAATTAATTTCATAAAGAAGTCACATTTGGCCAAGAGCTACAGCTAGAGACTTTATCATGTGGAAAATGTAAGCAAGTGCGAGTCAGTGTGTCAGTAAGTTTAATTTATGCTATATACAATCAAAGGCAGTCATGATACCAGATTTATACTCTTTGTGACCATTCTAGTAAAATGAAATGGTATTGTTACATGTATCAATACCACGGCAACAAAAATACAAGTCCTTGACCTCCTGTAATAGGTTATTTCTAATCTCTTTACAGATTCTACATGGGATTGGTGATAGATACAGATTGTTTGCAATCTTGTGATCCCAATGATGCGCACATGTCAGATGAGGGGAGAGTCTTAAGTAGTCTTGTACTGAGCTTGGAGGCCAGCTGAGTCACTTTAACATATAAGGAATTCCACATTTTGTCAAAAAGGTGCTTTTAATTGAAGCGGTGATGCGCCGTCATCAGCGACTGAGTAATTATGTGCTGTTCACAAATGAGCCTGTTTTACAAAACAGCTCTTTAGTGTGAGCCACAGTAGCTAGCTCTTGTTGGAGGGCCAGTTTTCTTCCCTCCATTTTTTGTCATTATTTAATCCACATTTAAAATGCCACTGTTAAAAAATGAAGAGTTAAACAACCAGCTCTACTCAGCTGAGTTAAGTGATCTGGATCTTTCAAAAGAGATGGATATCCCGCCATAACGTGCATGGCTGGACGTCAGCTGAGGAAACATGAGCAAGATCAGAGTTTAATGTGCTAAACCATGGCAAATCTGTCCTACAACAAAGTGCTTTGTGGAAACAGCCATACTTGCGCGTTGTGTGACGCCGCTCGTCCAGGCTTTAGGTGGAGGCTTTTAATCCACATCTGCTGCTATTTCTCTGTGAGTTGTTTAATTTTTTTTTGTTTATTTATTTTTTTTGCCCGGATGTTTCAGTACTTTAAGGCCACAAAAGTAGCTTAGAAATAAAAAAATATATATTTTCCCACTTTGAACGCTTGACATTGTCATAAACAGCACAAAATATGGTCTTTTGTTAGCGATTCTCTATGCAGAAATCACTTCATACCCCTTATCTGGAGTTCTCTGCTGCTGCATGCATGCTTAGTCAAAGAACCTATAGATGGATGAACTTTATTGTCTCTCCCAAAAGTCTCTCCTTTGACAAGCCTCAAACAATAAAAAACATTACATCAAAACACATTTCAAACACCAAGCACAGGCATAAAAAAGGGGGGAATGTTTAAAGCAACAACTGATAAAAACAACTGTGATACGGTGTCTATTTTGAATTGTTCTGGGTGGTTACTGCAGAGGAAATGAAGGATGAATTGCAGATGTTTTTCTGGGCCAGGAGGATTTGTATCGTCTGCCTGATGGCAGTAACTGGAAGGAGTGGTGGAGAGGGTTAGAGGGGTCCTTTGTAATCATGTGATCAGGATGGCTGTCCTGATCACAAGCGTTTTTTAAAATGCAGAACCTGTACACAGAGGTCAGGATGGTCGACATGGGAAGTATTCTTATTTCCGTTTGTAGAATATAATCCAATCTGTGTTGGCCATTTGCATAACAGCAGGCTTTGGAGTATACGGCAGAAAAAGTCCATGTAGAAAGCAAAAAGCACGCAGACTGTTGTACAGCTCCTATGATGATTTAATGATGATTTATTGATATCTTTAAATGGATATCTGCTTAGAAGTGATGCTAACTATCCATTATCATACATTTTAACTTCTGTAAGCCATAAATCTGCTTGATGTTTTGTTGTCACTTTAAGACAATCAGAGTTTAGATCTCCAGACTACCTAAAATGTATCTGAAAGCATTAATCTGACCTCAATTCAATCAAACAACTCCAAAACGCTCTCGTGGACAAGTTGTGACCTGCACATTCACCACGCTATGAAGTAATCATGGAACATTACGAGACGGAGATGTTTTAAAGTTAAATGCAAAGCCAGAACTGCACTCCAGACATGGCTGATGCACTGTGTCACTCCGCCCAGTGGTTTACTCAAGAAATAGTTCGGAGTATTTGCTTCATGTGTTGTAATGTTGCATAATTGTATATTATTTCATAGCGTGGTGAATGTGCAGGTCACAGTTGTTGGATTGTGTATTTGATGAGTTTGATGAGGGAAAGCAAAAATACCACCTGCTTCCATAGCGTTAGCTGTGCAGCTGGTATATCGGTCCCCCAGATCTAAAAACAGCTTGCACCGACAACTAAAGGAAACAAACCTATTACTAAGACTATAGGAATTATGGCAATTGGCGAATTTGCCAAAATGTTGAAGTATCCCTTTAAGCATTGTTTTCCCTCCTCTTGAGGACAGACCTTACAAAACTTTCATATTCACCTTGTACTAATTTGCATCATGGTTTCACTATTTTGGCAATCGTAGTCCCTGTTGATTCCAGGTCAGTAACAAGAAAATTGGTTTCTTCTTTGGGCTCATACCTATCAAGTGAGTCAGACTAAACTGCTGTATAACTTGAAGTCTTCTGTTGAAGTGGACTGAGAATTAACAAGTCAACAGCTGCTAAGATGTCATGGGTCAAGAAATAAAACAGTTTTTTGTCAACCATTAACCATTAATGTCAACCATGACCATGATTGATTTATACAACCAATTAAAGGGGCTGAATACTTTTTGTAGACACTTAATGACTGAAGATGGGAAGATTTTTAAAAGTTAATTACTTTTCAGTGCCTTTTATCGTTAAATAACTGAGACTGTGTTGTTGTGAAATACACTGTATCAAAGCCATCATGCAGTCTTTCAGTAACACATAAACAGTTTCACAGGCCTTTTGTAACTTTGTGGTCTCAGGCTAACATTCAGGAAGTTAATAAAAGGTGAATATGGATTGATGGTAATAATAATAGAGAAATACACCACAGTTGCAGCCATCTCTGTCTTGACACAACATAACACAGTCATGATATTTCATTCCAGTTACTCTTTAGGGACAGGGTGTGGAGGAGAAACTCTGCCAGTGGATTCACATATTCTGCCTACAAGTTACAGAATGTCTGCTTTCTAGTTTACTTTTGTAAATGTGTCCTTATGTCCTTATAAAACTGCTTAAATTTGTCTCGTATGCTCTAGGTTTAGTATTTTAAGTGAAAGCCATTAAGTAAATGTATAAACACAAACTTTATCTGCCCTCAGGGCCTGTTTTTAGAGCCGCCAGGTTTTGGAAGGAGTAACCCAAAGACATCAGGAGAGCAGAAACACTTCCATCTTTTAAATTGGCCAATTAATTATTCTAAATTCCCTTCCCCTGTGTCATTTAATTTTCTTTCACTCCCTCAAACTATTACTGAGAGCCCCTGCCACAAACTCACTGTCCTCTCCTCTCCACTCCCTGCTGGCCCCGGTGCAGGTGCAGCAAAGCCAGGAGAAGATCGCTCGGCTGGAGCAGGAGAAGGAGCACTGGCTCCTAGAGGCCCAGCTGGGGAAGGTGCGGTTGGAAAAAGAGAACCAGCGCATTGCAGACCTGGAAGCGCAACTCGCAGTGGCTCTGGGGGGAAGTCCAGACTCACGAACATCTGCTACAGCGGCCAGCACGCTTGCACAGAGCCACGAGGAAGCAGAGACGGAACAGAAAGCTGCAGGGAAAGAGACGACGCTCTGCACCAGCCTGGTACTGTCACTACTCCGGCTGCTGTATGTGTTAGATTTCACTCTCTGCCTGTGGCGCTCATGTCTGATTTGCTTCAGCAGAGGGAGTAGCGTTTTTTTCCTCTTGTCTCTCCCACACTGAGCAAGTTTTTGCTTAATAAAACTCAGACTTCAAATGAGCTGACATAGCAGTGTGGAAGAATACTGTTGTTGTATGCAAGTTCAAATGCAGTCACAGCCCAGAGCATTTTGTCTCACTGCTATTTTTTCTCATGTGTGTTAGCTGCTGTTGTTATCTTGTACATGGTTAGTTTGTCTTGGCACTGTCAAAGCCTGTCTGAGCTTGAAGAAGATTTAAAACATCTGATTGATTCACTTACTGACACATTTTTTTGTCTTGTTGTCACCAGGTTGGCATGCTGTGCACAACACCTTCAATAGAGAACGTGAGTTGTCAAATAATTATGATGCTTATTTCTCATGCTTACATACTGTAAAATCCAGTGTATATAAGGCAGACTTTTAATACGTTTTTTATTTATAAAGCTGGCTGTGTCTTATATGCTGGTACAACCATTATACCGGTAGAGCGACATCTGCTGTCATAGCCTCTTTTGCGGCAGCAGCCATCACCGATTGCACACAACCTGGCGCTTTTGAAAACTGGAAAATCACCCGCATTTATTGTGTATTCAAGTGGCAGCTACACTGTACTCCAAGCTGGTAGGAATGGGCACCACTTTTTAACAGCTTTTCTTCCTCATTGGTTCATCATTATTAAAAAAATCCATTGAGACTGGATGCAGCGTTTCCATTTCAATACCTTTAAGACTGAATGAGATGCTCAAGCGCTTATACCTTTAAGACCAGATGCCTTTCTGCCCATTTTGATGATCTCGTTGTTTTTGTAGACATGTGACTGAAGAAGTTCGACATAATTTACACGTGAAAGGCAGATTGGATTGAAAATGTTATGATTTTAGCCTCTTTTTCTTCCACACAGAAAAGTTAATCAATGGAAAAGTTTTTAAAGTTGTGCAGTGAAACAAACATGAGCGACTCAAGCTAGAAAAGTGACCTAGAAAACATTAGACATTGAAAATAACAACAAATTAGACAAGAACAACCAAATTTAGACATTTACCTGGAATATATTACTGCTAGCCTAGACATGTTTGAAGAGGATGTTGATTATTTTTTTTGTTTGACTGATTGATTCTTTAAAAATGTTTATCAACTTAAAGGCAACGGTAGTGATGCAGTTAAATTTACAATATCTAGAAGTTTTGCATTGACATGTCTATATTAATAAAAAATGGACTACTATAATATATCAGAATCAAAATCATTTTATTGTCATTGTACAACGTACAATGAAATTGTTTTTGCAGTTCCATTTAGTGCTTGAGCAGTTTCTCATTTAATATTGAAACTGCTCTGGGATATATGCTGTTTTTTAGTCTGTTAGTTTTGGTTCTTACTGAACTGTCTTCCTGAGGGTAGCAGTTGGAACAGGTGATGTGCTGGTGGGATAAGTCCTTCAGGATTCCCAGGGTCTTCCTGTGGCAGCGGGACCTGGACAGCTCCTCTAAGGAGAGGAGAGCACAGCCTGTGATTTTCTGTGCTGTGTTGATGACCCTCTGGAGAGCTGTCGTCTCCTGAGCAGTGCAGCTGGAAAACCACACTGGGATGCAGTATGCCAGTACATTTTTCAATGGAGTATGTATAGATAATACGTATTTTTCGCCGAGTTCTCACATAGCTCAAATATTTTCAGTGGTTTTCAAAGCCAGGAATATTCTTCATTTTTAGAATTGTAACACAACGTATCTTGTTGTTGTGGCTGTCATCTGGGGCCTCTGTGGCAGACATGACTTGTTTAGCGTCGCTTTGGAAAAGATGGATGTTGCGTGGAAGACTTCCTGTACTGCTACTGGCCAGCAGTAGTTGCTGCCTCTCATTCATGTTTTGTGCTGCTTACTTATGATGGACCACATTTATTCTCTGCCATCGGTTGTGCGTTCAATCCCCATAGCTCACCCCTGTAATGTGGAACTGCAACCCTTCCAACCCTTGTAATGTTGTGGTACTACTGGGCATTTCCAAGTTGATTTGAGACCAGACAAACTGGCCAGTTTGCCAACCTCTGCATCTTACTCCTCTACTTAATTGAGGATTGAGGGTTGGATATCATTTTTGTTTTTTCCAATACCAATGCTGAATTTTTTTTTCTTAAAGGTTTATTTTTGGGCATTTCTGTGCCTTTATTTGATAGAGGAGGACAGTGGATAGAGTTGGAAACAGGGATGAGAGCGGGGGAGAGACATGTGGTAAAGGGCCTCAGGCCAGATTCAAACCCGGGCCATCCGCACACACGGGGCACACGCCCCAACCACTTGGCCACCTGCACCCCTAAATTAATTTTTTTAATGGTGGCAGTGCCTGGACAGTGCCTGAATTGTGCCTGAATCGATACTTTTAAGGGAAAAAGTATGGTAAAAGGCAGTGGTTGAATAAAAGCTTGATATAATCATAAATGATTCAAAGAAAAGATGCCACTAGAACATACGTATAGGTAGAGGTGTAACTAAATTATGCAAGAGGCTCAAACATAACATATTTTGCATCTTTCTTTTATAATTTTGGAGGGTCATGGCAGGGTGGCAGGTATATGAAGCACCGAAATCTGTGATTTGATTTGGTACAGTGGGTATCAGTACCACGTTGAGCTGGATTTCGATACTCACCCCTAGCTTGTAAAGCGCTGTTCTAGGCATCTGACTACCCAGAGTGCTTTTACACAGCACGTCACATACACTATACACTACACTTTCACAAACTGACAACAGAGGTTGCGATGTAGAGAGGCTGTCATTGTCATTGTCATTGTATGCCATGCACATCACACTCAATATTTAATGGCGCGTTAAGTGTCTTTTGCAAGGAGACATGGACACACCAACCTTCTGATTGCAAGAGGGCAACTCTACCTACTGGGCCACGGTAGGGGTGTAAAGGTACGTGTATTCATACCATACCAATTCAGTACAGGCCTCTCGGTACGGTACAGACGTGTACCGAACGGATACATGTGGCTCTTACACAGACAGGAAACCAGAGAATAACTCACAGTCACACTGTCCTGGCAACCACACAGCCACAGCAAATGGCAGCAACAGCCTGAACATTCCCAGATAAAAGTGTCCTGTTTAGGAACACTTTGTTTCCCTGTAAAATACAACAGTGGACAAAGACAACAACAGTAGCACTGACATTATTCAGCAGCTGTGTCGCTGACAGCACATCATCCAGCGGAACAATCAAAGCATTTTAAAAAGCACCACATAAACAAGAACATCACTGTAGGGGGAACAACAGAGTCTCACCAGTCGGTTATGAATTTCCTACTATTTAAGATCGTTTTGATTTTTTTGTGCTGCAAGTGATCCAAGAGTGTTTGGCCAGTAGCTTGCCTCATTAACTAGGAATGCCATTATTAACAGCTTTTCTCCCACATTTTGTGGAATTCAGCCATAAAACAAAAACATTGGTTTACTATGTAGTAAATACTCCATATGGAGTGCAATTTCTGTTTAAAAGAGTCTTCACTTCAAACCAAGGAGTGAACAGCAGGGGTGGACTGAGCCTAGCAGTCTCTACTATCTTTTGTTGTTGTTTTGATTGAGAGCCCCCTGGTGGTAGAATTTACACACTCTGCATTTAAAGCCAAGGTTTAAAGCTTTGAAATGTATTGTGTTTCATGTCTTGGTGTGCAACAAAGGCTGAGAAAGATTTTAGTAAACGTTGATATTCAGTTTTCAGGAAATGCTTAGGTTTTGGAGGGTGTTTTTTTTTGGGCTGGTTTGAGTGAAAACACTCCTCAGTTAAAGACAACAAGTGAAACAGAAAGGAGGGCAGCACATCTTGTGAGCTGAGGCTCCACAGGCTTCTTCACAACAATCACTGCTGGCTGAGAGCTCAACTGTCATACTGTAGCAAGTAGCTATGCAAACTCCAACCAACAAAAATAGATGATAATAAAAGAGCAACACAGATACACAGGAGCTACACTTTTCTGAAGGCGATGGAAATCATTACACAGGAACAGAGTTTACAGTTTTTCTCTCTAGGAGACTTCATGAAACTAAGAATATCTTATAAACCAGTATGACTTGTATTCTGTATTTTAGGGTATTTTTTAAAGAAGTATAAGCAAATCCTCATCAGAAATGTGTCTTATCTCCTTGATGTTGTGTCTGTACTGCAGGTGGGGGACGAGGAGTCCAGGGAGCAGCTGATTAAAACTCACTACATGGCGAGAGTCGGAGAGCTCACCACACAGCTGCAGATCTCAGACAGCAAAGCGGTGCACTTTCACTCTGAGGTGAAGCCCTCACTTGAATGTTTATCTCCGTAACTGGCTGCTTCTGATAGCAAAGAGCCGACCTTTTCAAAGTGAGCATCCTTTCTAACAACGCACGTCAGCTGAGAAGAGTTATTAAAACCCTCACAACTTCCTTTAAGCACCTCTTCAGTGCAGGAAAGTCAGCCACCATGCTCCTTTGTGTGTTTCTGTCTTTAATCACTCCTCGACTATTTTTGTCTGCTTCTTTAATTTGTTTGAGAACAAAGAGAGCAGAAACTGAACCAGAAGTTAACCTTGTTTCTTTGTTTATACTTTTCCTCCTTTAAGAATCAGTTCCTGCGGCTCATTATTTCCAAGTGTCTCCTTTCTTCCCTGAGAAACTGACACCTTATATTTTTAGTATTACGGCAGAGCTTGATCTGAATGTAGATACTTGTTAAAGTGACAAACAGTTGCAGTGCGACTAACCGCTGCGTCACTCATCCTTGTTTTTTCATCGTTGCAAGAGGGATAGACCTGATCTTGAGTCAACATCTCCGGTATTAAAGTGTCACTTCTTTAAACTGTGCATTTACCTATGACACCTCTCTCATATGCACCTATTACTCCAGGAAATATCTCCATTTATTTTGGCTTTTGCAAAACACCTAGGAGGGTATTAAGCCTATCAAGGAACAGCAAATGTTTACTTCCTTTTTACCTCTCTAGTGTCGAGCTTTGGCCAAGAGATTAGCCATTGCAGAAAAATCACGGGAGACTCTGAGCGACGACATCAAACTGGCCAATCAGAACATCACACACCTGCAGGTAAATCACCAAAAAGCTTCCTACATATGTTTTCACTCTTGATTTGTAAAGTATCCACACTGTTATCATGGTTCCTGTCTGACAGGATGAGCTGGCTACGACGAAGCGGAGCTATGAAGACCAGCTCAGCATGATGAGCGACCACCTGTGTAGTATGAACGAGACTTTGAGCAAACAGAGGGAGGAAATCGACACACTCAAGCTTGGTAGCAAGGTACACAGCAAAGACAGATTTTTGATGTCTTTTTTTACTAAATTTTCTAAAAACAGAATAAACATGAAAAAATATGACAGCAGAGTCAGATACAAAAAAATCAAATTTAAAACAAGAGACTGTAGAACACGCAGAAAGTCTCAGAGATGTCAACCATTAGTTTCTGAATAAGCATCATTTAACTTTCGATCAGGATACAGACAGGAAAAAAGATGGAGCTGAGGGTGGGGCCTTCAGCCTTTTGGCAGCAACTTTAACCAAACGGCAACCTCTGTGGTTGAAAACTAAAACCAGAGCAGAAGTGCAAAAAACTGTAGTTCCTCAAGTGTCTACTTGAGGCTGGTTGCAGAAGCACCAAGTCACATGCACACCCCATGCTAAAATGCAGATTTTTACTGTGGAAATAAACCTCAGCCTGGTGCAAATAACAGTTTCAGTCTGAATAGTTAATTTCTTTATGGGCAAACTTTTAGTAACTTGTCTGTTTTGGTTAAATAGAGGATAGGAGTCATACATAATTACAGGCGTAGCTGATTCAGTTGGAGGCCATCATGATGTTGCTGTTTATCATGGGTCTTAAGACTAAGGCTGACATATACCATTTTTCATCTGTGGTGCATGCACGGTAGTCACATCTCGAGGACTTACCATCTTAGTCCTGTGACCCAAAGCACATCAGGCTGCCACTTTTCTCAATCCTGACTATTCTACATTTAAGTCTGCCTGAAATCATCATCTGAAGTCAGATGACTGAGCACTGTCCATTGTATATACAAAGTATTCAAAGCCCCTTCACTTTTATCAATTTTGTTGTGTTGCAGCCTGATGCTACAACTGTTTGAAAAACAAAATATCATATTGCCTCAAGTATTCAGACCCTTTGCAGCAACACTTCAAATTCTCATTTCTCTGGACCTTTGCTGGGATGTTTCTACACTTTGATTGGAGTCGACGTGTGGTATATTAAGTTGATTGGGCATGATTTGGAGAGGCACATATCTCTCTATAGAAGGCTTCACAACTGACAATGCAAAGCAAAGACCAAGCCATGAGGTCAAAGGAACTGCCTGCAGAGCTCAGTGACAGGATTGTTGCAAGACACAGATCTAGGGAAGGCTACAAAAAATTGTCCTGCATTGAAGAGCACAGTGGCCTCTATAATTCTCAAATGGAAGACGTTTTACACAACCAGAACTCTAGCCCAGCCAAACCAAGCAATTGAGGGAGAAGGGCCTATGTAAGAGGGGTGACAAAGAACCAGATGATCCCTCTATGTGAGCTACAGAGATCCTGTGTTGAGATGGGATAAAGTTCCAGTAGGACAGCCAACACTTCAGCCCTCTACTGATCTGGGCTCTATGGTAGAAAGGCTAAACAAAAGCCTGTTCACAGTGCAAAACACATGAAAGTCCGCTTGCAGTTTGCAAGGAAAAGCATCTGGACTGCTCTCTGACTGTCAGAAACAAAATTCTCTAGTCTGATGAAACCACGATTGAACTGTTAATATAGTCAAAACAAATTAGTTAAAAAACATCATACCCCATACATTTTTGATGGTTAAAGATGTCGGCTATTTTGCACCGGTGTAGCTCAGAGTAGGCGCCATTAAGCAGAGGGCTTAGTCCTAAAGGCACTGGTTGTGGGATCAATTCTGAGTCTGGTCACATGGTTGGTGCATGTCTTCCCCCATTCTCTCTCCCCATATTTCCTGTCTCTCTTTATCTCTTATCAAATAATAATTAAAAAAAATGATCAAAAATAATCTTTTGTTAGTCAATCAAGGAAATGCATTTTTTTTTTTAATTTTTTTTGCTCTTTAGCACTAGCTTCAATTTTTAACACTTGAAGTTAGAGCTCAGTGTTAACAAGCATGAGGATGGGTGATATATTTATATCAATATCAAAGTGTGGATGAGTAATATGTATCAGGGAGTACGCAGCTGATGCAAAGCAGTGAAATACTCAGTATTTGCGTGACTTTAAAAACCTCCTTTATTGCTAAACAATCTGCGATCTTTGCTTGATCTATTGAATTGCAGTCCATGAGTCTGGTCTAGTTTAGTTGAGTTTTTCTAATCAATCATCGTCAAAAAGGCCACTTCAACTGAAAGATTAATCAGAAATTAAACATGATTGAGTTGTATTTCTTTAAGTATAGTTAGAATCTGTGAGACTCTATTACAGAATATTTTATCATGATAACCTTTACCTACAGAGCCGTTGCTAAGAAGTTCTTTACAATCAACATAAAAACAGAATAACAACTTACATGGAAATAAGGGCTAGGGAAAGTCAGTCCAGAGCTTTGAAGACAGGAGTGCAAGTATGTGATATTCCTCATTTGCTCTTCAGACCCAGAGAAAAATACACATAACCATTATAAGCTCATCAGAGATGGTGCTCAGGTACAGAGAGGTTAAGTAGGACTTTGATATAACAAAGGGCTTGCTGATGTTAAGCTTTAAAAATGAGCAATAAAAACTGAAATATCAATGCAGAAATGAAGGCCAAGCTAGCACCAAGTGGCCAGAACTGAAGTGTATGAAAAATCTCTCCACTTTTTTTGTGCTCGACACCGAGGTGAAAAATACCAGGAGAAAAGAAGTTTTGGATTTTGGTGCAGCCAGGCTGTAATTTAAAATAGATACTATACAGACACTTCTAGTCTAGTGCACAAAAAGAGTTTCCTTTTCGACTCGACTACATCAGACCATGCCTCTATCCTGAACCCAGTCCCTGTGAGTCTCACCCATTCAATTTTATGCTGTCAGTGTTGAATTTATTTAGAGAATATAATCCTCTGTTGAAGATGGATATGAATTTGAAACTAAGAAAAAATAAGTCAATCAAGTTCTATCAGCTGTTGAGTTTAAGGCAAAATCTAGCGATGATAAAACGTAATCCTTTCAATAGATGATATGGATGTTATGCCAAATTTACCTTTGAGAGTTTCTCATTTGATAGTTTTCTCAGCCTTGAACGGATCAATGATAATACTGGTGCCTTATTAAAGGTGCAGTATGTAGAATTTTCAATTTAAATATTTAAATAAGTTTAAAAAGGCCTGAACATATTTATTTCTTGTACAGTACTTAAATATCTGACAGGATGTCATGTCAGAGGCTGATACATAAGGCAGGAGTTACTGCTACTGGAAGCTGCCGTTTTAGCTACCTGCTATATCTACTAGGGGTAGCGATTTCTGCCCAACTCCTCGTTGAGAGGAGTTGGGCAATCAACAAGTTAGTCCTCTTGAGCCATCCAGCAATGCTTCCCCTTTTTTATTGCTGCCATGGCTGGTTGTATTTTCTTCTTCAATCAGCTTGCTTCCTGATTGGCTATCATTCCATTCCATGGAAAACTGACAGATTTTTTCTCACTCAACAGGATTTTTAATCCTAAATATTAATATTTTAATAGTAAACATAATATTTCCTGATTTTTCCCCTTTTATAGTTGCATATCTTAGAAAAATGTCAGTTGTCTCATGTTATTGATTTCCATATTTTCATTTCGTTCCATTCAGTGATTGTTGGAGGTTTTTTATTCAGCATTTTTTCTGGTAATTTCCCTTCTACTACTGGCTAGTAGTATTTTCAGTAAATATCTGTTTTTAAGCCTAGTTGGTACATTTTTTAAACGAAGTACATTCAGAAAGCATTTGGACCCCTTCACTTTTTAAAATTTTGTTAAAAAACAGTTCATATACTACTTTATCTAAACTCAGTACCCCATTATGTCAAAGTGATGACAGAATTTTGGAAATTTTGCATATGAATTAAAAAAAACAAACTGAAATTTCACATTTACAGAATTATTCAGACCCTTCAGAACAACACTTGTAATTCAGCTCAGGTTCCTCCCATTTCTCTTTATCATTGCTGGGATATTTGTAAACCTTAATTGGAGTCCAGCAGTGGTAAATTAAGTTGATTGGCCATAATTTGGAAAGGCACACACCTCTCTATGTCTTTTTTATTGCTTTGATTCAGAACCCCTTGGAGGTATAATTTACATACTGTGTGTTTAACATCAGTATTGAATGATGTTATTATAACACATCTCAGTGGGAAAAGCTTTTGGGGGGCTGCAGAGCTTATTTATAACCTTTATTTTCAGTGATTATAATAGATTTTTGCTTTTTTGTTCTAAAATGACAAAAAAAATCTTTCTGAGACTTAGGTTCAGTCTCAGGCTTGTTTTCAGCTGTCACATCTCACTAAGTCTCTGTGGAAATTAATTTAAAAGCTCAGACACTTAAGAGGACTGTAAAAAAATCCAGTGGCTTTAGAGAGTGTGAAGGATCATTTCAGGTTTGGGCAGTGATATGTGACGTTGTAAAGTTTGTGTCAGTTATGAGGTGGTCTGGGAGGTCAGTGGTGGTGTTGTGGTTGCTGCCAGGTCTGATGGGAAAAGCACCTGCTGAAGCCATCTGAAAAAGTCGTTAGTTTGAGGCCACAGAAATCGAGAGGCCTGATTCAAGCGTGCATGTTCCTGCATGTAAGCAAGCAGACGGCTGCATGTCGGGAAGTTGCAGGACAGAACACGTTTGTGAGCTGAAGGTGGTGATTTTCTTTAGAAGGCCAGAGACCCGCCTCAGCATGTTTTAGATTTTTAAACAGTGCAAAAAATGTGAGCAACCTACTGCCCTTAAATGCAATACAACACTTTTAATTTAGCACCAGTGCTAGATGTGTGTTGATCAAAAGTGGGCAGACTTTATACTAGGGCTTGGCAGTATTTAGAGATTTAAAGGCATAATGAAATATTTTCAAAGAAAATATAGGGACAGACAGTATTGTTATCAAGATAGAGAAGGGTTTGCCTTGATCCTTGCCAGTTCCAAACACTTTGCCAAATGTTGACAGTCTGTTTTCTGCAATTTAGGTAGAGCTCTCTTGTTTGGTGAAATGTATGGCTGTAGATCATCAAGTTTCTGCACTTGTTGTTATTATCAATTATTGAAATGAGGGGGATTTTTCTGTTTCAAACACGATAGTGTGGACAACCTCAATACATGGAAATACTGCCAATGTTTTTGTACGTTTTAGACTGTGTATGATTTTTTTTGTTGATCAAAACCATAAAAAATCACCAAATATCGGGGTCTAGACCTTCTGGATTACAACTTACAAAGTAGTGTACACCCCCTTGGATGTTGTACTCATTTTTTGATTTTACAAATGAATCCTGGTCAATATAATTTGGTTTTTGACCAAGAAAATACAAAAAAAAAACTCCTTTATGTCAAAGTGAAATCGTATTTCTACTAAGTAATCTTGATTAAATAAAAATATCTAAGGTAAAAGGAGTGACTGCATAAAAATGTACCCCTTTATTTAGTAGAGTTACCTTTGGCTGCAATCACAACACATGAGTCTGTGGTGATAGGTCTCAATCAGGCTTACACATCTAGGCACTGCAATTATACTCCATTCGTCTTTGGAAAAACTGCTGTCAGGTTGCACAAGGATTGAACATCCCTTTTCAAGTCACAAGTCAAGTCAGCCACAAACTTCTCCATTGGATTTCGTTCTGGGCTTTGATTTGGTGACTCAAGAACATTCACCTAGTTGTCTTTAAACTATTTCTGTGTAACTTTGACTAAATGCTTCGAGTCATTGTCTTGTTGGAAAATAGATCTTCTCCCAAGCCGTAGTTCTTTTGCAGACTGAATAAGATTGTCCTTCAGGATTTTCCTATATTTTTCTGCATTTATTTGACTCAAGCCTTCCAGGGCCAGCTGCCAAGAAGCATCCCCACAACATGGTGCTGCCACCACTGTGCTTCACGCAGGGATAGGGATGGTGTGTTGGTGTTGATGTGCAATGTTTGGTGTCCACCAAGCATAGTGTCTTGTCTGATGGCCAAAAAGCACCATTTTGGTCTCATCAGACCAAAGAACTTGCTTCTACTTGGCCATGGAGTCTCCGATAAGCTGTTAGGTGAACTCTGGTCCAGATTTAATCTGGGTCTTCTTTACCAGTGACTTTCTTTTTGCCACTCTCCCATAAAGCTTTGACTGCTGAAGAACTCGGAAACCGTTGAATGCAGTCTTTCCCATCTCAGCTGCTGAAGCTTGTAACTCCCTCAGACTCGTCATAGGTGTCTTGGTGGCCTCTCTCACTGGTCTCCTTCTTGCACGGTCACTCAGTTTGTGAGTACGACCTGATCTTGGCAGATTTGCACATGTACCATACTCCTTCCATTTAATAATAATGGATTTAACCAAATTTTACAGTGCTTTGAATTTGTTTGTATATCCATCCCCTGACTTATTCTTTTCAATAACCTTTTCTCTGAGTTGGTTGGAGTGCTCTTTTGTCTTCATAGTGTAATGGTAGCCAGGAATACTGATTAAACAGTGACTGGACCTTCCAGACACAGATGTCTTTATGCTAGAATCATTTGAGACACATTCACTGCACTAAACTGGTGCTAGTAGTCTCACTAAATGTGAAAACCTCACTAGGATATGACTGTGTTTTGCCACTCAGCTAAAAAATGAAGAGATACAATTTTAAGTTTGCATTGCTCAGCTCTTTATTCTGTAAATGTTCTGTTTCTTTCAGGGAAATGCAAAAAAGAACAAAGGACGTTAGGGCTGCTCTTCCCTCTCTGGCTCCATTCGGCTTCACAAAGGGCACCTTAAGAGAAGATCTGGTCCCTGTGGAGCCTCCAGCAGCATCCTGCTACCAACAATCCCTCTGTCTTCAAACCACAGGACGGATACACAAGCCCCAGACTCCTCCTCTGTCAGGCAGCAGAGATACAGAGACTGTGTGGAGGCTTGAACGTGTTTGACTGCTTCTTTTTTTCCCTTTTTGTTGTCACAGCACCAGTTATAACATGATGTGATTTGCTATGAAATGCCTGAAGCTTCTGTTTGACCTTTTGGCCAACGCAGAGTGGGAGAGAAAAACTTTCACTGTAAAAAGGGACAGAAGGAAGGAAGGAAGCTGGACAAGCTGATAATGCTCACTGAAGTCAAGACTTGAAGACCAAACCCTGTTTTTCTGTGTGCTTGTTTTTACTGCTAACATACGTTTTGGGAGAAAATGAAACTGTTACCCGCACTTTCCACAAGAGCCCTTTTCACACATGCAGGTAACCTAGCCTGAAAATTTCCTGAGTTGCTTGTTTACACTTGTCACTCATGCCAAAAAGTCAGTCAGTGGAGGGGTGGAGACATGGGGAGCTAGCAGAGAAATTTAAGGTTGAAAAAACTCTGTTTGCATTCAGACATTAAGCTCACCCAGGTCAATTGAGGAAATTTTCAGGGGTTTTGTGCAAGTGTGACAAGGACCATAATTTGTCTGCACACAGTTTTGTTTGCGCTGCACACTCCAGAGGATCGCAACCTTTCTAGTTGATCTCTGTTATGTGCCAGAAGCACCATTCTGCTCTGCTCCATTCAAGACAGTCTTTTTTTAACGGAGCTGCTGCCAGCACATGTCAAACAGAACAGAGCAGAACAGCCAAAACAGGAAGTCAGACACGAGAATGTACAGGTCATTGTATTTTACCAGTGGATTTTTATTTTGAGATGAGAAAGCCAAAGTTGACAAACAAGCTTTTTCCCATTATGTTTGAAACAGGAAAGAAGAGCTCAGAAATAAAACCCAAAGGCAGTTTGATATTAAATTGGGAATTCCCTCAAAAAAATCTAAGAAAACTTTTGCTCACTGTTCAACTTGCAAAGAAAAAGCCCATAAATTAAGCTATTTTTTAGACTAAAACTATGACTAGAAGTGTTTCTTCTTCCATAAGGAAGATGAAGATGAGCTAAAAATAGAACTTTGTTGACAAAAATTCTGTCACCAAATATTTTTGGTGGACTGTTGGATATTTAAAATCCAGGATTATTTCATCGCTAATATAAGTTGGTGTGTTTTAATTCAATGAAAGTATTGAAAGTGCATTTCTTTTTTTCTTTTTTTTTACACTTGAGTTAATTTTAGAACTTGGCTGATAAAATTATAACACAAAATAAATGTCTTGACTAAAAGTACAGAAAAAAATTTAAGAACTATGTTTTGACTAAAACTGGAGAAAAATGTTTTTATAGGTTTTTGTCGACAAAACTAGAGACTAAAACTATATGTTCTTTGCAGATGATGCCACACAACAGCAAAGAACTGTCCTTGGGGGCAAGAAGTGATTTCTGCATAGAGAAACGCTACCTCAAAGGTAGTTTTACTATGCCAAGCATTTAAAGAGCAAAATTATAAACTTTCATAACTCTTCAGCTACTTCTTTGTCCTGGAAGAAGTGAAATATTCAGGCATAATAATAGTCTAAAAAGCCTCTATCTAAAGCCTGGACAACTGTTGTCACACAACACTCATGTATGGTCCGTTTCCACAAAGCAGTCCAGCTTGGTTTAGGACAGTTTTGTCATGGTTTAGCACATTTAACTCTGATCTTACCTGCTTTCTCAGCTAAAAGTCATCTCACCAACCTCCAGTCTTGCTCACTGTGATGGGAAATCTGTCCCTTAAGAAATCCAGATCATTTGGCTCAGCTCACTAGAGCTGGTTGTTTGGCTCCAAAACATCTCTTCATTTGGTACCTATTTGGCTTTTTAAATGTGGGTTAAATAGTGGTCAAGGATGATGCATGCTTAAGAGTCTGATAGATACAGATCACACAGGCCTGTTAATATAGGAAAAACACAAGGTTTTCATCATTCTTTGCCTGTTTCTGCAGTTTTTTCGTCATGTGTGAAAGCATTCATGTTTTTTTGCTTAATTTTAAAAATGAGAGAAATTGTTTTGTTTTCATGTCCTTTTCAGATTCTTATTTAAACTCAAACTGCTTGAAAGGGCTCTTTATTCCTTGTTTTGCTTTCCTTTTTTTATTTATTTTTTTTTTTTTTAATACAATAATTAGGAAACAGCTGGTTTCTTGAGTTTGGCTTTCTCATCTTAACATAAAAATCCATGGGGCAAATACTACACTGACCCAGTTGTTTATCCAATCACTAAATCAATGATGTCAAAGTAATGGAAAGCAAATTAACAGCAAATCAACCTTCAACAGGCAAAGTAACATGCTTTTCGTATGTTCTCCTTATTCACGTGTCATCTAGTGATCCAGCTGCTCTGTGCTCAGCTCTGCTTCAGAATCAGACCCAGTCCCAGTGACCTAAGGTGTGCTGTGGATTTGAGCAAAAACCGTGGCACAGATGGAACACCGTCCTTGTGGAAAATACGGGTAAACTTTAGTGCTTCTTTGACAGTGCTAGGGAGTAAATGTGCATCTCATTGTGCGACTGTGGCACGATACACTTGTGAGTATTGTTTTACACTTAGATTTTTAAAATTAAATTAGAGATCATTGTGCAAGCCGTTCCAAGAGCCTCTAATACCATCTTAATTAAAAGACATGCATACATCATAAGCTTCTGTAAAGAAGGGCTTTAATGAGCAACCAACAAAGACTTGAATTCATTCCTCATTTAGGAAAACGTGAAGTCCTTTGGGCGGGGAGAAAAGGAAGGAAAATGTCTGCCTTGAAGCACTGATTAAACGTGTTTACTTGGACTAAAAAGGGCAGTATAGACAAGTCCAAGCTTGTAAAACGGTGTCAGTCTGTCTCTGTGATGTTACTCTTAACATAGATGTTTTTATCACCAAAGTAAGTATGGACATGCACTCGGACGCTTTCTGTGGCACAGATTCATGTTGTAATATGTAAGGACAAAAAAGGGTTAATGTGAATATACACTCATTTCAGATCATGATATAATTGTACTGTATCATTTCTAAAAAAGAAAAATAATGTGTAAATATATAAAAAAGGTGTTTATTCAGAGCTTAAATCTTTATTTTCCACAACATTTAAGATTATGATTTTCAGCTGTTTTCTATGTGTCCATTAAGGCTCCATTTTTGTGTCTCAAAGAGTAACTGGTGCTTAGACAACCTGATTCATGAGTCATGGCAGAGTGCAGTTCAAGTTTACAGTAAAATAAAAGCCTCTTTGGCTTGTAGTGACACGAGGAAAATGATAGAAGAGCCCAGCAGTGGATTGCAGCAGTTCATTCAAACCTCTTTGTTTGAGAATCCACACCTGCCAGCAAAACTTTGACTACAAAGATTTGCCCCTTAAACTGATAAAAAAAAATAACAAAAACACTTGTATTCTCACAATGTAACCTGTTGAAAAGCACATATAAATATGTGGATTAAAGAAAAGCTTGTTCAACATTTAAATGCTTTTGTGTGTTCAGATTTAACCTTGTTGATAAAGATCCTTCAACTTGCATGACCTCACTTTTCGTGCTGCGTTTCTGGGAGCTGGAAAGGACCGGGAGATTAAATTGCCTGCAATTTAAAAAATGAAAAACAGGCCATAACACACCCCAACCACTGGAGAATGAGGCCACACCATTGAATCGGACATGAGAGCTGGAAGATTTCTGTTTGATGCCGTCACTTTGTTTTGGAAGGAAAAACATGTTCTATCATTGTAGCTGAATTCATGAGGCTTTCATGTGCTCTTGATTTGCTACTTTAGATGTCAAAGGAGAAGTATAAACATCTTATTTGTGCATTTTCACTGGTAAAACTGAGAAATAGGAACAAAAGTTGGTATTTTACTTGTATTCGTCCAAAACACAGAGAGGAGGAATGTTGACCGAGTGAAAGAAAGACATGTATGGGATAATTAATGGTGGAAAAGTGAGCTGTCAGCATATCCTGCTTATAATGATTGATATTATATTTATCAGCTTAAGCTGAATAATGTAAGGAGTGAGTTTATAGTGCTGCTGTAAATATAACATGAATAACATGATGAAAGGAAATGAGACTTGTTCTTACTGAGCATAATGATGAAGTCTGTCCATGTAGGAATCACGACTATGAACAGCTCTGATGCATTAACGTTATGTTAATTATGTTTATAGCTATATTTTCAAATTCTGTGATAAGTATATGTCAAAACATGAGCTTGTTTAATTGGAGAATTTGTGAGTTGCTATTTCATATTCTACCAGGCCCCCTTTTTGCAGAAGAAAGTATTTACAAGGTACTCGCAACACATTCTGGGAACGCTTGCAGCACAAACCAGGAAGGGTGCTTTTAACAGCCTTTCTCCCTCATTATCAGAAATTCAATTGTTTAATTATTTAATAAACACATTATATTGTTTCTGTGCAAAAATGTTTACATGTTGTAGATGTAAAATGCTTCAGCCAAGGCAAGAGAAGCATCAAGCAAGAGGAATATTCATCACTCCACTGAACATGTTTCCACTACTCCACAGTCCAGTGTCAGTGAGCTTTACACAACTCCACCCGAAGCTTGGTATCGGACTTGGTGATGTGAGGCTTGCATGCAGCTGCTCAGCCATGAAACCAGTTCCATGAAGCTCCTGCTGCAGTTTTCGTGCTTGCATTAGTGTGAGTGGAAGTTTGGAACTCTTCAGCTGGAATCAGCAGTGTTGGCCACTTTTACTCTGCTCTGTGATTTTATGTGGCGTTCTGCTTCGCGGCTGAGTTGCTGCTGTTCCTAAACACTTCCACTTTTTAATAAATCACTTACAGTTGACCGTGGAATGTCCAGCAGGAATGGAGTTTCAAGAACCCTCTTATTGCAAAGGCGGCATCCATTACAGTACCACACTCTTAGGAACAGCCCACTTTGTATCACAAATATTTGGGAATGGAGACTGCATGGTAAGGTGCTTGATTTTATATGCCTGTGGCAACTGGTCTGACACACCTGAATCCAGTAATCAACAGGTGTGGCCAAATACTTTAGTCCATAGTGTATCCGGATATTGGGTCCATGAAAATTATGATACCTTGCAAGAAAAAACTTTTAATAACACATCTAAGTCTTTAAAACATATCCAGTTAAACATAGATGGCTCCCTTAACTGGTTAAAATTCCAATTGCAATATATATACTTTAGTCAAATTGATTAAAACTGTATTTCTACTGCTTTTTCTTTTAATTGTGAGGAGTTTTTACATGTATGGGAACATTCCTCATTTATAAAAGGCTTTTGGAGATACTATGCTGAGGGGTTAGTCTTAATTAATTCCTTTACTTTATCAAATGGTACCCAAAAGGTCCCAATTATAAACTTTAACACCACAGCACAAAGCTTGTTATTTAGAAACATGAACGAGACCATAGAATTAAAAAAAAGATTGGTGAAACTGCTGAATTCTACTTTTTTGTTAAAATTAATAGGTTTTCCGGCAGCCCTTAGTTGACATGCAGTCATTCTTTCTTACACAGGGTAATGAGAAATTTTCCAGGAGCTTTCTCTGTTGTTTATGAGTTGAACTCGATGTAACAATGATGGTTTTCCTGTGACGGTGACAGAAACTAATGGAAAAAGAAAAAAACAGCTGTTTTGTAGCCAAAGACTAAGTCCAGATCTAAAGAAAATTATAAAACTTAATTCGCTGACATAAGGAAAAATAAAATATACGGATGTGGGTCCTTTTGGGGCTTCCTTTGAAGACAACTAACTGTTTCGGAAGAGTTTAGTCAGTAAAAACGCAGCTTTCTTGCGCGCCAGTCTCTGGATACTGGCGTTTCCTACTGTCGTGAACGCATCGTGCTGAGTTCATTCCTGCAGTGTCCCGTAGTGGGACAGTCTGTCTGTCTGTGTGAACTCGGGAGGGGAAGCAGCGCTGTGCTGTTAAAACTCCCAGGATTTACACTCTGCCATTTTGAGGAAAACCGGCCGACATTAAACACAAGTCATGACCCGGATTACACACCCACATCTGTGAAAAAGTGAGTACTTCTTTACGCTTTTGTGCCCCAGAAAGCTGGGATAGTTCAGGTGACGTTAGGGAGTACTTGTACTGTTTTGGTGCACTCTTCGTAAACGTTAACCCCGTCTGTTTTAGCTAGGTCAGGAGTGAATGGTGCCCGCTAAAGTCTGAAGTCAAGCAGAGTGCGACAAAAGTGCATCTCAGTGACAACTTTACTCAGACTTCGCATCAAAACAAAGACACCAAACTGACCCCAGAAGTGGGCCTCTCTGGCCCGGGTCCTGGGCCTGGCTCTGTTGTGGATGACAGCACGCTGGTTCTGTTTTCTTTCTCCACTCTGAGTCGCTGGGAGAGAAAAAAAAAGTTGCTGTTAACCGCCGGTAGCTCGTGAGGTTGGTGATTTTCTGACCCCGCGCTGCAAGAATGCGAAGGTACAACGGTTAAACAGTGACGGCTTGACTTAACAACAATAACTCAATTTATTCTGACATTTTCGTGGATATGTTAATATCCTTTTTTTACTCCCAAAACATTTTTTGCTGTTTTAACTAAATAACCTGAATGAATCAGTAGCAACTGTTGCTACAAGTGAACATTAACGGTTAAAAGGTTTACTGGGGGAGATTGGGGACAGTTGTAACTAATCCAGTCCCTCCAATCAAATACTTCTATTCTGCACATGCTCAGTAAGACTGTGTGAAGATTAAAGCTACAAATGTATTTCAATGGTTCTGGTATTAATGGCTTACAATCCTTGTACACTATTTGAAATAACTCAAACTGAGTTTGTACTTTTATTTATTTGACTTCTAGGTGGAACAATCTAGCATGAGTGTGGCTATAGCATATGCTGATCTGTCAAATCTAATGGATTGGGAATGCTAATTTCAAGCAATTACCACACATTTCATATGTAAATAACACTGCCTTATTCACAAAATGATAATAGACCATGATAGATACTTATATTTTACACAGTGGTGTTGCCCAAACTATCTGTTAGCTTTATGCCAACTCTTAATGGGAATTACTTTAAAGGGTTAATAGGCAGTTGTTTGGCTGTTGTAAGTTCAATTTAAGAAATGCTCTTTTTACATCAAAGAGGGGCTGATCAGTTTAGGACTTTTTTCTAACATTAGTGACCATCCAGATTTTCCAAGTCCATGCCCCATCCATAGATAGAATAAGTGCATGTATTAAAAAGCTTTTTAAATGGCAAACTTTCCTTTAATTCCTGAAACAGGAAGCTGAAATCATGACAATAATTACAGTAGAATTAAACATCGTCTCTTTATTGAATGTAGGTTGGTAGGAAGGTATAGTCCAAATGTAGGTGACAGATATGTTTTGCAACCATGTTGCTACAATCTCAGTTACTGTAATGATCAATTACACTCCAGATAGACTGTTTCATACTAGTATATCCATTGCATGGATACATTTCACATTTATCTGGGACACATCCCAAAGGGTTAAGGAAGGGCGGGACCTTTCAAAAAATCTCAGACAGGCTGGTGCTGCTGTGGTTTATGAACAATGGAGCTTGTTAGTGGATAAAACTCATGCTGAGGCCGGTCGAGAGAAGTGCAAAAACATCTTGTCTGCCAAGAGAAGCTTTGTGACCCAGTTCTGATGAAACTGCCACTATACTACAGCTATATCCGAGCTAATCACTACACTCGCAGAAGCTATTGTTCATACCGGCTTACAGTACAGCTAAACCCCACCCATAGCCGCTGCCTTGTTCTCTTCAAGTGATGCTGATTGTACAGGTCAGCCCTGGACAGTCAGTTCAGAGTGGAGCTTTGCAAGATGGATTTGCCTGATGATAGACATGGAGTCTGGCCTATCCATCTGCTTTGCAAGGCTAATGATCCAAAGAATAGGAGAAGAACCAAAGACTAAAACAATAAATAAATACAATTTACAATAAAATAAAATAACTCTTTTCCACAGGGTAGGTGCATAGGAAAGAAGTGAGGCCATGAAAAGCTGCAGGTTAACTCTTGCACACTTAACATCTCACAAAACTTTAATTTTCAGTTGAAACAGTTCCCAGGAGTTAACCTGCAGTTTTGCAGTTCAAAGCGAAAATCACTATATTATAAGGTGCCAAGGACTTTCATTTTTGTTGCTTTAGTGTTGGTACAGGGATAAATACAATTTGATTTTTACTATAAACATATCAAAGTTTTGAATTATGGTACTGAGTCTTTGCATAGACAAAGAAAACGAAGACCAGTATTTATTCAGCATATTTCTATTAAATTATTTTTACTGACATAAGAATAGCTACTCAAGAAGCACTACCTTTTTGAGACAAAAAGCCATTTAACATCAGTAGGTTTCAGTGAATTTCCAATTTCATATTTTAAATGATATAGCTTACTAGTGGTCTTGTCACAGTACCAGAATTTTAAACTCAGATATGATTCTTGGAAAAGATAAAATAATAATACCTGCTTCAACACCGCAGCCTCAAAAATATAAGTTATAGGCAGCTAATATTGTGGGATTTCTTGTTTTTGATGATCAAACATAGCAGGCACCCCTTAAAAACTGTCTAAATTGCACAAATGTGTTTGCAATGTTGCAATAGCAAAATGTGCCCTATTTTTACAATTTCAGTGTGCAAGAGTTTGACAGCTTCTTTCCTTTACTATACATCTGTTTTATGAGATATATGCTATTTATAGCTTGTTTACTTTTTGATTTATCGAAACATTAAAATAGCAGATATAATATAGTTTTATGATATACTGAAGTACTACAAATGTTACAGCTTTTCTGCAGGCAGGTACACGTTTTAGAGGTATTGGAGCACAGGTGTCAAACTCAAGGCCCTGGGGCCAAATCCGGCCCTTGGAACGATTGTATCCGGGCCGCAAGATCATATCTTATTTTTATTATAACTGGCCCACCAGTATGAGGTCTGCAGATTTCTTTCAGAATGAAAATGTAAAATTCAACTTGATTATTTAAAATATACTTGTTAAGCCATAAAAATATGAAAAAGTAAAAAGATTTCATAAAAACTCAAAATGTGGGGAAAGAAATTAATTTGTTTTTATTTCATATTTTCAATTTCGCATCTCAAGATTACAACTCAAAATTATGATTTTGACTTTTCATTTCATACTTTGACCTTTTCAACTCAGAATTTGGACTTTATATGTAACATTTTAATCTTTTAGACTCCCAATTTTATATTTTATGTCAAATTTTGACCTTTTCAACTCCTCACTTTGGTTTTTTAATCCCAAATTTTGACTTTTAAAAACATGATTTCAAATTTTTTTTCTCATGTTTTGACATTTTGAGTGAATAATTTGTACTTTTTATATCATATTTTTTTTACCTTTTACACTCCCAATTTTGAATTTAAGTCATAATTTTAACTTTTTAAGTCATCATTTTGAATTCTAGCCTATATTTTGACATTTTTAACTCCTAATTTTTGGCTTTTTAATCCCATATTTTGACCTATTAGACTCACAATTTAAAATTTAAGTCATATTTTGATTTTTAAACACATGATCTCAAATTTGATCTAGAATTTTGACCTTTCAAACTTATGATTTCAAATTTCTCCTCATATATTTGCTCTTTTTAAACATTATTTTTCCATTTTTAATATCGTGTTCTGATCTTTTGAACTAATAAATTGGATTTTTTATTGTTTATTTTTTTTAAGATTTATTTTTGGGCATTTTTGTGCCTTTATAAGATAGAGGAGGACAGTGGATAGAATCAGAAACAGGGTCAAGAGTGGGGGAGAGACATGCGGTATAGGGCCTCAGGCCAGATTCAAACCCGGGCCGCCCGCGTACATGGGGAGCGCCTTTAACCACTCGGCCACCTGCTCCCCATAAATTGGAATTTTTATCTCAAATTTGACCCTTTAAACTTATCATTTTTACTTTTTTTGAATTTCCAAATGATTTATCATCAGTGCTGTTTGTTTCATATTTTATCAAAAGGTTGACAGATATGGTTAAATGTTGACCCTGTTAGGCCCTCAGGTTAGACCTAAATCCAGAATCAGGCCCCTGCTGTGATTGAGTTTGACACTCCTGTATTAGAGGAAGTTTCTGGGTTTCCTAACACTTTTAAAAACCAAAGCTGAATGCATGCGTGTTTACTTAATTGAGCCTCAGTTGAGATTGTGTTTTTTACTTGTTATAGTCTTAACTTTTGTCATGCAGAGGACAAAATATGTGCCCTACTTCCTCAGACTGCTCCTTTAAGGGTACTGTTTAACATAAAATTAATGTTTGCTTTGAGCCAAAATAAACCACTTCTTCTTGAGTTACATGAAAAAAAGGGGGATCTTTTTTTAAGTTGCTTCAGCTGACACAAACTTCTTCCATTCATTTCTGCTTATTTTTTCCAGTCCTGCTTTCCTGAACTGTAACAAATATCTACTCTAAATGCACTGGACTTTAATAACTAACCCGGCATTGTTAAATCCAGTTTGTTTAAGGAGTGAGGAGACAGGGACAGCAGCTATCCTCTCCGCTTTGTTTGACATGAGAGCAGACATTGTTGTTTCTGGAAATGGGTCATCACATTTTCAGCTCTGCGCTCGATTACAGAGTGGCTGTGGCCACAACAGTCGTACTCTCCCATCAAATTAAACAGGGGAGTGTCTAGCTTTATTTCTATTTTTCTAACGGAAAACGATCTCTTCCGCAGTGTGAGAATACAGGAAATATCCTGAGAATCCAACAGGAAGTCATCACATTCAATCAGGAAGCATCTGTCTGCAAAGTCAAAGTTCATGAGTGTGTTTTAGAAAAGATCAGCTATTTTATTTTTATCCCACTGAAGTTTCCTTTCAGTCGTCATGTCAGCCCACTGTTAAAAAATGGTTTCCGTTAATAAAGGGACTCATCGTTTCTGTCACCGCAGTCAATACTGTAATCAGGACAGAAAGGGCAAATATGAGAATGGATTTTATCTAGAAATTAGTCAGCCACTGGAATAATGAGAGGTCAGGTTCAGAGGTCATGCTTTTGTCCTCTCATATCCTCTGATATTTTGCATCAGCCAGCGGTTGCTGTTCCTCTTTGTGGATTACATTTTCTAAGCTCTAAATAACGTCTCGTGATAATCAAAACACGTGTGGTTCACATGTTCAATCATTTAGCAGTAGTTACGTTTGTAAATTGGTCAGTCTTGAGTTTTCATTTTTTCTTAGAGCTGTCAGAACTCACACACAGCCATGCAAAAATCTTCCACCACTTCAACTTTTCTATATTTTTTAGGGATGCACCAGGGTGTCAGTGGCATTAACTGATACCAGTAGCGGATTTGTATGACTTTGGTGTGATTCTTACCAAGTTTAGACCAGATCTAGTTTGGTTTTGCACAGTTTGGTTCAGTAAACCCTGATCTTGCTTGCATTTCCAGAGCCAACTATACCCTAAAGCCTGATTTATGCTTATACCTGCTTCCTGCAGAGTGGTGGACATCCGTCTCTCTGCGATACTCTGCCCAAACGCTACTTGGCAGTGCAATTATATGCCAGTGGCCCATCCCACCCTGACATTTCCTGCTTGTTTGTGCACTGGAAACCATGGTACCTAAAGCTGACAGTTATAGCTGACAAACACAGAAGAAAAGAGAGGAAACATCAGAGGAGATTGAAGGTATGGCTGCTAAATCATCACAGGACAAGATAATTTTTTGTACTTGTTTGGACACAAAGAGACATGTCTGAGATTTTTTGGTGCCAGCATGTATATTTGATTTGTTGTATCTCTGTCTGCAGCCATTTATCTCTCACTAAAGCACACAGAGTTTGTCTATAGACATTACTAACAGACTGGCAGTCACCCAGTGCTACCCAAGGACCAGTCACAGGGCTTTCAGTCTGCAAGCGGTGAGAGGTGTGCATCACTTACGGGACATTATGGTGTAATGTAGTACTACTGATGCATTAATGTGTTCATCACTTTAAGATGGCAAAGATGGGGATCCTTTGGAGAAAGAAAACAGAGCCAGGGGGGCCAAATTAGCCACTAGAGATGCACCAAATGCAAAATGTAAGGCCAATGCTAATAGCAATGTTTAAAATAACAATTTAGCCAATGATCAGTACCAATTCTGATGTCGTTTATTACTAGATTTGGTGTAAAATGCACAGAGTGTCAACATTTTCTCTAATTTTTGACCACCATGAAGATAAGAGTTGGTCTAACAGGCCTCCTGTACTCCATAAGGCTTATTGAATAATAAGTCAAAAGCTCATCTCTTACCTGGATGCATTTATTGTGAAATACAGCTTGACTTACATAAAGTTACAGACTTCTAGAGTGTCGCCAGAGTGAAGGCAGTGCTAATATGTGAAAAAAATCTTCTGTTATTTGTAGAGTTTCAGTACAAACAAGCATGTAATTTTGAGCCATCATGACTGATGAACTCCAAGCTTGGCATTTGAAAAAGCTATTTTTGTTGTTTTTTCATTATACTGGTTAATGTAAATTTTGGCTAGTTATGGTTATAAACAGATGAGTTGATTTAAGTTTAAAAGCACACACTTGGCAATCTGTACTGTGCCCAAGTATTTTGACCAGGGACAGACACGATAAAGCTCCCTGGCCCTGGAGGATGGAAGAGGTGGACATTGGCATGGTATGATTGCTCATGCACACCCACAAGCACTTGTACGTCACGTGGATGTGAGGTGTAATCAACGTAACTGTTCCTTTGGACAATCATCTTCGCAATGATGGCAAAGGGTTGACATTGGTCATTCAGTGGTAAGTTTACTCAAAGTTGGGTTAACTTCAAACTCAGTTGGATAAAACCCACAAAAACTACAGACCATAACTATCTTCTTGGTCATGGTTAACAGCAGATTTTGTCAAACAGAATGGGGAAAATGTAAAAAAGTTGCAACTGCAGTACCTTTGAGTGCCACCCTCAGGTTACAGCCCTCATGCATCCAGCAGAAGAGTGCCTTCAGACTCTGCTTGTTTGTTGATATCCCAAAAGTCTTCCTGAATTCCAGTTTAGTCCAAGACACCAACACTTATCCAAAGCACTGAATCAAAGTGCTGAGTGGCTTCTTTAAAAGCTGACGAATGCATCTCTTTGGCAACATTATATGACTCAGTTTGACCCAGTAATTATAATTAGATGACTTCAGCCTTGTGTATGAAGTGTGTGTGTTATTATGGATGCCCTGGGTTTTGCAAGTGCAGTAGTTCATGTAACTGTATCCTTCATAAATGGTAAACTTCAGATCCTGCAAGGGGTTCTCTATTGTCTTTATTGCAGTGCTGCAAGGGACAACTTTCTCAGTAAGTTAGGGGAGTTTTCCAGACTCTTAGATCCAAAAAATAATTGTAAAAGTAATTCCTCATAGTTATGTATTTTGTTTACCTAATTACTGTGGCACATCTTTTTAACCCTAGGCTCCTATCTTACAGCCATAAATACAGACTAAGCACAATTTATGACCTGCAAATCTGCAGCATTGTTTAAATTTGATATCAGGACATTAAGATAATATTTGTTGTCAGTTCACACAAATACAGCCAGCTGGTATTTCCTGTGTGCAAAGCTGCTTGTCCCAGAGGAATGTGAGGAATGTATTCTTTTGTCCTCTGATTTAGCAGCGTCTCGTTTCTGTACAGCCTGCAAAAAAAGAGAGCGAGGGACCCAGGAAGAGACGGTGGAGTGGAAATGAGTCTGAAAAACTGTCAGTAACCCCCTGTGGAGCTCTCATCCCCGTCTGAGCTGGTGTCTTTGAACTGCAGCCGAGGGATTTTGTAAGTCAGGAGGAGAGGAATGAACTTGTGTAAAAGTCTGCGATCATTGCCTCTCATTAGAAATTTGTTCCCATGTGTTTGACTGAAGACGTGTCAATCCTCTATTCCAAATCGAAGCCCCCACTTCCTGGTTTATTTATAGCAGGAGGAACTCGCCACTGGATGTCTTTATGCAAGACATGGCTGTGATCTTGAAGGAGGACGGCTGTAATTTAGGCTCTCTGTTTTCAATTATTGTTTTGAAGTTTTTTATGGCGAGATGAGGCTTTGGAGTTTTGAAAGTGGTTTCACTTCAGCCTCTGAGCTGGATGTGTGAGAGCAGAATCGCCAACACATCAAAATACAGACTATGATTGACTTGTATGAATATAAAACAACCAAGACTGCACGATTAAATGATCTTAGTACTGGATCATGATATGCCAAGGTCAGACTACATGGTATTTTTGTCTGTAATGATGGTAACTTTTTAAGATTAGATGATCACAGAGCCGAAAATACGTGCTGTGACTTGACCAACAGACATGAAAACTACATGGTGGTACCTGACCAAAAATCACAGCCAACATACTGATGTTGGAAAAGAGTGGGGCCAGTCTAGACCAGCTGGTGTCTATACTGTTTTTGTTTGTCTGGCCAAATGTTTTGATGACTGATTCTCTAGCTTGATGCTCACGCTAACGCCAGTTTTCACCAGTTTGCTGAAGGACATCTGCCATTTCCAGCAGAGTCCCTCTGAAGTTTTTTAAATATTTTATCCTTTTTTGATATACCCTTAAATGATACTATATGTTTTTCTTTGATAGTGCCAAAAGTAACATTGTTTTGATTTTAAAAAAAAGCAGATTGATAGACATTTTTAACCAAAGCAGCCTCGAGCTTTCCTGCTTGTTTATTTCCTTTATTATAGCGGGGGTGGGGGGCATTAGAAGTCAGTCCTGCTGTTGTCATTTACACATGAAAAAAATACCCCTAAGTTGAGGATTCTGCTCATGGTTCTGCTCTCATTGTGGGAATGTCTGGAAATATCAAACATGTTAGAATTCTATCAGGAGCAGCCTGTCGGGCATAGTCAGGTCGTGGTTGGCCATCATATATCCTCTCTACATAGCATGACAAATGACGCACGATCTTCACCTATGGTCATGAACTCTGGGTAATGACCAAAAGAATGAAATCGTGGATACAAGCAGCTGAAATGAGTTTTCTTCCAGAGGGTGGCTGGGCTCAGCCTTAGAGATGGGGTGAGGACTTTAGACACCAGGAAGGAACTAGGAATGGAGCCTCTAACTGGGAGGAGACCTCGGGGAAGACCCAGAATGTGCTGGAGGAAATATATTCTGTCTGATCTTGAAACATCTTAACCTGACACGCCAGATGGATTTGTTTCATTCATTCATCTGGAAAACCACTCAAACATGGCGTTTGGGAAAAGGCAGTGCCTTTGAAAAAAAACTCGGAGGGTGATTGAATGAATGTTCTGTCACATCTTTACGGGCCAATCAGAGCAACAAAACGTGACGTAGCCGCTTGCGAGGAGTAAATCCTTAGAGAACTGCATAATGTGAATCATGGCAGCTGTAGACATGTCAGTACACAAATTTTGTCGTTTTTTAAAAGAAAACTACTCACTGCTGTTCTTTGTTCATCTTTTAAAAAAGAAATATCATCAAGTTCTGATAAAACTGACGCTTTAGCAGCATCCACGCTAATATCTGCATATCCGCCTATATCCGCCATATCTGCACCCACCTCTTGTTGTTGCTCTCTTACGTCACGACTCCGCCGCGCCCGAAAGTACTACTCCTTGACGCTGATTGGTCCTGTCACTTTCTAACCGGGCCTGAACTGTTCAGACGGAAGCTTTGCAAGATGGATTTGCCAGTGAGAAACACGGGAATGGGTGTATCCATCTGCTTTACAAGGTCAGACACCTCGGAATCCTCCAGAAGGAGTTGGGAAATATTGCTGAGGAGAAGGATATCTGGGTTGACTTGCTCAACCTGCTGCTGCCACGACCTGGCCTCGGATAAGCGGAAGAAGATAGATGGTAGATGACAATGTCATTCAGGACTGAAGTGACAGGCTGGAATTGAACCTAAGCCACCTGCTTCAAGGACAACAGCCTTTGTACATGGGGATGATGGATACAACCACTAGGCTACTGGTGCCTTTTCAACCTAGAGGCATTATCAAAATGAAAAGCTTAATGAATAGAAATATCCATCAATCTAAATTGAGATTTAAATTGCGATCATTCTTTTCTCATGTTGCCCAGCCTTAACTAAAACACATGTCCCTCTTCTTGGTTAAATACCGTTGTTATTTGGCAATCTTCCCACACATTTAATACCTGTCTCCAAACGGTAACCTCGTGAATGTTGGGCATATTTAATTGCAGAGAGGATAAAACCTTCATCTTCCAGAGGTGCCTGGCACATTTAAGCAGCTCTGTAACTCTCTGATGCTTCCTGCAGTCCAGCTCGTTCTCACACTTCACTTCATGCTGCTTAATGAGGCAGGATCTTTGCCACCATGGCCAACTTTTCTCCCTGGCATTTTAAAGCAAGCGTGCTATTAAATATTTAGACTGTGCTTAGTTCAAAGTGCAGTTTGTCTAAAGCACAACATTTTAGCTCATCAATTTGCATTACAAAACTTTAAAACTTCTCAAACTTAAACTACATCTAAAGACAGGAAGCATCCCGCTTAAATAATTTTGTACTTTTCTAGGAGCATCTCGGACAGAAAAACACATCTACAGACCACTGTAATCCTTTAAAAAACACTGTGAAAATGTGATAATTTAAGGATACAGAACATGCTTCTGCTATTGTGAAGATCTGAGATGTTGAAGAGTTTTCAGGAGTTTTCTTCGAGGCTTGTCTTTTGTTGTTGTTGTTTTCAAACTTTAAATGAAAGGAGCAATTTTGTAGTGCAGATCTCATTTTGTGGTTTAAGAATACATTACGGATCTCTGGGCTGAAGAGTTTAGCTCACAGTTTTTTAATACCTTCATAATTTTTGATGCAGTCTCAGTTTTTTTATTCATCAACAGTTTCACAAAGTAAAAAAAGCCCTAAAAAATACATCTATTTTATGAGACAGGTGTTTAGGAGAGGAAGGAATCTGTCATAAATTATTGGCAAAATTTTGTACATTGTCTAAATTGTGCAAATACTCTTAAAAATGTATGCAACAACCTATTAATATAATTTGGACAGTTTGTAGGAGTTTGCTTGCAAATTTTGATAATTAAAAAAATTTTTTATACAATATTGGGTGCCTAAGATTTCTATGTTTGTTTCATTAGTAATTAAACTGGGAATGATACAGTTTAGTTTTTACTAGTATCATATTGTAGTGGTTTAATCACATCTGTTGTTTGCTTCAACAGTCTCTCAGGATAAGTAGCATAATACTCTTTTCTACATCTCAACATGTCATAATAAGTCATAATGCTTTATCCTGTTTGAACTGGTTGTTTCTCATTTAGATTTAAGAACTCTATACACTGAGAAAAACTATATTCCATAGGGTATATGTACCATAATATCAGGTTTATAAGGCTGCTTCAGTGCTCAGTACATGCTGGAACACATCAACAGTCAATCAGTTAAACTTTATTCATGCAGCACTTTTCAGTCAAATGCAATTGCATTTCAAAGTGCTTTTCAAGAGAGTGGAAAGTACTAGATAAAAAGGTAGACTCATTAAAGGACAGTGAGAAATGCACAGCAGTATGAATTTAATGAAATGACAATAAAAAGATTCATTATCAACATAAGCGACAATTAAAATAAGAGACAGAATTAAAACGCAAAGCAATCAAATCCTGAATAAATTAAAAGAAACACTAAAAGTTAATAAACTCTCATAAAACTGATATTTATTTTAATCTAAAATAATTAAATACCTATAAATTAGACATGAAGGGATAAGACAGTCAAAGCAAGAGGTAGAGGAAATAATAAAAGCCAGACATTAAATATTTAAATGTACAAATACATATGTAATGACACAGACCAGACCAGCAGGGTTTGGTGCCACTCTTTAACTGCTTTTCTTCCTCCTTAGGTCATGATTGTGCACTTAAAGAAAAATGGGAAGCGTACTATAGTGTTACCATTCCATGGAGTGCTGTTTTGTATGGGAGTTCTCCTCAGTAAGGACAAGAAGCTACAGGTGGAGGAGGCCAAGAACTGAAGCACTGTACTGTAGCTAGTAGATGCAGAAACTCCAGTTGGTGAAAACAGATGGTACTAAAAGAGGAACACAGCGGCACAGGAATTGCATGTTGTGGACAAAACAGAATCATCAGGCAGGAGGATGGTTTAAACCTGTTTTCTCTTGAGGTAATAAAAAACACCGTGGCTTCTACACTCTCTTCTTTTTTTCAAAGAGCTCATGGTGCCGTATTATCTCTCTAGACTGTTGTGCTCCACAAATGCTGGCCTGCTCGTGGTACCCTCAGTCTCTAAAAGTAGTATGGGAGGTAGATCATACAGCTATCAGGCCCCTCTCCTTTGGGATCATCTTCCTGTAAGGGTTTGAGAGGCGGCGACTCTCTCTACCTTAATGAGTAGGCTTAAATCTTTCCAGTTTGCTAAATCTTAAAGTTACGGGCTTGCTCACGCTTGGACCAGCCCTTAGTCAGTTACGCTGCTATAGGCTTAGACTGCTGGGGGGTCATGGCACACTAGGACTCTCTCTTTCTGTCCAACCCAAGCATAGCTTTGGCAAAGAGCTGTCATTCCTGCCTGTTAAAGGGAAGGTTTGGCTAAATACTGCTGGTGCTCTGCTCATGATTACTAATATATGTCTTTCTTGTAACAGGCCATAACTGAGACTACTCTTTGTAAAGTGCCTTGGGATAACCTTGATTATTAATTGGTACTATACAAAAAAACGATTGATTGATTGATAATTTTTTGGATTTAGATTAAAAATGGCACTCCATATGATGGATGTACTAAACAGTAAACCACTGTTTAGTTTCATTGATGAATTCCATAGAATGAAGGAGAAAACCTGTTTAAAGTGCGTTATCCGGTTCTACAAGCAATTCAAGACTGCTTTGCAAGTAGCGCGCAGTGTGAACTGTGAAGTGCACTTTTTAACAGCTTTTCTCCCTCATTATATGAAATCCATGTTAACCTGGTGTCATGGTGCATTCCTATGTTTATATTTTTTAATAACTCATAAAGCTTGCACTACAGTAGTATTGTACCTTTTCAAATACACACTTAAACAGCCTTGCTCTTTTTGTTGATCATGATTCTTACTTTCAGGTTAAACTGGGTCATGTCAAGGCCCAATGTTGTCTTCATTATCTCTCTGTTTTTGTGGACAGCAGTAAACGACACACCCACGTTATTGACTTTGGACATTGAACTTTAACAGCAGCTACTTAGATTTGTAATTCTTGCCATGTGAATCTATTCAGAGGTTTATAAAAGTAACATCACTACATTCCTGTGCAAAAGTGTAAAGCTTTAAACTGGAACACCAGTTTTAATTGTTTTTATTTATACCTGAATAATGTGAACCTTTAAGAAAAACTAATGTCCAAAACAAAACTGTATTTTTACTAAAGGATGTTTTGTTGAATTAACTCCACCCACAGTATTCTGAGTTACCCACTTTGATATCACTGCCTTAAGATATATTCTCCTTTCTTTAACTCGCTATTATGAATTCATTTTAAAAAGGGAATTAGAGTAAAGGCTTTATTATTGTATTCTTTTCTATATTGCTTTAAAAATTATTCCAAATTTGAGAAAAAATATCAGCTGGCATTTCATAGGTTTTTTTAATTATGATGGACATAGATGTTTTTGGATGATTCATGCTCCTGCTAGAAAGTTCAGTTTGTTCATGAATTTAATTCGACAGGATTCTGCAAAAGCTTAACAGTCGACAAAATCTTTAATCTGTGGTGTCAGTGAGAGAAAATCTCCTTCTCTTTCACTGACACTGAACTGCAGAGTGCTTACTTCAGCTCTTACATCAAATGAGCTTCGGTTAATTGCGGTGTTAACACATTTAAACGTGTTCCAGGTTTTCAAGGTCAGCCTCTCATTAAGTTTTAATGGAGTATCTCAAGGAAATATGTTTTATTTATATCCCCAAGAGTGCCCTCTCTCTCTCTCTCTCTCTCTCTCTCTCTCTCTCTCTGTCTTCTTTCTGCAGACTGGATAAGTGGACTTGTTCAAGCTTTCAACAGGCATGTTTAAGAGTAGTGTGTGGAATATCTTTAACACTTCAGCTTGAAATATTTTCTAATTTTCTCTCTTTTTGTCTTGCAGAGGAGAAGGCGTCTGAAGTGGGGAACAGTTAGGCCGACAAAGGAGGGATTCTTGTTTGAACGGGTGCTCAGTCCTCCTCAGCCATGTGTTCCACAAATCACTCAAACTGGGTCACGTTTGAAGATGACAGCACACCGCTCCCGTCTCCTCAGAAGCCCCTACAGTCACCAGGGCTTATCAAAGCATCAGTACCACGTCCCAATGGTCTAAAATTGGTGCTTCCACCGATCAGAGATACTTCCTGGAGCTTCAATAGTTCACTGGAATCCCCTCAAAGCAACTCAAGTCTTGGTGGAAGTTCTTGTGTACCGTGTAACACGCCTTTTTGCACTCCTGTGAGTGGGGTTCCCAGCAGCGTGTCCCCATTTCACTTAAACACACAGGAAAAGAACGACTTCTTTCTGAGTTTCTCCACCCCAGCTCCAGCTTCTGTTTCCTCTCCTGCTCCAGAGGCCTTGAATCAAAGCTCAGACAGACCAAGTCCTTTCCCTTCTTTCCAGGGAAACGCAGGACACTCAAACCCATTCTGGGATGGATCCAGATACAGCGCAGGTGCAGACAGTTCCTCTTCCTCCTCATCGGACTCTGAATCTAACAACAGCTTACCACGTTTCTTTATTCGGACCAAAGACGGCAGCGAGCCTCCTCGCGACCAGCTACAGAGCTCCTTCTCTTCTTATGTTTGCAACAAACTGGAAGGCCTGCGAGCAGATTCGGACCAAGAGACAGAGACTGAAAGAGAAGGCGAAAGGCGGCTGAGCTGCATAAACGAGGTGTTAAGCGAGAATTCTTCTCAGTTTGTTCCTCGTGGACTCTTTCGTAATCAGAAGAGAGACGGCTGGTCTGTCATGCTCAGGATTCCTGAAAAGAAAAACCGCATGTCCTCTCGACAGTGGGGGCCAATTTATCTGCGCTTGCTGCCGGGTGGCGTGCTGCAAATGTACTACGAGAAAGGGCTGGAAAAGCCTTATAAGGAGTTCCAGCTCCTCCCTCAGTGCAGGCTCTCTGATCTTAAACTGGAAAGCTACGGAGAGCCACGCAAAGTCCTCACGCTCAAGGTGGAATATTTCACGTACACGGAAAAGAAGCGATTTCATCCAAAGTTAGAGGTCAGTCATGAGGCAGAGGTCGAGCAACTGCTCAAGTTCGGCTCCACAGTGCATGAAGACATGGAGGACCTCGTTGTTTCCATGGAGGAGGAGATCTTCAAACTGTCCATGCCACACCCGCAGAGGAAGCACTACGAGGAGCAGGAGCTGTCATTGCAGATCACTGATCACATCTGGGTACAACTGGATAAGAGTGGAGGAGTCATGGAGCGGACGGCCCTCACCCAGATCCACTGTTTGGCTTTTCTGAATGGATTCGGGGATTGTTTTCTCGCCTTGAATGATCTCAGGCTGCTACACTTTGACTCCAGCTACGGGTCAGAGGAGGAACTCTGGATGGAGATCATCGACTACCACTTCCACCAGTGTGTGAATGAGACAGAGTTTCAGAGGTCCAGGCTGATAAAGTTCACCCCTCCAGACGCCTGCAGGGTGGAACTGATGCGGTACAAGACATTGGCTTTGGGTTGCACAGAGATTCCCTTCTCGATCAAAGCTGTGGTCACAGTACAAGGTGCCTATGTGGAGCTGCAGGCCTTTCTTAACATGTCGCCTAGTTTCCTCTCTTCCATGGGGGTGTCGGAAGCATACCCGCTGTGTGAGAATGTAGTGATCCGTGTGCCAGTGCCGGGCGACTGGGTCAAAGTGACACAGACTGTGGCCTTACTGCGACAGAGATCGTTGAAAGCCCGTATGAACAGAAACGCCTGCTTGGGTGCTGTCAGCGCTGCAGACTCACAGCCGGTCATGCAGGTGACTGTCGGCACTGTGAAGTATGAGAATGTATACTCATCAGTCGTGTGGAGGATTGACAGGCTGCCCGCAAAGAATACAGGTAACGTATTTTGTGACATTTAGCCTGTGCACACCTGGTATGCACATGCATGCTGGGTGACCCGATCACAAGGGAACAGCTCTGTGTACACCTGTTTATAACCTCTATCAGTATAACAGTCTTTAATGACCACTTGTGATCAGATCTCACTCCCTTGCTTTTTATGTTATCAGTTAGCCCTTTCTCTATTAAGCTGAAAAACATCTAAATCTTTTCAAATTGTAATGTCTGAGTTGAGGCAGAGAGAAAAAACAGATAAAGAGTGAAAGAGAGGGAGCAGCTGAATATTGATAAGGATGTCTACATCAGTTTAAAACTATAGATAAAGATGTATCTTTCAACACATATCATTAATCTCTACCAGGGGAAGGATTTTTGCTTTTGGGTGCTTCTTGTTTCCATTTGTATTCTGTGTAGAACCGTCTTCTAACATTGCTGCAGGCTTTGTTTATCTATAGTTTATCAGTGAAGTATATTAACCTCACTGCTGACTGGGGCTCCTTTTAAACTGTGACAGAAAGACCTACAGATCTGTTTTATATTGAACCATGCACTCTGTGAACTGTCTGTATCCTCTCCATGCTAAATTACTATTCAATATAATGATCTGCTCGTAGGTCAGATCTCTCAATCATGTCCAGCAGCCATACCTCCCACTGCCCTTGTGCCTGTTCCTTGTATTGAAAAATAAAACCCACTGGCAATTTTGGAATCAGTACAGATCATGATCTGACCCCAATTCTTGATCATAACCCACTGAAAGACAACTGCCTCTCCATAAAATTGGTAAAATAGCAATAAAGCTAGATGATTTAACTCATCTGATTTCATGCTAAATAATACTCATGTAAAATGCGATATTGAATTAAAAATTTACAGAAGTATGACAAGTAAGTGGTCTGCCACTGAACACAATTGTTGATAAAGAGCAAAAGGTTCTTGAGTTCCACTCATTTTTGTACACACTGCTGTTCAAAGGTGGATAAATTTATCCCTGAACACTACAAATGTGATCTGAGTGACCTCTCAGCTGTCAGTGTGACTTAGATAAGTTTTTAGAAAATAGAGTTAAAAAGTAGTTAAATGGAAAAATCCCAGGGAAAAAAAAGGTTGAAAATTCATTTAACAAAGAGCTATATAAAAGGCTTTACAGAGCTGAAAACAAAACATGGGAAAATTTACTCTATAAAAATACATAAATAAATAAATAAATTTAGCATTAACTCTGAGTAGATAAAAGATTATGACGCAGCATCAACAAATACAGCTGACAAAACAACAAAACTAAACCGTGATTTCTCAGTGAATGAGTCCAATAGCAACGTGTGACACATCTCCAGTAATATCTTGTTTTTGTTTTTTTGTTTTTGTTTTGTTTTTTAAATTTTTTTTCCAAAATGCTCACGTGGACAAGTTGTGACCTGCACATTCATCACGCTATGAAATAATCATGGAACATTACGAGACGGAGATGTTTTAAAGTTAAATGCAAAGCCGGAACTACACTCCAGACATGCCTGATGCACTGTGTCACTCCGCCCAGTGGTTTACTCAAGAAATAGTTCGGAGTATTTGCTTCATGTGTGATAATGTTACATAATTATACATTATTATTTCATAGCGTGGTGAATGTGCAGGTCACAACTTGTCCACGTGAGTGTTTTGGAGTTGTTGGATTGTGTATTTGATGAGTTTGATGAGGGAAAACTGGAATACCATCTGCTTATATTGAGTTGGCACAGAAGCTCCGAACTCGGCAGCGCTAATTTAGAAACAGCTTGCACCGACAACTTGAGGTAACGAATCTATGACTAAGACTATAGGAATTATGGCAATGGGCGAATTTGCCAATATGTTGAAGTATCCCTTAGTCCTTTTATATGACAGACATTTTAGGGCAACAATTATGGAAATACATTTTGTATAACAATTCAACCCCAAAAAGTCTTCTTGAGTACCAAAGTAATGATGTACAGCATACACCATGCACCAAGAAATGGTTGCTCAGTCAGACTGCAGGGTTATAGGACAGATAAATGTGCACCAAATGCTTACTGTTTTTTTATGCATTCACTCTGTTCTATAGACTGTCCACTTATGATCAGGTCACTCAGTAAACATGTTTATACCAGGTGTAAAAGGTATTTTTCTCCTGATAAGCCATCAGTTATGTTTTCAGCATGTCTGCCTTTCAGTGGTGTGGCACTATAACAACAAGCGGCCTTTGTTTCCTCCTCTGCAGCGGTGGATCATCCACATTCATTTTCCTGCAAGCTCGAGCTGGGATCAGATCAGGAGATCCCGAGTGACTGGTACCCTTTTGTCAGCATGGAATGTGAAATTATGGGTGCCGTCGTGTCACAGACCAGGGTGAAGTCACTGGGCACTGTGAATGACATCCAGCCACAGAAACACGTCACCAGCTGGACTCGCTATCATTGTCAAGTAAGAGTTCATATTACCTTGTGAGGTTTTAGAAAATGTCAATACCTTCATACTTCTCAGTACCATGTTTTTTAAACAATACACTCTTCATCATTTAAGCAGAAGTATTGAAATGTACTTGAGCTTTGAAAAACGGGTTTTCAGTCACTTTGTCTCTGGAGCAAAACTTTTCTTCTTGCTGTAACAAAAGCCACAGACCAGAATCAGGTACACAATCACCTCAGTGTCGTCTATTGATATTGTGTTGGATGCCAGGGCAGATTTGAGTGGCTGCACCATGTCAACCCTACCTACTGTATGTTAAGAAGTGCTATCAAAGCTTATACTGTACTCAGTTTTGGTATGATACAATATTTTATTGGTGTTGTATATAGGTTTAAAATTCTGGTATTATGACAACCCTGCTATAAAGTTGGATTATTGCATAAATCTCACTCTGAAGATAGTAATGTCATTATTTATAAGTGCAAACATCTTTTTGTTTTGTCTTGTAGGTGGAGGTGGAGAAGAAATGGATCGAAACAGAGTCCCAGAAGCAGTCTGGCTGTATGACACAGTGATTGTTAAAGAAACTCTGAGCAGGGCATTTTATCCCTCTGGTCATTTACATTTTGCCAAAATCTTCTTAAAGCTGAAAAGGGATGACAAAAACACAAAAAAACAAACAAATCAAGGGTGATGAGGGACTTTCTGCTTATATCTGGTTTCAAATTCATATAATTCCTCATAGCCTGGTATTATTTCTCATGGAGATTTTGTATCCTTTAACTGAGACTGAATTAGTCTAGAGCTAATCAACAATTTAACATGGTCCTTTTGCCTAGCACTTTACATTAATAGATTTATAATAAGATTATAGTTTATATAAGTACTGTATATAAGCTTGCATTTGCATCATCTGCACTGCCCTCCAGAATGATTGGCATCCTTATTTAATGCCTGAATAAGTGTACACAGAGCAGGCTGTATGAGATAAACAGCTTTAGTAATGAGCAGCATTCACTGTTTTAAAGAGAGTCAAGCCCTTTTTTACCCTGCGAGAGTTACTGTTTTTCAAATCTTTAATTTAGACATGAAATTGACATATTTGTAGTAAATTCTTTGGGGCTGTGGCATAATTATTTCTATGCTCCAGGTAAATAGAAAGGTACAATAACAAATAAACACCTTGTGGAAAATGATAAGTCATACAACCAGAAGAGGTGGGAAACTCAGGGTTACTAACAATCCAATATGAAACAGTTCAGAGTATGTTGGTCACATGACTCTGTCCTATCAACATGCGATGTGAGTAAAATCAGCTTGATTACATTTTCTCCTATTACAAATCCCCAACAGCCTGGTAGCAATGCACCACAACGTGATGCACACTTTGTTCCCCTGCCTCCCTGTTTCTATTTCCTTTCTGCTGCTTCTCTAGACATAGATGGGTCACAAAAGAGACCAACAAGGCACTTGGAAAGTCCTAGACAAAGATTTTCTGGATTTTCTTTGTCCAACAAAGCTTGTTAGCTCATTGTGCAAAGTAGAGGTAGTTGTACATTAATGATATCCATATCCATGTTGAGCTCTGACTTTTCTTAACACAGAGGTAAAACTTGCAAAGTACCTTACTACTGTTTGCCCGCCTTCAAAATAAAAGCACACTACCACACTGTTTACAAAGGAAAACTGCAATTCATAGAGCAAATGAGTAGCCATTGAATATATGCAGTGTGGCCGGACAACTTTGGTTGCTGCAAAATGCAAAGAAATGTCTGATGCTCACGTGGTGGTTAGACATGCTGTGAGGATAATATCTCAATTCAGCTGTTCATTTCAAGTTGATACTACAACAGAACATCACAATATCTGATTGACCACAGAATATAAAATGCCTCTGATAAGGTTAAGTACAGGCTTTGCAATTTGGTGTCAGTTTCTTTCTCTTATCATCCTTTGTTGAAACTTATTTTCACTGCTGTGCTATATTATCTTTCTCAATTTATTCCTCTGTCAACTATTTGTTAATTGGCTACCAAACCTCTGCTCATTATACCTTCATTCAGTTGAAGAGTTAATCTGTTTAGAGGGCTTTTTTTGTTTAATTAAATATGAATATTTGCCACCAGAGACAGAATAATTGTATAACACAAATAAGGACAAGGATATCAGAAATAGTAATACTTTATTGTTCCCTGTGGGAAATTTGGGCATCGCAATTGCATCTTTTCAGAGTAAAAGCATAGAAATATTATATATCTGCATAAAGACACAAGATAAAAGCTTGAAGATGTAAGAGATAAGCATGATATGAGCATAGAGATATAAAACATATGGATGAAAATGAAGCATGATCTAAGACATGAAAATATAAGCATGACAATGTGATACAAGGAAGAAATACACAAATGTCCATTATATGTACAATAAAAAACAGTAAAAAAAACCTGAGCAATAAAGAAAGCAAGCCAATTTAAAACAAAAAGGAGAGGTATAAAAATAGTGGCAACTTTAACAGGATGCTCGGTTAAGTTGCTTGTGTCTGTAGATGATACAGGTGCATCTCAAAAAATGAGACTATAATGACCAAGTTCGTGATTTACTTCAAAAAATTAAACTTTTAAATTTTACGTTCATCTCATGCAAAGTGAAATAATCCAAGTCTTTTTTTTCTAAAAATGATGAATACAGCTTACAGCTCTCTAAAATGTAAAATCTACTATCTCAAAATATTAGAATACTGTGGAAAAGACCAATTTGCAAAGGTTTCCGGAGCCTTTATTCTCCCAATGTGGTTCAGTACACACAACTGCAATCATGGGGAAGACTGCTGACTTGACAACTGTCCAGAAGACAATCATTCTCACCCTCGACAAAGAGGGTAAGCCACAGAAGGTCTTTGCTGAAAGGGCAGGCTGTCCTCAGAGGTTGTATCAAAACATTAACGGAAATTTGACTGGAAGGGAAAAGTGTGGTGATGGGTCCAGGAAATTGGCTATGGGTCAAGCCAATCCTGAACAACAGTTGTCTCAAGCATCTCACCTGGGCTAAGGAGAAGAAGAACTGGACCATTGCTCACTGATAATGTGATATTCAAATATTCTGAGATAGTGGTTTTTAGATTTTTGTGAGCTGTAAGCCATAATCATCAACACTGAAAAAACAAGTCTGGAAATATTTCACCATGTAATGATGTATTTTATTTGTGCAAAAACACAAAGAGCATTTACAAAATCAACCAGTCATTTTAAAGAAGATTTTTCTGCAGCATACGGTCAATGTTATAGGAGAGATTAGATTTCTTTGTTTTCCACATGAAATAAAGCTCATTACTTTTGTTGCTTACCTAGAGCTGACCTTTGACTTTATACCAAGCTTGTTTTCTGGGGGACTATAATGTTATTTAAGCAAATCAAATCTTTATTATGTGTTCTTTCTGCCTCTGGGGTTATGATTATGTTGGATTTTTAAAAGGTGAAGCTTCATAGTGAAAAACAAAGCCTTCGATGATGAATTTTATGTATGAGGTACCTGGCTTAAGCTGGATATGATGTACATCAAGAGTAAAAATTGAATCAAAGCTGAATGACTGGTGGTATTTCTTAACAGATGCTCATAAGATATGAAGACATAACACACTTGAGGCAAAAGAAAAGCTTTATGTTTGTTCTTTGTGAAGTAAATCTACTTTATTTATTGTTTTCTCCAGCAGCAAACAAAAGTAGTACACAGCTGAGAAAGGAATTGTTTGCTGCTTGCAGGTTAGAAGTCTGTAGAAGTGCTCCCCACCTGGGTTCACCTATAATGTCTAACTAATGATCTAGGTCAGGTCCAGGATGTTTGCAGCCTCTCAGACGTTTACATGACCTCAGATGTCAGCTCACCAGGGTAAGGGTCTGACTGCTGCATCACAGAGAAATAAGGCAGGAAAAGCAGATTAATTTATTTTCATCCTCCATATTTTGTTATTTTTCGTTTACACTCATATGTGTACTAATAGTTGTGCCTTTAACCTGTTGTGATTTCCCACATCATAGGCTTCCTAGAATAAATTCCCATGACAAGAAAGCACTTCTTGGTTCCTATTAAAGTGTAGCGTTTATGAGAGATCCTACTGCTAAGTGTTTTGCCAATGTTTGAACAATGCCATGTTGTTTCTTGTTAAGGATTGGAAGTCAAGCGGGCCTCATTCATCAACTATTCCTCAGAGAAGATTTGGTCTTAAACCCACTCATGCAGTCTTTAAGAAGATTTACCAAAGTTTTATCTTTGATTTGTGCTCAGAACAAAATCTCAGAAGACTAGAGAGCACTCATGCACATTTGAGTGCTGATATGACTGACTAAAACAATTATTTTACACTTATCAACTCTAAAATCTGCTAAATTTGAAAAATTACTTTTATTTTTACATTTTATCTTATTGCATTTTTAATCAATTTAGACCTTAGGATTATTAATATTATGCACAAATTTCTGATTTAAATATGGTTGACTTTAATTTAACCATTTATTGTTTGATCTTAACTTAAAAATGTGAAATTTAGATGAAAACTAAGCAAGTAAGAAGGATTTTTTTAAACACAATGGCTTTAAATTAGGGCTGTCAGAGGTAATGCCTCAAACCTGTAGTTTTTTAGGTCCATAATGAATCGCAATAAATTGCATGCTTTAATGACTCTTAGTAGATGTAAGTCCATGTGCTTGATGGTATGGTTGCAAGGTGTGCAAATGGTGCAAGAATGCTGAATAGACACGATCTTTCCCAAACTTTAGTGCCCTGAGACCCAATCTGAGACCTGAAAATCTTCTGGGGACCACCAAAACCTTCATTTAACCATAGCATGAGACTCAAAGTATTTACCTCCTTATTGTTATCTCAAAAACAGAGGATTTCAATACAAATGCCAAGTTCTTAGACATTAACGTCAGAAGAAAGTGTGTGCATAGCCATTAAGTAAAATAACTACAAGTTGTTTGGTTTAGGCCATCTGCAAAGTCTCTAATATGTTCCTTTCTAGTATTAATCTCCCAAAATGCGCACTGTAGAATGTTTAATGGAGCGTCACTAGTTAAATCAGCACCAGTTAAACCATGACACCCACTCTGTACATCAGACAAAACAAATATTAAAAAGGTTACTTATAACTTAAACCTTCTGGCTGTGTTTTTTAGTTCTTGGACATTCAAAAAAAACATTTTAACATGTAGTCAAGAATTTGATGATCATTTAAAACCTTTTTTTTTAATTTCAAAATTGTGTCTATCTTTTTTTACGTAAGGTAAATGGCCTCTTGCAGCCCAGCTGCAGTGCCCCCAACTGGCCCACACTTTGGGAAGCACTGATCTTAAATACAAAATATGCAAGGATGCAGGCAGATTTACATGAGGATAAGATGATAGTCATCTACATTAACTCGTGCAAATGTACATATGAGGTGAGACATGTTGCTACAGTGAGTTCTCTTAACAGTATTCTGCCTATAGTAAAGAGACACTGCAGGATACTTTACATTAAACAGGGCTAAGGTGCTTGTGGAGTGAAATGTTGTTACAAAAAAAAAAAAAAAAAAAGACTACCACAGTTCCGTAACGTCTCATTTCAGTTAAAAAAACTCCCAGACAGCTCACAGGACAAGTCAAAGTCATCTGCACTGTACAATATCAAACATTTGTCTTTTTACTGTACCCTTTCTTGCCATTACAAGAGTCAAGGTTAAGTTAATTTCATAATCTTTTGTCTACACATATTTTAAAATAAAAGCAGTTCTGTATCCAAACAGGAAGCCAGTGAGACATTGCAAAAAAAAACAAAATTAAACAAGCATATTTTTAAATGCAAAATGAAACAAAAAAAGGGAGATTAATTGATAATAATGACATAAATTTCGAGAATAATCACAATTTTGAAAATGTAATCATCTGACAGCCTTAATTTCAAACTGTTTTCATTTCACATTGTGTTTTTTACCCTAAATGAGTGATATCCTGTGATCTATCAGTTTGAAGCTTATATTTAATATCCACAACTGGAGCTGAATATTAAATCAGCCTCTTTTGGTTTCTCTCTTGCAGCTTGACAAATCCAGCTCACAGAAATGGCCCAGATGCAATCACTGATGCAGAGACAGAAAACCCCCCAATAATAAGACAATAATACTTAGTGATAATTTACCAAAGAAAGAAGCAAAACATTTTAACAAACATGTGCCAAAACCGCACAAGTGAGCATGACTGTTCTGTGAAAGATTAAGCCTCCCTGCAGAGAGTAATAACAGGCTGCTGCATAATAAATGCCATGTGATTTGCAGGAAAAGTTGCATGCTGTGTGATAGTTTAATTTGATTAACTAAAACAGTGCACAAGTAAAAGAGTATTAAGCCTTGAATTAAAAATGCCTCACACAGTGATTTCATCTTGTTTATTGCCGTGCCATGCAGCCCAGAAGAGGTTTCAAGGACACCATTATTTGTGTAAAAAAATAAAGAAACTACCAAAACAAATAAAGATCATATGCACGAGGAACCGCATATACAGCAATTTTCTTTCACTAGGCTGCTACAGACATTTTCACTCTGTCTCCTGTGATGATGAGTCATATTGTTGGTTGTAGTACCCTGAATAGGTAGTGGATTTTTCCCTTTAGTTGTTGTGTCTAGTACATTACTATAGGGGGCAGTGTTTGTAAGGTAAACTGGCTTTGGTTTCCTCCATAGCATCCATTATTTTCAGTCTCCAACTACCTTGTTCTTCCTATCTCTGAAGTTTGTGTGGGATAATAAATTTGTTATGATAGATGATGAGATAGTGCTTTTATATGAGATTAAAGAGAATAGCATCCTTTAATTTGTGGCCAAAATATCTTTGTATTGAAATGACAGCCAACTGCCTGTCCCTGTCTGCAGCATCCTCAGGGCTGTCTGGATGTTACAGAATTCAACCTGTGGTGTTGACGGAGCGCCAGCACCACTTAACAGATTCTTAGAGTCAGGCAGGTCCAAGGTCAACTGCTGCTGTGGCTAAGAACTCCCGATTTTAGGATACAAAGTGTTTTGTAAAAGGTTAAGTATTTTTAGCTCCATGCTTTGTGCACTCTCTGGGGATTACAGGCTGTATTAAGCTCCCAGCATTGTGGAAATGTGCAACATAGTGACCTTTATATTGAAAGTTAGCAGAAAAGTGGAGGTGGAAAGGATGTGTTGGGCAGAAAATGAGAGCACAACAACATTTTTAAAAACTAAACATTAAAGGTAAGCTTCTGGTCACTAGTGGGCGCTAACTTTAGACAAAGTTAACATTACGCTTGTGGAGTTAAGACAAAACCTAGCAGCAACATCCACAGTTGAAAAATGAAGTTGCAAAACCTGCAGTTCCTTAAGTGTCCACTGGAGGCTGTCTGCAGGGACACTGGAAGTCACATCTACACCCAATGTAAAAAATTGCTAAGGCTGTCTAGACTAATGGCATTAAATGCAATTAACTAAGATTCTCAATTAGTATTGCCACAAACTTGGAAGCAGAGTGTTATCCAAAAATCAGTCAGTGGAGGTGAGAGCAAGAAACCATGAAGGATAGCTAACACTAGCTTACATCACAAGCAACAAACTTGTGTTATTTTAAGTGATTTAAATAAGTACGGAGTCGCCCTCACACACACTACGCCCCGTCAATCATAGAGCTGACAAATAGAGTCAAACAAGCAAGCACACTTACAGACAATTTAGAGTCCCCAATTGTGCCTTCAGGTTTTGCTTTATGTACTTGACATTAGGTCCATATAAATGCCATAAAACTCAATTTATGACCACATATCAATGACAACAGTCCACTGTGTCTGTAGGAAACAGTGTGGATCTCTGTCAAGTCCGAAGATCCCTAACATAAGAGGATATTAGTCTATTTCTCTCACATTTTCATCTGTTCCCCATTCAGACAGCAGTGTTCAGTATGTTTTGCCACTCTGCAAGGCTTGGCAGGTGTGTTGCAAACTGACATCGGTGCATACACTTTATTCCAGGTGTCATTAGGACACTAGGATTGCAGGTAGTGTAGCTATTTCCCCCCAAAATCATGAATGAACATTATTTTTTCAAACAAGTTGCACTCTTACAAACTACTAATGGGCCTACAGAAGCATATACCATCTGTTGCTCATGGCAGGTCTGCCTTATGCTATTAACAAAATATTGTAGAACCACACTGTAGAGTTCTATCATGGTTGCAAAAACAGAGTTGAAAACATCCAGGGAAAAAAGAAAAAGTTTTTATACTTGGATAATGATGAACTTTAAAAGTATACATTTCTACATTTTTCCTCCTAAATATTGTTTTGTATTTAAAAACATTTTCCAAATATTCTTCAGCTTCCAAAAATTGTCACTACCAAAACAAAAGGTTTTATGAGAAAAAAAAAAAGTTATTTTGTAAAAGCTTTAAAATGTGTTAACATACATTTTTAAAATATATCTTTCAAAATTGATATTTTCATATTTTAGTCATAGTTTAAAAATAAAGTATTTTGGGAGGATTTTTTCTATTTAGAATCATTTTGAAATAGATCACTAAGATATTTTTAAAAGGCAACATAAAAAAATTGCAAAAAACAAAAAAAATTTTAATATTATTCAAACGAAATGAAATTTAGGGGCTAGGTTTGGGGCAGCCACTTCACGATACAAGTACAAATAAGTATTTAGAACAAATATAGCTTGTAATTATCTGAAATATATTTTAAGTTTTTAAGAGATAATTGCCAAAATTGCTTAAAAAGCATGTTTATTTGAGTTTGTGGGATTAAAAAAAGTCAAAATTATGACCTAATTATTCAATCATCTTTTCTCACTTAATACCTCATTCATTGAAGTCATAATAATGACTTTTTGTCTCATAATTTCGACGTTTTATCTCATAATTATGACTTTTTTTCCCCTCTTAATGACTTTACTGTCTCGTAATTTGGACTTTTTATCTCATCATTTTGACTTTGTATCTAGCATCCTAATTATGGCTTTTTATCTCGTCATTTTTTCTTTTTTATCTCATAGTTTGGACTTTTTATCCCATAGTTTTGACTAAGGATTTTTTTTTTTTTTTTAATTGCCTTACTTCCACATTTTTCTTTTCTAACTGGCAGAAATGGGCTTCCGTACTAATCACATCTTCCTTGGCTTGATTGCTTTCACCTGTGTCTGAACTTTCCTCCTACCTGTTGTGTGGAGAACAGCATTACTCTTTAGAACCGTATTGTTTACATCATGTTTTCTAAATCCAAGGATGCTGAACCGGAGTAAGTTGTGCCCTGAATCATGCTAACCAACACGGGTCCTGTGGTAAGCTGATATTATTTTTTGGATAGTTGTGCAACATGCTAACATTAGCTTGTAGCTTAACGGTTTATCGAACGTTCTAGGCTAGAAGCAAACGTTTAGCTATATGTATATTTAATAGTTTTTTTTTTTAATTGTATTATCTTCAAATAGATTTGGTTTATAATGTCGTCAAACGATTTAAAGTATATCCTTCATTAAAACTCATTGAGTGCCATTGACGTATACGCTGGCTTGCACTCAGTGAGTTAACTGAAGTGTCGTTCTCCATCTAAATCTGTGCATTTTTAGCCACAGTAAAATTTGACTGGTTACTGTTTGATTAACATAACTTGAGTCGAAGGGAGACTTTCATAGGTTTAAAAGTACACTTGGTTAGTTTAAGTTCATAAGTTCACGTCTTACAACTGTCATTTCTGAGGAAAAGACAATCAATTGAATGGAGATCAGTCTAATGCTCATACAAATATTCACAAACGAGCAGCTCCTGACTTTCTGTTTCCTGTAAACAACTGCAGGCCAAGCTCTACTTGTCCATAATTGATGATGTGATTGATAGTGTGAGGGAGCTTTTCTTGGATGAAGGCCTTGAAGACCGCATCCTGGATGATTTAAGACATGTGAGATATTTTCTCCAAAGCCCTTCTTCATTAAAAAACAACATATTTAGATAATGTTGTCAGAGGAAGTATACACTGCCTGCTGTGTCTTCTGATGTGCAGCTTTGGGAGACAAAGATGATGCAGTCAAAAGCAATGGAAGACTTCAGGAAAAACAACATCAACTCATCTAACTTTGTGCTGCAGCTCCCTGCCAGCTACAGTCAGACTGATCAGGACGGTACAGGTAACACAGCAGGCTGCTGCATGAAAAGGAGATCAACAAAACAAGTCATATGTGTAAAAATACAGCCAAGTAGTTTTCATATGGTCTATTTGCAGCACTAACTAAAGTAGCTGAACAGATTCAGGCAGAAGAAAGTTCATTCTTTTATTCTGTGTCACCTGCTCTGCTTTGATTCTTGATCTCAGCCTCAGTTGTGATCCCTGCGAGTCAAAATATCCACAGTTTCCCAAGACTCAAGGCAAGTGAGCAGGATCAAAATTTACAGATTGTGGCCAACTTGATGTTGCTCCATACTTGATGGGCTCATATGGAAAATGGCATTCGGGATTGTTTAATATTGTCTAATATCATTGTATGTATGTATGTATTTATTTTATACAGAATTTCAAAAAACATAAAATCATGGTAATGAAAGGCTTATTTAAAAAAAACAAAAAACAAAACCTCATACATGTAAATTCAAAAATGCTAAACATAATGCAGTACAAACTCAGAGGCTTTTTTTTTTTGATAAACAATAACATACTAGTATGTTTTGCACACTTGCAAATGTTGACTCCTATCTCTTTTGACTGAATCGTGAGATTTTTTTATGAACAAGAATAGGCTAGCAATGAAGTGCAGTAACTTGGGTTTTGCACCACAATATATTTTGTTAGACAATTAAACTTAGAATATGCTTTTTTTGCTAAATTATTCAATTTACTGGATGGTGTTATCATATTATTTTAACTTTTAAGGCAGCATAATGGAAAATTATCCTCTAATGCCAATACCCATTTTATATTGTGTACAGTAACTTGCTAAACTAATAATCCCACCACTGATGGTAAATGAAATTTTTGTAAAGTGAAATAGCCTATGGTTGGAGTGGTGGTGGAGTGTTATAAGTAGGGATGCAATGATGGATTTTCGCCGATTATCCGGTATGCCAATATTTAAAAATTAATTTTAGTTCATACCGATATTGGCATGGATATTTTAATGTATTTCAGACTTCAAACTAAAGCCCATAAAAAACACATTTTAAAGTGTAAGGATGAACAAATTAGCAAGCTTCAGTCCTTTAGACAGACTACAAAGTGTAAGGAATGACGATGAATAAAAATGGCTTAAGCTTAAAGTACTTAGGCTGTTGATCCAGCCTAAAACTCCTCTAACTTGTTTGTTTGTACAACCAATATTCACAGCTGATATAGGCAGATTTTTATAGCCAAAATATACGCAGAATTTTTTTGTACTTGATAGGTGTAATAAATGGGTTTCATGGAGTATATTTAATATACTGGGGTATAAAATTTCAACATTGAGATATTGACACAGAGATGAAATTTAGGTGTGCTCTAGCACTGTGGTTCCCAATATAGTGGTTGGACTTGCAAGACACTTTCCAAAAACATGGTAAAATCTAATATGATTGCAAGTAACATATTCTGCTTTCAGCACTTCTTACAATAAATTATTATATAAAATATTAATTTTTTAACGTTGTTGTGTTCCTTTGTTATAGTCTTATGAGGGTGTTGACAAAGGCCTCGTTAGTGTTTATGGCTGTAAGCTATATTATGAGCTGAAACTTTATGATAGTGGGGTTCCCCAGTCTCTGGCACTGTTTTTTGGGGGCTTCTGGTTGAGAAGTTTTGGAATCACTGCTCTAGCACAGCTAAAACGAGTTTAAAATCTCGAAAGCTGGATGTCTAAAATTGTTATATTTAGGTAGAATAACCAGAGATATAAGCAGTACATTAAAAAAACTTAAAACTTTAAGCTATTTTGATTCTGTCAAAGCTTTTGATGGACAGCTACAGTGCAGATTTCTGTTCAGATTAACAAACATTTAAAGAAGCACTTACTTTTTACCAATAAATGCTGACCATTGGACAAGTGCCAGTTCACCCTTTGTCAATCCTCACCTGTCTAACCAAGTTAAACAGAATCTCTTACTGGGCTCCTTCCCATATGGAAAAAAAATGTATTTATTTTCCTTCACACATAACATTTTACATAAAGTCTACTATCATGAGAAATAATCTTTACAAAAGTTTTAAATGGAATGTTTCATTGCAGACAAACTCTGAGACCCTTGCTACTTTTTCCCTCCCTGCTGGGTTAGCTTATCCTGTGCAGATACCGGCTGGAGTCACTCTGCAGACAGCTTCTGGTACTCAATGACTTTACCTGTTGTAAGTGTTTTTTTCCCCCCTCTTTTCCCCAAACAACAGGTTGACGTGTTTTATTTTCCATTTGTCTCACACAGGCCAACTCTACAAGGTCAATGTTCCTGTTGTGGTTACTCAGGCTGCAGCAGGACAGCAGCCAGGGTCCCAACCTGCACAGAAAGTCACTGAGCTGAGAGAAGCTGCTGCCCCTCAGGCAGCCAGAGTCCCAACAAATCCTCAGGAGGTGGAGCCATCAACTGTTCCAGCTGCTTCTGTCTCACAGCAGCTGCCTCAGAAGTCTAATTTACCCCCTGGTCAGGAGAGCAGCGTCCCCCAGCAGACACTGGGCCCTACTGCTGAGACTACACAGCCTCACATGGCCCAGTCACCCAAGCCAGAGGTCCCACTGGGAGAAAATGAGCAGAGCCCTCAGGCTGAACCTGTGGACCTCAGTATGCCTGCCTCACCCTGCTCTCAATTATTAGACTTTCAGATCAGAGCTGAGGAGGCTTTGGCTCAGACGGCACACACAAAAATCAGAGACATCGATGACATCCTGAAAGAAGTGATCAAGGAGGAGAGAGAGAAAGTGGAGAGGGCGAGGAGGCTGGCATCTGAAAAGGCAGGCAACCAGGCTGAGGCTATGCTGGGGGTAATGAAATTAAGAGTATTTCTTCTTTAAGAAAATATGACTTAACAGAAAAAAGACAATTTGCTGGGGTTGTTAATGTGTTTGAATTAAGTAGTTCCAAGGTCGGGAAATCCCTTTTTCTGCGAAGAGACATTAGAGAAAGTAAATAAAACTCTGAAATCTGTACTAACTTTGGCCAGCGTTTGGTTAACTTGGCATTTCAAGTAGCTTTCCTGATCAAACAGTGAAGTCTATTTAACAAGTTGATAGTAACTTGTTTCAAAACAATCTAATGCACAGAAATGCCTGTGTTCTGTCAAATGGCCAGCAGGTGGCGGAACTAGAAAATTCCCTTCTTCCCTTACCCCCCTTAATTATAACCTCAGCTGACAAAGCCCCTTATGTGGATATGGTTAAACCAGCTTTTTAATCCTCTTTAAAGCTGTGTCATGTTAATTTTGTTGATTATGATCACACCCCAAAGGGCAGCTTTTAACATCCATCCATTTCTTGAGTATTGTTTTGTGATCTGAAGGTTAAGAAATATGGCCTCCAAACTCATCTAAAGCTTGATGATAAATCCAATATGCCTTGTTTTGTGATGCTTAGTCTTTATTCTTAGCTAAATATTACAGATGGTGGATTTGGCTTATAATGCCTTAGCTCAGCATTGTTGAATTTGCTCATAAACATCTGAAAAAAAGGGAATCTGAGATATTTCACTTGGGGTTTCTTTTAAAATTTTGCATTTTTTGGAAATGATTTTGTTGCCCAAGTTCCTATTTGTTTTGTAAGGTGTTGCTGGCATGAAATTTAAAATGTGCAGATATTTTTTATAAGAATATTTAACATATATTGTACAACATATAGGTGCATCTGAAAACTAGAAAATCATGTAAAAGTTTTTTTTCTGTGATTTACTTCAGAAAGTTAAACTTCCATATATTCTAGATTCATCTTGTACAACGTTAAACATTTTAAGATTTTTTTTGTTCTAATCCTGATGATTACAGCCTACAGCTCACAAAAATCTACTATCTCAAAATATTAGAATATTGTGGAACAGTCACTATTGCAAAGGTTTCCTGAGTCTTCATTTTCTCACTCTGGTTCAGTACATGCAAGTGCAATCATGGGAAAGACTGCTGACTTGACTAACCAGAGGATGATAATTGACACCCTTGATGGGGAGGGTAGGCCACAGAAGGTCATTGCTGAAAGGGCTGACTTTTCTCAGAGTACTGTATCACAGCATGTTCATTCAAAGTTGATTGAAGGGGAAAGTGTTTTCGAATACGAACTAAGCAGATTGGATAACTTAGGGGAGCTTCACAAGGAATGAGCTGAGGCTGGAGTCGGTGGATCAAGAGCTACGACACACAGACAGGTCCAGGAAATAGCCAAGTGTCATTTTCTAAGTGTCAAACCAATACTGACCCACAGATGTCATCAATCTCTCACCTGGGCTAAAGGGAAAAAGAACTAGACCGTTGCTCAATGGTCCAAAGTCCTATTTTCAGATTAAAGTTAATTTTGTGTTTCATTTGTTAGTAAAGCTCCCAGAGTCTGGAGGAAGAGAGACTAATGAAAAACTTTTGAACTAAGATATTAAAAGCGAGGAATTAAGCATTTCTGAGGCCTCACTCATAAAAACTACTGAAGGTCAAGACTTCTCAGCCTGGATGGCATCAATTATTGACTTTTACATTTGCAAGATACATTTGCAAGTTTTACATGCAAGTTAAATACTAAGTTGCTTAACTGGCTCTTATAATCAGTCACAATGTCCTTTTTCAGAAGCCAGTATTCATGTAATTTTGCTGTCAGGAAGAGATTGCTGAACTGATCTAAAGCCTTATAATAAATTAAAATATGGCCTGATTTGTGTAATTTAGTCTTAATTCTTAGCCAATTATAACTGTAGGTAGCCTTGCAAAGGTGATCCGACATACTATCTTCTATCAGGCAGATCCATCCAAAGCTTCAAGCTGAAAAACTTGTTTCTGGTCAGAGAATTAATTTGCCAATGAACTTTTTTTTTTATAAGAACTGAGTAACATTCCTTTATTAAAAGGAGAGCAAAGAACCACACTGGTAGCTTTCCTTGGTGGGAGAGATGTTTTTGTTATTCTCCTGGCCTGCTGCAGCAAGAGTTTGATTTGCCAGCTGGCTGCACTGTTAGTGAACAATGATAATGGCTGCCTATCAAGCTCACATCATGCAGTTGTCAAATGTTTAGTTGCTCTGATTGGCCTGTAACAAATGTGACAGACGGGACGTTTGTCAAATCATACTCTGAGATTTTTGTAAAGGTTCTTCCCTTCCCAAACTCTGTCTTTGGGTGTTGCTCAGATGGATGTGAAATAAATCCAATGTGATGGATATGTGGAACTGTCTATCTGGCATGTCAGGTTAGGTTTTAATAACAGAGTTAAAGATGGAGAATCCAGCACATTTTTATTTTAAGCTCATATGAGTGACTGAAAATATGCAACTTTAAATCTGGCTTTTCAACATCATGAATCTCCTTGAATTATTGGGTTAAACTGTTGAAATGGTCCTTTAATTGATCAGCCATACTTGATCAGAATTTGTAAAACCTGCATGTTGTTAAGCTTTCAGGATTTAAAGTTTTATGATACACATCATAAAAGTGGAATGCTTCTTTTATCATTAATACCGTAATGCTCTACTTACATATGGGTGAGGTTTATTTATGAATTAAGCCCACCTTAACCTTCTAAGTTTAATATTGGCACTAATGTTAATTTCTTGTATTTCCTGCCAAGCTGGATCTGGACTATGGCTACAGCGATCTGTCAGACATTGTTCAGCTGGATGGTACTGCAGACAACTCTGACCTGGAGGAGGAGGGAGTTCCTCTGGAAGAGAACGACTTTCTGGGTATAATCAATGCCGAGGCCATAAAGGCTCTACAGGAAGGAGATGGAAGCAGTGATGGAAACAGCATCTCCTCCAGCAGTGACAGCGAAGCAGCAGATGAACTTGCTGATGTTGAGGAGGAGGTAAGGATTTTATATTCATTTAGTCTTTTGGTTTTATTCAAGCACTTAAAAACATGTATAGAAAACCCAAGGTAGTATTTAGCCTTTTTTCCATTAAAGACTCTGTGAAGTGAAATCCAAAATTTGTCCCTTAACACACAAGATATGTTGGAATACAGCTGCTGTGAACATGTGAAAACACTGAGATCTACATCTGAGTGAATTTTGGATTCAGACCATTCAAAAGATTTTCACCTCTATCCTGCCTGTGTTTAATTTGGGCGGGCCATATTTGTGGACTGGTGATGTCAACGGCCCACAACAGAGAATTACTTTACCCCTCTAACACTACAGGGATATAAAACCATAGAGCAGTTTATCTCAGTACAGTCTTCTGTTAGCTGATGTCGCTGTCTTCATTGAAAGTTAGCCAGCATGCTGTGTTTTTGGTAATTATGAGGTTAATTTTCCAAATCTATCAGCCACAGTAGTATATGGATCATTGAAGCATCATAAAATAGAGAGCCAGAAATTAGACTTTGTCTCTGCTCTTGCACAGAGCCAGGCAGCTGTGCTCTGATTATAAGGTTGCCATAAGGTCAACCTAAGGTCATGGGGGCAGGCTAATAGTGGGAGTGCTTTCGTCCGGTCAGGTTGTAGCATTGTTTAAAATGTGAGAGGATTGTATTTCTCCTGAGTGGGCGTGGCTTCAGCTCATTCAACTGACACACCCAAACCATTCCAAGATTTTACAACCTCATTTTTCATGATTTTGAAGCTTAATTTGATAAACTTCGAGATGTTTGATTTGACTAAAAATGACTTGTGGGTTCATAACACAAACAATAAAAAAATGTTACGATTGCAAGCTACTCCTAGTTTAGCCTGAGTATCTTTAGTTTAATTTGATGGACAATGCTGTAGTGCTTTGAGTGTATGTTTTCCCCTGCAAGAACCGATGTATTTTTTGAACCAGTGATATAGGCTGTGTGACAAAATCTTTAAGAAACTATACCAGCATTGATAGGCTAAAGCATTAGTGATACCTGGTATTTCACAAACACAAAACCAGGTTTTTACCTATGTTTATGTATCGCCATCCCTAACAGGGACACTAGTTCAATTAAATTGCCTAGTAGAGCTATAACTGTTTTTCCACTTTACTGTGCACAGACACACTTGGTGCTCTTTAATTACACATTTTAACCATTTTTTTTCACAATGCAATTTCTGCTGATCAGGATCCTTTGAATTCAGATGACGATGTGATCGAGCAGGACATCCCGGACCTCTTCGACACTGACAACGTAATCGTTTGCCAGTATGACAAAGTAAGACTTTTTTCTCTTTACTGAACACCAATAAAGCCCTGTGCTGAATACTGAGTGCTGAAGTTGTGACAGTTCCTTTCCATTGCAGATTCACCGCAGTAAGAACCGCTGGAAGTTTCATTTGAAAGATGGAGTGATGTGTTATGGAGGCAGGGACTACGTTTTTTCTAAAGCTGTCGGGGAGGCTGAGTGGTAATGAGTCTTAGTTCTCTTTTCCACAACACAAAATCAAACAGAAAAGAGGAAAACTTATTTAAAAGAGCAAAGTAATCAGCGTATTTAGACCTCTTGTTTAGTAATTTGGCTCACGGAGGATTTCACAGGGCAAACTCACTGATATTTATTTTGTTCATTATGTAATTATTAGAGCAATGCAGCAAGTAATTTATGATGTTTGAGAAATTACTCTGTTGCTTGTGAATCTAATCAACTGAAACGAACAGCATGAATTTATGTTTAATAATGTTTGAAAAAGCAAAATATGAAGTCATGATCATGTTGCTTTCTGGGTACCTAATGTGCTGTTTGATTTTCTAACATTGTAATTTCTTGCCTTTGATCATTCTTTGCTCCCCACTGTTGTGTTGCATTCATTAAAGCTGTCTTCTTTCTGTGAAACTGTGAAAAATAAAACAAAAGTGGCCTTGCTGTCATATTATATTTTATTATGTAGGAGGGTTTTAATTTTCACTTTCTAAATCAAACAGCTCTCACTGGTCGACTGTATGCAAATTAACTTAATTATAAATACCAGCAGGGACGCTATAATTGATTAATTTATGGCTGTATTTTGGTGAGACGCTAAAGAAGTTTCTCACACTAAGGAGAAAATAAATCAGGGGTGGTGTAAAAGCTCCTCGAAACAGCAAAAAAACCCATACTAATTAGAGAAGAATGTTTTTTCTGTTCATTGTAATTTCTCAGTTTGACATTTGTTGCCTTGCACTCCTTGGTGTGTGCCTCGTTTCTTTTCCTCTGTGTTATATTGTAAATTTAATTAGTTTTCATTAGAGCTCTCACAATACCAGAATTTAAGACTTGGATTTGACACTGGTAAAAAAAAAAAAAAAAAAAAAAAAAAAAAAATCCAAAATATTTATAAGTCTTTGACACCATGGCAGCATAAAACTAAAGTCCAACAGTCCCAGTATTAGGTATTTTTTGTTTTTATTCATCAGAAATTGCAGGGTAACTCCTGCATGCTGTCTAAATTGCAGAGAGTTTGATTTCTCTAGTGTGCATTGGTTGATTAAATGTGTGATCTTTTTTTGGTATTTTGGATAGCATAGGTCATTAAAATAACAGATTGTTTTAAAAGCGTGAAGTTGTGATGACCTGAGATTCATTCACTTTCTCCCTTACAAATACATTTGTGTTCCAGTTCCAAAAATGTTAAATTTCAGGAAAATGTCATTTTTTAAAAACCATAAAATAATTAAATACGTGAATCTTTAACCTATTCTACATTAATTTCACAGAATGTGAAACATTTCACGCCACTTTATGCTCCATGTTGGCATTAGCCAGGGTGTGAGGTGTTAAGTTCTGGTTTTCTGGTAAAAATGAAAACAAAAATAAGGTTAATCTTGCAAAGCCGAAGGATTGGCCAGATAACATGTCTGTCAGGCAGATCCATCTTGATCCAGCCTGAAATGATTGTTCTTGATCTGAGGATGAATGCCCCATTTAGCATCATTTAAGGAGAATGAGGAGTTAACTATAGGCGCGGTTAGTTGTACAGCATGTTGGTAAAGAATGGCGACTACTCAGATGAAGCTATTTCTGCACTTTTTTAAAATGAGAGTTGGACCACATTTCTTTATTAGAAGAGTAACAAACCACATTCAAAGCTGTTCTTAGCAGAAAAAAATGTTGGGATGGGGTTTACTTGTACCATGAGCCAGCAGGGGTGAAAAGTATCTAATAACTTTCATCCAAATTACTCTAATTGAGTAACTTTTTATGTGCTGTACAATAATTTTAAAAATCACTACTTTTACTTGCAAACAACAAGAAAATGGCCAGTGATCTGACTTTGGCTCACAGAACGTGTCCACATTTCTTCCCATGACAGCAGGTACATTTTACTTTGGTTGAAGTCACACCTTAAGCAGCCTGGTTGGAGATTCATATAATCTTAGAGTAAATTCACACTGAGGAATGATCATATTTCACTGGTATTAAAATTAGCTTGTCAATCATCTACTTTTTAGTTTTGTTTTGATTGACTAGTACTTCTACTCAAGTAAATTTTTACCAAAGTAACTACATTTGCTTGTAAAAAAGGAGGAAATACTGTCTGAAAATAGAAAATCAGAAAATAGAACTCTCATTTAACAGGCGTCTCAGCCCTGCCCAGTATAAAATATCATACACTGTCTGTAACTGCTTTACTGTAACTCAAATAATGTAATAAAGCTCACTGTGCCTTGACCTCATTTGCATATTTGCACTAATCAACTTTCTTAAATTATCCTTACATGTTTTATACATCTGTTGATGTCTAGTCAGCATTCCTCTCATCATACTATCAATACACTCAGAGTTGTTTATACTAGAAAAAATACCCAAAAGAGCTTGCATGTATTTAAATCTTAATTTTTTTTAATACATTTGTTTAGTTTTATTTATTTTGCATATGTCATGTTTAATTCCTGTACATTGAGAGCAAAGCTAACTGTAGTCTTATTTGGCCAATAAAGCAAATTCTGATTCTGAACTGGACAGTACTTCTTTATTAAAAGAAGAGCAAACATTCACACTGACAGATTTCCCTGGTGAAAAAGATGCTTTTGCTCTTTTCCTGGCGTTTGTGTACATTTTTTTTCACCGTCTCCCCTAATAGTAACAATTGCGGCCACTGTGTCGAGTTCACTCTTCAGGGCTGTGCATGCCCGCTATGTCATGTGTTTCATCGCTCTGATTGGCTCACAGTGAAGAAATGGACAGAATGTCCAATAACCCACTGAGATTTTTGTGAAAGGTTCTGCCCTTCCCTAGTGACGATTATGGTTGAGACATATCCCACACAATGTGAAACAGGCTTTCTGGTGTTTAAAAAAAAAGGCTTGAAGTATTTCACTTTCATGTATTGTATTTAGAATATAAGAAAGCTTCATTTCTTGAAAATATGAACTTCTCCTTAATATTCCCATTTTTTTGGTCCACTTGTCAAGCTCATAAAGTAGTGCTGTAAGCTTACATACTTTATTTCATAAGTATGCATAAGTTTTATTTCAAGTGGCATAAGTCAGCATATTTTGCAAATGCTGCATAGTTGCTTTTAGTAACAGTTTGTTTTTATATCAAAGGGCAGATTTTCTGTGCGCAGTATGTCGACTCCGTGCTACAGATGGAGGATTTGTGGCACTGCCAAGACGTGGTCTGCTGTTTACCAGGATATGCAAATCAGATATTTTCCACATTTATGTGCTAACCATGGCCACATTGATCCAAAACGCACACATTATTCCTGTGTCAGTCAAGCATATTTATCATACATTATTTAGAAAATCATGTATGTGCAGGAAGGAATGGTTCAAACACCGAGAACAAATTGAGAACAAATGAGTTTCATGAGGACATTCTTATTGAATCATAAATCAGTTATATTTTCAATCAACACTCCTGTCTGTAATCCTTTTAGTCTTTGTGTTGAAGTCCTACAAAAAGACAAACTGCCTCATTCACTAACCATTCTGCAGAAATTTGTTCTTGAAACCTTCTACATTCTGGTCAAAAATGCAGTCTTAACAAGAAGTACCAAGGAAAATAAATAAATAAAAGCAATCCGCAAAAGGGTTAGTTATTTATGTCTCAAAATATTTTTGTCAGTTGTTGCTTGTAGTATGTGAAATGAGATCTTTTTCTAACTATGGGATTAACTGGATAAATACACTTTCTAAGATGTTTTACTTCTTTCCAATTTCTTTAAAAGTGGGTTTAAAATGACAGCTTTGGCTCTAGATCTGTATTCTGACATGTAAAAACAGTTTTTGCTCAATGTGGAAACAAAAAAAGACTTGGCCAGTCTGAGTGATTCACAACAGGTTTTATTTTAACAGTCCAGAGTAACATAAACGGCAGTAGTGACTCTTACAGACCAGATCTCATCATAAACTGACCTTCAAGTCTCCCAAAGCTTCTCCTGAGTACATCCATCTATGAGCACTACAAGTGAGCTCTGATGAGCATTGACAAACACTTGCATTCAATCAGATTATCTTCATTGTAGTTAAATCATATACTGTAGTGAAGAGAAGATGCAGCCTTTGAGCACTGTCTTAATTTTTGAGTGTTTTGATACTGAAATTTTGCTAATGTATTTTTGAAATCTGGACAGTGCTTTCTCTTTGTCTGCAGCATCTTTAAAAAATGACTTCGGATTTTTATGTTATTTGATTTTTTTAGACTTGGGCACTCTTCAATGTAATGGACTATTAAAATGATTTTTTTTAATTCAAATTATGATCCCATTCATGACTAAACAGATGAAGCAACATATGCTTCAGGGCAAGGGTTTGTAGAGTCTGGGAGCAGTCCCTGAAAGAACATAATGTATGCTGGACCCCCACCCCATAAAAATACAGGGTTTTAAAAGATAATTTTTCGAACTTTTATGTCTCATAGTTTATTTTTCTTGTTAATTCATGGTGGACTACATGAATCCCATGCCAAAAGACCCCAAAACACTCTCTTCTACCATTAAACATTCCTTTCTATAGTTTTTGACCTGAATCCTTGCAGCCCTCCATCAATCTGGGCTTTAGGGCAGAGTAGTTAGTGGCTTCTGGAACTTGGTCCCATCTCCACACAGGATCTCTGGAGCTCAGTCAGAATGACTGTCAGGTTTTTGGTCATAACTCTTACTCAGGCCCTTCTACCCTAATTGCTCAGATTGGCCAGGTGACCAGCCCTAGGAAGAGTCCTGGTTGTGTGAAGCTTATCCCATTTGAGAATCATGGCGGCCACTGTGCTCTTGGGAACCATCAGTACAGCAGATTTTTTTTGTAGCCTTTCCCAGATCTGTGTCAAGCAACAATCCTGACTCTGAGCTCTGAAGGCAGTCTTTTGACCTTTTTTACTTTGATATGCAGTTTCACCTGTGAGGCCTTCATAGAGAGGTGTGTTCTTTCCAAATCATGTCCAATCAATTTAATTTACCACAGGTGGACTCCAGTCAATGTAGAAACATCTCAGCAAAGATCTAGTGACATGGGAGACACCTCAGCTCAATTTCAAGAGTTTTTTGCAAAGTCTAAATACTTATGTCAATGTGATATTTTGTTTTTTTATTTTTATTTTTTTAGAAATTTAATTCTGTTTTCACCTTGTCATGATGAGGTACTGCCAAGTCTTTTATGTCTCTGGTTGTACAAATACAAGTTCATGTAGATGTCCTTGTTACTTTGATTACTTTTATTTTATTGTAATAAAATGTAGCAAATATAGTCTAGTAGTTTTAAATTCTCAGTCTTGTGGTCTCATAAAAACCTAAGGCAACATTATGAACAAGGTGTGGCAGGTGAGGTGGTTACAATGGATAGAGCAGACAGACTTCATCAAAATTGCATTATTTCACTCTTGGTATAAAATGATGTTGAGTTTTATGTAAAATTGTGGACGGGGTTCATGCAGACCATCTCATCATTACTGGCAGTTGGATCTTGCTCAAAAGGGTCACCATTTGGTGGTCACAGTCCAAAAGCCTACATCCCCTTTTTTTGCACAGTCATGGCTTTAAACTTACTCAGGATCAAGCTACAAAATAAATAATTCTAGAAACTTTGGAACAATATCTTACATAAAATCAGTCAGCTCAGAGTAGCTTTTTAAATTAAACAACCAAATATTTTGTTCCCTTTTTTGCTCCTTTCTCTTTTTTTTTGTTCCCCATTGAGAGGTGATAGCACCTCCAGTTAGAGATCCTGTGGTCCGTACTGATGCAGTTCACTTTGTGAACTAACCGAGAACAAATCAGATCTGATGTCACGTACAACACTGTAAAGTCTTTTCACCTTGAGCTAAATTTAAATGAATGCTACATTTAAAGCAGGACAGCAGCGCCTTCTTTTCAGTTCATTGTTGAATTCTCTAAGTGGATGGTCATGTGGTTCCCTTGTTTAGGAAGCAACCCTTCATTTTAATGTGATAGGCGTAGAAGCTCAGGGAATGAGGCTTTTTTGTGGACATTTTATTGTTTGAGTTCAGGTGTGAAGCCAGAGTTTGTGACTTGTAGAGATCAGCGTTGCCGTGGCAGCAGCCACAGCGTCTTAGTAGCTGGTACACGTCCTTCCTGAAAGCCCGGGTGAAGAGGGTGTACAAGAAGGGGTTGCAGAGGGAGTTGATTGGATAAAAAAGGATCAGCAGGATCTTTGAATGGGACACGGTGATAAAGGGCATACGCAGGGCTGCAGAGATGGCAAAGAAGGAGATTGGTGCCATGCACACAAAGTCTGTGAAAATGAGCACAGCCATTCGCTTGGCAATCTTGGTGTCTCCATGGCGGGCTGAGTGCTCTGGATTGTGGACACTCAGATAGATGCAAATGTAGCAGAAACAGACGATGAAGAAAGCAGCGACGTTGAGAATGAGCACGGCTACAACGTACACCTGAGAGCCCAATGTGTCGATATCCATGGGCAGACAGATGCTCACTTTGCTGTAGCTGCTGACCCCCACAAGAGGGAGCAGCGCCACAAGGAGAGAGAAGCTCCAGCCAGCCCCCATCATGGCTGCCACGTGGGGCATCCGCAGTCTTTTATCAACGTGCATGGCGTTGGTGATTGTGTGCCAGCGTTCAAGGCTAATCACAGTCAGCGTGTAGACCGACAGCTCGCTGGCAAACACCGTCAGAAACCCTGCTACGCCACATCCAGGCCCCGTCTGCCAGTCTGTGGCATGGTTGTAGTACTCGTGACGGGATCGCCGGTCCATGAGGGCGATGAGCATCAGGTAGAGCCCCATGCACAGGTCAGCGAAGGCCAGGTTACACATGAGGAATCTAGAGATGGTTAGCTTCTGGCGGCTGATCAGCAGGATGATCAGAACAGCAAGGTTACCTGTTACAGCAAAAACCGTGATGATCCAGGTGAGGCAGCGCAGGAAGGGGAATCCCAGCAGGTCCTCACAGGGGTTAAAAGCGTCCGGCTTTGGCGTGCATTTAACAAAGGGGTTGTTGAGACAGTTGATTTCCAAATCTGGATACTGAAAGTTGATGTCATCAATAAGATTCATGCCATCTGAAGTGGGCTCTCTGAGAATGAAAATATGATTTACATTATCATAAAAAAATCCCAACACAAATTAGCAAGAAAATTTATCTTCCTGAGAGATTCAGTGAAAACTAACCAAATTATTTAATGACATATTTTCATTAAAATGTTTCTATAAAATTGCCACTAAGTCTTACCCCTACGTTTTGCGTGTCCACATTACTGACATCAAATTCAAAATGAGCTAATATTTTTCATGAAATGGTAAGCTTTCTCTGTTTCAACATCAGATATGTTGTTTAAGTTCCATTGGGAATAAGATAAGGGTTTATGAGATTTGACAATCATCGCATCCTGTTCTAATTTACTTTTTACACGGACCTACTGTTTGCTTAATTACCCTATTCACTGTGTATTCCAAACAGCTGCCTCACTGCTCAGAATGTGCTGGAATTAGGGGTTGCATGACTTGATAAAAGTCATCTGCCATCTTCTTGGCATCATAAATGAGCTATCACATAATGAGGGACTAGTTGACTTTAAGCAGACAGGCTCATCACACACAGCATCCACTTTACTGCAGAATAGACTTACATAAAGATACAAACCAGACCAGGGGGGTTTGGCACCACTTTTTAACGGCTTTTCTTCCTTGTTCAGTCAAAATCATACATTTACAGAAAATTGGGAGTGTGCCATTAAGTAAATAAACCTTCTGGAGTGCTGGTTTAACTGAAAATGCTCCTTAGTGAGGGCAACAAGTGACAGGCAGAGGGCAGAGTGATTTGCTGGCTGCGAGTCTCTCGCAGCAATCATCTGAGGCCAAGAGCTATACTACATAAATCTTACTGTTTGATATATCTTTTGCATAGATCAGAGCAGTGCAACGTCACTTCCCACTTTCCAATGTGACCGTGCCCTCAAAACGAACTTTTTGTTTAGGTTCATGAACCATCACTACACCTTTGCTAGGAATGGTGATCACATCCAAATCCTTTGCAGTCAATTCTTTCTTGCTGAGTGGACATTTCCTTTCACAAACACAGCCCAGCAAAATAAGCCCTCAGATTGAATGGCAGTAGGTTCAAAAAACGTCTGTAAAAATGCAATTAAAAGCCATTTTTTTGTGTTTTGTGCCTTAAACAATTAAAAAGCCATCATTTAAGGCAAGTTTTGTCATTCTCAAATGACAACAGAGTGTCAAAGAAGAGTTCTGTGTCTTTTGGCTGAAACTGGAGAGGACTAAAGCGGGGAAATGTTGGACCGGTGCTGTGTTCTTAATGATTTTAAGTGACCGCTCTGTTACAGCAGGAGCTGTAGCCTGTCTGCCTGTTAACATCTTTTTCACACATGAACCAACTTATTAACCACGTTCAAGTGTTAAGATCCAACTCAAAAAAAGTATGTGATGTTGGTTTAGGACATCCCTAGTCACAAGACGGGACTGGTTGTCCAGTTTGACAACTAAACAAAATAAACTGTTTATTTCATATTGTTAGGATGCAAATATTTTTTTCAAAAATGGCCTACATTATATGTTTATTTTACTGGCCATTAGGTTTTGGTTCCCAGTAACTGTTTCACCATACAGTTTTCATATTCTAAGCTTTTAAACCCCTAATGACCCAATCTTTCCCATCGACTGCCGTTCGTTTTTGAGGAATGTTTCCCCCAGAAAGGGGCGGGGCTGGAGTCTTCTGGGCAAAGAACCTGGATGTGTTGCTCTGGTCTATGGGATACATTTCACATTCATCTGGGAAACCTCCTTTACAAAGCATTTGGGAAGGGCAGGACTTTTCAGAAAATTCTCAGAAGGTGATTGGACAATCGTTCTGTCACATTCATTATGGGCCAATCAGAATGATAAGACAAAATGAGGTGGCAGGCATGCACGGCAACAGTAGTAACCTGAGCTTGACAGACAGCGGCTAACATAGTTTATGAACGGAGGAGCTTGTTGATGGATTTAAGTGCAAAAACATCTCTGCCAAGAGAAGCTTTTGGTGTAGCTCTTTGCTCTTGTTTTAATAAAGAAATTTGGCCCTGTTCTGATAAAACTGCTGCTATACTATAGCTGGTTAGCTACCACCTCTTCCTCCTCAGCTGACTGAATGGTCAAGCTCTGTTTTCAGTTCTGGCACAATCATTTCAGACTGGAGCTTTGCAAGATGGATTTGCCTGATGACTGACATAGAATCTGGCCAACCTGTCTGCTCTACATAGTTACTACTCTCCCACTGTTGCTAGTACTCCATGCTTATCCCCCCTTGGGAGATTCCACAAGACAGACTGCAGCTTAAATGTATACCAGGGTGACTTGTGCTCCACTTGTTCATTGATGGTAATAGTCCATCAGAAACAATGGTACTAGTTGGCCTGTTTCACCTTATATATTAGTGATTTGTGCTCCTCTTGTTCAAATTTGCATTTGTTTTTTAACATTAAGTTGTTTTTCTCCTTTATAAATTATGCTAGCTACACAGTGGATGGTTCTAAGCACAATTTTAGGGCGCTTGTTCCTCCCACTCTCCTCCCCAAACAATCAGGAGGGCTGTGATCTGAAGCCTGTCACTTGAAGCCTTTGGCTGAATTGTCTCTTGTGTGCTTTTGCAGGGTTCTAATCCTAGAAATCGGTTCAAACTGTCCTCATGTCTGTGGTCTGCCATGTTTTTAATATTGGTTGAGATTTGAAAATCCTCCAGTGTGTAGCCAGCCAAATGGACTTCCCAGCTACCATAATTATCGATTTCATTCAAAAACAGAAATTTAAATTCCTGAAATGAATCTGCTTCATACCAAAGTGAACAATAAAGTTACTCACATTTCAGTTTGGCTCAAATCACAAAACTTTGTGAAGTTCTTTAAGGCACTTTCCCTGGAAAAAAAGGAAAGAGTTAGACCAAACACAAAGTCAATAACTAAACTGCTTATTACCAAACTTCAGATGATCTGTATGCAGTGGACGGAGCATTTGTTCTCTATGCAGATGTGAATGGATTAGTTCATCTCCGGGAGCGATTACCTTTGCTTTCGCCGCCATGTGTGGAAGGCGCAACAGTGGCTCGGATACGTGAGCTCGGCCTCCAGCAGATCGGACAGGCTGTCCAGCGGAGGGAGGGTCTTCAGAGCAAAGGCAGAGCTGGCTTTCAGAAACCTCACCTGCCTCAGGCCTTTAGAGGGGAGGGAGCTTAGAGCTGTGGAGGAGACATCCCTGAACATCACACACAGAAGGCAGAGAGACATTTCAGCGATGATTAGAGGATAAAGAGATGTATATATACTGAGAAATTAGACTACCACAAGCAGCTGGAACATCTATAAGTTACAGAGCAAGACAATGAGTGGGAGAAGAACGTGGAGTCTGGAGTTCAGATTTATATCTGCTTTATATTTACCACTTTTTTGTGTAAACATAACCTGATTTTGTTGGGAGATTTTGTCTTTTTTTGGCCATAAAAACATATTATACTTTCACTGTTGGTCATTATAATGGCTTGTCTGAATTGGGTGGCTTTGTGTTGCTCTTTGTATGGAATAAGAATAAAAAATACAGCTAGATGCTCCATTTATGAAAAATTACAGAGCCAGAAGAAAGAAACAGTAGTACCAATTATCTGACTGAGTTTGGGGGTTTTGTTGAGCCAGTATAGGCAGAATTAACTTTTTTTTCTGTAGTACGCTCTTCTCTGCATCCTGTCATGGATTTAATATTTAAGTTGAGCTAAAGAGATAAAAAGCCTGTGTTTCCCACATGAGGAGCCATTATTTAAGGTTTTGTTGATGCTGGTAGGAAATACTGTTTCAGCTAAATCTGTTGAATCTCCCAGAGGTGTTTAATGACTCATTCCTGCAGCCAGGCCCTCATTTTAAGTATTTACATAGTCAACAACATGATGGGCAATTCAAGCTCTTTTTCTACTGTGCTGCTCATTTACAACAAAAACTAAAACAGGTTTTAGCACGAGTAAGAATCCACTTTTCTCATGTCATGATTAGATTATTTCGAGCCAGTTATTCATTCAATTTAAAATGTTAAAGAAATACAAAACCAGACTCTGCACCAGCAAAAAGAATGCCTCTATGGTATGCACTGACAAACACTCATAACCAAGATAAGAGGAAATTTCATATCTCCAGCATGGGGTTTCTTGTAATCAGAGACCTTGTAGATGTATTTTCTGCAGTCCGGGCTATTTGCTCTCTAATCAGTATTCTGCAGTCCAGCTTGCCTTGTTGGTTGTTTACATAGACAGGCTGTCACCACCCTCATGTTTATACAATAAAATGATAAACACTGTTATGAATATTTATCTGGCTTCACTGACCCAGATCCAATATGGCCGCCTTAATGCTGTTGATACAAACAGAAGATAAAGAATGTATTATTGTTGCCTAACTTATTTAGCTTTCACACAGTTATACTTAATAGATTCAACACTTTAAAGGTAACACGCTACAGGATCTCATGAATAATTTAACCAAAGTATTTCTTTGTCATACCTACAGTACTTCCTTGACTGCATTTCACAGGGATTTTTTTTACTTTGCTGCCTTACTTTTAAAAGATATTCTCTCTTTTGTTGAAGCAGATTAATACAGTCATGGAAGAAAGTATTGGCACCCCTGGAATTTTTCCAGAAAATGCACCATTTCTCCCAGAAATTGTTGCAATTACAAATGTTTTTGTTATAAACATGTTTATTTCCTTTATGTGCATTGGAACAACTCAAAAAATCCGAAGCAAAAAGACAAAATTGACATAATTTTACACAAAACTCAAAAAATGGGCTGGACAAAATTATTGGCACCCTCAACTTAATATTTGGTTGCACACCCTCGGAAAGAAATAACTGAAACCAATCGCTTCCTATAACCATAAACAAGCTTCTTACACCTCTCAACTGGATTTTTGGACTACTCTTCTTTTGCAAACTGCTCCAGGTCTCTCAGATTTGAAGGGTGCTTCTTACAAAAGCAGTTTTCAGATCTCTTCATAGGTGTTCGATGGGATTTAGATCCGTACTCATTGCTGGCCACTTCAGAACTCTCCAGCGCCTTGTCTCCAACCATTTCTTGGTGCTTTTTGAGGTATGTTTGGGGTCATTGTCCTGCTGGAACACCCATGACCTCTGATGCAGACCCAGCTTTCTGACACTAGGCCCTACATTGTGGCCCAAAATCTTTTGATAGTCTCCAGATTTCATGATTCCTTGCACACAGTCAAGGCATCCAGTGCCAGAGGCAACAAAATAACCCCAAAACATCCTTGAACCTCCACCATGTTTGACTGTAGGTACTGTGTTCTTTTCTTTGTAGGACTAATTCCATTTTCTGTCAAGAGTAGAATGATGTGCTTTTCCTAAAAGCTCTACCTTAGCCTCATCTGTCCACAAAATGTTCTCCCAGAAGGATTGAGGCTTACTCAGGAACATTTTTGCAAACTCCAGTCTGTTTTTTTTATGTCTCTTTGTCAGCAGTGGGGTTCTCCTGCCATAGCGCTTCATCTCATTCAGATGACGACGTATGGTCCGAGCTGACACTTTTGCACCCTGAGTCTGCAGGACAGCCTGAATTTGTGTGGAAGTTGACTGAGGATGTTCATCCACCATTCAAACTATCCTGCGTTGCATTCTTTTGTCAGTTTTTCTCTTCATCCACGTCCAGGGAGATTAGCCACAGTTCCATGGGTTGTAATTTTCTTGATTATATTATGCACAGTGGACAAAGGAACTTCAAGATCTCTGGAGATGGTCTTACAGCCTTGAGATTGTTCATATTTTTCCACAATTTTGCTTCTCAAGTCCTCAGACAGTTCTTGGCTCTTCTTTCTCTTCTCCATGCTTGGTGTGACACACAGGCATACAACACAAAGGTTGAGTCAACTTTTATACATTCTAACTGGCTTCAGGTGTGATTTCTAGATTGTCACCACCTGTTACTGCCACAGGTGAGTCTAAATGAGCATCACATGCTTGAAATAAAATGATTGACCCACAAAAAAGGGTGACAACAATTTTTTCCAGCCCATTTTTTGAGTTTTGTGTAAAATTATGTCAATTTTGTCTTTTTCTTCTGATTTTTTGTGTTGTTCCAATGCACATAAAGGAAATAAACATATGTGTACCAAAAACATTTGTAATCGCAACAATTTCTGGGAGAAATGGTGTATTTTCTGGAAAAATTCGGGGGGGGGGCAATACTTTCGTCCATGACTGTAATACATTTAGCAATTAAGAGATAATCTTTAATTAACTGAAGGTAAAGCAGTCAAGTATTGTTTCATGTACAGGTACATCTAAAAGAAATAGCAAATCATGAAAAAGTTACTGATTCCTATGATTTTCTAGAAAAAAATAAACTTTTATAAGTGTGGATAAAATAGTGAGCTGTAAGCCACAATCAACAAGATGAAAACAAAACAAAAAAATCTTGAAATCTTTCACTTTGAGATGAGTTTCTAAGTTTTACTTTAATTTTTTTTTTTTTTAATGACCGTGCTCTTTAAATTAGTTTCACATTGACAAAAATCAAAATAAAACTAACTCTCCAGTGCATTATCTCAGGTTAAAAGTAGCTCAAATATGTAGATCCTTCTTAAAGGGGCTGACTTTTACTTTTAATTTTTTAAAGTTAATTTTGTTCAGATGACTTTAAATGCACAACTCTTTAAAGTCAGGCTTTGTCACAGTATTTTTAGCCACTTGGGGGCAGTGTTAACAAGCTGGAAGCACAACGTGTCTCATAATAACCCTTTAAGGTGATATAGCTAATGTTGGTTTAATACTTCCAGTAGATCTGGAGCAAAGTCAACATTTCTTTGTATTCAAGCATTTTTAGAAGGGGTCTTTGAGTGTTCTCAGCTAGTCTTCCTCATGACCCACCACCAACTCCTTCATGAGAATAGTGACCCAAATTTATGAAGATTTTCAATAACTTTTTCTGTTTTTCTGAGTCTTTTTTCTCTCTTCATTAATCAGCTCAAATTTGCAGAAGTTTTCATGCCGGTCATTCAAGGAAGCAAACATGCCTGACTGTTTTTAGTGTAGTCCAGTTTGATTTCTGTTTGGTCTTGAAACATTGGGAGATACTTGGGATAGAGGCGAGTGGACGTGCCTGTTTAGTACTAGCAGCAACTGCATGCAAGTGAGAGCCTCAGCTTCAGGTGGGATTTTTGGCTAGTTTATGAAAAATTTGAGATTTTGTTTTCATTTTAAACTGAACTGTAGCTTGTAATTCCAAGGTAGTGATGCCAATAACTGAGAAAAACAGAGAAAAACTATATTTTATATGTTAATGCAATTCAATAGCATAGAGTCTGAATATGTGATGGAACAAAAACTTCTTACTGAATAAAGATACAGGATAAAAGCAGATAATTCCAGAAGGAATGATGGGAAAGCATGCTTACATTTTATAATTTTACTACACATGGCAGTGACTCTCAGCACACAGCCAAGACAACACAGGAGTGTCTTATGGACAACTCTGTGAATTTCCTAAAGTAGCACAGCCAGAGCCCTGATTTGAGCATCTCTGTAAAGACCTAAAAATGTCTCTCCACTGACCGTCTCTATCCAACCTGATTGAGCTTGAGAGAATTTGCAAGGTGGAATGGAAAATGCAAAGCTTATGCTTTGAGTGGATGATTGAGTCCATGCTGCAAGCTACTACACATGTATGTATTATTTTTGAGAATCCAGCAACAACTGAAACCCTCTTCCTACTTCCACATCTACTGTTGAGTTCATACACAATCGTTTTTGAAAAAAACAGAAGACATTTGATATCGCCTTTACAGCTCTACTTGCCGATGAATACCCTGTACCTCAGGCATAGTTGCATTCACATCTTCCACATACTTTGCCCAAGTCCACATGAGTAGCGCCCAAGTCCACCTCTTCAAGTGGGCACGGTGCCCGAGTACAATACACTTGTGTCCACCCTAAATTGGCTCTTTCTTTAAGGGGCCTCTGGATCTTCTTCAACATCACACAGCCAATCGAGCACCTAGAAATGTTATATATGAAAAACTGGGTTTGAAATGGTGTCTTGCAGTGGTTGGATTGGATGGTTGAAAAAGATTCTCAGACTTTTAGATCTGATTTAAACTTTTCCTCCATCAAATTTTATAGATAAAGTCCTGACTGGAGCTCACGGGGTTGTTTCAGGCCTGAAAAATGACGGTTTATTTATTTCAGTTAGTTTTTGGGTCTGTTTTTCTCTGAACTACTTTCTGAGAAAAAAACAAAAAACTTCTTTGTTTCAAATATGAACAGCTGTTATCCTAGTCTGTTTGTCTGGGAATTTTAGAGCTTTTTGCCCAGCTGTGTGCTGTAGCCAAAAAATAACAGTGATGGAACAGTTACAAGGAACCCAAACGGCAGAACAGCCTCCTGTAAATACAAAACATCAGTCCAAAGACTTATTAATAGTCTGAGAGCTGAGAGGAGGGCACAGTAACCCTGTCACATTCATGTCTTAATATGACGTACTCTATGAAAATACTGAAGTGACTGGGAAGTACATCAGAGTAGGGATGCTCAACAGTGGCGACAATCCTGATCCCAATTATTTTGTTTAATATTGAGATTGCAATTGCTATTTGTTACACAACTGTGTAACAAATGATGCAGGTTATTTTACATTGTTCCATGTTGGACTCCTCAAAACCATTGCTGTGTCATATGACTGACACCCTGTCATCTTCTTCAGACTAACCAGAGTATGCACTGTAGCTCCTGCTCCTCTCTTAAATCACAGAGAGAGCTGTTTTGATGGGAGTGGCCAGCCTTAGACAATGTGAAACTATCATTATGTCAGTGGTCACCCACATTTTTTAACAGTTAAGATTAGAGATGCACGATAATGATCAGTACCAATGTTGCCAATTTTTATCATTCCAATCATAAATTATGAACCAATAAAGTCTACCACTAAATAAAGGCATTTGTTACTTCTCAGAGGACTAGACATTCCGAAACAGTAGGCAGCGCCCTTGTACATGAGCAGCTCTTAAACTTTATAAAAGACAAAGAAGCTGCAGTCAGCTCTGAGATGCAAAGCGTGTCTGAAAACGCAGCATCACTGATGGATTTTTTGTGTTTCAGAGGAGTATAACACTAACGTGTTTGTAAGACATGATCCACAAAGATCCTAACCTGACAAGCCAGATGGATTTGTTTCACACATCCATCTGGTAAACCTCCCATAGACAGTGTTTGGGAAAGGGCAGAGCCTTTGAAAAAAAACTAAGAGGGTGATTGGATGAACGTTTTGTGTGTCACATCTTTACGGGCCAATCAGAGCAACAAAACACATGACGTCATAGCCACTACTGAGGTGGGATGCTACCGAGGAGTAAACTCTATAGAGAGCTGCATAGCGTGAACTATGGTGACTGAAGACATGTTAGTACATGACTTTTGTCGTTTTTGCAAAGAAAAGAACTCAGTGTTGTTCTTTGTTCTTCTTTTAATGAAGAAATGTTTTCAAGTTCTGTTAAAACTTGCACTTTAGGGCGCGCAGGTGGTCGAGTGGTTTAAGGCACTACCCATGTACGTGGCCCTTAACCGCATGTCTCTTCCCGGTTTCCAGGTCTATCCACTGTCCTTTGTCTATCAAATAAAGGCATGAAAAGGCCCTTAGATAAATCTTAAAAAAAAACCAAACAAACTAAACTTGTGGTTTAGCAGCATCCACGCTAATGTGTGCCGCCATAATTGCACCGGCCTCTCATCGCTGCTCTCTTACGTCACAATTCTGTCACGCCCGAAAGTACCGCCCCTTGACGCTGATTGGTCCTGTCACTTTCTAACTGTGCCCAAAAGGTTCAGATGGGAGCTTTGCACGATGGATTCGCTGAGAAACACGGAAACAGGCTAATCCATCTGCTTTGCAAGGTTACAAAGATCTAGAAAGCAGAAAAAAGTCCTTGAGTTCTAACATGGCAGAGCTTAAAATTCATAAGAGTAGTCATCTTACAATGAACTGTTGAAGATGTAGCAGCAGAAACTGCTGGCATTAACACCAAGCCTAAGGCTTAATGCCGATGGAGTGCAGAGTCAGCAGACGTTTTAAAATAGTCAAGTTTGCCAGAGACAGCCAAAAAGCAAAGCTGTTAATGACTCAATGACTCTGACAGTCTCCTGATCTACTGCTGCAATGTAGATGTAGCCCTCTCTGCCCTGGTCAATGTAGTTTCTACACATTCACAGTCTCCTTGAAAATAATGTTAACATCAGTTAAACCACAGCTGCGCCATTGTTCTGTAATAATGGTGCACTTTACATTTTTCTACTTCTAATATTATGTGCATATTTTGAATCTTTATGAAAAACATCCCTCTCTCAGCTCTCTTTCAGTTCTGACTTGTGCAGGAAAATAACAGCTGTCCCCCAAACCTCTCAATCTATTAAGCAGCTTGCTATCTGTGTGTGTGTGTGTGTATGTTTTATCTGAAGACTAAATTGCACCAGGCTTTTAGTTCCTTGATTTTTTTTTTTAGTTGAGGAATGTGCTCTACTTATTCAAAAATGCTCTGTATTTAAAGGGAAACATGTCTGATTGCTGTTGATTATTTTGTACTTTGCTGGGTACACAAATGCACAAGTGAGTGAAAAAAGAATAAATAACAGCTGTAAAGTCAGAGCCGTTTTGTCAAATATAATTGGTTATACATGTCTTTGCTCACTACATATGAATATTTTTTACTTCCACATGTGCATAAATACATAAAATAAACTTATTTTTAAAACAATATCTGAAAAAAAGATCAGTTCTTATTGGTTAGGGCCATCAGGAGTAGGAAATAATCAATTATTGATATCAGATAATAAGCTGCTTATCCTGCATCACTAGTTAAGATTTAAGCATCATCTGGTGTAATAACTGTCACTTACAAAACACTTGGACCTGTGGCTCCTTCAAAAGCATCTTCTTGGATGTTACTCAGGCGTCTGTTGTCCCTCAAAATGCTGCAAAGACATGAAAAAAACAAGTGACCTTTGGGTTTAAACAGCAGCTTTGCAGCAAACATATAATATGAAAGAAAATCTAAGATGGCACATTAATGGCCAACAATGCCTCGAACCATTTTTCATCTACTTTTCATTTTCTCAACTTGACACTGAGGAAGATGAGCATTATTTTTAGACTGCACTGTGTCTTTATGCATCTTGTAGCCATTGACACTCAGCAGTACGGGGCAAAGCCAGAAAACAACAGGCCATCACATCTTGTTTAGTCTTACATAACTCTTGTTTACTGGTACACTGAGTTTTTATGATTAGAAAAGAAACCATAGCTTTATATTTCACAGAAACATACCCCACCAGTCTGCTCTGTTGTTGTCTGGGGGTAACATAAGGGAAATGTCTTGATAATCAAAATGCTTACAGTTTATTGAGCTTGGTTCCATTGAACGCATGAGATTTGATTTCTTTGAAGCCGTTTCTGAACAGGTTCCTGTCAAGGACACAGTGTTATAAATTTAAGTCTGCTGTCAGAAGCACTTATCACCAAGGTCAGAGAACTGAACATCCAATTACATAAGCATATCAAGGCACATCTAAACACATTCTTAAAAAATGGTGACACTTTGTTGCTCCTAAGTCTGATAATATGGCAACACAAAGAATTTGGCATCTGCACTCACATGTCAACATATTCCTCTGTGATGCCTTGGAAAGAATTGGCAGGAATGACTTCTATCCTCATGTTTTCTGCCATTTCTCTGCACACAGAGGAGAGAACATTCACCCGGGCTGTTAGGCTAATTTATCAGTTAGACAAAATCATGCATATTCACAAAAAAAGATCTCTTTGATGAACTGTGACCCAGTTGGGGGATTTGCGGCTGGGTTGGTGGCATCGTGACATTGATAGATAAAAGTGAAACCAGGCTTGGAATAAACAACCTGGGTTCCTCTTAAAGATACACTGCAGCAAACATACAGCTGTGTAACATGAAGGAAGACACTAATCCAGTTCAGAAACAAACTATTTTAAAATGTGATTACTTACAGGATAATATTTGGCACCAGGGAAGAAATAGTAGTGAAGTCGGGGAAGTGTATCAGCCCTGTGTTAGAGATACTCCTGTGAAGACGAGCAGAGCCAGATCATAAGCAGATAAGGCAAAATCCTCAAACAGGATTTTACACAGTCTCCCTCTGTACAACACATTTGAGGAGTCAGCTTTGGCAGCGTTTCAGGTTTAATGCAGTCAATCAAATCCTGTGTAGTACAGTATTTGTGCGTTTTGATTTCTTTAAATAGAAATTAAAACATATTGAAAATATAAAATCCACAACCTTTTCTTATAGAAGACAATAAATAAATATGTAAAATTGAAAATAAATTCTCTTCTGACAGTGGTCTGATGATTAGAGAAGGTATGGACAAGTTAAATGTAAATCTACAACTGTGGTTCCAAGTTCATTTATATCGTTTAAGACTTCACAAAGACTAATAATGGCATGATGTATCCAATGCAAGCCATTAAAACACAAAACATAACATTACAGTTTTTCACAATTGCAAAAACACTATTTTCCCTTCTCTGAACAGTCAGTTAGTTTCCTAAACTCATTTAGCAAATCAGCCCCCTGCTGGCAAAACCTTTAACACTGTCACCTAGAAAAACACAATTTGTAAAACTCATTTGCTCTTTTTTTTAAACTCCTAATACAATCTCACTCTCTAAAACACATTTTTCATCGTAATGCACTTGTCACGCATCATGGGAACCATTGGGGGCAGTAGTTGGACATAATTTAAGCATCACCGTTTAAAGCCAGTCAGAACTGAAAACACTAGTCTCTAATGATGTGGAACCAGTATAGAGAGCGAAAGTGAGCTAAAGTTGGGATCAGAAATGGATGGAGACAATCAGAGAGTCTGAGGAGGAGGAGTTCATGTGACAGAGTGACGAGAGGGAAGACGCAGAGGAAGGCCAACACTAGGAACAAACATTTCAAGGGATGCATAATATCATTGGTATGGTTTTAGTATCCCTGACATGTAAACATTTCTGCTGATATTTGGCTATAAAATCTGCCTTTATCAGCTGTAAATACCGGCCATACAAACAAACAAGTTAGTGGTGTTTCAGTCTTATTCTTTATCATACACTTTAAAGTGGTTTAAGGACTGAAATTTGTTAATTTGTTCATCTGCAAGCATTTAATTGTGTTTTAAAGACTGAAGATTTTGGTCTGAGCTTTATTCAGATATCGCTTTCAGCTAAAATTATTTTGTACATATTGGATATCAGTAAAAATCCAATATACAGCATTACTAGAAATTTTAGATGAAATTAATGTAACTGACAAATTTCTTTCTCATAGAATGACAATGAGGGATATAACGATCACCCTCTGCCATCAGATATCAGATAAAACTATGACAGAGTTGTAAATATTTCTTTTGGGAAAAAAAAAACCCTAACAAAATCAGAAATAGAAAACTAAGACTCTGACATGCTTATGTCTGCTCTTGCTACTCCAACATTCCCAACATTGTGGAACTCAGACCTTCATCATTGTTTGCTACGATGAATCAACCTGCTGAAGGTCTGAGTAGTGTTTGAGGCAACATAGAAAATCTTTGAATTGTGCCAAAGAAGACTGTTTAGTGTCTTGATAGTTGACTTCTCCTGTATTCACCTCTCCAGGTGTGCTAAAGGTTTTGTCCTATAAATATCTATTAAATGTCTATTTTGGAAAATGTAACTGGCTTTTTGCAGTTGCTTCATTTATTGTTATAAACTTTACTTCTTTGCTCTTGTACTGCTGTCTCAAAAATCAACTTTTTTCTGGAGTTATCGTTAGCCACAGTGTTTTCTGTTTAGTGTTTTATAACTGCTCTGTAGTGTTTGACTTTTGACTGCAGTGTCTGAGAACAGAGTTTGACTCTGAGCTCAGTTAAGGCTGTTTCGATGGGATTGTTTGATTTAACCACAGATTGAAAACTGGAATGTGTGTACAGAGAAAAAGGAGGAAGAGTTTGCGAAATGTGTCTTAGCAATTGTGAAAAACTGAAACATGTCTAGGAAATTGCAACACAAAATCCACTGAACAGCTGAATACATCCTTCAAACTTCCACGTTCTCAGTTAACCCTGGAATTAAAGTCATTAGGATTCATCCTCAAGAGATTTTGATGTAGGACAATTGATTTCACCCTGACCAATGTAGTGCTCTAGTGTGGGGTTCCTCAGGGCTCATTACTTGATCCCCTTTTATTTTCATTCTTTTAATTCAGCTGTGATAAATTTCAGTGCTACAATATCTGAATTTCCGCTTATACAGATGACACCTAGCTTTACCTTCCAATTCAACCCACTTGACCTGAATACTGTGTTTAATAGGAATTCATTTTATTTTATTGTGTTTACTTTAGAAGGACCATTAGATATGTGACAATTCCTTATGAGGAGAACACTGATGTGCACAAAATTCAATGGCAATCTATCAAACGGTTATCCAAATAAAGACCTCAAACTCCAGAAATTCAAATGAAATACCTAAAACTCATTAGTATTAATTCTCTAGAATTTAAAATTTTTTACACAGAACAAAACACAGATTTGACCCTGATGTATTTCACACTCTTACGTGGGGTTCCTCAGGGCACATGTCTTAATCCCCTTCTATTCCCCTTAATATTTTTCCAGTCAACAGAAAACTGATTTGTCGTTTCACAGATGACACTCTGTTGTTTATTTCAGTCCAGCCTATTTGATCTGATTGATGTGATGAACAGATCACTGGAGATATTACATTTACCAATTAGAATACAGATGTTTCAAATAACTTTAATGGTAATCAATCCATGTTAAAATACTTCCCTGAAAACTAAAAATTTGGTGTTAACACAGGAGTATTATGGCTAAGGATTCCTCCTCTGGAAAGAATAAAGATGCATGAAGCAAAACTCAAATGTTTCCCCTAAGTATTCAGGATTGTTGGCAAGAATCCCCAATGATATTGAACTCAACTACTCTAGTTCTTGGCCAACCTGTTGGACAGTGGGATAAAAATCAGCTAATAATTAAGATGAAGAGGAGTGACTTACAGATATTCCAGCTTTGGAAGGTCGGTGAAGGCCCCTTTTTCAATAACCCTCAAGCTGTTGATATTCTGCACCAAGCTGCAGGGATGAAAATAGGGAAATGTTGCGGTAATTACAATGTTGTTGTCAGCGGCTTTCAACAAACAAACACAGAACATCCCATTGGTACATCAGCCGCTCTGAAAGTCCAGGATTAAACACGCCGCTTTGTAATTGAGAGGCTAATCCTGTGAAACTTCAATGAAATGCAAAACACACACCAGCTGTTCAAATGAAAAATTGCTTTCATCGCGAAGGCGTAGTTTGACACGAGGTGAAGGTAGCGCATCACTTACATTTGAGCCAGGCTGTGCAGGGAAAAGAAGGCATGTCTCTTTATCTGCCTGATGCAGTCGCTCTGGGAAATCTCTCTGCGGAACAAAGAAATGGCTTCACATCAGTCGAGAGATTAGAAAGAGCATGTAAACAAATAACATCTTCAAATGTCTTGATTTAAGGAATGAATGTTGGATTTTTTTCACCAAATCTGACTAACATAAATTATACCTGCTTGAAAAAGTAAACATGTTTATGAATGAAAATAGAGTTAAATGTTTCATTAGTAAGCCAGCTCACTTTTCTTTTTGGACCATTACTAAAGATGGTGTGACTGTGGTAGATCACATTTCAAACGAAAACTGCTTTAAACCCAATAAAAGCATGTGTAAAATAACCATTCTGCTGCGCTCATATGAATTCATTGGATCTTCTGTTGGTTATTGAGGATGTAGCAATCTATTTTTAACAACCAACATTGTCCTAAATAAGCCATTTAGTCCAGCTAACTGGAGTCAAATGGCCATAAAAAGCTGATTCTGATCACCCTCATGGAGGAACCATAGAGCCTAATGCCACGCATTATCACAATGATAGACACAGACATAAACAGTAGCCTAAATGTGCGGCAATACCCTTCATGTAGAGACGCTCATTGTGCAGTAACTTAAGAAATAAATCTCTTTAAAGTCAGTGACAGTGAAATTCATTGCGGGAGAAATGGTTGTTGTGAACTGATGGGCTGACAGTCTTTGCAGAGCAGCCCACTGCAGTTGCAGGTTTCAACTTGTCTCGACATAAATGTTTGGTTTGAACTGGGCTTTACAGATGAGACACTGCAGGTGTAAATACCCTGCCTTGAACTGACAATGTAAAATGGGCTACAGAAACTTCTGTCCATCATTTACAGTGCTGTGAAAAAGTATTTGCCCCTTTCTCATTTCTTATTTTTTGCATATTTGTTACACTTCAATGTTTCAGATCAACAAATACATTATAATATCAGACAAAGATAACCTGGGAAAATTCAAAATGCAATTTTTTATGATGTTTTCCTTTATTAAGGGAAAAACACCACCCAAACCTGTGGAGGGCCAAAATTCCTCCACACACAACCAGTTATTATGTTTACAGGGCAACTACTTTATCACATGGGGACAAGTAGGTGTGGACGGCTTTTTCCCTTAATTAATGAAATTATCTTTTAAAAACTGCATTAACTCTGGTTATGACAGTTACCAGGCTGTTCACCAGTCAATCACAGGACTGACATGGAGACCAACTAAGCAAGCTCACATTCACACTTAAGGGCACCAATCAACGCGACAGCATGTGCTTGGCCCGTGAGAGGAAGCCGGTGTACTTAGAGAGCATCCATGCATAGGAAGTACATGCAAACAAAAGGATTCAAACCAGGAAGTGCTTTTGCCTTACAGCGCATGAACTGCAGTATTTGAAAGTCACATCAGATCTACTTTAAAACTCCTTTAATTATTGAAAATAATGTACAGTGGCCCGGATTAGATATGAAGACAATCATTGAAGATTTGGGTGGCTTTCTAGTCACTGTAAGATCCACAAAAGTTTTGTTTTCCTTTGCTTACTTTAAATTCAATTAACTTCTTTAAAAATAGGACAGAGTGATTGATACTGAGACACAGAAAAGGAGGAAAAAAGAACATTCTCCTAGGGTGTTTCATGCTTCATCTCCTGTTTGGAAAACCTCCAAACATACATCAAGGATGCATCTGGGCCAGGAAGACTAAGTGAAGATGTTTAAAAAAGAAGGACTAAACAAAGAGCTTCAAAGTCAACAAGACTTCTTCATCTGTCCTTGAATACTTTGTTTTAATATCGAGGCACAGCTGACTTCCTCATTTTAAAGCCACCTTTCTTCTTTCTGTAATTTGCCACTCTTCTGTAATCATTTGACACTTGTCTTGGATAAATGCCGCTCTTCTTCAGACACGGAACAATTAAATGACACCATCTTCACTGCTTACATTTTCTTCTTCTTGTACCCTCCTCTGATTGCATAACTTACACATTACATAACATATCCAACGTCATAATTGTCATAATTGCAGTGGGTATAAAAGCCTTTTCACATCTTCATCTAACACCGTTTACCCGTCTGCGTCATCCGTGAGCTCTTCATGTCACTCTACCTTGACACAGGACAGGTTTTATTGGCCTACTTGCTCCGAAGCATCACAGCCGCAGAACTGTAACCTCCTTTTAACTCCCAACCTCTTCTTTTATCAGCAAGTATCTGAGACTGATAAGACTCGTCCCTGAGGAGCAGACTGAGCAAAGTCAAACAACAAAAAGCCAATTTGGAAAACATCTTACCACAAGCTAAAAATCGTTATCTGCAGTGATGTATTAATTAAACAGTACAGCCCATTCAGGATAGTGTTACTACTTTAGGAGTATTTAGCAGCTGCAAACACGATAACGATGAGACCTCATCAACCAGAGATCAGGGTGAAAAGAGGTTATACTTTCACTTGTCTGTTTTTGGTGAGATATCTCGCAGCTGTAATCGGATTTTGCTGAAATTTGTAACTCTGATAGCCATCTGATTCAAGCAGTGGCAGATTACATTTGGGTGGTTATATTTCTAGCCTGATTTTCACTGTTTTTACAGCACCTGGATATGTATTTTATAGCTTTCCCTCTCTGAAGAGGCCATCTCTGACTAAGAATATTGACAAAAATCCTTCTCTGTTTATGCATTCATTCAACTTGCATGCGATTATTCCTTTTTTAACACGTGAAATGTATATCAGTAAGTGATAAACTGCAGTTTTGTCATTATTAAACTTGACACAAACCTTACATTTGACCATACAGTCTTAAATACACTGCTTTAAGATAAAAGAAAAAGCATTCATGTTTCATTTTAACTGGGTCAGAATTTGATTAAAAAAAAAACTCTACAACAACAAAGTCTATTAAGTCACCTTTCTTCCATCCTAATGCTAATGCTCAAGATCTTCTTGAGCACATCTACATGCCAAATTACATTGGTTTCTGCCATGTAATTGGCTGATTGGATATTTCCATTAATGAGCAATAGATTTAATAAAGTATATGGACAAAAGTATTTGGCCATACCTGTTAATCATTCAGTTAAAGTCTTGTAATAAGCCTCATTCCGCAGGTGTATAAAATACTGAGAAGTTAATATCAATACAGTCTGTTGTTAGCTGATGTCCCTACCTTCATTGAAAGTTAACAGCCAGCTTCAGCTGTGTTTCTGTTGATTGCGAGGTAAATTTCCCAAATCTATCAGCCTGCAGGTCATTAAAAGTATCATAACAGAGATATTTGTACCAGAAAACAGTAAATTTTCTCCCAAACTTCTGTCTCTCTACTCTGGCACAGAGCCAGGCGGCTGCACTCTGATCAGAGGCATTTTTTGAATCTGAGTGGATCGTAGCTTTAGCTCATTCATTCGACACAGCGCCAACACAATTCTAGAGCAAATTTTACTGCCTCATTTTTCATGATTTTGAAGCAGCGTCCTGTCATACAGCAATCCTAAAATACAGATTTTGTATTACTTTACAGGGACTTTCAATGTGGTAAAAAACAATCTATTGTAGATTATGATGAATATGCTTAAAACAGCCTACATCACAGCTTTCCAATAATGACTGACAAGATAAATAACCATTCCCTGTATTTTGAAGCGGCCAGTCAGTTTCCTGAGAGGCCCTGGTCAGCCCAGGTTACTACTGGTCTGAATGAGAATGTCGCTATTTTCAGTGGAGACAGATGCTGATGGCTCAGCTCCACATTCAGACACAAAATGAGCAGACTTCACCAAGCAGCAGAACTTTAAGAAGTGTTGATGCTTCAACATGATATGCATTATGAATCGGACCTTGAGGAAAAATAGCAGCTGTATGAGTGGGATTCATTTTCAGCCTTAGAGTTTCACAGCTCAGACCAGCCCACTTAAGTTCACAACCGTTTGACAGAAATGTCTTAAGATATAGTATATTTATTGTAATACAATGCTAAGAATATGAAAACATAAAATGTAAATTTCAGCAAACTTTATTGATCATGTGCAATCATTCACACATTTGAACAACAGCTCACCTTCACCTTGTGTGGTACTGTACTGACAGCAACAATCGTACTGGGCGTGCTACTGAGTCCTTATTTCCTGTCTCTCTTCAGCTGCCCTATCCAATCTGAATAGAGACAAAAGCCCCAAAAATAATCTAAAAAAATGACTACTAATAATTGTCTCTTAATGTTGACTACCTCAGAACTATTCCTTGGACAACTGGATTAGGGCTGAAACGATTCCTTGAATTATTCGGGTGATTTGAATCAAAAAATTCCTTGAGGCAAATTATCTGGCTCGAGGCTTCGCTTAAATCAGTCCTGTATCCATATACAGCCACGCTGTAAGCTTGGACATCACGCCGTGTGTTGCATGGCGTGCTGTGTTTTGCACAGACAGCTATTTGTGTGGCACAATGCACTTGTTTTTCACTTTTACTACAACGTAACGTAACGTAGCATGATTTGAGGTGTGAAAATCACGAGGGAAGAGAAGTTGATGCAGTGATGTTTACAGGCACTCGTCCTGCATTTTTACGCATCCGCTGGCCACAGCTTCAAGGCAAATATGGCACTATGCCTGCACCGGTGAACCTACGCAGATCTCCAAGTTGATCTCGCCTGCAAGACTCGCTGGTTTGAGACAGCGCTCAGTTTGTGTCTGCAGACTTCAGGGAAATTCATAAACTTCTCTGGTTGACCTGACGGTTTCACAGAAGACAGTCAGGCACCACGATGTGCAAAAAATAAAAGCAAACAACCTTTGAAAAATAGACCATATTCCTGTAATCTAAAGGTTCACCTTTCAGACATCATCAGACCACTGTGTGAATGATGGAACTTTATTCTTGCTATAATGTGAAATATTACAATCATGCATAAAGTAGAGGATGTTAAAATGATTAAGTGTCCCTTTACTTTAATGACAAATTGGAAAATCAAAATAAACTACAATAGAAGAAATAAAGTTTTGGCACCCAAAATTTCATGGGAGAGGATTCCTAAAACCCCAAATATGGCATAATCTAATGTCATTATTTAACTTCTTTTCCTTGTGACTTTAAGAAATGTAAACTGTCATCATAACTTAATTGCACTTTGTAAAATATATTTTCTTTGGAGAACCTGTTAATACCAATTTTTAATAAAAAAGTAGTAGATTTAAGGGACCCAGATTCTTTTCTCATTTGTCTAGCACTACTTCTCTTGAAAAAGCAAAAGTGACTGATTAAAAAAATGCAATATTTTTTATTAGAGTACTCGATTAATCATCAGAAGAATCGATATAGTACTCGCCTACAAAAAGAATCTATTACTGCAGCCCTAAACTGGATTGCTGTTATTTCTAAACCACAGCAGGCTTTAATGTATCTAAAGTCTTTAGTGGGCTGTTTTACAAGTATTCCCTTCTTACAAACATGCTTTTTAAAGTTATCTTAAAGCCAAGCCAGCTATACACTGCAGAATGATTATGGTTCTTTTTCAGTGTAGACTGTATTCTTTAGAAACACCTACTACTGTGTTGAAGGCTGCTATCAGAGCAACCTGTGCTTTATAACACCCCAGCAGTGCCACGGAGTGACTGCTTCCATGCTACATCGCATAGATGCAGTATTTTGTGCAAAAGGAGCTCTAACCAATGCATAAATGAGCTCGATTATCCAGAAGGTCAACAGTTCTGTATTATAAATTATTTTGTGAACTGATGTTTGGTGATATTTTGTGGATTCACTTTTTTTTGAGCTGTAAGCCTTGATCATCAAGATGAATAAAAAGTCTTAAAATCTTTCATTTCGTATAAGATGTATCCAAAATATATGGAATTTCCCCTTCTTGAATTATATCACAGGACAAAATGAACTTTTACATGGTTTTCTATTTTTAGAGATGCACCTGTACAATACAGTCAATAAAAGGATGGCTATTTGGCACCCCTGATGTACAGCCTATCTATGTACTTAGGCATTATTAATGTAAAGTTATGTCCTCCTACAGTCAGTGTGCATTTGTCTGCATTTTTGAAGTACAATATGATTTGTTTGTTTAACTGTGTTTTGCTAAAGCTATGAGCCACAAATGTGTTTGAAAGTCATTTTCTAAGCCAAAATTAAAATTAAGGTTGAATTAAGTCAACTTATATTTCTTCAACAGACACAGTCACGTGTGAACAAACATGCTACTTACATAATTGTAATGTTGATGAGCTCCCTGAAGGCATGAGTAGGGACTTCTTTAAAGCACAGCTGAGAGAGCCACCTGTAAGAGTTTACAGCAACGTTTACTGAAAGAACATGGAGAGATGAAAAAACTTAACTTTAAGTTTCAAAAGTTATTATAGAAGAAAAACTAGGTTTTCAGTGCTTTAAAGATTTACTGGAGTTTCATCTGGGAAACAGGAAGTTTAAGTGCATTAAAGAGATGCTCACGAAAAATAAACAGAGACAAAAGGCGTCCATAAAGTACCGTTGGAGCACTGATAAGCTCTCAGTAGGTGTTTTATACCAGATATTGTATGAATCTGGAAAGTTTAGTGTTACTTACAGTCGAGTCACGGCTCTGGCTGCTGCTCTGGAGGCCAGCTGAGTGTCTCTGCTGCACTCAAAGGTGTCCTCTCTGCAGCTGCAGATCGTTGGACAGGTATGAGCCCAGCAGGAGCGCGCGCACAGAACACCTGACAGGACGACTAGGAGCCTGACCAGCCGAGGAGCCATGTGTGTGACACCAGACCTCTCACAACAGCACCAAAACTCTGCCCGATCTCCTTTGACTTCAAGATTAAAATAACTAGGAAACTCGCCGGGTCAACCCGTAATAATGAAGTAGCGCTGGTCTCTTCCACCTGCGCCCTCGGCGACTTTCTGCAGCTGCTGCCTTCAGGTGCTGTCGTAATCGCGAGATTCCTACCAGCCTATAAGACCCAGAAAAGTAAAGCGTGAGACTGTACATGCGGGAAACACAGGCGGATTTTACTTTGACAGCTGAGCTGCAGAGATGTGACGTTTAGTGGGTGGAGACCAAAACAACTCCGTCAGACACTGGGGGTAAAATTAGTGAGGTGAAGTCATGCTCCTATTTTTTTCTGTTTCACATCTGACTACAAGGTAAGCCAGCTTTGAATAGGAGATAATTACTCCTGTGAAAAGGTTCACAAGCTAAAGCAGAGGGAGCTACTACTGAACCAGGAGGGGTTTAAAGGAACTTATTAAAGTAAAGGATGGATGGAGGAGCATTTTCCAAATAAGTAGGTTAATAGGCAACAGGTCAGTAACATGACTGGCTATAAAAGGAGCATTTTGGAGATGCAGAATCTCTCAGGAGTAAAGATGAGCAGAGTTTCTAACCTGACATGTCAGATGGATGTGTGAAACACATCCATCTGGGAAAGCTTTAATAGGAAACGTTTGAAAAAAAGGCAGAGGCTTTGAAAAAACTCAGAGTATGATTGGGTGAATGTTCTGTCTGTCACATCTCTATGGGCCAATCAGAGCAACAAAGCATGTGACGTAGCTGCTAGCAAGCTGCACATGCGCAGCAACTGGGGAATAACGCGAAACATGGCAATTGTAGACATGTAAGTACTCGATTTTGTTGTTTATGAAAAGAAAACAACTCACTGCTGTTCTTTGTTCTTCTTTTAACGAAGAAATGTCGTCAAGTTCTGATAAAACTGGTGCTTTAGCAGCATCTACGCTAATCTCTTCCTCCATAACTGCACCAGCTCTTGCTGCTGCTTGTTTACGTCATGACTCTGTTGCGGCTGAAAGTACTGCCCCTCATCCCTGATTGGTCCTGTCGCTTTCTACCCGGGCCCAAACGGCTCAGATGGGAGCTTGCAAGATGGATTCGCCAGTGAGAAACAAGGAAATGGGCGTATCCATCTGCTTTGCAAGGTTAGAGTTTCACCAATCTGCCAAAAACTGCATCTAAGCAGTTTCAGACAATTGTTTTCACTTTGCTTTCATGTGGAGTTTTCAGCAAAGTTGAAGCAGACTTTCATGTGTTTTACACACAGGAGAAGCTTCTGTGAAGCCACGCTGCCATAAGCCCAGATCAGTGGTGTGTTGCAGTGATGGTTGTCTTTCTGGATCTCTGGAGCTCAGTCAGAGTGACCATCAGGCCCTTGGTCACCTCTCTTACTAAGGCCCTTCTCCCCTGATTGCTCAATTTGGCTGGACGACCAGCTCTTGGAAGAGTCCTGCTTCCACCAAACTTCAAGGCCACTGTGCTCTTGGGGTGATCTCTTCAGTGAAGAGATTTTTTGTAGCCTTCCCCAGATCTGTGCCTTGCAACAATCCTGTCTGAGCTCTGCAGGCAGTTCATTTGACCTCATAGCTTGGTTTATGCTCTGATATGCATTGTCAGCTGTGAGGCTTTCTATAGAGAGGTGTGCACCTTTCCAATTCATGTCCAGTCATGTTGATAGGTGGACTCCAATCAAGGTGTAGAAACATCTCAGTAAAGATCAAGAGAAATGGGTAAACCTGCTAAATTTGAAGTGTTTTTGCAAAGGGCCTGAATACTGATGTGATAGCCTATTTCAGTTTAATTTTTGAATTTGCAAAAATTTCAAAAATTCTATTCTCAATCTGTCATGATATGATGGGTATTGTGTGTAGATTAATGAGATTAATCTATTGTAGCATGTCATGCAATTTCATTGTATTCAAATACATATACTGCAATATGGAGTTGATCCCCTTTTGCAGCTCTAATCACATCCACTCTTTTTGGAAAGCTTCTGCAAGATTTCGAATTTTTGTTTTTTTCTTGGTGAGAATTTTTGCCCATTCATTTTGCAAAGCAATTATCAGGTCAGGCACTGGTGTTGGACCAGAAGGCCTGGCCTGCAATCTCCAATCCATGTCATTGCAAAGGTGCTCAGTGGGTTTGAGGTCAAGGCTCTGTGCAGGCCAATCAAGTTCTACCACACCAAACTCATCAAACTATGTCTTTATAGTATAAATAAATAGTCCTCGCTTTGTGCAGTGGAGCACAGTCATGTTAGAATAAATAAAAATACAGAGGAACAGTGAAAAATGGACAGGCACAAAGGAAGTGTACTTTAATGGCAATGTTGGTGTTTGAGCAGTAGTTAACAGGTAACACTGGCCCTTTTAAACAGTATCCATGGATAAAGATGAGGCTCAGGCAGGATGCCTCTGTTTGTTCTTCCACTGGAAAAGCCCTTTCATGCTCTGGGCTGCAAAGCCTGGAAAGAAAAACTGAGAAAAAAGGGTGTTTTATTAACAGCAACCATGAACCTGTTCACAGGAGCTTTATGTATTTGTTTTTTATAATTTATAATATATATATATATATATATATATATATATATATAAAATTTTGGGCCTTTTCATGCCTTCATTAGTTAGAGGAGGACAGTGGATAGACTCGGAAACAGGGATGAGAGAGGAGAGAGACATGCGGCAGAGGGCCACAGGCCTTAATCGAACCCAGGCTGCCCGCGTACATGATGTGCTTATTGGATTGAGGTGTTTCCATCAGACCCGGTGACTCAGGTGTATAAAGTTAAGCACCTAGCCATGCAGTCTATTTGCAAACATTTGTGATACAAAATGGGTCTTTGTGAAGAGCTCAGTGACTTCAAGCGTGGTACTGTGATGGATGCCATCCCTACTGGACATGCCACAGTCTACTGTATGTGTTATTATTATAAAGTGGAAGAGTTTAGGAACAACATGTACTCAGCCATGAAGTGGTAGACCACATAAAATCACAGAAAAGGTTCAACGACTGCAAAGGCACAAGTCGCAAACTTCTGCTGATTCCATAGCTGCAGATTTCTGAACTTCCACGGGCATTAATGTCAGCACAAAAACTCAACAGCCAGAGCATCATGGAATGGGTTTTCATGGCGGAGCAGCTGTATGCAAGCTTCATGTGAGTTCAGTGTGGGTGGGACTTGACTGGCCGGCACAGAGCTCTGACAATAACCCCTCTGAGCACCTTCAGGAAGATGTGGAAGAGAGCCAGGCCCTCTTCCAACATCAAAGCCTGACCTCATCACTGCGCTACAGAATGAATGGGCACAAATTCCCACAGAAACACAAAAATCTTGTGGAAAGCCTTCCAGTGGAGGCTGTTATAGCTGTGAAAGGGAGGCCAATTTCATATCAAGGTACATGTTTTGAATACAAATGTATTACAGTCCTTGTTAGCATAATGCTGAGGCTTAGGAATACTTTTGTCCAGTGTAGTTCTAATTCATTTCTTTCAGTTTCCATCTTTCTGAATTCGTTCCTCCTGATGAAAATCTTTTGGACTGTTGCAACATGTTTGCACTTGTCAAAAATCCACATTTCGAATATTAGTGGAAAGATCAACTCAAATTCACAGAAAGCTTATTGCCTCAACACTAAATTTGCTTTCATGACACGTTACATCACAGGAAACAAGATGAGAACAAGCTGATGTCACATTTACACCAGTTTGTCAAATGAAAAGCTTCGTGTCACCACCGTCCTCAGCCGCATCTCTGCTGTCAGTGACCCTGAACCCATTTACAGTCCTTACATCCTCATCCTCCCCCCACCGCTGTGACCCATGTCAGCAGAGCAGCAGCACCGTCTTTCTAACTGCTGCTGTCTTAAAACCAAACACACATACTCAGCCCCCTGGAGACGTTACTGCCCAGCACTGTTTACCCAGACTCTCACATCCTCTCTGCCTCTCACACTGTCAGGGTCTACTACTGTATTTTTAACCCTACAGACATTTAAGAAAAACACACTGACAGGTTAAAAAAGAGGCTAATTTATGCAGCAGAGCCTCTCTGAACCAGCCCATGTCTTCATGCTAACCACCACGCTGTGCATCAAATCACACCTAGAAGGTCACGCACGGCAGGGAGTTACTTTCAAGAAATAGCATACAGACACCATCTCAAAATCACGGCCACATCACATTAAAATTTCATAATTATTCAACAGAATGTGAAAAATTAGTGGTTACACCAGTTCTAATAGCTGCACTCGGGTCGATTGTTATATTAATGCTGCTCTTCAAGCATTAGTTGGGCTTTAGCGGGTAGCCATTTGCATGCTTTCTTGAATTTATCACCTTGGTTTGAACAGCTACTGCTGAGCCCCCATTTTGAATAATATATATGATATGTGAAAGAACAGTGTAATGTGGAGAGGTGAATTTGGGGGCATGCAGAAGTCCACTTTAAAGAAAGGGGGTATGTAACACTTACCAATGTAATAACAGCACATATTTGCAATAAAACACAAAGGTGACGCAGATCTGCAGCTTTTAATGTGCCACAAACATAATACAACATAATAGCATAACACCTGACCATCACAGCCATTACACCAATAGGGACTGTAAAGACATTGTGTTGAAATAACCCTTTAATATGTAGTTGGCCCCCTTTTTGCAGCTATAAGAGCTTCCTCTCTTCTTGGAAGGCTTTCAACAAGATTTTTGAGTATTTATGTGGGAATTTGTGCCCATTCATTCTGTAGAGTAGGTGCTGGATGGGGTTGAGGTCAGGACTCTGTGCCGACCAGTCAAATTCTTCCACAATGAGCTCATCCAACCACACCTTTATAGTCCTTGCTTTGTGTACTGGGGCACTGTAATGTTGGAATACAAAAGGGCCTTCCCCAAACTGCCACAAAGTTGGAAGCATAGCATTATCCAAAACGTTTTGGCTGATGCATTATGAATGGCCTAGAGATAAGGGGCCTAGCCCAAACCTTGAAAAGGAGCCCTATACCATTATCCCTCCTCTGAAACTTCACACTTGGCACATTACAGTCAGGCAGGTAATGCTCTCCCAGCATCTGCCAAACCCAGGCTTGCCCACCTGACTGCCAAACAGAGAAGTGTGGACTTGGTGATGTGAGGCTTGCATGCAGCTGCTCGGCCATGGAAACCCATTCTATGAGGCTCCCGCTGCACAGTTTTTGTGTTTACATTAATGCCAGTGGAGGTTCAGAACTCTTCAGCTATGGAACACATCATGCTGCTTAGCAGTCCCTAGCGCAACCCTGTTATGTGGTCTTCTGCTTTGTGGCTGTTGGTGTTGTTCCTAAACTCTCCCACTTTCTAATAATATCACTTACATATAACTATGGAATACCCAGCATGGTTGAAATTGTCTTATTGCAAAGCTGATATCAATCACAGTACCACGCTTGAAGTCACTGAGCTCTCCAGAATGACCTATTTTGTATTACAAATGTTTGAAAATGGTGAGTGGTGTTTGATTTTATACACCTGTAGCAGCAGGTCTGATTGAAACACCTGAATTGAATAATCAACAGGTGTGGCCAGAAATGTGACCCAGCTCTGATAAAGCTGCTGCTATACTATAGCTACATTGAAGCTAATAGCTACACCGGTGGCAGCCATTGCTGCTGGCTTCCAGCACAACTAAACCCCACCCATAGCTACTGCCTCATTCTCTTTAAATGATGCTGATTGTTCCGTTCTCAGACCTTTCACAGTTGTTTTAGACTGGAGCTTTGCAAGATTAAGTTTTATTCATTACCCAATAATATGCCAATTTTATGTAGCTTAATTAGCAGTTAGTTTTTTATTTGTTACCCAGAATGTAAATTGCTGTGTACCTTGTTGTAAAGTGCTGTTATTTTTCTTTTTTAGACTACAGGTGGGTCAGATGAGATGAGCATCATTCTGACCTGTACGAACGTAATTAACTGCAGGTGTGATCTCACCCTCAATGCCACCCTTACCCGCTTTGTCACCTTACATTGTTAGAGTTTCCTTTTATAGGGACCAGGCTCTTCTTACCCCTGTGTGAGAGGCCGTTGACCCGTCAGCGTCCTGCGGGTCATTACAGCACACAAGGTGAGCGTAAGGAGCGCAGCACAACACAAAATGACATGACACAGTAAGACAGCACAACACGGTTCAACCCTGTGCAGCATAAAACAACAGAACATGCACAGAACAAGAAAAACAGCCAACATGAAACAACACAGCACAACATGGAGGAACACGAAAGGCGCGCAAACATCAGACGAACACATCAGTGCACTGTGAGTCAGAACAGGCCTGCAGTCATTACTGAAAGTGGTGGAAGCAGCAATCGGTGTCAAATGCTGTTTACTTGCTATTTCCACATAAAGTGACATTTTCAGGGGGCGAGTTCAAGAGCGGACACACATCAGTGTGGCATTTGAGGTAATTGGAAACAGGGGCACTGTGTGTGTTCAGAGAGTCCCTTTGTTTTATTCTTGACTGTAGCTGCAGTTCAGCAGAGAAGAACGGCGTCTTTCCAGCACTGACACACTGAACTGTTGCCTCTTTAAAATGCAACAAAACAATCCCCAGTCCACTCAAATTAAACCAATATCACACAAAATTGAATTACAAGGGCTCAACCAAACTCTTTTAATTATTCATGTAATTTCTGCCCATTCAAATTATGAAGCATATTGTTATTTCAGGCAGAAGTTTCACTAGCTCATTCACAGCTGTGTCTAACATCTGATATCTATGCAGATATGCAGAGCGGCCATTATAATCCAACACTTATTACAATATTACTTGTTAATCTGCTCACATTCCCATGCCAGTGCCATTTGCTGCTTAAGCTCCCTCCAAAAGCCAGAATTCCTCTTATATTCTCCTTTTTTTGCTCATTTAGAAGTTGTGTTTTATTGATAATTGTGTTTGTGCATGTTTATTAGAGGAGGATGAATCCTCCTTCATGAATCCCTCAGACAGCCCTCTAGCCATGAGTTTATAATGTATGATTTTATTCTTTTGAACAGTCCTTTGTGTCCATTGTTTATTTGCTATGATTTCTTTTATGTACAAACTCTAAAAGGCTGGGAAATTGTGCGAATAATAACGGAATACAGCGATTTGCAAATCCTTTGCAACCTACATTCATCTGAATACAGTGCAAAGACAAGATAATTGATTTTCAAACTGGCAACTTGCTCAAGTAAAGTTACGACAGGGCAAGAGAGAACTTTCACTGTTAAGTATGTTGATCTGTAACAGGGGGTAGAAATTACACACAGCTGGTTGGCTCAGAAATTCACAATCAGCATTGATGCAAAGTTTTCCACTCTGTGAAATACTGAATGGTCAAACACTGAATGAACAACATTCAGAGATTTCACCATCTACAGTCCATTATTCCAGAGAAATCTCTGCACATATGGAACAAGGCTGAATTACATATTAAATACCAGGGACCTTTGACCCTTCAAGTGACACTGCATTAAAAACTGGCATAATTCTGAGATGAATATTGGCTCAGGAACATTTCAGATAACCATTGCTAGTTAACAAGACGCTACCATGCAAAGCGAAAGCCAAATATCAACAACATCTAGAAGCTCTGCCAATTTCTCAGGGCCCTAAGCTCATCTAAGATGATCTGACCTGTTTCAAACTGTTTTTAGAAATAATGGCCCTCAAAAGACAAAATGGAGAACTGTTCTGCGGTCACATTATTCTTTTTGGAAACGATGGACACACTGCCCTGTAGATCAAAGGTGAAAGAGACCATCCGGATTGTCATCAACAAAGCTCAAAAGCTAGCATCTGTGATAGTGTGAGGGTGTATTAGTGCCCCTGGCATGGGTAACTTGCACATCTGTGAAAGCACCATTGATACCAAGAGGTATATAAAGGTTTTGGAGTAACATTTGCTTCCATTCAGTCTTTTACAGGGACATCCCTGCTTATTTCAGCAAGACATTGCCAAGCCACATTCTGCACGAGTTACAACAGCATGGCTTCACAGTAAAAGAGTTAGGGTACCATACTGGCCTTCATGCAGTCCAGACATGTCTCCCATTGAAAGTGTATGGCTCATAAGAAGCACAACAGAAACACTGCACTGTTGACCAACTAAAGACAAGCAAGAATGGGAAAGGATCACATTTTTCTTGCACATAGCCCAACTTTTCTTAAGTTCTGGAGTTCTTCAGATTTCAGGATGTTCAGATATCCTGAAAAAAAAAACAATAAAGTGTATTAGTTTGAACCATAAATATCTGTACTGTATCTAATTGTATAGCGGTTGAAAAGGATTTGTGAATCACTGCATTCTGTTTTTATTTATATCCCAACTTTTTAGGAATTAGGGTTCAAAGACACATTATTTTGAAATTTTGCTCTGAGTTCTTTAAGTTAACTTAGAAATGACTAAACCTATGATGAATATGTCTTTAGCTGAGTACTTCTGTTACCTCAGATATTTACAATATTTTCCAGTGCCAGAGCTTTTAATGAAACAACTTTCTGTTTGAATTGCCTGACATACCTGAAAGCATATTCAAACTAAATCAGGAATTAATCATTTTTGTTTGTTGATTTTGTATTGTTATTTCTTTCTGGTCCTGTATTAGAAAATAGGACCTTATAATTCTAACCAGAAAGTGAGCTCAGAGAGAGTTCAGTACTTTCAGTGTCGTTAATGTAAGCACAAAAACTGTGTGACGGGAGCTTCATAGAACTGGTTTCCATGGCCGAGCAGCTGCATGCAAGCCTCACGTCACCAAGTCCGATGCCAGTGGTGTACAGCATTGTTACCCAATTCTGTCTCCTGCGCTGTCATCGGCTAGCTGGTATTGATGGCTGGTGCTTGCTTGGATAACGTTAATTCTCAATCTGGTCCTGACTAGGGGCTTTACAAGCCAGGAAGAAGCCACTTCACTTCTAGACTAGACTTTCTTAGAATGCTTGACCCTTTGGGCCTTCAGTGGCTGTTTGGGCTGTAGCACAGCACCCCTTTTTTACTAGCCAAGCATCCATAACTGTGACTTTGGCTCCAGTGGCTGTTAGAGCTTTAGTTAGTGTTTTATTACAGTGGAGAAGATGAGTGTTATAGGGTGAAGCCTCTCCATATGGCTATGATACTGCATACATACAGTAAATGTCACATTAAATACTGTCGCAAAGGCACTCTAGAAACTCATTTGGCGACCAAAACAAATTCTCCCTCGACCAAACTGTGGGCACAATCCCAGACTTTGGGAATGAATGGTGTAAAGCACATTGAGACTGGGCTGTGGTACCGTGGAAACATGGTCTGTGGAGCTAGGCCCCTTTTCTCCAGTGAAGGCCAATATTAATGCTTTAGCATACCAAGGCATTTAGGACAATGCTATTCTTCCAACTTTGCAGCAACAGTTTGAGGAAGGCCTTTTTCTACTACAACGTGACTGTGCTCCAGAGCACAAAGCAAAGACTGTAAAGACAGGTTCAGTATGGAAGAACTTGACTGTCCAGCATAGAGCCCTGACCTCAACCCCATCAAGCACCTTCAGGATGAACAGGAACTCAGATTGTGAGCCAGGCCTTCTTGTCCAGTATCAGTGCCTGACCTCGTAAGTGCTCTACAGAATGAATGGGCACAAATTCCCACAGAAACACTGAAAAATCTTGTGGAAAGCCTTCCAAGAACAGTGGAGGCTGTTACAGCTGCAACAGGGGGGATCAGCTCCATATCAAAGTACATGTTTTTGAATTCAATGTCATTTACAGTCCCTGCTGGTGTAATGGGCAGGCAGGCAATTTCATGTGTAAAAGAAACTGGTTTTAGAGACCAAAAAGAGGATGGTGAGTGTAAAAATGCATTTCTACATCAAGTCTTAACTCTGCATCGTAACATTTAAGATCGAAACAAAAAGCCCAGATGACCTGGATGGAGGATGGTGTTATACAAGCTAAAAATATCAAGGCTTTCCACTCAAGGGCACTGCAGAGACTGATATCAGCAACAAGGAAGTGACAGCAAAGGAGACAGAAAGAGAGGAGACAGTTCAACATGACAAATCAGGCAGATAGCTCAGTTGAACACTCTCAAACACACTGCTGTTACACTTATACAGAGGATTTCTAATTTACTAACTTAACCCTCAGTGTTCATTGGGGGTTTGAGTGCGTTTAATCTGGGATACTTCCACTTCAGCAGGTTATAATCATTTCCATATGTCCTCTAATTATTCTCCCTCACTCCCACTCTGAAGACAGTTTGCAGAACAAGCACGGTGAGGATGGCATGTTAATGAACGTGGGATAAACAAGCTACTTACAAACAGGGGAGTCATTATTATGAATTATTAGGCGGAATTTATGCAGACTTGGTTAAATGGCGTACAACCTTGAGGCCGTCCGTTCACTCTCTCTTAAGTCCTAAATTACACACAGGCATAAACACAAATGTGTTTACACGTACACAGTTTGTAGACAGAGCAGTGGTGCTGACAGCTTATCAGGGCAGGAATTCAGAGATCCTTGGCTATCAGAAATGTACCACTGAGTTATCGCAGGAAGAGATTTAACCCTCTCACAACTCAATCTTGATGACTGTAAAGTCACAACAAAAATAGTTTTTTGTAATCTAATTGAGTCAAGAAGTTTCCCTTGGATGCATACACAACAACATAGTTGCTCCTGAGTGATCAGGCACTCGACTGCAGAGGTGGGATCACAAATACTGTAACTTATGATTTTTAATAGGGATGTCCGATATTGGCTTTTTTACCGATAACCGATAACCGATATTGTCAAACTCTTAATTCCCGATACCGATATAAACTGATACCGATAATATGCGGGTTTTTTTCCACCAAAACTAATGTAAGGTGACAACATCACATATACCCTGTTGTGAAATTAACACATTATGCCTAATTTAGTCACTTTATTGTGATGCCCCACTGGATGCATTCATAAATGTAACAACAAGGCTTTCAAATGCAAACATTCGATTTCCCTGTGCAAAAATGAGAAACAACTTCAACTTAAGTCATGGAGAAAAGTGCCAACATGGCACTGCCATATTTATTATAAAAGACAAGTGCTTCTTTTTTCTTGTTTTTTTACATGCTTCAAAGAACAGCTTGGATCATGCTCTCCCTGAGATAATCCTGACAATACCCGGCCACTACAACTAGGGCAAAATACTTAGTTTTGACTTCTTCACAAATGGCAAAAGTACAACAAAAACATTGAAGGCAAATAGCTTCAGTCCAGACTAGATTAGTACTAGTAATTGTAAACAAAGGAGTAAAAATGTTGGCTGATCTAAACTCAGGGTAAAAGTTTTTTGAAAGAATTTTTTTTTTTTTTAATGAAAATCCGATACCAATAATTTCCGATAATACATTTTTATGCTATTATCGGCCGATAATATCAGGAGGCCGATAATATCGGACATCCCTAATTTTTAATGTAGTTCTTTAGGATTTCTTTTTCTCCTACCACCTGTTTTTTAACACATACTTTCTACTCCTTAGAACTTTTTGAGCATCAGTTTAAGGGAAATTCTGAAAAGGGTTGAAAATGACTGATTTCAGGAACATTTTCCATGATGTCCCAACTTTTTTGTAATTTGAGATTTATACCTTATGTAACTACTACTACTTAAAAAGGAATTCTAACTTAAATGGACAAATTATTTTCCTTTAGGGATTTTATGTCTCTAATTGGAAGGGAGAGTAATGTTTTCTTTATTTTCTATATCTTTTGTTAATTCTAAAGGGAAAATTCAGCATTTATACTTGATAACTGAACATGCTAATGATCAGTCCCTGCCAAAAGTATTGGAACAGTGATGCCATTTCCTTTATTTTTGCTGTAAACTGAAAGCATCTGGGTTTGACATCAAAGATAAATTTGAGACGAGATCAACATTTCAGCTTTTATTTCCAGGTTTTTACATCTGGATTTGATACACAGTCCACCCATTTTTCATGTGAGCAAAAGTACCGGAACATGTGACTGACAGGTGTCTTTTGTTGCCCAGGTGTGTCCTATTACAAACAATAAATAGCCCTTGATATTTACGCTCAGTTTCAGATTTGGGTTTTGCCTGTGCAGACTGCGTTTAAAGTTAGAGGTGTAACAACAAGATAAAACCAGAGAGCTGTAACCTGACACACCAGATGGATTTTTTTCAAACATCCATCTGGAAAACCTTCAATTCTAAGCGTTTGGGAAAGGGAGGAGGATTTTAAAAAAAAAACTTGGAGTGTGATTGGATGAACATTCTGTCCGTCACATTTTTACGGGCCAATCAGAGCAACAAAACACGTGACGTAGTCGCGACTGAGGTGCGCGTGTGGAGCTACCGAGGAATAAGGCAAACCATGATGACTATAGACGTGTCAGTACTACCTTTGTCATTTTTGAAAAGAAAACAACTCGCTGCTGTTCTTTGTTCTTCTTTTAGCTAGAAATATCTAAGTTCTGATAAAACTGGCGCTTTGGCAGCATCCACGCTAAGCTCTTCCACCATAATTACATCGGCCTCATGTTGCTGCTTGCTTACATCACTACTCCACTGCGCCTGAAAGTACTGCCCCTCATCATATTGGTCCTGTCACTTTCTAACCAGACCCAAACGGTTCGGACAGGAGGTTTGCAAGATGGATTTGCCAGTGAGAAACACAGAAATGGGTGTATCAATCTGCTTTGCAAGGTTAAGAGAGATGTCTATAGGTGAAAAACAAGCAACTGTGAAGCTGAGAGAAGATGGAAAATCAATCAGAGCCATTTCACAAACATTGGCCATACCCAGTACAAGCATGGTGATGATGTCAGTTGGTTACAGACTTGATGCTGTTACTGCAAGAAAAGGGTTTGCAACTAAATATGAAGTCTTATTCACTTAAATTTATTTTGAGTCTATCTGTTCCAGCACTTTTGCTCAGCTAAAGATGTGGTGTTCCATTATAAATAAAGATGAAGATGTAAATACCTGGAAATAAAAGCTGAAATGTTGATCTCTGGTCTCATATTCATCTTTTTGTGTCAAACCCAAATGTTTTCAGTCTACAGCAAAAATAAAGGAACTGGCCTCAAGTAATAAATCAGAAATTCTTCTTTTAACACAGTTTCTTTGTACACAAAAATCCATACTTGTGCTGGAGTGAAGGAGAAGTGTACTTTGGCCACCTCTGCTCCTCTGTCTGGTGCTCTCACAGCGTCAGCAGCTCTTGTTGAACATGGCTGTAGTTCTTCAGTTTGATCAACAGGTGTCAGAGAGCATTCCTCTTTCACAGCCATGGGACTGAGCTCAGGGTCCCTGCTGTGGTAATCGTGCTGCTCTTTGATCTCTGATTCATTCAGATCCAGGGCTAAAGAATAACCAGTGTTGTGAAAATAGGACATGAGCCCAGTCAGAGCTGCTGTGGAGGCCAGAGCTTAAATCACTGTGTCCTGAGAGCTACATGTGTGTGGAAATCCTGTTTTCTTCACATGCAGTTTGGTCTGTGAGCAATGGGATTTTGGAGCTACAGCTGGAATACTGATAAACAGTTTTCTTATTGAAGTATGGAAGCCCTAAGAGGACATGCATCCTTACATTTAAACTCTATCTACAATGATTATGAGTAAGGAACAAGCTGTTTCAGTTGTGTTATCAAGATCTGATTGTATTTGTCTTATGATCTCAAAATAACATGCTGATATTTCTGTGATATGTTTTCATGAAATTTCAACTGATTTTTCCTTTTCTTGGAACAACAAAACTGCTCCTCATGATAATGAGGTGATTCCTTAAAACCTTGAAAGTCAAAGTTTCACGCTTCCATAGCAGAGTAAAACACAATGAATGCAAACATCCCCAAGACCAATGCCAAGTGTCAGATGGAGTGGTGTAAAGCACTCTGACGCTAGACTGTATAGCAGTGGATGTGTTCAGTGGCGTGATGAACCACACGTCTTTGTTGGCTGTCAGATGGGCTAGTCTGGGTTTGGCAAATGCCAGGAGAACGTTACCCGCCTGACTGCATCGTGCCAAGTGTGAAGTTTGCTGGAGGAAGGAAAATGAATTTTCTGGGTTGGGTTAGGCCCCTTAATTTGAGTAAAGGGCATCAACATACAAAGACAATTTGGACAATGCTATGCTTCAAACTTTGAGGCAACAGTTTGGGGAAGGTGCTCTAAAGACCTGGTTTGATGAGTTAGGTATGGAAGAACTTGATTTGCCTGCATAAAGCCCTGACCTCAACCCAGGTGAGCACCTTTGTGATGAACTGGAATGGAGATTGTGAGCCAGGCCACAATCCAACATCAGCATCATTATAAATGCTCTACAGAATAAATGGGCCCAAATTACCTCAAAACGCCTTCCAAGAAGAACAGAAGCTGTTTTAGCTGCAAAAGGGAGACCGACTCCTTATTAAAGTACCACAGGCCCTGCTGGTGTGATAGCCAGGCAGCTGAATACTGTCCATATAGTTCATGTCAGCTGAGGGCATCCATATTTTTCAGAATTTAGGTTATAAAATACAAGAATGTAACATTATTTCTGTTCAGAAAACACACTTTTTTTATTGTTAGCAATTCTTTCTAACTCTCATTTACCATCTATTTTTGTTCAAATGAGAGAATGAGTCAACACTCTTTCATGTTAATTACCTGATACCTTGACAAACACATTTCTGCAGTAGAAACTACAGCCCCCCTTTTCATGCTCTCAAAGTCTTTTTAACGAGATAATTAGCACCAATTAGTAATCAGAGAGCATTACACTACAGTACTGTTGAATGGTGCCGGATGACTTTGTAAAGTATGAATGTTAATCAGTTTCCTCTGAGTGCTTCAACACAAACACCTAAAATACAAATATTTCATTTTTCTGTGAGAGCTGATCAGTCACAATCTGCTCTGTCCTCATTGGGGGGGGTCCAAATGACAATCAAACACCTAAATACAAACAAATCTTTGGAGATTTTGTGTTCACTTAACTGTTTTTCGTTTGAAGTGTTTCAGTACTATCTGAGCTCACTTACTAAAATATGTTTTCAACAGGCACAGCCGCTCACAACTTCTGCTCTTCATGTAATTCCAGCAGATTTTTTTTGGCCTCTACAAACATCAAAGCATCTTTTTTCAGTGCCAGCTGGACGGCGGCAGCAGCGGTGGCGCTGGTTAGTGTTTGTGTGACAGTGAATGTATGTATGTTTTAAAATGCGGTGGTACTAAAGAACAGCCATTGGCATATTAGTGTGGATAAAAACATCCTCATGCACCTTTTCTCTGGATTTTGTTAAGTTTAGGTAGAAGAAGAGGTGTTGAAGTCAACAGAGGTCTTTGCATTGCCTCTGCAGGTTGATCATTTTGTAACACTCTTCTGTGCTTATTTCTACAGGATGTCTTAAGGACGGGACTCTCTGTACTCATCTGGGCACGATCTGAGCTCTGTGGCGAGTCTGGCCCTGGACGTTTAGCTCCTTGGGTTTATTAGCAGAAAGGAATGCTTGGCTCTTATCTTATCTGCCTAACCCTTCAGTCTACTCTGTGTTATATGAGTCAAATAAAGAATTACAGAGTGACAGAGCACCTTACATCAGACAAAAATATATAAGCAAACAAGGGCAAACATGCTTTACTGGCCAAGGAATTTTGTTTAGAAGAAACTGGCTGCAAGTACACTTAAGATAATCTAAAATATGCTACAAATAAATAAAAAGGACTGCAACTAAACTGAGTTAAATTCAACAACAAACAAACATCTTGCAAATATAGCTCTGCAGTTAAAGGGATATTTCTGTTTTTTTAAGCTGGGTTGTATAGGCAGTGGTTCTCAACTGGTGGGTCAGGACCCAAAAGTGGGTTGCAGAACAGATTTCAGTGGTCACGACAAGGTGTCTGAAAAAAAAATGGTGGCAAAAGTTCTGAGGTCCTCATTGGACATACACCTATACCTTTTATTTTACCCTGTTTTACTGTGAAATTGGGTCAGTTTAAACAGTTATCAATATTTCAACTAATCCCCTCTTTTTGCAACAAATGGCTACTTTTCCCATGATAATGAAGTAATTTGACAAGTTCTCTGGAAAACTGGCAAAAATGACACATATTGATGGGGAAAGAGGGTATAAAATTTGTCCCTTTTCTTTTTTTATATCAGGTGTTTTGATCCAATCATGCTCCAAACTGCAACATGTTTAATTAACTAAATATGCATTGTTGAAAATTTGGAAACTTGGGTTGTAAGATAGACTGGTGGGTCCAGAGGCCTGACCAGTTGAGAACCACTGGTATAAGGTACTCTACAATTGCGGTGACATAAGCCTCCTGTAATTTCAATGATCGTTGCCCCTTCAAACAGGACACTAGCCCAGTGGTTTTCACTTGCCCAAGGCATACCATGTTCACATCCATGCAAAATATCCACTTTAACACTGGTTAAAATATCTTTATTTGTTGTATAGTTGTAGTTATAACATATGCCTATAAACATTCCCATGCTGCACCTAGATTTGCATCGAGGCACACCAGTGTACCTTGCCACACCATTTGAGAACCACTGTGCTAGTCTATGCAGCACAACAGATGGGTACAGTTGCTCTAACCAGTTTTAGGTAAAAATGAGCCAAAATCAATGTTGGCTCAATTTCTATACTGTAACAAAAAAAAATTATTTAGCTTTTCACCCATGATGCCTCTGTGTTTGGCAAAAACTTTGGAAACTGACTATGGGTTATTCCATCTCAGCGTATCTGGTCAGCTGAGCCAACATTGTTTTTTCTGTCCATTTTAACCTAAAACTCACTAAATTATGTGTAGCAACCATACCTGTGTGTAGCACTGTATAGCCTGGCTTCCCTTACACAGAGTCCTTCATAAAGGGACAATGCTTACTGAATTCCCTAGAGGCTAATGCCACTACTATTGCCAAGTAAACCACCCAACATAAAAAATACCAAAATACTGTGAAAATGTCCTCTGAATGCCATTTTGCCAAGTCTTTTTCTTATTTTTGAATCATGAACACTGACCTTAAGTGAGACAAGTGAGGCCTGCAGGTCTTTAGATGTTGTTCTGGGTTGTTTTGTGACCTCCTGGATGTCACCAGTGAGCTCTTGGAATAGTTCTAGTAGGCTGGCCACTACTGGGAATGTTTACCAGCGTTCTAAGTTTTCTCCATTTGTGGATAATGGGTCTCACTGTGGTTTCACTGAATTCCCAAAGCCTTATAAATGGCTTTGTAAACCTTTCCAGATTGACAGATGTCACTGACTTTGTTTCTCATATGAATTTCTTTAAATGGCACCATGATTTGTTGCTTTTTGACAACTTTCAGCCTACTTCAGGTTCTATTCTAGGAATTTCTGGATTAAAAAGGTCTGGTGGTAATCTGGCATGGTTATCTCTGGTTGTCGTTGTCTAACATTAAGAGCTGATGTTTTGAAACATTTAAATGTGACAAAATGTAAAACAAACAAACAAACACACAAAACAAACAAAAAAAGAACATATGAAATCAGGGTGTGGGCAAATACTTTTCCACAGCACTGTAGTATACCTAGTCAGTAGATCTGGGAGTTTCTGTGATTTGGAGTTGGCTCTTTCCCCAAAACTGCCTCAGAAAAAATGGCTTTTGCAGTGCCTTCCTTTATCAGCCAGACTTAATCTTTGTCCACTGTATAAATCACTAAGCTGCTTGTTGAACCTGAAGAGCCCATAAAACAGGAAACTAAAGCATCATCTCACAGCATCATGAGGCGTTTTTCAGAGGACAGCTGGTGTCGCCCATCAAGACACAGAAGCAGCTGGGACTCCTGGTGGCGAGCGAACATGCTAATTAAAAATTGAAAATATGAAAGGCTACAGTTTTAATGAGAAGTGAATCATTATGTGACATGTAATGATCCCGGGGAAAACATTATGCAACCTAATCACTATCTGGGCAGAAGACAAGGGATGGTATTCACTGTTTGTTAGCTTTATTTGGAGGGTTAAACAGTTTCAACTTCAATGCTTTCACAAAGAATTTTTTATGTTGCAGTGTTGAAATACATCTATTTCTTGCATGGTGCAATAATCGTGTTTTCCATGTTAATGGTGATATTAGTTATGAAAAGAAATGTAAATATATCTGGTTTAACTGGCAGGATTTGATAACAAGTTAAAGAAGAGTCAGTATCTTACAACTCTACTGTTTCATTCCTTCCTTTCTTCAATGTCACATTAATCACATCTTTATTGGGAATGGTAATTTAGTTAAACTAGTCAATTTGTAATTTATATAATTCATTAGAGAGCTGACATTTGGCACAATGATCGGATAATAGTGGCCTCATTATTGAAGATAAATGAGCATCATCAGCCACACAGTGGTGCTATGATTAAGGGGTTTGCTGCAGAGGCCGTGGCCTCCACTCCACATCTCCAGCCATCCCTCATAGTCACATACAGCTCTCACTCGTGCATTTAGTGTGACTAAGTTAGTTTTGTTGGGTACAAATGTAAAATTCACCACAAAACACAAAGGCTGGATTATCTAGAAAAAAAAAGGTGTAACTGTCTTTTGATTATATTTCATTGTCATAAACCCATATTTTACTTACTATAGAACATCAGATGTTGAAACTGAGACATTTTACCTTTCATGAAAAGCTCATTTTGAATTTGATGGCAGCAACACATCTAAAAAAAGTAGGGATGGGACTATGTTTATTGTGCAGCATCCCCTCTTCTTTTAACAAAAGACTGTAAACAGCAGGGAAGTGAGGAGACCAGTTGCTGGACATTTTGAAGAGGAATGCTGTCCCATTCTTGTCTGATGTAGGATTCTAGCCAGTCCACTTTCCAGGGTCTTCATCGCTGTTTATTTGGTTTTATGATGCTCCAAATGTTTTCTATTGGTGAAAGGTCTTGCATACAGCAAGAAATAATTTTAAATTTTCATTCATCGACCACAGAACAGTTTTCCATTTTGCCCTAGTCTATTTTAAATGAGCTTTGGCCCAGAGGAGATGGCAGCATTTCTGGAGCTTGTTCACTTTTGGCTTCTTCTTTGTATTATCAGCTTAAACTTGCATTTGTGGATGGCACTGTGTTGACACGGTGATTTCTGGAAGTGTTCCTGAGCCCATTCAGTGATTTCCAGTACAGAACCATGCCTGTTTTTATGGCAGTGCTGCCTGAGGGTTTAAAGATCACAAGCATCCAGTATTGACCTTGTCCCTTGCACACAGAGATTTCTCAAGATTATCTGAATCATTTGATGATATTATGGACTGTAGATGGCGGGATAATCGAAGTCTTACGTTGAGGAACATTTTTCTGAAATTGCTTTTCAATTTTTAATTTTTCACTGATGTGTGAACCTCTGCCTGTCTTTACTTCTGAGAGACTCTGCTTCTTTAAAATGCTCGTTTTGTATGCACTAATGTGACTGGCCGGTTCCAATTAACCTAATGAGTTTAAAAATGTAATGACGCATGCGGTGGGAGTAAAGGAACACAGCACAGGTGGTGTATGTGGAATTTAGGGGTTGGTTTTGTTCCTAAGAGAACAGCTGTTTTGCACATCTGCAGCCCTGTTTAATGGCAGAGAAGAAGGAATTTAGCCCCAAACTTTCCCTTATACTTGTTGATTACTCTCTTGTGTCTCTAAACACTGCAAAGCCCAACTTTACATCAAAAGGACAGTGATGAAGAAGGTAATGAAGTCGAGGTACAAACAGCTTCAATACCTTCAGTAGCCTTCACACAAAGAAACCCACTGAGACAGGTGCCATTGAATAAACTTGTAATTGACCATCACAAACAGTGAGAGGAAACCAAAGCCTCACTTTAAACACTCTAATCTTCTATCTAATCTGAGCTGCTTTTGAGTTTCATCCTCCACCTTAAAAATGTGAAAGACTCCTGATTTTTTCTGTGCTCTGCGTTTGTAAAAGGACAGGAGAGCAATTTAAGCATATCTACGCTGTTAATTTACCGTCTTTTTAACACATCAGCCTCATTTACAAAGGAAAATAGAGTTCTAAAAGAAGTGGTGTAGCTTCTGATTTAATAAAAGATGTGAAGCCTGCACTCTTAGTGCCCAGCATGGTGCAGCTCTGCTGGTTTCATAAAGAAGTCTAAAGCTCTGGATCAGTATTACCTGTGGATCATTTGTCATAATTGTGGAGGACATCCGTGTTTTTAATCCCATCTAAATCGACCATGTCTGTAATTTCTTAAATAAAAATCCCACTGAAAATTAGCAACCATATTTCATCAAACACAGATGTCCTCTGATAACAGTAATCCAGCCTGAATCAGCATCCCAGTCATTTGGGTTGTTGTTTTTTTTTTTTTTTTTTTTTTTTTTGCTGTTTTTTTCTGGTTGAGAAAAACAGGCTGTGCTGGACATTTTAAACAAAGGTCCTGACAGCATTTGGGACGCAAATTTAGCTGGCTCATCTCACTACACAGTAAACAGAGACCCATTCACAGAGAGAGGAAATAAAATCCATCAGAAGAACCAGATGTCGAAGAGGAAACAGGTTGGATGTCATAAATTGTGAATGCTGGGCCTCGACATTTTCAGTCAGAAATGTCAGAACTTTTGAGTAAATCACAGACTTTAACTATCCTGTAGGAATATGCTGCACCAGACACTGATGCCTTTTTAAAATTAACACAGATACCTCAATACAAATAAGAAACAACACTATCATTCAATAATAATTTATTTTATAAGACTTAATTTGGCAATTATGTCAAAAATTGTGACCACAACCGAAAAAGCATTTTTCTAAAGACAAATTTAACTGTTTCAATGATTCCACTATCTGTCATTTGGATAAATTTGCACTTACAATTTCTAAAATGATTGTGTAATAACAGCTTATAGTTTACTGCAGTAAGTAAGGCTGTCAGAAGATTTAAATCATACCAAAGTGTTGGTATTTAAGCTTATTTCATGGTTCAGACCTTTGTTGAGTTTTTAGGTAAGAAATTGACATTTATGTTAATCTTTACAGTTTTATGGACATTAACGGATCAAAAATGCCAAACATGGGATGTAGTAATAATAACTATACTTTGATAAATTTTAAGTTCTAGTGACAAAATAAAAGATGTTTTTATGGTTAAAAAACCAGGAAATCCACCTTCTGCCTGATATCTTGGATGGTTTTGTCAGCTGCTGTTGTCTGTAGTCTCTGCGGCCGGAGCTTCTCAACTCTCGAACAACAGAGAAAATTTCAATTCAATGTCAAAGTTTGTGAAAATGTCAGTATTACTATCACCAACATCAATTTCTCGCCTACAGAGCTAATACAGTGATGACAAAGTCTTTAGAAACTCTCTGCTGCTGTGAAGTTTCACACATTTAAGTAAAGAGCGGAAGTGGAAGTGTGATCTTTTGACACGTCACAAAAAAAAAAACGTAATAAATGAAAAAAAATTGATTATTTAATTACCTTTTTATCACGTTTATGGTCACTTTACAAAAATGTCATCACTTGATTTTTTAAATTTTCTCATTTTAATGCTTCATGAGTCATACACACACATTTTATCACCTTAACGTTTATCATTATGTTTTTGAGACCTCTACCCTTGAGGCCTTTTAAACAATACATAACAATGCAGAGGCTAGAAGCAGTTTTTAAAAGTCTGTCCCTTGAGGTTAAAAACAGGTTTGGGAGAAGTTTGATTCAGCCATTTTGAAAAAAAAAGCAAAAATCTCATTTTAACCTCTTGAGAATACTGACAAAGTTAGACCATTTTAAACCCTGACAATTGCAGAAATGTTAATGCATGCCTTTATTACAAGCCACCTGCATTATTGCAACTCCTATTTTACTGGTCTCCTCTCATCACTGCACTGGCTGCAAGTTCATTCTAGGATCGATTTAAAATCCGTTTACTAATCAACAAAGTCTTATATAATTTAAACTCTCATACATCATTGACTTCTCTGAGTTTTATGTCCCCAGTTGAACGCTTAGATCATCCACTGCCTTTCTTTAAGAGGTTCCTGAATATTCTGGTGAGGCAGCTTTTAGTTTTGACAGCCCTAAACTGTGCAGCCTCCCCCTTGACCTTGATCTTTTTAAGTTGGTTATTGATTCGTTTTTTTATTCATATTATTTATGTTTAGGAAAGTGATTTATTTTTTTGTGTTAATTTGCTTTTAATTACATGAAATTAAAGCTTTTGCATTTTGATTTTGTTTGTAAGTGTAACATTTGTGTTGTTGAAATGTGTAATGTAAAATATGTGATTACATAAACATTAACCCCCTTTAAAATGACTGACCTAACTCAACAGAGGTACAGCTGTAATAGTAGTATAAAGATACCTGTGTTTGGAAGGTCCAATCTCTGGTTAATCAGTGTTCATGGCTACCATTATACCATGAAGACAAAAGAACACTCCGAGCAACTCAAAGAAAAGGTTGTTGAAGAGTTTAAGTCTGGGGATGGAGACAAAAAAAATATTCCAAGGCACTGAACATCCCCCAGAGTTCAGTTAAATCCATGACCAAGAAATGGAAAGAATATGGCACATGTGTAAATCTGTCTAGATCAGGCCGTCCTCACAAACTGAGTGACTGTGCAAGAAGGAGACAAGTGATAGAGATGGGAGAAAATCTGTATACAACAACTGTTGGCTGGGTTCTTCACCAGTCAAAGCTTTATGAAAGAGTGGAAAAGAGAAAGCCACTGTTGAAGAAAACTCAGATTAAATCTCAACTGGAATTCACCAAAAGACATGTGGGAGACTCCATGGTCAAGTAAAAGAAAGTTCTTTGGTCTGATGAGACCAAAATGGTGCTTTTGGCCGTCTGAAGCTATGTTTGACAGACACCAAACACACCATCCCCACTGTGAAGCACAGTGGTGGCAGCGTCATGCTGTGAGGATGCTTCTCAGCAGCCGGCCCTGGAAGGTTCGTAAAGATAGAGTGTAAAATGAATGCAACAAAATATAACAAAATCCTGCAGGACAATCTTATTCAGTCTGCAAGAAAACTATGGCTTGGAAGAAGATTTATTTTCCAGCAAGACCTGAAGCATACAGCAAAAGCTACACAGAAATGGTTTACAGACAACAAGGTGAATGTTCTGGAGTAGTCGAGTCAAAGCCCAGACCACAATCCAATAGAGAATTTGTGGCTGAATTTTAAAAGGACAGTTCCTGCCTGATGCCCATGCAATCTGACAGAGCTTGAGCAGTTTTGCAAAGAAGAATGGAGTAAAATTGCAGTGTCCAGACGTGCAAGCCTGACTGAGACCTATCCACACAGACTCAGTGCTGTGATTGCAGCCAAAGGTGCATCTACTAAACACTGACTTGTAGGGGTGAAGATTTATTTATTATTGTTATTATTATCATTTAAGTTATACAAAATTGGCTGTGAGACACCTCAGATGCTTCTTTTGTATTCAGAATAAATAGCATGCTGGTGCCATAAGTTAAGTTTCTGCCTGGTCCATCACACTACACAAGGGAGAGTACATTACCTCTATGATTGAATCTTAAATCACTACCAAAATGAACACTGCCAGGTGAAGACCTGGTATGACGCCTCACTTTGTCCCTCATCATCGCTGTAATGAAGCTCGTTGTTAAATACATGTGACTGAAATGCTCTAACACACAAACACAAAAAAATAATCAGAGAGACACGGCTCAGCAGATTGCTGGATTGGTTCTGAGCTCCTCTTGTCTGTTTCTCTTGCAGCATGATGCTGAAATGTCTGCAGCCGCACAGCTGGACCTGCTGGCGGTCAGTATTGTTAGATGTCTCAGGCTGCAATCAAGCAGCTGCAAGACAAACCAAAGCACACGACGAATGACAGGCTGGCCGTCCCTTGCTTCAGATTCACAGTCGGCTGCTGTAGACTCATCCATCCAGCAAATCCGTTCCCATCCTAATTATGTTGAAAAGGGGGAGAGAGAGGGTCATTAAGCACTTATTTATTTGGCAAACCACTGGTACAGAACGGCAATCGTATTCTCCTCACCGGGTCATATAATTGGCCTGAACAATGATAAGCTTAGCGCCATGCAGAGTGATGGGCAAGGGCACATGAGGGGGCTGTAAATTGCACTCAGCCCGTGGCACACAAACTTTGATCATTACGGCCTCAGCGGGGAATGGCGCTGATGAATACCCGCGTTGACCTCGAAAAGTGCACGAAGCATTCTGGGAGCTGCCTGTGAAGTCAGCTCACACATAACACTTTATTACAGGAAATGAAAAGAGGAAAGGTGGCCCTGCGAAGAGAGCTGGTACCGAGTTAGATTACATCACAGACGAGTAAAAAGAGGAGAGGATTCAATTTGGGGAGAAGTCTATCACACGGGCAGAGTGGCCCTTGTGCTTGTCAGAGATTGGGAGAGAGGAGCGTTAATCACGGCACACGCGCCGCTCCTCCAGGGCTCCGGCGCCGGCTGTTGGAGCTCTCTGCGCCCTGAAATACAGGAGGTGTCGAAGAAAAGGTCAATGGCATTGTTAGGAGGCCCTGAGAGGATGGAGAACAGGTGCTCTTTATTTGACAAATATAAACTATAAGATGCCATGCTCCTCTGCACTCTGCAAGCAAAATGATGACCAAGTCTCTCAGGTCAGAGGATTCACACAAACCAGATCATAAATCATGACATTTACCGCCATTTGTTAAGAGAGCACCCTCACTTAATTGGTGAGTTTATTAATAGTCCCTATGAGATTAAATTAAATTGGTACCATTTATGGACAACAGTTATTTTGTTGATCTGAGCAGTTAGAGCTCATCACTGGATGCACACTGTTTTGATAGCTCTGGTTCTGGCAGAAAATTTCTTCATTCAAATCCTGCACTGACATTTCAGAAGACCAAGCTCAATAGTTTTCATTTTGGAACCAAGCAAACAAGCCAATCCAGTACCTGTAAATTTAAAAGATTGGATGGAGTGCAACTGCATGGTTGGAAAATAAAAAAAAACAAAGGTATGACACTGTGCACATAATTCCTTTTCAGTGAAGGAACTACACATCCCACAATCCATTGTAATTCTTGTATTTTGTTGAACAGATTTTTTAACCTGGCCAGATTCCATGTGTGTTATCAGGCAAATTCCCTCTTGCAAAGCTACGACATTAAACAATTGTGTCCGGTCTGAAAAAGGACCTGAGCAATCAGCGTCATTTGACCAGGAGGTGGTTGCTATGGGCGAGGTTTAGTTGCACTGGAAACCAATAAAAACAATGGCTGCAAACTGTGCAGCAATGAGCTCAGATGTAGCTGTAGTATGGTGGCAGGTTATTTCAGAACTAGACCGCACTTCTTTATGAAATAAAGAGCAAAGAACAGCACTGAAAATGTTGTCATGACCGAAACTATGTTTTGGCTCTTCTGCTGACCTGCTTGGGCATGAGTTTGTGATCTTTACAGGTGTGGTTAAGCTATACTGAATGCTGGTGTATACAGGGGCTGTAGCTGTTAGCTTGGATGTAGTAAAAAAGCGGTAGATAAATCACCTCGACCACATTTCAGTAGTGCAGCCAGCCACAAGGAAGTGATTGAGATATTTCAGCTTCATAATTCTGGTGTTGTCATGTTGTCCATCACTGGGTGTGACACTACTGCTGTGTCCTCACTGTTAAGAAACACATGCAGGAAACAAATCTTTTTTTTTTTTAATTTTAGGCAGGGCAATTTGCACTCCAAGAGCGTGAAGTTTAAAGTTGACAGAAAAAATACAGATTTAGGCTGGTCACACACTCCAGGGTTTTCAGCGCGAGGCAAGACTTGCCTCCCCGATGACTGTCGGGGCATGTCCCAAGTGGAGCCTCATCTCAAATTATTATTTGTCTGAATAACCCTCAAGTGTGTGGTGTCAACACAATTATTTTACTGCTCCAAATCGCGTCATAGCCTCTCAGACCCCCAATCATAAATATCAGACCCGGAAGTTGGTGCTGTTGCCTCACAGCAAGAAGGCCCATGGTTCACTCCCTGATCAGGGCCTTTCGATGCAGAGTTTGCACCACCAACAAAAACACCAGGTGTGAGTGTGAGCATGGCTGGTTGTCTGTCTCTATATGTCAGCCCTGCAATTGACTGGCAACCAGTCCAGGGTTTACCATGCCTACCACCCATTGACAGCTGGGATAGGCTCCAGCCCCCTTGCAACCCCCAACAGGATAAGCGGTGTAGAAAATGAGTGGATGGATAAGCCATACCTGATAAAACTGTTTCAATATTGATCATTCTTGGGGTATTTTTAATAGCTATAGGGATATAGAGACAAAAGGCCCTAACAACAATACATTTTCTGTCCTAAAAGTCTTATGGGGGCTGGATAGTAAGCTTTCGGGGCCAGATATGGGCCCGGGGCTGCCAGTTTATTATATCATAGATATACGCCAACCTTCTTTTTATATCTTTCTTTCCTGAAGTGTTCACACAGTTAAAAATAGGCCTCATTCACCGGTACCTTCTTGAGATTTTCTTAAACTTTATATGTTGTGGAACGTTTTTCTGAAATTGTTCTGAAATTTTTGATGCACTGATTGATGAGCCTCTGAGAGATTCTGCCTCTTTAAAATGCTCTTATACCCAGTCATGTTGCTGACCTGTTGCCATTTAAGTTAATTAGTTGCAAAATGCTCCAGCAGCAGTTTATCATTGGTACCACTTACTTTTCCCAGGCTTTTTCCTGCCCCTACCTTTTTAGATGTGTTGCTGCAATGAAATTCAAAATAAGCTATAATTCTCATGAAATGGTAAAATGTCTTAGTTTCAACATCTGATGAGTTGTTTATTATTTACTGTGAATAAAATGTGGATGTATGAGATTTGCAAATCATTACATTCTGTTTTTATTTCTAAACAGCGCCCCAATTTTTTTGGAATCAGAGTTGTAAATACGTTTGCATAGATCTTCATTACATACTCAAATATACCTATCAAAGAGTCAGTTAGATACTCCAGGATTGCTTCATCATTTTGATCGACAACCCGTCATAAACAGCCCCTCCTCTGTCCCTCGCTGCACGCGCTCTGCTCACTCACAGCGGCCTCTTCTCGCGCGTACACACAGCCTACAGATCAATGAGCTGCTGCAGCTTCCTTGCCTCGGTCAGTCACCTTTGGTCAAAACTAATTCACCTATAACACTTCATCCTGTAGAGGACGAAATAAGCAGCTGAAGAGCGAAAGGTGAAAGCGGAGAGTCGACCTTTCCTTACCTGTTCTGGTGTTCCACAAATGCGTAGTGACGTATCCCGCAGACTGCAGCGTCTCCTGCGTCAACATTCAACAAACGGTACTGTTTTAACCGTTAAAAAATGGCATCAGCGATGATTCAAGGACTTAACTCTCAATTCCTGCTCTCATTTTAGGACTATGTAGAGATTATGACGTCATCTGTGAGACACCAGGCCCTGTCATCTCAAAGTAAGTTGGAAACTTTTTGTTGGGTGTGGTTTGGGTGGTGGGTGCTTGTTTGTTACAGCTGATGTGACTGAGTTCTGGTTGGTTTGTGGCTGCTGTGCCAGGCTGTGTTTATTTGAACCAGTGGTTCTCAACTGGTGGGTCAGGACCCCAAAGTGGACTGTAGAGTTGTTTTCAGGGGGTCATACATGTGTGCTTGAACATTATGTGGCAAAAGGTTTCAGTTTTTGGAGATAGTTAATGTATGGAAGCCCTAAGCAGACATAACACCCAGCAAGTAAATTACGGTAATTTATCAATATTTTGATATGTTCATATTATCTAAGGATCATGAAGCTAAATGAACTAAAAAAACTGAAAATGATTCGTACATTAAAAAAAAACTTTAAATTTTGAGATCATTAAGATGCATGTTTACTAGTAATCTTACTCATTTTTGTTCATTGAGCCATTAATTTCCATGAGAAAAATGCATTGATTTAAAAATTTCTACATTTAAAATTTTATTTTGTAAATTTGACTGTATCCTTTCAGCTAAATCAGTGTTTTGTTTCCTTCTGAGTGGCCCCAGTTTACAGCTCTTTAAAGTCTGGATGCTAAGGATAACATGGTGATTCTGGGTAGAATTAGTTATTTCCCCATTTCCTTCAAACACAATTTTGAGTGGGCTCTCACCTATAAAAATAATGCAAGGCAAATGGCTTTATCTGGAAAGATTTTCTTCCACAAAAAGGCGATTGAAGTTTTCTTTAGTTTACATCTTTTTGAACTCCAGCATTCAGCATATTTGAATAGAACTAAATCCTTGATATTATATTTTATTTTTTCAAATGTACACAGTGGCCCTACACTACTTTGCTTTGCTTTCACTTTAATAGACAGAAGTATTCATGTGCCTGACCATTACGTCAACAGGGACTGTAATAATGTATTCCAACACATCAACTTTAATATGGAGTTGGTCCCCCGTTTGCTGCCATAACAGCCTAGAGTCTTCTGGGAAGGTTTTCCACAAGATTTTGTAGTGTTTCTGAAGGAATTTGTGCCCATTCATTCTGTAGAGCAATTATGAGATCAGGAACTGATGTTGGATGAGAAAGCCTGGCTCACAATCTCCATTCTAGTTCATCCCAAAGGTGCTTGATGGGGTTGAGGTCAGGGTGTGCAGACCAGTCAAGTCTTCCATAGCGAACTCATCAAACCATGTCCTTCTAGCCCTTGCTTTGTGTTTTGGGTCAAGTGTTGGAATAGAAAAGGGCCTTCCCTAAACTGTTGCCACAAAGTTGGAAGCACAGTACTGTCCAGAATGTTTGTTCCTAAAAGCTTCCGCTATAATAATAACACTTACAGCTGACTGGAATATCCAGTGGGGATAAAATTTCCCAATACATCGAATAGCAAGTGTGGCATCATCACAGTATCATCCTTGAAGTCACTGAGCTCTTCAAAACGACACATTTTGTATCACCAATGCAGACTGCATGGCTAGGTGCTTTGATTTCATACATCTATGGCAACAGTTTTGATTAAAGTACCTGAATTCAATAATTAACATGTGTGGCCAGATACTTTAGTCCATATAGTATACCTGTATTTGAATACAATGTCATTGCTGTCACTGTTGGTGTAATGGCAGCTGAAAACTTCTGTCCATATCATGCACAATCATGTCCTTCCAGGGCTTCTGTAATAATGCCCTTCTTTAAACTGGTTTCTTTTGTCCTGTCTCTTTGTTCACTCATGCTTTTTTTAATCTCAGGGTCCAAACTGCAACATTTTTTATAAAATACTTTAGAATGATAGAAAAATGTTGGAAATTTTGGTCGGGATTTCTCATGAAGGAGGTGGTGGTTGGTCCTAAAGATAGACCAGTTGAGAACCACTGATTTAAACATTTCTGCAACAAGCCCGTAGTTTGTCGATCCATGAGTTTTATTTTGAATTCTTTGAATATGTGGCTGCCAGGCCAGTCTATGTTAATGTGTCATCCCCACTGTTTTGCATGCTGAGGCCTTTTTGCCTGTACATGAAGAAAGTTTCCATGTTTATGTGTGAATATACGCCCGCTGTTCCACCTACGCCATGCTGTTCATGCTCCTTTTGCTGTCTGTCACATTACCAAGGAAGATAAAGTTCAGGGCTTTATTATTAAGCTGTGGTACATCCAGACAGGTACTGCTGGTATACAGTAGGTAGGCCCACCTGCTTCTGTTTGCAACTTTCTCTGTGACTTCTGCATATGCTATAGGAACAAAAAGTTTCTGGTTCTTGACTCAGAAACTTGTTGGAGATGAGTCGGTGCTGTCTGATTCTGTCTGGGTTCGTGCTGCTGTAAATAGCTCTTTGCAGTGTTGGATAGAGGTGAACTACATCTGATTCGACTTGCAATTTCAGAGCATTTTGCTTGAGCTAGGCTGTTAAATTGCATCCATTACTGCATGATTACTTAAGTAGCTGAATAATTTTCCCACTTCTTATGTGGTCAAATTCAGAAAAAAATGGACATCTTTAGATCTTCGAAGAAAAGGAAGGTGTTAGTTGCTGTCAGATAATTTAAAATCCAGGTTTCAGAAGTATTGGATTTTTAGCAGTTTTGTCCTTGTGAAAGCTGGGATTGTTTTGTTTTGGCCTTACTTATCTTTCAAAAAGCCTGATTGTCAGATCGCTGTTAGAGAATACTTAACAAGAGGTCTAAAGGTATTGATTCTTTGACTTGTTTGTAAGATTGCTCTACCAACCGGCCTGCTCCTTATGTGTTTATTATTGCTACTGTCTCCTGTGTTGCTGTATGTCTTGCTCTTTGCTTTGCTTTTTTGTCTTGCGATATAAAAAAGAAGGTATTGATTTTTGCTATTTGTCTACAAATGCCTAGAGGAGTATTTGAAGGCAGAAATTACCTGGCTAACTTGGTTTGGACATCAATGATGACACAAAGACTGAATTCATTGTTCCTGCTATCCTCTGACTGAGTTGATGATGAAATAATGCCAGTGTTGAACACTCAGTCCTGCTCTCTCCTGTGGTTGTCATCAAAGGTAAGATCACACTTTTATTCTGTGTTACTTTGGAAATGTTCTCTGTGTTTTGATGCTGCTTTTGCTGTTGTTTTATGTGGCAGCCATGCCATGCTGAGTCCAGTTGTCATTGGCTGTAACGAGCTTGTAGTTGCAGGTGTTTCTGGATCCATGCATTTCTTTATTAAAGGTGTGGGGTTGTTTTAGTCTGCCATCTATCAGAGAGCTCGATTTGGACTTGCCTTTGAGGAATATCTTGCATTAGTGTCAATTAAGAAGCATTGATTGTTTAGTTAGAAGTTTCCTCTCTGACTTGATGCAAACCCTCATGGACTGGAGTTTCTGGAGGCAGGTGTCTGATTGAAGGACGTTACAGAACAAACCAAAGATTTCAATCTTTGAACTTTCTCATGAAAAGTGGTGTACAATTTATGTGTGGTCTTTGAGAGTGTGGAAAGTTTTTGCCATAGACATGGCACTTTATGGCCAAAAGTTGTTGCCCACCACTCTATCTGACACTTGGCATTGAGGCTTGCATGCAACTGCTCAGCCATGAAGCACAGATTCTGAGCTTACATTAACACCAGTGGAAGTTAAGAACTCAAAAGCTATGCAATCAGTCCAGCTTTGGTGACTTTTACGAACCATGCGCCTCAGCAGTTGTCGAACTCACTCTGACTTTATGTGGTCTTCCGCTTCGGGACTGAGTTGCTGTTGTTCCTGAACGCTTCCACTCTCAAATAATATCACTTGTAATTGACTGTGGAATATCCAGCAGGGATGGGATTTCATGAATGGTCACACTTGAAGTCACTAAGCCCTCCAGAACGACCCATTTTGCATCACAAATGTTTGCAAATGGAGACTGCATGGCTATGTGCTTGATTTTTTACATCTGTGGCAACAGGTCTGATTGAAACACCTTAAGTCAATGGTGGCTGGGCGATATGGCCTAAAACTAATATTGGAATATATTTTAGCTTTGTCACAATTGTCATTGTATTTAGAAATCTCCTTTAAAATGCTGTTTAAATGTTTTAATCAGCCCCTGATGCATACAGTTACACCAGTATGGTTTTAAAAAGTGAAACTCTTGTTAGAATTGCACGATGAGTGCTTAAAACTTCCACATAATTTATACTCAATGTTTGCAATATTGTAATTCATGTTGCAAAAGCTGTGATTCATTGGATATTCTTGATCTATCGCCCAGCCTTTGATTCAACAGTTAAAGACCCTGTAAAGTTAAATCCAAAATTGTGTCTTAAAACTCTATATGTTGGAATATGGTTGCTGTAAACATTAGAGCCCGGCCGATTTATTGGCGGGCTGATTAATGGGGCCGATTAAAGCGTTTCACAGATTAATCAACATCGGCCAATATGTAGCCGATTAATTTTTTGCTGTGCAAGGATTTTGTCTCTCTCTTTTTTTGCTCCTGTCGCTCTGTGTGTGTCCATGTGAAACTCAGCCTGAGTGCCTGTCCCCTCACACACAGAGTGCAGCAGCAGCTTTCCCTCACTCAGTGTTGCCAATTTAGCAAATTTGTTGCTATATTTAGCAAGTTTTCAGACCCCTTTAGCGACACTTTTTCAAAAAAGCGACTGGCGACAAATCTAGCGTCTTTTTCTGGTGTTACTGGAGAGTTTTGGAGACTCTGACGTGAAAGCACGTATTGTGGTTTCTCTTCTCACTGAGTAGCGGGTGCAGCCGTCCCCGTCCCTAAGCACTCACATGCAGCCCAATCCCTGCTGCAGTCGGACTCACTCGGCTTGTTTTGCTGCTTGCGTGTGCCGCGCGTTTCAACTCCGATTCCTGCCGGTGTGGCTTTCACAAAGGGCGCGAGTTTTCTGCCTGTCAGTAGCATATCCCTGCTCTCAAAGCCCTGTCCTTCTTCATAAGTTTTACCTCAACAAACCCCACTAATAACAGCGACTTGCTTGAGTGTACAGAGGAAGTGTGTCGGGAACTTTTCAAGATAAAAGCATTCTGTACAAGTGAACGGAGTTTCTCTATAGAAATGCTAAACTGGGCTTTTACTTTGAAAAGTACAAACCAGAAAAGCATTCATACAGTGTTTATCTTTCCTGTGACATATTCAACCAGTGTGGAGACAGAAAGTTTCAATAACAGCCAAAATATAATATTATTATACAGTGTTTTAACGTAGTCTCAGTCAGAGATGGACCGATATGTTTTTTTCAGGGCCAATACCGATACCGATTATTAGTAGTCAAGGAGGCGGATAACCGATATTTGGAGCCAATATTCATTTGCAGTAAAAATGAAAATATTGGCTTCAAAATTTTGAATAATACAAACTCCAACACCTAACTTCTTCAAAACAAGGCTGCTACTATCAATTAATGTTACTATAGCTGAAACAATAGTACAATAGCAATGGAAGAGTTCATTCCTGAACACCATGCAGTTCATGTAGGCTTGATGATGCAGTTACATTATGTCTTAAGTCTTGAACAGCAATATCCTGGTCCTCTCTACAAGAAACTATCAAACACAGCTTCAGGACACACTTCATCTAACAATATGCCATTTTCTGCTGCTTGGGATCTCTCAATCAACATCTCTCTCTCTTACTATTATCACTGATTGTTTCCCTATCAATATTATCAGCAACCGTGTTTCAAGTGATTAAACTGTTAAAAACACTAAAAAGCCTACAGCATCTTCACTTTAATAATCAGTGTTTATCATAGGAACAGACAGGGGGCGGTAATGCACCAAAGTGATGGATGCCAACCGCCGTAAAACCGAAGAAGAAGAAGGATCTGACAGCTGCCTGGCTACCCCGAACAGTAACGTTAGTAGTCGTGAGTTGTAGAGTTTCTCATGTGGCTTTGAAACAAACACACACTATTCTCTACCATAACAGACATTCTCCCCATCACTACAGTCTGCTGAGTGTCTAGAGCCAGAGGAGGAGAAAGCGGACCAGTAGGCTAGCCGGTGGGCTAACGTTAAAAAAGCTAATCAGCCTTCACCTGAACGTACTTTCCTGCAATAAAACTGGACTGAACTGAGTTCAGTAGGTTTTTCAATCTCTCTCTCTCTCTCTCTCTCTCTCTCTCTCACACACACACACACACACACACAGTACCTGTACTATCATGGACTATTTCCATATCGATATTATCAGCGACCTTGTTTCCAGTGTTGAACAGACAGGAGGGACTGCGAGCAAGCAGAGCTGCCGCTTATGTTTATATAACATTATTGGGCTCACAGTAATGTTACTAGTTGTTGTGAGTTGTAGAGGACTGGGGTGTTTATTACAATTTCAGGAGTGTCTGCTGCCTTAACTTACCCTCGAAGCATATAACTGCTCTCCGGAGCATCTCCACTCGGCAAAACTTTTTCTCCGCTAGTCTCCACCGTGTGGGGGGCATGCGCACAGCTTTCACTGCTGATTGGCTGTTACCCGTGCCGTGGCTCTGCGTGTAACCAATCAGAGGGTGCTGTAGGTGGGACAATGCTGCAGCACAGACTGTGCTGGAGAGAGAGTAGTGACTCGAGACAGAAAGGCACGGCTGTATCAGAGCCAAAATAACCCAGTTTTAAATTGATCTCTTATCGGCTGTGGATTAAAAAGTGGCCGATGCCGATATGCGCCAAAATGCTAAATATCGGCACCGATAATCGGCCTGGCCGATAATCGGTCTATCCCTATAGTCTAAGTTGCATCTTTGTGAAATAAACAAAGATAAATGCAACTGGTTATTCACATGTCCACATTTGTGTTCATGTACAGTATATATCCTGTGTATATCAATGCTCTTATTTCATATAATGACTGATATATTGGATATCGGCCGACATATCGGATATTGGCTTTTTTTAGCCCCCAATATCGGTATCGGCATCAGCCCCAAAAATCTCATATCGGTTGGGCTCTAGTAAATGTGAAAAAACTCAGATCTACATATGACTGAAGTTTGGATTTAGACCATCAGAAAGTTTTTTACCTCTTTCCTGAATGTGTTATTTTTGGACGGGGCAAATATGTGGGCTGGTGATGTCATCAACCCACAGTGGGGAATGACCCCGCCCCCCTAATGTTACAATGGTATAAAATGTCAGAGCAGTTCCTCTCAGTAGTCTGTTGTTAGCTGATGTCACTGCCTGTCTTCAAAGTTTAGTCAGTTAAATGCTGTTTTTTGTTCATTGTGAGGTAAATAGTCAAATCTATCAGCCACAGTGGTCTATGGATCATTGAAAGCATCATAACAGAGATTTGAGCCAGAAATCAGACTTTGTCTCTCCTCTGGCACGGAGCCAGGCAGCTGTGCTGGTCAAGGGGCAGGATAATGGTGTGAGTGCTTTCCTCCATTCAGGTTGTAGCATTTGTTAAATTTTAGAAGGTGTTTCTCCTGAGTGGACGTGGTTTCAGCTCATTCAACCGATACGCCCACACTATCCTGGAGCAGACTTCACTGCCTCATTTTTCATGGTTTTGAAGCCTAATTTTATAAACTTGGAGATGTTGTGTTTGACTGAAATTTGACCTAGGGGTTGATAACACAGCGACCTGTAATACAGCAAACCTAAATACATCTTTAACAAGTGTGGCCAACCACTTTTGTCCATATTGTGTGTTACCAATGTATGTACAAGTATGAGCATTTACAGAAGTTCCTCTAATTCTGCCATTCTAAGCATCTGTTATACTTTAAATTGCTCGGATACTTTTAGAATATGTTTAATCTTCGTGACATATTAAAAAATGTAAAGATGTTTAACAGCCCTGTCCAGTTGTAGCTTTTTCTTCATGCTTTCAAACCATAAATGCTTTTCTGCATCATCCTCTCCAAATCAGCCGTCAATCTCCCAGGTTACTCCTCTGCTCTCCATCGTCTTCCTGTTCTGATAACTTGTTCTTAATATCCGGCATTTTATCAGACTGACCTGCAGCTTTACAGGAGTGGATTTGAGGACTTGTTGCTATGACAACAGCTGCCTTATTGGTTTTAAACCATCTTTGAAAGATTGTCACATCCAGACTGGTACGATGATCTTAAAAACTCAGTTATCCCCCTGTGAAGACAGACGTCCAGTTCAACATTGTCAAACCAGTTTACTAACATACAGTGGTCCTGCACTCTGTGAGAATGTGCAATACAATGGCACATTTTTACACTCTTAACCAGTTGGACTAATGTCTTGTGACAGAGCACTGATGGTTGTTTTTCCTAGATGCCCACTAGTTATTTGCCGTTTCCTTATTCTGTTTGCCTCAGTTTTTTAGAGGATCCTTGTTTTTCTTGTAGTTGTGTTTTTCTTGTTGAGTCCAAACAAAAGGAATAAATGATAAAAGAAATTGAGATTTCCTCAATCCTCTGGGCAGCACTCCTCAGTGAATTTCTGAGAGAATTTTTTAAATATTGAAGAGAGATTGATTTATGTTTGTCGCTTTAAATGTCATCAGAAAGTCACACGTAGATCAAAACCGACTTGACAACATTATGAGGGATTTTTTTTCAGTTAAATGATTTTCAGAATAATTAGTTTTAAATGAGAAAAATCTGTCTTCATTAGAGATTTTCCTTGGCAAATAATTTCAAATCTTGTATGACTCGGTCACAAGACTAAGTTTTGCCATCTGTCCCCAAAGTGTGTGTGGAAATGGGTAAAAGGAGTTTCAAGTTCCTGCAGGAAAATGTGTGTCTGGGGGGTGGGTGGTCTTTTAAGTCTTTCTAAAAGAAGATTAAAAATGTAGGAGGAAGAAGCATCAGGTTGTAGATGTTTTGACTAATGACTTTCTCCTCTGTGACTGGTTGATCTACTGTTTTTCTGTTTTATGTGTGTTACTCCATTAAAAACTGCTGCTTGTCTTGGTCAAGACACTTGTGAATGAGATTCTTGATCTCAGTGAGGTTTTCCTGTTTAAAAACAGTGCTTAACAAATTTATTAGACCACCACCCAAAGTAAGGTTTATGCCACAGCTGCCCTAAATTAACAGCATTGGTAAAAATTAGTAAAACCATAATCATTTTTTATGTTTCTACAATGGTTAATACACCAATACGTAGAAGCTCTTTAACCCAAATTATATTTTTAATGCTAAAATATAATTATTATTGTTATCCATGAATTTTCAAATTTACTGATTTACAAAAACACTGAAAAAATAGTAAAGCACATAATTTTTCTTGATTAATATGTCAAATTATAGTTATTTACCTGCATTCCTGAACAGAAAAATGAGTTTTAGTGGTTGAATGTTATGCTTGATTAATTTCTGACTTCTCAGAGAAGCCCAGTGAGCCGGCTCAAATTTGGGTATAAAAAGGTGAATTCAGTTTGAAATTCCTCATTCCTGTTCAAAATGGTAAAACATTGAACACTGAAAATGAAAGAGTCCGCATTAAAGCACTTCATGATGCTGGATGATCTCTGAGACAGCTGGTCAAATAAATTTGTTAAGCACTGTACATTTAAATGTATAAACACAAATACACTAGGGAAACAGTCAAAATTGAGCTCGAAGGATCATAGTGTGTATTTGTGGGTTTTGCCATGTGAGATGTATAAATCACTATATGACCCCGAGTACAAATTACTTGAAAGTTTTAAGCTGTCAGCATACAGTTCTTTCTGGTTTCTCTTCTGCCACTGTCTCCTAACGTCTCTCTCATAGCAGACAGCACACTCCCCCGTCCAACCAGGAAACTCTCCCCCATACAAGCATGTTTTTGAGAGAGAGAAGAAAGTAAACGACCAAGGCAAGTTAGCAAGGGTTAGTTTCAGAGAAGTAAAGATGATTTTGTTCTGAAGACAAAAAGCACTGGATCTGTCATCTGTCAAAAGTAAGACGATGAACAAAATGCAGCAATCTGTATGAAAATACCACAAGACTGTTAATACAAAAGGTAGCGGTAGCCGAATGCGTTTCACCACCTAAATTCCCATCCAATACCAAACAAAGAATACTTTAAACTCTGCATGTCCACATCTCCACACAAATCAAATAGAATGTCTAAGGAGCCAGCCTGGAAGCAAATGACCCTGGCTTCCTCGCATGCCAAATTGATCCCATACGACTAAAAACTTCTTAAAATTATTCTGACTTTATGACAACTGTGGAGGAAAGTGCAACTGAATAGCTCATGATGAACAAGCATTGGGCATGATTGTCTGATGGTCGTGCACGACCTGAGTACTGAACTGACCTAGTGAATTCCGAACAGACTATGACAAACGTCAGTGGACTTTCCTTTGATAAAGTCTCATCCTGTGGTTCAAGTTGTGTAGTCATATTTTGCCTCTCCCTCTTGTTCTCTCGGTATATCTCTTTCCCACATAAACAGCACTGCCAGCAACAGATCCATTGGCTAAATAATAAATATCAGCAGAGGTCTGTGGGTAGACCTATTTTCTGCTCATTTATGTCCTTTATTATAAGGAAGACCTGTCAAAGACTCATTTCAGTTGTTTCCATAGTGATATAAGGACTTTTTAAAAAACTGTTGGAAGGTTCTGTCTGTCATTACCGGCCAATAAGAGCGTCAAGACAAAATGAGTTGAGTTAGTCAGGCATGCAGCTTTGCAAGACGGATTTGACTGATGACAGACATGGAATCAACAAAACAACCTACTTTGCAAGGTAAGGATGGATCAAGTCCTATCATACAATAAATTATTATTCCAGGTCTTGAAGACAAATTAAAAAAAGAGCTTAGAACCATGTCAGCTACCATTGACCACTATGTGGTTTGGGTTGATAATGCTTCTATTTAATAAGTGGCATGGGTGAGAGCCAATTAGCTATCATTAGCTCGATAACGTTTGACAAAGATAGTGTCGGGATGATTCTTTGCTGTCAGTTCCTCAGTGGAGTGATCTGGCGCTATAATGTTAGCAAGATGGCAGCCATGATTTGATCAAGTTAACACAATATTTATTGTCAGGATTAGAAGTCTGTTCAGGGCTACTGTGTATAGTAACTTAGACAGCATGAATCTGCTATTTTCCTCTGTGAGAAGCAAATTTCTATGAAATGAAAATGAAAATGAATGAAAATGATTATAATAACATGATTTTCTCTTACTTTGACTATCTCTGACTCTATTTATTTAACCTCTATTGATGTAAGTCTTCCTGCTCAGGTATATCACTGTCACTGGATCCATGCTTCAATAATTGGACATTTGCTTTGGTATGGTAGATGGATCTGTATAATCAGGCACAGATCTAAACACTAATTCTCCAGTGTGTCCTCAGAACAACAGGCAGCTGCTCTGGGATCAATGTGCAGCATCATCATTATTAAAAATGAGCCGCTAACGGCAGCCACTTGATCACTGAGGAGCATCGTCATGGTGCAATCAATCCTGATTGGGCTAGACGAGGCGACGAGGGGGGATGTCGGCACTTCAGCTATTTAACGGGGTCAAGTGGCATCGATCGCCGTCTTCCACGGAGACACAGACCTGTCATCGATAAGACGGATGAATCTCTCAGTGCCAGCACATGTTTCTGCGCTGCCCATCATATCCTCATCATATCCTCACATCCTGTCTGCAGCGCCTTCTCGATGACTCACTTTCCCATGAGTCCATCCAGGGTCTGCTGCTCCTGTGGCAGACGCTGCTAACTGAGGTGAGTATCTGAGCAGAGTCTGAGACAGTGGGAGGATTAAAGCATTCACACTTTTATACACATACACCGTATAAACAGAGAAAAGTTAGCCATTGCTTCCTTGCAACAAACTTTGTTGTCCTATAAATACTTATATATCTCCAAAGCTGATCATTAATGGTGCCTGAGAAATGTTCTTTTGCAAATTTTACAATTTAACTGAAATTTAAAATTGCCCCAAGTGATTGTTTAGCAGGAATTTATTACCCAACGGCCATTCTCTTTTGCATACCATCTTCTTTTAGTGCTTTAGTTTTACTGGGGTGCTGTGTAAAACTTGAATTAAAACAGAATGCAGTGATTTGCAAATCTCGTAAAAACACATTTTATTTGTAATAAAAAAACAACATATCAGATGTTTAAACTGAGACATTTTACCATTTCATGAAAAACATGAGCTCACTTTGAATTTGATGGCAGCCACACATCTCAAAAAAGTAGGGACAGGGCGACAAAAGGCTGGAAAAGTAAGTGTTAGCAAAGACAAACATCTGCAGGAACATTTTGTAACTAATTAGGTTAATAGGCACTAGACCAGCAACATGACTGGGTATGAAAGAACCATTTTAGTGAGGTAGAGTCTCTCAGAAGTAAAGATGGGCAAAAACTGTGTCTAAAAATTGTGGAGCAATTTCAGAAAAAATCCCTCGACGAAAAGTGCATAAATTTAGAACATACCACCATCTGTACACAATATTGTCGAAAGATTCAAAGAAATCTCTGTTTACATCGGACAAGGCCAAAGGTCGACGCTAGATGCTTGTGATCTTTGGGCCCTCAGGCAACACTGCATTAAAAACAGCCATGATTCTGTACTGGAAATCACTGTATGGGCTCAGGAATACTTCCAGTAGTCACTGTCCAGTTGACCATGTCATCCACAAATGCAAGGTAAAGCTGTGTCACGCAAAGATGAAGCCATATTTTAAGATGACCCACAAACACTGCTGTCTTTTCTGGGCCAAAGCTCATTTAAAATAGACTGAGGCAAAATGGAAAACTGTTCTGTGGTCAGATTAATCAAAATGTGAAATTCTTTTTTAAACCATGGACACAGTTAAAGAGGAGAGGGACCATCCAGCTTGTTATCAATACACAGTTCAAAAGTCTGCATCTCTGATGGTGTGAGGTTGCATTAGTGCCTATGGCATAGGCAGCTCACACATCTGGCAAAGCCACTATCAATGCTGAAAGTATAGAAGCTTTAGAGCAGTGTTGATTTTTCAACTAAAACTATGACTAGAAATGTTAGTTGACTAGCTTTTTTTCCACATGAAAGACAAGACTTAAACTAGCTAAAAATCGATCTTTGGTGATAAAAACTCAGACACAAAGTAAGTTAAGTTTTCGTCAGTGTGACTTAAACAAGGCTAAAATGTTAGTCCTGGACTGTTGGACCTTCAAAATCCATGATGTTTCTCCACTTTGCATATATTGTATCCCAGTGTTTTAGTATTGATAATGCATTCAAATAACTGTATTACTCATTTTACAATTTTGCTGATTATATTAGTTCAAAGAAAATAAATTCTGGTAATAAAAGTAAAAATTAAAATGAAAAAAACTTTTTGACTGAAACTAAAAAAAATGTTTTTGAGTTTTTGTGGACTAAAACTTCACTTAAGATCTAAATGTTAAAAATGACTAAAATGTGACTGTAACATCTATTTCAGGGAAGGCCTTACATATTCCAGCAAGACAATGCTAAACCACAGACCACAGCCATCACAACAGCATGGCTTCACAGTAGAAGATAACAGGTGCTGAACTGGACTGCAAACTAGCTCAGTGGCTTCTATGTGAGAAAAAGGATGTACCAAGTCCTTTCTTACAATAAAAGGTCAAGTCTTGAAGACAAATAATTTAATTGCATGGTTTACATGTTATTTTGCAAATTGAGGGCAAAAAGAGTGAAGAACAGTGATAGCTAACACTGACCACTATGTGGAGCTGCAGATTTAAACTTTCCATCTTTTCTGAACTGGCCTGACTGCTGTCCAGACCTTTCTCTGGTAGAAAACATTTAGTGCATGAGAAAATGACAAATCTGGTAATATAGACCCAGGACTGTTGAGCAGCTAGAATCCTCCTTCAGACAAGAATGGGACAACTTTCCTCTCCTAAACTCTTGCAGCTGGTCTCCTCACTTCCCAGACATTTACAGACTGGTTAAAAGAAGAGGGGATGCTACACAGTGGTTAAACATGGCCCTGTCTGTACTTTTTTGAGAGGTGTTGCTGCCATCAAATTCGAAATGAGCACATATTTGTGATGAAATGGTAAAATGTCTCACTTTCAACATCTGATATGTTGTTCATGTTCTATTGTAAATGAAATGGAGCGTATAGTTTATGCAGGCCACAGAGTCCAGTGCTGCCATGATTGTGATCATCTGATCTCATGCCAGCTCTCATCAGCTGACGACCAGCTGATTTGCTCTAAGCATGCTACTGGCTACCATGCTTCCTGAATGGAACTACTCTTATCTGGCTACACTCTTCTGCTTTCTCTGCAACCTACACTAGCAACCCTCCTCCGCCCCAGCTCCTCCTTTATCTGCTTATGACTTAATCAATGTCATTCAGTCGTCACTGATGCCTACTCAGCCACACCACCAAACACACATGAATGTTTCTTGACAAAGTGGTCCTGACTGAAATATTGGGTTATGAGACTTGAAAATCATTGCATTCTGTTTTTATTTACATTATAAACAGTGCCCCAACTTTTTTGGAATTGGGGTTCTAGAAATGTCTGTAGCTTTAGATTCCAGGGGTGTAACAATGCATAAATATGAATAACTCAATTCCTGTCAGTTAAAGAAAACTTTATTTGTCCCCAGGGGGATATTGAAGGCATTTAGTGCAGCAGCATTAAGAAATGAAATATGCAGAAATGAGTCAGTAGAAAGTACACTGTAAGCGTAAGTCTATCAAAAACAATTTAGAGTACTACTGAAACCAAACAGCTCATTATTTCTTTCTAAAGCCAGTCTGTGAGGGTGGTTTAGGCCTCCATGTTTAGAGAGTTTGCTTCAGCTGTAAACTAAATATTTACAGGTTGTATCTGCTTTTCCACCAGAGATGACTTTATAAAGCGCCACTCCTCTGAAGTGAACCGTGCTGTGGAGAGGTGGGAATCGATGTAGACAAAACACAGAGCGGTGTGATATGAATATATGAATTCAGCAAACAGCTGCGCTCTCTCATGAAGTAAACTGGCACATTTCCAGACTCACAATAAAACACTGTAGACTCCAGAGGCCTTCTCACCGTCCTGTATGTATTCTCCCTTTCATCTGGCACAAACAGGAACAGCATAGAGACGGATTAAAAACACAAATCTCTCAGGCCTAAATCTGTTCTCTTTATATGATCCCAGGAGAGATGCTTTCTCCAGGTAGGACTGTTTTTTTCTTGCAGATGTTTGCACACTCAATAAGTGCACTTTAATCTTGAAACCAGCCTGTTTCTTTTACATCTACAGTGAAGGTGACAGGTGAAAAAAACTGTCTTTTTCATTTTGAAAGCTTATAAATCCCCCCAATTAGCACAGCAGCAGGTTTTTCTTTTTAAGGCAGGGATATCTCAGAGAAAACTGCTTAGACTTCAGATTTAGGGGATAATTACCATGCTCTTTTTATGAATGGATGGCAGATAGTTTTGCACACATATCTTTATTTTTTTATGTATTGGTGTAGGTGTTCTGCTAGAGCAATATTTAATGCAGATGTAAGTTAAATGAACGCATAATTGCACTGCTGGATTTGGGAATTAGCACAGTAACAAACAAAAAGTAAGAAATATCACCCATGTTTGCATGTTTTATGATGATTAATTGTTGTTGATCTCTATCCAGTCATGTATTCATTAGCGAGTTAGGAAACCACATTTGCTGCTTCTCTCTAGATGAAGCATGGGCTTAATGTAGACTCACTGACCACTTTATTAAGTATACCTCTTGAACTGCAAGCTGTGCCTTTAGGCAGGTAAACATGGTCAAGACGATGTGCTGAGGTGCAAATTGAGTGTCAGAATGGGGAAGAAAGGGGAATCAGGTGACTTTAAATATGCCATTGTTGTTGGTAGCCTGGTAGCAATTAATGTTTTTTATTCTGACCCTACCACTCAAATGTCCCTGCAGGAATAAAGCCCCATAAAATTAGTCAACCTTGTTACAGTCTTCTGTGGTCTAACTTTGTTGAGCATGTGTGAGTTTTAGTTTTTTTCCTGTTCGTAGCTGAAAAGAGTGGTCCTCTGCTGCTGTAGCCCATCCGCTTTAAGGTTTGATGTGCTGTGCGTTCATAGACCTCATCTGCAATGTCAATTTTGGCTTTTTTCTTCTGCTTTTTTGTGTTGTTCCAATGCACATAAATAAAATAAAAATGTGTATACCAAAAACATTTATAGTTGCAACAATTTCTGTGAGAAATGGTGTATTTCTGAAAAAAATTCCAGGGGTGCCAATACTTTCGTCCATGACTGTAGGTGGCTGTAATGCTGGTAACTATTAGCCAACTGCTTTTAAACAACAAATGAAGAAGAGGAAGAAGCAGGCAAAACAAAACACACAAAGAAGAAACAGCTAGTAGTGCAGTAGTAGTGGTGCAGTAGCACTTGAGGAGCAATGCAACTGAGTTTCTTTTTCCTCTCGCCAGTTTCTCCACTGTGTTTTAAAAAGCCTCTGGATGTAAAAGCAGAGAGCGCCGTGAACATTTGTGACGATAATACATTTTAAAGGCCATACCTGGATATACAGAAGTAGAGAACGGCAGCTCTTAGTGAATTTAGATTCTGTTAAAACGTCCAATCCTGTTTTTACATGAGCTGTTGTGCCGTCTGAACATGTGTCATTATTTTTCATGAGTAATACACACTGTAACCAGTGTTCTCTCCCTATACATATCCGCATATAGCCTTCAATATGTTACTTAGCTACAACAATGTGACAGCATCATGGCACACCTGTCAATCATATATAATACCTGAAAGAGGCTCTAAAATGCACAAACTTCATTTTCACAATATTGTTGCATTACTTGATCATTATTAGGAGGTATTAGACTATACATTTATGTGTTGCTTTTTCATTTAGCATCTTTTTACTGTTTATTTTTCTCTATTTTCATGTTTAATACACCACAGTACCAACTATCACAGATGATTCTTACACTAGAAGGATCAAACTATAATCTACATCAGGGGTTCCCTACCCCCACTTTCACTTGAGGTAGTTAAAGCATACCATGTTGCATGAAGCATCATGTAAAAATTGGCCTTTTAGGTAGTTTTTGTACATTTTTCATACATTTGAGCTCAAGACTCAAGTAATAACTGTTTTTATTTTAAACTGGTCTAATTTTTACAATATATATATATTTTTTTTGTGTGTTTTTTTTTTTGGAAAGCATCCTGTACCCCCACTTCGATGTCTTGTGACCCCCCTAGGGGTCAACACCCCCACTTTGGGAACCACTGAGCTACACTACTGTCATGTTAAAAGTAATAAAAGAGGGAAAACTTAGAATTAGGCCTATCAATTTTACTGATGAACCAAACCCATAGCGAACTGTGACCCATAAACTGAGGTACAAACAGAACCGTGACCTCTCTGAACTCTTACCCCCCTACTGAATAGACATTTGTGCAAATACACAGTTGAACAGGTGTAGCTAATAAAGTGGCCAGAGAGGGTATTTTGTTTTTTAGCTGATTGTGTCTACCGTAATTTTCATTTTTCATGCATCATAATAAATCATGTATTTAATATCGTTTTGAGGTCTTTTAATGCTCTTGATGTTGTAGGTTTTCTGTTTTTAGCTCTGTAAATCACATTGAATGACTTTTTATGCCAAATATGCTCTAGAAATAAACCTGCCTTGCCTGAACTGACTTATTTTCCCCGTTTTCATTTTGTGATATTCCCATTGTTGCCAGCAGATGTCAGTAGTGTTCCTCACAACCTGGGTGTTCCTCCATGCACTGAGATCACATTATTGTCATCAAGCTCGTTTCCTCGCACATTTAACATGCTGTATGAATGTTCAGTCACATGCAAGCACAACAAAAGGATTGCCTTTTTAAGCAAGCGCTGTCATGTGTGTAAAAAAACAAATTTAAATGAGGTGGTTTTCTTTGCATATGTGTTTCTGAGTGTGTATGTGTTTGGTAATTTAGTAATTAATGGAGAATGGGTGCAGAACAAAGTGGCTGCAGATACATGTGGCGCTCCAGCTGTGCAGCAGATAAAGAGGCAGATGTGGTAAATGAATCTGCGATGGAGGAGAAGGAGCAGTAGGCAGAGTCTGACAGAGGGAGATTGACAAGCAGGCAAATCGACTGACAATCAGGCAGAGCGGAGCGCACAAACAAACATGAGTACCTGTACTGTATGGATAATGACATGGTTTTAGAGATGAAAGCCGAAACAATGCAGATAGCCCTCACTCGCTGCAGTTACCATGACGACCAACCACCTGAACTTGGAGGTAAGTCCCAGGAGAGGTCTGCAGGAGGGGTGGGAGGCGGGACAGCAGAGGAGACTGTGTCCTGGTTTTACAGTTTGCTAAGTCCTCCATGTATCTCCTCTCTGCACACCAGTCATCCCAGTGTTGTGCAAAAGCGTCTCCACTGGGAATCTGCAAACCACTCTGAGAAAAATCCAATATCAGCCTTCATATGAGCTTTAATTGCTTCTCTTTCCCCTCCTTTAAATGCTTATTTATTAAAACCCTCTTCCTCCTCGTGCTAACCCTGGCCGACTGTCCGCCCCACCCCTCCATGTGCAGCACGTGTAATGGATTCTCTTTGATATGTTTGAACTCGAATTGCCCCGACCTAGAAAGTGATCAGGTGTCCGCTCCGAACCTCAAGGCTGCCGGCTTTTGAAGGCTGTTTAACATGGCGGGTGGTGGCAAAATCCAGCAGAGTTTCTCACTTCCAGGGAATCGGTTTACAACAACTGATTTTTTTTTTAAATGCAAAGCTTACACAGTCAGTTTCAGCGGGAGAACAGACCTCATCAGGAAGTGTGCAGAGGTAGAAAAGACTTTGTTTGGTTTGGTGGCCACAGAGGAAGTCTATTCTGAGACAAGCCGTCTCCAGACTCGTGCTGTGTTTGTCATGAAAAAACATCCTTTAAACCTTCTAGAAAACAACATTTGTGAAGAACATTAGCTTTTTGGGGGAGAGAGTGCTGTTGTATGGACTAACAGCGTTATTTAATGCAGTCTCAAACATGCTAATATTTAGCACAACAGCACAGCCTCAGTTTAGGGATGTCACAATACGGTGAGAAACAAAGGCTGATTCAAATATAGACTAGGATGGGTGGTATTCAATTTTTAATACTGTTACAGCTTGTTAAAGCGGGTTTAAAACTGCTCATCTTTGCTGCTGCAGTGCTGTGATAAAGTACATGCCTCATCCTGATTTTTTTTATTTTTCTGCATATTTGCCACACTTAAATGCTTCATATCATCAAATTTTAATATTAGACAAAAATAAGTGTAAAGACAAAATGCAGTTTTTAATGAGGATTTCATTTATTAAGGGGAAAAAAGCCATCCAAACCTAAGTGGAAAAAGCAACTTCCCCCCTTTTTAAATCTTTAATGGTGATTAACCACCTTTATTTTGGAAAGCTGAGTTGAATTTCACTCAGGCCTGATCATTGCCAGACCTGCTGAATCAAGAAATACCTTAAATAGAACGTGTTTGTCAAAGTGAAGCAGGCTAAAAGATCTCAAAAAGCAACTCATCATGGCACCATCTAAAAAAATTCAAGAACACATAAGAAACAAAGTCATTGACATCTATCAGTCTGGACAGGGTTACAAAGCCATTTGTAAGGCTTCTGGACTCCAGTGAACCACAGTGTGAGCCATCATCCACAAACGGAAAAAACTCTAAACAGTGGTGAACCTTCCCAGGAGTTGCTTGTCAACCAAAATGACTCCAAGAGTATGTCGATGACTCATCCAGGAGGTTGCAAAAAAAACCCAGAACAACACCTAAAGACCTGCAGGCCTCATACGACTCAGTTAAGGTCAGTGTTCATGATTCAATAATAAGAAAAAGACTTGGCAAAAATGGAATCCATGTGAGAGTTCCAAGGCCAAAACCACTGCGGACCAAAATGAACACAAAAGACTTTTGGGAAAATAGTCTGTGGACTGATGAGACATATATCTGGTTACATCTGGCATGTACATCAAACCAACAGTCAAACATGGCGGTGGTAGCGTGATGGTCAAGGGCTGCTTTGCCTAGATCACTTGTTGATATCGAGGAGACCATTGATTCTGCTCTCTGCCAGATAATCCTGATGGAGAATGTCCGGCCATAAGTCCATGACCTCAAGCTCAAGCACACTTGGGTTATGTAGCAGGCCAATGATCTGAAGCACACCAGCAAGTCCACCTCTGAATGGCTTAAAAAAATTAAGGTTTTGGAATGGCCTTACCAAAGTCCAGACATCGATCCGACTGAGATTCTTTGGCACCACCACAAAAAGGCTGGTCACGCTAGAAAACCCTCCAGTGGGGCTGAATTAAAAAAAAAATCTACCAAGAAGAGGGGGCCAAAATTTCTTCACAGTGTTGTGAAAGACTCATTGCAAGTTATTGTGAATGCTTGCTTGTAGCTGTTGCTGCCAAGAGTGTCACAACTAGTTATTAGATTTAGGCGGCAATTCCTTTTTCCCACAGGGGCAGGTAGGTTTGGATGGCTTTTGTCCCCTTATTGAATGTAATCATCATTTAAAAACTGCATTTTGTATTTACTCAGGTTTTCTTTGTCAAATATCACATTGACAGATTAAAAGAATAAAAGAAATAAGGAAGGATGCATACTTTTTCACAGCACTGTACTTCCCATGGCCATTACTGCCTCTTATGTAGTATTTGAATGATCAGTCTAGATGGTTATTTCTGCAAATACTGAATATAATGTTACCATTACAATGGACATCAATGGCCTGGTGCTGTGGACCAGCCCAATTACAGCTGCTTTACCAACCAGCATCAACCTTACTTCTATCTACATCTGCATATGCATCTTTAGTCTTCCTGCATCACAGTATTCACACTTTCTGCTTTCCCCACCTCTTTCTTTCTTCAACTTCCCCTTTTATCATCTTTGTTTTTCTCAATCTCTCATGTCTCTTTCTCTGCAACTTCTTGTCTCATCTTCCTCATTGCCTTTTTTTCTGCCTTTTTCTTTTTTTACATTTTCTCCCTTTCTTTTTCTCCCTCTTCTCTTTTTCCGCATTTGCTTGTTTTTCTTCCTTTTACCATCTCTGTTTTCTCTTTATCTGTATCTCCCTCCTCTTCTTTTTTTCCCTGTATTGTTGACTTCTCTTTTTTCTATGTTCCCTCCTTTCTTCTTACGCCATCTCTTTCTACTCCTTCTGCATCTTCCTCTCCTCTCTCTATGCATCTCCCTCATCTCCATTTTCCCTCTTTCTGCATTCCCCTCCTCTTTTTGCATCCAGCTCTTCTCTCTTTCTGCATCTTGTTCTGCATCCCCCTTTCTCTTTATCTGCCTCTACAGTGCCTATAACAAATATTCACCCCTTTAATGTCAAAGTGAAAACAGATTTCTACAAAGTATTGTCAATTAAACAAAAACATTTAGTTGTTGGTCAATCAATTAAACTGACTACCATTACACCATGAAGACCAAAGAACACTCCAAGCAGGTTATTGAAAAGTATAAGTCTGGGAATGGATTATATAAACAAAAAGTCATTAAACATCCTCTGGAGTCCAGTTAAATCCATCATCAAGAAATTAAAGGAACAAGTAAATCTGGCTAGATCAGGCCTTCCTCTTAAACTGAGTGACTGGCAAGAAGGAGACTAGTGAGAGAAGCACGGTGGTGGCAGCATCATGCTGTGCAGATGCTTCTTGGCAGTTAGCCCTGGAAGGATTGCAAAGGTAGAGAGTAAAATGAATGCAGCAAAATAAGGGATAATCCTGGAGGACAATCTTATTTAGTCTGAAGGAGAAGATTAATTTTCCAGCAAGACAGTGACCCCCTAGCATGCAGCAAAAGCTACACAGAAATGGTTTGAAGACAACAAGGTCAATGTTTTAGAGTGGCTGAGTCAGACCTTAGTCCAATAGAGAATTTGTGGTTGGACTTCTGCATCTCCCTCTTCTCTTTAATTCTACCTGCTCTTCTTCCTTCATTCTACATTTCTCTTTCCCCCTCCTTTTCTCTCTTTCTTAATCTCTCTCAAAACCCATTTCAACCCTAACACAGCTACTGCCACCGGTGTTTAACATGAGTCTGGTTCTGATGGTTTCTGCCAGGCCAGACAGTTTTGTCTGTGCCACTGTAACTTTGCTAAATGTCGGTTGGTGCTGTGCTCATGGTGGATTATTGTTGGGTCTTTGTAAACGACTCTATATCAGCACTTATTTGAATGCATTTTTCCATTTGAATTACTCCAAGTTGACTCTCTCTTTTTTAACAAAGCAATTATAAAAGTGTATCAGACACCGAGGTCAACCTCCAGCCTGTTTTTGTTTATTCTTAACCTCGAGGTGATATTTTGTTAAAGTTAACAACCATCCTATTAGGGCTCCCTCTACTATCTTCACTATAATGATGTGGTAATACATACAGTAAACACTCTTTCACTACATGCTTTACTCCACATCTGCTCTCTGGCTGTGGATATCATGCCAAATGGGAATTTGTATTTCAGACATAGCAATTAATTTCCAGGCTGCACCTTTCGTTATGAAGCTAAATTTTAATTACTCATTTCAGGCCAGTTATGGTTTGAGCCCCGGCACACTAAAGATAATTTGCCTTTTCGTTAATCTAGAAGAGGAGGAGGAGGGGGTTTATAGCAGCTATAGTGGCAAGTGCAGGCGATTTTTGTGACAATCAGACCATAATTATGTGCGAGGATGCAGCCAAGCGCAACATGGCCCGATGTCATTAACTTGCAGCCCACCTCAGACTGAAAGGGGCTGGGGGTTGTCATTATTTTCTATTATTCTGAGAGGAACACAAATCCAAATGAGCACGGATAAAAAAAAAACCTAACTAAGCTTGATGCCACGGGCTTATCCAGCTGTTTGACATTCAGCTGTTAAACCTTGCTGTAGTGAAAAGAGTGGGGTCACAGGGATAATATTGCTTGAAGAACAACGTGAAATTTCATTAGGCCTGCTAATGCCTCCCTGACATTAGTGATAAATCCTCGCCTGCTTGCTAATGGGTGCTAAGGAAGCGGATATCTGCGGCCTGTGGTAACTGTACCATGTCCGATGGCAGGTAGTCGAGGGATTTGGCTCCAATTCAGAGCTGCGTTCAACAGAAACATGTTGCTGCACACAGTATGACACTGTGACAGCACTGCCTTATCAGCACACAGAAGGAATGAGACTTGTACTCAGGCTCCATGCTTACACTCTGCTTTTTTATGACTCTGCTGCACAGAAAACAATAAGACTGGGAATAACTACAGTCCTCACAATGCAGCATTAATACATTACTTTGATAATGATGTAATATTAAAGCTTTTTCAAACATGTGCAACACATCTTTGATTTTTTTTCCAACCACAAATCATGTGTCAGAAGAAACCCTTTCAACATCTTATTCAGTAAGATGAAGTTTTCAGTCTGTTTATCTCACTTTAATCATTCATTCTGCAGCAAAATGACTCAGGCAAACAGTCAGACTCAGAGGTTTTTGATCAGTGCGACTTGTACATAAAGCTCCTAAACCCCTTCAGCAAAATGAGAATAAAATTCTTAAAATCGACTTGAAACAAACACGTAGAAGTAATTCTTTTTAACCCAACTTTCTTCTAATACCTGCTGACCTGGACATCAAAAGATCCTTACAGCCTTCTGGGCTGAAGGCAGTTTTTGTGAGTGTTGTAATCCCAAATCTCCAGGTTCAGATCAGATATCAGATTATTGGGTTGAAGTGTCTGACATGAAGGCTCAATCCAAATTCACCCTACGCTCCTACCACTCAGTCCTCTCCTGAAGTTTGGTCTGGGCTTGTCTATGGAGGGGTAGGATGAAGTAGAGTCCTGCACCAGGTCCAGATGTGTTCAGCTACAGCTAGAAAATATAATTCTATAGTTTCACAGGTACAGGCATGGGTAAAAAACAAAAAACAGAATGTGGGCAGGTGTCAGGTGACAACAACAAGAAAAAGAGAAATTCATAGGCTGTACGACAAAGACTACTGTTATTTTTTTTCTATATAAATAAGCAAATACAGTGACGTATGATCAGAATTAGTGAAGCTTTTTGGTAATTATAGGCATGTTTTTCCTGTTACCTTTTTATTATCTCATTTGCAGATTTGTTCTTCAGCAAATGCATTGTAGGAGCCCGATAGGCACCGGTCCAAGTTTTAGTCTCTTTTACAGTCCTTGTTTTCCCCCATGATTTACTTCAGAAAGTTAAATTTTCATGTTCTCAAAATTCATCTCACACATAGTAAAATATACCAAGACTTTTTTGTTTTAATCTAGATGATTGGCTTGCAGCTCACAAAAGTTAAAAATCCACTCTTTTCCACTACGACTTTTGGCCGTGCCGAGCAGCGCCGAGCCGCGCTCAAATGGCCCTACTCATGAGTAGGGCCAAAGCAGGCCAGCCCCACCTTCAAGTGCGTCGCGCTTACTGATCGCGGACAGAGAGAGAGTTTAATTTTTGCTTTAAAATGATGTGAAGTCATTCAGATCAGACAGTGTAGAAAGACTGAGGACACGCCCTTAAAGGGATACTTTAACATTTTGGCAAATTCGCCCGTTGCCATAATTCCTATAGTCTTGGTAATAGGTTCGTTACCTTTAGTTGTCGGTGCAAGGTATTTTCAGATCGGCACTGCTGAGTTCGGACCTGCTGTGCCAACTCAATGTAAGCAGATGGTATTTTTGCTTTCCTTCATCAAACTCATCAAATACACAATCCAACAACTCCAAAATGCTCTTGTGGATAAGTTGTGACCTGCACATTCACCACGCTATGAAATAATAACATACAATTATGTAACATTATGACACATGAAGCAAATACTCGGAACTATTTCTTGAGTAAACCACTGGGCGGAGTGACACAGTGCAGCAGCCATGTCTGGAGTGTAGTGCTGGCTTTGCATTTAACGTTAAAACATCTCCGTGTCGTAATGTTCCATGATTATTTCATAGTGTGGTGAATGTGCAGGTCACAACTTGTCCACAAGAGCGTTTTGGAGTTGTTGGATTGTGTATCTGATGAATTTGATGAGGGAAAGCCGGAATACCGTCTGCTTACATTGAGTTGGCACAGCAGGTCCGAACTCGGCAGTGCCAATCTAAAAATAGCTTGCACCGACAACTGAAGGTAACGAACCTATTAGTAAGACTAGGAATTATGGCAACGGGCGAATTTGCGAAAATGTTGAAGTATCCCTTCAAGCGGGTAGCTCGGTTGTGGTGGAAAAGCAAATCCCCTGCTGTGCTGGGCTGCCATGCCGAGCCAAGCCGAGCTGTGCCATGTAATGGAAAAGCCCCATATCTCAAAATATTAGAATATTGAGGAAAAGTATAATTTGAAAAGGTTTTCTGAGCAGTCATTCTCTCACTCTTGTTCAGTAAACATAACAGCAATCATGGGGAAGACTGCTGACTTGACTCTTGTCCAGCAGACAATCATTAACACCCTTCACAAGGAGGGTAAGCCACAGAAGGTCACTGCTGGAACAGCAGGCTGTTCTCTGAGGCTGTATCAAAGTAGATCTAAGTTGACTGGAAGGGTAAGAAAAGGAGCACAAGCAACAAGTATGAGCTCAGCCTTCAGAGGATTGTCAAACAAAGCAGATTGAAGAACTTAGGGGAGCTTCATTAGGAGTGGACTGAGGCTGGAGTTAATGGATTAAGAGCCTCCACACACAGACGGGTCCAGGAGATGGGCTGAGAGTGTTGTTTTCTAGTGTCGAGCAAATTCTGAACCACACGTTTTATGAGCTCTCACCAGGAATAAGAAGAAAGATATCTGGACTGCTGCTCAGTGGTCCAAAAAGGACATTTTAAATTCTATTTGTAAATCAAGGTCCTAGAGTCTAGAGGAAGATCAGAATCCAAGAAATGGTCAGTGATGGTTTGGGTGCCATTTTTCTTTTCCAGCAGGACTTGGCACCTGCCCTCAGTGAAGCCAAAACCACTAGAAACTAGTTTTCCTGACCAAAGTATTACTGTGTTTGACTGGCCAGTAAACTGGTCTGACCTGAACCCCATTGAGAGTCTCTGGGGAAATGTCAAGAGGGAGATGAGAGACGCCAGACTCAACAATACAGACGAGCTGAAGGCTGCTTTCTGAACTTCATAAAACCCCAGCAGTGCCACGGACTGATTGGCTCCATGCCACGTTGCATAGATGCAGTAATTTGTGCAAAACGAGCTTCAACCAAGTACTGTGAGAATAAATGAGCATAATTTTCTTAAAGGTCAACATTTCTGTATTATAAATCATTTTTTGGACTGATGTTTTGTGATATTATAATATTTTGAGATAGTGGATTTATGATATTTGTGAGTTGTAATCATCAACATTGGAACAAAAAAGTCTTGAAATGTTTCACCTTGTATGTGATAGAATATATTGGATAAATACATGCCCATTCCTTGCTTCATTTTAGAATAGAATAATTAATCTTGTGGAGTTTTAAGCCTTTGAGATATTTTGTATCACCAGTATTAAACGTACACATCATACATCAGATTTTAGGGAAATTAGTGGGAACTTTTCCACAATCCGCTGTATGGATTCTTCTTTTAAACTGTCTTAAAGACATCTTGAATCCAGAAAAGTCATCCCACAATGATGCTGATGCTGCTCATGCTGCACTCCAGGATTCAGGGGAGGTTGTGTTGTACAGTATTCATGACCGACAGACATTTTGGAATTATGAATAAATATTTCATGGCCTGATGGCCTGAGATCCAGTCTGAAATACTGTTGGCAGTGGATAGCATTCATACCAATACCTCGATGTATCTCCTCCCCTTGAAATGTCAATGTGAAGTGATCTGAGATTTGGTCGATGTTTCCTGAAAGGGAAAACTAAGAAATCGAAACAAGGAGAGGCAGAGTGATTGTCTTACCAATAAGTGCTGATACATATTTTGATGAAGTATTTTTTCAAGGGCAGTCGCAGCAGATCTGTAAAGAGGAGGGGGTGCGTCTGATGTCTCTCTTATTCTGAGCTCCTGGTGGGCTTTTCCTTCTGCTTTGCTGGTCATCTCTTTCACTTAGGAGGAGTATCTCAGACGGAAAGGGCTCACCTCCTCCAGCACCCTGCAGAGCTGCCGCTGTGGAAACACCAGTCTGCAGAGGTGGAGCCGGGTGTCTGATATCACTGACATGTATCATAACAGGAGTCTGAGGCTGTCTATTACCCGGCCCTCGGGGCTTACCTCGCCTTGTCATCTCTCTGAAGCATTTCTTCTCTTTCCTCTGTTTCCTCCGCTCCTCTAACCGGAGCCACAGAGGAGTAAAAAACGCCAGACTGCCGACTAGAGCTGAATGAAGAACACATGGAGAGGCTTTGGAATTATTGGTTTAATTAGACCTACTGGGAGTCTGGCTTAAATGATTTTACCAGAGTGAATATTTCTAATGCACAGGTGTGGGGAGGCCAATGAAGCATGTATTCACCTAAAAGCACAGTTTTAGATCTGCTGTTCAGGTTCACTGAGTACCTACCCTCTATGTGTAGAGGACTCAGGAGAACATTGTTATCCTTTTCAACTATTAATGGAGCATCAGTTCCCTAATAAAGAATAAATGGGCCATTTCAGTGCTGACTCATGCTGGACATGGGTTAAGAGCTTGCAGTCTGGACATGAACCTAATAGGGCTGTCATGAGTAGGGGTTTCCTGTTATGGATTCCAGTTGCAAGTCTGGTTCTACTTATCCATTCTGGATCTTACTTTTGGTTTTGGTTTTGACATGATTTTTGTGTTTTTAATGATTAAGGGCAGTGTTTCCCAACCATTTTTTTTGGAACCAGTGGTTAAGGGGAGAATATTTCAAGTAAAATAAATTGTGCACATTAGGCCATAGATGGAATTAATCTGCAATTTTATGCTGCCATGTCATTTTTGGCCAAAGAGGCATTATACTTTTTTGCTGTTGGTCCAGCAGACTGAGTCCACCATTTATTGATATCTTCAGGACACTTTTAGGGGTCTTTTTCAAACTTAGCACATGTGACTGCTTTAAAGGGGTTTCTTTAAAACTTGCACAAAAGTACCATCTGACTCGAGACTGAACTGATCTGATTTTGGATGTCATAGGCCAAAGGTAAAGGTCATAGGCCATGTTATTGTCTTGCTCCTGATTGAAAATCTCAAGAATGCTTTGTGGGATTTTTTTCAAGGTTTGCACAAATGTTCATTCTGACTAAATGGCTGACTGATTAGATTTTGGAGGTCATAGATGAAAAGTCAAGGCCATTATCACTTATCTTTGCCCCTGGCTCCAGAATTAGAATCAGAATCAAGTTCTATTATTATGACTACTATTATTATTATTATAAATTTGTTTATTTGTAATGGGACCATCCATCCATCCATCCATTTTCTTCCTCTCATCCAGGGTCAGGTTGTGTTGGCAGCAGGCTAAGCAAGTCAACCTGGACATCACTTGCGCAACATTTTCCAACTCCTCCTGGGGGATTCCAAGGCGTTCCCAGGCCAGATGAGATATATAATCCCTCCAGTGAAATTTTGGTCTACTGGGGTCTCCTTCCAGTTGGACGTGCCCAGAAGACCTCCACAGGGAGGCGACCAGGAGGCATCCTATTTAGATGCCCGAACCACCTCAACTGGCTCTTTTTGACTCGAAGGAGCAGCGGCTGTACTTCGAGATTCTTCCGGATGTCCGAGCTCCTCCCCTTATCTCTATGAGAGTTTTGCCTTCTGGCTCAGCTCCCTCTTCACCACAACGGTGCGGTACAATATCTGCAATACCGCAGATTCTGCACCAATCCGCCTGTCGATCTCACGGTCCCTTTTACCCTCACTTGTGAACAAGACCCCGAGGTACTTGAGCTCCTTCACTTGAGGCAAAGACACCCTCCCTACCTTGAGGGAGCAACCAACCGTTTTCCGGCAGAGAACCATGGCTTCAGACTTGGAGGTGCTAACCCTCATTCCGACCGCTTCGCACTTAGCCACAAACCGCCCCATTGCCTGCTGGAGGTCTCCAACTGAAGAGGCCAACAGAACTACATCAATTTTTGAATTTCAGCATTGAGCTTGATTTGGGCTAGCTTTTATTGGCCATCGAGCTAGATTTATCACCCAGACCTGCTAACCCTGGACGGCCCCTCAACCTCTGAGCTACATGGTAGAGATGGACGCATGAAGAGGGTCAAGTGTGCTCAGTGTCACAGATATTGACGCAGACTAGCAGGGAAAGAGGGAGGGGGAGCAATCGTGCAGTAGGTAAAGTACAAAACAATCATGCCTATTGTGAAAGCACTCTAAGGCTTAAAGATTCCTGGGAGAGGCCGCCTACCTTCAAAACTCTTTGTGTCCCCACCAACACTGAAGCCAAACCTTCATCCTAGACTGTAGCTGAGACAACAAAGACGTGTGCACATCGTTATAAATTACAGATGAGGTGAGGTTTCCAGTCGAGGCAGAGCTTTAGTTATCTGCCATACGGGATCATAAAAGGATTGTGAATCTCTGTGAGTTCATTATTAGAGAGTCTGCAGTCATAATCTGCCCTTTGATCAAGACATGCTACTTGCTGCTTCACATAAATCCCCAAACCTCAGGGCGTTTGGCTTAAAAAACAATAATATCAATATTGGAGATATCAATACTGACCTCAGGTCAAATCTGAGTTTCAACTCAAGGATTCGAAGATGCACAAAGACGAAAATACTCACATTTATTTTTATGGTGTGAGATTATTCATTGAAGATATGGATCTCAGGTCTGGAGGAGATAAAGCTGCTGCTGAAAACAGCCTCCTCACACCTCTCATCATTTATTAATTCATATAAAATGCGTCAGAAAACGTGCTCTCAAACGCACTGTTTTGACAGTCTTTGCCGTCCCTTGAGACAAAAATAGTGGTGATGACTTTTAAACCCTTTAGTTTATTTATGTGGTTATATTTAGGTATACCGCCTGATATGTAGACTTCAGGCAGCTCTAATGCTGCTCTATTTTAGGTGATTGGACACTCAAACCAATCTTTAAGTAGTTTTTCTCTCTTAAAAGCTTTGTTTTGCTCAGATTGTTCAAGCAAATCAGACCTAAAGACAGGATGAAGAGCGTTTAAAAGAGCTGATGAGATATCGGCTTTCTGTGAAAGGCATGCATGTTGATTGGCTGCTTAGTCTCGATGCCGCCTGTGACCTTTTCAGTCAATCACAGAAGAATATGGGGAGGCCCTACATGATGCTTTGGGATGTATTGACTGTTTTCAGCAGATGGTAAGAGCCATTTCAAGTCCCGGTGGAGGCTGAGAAGCCCTGCAACACCCTTTGTCCCCCCCACACACACTCACACAAACACACTTCAGGGCTGACGCGATAAAATCAATCTTGCAGTGACAGTGCTTCCCATCGAAGCTAGGGGCCTAAATTTATTGTTCTAAATTAGGATCTGACCCAACACCTCCCTCTCAGAGGGCAGAGAAGTAGTACAATTTGGAAAAGCAAAAATCAGGCACTAGTAACTGAAAAATAAAAAAGTTACCCACAGGGTCTGAAGGAAATGTTATCCAGGCTGATGTGAGAGAATGCCTCTGCTGCCTGAAAATAGAAAATCCATTCATATCCAAGAAAAAGCCCAAGTGTTTTTCAAACTTGGAGACAAAAGTTTCTTGATTTAATGTTAATGATAGATGCTGTATATTTGTCTACACTGGTTGTAAAGAGCAGACTGAGCTCTGAAGAAAAAAAAAATAGTTTCCAAGTCCAAAAATGTAGAAATTTATGACAGAAAATATAGAACAGCAAAATGTCTCCTTTAAATGGTTAGCTTAGCATTAAATCTTCATAAATTTAAAGTACTCTGATTAAAAAGATTAAACAATAGAAAAGTTCAAATGCAGTTGTTTTCTATTAGTTATGGATGAACAGTTAGGAGTCCTTGGAAAGCAAAAATCATGTTTTTTTTTCTCAAATTACTCAAGATATGTAGAAACAAACTGCTGTGAGGAGAAGAAAACAGAACTTGTGGGACCATGTGGGGCTGTAACACCCTCAAATGCACTGTAGTAAACCACAAATGTAACACAGATCTGGGACTGTGAATGCAATAATCCCACTAATGTAAAAGCAGCATTTATATTTGTAGCCTTCTTACAACTGCCAGTAGTTTCCAGTCAACTTATGCTCAAGGTACATCAAAAACAGAATCAAGGGGATTTTTTGTTCACTTTTAAACAGGAAATTTTTTTCCTGAGTCTTAAAACACTGTTAGAGCCATGAATCTTAGCACAACAATTCTGAATGAGAAAAGTAGAGGTTTGATATCAATTCTGGAAAAACCCAAGGGATTCTTCTTGAATAAGCCCTCCTAAAGGGTTTAACCGTGCCAAATATAAGTAATTTTACAGTTCATAGAGAGCTGAAAAACACATTTTTTAACTCTATTTTTTGCCTATTATAGCAAGTTGCTTAATTATATATCACTGTATAGACACATTTTGGTCCATTCTGCTAAAATTCATGGCTGAAAATATTACTTCCTGTTTCATGGCAAACAAAATTTGCCATGACTATGCTTTTTGATGAGCTTAAGCTGACTTGAACCCACTGCTGTTATGTTTACAGGGACTCAGTGACACATATGAGCCTTACATGAATTTTTCTGTCCCCCATATACTACAACATAAAACAGTGGTTCTCAACAGGTGAACCCCCCCTCAGGCCAATCAGGGACTTTTGAGGAGAAGGAGGCGCTAGCTATGGATGGGGTTTAGTTGAACATTGTACATATAAATCTTTGACAGCTTGCTTGTGTCTTTTTGGCAGTTTTGTTTAATACAAGTAATGTTGGCTCCAAGGAAAAATAGTTGGGACCCACTGTCCTAGATGATTAAATGAAGTGGGCTTTGTCTCTCTCAAAGCAGCGTCATTAGTCCCTGCTCTGTGCTAGCATCGTTGAGCTCCAGTTCAATCAAGTATCTGACAACAGTCACCTTCCCTTTCCACTAAATTCATCATAATTAGAGTCTCTGCTTCTTTTTATCAAGTGAGACTTTTATTTTAAGAAAAATATCAGGAAATGGACAGTATTCAGAAGCAAATTAACGACTCAGACAAACACAGGAGTATAACTGCATAGACAAGGAAATACTGGGAAGCCTGCAGTCTTAAAATGCAGGATGAGAAAATTAAATTCAGACTTTTTAGTACAAAATTATTTGCCTGTCATGACATGAATGTAATTGTGACTCCGGTAGCTCAAACAGAGAGCTACACAGATTTTAAATATTGAGCTTTTAAGACGTTGCAGCTGAGATGGTCTGTATGATCCATTTATAATGAGACATCTGGAGCAAATGTTGTGACACACAGGTTAAGTGTATTTAGTAAAGCTTATTTCTCATCATTTTGCTCATTTTTTAAATACAGAATCAGTTTCCTTGATGCACACATGCCAAAGCAGAAAACTGTGATCTTAGAGGGCTCTTAGAGGGGTACCATTCCATGCCTCCTCAAAATCTACAATTTGTTTTCTGTTATCAATATACTCAACAAGCTGGAAAATAAACTACTTTTTAAATAGCAGCAGTCGGTGTCCATCTAATCTATTGTGGTGGTTAAAGTGATTTCTAAATACTGCAATAAAGACAAAACTAACACCAAAGATGTAAGCAGTGAACTCTTTAAGCTTCAGAAGCTTCTATGTCTTATAAAGAATCTGAAGGAAGTTTAAATTGGTAGCAATGTTTGCACATTTTCTTGGTGATTTTTCTGGGTAGTTTTATACCTGTGTCACAGAAAAATTGACAGTTTTAAAAATTAAAGGTTCTCATTTACTAATAAAAACCTGCACTACTGAGACAAATTTGTTATGAGCAGTTAACCAATGATCCTCCTGGTCAACTTTCTTATCTTTGATACCAATCCAGTTTGACACCAGTGTCACATTATTAAAACTCTATTCTTTACTGTGAGCGTGTGCTTTGTCACTGTCTCTTCACCCTCAACCATGCTGACTTCTTTACAAAATAAAAGATGTTTCCACATCTGGGTCCCTCCTCATCATAGGGTCAGATTTTCAGAGTCTACTCTCAAAGTGCAGTCTACATCTCATGCTCAAGGATATAAGAAACATACATACTCAAACTGAGTCTTTCTTTGGTTTAAAACCACTTTATACAAGCACTTGCAGGCATGGACCTGCAGGCTTATGAGTGCAGCTGGTGGCAGTAGGGATGGGAATGGATAAAAGTTGATTATTGATGACTTCCTGTACATTTTCTTCTTGGAAACAGTAGGCGATAGCTTTTTACTCTTGCCATTGCTATGAGCTTCCAATATGACTAAATCCCACCCAAAGCTATTGCCTCGTTCTCCTCAGTTGACCCTGATTGGTAGGACCGTTCTCAGACTTGGCTTAATCGATTTAAATTCAAACTTTGCAAGATGGATCTGCTGACTACAGATATGGAATCTGCTCTGCAAGGATAACGATAGTAAACGTGAAGCATAAAGTTCCATGGAGGTCAGAAATGGAGGAGCAGCTTGTTGATTTTAGGCTAAAACAAGAGTGTTGAATCAACATGGTGAGTAAAAATGTGAACAAAAACTTTTAATAAAAGCCTTTAGCCTCAATAAAGTCAGATATGCTGAACGTACGGGTCCACAAATGTTTACAGTCTTTAAATGGTGTCAGTATGGGCTCTGCTAAATAGGAAACACGTTATAGATTACTGTACCAACAAACTGTTTGTGTGCCAATTAAAGTTTTGGTCTTTGCCAGACAAAAGATGCCCGAAAGCAACAAACCGAGTTCGATTCTGCGTGACAAGGTGCACGGATGATGCCAGAAGTCCGGGGCTCATCTCAGTCAGCCGAGCGTGAAGGGTGCGAGTGTTAATAAACCACCAGAAACAGTGAGGAGGAAAAAAACACAGGCTGGGTGAATGCAGGAATGATTTATAAGAAGGAATGGTGGGTAATGGTTTGGGGGTAAACAACAGTGTCCCTCTGGCCTGGTCTGCATTTCATACAACTGTGATGAAGCTGTCATCAGCACGCACCACTCTGGTAATCTAATCCTCCAGGGGACGCTTTCTTTTAATTTGGATGTCAGAGGAAAATGATGGACTTTTATTGTTTGTTTTCAGAGAGAGTGTGTGCGCTTGTGCGTGGTTGTGAGAGCTCTGGTATATCCATACTCGTCTCTGTTTGTCCGTATTTTCAAGTGCTCATGAATATTTGATTAATGCCAAGGAAAACCCTTCACCTGAAAAGACTTAAGTCCTCAGAAGTTAAGAATGAATCTGGGCACACATTTCATTTTGAATTCATGCACAAACTGAGCTCTCAGGAGTATGTTTTTCCTCATCTTCATTAACCTTTCACATGCATCAGTGCATGAAGGACTCTTAAAGCATCATAACCCTTTTGACTTCCTTTATTGAAGTTGCTGAGATCCAACCACTTTGGTATTTTTCCCCTCACAGTTACTCCTTTGATTTTCAGTTCATAACTAGAAAAACTGATCAAGGGTAAAAGTTGTGTGAAGTCAACATTTGTAACATAGGGAAGCTTTCCATTTAATGATGCTCAAAGAATAAAGAAAGTGGATAAAGTATAAAATAAGACATACATGTTAAGGCAACTTTAAAATTCAATTTAAGCAAAATATATAAAAATCATGAAAAACCCCACAATGCATCAGGGGTGTAATGGTTCACAAATGTCAGGGTTCAGTTCGTACCTCAGTTTCAGGTCACGGTTTGGTGTGGGTTCAGTTTAATGGTAGATGAGGAACATAAACGCTGGTCAGGAGGGTCACTTCTGTTCTGGGCTGTCCTCTGGACTCTATTGAGGAAGTTGGATGGAGGAAGATGTTGGCTAAGCTCACATCCATCATGGACAACCCCTCCAACCCTCTGCATGACACTGTTGGGGCCCTGAGCAGCTCCTTCAGCCAAAGACTGTTACACCCACCCTGCAAGATGGGACGCTGATTCAGATCTTTCATTCCAACAGCAATCACAGTTTTTAACACCATCATGTGAAATCTCACCACACCTCCTATACATTAGGGTATGAGTGTGTGTTTAGTATATCTCACTAACTGCACGTTAGATTATTAAAACTTTTATTTATCAGATGTGTAATGTTACATGTAACACTTGTGACCTGTTACCTGTGGTTGGGCTATCCGGTCGACGTCTGCAGGATAGCCCAGACTAACAAGAGACCTAAGTCAGAGTCTGAAGAGCCAGAACAGGGGACATCAGACCCAGAAGGTCCATCTGAACTGTTTGGGCCTGGTTGGAAAGTGACAGGACCGATCAGCGACAAGGGGCAGTACTTTTGGGCGTGGCGGAGTCGTGACGTAAGCAAGCAGCAACCAGAGGCCGGTGCAATTATGGCGGAAGAGCTTAGCGTGGATGCTGCTGAAGTGTCAGTTTTATCAGAACTTGACAACATTTCTTTGTTAAAAGAAGAACAAAGAACAGTAGTGAGTTGTTTTCTTTTCAAAAACCACAAAAGGGCGCACCTCGGTAGTGGCTACGTCACGTGTTTTGTTGCTCTGATTGGCCCGTAAAGATGTGACAGACAGAACATCCAATCACCGTCTGAGTTTTTTTTTCAGAGGCTCTGCCCTTTCCCAAATGCTGTCCATGAGTGGTTTACCAGATGGATGTGTGAAACACATCCATCTGGCATGTCAGGTTACCGTTGAAAATCTTTTTATTCTTTTTTAATCACTTTTTTTCCAATAGTTTTTGCTGCTGGGGGCTAAAGCTAGCTTTGATTTTGTACCCCACAATGGATTGTGACTGGGCTGTGACAACCAATGGCAGGCTGTTCTGTTGTTGTGTCATACTTGGTCAAACCATGCCATTACACTGGAGACAGCCTGAATAGCTCATAATGCAGAGAAAAAGAGGCAGAGAGCCTGCTAAGTGGCCCTCTGTGTCACTGCAGACTGGAACTACTTTTTAGAAATGGCACAGATAACACAAAGAAGTGCATGGACTATTTTTGTGAAAATATGAATATTTTATAATATTTTTTAACTTTTTAGTCCCCAAGAGATGGGGGAACAAGTTTATGCAGAATGAGTCCTAGTCATTATTTTAATTATATGCCACACATAAATCTTTGAGTTTTATTTTCCCGTCAGTTTTTTCTTTTGTCTTTATAGTCTTATTGCTTTTTTGAAAATCAAGTGAAATCACAGCAGCACACATTTTCTTTAAACCCATGTTGCCCTGTAAAAGGATGTTTAAGGGCTCATTCACACCAGAGCTGTTTGGTCCGCTTGAAACAAACTCTGGTCCGTTTTCCTGGATGGTCCAGTTCGTTTGGAGTGGTGTGAAAGCTCACACGAACTCTGCAGTTCATTTGAGGTGTGAGAGAAAAAGCGGACCAACTTGTGAACCAAAGGCAGGAAGTGGAATAAAGTGTAACGATATACGGATTTATATGTAATTTAATACACTCAAATACATGTCAGTACCTCGCTTGGTGTCTGTGTAGCCGTAGCAACACGTCGTCTGTGCTTTTTTATTCGTCTCATGTTAAGAACGACATGTTGGACAGCTCACTGTCTTGCTGGCTGCTCATAACGCCCCAATGCAAGAGCAGAAACCCCAAGACAGCGTAATTCGGTGTTTTTCATTGTTTATGTGGAAAAAACGACCGGCGGAAGGAGCTGGATTTCCCCGTTCCGTCTTCTTCTACGCCGGCTTTTCTTCTTGGTCGCCGTTTGTTTGTGACAGCAGCGCCCCTAACAGGCAGAGGTTGTAGGTGTTCAGTCTTGGTCCATTTGGCCAAGAGCAGTGTGAATGCAAACCAATGTTGTACTTTCCATTCCAAAACGGACCGAGTCCCCCAGACTATTAGGTGTGAAAACGACCTAAAGCTTGTCTGTGCACCGCAGACAAGCTCAGAGGGTTAAGAGTTAGTTTACCTGACTTGTAGCTTTGGTTTCAGCTACAGAGGGATGTGATTTTTACTGTTTAATAGGCTGCATGCATGTCTACAAAACATGTAATCCCTGCAGCACTCTCTAGCAAAAAACTGAATGTCAGGGGTAACAGGGAATCATAGGGGTGGATGGGAAAACTATAGTTTTCATTTTGAAATAATAGTTGCGTGAAATCTTTGATTTATTATATATTATTGAATGTTTTAATTGTTGCTTGCAGCTGTGTGAATAAGAAACTTTGATAAACCCAGTGCTGTAGGACTGAAGTAGAATTAAAATCAAACCTTCCCCTGAAGATTAACTATACATAAAAACAAACAAACATGATACTGAGCTGTGAGATTTTAATCCACCAGTGGTGATTTGGGAATATTTTGTTATCTTATCCATCTACCTTTTTAATAGAAAGAAACCACGGATTAAATAAAACGATCAATGTTTTAAAAAAGGTTTTATTCACAAAAAGCTGTGGGTTTAGTGCGTAGGAACATGAGGAGTCAGAGCTGTGAAAAAGACCAAATAAAATCAAATATACACTCTGTGCAGAGCAGCTCAACAGGAGTCTGGCTCTGATACACAGGCGAGTCCCAAAGTGATGAATAGATGTGACAGTATCATCGTCTTCATCAGAGGAGCTTCATATCCTTTCAAAACAAGATGTGTCACAAACAGCATTTCATTAAAACGCCTTATTTCTGTCCCTCAAATCAAAATCAACACTCTTTGATACAAGAGCACACTGTAAAGTAAAGTCAGCGCAGCGTTTCAGCGCATAAATAACACACATTTATCTGGAAAGTATTGTGTGTAATCATGTGCAGCCTATGTCCTAGAAGACAAACCCACAGAAGGAGCTGGTGCTTCTTCATACAGCTTTAATGTTGTTATTAAAGCTTCCCTGGAAGGCGCACATATCGACCTGAGCATGGACTCCTTCACAGACCAGTGCACTCTGCCGTCCCGCCCCGCTAGTGCCATCAAATCAATCAACCTTTCTAATTAACTGCATCCAAATAAGGCAGCATCTTCAGTGCCTCTAAAAAGAACCCCTTTTCCACATCACCTCCTGCACACACAGGATGTTCTGTGTGCCCTGAGCTCAATGCTATTTCTGCTGCACTGTCTCTATCATTACACTCAGTGAAATCCCCCCCTTTGAACATTTTTCAAAGAGACCAACAACAACTTTAACCTCAGAGCAATTAAAACCCCTAAAATTGTTGCTAATTTACTCGACTCCACCTCTTTGTATTGATCATTTATTTTATATCAGTGCTTCACTGCATACCCCAACAAATGAGGGCTGTAATGATCCCATAAGGATTAATTACTCAATACTACAGGCTGTTAATGAAATTTTGCATATAGGCCTTGTTCAATCCATATGAGGGCATAATGTACACTATATGGACAAATGTATTTGGCCACAACCGTTAATTATTGAATTCAGGTGTTCCAATAAAACGTGCTGCCACGGGTGAATAAAATTCCACTGTCAACTGGAAGTGATATTATTAGAAAGTGGAAACATTTAGGAACAACGGCAACTCAGCCACAAAGCAGAAGACCAGTAAAAATCCCAGAGGTCAATGACTGCTAAGGCGCATGGTATGTAAAAGTCACCAATGCGCCGCTGATTCCACATCTGAAGAGTTCTGGACTTTCACTGGCATTAACATATTCATGGAGTTAGTTCCTATGGCCAAGCAGCTGCATGCAGGCCTCACATCACCAAGTCCATTGCCAAGCATTGGATAGAATGGTGTAAAGCACACCAACACTGGACTGTGGAGCAGTGGAAATGTGTTCTGTGGAGTGATGAATCAGCCTTCTCTGTTTGGTCTGTTTGGTGGATGCCATGAGAATGGTACCTGCCTGCCAACTGTGAAGTTTGGTGGAGGGGGGATAATAGTATGTGGCTGTTTTTCAGGTTTCAGGCTAGGCCTCATCTCCACTGAAGGCCAGTCTTAATGCTTCAGCATACCAAGACATTTTGGACAGTGCTATGCTTCCAATTTTGTGGCAACAGTTCTATTCCAACATGACTGTGCTCTGGTGCACAATGCAAGGACTATAAAGACATGGTTTGATGAGTTTGATGAGAACTTGAAGGACCCACACAGAGCCCTGACCTCATCCCCATTGAGCACCTTTGGGATGAACTGGAATGGAAATTGTGAGCCAGGCCTTCTCTTCCAACATCAGTGCCTGACCTCATAAATGCTCTACAAAATGAATGGGCACAAATTCCCACAGAAACAAAATCTTAAAAGCATCATAAAAATGAATTCAAGAACAAATGAGAAACAAAGTCACCATCTGAAAAGGGTTAAACAGCCATTTCGACTTAGGGAACCATGGTGAGATCCATTATCAACAAATGGAGAAAACTTGGAACAGGGGTGAACCTTCCCAAGAGTGCGTGGCCTACTAATATTTCTCCAAGAGCGCATCAACGACTCATCCAGGAGGTCACAAAAGAACCCAGAACAACATCTAAAGATCTGCAGACCTCAATTGGCACAGTTAAGGTCAGTGTTCATGACTCAACCATAAGAAAGAGACTGGGCAAAAATTGCATCCATGGGAGAGTTCCAAGGCCAAAACCACTGTTGACCAAAATGAACACAAAGATTTGTCCCACATTTTCCAGAAAACATCTTGATGATCCTCAAGACTTTGGGGAAAATATTATGTGGACTGATGAAACAAAAGTTGCATTCCTGCCACATCTGGAGTAAAAATAACACAGCATTTCTTTCAAAGAACATCATAGAGTCAAACATGATGGTAGCAGTGTTACTGTCTGGGGCTGCTTTGCTGCTTCAGGACCTGGACGACTTGCTGTAACTGATGGAACCATGAATTCTGCTCTCTGCCAGAAAATCCTGAACGTCAGCTCATGACCTCAAGCATGAGCGTACTTGGGTTACGAGGCAGGACAATGATCCAAAACACACAGGCAAGTCCAACTCTGAATGGCTTAAAAAGCAAAACAAAGTGAAGGTTTTGGAGTGGCCTAATCTGATAGAGATGCTGTGGCATGACCTTAAACAGGCCATTCATACTGGAAAACCTTCCAATGAGACTTAATTAAAACTATTCCGCAAAGAAGGGTGGGCCAAAAATCATTACTTACTTTTTCACTAAGAGCCAGTTAGGTTTAGACAGCATTTTTCCCTCAATAAATAAAATAATCATTGGAAAAATACATTTTTTGTTTTTACTCAGGTTGTCTTTGTCTAATACTAAAATTTGTCTGATGACCTGAAACATTTAAGTGTGACAAATTAAAAAAAATTAAGATGGGGAAAAGTGTTTTTTTTCACAACACTGTTAATGCATTAAATCTTTATTTTAAACTGATATCTTAATATTTTTAACAACTTTTTACGTATCTGATGATTTTTTTCCTTTTTGTAAATCAGAGTTATGACCACGGCTTTATGCATATGACCGAGCCATGGTCAATCAGGAAGCCTTATCCTAAACACAGAAGTATTTATCTTATCACTTGGTCGACTTTTGTAATAACTGATTTACTAGTCAGTTGCTTCAATAATCTTTAGCTACAGCTTTATGAAAACATCTTAAAGATATGGGCCGTGTGAGCTACAGTGGATGTATATGTGATGGAGTGTCTCTTTGAGGGCTGATAAAACAGGAAGCTTTGAAAGGAACAGCTGCTCAACAGTAAAAAATCAGACCCTTCCAGCCAATTCTCTCTCTGTCTTTTTTGCTCATGTACTTCAATGCTCTCCCCCTTTCTCTCCTCCTCTCTCTTCACTCGTGCTGCTGCAGAGTGATGCTCCTCTCTGGGACGCCCCCCGGGCGCTTGGAGGAGCTCCAGATGTGCTCCTCCAGAGCTGTGGACCGCAGCTTCTCTGGCATTTTTCCATTCATTCAAGTCCTGTTCACTTCATTTATAATCAGTGCACATTTCAAACGCAATCTGGAAATCAGCTCCCCGTCCATCCCCTCTCTCCCTCTCTCTTTCTGGGTTCCGGTATTAATTGAAAATGCACACTGTAATCAGATCAGCTGAATAAAGATGAGTGGCTTAAAGATGGGAGATATGAGTGACAATTCACATGGCTCTGCATGAGAAATGAGATAATGGGGATGTGGGTTTGATCAGTGGATGAGCTGCTAATGGACTGTTTTTGGAGGCTGTTAGGCTGCTCCCCCATGCTGTCTGAAACCATAAAGTCTCTTACTCTGAAATTTATTGCTAGAAAAAAATATGTTCAGGATAATACCAGTAAGAATTTTCACGTGATAAAGAAGTTTCATATCCTGATATCAGTGATTTGTGGAGCAAAGATGCATGATGCACCAGCATATCGATATCCACAGAAAACTCATGCAGGTAGGATGTGGCAGATGGTAGGAGTTTGGCTCTCATTGTAATAGCCACCATTGTACAGGTGAGGTCAAAGGTGAGGTATGACTCATCCATATTTTCTTCTGCTGTGGAGTCATCGTGAGCCCTAAACATACTTGGAAGTTGTCTCACAAAATATGCTGGCTGTGAAAAACAGAGTACATGGTTTTCATTTAGCCTCGCCAAGCCACCGGTCAGTGCTTCAGGCCCTCTAGGAGTCAAGGCCCTCACTGTGGGAATCACTGGCAATACTTCAAGAGGGAGCTTCTTTACTCTCAAGAGACCTGAGCTATTGTTGGGATTGATTTTCAATTTTTCCCACTTATTTGGGATGAGTAGGACCTGAGAAGTCAAAACATCAGCCTTGTCCTTGGACAAGAATTTCTTGGAAATTGTCCTTTCCAAAATCCACACAAATTCTCTGAAATTTCAAATTACTTCAAATTAGGGCTGAATGATTAAGGGAAATGCATTCTTCCTGCAATATTGCAATTGCAATGTGATATGCCATTATTGTTTAAGTTCCTCATCGTATGTATTTCTCAAAAAACAAGCAATACATTATTCTATATCATAAAAATCACAGTATCTGGTAAATTAAACTTAGGCTGAACAATTTTGAAAATTTCAGTTGGGATTATTTTGACATGTACTGCAAATTAGATATAAATTGTTGTATTGTGTCTGTAATATTTTCATTGAAATGAACATACAAAAGCAAACTATTCTAGAAAAAAAGACAAATGTTTGCATGATGTGTTAACTAGAACTTCACTGCCTCAAAAAATATACTAAACTGGTATTTTGAAATAACAAATACTGCACCTTCTGGGATTTGAAAATTGCAGGAAATATCATGATTTCATCTAAATTTGGATTAATTGCCCAACCTTACTACTTTATTTTGAAGTATCCCTTTAAAAAGTACCCCAAATTTCTTCAGATATTCCCCAAATGTTTCAGTGAAACTTTATCATGAAGCCTTAGTTTTCCAGTGAAAATCTCCCACAAAAATTCATCTAAATTGCTGAAAATTGTCAAGGAATTTTCCAAATTTCAAAGCAAATTCCCCCCAAATTTCTTAGCAAATCCCCAACATGAAAGTTATAAACATACCCCCTAAATTTCCAATAAAATACTTTAAAATTTCCTAGAAAATTCCCCAAAATATTAAATGAGCATATTTTCCTACATTTCAACCAAATAATTTAAACTTCTTTGGGCATTTCAATTTACAGTTTTCTCAAAAAGTCTAACAACAGAAATTAGAACTTTAGTGGTTGGGCTGTTAGGCTGATCCAAAGTTCGGTTGAGACAGCAATCTCAATATGGAGGCCACTGTGGATTGGCTCCAAAAGCACTTTGAGTCCGCCTATTGTAAGCAGACGGCTGACGTCACAGAGGCTTTGTGCAATATTTACTACAGTCTATGCAGTCATCCTGCTGCTGTTGTATTTGAGAATCTGTTCCTTTCTCCTTCGCAGTCTATCTGTTGTTTCAGTGTGACCCCTAAACCCTCCTCCACCCCAGCCACCTCCATTATAATGCATTGGTGTCCAGGTCCATCCTGCATCCCTTCATTGCCACCTCCAAGCCTCCCACTCCTTCCCTCACCACCGACACCAGAGTCTAGACTCCATAAGGGGGGTATCCTATCCTGCTGTCGCCCTCACATCCTCTCAGGTACATGAAGAAATCACATTGGAGTCTATTCCCCAAAGAAATTTCCATTTTCAAACATTTCCAGCAAAAAGAGGCAGAGTGGACATTGTTTGGGCATAGTACCTGGCTCCTCTTCTCTTTTTTAATAAGAGAAGACCTTAACATTCGACCTTTGACCCTTACTATCTAATGAGACATTTGTGCAAAGTTTGAAGAAAATCCCTCGAGGCGTTCTTGAGATAACTTGTTGAAAAGAATTCTCCTAACGTATGCACATATGGACCATCCTAAAACATCTCTCCAGCCTCTGCTATCAGCACAGCACTGAAATGAGAGTTAATTAACTAAACCCTGGCAGCAGCTTACTATTATTTATTGGCCAATTAATAAGCAGGTTGTTTTCCTGATCAGTCAATTAATCATTTGGTTCAGAAAATAGGTCAAAACTATAAGGGAAAAAGAAGAAAAGGGCTGGAAACCAAGCTAATAGTTTCAAATGTTCTACATTTTCTGACCCATCAATTAGTCTGTGATTAGCATTCATTAGTCATTAAACTATATCAGTGAATTAATTAGTGATTTGGAAACTGCTTATGTACTGAAAAAGATTCACTTTTAATTTGTAATGATGGGTAGAAATATGTCATTCTGTGTAATTATGCCCCAAACTGTCCTTTTTATGGAGGAATGAAGGAGTTTTATCCATTTAGAAGATAAAAATAACTGGAATGAAGTCAAATAAATGGGTCTAAAATAGAATTCAGGTAAAATATATCAGGTAATGAGCCATTCAGCTTCTATGATCACAGTCCCGAATCCTGTAATGGCTTGTTACAATAATTTCCCCTCATGCTTTCTCCTTCTTGATACCATTTAGACTCTGACTGTGCCAAATTATCCTCACCTGCCAAAATATCAACGAGGATTGAAGGAAATAGTACCAGGTAGAAGCCAAATAGACTCACTGGGCTGTAACCCAAACTGTTCCAGTCCCATTACCCAGGGTGCTATTTTGAAAAAGAACCTGTAAATGATACTACGGTGAACAAGAACATGGCTGATTAATAAAACAAAATAACATGTAATGTAGATAAACCTTAATGCTGTCTGGGCTTCACAGAAAGGGGATAAATCTCTAAAGAGCTGTTTAACACTGTAAGGAATCTAAGCTCAAAGCTACGGCATCACCTGGGGTTTGAATGTTTGATACTGTAATTGGCTGCTTGATAATGTAAGGGTTGCTTTAATTAATGCTGGAGTCAGGGCAGATGTTGCTGAATAAAAGCTGCACAGGGAGGACTCCTGTAACAAACATAATACCTCTACGCACGTGCACTAATTAAAAAACATCAGGATCCAGAGTCAGGCATGGAGAATCATCTTCAGCTGCTTGTGCATGTCCATTAAAGAGCTTCTCAGAGGGAACACTTAGATATGCTTTAGATTATGTTTAATATTTAATGCAGCTATTATCTTTTATTGACACAGGACCAGGGGCATTGTCAGGATTTCTGCAGCCCATGAGGAGATATCACTTTGGGCCCCTCCACCACAGTCTGAGCCATCTGCAGAATAGCTGCAAAAATACTTCCATTACACAAATTACCCAATAAAAGCTAAAAATTAATAAGTTTTCTTCTTCAGTACTTTTAATATTGTGCAGTCCTCTATTTTAATGGTTGACAGTAGTAGATACTGAAGCTTCGAAGAAACATCTCCACTTTAAAATAGTAGTTTCAAAGTCATTCTAATAGTAAGAGAATAATGTTTAACTATGGAGTGCCTGGGTTGCCCTCTACATAAGTACTATATAATGATTCAACAGTGATTCATAAATCAACCTTCAGCTAAGAAGAAGCCAGTTAGCCTGCTTTGGTGCTGTTTGGTGCAATGGCTGAAATATAGAGGAGGATTGAAGGTATGAAGACAATAATAGGGTGATCAAGCAAGAAGTGGGACTCAGAACAACAGCTGTTGACAGAGCATACATCCTTGAAGATTTTACTCAGCACTGATTGCAACTTTACATTTGGCTGTAGCATTACTGGTATCGTTGATGTCTAATGTTTTGCAGTTTTACCAAAGAAGGTCATCCAACTCAAGATGGGACTCAGGCTTGCATACAATTAAACTAATACATAATTCTTATGCAAATGCTGGTATGCAATAAATTACCCTCTCCAGTAAAGCCATTTAGCCATAAACTAGACACAGACAGGATCAGATTTGCACAAAATCTGGTGAGATTACTGTACCTTGTCAGTTGTCATGGTTCTTTGGCTTCTTGCAATTTCTTTGACGAATTCACAATCTTTGTCAGCACCATGCATGCTTTACAACAGTGCAGTTCAACCCAAAGACTTTTTGGTGGGCTCCAACGTGCCCTAGACGGAAATCCTTTTTTCACTGCTGTTCATTTTTTAGGACATGACCTTCAAAGGAGAATGAGACAATCAAACGTCCCCCTTGCACACTGTGTTGCACACATATGTTGACATCCTATCTGAATCAAACCTTTGATGATGTCAAAGACTAGAAAATATATTTCAAAAAATAACATTCTCAGACCCTGCCATTGTTTTTTTCACATGGCTAACCATGAAATATGCTATATGGACACAAGCATTCGAATGCCTGACCATTACACCAACAGGGACTGTAATGACAATGTATTCAAATTAGGGCTGTCAAAATAGACGCGTTAATACGGATTAATCCATCATCATGGTTAATCTGATTAAAAATTTTAACGCAATTAATCCATCTACAGCAGAATGACTCAAAATCCCTGCAATGTCTCTGGCAACACATTTCGGGCAGTTCGTCCAAGTAGGGTTTCCGTTGAGCATGCTGCTGCGCATGCACAAATGGGCTGTAGATCCGGTAGTGACTAACCAACTCAATATGGAGGACGTTTAACTGCACGTTGGCCCTCTTGATGGGAAATTTGAGCACAAAAAACCCCAAGGCGGAACAGTCGACTGACATAAAGTATTATGCACATTCTGCAGGAAGTAGTTTGTCTTTTCACCAAAGCACTTCCAGCTTAAAATACCACATTAATGCGAAGCATATATTTGTCGGGGATTCTGTTAGCACTTTGGCTAACGCATCACCAAGCTTGCGACAAACCACCCTCACAGAACGCCAAATTTAAAAGGGAGACTATGAATAAAAGTGAAATATTTTTCATCAAATTGATCTGTATTGTTTCGAAATTTGACATTACCAGCTGCATACTGGGTGCCAAACATGTCTGGCCCAGCTATATTTCTTGATTTAAAAATTTGGCCCAGTTGAATTTGTAATTGAATAGCCCTGGCATATATATTCCCGTCTTTCTTGAGTCTGCTTGCTTATGCAAAATAAAACGCAATAATATAGGTTAAAAGTTAATGATATTTAATCATGATTAATCTAAATTAATCCACAGCAACCCTGTGATTAATCTGATTAAAAAAAAATATTATTTGAGAGTGCTAATTCAAATACATAAACTTTAGTATAGAGTTAGCCCCTTTTTGCGGCTATAACAACCTCAACTCTTCTCGGAAGGCTTTCCAAAAGATTTTGGAGTTTTTTGTAGGAGTTTGTGCTCATTCATCCTGTAGAGCATTTATGAGATCAGTCACTGATGCTGGATGAGAAAGCCTGGCTCACAATCTCCCTTCCAGTTCATCCCAAAAGTGCTTGACGGGGTTACAGAGCTGTATGCGGGCAAGTCAAGTTGTTCACACCAAACTCTTTAAACTATTCCTTTATAGTTCTTGCTTTGCCTTCCCCAAACTGTTTCTTTGTATGCTAAAGCATTAAGATTGGCCTTCACTGGAGATAAGATAAGGTAAGATAAGATAAGATAAGGTGAGATGAGATCAGATGAGGTAAGATAAGATAAGATAAGATAAGATAAGATAAGATAAGATAAGATAAGATAAGATAAGATAAGATAAGATAAGATGAGATGAGATGAGATGAGATGAGATGAGATGAGATGAGATGAGATAAGGTAAGGTAAGATAAGATAAGATAAGATGAGATAGGATCAGATAAGATAAGATAAGATAAGATAAGATAAGATAAGATAAGATAAGATGAGATGAGATGACATAGGATAAGATAAGATTAGATAAGATAAGATAAGATAAGATAAGATAAGATAAGATAAGATTAGATAAGACTTTATTGATCTCCAGAGGGGAAATTCTGGCACTGCAGCAACACAACAGTTGGTTAAAATACAATTGGGTTGAACGATATAACTAAATAAAGCTAAATAAAGAACTAAATAAGAGACATAAGATATATTCTATTCACATCCATTGCAGTCAATAGTAATTAAAGTCACACATGTTTGTGTAAAGAGACATGGTACGCTTATTAGCAACAAATTATATACAGATAAGAGTTATGCCATGAACATGAGGTAGTGCAAAAGAGGCCTAGCCCAAACCCTAAAAAACAGCCCCACACCATTATCCCTCCTCCACCAAACTTCACAGTTGACACTCTGAAGTCAGGCAGGTAACATTCTCCCGGCAGTCACCAAACCCAGACTCACTCATCTGACCGCCAGAGAATTGTGATTTGCCATTCCACTGAACATGCTTCCACCGCTCCACAGTTCAGCATTTGGTTGCTTTACACCACTCCATCCAATGCTTGACACTGGACTTGGTGATGTGAGGCTTGTATGCAGCTGCTTGGCCATGGAAACCTATTCATGGAGCTTCTGCTGCACAGTTTTTGTGCTTACATTAATACTGGTGGAAGATCAGAACTGCTCAGCTGTGGAATCAGCAGAGCTTTGGAGACTTAGCAGTTGTTGACCCCACTCTGTGGTCTTCTGTTTCATGGCTAAGTTGCTGTGGTTCCTAAACTCTTCCACTTTCTGATAATATCACTTACAGTTGACTGTGGGATGTCCAGCAGGGATAAAATTTCACTAACCATCTTATTGCAAAGGTGGCATCCATGACAGTACCATGCTTGAAGCCCCTGAGCTCTTCAGAATGACTCATTTTGTATTACAAATTTTTGCAAATGGAGACTGCATGGCTAGGTTTTATTCACCTATGGCAACGGGTCTGATTGAAACACCTGAATTCAAGTATTAACAGGTGTGGCCAAATACTTTTGCCCATATCATCTATTTTAAAATGATGCCACTGATTCTCTGAGGAAAGCAGAACTCAACATTCAGAACCTAGCAACAATAAACGCTGTTGAAAAGTGCTCAAACGCTAAAGTTGTGGTCACTGCCAGCATCTGTGCATACAGGACCTTACACTGATATGACAAAAGTTAAAACATCTGCTGCTGACGTTGGTTCATGCTGCATTTTTTTTTTCTGAGTGGCCAGTTTTGTAAAGAGGATTGATATCGGCCAATACTGATGCTAAAGCAATGCATCTGTGCATTCTACTGAAGACAAGACATTACCTAATACTGGATGCTGAGGTCTTTAGTCTTTTTTTTTTTTGCTGTTCTGTTGACATTTCACAGTTTTACTAGAAGTCCTTTGGAATATTCTAGCCTCATGGCAACTTGTAGTAACTTAAGCTCTGTTTTTTACCCTTAAAACAGACTGAATTTAACAGTAATGAATTTGATTATATTTGGTTTTTTTCTTTTTTGCATTTGATTGTCTTTAAAGCATTTTAAAGGTTTTTTTGTGTTTGTTTTTCCATTTTAAGTTTGAAGAATGAGTGAAGACTTACTGTAGTCACTATGATGGTTATGATTCAGAGAAAAATCCAAACAAAAACTGCACATTTCTTTAAGGGTCCCTTCTCCTATTGGGGCCCTTGGCTGTCAGATCCATTTTTACCCTCATTGCGACACCCAAGCACCAGACCGGTGTAACAGCAGCGCTGCACAAAAAGAGTAATGATACTGTATGTGCTCATTTTCACTGCAGATGGATGTTCACTTGTGGAGTTTAATGATTTTTCAACTGCTGGTCCATTCCCACTAGACTTGGCTGTAACTTTTGCTCTTATGTAAGTTCCTTTCTGTGCCGTGCTGTAAGTATATTTAGCCTTTTTCAAGCTTGAGAGAAATAGCATACATTATTTAATTTCTTGATGGTTTAACACTCCTCAGATTGGCAGGAAGACAGATATTCGTTTTCCATCTCTTGTAAGGGAGATACAATTTAACAGAGAACATATGCATTATTCATTGTTAAAGCCACATCCTCTGAGTGGATCATGCCTTGCGGGGGAAGACTGTTTATTTTTTATTGAAATAATCTCTCTGTAGGAGAAAAGTTGCCCATGTGAGAAATCAGATTTTCTGGCGATGCACCAGAGTGCAGAGGAGGATGGATAGAGGTGGAGAGCGGAAACGTTAGGAACAAGGATTGCTTTTGTGATCCGACAAGACAGATGTCCCTTATTGCAACAGCTGACGGCTAATTGCCGCCTCTGAAAGCACTTTGCAATCATTATCCCGACTACCTGATCTTCTGATGGCACTTGCCTTGTGAGTGATCCTTTACATGAAGGCTGCAGCCCGTCTTTTGCCTAATAAGCTAATTCCACACATTGCCTCTCTTATTCCCTGTAAAGTTTCACTGCTAGGCCAGAATTTGTTTGTGAGTGTATTCATGTGCATGTTGCCTCTAGTGTGGGTGTAAACAATGTGCACAACAGAGTTGCCATACCTAATGTGCTTGTTAGCCATCCCGGACTCCCCTGAGGCCTGCTTCCCGATCCTAGGACTTATTCATGGTACGGTTTTAACAAGCACTGTCGATGTGAGGCCATTGAGAGCTCGCTAGATTGCAGTCAATGGCAATTTTATGTGCCACACAGAGTGCAAATGAGCTCTGCAAATATTACCGGGGCCCTCAATCTATGTCAGCGACAGGAGGAAGTTTCAGGAGCCATGGCCACGGGCTGCAGGTAGAAGATATTATTGTACTGTGAGCAGCTGGTTCAGAGGAAATTTCACCACCTTTACCTGCACTCTCTTTGTAAATCACTGTTGGAATTTTATAACTTCTTTTTTTTGCTGCGTCTATTAGGATAAATTATTAGCAAGAGATATCCCCTTGTACAAGATGTACCTTTGATATCATAAAAGTACTTTCTTTGTTATTTAGGTTAAAAAGCAGAAGGATAAAGGCCCACCTTTGCTGCACTTTTTTGCCTGCTCTTGGATTGGTTGAAAATAAAACAAAACAAAACTACATTTCATAGAATAAACACTGTATTTCCATATTTTCAACCATGAATGTCATAGCACCATAAGACTTTGTAAAACCCACTTACACTGGATTAGTTGAAAGTTTGGGGCAAACTAACCAACAAACCTGATGGATCAGCTAGATGTCAAGTCTGTCATAAGGCATGACCATCTTACAAAGCTTCAATCTGAAATCCTTCTTTCTAGCCAAAGAATGAATCCACTAATGAGTGCCACTTGAGGAGAAAGAGGCTGATACTAAAGCCATAGATTAGTTAAAGCAACCGCATGTCTGTAAACACAATGGCCAGTGAAGAGATTGGTGTGGATGCAACTATAGTGGCAGTTTGGGGAACATTTCTTCATTTAAAGAAGAGTCAAGAACTGTCTTTTTCTTACCAGCTTCAAAAAGAGTTTGTTAAACCAACTGGCTCCACTGATATTAAACCACAATGCTCTCTTGGGCATTAGTGGTCAGTTCCTGGGGGGGTAGGAGGCGCTTTATCCCCCACCTTATATAACCTTTTTGGTACAGTCAAAACTTCACAAAGGGCTTGCATATCCAGCTTTGAATTGGCTGGTGTTGCTGCAGTATTTTACCTTGTGTTTTGCACAGCTTGTGTGCTGCATGACTGGTATCCATTCTCAACATTAAATAATGCTGAAATAATCCAGTGTCTTTGCTTTTAGCCTCACTGGTAGCAGATAAAAAGTCTAGGTCCAGGTTATCAGTAGTGTTGTTTTGGATCTAAAGCGTGCCCTTCATCTTGCAGTTTTGCATCTGCTTCCATCTGTTGTCTTTTTCCATAACTGCATCATGGGGGTTTTGTATTTTTAAACTGCCGTCACAGCATTTGTGGCCATGTCAGTTCTGTACAGTTTTTATCAATACACATGTCAGCAACAAGCATGTGACAATATACTGCCATATCAATTTTTGAGCACAGGCCTGGTACATACATATTTGCTGCATCAGACTCTGGCATGGAACAGAGTAACCGATGTGAACCCAGACCAGCGAGGGAGAGCTGAGAGATCACGCTCCGCCATGGTGTGTAACAATTGTGCAAAATGTGCATACACCTTAAATAGGACATATATTACCTTACAGTTTATGTGTAGCTATACTTTGCATCAGTTTATACCAGCACTGAAGGTAGTTACCAGCATGTCCTGTTTTGTGACTGAAAACAGGAACTCTGTCTTCAGACGGAGGAAGAATGTGTGACCGATGGAAAGTGAGTATCAAGTTAACATGTCTGTCTGATATCAGGGATGAGATTTGTATAAATCATTTAATCTAAACTCACAATCTCGACTCAGCAAGAACAGAATGAGTCTATACCAGAATGAGTCTATACTCAGCAAGAACAGAATGAGTCTATACCAGCACTGAAGGTAGTTACCAGCATGTCCTGTTTTGTGACTGAAAACAGGAACTCTGTCTTCAGACGGAGGAAGAATGTGTGACCGATGGAAAGTGAGTATCAAGTTAACATGTCTGTCTGATATCAGGGATGAGATTTGTATAAATCATTTAATCTAAACTCACAATCTCGACTCAGCAAGAACAGAATGAGTCTCGTTTCCCAAAATGTATTCTTTCCGCTGTTCAGGATCATAAAAAGACAAAGCAGAATCACAAAACGTCTCTGCCTAACAAATTCTTTAATAAGCATGCACAACAGCAGCAGCAGCAGAGTATCAGCTTCTGTTTACTCCTCAGTTGACACCTGAACTCTCTGCCCCTTCAGAGATGTCTCATTTTCTTCCATGTAATTATGCTTAAGCATTACCAGTACAGTAACAATTGCAAAGTCAACAATGGTCAAGAAAAAGGAAATATTTTCCTTTTTTTCAAACAGATGCATTAACATTGAAGACCTGTAAAACTGAACGCTGATGTAATTACTGTAAAATTGGGTGAAGAAGTCACAGTTTATAAAATTATTATTAGTTTTAGGCTTTAAAAGTAAAGCTACATTGTCCATCCTATTGTAGCCTAATACTTAGTAAGATGCCAACACTCACCTTTACCTCAAAGTCTACTTTTGCTTGGATGCTTGTTTTTCTTTACAAAGAAAGCCTCTCTTGTTGCAGCTCTTATCCAGGATGTGAAACAGCCCCTGTGGCTGAACCAGTCTCTGGGGGCGTGCATGCCAATCAAGCTACGCTCCCACGCGTTAACATCCTCATCAAAATAGCGGTCCTTGTACCAGGATCTAACAAGGTAGCGATGCAGGAAAGTGGATCAGACTATTTGTTCCAATTTTTGCTAACAGCCTCTAATAAAGTGGCATTTGTCTTTTTTTAACACTACGGTCAGCGGCTGGTCAGTGCGTAAAAATCTGAGACACTTACTGATTATGTCAGCATCTAATAAATCAGATGCGCTGACTTCTCTCATCAGCTGTTTAAATGAAGGGAGAAATGTGATCAAGTTTTTAAACTTACTGCTGTGCAATTAAAGTTGCAGGGTGATTGTGGTTCATCGTACTGTATATCTAAGGTAAGAGGGTATTTGTTTCAAGAGGTTTTGCATCATGTTAGCCTAGTATTCCATCAGAGACTTCCTGCTGCAGTCTTATAGCTTCATTCCTCACTGAACCTGCTGAGCCTGCACATGTGAGTAGGCAAAGGTAGAATGATTAGTATCCCACTAGGGTGTGTGTGTTATGTAGCAAAAACTTGTCAGACTGCTTCCTTTCATTGCTTTTGTTATAGTCTATCTTTGACTCTCACAGCAGCATAGTAAGACAACATAGTATACGATATGATAACTTAAAAAATCATTCAGATATATACGAAGGTAACATCACATCCTTCATTAGACATAAGACGAGTACAAGAGGATTAAAAGGAGATAAAAGAGAACGACTAAGTACATTTAAAATAGAGGATGTAAGATGGCAACAGAAGGAAACAACACAGTCTCGCAACACAGCGAGAGCAAAAACTCAGGGAAAAATAAACGTAAAAAATCAGAGCAGAATAGGAGCTCTGTAAAATCAAACAGGAAGGGAAGAGCATAATGTGGACATAGAGGAAAAAATAACAAAAATGAAAATGACACAAGTAGATCTTGAATGAGAGTTACAGTAGAAGATTATAAAATCTAAAATATAACGGAGTCAGGGAAAAATAATGATTCCTATGATAATATTCCAAAAGATATGAAATAATGGGTAGATAGAGGCCACAATAGGCAGAAAGTGGCAAAAATTAGAAAAAAAGTGGAAGAAATGGGCAGAAAAGGTGGTGAAATAGGGTTAAAAAGTGTCAGAAACTGGTCTACAGTGGCACATTTGTTCAAAATGGCAATAATTGGTGGGTAAAAGTGATGAAAACTGGTTAAAATTTGGCAAAAGTGGTTTAAAGGGGCAAAAATTGGTTAAAAAAGGCAAAAATATGCACAAATTGTGCAAAATTGATGGGTAGTGGTAAATAATAGTGGCAAAATTTGCAGGGGAAAGTGTTTACAAATAAATACTTTCAACATTAGGGCCCAATAATAGCTTGAGATGCTGTCCAACTCCAAAATGAAGTAACTGTGGCTAGGATGCTAGCAACAATGTAACTGATAAAGCATGCATTCTAGGGGTGTTAGAAAATATAGATACATTGATATATCGTGATATTTTGCGGCGCAATACTGTATCGATATTTTAAAACATAGTATTGATATTCTATAATAAATAATTTGCTTTGTTGGTGCAGTAGTTTGTGGTTTAGTTTCACCCCCTGACCGCTAGTTGGCAGTAGGTACCGCCAGCAAGCAGTTGACTCTTCTCCTCTGCTTAGACAACGAGATCATGCAAGACTTCTGGTCTGAGCAAGCCGGTTGCTCATGCCTACCCAGCAGAGCAGCTTCTGCTGCATTCGTAGTGGATGTGTGGACTTGTGGCTTCCAAAACATTAAAGATGGTCGAGACTTATACGGGAGTCAACTTATTTGTAAGATATGCCACATCAGAGTGAAATACTTGGACAACACAACCAATCTGAGCATTGGCCCATCACATCATGCCCTCCTCACAACACAGTCCATCAGTCCTTAAAGCTGGACATGAGGATCAGTCTTCCTCCACAAGCACCTTGTCATTACACATCGCCTTGCTCATGGTATTGCAGTATACTGCAGTATATTGATATAGACACCACTGTATCATGATACATATCGTATTGCCAGATTCTTGCCAGTACACACCCCTAATGAATGCATTGACATCAATAAATCACAGCTGGGGTGGGCCTATCCTTTGGGTTTGGCTGGGGCACAGCCACATCTGTAGGCGGGCCTGTGTGCAGAATTACCACAGATTTTTAAAGCATTACTTTGATTTCAGCATAAATTTAACCATATGACTATGTTTTTTATTTTGCATTTACCTAATTCCTTGCATACATTTTCTTAAAAATGGGTAAATATTTAGTTTGAAGTCATTCAAAAATATTTGTTTTCTCTCAGTGTCTCCTGACCCCCACGTTGGTAAGCACTGCAATAAGTGACTTGTGTCCAAGAAGAAAATCATTGTTGTTATGAAGAAAGATGGCACTAGTAAGAGATACACAGCAGTATGGAGCTTCATGAAAGAAATGAATCACCATGAAAGCAGGAAAGCTTTCCTCCCCCTGGTATGCCCTCCTAAAAGTGCGCCTTTTACATGCAACTTGTGCTCTGACTTTTGCAATCATTTTCTTTGGAAAACAGTGTTAAAAATACGAAGACTTAATGTTTCTGAATGATGTGTCCTTTTATCTTTAAGGTCCATTAGCAGGTAAAAAGCTCTCAACATGTCATGACTTCCACTTTGTTATTCCTGCATGTCCATAAATAACTTGTACCTTGTATGCTGCTGAATTATGAAGGAGGACATGATTTGGCTTAGCAGCTCTCCCGAATAAAACCATGTTCTTCTGCCTTAAATATGACAATGAAATAAGCAGAGCGAAAGTGTGAGGGTACAAAATATATCAAGAATCAAGCAGAATATGGAAGGAGGGCATGTGAAAGAGGAGACCTCTGAGAGGAGGGGGCAAAAAGAAACCCACTTCATGAATTAACAAACCCGTGGTAATGGAGTCTGAGGTCTCATTGCTATTTGTGATGGAGGCAGCCATGCATTCACTCTCTACTTATTAGGAGGGAATGGGGAGACACAGTTCTTTTGATTAATACTCCCTTCCTTTGCGCCGTGGGTGGGGGGTGGAGGAGACGAGCAAGGAGGAGAAAAAATAAAAGAAGAAGAAGAAGAAGGAAGATAAGATTACCACAAAGAAACAAAACATTATAAATCTATACCTGGAAACTAACTGAGTCATGCAGGAGGACAATAATGGAGATTTAGCAGCTGGCCAGATTATCAGCACAAGGCTGAGAGAGCTACACAATGGCTTATAGTTCTCTTTGACTAAATATAACCTGCTAAGGTACACTTGATTTCTGCAGAAGCACTGATTTAGAGTACATACAGTACCTTTTAGAGAGCACTTACAACATTAAGATGACACATTAAGGACACTCAAAGGATGAAACACATCATGAAAGATGAAATGCATGCAGATAAAATAAAAGAGCTACATTTTTAGATCCAGGCCTACACGTTTCTCTTTTTACAATATATCCAAATGTTGAATCCAAGCCTTGTAAACTTGCAAAAAGTGCTATAAATTCAACTCTGACCTAAGAAGGATCTATACATGACCTTAGGTTACATGAGACAAAACAGATCCAACTTTGGGAAAGTAAAACAGAAGAAAGAGGCTTGACAAGCAGGACATGTATTCCCATTAAATTGGCTTTAAAAACCAAACAAATAACTGGACCAGCCTGATGACAGACATGGAATCTGGCCAGTCCATTTGCTTTGCAAAGTTAATAGTCTGGTCTAAGGTTAAGAAAACACACACACAAAAATAATGATAATAATAATAATCTTTAATGTCAAAATTAAAACAGATTTCTACAAAGTATGTCAATAAAATGAAAATATGTAAGGTAAAACAGGTCACTGCATAAATATTAACCACCTTTAAAGTGACTGACCTCATTCAACAGAGGTCCAACCAATCAGTGCTAGTAGTCTCGCTATTATTGAAATGAGGATCACCATTACACCATGAGGTCAAAAGAACACTCCAAGCAATTCAGAGAAAAGGTTATTGTTTTTTGGATATTTATCACACATGTTTTGAATCATCAAACCATTTTTAATATCTCACATGGACAACCCAAGTAAATACAAAATGCAGTTTCTAAATGATGATTTCATTTACTAAGGGAAACAAAATTCAAACCTATCTGGCCCTATGTGAAAAAGTAACACCCCCCCCCCCCCCCCCCGTGTTAAATCATGAGTTAACTGTGATTAACCACAGTTCTTGGAAAGCTGAGTTCAATTTCCCTGGCCACACTCATTCCTGATTACCTCCAGATTTGTTGAATCCAGAAATCCCTTAAATAAAACCTGAAGTAGGCTACAAGATCTCAAAATGAAACACATCATGCCATGATCCAAAGAAAGTCAAGAACAAATGAGAAACAAAGTGATTGAAATCTATCCATTTGGAAAAGGTAACAAAGCCATTTCCAAGGCTTTTGGACTCCAGCGAACCATGGTCAGAGCCATTATCCACAAATGGAGAAAACTGGGAACTGTGGTGAGCTCACCTGGACACAGAGACAGACGACTACAACAGCACAGCTGGTCTGAGGACGAACAGAGCAGCAATGAAAGAGTTATGGTGTGAGGCAGTGACCGCTATAGATTAGTTTTTTTAACGTTCCTCTAATGTATCAAGAGTATCAATGTTGCAAGAGTGGATGTCTGGGAGATAAAAATGTAACAGGTCAAAATGTCCAGCAGAAAACATGCCAATGACCAGATATGTAAATACTGAATACTTGCATATTATATTTTGTGTAACCTAGAGGATGTTGCAAGAATCCTTTAATATAAACTCAAAGTGCCCTAATCTTACTACACCTACTGTCCTGCGGTGCTGGGGTTGTTTATCTCCTCAGACAGCAAGTACATGGCTTATCAAGTTGCGTACGCATGCAAGATGATGATGCGAATGACGTCAAACCAAGCCTGTCTCTGAGTGTGCTCAGCACTGCTGGAAACTATGCAGGGAAAGTTTGACCAGAACGTTCTCGGAAGGCAGAATTTGAATCTAAGTGAGGTATTCCTGGTTAACCAAAGAATTGGTATCATCAGTGGTATGGAATTATTTTGAGTTAGTCATCATTGCAAGTAATGAAGAGGCTGAAACAAAGGGAACTACATAGCTGAGCGGCTGAAACACTGATGTAGCAGCAGAGAGAGAAAGGCCTACACTGAGCAGAGTGTAGTGGACTTCGATAAATCTACCTATGACCAATCCTTAGATAAAGTCTGATTGTAGTTAACACAGAATCACGTCATGCAGGACGGCAATGACCGCTTGGAGCTGATAGCGAAGGCTCCATCTGTCTTCCCTGTAGCTGGCTGTTACTGCTCGGGGTGTCCTGGCTAATTAGCAGAAGCAACCTTGGATAAGCCATCAATGAGAGGAGGACTGGGCCGGACTATCTGCTGTGGAGCTTTTTTTTTTTTTTCCGGGACTAGTCCAAATAAACCAGGAGGGTTGGATTTACTGCTTTAGCAGAGGTTACAGTTATATAATCATGAGGACTGATATTGGACAACTGACAGTTAGACTCTTTTTTCATTTGAAATGTGAGTTCTAACTCGGTGTCCAGTTAACAGAGCACTTTTGTTATGTGTTATGTGTTTGGATGCTTCGTTGTTGTCACTGGAGGATGGTATTTAGCTGTTGTAAGCTGCTAAGTTATGGTAGCGCCCAATGTGCTAACAGGCTAATGGTGCTAACGGTGCTAACTGTTGTTGTTTATGAGTTTAACGTGGGCATATATTGTATGACCGACTGTGTGTGTAAGCAAAAGCTTGCAGCTTTCATTTTGATACTTTAAACCACTTACACAGTGAAAAATAAGAGAACGTCTTCGTGCAGCATTTCCAGGGTCTAATCATGTGTATGTGTCTACCAGTTTTTAATAACAGGGTAATAATTACTCAAGTTTACTGTCGGCTTGGTTTCTACTGTCTCAGTTTTGGGTCAGGTTTGGAAATAAAAAATTGTCCTCAGTCCCGTTTAGCGCAGACATGTATGTGTCACAGAATTTCAGATTTATGTGTTTTGCTGCTGTTATTGCAGCAAAAAAATGTTAAAAAGCAAATGTCCGGTAGTTGTTCTAAATGGCCGGAATTCTTGAGGACTGCCGGTCATTTTGACTGGGGAGAAAAAAGTCTAGCGGAAACTCTGCCATGCTTCCAGTTACAGAAAAATCTTCAGCCTAGACGTCCTGCACAGTCAGTGCCTTGACCAAAAATAAAGCTTTAATATTTTTCTGATGACTATGACTCAGCAGGGATATTGCATGTTATGATTGAATTTGCTGGGTTGATAGCTTCCTTAAAGCCACTCAAAGATACCAGGCCCAAATCTTTAAGGCCTAATATGATTAAAAAGAGACGTTATGAGTTGACCTCTAGGGCAACAGTCATTGAGATGTTTTTCAAAACTAGAATGTGCAGCTTAATCTGGCCACGGGGTGTGGTTTTAACTTGAAGAGGCCTGGTTTTGTGTGACATCACTACAAACACAGCTGAGGACCTTTATAAGTCACGTTGCCTTCAGGTAGCATAGCAAATGCAAGAATTAGGAGTCAACAGTGTCTTTGTTCTTCCATGGTTTCCCCTTTAAGGTTTCTCTTACAGCCCATGGTATCAAAATGCCTGACAGCTTTGTGAGAGTCGATTATGCTTTCCCACAAAAAGACCCTGACAGGCTTTTATTTCAGTAATGGCTGTAACTACACTGTTTTTTTTTTCTCTATTTCTGGACCATTACAGTCCTGAACATGAATGTATTGTTGCAAAGATGAGCTGCTTACATCTCATCTGTGTCTGCCTGTATTACAGTCGACTGACTGCACAGGTTGCTGTTTTTCCTTTGGTATTAGCGGCTGTCTGCTTCAGACCTTTGGCTGCTTGACCACAATATATCTGAAGCACGCTATTTTTTATTTACTCAGTTACTTATTAATTACACTGATTAGAAAAACACTGAATAAAAGGAATGATATGTCATAGGCCTAGGCGATATGGCCTAAAAATCATATCATGGTATTTTTTTTGCCTTTGACACTAACGGTATTATATCATGGTATAAAAAATTAAGAAGGGATAATGCTTTTCAATCCAACTGCAAGTGTTATTAACCCCCTTCTCCCCTTAAAACAAGTCTTATAAGATGAAGAGCTGCAGCGCTGGGCTTTGAGACCAGCCAAATCAGCATGCAGCTTTTGTTAAAGCCCCAGGCAGGCTGACCAAGACGGCACACTGACTGCGGTACAGCCGTCAAACTTTGAGAGGAAAGAACGCGTGTTTATGCCTGCTAACCGGGCTTAGTTTCAATGGCAAGAGAGGGTGACATTTGGTTAGTTACCTGACGACACGTCATACTAGAGCTAAACGTGCCTAGACTGGACACAGCCTGAGCTGTCCGTCACAAATCAGTCGCTTCGCCAGCTTTGGGAGCGGATATGCTTCACTCATGCATCACAACACAATGTAAGCATTTAAACTGGTGATGATGCTGTTGCAGAAATCCATTCCTCTAATACCTCTAATATGTCACATATGTAACATTTTTATATACATCTCATAGCATGAGCATACTCTTTGACATATTATTATAAAAACATATTTTGATATGTTTGGGCTTATTGTTCACATCTTTAAGTTGTTTCTATGCACTTTAAAGTAGGTTTAATGAGGCTAGCGAGCATATTGCCTGTAAATGCTAACTTATACCGTATTCGCACAGGATTACCTAGGGACCTTTGGTAGTTTTTCACAATCTCAAGGGTTGAATCAACCATTTCCTACCATATTTCAGCACACAGAGGTCCATGCTTAATTCTAACCGTGTATAAATAGGCATCTCTGTAATTTAGGGTGATAATTATGTTTTTTTTTTTTTTTTTACTGCATTTGTGGCTTTTTCTGCTCCTTTCTATGATTGAAAAAACAAAGTACAGAGGCATCACAGACATTGTTAGCAGTGTGCAAATACGCGCTAGCACACCACGGCTCTATTCATACGCACAGCTCTTCAGCCCTTTCTCTTAAGTGCCTTATGTTATATCAGTAATATTTAGCGGTTCATTTCATGCAGAAACACAGTTTACGATTTGAAATGTGTTGCTCAACATTCAATGGTTGGGCTGCAGCAGCTGATCTCCAGAAGGGTTGTTGTGGATGCGTAACGATCCAAAATGAATAGAGCGCAGAAATATTCACAGCATCAGCTACATAAAGACTGTTAAAGGTAACAGGAAACGTTCATATTTATCAGTAACAGGACACATGCAGAAAACATCACTTGCAGAACGTGATGTGCACGACATTGCATTTTTTTGGTATGAATTTTGGAAATGAAAATAAAATGTGCATTTTAATTACTGTAGCCATGCAGCACCTTTATGTTTTTCCTTACTTTGCTTATCACATGCAAATGCACCACACCAAACACTGAGATCAGGAGTAATTCCCAGGTAATTATTGTACAAATAGAGCATTAGACACTAATATTCTTCCAGCTGTTGAGTTTGGATTGTGTGATGCTTGACAAATGCATCTTGTTAGTAGTGAGTTAGTTTATGTTGCAACTTTTCATGTATATTGTACGTGGTTTATCGTTATGAATATCGCTACTGGTCAACCTACACCTGTACAGTCCTAAATGAATGCATATTCATAAGTATAGTGTCACTTATTTGTTGATAAAAGGTGTTAAGTGGAGACAGTCAAGAACCGTTACTGTCTTGAATACTGATACATTAACAGGAGGGACGTAACAGCACTCGTCTCTCTTTTCCTCTTCTCCACCTGATCAGCTGCAGAGACGCACAGGTGCTGGACTCTACCTCGATGCGTAATAAGAGAGCAAAGAGTGATTTTAACTTATTTATTGATCGGGAACAGCTTAGTGCAAATTCTAAAATGTAAAACAAAAGAAGACTCGGGGACATGTTAACATCCTTGTGCAGCCCTGATTTATAAGGTGCTTTGGGTATGAATGTTGGACCTCGCTCCAGGACGCTCCTCTGTCTGAGCTGATTCCATAAGAAACAGTTCAAAGACAGTTTAAACACAATCATATCGGAGAAGAACATTCAGCACTAACTCCTGCCTTTCCTTTTTTATTTTGGTCGTTTTTTTTATCCTGTCATGAGTCGTTATTCCAGATGTGACTCTCAACAGATTCCGTCTCAGGCACTGCAAATGAGATCAATGAGAGGCAAGGGCTGACAAAACCTTGATAAATTTTCCGACTTTTACCTGGTTGGAGTCTCTCTTCTTCTCATGTAGCAGTTGAGAAACGTGTGCGAGGGTGGGTGCACCCAAGCTTAAAAATATGATGAATGTTTCATCATTTTTAATTAATTTACACATTTAAGAGTGGAAAACACATACCTTTAAAATGTCAGTGTACACTTAGAGTATGATAAGCAGGCATGATGTGATCGTGGGTGAAGGAGGCCTTGACTTTGTGTTGAAAAAGAATGATGGACATAAGTGTTGTAATTCTTTATTCTGCATGTACACTGTCAGGATCTTTAATGTCATTTTGCAGCAGTCTGCACCTTTTCAAACACTTTACTACTGAAGTAAATACTACTAAAGTCATCAATCCATGCTCAAGGTCATGACAGTGGAAAATATGGCTTCCCTTTGGAGGTCGATTTTAAAAGATTAAATAAAATTACACTATTAGGGTATTTATATCATTCAAAGCCAAGGATTTATATAGAAGCTATGTGGGTACATCCTCAGCCATCATATCACAGAATATTATTTTCTTGTGTCACAACTTGAGCTTCGGTTTAAGTCAGTCATTTATAATTGTTTTTTTTTTTTTTTTTTTTTTTAAAGTTTTGTTTTGGGACCTTTTCATGCCTTTATTGGATAGAGGAGGACAGTGGATAGCCTCAGAAACAGGGAAGAGAGAGGGGGAGAGAGACATGCGGCAAAGGGCCTCAGGCCGGATTCAAACCCGGGCTGCCCATGTACATGGTTTGCACCTTAACCACTCCACTACCGACACGCCCAATTCATATTTTTTTTTAAACCACCATTCCTTTGTTTTAGTATTGATAATGCATGAAATAGATTATATAGCCATCCTACACTGACTTAATCATAAGTGACTCTATGCTAGGTGGGCCTTATGTAAGCAGCCTGAACAAATGTATGTTTCCTTGACTGTCTGTGCCGTTTGACTTGAGTTCATTAAAGGTATTCATGTCTTTTAAATGCAGCTGTCTGTGTCACATTCAGCCTTTCTTCTGCTTCTATTTCTGCTGGAAAAGCGTTTTCCAGCAGCTTGCTCTGATGCTCCACTAACAGTTCTCACAGGTCACTTCCAATCCCCAAACTTTGCGTCACTGAGAGGAACAACAGCCCCACTCCAATAAAAGGCTTTTTAGTGCTTAAAGGTAAAAGTAAAGGTCAGAATTGATCCTGTCATTGAGGCTGATAGGACAAATGTACCCTTTCACACAGTTTCAACAGAAGCTACTGTTGTCTGTTTTTTTTGTTTGGGGTGTTTTCTCCTCCAGCCACTGATACAAAACACAAATAAAAACAGAAGTTTGAGACAGAAAATTTTTATTGGAAGTTCACGGTCAAATAAGCAATGGCATGTGCTTTTTAAATGTTTATGTTCTCTGATTTGTAAAATTTTGAACTTTTTGGACTGGCTCTTAGTCTAAAGTTGTTTTATTACAAGCTAATGTTACTGCTTCTGATCTGCTAGAAATTCCGTTTGAAACAATAAATGGTTACTTGACTTCTAAGTACCCATAGTTTAATAAAATGACTACATACAAATATAGCAAAATACACTTTGTTGAGAAAATCTCCTATCCTGATTGTTAAACTTAACCCCTTAAAGGCTGAAAACACAAATTATAGCCAGAAAATTCTAATTTTTGGAAATGAAATGTATATTTCACTTTCTACTGAAAAAAAAAAAAAACAAAAAAAACAAAAATCAAAATTTCTACCAAATTTAACACACATATATATAAATAATCTTACTAAAAATGCCTAATGATACATTAGGTGTTTTTGGTAACTTATAATCCACTTGAGGTCAATTTTATCATTTTTCAAATTGTATTTGAAGTTTTCTGTAGTAATTTATGATCATATTGTTTAGCTAGATGTATCATAAAAGTAAATATCACATATGATACAACAGGCTTTAAGGGTTTAACTGGGTTACTAACACAAAGAAAGCAACTTAACTGGAATCCCTGAAAAGTACAAATGTTCTTACATTAACAAAGCTGATTGGATTTTAGTGAGTCATTTTGTACATGCACTCCTACATAGTTCTCAATGTATTACAGTGTTAAATAGTGTGTATTCTACAGTTAGCCCCCTGAAGTTGTCCCCTACTTCTAAGTCATTGTGTAGTGCAGCACTAATTGAAATAATCAATCGACAACCCTGGTTCCAAAACAGTTTGGGCACCATATAAAATGTAATTAAAAACAGTTCTCATGAACAAAATTTTATTATATTGGAACATAAAAAACATATTAGATGTTAAAACTGAGATTTCTTTTAACAACGGTCTGTAAATATCTGGGAAGTAAGGAGGCCAGTTGCATGAGTTTTGGGAGAGGAATGTTGTCCCATTCTTGTCTGATCTAGAGTTCTAGCTGCTCAACAGTCCTGTGTCCTCTTGGCTTTTTTATGTCATAATGCACCATGTGCTTTCTGTCGGTGAAATGCTGGAGTGCAGGCAGGCCAGTTCAGGACCTGGGCTTTTCTAGATGCAGTATGTGGTTTAGTATTGTGCTGCTGAGATATGCAAGGCCTTCCCTGAAAGAAACATCTGGATGGGAGCATATGTTGCTCTGAAACCTCTGTCTGCTTTTCAGTATTGATAGTGCCTTTCCAGATGTGTAAGCTGCCCACGCCATAGGCGCTAATGCAATCAGAGATGCAGGTTTTTGAACGTGTGCTGATAAAAAGCTGGATGCTCCCTCTCCTCTTTAGTCCACCAGACACGACATCCATGGTTTCCAAAAAGCTTTTAAATTTTGATTCATATGACCACAGGACAATTTTCCATTTTGCCTCAGTCTATTTTAAATGAGCTTTGGCCCAGAGAAAAGGGTGGCATTTCTAGATTGTGTTCACATATGGCTTCTTCTTTGCCTGATACATCTTTAACTTTCATTTGAGTTGTGTTTGTGTTGACAGACAATGTATTCTTGAAGTGTTTCTGAGTCCATGCAGGGATTCCCAGTACAGAATCATGCCTGTTTTTAATCCAGTGCCTCCTGAGGGCACATGAAGATCATGAGTGTCCAACATTGACCTTGGGCCTTTTCCTTTGTGCACAGAGATTTCTCTAGATTCTCTGAATCTTTTGGTGGTATTATATACTGTAAATGGTGGGATATACAGTCTTCAGAATTTTACTCTAAGGAAAATTTTCCTGAAATTGTTCCACAGTTTTTAGACACAGATTTCACAGATTGGTGAACATCTGCCCATCTTTACTTCTGAAAGACCCTGCCTCTCTAAAAAGCTCTTTTTCTACTCAGTCATCTCGACCTGCCAATTATCCTAATTAGCTAAAAATGTGCATCCAGCGTTTTTCCATTGGTACCTCTTAGTTTTCTGGCCTTCTGTTCCCTGTCCCTTCTTTTTTAATATGTGTTGCTGCCATCAAATTAAAAATGAGCCCATATTTTTTGATGAAATGGTCAAATGTCACAGTTTCAAGATCTGATTTGTTGATTATTTTGTATTGTTAATAGTAAATGAGTTTATGAAATTTGCAAATCATTGCATTCAGGTTTTGTTTACATTTTACAAAGCATCCCAACATTTTTGGAACTGGGGTTGTAAAAGTAAATAATATAAATACTGATCTTTGACCTAATTAGATTTCAAGATCAAGACACTTACAAAAATTGCTTCATAGAGATAATTTTGACTAAAAATGTTTTGTAATGTATAATTGAATTTGTATGAATGTCATTAGTTGGGACTGGTGGGGTCCATGCATGGCATCCCCTGCCATCAGTATATGAAGAAGACCAGTGGTGCAAAAGTGCTGTAAGTGATCAGAAGACTAGAATAGAGCTGTTAAACTACACGGCCATTTCCCTTTATTGTGTTGGCGCTGTTTTTATCATAACAAATTCTCATCCAGTCAAAGGGCACTGCTTAGAAATACACTGTAAATTTGTATTGACAGTTGCACATAAAACAGTGTGAACATATGTGGGTGTATTTCTCCATAATAAGGTGCTAGAGTGTGTTATCAGTGAAGAATCCTTACTGTCTGTCTGCGTGATGGAGTCTAGATGAAGTGTCCTTTCATTTGATTGTTGAAACACTTCCCTAACTATTAATTTCAGTCAGTCATTGCTGCTGCTAGCAGTCGGTATAATCCATACAGTTTTCTCTTCTCCTCACCAGCTTTGGACACGATCGTAGCAGCTGAGAAATTCTGTTTGACAGCCAAGTCATCATTTCTTTCAACCTGAAGGCTTTAGAGAAGACAGGCCCTCTGCTCTGCACTCCTGCACTTCAATGATTTAATACCAGTCTTTTATTTATTTTTCTGTTTGACCTTAAAGGTACAATATGGCGAATTTTTGCGCTGTAGTGTCTTTATTACATTAAAAAAGGACTAAACAGATGGTGCATATGCTTTTTGGCTGATTATCTGAAATATTTCAGTTTGCAGTGAGGGAGAAATTCATCATTTTTAAAGTTTTTAAAGTCCTTTTTTCTTGTCACAGAGGCTGCCATGATAGAAATGTTTATATAATTGCCTTGGAAAGACTCCATGCCATCAGCTGGATACTATATCACCATATTCCCTTGTAGGATTGGTTAGTATACGGATTAAATCTGGTTAACCCCCCCCCAAAATATCCCAGGGTGTATGGTATTACTGTGACATGATAATAAATCACAAAATACAAGAGGCAGTTCTGACGAAGTACTTGCAGCATGCAGAGCTTGCCTAGCAAGATGAGCCACCATAGAACCATCAGTTCATGCTGTGTCAGCTTTACTACAGGTGTGTCAGACTACATGGAGGGATATGATTACTCACTGGGACAAACTTAAATGTTGACTGTCATTCACTACGACACTGTACAGGTGGGGTTTCAAACTGGAAGCCAGTCGCAATGGCTGCCATTGGTGTAGCATTTAGCTCAGATTTAGCTGTACTATAGCAGCAGTTTTATCAGAACTGGGCCACATTTCTTCATTAAAACAAGAGCAAAGAGCCGCACAAAAAGCTTCTCTTGGCAGAGAAAATGTTTTTGCACTTCTGACTGGACTCAGTATAAGTTACATCCACCAACAAGCTCCACTGTTGATAAGCTACAAGAGCACCTGTCTTTGGAGCTCAGGTTACCGCTGGAGTTGCAAATGCTTGCTACCTCATTTTATCTGGTCGTTCTGATTGACCCAAAATAAATGAGATGGATCAAACAATCATCTTCCCCCAGGCTCTGGGACCTTGATTCCAAATGAAGTTCAAAATTTACTTTCATCTAAAAACAGGACAGAAGACCACTGAGCAGCAGTTCAGTTCTTTTTCTCCTTTGCCCAGGTAAGAAGCTCTTACACCCGTGGTTCTGGATTGGCTGGACACTAAGAACACAGCACTTGTAGTCCATTTCCTAGACCCATCTGTGTGTGGGGGCTCTTGATCCACTGACTCAAGCTTCAGTCTACTCCTTGTGAAGCTCCCCTAAGTTCTTGAATCTGCTTTGTTTTTACAATCCTCTGAAGGCTGAGCTCATCCCTGTTGCTTGTGCACCTTTTCTTAACACACTTTTCTCTTCCAGTCAACTTTCCATGAATATGCTTTGACTCTGAAAGCAGCCTGCCCCTTCGGCAGTGTTAATGATTGTCTCCTGGACTTTTTTGAAGTCAGCAGTCTTCCCTGTGATTGTGGTTGTGTGTACTGAGCCAGGAAAGTTTTGCAAATTGGACTTTTCCAAATTATTCCAGTATTTTAAGATAGTGATTTTTTGTGAGCTGTAATCATCAAGATTAAAACAAGTGTTTAATCTAGAATAATCTAGAATATATGGGAATTTAACTTTCAGAAGTAACTTTTGCATGATATTTGAAGTTTTTTGAGATGCACCTGTACATATGACACAGTCTGCCTAGGTTAGTTGAGAGCTCCCTGTCAGCTGAATTCAGCTACTGTGCATTTGAACTAAACATATTTTCAAATATTTTGCCACATGTCCAGGTCAGTTGGTTCCACCTTCCAAATGAAAAGCATCAGGTTTTCTTCTGTACACAGTAATGAACATTTGGGCCAGCTCTGAAACATGCCCTGAAGGTAAACAGCTGAATTGAGACAAAGCTCTCCAGCTCACAAAGGCTGCCAAATCTCAGCTTGCCTCTATCAGGTAACAGTTTGGCATCCTCACCTGCTTTTACCACCTGTCTCCCACAGACCATCAGTTCAGACATTTCCACCTCTTGTCCTTGTTGGCACAAAAAAGAAAAATATTGCAGGTGAGCTTGTTGTTTCTGGTTCTTTCTTTTTTTATTCAATTTCAACTCTGTGGCTAGACCTCAAAAACCACTTTCAATGAGCAATACCTGCACCTCGGGTTGCCATGGAAACTCTTCACTTAAAAATAGACCTGGAGGAATGAAATCTACGGGTAGAATATGCCTCCTTGATGTAGTTCAGGAAGATGTATGGTTCCGGGTGTGTCTTGAAACAGGTTAGCATGTGGCTCTGTTTCACAGCATCCTTGAAACATCTGTACCTCTTCAGACGCCACGGTCGTGTTACGAAAGCAATGAAGTCTGTGTTTGCTGATGCAATGTTCTGTTCTAAAAGTGAATTTATTCAGCAGGATGAAGCTGATGGACTTGTCTCAGCTGAGTGATGAATAAGTGTCTCTTCCATCTGACTTGTTTCGGTGTATTTACAGTAGATGACAGTATTAAAGTGCCTGAACATGATGTGTTTGTCGTTCCTGAGCTGAATGAAGCCTCTGAAGAAAAGTGTTTTGACACTTTTGACAGACAGTGATTCACTTCCAGGATTTACATGTACCGGGGCTGGGAAGACGCCTGACGAGGGATCAGTGGGGTGTAATTCTCTTTTGTTCAAATGCCACTACAAGGGGGGATTTAAAGTCTAGTTTGTGCTGCACTGTCATACAACTTTACATATTTAATTCACCATAAAAATAAAGGAATGCAAAAGCTGCATTGCACTAAACAAGCCTCTTTCCACACGCAGCTGCAGATGTGTGATCTGATGCCTCTGCACCTGTGATAGCCAGGAGCTAGAGGAAGTATGCCTTTGGGTTGTCCATCTGTACACAAATGCTTGTAAATGTGATATCTCAAGAACTTAAAGGAAATTTAGTAACACTTTTCTATGCCCACCTCTCTCTACAATGCATTATAGCATATTATAAGTAGACTTATAAGTAAGGGTTAATGCCGACTCATCCAGTCGTCAGGGATTAATGGACGACGTGGAGGCCTGAACCATCTTTCTCAACAGATTTATCCAATCAAAGGCCTGAAGACGAGGGAGACAGAAAGAGATCTGTGATCAGACTATAAACCTGTACATCAACATGAAAAGTTATCTAGAAAGCTTTGTTTTAGCAGACCAGCTGTTTAAATAAACAGAATAATATACTCTTCTGCACTACAAGGTATCAAAGGTGAGCTGTCCACGCCCTGCAGGTGCTGACACTCCATTATATATGTCAATATTTATCAGATATTATCATTCCAGTTTATCAGAAATGTTTCTTTTGGCTTCCTTTGTTTTACGTAATTTAAATCTTCTGACATTAGTTGATAGAAATTAGAACAGGAGGGAAGTCATTTTTTGTGACACTCACCTCTCAGTGTTGAGGTGAGTCTGGAAAAAAGACGTAAGTCAAAAATAGGACATAAGACCGTCTTGCGTTACTGGTCTTAAACCTGGGGTCCGTCATGTATTTATGTCAGTTAAGTGATGGTTGACTCCAGTCCAAAGGCTCCTTAGGCTGGTGACACTGTATTCCTGTTCAGAAAATATGCCTCAGGTTGCTATGGTTACTCCTATCATCTAATGGCTGCTGTGCATCAATTCGGAACAGTGTAAAGATTTTCTTACCAGAACTATTTGAGAAGTTTTAAGAGCCAATCAGAATTGAGTATTCACCAAGACCATGTTATGTTTTACAACACACCTATTATGCTGTTTAACCACAGTTACAAGCATTCGTGACTATTTATAATGCTTTCTAACAGTAAGCATAACTTTTATAATGCCAGTGTCCATCATGACTTATAACTACATGCACTGTAACACATTACGAGTCATTGTAGACCAGTGTTGGGTAGCTTTACTTTTGAAACTAACTTGTGAGATTACTGCGTTACATACTGAGACAAGTAACTTGTTATGTTACTGTGTTACCTACTTCTAAAACTAACGTATTAGAGTACCTTTGCATTACTAAATATTAAAACCCTTTAGCCACTTGTTCCACTCGGCAGTTGTAAAAACAACAGATAATGACCACATGTCTGCATTTGAATATGCAGACTCTAATGCCAATGTACAGCCTAATTTAAAGCCCATAATCTGTATCTCTGTAGCCTGAGAACACTGCTAACAGACAGCAAAACCTTTACAGCTCTTTAACATGCTCACAATCTGACAACAAGCTGAGCAGAGGCAGACAGAATCACTCCCACGCTGTGCATAATAGCAGCGCGTAATTGAAACGGCTGCACAGCTGGTTCAATGAAAGCAAACTGAGCTTTTAAACTTACGTTTCACCACGATGCTGTTCTTTTCCCTTTCATACAAAACTCCATCATAATGGGGATAATTCCACAGTGTCATGCTGTCATCTCTGTCATCTCGCTGCCTGGACAAGCTAACAATGTGCACGTAATGGCACAGAATGTTTACCTTCAGTCGGCAACGTAACTACAGGAAGAAAGAAGGACAAACAGTAGATGCTTCAAGGAGGTTCCTTTTTTCTTTCTCTCTTTGTGATGCCATGGAAGAGAGAGGACATTTGGGATTTTTCTTTCAGTAACGGATTACTTATTCCTTTTCCTGTTAGTTTATTGTAAAACTAACGCACTGCTTTGCACGATACCACAAAAAAGTAATCTGAGTACTCTAACGGATTACTTTGTAATGCGTTACCCCCAACACTGTTATAGACACGGGCAATATAATTAGTTCACAGTTCAAAGTTCAAAAAATGCTTTAATGGCATGAATGGTTAAAACCTTTGTTGCCAAAGCAGAGTACATAAATAAAACAAAACAAATAATAATAATGACAATCACTATAACACAACTGATAAAAATAAAATATTTACAAAAAAAACAAAACACAAAGTTATTGACTATTATAAAACTTATTTCTATCTCTATTCTGGTGACATTCAGAAACAAAACATGCAGCTAGGTGTATATGTTTAGGTTCTTCAGCTAGACACAGTCTCGTTATTTCTTCATGTGATCTGGTTGCTGTAATTTGGCTCAAAAAGTTCTTTCTTACAGCTTCATATAGTGGGCAGATGAGGAGAAAGTGGGTTTCATCATCAGTTTTTACCAAATCACAATATTTACAAATTCTTTGGTCTCTAGGTTTCCAGTTTTTATGATGACCTGTTTCAATTTCTAATTCATGGTTGCTGAGTGTGTAAATTGTGCAAATTTTCCTTTGTGTGAGGTTTCTCACATGCACAAGATATCCAGCTAAAGAGTGCTGTCTTCTCAGCAGACAATAATATTCTAATTTATTGAGGGATTTTATTTCATTTTGCCAATATTTGATGTATTTAGATTTGTTTTCTTTGTCAATCATTTTAATTTGTGTTTTGGAGAGATTTTGTAGCTCTTGGTTTTTTAGCTGATAATTTTCTTTAATTAATTAATTGAATTTGTTATGATTACTGTTATATTTATTATATTCATTATGGAGAGGGGGGCATAGAAAGTGTAACTGTGAATGTCCTCTAACTTAAGTACACTGTCTCAGGAGAGTGAGTGTGACATGAGAGGTTAGGTCGGGTCAGGAGCAGATGATCAGCCTGTGAATTTTATGTCATTATTCAATTACTTATCCATATTGGATTTATGGAAATGTAATCTTGGCAAACACCCATCCATCCTCCTTCAACTTTCTGAAAAAATGTTTAGTAAAAAAGGCAACTTGCTCTAATGCTCTAAGCTCTCCTTCGTCTTCAAAAACTAAACATTCTTCAGTTTTATAGAAGCATTTATAAGATATGTGTGCTCATAAAAAATATGTTTTTACTTTTATATTTACCATCATCATTGAGAAATGCCTTTAAACTGAATTCCCAAATTCAATCAGATTATAACCAAGAGACAGGTTGATGATCTCCATTAGATGTGGTTGTGTATAAATACAGTGTTCTGAAAGACATGCTGCTAAGAGCTATTCATCTTCATGAATTCTTTATTTCTTTTGTACTTTAAATATTTGTCCTTTCTGTTTGTTCATCATCAGTTTTTAGTGTACACATGCATATGTGAACATACACTATAGGGACGAAAGTATTTGGCCACACCTGTTAATTGAATTTAGGTGTTTCAATCTGGCCTCGGGTGTTTAAAATCAAGCACCTAGCTATGCAGTCTCCATGTGCAAACATTTTTTTATGTTAAATGGGTCCTTTTGAAAAGCTCAGTGACTTCAAGCACGGTACTGTGATGGGTGCTGCTGTGCAATAAGATGATTCGGGAAGTTGCATCCCTTCTGGATATTCCACAGTCAACTGTAAGTGATTTTATTTGAAAGTGGAAGAGTTTAGGAACAACAGCAACTCAGCATGAAGCAGAAGACTATGCTAAATCACAGAATTGGGTCAACGACTGCTAAGAAGTTTGCACAAAAGTTGCCGAGGCTCTGCTTATTTTGTAGCTGGGAGAGTTCTAAATTTTGTCTGGCATTTATGTTAAAACCTAAACTATGCCGTGGGAGCTTCATAAAGACATGGTTTGATGAGTTCAATGTGACCGGCCCACACAGAGCCCTGGTCTTAATCAAATCAAGCACCTTTGGGATGAGATGGAACGGCGATTGGAAGCCAGGGCTTCTCTGCCAACACCAGCACCTGACCTCATAAATGCTCTACAGAATGAATGGGAACAAATTCCCACAGAAACACTTCAAAATCTTGTGGGAAGTCTTCCAGGAAGAGTGGAAGCTATTATAGCAGCAAAAGGAGCCAAACTCCATATTCAAGTACATGTATATGGGTATAATGTCATTACAGTGCCTGTTTGTGTAATGGTCAAGTGGACAAATACTTTTGTCCATATAGTGTATGTAGGAGTATGAATGCATCGTTTGTATTCTTATGAACTTACCTTGTCTCATAGAAAGGTGAGCTCTCTTAAAGCCTGTTGGCTTCTTGACCTCTCCTGACACATCTTTTATAGGTTTATAATTTGATTTTATGCAACTCTGTATGTATGAATTCAATAACACGCTGTCCTGGCTGAAATATAGACTGACTTCAAAACAGAAGGTCAGAATTTGTGTGAATTTGCAAAGTCGAAACCTTCCAGTACATTTCTAAGCAGTCCAAAGACATGTTTTGAACTGGCCAAAAATGTAATCAGATTACTAATGTGATTTTTTTTTCTGCTTGCCAGCACATCAGCTTTCCTAACTGTGTTTACACCAGATGTTTTGTTCAGTGCTGCAGCATTTAAACGATGGAGAGCACAAGTAGACCAAATTTAAAAACATAAAAACTCAGGTTTTTGGAAAAAGAAAAAGCAACAAAGTACATTTTTGTGCGTTCTTATTTTAAAATTGCTCAACATTTATGTATTGTATGCTCTGAGAACCCAAATAACTGTTTTATTTATACTGAGAGTGATTCTCCTCATGGAGCGAGTCTGCATTGATCTTTACTTCCTGCCCCCATCTGACAGTCTGAAGTCCTCTGTAGACTTCTGTCTATACAGTGTACCTGTTCATGTTACATACAGTCATGGATGAACCCCTGGCACTCCTGGAATTTTTCCAGAAAGTACACCATTTCTCCCAGGAATTGTTGCAATTACAAATGTTTTTGGTATACACATGTTTATTTCCTTTTGTGAACATTGGAACAAAACAAAAAAGCAGAGGAAAAAAGCCAACATTGACATAATTTTACCCAAAATTAAAAAATGGGCCTGACAAAATTATTAGCACCCTCAACTTAATATTAGGTTGCACACCCTTGGGAAAAAAATAACTGAAACCAATCGCTTCCTGTAACCATCAACAAGCTTCTTACACCTCTCAACTAGAATTCTGGACCACTCTTCTTTTGCAAACTGCTCCAGGTCTCTCAGATTTGAAGGGTGCCCTCTTGTAGCAGCAATTTTGAGATCTCTTCATAGGTGTTCAATGGGATTTAGATCCGTACTCATTGCTGGCCACTTCAGAACTCTCCAGCACTTTGCCTCAAACCATTTCTTGGTGCTTTTGAGGTATGTTTCCGGTTGTTGTCCTGCTGGAACACCCATGACTTCTGACGCAGACCCAGCTTTCTGACACTAGGCCCTACATCGCAGCCCAAAACCTTTTGATAGACTCAAGATTTCATGATTCCTTGCACACAGTCACTGTCACTGTAGGTACTGTGTTCTTTTCTTTGTAGGCCTCATTCTGTTTTCTGTAAACAGTAGAATGACGTGCTTTTCCAAAAAGCTCTACCTTAGTCTCATCTGTCCACAAAATTTTCCCCCAGAAGGATTGAGGCTTACTCAGGTACATTTTTACATTCTGGCTTTTTTATGTCTCTTTGTCAGTAGTGGGGTTCTCCTCAGTCTCCTTCCATAGTGCTTCATCTCATTCAGATGATGACGTTTGGTCCGAGCTGACACTTTTGCACCCTGAGTCTGCAGGACAGCCTGAATTTGTGTGGAAGTTGACTGAGGGTGTTTATGCACCATTCCAACTATCCTGCGTTGTCAAGTGGACAAAGGAATTTCAAGATCTCTGGAGATGGTCTTTTAACCTTGAGATTGTTCATATTTTTCCACAATTTTGCTCATTAAGTCCTCAGACAATTCTCAGCTCTTCTTTCTCTTCTCCATGCTTGGTGTGACACACACAGACACACAACACAAAGGTTGAGTCGACTTTTATACATTCTAACTGGCTTCAGGTGTGATTTCTAGATTGCCAGCACCTGTTACTGCCAAAGGCGAGTTTAAATGAGCATCACATGCTTGAAATAAAATGATTTACCCACAGTTTTAAAAGGGTGACAACAATTTTGTCTGGCCCATTTTTGAGTTTTGTGTAAAATTCTGTTGATTTTGGATTGTTCTGTTTTTTCATATTCCAATGTACATAAATAAAATAAACATATGTGTACCAAAAACATTTGTAATTGCAACAATTTCTGGGAGAAATGGTGCATTTTCTGGAAAAGTTCCAGGGGTGCCAATACTTTTGTCCATGACTGTAGATTAGTTGTTTTTTAAGCTTCGTATTTTACCTGGTTTCAGCCACAGAAGGTGGTGAGGGCAAAGCTGCTGTTATAGTTCTCCAACTCATAAGTTTGCAGGTCTTTTACCAATCCATCCAGTTACCGATGCCCGGATATTTGACTGACGGTGCTTCATCAAGGTCCTAATCCAGCCCTGAGCTGCTAACTCTTACGGCTCTATCATTTATATCAAGAGCATTTATTTTGATTTTTCTTTGTTTCAGACTGAAATTCTGTTTCCTCATGGAGTCTTTTTTCATTTTTCTTTACTTTCTACATTTCTTCCAATGATATATAAACCATTCAGACATTTCTTTTCTTCAGTCCAGACTAAACAAACAGAAGACATTCCTTTAAAGATGGCGTCCATGACCCAGGGCAGCGTTGCATGGCGTCATCTTCACATTCCTCATAGTACAGTATAAAAGCGGGAAGTCTCCAGCTTTTGTTATGCATATAATTGTTTTTGTGCACGTGCCTTCATGTGGACCTCCATGTGTGCATGAAAGTGTGTTTTTATGTCCGTGTCATTTAGCATTTTTCCATTAAATGATTTGTCCACGCCTTCACATTGTTGATCCAATTATATGTGATTGACGTGAAGACGATGCGAGCTCAAGTGGGTAGGGGCCCCGAGCTGTTTACTGATCTACATTAGGTTCATTGTTTCATACAAAACAAAGGGAGAGCTGTAATTTGTGTATAATGAGCAGAAAACAGCGTGGAGCAGCAGGTACTTAAAAAGAGTTATTGAGACAAATATGAACTAAAGAGAAGAGAAGACTCTGCCTTTACAGTAGAGAAGAGGGCAATTCAGCATCCTATATAGATACAGATAGAACAGCTGTAAAGAAAAGAAGTGAGACATGTAAGGTCTAAGAAGCTGATTACACGTGGAATGTTATTTGACATCTTTCAGAAGTGAACTGATTAGAAATCATACCTGAAATAAAACTTATATGTATATTTTTTTTTATCTGGGAAGCATTTACCTCACTCTTTCGTTTCCTCTTATAAAAGCCTGAATTATCTACAGTTTGCTCCTGCTGTCTCGCTCAGCTGAAAGAGGCAAACAGAGAAATTTATTGTGTTTAAACAAACATGTAAAGATATGTTTGCGCAGCTGCATATCTATAATTGGTCAGTTAATTCATTAGTAGTGTCTTTACCTTCACCTTGTTGTTGGTCAGAGCCAGCAGACTAGAGAAAGGACATGGTGGTGTTAGCGAGGTCGAGCTCTGTCTGTGGCCTCATTACACAGCGGAGCTGCTGGAGACTGAGCTGTACACTTTGTAAACACATTAGCTAACTACAGCCAGACTTCCAGACACTGTTCTGCAGTTAATTGGATGATTGCGGTACTTACAGTGCTGTGAAAAGGCATTTTTCCACTTCCTGATTTATTTTTTTCCATCTTTGTTGCACATTTGAGTTTCAGATCATAAAAAATTAATCTCAGACAAAGATAACCCAGATAAATACAAAATGCAGGTTTGAAATGATGATTTAATTTATGAAGGGAAAAAACATCCAGCCTGGCCCTATGTTATAAAGCAGCTGCCCCCTAAACCTAATAACCTGTTGAGTCACACTTGTGCAGCAACAACTGCAAGTGTTTGCAATAACTGTCAGCAAGCCTTTCACATTGCTGTAGCGGAATTTCGGCCCATTCTTCTTTACAGACACTGGAGGGTTTTTGAGCATGAATGGCCTTTTTAAGGTCATGCCACAGCACCTCAATCAGATTTAAGGCCACACTTTGACTAGACCACTCCAAAACCTTCACTGTGTTTTTTTAATCCATTCAGAGGTGGACTAGCTGGTATTTTTTGGATCATTGTCCTGCTGCATAACCTAAGTGTGCTTGAGCTTGAAGTCACAAACTAATGGCTGGACATTCTCCTTCAGGATTTTCTGGTTCCATCTTTTATGGCCCGTGGTCCAGGTCCTGAAGCAGCAAAGCAGCCCCAGACCATCCCACTACTACCACCATGTCTGACTTGGTATAATATTCTTTTTATAAAATCATTGTGTCAGTTTTACTGCAAATGTGACGGGATACACACCTTCAAAAAAGTTCAACTTTTGTCTCTTCTGTCCATAAAATATTCTCCAAAAAGTCTTGATCATCAGGATGTTGTTTAGCAAATGAGAGACGAGTCTTTGTGTTCCTTTTTGGTCAGCAGTGGTTTTTGCCTTGGAACTCTCCCATTGGTGCCATTTTTCCCAGTCTCTTTCTTATTGTCTGAGTCCAGTGAGGCCTACATGTCTTTCGATGTTGTTCTGGGTTCTTTTGTGACCTCCCTTTAATTTTTAATGTTCAGATTATTCATGGAGATGATGGAGGTGAGACAGAGCCCACTTTGATCAACATCCACCTCACTAACCACACAGCAAAGTCATAGGTATCAATTTCCACCCTGCAGCTGAGTTTAACTAAATCATAAAGGAAAGAAAAAAGCCCCACTGTGTGAACAATTGAAATCATCATTTCACTGAATGGTGAGGAAAAGATTCTTTACCAACCATATCGAAGTTAGAAGACTTGTGCAAAGCCAGATGAGTTGCCCCTGAATGTTCTCAGTGATGTTGAATGAAGGTTCTCTTGAGTCCGACTGTGCGGAAGCCTTGAGAGGAAATGTTATTCTATGTTTAAGTTTGCTCCATTTCTAATGAATACAAGTGCATTTATTTGTTTTTGTTTTTTTTCTAGATTTTGGAATTATTTATGCGGTCATCTAGGGTTAGTGATTACTTTGCTCCTTCAGGCAACACCAGCTCTTCAGCGTTTGCCATTGATAATCATTGCTCTTCAGTTTTTTCTATCCTGCAGATTTTATTCTATCATTTTTCATGTGTTTTGCACTGAGGAGAGGCTTCCATCAAACCACTCTGCGCTGCAGTGATGCTGAAACTTTGCCCCATATCCATGTAGGATCTCTGGAGCTCAGTCAGAGAGACCATATGACTCTTGGTCACCTCTTTCACTAAGGCCCTTCTCCCCCTGATTGCTCAGGTTGGCTGGGGGGCCAGATCTTGCAAAAGTCCTGGATGTGCCAAACTTTTTCCATTTGAGAATTATGGTGGCCAGGACTGTGCCTTGCAACGATCCTGTTTCTGGACTCTGCAGACAGTGTCTTTGACCTCATGGCTTGATTTTTGCTCTGATATGCATTGTCAGCTATGAGGCCTTCTGTAGAGAGGTGTGTGCCTTTTCCAAATCATGTCTTATCGTTTTAATTTACCACAGATGGATTCCAATCAAATGTAGAAACATCTCAGCAACGGTCTAGAGAAATGGGAGGAACCTGAGCTAAATTTACAGTGTTTTTGCAAAGGGTCTGCATACTGTGCATACTATGTGAACGTGAGATTTCAGTTATTTCTTTTTAATTAATTCCAAAAATCCAAAATCTTCCTCCTCTGGGTTGCATGTGCAAAAATAGCTATGGTGGTACTATTTCAGATAAAAGAGGGCAATGCAAACAAAAGATAATTGGTCAAAGATGAAGCTGGCAGAAGACTAAAGAAAGAAGAAAACAGATAAATAATGTTGGTTGTTAAAAATGAAGTGGAACAAGAGTTAAAAGTAACACTGATTTGCAGGGAATACTTGAATCTTACATTGTACTTTTTTAGATGTATGAGTTAAAAAGCTTTTGTCCTGCATCATTGTTATGGTCTTGGAATGTATGAATTATTGCAGAATTGCTGTATTATGATATTATTTTATCACAGGCCTTATCATATCATGTTCCATCATATTGTGTTGCTTCATAACTAACTCTGTGAATTCCAACCCTACAAAAGATCTTTATTTCAGATCTTGTTGGGTTTTTGGTCCCTTCCTTCGAGCATCAAAAGGCTTTCATTCATAATCAGGACTTTCCACTCCTGCCGTCATATATGCAGCGACCCACTGAAGAGGAAAAAGAAACTGCTTTTATTTCCCCTCAGCAGCAGGCCTGATCGTCTATAATGCAATGCATCCATGAGACATGTAAGGTTTTTCGGCTTTTTTCTTCTCAGCAGGAAAGTCATCAATCATGAATATTGCTCTTTCCTCCTACGTACTCATAAAACCCCGGGAAGAAAGATCAGGTGAATTGAGAGAACAAGTCAATGAGAGGCCTTTAAAATGTTGGAAACATAAAAGGCTGAGTGTAAAAAGTCCTTAAAAATGAAGCTTATATTGATATGATTTGATTGCATCATGCAGGATTTCAGGGTTATTTGTTACATGGACGTTTTAACCTCCAAGCAGATTAAATGTAGGCAAGAGAGACGGCGTCTGAGATCAAATCACATCTAATGCTATATACACGCCTGTTATTCCAGCTCATAGCCTGATCTCTGACCATGAAATAGATCCAGGAATCTCGATGAGAAGATTATGACAAATGATAGCTGTGGTTAGCCATAATGACTATAGATTACCTTTAATGAAAAATAAAATCAGCCAGGACTGATCAGCTGAATCTGGCATTAAAAAAAGCCTGCTTGGTCATGTATTGATTATGATATGCGATGACAGTGACGAATGGCTTTCAAGGCAAATGTCACATTTGCTCTCTGCATAACTGTGTAACGGCCTTAAGTGCATTTTCACATGATATTTGGACGGCGGCGCAGGCTGAAAGGAGCAGCACACCTTAGTCTCTTATGAAAGCAAAGTATGTCATGTCAGGTTTATCTGTAATACTCATGAATCACATTCAGCGTCTCTCAGGGCTTTACAGGCTCAAACAGCACGTTTCTGACCCAGCCTGAGCTTTATGAAGACTGATGTGAGATCTCTGAAAACAACAGCAAAAAAGCAATCTTGCAGCAGGAATGAAGCACCTTCTCAGGAACAGGGTACAAGGTTTACTGCCATACTAGCATCTGGGTTACACAAATCCCTCTTATCTTTGTGTTCTCTGCTGCTTATCAAAGGCTCAATTCAAAGCTTTCAGTCACAAGACCAGGGCAGAGGTCTGGAGGGCAAAAACGGCACTGAAGAGTGGCAATTAACATTGACAACTTTGTGGGGCTGCAGCATCTGGATCCTTTCAGCACAACACATGCTTACACACCCTAAAACCTCTGATTAATAACTTGTATAGCGTGATCAAGAATCTTTTGTTTTGCTTGAAACTGCAATACTTCTTGACACTTGTTATGATTATTGAATTTAATGTTATGCATGCTTTTATGTTGGCTAGGGTTAATTTAGTTCGTTACTTTTATGTTGTGTTTGATATTAGGGCCTTTTATTATTTATTGCAGGCTTTGTACTTTTTAGTGGACCACTGTGACAAAGGATTAGATCGCTGGCACCTGAGTAGATTTTGTTTGTACTGATGGTCAGCTTCAGCAGCCCGTAGGGAATGAGGGTGCGCCCGCCACGTCCAATCAGTGGCTGAGGGGAGGGCTGATCGGAGTGAAACAGGGAGAAAAAGGCATAGTGTAAGATTACAGTAATACCGTATCTGGGGGTATTAAAAAATAGCCACAGAATTTCCTTAGGAATATGTCAGTCTCCTCCAGCAGTATCACTATCTCTGTGTGAAGATGCTTTAAGTTAGGGGTAGACTGACATTGGTTTTCCAGGGCCAATACCAATTATTATTACATGAGACCAGTAACTGATATGCTGAACCGATATTATGATGAACAAAATAAACTTACTGTGGCAAAAGTAAAAGTGCATGATTAAAAAAATGGAGGAAAATAAACAGCTTAGCTCTAACTATTAGAGGTGGGAATCACCATTTAATACCATATTATCACGATACTTGGGTCACGATTCGATGTTATTGCTATTTTAAACATTTTGCAATACAATGAGTATTGCAATACCATATATTGCAATATATTGCAATCTATATCATTTTTTTCAACTGTTTAGCTGATTTAGAATTAGTCTTTCCCTCATGTTTGTCGTATTTCTGCAGTATTTTATTTTCATGTAGCACTTCTTGCAAACCTCGTGTGTCACATCTATCTCATTTTTGCCCTGCCTGCGTACCTAATGCCCCTCCCCTTGTACTGCCATGTTTGTTGTACTAACTTTCTCCTGCTGTATAACTTTCACCTCTGCTGACTTCACTAGACAAACAATTGTTCAAAAAACTGATTTTATTTTTCCATTTTCATAGACTTCAGTTCATATAAGCAATTAATTTGAAAAAATAGATACTTGGTGGATGATATATCACCAGTCAAATATCGCGATAAAATGCTGTATTGATTTATTCTCCCACCCCGACTTATTTTCATCCAGTGTTAATTTCATCGACTAAAACTATAACTAACAATGTTTGTCGACAGCCATTTTTCCATGACAAAAACTAGACTTAGACTAACAAAAATAGATCTGTGATGACTAAAACTGACAAAAAGTACGTTTAGTTTTCATCAAGATGACTAAATCTAGACTGAAATGTAATGGTTTTTTTTGCGGACATTCAAAATCCATAATATTTCTTCAATGTGGGTAAATCTGTCAAAAAACAATGCAGCTGTAGCTACTCTGCCTCTCAGCTGTGGAAAGCAGGGACCCTAGGTTTGGGAGAGTGCACAAAACACACTACCATGATTAGGTACCAGATAAAGGCAAGAAAATAAATGCCTGGACTAAAAGTAAAGACTAAAATGTGAGGACTTTTGATGGACTAAAACTAGACTTAATCTAAAAAGGGCAGAAAAGACTAAAATGTGACTAAAACTCAAAGATATTTCATCTATAGACTAAGACTAAAATTAAAAATAGCTGCTTATATAACACTACTATCATCATGAGAAACAGCACAGAGCAACACATTAGAAGCAGGAAAAGAGGAAATATTGTCAATGCTCACTGTGTTAGTGGCACCCAAGCCAAAGTGTTAATTGGCTATGTGACATCTAGCCAATCAGACTGTGTTGCAAACAGAACATTTGATGAAACTTTGAAGAGTGAAAATAAAGCCAGAGGGGAAGACACACTTCACAGTGGAGCCAAATCAGTGCACTTTTTGATGAATTATCATGAACGATTATTAGTTAAACAAAATGCTGATACTGATGATTGGTCTCAATATTCCGTTCACGATGAATGAAATCCTGCTAATGATTTCAGGCCAATATGGCAAATGATAGACACATACAGTATAGCTATACTGGCTGGTATACATCTTGCATGGCACGCAATGGCCTTACGCCATGCTGTGGTCTTCTCTAACATCAAACACATGACCATCTGTGATGTGATGTGACTTCAAAAACATATTAATTCTTCTTCTTTACACCTTTTTATGTGGAATGTAGATATTAATCAGTGCTTGTTGGTTATTGTAGGCTCTTAACTTTTTATAAGCTTCATGTAAAGTGAACTCACAGCAGGATGGAGCTCATCAGGCTGTGCAATGTGGAAATAAATTATCATTAAGGCCCATCTTTATCTGTTTAGTTGCACATGTGAGATTTCTTCACAGAGGTTCAGCCATCTGTGAAAAACTACATCTACAAAACTGTGGAACACGTTGCAAAGACTTTGAATATCCCACCATTTACAGTCCATAATATCATCAACAGAGTCAGAGAATCTGGAGAAATCTCTGTGCACAAGGGACAAGGCTGAGGTGCAGTATTGGATGTTCAAGATCTTGTGGCCCTCAGGTGGCCCTGTATTAAAAACAGGCGTGATTCTGTACTGGAAATCACTGCATGGGCTCAGGAACACTTCCAGAAATCTTTGTCTGTCAACACAGTTTATCGTGCCATCCACAAATGCAAGTTAAGATGGACCATACAAAGAAGAAGCCATTTGTGAACACTGTTCAGAACTGCCGCCGTCTTCTCTGGTCCAAAGCTCAAATAAAATGGACTGATGCTAAATGGAAAACTGTTCTGTAGTCAGGTGAATCAAAACTTGAAATTCTTTTTGAAAACCATGGGTGCAGTATCCTATAGACTAAAGAGGTGAGGGACCATTTAGCTTATTATTCGTGCACAGTTCAAAAGCCTGCATCTCTTTGACGGTATGGGGTTGTATTAGTGCCTATGGTGTTAAAAAGGACCTTTCAATGCTGACAAGAAGTAGAGGTTTAAGAGCAACATATGCCCCCATCCAGACAATGTCTCTGTAAGGGAGGGCTTTGAATGTATGGTTTTATAAGATTTGAAATTCATTGCATTCAGTTTTATTTACATTTTACACAGAGCTCTAATTTTTTTTTTAGATTGTGGGTTGCATTAGAAAAGCCCTGAAATACTGTATGGTTGAAAAATTACTGATGAAATCCAGGTTTCAGTCAACACATCTTATAAGAGAGCAGTTTTTATTTAAACATACCTGTTTGTCTTAGAAAATCGTGTAAGAATAATAAAGAAATCATGGACTCTCTCATCTCACCGAGTAATGTTATGCTAACAAATTACGGCAGCATGGAGGATGGGGAGCCCAGCTTAGCTACGAGGTTTAATTGTACTCTCCTTTTCATCCAAATCATCATTTTGGCTCAATATTTTCTCACTGCGTGCATTAACAATGTTCACTGGCCTTCACTTGCCAAAACAGAAACTCTCACTGGGAGAGATAAACCTCCCTGAAGAACGGAGAGTCCAGCCAGCATGAGATACTAGCAGAGACCAGGATCTGATCCCTAACTGGCCTCCCACCAAGTCCATTGTTTCATAGCTGAGCTACAGCTGCCAGGAAGTGAACCCAGGTCCCTGCAGTGGTGATGGACTATTTTACCTCCATACCACCTAAATGCATCACCACCTCTCTTTCAAGCAGTGCCAGGAAGCTCTTACCTGTCAGGCCTTTCATAGACTACGTTGGTAATGCAGCCACTGAGCTCATCCCCCTTCCTCTGTTTGTTGTTAGCAAGCAGTGGGGGTGAGAGGGCTTCTGCAGCAAGTAGAAACATTTGTCTTTGGGATAATCATGTTTAAGTCATCCTGGCACTACAAATACCCATGACAGATTACGATAAATCTGTTTGCTTACATATTTACACTCAAGGCCTTGAAGGTTGACGGGGTCATGCTTGCTCTTGATTGATTTGAAATTTGACACATCTGCACAAAGCCTTGTTTACTTGTGATAGCAAAGAGGTTTTATTATAGCCCGAGTCTGTCACAAGGGCATCTAGTCAAGGTGTTCAATTATAAACATATCATGTGAGAATCCCATAAAAGACCTTTAAACCATATCACATAAACTCCAAGTGTGAAATGACTCGGAAGAGTGAGCAATTCCTCCGAATGAGATTGACTGGAAACAGGGTGGAGGAGTCACAAGCTTTTTTTTTTCTTTATTGTAAAATTATTTGATGTTTTTTTGCTCTAGTTCTCTGCTCGCACCTTTCCACTATCTCCTCCAGCAGGATCAAAGGTGATCTTTGATGGGATGGACAATTCATTCCAGCCTGACAGGTGGGATACAGTCTGGGATGGCCATCACTCAAGCTCCCATCAACCTGTCAAAGACGCTTCTTGATCAATCACTTGAAGAGGAGGGGAAAACTGGCCTCTTGACAAGCTGGAAGGTAAACAAATAATGCTCTGAGAACAGCATCACCTTTCAAATCAGTGTGCTCTATCATCCTAGAGCTGTGATAAATAAAGCTATATGTTACAACAACATAAGAAATATGAACAAACTTGAATTTAAGGTTGTCATAATGCTACTTTTTAAATCTTTAATCTATGCTGCTTTTCACATCTGGCTATTACCCATAATCTCATACATAAGGTGGTCTTACCACAAGCTATCTGAGTTTGAAGCAATAGTATATGGTCATGTAGAACACATATAATTGTATGTTATCCACTTAATTTTTGGAAAAATATGGTTGATTCATAATCTTGGGCAACAGCACTACAATACCCACAATCCTTAAGTGTCACATCAACATCTCTGATTGACTGAGCTCCCTTTAACCCAAGAAACTTCAAAGACAGTCTGGCTGCTGACAGCGGCGCTCAGGCACCCCCTCTTGAAGACCACTACTGTGAGATGGCACCTCTGTCAGAACGGAAAGACACGCTAAAACTTTCAAAATAAAATTGATATAAACTTCAAATTAGGGTTTGGGTGGGAGTTGGGACATCAGAAGTTAAAAGTAAAAAACCTGACCTGCAAATTCTAATTACGAAATGTTTAATAAAGAAAACTAAACCGTCTACTCACAGGAAAACACCTTATCCTCCATAGAAACACTCTTACAGCTAACGTATCTACGGCTAAAGCCAACAAGGCTACATAAGCTACCTTAGCTACGTAAGTGCGTAGGTAATGTAGACGAAGACTGTACAACTTTTACTGTCTTTCAAATCTTATAAACTGATAGCTAATAGCTATGCAGCCAAAGCTAATGCTAACAAAGCTGCATTAGCTGAATGGGGAGAGATGCAAGGACAGAACACATTACTGATAGCAGAGGTTAGACATTGTCTATCACAAGTGGGCAGCACAGACACTAAACACATCTATTCTTACAGAAAGACAATTATTTTTTAAGATGCTGACAACATTTAAGGCACCCTTGGGCACCAAGTAGGCATAGAAAAGTAGAGCCTTGAGCACACGCTTTTATTTATTTTATTTTTTTATTTAACCTTTATTTAACCAGATTTAAAAAAAACATTGAGACACTTAACAAAATTCACAGAGATGTGTACTTGTTTTCACGATTTCACATACGTACACTATATGACTAAAAGTATTTGGCCACACCTGTTAATTATTGAATTACAGTGTTTCAGACCTGTTTAAGCAGGTGTATAAAATCATGCACCTAGCCATGTAGTCTCTTGATTTGCTAACATTTGTGATACAAAATGTGTCATTCTGAAGAGCTCAGTGGCTTCAAGCGTGGTTCTGTGATGGATGTCACCTTTGGAATAAGACAGTTATGAAACTTCATCCCTGCTGGATATTACACAGTCAACTGTAAGTGATATTATTAGAAAGTGGAAGCATTTAGGAACAACAGCAGTTATAATAACTTTATTTCTGTGGCACTTTAAGAAGTTCTTTGGCATGTGCATTAGGAACTGAAAGTGTTTAGGAACAACAGCAGCAAAGCCACGAAGCAGGAGACCACGTAAAATCACAGTGGGGTCAACGACTGCTAAGGTGTATGGTGCTTTAAAGTCACCAGCGTTCCATAGCTTAAGGGTTCTGAAATACCAGTGGCATTAACTAAAGCTGTGTGATTGGAGCTTCATGGAATGGGTTTTCATGGCTGAGCAGCTGCATGCAAGCCTCACATCACCAAGTCCAATTGCATCAAGTGGTGTAAATCACACCAAAACTGGACTGTGGTGAACGTGTCCTGTGGAGTGACGACAATATGTTGACCCTTAACTTACTAACACAGCCCTTTATTGACCTATATTCCTTAATAAAGTCTTTATACAGGAATTCTTTTAGCTCTTAATATTTACTGAAACCTATTTATGTATCTGCTTATTGCATCAACTATTCTTTGTATCAATTCTTCCCTCCTATTGCTGAAATTCAATTGAAATGCAAGCAATGGATAGTTTGTGCGGCTGCCTCTTTGTGAGCAGATTGGCATACATTGTGGAAGGACAGAAACAAGATAAATGCGAGGCTTTCTCATTACTTTGGGGCTTTTGCTGTTATAAATATGCATGACCTTAAATAGTCTCAAAGACTGCAGATTAAGGAATGGAAATCATTGTTTCACGTCCTCTTTTAACCTCCATTGAGTCAAATTGAACTCACTGAGGCTTCATCTATATGTGAGTCAGAGTTCTGCCTCTAGAATATAACGTGTTTTTGTATTATTGAGACATTTGTTTAAATGCATGGAGATCTGCTACATTTTACTGTATGGAATCATTAACTACAGTAGGACTTCATCTTTTATTGTCAGTGAGACAAAGCTTCACTGTGAAGATTTTTATACTCTGTAATGATGCTGCTGCTGCTGCATTAAAATATGCCTCACATGTACATGCACACATAATGCACAAATGGGGAAAGGCTCATTCATCTACTCTCAGTGGAACAAACACATTCTTATGAATACACTTAATCAGGAAAACACAAATCATCATGTGTCTGTTGTTTGTGTTCATTAGTTTGAGATGTCACCATCCTTGACAGATGGTACCCGGGGATGTTGTTTGGGTATACAGCTTTTCACTGTAAAAAATATAGTTCAAGTGCAATCTGTAGATGGAAATCCTGTTAAATTCTATGAAAAGGGAGATATTTTTAAAAAGCTGTGATTTATCTGGTACTTTGTTTAACAGAAACCTTGGTAAATGCAGAAAGCATTGCAGTTCCTCCTCACAGATCTTAAAGGGAGTGAATGCTAAGTACTGCATACTTTTTCTCTTGTTTTTTTCATTATTTTTGAATTCACGGTACACACATTTTTACAGAATGTACAGTGCTAGAGGTCTTGGAACTCTCCCATGGATGCTTTTTTTCCCAGTCTCTTCCTTATTGTTGAATCATGAACACTGACCATAACTGAGTCAAGTGAGGCCTGCAGGTCTTTAGATGTTGTTCTGGTTTCTTTTGTGGCCTCCTGGATGAGTCATTGATGCACTCTTGGAGTCATTTTGGTGAGCCAGCCACTCCTGGGAAGGTTCAGCACTGTTTAAAGTTTTCTCCATTTGTGGATAATGGCTGTCACCATGGTTTGTTTACTGGAGTCCCAAAGCCTTAGAAATGGCTTTCCAACCTTTTCCAGACCGATATATGACAATCACTTATTTCTCATCTCTTCCTGAATTTCTTTAGATAGCGCCATGATGTGTTGCTTTTTGAGATCTTTTAGTCCACCTCACTTTGTCAAACACAGCTTGCCAAAAAGTGTGGTTAATCACAGTTAATTCATCCAACACGGTGTGCAATAATTTTTTCACATAGGGCCGGGTAGGTTTAGATGGCCTTTTCCCCTTAATAGCTGAAATCAGCATTTAAAAACTATATAATCATGTCTGTGTTGATGCCTGACATTCTTATGAGTCGATACAATCTCTCCTCACACCTTTCAATATGGGAAAATCCAACTAGGACATCTTTGGGACCATCAAAATTCAGGACTTTGCTTATTCTAGTGTTTACCCTGCTTAAACAGCAGGTAATTTAACTTTATCATTAGTGACTTTTGATTGAATATGTGGGAATTAAAAATCCTCTTTGGTTTGTTTTTTAATCACTGTAGCAGTCTGAAAGATAGAAGTTTAATTCTCTTTGGCAGCCTCAAACAAACCCTCTCACTGAAGGTTTGGATTCCTTTTGTTCATCCAAACACTGAATTTGTTTGATTTTCTTCGTATTTGTCGATGTTTTTGAAGTTTCAAACATCAACAGTCATCATCGGTATTTTGTTGCTTTTGACCATAACTGCTTACTTTGATTTAAAGGAGATGAGAGGAATGGGTTCATGACTACATCTTCTAGGCAGACTAACCACCTCTGGGTGGTGGATGATGACATTTGTCTCCACCTGTAACTGATTACTGAAACTTTCTCATCTTAAAATCAAATTGGTTGGCTTCATTCTCAAAATGTTCACCCAACAGAAGGAAAGAAACATCTATTCTCATATGCCTCAAAGGACTTCTTTTTAGCAGATTAGCGTTGATTCTTTAAGTAATTCAATCCTCACTTTGCTCTTGTTTACACGCTAATGGCTTAGCACTCATTAGCTGTGAGCCAAGAAACATATTAGCTCATTGAATATACATCCAGCCTCTAATCAACACTTGCTAATATATACATAATGTTACTTGAAAACTGATGCAAGTAACACTTGGAGACTTAATTGTCAGACTCAGAGAGAACTGGAGCATAAACAAGAGGAAGCAGGTGCCTCACACCTGAAGGTGCTTAAAGCCACGTAGTGTGAAGGCTTAATATATGACATTCTGAATATTAATCCACCCATCTATCCATCCATTATCCACACTGCTTATCTCGTTAGGAGTCACTGGAGGCTGCAGCCAATCCCAGTTGTCATTGGACAACAGGAAGAGTGTCTTTGCCCGTGGGAGGAAGCTGGAGATTGGCATGGGGAGAACATGCAAACTCCTCACAGAAGGCCCTGTCCAGCTGGATTCATACCAGGAACCTTCTTCCTGTGAGGCTGCAGGGCTCATTACTTCTCCACCTTACATGCCAGATAGACTGTGTTATATAACCATTGCATAGGATGTATTTCATTTGGGAAGCACATGACTTTTCAAAGATTCTCGGGAGGTGATTGGATTGAAGTTGTGTGTGTCATATTCATTACGGGCCAATCAGAGCGACAAGACAAAACACGTTAGTAGGCATGTGTAGCCCTGCTGTAGTTTATGAACAGTGGAGCTTATTGGCTCATGCTGAAGCAGGGGAGAAGAAGAGCAAAATAATCTTTTCCATCATGAAAAGCTTTTGGTGCTGTTTGTTTTAGTTTAATAAAGAAAAATGTCCAGTTCTAATTATACTGCTGATAAACTATAGCTACATCTGCTCTGAAAATAAACTAGATCAAAATTGCAATTTCAGCTAAGATTGCATGGGGATGCTGAGAGCTAAATTGTGGAAGAACTGCTGAAAATAGCCAAAAGCACAAAAATAGCTGAAATTAGTATAAAAATAGCAAAAAATGGCATAAACGTAGCTGAAAATGGCATTCTGTAGCGCAAAAAAGGATAAGAATAGCTGAAAGTACCCTAAGAAAAAGCTGAAAATGGCATAAAAGTAACTGAAAGTAGCCTAAAAAGCTGAAAGTTCCTAAAAAAAAAACCTGAAAATAGCCTAAAAATAGCTGAAAATAGTTGAAAATAGCATAAAAATATCTGAAAATAGCCTTAAAATAGCTGAAAATAGCATAGAAATAGCTGAAAATAGCCTAAAAATAGCTGAAAGTAGCCTAAAAAGCTGAAAGTACCTAAAGAATAGCTGAAAATAGCCTAAAATAGCTTAAAATAGCCTTAAAATAGCTGAAAACAGCCAAAAAATAGCTGACATTAGCCTAAAAACAAGCTGAAATAGCCTAAAAATAGCTGAAAGTAGCCTAAAAATAGCTGAAAATAGCATAAAAATAGCTGATTTTGTCCTATAAGTAGCTGAAAAATGCATTTAATGGCTACAAAAGCATAGAAGTACCTGTAATTGCATGAAAATAGCCATATTTTAAAGATTATAAAAGTTAGAAATTAGAAAAGTCATAGCAGTCAAATGACGAAGAAACTGAATCTTTTAAAGTTCAAACAGTGTCGATACTACAAAGTATGAAGGAGGAGATAGCCAGGGTGGAAGAAGAATAATAAACAAAATGGCAGACGTGAATATCAATAGCATGGATGCTCAGCATCCCCACTAATAATCCATGCTTTCATGAATGCTGATGCACCATGCATGCTGCTGCTGCTGGCAAAGCTTAACCTCCTCCACCCCAGCCTCCTCCTTTATAGCATAAACCTTGTTGCACCCTCATATTGGGATTTATGCTACTATGCATTAATTGCTTTGAAACTATTTTTATTGTATTCAGTATGCATTGTCATTAATGTATCCATGCATATGGGTTTTTTTTTAGCTATGTGCTTCCTGGAAAGCCAAAGCATGCTGCTCGACTAGCCCAGAGAGCATCTTTTGAGCAAAGCTATTTCTGCCAAGTGAAAGCGTAGCTCCATTATGCAGTGGAATGCTAAAACGTATGACAAGAGTGTTCCTGACTTAAATACATTTCAAGTAGTCTCCCAGTTTAATTAGACTTTATATCTGAATAAGATCCCTGGCTCCACTTTGACATGTCAGTTTGCAACTCTTTTTCAATCAATAAAAAATAAATTAAAAATCTGGCTTAAACCCAAAGGTGGACACAGAGACGTTAACTTCTCTGTAGTGTACAGCAGTAGGAAGCATGAGCATCAGTGTTTGACGTCACATGAAAGCTATGAATAACCTGAACATACCCGAGGCTTACAGAGCCAGACTGTGTGGTCGTACTGTGCACTCATGGTCAGAGTATGGCCTGGAGTTTCACTACCACAGTGTTGGTCCTGAGTGTGTTGTGTGGCCTCTTTTGGGGTAAATAACCATCATTCAGGGACACCATAGGCCCATGATGGATACGACAGCATGCTGAATGAAAAAGAAAAATGCATCTGGCATTTGTTGAGGCCATTTTTCAATGCAAACAGAAAGAGGAGGGGATGTCTGTGGAAGCCTCAGGGCAGACATGTTACAGTGGGATCCCAGGAGATGATAGGAATCTCCTCCGCTTATAGCCCCATAATTTCAAATATGATATGGTATAGAGCCGTCACTGTCTGAAGAATTTCTTAATACTCTGGGATGCTACATGGCTATATGGCCAAAATAAAAGCTGTCACAGTGGTAAAGATGCTGACTTGAACAAAGTGGGATGTGCTGTACATGCAGTTTTTATCCCATGGAGGACACAGAGGACCGGTAAGGTTGACATTTTTTAGATTCTTTGCTTTTTTTTCCTGAAACAGTGAACTTCTGTCAACACTAAATATAGAATAAACAGAGGGAACATTTCAAGCATTATTTCTCTTAAATGTAACTGAAAAACAGAAAAACTATCAAGCTGGAAATGTGTGTCAAAATGTTACACAGCATTGTGTGGCTTAGCATGTTATCTTTGGAACAATTTAAATTAGGCTGGCCAGGAATAAATTGTCATGGCAGCAAACACAATACCTTCAGCCCAAACAAATACACGGGACAAAGCTTCATCGCTGTAGAGTGGAATGAAAAGTCTCACCTCTCATGCATTAAATCTCATATTCTTGAAGGAATTTGTGCTAACAATAGTTCACTAAGCCCAGCTTGTGCAGCCCTTTAGCCATAATTGCTTGTAGCAGCAAAATTTTGCTGCAATAACAGCTTGCTATTGTGGTGAGGAGAATTAGAAAAGAGTCAAAATAAAATATTTATTCTGCCTGGCAGTCACACGGGTAAATACAAACACAGAGCTTTGGACTGAGAGCTGTGTTTCCTCTTTGGAGGAGGGCTGACAGTTTTGAAAGAGGCACACGCAGGTTTGAGCTCACGAGGAGTCACCTTCAAATATCTGCAGCACCAACATCGATCAATAACAGCACTGGAAAATTTCTTTGTGGTTTGCTGGAGGACTGGAAAACACTTCTAGAAATGTGTAGACAATTTTTACCTTTCTTACCTGTTTAAGTCATTGAACTATCAAAGGTGACAAGCTTCTTTTCTCTCTTTGAACCTAGTCCCCTGTGGGCTCAGTGAAATGTCTGCTGTGCTTTAAATAATTAGTGGTGTTGAAAATAATTGTTTCCACGATGCGTCAGGATGCAGATGTGGACGATTCTGCAGCCATGCAGAGGCAGCACATAATGTTTTCAGCTTGTGTAGCTACTGTAAATACTCTAATAATGACCTGTTTCCCTTCTTAACAGGGCTGCTTTCAATGTGTTTCAGTGATAGTCTTTTTAAATTGGGGCAGCTTTTCCCATCTTAACGGTAGCCTCTTCATCTTTATTAGCACCTATGATGGAGATCAGGATGTGAAAACGTACATAATTTCATGAATTAACTTTCTCCACGTTACTCAGTGACATTTGGAACAATCTAAAGACATCAAGTTGTGGTCTATCAGGATAAATGATCACTCTACACCCCCCTGTGCTTACATTGTTGGGCCGGGAGCGCGTGTAGAGAAAGAGAGACAAGAGACAGGCGCAGGTGTTTCATTCAGCCATTTTCTCCAACTGTTGATAGTGGAGGGGGCGGGGTCATTCTCCGTTTACTCTGTGGTGCTGAGGGTTTTGACCTTACTCTGCTGTGTGAGAGCTCGGCTCGGCTGAGTGCAAAAAAAGATACTACATGAAAATAAATAATAGGCAAGTAAAAGTAGTAGCCGGTGTATTTATGTAATGAAGCAGAAGTATATATTTTCATCATAAATGTAACGAAGTAGGAGTAAAAAGTATTTTGCTCAATTGCTACTCTCAGAAATGTGATTTTTCAAAAAACTACTCGAGTACATGTAACGTGCTACTACCCATCACTGTGGCTCATGGATTAAAAAATCTTCCACCCAGCGTTTTTCTACCAGCCACTTTATTTTAACCATGAATATAATATAATGAGGTATTATATGATAATCAAGGCTATTGAAGTCAAGATTAAGGCTATTCAATATGTGAAATGTTTCTATGGCATTTTCCTGCATGATGAGCATCAGCCTTGAGAAAATTAAACATTTTGTGCTAAATTCCTGCAACCTCACATGAGAGTTCAGGCGTAGTTTAACTATCTTGGACTTAAGATGAGTGAAACTGCATTTGGCTGGTAGGAGGTGCCAATTTCCCACCCTGTTGTGGAGTTAATGTGCCATAAAAATGTATGAGCCTAAAGTCAAATGTGGTTGATTTTCTGCAATCCTGTCAAAATACAAACAAATCCTAACAATGTGCCAACAATGTTGCGTTAAAGTTGAGTCGATATAAAAATCTACAGGAAGCTACCTGTCACTAACCTTGAAAAGCAGAAGGATACGCTTGTTTCCTTGTTTCTCATTGGTGAATCCATCTTGCAAAGCTCCCGATTGAACCATTTGGGCCCGTTTAGAAAGTGTCAGGACCAATCAGTGACGAGGGGCAGTACTTTTGGGCGCGACGGAGTCGTGACGTAAGCAAGCAGCAACAAGAGGCCGGTGTAATCATGGCAGACGGCATAGTGTGGATGCTGCTAAAATGCAAGTTTTATTAGAACTTTACAACATTTCTTCATTAAAAGAAGAACAAAGAACAGCAGTGAGTTGTTTTCTTTTCAAAAACATCAAAAGTCTTGTATTGACATGTCTACAGTGTCCATGTTTGCGTTGTGCAGTTCTCTATGGAGCTTATTCCTGCTGCGATGCGCACCTTGGTAGCGGCTAAGACATCACGTGTTTTGTTGCTCTGATTAGCTTGTAAACATGTGACAGACAGAACATTCATCCAATAACCCTCCAAGTGTTTTTGTAAAGCCTCTGCCCTTTCCCAAACGCTGTATACCGATGTTTTTCCAGAGGGATGTGTGAAACGATCTGGCCTGTCAGGTTAACCTGTTGCACATTCAACTCAGATTTAAAATCCTAACAGGGTGATCAGAATTAATTTCTCTCATTAAATAGGTGAAAAGAGAGAGTCTGAGAAGGAAAGAGAGAAGATTGTGATGATGTTTCATTTCAATATGTATGCTTTGTCTCAGAGCTTAAAGGGGACATATGGAAAAAATCACTTTTTCAGGCTTTCTTACAAAAATTTGTGCCCCCGGCCCTGTTCACAGTCCCCTCAAGTACCAGAAAAATTCATTCCCTCCATCCCTCTCTTTCTCCACCTTTCAGAAAATGTGTGCTAAACAAGTAGTTCTCAGATTTTCCCCTCATGATGTCATGTGGAGAGTTAGCACCGCCCCCAGGCTCGGTTGGCACTCCCCGCTTGGAAGAAAGTTCTGCCCTCCTCTCCTGATCCTCCTGATCCAGCTGGCAGCTGAGAGGAGAGCCACATCCATTAAGCCTCATCTATTTCCTGAGAGGGGCGTGGTCAGGGGCGGAGTCATACAGCTCAGTAACATTTAAAGCCACAGACAGCTCCTTCTGAGCAGGGCTGAAACAGGGTTTTTTTTTTTAAGACATGCACAAATCCAACATTGGAATGTTTCAGCAACAGACTTCACAGGCATGTTTTTGGGGAACTTGTCTTAGAGAGGTGAAATATGTCCCCTTTAAATACTCTTGATATTGTACCATGGCTTTGAGGTTCATCACTGATTTTAAAGCTCTTATCCATCAGTGTATGTAAGTGTTGGATGCTTCTTTGTCTCCACTGATGTGGATCAGTCCGTAGGACTCTGGAACATTACATCTCTGAGGATTAAACACTTGGTTGGACATTAAAAGTGAGAAAAAAGGCAAATGCAGTGTGTGCACTTTCAGGTGTTTTCTGCGGAGCACAGCGGTCTGACAGACTTAAGAAAATACATGCTTCCAGAGAGCGACAAACACAGGACCCAAAAGAGCCAAACTGTGGTGTTTTTTTTTTTTTTTAAATTCCCCTGAGACTCATACCATAATAACAGCTTTTTAAAGCTGTTTTGATGGGAGTCCCATTCACAGGATACCATGAATCCTCACAAACTTCATAAATCATGAGGTTTTTCTGTCTGTCAGTCTGTGAGCTTTTCTCGGTTTAAGAGAAGCAGCCCAGCAACAGGGAGTGGCTTCAGGTGGCATGTGTCCCCAAGTGAAGAAAAGAACAAAAAAGCTACTCTGTCTGTAGAAAGAGTAGTATTAGTAGTATTGGTACCCCCGCCCCATTCCTCCAGCCTGTGGTAGTTGGGGGGGCAACCCTAGTTTATAGCTTGCCTTGCTGTTCTTTCCACCATACCCTTCATGGGAAGTCACATCTCATTTAGCTGCCTCCTGGTGAACGGCTGACTACTGTTGTGCACCATAGAGAAGTCGAGGGTTTTGTTGGTCACCTACATGTTTTGGCAAGTTTATGTTTTTTGCAATGAAGTTGTTGATATTGGCATGCAGACAAATGCTCACCTAACCCTGGCATCTGATATTTTGGTAACCTTAGAAGAGTGTGACAGCCTTTAAGTGGGCCCTAAAACACTGACTGACAGCTGACAGTGATCATCATATTTTTAAGTGACGTTAGCTAGCTAGTGTTAACTAATGAGCACTCACCTATGCTTCAATTCCTTGTTTTTCACTTTCAAACTCGGCATTATTGACTCAAACACATCAGAACTACCTGTAGATGCTCCTGGAGACTTTCATCGTCGTGGATGAGTCATCAGAGATGACTCAGCTCATCTAACAGTGTTAAGTGGACTTATTCTATTATTTGACTTTCTCTTACTGTTATGACTCCCAAATACACCTTGAACATGTTAATAAACCCAAACGTTTAATGTCAGCACCAGCCCTCCTGCCATCCACTGTGGTAGCCTTAGTGTTGTCACAAAGTCATGTCTGCAAAAAGTCTTTATGAGCAGCGACAGTCTGGTTCAGAGCAGGACAGATACAAAGTGAGGAAGCTGTCTGAAGGGGGGCAGAGTCACTGCAGAGGAACTCTCTGGTTCCACTCATTCTGTAGTGTTAAAACTACAGGATGTTGGGTTATTTTGGTGCAATGACAAATGTGTTTACTCATTTAAAGTGACTTTCCTCACCACAGCTTCATTTATCCACATTTGTAACATTTTCAGAAGAAGTGTAAAAGTGACGCATGGTGCTCTAAACAAGTTCTATGCCAAAATGAGGTGACAACTAAATGAGGTGAGTAAAGAAAGTCATCCAATTCCAGTGTCTAAAGCTATCCTTAGTCCAAGGACTCCCTAATGAAACATTGTGATTTGTTTATCCGTTGTCACGGCTATTAACACTGACTCAGTGTGTTGCTCTGAGTCAGTAATTATGCAGTGATCAACTCCTGTAAAACAAATAAGACCTAACTTTACAGTAAAATAACATCAAGTTTGTGATAATGAACTGTTGTTACATTCTTGACTAAAAATATCAAAACATACCTCCAGTACAAGAGCCTCGTTTGAATTTTCACACCATGTGGCGCCAACAATCAGAGTAGTAACTCTGATTAAATAACACATGCATTAACAGTGCTTAACAAATTTATTAGACCACCCTAACCCTAACCAAAGTAAGGTTTATGCCACAGCTGCTCTAAATTAACAGCATTGGTAATTACCAAAATCATTTTTATGTTTCTGCAATGGTTAATACACCAATATGTCGAAGCTCTTTAACAGAAATGATATTTTTAATGCTAAAATAATTATTATTGTTATCCATGAATTTTCAAATTTACTGATTTACAAAAAAACTGAAGACAACGGTCTTAACATGAAGACGTCGACTATTTAATCAGTGCCAATTCATAAGTAAAGCTATCTCAAGACACCTCAGGAAAGGGTAGGTCTAGACCTGACTTTTACAGTCCCAACATGAATCAACCACAAGCTCAACCCTAAGCAACATTTAGAAAAGTTACTTGACAAGGAAAAAACCTTTCAACAAGCAGAAACTACCAACAGAACCAGACCAGACTTGAACAGCCATCTACAGAAGCTTTGTTGGGATAGAGAAATGCAGGGAGAGAGAAAAAGAGATGCAGAATAAAAGAAGAGATTTATGGCTGTCCTGGATAGAAATCCATTTAAAGTAATTTTCTTGGACTTGTCTATAATATTTTATCAGTATTCCGTGCAATTGGCTTTAAACATAACTGCTAAAAAAAATAGAAATTTGACCTTACAACAGTGTGCAAACTATAGCATGACTTTTGGGGAGGTGACTTTTAACCTCTTAAGCCCTAGCAGGACTAAATTTGGTCCTGCTCGCCTTGATCCAAACTTGCTCTGTGCACTCTATTTTTGCACAAAAATAGTCATGTGACACATCAAATTAAACAAAAAGGACTCAACTCAATAAACACATATCAAAGTAGCCGTAGTGCCATAGGTAGCCAGACACTTCCGCTCCCTATGGGATGGTGCCTGGTACTACAGACACAGGCATGGTCTCATTTGAAAGCCCAGCCTCTACTGAAAATTCTAGTCATGTTTCAACAGTTTCTTTTAGTTTTCTGCACCTTATTTTGTGTTGGGTTTTTTTTTGTGCCATTGAAAATAAATCTGCTCATCTTGGTGTCAAACTTTAGTTCCTTTGTAAGACTTCCTTTGAAAGGGAACTATATGGAGGTCTGGGTGATTTGAGGAAGAAAAAAAATTCCCTGATTCAGTGACCACCTATAATGACATATGAGTAAAAATAAATTTGATACCTGAAATTTTTCAAATGGCAGAGATGGTACCAATTGAGCCCAAATGGCACAAGAGGGGATTTCGCCTGGATATATATATATATATATATATATTTTTTTAACTAAAATCACTCTTATTTTGTCCCGATAACCCTCTAGTAGTATGAAATTTGAAAGAGGTAATGTCCAAATTGGTGCTATGGCTTACTGGAGATTTTGGGACTTCAACTCCATTATTTCTATGCGATATATATGCTAAAACTGCAAAGAAAATTAGGCGAAAATAGAATTTTTCATTTGCCAACTTGATTCTATTTGATCCAGTAACATATATGCACATAGTTACACTCTGAACAAATTTCACAAGTGCCCTGGGCTGTAAATTTTGAGCAGTAGCCTAATAAAAGAGGCTAGGGCTTAACAGGTTAATAGGGAGGCTTGCTAGTGCCTTAAAGAAAGGACGTACTAACTTCTGTTGCAAAAACAAAGAAATGATGTAACAGGTAGGCCTATTTGCTGTACATGTGCAACCTGATATATAATAATCCATTAAACATCTATGCACTAGCTTTTACACCAACTAAATCTGACTAAGTAATCTGATTGGTCAACTAGACATTTAGAATGACACATCATACTCATCCCTCAGCAAATATTACTCTGCCATACCTGTGATTACGTTTTACCCGACTGATCTGGAACAATGCCTTAATAGTAGTAGTTCTACAAACAGACAACTCTGAAACAATCAGAGTGAGATGCTTTTTAATGTTTTTCACTAGTCAAGATAAATCTCAGTCCACAAATGGCCAGACTCATCTTGTTTGACTATTCCTTTTAGCTGTTAGTCACATTTTTAAGATGAATTGTGAGCTGTAATGAAATGATTTTGGAACTTGAACATACCTTTTTGTTTAGACGTGCAATCAAACAAATATTACTTGGTAGAAGGCTATTTTATTTGATAAATCTTGTTGTGAATTTGGATTGCATCTGACTTTTTAAAACAAATTTTGACAATAGAGCTCTGTAGACAGTCCTGTTACTTCCATCAGCTGTGGAGATAAACAGGAAGCACAGGGCCACTGGAGTTGGTACATGAGAAATTCACACATGCAACTGAGGAATTCCATGGAAACAATGTTTTAAACTTTGTTATAAGAAGACTTAAAAAGCAAAACGTTTTTAGTGTTATTTTTAATGTGCAGCAGTGAGTGAAGCCGTGCCACTATACTTTGGTGATGGTAATGGTGATATAATGAATGCGTGCCAGCATTTTTATTAAAGGGAATTAGATCACACGTAGTCAGGAATCATCATGGTAATTAAAAAAGTGAACTGTGATTATTTTGGAGACCCTTTGAATTTCTCAAATCATGCTTTCAGGTGAGCTCATGTCTTTTTAAGGGGAGCCAGACTCCTTCTGGCTCCCCTGTAGTGTGCCTGATGATATTGCTGTATTATATTGAAGGGATGGATAGTGGTGTTATAATTCGTCCTGAGGGACATGTGAATTTCTGTGGCCCAAATCATGACTATCCATCAAACGGTCTTTAAGACAGTCCTTTAAACCCCAGATGTCAGCCTCATGGTTAAATAACAAGGGTTTTCAAATCTTACAAATCTGAACCCAGAGGGTTTTTAATTGGACGTGATTTGGAAAGGCACACACACCTCTCTATAGAAGGCCTCACAGCTGACAATGCATATCAGAACAAACACCAAGCCATGAGGTCAAAGGAGCTGCCTGCACAGCTCAGAGACAGGATTGTTGACAGGAAAGGATCTGGGTAAGGATACAAAAAAACTTCAGCTGAACTGAGGATTGGTCCCAAGGACCCAAAACCCACTAGAGGTCTCCAGGTGTATTACCAGAGGTGAAAGGGTCCTAACAAAAGAGATGCTGTTAAGCTTGGCCTTGGCCCCTATCCCCCCTTTCAAGCCCGGAGTTGTGGCACATCAGGCCCCACGATGAATCGTTGGTACCCTACATGCCCAAAACTTATTCTTAAACTTATAAAACTTTTTCTAACAACTGGCCAAACATAACCCAGTTGATCAACAATATCACACAAAAATATGTAAGAAGTGCCTCTCCAAGACATCACTGTTCAAGATTAATCATCATCTAAAAATGTCTTTGATTTAATGATACCTTATATTTAAGTTTCCTTAAGCGTTCTCGGGATATGGCTTGCACTAAAATGGCTCAAATGTCCCAGAACAGAAAACATGAAAAAAATAACACCTCTGACCCTGGCTTTTGCCTGCCTGGTTGAAATAAAAGCCTAATAAGCTGAATGCATCAATATATGCACACCCATGAATTCTGTCTTTGTTGTCCTTGTACGTTGGATTTCATCACTGCTTATTAATGCTAATATTTTTTTAGATATCTAAATGTTTTTCTTTGCCTTTGTTGAGCTCTTTGAGTTGCCCCTGTGTTTGCCTTTACTTTGACCTGACAGTGTCACTGGGAATTCAAGCTCTACGACCGTGAATGATCAAAATGTCATGGCATGCATTCACAGAATTTGAGGTATTTACATGTAAACAGAACAGACAAAGCAACTAAAAACAACAAAAACGGGTTTTTTGATATGACGTTATTCCTCCCACCATATCCCCAGCTGAATGTCTGTAGTTTGGAAGTCATTAACACAAAAAAAGGCTATGCATCATTTATCAGAAGGGAAGCTTGATGTCTAAATTCAGAGGGAAAAATCAACATCCAACAGGGAGAGGAAAGTTAAAGCGAGCTGCTGCCATATAGCAACAGCAAAGAAGGAACTGGAGACTGCATTAAAAGCTTGTATCTGTAACAATACTAACCGCTGTAATGAATAAATAACGAAAAGTTGATGTATTATGTATGAAGCAATTTCTGCAGCTGGAGTGAAAACAGTTTTAAAATGAGGAAGAATGGTTTTAGTTTTCATTGTTTCTGTATGGTGGATTACGAAACAAGGGACAGACGATGAGGGGAGTGCAATTGATCTTGTTCAGCTGCCAGATCCACAAATTAACTTCCCAATACTGTATGTCACTAATCACATCACGGAAGAATGGCTCGACTACTCGCTATGAGCTTGTTTCAGATTATGATAAATGCCTACAGGATGTTCCTTTAAATGGATGATTATCAAGCCAGGTTTTGCATTATCAAGTATAATAACGTTTTCATTTCACACTGAGGCTGCTGATGTTAGACAAGCAGAAGAACTTGTTCTCTTTGAAAGGAAATAAAAGATGTAGGTTCAATCTCAATCTTAGCCCTACCCCTTTGTCCGTTCATATTAGGTAGTAGGGTGTCTCTATTGTTGTTGGACTGGAGGGGATAGGGTGAAGTGCCAGGGCTACATGGCCCTTCAAACAGAGTTTCCAGAGGCAGCACACTCATGGATGGTGCCATCAAATCTGTGTCTGTGGATGGTGAGAGTGTGGAAGTTTTGGAGCACCTATCCTGGCAGTGTGATCACTGATTTATCAGCTGCAAGGCCGAAATCTACAACAGACCTGGCGTTGCACATGGAGAGATGGGTTCGCTGGGAAAGGTGGAGTAGTGCTCCTTGTATCAGAGGATGCAGACCAAAGTCTCTCAGTTCTTGGACCTTTTGGTCTCACTAACACACTATTGGTGTGGTTTTAGGACCAGTGTACAGTGACGGTAAATAACGAGCACTCATAGTTTGACTTAAGTTTTCCTTCACAACTCCTGTTCTCCCCACCCCCACCCCCCACCCACCCAGCCCCCTCCCTATGCTTGGCTGGGTGGGGAGGGCCATCCCTGTGTGTCTGACTGGAAACTCTACTGTTACATTGGTTCCAGGTGTACCATGTCAACGGTTCATCCCTCAGACCCAAGACGGTTAAGGTGATTATCAAGAGAGAAAGATGGATGTAAACCAGCCAGGTGGAGATGACCAGTGTTGCATGGTATATCAATATTATCAGTATTTTTCAGTACTTTTAAGAAAAATGGTGTGGTAGCTGAATTTCCTGTCATTCGGTACAAGTCGTTGGTCACATACAGTCAAATACATTTCTGGGAAATGCGCGGTTACAACTCCCTCTGTTAACGTGAATGCTGTAAATGACTGCTGGTAACATATCAGGACCCTGAAGGGTCATCCCATTCGTAAGGGAGCAATATCAAGATATCAGTAATTAATGTGGGACTCTGAATTGAGGGTTAGGCTAAAATTTGGAAATAGGACTGAGCCATCATGTCTCTTTTCTCATTGTAAAGACTGAATGTGGCTCTGATGTCTTATAACCTCAGATAGCATACACAGGCCCACACACCTCCTCCCAAAACAGCAGAAAATGGATAGAACTATTTTCTTCAAGCTATTTTTCCTCTTCAACATGGTTATATATAAACTGTATATATGAGTGTTTGAGTTAACATCAAATCTTCACTGTCTCATAGCTGCAAAGGTCTCTTACTTAACAGGTTGTGGGCAGAGGAGAGAGAGAGAAAGTTGTGGTAGGTCAGCAGTAGATGAGCAGTTTCATTCAGTTTTCTGAAAGGTCTTCAATGTGATTATAATTCATATTTTATTATTGAAACCTGGCTCTTTTCAGGACCTGAGCTCTACTAAGGATTGCCAGGCAGCAGGTAAAACACAACACAGAGAAGTGTAGCATTCCCTACTAGAGCTAGAGATTATTCTTTTAGTTGGTGGTTTATAGTACTTTAAGTTTTACTTTATACAGTGCAGTTGAGCTGTACAAAGAAAAAAACTGAAACAGCCATTATATAACTGCAAATACCCATAAGATATTTAAAACATAATAAACAACACAACAGGTAAACAGTATTTAGATTTCATGAAACTACTGGATAAAAATAACAGTGAAATCAAACATTTGTTACAGCCTTGGCTGTATTCTATTGTAATTACGTAATTTGGGGGCTCATCTGAGAAGGAAAAACGCTCTTTTTTAAACTTATTTTGAAACATATCCATCTAGGGCGTAGGTGTATAACACGTGTTTAGAGAGGAGATGTTAAAATGCCAAAAAAAAACCAAACAATTCAAATTTACCCAAAACCACAATCAAGAGGTTACCAAACTCAAACAAGACTACAAAGAAATTACCAAAACAACCCAATTCACAATTTCCAACACAGTCTGGAGACCAGGGCCAAACTTAGTTTTGAAATTCAGTGAATCTGCCTAGGAACCAGTCTGGACCTTTCATGCCACTACCAGCAAACCCCACCCCAAGAGCCAATCGCTTTACACCACCTGGGAGACAAAGATCTACATATTTGATGGACAGCATTCTTCCCATTCTTCTTGGAAGGCTTTCCACAAGATTTTGGAGTGTTTCTGTGAGAATTTGTGTCCATTCATTCTGTAGAGCATTTAAGAAGTCAGGCACTAATGTTGGATGAGGAGACCTGGCTTTCAATCCCCAGTTCATCCTAAAGTCAGATGGGTGAGCTCTGAGCTCTTCAGAACGCCCCATTTTTTTTTTATCACAAATGTTTGCAGATGGAGACTGCATGTCTGGGTTCTTGATTTTATATTTTGCACAATGCTGTGCTTTCCACTTTATGGCAACAGTTTGGTGAAGGCCCTTTTCTATCTCAACATGATTGTGCCCCACAAAGCAAGGACTAGAAAGACATGGTTTGATGAATTTGGGTCGAAAGAACTTGACTGGCCTGCACAGAGCCCTGACCTCAACCCCATTGAGTACCTCAAAAAACTTGTGGAAAGCCTTCCAAGAAGAGTGGAGGCTTTTACAGCTGAAAAAGGGGGTAACTCCTTATTAAAATTATAATTAAAGTCATTAAACAAAGGTCTTTACATGTCTTTATTGTGGTTGCTGTATTGCATTGCTCTTACATTCCACTTTCTTCCACACATGTGTGCATCAGCTGCGTAACATCACTGGAAGTCTGTCAAACACTGTGTGTATTTTCCGTTGAATATGTTTAACTTCTTCCAGTAATTTCCATTACTATTAAATGTAACTCTGGAGTTTGTCCCATGGCACATGAACACACCGCAGTGCAACAGCAGTGAGGCCTTCGAGCACACAGCAGCCTGCTGCAGAGATTTCAAAAAGAATGAAGTAAGAGGAATAAAAAATGTAAAAACAAAGGCGGGAACCTTAAGCATGTACGGGTGAGAAGGAAGAAGGAGAAAATTTAATAGGAAAAAAGCTTAGACTTTTCTTCACATAGAACAATGCAGAGGAGTTCCCACTGGCAGCAGTGTCTTCTCCCTGAAAGAAACAATATTTATGTGTTGGTTGCATCAGATTATGTCCCCATAAGTTGTTAAGGTTGATGATGTGTAAGGCAAATGACTGCTATGACATCTGACGTGTAACAGACACAATCATATGCCAGATTTGGCCCGGATTCTTGGCATCACTTGTCTCACTGGGTCGATTTCTCTGTCAAATGTCACTTCTGTTCAATCTGTGCTGTGAATGCATGAATTACCATTTCAGTACATTTATTATAACAGTATGTGGAAACTCTAATTTCCATTGTCAGGCTCCAGGAGCTCTCTGCGGTGTATGCTCATCAGCTGTGCATCACATGAAACCATTATGAGGTCTGGATACAGTGTACCAAGACAGTTTCCCATTTATTCTAATTAAATTTGCATATTTACAGCATATAATGAAAGTTTCTGCTTCTCTATTCTTTGTATCAAACACATGCGTCATGGCTCTGTGGCGCTACCTGGTATGATCTTTTTTGTGACTAAAAAAAAAAAGAAATATGGTTTGCTAAAGGTAAGTTCTTTATTGTGCAAAAGAAGGTAGAATTCAGAAGGCAGAAGAAGACATGTACATACAAAATACACACAAATGGACAACAGAAACCACAAAGATGAGCAACCAAGGAGGGCAAACAATTGACAGAATAGGAAAAACATTGAGACACATGCACACTTAAAAACAAATGCAACAACTGGAACAACCTGCAAATGCAAAAAGCATTTCAACCACTCTTCTCTGCAGAATTGCTTTAGTTCAACCCCATTGGAGGTTTTCAGCATGAATGGTTTATTTAAGGTCATAACACAACATCACAATCAAACTTTTGTTGAGGCCTCTCCAAAACCTAAATTAAGCATTTCAGAGGTAGACTTGCTGGTGTGTGTTCTGCTGCATAACCCAAGTGGGCTTGAGTTTGAGGTTATGAACTAAGTGCCAGACATTCTCCCTCAGGATTTTCTGGCACAGAGCAGAATTCATGGTTTATCAATAATGGGAAGTGGTCCAGGTCCTGAAGCAGCAAAGTAGCCCCAGACCATCACACTACCACCACCATGTTTGACTGTTGCTCTGGTGTTCTTTTTATGAATCATTGTGTTAGTTTTACTCCAGATGAAATGGGATACACACCTTCCAAAAAGTTCAACTTTTGTCTTATTAGTCCACAGAATATTTTCCCAAATATCCCAAGGATCATTAAGATGTCTTTTGAAAAATGTGAGACACACCTTTGTGTTCTTTTTGGTCAGCAGTGGTTTTGGCCTTGGAGCTCTCCCATGATGCCATTTTTGCCCAGTCTCTTTCTTATTGTTGAATCATGAACACTGACTTTAACTGAGTCAAGTGAGGCCTGCAGGTCTTTAGATGTTGTTCTGGTTTCTTCTGTGACCTCCTGGATAAGTTGACCAAGCATTCTTGGAGTCCTTTTGGTAGACTGGCCACCCCTTGGAAGGTTCAGCACTGTTCCAAGTTTTCTCCATTTGTGGATAATGGCTCTCCCTGTGGTTCCCTGGCATCCCAAACCCTTAGAGATGGCTTTATAAATCTTTCCAGCATTATAGATGTCATTGACTTTCTCATCTGTTCTTAAATTTCTTTAGATGACGCCATGATGTGTTGCTTTTTAAGATCTTTTAGCCTGCTTCACTATGTTAGTTTGAAACTGTACCCACTAAAACACTGCTCATGGAGGCTTTAGCTTCTTACCTTCTTATCCTACCAATGTAACAACCTTTGGTCACACTGTGTTTGTACCAGCTGGTGGAGGCTGCTGAGCCATCTTTGAAGTCACTCATGAGCCATGGCATTAAATCCAAATAGAATAAACAAACCTGTTTTCTGTATCACAGAATCCTAAGTGTTTCACATATATTATACAAGTATACATTTTCAAGGAGGATAAAACTTGTTCATTCACGCTCAGAGATATTCAGATATACAGAACACATGTCCAACAAAGCTGGGATGTTGGGTAAGATGTGAATAAAAAAAGAACCTACAAACTATATTCAGGTGTTTACAGTACAATGACAAGATATTTAATGTTTAAAAGGGTCAGGTAAACTTCCAAAAGACATTGTCAGTTTACACAATAGGCATCGGGCCAAAACATAGTATCTCCATTTTACATGATTTTGATTTATTTTTCAAAATTAGTGCTATTGCTCACCTATTACATCCATCAGTGAATATTTACACATTTTGAGCCAATAAAAAGCATAAATGACAACTACGACCATTCAAGGTTAAATTCTTTGAAAAATACAGTGTTTTTGTCATTCCCTGAAAAATAGTGATCTTAGAGATGGAACGGTTTTGCCTGACAAATGTAAGTAAAGACTCTGGCATGAAAAGCTAAAGCCATATAACAACAAAATCCAGAAGCACTGCAAACTTCTCTAGCTGGCACTCATCTGATATCGACTGACCTAAAGTGGGAAGTGTGCTGTGGCCTGACGACTCCACATTTAAGTTTTTTTTTTCGTAAATAATGGCCATTGGATCCTCCACGCTAAAGAGTAAAGGGACCACTCAGACAGTTATCAGTGCAAAGTTTAAAGGCCGCATCAGTGTTGTTTTGGGGGTGTTTTAGAGCCCTTGACATGGGTAATTTGCACATCTGTGAAGGTGCCATTAATACTGAGAAAAAAATAGGTTTCTGTGCAACATGCAGTACTGCAGGGGAGGGGGGACAAGGTCAAGATTGTGACAACCCTACTTCCTAGTTGGACATGTGTTGCTCAGCAGCCAAGGTCAAGCTCAACGGCATTTCTTTTGAGGCCTTTTCGCCCCTGGCGACAAACCAGTCAACTGTGATTTTTCAAGCCGTTGGGGGGTTGTGAGACACTATGAGGGGGTCACGAGATTTCTTCATGAGTACAAAAATATTTTAAATGATTTAGATAGTATTTTTCACCCTTTTTATAAAGATATATGCATAAAATTAGTTAAATTTAAAATAAAAACATGGTCACTTGGAGAGATTTCTGCTGAAATCAAATTGGTGTTTAAAATATCCTTAAAATGAATTCTTGAATATGCATTGCTCTGTGTTCAACTATGCTTCAATCCCCTTTGGGTATGGGCTCCCCAGTCTCTGGAACTGCTACTTTGGGGATCGTGGGCTGAAAGGTTTGGGAACCCCTGCCCTAGGCCAAGCTTACTTACCACATCCACCTCTTACTCCACCCTAAACTTTATTTTTTCAACACATTTTTCTACCGTGCCCCTGGTAATATGCAAGGACATCCAGATCATGACCGGGGTTGTGTCAGTCCTCCTTCCTGTCTGACGGTGCTCTCACCACATCTATGCCTGACTTCAGCCACAATTTTGGCCCAAACATGCTTAAAAGTTCTGCACAGAAGTGTATGTTTCCATCAAGACAATTTCTTTTAAAGGGACGTCCTTGCCTATTTTACTGAGGCGATACCAAGCCACATTCTGCACGAGTTACAGCAGCATGGCTTCACAATAAAAGAGTGCAGGTACTAGACTGGACTGGCATGCATTCAGTCCAGACATTGAAAATGTATGGGTTATTATGAAGTGCAAAAAATGTCAACAAATATCCTGCACTGTTGAGCAACTTAAGATGAACATCAAGCAAGAATGGGAAAGAATTCCACTTTCAGCAATCAGTGTATTAAAGGGGACATATTATGCAAAAATCACACTTTCAGGCTTTTCTAACAAAAATATGTGCCCTTGGCCTGTCTACAATCAGCAACAGACTTTAACAGGTTTGTTTTGGGGACCTCTGAGACCAATATAAATTTGTCTTATAGGGGTAAAATATGTGACCTTTAAGTCCCCAGTGACCTACGGTGTTGTAAGAAGAAAAGATGATGTGGCACAGAGGTAAACATTCTCCTGTCCCAGCTTTTTTGGAATGTGTTGCATCAAAATGAGAATACCTGTATCTTTTCTAAATGTTGATTTTTTTTTTTTGCTGTATTCAGTTAAAAATAGGTTTTACCCAACATGCCAACATTTTTGGAGTTGAGGTTTGTAAAACAGGATGAACCTTAATCTTTTGTTCAAGTATTTCTTTTAAGACTTAATTTGTTTACACCTGATCGTCATTAACATGCAAAGAATGTAAGAAAGATATCAAATGAAATGTCAGATCTGTCATGCCCATGAGTTGCACACAGTGACAAAATCAAGATAGTGGCTGAAGTGTGCATTTGTGAGTGAAATGAGAGTGCAGATAAATGACTCACTAAGACAGACTCCCCGACTGCGAATTAATGAGAGTCGACATGACAACACAATTGAAAACATGTAAAAACAGAAAACCTCATTCCAGTCAGACACAATCTTTTACTTCACTTCACACACAGGAGCACAAACACTGTCAGTTCTTTTCTCCACCATCGTTTTGGGGATAAATTTAACCTCAATCTACCAGGTATAAACTACATCAGGTCAAGGTCCATTCAACATTCAAAAATTAATGCCACACGATTATTCAGATGTGCGACTGTCATCACACCTGTCATTATTCTGCTGAGAGTGTACCTCCGCGGACTCGCTGCTGAATGATGTATCACCTGTCGGCTTAGAAATCACCAGCACCTCCATCACACGCTCACCTTGGAGCAGCGGAGCAGGGGTGCACAGGTGTGGTACCTTATAAGAATTCACATTCCCTCCCCTTCCACTGTATCCCGGCAGAGTGCTGTCATGGCGCCTGTCATCTCCAGTATGTCAAATTTCATTAGCAGAGAGACCTGCTGGACTCCTCGCTGCACAGCAGGCAGCAGGTGGCTTGGGAAGCTAACATCAAGTGTCCTCTCACCGTCCCCCTACGGACCATCTGAACAATCAAAGATGCATTCTCACCCTGCTCTGACCTGCCTGTTTTGCATAAAGACGTCGCCGTAACCCCATTAGATGCTACTGTCTATTGTGTTAACAGGCATCTAGACCAGCATTGCTCCTGACAGCAGCTAGGGCTGGGAAATATGGAGTTTTTATGACTAAATCGGACATTTAATTTCACATCCAAATCTTGTTTTTGGATGTCTGTCCCCCTGTCCATGCATCTGTCCGTATGTCCAGGCCACAGTTGAAAACACATCTCAAGCTTTTATCCCTGAAAGGGATTTTCTTCAAACTTTACACGAATTTCATTCAGACTCTTGGCTGAATTCATGAGATTTTGAATGTCACAGGTCAAGGTCGTTGGACCCCATGTTCACCTCTTGTTTTTAAGATACACTATTATAGATAAAAGCATTTTGAAGCCTGATCATTACACCAGCAGGGACTGTGATGACATTGTATTCAAATGCATGTACTTTAATAAGGAGTTGCCCCCCCTTTTGCATCTATAACAGTCTCCACTCTTCTTTGAAGGCATTTCACAAGATTTTGGAGTGTTTTGTGGGAATTTGTGCCCATTCATTCTGTAAAGCATTTATGAGGTCAGGCACTCCTATTGGACGAGAACACCTCGCTCACAATCTCCATTCCAGTTCATCCTAAAGGGGCTTCATGGGGTTGAGTTCAGAGCAGACACAGTTATGTTAGAATAGAAAAGGGCCTTCCCCAAACTGTTGCCACTGAGTTTTAAACATAGCATTGTCCAAAATGTTTTGGTATGCTGAAGCCTCAAGGTTGGCCTTCACTGGAGATAAGAGGGCTTGCCCAAACCCTGAAAAACAGCCCCATTCCATTATGCCTCCTCCACCAAACTTCACAGTTGGCACAGTGCAGTCAGGCAAACAGAGAGGCGCAATTATCAGATTCCCAGTCTAGTGTCGGTGTGTTTTACACCTCTCCATCCAATGCTTGACATCGGACTTGATGATGTGATGCTTGCATGCAGCTGCTCGGCCATGAAAACCCATCCCATGAAGCTCCTGCCACACAGTTTTTGTGTTTACATCAATGTCAGTGGAAGTTCAGAACTTTATGGCTATGGAATCAGCAGAGCGTTGGCGACTTTTGTAAAAATATCTTAGCAGTCTTTGACCCAGTTCTGTGATTTTGCATAGTCACCGCTTCATGTCTGAGTTGCTGTTGTTCCTAAACGCTTCCACTTTACAATAATCTTACTTGCAGTTGACTGTGGAATATGAAGAAGGGATGAAATTTCAGGGATCGCAAAGATAGCATCCATCACAGTACCACACTTGAAGTCACTGAGCTCTTCAGAACGACTCCTTTTGGGTCAAAAATGTTTGTTAATGGAGACTGAATGGCTAGGTGTTTGATTTTATACACCTGTGGCAATGGGTGTGATTCAATCACCTGAATTCAACAGTGTACTTCTGTCCATATAGTGTATGCTGGCAACATTGGGAGAGTGGAAGAACCGTATTCAGACAATTTTGACTGTTCTCTATCTCACTCTTGGTTCAAATATGACAAAACTTTACACATTTCTGTATATTATAATATAAAATATCATTATAACAATAGATATTTTGTTTTTTGAACCACATTAAACTAAAATTTTAACAGTCTAAATGCACAAAAAGAACTGATGTTTTTGTTCCGTTTACACAGTATGTAGGATTTTTTAAACACCAATAATAGATGTCTAGGACTTCTGGTTTTGTTTCTGTGGTATCATACTGGTCTCAGTGTTGTTCAACCATTTATTAGTTCTCTACAGGAAAACTATTGCTAAAAAAGATCCAGATGTGATTTTTCAAGACCACAGACTAAAGAAAGAACTGAAATAACTTAATGCAGCAAATATTTTGCTCCAGCTGACTTAGTTAGAGTCATGATTAATGCTATAAAAATTCTATAGTAATGTCACTGCATATTGATGGTCTCCCTCAGCAATTTACCTTCATTTCAGTTCAGACATAAACTAAATACAAATATTAGACACCATCTGTTCAGGTTGTAACAGTACAAGGTGAATCCAGGTAAAAGCAATTAAAGTTTGCATATTTCTCTGATTAAATCTACGAAGGGCACGGAGAATGAGCTGTGCAGATAATTACACTTGTTTAAAGCTGTGGGACTCTGAGCATTGAAACAATAACGGTCAAAATTGAAGCAGTAGAGTGGATTGTGAACTTTCCCCTCACTGTAGACGAAATAATAAATAATGCAATAATTCAACTGACGAGTGTCTTTAATTAAACTTTCCTGCCCGGCAAATTCTGGCTTCTAATTGACCTTTGTAGCTTGTTTTTATGAGCTGAAAAGTTCTCTAAACTGTGAGCTACAGGGGTTTAGGTGGTAGCATTATGAGAGCACAACTGTCATCAGAGGTTTACAAGCACACATGAAGGTTGATGACTTAATATTAGTGTAAAGCTTTAGGTTAGAAAACTACTGTGCTACAGTTTTAGACTTGGAGCAAATTTCTTTTGGACTGACCTGTTGGAATCAATCTAATGTTTCTGTTTTTATTTCTAAATATTGGTAATATTGGCACTTCATGTTTTTCTCTTTTTGGGGAAATGTCACCAAGAAAACACGAAAACAATGTAAAGGTATCTTTTCCTGGCATTAGCAGCAGCTGCAGACTTGGAAACCTTACCCTCGAAAAGACAAGCCAGATCACTTTCACCTCCCCCATTGCTGTTGCAAAAGCTGTATTTATAAGTCCCTAAGACTCTGTCTTGATTTTGATTGGCCAGTGAGGACAGAGTCATCGATGAGTGTGGCACAGTTATGAAACTTAAGCTGTTTTCAGCTGAGAGCGCTGCAAGCTCTGCAACAAAAAACTATTGATGCTAGCTGTTTTTATTCCAGATCATCAACATTATCATAATATTAGACAAAGATAACCAGTGTTAATAGAAAATACAGTTTTTCAATGGGTTTGCAAGCATGAACAGTATGTTTAAGGTCAGGCCACGGCATCTCACTCAGATTCAAGTCTGGACTTTGACTAGGCCACTCTAAGAATTTTTTTTTTCTTTTTCCAAGCCATTCAGAGGTGGATATTCAGATCATTGTCTTGCTTTATAAGTGTGCTTGAGCTTGAGATCATAAACTGCTGGTCAGACATTCTCCTTCAGGATTTTCTGGTACAGAGCAGAATTCATGATTTCATCAGTTACAACAAGTGGTTCAGGTCCTGAAGCAGCAAAGCAGCCCCAGACCATCACTCTACCACCACCACGTTTGACTGTTGGTGTGATGTTGTTTTGATGAAATGCTGTGTTAGTTTTACTCCAAGTAACTGGACGCACACCTTCCACAAAGTTTAACTTTTGTCTCATCAGTCCACAGAATATTTCCCCAAAAGTCTTGAGGATCATCAGGATCCTTTTGGCAAATGTGAGACAGGCCTTTGTGTTCTTTTTGGTCGTTCTTATTGTTGAATCATGAACACTGACCTTAACGAAATCAAGCGAATCCTGCAGGTCTTTAGATGTTGTTCTGGGTTCTTTTGTGACTTCCTGGATGAGTCATCGATGCCCCTTTGGAGTCATTTTGGCAGGCCAGCCACTCCTGGGAAGGTTCAACACTGTTCCAAGTTTCTCCGTTTGTAGATAATGGCTCTCACAGTGGTTCGCTGGAGTCCCAATGCCTTTGAAATAGTTTGTAAACCTTTCAAGACTGATAGATGTCATTGACTTTATTTATTTACTGTGCTCAGGCCTGGTTTGGCCCTGGTGCAAAGTTAGTGCAGGCTGTCAGGCGACAGGAGGGAAGCAAACATGCTTCAGCACATGATAGCTGAAATGGGCCTGGTAAAAGTGCCTTCACAAGATATCTGAGAGCAAATATTAACCACATCTCACAGCCTTTTTTTTAACAGATTATGAGATGATTCAGGGCTTGTTATCCATAGCAACACCATAAAGGCTTCAAATGTTCTTGTTAACCTTGGAAACAGTCGTTAGACACAATATTACAAATGAAACAGCAAACATCATTTTTGAAGGCTTTAAACTGCAGCACAGAATCATTATCAGCTATCAGGGGAGAGCTAAGCTGTGACATTTTTCTCATCATCTTCTGTTTCTAAGGTCACACTCAGTTCCAGCCAGTCTGCGTATGTAGAGAAGATTAGTGTACATGAATAAAAAGTTTATTTTTAGCTCTGGATGTATAGAAACACACCTGCATGCAAAGGAGGGCACAGTTCCCGTTGATATGCAGTTTCGTTCTTATTCCCAGGAAGTTCAATGAAGAGCTGCAGTACTTCCTTCCCATGAGAAACACAATCAAGTGTTCTGTCGAGTTAGCATGTTGAAGTAAAGCGAACAGAAGGTGACAGATTATTTCCGTTTCTTGTCGTTGTCTCTCTTTCAACTGGACGTCTGGCTGGTGCCACTTTCTCTTTATTCTAAATGCTGCCGGATGCAAACCCTGTTATTGATTTCTACTTCTCTCCTACAGATTTCAGATAGAAATCAATACAAGCAAGTTTCTCATCTCTCCAAAGAGAAAGTGAGCTCCTGTCTGATAAATGACAAGGACTGATGACAGAGTGGTTTCTGAAAGACGGCTTCATCTCATAAATGTTTCATACTCGCGACAGTAGGGCTGGGCAGTTTGAACCAGAAATAACACCTGCAGTGCTTTAGAAAAGTGTTTGTCCCCTTCCTGATTTCTATTTTTTGCATATTTGTCACACTTGAATGTTTCAGATAACATAGGTCAATACAAATCACAGTTTTTAAATTAGGATTAATTTTGGTAATTGAAAAACGCCGTCCAAACCTATCTGGCTTTTTGTGGAAAAACAACTGCCCCCCTTTGTGAAATTATGAATTAACTGTGATTAAGCACACTTTTTCAACTTGACATGCCTGATTACAGCCAGACCTGATGAATGAAGATCTCCCTTAAATAGAACCTGTCAGACAAAGTGAAGTAGGCTACAAGATCTCAAAAAGCAACAAATCATGGAGCCATCTAAAGAAATTCAAGAACAGATGAGAAACAAAGTCATTGGCATCTTTCAGTCTGGAAAGGGATACAAAAGCCATTTCCATGGCTTTGGGACTCCAGCAAACCACAGTGAGAACCATTATCCACAAATAGAGAAAACTGGGAACAGTGCTGAACCTTCCCAGGAATAGCTAGTCTACCAAAATGATTCCAAGAGTGCATCGACGACTCATCCAGGAGGCCACAAAAGAACCCAGGACGACATCTAAGGGCCTGCAGGCCTCACTAGACTCAGCTAAGGTCAGTGTTCATAATCTAAGGCCCCATTCACACGACAATGTTTTGCTCGTTTCCAAAAAGTTTTCACTCGAAAACGTTTTCGTGTAAACGGGGCCTAACTATAAGAAAGAGACTGAGCAAAAATGGCATCCATGGGAGAGTTCAAAAGCACTGAGGAGATGTTTTTGCATTTCTCCCACCTGGCCTCAGCATGAGTTTTATGTACCAACAAGCTCTACTGTTCATAAACTACGGCAGCACCTGTCTGTCGAGCTCAGGTCACTACCAGAGCTACACATGCTTACTACCAAACTTTGTCTCATCCCTCTGATTGGCGTGTAAGGAATATGGTAGACAGAACGTTCATCCAATCACCTTCCGGGGATTTTTCATTTAGTCCTGTTCTTCCCCAGCACTTTGCACAGGTAGTTTTCCAGATGAATGTGAAATATATCTACGTAATGGGTATATGAAAGCATCTATCTGCTGTGTCAGGTTACTACAGCAATAACGATAAAAACAGCAACACACAAACCAACATTACAATAAATCAATTATGACTCATAAGACATTTTAAAAAAGCGATAATAAAAAGATTACTGTTAGTGGTTCTTCCTGTTGCTTTACTATCATCTGTCTATTTTTAATCAACATCAACTTAACTGATTTAAATGATGCTGTATTACTCTATGTCCTCCTGAAAATACATCAGTACATCTTAAAAATAAACCTCATTTCCCAGCAGTAGGCAGAGCCATTTCTCAGAGAAAGTATCATCTCATAAATGTTTAATAACAGTGGGACTCTTCCTGATGGATAAAAATCTTTGATTATGGATCTTTTCCTCACTGTATTTCCTGTAAAGTAAAGCAGGCAGCAGAGACTCCACCACCGTCCTAAACGATTGCTCCAACCCTGGAGTACAGCTGCACCAGAGGCATATTTTTATGTTTGTGATTTCAAAAAGCAGCTGTGGATTACAGTCTAATTTAAATCCAGAAGATGGGACATTAAATTAGTCCAGGGGCCACCTCCAAGGTCTTCTACTGCTTCTTATTATTTACTACCTGCCCACTTTATCTGTCAGCAGGAGGCAGACTTACGGCCTCCCAACTCCAAGTACCGCCCTGCTCGGGATTGTAAAGCACAGTCCTGGACTGAGTCCTGAGCCAAATATCTTCCATCACAGACGCTGGCATAAAACTGATTACAGTTTTTCACCTGAAGCTCCATAAAAGTGTTACAACACAACTAATAGAGATGTTGAGGGACAGGAGATGTGACCATAAAAAGTAATGTTAGTCAAAGGTTATGTTATAAAGACAAAGACTTATCTTAGAGAGGCAAACTTAAAGGCTTAATTGGGAAAGAAAATCCTGGCAAATGAACACTCAGCTTTACTGTTATGGCTGTTTTCCTCAGGTGGCCCATTTCTGCAGTGCGTCCTTCGGAGGTTAACCTTGGGGCTCCAGCTGTGACACGCTCCCCCTGCTGGTTGATGTGTGTATGATTAAGGGATGGGTCTTACCTCCAGGTGTACTTGATCTGAAGTGATAGTTGGGAAAACCATTAAAGAACAGACTGGAGCTTCATACTCTCCCTTCTCCTTTGCTCCAGCTGCATGCTGCACCCTGTGATAATTTAGTTGTAGTTTCTAAGTCTTTTACTTTTATATTTAAATCTTACAAGGCCATTTTAGCCCAATTTTGATGCCTCTATTTCTTTGAAGTTTACTCTTTAATGTCGTATTTAGGTAGAAAGAAAGCAGCCGAAGTCTGCTATCTTAAGAGACATCATTCTTTAGGCTTGGGTTCCTGTTTAGTCTGATTTTTTTAAAGCTCCAGTTCCCATCAAAAGTTCTTATATCTTGTAAAAAGTAAAGAAAAACAGCGAGAATGATTTGCAAACCCTTTCCAACCTGCACTATATGGACAGAAGTGTTTGGACACCTAACCGCTACACCAACTGGGACTGTAATGACATTTTATTCAAATACATGTACTTTAATATGGAGTTGGCAGTTGTAACAGCCTCCACTCTTCTTGGAAGCCTTTCCACAAGATTTTGGAGTGTTTTTGTGGGAATTTGTGCTAAGGCTGAATGATTTGCAAAAATAATCAAATTGCAATTTTTTCCCCCAGTGTTGTGATTGTGATTTAATATGCGATAATTTTTAGGTTCCTCATCTAATGTGTTGTTCAACAAACACAAGCAACAAATCCTTCCTTACTGTAACCAGCACAATATTAGATGAATTAAACTAGGGATAAACAATTAAAAAAAAACACTCTATTTGCAATTTTGCCTTAAACAATTTAAGCCTGTTGTTATATTTTATTAGTGTTGTATTTGTGATTTTTTTTATTATTCTTGTATTAAATAAGAAAAAACATAAACATAAAGAAGAAAAGTAGGATTTTTGTAAAAAATAAAATCTAAAAAGAAACTTAAATGTATACATAATATGTAGGGCATAAAATCTCTGCTGCAAGAAAAAGTTGTATCAAACTGGCATTTTGACACATCTCAGGTTAAAGAAATATTGCACTGTCCGTGATTTGAAAATAGCATTAGGCCATATTGTGATATAATCTAACTTGTGATTAATTGTCCAGCCCTAATTTGTGTCCATACATTCTGTAGAGCATTTATGAGGTCAGGCACTGATGGTGGACAAGGCCTGGCTTGCAACCCATTCCAGATCATCCATCAGGTGCTTGATGGGGTTGAGGTCAGGGCTCTGCAGGCCAGTCAAGTTCTTCCACATTGAACTCATCAAATCATGCCTTTATAGTCCTTGCTTTGTGCACTTTGGCATGGTCATGTTGGGATAGAAAAGGGCCTTCCCCAAACTGTCGCCACAAAGTTTGTAGCATAGCATTGTCCAAAACGTCATGGTATGCTGAAGCATTAAGACTGGCCTTCACTGGAGATAATGCATTTTTGCAAATTTATTAATAATAAAAACACTGAATTATCACATTGACAAAAGTATTAAGAACCTTTGCCAAAGCACCTGAAACTTAGCTCAGGTCCCCCACATTTTTCTAGATCTTTACTGAGATGTTTCTAAACCTTGATTGGAGTCCATCTGTGGTAAATTAAATTGATTGAACATGATTTTGAAAGGCATACCCCTCTCTATAGAAGGCCTCACAGTTGGCAATGCATATAAGAGCAGATACCAAGCCATGAGGTCAAAGGAGCTGTCTGTAGATCTCAGAGACAGGATTGTTGCAAGGCACAGATCTGGGGAAGGCTACAAAAATTTCTGCTACACTGAAGGTTCCCAAGAGCACATTGGCCTCCATAATTCTCAAATGGAAGAAGTTTGGCACAAACAGGGCTCTTCCCAGAGCTGGTCGACCATGGGAGAAGGGCCTTAGTAAGAGAGGTCTGGAGCTCTGATTGAGCTCCAGAGATGCTGTGTGGAGACTGGACAAAGTTCCTGAATGACAACCTCCACTGCAGCCCACCACCAATCTAGGTTTTATGTAGCTTGACAGAAGCTTCTCCTCAGTGTAAAACACATGAAAGCCTGCTTGTGTTTAGTGTTTTGACCTCATGGCTTGGCTTTTGCTCTGATATGCATTGCCAGCTGTGAGACCTTCTATGGAGAGGTGTGTGCCTTCCCAAATCATGCCCAATCAATTTAATATACCACAGGTGGACTCCAGTCAAGGTGTGGTAAATTTCAGCAGTTTTTACAAAGGATCTGAATACTTATGCAAATTTGATATTTCACTTTTTAATTTTTTAATAGATTTGCAAACATTTCTTAAATGCTGTTTTCACTTTCTCATGATGAGGTACTAAGTGCAGATTAAATTAGGATAAACATGATTTTTCTCAACTTTAATAGCAGGGTGCAACGTAACAAAATTGAATAAAGTGAAAGGGGTCCGAATACTTTCTGAATACTGGTTTGGTTTGTGATGATTCTTTTGCTTAGTGTGTTTTTGTTGTCATTGCTCAGTTTTTTTGTGTCTGTGTTTTTATGCCCTGTTCTCTCTATGTTCTGTATGTATGTCAAAGCACTGTAATCCTCTGTATACTATACTATACAACAAAACAAGCATTCTGCAACAACTTACAGCAGCATTGCTTCTCAATAAAAGAGGTCTGCATTGTCCAGACCTTTCACTGAAAATGTATGGCACATTGTGAAGTGCCAGGTGGGCCAAATACAACAACCCCATGCTGCTGAGCAATTGAAGATGTGCATTAAGCAAGAATGGTCAAGTATTTCCCTGTCAATACTTCAGCATTAAGTGTATTCAGTCCCCAGACTCCTAGACAGTGCTTTAGAAGAACTGTTGATGTAACACAGAGGTAAAAGTGCTCCTGTACCAGCTTTTTTGAGATGTACAGCAGGCATGTGTGCATATATATTTCAAAGACAAAATGCTGATCAATTTGAAGATGAAATACCTTGTCTTTTCGCTTTTTTTCAGCTAAATGTAGGCTGATAAAGATTAGATTTTGTATGGTTACATAGGTAAGAGGTTTTCTTGGTGAGTTGGGCTATTATTCAGAAACTCTTTCAAACCAGTGAAAACTTTTAAAGTTAACATATTTTAGTGACTTGTGCATGCTTTGATATTTTTTGGTTTGGCTGCTTCATCTGTGTGCTTTTCAGTATTTCAGTTTGCTCTGTGGACAGTGTTCTGTTGTCTTTTTGAAGGGAATGCTTGCTGCTTTTGTTTGGGTTGCAGTCATCTGTGAGTCAGGAGTCTGCAGTCAGTGCTGGCATTTAACTCAGTGCAGTTAAATTTTGTTTGGCTGTTTCAGAGATAATGTTTAAACTGAAGGAAATTATATATCTTTTAATATTTGTCAAAAATATTCAGCCCCCCCTACTCCCCGCGTTCTTCTTGACCTGTTTGGTTGTGTTGGAGCTGCTTTACGAGGAGCCTCTTTAGAGGTCATGACAAGCTGTTTCAGATGAGTTTATCTCTACCCGTCATTTCCAATGACAGTGTCTCAGAGAGGAAGCTGTCTTCTTGATAGACAGACAGTAAAACACAGTCTACAGGACAATGAGAGGATGAAGACATTTTGCAGGCAAGGGCAAAAAACAAAGCAGATCTGTCATTCTGGACTGCGTTGACAATTTACTCTATCATTCAGTAAACGAGCAGACGACTTATCACGGCATCCTGAAGGTATAGTCGCAGGGACAAGCTGAGGTTTCAGCAGCTGAGTCATCAAAACCTGCAAGAGGCAGACGATTTCACTTTACATGACAAGATCAAATAGCTGCAGCGGACTTTGGCTTAAACCCAGTTCAGAATATAGAATGCAATAAGACAGTTTTAGTGCGCTACAGCGGACACATGCAGCATTGTGAGCGGAGCTACTGCAGCTCCAGTCAGGCCAGCTGGTGGTGTTATCTGTGATGTAGTTAGGTGGACTGTAGCTGGGTCTAGAATGTAAGGCATGTCTTGTCTTTCGACCAAAGTTTATGGTCTATTAAGATCATTGCCTTGATAGTTTGTGTTTGCTCTGCTTATTAGACACCACACAAATTCCTCCAATTGATGAAACTGCTCTGGAATTAAAAGGCAGAATGTGGTGAAAGATGGGATTTCTCTGGAAGCCACTGCTGAAGAACCAGGGGGCTTTTACTGGCTTTAGAGAAACAATGACAACCAGAAATAAGATCTATTTATTCCACATGGTTCTTGTAGTAGCTTGAGATTCTCCAGCCTTCAAGACATGGAAATCTGTTGTTTAAGGAATTTCCACAACGGATTTAAAATCAGCCTGTGAATCCCACAGTTCATAGAAAGATGGTTTCCGTTGTTACTAGTGATGTAGAGCACAAACAGACCTAGACTGACAGGAGAAACTGTGATGCTATTTTAATTTATTATTGCATATAGTACTGTGCAGTGGTGTGCAGACTTTTTCAAGGGCAGGGGCGAAAAGAAAAAAAAGGGCACATACAACGCGTTCTCGCCACTGAAGAGGGCAGTAAGTTTCACATGTTTTCGAGGGCACTTTAGACATGTTTATATGTTTATATATAATACAAATGGCACATTATATAGCCTTAAAACAGACTAACTAGACAGACTACTCAAGTTAGTTGTAGTTAGGATCAGCATCCACAAGAACTGTGTAGATTCAATGTTGAACTGTGAAGAACACACAAAAATAAATAAATAAATCCCTAGGGGGTCTGGGGGTCTTCCCCCAGAACATTTTCAATTAAGTAGATGCCATTTCCTGTATTCTAGTGCATTTTAACACCATTTTAGCACCAGATAATCCAAACTGGTTCTGTGAGATATAGTTCTGGCTTAATATAGATCAAAAAAGGGCCCAACATAAAAGTCACTGCAACAGTAATGTTTCATAGTATTTCTTGGTCCTAATGGTCTTCTGGAGTTTAGTGTGTTTTCTTCACCCAAGAGAGCAGTTGTGTTTTGCTAACCAGGAAGGCACTTAAGCATGCATTTTTACCACCCAAGAGGGCACTTTATCGTGTTTTCACCAGCCAAGAGGGCAATTCAGTGTTTTTTTTTCACCCAAGAGGGCAGTTTATCATGTTTTAACCAGCCAAGGGGCAGTTTAGTGTGTTTTTTCTACCCAAGAGGGCAGTTTAGTGTGTTTTGCCAACCTGGAGGGCACTTAAGCATACGTTTTGGCTCCCAAGTGGGCACTTTAGCGTGTGTTTTGGCTCCAAAGAGGGCGCTTTAGCACGCATTTTGGCTCTCGAGGGCACTTTAACATGTGTTTTGGCAACCTGGAGGGCACTTTTAAGTGTATTTTGGCTACCAAGGGGGCACTTTAGCATGTGTTTTGGCTTCAAAGAGGGCACTTTAGCATGCGTTTTAGCTCATTGAGGGCACTTTAGCTCATATTTTGGCTCCCAAGAGGGCACTTTAAAGTGTGTTTTGGCTCCCAAGTGGGCACTTTAGCATATGTTTTGGCTCCAAAGAGGACACTTTAAAGTGTGTTTTGGCTCCAAAGAGGGCACTTTAGCATGCGTTTTGGCTTATTGAGAGCACTTTAGCTCGTGTTTTTGCTCCCAAGAGGGCACTTTAACACGCATTTTGGCTCCCAAGAGGACACTTTAGCATGTGTTTTGGCTCCCAAGAGGGCACTTTAACACATGCATTTTTCAACAATTGGGCCCAGGGGGGGGCAACTGCCCTCCCTGCCCCCGTGCACACCACTGGTACTGTGATGGGATGGGACAAGGATTCATGGTTACAGAAACTGCTGAAATACTGTGATGAACTACTTTTTACAGTTGGTTTGGGCTGAATGATAAATCATTTTACAGCCATGATGGTAATGTGCACATGCACAATGGCCACACCACAGGATGCATGATGTTAGTCATGTGACCTGAAGCATGCCATGCTGCCAACCTTTGCATTGACTACAGAAAAACAAACTGCATGTTTTATATATCAAATCCTCATTAAAAGTTGGTCTGATATCACCACCAGCAGTCAGAGAACTGAGTACTGTGTATTCAGACTCTGTATTTCCTTTATGCTATTGGCGGTGCTGCTGGCATCACAGATACACCTGCATGACATCTGAGACAGATCTTAAACAAATACTTTCTTTTCAATCAACAGCACCTTGTCTTGGTTCACATTAATATACCGCACAGTAATGGCACAGATGTGCCGGTTTTTGACTTTTAAGCCGAGGGATACAGACCAACCGTAGCCACCAATACCACCATCAATCATTGGGGCATTGTTGAGTAATGTAGCCAGCAGTTCAGCCCAGAGTAGCAAAACACAATGAAGAAGAATCATTTGGAAAAGGTGGAACTTGTTCAAGTTTTCTGATGAAATATTGCTGAATATGGAGTGAGTTAGAAAATACTGATATATCAGTGATGTAGTCCCACCTGGGTAAAGAGACAGAACACTACAAGAACGCAAGGTGTCATGTTTAAAATGCATGGCCTATTTTGCTACCTGTGTAGAGCATGGGTGAGCCTTATAAGACACAACATGGTAAGAACATGTAAAATATGCAAGTTACACTCACTAGGCTAATTATGGAGATTAAAAAGTATCTTTCAGCATCCTTGGAAATAGTTGATGGTGTTTTTTTTTTTTTAAGGTTTATTTCGGGCATTTTTGTGCCTTTATTTGACAGAGGAGGACAGTGGATAGAGTCAGAAACAGGGACGAGAGTGGGGTAGAGACATGTGGCAAAGGTCCCCAGGCCAGACCCAAACCTGGGCCGTCTGCGCACATGGGGCACGCCTCAACCACTTGGCCACCTGCGCCCCAATTGATGGTGTTTAATACAATAAGAAGCAACAAGTTTATTTGTAAAGATGAAGAAATACATCTATCTACCTGTTCTGTCCCTCTATTTTCCTTCCTCCTACTCTGTGTCTGTGTGTCAGAGCTATTGTCAAAGGGCTGACTCATTGCATGTTGTTTGACATCAGAAAAAAAGCACATAAAAAGGTCCTGCAGTATAATTTCACAGTTTCTTTTAGAATAAAGATTGAATATATGAAGCTAAAATAGAAATATCATAATGCTAGTTTTTACAGTATTATTCAGCTCCACCATAGATGGGAGCAAAGAACCACACTGAAAGCCTTTTGATGCAGAGAAGACGATTTTACTCTTCTTCTGACCGGCCTTGGCATTAGTTTCATCCACCAAAAAGCTCTGCCTGCCGAACTCATAATATTACTGGAGCTACACAGGCATACCACCACATTTTATCTTGTTGCCCTGATTGGCCCATAATGAATATGACAGAGTGAACACTCATCCAGTCACCCTTAGAGATTTTTTTTCTAAAAGTCCTGCCCTTCCCAAACAATTTATTTGGGAGGTTTCCCAGATGGATGCGGAATATATTTATACAACAGATATATGATGTGTCAGGTTAAATGCATCCACAGTCCCCTCCAAGGTCAGAGAGTTAGGAATGGCAAGATTTTTCTTAATAAAAAATAAAATCTGTTATCTGTGAGGAGTGATGTCCATATGATGCTCTCCTCTTAAGGAAGTCTCCCTATATTTCCGCCTGATTCTCTTCTTGTTGATGGTTCAGAGAGTTCAAGCAAGAAAAGCCTCTTAGCTACTTTACTCCACATGGATGCTCACTTGTAAATATCCAGGCAGTCTCAAAAATCTCAGTTTTGATTCCTTCAGTGTAAGCAGATTAGCAGCAGGGATGCATCAGCACATCTGATGTAAAGAGGAGATAAAGATGCTGCTACTTTCTCAGGCTAATATCTCCTCTTGGTTCTGGATAAATAAAGCTGTTAGAGGGTGAGAGATATATTATTGCAACTCACACAGACAGAGTTTGAAAGTGTTTTAGAGTGATTTTTATTTTCACAAGATTGAGACTCTTTACTTTACAGGGCACCACCCCAAATAAAATTCCATTCCCAAATAGCTGGGATGTTGAGATTGTCAAATATCATTAACACATATTTTATTCACAAAAGAACATAAACAAAATATCAGATGTTGAAACTGAGACATTTTATCATTTCTTGAAAATTGTCACTTCATTTTGAAATTGATGGCAGCGACACACCTCAAAAAAGTAGGGACAGGGCAACAAATCGCTGGTGAAGTAAGTGGCACTAATGAAAAACTGTCTACAAATCATGGAACAATATCAGAAAAATTTCACTCATTGTAAAAAATGCGAAGACTTTTAATATTCCACCATCTACAGAACATGATAAAATCAACAGATTCTGAGAATCTGGCGAAATATACTGGATACTCATGATTTTCTGGCCCTCAGGCAGCACTGCATTAAAAACAGGCATGATTCAGTACTGGAAATCACTGCATGGACTCAGGAACACTTCCAGAAATCATCGTCTGTCTATCATGCAGAGAAGAAGTCATTAGAAAACACTTTCCAGAAACGCTGCTGTCTTCTCTGAGCCACAGCTCAAAATGGAAAACTGTTCTGTGGTCAGATGACCAAAATTTGATGTTTTTTTTTTTTTTTTTGTGATGCTGTGTCATGCACTAAAGATGAGAGAGACCCTCCAGTTTATTATCAGTGCACAGTTCACAAGTCTGCATCTCTAATGGTATGGGGTTGCATTAGCACTTATGGCATGGGCAGCTTTAATCTAGAAAGGCACTATCAATGGTGGTAAGGAGGTTTTAGAGCCTCCATCCAAAAAATATCTCTTTCAGGTAAGGCTTTAAATATTTCTGCAAGACAATGCTAAACCACATACCACATCCATCACAACAGCATGGCTTCACAGTAGAAGAGTCCAGATGCTGAACTTGGCCTGCCTGCTTTCACCAGTAGAAAACACTAGGCACATTAGGAATGGAAAAAATCTGGCAAAGCAGACCCAGGACTGTTGAGCAGCTAGAATCCTACATCCCACATCAGACAAGAATGGGACAACATTCCTCTCCTAAAACTCCTGCAACTGCTCTCCTCACTTTTCAGACTTGTGTTAAAGAAGAGGGGATGCTACACAGTGGTTAACATGGACCTGTCTCTACTTTTTTGAGATGTGTCGCTGCCATCAGATTCAAAATGAGGTAATAGTTTTCATGACATGGTAAAATGTCTCAGTTTCAACATCTGATATCTTTGGGTTTATCTTTGGGTTTACACAGCGTCCCATCTTTTTGAAACTAAGCTTGTAAAGGGTACACTGCATGTTGTTTCATTAAACATATGCTGTTGATTTTTCCTCTACTTCTTATTGACAGACAGCTAATTATAGTTGAACTTACTTGGATCAGATGTTGATTATAAGGTGCTGTAATGAGTGGAACAGATTGAAGTGCATTCACTAATTGTCCTGTGAATTTACCCTCCATCAATATTTCCAAAGCAAACATTTTACTCTATCGTCTTCAATCAACACGCGCACATGAGAGGACTGCTGCTTTGTTTTGACAGGGAGTGTGATGTATGCTAACAATGCTACGATAGCTGGCATAATGTGTGCCACAACAAAGACTTGACAGAAGATGAAAGAAAGCTTCCTTTTAGGTTCTCCAGAGGAAACAAACAAAGATCTTTGGAGGGAAACCCAGGAGATAAGCATCAGGTCGAGGTAGAAGTAAACAAATTTGTCACAGCAGGCGTACAGTATGCTGACTAAATAAATAAATCAGTTTGAGAATAAACCTGCAAATTCATGACAGAATTTTGTGTCAGGAGTAAAGTTTGGTTTATGTTGTTGACAAGGCTGAATCTGCATCCGTTTCAACATCATTTTCCTCTCATAATCAGCCTTTCCTTTGCGAGATGTAATCAGTCTTTTTCTTCACTTTTGATAATCCTCCTTCTTCTAAAAATACCCATTCCATACTCTCTGAGGGTTATCTGTTCCACTGGAGTTTTCGGGCAAGAGTTTCACTTTCTCCCCTCTCCATTGGCTCATCCACAGCTGACACTTTCAGCTTTCATCAAACTAAAGCTCTGCCTTTGATCTGCTGATATTTTCACATGATTTTAGTCATTTAATCTTTCATAACTGGGAAATGCCTCTTAATCAGGTTTCAGCTTTAAAGTTGTGTTAATTTGCCAGACATTATTTTACATTTAGCGAGGATAAGTTTCGGTGAAGCTCGTCAGCCTCCTGAGGGATGTGCTCGGGATATTTCCTGCTTGACAGCGCATGACAGGCACATCAGCGTACTCTTCTGTTTTTCCAATTTGAGGAATAATGCCAGATTATACAGCTCCTTTCTGTGTGCAGAAATATCCGCCCCATTATAATACATCACATTAAAAATATGCAAAAATATTCAGGGTTGTTTTGGTTGGAAACTTGGCTGATGATCGCTGTATGGGTTTCGGACAGCTTAGTTTTTTATTAAGAGATGAAAGAGGATTGATGCCCACCTAAAAAGGATGAAATGAAGGAGTATAGAGTGTTTCATTTATTTACTGTCAAACAGAAGTGACATATTGTTATAGCTGGGCTTCCACTGTATCCTGCAATGCTGATATCTTGTTTGAAAGGTAACCAAAGCCCAGACTTTGTTCTGATGTGTATCTACCCTGGAATTTAAACAATTTACAACATCGATGAATCGACATGGACGAGCAAACTCACCCATTTGAGCCGTCACCATCAGAACAGCAACATCACAATCACTGCATCTCCAACATACACAAACATGCACACACATGCCATGCATTAGTGATGCATTCTGGGCATTTTGACCGCACTTTATCACAAGCATCAATAATATGCATTGACAATGCATTTTCACTATTTACCAGGTATCAGAACAAACAACCAGGCATGCTCACACACATACCTACAGCCAATTTAGTAGGGGTGGGAATCACAAGTGGCCCCACGATACAATACTATCACGATTCAATGTTATTGTGATTGTGAACATTTTGCAATACAGTGAGTATCGCAAAACCATATATTGCAATATATTGCGATCTAGACCATTTTTTCAACTGTGTAGCTGATTTAGCATTAGTCTTGCCCTCATGTTTGTCATATTTCCACAGTATTTGATTAAAAGATCATCATGCCAACAGTCAAACATGGTGGTGGCAGTGTGATGGTCTGGGGCTGCTTTGCTGCTTCAGGACCTGGACTACTTACTGGGATTGATGGAACAATGAATTCTGCTGTCCACCAGAAAATCCTGAAGGCGAACATCTGGCCATCAGTTCCTGCCCTCAAGCTCAAACGCTCTTGGGTTATGCAGCAGGCCAACGACCTGAAATACACCAGCAAGTCCACCTCTGAATGGCTCAATAAAAAATGAAATAAAAGTTTTGGAGTGGCCCAGTCAGGGTCTGGACTTAAATCCAACTGAGATGCTGTGGTGTGACCTTCAACAGGCAGTTCAGGCTGGAAACCCTCCAATATGGCTGAGTTAAAACAATTCTGTGAAGAGGAGTGGGTCAAAATTCCTCCGCAGTGATGAGAAACACTCATCACCCGTTATCACAAACGCTTGATTTCAGTTATTGCTGCCAAGGGTGGAACAACCAGTTATTAGCTTCAGGGGGCAATTACTTTTTCACACAGGGCCAGAAAGGTTTGGATTTTTTTCCCCCTTAAAAAATTAGATAGTCATTCAAACACTGCATTTTCTATTTACTTGGGTTGTCTTTGTGATATATTGAAATTTGTTTGATGATCTGAAACATTTAAGTGTGATAAATATGCAAAAAAGCCAGCAATCAGAAAGGGGTCAAAAACTTTTTCATGGCACTGCACACCTACATATTCAAATCCACTTATACTTTGACCAAAAAATTAAGATTTTGTCCTGATTTGATCTACTACACCACCAAATACCCATATTTATACACGATTCCATCCATGAATAGTGGTTTGGGGATTTAGTTACTCTTTAACAGGCAGAGTCAGTGTAATTTTAAATAACTGGTAAAGCACAGGTGTTGCATGAAGCATTTACGGTCATGGACTGTTTATGCATCTCTTTTAGGCCCCTTTAAAATTTAAATCTCAGCTCTGCTGTGGAGTTTTTTATGCACCAGGCCCCAGAGAGCTAAGAGACACCTTCACAGACGGCAGGCAGGGTGGGAAAAACAGGAGCTTGGACTCACACGCCACCTGTGTGTTACATGTAATAACTCACTGTGTGGTTGGAGACATGCCAGACAGTTCCAGTAAACATCCACTATTTCATAGGAGGATTAATAAAGGAGGTGTTATGGTGTATTTTATGACTGAGAGTAGATCAATCTTTGGGCTACAGGCCCACACTCCTAATGAGCCAAAGAGGCAACATCACAGTTCTCGTCCTTATCCCTGCCATCCCGTTTTTTTATTCATTTATACAACCTGAGAGTCCTGATGTACCGCTCATCCCAGTGCTTTTCAAAGAAAAAACAATTCAACACATTTCTTACCTGTCAACTATGAGAATGTTTGCTTTCCTCTCCTGTGTGCTGGGTCTTTAACACTTGTCAGAACAGGACGTAGAAAAGCTCTCAGAGGCTCTTACCTGTGTGAGAAACTTCAAGTTTGACAATCATCTATTTGGAGAACACAGATGAAGATTTCAGGGCAGAGGCCTAGATCACAAGGAAGGATTTTTTTGTTGTCTAATAACTTTTTAGGAAACTTTTGCATGGTCTTGAATAGGCCTCAGAATTTATTTTTCTTTCACTTTCACCTCTCCTTGAAATTTTAATTTCAAATTTAGGCAAAAACTTTGGGAGTGTTGTTGCAAAGAGCCAGTCTAGTCTTTGTAATACTGACTAAAGGTGGGCGAGCGCTGTGTGATTTCAAGCTGACTCTATGACAGTCGTGGTGAACTGTCAGCTCTCACTGCGACTGAATCGTTTATGATGCAAGAGCAGCGCTCAGGATTTTTGTCTGACGGTCGTGCATGACTTTACACTCACACTGTACCAGAAAAGTTGAGACAGACTGTGACAAATATCAGTGAACTTTCTTTTGAAAAGTGTCACAGATGGAGGTTGAAGTTAGAGCTACACTATGTGGACAGAAGTATCAGGCCGCCTGGCCATTACAACAAGAGGGACTGTATGACATTGTATTCAAATACATGTACTTTTATATAGAGTTGGCCTGCTTTGCCAGCTTCCACTCTTTTCTGAAAGCTTTCCACAAGAATTTTAAGTTTTCTCGTGGGAAATGTGACCAATCATTCTGTAGAGCATTTTTGAGGTCAGGCACTGATGTTGGACAAAAAGGACTGGTGAGCAATCTCCATTCCAGTTCATGCCAACGGTGCCTCATGGGGTTGAGGTCAGGCCTCTGTGTGGGCCAGTCAAGTTCTTCCACAGTGAACTCATCAAACCATGTCTTTATAATCCTTTCTTTGTGCACTAGAGTATCTATGAGGTCAGACACCATCATTGGACCAGTGAAGGCCTGGTCCACAAGCACTGTTCCAGTTCATCTCAAACATGCTTGAAAGGTGCAGTCAAGGTCTTCCACAGTGAACTCATCAAACCATGTCTTTATAGTCCTTGCTTTGTGCACTAGGGTACAGTCATGTTGGAACAGAAAAGGGTCTTCCCCAAACTGTTGCCACAGAGTTGGAAGCATAACATTGTCCAAAAGTCTTGGTCTGCTGAAGACTGGTCTTCACTGGAGATAGGGGGTCAAGCCCAACCCCCCCAACTATAAAATATAGTGAATAAAAACCAACCATAAAACCAAAATTGAATTAAAATTGTAAAAAAAAAATGTTAAAAGAATGAAATGATGCATTTACATATAATAGTAACAGACAGAAGGTTGGAGGTGTAAAAGTATCAGCTGGCTAGAGGTTTTAAGCTCAGCCATTAAAATAAAAGTGCTGAATACCCTTGTGATTGTTAACTTTTGGAGCATTATGTTATTTTATTTATGATTCCCGTGTTCCCATGTTAAAGGTCAGACAGTGATGTCATCGTCACATGGGAGTATGAAGTAAACAGTCCATTCCATAGATATGTCAACATCCTTATAAGATTGACTCTGAACATTAGTGTTGTACTCAAGACCATGGCATCCGAGACCAAGACTTGCCCGAGGCCAGAGTGTACCCAGACCAAGACAAGACCAAGACTTTTGGGGGTAGAGACCGAGTCAAGACCGAGACCACAAAAATCAATTAAAAAAACCATGACAGTTGAACAGTTTAAGAGCATTCTCTCTTCAACTTTAGTTTCCTTTAAATAAATTTGACAGATAAATAAAGGTGTCTGCAACTCTTTCAAAGCACAACATGCAAAAATCACAAGTCTTAACAAATTTGTCTCAAAATAAATTCTTATATGTATTTAAAAGCGACTGACTAATACTGGATTATTTGAAATACCTGAAAATGAGATGTTAAGTCTGAGTTTTTGCAGGTGAAGCTACTTGTTGTTGAATGAAGTCGACGAATAGCAGATCAGTGCTGGTCTCAACCAGTCTTGATGGGAAATCCCGAGTCTGGCCAGTCCAATACCAAGACAAGACCAAGCAAAAATGCTCTTGAGTCCGAGACATGACCAAGACATTCAAAATGTGGTCTTGTGACTGTTCTTAGGACCAAGACTACAACACTACTGGACAGTGAAAGAGAGCGGAGCTGCAGTCTGCTACTCTCAAAAGCGTAGCTTGTTGGACACAGCTGTGAAAAAATCAGCTTAGCTACTGTAAGGGCATTTGTTTCAGAAAATAACAACCCTGTCATAAAGCTGCTGAAAAAGTTAAGTTACTAACAACGCTATTTGCAGTGACATTACTACCCAGTACTGTGCATTTGTGTACGTCACAGAGGCATAAAACTACCACATGACAGATCTAGTTTATGAGTTTGTTTTCATCTTCCATCCTGCTTTAGCTGCTTTAGTTCTTAAAAGTGCCCTTTGGCTAATTTGATAACCTGAATATGTGGTGCTTTAAGTTTCTGCATTCTACTTCACTACACATCCAGGAAGCTCAGATCACATCTCAGTAATGACTTCTAATGTTATTGTCACGGTCACACATGCACAGCCGTCTCTGCAGCACGGCTTTCTTCCGCTCTTTTCATGGTGTTTCTATTTTCTCTGCACACTGATTTTTTGTCTCTATGACTTTTGTTTGTTTTCATGAGGTGGGGTGGATTATAAGAAAACAGCACAGCTGCAGCGTTTGTTCCCTGCTGGTGTCGGCCCACACTCGTCGATCTGTCAACTCTGCGGCTGGTCTCTGAACTGTGACATCTCTTTCTCCTCGACTGTCTCCCCCCCTACACGCTCTTCTTAGGTATGCAGCACAGCACCTTTTGTGTCTGTATTTATAGAGAAAAAAGTTGACTGAGCATGTTTTCTCTCAGCTGCACTCATATTCACTCTCCTACATCCTCTGAGAGCTGCCCTGTAAAATTGAAGTCTTAAACTGTTGCAGCAGCTCGGGGAGGAAAATTAAGGATTACACGTTTCTAAAAGGCGTTTCAAAAGCAGCGTTTCCTACTCACTGCACTTTCTGGTTAGGGACCGGGTCTACACCCTGCTTTCCAAAAATGTGTTTCTAACTTCATCAATTTAGCAAATCTAACTGTTATGTTCAGTGAGATTCCCTCGCCGTCTAACAGTAAACAGGAGCTTTTCTGTGAAACTGCACCTGAAAAATCTTTAGCTGACAAGTTTCCATGTTTTCATTCAAGTGTTCAGTTGATGGTCTCACTAATGTTTGTAATGTTGACTGTATTTCTCTGAAAACACATTAGATAATTAGATTTCTTCAACTAAGGAATATTTTTTGACCTTGAAGCTTCAGAAAAAAAATATTCAAGTCAGCTTAGTAGATGCAATTAGCAGAAAACAGACAAAGGTAAAATAAGAGTTTTGGGACTCTTTTTGAACACTTTAGATTGAGGATATGTCAAATATTGAATGCTAATGTCTCACAGGGGAGCTAAGTATCCCAGTTTACAAATTTCAACACTGTAAACCTGTAAAACAAAGTCTCTACCTGAGCTGAGGTTGTGGAAAAAGGTCCAGCAGAGAAGAAGACAGAAATGTTCAAGGTCTGAAGCATCTTAATGATTGTATCACCTTGTTAATTTACCAATTAGAGCAAATACATTTCCAAGTAATTGGAAAAAGGCAGTCATCACACCAGTACTAAAAACAGGCGATGGGATTTGGCGCCCAATCTTAAATATACTTATGAATGTTTTTAAAAGAAAAAACTCAAAACCTACCTTTTTGTCTAGCTTTTAAATTAACCGGAATTAATGTAAGCAGAATAAACTGTGGGTCAGGAGCTTCATGGAATGGGTTTCCATGGCCGAGCAGCTGCATGCAAGCCCAATACCAAGTGTTGGACTGAGTGGTGTAACTCTTCTGTTTGGCGGTCAGTGGGGTGAACATGATCTACCTGATTGCACTGTGCCAACTGTGAAGTTTGGTGGGGGAGGGATCATGGTATGGGGCTGTTTTTCAGGGTTAGTGCTAGACCTCTTATCTCCATTGAAGGCTGATCTTAATGGTTCATCATGCCAAGACATTTTGGACAATGCTATGCTTCCAACTTTGTTGCAACAGTTTGGAGAAGGCCCTTTTACTTTTATTCCAACGTGACTGTACCCTAGCGCACAAAGCGACTATAAAAACATGGTTTGATGGGTTCAGTGTGGAAGAACTTGACTCGCGTGCAATGAGGCCTGACCTCAACACCATTGAGCACCTTTGAAAGTTATTTTTAATTTTAGTCTCAGTCTTAGTCTTTAGATTAAATGCCTTTTAGTTTTAGTCACATTTTAGTCATTTCTACCCTTTATAGCTTAAGTCCAGTTTAAGTCGACAAAAACACAAACATTTTAATCCAATTTTATTCTATAAAATGTCCTCACATTCTAGCAGAGGTGGAAAAAAGTACCAGACTATAAAACTCAAGTAAAAGTACAGTTCCTTCGGTTAAAATTTACTTGAGTAGAGTAGATAGTACTGAATAGCTACTTTTGATACCCAAGGGGCTTTCACATTGAAATATGTACTGTCCCTAATGTGGGATAACAAGAAAATATGGGCCTACAACCAGGTTATTAATCATAGCCTATTAAAACCTAAAATACAATGCAACAGCTGTTTAGGGAAGACAGGAATCATTCTCTTGCTGTGTGCATGTACTGACCGTCATGTGTTGTGAAAGCCAAAAGACTGGTCATTTTCATGTTGGTAGAAAATATAAACCTCCTTGTTGTGGCTTTAAGTGCTTATTTTTGTGCTCAGTACTCGATGCTTTGTAAAATGTAATTAAGTACAATAATTCACTCAGAATATACCTAAGTAAAAGTAAAAGCAGTGATTTAAAAAAACGACTCAAAGTTACTCAATTTCAGTAATTTAAGTAAATGTAATTACTTTCAACCAGTATTGGGAATCGTTACTTTTGAAACTAACTTGTTAGATTTCTGTGTTACATACTAAAAAAAGTAATTTGCTATGTTACTGCATTACCTACTTCCAAAACTAACACTTTAGAGTACTTTTGCATCACTAAATATTAAGAACCTTTAACCAATTGTTCTACTCGTCAGTTGTAAGAGTGACAGATAACAACCTCACGTCTGCATTTGTATGATCAGACTCTAATGTCAATGTACAGCCTAATTTACAGCCCATAATCTGTATCTCTGCAGCCTGAGAACCCCACTAACAGATGTGAAAACCTTTACAGCTCTTTAACATGCTCACAATCTGACAACAAGCTGAGCAGAGGCAGACAGAATCACTCAAACGCTGTGAGTAATAACAGCGCATAATTGGAACAGCTGATTCAGTAAACGCAAGCAGAGCTTTTAAACTTACGTTTCACCACGATGCTGTTCTTGTCCCTTTTATCCAAAACTCCATCATAATGGCGATCATTTCTTAGTGGCCTGCTGTCCTCTCTGTCATCTCGCTGGTTCAACAAGCTAACAATGCGTGCGTAATGGCACAGAATGTTTACCTTCAGTTGCCAATGTGACTACAGGAAGAGAGAAGGACAAACAGTAGATGCTTCCTTTTTTTTCTTTCTCTTCTTGGAAGCAATAGAAGAGAGAGGAATTTGGGAATTTTTCTTTCAGTAATGGATTACTTTTATGAAAATGTAACTAGTAACGGGATTACTTGAATTGTAATTGTCACGTTACTTGTTACAGCAAAAAATTGTCTGAGTACTCTAATGGATTACTTTGTAACGCATTACCCCCAACACTGCTTTCAAACCCTGCATTTTAGTCTTGACTTTTAGTCCAAGCATTTCTTCTCTTACCTGAATCCGGTACCAAGTCAAGGTAGTGTGTTCTGTATAGCCTGCCAAACCTGGGGTCCCTGCTTTCTACAGTGGAGAGGCAGAAGAGATACAAAGCCATTGTATTTTGACAGATTTACCCACAATAGAGTTAAATCATGAAATTTGAATGTCTGATGATACCTAAATTACTTTTTAGTCTAGTTTTAATCATCTTGACGAAGACTTAACTTACTTTTACTGCGTTTTGGTCATCAAAGATCTATTTTTGGTCAGTCTTCATCATGGAAAAAAGGCTGTCGATGAACATTTTATATATGTATTTGAATACAATGTCATCACGCTCCCTGTTATTGTAATGCCAGGGGGCTGAAAACTTTTGTCCATATAAGGTTTTTGTTACAGGCTTCTGAAGGGAAACAAATCAGAACATATCATGACCAAACAGCTAAAGCCTGTTGTCCCATAAGCCAATAAGATATTGTATCATGGTATAGCACTTCATTTCAGTAATGGTTGGTAGATTAGGGTAAGGGTTGTGCAATAAAATGACAGTTATCTTCTTTTGCACATGGACATTTAATATCTCAACACCATCACTCAGCTGAGGGAGTCTCTCCTAGAACCAAATGATGATTAATGTAAGTGGACAGTCCAGCTCAGTTTCCTTACAGAGTTTCATCCTGGGATGTGAGGCTCCACCTTTAAGTTGAGACAAATCCAAGGTTGGACTGACTAAGCTGTGCGTACAGCTCAATAAAGCGCCCTGTAATCTCTCTCTTGTTTGGTAACCAAGTCTCCTCGACAAAGAAGTGATGCCTTTGAACAGAGAGGATGCAGCAATCTCGGATCAAGGACGATGTGTTTTCAACGGGGTATTTTGTGGAGGTTGTTATCAACGCGGTGGGAGGGAAGCTGTTGTGGGAGCAGAATGAGCGGGAGTGAGGCGGACAAAGAAGAACACAGAGGGAGAAAAGGGAGGAAGAAAGAAAGACTGAAGCGCCAAGGATCTGTTCTGATTTCTCTACAGCTCAGAAACATCTTGATCTGAGCAATAGTTTACCTTACCGACAGAACACATTACTTTTATAACATAAGAGTGTATCTGTCATTATTCATTAGGCTCTAGTGGGGGGAGATTTCAAATTATCAATGTATATTTGAAAAGGCTTTATGTTAGAAGTCTGCCATGAAGATCAGCAGTTTAAAAACTGTGAGTTGATGTTTGTACACAAACATACGCTGGGTTTCTTGGAGCAGACATTGAAATGGTAGTATAGCTCTATGGTACAGTAGAAGAGTAAAGTCAGTAGTATAAGTATTGATTGTTTCATTGTCACATCCATAAAGGTCTTTTACTTACAGAAACAACTGCCTTATGATAAAAATAGCTGGGCCCCATATGTTAGACTTGTGTCTCATACACTACATGGAGAAAAGTATTTGGCCACACCTGTTAATAATTGAATTCAGGGGTGCAGGTGGCCAAGTGGTTAAGGCACGCCCCATGTACGTGAACGGCCGGGGTTCGAATCCGGCCTGAGGCCCTTTATCGCATGTCTCCCCACTCAACCCTGTTTCCGACTCTATCCACTATCCTCCTCTGTCAAATAAAGGCACAAAAAATGCCCAAAATAAACCTTAAAAAAATAAATAAATAAATTATATATATATATATATATATATAAAATTCAGGTGTTTCAATCTGATCAATCAAGTACTGTGATGGATGCCACCTTTGCAATAAGACGGTTTGTGAAATTTCATCCCTGCTAGATATTCCACAGTCAAATGTAAGTAATATTAAAAAAGTGAAAGCATTTAGGAACAACAGCAACTCAGCCACGAAGTGGAAGACATAAAATCAGAGCGGGGTCAACGACTGCTTAGGTGCATACAAGAAAGTTGCCAACATAGCTGAAGAGTTCTGATCTTCTACTGGCATCAGTGCAAGCACAAAAACTATGTAGCAGGAGCTTCATGGGATAGGTGTCCATGGCAACTACATGCTAGCCTCACATCACCAAGTCCAATGCCAAGTATCACATGGAGTGGTGTAAATCACACAACCAGTGGACTGTGGAGCAGTGGAAACTTGTTCTTTAAGATGAATCACGCTTCTCTGTTTCGCAGTCAGATGGGTGAGTCTGGGTTTGGAGAACATTACCTGTCTGACTGAATTGTGCCAACTGTGAAGTTTGGTGGAGGAGGAATAATGACATGGGACTGTTTTCAGGGTTTGGGCTGGGACCCTTATCTCCAGTGAAGGCCAATCTTAATGCTTCAGCATACCAAGACATGTGGGACAATGCTATGCTTCCAGCTTTGTGGTAACAGTTTGGGGGAGGTCCTTTTCTGTTCCAACATGACTGTGCCCCAGTGCACAAAGAGAGGACAATAAAGACCAAGTTTGATGAGTTTGGTGTGGAAGAACTTGACTGACTCACACAGAGTCCTTACCTCAGCCATACTAAGCACCTTTGAAATGAACTGGAACAGAGCTTGGGGGCCAGGCCTTCTCGTCCAACGCTGGTGTCTGACCTCATAGATACTGTACAGAATGAATTGGCACAAATTCCCACAAAAACACTCAAAAATCTTGTAGAAATCCATCCAGAAATATGGAGGCTTCTATAGCTAAGGCCAGGGGGCCAACAGCATATTAAAATCATGTATTTTAATATAATTTCATTACAGTCCCTGTCGTTGGAATGGTCAAGTTGCCAAAATACTTTGCCCATGTAGTATTTGACACTGATTGGTCTCTGACTGGTAACAAGTGTTTAATCTTGAAGCTTTGCAGGATGGATCTAAACATGAAATCTAGCCAATCCCTCCACTTTTCAAGGTTAGCTGCCTGCAAAACAGCCCAAAAACACGTATGTGCTGTTTGATTTATATTTCAAGTTTGTGTCCTACACAACATGAATTAAAAACATCATTGAAACATGTTTTTACCCCTCATGGCATGCTCGTCAGACATCTTGTGCCAAATAAATTAGGAACAATAGCAGAAATGATAGGGATGTGTTGGAAATAAGGTAAGGCCAAACATTTTTATGCTCAGTATTTTTTTTTTTTTGACAGCACACGGTTTTATTTCTCTCTTATCCTTTTCTTTGTGACTTCAAGGCTAAAAGTTCTTCCAATTTATTTCTCCCAGTAAAGGTGGTAAAGGTAGATTTTTTTTAATTCACTTGATTTGACCTCAGCCTTTTGCTGTGGCCTTGTGTCCTAGTTTTACAGCTGTTAGTCGTGGAAACATATAAATGACTGTTCTCCGTCAAGGTCCATAAATTAATGTCTTTTGTATTATTATGAATTCCCTTTTTCAAACAGCAGCATTCAATATGAGTAACAGTGTCAAGTGTGGTTTCTGTAGTGACCAATTTTCCAATCAAAGTGTAAGGACTACCTTTGCTTCAGTCTGTGATTTTCTTGGTTTGGAGCGCTGACTTTCAGTGGCCTCTTTGAAGGGTTTCTCTGCACTGCACAGGGTCAGAGAGTAATCACAGAGGCAATAGGGTTTTCCAGATGAGGAAAAAAGGTAATACAAGGAGGGATCAGAGCTGTTGTGTTCTCGCTCCATCGTTCAAAGTCCAAACAAAGAATTTTTTTTTGTGATTCTCTGCAAACACTCAGCTCTAAACTGCCTCAGGATTAGGACTAGGCTGAACTGGTGCTGAATGCCGAGTGTCCTGGCTGTCTCATTCAAGGGATTTAAAAGTCTACTTTGGCCTTGTCAAAAAAAAAAAAAAAAAAAAAAAAAAAAAAGGCACAAGAGTTTGTCATTTTTTATTTAAGGAGTGTCTCCGGATAAAGCCCAACAAGCTGGAGGGAAAAGTTTCACACATCTGACATGGTAAAAATGGGATCTTACCTCCTCTTAGATTTTAAGGGTGCTGACATTAAAATATTTCTAGGTAGCTAAGTAATAACTCTTAGCAGAAAAGTCAAGTAAAAACCAGCTGAACAAAAAACACCTGCTTTTTCCATGAGGTTTTATTTTGTAATCCTTTTGACTTTGATAAATCAACAGAAAATCTGCTGCTTGTACCCAATGTGACAAAGCAGAAGTGAAAAATGAAGTCAATAAGTGAAAAGTTCTAATTAGGAAGAAATAAAGTGCTTTCCCCCCTCTGAATCACGGCTGACAAAGCCACAGCCGGCAGCAACATCATGCATCATTCTACAAATACAGTGAAGTTAAACCATGTTAGAAGATGAAGCTTGAGCTAGACTGTTTTCTTACTCAAAACTCCAGTAAAGTTGGGACAGACTGCGACGAAAATCAGTTAATTTCCTTTGAAAAGTCTCGCAGATGGAGGTTGAAGTTAGAGCTACACTTCATGGACAAAAACATCTGGCCACCTGACCATTATTCCATCAAGAATCGTAATGGCATTGGATTCAAAAACATGCACTTTAAAATAGAAATGACCCCCTTTTGCAGCTATAACCACCTTCCCTTTTCTTGGAAGGCTTTCCATTAGATTTTGAAACGTTTCTTTGTGAATATGTTGATTCTGTAGAGCATTTATGTGGTCTGCCACTGATGTTGGACAAGAAGGCCTGGCCCCCAAGCTCTGTTCCAGTTCATCCCAAAGATGCTTGATGGGATTGAGGTCGGGACTCTGTGTGAGTCAGTCAAATTCTTCAACACCAGACTCATCAAACCAGGTCTTTATAGTCCTTGCTTGTGCACTGCAGCACAGTCATGTTGGGGGCCTTCCCCTGAACTGTTGACACAGAGTTGGAAAACATAGCATTGTCCAAAATGTCTTGGTATGCTGAGGCATTAAGAGTGGCCTTCAGTGGAGATAAGGGGGACTAGCCCTAACCCTGGAACACAGCCCCATACCATTATTCCCCTGCAACCAAACTTTAAAGTAGGCTAGCGTATTGACATCTTGTATGCACATAGTACTGATTCCCACACATGCAATATCTACTGTACTAGATTACAGGACAAATTTCGGCCTTTTAGTTTGGTACCTCGCCACCTGAACCCAATCTCACACCACTCCAAAGGAAAAGTGTGAAATACATTATGTGAAGAAGTTACACCCATTTCCTTTACTTATATATCCAATCATGAACAATACTCAGCCGTTTCATTCAGCCACTGATTTCTAACACTCTTTTTCTCTTGTAGTATCGTTTCAGGCACCATTTAGGCATCCGGACCTTTTGAAATTCTCAATTTGGCACCGGTATTGGAAAACCCTCAAACAATACTCAACCTAACTCCACTGTTGGCACAGTGCAGACAGGCAGGTAACGTTGCCCCGGCATCAACCAACCCAGACTCATCCATCTGACTGCCAAACAGAGAAGTGTGATTCATCACTTCATAGAACGTGTTTCCACTGTTTCACAGTCCAGTGTCGGTGTGCTTTACTCCTCCATCAGACACAAAACGTTGGATGAAGTATTCCTTTGTGTCACCTCTTGCACCACCCCTCTGTTACCTGCAGGTGGTGTTGTTACAGCACTCCTTGGAGCAGGTAAACAGACACTGCCTGAACGATGAAGGATTAAATAGGGTCTGAAACACATTGCCTTTGTGGAGCTTCAGTGTTGAAAATATCACAGGACACGTTCCAACTGCTCCACAGTGTTGATGTGCTGTACATCACTCCATCTGATGCTTGGCGTTGGACTTGGTGAGGTTGCATGCAGCTGCTCAGCCATGGAAACCCAATCCATGAAGCTCCCACCACACAGTTTTTGCACTTATATTAATGCCAGTGGAAGATTGGAACGCTTAAGCTGTGGAATCATTGACTTTTACCGGCAGCTGACCACGCTCTGTGATTTTACCTGGTCCTCTGCTTAGTAGCTGAGTTGCTGTTGTTCCCAAATGCTTCCACTTTCGAATATCACATTTGACAGTGCAAAGAGTGCATCCTTGTAATATCCAGCAGGGATGAAATTTCATAAACCGTCTTTCTGCAAAGGTGGCATCCATCCCAGTACCACACTTGAAGTCACAGAGCTCTTCAGAATTACATTTACAAATGGAGACTGCATGGCATGTGCTTGATTTTATACACCTGTGGCAATGGGTCTGATTGCAACAACACAGTCATTAATAGGTGTTGCCAAAGGCGTTTGTCCATATAGTGTAGCTTTACTTTATTCCTAGTACATTTTATTAAAGATTTAATAGCACATTTCTATAACAGCACACTTATCTGACTTTTAAAGACTTGATTTGTGGCAGTAAAGAGAGCAAAAATAAAACTGTTTGAAGCTGGCTTCACTGTTTGAAAAGATACATGAATGTTTGTGGAGGCAAACATCTCAGAGAATGGTTACAATAACATGTTTTCATAAATAGCTGCACATCAAATTTAAATAGCACCTACCATCTGTTTCTAAGTGACGTATAATGAGTTTCTTTTCAAATGGTGAAAGGAAGAAGAGACTGTTATAATCAAAGAAATAAACATCTCTCAAGAGGGCAATCAGATTACTGTCTGGATGTTTACCCTCACTTATAGTCTATTTACTCAGTGTTTGCTGCAGAGAAGCATTTGAGCTATAATAGTTCATTGTTTTGTGTTTTCTTCTTCTCCAAGGACAAAGAACTGCTGCTAAAAGAGACGCAGCAAATGATATTCAGGTTATCTTATTTACAATATTAGCGTTATCTGTGCTACTTCACATTGAGGCCTCTATCTCTGTGATAAGTAAATTTCACATTTAACAAATAGATTTATCTGAAAACCAGTCTCTGTAGAAGATGTCTGATTGTACAGACACTTAATGAAGTCACGGAGTCAGGAGTCATTTAGCTTGTGTTGTCTGTCAACAATCAAACGTGCTCTATTAAAGCAGCGTGTTTCGCTCATCGGCTTGGTTGGGAGTCTTAGGAATGCAGCATGCATGCATAAACGTATGAGCAGTGTGAATTGATTTCCATTCTTGGGCTCATGATTTGATTCAAAATTGATTTTTGATTCAAGCTCATTCCTGATTCAGAGTTCACTTTTTTCTCACAGAAAGTTTTTTTTTTTTTTTTTTAATACAAAGCACTACAGTCTGCTTTGCACGAAGAAGCTGCAAATTATCATGTCATTAAAAGTTTAAAAAAGTGCTCAAGACAGGCTAATACAGTTACTGATCATATAAATGCAGAGAGGAAAACCAAAACAAGGCTTGTCATCAGTGGAGGAAATCCTAATGCAGAGAGATATCAAGCTGAGATTCTGCAACCAGTGGCAATCCACAGCTCCACCGTCTGGGACTGAACTCTATCCTCCAAGATGACAACTATCACCCCCACAGAGCGCAGTTTATCAGAGACTACCTGAATTTGGGAGTGGAGAGGATGGAATGGCCTGCTGCAGCAGTCCTGACCTCAACCCCTTTGAACACTTGTGAGATCAGCTTGGACGTGCTGTTCATGCCAGAGTGACCAACACAACCCCACTGGCTGACTTGGGACAAAGGCTGGTTGAAGAATGGGATGCCATCCCACAGCAGTGTGTGACCAGGCTGGTGACTAGCATGAGGAGGAGGGGCCAGGCTGTTGTGGCTGTGTATGGTTCTTCCACCAATACTGGGGCCCCTATTTGTTAACTGAGTAGATTATTAAATTGCCAGTATGTCTTGTTTCTTCAGACTTCATCATCCAATCCACCAAACAAAAGTCAGTGGCAGAATCAGCTGTTTGGCATTAGCAGAGAAGATTTGACACATTTTTCATGGGCGCAACCCACATGCTCAGCTCTGCTGCTTATCCCACAAATGCATGATCCTTATAAATATGGCATCATTTAGAAGGGAAATAAAGGCTTTCCAGTGATATACAACACACAAATTTCCTTACTTTTAATTTTATATACAGGGCTTAACAAATTTATTAGACCACCCTAACCCTAACCAAAGTAAGGTTTATGCCACAGTTGCCCTAAATTAACAGCATTGGTAATAACCAGAATCATTTTATATGTTTCTGCAATGGTTAATACACCAATACGTAGAAGCTCTTTAACCAAAATGATCATTTTAATGCTAAAATATAATTATTATTGTTATCCATGAATTTTCAAATTGACTGATTTACAAAAAAAAACTGAAAAAATAGCAAAACACATTAATATTTTTTGATTAATATGTCAAATTATAGTTATTTACTTGCATTCCCGAACAGAAAAATGAGTTTTAGTGGTTGAATGTTATGCTTGATTAATTTCTGACTTCTCAGAGAAGCCCAGTGAAGCTCAGATTTGGGTGAATTCAGTTTGAAATTCCTCATTCCTGTTCAAAATGGTAAAATGTTTAGAGCTCACTGAAAATGAAAGAGTCCGCATAAAAGCACTTCATGATGCTGGATGGTCGCTGAGACAAATATGACAGGTGGTCTGATAAATTTGTTAAGCACTGTTTGTATTAATTGCAGAAAACATACCAATTTTTCTATTCCTTTTATGCCAATGATATTATTATTTCCTGCTTTGCACCTAAACTTGGACAAGGTTATACACATCTTCAGCGTGCATTTGACTTGGTACAAAATCTGCTTGTCAGCTGCCTCTTATTACCTCCACCAAGAAGGTTATGTGATCGGCAGGGTTGTTAAGTAAGTTTGTGTGTTGGTTAGTTTGTTTGTTTGTAAGCAACATAACTGAAAAAGTTCTGAACAGATTTGAAGGAAATTTTCAAGAAATGTCAGAAATAGCATAAGGAAGAACTGATTAGATTTTGGGAGTGATCCGGATCACCGTCTGGATCCAGGAATTTTTTAAAGGATTCTGTACTATTGGGAGATATGGCTAATGGCGGAGGTCTGCGCTGTTACCACTTCACACCAGGAGATGGCGGATGTAAGTAACTTCAATCCCACCAGTGGGTGTGTTTCTATTCAAAGTTTTGGAGTTTATAGAGTTTAAAAGACGCATGCCCGGTCGAGGAGACGAGTCGGAGCGTAACAGAGAGAAAGACAGCGAATTGTAGCGAGAATACTCACAATGCTGGGAGGAATAGAGGAGTATTCACCCTCTGCTATGACTTCCAGTTGTCCAGTGAGACCATGGGTGAGACTGTCAGTACATCTATTGGCACCAGCAGGCAATGCTTCTGCCATGACAGTCCACCCATAGCAAAGTCAATGCTTTGTCTCACCATGTTTCCACCCCATTGGGGAGGGAGTAGTCAGCGAATGCCATGGTGGGGGGCACATGGAGACGGATCCAGGATTTTATTAAAGGAGTCTTTACTATTGGGAGATAGGGCTAATGGCAGAGGTCTGTGCTCTCCGAGTGCTTTTCTAGTTCTAAATGCAGATGAAAATATACTTAGGTTATTTACATCTTTAATACAGCAAAAAGATAAATGTGCTACAAAAGACCGTTAAGAAATTGAGTCGGTATCTTCTTTTAAATATTTAGGAACCTACCTGATGAAAGCATGTTTTTCAAAGAGCACATTCAGTCTGTTCTTGGAAAACTGAAGGTTTTACTTGGTATTTACTACAGAAACAAGCAATTTTCTTCTTTTCTGCCAAAAAAGGTCCTTAATTATTGTTGAACATGAATGCTTCTCCTTACGATCTTCATATGTTGACCAGTGTGCACCATGGTGCACTGATACTTATCACTCAGTGTGTATTTTTTTCTTATCAGTGAAATTTATAGTTTAAAGTCAACTGGGCTGCTTCAAGTACAAAGTGTCTTGTAGATTTGTAAGTCTTTGTTTTTAAAAGCAATCTGTGCAAAACTCCAGACTGTCTTTCCTCTCTTTTACTCTAAAAGGATGGTGCAGCCTTTGTTAGTTTAGGTTTAGACGTTTGTCATTCAAAATGGTGTTGGAAAAAATGCTTTCTGATTTTCTGCACCTTTGCTTCAAATAATCTGCACACTGACTTTTAACTGCAAAACTAAATGGCTCTGAATGTTTTTCATATTCCTGTTGATAGGTCTTGAATCCAGACTTTCTGTATGCAGATGTTTTAGCTGGTGCTTTATTGTCGTTGTATTTATTGCTTATTGTGTACTGTATGAGTTGGTGTGCTTTTGATTTTTGAAACTGTGTAGGCCAAGTCTCACCTAAAAAAGAGATCTCTGACCCCAGTGGGACTAACCAGGCAACAAAAGTTTAAATAAGATCAAAACAAAATAAACATCTCCTATGCCTTTTTAAGGAACAAGTCATGTTAGTGGATTTAAAGAAAGCACTTTTCTTTAAAAAAGGCAAATCCATAGAAAAACTCAAGCACACAAGTCACTTTTTGCAGTTCAGTAAGGTTTTAAAGCTCACTGTGTCTTCATCAGAAACAAAAATGGTGTTAAGATGTTGGTTCTTTGGACCTCATTACAGTGCTGTGAATTGCCTCCTTCCTGATTTTTATTTTTGCATGCTAGTCACACTTAAATCTTTCACTTCATTAAACTAATTTCAAGATTAGACAAAGATAACCTGAGTAAATACAAGATCAATTTTTAAATGATGATTTCATTTATTCAAGTACCAAAGCCATCCAAAACCCACCTGGCCCTATGTAAAAAGTAATTTCCCCATCCTCTATTAAACTATGAGTAAACTGTGATTAAGCATGTTTTTTTAAAGCTGAGTTCAGTTTCATTAGCCACACCTGGGCCTGAACACTGCCAGACCAGTTGAGTCTAGAAATCACTTAAATAGAACCTGTCTGACAAAATGAAGTAGGCGAAGAGATCTCAAAAAGCAGCACATCATGAAAGAAGGAACAGATAAAAAACAAAGTCACTGGCATCTTTCAGTTTGGAACAGGTTACAAATGTTTTGGGACTCCAGCGAATCATGTTGAGAGCTATTATCCACAAATGGAGAAAACTTGAAACCATGGTGAACCTTTCCAGGAGTGGCTGACCAACCCAGGACGTCAACAGTTCATCCAGGAGGTCACAAAAGAACCCAGAACATCAACAAAAGACCTGCAGGCCTCGCTTGACCCACTCAAAGTCAGTGCTCATGATTCAACACTAAGAAAGAGACTAGGCAAAAATGGCATCATGGAAGAGTTCCAAGGCCAAAACCACTGCAGACCAAAAAGAACACAAAGGCTCATCTCATATTTGCAAACTATATCTTGATGATCCCCAAGACTTTTGAGAAAATATTCTGTGGATTGATGAGAAAAAAGTTGAAATTTCCAGAAGATGTGCATCCCATTACATGTGGCATAAAACCAAAACAGCATTTCATAAGAATATCCTACCATTGTTGAAATTGATGGAACCGTGAATTCTTCTCTCTACCAGAAAATCCTGCAGGAAAATGTCTGAACACCAGTTTGTGACCCCAAGTGCACTGGTGTTCTCTAATGGTTTGTTTTGTGTGTAGGTAAGCTACCATTGTAGAAACAATGCTGAGAGCTTTTGCTTCCACATTGTCAGGGTTGATAGGCTGGATGATGACTAACCTATATTGATATTTTTGCAAGGAACAACGTCTTTTCCATTAGATTCGACCGTTAAATATGCACATATTGAGACAATGTGCATCTTACAATATATTCCAAACTTGCCAGCCATTTCCTTCAATCAGACTTTCACTTGGCGCTTGGAGAATATTTGATTTTGTTTCTCTCAGCCGTCTGACCCCCTTTGCTTAGCTGCGCCTGCAATCGTCAACTCTCCAATCACCAGTCAATGATGCACTTCTCAACCATCAATCAGGGAAAATTACAGAGCTATAACACTCACAAGGACTAAATAAGTGTTGTTAGAGTTTGTATTTTCTGACTCTCAATGCAAACCCAACCAAACTTTTGTAATCTAAACAAAACAGCAGAGAAACAAAATCTGACTCCATGAGCACGATAGATTTCTATACTGACAAACTTCTGAAAAGCAAGGAGTGAGAACAAGCACTCTAGTTTTTGCTGCCCTCCGTTCTATGAGAGCAATTATGTGCATCCTAATCGACCCTTATTTGACTTTGAAAGGGAAAAGAACATTTAGATTCATGCAGAAAAAAAATGTACGATTCGAATGCAGAGTTGTTGGCTGCATGACAATTTCTTTAAAGTATTATTCCGAGTTTCACACATGACCTTTTGGTAACTAACGGTGGAAACAGTTTATCAGAGGATGCAGGCTAGAAACACATATGAATGCAAGGCTGCCTCTGTCTTGACCTTCATCCTCTCCAGCAGCTCTGTGCACACTGCGAGCTTAAACCTTGAGTGGAGTGCCAACTTAATGAGACATTATGTCCTGATACTGACAAATATTTAGGTTACATTATCATTTAAGCATGCCTGCTGGGTTTCTTTGGATTTCTTCACATATTTAAAAGGTTCTCATGGGGCTGCAGTAAGACGAATTCTCTGCTCAAACTCAAGAGGGTTGTGCCCTTTTTTTACTCTTCTGTGTTAAAGTGTTATAGACAGCTTCATCTCCTCTAAGGCTACTATGAGAAACCTTTATTTTGTGTCTCTGGTGACCCCTTTTAGCTCTTTGCTGACCCTACTCTCCTCATACATTACTCTTTTCTGATGATTAATCTATTCCTGCTTCATTTTAACCATTAAAGATATCACTCACTGTAAATCTTTGCTTTACAATTTGTAAACAGTCTTTTTCAAGTTGTTTATTTCTGTATCAAACTGCAGCTCTGAGAGGAAACGGCATTAGAATGACTTCAAAATCAATCTCTCTGATTCGCGTTTGTTTTGAAGATCATTAAGAGGCATCGGCATTCATTTCTGTCTGGTATATAATTGGCTAAAAACTGCCAAAGCTGCAAGGCCAGAGATATACTTGCTGTTTATACAACCCTAATTCCAAAAAAGTTGGGGTGCTGTGTAATGTGAATTAAAACAGATTGAAATGATGTGCAAATCTCATAGACCCATATTTTATTCACAGTACAACATTAATAAATGTCAGCTAATTTAGAAATTTAATGTGGCAACACATCTCAAAAAAGTAGGGACATGACAACAAAAGGCTGGTAAAAAGAAGTACAAATGGAAAAAAAAGGCTTGTGCAGCTTAAAAGGTTAATTGGCAACAGGTCAGTAACATGACTGGGTATAACAGACACATTTTAGAGAGGCAGGAACACTCAGAAGATCAACAATCCGTCTAAAAACTGTGGAAAAATTTCATAAAAAGGTTCCTCAAAAAATACAAAAACTTTAACCCATAAGAGCCCACACCCATTATGGCAGGGCATTACACAGACTCAGTAGAACATGTAAAACACACAGACTTAGAAAAATACACTTATCTCTAATGTTAAAGAAAGGAAATGTTACTTGCATGTCATGTTTGGCTTTTGTAGTCAATCTATTATCACCTATTATTGGAAAATATATTTACAGTCTTGAGTGCAAAGTGGCGTAATTTTATCTTTTTATTTGTATTTATACAGCATAAGCCAAAATAATTAGATTTAACGACAAAAATCATTTTCAGGGGCTATTTTCAACACAAAAACCTGGTGAATGGGCCCTCCACAGTCATGATTTATTGATGACATCAATGCATGTGTGCTGGATCGGTGAAATAGGGGCTTTTTAACCCCTTTTTTGCCACTGTTTTTCTGATTCATTTATGCCACTTTTTCCCACTTTATGCTCATTTTTTCCACTTTTTATTCACTCTTGAACCCATTTTCCGACTTCATCTAGCCATTTATTGCAACTTTTTTCCACTTTATACCCTTTTTTGCCACTTTTCATCTGCTTTTCACCATTTTCCACCCATTTGGCACCCTTTTTGCATTTGTGTAACCCATTCTTGCCACTTTTCCCCATTTTTGCCAATTTCAAAAAATTCAACGACTTTAGTAACTTTTAGCCATTTGTTCTGACTCTGACCTCATTGTTGCCAGTTTTTGACCTGTTTTTACAAGTTTATCTGGCTATATTTTACATGTTTTTGCCTCTTCAACCCAATGTTGTCACTTTTAACCACTGTTTAAAATTTTCTTGACATTTTTCTTTTTGTTGCATTTCTATATTTTTTTTTTTTTTTTGCCATTTTAATCCCATTGTTGCCTCTTTTGAACCCTTTTCACCACTGTTTGTCATGGACTTCTGGATTTTGATTTAAGTTGAATTGTCTATTGAATTCACAACACACTAAGTGAGGACACAGAGAGCCAGGATGAGGTCTACCGTAGACCTCTTAGTTATAAAGCCCAACTATTCAGGCTTCTGTTGTTGGAGCAGTGGATCATGGATCCTGTTCAGAAGTATCTGATTCCCAAATTGAGTCCTTGGTAAGAACGGCCTTACATAGGCAGCATGGGCTTAAAGTTTTGTGTTTTGAAATTCAGAATAATTGAATTTTAAACATATTCTTTAGAATAGCTGGAGTTAATCGTTGATATTTAGCAGTTAATTGTAATTAAATATGTTGTTTATTTGACAGCCTTAGTCTGGATATATGAAGGGTTTCTATGGGGCTCGCTGTGTCGTGGCCCATCCTTATGAGTATGCTGATCACAGAGCAAGCTGACAAATGCATGTAGCCTGCTGTAGACATAAACTGCACCTGGATGTCAGCTCAGAAAAATAAAACTGATGGCAGTATGTGGGAGTGTAGCTGCTAGCAAGGCATCAATCTTGCTTTTCAAGCACACCTTTTTGTTCACTTCCACTGCGAGAGCTTGAAAATAAAAATACATACAAGTTTAATGTAAACATGCAGCTGAGAAAAACATCTTGAGCAGACGGCCTTTAGAAAACCCATCTACATTCAGGTCAGAGTCATAAACTGCTGCCATCTTTTTTTACTCACCTGAATCAGAATCAGAGTGAGAGCGCTGACAGTCGCTGACAGTCTCTATACGTGACACGCGGGGGGCTCACAGAGGGGGTCCTTCTCCTTTCTCCTCCTTTCTCTCCTTCCTGTCTGAACGCTTTGCCTCTCCCCACATCCCAAACAACGTTTCTAAATAGATCCCGTGCAAATTTGGCGTCTCGGTGCACATGACTTGAGCAGTGAGATGTCATAGTACATTAACCCAATTTGGGCAGATTATATCCCGCCTCACTTCCACCCACGCACCACCACCTTGAGGTCTCCTCTTCTCCCCTTTTGCTCTGTCACAAGTCATGCTCCATTTCATGGCTGCTGTGTTCGGGATCATTGTTTGTGTGCTACTCTGGTCAGGAGGATGAGGCTGAAGGAGGACATGAGTAATAACTAAAACCCAGATTTTCATCAGAGATGGCTGTAAAGCTCTCAGTATGAGTGCAGTGTTGGTATATCATTAAAAGTATCTGGGTCTGGTGCAAACCCCCAGGCAGTATAAATGAAACCTCTCCTAATGTACCAAGAACCATTTACAGCCAACAAATACATCGTCTTTGTCAGCTAAGAGGAAATTTGAGCGTCTATTCATTTTCCTCTGGTCATAACACTTTATTCTCTCCAAATAGACGCACACAGTCAAACCATTCTTATCGAGGATAATGTTGCATTGTGGCGACCCATTTCTGGATCCTTCTTTTTTCTAAGTGCATTTTAATTTTATTCTTCAGGCTAAAAAGTGCTAAATGGAACCATCTCACTTGATTTTGTTGTTCTTTAAAAGAAGAGCAGGCACGTTGTAAAGGCTACAAACAAAAAACTACAACTCAAATTCCAAAAATGTTGGGGCACTGTGTAAATAAAAAGAATCCAGTCATTTAAAAATATAATAAACCCATATTTTATTTACAATTGAACATTAATGACCTATCAGATATTTATAGTGAGACATTTTACCATTTCATGAAAGATGTAAGCTCATTTTAAATCTGATGGCAGCAACACATCTAAAAAAAAACATAGGGACAAAGCTATGTTTAACATTATGTAGCTTTTCTTCTTTTAACAACAGTGTAAACATCTAGGAAGTGAGGAGACTAGTTGCTGGAGTTTCAAGAGAGGACTGATGTAGAATTGTAGGTGCTTTTTCATTTTATGATGCTCCAAATGTTTTGGTCTGGACTGCAGACAGGCCAGTTCAGCACCCAGAACCTTCTACAGTGAAGCCATGCTGTTGTGATGGATGTGGTGTGTGGTTTAGTATTGCCTTGCTGAAATAGTTAAGGCCTTTCCTGAGGAGATGTTGTCTGGATGGGAGCACATGTTGCTGTTAAACCTCTATACTTTTCAGTATTGATAGTGCCTTTCCAGATGTGTAAGCTGCCAAACCATAGGCACTAACGCCATACCATCAGAGATGCAGGCTTTAAACCAGGGGTGTCAAACCCAAGGCCCGGGGGCTTTTACCCGACCCGCAGGATCATATCATATTTTGATTAGAACTGGCCCGCAGGTCTGAGGTCTGCAGATTTCCTCCAGTATAGAAATGAAAATTTAACCTTGAAGATTGAAAATATCCTTTGTTACGTTATAAAAATTTGGAAAGTAAAAAATAAAAATAATGAGGTAGAAAGTAAGAAATGAGGGAGGGACTTGATATTGTGTTTTCATGTAATATTTTTAATTTTCATCTTAAAATTCTGACTTAAACTTAGGATTTTGACTTTTTATTTCATACTGTGAACTTAAAGATTTCAATTTTGAATTTCAAGTCATATTTTGAAATTTCAAGATCATAATTTCAAATTTAATCTCACATTTTGCCCTTTTAAACTCCTAATGTTGACTTTAAATCCCATATTTTGACTTTATAAACTCATGATTTAGAATTTTATCTCATATTTTGAGCTTTTAGAGTCACAGTCTTAAATTTTAAGTCATATGTCATCCTTTTAAACTCTAAATTTAGTTTTTAATCCCATATTTTGACCTTTTAAACTTAATGTTCTGGATTTTATCCTGTATTCTGACTTTGAAACTCATGATTTTTACTTTCTGTCTGATATATTTGCCTTTTGAAAACATTATTTTGACTTTTGTTTTTGTGTTCTGACCTATTGAACTGAATTTTTACATTTTATCTCAGTTTTTGAGCCTTTAAACTTATCATTTTGACTCTAAAACATCTCAGATTCATTTATCATCAGTTTTTCCCCCTTAGTTAATTACCTGTGAAAATAACATTTACAGTTTATGGTTAAAATTTAAATAACAAAACTTCTTTCCCTGTTAGACCCTCAGGTTAGACCTAAATTCAGATTTCGGCCCCTGCTGTGATTGAGTTTGACACCCCTGTTCTAAACTGTGCCCTTATAACAATCCCGATGGTCCCTCTACTCTTTAGTCCACAGGAAACTGTGTCCTGGTTTGCAAAATGAATTTTTAAATTTTGATTTATCTGACCACAGACCACAGTCCATGTTAAATGAGCTTCGGCCCAGAGAGGACAGCGGCGTTTCCTGATTGTTTTCATATGTGGCTTCTTCTTTGCTTTAACTTACATTTGTGGATGGCACAGCTGACTGTGTTAAAGCAATGATTTCTGGGAGTTTTCCTGAGCCCATACAGTGATTTCCAGTTTTTAATGCAGTGCTGCCTGAGAGCCTGAAGATCGCGGTCATCCAGGGCTGACCTTCAGCTTTGTCTCCTCCAGGAGCTCAGAATCTGCTGATAATATTATGGACTGTAGATGGTGGGATATTCAAAGACATGTTTTCTCTAAGATTTTAGGACAAAAAATCACAACAACTTGATAACTGTTTTGAAGCCTTGATAAAAAAAAACAAAAAAAAACTGAATGCTAGACACTCAATACTTGGTCATTTCTTTTGCAATGACCAAAAAGCATACTGACAAACTCCTGTACTCTGTCAAAATTTCACAAATAATTTGGTAAGAGTTCAAACCGCCTTATTAGAATATCAGAGCTTGTGACCTTTTAACACTTTTTCCCTGCAGCCCCTCTACCTGTTTCTAAGAAAAGCTAAGCCCCCCCACACAAATAGACAGAGATACTTGCTGTCAAAAATCAGCATCAATTTTAACAGTGTTTCACTGATAAACTCCAAGAAAATGAGTCTACAGATGTTGTTCTTACCACAGCACCTTTGCATAAACTATTTAAAAGTTTTGTGAAACCTAATTTTAAAAACCTCAGAGCAGACAAAACCTCCCACTTCTTCTGTGAACTGCAGCCCCCGTGCTGGGAACCAGTGTTTAAAAAGGATCAAAGTATTGGACAACTTGAAAACCTCAGTTGAATTTCTACTTTTTAAAAATGCTCGGCACAATGAGCATTACATAACAGTGATATTGCTGGTCTGTAAGTATGGAGTACAGTTTTTGTTGAGCAGACTTCTCAATTCAAAGCAAGAAGTAAGCAGCAGGGGTGGGCAGAAGTGGAAAGCATGACTAAATACTTGATTTTAATGTAAATGTCTACTCCGAAGACAGTGCCTTGGCAGCAGGGACATGGGAAGACTGAGCTCTGAGTTACCAGGGAGCCCAGGTAACAGAACAGAGAACTGCACCTTTAAATAGAAATTCTCTGACTAAAGGTGTCATCAGTGGAAGTTATCATGCATTCGCTGAGGCTTCTGATTGGTATCATGGTTATGAAATGCCTGTCGATTTGAGGCATCTCAGATGGAAATGAATTGCAAATGTTTTTAACAAAGTTTCTACGTCTATAACAGAAAAAAAAAACATCTTTGGACTGTTCCTACATCTCTATTCTCCTCTCAGACCTCTCTGAATCATAAAACTGCCCAACACACAAAGATCTGTGCGAAACAAAGAGGTCTGAGAGGAGATTCATGCTGCACCCTCGCACACAAACACGCTCTGAGATGTATGTTCTTCAGTAAGCCAGGAATTCAAGATACAGTCATAATTGTTGCAGCATACACTTTTTTAAATCTCTGTGGGCCTGACACCACCTCTCACTGCTCCGTCAGTCCCAGCGCCTCCTCTCCCAGGGAGGCTGCTTCACTCACAGCACAAGTCTATTCTCGACTCTTTTGAAAAACCTCCTCGGTGAAGTAGACAAGTAAGAATGGCTGAAGAGTTAGACTCCAACAACTGTGGTTGAAAAAATGCCTCCCAGCTATCTTCATCTTCACTCCTATTCTGTGTTGTGAGATTATTTGGTGCCGAAATAAATTTCAGAATCTGAGCTTTGTCCATGGCACACAAAAGGGAAACTAATGCTCAACAAAAGAACCTTCAAATGCCTCTGAAATTAAAGCACAGCTAATCCATGTTTTACCTCCATGGCCTCCTGATGGGCCTCCAGGGTACCTGCCACCCCCAATCATGGTCTGGACATGGAATGCAATTAAAACCATGGTAAAGTACTGCTTTTATTATAAAGAATAATGATACCCATGGTTTGTCAAAGCTGCAGAATAACTGACATCTAAATGAAACATCCTCCAATTATTACAGCACCTACAATCAGAAGCATTGGTGTTGAAATGTGTGCCCATTCATTCTGTAGAGCATTCATGAGATCAGGCACTGATGTTGGGGAGAAGGCCTGGCTCACAATCTCCATTCCAGTTCATCCCAGAGGTGATTAATGTGGTTGAGGTCAGGATTCTGTGCAGGCTTCCACACCAAACTCATCCAACCATGGCTTTAGAGTCCTCGCTTTGTGCACTGGAACACAGTCATGTTGGAATAGAAAGAGGCCTTCACCAAACTGTTGCCTCAAAGTCGGAAGCATAGCATCTACAAAAAGGGGCAGAGCCGCCTCTTTTGCCAGAGAAGACTCCGATCAATAGACATCTGCAGTAAGGTGCTGCAGATGTTTTATCAGTCTGTGGTGGCAAGTGTTCTGTTTTATGCTACAGTCTGCTGGGGAGGCAGTGTAAAACACAAGGATGCAAGGCGTCTGAACAAACTGGTGAAAAAAGCTGGCTCTGTGGTTGGAATCAAGCTGAACTCATTGGAGGATGAGGTGGAGAGACGCACAATGAAGAAGGTGGAGGCCATTCTGAGGAACATGGATCATCCACTTCATATCTCCCTAAATGACCAAAATAACAACGGTGGTGGACGGCTCCTATCCCTGCGCTGCAGGACAGAAAGATTTAGAAAATCTTTCATTCCATCAGCAATTAGACCTTATAATTCTACCGTAAACAGATGAGAGAGACTCCAGACAATTGAATTTCCCTGTGGGGATAAATAAAGTTATTGTATTGTATTGTATTGTATTGTTCAAAATGTCTTCATATGCTGAAGCGTGATCGGCCTTCACTGGAGCCCAAACCCTGAAAAACAGCCCCAAATACCACCATTGTCCCACTCTTCTTCGCAGAATTGTTTAATTTAGTTACACTGGAGGGTTTTCCAGCATTACCGGCCTGTTTCAGGTCATGCCTCAGCATCTCAATCACATCTAAGTCTAGACCTTGACTAGGCCTCTCATATACATTAATTTCTCTTTTTAAAAGCCATTCAGAGGTGGACTCCCAGGTGTGTTTGGGATCATTGTTCTGCTGCATAATTGAATTGTGCTTGACTTTGAGGTCACAAACTAATCCTCAGACATTCTCCTCCAGGTTTTTCTGGTAGAGAGCAGAATTGATGGTTCCACCAATTACAGCAGTGGCCAAGCTCCTGAGGCAGCAAAGCAGCCTCAGACCATCACACTACTGTTGGTATGATGTTCTTTTGATGAAATGCTGTGTTGATTTTACTCCAGATAACGGGATGCACACCTTACAAAGAGGTCAGCTTTTGTTTCATCAGTCCTCAGAATATTTTACCAAAAGTCTTGGGGATAATCAAGGTGTTTCCTGGCAAATGTGAGAGATGCATTTGTATTCTTTTTGGTCAGCAGTGGTTTTGGCCTTGATCTCTCCCATGGATGCCGTTTTTGCCCAGTCTCTTTCTGATTGTTAAGTCATAACCACTGACCCTAATGCAGTCAACTGAGGCCTGCAGGTCTTTAGATGTTGTTCTGGGTTCTTCTGTGACCTCCTGGATGACCTGATGAGGCGCTCTTGGAGTCGTTTTGGTAGACCGGCCACTCATGGGAAAGTTCGCCACTGTTCAAAGTTTTCTCCATTTGTGGGTAATAGCTCTCACAGTGGTTCACTGGAGTCCCAAAGCATTAGAAATGGTTTTGTAACCCTTTCAGACTGATATATGTCAATGACGTTGTTTTTCATCTGTTCTTGAATGTATTTACTTATTTCCTCCTTAATAAATGAAATCATCTTATATTTTAACAAACACAGACAGACAAGTGCACATTACTCCCTTTCTTTTTTCCCTTCACTGGCTTCCAGTCCATTTTAGAATTTATTTTTAACTTTTAATGTTTGTTTCTAAAACTCTGAATGGCCTTTCTCCATCCTGTTTATCTGAGATTTTAACTGTTCGTGGACATGGCAGGGCTTTGAGGTCATCTAACAACTTTTGTTGGAAGTGCCCTGGTCCAAATAGAAACACTGGGGTGACCGAGCCTTTTCATTTGCTGCACCCAGGCTCTGGAATAATCTCCCCTCAGATCAAAACTTAAGACTTATTTATTCAGTATGGCCTTTAAAACCTAGTAGTGCTGTATCATTTTAGTCTGTATTTGTCAGTGCTGTTATTTTTGATCTTTATGAATTTGTCTTGTGCTGTATATTTAATGCTATTTGATTTTTCTGTAAAGCACTTTGGTCACCTGTGGGGTGTTGTAAAGGGCTATATAAATAAAGTTCATTTACATTTATATTGAAATTTGTTTGATCTGAAACATTTAAGTGTGACAAATGTGCAGAACATAAGAAATCAGGAAGGAGCAAATACTTTTTCATGGCACTGTATAATATTTACATTTTTATCATATATAACATTAAAATAAACCTGCTTTAATGTCAAATGTTCATTCTTCAGACAGCTTCACAACTTATTAACAAGACTTTTTTTTTTTTACTGAACTCTTTTGACTTTAAATAACAGCTTGAATGAATGAACCGCTGAGCTCAGCTGATTAAAGTCTCTATTGAAAATTGATCAGTAATTAGACTTCCCAGCATGCATTGTTCAGGAGATAAACAGTCTCTAGAGCAACTCTACTCCATAGTTTGAAGAAAAAACACACTACTGAAACTTTTTAAAATATCTTATACCTGATAACAAACTGCAAGTCTATTTTCTATAAAGACAAAAATAGTAGAAGCTCCATTAAAGATTTGTCTGAAACTCTATGTAGACATGTAATTATAATGATAGCAGCTCTGATAATGATCTTCATATCAACATGCTCTGCTTGCAGCTCCTTCAGGTGTTTAGAAAAACGTCCTATCCAACATGACGGCATTTACTTTGACCCAGTTTTACTGACAACTTCATTTGAATGCATCAGCATTGAACCTTTTTGAAAGGCAGAGTACAAATCTGCAACTTTTTCCACTAGTGCTTTCTCTTTTTTTACTTCCTTTGACAAATGCATAAATATTGTTTACTGCTAGGAACACAGCACAATATATCAAAACCAAGATCTTTGTTAAAGATTATTTTTGTATCTATTTTCCCTTTATTACATTGGACAGGACTTAATAAGGAGAGACAGGAAAAACGCAGAGGGAGTCATGCACCAAACAGCATCCAGATCAGGATTAGATTCTGCGACCAGTGTACTGGGGACAGTAGTATATGGACGCCCTGCTCTGCCAAGTGAGTTAAGCTGGTGCCCTCAGATCCAACATTTAAGGCAAATATAATTCAAATATCAGGAAATTGTTTAAATGAAAATACATGGTCATGTCATTTTAGATGATTAAGTTTAAACCCTTCTCGTCTTCTCTGAACAGGCCGTGCTTTGTTCCCCTGTATATAAATCTGATTTTGCACAAGAAATAAGGCCATGGAAAGTTAAGTAATCATGTTATCTGGTGAGTGCCGCCTATGGCCAAAACATCGCATTTTCCTGTGGTGATAAGCATCAGCTGTGGAGCGACTCTTGTTTTCTTTATTGGAGCTGGATGGATGCTTGAACCCATTTTTGATAAGAGCCTGCAGAGATGCACCTCGTGTGATGATTGTAAGATAAAGCAGCATGATAACAAAATATATTCTTTGGCTCTGGAAAGCACAACATGGGGTATGTGGTGTTTGATGCAGTGGCGTTTTGCGTGACATTTACCTTTTTATTGTAGTATTTAAGTTGGAGCTGGACAACTTCTCAAGTTTTTAAGATACACCCATATCATTAGAGTTGAATAAGCTGTAGGTGAAGGTAATATGGTTTGCATCAATATGTTTTTGTTGATATTGATTTAAGAAAAGTCATGTCAGGCCTAATGTTTTGGTAATAGGGTGTGATTATTAATAACAAGATAATCAACTTGAATTTGGCCACACCTGTCCAAACATCCATCTTCCTCCTCACTTATCTGAGGTTGGGTTGCAGTGACAGCAGGCAAGGTAAATCAACCCGGACATCCCTCTCCCCAGCAACGTTTCCTAGTTCCTCCTGAGGGATCCCGAGGGGCTTCCAGGGCCAGATGGGAGATCTAAGTTCTGGTCTGCCCTGGGGTCTCCTCCTAGTTGGACATGCCTGGACACCTTCCACAGGGAGGCGACTGGGAGGCATCCTGGTCAGATGCCTAAACCACTTCAACTGGCGCTTATCAGTGTGAAGGGGCAGCAGCTCTGATTCAAGATCCCCCCAGATGTCTGAGTTCCTCACGCTAAGGCTGAGTCCAGCCACCCTCCTGAGGAATCTGATTTTGACTGCTTGAACCAGGGATATCATTCTGTCAGTCACTACCCAAAGCTCTTGACTTCGGTGAGGGTTGGAACATAAAATGATTGGTAAATGGAAAGCTCCTTCTTCACCACAACAGTACAGCACCTGCAAAATTGCTAATACTGCTCCAATCCACCTGTCAGTCTCACAGTCCAATCTACCTGTATCTGTAACTGTACCAATTTCAGGCTTAAAAAACAACAAACTCAATTTCCATTCCATCTTTTCAGTTTCTATGTGTCATATGAAATTGCAGAAATAAAACAACCCCTGTTTAAGCCACACCCATTCCTGATCTAAGCCCTAATTTCTCACCTAACCTCCACCCTCTCCAATGGTATGGTAGACAAATTAAATTGATTAGGTCCTTAATATCAGTAAATATCTACTAGTATTCTTGATATGAAAATTGATGAGAAAATGGTTATCACTGGTGGCCATTTTGAAAAGTGGCTGCCATGGGCGCCATGTTGAAAATTCTTGATGCCTCCATATCCACATCTTTTGGGTATGCCTTTGGCTATAACTGTGCCAGATTTCATGCTTGTATCACAAAATGAACAATTGTTATGGAATTTCTAGTTAAGCTGCCCCACAATGTGAGAAATCACAGTTCATTTGATGTTATTTGTTGGTTGTAGGTTAAATATCGCCATGTGCTCCTCTTAAATCTAACTGCTCATCTGGTTCATCCTCAAACATCAACAGAGAAGATAATGAAATGGAAGAAGACGACGGTAACTTTAAGTTACAGCGAGCACTAGCCTGACTGTGGCTAATGTCGAGTTTAGCATGGAAGCCAAGAAAATCACACCAGGGGAGGAAGACTACAACCACCTGGGAGACCCATCCACCGCCGTATCCACCAACCATCCCCGTCAGCTGGACAGAGTTTCTTTCATTAAGAGCTGCTAGTGTTTGTGTGATTGGCAGCTCTGTCATCATGAAGGAGAGAAGGCCGAGGGTTTGAAATGGACCAGGACCAGGCGCGGATTCATTAATTTAATGTTTAAATGTGTGTCTTGGGGGATTTTAACATGTCTACAGTCTGTACTAAAAATAAATAATATTCAGAACTTCCTCTATTACTATCACCCATGACTGTTCTGCAAGGTCAGAGTTCACACCGGCGGTATCGTGCACCTTAATCTAGCAGCCAGAGAGGGCAATGTTTAAACAGCTATCTTTTAGCCACTTTAAAAAAAAAAAAAAAACAAGAAAACCATCTAGAGGAAGAAACTTCTTTACACCAGGTCATGCTTAAGGAGTACGGAAGTTGATTAGGGCCATTTTTGATGGAGAAAATAATTTTGGGCAAGTCGAGATTAAAGTCGAAATGATGAGGAAAAGTCGTAACTTGTTATATTTAACAGCGGATCATAGATGTTGTGTTTATGTGGCAAAGAGAGAATCTCTTTGTTGTTTAATCCAGTAATGAGGTATAATTTCACATATTCGTTGATATGAGGCATAAGGCATTTTGTAGAGACGGTTATTCTCTGTTATTGTCTTAAATACTCATACATCAACAGGAGCACAGCAGCGCTCTTGTCTCTCTTCCTCTTCTTCTCTGATCACCTGTGGAGACGCACAGGTGACAGACAATCTCGTTACGTAATGGGAGAGCGAAGGGATATGGTCGCTCGTTTATTGTTATTATATGGGTGGATAAAGGGGGTAAAATGGGGGAAATATGCCAAATAAGGTGGGAACAGGCAGATTAAGAAGGATTGGGATTCATATCATTTTCAAGATGATTCAAACGTGGGAGAATGACAGAACATAAAGCCAGAAAATTATGACTTTGTGTAAGAACCAGGCTGTTTTGTTTGTGTCTTTTAATAAATCTTACTTATTTACACTTAAATTCATTGTGTTATCGTTCATCTACCACGACGTTCATTTTCAGTCATTTTATTTTTTTAATCTTCGGAACAAACAGACGGAACTCAGTCCTTATGACGCCACATTCTAGAACCTTTGTGCTTTGATCTTGAGGTAAGCCTTCAGTTCTGCCTTCAGTTCACCTCAGACTTCGGTTCAGTTCAGCAGCTCGTCGTTTAGTCGCGAACAAACTTCAGTCCAGTTAGACTTCTGAAACATTTTCAACAATGGTTTTCGGTCTTTGCAAGGTTTGTAAATCTTCCTGTGTTTTAGACATTTTTTAATTTCAATTTGCTTTATTGGCATGAACAGATTTGTGCAGTGTAAAAAACAGACATTAAAAATTAACACATAATATCAATTTACATATTAAACAAATCCACAATTAATAATGAAATTGGAAAAAATATGATTAATTACATAAAACAATGAGTATATGCATTCTTTCTTTGCACATTTGTGTGATAACATTAATCATCAATGAAAAAATTTGCCACATTTATCTAATATCCGTGATAGAAAATCCTTGTTGCATCGTCGTAATATTTTTGTAACTTTTCCTGCACAGAAAAATCGAATCTCTCCTCAAATAACTGAGGAAGCACAGAGGAATAACTCCACTGTCAACAATGAAGGGTAAGACAGTCACTCACAAACACACACAGATCCTGACAGTGCTCTGCTCATTTTGGCAGTGAAATCATTGTTTTGACACAGGACTTGTATATTTTTGAGCTTTTGTCAACCAAAACTAAATGTAAAGGTTCAAAATGGCTAAAATGAGACTAAAACTGTGGAACAATTTAGTCTTAAGACTAGGATTGAATTTAAATAGCTGCTACAATGAACACTGTGACAGTGGATTACAAATATATTTATAATTGGATGCAGTTAACGGAGGTGTTGTTATTAGTGCCCTGAACTCCAAGGGGCCTCAGGAGATAGTCAGTATAGATTCACTTTAAATAGAAAATGCACATCTAAAATTACTGTTTCAGAAAGAGAACAAGAGTGAATAAAATGGCATCAAAACAGAGTCTGATTATCTAAAAATGTTCCAACATCAAAGTTAAGACTTTACAGATTAAAGACTTCATTGCTTCTGGACTCAGTGTGGTCATACTTAGTAAAAGTACTCTTCATCAAATTTTAAGACGTCCTAAATGTACTGACAGTCTATTTCTCTGATGGATTAAATTGGCTCCCACCAACTTTGTTAAAAGAGGATCTAAAAATTTTTAACTTTTTATTCCAAACTTTGACCTTCTATCTTGTGTTTTTTTTTTTATATCATAACTTCACATTTTGGTTTTTATATAACTTTAACCATTAATCTTTGAAATTTTAATTCTTAATGTAATTTTGACGTTGATCTAATAATATGATTTTTCATTTCATAAGTTTGACTTTATATCCCAAAGTTCTGACTTTTATTTCATAAGTTTGAATTTTATCTCATAATTAAAATTTCCATCTTAACCTTTTGACCTAAGTTATCATTATTATAAATTTATGAACCAAAAAGATTTACATTTAATTTCATAATTAAGACTCATTAGCTCACAAATTTGACTGTTTTTCCAAAATACGACTTTGCAATGAATAATTGTGAGATTTAACTTCATCAGTGTGTGTTTTTGATAATATAATTGTGCTTTTATAGTCTCAGAATAGTGTAATCTCAATAATAATTTTGTATTTAATAATTTAGAGTTTCTTTATGTCATAACTAGGACCTTTAAATTCATAATTTTAACTAACCCCATAGTTGTGTTTTTAATCTCATAATTTTGACTCCTGATCTCATAATTTTAATGCTGTATCTCACAAATTATGACTTTGCACTGAATAATTGGGACTTTTAACCTCATTAATGTATGTTTTTAAATCATAAAATTTTGATTCAGTGTATTTTATAATAATGAAGTCTCATTATTATGACTTTTTATTCCATTATTTCGACTCTTTATTTCAAAATAATGACTTTTAATTCCATTATTTTGACTTCTATCCATCCGTTATCTATAGCTCCTATCCTGTTCAGGGTCGCGGGGGCTGTGGCCTATCCCAGCTGTCACCATAATATGATTTCTTATTGTGTAATTTTGATGTTTTATTTCATCTACACTTTTTTTGAGTGCTTTTCTAGTTTTAACTTAATACTGAATAATCATAAATTTTAACCTCATGAATGTATCTTTTTTTATCATAAATAATAATTTTATAATCACATAATAATTGCATCTATCATTATGACTTAATGTCCAAAAATTTGACTTGAGCTCATAATTATGACTTTTGATTTGAAAATTTGGATTTTTTATTAAGAAAATAATACTTTAATCTAATGATTTTGTTTTATCTCCATTATGACAAATTTTAATCTCAATCCTGAAACTTTTTTATCTATAATTTTGACTTCTTATTCATAATTATCTTTTTTAACTGAACACTACTTTTTTAACTGAAAAACTGTGACTTTTAACCTTGAAAATTATGATTTTATAATTTCATAATCTTTACCTCAAAATTTCGGCTAACTATTTGGGTTTTAATAATTACTATCTCATATAACTGAGTGGCACTATTGGGCTTCCATATGTAATACTGATGTCTTAAATCATTCTTAACAGTTTATCTGCTTCTTAAGTGTGATTGTGAAAGTATGAATTGCATTTAAAAAGTTCTTGAATGATTTTTTGAGCCGATCTGTGTTTCTGTCAATCACCAGAGTCAAGGTCTCAGCAGCGTCTGACACCAAGACCCCCCCAAAGACGCCCAAGTGGGTCACTTGGATGCACAGACTATTCGGTCGATCACAGGTATGTTGAATAAAAAGTGCTCTGTGTTATTATTACAGACGTTTGAATCATTTATATTTGGACTCTAAAGATGCTTTAAACAGTAGATTATCATCCTTGTATTTGTGATCACTCTACAGAGCAAAGTTAAAGTTGCTCCAAAGACTGAGGAGGAATGCAGCAGTCAGCAGAGGTAAGAATATTTCTCCTACAGCCATGAGCTTTTAGCATCAAATCAGAGCTAAAGTCTTTTAATGAATGGCATTCAAGCACTGCAGACCCTTCAGTACAGTCCAGACTCAGTGAACAGTAAAATCACCAGCTCTCTCTATTTGTCTGCAGAGTTTCCACCTCACCTGGGCCTAAGGAGAGAAAGAGCAGTTGCAGCACTGAGGACCTCATTGAGGTCACTCCAGTGCTGGAATTCAGGGCTGAAGAGGAGGAGGAGGAGGAGGAGGGACCTGAAGACCAGGAGTTGCTGACTGAGTGCTACAGGCCTGTGTACTGCATCAGTGTCCCTCCAGGGCTGGAAGTCATTCCCGAAGAGGAAGAGGAGGACTTTCCAGAAGACAAAGAGTCGCTCTTTGACTGCAGCAGTGAAGACAACATTGAAGTCATTCCAGTGCTGGAATTCTGGGCCGAAGAGGAGGAGGAGGAGGAGGAGGAGGAGGATGGACCTGAGGACCACGAGTTGCTGACTGAGTGCTACAGGCCTGTGTACCGCATCAGTGTCCCTCCAGGGCTGGAAGTCATTCCCGAAGAGGAAGAGGAGGACTTTCCAGAGGATGAGGAGGGGCTCATTGACTTTAACAGGACTGAAGTCTATATCAGTGTCTCTTCAGTGCCAGAAGGAGGTCTGAGAACGGGGAGAAGAAAGCCAAGGGTGTGGTCCCACAGCAGACCACCCCTTCCTTTCCACATCTAAGACTGTGTGGACAAGTTTGTGTGCCAGATAGTGGACAAACTGAACTTCTTCAACTGGTAAGTGAACAGCAAGGTTGGAAAGTAACTAAATGAAGCTTAGCATTAGTTCAGGCAGGAAGACCATATTCTCCATGCTGGTATAGTAGTTCATGCCTGCACTATTTCATGCACTCCCTCATTCATGCTCTCTGTCACATCATAATCAGCTGTTCACATCACCTGGTCACACCTATTCAACAGCACTGCTCCCTTCCCTCATTGTTAGCCTATCAGATCACTGCTGCCCCTTTTATATGTGTCTTCAGCAGGAAAAAGTGTCAATGTCTCAGCAAAAATATAGTTTTTTTCTAGGTTACTCAACAAGGTTTTCTTACATATGAACTGGAATTCCCCTGGCCAAGCAATAATATATATAAAAATGTACTTTACCCCGTGGCACTGTTTGCTTCAACAGGTTATAAAGAGGCAGGCCCGCTTGCAGAAGTGGTTCGGTCCCTGAAGAAACCCAGAGAATGGGCCCTCCCCTTTTCTGATTTATTGATGATGTCCGAGTACAAGTGTTGGATCAGTAGCATTGGTGTTACCTAACTGTGGAGCTGAAAAGTGTCGAGCTAATATAGAGTTCTGATTTTATATGCTACTTTTTAATCCATTTCACCACTTTTTCCATCCATTATTGCAACTTTTTGTCCCATTTACCTCAATTTTTCCCTTTTTTGCCTATTTTCATCTTTTTTGCCACTTATATATAATTTTTGCTATTTTTAGATCTTTTTAAACTCCTTCTTTGATGCTTTTTGCCATATTTTTCTACATTTAACCATTTCTTGCAACTTTTATGCCATTTCTGCCACTTTTTTGAAAAATTTGCCAATTTAAACCCTTTTCTGTAATTCTGAGCAAATTCTGGTACTTCTTTTTGCCAATATTTGTCTGTTTTTGCCATTTTTGGAAGGTTTTTTCCCATATTATAAATGTTATTATTATTATTGTTACTATTTAAGTTAAAAAATATCTTAATCACGTTTTAACTTTACAATAGATCATGATTTTGCTAAATCTCCATGGGCCCCCAGTTTGGCTTGGCACCAGAAAGCTCTCCCCTTTATCCCCCTTATGGACAGCCATTTAAGGAGATATCAGTAATAATTTCAATAACCAGCTTACAACTCCCCACAGGAGCTTAATATGAAGTGTAATGACACCCTTTTTATCTTCTATGCAGCCATTTCATGAACATTGTCTGGCTTCGAGACCTGCAGGACCAGCCGCAGGTTAACAACAAGGCTACCCTAACGAGCATGTCTTCGGTGGTGGGAGGACGCCAGAATACGCGAGAAGAACCCACGCAAACTCGGCACAGAAGGGACCTGAGCAACCTTCCTGCTGTGAGGCAGCAGTGGACAATGCCAGATCCACCCGGCCTATTCCATGGCCATGTCCTGCCTGTGTGTTGAAACACAAAAACTGTGCAGCCCAGCTGTGCACAAATATGTCAAATAAAAGAAATTTTTCTTTTTTCCACCAAAATATAATTTTCTAAGATTATTTCAAGTTACTTTTGCATTCTTTAACCATGAAATGGGCAGCTTTTTCATTCAATCATTACTTTATTTTTCGTACATTTGGCAGTTTCAATGTGTCTCCTCTCTTGGAGACAAAGGTTAGGACACAGTTATGTCAAGTAGTGACATCACAGCTAGACATACGCCATCAGCTCACTAAAGTCTTCCCCCTCCACAAAACCTAATGTGAGCATCAACAACACAGATAACTAAGAAAAAGAAACATTAAGCTGCATCAACATGGGCCAAATAAAATAGTCAATGTTTATATTGACATCTGAATAATTAAGATTGGAAGGCTGATGAGTTGAATATGATGATTCAAATCCAGGGTAAGAAACTGCAGAGTGTGCACCCCACATTTGTAGGCAGACTTATTGTATGCAAGTAGTTCAAAGCTTTTGATGTCTAACTATTTTGGCCAGTAATTAATGTAAGGTTCAGTGCATAAGTGGGTATTTGTGTCGTAAAAGACAAACTTGTTTGATATAAGTGATATTATTAGAAAGTGGAAGCATTAAGAAACAACAGCAACTCAGCCACAAAGCAGAAGACGTATAATCACAGAGCAGGGTCAGCGACTGCTAACGTTTCCCAACAATGTCTCAAAATAATTGTTGCAATATCTCATAAATAACTAGTTGGAAAATTGCATCCTCTTGATTTTGAGGTTCTTGCTAGTGATTTTCCCGGCTGTATCGTTAAAAAGAAGCCTGAATAACAAAGATAGTTGATCACTTAAACTTTTATGAAAAAAAGCCAGATGAAATCACTTAACAATAACTGCTAGGGCGCAAGGTGTGACAAAGTTGCCAACGCTCTGCTAATTCCATAACTGAAGAGTTCAGAACTTCAACTGGCATTAACGTAAGGACTAAACCTGTGCGCTGAGAGCTTCATGGAATGAGTATCGCGTCTGAGCAGCTGCCCCATAATGCCAAGCATCAGATAGAGTGATGTAAAGCACACCGACACTGGACGATGGAGCAGTGGAAATGTTTCTGGAGAGTGATGAATCACACTTCTCTGTTTGGCAGTCATATAGGTGGGTTTTGGTTTGGTGGACGCAAGGGGAAAGTCATCCACCTGACTGCATTGTGCCAACTGTGAAGCTTGGTGGAGGAGGGATAATGGGATGGGGCTGTTTTTTAGGGTTTGGGCTAGGCCCCTTATCCCCAATCTTAATGCTTCAGCAGACCAAGACATTTTTGACCATGCTATGCCTCCAACTGTGTGGCAGCAGTTTGGGGAAGTCCCTTTCCAGTTCGGACATGACTGTACCCCAGTACACAAAGCAAGGACTATAAAGACATGGTTTGATGAGTTTGGCTTGGAAGCACCTGACTGGCCCACACAGAGCCCCGACCTCAACCCTTTGGGATGAACTGGAATGGAGATTGCGAGCCAGGCCTTCTTATCCAGCATCAGTGCCTGACCTCATGGATGCTCTACAGAATGAATGGGCACAAATTCTCACAATAACACTTCCAAGAAGACTGGAGGCTGTTGTAGCTGCAAAAGGGGGGCAACTCAAAATTGATGTACATGGATTTGAATAGAAAGTCATTACAGTCCCTGTTACTGTCATGGTCAGGCCGCTGAATACTTTTGTCCGTATAGTGTCATTTTCCCCCACTTTTAACAGCTCTAAGAAGAAATATGCCATGGTTTGAGATTCAGCTAACACATACTGAGATCTGATTTTTGGTCTGTACCTCCCTGTGAGTTCAAAAGACAAACAGTTTTCAAACATGAATTTCATTTTTGTGGTTAATTTTGGCACTAGCTGATCGACTGGCAGCTCTGTTCTCAAAAGTTCCAGAAGCCTCAGGTTCATTTACATCTGGGTAAATTGGAATTCAGCACAGACTATTATGAGTGTAATTGGTTGATTATATTGCTCATTATAAGTGATGAACACTAAGTGGCAATATTAATTTGACTCATGAATGCCACCTCAGTATAAACAACACCAGGAGATGATGAGACAGTCACATCCTCTGAGCAGTCTGCGGTGAAACTGAACCACCGACTTATCAAATCATCTCCAAGTTTTGTGTTTGACACTAAAAATACACAAAACTATATCCTCTATAAGTTTACTGCAAGCTAGACTCAATTTCCTGTTTTTATGTGCACCACTGATTTGCCTACCTCCTTATTATAGGAAAAGAAAAAAACACTCTGAAGATGCTGCCGTGGGTGGACAATGACGTGAACACCTGCAGCCCAGCACAACAACACTGCAATAATAACCACCTTTCTGAAACCTACAATTTAATTTGTCAGCACTTCATTGACATTGTCAACACAGACATTGTATTCAATGCTGGGCTGTTGCTTTGTATTGCATAATACTGTACAGGTGGTCATGTTGTTCTGTACTGTGCCCATCAAAAGTTAAAAGGACTGAACATTTTGTCGAGTTTGCAAGTGTTTTGTGATATTTTTCCATGAAATTCTGCAATATTTGAAGAAAAGACATGGTAAAAACAACAAATCATGACCAGATGTCCTATTACCAGCACAGATAAGCTCTTTTAAGGGTGCTAATTAAGATGTGTTTTCTTATAGATAGCTAACCCTTATTAACAGATCATTAACTGTCAACCACCAGTTAGGAATAAGCACAAGGTAGTTATGCTGTCATGATCAGAGAACATGGTTAAAGATGTACTTCTAGCATAAACAACTCTGACCCATTTAAATCTTAAGAACATTAAAAGGTATGTCACCATGTAGGGTTGTAATTTAAACGTATAGCCTAAGCATGTAAAAAAGCATGATGACTCACACGACGGCTTTAGGATGCCCCGCAGTGCTTTGAACTTAAATAAAGACCTGGCATACACAAATAAACTAAACATACCATAACATCTGGAATATTAATCAGCCTGGTATATAAGCCACAGTCTTTTTTTGGAGTCTGTCAAAGGGTGTACAGGTTATACTCATGTCTGATAGAACCATGCCCATTTTGTCCAGCAAAGCTCAGAATCTTAAGTTTCAGTTGCTCCTGTATCACCTTATGACTTCTCCGTTTGGAGTTTGTAAGTCTACTAGTAATTAGTGATGCAAGATAAGTATTTTTATTATAATAATGGATAATTTATTTTCAATTGTTGATGTTAAAAAATAAGTTTATTGGATGTGTTTATGCACATCTGGGGATCATTAATATGTAATGAGCAAAGATATTTATAACTAATACTAACTGACATCACTCCTGTTTACATCAGAAAACAATTCTGACTTTACAGCTGTTATTTTTTAAGTTGAACATTTGTGTACCAAAGTACAACATACATAAACAACTGACATAGATTTTTCCCCTTTTCCCTCGAAATAAATTCAGGTATTTTAACAAGTGGTCAAATCTGAAATTTAAATAAACTAAACAAGAATTCAGCTAACTTGTGTCAAATCAGATGTAAAGACCGAATGATAACAGGCTATCATGTTTAACAAATGGAGATGTTTTGTTTTTGCTGCATAAGTCAGAATTACAGAGAGCTGATGTTTTACATAAACATCAAAATATGCTCTGACAGAAGTCATATTAGAGGTAGGTTAAAATGTAAAGTCCACTGTGGTTTGTGGCTAAACTTCTGTTCCTAATGTTGATCAGACTGAATGAAAGCACATCAAATAGAGCAGGCAGGGATACATCTATGAAAGCAGTGGTGCCTTTTAGCGTTGCCTTTTGGCTTTGACAAACTTTCTGCAGTTTCCAGTGCCTGCTGAATCAGCGCTCTGCCTGGTACTAGCCGTTGTCTATAGTCCTAATGCCTGCAGCTAATGCTAGTGGCTACTGCCGCTTTGTTTTAACGTCGTTATGATGAAGACATTTAGGTGACTTATAAGATCCATTGTGTTAAAACTCAGGACTTCTTTCCACTCTTCGGGATCTTTGCGGGGCAAATTTTGCAAACACTGTCGTGTTATCCTTCCCGTAAACTCTGAATAACTCCACCAGTTTGTTAGCCTGAAGCACTGAGGCTGCTTCCTCTTCCTCTCTGGTGCTTAACAGCGGGTCTTGTATTGCTGCGCCACCTGCTGTCTCGGAATGTGTAGTCTCGTGAGATTATCGGGATAATTAAAATATGTAAAATATATGCAATATCGGCCGATAATTTATCGGTACCAATAATTATTGTGCATCCCTACTAATTAGTGATAATATGATCCCTGAGCTCTCAGCCTGCTGTCTTTGTCATGTGACAGATTCTCAGCCCACGTCTCAGTCGCTCTTATTTCTGCCTGTCACTTGTTGTCTGAGTTGTTTTTGAGACTAAACAGTATATGTTGTCTCTAAATGCAGGATTGTGATCAAATGGGAGAAAAGTGGTTAAAAAGTGGCGCTACCATCTGCTACTCTGGTCTGTGTCTTATCTTTCAGCATGTTCTGCAATACTAAAAAACAAATAGATTTAATGTTAAAATAAACTTATTGTAACTCAATCCCCAAGAAACAAAAAGTCAAAGTCTAAAAAAGCAAGGGAACAAAAACTCACTGGAGAATGCACAAGGAGTAACACATGACAATCAGACAAAGGACAGGGAGAAACACAGAACTAAAACACACTGGGAGTGATTACAAGCTGGGAGACAGGTGTGACAAACGAGACAGGTGAAACTGGTGAGGGCAATCAAAGTGGAGGGAAACTGAGGCAGGAAGAAAACTGGAATCACACACAAGGGAATGCAACTACAAAATAAAACAGGAAACTTAACATTGCAGGAAGATATCAGAAACTCACAAGAAACATTAAATCAAATACCAAATGTACAAACTAGGATGAAATGACAAACAGACAAATACCTTAATACAAAATAAAACTTAACATGAAAAGTAGACATAGAATTTACACAGAAACACCAAAGAAATCAGAAATATAACAAATCAAAATCTGGAACATGCAAATACCCAATCAGCAGGTATTTTCATTTCCACTGGGTCTCGTACAACAGTGGCAGCTGCACAAACTTGCAGTAATGGCAGAGAGTGTCTCCGGCTTTTATCCTGGTTTATGGTCACATTGGTCCATAAGATGCAGAGATTTAATACTTTTCATTTTTAGATAAACAAATGGTATTAAAGGTGTATCTTAAATACTTGATTTTACAGTAACTCCTATCTACTATATTTTACTCGCTGTTTGTTACCAAAAGAAGCAATATGAAATGAAAAGTTGGTCATCCTTGTTTATTGTGTTCTACAGCTATAGAGTTGTATCTAAACAATTTGAACATCATGAAAAACTTTATTTTTTCCTTAGATTTGACGCAAGAAGTTTCACTTCCAGTATAGATTTATCTCACAATAAAGTGAAATATTTCAAGACTTTGTTTTAATCTTTCTGATTACAGATTAGCTCACAAAAATCAAAGTTCAAAGAAAGGAATTACAATGCTGAAATGTTGAAATTTTCAGGAAAATTATCTTAGAAGCACACCAACACCTCCACACAAACATGCAGGAAGGTGCAGGAACTCATTTATACACTGTGTACTTGGCCTGGCTCCTGCATCTATTCTTTGTGGCATGCAGCCAATCAGTCCGTGGCACTGCTAGGGTGTTATGAAGCCCAGGTTGCTCTGATAGTAGCCTTCAGCTCATCTGTATTGTTGAGTCCAGTGTCTTTCATCTTCCTCTTGACATTTCTCAAGAGATTCTCTATGGGGTTCAGGTCAGACCAGTTTGTTGGTAATACCATAGTCAGCAAACCAGTTTTTTGGTAGTGTTGGCTTCACTGAAGGCAGGTGCCAAGTCCTGCTGGAGAAGGAAATCAGTATCACCATGATGCTTCTCAGCAGATGGAAGCATGAAGGTCTAAGGTCTAAGTTCTGGTAGAATGCTGACAGGGTTGACTCTGGACTTGATAAAGCACAGTGGACCAACAGCAGTAGATGACATGACACCCAAAACCATCACCGCAACACTGGACTTCAAGCACCTTGGATTCCTTACCTCTCTGATCTTCCTCCAGACTCTGGGACCCTGATTTTGTACTGAAATTCAAAATGTAGTTTCACCTGAAAACAGGACTTTGGACCACTGAGCAATGTACCAGCTGTTTTTCTCTTTGGTCCAGGTGAGAAGCTTATAATGCTGTTTGTGGTTCAGGATTGGCTTGACCCTAGGAACATGACATTTGTAGTCCAGCTACTGGACCCGTCTGTGTTTGGTGGCTCTTGATCCACTGACTCCAGCCTCAGTCCACTCCTTGTTATGCTCCCCTAAGATCTTGAGTCTGCTTTGTTTGACAATCCACAAATTATACATAACAATACGCATAAGTATGATATTTTAGGTCATGATAATCATGATATTAACTAAAGATGTTTGCTCTTTACTCTTTACTGATTCCTGTCACCATTTAGTGATCTTTGTCACTCAGTAGCTGGATCGGCAGAGACTTGCACATCCGGTGATGTCACATGCATACCCTCTACATTAAGTAAATTTTCAATCCAATGGTTCTAAAGAGTTCTGGTGATTGTTCCTTCTTTAATAAAACCTCACAGTCCTCAGACAGCTACTCTGGCACTTAAGGAGGGGGAAAATGGAGAAAGAAAAGTGAACTTTTTCTCTCTCCGTTGAGCAACACAGTTCATCTTCGACTCCACAAATAAACTCAATACTTGATAATATGTTACAAAAACATCTCAAACCATTTCTAACGTGCTATATTCAGCCTTCATGTTCAACACTGTTAGTGTAACTTATTGAATGAAAGCTCACAGTCTGTGACTCACACACACCTATAACATAAATCAGTGGAGCATATATATGTGGCCACAGCATTAATGGGCACCATGTCAAACTGCTGATAGCAGGAATACACTAATTTGAAGGCCCATCTTCGGTAATTTAGTGTCTTTGTCCAGTATCACGCCAGTCCAACTTAGTACACACAGCGCTCATTTACCTGACTGATCATACTCGCATCAGACTTTAACTGCAGGTCAGACAAGGAAATGAGAAAGTTTTTGCCTTTGTTTTCCATCAAACAACACAGAAGTGGCAATGCTACAAGTGATGTGATCATATCACACATACTGTGGTGCAGGGCTGAAAGTAAGCTGGAACAGTTCAGTACTTCCAAAAGAGTTTGTGCTGGTGCAGGAAGACAGGCTGTATGTCAACAGCATACATCCAAAATGAGTGGCAGTCACACTTTGAGCAAGAAAACATATTTGCTCACATTGCATCATCTTAAACAATGCTTCTCTCTTTATTATTTGCCCATAAGTTGTTCTGGATTACTCCTGAACCGTCTGTGTTGGACACAGCTATCTCTCAGTACTGCCTTTTATTGTAGAAGCACAAGCACCAGCCGGTGCGCCTTCCAGCTGAGAAGTATCGAAGCACCGTGTCCAAACCCCAGAGAGCAAAAGGAATGAAGGAGAAATGCAGAGGCAAGCCAAGTGAAATACAGGTTCATCTAAAAAAAATTAGAATATCATGTAAACATTCATTTTCCCCTTGATTTACTTCAAAAGTTTAACTTTTATAAATTCTACATTGATCTCACACAAAGTGATTATTTCAAGACTTTTTTTTGTTTTAATCTTGGTGTTTATGGCTTATTATAAATCGTTTTATGCACTTATGTCTGTGATATTATAATATTTTCAGATGGTGGATTTCTGTCTTGAAGTCTTGAAAGATTTCACTTTGAATGAGATGAATCTAGTATATATGGAAGTGTCACTTCTTGAATTAAATCATAGGAAAGATGAGCTTTTTCATGATATTCTGTTTTTTTAGAAGCACCTGATTTTTCAAATAAATGTGACTAAATCAGAAGAGTAATTTAGATTTTCATCCAGGAATTCAGACGGGACCTATCTGTGTCATATCTAAAATATTCACAAGTCAATCATCATCATCAGGTTAAATCTCATGATTTGATAGATTAGGTGACTTCATTGTAAAACAGTACATCTGATGTTCATAGAAAGGCACATGAAAATTTGGCTCTGAATTATTTGCATTTTGTTCCATTTATTCATATCATCCTCAATCTCCTTAGACCCTGCATGAACATATGAGGACATTTCGTTCTGGCTGTCCTACAACGTAGTTGTCATTTCTGCTGGAAGACTGTTTGAGATAAGGGCCCAGGATGTTCATTCTAGTTGAAGCAGTTTGGTTGAAATGTTAGAAAGATTTCTGTTTGAATATTTTGCTGGGAAACTTTCAAGTATTTTCTTGGAAATTAAGGAGATATGTCTGTACATTTCCAAGGAAATTTGTTTTGAGTTTATTTTGGCATTTTAATGGGAATTTGGGAAATTTGTTAAGAGGCTTTGGAAGTTTGTTAGGATGTTTTTTGGCATTTTCATGGAAAATGTATAATTTTCAGGAATTCGACTGAGAATTTGTGGGGGATTGTCCTTTTAAACTTTAAAGATTTTTTATGGAAATTTCTGGGAATTTGTTTGGGGATTTTTTTTATTTATTTATTTATTTTTTTGTCCTTTTCCTGGAATTCTGGGGAATGTATTTGCAAATGTACAGGAATTTGCTATGATTTTTAGGGGGACCTTCATTCAACATTTGGGAATTTGCTTGAAAACTGTCAGGAATGTAAATATGTGTAGATGGGAGAAATTTTGGGGTATTTTGTGAGATATTTTAGAAATATGTTAAAGAAATGTGAAGTAATTTCTTTGGAAATTTGTCTGGATTTTGGAATGGAAGTTTTCCAAGAATTCCTGTCCAAAGACAAGGCTAATTTGTTTGACTCAAGGCCTACTTATCCCAAATAAGTGGGAGAAACTAAAAAAAACATTCCAAACAAAAGCTCAGGTCTCAGGAGGTTTAAGTGCAAAGGCCGAGTACCTCACACAACCCTACTTCAGAGACACAGAAATATCCCTTTAATTGGTGACAGAAGTATCTTGAATTGTAGATGCTCCCAAAGAAATATCACATCCATCTCAAAATTACAGTGTAACACCAAGCTCAAGAGATGCACATTGGCAGAATGAGTATGTGCATAATAGAGGTGTGGTTATAGCAATTCTGCAGGGTCAATTTGGGCCATTGTGGTGGGGCCACATACGACATCTTGGAAAAGGCTGTGGTAAAAGTACAAGTGCAAGAATTTAAAAGTATTTCATCCCTGCTGTGGTGTTACTATTTTGCATGTGCATCTCAATCACATGTGTAAAACAGTACATTATGCAGCCCTACCTAAAATAAAATAGTTTATTAACATCCCTAATCTCTTCAAGCTGCACTTGCAAATTAAATTATCAAATCCTCTGGGATGTATGTCAAGGACATTTACTGTTCCACTGGCCTAAATCTCTATCTATAACTCCCCTAGTTTCTTGTCCCTTTTAAATCTTGGACATCTTGATGCGGTGGTAGAAGAAGGGAAACAAAGACAGAAGTGACATGTTTGAAAGTTGTGTGTCTGTCATCATGTCAGAAAATAACCAGTGTTTTTGATGTTCACTGAGTAAATTCTACTAATTTTCTAGTGCTATTTTTACCAAGATAAGGTAGACTTCAGTGACACCACTGTGATGTTTGTGCTTTGTTTCCTGGATGCCAGCACCCCCTAACCTTTGAGAGTAACATCTGATACCAGTGCCTTGTCTTATAGGGACAGCTTTATTTCCTGTACCTCTGCATCACTTCCTCACTGTCTGCTTGGACTCTGCCTCCTCCCACCCTTAGGCAACATTTCATGTGCTACACCGAGAGCCTTATACTCTTTGCCAGTTGTCTTCCCTGGAGGACTCAGAAGATGTCAGAGTGGAGCAAGAAGCCAAAGGGCAAAGAAGTTTGCCATTGATCTTGCCCATGTAAACAATGCCTGTGTGAGAAGCAGATACCTCTGGGACGATCGCTCCATTTTTTCAGATACATCCTCACCTCAGACGCCTTCAGCTTCTTTTGTAAGTCACCTTTAGGACCTGAACATCCCTGAACACTTTTTACTTACTTTTTACCAAAAATAGTCCAGATCAACCAAAATAAACACGGCTGAAATATGTAGACAATGCTCAAATGTTTTCTTCAGCTGCAGAGAGAGATGCATTGTACCCTGGTAGATGACACTGTGTCCTAATTATGTGTTTAATCTTATCGTCCTTTGAGACGAAACACTGCTGCAGGATATAAAGCAGTGTAAGAATAGACAGGTTGTTAGACAGGCCGATTGAGTGGATTTTTCCTTAAATAGAATTTGTATTCATCCTTACAGTGGGATCACACTGGAGCACTTTGGTGAGTTTAAGTTACATGCATATGTATAATAAACAAAAAAGTATTTCACTGTAATGGTGAAAAATATACAGGAAGTGAGCTACTAACACCCAAAGGTCCATTTTTGGCTGATTCACAGTTGTCCCACTTGAATGAACGATCTGAGTGGCTTCATCTGATAAGCAGATAGACTCTATCATACATCCACTGCAGTAACCTGAGCTTGACAGAAAGGTGCTGCCATAGTTTATGAAGAGTGGAGCGTGTTCTTAGATAAAACTCATGCCTAGGCTGGTCAGCAAAAGTGGAAGAAACATCTCCACCAAGCAGAGCTTTCAGGATCCTTTTTTCTTGTTTTAGTAAAGAAATGTGACCCAGTTCAGATGAAACTGCCGCTAAACGACAGCTACAGCCGACCTTATCACTACGCTGGCGGCTTACAGTTAAACTAAACTCCACCTATTCCCTTAACTATTGCAAACTCATATTGATAAAGAAACGTGGTTCAGTTCTGATAAAACTGCTGCTATACTAGGGTTGCCAGATGTCCTGTATTTTGAACTAAATTTTTTTGAGGTTGAAAAAGTACCAGACTATTCTCAAGTAAAGTAAGGTTACTTTGGTTAAACTTTCCTTAAGTAGAAATAAAATAACTAGTCCATAAATCTACTCAAGTAAAAGAAAGTTAGTACTTTAAAGGTTACTCAGAGTACTGTGTCCTGATAGCTGTTGTTGTTACCAAAAGGGTTTTACGGTGAAATATGATCTCTCCTAATATGTAATACAACAATATGGATCTCCAATCAGGTTGATTTTTATGAAGACTGACTTACCTCCACTTTCCACATACAGCAATCGTACTTGACCCTGTTTTAAAAGCTCTGTAACACAGGTCTGTTCTCAGACTTGAGAGTTGCGACATGAAATGTGAAACAGTCTTCAGAGATAAAAACTCACCTTTATAGCGGTTGTGCTCATGTATCTTTGCCAACTTTGTTAAGCCCCACCCCCCTTGGTTACTGTTGCTGCAGGTATCAAGCTTTTACATCCACCCTACTGAATACCTAGCTTTCCACTGTGTAATTAAGTAGCCAATGCAGAAGTGCAAAAATGTGCAACACCACAGTTTCCGCATGAGGCTGGTTACAGGAGCAGCGAAAGTCCCGTACACAACACATGTTAAAAAGCCATTTTTTACACAAGAAATAAACTGGTTTACAGCCTAGTTGAAAAAAAATGAAAAGTGTCTCATTAGCTAATGTCTTCATGTGCTCTCACTGTATGTAGGTGAATTTTTTTGTACCACAATTGTTGAGTTTATATTTAGGAAAAAACTCACTGCACACTGATTAGCGCAACTCACTTGATTGACAGCTTGACAGGCAGATACTACCTCCAGAAGGCCGGTTTTAGCACTAGGTTAGCTGACAGGAAGTCGAACTCACTGGGCAGGCTCTTGTCTGCCGTTATGTTGATCCAATGCTCGGTTGAGACTGCGATTTCAATATGGAGGCTGCCACGGATTGGCTTCAACAGCTGTTTGAGTCCACCTATTGTAAACAGACGGCTGGCGTCACACAGGCTTTGTCCAATTCTTTGTACAATCTACATGTCTGATAAGAAATGACTGCTGGTTAGCTGTTGTTTTCTCTTTATTTGGCTGTTGTATAGCTATCGGGCTAACATAAAGCTAAGTGCTGGTGTTTATGTGTTTAATGAGGCAGTGTGTGTGATGCAACAGAAAGTATGTATGTTAAAAACAGCTGATCACATTTTTTATTAGGTCTTTTTAAAACTACATAGATACAGATAGATGAAATAATGACTTTTAAAAGTTGTTTTCACAGTCTGATGATGTGTAATTTCTGTAAACAGGCAGGCTGTTTAGGGAAAAACAGCTCAGGTTTACTATCACTCTGTTTTTTAGGGTCTGTGACTCGGGTCAGAACTCAGACAGAAATATGTGACCCATCTGGACAAACATAGCGAAACAGCATTGCTCTCGTACAGCAGAGTACCTTCAGATATCAAAACATTTGAAGCTTATGTTAGTTTAGCATTTAATATGTGTTAGCGTTAGCCATTTGCTAACTAAACTAAGTCACTGCAGCTGTTTATGCAGTCTCAGTCTTAGACACTGTTTTTATCCATATCTCACATCTCTCAGTTTTTTTTTTTTTTGGCTTTGTGAAAGTGAAAAATTTAACACCACACCATTAAGATGTGGAGGTCCTGTAAGCTCACCGCTTTGGTACACTAGCATCTGTTAAAAGTTTGTCAGGCTTCTTGTGCATAGTTACAGTTGCTAACCTGGGATTGGACCGTGGCTGTCTTAGGGAGGGGCTTAGCTAAGGATCAATTCAAAGTCAGAATTTTCACTGAAAGATTTTCTCATCATTGCTGTGAATGCACATCAGTTTTAAATATTGGTTACTGGTTTCATGTGCTGCTAATTATCAGTATCTGCATCTCCTCCAAAGCTGGTTAACCTCTATTTTTTTGCTCATATATAGATACATTGTTATCACCAATGAAGACTGTTTAGATAGGAATAAACACAGACCTACATATCCTTTAAATCTTACATAGACCCTTATAAATGGTTGTTGCTCCTTTTTCCATTTTAATATTTTTCTACAATATGTGGTGCATTGGACACCAGCTTTCTGGGACCTTGGATATTTGTGGGTGATTTAGTTTTCCTAAACAGCATCAGAAAACTTTTCCTAATATTTAAAACATAGTTTTCTGTTTTCATGCCCTTGTGCTGGCAGTGGTAGTGGCCCCAGGCTTTATGTTTTTGGTTGACCGTGAATCCGTACTTTCTTCCGATTCTTGTGAATTCAATACCTCGGAAATGGCTGGAGGGAATATCCTCAACATTGGACAAACTTTCAGGATGAACCAGTAAAATTTCGTGGTCAAAGGTTAGTGTGCCTGAGGGAACAACACAATCTGAGATCAATTAGTGGACATCTTCACTTGCTGTAAGCCTCTTGTACTTTCTGCTGCAGAGAGAAGGGGTTGGAGACAAATTATCTGCAGAAAAATAACAGACAGAAGATAACTGTAACTTCACATGTTGGCATGAATGTACAACCACAAAACAGTCATCCAAAACAGTTTCACATTTGTACTCCTGAAAATTTTACCTAAAATGTCAAAGCAATAGAGGGTTCACTGTAAGATTCTGTAAAACAATGTTTTGCCTTTATATTATTGCCTCCTGTAGTTTCACAATAACAATAAAATAGCAGAAAAGAAAATTCTGGTAAACAGAAAACCTAAGAGAGCCGTTTCATTACATGCACAGAGATTTCATCAGTCACATGCATGCAGTCTATGGTTGTTTGCCAGTCACAGGATGTAAATGTCATCACCCCCTGCTGCATGCTCACTCTAAATTTTCATGATTGTTTCTTCTGTTTTCACATCAGCGAACCCCAACTTTAAGTGGAATATATCAGGGAACCTGCAGGAATATATGCTGCGTAAGTCTGGATGTCTGAATCATTTAGCTGTTTGCCTTCACACATGCTGCATAGCCTTGAAATTTCTGATAGTCTTATGGAGTTTGTGCATGTTTGATTAGAGCTGCAGGGTCTGAGTCTGTGAATGTTTCAAAACCATCATGTATTACATTTTTACATGTTTGACAGCTATTCTACAGTGCAATGACCCTGCAAAGCTTCAGGTCGAAATGCTTGTTTCTGGTCAGAGAATGACTTGACTGTTTGGCAACATTTGAGGAGAAAGGACAATAGCTGTGTGCATGGCTTAAAGTGACCGCAAGCCTGTAAACAATACAGGCAGTATAAAAAGGCAGACTGCTTCCTTCCCGGCTGACTTTGGCAAGAGCCTAATCTACTAACTGGCTCCCCCAATATGACAAAAGCTAGCTGTTGAGCCCATGTTATGTAGTTTACTCCCTTGGGTGGTGCATGCATACTACATCGTATGTTTTGTTGCTCTGATTAACCTGTAATGAATGGAATAGAAATGGATATGTGAAACTACAGGACAGTATCCATCAACTAAATCTAAAAGTTTTTTTGTACACCAAACCTGCAGCAATGCTGCTCTGCTCTTTGACATTCAAATTGTTGTCTTTAAACCATTTCTGTGTAGTTTCCCCTATTTGTTTTGGCTCATTGTCATGCTGAAGAAAGAAATCTTCTCCCAGTCTGGAGTTCTCTTGCAGACCTTATAAGATTATCACCCAGGATTTTCCTTTAGTTCGCCGCATTTACTTTTACGGCTGCTGAGAAGCATCCCCACAGCATGATGCTGCCACCACTGTGCTTCACAGTGGGGATGGTGTGTTTGTGGTGATGTGCAAAACATAGTGTCTTGTCTGATGGCCATAAAACATTTTGGTCTCATCAGACCAAAGAACTTTCTTCCACTTGACCACTGAGTCTCCCACATGCCTTTCAGCGAACTCTAGTCGAGATTTAATGTGTTTTCTTCAACTTTCTTCAACTAGCTCTCTCTTTGCCTCTCTCCCATAAAGCTTTGACTGGTGAAGAACCTGGCTAACAGTTGTTGTACGCAGAGTCTCCCTCATCTCAGCTGCTGGAGCTTGTAACTCCTTCAGAGTAGTTATAGGTGGTTTGGTGACCTCTCTCACCAGTCTTCTTCTTGCATGGTCACTCGGTTTGTGAGGACGGCCTGTTCTAGGCAGATTTACACATGTGCCGTATTCCTTCCATTTTTTAATGATGGATCTAACTGAACTCTGTCAGATGTTAAGTGCCTTGGATGATTTTGTCTCCATCCCCTGACTTATACTTTTCAATTATCTTTTCACCGAGTTGCTTGGAGTGTTCTTTTGTCTTCATGGTGTAATGTAGCCAGGAATACTGATAATCAGTGACTGGACCTTTCAGACACATATGTCTTGATACTACAATCACTTGAGACACGTTCACTGACTCAGGTCCCTTTTCACTAATTGTGAGATTACTCAACCATTTGACCTCTGTTGAATAAGTTGAGTCCCTTTAGAGGGGGTGAATATTTATGCAGTCACTTATTTTACATTAAATATTTTTATTTTATTGTATTACTTTGTAGAAATCTGTTTTCACTTTGACAGTAAAAGCCAAGTTATATTGACCAATGATTTATAAAATCAACTCAAATGGGATGAATTCTTTTTATAGGCACTGTATCTGAGTCTATAGTTGTAGTCACCTAGGATTTGATTTATGTTTATGTGCCTCCCACATTTGCTTATTACAGGCCTTTTTCAACATTTTATCAGGCATGTGTAGTGCCATTATTTTTAGGACTGCTGAGGAGAAATTTAGGGGTGCTGAAGCCCCCCAGAAAAATGGTCTAAAATCAACCATGGATTCAGATTTACTTTCAGATTCTACATTTGAGCTTAGCCAATGTTGATTTCCCTCATATGTTAAAAATTTCATTCCAATCTGCTCAAACTTTGAGGCGATCCAGTCTGAACCTCAGAGCCTTGCTTAAGAAGGGAAGCATGCTGAAAAACATGGACTTTAAAGAGCTGCTCTAAGACACAGGCATGATGATATTTGGAAAAACAGAAAAATTAACCGACCAAAACATAGAGTTAAAAGAAAATATTCTCACTATAACAGTATAGCTATAAACAGTTGCTGCAGTCAAAACAGTGTCAGACCTAAAGTGAAAAATCAAGTGATGTCCAGCACCATGGGGAGGCTGTCAAACCAGAGGAGATCAGCTGTCAAGTCACAAAAGACTGAAAGTCAATTTACAAAGACTGTTTCTCTCCCAACTTTCCATCCTGCTACTGGTAACCAGGCAACCCAAACTCCCTGTTGGCGAGGGAACAAGTTTCTCAACTCAACAGTTTCTTTTTTTTTATTTGACACAAGTTTTTCTTTGTTCTCTCTCTCACACTGCTTCCTCTTTCTCTCTACTCCTGGCCCTCAGCTTTTTAGGAATTCATTCAGGTTTTCTTTCCAACTATTATGATGTTATTTTAATACAAATACTGAAAATCAACGACTGACATGGTGGTGAGGATGCTACCCTCATCCCCTCATCGAACAGGGTTCAAGGTTTGAGCCCACTCAAGCGCATGGCTCGTTCCGTGTGAAGTTGACACTTTCTCCTTTAATCTGCTTGGCTTCTGTCTGTCTCCCTCCCACACACCAAAGACATGCTCGTTAAATTTATCAGTGGTTTTAAACTGCCTGTAGGTGTGAATGTCTGACTCTAAATGTCAGCCCTTTGACTGACTAATGACCTGTTCAGGGTTCACCCAGCTGTTCAGCAACTACAACAGCCTCCACTCTTCTTTGAAGGCTTTCCACAGGATTTTGGACTCTTTTTTGTGGGAATTTGTGCCCATTCATTCTGTAGAGCATTTGTGAGATCAGGCACTGATGTTGGATGAGAAGGCCTGGTTCACAATCTCCCTTCCAGTTCATCCCAAAGGTGCTTGATGGGGTTGAGGTCAGGGCTCTGTGTGGGCCAGTTAAGTTCTTTCACTACAAACTCATCAAACCATGTCCTAACAGTTAATAATATCACCTACAGTTGACGGTGAAATATCCAGCAGGGATAAAATTTCACAAACTGTCTTATTGCGAAGGGGACATCCATCACAGTGCCATGCTTGAATTCACTGAGCTCTTCAGAATGACCCACTTTATATCACAAATGTTTGCAAGGCAGACTGCATAGGTTCTTGATTTCACACATCTGTGGCAAAGAGTCAATAATTAACAGGTGTGGTCAGATACTTTTGTACATATAGTGTATAAAATGAAACATCACAGACATATTCAGGGCTGAGATCTGACTGCAGGGGTGTGAAGCATTATCTGTAATAATTGTTTTAATCTGAACAATTATAAATCCATCTTTATTACTATTTTTAATCCAATGTACCACTGCCGCTGTCTCTTTCTCTTTCCATTCAGTTTTCTATCTTTCTAAATGTAGCATGTCAAAGCATGCTGTATGATCCACAAATGTGGAGCACCAATTACTGATAGCACCTTCCATCAGGCCTACACACTGCAACAGCTGACCTTTAGGAGAAGTTACTGCAGGGTTTAACTTCTTACCCTTATTTTTGGAAAAATCAGAGGAGAGAGAACCTCCAGCATCTCTCCCACTGCTCTAACACTGACGGTGTGCACATACATGCTCGTAAGTGTGTGGGTGCTTGCTATCAGAGCTGCAGCAGTAAAGTGGATGGAAGAGAGGTCATCATACTGGTCTGGGTCATATATCTCCTGACCTGATAACAAACGTATCTGTTCTATGGGCAAGGCTGTGCAAACAGGAAAATACTTTTAAAAAGGGCACTTTCTCTGAACAAGCTTGTGCCTACAACAATCCGTGAGACATCTGAGATTGACTCTAACCCTTTGTGAACCTTAGCAGGATAAGGTTTATAAAAACTTAAATGGCTTGACAATGTAAGATAGATTTTTCTACTCCACTGAAGCTCCAACATAATTGCTCTTTCACCTGTGTTAATATATGCTTACTCCTACATAAAGACCCCTCCCCCACTCGCCACCTTTGAGAAAATGTGTGCTGAAACAAGGCATTCTCTGATTTTCCCCTCATGATGTCATGTGGGGAGTTAGCCACGCCCTCCCTACTTGGAGAAAAAAGTTCCGCCCTCCTCTCCTGACCCATCTCTCAGCTGCCAGCTGAGAGGAGGATCAGAAGAGCCACATCCATTAAAGGGATATTTCTGGATTTTTGAAGTTGGGTAGTATGAGGTACTTTGTGATAGTAGTGGCGTCAGCAGGAGTGGCCTCCAGTGATTACTGTGAATTTTGCTCTGGTGGTTATAACGAGCACAGAGAGATCCGGGGCATCATGGCTGTAAATGGGAACATTTAACAAGTTTTATGTGAAAATGGGCCAAGAAAAAATGTTGGCTCGCTTTTACGCTGTGTCAAAAACTTACAAAGCACTTTATTTCTCCCAAAAAAAAAAAACCCTCTGTGTCAGGTACTAATTTATGATACAGCTTTTCCACACCTACACTACCAGGTAACTCGGGATCTCAATGTCAATTTCCTGAGTGGGGCGGAGTCAGACAGCTCATTAAATATTATAATAATACATCATGATCAGCCTTTTTTGTGCACACAAACTTCATTTCCCCCCCTGCACAAATCAGGGTCCAGGCCCCCAAACCAAAAAGTCTATATCCATCTCTGCTCTGAAACTAATGAACACACATTATGTGCATCAGGTTAACAATCAGCTGCAGCAGAGAGGTCTGTTGATGGGGTACAGACGGCAATAACGGAGAAGGAAAAGGACTAAAGTTTGACCCAGGTAAAAGTCAGACAATTTTTTATTTCTCCTTTGTTGATCTGATCCACAGAGATGCTGCCATGTGTGTCTCTGTCAGCTTCATACAGTTTAAAACATTTCATACGATGAGAAAAATCAGAAACAAACTAAGAAAGGACTAGAGGTAGTGCTTAAATGTCCTGCCTTGTCTGATTGTTTATATTATATGGTTTCTAATGAGATGAGCTAGCTAATAGAGCATCAGCACGCCATGCTCTCCTTCATCTAAGGCCATGGCTCACTGATGACCTCTCCCTCTCTCCGAAATGAGTATAAACAAATAATAATTAGTGCTGTTAATTTAAAAAATTAATTAAGGTTATCACATCACCACCTCGCAGGGCTTGACTGGCCACTGGGCATTTGCCGACGTACTGTGGGGCCGGTATGATCTATTTCTTTTCATTTTTTGCTAAGCACCGGCCAATAGAGCAGGGCCAGTGGCCCATCGGCTGTTCACTTTATAATGACAGTTTACTGGCCCAATCACGTGTCCTAAAAGTCCATTTAACGCCCTCCCCTCTCCACCCTGCTCCAGCTCAGACAGTGAAACTAAAGTGTCTGGAGGAAAAACGAAACTAATCGTGCAAACAGTTGGATTACGATTGGATACGGAAATAATTGTCAAATTAGAACAAAAAGCTGTTGAGATGCAAAAAAAAAAAAAAAAGTAAAGACTCTGCAGACCATGCAGTAGAAAGTCTGATGCTGCTGCAGCTATGTGTGGAGGAGGAGAGGCAGGTGTGTGGCAGGTGTATCATGAGCACAAGGAGCACGAAAGCAGTGGGTGAGTGAGCTCTGTGAAGTATCAAAATATAGGCTAATAAACATAATCAGACTGTGGTTCTACTTTGTAAAGAAAACTTAAACAGTTTGAGCTTAATGGCTCTCCTGTGAGCTGAAGAATGGCAAAACCCTCTCACCATGAAATTACTCAATTATAAATGAAAGTCCTGAATTCAGACTTAGTTACATACAGGTACACCTGTGCCAGGACTCTCATTAATATTGAATGCCCATAATTTTAATAGTAGAATAAAATGTTACCTGTGGTTAATTTGCCATCATCTAATATCAGAGTTATATCAATATATTAGCCTATTTAGCATATTTCATTTCTGATTGCTTATATTTTGTTCATGAGTTCAGAAAAAAGGCTGGTATGATTGCTGAACAGTTCAGTACTGACCTATGAGATGTATGGCAGTAGAAATATAAAGAACCATCAAATGTTCATTAAAGCAGAGGAGCTTTTCATGAAGTATTTAGCATCAAATTTGTGTTAATCGACATTATTCCAGTAAATCTACTTCATTACATTTCTGTAATCATTTATAGTAAATTTAAAAAAAAAACCCTCTAAACTATGTCATAGTTTGATGATTTTTTTTTCTTTTTTTTTTCTTGTAGCTGTTTGTAGTAAGGGGGACAAAAAAATGTGTGTAACATTATGTTATATATTGATCTGCTTTGAGGGGCCAGTCCAAGTCAAGAATGCCAGGGCCGAATTTCCAGCCCTGCTACCTCGTGATTAATCATGATTAATCACAGCATTTTAAAATAAAGTTTAAGTATATTTTTATGTTTTAAGATTTTTACAGGTTGTTATTGTCAAGTGTTTTATTTTTATTCCTTTTAATTTTATGTACAGCACATTGAAATTGCTGATGTAAGTCCTTATCGATACCATTATCAATACTTTCTATAGTTTGGTGGAAAGACAAAATGAGGGCAAATATTTAAACTAAAAGTGGTCTTAGCTGAGTAGTGCTTGAGTTAAAAGCTATGATTCAGTCTGTCACATCTATTGTATATCCCTCAAATATAAACAAATATTCACACCTGTATTTGTCTAAGTTTCTCATCAGTATCTAAATTTTCCCATTTTTATGTGACATTTGAACACATCATAAGATATAGAATACAGTTGTCTAATTTACTGAGGTCACCTGAAAGCATCATATTTTCCATCTTCAGCTCGTAAAAGTTGCTAATTATCTTCAATTTTGCCAATTCCACCACAGATTTCTACACTGGGTTAATATTTTTAACAAACAGGACTTGCTCGAAGTTTTGGAGCATTTTTCAGCATTTATCTGAGCAGCTGAAGAAGAAAACTGTCCTGAAGCAGCTGAAGAGAGTGGTATGACCATGGCCTGATCCTGTGTTGTTGTTAGCGTCTTTGCTAACATTAGCAAAGATGTGCTTTGGTGACTTGTGGTGAAGACAGTGTAAAGACAGTTCATCACTGCAGCATGCACCCATAGTTTTGGTTTTATCTTAACTAACATTCACCAGCTTCCTAAAAAAAAAAAAAAAAAAAAAGTTGTCACTAAGCAGACCTGGGTCTGTCTCCTCACTCATCACTGCTGGCTTTGTCTGTCCTGCCTCTCACCTCTTCACCCCCAGGCACATAAACATCCCAGCTGGAGGACTACGGGAGCAAGGTGTGGTCAAACTTAGTCATGTGATTAAATTGCGTTATTATTCCTTTAACGCGTTAAGCTTTGAAGACTAATCACAAGCATTAACACGGTAATGTTAACAGCCCTAATAATACATGCCAATCATCCATAAGAGAGATTTCCCTTAAACAGAATCAAAATGATCGCCACCACAAATGCTATTTCTGCATTATAGTTACGGTATGCTGTAGCACGCTCACATGAATCAATTAAAGCACTGAGGAAGGCACATGAATAAAAGCCGTCTTTGTACCTTAAGCTTTAATAGTTCAGACAGTTATCTTAAAAAGATGTAAATTGGGCACAGTATCAGAAAAATAAAGTAGTGACTTCTCAAAGCAAAGACTCACCCAATAATGATCCACTGGTGCTGCGTCTCAGACTACTCAAAGTAAATGAAATAAAGATGCAAGGGAGCAGGGCAGACATTACTCCACAGCTGAGAAATGAATAAAAGACGTGCACGAGTGCAGGCCTACATGACCAAAATCTTTGTTTTGGTTCGGTTCAGTAGGTATCAGACATGCCGGCACCGGTACCAGATTCAGTCCTCATCCCTATCAGAGGCATTGTTGGTCCTCTTTTAAGCACTACAACCAAACCCTGTGTATTTAAACTGGTGATGAAGGTTTTGCCATGACTCATTTTTATGGCAAAAGTAACACCCACCACTATATCTGGAGTCATGTGTGAACCAAACTGGAGCTAGATGACCGTGTAGATCCTCACATTGAAGCATTTAGCCAAGCTACCCTTCTTGACATCTTAATCACAAAAGCCTTAAGTTAAATATATCCAAACAATTCACTCTGTTTTAAAGCATCAGTGATGAGTCAATTGGTTCCAAATCATAAAATCCTTCGACGCAGGAAATGATATAGTCCCTTTGGCTTCCTGTGACTGGATTTAGTAGTCCTTGACTCTGCATTGTATAGGTCTCTGGCGTTGATGTACACCGTGATCAATAGCTGGAAAAAGACTGACCTTGCTGGAACGGTCCACCTTGGGATCAAGTGAGAGCGGAGCCTATGATGTGCTGCTCTGCAGGTCAGCGGTCGACACGGGAGCATAAAGTCAGCGACAGGTTCATAGGAAATGGTTGGTTTAATGCATGAGTAAACAGGAAGGCAACCACTCAACTGCATAAAGAGAAAATCCTGAGTTCTGTGTGCTCATCAGTTTTTACACATATCATGCTGTGCAGAGGGACAAAACCACATTAAACACAACAATGGCTTTGGTTTGAATTAGTCTGACAGTTACAGGAGTATCAGAGGTCTTAATGTGAGCTCTTTATGATAGAATTATTTTAATCTTGATTTAATATAAAAATGAGGCAGTGATTCAGTACAACTCATCTTGTATGATAAAGAATAATTTTCAAGGTGGAAAAGTTGGATAACAATTTTCAAAATAAAATGTTGCAAAGAAAGAGGTAAAACTGAGAAGGATATTAGTAAAGGTTTGATGTCCATGCCAGTTTATTTTCAATATTCTAATTCAAATAAACCTTGGTCATAGAAGAAAAATATAAATAAATAAATGTTTATCTTTAAGGAGACACATTTGCCAGCCCAGGTTATTTATAATGCATGAGTTTAGCTAATAGAGCCATTTATGGTTCATAAATCATTTACAGAAAAAAAGTTTAATAAGTAATTGAAAGAGTTGTAAAATATAAATTATTAGTAGTTATGAGCCAAAAAAAACCACAAGGCTAAGGCTAACTGAGAAGCATGTTTTTGATCTGCTTACATTTTACTGCTCTCACATGGAACTAATCCAGTTCAGTTTTGCAAGTAGAAAGCACCTGCACTGTGTTGTGACCGAGCATCTCACCCCCAGACCAGACACAATCCACGAGCACTGTGACCTCCAGAGACGATCGCATCTGATCTATTCAATGCTGTGTTGTTGTGGTCCCTGAGGAGCCACTCTGCACTCCTCTGCTCAAAATACACATAGTCTGTTATCAGTGAAGGGGATTCCAGCATGCATCAAGCTGAACTGTGCAGATCAACCAAGACCATCAGATGATGGAATGCATAGAGCGGCCTCTTCAGGACTCAAGTACCCTGAGACCTGAACAACCAAAACCTTCACATTACCCAAACATGAGAGTCAAAGTATTTTCTCCATGTTTTAATTTCAACATGTCCATCTGTCAAAAAGCATCCCCTGCACATTAAAGAGATTAAGATAGATGACAGTGTTACAGTTGAACTGGTGTTGAATTAATAAGCGACATGTTCAGCAGACTTGCTTCCTGATGATTCTTACTCAGTATCAAAACAGCAGGTGTTTCAATCAGACTCAGAGTCAAAAGTGAATAAAATCAAGCACATAGCCATGCAGTGTCCATTTGCAAACATTTGTGATCCTAAGTGGGTTGTTCTAAAGAGGTCAGAGACTTCAAGTGTGGTACTGTGATGGATGCTAACTTTGCAATAAGACAGTTCGTGAAATTTCACCCCTGGTGGATATTCCACTGTCAACTGTTGGTGATATTAATAAAAAATGGAAGCGTTTAGGAACATCAGCAATGACTGCTAGGGCACATGCCTGCTGATTTCATAGCTGAAGAGCTCCAAATTTCCACTGGCATTAATGTGAGCACAAAAACTGTGCAGCAGGAGCTTGTCAGAATAGGCTTTCATGACTGAGCAGCTGTATTCAGGCCTCACATCACCAAGTCCAATGCCAAGCATCAGGTGTGCTGGTGTAAAGCACACTGACACTGGACTATGGAGCAGTGGAAACATGTTCTGTACAGAAAATCTGACATTGAATTTATTGCATTCTTTTAGACCTTTCATAACTCTCTAAATGTATGTTAAGACCCCATTGCATCTTCAATCTCAAACCAGGTCATTTGTGACAGTTTTGTGCAGATTCTAAGATAAAGATCATTATAGTCAAGAAAATGCAAATAGTATTTGTAATTGTAGTATAATAAAGCTTTCTTTGAGAGGCTGACAGTGCTAACACCAATGCAAAACTTCTTTTTACTGTCAAAATCCTGTAAAATGTTAACAAGCATTGGCCTTGGCCTCAGCTCCAACTCCTTGTACTCCATCACTTCTCAGAAAGCTTGCATTTACATGCACACATCACTGGTCACACAGTTAACTTATCTAGAGACACAGCAGAGCTTTAGAATGCACCGAAAGATCTACGGGCCAGAACAGAAACACGTGTGCAGACTGACACCAGATCTGGGGAGATCCATAAGAATCTCACTGTGATTAAAACTACATGTAAAAACAACAGCATAAAAACTAGCTTACTGCCTCTTTTGACAAATAAAACAGTTGTAAACAGCTACAAGATTTAAGACTGTATGGTCTTGCATTTAAGACTTTTCTAATAACCTTTCAAATCCTTAATTTTTGCAAAGTTGATATATCAAATACTTTTGAAAACCCTAGAGACACCCTGGGAGGAGGGATAATGGTATGAGACTGTGTTTCAGGTTTTGGGCTAGGCCTCTTATTTCCAGTGAAGGCCAATCTTCATGCTTCAGCATACCCAGACATTTTGCACAATGCTATAATTCTAATCCTGTGGCAACAGTTTGGAAAAGTCCCTCTTCTATTCCAACATGACTGTGCCCCAGTGCACAAAGCGAGGACTACAAAGACACGGTTTGATGAGTTTGGTGTGGAAGAACTTGACTGGCCTGTGCAGAGCTCCAACCTCAACCCCACTGACCACCTTTGGGCTGAATTGGAACTCAGATCGTAAGCCAGGCCTCGTTATCATTGTCAGTGCCTGATCTCATAAATGCATACAGCAGCGGTTTACAACTTTTTTTTTTTTGACCCAAGGCACACCTATGATCAAGCCAAAATTTCAAGGCACACCAGAACCATATCTATGCAAAATAGCCTCTTACATGTTACCAAAAAAAACAAGCATATAGCATTAGTCCAGGCAGGCAGTGGAGTCGAAAGCTGCCATATAATTGAGATCAGCTGACTTCACACAGGTCCTCATCAGCGGATGGCAAACTGATTCCTTCTAAGGCAGCGGTGTCAAACTCAATCACAGCAGGGGCCAGATTCTGGATTTAGGTCTAACCTGATGACCTAACAGCGTCACCTTTTTAACCATAAACTGTCAACCTTATTTCAGTGATAATTATGAAAAAAAACAAAAACGTAGCACTAATGATAAACAATTTTGACATTTAAAAAGTTAAAAAGATCAGTTTAAAGGCTCAAATCTGAGAAAAGTAAATATATTTGTTCAAAAAGGTGAAATTGAAAAATAATGTTTTTTTAATGGCAAATATATTAGAAAGAAGTCAAAATCATGAGTTTAAAATGTCAAAATATGACCTAAAATTTGTAATCATGACATTTAAAGTCAAAATATGATTCAAAATGTTAAACTGTGAGTCTAAAAGTTCAAACTATAGGATTATGAAGTCAAAGTTTGGAGTTGAAAATATAAGGTAAAATACAAAATAATTGGTTGAAATGGTCAAAATCTCACTTAAAAATTAGAATTATGAATCTTAAAGCTCAAAATATTATATGAGAATTCAAAATAAAGAGTTGAAATGCTCAAAGTATGAAATTAAAAGTCAAAACCCTTAGTTTGAGTCCTGATTGTGAGATGCAAAATTGAAAATGTGAAATGAAAAAAAACTATTAATTTCTTTTCCCACATTCCTGACTTCTCATCTAAATATTTTTACTCCATTTTCAGATTTTGTTACTTAACGAGGATATCTTAAATCCTCAAGGATAAGTTTACATTTTTATACTTGAGGAAATCTGCAGACCTCAGACTGATGGGCCAGTTATAACAGAAATATGAGATCATCTTGCGGGCCAGATTAAACTTTTCCACAGGCTGGATTTGGCCCCCGGGCCTTGAGTTTGACATCTGTGCTCTAAGGACACTATTGGAAATCGCACTCATGCTGCCATATTTAAACTGCCCTTGCCCAGCTATGCTTTGCTGCTCCCTCTGGAAGCTGCTTTTTACAACCCTCCTCCACCCCAGCTCCTCCTTTGTTCTACCTCTGTCTTTATCAGTCATTCTGTTGTAACTGATGACTGCTGTGCACTGTTTTTTGTTTTTTTGGTTTTTTTTTGCTGCTTCTCTCCCTGCCTTAGGCTTTCCTTGTAGGCACAGGATAGGCAGGAACGTGTGGTGCTCCTGTTTGATGTTTTCATGGAAGAGCAGGGTGAACCCAAAACTGTCATACGAATAGCAGAAATGAGTGCAAATTTGGAACTGCTAATAAAGAAAAACACATTATGTGTGTTTCTTGACAAAGTGGCACTGACTGAACTTAAGTTATTGTATAGTTGTAATAATTAAATATGGTTTTAAAAATTCGTACGTCACACCAAGACTTGGCTCAAGGCACACTAGTGTGCTTCGCCACACCATTTGAGAGCCAATGGTCTGCAGAATGAATGGGCTCAAATTCCCACAGAAACACTCAGAAATCTTGTGGAAAGCGTTCCAATAAGAGTGGAGGCTGTTATAGCTGCAAAAGGGGGTCAACTCCCTATTAAAGTACACGTATTTAAATCCAATGTCATTAAAGTCTGTTGGTCTAATAGTCAGGTGTCAGAATACTTACGTCCATATAGTGCAAGCATTCAAGTGTGTGCTTCTATCTTTGTTGCCATTTTGGAATCAAAATCATCAGATTTAGTGTTATTTCTAAGTCTCAAATTCAAATATTGTGACACTGTTAATGCAGATATTGACCTCATAAAGTCTTCATGCTTGCGATGCAGCTACTGATAAAGCCTTTACACTTGAGATGCAGTTAGAGATAATATAATATTTATAGGAAGTGTTTCTGTCTGACTTCTAATCTTGTGAATCTTGAAAGCCATTTTAAATTCCTCTCATATTACATTTAATTTGTCTCGTCTTCTCCACACACGGGCAAAGCCCCTGCAGGCTTTGCCGCCTTGCGTTATGCAAATGAGCTTAAACCAATCAGAACGAGTCGTATGTCAGAAACATGCAGCCACGATGTGAGGTGGTCTCATGGAAATTACTGGCACCCTTACACCGTGAGGGTCTTGCTTTGTTTACTTGAAGCAGTTGCCAGGCTATTATCGCCTGTAATAACCTGCCCTTTGCTTGGAGCTAATTCTAATATAGCAGCCTTCAGGAGTTCAGGTAGAAAAGGCACATTTAGAGTGCTATGACTGCATTAGCGGAAATAACCTTTTTTGCAGAGCCATCAGAAACAGCTCTGAGATGATAGCACGCACACAGTCTCCTTTGGATCAACCTGGACAGGTGCCTGGCTGTACAAGTACACTAAGCTAGGAACATATAAAGATTTTTGTCAGGCAAGCAAGGCCAGGCTCAGAAATTTTGGCAGCCATTTTCTGATGAGTCATCTCCTTCCAGTATACAGATATAAAAAATCCTAAGTACCTCACAAGTAAGGACGTTTGAGTAATATTCCTTGATAAACTCCGAGGTGCTGCACTTCTCATAAAATGTGACTCCAGGAGGGGCTTTAAAAGTGCGTCGAAAGAGAGAATTCTGCCTTTCACACCGGATTACAGCAGAGCAGAGCAGAGTGGAGCGGAGCACATGGTGGCTTTCATAAGACATGAATATTATTGTGGGATGTTAAAGAGTGCAACATGCAGGCGGCACAAACAAAAACACTTCATAACATCTCTGACACCAGCCCAGAGCCCTCTGCATTAAAGCATTGACAAGCACATCATCCAGGCAGAGGGGACGTTATAGAAGCATGATGGAGCCCACATGTCACACTGATTAACATATGCAGAGTTCAGAGAGGGATTTTTATAGGTCACTTCCAGTTGCATAAGACTTAATGCATGTCCCTGCAGTTCCTTTCCTTTTAAAATCACCCTGGACTCTTCCTCAAGCAAAAATATGATCATTTCTTATCAGAAGATGAAACACTTTGTCCAAAAAGTCATCAATTGCTCCTTAAAAGGATTGCTTGATGTTGTTGAAGCACATATTTCAGGTGTCTTGAAGTCTAGTGTTTGATTTTTCACAATCAGTTGTGATTTGCAGTGCCATGGTGCTGTGAGAGTTTCTCCCTTCTTGATTTCTTATTTTTTGGACATTTTTCACACTTTAATGTTTCAGATCATCAAATAAGTTTTTATGTTAGACAAAGAAAATCTGAGTAAAAACATGCTGTAGTTTTAAAAGGATGATTTCCACACCCAGGCCTGAGAACTGCTGGACCTGCTTAATCAAGAAATCTGACTTTTTGACTACAAAGAGTCTATAAAGTGTCTTCTAAGGACTGAGGTTTCTTTCTTTGTTAATCCTTAAAGGTTAAAGAGTATTTTTCTACCAATGGCTAGATTTGTAAGGAATTTGGGGATTTTTTCCCCACAAAACTTGGCCAAAATTTACTCTGCTCGTTAAAGAAAACTGGGTGCACCTGTGGCGGCTGCTCCCAGCTGAGAGCTGTTGCTGATCAACTGGTCTGGGAGGCTTTAGCAGGAACTGACCTGGGAGACAACGCCATCAGTTGGCTCTCTTTGAGTCTGAGTTTACAAAGAATATCTATTTGACTGCCTGTTTATCTTTTTTCTCTTCTATCCACCCCTTACGCTAGTGACCCCCATCTGTTTTTGTTTTGGATCAGCGTTTAAGTTTACATATTCTTTTGATGGAATTAGTGGGTGGCAGCATGGAGCTATAACCCGCTGTCACCTTTTAGAAATCAAGGATTCTAAACATTCCAAACATTTTTCACAGTATAGACATTTCAAACAAAATCATTAGTCATATGTTGACTAATGAATGAAAAGGTATAAGCAGAAGCAAGCTGCTTATAAAAGCCTATCCTACATTTTTAACTATTTAAGCTACCAACTTCCAGAAATGCAAAGAAACAACAACAGATAATCAGTCGCACTGAAAAGCTTCAGAGATAGATTTACAAACCATTTTCTTGAAAACCAAAAGAGAATTACATGTTTTTAAACTTAGATTGGCACCATTCCAACAATAGACACACATCTCCTTTCATATCTTTTTTAGCTTTTTGTACAGTACATTTACAAATACCTCTGAGATTATACGGACTATCCTGAATTGAAAAGAACCTCTGTACTGAGTCAGGGAGCGTTTCTGACTTTGCTCTGAACATCATTCGCATTATTTTATAGTAAAACACATCATAAAATTTCATAACATGAGAATTTAGAAAAATCGGATCCATGTGAGCATAATAATCAGCCTTATTGATGACACATATGGCATGTTTTTGCAGTATTTTTATTGAATTTATGGTCGTTTTAAAGGTGGATCCCCACAATTCCACACTATAAGATATATAGGGAACAATATATGTAGGGAACAAATTGTTAACATGTTTATCCTTATACTTAAAAATGTGTTTAAAGGACAGAACTTTGTGTCTTTGTTCATCCTCAGACCCTAAAGTGCCTTTAACGACTAAAGTTTATTGCTTTGTTCATCCTTAAAGGCAACTGTGCGTTTTAATGACTGAGGTGTATTTTGATGACTAGAGTTAGTCTCTTTATTCATCCATAAATGTCACTATTGTTTATTTAAAAGGCCTGAATTGTGTTTATTGTTTCATCCTTTAACTTTATAGTGTGTTTGAACTGCTGAAGTTTGTTTCTTTGTTCATCCATATAGGTTAAAGTGTATTTTGAGGACCTTGAAGTTCAAAGTATGTTCAAAGTACAATGTAACCAATTTTTGTTTTTGTTCATTCTTAAAGGTTAAAGTGTATTTAAAGGACTGAAGTTTTTTCTTTGAAAAGACACTCCAGTGTAGGATTTTTGTATGTCTAAAAACCCCTCTGTTTCAGCCCTGCTTGGAACGAGCTGTTTCTGTGTCTGTGGTTTTAAATGTTACTATCTCCTAAGCTATCTGACTCCGCCCCTGATTACGCCCCCTTAAAGAAATGGATGTGGCTTAATGGATGTGGCTCCCCTGATCCAGGATCAGGAGAGGAGGGCTGAACTTTCTTCCAAGCAGTGAGGGCCAACTGAACCTGGGGGCGGGGCTAACTCCCCACATGACATCATGAGAGGAAAATCTGAGAACTGCTTGTTTCAGCACACATTTGCTGAAAGGGGATTTTTCTGGTACTTGAGGGGATTGTGGAAAGGCCAGGGGCACATTTTTTTGTTAGAAAAGCCTAAAAAGTGATTTTTTTATGTCTCCTTTAACTTTAGATCTGAACCACATTTAAATATCAGTATCAGCTAATATAAATATGTTTGTCAGCATATCAGATATCGTTGAAAATCTAACATTGTACACCCCATTGTACATCGTTTCTTAACCATTTTTATGTGATGCCTGCTGTCTTCTGCTGTTTCTTGTACAAGTAATGTCTGTAGACGTACTGATGCTTGTTTCTGTTGTTTTTCTTCACTCACGGTCATTGCTGTTGAGTCCGGTGCTCTTTGTTTACAATGAATGGCTTTATTGAATGAGTGAAGTGTATAGTATTCAGCTGTGTGTGTAGTGAGGAAAGTCTCTATCTTAAGACGACAAATAAAGGTTTACTTAATAAAGGCATCTTTTTAAGTAAACCTCTGCTGTTACGTTAATCAGACCCCCAGCTGGTAAAAGGATATGGACTTTCTGCTATATGAGATAAGGACTAAGGTGCATGTGAGGACTTCTACCATGATAAACGTAAGCTGATGGAGAAAATCTTTTCCAAGAGGTATATTTGAGAGAAAATGTGAGGGAAAAAAAGGAATTGGGGCACAATGGCTGCTATCAAAAGCGAAATAACTCTGACTATTGAGAAACTCCATAAAGACTCAACTGAATATATCTGACAGAGTTACTAAATCGCACTAAAATGGCTCTGCTTATAACCTCTTAGGCAAGAAGACGAGTTCTCTTCTTAACATAAACTACAGAGGTTCAAGCAGACGGCTGAGACCGAAGCTCCAGCTGACAGAGACTCTGATACCTCCGTAGAAAAGAAACCCTCACCTCAAACAGCCCACATCTTACCGTGCATGTAGGGTATGTAGAATGAAGATTTAAAGGATGGGGAATCTAAAACAGAGAACAGACCTCATGTCATTCAAAGAACAGGTTGTGGTTACATGTTGTCCCTGATGTGCTCGCTGTAGAGATTTCTACATTTCTCTGTAAATCAAAGCTGGTACATTTTCCCACCCACAGTGTTCAAACCACACGCTGTGTAGTTGTTTGGAAAAACGGTTCATTGCCTTGATCATGAAAGCTTGTACATTCTGTAATAGACCGTGATAAATTAAACTCACTTTAACAGCTTTCAAGCCATCATCTGCATTTGTGTGGTGCTCTCCCTCTCGGAGCAAACTCTGCTCCCTTATTCATTAGAGTAATCTACATCCCAGTCTTCTGGACTGGGCACAGAAAAGGTTCATTAAATCGCATTTTCAGATATTGGATCACATTTCTTTTGGTAACTGGCTGAGCAGGGAAAAAGGGAAAAACGTGACCTGATTAACAAGTGCGAATCTCGCAAGTCACAAAAACACGCAGAGAAAGAGACAGATAAATTGGAAGATGTAATTTCAACTGCTTCCTGGAAGATTATCACACCTGAATTTTTAATAGCCTCTCTTCTTTGTATCCGATATATATTTCCATTTTTAAAGCACATGTTTCTTCTGCCTTGAATAGGCATTCATCTTCGCCCTGCTGCTTTCATCACAATGTGATAAAAATAGAATCAAATCATGCTGATGTGTTGCTTTTAGAGAGATAGTCTATACTTAAACACTGCTTACCATATTCCTGCACAATAATCCAGAGCTGTTACCTGCATGAGTCTTTAGTAAACTACCCTGTGGAAGTGGATTAAGACTCATACCTGCTCATACAGTGGCAGTACAGCAGTCATACTCAGATGGGACATCATACAGTGAGAAGTATCCACTCCCATGGATGCTTTACCCTTATCTATACATCAGTCATGGCCAATATAATTAGACTGTTGAAAAATGTGTCTTTACATTGCACTCCAATCCCAGAGGACCTAAGAGTGAAATAGCTGGGCTTCATTTTCAATGGAAAAATCCTCTTCAGTCTCTAGGAGTTGTTAAAAACTTCTTCAATTGTGCCAAACATTTTACATCCGCCTGCTTCATCAACCTCAGGCAGCACAATGCAGGACTGGACGCCAAACTCCTAACAGACAAGAGTTTTTCCGAAGACTGTTGATCTGCCAACTATCAGCAGGAAATGGAAGTTTTTATCAGAATGACTGTATCTTTTCAGCTGCTTTGGCCGTTATACGAAAGCTAATCAGTAATAACTTCTATCAGTAATAACTGTTCTAACTCTCATCATTGGTAGGGGTTTTTCTGTTTACATATAGCTTGTCTTTGTTTATATTGTATCTTATTGTACTGAAATAATTATAATAGAATAAATAACCTTGCTTTAAAAAAATCCCAAATAAATCACATCCTAAGTGGAGCATGGAGACATAAACCATAAAACTCAAAGAATGACTCAATTGTACTTTTTTTTAATATGAAAGCCATGTTACACAACCTGGCAGCAGTCCGTATTTATAAGGAACTTATTGGGCCCAGATCCGAGTACACTTGAGCCCAAAGTCTGGTTTGTTTTGGTCCGTGTGAATGAAAATGAATCTCAGATATGTGGTCTCAGGTGGGATTCAAGTGGACTCTGGCAAGGAGATGTGAAAGCGATCGCGCCCGTATACGGGACAGAGTTGAGTCAGCTATATGACACTGTAAAAAATACTTTTCATGGTGTGGCAGTTTGCTCACATTTTTCCTCAATACAAACAAAGTTGGAGTCATTAAGACGAGATGCAAAGGCAATAAAAGTCTCTTGTCACCCAAAAAAAATGCATGCATGCATTTAATCCTCTGAGCTGCACTTAGATGTGTAGATATGAAGAGGATGTACATTTTTTGCCGGGTTAAAACATGAACAATCTTCGCTCAGGTCATGAGCCAAGCGGTTGCCATGGTAGCTTCTTCCTTTTCCTCCTTGGTGGGTTTGCAAACCAGCTACGTGCATACTGCTACCTGCTGTATCAGACTGAGTACTTACGCAAGTGGACCCAGACATGGATTGATTTTGCTAGTGTGAAAACACGCCAGGGGTGGGGAGGGGGAGGAATTGTGCCTTGGAGCAGTTCAAATAATTGGGCTTAGTGTGAAAGCATCATGTATTATTATGTCGTGTAATGTCCTGTGTTCTTTCTTCAAGCTGTCTCATATTGCATTGTATTGTACCGTAATGTGTCGTGTCATCTCGTATTGTGTCATGTCGGCACTGTTCTGGGTTCAAGCCATCTGGTATTGTATTGAATCATATCATATTGTATCATACTGACCATATCATATCTTATTGTGTCCTGTCTACAAGCTGACTCATCTCATCTTGTATCCTATCATTGTATTGTGTTTTTTTGGTATCGTGTTGTATTGTCTAATATCGTATTGTATGACATCCACAGGACTGCTGTATTTCCTCTGTCAGCCATGTTCCTCCGAAGGGGCCAAGGATAAGTTACCATGGAAACATGCAGCTGTTCTTGTGTTGGCAAACTATATTAAAGAAGTGCGAAGGAAGAAGGAGCTGATTTACAGTTAGCAGTTAGCTGGTCTATAAAAGTTCATAAACCTTAACCTCTGGTTGATTGATCCATGCTATAGTGTATCTTTACCAAAGTAGGCACAGATGTTTCATTTAGACTTAGGGTTAAAAGGTGGAAAAGGGACATGACACGCCTCCTTTTCTTCATTAGTATTCTTGCCAGGACAGTGCTGTGAACTGACTGACTTTTGCAGGCATTGCCATCAGGAATTATCCAGCTCAAGTGTGAAAATGTGCGTCCACCTTCACTGACAGATTGACAAAGAACCTGCACTGTATCAAGCAAGTGTACAATTGTCCCTCTGTGATCCTTTGGGTATATTTGTTGATTCACTGCACAGAGGGAATGTAATATTGATCCACCAAGCTGTCTCACTATCTGCAGCTTAGACTGAAATGATAGCTCACTGACTGATGACCTTACATTCTGCTCCTCCCTTAAAGCCATGGACTCTGTAAAGTTTAAATCCTCCACTGAATGGTGGACGGGTGTAAAACAAAGTAACTAAAATGAATAGCAGGCTTTCTCAACAGCTTCCCTGAGTATGTTGTTTTTCCATGTTCTCTTAAATCAAGTGTAGAGCAGCCCTGACTCATTTTAATCAGCAGAGGTGCCTCAAGGCAGAAGAAAGCTAAGCAGCTGTTCAATGCTCTGCAGCCTTTCGGAGCTGTAGAAACAAATTTTTAAATCATTGTGAAGTTTCACACGTTTATCGTGATTAAATTAAAACCTGATGTGGCGGGATTGAGTGCTAGCTCTGATCAGGGTTGGAAACACTGATGATTTCACTTCCTGTCATTTGCACTGATTTGGTTGTAACCACTGCTTCTAGATAATGTCTAATTTCTGCTGTTTTGTGAACAGATTACAACCTTTACCTTATTCGTACCAAACAACTTTCTTTATGAAGCGTTTTAAAGGGGTTTCAGGGAGTTAACTTTTCTTGAATCAGCAGCTCTGACAGTGGCTTGCTGCTTTATTTATGTGGCTGAAGGACCCATTGTAGTGTCATTTCTCAACGCCATCCTCTAACTTCCTGTTTTGATGTGCTTTTGAAATGTTAAGATTGTGTAAAGACCTAAAATGTACGTTGCTATTTGGAGAGAAGCTCAATTATTCTTCAATCTGAAACTCATCTGCTCCTCTGCAAATTACCTGTCAGCTCTCACATATTTTTAGGACTCTTTGAATCCAGGGATGAGGACTATTTAAAGGTAATGAAGTGGTGCTTGGACTAAACTGCACAGAAGAGATGAAGTATGAAGAAAGGATCGGTGAAACAACAAATAGATCTGCTTTTGCGTCCTTCAAAATGTGCAAACCCCTCTACTTGTCCCATCAACACTAGTAGGAAATGTCTTTACATTCTTCTTTAATGCAGCTGTCTAGATTCACTCTCATGATGATCCTTAACCCAGTAAAATCCTCCTGTGTTAAAGCAAAAAAGCAAAAACATGGAGCAGAGATCATTTAACACTGTTATGGATCCTATTTTATATTTTGTTACAGCAGCCAGTTTAGCTGTTGGCCAGTCTACTTAGCGTTGTAGTTTACTGGGACCTCCAATAGGTGGCACTGTCACCTAAGAAAAGCACAAAAGTCATCCTTTTTCAGTCAACAACATACTTTTACTGATTTTGTTCAACAGAGCAGCACAAAAATCTCAGTGGGAACAATGCAACAGGTATCCCAAAGTAACCCATCAAGTTATCTAGTTGATTTCTTTATGTTTTAATGTTTATTTAAAACTGTAATATGCAAAGTCAAAGCAATATTAGATCCAGAAACACTGCTGTCTTCTCTGGGCATTTAAAATGAACTTAGGTAATATGGAAAACTGTTCTGTGGCCAGGTTAATCAAAATTTTAAATTCTTTTTGGAAACTACAGAAGCCATGTCCTTCAGACCACACAAGAGAGGGACCATCTAGCTTGTTATCAGTGCACGGTTTAGAAGCCTGTATCTGATGGTATAGGGTTGCATTAGTGACGATTGCGTGGGTACATCTGGAAAGGCACTATCAATGCTGAAAAGTATATACTGTTTTTAGAGTAACATATGCTCCCATCCAGACATCTCTTTCAGGGAAGGCCTTGCATATTTGTGCAGTACAATGCTAAACCACATACCACATCCATCACAACAGCATGGCTTCACAATAGAAGAGTCCAGGTGCTGAACTGGCCTGCCTGCAGTCCAGACCTTTCACTGATAAAAAACATTTGTCACTTAATAAAATGAAAATTCTGACAAAGCAGACCCAGGACTGTTACTCATTATTTCCACATACACCAGCTGTGCTGCGCTCCGCAGCATCATTGGTTTTGCTCTGACTAAATGCCAGCGACCTTGCATGCTGGAAGTGTGTCTGTTGTGTTGTATTTTGAAGTAGACCGGATACTTTGCACATTTTTCTGGCTATTTGTGCCGATCTGCTCCATGCAGATTGATGTGATTTGGAAGCGGCCATTGCCAAAAATAGACCTACAGTGTATCTCTAACAAAGTGGAGCAGAGTGGTAGAACTACTCTGATTGACTAAGGGGGTGATTTGCTCCGCCGCGCAATTCCCTGGCGGATTGGTGGCAGACGGTTTGGCTGCTAGAGTCCTACATCAGACAAGAATATTACCATACCTCTCCAAGAACTCCAGCAACTGGTCTCCTCACTTCCCAGACATTTACAAACCTTTGATTAAGAGAAGAGGGGATGCTACACAGTGGGAAACATGGCTTTGTCTCTACTTTTTTTAAAGTGTGTTGCTGCCATCAAATTCAAAATGAGCTAATATTTTTCATGAAATGGTAAAATGTTTCAGTTTCAACATTTATGTTCTATTGTGATTAGAATAATGACTTTATGAAATTTGTAAATCATTGCATTCTGTTTTCATTTAAACTTTCACAGCGCCCCAAAGTTTTTAGAATTTGGGTTGTATTATTCATGTTTATATTGTTAGTTATGATGTTGAAATAAACATGTTAGGAACTTTCTCCAGAGCAGGGGTGTCAAACTCAATCACAGCAACCTCATTTCACCAGTAATAAAATATGACAAAAACTTGGCACTGATAAATGATTTTGACATTTAAAACGTTAAAATATAAGTTTAACGGCTCACAATCTGAGAAAAGTTAATTTGTTAGTTCAAAAAGGTCAAAGCATGATATTGAAATTGAAACATAATGTTTTTTAAAGGCAAATATATTAGAAAGAAAGTCAAAATCATGAGTTTAAAAGGTCAAAATATGAAAATAAAATATAGAATTATGAACCCTAAAGCTCAAACATTATCCATCTTATTCCCCGGGGCTGCTACTGTAAATCTGAATATGGGCGAAACTTCCGGTGCTAAAGCGGAAGTACATTAAATACATCTATTCTAATACAGCAGCTAACAATGCTAACAAAGAACGACAGTTGCTTCAATAGGAATTCACCTCGAATTTAAAAATATTGATATTTTTGCAATCCCATGTTCACATTGTTTGTATTGTTAGCTGTAAATAAGGTGGATACCACATTATTCCTGGTGGGTCTACTGTAGCTATGAATGTAGGTGGAACTTCCGATACAGTAACAATAATAGCAAAAACGTGATTCTTCCAAGGGCTTACCAAAGGAAATTTATCGTCAACAGTGGCTGTCCTGAAATAAATGAATATTTGCTGCAATAAATACTGCCCATTTCGGCAACCCTACAAACTAGAAATTTATCTGAAGGTGGTGTCCAAACCCCTTCAACAAAACATGATCGTCTCTTTCTATACTGATATGAAGCTGACAAAGTTAGCTAAATATGCTTGTCTAGGTTATCTGAGGTAATGTTGTCACTTTGTACTCTCTAGTCGAGGATGGAGAAATAATAAGGTTATCCTGTTTGAGATGACGCAGTTGAAGTTTACATATTTTGGTGTCCAAATTGCTCTAATAATCACCTTCAGCGTCTTGTTTCTATGCGAATTCCCATTTAGATAAAGGACTGGAAGCTGCGCCCACATTTCACGCAAAGAATCATGGGGGATAGGAATAAGGTGGATATGAGAAGTCAAGAGTGTGAGTTGAAATGCTCAAAGTATGAAATGAAAAGTCATAATCCTAAATTTGAGTCCTAATTGTGAGATTTTTCAGATTTTATGACTTAACAAGGATATCTTAAATCATCAAGGATGATGGGCCATTTATAACAGAAATATGAGATAATCTTGTGGGCCGGATTTAACTGTTCCACAGGTCTAAATTTGGCCCCCGGGCCTTGAGTTTGACACCCGTGCTCTAGAGTCTCCATGTTTGTAGTTTACATCCTTGACATCAGGTATGTTGTGTATAGCCTGAAATCTCTGATGTGCTCTCTAGTGGTTTCCTCCGGTAACGCATGGATGCATTGGCAAGTATTTTTACAAGTACACTCATTATGCAGCTGGATGCATGCATTTGTCATTAGACTGGCAGCAAGCCAACACAGAGAGCTGGAAACAGGTGACCAGAAGGCTCTGTGAAAATGAGGTAGACAAATTTCTCACTTTTGAAAGTTATTGTTCTATTAGATTATCTTTGTAATTTCTACTTTAAGGTGGAAAAGTTACACACTGTTGCTTTAATCCCATTTTAAACAATATCAATTTCCATCTGAGCAACTTCAGAATAAATCTGCTAAAATGATCCACAATCCCCATGAGCAAAGAGACATTTTTAATATCATTTTTAAAGTATTGGTTAATTTTAGAGAACAGAGAAGGTCCATATTTAGTTCAATACCCTGATCACAGATATTAATAAGTAGGTGAACAGACTGCCAGAGGCTTTTTGTTGCACCTCTCGCTGTGATTCTCTTGTGGTGACACTCATTAGTAAAACCATTGCATATTCAAGCAGGCTGCCTAGCACGGGGCCAATTATACATGCTTAGCACATTCTATTTTTAAGGTAAATATGTGCTCTACTCTTGTGTCTTTAATTGCTTAAGTGCCTTAAACAGCACACCTGGCCTACAGTATTCATAAAAAGGTGCTTAAAGGCACTTACAAACCTGGAGGACTGAGAGCAGAGTACTCAACACTATTAAAGGCAGAGCAAGTGTACAAAAGGCAGATAAAAGTGCAGGATACCTCTGCAGGGAGATGCACTTTGTGCCAAGCTTAACCATTAGTCTGGGTTTTAACTTTGATGCCATCAAGAACACTTTGAGGGGGTACAACTCCTAAATGGAAGCTGTCCATGGGCAGAAAGTGGGAGACAGATAAAAAGAATTATCTTGATATGATGTGCTAAAATATTCACCGCTGTTACACGACCTCGTTCTTATCTCTAAGGGCCTGGCTTTTCTTGGCTCCAGACTCAGCGTCGGAGAGTTCATCCACATTCTCTAACTATCTCGTATTAAGCAGCTCTTGTAGGAACCCTTGGGCTCACATCCAGGTCCCCCAATAAACCTGTCAGAAACTTTTCCCTTGAAGGTGCTCTGGGATTTCCTCCCTGCCTTGTAAGTGCTGCGTGTCCTTGAGTGTTTCTCTGCAAAGAAGGAAAACACTCTGTTTGTAACATCAAGTATAAGCAGGCACGTTTGTTTGCTTGAGCGTACAGTAGTGCAAAGCAATGATTGAAAAGAGAAAATTGTAAAGAGGTACGCGATAAAAAAGACTTAAAAAGAGTGTTTTTGTTTGATAAAATCCGAGGGAATTACTTTGGTGTGGCACGTGCAGAATTCACAAAACTGGAAATTACACTTAAGACGAGAGTGCAAGTTGTTAAGGAAAAACAACAGAGGTAAAAACCTGTAAATTTCTAACAGAACATGATCATATTTTTATCATTTTGTACCCTGCAGATGGCTCCCTCAAACACAAGTAATGTAGAGGATGTTTGCTTTGCAGAGCTCGAGGATTGATTCAATCCATTCTTGGAATTTTCTGCCAACACTCTCCTGTGATTTATAAATATCATTTCAGGATGCAGAGTCGCTCCTCTATTTCAGTCACTTCAGGAAGATAGAGACGGTTATGCACTTTTCGTGCCTTCTTCCTCGCAGAGCCAAAAATACCCGGTATAACTTATGATTATACACACACACACAGGAGGCTGCAATGCATTTTGGTGAGAGGAAAACATTTTAAATGGCATCCAAAATAACCTCTGAAATGTTGCACAAATCTACAAGGGCACGGCAGCTATGGGCGAGCTGAGCTACTTTCTGTTAGAACAATAAATAAGTCACAACATTATGCTGGAAAGTGCATGAAATATTCAGATTGAATCAAACTTCCACATGTTCCTTTGGAAGTTTAAGTAAAACACTACATGTAGCAGACAATGATGGCAGAAACTTTCCGCCAGCTTTTGAATTCTTTTTCCTGTCTCATTTATTTATTAATTTATTTCTGTCAGGAGATAAAATCTATGATTCTAGATCATTCATCTCCTCTGACTGGATATCAAAAACAAAGAAAAAAAACAGCAATAACTACAACTTAAAATCTAAACATGATAACAGCGTGCAAGCATCACATTTGCAGGTATGCATGCTTGCTGCCCACACTGTATGTATTAGATATTCAATTATTTGTCCTATTGATTTCAATTTTCCCCTTACACAGTGTTTCATCTAGGGTTTTTGTTCCTGACATGGTAAAGTATTCTTTGCACTGACAAGCCTTTGGCAGCTGTGAGCCACATAGTTTTTCCTCAGTGAAGACAAAAGTCAAACCAGGACAAAGTTTATCTCAGATATGGACATTAAAGACCCTGTAAAGTGAAATCAAAAATGTGTGTCTTAACACTGTAGATATGTTGGAATATGGTTGCTGTAAACATGTGAAAACACTGAGATCTACATGTGACTGAATGTTGGATTGAGACAGAAAGTTTTTCACCGCTTTCCTGGCTAGGTTTAATGTGGGCGGGGCCAATATGTGGGTGGGGTATGACCCCGCCCCTGTAACACTACAATATAAAATCACAGAGCAGTTCGACTCAGTCCAGTCTGTTGTTAGCTGATGTTACTGCCTTTATTGAAGGGAAACAGTCAGTTAAATGCAGTTCTTCTGTTCATTGTGAGGTAAATTTCCCAAAACTATCAGCCACAGTGGTCTATGGATCATTAAAAGTATCGTAGCAGAGATTTTAGCCAGAAAAGAGACTTTGTTTCTTCTACTAAAGTCAACATAAGGTCAAGAGGCTAATGGTGTGAGAACTTTTCTCCATTCAGATTGTAGCATTTTTCAATTTGAGATAATCATATTTCTCCTGAGTGGGCGTGGCTTCAGCTCATTCATCAGACACGCCCATACCATCGTGGAGCAGATTTTACTGCCTCATTTTTCATAATTTTGAAGTTTAATTTTATAAACTTAAAGATGTTTTATTCGACTGAAATTTGACTGTGTTCATAACACAGTGGCCTGTCATACAGCAAACCTAGATGCAGATTTATTTTCACTCTACAGGGTCTAACAATACAAAGGTATCTCAACTTTGTCGATGAAAAACAAAACTGAAAGAACTTCAAGAAAAGATTCCTGGTTGTAAATTCAACTGAATAAGCACTGAACAAGATACACTGCCCTTCTCCCCCGAAAAATATTCACATACTCTAATATATTGTTGGACTGCCGTTAGCTTTGAATATGGCACGCATTTGCTGTGGCATCATTTCATTTTTGGAAATATCTGTATATTCTGAATTCAGTACCTGCAACAGTTCTAAAAAAGTTTAGACAGGGCAAAGAATACTGAGAAAGTCTAGAACCCTTAAAACCACCTGGAAAATTCAACAGGTAGGAAGGTTAACTGGTAACAGGTGGCAGCAGTAGGGGTGTAATGGTTAAGCAGTTAAGTAGAAAACAAGAACACCTACAGGGCTGTGAAAGAGAGAAACGCTATCTAAACCTATCTGGTCCTATGTGAAAAAGTTATCCAACCCCTTCTTTTTTTTTAAGCCATGAATTAACCCGGATCAACCTTTTTAGAAAGCTGTGTTCAGTTTCTCTAGCCTCATCCAGGCCTGATTACTGCCAGACTGAATCCAGAAATCCCTTAAATAGAACCTGTCTGAAAAAGTGAAGTAGGCTAAAAGATCTCAAAAAATATACATCACGAAAGAAACTCAGGAAAAAAAATAAAAATGATAAAAAAAATAAATAAAAAATAAAAATAATAAAAATGATAAAAAAAATAAAGTCATTGACATCTATCAGTCTGGAAGGGGCCCTAAGGTTTGGGGATTCGAGTGAACCACGATGAGAGCCGTTATCCACAACTGGACAAAACTTGGAACCGTGGCGAACCTTCCCAGGAGTGGCCGGCCTACTAATATTCCTCAAAGAGCACATTGATGACTCATCCAGGAGGTCATAGAACATCCCAGAATAACACCTGAGGTGGACAGGCCTGACTCAGTTAAGGTCAGTGTTCATGATTCAACAATCACAAAGAGACTGGGCAAAAATGGCATCCATGGGAGAGTTCCAAGGCTGAAACCACTGCTGACTAAAAAGAACACAAAGGCTTGTCTCACGATTGCAAAAAACAAACACCTTAGCTCCCCAAGACTTTTGGGAAAATACTCTTTGGACTGATAAGACAAAAGTTGAACTTTTTGGAAGGTGTGCGTCCCGTTACATCTGGAGTAAAACAAACAGCGTTTCATCAAAAGAACATATTACCACCAGTCAAACATGGTGGTGGTAGCGTGATGGTCTGGGGCTGCTTTGCTGCTTCAGGACCTGGACCACTTGCTGTAATTCATGGAACCATGAACTCTGTTCTCTACCAGAAAATCCTGAAGGAGAATGTCTGGCCATCAGTTAATGACCTCAAGCTCAAACACACTTGGGTTATGCAGCAGGACAGTGATCTGAAACACGCCAGCGAGTCGCCTCAAAAAAATGAAGGTTTTGGAGCGGCCCAGTCAAAGTCTGGACTTGAATCTGATTGAGATGTTAGGCATTACCTGACCTGAAACAGGCTGTTACTGTTTGAAAGCCCTCCAATGTGGTTGAATTTTGAATGCAAAGAAGAGTAGTTTTAGATGGCTTTTTCCTTTAATAAATGAAATTATCATTCAGAAACTGCCTCCCTATACATCCCTCTAACTTTTGTTTACTTTTTGCACAACCTAAACAGAAAATTGCCCCACCAAAAATACCCAGATCTATCAGAAAGTGTGAACCCACTAAGTCCTTGAGGCTGGGTTAAGAAAAACAACAATGTATGTACCTCAGTAAAGTCCACGCATGTATGTAGTGATTCATGAGGCTCTGCTGACACCCGACAACATCCTCAGTTAAAAGAAACAGAAATCTTAAAATGACAGTCAAGGCTGTGGCAAGGTGTAAGAAAAGAGTCCGAAATATGTTGAAAGGTAAGAGGGGCAGGGAAGGAAGGCTCATTCTCTCTTCCTTTAAGTTGTTGATGCCGGCTGCGTGAGTCAACATAATACCCTAGAATCTGCACCATCGATTGGGCCCTGCCTCTCTTTGAAGTCCTCACTCCACTCAAATAATATCAATGAAGCTAAAGGAAGAGTACTACGGACATTATATTCTCTCTGCCTGTGCTTCCTTTTTTAGTTTGTCGTTGTATAATCTTATTTTGCATAGTTTCACTTTGATGTTGCAGAAGAAAGAACTCTTCAGGATGCGGGGGGGGGGGCATCAATCATTCATCCACAGCACTTTGCAAATGTGTGTTTGGTTTTAGAAGAAGTTTGACATTACTGATGGGAAAGTTACAGGAAAGTGCAATCAGATGCAGATGGAAAATATGGAATGAATGATTTTTCTGAAGAAAAAAGACAGTCATTACCTTGTAACACACTTCTGCAAAGTGTGCCAGCTCTAACCTCTGCACACCCACAGAGATATTCAGTACATGTAGAAATAGTCTGGGATACATTATGGTTGAACAAGCAGCCAGCCCACGTGTTTGAGGTATTTACTTTCTTAATCCTCTTCATCTCCTGTGGGACATCAGACAACAATGAGCTCTCCACATTGTTCCCCACATGTTGAGCAGCATAATGAGTTCGTATCGTGTTGGCAAGCTCATCTGCTTTGCATCAGTTAGCTGAACGGTAGCTACAGTGATTGCATACAGCACAAGTAATCCTGTCTTTACAGTGAGGGGGAAGGGTTTACCGATACTCCGCTCCAATCCTTGAATATAAATTTTTTAGGCCAACTATATCAATCCTGGATTTCCATGTATTTGTCAAACATATCGAAGAACATTTTGTTCACTGCACCATCGCTTTCTTACTCCTGAAGCATCATAACTGACAGCTATGACAGAGCGCTGAGCCTCAGAACACAACGACCAAGGAATCACTCCAGTGGCACTGTGGAGCATGCAGGGCTTAAAATGAAACGTGCAAAGAGGTGGTGATAAAAAAGCAACCCGTGGTTTATCTGCTAACAAAAATTCAAAATAAGTCCACACTTAATCACCTCTGGACTTATCTTAAGTCACTGGAGTTAGGTTGATTAAGTTGGGGACTCATGTAGGATCTATTCCAGGGGTGTCAAACTCAAGAGCCGGGACCAATTCCGGCCTGTGGTGCAGTTATACCAGCCCACAAAATCATATAACATCTTTATTATAACTGGCTCATCACTATAAGGTCTGCAGTTTTCCTCCAGTATACAAATGTAAATTTAACCTTTATAATTCATTATATCCTTTTTGAGTCAAAAAAATGCAAAAAAGTGAAAAAATGTAATTAAAAGTCAGGGATGTGGGAAAAATGAGTGAATTAATTAATGAATTAATAAAATAAAAATGAATTAATTTGTGTTTCCATTTAATATTTTCAATTTTGCATCTTACAACCATGACTTTAACTTAACATTTATATTTTTCTTTTCATTTTTTAACCTTTTCAATTTTGTATTTTGACTTTTTATCTCATATTGTGAGCTTTGAAACTCATGATTTATTGACCTTGCCAACTTTGGATTTTTAGACTCACAATTTAAAATTTAAACTCAAATTTTGACCTTTTAAACTCATTATCTAGAGTTTTATCTCATATACTGGCCTTTTAAAATAATGATTTCCAACTTTATCTCATGTTTAGACCATGCCAACACCATACTTGGACTTTTAATTATATGTTTTGAACCACTATTTAGACTCACAGTGTCAAATTAAAATAATTTGACCATTTGAACTCCATTTGTCCCATGTTTTTGACCTTGGCAACTTCTCACTCTGACTATTAATCCCATATTTTGCACTTAAGACTCAAAATTTCAAATCCAAACTCATATATTGATTTTTTAAACTCATAATTTTGAATTTTTTCTCACGTTTTGACCTAGCCAGCTTCTTACTCTGACGTTTAAAAGTCCCATATATTAGGTTTTAGACTCACAATTTAAAATTACACTTCATAATCCGATCATTACAACTCACAATTTTGAATTTTATCTTATAATATGATATTTTAAACTCGTTTTTTTTAATCTAATCTTGTATTTTCACATGTGAAACTCACCCACAAACCCACAATATAAATCTTAAGTCACATTTTGATCTTTTAAACCCAAGATTTTGACTTTTATTTCATTTTTTGACCTCTGAAAACATTATTTTGACTTTTGATTTCATATTTTGATCTTTTGACAAATATGAGTTATTCTTTCCTTCAGATTTTGAGCCTCTGAACTTATCATTTTGACTTCTCTAAATCTCAACATTTTTTTCCCATAATTCATCACTGATTAAAATGAGGATGCCAATTCATGGTTTAATGTTGACACTGCTAAGCTCTCAGGTTAGAGCCAAATTCAGAATCCAGCCCCTACTGTAGATGAGTTTGACACCCCTGCTCTATGCCAGTTGCCATTTGGTATCCTTCCACCTTTCAGAGTCAGATTCTCTTCATTGTAGCACAAAGGGAAATTAATTTTGCAGCAGGAGCACACAGAGACAAGGTACACAAAGACAACATCAATTCAAAAGTCTAAAAGTCAAACATAATAAAAATCACACAATGTAAGGAACAACATGCACAAAATCAGTAACAAAAATCATTTCAGAGCTCAAACTGACATGGAAAAATTACTACCAAGTAATGCAAAGTGCAATGTGAAGAAGTGTAAATAAGCATTAATAGTGGAAGAAGAACAAGAGCAACCTAAAGGGTTAATTATCATCATGTAAATGAATTGCACTGGGGATGAATGAGACCTGGAGTCAGGAGCCCTGAGACGACCACCTGAGGCCAAAAGCTCAAACAGGTTAAAACAGATTCAGTAAAACTTCTGTAAATGAGAGCCATTAGCTCATTCTTCTCAAAAAGAACAATCTTTGCTAAACTTTTTTTGGAGACATCAACATGGAGTTCAAAACACAGTTTAATATCAAAGACATACCCAGATATTTGTAGCTCTCCACAATCTCAACATCAGCTTTTTGTCTCAGGTTTTGAGACGTTAAACTCTGTCTTTCACTCGTGTCATTTCCCTGTACTGGAGCTCCATCAAGCAAGGAATTAAAAGAGAGACAGGACGGTGAGACACGAGGACAGAGTAGAATAATTTATCAAATGAGAAATATGTCACTTCTCTAGTGATAGCTATTACGGCTCAGCAAGAAGAGCCGGCTCCCACACAGCTCTTCTTTGGAGTACCAGTTTAGCTTCATTCAACATCCCAAATTTAGGAATATCATAACATATAACAGATTTTTGTGCTGGCATTTCACTCCAACTATGCTTTTTTGGTCTTCAGGATTTGTACAACAAAAGGGTGAACAACATGGCAAAGTCGACCTTGTCGGACAGCTCTCGTCCATTACATCATCAAGTTGAGCTTCTTCCACCAGGTTCCCTCCTCAGACTTCCACCAATCAAAACCAAGAGATAGAAACACTCCTTTATTCCCTACTACCATCTCCATAACTGGAGTTAAGAAGAGATCACTTTTTACACTGACAGCCCAGGGTGATTAATTAATCAGTTTGCTTGTTGGGTTTTATTTGTCTCTTGTTTCATGTACTTTCATGTTCTTATGTACTCTTACGCGTTTTACGTGTCTCATATGTTTCTTATGCTCCCCATATTTTGCACACTGAATTGCCCCCATTGGGGACAAATGAAGTTCTTGATTGATTTGTTAAACTGATAAAAATATCATGTAATTGCTTTTCAAAATATACTGTCTCATACACTGTGAGTCAGATGAGTTCTGCTCACTGGCTGGGCTAGATTATTTCTTGTGAATTTGGTGTGAAAATTAACTCATAAAATGTCTTAAATAAGAAACAATCCATTTTTACACGCGGAATTTGTTGTTGTAACTCTCTGATTATCAGTTGAATTACTTTGGTTTTTACAAATATTCATTTAATCTTTCTTTAAAATATCCTACATATTCATGTTATTATAATAACTGAAGCTTTCTGTCTTTACATTCTTGTGATCTGCACAATAAACCACCACAGAGCTGCAGGGGTTTATACTGATGTTGTTCAATGAAATAAAACAAGTAAACAAGTTTCTGCCTCAGTGATGCCACAGTAAGTTACTATCAGTGGTTATTTTCTGTGCGTGTTATAAAGTTTTATTTTAAGCAGCTCAGTGTGAGAATAGAATGTGGAGTACTGTGTGGAGTTGCAGCTTTTTAACCAACTTACATTGCTAGTGACTCCACTTGTTGAGCACATCCATAATCCAATAAATACATGAATAAAAAGATAGATTAATAACTCAGCATGATTTAGTGGAGGTACCAAGTTTCATAACCAGTTGTGATATAATACGCTATATGGTCAAAAATAATTGTACACCTGACCTTTACACCAACAGGGACTGTAATGACATCATATTCAAATACAAGTACTTTAATATGGAATTGACCCCCTTTTGCAGCTAAAACAGCCTCCACTCTTTTTGTAACGCTTTACACAGAATTTTTTTTTGTTATGGGAATTTGTCACCATTCTTCTAGAAGCGCATTTGTGAGGTCACACACCGATGTTGGACAAGAAGGCCTGGCTCTCAGTCTCCACTCTGATTCATCCCAAAGGTGTTCTATCAGGTTGAGGTCAGGACTGTTCAGGCCAGTCAAGTTCATCCACACCAAACTCTCTCATCCATGTCTTTATGGACCTTGCTTTGTGCACTGGTGCACAGTCATGTTGGAACAGGAAGGGGCCATCCCCAAACTGTTCCCACAAAGTTGGGAGCATGGAATTGTCCAAAATCCCTTGGTATGCTGAAGCATTCAGAGTTCCTTTCACTGTAATTAAGGGGCCAAGCCAAGCCCTTGAAGAACAATCCCACACCATAATCCCCCCTCTACCAAACTTTACACTTGGCACAATGCAGTCAGACAAGTAGCGTTTTCCTGGCAACTGCCAAACCCAGACTCGTCCATCAGATTGCCAGATGGAGAAGTGCGATTTGTCACTCCAGGGAACGCATCTCCACTGCTCGAGTCCAGTGGCGGCGTGCTTTACACCACTGCATCCGATGCTTTGCTCTGCACTTGGTGATGTATGGTTTGATTGCAGCTGCTCGGCCATGGAAACCCATTCCATGAAGCTCTCTACCGCTGTTCTTGAGCTAACCTGTAGGCCACATGAAGTTTGGAGGTATGTAGCCATTGACTCTGCAGAAAGTTGGCGACCTCAGCGCACTATGCACCTCAGCATCCGCTGACCGCGGACTATCATTTTATGTGGCCTACCATTTCCTGGCTGAGTTGCTGTCGTTCCCAATCACTTCCACTTTGTTATAATACCACTGACAGTTGACTGTGGAATATTTAGGAGAGAGGAAATTTCACGGCTGGACTTGTTCCACAGGTGGCATCCTATCACAGTACCACGCTGGAATTCACTGAGCTCCTGAGAGCGACCCCTTCTTTCACAAATGTTTTTAAGTGTGCCAGTTTTTAAATACTTGTATTTCTATCCCAGCTAACCTGCTGCTAGTTGAGATTATGTTATCATTGCTGAATATTCACTAACTATACTATTCTTAGAACAAATTTAAGTGATATTATCAGAAAGTAGAAGTGTTTAGGAACAATAGCAGCGCAGCCAAAAAGCTGAAGACTATGTAAAATTACAGAGACCACTGTTAAGGCGCATGACGTGGTGAAATCGGCACTTCCACTGGCATTAATGTTAGCACAAAAACTGTATAACCTCATGAAATGGGTTTCCATTGCTGCATGCAAGCCTCAATCACCAGTCCAATTGATGATTTCAAGCATTTTGGACAACACTATGCTTTCAACTTTGTGCCCCAGTGCACAAAGCAAGGACTATAGAGACGTGTGATTATTTCAGTGTGGAATAACTTGACTGGCCTGCACCCAACAAGTACCTTTGGGATGAACTGGACCTGAGATTGCAAACCAGGCCTTCTTGTCCAACGTCAGTGCCTGACCTCAGAAATGCTCTACTGAATGAATGGTCACAAAATCCTTCAGAATCACTCCAAAATCTTGTGGAAAGCCTTCTGAGAGGAGTGGAGGCTGTTAAAGCTGCAATGGAGGGGCCAACTCCATATTAAACGGGCCTTTTGGTGGTGCATGTGTTTATGGATGTCTTGTCTTGTTACACCACTGCCCTACAATAAATTTATGAAGCATCTGGCCCCCACCTTATTTGACCACTTTTTAGTGAGAATGGACTGACAAGGCTTACAGAGAGGATAACATCCAACCTGATCATTAGCCTGGATAAAAATGTGGACAAGATGAAGAAGCGGAAAAACATGGAATATTCTGATCATCCAATGAAATGTTAAAAATGAATTAAAATTGCATACCTTATTTTGTGGATTAAATACTACTCTGATTGCATAAGATGCCTAGAAATGCATTACTGCTGAATATTGTTAATTAGTCACCCTACATGTACGTCATAAATCTAGAGAGATTCAACTTGAAAAACTCTATCAGTAATGTATTGGCATGTTTATACCAGGTATCAATATTTCAATTTGCATTTCAAGACTCACAGAGTCTAATTATTGACCTGCTGTTTTTCAAATGAGTGTCCTTGAATGTCTCAAAGGACCTGAGTTGCATTGATTTATGGGTTTTTATTCATAATAGATAAAGTCATTTTAAATCACTCGTCAGTTTTGCCTATTTTAAAGAAAGGTGAACAGACGAGGTGTGTTCATTAAAGCCTGTGCACATTCATTATATTTCAACAGGTCAATTTTAGGGTAGATTTACCGCCTGCTCTCCGTTTTGCTCGACAAAAAGCTACAGAGCTCCCTCAATGGGCCATGTTCCCTTTGGCTTGATACCACCTGGAATGCTAAAGATGACCCAGTATCCATTTGCTTCTGTAGTGGCCTCATCCCAACTGTTTTCCCCTGGAGTCAAGCAGCTATGAATAATGAGATGAAGCCCCATGCATTAATGTAACAGCACAGCCCCTCTAGGAACATGTAGTAGCAGGTGATTGTTCTCAGCCTCTGTGGGGCTGTCAGTAAACATGTGCCCCCTGTAGCGTGGGGCATTTTAGCAGGAGCAACCTCCCTTGCCCACACCTCTCACCTGGCATCCTGGGAAATTATGGATGAGTCTCTAGCTAACCCCAAAGCAGCATGTTAGCTTTTAGGCCACCTCTGGCTACAAGTGATTTATGAGCACACATCAACATGAGCATTGCTTATAATACAGTGACATTTAAAAAGATGAAAAGGATGAGATGTGCATCATGGGTAATTGAACACATCTGAGTGTTTGTACAGTGGAATTAAACATAGACTGCTTACCGGGAGATGTCTGTAGGCGGTATGTCGGCAGTGCCTGAAAGCCTGTGATGACTGACAGACGTTACGCTCAATGTGCCGAGTATTCTCACTCAAGTGTGCCTGCGAGTCAGTGTTTGCACGAAGATCCCTGGTTCTTTAATTGATGCTTTAAATCTCTCCAACTGGCAGCTGCCCCGTCTGATACAAGCATGGCTGAGCAAATAATTAGAAATAAATTGCTCTGGCTGATGCCCACAAAATATGCCTTATTGACCTCTAAAAGACAAGCAGCTGATAAATCAAACACACTAGGGCACTTGCACCTGAAAACTTTCACAGCTTCAACTAAGTTCTCTTTATCAACAACTACATATCCAGGGAATAAACAATGAAATAAACCTTCCAGCTACTTTAAAATGATATTCACAAACTACTTTATCTTGATTGGTCAACTAGTATTTTTTAACAACTTTTCTTGTTGTTATTGACTCATCACTATTCCTATTAAACCATGTTATTAACTGAAGGAGCCTCCAGGGTAAAGCTATCATTACATAAGGCCATTTGAACTGATTTCAATACAAATTAAACTGCTTTTGATGCAGCTATAGATTATACAAAGCAGGGGACATCAGCCAGATTTGTGTAAGGGCCAGACAGTTGGTGCTAGTTGTCTCACAATAAGTGAAATGGGTCCTGGAATGTCCAGTCACTGCTTAACCAGTATTCCTGGCTACCATTACACCTTGAAGACAAAAGAACACCCCAAGCAACTCAGAGGAAAGGTTATTGAAAAGTACAAGTTAGGGGATGAAAAATAAATCCAAGGCACTGAACAGTCCCCAGAGTTCAGGAAAATTATCATCAAGAAATGGAAGGTGGGGCGCAGATGTATGGTGGCCAGTAAGGAAAAACGGCCTACAAAAGCCAGATGCATTTCGAATTAAACAAAACAGCTTCAATAAGAGGAACGCTTCAACTTTAGAGACGCAATCAAAAGTCCGAACGAACTTCAAAAGGGGAAACGCAGTGCAAATGACAAAACACTTTCCGAGAAGCATACTAATTAATGAACAGCAAACGTTGTATACAGAAATAATTCCACACTCAAAACGCCCTTCAAAACAGGAAACTTCAAAAAGCTCCCGGCCTCCAGGGGGGCGCTCTAGCAGGAAGAGCAAGATGGAGAGACAGACAGATGGCAAAGAGAAAGAGCCTCTGAGGAGTGACTTGTGATCCTGTTTTGAAGTGTGACTTGGAGGAAAGTAATTACGCAGTAATAATACTCATTACCACTTATGTAGTCACATCAGGGTGCACATTGCCGGGGGGTGGGGGGCGGTGCTAATTTCATCAACTAAAACTATGACTAAAAATGCTCGTCAACAGCCTTTTTCTGTGACATAAACTAGACTAAGACTAAAAAATAGATCTTTGATGGCTAAAACTGACTAAAGGTAAGTTTAGTTTTTGTCAAGATGACTAAAACTAGACTAAAATGTATTCGTCGGACATTCAAAATCTGTCATATCTCTCCACTATGGGTAAATCTGTCGAAAAAAAAAAAATGCATCTATATCTCTTCTGCCTCTCAGCTGTAGAAATCAGGGACCCCAGGTTTAGCAGGGTGCATAGAACACACTACCATAGTTTGTTACCAGAATTAGGCAAGGAAATAAATGCTTGGACTAAAAGTAGACTAAAACATGAGGACTTTTTATGGACTAAAACTAGACTAAAATGTTTTGAGTTTTCGTTGACAAAAACTAGACTAAAACTAAAAAGAATAGACTAAAGTGTCACAAAAACTAAAATGCATTCCATTTAAAGACTAAAACTAAGACTAAAATTAAAAATAGATGCCAAAATTAACACTGGGGGAATACGTTTTATCTGACTTATCTGTTGCACCCCATGCACGCTGTCAGCCTGGGTTCGATTCCAGCCTGTGGCACTTTCCTGCATGTCTCTCCCCAGCTCTCTCGTCCCTGTTTCCGATTCTGTCCACTGCCTCCTCTGTCAATACAGGCATAAAAAGCCCTGCAAAAAATGGAAGGAATATGACAGGTTTAAATCTACCTAGATCAGGTCATCTTCACAAACTCAGTGACCGTGCAAGGAGGAGACTAGTGAGAGAGTCCACCAAGACACATATGACTGAAGGAGTTACAAACTTCAGCAGCTGAGATGGGAGAGACTCTGCATACAACTGTTTCCTGGGTTCTTCACCGGTCAAAGCTTTATGGGAGAGTGGCAAAGAGAAAGCCACTGTTGAAGAAAACTCAGGTTAACCCTGTACCAGAGTTCTCCCAAAAGACCCAGAGCATATAGCAAAAGCTACACAGAAATGGTTTAAAGGCTGCCCAGTAAGCTTTTTAAAAATCAACTTTCTAGTCTATGTAGTGTGAAATCTCAGGAGTTAGGATCTGATGGAGCTTTGAGGTCATATGCTGCAACTTCTGAGTGAATGCATGGTTGCATTAGTTTTTCTTACTACTTTGTGTTTTTTATTATACACCCCCTCAGTGCATAAAGTCGTGTTTTTCCTAAGATACTTGGGAAAGTTACATACTTGATCTTACTGATGAGTTGTAGTAAAGTTGCCAAACATGCTATTCAGGCAGAGCACGAACATTTAATTCTGGAGTGAGGATTTTCAAAGTTTCCTGCCTGCAATAATAGTCCAAGAACTACAGCGCTGATTACTCTATTGCTTTGGAAACAGACACCTTGACTTCCCCGGGGACAATATTTAAGTCTCAGCGATATCATTTCAGCCTGCTGCAATGGTCTACTGTGCAATTTTCAAGCTATAAAACCCAGCTCTGCCCCAGACAGGTAATGGCATTATTACACTTCTTGCATCTCATTAAGCTATTTTAAATGTGGAGCAGGAGTTGGAGATACTTTGCACGGAGACAGAATGTCACCAGGTAAAGCCTGTTGTGTGTTCCTATCAAAGATTATATACAGGAGGCCCTTCATTATAATTCAGGACAGATTACGGCTGAGTGGAAAAATAGGTGCATACAAGTCCTTCTGGAGCGCTAAGGTTTGCCATAAATAGGTGCTTAATGACTAACAGCTGCCACTGCATGTACCTCTATTGCAAAAAGTGTGGCATACATAATGTTAATTAATTATTCTTGCCTCTAATGAATAAAGGAATGGACCTAATCCAAAATGGACTTTATGTAAGTGAGGAATAAAGAGTGAAAAAAACAGAGTTTTATGTCCTGTAATAAACCCAATTATCCACAATGTTGGCCTCACTATGGCAGTCAGTGCCAGTGATGCTTGAAGTCCTTCCCTCATGTCTGGCTTCACTTGTTTATTTGCTTCATCCTGCAGCCAGCTATTTCACAGGAAGGACATTGTAATTTTCTCAGACAAACTAGCATTTAAGTGAATAAAGCTTACTGTGACATGATTGTCCATCATTAACACATTATCACATATCTTAGACTCTGGAAAGAAATGGATTTGATCTATTTTAAGCTTCAACTTCAATGTGTGCTTTATTATTACTGAGATAAGTACAGCATTCGGTTCATTATCTGAAGACTCTCCACGGCTGTGCTTACTGATGCACAGAGGGACACATTTACCATGTCATAGATACATTTCTTTTCCATTTACTCTGAGGACACCAATGCAGTGCCGCATAAAAAAAGGAAAATATGCAAAGTTGACTTTGAGAGGTAATGAAAATCTCCTAAATACTTTATTTCAGCCTACGCAGCATCACTTAAGGTGTCAGACCCTCCTAACACTCCATTTTTACCTCCGTCATCTCCTTATCTCTAAATTATACCTTATAAAAAATATATAATCAGCATGTAGTATATATAATTCATAGAAATGGACTCAGCTCATCTCCAAAGAGGGAAGGTATCCTCAAAATGTCTAAGATCGGAGTTCATTATCCATGCATGAACGTATGATGTATCTATACATGGACTACATTATACAACTTATATCATGTTCTCATTCGCTGAATATTTCAACATGATTCCCTCGCCGTATTTTTTATTTGGATATTTTTAGATTTCCTTCCTCCGGGAACCATCAGCCTTGTCACTGCAGTGCTGAAAATGTGTCACTATTCACATGTTTCTGAGGCTGTGAGAGCAGGACTGAATGGTTGTAGGTAATGTTGGTTTCTGTATTTTGTCAAATGAAACATCTTGAAGATAAAGATGTGATTTATTTTCCCTTTAAAGGAAAAGAAGGTCTGTCATAGTGGTCATTGAGACTACTGTTGACTGGCATGTTTGCAGAATTATTCAAGGTGACTTAAACAACACGATGTGTGAAAATATTCTGTACAACTGATGCAGACATACAACCCCAATCCCAAAAAACATTCAGCCCCTGGAAGTGTTCCTGAGCCCATGAAGTAGTTTCCAGTACAGAATCATGCCTGTTTTTAATGTGGTGTTGCCAGAGTGCCTGGAGATCACAAGCATCCAATATTGACCTTTGGCCTTGTCCCTTGCTCACAGAGATTTCTCCAGATTCTCTGAATCTTTTGATGACATTATGCACTAGATATGGTGGGACATTTCAAGTCTTTGCAATTTTACGTTGAGGTTCATTTTTCTGAAATTGTTCCAGACCCAGTTTTTGCAGACTGTTGAACCTCTGGCCATCTTTACTTTTTAGGGACTCTGCCTCTCTAAAATACTCCTTTTATACCCATTTATTTTACTAAGCCATTGCTAATTAACCCAGTTAGTCAAAAACTGCTCCTCCAGCTGTTGTTAATTGGCATTATTTACTTTTCCAGCCTTTTATTGTCCTTTCTGTAATTTGTCAGATGTGTTGCTACCATCGGATTCAAAATGAGTTCATATTTTTCATGAAAGGTAAAATGTCTCAGTTTCAACATCCGATATGTTATGTTCTATTGTAAATAAAATATGAGTTTATGATGTTTGAAAATCATTGCATTCTGTTTTTATTTACACATTACACCACGTCGCATGTTTTTTGGAACTGGGCTTGTAGATGACGTGAGAGATAAGAGACAGAAGGCCAGGGAGACGTATTTAAAGCCAATTCATTTATTTTTGTGAGGCCTCTTCCTGCCTTTTCAGCCAATAAATTAGGCTATAGTAGCAGAATAAAACCGTTTGATCCATGCCTTATACTTTTGCTTTAGTATTTTGGCTTCAGTGAACTTAAAAAGACCCCAAAACTCCTGAGACTCCACATATGGCTGTGCATGTATATCACTTCAGCTGGTACTTCAGTCAAAGACATCCTGCTGTGCCTAATTAAAATGCTAGTTGTGACTGGAGCATTGCTGTATTAGAAAGGGTCTGAACATTCAGATTTCAAGTCTTGGCACAGTTTGTGTGGCAACAAGTAAGCTGGAGTTGACTGTGTGACTTGTCTGCATTTCTTTGTGTGTGTGTGTAAGCATGCAGACAGAGTTTGTGAGGATATAAGGGAGAGTAATGTGATGAAATGTGGCCATTGTCTCGTCCCATGTATTTTTGGCTTGAAGCCGCTCTGCTCAGCAGAGGCTTGTAGAGCAGGGAACACAGACTGGAATGGTACATTTGGGACAAAATTATACTGCGAGGCATTGTATCAATTAGATAGATGAATGACCATGGGTTTTAATTAGAACACTGGGTACACATTCTACTTCATTATTCAGTGGAACCAAACTAATTCTACTGCCCAACAGCAGCGAGGAGCCGGGCTGCTCCATCAGCACTCTGCCTCTGATAAGAGCACTGGGGCTTTGAAAGGTGGTGACATAAAGAGGAGTTATACGCTCTCATCAGAGGGAGGACAACATCCTGAAAGAACGCCATAAAACTGGGCAAATTACCACAATACTGCTGTGTGTGTGGATCTGGGCATGTCTGTGGTCTGTCTTTTTGTGCTAAAGAATAAACTTTGAAGACTTCTAGCCAATTCTGAAGAGGATATGTGACCACAAGGTTTTTTAAGTTTATTTTTGGGTTGCTTTTATTGACAGGACAGTTGAAGAGGGACAGGAAATGTGGAGAAAAGAGAGTCAGATAGACACATTAAAGTGCTGAGGCCTGGAGTCAAACTGGCCAGTAAGAAACAGGACTATATACTGATATTAGTTTTTCCAATGCCAATAAAAAGGCTTGACAATTTTATAATTGGTTATAAATATTGAGAGTAACCTACAGTGTGTTTATCCAAGAAGGGTACAATTTGAATCTTTGACAAGTGGCGTTGTGTGACACCACATGTCCAGGCTGTATTTTTGAATTCCTGAATTCTTATTTTGCCTAAATATTTCACTACTTTCAGGACATAAATGCTTTATATTTAAGGATGATTATATTTGTCAACTCAGCTCAAAACATGGCCTTTTTAGTAGTGTTTCTCTATGTAGAAATCACGTCTTGCCTCCAGAGGGTTTTTTTCTGCTGTGTGGCGTCATCTGAAAAGAACCTATACATTTTGACACTCCTTGGAGCACGATGCCCCATAAAATTGCCAGTTTTTACCAAAGGGTAAAACCATGCACACTGCATTCAGTAAGTATTTAGAGTATTTCTGCCATTCCTCTTTGCAAATCATCGTTCATCATCATCGTTGTGCCAAACCTTTTCAATTTGAGAAAAATGGATGCTATGTGTTCTTGGGAACCTTCAGTGCAGCAGATTTTTTTGTGTAGCCTTCCCCAGATCTGTGCCTTGCAACAATCCTGTCTCTAAGCTCTGCAAGCAGTTCCTTTGACCTCATGGCTTGGCGTTTGCTCTGGTATGCATTGTCAGCTGTGAGGACATCTATAGTGAGGTGTCTGCCTCTCAGCAACGATCACGAGAAATGGGAGGAACCTTAGCTAAATTTCAAGTGTTGTTGCAAAGGGTCTGAATATCTAAGTCAGTGTGAGAGTTCAGTCTTTTTCTTTTTAATAAATTAAAAAAGAAATCTAAAATTCTGCTTTCACTTTGTCATGATGGGGTACTGAGTTTATTAAAAAATAAATACACTGCATACATGGACTTATTTTTAGTAAGAGGCACAGCAGAGGCTCTCCAAATGGCAGCAGTATTAACACATCTCTGAATCCAGGAAGAGACATCCACGTCTATGATTTCCAGAAACCAGGATAAGATGATTTAAAAAAAGAGACGATCAAACCACTTTAATATCATTCCCTGCACACAAATTAAAGTCACCTCTGTAGCTTGTTGCATAGAAATGTTTTTGGACAGAGAGTTCTCCTAAATCTGTTTAAAATGAGATTATGCATTTCAGGCTTAGCATTGATTGATCGCCTCCTGTATGCAGAAAGTCCTCCTAAGTATATACACAACACTGGAATTTTATTAGAGCCCCTGAAAAGCAGAAAGATTCCTCACAGCTGGTAACAGGGAATGTAATTTAACACAGAAATTGGGTTTACCAGTGACAGAAACCTTGATGTGGCGGCATGTACAGCAACAGTGCAGTGTGCAGCCAGCAATGTTTGAAGTCCCACTCACAGTAAATTAATTTTGAGGATGCTGCCACTCAGCAGCCAGAAGCTCTGTGATTTTCTGAAAAAGTCAAACCAGGTCTGACATGTGCTGGAAATCCAAAGTATGGCCTGGTTTGTTTAAAATTCTGTTCTTTGACTGTCATGAATATAAAATGGATTGCTCATGTGAATAAATGTATTACTCATCCACTGAAAGTCTAATCTTTGAGTTTTTGAAAGAAGCAGAGTTTAACATGATTCATAAAACATCTCTGTATCACATTAACCATTAATGCGTAAAAGTGTGTTTTGTCATTCTAGATCAAATCCCATCATTAGAAATGTTTCAAACTCAATATTTGTCTGACTTGTCTTATTATTTATCAAACAAAAGGCAGCGTATTCTTGCTGAAGGTTTACTTCTGAATGTGTTGAGTTCAATACAGTTAGACTGGTTCAAATATCAATTGCATGGATGTATTTCACATTCATCTGGAAAAGCTCCTGTCCAAAGTGTTTGGGATGGTCAGGACTTTTCCAAAAACTCTTGGAAGGTGATTTGAGCAATGTTCTGTCACATTCATGATGGGCGAAACAGAGGGATAAGAGAAAATGACGTACGCATGTGCTATTCTTAAGCTGAAATGCTACCGCTGCCATAGATTGTTTCTCTGTGAATAAAAATGATGCAGAGGCCCATTGGGAAACCAAGTACCAGAGCTACTTCTGAGCTAATCACCGTAATTGAGGCAGACATCACAAACAGCTTTAAGTACAACTAACGCCACCCATAGCTACCACCTTGTTCTCCTCAAATGCCACTGATTGGTCTGAACAGTGCTGCTTTGCAAGGTTACCGTCAGAATGCTACCAATGCAAATGTCATTTATATACTGATGACACTGTCATTTATTGCTCCACTCCTACACAGCATCTGGCTCTCTGTCACTTACGAGAAGCCTTTGATAACATCCAGGACACACTTTACAAGTTAAAATTGATCTTAAATCCTCAGAAATGAACATGTTTTCTTGTGAACTTGACCTCCATCTGTGACCCAATAATGTATTAATTTAGTCAATCTAATCAGTTCATCCTTGCGTCAACTTTGATCCTGGAGCTCCAAAATCTGAACATATCACCCTTTATTTAAAGTTGACATTTGTCCAAAATCTGCAGAGTACTCCTACAAGCATTCTTTAGACATTATGTAACAAGGAAGGCATGAACATGAGGTCCAATACCTCACTGTTTGGCATCCATATATAGTCAGATCATTGTTGACTCAGAGTGGACATCTGCGCAAAGTTAAAAGAAAACCTCTCTGAGTGTTCTTCAAATCAATCTTGAGGTAAGGTTTCTATAAGCAAGAGATGAATATGACCTGGAGCTCTGACATATGACCTCCAACATCTTAACACTTTATCCTTGAGTTAGAGTGAAAAAAATGATTGCATTTCCTGAGAATTCTTGAGATATTGTGTTTAAAGACAACATCTTATAACCAGAACATTTGACCTATGATCCAAATACCTAATCAGTTTATCACTAAGGGAAAATGGACAATTGTGCAAGATAAGAAGAAACCCCTCTACGAGTGCTTGAGATATTCTCTTTGTAAAGTTAAATGTGTTAAAAATGGCATCTTTTGAGTTTGTCTCTTGGCCAATAATGTCCAACATCTCATATATTTACTATTTATCATTTTTTAAAGTTTGAATAAAATTTCTTGAAGAATTCTTGAGATTTTTTATTTGATTGCAAGGGATGATCAGAATAACTTATGACATGAACCTTTGACCTTTGACCTATGACTCCCAAAATCTAATCAATTTATCACTGTATGAGAGAGGACATATGTGAAAGTTTAAATGAAATTCTTTAGATTGATCTTGAGGTAACCTTCCTACAAGCAAGAGATGAACCTGGCAGCTTATAACTTGGACCTTTAACCTATGACCTCAAGATCTTTGTACTTTATCTTAAGTCAGAGTGGATATTTATTAAAAGTTTGGAGAAAAAAACCCTCAAAGAATTCTTGAGATATTGTGATTAAAGGCAAGGGATGAGCATAGCACCTAATGACCCAAGCTTTTGAACTATGACCCCAAATATCTAATCAGTTATTGAGTCTGAGTGGACATTTGTGCAAAGTTCAAAGGAAGATCTTAAAATCAATATTGAGCTTTCTGCAAGCAAGAGATGAACATTGCGGCCTATGGCTTGGGCCTTCGACATGTAACTTTCAAGATCTTATTACTTTATCCTTAAGACTGAGTGGACATTTGTGAAAAATCTGAATAAATTTCCTCATAGAGTTCTTGAGATACTGTGTATAGAGGCAAGTAACGAACATAACAATTTATGACCAAAATTTAAAGACATTCCCTCCAAGCATTCTTGGGATATCCTGATAACAATCAAGGAATGAACATTGCACATTGTGACCCATGACCTCCAGAATGTCATTTCTTCCTCCTTGAGTCAGAGTGGACATTTTTCCAAAGTTTGAAGAAAATGCCCCTAAGTATTTGTGAGATATCTCGTTCACAAGCAGGGGTTAAACATTGCACCGTATGACCTTAACCTTTGACTGCCAAAACCTGATTTCCATTGAGTCAGCCTGGACTTTTGTGCAAAGTCAAAAGAAAATCCTTTGACTCATTCTTGGGACATCTCTGGAGGCATAAAAAGGGCACTAACAAAAACAGCCTACTTATCTAACAGTTACATTATCAGCTGACAAAGTGATGTTTGTCAGTATGATATCTGCTGATGGAGAAGAGGCATTGCTGTATTAATATGAAAGAACCATGCAAGTCTGCTTCCATCATGTCTTGTTCATGCACAGTTTGTCCTGTGTTCTGCATCACTGACTGGCTGCATTTCCTTCCAACATCAGCCTTCATTACTGCCCTGATGCACACAGGAAAAATTCCCTTTAAGTGGGTAAACACGCTCCTTTCTCTCCCTTTGTTGAAACGTTAATTTGTACCACAGTAATGGCCATGTTGTAATAAAGACAGGCATATGGTCCTGGTCCAGTCTTTGGCATCAAGCACATTGAGAATATGCTTTTGTTCCATTCACCTCATTTTACAGACGAGCACTTTATTTAATATCAACAACAAGGTTAGATGACACTGTAGGTAATCAGCTGGGAGTCAGTTGATGGCTTTTTAATTGCTCAGCAATGCAGCGCTATGATGAGAAGCAATAAGGGAGTGCCACAGTGTCCTCTTTGCAAACACAGCACTCTATTACAATCTCAGCTCCACTATATTGTAAATGTGACAGGACTGTTATGCTGCATGATAAGATGTAGAGCTACCTCCCTTTCTCTTCTGCTCTCCTCTTGTGAATCTGTCAACCAAACAGTTGTCAGAGTTGTTGACATCATCTGCTCTCCTGTTTTGACGAAAAATGTAAAACATAGCAGTGTGAAAGTGCTGAGATGGCACTCGTCGCCTTCATTTTGTTTTCTCTCTCTTTTTGCCAGCTCCAGTTGGCGTTTGCTAAATTGCACAGTGACCCCAATACCCCACCCCTGCAGCAAACACACACATACACTCACCAAAAACTGCACACATGCATTGTTTTCTTGTCCCCAAACATTACCGAAGGCCCGACAGATACAAACAAGTTAGTGCTGCACACACGGGAGGCAATTTATTGTTGCTCTTCTGTAGTTATCTGCCTTTAGAGGTCAGGATCAGGGGGACCTCGTTGATCTAAGCAAGTCCAGAGGTGAAGCAGTGTGATGGTGGGTTTATTCAGACCAAGTAAGGTCACAGAAAGGCTAAAGGAGAGAATGACCTGAGGTTTCCATCACCTTAGCACCATGTAAACACCATGGTTTGGTTTTGCTGCACAAGTATTGTGTTCTTATGTGTACTGTCTTTTATTTAAAGTACTGCCTAGTTAATTTACCTATTTCTGAATCCGGCCAAGTCCTCCTGACCAGACAACTCAGCTATTCTGACAGGTACTTAACTTTTGGAAAGTGGGACACGGAAAACGTGATATGTTCAACCCAAAGGATTTGATTTTCTTGGCTTACATCAGACAAAAGTACAAATGTTTTTTTGTTTCCTGTTTTACTTTGTGATTTTTACCCACTTTGTGCCCGTGTTCCTTTGTAATTGTTCCTAACTTTTGTCTCTCTATATGGACTGAAGTGTTTTGTTTGCACCAATAGGGACTGCTATGACATAGTATTTAAATACATGTATTTTAATATACAGTTGTTTCCCCATTTGCAGCTGTTCTGAATGGCTAGATTTGTAAGACATTTGGTGATTTTCCCCACAAAATGCAGTGAAATTCACCCTGCTTGTTAAGGAAAACTGGGTGCACCTTGATGGCTGTTCCCATTTGAGAGCTCTTTGTAATCAGCTGGTCTGGGAGGCTATATAGGGAGGAAGCTGTTGCTCATTTCAGTTGGGGTGTGTGGGCCAGGGAGTCAGGATTATTAGTTGCCACTCTTTGAGGTGAGTTTGTAAATGAATAAGTTTAAGTGCTTGTGCATGTGTGGGGGGATCAAAAATCTTTCTTTTGTTATTTTACGTACCCCTTAATGTAGTGACTCCCACCTATCCTTGTTTTGGTCAGATTTTAAGTTTGTCTCACCTTTTAATAGAATTAGTGGGTAGCAGCTTGAAAAATCAATCCCCTGCCACCTTTTAGAAATCAAAGACCCACTTTATTTCAACTTAATTTTGATTATTGTGCTTTTTTTTGGTTGGTCTCCCCATCGGCAACCTTTGTTGTAAATCTTGTTTTTCTGCAGGAGAAACAATTGGGGGCTTGTCCGGGATCCATTTAAAAGCCTGTTATTACAAGGTGTTTATGCTGTTGTTTGACATTTTGAAAATTTGTGTACTACACAAACTAAGGCGTTTGATCTCAAAACATTTATTGTTGCCCCCCCCTTTATCAGCTATAACAGCTTCCACTCTCCTTAGAAGGGCACAAGATTTCTTATTATTTTAGTGGGAATTTGTTCCCATTCAATCTATAGAGCATTTATGAGGTCAGGCACTGACACTGGAAAAGACACCTTGGCTCACAATCTCCATACCAGTTCACCCCAAAGGTGCTCGATGGGGTTGAAGTGAGAGCTCTGTACGGGTCAGATAACCCTCTGAGCCTAAAGCTATTTTCAACCATTTTGTCTAGCCTGGACTTACTATTTTAAAAAGCTAGTAAAACATCAACCCTGTGGTGCACAGTCAAGCTCTAAATATCCATTTTTAGGGCAACCTGGGCTTTAAGAAATGGTGTGCTTCAGTGATTTACCTTGATTTTTTTTCTTTATTTTATAAATTCTGAGTTCTGGTTTTTTTTGGGGGGGGGATTGTGGACAGGCCAGGGGCACATATTCTTGTTTAAAAAGCCTGAAAAAGTGTATTTTGCATAATATGTGATCTTTAAGATTGTCCTTCACTGGAGATAAGGGGCCTAGTACAAACCCTGAAAAATAGCCCCATACCATTATCCAACCTCAGTTTCACAGCTTCACAATGCAGTCAGGCAGGTAACGTCCTCCCTGTCTCTCCCATCTGACTGCCAAACAGCGAAGCTTGATTGATCACTCCACAGAACATGTTTCCACTGCTCCACGGTCCAGCATCGGTGTGCTTTACACCACTCCATCAGATGCTTGGCATTAGACGTAGTGATGTGAGGCTTGCATCCAACTGCTTGGCCATGGAAAACCATTCATGAAGCTCCCGCCACACAGTTGTGTGCTTACATTATGCCAGTAGAAGTTCAGATATCTTCTTTAATGGAATCAGCAGAGTTGTAGACTTGTACACACTATGTGCCTTAGTAGCAGTCATTGATTTCATACACCTTTGGAGACGGGTCTGATTGACACACCTGAATTCAGTAATTAACAAGTGTCACCAAATACTTTTGTCCATATAGTATGCTCTGTCTAGGCAAAACGCACTTGGACTGGTCCCTTGGATCTATCTTTTGTCAACTATATGAATCTCGCTGAGTCACAATGTGATCAATTCAGTATGTCATTCAGGTTGTCTGCGGTTTATGTATGTTGCTTGTCTTTTAATACACCCAGTGTGTTTTATTCCTATTACTGATGTTTGTTTTTGTTTTATGTATTGGCACCAACCTGCTAATGGGACTGGGGATGGAAATTAGCCACTGGGCTATAATCCCATATATTTACATGCAAATGTCCATTAATGCATACTGTCCCAATTTTAAACTAGAAAAGCACTCGGAGAGCGAAGACCTCTGCCATTAGCCCTATCTCCCAATAGTACAGAATCCTTTAAAAAAAATTCCTGAATCCAGATGGTGATCCGGATCACTCACAAAATCTAATCAGTTCTTCCTCATGCCATTTCTGACATTTCCTGAAAATTTCATCCAAATCTGTCCAGAACTGCCTGAGTTAACAAACAAACAAACCCTGCTGATCACATAACCTCCTTGGTAGAGGTAAAAAAAAAAAAAAAAATCTCACATTGGTTCATCACTTTGGATATAAAAGTCTATGATGAATACTAATGGAGGTACATAACAGATTTATTGAAAGAACTCTTATTGACTTCCTGTTCTTTCATCAGTTCCATAGAACAGATGAGATCTACAGCCTATTATGCTTTGGTTACATGCGTAACTGTAATGATTGAAAGTACATGTTCATATCATAGAGCTGCAAAGCCCTTACTCAATCGTCAATGATTTCTTTGTTCTTTAGATGGTTCTTTCATAGAGGAAAATGCAAAAAATTGTCCTTGAGCTGATATCAAAGTATATTGTGCCTTCCAGCCTCTCAGCAAGAGCAAACCAACAGAGAACAACAGGAGGAGGTAGAGATGGATCAGTGGGAAGTCATAGAGAATTTGGTGCAACAATATTGATCTCGGAAAAATAAAAGACAAAAAAAAAAAACAGCCGACTGGCCTTTTTCCTCATCTCTCCAAAGCTTCAAAACATACTGCAGGTGAGATCAGTGACGAGAGGCGGGCACAGATTTTCTCTGATTTGTAGCTTGTCTTCCATCTGTTCAATCAGTCAGCTAATTCACAGGATCTCCACACAGACTCTGACTGAAAAGCTGCATTAACTGGAACCATTCATGTAAGTTATTGAGGGTTTCAGATTCAGGTGAGATTTGCTGAGAAAATGCCAGGGAAAAAGCATTAACAACATACATTTCTAAAAAGGAGAGGTGTTTCTACAAGAAGAGGAGCAGACACAGAGGAAATGGAAAAACTGGAAGACCAACAGCAGTCTGTCAGTTTCTGAGCTCCACCAGACAAAGATTTTTTTTCCCTCTCCATCACATCAGTCTCTACTAGTTATAACTTCTGTATGCAAGTTCTTACTTTGAGGTTTAAAATGTATTGTTAGTCCTGCCCTCCGCCTCCTCAGCTGGTCAAGTTCCCGCCCCCACACTTGTCACTCATCTTGATGAGCTGTCTTCAATGAAACAGCCTCTTGCCTGAGGCTAATGTAACCAGGATCCATAAAGTCACTGCAGGTGTAAAGAAAGAGACACTGGGTGAAGAAAACCCACAGAAAAAAACACAGCCTATTGGTATTTCACTTGTTTTAAAGCTTGTCTGCAATATGTTCAGCTTTCCTGCTTACACTGACATTTTTTTGTGGTATTTCAATGATTTTTCTGCACTTACTCCAGTTAAACTCTATTGAGATTACATAAACCATCAAAGATGCTACTTAGAAGTAAATGTTTTTATTTTCCATATTCTAATTCTCCACATTTTAGAAAATCCTTATATTAATCTTTTTAATCCAGGAATTAAGTCAGATAGCTAACCAAATAAATGTTAGTGCTATTAAATATTCAATCAGAGCAAAAACAGGACCGGTACATTTAAATCAAGGCAATTATACTGTGTAAGACTGTGGACTTTATCCTTTCCCTGAAAGACAGAAGTGCATTGTACAGTTCATTGCAATTGTCCTACGGCTAAGTCCCGTCCTCAAACGTGATGAGTCAATCGCAGTGTGTATAGCCCCTCCAATACACTCGGACATCGGCTGCCTGGACGTCCACTGAAATGAATGGGAGAAAGTCGGTTTTCATCCAGTTTTATGAGGGGTATTTTTAGATTTTAAGTGTAAAAATGGTCAAACGGTGTTCATGGGGTACATGCGACTCCAACACAAGGTATCCTGAGAGGCTGGGCGACGGAGTGTATTTTTTACCCTTTCCTAAGCCACATCTAAACCGAGAAAAATGTCTTCTTTGGAGAAAAGTTTTGCGGTAGACCACAACATCAACTCAATGTGGATAAAATTAACAACATCCGTGGCTTAGCCATAGGTCAATTCAGTTGAATCCTGAAAATGACAGCATTTCAAACTTTCTTGTAACTTGTGCTTGCAAGAAAACAGTATGAGGCTAAATGTGTATCAGTAACAATGTTTTCCACACTGTAAATGCTAACATCAGTTTTACTCAGAAACTGAGTTGAACTAACTCTTTTAATGTAACCTGTTCTAAACACTACTTGTGATGAAGTTACTTGTACTTCTATGTTTATTTGTTAAAAACAAATGTAGTATTTGGAAAAAAGTGGTTAAAAAATGGATTTGTGTTTAATTAAAAATACCAAAACAGCTACTTCAACTCTATTTTCCTAAGTGGATGTAACTTATTTTTAGTTTTAGGTTAAAACACTTAAATTGATTGAGAACTGTTAAGTTTTTCCAGAATTTCATTTGGGCATGAAACCTTTTTGCACCACAATTGAATTTAACGTCTCAGTTAAGGAGGTCCCACCTACAGGGGCAATGTTTATTAGGATGTCACTGGATGTTGGATGGCACTACCAAACTGAGTGATCCATTAACTACTGCATCAGTGGGTCACTCATAGCCATTTTTGCTTACTGTTGCTTAAGGTAACCTGCCTTTGGTGGAATGGTTGTCAAGATTATTTAAGTTATTCATGATTAAGTTCCGCAATTAGTGCCCATTTTTGTCTAATTGCTTTATCATCCCTTTATCACACTTTGTTTAAGGCATGTCAGCATCTCCTTGCAGCAAAAGTGATGTAAAATCAGTCCTTCACTGCACCTTAATGTCTCGTTTAACTTAAAGGGATATTTTGGGATATTTGAAGTTCAGTCGTATGAGGTACTTGGCTATAGTAGTGGCATTAGCCTCTAGTGATTTCTGTGAAAGTTGCTCCTGTGGTTTAAACAAGCTCAGAGAGATCCGCGGCATAATGGCTGTCGATGGGAACGTTTCATCCATGTAATTTAACGAGTTTTGCGTAAAAATGGGCCAAGAAAATATGTTAGCTCACCTGTACACTGTATTGAAAACATACAAAGCACTTCATTTCTCTCTCTCAAAAAAAAAAAAACTGTGTCAGGCACTAATTTAGGATGCAGTTTTTGCTATTTTGTCTCCTGTAAAACTCGTTCAACTATGCGGATTAAACGCTCCCATCTACAGCCATTATGCCGCGTGTTATAATCCCAGAGGCAACTTTCACAGAAATTACTGGAGGCTAATGCCACTACCATAGCCAAGTATCTCATACAACCCAACTTCAAAAATCCTTAAATATCCCTAAACAAACTTGCAGAGCTCAGTGGACAAGTCAAAAATCATCAGACCCATTTTAATGTTGTCTTATTTCATTCTCAGTCAATAACAAGCTCCTTTCTCTCTGGTGTAGTTCATGTTAAAATCTTTGATCTATCAATAGAAGCAGGTCATATCCAGAATCAGCTCTCTGCATTGGCAGTGTGCTTGGTCAGCAAGTGGTACGTGTTATTTAAGCTGGCTTTCATACAAGGAGCCCAGTCCTGGATCCGAGTGCACTTGAGCCCAAAGTCCAATTTGTTTTGGTTAGTGTGAATGCAAACGAACTGTGCCCAAGCACCAGGCCCGGGCCCACCTGGGGAGCTGGTCTGGGGCACGATTCAAGCGGACTCTGTCACGGTTCAGATGAGATGTGAATGCAACCTTGCCAGGATACGGGACAGAGCGCCATATCAGCTTTATGACGTCATCGTAAAAACTAAAGTTCTTTCCACGGTGCAGCAGTTTGTCCACATTTTTCTCAATAAAAGGCAGAAATCATCAGAATCAAGTCAATAAACAGTCTGCTGTAACTCACCTTACGGATGAACACAAGTTGGAGTCCGTGAGATGAGATGCAAAGGCAATAAAAGTCTCCTGTCACCTCAAAAACCACTGTATCTGCGCAGCGCGAGCCCATTTAATCATCTGAGCTGCACGTAGATGTGCAGATACAAAGGGCGATGTTCCTAGCATCTATAAAAGTGATTTTGAATCCTCTATGGCTGCAGGATGGACTTTTTTGCTGGGTTAAAACTATAACAAACTCCGCTCAAGTCATGACCCGAGTGTTTGCCATGGTAGCTTCTTCTTTCTCCTTCTTGGTAGGTTCATCATACAGCTGAATACCGCCAGAGTGTTTCAGGCAGAGTACATACGCAAGTAGGCCCAGGCACGTATCGATGTTGCTAGTATGAAAGCAAGCCAGCAGGGGAGGGGGAGGAATCGCGGCGCGGTATGAAACAACTAGGCCTGATGTGAAAGCACCCTATGACTCTACGAACTCTGGGTAACTCAACAGTTGGTGCAAATAACTTAAGTCTTAATTGGCATGATCCTAAAGCTAAATTTGCCATACAAAAGTCTCTGTCCTTCATCGGTTTCTGCTTGTACCTCATCACTACGCCATGGCTTTCTGATCTTGCCAAGTACTGGATGGGTTGAGGGTCATATAAAACACACGTGTGTTAATCATGCGATAGTGGAATTAAAATTAATTTCAGTTATTGCGTTATTAACGCGTTAACTTTGACAAAAAATTCTGTTTGGTTGGTGAAATCTGGAGCTCTTCTGTGATGAAATGTTTGCCAAAAGTAGAAGCAAAAGTCCTCTTAATACACCACAATAGTACTCCACTATAAAAAGGAGTTGCTGAATCAAAATGTGTATTTGTATGTCAGTGAGAAAAAGCTACAAGTCTTCACACTGGTAAAGCATATATTTATATTTTTGTGTGCCCCTCCAAAGCCTGTTAAACTTATTTGATGTAGCAAAGCTTGTCAACATTAAATTTTTCACTGGATTTCAACAGCTTTGGGGCATCTGTCTTCTGTTTTAAATACTTGGATGGTTAGTACATTAAGGCCAAGAGTCAAATCAGCTTTGGAGGAAAAAAGGGTTTTAACTCAAGGACCACACTTTTGAGCTTTGAAAGTAGGCCATAAACATGATTTATCCAAAATAATTCTCATCAAGTATTTTCTCATACACAAAACCTTGAACTAAACTGATAATTTAAATATAGATATTTCTGATCAAAGGAAACATTTCACTGTAGTTAAATGCTACAGACTTAATTATTATTATTAATTAGTATTTCTTGTGCATGTTTGTAATATACTGTCTCCACCTAATTACTCTAAAACTTGTCAGAAAAAGGTTTTCAGTGTTTTGTTTTATCCACATGGCTTCCATCCCACTAACCTCTTTATGTTTTTCCAGTAGTTAATAAAAAAGCTGCAGGTTGCTTATTGCATATCAACGTTAATACACAAAGTCAACAAACACATTTATGAAGGACATATGTGCATTCTGTTTGCATATACAAAAGTTATTGACTGCTGAATTTAATCCCCAGGAGCCCACATTAGTAAACAGGAACCAAACAATCAAAGTCATTATATGTATGATCAGAGGTCGTATCACATGAGAGGAAAATTATTGTGCACATTGGAGCTGCTCAAACTGTATAACCTTGCAAAGCAGATGAATTTGCCAGATTCCATCTCAGCTCTCAGGATAATCCATCTTGAAAGCAGCAGATTCATCGGAATTGGACCACATTTGTGTATGTAATAAAGAGTAAAACAACAGTTAAAGCTTTCATGATGAAAAAGATGTTTTTCGCTTTTCTTCTGACCTGCTTTGGTATGTGTAGCTTGTCTTGGTAGAGAAGATGTTTTTGCATGTCTCCCGACTGACCTTGGCATGAATCTATCCACAGAAAAGCTCAACCATTCATAACTACAGCAGCATGAGCGCATTTGTCCCTCTGATTGGCTCGTCATGAATGTGACAGACAGACTGCCCCTCCAATCACCTTCAGAGAATTTTTTGATAAATATGACCCTTCCCAAATGCTTTCTATGGGAGCTTTACCAGATAAACAGTCTATCTATCTCAGATTACAAAGTGTAAAGAAACATATTTTTTCAGTTGGAAAAAAACAGGTATAAAGGACTGAGAACTACAAGGCACATTCATTAATATCTTCTATGAAAAGCTTCTAATAGAAACTTACTTCTTACGAAGCGTATGGGGTATGGCTATTAAATAATAAGACTGCGCTTATAAGGATAAAACCACGTAGTTCACACAAGTGTTTTATATTAGACAAAACAGCAGTCAATGCATATGCAAACACCATCATCACCAAGGATGAAGAAAGCATGACAAAGCAAGCCCAAATTCAAGGCCATGTTGATTTTTTCTTTGACATTAAGGGTAAAACTTTAGAGGAGTGTGTTCCAGAAGGATCAACAGTGAACCACTGTGACAAACAGGTTCAGGATAAACTGCAAGAAAAATTCCTAAGGAAGCTACGACATTGTGGAAAAACAATTTATTTCTTCATCAAGACAAGACGCCAGCTCACACTGCGCTCAGTAAAGCACTTTCTGCCCCAAAAACAAATAACAGTGCTTGATCACCCTCCCTATTCACCTAATCTAGCACCATGCGACTTTCTCATTTTCCTAAGATCAAATCTGTGCTCAAAGGAACACATTTTGAATCCATCAGCAATTAACAAAAAAACAACATAGGTTCTGATTAGGGATGCACATGGTTAATCAGTAAGATGCTTAGATTCGTTTAGCATATTAGCCCGCGCGAGATTTACGAGCTGTTTAAACTCATTATCAATCATTTTTTAGAGGGTTACTGTAGCTTTCAGTTAACCCCTCTAGCTGTTTTCAAATTACCGTAACTCCGCAAGTATTTGTGCTATTGACATAATTCCAATGGCTTCAGAAAGCTGAGAAGCTGCTGTTTCTAATGATATACTGTGTTTTACAGTTTATGCAGCTGGTGCCACAGAAGCAGCGGGAGAAGTGCGCTGAGGAGTTGAGCAGGCGAGTGAGAGGGAGCGAGACGAAGAGGCATTTCCCTGAAGAGTTTTAGCGGTGTTTGAGCAGAGTTTTAGTGGTGTTTGAGCAGTAATTTTGGTCTAAATATTAGTTTGGATTGTATATATTCGTAATAGTAGTGTTTTTTAGAGTTCTTAAGTGTTTTTCAAGTGTTTTTGCTGGGCATGTTTGTGCTGTGTTTTCGCCATTTTCAAAAGTTCATCAAACTAGTTTTTTCCACTGTGTTCATAGTTTTTTGCTCGGGATCATCCACATTTTGTATAGATTTTGTATAGTCTTAGCAGTACTAAAAGGAGAAATGGCGAGAAGATCAGTGAGAGAGAGGAAAATGCCCAGCAGATATGTGGAGAAGGATGATGAGCAGGAGGAGGGAACATCATCATCACTGCCACAGTAAGTAATAATTTATTAGTGAATGTTTATTGCTAAATTTTTTGCAATAATCTTTTCAGTATGTAGTGTAATATTTTATATGTAGGCTGATACGTAGGCTATCGAGGGTTGAACTCACGAGTAACTAATCACCCGAAGTGAAAAGAGACCACACATCAAAGCACAATATTAATCTGCAAAGAGGAATGAAGGCTTGTGGTGCTAGCTTGTAATGTTAGCCATGCTGCGGAGAGTACATCAGGCTAATGTCACACAATGACTCTGTGAAGAATTTGACTGTTTTCTAAGGATTTTATCCTCTTTAACTAGTCGGTTAAACGAATTTCAAATGAGCGTTTAGCCAAACAGGGAAATAGATGCTTAGGAAATCCATAGTTCTGAGACAACTGTCCAAAGTAGACCTACTGCACTTCTTTGATCAGTGCAAGACCTGAATGCAGTGGTGAGAGACACTGAAAAATGTAAATCAGTAAAATTGGCTTACAGCATTAGTGTAATTTTTTTAATAGCCACACCTCTTAAAAGCATATAGCATTGTTGTGTCTTTTAGCTAACACATATTGTTGCTGTCTGTGCCACTGTGTTTTATCTATGTTTTGTATGTACAAGCTTCTCCAAATTACCCCTTGAGTCACTAATAAAGTTATTAAAATGAATTATATCGAATATATCACTCACAGCATTGTCTGTCTGATGCCTCCAGTGGTGTTGGATTGTCCTCAGCATACCCTGTCCATCTGAGCTTGCTGCAACTGTTAAATAATCCCCAACAAAACAAAGCCCGCCCACAAAAGTTACGTAAACCAACCCATGAAAGTTGAGAAAGCCACCCCTGAAAGTTACGAACGCCATAAGGCAACAAACAACTACATTATGTAGGAATAATGCAGCTGATTTCTCATTTTAAATAATAAATTGGCTGAATGTATTTTGACAGCCAAATCATTCCAGGACTGAACTGAATCAATCGGCATTATCTTGTTCACAAGGTTAGGGGTTTAAATACATGCATTGTCATTACTTTAGTTTTTATTTTTCAATCCACTATTGTTTGTTTTTAGATCAATATAGAGGTTTTTAGACTCAGAATTCAAGTTGATGAGTATATGACGTTTTTAGTCTTATCTGATGTGTCAAACTCCTGTACAGCTAGGTTTTACAGCAACGCCTATCTGTTACAGGATCTGTAGAAGCCTTAGATCAGGCTGTCTTCTTGTTCTTGCAGATGTGCATAAAACTGACTCAGCACATTTAATTATGCAGTGCCATATGGAGCTACTGGTCCCAAGAGTCCCCGGGGCCAGGAATACTTGTAAAAGATACCTATAGCGCATAGACATCCACATACAGCTTTCTGAAGATGTGGAGGTCATTGTGTCCTGGAAAACAAAGGGTGGGTTAGAGACTAAAGGAAATAATAACCACAGGATGACTGGGAAATGAATCATTTAATCTCATGTTTTTGGATGATTTCATCTAGGTTTTGTCTTAACTTTGGAAACAAATCAGATTGTCCACTTTGTCACATTGCTCTACTGTTCGAGCTGCACAACAGAGGAAACTGCAGAGTGTATCTGGGCTAGAAATCCGTAAGCTGGGTATGTTGTTTTCATAAAACAACAGCTTTCTGTTCACCAGCGTAGAGTCAGCCAGCCATTCATTAATCTGTATGCCATGCGGCGGTGCTGTACACATTGTGTAGCTGACTGAGGCAAAGATGACTGCAGTCACACGAGGATGCACTTGTGAACAGGGGAGACCTTGCTATAATTATGGTGACTCGGTGCAATGTTGACAGCATGTCTGCGCTCTGCTCTGCTTATTTTAAAGACATAGGAGAGTACAGCTGAGCTTTCTGTTAGACCATGGATACAAAACAGCCTCGCATTTAAGCTTTCAGGCAGCGATGACTCAATTATGAAGGCGAAAGCCACAAGAATACATTTCCTTCCCCGGGATAAATAATAAATTGTGACCTTGGCCTGGACAAAGAAAACCACAGGAAGGAAGAGCTTGGGTTTCATTTCAACTTGTGGGCACTCTATGATCATGGATGTACAAGGCGGATGAAAACAACGTCAGAGACAGGGTGCCATTCAGTTTCTCATCATGAAATAAACAAGTTAGATCTTCAGTTTCTCGAAACAGAGGATTTTTCACAAAGAAGTCTCACTGAGGATTTTCACCAGAGACAGGGCCTGTGAATCATATTTGAGGAGTTTAACTAGCAGATTTTATTTGCTGTTGCTTGCTTGTGTAGGCTCATACCAAAGCTGAAGTTAAAAGATTGTTGAAATTGCTCTCTACAAACTAATCTGACAAAATGCCGGAAGTTGTCAATTCGCCATCAGTGCAGCGGTGTCTCCCTACAACATGTTTAAATTAGGGACGGAGCAGAACTTTAGTTAAAACTTTTTAAAATTGAGATATTTCACTGACTATTACCTAACCATAGTTTTCATTTATTTTCCTCATTAGTATATCTGGGTGTGAAGGAGCATTTCAGAGAGACATGGAAGAGTCTTTTAGAAGAAAAGATGCACAAAGGTTCACTAATCTGTGAAAAACTGCATCTAAAAATTGTGGAAACATAAAAAAAAAATCAATAAAAGGAATATCCCACCATAGTCCATAATATTAAAACATTTAGAGGATCTGGATAAATCTCTGCAGGCAAGAGACAAAGCTGAAGGTCAATATGGGATGCGCCTGGTCTTTGGGTCTTCATATGGCACTGCATTAAAACATAACCTTGCAAAGCAGATGGATACCCCCGTTTCCGTGTTTCCCACTGGTGAATCCATCTTGCAAAGCTCCCTTATGAACCGTTTGGGCCCGATTAGAAAGTGACAGGACCAATCAGCGTTAAGGGGAAGTACTTTCAGGTGCGGCGGAGTCGTGGCGTAAGCAAGCGGCAACAAGAGGCCAGTGCAATAATGGCGGAAGAGTTTAGTGTGGATGCTGCTAAAGTGCCAGTTTTATCAGACCTTGATGACATTTCTTTGTTAAAAGAAGAACAAAGAACAGCATGGAGTTGTTTTCTTCAAAAATGACAAGAGTGGTGTACTGACATGTCTACAGTCGCCATGGTTCACGGCGTTACGCAGTTCTTCATAGAGGTTACTGCTTTGGTGTGGCCGCAGGCTCGCAGCTGGGTAGTGGCTACGTCACGTGTTTTGTTGCTCTGATTGGCCCGTAAAGATGTGACAGAATGTTCATCCAATCACCCTCAGAGTTTTTCAAAGGCTCTGCTCTTTCCCAAACACTATCTATTGGTGGTTTGGCATGGTGTGCCAGGTTAATTAAAACAGGCATGATTCTGTAATGGAAATCTCTTCATGGGCTCAGGAACACTTCCAGGCATCATGGCCTGTCAGCACAGTCCACTGTGCCATCCACAAATGTAGATTAAAGCGGTAATACGCAAAGAAGACATATTGAACCAAATCCAGAAATGCTGCTGTCTTCTCTGGGTCAAGACTCATTAAAATGGACTGAGGCAAAATGGAAAACTGTTCTGTGGTCAGATGGATATAAATTTGAAATTGTTTTTGGAAACCATGGATGCCTTGGTAATATCGATGCTGAAAAGTTTAGAGGTTTTAGAGCAACATATGCTCCCATCCAGACAACGTTTCTTTTAGGTAAGGCCTTGCATATTTCAGCGAGACAATGCTAAACCACATACCACAACCTTCACAGCAGCATGGCTTCACAATAGAAGAGACGATGCTAAACTGGCCTGCCTGCAGTTCAGACCTTTTACCAATAGAAAACATTTGGAACATCAGTAGAAAACCCAGGACTGTTGAGCAACTAGAATCCTACATAAGACAAGAATGTGACAACATTCCTAACCTCCCAGACATTTACAGGCTGTTTTTGAAGGAAGAGGGGATGCTACACAGTGGTAAACATGGTCCTGTCCCTACTTTTTTAAGAAGTGTTGCTGCCATCAAATTGATAATGGGCTACTATTTTTCATGAAATGGTAAAATGTCTCACTTTCAACATCTGATATGTTGTTTATGGTCTATTGTGAATAAAATGTGTTTAGAGAATTGAAAATCACTGCGTTCAGTTATTTAGATTTGAATCGGCACCCGACTGCAACAAAAAGAGTGCACATAAACAGGCTTTTATGTATTGAGCATGTATCCCTGTAACAGAATGGACCATTTCAAAAACTCACTGACTGTACAGTATGGAGGACTGAGAGTGCTAAAATGAAATATTTAATTCATTAATTAATTAAATGTGCCATTAATTAATTAAATGTGTCATGAATTAATTAAATGTGTCATGAATTAATTAAATGTGTCATGAATTATTTAAATGTGTAATTTATGGATTAATTAAATGTGTCATGAATTAATTAAATGTGAATTACACATTAAATTAATTTATGACACATTTAATTAATTCATTGTTCCTGCTCCAGCAGTGCATCATGAATTTATTTTATCTGTCATCCTCTCCCATCAAACTCAGTGGGCGGGACTAACGTTGAACAGTCACAAACCATTGGTTTGGTCTGCAGGATTGCCACATGGGGGAGTTTCCCACCAAACAAACTAACACACAAACATGGCAGCTATCACTGAGGACCTGCATCAGCTCTCCCGTGAGTTAATAACAGATATTTTAGTCCTGTCAGAGAATGTTGACACTGGAATTTCGGACCCTGAGCATGTGACTAGCAAAGCAGAGGGATTTACTGAAGTTCTTGGAGTTATTTCCGCTCTGCCTGACCAAGATATTGACCAAAGAGTGTTCGCAAACTTAGATTGCTGCCATGTTTGTCTGTGTCTGTGTGTGTGTGTGTGTGTTTGTTAGGTGGGGAATCCCCTTGTCTGGCAGCCCTGCAGATCAAAGCAATGGTTTGTGACTGTTCAGCGTTAGTCCCGCCCACTGAGTTTGATGGGAGAGGATGACAGATGAAATAAATTCATGAAATACTGCTGGGGCACATAGTGCGAAACAATACAACATCTACTACCGCGCTGACAAATAAACCTGTTAATCAACACTTTGCGAACACTCTTCGGTCAATATCTTGGTCAGACAGAGCGGAAATAACTCCAAGAACTTCAATAAATCCCTCCGCTTTGCTAGCCACATGCTCAGGATCCGAAATTTCAGCATCAGCGTGTTCTGACAGGACTAAAATATCTTTTATTAACTCATGGGAAAGCTCATGCAGAGCCTCAGTGATAGCGGCCATGTTTGTGTGTTAGTTTGTTTGGTGGGAAACGCCCTCGTCTGGCAGCCCTGCAGACCAAACCAATGGTTTTTGCCAGTCCTTGTAGTCCCGCCCACTGAGTTTGATGGGAGAGGATGACAGATAAAATAAATTCATGATGCACTGCTGGAGCAGGAACAATGAATTAATTAAATGTGTCATGAATTAATTAAATGGGTAATTCCCATTTAATTAATTCATGACACATTTAATTTTTTAAATGGGTAATTCCCATTTAATTAATTCATGACACATTTAATTAATTCATAAATTACACATTTAATTAATTCATAAATTACACATTTAATTAATTCATGACACATTTAATTAATTCATAAATTACACATTTAATTAATTCATAAATTACACATTTAATTAATTCATAAATTACACATTTTATTAATTCATGGCACATTTAATTAATTAATGAATTATATATTTCATTTTGGCACTCTCAGTCCTCCATAGTACAGAGGACTGAGGTATTCTTCAGAAGTGGATGGAGACAAGAATATTATAATAATGACTGATTTTTATTCTCTCTGAGTGACCTGTAGTTGGCCCACAGTACTTCATCACTCAGCAATTAAAGAAATTATCTTCTATTATCTTACTTGACAAGCGGGTGTAATCAGGTAAGAGCTGCATGAGTCATTTTAGACCAGGCACATTAGTAAAGTAAAAGACTAAGGAATAAAGAAAATACATGCTTATTGTAATTATTAAGTTTTGTCTTCATAAATCTATTACGTAATCAGGTTGTTCATGTAAACATACACAGCTCTACCATAGGCAATTGCCTTGGGCATATTTAAAGGTGAGCATGAAATGTGAGGTCTATATAGAAAATCATTAATAACAATGATGACTGTTTATAATGTAACTAGGCAGCCCAGAATGGCAAAAAGGGCATCAAGACTGTCAGAAGAAATCCAAAAGGAGGACCCATGGCCCCTCTCCTGCAAAGTCCTCAAAACAGCACCACTAAGTCTTCATATCAGAAAGTTTATTATGAGGTAGACTGATGTGAAAATATCAGATCAGTAAAATATTTGATTAGTGTTTGGTAAAATGTCATGAGCTCATTTTTAAAGGTCATGGTTTGTGGCAAAAGAACAAATATAACTCTATTAGTAAGTATATGTTGTTTATACACTATATGGACAAAAGTATTCAGACACATGGCCATTACACCAACAAGGAAAGAGATGACATTGTATTCAAATTCATGTACTTTAATATGGAGTTGGCCATAAAAGATAAAGCAGCTTCCACTGTTCTTGGAAGGCTCTCCACAAAATTTTGGAGTGTTTCTGTGGGAATTTGTGCCCATTCAACCCATAGGCAGGTTGAGGTCATGGCTCTGTGTGAGTCAGTCAAGTTCATCCACACTGAACTCATCAAACCATGTCTTTTTAGTCCTTGCTTTGAGCACTGGGACACAATCATGCTGGAATAGAAAAGAACCTCCCCTGAACTGTTGCCACAAAGTTGGACTTCACATTCGGCATGATGCAATCAGGCAGGTGACATTCCCATGGCAACCGCCAAACCCAGACTCACCTGACTGCCAAACAGAAGTAATATTCATCACTTCACAGAGCACATTTTCGCTGCTCCACAGTCGGTGTGCTTTACACCACATTGGTGATGTGAGGCTTGGATGCAGCTGCTCAGCCATGAAAACCAGTGGAAGTTCAGAACTCTCCAGCTAAGGATCAGCACGGCATTGGCAACTTTTATGCACCTTGCACAGAAGCTGTCTTTAGCCCACTCTGTGATTTTAAGTGGTCTTCTGCCTTGTTGCTGTTATTCCTAGATTCTTCCACTTTCTAATAATATCCCTTGCAAGCTTAGGAATTTTAATGAATGTGTTCTTACATTCTCTTTTACCGTTTTTACAGTTCACTTAATTTAAAGGGACAATGTGTAGAATTTGGCATTTTAGCGACATCTAGCTTTCAGATTTTAGAATGAGCCGATCTGTTACCAAAACGTCACATCACTAGGCGACGAGAGCCTGTGAAGACCAAAAAGGATCGTGAGCCGGACATCATTTACAGCAGTGACGAGGTGAGAGTTTATTCATTCCTTTTTGTAACCATAATTTTTATAGATTATAGGTCAGTCTTCTTCTCCACCTGCCTTCCAGGTAGCTTTCAGGACCGGCGGGCAGGTTCGTATATAAAAATCGCGTTTCGCTCTTTCTGTCCCCAAAACGTTGCCGTAGACAACATGGCGGTTCAATATGGCAGCCTCCGTGGGGGCGACCCGCGGTAATGTAAATTTATAAAGCTTTTTTCTAATTTTGTAAAAAGAAAATGAAAGTTTAAAGGAAATGATTGTGCACTTATTTTAACATACTTCACATAGATATATAAACATTATATCCCATGTACACCGATTCTGTTTGGCGAAATGCAGCCAAATTCTACACATTGTACCTTTAAAAAACAAGACCCAGCTGTTGGGCTTAGTTAAAACATGCTGCAAAATCACAGGCACTTCCTTGAGTGATCTGACTGATGTATTCAAACTCAGAACTCTTAAAAAACCCCTGTCTATCCTTGATGAACCAGACCATCCACTCTCTAAGGAGTTCATGCTGCTCCCTCCTAGACGCAGATATGTCTTTCTATCATGTAAGACAAACAGACTAAAAACAATTCCTTTATCCCAACTGCCATTAGCGTTTTGAACAGTTTAAGGTAAAATTTGTCTATGCCTTATTTGTTTTAATGCCATTGCTATCGCTTCCTGTGTGTCTGAACATTTGTTTTATTCCTATGGTGTAAGGAATTGTTTGTATGGTACTGCAGGCTGGGAAGCAAATTGCTCCTTAGGAATAATAAAGATATCCTTGATCCTTGACAGCTGACAGTGGAATATCCAGCAGTTATGAAATTTCCCAAAACACCTTATTGCAAAGGTGCCATCCATCACAGCACCACACTTGCAGTCACTGAGCTCTTCAGAACGACACATTTTTTTCTTATCATCAATGTTTGCATATGACTCATGGCTGTGTGTTTGATTTTATACACCTGTGGCAGCAGGTCTGATTGAAACACCTGAATTCTGTACTTAACAGGTGTGGCTAAATACTTTTGTGCATATGAACTTTAAACAAAAAGTAAGGCAATTTGTGTTTGGTACATTATTTCTTTGTTGTAACAATTCTTCTTGGTAATAAATCTTGTACTGTTGGAAAGCCTGTTTATTACCCTTTTAAATGATGCCACATTTGTAAGGATCATGCATTTGTGGGATGAGCAGCAGAGCTGAGTATGTGGGTTGTGCCCATGAAAAATTTGCCAAATCTTCTCTGCCAATGCCAAACAGCTGATTCTGCCAATGACTCTTGTTTGGTGTTTGGTGGATTGGATGATTGAAGTTTGAAGAAAAAAGACATATTGGCAATATAACATTTTATTCATTTAACAAACAGGAGCCTTAGTAGCGTGTGGAAGCACCATACACAGCCACAACAGCCTGGCGCCTCCTCCTCATGCTGGTCACCAGCCTGGTCACACACTGCTGTGGGATGGCATCCTGTTCTTCAACCAGCATTTGTCGCAAGTCAGCCAAGGTGGTTGTGTTGGTCACTCTGGCATGAACAGCACACCTAAGCTGATCCCACAAGTGTTTAATGGGGTTAAGGTCAGGACTGCTGGCAGGCCATTCCATCCTGTCCACTCCCAAATTCTGGAGGTAGTCTCTGATAAACCCCGCTCCGTGGGGGCGAGTGTTGTCATCTTGGAGGATAGAGTTCTTGCTGACAGGGTGAGAAATAAGTATTCTTGGGCTGTTGTCTTCTTAGGATGCCCACTTTGTGGCCTGTCTCTGACATTCCCTGTTATATGGAACTTGGCCTTCAGTTTGGAGATGGTACTAGGGTTCACTCCAAACAATGCCGCAACTTGGTTTTGCGGAACACCAGCTTGAAGTTGCCCAACCGACGGGCCCTATCTAGATCAGTCAAACGTGGCATGCCGATTCTTGAAGCAGACATCTACTGACCACTGTAGCAGGGCTGCTGTCACAGTCAGGAAGCAGCAGCTACAGCAAGATGGTGACTTCCACAAACTAGGATTCTTCCTTGACAGAGGAAAGGGAACCATCTGATTACAGTAAACAGTAAAAATACTGCAATAAAACAACAGAAGCATTCAGAGAGTAGACAAAAATCACCTTAGATGAAGCTTGATTTAATACAAATTAAATGCATTCATCATGCTGTGTCAGTTTAAAGAGATCTGAATTAATGAAAGGGAGTAATTAAGAGTTTTCTGTAAATGCTTTTATTTGTCTTGAGAGCAGTATTCTAGCTTTCTGAATTTTAATATTCACACCACATTGGTGCTGGTAAAACTTGGTTCAAAACCAAATTGCCTGAAAGCAAGTGGAGTGTGGAAATGTTTTTTTTCTTTTTTTTTTTTACAAAAGAACATTCAAAGACACTAATGAAGTTCACCAAGTTTTTCTTTGTAAATAAACACAACCCAGCACTTCTCCTTGCCAGTACCACACAGGGTTATACAAGTTGGTCTAAAACTATCTCTAGCTGTATTGTCAAATGGCTGAGTGATGAATTACAACAAAAGGTTGAGTGTAGCCAGAAGCATTTATAAAAAATACATTCTCATGCTTAATAATGGAGAAAAAGTTTGCCACAAGAAAAACACAGAGGACTTTAAAATGCACATAATGGGTCAGAAACATTCCCAATCTTGACATTTTGTTAAGTAACCAGTGAAATGGGATTAGATAAGATCTGTCTTTAGACACATGATGCAACAACAATGTCTCATATTTTTAAAAGTTGTTTAACCACAGCTTTATCTATAGTTGTTGAATAAATGTTGTGAAAATGTCTCTGTGTTAATAGGGAGCAGCTTGTATGGTAGCAGCTGTCCTTTGAGAGTCATTTAAGGAAATCCATCCATTTTCTATACCGTCATTCCCGTTTGGGGGGGTGTCACGGGGGGCTGGAGCCTATCCCAGCTGTCACTGGGCAAGAGGCGGGATACATTCTCGACTGGTCGCCAGCCAATCACAGGGTTCATTTGAGGTAATATAGGGCCTGAAATAACAAGGGGTGGATGTTGCAGGATAATCATACACGATACGTTACAATGACGCAATGTTTAATGTAATATAACATACAATAAATTTAAAATAAATACTTCCATAGACATACAATACAGTATATATACAGTGCTTTATTGGTTGAATGTTGTGCTTGATTAATTTCTGACTTCTCAGAGAAGACCTGTGAGCTGGTAGAAAAAGGTGAATTAAGTTTGAATTCCTCATTCCTGTTCAAAATGGTAAATCGTCAAGAGCTTACTGAAAATCAGAGTCCACATTAAAGCACTTCATGATGCTGGATGGTCTCTAAGACAAATAGGGAAAGATATCAAGTCTTCTCACAGTGTAGTCAAGCATGCTTTGGAGTCAATGTCCAGACTGGTACTTACAAAATGATCCCACAAAGAGGCATGGAACGAAAGTCAACTGAAGCAGATGTCCGACACCTCAAGATTTTAAGTACTACCCAGACAGCAAGCAGTTATTGAAACTCTATTGAACCAATGTTATTTTTTCAACATTAAGTCGTTGAATCAACATTGAAATATGATTTTGATTCTATATCATGTTGCACCATTTTTTAATATTGAAACAACATTGAAATTATGAACATAGAACAACAGAATTTCAATGGTATTTCAATTATCGGAATATTGAAACAATGTTGCCAAGACAGCAAGCAGTTATTGAAACTCTATTGAACCAACGTTATTTTTTCAACATTAAGTCATTGAATCAACATTGAAATATGATGTTGATTCTACATCATGTTGCACCATTTTTTAATATTGAAACAACATTGAAATTCTGAACATAGAACAACAGAATTTCAATGGTATTTCAATTATCAGGAATATTGAAACAACGTGGACATTTCTACTCAACTATAAATCAAGGTGTTTTCAATTCAATTTCAACTGTAATAAGCTGAATATCCAGGCCTAAAAACCCTGCTTTATCTAAAGCCATGGTGTGAAAAAGTGATGAAAACCTTTTAGGGTTGGCAAAAAAAATGACCACACCTGATGACTTTAAAGTACATATAAACAAATTTTTATTAGAATATAACAGCATTTGATAACACATTTACATTTACATTTACATTTAATAACACATTTACATTTAATAACACATTTACATTTACATTTAATAACACATTTACATTTACATCTAATAACACATTTACCAGTGCAGGCGTCCAGCTCCCCCTGCCCTGTCCGGTGCATAGCGGAGCCACTTCTGAACTGCCTGGGAAAACATGAATTGGGTCACCATCGCGGGCCCTCCCTGCAGTACAAGAGCATCTAAATAGAAAATACAAACAAAGTGCAAAGTTACGCATAGTTTATACTTCCGTGAATCAATTTTTTTTTAAAAAAGGAGGGGGCAGGAGCAGGAAACCTAGAGTGAAAATGTGACTTGTTGCAGGAAAAAAGGGACATTTTGTGCATTTTTCCCTTTTTGCTGCTAAAATTGTAGAAAATAAGAGGTCAGTACAAGTGCTTTGGTTGTAAAAATAATATATATATATATATATATATATATATATATATATATATATATATAACACAACAAACTAATTAGATTACACTATTTACAACTGATTTTACATCTGCATGCAATCTACAGTCCGTGTGTACTGTGCCAGTCATTGTAACAGTCCTTTTAGGCCACAAAACACAGTGGGATGTATATGGCGCATTTACATCATGTAATCTAATCCATGCCCCTACATGTGATACATCGTAGGAAAGGTCAGTCTATTGGCTAAACGACTAGTCAGTCAAAAAGGAGCTGGTTCACATTGGCTGAAAGTTTGGAGGGCAGGAGTCCGGGCTGGTCTTTTCTGAACTGCGGTCGCTGGTTGGACATTAGAGCCTGTGGTTTGGATATACAAATTCCGATTGGCTCAAATGAGGTGTCAATCAAACGGTCAGACCCCAGCGGCCATTTTGAGGAGAGATGTAAACAATCGGGGGGAGGAATATGCAGATATAACGAAAAAGGAGGAGGAAATTTACAGAGTGGATGTCTTTTTGTAAATGCAACTATACTTAGTCATGATTTATGGCCTTTTCTTATGAGTTTTGGACAAGATGCTGAGTGTCATTGGATTTATGGATATCTTAGGAAGATTTTGAGACTATTTTTGTGGGAATATTCTGATGCAGTGGAACAGGACAGGGCTTCAAAGGTGAGTAATTCCATTTATTTTACTCCGTCTTTTTTGCTGCAGGTCTGACGGACTGTGTTTGCTGTTATGGTTGTATCTGAGATTGGATTATATGGCTGAAAACATGAGATTCTTAGCTTTCAAACAGAGGATCACACTTGTGATATGCTACTGCTGTCACTGCTTCTCTGTAAAGATGGTGTTATGCAAATTATGTCGTCAACGGCCCGAATACGGGCCGGTGGACGTTAACTGTAGAAACACTTGCCATTACGCTCGCTGTGCCAGCGGTTTTTGCTACTGCATTCAAAAAGGCAGAACGTAGAGTGGTTAGCTGGAACGTCTAGACAAGACCGTACAATGCTGGGCAAAAGGAGATTTTTACTTTCCAAAAACAGATGAGCGGTGAGTAACGGAGATTTTTCTTTTTCTCAAGGCAGCGCCGCCTGCTTGTTATAACTGTTGTTATCTGTTCATCATTATTTGATGTGTGTGAACGCGAGAGTTAGCGCTGCTCATTTGCAATAGGCTACTAGAGCAGGGTTAGCTAACCGGCACGGACCCTCTACAAACTACACAGATTTTTTTGGTTGGTTTCAGATTTTATTTTGAAACGGAACGTCCAAAGAATAAAGGATTCACGGATGTGTTACCACCTTGGCCTTTGCATATCATCAAGCAAGAATACCAGATTTTTGAACAATAGATAACAGATTGTGTGCTTACCTGGGTGCTTCGCTTGAGGATGAGAGATAAATGGATGAGTCCGCCTCAAGATGATCTCCCGGTCAACCATACATCATCTAATTTTCGATCATATTTCCCGGGCAACTTGCAGTTTCCCGGTCAATTATAAATCGATGGCTTTTCAATAACATGCAGTTTCGCTGTCAATCATTTTTCAACTATTTATCAACATTGGTGTCATCGCCAGGTCAACCAGAAATAGATGCTTAATCAACCACAATAACCGATCATAAATCAATGTTGTTCCAATGTTATAGTCATCAACATCAGGTACCATCAACAATTCAATGATGATTCAATGTTTATTTATCATTGAGAAATCGATATCAACCATTCTGACAGTTCAGATGAAATATCAACATTTATTCAATGTTGTCTTGCTGTCTGGGTAGTGACAGAAGGTAGACCAATGCTGATCTTCAGGCAGAGATGAAAGTCTCTAGATCAGAGTCTGAGAAAGTCTCCAGAATGACCATAAGCAGACGACTGTTGGAACAAAGCTTAAAAGAAAGAGTACTTACGATACAATCTGTAACTTTACTTATTTCCGTTTCCAAGTCAGCCAGTGTTTGTCTTTGTGTTGTGTCTTGTCTCCTGTCTTTTTGTAAAGCGTCTTTGGTCCCATGAAAGGCACTTTTTAAATCCAAGCAATTATAGATATTATGATAAGATACAATACAACATGACACGGTACAGTATAGTATAGTATAGTATAATACAAAGTGGTGCAGTGTCATTTATGGTAAAATATGATACCATAGTATACTATGCCCTACCATACCATACTATATACGATACTATACAATACCATACCATACCATACCTACGAAATTGTACGATACCATATGATACTATACCATATACGATATTATACCATACCATACCATACCTACGAAATTATACGTTACCATGATACCATACCATATACGATATTATACGATACCATACCATACCTACGAAATTGTACGATACCATATGATACCACACCATACCATACCATATCCGATATTATACGATACCATACCATACCATACCTACGAAATTGTACGATATCATATGATACCATACCATATACGATATGTTACCGAAGCCAGATAAAGTTCCTGCAAGTCGGCATTCCGCTGGTTGAGAAAAATGGATACAATGTTGTTTTCTTCAAAACGATCATTTTCCGTTTCTTCTCATTTTATGCAAGTCTGACATTTCAACTACTTATTTGATGAAAAAAGTAACACAATTGTGATATTTAAAAGCGTTAATTTTGTGTTTTAAAATGCCCTATCCTCGCAGTTGCTTCAAGGAGATTGAAGGGAGGGGTAAGCGAAACTGCGGGTTGATAATTGGCCACTCAGTCTTCCATTGTTCCCAGTTTCGCTCATTGAGATGGACAATAACAAACACCGCATGGCTCAAATGCCCCCCCCCCCGGCACATATACAGCTGTTTCTAGTTATCACCTTTAACAACAAGCCTCAAGATGCACCCTGCAGCGAAGAAAGTAGAAGAGCCATGAAGAGACAGCAAGAATTATCAACAGACTTCGGACAACTTCAGGATCCCTCGACAGGCCAAGTTTGATGACGGCGGATTTCCTATGGGAATATTTTGATGAGGGTCACCAGTCTGATTCAGAAGCTTGGTTTGGGTGGACTTTATGTGAATGTGGCCCTATTGTTCATCCCCATCTCCCGGCCTGCCTGAAGGTAGGAGAAGTCCTAAAACTTTGAGCCTGGTTTTCTCAGAAGAAGCAGGAACTAGAAGTTAACATTCAAATGAGCATATCTTTGTAAAATATGATCAGATTAAGGTGTACGATAGACTGTTTGAAAGCTTGGAATCTACGCTTTCATAATGTGTAAAAAACTCAAAAATGACTTTGGACGACTTACAGGACTTTTTACCAGCTTTGGTCACATATTATACGATACCATACCATACCTACGAAATTATACATTACCATGATACCATACCATACCATATACGATATTATACCATACCATACCATACCTACAAAATTATACGATATTATGATACCGTACCATACCATATATGATATTATACAAGACCATTGCATACCTACAAAATTATACGTTACCATCATACCATACCATACCATAAATGATATTATACAATACCATACCATACCTATAAAATTATACGATACCATGATACCATACTATACCATAGATATTAAACAATACCATACAATATGACACCATACCTTACCATACCATGCCATGCCATACCAAAACATAACATATATGACATTATACAATACCATACCATACCTACTAAATTATACAATCTTATGATACCATACTATATATATTATATAATACCATACAATATGATTCCATATCACACCACACCATACCATGCCATGGCATACAATACCTTACCATACCATACCATGCCATACCATACACAATATTATAAAGTACCATACAATATGATACCATATCACACCACACCATACCATACCATATAGTATATTATAAAGTACCATACAATATGATACCATATCACACCACACCATACCATGCCATACAATACCATACCATACACAATATTATAAAGTAAAATACAACATGATACCAAATCACACCACACCATACCATGCCATACCATGCCATATCATATCACACCATACCATACCATACAATATGATACCATATCACACCACACCATACCATACCATACCATATAGTATATTATAAAGTACCATACAATATGATACCATATCACACCACACCATACCATATGGTATATTATAAAGTACCTTACAATATGATACCATATCAAACCACACCATGCCATACCATATAGTATATTATAAAGTACCATACCATGCCATACCATACCATACCATACACGATATTATAAAGTAAAATACAACATGATACCATATCACACCACACCATATGATACCATACCATGCCATATCATATCACACCATACCATACCATATGGTATATTATAAAGTACCATACAATATGATACCATATCACACCACACCACACCATGCCATCCCATACCATACCATACCATGCCATACCATGCCAAATCATCCCATCCCATACCAAACCCTACCATACCAAACCATATCACACCACACCATACCATACCATACCATTCCATTCCATTCCATACTATACCTTACATAGCGTACATTACAATATGGTAATATAAAATACAATATGAGATGATATGATATGATACAGAAGGTTTTTCACAATACAGTCCTATAGGATGCAATGCCATGTGATAAACAGTACAATACACTTAGGAGCAATATGGTTACATACCATACCGTACTGTAAATACAATACAATATGGTATGATGTGATATGATACAATAGGATCCAGTTAGATAGTATAAGATAATAAACAGTACAAAACACTATACCACAGATAAGGTTATATAAGACAGTCTGAAACTATCTTTAGTCATATTATCAAATGGCTAAATGATGAGTTACAACAAGAGGTTAAAGAATATACAGCCCAAAGCATTTATAAAAAATACATCCTTATAGTTAATAATGGACAAAAAGTTTGCCACAAGAAGAACACAGAGGACTTTGAAATGCATAATGGGTAAGAACACATTTCCAGTCTTGACATTTTGTTCAGTAACCAGTAAAAATAAAATTAGGTAATATCTGGAGAAAAGAGAAGAACTCTTTAACAATTTCTTTTATTTGTTAAAGTTGTGTTGCCATATCTTTTTTGATATCTATTAAAAATGTGCTGAGATACATAGCAAGGCACACTAGGTGGGCAGCACCAATTATTTAAAGCTTTTCTTTTTTATTAGAAGGGATGGGAATCATTTTTTTATTGGTAATGATACCCTGTGGATACTTGTACAAAGTATGCTTACTGCTATGACCATATAAAATCACAGAGCAGGGTCAATGATTCCAAAGGTGCGTGGTGGTAAAAGTGGCCAACACTCAGCTGATTCCATATCTGAAGAGTTCTGAACTTCCACTGCCATTATTGTAAACACAAAAATCTTGCAGCGGGAGCTGCCAAGTGTCAGATGGGGTAATGTAAAGCACACCAACACTGGACTGTGGAGCGGTGGAAATATGTGGAGTGGGGGATCACACATCTCTGTCTGGCTGCAGATGGGCGAGTCTGGGTTTGGTGGATGCTGGGAGAATGTTAACTGCTGAACATCTCACCTCTTATGCCCCATTAAGCACGTTAAGTTAAGCTTGGCAACTGTTGAACCAAGCTACAGCAGTGATTATGCAATCGTTGATTTCAACAATCATAAATGCATGATCTTTATTTAAAAATTGACAGGATATAATGCTCTGCTATTTTTGCATCTATTTTTCAACCAGTAGCCAGAGGCATTCCTGGCAACAGAAAGGAAAAATATCAAAAAAGTTAAAGAGGAAAAGACTTTACTGTCTTTGACATGGGACAGTATTTTCACAATATGGGATCTTTTCTTCATCCTTTGCACACTATTCTTCTGATATAAACCGACAGAACAAATGCAAAATAAAGCCCAACGTAACATTGATCCAAGGATATTAAATATTGATTTGAGCATCATGATGGATCCCAGAAGCAGAAAATAAATTTCATTTGAAAGAGCATATTTAATTCTGGGAACAAAGATCGTACCCACTGGCACAAATCAATCAGCTGTTCATCATCTTCATCACCATCTCCACCACCATCGCCAGCACAACAGATAATGATTGGCTCCATCTCACGGGCAAAGAGATTGTGACTGGTGCTAATGAGATCCTTCCTCTAAGGCTATGATTAGTTGGCTGACGGAGATAAAGTGCATATGCTTTTCAGATAAGACAACAGATATGCAGGATGAGTCTATTTGCAGTGTGACCTGCATGCTCTTCTCCCTGCCTCTGCTCTCAGAACAGATCAGAAATATTTTCTTAAAAACCCCCCACCATCTCCAAGTGAAGGAAGACTTCACTGGTGTCTCTGGAAACTTTCTGGGAGAGGAGCTTTGTGCTTCACATAACCCCTTCAAGAAAACTTGTTTGACTTGGACAAGTGCAGCCTACGAATCCTCGGCTCATTTTATTCTGACACAGGGAAAGTCTGAAAAGAAAGGCAGGAGATAAAAATAGAGCATCCTTCAATTAAAAAAGAGTTATTGAGGCATGGTAATGTGAGATTAGTTTTGGAGCAGAAATACCAGCACAAAAACATTATAAATAACTCGCAGGTTAAATAAATGCAAGAACATTTTCAATTTTAGCCAATTTGGCCAGGATATAAATATCATAAAAACACTTTTCTGCTGTTCTTCTTTTTTTCTTTTTTTGGCTTTGGCAGCAAACCATTTAAATAGCAGGGGCCTGCTATAAATCATTTATGTTAACAGTGTTTTGGATATAAATGAAAGCTTTGAAAAAGTTCTTGCTCATAGCCTATGTGGTAGAGATCAGTTTATGTACTGCCACCAACTTTTGCTGGACTTTTCTACTTATTCTGGGTTGGAATTTGGGGATGGAGGAGTTTATTATTCTAGAAAGGCCATTTGGTAAAGACAAAGGTGTGTTAAACTAGGGCAGTCAGCATTGAAGCTTTTTTTTATTATGATTAATAAGATCCACAACTATTGCATTAATTTTACTTAATCATATTAATCGCATGCTTTATTGCCCCTTTCAGCCCACTTTGGATCCTTCCACCAGGGATAATGGTATAGGGCCTGTTTTTCAGGGTTTGGGCTGTGCCCCTTATCTCCAGTGCTTCAGCATACCAAAACATTTCGGATAATGCTATGCTTCCAACTTTGTGGCAACAGTTTGGAGAAGGCCCAACATGACTCTTCCTGTGCACAAAGCAGGGACTGCAAAGACATGGTTTCATGAGTTTGGCGTGGAAGAACTTGAACCTTGACCTCAACCCCATTGAGCACCTTTGGTATGAACTGGAGCAGAGATTGTTAGCCAGGCCTTCTCATTCACCGTAAGTGCCTGACCTCATAAATGCTCCACAGAATGAATGGGCAAATTCCTAACGAAACACTCCAAAATCTTGTGGGGAGCCTTCCCAGAAGAGCGGGGGCTGTCAGCTGCAAAAGAGGGTCCAACTCCATATAAAGAATGTGTTTAGATACAGTGTCATCACAGTCCTTGTTGGTGTAATGATCAAATGCTTTTTTTACATATAGCACAGTGATTCTAAAATGGTGTGGCAAAGCGCACTAGTGTGTCTTGAGACAAGTCTAGGTGTGCCTTGGGAATTTGTACAACCATACTCTATTACTACAACCTTATGAAAAGTACTGTAACCAGGTCTGCCAACAGAGTTAGATCAGCCCCTGAAACACTCAGAGAATGGGCCCTCCGAGGCTGTGATTTACTGATGATATCAGTGTGTGCGTGTGCTGGATCTGTAGCATTGCTGCTAGCATCCTGGCTAAGAGTTCCCTGATTTTGAAGCTGAAAGTGTGGCAAGCTATTTGTGGGTTCAGATGTTGAAATTGTTAATTTGTGCTACATTTAACACTCTAGCTACCAATTTTTGCCACTTCTCTTGATCACATTTAGCCCACTTTTGTTCCTTTTTCCAATTTTTTTTTTGCCAATTGTGGCCAATTTTCGCCTCTTCTTTTCACTTTTAACCCATTTGTCATGTGTTTTTTTTACCCTAATCTGCCACTTGTAATCCCATTTGCTACTTTTTGCCCAATTTTGCCCCATTTTTTGCTATATCATAAAAAATATGTTTGATGCTTTGATAAGACTGTTTATTATTCAGGTTGAATATATTGTTATCATATCTTGACTGAACACCATGGTTTTGCTGACCTCCATGATCCCCATTGGCTGGGATTCTGAAAGTTCTTCCCTTTATCTTCCCTTATGGGTGGCCTTAACTGTAACAATTTAAAGAGTCTATTTCATATCAACATGAATATGCTGTGCCCTGAGATTTTGGCTTAACCTTAGGTGTGCCTTGGGCAACAAAGGTTGAAAACCACTGAAATAGTTTGTCGAACTTTTACTTTTTACTGTTCCCTTATTCAGTTTTCAACCCAGATCAAGTTTCCTTTTCCCTGATTCAGTTTATGTCAAAATCTTTGATTTACCTGAAGTTCCTCATTTTCATTCTGGGAATAAAAGCAGGTCATAGTCATACAAGAAGTCAATTGCCCTTAGTTTAAGAAATCAAAAAATGAAACAACAGTCTTAAATACAAAATATTTGAATTTCAACATGAAAGATCTATCACAATGGACTGTAGAAAGTTAATGATTAATTTTGATTGAATATATTGATTGTTATATAGCCCTGGCTAGGATGTTTCATCTCTGGATTTATCATTAACAACAAGATTTTTAAAAATATACAATAGATTTTAGTGTTAGACTGTGATATTTAACTTGTTTCATGTGGGTCCTAGGCAGGGCTCAGCTTTTCTCAGGGTGCTTTCGCACCAAACAGACACACAGGCTGTCTGTGGTGCTGAAGGCCTCATCCTGTCATAGCTCTGACCTTTCCAGAGGAACAGATGTCTCTGATTTTTGAGGCAAGACTCCAAGGAAGGCCATGAGCGCTCGATTATTTGATGAATTATTGGAGAAATAGCGCAATCTGTGATCAATTAATAAGCAAACACTCCGCTCGCTGTGACAGGCACACTGTGTTGTGAACCATGTTGATTCTGACCCTCTTTTAAATGAGCTGGTTGCTTTTTAATCTCTCCTGTTAAATTTCATCTTCTGCTGTTTAAAAAGTGCAAATTATGTAATTTGGTAACATTATCACATTGATTAAGGTGTTTTTAATACGACATAAGCTTGATCCTGGTAACCAGCGCTTTGAAACAGTGGTTCCCTAAGTCAAGGGTTTTCAAACTTTTAGCCCATGACCCTCAAAATAAAGGTGCCAGAGACTGGGGACCCCCATTGTTCCTGAAGGTGGTTGAACAACCACCATGAACAAGGATAAGAATATGTGCAGACAAGGCCGCCCATAAGGGGGGATAAAGGGGAGAACTTTCTGTCACCCAGTCAAAATGGGGGCCCATGTAGATCAGCAACATCATAGTCCATTGTAAAGTTAAGCTGTGATAAATGTATTTTATATTTAACCTAAATAATAATCACTGATATTAACTCATTGAGTGCCAGCCCTTTTATAAAATGGAAATTGTCTTGTGCCAGTGTTTTTGGCCATTTTGAGTCATCTTTCAAGACCCACAGAATATTTTGTACTATGATTCTGAAAACACCGAATAGCTCAAATGAAAGAAGAATCTCTCTTTTTCATCATGGAAAAAAACATTTTTTGTAGCTTGTTCCATTCTTGATTTATCTGAAGTTGAATAGAGGCTAGTTTCACCAAAAAGACCACTTTTTTTTCTAGAAAGCTGAGAAAAATGCATTTATGTGAAAGAGAGTCTGTCAAGCAGAACAGTGATTTGAATGTTACAATTTTGCCTTCAGTAACATAAAAGACATCTGAAAATTGTATTACAAATGTTATTTTAGTGTAAAATAAATACCAATGCTTCCAGTCACTGTCATGCCATTCACACTCTGGAACTGGACGGCCTCCACATGACCCCCCTATACGCCCACGTCCTCTCCTGCTTGTTGCTGTATGCATCCAGCTGGCGAGAGGCTGCCTTATTTCTCCAACGCACGGGAGGGAACCTTGCGGCATTCTTCAGCCTCTTTGCCGGCAGAGGCAGATCAGTAAAAGCGCCGATCCCTGGATTAGCTGTCGTTAAGTTCAGTGTCGGTTCCAGTGAGTAAGCGATTTCTCAGGCAAAAGTTTAAAGTTTCTTCCTGCGTCTAAGTTAGAACTTTTAGCTTAGATTACCACCGCAACGATCACTCTGCTCTTTGACCCCAGGGTCTCCACCTCTGATGTTTGATCTACCGTCACTTCTGACTGTAGTGTTCCTACTACGTATCCCAGAAGCCCCAAAATTACCCACAGGGAGTGTGAGAGCGCCCCCTTGTGCCAGCCACCGAAAAAACACTGTGACTTATTTATATGTCAATGGCACTCAAGCGTTGTTTTTTAAATGACGTATATATACGTCAATGGGACTCAATGAGTTAAAGAAAAAATGTTTTAATTCATTTGTGCTGCAGTAAATAACCTTCTAAAGAATGTAAATCCCTTTTCTTTAAAACAGAATTAAAATGAGTTAAGGAGGAAAAGGTGGTGAAATGGGATTTTAAAAGCAGCAGAAATGGGTTTGAAGTTGGAAAATTTAGATAAAAGTGGCAAAAAAATAAGCAAAAAACTACAAAAATGGTTTAAAGTGGCAAAAGGGGATTTAAAAGTGTCCAAAATGGGTTTCAATTGGCTGAAACTGGTTGGAAAATTTTGTGAAATGGGATGATAAAGTGGTTTAAATTCATAAAAATGGGATAAACAAATGTGAAATGTGGTTAAATGGGCAATAATGGGCATAAAAAAGGGGTTAAAAGGGGGTTAGTGGCAATAATGGGTCAACAGAGGCAACAACAGGTGGAAAGTGGCAAGAACTGGTTTAGAGGTGATCAACAAAAAGCTGGTGGAAAGGGTTTAAAATGGACAAAAACGGGTTTAAATTTGGCAAAATTGGTGTAAAGTGGCAAAAGTGGGTAAAAAAAGAGGCAAAAATTGCTCCAAATTGTGCATGAAATGATTAAGGATGCAAATAATAGTGGAAAAATGGTGTCAAAAAAGTGGCACAAATAAATGCTTTTAACATTACTTTGATTAAAGATTTAAGAAAAGTTATAAAAAAGGTATTCTTGAGAGATATAGAATCACAGAAGGAGAGCCAAGTGTTGTCTAAGGGCTGTTCGTGTAATCCTCGGGAAAACAATCTGTTATTGTCAGGATTGTTGTATCTATTTTTGGAATTGTTAGATTTGGGGATTGAGACAAGTTTGTCTCTATTGACTTTGCTACGCTAAAGAATGAAGAATGAATGGGAGGATGGGTGAGTGAGTGACTGAGTGAATGAATGGGGGAGTGGGTAAGGGAGGTTTGGGATAGGGAGTGACACGGGAACATTATGGTGATTATAAAAGGAGAGTAAGTGGGGGTAGGACTCAAAAAGCTTCTGCTTCTTCCCACTCCTTTTTTGGACTCATGAAATACTTTGTGGGATGGACTATGAATTGTTTTATCATTGCTTTATTTTTTTGATTGTTCGTTTGTCTGAAATAAATAAATAAAATTACTTTGTTTTTTAGCCAGGGTTGCAAGGTCCACCGGACTTGGGCTTCTTTTTACGTACTGCCGTGGGTAGATTATTTGCCCGCGGGTTGAGTGGACCCATTTTTGATGTCTTGTGTGTGTGTGTGTATCTAATATGCAAAGCAGAATAAACTACTTTATTTACCCTCAAATACTAAATCAACCAGCAGAGAAGCAGGAAAACATTCAGTAGAACATGATACACAACCACTATGCAACACAGCACACACAGACACAACACACCTGCACTTACACAAGCAAATATGTGGTGTAGCAGAGGTTTACTGGCTTATGTTGAATTCAGCGTTGGGCTTAGTTTTGGGATGGTTTTTATCGGCCATTGGGCTAGATTTGTGACCCAGACCTGGCAACCCTGATTTCAGCTTAAATCTAACTAAATGACCATGTTTTTATTTTTCATTAAACTACTTTTCTGCACCTACTTTCATAAAAATTGATAAAATATACTATTTGAAATAAATAAAAAATGTTTTCTTAGTTTGGTCTTAGCGACCCCCTCTCAGTTTCTTGTGACCCCCAAGGGGGTCCCGACCCCATTGTTGAGAACCTCGTACAACCTAACATAAAAAATGCCAAAATATCCCTTTAATGCTGTGCATTATTGTTACATAACAGTGAGTGCCACTGCTGCAGCTTTCACTCCTTAAACTCCTCCAATCTCACCTTGAGTTGATTCATTTTGAATGTTGCCTGTGTGGTTGGGTGTTTTTTTTTCCACCATAAAAACTCATAAAGCAAACAATCCCAGACCTGTGGTAAATATTGTTATAAGTACACCTGCTTACACAAAGCTTCCCTTTTTCAGCACCTTCATTTTGCACAAAACCCTGCAGCCTATTCAGTAAATATCAATATAACTTTACTCCAGTCGCACACAGCCAGCAGGTAAATAGAGGAGGGATTTTTTGTGAAGAACACAGATAGATAATGTGGCTGTAGCTCGAGGGTCAATTATAACCCTCCATCTCAGTGTTTTGGGAGGATGTTTTCGCTGATGGGATTTTAGAGAATTCCATTTTTGGTTCAAATTGTTTATCCAAAGCCGTTATTGTGAAGCAAAATACCTGCAAACGTATCTATTTGTGAAAGCCAGACATTGTTGTTCAGCTTCCTGAAAGGATTTCACCAAATACGAGTGAGCAGTGAATACCTACGTGTGCAGGTATTAAGTCTCTGCTGCCTGCACGTGGATTAATCCTCGGGTTCTGTGTGCACCTAAACTTGTAGGTAAACTAGGAAACTCCTCTTCCTCTTTGTTTAAATTTCCACGTCCTTAGAAGTCATATGCAGCGAACTTTGTTATAAAGAGAAAGTGGGGGGGGGGGCTGTCACCTTGATGTTTCTGCTGCAGTTTTTCATTGAAGCTGGCCTCAGAGGACGCATGCTAAGGAAAACATCATTATGTGGGGAGAAATGTACCAGTAATAAACCCAAATGGCACGGAGAGGTGCAGTTGTCAACCATGATAAATGGCACCTATGCATCCTGAATGTGTTTGGTGCCCTTGCCATGTTGACTCCCTCTCCTGAGGGCGGGCTCTCAACTGCTGGGTTTGGCCCGGAGCTCCAACCTTAACCCCTCCACCCGGGGCTCAGAGCTGACAGGACGGAGGCGGCGCCGAGATTGCCAGGAACCCTGACTCACAATGCTGCTTTTATTCTCGTTCACACTGCGTCTAAGATGCGTTAAAATTGTTGCAAAATAATCTATCCTCAGGAAAGGAATCATGAAGCATGTTGACAGTTCAAAAATTGCATGAAAACATAAAAGGAAAGGCTTGTTTTGTATTAACACTGTTCTCTGGATGCTTTACTTACCTCTCTTTCATTTCAATTTGTCTGACACTAGTCAAGATTGAGTAGCAGTCTATGGAGTCAATTTTACAGCTGCTCGTTGCAATGATGTGATAAAGCAAGGTTTAATAAACGTATCTTTCATTTTGTCACTTAAATGAAGGCACAGGTTCAGTTTTAGAAGGACTTTAAGGTGTCTGTTGTCTGATTACCCTACGTCAGGAGCAAATGTTTGAGTCTTTGGAGATGATCTGCTCCTCTGCTCCTTCCCTCTCCAGCAGTTGAGGATCCAGCATGTTTCTCTAGGGTCACACTGGGACACATTTCCAGTTTGCATAAAAAATACTCTCAATGTAGCTCCAGTTAATTGAAAAAGGATGTAAGTACACGATTGTGCCTGAAATCACACACTTGTTTCTACTCTCTAATCCCTGCATAGGCAGCTCTTTGTAATGAACTCTACATCACAATGGAAAAATATTTTGGCCATCATTTGCTGTCATGTTAGCTGCTGATAATTCAATCCAATTCAGCTTTATTTACATAGCACATTTAAAAAAAACACATTTGACTAAAGTGCTTCCCAGTATAAAAGCAAAACATGAAACAAGAATACATCACTATTAGATAGTAAAATGAATACAAATAGAACATTATACAGTATAGTAAAAGTAAAATCTAAATTCTGTTGGGAGAACACAATCTCATCCTGAATTGAAAGCCAATGAGATTAGATGAGTTTTTTTTAATCAATGACGTAAAATGTTGTGGAGTTTGAGCAGATCTTACATGAAAGGGTAAGCTATTCCACCGCCTTGTTTTGTGCACATCCATGAGCAGCTGATTGGCAGAACTCAGAGCTCTGGCTGGGGTGTGAACATGAAGCAGCTCATATAAATATGATGGTGCCAAACCATGAAGAGCTTTATAAGCTAACAGAAGAATCTTAAATTCAGTCCTGTAGTGGACAGGAAGCCAATGCAGAGAGAGCAACACTGGAGTTATGTGGTCCATCTTCTTTGTGCCGGTTAGGAGGCGAGCAGCCGCATTTTGGCGCTGGACCAAGGAGTGGTCCAAATCCACATTTAGAGAGTTACAATAGTCTAATCTTGAAGAAATAAAAGCATGTATCAGCCTTTCTACATCTTTAAGAGGGAGATAATGACATCAATGACGTTGTTGTTGCATCATTGGGACATGCAGCTGCAGTGGCTGAGGACTGAAGAGAGACAAATCAGATCATTTTTGCCCCTTTTGTCATATTTATGCTGTTTGTGGACATGACGTATGTCGGGTTGACTTAAGGGCGCATTCACTCTAAGCAATCTGCACCGTGCCCCATTTGAGCCTGAAGTCCAGTATATTTGACCAGTGTGAGTGCTTTATTCCACACACTTCCCTTGCCCCAGCACAGAAGGACAAGTTGTGCCAAAGCTTGACACCAATGCAAATGAAGGAGGACCGCTGAGATGTGACATAAACTCGAGATGTTTTGATAAAAGAGAGATAATTTAGGAAAATACTGTATTTACTCTAATAAAGACCAGAAGTCAAACTGTCTGGGCCCTTATTATGACAGAGGTCGTGGGCCACACAAGCAAACAAGGGCTGGCTCCCCTTTAATTGCCAGATATTATAGAAGATTAACATGCTTATTTCTGTGTGTTTTCATTTGAAGAGATTGTCCCATGTGACACTTCTCAGCCAAACTGAGAGCTCGCGAGCAAACCCATGTAAAATATAGGCACACATGGAGAAGCAGTGTGGGAGAGTTTACCGTGAGGCAGTCAGTGAAGGTGAAGATAAACAGCATGTTTCATCAAAAATGGACGCACAACCTTCTGCTGGACTACATCTCATTAGACAAACTCTCCAGCTCCACTGAACAGAACTCAAAACCTCAAGATTCAATATGGCCACTATTCATAAATTCAATGAAGTCATCATAGTACTCCATCAGTGATTTTAGTCCTCTATGCTCAATATCAGCCTACACCCCCACACACACAGGCACACATGCACACACACACCTACGCAAACAATAACTGCTTTTGTTTTGCTATCACATCCACCCACTTTAGCTCACCTGCATGTTAATGCCTTAAAGGGGAAATGAAAAAAAAACAAAACAAAGATCAATAATGACATTTTAAGAAAGCCTCTATTGCCTTTAGAAATAAAAACACCTTTCTTATGATTATCATGATGATGAAGATGATTATGATGATTGTGATTATTATTATTATGATGGTTATAATGGTTATTATGATTATGGTAATTATTGTTATTGTTATTATTATTATTATTATTATTGTTGTTGTTGTTGTTGCTATAATTATTGATCTCTTTTATTTCAATCCCTTATTAATTTAATGATCAATCATATGTGACAATATTCTATTTATTACAAATATTAAAAAGTATATTGTTTATTATTCTTTGTTATTTACGTCATGTTTGCAGCCCATTATAGTAAATATATCTGTTTTTTAAGCACATAATCTGATTTCCACTAATGTTACTGTATTTATTTATTTATTTATTTACCATATAATTATTATTAACCCTCTGGTATCCCTACAAATTGCTGCCTCATTTTCCTCCTAGTGTGCAAAAAATGCACAGTGGGGTTATTACTGTAAATAAAAAAGTTATATTAGTTTATTTTTAATTTTTTTATGTTTTCCTTGTTTCATCAACTTGTGCCATTAACAAAAATACCAGATACTCAATAGCTGTCATATCTTTTAACCCTTTAATCGCCATGTTTGTAATGTACACAAACCAATTTTTTGATGAAAAAAAAACACAAATTGATTTTTTGTCAAGATACTACACTCAAAGTGAATAACTTACTTATAGATGATTGCAGCCTGGCATAATGTCACTGATTAGTAGCAACATTGGTTAAAATGCATTCTTAGTTTTTTTGTAAGGTCAGTTATTCTAAAATACTCATGTTTTTCACCCTTCTGCACAAAAAAGGCACACCTTTAAATCTTGTAATAAATATCTTACATTTCAAAATTGTTTTACTGTTATTGAATTATATTTTTCTCATTTAAGGTCAGCCCTAACCATAAATGTCAAATACTCATTCATTTTAATTTTTTAAACCCTTTAAATGCCATGTTTCATTGATGATGTCGCTGCATTTTTAGATGCAAAATACACAAAAAAGGATTTTTTTGTAAGTTAGTACATGAAAATTAGATAACTTATTTTTTGATTACTGCACAGACACTCACAGACTCACACACTGATCTGCACTTAAAACCTCAGAGAGTTAGTGAGAAGGGGAGCAAAGGCCAGTATAACACTGAAATCTGGTGGAAAAAACATGGGTTTCCTGCCCTCGCCCATATACGGTAAAAGTGATGTCACAGGGTAAATAAAATGGTCAGGGTGCAAATGTAAAGCTCCAACTCTCAAATGAAGCCCAGAAACCAGAAAACGCATGTTTCATGCCTTAATGACGTATAGATCAAAAGAAGTGCTTTGAATGGGTTTCAATGTGCTTTTTTTGCACACCAGGGATATTAACGCTATAAAAACAGGTTAACTTTATTTATTTTAGGCTGATTGTTGTGGCTGGGACAGAATTTTGAAAACTGTGCAAAAATGAACAAAAAATACATTACATGATAATATTAATTGTGAAAGAGGACAAAGTAAAAAAAAAAAAAGTCAACAAAGTGAGCATTTTTGGCACAAGGGGTACCAGAGGGTTAACACAACTAGCTACTAATATTGTTGTTGTTTAGTATTATTTGTGTTCTTCTTATTATTAATATTGTTTATTTTTTCTTTGTCATTAATCTATTTTTATTATTTCATACTGTATTTTTATCAGAAATGTTGTGTTTATTACACTTTAGCTCCCTACAAACACAGTTTCACACTTTCCTTTAGACAAAAACGTTTATGTGACCCCCCTCCACACACACACACACACACACACACACACGTATACACACATTCAAACTGCTGATCAAATATCTCCCAAATGTTCACTATATTTTACACCACCCATATATTGTCATTATCTTGTTTTAATGTTTTGTGTCTCTTGTTCACCTATGTCACTTTTTTCTTCTAAAGTTTTATTTGCACCAATTTAGAAGAAAAAAAGGCAGCACTTTAAAATGTTCTTTTCTCTACATAGCAGTCTTTCTTGTATGTTTTAGTACCGCTGCAGCGATGAATGCTGGTTGTCAAAAATACGAGACAAAGCACACATCTATCAGCAGTAATCCTGACACACGTCTGATCTGGAAACAGAAAATGGACTAAAAGCATAATGGATGATTTCTTTCACATTCAATGATCCACAAAGTTACACTGATTTTAGATTCACTAAAAATCTGTTTACAGACACAGGTCAACCATCACTTTAAAACTCAGATTTAAAATGTTTAAAAGATGACTCAAACATCAATACTCTCACTAAATGAGAAAAAGAGGGAGAGGGGCACAGCTGGTACCTGGTTTAACATTCATTCAGAAACGCTCAGCTAGACTACAAGAAAAAAAAGGAATATTAATGTTTTATTTTATCAATCTAATATTTATTAGGTATGATACAAACCCTGACTCAAAAATATTAATTTTTCGGCTATCACTATTACGGTAACATTATGATTTTTCTGTTGTACTAAAATATGAACAATTACACCCCTCAGTGATAAACAGAAAGCATAAAAAAGCAAAATCTTTGCTTAGTTGAATTCTTTTTGACTCCTACGTGAACAGTTACAGACTTGTATTCTTCTGGCTCTGTTTCTCACTGCCTCTGTGAACTGTTTTAAAGTTTCAGAGTTTCTCTCGTCGTTTATATCCGTTAATTATCGATATATGGCAAATCATTATACAAACGTATCAAAGGTTTTAATAATGTTTAAATTATGCTCGTATTTGCAGAGGTTTTATCATTTAGATCACCCTTAACAAACAAAGAATATAGATATATAGATGGAGTGTTAATCAAACAATGTTCAGACACACCACACACACTGGCTTGCACGAGCGACAGAGACACACAGCTGGAGCGCACACGCACACAAATGGTGCTGATGCACTGATCCTCCATGGAGAGAGAGAAGCTTTAAAGCAGAAGGAGGGAGTTCAGGTCTGAGCTTATCCTCCAACATTCTGAAACATTTTCCCTAAACAGATAGAAGCCTTCAGTCTACATTAACAACACCTCAGTGTGAGTGTGTATCAGTATATGTTTGTTATTTATTTATTCATTTAGCATTTATTTGACATGGACACACAGTGGCATTGATGCGGTGATATTTAATCATTCACAGGTCCCAATGCAACATCAAAGCTCTTGCGGCTGCGTAAAAACCCACGAATGGATGAAAAGACCAGCCTTTTCAGTTATTTTGGAGGGAAATTTGAGCTTTTGTGTGCCGAACGGCCTCTCTGTAAGCCTAAATCATAATGGCTAACAGACAAGCACGGTCAGTGAAGCATTAGTTGTGACACTGATAAATTCAACCAGCCATCATGGCTAGTTAGAGTCATGCTGCTACCCGCCACGGCCGAAATCCACCTGCATTTGGCTAGTTGGCGGGTGTAAATGTCAAGCCCTGGTGACAATAATGCAAAAAATAATAAATCAGAAAGGGGGCGAATACTTTTTCAAAACACCTCCTTCTACGGTGCATACAGTATTACGCACAGGCTGTGCGTAATACTGTATGCCTCTGCCCAGTTGGTTGTTAGTTGAGTTAAAGATTGTAGGCCATAAACTAGGCTGTACAATGGCAGTAGAGTTGGCATATTAAAAGGCAGGCCATAACCAACAACTGGACAAGTAGTTGAAGGGGTTTAGTGTTCAGTAACCCAAAAGTACTCTGACATGTTTCATTTTTCTCAGTAGGTAACAGTAATGTAGTGACTAAGTTCTAAAAGTCATGTCATACCCAGCACTGTTGGTGATGAGGCCTCTTTAAAAAGGTGCTCAGAGACAGTGAGATAAAACCTTCTTGGTAATCTTGTGAGACTAGACACTTTTGCAAGAACCCAGATTCATTTTTGTTTGATTTAGAACATGAATGTTAAATTGTACCCTGTGATCCGTGTGTAAATTTACCCACTTTAACCTGGGCAGTCAGGGTAGCTTCTATTAGGCAGTGTTGATTCAAAGCAGAGCAGCACGGAGGCTCCTAAACAAATACTGAATAAATGAAATGGAAACTGATGTAGTCTGGTGCACTGCTGCGAAATAGAATCCACAAGACGTGTCTCAAGTTCGGGAGGAGGGCATGAAAACAGGAAAATGGATGATTATAGAGAAGGCGAATTACATTAGTGTGTCGAATTAAAGAGACGTCTGGTATATCCAGCTGAGATAGAAGCAAAGAGCCTGAGAGAGAGAGGGGAAATGGCAGAAGATGAATGCAAAAGACGGGGACAAAGACATTGTGTGAGAGAGTGAGAGATGCAGGGGAGGAGGGATGAGAGGAGAGGATAAGCACGATGCTAAAAATACCTCCCACCCTATGAGTTTTTTTTTTTTTTGCCTCTATTGGCACAGACGATGAGCGCTGGAATAAAGCTGTGAGATTGTTATTGTTATTTTATTATTCCCTGTGTTTTGTGTTGGGCTGATACAGTGTTTCACAGTAGGGAATAAAGGCTTCAGTGCGCTGCTGGCTACTGGAAATGAACAGACGCAAACAACCGACCCAGTGGGAGCTAATGAAGAAAACAATAACATTAAAAAAAATTATTAGATAGGTTGTCACGACAAAACTAGTCAAAGTCACTTATACCTGAGTGGACATTGCTTATTTTTTATTTAGCCTATTGTTGATTTATCAGCTGCAGGGCTGTAAACTTGCAGTGATGTTTTTTTTTTTTTTAATCTTTCTATCCGAGGCTGGACAGACTTGTTTTCTCATCTCTTGGGGACCAAAACTGAAAAAAAAAAAAAAAAAAGTGACAAGTCCTCAAAATATTCACATATTTACAAAAAAAAGTCCTTGCACTTTTTATGTCTTGGTGATTTCTGAGTCAGTTCCTGTCTGCAGAGACACAGAGAGCCACATCACAGCCTCTCTGTTATGATACAGTCAGGCCATCTCCACCTTGATCTGCGCAGTCATAGATGCACATTTTGACAAAGCATGATGCGGTGACAGAACAGCCTGCCATTGGTTGTCGCAGCATTGTGGGACACAATATGGCGGTTAGCATGCAAAGCTAACCAACAGGATTGAGATGACAGATCTGGGGAAGGCTGCAAAGAAATTTATGCTGCACTAAAGGTTCCCAAGAGCACAGTGGACTCTCTCAAATGGAGGAAGTCTGGCACAACCAGGACCCTTCCCAGAGCTGGTTGTCTAGGAAGCCTGCAGTGCAGTTTAAGGTTTTGCACTGAGGAGAGACTTCTGTGTAGAAGTCAGCCCTGTGATTGACTGGTGACCAGCCCAGGGTGTACCTCACCTCTCACCCAATGACAGCTGGGATAGGCTCCAGCCCCCCAGCAGGATAAGTAGTATTGAAGATGGATGGAGGGATAATCAAGCAAATTTAGCAATGCTTTGACCTGTGGTTTAAACACATGCATGTTTTTTTTCTCATTTTGCTCTCAATTTTAGTTTTGATGATGAAAATCACCATTTTCCAAAATAATGTGTGCCCCTAAAAAATTTCAGGCTGGACATGTTCTGCTCACTGACTGGGTGCCATGACCCCCTGATGTAAACTCTAATGTTTCACTGTCAAGCCTGAGTCCTCGGTGTGTAGTTTGCCTGTGGTGGAGGTGTGTGGAGTACAGATCCTCTCTTTATCCTGTCTTTTCAATAAATACAGGGGAAAAAGAAAACGGCTCCCATCCTTCGACGAACGCAGGCCTATTGGCGGTGTGGGAAGAACCCATGTCAGCAGCTGATGTTTATCTGTTTTGTCTCAGACTGGCAAATGTAATACCTAACTGCTGAGTCAGAGGACGGGTTTTTATTGGGCTGAGGAAGTCAGCTGCCGGACAAAGTCTGATCTGTTTTCATGGTCAAGCATGAGAGAAATTCTTGGACATGTGGGAGTCTTGCAGCAAAAGAAGTGATGAAAAAAGCAAACATCCCAATCAACCACTGGCCATCGGCTAAGTTGCTATTTCAAACAATGGTATCAGTACTGGCCTTGATTTTCACAATCTCTTTTAAAAATATTTGCAGGCTTGGGGATACACAGGATTCATACTGGTTAAATGCCTCTGAATGTAAAAGAGATGGTGTAATGAAGAACATAAACCCCAAAGCAAGCATTTAATCCTCAAAATTTCCTTTCATTTTAAGGCAAAATCCCTGCATTTGAAAATATTCCACAAGAGCACAGACCCCCAGGATTTTATTTGAGATTTCTTCCTGCTTTCGGCGTGCGGCGCTCCCTCCCATCATCCCCGAGGCAGAACATACATAAAGCATGATGTGCTCAGCCTTGAAACGCTCTGACACAGGCTGTAGCGGTGCTGAGAAGGAAATACACGGTGAGATATACAGGACATGACAGCAATATTTCCACTCTGTTGTGCAGACGGTGAATCAGTAGAATCTACAGAAAGTATTTACAGGTGGTTAAAACACAGAGCAGGTTATGAAATATTTTGCTCCTGCTGTCTGATGGTTTATTCAGTTTTAGAGAGCTACTGTCTGCCACCCAAGGTCTAAAAAATCATGCATAGTTTTCTCATATCATCAGTGAAGTCGCTTTTGACTAACACACTTTTCATATTATGAACATGTTTTTGTGTCTCTGTAAAGGTGATAGTATTCTTGATCAGGATGCCTGAAATGCTTTTATACTGCTGAATGTGTCTGAGGTTATTAATAGACCTGTCAGCATTAATGCATTAATTGCAATTAATGAAGGTCTGTAATCCAAGCATTATTCTTGTTAATGCTTTATTGTCCCTTTAAACACACTTTGGCAAAGTCTTCCTGCAGCCACAGTGGTGTCAAATACGTCCACCACTGCTTTTTAAAGTCTCATTTCACCTTAAAATACTCACAGACAGCTCAGTGGAAAAGACAAAAGTCATCTGCACCTCGTGTTTTCAACAATTTCACTGTTATACCGTTCCCTATTTCCCTTATAATCCATTGCAAGTTCCTTTTTTGTGGTTTAGTTGGTGTTATAACCTTAATCCACCCAAAGTTCAGTATTTTCTTTCAAAGTAAAAGCATAATGCTTAAATACATGGCCAAATCTTCTCTGCCAATGCCAATCAGCTGATTTTGATGTTGCTATTGACTCTTGTTTTGAGTTTCTTCTGCCCCCAGGTGCTGACAGTCAGGTGCCTGATTGTCATCATTAGCTTTGTTTACATGGACCACTTGTAATCGGAATAAATGCCTGATCTCAATAAAACTCTTCATTCAGAATAAAATTCTCCAATCAGGCTCAGTAGGAAAGAAATTTCATTTGGAACGAGAGGGGTGGTTTATGTCGTTTGGATCAGCGTCCATAAAAACTCTCAGATGGATTATCTCTCCCTGTCTGGGGTGATTTTTGTCTTACTGCACATGTCTGTCCCTGAAACATGGCAGAAGCAAAACCAAACTGGTCTGTTGCAGAGACAGCTTAAATTACTCCAACCTTTAGAAGACCTCAGAATTGTTGATCAGATAATTTACAGTACAGACTCAAGATAGTAGAACAATCCAATATCTTTGTGTGGTGAGGAGAAGAACAACAAGTGAGTGATGGCAGTTTGTTTACGGCGAAGGCAAAGAAGAATTTCTTCTTCATGGCAGATTTTCAGTAGATTTGACCAGTGGGTCAGAGCAGTGTTATTCAGCATCAAATGCATGATGTTTGAGCACACACATCTTTTAGCGTCCATGTAAAAAGAGAAGTTTACGGGTGAATCCCATTTCTTCCCCTTAGCCCTTATCTTAGCCCTACTCCTTGGTTTTCACGTCAGATGAAGTGGTGTCCCAAGTCTCTTTGAATCGAGGGGTAGGGCTAAGGGCCAAGGGCTACATAGCCCTTGAAACGAAGATTTTTCAGGACCACACTTGAAACCAAGGGGTATGATGAATTTCCCCTCCATGCACTGCGTTCAATTGCGAAATGGCACAACAGATCACGATGGAGGCGCATAAATGAAAAAATATTTTCGGAAAAATGGTTATAGAAAAGCCAACAATTTTATTTTCTCATACATTCAATCTTTAGCCACTGAGGATTGAAGTTTAATGTATTTTTGGTGTCCACACATGTAAACGAGGGTTGTTAATTGTATAAATAAGTGGAGAAGATCGATGCAGTATGAACAAGATGGTCCAAGTTTTATAGTCACCTCCGATGACGCAGCTGTTTATCGGCAATGTGTGATGATGAACTGCATGTTATGTTTTTCTTTAAAACATGAAAGATACATGGGTCTGTTGAACTTTACTTTTGAATATCTCTGTGTAAACACATACAGCCAGTGCCGTCTTCTTCTACTACTCACTCGCATTATCTAATATTGACAATATAATTAGCTCACAGGTCTAAACATTACCTTGGCGCCGCCTAGTGGCTTGGCATATTAACTACTCCTATCACTATACTGCAATCAAGTAGCGTCTCGTTTCTTAAGGGAAGGATTTCACCCCTTCATTACCACTCTGTTTCAAGGGGCAAGGGAAAAGGGGTAGACGAAGGGGAAGGGCTAAGGGGTAGATATGGGATTCACCCTAAATCTCCAATCAGAATAATTTTAACTGGATTGTGAAAAAAATGCTCATGTAACCACAGCTAGTGTCATCACTGCAATCCCAAATCTCCAAAGTCTAAGACGAACTCTATCCTCCAAGATGACAATGCACGCCCCCACAGAGCGGGGTTCATCAGAGACTACCTCCAGATTTTGGGAGTAGAGAGGATGAAATGGCCTGCTAGCAGTCCTGACCTCAACTCCATTGAACACTTGTGGGATCAGCTCAGGCGTGCTGCTCATGCCAGAGGGACCAACACAACCACGTTGGCTGGCTTGCAACAAATGCTGGTTGAAGAATTGGATGCCATACCACAGTAGTGTGTGACCAGGGAGGTGACCAGCATGAGGAGGAGGTACCAGGCTGTTGCGGCTGTGGATGCTTCTTCCACACACTACTGAGGCTCCTGTCTGTTTATAACTCAAGTGATATTGTAATTATGATCGTGCAAATCATAACTCAATCCACCAAACATGAGACATGGGCAGAATAAGCTGTTTGGCATTGGCAGAGAAGAATTTGCGAATTTTTCATGAGTGCAACCCACATACTCAGCTCTGCTGCTCATCCCACAAATGCATGTTCCTTACAAATGTGGCACCATTTAAAAGGAAAATAAACAAGCTTTCCAATGGTATAAGATTTATTGCTAAGAAGCATTGTTACAACAAAGAAATAATCTGCCAAACACAAAATTTCCTTTCTTTTTGTACTAGGTTTGGAACATGAAGACTCACAGCAAGTGACATGCAGTTACTATGACAGGAAGATCGGCATATCGGACCACAAATGAAGCACTGCTTCGGTTTATGTCATGTTTAGTGGGTTGGAGGATATTCTGTTTAATCAAATATATGTATAAAAATACTAAAAAAGTTTTTTTTTCTCTTTCCAATATGTCGCCTTTAAAGGGGGGTGAAGTACATATTCAGTCCAAATTAGCTTTTGCAGATCAATAAAAGCAGTCATTTTTACAGTAAAATAAAGAACTGCTTTACTTTCTGTGTTATTAAGGTCTGCACTGTCTTTCCTTAAAGAAGTCAGCAGGATACTTAGCACAGCAGCTAAATGAGTATGTAAGAAATCTCACAAGCGATGCCCGAATGCAAAGGAGCGACCAGATGTTGCTAATAAGAACTTCCACTTAGATTAGGCAGACTTCATAGTTTCTCTAAGCATGCAGACTGAGACACAGAACTCTTCTACTCAACACATTGTTGTCAAAGGGCAGTAACACTGAAAGAACAGAGAGTGAATGTGAAGTCAGGAGGTGTGACGCTGCCAGACTCCAAGCACAGCCAACAACAAACAGCTCAGATGGTTAACTTAAGAGAGAAAACACTTTTATTGTGCTGAATAAACTCGCTGTAACAACAACAAGGCAGAGGGAAAGGAAGAACAACTTAGGTCCCAGGCTTTTTTCCAGAGCAAAATCACCGCTATGCAGCAGAATCATTGAAGCAGCATCAGAGGGCTCTGACATCGATTACCAACAACAAGAATATCACGTCCTGCTGGTGGATAAAGGAGGCTGCTCTGTTGTGCTCCACAAAGCAAGACGTTACATTCAGTTAAGTGACTGATTCCTGAGCGATTCACATGGAACAGCAAAGAAAATATCACTGTAGCTCCTACTGGAAGGAGGATTTAAAGATGTTTTACAACAGCTGGAGTGGGGTATTGATTAGAGCTAATGCTCTTATTCACCATATTCACACAGTGGACATTATCCTCTGTGTCTGGGTCGAGGAGAGGAGAGGAATCACTGTAATAATGTCTCACTGATGGGTCCCAGGTTTGGAAATTATGAAAAAGTGGGGAAGAAATTGTTATGACTGCAGTTTATCATTTAATCAGCAACCACTAAGGAAATATTAAATGGAAATCTGGAGCTCCATTAGGCCTTATTTCTCAGTAAGACAGCGGCTAATGTTAGCGTTCATCCACTTACTAGGAAACATGACAAAACATGACTGTGAAAACGTGTTTGCCCCCTTCCTGATTTCTTTCATTTTGTTGCATATCTGTCACATTTAAATGTTTCAGATCTGAATCAAACTGTTTAGACAAAGAGTAAATGCAAAACACAGTTTTTAAATGGTGATTTATTTCTCCCGTAAACCTAAAAACTGGTTGCTCCACCCTTTGCACCAACAACTACAAGCAAACGTTTGTGACAACTAGTAATGAGTCTTTCACATTGCTGTGGAGGAATTTTGGGCCACTCTTCTTTGCTATGTGAGGGCTGATGGTAACAGTACTTCCACTTCCCTTCACTCTGCTCCTCTAAAAAACAACACTTTTTACCCTAAAGATCTATAGTTTGAAAACTTCACGTGTCCACAATGGTTCTGAGACACTTCTGTCACCATGAAATTAACAAGACCTCTCGAGTAACTACTGTTAAAGGTTTTCTCTATATGTGGATAATGGCTCTCACTGTGGCCGGAGCCCCAAAGCTTTAGATATAGCTTTGTAACTTTATTCATACTGATAAATTTCAATGAGTTTGTTTCTCGTCTGTTTTTGAATTTCTTCAGATGGCGCCATGATGTGTTCCTTTCTGAGATCTTGAGGCCTATTTCAGAAGCATTTGCCCCCTCCCCCCACACACACAAACACAGAAAAAAGAGGGGGCAAGGGTTACTTTTCCACATAGGGCCAGGTAAGTAAAGGTGCCTTTTTCCCTTAATGAATGAAATCATCATTTAAATCTACATTTCCATATCTACTTGGGTTAATTTTGTCTAATATTAAAGGGGACATATTTAACCCCCCCCCCCCCACCTTTCAGAAAATGTGTGCTAAAACAAGCCGTTCTCACATTTTCCCCTGATGATGTCATGTGGGGAGTTAGCATCACCTCCAGGTTTGGTTGGCCCTCTCTGCTTGGAAGAAAGTTTCACCCTCCTCTCCTGATCTCCCTCTTAGCTGCCAGCTGAGAGGAAGATCAGGAGAGCCACATCCATTAAGCCAAATCTATTCTTGAGATAGGCGGAGTCAGACAGCTCAGTAACATTTAAAGCCACAGACATAGAAACAGCTAGTTCTGAGCACGGCTGAAACAGAGGGGTTTATTAGACAGGCAAAAATCCTATACTGGAGTGTTTTTTCAGCAACAGACTTCACAGGCATGTTTTGGGGTCCTCTGAAACCAATATAAACTTGCCTAAAAAGGGTAAAATATGTCCCCTTTAAAATTTGTTTGTTAGTCTGAAACATGTAAGTGTGACATATATGTAAAATATGTGAGTTAAAAATCTGTGAGAATATTATAAATGAACACAGTTTCAGAGTTTAAACAAGAAATAGATGAAAACGTGTTTTCTTCATATTTTATGTAACATGTTCTGTGTACTATTAATCCATTATTCTCACAACACATCCTGCTAAGAAAGTAGGCCATAAGAAAACAGGTTACTACAGCACAACACAAAGGAAATCAGACTGCAGCCAGGATCAGGTACTTGCCCTGCTTGACCTTACCTGAACACATCCTACTTCAAATACAAGGTGAGTTTCCACAGACTGAACAAACATAGGCTGAACTCAGAGTCATCCATTGTTTCCTCTGAGCACAGCCTCATGGAGAAAAAGAAACAGGAGTTTTGAACCATCTCTGGGGAGCTTCGGCCTTTGGTGAAGATGCTGTATGTGGAGGTCGAGATACAAATCCAGGAAGGGCAAGTGTTCATGGGAAAGATGAAGTGAGAGAGCGGTAGCATGAATCGTGAGGACAGGTTGTTTCATATGTGACCAGGCAAACACAAAAGCCTTCACAGAAAGCAGCCGTCTTGTTTGTTTTTCTGCGCTTTGCACAGTCAGGGGGAATCAAAGAGAAGAGGAGTGAGGGATGTCAGGTATGACAATCCGGTGTTTCTGACCTTGGACTGTGGGGAAGGGGAGGGGGAGGTGTGTGGCGGTAGAAGGGTGGTTGATCCATGAAGCCACTTATAAGCTAATTGCTGTTCTGTCATCTTTTCTGGAGTGATATTATGATGTATATCATTTAAAAGCTGCCAGGTGACCTGAATGAGTCATGTATTAGAACCATAAGACAATGAGGTCAAAGAGAGGAAGCAGTGGAGCCACTCGCTTTTATCATGCATGTCTTTTTCTATGAAAATTTAATTGTGAGAACAGCAGATCCTGTATTTATTTCTTTGCCGTTTTGCTTCTCTTTTCTCTTCCGGTGTTGCAGTCATACCAAGCTCATTCACCAACATCATGATGCACAAACATTTGAAGTATTTACGACTGGTCGAGTGTAACCATTTACAGTTATAATATAGGATTATTGGTGACAGGTTTCCATTGTATTTAAAAGTGTTTTAAAAAATCAGAATAATACACTAATTTTACGTTCTTTATTTAAAATCCTGCAGGTAAAACTACAATATGTGCAACCCCAATTCTGAAAAAGCTGGGTCACTGTGTCAAATGCAAATAAAACCAATGCAATAATTTGCAAATGTCTATCAAATGTTGAAACTGAGACATTTCACTTCTTAATATCATGGAGAATGTTTTCCATCATAATTAAGATGGAGGGGCGCAGGTGGCTAAGTGGTTTAAGGCGCGCCCCACATACGTGGATTACCTGGGTTCGAATCTGGCCTGGGGCCCTTTGCTGCATGTCTCTCCCCTACTCTTGTCCCTGTTTCTGTCTCTATCCACTGTCCTCCTCTATCAAATAAAGGTACAAAAATGCCCAAAATGAATCTTCAGTAATTGAGATGGAGGAATGATGATGGTTTCTGTAGAACAACATAAAGCTCATTTATAATAATCAACCCTGAATATACATTCACCAGCCACTTTATTAGGTACACCTGTACAACTACTTGCTAACACAAATAACTAATCAGCCAATCACATGGCAGCAACTCAATGCATTTAGGCATGTAGACTTGGTTAACAACTTGCTGAAGTTAAAACTGAGCATCAGAATGGGGAATAAAGGGAATTTAAGTGACTTTGTGGCATAGGTGTTGGTGCAAGATGGGCTGGTCTGAGTATTTCAGGAACTGCTGATCTACTGAACCATCTCTAGAGTTTACAGAGAATGTTCTGAAAGAGGGAAAATATCCAGTAAGAAAATGCCTTGTTGATGTCGGAGGTCAGAGGAGAATGGGCAGACTGATTGGAGATGACAGAAAGGCAACAGTAACTTAAATAAGCACTTGTTACAACCAGTGTGTGCAGAATACCATCTCTGAATACACAACATGTGGAATCTTGAAGCAGATGAGCTACAGCAGAAGAAGATCTCACCAGGTACCACTCCTGTCAACTAAGAACAGGAAACTGAGTCTCGATTTCAGCTGCAACATTCAGATGGTAGGGTCAGAATTTGGGGAAAACAGCCTTGTATCAACAGTTTAGGCTGCTGGTGGTGTAATGGTGTTGGGGATATTTTCTTGGCACACTTTGGCCCCCTTAGTACCAATTGGACCTACCTGAGTATTGTTTCTGACCATGTCCATCCCTTTATGACCACAGTGTATCCATCTTCTGATGGCGACTTCCAGCAGGATAATGCACTATGTCACAAATCATCTCAAACTAGTTTCTTGAACATCACAATGAGTTCACTGTACTCCAATGGCCTCCACAGTCACCGGATCTCAATCCAACTGAGCACCTTTGGGATGTAGTAGAACAGGAGACTTACATTATGGATGTGCGGCCCACAAATCTGCAGCAACTGTGTGATGCTTTCATGTCAGTATGGACCAAAATCTCTGAGGAATGTTTCCAACACCTTGTTGAAACTATGCCATGAAAAATTAAGGCTGTTCTGAAGGCAAAAGGGAGTCCAACCCAGTACTAGCAAGGTGTACCTAATAAAGTGGCCAGTGAGTGTATTTTCTCATTATTCTCCACACTAAAGTCACTAAAGGGACAAAATCAACCTGTTATCTTCTCCTTAACGGCCCAAGTTCAACACCTTCTGTCGTGTTTGTGAGTGAGTCACTGGTTTGACAAGGTGAGATCCCATTTGATTAGCTATTAAATCTATCCCAACCAAATCTGATCAACCACATGAAGCAGTTCTTTCTAAAACTAGATATATATGTTTTATTGTTTTAACCTAAAGAAACACTTGTTTCTAGGTGATGCCTAATGGTGACGGTGATGGTGTTTTTAGCATGTGATAATGAGGTTCTATAGAAGTAGTTTAAACGCCCATTATTTAGGGACTTCCTGCCCATTTTTAACACAGTGCTATTTTTAGCCTGAATCCAGCCTGATGTGTGATATTGTGTTAGCGAGAATCTTCCTCTTCTCGCCTGCGTCCTTGAGTGAAACCTAACCAGCTGCAAAAAGCCTCAGCCAGTTCAGATCAGTAACATATAACAGATCACACATTCTCACATTAGAAAGCTGCTTGAGCAGCTGATGAAAAGCTGTAACGATCGGGCGGAGTCTCTCGAGGAGCGCAGAGCGCTGTATGGACCTGAACCTGGCTCATAATCGGTCACACTGCTATAATTTTATTTCTATTTATATGTGTGATCTGTAAATCAAACCAAGCCTTCATAGATCTTAGAGTAAGACATAAACACTTGTTGAAAAGCAGATCTAATATGTAACGCTGTCTGCTGTTTCTTTGTGCATTTATAGTGCCTATAGAAAGTATTTACCTTGATGAATGTTTAACTTTGAAGAGTTTTTTATGTCAGTAAAACCAAATTATATTGACAATGACTGATTTATAAAATCAATAAAGAGTAAAAGTGAAAATTAATTTATACAAAAGTAAAAACAATCAAATAATTAAAGCTGCAAGCAGCGACAATGGGCCCTTGCAACCCGTTGCATGTCGAGGTGTTACGCAAAAGTGGATATGTAGCAACTGTTGCATGCCAGCAACAAGGCGCGCTGCACCCATGGGTTATGTGAGCTCTGCAACACTCACACATCATGATACCCGTCATTAATTTCCAGAGCTTACCAGTGGGAAGCTAATCATTGGGAAGGAGGCATGCACCCTGAAAATTTTGAATGCTGCTCCAAATTATGAACAAATCACTGTATTGCCAATTGAACAGCTCCTCTTTCTGCTCTGCTTGGCTCAGCCACTGTTTCTCTATCTCTCTCTCCTGCATGCTTGCAGCCTCACTCCCTCTCCTTCGTGTGCACGTGTCCACAGGAGAAAAATGACCGAGTGGCTAAAAGCATTAACTGAATCTCCAATCATTGGTGATGAAGATCGACCAAAGGAGCAAAGAGAGAGCTCAAGATGTGTACAAGTTGGTTTCATCACTTTCGTCAATGCTTTTAAATCAAGGTTGAAGACACATCTGTTCACTGCTGCCTTTGACTAAAAAAAGTTTTACTTTTCAAATGTTTCATTTTTGTAGCTTTTACTTTAATATCTGTTTTTATCTTTATTGTTTTTTTTTTTTTAACTTTTTATGTGTGTTTTTATCTTTTTTGGATTTTATCTGCTATTTTACATATAAAGTTCAGACAAATGGCACTAGGGATGTGTCTATCTTGTGTGGGTCTTATTTGCTGTTTTTAATCACATTTTACATGCTTCGTTTAAAATGTTTTCACTGTGTTTCTTTTTCCCTTTGTCAATGTATTTTAATGAACTGTGTGAAGCACTTTGAATTGCCTTGTTGCTGAAATGTGCTATACAAATAAACTTGCCTTGCCTTGCTTTGCCTTAAATCTATTAATATCTCCTCTCAAGTAGCAGCAGAGATTGTCGATTGTAGAGATGTTCTACTCTACTCTAGTATGAATATGGTCTTCAGCAGCAAAGATCATCGCTCATGGAGATGTGCAACTCAAGATGTGAAAACAGTCTCCAGCAGCAAAGATTGTGGATCGTAGAGATGTTCTACTCTACTCTAGTATGAATATGGTCTTCAGCAGCAAAGATCATCGCTCATGGAGATGTGCAACTCAAGATGTGAAAATGGTCTTCAGCAGCAAAGATTGTGGATCGTAGAGATGTTCTACTCCAGATGTGAAGTCCTCAGAGAAAGTGCAGCTAGCTTTAGCCTGTGTGCTAACTCAGTTGGACAGGTAACTGCCATGGAGTCTTGAGGTTGTTGGTTCAAATCTGTGGATTTTTGAAGCTGCTGGTGTAAATTGCTGACTCAGGAGTAAGGAGGACTGCCATAGAGTTGGATGGTGGGGGGTGTTTGTCCCTTGTGCATTTTTAAGTCCAGTCCCCAAAAGCAGAGATCAGATCCTCTGAGAAACATGACCAGGTGTGTGTCTCAGTAGATTAGTGGAAAAGCCAACTGACTGTGAATCAGGAGTTCACAGGTTCAAATCTTACCATGGGCTATTTTAAAAGTCTGAGTCCAGATATAGACTTCAGAAGACCTGGACAGACCAGGCCGTTCAAATCTAACCAATATCTTTAAGTATTCAAGATTGGAGTCCAAATCAAGAAGGAAAAGCCCCTCTGAGGCTCTGCTGTATGTCTGGCTCTGTAGCCTAAAGAGATCATGAACTGACTCAGAGTCTGGAGGTTCCAGGTTCAACTCCCATCTTGGTCTCAGTAAATTTTAAAGCCACTGCCTGAACAAAGAGGATAAATACGCCAGGAGAAGAGCTGATAGCGTGAAAGGTATGGCAGCGGTGGCACAGAGGACTGGACTAGACCAGTTCTGCAGGGGATGCTGGGGTTCAAACCCCACTGTGGCTGGTACCTGGATCAAGGCATGCCTGAAGGGGAAGGGGGGGCGCAGCACGACGCCCCCCCTGGGGAGCCGTCAGAGATGTAAGTAGGGGGTTATGCAACAAAAACGTAGACACAGCAGGAGTTTTACAGGATGGAGTCTTTATTTGCATGCATGGATGATCACTGAGCCCCTCATGGGGACTTCGTCTCCTCCACTGTAGAAACAGGAAATACTTACCATGGCCTCCTCCAGGGTCAGGGTAGCAAAGTATTATTTATTTTGAAAGGGCATTTGAACGTACGCAAATCAAGAAAACGGACAACTTCACTCGTTTTTTTATTTGTGTCCAGAATCGAAAAATGAGTGAAGCTGTCCGTTTTCTTGATTTGCGTACGTTCAAATGCCCTTTCAAAATAAATAATACTTTGCTACCCTGACCCTCCAGGCCCTTCAGGTCCTGTCTGGCCTGCTCCCTCTGCTCATTCAGCAGCCTGCAAACAGAAACCACATGAACTCACATTCCACATAAATAAACATACGGATGAGTCCTTTACTCACATGAGATGTGCAGCTTGGCGTCCTTCTCCTGCTCTTCAGTCTTCAGTTTGTCGTAGTTTGACATCAGCCTCTCCTGCTCCAGCAGCAGACCCTGGTTCAGGCTGAGAGGAGACGTTCGTTAAGCTCTGATTGGGTGCTTTTTAATGGCAGAGTAACTGTCTAGAGAAATGTCAACAAACCACATCAACATTTTGTTCATCTGGTTTCTGGAAATTTCTCCGAACAGTTATTTAGCTTCAAAAATGGTACAAAGCAGAACATTTCTGAAATGATAGACCTTTACATCAGTGGCTCCCAACCTTTTTTCAATCTCTGAGAAATTTAACATAATTTTTAACTGTTTATTGACTAAATCCTAACAGGCCTGCATAAACAAGTTCTTCATAAATATCTGCATATAAACTATCCATCATTACAACGGCATTTAGAGCCACCATAAGAATACCAAAATGAGAAGGTTCAGTCAATTTTTAAGGAAAATCTCAAACATTTCTAATTTAACGAGTCATACATTTACCAGAAAAAGAAAACTGGAAATTTATGTCAACTAAAAGGTAGAATTTTTTGTCATTATAAAACCCAAAAGAGCCGTGGAAAAAGAAAATGACAAGAGAAGAAGCTGTTTTCCTTCCATAAGTCCTACAGTTGATCGCCTAATCAGTATTAGTAGGATTGATCAGTGAGGAAATGACCCAAGAATGATCACATTATCATTATTCCCCAGACTCTGAAGAGACATTTCTGTTCACTGTTTTCAGTTTGGATCATTGTAAATTCACTAGTTTACAATGTTCAATTCTGACATTACACACTTAAAATTTTAAAGTGCATGATGTAATAACAGGACTTTTGAACTAGAAAATTCTGAGTTCAGGTTCTTGAAAAAATACGACTTTATCATCTCAAAAATGTACTTTTAAATGTCACCTTTTACCAAGAAATGTACAGATCCTCTTTATTTTGTTCGACCTTTTAGAGGGCTCTAATACTTCCTCTTACATTTTCAATCATGACTCTATAAATAAAAGTTCATTATAGGCGCCCCCCCCCAAGGGTGCCTGGACTCCAGGTAGGGAACCTTCACATGACAACAATGTGACAGGTAGACTTTTAGAGCCAGTGTAAAGCCAGACTACAGTCGTATGCAGCTAAAAGTTCCTGACTCAGTAAAGAGGAGTAGTACAAGGATTTTATGAGGATCACACACAGTAGACAGTTATAATGACTGTCACTACTTTGGTTTGAAAAAACAATTAAAAAAAAACAAACTTTAGGATCATTTAAACAGCATAAAGTGGTTCAGTGAGAACCAATCAAATCTGTGGAAATATCCTAGATCTAAAAAACATCAAACATGAATAGGTTTGTTGATTTTTTAACTGCTTCATTCGTCTCTGTGGACTTGAAGTCAAAATTTTAGGCCCAGTTTAGACAGTTTTAGACTAAATTCCAGATCCAATTCAAGTCTTGTCACAAACAGTTATTAGTCTAAATAAGTAAAACTCAACATGTGGCTTCATTGGGATGGTTTTGGCTCGTTTATGTCTTCATTTCAATTATTTTTCCCCAGAAAACCTTAAAAAACCTTCACCTCAGGAATGATCCATATCAAGTAACATTAATCAGTTTGTTTCCCAGTCTTATACAGGAGGCTTTATTTGTCAACCTTTATTTTTTCTTTTAGTTTTTTTCATTACCCTTATTTCTAATTCTTCTCCCCTTTTTCCCTTTTTGACACTTTTAATCCATTTTTGCCTCTTTTAGCCCATTTGTGCCATTTTTTCTTGGCAGTTTTGTAGTTTTTGCCACTTTCATCCTGCTTTTCCCCTTTTTAGTAATTTTTTGGCCACGTTTCACCCAATTTAAGCTGCTTTTTGACATTAAATGACACTTTTTATGTTTTTGTCACTCTTTGCAGCATTTTGCCCATTTTGTCACTTTTCACCAAAATTGGCCACATTTTTGCCACTTTTTGACTATTTAACTCAATTTTCACAATTTTTATACCAAATTTTGTCGCTTTTTACAATTTAAGTCACATAATTTTTTAGCCTATTTTGCCACTTTTTGCCCCTTTCAGTCACTTTTCATCATTATTTTACCACATTTTTGCCACTTTCTGACCATTTTTATCATCTGTAACTCCTTTTTTATGTCACTTTTTAACCATCGTTGCTACTGTTCACATAGTTTTTGCTATTTAATGCCTGTTTTTTAACTATTCACCATTTTTTTGCTGCTTCTAGTCGTTTTAGTCACTTTTCATTCATTTTTGCATCTTTTTGCCCATTTTAGTCACTTTTCCCTATTTTTACCACATTTTTGCATCTTTTTCACCAATGTACTTACTTTTATCTATTTTTTACCGCATTTTTGCTGCTTTCTGACCGTTTTTTTTCATCTGTAACACCTTTATTGTGTCACTTCTCACCTATTTTTTACCATTAAATTCCAATTTTGAACCTTCTCACCAATTTTTTTTTGCTGCTTTCTGACCTTTTCAGTCACTTTTCACTTTTTCTACCACATTTTTGCTGCTTTTTGACCATTTCAGTCAATTTTTATTAATTTAGCTACACTTTTGCCACTTTCTGACCATTTTTATTATCTGTAACTCATTTTTTAATGTCACTTCTCACCCAGTTTTTTCCACTTTACACCTGTTTTTTTTTGCCAATTTTGCACATTTTCACCATTTTTTGCAGCTTTTGGTCATTTTAATCACTATTAATTCATTTTTACCATATTTCTGCATCTTTTTAACCATTTTAGTCACCATCTACTATTTTTTAACCACATTTTTTTCAGCTTTTTGCCATTGTAGTCATTTTTCACTATTTTATACCACATTTTTGCAGCTTTTTGACCATTTTAGTCACTTTTCATTAATTTTTACCACATTTTTGCTGCTTTTTGCCCTTTTTCGTCACTTGTTACTATTTTTTTACCACATTTTTGCGGCTCCTGACTATTTTTATCATCCGTAACTCCTTTTTTTTACATCGCTTTTCCCCCATTTTTTGCCACTTGTCACCTAGTTGTTGCCATTTAAGGCCTATTTTTCGCCTTTTCACTAATTCTGTTTCCACTTTTTGGCCATTTCAGTCACTTTTCACTATTTTTAGTACATTTTCTGCTGCTTTCTGACCACTTTTGTTATCTGTAACTCCTTTTTTGACACTTTTCACACAGTTTTTCCCCTTCTATTCCAATTTTGAACCTTTATACCATTTTTTCCTGCTTTTTGACCATTTATGTCCCTCTTAATCCATTTTTGCCACTTTTCATCACTTTAAATGTGGCTATTGCAAAGGTATTTTTCAACAGTTTGGCTCTTTGGTTGAGCAGTTTTCAGTAACACTGGTCTAAATAATTAGTATACTTGTTTTACTGCAGACTTTGATTCAAATATCTCATGCCATGTGTTTCTTCTTATGTCTGTGCTCTCTTTAAAAATGTAGTTGGATTTAAAACAGTCAGACTTACTCTGTGAGCTTGTCCAGCTCGGCTCGTCTTCGATCTCGTCTCTCAGTGGGCTCAGCTGTTTGTGGTTCTCCAGCTGCTCCTCCATAGTTTTCTGTGCCACACAAACACAAAAACATTCAGCTTTTTCACATTTCTGTAACAGAGATTCCCAGTGACGTGTTTCCTCATCACCTTTATGTCCCTGTTCCCATCATGTCTGCCGATGTCCTCCTTCTCCTCTCCTGTCATCTTGTGTGTTTTCTCTAATGAAAAACAGAGGAAAATTCCATCAAGTTAACCTGTTTTTTCTTGAGCTAAGATGTTTTAATGGTTAATATAAATGTGCAAACCGTGAGCCTGCAGCTTAGCGAGCTCCTCGGTCCTGGCTCTCCTCCAGCTGTCTCTCCTTCTGCTCCATGTTCTGCATGTAGTCCGTCAGAGACTTGATCTTGGCCTGGTGCTGCACAGACCACACAAAAATGTGCTGTTTGTTTGTGATGCTCACTTCCTGCCCACGTTTATATGTTCCCATTTTTTAAATATCTATTTATTTTGTGGTTGACTGTCACTAGGAAGCAACCTGACTTCATCTGTCCACACAAACATTTGTGTGTCAGCCATGTTTGTCTGTTGACACCACCAGGAGGAAGGAAAGGTGTGCATGCATGTGTTTCATTGTCAGTCACACTGCCAACTACTGGCCTGGCATGGATACTACAGCAGTTTCAGGCACATTAGTGGATCTGACTGACAGTTAAACACCAAACCTTGAAAAATAAAAAAAAAGAAAGAAAGAAAAAAACAAAGAAGAAAAGGGAATCTGTTCTCAGAGTATAGTTTTTGTGTAAAAATGGCTGTAGTGGCTGTAGCTAAATGTGCTGATTTTTGACCACAAAAATAAAAATGGCAGACTTCCTGTTTGTTTTGAAGAATGGGTCTGAATGGCTTTTTTGTAGAACTTAAAATGATGTATAAACTCAAGAATTTTCAAAATTCTCAGATAATCCTGCTGCGGGGGCTGAATTTTCAAATTACTGTAGGGGGCGTTACTGAGCCAAAAAGCCATGCCCACCGACAATCATCCTATCAGTCATCTTGTTTTGGTACTGGGTGTTTTTCTGCCAAATTTCATGGCTTTACAAGTTTTGTAAGCACTAGATAATTCTACTTCCTGTTACATGGCGAATGAAAAATTGTCACCGCCACACCATTTTAGGTGTAGACTCTTGACCTTCAGATTTGAGTAATACCAACCTTGAGGAATGTGCCTGGGCTAATTTCAGCAAGAATTGGCCAATCTTGTAATAAATGGAAATTTTTTAGTGAGCATCAGCCACTTTTATCACATAATGAAGCATTTCAGTTTAAGGGGCTGCCATGGCCACGCCTTTCGACTAATCAGAAAATCCCAAATAACTTTGGACCTAAGACATCTCCTCTTGCGCTACACTAAAGATCAAGTAGTTTGTATGAATGCCCTCAGACTAGTTAATTCAATATGACCCCTAAAATATGGCTTGTTTTACCAAAAAAAATTCAAAATGGCCAACTTCCTGTTTGACTGACGATATGGGTCCAAAGGATTTTTTTTTTTTGCATCCTGACATGACACATCTGCCCACACATGTTCAAAATCCTAGGTTAAACCTGCTAGGGGGGCTGAATTTTTTAAATGTTCTAGGGGGCGCCAATGAGCCAATAGGCCACACCCACCTACAAAATGAACATTAATCATCTAAGAATGCCAATGAGATTTTTTTTTTTTTTTTTGCCAAGTTTCATTGCTCTAAATGTCTTATAACCATTTGAAAAATCTACTTCTTTTTCATAGCAAACAAAAAATCACCATGGCCTTTAACATAGACATTTGACCACTGTGTATGTGTAAGGCCAACTCCTTGGGAACTGCCTGAGTGAATTTCAGAATGATTTGTCCAACCATGTAGGTACTGCAATGTGAAATTCAGGAGTAGTGACCTTCTGTTGCCAGAGGGTGGCGCTACTTTTTTTTTTTTTTAATTTCCAGTATGGGTGTGTTCTGGCCTGGACTGCTATCAAGCACATGAAATCTGTCTCAGATATGACCATGTATACTAGAGTTATGACTGTTTAAAAATTTTTGGCGAGATAAAATGGCAATTCTTGACTTTGTCCCCCCGCCGAAGTCAATTTTATTTTTCACAAAGCTAAATCCAATCCTTTAGTCTTTGCTGACACAAATTTGAAGTGGATATCTTGGATAATTTTTTAACTGTAGCTTGCACCATAAACCTTGATATTTCCTGTCACCACTAGGTGGCGCTTTGATCTGTAAAAAGTCTAACCATATAAATGGGTGCAGGCCATGACCGTCAATATACCTGAGCAATATTAGTCCAATTGAACAATGCACAGCTGAGTTATAAACTACTTCCTGTTTACCAAAGAAATATGCAAATTTGAGGGCTCGCCATGGCCACACCTTTCGACTAATGAGAAAACCCCAAATAACTTTTCATTATCCATGTCTCATGTAGCTCTGTACTGAAGTACAAGTCGATCGGATGAAATCCCTCAGAGGAGTTAATCCAGATAGATTGGGCCTGGAAAAGGCCCAAAAAAGCCCTTTTTTGCATATTTATTTAAAATGGCAGATTTCCTGTTGGAGATAGAGTGTAGGCCCGAGAGACTTTTTTGTAGATCTCCCCAAGCCGTACCTGCACACAAAATTTCATGCATCTACGACAAAGTCAAAGGGGGGCTTTAACTTTGAAAATTGTTAGGGGGCGCTATTTTTGCAATTCTGAATTTTCATGTTGGAGACCTAAAAAATATCAAAATTTTCATGAGACTGGATGTACATGCATTCCCACAAATTCAGAAATGTTAAGGGTCTCAAAAGTCCATGCAATGACAGCAAATGCGTAAGTAAAATAATCCTAGCAAATACAATTAGGTCCTCGCACCACTCGGTGCTCAGGCCCTAAAAATATGTCCAGCCAAGTTGTGCTAGTAGTCTCACAAATTAGTGAAATGACTTGAATGATCTCTGTATGACACCTGTGTCTGGAAGGTACAGTCTCTGGTTAGTCAGTATTCCTGGCTACCATTACACCACGATGTCAAAAGAACACTCTAAACAATTTAAGTCAGGGGATGGATAAATCTCCAAAAAATCCAAAAATCTCCAAGGCACTGAACCCCCTGGACTCCAGACAGATCATTCATCAAGAAAAGAAGGGATGTGTGTCAGGCAGATCGGGCCATCCTCATAAACTGAATGACCATGCAAGAAGGAGTCTAGTGAGAGAGGCCACCAGGACACCTATGACTACTCTGAAGGAGTTACAAGCTACTGCAGCTGAGATGGGGGAGACTCTGCATACAGAAACTGTAATTAAGTACGGTGGTGGCAGCATCATGCTGTGGGAATGCTTCCTAGCAGCTGGCCCTGGAAGGCTGGTAAAGGTAGAGACTCAGACTCAGTGCTGTGACTGCCGCCGAAATTCCATCTACTGAATATTGACTTGAAGAGGTGAATATGTATGCAGTCACTTATTTTACATTACATATTTTTTTTACCTCCGCCAAGGAGGTTATGTGATCAGGTGGGTTTGTTTGTTTGTTTGTTTGTTTGTTTGTTTGTTTGTTAGCAACGTAACTCAAAAAGGACGGATTTTGATGAAATTTTCAGCAAAAGTCAGAAATGGCATAAGGAAGAACTGACTAGATTTTTGGGACTGATCCGGATCACTGTCTGGATCCAGGAATTTTTTAAAGCATTCTTTACTATTGGGAGATAGGGCTAATGGCGAAGGTCTGCGCTGTTACCACTTTACACCAGGAGATGGCGGACATGAGTAACTTCAATCCCAGCAGCATGTTTTTGGATGTGTTTCTATTCAAAGTTTTGGACTTTATAGAGTTGGAAAGACACATGCCTGGTCGAGGAGACAAGTCGGAGCGTAACAGAAAGAAAGACAGCGAATTTTAGCGAGAATACTGACAATGCTGGGAGGAATAGAGGAATGTTCACCCTCTGCCATGACTTTCAGTTGTCCGGTGAGACCATGGGTGTTTCCGCCATGATACTCCACACTCAGGGAAGCCAAAGCTGTGCCTCACCGTGTCTCCACCCCACCGGGGAAGGAGTAATTGGCGAATAAGATTTTGGGAGTGATCCGGATCACCGTCTGGATCCAGAAATGTTTTTAAAGGTTTCCTCACTATTGGGAGATAGGGCTGATAGCGGAGGTGTGCCCTCTCTGAGTGCTTTTCTAGTATTTAATTGACATTACTTTGTGGAAATCTGTCTTCACTTTGACAGTAGACAAGTTTGTATTTTTTTGTTGTTGTAAAAGCCACATTATTTTGACCATGACTGATTTATAAAATCAGTCAAAGGGTAAAACATCCAAGGAGGTGAATTCTTTTTATAGGCACTTTATAGGGATGTGCTGTGTGTGTTAAGTTATGCTTCAGTATTAAACACTGTATCTGAAAATTGAGCAATAAAAAGATTTTTTTTGTACATTTCCCATGGTGAGGCAAAGTTTGTATCTTCACAATGTCAATTGCCAACACTAAAATTAATTCAACAAGTGTTTGAATGTCTATTCTGATGAGGTGCAGTAGATAATAACTGATGTAGCTTTAATCTCAATCTTTTAAACGTCTTCAGTCTACATTTTCAATGTGATTCAAACTGTTGTATTTATTTTCTTTTACCAAAGTCAAAAGGTAAAATAAAGTCAATATTTAACTTCTTTAGAAATGAAACCTTTTGATCTGCTGGAACAGTTCAATAACCATGATGTTTATGCCTTTAGCTAGGGCCTGAGGCATTATGGGTTTTTCAGGTTTCAGTCTATAGCAAAGTCTTTTTACTGTTTATCTGGCAGGGCCATTCTTGTGATCATGATATCACATGAATTCTTTGAGGGATTTTCTTCAGACTTTGCACAAATAAGTCAAGCAGCTTCATGCTACATTTTTGTTCACTGTTAGGTAAATTTCCCAAATCCATCAGCCACAGTGGCCTGTGGATAATTTAAATCATCATTACAGTAAGATTAGTGCCAGAAAACAGACTTCTGTCTCTGCTCTGGCACAGAGCCAGGCAACTGCACTCTGGCCATTGTTCACTGTATGGTCAGGGAGAGGGCTAATTGCTGGAGTACTTGTCTATATAACACTTGAATACTTTAAATACTTCACATATTTTACCTGCTGAAAGTGTGTTTTTATTCATATTTCACTTGTCTTAATCATGGATGACTGAAAGAAGCTGACTCTGGCTTTGTCTCTCTCAAAGCAGAAACAGTTCAATCCTGTATGTTAACATCTCAATGCTAAAAGTGAGTAAAGTATCAAATGATAGACACGTTCTAGTCCTGCCAAGTCTGTTACAATAAAAGCCTCCAATTCTCAGGAAATGGATATTTTCAGCAGCAACTTAGCAACAAAGACATCTCATAAATGGGAGAGTGACATAACTTTACGTCACTCAGAAAATGACATACAAGGAACACCTGAAGATATAAAGACAGGATAAGAAAATGAAACAGAGACTGTCATGACGTAAATCTGATTCTTTCTCTGGAGGCTGATGGCTGACAGGTCCAGCATAGCAGACAAATGATTCCTCCATTCGGTGGTATCATTTTTTTATATATATATTTGAGAAGACTGTATTTCTCATGAGTGGCTGTGGTTTTGGCTCATTCAACTGACATGGCCACACCTTCTAGAGCACATATTACTGCCTTATTTTTCAAGATTTTGAAGCTTAAATTGATCACTTAGAGATGATATTCATGACTTGAATTTTGGCCTGGTGATTCATCTGTCATACTAAAAGACCTAGATACTTTTTTTTTGTATCACCCTACAGGGGCTTTAATTCAGTGTTAATCCTGTATGTCTAGTTGGGGCTGTTCTGTATTTGAACAGTAAACTTTAGTTTGTGAACAAGGAGGTAGATCACAGGTAAGGTGCTCTTTAATAAGATTGTTAATGTCAGAGGGGTTTTCCTGGTTAAATGAAGATTTAATATATCAAAATAAGAATAAATCTGGCTAGCTTCTATTCTAAAATGTTGACAGGCAAAACAATGTGTTGAGTTTAATGCAGAAATACTGTGAACATATTTGGGCGACTGTGTTTCCGGAGGTGGAGTCGGTCGTCTCACAATCAGAGGGTCGTGGGTTGGACGCTTAACTCCAGTTTGCTTAAACTTCTTTGTTGGTGGTGTGTAAAATGTGTATGAGTGGGATTAGCTAATACTAGATAACTTCTACCATGAATGTATAGTGCAGTGATCATCAACTGGTGGCCCGGGGGCCACATCAGGCCCACCACAGCTTCCCGTCCGGCCCTCAGAAGATTTTTAAAATCAGAAAATGTGCAGAGGAAAAATATGTTGTGGTATTTGGCTTTAAAATGGTTTAAAGACAGCGGTTTAATTTGGTTTAATTTTTGATCAGTTTTTTAGAAAACCGTCTATCAGTCATTATGAGTGACTTAATTTTTTCCAGCCAGAGACCCACAAGAATAGACTGGTTTCCTGCCCGTTTTCCCTACCAATCACAACACGGCATTTTAGCATCAGACCCGGTGATTGATAACATGCCAGCCCCAGAAATAAAAATATCTCAATCACCCCCCTAGTGGCAGTTGCAGTTCAGGCAATTGGGGCTGATCTCCCTGCCAAAGGCAAAAATTCTTTACATATTAAAGGAAAAATAAATAAACAAATGAACCAAAATCTTAAGTTACATTTAGTTTTTGGGAAGTCTGGCCCCTTCTGTGTCTTCCAAGAAAAAGCTGGCCCTCATACAAATGTAGCTGATGACCCAGGGTATAGTGACTGTGGGAGGTGTGACCTGCAGTGTAAAAGGTTCTTTGAGTAGCCAAATGAAGAGAAAAGAGCTAAACAAGCTCAAGTCTGTCTCTCCCTCTCTATCAGGGGTGTCACGCATGCCAGAAAATCTGAAAAATTAGGAAGAATGATGCTATTTTATGCATTTTTACGCATACAGTATATAATAGAAGGATTGTGGGTGTTATTTCTCTATCTGTCTGAAAGTCTGAGGGAACCTCTTTCAAATCTACATCTGTCACACTGTAATTGCTGTATTTTCACAGTACAATTCTCTAATTGACTAAATCTAACACAGTGCTCCAACAAATTATACTTTAACAGCTGCTGTTACTGTTTTAATCATCATCATTATCATCATTGTTATCATGTTGTCTTTTTTAATAGTCTCCCATGTTTACCTGCCTTCCTCAGATCAGCACCTTTACCTGCCTGCCTGATTTTGGTACAGTACTTCCACTCCTCTAGAGCTGATAAAATGGCCCAAGGTTACACTTCTCAGACTCACATTAGCACATAGAAAAACAACAAAGAGTACTGTTAGGTCTGACTTCCAATGCTTTAACACTAAGGGACTCACTACATGTGATTTTTAATTTTAAAAACTATTAATCTGTTACTTTTAAAACAAGCATATTATTGTGCTATGTGCTATAATTTTAACAATATGCATCCGAATGCAGGATAATTTTATTCACTGCATCTCTACAGTGGGTGTTGGGAGTGAATTACCTGAGCCCTTTCCTACCACTTAAGTTGCCTTACATAAAATGACCTCACCAAAACCACACTCCTGCATTATTAACCTCTCCAGCTTGAGCTTTTGGACTTTTTTTTCAAGAAAAAATATCCTTCTGCCTCCTTCACGCTGCATGTAGTCTTTGCTACCTTTTACCTCTGATTTAATGCTGTTAAAGTTACCTGCTCTATGGCCCTGAGATTCATGTAGATCTAATCTCACTTTATCAACATAAACAGGTCGCTGCATCATAACTAATTTTAGCAAGCAAGCAAGGGCTTAACCATATGAATTAAGGATAATTTAGGTCTTTAGCAGAAGCACGATTATGGGTGTTTGTACATGTCAACACGGTAAAAAGAGGGTTTTAAGCCCTAAAGCCACCTGCCACACATCTACCTGTCATCTGCTTCTGTGTCCAAGAGCTTCAGGTACTAGACCAATCCCCTGTTGTGAATTTCACGCTCCAGCACCACGAGATGATATGTTGCATTATAATAACAGGCTATTACTAATTGTCACATGGCATGATAATACATCACTGTCTAAATTATAATGGCATAAATCCACAGCAACATGTAAATGTGGACATCACAAACACTGCAATGCAGTCAATATTAGCATCTTCAGCACTAATGACTTGCTAGCTAGAGGTCTATCTACCACATTATCACTTCATCTTAGGCTATATCTGCATACCTTTATGTTGAATATTGCCCATGTTCTTGATGTGTTTACTTGTAAGCTAACTAAAACTGCTGCTTTGCTTTGTGGTGTGGCCCAGGATAAAGAAAGTCTGAGTAAATAAATATATTTAAAACAGTTATATTCAGTACCTCATAAAGGGTAAAAATCTCTGGATCAATATGAGTCATGATACATCAGTCTTACATTGTAAATGAGCAAAATACAGTGCTGATGAAAGTGTTTGCCCCCTTGAATGTTTTACCCTCCTTTTTATTTTGTAAATCAATCATGATACCTGCCAACACTCCTGTTTTTACCTGGGCTTGTCCCGTATTTTTTGGCCAAAACTTCCCGTTTTGTTATTTCCCCTGTAATTTTCATAGCTCAACTATAAAAATGCTAATTCATAAACACAGAATCATATATTTTGTATGTTTCTCTGAGGACACCAAAGTTGCCAGATCGTGTAACATACACACAATCCACAGGAAGCATCCCCACAGCATGATGCTGCCACCACTGTGCTTCACAGTAGGGATAGTGGGTTTGTGGTGCCAAGCATCTTCTCTGATGGCCAAAAAGCACCATTTTGGTCTCATCAGACCAAAGAACTTTCTTCCACTTGACCATGGAGTCTCCCACATGCCTTTTGGTGAACTCTAGTCCAGATTTAATCTGAGTATTCTTCAACACTCTGCCATAAAGTTTTGACTGCTGAAGAACCCAGGCAACAGTTGTTGTAAGCAGAGTCTCTACCATCTCAGCTGCAGAAGCTTCTAAGTCCTTCATAGTAGTCATAGGTGTCTTGGTGGCCTCTCTCACTAGTCATTTTCTTGCACAGTCACTGAGTTTGTGAGGATGGCCTCACACAGATTTACTCATGTGCCATATTCCTTCCATTTCTTGATAATAGATTTAACTGAACTCTGGGAGATGTTCAGTGCCTTGGAATTTTTTGTATTCATCCCCTGACATTTACTTTTCAACAACCTTTTCTCTGAGTGGCTTGGGGTATTCTTTTGTCTTCATGGTGTAATGGTAGCCAGGAATACCTATTTACCAATGACTGGACCTTCCAGGCCCAGGTGTCTTTATACTATAATCACTTGAAACACATTCACTGCTCTCAGGTGATCTTCATTTCTCTGATTGTGAGACTACTAGCACCTATTGCTGGTTGAATTAGGTCAGTCACAATATGTATGCAGTCATTTATTTTACTTTAAATATTTTTTTTATTAATTGGCATTACTTTGTGGAAATCTGATTTAACTTTGACATGTTTTTTTGTCAAGCAAGCAAACTATAGTTGGCCATGATTGATTTATAAAATCAATAAAATGGTAAAACATCAAAGGCGCTGAATACTTTTTATGATAATAGTTTTAGCAGTGTTGTTACCTGTGTTTTCACAATGTTACTGAAGAGATATTTACTCACCTGCAACAACAGTTTCTACTTAGACAAATGAGCCAACACAGAAAACTAAACTTTTGATGTAATATTTATGTTGTTTGGGTTATTCTAGAGACTTTCATGATTAAGTTGATGTATAATTTACCTTTTATTGTGAGGTTTTGTCTTTGTCTTGATAAAAATGGATCAGGAATTCAACAAGGACATGTGACAGGAAATGCATGGACACTTGATTGTTTTTCTCAAGACTGTTTTCTAAAGTATCTCCTGATAGAAAAAGCATTTAAACCTAGCATTTAAAAATGTATTAATGGAAGGGAAATGACAGTCATGAAGTTGGGCTAAGATGGTATTAATTTTTCTCAGTTTGCAGGTCTCATAAAGTCATGAATTTGTAAAAAGTGTGTAGGAACCATGAAATATATGATGATTGCCTGAAGACAAATCTTAATCCTGCAGATTTCTTTAATACATTTTGTCAGTAGACTGGTTTAAGTTCACTTCGGTAATATTTTATTCATCAGATTTTTCAAAACTAGTTTTTATAACTTTTTTTTTTACTTTGAATACAAGAAAAAAGTTACATTTGAACACAAAACACTCAAGGAGAAATAAAAAAGAAGCAAACAAAGAGAATTTATAATCATCATTTATAGATCATGGTCATTTTCCTCATACTCATTCCAAGTACAGGTCTCTGGAAAGCAGAATTGACTGACAGAATGACAGAACAAACACAGAACAGTTTGAAACGGAGACTTAATTGAGCTATTCTCCTCTGATTTTGCATCAGCCCAAGCACACAGTCGGACAATCTTGTAATACCACTTGGAAACACACACGGCAAGTTAATTTATCTGTATCATTGTCATCATCCATCATCATCATCATTCATCATCTTCATTCTCACTCATGTAAGTCAGGATTGAGCAGGAAGGCAGTGATTCTACCAGTATCCTTAAAGAGAGCTCCATGCCATCCTTCCTACGCCTTATGCAGTTTTGGGGAAACGGTTAGGCTACTACTGGTCCGGGATGGTCTATCTCAGGTCGGCATTTGTATAAAAACTATATAGGAACACATGTAAAAACAGGGGGAGTCAAATAATCATTAAACTGAAAAAAAGCAGATGTCTTCATAAAATCTTCTATGTCTAGCAACACTTAGTAACACTTATGTCTTCTTTTTTGTCTCTTTTGTTGTAGTTTTATTCCAAAACGGTTGAGGAGCAGTTATAGTTTGCATCATCTATACAACAGGCTATAAAACACCACTTTGTCACAGTCCAGAAAGCACATATAGATGTGGTTGTACTGTATATAAACATATGTACTGTAATAAGATAATTTTGCGTGCACGGCTCCCCGATCTTCACTTCCGGACACCATAAGGGTCTCACCTTTTGATTCACATGATGCAAAAACCTCCTGATGTCTTGCTTATGACATTGTCCTTAAGAGAAACTACCATCCGTTCTCATCTTTTGCACTGCGTCAGCACAATCGGCCAGGTGTAAGTCTCTGCCGGCTGTCGCTACCTCTTCAGGGAGTACTTCGGCTGATTTCCTCACGCATCCACAGGGATTTTTTTCTCCTCGCTGCAACCTGATTTTTTCTTTTCATCCACAGTAAATGTTTGGCGTATTTATGTATGTATTTATTTATGCATTGTGTCATTTTCTGTAGAAAAAGTCCCAACAACACAAACACAGGCAATGTAAATGAAACCATTAAGTCTGTAATGCTGTAGCTCCCTTTGCAAAGTGCATCTGTGCTCCTCCGTGTGCCAGGAACAAGGGAGTCATTATCCTGGCCGGGAGATGAGTCCCAGATGTGTTCATATTGTTTGGTTGTCATGTTAGATATGTTTTCAGTTCATCTTTAACCGCTTACCAGAGACATTTTCCCATCAGTGGACAGCAGGTCTCTTCCGCTGTCTCCAGCTCTTGAGTCTAAAGAAAGCAATTTTTTCATTTTTGATGTTCAGAGCATTGTCTCATAGGAAAAAAAAGACTAAATAATGTTCATCTTTGTTATTATACTGTACACATGTCAAAGTCCTGATTTGTCTTTTTCAGTAAATGTTGACGTCGGTCTAACAAAGACCAAATCTCTGACAATCACACATAGTACTCCTTGTCCTTGTTCTTCTTATTCTTGCTCGAAGTTTTCGCCGTGTTCACCGGTTTCTCTTTCACCACTGTGCCGTTGGATTGCGCCGAGTTGCTGATGTAGTTGCGGCTCTCGTCCACGTGGTACGAACCCTCATCTCTGTTCCGGTACTTGTACATAGCGTAAAGCAGGATGAGAATGCAAAGTGCCGCCGCCGCTACGATGCCGACCACCATTCCTGTCGTGCTGCTGGACTCCCTGAAGACCTCTGAAGATGTGTCAGAGCTTCCCCTCGTTCCTGCACCGGTGGGATTGGCTGCAAGGCAAGACAAATAAACATTAACATCAAACTCATAATCTTTTTCATCGTTACTTTAACTAGAATCATGAGAGTGAATGAATCTTCATGTGTGCATCAATATCACACTTTAATGTTGAATAACAGTCATCATGCCCCAGGATTACTGAATAAGAGTAAGCTGTCTCAAAGAAAAGCATGCACCATAAAGAGACAAAACACAATGTCTGTATTAATGATGCTATATAAATGCCATGAAATAGTCAGGATGAGAGAGTACTGGATAAACTCTTTCTTGCATCAGTAGATTAATAAAAAAGTAAAACATCTGAATCTTTAAGCTTTAAAAATCCCACCGCTGCTCATGATAAGGCTGTCAAACATTCCCCTCACTGTGTAATGAGACACAAATACCCCTGTGTGGATTTTCTTAAACTCTCTAAAAGACTGTATTCTAAATCCTTTGCCAGTCGCAGAATTTTAAATTACCCATGAAATTATACAACAGTCAATCCTGTTGTACGCTGAAGAAATAAAGTTTCTATTACAACTTTCAATAAAGGTAGGGGCAGATGTTTCTGTCACAGTTGCCTTAAGTGCATGCTGTTTTACCAGTTGAATCAGCTGCTTGTCAGCATTGTTATTCCAAAGCATGGGGATGGAAACCATGTTCCAATAGGACCTGATCTGCATTTTTAAAAACTTCTACTATGAATTCCATTGTTGTAGTATCATCCATCTATCCGTTACCTACACTGCATATCCTCTTAGGGGTACCTGGAGGCTGAAGCCTATCCCAGCACAGATTGGGTAGACCCTTCTGAGGTAAGGAAGCTCACAGAAGGACCAAAAGTTGCAATACCGTGGGCTATCATGGGGGCAGTGTTGAGCAATGCAGCTAATAGTTCATAAGCTTGCAAAGCAGATGCATTGGTCAGATTCCATGTCTGACATCAGGCAAATCCACCTTGCAAAGCTCCAGTGTGAAATGATTGTACCTGGTCTGAGAACTTGCGTCATTTGAAGAGAACCTGGTGGCAGCTACAGGTAGGATTTAGCTGAAGTGAAAGCCGGTATATACAATGTGTTCTGCCACTATATACCATAGCTGTAGTATAGCAGCAGTTTTGTCAGAACTGGACCACATTTCTGTATTAAGACAAGAGCAAATAGTCACACTGAAAGCTTCTCTTGGCAGAAATGTTTTTGCACCCCTCCCAACCGGCCTCAGCATGAGTTTTACCCACCAACACGTTCCACTGTTCATAATCCATAGTAGCACCTGTCTGTCAAGCTCAGGTTACAACCGGAGCTGCACATGTCTACCACCTCATTTTGTCAAGTTGCTCTGATTGGGTCGTGATGAATGTGACAGATAGGTGCCAGTCAACCTCAGTGGGTAGAACAGGCCCATAAACAGAGGCTCTAGTCCTCAATGGACTGGTCACAAGATCAATTCCCAGTCTGATGCATGTTTGGTGCAAATCTTACCCCAATTCTCCCTCTGAATATTTCCTGTCTCTTCTCGTTCAATCACCTTCCATGATTTTTTTAAAAGTCCTACCCTTCCCAAATACTTTGTATGAGAGGTTTTCCAGCTGAATGTGAAATATATCCATGCAATGGATAAATGAAAGTCTATCTGACCTGTCAGGTTATGTCAAGCACAAACCACAACAGACACATTTCAGCAGCACCTTTCAGCCAAGGAATATCCGTCACAATACTATAAAATTTCAAATACTTAAAACGCTTCAAGAAAACAGTGAACTACTCAAAAATAGTTATTTTACAAAGAAATAATAGAAATAGATCCTTGGCATGACTTCTCTGCCAAGAGAGGTTTCCAGTTTGCTCCTTTCTCTTGTAAAGAAAAATGGCCCAGTTCAGCTTAAACCACTGCTATACTAAAGCCACCAGTTTAGCTTATTGCTACACTGGTGGCAGCCATTGTGCATACTGGTTTTCAGTACAACTAAACCCAGCCTGTAGCTACCACCTCTGGTTCCTCAAATGATGCTCATCGGTCAGGTCCCTTCTCAGACATGGCACAATTACTCAGACTGAATCTTTGCAGGATGGATTCGCCTGATGAGAGACATGGGATCTGGCCAGTCCATCTGCTTTGCAAGGTCATCTCTGTCGTGTTGGTTCCATTAATTTTTGAGTCCAAATTCGTTTTTGTTTTTTTTCCTAGAAAGCAGTCCCATTAAAAACCTGTTGCTATCTCCTCTTTCAGCCACATACTAGGTACGTATTGGCAGTGGTATTGACGCAGCCTCAGATCGCTCAATGAACATGTCTCACACCTGTCACCTAATGATCCCCATCCCTCATTATACCTGCAGAACTTTAATCCAATTACATTTAATGAAGTGTTGACATGCAGAAGGGAGAAGAAGGTGTGATGTTGTATGATAGAAAGATTAAAGATGACACTAAGAAGTGAAGCAGACAGGAGGAATGTGTACATGATTCATTAAGATCTCATTCCTTCAAGCACAGTCATGAATGAGAGGACCACATCTCCAGCATTCACTGCATATCCACGCAGCATGACTGTATCTCTTAGTGTGTGAAAATAAGTCTTTCAGAGAAAAACAATCCTTCATTTGACTCAGCAGATTTTGCCAAAGGCTGTCCCCACTTCAGCTGTGAAAAGCTGCCATTCAAAGGAACATATTCTGAAAACACGTCAGCCCCCTGATATTATTCAGTCCTCCTGGCACATCTCTGTGTGTTTTTTGTAGCCGTCATCATTTCTGTTTAAGCCCTCTTTGTTGCATTTGTGAAATCCAAACACTCGACGCTAACATTTGGAAATGAAAGCACTCTGGTTCCACTGGATTTGGGCAGAGAAAAAATATTTTGAGGGATTTACAGCCGGGTTCAGATCATAGCTACTTGGAGGGGAAGATGTTACACTTCGATTTGCATTTACTCTGGACGGAGTATAAATAACACAGACGCATAAATAGCTGTGTTGACATTGGTGTGATTAAATTTCCACTGTGTTGACTGGAAAGTTATAAATGTAAAAGTGTTTGGCAAGCGTCACAGTTTCCCACTTTACTGCTGCTCCTTGTCCTTGGACACAGAACACTGAAACACTAACGGAGTCTGTAAATATATGACAGCGATGGTTATCCAGTGCTCTGAAGCATTCCAGAAATCATTTTTACTTCCTGTAAGTGCCCTTTAGTACGGTCTACAGGGTTATTATAGTTCCACTTTATTATTTTCAGGTATTTCTTTAGGCCAATGCCAGCATTGGTCCAGTTTGATGTCTTATCTTGAAGGTAAAGTGCAGGCTGATGGCACTGAAGGCATGCAAGCAACAAAAGAGCAAAAGAAAATGTCCTGCTTTTTTTGTCGAGCTCACTGACTACATGTAAGGGCTGTCAGATTTTAAAATTCTATTTCATCATGTTGTTTTGATAGCTTCAAAAATATCTTAAATCTATAGTGTGCTGACAAAAAGTTGTCACTTTTGGCCATTAGTCAGAGTCCAGGCCTCACAAGAGTATATTAAGACTGAGAGGACCAAGGACCTCTGACCCCATGCGAAAGTCCAAGTCTGCGGTTGATCTCACCGCTAAGCTAGGTGAACTGCTCTACAACTTCCATACACTCTCCATACACAGACACAGATTCAATGGCAGCACCCAAGCCACCCCTTAATGCCTGGATCTTTGGTTTGGCCCAGGAGACGCACATCTCCAACATGTCAGCCTACTCACTCAGCATTTAAAGAGTCCCCACAAGAACATCCACGGTACTTTTAGTACTACATTGTGGATTAATTTAACAAAACTTCATGTGAATTGTGCAGTGGCAGACAAGGGCAAATGATTGGCTTTGTCCAAAATGTCACAAATCAAGGTAAACATGCAGCATTTTTGACAAAACTGCAAATTATATGGCATTTTGCACACCTTTAAAAATACATGTGACGAGTGAACCACTGCAAAATGCAGACTCAGCTGTATTAACATCTAATGTGCTACATTTAAGGAAGAAAAATCCAAAGTTAATTCACATGGAAAGTCAAAAGTGACATTCACAGAGTCACTCTGATCACCATTCAACAGTCACAGATTTACTCCGATGACCACTCAACAGTCACAGAGTTACTCTGATCAACAATCAACAGTCACAGAGTTACTCTGATAACCACTCAAAAGTCACAGAGTTAATTTGATCACCACTCAACAGTCAAAGAGACACTCTGATGACCACTCAACAGTCACAGAGTTACTCTGATCACCACTCAACAGTCACAGAATCACTCTAATGACCACTCAACAGTAACAGAGTTACGCTGATCACCATTCAACAGTCACAGAGTTACTCTGATGACCACTCAACAGTCACAGAGTCACTCTGATGACCACTCAACATTCACAGAGTTTCTCTGATCACCAATCAACAGTCACAGAGTTACTCTGATCACCACTCAACATTCACAGAGTTACTCTGATCACCAATCAACAGTCACAGAGTTACTCTGATCACCACTCAACAGTCACAGAATCACTCTAATGACCACTCAACAGTCACAGAGTTACTCTGATCACCAAATAACTGTCACAGAGTTACTCTGATCACCAAATAACTGTCACAGATTTACTCCAATGACCACTTAACAGTCACAGAGTTACTCTGATCACCACTCAACAGTCATGGAGTTACTCTGATAAGCACTCAACAATCACAGAGTTACTCTGATGACCACTCAAGAGGCATAAAGTGTCAGAAAATAGATCTTTAATCTTATGAGCACCCTAGCCCTGTCCAATGTCAAATATCACACACTGTCAATCATTGTTTCACTATACCTCAAATACAGTAAGAAGGCTCACTGTGGGATAAGCCTTACCTCATCTGCATATTAGCACTAATCAACTATGTTAAACAATCCTATCCAACTCATGTAAATCTTCTGTGCATATTTTATATTTCTGATCATGTCTACTCAGCATTCTTGCAGCCTTTGCACATCTTGCAGTACACATGGCTTTATGGCTTTGATATACTTGAGAACTACCTACAGTGAGAGCTTGTACATATTTAAATCTTAATTTTTTTTTAATACCTTTCCAGTTTTATTTTAAGGAGAAATATTATGCAAAAATCACTTTTTTCAGGCTTTTCTAACAAAAATCTGTGCCCCTGGCCAGTCTACAATCCCCTCAAGTACCTGAAAAATCAATTTCCCCTCCTCTCTTTCTCAACCTTTCAGAAAATGTGTGCTAAAACAAGCCATACTCAGATTTTCCCCTCATGTGGGGAGTTAGCACCGTCCCCAGGTTCGGTTGGCCCTCCCCACTTGGAAGAAAGTTCCGCCCTCCTCTGAGACCAATACAAATTTGTCTTAAAAGGGTTAAATATGTCCCCTTTAATTCTTGTATTTCATGTTTAATTCCTGTAAAGTGAGAGCACAGTTGACCAGAGTCAGATTCCTTGTTGCATAAGCATACTTGGCTGATAAAGCTTACTCTGATTCCCTTATACAGTTGCTTTTCAGTTTGTGTTTTTTAATTTTTGTTTTATTTCTGTGTTTGCAGATCATTGTTTCAGCTTTTTTGCAACACTTTTGTTGCATTTGCAGCACGTTTCACTCCCTGCATTGGCATGTGCAGTTTGCCTGTGTTGTCAGTTGCAGCCTTTCTGGATAAGCTGCACTTTTATGTGTGTCTATCATCTGCCCTTCTCAGCTACCAAAGTTTTGCACTTGTTAAGCTCCATCTTGTTTTTACTTTAGAGTGGGTGTACAATGGCAGCACTGCTTCGTTGGCCTCAAACATGCAGTTATAACAATTTAAAGGAGCAGCAAACCTACACTGTTCAGTTTGCTCCACTTGTATTTTTGATTATTGAAAAAGTTTAATGCTGTGCTCATTTAGGTTTAGCTTTAACTATTTTTTTGATTGTTGATTTAAATTAAACGTAGGCCACACTAGATGGAATTCAATGAGGTTTCTGTACCTTTTCTATTGTAATGTCAAGGAATTGTTCTTCCTCTTAGTTTTCTTTCTTTAACTGTGTTCACTGAGGTACAGAAACATTAAAGCTTTCGTCACTGATCTAGAGAAGTGCACATCCATCAAACAGCATCATTATAAAGTCTGGTGAGACTCACTGATACCGCATGGAGATTTAAACTAATGAACAGAAGATAATGCATCATACATAAAAAATCACTGTAATATTCAGTCAAAGTTTTGTTCAGTTTCATCCAAGCATGTCATAACTTCTCTACATTTTTACATTTACTAAGAGAGACATCAACATTTTATCTTAATATTTATGGAAATGTATTCGACATGCCAGTTCCTCATGTCCCATTTTGCAGTCCCACATTCCCCACTGCTTCCTCTTCCCGGGAACATTTGGTTCTGGAAATAATTGCATTCTCCAGCTTTGATATAGACGCAGCTTTAAAAAGAAATTTGAGTCTAAAACAAAAAGGCGACATTGTCTCTTCATTATCTTCATCCTTTGATCTAGTCCAGTCACGGAAATGTTTCCCAAAGAGTAACTCTCTTCCTAAACTACAACTCCGTATCCAGAGTGGAGAGTGGCTCTCTCACATCAAAAGGGAAAAGACACGGAAAACAGCATTCTGCTGCTATTGAAGTTCAGCACAATCACCTTGTCTCATCTGATCAGATCCTTATTTTATGACAGACCTACTTGTCTGAGCGTGAGCAAAGAGGCCAGTTCTTGTTCCTATTGTATAAAAAAAGACAGTTTCCTCCTGATCCATGAAGGACAGGCTGAATTAATAAGATGATACAGCACATCCCAGGCTGCCACTTTAGCTGCAATTTCTCCATGTGGAACAAGTACAAAATAAACCCCAGACAGTCTGGGATTTTTAGAGAAGGTGTTCCTGTCCTTCAGATTACACTAAATTTAACCAATTCACATTTAAAGGACCGTGCCGGTGGATTTACATATTTTAACATTTACAAAGAATCACATAAACTTAACATCACCATAATGCTAACCATGCTAATTCAGTTTAGGGTGACATTTTCCAGCCGTCCTTTGACACTCATTGATTTATTTTGCCCTTTAAACCCTCTAAGTCTTTCAAAATGCAGATTGTAGTTCACTGGGTAGGTGAGAAAGGTTTAGCTGGTAAGAAAACTTCACTTGGTTTGGTATTTGGCTTTCTTTTTAAAGGAATAACTGAAAGTATAAGGTCTGTCTGGCTCAGGAGGAAATGCTTTTATAAAGTTTAATTCTCATGCTCTTGATGAAACAACAAAGTAGAAAAATAGCACAGTGTCCCCTGGCACCACAGTATTAGTGTTCATGATGAATGTCAAACAGTATTCATTCCTTTTTTTTTGTCTGAAGCAACAACAAAAAAAAAGGCAAAGGTACAACATTTATATAAATTTCATGCTGAAATTAAGTTTTAAGCGTCCTTTTTCTGCTGTTTGTCATGTTTCTATGAAAACAAATGAAATAAATGAGTATTCTATCAGTAATACAGGTGATTGATCAAGAAATCAATCAGGAAAAATTGTCCTCTCAACATTTTTTCTCCAACTCCAACTCCGAAAAAGTTTGGGTGCTGTGTAAAATGAAACTAAAAACAGAATGTAAAGAAGTGCCATAAATATGTATTTTATTCACAATAGAACATAAACAAAAATATTAGCTAATTTTTAAATTGGATGGCAGCAGCACATCTCACAAAAGTAGGGACAAGGCAGTAAAAGACTGGAAAAGAAAGTGGGACTAATGAAAAACAGCTGGAGGAGAATTCTGCAACTAATTGGCAGCAGGACAGCAACATGACTGGGTGTAAAAGGAGCATGTGAAAAAACTGTGTCTTAAAGCTGTGAGGCCAAGGTCAACATTGAATTCTCATGACCTTGAGGCCCTCAGGCAGCGCTGCATCTTAAACAGGCATGATGCTAAACTGGAAATCACTGCATGGACTCAGGAACGCTTCTAGAAATCACTGTCTGTCAACACAGTTCACCGCGCCATCCACAAATGCTATTAAAGCTGTAGCTGTAGAAGAAGCTGTATGTGAACCACATCCAGAAACATCGCTGTCTTGCTTGAGCCAAAACTCATTCAAAATGGACTGAGACAAAATGGGAAACTGTCAGATGAATCACAGTTCAAAATTATGCTTTGGAAACCACGGATGCCTGTTGTTAAAAGAAGAGGGGAAGCTACACAGAGGTCAACATGGCCCTGTCCCTTCTTTTTTGAGATATGCTGCTTCCATCAAATTGAAAATATGCTAATATTTTTCATTAAATGGTAAAATATCCCAATTTCACCATCTGATATGGTGTTTATGTTCTATTCTGGATAAAATATGGGTTTATGAGATTTGCAAATCGTTGCCTTCTGCTTTTATTTACATTTTACAGAGTGCCCCAACTTTTTTGGATTTAGGGTTGTAAATGAATCAGCAGAAATCAACATATTCTGCCATGTTCAAAACATCAATTGAGTTTGAACAGATACGATTCAATACAATGCCATATAGTATGGTATGATACCAAACCATGCCACGCCATACTGTGTGGTACAGTGGGGTATACTGGTTACTGGTTTAATACGATACCATATGATACACTTTATGTCACCTTGTATGGCCGGTGTGTTGAAGTTATTTGTCAGGAAATTTTAGATCTGTCACAGCTTCATTGCTTTGCCGGGTTAAGGTTACATTTTCAATATGGCACCCATCATCAACGGGTTCTAAACCCCCCCGAGTAACCAAATAAGTAACCTCACTCAGACCTTGGCTATATTTACCTACAGTCTTTGTTGTTGACAGGTTTCTTAGTGCATATGAGCATTAGTGTGTGAAGCGATAAGAAAATCATCTTATTTCTCTGCATCACTTCTTTGTTTTTCAGTAGTAGAACTTGCTCTCTCTACAGTTCAGTAGACCATTGCTGCTCTCTTTCTCACACAATGCCGGTTTGGAAAAATAAAACATCAATTATAATTATTCTTGACAAAAAAAATCGATGTATTAACCATCCATTATTGATGATGTATTAGGGCCGGTTTAGAAAAAAGAGGATATAGTGATTTTTCAAGAGAAAAAAAAAACACATCAAAATTCTAAAGTTTAAAATCACTAATTCATGAGAAACAAAAAAAGTTTTTTTTCTTTAAATGTTGTAAGTGTACGTGAACCAATTTAAGAATTTTGAGGTTATAAAGTTGAAAAGTTGAAAGTCGAAACACTGTTTTTAGTTTGGTTTCTTGTACATTTCTGACTCAACACTCTTGTAAATTTATGATGCAAAAAGTTGAAATTTATGAGTTTCTAAAGTTAAGCTTAAGACTTTTTTCACTCAGACATTTTGAGTTTTTCTCTAAAATGTTTGACTTTGCAAACTCTGAAATTCTGAGCTTGTAAATATACAACTTTATAATCTCAAATATTTTGACCCTCCCCCCCCCCAAAAAAAAAAAAAAACTTTTAATGTTTCTAATAATCATTTTTTTAAAAATATATACACATCTTATTTTGACATATTAGAACAGACATGGTCCCACCCCACGAGATCTTTGGTGCCCTCCTAGGGATGCCAGGACCACAGGTTGGTTACCACTGTTTTAAAGTATGTGGAGGTAAAGAATGGTATGAACTATTTATATGTAAACTGTTTCATGCTCTGGACCCTAGGAAGAGTAGCTTCGACTACTGTCAGTGCTAATGGGGGTCCCACTAAACAATAAAACAATAAAGACATATAGAAGAAGCGGCATTTTTGACAATCTTTCATCTATTTCCTACAATTTATTCCTTTTTTAATCTGGTGTTTTCACAACAACAACCTTTCATTTTCACTAACTCTGAGGCCATGTTTCTGGGCATCATCCCTGCCACTGATTAGGGAAGTGATTACACAACAGTATTCACACTTCATATTCTGAATGCTGTCCAAGTTATAATACAGCTCTGCTTACGTCTCTGATAGCTCTCATCACTGTTTCCCTGAACCTGTTTCATCAGAGCTGATGGATTTAGAGATAAAGCAGTTTCTCCGATTGCATTCATTTCTCTGTTGATTGACAGCTTAATGTTTAAATGAGCTTTGCTTTGAATGGTGAAATATTAGCTTATGACCCCTCCAGATGGAACACGTGTCTATTTTTGGAAAATCTCGTTCATGCCAGACTAAAAAGGTGTGAAAAGTGTAAACTGGAAAAGGGCAAAAGTTTCTGTAAGCTGTCTGCCAGGAGATGAGATGCTGCTGCCGTTCATTGACATGTTTCCCACCGTGGTGACGCTGATCAGTGGCCCAAGTATGCTTCCAGTGCCAGCAGACATTCAAGGACAAGCAGGGGGCACCACTGGGGGATTGAGTGTGACTGAGCGTTGCAACAGATTAGCTCTGCTTGTGACAAGCCCACTTATCCTTGCAGACAGGTGTGAAGAATGCTCTCGCCTTGTGGGCAAAAGCCACTGGTTGACACGGCTCTTCTCCAGTGAGCCATTGTACCGACTTTAATGCTGAGTTACTTTCATATTTGCTATCTAGCCTTTGTCTGGGGGTCAAAGAGGTGAAACTGTAGATAACACAGCCGGTTGACAGAGGGAAGCTTGTGGTGTATGAGGCCTGGGCTCGCTCCTTGTGAAAGGTGGCAGAGTTAGAAGAGTTCAGGAAGCAGGCGGCCTCCGTCTGCGATATCAGGAGTGAGTCATATGATAACGGGACCATGGTGTGTTGTTCTCCATCCTGTCATCTAACACCTTCAGCTCTGGGCTTTGTTATTTCCTCCTGCAAGAATCTGTTGATTGGCTCTCCATGGGCATGGTTCACACAGTAACTTAAGTAACCACTCATCTGAGCCCATTTCCTTTTCTTTTTTTTATACATTTCTCATACAAATTCATACATGTCTCAGGCATAATGCTATATACTCAAAATGCACTGCTGATTAGGTGTTGACTACTTGCAGACATGTGACTCCCCATGTAGCTTACTACAGTGGAGGGCAGAAGCATTAGTGTTGACGCAAGGTAATGTCTAAACATACAAGGTGCATTTCTAACCCAATGTCAATGACTCATTTGGTCTCTCTCAAACAGAGAAAACTCATCAAGACTGAACCACACAGAGCCAGTGATCTTACAGCATATACAAGCCTTCATGCCTATATAACAAACATCTCTATCTTTAGTTTTGATTTAAATGCCAAAACCTCGTTTGCTTCAAAGTCGCCAGTTAACCTGACAAGCGGGCTGTTTTGTTTCATTTATTCATTGCATGGATAAATTACACATTCATTTGGGAATACTCCCATAGAAAGCTTTTGAGAAGGGCAGAACTGTTCAGAAACTTCTCAAAAGGTGATTGGACGAACATTCTGTCACATTCGTAATGGGCCAATTACAGCGACAAGACAAAATGTAGTATGCATGTGCAACTTCGGATGTAACCTGAGCTCGACAGTAAGTTTATGAAAGGTGACGACATCCCAGGGTTCAGTGCTCAGTCCTCTCCTTTTCATCACATACCTACTTCCCCTTGGCAAAATCATCCGTCTCCATGGTCTCAACTTCCACTGTTATGCAGATGATGTCCAGCTCTACAGCACAACCAGCTCAATCACAACTAGTACCCTTACAACCCTGACATACAAGGGTTGTATCCCCTACCGAGATCAATTTAAAATCCTGCTCTTACCTTCAAAGCCCTAAACACACCAGCCCCTCCCTACCTGACTGGCCTCCTTCACCGTCACACTCCCACCCATAGCCTTCAATAGCCTTCAGCCTTCATATTCATAACTGCACAGACCTACCCACATTTAAATAACTTCTCAAAATACATCTCATTAAAAAAATCTTTTAAGTTGTGATTCTGATCTTTTGTTTGTTTGTTTTGCTTGTGTTGACTTTGCCTGCTTTTAATGGTGCTCGTCATGCAATTTTATCTTTTTCTGCATTGTACATTGTCTTTAAGTGTTATGAAAAGAGCTTTAGAAATAAAATGTATTACTATTATTATTATTATAGATCTAGCCATAGTATAGTGGCAGTTTTATCAGAACTGGACCAAGTTTCTTAATTAAACAAGCGCAAAAAGCCCCGCTGAAAGCTTCTCTTGGCAGAGAAGATGTTTTTGCACTTCTCCTAACCGGCTTTGGCATGAGTTTTATTCATCAACTGGCTCCACTGGTAGTAGCTGTTTTAAAGCCCACATTAAGAGGTTTACTCACTTAGGCTGTGCATGCCCATTACATCAAATGTCTTGTCCAGACAGAACATTCATCCAATCACACTGGAAGAATTTTTGTTAAAGTTTCTGCCTTTCAAAACACAGACTTCGGACTGCTGCCCAGATAGATGTGAAATATAGTCAGGTGCATACGTTTTGTAGGTATGTAGGCTGCTAAGGATTCACCACTGGGCTGGAGAGGAGTTGGGTGGGAGGGCAAAGTCAAGTTGGACACATGTCGACACTTGGCAGTCAAGGTTGAGCTCGATGGCATCTCTTTTTCTGTGCCTTTTCACACCTGGTAGTATGCTCGGAGACCACCGTTGGTTTTCATGGCCTTGGGACATCAGCAGCTCAATACAGGACTTGTGGCAACCCTGCTTCCCACAGGGACAGTACCCTAGTCTGTGCCTACCTGCCATGCCTTACTCTGGCACTCTAAAGGTGGGTACTTTGCTAAGACTTACTTTTTGCTATCTGTGCCCAAAGTCCATCTTGAAATGGGTATAAGGACTTTTGGATATGCTGTTCCTGCAGCGGTCTCTTTAAATTGTTTTAAAAGTAGACTAAAGGTCTTGAAAGAAGATTCATCAGGTTGTAGATAATTTGACTGATGACTTTCTGCTCTGTGACTCAGGATTGGCTGATCTGTGTTTGTAGTGTTTTCATGCTCCATGTCTCTAACTGACACTCTTGTAAATGTGATTCTTAATCTCTTAATCTTCTGGTTAAATATGTTTAAATAAATAAGGAAAATAAAAAATATCTTTTCCTGCAAAGTTTAATATCTGCATAAAGAAAGCAGAGCATTGACCAGTACTTACAGGATTAACACTGCATCTAGCTCAGTGCTGACACAGCCACGTTTGGTCCAAAAAGATTAGCATTCATTACAGCTCATTAGCTCGTATTTGGTCTCAGTAGTGTCCATCAAACATCCACCTGATGGCTTGAGTGGATCCTTCCTGGTCCCTTGGATTAGCCGATACACCTGATGATGTGGCTCGTTTGTTGCTCATGCCGTGCACGCTGCCCTGCTGTCCCTCAAGTTAGGTTCAGACAAAGTAATGCGGCAGACACGAGGCCTTCGAGAACGCCTCATAAGACATCAGCGAAAATGCATCTGCCTGTCTGTTCATTAGCACTCCATCACCTCAGAATGAAGGCACATAAACTGAGAAAGAAATAGCGCCTGAAACAAGTGTTTAAAATGATGGCTGCTCTTATGTGCTCTACTCGAGCGTACCCAAGGGTAAAATTAGACATGGGGAAAATGACCTTAAAGTGGCGCCTAGCTTCATGGCGGCATAGCGGGGGTGTACTTGTGAAGTGATGGAGGTAAACTCAGGGGGGTTAACTTTTGAAGGATTGCAGAAAGCTGCCAGAATAACTTTCTCCTCTGTGCCTCATCCCTGAGCAAGGCTTAAATTACAGTATCACATTCAGACCATCATAAAGTCCTTGCTGTTTTATTCACAAGGACAACAGTTAATGTTTAAGCCATTTAGTCACAAATCATTTGCTTTTGCCAATCCTGTGCAGATTCCTCAGAAGAAATGCACATCAAAAGACTTCAACAAAGGAGCAGATGATCTCCTATATGACCCTGATCCATAAATGCTTGCAGAAAGAACTAAACAGCCTGAGCATGAATTGCATCTGCCATATAGTAAAGCACAATGACATGAGCAGTGAGATTGGTTCGCCTTCAATGTCCTACTTCCTGCAGAGTTCATTTGATAGCATCTTTTCCTCCTCATTCTACCTGAATTCCTCAGTACGGCTACATGAGCTCGCCTCTTGGAGATATAAGCATCGCCGCAATGAAACTTGTCATTTAAAAGCCTGTGAAATGCCTGATGTGATTCCCTTTCTTTTTGCCTGACTTCTTTTTTGCCACGTGCTTTCAAGGAGAGGAAGGGGATCAGAGATTCCACACTGTCAGGCGGGATTTGAATAAATGGTCCTCTTCAAAGACTATTTTTCCTCATTTGTCTCCAGCGAGAGGGTTCATTTGTTTGGTAATTTGGAAAAGGGGGCGAGCAGGTTTGACAGAGGCTGCAGATGAAGGAAAACACAGAGAGGAGCTGAGGGGTTACTTCAGGTGCGTGCGAGGCTTGTTGAGAGGTAATGGAGCAACCAGGACTACTCAGGATATATTGGATGGACAGACAGGGCTTGACCTTTTGTTAACTGGAGGCTGTAATGGGTCAAAAGAGTGCACAGGAAACGTTTTTTCATGAGAGGATGCACTATGGCAGCTAGGGCTGGGGCAACATTGGCATGATGCGATTCTATTATAGTTCTGGGAGTCACAGGGATTTAAATAGCCATTTTGCTTGCCGTTCTTAATTCAGTAGTCTAAATTACTGCAGTTTTCTTCTCTATTTTTAAGAGAACATTAGTAAATCAAACATCAAACAATGTGCCCCTGGCCTATCCCTCATCAATCAGTGTCATCAGTTTATGAAAACTGATGATTTCACAAAACTTTTATTTCTTTTACACAATATTCTTTCCTTACTTTAACCAGCACCTGGTTTTAATACAGGTGGCTGTAGTATTCCTAAATGCTGTTTACTAGCTGCCATTAAATGACAAAAGAAGAAGAAAGTAGCTAAATATTTACCTCTGCTTCTTTTAGTTTAAAAAAGTGTCTGACATCGCTGTGGCTATTAATGCTATTTTTTGACACTGTTCCAGTCATTACTGACTTTATGGCCAAATTCAAGACCATGACTTTACAATAACATCTCCCTCTTTTAATTCATTTCAGTTCAATTCAATTGGCTTTACTGGCATGGAAACATGATCAGTAAAGCAAGTTTAAAAGTCATCATAATGATAATGATAATAATAGCAGAAGAAAGTATTATAATCGATATAAAATGATTCAAGTTTAGATTATGGTTAAAAATGTTGAAATTCTTTTTTTTTTTCCCCAAATATGCAGAAAGTCCTTTTCATGGTTGCAGCATTAGTGCACTGTTACTCTTTTCTCTACCTGCATCTCCCTTTTTCTGTCTGCACCTCCCCCTTCTCTCTTCCTGCATCTCCCTTTTGTATCTTTCTGCATCTTCCTTCTCTTCTCTCATACATCGTTCTCTTCTCTGATCCTGCATCTCCCTCTTGTATCTTCTTGCATCTTCTTCCTACATCTCTCTGCATCTCTCTCCCTCTTCTATCTTCAGGCATCTCCCTCTCCTCTCTTTCTGCTCCTCCCTTTTCTCTCTGTCTGCACCTCCCCCTTCGGTCTTTCTGCTTCTTCCTCTTCTCTATACCTGCATGTCCCTCTTTGGTCTTTCTCCATCTTCTTCCTCTCTCTTACTGCATCTTCCTCTTCTATTTTTCTTCATCTCCCTCTTATCTCTCGCTGTCTCTCTCTGCATCTCCCTCCCTGCTTTTCCTGCATTTTCCTATTCTGTTTTCATGCATATTCCTTGTCTATCTTCCTGCATCTTTCATTTCTCTATTCCTATTCTGCATCTTTACATTTTTTCATCTCCCTCTTATCTCTGTTACTATCTGCATCCCCTCCTCTCTTTTCCTGCCTCTCCCTCTTCTGTCTTTCTGCATGTCTCTTCATTTTTTGCATCTCCCTCTTTTCTCTTTCTTTTTTCCCTCCATCCCTTCACACACCCATCACAGCAGATGGCCGTGCAACACGAGTTTGGTTCTGCCTGTGAAAGGAAGTTTTTCCCTCTTTGCAAAGTGTCTTGAATTGGCGCTGTACAAATAAAGAATGAGATCGAACAATTGAACAAGCAAGGCACGCATCATTTCTGCTCATGCTGGCTGTGTTTATTTTCTCTTGGTCAGATTTGATGTCATGACAATCAACAGTAAAAAAATGAGAATTTTAAAATCATCCACTGAAAGAGAAGAAGAAAAAAATCAAGATACTTTGGTGGATAGATTTTTGTCTTGTTTTTAATGGTGACCCTTAGTTCATTGCTTACTCAGACAAAATATTTAAAAAAACAGACATTTCCACTCAGACTGAGCTGAAATGAGACTTTGTGTGCCTCTATCATCAGCTGATAAACGAGCAGTACATGGTGCATCTCTGAGAGCTTAAGGAGGTGTGGTTGTGGGCTGTCTTGAGAGCGACCCTGGCTTAGCTGGCATGCTCAGTGACACATTGCTGTTATTCAGCCAGATTAGTGTTCCACCATCTTCTTCCTTCACATATCCAGCTATAATCACGAGCTGTCAGAGCCGTCACAGAGTTGGGGATCAGTATGCAGACAGGTCACTGTATCAACTGCAGCAGAGCCAAAACACTTATTAAATCCCTCTTCCCTCTTTAATTATCTGAGTGTCCTCGAGAAGTGATGCAAGCCATCCTGTACTTGTGACATGCTGGCAGTGTGCCCGATGACAGCATGCATGTGTGAGTCTGAAGTGGCTCTGCTCATGCTGATGGTGGCTGATGAACAGAGAGCTGAGTGAGCATGAAATGAGGTCGGAGGGAGGAATATTAAAAGGTGTTTGAATGAGCCCAGTCAAAGGTACGGTGCAGTTTAAGCCTTTGCCCAGAGGTTCCACTAAAAGAGATGAAAGTAGAGGCCTAAACGCCACGAGTCTGGAGTTCATCTCTTGATTAGATTCCTGAAAAACTTAGGTAACACGCTCTAAGGGTTTCTATTTGTAATATAAAGTCTGCCTGTAGCCACACAGGAGCTTTCTATTGTGTTGATAAAGCTGAGTAGCCTTCTGCTGCGAGGAGATAATCAGATCTCAGCCACAGACTCGCACTGTGTTGTTTCAACACTTTGACACAAACTGTTCTGTTAGATGAGTCCAGGGAGTGTGAACACACTCTTTTTGTAATATTTCCAATATCTCTGCTTATGAAACCACAGGAAAATAAGTGGCTCTATTGTACATTCAGGGCAAAGCATCTTGGCACACGGCACAGGAGTCTTTCCGGTTTCCATGTGACACAGATGTCATTTTTATGAGCTGTGCTCACTTTGGCTCAAAACCAGTACAGCCCTTGCCCCTACTTAGTAGCCCTAGCTGTTCGTTTTACATTTTCACATTGAGGGGTACCAGGGCTACACGGCCCTTAAAACTGAGATTTTACAGAATCAAACTTTGAAGCAAGTGTTATGTTTTAAATGTTATAGTTGAATTCCCTAGGGTCATTGTTTCCATTTTGTCTGTTTTTCAGTTTGACTTTTTGCTATCTAAATTTCCTTTTTGTAACCAATCTGGGTAAGTAGGGTTTACTATTTTGATATCATCTGTGTTATCTGAAATATATCATTGTAACTTGTTGCTTCTAGAGCAACTGAATTTTGTCACTTTATAAACTAGTTTTGTAACTCCCTTCAGTTTTCCCTAGACATTACTAAGGGGGGGCTCGTCCGGGATTCCAAAATTGAACAATTGATGAACTGAGTTGATCATAGCTCAATGTTTGGGTTTTTTTGAAGACTCCACCCAAAAAGAAAAAGTGCTTGTTGTAGGAATATCCATCATGCATTGCTGTCACGTCTTATTATGTGGATGCTGTTGAACCCGTCCCAAAAGGTTGTCCCATTTCATATGGGAAGATTTCACCACTACCCCTTGTAACTCTGTTTTAAAGGGCAAGGGAGCAGTCAAAGTAGATGGGTAGGTGGAACACTTAAAATGAGGCAGTCTTTTTTTTTAAAAATTTATTTATTTATTTTTTGCACAGCAGATGAACTTGCACTCCTGTTAGCACCCAGTGATCTGTTTGTCTTAAAATGAAGAATGGTCAGCCACAAAGCTGGTGCATTCCTATACTGACAAAGCAGAAAACAATTACACCTTGGACCCCCTTATACCTGGACTAAAGTCTGTGGAGTATGTTGCACATTTCTGCTGAGCCTGTTTCACACACATGGTGTGGCAAAATGAAACAGAAGAATTTAAATAGGTTTAGTTTTTTCTGTGGATAAAGACTAGAAAACTGCAATGTAAATATCAGCACACCAGCCTGCAGGTGCACCTGACTCTTAGAAGAAATGAAAGCTGATACTAGCTGAAATCATGCTACACCCTAACCTGACACAGTTTCATATATCCATTGCATGGGTATATTCATATTCATATTCATCTGGGAAATCTCCACTACAAAGCATTCGGGAAGGCTGGGACTTTTCAAAAAATTCTCGGAAGGTGATTGGATGAATTTTCTGTCCGTCACATTCAGTACGGGCCAACCAGAACCACACAAATAAATACAGTAATAGGCATGTGCAGCTCTAGTAGTAACCAAGCTCGACAGACAGGCATTTCTGTAGTTTATGAACAGTGGAGCTTGTTAGTGAATAAAACTCATGCTGAGGTTCAGAGAAGTGCAGAAAGACCTCTGCTAAGAGAAGATTTCTGAGTAGCTCTTTGTTTTTCTTTTAATAAAGAAATGTGGTCCAGTTCTGATAAAACTGCCACTATACAATAGCTGTGTCTGAGCTAATGTCTACACTGGCAGCAGCCATTAGTTCTACCAGCTTACAGTAAAACTAAACCCCGTCCATAACTGTGGCAAAGAATGCTGAAGCAGGTCAGAAGGAGAGCAGAACATCTTACTATACTATAGCAATATCTGAGCTAAATACTACACTGAGGGCAGTCATACACTGGCTTATGGTACAATTACACCCCGCCCATACCTACAGCCCCATTCTCAGACATGAATCTAGCCAATCTATCTCTTTTGCAAGGTTAAGGACCACCTAATTCCTGGTCTAAAGTCTGTTGGCTGTGTTACATTCGTCTGATGAGCTCGTTCCACTCCCTGGAGGCTTGAGTTGCGCTTATTTATAAAGACTGCAGTGTAAATACCAACGCACCAGCCTGCAGGTGCACCTGGTTCTTAAAGGGAAGGAAATCTGATGCTCTGATTTGTTGAGATCAAATCAGAGTGGTTTAGACAGCATGCTACCGAAATAAGGCCAAAAGTATTTTAAATATGGTTGTACAACTTGGAAAGATGTAACATTTAAAGATTTCTGATAGTCTCCCCGAGCTTCACAACTTCTGCAACAGCTGTTGTGTTTTCCTCTCTTCCTGTAGATTCTTTCTCACCATTAGAGCAACAGGATAAACACCACATTCACATAAATATCCAACTTCTGGACTCAAAAAAGGTCACTGTTAAGTTCATTGCTCAAAGAGCTTTTAAGGCTCCTTGTACTAGTGGATAAATAATTCATAACAAGAGTTCAGGAGTTTGATTCTTTTGGAGCTACTAGTCTGAAATTCTGTAAAAGTTTTTGTCCTTCTGTAACTGCAAAACATCCACCCATTTTTCTTTTGTGTGCAGAAAAAGTAAGTGAGAGGGCTGTTAAGATGTCTTTTATATTTTTGGCAAGATGCGTCAGTAGAGAGCCGTATTCTGATTGGTCAGCTGTCATTTGTTTTGTAATATTTCAAAGCATCTGCTAACTTTCACCATCACCAGAGCTGACCTTTGGCTGGGCTTCTTTTTCTTTTCTTAGGAAAGCAAAGTCTTTCATGCCCTACTTAGAGTTCTAAACAGACACAATGTGTTAGCATCAATGTCATCACACCCTGAAGATGTGGGGTAGAAAAATAAAAATAATTGAAAATATAAATATGGTGGGATCAGTAAAGAGAAAGACTGACAGTGAGTGTGAAATCCTGTTTTCTCTCAGAACACACCATTTAAAATAGAATGTAGAGAGGAGACTTGGACGGCATAATCCTCGCTGAAAGGATGCAGAAAAACAAAAATGGCAATATTCCATAAGATAGTCTGCATATATTTCAAGAATATGCATTAATAAAGGCAACATATTTGTCACAAACGGCACATACAGTGCTTGAAGGTCATCTTTTATCAATAGGCATGTGCTCTGATCACATTCAGCGGGCATTCAGTCCTTGCAGAGATTTTTCTTCCGTTTGTTAAACCATTTCCGCCAGTGCCAGTCTGTTGGCATGCAAGGTGCATGCTACAATGTTCCACAAAGAGAGGCATGAACACACACGATGCTTTCCAGCTGGGTATGATTGAATAACCTATTAAATATGGCCAGTGACCTCTTAAGCCAGCACAGTGCTCTTAATGTTTCATTTATCTCACAGCTACCTTTAAAACAATAATTTACTCTATTCTTTCCCCCTTGGCTGGGTGACTTCAAGTCACTGCCATTGGGTTAAAGAGAGGATTCATTTGTCGTTTGATTTATTGGTTTACTCGATGTATTGTTTCCCCCACCCATAAATTAAATCTATTAAAACAAATGTCAGACACATTAGTAGCTGAGAATGTCACAGCAGGATGCTTCAGGACACAGAAAGATGAGAGAGCACAGAGAGAGGAGGCAACTAGATGTGATTAACCTTAGGCTGCCTATGGGCGATCCACAGTGACGGGCTACTGCAGCTCAGAGTAAAGCCACTGAGATTATTCTGGAAATGTTCAATGAGGTTTAACTCTATTTACACCTTAGAGATACCAAGTTTTACATGACTGCATGTTTTACAGTAAATATATTCACTTTTATGTAACATAAGGACAAAAGTATTTGGCCACACCTGTTAACCATTGATTTCGGATGTGTCAAGCAGACCCGTTGCCACAGGCATGGCTAATTGTGGTCTCCATTTGCAAACATTTCTGATACAAAATAGGCTTTCTGAAGAGCTCAGTGACTTCAAGCATGCTACTGCTATGGATGCCACCTTTGCAATATTACATCTTTGTGGAATTTCATCCCTGCTGGATATTCCACAGTAAACTGTAAGTGATATTATTAGAAAGTGGAAGTGTTTAGGAACAACAGCAACTGAGCCAATAAGTGGAGGACCACATAAAATCAGTCACCAACTAAGTCACCAACGCTCTGCTGATTCCATAGCTGAAGACTTCTGTACTTCCACTGGCTTTAATGTAAGCACAAAAACTGTCTGGCTGGAACTTCATGGAATGGGTTTCCATGGCCGAGCAGCTGCATTCAAGCCTGATATCACCAAATCCAATGCCAAGTGTTGGATGCACTCCATCCAGCTGACATTGGACTATGGAACAGTGAAAACGTGTTCTCTGGAGTGACCAATCCTGCCTCTCTGTTTGACAGTCAGATAGGAGAATCTGGGTCTGGTGGATGCCAGTAGAACTGCTTGACTGAACTGTGCCAACTGTGAGGTTTGGTGGAGGAGGGATAATGGTATGGGGCTGTTTATTGTTCATCTTCAGTGAAGGCCAGTCTTAATGCTTCAGCATACCAAAACATTTTGTACAATGCTATGCTTCCAACTTTGCGGCAACACTTTAGGGAAGGCCCTCTTTATTCCAACATGACTGTGCTCCAGTGCACAAAACAAGCTATTTAGATCTTGCACGGGGGCCAATAATGTGGCATCATTGGTAGTTTTGTAATACATTATTAGATATGAGAGTTTAATGAGATTTAATCTGTGTAATCTCATCAAAGTCTTATTTATCTGTCTACTCTCAAAAATAATCATCTTTATTTTTGAATCACAGCAATCCTGAGTTAGGATAGCCAAATTTGAAAGGATGATCTCTCTTGCAATGGAGGCAAGGGGGTGGAAAGAGAGCAGCTGTCCTGCTTGAATCCTGTTGAGGTCAGACAGTATTTATATACATTATAAATCTAATGTGAGATGCTGGATTTCAATCAGTGTAACAAAGGAGGCATGAAACAGCAGACTTCATCATAAAAATGCAGCTTGAAATTTATTTGATGGCCTCAAACATATAACTATGTCAATTATGAGAATAATTAGAAAGTGGGCAAATAACCATAACTGTGAGAAGAAATATCTGAAATTAAATCCAGTTTGATGAAATGAAAGAATTTGACTAATTTAAGCAAATATGGAGGACTGGTTGCAGGAGCACGAATACTCGGGGAGAAATCCAGATGATGAGGAACAAAGGCAGTTTGCAGGATGTAACCTTGGATTTGGGTCAGCGTGCAGCAGCTGCCCTCCATCAACGGCCTGCATGACGCCGATGAAATGAAGCAGGTAGGTAAGACACATCCGTTTCCATCTGACCCCATGCTGCTCGGCAACAACCTGTTCCATTAACTTCCACCATAAAACCCGAGGTTGGTCCTTGAAAATCAGCACCAGGCGCTGTTCGCTGGGATTTTTTTCACACAACTAAACCTGCATTTATATTTTCTGCAGATGATTGGCTGACACTTCATCCTGATTGTCAACTGAGCAGGCTTTCTTTCATTTCCTGTGCTCCTCTCAGGTAATGACTTCGATTTACACGCTATTTCTGAAGCATAAGGACTGCTCTTAAAAGTACCTGAGATCATTAGGCTGAATGTTTGCATCTTGTTACATTTCTGTCCTCAAAGCCGAGGGGACATCAAACAAGCTGAACCCTCTGCATTTACACTGAAATGACAAAAGCAGGCATTCTGACCTGCACTGGCTCTATCTAACTGAGAGCATGTATTGTATTCCCACATTGCTATTTTTTTTATTGCAAGTCCTTGCTTTAAATGTAAGTGAAAAACCAGAAGGATTTTACCCAATGCCAAATAAATTGCCTTGTGCTCTAGGGAACTGATTATTTGATTGTGAATCTACTTTTTAAGATCCCTTTTCAGCAGTTAATCCCATTTTTACACCATTGTTTTCTGTCTTTAACTAATTTATGCCAAGGTCTGACTTTATATTGCAAGCGTTATTATTATTATAGCCTGATGTGGCATAATCAACCACTCAATCATATCAACCAGTTTACCCCCCCTGCAGTGTGAGTAAACAGCACCACGGCAACATTTGGAACAACTCACGAACTCCTGACAGAAAACGAAGCATGTTTGATTTTCCTGTCTGTCTTCTATGATTTGTTCTGTCACATCACTGATGTTGACCAATGAGAGCACAGAGGACTCTGTTCATACAACCAGTGTAAACAAGCAAAATGGCAAAGCCAGAGAACAATTTTGAAGTTTGAGCTGGGATGTGGAGCAATGAGATAGACGAAAGGTTTGTGGGGCTCTGGCAACAATAGCCCTGCCTTTAGGATGTGTAAGCAACTGCTGTTAGCATTAGCAGATCAGGTCATGTCAACTATGGAAGCATACGCCAGTGCAGCATTTTGACGGTCAACCTTGGTCCTGTACTGCTCATTGTCCAGGTCTGCACCAGGTCCATGCTCCATCTCTTCAGTTAGCTGTCCTCTACATGATGCACGTGGCTGCCCTTGACATCTGGTCCACTGGGTTCTGGGCACGCAGTATGCTGGAGCTGGATCAGGCCCAGGAAAGCGCACCAGGTGCCACTCCCATAGCCAGTATCTGACCCTTCCCATCCCTGCTCTCCTGGGCACACCAGCACGAGACACAATGTCTTGCCAACAATACCCAAAAATGCACAGAAGAGAAGTCATCAGGAGTCCAGACGGTGCCTCTGGCCATCAGTCAGCATCCAGGGCTAACAAGAGTTTAGTAAGACCGGGAGGACCAAAGACCAAAAGACTCTGACTTTCGTCTGCTTGCTTGGATACAGGGAGCAGCCATAGATTACAATAGGCAGACTCAAACAGCTTTTGAAGCCAATCCGTGGCGGCCTCTATATTGAAATCACTGTCTCAACTGAACTTTGGATCAACCTAATGGCAGACAGTAGCCTGCCCGATAAGCTCGACTTCCTGTCAGCAAAGCTATCACTAAAGCTAGCCTTCTGGTGGTAGTGTCTGCCTGTCAAGCTATCTGTCAATCTACTGAGATGTGCCAAACAGTTTGCAGTGAGGTTCTTCCGAGATATAATTGAGTGTGAGGATGCGACTTCAGACATTTGAGACACATTTGGTTTTCTGAACCAGGCTGTAAACCAGTTTATTTCTAGTGTAAAAACAGCTTTTTAACATGTACTGTGTACAGGACTTCCACTGTTCCTGCAGCCAGCCTCAAGTGGACACTCGCTGTATTGCAATTTTTTGCACTTCCATTCTGGCTTCATTTGTCAGGACTGGAGGTTGCCACTTGGGAACAGCATACCACCTTGCTCAGTGAACCCATTGCCCCATGCACGAGTCCAAGTCTGTGGTTGATTTCAGCCTCGCAGATCAATGATAACGCTGCCATGATAGGTGAACTGCTCTCCTCTGACAAACCCAAATGCCTGGATCTTTGTTTTTTTGGCCCAAAACATGCACAATCCCAACACTCCAGCCTCCTTACTCAACAAGTTAAGAGCCCCCACTAGGATCACAGCATCATCCACGATCTGGACATTAGCATTAACATCAACCTAGCAAATCATTCATCATAATCTCTGGACAGACAAACAAAAAAGCAGTATGTCCAGTATGCCCAGTTTAATGACTCTGTGAATGCCTTATCTGACACAGTGAACATTGTGACAGACAAATAGATCCTGTAGTCTGACTCTGGTGTATCATACTGTCAGTACTCCTACTGTGAATTGTTCGTGAAGCATTGTCACTTACATTTTTTGAAAACCTTGTGATATTGGCTGTAAATTTGAGCAGGTCATGCTTGATGTTTTATTGTGCAAAAATTCTGAATCAGTCATAAAAATTACATGCAAGTCCTGCAGCTTAAGACCAAACCAGGGATGAAAAAATTGCTCTAAACATAGAAAAAAGGAATATGATATAATCCGTTTCCACTGTGTGCTCTGGTTATCCTTTCACACCTTTTTATATTTATTAGAGTATAAATTTTGTGATATTTATAATTAACCAGTTGAATCTATTGCATAACCTGGGCTTACATAACAGATCCATTTATTCTTAGATCGTCTTTTAGGATTTATTTTTAGGCTTGTAATTTGTCTTTTTTTTTTTATCAGAAAGTCAGGACAATGAATGGACTCAGAATCAGAGGGCAAATGGTGAGCGACAAGCAGAAAAGGAGCCACAGTGTGAACTAAGACCACCTGCTTAGATCACCTGTGGTCCATCACAAAAAAAAGCACAAAACATGAATGAGATACAGCAACAGAAGAGCAACTTTTCCATAAGACATCTGTTTTTTTTTTTCCACTGTAAGAGTAAAACTGAGTCTGGTTCTGTAAGATAGTTAAGGAGAAGTCTATCCTTGCCACTGAAACTATTCTAAATGTTGCTTAGTGCTGAGCTGTTGGTGGATCAATGTTGGGTACATAATATAACCAAGAGTTTGGTCTAGACCCGCCCTAAAGTGGCTTGAGATAACTTTAGTCATGAATTGGCCCTATACAAATAAAGATTGACGGATCAGTTGATTGAAATACCTTGGTGCACTTAATTATTTCCTTTATTCAAGGAAAATAGCAGGAAACCATAGGAAATATACATTTTCATCATATGGACAAAAGTATTTGACCAGATGTGTTAATTATTGAAGTCAGGTGTTTCAATCAAATCTATTTCCACAGATGCATCTAGTCATGCAGTCTCGATTTTCAGACCTTTGTGATACTAAATGGGTTGTTCTGAAGATCTTACTGAATGTAGGTGTGGTAATGTGATGAAAGCTACCTCTGCAACAAGACGGTTTGTGAAATTTCATCCCTGTTGGATATTCCACAGTCAACTGTAAATGATATTATTAGAAAGTGGAAGCGTTAAGAAACAACACACTGTAAAAAACAAACAAACAAACAAACAAACAAAAAAAAACCAACTTGATTAATGTTGAGTGAACAAATTATGAAGCTAGGTACTCCAGTTTTCTCCCATTGACCAAACACAAGCTTGTTGGGTTAACTGGACAGTCTAAATTGACCGTAGATGTGAGTGTGAACATGCCAGGTTGTTTGTATGCCAGCCCTGTAATTGACTGACAACCAGTCCAGGGTGTGGCCTGCCTTTCACCCAATGGCAGCAGGGATCGGCTGCAGCACCCCACAACCCAAATACATGAACAGTGAATTGATTGCTGTTATTCTTTCCAAAATGCCTTAAAGTGTTTTATCAGAACTTTGGTTCATATGTGTAATTCTAATTTAGATAATCTCAGAGCAGACAAAGCCTCACAACCCCCCAAGATCTTGGGCGCCACCCCTGTCGAACCCCAGGTTGGGAACCAGGATACAAGGTATACCAGGTGAACTTACAGATTTTAGTTGAGCCAACATTTTCTGGGGGCTCGACTGAAATAGTTGGTGTAACTACCTTACTAATATATATACTGGAAAGAAAAAAAAATCATCCAACTCATTATTTTAGCTATGAGCTTGTTATGCCAAATAAATAACATCATGAATTATAAAGTTAAGCCCCATAACTCAATAAAGCTGTGAAACTTCTTACTTAACTATTTAATGTGTGTTTCTCAAAGCAGCTAAGCAACAAAGATGAAGACCATGTGAGTGGTGTCAATGACTGGTAAGGTGCAAAAGAGTCTGCTGAAGACTTCTGAACTTCCACTGGCATTAATATAAGCACTAAAACTGTGCGGTAGAAGCTTAATGGAATGGGTTTCCATGGCTGAGCAGCTGAATGCAAGCCAAGTCCAATGCCAAGCGTTGGATGGAGGGGGGAAAGGTCTGTTCAGCACTCAAATAGGCAAGTATGGGCTTGGCATAGGCCAGGAGGATGTTAACGTGCTTGACTGCAACTGTGAAGTTTGGTGGAGGAGGGATAACGGTATGTGGATGTTTTTCAGGGTTTGGGCTAGGCCTTTTATCTCCAATCTTAATGCTTCAGCACGCCAAGATATTTTGTACAATGCTATGCTTCCAAATTTGTGGCAACAGTTTGAGCAAGGCCCTCTCTATTCCGACATGAATGTGGCCCAATGCTCAAAGGACTATAAAGACATGGATTGATGGGTTTGGTGTGGAAGAACTTTACTGTCCAGCACAGAGCCCTGACCTCAACCCCACTGAGCACCTTTGGGATGAACTGGAACTGGGATTGGAGTCAGACATTCTTGTCCAACATCAGTGCCTGACCTCATAAACCCTCTACAGAATGAATGGGTGCAAATTCCCACAGAAACATTTCAAAATCTTGTGGAAAGCCTTCCTTATAGCTGCAAAAAAGGGGGGGCAACTCCATATTAAAGTAAATATAATTGCATACAATGTCATCACAGCCCCTGTTGGTGTTAGGCGGTTGAATATTTTTGGCAGTTTATCATGTAAATACCATGTATTACATACCTGTGGCCAGGTATATAATTCATTTCAGTGCAAATATTCTCCATATTCCTCCTTTAAGTCTGTCTGCTATGGTGCTACAGTAATATTCGACCGTCAGAGCCCTGTTGGAGTACATGTCTGCTCCTCAAACCAGCCTCCTTTTACAGATCAGTGTTGCAGCATCATGGGCTGGTGTATTCCTTAGTGGATTTTTGAACTGGGGTGTAGGGGGGATTCAATTTGCTGCAGTATGATCTAATCTTAGTGCAGGCGTGTGATAAGCTCTGCTGGTACCACTGGCTCTCCACGGTTTCCGGAGGTAAGAGAAATAAAGCATGGCAATAAGTAAGTTTACCCAATTGATGTCACTCATTCGACTGATAGGGAGTGCTGTGGGACCAGACTCCAGTGATATACAGGGTGATCTAGAGCTGACCTTGGGCCATAGATAGCTCACATAATAGTCTGCTTCAAAGCTCAGCCCTTGGGATCACTTATGCACAAACATTATCTGACTGTGTACATATGCTGCTGCAAAGCCGGAGCACGAGGCTGAAAGAAAGAGATATAAAAAAGTTTGTGCAGCTGCCCTCTGCGCTGAAGCGCCAGACGGAGCAGACTGTCAAGGTGTTGCTTGAAAGGTGATATATTATTGGTGTCATTAAAAGGAGCCGGCTGAAGAGAAACATGAGAAAGTAGTTTATCAGCAGGAGTGGATCCAGTTCTTTATCCACGGCAGTGGTGTCTGAGATGCGGTGAGTGCTTGGCAGAGCGTGTGAATGGTTCTGAATGTAGATATTAATCAGGATACGGTGTTAGACAGCTGCCACCCTGGGAGCCCGCAGCTCTGGTGTCAAATCCCCTTCAGTGATCACAGAAGGAGAGGGATACTCTGCTCTGGGAGTCTGTGTCCCCAAGCATCACACAGTTCACCACTGATGTTTTGGCAGATGCCCTTGTCAAAAAACACATCATAATGCAGCCTGCTGGTGTGAATCAGACCAATCTCCTGTGCACTGTATTTGACAGAGGTAGCAGATGTACATTGGAAGTACCTATAGTGATGCTGCCCAGTGGGAATATCACTGAGATGTGCAGCACGAGAGTTATATGGAGAGAAGTGTAGCAGAAGCTAATCCTGTGAGTGGAGAGCTGGGAGAACAGGAAGAGACACAGACTTGAAAGTTGATAGTCTTTGCTGTGGGGCAGACATTAATTTAGTGGAGGTTTTATGACCACATACTGATCGATAGCACATCTAGATGGAGTGGGGGGCCTTGGGTCTGGACTTAATTGTTCTCTCTGCCTCTCATCACTTCAGACTGCATTTGAAAATCCTTCTATTCATAGGCAGGCGCTAGGGTTTGACTTAATTGCCTTCCATGTGTGGCAAGGTAAGAGATTAAAAGTCTGGCGGCATTGCAGGGAACAAACAGATTTACCATCCCAATTTGTCAGAGTACAGCTGATAAAAATAGAGCTATTTTCAAACTCTTAGTAGAAAGAAGAGCTTTTTTGTGTTAAATGTATCAGAACTAGGCCTGTTAGCATTAACGTGTTAATCAAAGGCCCAAAATTAATGTATCTAATTATTCAAAATGCATTATTTGAAGTATTTTGTCATTTTAGACACACTGTAGTTGAGCAGCAGCTGAACAATACTTATTGTAGTGTCTTCATAGCTCGCTGTGGAGGAAGGATCAGCACCCAGACTCTTTTACTGGGACTATTGCAACCTCAAAACAAAAGAAATACTGGCTTTTGAACTGCGCACTGATAACAAGCTGGATGGTCCCTCTCCTCTTTTGACTGCAGGACAGCATCCGTGCTTTCCAAAAATAGTTTCAAATTTTGATTAATCTGACCACAGAACAGTTTTCCATTTTGCTTCTATCATTTTAAAATGAGTTTTGGTCCAGAGAAGACAGCTGCAATTCTGGATTGGGTTCACACTTGGCTTTTTCTTTGCATGATACAGCTTTAACTTGCATTTGTGGATTGCACAGCAGACTGTGCTGACAGACACTGATTTATGGAAGTGTCACTGAGCCCATGCACAGATTTCCTGTACAGAACCAGGTGCCTGAGGACCCAAAGATCATGAGCATGCCATATTGACCATTGGCCTTGCCCCTTAAGCAAAGAGATTTTATCAGATTCTCTGAATGTTTTGATAATATAATGAGCTGTAGATGGGGAGATATTCAAAGTCTTGGCTATTTTACAATGATGAATGTTTTTCTGGATTTTTTTTCACCAGTAGGTGAACCTGCTCAACCATTACTTGTGAGAGACTGTGCCTCTCTAAAACATTTATACCCTGTTGCCAATCAACCTAAATTGTAACATACAAAACACTCCTATTGCTGTATTTCATTAGCGCCACTTACTTTTCAGCCATTTGTTGCCCTGCCCCTACTTTTTTGAGCTATGTTGCCATCAAATTTGAAATCAGCAAATAGTTTTCATGAAATGGTAAAATGTCTCAGTTTCAGTATCTGATATGTTTTTCATGTTCTGTTGTGAATAAAATATGGGTTTACGAGATTTGAAAGCCATTGCATTCTGTTTTAATTTACATTTTAGACAGTGTACCAACTTTTTTGGAATTGGGGCTGTAAATCTGAAAGTCAAGGTAATGAAATAGTTATTTTTTCAATAATTTGATTCCCCAAAATCAAGATTCACATTACCAATATGGACTTAAAATTTGGTTTTGGGACGGCAAAATAATCAAACTGAAGATGTGAAAAAATGGATTTATTATCAAAATCGAGCCATTAATCCCATAAAAATGCACATTTGTAGTTCACCAGCTCTTATCAGAACCCTAAAACATGCTTCAACAACAGTAGATTAATATATATGTTTCTTTCTTTCAATATTAACTCCCACTGCTGCAACCTGGTGTAAGAATCAGCCTTCACACACTCCTCTCTGGGTTTACCCTGCTTGATTTCATGTGTTGGACTCATGTGGGTCTGATAATTAAAGCTGAATGTATTTCTTAAATCCTCTCGAGAACTCCCCTGTTTGTGCATTAACAACTGCCATGAGCTAATGAAGACGGAGTAGGTGCACAATTAAAACACAGTATTAACAGCTGCTTTGACACAAAACACCTCCAGCACTCAGGAGAGTTAGCTAAGCATGCAATTCTCAGACTCAGAGCTGTTATGTTAAACCGGCAGTGTTTGGTGAGGTACATCTTTAATTTCTGAATGAATCTCTCTAGCTTCTTACAGTTTATCTAAATATCACATACTGAGGAGGACGATCTGTTTACAGGTGGGGATGCCTTTCTGGGTCACACCCTGAGCTCCCCTCAAAGCATTCTGGGATTGCAAACAAGGAATTTGGTTCCAGTTGGATTTTCTTTTAATCTACAGGAAATAACCTTAACGATGAAAATTAAAAAATGGAAAAAATAAAACTTAAGTCAAAATGAGTACAAGCTCTAATTAGACATTTAGCTACTATGTATAAATCAGTGTGCATTAAACTTGCCAAGAGTTAAATGGCAAAGCAGCTGTGATGCTTCAGCATAGTTAACTACAAGTATATCTCTTTACTGTAAAATTGGCTAGTAGGTGTAGCCTCAACTCCCAAAAAGTTGGGCCGCTCTAACAAAAAGCAGAATGCAATGATTTTCAAATCTCCTAAACCCATATTTTATTCACTATTGAACATAAACATATCAGATGTTATAATGGAGACATTTTACCATTTCACGAAAATATTAGCTCATTTTGAATTTGATCACACCAACAAATCTTACAAAGTAGGGACAAAAGGCTGAAAAAGTAAGTGATACTAATTAACAACAGATGGAGGAGCGTTTTACAACAAGTTAAGTTATTTGGCTAGGGGTAAGTAATATGACTGGTTATAAACGGAGCATTTTAGAGAGGCAGAGTCTCCGAATTAAAGATGGGCAGAGGTTCACCAATCTGGGAAAAAACTTGGTCTTAAAAATTGTGGGACAATTTCAGAAAAATGTCCTCAAAGTAAAATTAAAAAGACTTTTTAATATCCCACCATATGGTTCATAATATCATCCAAAGATTCAGAGAATCTCATAAAATCTCTGTGAGAATGGGACAAGGTCCATGCTCGTGATCTTCAGGCCCTCAGGCGGCACTGCATTAAAAACAGGCATGATTCTTTCCCGGAAATCACTCCATAGGCTCAGGAACACTTCCAGAAATCAGTGTGTTAATACTGATCACTGTGCCATTCACAAATGTTGATAGAGCTGTATCATGCAAAGAAGAACCATACGCAAACAGGATCTAGAAACACTACGGTCATTTCTGACCCAAAAAAAGGAATGAGGTGAAATAGAAAACTGTTTTGTGGTCAGATGAATCAAAATTTGAAACACTGTAAAAACACAGACCCCATGTCCTGTTGACTGAAGAGGAGAGGGACTTCCAGCTTGTTGTCAGCGCACAGTTCAAAAGCCTGTATCTCTGATTGTGTGGAGTTGCATTAGTCTCTATGGCGTGAGCAGCTGACACATCTGGAAAGGCTCTATCAATGCTGACAGATAGAGGTTTTAGAGCAGTCATCCAGACAATGTCTCTTCCAGTTTAGGCCTTGCATATTTCAGCAATCAACATGCATCCATCACAACAGCATGGCTTCACAATAGAAGAGTATGGGTGCTGAATAAAAAATAATAATATTTGGCACATTCCTCACCCAAAACTCCAACTACTGAGATTTGCAAATCATTGCATTCTATTTTTGTTTATATTTTACCGAGTGCCCCATCTTTTTTTGGAACTGGGTTAGTAGTTTAAAAATTTAAAAATTTTAAAAGCAAGGAAAATATGTTTTTTCCTTCTTCCTGCAACTTCACAGACATGGAATTTGCCAAAATTGTTATTCCTTTTCTTCTTCTTTAATGTAAAACTTTTAAAAACTAAAATAAAAGTTACCGTTCGTGTTCTGTGAAATAAAAGATTTAGTAAAACCATACTATTTAGTGGGATTAAAGCTCCCTACACAGACCTAATGAGCCCTCTCCAGCTCGCTGTATTATCCAGGTGTTGAAAACCACAGGAGAGAAGCTCTGCCTCTGAGCAGTGTTCAAGCTTTCACTAAAACTCCAATCTGCTCATTTGGATTGTGTGTGAGCCTGGAGTGTCTTGGTGGAAGTGGACTGTGACACACAGAGACACACTGACACACCCAGAGAGAAGTAGAATAAAAAAGATGACTAACCTAACCCACCTGAGCTCGGCTCACAGGGATCAATGTCCTCATCATCGCTCGGACACTCGGCCGATGCCACCAGCAAGTCGTCGGTTGTCTGGAAAAGAGAGAGAGGCACAGAAAAGAGCTGTGAGGGCATGGATTGCTTAGATTTATCTATGAGGTAAGACGGCTCCCACTCAGAAGTATGAATCGTTGAGTTTCCTGAGGGTTAGGTTAAGGAGAGCGGCACAGATGAGATGTGAATCCGGACAGCTCCGGTGTTTGGCTGCTGGATTTATCTGTCAACACGGTCACACGCTGCCTGCCTCTGTAGCAGCTGCTCTGCTGCTTTCCAGGCAATGCTTTCCTTACAGATATGAGATCTGATTATTGGGGAAGAGTAGTGGCTAAAGTTCACAGCACAATTGTCAACTCGCATGCTCAATTTGTGCTGCAGTGTGTGCCTTTGCATAGCCCTTCAAGGGATTGTTAAGAGCCATCACAAAACACCTCTGACATTTAGAGGACAAGCAGCCATGAAAGCTTAAAAGAGAGATTGGAAAACAAAGGGCAGAGCAGCAGAGGTTTAAATCAATATTTTTTTCCTCATCCCTCTCCATGTGATTCAGTATCTCCTCTTCAGACAGAGCATCAAGAATAAACCAAAACCACAGCATATATAGCGGTGCTTCATTATTCAGCTGCCACATCTACTCTAATACTAAATCCATTGCAGACTGTTTGAAATGCACTTCCTCACCTGCCAAACACTCTACATTTCACCCTCTCGGAAAATGGGAAAGGGCAAACAAAAGAGTAGAAAAAAAAGGGTACTGTAAAACATTATACTGCAATGTTCTTTTATAGTCTTGCTTCAGGCCATTTGATCAGCTCTGCGTTAAAGGTCATTTCATTTAAGCATGGCAGCCTCTACAGGGCCGGGCTAGATTCGCCGTTATGGAGCTCTGCTTAGCTGAATTACCTGCTGCTATATATTTAGCCCCGGCACCTCCACTTATCCTTTCTGTACTAATATTTTTAAATCCTCAAGTGCATGCTTGACAATATTTATTGTACTTGAAGGGTAACGAAAGCCCTGAGTTTGGCTGAGGTGTATCTAACCTTGAATTAAAGAAAACAGCCTTTGCAACATTAATGAATCAACATGGGCAGGGCTGGGGGAGGAGAATTATGACACTAACCCACTTCTTCATGACGCCACCGTCAGCAACACCTTATAGTATGTGACACACAGAGTGACAGACTGGCCAAGTGGAATATGGGCAAATGCAAGAAAGGCCGTCCAATTATTGTCTATTTGGCCCAGTCAGAATGGCTCAGCATCCCACTGATTAAAAAACTTGAAATATATCTGAAAATGCTGATAATACTACTTTTCTCTTTGATGTGTTTGATTAAACAAAGCCAAAAAATGTGTATCTTTTTGCTTCTTTTGAAACAGAAAATGAAAATGAAAGATGAACAGTTGTTTGACTTTTGTTTGAAGCACAGTAATGAGAATTATAAAATAGAGAAGAGCATCAGCTGTAAAATTGTTTCATTTCCATTTCAAAAACTGAAATAACTAGAAGAAAGAGACAAAAAAAGGTCCCCCTGTGGAACGGATGTTGTCAGTAAAAGGCAGGGGTACAAAATGGATAGCACTGGGGTAATTTTCAAAATAAAAGCCCTATAATCCTGCAAAGCAGATGGATTGGCCAGATTCCATGTCAGCCATCAGGCAAATCACCTTGCAAAACTCCAAACTGAAACCACTGACCTGACCAATCAGCATCATTTGAGGAGAATGAGGCAGTAGCTATGGGCAGGGTTTAGTTGTACTGGGAGATGGTAGCAATGGCCACCACTGGTGTAGCCATTAGCTCAGATGTAGCTGTAGTTTTATCAGACCTCAACCCCAATTCTTTATCAAAACAAGAGCAAAGCATCACTCAAAAGCTTCTAATGGCTGAGAAGATCCTTTTGCACTAACCTGCCTCAGCACGAATTTAATGCATTGTCTGTCTGATGAGCTCAGGTTACTAAATTTCTTAAATGCACGCCATTTACATAAAAAATATGATTAAGATTAGGGAAAAGCCCTACAAGATACACTCAAAAAATTGAATAAAATTTGTCAATAACTGGATGTTTATTTTTTATATATTTTAAATGCTAATCTAAACAAAATCTTTTTAAGATTATTTCAATTTCGTCATGTATGGTTTTGTTTTCAGAAGTGACCAACTGGAAGATGAAAAATATCAGGAAACTGTGAAAATACAAAACAAGATTTGATAGGGGAACTGTAGAAATGTGTACCCTGAGTGTTTAGCAATTTGCAAGCATATATTATTTAATGGAAGAAATACTTTTTTCAGGATATTTCCAACTCTTTTATTGCACCAATTTGGTGTCCATATTTTGTTACACAATTGTGTCTTTATTGTCTTATATCGTAACCTAGACCTAGCGCCTAGTGTGGAGATATCAAAAATGCATTTCAAATAAATTTTTACTATATCTTACTAATGCAACAGCTAAAGATACTGGAAAGAATATGGTGTTCTTTGAGATTGTGGATAAATGTTGCTGCCTTAGATTAAAAAAAAAAAAAAAAAAAAAAAAGGAAAACCACTGCACTAAACTATCCTTTGTTGAGTCTAATTGGAGAGGCTCTCATTTGCACTGAACCTTGGTTTGGAAGTGCATAATAAGACCTTCTTTTTAGAACAGCAGATTGTCTTTTATACCTTTTTCCTCTATTTTCCAGTCATTTGCTGCACCAAATCAGATGTTTTATAATCACAAGCTTTGTCTGGCTGGTTGGCTTGGTTCCAGGATTGAAAATATTGATGTAAGGATTTTCTAAAATGTCATTGAAGAATTTGAATTTACTTCTGAGCTGCTGAAAAAGTAGGCAGTCACTATTGGTGTCTTAAGCTGGCACCCCATATGCCACCTGTGTCCAGACCAGCCGACAGATAAATTCAATTGCAGACTTAGTTACGGAGTTTCAATCTGTAGAAAACAGTTACAATAAATACTTTGTACTCAAATGTTTAGATATGGACCCAAATTGATCAACAAAGTACATGTGGATAAGTTTCAAACTGAAAAAGCTGTCTGTTTCTCCTTAAAGGTTCCATACTCGGGGGTTTGCATACATGTGACAGCCATTAAATAAAGAAAGGAAATAAGCGTGGAAAATGCATTAGGTTGCAAAAATGAAGATGGAACTGAAGTTTTATTCAATTTGTGTTGTTATTTCTAATGTTTGACTGCATCCAAATACATCTGCAAGTTGGATTAGTATTGACTCATCTTAAAGAAATTAAAGGTGATGTCATTTTGTTTAACATCCATTTGGCTGCATATAATGTGATTTTGTTGTGACTGTAACATCATTTTGACATTCTGTACACAGACCAAAATCATCTTTACATAATAGACCTGGAAATGATAGATCAAAGCCATTAAGGGAGTTGTGGTGAAGGGCTGTTTTTGGTGCATCTGTGCAGGGTGAGGCCCGGGGAAGCCATCCAAATGTAAATTTAATTTGCTGTGCATGAGGCTGATATACAGTGTCGGCCATCCAGATGGCAAAACCGCCGGATCCTGGAGTGCCACATCCATCACTTCAGCCTTGTGATTTGTTTTTCCTGGCGGGAGATCTTGACACTCTGCACTCACTGGCAGAGGTGCGGGAATCAAGGAATCAATACTCTCTCTCTCAAATGTTTTCCCACCTTACCACTGTCAGTCTGGCTCTCTACCTCTCCTACCCCTCCTCTCCTCTCAGCTCTGTCCTTCAGATTTATTTGCAAGCAGAGAAGAGGAAGCAATGTGATGTGGGTGTACGAGATGTAGGTTAACTCCCCATAGAATAACCAGAGTGGAGGTGTGAGCCCGTTCGTATTTATATGTTTCAGTCTCCACATTCAGGTCATAAAAGCTGCAGCTCTATGCCTTCAACTCTGTCACAAGCATCAAATCCAATGAAGAAGATGGATAGTTATTTTCCTTCGATCAAGGGAATCTCTGATTTTATAACTGTAGTTGATTTGAGACCCTTTTTGGGGGAGCTGAAGCACCCTTAAATTCATCTCAGCACCCTTAAAAATATCAGAGACATTGCCCAACCAGATTTGTATAGTCAGACAGGTATTTTGTAAATATCTTTTTATTTGAACACAGCATAGTAATAATCAATACTATATCAAACGTGTGCCAGATACCATACCTTAAGAAGGTCAACCCCCTCCTCTCTCTAAAGTTAATTTACCGATCTGAAACTGTGAAACTGGGTGTTAAATATTGTTAAAATAAAGATTTCAGCATGTTATTTCCTTTCACTTAGGATGAATTTGAAGTTTTTACAATTTTAATTAATCAGTCATTGCATTGCATGTCTTATAATTAATAAAGATTGCTATTTTGTATTGGACTGGTGGCAAAGTCAGGTGTTAGCTGTTAAGGATGGAGCAAATAGACAAATGTAGTTAGGAAACACCCTTGAAGAAAATCAGCACACTACACTTTCCTGCCACATGCAGGAGACCAGTAACTCAGTGGATAACTTCACTCATGGTGCAGAAGTGTTAACTATCAGAAACAACAAAAATCCACCAGAAATGTGAGTAAAGGAATCCCAGCAGTGATCACAGTACAACAGGCAACATCTAGACAAATTTCAACACATATACAGTCCTCTGCATCAATCTCCTAGTATGGCTGCTAATCCAAGTTAACCAGTGCTTAAAACCATCAGTCAAGTGAGGTGGAGGCAGCATGACCGTCCTGGGGGGCGTTGGAGGCGAAAGAACAGGAGATTTGTAAAATGTGGAAGGTTCCTTGGGGAAGAAAAGCTATCGCAAGATTTTATAATGCCATGCCCTGTGGACAGCACTTGTTTGGTGTCAGTTTCATCCCAGAACAGGATAATGACCCAAACACACCTCTGAAATGTCTATGAAATATTTGAAGAATAAGCAGTCAACCAAGATTCTGGCTGTAATGGAGTGGCCAGCACAGTTCAGATCTGGACCCTACTGAGCTGTTGTGGGAGCAGCTTAACTGTATGGTATGAAGGAAGATGCCATCAAGCCAATCCATCTTGTGGGAGATGCTCCAGGAAGCATGGGGTGGAAAATCATCAGATTATATGGAAAATCTGACAGCTAGAATGTCTAAGTCTGCATAGCTGTAATTGCTGCAAAAAACATTTTTTTTCTATGAAGGCAAAGATTAAAGAACATTTTTCATTAAAACCATTATTTCTAACTCTGACAATGTCAGCATCATTTGCTATATTTCCTATTCAGACTAATTTCACAAGTTTTTCCACGGAAAACATGAAAAATTCCAAGTGACTGCAAACTTTTGAGCGGTAGTGTAGATATTTAAAAAAAAATCTAATACACTTAACATTCTACCCAAGAACATGATGGGAAAACTCTGCCCTCCAGTTTTTCAATGGCAGTGGGCAGAGCTTGGATCCATTAGACAGAGTTAGACTAACACTGGTGGATCAACATCGTCAGGTCCACTCCAACACTGAAGACCATTTCACTCAGAACAGAGTTAAAATGACACTCTGGGAGTTAAAGTCAACCCCAGTTTTTGATGTGTATACCAGGGTTTTCAATCTTTTTTACCCAAGGCAAAAATTTCAAGGCACACCAAATCCAGATCTATACAAAATTGCCTATTCAAAACATGTTACAGTAAATCGAGCATATAGCATTATTTCAGGCAGGCCACGGAGTCAAGCACTGCTATATAATTGAGATCAGCTGATCTTACACAAGCCCTCATCAGCTGACAGCTAGCTGATTTGCTTTAAAGCACGGTATTGGCAAATCACAGTCATTCTGCAGTATTTAAACTGCTCTAACCTGGCTATGCATTGCTGCTCCCTGTCCAAGCCACTTTTTACAACCCTCCTCCACCCCAGCTCCTCCTTCGAGAACAGCCACATATGAATGACATTAGTAAATGCAAATTGAAACTGCTAATAAAGAAGCACTATTTACATCATGTATGTAGTACGCTAGACATAGTGTTTGTAGTTTTCTCATTCTGACCTTTGTATCAATGTTTCATGGCTGACATTTATTTTATTTTTGACAGAAATTATTGTAAAGTCCAATAGATGTTTTAAGTTTCTGGATTTGTGTAAAGTATGATTTTAATTCTCTTTCCAATATTTGATGGTTTGCACAGACTGTGGTGCTTTCTTGTAAAATTAAATGTATATATGATATGCCTGTAAATAAATTTGTTTTTAGCCTGGACCCCAGGGAGACTAGCTGTGCTCCAGGGTACAGCTAATGGGGATCCAAATTAAATAAACAAATAAAATAAATCATGTTTGTTTCATGACAAATTGGTCCTGACTGAACTTCAGTTACTGTATAGTTTAAGCAATAGCATGGCAATTTTTTAATACCCCAGTATACGGTCTTACCGCATTACCGCCCATTCCTGATTCTCAGATTAATGTTGTTAAACGGATCTCTAACATGGTACTTTGGTGGCAACGCTGCCCTCTGTTTCCCAACAAATGTGCTATGTTTATCAGGTGGAGGTAACATGTTTACAAGAGTTTGGTTGCACTACTAGTCCTTCAGTGTGTGCCAAATTGCACCAAGCAAAACTTCTAATACTCTATAAAGTTGCAGACATCACATCCAGGTAATTAGAGATGGATTTAAAGTTAACACTCACGGCTCATCAGTGTTTGTTTAGTGTGTAAAAGTGGAGATTATTAGCTTGTATTGCTGTGTCATCAGGTTTAACCTTTAAAATGTTGTCTCACTGATACTGACATGCCATTATAACTATAAGAAAGTAAGTAAATGTATTATGGTCTTTTGATTGAGACTTTCATATATCTGTCAAGGAACCATGATATATAGTTTCATAATGACACCATAAAATAATATCCTCATCATTCCAGCCTCCAAGGACAAAGACTGTGTGAACATCAGTGTAGCTGCAGCTCAGTTGTGCCTGTAAGCCACCTCTGAGTCTAATTCTGTCTCATCTTATCAAAATATCAACCCTATGCTACACTTCTAAATGAATCCAGTGTGTGTATGTGCGTGTCTGGGAATGGGAGAGGGGGTGTAAGCCTCTGAATCAACACTAAAATGAATTCACATGTTAGCGCGCATCACTCTGCCAGCATGGATTAGTGTGTAGGTCAACATTTTGATGTGGTCATGACCTGGTTGAAATCCAATAACATTACCAATTCATGGTGTCCTCGAACCACGCTTGGCTTCTTTTTCACCCGTGACAATTCAATGCGGTGCTATGTGAGGGGCTTACCATGCAATTTAGCCACAGTGATGAAAAGTGACAGGTAGCCCGGCTGAGATGTCTGAAAGGGACACTGAAATCTTCTCTAAAGGAGCTGTCCTAAATAACACAGGATCTGCATGTGATGATTATGGCCGTGCTGTGATTTGGAGCTAAATCCGGTCTTTTGGTTTAAATGGCTCCTCTCCTAAAGTTTCTAGAAACAGTGTATTTTTGAGTTGGCTTCATTAGTTCAGCAGTCAGGTTTATTGATGCGATAAGCATCATGACCACAGGATAGAATCTACTATACATGAGCATATAAACAAGATGTACCTGTAGTTCATTTTATGAAGGTACTTTTAAAAATGCTAAAAGCAAAAGACTCTGGGCTCGCAAAGCATCATTAATCTAGCGGTAAAATGCTGAAGCCGTGGTGAACCTACAGCACAGCTCATTTATCTGCCTCTGCTCAGAGCAGCAGAGAACGCGGTCCTCTGAGACGTACTGAGAGAACCTGGGGAGACAGCTGGGAGTTTGAAGCACGAAAAAGTGGAGGAAAAGAAATACTATAGAGAGAAACCTTATATCAGAGTTCCTATGAAACAATCATAGTGTGTACGTGGAGAGTTATTCCTAAAGCCTCTAAAAGCACTCACTGACCACTTTATTAGGTATACAGTGTTTAGAAAAAATATTTGCTCCCTCCTTGATTTCTTACTTTTTTTGGAGATTTGTCACACTTAATTGTTTCAGATCATTAAACAAATTTTCATATTCAGTTATTAAATTATGATTTCATTTATCAAGGGAAAAAAGACATCCAAACCTACCTAGACCTCTTGTTAAATCATGAATTAAGTGTGATTAACCACAAGATCTCAACAAGCAACACATCATGGCTCCATCTACAGAAATGTAAGAACAGACGAAAAACAATGACATTGACATGTAGGGTCTGGAAAGGGTTACAAAGCCATTTTTTAAGCTTTGGGATCTGAGCAAACCACAGTGAGAGCCATTACCCACAAATGGAGAAAACTTGGAACAGTGCTGAACCTTCTCAGGAGTGGCTGGCCTACCCAAATGACTCCAAGAGTGCATCAATGACTCATCCAGGAGGTCACAGAAGAACTCAGAACAACATCTAAACACCTGCAGGCCTCACTGGACTCAGTTAAGGTCAGCATTTATGACTCAACTGTAAGAAAGAAACTGGGCAAAAATGACATCCATGGGAGAGTTCAAGGCCAAAACCACTGCTGACCAAAAAGAACACAGGGCTCGCCTCACATTTGCCAAAAAAACAAAACAAAACAAAACAAAACAAAACAAAACAAAACAAAAAAAGAACAACATGTTGATGATCCTCAAGCCTTTGGAAAAATATTCTGTGGACTGATGAGACAAAAGTTGACCTTTTTGGAAAGTGTAGAGTAAAACTAACACAGCATTTCGTAAAAAGAACATCATGCCAACAGTCAAACATGGTGGTGGTAGTGTGATGGTCTTGGGCTGCTTTGCTGCTTCAGGACCTGGTCACAACTGATGAGACCATAAATTCTGCTCTCTACTTGAAGGTCTGGACTTAAATCTGATTGAGATGCTGTGGCATGGCCTAAAAAAAAATCATGCCATTCATGCTCAACAACCTGCAATGTCTGCAAAGAAGAATGGGCCAAAATTCCTCCATTATGATGTAAAAGACTCATTTTCAGTGATTGCAAATTCTTGCTTGTTGTTGTTGCTGGAAAGGGTTGCACAACCAGCTATAAGGGGGCAATTACTTTTTCACATTAGGACAGGTAGGTTTGAATGGGTTTTTTTCCCTTCATAAATGAAATCATCATTTAAACAATTAATTTTGTATTTACTCAGGTTATTTTTGTCTAATATCAAGTTTTTTTGAGGATTTGAAACATTTAAGTATGACAAATATGCAAAAAAAAAGTAATCAGGAAGGGGAAAATATGTTTTCACAGCATTGCACCTATTCACCTGCTCATATATCTAATCAGCCAATCACATGGCAGCAAATAATGCATTTAGGCATGAAGACAATATCAGGATGATGTACCGAAGTTTCAACCAAGCATCAAAATGAGGAAAAGAGGTGTTTTAAGTGACTTGTTTGAGCCAGATGGGATAGTCTGAGTGGTTCACAAACTGCAGATCTACTGGGATTTTCATGCACAACTCTAGGGTTTACAGAAAATGGTCCAAAAAAGAGAACTATCCAGAGAGTGGCAGTTCTGTGGGCCAACATGCCGTGTTCATGGCAGAGGTTAGCAACCTCATACAGGCAGCCAAGAGATATTCCATGACTTACATATGTGTTATATTTTTTATAGCTTTACTCAGTCAAACTGTTTTGGATTTTTTCTCATCTGTAATAACCTCCTCAATTGATTCAAGCATGAAGCTTGATTTTGCTCTCTCTTGTTCGGTACAAGCTCGGAAAAAGGAGCCATGTCTTTGCTGATGTCAAAGTTAGCATGTGTTCTTTTAAAATGCCTTTGTAAATTGTAGTCCTTAAACACCAATGAAGAGCAGTGAATATGATGCAGGAATGAGAGCAGAAGTATAAACAATGATAACTTCAACAATGGGAGATGGAGCAAAAAAATTGGGGGAAGAATGTGACCGATCATCCAAAAAAAAAAAAAAAAAAAAAAGAAACTGACATTTTATTATAAAAAGGGAAAAAAAATGTGGTGATCATCTTTGAGAATTAGTGGTCTATTTTAAGGACCACTAAAATGACCATGGAGGCCTGACCCGACCCCAGGGCCTCCAGTTAAATAGCCTGGGCATAGGATGTAAATTATTTTGACAGAGGTCTCCCATGTAAAACAATAACATGCAGAGAGGAAACCAGGTAGTGCACTTTTAACAGCTTTTCTCCCCCATTATATGCAATTTATCTATGAAACAACAATGGTGGTTTCTTGTTTAGTAAATAAACCTTATAGATGTTTTGATGATGAATTAGACAAAGAAATTTGCTTGGAAATGAGTTAAGTGTACTTAAAAAAGAAAATACGTTTAAGGTGTTTCAGAGATTTTACCAGACTCAAAAATAAATCTGCGTGGATGTTATAGACCTAAACTTGACTCATGCACTTATTGAACCAGTAAATGGGCTGTGGACCAGGAAGGTCCATCTTGACTCGGTCCAGGGCGATGTGGTGCTTTCTTTAACTCTGTCATGCTGCTCTTCGATCTCTGAGGATTGATAATGGCCTCCTTAATGAGATGTCCACACCGAGCTGTGGTCTGCATGTGTGACTAAAGCTTAGTCAGCACCATCTCCTCCTGCTGGACACCGGGTTATCTATGACCCTACGCATGCTTATCTGTTCTCTGCTAATGCTTGTCTGCACACTGCTTAATGCTGCTCTCTAATAACTGCTGTATGGAGTATGTGGCCTGGCTGTGATGCTCTACATCTGTACACCTGCATGTTTTCCCCTCTTACTCCTGGGCTGAGGGATGGGGGGGGCGCTCTTCAGACAGACTGCTGTGTGCTGCCGCTCGGGTGCTGGAGAGCTAGAGACACCTTCTCTGTGATAACCTGTCGGCATGTCTCCACGGAGAGCCGCGGGTTTTCACATTGTTTTCTCTGCGGTCTAATTTGATGAATGCTCTCTGGCACACAACACGTCTCTTTGGAGACGAGCTGAAAGTCAGGAGGACACTGAAGGCATCTGAAGGGTTTATCCGAAGCATGCCTCTGCTGTCCTGGTAATGTATTCCTCTGAGGATGCTTGCTGTTTTCTTTCTGCTTTTTTTCTGTAGTAAGCCCTGGTTTTTGTTCAAAATAAGCTCTTGTTTAGAAAGCTGCTTCTTGTTCCATTGCTGATCGGTGACAATAAGAAAATTGATATTTTTAACTCAATGGCAGTAATCTGCTGCTGTTATGATCTGCTGTGAATTCCAATAGTTTTCCAGGATGCCAAAAAGCGGCACTATTATCAGGCAGGGAAGTCTGGCTTGATTGAAAAATCAAAATGATGCTTCCAGATGCATCAGCTCATATGAAATCCTTTTATTGTCTGTTTAATTCCGCACAGAAATGGCAGATTTTTGCTCGGAACAGATCTTTGTCTGATGCTTCATAAAAATATATCAGCACATACTGCAAACCCATCAGTCATGAGAGTCCTACAGGAGAACTGGTCCTCAGAGACCACACAAGGAAGTGGCCTTAGTGAAAAGTCTATATGGACAAAAGTATTTGGACGACTGCCCATTACACCACTATACTACTATATTAAAATGCATTCTTGAACACAAAGTTGACCCCCATTTTGCCGCAAAACAGCCTCTACTCTTCTTGGAAGGCTTTCCACAAGATTTTGAAGTGTTTTTTGGGGATTTGATGTTGGATGAGAAGGCCTCGCTCCGTTCCAGTTCATCCTAAATGTGCTTGATGACGCTGAGGTCAGGGCTTTGTGAAGGCCAGTCAAGTTCTTCCACTCCAAACTCATCAAACAATGCCTTTGTAGTCTTTGCTTTGTCGGTGGGGTATAGTCATGTTGGAATAGAAAAGGGCCTCCCCCAAACTATTGCAACAAAGTTGGAAGCATAGCATTGGCCAAAATGTCGATATGCTAAGGCTGTAAGATTGGCCTTCACTGGAGAAAAGGGGTCTATCCCAAACCCTGAAAAACAGCCCCAAATCCATATTCACCCATCTGACGGCCAAACACATAAGCGTGATTCATGACTCCACTGACCATGTTTCCACTGCTCCACAGTCCAGTGTTGGTGTGCTTTACACCAGTGATAATTTCATTGACTAAAACTGTGATGAAAAAGTTTGTTGACTACCTTTCCTCTAAGAGAAAGACTAGTTAAAAATATATATATTTGATGACTTAAACTTTAACAGGAAGTAGGTTTATTTTTTGTCAAGATGATTAAAATGAGACAAAAACTTTTAGTTGTCGGTGGACCTTCAAAATCAATGATTTTTCTCCACTGTGGGTACATCTGTCAAAACACGGCATATCTGTAGCTCTTCTACCTCTCAGCTGTAAAAAACAGGGGTCCTGGGTTTTGCAGGGTGAGTGCAACACACTAACATTATTTGGTACCAGATTCAGGTAAGAGAAGACATTTTTAGACTCTAAGTAAAGACTGAAAAGTGAGAAATTCAGTTGACTAAAACCAGACTAAAATGCTTTAGGGTTTTCGTCAACTAAAACTAGACCGAAACTACAAAGAATACAATTAACTAAAATTATGTTCAAAAAAGGCCGTTGGGAGGAGATGGATTTCCAGTTTCCTTATCTTCTAAGTCTTCTTTTCTTTTTCACTGCTCCTTGTTTGGAACAGTGCCACAAATGTATGACTGCTTGACTTCATCCAGGCGGTTTGGAGACCACAGGGAAGTGCAACAATATTGCAATTTCAGCCCTAAACCAAACCAATTCCCCCAGACTATCAGGTGTGAAAATGTTCTTGAAGTTATTTATTTGAAAGACTAAGGCTAAAATTAAAAATAGCTGTCAAAATTAACACTGCTTTTTACCGCTCAATCCAACGCTTGGGACCGGACTTGGTGACCTGAGGCCTGCATAAAGCTGCTGTCATATAAACTCATTCATGAAGCTTCCATTGCACAGCTTTTTCTGCTTTCATCAACTCCAGTGGATGTTCAGAAGTCTATGGCAGGGGCTGTCAACCACATTTGTACATTTGTGAGGGCCGGTGTGTTTAATGAACTAAATAAAAGAAACATTTTTGTCTAAATAATTGTATTTTCTTTGAAATGTACCTCATTTTTAGCCTTTAGCAGTGAACTTGATCGAAAAGATTTTTTTTAATTCTCAGGCAGTGAAAAATAAACTGTTAACCCCCTGGACTACAAAATTTACACAGAAATCTGCTGCTTTAATCAAGACTGGACTTATAAGTTAGCTACTGAAATATCTGTAGAGATCAAAAAATGAAAGAAAGAAAAGATACCCTAAATACAACAATACATTCTTTTCCTCCGCACTTTTTCTGAATCTAATCAGCTTCTGGGGCCCAGATGAGAAGCTGTGGGGGGCCTGATGTGGTCCCCCCAGTTGATGATCAGTGCTCTATGGAATCAACAGAGAGTTGGTGATTTTTATGCCTCAGCATTCATTGACCTGGCTCTGTCATTTTACTTGGTCTTTTGCTTTGGGGCTGAGTTGCTGTTGCTCCTAAATGCTTCCATTTTGAATAACATCACCATAAGTGACAAAATTCAAAGACATGTGGTAAATGACAGGAGTAACTATGACTCTTTTAAGGTAGCCAGTTGTCTTGTCTAGTCTAATCTAAAAACAAGCAACAAGCATGAATGGATGAACAAAATTCCTGTGGTCCTTACCTACAATCTTGGAAAACCACGGCCAAGGGAGCAGGCTTTACAGACTCAGAAAGGAAAGAAGCTTGACTCCAGTCTTGTAACCAGAGAAACACTGGTCACATTAGATCGTAAATCCACAAAAGTTGATTATTTTTACTTTTTTTTTTTTTTTACAATTTTTTTCTTCCCTGCTGAAGCATAAATCTCCTTCTACTAACTAAATGTTGTTTTTTAGGTTTAACAGTGGGCAGGAGTTGGCTTACAGTTCTTCTACATGCAAACTGATCCCACACATGTAGTCTTTCATAAACAGCCTTTACTATAATCCCTCTTTATTTGCCAAGAGAGGAGGTTTCCTTATCTTGATTCCATAAATGAGAAAAAGAGAGATAACAGAGTGCAAATCCACCTACTTATTGTGTTGTTATTGAAAAATCAAGGTAAGGATTCATCTCTTGGATGTTTCAGGTAACAAGGTCAGAGTGCTTCTACTTAGAATGCTAGTATATACTGTAAAAACGACAGCGGATAGGACAGAATCATTGTTTTATCAGTGCAAAGATGCTTTCAGCTTTTGTAAAGTGTGCTGAGTACAGCCCTCATTTCCCATTTATTCCCATTATCTCAAGATAATCCTAACAAATATTGAGTGTACGCTCAAGATTCCATTTGAAGCCGATACAGCGGCTGAAAATGTCATTCATAAGTTATCTGTAATTGGCACCGGATGCCCCTAAAAGCAGAGAGATGTGTTTTCTGTATGGGTTCCTGCTCAGATCGTGTGCCATTAGACTCATGCTGGCTCTGATTTACACTGATGTCGCTCTGCTCGGGTCCAGGTCTGACCAGAGCTGCGGTCTGCACTCACTAATTGGGAGGAGTCTGTTGTCCTAAGCTTCACTCTTGCAGCAGCACATCATTAACGTGCCAGAGATGGAGGGAGAAGTGGGGGTGAGACGGCGGCGGTGGGTCAGCGTGTAGAAACAGCTCATGGTTGGGATGAATTTACCCATGGCAGCTATCACACTGCAGCAGCAGCTCTTATCAGAACGCCTGATGACATCCAAGTATCTAACTTAGCACCCTGGAACTAGGTCGATGTTGATGAATAATTTAGTCCCAGATGCTCAATAGATTCCAACTGAATAATGAAGGCGTGTGGGCCTCTAAGACTGCGAGTTCAGCTCTGTGTATTGCCTGGCCTTCGCCCACACTCTTCCTACTGCTGGTCTGCCAAGCTGTCAACATCATGCTCTCACGCAGACACAGACTTTAGCAAGCCTGGAAGACAATAGAATGGCATTTTCACTATCACGGCTTAGATGTGAAGAGAAAAAAGACTTATACCTATATACAGCATGCTTACAAAACTTATCATGTTGAAAACATCTTGATCTCCAGCTTTTGTACAATAAAGGAAACGCTGTGATGTGAGGCTTCATGGTGACACGACAGATTGGCTCTGTGACTCAGAGTAGAGGGATGAACAATAGGGAACAAGCAGCAGGGTAAAAATGGAGATATTCTCCTCTGCATCCGCGCTGAGAGGATTTACATCAGATTCTGCGATTCTCAGCAAATGGATCAACAAAGCTTCCAAACAGGCGCTGCCAAAAAACATCCCTCAATAAGCAAACCAAAAATATATGCAAAAGACAAACAAACAACACCAGGTGCTTCATTTTTTCCCTGGAAATGAATTGTTGAGATTTTACTGAAATGTTGTCAACCATAAAATGAGTGATTCGCTGAGCAAGGTGTGCTTCACAGCTTCACAGCACAGCTGCTGTCATGAAGAAACATAAACACTTGCATCCAAAAGTATAGCCTTGCAATAAAAAGCCTCACTTTGGATGCAAATTATAAACACATAGGTCATCTGTGCATCACAATTTGACAGTAAATACATACAATATAAGCCTGGAAAGATATCATTTTAGGAAAGAGCAAGCATGGTGGCTTTTTCATGAGTGTCTGTTGTAAAATAATCACCTAATTTTATCAGAAATGAAAGCCTCCTTGCACAGCAATCCTGACTTTTCTGACTGCAACAGCATTCATATAAGAGACATCAAAACATGAGGTCACAGAAGAATTCTTACTGCTCAAAGCTGTTGGTAATTACCTGAGGTATCTTTTGTCTTTGAATACAAGGAAGCCACCAAGTGCGTTCTGTAGGCAGTGGGATTCTTCACAACAGCGGTGAATTCATGCAAAAAGATGCTGCCATTTCTCAAAGGCAATTAACTCTTAATAATTACTCCTCCTCTCTGTGTTGACTGCCTATGCTCGCCGTATAGTGTAAAACTGGCTGTGGTGGACAGCTGTTTTCACTTGCTAAGTTATGAGACACCGTCCCTCTTGGGGAAAAGGCTTTGCTTTATTTAAAATGAAGCAGCTGTTGCTGCAACTGGACCTCAGGCAGAGTATCAGAGTGTCATTAAAAAAAGGATGGTCGGAGGCTCTCCATCTCCTCCCCTGGTACCCACATGTTTCTGTCTTGCCATACATCTTCCTCCAGGCTGAAGTCACCGCACCCCAGACGGTCTAACAAGGTGCTGGGAGGCAGCTTCAGCACAGTGCGCAGTGGGTGCACCGAACAACATACAAGCTTTGTTTTACCCACAAATACACACAGTCCCTAGTGGAGCGGTGACATTTGTGTCACACCCTGAGCCATGGATTTTATTCAAAAGTAGGGAACCAGGACTCACCAGAACTAAGGAGGGATTTTCTTGAATACTTGATCTAGTTAATGTGTATATTTCACAGCATGTCAATTCTGCAACCAGGGGGCTCACAGATATGAATCCCTGCTACTCCCACCCAGTGACAAGGAGGCCATACCTTATTTAAAATGGCCCTAGGCAAAATGAAAAACTGTTCTGTGGTCAAATTGATCAAAATATGAAACTACTTTCAGAAACCACAGACGCTATGTCCTGTGGACCTAAGAGGAGAGGGACCATCCAACATGTAATCAGTGTGCAGTTCATAAGACTGCATCTCTGATGGTATGGGGTTGCTTTAGTGCCTATGGCATGGGCAGCTTACACATCTGATAAGGCACTGTTAATGCTGAAAAGTAGATAGAGGTTTTAGAACAACATATGCTCCTATCCAGACATTGCATATTTTCACAAGACAATGCTGAAGTACATACCACATCCATCACAACAGCATGGCTCCACAATAGAGGAGTCCGGGTGCTGAACTGGCCTGCCTGCAGTCCACACATTTCACCAATAGAAAACATATGAAGAATCCTGAAAGAAAAATCTGTTGATCAGCTAGAATCCTAAATCAGGCAAGAATGGGAAGACTTTCTTCTCCTAGAACTCCTGCAACTGGTCTCCTCACTTCCCAGATGTTTACAGACGAGGGGCGGCTACACGATGGTACACATGGCCCTGTCCCAACTTTTTAGAGATGAGTTGTGTTCAAATTCAAAATAAGCTGTTATTTTTCCATGAAATGGTAAAATGTCTCAGTTTCAACATCTGATATGGTGTTTCTGTTTTTGTGAGTAAATTATGGGTTTATGAGATTTGAAAATAATTGCATTCTGTTTTTATCCACACTTTTCACAGTAAACCAACGTTTTTGGAATTGGGGTTATCTATTGCTAAAAAAGCAGACAATTCTTCTCCTCAGAACTGTTTTTATTTGAGTTTAATCAAAAATGAAATCTCTTTTTGTCATGATGTTACATTCAAGCACATCATGACAATTTATCAGTCATTTTACTGAGCTGACCTTGAACACATCACAATGCTACTGTCTGTGAGCTCATTAAGACGGCTAGATTAAACATTTCTGCAGATTGCAAAACAGATTTCAGCATTAGGTTAGTATTTTCACTGAATGGGACTTATTACAAAGTTTGGGGGCAATTCTTACCTAACTGAGCGGATGAGAAAGAAAACCGTCCTGCAGGAGCTAACGCCAGGGCTTATACGTGCACTCTAAAGGTGAAGCTACCACATGTAAGAGTAATGTGGTGCACAATGCTCATGTGCTTTGAGCTTATGTTCCCCCTTGCAAGAAGTGATGTATGTTTTTGCAGAGGTATAATAAGATGGCATTAACTTACAGAAGCCTCAAGGCTCAAAAGCATTATCAGTAAGCTATTATTGATTTTGAGGTATATCTATTCCTAATCAAGATGGATTTCAACTTAAATGGATGGGACAAAAACGAATGCACATTAGAACACAAATAGTAGTCAATTTTCAGTTGGGTTGTTTTCATTTATAGACTTTAACAGCTTGTCCTACCAGCTTGCAAGTGTCAGATACTGCTTGCATGTTGCAGCACAGCCTGTTTTTGTCAACTCTATTTGTGGTAATTGTTTAGTTCTATGTGAATGTCAGTTTTCTCCATACTGCGTGACAACTGATGTTTCTATTTTGAATGTGGAGAAACAGGTACCACACTTCATGTGAATGTGGGTTTTGCACAAAAGTAGCTGTAGAGCTGTCCTTTACAGGGCTAATTTTTCACTTTTATACTCTGAGTTCATTTCAGAGCAGTGTCCTTTTACAGTTTTACAACTGCAAGGCATTAAATCAGTACTAACCCTTAAAAAATCCACACAAAGCTGTACATCAATTTATGCAAAGAATATATCTGTGATTTTAAAACCTCAGTGTAAAGATTAGTGGTAATAAAGCAGTTTATCGATTTTCATTTGTACATAAAGTCAAAAGCAGCAGATATTAAAGCGAGACAATAAGACTGAGGAATGAGTGAGCAATAACAGGTCATATGCTAGCTCGCTGCACAGTGCCAACGGGGGTTTTGCTGCATAAATGTGAGGATGCATTTCAGGAGACAGGTCAGAGCCGATGTAAAGGTGTAATGTACGAGAAGAAATGCAAATGAGGGAAAAACAGAGCTGCTTGAAACTGTACACATGCCTGTGCCCTCATTAAACATGCTCCCTCTGGAGTACCTGAGAACTCTGCCTTGTGACTCCTTTCAGCGTGTCTGCTTCAAGGCACGACTGAATCACTTTGTTGGTGTTTCTGAAGTCCCCCTCAGGACCCTGATCAGCTCATTTTTCCAGGAACAGAGATACTCACGGCCTTAATGCTAATTCAACGCTGTTCGAAGTGTATGATATGGCTAAGGAACAAACTGGAGAGCAGGAGTTTCGTAGCAGCTTGGCATTTAACCACTGACGTTACTAAAAAAGCAGATGGCAGAATAGTCACTTTGATTTCTGCTCTTAGTTTGCTAACCCCCTTTACAGCATGGAGAAGTGGATGCTGTTATCTTAGACTTTTGGAACCAGAATGATGAAAGGATGAATATACATTCTGTGTCTCATTTCAGGGTTGGCAACCTTTAAAGGACCCAGCCTTTGCAGAACGCTCAGGCTGAAATGAGACTGTCTGATCGATGGAGGATTCTCCCTTTGCATCACAGGCTGTCTCCGCCCTTACTCTTTTGTTAATCATTTCACCTACGGAGCACCAGAACTTGCCAACCTATTGTTTTAAATTTAATTCAAAGTTCTGGGGCCAAGAATTTTGCTTTCACACCATTCACAAATACTTCAGTCTTCCAGGCAGTTGATGTGGGTTTGAATCCAATCTGCTCCTTTCCTGCACGCCATTCCTCACTCTCTCCCCCTGATATCCTATCTGGTCAACTGAGGTATCAAATACAGGTATGAAAGCCCCACAAAATAGCACACAATGAATCTCAGAATTTATTCTTCCAGGAAGAATGCACCAGAAGGATCTTTTGTGGTCCACGAAAAGAAGGACGCATTTGCCATTCAATTTTGAAGGAGCCATTGAAACGACAGCCTTGAACACACCACTATGACGTACTTGGTCGTCAAATGTGCCCTCCAAGGATGCAGCCCCTGCATTAGGACTTGGTTTTCACTCTGTCCTTGGTGGCATGGCTGCTGAAGTAGATGACCTAAAATTCATACCAATTTAGAAGTGGCTCTTCTCTGAATGGGACCATCACTTGTGAAATAAACAACATCCTGTTTTCAAGAACACTTGAAACTACGTAGCAATTGAAACTAAAAAAAAAAAATCATGAAAATAATTTACTAAGGTAAAAATTCAACTTGGAAAATAGCTGATTGTCCTTTCAGTTTGTTTACACATCAAATGGTGCCCTATTAGCTAGCAGTGCCCTATTAGATATCAGTAAGACAATGTTCCTCTGGAAAATAGTATTTTATGTTTCAAAACTGCTGCCATAAGAAATGTTTACAGCTTAAGTTACTGTGTTACATACTGAGAAAGGTAAACATTAAGGCTCATCTATGCAGGGCTTGACATTTACACCTGCATATGATGGATCTCAACTGTGGTGGGCACCACAGTTAATCTAGCTAGCCACAGGTTGAATTTATCACTGACACAACTTATACTTCACTCAAGCTGTACTCAACTGTTAAGGCCAGTGTAGATATGCGCTGCAACACCGCTGATTTGGGCACATTTTTTCCTGCAATGTGGCTCATCCTCTTTCTGTGGGTGCGTGTTAATGCTCTGACTCAAAGACATGTTGGCACTGTAAGGTGAGGAATCAATCTAGAGAGGAACAATGCTTTGACATCCTGGAGGATAAATATAGAACTGAACTTTCTCCTCTTCTTTTAAGGCTGCATGTCCACCAGTACTGTTTAACAATAGCTCTCTGTGCTTCATATTTTCGTATTACAAGGAGACATCACACAGAAGACATGCAGACAATGTAAAGGAACCCTGTCTTGACACAGGCAGCAGCTGCAGACCTGAAAACTACCATCAACAAAAGATGATGAAATACGAGTCAGATCAGTTTGTCTTCCGTTACTGTCAGAAGTCCCGCCTCTTCTTGATTTTGATTGGCAAGTGAGGGAGAAGACATTGACGGGGAGCACCGCTGTTCCAAAATTTGAACTGTTTTCAGCACTTTAAGTTTAGCGACAAAAACAGCTAACACAGGGGGGGCTTTTTCCACCGCTCAGAGCACTGGACTACATTGGTTTGGAATTAAGAATAAAAGCTGCCAGCACTAAATAAACAGCTATGCAAACAAACCCTAAAGCTGCTCTCTGTACATGACTCCAGCTGTGTTTGTCTCTTTTCCACATGCAAGCATTAGTGTGTGCGATATAAAACAGTTTTGGACACTAACAAAATAAGTTTATTTAAGTACCATACTTAGTTTTTGAGTGTTTTTTTTCTTCACTTGAGTTTTATTCATTTATTTATTTTTTCTTTTTACTCCACTACATTACTATTGACCCTCTCATTACTTGTTACTTTTTCTCCCAAGACACCTGATGATTTTTTTCCCAAAGACTGATTAGTGAGATAATAAACTGTCCATATGGTTTTTCTACAAAGAGTTGCTGTATCTGAATTATGTAATGAATATCTAAGGCTATCCAGAACTTAGAGCAAATGCAAAACAAACAATATGTAACACTGAGGAAATAGTTCAATAAAAATGATGGCTGAAGCAGAGAAGGACAATGACTCTCCACCAGAGCAGCCATGGTCTTATCTAAAGCCGATGTTTGAGGTTTTTGATATGAAAAACTATTTCTATCATTTAAATGTTCACTCTATTTACCCCGCACAAACTTCATCACAGCTTACAAAAATTCTCCATCAATCAGTCGATTTATGCAGCTGTGTTAATGTCCTAGTACTTGTCTTTTTTTGCATTATGTGCACTATTTAGGACCAGGGTATCCAAACTATGGCCCGGGGGCCAAATGTGGCCTGCAGTCTGATTTTGACTGGCCTGCAGCAAATTCCAGAAATTAAATGAAATATGGCCCACATTTGAACACGAAGCTTGTGCATGACTGTATTGTACTTTAAGACTCTCAGTCAGTTTCAGCTCAGGTGGGGCTACCCTGCTAATTCTGTAAACATCTTGACAAGAAGAATTTACTGATGTGTTTTTGTCTGACTAAGCTGAGACAACACTCTACATGGTAAACATATGGGTTATGGCAGCAACTAGCACTCCAATTGATATCCCAGGGGCAGAGCCAAGGGTAGTTAGGGCAAAACAGGGCCCCCCGAAATCTGACTGGCCTCCCCAGAAACCAGGAAATGACTGTCTATTTGCATTGTCAGCCATTAAATCAAGCATATAGCATTAGTTCAGGCAAGCCACGGAGTCAAGCACTGCCTTAATCACCTAAGCCCTCATGTGCTGAGGGCCAGCTAATTTGCTCTAAGCCGGCTAGTGGCTAATTGCTATTTATCTAAACTTCTCTTGCCTGGCCACGCTCAGCTGCTTTCTCTGCAAGCTGCTCTTGCAACCCTCCTCCACCCCAGCTCCTCCTTTATTCTGCTTCTGACTTGATCCTTGTCATTCTGTTGTCACTGATGCCTGCTCTGCTCTGTTGCCTCCTGAATGAACTAGCCATTCAGGCATACTCAATCACTAAGTGTACCTTTATCCACATTATATTGGATTTACAATTTTTCATAAACCTCACCTTGTGGATACTAAAGTGGCCCCAACATCCTTATGTTTTTCTGTATGTGGCCCTCTGTGGAAAAATTTTGGTCACCCCTGATTTAGGATGTTGAACCAGCATGATCTTTTCAGCCTTTTGATAATTGTATAGTTGAATTGGATAGAAAGGTGCGTCAAAACACACCAATGAATTTTTGAACTTGTGTGCCTTTTATTTGCATCATCCTTGACGTGTTACTTTGTAACTCTGTTGGCAATGAAACAGAATGCATGTTTAGGGCACTTTCACACTGGCATTCCTTTGATTACCAAAGGCCTCGACCAATTCTTATTAAGTCTGTGGGTTAGAAAGACAACCAGAATTTCCCAGTCAGTTCCTGCGTCACATCATTACACAGTCAGCCTGTGACTCACAGTGCACCATGTGTGACTGGTGCCTAATTCATCCTCTCATACAACTCAAAACATTCTGTAGGGAATGATGAACAGTTGATATTTTGATTTCCAACTGAGCACGATGCATATTATTTATTACTGGGGATGTATAAATAATGTGCAGACAATATGGCCGAGTGCCTGCAGTCACCACACGGTGCAGAGAGAGTGCACACTGAGCGGCTGCCATGTAGTGTAAAGCTTCGAGCAGATTACACGGGAGACGGCTGAATGCCTTCTGTTAGCTACTTGCTCTAAATGATAAAATCTTAATATGAAATTCATAAGAACTATCTGCCTCCATCTACCTCCTACGCTCCCCCCTCTTGTTCTCTCATTTCTTCTCTCCGTAGCCTTTGCATAAACGCTTCTCAGTAGAAGTATACGACATGGCCGACTTTGGCTCCCCACATCCCTTCTTTCACACTTCTCAGATAAATGAAATCTGTCAGCATTGAAGCATTTTCCCCTCTGGATGCCCTGATATTTTCCTTATCTGAAATCGAATCTGGAGCTCTGCATGCATCTGTAGCTTGCCTTGGTAGTAATCTGGCCTGAGAGCAGGGAACTGCCCAGGAGGAATATCACACACTAAGGATAAGCTTTGGAAGAAGGAAGGGGTTACAATTATCAGTGAATGGCTTGTAATCATGGCGCTTTCTATCTAAATGCTAACATATAAACATGTGTCATTTAGGGGAAACAGCCCGGCTCCATCCACTATGCAATTCTTCATTTTCATGTTCCTGGCTCTCCAAATCTAAAAATAGATGACAAATCTAAGCATGCATGGGGTTTTTTTTTTGAGAGAGAGAGCAGGAGGGGAAGAGATATGCAGCCTGGCTACAAATCGCTGTCTTCCTGACTTTACCTGTGTCTTGATATGCAGTCCCAGTCCCTCATCAGGTGACAGGAACAAATTTGTCATCCTAATATAGATGCCATCATGGCTGAGATGAATGTACTCGGCTCTTATTCCCATGTGTAGCGTTTGCAAAACATGACATGAGGAAAGAGGGAGAGCAGCTTTGCCCTACAACAGCAGACCAGGTCGCCTGTAGCTCCCACAGAGCGTCGTCATAATCAGATTCCTGTCCTGCAGGTCTGGATGTGTCATTCATGGAGGGCCGAGTGCCACTGCTAAAACTAATGAGGGATGCACTCAGAGAGGAGAGCTGAAACAAAAGGCACTGGAATAAAAAATATGAGCAGAAATAATGAACAAAAAACTTTAATAATGTGGATTTATTGTGTCTTTTTCATTCTAAATTTTCTGTACTTGTGTAAATGTTGTAAAAGGGTCATCAAACCATGGATTTTAAATTGATAACTAATCGCTTAATTTGATCATGAATTGTGATTTATTGCTTTTGTAAAACTGCATGACTAATATTCAGTAATTTTGCATTTCAAAATGAATTTTGTGTCCACTTTGACAATGTTAACAAATTCCTGCCAGTGCCTTGTTTTGGGAATCAAATGATGGCATTTACACCTTTCAGGAGTTCTAGATAAGCTTTTTGCTGTCTCCACTTTTATTTTGAAAGAAATAAGACACTTCTGCTAGACTTAAAGGTGTAATATCAGATTATCCAAGGGGAAAAAAAACATATGGATTGAAAAGTAAAAAGGGTGATAATAAAGCTAGAAGAAAAAGGTCTGTATTTTATACTGTCTTAAGCTCAGGGTGTTTTACTTTTGTTTTAGATAAAAAACTGAGCTTTTATTTTGAAAGAAAGAAGACATTTCTTCTAGACTTAACAACCTAAATTTAGCTTAACTAAGGGAAAAAAGGTCTTGGGGAAGTGGGGATCACCTGAGTGCAGTAATTATGTTTGAAGTGATTGTAGTACCTGTGTCTTGAGGGTCCAGCCATGGGGATAAATCAGTATTCATGGCTACCATTACACCATGAAGTCAAAAGAACACCCTAAGCAACTTAGAGAAAAGTTTGTTGAAAAGTACAAGTCAGGGGATGGATAAAAAAAATTCCAAGGCTCCGTACATCCCCCAGAGTTCAGTTAGATCCATCATCAGGAAAAGGAAGGAATATGGCACATAGGAGGCTTGTAAAGGTAGAGAGTGAATGAATGCGGCAAAACATAGGAAAATCCTGGAGGACAATCTTATTCAGTCTGCAAAAGAACTATGGCTTGAAAGAATTTATTTCCAGGAAACGATGGACTGAAGCATACAGCCAAAGCTACACAGAAATGGTTTAAAGACAACAAGGTGAATGTTCTGGAGTCAAAGCCCAGACCTCAATCCAATAGAGAATTTGTGGCTGGGCTTGAAAAGGGCTGTTCATGCCTGATCCCTTTGCAACCTGAATGGAGTAAAATTGCAGATTCCAACTGTGCAAGCCTGACTGAGACCTTTCCACACAGACTCAGTGCTGTGATTGCAGCCAAAGGTGAATCTACTAAATTCTGACTCGAAGCAGACAAATATTCATGCAGTCGCTTATTTTGTATTGCTTTTTTTTTTATTTAGTTGACATTTCTTTGAAGAGATCTGTTCTCTGGTGCATGAGCTTCGCTGACAAAACTGGTAATGGGCGAAACCACCGTCTGCACGTCCTTAAGATTCCAGCTCCGAGAAAATTTTCCAAAACACCAAACTATTATTTCAAGTATATTTAGATTCGAATGCATGCCCCCCCTTATGATTGAGTTACATTCTTCTCCAGAGGCCTCTCTTTCCATGTCTCGCTCTAGTCAAATCAAGAGCAGGCTTCATTTGCTGGAATGCAGATGCCTTTATTTCATTTCTGCATCTCCTGGAATTTCTTTTAGGCTAATAGAATCAGCGTAGTAATGAAGTTACTTTCTATTATCCTCCTTCACATTCCTAAACTCTCCTTCAGAGCTCTCGGTGTGCTGCTCAACAACAGGTCACGATGAGAACCGGCCATCTTGACACGAGTACAGCATATTCTCATGCCAAGGTTTTCAGCAGACTTTATTTTAAACTAGACACAGATTAGTGTACATCTTGATGGAAAGCTTACTGATGTTTTTTGCAACAAACCACAGCCTATTTGTTGTGACGACAGCAGGAATAAATGACGGGATTTATGATTTATGACTTCTGTTTTTGCAAGAACTATTTAGTTAAATTTTAATTCCAGTGCTTCTTTAATTAACAAATATGCTTTTAGATTCATGCGACTCCGTCTACCAGCCTTTGAGGAGATGCTTTTTTAAAAATGCAGTGATCTCAGCGCGGCTTGACTAGCAGTTGGCACCAAGCTCATGCTCATGAATGTCATGTATAAACCAGCTGATAGCCCGATCTCGCAGGTGGGAGTGACGCACCGAAGCACAAACTGTATCTTATGCTCAACAGTTGGCCGACGACTATTTTCTGTTTCTACAAATCACAACAGCAAATGTCCTGAGAGACAACAATATGCTGTATAAAACATGCTGTAAAGCTGTCAGTGTCAGTTTTTCCTCCAACACTTTATTAAACAACAGAGACAACATTCACACTGCGTAGGTTTCATTTTTGTCATCCAAACACACTTAGCGGGACAATCTGCAGACGTCTGAAGTTGCTGCCAACAGTGTGAAACCTGCAAAACAAAGATGCTTCTTTGTTGACTATCTTAATAACGGCTGGAGGTAAGAGGGACCTGTCTGCAATTTCAACAGACCTTTAAAAACAAGCCAAAAAAGACGAGGATTATCATGTACCTGCTGCAGGGAGGCTTGTTTTCCCTTTCAAATATCACAAAATACAAGCATATTTGAGAACACATTAACATAAGCAAGCATATTCACCCCTGTCAAGGTGGACTGGACCAGCCAGTCACTTAGACTCCATGTGTAAAACACAGCATTTGAAGGGCAGCTTCCCTAATGGCCCCCGGTGAGGCTGAGATGATGGATAAGGTCTGTCGCTGGGAGTGAACGCTGCGGGCTCAAGGCCACCGCAGGTCTACACCGATACCTCCTTCACCATCTGTCAGCACTGGGTGGGCGTGAACCCATAACCATGCCAGGGGCACAAAACACCAGGACCACCAACAACAGCACTCACCTCACTTTAAGGGCAAGGAGGGGAGGTCAGCAAGACACACGAGAGCGGCACAGGAGAGGTTTTAATCTACATATGCTGCAGTTTAACAAGTTTCTGCTCTCATTAAACCACTGTTAAATCTTCACATTCAGCTAATGAGTTTTTCACCCTGTGTTTTCTTTGTTTTACTTCAAAATGTGGTGATTAATGAGTTTTCAACATCACAGCATGGGAGAGGATATGAGATCTTGAGCACCCGTAGTCTTTTAAGCGTTGATGAAATCAGAATTGGTATGTCTACATACAAAAAAAAAACAAAACAAGTTATTTCCTTGTAAAAAAGCATGATGACAATGTGTTTTCTCTGATTTTAAGTAAAAAAGTTACAGTTGGGACTTTTAGACTAGCAGTACCAACACATTTTCAAACAGTATATCAATCTAAATATCATATAGATCAGGACTGGTTGGTATTTGATTATTAATAGTGTCAAACCTACTGCAAATTTTCCCAAAGTGTTACACTTTTTATACAAATCTAACACTGCACAAAAAATAAAATGGATCAAATCAATGTTTCTTCCAATCTTTGACACTCCCAAGCTCTGATAATCCCACTCAAATAATAATAATAATAATTCTGCATGTATGGGATGGAAAATAATTCACTTTTTTAAATTAAATCAAGTTCTAATCTCAAAAACTGGCATTTAAGGGGTTACAATTTGAACAGAATGGGTATATTTTTAATGTATGGTGAGGACTTAAGTTACTGATAGTATTCATAAAAAAATTGGAATGATACATTAGCACATAAATCCTCTAAGGCCGTCTTTATTTGGGGGTGTTTTTTAGCCTTAGGGACACAGTGGGACCCTTATTTACACTCAAAAGAGTAGCAATACACACTTTTCTATTGTTAGATAAAACACTGGAGATTTTTCTGTGGCCATCTTATAATCAGTTATCTCTGGCATCAAGCAGAAGTTGGCTACAGGTTGCAAGCTGTTAACTAGCAAGTAGTACCTGTCAGGTAAAGTAGTGCACTACTGTCTAGTGCTAAAGTTAGCTACAGCTGGCAGACAGCTACTAATCAAACTTAAAACAAAAGTTAAGGCAATTTGTGTTTGGTACATTATTTCTTTGTTGTAACAATGCTTCTTGGTAATAAATCTTATGCCACTGGAAAGCCTGTTTATTACCCTTTTAAATGATGCCACATTTGTAAGGATCATGCATTTGTGGGATGAGCAGCAGAGCTGAGTATGTGGGTTGCGCCCATGAAAAATGTGCCAAATCTTCACTGCCAATGCTAAACAGCTTATTTTGCTGTTGCTATTGACTCTTGTTTTGAGCTATTGGTACCCCCAGGTGCTGCCAATCAGGTGCCTGATTGGCAACACCTGTGAGCATGGGCCCTGCTACAGTGGTCAGTAGATGTCTGCTTCAAGAATCGGCATGCCACGTTTGACTGATCTAGATAGGGCTCGTCGGTTGGGCAACTTCAAGCTGGTGTTCCCCAAAAACCAAGTTGCGGCATTGTTTGAAGTGAACCCTAGTACCATCGCCAAACTGAAGGCTAAGTTCCATATAATGGGGAATGTCAGAGACAGTCCACGAAGTGGGCGTCCCAAGGAGACAACACCCCAGTGAATACTTTTTTCTCACCCTGTCAGCAAGAACCAAGATGACAACACTTGCCCCCCACAGAGCGGGGTTCATCAGAGACTACCTCCAGAATTTGGGAGTAGAGAGCAGTCCTGACCTTAACCCCACTGAACACTTGTGAGCTCAGCTTGGGTTTGCTGCTCATGCCAGAGTGACCAACACAACCATGTTGGCTGACTTGCGACAAATGCTGGTTGAAGAATGGGATGCCATGCCACAGCAGTGTGTGACCAGCATGAGGAGGAGGTGCCAGGCTGTTGTGGCTGTGTATGGTGCTTCCACACGCTACTGAGGCTCCTGTTTGTTAAATGAATAAATTGTTAAATTGTCACTATGTCTTGTTTCTTCAAACTTCAATCATCCAATCCACCAAACACCCAACAAAAGTCAATGGCAGAATCAGCTGTTTGGCATTGGCAGAGAAGATTTGGCTCATTTTTCATGGGTGCAACCCACATACTCAGCTCTGCTGCTCATCCCACAAATGCATGATCCTTATAAATATGGCATCATTTAAAAGGGTAATAAACAGGCTTTCCAACGGCATAAGATTTATTACCAAGAAGCATTGTTAAAACAAAGAAATAATGTACCAAACACAAATTGCCTTACTGTTTTGTTTTAAGTTTACTTAAAATTATTAGTGTGTTTTTCTAGAACCAGGATCTGTGTCATGTACTGATCTTGTTTCTCTGTTGGGGCTAAAATCATTAGAACCTTATACAAACACTTCAGCCCCTTATCTCATTCAATCACGGCTCCCTGGCGCCACTGTTCATAAGGGACGATAAATATAATACAACCAGAACAATCAATAAAGCACCTGTCAGAGAAGCCGGCTGTCCGATAACAATCCCTCTTTTTCCCCCTTAAGCTCACAGTATTTGAGTAGCATGATGGTCAATCCCATACATCTGCATTGCAGGGGAAATCTTATCCTGAGGATGTTTTCTTTCAGTGAATAATTGAAGGCACCACAAGCTCACAGGGCACTGACACTCACACTGAACACTGCAGTATGTCTCTAAGTCCAGAAGACAATTTATCCTCCAACATGACTGCACCCTGGCTGATTAATCCCCCTCCCTGTGCCTTTCTCCCTAACCCCTCAGTTTGCTGTGCATGTGCATATTTTTTAATTGCTGGCACACTCGGGGAAGAAATTCTACAAAAAAGCAAGTTTTCATCTTACAATATGATCTGCCTTTAGATGTACTGGAGAAAACAGTTCCACTTGGTTAGCAAAGTGTGAGCGCTTCCTATTAATATAAAAGTGAAAAAAGGAGGCTACAGAGAGAAAAAGCGACTTGTACAATCATCTTTGCAAATCAGTAATTTCCGATTGAGCCTCATTCAGAGCAGGATTATTAATGTTTCAAAACTGGCTCTGATTTTATTCTGTGAAGGCTTGACAAAATAAATTCCAACTGTGCTTGAATCTGCCACGTTTCAGTTTGTATTCTACTTGTTCTTTTTGAGGGAGTTCCTTCAAATGACTTATTTTCTAACAACAAATTGAATTAGAATCTGCCTGATTTTCAAAGGGAACAAAAGAAGTACAAAATGTTGGCGTCTCATCTTAAAATGTCTCTCTTATCAAACATGCAGCACTCACAGAAGAAGGGCATTCAAATAGGAAGAAGAAAAGAAGATGAAGGATACTTTGTGATAGAGAGTAATTAAATTCTTCATGATAATTCTATTTTAATAAAAAAGACGTCTAATTCCATATATCAGTAGGAGCCAGCCGGGCAGACTCTGCTTTCTTTTACCTTCCCTGTGTGCTCACTGGTGGCCTAACTGCATTACATTTACCTTTCCAAAAAACAATAAAAGCCACCTGAAAATAACAACCATCCATCATGAAATTCAGCAAAGAGAGTTAGGATCACACAGCTGACACCGGCACAAACAGATGGGATCCTAAATCCTGACGCCATAAAATGAACAAACAAAGTCAACCTATGCTTTTTATACTGCGATAAAATATGCCCCAGAATCGATTTTTACTGCCAGCTACTCAGAATTCAGCTCTGGCTTGCTTGTTAGAAGCTTGCATTTTTCTCATTAGCTGACACAGAAGTGCCTTTTGACTTATTGAGACTTTACATGTACAATTAACTGCACACACAGGCTGTGAACGGTGGGCTTCTTAATAGCTGAAAGACAGACACCAGCCAAACACTTCATTTTTTAGAGCCAAAAGTAGGTCAGGGAGGTGTAAAAGTTTAGTCATTTTCAGTGCAGGTTGGTGACATAAGCCTTCAATTAGGCTTTTTCTACTACAGGGACTCTGCAGACTGTAAGTTAATGTGAAGCAAGAGACTCTTCAGTGTCCTGGTCTGACTCGCACCAAGGGATGAAATTGAGTCTGGAGAGCTGGGAAGGTACTTTTTCAGCTTCTGCAGGCAGAAAGCCTTCAATTAACGTAACAATGCTGGCATTTAAAATAGTTCCATGAAAATGTTAATCCCAAACGTTAACATTTTTAACAACAATATCACCAGCATGACTAGGGAGCTACTGTGTAATATTTTGTTTTAATTTATGAAAAACTGCAGACAGTTTGGGGGCTGACTAAGACTGATCGACTGTTTCATATATCCGTTGCATGGATATATTTTACTTTCATCATGGAAAATTCTCGCAGCAGAGTCTGGACGTATGCAGCAGTAACAAGAGGCCGGTGCAAATATGGCAAAAGAGCTTAGCGTGGATGCTGCTAATGCGCCACTTTTATCAGAACTTGACAACATTTCTTCGTTAAAAGGAAAACAAAGAACAGCAGTGAATTGTTTTTGTAAAAACGACAAAAGTGGTGTATTGACACGTCTATAGTCACCATGGTTTGCATTATTTCTCGGTAGATGCACACGTGCACCTCGGTCGCAGCTACGTCATGTGTTTTGTTGCTCTGATTGGTCTGTAAAGATGTGACAGACAGAACTCAGAGTTTTTTCAAATCCTATGCCCTTTCCCAAAAGCTTAGTATTGAAGGTTTTCCAGATGAATGTGTGAAACAAATCTATCTGGCGAGTGAGTTTAAAAGCTCTGTTTGCTTTCATTGAACCAGCTGTTTACAATTACGTGCTGTTATTTCGCACAACATTGAAATGATTCTGTCTGCCTCTGCTCAGCTTGTTGTCAGATTGTGAGCATGTTAAAGAGCATTATCTGTCGTTTTTACAACCGCCAAGTGGAACAAGTGGCTAAAGAGTTTTAATATTATGACACAAAAGTACTCTAACGCGTTAGTTTTAGAAGCAGGTAACACAGTAATCTAACAAATTACTTTTCTCAATATGTAAGGCAGTAATCTAATGAGTTAGTTTCAAAAGCAATGCTACCCAACACTGGTTTAAGAACAGTGGAGCAGTGTAACAACAGTGTTGGTGGATAAAACTCATGCCAAGGCCAATCAGGAGAAAACATCTCTGCCAATAGAAGCTTTCAGTGTTGCTCTTTGCCCTTTAATTATTAACGCTACACCGGTAGCAGTCATTGCTACCCTCTCCCATTACAACTAAACTTGCCCTTAGTTACCGCCTTCTTCTCCTCAATGATGCTGATTGGCAGGGTCACCTCTGACCAAAGGCAGGCCTTAAGCAGACTCTGGTGAGGTCCCTCCTACACTGCATGAAGCCCTCTACACAGACTCCCCCACCCTTGACCACCCCAACATGCTCACTTCCCATTACTAGTTATGTCTTTGAAAATTTTTATTTAGCCTGAGATTAGAGTTAATTCAAAGTGTGCAGAAAGAGAGAGAGACAGAAAAAAAAAAAAAAAACACTCACTCAAAGTGAGGCCCCCAACAGATGACGAGGCCATCCACGCTGTGCATGGTCTACGTATAGGGAGTGGTAGTCCTGCTGATTGGTCAGGTCCATTCTCAGACCTGGCACAAACATTTCAGACTGAGCTTTGCAAGATGGATTTGCCAGATGGCAGACATGGAGTCTGAATGATCCATCTGCTTTGCAAGGTTAAGTTTTTTTCTGGCAGAGGTTGAAAAAGTACTAGACTATTGTACTCAAGTAAAAGTAAAGTTACTTTAGATAAAATATACTGAAGTAGAAGTAAATGTAGTAATCTATAAATTTACTCAAGTAAGAGTAAAAAGTAGGTCATTTATAATTGATTTTAAGTACTGAGTAGCTACTTTTGATATCTGAGGAAGTTATAAATATGATGTTTTCTCTACAAGACAATATGAATCTATTACCAGGTTGTTTTATATAAGGTGAGACTTTATCTAAGTCAAATGCAACAGCTGCTTTAGGATGAAATTTGAATCATTCTCTTGCTACTGACCATCATGTGCTGTAAAGGCAAACTTTTTATTGTTGCAGAAAGCTAGAACCTCCTTGTTTTGGCTTTTAATGTGTTTTCACTGGTTTTATTGCTACACAGTGACATGCACCAGATCTTTTAAGTTTATAAATCCAATAAAAAAGCATGGTCCAGAACATTTAATGGATCATTTTGGGGCTTTTTTTTTAATCTGACAGAAGAGCTGAAAAGAAACAGGATATATGGGAAGAGAAAATGGGGAAGGACATGTACCACACAGGACCAGGACCGGGAATTTATCCTGCAACCAGTTCAGTTAAAACCGAAGCCTCTGCATACAGATGCGTTCTCTTGCAACAAGGCTAAAATTATGCCTTATGCCCCGTCTAGAACTTTGGATAGTCCACTTCTTACAGTTCAGTAGCACTACCCCCCCTTTTCCAACAAGCTGTTTTGGACGGCTGGTGCTAGGCTACAGTTGAGCTGGTTCGCAATTGGTTTGCTGAAAGAACCGTCAGAGAACCAGTCTGCTTTTCCACAGGTGGGAGCTGGCCTGAGACCAACATCACGACGTTGCTGAATACGTCAGAGTGCGTCTCTGTTTTCACAGCAATACTAGTGGCTCGTAGCTCCCTTTTTTGTTTTCATCTGAAACCCACACAGCAAAAGATGGCCTGTCTCCTCCTTGGACCATTCTTGATTGAAACTCTTCTGTTAATAATGGTGATTTTTATGTTCCAGTCCTGCTTCTGGCTACGGACATAAGCATGCAACCCCCAACATAAACCGATCCGGGAGATGGTGCCACACTGGAACTACCTTTTTCTGGCCCAGAGCAGATTCTCTCCCTTGCTCTGAGCCAGCCCTAGATTTGGCTTGGTTGGTACATGCCGCAGGTCATGAAGTTCCTGAAGTTGAAACGAGATACTTCGGTTCCAGCACCAGTGTAGTTTCTGTGAAAAGCAGACTGAATAAAATTAATTACATTGACTGATGTTGAGCTGTCTGATCATTAGTGATTAAAAGAGCCCCTCGACTACTAAAAAAAACCTTCTGCAGAGAAAGTTACACTCTCCTAGCACTTTCTGGTACATTTATCTCACTTTAAAAATCACTTAAAAGAGGTAGAAGCAGAACATGACGCTGCAGGATTGGTCTTTTTAGACATCTAATTATCACGGACAACTTGCTGACATTCAAATCTTTCCTAAAGATCAGAGAGGCAGAGCCAGAATTGAAAAGCAGATCAGCATGCATCTTACATGAAGATTGAGTCATCCTCAAACTCAAATCCGAGTATCACATCATGTAGTACAATTAAAGAACCTGCAGTGCATGTGTGCAGTTGCCTGAGGAGTGCTTAATACCCGAGATAAGTCTCAGGTCTGAATATTGATGCATGCAGGATTAGTATTAAATCTGGGCTGTGCAGACTTATTGCAGCCTTAGCTTGTAAAACAATAATCCCTAGCAGTATCTAGACAATCACAACAATGCCTGAAGGTAGTACCAGATACAATAAAGAGACATAGTGTACGGATGATTATAAAGGGAGAGAAGCTGCAGACTGAGCAGTTACTCGGTTTAACTTGGAGAAGATTTTTCACCCCAAGATTACTGTGACACTAAGTTTATTATATTGTGTTTGTAAGAGCCAGCAAGGGAGGCTTGCAGGTACCCAAACACTGCACTGAAGGTGTAGCGGTGCAGCATGTCAAATCTTCGATTATCCCTGTGAATAACAGCGAGGCTGGGTCTCTGCCCCTCGTCTCAGGGACCAAGACAAACACCAGCCACTACAAGGCAGTTCAGCTGGAACTGAACCGTGTGCTGCGACTGCAAATGAAATGGCCCGTACAATGTGTTTTGAATGTTCCTCACTTCCCCCTAACGGCCATTACACCCACCTCACCTAGGGTTAATTCAGAAACAGTGGGGCCAATTGGCTATTTGGTGGCAATGATGTGACATCGCAGCCATTCATTCTCCCTCGGAACAGGCCATAATCTGCATTTGTTGAATTTCCACTGGCAACAAGCAATAAAACAGAAAATATACTCTATAGTGAAAAGGTTATGAGGGAAAGGCAGGAAGCATGGAGAGCTGTTTGAGGTCAAGTATTATTGTTAGTTAAAGAAATATTGTACTGGTTTGAGCTCAATATATTTTCTAATACAGTTGCAGAGATGAGGGTATTTTATTTTGAAGCTAGGGCAGGTCAGGGTTTAAACTTCTCTGCAGGAATAGCTTTGTATCCACTTTATGAATTTATTCATAAGTTTCTACAGGCATTTATTACAATGTGGCTAAGTCTACTTTCGACTTTATTGATTTCTTGGCTTTGCAGCTGCAATCATGTCATTTGTTTTTAAGAAAATTTCATGACAACTTTTGGATCCAGAGCAGATTTAGCAAGATCTAATCATCCAATATTTTTTATTAATTTCCAGATTGCAGCAAAACTATGATAATTGGAATCAATCTGAGATTTGTTTTGTACTCAGTTCTAATAAACTACTACAAGCATGTAAAACATTGACATGCATAAAAAATTTAAACAGTTAATTATTCATGAAAACTTTCATACACTGGGTGTCTATATTGCACATTTTACTACAATTAATTACAAAAAGGGGCAACATTAATATTAACTTTTTTGTGTGCTACATTTTCAAGAAATATCCACATTAAATGATTTATAAAAAAATGGATGAATCATTGTTCGAAAAGCCCAAAGGAGAAACTATAACCTGCTGCATAGATATATTTCACATTAATCTGGGAAACCTCCCCTACAAAGTGTTTGGGAAGGGCATGACTTGCAAGAAAGGTGATTGGACGACAGACAAGCGCTGTCATAAGGCTCAAATATGCCTCAAAGTTTACAGATATGGACCAAATGTTGCAACTCCGCCGCCATTCATGGGCATTGTTGAGCAATACAGCCAACAAGCTAGAGAAGTAAAATACAACAAAGAAAAATCATTTGAAAAAAGGCAGAACTTACTTGAATTTTCTGAGAAAATATACAAACATATCAATAATGTTAGCTCACCTGGGTTTGGAGACGAGCACGGCTGAGCACAGGATGAACTGTTCTTTCTTAATTCTGTGAGACAGACAGAGCAGCTCAAAGGAGCTCTGTGAAAGATGGTGAACTCTAGATTTTTTTTTCAGTGTCCACTCACACATAACACTGACTGTTATATTGACAGATCTATTTTTGAATGTGAGTGCATAGTGCATAAATGAGCCTTTAGGTGATGAACAGTGGAGCTTGTTGGTGGACAAAACTCATGCTGATGCCGGTCAGTAGAAGTGCAGAAACATCTCTGCCAAGATAAGTTTTCAGTGTGGCTCTATGCTCTTGTTTTTATAAAGAAATGTGGCCAAGTTTGCTTCACTATTGCTACATTTGAAGTAAACATACCACCGGAAGCAGCTATTGCTACCTTCTGCCAGTATAACCAAACCCACCACAGCTACCACCTCCTTTGTGTTAGATTGACTGATTGGTTTTTGCCATTCAGTTAATGAAGGGGGCTTCTGAGTCCCATTCATGGCACTGAGCCTGTTTACATGGAAACTAATAAACCACTAACTAGGAGTAAGCAGGTAATGTGTTTTTGACATGCACTTAAATGACTTGTTTTATATAAAAACCTTGCTTCTATGATTCAGTCAATATTTATGTGTCTTTCAACAAGTACATGAGGTAAAACTCAACCCTGTTGTTTTCAAAACCTTTATACAGATAGTAATGCACCAAGGGTGTTTGGAAGGAGATATGACTTTTATATAATGCAGGTTTAGATACAAGTCATAGCCACCATGTGCATTATCATTATTAATTATTTAATTTAGTACCGGGATATTTTGGCCACCAGCCGGTCCATGTATGATGTTCAGGCTGTCTCAACGTACAATATATAAGGACATTTCATTTTGTTTTCCCTTTAACATAGTAACAAATTCTGCTATTAGAATGTTTGAGCTGATAGTTCAGTTTCCATAAAAGTTTAAGTAATTTGCATGGAATTTTGGAGGAATTTGCTTTGAAATGTTCATGAAAAAAGTGGGATGTGCTCGTATATTTTGGGTAGTTTGATTTGAAGGGTTTTTTTCCTGCTCACTGACACCTCCCTTTTCTTGACATGTGTTGACAACAGAGCGTCTCACAAAGTCTTTGACAAATGCAGCATGTGAGAAGCCAAAGAATCATACTGACTGGTGAAGAATGGGAATACCGGATACCAGATTTTGCACAAATATGACCCTACTAGCCTCCACAGCTCATTGTTTGCAAACTGTTTGCATGTGGTGTATGTACAATATTACTCACCGGTCCACTAGCAGCAGAGCCGGCTTGGCATCAGACATGCAGCCCACTGTTTGGTAAAGCTGCTAATCATGGGACAACAATGACACTGATCACGATACAGCCAAAGCGATGTTGTAATCTTATGAATCATATCAGCAGGAATGTACACACTGCTGTCAGATTGTTGCTTGAGACAGATGATATAAAAACCTGCTTGCAGGGAAGCAGAGAAGTCAACAGCTTTAAAACCAGCTTGCTGTCCAAGTTTCAGCCTACTGTTTTGTGTAACTCTCACAATGTGTGAAAGCCTGTCCAATTTAACTCTTGCTCGGTCACTCCCTCTTTTTTTTGCTTCTATGCATCAACTATTAGCCACCCTTTTTATATCTTCCATTGTATCAGACAGTATCTGGACGGGTAAACTGGCTTCTTTTTAACTGAAGGCTGGTGTGTGAACTAGTGCTGAAAAATGAGAAAGCTGCAGCACATTGCCAAAGTTGTGTGAAAGCAAAAAAAAAAAAAAAACTCAGCAAACTTTCGAGAAAATTGTCCCCAAGTACATTGTGCAGGGCCCCCACAATGGCCCCAAACATGAGATGTGGGACTAGGTAAGACCAACATGCATGTATGATGACGAGCCATCCTCTAACAGGTACAGGAAACAGACTACAACCAGCTAAAGGTCAAATTTTTGTGCTTTCATGGATGCACACGTTGCACATTGTAACAAACTAGTCTGAGGGATTTTAGCCCATTGACTCCAGACTTTTTCTGCTCATACTAGACAACCTGGAGGTCTAAAGCTATGCAAACTGTGAGTTTTCACCATAAGGCAGTGCCGTTATAGAAGCCCAGACTTACACTACTTTTTCTATATTTTTTGCAGTAAAGATACACCAATAATGCCTTCTAACTTTTTATTGTTTATTTCAATCATCACCCAACTTCACATGGATGATCACACATTGCTCCTGAATACATCCATGCATTAGTATCATTGCTTTGTCACAGCACCCCCTTTTGCCAGCTGAACATTTCCTCTTCTGACTTTTAATTTGTGCCTCAAAAACATTCAGCCCCTGAACAACATTCAACCAAGGCTTATGAATTCTGGTCTGTATGTAGGTAATCATCAGACAAAAAAAAGTTTCTGGACCCATGCCAATAATCCCATCAGGAAGTCCACTAGCTTCATCTCAATGTCAAAACAAAGATTTTTGATGTTGCCAAATTACTTTAACCTCTTATACCTTAGTATACATAATTCTGTTTTTCAACATTTTCAGGCAATGCAACAGCATCACAATGAACGCACCCATGTGCAAACATCTCATCATAGCACCCTCTGCTGGCAACAGGAAGTGAGACAATTGGGCATTCACTATTTCTCTTACTGTACTGAAACTATCAAGCCCAGATTTTTCAACCAAAGTCCTCAATAATTGTCCACAACACTAACATCCTAAAGGACAACTCACTGGCGAAGGTGAGCTTTTGGATATTTCGCCACTTACACAGGGAGTAGGAGTAACTCTAATATTTCACATGTTATATCACACTATTGTCTGACTGAAGTAAGACAACAGTGCGATGGTAAATTGGTTGTAATTAGCTTGACTTATATCCAATGAATAAAAGAACAAAATGGCTTTATTTTAATTGCATACATCCATCTCAGATTCCAAAAACAGAAAAGTTAAGAAAATATTAATCTCCAGAAGTATTCTGTCCTTGTGTCTCTCAATGTTGCTGCAACAAATGCCAACTTTAGAGGATGTTCCTGCAGACAGCTCTGGTGGTAGATGGCAGCGTCACTCTACGACTGCTCCTCAGGAGATTTATATACTGTATGTGTGCTGGCCAGGGTTGATAATACAGAGCAACGTAGGTGAGGATCCATCACTGTCAAGAACCCTCAATGGCTCTTCTAGATAGCAGGCTTAAGACTTTTTCTTCCCTCTTTTTTGCAGGGAAGGAAACAGCTACACAGGGTGCAATCTCTTATCCGTGAGAGCTTTTGATTAAGCATCATGTGGTATTAGAGGCTATCTTTCTGAAGCTTGACATTTTCCTTTATTTTGTGCTTCTGCACTTTAAAAAGCTGCAACAGACAACATGTTATAACTCTGCCTTCATTTAATGATACCAGACTTTCACCAGTCTAAACACATCTAAACATTAAAACAACATCAGTTATCACACATGTTCAACAAACAAACATTTGGAGAACATTGAGACGGATAATGAAGAGCTACAGGACCATTACTCTGATATTAAATCCTCATTAGATGATAGTGCTGCCATTACTGTGTTGCCTGGTAGTTTGTATTGTACACAACTGGACATTTCAAAGAAGGGCATGATATGGACAAAAGTTTTGGCCACACCTGTTAATTACTGAAATCAGGTGTTTCAATCAGACTTGTTGCCACAGGTGCATAAAATCATCACCTAGCCATGCAGTCTCCATTTGAAAATGTTTGATGATACTAAACAGTGCGTTCTGAAAAGCTCAGTGACTTTAAGCTTTCTACTCTGATGGATGCCACCTTTGTAATGAGACGATTTGTGAAATATCATCGCTACCGGATATTCCACAGTCAACTGTAAGTGAGGTTACTAGAAAGTAGAAGTGTTTAGGAAAAACAGCAACTCAGCCATAAAGCAGACACCTGTATTAAATCACAGAGCAGGATCAATGACAGCGTAAAAGTTGCCAGAACTCTGCTGACTCCCTAACTGAAGAGTTCTGGAACTTTCACTGACATTAATGTGAGCACAAAAACGTTGTGGCAGAAGCCTCATGGAATGGGTTTCCATGGCTGAGTAGCTGCATGCGTGCCTCACATCACCAAGTCACTTCTTGGTGATGCGAGTCCCTGTTGGTGTAATGGTTAGGCATCCAAATACTGTTGGAAATACAGAGTACGATCAAGCCAAAATCTCAAGGCTGTGTTCACATCAATGCAAAATAGCCTCTCAGACAAGTGTGTCAGTGTCTTCAGTTGCTGTTTAGTTGTAGTAAATATATTTGGTTGTAAAAATTCGCCTGTCATATGTCTCGAGACACACCATTGTGCCTCAGCACCATTTCAACACCATTCACTCGCTGGGTACCAAATCTTCTCTTTAACTGATGGAGAGCAAAACAAGTAACTTTAGAGAGCAAGTCAATTTGAAGAAGGCAAAATTTCACTTATTTTTGAATATAATTTATAGGCACAAAACAGTTTTATTTCATGGTTATACCTAACCTGACACGCCAAAGGTATTTGTTTCACACAACCATCTGGAAAACCTCCCATAGAAGGTGTTTGGGAAAGGGCAGAGCCTTTGAAAGAAAACTCAGAGGGTGATTGAATGAATGTTCTGTCACATCTTTACCGGCCAATCAGAGCAACAAAACACGTGATGTCGTAGCCACTACTGAGGAGTAAACTCCACAGAGAACTGCATATTGTGAACCATGGCGACTGTAGACATGTCAGTACACGACTTTGTTGTTTTTGAAAAGAAACAACTCACTGCTGTTCTTTGCTCTTCTTTTAACAAAGAAATGTCAACAAGTTCTGATAAAACTGACACTGAGCAGCATCCACGCTAATGTCTTCTACCATAATTGCACCGACCTCTTGTCGCTGCTTAGTTATGTCACGACTCCGCCGTGCATGAAAGTACTGCCTCTTTCTCCTGATTGGTCCTGTTAGGGTAAAAAAAAAAAAAAAAAAAAAAAAAAAAAAATTAAACAAACTTGGTTGCCTAATAATGCAAAGTAAAATAGATACTTTCAAAAATTAAAATTACTGCTATCATTGTGTGCCATATCTGTTATCCAACTAATGGTAAAAACAATTATGTACTAGCATTAACACGATAAGCTTTCAATTGTAGTCCATCTGTGAGAAATCAGTCTTCAAAACAGTAACAGAAATGGCAAATTAGTTCAACTCCTTACAGTATTTGAACAGAGGGTGCGCCTTTGTTCCTGACTGCATACCCAAGTGCATTCTGGTCTAATTGGATGTGACCAGGCCCTGCTACAGAGACCACACTCTTCATTAAGACATGACAGTGAGGCCCATACAGTAAGCGAACTCCCCCGCACAGAGCAGGAAGCACACAGCAGAAAAAGCTGCCGCAGAGAATACTTGACATAAAAGAGCCAAGGGTAGAAACTCAACATGAAACCTCCTGATGTGAACCAAACAAGGGTTAAATCAACACCAGGGCTCACTACTCTCCTCTGAGTGGGCTGGAAGTCCTGGAATCAAATCAATCTAATTATCCCTCAAGCAAAAGGAAAAACTCTAATCACTATTAAAATAACAATCCTGACTCATCAGCTTTTTTCCCATGGTGCATGTCTTTCCTGATTAAGCCAGTGAGCTCTAAGATGATAATATTCCTGTTAATAAAGCATGAGTGGACACCCAGTGGTTTGAGAAGAATGACATTAATGTAATGTTCCCCATAAGCCAAGGCCCACGGTATTCGATAACAACATAACCCCAGTCAGGCATTCAGAGAACTTTTTTATGGGGCACCTGAGAAGGCTGAGTCCCTCTAGAGCCGTTCAAAATCATTACACTAATGATAACCAGGGCTGACTTTACCCTCTAGGACAGAAGCTAGTCTGTACAAGACGACAAAGCTTTAATCAACAGAGCTTTAGTATCTCTGAAAGATTATACTGGCCTGCTATAAAACAGTAACCTGAATTAAGCTGGCACAAAACTCCTGATCATTCCTGAATCAGCCTGGATGAATCAACAGTAGTATTTATTACTATGACTCTATAGTAAAACTTCCGTATAGGCATGCAATGTTCCTTGGTAAATGATGGGAGAACGTTACCTGTCTGACTGCATTGTGCCAACTGTGAAGTTTGGTGGAGGAAGGATAATGGGATACCAAGACATTTGGACAATGCTATGCTTCCAAATTTGTTGCAATAGCTTGGGTAAGGGTCTTTTCCATTCCAACATGGCTGTGCTCCAGTGCACAAAGCAAAGACTATAAGGACATGTTTGGTGAGTTTGGTGTGGAAGAACTTGACTAGCCCACACAGAATTCTGAACATCAAGCACCTTTGGGATGAACTGGAACAGAGATTGTGAGCCAGGCCTTCTCATCCAACATCAGTGCCTTAAACTAATATACTAAACATTAGTTTGGCAATGATATGAGCATTTACAGCCTAAATGACATTGATATTTTTTGCTACACAGAAACACAGGGGGCATATTGTCACAGTTAAATATATTTAATTATTTAGTTTAAAGAAGTTGTGAACCTACAACTGCTATCTCAACACTTGTTGCATCTTCAAAGCTTTGGAATATTTACTCTCATAAAATCTTATAACATTATAAATTATTTGATTTTATCTTAATTCTACCAGTTGCTTCAGATCTATGAATAACAAACAGATTGTTTTATCTATCAATAGTTTTCATTCCAGTGGCACTCTGGAAGTAAGTAACTACAATTAGCCTTGGTCAAGCAGCATTTTAGAAAGGGGTGCAAGAGTTAATCCATAAATCACCTTTATTCAAGGTCCAGAATTATTGCACTTTTATTTTGAATGCAATCATATGCACATTAATCACATGCATTATTGTCTCTTTTAGCAAACTTTGTTTAAGCCACTGCAGTATATAAGTCCATCTCTGCTCCTTAATGCTTCATTGCACTATAAAAACTCACAGTGGACAAGTCAAAAGTCATCTGCACCTTGCAATACACATTTACCTTTGCCTTATTTCCCTTTAAATCAATGACAAGTTCCTTTTTCTGTGGTTTAGCTAATAATCCTCTAACCAACCCGAAGTTCTTTGTTTTCTTTCAAAATAAAAGCAGGTCTGTATCCAAACAAGAAGTCAACTGTTTAAATGCAAATTGGAAATTTCAGAACGGAGAAATTAATTGGATTGAAAACTGAATTTCCAAGGTTAATTGGAATTTAAAAAATGTAATCATTTGACAGCCCTAAACTTAGAATTAAAATACCTGTGACAGAGATGGGAATGCTGGCTCTTTATTCGATAAGCTCTTCAAAGTACAGGAGGAAATCTGCTCTCGTTCAGATTGTCTGCGATATATCTTTCATGTCTGGATCCTCATCTCTCCAGGGTAAACAAACTGTAATATAGATGTAACATAGATGCTACAAACCAATTTAGAAAAATGTCAGACTGATAAATAATGGATTAACAGATGCTTACCCAGCTTTTTATATACCCTTAAATTATGTGGGGAAAACAATTAATGCTGCAGCTTGTTGCATATTTTACTACTGGAAGATTCTTCTGTATTTGGCATAAATATAAAATATCTTTATTGTTTCGGTGCCAGGTACAATGACATTGGCAACGGGACTTGCCAATAATGCAAGATTACAATAAGTGAGGAGCTGTTTGGAGCCGTCTTGCATTGGCTCTCTGGACCCATTAATGAAGTTTTTTTTTCACTCATGTAAAAGGAAGTTTGGATTTCATATGTGAATATAGTTTTCTATCATTATTTAGTTCTCTCCCTGGAAACTTGAGGTATTCATGTTATCATACTTTGCACCTAGTTTTATGTGCATGTAATTATCTGATGACATTTTTGCAGGAGAGTATTTCTAACTGAATAAAAGCAGGGGAATTGCACCTTTAAAACCCCAACATTTTGCTGAAAGCTGCTATTATCTCCATAGAGTGACAGGGGACTGTGGGGTTGGTGGACATTTTCTCTGTGGGTGAGTCACTTTGGCTGAAGCCTTTTACATTTCAAAGTCATCTATTGTTAATATCAAAAGTAAATGTACCTGCTTTAATATTAAAAGAAAGTGACTCCTACATCAAGTGCCATTAACTAGACTTAAAGATTTATGCATGTTTAGTTTAACCACAGTGTTGTCTGCAATCCTTCCCTGGCCCATAAAAGATACCAGCTATACTGTATTCTACGACTATGATCAAACTGCACTTTCTGACATCCTGGTGTACGTTTCTGGAGCACTCTTGTCATCCAGCTTCAATGCTTATAGCCTGATATTGCCAACCTCCATGCAGCATTAGCCATTCCATTTCCACTGAGGCCAGCCTCACTAAAAATGTATGTGTCCCAGTAATGCAAGGCTCTCAGGATATAAAAGCATTCGCTGAATTGCAGTGGCCATCAGAGGAGAGATGGAACAGCTGGACAATGATTAAAACGCTGACTATTCAGAGGAAAGGACAGTGAATGCACCATCTCTTTTTACACAGGCCAGACACGATGTCTTTGTGAGTGTAGTGTCCTGAGACAGTAACGTTCTATACTGCAGGAGCTCTCCACGGGAAGGTCGTCACGTCAGATCAGACCCAACACATTGACAACTCCCGATGCACACGTTTTTGCATGCCTCATTCATCTTTCCCCCACATCACTGAGCAACTCTTTAATTCGATGACCTTTTTATTCTGTGTGAGTGCATAAGATAACACAGTAACCATCACAGTTAGTCTTAACTACCCACATTTTTACAAAAGCCTTTGTAGGTCAGTTTAAAGGACACCGCCAACACAAAGTCAAAGTACATCTGTTTCTCTACTGATTTTAGTGATATTCTCAACAAGTGTTTCTTACCTAAATAACTAACAAAACTATTTTTTATAGATGTGAAGCAATGCTACAGTTGTCATACTGCAATGTTATCCACCTCTAAGCATCAGCTGTTTTTGACAGCACGCTTAACCATTCAGCTTTTTGAACAGTGCTGCGCTTGTCAGTGTCCTTTCTCCCTTACATGCCAATCAAAACCAAGAAGGGGCGGGACTCCTGACAATAGCGGAATAGAAACCCATCTGATTTGTCTTTTTTGAGGGTAAAGTTTTTTAGGTCTGCAGCTGCTGCCTGTGTCAAGAAAGGATTCCTTCACATAGTCTTAATGTTTTCTGTGGGACATTTCCTTAAATTATTGAAATGTGAAGCACATGGTCATTTCAAAACAATGGTATAGATTCTACTGAGAAAAGTTATTTTGGTGATGTAGTAACAAGGAATGCTGGTGAGAAGTGCTCTGAAAATGAGGTTACAGGCGCTGCCAGCACTAAAAATGCCAGCTATGGACACAGGTGCTTAAAGTCACCAGCACTCTGCTGATTCCATAGTTGAAGATTTCCAAACTTCCACTGGCATAAATGTGAGCACAAAAGCAATTATGGCGGGAACTTCATGGAGTGGAGCAGCTGCATGCAGGTCTCACATCACCAAGTCTAATTCCAATGGTACAGGGCTGTTTTTCCAGGGTTTGGGCTAGGACCCCTATCTCCAGTGAAGGCCAGTCTTAATGCTTCAGCAGACCAAGACATTTTGGACAATGTTATGCTTCCCACTCTGTGGCACCACTTTTCTGTTCCAACATGACTGTGCCTCAGTGCAAAAAGCAAGGACTATAAAGACACGGTACGATGAGTTTGGTGTAGAACCTGATTAGCCCACACAGACCCTGATCCTCATAAATGCTCTACAGAATGAATGGACACAAATTCCCATAGAAACACTCTGAAATCTTGTGGAAAGCTTACAAGAAGAGTGAAAGTTGTTATAGCTGCAGAAGGGGAAGTACATGTATTTGAATACAATGTCGTCACTGTCCCTGTTGGTGCCATGGTCAGGCGTCTGAATACTTTAGTCCATATAGTATATCTGATGAGCATAAAGCCATAATGATTTCCCACTACTAAAGCAGAAAACATGTAAACGAATAACTATCTCTGTAATACAGTTCCTTTATAAACCGACGTGGTCATTTATATCCTTCATGTGTTCAGCTCCGAAAAAGATGAGCATCCATCTTATCAAGCGTGTTCCTTTCTGCCAATCTCCTGGATCCTTTGTGGCAATTTATTACACCGCATGGAGCTGGGATATAATTATAGTCTATTGTCTGATATTTCTACCACATTACATGCTCCTGCAACAGTCCAGGAGCCCTGCTGAGTCTGAGAGAAAACCATTCCACTGGATCAATATTTATGATTGTATTATTTGTCAGCATGTGCGCACCCTTACACAAACTGTTTGGATGGTTGCAGGTCAGAGAAACAGAGAGAGATGGAGAGTTATGCAGGGTCTTTGCTGCCGCAAAGCTGAAATTGAGGTGCAAATTTTCTGTGGGAGTTTGTCATTTTATAACAGGAGCTGTAGCTTGAACAGTCAACTAAACTGAAAGAAAATACTTGACATTTGGTTTTGATTCGAGAATAGTTGATCTTTTTAAACAGCTCTTGATAAAAGCTGAATTTGTCTTTAGAGGTAGACTTACAGCTGTGGTTCAAGGCTTTTTAGCACTTTCTTTTGAAATGAAGAAGACAGAAAGAGCTTTGGTTGAAATTAAATATTTAAATAGGTCAAGAACATTTCAGTTCTCCTGGACAATGAGGATGAACGACACGACATCACACTAAGGAATCTGAAGCATTAAATCCCTCTGATGGACTGAGATGTATTAAATGTTGCCTTATGAAACAATAAAGACAGAAGAATTTAAATCATATCATTTGAATTGGGTGCACATTTCTCATTTTGAAGTTAAACCCAGCCCCTCATGGAGATGCCATAATCTTCCTTTCCCCAATCCGATTAATCCAAAATGAGTAAATCCAAGATGATTTTAAACTATATTTGTAAAAGCTGATTAATACCTGATGAAAGGGTGGTTTCAGTCGACTATTCTGCTTATTTTAAACCACTGTGTGTGCTTTTCTTGTAACCGGCTTGGAGAATATTCCCAATTATGACACACATTTTGGCTTGTCATGAGCCTCCATGTCCCCTTTGATTCCCCTGTATTGTATCTATGAGGAGATATCTTACTTGCCTCTATTCAGGCATTGCCTTGTGGTTTCTTTTCATGTAAAGAAGCCATTACTGAAGAAATCAAGCCAAGATTTCTAGGAAAGTGCTACCACGCATCAGATAAGGATTAAGGACCACAAGCATGTTTGGTAAATGGTGAATGAATGTAAAGCCTGTCTAATCACCTTACAACTCAAGGTGCTTTTTAGACAGCAGTTCACACTTACCTTGGCCCACACTGAAGTGTCCACCAGTTCTGACCAGGGCTTGACATAACACCCACAAACGCACAAAATGCAGGTGAATTTTACCTGTGACAACACAGTGGCTCCAACTAGCCACTGTGGCAGGTTGACTTAATCACTGCTACAACATAACTGTGCTTCAATGTCATTAAATAAACAGCTGTTCAAATATTCTCAAGATGTGAAATCAACGTAGCATGAAATCAATTTCCACAAAAAAAAAAAAAAATAAATAAATAAATAAATAAAATAAAAGAGATGTTATTTTGGTTTTTGGTGACAAATTGGATACTTTTGCAAACAAAAATGGCATTAGCCAAAATTCTTATAGGCGGGTTGGACCAAGAAAGAAACCAAAATCAGAATCATCCAAAGATATACCGAAGATGAGGAAGGAGTTTCTTGCGCTTCGGCTCCTCCACAGGTGGAGGTCAGTGCTCTCAGAAAAGACCAATAACATAAAAAGGATGTTTCAAAGGATTCTTTCTCACAGGCAAATCCAAAGAAGAACCTGAAGCACACAAGTCACTTTTAAAGCTATATTTTTGGTCTTGTTATGCCTTTATTCAAGAGGAAGTGAGTGGATAGAGCTGAAAACAGGGGTGAGAAAGTGGGGCAGAGATATGTGGGAAAGCAGCCACAGGCTGAACCTGAACCTAGGGCTCCTGTGTACATGGGGCACGCCCCAAACCACTAGGCCATCTGTGCCCCCACACTAGTCACTTTAATGCAATTTAATCAGGAGCAAAGGACTAACATTTCAATGCACACCTTTTCTTCATCAGAGTCCAACAGTAGTGCTGCTGTTTTGAAAAACTGAAATACTCTCCTCATTACAAAGTTTAAACCCTGTTAGAGAGCTAGATATGAGTGCTGTCACAGTATTGAGTCACTGTTAGTGCCTTCTGACAGATACGGTTCTGGCTCTGGCTCCATTCTGGAGTCACAGAACCTTGGTGCCTTCTGGCGAACCAGCCTGTGTTCACACCAGTATAAGCGGAACCAAAGTGGGAGGAGGTTACTCCGCGTTACTCTGGCAGAAGTAAACAACACCAACAAAACGGTTCCACTTTTTCCCAAGTCCTTCTTGTTGTTGTACTCCTTCATTTTCTTGAGCTTAATTATTATTTGGTCTGGGGTTGGGGTGAACCTAGCCTTCGCCATCTCTTCTGCAAGTTTAGCAAATAACTCTCTCTTCCAGCCATTTGAAAATTAGGTTCAGGAACCAGAACCGCTACGAAGCCCTGCCAGTCTGAAAGGCCTATGTGCCCATTCAACCAATCAGGGTTGACACTCTGTAATGAGGAGGGTATTTCAATTGCACCGCTACTGTTTGACTCTGATGAAGATCCAGTAATAGTAGTCCTTTGCACCTGATTTAATTGTACAAAAGTGGCTCATGTGCTACAGTTTCTTCTTTGGATTTGCCTGTGAGAAAGAAGCCCTTGAAACATCCTTTATACCAAAAATGTTCTACTGACATCACCGACAGATAGCAAGAACATCTGAACTATGATTTTTAAACTGCAGAGGTGCATAGCAGCCAGCCAACACTTAGGAACAATCCTGCCTCTCAGATTGGCAGCTGATTGGCAATACCTGCGACATTCATCTGCTGTTTTTTTGGTGATGATTCTTCTTGTGACTTCTTGCACCACAAGACCCCTGAATTGTGACAGTTCGGGATTGATACAAATGCCATTACACCCCTGTACAGGAGTGTTTCCAGTCAGACGGGCACCGATAGCCCATCCTGACCAAGTGCATGGGTCAGCTGTTAGATTGAGGTGGGACATGCAGCAAGAGAGAGAGATGCAGAAAAGACAGGAGTTATGTGAGGAAAGTATGTGTGCTCTTGCTCGTGTCCAACCTGCATTATCTATTTGCCATTACTGTACGCCAGCCCCTACCAGCCCTAAAATCAGCCTGGCCCACCTGGAATTCTTCCAGTTCTCCAGATTAGCCGATCTGGCCTGAACAGAAGTGTCCTCTGCTGGGGCCCTGGCATTCTTGAGTGGTTCAGCCTGTGTACCAGTGCCTTTCTGCACTATGCTGTCCCCATGGTAGGATGATTTGTAACAACAATACATTTATTAAAAAATGTATTATCATATCTGTGGTTTGTTTGTAAGAGTCTCCATAATCAATATCAACCATGTCTCTGATCATATTGAGTTGCTGAGTAATTAAGGCTCAAATATTAAATCACTGTTGATCTCCATTATGAAGAATGTTAGATAAATTTGGATTTATTTTTCAAAATTTTTGGAGATAATTATTGTAAGAGTGATTATAAGAGATCTATTATTCTTCTGTTGCTGTCAGAATTAACAGTGTGGTGGTGCCAAAAGTGAAAGCTGATGCCTGGTTCATCACAAAACATGAGAAAACATGGAAAAAAAAACCCTCAGATTTTAGTCAAATCTCCTCAAGTCAAATCTATCTAAAAATATAATTTTACACTTAATAGTTCACATTAAATCAATCACTTCATTTTATTTCAAGATACTGAATGAAAAAATTAGGTCTTAATTGTTTTAATGAGTAAACCTAGCTTTCTGTAAATTAGATCATTACCTAAAAAGAAGAAACTTAGGTCAATTGGCACTTTTTCACTCATGCTAAATTTACTTTTTGCTTGTAGTATCTTAAAACAGTGTTTACATCTGGACCCGTCATGTGAATAATGACATATCTTCACCAGAAAATTCCGTTTTCTATTAATAGAGAAGACTGATCATGCATGATCTGATCCCCATTTCATGTGATGGGATTTGTGTTGCATTGTTTAGTCACACATTGTGACATTTGAGAAGTTATATGCTGCTGCAGATGCTGCACAGCTCATGGAGGACCGATAAAGATGATGGAGAACCTCAACGATGGTTATCATTTTAATACACACTCATAGACACACAGTGCACGGGGCCACATCTGATTGCACAGAGAGAAATGCTCCACAGTGAGCCAGTGGAGCTGCTCCTATTGATGGAACAATGCTCTTATTTTCTTCATTTTTTTAGGTCAGAGGACTCAAAGAGAAGAAAGACTTGATGCCTCAGAATCAGGCATGCATCCCACTTCATAAAAGCATAATTACATAATGTATTAAATTAATCCAGGATGTACTTAACCGCATGCTGGGCATTGTAAGAGCTTTGAAATGGATCAAATGGAGACAATAATGCCATGAATAATAGCCACTGACGACAGAATCATTTAAAGACCATCTTACCTGCTGAGGCTCTCGCGGTGTCGTCTGTTTGACTCGCCGGTTGGACGCCGTGGTGGTAGTAATCTCCATGATGGACGTGGACGTCTCCGAGCGGTTCGCCGTGGTGCTCGACTGCGGCGTGATAGAGGAGGGCGACTCCCCCACCAGCCGCACACTGCCCTGGATCCTAATGTTGGGATCTCCTTCGGCGGCCATGTTGAACACCTTCAAGCCATTATAGTAGAGGCCCGAAAGCTGTCCCTGAAACGATCGACTCCGGTCCCGCTCCCAGCCCCCAATCTGTATAGTGGTTTGGCTGTTGAAGATTGTAAGCTGCCTCCCTGCGGGAAAACAATGTTACATATATACAAGAATGTTGAACTGTGGATTCAGCCACTTCTACCACACAGGAAAAAAAACAGAATGACAGAAAGACAGATTATTTGCCCAGCGGCTAATGAGTCCAATAAATTACGGGTTGTCGAGGCAAACCCGGGTAATTTATTGCAGTTATAATGATGAGATGCCTACAGAAAGGAAAAAAAAGAAACGTGAAATAATAACATAGGATTAAGAAACTCAAAGCAGCTTTGCTAAAAGGGCAGGCTAATCTAAAAATAATAAGAAGGAAAGATTAATCAGAACAGTAATGTTATGTGTGTGCTGTAGATTAAACAATATTTATCTAGTCAAAGATTAAATGATCTACAAATTGAAAAACTGTTTGCAGGAAATTGCCTGGGGGGAAAATATGTGAAACATCTGTACTACAAAGCTAGGCAAAAACACACCAACCAATTCATTAAGTATATCTTTCAAATACTTATTAATGCAAATATCTAATCAGCCAATCCCATGGTGGCAACTAATGCTAAAGGCATATGGACATGGTCCAAACAATGCGATGAAGTCAAAACAGAATCAAAATTTCAGGGTAAAGGTGATCTAAGTGACTTTGAACATCTTTTAATTGTGGAAAGGGTCTGGTTGCAGAACTCCACTAACAGGTCTCTTCAGTTGCAGACTCCACCGTAAGGCCACCTCCACTGTCAGCCCTGGACGTCATGTACTGGATTTTGTACACGCCCCAGCAAACCAGCTCCAGACCATCACTCAACCACCACCATGTTTGACTGTTGGTATGATGTTCTTTAATGAAATGTTGTGTTAGCTTTACTCCTGATGTAACGGGACTCACACCTTCCAAAAAGTTTAACTTTTGTCTCATCAGTCCACCGAATATTTTCCCAAAAGTCTTCAGGATCATCAGGATGTCTTCTGGCAAATGTGAGGTGAGCCTGTGTGTTAAGCAGTGTTTTGGTCAGAAGTGGTTTTGGCCTTGGGATTCTCCCATGGATGTGATTTTTGCCAAGTCTCTTTCTTATTGTTGAATCATGAACACTAACCTGAACTGAGTAAAGTGAGGTTTGCAGGTCTTTAGATGTTGTTCTGTTTTTCTATGACCTCCTGGATGAGTCCTTCATGCACTCTTGGAGTCATTTTGGTTGGTCGCCAGGTTGGTCCTGGGAAGGTTCACTGCTGTTTCAGGTTTTCTCCATTTGTGGATAATGGCTCCCACCATGGTTCACTAGAGTCCCAAAGCCTCAGAAATGGCTTTAGAACCCTTTCCAGACTGATAGATGCTATTGACTTTGTTTCTAACCTGTTGGTTGACTTTGTCCTTTATGAATGAAATCATCATTTAAAAACTACATTTTGTATTTACACAGGGTGTCTTTGTTTAAGATAAAAAAATCAGTTTGATGATCTTGGGTGATCCTTGGCTGACAAAAGTGGCACCCACAATGTGTGGTCTTCTGCTGTGGTAGTCCATCTGCTTCAAGGTTCATCAAGTGGGTTTTTTGACTTATTGTTGCCTGTCTATCAGCTCAAACCAGTCTGGTCATTCTTATCCGACTTCAGCCCAAAGCACTGCTGCTTACTGGATATTTTGTCGTCCACAGAATGTTCCCCGAAAACCATGGCAATAGTTGTAAAAATCCCACTGGAACAGTAGTCTGGGGGATCAACCTATGTGGCAAACTACAAACCAGTCAAGACCATGTGATTGGCTGATTAGGTATTTGCATTAAAGAACAGGTGAACAGGTATACCTATTAAAGTGGTCAGTGAGTGCATTTCTTCATGCTTTGTTTATATTAACTCCCAGTTCCCTTTGAATGTGCTTATCATATATACAGCAAGTATGGAAAGGAAAAAAAATCTTATACGGCTACTAGCTGTGGAAAATGAAGTTTTCCTTGGAAGCAGGGCACACTTCTGGATATTTGGATCTACTCATCCTTTTAGCAAAAGCAACCAAGGCAAGTCAAAGTTAGGACAGACATGGTTGGGTACATGAAAAACCAAAATAACATTATATAACAGAAAAGAACCCAAGAACAGAAACAAAACGGACAAAAGAATAGAAATGATAGGGCTCATTTCACATTTATAGTGAAAAATATGAATTAGTTATCGAACTATAAAAAACAAAGCATGCACTCAGTTTGTTTTATATTACAGTTCCTTGGTCTAAGCCCTATACATATTTACAATGTCTGTTAAAGGGACTCAGAATTCTGATGCCAATTCATATTGATCTCTATTTATCATTTCTAGCAGTTTAATCACAACCAGTACTGTACTGTACTGTAAATGTGTCAGAAGTGTCTCAAATAACACTTAGCAACTAGTGATGACTACACTTTTAAATTGAACATTTAGATGTTTACAGCAACAACATTTATGTGGGTTTAACAATACTGGTATTACTTCAGTAAGAGGATTTAAATTCTTATTTACAGTCCCTTTAACCTTTAGTTGACAATAAACACGTATTAAAACAGCTGACATTTATCAAAGAAATACATTATTATGAAAAGTATGAAACACTTAATTTAACTGTTCAGATCATTTAGTTTTTAAGTTTAACTGAACATTTATTTTATGTTTATTATTTACAGAATACTTCTACCACTTGGTTATGTTCAAATTATTTTATTTGAAATTTTAATCAGTGATTTTACCTTTGTCGAGTAGCCATTCGTCAACTACTCGACCAAGTCGGTATGGGATTCGCTGTCTAGCAATCGCCAGGCGTTCGTTATCATTGTTGCCTTTAAAGTTTAAAGAGACATTTCATTGGTTACAATCTGTAAGTCAAAGGTTAAATGTTAATACTTAATGCTGGAGCTAAACAACTGCACAAAGTTTTAATATTTAAAACGTTTTATATATTTTAAAAACAATATTTACTGAAACATTATCTGAACAAACTTTATTTTATTTTAACCAACAATTTAGGCCTATATTATTGAAAATAATTCAACTAGCACGCTCATGTTTCACCTAGGTTAATAGATCTATGTTATAAACCAACCCAAATCAAATACATATACATTACAAAATCTTTCCCACCCTTTTCCACCCCATTTATTTTTTAAATGGCTTTTATTCTAGTTATATGCATTTATACAGAAGAACAACATTTAAATTTATTATTAAATCAACCTTTTATAGTTTATAGATGAACAATTTAACTTTAACTTGTTATACATGCCCACCCCATTTATACACAGCCTAATTATCAAGAAAAATCCTCTAAGAGCAATACAACAATCAACACAGTAAACATTCAGAGCTTCTATTCAGAGAAAAAGTCAGAGGACAATGTCAAAGTAGATACATACACTGTAAAAGATTCATGAAAAAAGGCTTTGACAAGAGCTTTGAGAGGGAAAAGTCGAGGTTTAGCACAATTTGCACGGGACTGGTATTACCTTGGGACCTCTCATAATTTATGAATTACCCCAAGGGAGCTTAACAAAACACAGCAATGGCAATGATAGTGAATATGAAGCCTAAAGTTAGATGGACGCCAAAACAATTCGTCGATTTGTGGCAGCAACCAGGGCTGGTTTTAGTCACAAGGCCCCAGGCAAGAAAAACAACATGGGCTCTGGCTTATTTAACTGACAGCAATCATTGTCAGTGAACAAAATGTTTTGAGGCATGTCTTTTCAGGTAACAAAGTCTTTCACTGCAGATACGAGGGGATACTTTTTACAAGCTGGAGTACACAGAGGAACATCTCCTGCAGATGGAGACTCAGTGGGAAGAAAGCAAGAGGAGAGACCTGAGTTAACTGTTGATATAGGCGTGGAAACTGGGAGCTCAAACAGAGAGTTACTGCCAGGGACGTAGCAAGGGATTTTGGACCCCTAGAAAGAATATTACACAGGGCCGCCCTTAACCTACTAGCCAAGCAACAAATGTTGCATCATTTTTACAAATATCTTTGCATTTAAATGTATTTTTGAATTATAATTTCCAGATTTTTGAGCAATATTTTTACAATGATTAAATTAAATTTACTTGCATTATTTCCCAGCGCTGGATTATACCATTTGGACATTTTTGAGGGAGGAGCAGGGGCCAATAAGTATTTTATTTCACTCTATTTGATACAAATGTAAGTCTGGTGACCTGTTCATTGAGTTGCTTTTGATTCAATAATGACACTTGTTCCTAAGAAAAATAAATATAAACACACTTTTCATTGCAAGCTTCCCAAGGGCCCCTCCCTACAGTGGGCCCAGATAATCAGAGGAGACACCAAACACAAACAATGTTCAACTGCTATGAAAAATGTTTTGAGTAATTCTAAGAGTGACTTTTCTGACTGAACTGTTAAAGCCGTTAATATTTGTTATTACGTCTGGAGTCTGTCACATTTTCAAAATCAGTTAGGATTTCAAAAAAACACTTTTTGTGTGTGCCAGGCTTAAATAGTGCACTCTGATGACAGTGGAGTCAATGGAAAAGTAGTTTTCCAAAGAAAAATCCAAATAAGAGTGAGGACAAAGAGAAAAGCTCCACTTCATGATTGGAGGGGTACTTTGGCATTAATGAGGGCAAACTCTGCATCACCTCTTTTGTCAGGGCCAATAACCTCTCCAGAACAGAGACTCTCAGCAAAGTGCCACTGTCTCTGAGTGCTTCTCCCCTGGTATTGTCTGCACAGATTGAATTCAGTCAGCTCTATTCTTCCGGCAGATTGACAGTGTTTGTCCCATCAACTATATTAATTCACTTCTGGCAGATAAAAGATCCGGTGCCTGAGACTGATTCGGTGAAGAAAAGCTTTGAAGGGAAGTGATCACGGAGACATGAAGGAGAGGAGGTAACCTTGTAACAAATGCGCAGTCGGTCCATTGAAAGGTCTTAGAGGTAAGAAGACGCATAAAAAGACATTTTTTTAATCGCATCAGCTTGAATTACTGTGGAGGATCAGCTGCACAGAAAAAGGGTTTCAGAGATTGTCTCATGGAATTTGGCTGATTGTGCCAGGTTGAAGCACAAAGACTTGAGAAGGAGATTTAGAGGAACATTTCTACCTCAACATTGACGTAGCAAGAAGTATTCTGCATCGGAAAAAAAGCCACAAAGAGACAGCGTGTACAATATCTGATGTAGATCTCTAAATATCTGTCAGAGGAACATTTTGTAACAACGTCTGGTTATCTTAGCAGGTGATGCTGAACAATCACAAAGGTGTAAATTGTACAGAGTGGTTTTAACAGTATTGTCAAAATGCATGTTTGGTGCCCCAAGCCTTGGCGTGACTATCGCAAACTCATGACCAAGCAGGTTTGAGAGAAGAGTGCCATTCTATGCTTTTTATAGAGTAAATAAATTAATGTAGCCCAGGTCTGATAAAAACCTGCCCTTACACCAGGTCTATATTTGAGCTGATCTCTACCCAGGCAGAAACCATTATATATAACAACTTCCAGTGCAACTTAACTCCGATAGTTGCCGCGGCATTCTCTTCAAATGATGCAGATTGGTTATGTGCTCTCAGACCAGACACAATCTTTTCAGATGGGAGCTTCGCAAGATGAATCTGCCTGATGACAGACATGCATTTAGTGAGGTTATTTTGATAAGCATTTGAAATCAAACCCCAACGAAATACATCGATTTACCTTCAAAACAAACAGGGGGCATGACAGGTAGCAATATTGTGACTCTGAATACTCACATTGTAACTCAGAGGGACTTTTATAACTTGTTCCAGTGCTTGTAGCTCCGTTGCTGGGGCATCTTCCCCAGCTTTACCTCCCCCTGCCATAGCACTGGCATAGATTTAGTGTGATGTCTCCAATTTGTTAATAATAATGATAGTTATATTATCCATTTTTGTGTTTTGCTCAAGGTTCTTGATTTTCAGCTCCAAGCTATTTTATCATTTTCTCTTTGATCAGGTTTTTCAATTGTTTAAGGTCACGTAGCATACCTTGTTGTTTATCCACTTAGCTAAATTCATCCAACATGAAGTTGAGAGATTTCCTGATCGCCCCTTACTCCTCCTCCACCGCAGAGTTGTCTTTCTTAGGTGTCATTTTGAGACATGGAATCAGATCAGTCCATTTGCTTTGCAAAGTAAGCTGTGCTTTCTTGCAGTTCTGCAACAGTGTACTGCAATATGAATTCACAGATGGGGATGCCACCAATGAGGCATTGCAGATTCGATATTAATGTCTCACCTGGAATTTCCACATACACCAGCATACACCATGCTTGGCAGCACCACGGTTTAGCACTGACTGAAGGTGAGTGACCTCCCACACTGAAAGCAGAGCACTGTGCAATATAGCACAGTGCATTCCTGAGACAAGAGGGCAGAGATCATGGGGAAACTGCAAGTTCAAGATGGAATAGTATGTCAACAGTGGATTTTTCTGCCTTTTTTGTGTTGATTTGCTGTTCATTTCAACATTATTCCATGATTTTATGGCTTCTGCCGTGGGTGGCTTGCCCCACAAAATTTGGTGATTTTATGTAAAATTCTGTGGCTTTTGAACTCATAAGTGAACTTTTCCTTGACAGTTGCGTTGTTGTAGCTCTATGACCCACTGACCTCCTGATGACTTTTTGCTCGCAGGATGAGACGCTTTATATGCTTTATATAGTTATCATTTATAAATGGTAGTTTGGCACTGTGTTGTATTTTGAAGTCTACTAATTACTTTACACGATCTGCTCTATGTGGACTGACGCGGTCAAACAGACCCATAGTGTATCTTAAACAAAGCGGAGCAGGGTGGCGCTTCAGAGCCGTGCCGGAGCCTTGCCGAAACTGGACTGGAGTCAGGCAGTGGAACTGCTCTGACTGACAAGAGTGGGAGCGAGCTGCTCTGCAGAATGTTTCTCCGGCAGATCACGGCACAGCTGTTCTATGTGAAAATTAGACGTAAAATTGTAATGATGGCAGAGCTTTGTTGTAGCAATAATGCTCTGTGAAAAGGGCTGTTGAGTTTTTGATTTTCCTAAAGATGTTACTCTGGGCTTTAAGAAATGAATTAATAACAAGTCTCTGACAATTTGTAGCATAAACTCAGTAAAGTAATCATAATATTAATCAATAACCAAAATGATGGCTAACTGTTATAGTTTTTAAAGCATTTATCTTAAACACTTGTGCTTTAGTTTTGGACTATTTTCAGCTGTAGATTTAAACAAGTCTGTGTAAAGAGTACGGATGTGATTTTTGACAAGCCTGGAGCTCTGAGGCACAGAAGTGTCAGTTATGAGATGCTGTAGACAGGCAGCACTTGTAAAATCAATTTGTTGACGTTCCTAATCATTTCTTGAGATTTGTTCAACAATATGAAAAATGTTTCATATCACTCATTCCTTGATGCCGCGGCACTGTCATAACTTAGAATTACTGAGCAATAGATTTAATTTATGCTGCGGCTCAAAAATCAGTGCGCTTCCTTCAGGTAGGTGGATTCAGAGCTCACCAGCCTCCAGTTGCTTTCGGCTTATGTAACATCTACCGCACTGCCTGGTGTCAAACACACCGTATTTCCCTTATGCAAGGCCCCTGGAGCTCTGCACCACCTGATCCTTCAGAGCATGATGCAAGAATGAGACACAAACAAATGAATAAACAAAGAGCACAAGCTCTGACACCCTCACAGCGCTCCTTTCATATATTTTCAATGTGTTAAATTAATGATTCATCCATTAATTGCTTTTGTCAGGGAGCAATTCTGGGCTTTGTTCATTCTTGTCACCTCAGTTTGTCAGTCACGGGGTGCTGATTATGTCACCTCTGCGTTTCCTGCCATGACACCTCAACTGAGGAGGGGTCAGCTTCAAACGGGGCTCAGGAGAGCAGTTAGGCTACAGCTGTTTGTAGGGCGAGGAGGACACATGACGTTAGACTAAAGAAGAGCAGCAGTCATTACAATGAGAATTCCCTAAGTGACTGGTTATCATTCAATGTCAGTTTTATGATAAGTGTGAAGGTATTCTAAATGTCTCGCCTCTGGTCTAGGTGACTCCTGCAAATCAGCGTAGGTATATTGATATAAATAATGCTTTGTTGTATGTAATTTGAAAATATCTTAATGTATCAATGTCATCCAGCCCAAGGAGGAGGGCTAGCTTTATCCGTCAGAGCTCCATCCTATCTACCCTGCTTTCTCCTCTGTTCTATCCTGAGCCTATTCAGCCCATTGTGCAAGCAGCCATCACTGTGCATGCTTAAAATGCTGCAATGGCCACCGAGGCCAGAGTGGAATAAGAAATGAAAGAGAGCAGAATAATGAAAATAATAGTGAGATTTGTGTAGGTCCCCTCCTTTTTAATTCTCCCGGCTCCATGAACAGAGGAAGCATTTGCATATTTGTTCATTTAATGTGCCGAGTGTCCTAGGGCTTGTAATGAGATAAAGCTCCCACCTTATCTGACCACTTTATTAACAAAAAAGAAAACAAGTGAGTGAGGGCAAAGCAGGTCAGTAGGGACGGCTCAGCTGAATCGTTGCTGTCTGGCGGAGGAGATAAGCGGGGCTGTCCCGCACCAAACCAAATCACCGCTCAGCAGCAGTCACTGGCTCCGCTCGCAGGCACAATGAATGGGCCCTGCTGCAGCTCCAAAGCCCAGGGGACAGCATTGTTTAACACGCGGGAGTCCCACAGTGGGGATCAATACACGATCAAACCTTGATTATATCCACACTTAATTAACCTCGGTATAAGGAGAGACTGAGCACGCCACGAGGGGTGCAGAGCCAAACAGATAGTGTAACTGTCTGTGAAAATGGAGCGTGCTTTTGCACAAAAGTAGAAGATTTTGGCACAATTCTAGGTGTGTTTGAGCATAACAGAGTGTGTTTACTGTAAGTGTGGGTGCCTGCCTGTCTGAGACTCTCATGTGTCTACTGTGTGTAATTCTCCAGTTATTTAACACATTTTTCTTTTGTTGAAAATGGTTGACAGCAGCACAAAAACTAAAATAACGGCTGTCATTTTAAGATAATTTTATTTTGTAGGATTAATAATTTCATGTTCAGTGCTGAAGATCAGACTGAATGCAACAGCTTTTTACATATATTTGCAGTTATATTTTGTTGTCTAGTGTCACTTGAGTCTTTAATGGAGCTGTCCTGTGATTTGAATTTTGGACTTTAATATCATACTTGTAAAATTCAATACCTGCTTGATGAGCCTTTGGCTTCCAAAGATCATGAAAGATTAAACAGGTTCTGTGCAGAATGCTGTGTTGTACTCACGTTGTCTTTAGGCCTTGACATGTGTGGTAAATGGAGCACACCTTCCTTTTCTTTACAGCACAGGAAGTGCTTGGCCCCTCCCACTAAGCTCTCATTTTTGTCTGAGTGAGGAGCAGATGAAGCCAAGATGTGCTCTGGTTAGCTTGAAAAGCAAAGAAGCTATAAAGACAGGACCTTTGTTACATGGTCTTGGTATATACTCATTTGAAATGTGTGCACAAATTGGGGATATCTTTAGAAATCATAATCTACATAAAAGGGGTGTAACTGTTTGCAGAGGTCATGGTTTGATTTGCGCCTCGGTTTTAGAGTCACGGTTCGGTACAGGTTCATTGATAAAAAAGGAACATAAAGTCCCCAAATGTATAATTCTAGGTTTCTCTAATTTCTCATTATCATTTTTTAAACTAACATTAGTGCAGCTTATACTTTGTTATTGCACTTCAACCCTCTCTGCGTTTGCATCAGGAGATTTTTTTCAAAAGGAATCCTGCATGATCAGACAAATTCACCTTTTTGGATAGATATTTGTATCTCTCAAATAAATATTGAACAAAAAAATCTCACTAGATATCTGCATTTTTAGTAAATTTGAGCTTATAACAAGTGATGGGAATTTCGGCTCTTTTCAGTGATCCGACTCATTTGGCTCGGCTCACCAAAAAGAATCGTCTCTTTCGGCTCCTAAACAGCTCTTTATTTAGGTAGCATTTTGGCTTCATTTGACATGCCAATTTTAGCAGTGTTATAACATATGATTGATAATTCGTCAGGTATTTTGCTCAGTTTTTAAAATTGATGAAAATATCATGTAATTTTTCAACATCTAATGTTGATGAAATCTGCTCACTGGCTTGGGTGTATAACACACCTGACAGTAAACACTAATGTTTCACCACCCAGCGTGAGTCCTTAATGCCTGGTCTGCCTGTGGAAGATGATAAAAGATCATCCCTAATAATCAGTCAAATAACACACAGAAACACACCATCTATAAACAAATGATACTACTACAAATAATAATAATATTAATTTAAAAAATATAAAATGGCTCTCTAACGGGATCCAGCTCTTATCATTCACATAAAAGAGCCGGCTCTTTGAACCAGCTCGTTCACAAACGACCCATCACTACTTATAACTCACCAGGAAGCTGCCATGTTTTGGTCCACAGTGGTAGTGTGACGTCACTTGGCCACAGCGCTCCTCAGCTTACTGTCTTAACTGGCCAAGACTGGTAGCTGTGTAAGGGCTGCATCTCAGGCGCTGATACGCACGTCTCATGCACATAGAATTTTGAGATTTGAGGCCTCTCATTTTTTTGCACACCACGGGTGGTTATTGGTCGAAATAAACAGGAATGATGTATAGTGCACCATATTTACCTTGTTGTAGCAAATATGTACATCCACATTGGTAGAATGTGTCTGCAATCTGTTTCTTGATGAACCTGATGGATAAAGTTATTCTCCAAACTTCAACCATTTATGAAGCTTTCTGTTTCCACGCGGTACAAATGTCGCAGGTAAAGATAAACAGTGTGAAACATTTCCGGTTTCTGCTTTTAAAAGTAAAAGCCTGCTTTAGCATTTCTTCGGAAAAACTCTCACCCGTTGTACATAGTGCTTTTATTTTGAAAAGCTCCTGGCACGGTTTCACTATACACTGAATCATGTCACTTCTATTGCGGTTTACAGAGGTAAAACTTAGGAGGAATGACAGGGCTTTGACAGGGAGACGAGGCCAACGCATAGGAAACTCACGCCTGGTATGAATGCTGTGACGGTGCGTGCTGGAGCGGACACACAGGCAGTGAAACGTTTCAGTCTTGATTTAATCCAGCACACTGAGCTGGCACTGACATTTTTGTTTAACACCTGCCAACATCTGACATACTGTTGTAATTACAGAAGCCATGTAAACTATGTTATTTAAGTGAAAGTGTTCCAGTAAATATTTGAGAATGGTTCTGGAAAAAAATGACAACTATTTGTTGGTTATTAACAGAAAAACTAGAGATATTTACAGTATGTGTAGCCATTTGGCTTGAAAATACAGAGATGTGATTTCTGGTCCCTATTGCCCAACCCTAGATGGAACAGAAGAGAAAGCAGGGCAGATAGGATGGAGCTTTGATGGATAACGCTAACCCTCCTACCCTTGTATCCCACCTATCTTACTCCACACTGTAAGGCGGGAAAACAGGACAGGTTGAGATCGACAGAGGGGGCAGGGGTGGACAGACGGGGTAGAAAGGACAGGAAAAGAGGAAACCATGAGCAGAGGGGAGTGCAGGAGGAGACAGAGAGCTGTGTAAGTGCACCACGCTCTGATAACAGCACAAGAATAAGGCCAGGGACTTCTCCATTATCTTTGTGAGCTGGGAGTACTCATTGGGTGCTCGTATAGGATACTGCACAGTACCCCGAGGGTCCTGCAGCACCATTGTGATGGTATTACTTCCATGGCTGAGACTCAGGAGAAGGGACTGATTTTTTTTTTTTTTTTAGCTGCCCAGGCTTTTGTGTGCAGCTCAGAATGAAAGCGAGAATAAAGGACAACAAATAGAAGCTAGTTATATGTCTGCGCCTGCTTTCTTAGATTCTAATAATTGTGCTAAAGACTTTTAATGGCTCACAAGTATGCAGTACGAGACTTTTAATGAGATTAGCAGGGCAGCAATATACGCCCTGGTGAAGCAATTATTTCCTTGCTTTGAGAATGATCGCTCCCTCCCATATAATCTCCCACTCTCTGTCTTCCTCACTACGCAGCCATCATTTTTATCTTTGCTGTCTGCTCTTATTATAATCACTGTTGATCTGTGAGTGGCCTACGAGGGGCTGAGGGCTGCTATTATGAGTGCGTTAGAGGCATACATGGATACTAATCAAACTACAGGCGAGCTGAGAGAATGATGGCTTTGTGTGCTGGGGGTGAGGGAGGAACAGTGCAGTAATTGTGATTGGATATAATTAGTCTGAAACAAGTCTAATAAGGTAGATGGACTTGGCTTTGTCACCGGCATTTGATTGGTGGGGATGAGGTTGGTCACTACCTGCAGCACTTATTAATCAGCTTATCAGAGGAGAAAGACATCCTGTTGTATTAAAAAATACTCTTGTGCCTGTCTTGACCAAGATGCACTTTATGAAGCTGATTTTTAATTCCAGTCTTGTTTGTATTTCATATCCCGGTAAAATAAAGGCTAAGTTGATTAATCCAATTTTAATTTGGCAGGTACCCTTACTAGGCAGTAGAGATGCAAATAAACATTTTTTCTATGTTAATTAATCCGTACATTATTCTTTTTATTATGTCTTTAGTGTACTTAATGAAAAAAATCAATACATTGTTGTTTAAATTTACATCATTTTTAACTGTTTTCATTGATGTCATTGACAGAATTTGCCTGTACATGCTAGTTCTTACCGAAAGACCTTTGTATAAATTGTTAAGTTAGCAAGACTTTAGTGAGGTTATGTGCAAATCTAATTTTGGTCACTTCTTAGCAGGCCAAAATGTTTGTTTACAGAATTAGCATGGTAGCACTACCTTGTACTGAATAACAGAATAGTCAAGCAAAAGCCTCATATTCAAAATTTGCTGTGGGCCATTCAAAAAAGGACCGTGGGCCATAGTTTGGACACCTTTGCTTTATGGTAACAAGACACTGTATTAATGCTACACAGGGTTGCCTGTTTGAGACCATATATCCTGATAGTATAAGAGAGGCTTTTTGCTCTGTACCTGGAAGTTCCATCACACATCTATATGTTTTTAATTAGAATCTCAAATTCTGGCTGGCAAATGCACCGTCTGTCTCATTTTTGCTAATTCATATTTTGGCGTTGTCAGCAGGATGATGCTGAATCTGGCCTGGTTTTCATTTGCAGACGTCAGTTCCCCCAGAGCCAGACACAAAAAAATAGGAATCATTTTGATTCTCAATTAGAAAAATTGGTCTGCTGTTTGGTCTGGAGATGCTGGCTTGATGGGCTACTCTGCTTTCAATTGATCCACTCAGAGTAACCTGAAATACAGACAGACGCTGGTTTTGTTATTTGAAGATTAAGATAGTAGCATCCCAGCGTTTAACCCTGCTGTGCGTTCTGCCATGTCCACAGCATGTCAGAAGCCATTAGCTTTCCCCATATCACCTGAGGCGGACGGTGACGGTGGAGTCTCACAGTCACAAAACCCTCCTTCATTTGGATGAATGCACTGGACAGAGCTAAGAAAGGTCACCAGACATTATGCAAAAGGGAAGAGACGGGTGGAATCTGCCTTGTGTTTGTCCTGTAGCCCCGTCATTTTATGCATGCTCACATTCGGATGGATGTTTTTGATTCAAGGCGGCGGAAACAAAGACTCATTCCTGCAGCAATTTAGGTGTTTTGAAATAGGCATTTGAGCACACAATTATACCAGAACAGTTACTTAATAGTCCCACTCCTTTAACCCTCTGCAGCTTTTGTCAAAGCCTTGACGCAGTTAAAAAGTTAACAATTTCAACAACACAAGCAGTGACATTTAAATTCATTTTAAAAAGCCATCAAACTGCTAACATCTTGACATTCTACAGAAATGTACCAGTGTTGCTGAGTTCTTTTCTCAGACACGCTTTTCATTTACCACTTCACTGTAAAATAGAGCGCCAGCTCAACTATTCCAGTCAGATAATGTGAAACAAATCATTCCTTTTGATCACTAAATACTCATTACAGAGGGAGGTAATTAGGTAATGCATTTTCTTCTGTCACATAAGCCTCGTTTATGAATATTGCTACACAAATAACAATGATTATCATTGGTAGTAACACTAATGACAAAGAAAATGAAACTCACAATGAGTAATTGCAGTGTTTGCTGTGAAAATGATTAATATGAAAGTGCATCGTCATGCTTTAACCAGATGCTGAAATGTAACTGATCATCTGGTATTTAATTCTGAGTAAACAACAGATTAATTCAGGTGTTCATTTCATTTGACTGTGTCATTGCAGGCTTGTCTACAACATCGCTTTAATTCAATCAATCTACTGTATTGGCAAAGGAATAAATATTGAACTGGCACACAATTACATGGCACAATAAAAGTGGTAATTTGTCAGTAAATAGTCTATTGATTTGAGTTTCTGTGAACACACATTGTGGGTGGATTATTAATGTATACGGGGGAATAATGCAGATGGGCAGACACAGTGGGTGGATGCCCTTTCTTACAGTTTATATTTTAGACTTTGAAGTGCAGTGTTTTTGCATAGACTTGTTGTTTAACAGCATTGATTAATGCTGAGCGATAAACATCAGAGAGGAAGAAAAAAACCCCACAACACTGGTAATGATCTCAACAGCTGCTGAAAACAGAAACATAAAAAAGCAATTAAAGCACATGCCAAGTCAACACAAAAACATCCTGACAGATAAGGCTTTGATAGTCAGCTTGATCATCTCTACAGGTCATTTTATGGCTTCTAAAGCAGCAGCAGATGTAGCTAAAGGCCGAGCGGGTGACTCACCTGTGGGGTAGCGCTCAATGACTGGCAGGTCATCCACCTGCAGAGTGGCATTACCCCCACTCCTCGTAAACTTCACTATATGGTACTTTCCGTCATTTACAAACTTTGACGTCTCCTCAATGTTAATGTCATCTGTTCCGACATTAAATACAACGGCAATGTTTCCTTTTTCCTGAAAGACAAGAACACAGGAAAAGGAAAGGTGTCAGTCATGGTAGCAGTTCTTGTTTAGGTATATATACAGTATATGTATCTATATATTCCAGATTCATCATTACAAAGTAAAATATTCAAATACTTTCTTGTTTCAATGTTGATAATTCCGACTGACAGCTCACAAAAATCAAATAGCCACATTCTCAAAATATTAGAATATTAGAATATAATAATCTGTATTGTCTGCTGTCTCATCTTCCCCAGAGATTCTCTATGGGGTTCAGGTCAAACCAGTTGGCTGGCCAATCAAACATAGTAACACCACAGTCAGCAAAACCAGTTTCTGATAGTTTTGGCTTTACTGTGAGAAGATGCTGAGTCCTGCTGGAAAAGGAAATCATAATCTCTATAAATTTCTCAGCAGATGGAAGTACAAAGTGTTCTAAAATCTCTCTGGTAAACGGCTGACAGTGTTGACTGGACTTGATAAAGCGCAGTGGACCAACAGCAGCAGAACATGACACCCTAAATCATCACTGACTGTGGAAACTGGAAAAACTAAACTTCAAGCACCATGAGTTCTGTGCTTCTCTGATCTTCCTATAGACTCTGGGACCTTGATTTCCAAGTCAAATGCTAAATTTACTTTGATCTGAAAACAGGACTTTGGACCACTGAGCAACAGTCCACTTCTTTTTCTCCTTAGCCCAGGTGAGGTGCTAATAATGTATGTGGCCTGACGCTAAGAACCCAAAACTCTGAGCCCATTTCCTGGACTCAACTGTGTGTGGTGGCTTTTGATCTACTGACTCCAGCCTCTGTCCACTCCTTATGAGGCTCCTCTGAGTCCTTGAATCTGCTTTGTTTGACAATCCTCTGAAGGCTGAGCTCATCCCTGTTGCTTGTTTACTCTTTCTCACCACACTTTTCTCTTCCAGTAAACTCTCCATGAACAAGTTTTGCATTATTTTGCAGTATGGCTTAGCAAAAATTCAATAGAGTACATCACTGCAGGAGCTGCACACACACACAGACATGAATACACACAATGCAGACTCCATCAGTCCACTATCACCATCCCCCCATTATGCCTCCATCCCTTTATCTACAGATTAGTGGCATTGAATGAATGGTCTTAGCAATATTTATTTAATGAAAGCTGAAAGAAAAGCAAAAGCCTCCTGTGAGATGTTCAGCATCCCCTGCAGGCAGAGTTGAGATTAGTGATGACAGAAAGCACATTTTACCTATGACAGGAGGGGCAAATCAAACTAATCTGATACCAGTCAGCTGTTGGGTTTTTATGTAAGCTGTAGACACCTCTGATAACGCACATACTGTTTATTATGGACTGCTGGACTTGTGCGCCATATCTCACTGCCCATCTATCATAGTGACTTCCATGGAAGTTATGTTTTACATGCATATATGTGTATGTATTTTCACATTCTTGATTGTGTCCATAGCCTTTTTGGATTTATGTTGCAAACAAATTGCCCCCAGTGGACAACACAGACTTTTCTATCAAACCCAGTGACATTCATAGTGAAGGTGAAGCCTCACATGAATGAATATGCCTTGAAATAATATAAATAAGCCAGCAGAGATTTTATAACAATTACCAAGATTACCTTACTATAAATATGTTGTTGCTGAAGAGTCAATGACTAACAGTGCATTGGCTCTGCAGCTCTACATGCAGAAAGACAAGTCAATCAAGTCAACATATAAGGGCCAGTGGGTACTTTTACTATAGAGCTGCTTTAATGGAATAACCTTGATTAAATTATAAAGACTGAGTTTTCAAACTCAGTTTGCATACAGCATTTACTCTGCATTAGACTGAGGGCACTTCTTATAGTACAGAGCACTGCCAGCTTAATGAAAAGGAGTCCTAATGTATGATGCACGCTTTTCAGTTTGGAGTCTGTATGAGACATGTGATCTCCGTCTCCTCACAGATGTACATGAGGAGGACTGGGGTCAGAAGTGATATCCAGTAGATCTGAGTAAGCAGGAAAACTATTCTTTGATTTTAAGCTCATGAATGTAAAATAAGAATATGATTTCTTTCTAAATGCCTTTGCTTCCAGCATGACAAAACAGTAAAGCATGAGGGATTTGTCAGTGGAGGCTTTTCCTGTGCTGTTGCTATGGTCCTGTGGTGTTTACATCTGTCATCCTCTGGAGTATCTTACATGGCAGCATATGCTTTCCTTGAGGGATGCTCCTTAGCATATTTTTTTTCCCTTTTTTTGCTTTTAACATGTGATCTAAAATGATATGCCAAGCCTACATGCATTAGACTGCTGTGGAAACCACGATGTAGATGACAGAATGGATACAGTACAGCACCGTGTTGTTTTTGAAAGCTGTATTACTCCTACAAGTTCTTCTTTAAACTTTAAAAACAACAGCAGTAATAGGCGTACGGTACTTTATTGTTTTAATAACACCACTTAAATAAATTATACAGTTAGTGGTTCAGAGTTTCCCCTCGAGCTTAAGTGTGCTGTGTGCCTCTCTTGTCCTTCTGTGTGACGCTGCCATCTGCCTCTTTAAAGTGCCATAAAAACTTTTTAACTGCTACACATCCACACAGTCCTATGTGGTCACCCTTGTAAATATTGTAAACACGCTCTTGTCAGCACTGAGTAAAATCCTGCTGAAAAACAGTCTTCATGAGACTTGCAAGATCAAATGTGACTTCAGATGAAAAACAAGAATTGGGTATGATCAGCATCGCCAGCTGGCTGTACAAAAAAAAGTGAGAGAAACATATGTATGACTCACATATGAGACATTACAGAGACACTTGTGTTGTTTCCATAATTTCCCAAGATGGTTGTCTTTTTTGGAAACTCCTCGACTCAGGTTCACTGCCATGGTGAGCTACAAAAGCATGCCAAGTCCAGCTGCTGACACCTCCTGGTCTGCTTGCTCTCACAGGCTGTTGCGGTTATTCATAGCTTTTATTCATGTGACAGGTGCTGAGGCCTTGAGGGGAAAAAAGCTATGGACAATGGCAGCTACCAATGAACGTGGCACTGCAGCACTGGCATTTCTTCTCCATTTCTTCATAATGATGCTTGTTTACATCACCTTATAACTGAACAAACAGAGATATTATTGGAAAAACACACGATGCCTGTGCTATGCTGAAAGGATAAGCACTCAGACACGAAATCCTGAAATCCAGTATGCACAACCGTGCAGACTGATGGGCAGCAAAGGGTCAGCACTTAGCCTGGGTTATCATGTGGGAACCCCCCTTCACTCAGTTAGCCAGTTAGAGCAAGGTTTTGTCACTTTGGACCCTCATACAGCACAGGGACACTATTTAAATCACTACAATGTGAAAAGTTCCAGCTAGAAATTAGCTTCAGTGATGTTTACATAGTGGTACATCTACAGTAGAGGAGAATCCTCCGTTATGTGACTGATGTCCATATATCTGTCCATATATACGCATGATGCATCCTATCGGCCTCCTAGAAACCTTGTTAAAAAAAAAAAAAAAAAAAAAAAACTACTAGCTGTAGCCATGGGAAGAGGATAATTTACAGTTTCAGGCCATTTAGTAACTTGGAACTTGGGGATTACACAACAGGCACTGAAATTACATGTTAAAAAATAAGGGAAAAAATTTTGTCTGCCTGAAATGTAAAACTTCATGCCCTGCCGCTCTCTCTGCAAGCTGCTTTTGCAACCCTCCTCCAACCCAGCTCCTTCATTCTGCCTCTGCCTTAATCAATGTCATTCTGTTGTCACTGATGCCTGCTCTGCTCGGCTCAGGGTTGTTTTTTTGTTGCATAGGAAGAGCAGGAACATGTGCTTGTCCTGCTTAGTGCCTTCTATGTGGAAGGGCAGGGGGATCCCAGGACAGCCACACACAAATATGAATAACAGCTTGAATCCCTGTGATGAATCCTGAGCCACAAATCATGCATGCTTCTTGACAAAGTGGTCCTCACTGATATATACAGCACTTTGAATCAACTTATTTTATTACCTTTGCCAAGGAGGATATTTGATCAGGTGGGTCTGTTTGTTTCTTCATTTGTTTGTTAGCAACATAACTCAAAAAGTCATGGACGGAGTTTCATGAATTTTCATGAAGTGTCAGAAATGGCATAAGGAAGAACTGATCAGATTTTGGGAGTGATCTGGATCACTGTCTGGATCCAGGAATTTTTTAAGGGATTCTTTACTATTGGGAGATAGGGCTAATGGCGCAGGTCTGCACTGTTACCACTTTACACTAGGAGTTGGTGGACATGAGTAACTTCAATCCCAGCAGCATGTTTTTGGTGTGTTTCTATTCAAAGTTTTGGAGTTTATAGAGTTTGAAAGATGCATGCCTGGTCGAGGAGAGGAGTCGGAGCGTAACAGAGAAAGACAGCAAATTGTTGCCAGAATATTCACAATGCTGGGAGGAATAGAGGAATATTCACCCTCTGCCATGACTTTCAGTCATCCGGTGAGGCCATGGGTGCTTCTGCCATGACAGTCCACATGTAGCGAAGTCAATGCTTTGCCTCACCATGTCTCCACTCCACCAGGGAGGGAGTAATCGTCGAATTAGATTTTGGAAATGATCGGATCACTGTTTGGATCAGGAATGTTTTTAAAGGATTCTTCACGCTCTCTGAGTGCTTTTCTAGTTTTATATCAAACTGACTTTGTATCAGTCTGATAAACGTATGACTCGTTAGAGCCTATTAGCTAGTTGGTAACGCAATATTTGATGTCAGAAATAGAAGAAATCTGTTTGATTCTACTCTTATTGGTTCCCATCCCTAGGGGGCTCCCTAGGAAAATAACGAAGTCCACTCCTTTAGGGTGGCATATGAGGGGAATGTGGTGAGTAAGCAAGGCCTAAGGAGGAAAGTGGCTTGCCAGGGGTTGCCCTGGTTGTGCTGTGGATGTTCCAGGAGCCTGAAAATTGCAGGTAGTCTCCAGGCTTATCACAAGGGTTGAAAGGGCCCAGACAAAAGAAATGCTTTTGAACTTGACCTTGGAGGCTGTGACAGACATGTTGACATTTGTCAAGCTGACTCTCCCCCTCACTCCAGCCTGGGTTGTTGCACACATGACCCTGTGAAGACTCTTTAGTGCCCTACATGTTTACAAGGTTTTTGGTAATGACAAATGTGTATGGGCATGTTTTTTGATTGGTATTTTATCACGGACCACATTTGAAATTGATGCTCATCTTTGACAGCATCTTATCATTTTTGTCCGTGTTGGTCCTCTGAGAAAAAAGGTTGGGGAACCACTGCTCCCTTGTCAAAGCGTCTGTAGGAAACAGCCTGATGTGGTATCCTATATATTGAACATTTCTAAGTTGGAGAGGCTCTGACTAGATTAAGGGCAGTAAAGTAATCATATTGACACCACACACTTGAGGATTATTTGGACAAATAATCCTCAAGTGTGTGGTGTCAAGCCTGAATTGAGCCATTCCCCCAATCATTGAAAGGGGTGGGGACAAACTGGGCCAAAATTGGGCCTAAAATGATCTGATGTGCTGCCAGCCTAAGTGGTGAAATGTCTAAAAAGAAAGTCTTGAACTGAGCTTAGCCTACGTCTCCTCAGATCCACATGTGATGGCTATCGACTCTAATAAGCTCTTATTACTCGACATGATCGAAGTCCCTCAATCCTCCTTCTTAATCCAGCTCAGATGAGTGTCTCTGTATGTGTGTTGGTGCAGCCTCGCTCTCTGCTTATGAGCTGCAGGGAAAGGAGCATCTGGTTGGAGGCTCAACCTGCTGTAGCAGCGCAGCACTCTGCATGTCATTATCCAGTCAGCACAGCCGATTCTCCACTACATCTCTCTCTTTGACTCTCCCACATCCACAAATTGACTCTTTTTCAGCCGGCTAATACACACAGAGAAACAAACACAAAGCTTGGTCCCGTTAAAGTGCAGAATGAGTCGAGCACGTCTCAAGAGCCAGAAGCTAAAGTGCAATTAAACCCATTTGTAATGTGTCACACCAAGTTACCAAAACTAGGACAATTGCATGCTTTGTAATGTAATTTCAACAGATTATATAATCTGATGCATTAAAGCTACAGTACTAACACAATTTACCAAATCCTCGCGGGCATAAACACCAATCAACGAAAACTGGAAAGCAGATGCTACAGTGGCTACAGTACAGCTGGAGTCAAGTTTTCTGACGCTGCTGTTGTTGTGGGAACCTTGTGCTGGTTGTAATCCGTCATTTTATGAGACTTGCCCCTCTTGAAAACCCTTCAGCAAGAGCTACAGAGACAGCAGCTCCAGCAGCAGGACTAACTGCAGAGAGAGACAGCAGAAAGCACGAGCATCTGCCATCATCAGACCTCACAGCCAGGCAGATTTTCACCCAATTTTCTATCTTTCAAGTGCTCCAATTTACAGTGAAATTTAACACCAGAGTAGCATCTGTGAGTCCAAATGAGAACTTTCTTTCAAGGACTACCACACACTAAACACATTAATTGAGAACTTTTTAGTACTCTCAGAAAAAAAGAGACGAAAAAAGACGCTATAGTGGAGGGACCAACCCAATTAAAATCCTGCTTTTTATAGCCTCCTTCAATTGACTTTTAATGTTCCCCATGGTCTCGTTAATAAATTTACTGCGTTTAGCCACAAACTGCCAACTTGAATTTTCATAGCATAAAGAAAGGCTTGAATCGCACGTCTTAAAGAGATGAAGACATAGATGAAAACTAAGTGACAAAGGACAAAACCAGAACCATCAGATATGAGATAGAAGATAAGAGCTACAGCTGCAGCCTGGGAAAACAAAGTTAAATTTCTGACATGCTTGTATTTCTCCCATATTAACATGATTAACATGGGCTGCTGCTGCCTCTGCCTTCAGATTCAAGCCTGGGATTTGCTTTGAACACCCATACTTTTTCCTCTAAATAATTACCAAACAGCATTTCCTGAATTTTGGATCCACTTAGACAAGTAATTCTCAGTTAGATTACCACAGAGAGGAGTCTAATCCTGGAGCTCTAATAGGGTGCAGGCTTATGTCACAGAGTGATTGATAGCTGCTTACATAAACCCAGCCCATTACACCCTGTACAATTTTAGGGCTGCTCACTTGGTAAGTGCTTCTCCCCGCAGGGCGGCCCCCCCGGGACAATACTGTATGGTGCACACATACCGCACCGAAGAACTCAGCCCTGCCTGACACTCTGTACGCTGCCTTGATTAATTGCTCATCAAGCTGCAATAGAGTTTAATTAACTGATGAAGTTGATCCACCATTCTCCTCTAATCTGCTCCCTTTTTTTCATGCTTCTCATCCCTGCAGCTGGAGGGTGGAGTAGCTGCAGCAATACTCGGGGTGTCACTTTCTCGTTAAAACTCTCCATCTGCGCTCATTATACAGCCGTAGAGATACTTGTTTTACTAGCTATAAAGCTGCAGAGCAGCCTCTGTAGATGAAGTGTTTTTCTGTAATTATCAGAGTGCCATCATGTATTTCCTCCAGTCATGTCAACAAAAACATAACAGAGCAACTTTTTATAAAATACCTCTTGTCATTCAAGAGAGGAGAGTACACAAAAAATCAGCATGCTACAAGCTAACGAATGAAAAGTAGAGAAGGCATGAATATGTAATGATAGGTACTGGGTGGGATGCTCCACTTACAAAGCCAATATGGTCCAGTGTTTTCAGTGCCCAGAGCCCAGCATGGAGAAAAACACCCTTGTTGTCAGGCAGTTTTTGTTGCAGTGTTCAGAGCACTCTCTGTTCCAGTCAATCACTGTGTTCTAATCACAATTTTCTGTAAGTATAGCTTATTACAGAGTATAGATCACTCATGCTGGGTTAGTATTGCTCCAAATTGTGCACTGACATTTTGCACTTACAGGAAGTGTAAACAGTTGAACCAGCATCTGTTTTCTTCTTCTACTGCTTTTTTTTTTTACATCAAGTTGTAAACAGATGTAAGGCAATTTCATGGTGGTTTTCACTTGATTTCAACTCATGCAGCTTGCATTTTATTATTCCCAGAGTTCCAGAGAGTGGGAACTGCCACACTGAAGGCTCTAGCCCAAAGATGCCCACAGGTTGGAGTTGGAAGAGGAGAGTTCACCAGTACCCTAGAACCAGAGCTTCTGGTATGGACTGGATGAAGGATTTTGTAAGAGATGCAGGATTTGACTGGGAGCGGTGGAGGAGGATGAGGGTGATGCGCTACCAGGGCTTCCCTGGAGTCCTGCACATATGGAGCCTGTCCAGGGCCTTGCAAGGAACCCCACACAGGCCTCCATACAGGAAGTGATGAAGGTGTTAGCCACTCATTCCTTACTTAGTGTCTATGCCACATCAGTGTAGATTATCTAGCACTGTTACACATTCTTTCCCTGGTTAACTGCCATTCAGTTACCAATTATTTACCTGGTAAACTTGCAGTCTGCTACTCACCCCTTGCCAATTATCTATGGCAAGTTCAGGTGTAGATTTACAAGCAGTTAGTTGCCCATTCATCCCCTGATTAGCTAGCAGCAAGCTACTAACTCAGTACCCGGCAACTACGCTATATGGACAAAAGTGTTTGGCCACTCCTGTTAATTAGTGAATTCAGGTGTTTTAATCAGACCCTCTGATTGAAACTTCAGCATACCAAGACAATGCTATGCTTCCAATTTTGAGGCAACAGTTTGGGGAAAGCCCTTCTCAATTCCATCAGGGCTGGAAAGACATGATTTGATGAGTTTTGTGTGGAAGAACCTGACTGGCCCATGCGGAGCCCTGACCTCAACCTCACTGAGCACCTTTGGGATGATGGAATGAAGATTGCAAGCCAGGCCCTTTGTTGCAACATATGTCTGACCTCATAAATGCTCTACAGAAAGACTCCACAATCTTGTGGAAATCCTTCCAAGAAGAACCAAGGCTGTTATAGCTGCAAAAATGGGACCAATTCCATATTAAAGTTCATGCATGGCCAGATGTCTGAATACTTTTGTCCATAAAGTGTATGTCAAGTTTAGTGCTACATATTTGTTTCCTTGTTACCTTGCAATTACTTATTTTTTACCTATGACTGGTATGTAAATTAATATATAAATAAATAAATACATGAATAAAAATCTTCATTGTGAAATATTACATAATAAATGACTGTTTAAGGTGTATAATTAAAAGAAAACTGTCTTGAACCTCTCTAAAACAGTGAATAAGAAAGGAATAAACCATAATGATCCTTATGTTTCTCTTTAACATGTACTAAATGTTGTGCATCATCTACTTCACGGTCAGATAAATCAGAATAGCACCAGGTATAAATATGATCCTGAAGTCTTTAAGCTGGTTGTCTGCTGCTCTTTCCCTTTCCCACCTCAAAACAACATTTAAAAAAAAAGACAAAATGGAAGTGAGAAGTGATATCTGAGATGGTGTCGTGCCTCCTCTCCAATCTCTGCAGAAATGAGCTGCGGTGTAGGCTGTCCTAATCTCTCACTTGTTTATGAGTCATTCATGCTGACAACCATTGTGCACACGTCACACTTAATATCTCACCAGTTTCAACGCTGCAGGACGGCAACACATCTCCCTCCAGTGCTCATATCCATGAGGGGTGTGCTTGGCAGGTGAGAGAGCACCTCTGTCATCACTATGCTGTGTGTGTTGTGTGTGTGTTGAGGGGATATTATGCTCCGGCTGTAGAAGCTAAATGTCTTAATGCAGCTGCGGCTAGCAGACTGTACTGCTCACCTTATCTTTTAATTACCTCTGACAGTCCTCTGCTTCTCTCTCTCTCTCTCTCTTTTTAAGCAAAGCTTCGTTAATGAAATTACAGACATAATGGAATACTTAGAGATGGAAAATGCTTTTCTTTCCTTCCTTGCAGTATGTGGTCTGTATACTGTACATTACTCTGTTATTCATCTATGCACCCGCAATTACGGTTAAGCAAACATGAGTCTATGCAATCACACGGGCGTAATTTTTAGAGTGCAGTAAATTCATAACAAACCTGGAGGCAGTATGAGAGCATCACTACCATGGTGCAGAAAATGAAATTTCAGCCTCATAGAAGCTCCATATGATACATTAACTCCCTAATATCCAAAACAATTTAATGACATTGTGGACTGTGACAGACAATCACCATAATGTCTCTAACGTTTAAAACCAGTGGGTTCTGCAGATCCAGAATCATCCTCAAACTTTGTTCTACTGCAGTGAAAATGTAAAAGCTTGAACTTTGTGTGACGTATAAGAAACAAATCTGCAAATCCCATACAGAACACACACGCATTACACTCAAAATACATTATCTAGTTTACTCTGATGCAGACTATTGCCTTAGACATGAGTCTAAAATATATATCTTTATAAGCTGAACACAAACTTGGAATAGGAGTTACTGGATATTGTTATATGGACAAAAGTATTTGGCCACACATGTAAATTGCTCAATTCAATGCTTAATGCTTCAGCATACCAAGACATTGTGGGCAATGCTATGGTCCCAACTTTGTGGCAACAGTTTGGGGAAGGGCCCTTTTCTATTCCAACATGACTGTGCCCCAGTGCACAAAGAGGGACTATAAAGACATGGGTTGACGAGTTTAGTGTGGACGAACATGAATGACCTGCACAGAGCCCTGACCTTGACCCCATCCAACATCTTAGGGATGAACTGGAATGGAAATTGCAAGCCAACATCACTGCCTGACCCCATAGAGAATGACTGGGCACAAATTAGCCCAGAAAGACTCAGAAATCTTGTGGAAATCTTTCCAAAAAGCTTTTATAGCTGAAAAAGGGGGGACACCTCCATATTAAAGTACATGAATGTCATCACCCTATTGGCATTATGGTCAGGCGGCTGAATACTTTAGTCCATATAGTATATAGTGTATCTTCAAATACTTCATATCCCTAGAGCACTGATCATCAACTGGGGGCCCACGAGCTTTATCAGGCCCCCCCAAAGCTTCCTGTCTGGCCCCCAGAAAATCATTAAATTCAGAAAAGAGGAAAAGAAGATGTTGTGGTTTTAAGAGAATCTTTTGGCTTTAAATGTATGCAGCTGTTAAATCCACCACAAAACAAGTAATATTGAAATAGCTCTAGAGTGACTTCATGTTTGATCTTTTTTTACAGAAATTCATTTTCAGCCATTAAAAATGTGTAAGACTGGCAAAAATGAAGCAAAAGTGGCCAGATAAAGTGGTGAAATGAAGTTAGAGAGTGGCAAAAATGGGTAATCAGTGTCAAGATGGGTCGTGGAATGGCACAAGGGGACAACAATTGGCAGGACAAACGGTAAAAAGGAGGTAAAATGTGGCATATAAAAGTAAAGAGGAAAAATGGGGCAAAAGGTATCAAAAGTTGGTTAAATATCGCAAAAACGGTGCAAAAGAATAGTTATGAAAAAAGGTTAAAAGTGGCACAAATGGGATAAAACATGCAGGAAAAGTGGTTTAAAATGGTTAAAGAATGAAAAAAGTTGGGTTTAAGAGGCAAAAAGGGACAAAAAGTATCAAAAGTGGGTTAAATGTGGCAAAAATATGGCAAAAAATCTGCAGGCAAAGTTGCAAAAAGAGGTTTAAGCATGGCCAAATGTGTGAAAAGAGGCAAAACTTAGTTTAAAAAGTAGCACATATCAAACATGGGTTAAGAATGGCAAAACATGTTGCAGAAATGGCTGATTGAAGTAGTGAAAATGAGTTAAAAATGTCAAAAAGGAGTTATTATTTGTGCTAAATGCCAATTGGGTTTTTCAGGGGCCCAACCAATTCTGTGGGCAGGCCTGTCTCTCTCCAGCCTGCTGCATTATAGAAAGTAGGGATAGATCTCATTGGTAATGCATACAAATGTTCTGCATTTTAGAAGGAAAATAAAAAATACTAAAAAAAATACTGTGTTAATCAGACAAAAATATTTATTTAATTTTTGTTTATTTGAAAGCCCCCAGAGTCTCTGTCAAGACTTAATATGGCCACTGTGAAAATGCACTTGATGACCCCTGCTGTAGTGTCTGTGCAAACATGAATGTAATATATAATACATATACAGTGTGAACAGTGGGAGTTTGATGCTCATAAAACACCATTACCTTAAGGCAGTACAAATTACAAAGTAAAAGTACAACAAAGAAGAGTTATTTGAGAAAATCTCTGCTTAATTGTCAATCTACTTACATGGAGAAAGCAATTAAACTGGTTGTTTGTGGCTTTCATATTAACAAGGGATCATATGACATCAGTGAGTCATTTTGTACATGCACTCCTTCATATTGAGTGTGATATGTGTAACCATGTTAAACAGCGTATCTGATAGACTACACACTTTGAATCCGTTTGCTGTGTCGCAGTACAGCACTCATTTAAATAATTCTTCTAAAAGTCAACAACATTTGATTCCTAAAAGAAGACCCTGGCAAGAACTGCTTCACAATTTGGACTTAAATATGTTTTAAAAAATAACTGACCCTCTTAGGAACATAAGTTGGAAATTAAATTAGCCATATCCATAGACTCTCTGTGCAGCACATCTGTGTCATGTTTTCTACTTAACTATGCAAAAATGTATCATCCTTAATAGATAAATTCCTTTGCATTCAGTTTAATATTGTGCAGAATCATTGCACACCATCAAATAAGTAAATACTTTCACCCAACATCTTTTTTCAGATCACAAAAAAAAGAATCATTTGATTATTTTGCAAAAGGAATTCTGACTGTAGCTTTCAGTTTTTATTTCAGATTTATTTAACCAAGATTATAAAAAAGATCTCCCCATGGCCACTTTGCTTCAGCTCTCGAGTTTTACTACATTCTTTTTACTGCTCATAATGTAATAGTTGACATTGATTCCAGCATCATCATGTAAAATCTGCCCCTATGAATTCTCCAACCATTTTCAAATGTTTTATAACTCATTCATTTTATATGTCCTCCATCTATCCCATTCTCCACATGCTCACAGTGTGCTCCTTCACAAGGTTTCTTATCACTGTCTGACTTGTAGATACTAATCTGGTGATGATAAAATGACTAACACTGTCATATCTTGGCATACACATTAATATCATTTAACGACATGACTGTAGGCAGCACAGACCTCTGAATTTTGCTCTTTTTTGGTAGCTTGCACTCTTAAATGGAGTCAGTCTGACATGATTTACAGAATACAAGCAGCATTTATTTCCAAGACCTTGCAGCATACTGAATTTTTATTCATTATTATTATTATATGTCTCGATCATTGAGTCATCTTCAAAGAGTTGCCAAGATATTTGACCTTTCTGTGTAAGCAGAACTCAGAGTGTTAATTTCTTCTTCCTCTTCACAGTGAATCATCTTAGCAGTGATCTCCTCTCTGGTCCAGTGTCGGATTATGGGCGTTTTCACACCTAACCTCTTTGGTTTGGCTAAATGGGCCTAAAGCCTGTTTGCCAAGTTGGTGCGGTTTGTTTGCGCTAGTATGAAAGCTGTCAATCAGACTGGTGTAGACCAAACAACAGACCACTGAAAAAGGGGTCTTGGTTTGCTTTTTCAGACACTTTTGCTGTTCATTAGAAGTATAAGACTATGTATTGACCATGCATTAAACTAACTGCAGGAAGTATTGAGCTTCTTTGGATTAAAAAAGCTACCGTAAATTTTACCAGCCAGTATATTTAGTAAAAAAACCCTGTGGGTTTTATCGATTCATCATTCTTGAGCATCTGTTAAAAGTCACAACTCCCTGACAGATCTTTGGAAATATGACATGGTTTGGACATGGTTCTGGAAGTTTAATATGCACCTTCTGCTGAAGTCTCCATAGCCTGTGGTGACAGAACATCAACATATTAATTCTGAGGTTCAGTTGCACCACATTTTCTACCTGCATTGTTTGCCTACAGTGATAAATGCTAACAATGTATAAACCTATGATCAAGCCACATACTTCTGTGTCCATTTTGAAATTTAAAAAATGGTTTTGGAGCAGCCACAGCCTTAAAAGAGTCAGCTAGTCTTAGTTTATTCCAACCAATTAAAGAGGATTTTCGATCTGCTTGTGAATGTCCCTGTGTGAACACAGAATGTTTTGCGGCAAAACAAATTGATCTGTGATGCAGACCAGAGCAAATGAACTGTAGGTTGTTTGCAGATGATGTCATGTGACAGTGAAGAACTCCAGACGGGGGACAGGAAGAGATTTCTGCATAGGGAAGCACTGTCAAAACAGCAATGTTTCGTGCAGCTGTGCCTACTGATGTGAAAAACATTATCTTGAGTAACTTTTTAGTCCTGACAGATTTAACCTAATGTGAAATCTGAAGAAGAAATCGCTTTAACATAACCTGCCTGACAAAGTGAAGTAGGCTAAAAATTCTCAAAAAGCAACACATCATAACATCATCTAGAGAAATTCAAGAACTGATGAGAAACAAAGTCTATGATATCTATCAGTCTGGAAAGGGTAAAACATTTCTGGAGCTCATTTCAGACTGGATGCATGTTTCGCTGCGTGTGTGTGCTGCACTTGTCCATTCCGGCTGCTGCTGGTGTAGCTTTCTACACTAGGGGCGAGTTTGCTGTGTGTTGACTGCATCTCCCTGCTATCAAAGCCTTGTAATTTTTTTCTCAAGTGTTACCTCCACAAACCTCCCCACAAGTGACTTCATTCAGTGTGGAACTGTGCTGGGAACTATTTCAACTAAAAGCATTCTGTACAAATGAAGGTAGCTGCTCCAAAGAAATGCTAAAATGGGCTTTTACTTTGAAAAGCGCCTCAGTTCTCCAAATTATCTGCACCCGCATTGCACAGATCAGGCATGTGAGATGCGACGCACATGCAGGCAGCCTGAGGGTCTTGACTTAACATACAAACAATCTGAAAATCAAGCTGTGTCGTGGCCAAGATGCATATCTCACGCATTCAGTCTGAAATGGGATTATGGCTTTGGGACTCCAGCGAACCACGGTGAGAGCCATTATCCACAAGTGAAGAAAACTTAGAACAGTGGGGAACCTTCCCAGGAGTTGCCGGGCTGCCAGGAGTTGCTGTAGCAGGACAATGATCTGAAACAATTCCACAAAGAAGAATGGGCCAAAATTCCTCCATAGTGATGTGAAACACTCATTGACAGTTATCTCAAACACTTGCAGTTAGTGCCACCAGGTTAAGGGGGCAATTATTTTTTCGCATGGGGCCAGATAGGTTTGGATGGCTCTTACCATTTAATAAATAGAAACATCATTTAAAAACTGCATTTTGTATTTATTTTGGATGAAATTTGTTTTATGGCCTGAAATATTTAAGTGTGACGAATATGCAAAAAAAATAAAATAATAAAATAAATAAATAAATAAATAAATAAATAAATAAATCAGTTATCTGCTGTCAGTTTGAATTTCCATTTCAGTTCATTAAAATGCCTAACCTTGGATTACGGGACTGTAAACAACCTATAGGTGTGCCAACAACCCAAGAAACAGACTGGGAATATGAAATCATTACAGTGAAAATATTTACACATTGCATGCATACACTGCATGTGTTATGATTAAGTAAACGACTGCTGAAAATACAACACAGCTGTACATGACCTAAACTGCCTGTTTTGCTGTAAACAACTTGTTTAAATAAAGATAATATAGCATCCTGTGTAACACCACAACAGATGAGAAGAGAAGGAGCCCTGTTTAACCTGCATCCCAATATATGGTCCATATTTACAGCTGGTACTCCCACTAGAAGTATGGAGGTGGTGGATGATACTGTATCTCTGACTTCCTCTCTTTGGTAACTGTAAGAAAACTTGCTAAAAGCTCTGTGAAAACTGCTGAAAAACTATATCTGGAGCTCCCGAGCTGCACGTTGGTCATCTTCTAAAACACCCTCCAAAAAATAAAGCAAAGTTCTCCAACAAAAGGTGCCTCCCCCTCCTCTTTTCTCCGTATGCCCTGGAGCATTTCCAGTGTAGAGAGGTATAAGAGCGTTTGCTGGGAGCTCGGCTTATTTCGAAATCAAGCCCGCCAGCTAAAGTGCCTAATTATCTGTGAAGTTGGCTTGAAATTGTTTCCATTGCTAGGAGACTTTATCAAGTGGCTTTCTCCACGAGAGGTTCATCAAATACCTCGAGTTAATAAATCATCTAACCAGCCACAGCAGCTGTTTGAAGGTGGGCGCAAAGAGAATAACTAGACATACGGCTATTGTGCCATTTGGGATGTAATACAAAAAGAGTAATTTATGCTAACATGTAATCAGCAGCACCATCTTTGTGAGATGTTTGAAGAAAACATTCATTTAGTGTTTTTACTGCAATAAAAGCATGATTCTCTGCTCATTAGAGGCTGCAGAGCACTGTAGTTCAAGAGTTTACATCCAGCTGGAAGTGACAGCAGCGAGCGTAATGGGAGCTGGCCAGTGGCACTTTTCAAAAGGCACAGCCTGTCTCCTCCTGAAATGACATTTTCTGTCCGTCTACACTCTTTCTTATACTCCATCTTTGGCCAGCCTGTGACACTTTCCATCAAGGGAGGTCAACAGATATCTGAAATTTTGTTCTCTCTCGCTCAAAGAAATCAATTCAGGTTTCAGGTGATTCTCCCGTCTGTCCACTCATGACAGCTGGCGAGCAGTCGAGGTGACTCGACCTTCATCTCCGTCCTCTGCCAGGACTTCCTGCGTTCCCCTGAGTATTGTCATAGTCCAGCTCACCTCATATCTGCGATTCTTTTCACACAGCTTTCAAGCTAAATAAGATCAAATAAAATAAAGTGTGCTGCTGTGGAGGAGTGGGACTGTACAATCACCTTAGTGAGAGAAATAACAAAAAATCATGAGCTCAGGAAGAACTGGGGACAGACGCCAGAAGGAAGAGAACATGTGCTGCAACTGCCCCTTAATCTGCCCTGACACATGACAAGAAAACAAATCATGACGAGCATGACGTGTCAACTCAGTGGAGCTCTAATTAAAACCCAGCAAAACAGATATCAGATGTTATCTTTTAAAGATTCTTTTGGTGACATAATTTTGAGAGAACAGAACTGTTGAAAGTTAAGGAGATCAGAGAGTGTGAAACACAATGAAGAAAGGGAGCCACAGGTTGGATTTGAACCTGCACTGCCCACTTGAGAGACCAGCTTCTGTACATAGGTTACGACCAACGTCTAACCCAGACTGCGCCCTAAACTTTCCTTGCCTTCAGTGATAAAGTTAAAGCCCCCTCTTGTTAAATCATGAATTAACTGTGATTAACCGCTTTTTTTGGGACAGCTGAGTTCAGTTTCACCAGCCACACCCAGGCCTTATTACTGCCAGACTCGTCGAATCAAGAAATCCCTTAAATAGAACCTGTCTGATAAAGTAGAGTAAAAAAAATATATATATATAAAGAACAGATGAGAAACAAAGCCATTAACATCTATGAAAGCCATTTATGAGGCTTTGGCACCACAACAAACCACAATGACAGCCATTGCCCACAAGTGGAGAAAACTTGGAACGGTGGTGAACCTTCCGAGGAGTTGCTGCATTGATGACTAATCCAAGAGGTCACAGACGAATCTAGGACAACATCTGAAGACCTGCAGGCCTCACTTGACTCAGTTAAGGTCAGAGTTCACGACTCAACAATAAGAAAGAGAAAGAAAGAAAAAAGAACACAAAGGCTCATCTCACATTTGCAAAAAAACAAAAAACAAAAGAAAACAAACAAACAAAAAAAAAAAAACAATGATCCCCAAGACTATTTGGAGGATGTACAAGACAGAAGTTGAACTTTCTAGAAGGTGTGCGTCCTATTAACATCTGATGTATACCAACAGTCAAACATGGGGGTGGTAGTGTGATGGTCTAAGGCGGCTTTGCTGTTTCAGGACCTAGGTGACCATGAGTACTGCCCTCTTCTAGAAAATCCTGAAGGACCTCAAACTTAAGCATACTTGGGTTATGAAGTAGAACAATGATCCAAAACCCACCAGCAAGTTCACCTCTGAATTGATAGAGAAACAAAATCAAGGTTTTGGAGTGGCCTAGTCAATTTTACAGAGATGCTGTGGCATGACCTTAAACAGGCCGCTCATGCTGGAACACTATCCAATGTGGCTGAATAGAAACAGTTCTGCAAAGAGGAGTGGGCCAAATTCCTCCAAGTGGATTTTAAAGTCATTGCCAGTTATTGCAAACGCTTACTTGCAGTTGTTGCCGCTGGGTGGCACAACCAGTTATTAGGTTTAGGGAAAATTTATTTTTTCACATAAGAAATTCCGGCAAGTTTGGATGAATTTTTCTCTCAGAAAATGAGATCATCATTTTTGTATTTACTCAGGTGTTCTATGTCTAAGATAAAAATTTTCTGATCATCAGAAACATTTAAGACTGACAATGTAAAAAAAAAAAACAAAAAAAAACTTTTCACATCACTCTATGCATTTCTACCAACAGGAGAAGGGAGCAACAGCAAAATAAACCTGTCTTCACCTCTGACTGGTGTCAGCCTGTCACTGCCATCCCATAAAACATGGGGGTGATGATACATAGCTGTGACTGGTGGTGCAGCGTACCATCTAGACTTCCAATTATATTTAATCTGTTCATTATTGACAGGCAGTTTCTGTTTCACCCCTCTCGTTGTCACCATGTTTGTTTTGCTGATATGTCACTTGGCTGAGGCCTTGCCTGGACAGGTAGTTGGCAGCAGTTGGAAAACTGAATGGGTTTACATGCCAAAATACCCAGAGTTCCCCAGGCAGGGCCTTCTCAAAATCAGAATGAAGACTAGTCCTGTTTCCTGAAATCTAAATATGATGTCTACATGTCCAAACACTTCATGATATACTCTAGTCTGCGTAAATGAACTCAATGATAGTGTACATTTGCCAAATAAAGGTGCGATGTTGATATTCTGCAGTCTCAGCATCAGATCTATTGCTGTATTTGTCCCCATTCTTTAGGATATACTTTAATTTTGTTGGTTTCCGCCGAGCTGAGCGTCTCTGAATAATGAGCTTGTTCTTTCTCATAAATATGCATTCCCCTCTTGTTCTTCTGAGATCTGTTCCACTCTGTTTTCTCACTGTAGGAGCTCCTCTTGTAATTATGTGACAGGTTTAATAATCTTGTAAAAGGTGTCGCGCACATTTCACCTGAGTAATGCAGAATCGCTATTGCAACACAGTTCAGCTAAATTATGTCACATTTCCATAATTATAGCTCTGGGTTCTCAATTTATACTTGTGTGTTTTTTATTCAAGTGACTAATGTTGAAATGAATTCATGACAGAAAAATGTGCCATCTTGACTGTAGAGCAGGATTTATGCATGGATTTGAGGTCATAAATTTGTCAATGCATGCAAAACGAAGCCAGCTGGGTACAGACAATGACCATTTTGATTTAAAGAGGCATTCATTGGGAATATAAAACCAGTAAAACATTCAAGCCCTCAGTGCCTTATAGCTCCACTAGTGTCCACAACAGAGGCAGGAAAACAGCTTGAGACAGCCACAATATCAGCAACAATGCTACCCCTTTCCTTACAGCACTTATAAAAAGTATGTCAAACAAGTGACTGCATAAATATTCACCCATTCAAGTCAGTATTTAGTAGATTCACCTTTGGCTGCAATCACAGCACTCAGTCTGTGTGGGTAGGTCTCATCATGCTTGCACATCTGGGTACTTTTTCTCCATTTGTCTTTGCAAAACTGCTCAATCTCTGCCAGCTTGCACTGGGATCAGAACACCTGAAAGCCTAACCTTTGTCTAAGCCAGATGTTCTCAACCTTGGGGTCGGGACCCCATTGAGGGTTGCAAGACACTGAGAGGGGGTTTCCAGATGCCCTAAAAAACTAAGAATTTCTTTTGAATTACACTGTTGACACTCAACAACTATTTTATCAAATTTTAACCCCTTTTCGTCCTTTTTCCCACCAATTTTAACATGTGTTTCCATTTAACATTTATTTTTGTCCATTTTAAACCCTTTCCACTACTTTTATTCTGACGGTTTTTGGCACTTCTGAACCAGTTCTTGCCACTTTTAATGATATCTCTGTTGACCTATTATTGCTACTATTATCCCCTTTTTTACCACTTTTCATACCCAATTTTTCCCATTGTAACATTTCACCATTTGATATGCCCATTTTTGCTAGTTTAACAAATTTCTGCTTATATCTGCCCAATTTTTTTCAGTTAACCCTTTTTTTTGCCAGTTTATATATTTTTTCATACGATTTCACCAAATTTCCACACATTTTTGCCGATTTAAAGCCATTCCAGCCACTTTTTAACTCCCTTTTACCATGATTTATGTCCATTTTTGCCTTTTTTTGGCCATTTTTTTGTAATTCTTTCCACTTGTAACCCATTTCAGCTACTTTTACAATCCAAATTCACCACCTTTTCCACCACTTGTTGCATTACTCACCTATTGTAGCACTTTTTAAACCATTTTAATTTTTTTTTTTTTACAAAGGGGATTTACATTTTTTTATGAAGGCTATTTACTACATGAAAGATTAAAAAAGATATTTTTTTCTTTGATAAAAGTGGTTATTTTTTCAGGTTAAATATGAAATATGGATATGACAGCTTAACTTTACAATGGACCATGGTTTTGCTGACCTCCATGGTCCCCTAGTTTGGCTGGGTGCCAGAAAGCCCTCCCATTTATCCCCCTTTATAGATGGCCTTGTCTGCACATGGCTTTTCCAAATTGTGCATGGCTGTGTTCAACCATCTTCAGGTAGAGTGGGGGTCCTCAGTCTGTGGCACCTTTATTTTTGGGGTCGTGGGCTGAAAAGGTTGAGAACCACTGGTCTGAGCAATGAAAACTTTAGCTGCATAGTCATGCAGAGTGTTCAACAAAATAGCTGAAAAGCTTTAGAAAATTCTTATGAGATTTGTTCTCAACATTTCTTCATATTTACAAACAAGGTTTTGTAAATCTGAAATCAATTTCACCTTTTTGACTCTTTCTCAAACTTAGAAATAACCATGTTTCTGTAAAAAGGGAGATGAGGTTATTACATCTTTGGTTGTAGCTCACTGAAGTGGAGAAACTGAAATGTATTTGTTGTTTAGAGCTGCTATCATTTGTTATACATGAAAACACTTTGAGTAGATGGTAAAACAAGTTTAAAGTTGGAGCAGTAAACTTTCAATGTTTGACTATATAGAGTGATTCATATGCAGAAGGTTGTCCCTGAAAGATGTGCACAAGAGACAACACAAAGATTTCTGCACAGAGAGATAATCTGGAGGTGATTCTGACCACATGACAATCCGATGCAGAGATATGTACAGACAGATTTCATGCATTTTAAGTCAATACGTTCAGACTCAGGACTACCTCAAACACCTCTGCAGCAGCTTTACTGTAAAGCTGTCTTTCTTTTAACCTTGCTTTTATCAGACTCTGGAAGATAGAGGTCTTTTAGTGTATAGAGACTTCAGGGCCTCAGTGTTGGCAGAACTGATTCAGTAAGCTTAAGAAAAAGAAGAAATTATCTGTTCAAACTTGTCTGACTCTATAGTTGTAGATCCATCAAAATACTCAGATAACTGGATTTGATTACAGATACAATGGTGGAAAATGTAAAGAAGGATTGCTGATTCTGCAGTTTGGATATTACAACATGATGCTATGCATGATGATATGAAACATCTCCAGAGCTTACATGCTCTGGACACTGTGATCATGAGGTTCATCTCTAACTTTAAGGCTCCAGCCCATCACTGTTTGCTGTATAAATGGGTCAGATGGTCTTCTCTGTCTGCACGTAGATTCAAACACTGGCTTATTCTTATCTGCGGTTTTCAGTCTGTCTTCCAACCCTCCGACCTACCTCATTCAGAAAAGCTATGGAACAGATCATCAGGATTTTTTCTTGCTGTCTGTCCAAAGGATCAGAACTCAGGAAAAAAAAGTCATTAAATTTGCTGCTTCCGTTGCCAGGAAGGAATTACAAAAGGACCTGAAACTTCCATGTCACTGGTTCCCAACATGGGGTCTGGGCACCCCTATGGGGAATTGGGGGATGGGGTGGGGGGCAGTTCACCCTGAACTGTAAGATGAAAGGTTGTGAAAAAATGAGTTGTGCTTACTTTAAAATCCAAAATAGCTATTTCGGCTCGATTTTTCTTATAGAACACATTTTTTGCTTTAAGTGAACATTACTCACTAGTCATTGTACTCAAATCACTTGACATCATTTCTTAATCTGCAGATTTTTCCCAGAATGCCTTTGGGCATTAGACACTTTTGCACCATGAGTGAAGTTACTGACTCAGTCTCACTTACTGCCACGTGTAGTTCCTTAAATTTGCCCACCTTTGGTAACATAAAGATTAAAGAAGGTGATAGAAAAAAGGAAAACTGCAGTGGATGAAGAAGACCATGGAAGCTACTTGATGTATGAAAGTTTCAACAGTGCAGTATAATTTATGAAAATCTAGTTAACCCAACATAAATGTTCAAGAAATTATTACTCAAAAAATATACTTCCACTAGTAAAACCCTTTAACATGATCAGTAAAAAAAAGAGCAGTTTCAACTTGTTTTACAGTGTGTCTACTCTGATTTTGATTTGATTTGATCTTTATTCATCTCAAACATAAAACAAACGACAGAAATACAACAATTTGTTGCCTAATGAAAATCATATCACTTGTCATACCAGACATAAAGGACAACAAAAAAGAAAAAAAGAGCCCCACCAATGTTTGAAAAGGGACAGGTGGAAGCTTAAATGCTTATTTGAACCTGCCCCTACCTACCATATTACTTCAATATAAAATATTGTTCAATCTGAGTAAGTACAAAAGTGTCTAAAAATAGCATATACATATATACACATGCCTGAATACCTACCATGTTACTACATTTTAAGAGATTTTAATACCTAAGTAAATGCATTTATACAACCACACAACAGTCATACATCCTAGATACCTACCCTATTCATTTTAAGAGATTTTGATACCTGAGTAAATATGTGTACAAATGCCATGCCTACATTTACACAGATGTATATATGTTGTTCACGTTTCTTCATTTTAAGAGATACTAAACCCTGAGTAATTTATATGTGTATACACACAACAATTTATACACATATAATGAAACATATCTACACTCCTTCAAAAATAAACATTTACATCCACACATATCTACCTACCTATGGGATTCTTGAATACTGTACTGATCTATTAATATCTGCTTATAACAGGACTTGAAATTTTTTGTGTTATTGCACATTTTAAGTTTAATATCAAGGCTGCTCTGAAGCATTACCCCACAAACTGAGATGCACATGCTTTTTTGAGTCGTCCGGACTGCAGTTTGTTTAAAATTCAATTCCCCCCGAAAATTATGATGATGTCAAAATTAGATTTTATTTGATTAAAAAAACATGACTAAAAGCATAATACACAACGGCATATAAGGGCCACCCTAAAAGATTAAAATAAAGAGGATTTTTGAGACACAAAAATAAAAAATAATTGAGCAGAATTTCAAATTTCTGAGATAATAAGGTTTTATATTGACAAGACACCAAACTCAGAATTTTCATGTTTAAAAAGTTGAGAATTTGCAAGAAAAAGAAAACCTCCAAATTTCCAACTTCAGAAAGTGGTTTGAATTTTTTTTAAATCAAGTTTTTAAAGTAATAAATTTGAAACATTGTGAAGTGAAAAAATGTATGAGTAACCACACTGAACCAGTGATTGGATCACCCCAGTCTACAGAAATGTCTCCTCTAAGTCTGGATGATAATTGTAATGATAATGTGATGATTCTGGGCTAAAATCACAAGGACCTCCTTACTGCTCAGTCAGTAGAAGTGTAGTTTGATTTGGCTCTCAGCTGCAGGACTTTTGCAGCTTCATCTGCTCTGATTTTCTTACACTTAATCAGCTATTTTTTATTTTATAGTCTCAAAAATTTCAAGCATGTTTTTAAAGTAAAAAAATCCTGTTTTTTTTGTCAAAAAATTTCTGAATTTTTCAGCTGGAAAAGTGTGAGTTTTTTTTTTTGAGAATGAACAGATCTTTATTTATTATTTCTGTGAGTGGCCTTCACATGCTGTCATGAGTATGTTGGGATACTGTCTATGAACACTATTGAAATTAATGTTTAATTTTTCAAAGTTGGTTCTAGGAGGTGTTTAACCTTTCTTAGATACATATAGGGGGGTCCTTAAGGTAAAAAGGTTGGGAACCATTAGTCTAACAGTTGGTTCATTTGACATTCATCTCAAATGTTGTAAACAACATCCTGTGTTGTGGCCAGTCTGCACTACGCTGTCCTCATGCATTTTTTGAGCTTTTTGTTCCAGGAATAGCTGTAAGAAAACTTGTATTCTTCTTTTCTTCTCTCTGTTTTTTTTACTGACAGACAAGAAAATTGTTGTTACCTTGACATGTTTGGACTTCTCACTTCCTGCAGTCTTCCTCAGAAGAATCTCATATGCTTCTGTTGTTATCAAAATGAATGGCATGCTGAAGCCAAAAGTGGAATTGTATGCATGTTTCATCCCAAGAGAGAGATCTCAACCTAAAAAACAGCACAGAAGCAAAATGGACAGGCTGCTGGCTTTACTTGTTTTGCATCTTGCTGATTCGTTTTAATTCCTGTATTCTATATAATCAAGTCTGATTAAAGGTTAGTACAATCCTCAATTATGCATTTGCAGCAGTTGCATCTTGCAGCCCTCTGGTTCTATGGTGTGAGCAGTAGAAGTCTTTGGAGTGAGGGTCAAATATTTGGCCCTGTAACCTTGACCTCCTTGATCTCGGGTTAGAATTGACATTTGTGCAAAGAAAAAGCCTCAAAGCATCCATGAGATATCTGTTCACAAGGGAGAGCTCAATATGAAGCCCAATATGCTTGACCTTGAAAGTTCGTCCCCGAGTCAAAGTGGACATTTATATAAATTTGAAGGAAAATCCATTAAAGGCTATGTGTTCAGAAAATGTGCAGGTCAGACAGAGGACTGGATGGAAGCGCAACCTCAAATCATAATCCTTCTGGCCTGGGCTATCGCTGCCTTAGAGGCATAAAAATGTCCAATTATTTTTTCTCAACTGTGTCTTTTGTATCATAATTATGAAATTTACTTACAAAGAAATGTAATTTTTATTGGTTGATTAGGACCTGTGTACAAAATCAAGCCTATAGTGGATAAGACTAATCTGTTAGCGCATATCTCTCTATTCAGCATTTTTATTCTGATTAAAGGCTGAGGCCGAAATAGGCCTGAGACCATGTTTACTGTGAATGTTTCTGATAAAGTGCTGAAAAAAACAAGAAACTAAGTTTACAAGCTGCAATATAAGGCGGCCAATCTGCTCTCCATGCTTCCTGTGCTCAGTGAAGAGGAAACATGGGAATCAAATGAAAGGTCAGAGATTGGGAGGGTTTATGAAGAGTTCATTTATCAAAGCATCAGTCGAAAACAAAAAAGAATCATCACCTAAAATTTCCCCAAAGTGTGCCATCCATACTAGAACTCATTCAATAAAATTTCTCATTTTCTGCCAGACTTCTATAGCTAAAACAGACACTTTTACTTTTATAGAGGCGGTTTTAAAATCAGGTTTTCTTTAAATAAAAATAACATGATGTGATAGCAAGACTGCGACCTGTTCCGTAGTCCTATCTTCTGCTATGCATTCTAAAAATAAGTTATCGTAACAGGAGTGTAATCCAATGAGCAGCCACTGTTAATGAGTACATTGTAGCTGCTAATTGGCAAAAGTAGCTTGACACTGTGGCCTGTTATATTTCTGTTTTTATGACAGGAAGACTGTGAAAGGGCCAGATTTATAATTTATACATGGCTGACAATGCATGTAAGGTCACCTTATTTTTAGTTGTATGTGTCTTCATGTGTGTCTGAAATGTTGCTGTATTAGCTTTAATATTATGGGCTAAAGCCTTGTTTGGTTGTTGGATTTTTGTGGGACTCCAATTTTGTGCAGTGGGGGACGGTCATATGGCTGAATGATTTAGGAAAATAATTTCATTGTGATTTCTTTTCCCCCACTTTTGCAGTTGCAATTTAATATGCAATTATTTCTTAAGTTTCTTGTCTTATCTTTTTTTCAACTAACATAAGCAATAAATCATTCTACATTAAACCAATACAATATTAGATAGATTTACCCCATAGGGGTTTACAATCCCACAATCCTGGTGTGATTTCATCATCCCCTATTTTGTCATAAAAAAATGACACCAAACATGAGTATGGTATACAATTTCTGAGTGGTTAATATTGTCAAAAGTAAAGCATTGAAAATCAAAAGTAAAGTGATGACAAAATGGCAAAAAAGCTGTGGACCTCTAAGGGTTAAACTAGGGTTGCACTAAACAGGTATTTTGACACACATTTCAGGTTGAAGCAATATTACTCCTGCTGTGATTTGAAAATTGAAGGGCATACTGTGATCTAAGCTACATTTTGATTAAGCTTTAGTCATGTTGGAATAGAAAAGGGCATTCCCAAAACTGTTGCCACAAAGCTGGAAGCATAGCATTGTCCAAAATATCTTGATACCCTGAAGTTTTAAGATCGGCCTTCACTGGAGATAAAGAAAAAAACAGCTCCATACCATCAACCATCCCCCACCAAACTTCACAGTTGCAGTCTGGCAGATAACATTCTCCCCACACTCACCAAACCCAGACGTGCCCATCTGACTGCTAAACGTGATTGGTCACTCCAAATAACACATTTCCACTCCTCCATAGTCCAGCGACGGTTTGCTTTACTCCATCTGATGCTTGGCATTGGACTTGGTGATGTGAGGCTTGCATGCAGCTGCTCGGCTATGGAAACTCATGAAGCTCCCACTACATAGGTTTTTGTACTTACATTAATGCCAGCAGAAGCACTGAAGCCTTCAGCTATGGAACCTGCGGAACATTAGCATCTTTTACGCAGTTGTTGACCATGGTCTGTGATTTGACATGGTCCTCTGCTTCATGGCTGAGTTGCCGTTGTTCCTAAACGCTTCCACTTTCTAGGACTATCACTTCCAGCTGACTGTGGAATATTCAGTGGGAATGAAATCTCAAGAACCATCTTAGTGCAAAGGTAGCATCCATCACAGTACCACGCCTGAAGTCACTGAGCTCTAATACTTTTATACGTATAATGTATGTTTTAGTTTTACTTATAATTGATGCATTGTCTTGGCTGTCAACAAAATATTTCTGCATATATTTCTAATCCTTGCTGGTTGTGCAGAAAACCTTATGAGACAACTATCTAAAGCTGCACCAAAGAATGAGATAAACAGGGAGTTAGGGTTGTTAAGTGGGTTGCCATCATGATAAATAGAATAAAATGCAGCAATTTTGTGTAATTCTCATAACCATAGCAGTCAGTCAGAAGTTTGACATGTTGTTCATGATTTATTTTACACTGAAGTCTGCAGCAGGTGGAAATTGAACACCAAACGCTCAGACAATGTGCAATTTCCTTGAACAGATTCATCTTTGCCAAGAATGCATTCAGAGAGCTCCAGTCTTATCTGTTGTCTCAAACTGAAAGTACTTAAATTGGATATTTGCTGTAGAAAAAGCAGACAGATAAAGCATGTTCCTATTAAGTAGCACACAGCTGTAGTGGCCAATTGTAATGTCTGGCCAGCTATCAGCAGGAAGACGAACACATTACCAAGGAGCAGAATGGACCTAGAACTGTTTACTGCCAATAGCTGTTATTTAACAGGGTTTGAGATGCATTTTCCTTTAAGAGAACCTTAAAGTGCTGGTTTCTAATACTTGCAGAGAACTGGGAAAATGCCAGGCTTTCAAATTGCCACCACCAATCAAAAGGTTTCAGAGGATGCAACATGCAATTTTCATGGCTGCCTTTTTCAGCGTCAACACCATTCCCTATCAGCCCCATGTATTATTGTGCCATCTTCGCTCCATCATCACTCGGCTCCTCTTTGATTTCAGCGATAAAGACAAACGAGTCTCCCTGTGCCCTCTCACTTATTCATGTCCGCCAACTTCTCTCTTGTCTTTAATATTAACTCAGCTCAAACAGATTTCCTTATTCCCACACTGAAGCTGGAGTCATTTCTGAAGAGGGAAAAAGATCTGGAACAAGAGGTGTTAAGTTATGACAAGGACTTCACTTTATTTAAACCTCAGAGGAATGAACCTCGTCCTAGATTTTGCAGATAATGGAGAGCTATCGTTGCTTTCACAGTCTCTGAAAAATGTAATTCCACACTCTGTTATAGCCGCTCTCGGGCCCCATTTTTATTTTGAACAATGCTCGGCAGATGGAAAGGTTTTTTGTTGGAGTGGGGCTCCTTAGAGAAAATAAAAAGCAGGAGATGCAATTCTTGCGTTTGTGATCGAGAATCAAGCCCCTGTGTCTGCCCGCAGGCTGAGTATCCTTTACAGTCGACGGGTGAGATAAGAACTAATCATTTTACCACAATCAATCAAAGCTGAGCACATGAATGGATGTGCTAGGAATAGTTAATAAGAGCTAAAAATGTCTGCTTGACAAAAATCACAGCAAGAAGTAAGAGACTAGAAGTACCATGAGGTACTATACAATGGTTGGAAGGTGAAAGTACAATATGGCTCAAACAGAAAGTCTGGGTGGTTATTGTGTCAGGGTGACTGGATGAAATCATGCTCCTTAAATGATTTAAGGGCATTTTTGTGACAAACATTGCAAAGAACTCAGAACTTTTAGGCATGCAAGACCAAAAATTGAGGTTGAAGTATGGCGTGTAATGATGACAAAGCCTGCCTGAGGGTACCAACGGGCGGGAAGGTTGCTCCAGGGGCATGGAGATTCTGTTGAAGCAATAACAAAGTCCACATCTTTAGGGTGGAGTTGCCATGAGCACCTGGTTGTGCTATGGATGTCCCAAGGGCCTGGAAACTTCCAGCGTCCACCCGCCCCCCCCCCCCCCCAAAAAAAAAAAAAAAAAAACTGTCATCGGGCTTGACCTTGGCTCAATATAAATGTATATAGATATGAATGTATATGTCATAAATCAGACCCTGAAGGGCCAGGCTGACCCATTTATGACCTTGGCCTTCCCAAGATTTTAGCATGCCTATTATCATTATTAAATTAACTGTTTTTATCTGGTTGTTTTTTCTATCTTTAATATCAAAGCGCAGCTTAATCCTCAGATAGAAACCTATGTACTTGTGTATTTAGTGGTCTTTTTGAGCAATTGTGACTGGCTTGCGAAAAATATGAGTTCTGTGGTGGCATTTTCAACCAATCCACTTTTTCCACTACTGTTAACTTCAGTGGTAACAGGCAATAGCCAAAAATATGAATCACACCAGTCAGGTGCTAAACTGGCATGCCAGATGGACTGTTTCCTATATCCATTGCATGTACAAATTTCTCATTTATCCGTTAATCCTCTCATACAAATTGTTTTGGATGGGCAATTCTCTTCAGGTGATTGCACAAATGTTCTGTCAGTCACATTCATCATGAGTAAACCAGAGCGACAAGACAAAATGAGGTAGTAGCCATGCGAAGCTCTGGTTGAGCTCAACAGACAAGCAGTATCTTAGTTCATGAACAGTGGAGTTTGTTGGTGGATAAAACTCATAAAGAAATGTGGTCCAGTTCTGTTATAACTGCCGCTATACTAAAATAAACATTCCAACAGCAGCAGGCATGGTTACCAGCTTCCAGTACAACAAACCGCCACTTGTAGCTACCGCCTCATTCTCCTCAAATGACGCTGATTGGTCAGTTCTGTTCACAGACCTGCAGACTTGTTTAGACTTGAGCTTGGCAATGGATTTGACTGATGACAGCCATGGAATCTTTACCCACTGGAATTGTGGGGAAAGTAGAACTTTAACCAGATACTGTAAAGTGAATGAATCATGCCTTTCCAAAAATTGTCTATTGTTTTTGAAAAATGACGAGTAGCGGCAGGACGCAGACATTTTGCAGTTAGGCGGTTCTAACCAATCAGAGATGTTTTTGTGACACTTTAGGACTGTAGGATTGTGGGTAATAAAGTGCTGTTGCCCCAGAAAAAAAACATTTTTTAATATAAATTTGGAATGCTCCACTTTTATATCTGCTTTTGTTAGGATGAAAGAAGGGATCTGAAGTCCACTCAAATCATACTGTTATGTAATGCCCTGTGAGCTTTCACTGCTGTCGTGGTTGTTTGATTTGCAATGCTGTTCATGATATCGATGTGACTGTCATGATGCTACAGTGTTAGACATTAAGCTTTGCAGTAATAACTGAAAAAGCCCTCAGACTATGAATGCATGAACTGTTAGCTTTGAAAGTGTTGTGAGATTTTACACACTGACCTCCAAAACCCAATCAGTTCACCCTCAAGTCCAAGTGTAGGGTTGTTCCAAATTTGACAAGAAATCCTCAGTGCATTCTTGAAATGTAGTGTTCATAGATCTAAGGTCATGTGACCGTTGACAAAAGCAAAATACATCAATGCATCCTTGTCTCAGAGTAGATATTTGTGCAAAGTTTAAAGAAAATTCCTCAAAGCGTTCTTTAGATATTGCGTTCACAAGAAAGAGAAGGACATGAGGCTCAATGACTTTGACCTTCCTCTACAAAAATCTAATCAGTTTATCCACAAGTCAGGATGGGTATATGTGCAAAGTTTGATAAAAATCCCCCACAGCGTTCTCGAGATATTGTGTTCACAAGAATAGCACGGCTGGACAGAAAACCGGAAAAGAAACTGCCTCCGGCCCTTGCTATCGCTGGCACCGAGGCATAAAATCCAGAAAAAGAACCTTCAAACTTATTCCAAACAAACCAATCCTTATTCCATACAACAGCTGCCTCCCATGTATACTATTTGGCCACAGTGAAAATCATTTTACAGCTGCAGACACAGAGCTGTGCTACCCTAACTTCACACAGGGAAAAAATATTGGAATTTGCCATGAAGCAAAAAGAAAAACATTCAAATTATCATGGGGGATAACCGTGAAAATGTGTGATTTCTGCAGCAAATGGGATATTTACTCACTTTTGTTTTTGTCCTGTTTTTCTCACAGTCCTCTAATGCCTGTCTGCTTCCAGCCATATCTTTTCAAAACACAAGGGAGGCTGATACTTACACCCAGCACCCTGAAGAGATATGGGATCATTGTCTTTATCCGCCGGTGTAGCTGCTATTTTTGAGTGAAACTGACCCAGTATCTCTGTGCTGATGGAGGCTTCGATACACTGCAGAGGACTGTTAGGGAAAGATAACCTTTGAAGAAGCAGGAGTATTAGAAAATATATTGGGTCTTAGTCTGTTTTGATGTGCTGTTTTTGCCGTCTTTCTTTCCTGACATTGCTGACATTTTTCTGCTCAGGCTGTTGAGTATACAGCTAAGCGATTTAAAACAGAAAGCTGCTGTACATGACGGATGAAGTGTGAGTAGGTATCAATTATATTTCCTATATGGATGCCTTGACAGGCATTAGCCATAGAAATGTGCTAAAATGTCACTAGATTGGTGTTCTTAAGAGGCTGTGATGACTCAGACAACTCAAAATTGTACACATTTGTATAGAAAATCTACACAAGTAGAAACTTTTTGATGTCTTAGATTTGTCATGTTTTCAGCTCTGAACCTGGCACTGAAAGATACTATATATAGACAAAAACATTACAATGTCACCTGCATGACTGCACTGTGCCAACTGTGAAGTTTGGTGGAGGATGGATAGTGGTATGGGGCTTTTTTTTTCAGGGTTTGGGGTAGAACCCCTTATCGACTGTGAAGGCCAATCTTAATGCTTCAGTAAACCAATACGTAACAGTTTGGGGTGGATCTTCTTCTATTGCACCCCAAAGCCAGGACATGGTTTGATGAGTTCAGTGCAGAAGAACTTGACTGGCCTGCACGGAACCATGACCTCCCTTACTGAGGGACCCCAGGAAGACTTGTATGGAATGAAATTTGTGTCAAAAAGATTCAAACAAAAACTTTTTCAGTATCAAACAAAAATTAGAATTTGAGAGCAAAAAAATGTGATCCAAGCAGGAAAATTTTCATATCAAGAGAACAAATTTGAAATAGCAACCAAATTATTAGTCTTTGAATTTTGAACATCTATCTTTTTGTTTACAGTTCCTGTTTTTCTCTCTCGGTGATCAGACTTTTGCTCTCGCTTCTCAGTTTTGCGTTTGTGCTGCCTGATCCTTTGTTTGCGTTTCTTGAGTTTTTCGTCTGAGTTCAGACACACATGTCACGAGTGGGCAGGCTTTTCTGGGGCGTATCCCCATTGGCCAGCGAGTTTTTGAGTGATGGCTCAGTCACTGCAGATGCTCCAGAAGTTGTTCAGCTCACGTCTGTGAAATGTAAGGAAACAAGCGGACTATTGTTTTTGCATCAGTGTGACTGAAACATTGATGCTTTATTAAATCTAACTATTGATTAAACAGCTTTATTTGTCAGTGCAGTAGTAGCCACTTCAGGTGTCGCCTTTGCTTTGTACGTAAACTATGCCTACATCATTAGCTTGCCCATTAGCTCAGCGGTAATTTAGATGTCTATCACTCAGGAGACTGGAGTTCACATCCCATTATTCTATAATTATTGATGTCTGTATGTTCTTTTTTTTTAAATGACTTCCTGGAATAAAACACTGCTAAATAACTAGTAAATCTCATTTCATAGACTTGTTGCTACCCTGGCAGCAACTAAACAAATAAACCTCAACCCCATCAACCAGAGGTGCTCCCCAAAATATGGGCCGAGGCCCACTTGTGGGTAACATAGGTGGGCCATGATAGGTCATGCACAAAAATTAAAACTCATATCAATTAGAAAAAAAATGTAAATTTCACTTGAAATGATCATGAAATACTTAACTGCATGTTATTATTTTAGGTCTCAGAAGTAACAAAGAATTGCCAGAAATTTCATCTCATTTTGCCTTTTAATAGATTATTTTATCTTAAGTTTAGAAAAGTTGTCACAGTTTAACCCTTTAAACCCAAGTGTATTATTTTTGATACACAATTTTCTGAGACCTCTTTCTATTCAGCATGATCAACAATTCACTTAAGAACCTTTTGTGTACAATCTGATAAATTATTTAAAAAAAAAAAAAACTCCAGTGGATTATCGCTATTATCTGAGGTATCAGGCTTCAAAGGGTTAACTGTTGTTGGATTAACTGGCGACACTCCATGACATATTCTACTGCTGCTTGCTTCTCGATTTTAAGAATTTATCAGTATCTTCGAAAACATTAATGCAATTCAGGGTAGTTTTTGGGGCTACAACAGAGATGAATATTAGAAAAGAAAACATGTCTCTGTAGATACCTGACCAAAACACTTTCCAAGTAATGTTTATATATCTAAAAGCAAAGCATTTGTATTGAAATATCTTGTTTGTGAATGAAAACATGGTCAATAAAAGGTAAGTATTTGAGTCTCTTGTTATGGTTGTACAAAGGTTTTTGGTGGGCCCCAGACTATTTTCAGGTCTCAAAGTGGGCCGTGGCAAACTGAAGTTTTGGAAAGGCTGCTCTTCAGAATGAATGAGCATGGATTCCTACGGAAACACTCCAAAATCTTGTGGTAAGCCTTCCAAGAAGAAATGCAAAAGGGAGGCTGACTCAATATTAACGTATATGTATTTGATTGCATGGTCATTACAGTCCCTGTTTGTGTAATGGTCAAGCGACCGAATACTTTTGTCCATATTTGTGTGTCTGATCCAACCAGCTCCATGGTACTCTTTATCATGGCTGTTTTGATGAGGTATAAACTAAAAAGTACTTTTAATTTACCTTCTTATTATCCATATCAGCCATCAATAATAAAAACAACAGTACATGTACTGGTAGAGCACTTTAAAAGTGTAGTTGTCATATTCATCAAGTCAAAAGCTCTTTTAAACCATCTGTCACTTTGGCTACCCATAGTGCATAAAGGCTCATATGAAACCAGAGTGTTATTTCAGAATGGCTACAACAAAACTACTTAATTTCCAGGAATCAATGCAGCCAATCAAAAGCAAGTATTCACTCAAACTTGAGTTAAAGTTTCCCAATCAAAGGCAGACATTTTACCTCTCAACAGTTCACTTTATTCATGGTTTACCTGTTAAAGTGGAGGATAAGTTTGACTAAAAACTATTACCATGAAATCAACGTCAATTTCAATCAGGGCTGAAATCAGATGAAATTATAGTGATTGTCCTTGTTTCTAATGATTTAAACCAAGTAAAGTTCACCTCAAATGTCTTCTCCTAAGTTCCCAGCCATCAATACCTGCCTGCGCACCCTGCAAAGGTTTAAAATTCAGCTCTCTGCTCCGACCAGTGGCAGGCTGACATTATAGTGTCGAAGAAAATGCCTGTTAGGGCCATGGAGCAAGGTGACAAGTCTAGCCAGGAGCTGTCATTATAAGCCAAGTGAATCAGTGTTAAACCAGAGTATATTTTCATAAAATGGCAGGAGCTGCACTTTACTTCTACATTCCACTCTCAAATTAACACACTGCTACTGCAATCATCTGCAATGATTTAAATTGATCTAAATCAGCGGTGAGACCCCGTGATTTTATTTTAATTTCTCCAAGGTTCAAGGGAGCAAAAAACAAAAAACGAAAATCCTCATCCATCCCACTCAATTTCAGGATTTTGTCCAATTATTCTCACTTGTCATTTATTGTGAATGCAGTAAAGAACACCTGCTTGGGAATAAATAGTGTGGGGTGAAAATGTGCCGATGGACACACTGACAGCGCTGTTGACAGGCTCTCTGGAAGGTGATGACAAATAGACGGCAAGTGACAGATATCTAGATGTTTGTCATCTCTGTGGAGCTGAGCAGGCACTTTCATCCAGTTCATCTTGTTTTTGATGCTGACTTTTCCCAGCTCCTTTCTCTCCCTGCTTAGTTGATTCCAGCATGCAGTACACGCTGGTTTCACTTGCAAAAACAACAGTGAGGAGACCCAATCTGCACCGTTCCTAGCTGCAGTCTGTTTGTGTTTTTGTCCCATAAATGATCTGTAGCTATGATCGATAGTTGCTGTATAAAGTGTTAGCTTCTGGTGGCGCTGAGTGGCTAACTGGCTCCCCTGAGACTCTGTTGCCTCATCCATCTTCCCAGACTGTGTTGGCTATTTGATATTCATCGATTGATTATCATTAGAGGGACTGAACTCTCAGACCGTGTACCATGCAGCGATTGAACGGTTAACTGGAGGAGGTATTGGCACATTTTAATTGTTGTACTATGAGGAAGCCAATTACATTTGCTCTAATGAGAGGAAATTGATTAAAGCAGGCTTTTGGGTTGCATCAACAAGAAATTGATGCCAGTAAAAGTGTGTGATCCTTCGGGAGTAGTGGTTTATTTTTGAGATTATTTAGCAGCCTCTAATGAGACAATGTCACCTCGCCAGTGGCTTTGTTTGCACTGTGTGGCTTTTTTTATTCTCTGACTCAGTTTCTCAGCTTTTGACTCAAGTTTCAGACCCTGTTATGGCCTGTCTTAGCAAATTCAGAGGATATAATCTATGAAAGAGTATCAGGATCAGGCATGAAAAGGAAAAACTGAAAGAAACAGAATAGTTTTTCTTAAAGGGAAAAAAAGTCAATTTGTTAACAGAAAAGTTGAATTCTTGTGGCAAAATGTTAAGAAAACAAGTCAAATGGGCAGAAACAAAGTTGAAATGTTAATGAAAAGATTGAAAGTAAAGTAAAAAAGGTCAAAATTTTGAGAGAAAACTTACAATGTTGAAAAAACCTGTCAAACTGGGAAGAATAAATAAAAACAAAAAGGCAAAATGTTAAAAAAGTGCAAATGTCAAGAAAAAAAAAGTTTAGAAAGAGTTGGAGTGTTGAGGAAAAAGTTAAAAAGATGAGAATGAAGTCATTGTGAGAAAAAGTAAGAATGTTAAGGGAGAAAAGAAACATTCTGAGAAAGAACCCAAAATGACGAGAAGGATGCCAAAGTATTAAAAAACTGGAATGATTGGAAGAGATTTGAAAATTTGAGAGGAAAGTTGAGTCGAAGAAGAAAAACAAATATTAAGGGAAAAAACGGTCTGAAGCACTCAAAATGATGAGACTAATGCCAAAAAAAGTCAATTTGCTGAGAGACAACTTTGAAAAGTTGTGAAAAATATTCTAAATTATAGGAGTAGTGTCAAAAACTTGGAAAATAATTATACATGTTGGAAAAAAAGGTTGAAATGTCGATCAAGAAAATGTTGAGATCAAAGTTAAAAGAGTGAGATAAAAAGTGAATCTATGAACAACAACTATGAACTAAGAACAAGTGCAAATGTTGGGGGTTGTGTTTAAATAATGAGATAAAGCCAAAATGTACAGAAAAATGAATTTTCTCAGAAAAATAAACTAATATTTAAAGTGTGTAGAAAATAACTATAAATGATGACAATAAAGCTCAGGAAAAATGTTTAGAAAAAAGAGTTGAAATGATAGGAAGAGATTTAAAATATTAAGAACATAGTGGGAATCCTGAAAGAACTAAAAAAAGAGAATTAAAAAAGTCTTCAAATGTAAGAAAAAGAAATCAATAGATGAAAATTAAGTCAAAATGTTGAGAATGACATCCAAATGTTTAGAGAAGGTGTGAAATGTTGTAGAAAAAAAAGACAAATTGATGAAATGAAGTAGAAGTGGTGAGTGAAAATGTACAAATGTTTAGAAAAAAATTAAAGTTTAGAAAAGAAGTCACAATGATGAAAAAAAAGTCAACATGTTGAAAATTGACAAAGGTAAGTGAAAAATAGGGGAACTGTTGGGAGAATAATTCACAATGAAAAAAAACCTGACAAATTTTAAAGTCGAGGAAAAAAGAACACATTTTAGAAAATTTCTAAATGTTGGTCAATGAATGAAATCTTAAGCAAAACAATAAAATGTCAAGATAAAGGTGAAAATGACCAGAACAAGGTCCAGCTTTTGAGAAAAAAAAAAACAGAAGAATTAGTCAAACAGTCAAAAATCAAGAAAGAGTCAAAGTGCTTCAGGAAAAGACTGAAAGGTGAGAAAAAATCAAATAACAGGAATAATGTCATGAAGTGGAATAGAAATGATGAGAATGAAGTTGTGAACAACCTCAACCCAGACATTTTATTTCAACACTGTTCTCCACTCTTTTCTCTGTCTATTTCAGCCTTTCTCTCTTCTTCCTGATTCTGTTCTCAAAGTTAAAAAGTCATCTCATTTTTTTCTTTCTCGTGCCTAACCCTAACACTTTTCCCGAATAATCCAACTCTTTCCATGGCCATTCTGCACACTTCTCTAGCTTCTTAATCAGTTTTATTTCACCCTTTTATGGCTCCATGTGCCTTCCAGTCTGACTTCCATTTGAGGCCTGTTTCCTGGCCTGTGGTCGATTGTTTTCTGGGCTGCCAGTTATGGCACATAAAGGAGTTGCTCCTGCTGCTGGTGAAATTAGAACAGAGAAGTCAGGTGTTACTACAGTACACTCTCCAACTTGTCAGGCGGAGAGCCCAGCACTCTTGATTTGGCCTTTCCAGAAGTCTGGGCCAGGATATGAAAGAAAGGTAATTTGCTGATACCATTTGCCTCTCCCTCCACCCACCCACCTCCATCCACAGTTAACCTAATTTCTGCATGTAGGGCGATTTATCCCAGCTGTCCAGAGATAGGAGCAACGTTTTGCCTTATGGGTCAGTGGATACCTGAAACTTTAAAGTACTTCCCAGACATGTTAGTAATTACTACTGTAGCCCTATGGGTAACCTGTCAAAACTTATTTCCTTTTAGGAATCCTACTAAGACAGCAGCAAGATAAGGCATCCCAGGGACAGAATTACACCTTTGTACCTACTTCCACAATACTTTTCATTTTAAGCCATTAGTTTTATGCCTATTTTATTAATATTTCTTACAAATCTATATTCTGGAGGCATCAGGGAATTGTTTGAGTTCCAGGACAGATGGGGGTGGGGGGGCATGCACAACATTGTTAACACAGTTCCTCATTACAGAGAATCACAAAACCGTTATAATGAGCCTTTAAAATATTAATATGGCACAAAGGCAGGAGCCTGTTAACACCAATGCTTAACAGTAATGACTCTTAAGGTGTCAGAGCAAACAGCAATAAGACAGAACATTTAACACTGTGTAACATTGTTCCTCCCAAGCTAAGGTTCTATAAACAGTGAAGAAAATTAAGGATACCACTGCACATTTAAATATTTCATTTCACTTTAAAAAAAACAAAAAAAAAAAACAAAAACAAAAACAAAAAAAACTGCAGACAGCTCAGTGGACAAGTCAGAAGTAATCTACACTTCGTGATATCAAACATTTCACGTTTTACCGTTCTGTTTAGCTATTTTCATCTACTTTTCTATCCATAGCAAGTTCAGTGGATTTTTATTTTTGCCGTTTTCTATGGTGGTAAAAGATAGACTATGGCAGAGTGCCATAAGTAATTAATAGGAAACACTGAGTACCTTTATTTTCAGAAAAGAGAATACTGAAAGCAGTGCTGTAAAAAACTTTAGGTTTTGTTTTTTCATGCTACTTAATATTTATACTATTTGAGTTGAGAAATTCACACATCAAAATTATCATCACTGCATTTTCTTTGGTAACCAAGCAAGTACATTCATTATACTAAGTATGTATTAGATTGTAATTGCAATCTCATATTTTCCAAAATCGACATTTTACTGAACTATAATAATTCTTTGAGAAAATCTCTTACCTTAATTGTTCAGCTCATTTGAGGTACTTATATAAAAAGTGTAAATGTCATCTCATTATCTGGGGATCATTTGACATCAGTGAGTCATTTTGTACATGCACTCCTGAATATTTCTTCATCTGTAACTGTACTCTTCACACTGTGTTTCACAGAATAATCACTTTGAATCTGTCTCCTACTGCTAAGTCATGGTTTCAGAACACACCATTGTACAGTGACAGTCTCATTTAACCTGTGAATGAGAGGGCCGTATAGCTCAGTTGTTTACGCACTGATTTTGTTGCAGAACACATTACCCATCCAGTGTGGGCAAGACAAGGTCAGTCTTTGTTTGTAATGCACCAATTCCTAACTGAAGTTATCTCAAGACATTTTACAAAGTGAGCAGGTCTATGGATCATTTAAAGAATCATGACAGAGATTTAATCCAGAAAACGGACTATGTCTCTTCTTCTAAGATTAACAAAAAGTCAAGAAGCAGGATAATGGCGTGAGTGCATTCCTCCCTCCAGATTGTGGCATTTTCATCCTGGAGCAGATCTTACTGCCTCATTTTCATGATTTTGAGGCTTAATTTTATAAACTTGGAGATGTTTTATTTCACTGAAATTTGATTTAGGGGTTCATAACAGTGACCTGTCATACCACAAACCTAAATATGGATTTATTTTCACTTTACAGGGTCTTTAAGAGAGAGGAAGCAGACCAGACTCATGTAGACAGCCCTCAGCTGAAGCTGTCCCAGGTTTGGAAAGGTCCTCGATGTCATGAACGCCTGTCCCACATGCACGATGCTTTGGACAGCAACACCTGCTAAAGAACATGGTGACTTGGTCAAGACCATAAAATACATTCTGACTTCAGTGTATTCCAAAATCAAGAAACAAGTATGAATTGCTCCACATCGTCAATATGGAATTAAATAATTGTGCAAATTATTGAATTTAAAACATCTGCCACAAAAATGGATTAACCACAATTATCTGCTGAAATCCAGAGACTTGTTTGACAGCCTGAATAAAACTAAACCAAAACAGCTTAGAAAATAAAGCTGTTATCTTCAGGAGTATGTGTTAGTCGAAATGATTATCTTTCCTTTCAACTGAGGGTCTTAAAAGGGTCTTTATATGTACAGTTTCATCTCCATTTCATCATGAATATGTAAACTGCAGCTCCTTTTCTCTGGTAAAACATGATCCGTAGGGGCCAAGGCAATGTGATGAAGACTTGTGTCAGGCCAAGTGAGCTGGAACTGATGGTGCACATAATTAATGGTCTGAAATAGACTGAGAATTAGTGCTGGGCTGGGATGTTAATTGACTATGATACTTGGGCTGGTGCCTCACAGCCTGGGGCTCTTACTCTTTCCCCCCTGCTTTTCTCCATCACTTTGCTTCGATTTTCACTGTGTCCTATTTCTTCCACTCCTCGCTTTGCTTTCTCCCGATTTTACCTCCTACTCAATTCCCCTCTCCCTTCTTTCAATCTCATTTTCCATGTTTCTTATCCTTTCCTTGTCAGTCTCCTTTACCTTGAAGGTATCTGGGACTTCAAAAACAGAGTGGGAAAGACATGTGACGCACATTCCTCATGTCGAAGCAGCCTCCTACACAAAGTTTGCAAGCCGAGGTCGTCTCTTGTGGGACGGTGAAGTCTCTGTGATGATGCCAGAGTTGTAACACTGATAGGACAACCATGCTAACATGCATGCAGACACACATACAGCAAAAAGCAGATGCATGTTTACAAAGACTGTGGCGATGTCTTGATATCACCTGTTTAGCATCCTCTTCCATTATGCATCAGCTCAAACAGATGACCTCTGCAACTCTGAAGCATGAGTGTGGGAAACGGTTGTGTGCTTTGATAAAAAATGCACCAAAAACAAGGTCACAAATAAGCCAGATCCAGCATTTTCTTCAACCTCCAATTTCAATTTTTTCCCTTCACGGACACTTTTCTTTTCAAGCACTGCATGACACATTACCATGACAGGTGAAGTAGTTTTTTTGTTCACAGCAAGGCGGAAAGAAAACAAATAAACCCAGTGTTTATTTGGGTCAGGCCATGTGTTGCCGTCACTTATCTTTTCTCAAAAGCAAAATAAAATTTCTAAACTCTCGAGCGTTTTATCTGGAGTAGCACTATAAATAACACCACCAACACAGAGCACAGTTAAAGGGGCATTACAGAAACGTAGTATTCTAGTTTCATAAAGGACTATGCTGTTATGAAAGGAGTGATTAAAATAGGGGCAACATGCAGACATGCTGAGTCTGTCACCAAATCATTCCAACCTGATAATGTCCATTTCTTTCATAAACCAATTCATAAAACTGATTTTCTAAACATGATATAGGAAGCTCTTCCCTATCCAGTCAGAGACATTTTACCATAGCTTCAAGCCTATGAAGTGAGAGACAAAATCCACTTATTTCCCATCCTCCCAGCTCCTCTTAACCATTTGAGCCCTACATAAATGTGTCTGCCAGTGTCTGCATCACTGTTGTTACTCATCAATTCAACTGCTGGTATATTGTGAGAAGGGTTTCATAACTTAGTTGAGTGTTGATGCATCAAGGTTGAAAATCATCTCATTCATTTTTTGAATTACATTTATCACTATTTAGTTCCTTTAGTTAAGCCACTGTCACCGAGATGAAAAATAAAGACACCTCCTGTGCCTTTAAATGTCTAATTTCATTTTAAAATGTCTCAAACAGCTCAGTGGACAAGTTCAAAGCAATCTGCACCACATGGTTTCAAAACTTCACTTCTTTACTGCTGCATTCAGCCATTTATCCTGTCTATTTTGTGTCTCTTTACATTAATCCCCAATCAGAACTGAACGGAACTCAAAATTAATTTGATTAAAACCACAGATACACCAAGTGTACCAAGTCTTAGCTTTGGCTGTCACTTTTTCTGGAATAATAATTTAAAGAAAATCAAGATCAAAAAGCAGATTTCTTTCAATTCACTTGATTCCAAAAACCAAGACACTGTTAGGAATTGCTTCACATAATTAACATAATTAACATGGGCTTTTGTGAAAGGAAAAAAATATATTTTTTAAAATATGCAATTAACAGATTTGAATACTGAGGATTTGCTGTTGAAGACTCACAGTTTATATATATATATATGACTTTCGTAATTCTTTTGTAGATCCCATCCAAAAAAATGCATATTTTTTGACACACATCATCTTTATCTTTTTGATTAAGTTTGAACTCTCCAACTCTTTAAAAAATGACAATGAAGGTATGCAAAAACAATGATCATATAGAAACAAGGATCATGTGTTTTAAAGTGTACCAATAATATGAATATCTTTGAAATTTGCCTAATTTGTGACCGACTTTGTAAGCATTATTTTCAGCTCCATATATATAAATAGAGGCCTCTGGTCTCCTGCCTAGCATTACTTGTGTGACTTAAACTGGATCCCTGTGTGCTTCTGCAGCTTTCACGTTCGGCACCACCTCAAACACGCAGTGAGAAAAAGGGTTTGTAGCCTGTGTTTTTCAACTCCTTTACCGATTTATGTATTAGGTGTGGAATGAGGTCATTTCATTTTGTATTTGTGTGATTCAATTCAGTGATAACAGAGCAATCCCATCTGCCATTGCTTTACCACATCCAAACAGAAAATACCGCCTGGCTGAGGCAGTTCAGTTTTGATAATAGAAAATCAGACAGTGCCAAAGCTTCTCGACCATCGTTAATCTCCTGCCCCAGCGCCTGACTCACAGAGGCTGACTGCTGATGGAGACGAGGAGAAGAAGAAGAAGCAGAGAGGAGAGACTGGAGTGAAAAAGAGGAGTGCATTAGAGAAAAAGAGGAAGGCAGTTTAAAGACAGGAGGATGAAAAACTCGATTACAGAGGAGAGAAGCTGGAACGGTAGGTGGACTTCGAGGTTGGTGGACTTAGATTGGAGCTAAAGAGAAAGGAGAATTCGTAGTATTAAGGCAACCAGTAGGAGCCGGTCTCATGGGATGAAGCTGCACTGAGGATAGAAGGTCGGCCTCATCACTCTATCACAGATTACACCGTGTCCAGATGTCTGGTTGTCCACACGCAGATAGCAATCACCATCATCCCAATACCTCCCCCATCACAAGCCATTACTCTATCTCTCAACAACAGACGCCCACTTCCTGGCTAACACATGTTGCCTTAGTGATGATCCCCAGGACATCACACTGTCATGGAGGTCTCACCTGTCACTGCACATGAGCATTACTTCCCATATTACTTAGTAGGCTCATTTTTTTGCGTGGGCTGAAGCAGCCGCTGCCCAGAGCGAGGAGAAGCTGCCATTGATTTGTTGCGCTGAAGGACGGGCTGAGGTTGGAGCCCTGAGGTTGTGGGGCCGAGGCTGCGCCGGCTGTCAGGGTGTAAAGGCTGCTGGAGTTCTGAGACAGCGCGGCATACAGAGGCATTTATCATCAGCAAGGTAACTGGCTTCTCGGAGAGCAACTCAGGCGAAAAATGAACAGCTGCCATGTCTGCGCTCACAAAGACCCCGCCATTCTTTCTACATTTCTCCAGCCACAGTTTCCAACAACAGGAAACTAGTCAGACATCTTGTCATTTAAAAACATAACTGCTCACAGAAATGCCATATTTGTCTGCAAGGAAATACAAAGTAAATGGTGGGTTACTTAACTGCACTCAGGAAGCAAAAACAACATTTCTGTTGAAGCAAAGTTGTCCTGAACATATGATTTAGTGAGTGGACCTCTGACAGTCTTTATTCAGACCTGAATGTCTGACAGACAAGCTGCCAAATGAACTGAGCAGAGCTGGGCAGATGTATTTTTTTTTAACCATTAGTTATTGTTATTGAGCTTTTAACTCATTTCTAACATGAACATTGATTTTTAAGTTTTATCAAAACCGTATTCTTACAATAAATTCAGTTTTCTTTTGCCGACACACTGGGTTTACCTAGTCTGTTAACCTGAGAAAGAAGAAGGACCTAAACCCTGCTCTTGCATACTAGGATAAATCATCTTTGGCCCAGGTGCTTTTATTGTGAAATGCTGCTCAAGCTACATGAAGATGCAAACATCTGGATAAGACTGGTAACAGCCTGGAAGGTCTGGAAGGTCTGCCTGGATGGCCCAGTCACTGGTTTATCAGTATTACTGGCTACCATTACACTATGAAGACAAAAGAACACTCCAAGCAATTCAGAGAAAAGGTTATTGAAAGTCAGGTTTTGGATACCAAACAGTTTCCAAGTCACTGAACATCCCCCAGAGTTCATCATCAAGAAATGGGGGGAATTTGTCTCATGTGAATCTGTCTAGATCGGGCCACCCTCACAGCCCAGTGAGAGGGGCCACCAAGCTCTGAAGGATTTACAAGCTTCGGCAGCTGAGATGGGAGAAACTCTGCATTCTACAACTGTTGCCTGGGTTCTTCACCAGTTAAAGCGTTATTAGAGTGTCAAAGAGAAAGGCATGTGGGAGACTCCATGGTCAAGTGGAAGAAAGTCATTTGGTCTGATGAGACCGAAGTGGTGCCTTTTGGTAATCAGACAAAACACTATGACACAGCACATTACCGAAAATAAACTGCCCCCACTGTGAAGCATGGTGGTGGCAGCATCATGCTGTGGGGACGCTTTTTTGCAGCTGCCACTGGAAGGTTTGTAAAGGTAGAGGGTATACTGAATGCAGCAAAATATAGGAAAATAATGCAGAACAAACTTATTCAGCCTGCAAGAAAACTACGACTTGGGGGAAGATTTATTTTCCAGGAAGATAATGACTCAAAGCATACAGCAAATGCTACACAGAAATGGTTTAAAGACAACAAGGTGACTGTTCTGGAGTGGTCAAGACAAAGCCCAGACCTCGGGGTAATAGAGAATTTGTGGTTGAACCATATAGTTACTGTTACTTCTAAAATGAGAAAAAAAAATCACTAAATATTCCTTTCTTTTCCAGTAAAAAAAAATGTCAGAAATTCCAATAAAATTGCCAAAAAATGTTAAACCAAATTTCCCAAAAAATTTCCAAGCAAATCCCCCAAAATATCCAGGGAAATTTTCTAAAGTATCCAATAAAAATTTGGAAAATTTCACAGAAAATTCTCCTGATATTTTAAACAAATTACTTAGAATTCAATGGAAATTCTGGACAATTATCTTAAAAAATTGTACTAGCATAAAGTGTTACCACTGCTAAGATGTAATTTCCCTTATATCTACATCCACAGTCTTATGAGGTTTAAATGCACAATTCTCACTGCTTTGTAAAACAAACAAACTATACTGAGCAAGGAAAGTGAAAAAAAAAAAAAATCAAGAAAATCTTCCTGCCTGGCACTCCTGGTGCCCTGTCTTCTCCCTCTGTCCTTGTCCCTTGTCCATGCCAACACGATTGACAAAAAGGAAAACAAAAACAGTCGGGCCACACTTGCTGATTCCATAGTGGCAATATACATACTGTTGAGGTGGGCAAGACAAATTACAAGAAAATAAAGGATTTCTCTGGCTTAAAAAACTGTTGGAAATACTTGAAGTAATGTCAACTAGTAACTGTGTATGGCACAGGATTGGTCATAATTTGCTTTCATACCACTGAGTGCAAACATTTGACATACTGTACCTTGAAGTTGTTGGCCTGTGTGAACAGGGTAAATCACACTGATACTACATGGAATCCATGCAATGACATCAATAAAGCCTGAGGCTCTTTTTAACACCTGAATAGCAGACTAAACACTGTTCCTTAACACCCATTTAATTCACACCACATTAATCAATGAGGAGCAGGTTGACTTTCTAGAAATAGATTGCAGCCTTCTTTTGTCTAAGGGTGTGAACGCACTCTTGTATATCCACGATAAGAAACTTTCTGTGAATGTTTGGTGAAAACAAATTGCAAATCAGAGAAAAATAACCACCTTCTGTATCAAAGTGGATGTGAAGTGTGTGCAGCATTGGGATAGGAAAAGCAATGCATACTCAGACTTGGTTAAAGATGCTCATTGCTTTCTTGTAAAAGTGGTTATAGATTGCACTGCAGCTTCTTCATGCATTGCATCTTATAGTGGATGATTATGGGTGGATGATTTTTCCTCGCTTTAAGGAAGGTCGTCTTTCTCTTCATCATGTTGTTTCCACTCAGCAGTCTGTGCTTCAGTGCCCTCCTCTATATACTAGACGGGGGTTTCATTATCACAAGAGCTGCATGTATGTATTACTCTGTGCTTCATATTGAACCTCCTACGCTGAGATTGCTCTTGGGTCTTTAGTAGAAATGCATTAGTGATGTGGGTGTTGTTGCAATCAATCAGGTGCTGGTAACCAGAAGCCTGCCCTATTACTACATGAGAGGAGCATGTGTGCAAGTGTCACTTGTACATGCAATGACCCCCCTTGTTAGGCAATAATTAGTATCCCCTTATGGTTATTTAACACCTACAGTGAGAAATGTTTGTTTTACACAGCCTCACACTTCTGCCTTTCCTAAGGAAAATCCCATTCATTTCACCTTCCTAACTCCCTGCACAGCTCTAGCTCATCTTTCCGTCACTGTCCAGCTCATGGTTTCCATATCTCTGTCTTATTGTAGCTCAAACAGAAAGTGGGCCCATTTCCCTGTGCAGCACAAAGTGTTGGGGAGGGCTGCAGATTAAAAAGCCTTCCCTTGGGTGTGCTCACTAGGCTGTTCAGCAGTGCTCGCCAGGGAGATTCACTACATACATTCTCTTTTATGGCCCTTTCCTTATTCATCATAACACAGCTTCAATTTTATTAACTTCTCCAGCCAAGCATACATCTTTGCCTGCACCATCAGTCTTTTTCTCTCTATTTCGATCCATACGGCAGCACTATGCAAGCAGTTCCCCATGATGCTCGTAAGCAAACGTACACAAGCGCATATTGTTTCTCCTCACATGTATACAGATGTAAGACTGGGGTAGGCTAAGTAAATGGAAACATTTCTTTCAATACAGGCAGGTCTTTATCTTCCTGTTGGGTAAACGTTGTTCCCCAGCTGTGGCTTGCTTTGACGGAGACTGAGACTCAGCTGGCATCCCGCATGAAATATGTTAACATGGAAAACAGATAGGAGGCACGCTTGGAAACTTTATTTCATGCAAACTGGGCACTGAAAATACTGTGAAAAGTATGCAAAGCTAAAGCCTGAATTTGGAACAACCCTGTGCTCTGGATATGCACTGTGTACGAGAAATTGATGAAGCATTTTGAGGTACCAAGAACAATTTATGACAATCTCATCCATAGTTTTTTACAAGAAGTGGACGTATTTATGTGTCAGTTTCCTGGTTGATAAGCTAGATGTCATACTAAATCTTCTTGCCTTCAACTTTACCTCAAATTAGAAAATTATTTTAGAATTGAACACTATGATGTTTTAATAAAGACTTATATGCAGAGAATGCAGAACCCAAATTCCCAAAAACTTGGTGTGCCATGTACAATGTAAATGAAAACAGAATGCAATGGTTTTCAAATCTCATAAAACCATATTTTATTCACAATAGAACATAAACAACATATCAGATGTTGAAAGTGAGACATTTTACTATTTCATGCAAGTATTAGCTCAGCAATACATCTCAAAAAAGTATGGACAGGGCAACAAAAGGCTGGAAAAGTAAGTGGTATTTGTGAAAAACAGTTGGAGGAGCTTTTAGCAACAAATTGGGTTAATTGAAAATAGGTCAGTAACGTGACCGGTTATAACAGCAGCATTATAGAGAGGCAGAGCCTCTCAGAAGTAAACATGGGAAGAGGTTCACCAATCAGTGAAAAACTATGTCTAAAAATTGTGAAATGATTTCAGAAACAAATTCTCAAGGTACAATTGCAAAGAATTTGAATATCCTACTACAATATATAATATTTTCACAAGATACAGAATCTGGAGAAATCTCTGTGCCCAACAGAGAAGGCCGACAATTAATGTTAGTTGCTTATGATTTTGAGGCCCTGGGGCACCACTGCATTAAAAAAAGACATGAGTCTGTACTGAAAATCCCTGCATGGCTTCAGGAAATCATTGTCTGTCAGCATAGTTTACCATGTCATCCAGAAATGAAAGTTTAAGCTTTATTTTGCCATATATGACCATGATCCAGAAATGCCTCCATCTTCTCTAAGCCAAAGCTCATTTAAAGTGGACTGAGGTCAAATGGAAAACTGTTCTGTGGTCAGATGAATCAATAGTTCAAATTCTTGGAAGCCATTATTGAACACTGTTATGCTGCTAGGATCCTACATCGGGCAAGGAATAACATCCCTCTCCCTAGATACCAGCAACTGGTCTCCTCAGACTTGTTTAAAAAAGAAAGAGAGATACACAATGGAAAACATGGTCTTGTCCCAACTTTTATGAGAAGTGTTGTTGGCATCAAATTCCAAATGAACTAATATTTTTGATGAAATGGTAAAATATCTCAGTGTTAACATCTGAAATGTTTATGTTCTATTGTGAATAAAATATGGGTTTATGAGATTTGCAAATTACTGCATTCTGCTTTTATTTACATTTAATAATAATAATAATAATAATAATAATAATAATAATAATAATAACAACTTTATTTGTATAGCACTTTTAAAAATATGGGTTTACAAAGTGCTTTGACAAGTGCAGAAGCAAGCAGAAGAACAAAGCAACAACCCAAAGAAAAGATAAGAAGACAGAAGACACAGCGTCCCCGCATTTTTGGAATCAGCGTTGTCAATTCCACTTCATCACAATAATAACAAAAGATGACACTGAGTTCGGTGAAGAATCGTGGGAGTAATTCTCAAAGCTCATGTATGCTGGTGGCGTCGGTTCAAGTCTGGCCTGTGGCTCTTTTAACGCACATCTTTCCCCACTCTCTTATCCCTGTTTCCAGCACCATCCAACGTCTTATCTCTCTCGAATAAAGGCAAAAACCCCAAAGTTTATTTAATGTTGCCTAATTCTGAGCTCAAGGTGGATAAATGTTTGCTCTTTTTAAATAACATAACAAAGAGTACAGTCTAGACATGCCCTATTAGTAAGAATTCTTGAGATAACATAAGTTATGATTTGGTAATATACAAATAAAGACTGACTGACTGATGTTCTGATTAATGCTCTAGTCATTATTACTTAAAAACCCTATACAACCTAGGGTTTGTCATTTTTTCTACAATAATTCATACATTTAAGCACAATATTCAACATGCTGTACATTTAGAGGTAGCCATTTAGCCATTTAATGCCACATGTAGTTCATCCAGCGAATGATTCAGAGATTATTTCAGTTTGGCAGAGGAAGTCGCCTATTGGACAAACTTAGCTTTTTAAATTTAAAAACATGAGAGACACTATAAATTCATTTAGAAAATCTTCACTGAAGTAATGAATGGACTACTTTTGCACTATGTTGAATCACCCCCTGCTGGCTATTTCAGAGGAATTCAGGGTTAAGGCACATTTTCATCGTCTTTGCTGTTGAAAACACAGGCGAAGTCATCTTATAGTACACAGACTATGACTCTGATGTAACAAATGTCAATACTGAGCGAGTCACAAATAAATCATCTGAGTCATCTCAGTGTTTATGATGAAAGAATACAGCAAAATGCATTCAGAATAATGCACTACACTCTATAATCTGAAGCAAAGCGGAGACATGGAAGGATTTGGAATTCAATTGTCCCTGAGGCCATATGAGGTACAAAAAGAAATGCATGAACTGCTGCTTTAAAAATCACAAAGGCTACCATTAAATTGAATGCAATGTTATGAAAAAGAGGAAAGTCTTTTCCATGAGTGCAGCCACTGGTGAAGTGTTAAATATGAGGCATACACTACAATGCTAATGTGCTATTTTGTAGCATTACATAGCATAAGACATCCAACGTCACAAAATTAAAAGATTTAGACCTGGTCTATTTTTAGTAGTTTTTGCCCTTCCTGTTAGCTGTGTAAGCTTTGCACCAGACACAGTAAGAAAGGCAAATTTCACCAGTCACAGTCTTCCCCGCTGTAAGAAACAGGCACATGCCCTTGAACCCAACGGGGAGGTAGCGTGGCAAGACCACTAAAACTGCTGTGATGACTTTAGTAGAGCTTACTAACCGTGGCTGCACTGTGCACTAAGAAAAAGGAAAAAGTGGAAAAAGGATGCAACGGATCCCACCGCAGTCTCGTGAGGAAGGTGACGGCACAAGGGCCATTTCACCGTGAAACGCTTTGATGGAGGAGCTTATTGTATCATGAAAAGGAAGAGCGTTTGGGAGACAAAGTGTATGAAAACAGTGAGGGCACTTCTCTCAAGTTTTTTGGAGGGAAGAAAAATGGACAGTGTGCATGCCTTGGGTTTAATGTTTACTGTGCACTGCTTGAGATGTCTCAAAAAAGCAAGTGCTCCCACTATGTTTGTACTTTACTGTTTTTAGCCACGGCACTGAATAATTCATCAGTGCAACCCTATAGCAAGACAACAGGAAACCTACTGTATGTGATGCAAAATGTGATACAGGGGGAAAGACGGGGGCTGTGTGGGTGTCTGTGTGCTGGAGAGTTTTGTTTAGTACTATAAGTGGTAAAGCACATAGGCCAAATTAAATAAGGTACAGAAAGTTATAAGAGTTAACAATAAGGCTGACAAACATTGGCCCCTATGCCAGGTAAATCGCTTAAACTGTGGAAACAATTTTTTGTAGGTGAAGGGATCATACTTAATTTTCAATGTTAACTGCAGAAGACAGGTCAAGGCTAACCAGGGAAAGAATCAGTAGCTTACAGTTAGATAACCAGGGAAAAAAAGAGTGGCTAAAAGCTGGATAACCAGGAAGAATGAGTAGCTAACAGCTAGATAACCAGGAAGAATGAGTAGCTAACAGCTAAATAAACGGGGAAAGAATGAGTAGCTAACAGCTAGATAACCAGGAAGAATGATTAGCTAACAGCTAGATAACCAGGAAGAATGAGTAGCTAACAGCTAGATAACCAGGAAGAATGAGTAGCTAACAGCTAGATAACCAGGAAGAATGAGTAGCTAACAGCTAAATAAACGGGGAAAGAATGAGTAGCTAACAGCTAGATAACCAGGAAGATTGAGTAGCTAACAGCTAGATAACCTGGAAGAATGAGTAGCTAACAGCTAGATAACCAGGAAGAATGAGTAGCTAACAGCTAGATAACCAGGAAGAATGAGTAGAAACCGCTAGATAAACGGGGAAAGAATGAGTAGCTAACAGCTAGATAAACGGGGAAAGAATGAGTAGCTTACAGCTAGATAACTAGGAAGAATGAGTAGCTAACAGCTAGATAACCAGGAAGAATGAGTAGCTAACAGCTAGATAAACGGGGAAAGAATGAGTAGCTTACAGCTAGATAACTAGGAAGAATGAGTAGCTAACAGCTAGATAAACGGGGAAAGAATGAGTAGCTAACAGCTAGATAACCAGGAAGAATGAGTAGCTAACAGCTAGATAAATGGGGAAAGAATGAGTAGCTAACAGCTAGATAACCAGGAAGAATGAGTAGCTAACAGCTAGATAACCAGGAAGAATGAGTAGCTAACAGCTAGATAAATGGGGAAAGAATGAGTAGCTAACAGCTAGATAACCAGGAAGAATGAGTAGCTAACAGCTAGATAACCAGGAAGAATGAGTAGCTAACAGCTAGATAAATGGGGAAAGAATGAGTAGCTAACAGCTAGATAAATGGGGAAAGAATGAGTAGCTAACAGCTAGATAACCAGGAAGAATGAGTAGCTAACAGCTAGATAACCAGGAAGAATGAGTAGCTAACAGCTAGATAACCAGGAAGAATGAGTAGCTAACAGCTAGATAACCAGGAAGAATGAGTAGCTAACAGCTAGATAACCAGGAAGAATGAGTAGCTAACAGCTAGATAAACGGGGAAAGAATGAGTAGCTAACAGCTAGATAACCAGGAAGAATGAGTAGCTAACAGCTAGATAACCAGGAAGAATGAGTAGAAACCGCTAGATAAACGGGGAAAGAATGAGTAGCTTACAGCTAGATAAACGGGGAAAGAATGAGTAGCTAACAGCTAGATAACCAGGAAAGAATGAGTAGCTAACAGCTAAATAAACGGGGAAAGAATGAGTAGCTAACAGCTAAATAAACGGGGAAAGAATGAGTAGCTAACAGCTAGATAACCAGGAAGAATGAGTAGCTAACAGCTAGATAAACGGGGAAAGAATGAGTAGCTAACAGCTAGATAACCAGGAAGAATGAGTAGCTAACAGCTAGATAACCAGGAAGAATGAGTAGCTAACAGCTAGATAACTAGGAAGAATGAGTAGCTAACAGCTAAATAAACGGGGAAAGAATGAGTAGCTAACAGCTAGATAAACGGGGAAAGAATGAGTAGCTAACAGCTAGATAACTAGGAAGAATGAGTAGCTAACAGCTAGATAACCAGGAAGAATGAGTAGCTAACAGCTAGATAAACGGGGAAAGAATGAGTAGCTAACAGCTAGATAAACGCTTGGCATTTTTTTGATACTAAATAATAAATACATACAGGTAATAAGCCATCAAATAATATGTTTGGTCCATCTCAGGCATCAAAGATGTACAGTATTTTAATTGGATTTTTAATTTGTTGCATTCATTGTTGTTACCAAAACCCAATTACCTGAAACAAAAGTTGGAAATATTATTTAGTAAATCCTTTTTCATTAAATTAAAAAAGTCACATTCAGTTTCAATTCTCAAAAAAATCTGCTGGGACTTGACTTTCTAAGTATCATTGTTAATTTTTCTTGGCCAACATTTTAAAATTCAAACATTTATCATGTATTATTCTAAGCATCACTGAAACACTGTGTCCTCCATTAGAGAAGCAGTTCTGCCTTTTGAATCCAGTATATCTCTCATCTTAGACGTCATATTTAATTTGCATTCAAAAAATCTTTTTCTCATCTCCTATGAAAAGTGACATGGGAAGCATGGTGTGTTGTGGACCATGTAAAATGTCCAAGAGCTAATTAGTACAAAACAGTAAATGTTTAGCAGCATGGCTTCAGAGAATGTCAGTCAGTCCTCCTCTTTGGTCAAGACTGAAATATCTCAAGAACTATCAGACACATTTCCATCATCCGACTTCTCCTCTGGCTCCGTAGAGGCTCGACTTTTGAGATATTCTGGAGAAATGTCTTACCAACTTTCTGAGGGATTGATGGAAACAGTGAGGCAGGATGGATTGTAACCACATTGGTCATATTTTTACTTTTGATCTGTTGCCATCATTTGTTAAAGCTCTCAAAGGCATTCTTGAAGTGCAGCAACTTTTTCATCATTGTTATTTTTTCTTAACCATCAGTATTTTTAGGTCTTTTTCACCTTTACTAGATAGCAGGATGGGGGTGACATGCACCAAGTGTCAGGATCAGGAGTCTAAACTGGTTCTAAATGTTGGCACCATCCATCCATCCATCCATCCATCGATCTATGTGTATTTCTAAATGTTATTTATCAAAGGATTGTTATTTAGTCTATATCACGACTTATGAAAATAAATGAAAATTTAATGTTCTCGTAACTGATATTTCTATTTTCAATACCACCAGCTGGCCTCCCAAAATGATGAGCTAGAACATTAATGTTGGTGATTTTTTTCTTTTTGAACAATGCGAGACTTTAGAAAATTGTCACACATTTACTTTTAACAGCAAAATTTGTAACTACATTTAAACTGCTTTGGACATGGAATAAAAAAAAAAAAAACTGGTTTTACAGATTTTTACAAGTTTACCATATTGCAATTTGTTTCTATTTGGATTTTAGTGTCTGGTTTTGTTATCAACAGACACAATATTGACATTTTAAAAAATAGCCACACATTGAGAACAATTGAATGAACAGAAAGATGCCTCTTTTCAATTACACTGATTTGCAGCTATTGTCTACACAATAGCTGGGGGAAGTGGTGAAAAATCTGACATATTTTGACTTTATTTTTCCACAGCTGCAACGAGTTTTCTGTAGAGAAATGGAAACTCACAGGAAAAATCTTTCTTTTATTTTGTATTTATTTATTTTTTTCCTGTCATTTCAATAGGTGGTAAAATGTGGTTAAAATGCAAGCCAATTGAACAAATTTCATTGTTTACAGTAAGTGAGGGCAAAATTTTCTCATACAGTCAAGATAGAATGGATTTGGGTGTAATTCAAAAATGTTAAAATTCAATGAAAAACCCAAATCTTCCCTAAATATTATGGCCAGGGACTAGTCCCAGCCAAAGGTATTGCAAAAATAAAATGTTAAACTACAAAAAATACCATAACAGGGCATGAGGATGGAATCAACGCTTTTGGCTTGTGGCCTTTGTGTCTTTCTCAATTTCCTGTCTTTTTTTGCCGAGAGACGCACACAGCTCTTGGAAAAAATAGGCAAGCTTTATTCTTAATAGCAGGAAGATATCTATTATTCTGTCCAGTTTTTGAGCTTAAAACAACAAAAACAGTTGGTAGAGACCTAATAATAATATAACATGCAAGAGAGCATGCACAGCCACTACATGAGCACGCACTAGTTTTAGCACCTTCATAAAAGAGTAGTGCCTCAATCCGAGCCCCCATAACAAAGTTTTGTCCTACATGAAATATCTTGGTTCTTAGGTCTCAGGTAGAGGACATTAAGAAGCACCTGGAGAGAAAAGAAAACATGCCAAGGATTATGCTCAGCTTCTCATTAAAGATGCATGAGTTTCCAACAGCTATCTTATCCCCAAAAAGAATTCTACACAAAGACACATTCATCATCAAGGTGCTGTCCGTATCATAATGAGAAAAGGCAAAACAGAGGAGAAACTGTCGTCTTCAGTTGTCCGATCCTCACCATATGCTGCGGCTCCTGTCGACATTCTCCCTGCTTAAGATAGAGCCAATTTATTTCCCCAGAAGGATGGACTACTTGTGACATTTGGCAATGGAGCATCAGACGTTTCATCCAGCTGTTCTAGACATAGATGAACACCAAAGACACGCACACAAACACGCAGGGAGTGAGGTTGCTTTGATAGGCTAAGTAGGCTGAGCGAGAAGTGTTGTATTTTAATGTTTAATGATCTGCGGTGGTCTTGATATGCTGTAACCACTCCAACCCACCTATGTTCTGCTGCTAGAGTATGTGCACACATAAAAGGATGCACACATGCAAAGTCTAACTGGTGGGTTTCAGTATCCTGCTGCATCAATTCTTCAAATAAATAGTCCCATTGTTGCCTTCCTCTGCAATATCGCGTCCGCCTGACGGCCCCCGACAATATTTACCGTACAGCCAGGAATTGTTTCTCAATGCGAGTCAAAGCGATGGGATGTTTTGCCAGAAGCTATTAGGGAATGATCTGTTTTCACCGTGAAAACATACGCTTCAAGGGTGTTGATTTAAATCACAGAGTACATATGAGAGATTTCCAATTCACAGCATTGTGTGGACAAAACAGCTCCACTATTCAGCGAGGATGAGGCGCAATTACACTTCATTCATACGATGCATCGAGAAGCAAAATTAAGCAAATTAGAAGTATTTCAGCAGCAGAGGCGCTTGGCGGAGAGCATCCATCAACTGAAATTACATCGGCATCAATTACAGAACACCAGTATAATATCTACTGGTCTGCTATCATAGCTCAAATTTCCAGTTAGTGATTACATTGATTCAACATTTGAGAACTTTACATGGAGGATGCCACTCCACTGTTAGAGTAATTGAGCCGTGGAGCACAAGCCCGTGGCATTAAGGAAGAAACATACAACCTCAGTTTCAAAAAAGTTGGGGCGCTGTGTAAAATGTAAATTAAAAACAGAATGATTTGCAATTCTCATAAACCCATATTTTATTCACAGTGGAACATGAACAACATATCAGATTTTGAGACTGAGACACTTTAACATTTCATGGAAATATTAGCTCACTTGGAATTTGATGGCTGCAACACATCTCAAATAAGTTGGGACAGGGCCATGTTTACCATTGTGTAGAACCCCCTCTTCTTGTAATAACAGTCTGTAAACATCTGGGAGGTGAGGAGACCAGTCTCTGGAGTTTTGGGAGAAGAATGTTGTCCCATTCTTGTCTGACGTAGGATTCTAGCTGCTCAACAGCACTTGGTCTTCTTTGCTGAATATTTCCTTTAATGATGCTCCAGATGTAGTGAAAGGTCTGGACTGCAGGCAAGCCAGTTCAGCACCCAGACTCTGCTACAGTGTTGTGATGGATGTGGTACTGACTTGCTGAAATATGCAAGGCCTTCCTTGAGAAAGACATAGTCTGGATGGGAGCATACTGTATGTCACTCTAAAGCTTTACATACTCTTCAGCATTGACAGTGCCTTCCTAGATGTGCAAGCTGCCCACACCATAGGCACTAATGCAACCCCGATGGCATGATGCACTGTGTTGACAAGCAAGGATTTCTGGAAGTGTTCCTTAGGTCATGCAGTGATTTCCAGTACAGAACCAAGCCTGTTTTTAAATGCAGTGCAGCCTGAGGGCCTGAAGATGCACAAGCATCCAATATTGACCTTCGGCTGCCCCTTGCACACAGAGATTTCTCTGTTTCCTCTTTAAAAAATAAAGAAAGAAATATCCCACAATCTATTTACTGTAGATGATGGGATATTTAAAGTATTCCCAGTTTTTACATTGAGCAACATTTTTCTGAAATTATTCCACAATTTTTAGACACAGTTTTTTTACAGTTTGGTGAACCTCTGCCTGTCTTTACTTCTGAGAGACCCTGCCTTTCTGAAATTCCTTCTTTATATCCAGTCATGTTACTGACCTGTTGCCATTTAATCTAATCAGTTGCAAAATGCTCCTCCAGCTGTATTTCACAAGTATCACTTACTTTTCCAGCCTTTTGTTGCCCTGTATCTACTTATTTGAGATGTGTTGCTGCCATCCAACTGAAAATGTGCTAATGTTTTCATGAAATGGTGAAATGTCACAGTTTCAACATTTGATACTGTGTTATTGTGAGTAAAATATGGGTTTATGGGTTTTACGAATCATTGCTTTCTGTTTTTATTTACATTACACACAGTGCCCCAACTTTTTTGGAATCAGGGTCACTAAATGTGGCCAATTTTTCCCTCAAGATTTCTATGTCTTTCATATCATTAAGTCCCTTCCATCAACCAGGGGCACTCCTGTCACGCTTGGGGCTTGTGCTCTGGGACTGCAGTGGAATAGTAGGGCATAATTAGAATGTAAAAACCTCCTGAAAGCCTCTAACAGCAAAAAAAAAAAAAAAAAAAAAAAGAGAGGTCGCACTGCTTTCTTTGCAAATGACAGCTATGCTCTGTATCAAAGGGGAATAGCCAAATGCATCCGCACCCCAATGCCAGCTTGTGCACAAACAAATGTCCTACCAAGCACATCTTCAAGCCAGCAAAAGAGTCCGTGTCAGTGTGTGCAGGAGAGTTAGTGCACTGACTTGATGGAGGGGTCACCGGGCTAAAATGAGCAGGGATTCTGGAAACAGAGCTATATGAATAATAAAAAGAGACGGTCGTGCCAGCATCCTGCATGCAAGTCTAATAAAATGCTTCCATTAGCAGAGCCATCCAGGTGTAACGTGGCCATGAAAGCTGGATATCAAAGTAGAGAGAGGGAGAGCACTGGATCCTTGTTGTGGCGAGAGCAAATCCAAGCCCACTCTGCCAAACATTAATCCATGTGATGGCTCAATACACTCTTTATGTGTGTATTTGACCATGTTAGTGTGAGTGTGTGCATATGAGAGAAGAGGAGAAAGTCTGTGTGGGGTGCATGGAGACATGCATCACTTTCTGTGGGTGCTGAAGGCAGGCCAGTACATACATGTGCTCAGATTTCCATACTTAGCTATAGGGCACTCTGTGATGTGATGTAATCACTTTATCATGGTAGTGGAAATTGAATTTAATTTTCTCTCCTCAGCAGCTGCACCTCAATTCACCCTCACTTTGACTCGGAGGGGAAAATTGACGGTAACTGATTCCTTTGCTGGCTGGTCTCATCTAGTCCATAAACACAGATCTTATTTGTAGAGGCGGTAAAATTGTATAATTAAAAACAATAATTCACTACAGGTCGTTATGCGCTGCTAATTAAGCTGAGCTGACGGAGCGAGGTGTGCGTGTTGGGGTGGCAGTTACAGGAGATATAATGCCTTGTACTCATTACTCTGACAATGCGGAGGGCATGTAGGAGTCACTTTCCTTATTTGTGTCTGGCAGAGGAAGCTGCTTAGAGATTCATAAAAAGATGAAGGACAGACACGGGCTATTGTTGGAAAATACAAGAAACTCACCAGCACGACATTTCTTTGGTTCTCCAAAACATTTTCCTCAACAAACACAAGAAGCCACATTTCTCACACTGAAACTTGCTGAGAAAAACATCACCTAACAGCTCTCTCTCTCTCACATTCTACTCCTTCACCCTTCGACAAGGAGCTAGGAGTGCAATTTTGTAAATCCGCCCAGCAGATCAAAGTGCCACCATGTTCTAATGGCTGCCACCCACCAGCCTCTCCAGTGGAAGAGCACCATCAGCAGAGCACGTCTAAGAAGAGCCAAGACAGGCCTTATTAATCTCCTAATAGTTCCAGAGAAATAAAGACAGATACTGTAAAGGAGCAAGACAGAGAAAGTTGCAACTCAGTTGCCGTATGGCACCGTATGTTCCAGTGGAGAAAGTGAAAAGATGACAGCCGGGAAGGATGATGAAAATGGCTACGCTTTGTCTTTGTTGTGACTCTTACACATTTTAGTCTTTGAAATGATAAAGCTCCGATGTAAGATGGCTGCCACCCTGCAGCATCATCTCCTGCCCTCCTGCCTCGCTCGTCTCTCTTTGACAAACTCCTCAGCCTGCTTGACAGGACGATAATAACTATCAAATGGATTCCATAAATATGTGAAATAAGGATCAGAATATGATGAAAGGGAACTTTCCTGTCAATTCTTGTTGGGAAAGGGACGCGTCTGTGATGGAGGCTGTCATTTCTGAGAAGTTTCGGGGGAAATTTTCAAAAGCCTTGACAAATTGTAAGAATGAGTCTGCTGACAATTTCCCAATTTGCTAGAAGACTGAGCCACAACCTGTTCATCTTGTTCCGACAAAGTGGACGTGATGAGCGTTAAATCCTTTCACTTCATTCTTTCAAAGCAACATGATGCAGGATGAGTTCCCCAAAAAGAGACAGAAACAAGCCAAACTAGTGAACCCCTATTTGCATTAAAATCACTAAACTAAAAGTGCAATGATTCCAGCTTCCTACAGACGCCTGTCTGCAAGCAGGGCCTGTCCATCTTACACACTTGAGGGAATAAAACTCATACAAAGGCTTCGGGCAATAAATATGCAAATGTATACACAGCATAAGCACCTCCACAACATCACAGCAAATGTAGGCAGAGACGAGGTATATGAACAACAGAATATGAAAAATAACTGCTTCGTAAACATGCCTGCACATTACACAGATGAGTCTCCCTTTGCTTTCGTTTATATTAATAAATATGATTCTATTGGGCACGTGGAAAATAGGCTTTATGCTTGTTTATACTGCGTGCATTACCATAATCATTTCTCTAGCTCGTGTTGAATGTCTCCCATTATTATACAAGAGGAATGTGAGTGAGAATACTTTAACTCGATACCCAGCGCCTCGTCTGCCTTGCTGTGGGTTGAAATTGTGACTAAAGGAGGAATGATATATGTGAAGACTGAAGACCAGAACGGGTAGCAAGTAGCCCTTGTTTGAATGGCGCTTTTAGTCCAACTAAATACATTTTTCAGCCTTTACTTCTTATGACATCAATGAACGTATCGGCTGATTTGGAGTGGATGTCCCAATTATGTCATAGGAGTAACACGGGCAGTATGGTGGCAGAAAATTAGTGAAGAAAACAGCAAAAAGTCTCATTGTGCGATTGAATGTCAAAATAAGGATGTGGGAAAATATTGCTATGAAATGCCACCGTCAAAGATTGTCTTAGAAGCACAATGCAAATGTTGAGGGTTGTGTAGCTGCAGCTACTTCCACTTAAACTTGCAAAGCAGATGGATTGGCCACATACCATGTCTATCATCAGGCAAATCCATCTTGCAAAGCTCCAATCTGAAACCACTGTGCCAAGTCTTAAAATAGATTTGATCAACTAACGTCATTTGAGGAGAATGAGGTGGTAGCTACAGGTGGGGTTGAGTTGTACTGGAAGCAATGGCTGTTGCTGGTCAGAATTGGGCCGCATTTCTTTTTCAAATTAAGAATCAGAAAAGCACTGAAAAGGTTTCTTCGCTCTTCTCCCAGCCTTCTTTGGCATGAGTTTCCAGTTTTAGCAGGGGTTTAGCTGTCTTGTAGCTTGGCTCTAGCTTTAGTATAATAGCAGTTTATCAGAAGCCATGGAACCTGCACCAGCAGTTTAAAAAGCCCTGGCTTGTTAACATACAAACCAAAATGATAGTCGAGCCATGACACAGCTGTTACACAGCTGCCACGCACCCAGTCTGAAAACAGCCATTAAAGGGATTTAGAAATGGTATCTTCTCTTAGATTGTCCAGCAGATCATGCAAAAGCTCTTTCACAATACTTTTACAATATTCACCAGTGTATGGAGGATATTTAGCAGCATTTTTATGCTTTCACATCATTTTCAATCTGTCAGAAGAAGCTCAAGCCAGCTTTAGATATCCTCATCAAGCACCAACTAAGTGGAAATAAATAAATAATTATATACATATTTTTATTATTCATTTTGGATTCAGGTGTATAGCACTTTACTCAGAGAACCTCTTATACTGCAGGTCACACTTATCCATTCACTCTGCATTCATGCACTAATGGTGAAGGCTGCTATGCAAAGTGGTTATCATTTTTAAGAAATCTCTTTTCACTCAGGAAAACTGATGTCATGCATTTAACCATTATTGCAAAATGGATACACAGTTTAACTTGGCGGAGAAGGCGCTAAGACTCTCCCTGGGTTAGCCAAGCAGCATGCTTTGACTTTCCAGGGAGTGCATTGCTAGAAACCCCCATACATTCATGACAACACATGTTGAATACAATGAAAACTGGTCTAGCAGTAATTTACTCTATAGTAGCTTGAAAGTGAAAATGAGGGTGCAACAAAAACTTTTGGCTATACAGGAAGAGGCTGGGATGTGTGAGACCCAGGTCTGCTTCACAGCAAATTTCAATTTGAAAAGCTGCCTAATGGAAGTCTGAATGAAACGAAAGTTGTGTGTACATACTGCAGTAATGAACTGTCTTTACTCCGAAGCACAACGAGTCTGAAGTACCACCTCCTGGCAAAACGCATCTTTGCTAATGTTAGCAAAGACACTAACAACAACACGGGATCAAGCCATGATAGCTAATGTTGCTGATGTTAGCAAAGAAGCTGACAACAACATGGGATCAAGCCATGAAAGCTAATGTTGCCGATGTTAGCAAAGAAGCTAACAACAACACGGGATCAAGCCATAACATCAAGCTACATCGGCACAGCCCAGCAGACCCAGATTTGTCCCCAAAACGACAACATCTAAGCTAACTGATGATTGCTAATGTGTCACCAAAGACTGCAGACCATCGACATCGTTGAAGACGAGGGGCTTTAAGACATCATCCGGGTCGCCTTGGATGACCTGTACCACAGAACACCTACGAGAACTACTATCACAAGTATCCGGGAACTGTATGACAGCGAAAAAGGCAACTGAAATAGAGCAGCTGGACTGAGCTACATTCATTACACTGACGAGAGACCACTGGACATCAGTCAGCAACTTCAGCTACCGCGGGGTAACAGCACACCTGATCATTCACTTTACAAGTTATTTTGTACCTGATGTGTTTGTTTTCTGGGCTTATTTCCAGTTTATAAATATTATTGCTCAGTGAATTAAGACACTCTGATTTACAAACCACAAGTAAGTTTAAAAACTCTAGTTTGTTTAATATTACTTCATTTAAGCACCAAACTTGTTTATACTAATTTATCTCAACCAAAAATTCAAGTAAATAGTAGTGTTTTACATGTTAATTTATAGATAATAACAATAATAATAAAAATGCATATTTTATAGTAAAAAACACTTTCAAAGAGCTGTACATAAGGTTAAAATAATGAAAATAAACACTTGGTGATAACGTTTAAAAATCTAAAAATTACTAAAACTAATGCAGTGCAATAGTGATGTGATTAATTTGATTGTTTTAGTCAATTAAAAAGCACTAATTTATACACATCCATACATTCACTGCAGTAGTAGGATCATTTCCAGGTTAATAGTCTTGCCAAGGACACATTGATGTATGAGATGTGTAGGAGCAGGGGATTGAAAAGTTCAAAAGTTCAGGCCTAGTTGCAAGATTTGTGGGTCTCATGTGTATCCTAAGACCGGTATCAACTGCTGGTACTACATTAAGCTGTTTAAAATCTGCTACTCGTTTGTCTAGGTGCAAAACTTCATGGTTTCCTCACTTTCTTAATTCATTTCTTGGTGATAAATGATATTTAAGGTGCCGCCACAGAGCTGTTTTTGCCAGCATTTCATCAGTTTTGGTGGAAAAAAATGCTCAGAGCTGTTTGGTATTTGCAGCAGGTTCCAGTGCAAGTGATCTGTCAAAAAACAAGCACCAAAGAATTTCTTTTTGGCCGTAATGACCACTAAAAAAAAACAACACTCCCTGTCTGGAGCCCAGCAACAAGAACTGATAGAGTTGATACAGCAAAATAATTCCTCCTTCCGCAGCAAATGTTATAATTCTGAGCACTGCTCACTTTTTCAGCCAATTCTAATCATACCCTCACAGTGTGTGGCACCACCTGGGCTAGAAAAACATTCTGAACAGAGCGCATTATTTTCTATAAGTACGCCATCAGTCAGAAAACATTCCCAGCATGAGTGCAGCATCACAGCTGAGTTTGCCTGAAAACTTTGAGAGAACAATAATGGAAGTGCACACCAGAGTTTTGATTCCCAGATCAAGCCTTTGGTTAAAGTTATAGCCTGTCCCATTCAAGGCAGCGGAATGGAGCACTATCCTGAAAGGCCTCTCTAGCTGACAAACAGGAGAACAGCTATGAGTGACTGTGGGCTTTTCAGTTTGTCTATGACAGCGTCTGTCTTCATTCGGGGCTCTTAAATTGGCTTCAGAACCAATTGGAAATGGTTCTTTTATTATACTCCTCCCATAACTCCCCCTCTCATCAAAGCGAGGCCATCTTTTATCTGGAAGATGACGTTTCCATTAGGGTCTGCCAACGTCTTACTGCAGCTCTGTGAGTTGTGGCGTTGGGGGAGAGCATTGTTAACCAACACAACATCAACAGCATCTCAGTGGCTGGGGCGTGCACAAGCCTTGGCTGTGAAAAGGCAGTTCATCAGATGACTGCTCACCCAGAACACACACAGGAGGAGGCGTGGAGTCACACACTGCTTCTCTATATCCCTCGCCTTCTTTTAGTCTTTCTGTCTCATTCTTACTCACACAAACATAAAAATTCAGGGATCTGACAAAGTCATACAACAAAGACAGAAAAAAAGACAGAATTTGGCCAAAGGGAGTGTGCCTGTCAGCTCTTCCTCACCAGTTTCAGCGTTTCATCAAAGGTATGAGGGGCCCATAAGGTTCAGCTGCCAATCTGGCAACACTTTCAGTCCCCAAACGCAGAGCTGGGGCTTTTTTCAAAGACTCGGGCCCCGATGGCTCCCTCCCGTTGATGTTTCTGTCTTCATTAACTTTGCCTGTAGACGCTGCTCACGTTAGTAGTCGGGCCTTGGTTTTTTAGAAATCAGGAGAGTTTCAAAGCATCGGCATACAGAGAGAAAGGGCACTTTGTGCTCTCCAGCACATTTTAAGGCTGCGCTGGCCAGGCCCGGTGACATTGTTGGTGCTAATGAGGACATGTCTGTGCCCGGTGTGTGGGTCGGTAGAGACATACGCTCTGGTCCCATTCGGGGAGTTTTAATTAGATCTACACTATCAGGCTCTCTGTCCACATTGGCCCGATCAGCTCCTGTTTGGATGCTTCATTTATCTTCGGTTTAAGTAACCACTAAAGATGTGTATTCCTTCTGTTCACCTACATGAGGCTGATATTTACTTTTCCATTATTCGAAACCTACACAGCCATTTATTCCTGTGGTTTATCTTACCCTGCTGCTGCTTAAGGGCCTCACTAGACTTTGTAGCGAGAACCTTATTGAAACTGAAGGAATCATTTGTTTGAGTCCTATTGAACCAATAGAACATTCTCAGTCCAGCTAGGACACCATTCTTCAGACATGGCTCCCATGACCTGTGGGGTCCGGCAAAAGTCCACTTTAGGACCTGCCCTCTTTTTATTGTATCTATCGCCTTTGGGCTCAATCCTTCAAAAAAGACACAAAAAACAACAACAACAACAACAAAAAATCTTTTTGTCATTGCTCTACAGATAGTATTTAAATCTATATGCCTTTGAAAATAATAGTGAGGTTCCATTGTGATCATGGCTGAAATGCCTCAGTGATATTAAAATTTCAATGGACTTGAATTCTTTGAAAATCTAAACCAGAGGTTATGATGCTTGGACAGGCCACCATGACCAATGTTGCAGCTATATTTGGCCCCTTAGCAGCTCAAAACTTCACTTATGTAAAAATCTTGGTGTTGGCGCGCCGGTAGTCGAGTGGTTAAGGCGCATGCCATATACGCAGGCGACCTGGGTTCGAATCCAGCCCGTGGCACTATTTCCTGCATGTCTCTCCCCGCTCTCTCCCCTGTTTCCGACTCTATCCACTGTCCTATCAAATAAAGGCAAAAAGGCCAAAAAAAAAAAAAAAAAAAATCTTGGTGTTATCGTTGATAGTGTGTTGAAATAAGCCAACTGGTTAGAACTGACTTTTTCCAGCTCAAACTTTTAGCAAAAGTGAAATCTTGCATCAATAAAAGTGACTTTGAGAAAGCCACTCCTGCTGGATAATTTTTTGTAAGCTGGTTTAAATTTATCATCTTTGTGCCATCAACAGCTTGTGCTAAAGGCTGCTGCTGTCTCCTCACTGGAAAAATAAATAAATATCACAACATAACACCTATCCTAGCTATTCTTCATTGGTTTCCTGTGAAATGTAGCATTGATTGTGAGATTTTATTGATTGTTTTTAACATTTTAAATGCCAACTCGACCACTCAGGTCAGCAAACCAGCTTGCTTGAGGTCGCAAGGTCAAAGTTTAAAAACCAAGGGGATCTGGCCTTTGCAGTGGTTGCTCACAAGTTACTGAACAATCTCTGCCCAGTCTGTCAACATTTTTAAGTCATTGCTTTACACTGAGCGCTTTAGTTTGGCATATAATTCATTTTAATTCAATTCTGTGTTTTATTGGATATTTTCTCTTACATCAATTTTTGGTCTCTTGGTTTTACAGCCCTTTGGTCAACATTTGTTGTTTTAAAATGTGCTTTGACATTAAGCTTAGACTTGACAGTTATTAGCCTCTTCAAGTTTGGGGGCTTTGACATACTCAAAAACTCCACAATGCCCCTAAAATCAGCCCTGGGGCCAGGTATATGCTACACACATGAGCTCATCTGAAGGATTTTGTCTGATTTACTACAACATTTTTTGGTGATTCTACACAAGTTGGAGAACAAAAGCTATTAAAAAGTTGAGATTTAACCCAAGGGTGGGCCGTAATCAGGGCCTAAATTTTAGCTACTTTTACTACTTTTTGGCAATGTGCCAAAAACAATAATTCTATTTAACTCCACAGTGTTCACGTCAATCATGACCAAACCCAACAGGGATGGTCACACATTAAGTCTGAATATATTCAGGTGTGAGATTTCTTTATTTCATTCCAATGCCCCTTTAAGTAAGCAGCAAATTTATCCGTCTGAACAATGGCTTACTGTCTGAAGAACTTCCAAACATTGAACCCCTCCACAACATTCAGCCTTGACTTGCTATTTTTTGAGTGCAGATGCTCCATGACAAGAGCAACAAAAAAGTTCCTTTACCCATAACAAATTGTAACAGGAAGTCTACAATATTGATCTGAATTTCACAATAATGTCTCTTTTGGTGCTATAATAATGAAACTCAAACATCATTCTGTATTTTTCAACATTTTCTGAGAAGACAACTATCTCAGACTGAGCACACCAGTGTGCAAATACCTCTCCGTAGTGCCCCCTGATGGCAACAGGAAGTGGCACGATTAAGCCATTTTTCACTTGTCAAACTCTGCTGAACATACAATGCTTTGATTTGCATAGAAAAGCTGTCAAATGTTACAATTTCTGTTCATAAAACTAAGAGCTTTCAATTAAGTATGTATTTGGGACTATTTCTTATTTTGATGTCTCGCCATTGAACAGGAAGTTGTTGTAACTCTCACACAAAACATTTGATTTGCTTCAAATCTCACATGTATGATCATGGTTTGACCCTGAACACATTTAAATGTGACATTTCAAGATTTGCTACACCGCCACTTACTGCCTATCTACTTTTACTTTTGCACATCTAAGTCCTGATCTGATCATGTATACATATCAGCACCTTTCTTTGTCATACTGCCACCTAGTGTTACCCAAAGTATTGCCTCATATACAATGTACTACATGCTAAATAATTTACCTCTGATAACAAACCTGTGAGGATCTACATGGCCGCTGCGTTGTGCCACTGCTTCTGCACACTAAGTGCTAAGGTGCTAAGGCCCGTTCATCACTGCTTACAGCTGTAATTTCCTGCTGTTTTTATTTTTGGATCTTTTTCCCTCTACCACTCTTCTAATTTCATCAGGCACAATGGCTAGAACATTCTTTTCCCTTCATCATGATCACATCAGGCCCAACTCCTTGACCTTTGCGCTTTGCTGTAAATGTCAGCTTCTTTATGAGGCCTGTGATGAGTTTATTGAACAATTCACACTCAATACCGCACACACAGGGACACACACAAGCGCACACCGCACATGCATGAGCACACCGCCATGGGATCTGTCCTTCACAGCCAACTATAACTCTGATTTCTAGGTGTCTACTGAAAATTCATGGTCCTCAGCACTGGCAGGCAGCATAAGAGTGGCTGGCCACCACTCTCAGCATAAGCACTACATATAAATCAAGATTTCATGGGGACTGAAATGGCTTCTTGCAAACTCTTATAGACCTGGCAGGCTGTATGAAGGTCTGTCCTGTAATTGTACTGACTGTCTGTTTAAAACTTAAACAAGTCCACAATTTCACAGTGGAAAATATGGTGTCATAAACAACACAGTACAGTAAAGTTTAGTCTTCCATATTGTTTGTGTCTGTTCTACAGTGGGGATAAAAGTAGGCCAACAATGTGTCATAAAAATTGGGCCGATATGACTCTCACCATATGCTCTGGTACTGATCTGATCTCAAGCTGATCCTGACTCAGCTATCCTCAGAGTTGTGGTTTATAACAGTGGGAGTGAACAGGCCAGGGTGGCAAGCACTGCTGCCATGATGATAAATGCTGTGCATTAGAACTGTCTGGACCTCTTTGCCTATACTGGCCTGCAACTCCTCCTAGTGGAGCACCAAGCAGAGAGAGACTAGAGGCAGCAGCTATGGTGTGATATCACCCAGCGCTTCTGTTCAAAATCTCTTTGACTTATTCGAAGTGCAGAGCCCATCTGAACAAAGACTGATGAAAAATTCATGTCTCGTAACACAGTGCCCCCCACAGTGGGTGTACAGATGTAGATCTGACATGCATGAATGGCTATCTCCTAAAAATAAGATATGAAATAGAAAACAAGTCATGCATGTTGAAAAACTTCTAACACTGAGGACACAGAGGCAGCAACAAATGGTCGCAGAGCTCCTGAAGACCAGGCTGTCTCTGACAACTCGTCAGGAGTTTTCCCAATACACTGAAAACACAGAAACACTATCAGTCGGAGGATGGGGACTCGTGTGAATGCTCGTGTCCTTTACCAGACTTAATCCTCCAACCTCCCTCATTTCATCTTATCCTCCTCATCCCCCTGTGCCAACACAAGGCTTTTCCTTTAATGAAATGTTTGGGTTACACAGTCTTTACTCTTTATCGTCACACTTTTATCCTTTCTCCTTCTACAACTTATCTTCTGTCTTTCCCTCCTTCATTGTCTTCAGGTTGTTATCAGTCATCTTGCAGGGAAAGGTAATAAAAGGCCAACATATTGAGAGGGCTTTGCTCCTCTTTGTCATTTTGTTCTCTAGCCCTCCTTTTGGTCTTTTATTTTTGTTTGTAGCTGCAGACCTTATCAGGCTGATGGGTGTGAGATAAGCCCTCTGTGGTTCTTTGTGGTGAAATAATATGGCAGACTGATAAGGCCTTATGGGTGAGTAGTTCACTGCGGCATCTCTCCTCCCTCCACTGCCTCTTCCTCTTCACAGGGAGTGTTAGGAAGTCCCCAGTGGAGCTGGGAGTTATCAGACCCTCGTGTCAGGTTCCTCCTTTGACAAAATGTCAGCCCTCCTCCTTTGACACGTGCAATTACATGCTAAAGCTCACTTACACAGGTGTGTAGCTCGAAGTTTTGATAAAAAATAATTGGATGTTTGCATGTCAAACAAGATAAAATAAGTGTTTACTGCTGTCTGAGATGCCATCTTCTTGACTGTTGCTTTTCTGCTGTATATGTTCACCAATACACTGTTTTAAAGATACAGTGCCTATATAAAGTGTTCACCCCCTTGGATGTTTTACCCATTTTATAAATCAATAAAGGTCAATATAAATTAGCATTTTGACAAGCTACAAAAAAAACTCTTTGATGTCAGTGTGAAAACAGATTGAAAAGATATGTCAATTGAATTAAAAAAAAGCATCAATGTAAGGTAAAATAAGTGATTACATGAATATTCACCCCCTTTAAAGTGACTGACCTAATTCAACAGTCAATGGGTGCCAACTGGGGTTCACCTGAGTGCAGTGAATGTGTCTCAGGTGGTTGTAGTGCAAAGACACCTGTGTCTGGAAGATCTAGTCACTGGTTAATAAGTATTCCTGGCAACCATTACACCATGAAGATAAAAGAACACTCCAAGCAACTCTGAGAAAAGGTTACTGAGAAGTATATGATAGGTGATGGATACACAGGATTCTCCAAGGCTCTGGACATCCCCTGGAGTTCAGTTACATCCATCATCAAGTTGACCATGTGAGAAGGAGACTAGTGAGAGAGGCCATCAAGACACCAATGACTTATCTGAAGGAGTGTTGGCCAAGTTCTTCACCGGTCAAAGCTTTATGGGATAGTGGCAAAGAGAAAGCCACTGTTGAAGAAAACTCATTAAATCTGGACTAGAGTTCACCAAAAGGCATGCGGGAGACTCCATGGTCAAGTGGGAGACAGTTCTTTGGCCTGATGAGACCAAAATGGTGCTTGATGGCCATCAGGCAAGACGCTGTGTTTAACACCAAACCCTGCACATCCACACAAACACACCATCCCCACTGTGAAGCACAATGGTGGCAGCATCATGCTGTGGGGAGGCTTCTTGGCAGCCAGCCCTGGAAGGCTTCTAAAGGTGGGAGAAGATTTATTCTCTAGCAAGACAATGACCTGAAGTATACAGAAAAAGCTACACAGATATGGTTTAAAGACAACAAGGTAAGTGTTCTGGAGTGGCCTGATCCCCGTGCAACCTGACAGAGCTTGGACAGTTTTTCAAAGAAGAATGGAGTAAAATAGCAGTGTCCAGATGTGCACGCCTGATGGAGACCTATCCACACTGACTCAGTGCTGTGATTGCTGCCAAAGGTGCATCTACTAAATACTGACTTCATCAGGCTGAATATTCATGCAGTCACTTATGTTGCATTGCAGATTCCTATTTCATTGACATTACTTTGTAGAGATCTGTTTTCACTTTGACATTAAAGAGGTTTTTTCATATTTTCTTTTGTCAAAAAGCCCAATTATATTGAACTACCTTGTTTCTTTGACAAAACTATTAAAACTTTTACCTGTACTGAGATGCATGATTCTCTTTGATGTGTGTGTACATTTTCTCAACCACTGTCCAAATTATGAACTGCTCAAACATCCAGAGAAATGCTAACGGAGGAGTGAAACAATAAAAAGGTCTAGAGAGACAAACTTTACTTCTGCCATCTGTTTTACTACTGATGGGTCACAACTTCCTGGCTGCTGCCATTAGTTTGTCTGCAATCTACAGCACCTATTAAGATTTCATGAAGTGGTAATGATTATGCAATTACTTCCAGCTTGGAAATACCATAATCATGGCCGTGACCACCAGGGTTTTGCAAGTTTATGGAGTGGATGTTTATGGATTAAATAACAAACAAATGCAGACTAGCCGACTGTCTCAACATCGATTTGTGTAGCTATTGACTGGAGCAGCATGGTGGGTGACACTGGCGCTCAATAGCAGTTACATTTTCATATAAATAAGAGCAACTCTCTGGCCTGTAATTGCCGCAGTGATGGCTGTGAGAAGTGGGCACAGACAGACAGGGTATCAATGACAGCTATACATTTTTTAGTTTTTGCATGATTACACAACATTCAGATGACATGTTCAGTCAATAGGTTATATATTTGGCTTTATAAACTTCCTTAAGAAACATAGATCTTATTATTTATACTTATTTTGTTCACAATTGTCTTTGACATGTTGGTGACATGCAATGAAAAACACACCTTTTCAGTATTCTGCACATATTTGGGTTCCTGGAGTGTCTACCCAGGCGGGAAATGGGGAATTAGCAAACCCAGCTCCCCACTTAAAAATGTCCAAATGGTATAGTACAGCAATGTGAAATACTGCAAGCAAATTTAATTTAACTATATTAAAAGTATTCAATTGTGGTTTAAAAATACATTAAAATGCATAAATATTTGTAGAAAAGATGCAACATTAAATCCCTAAATCCCTAGCTACGCCCCTGCTTGAGGTGGATATAATTATGAGTCGTGCTGGGGTAGGTAGAGTGGGAGGTAGAGCGTCAGCCCCTGTCAGGACACCTAACCCTAGCTCTGATTCCTCCATCTTCTTCCTTAGCATGGATCTGTTGAAGGGGGCACTGCTGTTTGGGCTGGGCCGGCAATATTGTTGGTTAGGTAAGAAAGAGATTGTCTCTGTTTTGGCATGGTGGGCGGTGAGAGCTCTGTTGGTGTCGTGGAACTAAGTGCACAAAACCGGAGAAGGGGGGTGTTCTCGCTTTACAACACTGGTAAAGTGTTGGCTTCTTGCTGCCTATGGGTTGGCATGGTTGACTTATGGAGGCAAATAGTAAGGATTTTACTGGGTTTAGGGACTTCTTGGCTGAGCACTTATCTGCTCAGCGAGTAGGGTCATAGTGTTGGACTGCTGTGTTGCCTCCAGCAGCCATGTTTCTCCTCTGAGTATGCTGATAGATTTACAAAAGAAGCAAAATGTGCTATGTTAGAGGGGCATTTGCGTGTAACGGCCCTGAGAAAGGCTGTTTATAGCTGGTTTTAACAGGCTCAAAACCTCCTCCAAAGCTCGTTCCATTTATCTTGACCAAAGGACAGCACAGGTGTTTCATTCAGACCTCAGGAGGCTGTGTTAAGGGTGGAAAATACATATAATTTGCCATCTTTGAGACATCCAAAGTGCAGCCTAAAAAACACAGGGATAACTTAAAGTAGCCTTAAACAGTATACTCGATCAGCCATTATAATGCTTCAGTGGTGAAGGCAGATTAAAACTTTGCCTCCAAGTGTTGAGCTCAGTTTGGATCCAGCAGAGACAGAGAATTCCCACAACAATTTTCTACATCTTTTATAGCTGCTCCTTGTCAGACACAAGGCTATTTCATAAAATGCACTGGTGGATTAAAGAGTTAAGAAGAAGCTGATACTTCAAGCATAACTGATTTATTAGGCCAAGCGAAGGGAGGAGACGAAGAGAAGAAAATGAATTAGGCCTCACATGCACTTTTAATTACTGTTGTCAAGGTGTTTGCTTCGCCCTTCTGGGAAAAGCAAACCAAACCATCACTCATACCAGCTACTTAGAAGAGCTGAAGAATGAGCCATAAAGTTTAACGCCTCTTCTATGGCGCAACATTTACTGCAACATAAACAAAAACTTCTGGCTGCGACATCTCTCTTCTCTTGCTGCATGGTCGATAAACCGAGCAGAATGAGGCCACACATCCAGAAGTGCTCTTCTCACCTCATGTGCTTACCTTAGGGATAGGAGAGGACAAAGGTACAACAACATGTGCCTGTCTGTTTGATCTCCCTCTCTGAGCTGTGCAGCACATGTAGGCTGCTGACACGTCATGGGCTGTTTGTTCTTGCACAGGCAGCACTGCTGGCCTTCACTGCACAGCTCTTATTATTGCAGAGAGGCAGGGAAGTATTTTTATGCACATGTGCGCAAACACATGCATCTTTTTCTCTTTTGATGAGGCGGTAGAATAGCTATCTATGACCAGAGGGTCTGCAAGAGTGCTCAGCTGCAGTGTAACTCTCAGAGACAAGACGTTGGCCAGACAAGCCTGTGCTACAAGGATGAGGAAATACGCTGGAGTCTAGTGATATTTAACTTGAATGTCAAGTGCTGCTCAGTGTATAATTGGAGTTAAAATCTCCATGTTGGACCAGAGTAATATTGACTGGTAGCTATTGAGGATATCAGGAGGGTCACTAAATCCATTATTCATAAAGAGGGGACAAGAGAAGGGTGAGCATTTCTGCTGACAATGTGGTTGCTCCCAGAGAAGCCAAGAGACATTTTTAAAAGTGGATACAGTTCCCAACCTCAGTCAAGATTGGTTTCAGCGTGCTTATTTCCAGCTCTCTAAATGATGCCTGTATCTGTAGCTTCCCGCTGCTCATTTACTCTCCATGTTTTATGAGTCTGTGCGGTTTTCTTGTTGAAAGCGAGTGATAACAATAGAGAATCATTTCTCTAGTCCGTGGGAGACACACAAGGCAGGAGACTCTCTTCAATAAAATAACCAAACAAAAAAGAATATAAGGTAAGAAATAAATCAAGCGCTAAAGTCAAGTGAGGTAGACCATCAGCAGCAACACATGAAAAGCACCCACAGAGACACGCTCCGAATGTTTCCACAGCAGCAGTGCATAATTAAAAACAGCATGCTTGTATGTGTATTATATTTTAAACAGGCTTGGATGGAAGACACAAGGGGCGGAAGATGAGAACAGTGCAGCAGTGAAAAAGGTAATTAAGTTGACCAGAACAAGGGGAGGCGTGTGTTTAATATTTCATGCAGATATACACAAAGCGCTGTGGAAGCCATCAACAACGGGGCACCAATAACAATTATGGAATAATTATCTGAGAAGCTTGCTGAAGACTCGTCTTTGCCGTTCATATGTGTCTTTAATTGCATAAGTTATTTCCAGCTCGGCTTGGTTGAAATTAACTTCATAATTTGCTCAACCCTGGTAAACAACACATATTGTTTAAAAGGTTGACATCAGCTCAGTTACCTATCAGCCCCATTTGGAAGTCCAGTGATGGCGGCTGCTATATTGCAAATTACTGCCACACATAAACTTATGGTCAACTTTGAAACAGGCACAGAGGTGAAGTGCTGGTACACTTGAAGCCTTGCAGATGCAGCTACAATGCATAATGCCCCTAATTATGCATAATTCTATGTCCTTATAGAAATTAAGATGGTATAAAAGATGACCTTTTTAATGTTTATTGTGTGCATAAACATGACCAACCTGCCCACTTGAACAAAGACAGAAAGAGTGTTCATTTTGGTGCTATTTTTAATTTTAGTCTTAGTCTTTAGATGAAACATCTTTTAGTTTTAGTCACATTTTATTAAGTTCTACGCTCTCATTTTGTCTAGTTTTAGTCCATAAAAAGTCCTCACATTTTAGTCTTTACGTTTAGTCAAAGCATGTATTTTCTTGCCTAAATTTGGTACCAAATCATAAAATTATGTTCTATGCACTCGGGGTGAATGATTTGCAAAAATAATCTAATTGCGATTCTATATATATATATATATATATATTTTTTTTTTTTACCAAATATTGCGATTCCAATCTAATATGTGATTATTCTTGGGTTAATCTTATGTATTTTTCAACAAATTCAAGCAATAAATAATTCCATAAATAGGACCATGTGTATTGAAAACAATGAAGTTATTTCTGAAGAAATTAGGCCTTAGTAGCATGAATCTGAATAAGGGGGTGCAACAAGCTTTAAGCTATAAAGGAGGCAGCTGGGGTGGGGGAGGTGAGGCTGGCTACCAGCTGATAGCAGCTGGGCTATGACTTTTGTGAAGTAACGCTAGGCTTCATCAGTTTTAGATGGAATAAGCAAACTATTTTTGCTCACATTACAAATGTGATGTCATTTGCTTTGTTTAAGGGCGTTATCAATTTTATGTGACTCATTTTGATTATGAAAAACATACATAAAACACAAAAGGAGGATTTTTGTAAACCATTCTGAAAAAACTGACTCTTGAATGTTTGCATAATGTTCATAAAATCTATGTCGCTGCAAAGAATTGATTTATCAAACTGGTATTTGGACACATTTCAAGTTAAAGAAATATTGCAATCTCTGCAATTTGAAAATTGCAGCAGGCCACATTGCAATTTAATCTAATTTGTGATTAATTGCCCAGCTCTACTATGCAATCTCCTAAACCTTGGGTCCCTGCTTTCTACAGCTGAGAGGCAGAATAGCTACAGATGCATTGTTTTTTGACAGATTTACCCACAGCAGCAAATACCATGGATTTTGAATGTCTGATGAAAACTAAATTACATTTAAGTCTAGTTTTTGTCATCTTGACAAAAACTAAACCTACTTTTTGTCAGTTTTAGTCATCACAGATCTGTTTTAGTTAGTCTTAGTCTAGTTTTTGTCATGGAAAAAAAGCTGTTGATGAACATCTTTAGTCAAATTAACACTGGGCAGGAACTGTTTTTGTCAGAGGTGTGAATCTCTCCTTCCCCAAACAATTACAATAGAATCTCAATTCGCAGGCCACAATTCAATTCACTCATGATTCAATAAAATACAAAAAAATACAAAAAAAAAAAAAAATTCTGTTCAATTCAATCTGATTCATTCTGATAGCCAATCAGTCTGCTTGCAAGATTAGTATCTGGCAAACCCAAAATATTCTCTCCTGCTCTGCTGTTGTCTGGTCTAAGTAAATCTGAAAAGTTCCTGTGAGAAAACTGTATTCTTGCTGCAGCAATAGGCAGATTATTTCAAACTTTCTTACAATGATAATGACAACTTTCGAGAAACTTCACTATATGCTTTATTACACAGAAGTACCCTAAAACACTGATTTTAGTCAAAAGCTTGTATAACTTTAGGAAAAGTCTGCTAATTTGAGCAGGCAAAAACAAAGCCAAGGCAGCAGAGACACATTGAAGGTAATGAGTATTTACCTTAGCATAATTACCTTGAGCATTATTCACTTTATTTCATTTATACTGCATGTACTGTTTTAAGATACAGAGAAGAAAAGAAAATTAGATTGCACACAGTGTTTCTGGAGAAAACCTTCTCCATGTGTTGGCTGGGAATGCTGTACGTTAGATCTCTGCAATGGAGCGAAAAAGAGCGAGACTATTTTCATCCCACCCTGAAGGCTGGGGCAGCTGTGTCAAAAGTCAACAACTATGGTGACTCCATGCTGCGCCGCTCCAGTCCCAAGTGCACACAAACCCTCTCTGGCTTTCAGACTAAGATCAAGAAGCAAAGACATTCTAGTATTGGATTTTTTCATTCAACATTTTGTGATTAATTCAAAAGTGCTTCAAATATGAATGATTTAAGGCTATACAATGCAATAAAATGACTAGAAAATTTAAAGGTTTTGGTTTTAAAAACTATTTGAGGCCCATAAAGACAATGTGAAGTGATTCTTCCTGATGTACTGATTTGGAAATCAAATGAACAAAAAGAGTGATGTATTTTATAATCTAAACCTCCAGATTCTGTATTCAGTTAAGAGCTACACTGCTACACCAAAAGGGTCTAAAACCATTACTTAGTGCTAGTAGAGAGATTCAAAGTGTTTATTTTGTCCAAGTAAAGCTTTCGACACTAATATACATTATTAAAAATACAACAGTCCATGTACAAAATGACTCACTGAAGCCACTGATCCCTGGCTTACGTGACAGCATTTGCACTTTTCACAAGTTAACGTTTAGACCCAATTAGGGTAATAATTGAGCTAAAATGTTCTCAAGACATTGTTAGTGTGCTATCTTACGCTAAGGGCACTCTACTTCCTGACTGGAGTTTAAACAATGCTTTATTTTAGAAGAAAATAAGGATCCTCTGGTGTACCAAATGTATCAAAATTGGCTTGCCCAGGGAGAAAAGAACTCACCAATGTCTTGTTTATGGAATCAAATGAATGCAAAGAGTAATGTGTTTTATTATATTAACTTCTAGATTTATTGATCAATTCAGTGCTGCACTGCTACACCAGTGTGGTCTGAAACCATTACTTGTGGCAGGAGATGGATACAAATCACTTATTATATCAAGTACAGCTTTTAAAATTGATATACATTAAGAAAGATGCAGGAGTGCACATACAAAATGATGCACTGAAGCCAGTGATCCCTAGCTAATGTGACAGAATTTGCACACTTTACAAGTTCACATTTGCTTGTTTTTTTCTGTTCAAGTAACCCAGTTAAGGTTTAAAATTAAGCTAAGAGATTTTCTTAAGAAACTGTGACACCGTGTCCTAATAGCATGTGAGCATCAGACATTGTGTTGTATCGCACAGCATCATACGCTCGCTGTCAACACTGGATCTGTCAAATATTTGATTCTCTGCCCCGTGAATTTCATTTTCTCCTTGTCTAAAAATATGACATCCTGTGCTTTTATGTTGAAAGGGGAGAAACTGCCATGTGGTTCTTTGTTCTGACAGCTTTGTGTCTGATAGTTAGGTATGGATATCATCAATGCACCGCAATCTCAACTGTGTAAAACAAGCTAGCTAGCTAGCAAGCTCTGCAGAGTGCGGAAATGGAAAGAAAAGCAAACAAATATTCTGTCTGACACTGATTATTTCTTGTTATCTACCTTTTTCTGTGTTCTTTGCTCATCTCGATTCAAGCAACATACTTAGGAAGAGGGGAACTGGGGGAAATGGCATCACACTGCAGCACTCCCTACTGTCAGGTAACTGCAATAATAATTAATGTAATCAAGCTGACTTTGTTGCATGCAATTAGGACAGTGTTATTGAACATTCCAACAGGAATAAAGGGTATTCTGTTGGATCAAAAGTAAAAATACTATCTTAATTGGGGATAAAATACCAACAAGCTAACAGGTGCATATTACTTTTGACTTGTTTGATGAGCTATCTTTGAATTCAAAGTTGCAGCAGTGTCCCCGACAGCAGGAAGACACTACGCTGAGAAGCATCTAGCCGCTATACTCTCCTGTAGTTTAATTACAACGCATCTCATACATCAAGACAGCATTCCATTAAAGTGATTGGAAACAACTGCATATGTATGAAACATGCCAACTTTTTATTGGGAAAGGCAAAATTTAAAAAGGTGATTAAATTAATACAAACTAGATCTATCCTCTTAACTTAAACAATCGATATAAAGTCAGTGATGTTAATGTTATAACCCAGAGAAAAGTGAACATGCCTGACCATGTAACATAGACGGTGAAATCAAATCTAGCCCAAGTTAGCCGTGGCAATATCGCCGTATATGAGGCAGGCTCATAATGTATTGATGTACAGCTTTGAGGATGACAAGCTGTACTCACTGTGATTTGTTACACTAATAAAAGTGAAGTAACATTATTGTCCTGCCCTCTCAAATACACATAAGCACATGCCTTCCTCTCTCTCTCTTGCCCGCTTTCTCGCTCCCCCTCGCGCACGCTCCTCTTCATGGACCACTTGGCTTTGTAGTGGCAAAGAGCTTGAACAAATTGAGAAATGATTGGAATTGAAAGATGAGTAATGGTGATTCTAGCGCTGTCCCTTCTCAATATGGAGATGATGAGATTTGATTCTTTGAGGTCAGGTACATCATCCGAGCCGAGTGCCTGCCCCGGCTATGACTCAAAGCGATAGGAGGCCGTTCGCTTGCACATACGGGCTTTTTGCCACGATCACTCACAGCTGACACTAAATCAATGCTGTTTTAACCAGTGCTGGACTACTGAAACTGTTCATCACCACTAGCTTGAATTCTGTATGTTTACAGTACGAGGAGCACGGGAGTATAAATAGTCCTGTCTCCTTCTATTAACGTTCGTGTGACTGAGCCGACACAGAGGGACTAAATGAGGTCAATGAAGCTCCCCCATCTTCTCCTTTCACTGCTATCTCCTCATCACAGTCGGCTATTAACTCACCATTACAGTGCCATTAGCTTAGCTTTGCCACATACTGCAACTGCCAAATACACTGACTAGCAAATGGCAATTCTGATTTCAGTGACACTCAGAGAAGTGAGCAGAGAGAAGGGAAAGGGAGAAACGGCATCTGGTTGTGAATTTAAATGTGGCGGAGTTGTCAGAGCTGTGAGGTTTGTTAATATGCATTGTTAGCATAAGTGAAGCCATGATTACTAGTGTCCCATGCTTGATTAATTAATCCTGCACAAGGAGTTTTGGTAAAGAGGGGAAAACAAGTTTATTTTTATTACAGGAAAAAAAGCCTCAAATAATGACCAAACAGTGACCAAATGCAGAAACAAATATCAGCATGATCACTAAGTCTGACTCTGCCATTTAATTAAAAAGCTTCATTTTTTTCTCCCTCTGGAAATCATTTTCCATGCCAGACCTAAAAAGGAGTCTACACAGCAATCTGTGCTGGTCTGCCACCATGGATGTGTCATGGATCAATTACTTCAAATCAATCAGTCACTCATGTCTTCATCGACATGCATGCAAGGGACAATGCATGAGTGGGTTCTGACTCCACTTCACCAGACTTAAGGTGGAGTTTTTTTTTTTTTTTTCTTTCTTTGTCTTTTAACATTTTCAAACATTTAACTTGGGTTTGACATCATTCCCAGCTCTGAGATTTAACTTCTAAGGTAAATGGAATACAGCAGAAGTCCTCCAATGATGACTCAGTGCAACATTTTGGGATTTTATAGAAAATCTGTATCTATTTATAATTTTTTCACAGTTCAATTTCAAACCAGTACATCCAAGAAGACTTCTGAGAGGTATCAGGACAACTGGAGCAACGATGTGGCAAATCAGCACAGACAGACACAGACACGCCACCGATTATGTTAGTACAGTGTTAAAAGGAGGAAAGTTTCATGATTTGAATCTAAGGCCACATCACAACAATACAGACACAATACAGACCATGTTAGCTTCTATTAACCTTGCAAAGCAGATGGATACGCCCATTTCCGTGTTTCTCACTGGCGAATCCATCTTGCAAAGCTCCCATCTGAACCGTTTGGACCCAGTTAGAAAGTGACGGGACCAATCAGCGTCGAGGGGAAGTACTTTCGGGCGCAGTGGAGTCGTGACGTAAGCAAGCAGCAACAAGAGGTCAATGCAATTATGGTGGAAAAGTTTAGCGTGGATGCTGCTAAAGCGCCAGTTTTATCAGAACTTGATGACATTTCTTTGTTAAAGAAGAACAAAAAACAACACTGAGTTGTTTTCTTTTCAAAAACAACAAAAGTCATGTACTGACATGTCTACGGTCGCCATGGTCCGCGTTATGCAGTTCTCTGTGGAGTTTACTCCTTGGTAGCGGCTATGTCACGTGTTCTGTGCTTGGCCTGTTAAGATGTTACAGACAGAACATTCACCCAATCACCCTCTGAGTTTTTTCTCAAAGGCTCTGCCCTTTCCCAAACACCGTCTATTGAAGGTTTTCCAGATGGGTGTGTGAAACAAATCTGTTTTCTCTTATGTGTTTATTCATCCAAAAATTCAAATAACACAAAGACAGGGATGTGTGGTTGTAAAATGAGTGTACATTATCCTCTTTCAAAGACCCTGTGAAGGGAAATCTAAAGTTTTTGTCTTAACACACTAGATATGTTGGAATATGGTTGCTGTAAACATGTGAAAACACTAAGATCTACATGTAACTGAATTTTGGATTTAGACCATTAGAAAGTTTTTCACCTCTTTCCTGGCTGGGTTTGATGTGGGCGGGGCAAATATGTGGGCTCATGATGTCATGATCCCCGCCCCTCTAACACTACAACATAAAATCACAGTGCAGTTCATCCCAATACAGTCAGTTAGCTGATGTCACTGCCTTTATTGAAGGTTAACAGTCAGTTAAATGCTGTTTTTTGTTCATTGTGAGGTAAATTTGTCAAATCTATCAGCCACAAAACATCTTAACAGAGATTTGAGCCAGAAAAAGGACTTCATCTCATCTCTGGCACAGAGCCAGGCAGCTGTGCTCTATTAATGAGGTCAACATTAAGATTTTAACATTTTATAAATCTGACAGGATCTTATATCTCCTGAGTGGGCGTGGCTTCAGCTCATTCAACAGACACGCCAGCACCATCCTGGCACAGATTTTTCCTGCCTCCTTTTTCAGGATTTTGAAGCTTAATTTCATAAACTTAGAGATGTTTTATTTGACTGAAATTTGATTTAGAGGTTCATAACACAGTGACCTGTCATTCATTTTCACTTTACAGGGTCTTTAACAATATAAAGTAATAAAAGTTATGTCAAAAGTACCACCAATAATTTAAAACTACTTTAACCTCAGGCTTTAAATGTTAAGATTTCTTCATAACTCATCATTTACAAGGTCATAACTGAAGACAGATCATATTATATTATAGGTCCCCTCCTCTCAAAAAGTGACTGGTAATGAAAACCAGTAAAACTGAATAAGGAACATTCACCTTAAACTCAATGTCCCAGTGAGCTAAAGCAGACAGAAGTGTGAGAGATGCACCAACTAAATCTCTTTACTGAATAGTTATTGTATTCTGGATATGGCTGGGTGTCTCATCTCTGTCTCAGTAAAAGAAACTTCTATGGCGCTCATTTTACAAGTACATATTTTCAAGTCAAGAGATTTCACCAGACCTGGCTGTACCCTCTTTAATATCAAATTGGTATCTACAGATATGCAAGTCAGGATTCAGAATTAGGTTTAAAAATATCTGAAGTCTTTCTCAAAAGTTTTAGGAAGTGCAAGACTTGCTTAAACAAAAAGTGTTGGAGCCAAAGTAAAAAGAAATAACTTTGGCATCCTCCCCTCTATGGTATTCTACTGATGATCCTCAAATTTCACGCTCTGTTGCTTTTAAACCTCTTTGGTGAAAGTGTAGAGGGTCGGTTGCTCCGGCTGTCTGTCTTAAGTTAACGTCCCAGCGAGCCGTGTTTTCTGCAGAAGTAAGAGTGACTCGTGTCAGCACAAAGCATGCAAAGTCAAATCGCTTGTGAGATGGATGTGTTTACTTCTACCCACTGTTCATTAGAGCGTGGCAGTTCGATGATGAATCATGTCATGGGGAACAAGCCTGTGTTTGGACACCCTTTAATACCAAAATGCTTCAGCACAGAGCTTATTTTCATTAAGGCCCTTCATATTTTAGTGCAGCTACAAAGGAGCAGTGTGCCATATACTTCTGTAACTTTCAAAGCCTGTGACATTTGTTTAAGGCCAGGTGGACACTGTGTTGTTTCAAGGTGATTCTGACCTGATTATTGAGTTGTACAGCAGATTCCGAAGTCAGGCCAGGTTCAAGCCTGGAAGTGTGTTGTTCGTTGTGCAGTATACAGGGGGAAGCCACAGCTGATTAGCTGCTCCTCACAGGTTGGATGATTTTATGGCATGTTTGATGTTTTAGTCACTTGCAGAGTGAGAGCAGAGCTTCAAACTGATTCCTCATCTTCAGGGCTTTTTTCTTCCTGATTGTACCTGTGCAAACTGTTGGAAAGCATCTGAAATCAACATGGGGACACTCTGGTTGATGTATCCCCCCCTGCAGCCATCATGAAAGATATGAACGCTTTCAAAAGCTAGAGCTGTATGGGACATGATCCTTCATTCTTGACTAGAAAGCTGCAGTATTTAGAAAACAGAAAGCAGTGTGTGCAAATTAATGAGTCTGTGCTGGGATTTCGAAAAAGGTTACCTGTGGAGTACCCCAGGGATCTTTGATTGGACCAGTATCATTCATACTTTACATCAGTGATAGCCAGTGCTGGCTCTAGCCTCTTTGGTACCCTCAGTTTGGTGTCCCCCACCCCCAAGACTTCATTATTGATTCTTAGAAAATTTAATAAAGTTTACTCACTAATGATTTGAGATAACTACAATGTGCAGAGATATGAGGGCATCAATGGGTCTAGAAAAAAGACAAAAAACTAAAAAGGCCTTAAAAGAAGATGTGTTTGTATTGTTGGGGTTAAAAGCTGAAAGGATGCCAATATAAATTTAAAAACGCGCAATTCACAAAATGGCTTGTATAGCTATTTTTGAGGCTTATACGTTTATTTGATTTATCTGTGATTGTTTCTTTGCACCTGTGAAAGTTGGCAGCTACAATTATTGAGAATGCAGAATATGCTTTCATAAGCTTCTGCCTTTGACTTCAGTCACTACTCAATATACAGTATGACCACTCACTTTGTTTAAAACTGTACTGTATATTTTTTTTGTGTGATGACTGAATAAAAACTACTACTACTACTAAAGAGCAGGAACTATGCAGACCTCCAGCTGCTAGTTGTGTTTGCTGATGATGCTCTGTGTACGTATGTGGCAAGAGCATTCCTGGCAGTACTGAAATACAGACAGGCTTCACATGGCTTTAGCCTTTATCTGTTGGAGTTTTCGAAGGAAAAGTCACTGGCATTCATCAACCTTCTGTCCCAATTTAACCCTTACTCACACAGTATGGCAACTGCCTTGCAATCGGACCATATAGTGTGAGTACATTAACCATGCGTGTTGGTTGTGCATTATAAACACTGCAACCACACAGTGTGAGCTAGGGCTGGGTATTCTAGCCATATGATACTGTATGTATCATGATACATTGACCACAATACAAAACATATCACAATACACATTGACTTTTGGATAACAGTGGTTCCTTATTATAGAGGTTGACTTAAATGACAAAGTTGAAAGGATCCTGCATCACAAAACATGTCATTTCAAATATTTATAGATCCAAGAATAATTCTAAAATATTCTGTTTATTATTCCTGAGCTATCAATTCATGCAAAAACAAGATTATTTCATTTTAAAACTTGTAACTGTTGTCTTTCTTGCTTTGGATACAACAATAATACCCTGGTTTCACTTTACTGTAAGCCCACTTGTATTTGCAAGAATGTCTCTTTGCTTTACATCTGCCTAACACGACGCCACAGTTTCTGTAATGAACTGACAAGTCGGGATTAAACAGCATGACTTGAATTTCAGTGAATTTCAGATTTTGTTTTGAAGTTGCAGGAAGTGTTAACTTTACAGCTTCATTAAGTGATGGCACACACTAGTCCAGTTTGACAAGGCTAATTGTTGCTAACTGCTAATTAACCTCATATTTTTGCTATGTAGATGAAGATTGGTGTTGCTGCAGTGTTTTACCTTGTTTTTCCATAGCTTGAAGATTGCATGTCTTTCTGATGTTCGCTGAAATCCGAAATAATCCAGTATTTTTTAACAGTCTATTTGTCAGGGACAATACATAGGCATTGTTGCATTTAATAACAGTGCAACTGATGCAATGTATAAAAGACTTCTAGCCATGGCTAATTTGCAGTGCTTTCTGAACCATATTACAATTATTTATTTATTTATTTATTTCTGTTTGAGTTTAGAGTCTGCTGCCCCCTATTGGGTCTTTAACTGCACCATAGGAAATATGTATTTTAAAACTGCCATCATGGCATTTGCCACCATATTGGTTCTGGAACATCTGTATATACATATTGGCAAGATGTGTGTGACAATACATTTCCATATTGATTTTTTTTTTTTTAGTACAGGCCTGGTGTGAGATGACATTCTTACATGACTTGTATAGACTCAGCTTATAATCCCAGAGCATGCACTTGGTATTCTCTGTCATTTTGTCAGAGGTATCAACCATAAGGATGAGGATTGAGAATATCTAATAAAGATTTGATTTTTGGACCAATTTCTAATTTGAAAACCCCAGCTCTCTCTAATTTTGAATCTCTTCTAAATGCATTACATCACCTTGCTGCAAAACACACCATACCAGCCTTACACTGGGTTTGTTACCATAGCAACAGCTGATAAAGTAAAGTTGAGAGAAAGTGTGAAGTAACAACTGTTCAAACAAAACACAAATGTTCAGCTGTGGATGCAATCACTCAGTCTGAACACACATCCCGGTAAACAGCTGGACATTAAGTTGCATCTATCATCATCATAGCAATAACATGGTATAGTAGCAATGTGTTACCTGTCAGTTCCTCTGGAGGTCTGCTAATAAGTGACTGATGTGCCTCTAAGCAACACAGCAAAGCTGAATGCCTGTCATTCCTGAGGGTATTGCATGCAGGTCAGCTCTCTGTCTGTGTGTACAGCAAGCACCAGATGCAATTACCTGGTCTGAGACCTTAACAAGAGGAGTGGATGAGAATAAGATCCTTTCCCAGAGCAGGTGTTTTAATAAGAGCATTGGGGATAGCGTGACACTGGTTTGTCTCCTGAGATATTTCGCACCTCTCCCAGGTAACAACATCACCTGCAGCATCAAATGAAAGAGCACAGCTTTCACTTAATGAGGCACGCGACTGTGCATAGTCACAACTCCAACAGGAAGGTGAGCTCCAAAAACACATAAAAGATGACATTTCCTTTAACTTGAATACTCAAACAGTGGGCCTGCTCCTGTAAAGCCATTTAACAAGATTAATAGGGTAGAGAGCAGGAGTTGAAACTGCAATTAAAGGTGTCTTCAGTCAAAGAACTACCTCCTCTCTGCGGCAGAGCTTTAAGGAGGACTGAGGGGAGCAATGCTCCACTAGAGAAGTCATTATTTCTCCACCAGCCTCACGTCTATGGAATATATTAACTTCATAGCATCTCTGTCTTAGTCAGAGCACCTTCATTGCTTGTTTTTAAAGGGATGCGTGTAATTAGAAGAAGGAGAGGAGAAAGAACTTGGGATAGTTCCCAACCCCCCTACAGAGATTGAGTACCAGCTCAAAACAAGCTCAGTGGGCCCCTTGGGGCCTTGCCTGAGACTGTGAAGAGCCTCTGATAGTCACTGTCACCACTGCTCATTGACAACAAAAAAGGAGGAAAACAACTGCAAAGCCTCAATTTCACTGAGTAAATGACTTCCCAAAAAAGAACGGATGGATTTCCAATAACAGACGCGTGCCCTTGTTTGGAAAATAGATGATACTTCCTTTGTGGGAATAAAAAAGCCTCAACAGCACCAGTCAAATATACCTCTGCTTCAGAGTTAATTCTAGCAGCTATTTTTCTTAGTCTTTAGAAATTAAATGCTTTTAAGTTTAAAACACTTTAGTCATTATTAATCTTTATACTTTCAGTCAAATAAAACATTGTAGTGCAGTTTTAGCCAACAAAGGTCTTTATATTATAGTCTTACTTTTATCCAATGCATTTATTTCCATTAATCTAATTTAATCAGTCAAAATGTAAAATTAATATAATGAAAAAACACTTATATTATTTAACTATCAATACTTGAACAGGTTGTTTGAAGTCACATGATCCCTATGATGCCAGATGGGGGGTAGGAAGTGAAGAACTGCCGTTAGGAATGAATGGGAACTGAAGAAGTTAGTACTTTAGAGCTCTAAATGGACCTCACGCTGCAGTTATCATCAGAACATTTTTACATTGAGTACAATCCCTACACATAAAGAGCCCCCTCCCCCCTATCCCCACCCCCACAGTGTAACCGATTTACCTGGAATGGAGGCGATCAATACCACAAACTACCAGTCATGCAGAACTGCTACTACACATTTCAGCATTTCATATCTCATATTTCAGTATTAGCATATTTGTAAAATTTTTGATTAATTAATTACAATAGTAACAGAAAACACTAATGTGTGCTTAAATTGTAATATATATTAATATGAACACAAGGTGTGGGCTAAGGCAGGAAATGTATTTATCAGGAACTCGTCAGCAGAAAAGAACAATCCTAAATCTAAAGCCTTAACTGTAAATGATGCTGTGGGAGAGCAGGTGTTATGATTTAACAAGTGACCATGTTAACTGGTGACTTTTCAGCTGAAAAACTAAACAAAGGGGCTTGTTAACTTACTTATATCCATTATTATCCCACAGGTATGTGACCCATGGTCACCAGTCAACATGGTCCCTTATTTAACCGTAACACCAGTTTGTGAGTAAAAAATATAAGTTCTTGGTCATTTTAAATAGATTCAGAATAGTAGAAATGAGTATAAGCAATTTTGACGTGACTCTATTTTTTTCTAATTCCCACAATATCAGAAACAACAAAAGCCATAAATACCAGTGCCCTGTAGATTAATACACAGCAGCATAACTTCATAAAGTCACAAAATTTCTGCAGTATCAGATTTTATAGTAATAAGTGCCTTAGATCAGTGAAAGGTAACTACCCACATTGTTAAATGTGTACATACGGAGTGGATATGTGCTGATTGTGAAAATCAGGGCCAGAGCCTCTTCTTAAAATAACACGGTAGCCATTACTGATACCAATGTTATTTTTAATACTATTTTTTGGTGTAAGACTCCCAATGGGGACATTTTCATACACCGACATATACCTTATCCGCACAGTGGAGAAATATAGATTTAGAATGTCCAACGGCTTTAACAATTTAGTCTCCTTGACTGACACTAAACTTAATTTTTGTAAGGGTATTTATCACCAGAGACTTTTTTTTTTTTTTTTTTTTAAGCTAGTTTTAGTCTTGTTTTCCACATGGAAGTTAACAAACATTTTTAGTTGACAGAATTAACACTGCTCTACTGGTTAAATTAAGCAGAACTTAGACAGTAAATCATATCACTGCGTTTAAAACTGCAGGTGCTGCTCCCACATCTTCTAAACTATAATCCAATTCTTCTTCTGTATGAATCACTGTGCTGAAAGGAACAAGGATCATTACATCTATAATTTGCATAATGTCAGTGTGAATATTTCCCTGGATTTGACTTTTAGATAGTGTGCAATTAATTCCATATATGCAGATACTTTGCCAGGGCATGCTATCATGTACAGACAAGTCTCATATCCACATGGAATACTTGTTCGAGGAGCGTCATGAATATGCTTCACCTTTGGAAAAGGGAAAAAGGAATGTAGAGAATCATCATAATTGGAGAAACGGGAGCAGTGTTATTATGAATCCGGCCCTTCCTCCATGTGCGCTACAGTAATGAGCCTGAGGAAAGTGATTGTCGTACATTTGATGGTTCACCGACTTCCCAGTCATTGTCTTTATCTGCGATAGAAAAGGAGAGGCGGGGGAAGGATGGCAATTCCTTAGAGGTGCATTTAAATCATAGTTCCCACATATTACTCAGAAAAATTCCCTCTTGAGAGTGTGAACTGAGATGGCGTCCTTCAAGCCCCGCTGGGTTTCCTGTCATCATGAAATGGGAGCAGGAGATTAGGGGGGTGAGGGATGTAGAAAATGGAGAGGGAGGGGGGGTAAATACTGAAATCTGGTCTAATCCCATCTCATAGAGCTGAAGATACACTCCTCCAAAGACATTTCTGCTCAGAGCTGAGGTAACTGAATGGAAACAGGGAAATACCATTGGGAATAAAGCTTATTATATGTTGTTTTAAAGTATGCTTGTCTGCAACAACTCTGGAATCAATTTAGACATAATCAATGCCAGCTATAAACATCTTTCCCTCATATCTTATTACTTCCTATGCTTTTTCTAATAAAGAAAATAAAACAATTTGACCACGCTGAGTGAAACTAACTTGCCCCAATATAATGTAAAGGCAAATTGGCCCATAGAGTCATTATGTAGTAATATTATTTCATTTTAAAGAGCAAGCCTCTAAGGGTGCAGTTCAACCAGATAAGGTTTTGCAGGTGACTAGCTGAGTGCTGCTTTTTCTGCATAAGAAAGGCATCAAAGTGGCAATTTTGCACAGCTCATTGTGTTTAATGGAGTGCTGTAAAACACGTCCTTTCCTGTGTAATTAATGAGGAGCAGACAGAAGCGTGAAGCACATATCTAGAGGGTTTGTATCATAAGCATTACAATTTCATAACATATTATGATTACATTTTCTGTTTTTCTTGAATTTGACTGCACCACAAAGCTCAGCAAATATCCAGTATGACAATTAAATCTATCAGTCAATCATGTTGTGTTGATAAGGCAAGTCATTTCAATCAAACACAAAAAATAAAAAATAAATAAATGCAGTTTGGATCATTACTTGAAGCTCTTAAAGTCATTATGTGGTCAAATATGCCACACACTTTAGAAAGGTTTTGCCACCTTTGATGACCCCTAAATTGGAGTTATACAGGGCTTTTATCTTTTCCTCTGGGGTTCATGGTAACATGAGTCAAGCCAATCACTACATCAGCTCTCTGTCCTTTGAGTGAGCTGTGATTGCAGGCAGGTATGTTTCACAGTGTTTCAGTGTTAATTCCTTGTCAGACTGGGCTTTGGTCAGCTAATGTACTGTTATTTCTCCCCTTCTTCTGTAACAGAAACAAACATAACACACAGGGACACTTTCTGAATTACTTTTATCACTAATTTGACTTATAGCTATACACTGACACATTCCCACAACATCAGAAACAACCAAAACCATGAAAAATGATGCCCTGTACATTAATAAACAGCAGCATAACTTCATTTATTCATAAAGTCCCAACGGTATCCAATGAATTTTATATTAAATTAGTGTTTCCTCAGATCAGATCAGACAGAGGGGAAAGAGGTCATTTTTGGTACAAGACTACTAAAACAGATCTCAGTTTGTCCAAGAGGCAACTTCTTAGGCTTCTCTCTACATCAACAGTTAGGTGTGCTTAATGCCACTGGGTGCAGCTCAACTAGCAGTTGCATTGCACCTCATTAACATGATTCAATATGGCTTCTTTCCTGCATGCCATTCCCCACTCTCTCCTCTCTATTTCTGACTCTATCCACTATCCTATAATAAAGGCATGAAAAGCCCCAAAATATATATTTAAAAAACAATTCTGATGCCTGCTTTAAATTGATGCTGCACAACATATAAAAATCAGCTAATGACATCTGTTCTCGCCACATTATTTGCAGGTGTGCCGATGGGTGTCAGTGGAGCCAGCGTCGATGAAATGATAAATCGTGCATCCCACCAAACTCTATTTTACTATGATGCATCAGAGTGGCAGCACAGGCTGGAGAGTTTGTGTAGAGTAGGAGCAGGAGTTTTGGGCACCACTGCATCGGAGGTAGTGTTCTTCATGTTCTGAGATCCCCGATGATTCTGATCAGCAACAGGTGTAGGACAGACCTCATGGTTATTAATAAACTTCATCATTTCTCATCACTAATCCACCCCCAGAGAGAAAAAAACTTAAGTATTTTTAACTTAATGTTGCCTTTGGATCACATTACAGCCAGTGGTGCACATGAAACAGTTTGACTTAAGAGAGGGCCACAGCACTGTGCCAACAATGTGCCAGGACTCTCTGATGCACGGGTACAATACATGGGCAATAACAAGTTCTGTCAACACTTTTTAAAGCATCTTCACACACAGGAAGTGGTGCTGCCAACACATATTCACATGGGATTTATGATAAATATTTGTTCATCACACAGCACCGTTGCTAAGACAGTAATCAAAGCAATACCATGGCTATTTCTTAATGCCCTGAAACATATTACCGCCCAGCCCTAGTGCATCTTTCCAGCTCATTTTTTCCTGCTTCATATGGTTAGAATCCACAGAATGGGCACAATGGTCAGGGAAGTGACGTTTTAGTGCAAGGGAGAGAGGAAGGGAGAAAGGGGCTGCAATCAGGAACAACTGTGTGTCTGTACGTGTTTGTGCAAACAATGGTGCACATCTAATTGGAGCAAAGGAGAGGGCCTGAGACACAAATTTAAGTATGCCACAGATCTCTGTTGATTTTTTTCTAAAGCACAAAATAAAAACCTAAAAAGTTAAAACACTTCTTTATAAAGTTATAATACAACTCTGACACTCCTCTAGATGAACAAAAATCAAGAGCATGGTCTTTTTGCCGCCCTTCCTGCCTCCTCTAAAACTCATTTCCATCATGCCTCTTTCATTTTCTAACTAAATGCAACATTTCACAAAGCCCTGAGATTAATGTGAAGAAATAAATAAATAAGTGGAAGCACTGAGAGTGACTGCTGATGCGAGAGGAGAGGGGATTCTCACAACCCACTGCCCCAGCTGTAAGAACATGCCTTATCAACATTTTCTCCCTGTAAAATGTCAATGGAATGCTTCACATTTAATCAACAAGGCTGCGCGTGCATCTGCTGTGAGCTGCATGATCTCCGTGCTTCACCATGCGAGACTCCCCTCTCCCACTCGCTTCGCATTCATCTCTGCTCTGCAGTGAACCTGAAACAAGGTTCACGGGCTCAAACTGTCTTCATAGAGAGTTCCCCTCACCTTATGACCTCTGTGACTCCTGCTTACTTCTCTCTCTGTTTTATCTCTGGTCTGCTCATAAAGGGGCTGTAAAGTATGCCATGCATACTACCTTTGAGGTAATCAGAGTGCAGCAGTTACAGCAGTGTGCAGGGCATCAGCTGCAAACGGCAGTTGTCCTGGAATTCACCTTTAATTCTGGTCACAAAGGACTGTATGCTAATTAACTATGTGTGTTTAATCATGATTAAAAATGTTGACACCCTAATCCTTACTCAAAAAAACTTTTACAAATGTGCAAACGAATTGACTTCCAGGTTTAAACACCATCTGCAGAACCCTGTTGCAGCTTCTCGCTGCTTAAAACCCTCTACTTGCTGAAATGATCCCAGACATATTTGAATGAATATCAAAAATGTGTGAATTCCTCAAAAATGCAGCAGCAGATGTGAATGCAAGCTCAAGAGCAAATTTGTATGTATGAAATCAGCACTGCAGCGGGATAAGCAACCAAGCAGAGCCCTTTAATTTCAACTTTCAGGAGGAGACATTTTCCCTCTCTCATGCCTAAAGAAAATGTGGCTGTTTCATCCCTTTTCAGGTGTTTGGTGAACATGGACAGGAGCCCAGACACGTCTGAGAGAGTATACAAATGCTTCTTTACTGACATTTTACTCTTTTGAACATCTTGTGTGGGTCCCTGTTGGCATTTAGAGACACATAGTTAATGTAGAGGTTGTATGCTTTCAGATGAGCTGTTACTCCTGAATTATAACTAGGGGCTAAATATGACTTGGCCCCAATGTCTGATTAGAAAGTGGTATAAAAAAAAAGCAGTTCCACACAGTGTGAGTACATAGGTGTCTCATACGAACAACATCATGGTCGCTCTGTGTCCTCAGGACAGGCCTTCTTATGTCACTGCATGCTCACTGTACGTGTGACTCTGTGTGTGGGCAGCTTGGGTTGAGGCAAACTTCAAGATCAATTTGCTTGTGTGCTAGGTGGCTCTGTACTGTAAGAGTGTGTATGTGCTGTATGCTTCTGGCCAACAGAGCTGTCATGCACTTGGTGAAAGGCTGCTGTGGCCAGTGCAAGCTTGCTGTATGTTTTCTTTAACTTGGAAATGCTGTAGTTTAACAGTAAAACATCAGTATTTTATTTGAAGAACCTCAAGGTTCAAGGTTCACATTACTATCCTCGTGAAGGGCAGCCAGCAGTCAAAGATACATCTAGACAAACAAAGTATGTAAAAAACAAATAAAAATAAGCTCAAGAGACAGTATGCAATTCAACAATAAACATACATTGTAAGAAATAACACAGGCACACAACTAATCATTCAAGCCTCTGAGGTGGGCACATGCGCCACCACATTTTTGCTACATTTTCGCTATGTTTTTATTAATATCTTTGTCATTTTATGTCATAGAAATGCGGTTCAAACACTTCCATGAATAGGATAAATGAATCTGTCAACTTGCTCTCATATATCTGGTTAAATCCTTTGCCTGTCAACTTTTGCCAACCTGTTGACACTCTGGAATCCCTAGGGCTCTCCCTATCACAGTTTTTTCAGGAAAGGTAAGGCAAGAGACTGAAAGAGAGGAGAGGATTAGACCTGTTGATCTCCAATGATGGTGGAGAAAAACCGATGTCATTATTCAGCCTCATTTATCTCAAATTTGAGATATTTGGTGAGAAAAAGAATAACAGACAACATTTTATAGAACCCCATCCAGTAATCACGTCTCTCCAATTCTTCAGCAGCTACAGTGGCTCCAAGTCAGCTACCGCATTGATTTTAAGATCCTGCTCCTGATCTTCAAAGCCATCCATAACCTCGCCCCTATATACCTTTCTAAACCTTTTTCACATCAGCACCCCCTCTTGCACTCTCAGGTCCACTTCGTCTCTCCACCACTTGACCATCATGGGCTCCAGAACTTTTAGTCGCTCTGCTTCCACTTTGGAACTCCCTCCCACCAGACATCCGTCATATTAACTCTCTCCTCATTTTTATATCCTGTCTTAAAACCCAACTTTTCAAACTGGCATATTCAGCCTGACTGATTTGAAAGGCACCTATAAATAAAATGCATTATTATTATTATTATTGTTATTATTATTATTATTATTAAAGGAGACATATTAGGAAAAAATCACTTTTTCAGGCTTTTCTAACACAAATATGTGCCCCTGGCCTGTCAACAATCCCAAATACCAGAAAAATCCATTTCTTCTCCCCCTCTCTTTTTCCACCTTTCAGAAAATGTGTGCTGAAACAAGCCGTTCTCAGATTTAGCTCCTGGTGACCTCACCAGGAGCGTAAGCACCCACCCCCAGGTTTGGTTGGCCCTCCCACACTTGGAGGAAAGTTCTGCCCTCCTGTACTGATCCTCTCATCTACCAGCTGAGATGCTGGATAGCTCAGTGGGTTATCCTGCTAACTATGGTCTGGGAGGTTGTGGTTCGAATCCCAGTCAAATGCAATAACCTTTGGATAAAAGTGTCTGTAGTATCAGGAGTACTGCATTCATTTCCTGAGAGGGGTGTGGTCAGGGGCGGAGTCAGACAGCTAATTACCATTTAAAGCCACAGACACAGAAACGGCTTGCTCTGAGAAGGGCTGAAATAGAGGGGGTTTTAGACGTACAAAAATCCTATACTGGAGTGTTTTTTCAGCATCAAACTTTACAGCCATGTTTTGGGGACCTCTGAGACCAATTTAAGCTTGTCTTAAAAATGGTATAATATGTCTCCTTTCACATTTATGCTCAAAAAACAAACCAAGAACCAAAAGAAAACATCCACGTGAGTGAAGGTGTGTTTTCACAAGAGATTCAAAGATTTTTAAAGATCGAATTCAAAATTCAGCATTTTGGCTAAATTAATTCATTATACAGTCCTCTGGGACAACAATGGGCCTGAGTATACATAAAGCTGAGACTGTTCTCAAAATTTTGATGTAACACACCTGGGTAATGTGTTATTTGCAAGTAACCTTAAAAAGCCAATGGCAGCAGGGACAGATGAGTTTTTCTACCCTTTATCGTCAGACTCTTCCTGCAGACATTCGTAGCGCTCCATCTCTGGACATTTTCAAAAAACGTCTCAAGCACCACCTGTTCACCACAGCCTACAGTATTCATTAAACCACCCCTTCCACTCATCCTACCCCTCACATAGTTTGTCCATGTCTATGTGTTCCTGTAAAGCATCCTTGGGTTTCTTGAAAGGTGCTATATAAATTCAAGATATTATTATTATTATTATTATTAAAGCTTGATGCTGAAACATGCCAAGGTGTGTTTTTAAGGTCAATTTGTGACCAAGAGAGTGCCTTGAAGTTTTTTTCTTGCTTATTCATCCACTCCATGTATAGTTTTGTAGAAACACAAAACTTTGTTAACTCAGTTTCACATGCATCATGGGTCGAACCAGGCGGGTGCAAGCCTTCAGGCGCTGCTGTACTTGGAATCAGGTCCACATAAATGTCAGGAAACTCAATTTATGGCCATATAACAACATCAACTGTCCACTGTGACTTTAGTAAATGGTATGGATGTCTTCTGAGTCCAAATATCCCTAATTTAAGATGACTTTAGTCTGTTTTGCGTCCATTTTCATCAATTCCTCACTGAGAAGACAGCCATGTTTCAGAATGTTTTGCAACTCTGTCCAACAGTCAGTGCACACCCTCCATTGCTAAAAACACATTTAAGAGGTTTTTTACTGCTTTTAAAGTGTCCTTAAAGCATTTGAATCCTAATCTATTTGAAAACCAGGCTGTAGATATTTAGCAGATATTATTCCCTTTAATCTCAAAGATGCATACAGCAACAATGCATAGCAGTGATTCTCAGGGTGGGGCAGAACTGTTGCAAATCCCCTCCAAAACACAACACTTAGGTATAAAAACAGACGCTCTGTCCAGCAGGAGGGGCTGCAGCAGAAGCTACAGCACCCTTTCACCCACTAATGAGTGTTGTCAGTAAGAGGGTGCTAGCGAGAGGAAGGTCATGTGGTTGCCAGCAGAATTATGTCCAGGTCAGAGGTGCACTATATGGAGCTAACCCTTATTAGAGCACCTTTTCCCTCAGCTGTGGCTGCTACTTCACACACACACACACACACACACACAGACACAACACCACATCCACTAGAGGAGGTGAGCAAGCATGGGCCCCTTGTTAGCACATACAATAATAATGTACTGCTGCATGGTCATGCATGATGTAATGGCCATTAAACACAATGTCCTCCCTCTTTGGTGACTCAACGCAAGAGCCATCACCGTTAAACATCATGGGCTTCAAATCTCAGGGATTTCTCCATAGTACTGAATGCATGTGACTTAATATGACTTAACACTAGAAATCACACCCAGTTTGAGCCATCTGGACTGTTTGGTTGTAGCCATGATATTTCATTGACAAAAATCAGAAACAGAGCTATCAGCAGAGTGTGATTCAAGCATCAAGTTTTAGGAATAATTGTTAAAAACCTCAGTTTAACAGTGAAAAACCTTTGTTCTTCTCTTCTGTTCACTGTGATTGGAGTTATATTAAGAAACAGTTCTCGACTTACGATGTGAAGCTTCAAGAAGTCTCCGAGACCAGAGGAGCTATCCACCCTCACCAGGACAGCATCCTTCAGGTGTGTGCTGAAGCCGATGGCTAGCCGGTCTGCCCTCGTGCTGGGACGGTCGTTCGGCGGCCACGTGTACGTGATCAGTCCACCATCTCGCCCAAATATGTATGTTGTTCCCGCTAGAGACAAAACAAAAGGAGAGAGGAAAGAGGAGGCATTAATAGTGTATTCTCCCTGTACAACTGTGAACCAGAAATGAACTGACGGCAAACAGACATTATTAAGACAGCAGAGCCAACAGTGATGACACAGTAACAGAGCGCTGATAAAGCAGTGTTAATGATTCCATCTGCCATCAACATTTGCCAAAACCCCCCTTTATTTTACTGCTTTGGTTCTGTTAATATGATATGATATGACACAAAGCCATACCATACCGTCACATACAATACAATACCAAATAGCGGCAGGGCCATATTTACATTGTGTAGCATCCCCTCGTCTTTTAACAACTGTCTCCAAACATTTGAGAAGTGAGGAGACCAGCTGCTGGAGTTTTGGGGGAGTAACGTTGTCCCATTCTTGTCCTAGTGGGATTCTGCAACAGTCCTGGATCTTTACTGGATAGTTCTTTCATGATGTTTTAAATGTTTTCTATTGGTGAAAGGTCTGGACTGCAAGCTGGCCAATTCAGCACCTGGAATCTTCTACTGTGAAGCCATGGTGTTGTGATCGATGCAGAATGTAGTTTAGCATTGCCTTGCTCAAACAGTCAAGGTCTTCCCTGACATCATCTGGATGGGAGCGTATGTTGCTCTGCAACCTCTATCTAGTTTTCAACATTGATAGTGCCTTTCCAGATGTGTAAGCTGCCCACGCTATAGGCACTAATGCAACCCCATAACATCAGAGATGCAGGCCTTTGAACTGTGCGCTCACAACAAGCTGGATGGTCCCGCTCCTCTTTAGTACGCTAGACACAATGTCCTTGGTTTCCAAAAAGAGTTGAATTTGGATTCAACTCTAGATTAAATGAACTTCGGCACAGAGAAGATGCCGGTGTTTCTGGACTGTTCACTTATGGCTTTTCTTTGCATGATACAGCTTTAACTTGCATGTGTGGATGGCACGGCCTATTGTGTTGGCAGACAATGATTTCTGAGCCCACTGCACTGATTTGAAAAAAGCACAGAATCAGGCCTGTTTTTAATTCAGTGCTGCCTGTTACTAATACTGACCTTAAGCCTGTCCCTTGCACACAGAGATTTCTCTAGATTCTCTGAATCTTTTGATGATATTATGTACTGAAGAAGAAGGGGATATTTAAAGTTTTCACAACTTTAAGTTGAGCATTTTTCTGAAATTGTCATGATTTTTAGAGGCAGTTCTTTGTAGATTGATGAACCTCCGTACATCTTGACTTCTGAGACTCCACCTCTCTAAAATGCCTGTATTGTACCCAGTCATGTTACTGACATGTTGCCAATTATCTTTTACTCACTGTTCCAGCATTTTGTTGCCCTGTCCCTCCTATTTTGCAGAAGTGGAAAAGTACTAAACTATTGTACTCAAGTAAAAGTAAAGTTACTTTGGATCAAATTTACTTAAGTAGAAGTAAAAGATGTAATCTTAATATCTACTTAAGTAAAAGTAAAAAGTAAGCCATTTAAAATGTACTCAAAGTACTGAGAAGTCAAACTTCTGGTCATTTCTTGTTAGCAGAAAGCTATACGTTTTGGCTTTTAGTGTAAATATTTTTTACTCAGTACTTGAAGCTTTTAAATGTAGTGAAGTACAGTAGTTCCCTCAAAATGTACTTAAGTAAAACTACAAGTAGTAAACTGAAAAGTATTTAAAGTATACAAAATAGCCAATCAATTACAGTAACTTGAGTAAATGTAATTAGTTACTTTCCAACCCCTGTTTTCACCTCTGCCAAGGAGGTTATGTGATCGGGTGGGTTTGTTCGTTTGTTAGTTTGTTAGCAACATAACTCAAAAAGTTATGTACAGATTTTCATGATTTTTCAGGAAATGTCAGAAATTGCATAAGGAAGAACTGATTTGATTTTGGGACTGATCTGGATCACCATCTGGATCCAGGAAATTTTTTAAAGGATTCTTTACTATTGGGAGATAGGGCTATTGGCGGAGGTCTGTGCTGTTACCACTTTACACCAGGAGATGGCGGACATGAGTAACTTCAATCCCAGCAGCATTTTTTGGTGTGTTTCTATTCAAAGTTTTGGACTTTATAGAGTTGGAAAAACGCACGCCGGGTCGAGGAGACGAGCTGGAGTGTAACAGGGAGAAAGACAGCAAATTGTAGCGAGAATACTCACAATGCTGGGAGGAACAGAGGAATATTCACCCTCTGCCATGACTTTCAATCGTCCGGTGAGACCATGGGTGCTTCCGCCATGACAGTCCAAACGTAGCAAAGCCAATGCTTTGCCTCACCGTTTCTCCACCCCACCGGGGAGTGAGTAATTGGCAAATTAGACTTTGGGAGTGATCCGGATCACCGTCTGGATCCAGAAATGTTTTTAAAGGATTCTTCACTATTGGGAGATAGGGCTAATGGCGGAGGTCTGCACTCTCTGAGTGCTTTTCTAGATTTTTTTTTTTTTATGTGTTTCTGCAATCCAATTCAAAGTGGGTTTTTTTTAATGGTAAAATAAGTTTTAACTTCTGATACGCTGTTTATGTTTTATTGTGAATAAAATATGGGTTTATGGGATTTTCAAGTCATTGAATTCTATGTTTACTTGCATTTTACACAGCACCCCAACTTTTTTTAGACTGGGGTTGTATTTTGGCTTGTCTGCACTGGACTAGACTTGTGCATTACTGGAGCTTATTACTAAAAGGGTGGCCATGAGAGACCTAATGTGCTCCTGTTATTAGAGGTGTGCTAATGCCAAAAGAGAACGTTTAAACCTGGGTTAGAGTACATGACCACTACACTGAATAATGTCTTTGTAAAGCACCGAGAAACATACTGTATCACTCTTGAACAGCTCTCAGCCCCGTCTGAGGGCTTAAGTACACTCGCGTCAGTTCATGAGAAGAGGGAATTTCTGCAGAAATGAAGGAGGCAGGTACTGGTGCCACTTTTCTCATAATGCAGCACTATTACTCAGTTTAACTGCCACTGATGCTTCATCTCCAGAGGGAAGAGATTCAACTGAATGTTAGCGGCTGTGTCAACGCTTCCCAGGTTACCAGCACGCCCTTCCCTGCTCTCGTGCTTCATTAGCAGCCTCAAAGGCAGCCTCAGCTGGAAGCGTTATTGACTGAATGGTCCAGTTCTGCCCTTCTCATGACCTCAAAACTGACTCTTTCCTGTCTCGCTGCATTACCTCGTTGTCTTTAGCAGCCCTGTGAAAGGTTCGAACATGACCTGCTGGAGAGAAGAGCGCTTCTAATTACCTAGCTATTCAGCGAGAAAGAGCCGCGCAGCGTTACGCCGGTGACCGAGTCAAATTGACGGTTTGAAATAAGGCTCCCTTGACAAATAAAGGAAGCGCTTTATTAAAATAAGGACAATTTATTCATGTATGGAGCAACAATCTCAGAGTTTGATGCTAGCCAGCCAACCAGAGCTGTCAGAGTTGTCTCAATCAAATAAGCGCCTATTTCTTCCCAATTAGAAACCTTCATTAGGATAGTGTTTCAATTCATTTCTGCCAAGACACAGAAAAGTACAGGCGTGGAAGAAAAGTACATGTGCTATTGTGCATGAGTGAGTATGTGATTGGGAAATAAATGCCTGGGAGAAAGGCTGAAAATGAATGCAGCTGTCAGATTAGCATAAAAACAGCTATCTTCATGAAAAATTAGACGGGGAGCTCTGCTGCTGTGTATACATGTGAGTGTGAGACGGAGAGACACAGATAGACAGAGAGAGAGAGGGAGTTAATATTCCTAGGAGCAGGGAGTTAAACAGCCTTAGCCTGAACAATAGATTATAAATCATTTTGACTGTAATTCCAATATTTTCTTGTAAACCAGTTCACAAGGATATAAAACTATCGATATATTTTGCATTTATTTATTTATTTCTGTTGTTTTCCTTCCCTCTGGCTCCTCTTCTCAGCGGAGTGATTAAAGTGCGTCACTCTCCTCTCAAATTCCTTTTCCAATTCCAGCCCCTCATTCCAGCCAATACACACTGTCAACCATTAGCTAAAAAGAATTGCATCATTAATTAGCGATAATGTGATTAACAAACGATGTTGGGACACACGGATCTGTGGTGGGATTTATTGTTTTCATAAAACATAACTCGCATTTGTAAAATGAAATAACGCTGTTAGTGCTCTTGTTCGACTAATGGATAAAGCGTTGATGACTTCTACAAAGGAAAAGACATTATGGTGTAATATATTTGCGAGGCGGGCGTCATTTCTTTTTCATGAAGTCTGGCGGCTACAGCTGAAAAGCCTCCGTGTTCCATTAATGCATATCTGATGCCGGCCCCTTCACACAGCGATCTTCAATTCATGTAGCTCTTGCCGGACTGTTGTCACTGTCACCGAGTTTTCGCCTCGAGCCTCCAAACACTTGCTCCGTACTCCGGCTTATTATAATTAAGCTCTTTTAAACCATGTCAGTGTTGGAACTGGCTGGACCCTTAAGCGCCCATTCCCCCCTCTGTCTATTCATATGATTTGACACCCACTTTCTCCCTCTGACAGCTTATTTACTTCTGGTGACCTCCACAAAAAACAGTAAAGTATAAGGATGGCTCATTTCATCCGAGTGCTGGCAGATCTGGCTTGTGCCGCCCTTAAGCTAAATGGATAAACAGCAGAGGCCGCCATGTCAAAGCAACAAAGGTCGACTAAACTCAGTGACGTGCAGATTACATAAATGCTTCAGAAGAGAATCAGACAGAGCAGATAATGACGCTAAAGTGGTTCTCAACCAGTCTGACCTCAAAATACACCACTACCTTCTTCGTGACAAGACGCCTAACAAATGCTATCACAAGAAAAAAATAAATGTATGGATGTACGGTATAGAATATCATGTAAAAGTTATTTTTTTCCTTTGATTTACTTCAGAAAGTTTAACTAGATTGATCTCATACAAAGTGAAATATTTCGAGACTTGTTTGTTTTAATTTTTATGATTACAGCTCACAAAAATCAAGAATCCACCAGCTCAAAATATTAGAATTTTGTGGAGAAGTCCAAATTGCAAAGGTTTCCTGAGCCTTCAATCACACATTCTGGTTCAGTACAAACAACTGTAATCATGGGGAAGACTGCTGACCTGACTGTTGTCCAGAGGACAATCTGTGACACCCTCCACCTCGGGGGTAAGCCACAGAAGGTTACTGCTGAAAGGACAGGCTGTTCTCAGAGGCTGTATCAAAGCAGATTCAAGAACAAAGTCTCAAAGTCTTGTTTTCAGAAGAAAGTTTTCACAGTCAGTGATGGTTTGAGGTGTCGTGTCATCTGCTGCTGTTGGTCCACTGTGCTTTATCCAAACCAAAGTCAACGATCTCAGCCATTTACCAGGAGATTTTAGACTTTCATGCTTCCATCTGCAGAGAAGCTTTATGGAGATACTGATTTCCTTTCCCAGCAGGACTTGGCCCTTGCCAACAGGGAAGCTAAAACCACCAGAAACTGGTTTTCTGACCATGGTTTTACTGTGTTTTGATGACCAACTGACTGGTCTAACCTGAACCTCATAGATAATCTCTGAGGAAATGTTAAGAGGAAGATGAGAGACACCAGACTCAACAATACAGACGAGCTGAAGGCTGCTATCAGAGCAACCTGGGCTTAATAACACCCTAGCAGTGCCACAAACTGATTGGCTCCTGCCGCATAGATGAAGTAATTTGTGCAAAAGGAGCTCCAACCAATTATTAAGTGCACCGATAAACATAATTATCTGGACAATCAGCGTTTCTTATTTATAAATCTGTTTTTGGACTGAGGTTTTGTTTAATATTTTGAGATAGTGGATTCTTGATTTTCATGAGTTAATTAATTATATTCAAAGAAAAATAGCCTTGAAATATTTCACTATAGAAGATTTATATAAAGTATATGGAAGTTTCACTTCTTGAATTAAATAACAGGAGAGAAAAAAACAACTTTATAACATTCAAAATGTTTTAGACACCACTGTATATTTCCATAGGCTGACTGCACATAGAGCCTAAAATTGGGCCAAAAATCCTCCAGCCTTAGGATTTCTGTACATCTGATCACCATAATTGAGATCTTTGAGGAGGGCAGAGTTAATGAAAAATATGTATTATAATGAGATAAGTGGAAGATCAAGTGCATGGAGGTACTGTATGTCTACTTAGGGTTTCTATTTAAGAAAAAAACATACATTTACTTTCAATGGAAAAATAAAAAATTAGAATGTCTATACACTTTTTGCTTTGGCTTTTTGCCACATTTTTTTCTAACTGCACAATCATGCCTCAGCATGCAAAGACATTTTGGGCAATGCTATACTTGGAATAGAAAAAGACCTTCCCTACAAAAACATGGTTTAAGGCAGTGGTTCTCAACTGGTGGATCAGGACCTAAAAGTGGGTCGCAAAGTGCTTTCAAGTGGGTCGCTAATGTGTCCCAGGGGAAAAAAAGTGACAAAAACTCAATTTTTTGTTAGGTTTTCCTGTGATTCAGAGTAAAATTCAGTATTTTACTCACGATTTCTACCTATTTATCTCAATTTTGTTGGGATATAAAGCTGGTTTATCCAACATAACAAGGATTTCCAAACTTTCATGCTATCTTGGGAAAATGGAGTAAAATATGTATGCAAATTTTTCTGTAATCAACATGTTTTTCTAACGTGCTTGTTTTGTCCTGTCCCTTTGTTCAATACATTTTCTATTTAGATTCTAAATATCAACATTTTTTGGAGTGTTCTTTTGTCCTCATGGTGTAATGGTAGCCATGAATACTGACTAATTAACATTCATGAAATAACTGTCAATTTCTTTTTTATTTGGGTCGTGATTTCTCTTAAGGAGGAGGTGGTGAGTCCTGATGCCTGACCAGTTGAGAACCACTGGTTTAAGGAGTTCAGTGTGGAAGAATGACTGGTCTGCACAGAGCCCTGACTTCAGCCCAGCGGAGCACCATTGGGGGAGACTGCAAGCCTGGACTTCTTGTCCAACATCAGTACCTAACTTTATAAATGCTCTACAGTATGAATGGGCACACATTGTTATGGAAACACTCCAAAATCTTATGGAAAGTCTTCCAAGAAGAATGGAGGCTATTAAAGCTGCAAAAGGGGACAACTCCATAGTAAAGTGCATGCATTTTAATACAATGCCTGGTGTCCAAATACTTTTGCCTAAATAGTGTATTTTAAGAAGTTAATGTAATCATTGGAATGTCAGCTTTGTTATCCCAAGGAGAGGAGATAAATAATTTTTGGCGAAACAGAGCAAAATAAAATGCATGCATGTCCATCAGCTTGGTGCTTCTTTACCTCACTGATGTTTTGTCACATCTTTTCTCCATGCACACATTAACAACCCACTAAAAAGACCTCCACAGCCCACACTGGGGTCCCAACCTGCCACTTTAGAACCACTGAAATCTATACTGGCCTGTGCTGCAAAAACTCCTTAAGGGACTGTTAGGATTAAGAAACACGGAGAAACACGACTAATGCACACCTACACAGCAGCGCAGTGGCATGAAATCAGCCGACACGTGCCTGTGTAACTCCAGTGGTGGGAGTAATTATGCACAGGCTCCATATTTGTTATTTCTGTGCCCTCCTGGGACACTGGGCCCTGATATGGATCTGTTGTAGTCATTAGATACAGTAGTGTCCTGGAAATACTCTCCTCTTTAGTTTGACAAGACTTTCAGTTTATTCCCTCCTCAGCCACAGTTTAATAAAACACAAATGAAAGGACGAGATGTTGGAGGTAATGAGGGGAGTTTTTGAGAAAGTGCTCAGAGGTGGAGAGCTAAACAATACAAGCAAACAGAATGTAATTAAGATGCTCTTGCTGCACGTATCCCCTCATGCATTTTTATCTCTTATATTCATACACATCTCCCCAGAGAGGTCACGGCGCAGGAGGAGGTGCTGCATTTCAAACACGTTTTGGGAGGTCTCACTCAAGGCGACTGTGGATGATCAGACCTCCGGCATGAACTCCTCAACTACAAGCCCCCCTCCGCTGAAGGATAATGAATTAATCTGTCCTCGTGTTGGACTACATTGCAAAGCAGGCTGCTCTCCGCTGTGTCACTTAACATCAAAGAAGATAAACATTGGCAGATCAAACACTCTGCTTTCATTAAAAATGTAGCACCATCCCAGGAGCTCCCCCTGCGTTCGGCCAAAGAGGTGTGTGGGATAGGCGGCTGCAGGATAGCAAACACGGCCTGTGTGTTATAGAGCCCTCTTGGCACTGACTTCACAATGTCTCAATCTGTTTCTGCTGGAATGGAGCAGGAGCGTATATAGCAAACTGGCCCCTGAGCTCTGAATGTTAAATAAACTGCTCGGTGTCATATGAAGAGGCGGGAAGGTGTGAGTAAAGGAAAGAGCGCTGGCTCCGTGCCCCGGTGAAGCACTCGTAGGGTGGTGAGAATACACAAACCGGGCTGTGCGTGCTGGACAGCTGAGGTCACGCCTCGCATCCCAGACTGTCTTTCCTCTGACCTCCAGCACAGCCGTCATAACGAGCTTCATATTACCACCTCTGCCGAGAAACTGGGGAGGAATCCAATCATAATTACATAGTTGTGATGGAAATATGAAAAGGGGAGATGACGTTATAGATTTGCTCTCTGTCAGCACCTCGCACTTGTGTTTCTCTCTTTTTGCTGCCAAGGATTCCCGTAATGACTGCGGTGCAAAAATAGACTGCACCAGATGTGGCATGTAGCATTTGATCATTTCCTCGAATCTTACAAACAAGAGTTTTAACTAGGTTAAACCCTTATATGCCTGTAAACTTTATACATCTTATATAAACAGCAGATTCCCTGGTCTGTGCAGCTTTACAAAGGAAATCAGCCTAATGAGGACAACATCCATGAAGTCAGCCAAGCACTCGAACTTATCCTAAACTAACATTACCATAAACAGCATGCTGTTCATATGGAAGATATTTTTAAAAAAAACACATCAAAGTCGACATTGCTTGGGTTTATATTTGGCGTGTACGCCCTCCTGGGAGGAGAACAATTAAAAGAAGCTTAATGATGTTTATTGGATTACTATTTCTGTTCCCGGAGAAATCATTAACACAATTTATGAGGACACTATTAGCCAATCAAACACTATTGGTATGTGGTAAAGGAGCTATCGCTGATCAATGCTGCTGAGGATTTAGAGCCAGGAGGTAAATAGAGAGGCAACATGATCAATTTTACTTCTCTTCTCCACTGACCTATCACTGCAACTAGATTCTACAGTTCTGAACAACGTATAGAATTTTTGCACTGAAATTAATTATAGCTTTTTAGTCAAGTGATGACAACATCCTTTATCAACGGTTCTGTTCATAACTTTCATGGACAGAATTTCTAGGTGCAGCCAGGGCGTTGAGGGGGTCCTGTTTGGTGGCCTCACGATTAGGTATCTGCTTAATGTGGGTGATGTGGTTCTGTTGGCTTCATCAGGCCGTGACCTACAGCTCTCACTGGAACGGCTCGCAACCGAGTGTGAAGCGGCTGGGATGAGAATTAGCACCTCCAAATCTGAGGCCATGGTCCTCAGTCGGAAAAGAGTGGAATGCGCTCTCCAGGTTGGGAATGAGATCCTGCCCCAAGTGGAGGAGTTCAAGTATCTCAGGGACTTGTTCAAGAGTGAGGGAAAAATGAAACAGGAGATTGACAGGCGGGTCAGTGCGGCGTCGGCAGTGATGCGGTCTCTGCATCGGTCTTGTTGTGGTGAAGAAAGAGCTGAGTCGAAAGGCAAAGCTCTCAATATACCAGTTGATCTACGTTCCAGGGTCAAGAGCTGTGGGTTGTGACTAAAAAAACGAGATCATGGATACAGGCTGCTGAAATGAGTTTCCTCCACAGGGTGGCTGGGCTCTTCCTTAGAGACAGGGTGAGAAGCTCCAAGAGTGATTTGGAGTAGAGCCACTGCTCCGTCGTGTTGAGAGGAGCCAGATGGGGTGGCTCTGGCATCCGGTCCGGATGCCTCCTGGACGCCTCCCTGGTGAGGTGTTCTGGGCAGGTCCCACTGAGAGGAGGCCCGGGGGAAGACCAAGAACATGCTGGAGAGACTATATCACTCGGCTGTCCTGGGAACGCCTTGGGATCCCCAGGAAGAGCAGGACGGAGTGGCCAGGGATAGGGAAGTCTGGGCTTCCCTGCTTAGGCTGCTGCCCCCGTGACCCCACCTCAGATAAGCGGAAGGAGAAGGATGGATGGATGACAAAACCTTAAATATTTCCAGTGGTTTTCAGTGTAATGTCCTTAATTCCTTTGCACAGCATTCAGGAGCAGATCCACAGGCAAATAAAGATCTACGGCGCACATGCAAACTAATGCTGAGTGCACACAAACTGCTCAGCCGAGCAAATAGCGCCGTATCGCATTTGCATGCATTTAAATGAAGTAATATTTCAAAATTGCTCCCCTCATATGCATATAAGCCTCAGTACTAATAGCAACTGGTTCACAAAGACCAGCCCTAAATGCAACAGGCAGTGAAAGTGTTGCAATTTAACAACAAATGACACCAGGTATTAAATCAGAGCTGACTCTTTCTGCCCCTCTTTTCTTCTCAGTTCTCCTCTCTGTAATTAAGTCAGTGCTCCCTGTGTATCCTAAGATTAACTTTTAATCAACAGTAATAGGCCATGGAACCAGCAGGAACCAGGCATGAGGCACTTTAGAATAAAACATGTTAAAAAAAAATTAAACAGGTTATTATTCAAATATTTCATGCTCTGCTGCCATGTGTGCCTCCCATCTTCTATCAGAATGCAGTATTATATTGTTTAAAAACATACCCTGTGAGCTGAAGTATTCAAGGAATAGTGGTGTGGGCAGCATTCCCTGAAATCAGATACTTTAAATGGCCCAGGAGATGCCCCTTTATGGCAAGGAAGTTCTCCTACATGTGATGCAGTTTTGGTCCTCTCTACTACAGCTGTTTATCTCTAAATGTTAATGCTTTTTATAGTTAAGTAAAACTAAATAACTAAAACTAAAGTTCTAAATTTATTTTAGTTAATTGAAACTAAATAAATACTAAGCTTTACCTAAAAAAGAAAACTAAAACTGTATAGTGCACTTACAAAACTAACTAAAATGAAATAAAAATAGAGATGAAGTATCCTTAGTTTTAGTCTTTGACAAAACCATACTGACTGGCACTTGCACACAAGTCTGGGGAGTGTAAAATTGGCTGATTTGATTGGTTAAGACTTCACACAGTGGTAGTTTTATGTCTGGATGTATTCAAACATCATCTTTAAATAAAACAATGATAAGCGAAGAGCAGTCTGTATGAATATGTTTGTAAAAATGTATGATGTTCACTCAGCCCTGACATGTATCCAAAAAAAAACTAAAACTGACACTAAAACTAATAAAATCTATACGAAACATTTTTTGCAAAATAAAAACTAAACTAACAAACCACAGTTAAAACTAATTAAAATGAAACTGAAACTGAACATAGAAAGGGAGAACTAAATAAAAATTAAAACTAATTAAAAATCAAAAACTATTATATCCTTGGTGCACACACTGCATGTTTGGCACATTGAGACGTTTTGTTTTCAGCACAAAAATAGTCCAATTTATCAAATCATGCTGCCAGACAGCGCAGGAGCAGCATAGGCAGATGTTTGTCTTGTATTTGAGTTGTTTTATTTGATTATTCCTCTGAAAAAGGGAGAAAGTGAGAACTCTAGCATTGCTTCCATCCTGGGGCTGTTTTCAGTACGACCAGTAAGTGCCTTTCTCAGAGCATTTCTCCTTCTCCCTCATTATGAGAAATTTATGAATGAATGCAAAACGCTGGTTTTCTCTTTAGTAAATGATCCTTATGAGGGACGGTTTTTATTCAACACAGTTCTCCATTCAAAATGAAAAATCAACATAAGAGATGAGTGGAGATGGGCAGCGTTGGTCTGTAACCATGACCTGTGTGAATGAGAATCTACAAGAGGGCTTGTCATATTGATTTATTGCTTTGGTTGAAAGCCCCCTGGTGGCAGAATTTTCCATACTGTGCATTTAAATCCATAAAGACAATCTTTTCCTTCACTGACACTGATTGTATTTTCTCACCAGAAAGGGGCAGGGCCACATCGTTTGGGCAAAGTACCCTGATGGATCGCTCCTATAAATGGACAGAGGAGTGCCACACAGCATGTCAGACAGAAACCAATTAATTTTGCTTTACTTGCTTTTATGAGCATGGGAAGCTTAAACTATAATCAAAACTGAAACATAGATAAATAGCCAGAACTTGTGTCTCAACACTTCCCCCAACCCTTTAACCCATTTATCTGTCTAATCTAATACAGATATAGGGTCTGATTTTTAAGTGTTTAAAGGAATGAATCAGCATCAATTTAAGAAAACACAAAAAAAGATTTGATTATTTACAAGTGTGAAGAAAAAGTGCTATTTTTCAATGTTAGCCAACCATGTTCTTTTATTTTTTGCACTATTTATGTCAGCCAAAAATGGTTGGACAAAAAGATTTCATCTCCCAGCTTTGATGTCAATGACATCCTCACATTTATTCTTTCACTCCTGTGTTTGCTGGTGACTGACTGTGGAGGATATGAAAGAAAATCTGTTGCTGGGATTACACAATCACTCCAAGATGTTTCAAGTGAGCGTGGATCACTGAGAGACAACATTCAGACGGCGGAGCATGCTGCAACCAAGGACGGAGAATGTTGAGCAGTTTTCATGTAGGTGAAGCTTCTCAGTCATTCGGGTCATGGTGATTCCAGCAGCTGGGCTTCAAGCCTTGAATTTTTATGTACCGATAATGCCTGCCTTTGTGTCCTATAGCTCCTGATGCAAAAATATATGGTCTTTTACTGAGCTTTATTTGTGTTCAGCTGCATATGTGGCTTTTGTAACCACTCATTTAAGACCATTTAATTCTGATTTATCCAGTGCTGCTGCTGTAAACATTAAAGCTATTGTCTTTAAACCAGACAGTGTTTTCTTGGAAAGACTGTGAGGATTTTTTGGCTTTTATTTTGGCGAGGTTATATTGCTGCAAAGGTTTACTGTGCCTGCTTGGTTTTCTAGCGACATAGTGTGAACTTTACCAATCCCACGTACAGAGAGAGAGAATCACCAGGGATTTCTTCCTGTCTCGCTCACCTTCTGAGTCCACGTCAAAGGTTTGTGCTGCACTGCAGTCGTGCTCTGTGCTACTTTCATGCCGTTACCGAGTCATGTGTGCATGTACAGATCCTACTCATAAGCGTACAACCTTTTTGTAGATATGTAGGCCAATTTGACTTTGATGTAATTCCCTGAAGCAGGGAAAAAAAGGCTTTTTTTCCCGTTCCAAGTATATTCACATGTGGCTGCAGAATGAATGAGGAGCAGGTTGGTGGATGCACCTTTGCAGTGAGCAGTCTTGTCCCTGTAGTTTGTCGCTGGCTGTGTTTGGCTCTTTAGTTAATGTCACTGAAGTATTTCTTTCATTTGGGGCTGAATCTCTGAGCACCAGAGCAGCACCGGAGCCTAATATGTTATCTCCTCCCAGGCTAATTGAATTTAAAGTGCGATACATTTGCTCGTGGCAGTTCTGCACCTTTAGCACAAGGACACGAGCGTTCTCATGAGGGAGTTTTTCACTCGTCTGTTCTGCTCTCTGTTGTTCATCAGAGTTGTCAGAGCACGCTGCTCTGACTGGTGATGAAAACCACATCGACTGATAATTTATTCCACAAGTCTGCCAACAACACCACATATGCACTGTGAACTTCTGGTCACGACGAAAGTCGATTCCACACCCTACGCCACGGGTCCTGTTCTGTCTTATACAGCCTGGAGTACTCAATTCAAGGCTTTTGGGTTAATTGGGTCAACTGCAGATGGGAATATTTAAATTATTTAAATGAATATGTCACAAGATGTTATATCAAAGTGAATTAAGCTCATGTTTTAGCTCAAAGGGAGCAATTTTAGAAGAGTTTGTCACAAGCTTGTAACTTATGCTAATCTCTCCGACCATCAAGTAAAGCTACATATTGCTTTGTTTAACCTTTGCCTGATAAAAACCCATTTTAGAGCTCTGTCCTGACTTTCCTCCCGCAGACATTTTAATGATTCACATGGTGGGTTTTTAGTGCTTTAAGGAAAAGCGCCTCACAGTGTAAGGTGACGGTTTATTGTGAGAGTAGGAGGCATTACAAAGCAAATGAGGAATGCTGTTTTAGTGCTTCTCCAACAAAAAATCTCTTTAGTCTAATTGTTAATTGAGTTTACAGCCTTTCTCTTGACTAAGTCATTAAAAACGACTCTCTAAAAAGGGAAAAAGAAGTTTCACAACAATTATTTTAATGGTGTTCTTTTATAATTTCCATGATCATTTTCACAGAAGAACAGATGCCAGCAGGAAAAACAGACCTTCTAGTTAGATGTGACTTCTGTGGCTGTGATGGTTTGACGTGTGAGGTGATTAATTGCCTGTCACCTTTGACTGGCAGCCTCTCTATGCCGGAATAATTAAGTGCAGGGACAAAGAGTCACTCAGAAAATAAGAGCTGAGAGCAACTGCTGTGGCAGCAAGGTAAAATAAAGCACGATAAGGCAGGGCTGGATGATATGGACCAAAAATCTGAATGTTTTAGCTGAATGGCAACACATCATATACACTGTACTAACAAAGCATTTAGATGCCTGACTATTACACCAACAGGGACTGTTTGCAGCTATAACAGCCTCAAGTGTTTTTTTGGGGAATGTGTGCCCATCCATTCTGTAGATCATCTTTGAGATCAGGCACTGATGATGGATGAGAAGGCCTGGCTCACAATCTCTGTTCCAGTTCATCCCAAAGGTGCTCAATGGGGTTGATGTCAGGGATCTGTGCAGGCCAGTCAAGTTCTTCCACAATGAACACATCAAACTGTTTTTAGTTCTTGCTTTGTGCACTGGGGCACAGTTACACTGGGTTGAAAAGGGCCTTCCCAAACTGTTGCCACAAAGTTGGAAGCAAAGCATTGCCCAAAATGTCTTGGTATGCTGGAGCATTGAGACTGGCCTTCGATGGAGATAAGCGGCCTAGCTCAAACCCTAAAAACAGCCCTGTACCGTTACCTGTCGTCCACCAAACTTCATATTTGGCACAATGCAGCCAGGCAGGTGATGTTCTTCCAGCATCCACCAAACCCAGACTCATCCATCTGACTGCCAAAAAGAGAAGTGTGATTTGTCACTCCACAGATACATTTCCACTGCTCCATAGTCCAGTGTCAGTGTGCTTTACACAACCCCATTAAACACTTGAGCATTGGACTTGGTGATGTGAGGCTTGCATGCAGCTGCTCGGCCATGGTAACCCATTCTAAAAATCTCCAGCTGCATGGAAGGATGGATAAATGGAAGGAAGGAAGGAAGGAAGGAAGGACGGAAGGATAGATAGATAGATAGATAGATAGACAGATAGATAGATAGATAGATAGATAGATAGATAGATAGATAGATAGATAGAACAATATAGACATAAGTATGTATGTATGTATGTACAGCTAGTTTAGTGAGGGACAAATGAGGAATTAATAACTAGACAACCAATAGTTAGCATGTGGATGATGAGTAAATGACCATCACATCTATTAGGTACTCAGTGAGTTCTTAATAGATCATGACTGAATTAATACACTTATTATAGAATGAATGATGACTTAACAGCTGGTTAACCATGGGTTAATAATAATAATGAATAATAACCAACTCAAATCAAATGAAGTAACATGTTTATTTTGGTGGTTCCACAATGGTGACGCTTTACTTAATCAATCTTGCTTAATCGTGCCCCGTTCCCTGGTTAACTAGCAGCTAGTTGCTCCAGCGTTGTAACTATGCCATTATTTGTGCGCCTTAGAGTGCTACTGCTGCTGTTGTTATCAGGAGATAGTAGTTAAAGCACATCAGCCTGTGGTTGTCTGTCCCCTGTGTGGGCTACAAATGAAGAAAAGTGAGCCACACAATGAGAACAGGAAAGCGAGGTATGGTGGATGCAGCGAGATCCCTGTGGCCATACCCCCTCCCTCCAACCCCCTCCCCAGCACAATCTCTATTTCTATATCTGCTCATTGTTCCATTGCAGTACAGCGAGGTTCTTTCAACAATTTAAACCTCGCTCTCGAGCTGTGCTCCTGGAAAAAGCCATTCTCTATCTTCAGTGGTGTGTGAGCAGCCCTTTGGGAGACTAAAAAGGCTATGGATTGTTGACTTGTCTTAATCCTCTCTCAGCACAAACAACTGCCTCCCTTATAATGGGAATGGCAGTTAGAACAGAAACAGCAAGCATGAGAAAAAGGTTTCATCTCATGTTGAAGCTGGAACAAACCTACAGCATATGTCTGCAATGACAGCAAAACAAACTTGTAATGCGTCTACCTGAATAAGAGGGGCTGGGATTCCCTTTGCAAGATAACAAACATGGGTATTGTGCAAGCATGTCCTGCATTTCATACATCATTGCAATCGTGCAAAAGCCAAAACATTTATAGTGTGAAGTGGAGGCTGAGCAATTTAGCCAGCTAGTCTTTAACTGCTGTAGTCCATAACATAAAATACTGTATACTTCACACTCTGTTGCCTCCTGCTTTACTTCCTTCCACATTTCTCCTTTTTTTTTCCTTTTCTATGTGATAAATCCCCCCCTCAGTCTTTATCAGAAGAGCTATTCTCTTTGCAGTCAGCAGAAAGCAGAGTGGACAGAGGTGCTAAATCAAGCCAGAGCCTAGTCTGCCTGCTTACTCCGTGTTGGCTTAATAAGTCTGGAGATATTGGCATATATACAGCACAGTCGATATAAACTTTTACACTTCATTGCTCAGAGACTTAATCTTCACTGGCGTTAAATCTGCTGCTCTGCACTGAGATATTATACACACCTTGGCTGAGATGTTCTCAAGGTATTTCACTGATGGCAGATGTAATGAGTTATTGACAAAGCAAGACAAACATGGATGAAAAACAAAGCTACATGCGGAAAAGTATGAATTTAAACCCACAGTGTGGAAATTCTAACACCAGGGGTGCCTCCCAATCCAAACAATGACACAAATTTTATCAAGAGTGGCACGGCTTGTTTCAACTTTCATATTTAAATAGAACCTGTCTGACAAAGTGAAGTAACTTAAGAGATTTTTAAAGTAACACATGGCACATCTGAAAAAAGTCAAGAACAGATGAGACAAAGTCACTGACATCTTTAAGTCTGGAAATGGTTACAAAGTCATTTCTAAAGCTTTTAGGATTCAAGCAAACCATGGTAAGAGCCATTATCCACAAATGGACAAAACTTGGAACACTAGTGAATCCTACCAGGAGTGGCTGGCATACCAAAATAACTCAGACAGCACATCAATGACTCATCCAGAAGGTCCAAAAAGAACCCAGAACAATATCTAAAGACCTGAAGGCCTCACTTGTCTCAGTTAAAGTCAGTGTTCGTGAGTGGACAAAAATGGCATCCATGGGAGAGTTCCAAGGCCAAAACTGCTGTTGACCAAAAAGAACACAAAGGCTCTTCTCATATCTACCAAAAATATCTTTATGATCCCCAAGACTTTTGGGAAAATATTCTGTGGACTGACAAGAGAGGCTTTGTTCCTACAGGACTTTGACCACTTGCCGTAATTGATGGAACCATGAATTCTACTTTCTACCAGAAAATCCCAAGGCAAGTGTCTAACCATCAGTTCATAACCTAAGGCGTAATCAAATTTGGCAGCAGGACAATGATCTGAATCTCTCCTGCAAGTCCACCTCTGAATGGCTTTAGAATGCAAAATGAATGTTTTGGAGAGGCTTTGGCCTTTTCCACACGGAGACATAAATGATATATTTCTGTTTCATTTTGAAAAGGTTTTCCATAAACACAGGATCGTTTCAGGAAATATCTGTGTAAGCATGGAACCCCTGAAAAGGACTGAAAAGGCTGTAGTATATATGCCAAGCCTTTAAGTGGCACTGTAACGCTGCCACGGAAATGCACCAAAAGAGAGAAGACTATGGAAAACTGCTCAAAACTTTCTCCTGGTTGCCCTTCTGGTTGTTCTTCGTGTTGGATCTAACAACATCTGGTGTATGCTGTCCGCGGTGGTGGTAAAGAGCATCAGATTTTGCTGTAAAAGCCATAAAAAGCTCAGTAGCTTCTGCAGCACAAACACAACCCTGTAGTCCGCCATTGTTGTTGTGGTTTGATTCACGCATATGGCTTAAGTGGGCTACGCTATGTATGACATAATCGTTTTAAGAAAGGTGCGGTCGGCTGTTCACACAGAGACAAAATGGTAAGTGTTTACAGATTTGTGCACTCTGGGACCTGATTTCAAAAAGCAGCGTTCACGGCCTCCCAAAATGCTGTTTCCGTGTGGATGAAACGCTGATACGACAAAAATCTTTTGCGTATACTCCTGAATTTGTCTCCATGTGGATGGGGCCTTAGTCAAGATCCGGACTTAAATCTGACCTATAACAGGGCAGTCCTGCCTGACAAAACTCCAAAATTGCTAAATTCTGGTAGTAGTTCCCAATTAAATTTGTGCAATCTTTAACATCCAGTATTTTTCAGTGACAAGTATTATTGTGTCTGTCATGGTGGATGAGACATGTCCTATTACAACTATAAATTAAGGCTCTCTCTTGGTTTAGAAAGTGCTATTTCAGTGGAAATACTTCTATATACTGGACCTCTAAAGTCCCGTCCTTCGTCTTAACTCCAGACTAGGCAAATATTTTAATTAGCCCATTTCCAATGTATTGTTTTAACAATATCCAGTGACCTAAGAGCCTTAAGCTCCTTCTAATGAAGACAATCCCGCAGCAGCATTTCTGCTTAGGACAGCTGACAGTGTCCAACCTGCCTGCATAAGCTGCAAAGGATTAAGCCTCTCTCTCCCACCCCACTCTCTCACCCTGCTTTGCTAATTTGATGTAATTAAATTAAGTGGAGACTAACAGTGAGGCACTGCCGCTTGCCCCTATGATTGGTCACCCTTATTAGAGGGCATAAGACGCTGGCTCCAAAATCATAGCCGCAACAAAACCTAATAAACACGAGGACGAAGAGGGAGGGAAAACATAGAAGCACTTAAGTCAGGCCTCGAGGCGAGTACAGTGCAGAATGACCACATCGAGGAGGGGGGAGCGGGAGAGAAATAAACACTGGCTGCAGAGAGAGTCCAGGCTAAGAAACTAGGTTCATGTTTTTCATCCTGCAAGAAGTGGAATGGATTTTATAAATGATCAATTTTTCTGTATTCAAGAAGAAGAGTTTCTTATTTCAGAGTACAATACTCTCCTAAAAATCTTGTCTTCACTGACCTTCAGTGAATCGACCTTGCTGCAACAAAATGCATACACTTCTGCACCCAGTGACATCAATATTATGTGAGGCAATAGAGGCAATCTGTCATTTTCTTTAAAAAAGGTATCTAAATCCTCAAATCTGTTTTTGAACCCTTCTGTGTGCATTCATTCATTATTAGATTATCTCTTTGATTCTGGTGTTTTTTCCACAGTTGATCTCGTTGTGTCAGGTTGCAAATTTTGGTAAATCAAATCCCAAACTATCAAATATGATAAAACCATGCCATGTGGATATGTGGATAGAAGTCTGTATCACACAATGGTCAATAGAGATCGTTTAAGTACCCACAAGAAACCTTAAAGCGATTACCAGGAAGTACATCTTTACACTGGCTCAGCAGGAATTCACTGTCCGGGGAAACACAAAAAGGAAATAGCGTACTAAAAAAGACTCTGACTGGTAAGATTCTCTTGATTCGGCTGACTCAGACTCCTTGAAGCCTGATATTGGCCTCGACTGAACCTCTACAGTTTTTGAGAGGAGTGAGTAAGCTATTTGTCATTGAGGTGGGGACAGGAAAGAATCGCTTCAATGGGCATTATGCACAGGAGGAATACTTCAGCGACCAATATCTTTTAAAACACAGTCAAAAGCACTGGCTTGTCAACGGGCAGGCAACTGCTTGGGACCTCATGCCAGTAGGGGGGTCCAGAGGGCTTAGAACCACTGAAGCAGAGACTGAAATTTGCTAAGTTTGCAATAGGCCTATGGCCTGAATATCATATCATATCATGGTATTGACTGGGCAAAATGTATCTTTCAAAGGGAGCGCACTATGGAACACTTTAACCATTCTCATTCAAGGATTCTCTTCTTTCTTACTGCACTCATAGGTTTACATTTAGTCTCTGCCGTGCTGAGCTGTGTTAAGCTGCTACTGACATATGCATTTAAACCAGTGTCAAAAAACTCAGAAATTTTACTGTGACAGTATTGATACCGGTTTGCCACCCACCACTAGTTTGCAATGACACAAGAAAATCTCCCAAAGTGGGACCCCATCTGACAACATCCACTCTGAACCTCAGCTTGTCAAAGAAATTCCAGGAAAATGAAGAGGAAATTTCTGGCTGAGGGTGAAAAAAAGAGGAAAAGGGAAAAATAAAAGCAAGACAGTGATAACTGGAGAAGATAATGGCAATTAAATGTAATTTTAAAGACTGAATGCAGCTAGTCTGGCATTTGGGAAAAGATGATTTCCACTAGCATAACATTACAGCACATGTTCTTTGACATTCAACATTAATTAACTAAGTGGGTTTACTCCCCAAACAGAACTGTTCAGTTTGAGGATATTTTATACAATATTTATACTCAATGTGAAGATATTTACAACATTTAGGGCTAGATATTTTTCATTTTACTTTTGTGAAATTGTGCTCCTATTCAGTAAGGCACAATTTTAAGGATTTCCATCATTTGTCATACTCACAGTTTAACATCACAAGGCAAAATCTTGCATATGTCCTTAGTCAGTTGAATGTGTTTATTGTGATGGTATTAAGATCTAAAATTAATACAAAAATGATCTTAATTGCTTTAATCTGGGTCTATTTTTTCACTTGAGGCTCATCTCCTTCCTGCTCTCACAGTTGAGGAAAAACAAGAACACTTCTGCTTCTTTGAATTTCTCATTTCATACTTTAAAAGACTCTCAGATGGCTTAGTGGACAAGTCAAAACATATCTACACCTTCTGATATCAAAAATTACATTTTAACACCTTTCCCTTTAGCTGTATTTATATATTTTTCTGTATGTTAAAGTTGTCTTTTCTGTGGTTAAGCTCATACCATCACTTTCAATCTACCAGAAGTTTTTTTTCTTTTAGAGGTTTTACCCAGACAGGAAGTAGAGCATCCCGAGTTGAAGACAGTAAAAGTAACACAGTATAGGCTAAGGATGTGCACAGTTAGCTGGCTAAATGGCTCAATCTGGATATCAAATTAGATGGTGCTAGATTTATGAATAAGTTAAACTGGGTGTGGGCAACTGGGGCTCAACAACCAGAAGGCTGTGGGTTAAATTTCCAGCTCCTGCAGCCACATGTTGACTTATTGTGTTGTGGCAGAATGAGTGCATAAAACAGCCTCAGTTAATGCTGCTACCTTCTTACAGGAGCATCCCCCCATGGCACTTAGCTGGACGTAAACCTGAGAAGTTTCCCTGCCAGCATGTCTTTGTGAGCCTAACATGGGTTATATGTGGGCTACAACGTGGGTCGCATGTGGGTTTGTCCATGAGTTCCATGGTGACCCCACCTGTGACTGCCCATGTGAACTGCATGTAGGATCTATCTTGGATCTCTAGAGATGAGGCCTATATGGGACTCATGGACATGCTGGCTGGGTTATCATTTAGTGTATCATAAGAAGAGAGCGGTCTGGCAGTGTTTTCAACTAAAAAATTAAAATTTTGTTTAGGCTGTTGAAGATTATACTAATGTATAACTACTCAACTGAAGTGATGAGTAACCACATTAAGCACAATATTTATCTGCAAAGAGGAATGAAGGCTGCCAGAGCTAGATGCTAACTTTAGCCACACTCTAGCACAGGAGCCTCACATCATACGGCCACTAACACAATGACCCTGTGATGTACTTGAGTATTTTCTCCACTTTTGACTAGCCTGGGAAATGCTATTTAAATATGTGCTTCATAGGGAAATTGTGCCCTGGGAATATCCTTAGTAGAAAAATAACATACAACAGTTTCATTAGAAAATCTTTTTTCTTAATTATGAGTCTTAACTGGGTTACTTACACAAAGAAAGTAACTAGATCATGGCATTAAATGCATCATTGGATATCAGTGAGTCATTTTGTACATGCGCTCCTGCATGTTTCTTCATGTTTAACAGTATTAAACTCTGTTTTTGGCAGAGTATACTCTTTGAAACATTTCCTACCCCTAAGTCATGGTTTTACACTACACTGGTGTAACAGTGCAGCAAATGAAATACATTTCTTTGACTTCACTTGATTCCCAAATCATAACACTGGTAAGAACTGCTATACAATGTCAATATGGACTGATAAAATTGTTATGAAATGCAAAATATTTTTTAAGAATGCAATTAAATGCAATAAATCCTGATAAAATATCAAAATTCTGCAGTTAGCTGTGATTAAATAGATTATAGTTTGACAGCCCTAGTTCTTTCTAGTCCTGATAAAAAATAGACCTGCTTAGCTAGCAGGTCTTGGTTTATGTAGCATAAAATATGAAGCCTGACAAATTTTACTACCAAGAAAATGTAGTCATACTATTGTTTGAATTGTACACATCTTAAGATATACTAAGCATATTTAAATCACACTGGGTCATTCAAACTAAGCTGTCAAACAGTGGCTATAGATCCCAGCCTCCACCTCATACTGTTGTAGAACTTCACCGTATTTCTTCCACACTGCTCTGAGGAGATAAGCCTTCACCTCATCATGACGGGGCTCCAGGGTAGCCATACCAACCGCCCTCCCTCTTTGTGGCAGGAGACCATCAATTCATGGTTGAGGTAAAGTTCTGCCCCCCGGGCTGGTAACATTATACCATGAATGCTCAGTCGACCAGTGTCACTCACACCCTCCCGCCCCCTCCTCTGCCATGCTCACTTCCCCTAAGCCCTGAGTGAAACATGAGCCCCTGCCTTGTGGAGCAGAATGGCCCATCCAGGCAGAGCTGACAAGACCCAGTGTCTTAATGGAGCAATACACCAAACGGGCCCTTTGTTACCCCGACCAGCTGCATATCTGCCTCCCGCGCCAGCAGCCTTGGCTCTGATAGAGGTGTCTCACAGTATCGACAGCTTCTAATTTACTCTCTCATCATCACTTGCCTCATTTGCTCCTCAGACACAATGCTGCCTTTCTCTCGGTTCAGGTCAGCCATTTTGTTCGCCAGCAATTTGTTGATTAGATTTTTCTGCATCCAGTGTTTAATTTTCCTGCCAGCATACACACATATCAAAGTTAGACTCAAATAAAATCAAGCATCAGTCGATTCTCTGCTTTTTCACTGCCAGTTAAAAGCCTCTTTGACTGATTGCATGCCATCAGACTTCAGTGCATTATTTAGTTTCAGTGTGTCTGTTGCGCTTGCATGTTCCAAACATCACAGCCTCCAAATGGTCTCTAGAAGCTGTTGTCTTCTCTATTTGGGAGCCAACAGATGTGGAGTATGACTGCAGCTCTAATTACTGAAAAAGACAAGTGTGGGGGATAATTACACAGTGGAAGTGAGGCAGAAAAAAACAGAGTCCGGGGCCAGAGCTCTGATCTGAGACTACAGACGACTCTGGCTCCCCAGCACCATATGCAGCCCAACCTGCATCAGCACAAACACAGCTCTCACTGAGAGGCTGCTTTAGGATCAGACAGCACTGCTGTGCTCCACTGATGATACTCCAACATTAGCACTGTTCACAGAAGCAAATGCTATGGCAGCCTTTATTAGACTGCATAATTACAAAATGCTTCTGCTGCAGGAGGGCTCTCTTTGATTGATTCAACACATCCACGTGTCTTACTCTACATTTCAGTGAATCTAGCAGGTAAAACCAACTGTCCCGCTTCTTTAGTACATCACTGTTGAGCCTAAGGCGATGAACAGAAAGTAGTCTGCGAAGAAAGTAGTCTGAAAGTGGAGCACAAACAACACCTCACAAACTCGCCAACACAGTTTGGCACATGCAGAGCATTCTGCAACGTCTGCATCACTCACTTTCACTCACTGTAAATGGAGAGGATGTAACACATATGATACACATTTTTCATTTAACCCTTAAAGGGTGTTGAGACTATCCTGTTGCTATTCTGGTATTTTTTTTTCTTTTGTATTATTATGATGTTGACTTTGTTAATGCCAGCAACATGTATTTTAGAGGGTAACTTTTGTTTCCAGTAGAATTTTGAAATCTAAAAAATCAGAACCTGTAACAGGTCAATAATAAACTCAAAACACTTTTTGTATACACTCATGCTGTTAATGGGTTTTATTTGGGATATTCAAAAATGCTCCATTGCCAAATCCAAACATTTGCTGTTTTTCCTGTTTGTAACCAAATGTCAGTCTTTTTCAAATATATTTGCATGTTTTTTGTTGGTTTCCTACTGAGATACTTTTGTAATGATGGGATTTACTAAAACTTTTAGAAAAGTAATAAGAATGATGCATTAAAATCTAAGTCGTTGCTCATTATTAACATATTCATATTGGGTTTCTTGAAAGGCACTATATAAATTCAAGATATTACTATTATTATATTCAGTGCTGTATTAATCCTTTTCTAGAAAATCAAATTTGCATGTAATATATATATATAGGGATTATATATTTTATTGTTGCATTTTTTTTTTCTGTACTGGCCATTAAAGGGTTAGATTTCAAAATATATATATTTTTTTTACATTTATCATAAGGTCTTATAAATGTCATTTTATAATGTTTATTATTTATATTTCTATTTATGCATGGTGTCCATTTTTAGCCACTTACACCCTAATTGTAACAATTTATTGAAATCTTACTATAATTATATTATTCTGATTATTATAATGTAAAATAATAAAAACAACAACAACAACAACAATAATCATCATCATCGTCATAATGCACACAGTTAATGCTCAACAGTTACAAACTCAGGACTGTGATAATCTGCTTCAAGGAAATCTAATTTTTAATGTACTATATATGTAATGATACAGTTTTGCCATTTTTACATCACACTGAAAGGGTTAAATTCCTAAAAATTAGTCAATGTTTGATAGTCATGATCAGGTCTCATCTTGATTTTAACAATAACTGCAAATACATGGATTTTTTTTAAAATGTAAAGTTTAACTGCTATTTATGTATAGCGTCCATTTTTGCCACGTTCACTGCATTTAGCAATTTATCAAAATCTTGAAATTAAAAAAATAGTAAAGCATGGAAATCATAGATGTTCATTATCAAGACTGTGGTAATCACCATCAAAGAAATCTGATTTGCATTTAGTTTATGAAAAATATTTCATTGTTTGTGTGTTTTACATTACAGACAGAGGTTCTGCTCTTTAACTTGCACTGAAAAGATTAAATTCCCCAAAATCTGTTTATGTTTGATATTTATGATCATGTCTGATCTTGAACATAAAAAACACAATGCAAAGAAATGTCAGGAAAAAAATAGTGTAATCACTAAAATTACACTATTTTTTAAGTGTCTGTTATAATTAAGCCATGAGAGTAATTCTACTCATTTATGAATGTTATTCTGTTGCCATTTTTTAGATTTTTAGCTTTATCATTTTTAATGTGTGTTTTTTAAGTGCTAAGAGTGTTTAAGTTCAATAAATGCATGTCATGCAGAGGTTGAGAAATAGATTACTGATCTCTTTAATGAATGTAATCTCAACACCAATCAAAATAACATAATCAAGATCAAATTTTTGTCATGATGGAGCAGGTGTAGCCATGGCTGTAGCTAACACGCAAGTCTGAGGATTTTAAAATGAAGTATGACTTGTAGAACTGTAAGAATGTACACCCTGTTTATATTTGTGGAAATACAATGTTTTGAATACTTTAATATTTGTTCCTGTACTTTAGCTCAAATAATCAGTAGACTGAGCATCTGTTAGTTATCTAGATTCATTTGACTTACGTACTCACATATTTACTTTGACTTCAGTCACCGCTTGTTTTCAGAATCCAATTTAGTAATTTTATGGCCCTTGGCAAACACAAATATGCGGCCATCCACATCCATTGTTCTTCTCCTTTAAAATTCATATTCATTGAAGAAAGTCCTATAACTTGATGTAAAAAGCAACCAAAATTGACCATTTAGCATTTAGCATAGAAAAACAACAGTTCCACTTTGGACTTTTTTCCTTTTTTGGTCACTTTTTACCAACCAAAACCTCTAAAACAAGTGGCAACTATATTTGTTTTTTGTTAATATAGTTGTATAATATTTATTAGAAAATATTTGAAAAAATAACAGTGACACCTTATGACTTGTTTTTTTTTTTTTTTTTGGTTGTTTTTCTTTTTCTTTTTTTTTTTTTTCAAATGAACAGCTGAAAAAAGTATACCGCAATTCACACAGATATTTACACCTCATCATTTGGAGCTTTAATGCCTCTGTAACATGAGTATAGATCATATTTTGCACTTTAAGTGAGTGTGTTAACCCCTTAAAAACTGCTTAAAATAAAGGCCGGTGCAGGAGAAAGGGTTAAGTAAGTTATGTGTTCAGGGGGCCCCCAGTTGTCTGGGGCCCAAGCCAATTGCCTGCCTTTGCCTGATAGTAAAGTTGGCCTCTGCTACCACAAAACAAGTCTATTCCTAAAACTAATGTGTCTAATTTTCTTGTCATTGTGTATGATAAACCTTAGACTTACTCTTGTAAGCATAGACTGCGCATACATTCATTCCCTTTAATTGGAAAATGTGTTAACACAAAAGCCAATGTACAGGAAAACTCGAACCAATTTGTGAAAAGAAATACATTATATAAAATCGGCCTATACCTCATGCTAATTTGTCTAATTTGATGTCTTTCTGTATGACACAAGCTCATTTTTTAATGTTTTCTCCCTTTGTAAGCCGTACCCAGGAGACAGCCAGCGCCTTGGCCTTAATTGCAGGATTAGACATCTGCTTTGCTTATTGCTGAGTAGCCTCACTTTGTAAGTAAGCCCCCTTTAAGTGGCGAGATATTATTTAATTAGCTGCATATCTTATAGAAATTATACAAGGAATAAATCAGGCAAAGATCAAGAAAAAAAATAAGAGTGTAGTTGTGGCGAGGTGTATGAGAGGGAGCTTTTGCAGCACGATACCCCTCCTACAATTTGAACACAAGTCTGCCTCCACCTTATCAACCTGCAGCACCATAAGAAACCTGCGCCTTCCTCTATCTCACAATGATGCTGTGTATCTAGAAACTAAAAAATAGACACGTGAGTGGGCATGCATTGTATTTCCACACTACGTTTGAAAGTATATGCTAATATTAGCTTGCACTTAGGTGTAAGGCGGGCGTGTTTTTATCAGCCCTTGCCAGCAGGCCTGAGGCACTAAGAGATGGCAGGAGCAATGAGGAAGGTGAAATCCCACACAATCCTATTAGAGTGGATTAGGGGGCAGCTTTCTTTCTGTTGCTTCTCCGCTGCAGGTGAGCAATTGTTAGCTGGAGAAAAACAGATAGTTATGACATGGTCGGTTCAAATCGAGGCCTTCTTTTGTAACAAAGGGCAGCTATTAATTTTTAAACTTTTATATTTTTAAACTATCATTAAGCCGGCATACATGAGCATAAATAAAGTTCCAACTTGTAAGCTTAGAATAATTATAATACTGTCACTCAAACCGCCCACGCAGCAGAGCTCAAGGATGGCATTTCTTTTTTTTTTTTTGGTCCCAAAACAGACGTGTGAAATTTAAGCAGCGCCTCATTATTGATCGGATGATCAATGGCAATCATACATTTTCATCTTCCACGAGCTGCCGGCCACAGAAGCCATCCTGTCTGACCTCCCCTGTGGTTCTCAAGAAGTAAAGGCTGAAAGATTTCCCCGTCCATCTTCCGTCTTCCTCTTTTGACCTTTCCTGGAACCAATTAGAGCATCACTCAGGGAGCTATCACTGCACTGGACTGTACATCTGGACTATTATTTTTTTTTATACCTTGCAAGCGCACAGTTTTCTTTATGACCCTGCTCAAATTCTTACTGGCTTTATAATTGAGACGTTACCCATGCCACTTTAACTACCCACATTCACACTTTCTTGGCGGTGACAGTGATTCAAAGTGATCAAAGATGATTTCTGCTCATGTGTGCATGAACGAGTGAATGTGCATGTGTTTATGCAGGCCTGACTGGCACACAGAGCTGCTTCCTCATTAGAATGACAGAGAATGAGGGTGACTGAACTCATTCAGAAGAAATAAAAAAAAGAAACGGGGCATTTCCATTCTTGATCTCAGCTGCATTTTTGTTTCTCTTTCTTGTGTCTTTCCCCTGGGAAATAGAAACATTTATAGAGTCAATCAGACTGGGATGTGGAGGACTCTTTAAGCTCTTTTCATTAGCATCCTTAACACCTTGACCTGCTCTTCCACTGCATCTCTCCAACGCTTCCCGGGCAAGTGCCAAAATTGAGCTGAGGCTCACACGTTTTTAAAGCCTCTGGAAATCTGGCAAAAAATGGCAAAATTGTAGATTTGATGTCAAGGATGTGAATCTTTTAAGCACCTACGAAATGGTAGCATAATAGTGAAAAAAGGCAAAATTCTCAAGACTGTGTGGGCGTGTCAGATCCAAAATGATTAGAACACAATAATTAGCACTGTGCAACTTTAAGCAGAGACATCTGAGGTGTTGGTTACTGAGAATGCTTTGTTGGAATTAATGCACAATTTGAGCCGAATATGTCCAAATTTAACCCCACCTAATATACCACCAATTCAATATCTTGAATTTGCATTTTTACTCAAATGACTCCAGGATGCTTATTATGTAGACCAGACCCTAAATACATAGTTACAAAGAAGACAGTGTTAGAGCCGTCACAGTTCAAGGGTTCTAAGCCAGTGGTTCTCAACTGGTCCAGCCCCATGACCCACCAGTCTATCTTACGACAGATCACGACCCACATTTCCCAAACATTTTCAACAACGCATGTTTATTTATTGAATATGTCACAGTCTGGAGCATGATTGGACCAAAGTACCTGATATACTAAAGAAAAGGGATAAAACCGACTAATTTTATACCCTCTTTCTCCATCATCATTTGTTAATTTTTTTTCCAATCTTTCAGAGAACTTGTGAAATTACTTCATTATCATGAGAAAAGTAGCCATTTATTGCAAGAAAAGGAGATTAATTAGTTGAAATATTTAACAAAAAATTTAAATTTATCCAATTTGACAGTAAAACGAGGTTTTACAGACTTTTGCCACCATTTTTTTTCCAGACACCTAATCGTGACCCAATGAAAATTACTCTGTGACCCACTTTTGGGTCCCAACCCACCAGTTGAGAACCACTGTTCTAAGCAACATTGTAAATCTAAGAAAATAAATTGAATTATACCAGTCCCTTTAACTATAGATCTCTATTAACTAGGGATGCATGTTACTGAATCACTCCTGATATTCGATGTGTCAATATTTCTGGACTCATTTTATGCTTTTTCGTATAGTGAGGACCGCCATGTCTCTCCTGTACTAGAGTTGAGCATTCTGACATCCTCTTTGTTTTAGAAACAGACAGAAAAAAAGACAAACATTTGATTCATTCAATTGTCAAACCAAAATAGTTTAATAAAAAAAAAAAAGAGTTAAAGTGGTAAATTTAAGGAAAAAAAAAAGAAATCACAATTATTGAGATTTATGCCTAAATGTAAGTAATTTGTACAAAAACTCCTTAAAATGTAACTTTTTACATGATGCTTTGTGCAGCATTGTAAGTTTTGACTGCCTCCAAGGACAGTGGGGCTCCCCGGTCTCTGGTGCTGTTGAAGAATCCAGGACAGATCTTTTGCCGATATCCAGCATGCTGATGTCAAACAGCTAAATTTAGCCAATACCAATATCAATACGGATATTTAAATGTAGTTCAGACCTAAAACTTCAGTCTTTAGGATGAACACATTAATACATTCCAGTTCCTAAAACACACTCTGAAGTTTAAGGAACGATTATGGACAATTAAAAAGACTTTAGCTGACGTCAGTCTGTTTGTCCAGCCTAAAACTCCAGTATTTTACTTGTTTGTACAGCCATTCTTACAGCTGATACAGGCAGATTTTATAACCAGGGTTTAAATGTCAGCAGAAATTTTCATATCTGCAAATATAGATATCATGCGAATTATATATTGCATCCCTAGTGGTGTTATTTTAGGGTTTACAGGCCAAAAAGTTTGGGAACCCCTGGTTTAGAGAACTTATTTTCAGTTCTTGAAAACTGCATGCACACTCCTGCAGACTGCCTTAACGTTACAAAAACATAGGCCATATTTCAATGTTTGCCAATGCACGAGTATTTGTGCAATGTAGAGATTGTAAAGAAATTTGCTTGTGATGTTTAATGGATCCATCCCTTTCCTGAAGAAGCCAGGGCTATTTTAAATGTGTATTTGTTCTTCCAGTAAGCCTCCTGTCTCTGTGATGCATTCCTTTAAAGACGATCTTTATTTCATTCACAGCAGATGTGTGGGTCTTTGTCATGTCCGCTGGCTATTTTGAACATGATTGTGCCATTTTTCAGCTACATATATAACACTAGCTGTTCTCTTTTTTGATGTATCCTGCTGTTTACACAGATCCCCTACATGGGACACATTAATGTTTCATGTCATCTAATGTTATTTCCCAGACTATGTGGTATCATTACTTTTACAGTACAGCCTTGTTTCTGCAGGACATGGAAAATGTTGCCAAAACCCACTCAAAGCTTTATTTTGTCTATTTTTCTCTACTTGCTCGATAAATGTACCGCTCAGCAGCTCATCATCTGAAGTAATTTCTAAAAAAGTACCTTTATACAGCAGAGCCAGAGGTGTAAACAGACAGATGGACTGGATGAATAAGAAAGACAGAAAGATGGCACAGGAGACGGGGCTGTTGATGATGATTCACCCTGTGCCTTATGGGTAAAGAGCTCCCTGACTCAAACTTATGCAGGACCTATGCATGTTAGGGCCACAAAAAGACCCTTAAGTCAAAGGAGGGGGCTCTTTTTTCTTTCTCTCTCTCCCTCCTCGTCTACAAAGTCTCTAATCCAAAAACCAGACACATTACTCAGCTGACCCCTCGCTGCCCACCGCACGCACAGTCAGGTCTCATTTCCCCTCATGCCAACCATAGCCTGGTCACCAACGAAACCACACAGACCACTGCAGGCACAAAAGACTGCCCACTCTGTCTGCATGGATGGACTCTGAAGACCAACAATGGAGCTGGGGGTTGGTCAAGGGAAGAGAGTCGGAGAAGAGCCAAGCAAAGGAGCGAGTATCTTGGCTCTAAGTAGGTTAAAAACCTAAAGAAAAAAAAAAGGAGTGTTTGTGCTCTCACACTTCAGAGGAGGAGGAGAATGAAACGACTGCAGTCTTCACTCTCTCTCGTTCGCGGGTCAATAACTGCCTGTTCTCCCTCTGGAGCAGAGGAACATGTACTCAGATCCTTATCAGGGCAGCTATCATCTCCGCCGCCTCACAGAAGCACAGATACTGTCATCCCCACACTATCGCAGAATGACATCAGCTCGGAGACATGGGAGTAATTATATTATACAAGCCCACAACACACCGGCAGAGAGGCAGGATCAGAGAGCATCCACTTTCTCCCTCTTCTTCTTCCACTCTCTCCATCTTGGATCTCTTATCTTTTTTTAATTTTTACCCTCTGCCCTTCTCCCGCTCCCCCTCTCCTCTCTGCTGTTCTTTGCAGCCACGCCAGCACAGATGAGCGCTGCCTGTAATCCATTCAACCATTAGCTCTGAAGGTGGAGAGCTTTAAAGTGATAATAATCACTGAAATTGCTTCACCGACTTTCATCAAACCACTGAATTTTGAAATCGAAAGCCACTTGTGTGTCGGCTGACAGAGCAGGTGTTACGTTGGGGTTTCCTCAGACATGCTAAGTACATATCACATAATCCTAAAAGCTCTGGAGGTTTACCTCCTCTCTGCCTGGTATAAAGAGGTGCTATGGTTCTGAGAAAATTACTAGAAAGGCCACAAGAAAGACAGACCATACGTGTGTATATAAGGGACATTACACTTAGGCTTTCCTCCAACATAGTTTGACTTTCCTCTATTAGAATTTTAGAGCTAATTGTTCACAGTGTCAATAAGAGGTTAACTAATCTATCTGAAATGTTTGGACAGCTTACTATGAAATTTTCAGGAATTTTCAAGGAAAAGTTTGATATTTTGGGGAACTCTCTTGGATATTTTCAAGTATTATAAATTTTGGGAATACCTTTGAATCTTTTAGAGAGCTTGAAAGGAAGTTTTGCTTTGATTTTTTTTTTTGACATCTCCAAAGGAATTGGGGAAATGGATTTGGACTTTATAGGAATTTAAATTTGGGGGGAAACTTAATGTAACATTTAAGGTGCTTCCATGGAAACTTGAGAAATTTATGAATAAACATTTGGGACTTTGATTCTGACTGGGAGGTCGAGGTCCACTGAAATATTCAAAAAATTTCATGAACATTTCAGGGTGTACACTGGGAAATTTTCAAGTAATTTCATGGAGAGTTTGTGGTATGTTTTTGTCTTTTGGAGAGCTTGGTTGAGAGCTTTAGATAAATTTTTAGGTATTTCATGGAAATTTGGGAAACATATATATATATATATGGAAATTTGAATTGAATTGAGGGGGGTCTTTTGAAATGTTCAAGAATCTTTATGGAAATTACCTGGAATTTGTTTGGATGTTTGGATACATGGTGGAATATTTGAAGCTTAACTGAAACTTTCCCCCCCCGTCCTTTACGTTTCAAGAGCAGAAAGGAAAAAAACATGCTTCACAGAATGTTTCCCTAAGTGATTCAGGTATCATCATTGTAAATTTACCTGAAATATTTGGGTAACTCTGGGATAACTTCCAAAAGAGATTAAACTTTCTGCATCTAGGAGGGCTTCCACGGGCCATAAACTTTTCTGCTCTGGAAATTTCCCATCGAGTTCAGGATTATCAGGACTTTTCTCAGAAGCTTTCATAAATCTTCTCCATAAAGAGGCCAGTAAAATTTCATGTGTTTTGACTGGAAATGGTAGGAAAATTTACAAATTATTATGGATTTTTAAAAATATTTTTATCCAGGAATTTATACCATAAACTTCTGTGAATCCTCTAAGATAAGTTTCCTAGACACTTACAGATTTTTGTCTCTTTGTTCATTCATGGTACTGTACACATCATACCCTCTTTCATCATAGTGTCATTCCTTATTGGGTTGTACTGTATCATATTGTAATGTCTTGTATCTTATCATCTTATATTGCTTCATATCATATCATGTAGTACCTTATTGTATTGTATCTTATATTGTTCTGTCTTGCATTGTATTGTACCTTATTGTATTGTATCCTAACCTACTATTGTTTAGTAAGCTCTACTCAGCTTTTATTTTCCCAGTTTCAACACAAATTTCAATATTTGAGTCAAAATTTTAATCCCCCAGGCTGATCATGTGAGGGGGTTTACCACAGTTGCTGTTAGAGGTGAAATGTTTAATAATGGTCGTTTCCACCTAGCGGTCCGGCTCAGTTCAGTGCAGAATGGCACGCTTTTTTTTTTTGGTGTTTCCATAGAGCAAAAGTTGGAAAGGGTCCCAAAAAACTGACCTGTACCATCCCACTTTTCGGCACCCTTCCATAGGGGTACCAATCTTACCTATCCTTACCAAAAAGGTGGAGGTACACACACAACAACAGGAGACTGCACTGACATCACATTAGCACACAACGCAGCTGCTCAGCTGCTCGGCTCCGGGCTGCGAAACACTAAAGTCTGTGCTGTGAGGAGTGGGCAAAAACGGTCGAAAAACTGACTAGTATCTGCTTAAATCTGGGATATTTGGACTTAACAGAGATTCAAACTGTTCCCTAGTCTGTGGATATTGGTATCTGGCCACAAATCAAGTTTCCTGACGTTTATCTGGACCTGATTTTAAGTACACAAAGCAGAGCCCATAAATTCCCATTTAACGATTTTGTATTTTAAAAATAAAAATCAGCTGATGATGATCGGCTACTAATAAATTGGCTCATCTCTAGAGATCACACACACATATTCACACGGTACATAGACAGAGTTTGCAAATAAGAGTGTGTAAAGTGTAAAATCACTGCAGATTTCTGTTTTCTTTAGTAAATAATGTACAGAAAGTCCACTCTGCTGGTATCAAGTGAAAAGATTAATTCCTATCACACTATTCGGATCGATTACATCATCTTATCTGTCCAGTATCAATGAATAAGAAATCCAGTCAGAGAGGAAAATATGATAACCTAGTTAGCTGAATATCAAGTATCCCTGGGATGTGGATCTGGGAAAGAAGACTATCACCTCTGGGAGTCCATTCATGATAAATGGAAGGTCTGCTTCTTTGAGTGTATACTGTCTGAACCTCATTACTGCTAGGCCTAAACAAACAATGCATCACACTCCAACTCAATTTCATACATCCTGACCATGGTAATTTTCTTCTTCTTTCCACATAAATCAATGACAGAGTCGATACAAAGGAAAATGGGGGGTTTCTGTTACAGCATGCGCTCTCTATATATAAACATATATCTATGATAAACCTACAAACCAGTGAGGCAGAGAGATGTGTGTTTCCTATTAGATCACTTACAGGAGTTCTCTGATGCTGTCATGGAGAGTGGATTTAAAGCCCACCATTAGGGCAGGCGCAGACGCTATATATAGCTCCATACTAAGTGAAAAAGTGCATTTTCATGAACTGGAGATGGAGGCAATTTGCATATAGAACTAAGTGTCAGCACTCTATTAGCTTTGTTTAGCCTAATCACTTGAGACAATGTTAAATGCACTGTGACAACAGTGGTGAAAGGCAGGTACAGTTACGTAAGTATTGCAAATAGGATTAGATTTTAGCATTGGCCGTGACACCAAAAAGCTGAGAAAGAGAGAGAGAGAGATGAAGGGGCGGGGGCAGAGGGGAGGTAAGGAGGCTGTTGTTGAACACAATGAAATGATAAATATAAAGAAAAAGGTAGTGAATCAACCCTCAGGGAATACAGCTCTTGTACTCGCAAATGAAAGTGAAAAAAGGAGCTGTAAATGTGTAATTGCTGCAGTGAAGATGTTAGGAACAAGCCCCATGAAAATTAAGCCAATTGCCGCACAGCTAAGACAACTGCACTGGGGCTTTAAACAGCACGCTTTGTCCCGGAGCCAGGTACTGTGTTGAACAGCATGTCTCCCATTTCGCTTTCATGCACCCTCCGTACGCTGATCAACCAAAAATGTAATCATGTTACACGAAAGAGTTTTCCATAGGCTCCCTCGAGCTCCTTCTCACAACACCATGGAGCAGCAATGATAACTGTGATATTAACTCGTGGAATCTGCCTGAAAGCACCATATGCCCCCGGGGTCCTGAGGGAGAGCAGGGAGGGGGTGAAATGAGTGTTGTCTGCCTCAGACAGGTCACGGCAGAGTGGCCTAATTGGCTCTCTTGTTGTCTCAGTAGGCTGGCAAACCTCCTGTCTCCCTCATCATTGCCTCCCGTGTACGTATAGGTCTGAATCGGACCAGTGATCCACACTCTGGTCTTCTTCTGAGCACCCTGGGTCTGATGAAAAAACATCCTTAAAATGCCAGCCCTGCTCTGACATGGTTAAACTCCACACTTAATGCCTTGCACTGCTAATCCTCAATAAATAAGAGTATTAGAGCTAAATATTTTTTGCTGTATTATTGAGCAGTTTCTACTCAATGGAATACATGGCAGCATTACGTCAGTGTTACACCAGTGCTGATTACGTCACTCTAAAAAGCATGGGCAGCATGATGACTAAAAAAGGAGTATTCTGGGCTTCTGAGTGTCACACTTACTCATTGTAAAACATCGGCATCACTCAAAAGTTGAGGAGACATTTACACGGAGTGAAATTCAAGTGGGAGGCATGTACTGCAAAAAAAGTGGGGGAAAAACAATCTGCAGTTTTTCAAGAATCATTCACACATACTGGATCGAGGCAAGCATACTGCAGTCTAGCATGAATGCTGGAGACGGGGTTATATAAGTCCTCAGAGATGAGGTTCTTCCTCCTTTCTCGTCTTGCCTGTGTCACGAACCTTCTTGCAACTCGGGGTAAAGAGGCCTCATCTACACTCCACGCTGGGCAGGGGCCAGGAGCAGCTAGACGCCCTGCGGAGCTGGAGGGAAACACATCTTTGTCTCTTTCAAACACCCAGGGGCAACATGGAGCGCCACAGCGTTCTAATCCTGTCTAATCTGGACACAGCGGAGCATCTGGAGATAGGGATATGGCTAATCTCAGGCACGGAGACAGAGGGCACTTTGCTGAGATGGAAAAAAAGCGAGGATGGATCTAAGCTAGACTTGCAGCTGTCTTGCAGAGCAGCGTGTGCATCTTGGGAAGGGGAATATTTCATACAAAGAATATAATGAGGGAGTTTTAAGCTTGAATCTGCAGAAATATACACCAGAGAGGGAATGAAGGCTGCAAGAAGTTTGCAGCAATGATAGAATCAGTAAAAAAGACAAGCTGGAGAAGGTAACTCTGCGCAGAGTGTAGTGATGGTGAGATAGGGCTGGGCGATATATCCTGTTTTTCTGGGGGTTTGATTCTTTTTTATATCAAATCAGTTTTTTGATGGAAAAAACATATCTCCATGAATGCCAATCAAATATTGATTCCTGTTAGATACCTCAGCCACAAAAACAATGGTATTAGACAAACTATTTAGGGGTGTTTACGTTTTTAATGGTCAAAATTTGCAGGCAAATTTCTGCACACCTTCTAAATTGTCTAAATATGTTGGCAATGTTTTGAATTCTGGGTGGAACTTGTAAAGAACAAGGGAAACCCTCAAATTCACAGAAATTCTGAGTTACACATCCTGTTTAGGGCAATTCATGTGTTTGGTATAGTTTAAATTGCAGGCAGGCTCCTGTACAATGACTGAATTGCACAAGTTGGTTGGCAACATTTGGAAATTTAGGTGTAACTTGCAAAAGACGTAAACCCCTAAATTTACAAAGTGTGCAGGAGTTTAAAGTTTAACATTATGTTTGGGCAATACATGTTTTTATGGTGAAAATTGCAGGCAAACTCTGCATGTCTCTGCATTGCACAAATAGTTTTGCAATGTTTGAAAACTAGGTAGAGCTCCGGAGGAATCAGAGTTCCCCTTGAGGGTTTCCCTTTTTTTTCGCGAGCTCCACCCACTTTTCCCTAATACTGCCAAAATATTTGTGCAATTTATACATTGTACAGCAGTTTGCCTGCACTTTTGACAATAAAAATCAGTGTCCCGAAACAGGATTCCTAAATGTTGACTTTTGCACTTAAATTGTGCGAATATGATGGCAACATCTGAAATTTTGGTGGACCTTGCAAAAGACGTAAACCCCCTAATTTACAAAGTGTGCAGGAGTTTAGAGTTTTGCATCCTGGTTTTGTGGCCAAAATTGCAGACAAACTCCTCACAATGACTAAATTGCACATATAGTTTGGCAACTTTTGGAAAGGCATACAGAACTAGGGAGGAATAAGAGTTTCACTTCTTTGTTGTTGCCAACCAGTTTCTGCAATTTAGACATTGTGCAGTGGAGTGCCCGCAATTTTCATCATTAAACCACATGATTTTCTCTTAAACTTTTGCAAAATCTAAATTTCACAAATATGTAGGCAACATTTGGGAATTTGAGTGGAACTGTCTAAACATGTTAAACCCTCAAATTTAGAAAGTGTGCAGGAATTTAGAATTAGACATCCTGTTTAGGAAAAGTAATGTTTTTTGTAGTCAGAAAGGCAGGCCAACTCCTGCAAAATATCTAAATTGCCGAACTTTGTTGGCAACATTTGCAAATTTGGGTGTAACTTGCAAGAAGCAAGGGAAATCCTCAAATTCAGAAAGTATGTAGGAATCTAGAATTTGCCATCCTATGTAGGGCAATTAATAGGTCAAAACTGCAGGGAATCTCCTGCACAAGTAGGTTGGCAACATTTAGAAAAGCAGATAGAACCAGGGAAGAGTAAGAGTTTTCCTTGTTTCTCAAAAGTTCCACCCCCTTTTCCCAATGTTGCAGACAAATTTCTGCAATTTAGACAATGTAAGTGTCAGTACCTGCATTTTTTTCACCATTAAACAAATCATTAATTCCCCTTACACCCTAAACGTTTGCAAAATTGAAATTTCACAGATAGGTTGGGAACTTATGGAAATGATGGTGTAACTTGAAAGAAACACAGAAAATCTTCAAATCTAGAAACTGTACAGGAATTTAGAATTTGACATCTTGTCAAGGGCAGTTGTTTTTTAGGTCAAAATTGCAGGCAAACTCCTTCACAATGTCTAAGTTGCACAAACAGGTTGGACACATTTGAAAATTTGGGGGGCACTTGTGAAAAACAAGGGAAGCCCTCAAGGGAATTTCTTAGTCCACACAAGCTCCGCCCACTTTTCAAATGTTGCCAACATATTTAGGCAACAAAGTCATTGCCCCCTCCCATTTAGCTAAAAGTATGACTAAAGATCAATATGTTTTGTGTTTTTTGATATTGCAATCATTAAAAACTTGAGATTTTCTAATTTGGCAGATTCTGAAGTTATTCAAGATTTTAGAAATATTTGACAAAGTCGATACATTGAAATGTTTCGCACAGTTTTGTTTTATTTCTGCAATTTTTGATGATCAAAACAGACATTTGGAAGTCCAGGGCCTCTACTTTTTTGCTGTGGTCTCAAACAGGATTAAGTATGGTTTGATTTGGATTACGATTACATTAAAGTTTATAGTTTATAAAAAAAATAACAATATGATATAGGGCTATTGAGCTACCAAATATCCAGACCTGGTTCATACCGCCCAGCCCGATGGTGAGCCATAAAATACTTACTGTGCCCTGCTCTTAGGGATGCCGGTGATCTGTGGATAGCAATAGGCACAATATGGTGACGCTTGTTTCCATGGGAGAGGTGAATGTGGTGCAGACTCTCCACAGCACCCGGGTCTGACCCGGCCACAAAGCCCAGAGCCAGCGCTGCGATCCACAAGGCCAGGTGGGAGAGTGAAGCTGAATTCCTGTTAAGGGGCTCCGCTTCAGGCCTCAGGGGAGAAAACTGTGTCCTCCAGCCTCCGAACATCTTCCCTGAGTGGCCGGATGAGGCGTCAGATCAAGGCGGAACTTCAGTGAAGCCTCACAGCCCCATACTTCTCACCTTGCTAAATCTCACTATGCCCAGAGAGACTCACACAGATCCACAGAGAAAGAAGGGGGTAAAAAAAAAAAAAAACAGAAGGGACACCACAAAATGTCGGTTGAAGGGGGGAAAAGCCTCTTGCAGTCCTCCACTGAGTTAGGAAATCCGTGGCAGCACCCAGGGATGCAAAGAAGTCTCATAAATCATCATATAAGAACAATCAAAAACATTCACTCAAGAAATTAGGGCAACCTGAAACAGAAGAAGAAATTCCAGCTTGATCCGATTCCCTTATTCTCTGTTTCTTCTTTAGAGGCACTCACAAAATTAGAAACATCTCCCCCAAAAGCTGTTAATATTCCAAAAAAGAAAAAAAAATGCTGTTACCAGGAAAAAAGAAGAAGTTAAAAAGAGGCTGATAGCACCTGTGCAAAGTGGATTTCTTCAGAAAACCAAGACAGACATTCTGAGTTTCCCTCCTTCTCCTCCAGTGGTTTCAAAGGATGTCCAGAGGAATGGGACCATAGTTAAATCCGAGTCTCATTTGCATGTGTCGGACAGATGCGGCAGCGCACGGGAGAAGGCGTGATTGCACCTGTAAGTTGTGCCAAGTAGCGACCCGTTCCCCATCTAGAGATGTCTGCGCTCAATGAGACCAACCGACAGCAGCGGCAGCACCTGAGAGAGCAGCCCTGGGCTGGTACACACAAACACGCACGGGCAGCATCGGCAGCGCTGTTCCAGAAGATGTGCGCAAGAGGAAGAGGGGAGAGAGGAGGAGGAGGAGAAGGAGGAGGAGGACAGAGAGAGGGAGGGGGGGAGCCTCAGCAGCCAGCCAGGAAGCAGGAGGGAGAGTGGCTATGCAAATGGGCAGCATTCACAGAGCGAATCACTGGAGCCTGAGTGCATTACAGAGGAAGAGCCTATTTAGGCAGAATAGCAGGAATTGAAGCTATGTCCCCCAGCCCTGATTCCTTTCACAACCTCTCTTCACTCTGTCTGTTCTGTCTCCTTCAATCCACTCTCCTGTGTGGATGTTTATGAGCAGGGGAAGAGAGAAAGACAGCAAAGGAAGAGCAGGACAGGGCAGATTCTTTTCAGTTGTTTCCAGGTTTCTCTTTCCCCATTTACTCTTTCTATCTTTGAATTCTGGGAAGTTGTATGTCAAAAGTCCTGTGGATATAAGCAGATGGGAGCAAAGCAGTCCAATCCAGTCCTTGCCTCTCCATCACCCTGGAAAACTGTTTTTCTATAGGTTCTCGACCGGACTCTGCAGTCTAACGTTAGAAAGATTTTACAAGAGTGATGATGCTGCAGCTCACAGAGAACTCTCCCCCTTTCTCTCTCTCTCTCTCACAAACATATGAGCGCTCAAATGTGCACGCGCTCTCACACACACATATGTAAACAAAGCACGCACACATCCCGGGCAGGCAGTGGAGCGCTGTCCACTGAGAGGGTGCTGAATCCGGGCAAGTCTGCCTCGCCTGCTAATAAAAGAGCATTTCTCAAAAGAGGAGAGGGAATGCTGATCGCAGACTCAGAGAGCAGCGCAGGGCTACGGGAATGCAAAAGGACATGTGGACATAAAAGCCCTGCTGATAAACACAATCTGGTTCAGCTGGGAAGTGTGCTCAGTGTTCAGAGTTCAGGACTGGAGAGCACAAAGCTCAGCTGCAGCGTGCCTGCTTCTGTGTGCACACTGGACATTCAACATCCTCCCCTTTTCCGATTGCAGTGTTCTAAGCTGCAGGCAGAGAAAAATGTAAGCACTGCTGAGCCGATCTTTACGGTTTACAGGGACTACACAGGCATTTCATGCCCAAAGAAAGCCAACTTAGCCAGCGTGACACAGAGGATAATGTGTCCTTCTCCGTTTTTTCTCTTTCACTTGACAAGGAAAGAAGCCTGGAGCAATGAAAGACCCAATTAAATGAACACTAATGATGAACAATTTATTTGATCCATTTACTGAGTACATATACGTTTAAAATAAGGGCTTAATATATAGCATGGCTGCTGCAATGTGAATCTGAATACATGAAAAAAGAACAGAGCAGACACTTAATTGTTAGAAGATGAACATAAGCACTAAGATGAATATAATCTGCCATCTGGCACAAAGAGGACAGATGAGGATACTTCTTATTTATCTCCTCTATCTGCGTGTTGCTCCTATAGAGCGGCATGAAGCGATTGAAGTACAAAGCAGCTGCTGCACACATTAGGCAACTGTGTTGTTCTCACCTTGTAGAATCTCAATAACTTGGTGCAGCCACCTGGCGCTAAAAAGTCAGCAGCATGGAACCACAGCTCCACTCTCATTTGCAATGGTGAAAAGGAATGTACCTGCTGAATGTGTTTACACTTTTATAATTATCAGCAGTGCAATCTGCATAATTACACCTAATAAGGCAATCTATCAGGGCTGCCTGCCAAGGACAACAGCCTGACTTCCTATGTCCTCAACTGCAAACTTCCACAGAGACACAGAATGGGATCTTAAATTGAAAAGTTCCACATTTATGTAAACAGAGTAGCAGTATGGGCACACGGTTACACTTCTTCTTTTTTTTTTTTTTTTACTTTGCATTATGTGTTTAATGGAAATTCAGTGTTGGTATGCAGCACCTGAAGTTAATGACATCAGCAGTGAGGTGATACCTCTATCAGGTTCATCACTAGTTAGTTGTTCATTTGTGCCCCCAAGTGGCCACACTGTGAAGTGCACAGGGATGTTGGAAGTCTGTGTTAGTTGGGAGTGCTGAGGGAAGTTGCTCTGAATAATGACATCATTCTCTGGGCTATGAAAATTCACATCATGAATCAGGATTATCAGTAATTATAGAATGGTTCAGTGCAGGGTAGAAGCAGGTATGTGGAGTATACTCTCTGATAAAGGGAACAAGAAAGTCATCTGAGTACACTAGTGTGTTGCTTTGTCACATTTTACCTGCAAGCCGGCTATGAAATAGTTAACTAAGAAAACATATGTAGCCTGTCTCAGCCTATAAATGGTGATGGTAAGCTCCGCCCTTATTTGGCTGTTAATTTCATTAATGTTAATTTCTGAAGCTTAAGGGTTAAGTGACAGTTAAAGGCCTATTTTAAAGTGAACTAAATATGCAAGATGGTCTGGCAAGTCTTTGTTTATAACACAGGGTGGTTTTCCTTTCCTGAATGGGGAGCTTAAAAAAATACAGGGGACAAAGTAAGAGTATACTTCTCTACATCAGTGGTTCTTAACCTGGGGGTCGGAGCCCCTCTGGGGAAGCCTTACAAAAACCTAAAAATATGTTTTTGAATTACACATTTGCAACTTTACATCAATTTTGCTAAAATTCAACCCGTTTCATCACTTTTTCCCACCAATTTTGTCAAATTGTATCAAATTTTTGCCACTTAAAAGCCATTTCTGTCAATTTGAAACCCATTCCAACACCTATTTCTGCATATTTTTGCAATTTCTAGCCTAATTCTTGTCACTTTCTACCAATTATTGCCTCTGTTAACCCATTATTGCCACTTTTAACTATTGTTTACCACTTTCTAAGCCCTTTCTTTCCCATTTCAACCACATTTCACTATTTGTTATGCCCATTTTTGAAAATTTAACCCATTTCTGCACATTTGTTGCATATTTTTCTGCCCCAGTTAACCCCGTTTTTAACAGTTAAGACCCATTTTTCTTTCCATTTTACCAAATTTCCCAACCGTTTTAGCCACTTTTTAATCCTCTTTTCCCACTTTTTATTAATGTTTTTTGCCACTTTAACCCACTTTTGCCATTTTTTGCTTGTTTTTTGCCACTTTTATCTAATTTTTGCCACTTGTAACCCATTCCTGCTACTTTCAAAATCCCATTTCACCATCTTTTCCACCAATTTTTTGCCATTTTAACCCATTTTAATTCTGTTTTTTAAGGAATTGACCATGATTTTCCTGACCTCCATGGGCCCCCTGGTTGGCTGGATCCCAGAAAGCTCTCCCCTTTATCCCCCCTTATGGGAGACCTTGTCAACACAAGACTACTCTTGATAGACATGTCTGTTAAACCACCTAAAAAAAAACAAGTACTGTGGGGGTCTCCAGTCTCTGGCACCTTTATTTTGGGGGTCACAGGCTGAAAAGGTTGAGATCCATTGCTCTACACTACTGTGATTAGACTATCAACAGCACCTTTGGGAATATTCATAATACACTACAAAGAAAGACCCCACTGAAAGTGCATACATGGTGTATAGTTGGTGGTAAAGTTGGAGGCCCTAGACTAAAAGCAGTATGAGGCCCTTCACCAGGGTATATACAACAATTCTGAATTAAATATAATACTAAGTAAGACCTTTTTCAAGACCCTCTTGATACCTTTCAAACTCTACTACATCTTCATTTTCTAACCTGTTACAGTAGCAGTTATGTTTGGGTTCTGAGGCAGTAAGGCCCTCTGCATAACTTAAAAGACTCCTGCAATAATACTTACTAAACTAATAGTTAGACCAAAAAAAGTGATAACAAATATTAGAAATTGCCGGGAGATTTTCTTATGAGAGTATGCAAATTAGGCTTTCTTGAGTGATCTAAAAGAATTTACACCACAAGAAGAACTTGTTCTTGGAATTGGGGAACAACTTTACTAAACACTATTAAAAACTTTATTTTTTCTTGTGGCCTTTATCCGGTTCATCAAGAAACAGATTTTAAACATATTCTACCCATGTGGACGTAGATATTTGCTACGACAAGGTTATATATGGCTCTGTATTTACCTTTTCCCTGTCTAGTTTGACTGATAACTGCTCCTTGCACGGTTAACGCTGATAACTGTGCAAGGAAATAATAGAAGAGACCTCAAATCCTAAAACTGGCTGCCAGTCTGAAATAGCAGCTACTGCATAGGAATGGCGAGGAGCGCTGCAGCAGTATAAAGACATCTAGTGAGTTTTTCAGTTCAATATACATATGAGAGATACAAATATCTATCCAACAAGATAAACTTTTTCTGAGCATGCAGGGTTCTTTTTAAAGTATTAGTATGTCAATGATGACTTTATTGTTGCAAATGATAAGCCGTAGCTCAACCACAGACAGGAACAGTTGCTCCACTTAGTTTAGGGAGTTTTTGGTAGAAATGGGCCATAAACCAATGACAGCTCTATGGAAAATTTTTGAGGTGTTTTGGTATTATTTATCTATTATTTTTCACCCAGAAAGCCTCTGTGTTTGGCACTATTTTGCAATGCAAGCCATGGCTACTGGCTACGTGCTCCTCCGCTTTGACAGAGACCCCAACAGCAAACTAAACTAAAACTAGTTCAGACTATTTAAGGCGATGATACTTGAAATGTGAAATCTGGGCACTACTTCCAGTCCTTTCTGTCTCAGCGGACTTTGAATTGTTAATAAGATGCTAATCTCCAAGCAATTTGATTAAGATTCGTAAATCCCATCTGTCTGTCTTCTGGTTGGGGTTGAGGTTTTTTTTGTTCATCTCTGGCATTCGTAACTTTCTCAGATTGGCTTTCATGACTGTCGTGGGCGGGCTTTGTTTTGTTGGGGATTTTAAGCAGTTGCAGCAAGCTCAGATGGACAGGAAATGCTGAGGACAATCCAACGCTATCCACAGAGAGCCACCAGACAAGCAATGCTGTAAGTAATCTATGATATCATAGAGGTGTTTGTCAAATTATATCATTAGGTATTTCAGTAAAATGGTTGTAAAATGTGTTGTTTTGTTTCATGTAAATATAAGATGCAATGATGTGTCTTCAGCAAATGATTCTATACGTTTATTTGCAGCTTTCACCTTCCTGTTAAAGTGGGCAAGCTCACAGTAAATGAGAGAAACCCTTCCTACTACTCTGTCTTCATTGGCTTTGGTTTAAGTTGGTGTTTAGTTGGACGAGAACACTACTCTAATTGTGCCTTATTTAACAGGGTGCTGCAACACCTTCAGCACACTTCCCACATCCCTGCAAGAGCACACAAAGTTTTTATGTTTATAACGAAGCCAGCAGCTTATGTGCGACAGAAGATCCATAACATTGAGCATGATAAACAACTACTGCAAAAGCATCATTATTGCATCATATTACTCTGCAGATTCACATGATAGAAGAGGACAGTGTGTTGTGATTTGATACAATCTGAACCTTCTGATCAATTTCTTTAAAACCCCTTCTACTAGACGACGCCTTCAGCAGGCTAACCTTTGCTCCAGTCATTTTTCAAGACAAATTGGCAAACCGAAGTCTGAGATGCGAAAACAGAGGGCATGCATACAGCTCTAGGGAAAACATTCACTGCTAAATTCCTCCTGCAAACACCTGGGACCAGGATTTAAACTAATTTCTGCACAGTTACAGATCTCATCGGCTTTAACCAGATGATTGTACAGCTCTGGCTACAAAATGAGAAAATCTTCCATGACTAAACTTTCATCATTAAAGAGAATTTTTCCCTCCTCTCTCCTATTGTATTCTGACTTTTGTTCCTGTTAGTGAGATTCTGTCTTGACCGGGAGCCATAAACAGATCGTCTTTGCTTCCACTAAAGACCCCAAAGGATTGTGCGAGTCTCTCATGCATGTGATTCTTTGAGATCTCTTTCATTTTTTTATCTACACTTTTCTGTTTTCTGTGTTTCTAAATGTGAAAAACTTGAAGTGAAGCCATGGAGAGTTTTTAAAAAGCAAAATGGGAAAAGTGGGAATGCGTAGCTGACTTTTCCTTTCTCATCAGCCAGAGGACAAATTGGTCTTGGGTGTAATCGTCCCTTTGAGAGCAGAAGGTCTCAAAAGGAAAGGCTAGTCTGTGATACTCACTTAAGACTGAAACCGCAGTGCACTGGGCTGATGAGATGATTTTTAGAGGACTGAAGGAGAAAAGACTGGAGTGCAGCAGATGGGTGATCTTAGAGTATTTGACCTGACTGGAGCAGGGCCTTTAAATCAGCTCAAGGACCATCAGGCGACGATTTATCACACATGGAGAGACCCTTTAGAACTGGATGGGCACTTAGAATCACTTCAATATAACTGTTTCTCCTTCTCAAGAGCACTTTAATATTTACTGGGGATTAAAGGACAACATATCATCTAATGAGGTGTTATTTGAATTAAGGCTGGTGAAAAATGTGCCTTGAAAAGTAAACACAGCCTACATTCATGATATGAAAGATGAGACTCTTCAGCATTTGAGGGAAAATAAGCAGTTGTGGCAGTTTTTTTTTTTTTTTTTTTGCATTTTTTTTGCATTTTTCAGTACTGGTAAAACTTGGCAGAGCTCCTTTGGACATTATCTGACAACACTGACATTAGCGCAATTACCATATCTGAGTTAAAATACTGGAGGAAACAGAAAACCTTCAACTTTGAAGCTTTAAGTAGCAAGGAACCATTTATGGTCACTTTGGCAAACTTCCTTCGTTGCCTACCCCCAAGCCTCCATGATACACTAGAACCAGTTTCTCGGCCAATTAGTGAAGATCAGTCAACATCATGGAAGGTGACATCTCATCATCTGACCAATCAGCAGTGGCCCAGATTGTCTCAAACTTCCTGTTTCCTCCAGAAATTGCGCTATACAGTTTTACTTCTCTTTTAGTCCCAAGCCAACAGCCCTAACATCCTAACTAACCATGGCAAGTTGATGAAACTCACACATTATACAGGTGAATAGTAATGCTACATGTCATGATAGGTTTTGTTTGTGTTAGATTTGTAGAAATTACTGCAGTTTTAGTTTAAAAAAATGGATGAACCATAACTGATCATATGTTGATGTGTGTAAAATGTGTATCAATATTAAAACATATGCCTGATTCATTTAGCAAGCTATGCTAAGTGCACTAACTTAACAGATAACTTATCAGAATGTAGGACATTTGTGCTGTATAGCCTTGGCTCTCAACTGGTGGGTCAGGACCCAAAAGTGGGCCATGAAACCATTTTCAGTGGGTAGCAGAGAAAAAAAATAGGAGGTTAGTAGGGGTGTAACAATATGGAAAAATTTCAGTCCAGTACGTACCCCGTTTTATAATTCACGGTTCGGTACGCTTTTGGTATGATAATAAAAGCGAATAAATAACAGATTTTTTTTTTTTTCAGTGTATTAAATTGTATAAGAATAAAAAGGCTGAGTAAATTACATTTGTATTATTAATAATGCTGCAACCTCCTTCCAAACGGTCTTCAATAAAAAATAATATAAAAATATGAATAAAATAAATACATTATTGAATTACTAGGTTATTTTCACTGATATATTGACAGATTTATACCCTTTCTTGAAACACTAAAATTTCCCAGCCAACTTGAACACATCATCACACAACCATTAGTTGGCTTGTTAAGAATGCTAATTAGCATCTATCCTGCTGATTTGAACATGGACGTCAGCACTGGATTGGCGCCAACTACAAAGTTTGGGAGAATTTTTTCACAGCCCATCTTGGCGGATAAAGAGGTTAGAGCCGTGTGAAATCTGAGGATAACTTCACCTATGATGCAGCTGCAGACATGATGGAGTCCCCTCTTCCGTATCAGTGTTAATTTGATTCACAAAACCAGAGCACCATTGTTAAAAAGATCTAATATTATGGGAAATTCATAACTGGCAGGTGAGACTTTATTGTTCCTCCTCATTACAGTGAAGTTCTTGTTTGAACGGTGCCTTTTGAGATGCTTTGATTGATCCGCTGGACAACGTGCTGTCAGCGACGTAGCTGCTGAATAATCTCAGTGCTACTTTTGTTGTCTTTGTCCACTGTTGTATTTTACTGGGAAACAAAGTGTTCCTAAACAGGACACTTTTATCTGGGAATATTTAGGCTGTTGCTGTCGTTTGCTGTGGTTGTGTGGTTGCCAGGACAGTGTGACAGTGAGTTGTTCTCTGGTTTTCTGTCCGTGTATGAGCTTCCACATGTATCCATTCAGTAAACGTCTGTACCATACCGAGAGGCCCGTACCAAATCAGTATAGCACGAATACACGTACCTTTACACCCCTAGAGGTTAGACTTTGAGATGCTTTTATTTTGAAGGGCAGTTCTCCATCTCTTTGTTTTGTTGCATCCTGTATTTAATTAATTTCAAAAGTGTCCTGCTTTCATGACAAAGACTTGGCTATGATTGAAGATTTAAGAAATTTGGGGTATGCATCTTCACTAGGAAGGTGGTGGTGAGTCCTGACTCCACATCCGTTTAGAATCACTGCACAGGTCTATGAAATATTAAAGAGTGATCCAGTGGTTAATTTTTTATTAATTTCTAGCCATTTACAAAGCATGAATAGTAAAATAGATTTTGTTTTTGTTATTTTTTTATAAACTTGTAACAATTGTATTACACTTAGGTGGCTTTTATCAGTTTTCATTTTTAATATGAGCCTTATTTATGCTTTAATCAATTTAGAAATTCAGTATCTGTTTTTTTAATTATGTATTTTATATATATGTGTGTATATATATATATATATGTAAGTGCCCTATAAAGGGTTAGGAAGATTAAAACTCCTTAAACCAGATGGTTAAATGGCTAGTCGGCTGATTGGTGAATCATGGCTTTATCCTGTCTCCCAGACAGGCACAACTTTATTGATCCCAAGAGGGCAATTCAATTGCAGCTCTCATCCTCATCACATAACCATCATTCAACAGGAACATGTCAACACTGATGGATCAACTAGCAGGGGTCACTGAAGGATCACAAGATGAGTTACAAGAGACAAAAGACATGAACAGTGCTGTTTCCTTCTGGAAGTCTGATGTGTTGTTTGATATGATTTTTTTTTAGTGATTTTACACAGATGATATTGTAGAGGCTAGAACATCTCGTCTCTCTCTTTTTGTAAAAAAAAGAACTTTGATGATGCGCTGAGGGAGGACAGCTAAGGTTAGCCAACATCACTGACATCCAACATCAGAATATTTTAGAGGATTGCACAGAATTTTAGAGATTTTTACTTATGCTTATTCACCCTGCTGTGTCTTTGATTTTATTATTTTACTTAGTTCAAGTTGATAAAAGAATAAAATATAAATAAAGCCAGTTTGATTGTAAGGCAATGTAAATTGTTTCAAACAGGAGAGAGAAAAAGAACAAGAGATTTTGTCTAGCTTAGAAACAGTAACCAAAGATAGTGGGACTGACAAATTGTCAATTTTTCACATTTGGGTTGAACCAGATTTTTCAAATGTGTAGATTCTTCATGATATTTGACATAATTATAAGTCTACAATAATTGGAGTGCCGACAGGTTCCCAGATGACAGCAGCTTTCTCCCGATTTTCTAATCAGGTGCAGTTTACCGTATCAGATGCAACTGTTGACATGAAGCTGATCAAGCATGCAGGCCAAGTCATGCATGAACTGTCTACCTGTCGAGTGCTGGGATGACACATCTGTGTCAGGGACAACAACTTATGAGTCCCTGCGCAGCAGAACATTTGGAGGCCTTATTCTCAGGGGTAAACTGTGCACTGGTCGAGAGTAAACTGTAGGTTATGTTGGGAGTAAAGCAATTTACCATCCTAATAAAATGTTTTATTTTATAAACTAGGGGAAATGAAAATGCTGCTTGATTTGATTTTTAAGTATATTTTGTGGGAAAAGAGCAACCAACTGTGATGAGTCAAAATTTAGATTTCTACTTTGATGCACACAAGACATAAACAAGGAAAGAAGCATCTGCTGCAGCACTACAGTCTCATTCTTCTCTCCAAAGACATTTGACTTTAATATCATCCGTCATAAGTTGACATAAAATATTAAACCTAAGCTTTTTATTCAGTAGGAGTATTCTGCGAAAATAAAACGTGTCATTACTCATCCGAACATGGCTCACGATGCTACAGAGAGACACAGACGAGCACACAAAGCACTGATGCTAATGTGTCCATGTGTACAGGAATAGAAGCAGAGGGCTGTCTTAGTCATCCTGAGATGTGACATGATAAGACCAGGCAGATACAGGGAGTCAACACTCAATACAAACACACTAGCTGAACAGTATTTCAACAGAGAGGGCAGCCACAGTGTCAATACTGTTTGTGTTAGCAGAGGATGTTACATCAGGTACCTGTCTGTCAGATTGCTCTGCTGGATCACTTAGAGAGAGCGAAATAAACTTTGACCTCCACGGATCAAACAAGCATCCACTTGCTGGTTTTCTATTCATCTGCGCCTCTGCATCTCCTGTGCTGCAGACTCCTGTAGCTCAGGGCTTAAATCCTCACCATGGGAGTGTCTCCCCACATCATTACATGATTAGCTCTTTCTGTGATCCATCGCTCATGCATGTGCAGTGGTCACACAGGCAATTATTATTATATCAAAGAAACAGAGCATGCATGCATACATGCAGTGAACTCAGAACCCCACCCCCAACATGGTTGATGTTAAATGCAGGAGCCCTCGTGCACCACACAGAGATTTGTGCTGCAAACACTGTTCATTATGCAAGCTGTGAAGACTACATAAATAACACCACTCAAGCTGATAAAACAGCCCGCTAATAGGAAATAATGCACAGTTAGTGCTGTAAATCAAATCAGCAAATGGCAATGCATGGTGGTGTACTGGAATGACTTCATTTTCATTTAGTGCAAAACAAAGAAATAAAACTCTGCATCAGTATGTAGTCATCCTTCTCTAATTTTGTCTCAAATGACTCAGACATCATCATCAATTCAATTAAGCTAACAACAGCAAAAGAAAGTCATTTAAGCTACCAAAGGGGGGTGAAACAGGCCTATCTTAGGAGCTCTTGTTTCTGTGAAAATAACTTCAATAAAAACCTTCTGTTTTACTTATCCGGGTGGGTACATGAGAACTTGTTTTAAACGTCCTAACTCAGGAAACATTGGATTACTCGTAGACAGTGCACATGTCATTTTAGGTTAACAGCTTTTTAAAAGATTATTTTTAGGGCACTTTGCCTTTATTTGATAGGACAGCCGAAGAGAGACAGGAAGTATGGGGAGAGAGAATTGAAGAAGGCAGGTACCAAACATGCCCCAAGACTGGGAATGATCTTGCAACCAGTCTACTAAAGGCAGTAGCCTCACCGGCACCCATGGGTTATGATAGCTTAACTCAATTAGCCTTGCATGTATGACAAATCTTTCTGGTTTTAACTGATTGAAAAAATTTATGCTCTGCTGCTCATCCCACAAATGCATGTTCCTTACAAATGTGGCACCATTTAAAAGGAAAATCAACAGACTTTCAAACTGCACAAGATCTACTGCCAAGATGCATTGTTGCAACAGAGAAATAATCTACCAAACACAAATTTCCTTACTTTTTGTGCTACGTTTATATAGCACTAAGGAACTTGGTTATAAGGTAAGATTCCAAAAGAGTTGGGAAATTGTTTAAAACATGAATAAAAACAGGATACAATGTATGTACATCTCAGCATTAATGGCACCTTCACAGATGTGCAGGTAATCCAAGCCATCCACACTATCTCACAGATGCTGACTTTTGAACGTTGTGTTGATAACAATCTGAATGATCCTTTTCCTCTTTAGCCCGAAGCACTCAAAAGCAATTTGAAATGTGGACTCCTCGTTGACCTAGTTTTGCTGCTGACCGCTTGAGGTTTTCTTTTAAAATCTTAACATACCCATCTTTCTTCATGATTCCTTCCACCTTTACGAGACACCCAGTTCCAGATCCACTGAAGCATCCCTGCAGCATAATACTCCCACTGTCGTGTTTCACTGTGGGGACGGTGTTCTTTGGGTTATATGCTTCTCCCTTCTTCCTCCAAACATAAGCAACACCTCAATGGCCAAAAGCTCTAGTTTGGTCTCATCTGACCAAAGGACATGCTTCCAGTATGCAGAATCTTTCTCCAGGTTGTCCTCTGCATACTTCAGTCTGGCTTGATGGCATATTTTCTGCAGAAGTAGAGCTTTTTTTTGTCTGCAAACTTGCAGTCCATTCCTGTGCAGGGCTCTAGTGATCATCCTCTTTAAGACTACAATTATTAACTTGGCTGTCACTCATTAGTGTCTTGGCAGTTGTTCTGGGGTCTTTAGACACATGTCTCACTAGTTTTCTTTCTAGAGTCTTTAAAATCTTTCTCTTCCTACCAACTCCAGGCTTGTTCTGGACTGTGTGGCTCTCACTGAATTTCTTGATGGTACTTCTCACTCTGATTCTTGACACTTGGAAATGCTTTGATAACTTTGTAGATCCTTCACCTGCATTTTGAGCATCAACAATTCATTTCCTCAAGTTTAAACAGATTTCTTTTGTTTTTGCCTTGATGCTTTCTCAGTGACAGCTCACAACCTTACAGAAGTTTTTATACTGTGTGTAAATCAGAAGATAGCCCTCAGTTTTAACTTGATTTCACAAGATTTGAGCATTACACAGCTAAAGCACATCATTGAACAACAGTGGTTTGTGCTATGGCTCAACATAAAGGTCAGATCTAAAGGGGGCTGATAATTTAGACCCTGGTTGTTTTCGATTATGTGAAGTAATTTCATATCTGAAATTTCATGGGGAGGTAATCATTTTGTCCTCATCTGTATTTCCAATCATACTTCCCTGTGGAATGTTCCAGGTGCTTTTTGAGTATTCCACGACATTCCCTGCCTATTTTTGTCCCTGTCCCAGCTTTTTGGAACATGTTGGCAAACTTCAAATTCAGAATGAGTGCATGTTTCCTGTCATTAGTTTTAACATATTCCTTTCTGGGGGCTGCATTCAATTGAATAAAGGATGAAACGGATTTGTTTTTTGTTCACATTTTACACAGTGTCCCATCTTTTTTGAAAATGTGGTTTGTTTGTGCCTGCTGGTTACAGGGTGCGCACTGATATGATTTTGTGTTGCATACACTGGAACTCAAAGTAAACATGTAGAGGTTCACCATTCAGCATGATGCAGAATTTGCTTTGCACAACAATTTATCATCATAAAAGCACGCTGACATGGTTATAGACCAATAATGATGCTGTTTACTCCTCTTGTTTAGCGTAAACACATGTGCACATGTACACAGACACACTGCACACAGCATCCTTTCCATTACCACGGCTGGAGCGGGCCCAAACAACATATATGGAAGATAAACAGATGGATTTTTTTCACTGCACACTGAGCTGTTTGTATAGCCAATCGGCTCCTTTTGCTCCCTCTCTCATTGGATTCAGCTGGCGAGGGATGCCTTACAATCTGGCTGATGTTAAGAACCTTTTTATTTCCCTCCTTCCTAATGCATAAACGATGCCACAACAGTGTTATTTATTTCCATAAACCCATTTAAATACACATTATGATCAAGCGCAGAGGAAATATCATTCAAATATCCTTGCACCTAAGTGCAAATAAAGGTTGTAGTTGTGCGTAAGAAAGTACGCAGTGCTTCTGTGAGTGTCAGAGAGTGGGTTTGTGTGTCTGCAAATGCATAAACCAAATCCTAACTGTCAGTAAGAGAGATAGGGGTCACAGGTCGGCAGCTTTCCGAAGGCTTTCTCTCTATCTCCTCTGACAGTTCCCAAGATGCAGTGGGCCACCGGGGCACAGTGTCTGTCTCTCGCTGTCTGTCTGTCTTTCGTGAAATCCGTCCAAAGTAGATCAGTCTCCTTCTAACAGTGCTTCATCCTGAACAGGTCAAGGACAGACTGAGTCTCTCATCAGGAGCCTACTGCGTCTTTGTTAACGTATCACTCTGCCACACAAACAAACTCGGACAGCAAAGAGCAGATAGATAAAAAAAAAAAATCTTTCTATGAAATTGAAGTATTAATAAACACTCTTCTCAAAAGCCTCTTGCCTCCTCTTGAATGCCGTACGTGCTTTGGACTCAAATCTACAAAATAGAAAGAGATACAATTGTGTTCTATTGAGTGCAAAGCTACAGCGTTCTGGTTTTTCTCAATTTTCTGAAAAACATCAACAAAAATGATCTGATCACTGCAGGTGGAGAAGTGAAGAACCTTCAACAGGCAGCCATATAATAAAGCTGCTTCCTACACAAAGTTTAATCAATGACCACTATGACTACTACTTTACTTTTCTCTAGTGTTCTTCATTCACACTTTAACTCAACAACATGGCATGAGACGTCTTGGCTTCAAGTGTCTATTATTGCATATTTTTCATTCCCATCTCTTTAGAAATCATGGACACAACAGGAATCAGGTGCATGAGATGAACTGTTGCAGACAAATAAGGTTCATCCTCTCAGCGCTTTTTCTATTATAGCACTCTATACAGTGGTTGTACTTCACACAAGCTTCACACTCAAGCCCACTCTCTTAGAAAGGTGTGTATTCACTAGAAGCAGTGTGCTGCTAACCTAACATGCATTTCATGTATACATTGCACAGGATATATGTCATATTCATCTGGGGAACCTCCCATACAAAGTGTTTGGCAAGGGCAGGACCCTCCAAAAAGTTCTCAGAAGATGACTGAACAAACGATCTGTCTGACACAGCCACTGCGCGTCAACCAGAATGACAGGACAAAATGAGGTAGTAGGCATGCACAGCTCAGGTAGTAACCTGAGCGTCATGGTTTAAGAAACAGTAGAGCTTGAGCCGAAGCCAGTCGGGAGAAGTGCAAAAACATAATCTCTGCCAAGACAAGCTTTCAGCGTGGCTCTTTGCTTTTGTTTTAACAAAGAAACGTGATCCTGTTCTGATAAAACTGCAGCTATATTATAGTGACATCCAAGCTAACCGCTACATGGAAAGCAGCCATTGGTATCGGCTTACAGAACAACTAAACCCCTCTTGTAACCAACCCAAACTCATGATGAAGCAGGTCAGGAGAGGAATAAGCTTTCAGTGCTCTTCTTTGTAATGTTGTACTCAAGATCACACTATCCGAGACCAAGACTTGCCTGTGACCAGATAGCACTGGAACCAGAGCAAGACCAAAACTTTTGGGGGTCGAGACCGAGTCAAGACCAAGACCAAGACCCTAAAAATCTATTTTAGAAACCATGACAAGGTTGAACAGTTTAAGAGAATTCTCTCTTTAATTTTAGTTTCCCTTAAATAAATTTGACAGATAAAAAAGAGGTGTCTGCAACTCTTTCAAAGCACAACATGCAAAAATCTCAAATCTTAACAAATTTGTTCAACTAACTTCCTGAAAAAAATAAATCCTTCAATGTATTTAAAAGCCACTGACAGGTCCAGAATTATTTAAAAATCTGAAAATGAGATGTTTATCTAGATTTTTTAGGTGAAAGAGGCCTAAAGTAAGCGTTCAGAGGTATATCTGACTAGAAATAAGATAGACTAATGTCCGAGTTTTTGCAGGTGTAGCTATTTGTTGTTTTAGCAAGAGCTTCTCCTTATTATCACATTAATGAAGTCGAAGAATAGCAGATCAGTGTTGGTCTCGACCAGTCTTGATGGCATATCCAGAGTTTGGCCAGTCCGAGACCAAGACAAAGACCGCATAAAAATGCTGTCGAGTCCGAGACAAGACCAAGACATTCAAAATGTGGTCTAGAGACCAGTCTCAAGACCAAGACAGTTCTCGAGTTCTACAACACTATTTCTTTGCTCTTATTCAATAATATGGTCCATTCCTGATAAAACTACTACCACAGAACTCAACAGTGCCCAGTGTCGCTGGTTCTACATGCAGCAAAAGCTACACAAAAATGGTTCAGAGACAACAAGGTGAATGTTCTTGATTAGCCAAGACAAAGCCCAGACCTTCATCCAATAGAGAGGTAGTGGCTGGACTTGAACAGGACTGTTCACTCCTGATCCCCCTGAAACCTGATAGAGCTTGAGCAGTTTCACAAAGAAGAATGGATTAAAACTGCAATGTCCAGATGTGCAAGCCTGATTGAGACCTATCCACACAGACTCAGTGCTGTGATTGCAGCCAAATCTGCATCTACTAAATGACTTGAAGGTGGTGAATATTTATGTAATCACTTATTTTACATGAAGTATTTTTTTTTAATTGACATTCTTTGTCGAAATCTCTTTCCACTTTGACATTAAAAGAGGGGTTTTGTATTTTTGTCAAAAAACCAAATTATACTGACTTTGACTGATTTATAAAAGGGAAAAACATCTTAGTGAGTTCTTGGCACCAATACATGTATTGGTCAAAGGTGGCCTGATGTGTGCCCAGTGCCTCCCAAGGCATCAGCAGCATGAGGACAGTATGCCCATTGCTAGAAGTCAGGAAGGACCACTGGAATCACGATAGCTCAGTCAAGAAAAGTTCAGAGCGAGAACAATGCCATTTATGTTTAACATTACACTGAGCCATTCTCATCTAAGTGAATGCTTGGTCAATGAATAGCCAGTACCCTTAAGCCCAGCACGCAATGTGTGCTTATGAAAAGTGTGCCAAATAGACCAAGCAAAGCAGTCTAACTCCCAGCCTTGACTGCCTTTTAATCATGCCTTTAAACAACTAAAACACAAAGGATGACCAGCACATATAGACTCACTTTTACATGAATATAGCTGCACATGATGTCTATATGGAATGCTTTTCACCAACCTTTCCAGTGACATCTCTTAAATCAATTCAGCAACAACACATCCAACGATTCATCTTCTGGGGCCTTGTGTGTTTGCATCACCAACACAAAACATCCTGTCGAAAATATCTGTCAAGCCTTAGCACGTTTCCTCTTAAAAGTCAGGACAACTTTATTGCTGAGACACAATGATTACTGTTTACTTCCTATGAAGTCAGGGAATAGGGGAGATATCTGAAAAGCACACAACATGTGAAATCTTTCTTTTAAACATGGAGTTTATTAGAGTTCAAGGACAGTTCAGCTGCCAGATAAGCTATATTGATCTCTCCATGATATTGAAAGAGAAAAGAGTTCACATTGCTGCAGCTCTTGGTGCCCATTGTTAATATTACTTGGAGCACATGGCAGCACTTTGACATACTGTACTACAGTTGTTTGTTTGCCGTGGAAACAGTCTGGCATCTTCCCTTGACATAAAGGCTCTTTTATCTGCTGTGGGCCAATAATAAACAGGTTTAGTGAGATGTTTCAGGCACAGTGCAAGTCTTGTAGTGTAATGACGGTGTTATTTTGTTTATAAAAAAGTTTGGACTTAAAGAAGATCTGGAGAGAGACTGAAAAAAAGATGTCTGATTCATTCTCCAATTCTGTTCTTTAACTGAAGGACAGTCACACCAATGCAGTCAAAGAAAATGACAGTGAAAAAAAACACATACAGGTCCACTCTGAAGGCTCACCAAAGCCACTGAAAAGTGAATGATAAATTGTACGTTGTTGGCCTTCATGGAGGTTAGAATTTTCTAATTTAGAAAGTTAATTAAAGGCATTTTTGTGTCAGTGCTGACAATATTTTCCCTTGGAGTGTCCACAACTGTCATTTCAATTCATCTTCTAGTATTTTATGAAACGAAGACTTCTGGAAATGTCGTCTTTCACTTTAAGACAAAGGAACAGGAGATTATAGCTATTAAAGGGTGAAACCAGCCATGTAGGGGGCGAGGTCTAGATGGATGGATCAACAAATGGATTATATCTGCTGAGACTGCATGACTGTGAACCTGCTGGTTCTTAAGGCATGGCTGCTACTGTTGAAAACATTTGGTTCTATCAAGACCGTGCAACAGGAAAAGTTGTCTTTTCGTGCTTGCAATTACAAGCTATGTGCTAATGGAAGGTATCAGCATTGTTGCTACCTGGAGGTTGGATGTACAGAGCCTGGGCCCTTGAAAGGTGGTGCTGCTGTTAGGGCTGTGATGGCCATGTGGTAGCACAGGTACAGTATAGAATGTTGGCATGATGGGTGGTGAGAGCTAGCATAGAGGAAGTTGGCTCTGGAGAGCTGGAGATCACCTACAACCCTCTGGAGGTGTCATGAGGCTAAGTGGACAGAACATCAGCAGATGGGGGCAAAGAGCTGGCCTTTTGCTGCCCATCAATCTGTACAACTTGTAGGGGCGAAAATGAAAACTTAAGTTGGCTTAAGGACTTCTTCATTGAGCTCTTATCCTCTCAATAGAACATCAATTCCAAAAAAGGTGGGACTCTGTGTCAAATGTGAATAAAACCAGAATGCAATCATTTATGAATCTCATAAGCCCATGTTTTATTCTGAATAGAAGCCTGCTCTGTCCCAAAAAGTTGGAACAGAGCAACAAAAGGCTGGAAAAGTAAATGGCACTAATGAAAAACAGCTGGAGGAGCACTAATTAGGCTCTTGGCAACAGGTCAGTATCATGGCTGGGTATAAAGGGTGGATTTTACAGAGGCAGAATCTCTCAGTGCTTTCAGACAGACACAGTTCTGGTTCTGGATCCATTCTGGAGTCTCAGAACCTTGGTACTTTTGGCGAACTAGCCCGCGTTTAAAACTGTGTCAGTGGAACCAAAGTTGGAGGATGTTTCTGGACATTACTCAGGTGGTTTCTTGGTTTTATTAATTATTTTTTTCTGGCGTTCAGATGAACCAAGTTTTTGCCATCGCTCCTGCAAGTTTGGCATATAAATTGCTCTTTCTTATTCTACTCTCCAGCTTCACCTTAAATTCTGTCAATGCTCAGATCACAACCAAACATTTTGTCTCCTCAGCAGAGCACTTTTTCTCCATTTTCTGCTCGTCCTTACAGCCTAGAATATTACATGCACACCAATAAAGACTTTGTTCATGAGGAAGAACCAACTATTTTTTCGTTCCAGCTGAGGACCAACTTCTCAGGTTCTGTACCAATTTTCTTTTCGGTTTGAACGTGCTGGCTGGTTCAAAATGCAGTTCAGGAACCAGAACTGGCAAGAAGCCCTGCTGGTCTGAAAGGCCTATCAAATAGGCAGAGGTTCACCTCGGCAGTACTGCATTAAAAACAGGCATGATTACGGACTGGAAATCACTGCATGGGCTCAGGAACGCTTCCAGAAATCACAGTCCACTGTGCCATCCACAAATGCAAGTAAAAGCTGTATCAACCTCACATAGGCTTCTTCCTTGTATGATACAGTTTCATTAAAGTGCTCCTTCCACTGACCAACTGTGTATCCCCCACATGCATCCCTGTGAATCAGTTCTTGATCCTTCCCTAAACCTCACTTTCTTGTTTTACAAACCCAAGAAACCCAAACCAAAGCACAAATAACAAACTAAATATGCTTTAAAATCTAGAAAGCATGGGTCAGCAAAGTATTGACTACGGCATATTTCTTTTTCATGTGTGCTTTCAGCTTCTGTATTATTTGTGACACTATCAAAAATGAGCCACAAGTTTTATCACGTACAATTTGAAAGCAGAAAATGATCCATCTGCAAAAGGACCCCCTGTGGAGGGAACACAGCAGTGTCACTGAAATGGAAAAGAAGAATGCTTTCTCTGCCAGTGCTGGTAATGTTCATGATGCTGAATCTTAACATCCACTGCTCCACCACTGTGCACTCAAAGCTCACTCACGAAATCAAACTTTCAAATTTTTATCCACTTTACCTCTTAACAGGTAAGAAGGGAGAAGAGAAGCAAGAAAGGTTTGATTTGATTCATTTCATTCAATGACTCATCATGAGGCATGTTGTCAACTTGTCGATGTCACAGCAGGAGTTCAGCAGCAGATTCCTGTTTGACAAACTGTGATCAGTGGTCACAGTTGGAGCTCCACAAAGCCCAGCCTTGTGCTCAGCATGCAGCTGGGGACATAATAGGTTCATCATTATGCCAATAATGATAATGAACCAGTGGAGTACTTTTCTTAAACTTAAGTTAACATGAATAATATTAGTTAAAGTTTTTTTTAACTAGATATGCCACTCAAACAGGCAATTTAGTCAACTTATTCAACCCTGAGTCAGAGACTCTAGACAAAGCATGTCTGCAAATTACACCTCATGATTTCTACCAATAAGACGGTACACTGGAAAAAAATACTTTTTTTTCTCTCAGTTGGGTGGAATGCTCAGGACAACAACCAAGGGGAACAAGCTTTCAGTGGGGCATGCCTCCCTGATTGAAAAGGGGGAAGTAGGAATTTCTATCTTTGAAAAAAACAATTTGAGTCATTTTAGCACCCCATCTCTTTTTAGAGGCTTTTCAGACCTTTGAAACAGACTGGGGTACATTTCTAAGACATTTTACCATTTCATGAAAACATGAGCTTATTTTGAATTTGATGCCAGCAACAAATCTCAAAAAGTAAATAATAACTTTGCAAATAATTGGGTTAATTGGCAACAGGTTAGTAACATGATTTGGTATAAAAGGAGCATTTTACAGAGGCAGAGTCTCTCAGAAGTAAAAATGGGCAGAGGTTCACCAAACTGCATAAACCAGTCTCTAAAATTGTGGAACATTTTCAGAAAAATGTTCCTCAAATGCCCCTCGATCAAATCTTTGAATACTTTGAATATCCCACCATCTACAGTCCATAATATAATGAAAATATTCAGAAAATCTGAAGAAATCTCTGTGAGTGAGGGGAAAAGGCTAAAGGACAATATTAGATGCTCATGAAAGAGTGAGGGGAAGACATGCCTCAAACAATGCCAACCAGTGTGTCAGTGACTAAGGCCATATGGGCGCCCACAATACTACTACTACTACTGAGCTACAGTGACGCCTGACACACATTTCTGTCCTGGAAATCACTGCATGGACTCAGTAACACTTCTAGATATCATTGTCTGTCAGCACAGTTCGCCTTGCCATCCACAAAATGCAAGTCAAAGCTGTATCATGCAAAGAAGAAGCCATATGTGAACACGATCTTAAAACACCTGCACCTTCTCTGGGACAGAGTTCATTTAAAATGGACTCAGGCAAGATGGAAAACTGTTCTGTGGTCATATCAATTAAAACTTTACATTATTTTTGGAAACTATGGACGCCTGGGAACTAAAGAGGAGAGGGATCACCCAGCGTCTAATCATTCAAAAGCTGGTACCTCTGATGGTAGGGGGTTGCATTAGACCCTATGGTGTGGGCAGCTTACACATCTGGAAGGGCACTATCTATGCTGAAAAGTAGATAGAGGTTTAGAGCAACATAGGTCCCATCCAGATGATGTCTCTTTAAAGGAATTGAGTTCCATATCTCAGCAAGTCAATGCTAAACCACATACCTCATCCATCACAACAGCATGATGTTGCAGTAGAAGAGTCTAAACTAGTCTGCCTGAAGTCTAGACCTTTTACCAATAGAAAACATTTGGCGAATCATAAGGGAAGGGAAAAATCAGGCAATGAAGACCCAGGACTGTTGAGCAGATAGAATTCTACAACAAGCAAGAATGGGATGACATTCCTCTTCTCAGACTGGAGGTATTATTCACGCTGAGATAGCTGGAACGATCTGCATTCACCATCGGGGAGGGCCCATGTTCTTAGCCATTTAGAAGTCCTTCTATTTCTGTGGATAGGCTGAAATATTAGACTAAGTGTATCTGCCAATTAAACCCTGTTATGCACACAAGAAAGGTATAAATAACAAAAGCATAATAAATAACTTTTAGTTATGTAGAAACCTAAGGAGGAAAAACTCAGTCTTGAGGCGAACCACTCTTTTATCTTCTTCAGCACATGGTGTTACTCTAGGGTTACCTCTGACCTTCTGTCCGTCAGAGGAGCTTATATACATTCATAATGTGCAGGCTATTCTCAGATAAAATGTGCACAATAATATCTATAATTCGTTTCTAACTAAGGAACATCCAGTGCTTATTGTGTTTTGGAAAAGCTGCAAGTTTTGATTACACTGTCTGTCAGCATCTCAATTTGCTATTCACTCAACTGAAACTCATATTATCTCTTCAATTAAATGACTTCTGACTCTGGAATAATTCACAGAACGCCTTTCAGAGACGGATAGAAATTTTCTTTTTAAATGGAAAAAGAACGAGCAAGCAAACTTTTTAAGGATATGAGATTCTTAGCACAGCTCTCCCATGTGTCATGCTCAATAGCCCGACTTTAAGAGAGAGAAAGAGGAAGATATTCGCGGCGTCAGTGCATGACCCAGCAGGGTGCTTTAGCAGATACTCTGTCTTCTAGTCAGGACTTTAATTAGTATTGTGTTGTGCAGAAACAACAGCTTCTTATTCCCTGTCAACATACCCCTCAGGGCAACCAATTAATAAAGAACACCTCAAAGATTAAGCTCCCACGGCTGCACAACAATCAGCTCAAGATGAGATTCTGATTACAGTGGAGATTCGATCAAGACGACTGAAGCTGGTGCTCGACTGTGATCTGACCACATACCGCTCATTGGTGTGAAAATAATGCTCAGATGCCTCTGTAAAATACAAAGCAGAAGAAGAGCTCCCCCCAGCTGAGTTTGTATCATTGAGGGCACAGCACAGCTCAGTCACACTGTATGAACAGCAGCATGGTGTTATAAAGCAATCCGACATATGTCAGACACTGCTGCTGCTCCATAATAGAGCCACCGTGCCAGCATGAAGCTGCATCCCATAATAAGCCAGAGTCATGCCTGCTCACAGCTATGTTCTGTGTTTTAACTTCAGTCATGTGTATGTGCGTAAAAGCCGGATTTATAAGTCTTCAGTATTCCACCAAGATAGCTTCAAGATGTAAGCGATTCTTCACAACTCCCTGCAGGGAGAGCAACTGCATGAGCAAGGTTACAGACACGTTACAGCATCCACAGCAGGAGAAATAGGAACCTGGTTTCCATGCCAACAGCCTTTAGCCAAATATGGCCACTGCTTCCTGGCACAGAAACCCATTTAAATTCAGATATTCAATCAGCAGGAGGAAATTATTGAGATGCTAAGGCCAGATAGCGACCACTGATACCAAGCTGGAGATGGAGGAAGAATATCTGGAACAAAAAGAAGGATAAATATCTTGTGTTGACTTGGTACAATTTGCACACAGCAGCTTTGGTATGAAAAATACATGAAAAAGTGTAGATTAACATCGGACGATGGAGCTTTAAATACTGACACATACTGTAGAAGTGTGAAAGAGGATCAAACATAACATTTGCTGTTTTTACAAAGGCTTCCTCCTTATGTAATAGAGGATGTTTTGAATGAACACTATAAACCTTGTTCCATTTTGATCAATTTTCATTGCTGTTAACATTTTAACATTTCATATGTGCTCACACACGTCTTCATGTAGTTTGTTGACTTAAAGAAGGCTTACGACCGATTGCCACAGGAGGTAATGTGGCGGGGGGTATAGGGGAAATATGGGTCTTGGGGCCACTGAGGCAAGCCATTAGGTCCCTGTATAACCAAAGTGAGAGCTGTGTCATATTCTACGCACGAAGTTGAACACGTTCCCAGTTCGTGTTGGCCTCCTTCAGGCTTATCTCTAACTCAGTTCGTGATTTTCATGGACAATATCTTGAGGATCAGCCAAGGGAGGAGGGTTTTCAGTTGGGTAACCTCAGAATTCCATCCCTGCTTTTTGCAGATGATGTGGGTCTTTTGGCTTATCCAGCCAGGGACATCCAGCAGGCACTGGAGGTGATTCGTGACTGAGTGCAAAATGGTTGGGATGAGGGTCAGCACCTCCAAGGCCATGGTTCTCTGCCAGAACACGGTGGTCACCCTACAGGTGGGGAGGGGGACTTTGGCCAAATGAGGGAGTTCAAGTACCTTGGGGTCTTGTTCATGAGTGAGGGTAGAATTGACTGTGGGATTGATAGGTGGATTGGTTCAGCATTGGCAGTATTGCAGATGTTACCATCTTCATTCCAACCCTCACCTTTGGTCAAAAGCTTTGGGTACCAACCGAAAGAATGAAATTACGGATTCAAGCGGTCAAAATGAGATTTCTCAAGAGGGTGGTTGGGCTCAGCCTTAGAGCAGTGTTAATTTTGTCAATTAAAACTATGACTAAAACTATTCGTCAACAGCATTTTTTCCATGACAAAAACTAGACTAAAACTTACCAAAGAAAGATCTGTGATGACTAAAACTGACCTACAGTAAGCTAAGTTTTAGTCAAGATGACTAAAACTAGACAAAAACGTAATTTAGTTTTCGTCAGACATTCAAAATCCATGATATTTCTCCAATGTGGGTAAATCTGTCAAAATATGAAAGATCTATTTAGTCTTAGCTGTAGAAAGCAGGGACCCCAGGTTTGGCAGAGTGCATAGAACACATGATTTGGTACCAGATTTAGGCAAGAGAATAAATGCTTGGACTAAAAGTAAAGACTTAAATGTGAGGACTATTTATTGATTTAAACTAGACTAAAATGTTTTTGAGTTTTCGTCGACTAAAAGTAGACTAAAACTAAAGGATAGAAATGAATAAAATGTGGCTAAAACTTAAAGAAATTTAAGCAACAGAGCAAAACTAAAATTAAAAATTGCTGCCAAATTAACACTGCCTTAGAGATAGGGTGAGGAGCTCATCCAGAGAGATCTTAAAGTAGAGCCACTGCTCTTTCCCTCAAAAGGAGCCAGTTGAGGTGAAAAGTCCTGCCCTTCCCAAACTCCTTATATGGAAGGTTTCCAAGATGAATGTGAAATATATCTATGCAATGGATGTATTAAACTGTCGTGTCAGGCTCCATCTGCTTAATACTGTTGACAGCTACTTACAACATATCAAAAACTTGACAGGTTGTCCCATTTCTGTAGTTGGGAGAGTTCATTTACATTTATTGTAAATGAAAACATGTAAATTATAAGGGTGATTAAAAAAACACTACACAGCAGTGATTGAGTGGCCTTTTCATTGTGCATTTTAGAAGACTTGAGCAGTTTAACAACCAATCAAAGAAGATGTGCTCTAATTCTTGTCAGCATGTGTGCACATTTAGAGGAATGTCTATTGAAGTGGATGCACAGGGGCACTTAAGACTGCTCCTCTCATATCTCAGGGCACAAAGGCTGCTTAAAGCTAGGCCAAGCTTTCAGTACAGACTGCAGCCCAAGTATCTTCAGACCCATGGATTGTTTTTTCCTTTCTGCTGCATTAAAAAAGAGGGCCACAGCCAGGGCAAAGAGGACATTACTTCCATGTGACAGCAGGCTGTTTACTCCAGTGCCGCATATCCCCCTTTGGCCTAACTACTGGACTTGGTGTCCCCTTGTATTGATTGAAACCAAACTAAGTGGTCTAATCCGTGCACGCAGGGAAACAGGCCACCAAAGAGGAAGGGGGCAAAACTGTCTGCTGTACTCCCCGCCAGCTCCTGTGTGGTTATCTGCATGAATCTGGAGGGCCGCCATGACTGTACTGAAACACAAGTGCCCTAATTTATAAAAAGCAGATTCTAGGAATGTGCCTGAAGGTTTACAGTAGGCTAAACTAGGAGCAAATATTAGCTCGTGTAAAAGTGGTGACATGGACCTCATGCAGTGCTGCAGACTGCACAATTCTAAGTGAAGTCAGACACTCTGGGGATTGGTTTTCTTTTTCTGTGCTTTCTTTTGTCATTTAAAATATTTAGTTGAATTCTGCTTTTCTGGGCTGATGCAACAGTGTGGGTACCTCTGTATCATAGCTGTGTTTAGACTTCACTATCAGGAGGCACATGATTAAAAATAGGAACATCTTCTATTAGCACTTAAGGAAAAATCAGGCCCCTGTCAATTGCAGATCACATAGTAAATACTAAGCCCAGTGCCCACATTGACGATTCTCAAGGTACAAAGCTACTAGAATGAGCATTGACTCAGACACATTAGAAATCAAGTGAGAGGGGCTCGTCTTCGCCCCTCGGGCAGAGACAATGGAGACCAGACCCACACACAACCTCCATTGTTGATACAATATTGACATGGCACTAATAGCTCTGGCTCGGAGCAACCAGGCGAGACAAAATTGCGTGAAGGCCATGCAAACCCCTCGCTGCAGCCTCTCCACGACCCACTTTACTTCTACAGCAAACACCATTCTGTTTGTCTCTGTGCATTACCCTCAGAAGCTTGACCACTGCAGGCAAAGTCCCTCAGGAGGTCCAGACTGCAGTTAAAGTCTCACAAACACACGCCAAACCGGCTTCTCAATGAAACTTTTTATTAACCCCCCTCCTGGGCTTGGCAGCAAAGTTTAAATTCAATCTGATTCAACTAGATGTGCTTTATTGGCATTAATGTAATAGAGGAAATATTGCCAAAGCCTCTGTGACGATCCAATTTAAAGGAACAGAAGGAGAGGAAAAGTATAGTTATAAAACTAAGGCGATGGGGAATAAGGGCTGAGATGATCTGTTTTTATGTTAGATTGTCAATGTGTGAAGCTGTGTTTGTTGAAGGTATGAATGTCCGTGTGAACATGTGCAAATCTGTGAGCTCATTTAAAGTGGTGTTTGTTCTATTCCACACTAAATAGACAAAAGTATTTGGCCACACCAGTTAATTATTGAATTCAGGTGTTTCAATAAGACCTGTTGCCACAGGTGTAAAAATCAATCACCTATCCATGCAGTCTCCTTTTGCAAAAGTTTGTGATGTAGAGTGGGTCGTTCTGAAGAGCTCAGTGGCTTTGAGCATGGGACTGTGATGGATGCCACCTTTGCAATAAGACATTTTGGGAAATTTGCTCCTTGTTGGATATTTCACATAAAACTGCAAGTGATATTATTAGAAAGTGGAAGCGTTTAAGAACATCAGCAACTCAGCCACCAAGCATAAAACCATGTAAAATCACAGAGCGGGGTCAATGACTGCAAAGACTCTGAAAAGCTCTGCTGATTCCACAGCTGAAGAGTTCTGAACTTCTTCTGGCATTAATGTAAGCACAGGGACTGTGCAGCAGGAGCTTCATGGTTGATGATTTCCATAGCCAAGGAACTGCATGAAAGTTTCACATCACTGAGTCCAATGCAAAGCATTGGATGGAGTGGTGTAAAGCACACAGGCACTGGACTGTGGAAACATGTTCTATTGAGTGGTGAATCATGCTTCTCTGTTTACTGGGAGAACATTACCTGCCTGACTGCACTGTGCCAACTGTGAAGTTTGGTGGAGGAGGGATAATGGTATGGGGCTGTTCTTCAGGGTTTGACTTAACTCCATGCTTCTGCTCCAGCTAATGCTTCAGCATACAAAGACATTTTGGACAATGCTATGCGTCCAACTTTCCAACAAGGACTACTAAGACATGGTCTGATGAGTTCAGTGTGGAAGAACTTGACTTGCCCATACAGAGACCTGTCATCGTCCCCATCGAGCACCTTTGGGATAAACAAGAATGAAAACTGCGATCCAGGCTTTCTCATCCAGTATCAGTGCCTGACCTCATAAATGCTCTACAGAATGAATGGGCACAAATTCCCCAAGAAACACTCCAAAATCTTGTGGAAAGCCTTCCAGGAAGAGTGGAGGCTGTTATAGCTGCAAAGGGGGGGGGGGGGACTCCATATTTAAGTGCATGTTTTTGAATAGCAGACTCCATACATTCATTCATTCAAGTGCATCAAAATGTCATCATCTTTATTGAACTTTAACTACAAAATTAAGCAAAGCAACACATACGACTAGTCTAAAATTCTAAATATTAATCATTAAGACTATCTAAAATACATACTGTACAGTCTTTTATTCTCAGCTTTTTTATGACCTACTTTTTGGCTTTTTTAGTCTTTATTGTAGAAATTAAACATTGGATAGAGTCAGAAACTGGCAGAGTCATACTGGAAAGGAACCACATGCCAGACTCAAAAAAGCCTGGAGAGGGAGTGCATGGAAATAACTATCACGTCTACTGGCACCCAAATTTAAAGGTTTTATAACTAAACAGACCTATTTATAAGGTTTTCTTATGAACTAAAAATATTAAAAACAATTTAAATGCGTCAATTTTTAAATTGACAAACTTAAATCTTAGAACAAAGTGATGATAAATCTCTACTCTAGTGGTGTGAATTTGCAGAACTGATGACAAAACCATACACTCATCCATGCTGCGTTTCCTTCCTCAGTCATTGACTAAAATGTTCTACGTGCCTTTTCATTCCTCCTGGCATCAGAAACAGCTCGTAGTGATGAGACCAAATGCAAGCTTAACACCATTCACAGGCATCATAATTCATTTAACATGCATGGAGGAGAATGTGATTCATCCTGGCCAGCATTGCTTGTATCTTTATTTCTCCCTCATTTCACTGTCTGTAGGTATCCAGTGGAGATAATTGGAGATATAAATAAATAGGACTCTTACACATGGTGTCCACAGTTCATTGAATAAATAGCAGCACTGACACATCACTGGTGAGGAGAGTTCGGGGGGGATGATGATGAAGAGAAGATCTAAAGATTATTTTTATATCTGTGTCATCATCTCGCCAATCATTCTGTGCTGAGTGGTGCAGGGCTGTTCTGTGTAGTTGAAATATTTTTATCAAAACCCACTAGAAGATCAGACAATAAATGGTGGGTTGTTCTGGAAAATAAAACCCAGAACTCTGATTCGTGCATACGTATGAAGATTAACAGACTGTTGATCAGAAATATGTGTAAAAATGAGTTTGTATACACCTGTAAAACAGGATAAATTACACAGGTCCTCATACAAAGTAGAACCACTAGGGATGCCATGATTGACTGACAATCAGTCATCAGCTGATTTCATTAAAATCATGTAATCAGTGGATAGGATCAGAGGCTAGTCACCGATCACAAAAACACACTCACAGACAGTAAATATTCTGGATTCTGCAGCTAAGAAAAACACTGTGTTTGGGTGTAGTCCAATTATATAATGGTTAATTAAATTGCAAGTCAATTATTATTGAATTCATCCACATCACAAACTTTGTACTCAGTAAAAAATATGTTAAAATCCAGGTTTAAATTAGCAAAATTTAAGTTGAGTAGCTGGCTAACCAAGGTGACATAACAGCAGGTCCTATCTTTAGCCCCCTGACACCCCGTTCCTTTGATCTTCTCAGTCACTCGTGTTTACAAGAACAAAGGACAAGGAAAGAGGGAGATGAAAAGTCACCAGGAGTGTTGGACAGAAAGATTTTCTTGATTTGGAGGGATACAAAGCCATTTTAAGGCTTTGGGACTTCAGCCAAGAACAGTGAGTACCATTATCCACAAATGGAAAGAACTTTGAACAGTGGTGAACCTTCCCTGGACTGGCTGACCTACCAAAATGACTCCAAAAGTGCATTGATATTCATCCACAAAAGAACCCAGAACATCTTAAGACCTGCAGGCCTTACATGACTCAGTTAAGCTCAGTGTTCATGATTCAACAATAAGAAAGAGACTGTGCAAAAATGGCATCCATAGGAGAGTTTCACGGCCAAAACCACTGCTGACCAAAAAGAACACAAAGGCTCATCTTATCAAAAAAACACCCCCATGATCCCAAAGACTTTGGGAAAATATTCCGTGGACTGATGATACACCAGCCGAGCTTTCTGGAAGGTGTACATCCCGTAAGATCTGGAACAAAAGATCCTCAAACCAACAGTGGTAGTGTGATGGTCTGAGGCTGCTTTACTGCTTCAGGACCTGGACCACATGCTGTAATTTATGGAACTATGAATTCTGCTCTCTGCCAGAAAATCCTGAAGGAGAATGTCCAGCCATCAATTCATGGCCTCAAACTCAAACATGCTTGTGTTATGCAGCAGGATGATGATCATACACAAGTCCACCTCTGAGTGGAGACAGAATGAGGATTTTGGAGTGGCCTGGTCAAAATCTGGACTTAAATCCCACTGAGATGCTGGGGCATTAGTTTAACCAAGCTGTCCATGTCCAACCCTCCAATGTGGCTGAACTGAAACGATTCTGCAAAGAACAGTGGGCCAAAATTCCACCACAGAGATGTGAAAGACTCATTGCCAGTTATTGCTAACACTTGTTTGCAGTTGTTGCCGCAAAGGGGGGAACAACCACTGATTAGGTCTAGGGCCAGGCAGGTTTTGATGACTTTTTACCCTTAACAAACGAAATCATCATTTAAAAACTGCATTTTGAATTTTCTCTGGTTATCTAAAATTTGTCTGATGATCGGAAACATGAAGTGTGACCAATATGTAGCTTCTGATGTATACATTACTAATGATAAATCTATGACAAACAGTTACACATGAAGTTGAGTTAACAGGAAGCTGAACCCTGTGCTATCAGATATGTTTTTATATCCCTGATGATTCATGACTGACAGCTGTAAATGCTATGGGGCTTGGGGCTGTGAAATGGAGTTCTTCTCCTTGTGAGAAGGCAGGGTGCCGAGACTTCCCACTAGAGGAATCTCAGAAACGCAGCGAGCTCTCCGTGTAAGACGCTTTCTTGGAGACCCTGTGCTCTGCTGTAAATTGCCTGCATTTCAGCTTATGCAAATACACCCAGTAAAAAGTCACATTTCCCTCAGAGATGCCTCTCTTCTGCAGCTACCCTCCTCCCCCTCCTCTCCCTCGATCCCCATGACAATCCATCAACACAGATAAAACCCGACCATCTCCAGCTTCATTTTTCCTCCTCACAGATTTCCTCTGCAGACCAAGGATGTCTTGCATCACCATTCCGAGGACTCATCCATAGTGAAAGATGTTTCTTAGAAAGTATATTTTGTGGATACATTTAGCATCCCCCAGGCCTCCACATTGATCCGTCCTATTGTTTTGTCACTTCAGCAGGAATACCCAGAATAGCTGCTGTAACTAGACTCAGCAGGTAGAGCCCTTCTTAGATATAAAACATGCACACATGTCTTAAGAGCAGCTCTGCTCCCGATGCTGAAAATGAGCTCATTGGGCCTACTAAAGATGAATATGTATGATAGGAAGAAAAAAAAAAATCCCCGCGTTTCTTCTTCCGTTAATGCATGAAGAAAGGTTCATGAGAAGTTCGCCATCAAAAATATCCCCAAACACCTCCAGCAAAGCCCCACTCCTCTGTTGATCCAAACACTTCTGAGAAATGAAAGGGAGAGTAAAACGTGCACAGTAGGGCTGGGATCAGAACGAGCTGCACTCAAGCCTGCATCTCATGGGCAGAAGAATCCTTTTAGTGTTATCATAGGCTGCAGATATGTTCACACAAATCTATTAACACTTTGTGGTGATAACAGAAGTTGGGGTCTTATCATGCTGGTAGAAGTGACACCGAATGCATTAACATTTATGCTGTTCTCTCCTCTGCCTTTGTGGCGTCTCCAGAGAGCCCGCTCTGTTCTTTTCCTCCTTAATGCAGTTCAGCACTTTGTCCATTCACCCCTTACTGTGTGAAGAGCTGCAGAAGAAAATAATGACCAAACAGAACCCCTGGTGCATGTTTTGCATAACAAAGTAGCCCATTTTTTAAAGGTAGGGCAGACATTACCCCGATTCTCTCAAAAGCGTAACATTAATGAGCACTCAGTCCCTTAAAAATCCCAATTTAACTGTCTTTAAGAGAGATTAATATCACAGAACTTTTAAATTGCCTCATGGTGCTCGAACTTAGTTGGAATTTTAAAGGGTTGTATGAGGATGTAATTGGTATCGGACACTGCAGTGCTGAACGGAGAGCATTCTAGTGGAGCTTCCGATAATTAATCCATGCATTACAGGTTCTTTTTTATGCCTGATTGACCCGTTGTTGATCTTATTTAGCAGCACAATGTTTGTTGCTCCCTCTAGTGGCACATCTGTCAACTTTTAATGAGCTTTCACTGAACTGTCAGCCAGATGTCTGATCCTTAAAAGTCTCTGCCCTTCAGAGGCGCAGCAGCTCTCAACTCTGTCAGGGGAAGAAAATAAGTATTCAAAGCAACACAACTGTTGCAGAAAAAAAGGAGTGTCAAGACTCACCCTAATTGACCGAGTTACAACATATCAGTTAAAGCATACAGCACAGATTGAGACTTTACATAGCTGGACTGGAGAGTTTATGCAGCGAGTGTGTCATATTTTTGGAAAAAGTGGTGCAATTTAAAGGCACAAATAAGGCACTCAGACACAGGAAACACTAATGAGCTGGAAAACAAACGCGGTGTGAAAGCTCAAGATAAAAATGGCCCTGCTGTTGATGATAACACCCACTTTAAAACATCTGATGCCATGCTTTTCCTATATGCAATTAATGAGCTCAACAGATGGAATGAGTTTTGCATTTAATGCTGTGAGATGTATACAACACATCACCTTGTATTCGATAATTAGGGTCTTGAATGAATCAGTAAAGAAATACCATGACTAATATGGGTAAATCAAATATTACAATGTGCATAAAAGAAAGCAGGGGCAGAGCTGAGAGGTGTCAGATATCTGAGGCTCAGAACAAACCTATGAGGGTCTGGGGGCATTTCTTTGGCAGTAGAAGTTTACTGTGCACATTAATTCAACTACACAGTAGAAACTGATATCTCAGTGTTAAACATTTACAAATCCATTTAAATTAGGGGTCAACTAATACTGTGTTTTAGCAACTGATATCGATTATTGATAGAATCAGTGCATGTCACTTCCTGCGCTCCATTGTGACCACAACCCCATTTCGGTGAAAACAACCTCCGTGTTTGAATGGCAGTAGATCAGGAAACACCGTTAGCATACCCATTAAACACTACTGCGTTGTGTTTTGGGCATCAAATAACTAAAAATCCAAGATTTACTGCTGGGTTTTTTTTTCATCCTTTTTTGACAAAGGAGAGTAAAAGGATGGCTCTGTGCGGAAACTAGAGAAGACTTTAGTGACTTCAGCCCTTAGAGCTCTCAGCTATTTTCAAACCATTGTGTCTCTACAGGACCTTTTGTCTTGGAAAACTTGTAAAACATCAACCCTGTGGTGCACAGTTGAGCTCTAAACATTCGTTTCATCAGGGCAATCTGGGCTTTAAAGGTGACATATTATGCAAAAATCCCTTTTTCGGGCTTTTCTAACAAAAAAATGTGCCCCTGGCATGTCTACAATCCCCTCAAGTACCATAAAAACCCATTCCCTCACCCCCCTCTCTTTTTCCACCTTTCAGAAAATGTCGTTCTCAGATTTCCCCTCATGATGTCATGTGGGGAGTTAGCTCCACCCTTAGCTCTAGTTTGGTTGGCCCTCCCTGCTTGGAAGAAAGTTTCACCCTCCTCTCTTGATCTTCCCCTCAGCTGGCAGCTGAGCAGCTGAGGGGAGAATGAGGACAGCCATATCCTTTAAGCCACATCCATTTCCTGAGAGAGGCGGAGTCAAACAGCTCAGCAACATTTAAAGCGAAGAAACAGCTCATTCTGAGCAGAGCTGAAACAGAGAGTTTTTTAGACTTGCAAAAATCCAATACTGGGGTGACTTCACGGGCATGTTTTGGGGACCTCTGAGACCAGTATAATCTTTTCTTAAAAGGGTAAAATATTTAAGAATATGTGTGTTGCAGCATTGTCACTTGAAAAAGTTTTGGGCCTATAAAGACAAAAGAAAAAAATAAGAAATTAGAAAGAAAGAAATTAGAAAGTCCTTGTGCTTTTGGGAATTTGAGTCATTATTTAAAGCACAGTGACTCTGAGGGACAAATTACAGCTTCCCCGTTTATATTTCTCTTTATTATGAGTCATTCAGACTCTCTTCTTAATTTTTTTAAGTCTGCACATGCGCTGTTTAGCAAAGCATGACTCGATGATGGAACAGCTTCCCATTGGTTGTCACAGCCCAGTTGCAATGCATTCTGGGATACAAACAGACAATTTGGCAGCAGGCTAACTGGTTTAGCAGGCCAACTGCAGGAACGTTTGAAAAATGGATAATGAATGGATAAAAAGACGTCCAGTATCACATTTACTGATATGGATTTAATCTTCAAAGACCCTTGAAAATTCAGCCAAGTTCCAGGCTTACGAAAGACATTCTGTAAGAGCTACGAACGCATAGAAAATATCATAAGAAAGGTACAATGGAGAGCTTTCAGCAGAGAAAAAAACAATGAAATGCCTACGATTTATGGTTCAAAAGTTAAGTTAAAGTTAGTCATAGATATAGACATCCACAGACCTCACACCTTCAAAACTAAGTGTTTGGGAAAGGGCAGAGGATTTGAAAAAAACTCGGAGGGGGGTTGGATGAATGTTCTGTCACATCTTTATGGGCCAATCAGAGCAACAAAATACGTGACCGAGGTGTGTCTGGCTTTTTCAGCTACCAATGAATAACGCAAACAATGGTGACTGTAGACATGTCAGTGCACGACTTTTGTTGTTTTTGAAAAGAAAACATCTCACTGCTGTTCTTTGTTCTTCTCATAACAAAGAAATGTTGTCAAGTTCTACTAAAACTGGCGCTTAAGCAGCATCCACGCTAATCTCTTCCGCCATAATTGCACCGGCCTCTGGTTGCTGCTTGCTTACGTCACGAGTCTGCTGCACCTGAAAGTACTGCCCCTCGTCGGTGATTGGTCCTGTCACTTTCTAACCGGGCGCGAACGGTTCAGACGGGAGCTTTTGCAAGATGGATTTGCTAGTGACAAACAAGGAAACAGGCATATCCATCCGCTTTGCAAGGTTAGAGATCCACAACAGCGTGAGGACTCTACAGATCACAAGCTGTATCAGTGAATATACTGTCAAAGACCTACAGCTGTTTTTTGTGTTGGACAATGATGGTTTTAAAAGGGTTAGTAAACACTGGAGCCAAAGTATAAGTACATATCTTCAAGCCTTCTGCACACCTACAGCACTTTTTTGCCATATTTTAATATTTAAAGTTCAATTGTTTAATAAAGGCCAGTGTCACTTTTTTGGAGTCTTCATTTGTTGTTTTGTTGGGGGGGGGGGGGTTGCAACAATTACCCAATTACCGTACAGTGGACATGTTACAGAGGTATTATACCATTAAATCCCTAATAAATATACAAACTGGTTTCAATTCCCAACCTCACCATATGTCACCAATTTCTCTATCTCCAAAACATCTTGCTTGCAGGTGCACACATTTCACCATCAGGTCTTGTTTTTTATAGATCACATATTTGTGTGGGAAGTGGCGTATGCCAACTTGCGGCCCTGTTTCGTGCCTGCACAGTGTTTATAAATGTGACCCCTGAATGATACGGGGCTTCTGTGAAAACATTTGAGGCTCAAGCTTCGTATGCCACCACCTGGCTTCACCGATGAAAGACAGAGAGGAAAAAATCAGCTTTAGAGAAATAAGCACCAGAAAGCTGAATCCTACCATCATTACACAGCGGTCCTCCGAATGTCGTCATGCTGCAGTCACAGCTGAAGCCCTCCCACTGCTGGAGACACACGCCCTGGTTGGCACACGAGTCTTCCTGGCACGTAGTGCTGGGGCCTGAATATGGAGATAAATAGCAACTTGGTGAGCAGAGTTTTATAATAACAAGCAGCACAGTGTGCAGATTGACTCTGCAGTGAAATTAAATGTCACGCACAACATACAGACAATAGGCTTTTGCAAATGGAAGCTCCCACAAAACAAACATACATATGCTATGCAAACACTAACAACTGTGTATTTAGTCACATTTGGTATTCTTTCTACAAATACTGCAGCAAATTGCCAGATTGTAGCTGACTGCCTGCCTGAACTCTAGATGAATTGAATTGTATTCAGTAAACAGACACAAGAAAAACCTTGCACGTGAAGAAAGTCAGCATAAATAACATCTAAAATATTTAAATACGTTTATTCAATTGTTTGAATTGTTAAGAGTGATTTCTATAACTATTATTGGAGAAGAGTAGTATTATGAATATCACATAGAACCACTCCTATTTCCTCCTTTCTTTCCTTCTATCATTTAAACTTTAGAGCAGGTGTTAACTACTGTTACCTCAGATTTTAATCCATCCACAGCCTCCACACAAAGACGCTTTGTGCAGTCAGATTACAATCCGTCTTTGGTGAATCTTGAGCACTGTGAGAGGGATGCTTGGAAAATGATGCTCTATTGTTTACGTGCAGGAGTCTGAGTTAACCTTGTGCTGTAAAATAGCAATTAATCTATGCTTCTAGAGAGGGCTAGACAATAAATCTCAATTTCATCATGACTTCAATATGAGTTTCACTATAAGCACAATGCAAAGGTCTGAATTTCCCTCTGGATTTATAAAGTACCTAGATATCTACAGTGCATTCAATAAGCATTCAGACCTCCATCACTTTTTTCAATTTTCTTTTGTTACAGTCTGATGCTACAGTTATTTAAATTCATTTTTGTCTCAATCTACACTCAGTACCCCATTATGACAAAGTGAAAACAGAATTTTAGAAATTTTGCAAATTTAGAAAAAAAAAAAAAAAGAAAGAAAGAAATATCACATTGACATATGTGTAGCAACACTTGAAATTTGGTTCAGGTGCCTCCCTTTTCTCTTAATCTTATTAATTAGAGGCCTTAGTTAGAGAGGTGACCAAGAACCCAGGCTGCAACATAACAAAATTTAAAAAAAAGTGAAGGGGGTCTGAGTACTCTCTGCATCTATCGATGTATCTGAATGTATCCCAATAAATAAGAAAACATATTTTCTGCAGACAGCGTCTTACTTAAGCGGGTTAAAATTGTGCATGCTTTCACATCTTTTCCAAGCAGTCGGATGAAACTCGAGCTAATTGTCAGCCTCCCCAAGAGTAATTGCAGCAAATTTAGAGGTAAAAAAAGTGCTTGATTGGTTTTGGATTCTCAAACATCATGTTGCAAATACTCCTGAGAACAGCTAAGAGACTCCTGTCTCCTCCTGTTTAAATAAATTGTGAATCCCATGATGCTACATGACACTACAGACATGTAGAGTAAACTCTACAAGTTAAAGTCCCTGTAAAGTAATTCAAAATCTGTATATTAGGTTTGCTGCATGATTATGTTATGACCCACAAGGCAAAATATCAGTCATGAAAAACATCTTTAAGTTTATCAAGTTAAGCTTCACTATCCTGAAAAATAAGACGGTAATGTCTGCTCTAGGAGGGTGTGGGCGTGTCAGTTGAATGACCTGAAGCCACGCCCACTCCAGAGAAACATGATCCACTCGAAATTTAATGACTCCCTCCCGTTTATGAGGCATCTTTGTTGTTAAGTTGCTGCTGAAAACACACCATTTCCTGGTGTTGCTCTTCAAAATAAAAGCCTTCAGTGATGATAAGCTTTGGAGGCTTTTACTGTGATAGACTTGGCAGGAATAGAACATGTCAATCATCAGATACTCTTCTAAACTTTAGTATCCCAAGGCTAAGAAACATGAGAGATTGATCTTTTGCTGCTTTGAGAGAGACAAAGCCACAGTCCACTTCTTTTAATCATCCAGGACAAAAGACAAGTGATATTTGGATTAAAACATACTTTATGCAGATAAGATGTTTGTTCTTGCTTCATCTAGTTCAAGTAAAAAATAGAAAAGCACTCCATAATTCCTGCCCCCTGAACTTATGGTGACCTATGGTTACAGTGCAGCTGTCTGTCTCTGTGCCAGAGCAGAGACAGAAGTTGGGGATCTAATTGACTGTTTTCTGGCACAAATCTCTCTGTTATGATACTTGTAATGACCCGTAGGCCACTGTGGCTGATCAATTTGGGAAATTTACATAACAATGAACAAGAACACAGTATGTAGCTCGCTGTTAGCTTTCAATGAAGGCAGTGATATCAGCTAACAACAGTCTGTATATTGAGATAAACTGCTAGGTGATTTTATATCGTTGTCGCATTAGGGAGTCGTGGTAATTCCCCATGGCAGCCATGGGCTGCTGTATTTGCCCTGCTAAACAAAGTCAAGCCAGGAAAGAGGTGAAAAACTTTCAGTCTAAATCCAAATTCAGTCACACATCGATCTCAGGGTTTTCGCATGTTTACAGCAACCTTATTCAAATATATCTAGGGTGTTACAACAAATTTTGGATTCTACTTTACAGGAACTTCAATGGATTCTTTTACATCAACATGAACTAAAGTTTTCTGCTGTTAAGAGTGTAGTAATGGCAACACAAAGTAGAATAAGAAAAAGACAGTAACATTTTGGATTACATAAAAAGAATCACACCAAACCACCTCTGAATATCAAGAAATAACTGCAGAGAGAGATAATGAGTCTAAAAGTTTAGTCTAATTACATTTGTTATCTCTTCAGTTGCAAAGGAGAGTCATTAAAAGTGCATGAGTTATTTTCAGAACTGCAGTAATAAGTGCTAATAAGTTGATAGTTATACAAAGATCACCTATGAGTCAGGAATTATTCAGAGAGAACAGGAAGATCTATGTAAAATTAGACATTTAACACCCCCTTATGGCTGGATTAGAATGATCCTTGTTTCATAAGTAGGTGTTCGGCTGTTTTTTTTTTTTTTTTTTGAATGAATCAATGAATATTCAAGTGTTCGGGGTCACCTAAGATAGATCCTCTGGCTGTGCGTCCACCATTACAGCCACAAATCAGTCAGTCTGTTATTCACTTTCAGTGATGGATTATTTATACAACATTTACTGTCTGGTTGTCTTTGTTCAACAATAATGCAGAGTTATGGAGAAATACCTTTGATACTGCATTTGTCTTCCCTTATCTGTTTACTCTTGTAGGTTTAATTAAGTTGTTCTATTGTTGTACCATCTATAGGATCAGACACTACAGTCTGATCCTATGTCTATATCCTCTATTTAAGTGTGACCACAGTAGATGCTGCTCAGACTCAGAGTAACTATGGTAACTGCTTAATAGTTATGCTTTTGCTGTAGCCCACTCAAGGCTGAAAAATGCAAAATATAAACATGCTGTTCACAGAGGACTCATTGCTAGAAGATAAAAACAGTTGATCCCGATTACAAATCTTGCTCCGATAAATATGAGCTTAAATAACATCCAAATACTTCAGATGATCATCAATGCACCGCTTATGAACATCTTTGTAATTAAAAGCTAATTTAGCATAGCAATGTGAAAAATGAGATAAAACAAGTGTAATGTTAACTTTTATTTATCCTGTAATTAGAAGACATCAAAAAGCTAAATGGTTAAGAAACACAGTTAGGTTTCATGTGCCAGCTTTTTGCAGGCTGATTTAGATGTTACGCATGATGTAATAAAATAATATATTACATTAATAACCTATCCAGACATGCATAAAGGTTTGTATTTATCAGAGTATATCTGAGTTGAAATTATTTGTTGCCAGTGGTGTTATTATTTTTGCAGGATGTCCCTTTACGTTTCTTACTTTTAAGATGCTGAAGCTGTTTCTTTAGTGTGTAATTAATTTATAACCCCAGTTCCAAAGAAGTTGGTGCACTGTGTAAAATGTGAATAAAAGCAGAATGCAGTGATTTGCATATCTAATAAACCCTTATTTTATTCACAGTAGAAAATAAACATATCAGATGCTGAAACTGAGATATTTTAGCATTTCAGGAAAATGTGGCCGCAACATGTCTCAGACAAGTCAGGACTGGGCAATAAAAGGCTGGAAAAGTAGCAGGAGCATTTTGCAACTAATTAGGTTATTTGGCAGCAGGTCAGTAACATGGCTGGGTATAAAAGAAGCATTTTTAGAAAAAAAAAAATTGGGCAGAGGTTCACACATCTGTGAAAAACTGTCTAAGAATTGTAAACCATTTCTGAAAAATGTTCCTCGAAATTGTAAAGCCTTTGAATATCCCACCATCTACTGTACATACTGTCATCAAAAGATTCAGAGGATCCAGAGAAATATCTGTGCACGAGGTCAAAGGTCAGTATTGGGTGCTTTTGATTTTGGGGCTCTCAAGTAGCACTGCATTGTCAACACAGTTCTCTGTGCCATCCACAAATGCAAGTTAAATCTGTCATACAAAGAAGAAGCCATATGTGAACATAATCCAGAAATGTCACTTAACTCTGGGCCAAAGCTCATTTGAAATGGTCTCAGGCAAAATGGAAAACTGTTCTGTGGTCAGATAAATCAAATTTTAAAATTCTTTTTGGAAACTATGGGTGCTGTGTCCTGCAGATCAAAGAGAAGAGAGAGTTCCAGCTTGCTGTCAGTGTACAGTTGAAAAGCCTGCATCTCTGTTGGTATGGAGTTGCATTAGTGTCTATGGTGTGAGAGGTTTTAGCGCAGCATATGCCCATCCAGAAAAAGTCTCTTTCAGGGAAGGCCTTACATATTCAAGAAGACAATGCTAAATCACATACCACATCCAACAGCATGGCTTCACAGTAGAAGACTTTGGGTGCTGAACTGGCCTGCCTGCAGTCCAGACCTTTCACCAATAGAAAACATTCGGTGCGTCATAAAAGAAGGCCCAGGACTGTTGAGCAGCTAGAATCCTACGGGACAACATTCCTCTCCCTAAACTTCAGCAACTGATCTCATCGGTTCCCGGATGTTTAGACTGTTGTTAAAGGGAGACAGGGTACTACATAATGGTAAACATGACCCTGTCCCGACTTTTTGGAAATGTGTTGCTGCCATCAAATTCAAAATTAGTTAATATTTTTCATGAAATAGTAAAATGTCTAATTTCACACCTGATATGACGTTTATGCTACATTGGGGATAGAATGTAGTGTTATGAGATTTACAAATATTGCATCGTGATTGTCCTGCGGCCCCCAATGGGATAAGTGGTATACAAAATGGATGTATTCAATTTTACTGAGTGCCCCAATTATTTTGGAACTGGGCTTGTATCTTTTAGAAAACCAAAAACACTTGATTAAATCTTCATTCCCTGAACAATAACTGTTTACTTACCTATTTTACTCACTGTGCAATAACTGCTAATTTGTTTGTTCATCTCCTGTGCATTAACTGTCTGCTCATTTATTCACTTCTGTCAATTTAATCTGTTAATTTACTCTTAAACATCCTCTTGATTATTCACTTACTGCACTGAGGAGTTCTCATTTACTATAAAATGATTTATCTTTTATTCACTTACTTGTGGGGCTTAGAATCCACTGCTTCATCTCAGGAAATTAACTGTTTATTAATCTTTACCAAACTGGGAATAGGTAATGATGAAGTATTGAGTATTCAATATGATGTAGCACTTTGCGGTATTGGGGGCACAAAATTATGTTTAGATGACTGGGTAGTGATTGTTTGATACTTCAGTACTGTGTGTTCACTTAGTATGGTTACAAATTAAATCTATCATACTTTATAAAATTTGATGAAGAGTTACTCACTGTCTAATAAATGGTTAACTAGTAGTTATGTCCTTATTAGTTCATTGTGAGTAAAAATCTAACTCATCATACACATGTAGCCATTCATTTTTGTTCCCTAGTGAGCAAGCAGATACTCATTTGTTACCCAGTCAACTATGCAAATTTTAACGTAGATTAACTAGCAGTTAGCTACTAATTTCTTACATAGTGATGATGGAAATTTTGAGTGAATGAACAACTAGTCTGTGAAATGTTAGCCCAATTAGCTATGCTAAATTGAATGTAGGTTAACTAGCAGTTAGCTATTTAACGTAGGCTAGTAGCCTATGTTAATTTTACAGACTTACTATCAATTAGTCGCCCGTTTGATAGCTAAAAGTTATGCCAAATTAAGTAAAGGTTAACTATCAGTTAGCTTCTCAATGATTAGCTAAAAAGTGACAGCTTTAATGTAGGTTAACTAACAGTTAACTACTCTGTTGTAACGGGAAAACCATATCAATTTTTTGAAGATGCTCGACTAATTGTTTGCTCGTGCTGTGTGAAATTAAAAGTTGGTTAACTAGCAGGCAGCTACTTAGTTACCCAGAAACTATGCCACTTAAACTTCCAGTTAGCACTCATTTGTTGTAGTAAAAAGCCAAATTAAGTGTAGGATTACTAGCAGTTAATTTTTCAATGGTTGTCTATTATATCATGGTCTTGGTGAACACTCGATTCTGACTGGCTCTGTAAAAAGATGACGCTCTGTCTCCAACGTCTTCTTGCCTTTTCATTGATAAATCTGTTCAGAAAGTGTGCTGAGCGGTCTATTTTTTTTTCTTTTTTTGTTCCATTGTGGCTTGGTGTCTATGGCCCGTCCAATTTAATGAAGTACTGAAAAACGTTTACATTCCCAAAGAACATTATGGGATTGGAATAACTATTCCAGTTATTAGTCAAGCCCTCGGGTGTTGCTAGGGGAAAGGAAGTTTTGTTTTAGTAAAACTTTCTATTTTGATCACAACACGTATGAAATTATAAATTAGTTTTATCAATTCTTTTTTGTTGGCAAGTGACCATGGTATGAGTGGGTTAATGGCCAACGAGGCGTCCAATTATCAGGGATTAATGGAGGCCTGAACCATCCGACATGCAGCACATAACTATGCTAATTATGTTGGTTAACTTGAAGTAAGCTACTCAGTTGTTGGCTAATAACTTTAAGTTTAGGCTTACTACCAGTTAGCCTCTCTTTTTTTACTTGTAACAATGCCAATTTTAGCACAGATTACTGCTAGTCAGTTACTTATTTGGAAGCTAGTGACTATGCCAAATTTAGTGTAGCTTAGTTAGCAGTTAACTTTTCAATAGTTAGCAAGTAACTGCCAAATTAAGGGAAGGCTAACTTGAACTTTGGTACTCAATTTTAAGATATTAACTATGCTATTGTGTGTAGATTAGCCACTAGTTGGTAATTTGTTTTCTTGTAACTTTGCCAGTTTGTTAGCAGCAAGATATACAATTGTTAGCTCAGAACAATGCTAATTAACAATATCAATATGCCAATGCCAATTTTTAGTGTGGATATTCTGTCAGTTAGATACTTATTTGTTAGCTAGTAACAATGCTATCGTTAGGAGCTACTCATTTTTTAGTATTCTAATGACCACTAATTAGTTACCCATTTTATAGCTGGTAACTATGCCAAATTAACTGTAGGTTCACCAGCAGTCCTGTACTCAGTTGTTTGCTAGAAACAATACAGATTTTAGTGTAGGTTAACTGCCGATTGGCTTTTCATTCCCCTGGTTATGATGTAAATTTTTGAGTACCCTGTTGTTACATGTTAACTCCTTTTGTCCTCATAGGCACATCACTGAAGTAACATTTAATACCTTTTTGACGGATGTTTCATGCAGCTGTACAGCACCATTTAAAAATGTATTATTCTTCAATTCAATGAGAAAAAAATAACCTTGTAATAAAATGCAGAAGACTATTTAGAGAAAACAGTGTTTGGCTGACAGGAGACTTTTGAAGCCTTTTTGGAACAAAAAAATAAATGACTGGATTTTGAAGTAAAACCTCAATTCTAAAAGGAAAAAAGAAATACATGCAGGAGAAAAGTTTGTTAATTAGACTTGTACAGGTCATGCAAATGTATGCTTTACAACCAGAATAAGTGAAGAAAAAACATAAGCACAAGAACACCAAAGTTATGTCTAGTGGAAAAAGACATAGTGTGAGAGCCAATCAGAGGGTGGGCCCCATAGGGTTTGATACAAGATAGAAATGATACTTGTATTCCTATGGGACTGAAGTCCATTTCATATATCAGGTGGGTGAATTCAGTCGTCTTGCTCGGGGAGAGTTTAGGAGTGTGGGTGCAGAGACTGTGGGAAGGCGGGGAGGCAGAGGTATTTCAGATGCAAACAAAGGGGAGTGAGGGGGATATCAGACTCTGTATCAAACAGAGCTATCTACCTTGCAAGTCAGCTTTCATCAATGCAACTTTTGTCAGCAAAATAATAGGAAAGGAAAAGGCAAAGCATACCAACTGTTAGTAAAGCACCAGAGGTGGAGAAACAGAAACACAGACTGTTGAAGCAGTGGGGATGAGATTGAGGTGGATGTTTGTCCTCAGGAAGAGCCAGAGGGGGGGGGTTGTATTGTAGAGTGGAGGCTAGGTTTAGCTCAGCTGTGATTGCAACTGCTCTCAAAATGGCATCAGCAATATGAAGTAAAAGCAGGCAATTGTTAAGTCATGATAATGGGAAGTGGATGTGCTTTGTCTGCTTTGTTCAATGAAACTTACAGTGAAAGAACAACTCAGATTTTCTCTCGTGCAGATTCTGAAACGGACCCTGCTGCTGTCAAAATTCATCAGCAACCATTTGTACCTTCTGACTCCTTGAGCACAATGCAATACATTTTCTATCATAGAAGCTATTTCCCCTTTGAGAGCGGCCAGTGATACCATGCTGCACCAAAACGGCAGATCTGATGGACCAGCACAGGGCGCCGAATTCGATTAGATTTGTGATGTTGATACATGAAAAGATCAGCCATTGGGAGCTCGACAGAAAAAGAGTGGATGAATTGTGAAATTAAACTAAGTGAGTGAAGTTGAAAAATAAATCAAATATTGTCTCTGGATGTGGTGCACACATTAGACTGGGCAAATGATATTCATGCATGCAACAAAGGCTTCATACATTATTCAAAAGGATTGCTTCTGGCAAACTCTCAGATCCAGCAAGCATGCATAGAGCAAAACAAAATGGGGATAAAATGGGAAATAACACTGGCAGGACAAATATGGCAGAGAGAATAATCAGATTATGGCTAAGTGAAACAGAAATGATTGCCTGTGGAGGAGTGTCAGGGTTTGATGCATCCTAACCGAATACTAACGCACTTTATGGATGTTAAATTATTTGACATAGGCTGGCAGTGTGGGTGCCTCGGTGGGTGTGCTTCACACTTCAATGTGTCCTTGTCTGCAAGTAAGCCTGCACAGGGTGATGACCCTTAAGGGGAAACCAGATGATTTAAGACAGGGATGGGCAACTGGTGGCCTAGAGGCAGCATGCAAACCCCTATTCTCACTCAATATGGCCTGCAAGTCAATTTTAGATACCAATGAATCATAAATATGAGTAAAATACAATCAAATCTGCCATTAAGTATTTCAATCGGAGATGCCGCTTCACCATGCACCAGGAGAGCATAGGAAAATATAACTGGCTGCTATTGTGTCTGCAAAAGATCTTTATGAAGCATGACTAAAAGATTTTTTTTAAATTGTAAATAAAATATCCATTTATAACCAGTAAAAATTGCTCAGTGCTTTGGAAAAAGTAACTATCTCATTGCTTTATTATTTTCTTTTGAGCTATAAAATTGAACCTTGGTATTACAGGTTGTAATAAAAGCTACACATTTGGTTAAATTACAAGAAATTGTGATCCCCTAATTTAGTATGTCCTTCGAAATCTGGCCCTCGGACAGTAAGAATAAAATGAATGTAGCCCTCCTGGGAAACAAAGTTGCCCATCCTTGATTTACAAGAATGAACTGATCATTTATGTGCAAATTTCGATTTTAGACAAACTCTTTCATCACTTATCAATCAATAATAACACTGTTTAATTTAAACGTGGTGTAGTATGTCAAAAACTCCACAGTTTCCTTAGTGGGCTCAGAGAGAGAACTCACCTTCACATCCTCTCTCTATCTGTCCCACACAGTCCAGAGCATCTGACATCAGATCTGGGAGACGCCCGTTCAGATCCACTGATGCCAGACAACCTTGAAAGCCCTCCTTGGCATGCACCAGTTTTGGCAGCTCCTTGAACATTTCCTTTGCAACCCCGCCAATGTATAGGTTACCTGTGCAGAAATGACAAATGTGACAACACTGACCCCTGGTGGACAAATGTGAGACTTTAAAGGAACAAGCTTGGAAGAACAAAACTATAAAAGCACAACATGCTCACCAGCAAAAAGTGTATCAATCTATTTTCAAGACATGAAATACCATTGCACTGCTTTTTAATCCACATTCACCTGATATGTCTTGTAAACAGCTTACTTGCAGATTTATGCAGCAAACAGTACAGTCAGAAATATTTAGAATATGAACAAACTATCTACCAATGAAACAATGACAGTCTAACTTGGTTCAGTGCTATACTGTCAATAACATTATGAGAAATGCAGGCCCTCATTTTTGACCTTGGTGAAAGAACTTTGTCATTTCAGGTGAACATGCATTAAAAAGAGATGTAAAGTGCGGTGGCCCTGAAGTTTAAAAGCAAAAATTTTTGGAGCATGTCTTCCCCCACTCTCTCTTTCCTGTCCCATCAAAATAAAGGCAAAAAGTCCCCAAAATAATCTTTAAAAACAGATACACATATATAATGAAACCCAGAACATTTAGTTAAACACAGCATATTTTATAAACTCAAACACATTAATTGAAACATAAAACACATATGTCATAAAATGTTTTTTTTTTGTTGTGTATTTAAATAATTTTTAGGTTCATGAAATGTTTTCATTCCACATTGTTTCAATCTTATGTCACTTTTTGTCATCGTTATTGTTATTTTGTTGTTTTTTTGTTTGTTTCAAAACATGTTTTAGTATTTTACAAAATGCTTTTGGGTTTCATAAAATGTTTGTCTATCCATCCATTTTCTTATCAGAGGTTGCAGGGGCCTGAAGCCTATCCCAGCTGTCATTGGGCAGGAGGCAGGGTACACCCAGACTGGGTGCCATTCTTTAAAATCAGGAACCCTCTTGCTATGAGGCAACAGCGCTAACTCCCGCACCGCTGTGAGGCCCTAAAATGTTTTTTTGTTTGATTTTTTTTCCTCAATTATTTTTTTTTAAACTTGACCTTTTAGAGCCACCACCATAGAAATTAGATTTTTTTATTTTACTGTTGTTTTTTTAAATAAATAAATGAATTTTGGTTTTCTAGTCTTGAAATGTGGGATTGATATTTCAAAGTTTGATATTCGTATAGTTTTCCCTGATCTATGTCTTTCAAATTTAAATAAGCTGTTCTTTAAAGTATTTCTCCAAGGTTGGGAAGCAAAAATAAAAAAAAAAAAATTTCATACTTGACCTTAGGGGCCACCATAGAAATGAGATACTTTTTGTTTTTCCTGGAAAGTAGAAAACAACACTTTTTATTGAATTTACTTTTTTCAAGTTATTTCAATCTGGGCTTGATTTTTCAAAGTTTGATGACCATGTAGTTTCCCTGATCTGTGTTTTCCAAATTTAAATGAGCTGTTTTGCAAAGGTGGGTAATAATAATATGACACTTCTAAAACCCTTTCTTTAAGCATCTTGCAGTTATAAAACAAAGTCAAACCTTTCTTACATTCTGTGGACTATAAAATCTTTGGGTAAAAAATAAAGCCTTGAACACATCCCTAAAATATGTTAAATTATATTTTTGAAAAGACAAAATTATGTGATATGTAATTTGAAAATTATATGACATGAATAGGTACTACATTCTTCTAGGTAGAGCCCAAATTAACAGACCATCCCACTAATAATTATGCCAAATAACTTTTTGGTCAGTGAAGCACAAACGGTCTCTTCTATGAACTCCCTGCTTCTCATGCAAAGCATCCATGTTGGCTGTGGAACAGATGGGGGCTGAGTTTGATGCTTAAGGGTGCTCAGTGGTGGTAATGAAATACAGCCAAGCGTTGCTTTTTTCCCTCTCCATTCCCGCAGGGTTTATCCTGGTGCAACCTTTCAGTCCCAAACCTGCCTCTCTCACCTCGAGGCCGCTGCTGCCCCAGTTAAATGAAATCTTAAAAAGACAAAAAAAAAAAAAAAAACGTATATAAATTGGTTTCGCCAACGCACCCTTCAGGTCCAGGTTCTTGGCTCCTGTGGTGGTCTGTGTGGTGACCTTGGTATCAATCTTGACAGTGTGGAGGTTGTTGGTGTCCCTGGAGATGATGACGTTGTGCCAGTGGTTGTCGTTCAGGGGCTTGTTGGAGTTGCCTTTGATCAAGTGGGCTCCATTTCCCAGGTCAGACACGTAGTGCAGATAGCTGGAGAGGAACATTGGATGACATGAGTGGGTGCAGACGTCAAAGCATAAGAAAGCAAGGCATCACCGTCTTAAATCAAAGAAAATAAAGACCAATCCGTGCTATTCATACTGCAGCTTTTATTTGTCTTTTTACCACAGTGTGCTCAGTGAAGAGCATGCATAAAATTCTCATACAAAGACTGAACTTCTGAAGAAGAAAAAGTGCATTGAACTTCTGAAAAGTGGAGCGACTGTGAGCATGTGCCCTCATAAAGGAATCAGAGAGTGCAGCTGTCTAAATGGAGCTAAATAATTGGCATGTTGCAGAGTTAACAAAAGGTTCTGGGCTGTGCTGAACTAATTTGTCTTCAGTTCTTTAGGTTTACGGGCTATTTATGATTGTCATGCTCATTTTTAATTAAAATGAATGACTTTAATGTTTAGCACATTGAATAATAACCTTAACTCCAGGCGTTACTTAAAAGAAGGTCATTCTATAGCTGCATTTCAGCAATAAGAAATGCGCCCTTGTGCAGTTGATTTCCTTTTATGTTGGCTATTTGTGTTGCCTTCATGAAGATTAAAAAGAACAGTAATAGCCGACAGCTCTTTCAGTAAATATTCTGGCACAGAGGTGATAAGGAAGAATTTGAATTCCTGAAGTGACGGCTTAAAAAGCTGTCACAAATTATTTCTGTTTAGAAACTGTCATATAGTATGAAAAGCTGCATTATTAAATTCATAATCCATTTAAATGGAGATTCTTACATAAATAGACAACTTGCCACACTCATTTCAAACTCAATAAACACAGTTAAATGCTTTTTTGCTTTTCTAATTTTTTGGTCTTTACACCTGGTGGAGGTAGGTCTGACACAGAAATAAGCCATGCTGTTAGTGAAGAAAAGCAGCTATTTCATCTAAAGAGAAACAACGAGCCACCCACACGGTAGAGATTCCCCTTAAAACATGTCAGAATACAGAAAACACTGTTGTTGGACATAATTTCTCAAGGGAAGCCAGTAAACAACGCAGGACTACTGTAGAAAACACAATCATTCAAGGAAAGAACAAACAAGCAGAGTTACAAAACACAAACTTTGTTGCTTTAGTCAAGGACACTTTTTGATACCTGAAACATTCTGATGTTTTTCAACTAAGAACAATCACTTGTTCAGTATTTTGGCATGCATATTTTAGAATTCTGAGAATTTACAGTCCCACAGAATGTGAAATAGCCAACTCAGGCCTTTCTTTAAGCTCCTCCTGTGATTGAAAGCACAAAATCCATCCATCAACTAAGAGTGAAGCACACTATATGGACAAAAGTATTTGGCCAACACCTGTAATTTAAGGTGTTTTCATCAGACCCTTTACCAAGCATCTAGCCATGAAGTCTCCATTTACAAACATTTTTGATACAAAATGGGTCGTTCTGAAGAGCTCAGAGACTTTGGGGGATATGACACAACCTTTGCAGTAAAACAGCTCTGAAAATGTAATCCCTGCTGGATAACTGAGTGATATTATTAAAAAGTGGAGGCATTTAGGAACAACAGCAGCTCAGCCATGAAGCTGAAGTTCCGTGGAGTGATGAACCACGCTTCTCTGTTCGACAGTCATATGGATGAGTTTGGGTTTAGTGGATGCTAGGAGAATGTTACTTGTCTGATTTTTGTGCCAACTGTGAAGTTTGATGGAGGAGGGTTAATGGTATGGGACTATTTTTCTGGGTTTGGGCTAGGCCACTTATCTCCAGTGAAGGCCAGTCTTAATGCTTCAGCATACCAAAACATTTTGACATTCTGGCCAAATCTTGCTCTGGGTCATGTTGGGCAAGTCTCGAGTTTGTGTGGAGAATCGAACTCTTAGGGTACATGTTTTTCTTTCAACAGAATTTTGAGAAATTAATACCAGAACCTGTAATGGGTCAGTAATAAGCTCTGTGCACTTTCTGTTTACACTTCGGGTGCTGGTGACCAAAAATGCCCATTGAAACTCATTAAAACACTATACAGAACATGCATTTTATGGTATCATTATGGTGTAATACCTCAAATTTGAAGTTTTACCTGTTCAGCATCAAATATCAGCCATTTTCACATGTTTTGCATGAGAAAAAATTGCATACATTTTTCCTGGTTTCCAATAGAGGCACTGTTGGTCCGAATGATTAAAATCTTAAAGAATAATAATGCATAAAATTTATTATTTACACATTAAAGGCTGTGATAATCACCTTAGGTTGATCCAATGTGCATGCAGTACAATAGAAAAAAAAGTGTTTTACACGTCACAAAAATTAGGAGTTTTTGCACTTAAACTTGCATTTAAAGAGTTAAATTCCTAAAAAAAAAAAAAAGGAAAAAAAAAAGATTTCATCAGTGTTTGATATTTATGATCAGATCTGATCTTGATTAAAATAATTAATAAAAAGCAGATTTTTTTCAATGAATAGGTGTTTAATAATCAATTTTGTATTGTATCCATGTATGGCCACTTCCTTGAGTGTAACAATTTATTAAAATCTTTCATAAAAATATAAAAAACTAGTAATACATGAAAATTGAGATTGTTGCTTATTACAAATACATTCAAGGCTGTGATAATCCCCTTCAAGGTAAATACAATTTACACGTAGTCTTTGAAAAATTTCTCAGTTTTTGTGTTTTATACATTTCAAACACTAGGTTTTGCCCTGACACTGGCCTTCAATAATCTTGTAAAGCAGATGGATTCACCCGTTTCCGTTTTTCTCACTGGCGAATCCATCGGTTAGAAAGTGACAGGACCAATCAGCGTTGAGGGGCAGTACTTTTGGGTGCAGCGGAGTCATGACATAAGCAAGTAGCAACAAGAGGCTGGTGAAGTTATGGCAAAAGCGCCAGTTTTATCAGAACTTGACAACATTTCTTCATTAAAAGAAGAACAACGAACAGCAGTGAGTTGTTTTCTTTTAAAAAAACGACAAAAGTCATGTACTGAAGTCGCCATGGTTCGCGTTATGCAGTTCTCTATGGACTTGACTCCTTCGGTAGGGGCGCAAATCAGTAGCGTGTTTTGTTACTCTGATTGGCCCATAAAGATGTAACAGATAGAACGTGCATCCAATCACCCTCCGAGTTTTTTTCAAAGGCTCTGCCCTTTGCCGAACGCTGTCTGTGAGTGGTTTACCTGGTGTGCCAGGTTAGGCATTAAAAAAAAAAAAAAGGACTTTTATGACCAGGTGTGATCTTGATTAAAAAAAAAAAAAAAAATTATGTGTAGTATTGTTATTGCTACTTATGTATGCTTTCAATAACAGTTTAAGTGCAAAAACTTGATGTTTGTTATGTAAAAAAAAAAAAAAACATCAAAAACAGAAATATTTTCCATTTGATATATTAATATTCATTTTCCTATCACAGCCTTGAATATGTTCATAAGGAGCAAAAACTTTGATTTTTATGCATTCCAGTCATTATTTTTAATCTTAAGATTTTAATAAATTGTGACTTAAGTGGCTATTAATGGATGCAAAATATAAATACTTAAAAAATATATAGAGAGATAAAATTAAAAACAATTTTAAAAATCTACATTCTTCTTGCATTCATTTTCAAAATCAAGATCAGATCTGATCATAATTATCAAATACTAATAAATTTGGGGAAATTTAACCCTTCTTATGCTAGTTTAGGTGAATGCAAAAAAAGAAATAAAAATAAATTTTACATACTACATGCAAACTGAATTCCCTTGAAAGGGGATTATCACAACCTTAAATATGTTAATATAAAGTAACAATAGTGACTTTTTTGTTTTATTTGTAATTTCTTTATTTAAGATTTTGATAAACTGTAAACCTTGTATTGTAAGTTCCCATAAATGGACACCATTAAATTCCCTCCAAAATAATCATTATTTGATATTTATGCTCTGCTCTGATCTTGAGTGAAAAAAAATAGAAAGAAGTTGGAAAAATAGTAATGTGTATTATTTTTTTTTGTTGTGTTTTACTTATCCTTCCATTATTTGCCACTTAGTGTAACAATGTCTTTAACACCATCTGAGGGTTGTTCCAATTGTCAAACAGATCTGTGGCTCAAGTTTACATGTTTGATCTATCAAGGATTGTTAGCTGTGCTTTAATGCAGATATTCGTTTGTCGAGGCACATAATCATCAGAATACTGTCACTAGCTGGAGCTGGTTTGTTATCAGTGCAGACAAATTCCCACTAGTATACTGTTCTTCAGCTCAACTGCTGATCCAGTCAGACAACACGCCTAAAATACAAATGTGCTACACATGGAAACCAAAACACTTTACATGTTAAAAACCTACATCTGTACGTAGAATCTGTCAGTAGACATTAGGACAATTTTAGGGGCATCTGTGGTTCTGTAGGGATTTGAAGCTCAAAAACAACAGGTCAGGACATAAAGAATTACTTTAAGGAACCAGGAGACAGCACAGCCTCTCTCATCTGCTCTGTTAAAGACACTAACATTAAAATGTGCTTTGTAATTAGATGTTAAAGGGACCTAATCCAATGTATTTATCCGCTGGTCAACAGAACAGCTACTAGGGTAGAGGTACAACAGGCAGGAAGGACTATGACTTCAGCAGCAATCAAACTAAATTTCTGCACCTTTCTGCACATTTGTGTCATGTTTAGTGTCGTGTTTTTTCAGGGACATGCGGACAAACTGCCACAGCTGTGCTGTTGTTGCACCCCATAGAAGAGAGGAGAGGATGAGAGCATTTAAAAGACAACACAACAAAGCCAACTGTCTGAGAAAGGCTGTTAAGAGCTGGTTTATACAGGGTCAAAAACCTCCTTATTCTATTTTGACTAAAGCATGGTATCCACGTTTCATTTAGACCACAAGGGGACTGTGATAAAAGGTGGAAAGGGGGTTTAATATGTCACCTTAATTAGAGAATTATTGATCATTTTTAATGGCATAATCCCACTCCACCTTCCCAACATCAAGGCCTACTTCAATGTCAGTAGACGGGACACAGAAACAGAGGAGAGAAGGGCCACATTTTGGGGAATTTCTTGTTTTGTATTCCAATACACTTCTCCCTTTTTCAAGTTGAATCAGTGTTTTCTGCTGATACTTTTGCCATCTCTAGATCTAGTAATGTCTCAGGTTTGCTAATTTATGGTCCATGTAAAGCAGCTGGCATTACAGCAAAAGTGAAAACAACTAGATTTATTGTCATGGTTTTAAGTTTTCAGGCTTTACAGGAAAGAATCTACTCACCCCTTGACCAGCTCCACCACGATAAAGTCATTTCCATCCCCACTGTTGTACAGGATGAGGCCATCAGAGGACGTGGTCTTGAACTGAAAGAAAAGGTGCATGGAGTAGTAGGCCTGCAGAGTAGTGAGGGTCACGTAGCTGGAGCGGGACTTGAAGGTGACGGGGTCGGCGATGATGTTCTTAAAGCCGATCATGGCGTTGAGCTCGCAGTAATCGATGTCACCGTTTTTACACAGGTCTATGTAGGCCATGCCGTTGAAGGAGAGGCTCTGCAGGTGGCCGATGAAGTTGGACGGCACCATGGACATGAAGCGCTTCTCTGTCACAATGCCTGTCTCTATATTGTGGAACTCCAGCTGGGTGTGGTCGCCCGCCATTTGACCTTCGATCAGCAGAGTGGGAGAGAGTGTTTCATTATTGGGGCATATCTGAATCTTTGGATCAGTCATTCCCAAACAAATAAAAACTAATTCTTAATATACATGAGCATTATGGACAGTACAATCCTATGTAAAAGAAGCCCTCTGACAGCTAAGTCCAGATAAGTAATCCATCCATGTACAACCGCATTACCAATTTGGTTGGGACACTCAAAAACTTATGTTTTATTCATTAGACACAATCCTTTATTAATTCACTTATTCATAGAATTTTATTAATTTTATGGTAAAAAAACAAACAGATTTTTAAGTTCTTACAAGCTAACTCATTTTGAAGACATAGTGAAGAGGTTTAGTCATAGAGGTGTGATCTGAAAAATGAAATCGAGTTGGCACATCTGATACAGGGAGATGTTTGATCTCTGATAAAAAGTAGCCTTGATGAGAGCAGCAGTCTTTTAGAGTCAGACCCATCTTGCTTTAAAATATTGACAAGTGAGAACTCCGAGTTGAGGATAAGAGGGTGTAATGTTGGGCAAGCAAATTTGTCATTTTTGCATTTATGTTTCAGTACGATCTGCTGTGGTGTTCTTTGATGGAAAACAAATGATGAGACGTGACAGTTAAAACATTTTTAACATGTTAGTAAGTACGAGGAGATCAAGTCAAAAGGCTGCAGATTGGCAGCTTAACATCCTAAGACCATGTACATATGAGGGTATTACCTTTGGCTTTCCTACAACATAGAAATAATTTCTGCTTAGAATTTTAGAGATAATTATCCAGATTGCCCATTGAAGTTCAAGTCTTTTGTTTCAAATGTTGGGAGAATTTGATCTGAAATTTCCAGGAATTTCTAGTAGAAATTTTACAGGGATTTTTCAAATATTTTAATGTAATTCTTGGAGATATGTTAGTATATTTCTGTGTTACAGTGAAAGTTTTGGAGGACCTTCTATGAGAAATTTTGGGGGTTATTATTATTATTATTATTATTTTGTGTGTGTGTGTGTGGTGGTGGTGGTGGTGGTGGGGGTGGGGGGGGGGGCGGCAGGGAGGGGTTGCTTTAAAATCCAAGTAATAGTAACTTAGGGAAAGTAATTTGCAATTTTTGGGGGGAATCTTATTGGGAATGGTGTTGGAGGTATCCTTTGTAATTTTCAAGTATTTTCAAGGAAATTTCAGGGATGTTGTTTGGATATTTTGGGGAATTTGATATAATAGTTTAGGGGGGAATTTGCTTTGTCATTTCTAGAAATTTTGAAAGAAAATTTCTGTAATTTACATAGAATTTTGGGATTTTTTTTTCTTAAATGTTTAAACTACGATGCAGTCTAAGTGAAGCATTTGGGTAATATTTGAAGAATTTTGGGGTATATTTATTGTGTGCTTTAAAATCGTGTTTAAGAATTTTCACAGAATTTTTCAGGGTGTTTTTTGAAATTTTAGGGAATTTTTGTGCATTTTGTAAAGGAACAATTCCAAGAAATGCACAACTTTTAATGGAAGTTTTGTTCATGCTTGGTATTAATAAGTCGATGTGGTCCATTTTTAAAAATGTCTCTGCCACAGCTCTCTGAATGACTTACACCATTCCTTTTCAACCAAAGACCCCCAAAAACAGACCAACACACAGCCAGAACACCTGCACTAAAAGAGATCCAGTGCAAAGACAAGGCTGTGCTTTTAAACTCATCAGGTTATCCCAAACAAGAAAGAGAAACTGAAAATGCACTTCAGCTCAGGTCTTAGGAGGTTAACCCTAGCAGGAACACAAAACCAGTCCCACAATTCACTATTTTTACTTCTCTCTAGTTTCAGCCTAAAGCCTGAGTTTTGTTTTTAATCTGACTATGATATCAGTCTTTTTGTTTAATTGTTTGAAGTGTAAAACTCTTTGCAATAGCATTTGATCATGTTGAAATCAGTGTTCTAATCTATGGCTGATACACTCTAAGGGCTTGTTTTCACCCAAACATGGGTAAAAAAAAAAAAAAAAAGAAAAGAAAAAAAAAAGGTCCCAAAACAGCGACATTTGTCCACGCTTCTTTTTTCACTCTGAAAACGCAAGGACATAGACCTGTAAGAGCAGAACTGAGTACTGACACTAAACACTGTTGTAGAGTTACCTAGAGTTGGAGGAACCTCCCAAGAAGGTTTTATATATAATTCAAGCTTAAAGTAGAAAAATACGTTTCTGTCTGGAACAGAGAGGATGGGATGTACCTTCCACTGGCGGCAGGTCATCTACGGTGAGTTTCAAACCCTTGCCCCTCCTGAACACACGCACCGTGTGCCACTCATTATCGTTCAGATTCTGACCCGCAAAAATAGTCTCTGGACCTTTGCCTGTAGGACAGTCCAGACAGCGGTTAACACACATGCATGCAAACACACCATACTGTACATCACAGACAGACTGAGAGAGAGAGATAGAGGGGGGGTGGAGGGATCTAAAGAAAGACAGAGCTTGACAGAAGCAGAAAACATTAAGGTAGACATAGTTAATGGTCCATAAAAACACATTGCTCTCACTTGCATTTTCTGCACTGATCGCACCATTAGATAGGGCGTCAATTTCTGAATTCAACATCATTTTCTTCAAACACAGAGGAGGGAGGCAGGAATCAGGATGTCACATTATTATTAACAACAATATTAACACAAACCGTGTGCTGTAAATGAATAATGTCAAAAGAAACCAAAGATAATTAGACATTTCATTACTGGCCTCTTTCATTTCTTGTGAGATTTTTTTCTCATTCCTATTGCACCACTTGGTGGCAGCAAATATCTTCCAAAAGGCTGCCCCGGTGCAAAGCACTTAACAACTCAGCATCACTCTCCATCTTGTTTACCTTCGATGGTGCAACCCACTATTTGCTTTTTTCTCTTGCTCACCACAGGAAATGAAAAAGTGATATTGAAAGGAATACGTGAGTAATGGGGGCTGTGGTGAAAAAAACGCCTTAAAGGAAAACAGACGGGCCATTGTCGCTGGAAATCTAGGAAATACAGAGTGTGATTTTTTTTTTCCCCAGCATCCTTGAAAATGTATGGCTATTTAGAAGAGAATGCGAGTAGCACAGCAATACTACAAAAAATACATTAGGTTAAGTCTGATCAATAATTCATAGGGAGCGTTTGACTGATTAACATTTGCCAAATAATGAATCAAATCTCTGAATCATTCCTTCACTGAGTCCTGAAACCAGCCTTTTAATATTGCATAAAGTGTGTCACAGCTCCCAGGCAGAGATGGAGATGTCACACAGCATCACAGTGCCAAGAACCTCAAGAAGAGATAATCAAATTTAGAATCACAGATAAATCAGAGCGACCGCACTAAGTCTCTGTGATCTCCAGAGCAGAGAGAAAAAATAATCTCTCTGAGATACCCTCCTGCATTTAGAAATTCCAACATTGGTCCAATTGGGGCAGCACATTATTTTTTCATGCCAGCTCCGTCAGAGAGCATCTTTGAGCTGCTATAGAGCTCTGATGTTCCCTGCTGGGCACACATAACCAAACACACCAATGAGAATGTGCTGCTGTGACTGTATTAAAATCCCTCAGCTGAAGTAGGGCTGGGAAATGTACAGTTATGTTAAAGTATGTGTCACCTTCCTATTTTCTTTTCTTTGTGGCCTTTTTTTTCCACATTTGAGTCAAATGATTTTTAATATTATACAAAGATAACCAGAGAAAATGCAAAATGCAGTTTTTAAATGTAAATATCATTAATTAAAGGGAAAAGGCCATCCAAACCAACCTGGCCCTATGTGAGAAAGTAATTGCCTCCTTGTTAAATCATGAATTAACTGTGATTAACCACATCTGTTAGAAAGCTGAAATCAGTTTCACGAGTCACACCAGGCCTGATTAATGCCAGACCTGTTGAAACAAGAAATCCCTTAAATAGAATTTGTCTGACAAAGTGAAGCTAAAAAAAATCTCAAAAAGCAATACTTCATGTCACCATCTAGAAATACGCAAGAACAGATGAGAGCCATTACCCACAACTGGAGAAAACTTGAAACAGTGGTGAACCTTCCCCGGAGTTTCCGGCCTAAAAAAAACTGACTACAAGAGCACATCAATGACTCATCCAGGAGGTCATAAAACAACCTGCAGGCCTCACTTAACTTAGACATAATAGCATCTATGGGAGAGTTCCAAGGCCAAAACCACTGCTGACCAAAACTAACACAAAGGCCTGTCTTTGTCTAGTCTAGTGTCTAGTGTGTCTGTCTAGTGTTTTTTTTTTTTTTTCACAATTAAGTTGGCAACATATGTTGAAACTCAGGGCACCCTCTGAGAGAAAGAACAGGAAAATTCCATCAACAAAAAAAAAAAGGTGAGAAAGAAGACCTCAGTCTCAACTACAACTCGTGGCTGGCTTATAAGCTAACAGCAACTGCCAGTAACTGCCACAGAACACTGGCTGATCAACTGGAGACTACTGAATGCAACCTACTAAGGTAGCATGGGCCAGCGTGCACGAACACAGCAGCCCGGTGCTCCATCACCAGCAGCAAAACAAAGCCCTACGAAGTTTACATCTTTCCAGACGGAGATTATCTGGAGAACGCGGCATTCAGAGACTGAACAGAGGATGACGTGGAGCAGCACAACACCTACAGCCGGTGGGGAGGAGGCAGAGAGGGCATCTGGCGAAAAGGCGAAGGGGGGTCAAACAAGCCAGGCTGCAGCCTAGGCTAAGAGCAGCCCCACACAATCCTGTCATACCAAGCTTCTTTCTCCCCGATGCCCACTCCCTTGCCAGCAGGATGGACGATGCGAGGCTGCGGATTTCTGACCACCGCTTGGACGACTGTGTTTGCTGCTACAGAGGAGACTGCTAAACGTAATTTTGTTGTGTTTCTACAAAGCAATGACAATAAACGACTATCTATCTATTGCTATCTATAATTAGAACATCATACCAACAGTCAAACATAGCGGTGGCAGAGTGATGGTCTGGGGCTGCTTTGCTGCGTCAGGATCTGGACCACTTGGCGAAAATGTCCAGACATCAGTCTGGACCACAAGCTCCAGTGTACTTGGCTTATAAAGCAGGAAAATTCTCCGAAACAGCAAGTCCACCTCTGAATGGCTTAAAAAGAAAATTTAAAGTTTTGGAGTTGCAAAGTCCAAGTCAGGACTTAGAGATGCTGTGGCATGACCTTAAACAGGCCATTCGTGCTCTAAACTTCTCCAGTGTGTCTGAATTAAAACAATTCAGCAAAGAAGAGTGGGCCAAAATTCCTCCACAGTGAGGAGAAAGATTCATTGCCAGTTATTGCAAACGCTTGCAGTTGTTGCCCCAAAGGTGGCACAACAAGTTACCAGTTACAACCAGTTCAGGGGTGTATTACTTTTCCAGAATAGAAGTTTTAGACACCAGATATTGGGTAATACGTTGTTTTCAATTGCTTTTAGGCCAGAAGTCACACGAAAACTCCTGCAAAACCTAAATTGCAAAAAATATTTTGTCAAAATTTGGAAAAATTGAGGAAAACAGCAAGTGGGAACCCACTTTTGGTGAACACTCTTTTGGTCAAAGGATGACTGAAGGTCATTTAGTTTCAGAACATTTTGATATAATTGAACAGTAAAGTAGTTGAGGTGGGTTTTTTTTCTCATTTTAAGCCTCAATGTATGGAAAGATGCCATGATTTTAGGAATTTGCATTTTTGATGTGAAAACGTATCAGAGTATATAATTCTGGCAAACATGTTTTTCCTTACAGGAAAAAAGAGATCATAATACAGTATTTATCGTGTATCATTGTTTCACAGAGAAACATTAATATAGGATTTTTGGTCCACATTGCCCAGCCCTAGGATGTGAATATCTTTCCCACTGTAGGGAGCATTTCAGAAGGGTGCCAGGTTCATTCCCCTGCACCCATTTATGGCTATTCATTCCTTCCTTTTCAGCAATCTTCAAAGCTCTGATACAATGTGTATGCAAATCTGAGGGTGCCAAAGTACTGGGACACATTCAATCTCAGAGGCACAGTTGTGCTTTGTAAGCACTAAACACCAGGCCAGGATTGAAACCAGACGACTGGCGAGGGATTAAAGCAGAGAGATATGAAATAATGGGATGGAGTTGGACTTGAAAGCAGGCTTGATCTTTGCCTTCCATCATGCTGTCCTTGTTGCTCTCCAAGGAGGAAAGAAAAGGAAATCGGGGGGAAAGAGGTCAATAGTTTTAAGACGTGCATTTCTGCAGGACATAGTCGAGTCTGCATTCATGCCTGTGGTGCACCCTGTGGTCCAAATGGCAAACTGCCAGCCAGATATGAAGGGCCACTCTCTGGCACATAAAGCCCTGTGTAGTGCCCTCGCTGATGGTGATCTATCTGCAGTGATGGATCTACAGTGATCTCTCCCTGCCTCATTGACTCCGGGCCCAAGGGAGCTCATGGAGAAGTGTGGCACGAGGCAGCATGAGAAGATGTGATTATCCAGTCAATCAGCTCTGGCTGGCTCGATGACAGGACAGATACTGGTTCTGCTGGCCGCTAAAGCTGGGACACAAGCATGCTGGGGGGAAACAGGACACGCTGACCAAGAAACAAGGCCACTACTGCTGGATTACAATCAACATCACTGCAAAAACTCAAATCTTAGCAGGCATATTTGTCTGATATCTAGTCTAGAAGTATGTCATTAGTCTCAATTTAATCCGTGTTCATCACAGAAGCCCTTATAACATATAAAACACAAAAAACCCCACTGCTCTTAAGAAAAAAAAAATGCTTTCAATGCCAAAGTCTATGCTTTTAATTGAGCTGCAATATCTAACCTAAGTTAGCTAAACACTAGGCAATTTTATACCTGGCTTTGGGCTGGATTTATACCTTGATCCAACAAGACATGAATAGGGTATGGCCTAATTCATGGGTTGTTGCACCTGGTTATTTATCCAAATAATCCTGCGTGTCCTGTGTGGGGTGTTAATATGATTATATTAGAAAGTTACTTAGCTTTTGTAAGATGATTTTCATCTGTGTCTGTGAATTCTGGTTTGAAATAAGTGTGAGATAGTTTTGACAAGAAATAAGACCAGAAACACTTGCTTAGGTTTAAGTTTTTGATATGCATACATCAAAATCTGCACACATTAACAGGAAAACAGCACAATGTTTTGCAGCCTGCCTATCAAATCAATGCCATACTAAGTGAATACTAATTATAAAAAAGTGGAACATGTAGAGGTCAACCCGTGTTAATCACAGTAGGTGTGACAATCAATACTAATCTGCTGCTATTTGCATCTGTTCTGTGTGTAGAATGAGGCTAAGCGTCACGCTGAACATGTTGAAAGGTTGCCTCTTCATGTTAACTGCCATCACTTTCCTGAGATTAGGTTATTTTTAGCAACAACTGCACAATCATGTCGTGTTAACTACCTGCTGACTTGACAGGAGAGTTCCTCAGTGTGCTGCGACTTTGGGGGATGTCAATGTTGATTTTCAGCTTTGAATCTCAGAGGGAAATTTTTATTACAAGGACCACTGAGTCGACGTGTTGGCCTCTTTATGATGCTAATTTAGCAGAAACATAAAGAACACCTCAGATAAACAGCTGAGCTCAGGCATTTCCATTTTCTTTCCTCTTTGTGCTTCGATTGCATACATGTACACCCAGAAACATATTTAGTTTAATATAATATTTGTCTTTAATTGCATTGATGATTTTGGTGATGTGATATAAAGTCTGTGAATTTCTCCTGAGATAGCGTTTTATTATAAAAACAATATATTTAGTCACGTTTTTGTTACAAAGCTTTGTTTACTGCCTCACATCATTCTCATCATCTTGGCTCATTCATGTTGTACGTGGATGGTGTGCTATTGTTGACACAAATGTCAAAGACAAAATTTTAGATGGATTAGTATTAAGAACATCTGCCCTGAAGGAGAATGTCAGGCCATCAGTTTGTAACCTCAAGCTCAACACACCAGCAAGTCCACCTCTGAGTGGCTTAAGAAAAACAAAATGAAGGTTTTGGAGCAGCCTAGTCAAAGTCCCATGTTGATAAAAGAGAGCTGACAGGTCTGTCCGGGGCCTGCACCTTCCAATGATATAGCACATTATGAATGGCTGTGATGACGTGCCGTGTTCAGCGGCGCACTTAGCAGTTTTAGGGTCCATGGCAAACAAAGACAGGGGGCCCTCCACATCCGTTGTTCTCCCCTTTTAGAATCTTCTTTACAAAAGAAAGAGCTGCTTTTAACGTCTTGTTATAATCAGTCTTTACACAGCAATGATGTAAGGATTTCTTGGACTGGATTAGATAAAAACAGACAGTTAAATAAATGCACCCACAACAGAAACTGAAAATTTCATTTTCTGTATTTCTAACATATTTGATGCAATACAAACCAAAAATGACCAGCAGATTTTAAGATGCCATTTGGAGAATCTAAATGGACACCTAGTATTGCACAATTCTGTCATATTGCACAAGAATAATGTTCAGGTGAAATAACGTTAGAACTGTATGAATACAAAGTGTGCATGTTTGTTTAATGAACAAATGAGAATTTATTCAGGATCACATGGGTGCAGTTGATTTGTTCCTTAGAGTCTCTGAGACACAGAGAGGGGGAACTTTCTCAAGTACACCACCTCTGTCAGACATGATAGATTACTTAACGCACAATAAGTTGGGTCAGAGATAAGCACTGTTTTTGTAGTGTCTTTTGTAAAGATTTTTTAAGTTGGTTAGTTTTTGGGACCAAATAAAGCTGCTAGTTTAATTTGTTGGATCCTTACCTTCAACTGGATTTATCTAATTTTCAGGCTACGATACGCTAGAGAACGCAGGCAGCGCATACTGTGAGTTTGATTTTTTTCTTGTTTTCCTCAAACTCAAGTGTCAGCTTCTGTTGATGTGTATCTGTGAGCCATTACTGCTGGACTTTGTCAGAATCTTGAGATTTTTCTCCTTTTAGCTTATAACTTGACCAAGTTTACTCATGTTTCTCACTCTTATTAAGTGTGTTAAGCCCGCTAAATTCCAAACAGCCAGAACACTGGCTGGTGCTGGAGAAAGGGTTGAGTTTATCTTGTCTTCCCAGGGCCCCGGGTAATTGCCTTCTATTGCCTAATGCCTTGGTTCCCAACCTGGGGTCCGGGACCCCCGGGGGGGGGGGGGGGGGGGGGGCCAGAGATCGTAGGGGGGGGTGTGAGGCTTTGTCTGCTCTGAGGCTGCCAAAAATAGGTTTGCAAATATTGACTAAAACCATGATAAAGCAGTTATAAAGAAGTTCATACAAAGGCCTTTTGTTAAGAAAAGTATGCATTGACCTTTTTTAGGGTTTTATCAGTGGAACAATTAAAATCTATGTTGAGTTTTGGCATCAATGTGTCACTTTTTTTTTCTCTCTTGGGTCCTAGGGGGCTCCGCTTTCTGAGGAGCGTGTAGGGGGGGCTCCAAGGAAAAATGGTTGGGAAACACTGGTCTAATGGTAAAGTCTGCTTCTGGTCGTGTTATTATTGGCTGTAAGCTTACGCAGGAGGACAGCGAACCCGTTAGCCTTCCTAAGGCTAAATTTGAACACTAACTTTAGCGTTGTAATGTTATCTTTACTGAGACTTTCTCTTAACCTCGTCGTCTTTCAACCCACCATACAAAAAGATAATAATTTTATTATTCAAGAAAAGCAATACATTACACTTTGAAACTGAACAGATCTTAAGCAGGGATGGATCAGCCTCTTACTTTTAATAACCAATATATTTTTCATTACAATTCTATTTCTAGTACTGTATGGTTAAAATATTAGTTTTATCTACAAATGAAGGCTCTGTGTAAGGGCCATCAGGATTAATTGCATCAACTGCAATTATCTCTAAATCATGATTGACTACAATCAACAATTAGTGCACTAATATATTTTAATTGCAATTAATCGTATGCTTTATTTTTGCCTTCAACAAACTTTGGAGAAGCCATGTCAGCGTCTCCCTGCAGCTAAAGTGATGGAAAATAAGTCCACCACTGCACCTTAATGTCTTATTTCACTTTAAAACTCACAGACAGCTCAGTGGACAAGTTAGAAGACATCTGAACCTTGTGTTACCAAACGTTTACTTTTTACTATTCATATAATTTCTGTTCAGTGCATAACACCTTACTTTTTCTGTGGTTAAGTCCATGTGAAAATCTCCAACTGACCTACACAAGCAGGTCTTTCTCAAAACTTGAGGTCAGTAACTCTTAGTTTTATCAGTAAAATGACCCAAAAACACCTTAAATGCAAAATAGATGAATTTTAGAATGGGATAGAAAGGGTGTGATTAATCACAATTAACTACAGAAATCCTGAATTTATTTGCAATTAGATTTTTTTTTATCTTTTGACAGGCCTAGTTTCTATGTAAAAAGTATAAAATCACTGTATGATAGTGAAAATGAAAACTGAAAAAATCTATCACTTTCAGTATAAAACATTAAAAACATCTATCTTAAAAGGACTGAATAAAATATCCATCTATCTAGCCACTCTGCAGCATTGTGGTTTGTCCACCTGGAGTTGTCATAGTCAATAATATTTGCGATGTCAACAGGAGGTGCAGGATCACGGACAGATCTGGTACCTACACCGGACTTAAATATTATTTAGATGCTCTGGCATGGCCTTAACTAGGTCATACATGCTCAAAAACCCTCCAATGTGTCTGAATTTGAATTTCTGAACTTGATTGTAGTTGTTGCTGACAAGGATGGCACAACCAGTTATCAGGCTTAGGGGCCATTCATATAGGGCCAGGTATAGTCAGCTGTCTTTTTTCCCTTGATAAATTAAACTATCATTTAAAAAAATGAAGTTTGACAAATATGCAAAGAAACAAGGACTCAGGAAAAGGCAAATACTTTTCACAGCATTGTACCATTAAGTTGACTCCGTCTAAATTTATTCTTTGACGGAAACTTTGTTGACTTTTCGTTGTGTTAACCAAGAAAATAACTGACTCGTACGTAGAAATATCTGGGCCCTACAATAAGACTTAATGTTGCAACATGCGGAGTTGACCCCTGCTGGCCATTAGAGGAACTGCAGCTAAAAAATTGACAAAATTGCCTCATACATACAGACTATATGGTTCATGTATAAACCATTGCAACATGCATGATGTCATAAAAAACAATTTCAATGCATATTAATTTGTTTTTGTAATAACTACTATTCATCTTTTAGCACTCAATACTAGCAATTTATAGCAAAGCTTTGGCTGATAAGCAGGGTGCAGATGCAGAATGTGCTCCTTCCTCTGTATATCCTTGGTTTAAATCCCCCAGCCATCAGTCAGTTCCTTCACACACAGGTGTAAAATCCATGTAAAAGAATCCCCTGCAGCTCTTTCACATTAAATAAGTCAAAAATGAAAGATAGATGTGCAGAGAAGATCAATTATGAGGGAAAAACTACCTTGAGATGTTGCCCAAGAAGGTCAAGGCGAGATTAATCACATAAAGTTGCCCTCATCACAGCATCATAGCTCCACTGTAAAACGTGATCATCCTGCAGTTGAAGTTAATGAATAATAGAAGACCACAACGGCAGACAAAAAGAAAAGAAAAAGCCAATCTGTCAGAAGATATTTTTAGTTCATATCTTTAGTCTGTTGTCACTCAGAGCCTGTTAACAGTGTTTAAGTCGAAGTGGCAGTGTTTTCTTCAGACAGCTCTGGGCAGCCCCAGGGAGCTGAGGTCCCTAATTGACAGTGATGTGTTCTTTGAGTCGCTGCTGAAATTCTTCATCCACCACGCTGACCGGAGCTGCAGCGCCTGACAAGACACATTAATTAACACAGAAAAGAAAAGGGCCGAAAATAACACGGTGCAAAATAACAACCTAGTAGAAAATACATTAAACACTATCTCTTTATTATAGGAAACGCTCTGGTTTCACACAGCTCTCTCCAAGAACTTCATGAAAGTATTTTCTCATGACACAATTAGGTCTGGATCTATTAAAGAAAGATGTTTTTTAATCTTTTTCTATTCAACTTAAACATTAGCTTTCCTTTATCATAATAAATGCTGATGGGAAAAACATTTTCTCTTTGATTGTTGCTCATTTATCAGAGGAAAACATCTGCAGTCTTATCTGTAACACATCAGTTAATAATGCAAATCTGAAAACACTGCACAGTGTCAGTTATGACAATTATTTTGATAGAAAATGAAGGAACTATATTTGGAAAACGTGTTTGAACTGATATCTGACTGATCAAAGAAAACATGCCAGAATAAAAGTGCTTTAGTCTAACAGTAGGCAAGTGCCTATGGTAAGTATTTTTTTAGTAATCTTCCAACAGTCTTTTAGAAATTATTCAGCTTTTAAACAAATACTTTTACACTGTTTAGTCAAACCATTGTGCACCGAAGAAATTAGGGATGCTATGGTCCTGTTTTTGCCACATTACCAATACTGATCATCTATGAGTGAGATTGGCCAATATATTGGAAAGAAAAACAAATTTCTCCTTTAAACAACTGTATTTATTCTATTTTCTGGCCAAGACCTATATTTCCTTTTCTAAAGGTTATATTTAAACACATGACAATGACTTGGTTGTGCCTTGTCTCCAATTCTGTCTGTGATTTTCATGCGGGGATCTTGAGGCACAGTCAGGGGGAGGAGGATTTTTGGTTTGGTGACTTCAGAATTTCATCTCTGCTTTTTGCAGATGATGTGGTTCTCTTGGCTTCTTCAGCTGGAGACGTCCAGCAGGTGTGGGATGAGGGTCAGCACCTCCAAGTCTGAGGCCATAGTTCTCTGCCAGAAAACAGTGGATTGCTCCCTCCATGTGTGGAGTAAGTCTTTGCAACAAGTGAAGGAGTTCAAGTATCTCAGGATCTTGTTCATGAGGGTAAAATGGAACGTGAGATTGACAGGAGGATTGGTGCAGCACTGGCAGTATTGCAGGTGTTAAACGACACCATTGTGGTGAAGAGGGAGCTGAGTTGGAAGCTCTCAATTTACTGGTCGATTTTTGTCCCAACCCTCACCTATGACCATGAACTTTGGATAATCACCGATAGAATGAGACCGCAGGTTCAAGGGCTTGAAATGAGATTCCTCAGGAGGGTGGCTGGGCTCAGCTTTAGAGATAGGGTGAGGTGATCAGACATGCTCAAAGTAATGCCACTGTTAAGTGTCTTGCTCAAGGACACATCGATATGTGACTGTAGGAGCTAGGATCAAACCCACACTTTTCCGAATATGAGATGACCGACTCTACCTACAGAGCCATAGTCGCCCACGTTGAGGTGGTATATAAATCACTTCTCGCGCTCCTGTAAATGTCTCCTTATAAACATGTTTTGTTTTAGACTGGAAGCATTTTGATAAAGGATAAATGAAGCGCTGCAGGGGCGCACACTCTGCTCATTGTGCTTATGTGTGCACGCCGACAAGTGCTCTTATAATGGGTTTTTAAAACATCTGGCAGCAATATTGTATAGCCCGGTATATGTTTTTTTTTCCCTCAACCTCTCTCTTCTTGTTCATTGACTGCCGCATGTCAGGCAGTGATTTTCATGGCACGCAGGAGTAAGGCATCGACGAGGGAATAGTTAAGATAAAACAAAAAATGTTGTTGATGGATTGACCCAATTGGAACCGTTCTCAATGGGAACTGGTTCTTGGTTCCACTCCCTAAAAAGACAAAAGCACCCACAGTCAGTCCAGTCCTGCTCTCAAGGAAACTAGCTAGTTGTGAAACTACTTTGACTTTATATTAAAGGATTCTTGCAATATACCTTCTAGGTAACAAAACATGTATTATTTACTTATCGGGTAATTGGCATATTTTCAGGCTGACGGTTTGACTGTTAATATTTTATCTGCTGGACATCCACCTGTGGAACCGGCCAAAGACTGTCAAACAACGGTTAACAGAAACTTGGCTAGTGACACCGCAGTCTCAACCACAGGTGACTGGTTTTAGTGACTGGAAAGAGGCATTATTTCCAGTTTAAAAATCATGTATAACAGAAAGGAGCACAATAATATTTTTGGAGTGGGCAATAAGAACTGAATGATTTACTAAGACCAGTAAATAAATTTGTATGTCTTGTTAGTTTCCTTGTAAACATCATGATGTCTTTACCGTAGGCTAAATGTTCCTGGTAGGTCTGGATGAATTTTTAAAATTAAATCATTTCAAAACTGCATTTTGCATTTACTTCGGTAATTTTTTTCTAATATTAAAATTTGCACTTATGCACCAACGTAACAAAGGGGTTCCAAGTAAAATATAGGTATGGGAACGCTCTGACTGCATGGTGCATCTTGATGACATGGATACACAGAAGTAGAGAAAGGACCTTGAAGAGTATGAACTAATAAGTCCATTGTGTGGTAAATATTGGTTACCATGTTTGCACATATTATTCTTTCACACTATCCTGATAAACCAAGAGTGACCTTTTGAGGCATCAGAGGGAGGAATTACAGCTTAGAGCTTTTTATTTGCATACACAAACAAGGGAGGCAAGCCAAGACGCATGAAAAATGCTATTTAGCATTTAGAAAGGTGTTAAGAAGGGCTGGCTCACACAGGCATGTCTAGAGGTCACATCATGTGCTTGTGTGCGAAGGCGTTATGTTGTGTAAGTCTCCACTTCTCGACAGGCAGTGACCTTCAGATACTTTAACACTTCACACAAATACAGATCCGACATGCGTGTTTTCAGAGCGAGCAGTTTGTCCTTCTTTACAGCGTGTGACACTGGCACTCTATTACCGAGCTTAAAGCGTCTCATTCCTGTTGGTATTTACTGATACTGAGAGTGTGGCCTGTCACTTCAGAATCATTAAACAGGAAGAGGGCTCGCGTATTATGACTCCAGAGAAGTAATTATTAATTCATCACGGTTCCTGAATAATAAATGTCAGGGATATTTACCTCCCAAAATATTGCAATGTAACCTCTTTGTTGAAACAAACGCGCCCACAAACACTCACATATCCACCGTGAATCCCACAGCAAGATCTATTCCCCCTCCCTCTTTATCCCTTTCTTTCTGCTCTGTGAGGCAGGTTAATGAGAATAATAAAATCACACTCCGTATTTCCTCTGTGCCTTGAATGGCCTCATCAATTTACAACTGGCGTGAGATACTAAAGTAGAAAGGAAACAACCAAAAAAAAAAAAGAGAGACAGGGGAAGCGGAGTGTGGTGGGGGGGAGTCGGGGAAATCATGCGTGTCTAAAATACCTGCACTTCCAAAGCATGCGTTTTATATCAGCCTGAGTTCACGAGTGAAATGGTTCGTTAATTAGGAACAACTCAGTGTGTTAAATCACAGCTGACTGCCATATTTGGGTCCGTCATTAATTCAAGCCTCCCTCCATCTCCTCCCTGCTGCTCATTATCGTCCTGGACAGCTGATGCACCCGACAACACCATGCAGTTCTAATGCACCCACAGCTTTAGGACTTGGTGTGAACTTTCAGTAACACTTTTCAACAAGGCACACAAAAATAGGGATATTTACTTGGTAGAAAATGAGAAACTAGCAGCTAGTTAACCATGGAATGAATGGAAAACCAACTGCTTGTTAACCTACAGTAAAATCTGCATACTTACGGTGTAAATTATGTACGGTCTAATTTATTCCCCTGCAGCTAGTTAGTTATTTGTTATCTAATAACTATGCCAAATTTTAGTGTTGGTTATCTAGCAAAAAGTTACTTTTTTTCCCAAGTTAAACAGCAGTTGGTTCATCATGTGTTCCCTAGTAGCAGTGCTGATTTTAGAAATAGATAACTAGAAGTTAGCTGTTTACTCAACCAGAAACTATACCTAAATTATACCTAAAACAGTTATATACTCTTTGAACAATCGTTTTATCTGCCATTAGTGACCCAGCCATCCCTTGTCAAACTGGAATTTAGTCATTTTGTACCTACAAGCTCAGCCGTTATAGTGATGCTTATCAGCGGTTAGCTATTTCCTCAATCCTGGTTAACTGGTGGTTGATTGAGGTGGTGGTTCATTTGCAGAAAGGGACTTATTTGTTCCCTGGTTAACCAGTGGTTAGTAACATATTCATACCCAGGTAAATAAGCCGCAGGTTAGTCATTTTTTAATCAACTTTGTTAGTTTTAGTGTTGTTAATTAGTTGGCTGAGTATTTTTTCCTTGGCTAGGAAGTAGTTAAATTAGTCATTCATTCCTGGGTAAGTCACAGTTGATTAGTCATTCATTCCCAGTTAAGAAGCAGTTGGTTAGTTATTAATTCTGGTTTAGTTAGCAGTTGGTTAGTTATTCATTCCTGGTTAGTAAGCAGTTGGTAAGTCGTTCATTTCACTTAATAAACAGTTGGTTAGTCGTTCATTCTGGTTTAGTTAGCAGTTGGTTAGTCATTCATTCTGGTTTAGTAGCAGTTGGTTAGTCATTCATTCTGGTTAGTAAGCAGTTGGTAAGTCGTTCATTTCACTTAATAAACAGTTGGTTAGTCGTTCATTTCACTTAATAAGCAGTTGGTTAATCATTCATTCGGCTTTGGAGGGAAGTTGGTTAGTCATTCATTCCCGGGTAAGAAGCAGTTGGTAATTCATTCATTCTGGTTTAGTAGCAGTTGGTTAGTCATTCATTCGGGTTTAGTAGCAGTTGGCTATTCATTCATTCGGTTTAGTAGCAGTTGGTTAGTCATTCATTCTGGTTTAGTAGCAGTTGGTTAGTCATTCATTCTGGTTTAGTAGCAGTTGGTTAGTCATTCATTCTGGTGTAGTTAGCAGTTGGTTAGTCATTCATTCGGCTTACTAGGCAGTTGGTTAGTCATTCATTTTGGTTAATAAGCAGTTGGTAATTCATTCATTCTGGTTTGGTAGCAGTTGGCTATTCATTCATTCGGTTTAGTAGCAGTTGGTTAGTCATTCATTCTGGTGTAGTTAGCAGTTGGTTAGTCATTCATTCGGCTTACTAGGCAGTTGGTTAGTCATTCATTCGGCTTACTAGGCAGTTGGTTAGTCATTCATTTTGGCTAATAAGCAGTTGGTTAGTCATTCATTTTGGCTAATAAGCAGTTGGTTAGTCATTCGTTTTGGTTAATAAGCAGTTGGTTAGTCATTCATTCCACTTAATAAGCAGTTGGTTAGTCATTCATTCTGGTTTAGTTATTAGTTGGTTAGTCATTCATTCGGCTTACTATGCATTTGGTTAGTCATTCATTCGGCTTACTAGGCAGTTGGTTAGTCATTCATTTTGGCTAATAAGCAGTTGGTTAGTCATTCATTTTGGTTAATAAGCAGTTGGTTAGTCATTCATTCCACTTAATAAGCAGTTGGTTAGTCATTCCACTTAATTAGCAGTTGGTTAGTTATTCATTTCGGTTATTAAGCAGTTGGTTAGTCATTCATTCCCGGGTAAGAAGCAGTTGGTAATTCATTCATTCTGGATTAGTAGCAGTTGGTTAGTCATTCATTCCCGGGTAAGAAGCAGTTGGTAATTCATTCATTCTGGATTAGTAGCAGTTGGTTAGTCATTCATTCTGGTTTAGTAGCAGTTGGTTAGTCATTCATTCTGGTTTAGTAGCAGTTGGTAATTCATTCATTCTGGTTTAGTAGCAGTTGGTTAGTCATTCATTCCCGGGTAAGAAGCAGTTGATAATTCATTCATTCTGGTTTAGTAGCAGTTGGTTAGTCATTCATTCTGGTTTAGTAGCAGTTGGTAATTCATTCATTCTGGATTAGTAGCAGTTGGTTAGTCATTCATTCCCGGGTAAGAAGCAGTTGATAATTCATTCATTCTGGATTAGTAGCAGTTGGTTAGTCATTCATTCTGGTTTAGTAGCAGTTGGTTAGTCATTCATTCTGGTTTAGTAGCAGTTGGTAATTCATTCATTCTGGATTAGTAGCAGTTGGTTAGTCATTCATTCGGCTTACTATGCATTTGGTTAGTCATTCATTCGGCTTACTAGGCAGTTGGTTAGTCATTCATTTTGGCTAATAAGCAGTTGGTTAGTCATTCATTTTGGTTAATAAGCAGTTGGTTAGTCATTCATTCCACTTAATAAGCAGTTGGTTAGTCATTCCACTTAATTAGCAGTTGGTTAGTTATTCATTTCGGTTATTAAGCAGTTGGTTAGTCATTCATTCCCGGGTAAGAAGCAGTTGGTAATTCATTCATTCTGGATTAGTAGCAGTTGGTTAGTCATTCATTCCCGGGTAAGAAGCAGTTGGTTAGTCATTCATTCTGGTTTAGTAGCAGTTGGTTAGTCATTCATTCTGGTTTAGTAGCAGTTGGTAATTCATTCATTCTGGTTTAGTAGCAGTTGGTTAGTCATTCATTCCCGGGTAAGAAGCAGTTGGTAATTCATTCATTCTGGATTAGTAGCAGTTGGTCAGTCATTCATTCTGGTTTAGTAGCAGTTGGTTAGTCATTCATTCTGGTTTAGTAGCAGTTGGTAATTCATTCATTCTGGATTAGTAGCAGTTGGTTAGTCATTCATTCGGCTTACTAGGCAGTTGGTTAGTCATTCATTTCGGTTAATAAGCAGTTGGCTAGTCATTCATTGTGGTTTAGTAGCAGTTGGTTAGTCATTCATTTCGGTTAATAAGCAGTTGGCTAGTGATTCATGCAGTTTAGTAGCAGTTGGTTAGTCATTCATTTCAGTTTAGAAGCAGTTGGTTAGTCATTCATTTCGGTTAATTAAATAGTTGGTTAGTCATTTATTCCACTTACTAGGCAGTTGGTTAGTCATTCATTCTGGTTTAGTAGCAGTTGGTTAGCTATTCATTCTGGTTTTGTGCTAGTTGGTGAGTCATTCATTACCTATTTGTTCCCTAGTTAACTAGCAATTAGTCATTTTTTACCTGGTTACCATGCCACCTTTAGCTTACCTTGTTGTGAGGTGTTACTAAACTTTCTTTCTGACTATGCTGGTGCATATCAGGTACATATCAGTGCAAATGTAAATTCCAATTAATAAAACTTTTCTTGTCAGAGTCATATTGAGGCTGCAGAGAAGAAATTATAAACATGACAACATATGGTAACAGTTCTATAGACTAAAAAAAGAATATCCAGAAACAGAAAAAAGAGGAAAAAGAGGAGGAGGAAGAAAAAGAAGAAGAAAGTCGAACAGTAACTTACTGGAGGTACAGTTAATCCTGATACAATCTAGATGGGGAAGAATAGATGAGAGATAAATTCATCTTTCAATGTTACAGCTGCAGACATCATTAAAGCATACAGTCCACCCCTCTGGGGACAGACACACGGACACTGTCCGTCCTCTGATGCTCTCACCCTTTGCCCTGAGCTGCAGCGAGCTGGTAAAAGCTCTGCAGTGTAGCTGTGCCGGAGGAGCGAGGCATAGTTTACTGGAAGACATGTTCCAGCCATGTAGAAGAGAAAATAACGAGAGCTGAGGTCCGGTTATATAACACTGTTGATTTTTTTGTTCTTTTTTTATTGAACTAAACAAATCCTTTTAAGTCTAATAAACAAGGTGATTTATGTAAAACTGTATATAACTTTCTTTACACTGTAAGAGCATCAGATTTCGGTCAGGGTCAGACAGGGCCAGCTGGAAGCTTTTCCAATATTCTCTCTATCTTTGTTTCCCCCTTTACCTATCTTTGTATCTACTGTATTTACCCAAAGTAAATCTAAAAACCGAATTTACTCAGTCAGGTAAGAAGCCTGATACCCACAAATGCTTTGATTTTATGCCACGCTGTGCTAGATTTTGGCTTTTTCTGAGGGTATTCTTAAATTCAAACCAATCCACCAAACACATTTTAATTTGGCATTGAACCAGACTTGAAATATTTGCCTGGGATTATCCCTAGTTGTACAAATGAATATTTCTACACTTTGTTATTGCTTTTATTAATAGTTAATTATGCAAAGGCAAGTTACTACTTGCATAGGTATTAAGCTGAAAACTTGTACAGGTCATGGCACCAATTATGTCATATAATAATATTTACATGTTTTTTCATAAAGAAGAAAGTCATTGTGCATAACCAGTAAAGGTTGCTGATGTTTTTCTTGTAATTCTAAGTGAGATTTAAAGAACCTGCAATAGAAATTGCTGGGCTTCTCCTTTAATTTAAAGTAAACTACTCAAAGCTTTGGGGTACAGAACATTTCTCTCATTATTTTTGTCCAGCAATGATTTAGAATTCTTTTTATAACAGCTCTAGTTACTTCTAGCAAAGGCACACAGAGTGCGACTCCCTCTCTGTCTATATTTACCTCTCTGTTTCCTGAGGCTAAAGTCGTGCTCTGTAAAAGGTGACCCGATCGACTCCCTCCCCTCCTCGCCTCCTTGGCCCTGCCTGTCGCGTGTTGTCAACCACAGCAGAAAAGTGGTCGCAGACAGCCAGAGACCAACACCAGCCTGACCCTTACAGGGAATGCTCTGCTTTCTGAAGGAACGGACCGACTCTGTTTCTGTGTCAAAGATAATTCAACAGAAGACGTAACAGGACGGCCTTTTGTTTTCATCTATGTGTCGTGGTAATGATCAGACTTGTCAGCCCTGTCAGTGTGGGGCGCTGTTGTCTTCTGCGGAGCGACAGATGCTTCCTTGTGGTTGGAACAGACTGTCTACTTTGTATGCATCGCTAAACGACTCCGCTTAGGGAGCCCATTTCTGTTTAGCCAGTGGAAAGGAGAAATAGATGGCTATCATTTGTGCGGCATTGCTCTGTCTGGGAGATATCAAACTTTTCACAGGCATCATTGGATCCTTTCCTGAGCAAATAAGCGCACATACACAAATACACAGAGTCTTTCATTTTGTCCTCAATTTTCTTTTGGCTGTGGGCGCAGGTGGGGAATGTCTTTTCCACTCAAATTTAAGACACGGTTGTGGATTTATGTGCGATCATGCATTCATTCTACAATGATTCAGCAGCACGGGAGAGCAAACGATTAAAAATGTGTCTGCAGGTTGCCACAAGCCAAAAAAAGCACTTCATCATATTACTGTGGTCAACCACAAGCTTGGGGATATTGTGATATCATAAACAGACTCATCTTTGAGGCATTATTAGCTTCCTCAGATGAATTCTAATAATTTCAAATAAGGCAGAACAAGAAAAAGGAGCAGCATGTGCCGTGTAAGGGCATTTTCCTTTTGAGAATTACACATGTACAGATGTTGAATAAACGGGCAGCGAGCATTCCCTGCTGGGCAACAGCAGCTGTGTGCTCAACTGGCAGTGAGCGCAGAGCCGCAGACTCTTTTCATTGAAAGTCTTTACTCCTTCTATTCAAAATGTGCTGTCTGAGCGTGGGTGTCAGTGAGTGCGTGTGCTATCTTTGCCGCTGCAGTCGGAGTATGTCCGAGGCGTTACCTAAGTTGACAGTCAGGCGGACGCGGCCGCTCTCCAGCTCGAGACGCAGGGTGTCGGCAGAGTCTCTGGATGTGGTGGCTATCAGGATGCCATAGGCTCGCTGGGAGCGGAAGCGCAGAGACACGTCCTCGGCTTCTGTGTGCATCACAACTGGCAGCTGGACTTTCATAAACTTGCTGCCGTCGTAGCTGAGGATGGTTGCCTCTGAAGAGAGAAAAAACAGGGGAAACAGGATGAGTGAGAGTAAAATAAAGGTTTAAAAGATGAGGCAGAATCTAGTTTAGTGACTTTAAATCTTTATAGAAGAGATGATTAAGATTAAGTATTAAAGTGATTGGTGCTGGAATATCCTCAATGTGAGTTCTTTTACATTTATCTGCTGCATTTCATACTGTTGACCACTCCATTTGATTACAACCCCAATTCCAAGAAACTTGGTGCACAATGTAAAAATGTAAAGAAAAAGAAAATGTAATCATTTGCAAATCTCATAAATCCATATTTTACTGTCAAAAGAAAATAAACAACAAAACTAAGCCTTTTTTACTATTTAATGAAAAATATCAGCCTATTTTGTATTAGAGGGCAGCAACACATCAAAAAAGTAGGGACAAGGCAACAAAGGGCTGGAAAAGTAAGTGGTATCAATGAAAAACAGCTGGAAGTGTTTTACAACTAATTAGGTTGATAGGCAAAAGGTCAGGAACATGACTGGGTGTAAAAGGAGCATTTTAGAGAGGCAGGGTCTCTCAGAAGTAAAGATGAGTAGAGGTTTACTCATTCACAGAAATGGTGCCTAAACATTGAGGAACAATCTCAGAGAAATGCTCCTCAACATTAAAGTGTGAAAACTTTGAATATCCCACCATCTACAGTACATAATATCATCAAATGATTGAGAGAATCTGGAGAATTTTCTACGTGGAACAGACAAAGCTGAAGGTCAATATTGGATGCTTGTGATCTTCAGGTGGCACTGCATTAAAAAAGACATGATTTCGTTCTGAAAATCACTGCATGGGCTTAAGAACATGGCTGTCAACACAGTTAGCTGTGCCATCCTCAAATGCAACCCACAGCTGAATAATGCCAAGAAAAGGCCATATGTGAACACGATCCAGAAAACTCACCATCTTCTCTGGGCCAAAGCTCATTGTAAATGGCCTGAGGCAATGTTGAAAACTGTTCTGTGGTCAGATGAAATAACAATTTGACATTGTTTTAGGAAGCATGGGCGCTTTGTCCTGCAAACTGAAGAGAAGAGGGACCATCCAGCTTGTTTTCAGTTCACAGTTCAGCAGTCTGCCTGTCTGATGGGGTTGCAACATGTGCTCCCATCCAGACTACGTCTCTTTCAGGCAAGTCCAATGATGAGGCAAGACAATGCTAAACCACAAACTACATTCATCACAACATGGTTATCATAGTTAACTAAAACTAACTAAATAACTAAAACTAAAATGCAACAACAGTTTTTGTTAACTAAAACTATATAAAAACTAAGCTTTACAAATAAAATGAAAACTAACTAAAACTGTACTGTGTGCTTACAAAAGTAACTGAAACAGAATAGAAATAGGGACAAAATCTCCTTAGTTTTAGTCTTTGACACTAGCATACTGACTGACATGAACACCCAAGCCTGGAGAGAGTAAAATTCCCTGATCTGATTGAAGATAACTTCACACAGTGGTAATTCTAGGTCTTGAGTTGCATCCAAAATTAAAATGTAATAATTAAAGTGAAAAGTAAAGAGCCCCTGACATGTATCCCAAAAACTAAAACTAACACTAAAACTAGTCAAAAATAAACTACAATGAAACATTATGCAAAATATGAACTAAACTCAACTAAAAACAGCAGTAAAAACTAATTAAAACTAAACTAAAAATTCAAACAAAAGTCAAATACTAAATTGCATTTAAAACAAATGAAACATCCAAAACTATTACAACCTTGATCACACCAGCATGGCTTCACAGACGAAGAGTCCGGGTGCTGAACAGGCCTGTCTGCAGTCCAGACCTTTCACCAATAGAAAACATTTGGAGCATCATAAAACTAAAAAATCTGGCAAAGAAGACCCAGGACTGTTGAGCAGCTAGAGTCCTAAGAATGCGACAACATCCCTGTAGCTCCCTCCAATGAATGCAAGAGTCATGAGGTTTTGGTTAAAAAACGGGGTGTACTTTAATTTCTGGCCAACCCATGAGAACTGGGTAAAGAAAGAAACAAAATAAACTAGTAAAGAAATGAATGTTTCACAATGTCTTACAATGTAGCTTCCATAGCTTTCAATGCTGCAACTTAAACTGAAGAAGTGCAGCACATTTTCCATCATAAAATAAACACACTGTGGATACTGTCTCTATACCCCACAGATTGTATAACCTATGCACTTAAAAACAGCACAGGCAACACGTCTATAAAGCGACACTATGTGCTAATTAGCATAATAATACGAACGTAATTTGCATAGCAATTCACACGTGTTTAAAGTAGGTGCTCTACATTGTCACACAAAACAAACAGAAACTTAAAAACATACCTCATAGGCTGCTTGTCATTAAAGGGGGGCTAAATCTTTGATATCTTCTTGTCTTTGTCTTCCTTTTCCTTTTCTTTACAGTAATTTGTGCGTTCAAACTTTACTCTTACTTTATCATGTCTTCTTGCGCTTCTCCTAAGGTGTGTTCTAATTACGTGCAGGGGGGAACACTAATTAACAAACATTAGTTCCGCCTTGATACTTTAGATGGGAAACAAAACAAATAGATGGACAACCAAAAAATAACACTGGGGCTGTGTCCGAAACCACACACTCATTCCCTACTCCCTTTCCACTCTATAGTGAGCAGCATATAGTGGAATATATAGTGGACTCAACTGCAAAACACAAAAACGATTTCGGACACTACTCCGGCAGCGGGCGATGACGTCATCGCCGTCTCACAATTTAAACGTTTAGCAGCAACGGCTGGTAAATTTCGTTGACAACGGCTGAGGATCGAAATTAACGGTAGAATTTCCATGAAAACTGATTAAAAAATGTAACTTTAAAAAAATAAAAAAACAAACATACTGATAGATAAATAAAGCTGTCTCTAAAGTGACAAAATAATAAACATTTTTGTGTGTATTATCACTTATTTTGCATAAAGATGATGGTCTCATGCCTTGTAACCATCATAGGGGGAAACAGTTACTCTGTTTTGAATCCTTAATATTTTCTTACAGATTTGTTAAAACCAACAAACAAATAAGCATTTTAAAAAGTTTTTGTATATGTTCCCGTGCTCCTCTCGTTCGTCCGTCATGTTTAAGAGCAACAACCGCGATGCATTATGGTAAATATTGCTGGCTAGTGACCATCGGATGTTCACTACTTTTCACAATGCATTGTGGGATAGAATGTGTGTACTATATAGTCAATGGCTGTGTCTGAAACCACTCCCTATTCACTATATAGTGCACTATATAGTGAATACGCCATTTTGTAGTGGTGTCCGAATTCTGAGTGAGCATTGTTATTCACTATTACTATTCACTTTTTCCCTCTATGATGATTACAAGACATGAGACCATCAGCTTTATGCAAAAATAAGTGATAATACACACAAAAATGTATATTATGTTGTCACTATAGAGACAACTTTTTTATCTATTAGTATATCTTTTTTTGTGAAAATACGTTACATTTTGTAGCAGTTTTTATTGAAATTCTACTGTTAATTTCGATCCTCAGCTGTTGTCAAGGAAATTTACGAGCCGTTGCTGCTAAACGTTTAAATTGTGAGACGGCGATGACGTCATCGCCCGCAGCCAGAGTAGTGTCTGAAATCATTTTTGTGTTTTGCAGTTGAGTCCACTATATAGTCCACTATATGCTGCTCACTATAGAGTGGATAGGGAGTGGGGAACGAGTGTGTGGTTTCGGACACAGCCAATAACAAGCTCAGAATTTGGACACCACTACAAAATGGTGTATTTACCATATAGTGTACTATAGAGTGAATAGGGAGTGATTTCAGACACAGCCTTGGACTGACGATGAGAGGCAGTTAGAATTCCAACATCCCAAAACTCCAGCTGCTTTCCTCACTTCCTAGACATTTACAAACCGTTGTTAAAGGTAGAGGGGACGCTACACAGTGGTAAATATGGCCCTGTCCCTAATTTTTTGAGATGTGTTGCTGCCATCAAATTCAAAATAAGTAAAAGCTAATATTTTTCATGAAAGGTTAAAATGTCTCATCTTCAACAGTTGATATGTTGTTTGTGTCTATTATGAATGAAATAAGGGTTTATGTTTTGATTTACATCTTACAAAGTGCCCCAACTTTTTTGGAACTGGGGTTGTGCCTCCTTAACTCATTCAGTAGGGAGGTCTTTTAGTGCTGCCATTGGAAAATCCCAGTCTTCCAGTATAAATCATCTGGAGTACCTCAGGGGTCAGTTCTGGGCAGGGGTGGACTGCAAAAAATGGCCCTGGCATTTTTGGCCATGGTGGCCCACCATAATTATTTATCTGCGAAGGAACACGACATACCAGAGGATATATGTGCACATTGTGTTGATTCAAAAATTAAAATAAAGCACAGCAGCATACATGGAAGAGAGTAACCATGTTAAAAAACTGATACACTCTTTCACTACTCACAGAGACTTTCATCTAGGGAGAGATGGCCACACACTGTAAACTGGACACCAAGTCTACTCATAGCATTATTTGAAAACAAAGACTATAAAGGCAATTCTCTCTCTCACACACACACACAAACACAAACACTAGGGTGACCACCTCTAAACCAGCAAGGATGAGGTTGTGCACAAACTCTATAGGCTAATATTATTCTGCATGTTTTAAGTCTGACTGAAATAAATGAGTCTTGTAATAATTTCCTATGTTGAGCATTTGCACACTTTTAGCCTACAGTTTCCCCAGATACTATTTAGTGAAGATGTGTCTCTAATCATTTTCAAATTGTATTAATTTAACTGTTTTCTAACTGTTCCAACTTTGTTCTTTTTCTTACTTTTTTTTACATTTTCTGTTTTATTATTATTATTATTACTACTATTATTATTATTTTATTACACACATCCCAAAACATTTTCATTGTTAATTCCACAGGCTATCATCATTTTTGTGTCATTCCAGTGTCTTTCTGACTGCGTGCTGGCTGACATGTGTAGGCTACCCCCTGCCCTCAAAACCACATACACAACCACCCACACACACAACAGCTCTCCACCCTACATGAAACTTCCCTCTCTTCATTAACGTTTCGGCTACTTCTTACAGCCCGGTAAGATTTGTAAATCTTCAGGTCCCAGAACGCAGACTGGGTGTTGTTCCAGTAGTAAGGGGGAAACAAAAATGTCACGGAATACATCAAAAATGAAAACCTGTGCCTTGTGCAAAAATGGGTCAAGAAGATCGTGTAACTGAAAACAACCTATTAATCTAAATGATTAGATAAAGAATCTGTTGCAGAGAAGCTCTACGGAGAGCGTCTCTCTCCCTTACTCTTTCTCTGAGCGGCAGCTGTCAGTCAAATCTGCCGTGTTTCAGCACCAAGGACAGCGCAAAATCACCACCAGCTCATTCAGCTTTAACTTTTAACTTTTACTACACAAAAACCTGCTTATTCAGTTAGAACATTACTAAACTTTCACTACACAAAAACCCACTTATTCAATTGAAATATTATTTATGAAACTGCACCTGTCACGTCATTAGTATTCAGTAGATATTACTCTGTTATTCAATCAAAGATTGTCTGCAAAAACAAAACTCTTCTATCAGATGACTGCCTGAGTAAACTTCCAGGTCTATGGTCTGATCATGAATGAACTTCTGTCTCTCATCTAAGTGCCTTTTCATTCATAGATCTGTGGACTGCTTCCACAGTTCACAGGACACATGCCCACATTAGTAGCGTGTGGGGCTTACGTTAATCATATCCAAGCCAAAAAAGACAGCAGAAAGTCTGAACCCAGAGCCTGAACAGCTCACATGGCAAAATGCACACACTTCAGGCATCACTGAATGCTATAAATGCATCCAAACATAATTATGGGCAGCGAAAATAAAGAGCTCGTGTTAAGGCATGGCGGACAAATTTATAGTTAAAACATCGTCTTACCTACACTGTGACATGGATAAACAGCTGCCTTTTACTCTCAGGTCTGTCCCTTTAGTCCTACTGTGATCCAGGTACCCAGTGATAGCAGCCTGCTAGCGGATGTTGCTAACTCTTCATCGCTGCCCTCAGATGCCCGCACAGGTGAGCACTAACTCTGTCTGCAGGTGCATCAGCTGTTGTTCCAGCGACTGCTGCTGATGACTTCTGAGTCACAGCTGTTTTAATCTTTTTCCTTCACAAATGTCCGTTTGTCCATTTTGTTAGCTGAAATTAACTCTCGCTGCTAATGTTAACTATGATGTTAACTAGCGCTTGATTGTCTGTGATTGGTCGGTTGTTTACTGATATGATGCTTTGCGCACAAGTCAGGAGGTGAAAGGATGATATGATGCTTTTTTTGTTTAGTCTGCCTACCCATAGGCTGCAAGGTCCCACCCATGAGGTCCTGCCCCAGCCCGGCTCGTGTAGTGATTGACAGCACTGTCAGGGCTCTCTGAGCCTGTCAGCCCATGATTGATTGACAATGACAAACAATGCACCAATAATATGTGTAGATAACTGCTGGCAACACACTGCTAGCTTTCTGTAGCCAATGATGAGTGGCTGGCAGGCCCAATTAGAGGGAATTTAGAAAATGAAGAAACTTGCACCGCCCCACATAGGCCGTCTGATAGGCCATGTCAAATTATTGATTAAAAAAAAAAAAAATGTAGCGGACCGGACCAGCCCACATTGGGTCGACGGCCCACCGGGACGATGCCCAGTATGCTAGATGGCCAGTCCAACCCTGGTTCTGGGACCACTTCTGTTTTCCATTTGTATTCTGCCCTTGGGACACGTGATCTCCTGACACAACATTTATTTATATTTTTATGCTGATGACACTCAGCTGGATCACCAACAGCAGATCACATTTCCTCATTCCTAATTGGTATGACAGATATCAGATATACAACAGTCATTCCAGTTTCCAAGTCTTCCAGAGAACACTACACCCCGAATCATGATGAAACCAACATCCAAGTGAGCAGCACTACAAAAGATAACATACAAAATCAGTGAGTCAATGCAAAACGCCTTGCTTAGTGACTCCTCACAGTTTGTTCACAGATATGTCATCCATGAGCAGTGCAAGTGCAAAGACATGACACAAGTCTGGCATCACATTCCAGTGTGTACTACAGCTGACAGCCCCCCAACTCTCCTCCAAGTCTGAGTTCTGTCTTCTGTGTGCCAGATGTAGGTGGCAGCCTCTATGAGTGAAAACACAAAGTATGAGGACAGGTAAACATTCAGAAAGTAGAGAAGAGAAAACAGGCACGCAAACTGAGAACAGATAAAAATCTTACTGAAGCGGATATAAAAGAAACTCCATCAAACTAAATGTACAAGTTTACTTGAGAAGAAGTATCGGCCTTGCATCAACTCTCTCTGTAGCTGAGATATAGTACCGACAGACTACAAAAGGACAAATTGATATTGACTGAAGAGAGAAAAAATAAACAGCGACAGAATAGAAATAGTGTATGGACCTTGAATATTGAGCTTCTGCTCAGGGTGACTGCATTTACTCAGAGCATTAGGCAGTCGTCTGGAGAAATGCAGGGGAGATTGTTTAACGTCGGCAGGAGGTTGTAACAGCATTTCTGGTAGTGTAACTAAACCATAACCCAATAAGAAAGCCATTACTGCGGCTGCAGCGCCGAGACAGATAGAAGCCGAGGCGGACGGGTGGGAGATGGAGAGCGGTGGGGGCGATAGGGTACCAATGTACACACACCACCTCATCGGCACTTCCTCGTCACACAGAGCCAATGTCACATCCATCCCCTGGGACGCCTCCGTCACATTCCTCACCCAAATCCAATTTCTCCACGCCCTCCTGGGGTACGCTGCAGATGACAGGGGCGTGTGACAAACGAGTTCTCACTGCTAAACTGTCTGCCTCCTGCCAGGCAGCAAAAGCAAAGGGACGCTTTTAGGAACTGTTAGCAGATGCCAGGAAAACAGAGCAACTGTTGAAAATCTGCTAATACTTGAAAAGTGTCTGTCACTGTTACATTAGACACAGTAGCACTAAGAGCCGATGAGGGCATTTTCTAGAAAGGGACTTTTCTATACATGGAGCTAGGACTGTGTTAAATATTTCTTTTTTTCAAAATATAATTATATAGTTTCAAACAAATGAAGAGCAACAATCCTGTTTAAACTGATGTATTTAAATCTGCATTGAAGCAGCTTTATGTATTTCTTCTGACTTCTTCTGGTCATTGGTCAGTGGAGTGTTAAATGAACTTATTCTAAAAGGTAAAAAGTTGCCAGACCTGATGCTCAGTACAGACTCTTTACAGCCAGAACCACTATCAGTAAGGCCTCTGCCAGGCCTATGCCTCATCTCTTTCGGGATCCTCCCAGCTGACCCCTCTACAATGCATGTGGGCATCCCCGACCTCTGGTCCAGCCAACTGGGTCCTGGCCACCCAATATGTGGAGGGCTTTATCAGGCCGAGAAAGTGTGCAAGGTGCCTGTAGAAATGCAACTGCTCTTGTATCCAGCAGCTGACCCTTCCCATCCCTGCTCTCCTGATCATGTCAACCTTAGACTCACAGTCTTGCCAGCAATACCCAAAAATGTACCAAAGAGGTCATCATAAAGGAGTCCAGTCGGCACGTCTGTCCATCAGTTAATGTCCAGGTCTATAGGAAGACCAGAAAGAAAAGGGACCAGAAGACTCTGACTTTGGTCTGCATGCTAAGATACCCAGGGTGCAACAATAGCTGTGTTGACTAATTGCAAAAGTGCTTTGAATACGTTTCCATTGAAGCAAGTTTTGGGCATGAGCCTCGCAATTCTCGTAAAATCTCATCTCACGAGACTCCGCTGCAAGGAGGCTGGATGCTCAAAACCTGTTGTGTGTTTGTACAGTTATGATCACATCTACAGTGGCTGCCTTGATAATTTTGAACATAAGATGAAGGCAATGGATGAAAGCTCAGAAGCAAAGTCCGTACGTATGGCAAAAGCCACGTATAAGGGTATGAGTATGATGTTAAGAAAAGTCTTGTCTCCTCTTCTGTTCACACGTACCACACCATGTTATCTCAGAGTGTACTGGTCATGTGAAAAGGTACGTTACATCCTGTAACATGTAAATGTGGAAAAGGTGTTTCCACTGCACTTTTTCTATATCGGAATGTCTGAAAAACCTCCTTATAAGATTGTAAAAACTTTTTTTGCGATATTTCAGAGGTTTTTCGAAATGTAGTTGTTTCCATTACCAGTTTTTTTATCGTACTGTTTAGATTTTGCGCATTTCTAAGGGTAATGGAAACACAGTTACTGTCTTGCCCAGCGAACCCATCGCCCCACGTGGGAGTCCAAGTCTGTGCTTGATCTCAGCCTTGCAGTCAGGAGATTGATGGATTATGCTGCCATGGTAGATGAACTGCTCCACAACTTTCAAGCTCTCACCATTTACTGGCACAGATTCGATGGCAGCATCCAAGGCATCCCCAATTGCCTGGATCTTTGGTAGCCCAGGAGACGTACATTCCCAACGCCTCAAGCCTCCTCACTCAGCAAGATGCTGCATACTTAGCTGTTAAAATTGCCCTTCCTGATTCCCGATGCAAGCAAACACAAAATGCTTTCAAGTAGCTTGCAGCATTAACCAGGAAGGCCACAATTAGAAGTTTTTCTCACTCATGTGAAGTCCATGAATAAGGCAGATCCTTGCTTCACTGTGTAGTAAAAATATTGTTTTAAAAGCAGATTTGCTAAACAGAGTCCTCAATTCAAAACAAGAAGTAAGCCACAGAGGGAATGCCCAACAATACAGTGGTTTGGGGGGAGTACTTGTGGTTATGTCAGAACTAAACTGTAAAGTATATACATAACATAGGACTAGTTAATTGCAGTTACATGATATATACATTAGTGGGAAAAAAAACACATATTGTGGTTTAACAACAGTCCCTAAATGTGTTTGTTATAGCCTAAAACTTTTCCTGTGAACAAAACTACAAAAAGAAATTAATTAAAAAAAAAAAAATCAAATTCTACACTTTTGTACAGGTGCTACTTTTTCCACATTGAGTCCCCTTGAGGTCAAATTTGTCAAATCAAGAAAAAAGGGTGGTGGCAATTTTGAAACTGTGAAACTGTACGAGTCAAATCTGTGTGTATATTTTTGGTGGCAGAGTTCAATGGAGCCTTGACACTGTGACAAGAACTGTCTGCTCTCTCACCAATTGTGCCCAGGTTCCTGTATAGACAAGTCGCCTGTTGGCCTGAAGGGTGCTGGGGGAATCTCCAAACAATGGAAAAGTTAAACTGCAGTGGAAGGAATGATCATATGTGATGGTGCTGGTAAGAAACAGATGTCATACAGTAGGCAGAAGGCGCCCTGACTCATTGTGAAATCTCACCTGTAAGTGTAAGCATGTGATGTGATAAATTAATTTAAAAATATAACAAAGAACCTGTCAAATCCACACTTACTGAGATGAAGGGAGGGTTGGAGGAATTGTGAAAAACTAATGAAATTCTCTCTGCCTAGTTTGCAATAAGCATTTTTATGTCTTAGGTGAGAAGTATGAAACTGTTGAATTGGTAAGTTGATTTAGTTTTGAACTGTAATGCCTAGCCTTACAGCATGTCCTAAAAACCTACAAGTGCAACTATGTAAATGTGTTTTTCATTGCATGCAACCAGGGCTGCATGGCAGCGCAGGGTGCCCGGGTTCTCTCTAGGTACGCCAGCTTCCTCCCACCACCAATGACATGCACATTAGGTTGATGGATCACTCTAAATTTGCCGCTGGGGTGAATGTGAGTGTGTCTGGCTGTCTGTCTTTATGTCAGCCCTGCACTGACCGGCAACCAGTCCAGGGTGTACCGCACCTCTCACCCAATGTCAGCTGGGATAGGTCCCCCAAGCGGGATAAGTGGCATAGAAGATGGATGGATTGCATGCTACCAAACTGTCTGCATATTATCAATGCATTCCTTCAGTCCCTTCTTTCAAGCATGACATTATTACTCCATTACCCAAAAATAACTAGCTTGATCCTTCAATAATGAACAATTTCAGGCCCATCTCCAAACTTCCCTTTATCAGTAAAATCATAGAAAAAGTAATCAGTTACCTAACCTTTAACAATCTGTATGATGTTAACAATTGGATCTAAGTTCTGCCTTTGACACAGTTCATCATGAATCTTGAAAATTGCAGTGGCCTATCCGGATCTGTAACTCCCCAAATCGTATCTAAAGACCATTCTCAGTTTCGCTCTGCTACTTCTCAGCCACAGGAGGATGATTAATGGCTACATATTTCTGTCATGTTGTTCATCACTGGGTTTAACGCTAATACAGTGAGTCTTGATTGGTGAAATACATGCGTACAGTAAACAGGTGTTTTGTGTTGATTCTCAGACAGGGCAAATTGCATTCTCTAACAGCTGGTAGTCAAATTTTGATGCATAAAACTGCATCAACATTTGACTACCAGGATTGGACTGATAAGCATGTTTTTGTCATGCATAGTATTTACTATTTTTCTATCAGCTACATGTATGTAACCTAAACATGTTTGTAACTGAAACACACCACTAGATGGTGCTGGAGCACTGTTTGTTGTTCTGCTAAGCCAAGCAATTCTAGCTATTTTCCTTTCCAGGACAACGTAGTTTGCGAGTGTTCTGCAGGGGGTGCCATGTTTCGCTAAATATTCTCTGTTCCACTGTTGTTGAAGGGAAGCAGTGCTCCTGGCAGCCCATATTTTTACTAAAAATAGAAGTTAGACAGCGTTTAATCAATCAATCTCTTTAGAATATGATTCTGAGAAGTGTAAAACAAGTGTAAAATCTTGTTTTAAGGACTGTATATTGAGGATTACAGCCTAACTAACCTTTCATGGTTTGTGCTAATTTCAATGCTATGTGCAGGTAGCTTTGTGTGCATGCAGTAGAACATGCTAGTATTTTCTGTTTGTTGGTTGCTGCATGTGTAGCTTATTTGTTTTTTCCAAAATGAATTAAGGTGACATGCTAATATTTTTAGTTGTAAAGTATGCCTGATATGTATTTTTTGTAAATCTCAGCCAGTTCATTTAGAATCAAGAAAAACATTTAAAGTGTATGTTAAAACAGACCACTTTTTTCACTGGCGTTGAAGGTTGTGCATGCATGAGAAGTTGGCAATAATTAAATCCAGAGTCTAGATCACAACTATGACCCCTGCTGTCTGATCCTCTTCTCTCTGCATGACACTCCGCATCCAATAAAGCAAGAAACACAATGCAGAGCTACGCATAAAGTAGACACGCAGAGCCTTTGGGTTACATAAACAATGGCTGACAGAAGTATTTCTGCAAAAACAAAGCAAAAATTAAGTCATTCTGATAAAACTAGTATGATACTGATTGTTTTTGGGGTTGATTTAATAGCTGCAGGGATTTAAAGGCCAAACATACCCTAAAAACCAAGACATCATTTTCCCCCTCACATTTTTTTAAATCTAATGATGTTTTTAGAGGTCAAATGGGAAGGTTTGAGGGACCTGATATGGCCCACTGGCCACCAGTTGATGCCCACTATTTTACATGCTCCTTCTTCAGAAACATAAAGTCTCATACTATTCATATGCTGATGAGATGCAGCTTTATGTCTCATTCTCCTCTGGTCCAATGCATTGACTAAATAAACCACTGGATGCCCCAGAATTTCCTTCAGCTTATAGATAAAACCAAAGTCCTGATTGTAGGTCAACAAAAACAGAAACAAGAACACATATTAGTGGGGGTAAAATAGGTAATCTTCTGTCATGCACTCTGAGTTTACCTTTGTATGAAATGAGTTTTACCAATAAAACTGATTTGAATCAAGCAAATGCACAAATAATGACATTGTCAGGCATGATGCTGTAAAGCCTAAAGAGATATTCCTGTAAAAAGTAAAAATGCGTAATATCATTGTTTAGTGCTTGATTAGCATTCACAGACCTCAGATTAAAAATAAATATTTATAAAGCCGGTTTGAAAATGCACTTTTTGCTGTTAAGACCATTTCCCCAGACTGTGTGGGCATGTCAGATCACATTTTGATTGACGTCTGTCAGCCTCCGCAAACAAGAGTGATGCTTTAGACAGTAACAGTATGTTTGGATTGTCTGACTCAGAATCACAAGAGGGAGTAGAAAGACACCAGCTTCAGAAATACATTTTAGTAGGTCTCTGAGGTTATCAGAAATATTGCTGTTATTTATTCAGTGGTTGCATGCAGCATAACAATAGAAATACATGGAGAGATTGCACCAGGCTATTTGTTCTCACAGTCTCTGTTTGCAAACATTTGTGGCACACATGGGTCATTCTGAAGAGCTCAGTGACTTCAAGTGTGGTGCTGTGATGGATGCCATCTTTGCTATAAGAAAGGAACAACAGCAACTCAGCAGAAGATGTCGTAACAGAGGTGTGGGGTGGGGGGGTCAATGGCTGCATAAAAGTTGCCAACATTCTGCTGATTCCATAGCTTAAGATTAATAGAAGCACAAAAACTTTTGTGGCAAGAGCTTCATGAATGGGTTTCCATGGCTGAGCAGCTGCATGCAAGCCTCACGTCACCAAGTCCAAGGCCAAGTGTCAAATGAAGTGGTGTGGACTGGACTGTGGAGTGACGAATCACAAATCTCTGTTTGGCAGTCAGACGGGCAAGTTTAGCGGATGTTGGGAGAACCTGCCTGACTGCAATGTAGCAACTGTGAAGTTTGGTGGAGGTGGGAGAATAATATGGGCTGGTTTTTCAGGGTTTGGGCTGGACCCCTTATCTCCAGTGAAGGCCAATCTTAAAGCTTCAGCATACCAAGACATTTTGAACAATGCTAAGTTTCCAACTTTGTGGCAACAGTTTGGGAAAGGTCCTTTTCTCTTCCAAGATGACTGTTCCCTAGAGCACAAAGCAAGGACTATAAAGATATGGTTTGATGAGTTCAGCATGGATGAACTTGACTGGCCCACATAGAGCCCTGACCTCAACCCCACTGAGCACCTTTGGAAAAGAACTGGAACGGAGATTGCAAGACAGGCCTTCTTGTCCAACATTAGTGCCTGACCTCATCAATGCTCAACAGAATGAATGGGCACAAATTCCCACAAATCATGTGGAAAGCCTTCCAAGAAGAGTGGAAGCTGTTACAGCTGCAAAAGGTGGACTATTACATATTAAAGTACATGCTTTTGAATACAATGCCTTTACAGTCCCTGTTGAAGTAATGGTTGGGCGACCAAATACTTTTGTCATATAGTCTATTTGGACTGAGTCTACACAACTCGAAACAGTCCAGCTAGACTCCATCAGCTGTGCATGTAAGCATACTTGACTATTGCTAACTTCTTGTAGAAAAAGAGGCTGCTTACCTGTTCACTTTCTGTTACCATGTTAATTTTAGTCTTTGTGTCTTTGTTGTGTGTTTATGTCATTAAATAAATAAATAACTGTCATCAGATGGCACTTTGAGATGTACGTGTTAGACCGAAGCAGAGTTTGCCAGTCTTGACAACATTCATTGTCGCCATGAAGACAGGATGCAGCAGGTAAGGTCCACCTCCCTTATCTTGTTTTGAGCTTGGCAGCTACACGCTAAATTCGAATGAGCAGCAGACGCTTGGGAGCCCTATGCGTGTAAATGTTTCCCTGCGTTGTGCTTGCCGTGACAATAAAAAGCACTAAACTTCCATTTCTCTGTATTTAAAATGAAAGCGCTGGATGTGTCATGCTGTTTAAGGAGAAAGTGACATTTACCGGGCAGAGAATTAAAAATTTAACAGAGGCAGTGTAGAGTGCGACACAATATCTGAAGCTCTCCTGCTGTTAGGACTCTCTAAAGGTGAGACAAAATAATGATTTGATGTTTCCTAAAGAACATGTATAGAGAATGTTTGAGTCGCATGAATAGTTCAGATTTTCTGTATTAAATTAATCACTGCTGTAGAAGATACGTCGCTTCATCCAGGCCGTCACTTTTGCTGAGATTCAAATAAAACTGTCTGAACTGCTGTAAATAAGACAAATTTAGTTAGGATTGGATATATGAAGGATGGCATGTGAAGCAATCATTACCTAATGCAAAGTGAACACCTGTCAAAAATCCAATCCTGGCAGCAGAGTTATTTTAAATGGCACTCCCATGTTTAATATCAAAATAAATTGAGGGGACTGAAGCCACTTCTGTCTGTCCCAGCCCAACAGGAGGCTGTCAGCGGTGAGACAGAGCATACCAAAGTAAACCAAGCATTCATTTCCTCTCCTGTAAAGCACAATACAACAATGCTTTCTGATTTTCACATGGAAATAAGCAGCGACTGGTGCTGCTTCCACAGAAGTTACAAATGAGGTTGTGCTACTAACAAGTAGGAGTGCTGGCAGACATGCACACAGCTCTGCCTCCATCCTCCCTCAAGGAGAAAAGGCTCTGCAGGAAGGAAGAACTGTCAGCTGCATGTCACACGATTGTGATGTCCCACTGTATCGGGGCACCAGGTCCAATCCAATTCAAAAATTTTACCTGCCAAAGGCTTTTGGAGAATGTTTTCACGGCTTAGAGATATCATAAATAATTCAAAGCTGCTCGTGTCTCCCTCACCGCAGCCCTCTTTGAGTATCTTAGTGTACACAATCCAAGAAATAGACTGGCTGGCTATTAAATGTGTGAAAACAACCTGCCAGCTGAGTGGATTTCCTGAGACATGGCAAGTATTCCCTTTCTGTACCGAAGGGAACAGCTTCATCGCTGGCCGACTTCACATCCGCTGCTCTATGACCAGACGGCGGCTTCATTACGGCAGAGATAGGGGATGGATCAGAGTGTCTGTGCAGAGGGATGGAATCTGCAGCTTCAGCATGAGCTGTCAGGCCTACATGTGACAGCCAAGACGGGGGAGTGAATTAGGTTTTCCATCCCCTTGGGACTATTAAAGAAGAATTACCACTTAGTTTAATGATTAACAAGTTAATCTTCAGTCTTTTGTCTTTACTCTGGTCTCTTAACAAGACCTATTATACCAAGCTTTAGAAAACACACATCAAAAGCTGTGATGTAAAGCTTAAACACTGACTGAGAGGTTCATTGAATCGTTTGTGCACACAAACTTCCAACAGAACCTTTATTCTTCTTTATTTGCTTTTATAATCCCCCAAAAAATTAACTCAAAGTTCTCACCGTCACACACACTTACAGTCACATTTTTCATGTTTCCCAACCTATTTTTGCACATTTGTGTGCATCACTTCAGGGCGTGAGGCAACCAGTTCTCTAATTTGCGACTATATTTAAGTGTGGTGAATGGTGACTAACACACAGTGTGCTGTCAAAGGGCATGGCTAAAATGTTTTTAATGCTAAAACACAGCCCCAGTCCCCTTTGAGGGCATTTCACAATTATGCAACAACATTCTGCACCTCTTGGCTTTCGCTCCGGGCCAATGGCAAATAGCTTTATGCTCTGAAAAGCAATAAATATGCTCAAAGAACTAGTTTTTTGTAGCTGTTCTAATTTTAATAATGCTATTATGCATTCTATGCAAATTTTGTAGATGTGAACAATGGCAGACTGTTGTGGAGCACAGTATCTATCATCACAGTAATGGCAAATAGGACCAGCGGTAATGTTTTTTTATGGATTATGGATTTGTGCTTCCAGAATTATTACCTGCAGAATGAGGGCTGCTTTAAACAACAAAACAAAGACTTTAAGCTTTAAAAAATCCTGCAGTTGAGCGTGTAAAAAGAGGTGAAATCCCTGTGCAAAGGACGTGCTTACATGTGAAGGCATCTATGCATTTGTGATGAAGCTGTTACACTGTTAGCTACAGTTAATTAAACACAGAGGCTCTGCCGCGCTGGAGGTTTCTGTTTTTTGCTCATAAAGGAGCCTGCACAAAATTTAAAAAAACAAGGGCGCTTTTTACATCTCACTTTAACGATGCAATTTGGGCTTTCAGATAAAAGGATGCACTTTAGTATGTGGCCATACTTCTAACTTCAGTGACAAACTGATATCAGAACTGACTTGCCCACCTCTATTGTAAACAGCCTACACAACATCTGTGGCTCTGTTACCATCACTTAGTATCACTACAACCTGTGTACAGGGAGGGCCACTGTGGATACTAAAGTATTAGGATGAATTAGCCACAAGCTATGAGGCTAGCAGTACCTTTTTAACAGCTTTTCTCCCATATTTTCTCCACAAACATGCTTTAATCCTCTGAGCCCTAAGCTGTGTTTAACCATTTTGTCTCCCATGGACAGCTTGTCTTAAAAAGCTTAGAACAGCAACCTTTTTGTGCACAGTTAAGCTCTAGAAATCCTTTTTTTTCCCAGGACAACCTGGGCTTTAACCCTTAGAGCACTCGTGGCATGGATCCATGTGTTGTTGTTGTTGTTTTTTTTATCTGAAAGATGTCTGTTGTGCCTTTCTGATTATGTTCTCCATGCATTCATAACTCTTACAGAACATTTTCCAGTGAGCCCTGAACTTGGCTGACTTTCCGGGGTCTTTGAGGATGGGTAGTCATAAATATCAAGAAGGGACAAGTTTATAAAAATGTCGATAACTTTTGAACCATAAGTCATAGACACTCTTTTTTTCCTCTGAAAGCTGACTTTCTTGGTGTTTGTTTGCTTCGCAGCTCTAGCGAGAACTTTGGTGACTTTTCGGGATCTTTAAAGATTGAATCCACACTTGTAGATCCAATAATAAGTGTCTTTTTATACATTTTTAATCAATTTTTGATCATTTACTTCGGCTTTCTGCCCAGGGCATCGTTATATTGTTTACCACGAAGCATTGTGGGAGGGCAGTCAATCAGTTGCATCTCTACTGCTTAGAGGAATGGCACAAATGAATCTAACGGCACAAAAGTGCATGGACTTTTCTCTAGTATATATGTAGATATTCTGGAAACCATTAGTCACAGAACGTTTATTTCTTCTCCATTGTGTCCCCAAGAGATGGAGAACAAGACTGTGCAAAGAAAAGGCTTAGTCACTGATGTTTTCTGTGTGTTATAAAACAAATCTCTGAGTTTCAAATTCTGATTTGTTTTTTCTTATGTCTTTAGAGTCCTATAACTTTGTTAAAAATCAAGTGACATTACTGTAATAGGTATGTTCTTAAAGCCCAGGTTGTCCTGAAAAAAGGATGTATAGAGCTCGACTGTGCTGCACAGGGTTAATGTTTCACAAGCTTTTTAAGACAAAAAGTCTAGAGGAGACATGATAGTGAAATAAAAAAGCTGTGAACTCTAAGGGTTAGGAATATGTGTGCTGCAGTGATGTCACTTGAATGTTTTAATAGTTATGAGACTATGAAGACAAAAGATAAAACTAAACATAAATTAAAACTCAAATAATTGGGAGCCTTAAGTCAAAGAATTTCCTGTCCACAGTGACACAGAGGGCCACATCTCAGGCTCTCTGTCTCTTTTCTCTTCATTTTGAGTCATTCATGCCGTCTCCTTCAGTTTCAAAGCAGCATTAATTTCATCAAATAAAACTATGACTTAAAATGTACATCAGCACACTTTTTCTATGAGAATGACGAGACTAAGACTACCCAAAAATAGATCTTTGATGACTAAAACTGACAAAAAGTCAGTTTAGTTTTCATCAAGATGACTAAAACAAAACCAAAATGTAATGTAGTTTTTGTCAGATATTCAAAATCCAAGATATTTCTCCACTGTGGGTAAATCCGTCAAAATACAGTACAATGCATATGCAGCTATTCTGCCTCTGCCTCTCAGCTGTAGAAAGTAGGGACCCCAGGTCACACACTTCCATGATTTGGTACCAGATTTAGGCAAGAGAATTAATGCTTGGACTAAAAATAAAGACTGAAATGCAAGACTGTTTATGGACTAAAACTGGACTTAAACTATAAAGGTAGAAATGACTGAAATGCAACTAAAACTAAAAGGCATTTAATCTGAAGAATAAGACCGAGATTAAAATTAAACATAGCTGTCCAATTGAACACTATTTCAAAGATATACACATGTGTCGTTTGGTAAAGCATGATGTAATTATTGAACAACCTGCCATTGGTTGTCACAGCCCATGTGACATCCATTTTGGGAACTCAATATGGTGGCATAACACCTGCTCTCCTACAGCATAGTTAAAGGGATATTTTGGGGATTTTTGAAGTTGGGTCGTATGAGGTGCTTGGCTATAGCAGTGGCATTAGCCTGCAGTGATTTCTGTGAAAGTTGCTCCTGTGGTTATTGCGAGCTTTCGTGCAGCAGAAGGAGACAAAATGGCAAAAGCTGCATCATAAATTAGTGCCTGACACACAGGGTTTTTGGAGAAATGAATCACTTTTTACATTTTCAACAAAAAAATTTTCTTGGCCTCTTTTTATGTAAAACTTGTTAAACTACATGGATAAAACGATCCCATCTACAGCCAATATGCGCCGGATCTTTCTGAGCTCGTAATAACCACCGGATCAACTTTCAAAGAAATCACTGGAGGCTAATGCCACTACTATAGCCAAGTACCTCAAACAACCCAACTTCAAAAATCCCGAAATATCCCTTTAAGTTTGGATTTACAATCATTTTTTTCTCTGACAAGTTTCTGAGAAACATTTCCTGCTTAAGCCCACACATTTTATTCACATTAAGTATTTTGCAATTCAAGCATAAACTACTGTTTTATTTTTGTTATTGTATATTTACTACAAATATGCTATAAAACCATTATCTTGAGTGTATTTTATTAAGCTTTGTAATGTCACAGAATAATTCAAAGCCCCTTAGTGCACAGCAGACTGGAGCAGATGCTGAAATCATGTGTGTGCTGAATCGGTTGTGAATCAGGAATTGATTCTGATTCAAAGTGTGAGAAGGAGTCACATCTCTTCTATTTTATCCTCCTGGATTGATGAATGTATTTCTCTCTTCACCTGCCTGTAAAAATCCTCCCTCAATCATCTACAAATGATTGAAAATGCTGATGACAAATGCTCTTAAGGGGTTTGTTTTTGTGATTCAAGCATGTATGTTGCACAGTCGGTATCATTCTTATTGATCTGTACATTGATCTCCAGTATTTATCTTTATCTGTCACAGATGTGCATGTGAAAGCATCCCTCTGCTGCTGCTGTCCATGTGAAATAATGCAGGTGCTGTCAGTGCTGGAGTCAAGCATGTCATATCTCATTAGGGAATGTGTGCGTGTTCTGCTGCACACCTATTACACCATCTGGGAGGCTGCCTTAGCCTCACTCTGCAAGACTAATATTTGGGCTAATTAGCAACTGGAGGAACAATGAAGGAGAAGACATTTGGGATGCAAGAGGGGAAAATTGCTTTGTCTGCTTAATTAAAATCTTTCAAAATAGGGCGAATGGCTCTGTGGTTCTACTCCGAAGCTCCACCTCCTGTTCCTTGTCGTCCTCCTCCTCCGCCATATGCAGTAGCTGAAATTTGCCACCGGGTGGTACACCATGCATGGATAAGTGAGAGCTGGGGTAATTCTTTTGACAGCTCCTCGGCCTGCTGGTGCCTGCTCCATCCTACCAGCGCTGAGGCAATCTGGAGCCATCAAAACAGCTGGCAGCACGCCAGGACCCGTCCTCAGTACCACTGCGCCCACTCACTCTCTCGCCGATGCCAGTCTCATACACAGAGCGGAGACAGGCAGGAAACAAGGGGGTTGGACAGTGGAGACGCCAGAAATCGCTTAAGTGTTCAGATGGAGGAGAGAGGGGTTATGATCGCTGGGACTTTGTAGCACGCAGCACTTCCTGTGATGTGGTTTCAAACGGCAGAGCTGTTTGTGTTGTGCTTTTGTTTCCACACGAGGTCAGAGCGGATTATATCTCTCCCAATCCAAGAGCACTCTCCGCATAAGTAATTATCTTACTGAAGTGAGACAATCTGTATCCCGTGCCCACTCCACCTCCCTCATCCACTATGCCCTAATTCCTGTCAACTCATTAGCTGGAATGGAAGGGCACATGTGGAGAATCTGAGCGCTGCAGAGCCAAGCCTAAGTGACACATTTATCAGACATGGAGGGATCCAGTTTCTGTCTTTCCTACAGTTATTTTTCTCCCCAAATACAACATATTAATATTCTGTCTCAGCATTAACCGAAATCAAGACGAGCTGAAAGCAAACAACACCCATAACTGCATCATTCATAACAGCAAACAGGCATCCCATGCCTGGTGTCATTGGACTCAGCAGATTTCTATCAGCATCCAGTCGCATCATTAGCATCCCAGCCAGACATTTCCCCCAATTACAGGATATTTAAGCAACAGCGTTTTATGACTTGACTGACTAGGGCAGGCAGAAGAAGCACGGGTACATGTAGAGATGACACATGTGACTGCGTAGGAGGTGTTACATTTCTACAAAAGTTCATATTTTTTTCTCCCCGATGAGAGAACCTGCTCCTGCTGTCGCTCCTGCGCAGATGTACCACGCTGTGATAACAGTGTGACATGCCTGGGCTCTCTTTTTTTGACATTTGCCTTGATTATGCATATGTTAACTGTTTGGCTCATTTGCTGCTCAGGCTCTGGTGAGATTGTAAACTGAAAACCGCTGTAGCACAAAAGCTTGCCCTCTTAAAAGGATCAGACAAATTCACTATATTGACAGAAATTTGTATCTCTTATATGTAGGGATGGGGAATATGGACAACATCGAATCATATCATTTTTAAGGCCTGATCCCAACCTTGATTTTATTATGATTTTTTTTTTTCATTTCATTTTTGAGACAATTTTTTTCAATCAAAACAAACTAATTCCTCATATGTTTTTTTTATAAATGCACAAATATTATGTTTACAAGTCAGAGTTTTATCTTTTTCTTCTGCAACAGCCTGTTGGTTAATGTATTCAATATTTAGAATAATTGCCATCCCATAGTTGGAACAAACAGGTAAGGGCTAGGAAGTTCTCTCACAGATTATTTAAGGACCAAACATTTATTTTCTTGCTTTCCGATCAATTTTTTCAAACCAATTCTTGTATTTTATGCACAACTTTCAAAGTCTGATTTATATCGACATATAAGAGATCCAAATATCTATCCATTAAGATGAAATTATCAAAGAGGGTTCTTTTTACATTTAATCCTGGCACTTAAGGTATTAATGGAGATACTGTACTGCAAACATTGTATTGGTTAAGATGTAAAATCCGTTATAAATCCACTTTACTGGGCAGCTTTACATACACTGAATACTCACTTATGCTGCATTTGTTTTCAGTAATACATCAATACAAATTAAAACCACTCGTCTATTATTGGGGACTCAAAAACTGTTGAATAATGTCCTCAGACTCTTTTCACTGCGCCCAAATCCTCCACCAGTAATAAACATTAATATTCCAAATCTCTTTAGGAAATTAACTATACATCCAACATATTTATTCACTCAGACTGATTATGTAAATAAGCCTGAAATCCAATTTAAGACAGATAATAACTGCCTCAGTGCAGGCTATGTTAGCCAGTGAAGGATTGGGCTTCCTCACAACGCTGGTTGTTGTTTTAATCCAGTGGGTTAAAGAGCAATCCTCTGGTCAGAAAGACCAACACGCTAATTCAGGGGCAGGCAGAGAGGGGACTGATGAGCTTAGCCTTCACAGAAACGGATTCTTATTTTCAGTTCAACTACACATGCAGTAACACAAACAAAATGCCTGCTTGGCAGGACTGTATACAACCCCAGTTCCAAAAAAGCTGGGGCACTGTGGAAAATGTATGTAAAAACAGAATGCAATGATTTGCAAATCTCACAAACCCATATTTTATTCAAAAAAAGCATAAATAACATATCACGTGTTAAAACTGAGACAAATGTCAGCTTATTTTGAATTTGATGGCAGCAACACTTTTCAAAAAAGTAGGAACAGGGCAACTAAAGGCTGGAAAGTTAGTAGTACTCATGAAAAACAGTTGGAGGTGCACTTAGCAAGTAATTATGTTAAGTGGCATCAGGGCAGCAGCACGACTGGGTGTAAAAGGGGTATTTTAGAGAGGCAGTGTATCTCATAAATAAAGCTGGGGAGAGGTTTACCATTCTGTAATAAACTGCATCTAAAAATTGTTGAACAATCTCAGAAAATTGTTCTTCAATGTAAAACTGCAGAGACTCTAAATATCCTACTATCTACATTCCATAATATCATCAAAAGAATCATGATAAATCTCTGTGCACAAGAGACAAGGCTGAAGGTCGATATTGGATGCTTGTGATCTTCAGGCCCTCAGGGGCCTCTACATTAAAAACAGATGATTCTGTACTGGAAATCCCTGCATTGGCTCAGGAACTTTCCAGAAATCATTATCTGTCAACACAGTTCACCCTGCCATCCACACAGTAAGCTGTATCATGAAAAGAAGTTTGTGCACACAGTCCATAAACGTTGCAGTATTCTCTGGACCAAAGCTCATTTATTATATACCAAGGCAAAATGGAAAACTGTTCTGTGGTCAGAACAGTAAGTGGTCTCCTCACTTCCCAGATGTTTACAGACTGTCGTTATTTATGTTCTATTGTGTAAAAATATGGGTTCATGAGATTTGACAATTATTGCATTAATTTATATTTACACAGTGTACTAACTTTTTTGGAATTGGGAATGTAGTTAGCCCTCAGCAGTGCTAATGTGTGAGCCAGTTAATCATAATTCCCATTTTTAGTTCCCATTAAGCTATCAGATGTAAATCTTGGTTCATTTCTAAGAATCATTTTTTTTTTTTTTTTTTTTTTTTTTTTTGGAAGAATCTGTGATGACTTTTGAATAATACTTTTTTCTTGAACGCACATCCCTACTTATTTCTACAAAAGTGGCTTTTAAATACCTAATATGCTTTTGTTGTTATCTGCCAAAAGTAAATGCATATCACTGCCTCATCACACACTGCAGGAGAAAGTGCATGACTGCTGTATCTACAACACACAAAGAGTGAAAGAAAGCTGGGCTATCATCAGAGTGGAAAGGCAACAAAGAACTAATAACTCCATAAAGCTGGTAGGAGGAGTGGCTGATGAAACAGAAGAGTAATAATGCCCTTTTATGAACTACAAAAGTTAACAACCCAATCCAATCCAACAAGACCATCATCAGCAATACTGACAGTTTCTCCATAGTCACTTTAAATGCTGAAGCAGGATAGGTGTCAGTTCAATTATTTTATAACACACTGCTGGGGTACTGCTTTGTCCACAGGGGGGTGCCAAAATATTCACAAACCAAAAATACCTCACAGACACTCTTAGAGGATTTTTTTTGGTTACATTTAGTTTTTTGGTTTGCCCTCTATATTCAACACACAAATCTGTACTTTTTGCAACCTATATCTTTTCAAAACTGGCTTGTAACTCCACAGCTCAAATGCAGTAGAGGGGAGTGAGTGTATATGCTTGTGTCTCATCACTGCATGCCAACTTCACAACATTTCCAACCAAACGGGCGGGACCAAAGCATATAGAAATGATGAATCCTTGGCGTATAAATCAATGCATATGCTGCACAACAGATGTAGCATAACAGAGACCACATGAAAGATGTGTAAAGACGAAGCAGACAAGAAAGACAGACTCGACAACACCGAAGAGGCGTCTGGTGAATTTGATGTCGAAGACAGACGGATGAAAGTAAAGCAGCAAAGATGGATCAGGATATTGAAGCAGTTTCAGAGCAGCAAGACGCTCTGCATCCACCAGGACTGCACAGTGCAATGTTTATTTTTGTGGTGTACTGTTTAAAGCATTCTTTAGAAGCAAGAATGATATAAGTTTAATTTTCTTCCAAATACTGTATAAGGCTTATGCCACATGTATGACAACAATTTTGGCTAAAAATGGTGATTTTTTTTTTTCCCTGTAAATAAACACACGCCAACTAAGTCTTTCCAAAATCTGGGTGTCATGATTGATGACCAGCTTACCTTCAAGGTTCATGTGGCCTCAATTGCTTGTAGATATTTTCTGATCATTGCAGCATAGATCCTTTTAGAGCTTTTAAGTACAAACTTTCCTCTGTTCCCATTCATTCCTTATGGCTGTCGCTACCTCACCCTCAACAGACACCACAGATTAGGGGTTCTCAACTGGTGGGTCGGGACCCAAAAGTAGGTCACGGAGCAGTTTTTAGTTCATCGCAAATGTGTGTCTGGGAAAAAAAAATGGTGGCACAAGTCTTTGAAGAACATGCATCCATACCTCTTATTTTATTCTGTTTTATTGTGATAATGGGAAAATTGAAATCTTTTATCAATATTTCAACTCATTTTTTCTCCTTTTCTTGCAATAAAAAGCTGCTTTCACCATGATAGTGAAGCAATTTCTTAAGATCTCTGGAAAATTGGCTAAGATTTACACTCTATCACGGGGCAAGGGGGTGTAAAACATTCCAGGTTTGTCCTGTCTCTTTTTCCTGTCATTATTTATGTTCCAATCAAGATGCAAAGTTTAACATTTTTAACTAGAGAAGTACTCGGAGAGCGCAGACCTCCGCCATTAGCCCTACCTCCCAATAGCACAGAATCCTTTAAAAAATTCCTGGATCCAGACAGTGATCCAGATCATTTCCAAAATCTAATCAGTTCTTCCTTATGCCATTTCTGACATTTCCTGTAAATTTCATCAAAATCCGTCCACAACTTTTTGAGTTATGTTGCCAACAAACTAACAAACAAACTAACTAACTAACTAACTAACTAATTAACTAATGAACAAAACCTACCCGATCACATAACCTTCTTGGCGGAGGTAATTAACTAGGCATGCATTGTTGTAAATTTTTGGAGATTTAGGTCCTGAGGCTAGACCAGTTGAGAACCACCGTTTGCAAAGAACGTACATTTTAAAACATAATGCAGATGTTTTGGACATCCTGCTAAGAATTTTATCCATCACAGTTGTGCCAAAATCTAATAAAATATACTTAAAAAATACTTTTTCTTAATGGCGCCTGAGACCAAGAATGCCTGATTTAACACAAAAAAATATTTTTAAATTAATATAATTTTTATAGAATAAAAAAATGTAACTCCAAATATAGATTTGTACATATCTCAAGCCCTTTGACAGATAAATTAAAAAAGCAAAAAATAATTTAGTGAAAAGATTAATTGAATTAAAATAGTAAGTAATTAGAACAAATGAATTTTCTTCTGATTAGTTCCCCTATGAAAAAAAGATTTCATTCTACAAATAATAGGCTACAGGCCACCTTTTTCTGAGAAAAAATATTTTTTGTCACATTTTTTTGAACCCACAGGCAACAACGGTTGCCACTCATTCAACTGAGAGTTTTAGAAATGAAAGAATAAATTGAAAAAAAAGAACTTCTGAATATATCCATATAGGATCCAATTAACATACTTGTATGCATTAAAAATATTGGGAAAAAATAGTAACAAAAGGGTTAAAGATGACTGTTTGACAGCTTTTGTGAAACTAAGAGAATTAATAATTGCTCTGGTTTTGAAATCTGCTCAAAATATTTATGTGATGTAAGCAGCCAAATACAACATATACCACAGCGATACTGTTTGAATAGTGTAGCCATGTCAGTGGGAAAATGTATTTGTATTGTAACTTACACTAAAGTAACGCAATTTTAAGGACGACCTATAAGAGGCTCTGCTCTTTAATCTCTGATATGGACTCCCACAGAAACTGTGATCCCGATGCTTTCTGGCAAGGACATGGACAAGACTTCACTTTCTGACTCTCACTTTTTCTTTTTTCTCTTCTTCAGAGAAGGCCAGGATAAGTATTCTGCACCAGCTCTGGTCATGAGCGAGCGGTTTGATGAGCCAAATGGTTAGCAGAAGACAGCCAATTTACAGGCTGGTGTGCATGGTGGACGTGACCAGCGGCGTCTCACAGCGGTGCATCAGTCACCTGCCACTCAGCACGGTCTCAACATCAGTCAATCAACAGCCTGTGTGCCCTGACTCATTCTGTCTGCCTCTCTGAGGCTGTCTGTCTCCACATGCAGACTTTCTTCAGTGCTTTGTTCTACTTTCAATTTGCTGTTTAAGGGGTGATGTTGTTCTGCCATCAGTTGGGGTAAAAAGACCCCCTCTAGGCTTTTGTCTGATGATGCTGTTCATCCCTAACTTGAAAGGAAGGCCAGACAAAGAAACCTGAGTATATATAAATTAAATATTTTTTTTTGTATGCTTTGATGTCAATTATAATCATGCTGTATGATCCCTCCCCTACCTCATGAAAACCCATGTTAAGATGTAAGTGTGTCACTCTGCAGTGCTGTGAATGTTTCACACTCTTAGATCCAGATTATAGCAGCAATTTCTATCAGCAGATTCCACACATTAATGGATGGACAAGATTTTTGGGGAGCAATTCATCCCAGAGCCATCGTCTGCATACAGAAGAAGTATTTGCCCCCTTCCCAATGTCTTTTTTTTCATATTGGTCAAACTTAAATGTTTCAGATCATCAGGCAAATTGATATTCATAGATAAAGACAAAAATAATCTGGTTAAGGATTAAAGATCTCAAAAGCAACAATTCATGCCACCTTCTGAAGAAATTCAAGAACAGATGAGAGACAAAGTCATTGACATCTATCTGTCTGGAAAGGGTCACAAAGCCATTTCCAAGGTCTTGTACTCCAGCAAACCATGATGCGGAAAATTTAAAACAGTGGTCAACCTTGATGGAACCATGAATTCTGTTCTCTACCAGACAATCCTGAAGGAGAATGTCCGGCCATCAGTTGGTGACCTCAAGCTTAAGGGCAGTTGGGTTATACAGCAGAAAAATGATCCAAAACACACCAGCAAGTCCTCCTTGGTTTGGAGTGGCCCAGTCAAAGTCTTGACTTAAATCAAATAGAGATGCTGAGGCATGATATTAAACAGGCCATTCATGCTGGAAAACCCTCCAATATGGATAAATTGAAACATTCTGCAAAGAAGAGTGAGAGACTAATTGCCAGTTATCGCAAATGCTTGCTTGCAGATGTTGCTAACAAGGGTAGAACAACCAGTTATTAGGTTTAAGGGGCAGTGACTTTTTCCACATTGGGCCAGATAGGTTTGGATGGCTTTTAGAAATGAAATCATCAATTAAATATGCATTTTGTATTTACTCGGGTTATCTCTGTCTATTAATTAAATGTGTTTGATAATTTGAAACACTGGAGTGGGACAAATATAAAGAAAAAAACAAACTTGGAAAGGGTCAAACACTTTCTACAGCACTGTAGAAGCAAACTTAGCATGCCATTTGTAGAAACTGTCTCTGAACTCCCATGTAAGTATTTAGTTAATAACGTAATGTATTGACTAGGGTACAGAAAAAGGATATAGAACCCCAAAGAGCATGGGCAAAACAAATCAAAATTAAGTTTCAGGTGCCCTGGAAATCTTGTGTGCACCAAGTGCACTCCCAAGTGTACGAAAAGTCTCTTGTGAACTTTATAAAGTATTGCATGTGCAGCCGGCTTTCTGCCATTCTCTCCTAGGATGAGCTGAACTGTCTTTTGTCCTCTCTGAGCTGAAGATCTCTCAGAGTTTCACGTGTACATGCAATACTTTCTTGTGAGTATAAAAAGTAGAAAAAGAGCAGACACAGTGTGATACTGGAAGTAAAAATCACATTACTTTTTTTTTTATCCACCGCCATGATTTCATAAGGCAGACCAATACAAACTACCCCACTACTTCAGGATAAGACCGAAGTTTGGATGATTTCAACCTTGTTTTAAGAAAATCGTGGCCAATTCTAACCTTGCAAAGCAGATGGATCTGTCTGTTTCCATGTTTCTCCCCGGTCGAAAAAGCGAGAAACATGGAAAGTGACAGGACCATTCAGCGTTGAGGGGCAGTACTTTTGGGCGTGGTGTCGTGATGTAAGCAAGCACCAACAAGAAGCCAGTGCAGTTATGGCAGAGGACATTAGCGCTGATGCTGCCAAAGCACCAGCTTTATCAAAACTTGACATTTCTTTGTTTAAAGAAGAACAAAGAACAGCAGTGAGTTGTTTTCTTTTCAAAGACGTCAAATATCGTGTACTGTTATGTCTACAGTTGCCATGATTCGCGTTATGCTATTCCCTGTAGCTGCGCACACGCACCTCGGTCGCAGCGACAACGTCACGTATTTTGTTGCTCTGATTGGCCTGTAAAGATGTGACAGACAGAACATTCATCCAATCACCCTCTGAGTTTTTTCAAAGGCCCCGCCCTTTCCCAAACACTGTGTATTGAAGGTTTTCCAGATGGATATGTGAAACAAATCCATCTGGCGTGTCAGGTTAGGCCAATTCCTAATCTTGGGGAAAATAACTAAACCACCCAAAATCCTGGAGTGTCACAAAAACGTCTCTGATTGGTGGAGCTCTCTGTATAATGCCCCCACAAAGTTCTTCTATCAGCTGTTATCAGTGCACTGATTAAACCAGTGTAATCCCTGCAGCCACAGTGAGGTAAAATAAGAACGCGACAGTACCTCTGTGTCTCATTTCAGTATAAAAGTAAAAAGAACTATCTAAGGATAGTTCATTAGTCAAGTTAAAAGTCTTATGCAACTTGTGCTATCAAACATTTTACTTACCACTCCCTTATCCATAATCGAGTTGCACAGTTAACCAAAATGCAACAGCAATTCCGATTCAGGCTGTGCAGTTACACAATCACATAAAAGGCTGCAATTAATTTTGTATTAAGTCATATTTGAAAGGTTAACAAAAGTGCCTGCAGAAAGGTTTCAGTTCCACCTGGTGGTCCATATTAATTGAGTACAGTTTGGTATGTTTATTCTGACAGTAAATCATCACTAAAGTAAAGTGTCACTGTATGTGGGACGTTGCTGGGGAATCAGCTGTATCATTACCTGGATGCATCTAACCGATAGCATGGTGCCTCTCTCTCCTCATTAGCCATCATCTCTCTGCTCTCCCTTTTAAATATGCCTCCCTCTCTCTTCCCCAGTTCTGTCATGCTGATGTCTAGCGTGCCCCTCCAAATTCCCATCTCCTCCAATCTTTGCAGGATCTTCAGCCATGCAAGCCCTCGCCCATTTTATAGGTTTATGCCAATGCTGGTCAGACTAGAAATTTCTCGATCTCAAAAATGTAAATCATAATCACTATCATTTTAATAAACAATTCCTTTTCAAATATGTCTCTCCTGATTTAAATATTGTCTTGATAATAGCCTTCTTCCAAAATCCACAGCAGATTGTGTGTTTGTGTTAATTACTGCTGTCATGTGGGGAGCGACGGTTCTTTTGACCAATCAGTGAACTGCAGTGTCTGCATTGTGTGTGAAGCTCCTCCATTTAGGGGTGGCTAGGTAAGCTTGGCACCCCTACTGAAGGTTTCCAAAAAAAAGTGGGATGGTCCGGGTTAACTTTTTGGGACCCTTTCCAAGTCTGATAATGGCAATGCAAATAAATACGTATCATGCCACACCAAACTGATCCAGACTGCTCAGTGGAAACAGCCTATACATTTACACTAGTTCCATTGTAAAAGTACCTTTATTTTTAAAAAAGGAAACCTTTTCTTTAATGTTATTTTGAAGCTGTTCTGTAAAAATGTCAGCTTTTGTATTTTTTATACTTGTTAATATTTGTGTGTTTTGATCGGAGAAATACACACATCACAACTATCATTATATTCTGCATTTTCCTTGATAACCAAGCAAGTAGATTCATGATATTATTTATGTAGTATATCTTGGTAGCAATCACAAATCACAATTTTTTTTAAAGCAAAAGCAGGTTTGTATCCAAACAGGAATTCAACAACATTCAGTTATAGATGATGAAAAAATTTTGCTAATACAAAATAATGCAATGTCTAAATGCAACCAAAAGGGGAATTCATCATCATTAACTCCAGATATTCTGAGATTAATCATGATTAAAACCTAATTGTTTGACAGCCCTAATTCATTTTTTCAGCCCATATCCCTTTAAGGGTGTAGTAAAAACAAGAAATGTCTTGGATATATTTCTGTCTTATCTGAAGCCCTTAAAATGCCCCTTTATGATTATTATGAAATAGCTTAGACTCTGAGATTGACAGATTTAATCCCATAAACAAAATAAAAGTTCTACCTCTTTCACAGGACCGTCCCAGGTATCCAGTCCCAGAGCAGTCACACACGTAGCGGTTCCATCCCTCCCTGCAGACCCCGTTGTTTTGGCATGGGTTGCTCAGACACTGTTTGGGAGGCTCTTTGGAGCAGGAGGGCTTGACCCCTGCTGCCTTCTGGACCTCAGCCAGGCGCCGGACATCTTTGCTCTGCCCGTCGATGAACAGATCTCGGATGCAGCCCACGTAGCCGTAGTTGAGTAGTGCTGTCCACACCTCAGTGGGGAACACCAACCCCATTTTGTTCTCAGGCAGACCCCCGAGGTAGAGATTGTCATCCAAGTCCAGGATCTCACTTTCTCCAGGGGCTGTGTAGGCAGTGCGCAGGGTGTTGATGGAGATGGTACCTGAGGAATTAGAGAGAGTGGGATGTGATTGTTTTTTCCAGGTTATCTAACAGATGGACAGATTATAACACCTATTGCTGTACGAAGGCAAAAGACTATCTGCCCTGCAGTAACGAAAACATGCAGAGAAGACCGTTTTAAGATGGTTTGATGAAGAAATTAGCTTAATTAGTGTTATCCATCTGGACAGGGTCAGGGTTTTCTTCATTTAGAATGACTGATGAGTGTTGATAGGATGCATTAATCACAGGACAGCTAGTCTATTAGTGGCCTAATCTGGGATCCCTGTGAGTATCCTCTCCATTTTCCATGGATTTCCCATAATAAATCTTCTTTATCTATAAAGCAGTGATCATAAAAAAGGCAGAGAGGGAAAGAAAAATCGTTGCGCCCTCTATCATTTCAGCCAACAGACCAAACAAAACAAAAAAAACATCATCGCCATCTTTTAGAACTTGATTAACGGACTCCAGGCTGTTTTTTTTTTCACCCCGTCTCCCCTTCTGTTTGCTTCCCCGACACATAAACCTGCACTGGGAGTTTGTGTGTTTCCCTACCATGATTTATCGCTCTCATTCAGGTTTAATTCTCGATCTGGAGCACCGTAAACAACAGCGGACATGACCGGACTGTAAAGCATCAGAAAGGAAGGCCTTACTGTGGGGCTCAGACTGGGTGATTAATTTGTATATGGATCTGTTACTCTCAGTGCAGGAGCCACTGTGGATCTTTAATTAATGGTGGCTGCCTCCACTGCCCACAAACTCGTCCTGTAATCTATACACCCCGCCGCTGAGGATCCGCACACGCCACTGCCCAGGGAGAGTGGCCGGGAAATAGCCGCCTAAAGACGCTTAAAAAAAAAAAAAAATGCCATAGAGTCGTCATTTGCATTTTGAGTGGCAGATGCAAACCATGGCAGATATGAAAGACCTATTAGCTGATTTCCTCAGGCTTAATGGCAGAGTCCTAACAGCTTGTATGTGGAGGAGGAGCACAGCTTTTAACTTATTTTTCCAGGCAAATTGTTTATGTTGGGGAAATAAGCCTGGAGCCACACATGAATTTTCAGCAGGGCTGCCTGGCACATTTTAGAGACACATTAAACATTAAATGGGGCCTTTCACGTTTCATTACAGCTCCTATTAGCATGCATGAATATACATATCACAATTAATTATACGTGTGATAAATATCTGCAGGTCTTCTTTCCTAATTAAAGCAGAAACTCATTGTGCTCTTCTTTGCTTTTTTGGCCTGAAAAAGAAATATTTAAATCACTCTGTTAGCTAATAATAGTCTTGGGTATGCTCTTTACAGCCAAGGTGAGAGCCGTCCTGCCAAAGCGCTTGAGAGAGACAGCTAAGGACCCAGTGCACAATGATTAACCTGGTCCCACTAACATGTTCCACTTCTTTTCCCGGGGTCTTGGCCTCAGGCATCTGTTCCAGCACTTTCCTGCCGCCACCCACTGCCCCTGCTCCCTCCAGCCACAGCTGCTGTGACTTCCAAGCTTTGCACACTTGGCAAGGGCCACCCGTCACGCAGCCAGAACAGCTCCCTTCAGGTTAGAGCTAACGAGCTCACTACATCAAACTCATTAGCAGGGAAAGTTCGCTTGGATATATAGCAGGTGCCCGGCTGGAGGAAGAGCATCAGCATAGTCAGTATAGAAGTAGGCTATCTATACTGCACATATCAGATCTCATTATATGACAAGCTGCTCCTTTTCTGTAAAACATTTCTAATCTAATCAGTCTTTACAGAAAGGCTACTGTAAATCCAATGCATCTTTACTAAAAGCAACTAAATGAAACGTTAACATTGTCCTGATTTTGGCTGCCCCTGCAGACAAAGTGGTACATGCTTATGTAGTATTGTTCACCGTAGTGGTACTCAACTTTGCCCTAATTAGGAGCCACATTGAAAAAAATTTTTTTTTTGCAAGAGCCACTATCCTTATATGACCCTCACAATTAGTTAAGCGCAGAAATAAAATGAAAAGTTTATTAGGGGATAAAAAAACATGTGTAAAACGCAATTAGGGCAGTGGATTGCACCAAAACTGGTTAATAAGTGTGTGTTAAACCAAAAGTATTTGGCTGCACCTGTTAATCACTGATTCCAGGTGTTTCAATCAGATCAGTTGCCACGTGTATAAAATCAATCACCCAGCCTTGCAGTGTCCATTCGCAAATGTTTGCAATATGAAATGAGTTGTTCTGAAGAGCTCGGTGACTTCAACTGTAGCACTGTGATGACTGCCACTTTTGCAATAGCACAGTTTGGGATATTCCATCCATGCTGGATATTACACAGTCAACTGTAGCAGATGTTAGAAAGCGGTAGAGTTTAGGAACAACAGCAACAAAGCGGAAGATGACTACAAAGGTACACGGTGCATAAAAGTCGCCAAAGCTCTGCTGATCTCATAGCTGAGATCCTGAATTCACCCCTGAATTCTGAACTTCAACTGGTATTAATGTGAGCACACAAACTGTGCGGCAGGAGTACCCTCGACCATGGATGAAGGGATGAGGGACTCTTCACAGAGTCTTTGGAATGACAAATCACATTTCTATGTTTGGCTGTCAGATGACATTCGGACCATACTATGCCTCCAACTTCGTGGCAACGGGTTGGGGAAGGCCCTCTTCTGTTTCAACATGGCTGTGTCTCAGTGCACAAAGCAAGGACTATAAAGACATGGTTTGATGAGTTCAGTGTGGAAGAACCTGAAAGGCCCACACAGAGCCCTGACCTCAACCCCATGGAGCACCTTTGGGATGAACTGGATCAGAGATTGTGAGCCAGGCCTTCTTGTCCAACATCAGTGCCGGGGCACAAATATCAACAGAAATGACTAAATCTTGTGGAAGACCTTCCAAGAAGAGCTGCAGCAGGGAGACCAACTCTTTATTAACCCTCTGAGGTCTAAGGGTATTTTCTCAGTTTTCACAAAGGGGTACCTTTTTAAAGTACTTACTTAAATAATACAATATCCAATTGTTTTGCAACAAAACTTTCAAGACAATATCAGCTTGAGGCCCATTTTTGTCCTAGAGGACTGTGTAAAGAGTTATTTTAGCCCAAATCCTGAATTTTGAAATCCGATCTTTAAAATTTTTTGAATCTCTTGTGAAAACACATGGGGGTGAATTGTTTCAGTGCTTAAAATAGGTTTACCAAAGTCTTAGCTATCCAAAAAAGTGAAATATATGAGTAAAACATAGAAAACATGTCTAAAATGAAATTTTGTCATATGGTTCTTTGAGCATAGATGTTGTCTGTTATTGTATTTTCACCAAAATTAAGCTCTGCCATCTTCATCACTGCCTCTCAGAATTTGTTCCAAGGCTTCTGCAACACTTAAATGCTACACCATCATTGGAGATCAACAGCTCAAATTCTCTCCTCTTGCTCTGTCGCTCACCTTACCTCTCCTGCAAAATCTGTGAAAGGGAGGGCTTTCGGGATTTCAGAGTGTCAATTGGTTGGGAAAGGTTGATGGACAAAGGATTGAACCAAATTTTGAATGCTCAAGTTGACAGACATAGGAGTCATCCAATGATACACCGTGAGAGGTGACGACATGTGCCCATTGCTCTATTATTGGCCCTGTAATTTTGGCTGTGAATCACATGGGTTGGCATCAACGTGCCGGGGAATACAGATGGAAATTAGCCTATGGCTACAATCTGGCACATTTACATGTCTATGTTTATTAATGTGCATTTTCCCTTGTAACAAATAAATAAATAAATAAATAAATAAAATAGATAAGTGAGGGTGGAAGTGAAAGATCAGATTCCTGCTCACAGAAGAGTTTGAACTGCATTTCTATGATGTAAATGACAAAGATATTCATAAAAACATTGCGCTGTGAGTGCTTGATCTCAGAAGGTTAAAGCAAATCTAAGTGAATACTTTTTGCATTGCAAAATAATGCCAAACACAGAGGTTTTCTGGGAGAAAAATTAAATGCTTAAAATAATTTTGATAGAGTGCAAGTTTGAGCCAGTATTGTTTATTGGCCCATTTTTACCTAAAACTAAATTACATGGAGAAACTGTACCCGTCTGCTGCACTGTGTAGCCTAGCTTCCCTGCTAGAATAACCAGTGAGTCTTTATAATGGGGCATTACTCATTGAAATCAATGGAGGCTAATGCCACTACTATCACCAAATACCTCACAAAACCCAACTTCAAAAATACCAACATTATCCCTTTAAAAAATGTAAAATTGGTTTAGAACCAATTTCAGAATGATCTCTATCATGTTTTGCTGTCACTGCACAGAGGCCAGCATGTATGTCACACAGGCTGGGATAGACAAATTCACTTTAAAGTCAGTGTTTATACCTGGAAAAGAATGATCATCAACTGGAGCCCCAGGGGCCACATCAGGCCCCCCACAGCTTCCCATTCAGCCCCCAGATGATTATTAAATCAAAAAAATAAATAAAATAAATAAATAAATAAATAAAATATGGCATGCATTTGTTTCAATTTTTTCTTGAAGTTTAAATAAAGCATTTAACCCGGCTTAGCATTTCACTTAACATTTTTTCTTAAAAGCCTAACCGGGGACAAGGACTGCAAATTAGCCATGGCTAGATGTCTTTTATATATTGCATCGCTTGCACTGTAATTAAATGCAGCAATGCTTATGTATTGTCCCTGACAAATAAACGGATAAATAATAAATTTAAAAAAAAATCTCAATTGCCCCCTTGTGGCTGGCTGCAGTATAGGTGATAGGGACTTGTCTCATTGTTAAAAGCTTAACGTTCCTTTAATTTTGGAAGGATTTAATGTTTTTACAAGAATATTTCAATTAGACAGAAATGTGTTTTTATTTCAGTTTATTTCAATGACTATGTTGGTCAAAAAAAAGCTGGCCCTTGTGATAATGGAGTTGATGACCCATACTATCAAATAAACTGATCTGATGTTACTATAGCTGATGATAATAATAAGTCAGCTCTGATCATAGAACTGGCATCATAGAAATCTCAGCAAGTTTCACCATGTCAGAAGTTGTACAACTCTGTTTTGTGCCCTTTAGTGGTGTCAACCAGAAACACACACCGTATACAGGCAAGTATATTGATGAGAACACTCACCAAGCAGCTGGACACAAACACGAAGGCCAGATGATACAGCAAGTATGTCTCTAGTCTCTGATGTTAATGTTATCCAGATATAATGGTGCGCTGATAACCATCATCTTACACTGGCATCATTACTCTGCCTTAGTTGGTGGTTAAGTTGCCCTACTTTTGAACCACTTCCTGCACCTTTGAGTGACAGCTGGCCTCAGTCATGAGCGGTGCACTCAGATAAGCAGCCCTCTCTATTGTTGTGAATATTTGCATTTAAAAGTCTAGACCCAGAGACAAACCAGCTTTTTTCAGTTTGTCTCAAGGAGAAAAACCCTGTCTTATATTTGGACCACTATGACTCACAGAGGAATTTTGTCCTGGCAAATGCAAACAAAGACTTTTTTTCATTGCTCTAAATTGCTTTGTTGGTGGCAGCAGTGACAGGGCATTAAAAAATAACTATACAAAAATAGTTGTGCATGTAGCTGATGGTCTGTTTTGCTTTTGTAGGTCATGTAAGGACAATAGTAATACTTGTGTCTATTTCATAACCAGCTCAAAGCTCCTCACAGTACATTTAAGTAACACAACAGCTGTAAACAGCAAACACAGACTAGGGTAAGCATGTCTGTCGAAATTGATGTAAGTGGTAGACAAGAGAAGGATGTCATCATCTTTCAAGCATCTGCTCAGAGTGCTCTACTCACTTGTCACAGTCCTGTAAGAAACGGGTAAACACAGTCAAGCTATGTTAAGTCACAAGGCACTATGTGATCCCATGGGGACATGTGACATCGTCAGGCTAGCAGCATGAGAAGCATAACACACTTTGCAGGATGGCAGCCTATGTCTGGAACTGAACTCATAGCCAAAAGGGGAACGGGGACGAGTCTCTGTGAACACTACTGAGCACAAAAGAGGTGGAGATGGATTCAGAACAAGATGGGAACACGCAGATAAAGATGTCTGGAAGAAGATGAGGGAGGGGTACATGATGACTGATAAGAAAGCAGACGAGGAAACGCAGCAGCAAAGAATATGTTGAGAAGCAAGAAAGGGGTGAACAGTTTAGGCAAGCCCGTCTCCTGGATATTACGTCTTCACACAACTAAATGACTCTCTAATTATGTTATAATGACAGCGTAATTGCTGCATGGATAGTGGTTGCAGACAGTGTTCTTTAAGAGTAGATTAAATGTTGAATTAATGTACACAGCCATAGGAACCAGGGGCAGGCTGGAGCCAGTGGGGTCCTCACTTTTGGTACAGTAAAGGGAACAGCAGCACTGTGTTCTAGGGAAGGATCAGGATCAAGGTAGGGCAATAAAGGTGCTTTGGTGAAGTTTAAATATTGTGGTTTGGTTAAATTAATAGCCACACTGATTTGAATAGTGCCTTATTCACTGTAATTACATGTCAATTACAAGTGCCGGACCCCAAACCTTGCAGAGCAGACAGATTCCATGTCCGTCATCAGGCAAACCCATCTTGCAAAGCTCCAATCTAAAATAATCGTGCCAGGTCTGATAACGGATCTGACCAATCAGTGTTATTTGAGGAGATTAAGGTGGTGGGTTTTAGTTGCGCTGCAAGCTGGTAGTAATGGCTGCCTCCAGTGTAGGGTTTGGCTCTGACGTAGCTTCAGTATAGCGGCAGTTTGATCAGAAATGGAGAAACGCTCTGCCATTTGTAGCCTGCAACAGAGCCATGCCTTCCAGTGCTGGCTGCCAAGATACATCCCCACAACATGATGCTGACATCACCATGCTTCACAGTAGGGATGGTGTGTTTGTAGTGATGTGCAGTGTTCGGTGATCACCTACACATCTAATGAGAACATAATGATCTAATCAGACCAAAGAACTTTCTTCCACTTGACTACTGAGTCTCCCACATGCCTTTTGGTGAACTCTGGTCCAGATTTGATCTGAGTTTTCTTCAACAGTGGCTTTCTCTTTGCCACTCTCCCATAAAGCTGTGGCTAGTGAGGAACCCGGCCAACAACTGGTGTATGCAAAGTCTCTCCCATTTCAGCTGCTGAAGCTCATAACTCTCTAAGAGTAGTCATATGTGTCTTGGTGGCCTCTCTCATTGGCCCCCTTCTTGCACAATTACTCAGCTTGTGAGGACGGCCTGATCTAGGCAGATTTACACTGAACTCCATGGGGATGTTCAGAGCCTTGGACATTTTTTTGGAGTGTTCTTTTGTCTTCCTGGTGTAATGGTAGCCAGGAACACTGATTAGCCAGTGACTGGACACCTGTCACACCTTCACTGTACTCAGGTTATTCCCATTTCTCTAATTGTGAGACTACTAGCATCAACTGGCTGGACCTCTGTTGAATTTGGTCAGTCAATTTAATTGGTATTAAAGAGGTGTTTTGTTTATTTTTTGGTCAAAAAAGCGAAATTATATTGACCATGATTGATTTATAAAATCAACAAAAGAAGAAAACTTTCAAGGGGTGAATACTTTTCATAGGCACTGCTCCTACCAAGTCTGTAAGTTCTGGGGATGCTTTGGACTTGGGGGATATGAGCCTCTCATGTTGTGTCTTGGCCTCCCCCAGATTGGACATAACAATGAACAATGCAAACCAAAATGTTGACACCAGTACTAAATGAGGCTGAGCAATCATAACAAAGATTCGCATTCTGGCTAGATTTTAACACTATTTTAACCTCTCCCTCTTCATTCCTGCTGCCTGACCCGTAAAGTGGTGCTCCATCATCAAACCTGAAGGCAGGAGTCCAAATGACAGCTCAGATCTTGCTCACACCTTCTGCATCAGCAGCCAGGCTCAACTTGGCATGATGTCCCCTAACCCCACTCTCACATCCCCAAAACATGTCAGACAGGGGATTACTACAATCCAGTTAGGGCGATACGGCCAAATCTCTCTATGTGATTGGATTCTCTGTAGAGAGGGAAGCTTGTGAGTGGGCTCTGGGGATGAGGGTGTGTGTTGCCTATATGTTTGTGTATGTGCATGTTTCTATTTGTGTACTGCATGTGTGTGTGAAGTGGTGGTTGTGCGTGCTCTGGCAGGAAGTGGGAGCTACAACAGAGAAATGTCCGTGTAATGTCTTTGATGAGTGACCCACGGCACTCTCGGCCCAGAAGCCCCCACTTAAAAGCGGAGTGTCTCTTAGCGTCTCTAATGCATTGAGGTTAGAAGATGCTGTCTGAGAGCCAGAGTCCATTTACAGGGTTGTTTCCTGCAGGAAGAGCCGGCTGAACTAAAGGGGCTGGGATCATTATCCGCCATTGTCACGGCTGCAGGAAGTGTTCCACATGGAGGACCCGACTGCAGATAATTATGTCTGGCTGTTGTGTTGCACTTGTGTTTTGAGTGATGTGCTTGATGGTGTGTATTAATAAAACATCTGACACACACAAGAAAAGGCGAGCAGACCATATGCTTTGTGAGTCATGCTGTCAGAGGGCTGCTGGATTTTTTTTCAGTGTTAAAATTACCTTAAGTCTTTCAAATATTAAATAAGGACAGCAAGGGAGAGGTGGCAGATTACATTTTATGGACAAAAGTATTCAGCCACTCGATCATTACCATAACAGGGACTGTAATGACATTGCAGTCAAAAACATGCACTTTAATATGGGGTTTGCTTCCTTTTGCAGCTTTAACAGCTTCCATTGTTCTTAGAAGGTATTTCACAAGATTTTAGAGTCTTACTTTCGGAATTTGGGCCCATTCAATCTGTAGATCCATGGTTTTCAACTGGTGGGTCATGGACCTAAAAGTAGCTTGGCTTTCCAGTTGGTTTAGAATGTGTGCCAGAAAAAAATGGCAAAAAAATTCTATGTTTAGAAGCCTTAAGGTGATATAAGGGGATTGTCTCAAGATTTCTACCTATCCATCTCCTTTTCTTTGGATAATAAATCTGGTTTTACAAAGATAATGACAACATTTCTCAAGAAATTACCACTTTCCATGCTGACATATAGGAAAATGAAATAAAATGTATGCGTGTTTTTTCTCAACCCAAATCAATGCACTTGTTTTGCCCTGTCTCTTTGCTCAGTTATGTTGTGTTTCAAGGGGACAGCCCCATATGATTATCCTTCATGTTTACACTGCTCCTAAGTCCAGTAACTGTGTGCTTCACACCACTGTATCCGATGCTTGCCGTCGGACTTGGTGATGTGAGACTTGCATTCAACACCGCCATGGAAATCCATTCCATGAAGCTCCTGCCGCCCAGTTTATTTCTTTAATTCAATGCCAGTGGAAGTTCAGAGCTCTTGAGCAATGGAATCAGCAGAGCATTGGCTACTTTTACATACCATGCACCTGAATTATCATAGACCTGCGTGGCTGAGTTGCTGTTGTTCCTAAACGCTTCCACTTTATAATAATATCACTTACAGTTGACAGTGGAATATCCATCCATCCATCCTCTTCCACTTATCTGAGGTCAGGTCATGGTGGCAGCAAGTCAACCCAGACATTCATCTCCCCAGCAACGTTTTATGATTCCTCCTGAGGGATTCCAAGACATTCCTAAGCCACATGGGATATATAATCCCTCCAACGAGTTCAGGGTCTGCCCAGGGTCTCCTCCCAGTTGAATGTACCCAGAAGACCTCCACAGGGACGCAACATGGAGGCATCCTGATCAGAGGCCCATACCACTCAACTGGCTTCTTTCAATGTAAAGAAGCTGAGCTCCTAATCCTATCTCTAAGGCTGAGTCAAGACAACCTTCAGAGGAATCTCATTTCAACCGCTTGAACCCACGATTTCATTCTTTTGGTCATTACCCAGCACTCATGACCGTAGGTGAGGGTTGGAACATAGATCAACAGGTGACTCTCAGGGTGCTTTCACATTAGGCCCAGTTGTTTTGAACCACGCCGCAGCTTGATTCCTCCCCCTCCCCATTCCCCCCCTGGCTTGCGTACACACTAGCAAGATCGAACCGTGCCAGGGCGTACTTGCATATTTACTCAGTCTGAAACAGCAGGTGGCGGTATGCACGTAGCTGGTTTACAACCCTGCAAAGGAGGACGTGGTTCGTTTGCATTCACACTACCAAAACGGACCGGACTTTGGGCTCAAGTGCACTCGGATCTAGGACCGGGCCCCTAGTGTAGCTCCCTCTTCACCACAACAGTGTGGTACAGCACCTGCAAAACTACCAAACTGGAATATCCAGCTGGGAAGAAATACCCCAAAGGGTGGCATCCATCACAGTACCACACTTGAAGTCACTGGAGATACATTTTGTTTCACAAATGTATGCAAATGCAGACTGCATGGCTAGGTCTTGATTTTGGCATTGAGTCTGACTGAAACACCTGAATTCAATAATTAACAGGTTTGGCCAAATACTTTTGTCCAAGTATTGTATGTATTTAGGTTTAGTTTTTTAAAAAGGCTTATAGCACTTCAGTCTGCCTTAGATGCCTCATAAAACTACACATTTCCAGTGGGATGAAATGGAAATTAAATGAGGCCCATTTAGCACAAAGGAGGTGCAAAAATTCTAAATCTCCATGCAGACATCATTACTCTCTGCAAACAATGGTGCTTTGTACAGCTAAAGAAAATCTGGAGATGCTAGATTTTAGATTTAGAAGAACTGCGTACTTGCAGAATTGGATTGTCTTAAATGGTGAGCAAAGATAAAACAGCTTTGGGAAAATGTGAAAATGTTTTTCCGTTTTGAGTCTCGGTGTTGAAGCCATCTTGTTTCTCTCCTCACATGGGAATTCATCACATGGCAGAGACCTTTTTATGTCCCCTTGTAAGTGTTGATGCCTCAGACTTGAGAAAAAGGAAGAAAAGTTATTCTGAAATGTCATTAGTGCACAGCTCAGCACAGAACTGTGAAGTAACTGTCTCAGTCCAGGGAGAGACCACCTCCTGTTTCCATGGAAACTTAGGCAGGGTAGACAGAGAGAGGAGAATGAGCTCAACTAACAAAAAGATGTTTGATAGCTTTTGTGTGTGTATGTAGGGATGGTTGTTAGGATTTTTATACAACAGACGTTAAATTAAAGACAGCACCTATTAAAAGTTAATCTACCAAATCCTATAGTTTCAGGTAAAGACATTTATAACTGTATGTAACTTTATATGACTGTAGTCTGCAACCCTAATAACTGTCCTGGGGCTTAATCAATTAAATCTGACACATAAAGACACATAACCAACAGCCTCATGGAGAATTAAAAAAAAAGAAACACATGAATGGGCTCTATAGCTATTTTAACCACACTCATAGTTCAATTTACACAACACAGGATCGCTCTGGGGGTAATGAAACAGTTAATCTAATTTCCACCTCTTGAGATGGAGTGGAAAACATGGTCAAGGGGTATATCTAATTTGCAGCATGACATTGCAAGGCCTTGGCTCCAAGCACACACTAACAAATTGCTGCTTAGATAAGCAAATCAACAGGGACCAAAGCAGAGCAACCCCGGGCGTAGAGGACACGACGGGAGAGGGGGCAAAATTATTCTGTGGCAAACACAGGCCGAGAACCACAGCTAATGACACACAGATACCGTGATGTGAGGCTACTATCATTTAAAGCTTTGTTCTTATTAAATAGCTGTGATAATTAACAACAGACATGAGTGCAACAGATATTTAATTTTTCTCAGTGATGTAGTATCAACTGGGATGTCTTATTTCACAGCAAAGTAAACTGTGACCCTGCAGGAATATTACTTTAACAGTTTAATAATGTATCTGGATGATGCAGAGCAATGCTAACACCCCAGGTGTCTGCAGAAAGCTGCAAAGTATTACAACAGGATCTGGCTGGTGGTGGGGCATTTTGGGCTCATCTACAATGGGGTGACCTCAACCGTGAGGCAGGAAGTGACGCACATTACCTAAGCCAGAACCAGAATGACGTACTGAATGACAAATATTTTCCACTCACTGTCAGAGCTAAGGAAGTGGATATTTCACAACAGCAGAATTTTATGAATAAAAATTGAAAATTTACTGAGGGGGAAAAATTTAAATTAAACACATCAAAAGCCAAGGGAAACCCCAAGAGGGTTAGGTTTAGGCACCAAAACCCTCAAGAGTAGGGAAAGGAGAATGGGATGAAATTAAAAATAACACACCACAAACTAAAGAAAAACCAAACAAGGAGTAATACGCCACTTCCCTCCCCACAGTTGAGGCCATCTTATTGCAGAGGTCTGCAGCAGATGACTCTCAAGTGTTAAAGGACCAGTGATACTCATAATGCAACCTGCTATTTACCAGCTAAATGAAAATATTTGAATACTTGGTAAAGTCCAATTTTCAAAATTTTTCTGAGCCTTCATTCACTCATTCTGGTTCAGTACACACAACTACAATCATGGGGAAGACTGCTGACTTGGCAAATGTCCAGAAGACGATTATTGACATGCTTGATAAGGAGGGTAAGCCGAGTAAACTTGCTGTTGGAAGGGCAGGCTGTTCTCAGAGGCTGTGTAAGAGCATATTCAGGGAAATTTGACTGGAAGGAAAAAGTGTGGTAAGAAATTCCCAGTCTTCAGAAGACTTTCAAATAAAGCAGATCAAAGAACTTAGAGGAGATTCACAAGGAGTAGACTGAGGCTGGAGTCAGTGGATCAAGAGCCACCACACAGACCGGTCCAGAAAATGAACTACAAGTGTTGTGTTCTTAGTGTTGAGCCATTCTTGAACCACAGATGTTACAAGCATCTCAGCTGGGCTAAGGACAAAAAGATCTGGACCAGTGCTCAGTCCTTTCTGTTAGATGACAGTAATTATCTAATTTTATTTGGAAATCAAGGTCAAAGAGTCTGGAGGAAGATCAGGGAGGCCGAGAATCCATGATGCTTTAAGTCCAATGTTTCCAGTTTCCACAGTCAGTGATGGTTTGAGGTGCCATGTCATCTGCTGCTGTTGGTCCACTGAGTTTCATCAAGAGTCGACACTGTCAGCCGTCTACAAGGGGAGTTTAGAGCATCTGCTGCGAAGCTTTATGGAAATACTGATTTCCTTTTCACATGCCCACAGTGAAGCCAGAACTACTAGAACCTTGTTTGCTGACCACAGTATTACTGTGTTTGATTGGCCAGTCTACCGGTCTGACCTAAGCCTCATAAAGCATCTGGATCAGAGCAACCTGAGCTTCATAACACCCCAGCACTGCCACGGACTAAATGCCTTCATGCCACATTGCATTGATGCAGTAATTTGTGCAAAAGGAGCTCCAACCAGTTACTGAGTGAATCAATGAGTATACTTTCACTATAATTTACCCATTGCTCAGATTGGTCAGGCTACTGGCGCTATGAAGAGTCCTGCTTGTGCCAAACTCCTTCCATTGACAATTATGGAAGCTACTGTGCTCTGTGGATCCTTCAGTGCAATAGAACAGTTTTGTAAATTTCCTTAGATCTTTGCCTTGCAATTATCCTGTCTCTAACCTCTGCAGGCAGTTTCTTTTAGCTCAGCTGGACGCCAGTCAAGGTGTAGAAACATCTCAGCAAAGATCCAGAGGAATAAGAGGAACCTGAGCTGAATTTCAAGTGTTGTGACAAAGGGTCTAAATATTTACATCAATGTGACATTTCAGTTTTTTTTTCCTTTTTAGTTTGTTTGCAAAATCTTGTGAAATTTTGTTCTCATGATGGGGTACTGAATGTAGATTAATGAGAGTAAAAAAGGATTTTTTGACTGTAGAGGGTCTGAATACTTCCTAAATGCACCATATGTGCCTTTTTTCCTGTTGTTTAGTGTGTGCTCTTACAAACACTGTAACATACTGGACCATCTGGGCCACCATAGAGGGAGTAACAAGAGCACACACCTTCCTGCAGCACACTCTTTGTCTAAAGATAGTAAACATTAATGGACTTAAAGGTTACCTGATCTGCCGTCCCGCTGGAAGTCCACATGGTACCACTCCCCATCATTGACTTTCTTATTGACCGCTCTGGTCTTTGTGGTTCCTGAGCCCATATCCAGCAGCAGGTACAGATGGCCATCCAGCATCTCAATGGCAAAGAAGTCAACTTTCAGAGTCTGGGGACTCTTGGAGTCCTTTGGCTGCTGCTTGGGCTTGCCATGGCTGAAGAGAAGGAGGCCGTTGGGCTCTGTGGTACGGAAATCAAACGAGATAGAGCCAGTCTTCTTGGCGTTCCACTTGTTGAGGACAATAAAGGACTCTGGTGTCTCGAACGTGATGGGGTCCAGAGTGGCTACATTCTCACACTTGAAGGCCACTGTGCCGTGGATTTTCATCTTGGGATCCCCCAGTTTTGCCAGCCTGGACAGCTCAAGTCTCACGTCGTTGTTTTTGTACACCACCTGTATTGAAAGTAGAGAGAAAAATCAATTATTAAGCTGTTCGTCAAACATCATACATCACAACCCAAGAGGGGAAAAGTCTTTTACTGCTTTTTGTAGAATATAGTTCAGTGGCAATTTAATCATTGTAGTGCATCAACCTGCAGGCCTGAAGTACTAACAATTTGCCCAAGCCCATGTTGTTACAAGGCACCCTTCAGCAGGTTTTCCTTTTTTATAAGACACATCAAGCTTTATTACTTAACCCCACAGAGTTACTGACCTCTTTGAAATCAACAGAAAGCCCTCTTAAAGTGAATGGTAGTAATGCTGGATGTGCAAAACAACACAGCACCTTTGCAAGGGGGACTAATGGAAACTTTTCTTCTGACTGTTCCATTGTATTTCCTTGTTTTCTTTATTAGTTATTTTTACCTTTAGGCTAGGTATTTTGATGATGATTTTACAACCTATTTTGTAGGGATGGAGGTGATGCAGTTTAAGGCTTGCCCCAAGTGATTATTTGTCAAAATAATCGTCTGGATGGCAATGTCAAAAAAATACATTTTACTGCTCCTGATGTAGTCTGAGCTTACTTGATCTCAAACCATGAATATCAAATATGTTTGAGATTTATGATTCAAGATCAGTCACCTTGCAGAGCAGATGGATTAGCCAGATTCTATGTCTGTCATCAGGCAAATCCATCTTGCAAAGCTCCAATCTGAAAAGATTATGCCACATCCGAAAACGGACCCATCCAATTAGCGTTATTTGAGGAGAATGAGCTACAGGCAGGGTTTAGTTGTGCTGGCAGCTGATAGCAATGGCTGAGATGAACAGATCTGTGCAGAACTTTTAGGCATGTTTGGGTCAAAAATTAAGGCTAAAGTAAGGCATGTAATAGGGAGTGTGCACACCAGAAGGCACCAATGGGGGGAAAGGAGGATTGTCACAACCCAGGTCATGCTCTTGATGTCCTCGCGTATTACCAGGGGCATGGGGAACATTGTTTAAAGAATTTAACGTTACAGCTTGGCCTTAGGTACCATCGGGGGGGGGGCAAAAGGTTTGCAACAAACCACTGGTCATGTTGTGGATGTTCCAAGGACCTGAAACCCACCAGCTGGTGAAAAGACCATTGCCATTGAGTTTGATCTTGGCTGTAGAGCAACACATGTATGTCAACATGTGCCGAGCTTGACTCTGGCTGCCCAACCCCTGTCCAGGCCCTGGTTGTGGCAAATCTGCCCCGTGATAAATCCTTAGCGCCCTACATGCCTAAAAGTTAAATATGACTGTTGCTACAGTGCTACATAGTAATGCATGTGTCTGAATGCGATGCCAGAAGGCCATGATAAAGCCTTGGTATTTGACAGCCTAAGATGAGGGAGCTTTATATGTACAATTGCCTCCAAAATGAATGAGCTGGATATGAAAACATTAGCTGTCACTGTGACATTTCTTCCCCTCAGGACAGTGTGTCATAAGCAGGCTTTGGACGGCTCAACCCTCGGTCATCGTTGTCACACTGCACCTATGCGTGAGAAACTGTGTCAACATGGCACCAAATGTCACCCACATCATTCTGCTTTTACTCCCCCTCCACATTTGAAGCCTTCGCAGCACATGCACGGGTTATTATGGCTGGATGAAGCGTGCAGACGACTCAGCTGCTCTGACATCCATTTTGACTTTTAGCTCCAGTGTCAGCTAAAGCAGAGAAGGCCTCAATTTAGGGGGGTATGGGGAAAATACTTAGAGAAAATGATTCTATCAGGAAGCGTCTCCTGGGATTCTGGGATTGTATGTGAAAAGCGAGCAGGAGAGTGATAAATTTAAACTGCTGCCCTAATTGCAGGTGTGGAGGAAAATGCTGATTAAGGTCCCCGTGGCAGGCTGTGATTAAAATAAAAGTGGGCAGGTGATGGATATGCTTCCCTAAAGCATATTAAAAATGAGTGCCAGAATTTATAAGAAACACATTTAGACATTAAGTATTGTGTACATAATATAGGAAATTGATTAAATGCAGAAAGCTGCCTTTTTTTCTTGTTTTTGCTAAAACCCTAATGCAGTGATATCCAGATGGTGGCCCCTGGGCCAGGTCCCGGCAGCCATTGCCAATTATCTGGCCTGCGTGGGCCCGTCCCATAAGTTTTACACCAAATTAAAATGTTCCTCATTTAATGCAAAGATTAAAATGTCAACTTTCAAGCTATTTGTTTCCCGATGCCTTAACAAAACCACACACTCAATCAGTAGCTAGCAGTGAGCTAAAGACGTCAACTTAGAGCAGTTGTGCATGAATATCCAACCTCCAATATACATCACTCAGTGTGACCATGTTGTTTTATCTTTATAAGCACAGTCTCATTATTTAACTTGTACCAAACTTTTAGGCACATTTGGGCCTAAAATGGCAGGTAATCTTCCTGAAGGCACCACTGGGGATGAAGGTGGATTGACATGACCCAGGTTGTTCTCTGGATGTCCTTGAATATTACCAGGGGCATGGGAAAATAATCTGTTGAAAAAAATAAAGTTTACACCTTTAGGGCGACGTAAGGGATGGATTTGGCAAGTGAATATGGCCTAGGGCAGTGGTACCCAACCTTTATTCCCTGAAGCGCCCCCACTTGTACTTACAAAAAAGCTGAGTCCCACTGAGGCCCACACGAATTAATAAGTGACAGATTGCTGTCAAAATTCAACATAAATTTTAATTGTTTCATAAACAAAACCCTAAGAAAATAAGTCTATATATGTTAACAATACCAAAAGACACTTGTATAAACTATTAAAGTTTTTCCATGATCTAAGTTAATATATGCCAATCTATTTTCGACAAAGCCTTGGGTCCCCCCTGAGATCTTTGGCGTCGTCCTTGGATGGGAACCAGTGGCCAAGCACAGTGTTTCCTAAACTTCATTTACTGGTGACCAACCAGCTACAAGCCCTCATGACCCAACAGCTTCGTTTTCATTCGTAACTGCTTTATCATTTTGCCTTCTGTGGCGTCCTCAGCTGGTTGGTCGAACCAATGGCCAGTGCTAGCTTAGATAATGTTAATCCTGGACGCACTCTGATTCTGACCTGGTGCATTCTGTTTTACAAGCCTGGAAGAAGCCACTTTACCTTCATCATAATGGCTTTCTTTGTGCTCTCTACCCCTTGGTAGCTTTCAGTAGTCTCTGGTTTAGGATGCATTTCTTTATTTGCCAAGCATCAACAACTGTGATTTTATCTCTTTTGCCATCCAGTGGCTGGTAGAGCCCTGTTTCTGTGTGTTAATTATAGGGGAGAGGGTGAGTGTTATAGGGCAGAGCCCTCCATGTGGCTGTAATGCGTTTTTGCAGCCATAAATGTCCCATTAAATACAGCAGCAAAGACATTTGGAGAACTCATTTTGCAACCTCAAATTAAATCTCCTGCAACCCAACCATGGGTCCTGACTTTGGGAATGAGTGACCTCGGCTACTGTCCAAGCAGGTAGTAGATAAGAGCTGCCACGAGTCAGTCATGCTGTGGATGTGGGTCCAAAAAACACCGGAGGTCTCCAAGCAAATTACCAAGGGTGAAAAGTTCAAAAGAACCACCGTTGAACTTAATTTTGCCAACATCTGTCAAGCTTGACTCTGGTTGCCCTCTCTCCAAACCGAGTTGTGGCACATAGGGCCCCATGATGAATCTTTAGCACCCTTCATGCCCTGAACTTAGCACAGGACTGTATACATTTGTTGACATGCAACACTGATACTGTTTTCTTCCTAGTAATGCTCCAGGCTCCAAATGTCTGCTCCAAACTGCTGGTAAAAAAAGGAAAAGAAAACTCGCTAGTTTTTATAATGTTCCATCCATCTATAAAGAAACGCAAATCACTGCACTGGATACTAAACTGCTCAATAGTTCCAGTGTATTTATATTCTCAGACACAGCAAACCAGACTGAGTTTGGCATCAAAGAGCTTCTCTAAATGAAGTACATTAGCGCTGTGACCTTTGTGATGCCAAGTACTGCAAAGCAAAGGAGCAGTGACAGCCAGTAGCAGCCCATTACCATAGACTAAACTATAATGTCATTAAAATACCAATTAACCACAGTATGAAATCATTATCCTATGCTAAAATGCAAGCATCAACAGTCCAATTCACCAGGCTGATTATTTCCTTTAAACATGATGTTGCATCATTATAAATATATAAAAATACAGTAGAAAAGACTGATTTAACTCGAGCTGTGTAGGACGCTGAACATGAGGGAAATCTTTAAATATTGATCATTTTCATCTCTAAAGAATAAAAAGTAGCTCCATTGTGCATCGATTGGGGACGTTGTATGTCACAGCATGTAATTGGCAACAATCTTGTGAAAAATAAGAGACAGCCAGCACCTCGTTATTATCCAATCTCTATAATGACGGGGTATCTTGTGTAAGTGCAGCTGTGATAACAAGACTTCCTCAGTCTACCTCATTTCCATAAAAGATGCTAATTAACACTGGGCGAATGTCAAAACTTTTTCATTCAGACATCACTATAGTCACGATACAACAAAATTATTTCATCAACACACAAGTATTAAAAATATCTTCCTCAACACAACAATTCTTTGAGGACAAAGTTGTCGATAGCATGCCAGGCAGAGGGATAAAGAAGCAACAAATGTCTGACATCGACCCCCCCAGAGGGGCAAGAGCAGAGTCGATGGGCTCTTCCACACCACTCTAGCACTGCTAATTGGTAGATAAGGTTATCAAGTGACAAATAGCCTCATTCTGGCTCACAGGTATTTACATAACAAAGCAGTGGCAATAGTTAATCTATAGAGCCTTCAATGGGATAAATCAAATGAGGTACAGCTGTGGAAAACGCTGCCCATGTTCTGTCTTTGTTGTCATGCTAACGGCTCACCTGAAAACCGGGACATCTCCGATGGGATTGCATCTGCATGGGGCATTGTGTTTATCACTGACTCACATCTACTGTGACTGTGACTGTTCGAGTAGATGAGGCTCACAGCAGTGCATGAGGTTGGAAAGGCTCAGGTTTAGTTTTCTGTCAATGCTTTTAACATTTGTATTCAACTGCCTGCAATGAACAGATTGCTAGGTAAGCATTAGTTAACAGATAATAATAGTAATCATAATAATAATAATCTTAAACTTAATTTGTCTAGCACCTTTAAAAACAGAGGTGTACAAGGAGCTTTGCCAATAAGCAGAATCACAATTATGACAAAGCATCAAACACAAACAGCAAAACAGAGAAAGCCAAAACCCCAACAACAGAAGAACCCACGAAAAACTCAGCCAGCATTGTAAGTCCAACATCATAAAAAACAGCAGAACATTATAAACATGAAATTGTGTCATGTTAGAAGGACATCATAAAAACTCAGATGTTAGATTTCAGAAAAGTAAAAAAAAAAGAATAAAAACCCAGAATAACCTAGACCAATCCAGACAATGCTCTTAAAACCAAACGGGAGAAGTGGACATATCACAATAAGAATCAACAAGCATAAAATACAGAGCTGAGAATAGCAGACATAGAGGCTTTAATGTCAAATCTGACAGAAAAGTAAAAGATCTAAGAGAGAAAAATGTAAAAAAGATGGGAGACACTAAAAGAGTCGATCAAAAGTCAAGGCGCCCTGACAGAGAAGGCTCTGTCACCTTTATGTCCTGTTTACACGACGTTTTTGAGTGAAAACGCAAAAGTTTTGTAGCGTTTCGGCTGTCTGTTTACACGGCAACAGCGTTTTGGTGCCTGAAAACGGAACTTTTTGGAAACAGGCTCCAGAGTGGAAGTTTTTCAAAATGCCCCCATCTCTGTCTCCGTGTGAAAAGGAAAAACAGCACTTTCTGAAAATGAACATAGCGGCTGCAGTAAATATCCATGCGCAAGTAGGCTTATAACACATACAAGGATGGGAAGCCCAAAACAAAGATGGCAGACACCGTTGTACTGTTTGTGCTCCTCACTCTTTTGAATTTAACTGTACTTCTCCAACAAAGTGTTGATTTACCTCACCATCACTTGGATCAGCAGAGACGTATTTCGTGCCTGCACCAGATTCTGACTCGACCCACATGCACTTTGACGGCATATAGGTCGAGTCAGAATCTGGTGCAAGCACGAAAATCACACTGCCATCTATTGGTCTGGCATGTACACTACATCATTTTTGGTGTTTCCCGCAAGCTCGTGTGAACGGAGATCGTTTTGAAAACGTTGCCGTCTGAACCGAGACCTTTTTGGAAACAAAAACGGAAAACGAAGCAAAACTTTGTCGTATAAACGAGGCATTAGTCTTAAGCCTCAACTTTGGAATCACCAGGAGGCCCCCGCCCGAGGATCTAAGGGTCTGGCTTGTAGGGGGTTAAAAGTTCTGTTAAGTAGCCTGGAGCCAGGCCCTTCAGTGCTTAAAGGGAATGAGTAAAATCTTAAAATCAATTCTAAAATGTACAGAGAGTCAGTGTAGGGATGCTAAAATGGGGGTGATGTGATGTCATCTGTTTAAACCAGTTAAATGTCTAGCTGCTGCATTCTGAACTAACTGTAGGCAAGAGAGGGATTTCTGACTGATGCCGGAGAGAAGAGAGTTACAGAAATCGAGTCAGAAGATGAGGGGATGTATGACTTTTTCAAGGTAGATAGTAACTAATTTTGTGTCCCCTATCCCCGGTTTAATACCAGTAATTACTCGTTTGTTACCTAATAAGTATGCAAATTTAAATGTATTTATTAATTTTTTAATCATTCCCTGGTTAACTGGCAGTTAAAAGCTAATTGTTTGCCTTGTGCTGTGCCATCTTTTGTATACCTCGTTGCAAAGGGTTACCAGTAAAAAGCGTTTTGACTTAAGTATCTATCTATACAGACGACTGAAAGGAGAGCAATGTAATTCAAATGTCTACTATGCTTGCTGAACTTTAGTTAGGTATTCTAAACATTCAACAGATAGAGCCTCTACAACCAAATCAATTCTTAAAAGTCAAGACAAAGGGCACCTTTCAGAGTCAAAAGGGCTTTTGTCTGAGCTACATCTATGCTGCACTGGCAGTGCTGCACTAATTTGTCATCAAGCTCAGGCCTGTGACAACTGAGCTATTACTGCACCACCATTTGTTTTGCCATCAGAACCAACAGGCAGGCGTGGCGAGTCAGTCTGGAATCTGCACATTAATGCTGCGAAAAACCCCACAAGGGAGCAAGGCATCAATCAGGTGCTACAGCACATATGTTCAACCAGTGTTCGCATGTTATCATGACATACATGGAAGATGACCTGTGGCAGGGCTTCTGTATAATTCAACAGGCTGGATGATGCAATGAGGGTGTCTATGTTCCATAAAAGTCAGCAGCAAATCCAAGCCAGAGATACTAAATATGGATTTTACAGTGTAGGGATGCCTTTCCTTCTTGTATTGGCACCTCCATTGTCTTATAAAACTACATAATAAAACTGAAACTGTCTCGAGAGAAAATAAAAGAAAGTAAATCTCATATCACCAGGGTATAATCATATCCGTGCACTGCTTTCAGCAATATGATTTAACAAGAGGAGCAGCTTGCTGCCGGTCGTGCTAAAAGCTGAAAGATAAAGTGTATAGAGCACAGATTCCATTCCCTATGTCATCGCATCTGCAGCTCCTGTGAAGCATGCATGTAGTTAACTAAGAAACCCCTTTAACAGCCAGACCTGTAACAAGATGTACATGGCGTGCAGACGTGTGGTCCATGCCCAGTTTGCTCATTAAACAGAAATGTCTCAACTTCTCAGAGAGGTTCACTGAGGACGACTGTACCTGCTTTAGGTCTGAGACGAAATGTAGGACACCAACGATAAAGAACAAAACAAAAAAGAGGAGAGAGATGATAAAAAAGGGGGGACCTGGCTTCAAGTTGAAAGATAAATGAAAGGAGTATTTTGCTGTATCTTGGGGATTTGTGTGGTAGAAATCTTTGTGGCGGCCCTTAAACTAAATGCTTAAGGTCAAAAATCCTATTACCTTCAAAACAAACAGTCCTAAGATCACAGCTTGAAGTAAGTGATAACTCACAGCCTGTCTGGTGGAAAATATTTAATTTTTTCTTCATTTCTATGATAAAACGCAGAGTTTACAGAAGGTATGGCCAAATTCAGAACTCTTACAGACATAGGTGAAGCAGAGTGGAAGTCTCTAATAAACTAAGACTAAGGCAGTGTGTTTTACCTTGTAGCATCCGAAACCCTGTTCATACTTGTTATTGAAATGATGTCTGAATATGAAAGGGCTGTGAATAATTAGTTTTTAATCATGGCTAACTGCTTTATCCCCAGAGTTAACTGTAATTAATCCCATTTAAATCACATTAAATATTACATTTTCGGCATTTAACAAAGTAAATCTATATTTTATTTAATCTAAATTATCAACAGTTATTATAATAAAATATAAATTATTATAAAGTTATTTAAATAATTTAGTAAAAATCATTATCTAGATGTATCATATTAAAACTTAATTATTTACTATATTTTATATATTTAAAAAATGTAAAACAATTTCTACAAGTGCCTTACATTTTGGAATCAAATAACTGCAAAGAGATATAGAATATTTTATGATGTTGTAAAACATCAATCTGTGGTCTCAGTCAAGCTCAAAACATTAGTTTATTTGGGAATGAGAGAATATTATTGTTACTGTATTGTCACTTGAAGTTTTAAAAAGTTATGGGACTAAAAAGTCAAAAGAAAAAACTAAAATTAAAATTCAAAGATTCTTCTGTATGACACAAAGAAAATAATCATGACTGATACTTTTTTTGCACAAACTTGTTCTCATTTCCTGGGGACCAAAAAGTGAAACAATTATCAGGGAAAAAATATCTTCAAATTATTCCTATATTTACACAAAAGTCCCTTCTTTGTTTTGACTCTATTTGTGCCATTATTCAAAGCAGTTCCTGTCTGCAGTGACACAGAGGGACAGATCACAGGCTTTATGTCTGTCTTTCTCTCCATTACGAGCTATTCATGCCGCTTCCCTCATGATCTGCAGATACAGCTGTGCTAATTTGACGAAGCATGACATGACAATGTAACAGCTAGCCATAGTTTGTAAGCCCATAACAAACTATTGTAGGGAAACAATGGAAGTTAGCATACAAAGCTAGCTGCAGAAACAGTCAAAGATGGATTAAACATGGATAAAGGATGTTCAATGTCGGAGTTACTGGTGTGGATTTAATCTTTAAAGATCCCGGAAAGTCACTGAAGTTCCAGGCTCAAAAGAAGAGCTTCTGTAATGTATCCAAAAGTTAGCATCATTGGGCTAGCACAGCGGCTAGCTTTAAGATGGGGAAAAAGTAAGAGGCTATGTTTTTTATAAATCGTGTCTCTTCTTGTCATATACCACAATGTCTGCCTCAGAGGGTTAATCACATCCCATTAACACTCTGACAGCCCTAGTATCTGGATCACAGTCTAGATTATGTGCCATATTTGGGGTGTGAGACAACCTGAACACATCCAACGAGAGCCTAGCTCACATTGTGATCAGACCTTCTGGAGATGAAAACCCATACTTTATAAGATGCCAACAATGCATTTAGACCATTGTACAGTCAGGATTAGAACAGAATTTTAAACTGTAACTAAACTATTTCGATACTAAAACAATATAAAATAACGTGTAACATATAACATAGTGCATAAAGAAAGTCGTGGCCCCAAAGTTTCTGGTAATTTCTTGTTTTCATAATCAAAAGTTAGAAATGATTTTAGTTCCAAAATGGTGCAAATTACCATGTGCATTTAACCAATGTGCAGGTGTTTGCTTGTATTTTTTGACGGGTTCATTCCTCTACAATGCATCTGTCTTTTGTAGCATTAAAGACTTGTATGATTACAGCTGAACGGTATTGGAAAAAAGGAGCATTGCAATATCTTTCATAAACATACTGGGTTAACAGAAAAAATATAGGAAATAATTCCAAATAAATGCCTACCATGTATACTATGAAACACTTGCCCTTTAGCTAATCCACAAAAATGTAAATTTATAAAACAGTTAAGAGTAAAAATGGGGGAGTCCAATTGTTGGAATCATTAGAAACAGAATGCTTGTTAGCTTGAAGGGTGTGACAGCCCTGTCCAAGCTAAATGGAAAGTTTCTCCGGGAAAAAAAGAAATTCAACCACAAAATGGATTAACAAGGTTGGGAATAGACATTTCTGTAATGATAAAGGGAAAATGTGATTTTTAAATAGCTAAAGGCTGTAATAGCAAAAGTGTGCTGTACATCGCCTACTTAAATGATGGCCTACTGCTATTTTTCTACCTCCTTAAATTACTCACATGTAAGTTTTTCTCTGAAGGAATCTCAGTGACAATAACAAGAATGCATTAAAAACACAGGTGTAAACAAAGGGAGATATTGGACCAATGTTATGTTCATTAAAACGATGTAATTTTAATACCAGGTGTAAATGGGGTGCCATATAGAATGGACTGACCACATCATTTGAACTATGAATTGATTTTGAGTTCTAAAAGTTCACTGTTTGGATGGTATAAGGATCCTGGTTACACAGAAATAAAGCCATGGCTTTGTTGGTCAGCATTATTGTAGCGAAGAAAATCATCCTTCTCAGCTGGAGTTCATCTACAGCCTCCCTGCTTTCAAAAATGGCTCATGAAATGTTTTCCATAGCAGAAATGTAGGGAAGTTTCAAAAGTCTCTTCAGTTCCAGTCACAAAGTGCATACTTGTAACAAAAAGCACTTTATAAATAAATGTATTATTATTATCATTATTATTATTATTATTATTAATAGGAACCAGTAGGGAGTAAGCAGCAGATGGCTTTAATTCAGATGAAACCTGCCATCTATTTAATAATTATATCTTTATGAAGTTCAGCCTGGACAGTATAGATCCTCAGATGATGTTTATAAAAAATGTTAACAAAGCCAAAAGACAAAGCATTTACAGCAGCTGCCATAAGCATTTAGAGACTGATATAAGCTGAACCCCTCTCCATTCACTGACCTCTTGTTTTTACTCTAAGACAAAATTAAGACTTTAAAAATCAGCAGATCAACCATAGAGTAAAACTATATCTATGGTGACAAGGTGCCTAAGTATCACAAATTATGATTATAGGTGTACAAAAAAACCCCCAAATCAGTGATTAACATGGCTGGTTTTGTGGGGAAACACAAGAAGTTGTCATGTCCATTGATATTCCTGACAGATTTAATAAAGGAGCCTTTCTATGTTAACATCACATTTATTTGGTCAAATTCTGGAGGTATTTCCTCAATTTTTTTTTGTGTGAAGTGAAATTATTTGACCTAAAAACAGTGAATATGGGCAATGTAAGAGCTGTGCTATTTGTATACATCTCATTAAAAATAAACCAGAGGTATCAACAGTTCAACAGCTGATAAATTCAAGCTAGCTTAAGAAAAACAGCCTGGGAACATCAATTTTGATTTTTGAGATCCAATTCCAATTTTTTCAAACAGATTTAACAACCACAAAACAATCTTCAAAGATAAGCTAAAGTAGGGAGAAGTAAACAAATCACTAAATACAGAGACACAGTTATCTTTTAGTTTCAAAGCTTTGACAGAAATTCAGTTTCACATCCATCACTGATGAACCAGGCTGATGTGAGCCTTCAGGCTCTGCTTTGTGTACTTGTAATCAGGTCCATATAAATGTCAGAAAGCATGATTTATGGTAACATTTCACTGCCCACAGTCCACTGTGTCTCCAGTAAACAGGTTGAGCCCAAATATCTCTAATTGAAGTGGATATGAGTCCATTTTTCTCCCCTTCCTGATTAAGAAGACAGATGTGCCGGGCCTACATTTTTTATTTACATTTTCTAGGAAAGCAAATCAAAAATTGGAGCAAAAACCAAACCATGAGGTCAAAGGAACTCCCTGCAGAGCTCAGAGACAGAATTGTTGCAAGGCATAGCTCTAGGGAAGGCTACAAGTAAGATTTCAGCTGTACTGAAGCTTCCCAGCAGCACAATGTCCTCCATAATCCTCACATGGAAGAAGTTTGACACAAGCAGAAGCTGGTTGCTTGACCAAACTGAGTAATCAGATGGAGAAGGGCATAAGCAAATGAGGTGACCAAGAACCTGATAGTCACTCTGACTGAGCTCTAGAGACTGTGTGGTAATAAGTTCCAGAAGGACAACCATCACTGCAGCCCTTAACCGGTCCAGGCTTTATGGTAGAGTGGCTAGACGGAAGTCTCCTCAGTGCAAAATGCATGAAAGCCTGCTTGGAGCTTGCAAAGAAAAAAAAACAGCACCTGAAAGACTCTCAGATGGTGACAAACAAGATGAAACCAAGACTGAACTGTTTGGCCCACAGACTGTAGAAGGAATTGGACAAAGCCTGTGTGATGTCAGCCGTCTGCTTACAATAGGCGGACTCAAACAGCTCTTTACTTTACTTTTACTTTACTGTAGACAACTCTGTACCATATTTCTGTATTTATTGTATTTATAATAACTTATTACTAATTTTTACCACACATCCCGGTCAGGTCAACGTCATCCCCTTATCCATAGGTATGCACACAGTTTTTAATTTTTGTTTTTTTGTAAATATGGCATAACCACAATCATGTTCAACTGCTTCATCTACCTCATGTTAATCACCCAGCTGCAAACCTGCATGTTTATAGTCATAGTCTATCACCAAGCACCCTCTGCACCTTTCTTTCTCTTGTTGTATATATAAGTTAACATGTTCAATGTTCATAGTGTGTATTTATAATCTATATTTTGTGTACTAAGAGAGCAAAGTTTAACCAGCCAAATTCCTCGTATGTGCACACATACCTGGCCAATAAAGCTGGTTTGACTCTGATTCTGATTCTCTTGAAGCCAGCTGGTTCCATATTGAAATCGATGTCTCCACTGAACTTTGGATCAACCTAACAGCCCGCCCACTAAGCTTAACTTCCTGTCAGCTAGCTAGCTAGCATTCTGGTTGACAGAAATGAGCTTGAGAGGATTTGCAAAGAAGAATGGCAGAAAATCCCCCAGTCCAGATGTGCAATCCTTGTTGCATCATATTTAAAAAGACTTGTGGCTGTAATTTCTGCCCAGGTACTGAGAAAGAGTCTGAATACTTATGCCAATGTGATATTTCAGTTTCTTATTTTTTATAAATCAAAAAAATAAAAAATAAAAATAAAATCAAAAGTCTGTTTTTACTTGGCATGGTTGGGTACTGAGTGTAGCATAATAAAAGAAAAAAATAATTTGAACTATAGCATCAGGCTGCAACATCATAAGATTGAAAAGGAGTGAAGAGGGTCTGAATACTCTGATTGCACAATATGTGTGCCGATTTTCATGCATGAAAGTCTTCCTCACTTCCCAGACTGATTTCAGTGCCCCCCTTAGGGTTCTCGTGCAAGGGACTTGTACAAACCCACTAAAATATGTAAATTTCTACTGGGGGAAAATCTTATGGAAAGTTTGGTGATTTTTGGGTCATTTTCAGGCCCCGAATTAGCAATTCTTTTGACAGAAAGAACAAAGAAAGAACAAAGAAAAATGCCTTCAGTTTTAATAGGGTCCTCTCTCTGAGTTTGGTGTTCAGGCCTCAGTGAAAACTATGTAAAAACTGAACAGGCCAGAATAAAAACCCCTACAGTATCAATAGTGTTCTCAGGGCGAGGCTGCTACTCGTGCCATGATAAAAACCCCTACAGTTTTAATTTTATCCTTTCTCAAAGGTCAGGCTGACTCAATATTAACTTCAACCCAAAACCACCCAACAAAATTTTAAAAATTAGTACATTTTGAGCTTAATTTGTGTACATTTACATTCTATTACTTTTTACAACATTCAACATTATTGTCATAAGTCACAACTGGTGCTGTAAGATAGTATTAGTCTGGTGCTGCGTATTCCCCAGTGGAATCACTGTGAGATGTTAACCGTCGAAGTTTCCTGACTGCTCATGAAAATTCAACCGCCTGATCTCAGGATCACAGCTCCTCTTTGAAGTGCACCTGACAGAGCTGTGTGAAGCCTGTGATAAATTCCTCTCTAAGACAGACTCCTACACGCCTACTTCTGTGCTACAGCAGACCCTTTAACGTGGATGTTTATATGTGTGAATAGCATTATGAGTACAGTGAAGGGGCGGAGGAGGAAAAGTAAAGTATTTGTGAGAGTTAGTGAGGAGAGCGGGAGCAGCGAACTAAAGCGGAGAGTAAAGGATGAGACAGGGTCAGTGTGTAGGTGGAGAGGGCCCTGTTGTGGTGTCCTAAGATGAAGCCAGTCAGATCCAGTCCACCCACCAGCCGCTGAGTGCATGCAGAAGTGGTGTTTACCTCCTTGAGGCATCCCATGAAGTTGTTGCTCACTGGAGATCCAGGCAGGTCAGCTGTGCTAGGACTCCCTCCAACATAGAAAAAGTCATCCGAGCCTAGCATGGTGTAGTCTTCTTGTGTGTACCCTGTAGTGGTCAGAATCCCATCCACGGATATTGTTACCTAAAGAAGAAAGCACAGGGACAGAACACGCTATACTCAGACAGCCTATAAAACGCAGTGCTTCTGCCTTTCCTTTCTTGTCTTCTATGAAAGACTTCCCTGCAGGTATTTTTCTGAAACCCATTTTCATGTCTCTTTTCATTGTCTTTTTTCTTGTTTTTTATTATTATTTTGACCATTTTGATTAGTTGGAAGACCGGAAGCCTTCAGAGAAATGCTATTCTGGTTAGAGAGTTAGTAATCTGCCCATACAGTGTTAGTATTGCACCTACTGCAACTTAAAAGAATTTAGCAGACACAAAAATGGTGTTAGTAGAATGTTATCTTTGTTAGTTAACTGTTAAAAGTCCATATTAGTACGTCCAGCACTTCTACAAAAGAAATCAAATCGTGCTACTGGGTTAGATAGGGAGCACATGCTCTGAAAGCACAATCGCTAAGAATTAGTAAAGGACAATGACTGAGGGAATTGGAGAAAAATAGAATGCATGCATTTGTCTTTTCTTTTTGTGCAAACAAAAAGAAAATGTTCCCATATTTTTGATTGGGATAGGAGTATTTATAGTACTTTAGCTTGTAAGAGTGTCAGATGCATGCAAAAGCTCATGGACACCACCAGAAAAGAAAGCAGCAAGAGAAGCACCACCGACAAACACAGCTATACTGTCACGATGATGTTGACAAATGGGCAGTGTGACATTTGCAACACAGTCGAAATTGCATGCCATGCAAAGTGAATGGGGGATACAACTGGCTGAGCCCAAGAGCATCAGGCCAGCCAGACAGGAGAGGGGTCCTCATTATTAACCACAGCTTGATGCAAAAGGCTCGAAATGATGCTCCTAAAAAGGTGGATCAAACAGAATTGGACAGGAAACAAGTGAAATAAAGAGGGTGAAACCAATGAATGACCCAAGAAATCAAAAGAGGATTTGAAAAGTAAGCAGAAGAGTACCAACCGCAATTTCCCTTTTTTTTGTTAATGACGTCTACAGTAAAAAAGAAAGAAAAGAAACACACGGCAAACCCAAACTAAGAAACAATTAGAATGATATCTACCGAACAATGTAGTTTGTTTACCATAGCGTGTCCAATGCCTGAGTGCTTTGTGGAAAAGGGGGGAGAAAGGAAATTAAAAACTGTGAACAGAATAACGATTGTTACTCAAATCATATATGATGGTCAATACTGTTAGTACATTGTTAAACGGCAAAAACCATACTGTTAGTAGAATGGCACATTCCATGAATGATGTTAGTTAGTTTCCAAAGCATGTTAGTAACATAGAGAAAAAAGGGCAAAATAAGTTTAACAAGAAAAAAGCAGACCAAGGAAATAACAAGAAAGCTCCACAAGAGGTGCCAGAGCTCAACCAGTGACTCCCTAAGGTTCCTCATGGTGTTTTTGCACCATGTTGTGTATGCAGCCATACCTTTAAGGAGCACAAAAGCTCCTTTACCCTAGCCTGACGTAAGGTTATGATTGACAGAAATCAAATGGCTCATTCAAATAATACCTAAAGCACATCAGTTGACCCTCTTTAACAAATTCCCAAGTTCAAGACCATTTTTTATCATTCTAGTATTTTCTTCTTTGTTTGAGGCCGAAGACCAATCCAGTTTCAGACTTTCCGGCGTTCATTCAGTACTGTGCCTCCGTTTGGTCTTATTGATGAACTTTAGGATCACTTTACTGCAATGAGACAAAGCAAAGAAGACCCTGACACAGAATGAGGAGGATGGCAATTTGGATTCCCCCCCAAAGAGCATGCACTCAATATGCATGGTTTCCTCTCACAATTTGAATGCAATGAATGCTTGAGCTGGCCGAATCCTTACGTTTGCCGATAATCAATTTGCTGATTATGCAAAAGAAGCAGCATTGGTACTGGGGGTGAAGACAAAGGTTTCCCACCAAGTGAGCAGAGACAAATCTAGAGATGTCCTAATTATATTTGGCAAAGACATGAGTCTTAGAAGTCTAATCAAGCATTTTATGTGGGTCAAGATCACATGTTTTACTCTGTGGGGCATACAGAATACTATTCTGTTTAACACAGACTAAACAATCCAACAGGATAAAAGTGCTGGCCTGGCAAACATGAAAGTAATTAATCTTTTAGAGCTTTAGTCTATGAAAGGCTTTGCAGATGCTGAAGGAAACCTGCACTTTTGAGCTGTCTTTAGCAAACAATCTGCACCAACCACAAATGATCTAAGTGTGCCATCCAGCACCAAGTTGTCTAGATTGATATGCATGGCATGTTGACTGACTGAACTTGGCCTAGATCTGTCTTCATCACTGCCTTTAACAAACTTTTCAGGATGGTTTAGGTAGTACAGTGCTGTAAAAAAGTATTTCCCCCCTTCCTGACTTCTTATTCTTTTGCATATCTTTTTACATTTAAATGTTTCAGATTATCAAACTAATTGTAAGATTAGACAAAGATAGCCCCAGTAAATCCCTTAAATAGGACCTGTCTGACAGAGTGAAGTTAAAGATCTTAAAAAGCAACACACCATGGCACCATCTGAATAAATTCAAGAACAGATAAGTGAGTCATTGACATCAGTCTGGCTACAAAACCACCTCTTAGGCTTTGGGACGTCATTGAACCACAGTGAGAGCCATTATCCACAAATAGGGAAAAACTGTAACCGTGGTGAACCTTCCCAGCAGTGGCCAGCCAACAGAAATGACTCCCAGAGCACATCGATGACTCATCCAGGAGGTCACAAAAGAACCCAGAAAAACATCTGAACACCTGCAGTCCTCACTCGAGTAAGTTAAGGTCAGTGTTCATGATTCAACAATAAGAAAGAGACTGTGCAAAAATGGTATCCATGGGAGATTTCTGAGGCCTGACAATGCTGATCATAAAGAGCATAAAGGCTCGACTCATATTCCACAGTTCACAAGCCTCCACAGCTTACTCATTATTTGAACTGAGGACTCTGTTCAGTAAAAAACACACTCCATAAGGTGTATTTACGAAACGATAAACCAGTGTTTCAGTTTCCGTGTTAGATTCCTCACAATAAGGGAGGAACACTGTTATAAAGGGGCCTTCCTGTTTCTCACTGCAAGTGATTGCATCATGCTTGCAAAAAGGATGGTGAACCTGGAAGAGCACTATTTAGGGGTTTTCTCCCTCATTATATGAAAGTCATCAGAAATCAGAATGTTGGTTCACTGTTAAGTACATCTTTGGGAGTACCATTCTTGAAGAACAGAGTCCTCAATTTAAAACAAGAAGTAAAGAGCAGACATAAGCGGAGCTGAGCAGGGCTTGTCAATACTAATAGATCTTTTGAACGAAAGCCTCCTGGCAGCACTGTGCATCTACAGGGGTAAAAAGTTTTTTGCATATTCAGGCTAATAACAGCAATAATGATGGGAAATTTCTGCACTATTATATTTTTGATATAATTTTTGTGAATTTAATCTGCGAACAGCACAGAAGGGAAGCAATGATTTCTGGAGCCATTAGCAGCTGGGACTCATTCTTAGTGCATCAGCTCCCCAAAGGTAGATTACCTCAAAAGACAATAACAAGCCAGCTACATTGATGTGTGTTACGTGTACTGTCGGGCCGAAACCTCATATCGCCAAAACCACCAATTTTTAGGTAATGAAAAAAATGCTGTATTTGACAAATAATTCAACACTGAAAGTTCATAGCATCTTTCTGACACTTCTTTTTGGTGCAAATTTTTTAAAAACCCACTGAAAGGTGTAATACAACAGCACTCGTTTATGAAAAAAATAGAATCATGAATACTGGAGATACAAGGGTTTGGCTTTTACACCAGAAAAGTGCAAAGTTCCTTTAATCTGATGAAATCTGTCTTATTATTTGTTTAATGGACATTTAAAAGATTGATTTGATATGTATAAGCGTGACTAGAGTGCAGCACTGCCCAGCTTGAGATGAGGAGGCACAAGATCATGGGAGAACTACGAGTTCATGCAGGGATAGTATATCAGCCACGCCTGTGTTGAAAACAAACAAGGCTGTTGCTGAACTTCTTGTCCCCTGTGCAAGACAGAAATTTCATGTCTGCATTTCCTTTTTCTTCCATTTAAAAATTAATCTACATCATATCCATAATACTTTTCTTGCTTGTCTCCTAAATCCAAAGGCCCAGAAATACAAAGTTCTCCTGCAGTTGATAAAGAGTGTGAAAGTGAAAGTTTTCAGTAGAAGTTTCATTCTAAATGGACCATTTCAGCTCAGACTCTTCTGATTGGCTTGTTTACTTGATGCATTTTTGTTCTGATATGCCATTTTCCGATTATTTGTCCATGTAAACAAAGCTATTGCTGAGAGCCTCTAAAAACATACTGATAGTTATCACAGGCCTTTCCCCCATGATTCTACCAGATCAGCTGTGTTGTCAAGTCCAAGTGTGGCTCCCTGACACCATTAAGAACATGTTTGCCTGGAACAAATTAGCAGTAATGAATCTGTTTGCAATGCTGCAAACACTGACTGACCTCGCTCTTGCCAGGACAATCTGTTCTAGCAGGTGGAAGCGCTTGCACATGTTCTACGGCCAGAGGCTCTGCTTAACATCTTTCCTTCATCCCATCTGATTCCTCTGCTCTCGGTGAGAGTCAGGCAAAAATCAATTCTGTTGATTCCCTGACTGCTCCCATGTTTATGAGACGCACTGCCACGGGCGAAGGGCGCTGCCTGATGTATTCTGAAGTTATCAAAAGGCACAAGCTGCTAAATGGAATTCACTTCTTACTATGATGGAAAAATCTCAAGAATTAGTCTCAAAACTGTGATTTCTACCTCAATATAAAAGATGTTCAATGACCAGACCATTCCAATAGTGGAGCCTTTTTCAAAATTTTGCTATAAAGTTCTCTGAATGAAAAAGACTTAGCATGCCGATCACATACCTTAAAACCAGTCTGTTAAGTCATGGTTTACTGCAGTGATTTAAAATCAAGTCGTGTCTGTTTGGATGGAGTGGATCCTCCTCTGTGTTAGGCTGATGTGAGCTGCACCTGGGTCACCAGTGTTTGCACTGCCAGGCTTTTTGGTAGCTCATTTAGTTTAAGTATGTTGTTTGGTTACGTGCTTTGTGAGATTAGAACTAGTGTTTGTAGTGGAAAAAGTCTTCCCCTCTCTGCATGGATCACACCTCTCTACCCTATTGTCCTCCTTTACTTAAGGGAGGAACAATATTTTTTGTATTTTCAAGACATAAAGCCTGATTATCTAACCTTTCAAAGCAAATGGATTAGTCAGATCCCATGTCTGCCATCAGGCAAATCCATCTTGAAAAGCTCAAATCTGAAACGATTGAGCCAGGTCTGAAAAGGAGAGGTAGTTGCTACAGGCAGGTTTAATTGTGCCTGAAGCTGGTAGCAATGGCTGCCACCCATGTAGCGATTAGCACATATGTAGTTACAGTATAGCAGTGGTTTTATCAGAACTTGGCCACATTTCATTATTAAAGTCCCTGTAAACTGATAAAAAAAATAGTATTTTAGATTTGTTGTATGACAGGCTACTGTGTTATGAACCACAAAGCCAAATTTCAGCCACGAAAAACATCTCTACGTTTATAAAATTAAGCTTCAAGATCATGAAAAATGAGATAGTAATGTCTGCTCTAGAACGGTGTGGGTGTGTTGGTTGAATTAGCCGAAGCCACACCCACACAGGAGAAAAACAGTCCTCTCAAGTTTATAAAATGCTACAACCTGAAAAGAGGAATCAACCTCCTGCTATGCTGGTATGTTACGACTCTCAGAGAAACAATCGCATTCATGTCATGACAGACAGTTTAGAGCTAAAAAGCCTGTTTTATTTCCTCATCCTGTATTTAACTCTTCAGATATTCCTAATATGTCATATTCTGAGTTACATGATGATAAGTCTCTTTTCCATTTATGAGATAACTTTGAAGTTAAGTTCCTGCTGAAAGCACTCCGTTTCCTGATGTTGCTCTTCAAAATAAAAGTCTTCAATGGTGATTAACACTGTTGGCTTTTATTGTGGCAGATTTGGCAGGAATTGAATGTGTTGTCAGACACTTTACTAAACTTTGACATTGTGAAGCTAGCAGACATGAGTGATTGAACTGTTGCTGCTTTGAGAGAGACAAAGCCACAGACGGCTCCTTTTAATCACCACAACTAAAGACCAGTGAAATATGGATTAAAACGCACCTTCAGCAGGTCAGATGTTTGTTCCTGCTGCGCCTTGTTTAAGTGATAAATAGACAAGTACTCCAGCAATTAACCTGCCCCAGACTTAACGGTGAAGTCTGGCTAGAGCACACTTGCCTGGCTCTGTGCCAGAGCAGAAACAGAAGCTGGGGATTAAATTTACTGTTTTCTGGCACAAATCTCTCTGTTATGATACTTTTAATGACCTGTAGGCCACCAGAAAGATTTGGGAAATATATCTCACAATGAATAAAAACACAGCGTGTAGCCGCAGTTAACTTTCAGTGAAGGTAGTGACATCAGCTAACAGCAGGCAGTATTGGAATGATCTGCCCAGCCCGAATTAAACCAAGAGGTGAACAACTTTTAAACAGTCTAAATCAAAAATAGACACATAGAGCTCAATGTCTTCACGTTTACAGCAACACAAATGTTGGAGTTCACTTTACAGGGACAGGAAGGGTTAATGGCCCTAAATCCTCACTAAGTAATCCATTACTTTCATTGCATTTTTCATGCACTGTCAAACATTAATCAGAATATGCGCTTTAATTATTTCATTTGAGGAATATGACCTACTCTACCTTAAAAAATGCTGATGCAGAATTTACTGCATTTATATGTGTGAGTTTATTTTTAATTTAGTTTCATTTAAATACAGCGACCTTTAAAAGTGGGAGATTGCATATATCAGTCTAAAAAAACATCATACCTCAGCATCTTGATGACCCTTAATGCTTTGGTTGCAGTTTCAAAGCAATGTTTTTCTTTTCCCCCTTAAACTGTAACCTAATAGAAGTCTGGATTCACATCTAGATGTCCCTGCTCACTTGTGGTTCTGTTTTATCTCCACCATACACCGCCATGATTCAATTTAGCAATCCGATTACAATGTCGGGAAAAATGATATATTGTATGATGGTAATGATTTAAGTGCATTTGTTTTGATTCATTTACTGAGTCTCTGCATCACCCTCTGTACTGTTACCTGACGTAGATTCCTTGTTACTTTGACATCATGCCAATCATTGTCATTAAATTTCCCATTGACTGGCTCCACCAGAGCTTCAAAGGCTCCAGACCCCAAATTAATGACGAGTGAGACAGCCCCGTTTTTCAGCGCCAGGTTGACGTAATCAGCTGATTTGCCCGTGTGCAGCATCAGTCCATTCCTCTGTAGGGTTTTGAATGACAATGTGATTTCATCACTGCTGCTTTGAATCGGGTTCAAGGACAAGTCGTAGCAGAAGAACTCGGATCCTTTGAAGGTTGCAACATACTCTTCTTTTCCTGCAGAGACAAAAAAAAAAGAGAGAAATGTGGTGCATTAATATTTTGGCCTCTTGGGTGCTTATCGGGTAAGCTGTCAGGACAAAAAAAGACAATGGATTTGGAAAGACAAGCCATTCTGAAATGTGAAGAATGACACCGTTAGAAATCTGCTTACTAACTATTAACTAACTTGTACCAACCTTGGCCAGAGTAAAGAGGAGAGCCTTACTTCATCACATTCATTGCCTCATATATGAACACAAGCTGCAGGACTTTCAGTTCAAGGAGCTTCAGCTCAAGCGGTTGAAATATTCCCCTAGCCCATTGTTGTCTGTTTCCACTAAAGACCTGTGAGGATTAGGCTAATTAAATTGCTGCAAAAAATGCCACACCTGAACTTCACCAATCAGAAATATTCAGTGCTGGAGCCACAACAGAGTCATGCCTCTTTTGTAAAGTAAACAAGGGAGTGTTTTTGGGATGAATACCCTGCTCCCTGAGGTGAAAATACAGAGTTCCTCTAAAAGTCCCTCGGTCTTTGGGGAATTTTCTACATTGCAAATGCAGCCATATATGACACATTATGCCACACTGCTGCTACCTGCAAGGCTGGAACTCTATATCATTTACCCACCCGATTACAAAGCACACACGCATGAAAGTCACATCCCAGGACATGCATCTGAAGCATGTCATTCTGCCATCTATGTTGTTTGATGGAAGGCAAGGCCCCCAGTTTTCTCATATCCTTTACTAATCTTCAATAAAAGTCTGTCTGATGTCACCTTTTAGGCTCATGTGGACTTGATTGCTCGGTCATGGCAATTTACCCTCTGTAACATCAAGAGGAGCGGACCCTACCTGACAGAACAGCAACACAGCTCCCGGTGCAGACTGAATATGTACTTTTAGCTGCCATGCTAGCAGTATACATGGTGAAGTGTTTGAGTCACAGGGAGCTCAACATGGTGAGTTAAAAGTTACAGTCAAGGGGCTGCATAATGTTTAGCACTTTAAGAAATGTTTTAATATGTATGAGTTACATAATTGAAGGCTATGAGTTGATATTTAAAATTATGATAAAACATGTCGCTCTTACTCAACATGTTGCCCCTACTTCTATACATACCAAAGTCACTGTGTGTTTAGGAACTAGGATTTAAATCAGAAAATTACTCAGAACCAAATGATAAAAAGTATTTTTTTTAATTGAAGTTTTAACTGGCTGACAAAAAAAACACTATTCAACCTGCATAATTTCCTTCAAAAAGTCATAACATATTTCACAGGAGGGGAAAAAACAGCTTGACGGATTACTACTTGAGTTCTTTTTGTTTTCTTTGTCTGTGAGCTATTTTCCCCTTTTTCCCAGTGACATCTTTTGATTATGCTTGAGGAAGTACCCATTAATGTATCATCATGAAGTTTAAGGATATAACAGCTGCAGAACTGACATTCTACCAATTTCAGTACTCTGATTTGGTTCTTTAAGTGGGGATGGGGACACAAAGGGGATCAAGATATGCCTTCTAAAGAAAACTGAAAGTCAAAAGTTATTCAAATAGGATATTTTCCCAATTATTGTACAGAAAAAATGATTAGATTCGTTCAATACCAATTACAACCATAGTCATAGCCCAGTTATATGCTGAAATTAAAGTAATGTGTAAAAAAATCTGCAGTCAATATTATTAAAAAGTAGAAGCGTTCAGGAATAACAGCAAGTCAGCCATGAAGCAGAAGACCACATGAATTCACAGAGCGGTGTCAATGACTGCTAAGGTGCATGGTGTGTAAAAGTTGTCAACGCCCTGCTGATTCCATAGCTAAAGATATCTGAACTTCTACTGACATTAATGTAAACACTAAAACTGTGCTGTGGGGGCGTCATGGTATCTGTTTCCATTGTCGAGCAGCTGCAGGCAAGCCTCACCTCACCAAGTCCAATGCCAAGCATCAGCGGGTCACGTCTCTTGACCCACCAGTCTCTTCAATGGCAATTTGCAACCCAAATTTTCAAAAAATTTCAACAACACATTTTTATTTAATAAAAATGATGCAGTGTAGATCTTGGACGGAACAAAGCAAAAAAAAAAAAAAAAAAAAAAAAAACACAGACAGAACCGAAATGACACATTTTACACTCCATTCTATCATAACTGGTAAATTTTTGCTAGTTTTCCAGAGATCTAATTATCATGTGTGAAAGCTAATTAGTTATTGTAAGAAAAAAAAAAAGATAAATTATTTGAAATATTGAGAAATCATATAAATATACTCATTTTTACAGTAAAACAGTGAAATAAAATGTATGGATGCGTGCCTCCTAACGACTTTGTAATAAACTTGAGTACATAAACAATTTACCACCATTTTTTAGACACACATTCGCAACTCACCGAAAAACTTTTATAGGTCCTGACCTTTCAGCTGAGAACCATTGGTGTGAAGGACCTCGACACTGGACTATGAAGCACAGGAATGATGTTCTGTGGAGTGACGGATCAAGCATCTCTGTTTGGCAGTCATTTGGAAAAACAATCCGTGCCTGACTGCATTGTGCCACCTGGGAAGTTTGATGCAGGAGGGATCATGGTATGGGGCTGTTTTTCAGGGTTTGGGCTAGACCCCTTATTATCAGTATTCTATTCCACCATGACTGTGCTCCAGTGCACAAAGCAAGAACTATAAAGACATGGTTTGATGGGCTTAGTGTGGAAGAACTTGACTGGCTCACACAGAGCCCTGACCTCAACCCCATTGAGCACCTTTGAGATGAATTAGGATGGAGATTGCAAGCCAGGCCTTCTCATCCAACATGAGCGCCTGCCATATAAATGTTCCACAGAATGAATGGCCATGAATTCAACAATATCACTCCAAAATCTTCTGAAAAGCCTTCCATGAAAGGTGGAAGCTGCTTTAGTTGTAAAAGGGGGGCCGACTCCATATTAAAGTACATGTATTAGAATGCAATGTCATTACAGTCCCTATGCAATAGATATATGAAACAATCTTATGTGTCAGGTTAGGAAAGGCCTATTTTCAAGTGTGCATTGATGTGCACAACATAATATGCTTTAATCTACCCCACATATCCTGGAGATTTGGCACTTTTATTTTTTGGGTCATGGGCTGAAAAGTTTGGGCCTTGAGTTTTTTAATTCTAATCATAGTAACCTCATATAAACTGCAAGGGCAAATTCAGCCCCCCATTTGAATTCATTTATATGTCCTGAATCAAAATTGATATTTTTACTTTGACAATTCACTATCTGTCTAAAGAAGGATACTGAAATGTCTTGTTACTCCAGTAAGTGTAGCGGTGTTTTCCCAGGCTCCACAGTACAACAAACACCATATTTCTGACCAACATCCTCCCAGAAGAGAACTCTTCAAACGCTGCATGTCTTTGACAGCTTCTTATGGACGCGGCGCACCATCAAAAACACTCAATTAATTCAGCTACACATGTATCTCCATAAACTCAGACAAGTCGGCGCTCATCAGCTGTCAGACATCCTCAGATGTGACAGGACGCTCTGCAAAGCAAAAACAACCTTGAGAAAAAAACCCTAACACTGTTATTGTGGGGATGAAAAACAGAGCGGAGCTGAGCGTCTGAGGGTGATGCATGTGAAGACCCATTAGCGAGCGTTTAAAAACAGGTTTAGACAGATAACAAGCCATTAAGGCCACCAGCAGAAAATAAACCAACAAAACACAAATGGACCAAAGCATTCAATTATCATAAACGCAGAGTGTTGCACGTTTTGTATACATGCTTTCCAAAGACCCAGACACTCGCAGTCAAACATACTCACACATTTTTAGAGTAGCATCCAGCCATGAATGCAACAACACAACAAATAAAAGGGGTTGCTGTCCACAACAATTTGTCACCTCATTGATTCCCCCTTAAAGGCACTATAGAGCACCTCTGGGAAAACCACAAGGGGCCTTAATTGAAGTTGACTGGATCACCCTGCTCTTTGGTCATTCCTTCAATGTCTGAGCCCCCTATCAGTGAAAATGAAAGACCTCTACCCTCTTCACTAAACCCTCCCTTCCCTGATCCACGAGCTCAGTGAGCACATAACAAATACAGCCAATCGTGTGGGGTCATTCTCATCTCTCTCTCTCTCCCCACATCCCCATGCCTGCACTTCACAGTTAATTCCCCTAACCAATGGAGAATGAATTGTGTGTGTACAGCAGGGCTGTTGTTGGGAATTTACGACACTTGGGGCTCTGCCAAGAGGCAGTTTTCGGGACGAGGGGCGTACATCTCCATGGAGAATTGCATTTCCATTCAAACACTGGCAGTCTCTTGTACTCTGATGTAAACACGAGTCTAAATGAAGCTGAACAATTTGGGCATTACTCGAGCTTTGGCTGTTGTGCATTTTTAGAGGGAAAAAGTGCTAAATCCAACACCAATCAGAGTGTTGCATGCCTATTGTTTAACTCCCATGTTGCAGTGAAAGGGCTAAAGGTGAGAGGAATGTTCTCATAACTAACAAACTTACTACAGACAGCTATTCATTGATATTAACACTGGCAAAGTATGACTTGGCAAGCTTCACACATTTTGCTTTTTGAGGCTTTTCACTCTCAATTTCTCAGCCAAGTCAAGTGTCAGGCCAAGCTAGCACTCCAACTTCCATCTGGCCACTAATGCTCGACTGCTTACAAAGCACACAGCTGCCTCCTTTTAGATGCCTTCCGGATTCGGATAATAAGCCAATCTTCAATGCAAAGTATATTCCTAAGAAAAGCTGAGGAGGCACTCTACATTTGTTTGAAGCTAGAGGACAATTTTCAGTCTTTATCATCCTTATTCTGAGGCCCATAGAGCTGCCACTGACCACTGTGGCAAACAGACTTCATAAGCCCTTTGTGTTTAGCATTTTGTCCGTCCTTCCCAAAAAAAGTACCTCAAATAAACCCAACTTAATTTACATAGCACCTTTCATAACAACATCTGATGAATTCCCTCATTGATTCTTACAAATCTCATTAACCTTAAAAGTTGTCCTTTATCCCTAGAAATTCAAGGTTAGAATTCCCTGATATGTTCCATAATAAATACGAGTCATGTCTGTCTTTTGGAAATGTAAGACTGATCAGATTTTACATGAATGCAGAATTGATTAGAGCAGGGGTTCTCAACGTTGGGGTTGGGACCCCATTTGGGGTTGCGAGACAGATGCCTTAAAAAACTAAGAACATGTTTTAGATGACACTATTGCTACTTACATCAATTTTGTCAAATTTTAACCCGTTTTCATCACTTTTCCCCACCAATTTTATCAATTTTAACACATTTTGCATCTTAAAACCCATTTTTGTCAACTTTAAACCCTTTCCACCATTTATTTCTGCCTGTTTTTGCCACTTCTAAACCAAATCTTGCCACTCTCTGCCTATTGCTGGCTCTTTTGACATATTACTGCCACTATTAACCCCTTTTACCACTTTTCAAGCCACATTTCCCAATTTAATATACCCATTTATGCCAGTTTCTGACTTTTTCTGCCTCAGCTAACCCTTTTTTGCCAGTTTTGCCCAAATCTTTTTTTTTCAATAAACAGAGTCTGGGCCATGCCAATGATGAGTAGTGCCGAATGCCATATTTTAGCTACATCTGTCCTTGTTTGTCTGAAAACGGACATGCAGAAAGGTGTTAATAAAATACTCATTTTTCAACTTTTTAAAAAACTTTCACTGCTTCAGATCTCTTCAACAACTTCAACCCTGACTACTGAATTTTTTTTTTTTTTTTAATTTAATGTTACACCCTTTTTATGCCACTTATTGTACACTATGCCTATGACTTGGATTCGTCCATCCTAAACAGATGGGTCCATCCGGGAGTAAAACACGCCAGTTTTACCCTCCTTTTCTCACGCCTCCTCCTCTACCAAATCTAATGCGAGTGAATGCATTTGTTCATGTTAGGTTTATTTTATGTACAGGCATAAAGAATCAGAGGATATTTGTAGGATATGAACCACGAACACGCGCATTTCCACCTCTAACCAAAATGTGACCAAAAATATGCCAATTACGTGCAGATATAAATGTACTGCATCTTTGAGGTGATATATTCTTACCTATTGATCGAAAGGACCCGTGCATCCTCATGCTTGTAAATCCACTTGCTATGAAATGAGGGCAAAGTTGAAATCGTCCAAATGTCCCTCTTTTTTAGTCCCAGGCTGCAGAATCCACAGGTAGCATATCCTAATGTAAACACTTCACTTACGGCATGTCCGCTTGTAAACATACATGCAGATTCGCACCCGATCACACACGTAGGAGCCCACAAACTTTTCCTTACATATCTAGTCCACTCTCAGACATCCATATCTAGTGGCATGAATCAGTTCATTTAATTCTGATAATGTTTAGCGGGTGAAATAGCGCTCTGAACACTCTGAGTGCATGGAAGGAAAACCTTGTCTGCGCTGCTGAAAGGGTTTAAATGGTGTGCTGCACTATCCACTGGATCACTGTTTAATGGTGAAATTTAGATCCCTGGTGATCGACTGACTGCAAAAAAATGGGTGCTATAAGTTGTTTTGGTGCCCTAGACACGCAGTCATAAAATGTGTTTTTAATGGAAGTCTATGTGTCCGATTTCGGACAAACAAGGCTGGATGGAGCTATTTCGTGTCATGGGTGTTCTATGGGTGACACGATTTTCATTTATTATTATTATTTTTTTTTTATATGAAGAAAAATAATAACTTTGGCCAAATTTGATGCCTCAATCTATAAAAATGTGACTATTAACTAAAAAAAACGATGATAAAAATGATGAATGTCCTCAAAACGGACATAGTAGGGACCGAGGGTTAAGAAAAGAAAATCGAGCACATGTTCTAATCAAGGTTGCACACTGACAACGAAATTTCATTTGGTGTCAGACCATCATTTTTTTTCGGATCAGACTCAATTTATGCAAAATTTAGCATCAGTTCAAGTCATTTCAATGGGTGAATGATGAATCAAAACAGTGCCTGCTGCTTCCTCCTTGCTTGCTCACCCCCACCAGACCCCTCCTCCCTCTCTCTGTTCCTCTCTCTCGCCCTGAAACCTCACTTTAAACACCAAAGTTTGCTCATTTATTATGTGGATATAAACCATGGAAATATAACAGATAGATGGGTGATTTATGATTCAGATCAGCACCTTTATGCTCTCTCGCTCACTCACCCCCGTCCAAGACCTCCCTCTCTCCCATTCCTGAAACCTAACTAAAAACACCGTAGTTTGCAGGTGTGTAATGTGGATATCAACCATGGAAATATAACAGATAAAGGCATACATTTGTAGCCTCCTCACAGCTTATAACAGAGACAGAATTAAAAAAGTTGCTCTCAGTGTCTCCAACGTGGCTCAGTGCTATGACGCATGAATGGGTGCTGAATGAAGCTCTCTGTCAGGATGGATCCAGTGGGATTTTAAAGGAGTGACAGAGACGCAGGCTCGCAGTACGAAACTATTTGCCACTTTCTATGGATTTTTGCAGTGAAGGCAAATAAAAACGCATCAGACCCAGTGTGCAATGTCCGAGTGCGTGACATTTTCTCGGATTACGGATCCGAAAAAAGATGCATCCGAAAATAAAGGACCCAATGTGTAAAGACCTTTAACCTCAGCAGTTGGAAGAGACAGGCCAACCCCAAGCTACCACTGAAGTTACATAATGCTGGAAGCACAACCGGGCTCTCTGTGGAAAATGGATGGGCTTCGTTCCTTTTAGTTGTTGTAGACTGATTTTGAAATTACTTCAACTTCTAGTTGAAAAAGTAAAATAGTTCTTGATTTTTTTTAGGTAAATGAGATGTTTTCCTTCAGAAGAACCCACACAAATTGAAAGAGCTCAGACTCATTGGCTTTTGAAATTCAAGCACTGTTATCTCCAAGGAACCAAAGTTATAGACATTCAGAACTCCTAGCATAATCTTGTTAGAATGATAGCATCCAAAGACAAAAAAAAAACTGGTGTAGGATAAGAGCTGGCAGAGACAGAAACAGAGCTTAAGGCACACTGAATGTGAACTTTAAAATTTGTGGGTTGCCAAAAAATCCCAACTCTGATTTCTTTTCTGTTGAATCTTTTTGGAACACATTATTTAAACATTCCGGCAAAACTGCAGCCTAAAAAATAACATGTCAAATACTTGTGATCAAGCTACCCAGTGTTCTGAAAAAGCATTAATGCTGCTTTAACAGCAGCTTTGGCTCTAAGCTATCCTGCTCTGAACAGTTGCTTTACAATCAGCACAAGCTTGTTGTGACAAGTGTGCTGAAAGCTACAAAATACGGCCTAACATCAGTTATTTAGCTTTAAAATCGTGCATATAATGGGTGGAACTCAAACTCCATTTGACTGTAACTGACAGTGCCTACGCTATAAATAAATCAATAAAAATCTAACAAAAGCTGATGGATGCAGACAGTATTTGTGGCTTATTTAGATAAACACATATTAGCTATATTTTAAAGCAGAATAAAAGGACAAATACTAAAAATTAAACCACGTCCCCTCGAGGTGAAAGCACATTCTGAAAGTGTATTTCACATTGCTGACAATTATCCCCTTTACATACCCTTAAAGCGGATAATGACTTCCACCTGAATTCACCTCATTACACCACCATATGCAAAGAGCGACCTGAATATCTTTGTGTGCTCGCTGCATAATTTCTAAGCCTTACAAAAAAGGCGACAGCAGCGCAAATGGTGAGCAACAAGTACATTTTTGTGTGCATCTCTTTCAGACACAGGATCACAGCAGACAACAACCTGCAGTCTTGTAGCCGATGTGTCACTCAGATGTGTCACTTTCCTGCAGAAAAAAAAAACAAAGCTACATGATGCTGGAGAAGTTTTGTCATTTCGCTCTTGTGGGCATTTTGGGTGAGCACCCCACCTTGTCTCTCTGGGCTCTTCTATGCTCTATAGTCAATCAATCTACAGCACGCTGCTGGCATCTTACTGCCCTTGAGTCATGACACTGAACGGGGACATGGATAAGAGCCAGATCCTTTAGTCTGTTTTCAGAGAACAGAGGACAGGAAAAGACAAGAACAGAGTGAAAATGTAGCTCCAGAGGAGAGGCCAGAAATAGACACCAGCCAGGTAAGAAGTTATCACAGTTTGTTATTCAGTTCTAATCAGCCCTTTTTACATAGAAGCAGAACTTCAGTGTTTTACCTCACACTAAATTTACACCAAGATGCTAACAAGCTTAGAAATTCATCATCAGCAGACCACGCTTTACACCTGCCGTCAAATTAAAACTCAAGCATGTGGAGTCAAAATGATGATTTTACAGAGACAGAGCCACGCCTATCCCTAACCATAAATATCAAACATGTCTGATATTTCCAAATCGCCATCAGGCGGCCTCTGACAGAATACCCAGGACGGCCAATGAGAGCGAGCAGACCTGGAAGCACCATCAACCAGATGTTGCATACTTTTAAACATGGCAGCATACATAAACACCACTGCGCCCTGAGCCAAGATGAATATGGAAAAAAGACTACCAGCTTGTGGAGTTATTGCAACAACACTTTATGCCTTTATGATATCCCAAGAAAAACAAGTTATAGCTAACAGTCATGTGACAACACAGAGGCACTGAAAAGCTTAGAGTAGTGGCAACTACCACTGGATTTATTCCCCATACTTTCATAGACATTGTTTGTCTTTGCTTTATCCACTTGTTTTTCTATCAGGCAGACTAAGCAGAAATGCCCATCATTTCCTGTCAGGACTGAGTGGTTGGAAAAAGTCTTGACTTGACCTGAAAAATGTTCTTATGGTAATGATCTTCCACATTTGTTACAAAGATTTAGATTTCAAGATCTTGAGTAAAGCCAGCCAAAGATTCAGTAGAGTTATGGCAAATGACTCTTTACTCGACACTCTTATTTTTCCCATGAACCCCTTCTATTTTATTCTCATCCTCTGCTGTAAAAGAAATTGTTAATCAATAACACATAATTGCCAGCACCATCCCCAAACCACATTCTCTGTGGTTCCAGTACACTTGCAGCTGTGGTGCAGAACTAACTGCCCCTTTTGATGGAAGTAATACAATTATTCGCCACTCTAATTGAATTAGTGTCACAAAGAGTCAAAGTGCAACGATGCTGCACGCATCTCCAGCAGCCAGCCAGGTACACCTCGCCGGAAAAAATATAAAAAGAAGAGACAGCATAAATGTCCCAAAGTATCAATTAACCCCCAGCTAATAAAAGCTGAGCGCACAGAACTAAATCAGTCATTCATCATGACGTGCCAAGGGGCCACAAGCTGGAGCATATGTAAGTACAACAGTGCCAGCGTGGGACCGAGCGACCAGGAGGCTCCTCATCAGTCACTCGGCTCTGACACTAATCTGGCATCTGCTACTCTACGGCTGCTTTTTAAATTAGCGCGCACCCAGGGGAGTGCTCTGCCTGTCAACATCAAATCATGACACAACATTCTGCAACAGACTCAGCAGGAAGTGCGAACAAATTACCTCGGAAATGAACGTCAGGGGGTGGCGCTGGCTTAAATTGTCTTCATTTCAGCGGCAACATTTTGAAACTCGATGATGAAAGACATTTGCAGAAACTTTAAGAAACATGAAGGATGTTCTGCTAGTTTCATATTTTTTTTATGTATTAGAGCCTTTCTTCAACTAATGTTTATTTATGCAGTTCAGTGACATGCCTCATTATGTTACCAGATGTCATGTTTTATGTTTTACTCGTCATTTACCTCTTCTTTACTTCTGTCTTTTTTCTGTTTTCTGGTTTGTTCTGCAAAGTGTTGCATGAACATTCATCTGGTAAACCGCCCAAACAAAGTGTTTGAGAAGGGCGGGACTTTTAAATACATTTTTGGAAGGTGATTGGATGACTGTTCCGTCTGTCACATTCATTACAGGCCAATCAGGGCGACAAGACAAAATGAGGTAGTAGGCATGTGCAGTTCTGGTAGTAACTCTCATTCCTTGACCCTAATCTGACCTCATCAATTCATCCCTCCACCCTTACCCCCTATTTGTTGACCCTTAGAGTCATGCCAGTATTAATCACCCAAATCCATTTATTTTATTGTCGTAGTAATTGTTAGTGAAATGAGCTTTAGACTGAGTGCATGGTGGCTGCATAACAGCTGCATCATGGCTTCATATTCATTTCACCTTGCATGTTAATGAGTTAGGACTTTCAGACTGCGAGTGTGAGCACCAAGTCTCACATGCATGATAGGCAGGGTGGAAGTAACTAATTAGTTTTACTCAATTACTGTAATTGAGTTGCTCTTTTGTGTACTTTTACTTTTTAAGTAGTTTTAAATTTGTTTTCTTTTAGTTAAGTATATTTTGGGGTAAGTATTGCACTTAGTTTAGCTTTCACAACACATGCCAGTCAGCAGCACATAGCAAGAGATCGATCGTACATTTCATCCAAAAACAGCTGCTGTATTCTAATTGTACTTAATACTTATTTTGAGTTGAGCACTTAACTACAAAATTATCTATCTTTGCATTTTCCTCAATTACCAAGCAATTAGACTCATGATAGTATTTATGCTTAATGTTGTAATCAAAATCACAATATTGCGCTGTTTAATTGCAACTGCAAATTATTTTCAAATTGTGCATTCACTTTTATTTGAGTAAATTTATAGGCCAGTACTTCTACTTGTACTTGTATAAATTTTAATTCTGCTGTACTTTTACTTGAGTTAAATATTCTTGTACTTTTTCCACCTTTGCTGAAAGGCATGTTTCAAGAATCTTGAGAATAGAGGGCTCGCCTATTGACCCGTGAGGTGAGTGTGTCTCACAGCATAAATAGGCAGGAAAATGAGAGCAGTGGCGCTTTTATGGGGAGAAACTTACCTCATTTGGGCATAATGCTTTTATTCTGAAAATCATCTGGCTCAGCTGTACAATGGATCAACTTGTCAGGTGATTATTGAGGTAAAACTGAATGAAAGATGGGGCTGTGACAGCAGAGAGGCACAGTCAACATGTGCTGACCAAATTATGACTTTTCTTCAAAAAAAAAAAAAAAAAAAAGAAAAAAAATGGTGGCATGCAGCCTCATCATGGATCCTTGGCCCCTTCCAGAGGCAACGGTAGGGTTGCTAGAACAGCCAGAGTAATTGCAAAGCCAAGCTCCACTGGTGCTGTCTTGTTCATGACATTCCCCGGCTATAACTGTGACTAACTACATGACTGTCAGAGATCTCACTAACACCTACCCCAAGTCCTCACACCACTAGAAATGCCCCTCTTCTGCTCCTGGTAACAAGCTGAAGTCAAAGAGCTTGTTGTGTCACACTCAACTTTCTACAGGTTCAGAAGGAGTTCACAGTTGTAGAAACAGGAAAAAAGGCTTCCAGAGTAACACCTGTGGATTTCCAAGGGCTAGATGTGCCATAAATAAAACAGGAATCTGATGCAAAGCGACACAAAGACCAGAGTTGTTTAATCGTCTGCGGCGAAGCTCGGTGACTGACACTGGATTTCACTCTGTTCCCATTCACTCCCCGTTTCCTTGTTTGAGTGGCAGCCTATTAAAATGATACAGAAGTCACTGTCTGGAAGTCTATTAAAATGATAGGAAGTTAGCGTCATGAAGCCGGCTTAAGCCTCTTACGTTATGACAGAGAGAAGAGTTTGTGAAGTGTCGGCTTCTCTGAGAACGTATTTTATTACATGATTATCACACCATTCAAACAACTTCATAAAGAGTCTCAAACTGCTCTAAAGATAGGCATTCCCAAACCACTGATTGTTTTACTTCACATCAGTTGTTTTTGTCTGCAAAAGAAATGAAGTCTCTGTGAAGCTGACTTCTTTTGTTGCAGGCTGTGCCAGAGCAGCAGAAACCAATGACAGAGCCTCAATTAGCTCTGTTAAATGTAGGGAGGCATTTGACTGAAGCAGTCAGCATGTGTGCACATGTGTAAGCTTATACATAGCAAGCTCTGTCAGACACCATGCTGTGCTAGCTTAACGTACACTGTCATTTAGGTTCCCAGTATGACAGACGTCTCGCTGGGCTCAGAAACAGGCCCCTCCCTGTCTGTCAGTCTGCAGAGATGTTCAGTCCACACTGAGCTTCCTCATAATTGGCTTTTCCATTCAGCTTGTCAAATGTTTAAGGCACTTATTAGACGTGCAGCTAACTCTGCAGAATGATTGGCGTTCAAGGTGATCATCTGTTACTTTGACAATGCATTTCTACTCTAAAGATTTATTCTAATAGAATTCTGGACAAAGCAATCATCAGCATATATGTCTTCCCTCCTCCTTTTACTTGGCAGATATTCAATGTGCTATTTTCATGTGCCTGCTCCTGAACATTTTCAAAAATGCAGGAACTCTCCTTGAAATCCTCCTGAGTTTGTTGTTCACACATTCACCTCACAGTGGGAGACTCCTCTGTGGGATGGGTCGTCTGAGGCTGACTACTCATAAAAGTATGGGATAAGCACAGTTTCAGTCACTTTTAACAGTATTATTCTCCAAAATCACTACACACCAGCCTTCAAGCTTGTTGAAGCCCAATTAAAAACCTAAAAATCTTCAAAGGCCCACCAAATCCTTCATACAACCATAACATAAGGGTCTGAATATTTAATCCTATTCAGATTTTTTTTTAATTCTTTTGCATTATTTTTTAAAATTAAGATCATTCTGATCATATACAGTAAATAGTGATTATTTTTTTTGGGGGGGGGGGGGGATATAAGCCTTTAAATGCCTATTTAACTACAAAACCCCTGAATTTTGTAACTTAAGAAAAAAATATATATATATGTTTGAAGTACAATGCAATCGGACTTCCTTGAATGGGACTGTCATAGCCTTGATTATGCAAATAATGAACCACAACTTTTTATGAATTGCTATATATTCAAAGGCACCACTTTTTTGCATTTACCTTTTAATCAAGATCAAACCTGATCATAAATATCACATATTGATGACTTTCTAGGAATTTAACTCCTTTAATGCCAGTTTGACTAGTTAAAACAAACAAACTAATTTTTATAATATTTTAAATGTGAGAAAATATTTTCTCTACACATTGGACCTCCTTGAAAGGGATTATCACAGCCTTAAATATGTAAATAATAAGCAAACACTTTGATTTTTATGCATTTTTTAATAAAATTTCAAGATTTTAATAAATTGTTACACTAAGGGTGCAAATAGCAAAGATGTTATGTTTCATTGCTATTTAGTGCAATAGCAATAAGAAAACAACACTTTCTTGAATCAATTTAAAAATCAAGCATAGACCTGATTTTTTTAGGGAATTTAACCCTTTCAACGCCAGGTTAAGTACAAAAAAAACAAAAAAAAAAACAAAAAAAAAAACAAAACAAACAAACAAAAAAAACCCTGATTTTTTAATATTTATTTTGAGATTGGATTTCATTGTAGAGGATTATCACAGCTTTTAATATGTTAGAAATGAGCAACAACTTTGCGTTTTATGCTTTTATTTAAATACAATTTCAGATTTTAATAAAATGGTACACTCAGTGTACCATTTTAATGGCTTAAAATTGGTGCCAAACATAAATAGAAAAAAAAATAAAAATAACAATAAAATAAACACAAGTCCTAAAAAAAAAAAAAAAACCACTTCATTGCATTAATTTTTAAAATCATGATCGGACCTGATCTTCAATATAAAATCTAAAATATTTTTTAGTAATTAGACACTTTAAATGCTTGTTTAAGTACAAAACCCTGACACACACACACACACACACACCCCCACACACACACACACACAAAGTGGATACATGCAAATTGATTTCCCTTGAATTGGATAGTCACAGGCCTGAAAATGTAAAAAATGAGCAACAACTGGTTCAGAGGATGCTTTCACTGGTAGTGGTGGTGGGGTAAACTGGCATGCACACACTTGTCTGATAAAACGCTAATCCATCCTAAACAGCATTAAGGATCGCCTGCTAAACCAGGAGAACGATGCTGCTGTCTCTCAAACTGACAGGTGCTTATTTCCTTGTGAGGCAGGAAAGTGAATTCTGATCTTAACTACTAGATGGAGACGTGTTCTAAATGCAAAGAGCTAACAGCAGCACTTAAGTATTGTGCTTGTTATCAGATAATTCTCAATGGCTCTTAATGGGAGGTGTAAACAGCCTCTTTGTATCCAGATGTTTATTTATTTATTTTTTTTCAAATTCATACAATTTGGAGATGGTTTGTCACAAAATAAAGGTACAGCCTACAACTAAAGGAGACTACAGAGAGGAGTAGTCCTGTTTTTGCCTTCACAGCAGCCTAAATCCTCATTGGATTTCTGTCATGCTGCAGCCTGAGCCATGTCTACCAAGAAATTGAACTGTACCTCAAGAAAGAAAGCCTACAGTTTTTTTTTGTGAGTGCTAAAGAAGGTGGAAACTCACTACACCTTCTGTTTTTGAAAACTCCCCCAACTTATCTGCTCTGAGTACAATAGTGATGCGGTACAATGTTATTTTTATCTTGGAAAATGTTAACACCAGAGAAGGAAAACTGCTTGCACTGCAGAGTGAGTTTTGTCCTTTAAATGAGCTAAATATGCCAGGTTTTTACACAGTCGTGCCGAGCTGTTGCCACACAGTTGCTGCCAGCAGCATCACAGATAGCACCGTGTGAACAGCTGGCGACACGGATTGTAGGAAGGAAGTTGTCTTTTTTGTTTCTTCCGGAAACTCATCCAGATGCAGAAAAAAGGGCGAAAGATGCCTCATTAGGCAGTTTCTCAACACTCAGTGCTCCATGTTTTGCGCCCACTTCCAATATGTCGTATCATAGAGAGGCCAAACATGTAAATATAATGTATACTATCAACTATTAGAGCTGTGATTGTGATAATAAAAATGATAACCATTACATATGGCAGAAAGCAACATACATAAGGTACAGGGTTGTGAGAAAGTAGATGCTTTCATTTATTAATTTCTATGGTTCTGATTTGACTCAGACCATGCCAACATCTAATGATTCTCCAAAATTCGTCATTCATCCAAATTCACTTTTCACCAGCAGCCAGTTTGAGTGCAGCACATCTAGTAGTGGCCCTCCTTGGTCCTGGCTTGTCAGTTCCACTGCTAACATTAGCTAGCTTGCAGCATTTCCAGTGTAGGGTGGTCTCTATGGCACTAATGCACTGCCTACAATATGTAAGGTCTGCAATTAGAAAGTGAAGCACAAATAACAAAATCTGTCTTCTGCTTCATTTTCTAAGTCCTGCAGCCCTACAGCAATGTCACCTAGGAGGGATTTGTGATTGCATTGTTTTAAGTTAGCTGGCTTAAGCCCACACATTTTAGTCATATTTAAGCATTCAGCAAGTCATGTTCTTTTCTCTTTTTTTTTTTTTTTTGGAATGGGGGTAGACTTTTTGGGGGGACTTTTTTTTTCCTTTTCTTTGGACAAGGCAGCTGAAGAGACAGAAATATGGGGCTGGGCTCAGCCTTATAGATCGAGTAACAAGCTCGGGCATCTGGAGGAAGCTTGAAGAGGAGCCACCTTGGCCTGAAAGGAGCCAGTCAAGGTGGTTCAGGCATCTGACTAGGAGGCCTTCTGGTTGCAACTCTGTGGAGGTATTCCAGGCAAGTCCAACTGGGAGGGGACCTCAGGGTAGACTTAGGAATCGTATATCTCATCAGGTCAGGGAACTCCGGGTTTGTCCGGGCTGACTTGCCTCACCTGCTGCCACGACAAAGTGGCCCAGCATGAGCAGAAGCAAATGGATGGGATTTTAACTGGCCATAGATACCAAGGTTCTGATTTTAACAGCCAAAACTTGGATCTTCTTTGTTTTTAAATTACATTTCAACGAATCATAATGACATTTTATTTCCTTTGCCTAACAGTCACTGAGCTTTGTGCAGCATTGTAAGCTCAAGGGACAGCAAGGTCTTTGGTCTCTGGCGCTGTTATTTTGAGGGTCACAGGCTGTAAAGTTTGGGAATCCCTGACTTGACTGACCTGACCTTAAAACGCATCTTTGCGTTACCTTATAATGCCACATTTATTAAGAAAGCAAGATTTTATCCTGCAGGTTTTAGCGCAGATTTCACCATTGAAAAACTATTCTTAACTAGCTGGACCTGAGAGAGGGTTTCGGGGACTAGCCACGGCTGCCTGGGTGAAGGAGGATGCTAGGATATACCCTAAGATTATAAAGTTTGGGGTTTTGAAAAATGTGGAACCAGTTCCTTGCAAAGCGGGGTTTGAACTACATCCCTACTCTAGTGCAAACTAGACTGGAGTAGATCCTGAAATAAGTACGCCTATGTAACAAATCAATGCATTGCAAACTGTGAACTGTATCCAAATGAGTATCTCTGATTCAAACTGTTCCACAGCTAAATGTACACTCTAAAATGGGTCCCATTTTTCACTCATTCTTGATTGCATATATCACGTCTCATTGTCTCTTTCTCAGTCAGTTGCTGCTAGGAGAGAGAGAAACACAAAGCCAAAGCTACACTTGCCTGACTGAGACAGAAAAAGAAGAAAAAACTGTTTACAGCAACTGTTGGAAAAAAGGCAGAATGAAGGTTAAGGCTATTTTGTTATTTATAGCCACTATCCTCGTCTCGCTCTTACGAAGTATAGACATGGGATTCATATAGAATTTTGAGGTTGCAAGGTCTTATACTGATGCATAGTTAAAGTTTCTAAGATATGAAATCACAGCTTCAAGGTAGAGAGTTTTTTCAGTGTTGGAGATCATCCAATAAATCTAATAACCCCAACAAGGCTAGAGCAGCCTTATGAGAGTCTGTCGGCCTGCTCAGCCCTGCTGGCAGAGTCTCAATCAGGTGTGCAGGCGTCTCTCCTTCGGGTGTAGCTTATGTGATGACGACTGTGAAACAGCCTGTGCACACGTTCATGCGTGCATGAAAACAGTCACAGTAAAACTGATATGGACACAGAACACGCACACATTAAAGAGTATTATCTCCTTCATCCTTCTGACACATAAACTACATGACATTCTAATAACAACACCGGCTTCTGCAACGTCTACATCATGAACTGCAATTTCCTCCTCAAGAAAAGGTGACTCAGACAGCTTTCAAAACAAACTATTATGTGCAGACTCACATCCAGCATCAATCTGCATGGCAGAGAAAGACTTCATATTGGTCAAACTGAACACTTTGCAATTACATTTCATTTTCTCTCACTGTGATGCTTTTAAGATATTACAATTACACAATGCTGGCTTTTTCCACACTAGACACGGTATTAAAATAGCAGATTTGTGTGCGAAGAGGCTTTAGATACTCTGAGCTCCATGAGCATCAGTGGAGAGTTTGAACGAGAAGTGGAGAACTCTTCTAGTTTCAACTACAGAGGATTCTCCAGATCAAATGTATGCCAGAAATAAAAACGGGCAGACATTTATAGGTGGCAGCTGGGCCATTAAACTAGATCTTTGGGTGCACTCCCTTACCAACGGGAACAATTTTCTGGAGTGGGGTTAACAAATAGCTCCCCTCAAAAAGTAGCATCTTGAGGACTTAATGACCCTGGCAAGACAGAAATTTCTTGATGGTCTACCTGAGCCTCTTTTAAGTCAACACACAGCTGGGGGGGAAGGGCGATAGCAGCAAAGCCTTTGGATTTCTAACAAGAATACCCCAGTGAGGGGCATCTTTATATTGCTTCAATCAAGTCAGAGCCTTCCTGATCTTGAATCATTAATATTAGATCGTTTTGATTTTTACAATTCAGGATTGGGCCGCCTTAGACAGAATACACAAACTAGCCAGTGAGAGAGGTCAGACCCCTAATACAGCAGTGACTACAAACGCAACTGTGCTCTAAGCCATTAGAAACACTGAGAAAGATCAGCCTGTGGAATCAAACAGGAATGCAAACCGAATGCATGCTAGTAAAGCCAGCTGAAGACGCCTATTTTCCTCCATATTTGTTATTCACTTAAGTAATTTTGTATCCCACAAGTGTCCCATGTCTGTGAAATTGCAACTGTGACACTGTAAATAATGACTGCAGCTGTGTGGTCTCACAGTCCATCCAAACTGTCTAAACTGTATGTTCAGAGGATTATAATTAGGGGTCAGCAAATTACCAGTTGCCCATAAATTCATGAATGAAAAAGTGCACTACTTCAGCTTTACTGTGAGTTTTTTCCCCCCTCTGTCTCTGTTTTCACTCTCCACAGTCTCACTCAATACCCATCCCACAACGCAATCTGACTGGCTGGACGTGAGAGGTTAAATTCTCTTCCCAAGACTCCCTGATCTGGCCCCAGGCCCGGAACTAAGCCGGGCCAGGATCCCCCATTATACCCTAGGGCCCAGGCTGGGTCAGGCGTCAAAGACGTCCTGTCAGACTTGGCAGCATAACCAGACCCGGCAGTTCTACCCTATTTTTTGAGTTTTGTCCTTTTTTCTTATTTTTTCACTTTTTTTCATACATCAGGACAACATCCCTCAGTGCAGACCCATGAACAAATTACAAGACCAGGTACCCTTTGTGGTCATGTCTTTTGAATCAAGACATCTTTTAAACCTCACTCCAAGTGATTTACTTACTAAACATTATATCACTGGTTTCTTCAAATGTATGTTTTTGAGGTCATGAGGGAGAAAAGCTGATAAAAGGCAGCACAGGGACCAACTATGCACAGATGGAAGAAATCAAGAGAACACTTCAATTGATCAAAGCTTTAATGCAAATCAGTTTTTCTAATGAAGCCGTCTGTTTACAGACTGATGCTCTCAAAACAGCTCAGCACAGTCAGTGCACAGTGATGTCCGTGCGTCTGCTCCTCATCCTCACTGCTCTGAATATCATAAACCATATAGACAATGTCTAAGACATGGTTCTGTGTTGCACTCATGACAGTCTTAACTGAACAGACTAATTTCATTTTAAATAATCATAATTGTAGTTTAAGACATTAACCATAAAAGCCAACTTATTTAAAAAATCAGGCTTCTGGTATTGTAAATTGGGCTTGGGCCTATGAATACACCTAATGGGTCACTTCCTGTTTCCCCGCCGCTTGTGTCGTGTTGCTCCTGGTGTTGATAGAGCTTCTGCTAATTGTTCACTTTACCCCATCATTTCAGCAGTTCTCAAATCCCTGCTGTTATTTGTTTGCTGTATGTCTAGATGTAGCCAGCACAAGTTATCATCATGCACTCTCACTCTTTAGTGCCTCATGCTGAAGTGTTTAGTTTCAAACAACAGCTTAGCTTAGCTTAGCTTGATTCAGCAGTTAACTTCTCTCTATGTAGCTTCCGGTTCTGCCTCCCTCCTCCTGCTCTCTCCTGCTTGGTGTGCTAAATGTTTAGGTTTTCCCACTTTCCATTACTGATGATGTAATACACAATATGGAAAGAAGTATTTGGCCACCTGACCATTGCACCAACAGGGACTGTAAAATATTGTATTCAAATGCATGTACTTTAATATGGAGTTGGTTCCCTTTTGCAGCCTTAACAGCCTCCACTCTTCTTGGAAGACTTTCTACAACATTTTGGAGTGTTTCTGTGGAAATGTATGCTCATTCATTCTGTAGAGCATTCATGAGCTCAGGCACTGATGTTGGACGAGGAGGCCTGGCTTGCAATCTCCACCCCAGTTTATCCCAAAGGTGCTTGATGGGTTTGAGGTCAGGCCACAGAGACACCGAACTCACCAAACCATGTCTTGATAGTCCTTGATTTGTGCACTGGGGCAGAATCATGTTGGAATAGAAAAGGGCCTTCACCAAAGTGTTGCCATAAAGTTGGAAGCACAGCATTGTCCAAAATGGTGTGCTGAAGCATTAAGATTAGCCTTCACTGGAGATAAGGGAGCATAGCCCAAACCCATTATTCAACCTCTATCAAACTTTACAGTTGGCACAATGTCTTCTGTTGTTCCTAAACGCTTCCATTTTACAATAGTATCATCTTAAGCTGACAGACTGTGGAATATCCAAGGGGTGGGGGATTTACAAAACATCTTTTTGCGAAAGTGGCAGCCATCACAACACTTGAAGCAGAACAACCTATTTATATCACAAATGCTTTCAAATTGAGATTGCATGGCTAGGTGTATGTTTTTATACAGTACTGGCATCAGGTCTTATTGAAACACTTGAATTCAATAATTAGCAAGTGTGGCCAAATACTTTTGTCCATATAGTGTATGTGTTAAATGTTCACTTGTACTTCTGGTTAACACTTTCATAAACATTGATGAAGTTGCTTAGTTTTATTGTATGATAGGTTTATGTCCTATCACAGTTTGTAGATCTGACACTTACTTTCTGTGAAAACATGTTTGTAAATGTCTGTTATCACGAACTCCTAATAATCTGTATTGGTATCTGCCCTGAAAAACCAATATTATACCGTTAAAATCACTTCAAACCGTCCTTATGTCGGTGGCCCTTCTTCAAAAGATTGGTTAAGATCTGAAAATGATCTAGCGTGTAGTCAGTCTAACTCAGACACTGATATTAGAGGGAAAAATGTTGACCTGAACCCTCACAGACAGGCCGATATGCATGTGAATGTGTGCAAATAGACAAACAAACACTGCATAAATACACATACTAAACAGCACACTTCCAGCTGCAGGGCTCTCATTTGCTCTCAGCCCATTACAGAATCACAACAGCATTACAGTGAAGAGAGAGTGTAATGTGCTGAATACTAATCTGCAAAGCCCAATCCATTTCTGCGGAGTAAATCCAGGGGATAATAGTGTAAGCCTGGGGGAGATGGGGGGATCAATATCCTCATCAAAAGAGAAGCATTTTGATATTAATGTATGGTTACCACTTCACTTAACTACACATAAAAAAGCAGGAGACTATAACATTATTCTGCCTCCTATAGGAGATGTGATGAAGCCATCAGTGCTAATGCATGGTACCTGATGATGATATGGGAGTGATTATTTACTATCAAAGCAAATGAGCTGCAAGAACAGGTGTGTAGTAACATTTCATAGCAGCTTCCTGAGCAAATGAGCTGCACTTAAAATGTGCTAGCGCTAATAAATCTTTGCCATAAGCATCTTAACAAGCTGCTCAGTTTGGGCGTACCCTTGTCAAGGTTGCCGATGTGGACCTAAAGTGCACGCTGAGAGGGAGCAGCAGAGTCCACTTTTGATTACTGGAGTCGAGGACGGCGTGTCTGACTGTAAAGGACTGGCATTTGGCAGATGTCTAATTTAGGCCATACACATAGAGACATTCCTCAGACAAGAGTAAAGTCAAGAGGCACTGAGGCGTGTCATTGCACAGAAATAATTCATGTGCTAATTACATCGCCAGTGTGTCTCCGGATGATTTCTGTGCAGAGCTCTGCTCTTGTCTTCACTGCTTTGAGCTCAGAGATCCACTCCCGGTCTGACACAGTATGAATGCTTGATAGCAGGCAGACACACAGAGACAGACACTTTCTTATCCTCCTCATCCTCAAAGCTCATCCCTCATTGTCCACCCAAGGCATGCATCAGTGCAAGTGTTGAGCTCAGGATGACCTTGATTGGACTGTTTATCATCCATGTAAATGTAGCGGTCCGACTTTTTCCGTTGTTCTGACTATTTTGATGATGTAAATACTGATTTCAGTATATCCAAATGAGCTTCTATAAAATGAACATCTTTTGCTGGGGGCCCCCGCAGATTTGAGTGGTTCAACCTGTGTGTCGTGACCAATCTCACCAAATATCACTGTGGTAAGACGATCTTTTAATGTGCTCTGCCAAAAAAATGTGAGTTTTCTCAGTTAAAGCATTATGTTTCTACATGATATATTCATTTGAATATCCCAAATTAATATTAACATTTCTGTGACAATGTAGATTTATTGTCTAGTACTGTAGGCTCAGCACAGTGGTATGCTTTGCAAGCTAAAATCCAGTGTTTGGCAGAAACAACACTACAAATAGCTTTGTTAAGAGTGAGGGTGTTCCCAGGCCGCTATTTCCCTATTCCTCAAAACCTGCATTGAAATTGCATTCATCCAGCTATAGTCTAAAGAAAAGAAAATCAACAGTCAAATTCATCACAGGGTTATTGTGTCAGTGGGTATGTGAGTGAGGCTGCTGTGCTGAGAGTGGCTAAAGTTAGCAGCTAGCCTTCGTTCTTCTTTGCTGATTAATAGGGTGCTTAATGTAGATACTCATCACTTTAGCATACAGTATTACACATAGGCTGTGTGAATTACCCACAGACTGTGCGTAATGCAGCATACCTCACTAAAAATGACTAGTACAACAAGAGCTTCTGAACTTACTTTTTACTGTAAGATAAAAAGATACAATATACAAAAAGTACATACGTACTGATATAGCTTTTTTTCAGATTAAAAGGAACTAATAATGTAGTGCCTCAATTGCAAAATGACTCCAATGGAGTACTCTAACAGATTACTTTGTAACATGTTAACCCACTGCTAAGGAACATGCAGACAGGCTTTCATGAGTTCATGCATGCTAATCCAAGACAAACATAACCAATGCCTATTAAGTTAACATTGACAGTGCAGTACTACTTAATAGTTTGCAAAAGTTATGTACTAGAATTGTATTTGGATCCATCTCATTACTGCAGTACAGCGCAGAACAGTGAAATATACAAAGATGGCTTTGATAAAACAGGAAATATTTACAATACAAAATACAAAATAAAAGCCATTTTGTTAAAAATCAAGTGGAGATAGCAACTGCATGCATGTACTTAGCTTATACTGTAAAATGTCCCTCGGGATAACTTTAACGAGGTCAAGCTTACTTAAAGGTAGAGTAACTACTTGCTTCACTCACTAAATTTGACAAGTAGCCTGCATTGCACTGCACTGCTAAAATTGTAGCTTTTATATTGATCTCCGTGGTTAGCTTACAGTTTTTGTTTATTTTTCAAGCTTATAATGAAAAGAATGGTTTAATTAGGCCTAATATGATTCAGTTGTTATCAGAATAAATATTGTTTTTGTGCAAAAATAGAAATTATTCACCTGATTTATCACACAATAAAAGAGACAGTATAAAACTACTACATAAAGGAGTAAGTCTGCCTTGTGGATAAATGAAAATACCTGTTTTTAAATTTTCTGCTTGATTGAGTGTTTTATCACATAAAAATACTCATCATGGATGATGCAGACTTAAGTAGGGAGGATTATTATTAATGCTCCTTTCTTTTGTAATATCCTTTGAGTTTCCTTGCAAGAAGCATGCCTTTGTTATTTTTTGTAAAATTGAATAGAAAAAAAAAGTCAACAATAATTCATTCTGACCAACTAAATTTATGAGGGAGTGAAACAGACAGACTCCAACAGATTTTTCCTAAATAGTTCATGCTATTAATTGTGGAAGAAAATATACTTTTAATCAATTCACTCTGCTGAGATTTTTTTTTTTTTTTTTTTTTTTTTTTGCAGAGATTTACTGCTCCACCGTATGTTAGCAACACTCAGGCCTCAATAAAAGCAGAAATACTTAATCAGCTGTAGCTGAAACACTTACTGCTGTGTTTTATGAGCTGCCAGAAATAATTTAACCATATAATTTGGGAAGCCATCATCATCTGGGTCACTGCCATAACCTTCATTCCCCACAGGACGATAGCTAGATTTGAAAAGTCCAACTAGAGAACCAGTTATACCCTGTGTTTAAAAATTTATGACTGTAAGCGAAGCATTTAGTGCCTCAGACGAAACTGTGTGTTTGCCTTTCAGGAACAACCAGAGCTTGTTTCAACAAAGGTACCTTTTAATTATTTATAGAATTAAGTTAAATACGAGTAAAGAAGAACAGTTTCAAATGATCCTTTATTTAAATTCACTTTCAGTTTGGGGGGCAGTATACTTTCAAAAGAACCCTCAGAGTAGTTGTTTATCACTGAAAAAAATATAAACAGCTTTTGGAGGCTAACAGCTTTGTTTTTAATGCCACTGATGTAGTAACCTGAAAGCATCAGGACTTCCGCTGGCAGACATTCATATTTTGTTCTTTCACTTCTAAAGTCAACCCAATGAGATCAGATTGTTCATTCAAGCCTTTCATACTCTGACACTGGCGAAGTGGCCTGTCTGCCAGGACCAGTTCCTTCAGGTGCAGTGATGTGGACTTGAGATAAATGTATCCTGAATCCGAACCAAATCTTCCCTGCAAATTACCTTAGCTCTCCTCAGACAAGAAAGGGAACCACTGAGCCCTGCAGTTTGGTTTTATGCACACCTTTTTCATAAGCTGGGTTTTGTTGTCAGATTTTTGGTGGTTACTTAACAGAGGTTTGCTACATGTGTTAACTCCCCTGATGTGAGAGAACACGGCACAGCATGCTGAGCAGCATCATTGCATGTTTAAATATGTGCTCCGATGAACAAATCGCTGCAGGACGTTGAAGCTTGACAGAACCCCAGCATCACCTCGCAGAGCTGCTGGGCAAGGTCACCAACACCAGCTCCGGTTTTATGTTCTTGGCTAAAGATGGCATTCCCAGCATCCTGCATTGGTTCCTGGATATCCAGTAGTGTCAGGCTGTCCTTTTATAAAAATCTGTCATCTTATTTCTGCTGATTTTTTGAGGGGCAGTGTGCAATATGTAATAAGTAAAATGCAATATGTATATTGTTTGTTGTTGAGATTAGTGTGTGCTGTTTACATTTTTTCACTGATTCATTTGTGGAGGCAGCTGTGAAGAACTTACAGGACATTAAAGACAACAAGTAACTCTTGACATATATTACATGGCATCATATCATATTTCCATGTATCATAGCTCATATCATACTGTACTATAAGGTAATGTATCATGTTGTATCCTACCATATCAAATTTTACCAAACTGCATTTTCTTCTATTGTATCATATAAATTGTATCACATTGTTAGTGTTGCGCAGAAATTTCCAATTCTGTCCTTTTCAATCCATATCAAGCTCCTTTTTCCATGGTTAGATTTACATCATAATCTATACCTGTAGTTCTTTATTTTCTTTGTAAATAAAAGCATGTCTTTAGCCAAACAGGAAGTTGTTTCACTACATTTTAGACTGGAATTTGGAAATTTGAAAAGGAAGATTCACTGTTATTAACCTTTTTAAATTTTTAAAATTGATATTTAAAATTTAATTGTTGGACATCCCAGATTATAATGAATTTAATCCTAAAATGTTGTACCATATTGTATCATATTGTATTTTATCATATTGTACCATATTGTGTCAAATCATTGCATTCTATTGTTTTATAAATATATGGTAATGAATGCCATTGTATTGTATCATACTGTATGTATTGCATTATTTCGTCCATCCCTCCATCTCGTTTCTACTCCACTAATCCTTTTAGGTGTTGCAGGGGCTGGAGCCTATACCAGCTATCATTGGGTGAGAGGTGGGTTATACTCTGGACTGGTCGCCAGCCAATCACAGGACTATTTCATATTGTATCATTAGAATATACCAGATTGTGTCATATTAAGTCAGCATATCAGATTATATCATAATGTGCTGTATTTCATGGGGTTATATCAAAACTGTATGGTACTGCATTGCAATGAATCAACCAGCATCAATGGATATTTAATTGTATCGCATCATGATGTATCATATCATATCTCATATTGTATCATATAAAACACTATTTTACAATATTGTATCAAATTGTATCAAATCAAATCACATCATGTAGTATTATATTATATCATATTGTATTGTATTGTATGATATGGTATTGTGTCAAATCATGTCATATCATGATATTAAATCAAAATATAAAGTATTGCACTGTTTCCTACCATATCATATTGTGTCTTTTTGTAATGTACTGTATTGTGTTGAATTTTATTATTTAATTGTTGTTATAATGCCAAATAATATACCATACTGTATCATATCATATTTATTATGTCGTATCATACTGTTTCATAATGTGCTGTATTGTAGTATATGGTATTTTATTGTATAATATCATATAGTATGTTATGCTATTGTGTCAAATCAAATCAAACCATACCCTATTTATCAAACGGTATCACATCATATTGTATCCTATCATATCATATTGCATTGTAGCTTGTGTTGTGTTGTGTCATGTCCAGTGGTATCATAATACACTGTATCGTGTTGTATGGTATTGTACAGTACGTCATATTATGGTATAGTATGGTACTGCATTCATACAAACCGGATGATAAAAATAGCCCCTAACTAATTACTTTCCTCCAGGTCAGACAAGCTTTCCTGGTTGTGTTGTCCCTCTAATACATGCATAAAGGAATTTCTACAGAAGCTTCTGTGTGAATTCAACAACAGCACCCAGTGCCTTTTCTCTTCTAAGTTGCTTGTCGCAGTGCCAGCACTATTCTGAGGGGTATTTAAGCAAGTAAAGACAACACATACTTCTTTGTGTCTCACAAAAAGCCTTGCAGCTATGAGTAGGATCACACTGAGGTATCCTCAGCAGTGGAGAACCACAGGCACAAGTGTTTGCACTGAGCCCAACACTCGATAGATAAAACCAAGGTCTGATAGGAGGAGAGGGGCATTCATACAGTGTCGGCATAGCACCACTTGAGGGATAAAACACCTCTGTAAAGATGTGCCAAAAATAACGACTACAAAGCAGCACTCTCACTTAGCAGGTAATGGAAAAGCATGTAGGGTTTCCCCTTGTTGACTGAACGTTGTAAGAGTCTGAGTCAACAGTGTCTTTATTGGTAGATACTGGCAGAAAATATACCCTGCTGGGCAGTGAGAAGCAGCATACAGACCACGTCGAAAGCATTTAAGCACTGAGCAATGGTGGACTCAGAGGGGGGGTAGGGAGGGCAGTTGCCCCCCTCGGTGCCCTAATGTTTGAATTATCACAGCTAAAGTGTCCTCTCTGAAGCCCATATACTGTAGAAAGATGAACATGATAAAGACCCCTCTGTAGTGCCCTCTAAGTGAAGTGCCCTTTCATTTTTGGTTGATTTAATTTGAATAATTGCCTCTTAAGTATCCTCTGATTGGACGAAATTTGAAAAATTGCTTCTTTAGTGCCCTCTAGGTGGACAACATTTTACAAGGCACCCTCTGAAGTGCCCTGTGAGTGGACAAAATTTGACAGAATGCCATTTTTCCTGCCCTCTTCAGCAACTTTTAAGTGGACAGTCTTTGACAAATTGCCTCTTTGGTACCCTCTGATTGGACAAAATTTGACAAATTGCCTCTTTAGTGCGCTCTTAGTGGCCAAAATCTGAAAAAGAACCCTCTTGATGCCCTCTTAACACTTTTTAAAATAAATTTCCCTTCAAGCTGCCTATAAGTGGAGAAAATTTTCTCTTTACTGACCTCTGAGTGGAGGAACTTTGATAAATAACCCTTTTAATTGCCTTCTGAATGAATACAATTTTACAAAATGCCTCTCAAGCTCCCCCTAAGTGGACAAAATTTGACAAAGTACCCTCTTGAGTTCCCCGACGTGGACAGAATTTGACTTTTGCCTCTTTAGTGAATTCTGACTGGACAAAATTTAACAAACTGGCCTCTTAAATGCCCCAGTGAAATTTGTCAAAATACCATCTTTCGTGCCCTCTAGGTGGACAAAATTTGACAAAGTGCCTCTTGAGTTCCCTCTGAAAAGACCAAATTTGACAAATTGCACCTTTAGCTCCCTCTAAGTGGACAAAATATGCCCCTTCAAGAGTCCTCTAAGAGCGAAAAAAATGACAAAGTGCATCTTTATTGCCCTCTAGGGAGATTAAGTTTGACTAAGACCCCTCTTAGTGGACAGAATTCGACAAAGTGCCTTCCTAAGCACTCCTAGTGGAAAACAAATTTCACTAAGTGCGTCTTTACTGCCCTCCAGGAAGAATTGCCCATTTAGCTTCCTTTGAGTGGACAAATTTTGTCTAAATTCCCTCTTTAGTTCCCTCTATATGAACAAAATTTGACTAAGAGCCCTCTTAAAGGACCTCTAAGAAGACAAAATTTGACAAAGTGCCTCATTAGTACCCTCTGAATGGACAAAATTTGCCATTGGGCCTTGTAAGTGCCCTCTAGTGAGACAAAATTTGAAATGGATCACTCTTAAGTGCCCTCTGAGTGGACACAATATGACAAAGTGCCCCTATAGCTCCCTCTGAATAGACAATATTTGACAAATGCCCTCTTTAATGTCCTCCAAAGAGACAAAATTCAACAGTGCCCTCTACAGTGCCTTTTAAATGAACAATACATAATGAATTATCATCCCAGCTATCCTTCCAGTAGAGTTTAAGTGCCCTCCAGGGTTTCCTTCCAGTAGGTAGGGTGTCCTCACAGTGGACAAAACGAGACAGAGCACATGTCCAACAGTAGAAACCAGTGAGCTCTTCGGGTTAAAGTTCATTTTTACTGTTATCTCTTGTGTATCTTTGTGAAATAAATGGTTAAAAATATATATTTTTTTACAGAGGTGTAATTGCTGTAATCATGTTGGGTGCCCTAAGGATCATTTTCCCCCCTGCCCCTTAAAGATCTTGAGTCAGCCACTGGCACTAAGTCGTCATCAGCATCACAAGGGTTAAACTAAACCCAACAAGCTTATATAAACCCTAGAAGAAAAGTCCTGTTTACTGTTCATCCTGGAAACCTAAAGCGTTCTCAAGGTGTCCAGCGAGTGCATAAATAAATATATAGACTAATCAAACAAGCCTGAAATGGGATGTAACGCAAGATCTAATTGTGCTTTTGTTAATCTATTCTTTGGTTCTGCAGTCTGCTTAATCAGATCAGTCCATCGCTCTAATTACACTGACGCCGCTGTCCTCACTAACGTTTGCTCACAGACGGTTGATTATGTGACCAGCTCGCCTTTCTACTTCCATCACCTCTGCGATTGATAGCGGCAAGACCCCCTTCTTACCTTTATCTACAGGGGGAGATTGTCCGGCGGCAAAGATGCTGACCTATGGAGGGAAAATTACTCACTTTGGGGTGTTACTGTTCCAGCAGCAGCGTGGCCCTGCTGACACTAGACCAAGGTCGTTTCATAATGGGTTGTCCAGCTGCCACTCTGCTGTCAACAGGCCTGACTGATGAAGGAGAGTGTGTAGCCAGTTACGGTGACAGGAGTCAAGGCTACGGGAGCTTGATAAAGATCAGCCTCCATCAGGATTGAAAACAGCAAAGAAAGAGGGATAGAAAAAAGATGATCCTGCATTTTGCCCTCCAAGCCTTCAAAGTGGTGACAAATAGATCTGCTTTGTACCGGGCGTGCGTGAGCCGTCCTGTTTTGCATTCTGCTGGGGGCTGCAGCAGCCGTGCCACAGGAATAAATGCATGTGATCGGCGAGAGCAGTCATCACAGTGCAGCAGTACCCTAAGAGGTATTGACTGTGTTACAGCTCTTTTCTCAGGTCGCTGTCAATCCTGTCAGTCTTATGAATTGATCAGCGGGGAGTTCACTTCCATCAGAGTGACTCATCCAACACAGATATGGTGTCTCAGAATTCAATTTGTTATCCACTGGGCTGGAGTAGATAAAAGTTTCTAGTTTAAATTGGGTTTGTTTCCTATTCTCAAGAAACTCCTTCTATAGCTCTACTTTTAACGTCTTTATCCATATATATCATATAGCACATAGGATTTTTGCTGACATTGTGTGAGGCCCTGAATTTCATTTGTAGTCCCCTTTAAAGTCCAGAAATCCAGATCAATTTGAAGTTAACCATGAATAGTTCATCTGTTTGTATGATGGGAGATGACAGCCTGTTGGATTCAGTTCATTTTCTGTTTCTGTGTAACTAAAGTCTGGACCTCATATCAGCTGTATACCTTATATTCAATTGAGTTGATCACACCATGTCAAATCAATGTGCATTTTTCCACTTCATCACCTTGGATCAACTCATTACTTACTTTACATACGACCTACTTGTAATGTTGAACTGAGGGGTCTTTTCAGAACTGAACACAACTAGTTTTATTTTCTAAACCACCATTTTCTTTAAGAGCATTATTTTGACACAATCAGGGAAGAAAGCTATCTAAAAAATGGCGCTGCCTCCCCATGTTGCACTTAAGGAGTCGCTTGTGGTGCAAATCATGAATGTGTTTGCAATTTTTTACAGGTTTTCTCCCTCATGATGTGAAATTCGTCCATGAAACAAAAAAATTTATTCAGCCAGGTAAGACATTTTTGCTTTGTGTACCAGTAGACGTTTTTAGCCCTGCTTGTAAGCTAAAAAAAAAACACCCTAATAGTAGTACTAGTCAGCGTTTTAGGGCTTACTAGTACTACTAGAAAGGCTTGACAGTCTACTAGCAGTACTAGTAGGCCTTTTTGAACCATTTCTTCTAGTAAGAATTTTAGCTTTACTGGCACAGCCTAGTCACCTACTAATGCACCTAATTTAAGTTCTAGCACTGGCAGATGCTGTACCAGTAGAGCTACCCGATGGTTAATATCACCAATGTCAATAAAAATGCTCAAATGGCTTTCCATAAATCTCTACAGCTCAGTGAAACCATCTAGCCTTGCAAAGCAGATGGACCAGCCAGATTCCATGTCTGTCATCAGGCAGATCCAGTCTGAAATGATTGTGCCACATCTGAAAATGGACCTGACCAATCAGCGCCATTTGAGGAGAAGAAGGTGGTGACTAAAGTCGGGGTTTAGTTGTACTGAAAGCCGGTAAACTGTAGCCGTTTTTATACAGAGATTCCACAATAAAGGTAAAACAGAATGCCTGTCTCTGTTCTGCAACGAGCAATTCACACAGAAGGCCATAAAGGGGTAACAGAATTCTCTGATTTTATTTTGCCACTTCAAGTACACATCAAGCTGAACATTGAAGATCAACTTGTACATGAAGTCAGACATTTGAACACATACAGTGGACCATCCTGACCATTCAGAGATAAGACTCCATGTACAGGCTGCCTCTATATTCCATATCTATATCAACAATGCATCAAAACAGGCACCAAACGAGAAGCAAATTAACATCAGACAAGCATGCAGCCAACTGTTGTATGGTGCTTTCTCTATTCCAGCATGATCCTGTGAACTTGTAAATTCATGTGTGCTGGGTTGCACTGTGCTCTGCTTCCCTTCAATAACAGTTCCAGTGGTGGTTTTCAATTTTTGTTGCCCAAGGCAGACCTCAGATCATCCACAATGTCAAGATACCAAAATCCACAGCCTGTGTAAAAAATGTTATCAGTGTTGTAAAGCTGTAGAAATAACGCATGGCTATACAAATTCCCATGGCACATCTAGACTTGCTTGAAGGCACACCAGTGTGCACACCATTTGGGAACCCCAGCAGAAGGGTATCACCTATGGCCGTGGACGTAGCAAATCCATGGTGAAGACTGAACATCGCACATGGATGATGTTTGGTCATGGATTCAAGCTTCAGTGTTCAACTCTATTCTGCTTTCTGTAGATTAAACATTGTTTCTCTTGTAATACAAAAGAAACTGTCTTTGTATCAAACAGCTTTGCATATAGAAGGTAGATTAAAATTCTGCAGTCGTCTGAATTTATTTCCTTTGGATGCTATTAAAATATTTAACATATTTAACCAGACCTCAGTTGAGTTATTCTGCTCTATGAAGAGTATTTCACAACACTCAGACTGCAATCTTTGGGCATGAGAAAGTTTTAATCAAACTGTTACCAACAAATTCATCGTGCACACTCAATGTGGGGAGGTAGAAGCAGTTGGAGGTTGTTTCAGCACTTCAGAAATCTTTCTTTGACAGCAAACTGCTTCCTTTAATTCACTTGAATAGTCTCTTTCTAGTCTCTGTTTGTGTACTTTCTGTGTACTTGTCTGCTTTGTTCTCAAACAGTTTTCCTGGAAAAGACTCCAGACTTAATGGGATTTCCTTGTTTCAGCAGTTCACCGACAAAGGAATGATTCAGTACATACGTTGCATAATTCCATTCTAGTCGCTGCGTTGAAACGAATGCATATACAAAAGCTGACATCCATACAGTATGCAAAATACACATCCAGCAGAAAAATGCACAAAGTGAGCTTGTTTACGAGTGATCCTTTGTGTCTTCAGTGGCCCCTCATGGGAGGAGGACTATGTTCCTAAAGCATGATTCTGTAACAGCCTGGAAATTTCCAAATTAATCAAAGGACAGGACAGCATTTTTAGTTCCTTTAAAGTGTGCTCCAGAGACGTGAATCTGCCTTAACAAGGTCCCAGCATGGGCTTCTTCTTTTGTGTCTTTAAGAAATACAGATTAGACAAAGAGGTCATTTTAGTCCCCTTTTAACACTGAGACTCTCAGCTTCACATATAGCCCTGTGGTCTACATGTCTAATCACGTCTAACTCAACTGGCTCTACTCTTTTGTGACTCATATAGGATTTTTATAATGGCTGTCATTTGATTAGTTTAAAAAAAGCAATTAATATTAGAATTTGTGTAGTTAATTGTGATTATTCCCACTTTTTGGCCTGTTTTAAAATGTCTTTTTTTCTTTTTTTTGCATTTAAATCTCTGTTTGTCATCTCTCTTTTTTGGTAATCATGCCCTGATAATTTGACTTGTTTGACCAAAAAAAAAAAAAACAAAAAAACAAAAAAAACAAAAAAACAAAAACAAAGAAAAGAAAAGAAAAAAAACATATTACTACAAAATAATGTTAATTAAATGTAAATTTGTAATGTAAAATAAGTGACTGCAACAATATTCATCTCGTTTGAAGTGTCTAACCTCATTCAACAGAGGTCCAGCCAATTGTTGCTAGTAGTCTCACATTTTGTGAAATGTGGATCACCTGAGTGCAGTGAATGTGTCTCAGGTTATTGTAGTATAAAGACACCTCTGTCTGGAATGTCCAGTTGCTGGTTAATCAGTACTCATAGCTACCATTACACCATGAAGACAAAAGAACACTCCAAGATACTCAGATAAAAGGTTATTGAAAAGTTACTATTAAAGCTATAAGTCAGGGGATGGATAAAAAAAAAAAAAAATCCAAGGCACTGAACATCCCCCAGAGTTGTAGAGTTGCACATGTGTAAATCTGCCTAGATCATGCCATCCTCAACAACTGAGAAGGAGACTAGTGAGAGAGGCCACCAAAACACCTATGATTTTCTCTGAAGGAGTTACAAGCTTCAGCAGCTGAGATGGTAGAGACTGTTGGCTGTATTCTTCACCACTTTAAGCTTTGTGGGAGCGAGGAAAGAGAAAGCCACTGTTAAAGAAATTTCATATTAAATCTCGAGTAGAGTTCACAAAAAGCCTCCATAGTCAAGTTGGAGAAAGTTCTTTGGTCTGATGAGACCAAAATTATGCTTCCTGTCCATCAGACAAGCATCTATGTTTGGCAGACACCAAACACACCATCCCCACTGTAAAGCACGGAGGCGGCAGCATCATGCTGTGGGGATGCTTCACAGCAGCCAGCCCAAGAAGGCTTGCAAAAGTAGACTGTAAAATGAATGTGGCAAAATATAGGAAAATCCTGGGGGCCTATCTTAATCAGTCTGCAAGAAAACTGAGGTTTGGGGGAATATTTATTTTCATTCAGCGAAAGCTACACAGAAATGGTTTAGAGACAACAAGGTGAATGTTCTGGAGTGGCTGAGTCAAAGCCCAGACTTGAACCCAACAGAGAATTTGGGGCTTGACTTGAAAAGGGCTGTTCACAGTTGATCCCTGTGCAACCTGACAGAGCTTGAGCAGTTTTGCAAAGAAGAGTGGAGCAAATTCACAATGTTAAGATGTGAAAGCCTGATTGAGACCTATCCACACAGACTCAGTGCTGTGATTGCAGTCAAAGGTTTATCTATCAAAAGACAATCCAAGAGGGTGAGCGAGCTCAACTCCTACTAGTTTGCCAACGCTGATTATGAAAATTCTGCACAGCAGAAAAATGGAACTAAAAGCTAAATCTGTGCACCTATCCATACCTTTGTTTCTACATATAGAGACATAAATTATTTAAAAGTAGAGTTTTGCATGGATATGAATATGTGACCTAAGGTAACAGGTAAAGACAGCTGTCACAGAGTGGGTAAAGTATGATGGCGACAGTTAAATACTGTGACTACACTGTGACCCCTCACTGAGCTGAGCGAGGGGCTTTTATTACGTATGAATCTCTCTCTTCATTTTGAAGTGGGAGAATTTGTTAAAGCCTCTTTCCAGGGTCTCACTCAGACACCCAGTGAAAAGATTTAAGAACAATCGTTGAACTATTGAACTCCTGCTGTGTCCTGTAATAAGATTTTAATTGACACTTGCCTGCTACTTTCCTTCCTGACTGCATGAGGTCAGTTCTTTTCTCTCTTTCATCATATTCTTACCTAACTCCTTTTTCCAAAATTAAAGCACTGCTTAAATCTCAGAATGACCTTGGCGTGTTTTGGAGAGAGGACCATATGCTATCACAGCCTTGTTTCTGAACAAAAGTTCTTAAATTGCTAAAGTTGTGAAGCGATCTTCTTTGCTGGGGGTGTTCAACCTCCTGCATCCGCGTGTTACAAACGGTGACGTGCCACGCTGATAGCCTTAATGAGCAGCGCCGAGTGCTCCCAGCCATCCCATAATGAAATTTGCTCAAGGCGGAACAGACCGGAGAGGCTTGGCAGAACATTGAGGCATATGGCGGAAACAGCCGTGATTTCCATGGCAGGTGGCTGGATGCAGCAGAAAGGTAAAAGGCTCCGTCACCCAGGGCTATGGCCCTGATGGAGAGTGCTAAAGAAGGACTCTGCAGAAAGTAGTGCACAAGACAAGATTCCTTCATTTAACTGCTGTTCTGACAGAAAGAGGGCATTTTTCTCTGTGTTAGATATTATAAAGCCTGTGGAGACCTAGATGCACAAAGCCTTCATGCTCTAGTCTGATCTAAAATATACAGGTTATCAAACTCTTAAGATTTTCAAATTAAGTGCAGTCTAGCTGCAGAATACTTCTATTTCATTGACTGTTAACTTTACAGACTTTGCTTGGGATTCCTGATATTTGTTGCAAAATTATTTCTATCTGAAACCTTGAAATATTTCACAGCTGCTAATCCGCTGTTTCTATCCTCTGTTACCATCATCCAGTGGTCGAGTATACGAGTTGAGAAAATATGGGGAGAGAGAGGGGGATGATAAAAACTCCTTGTATTTAAGTCTTTAATTTATTCATATTTTCTCTCTAAAATAACTTAATCAGCCAAATTTTTAAATTTAAAAAAACACTAACTTTTCTCTATTAATAGGGATACTTTTAAAATGTTTATTTTGATTGATATTGGTACTTTTATTAAAACCTCATGGATGATCAAACTCTTTCCCTATAATATCAATGATATTTATGAGACAATTTGTCTATTATTTAGTGGAAAGGTGAGACAAGAATATATTTTTAACTAAACTCAAACTGTTTTTATATTACTAATCAAAAAAATTTTTCACCCTTTAAGTGTCTTAACACACTAGATGTGTTGGTATAAGGCTGCTGTAAACATGTGAAAACACTAAGATCTATGTGTGACTGTATTTTGGAGGTAGACCATTAGAAAGTTGTTCACCTCTTTCCTGGCTTGGTTTAATTTGGACAGGGTAAAAATAGGAGGCCATGACATCACCGGTCTCTATAGGGAACTACCCCACCCCCCTAATGATACAATGGTGGTAAATCACAGAGCAGTTCATCTTTATACAGTCTGTTGTCTGCTGATGTCACTGATGTCATTGAAATTTAACAGCCAGCTGTGTCTTTGGTCATTGTGAGTAAAATTTCCCAAATCTATCGGCCATAGTGACCTACAGGTCATTAAAAGGGTCATACCAGAGAGATCTGTGCCAGAAAACAGTAAAATTAATCCAACATCTGTCTCTGCTCTGGCAAAGAGCCATGCAGCTGTGCTCTGACCAGAGTTCACTGTAAGGTCAGGAGCAGGCTAAATGCTGGAGTACTTATCTATTTTTCACTTTAACCAGATTCAGCCGGAACAAATATCTCACCTGCTGAAGGTGTGTTTAAATCCATATTTTACTTGTCTTTAGTCTTGGATGATTAAAAGAAGTAGACAGTGGCTTTGTCTCTCTCAAAGCAGAAACGGTCAATGTCTCATATATGTCAGTGTCACAATGCTATAGTTTAGTATCCAATGATAGACATGGTCTATTCCTGCCAAGAAGGCTTTTGTTTTGAAGAACAACAGTTTAAAGCAGCAACTTAACAACAAAGTCATTTCAGAAACAAAAGAGAGTTAACGACACACAGAAAATGAGATATAAGGAACACCTGAAAAGTTAAGTACAGGATGAGAATATGAAAATGAGACTTTTTAGCTCTAAACTTCCTGTCATGACATAAATGTGATTGTTTCTCTGGTTTCTCTCTGACACTGTGTTGGTGTAAGCCATGCTAGAGCAGTTTTTACTGCCTTATTTTTGAAGCTTAATTTCATAAACCTAGAGATGTTTTTCATGAGTGAAATTTGGCCTGGTAATTCAGAGCACAGTTGCTTTTCATACAACTAACCTTAAATTCAGATTTTTTTCTGTCACTTTAAACGATTGCATTAATTCAGATTTCTCGGCAAAAAAAAAATGACTTGTATTTCCGTGTGACATTTAAACACATCATGATAGGGGTTTACCCCCCATAGTCGAAATTCTGAGTCGTCATGAAACATATCATGAATTGACTATATGTCACCTCATTTACTTTACTAATTAGCATTAATCTTGTCGATTTTAATGCAGATTTCAACTCTGGATACATATCTTTAACTAAGAGGACTTACTACGCTCTTTCTGCTATCTCCTCTCTGGTTGTTTTATCAGACAGCAGGTGAGAAACAGAAGAAAAAAATCACCAAATCTGGATGTCTGTCAGTCCAGCATGTACATTTTAGTCTAGTTAAGTCAAACAAAAACTAACCTGACTTTTCATCAAAGTTGATATCATTAGTAATCTAGTTTAAGGCTGTCTGCGTCCAGTCTTTCTCTGTAAAAAAAGGTCATTAACAAACATTTTTCATTGTTTTTCATAATGAAATCAACATCGCTTTATGGCACTCTCCCCTGTATTTATTAACCTACCTGTGGAATATCCCAGGTGTTTCTTGAGCATTCCACAGCTTTCCCAGTCATTTATTGACCCTGTCCCAACTTTTTTTGAAATGTGATGCAAGCATCAAATATAGAATGTGTGCTTATTTTCATAAAAACACTACATTTTATAAGTTTGAAAATTAAATATATTGTCTTTGGGATGTACTTAAATGGATTGAAAAGAATTAGCAAATTCCTGTATTGTTTTAATCAGATTTTTTTAAAATGTCCCAGCTTTTCTAAAATTTTGGCTTGTACATAGGTTTTTTTTTTATTATTGCCACTGTCCTAAAATAATTTCAGCACTTAAATTTTTCTTCTGTTTAACCTTTTTCCTTGCTCTTACTACTGTGTGAGGTTTGTCATGGCAGATTGACTGTTTTTTTTTTTTTTTTTTTTTTGTCTGACAAAATCCTTTTTATGGTCACCTTGTGAATGCAACCGTGCTTGTGTTTAACATCATTTTAGCATTTTCTTATTAATCTTACAGGCATAGACACATCACTGCAGGATGCCATGTAGTTGCCACTCAGACGTAATAAATCTGTATGCATACACTTCACCATAGAGACTCCCCTATGCATACTATTTCATCTTTAAATAAAAATCCTTATCTGCTGCGGTGTGTGTGAAGCGAAACAGCTAATACACTCCTGGCACACAATGTGTTTAGTAAGACATCGCTGATTCACTAGAAGATAAGGCGCCCTCCGCTATCATACATGAGCCAGTGTTGTGCTGCCACGAGGCAGTGGCAGTTGTCCACAAACACGGTCAGCATATAGCCAGATGGAAGCGAGCCACAGGGATCAAACGGAGAGTTCTGCTGCTGGAGATTTCCTGCCAGCTAACACCCACCACCCTCTGACATTTCCCCCGTCACACTGCTCCCTATCTCTTCCCTACCCTTGAAGAAGAAATGAGTTCACTTTGCTCAGGTATTACAGACGCAAGGAGCAGAGGTGATTCTGAGCACCAAAACAACAATGGCTTTTCTCCCTGCCTGTCTTTTGCATTGTTTACTCACAATCGTATCCTCCTTTGTGTTCTCATGCGAAAAGGCCAATCTGTGGCCTGTGCATCGGAGAGGCAGAGTTTAGCTTCACTGTGCTAGAACAGGATGTTCACTCAGCCATACCGGTGCCATGAACCCAGAGCCATCACAGTGCATTAACCCCTGGATGCTGCCCGGCAGAGTCTCGCTGGACTGCATTTCCAGACTGCTCCTAGTCCTGTGGGGGGTGCAGACCTCAAGCCGGCTGAGGGAAGGGCAGCCAGGGTCAAATAATGCTTAGAGGATTTAGAAAAAAAAAAAAAAAAAAAAAAACATGACAGAGGAGTAAAGTGGCAAAACAGAGACGAGGAGTGGCAATGGCGTGGAGATGGATCTGTTGTTTTGTCCCTCTGACCAGATGGATAATACTTAGAGTATGTGAGTGATGCATGTTGAAACGTTTATCGATCTCTTCCCAATAGAGCCTTGTCAGAGATGGATGAGCTACAATGGTAACCAATCAATGCAGCTAGTTATTTATGGGCTTCTACTGTCAATATGGCTGTGCATATGGTGAATGGGCTGTGGATCATTCTCACCACATTTCTGTGGCTAACACAAAGAACCAAGCAGACAGAGAGAAAGAGCACACAGCTCACCCTGTGTGCGATATTTTGCATCAAACACGGGGCAGAGTTGGCAGTTTCAGGCTTGTGCCGGACCGAGGCTTCTGATGGATTACAAAATTCTTAGATGTGACACGTCCTCCATTAACAGAAACCCCTTGCAGGCTCACATTACTAATACACAGCCTAGTGCCGCCCATAAGTTAGAATACATTGCATAGAAAGATGCAAAATGTAAATAACTGTATTGAATTTTAGCAGAGAATGGCTGAAATTAAAAATCAAGGAAGAAGACTGTCATATTTCCTGGCATTCAGGCAACTGAAAGCTCTAAACCCAATCGTGATAACTCTCAGTCTTTTTACACATTTAGCAGACACAAACAGTACTATATCCTGTTTATATTTTGAGCATTTAGATGCTAAGAGACTGCATTAAAATGTTGCATTAAAAGTATTTGGCTACACCTGTTAATTATATGATTATTGCAATCAGACTCATGGTACTGTGATGGATGCCAATTTTGCAATAAGATGGTTCTTGAAAATTCATCCCAGCTGGATATTCCATAGGTCAACTGTAAGTGATGTTATTAGAAAGTGGAAGAGTTTAGGAACAACAGCAACTCAGATGTGAAGTGAAGGACCAAATAAAAACATTTGTTAGAAACTTCCAATGGCATAAATGCAAAAAAAAAAAGAAAAAAAAAAAAAAAGAAAAGAAAAAAAAAAAAATAAAAAAAAAGGGTCTGCCAAACAGAAAAGGTCAGTGTACTTTCTGGCAGATCCATTCCCTGGTTGAAACCAGACTAAAAAAACAAAAAAACGAGAGGAACTGTCGTTAATCTGTTTTTTGACCAAAAATAGCAGAAACAATAAAAGAGCTGTTTTTCTTTTTCTGACTGAAAATAGAGAAAATGAAAAAAACAAGCCATTTTCCGTTTTTTCATTTTGGTCACAAAAAACGAAAAAACAAATAACATTTTGTTCTTTTTTCAATTCCATTGTTTTGTTTTCTTCATTTAATGGAATTCTTGAGAACAAGGAAGTCATGTGACCATTGGGAAAGGTGAGCATTTCAAAATAAAAGCCTTTATGTCAAATCAAGAGCCATCTATTGTGTTTAACAGTATGATAATAGGCCAAAGTGCTCTTTAAACAATGTATGATAAATGCTTTATATTGTAAACGTACTGGCAATTTAATAGATTGTAATTTAATGACATTTTATTTACTTTTATTCTCAATTCTGGTCAATACATAGCAGGCCTTTTACAGCATGCATTTTCTGAGACACAACTATTATAATACTGTTAAACACAATAGATGACTCTTGATTTGACATGAAGGCTTTTATTTTGAAATGCTCACCTTTCATAATGGTCACATGACTTCCTTTACCTCAAGAATTCCATTAAATGAAGAAAACAAAACAATGGAATTGAAAAAAACAAACGTGGATTTCTCTGGCTAAGTGGCAGTGTCGGGTATAATGCAGTACAAAGTAACGCATCAGTAACACAGTAATATAATGCATTACTGCTGCTAACCTCGGAATCACATTAAATTTACTGTAAAATATTAATCTCTCACTTGGGTTACTGTAAATCCTCAAACTACCTGTAAAATGGGAGCAAAGAGAAAACATATCCCTGTTAATGCATGTTTATGCAACTCACTGATCCAGGTGACTGAAACAGGAAGAGGGAAACAGCAAAGTTCTTCAATTATGGATAGATGTGTGAAGCCATGAACACTACTTTGAATTTGTTGCACATAAGGACAAGAACGTGACGGTGAAGTGTAAACTGTGTCCCAGCCTTAAAGAACTCTACACTGCTGTGATATCCACATCAAATCTTCCCAAACATCTGCAAAAGCAGCAACACAAAGCTAGTACCTCAAGACCCCCAGAGCCCAGTTGAAGCTCAAGATAACTGCATGAGGCCGACACCTATCAAGGAGCCAAAGCTCGAAATTCAACAACAACTTAGGCAACCACAAACGCTGAGATAAGTAGGCTTGTGGCAGGCTGGCAGCATGCACTGTATGGTGTGGTCTTGTTCTTGACATATTTTTCTGTTAGGAAATGTTTTGGTCTGATTTTCACATCTTTGTTGTTCCCTTTTTGTATTATAGAGCAGAAAGGAGAGGTCTGTCCTGCTTATTAGAGTAAGGATTTGTGCTAATTGTAGTGTTATATAGACTTATAAAAAGGCAGTGGCTGTCTTTAGTTGACTTAACACGACTTAACATAACACGTCAGATGTAGTCAACAGGCAACTAACTTTTTGTTTTTTGGAGCACACTAAGCCCTCTCTTATAACATCACTTACTTATCCTCATGCCTTTTGCTGCATGAAATAAAGCCTTTTCATTATATTATACCAATGTGGGAAAGTTCAGCACTGTATTTTTCATTGGCAAGAAGGTCTCAGGTGACAAGGAATAATGCAAAAAGCAGTGTAACTAGTCATGTAAATAGATACTTATTGCTGTGAGAAATTAAGTAATATAACACATTGCATTTTTTTTTAGAAAGTAAAAAGTAATATGTAATAGATTACTTTTTTTGAACAACTACCCAAACATTGTCAAGCAGCTGCATGCAAGCCTCACATTATCAAGTTGGGTGCAGACTGTCTGATGGAGTGGTGGAAAACACACCGGACTGTGGAGCAGTGGAAACATGTTCTGTGGAGTAACGAATCCTCTGTTTGGCAGTCAGATGCGTTTGGTGGATGCCATGAGAACTTTACCTGCCTATCTGCATTGTGCAAACTGTAAAGTTTGGTGGAGGAGGGATAAAGGGGCTGTTATTCAGGGTTTGGGGAAGGCCCCTTATCTCCACTGAAGGACATGGGGACAAATCCACTAAAGAACAGCACATATTTTTGCAAGTTCTTTAGCTGTGAAAATGGCAACATAAATTGTGCCTGAGCCATAAAGCAAGTGCAAAGGGGAAATCCTTGTAACTCCAAAACTGCTCAGCTGACCAAACAGCACCATGTCCAATTTACTGTACATGTATGTAAATGAGGAGTAGAATGTTGAATACTCAAAAATTTGGCATAAAATTGCACATCTTGTATGACAATCAACATCATTACAAATGGCAACTGATCCAGAAAGGCCAGCACTAACTACCACAGGCAGTTAAAGTGGTGCAATTTAACACCACATGAATCCAGGTATTAAATCAGCACTATAGTTGGGTTTTATGATGTCTTTCTAACTTGACATGTTTTTTGTGTTTATAATGTTCTACTGTTGTTGGAGTTAGATTGCTGGCTGAGTTTTTGAAGGGTTCTTTTGTTGTTGGGGTTTTGTCCTCCTTTTTGTGTTCTGCTGTTTGTGTTTGATGCTCTGTCATAATTGTGATGATGCCTATTGTCAAAGCACTTTGTAATCCTCTGTTTTTAAAGGTGCTATACAAATAAAGTTCATCATTATTATATTATTTCCCTCTCCCCCTCTTGTTTTTCCTCTCTGCAGTTAGGTCATTTGTTCATGTGTATCCTAAGAAATGTTTTCTTGAGCAACACTGTGCCAACTGTAAGTTTGGTGGCGGTGGGATAATGGTATTGGGCTGTTCTTCAGGGTTCCGGCTAGACCCCTTATGTCCAGTGAAGGCCAATCTGAATGTTTTATCACCAAGACATTTTAGACAATGCTATGCTTCCAACTTTGTGGCAACAGTTTGAGGAAGGCCCTTCTCCATTCCAACATGACTGTGCCTCAGTGCACAAAGCAAGGACTGTAAAAACATGGTTGGATGAGTTTGATGTGGAAGAACTTGGCTGGCCTGCACAGAGCTCTGCACCTTTGGGATGCACTAGAACAGAGATTGTGAGCCAGGGCTTCTTGTTCAACATCAGTGCCTGACCTTATAAATGCTCAACAGAATAAATGGGGGCAAATTCCCACAGGAACACTCCAAAATTTTGTGAAAGAGTGGATGTTGTTATAGCTTTAATACTGCAGCTTGAAGTGCATGTATTTAAATACAGTCTCATCACAGTCCCTGTCAGGGTGATGGTCAGGTGTCCAAATACTTTCGTACATAAAGTTTAGCTTAGCACTGTGGAAGATTTTTTTTACCACTACAAAGCTTACGCCTTCTTTTACTCTTTCAGCCAGAAAACCGTTTGCTCCGTCTCGTGTTTGTGCTGACCTTTCGATAGCACAAAAAGGCAACACCTTTTCAGAGCCACAAGGAAACTTTCTGAACTTGATTCTAACCTCAGCCAATCCAACAATGTGGGTGAGTGCACAATCATAACTGTGGTGCTGCATTTTACCGACAATGACAAACACTCAGAGTGTTGTCTCCCTCCAGGAACCTCAAGCAAACAGCAGCAGTAATCACTAGGGAGGGAGGGAGGGGGTTGGTGGGTGGGTGGTGGGGGCTGGATGGTTGGCACTCAGGCATGATGAAGGGCATGACTTCACATCCAAATGACCCACACCAGCGGCTCTGCACTGTTACACAGACAATCCACGCTGACGTCTGCCCTCATTTAGGACAACGCTTACGAAGATTAAAATAGCCAAAGCAGCTTCTACAAATTTAGAGAGCTGAGGGATATGAAGCCAGAGGCGATAAGTCATGTGGAAACTCTGCTCTCGTTGTTGTCTCTTTTAGGGTCCCTTTTTTGGACGCAAAGACTGTCCTTCTCCAGTGACCCCAGGGTGGCAGTCTGTCAGGCGGGACTGACACCAAACCAATGTCTAATGGCTCTTAAGCCATAAATATGGCCTGGGAGTTGACAGCCTGGATCTACGGTTCCCCATTATCTTGATTCATTCCAGCACAAAAGCAGAGACTCTGCAACGTATTGTGGCCAGCTTAAGTGGAGATTTCAGAGGGATCCACAGACATGCCCTGGTGAATTGCAAACTGGCTGAAGCCTTTTCCTCTCTAATTAACATTTACAAGTCTGCTCAAACAATCTGTTATGATAGAGCACCAGGAGAGGTGAGAGCCCTCGCTAGGATATTGATGTGAAAAAAAAAGATGCTTTTATAAGAGAACCAGATAATTTAAAGTGCATTTCAGCACTTATCAAAGATTCATAGCCAGTCCCTAACTCTAAATCTAATTGTCCGGCTTTCGTTGAGCGTAGCAGACACATTTCTACGGGACATTAATTGAAATATGAGTCGGCCAGTTCAGCTGCTGGTCAACCGGAACGATGCCAGTGCCTTTCAGAGACATCAAACATGCAAAGTGAGGGAAAGAGATGATAAATATTTCACTGTTTTCCCCCCAGATGCTTATCTAACACATTTTTACCATTACAGCTCTTCCTTACACTACATTTGTTTGTGCCTCCAGCTGTAGTTCAGGAGCTTTCTTTTGTAATGAAGATCTGAGGATGAAAACATCAAATCTTGTCCTACAAACTGTCAGATTTCCCCTTCATAAAATATTAACAGTTCTGAAATAAAGTTTCTTTTTAGCCTCACATTTCACATACAGTTTTCTCACCATGTACCATCAGAACATTATGGTTCTCTTTCTCACACTTCAGCCCTGGTGTTTTAACATCCCTGTTGTTTTTTTATGGGACAAGGAACCAGTGGTCACTTCAGTCCATTGGTTCCCATCCTGAGGTCTGGGACCCCAGGGGGGTGCCAAAGACCCTAAGGGGGATGCGAGACTTTGTCTGCTCTAAGGCTACCAAAATTAGATTTGCAAGTATTGACTAAAACCATAAAAAAGCAGCTATTAGTTTATACAAAGATCTGTTGATAAGAAAAGCATGAAGGCATTTTTAGGCTTTTATCAGGTAAACAATTAAAATCTATATTGGTTTTTCTTGGGAGTGTGACAGTTCTTCTTCTCTCTTGGTTCTTGGGGGGGGCACTGCTTTTCTTAGGTACATGTGGGGGGGGGGGCTGCTTTAGACGACTTCCTTCGTGACTTCACCCCAACTCTCTGGAATACAGTAGAACCAGAATGATTCCTCTCTGCCAGTTAAAGTCATAGGAAGTGACATCACACCATCTGACCAATCAGCAATAGCCCAGAACTTCCTGTTTCCTCCAGAACTTGCAAAATGCAGTATTCTGTCTCATTTGGTCCCAAACAAATTACTTTAACATCATAAGTAACCACAGTAAGGTGATGAAACTCACATATTTTAAAAGTGAAAGTAGTGCTAAATGTCATGGTTTTGTTTGTGTAGAATTTCTAGTAATGACTGAAATTCTAGTGAGAAAAATAAAGACACTATATTTGGACAGACACTTGTTTAGGGATGTAAAATGGTGTCTATGTTAGACATATGGCCAACTGATCTAGCAACCATACTAAGGGTATTAATACATAGTAAATAAAATATGTGTGATTTTTGGTCAGTTCTATAAATGTATACTGATTTTGACTGTATTTTTTTTTTTGCCCAAATTAATTCAGACATTAAATATTTGTGAAATTCTTTTGTTTTCTGGTATAATTACAAAGAAATATAAATAGTGTAAATAGTGCAATATATGTGATTGTTGTCCATCTGAAACACCAGGTGGATTTGTTTCACACATCCATCTGGAAAACCTTCAATACTAAGCATTTGGGAAAGGGCAGAGGGTTTGAAAAAAACTCTGAGTGTGATTGGATGAATGTTCTGTCTGTCACATCTTTACAGGCCAATCAGAGCAACAGAACATGTGACGTAGCCGCGACCGAGATGTCAGTACAAAACTTTTGTCGTTTTTAAAAAGAAACAGCTCAATACTGTTCTTTGTTCTTCTTTTAACGAATAAATGTTGTCAAGCTCTGATAAAACTGGCGCTTTAGCAGCATACATGCTAATCTCTTCCGCCATAATTACGCAGGCCTCTTGTTGCTGCTTGCTTACGTCACGACTCCACGGTGCCTGAAAGTACTGCTGCTTGTCGCTGATTCGTCCTGTCACTTTCTAACCGGGCCCAAACGGTTCAGATGGGAGCTTTGCAAGATGGATTTGCCAGTGAGAAACAAGGAAACGGGCGTCTCCATCTGCTTTGCAAGGTTAGAAGGTGTAACATCTTTATTAATCTTTATATTAATCCAATTTAATTTTTATCGTGAAGACCATTATTGCTAAGTAAAACTGTCGCCACAGAGTTGAACCCTTAAAATCATGACCAGCTGATCTTACACACCCTCATCAGCTAAGGATAAGGATAAGGATAAACTTTATTGTCCCAGGGGGGAAATTTGTCATGGACATAAGTGCAGCGCTGCTCACAATCAATACATTCATCATAAAAACAAACAGGCAATAGACAGACAGATAATAAATGGTCCACACTGACCCAGAATAAGAGAGACTTGCAGATATACTATTGCACCTGCCCTGTAATATTGCACTGGCTTCCCTGCAGTAAACAGTTTATTAAAGATATTGCACATTTCCCTGGTGCAGCTGAAGGCCAGCTGATCTGCTCTAAGCACACTATTGGCTAATTGCACTCATGCTGCCATATTTAAACTGCTCTAGCCTGGCTGTGCTTGTCTACTCCCTCTGCAAACTGCATTTTGCAACCCTCCTCCACCCCAGCTACTCCTTACTGCTATATCCGACTTAATGTCATATTGTTGTCACTGATGCCTGTTCTGCTCTGGGCTTATTGCTGCTTCGCTCCCTGCTTAGGCTTTTCTTGTAGGCACAGGAAGAGCAGGAACGTGTGCAGTTGCTGCTGGATTCTTTCCACGTATATGAAGCGTTATCCCAGAACATACACACTGCCTGTTTCTCTCAGACTTCACAAATACAGACGTTGAACCTACATTTGTGCTACTAGCCTGTGTAGCAAGCTAACTCAACTAAGCAGATGATAAAGAAAGTGTGCATTGTCAAAATATTCCCATTTTGTTCAGTTTTTTTGGACCATAAAAAAAACAGGCACAAAATCATGATGAAATATAATTCGGTGTGGTTAAAGTGCCACTTCTTGACATGTTTGACCACCAACCTGGCGACCATATTTGACCAGTTATCTCTGCACTACATAAACAAAGATTACGTCTTCCTTCTGTGTTGACATGACCTAAAAATAAGAGTGGGAGACTGCCTGAAAGTATCAGCTCTGTAACAGTGTTTTTACTGTCATCATGATACAGCAGGATGATAATTTGTTCAGGAAACTATGAATTTAGTCCCGCTGAGTGTTGCGCGGTCTTTGCAGAGAGTAGTTATCTCTCGGTCTCCCCCGCTGCTTATTTACACAGCCATGTCATTCGATTACAGCACTGAATGTGCGGATTTAGCGAGTCAATCTTTCTATTGTGCCTCTGCTCATAAAACATGGGCTGCTGTGGAAGTGGTGGCCAATTACAGCGCAGATTAATGTTGTTGACAGAGAATTTATTAGTACAAGGTAGTGGGTGCCCAAGCTTTTCCCCAGGCCCTGGGAGGAAAAGATGCACTCTATGATGTTGTGCCAGGGGGAGGAACTTCATTACTCACAGCAGAGCCTCCACCACCGATGTGAAAGCAAGAAAAAAAAAACAAGAGAAATGGAAATAGAGGGAAATGCAAAACACTGAAATTTAGGTCTGGCTGTGCATCATGACAGAAGTGCTAAAAATTGAGTGCTACTTGGTCAGTGTAATTTAAACAGGAATATGCTGGGAGGCTAATAAAAATGTGATGGATGTCTCTATCCTCCCGTCTCCCTCCATTCATGTGAATACTGCATGCGCCTCCAGCTCCAAGGTCACCTGTGCTAGCCTTGGCCTCAGCTCCCTGCATCCCCTCCCAGCTTTGCATGCAGACCATCCCAGCAGCCCTGCAGAGCACAGCTCACTGTCAGGACAGCAGCGAGCAGCCCTGATGGAAGGGAGGGCAGGCCGGCAGCTATAAAAACAGAATGGATGAATGCAGACAGAGGAGCAGAGGCAACCACAAGCACAGGGCAAAGCACAAAGTAAGAGAAAGTATCATAGTTCAGAGAGTATCCCATACTGCGTGTGCTGACATCATCACGCAGGGCTCAGGGTTTCTAGATGATCGGCTCAGAAAATATGCCCCTGTGTCACATAAGGCCGAAGAGCCTTCTCGTGGCTAAAACAAACAGCTGTGAGGGCTGCTGACGGGGTGAAATTGAACTGTAAAACAATGTGCCACGCCTTGTAAGCAGAGGCTGTCTAATACCAGTACATCACCTATCATGACACCTCATCAGAGTGAAATACAAGCACCATGTTTGGACAGTAAACTGCACCTGGAAACTGCAAAACCTATGTGATTTATTGGGGCCAGCAAATTAAAAACAAGAACTATAACATAAATAATGTATCCCAATTAATCACTTAAATAACCACAGTTAATAGCCTTTTTTTGCATGCTTAAAATCCCACTATTTTTCATTTTCCATGATTACTTTTACACTGACCCATTAGTCCCCATTAGAGGACTATGGGTCAGTTGGTAGAATCAGTTGTCTCACAATCAGAAGATCATGGATTCAAGCCCCAACTCCTGCAGTCATGTGGGTGAGAAACTTAACTCCAATGTGCTCCCACTGCTTTGTTGGAAGCATGTAAATTTGCATGAATGACTAGTATCAGCTGTTACTGATGACACAAAAAGGTCCCAACCTACACCTACCCATCCAAAAGTGCTCTGACTAGTCAGACAACTAGAAAAGCACCACATAAGCCATGTCCATGTACCATGACGTAGAAATAAGAGACAGCTTCAAAGTGTTTATCCAGTCAAATGCACGGCTCAACACTGTTATGCATTTAGAATTATGCAGGAGTGCATGTACAAAATGACCCACTGATACCTAATGATTTCCATATAATGTGAAATAATTTGGAGTTCGAGCCTAGTTAAACTATCCAAGTCAAGGTTAACAATTAAGTGGAGTGATTTTTGAAAGAAACTGTCTTCAGCAGAGAGTAATTTACTTCCTGTTTGAATAAAAACTAAACTAGCTAAACAGTTAAAGTTGCATTCCGCAGTAACACCAGAAGAACCTAATTACCTCTGCCAAGGAGTTTATGTGATCAGCAGGGTTTGTTAGTTAGTTTGTTAGTTAGTTAGTTTGTTAGTTAGTTAGCAACATAACTCAAAAATCTATGGACAGATTTTGATGACATTTTCAGGAAATGTCAGAAATGGCATAAGCAAGAATTTATTAGATTTTGGGAGTGATCCAGATCACCGTCTGGATCCAGGAATTTTTTAAAGGATTCTTTACTATTGGGAGACAGGGCTAATGGCGGAGGTCTGCGCTCTCCAAGTGCTTTTCTAGTTCTTATTTCTATCAGCTCAGGCCTACAATCCCAGTCAAATGCTTAAACAGCTAGCCACCACTAGTTGCCATTGTGGCTCGAATTTATGGCGACTGCCATAACGCTCTGGAACTCATTATAAACAACGGTGAACTGATAGCACTGATAGAACCTCATAGGAACAGCATGCTGTAGCACTGTTGGAGCTAGACAATGGCAATAAAGTTTTACACAAGCAAGGTCAGGTTTTACTTGGGGATGGGTCAAAATCTGGTACCAATATGGTACCAGTTCTACCACGTCCGATACCTACCGGATCAAAATACAACCCAGATTTTAATGCTTCATTTTTGGTACCCCACCACCCTGATGCAACCCACTGCTACTCCAAATCAAAGGCACATAATAAGTTATGGAATTCGTGCTATTTATGTGCACTTGTTTAATTCCAGAGGATTATGAACATCTTTTAATCACTTTACTGTCTGGAGTGATGTCCTTATGAAGGACAGTTAAACTGACTAACTCATTAACTCAATTGTCTCTAATGCAAATGCAATATTTAAGTTTTGTTTGAGCATCTTACATAAAAATATTTTTTCTGAATAATTTATGATACCTACACAGCTTTTAGGGACTGGCTATGAATCTTTATCATTCAACCACCCATTTTTTAACACTTTTTCTGCTCTTAAAAGGTTTGATCCAGGCACCGTTAGGCTGGGGCACTGTTTAACAAGTGTTGGTTTAGCACCAGTATCAGATTAAACTCAAACGATACCAAACCCAAGTTATACTCAAATATATCCAAAGCTTTTTGGACCTACATACTAAACGGGCTCGGTTAAGGGGCTTAAGCCCCAAATATTTTCTTAAAAGCCCCAAGTCTTTTTGAGAGTAAAAAAATGTTTTTACTGCAGTGTTATTTTATTTAACCTTTATTTAACCAGATAAAACCTGTTGAGATCCAGATCTCTTTTACAAGGGCAACCTTGCTAAGAAGTCAGCAGCACACATCACAACAAATAATACATTTCAGTGCCAGATTACAACAACAAGTTAAAACAAACCTTACTTTTGAAAGTGCATATGTATTTGCAGATAAAGTGCTGGAGAATGACCCACATTAAATGACTACCTATCACAGTTATCATAGGTAGATAGAAAAAAGAAAGACCCTGCTGATCACAACATGGAAATATCATTCTTGTAACCAAACTGGAAAAAAATCAAACCTTTTTTCACTTCCAAGACTGATACACACTGCAGTAAAAACAATAAACAAGCTGTTTACATTGTACTAAGATTAAAACTCTCTGTTTGCTGAAAAATAAATGTATAAATGAAACCACAGATATTTTGCCTTTAATTTTACAATTTTTCTTACTATACTTTAGGAAGTGACACTTTAAAATCAAAGCATATTAAAAGTTATTGTCAGCTCTACATGTTTTTTTTTTTTCTTTTTTTTGGAGTGGGAACTGTAACATTACTACAATAATGATGTTTAGATTTGTTAGCATTTTAAATCAGGATCTTCTTGTTGATTGAAAGTTATGACACTAAGAATCACAGATGGAAAAGTAAATAAAAGGGGATGAACAGGAAGACACTATATAGAGAGTGAATGGTATGCAGCTGCTGCCATGCTATGGTAGCTTAATTACAGTATGCCTAAAAGACCACAACAAACTTAATTGATCTCCAGAGGAAAACTCAGAGAGAAAAACAGCATGTGATTTACGCGATCTGAAAATGAAAACATTAATTCTTAACTTTAATAGCACTGCGATTAACACATAAACCCTGACAGCCCTACTCAAAACACACAGTAAAATCAAGAATATTTATTTGCAGCATCTCTAATTTAATTCCTCATATGTCGGTGCACAGTGTGTCCATTTTTACACTTCCTATCCTTCAGCTCTGCATCTGGTCATGCTCCCTCATAGCTTGTCACAGACCTCAATTGCAGATAGTAAATGAAGCCATAAAATTGATGGAAGTCCATAAACAGGGCTTTTAAATTGGCATGCTGTTTTTTCCCCTCCGCTGAATAATGACAGAGAGCACTGCTAAGACTCAGGGAGATTCCTTTTTGGTATTTATTCCTCAATTTCCTCTCATATCATCAGTCTGCATCGCATCGCTTCCTTAGCACCTTCAATAATTTCAGAAAATGACACGGCCGAGATGCAATCTTACACCGAAGCTTACAAGGTGCGTGTGTGTGTGTATATGAGTGCAATGGCATGTCTCATTCTCAGCTAAGACCTTGTGAAACAAAATGGCTGCAATGAATAAAGAGCGAGAGGGATTTATGAATAAATAGAGGCAGATCGCTTGTAGACTCCAATGATGGACAGATAGATGAACCCTTGCCAGCTGAGATAGGGAGCTGATTTGCACTTTGTATCCCTTCAATCCCTCTGTCTGTGGGGGGAAAGTGCCGTCTCAGCGTGTTACTGGCAGGAGGAGAGGGAGGCAAGGGGAGGGGGGGGGGGGGGTGCGCGCCTACTCACCCGGAGCACCCTCCTGGCTCGCCTGTCCCTTGCTGTCTGTCACCAGCACCATGCAGAGAGTTCCAGCAGCCAGCAGCTCCACTAAACATCCTGCTCATCTAACATATTGCATTAAAATATTGCTGTTGCATTTTAATTTGCATCACTTTGATATTTCAGTTTTCTGTGCAGCATTTATTCCAGTTGTGTTCTGGATAGTGGTCCATGCAAACTACATAAATACATCTGGAGTATCTCATAGCTGTCCTAAGATAATCCTTTAATGCTTTTTATCATGAAGGTTGCTGTTACTGCCCCAAGAGTTTACTGCACAGTAAAAGGCTGTTGCTATGATTTGCTGTGTCTATTTTGTTGTTTTTATGTTAGAAAGATCTATCATTAACTGCAGGGCAGAAGCACTGATCTCATGGTTGCAGCTCGTTAGGCTTCAGTGCAGCTAATCCAAAATTGTCTTTCAATCACCTCATGTTAAACCTTCAGATGCCAGAGTATACCACAGCTTCCGATGTGGTAACCCAGCTCCTCTCCAACATTGAAACTCGTGATTGTTTTAGTGAGTTTTTGCCTTGTCTAACACCTCTTTGTCCTTCTCTTTTGCAGTAGCTCATCTCTGCCAGTGCTTCTGCCAACCAGCCAATACACTCACCATCATTTGCACAATTGTTCTTGTGAAATAAACAAGTCCATGTCGTATATTCGTCACAATTGTTCCTTTAAAATTACAATTTGTTGTTACTCCTTTAACAGGTGAAAAAGCAGCAGAAAGAGAATGAACTATTTGCAGTAAATTGTAGCTCTTTAAAAACAGGAACATCATCTGTTTAGAGTAAAATACAGCTCTGCACAAAACATTACCCATTATTATGTGGAGAAAATTTGTTCTACAATGAGTAGGGAACATTACTTTATGGAATGAAAGAGCAGCTTTATAGGGTATGGAAAACAGCTCAGAAAAGATGGAATACAACACTGTAGTAAAGAAGTAGTGAACACGTCAACAGCTGTACACTGAAGTATCTGACTGAACTATGATAAAACACATCAATGCTAGTGTTATTTCTGACATTTGCACCAAATGGATAAAAATCAGCATTTTACATCTTTTAATTTGTTCAAACGGACATCTGCTTTGAAAAATCTTTCCTGAAAAAGCAGGGCTTCTGTGACGGTCGGTTTCTACGTCACAAACTCTATATAAAAGGTAGAACATTACCACCTCTAACCAACTTTACCATTTAGAGACCACTCCCCTATGCACTGCCTCGGCTCTGAGAGCTCCGGCTTTAGTAACGCTGGTGCTGGAGCCAACGGCACAAGCAGGTAGTGCTCAGGACCACCACAGTCCACAACCACTCCACAGCCTGCTTCAGGGGATTCTGGAGGGGAAAATGCTTGACCTCAAAAGATCACTCTGAGGCAGCAGTGCTGCAGGAGTCTGTGTCACTTTCTGGCAAGGGGAGTCACTGTCACTTCCGCTTCATCTGGAAAACCCCATCCTTTAAAAAATAAAAAATAAAAAACACGTCCTTTTCCCCCTCCCTCCTCTCAGTACCAAACTGCTCACTTTCTGTGCATTTTTTGAAATCTTGAAGTGGGTGGAGTCAACTGAGTACAATTGCTCAAGAACTGTTTTTATGTTTTTTGTCTTGGAGCACAGTGCCAATAAAAAGCACTCACCCTCCTTGGATGTTTTGCCCTCTCATTGATTTCATAAATCAATCATGGTCAATATAATTTCACCTATTTTTGACAAATCAAATCAATCAATGTCAGAGTTAAATACGTCTACAAGGTAATGCCAAGGACATAAAAATGTGTAATGTTAAATAAGTGACCGCATAAATATTCAGCCATTTCAAGTCAGTATTTAGTAGAGTGACCTTTGGCTGCAGTCACTGCACTGAGTCTGTATGAATAGTTCTTAATCTGGCTTGCACATCCCTACACTGCAATTTTACTCCATTCTTACTTGCAAAACTGCTCAAACGCTGCCAGGTTGCACAGAAATTGGGCATAAACAGCCCTTTACAAGTCCTGCCATAAATTTTCTTTTGGACTGAGATCTGGGCTCTGACTCGGCCACTCTGGAACATTCACCTTATTGTTTCAAACCATTTCTGTGTAGCTTTTGCTGTATGCTTTGGGTCATTGTTTTGCTAGAAAATACATCTTCTCCAAAGACATGGCGCTCTTGCAGACTGAAAAAGATTGTCAAAGGTCTCTTTACCTAAATAATAATCAACTTCATTGCTTCCCCTAACATGTCGCAATCAATAAGAGTTATTCACAGATCATATTATGGTGTTTGACTGGAGTAAATGGAAATGTGGCTTGGGGAGGCAGAAACAACTAAAAATCAGGGAGGAACTGGTGTTCTTACAATGATTAAGCTAATGGCTTGGCAAAGAAACAGAGATCTCAAGCCTCATTTGTCCGCCCCTAACATGATTAAAGTACCAAATGTTTAATTAGTTTTGCTACTCGTTATCCAGGGTAATCTTTGTCTGCTTTCCTGGGCTTAATTTTGATCTCTGTCCAGCTACAAAGTCATCAGTCCAACTTCTCATGTCTACTGTATGTCTGAGTTTCTGAGTCACCTTTTGTAAGTACACTTGCCCTTTGAAATCCTGCCACAGTTTCCCCCCTGCAGAGTTAAGTAAAGTACTAACGAATAGCCATGTGCAAGAGGAGGGCAGTTTCATCCTTGAGTCATAAGGAAGGCTAAATAAACTAATTAAAAAATATGGCTGGGAGCGTGCTGTGTTCAAGGGGAATGGGTTGGAGCTTAATGAGTGGCTTCACATCAGGAAACATTGCTGGGGGCGCAAACACGCTGAAGCCCTGTGACAAAGCTGGTGTGACTGCATCACCTTTGCTATTCAAAGTCCGTGCCCGCTCGTGTACGTGAGCTGAGGGGAAAGAGTGTGTATCCGTCCCGTGGTGAAGCCCTCCATCGTCGGGGTGGATGCTTGGCTGCTCTAATCACAATGCGAAGGAGTCTCTAGGTGACTGGTACATCAATCTGACATGGCTCCTCGGGCAGCTGAGAGGAGACAAGGCCCCGCCAACTAGTGCCATGCCATGTGATTCATTATGCCAGTGGGCAAGAGAACGAACCTCTCTGCATGGTTAAAGTGACACCTGAAGAGGAGGTTAAAAGAAGAGGCAGGCGGAGGGGCGTGAAGAATGTTAAATGTGAAGGTAATGAAATTAGAAGAATCCTACAGTTATTCATCTGTGGTGGCTCTAATTGTTCAATCCTCCACCTCTCCATCTCTAACAATGTCTGAACGGTATGATGTCATGTTACAGTAACAGCAGCAAATGCTGACCAGTCGAGCGAATTAAACTAACGAATGTAGCCATCCATTTTCCATCCTGTTTAAGGTTGCAGGGGGGCTATCTGAGCTGTCACTGGGCGAAAAGCAGGGTACACCTTGGACTTGTCATCAGCAAATCAGAGGGCTGACTCATAGAGACAAACAACCATGTCCACTCATGCTCACACCTACTCACAATTTAAAACCAACAATTAACCTAACAAGCATCTTTTTGACTTCCTGTACAGGGAAGCCAGAGCACCAAGAAACCGATAAATGCAAGAGGAGAGCAGGCAAACTCAACATAGAAAGAAAAGTCATTACAGTGGGGATTTGAACCATAGTGTGTCGCTTTTTTAGACCTATGCTCGCAAAACAGACGGATTGGCAAGATTCCATGTCTGCCATCATGCAAAGCTCCCCTCCAAAACAATGGTACCATGTCTGAAAATGGACCAAACCAGTCAGTATCATTTAAGGGGGAACAAGGCTGTAGCTATGGTCGAGGTTTAGTTATACTGGAAGCCAAGAGCAATGGCTGCCACCCGTGTCGCGATTAGCTGAAATGAACTGGACAATATCCACTGAATAAAGTTCAAGAACAGCACTAAAAGCTTTTCATGGCAGAAGATGTTTTTGCTCTTCTCCTGACCTTCTTCAGCATGAGTGTGCAATAGTTACAGCCAGGGTTTAATCTTACTGTAGGCCAATACCAGGGGCTGCCAAGGTGTAGCAATTAGCCACGATGTAGCTTTAGTATAAGAGCAGTGCTATCAGAACTGGAACCCTTTTCTTTATTAAAACAAGAGCTTTTCTTTGCAGAGAAGTTGTTTTTGCACTTCTTCCCACCAGCCTCGGCTTGAGTTTTATCCACAAACAAGCTTCAGCATTCACTTACTCAGACGGTGCCTGTCTGTAGGGGTCAGGTTACTCATGGAGCTTTGCATGGCTACTACCTTGTGGTTATCTTGTCGTTCTGATTGTATCATAAAACATGGGCTCTCAAACTTTAAGCCTATACCACCAAAATAAAGGTGCCAGAGACTGAGAACTCCCTCTGTACTTAAAGGTGGTTGCAGCATAGTTGAACACAGCTGTGCTTTGATTTTAGCATGAATCTCACAAAATAGCCATGTTTTTATTTTACATTTAACTAATTTATGCATATATCTTTACAGAAATAGGCAACATAAACACTCTGAAATCCTTCAAGAGTGTTTTTTGTTTATTGGAATTAATCTGGCAACCCCCAAGAGGGTCCCCACTCCCACATTGTAATGAATGTGACAGACTGAAGGTTCGACCAACCACCTCCTGAGAAATTTTTAAAAAAGTACTGCCCTTTCCAAATGCTCTCTATGGAATGTTGCCCAGATAAATGTGTAATATATCCATAAATACAGTCTGTCTGGAGTGTCATGCTAGATGGCGACACCTGCTGTGCAGTTGGTAGGCAGCTCAAATAAAACAACCCGAGTAAACACTCAAGCATTAGTTTTACATGCATTCAGGGATGTCCCAGATTTGAGCCAGGCCTTCTCTTCCAACAGTGCCTGACCTCATAAAAATGAATGTGCAAAAATTCCCCTAGAAACACTCCAAATCTTGTGGAAAGTCTTCCAAGAAGAATGGAGGTTGTTCTAGCTGTTAAACAGGGGACACACTCCACATGAAAGTACATGTTTTTAAATACAGTGTCACTATAGTACCTGCTGGTGCAATGTTCAGGCATCCAAATACTTTTGTCCATGTAGTATAGTTGGTTTTATCAGTTAAAATAACATAAAGAATGGCAAATCAACCATTTGACTCCTACCCCAACATTATTTTTTTTAAATTTGTTGGCCAGAAACATAGAAAAAAACTCCTCATCAGCAGGATTTAAGTATTTCTATGACAACAAACACTGTCCCAGCTCATGTTTCTGGCATATGAGTCACTTTTCTGAATACTAAGCAGTGTTTCTTTGACGTTATTTTGTTTGCACACAATTATGTCAAAACAAGGAAATGTTCTTTTGCACCTTTGCTTGCTATAAACATACCTGAAAGCACAAACAGACACTGCTCAGCTCTCTGTCTGATACTGCTGGGACCTCAGCCAAGCAAGACATCAGAGACAGTCACTTCCACTGCTTGATGGCAACATCTGTTCACCTATCAGACATAATGTGGCAGAGAAATAAAACTTATCATAAATTCTGTTTAAAAAAAAAAGAGGTACCATAGTTCTTTTGTTTGTGTTTGAGAAAAATGCTCACTTTGTATCTTTTGTGTGTACTCTCTTTCACCTTGTGTGAATAATTAGTAATTAATGACTAATCACTTCTGACACCACAGTCATGGGCCATATCACCATTAGGCAACGGTAAGCAGTCATCTAGGGGCCATGCTCTACAGGGCCCCAAGAAAAAGTCATCATCAGTCACTAAATAAAATAAACAAATATAATCACAAGTATGCATCAAGCATGAAGTATATGCCTAAAATTGCTTTCCATGATTTGTGCTGTAGAAGAGTCATTTCTATGGAGAGTGCTCGTTTAACACATAAATGATCTGCAGGCATTAAACCCTCTGAGCCCTAAGCTCTTTCTTAACCATTCTGTCTCACCTGGACTTATTGTCTTAAACAACAAGACAACCTGGGCTTTAAGAATATGTGCTGCAGTAATGTCATCTGAATTTTTAAAAGTTATGGGACAATAAAGATGAAAGAAGCACTAAATGTAAATTGAAATTCAGCTTAATGCTCCACCAGCCCCCATACAGACCCACACTACACCTCCCTTCCCCTGTAACTCTCACAAACTCATGCTGAAACAGGTTGGCAGAAGGGTGGAAACATTTTTTTCCACCATGAAAAGCTTATAATGTTGTCTTTTGCTTTGTACTGTGTAAAAAAAAAATACGGTCCAAGCTAACTATTAATAACGTGGAAATTAATGTCAGTTCACAGTACAAAAAACCCCCTGCCTTGTTTTCCTCAAGTGATGCTGATTGGTCCGAACAGCATCTGGTTCGCCATAAACGTTGCACACAAGAGCTTTGCAACATGGATTTGCCTGATGACAGACATGGAGTCTGGCCAATCCGTAGGCTTTGCAAGGTTCAGTTTAAGTTTCTGGGTTGACATCTAGATTTTTGTTTCTTGCAGACAGTTCTATGTGTTCCTGTAAAGCGTCCTTGGGTTTCTTGAAAGGCGCTATATAAATTCAAGATATTATTATTATTATTATTATAGTTGACCAGCAGGGTGGGGGGGTAGGGGATGATTTGGTCTGTAAATACAGTTGTGTGTCATTAGCATAGGAATGATTCAATCAAGAGAGAGCAAGTCGATGATAAAAAGAAGCGATTTAAGGACAGAGCTTTGAGGCACGCCTTGGTTTACTGGGGCTGGGGGAGATTGGGACTTGTGGATCACAGGTGTCAAACGCAAGGCCCAGGGGCCAAATCCAGCCCATTGTACAGTTGTATCTGGCCTGCAAGATCATACGATCTTTCTATTATAACTGGGCCACCAGTATGACATCTGCAGATTTCTTCCAGTATAAACATGTAAACTTTACCTTGATGATTTAAAATATCCTTGTTAAATTATAAAAATCTGAAAAAGTAAAGAGTAAAAGAAGTTAGATAAAAAGTCAGGAGGGTGAGAAAGGAAATTAACGTTGTCATTTCATATTTTCAATTTTGCATCTCACAATTCTGACTTAAACTCATGATTTTTACTTTTTTTCATGTTTTGACCTGCAAAAGTCACAATTCTAAATTCTAAGTCATCTTTTTACCTTTAAAACTTGTGATTTTTTTACTTTCTATCTCATGTATTTGCCTTTTAAAAACATTATTTTGCCTTTGAATTTCATGTTTTGACCTTTTGAACTAATAAGTTTGACTTTTTCTCAGACTTTGAGCCTTTAAACTTATCATTTTTACCTTTTTCATCTCAGAATGATTTATTATCAGTGTTATTTATATTTTTTTTTCATATTTTACTAATGGCGAAAGTGAGGTTGACAGTTTATGTTTATATGTTGACCTTGTTAGGCTCTTAGGTAAGGCCTAAATTTAGATCCAGGATTGACTTTCACAATCCTGGCATAAATAGTCCAACCCTCAGAGCTTCTCATCAGAGCAAATCTGGCCCCAGACTCGATATGAGTTTGACACTCCTGTTGTAGATGGTAACAACTGGCTTTCTGTTTGAGATGCAGGCTGATGCAAAAATTGCAGGTGATTTTTGCAACCAAAATAAAATATGGTGAGCCTTAAGTACCAAATAACAAATCAGCATTGATACAGACATGTCTCATATTGATTTCTGGAGTTTTCTCAAACATATTACTTGGACACATAATACTTTCATTGCTTTCCCACATGACAAATCAGCTTACTGCAGAGACAGCTATACTGCAGACTGGCTACAAGGAACAGGGTTCAATGTGTAAGTCTGCAGGGGCCTGGAAGAAGCAGCAGTGAGTGCCCATGTTGCTCAAAGTACCAGTCTCAGTGGGAACTCATATAACACATTATAAAGTATTCACTAAAGCAGCAATTAAGAGCAAATCAGAAAATGATGTGACCAACACTGCCACATGAGGTCAAAGATCCAGGACGCATTTTCATCTTCATCTTCATCATCGCCGTCTCTAAACCATGATGAGATTCTGGACCACAACTGAATTCACTCCTAAGGCTGTGCATCTCTCTTTCCTTGACAGATTCAATATGCACCTCAATATCCTCTCAATAATTCAGAGCACCTAGAACACATTTGAGTCAGTCAGTTTGATATGATTCAATTCAGCCCTGTCTCAGTGCAATAAACAACAATATAATGCAATGTAATTTGTTTCAATTTGCTTCAAATGTGGTTTTGTCAGTATGTGAAGGATCTTCTCAAATATATCAGCCCAAAAGTCAGAATTCAGACGTATTACTGTGCGTGTCGAATGAGAATTTTATGAAGGAGAAGCCTCTGATTCCCTAAAAACTGACATTCATTTCAAACATAAATCTTTGTGCGTGGTTTTAAAACTTTCAGTGAGAACAGACAAAGAAAAAGGCAAAGAAAGAAATTGAAGAAATGAGCAACACACCCAGTAAAGTACAGAAATAATGAAATAAATACAACCCCAATTCCAGGAAAACAGGGCGCTGTGTAACAAGTAAATAAAAACAGAATGCAGTGATTTGAAAATGCCATGAACCCAAATTCGATTCACAATAGAATATAAACATATCAGATATTGAAAATGAGACATTTTACAATTTTCTGAAAAAATATTAGCTCAATTTGAATTTGATGGCAGCAGTAGTACATCTCAAAAAAGTAGGGACAGGGCCATGTTGACCATTGTGTAGTATCTCCTCCTATTTTAACAACAGTCTGTAAACACATGGGAAGCTAAGAGACCAGGTGCTGGAGTTTTAGGAGAGGAATGTTGTCCCATTCTTCTCTGATGTAGGATTCTAGCTGATCAACAGTCCTGGGCCTTCTTTAATGATGCTCCAAATGTTGACTATTGGTGAAAAGGCCTGGACTGGAGACAGGCCAGTTCAGCACCAGTGCTCTTCTACTGTGAAGCCACGCTGTTGTGATGGATGCGGTATGTGGTTTAGTATCGTAATGCTGAAATATGCGAGGCCTTCCCTCAAAGAGAAGTGGTCTGAATGGGGGCATGTTTTGCTCAAAAACCTCTATATAAATTTCAGCATTGAAACTTCCTTTCCAGATGTGTAGGCTGCCCTCACCGCACTAATGCAACCTCATAGCATCAGAGACGCAGGCTTTTGAACTGTGCAGTAATTTGATGATCACTCTCTTTATTTCACAGGATACTGCATCAATGTTTCCAAAGAGAATTTCACATTTTTATTCATCTGACCACAGAAAAGTTTTCCCTTTTGCCTTAGTCTGTGGAAAATGAGCTCCAGAGACGACAGTGGTGTTTCAGGATAGCATTCACATATGGCTTCTTCTTTGAATGGTGCAGCTTTAACTTACATTAGTGGATGGCACAGTAAACTGTGTTCACAGACGGTAATTTCTGGAAGTGTTCTTGAGCCAATGCTGGGATTTCCACTACAGAATCATGCCTGTTTTTCATACAGTACCATCTGAGATCCCAAAGAATAGGAGGATTGACCTTCAGCCTGGTCTGCTGTGCAAAGATTTCTCTGAATATTTTGATAATATTATGGACTGTACATGGTGGGACATTCAGAGGCTTTTCAATTTTGTTAAGGAAATTTTCTCTGAAACTTTTTTTCTATACAGCTTGTAGATAATGTTTTTACAGATTGGTGAACCTCTGCCCATCTTTACTTCTGGGAGATTCTGCCTCTCTAAAATGCTCCTTCTAAACTAGTCATAAAACTGACCTGTTGCCAGGTAACCTAATTAGTTGAAAAACGCTCCTCTTTTTGCTTACTTTTCCAGCCTTTTGTTGCCCCGCCCCTATATTTTTGAGATGTGTTGCTGCCATAAAATTCAAAGTGAGGTATCTTTTTCATGAAAACGCCCTAGCTTCAACATCTGATCATTTTACACAGCGCCCCAATTTTTTTTGGAATTGAGGTTCTAATAACATCTATCCAAAGGCTTTATAAAAGACAGCAATAGTCTGTGACTGGCATCCTGCTAGATGGCACGGCGTCTTTTCTTTAAACCATTTGATGAACCGTGACTTTCTCCGTCTGTCACACTGCTTCATCAAACCGTTTGGCCTCTGCTGTCTCACCTGCACACTGCAGCTGCTGGAGAAGCTGCTGTCTTGTTTGTTCAGTGTGATGCTCCACTCCGTTTCCCGAGAGGAGCAAACAGACTCAGTTCATAATCACGTCACGTGCTGGAGCTGTGTACTGTCTATCAAGATGAGAGGAGCTCTACATAGAATGAAGAGAAGAAAAGAAAACGCACACCTAGAGTAAAGAGTAAAGCTATTTTACACATGAGAAACAACATGACCGTTGGAGGAGTTCTAGTGGTTATCAGCTGGTCTAGCCTCAAGACATACTGCTATCTTTTTAGTGTATTTATGGAAAGTTTCAACCACTTCAACAAAGGTCATGTGTACAAGGTGACAATTTCAGTGGAAAACAGTGACCTTTTGTTGCATTTTGGCTGCTCTTCTGGTTATAAAACTGGAAAGCTGGCTTTATTATTCTGAGAAAAACATAAATAAGTCAACACCTCGAGAATACAACAGACTTTTTCATTTTTCCACATTTAAGAACTCCCTGAAAACAGCTTTGCCACCAGCTCTTGGGCCCTAACTCCCCATTTGAGAAGCATTATTATCAAATTTTCATTCACATTTAGGCGGAAATTAAAAGTCTATTACAAACTAGAAGGAGATGCAGAGGCCTTGTACCGTTTCTCACATCTGTCCCTAGAGGACTGGGAAATTTCCTTGTACCCATTCCACAGACACCTGCTGCCACCCTGCAGGGCTAATGTCACCTTCATCAGGTACATAATTGTGTGTGTTTCAGCAGCTGTCCTGTCACACTGACAAGCATCTTGTGACACGCAAATGCATACATGCATACATGCATATTGTCTCTGTTCGTCCCCTTTCTGTTCTCATTACCCCTCAGGCTCCGTCCTGTCCCGCTCTCATTGTAGGACGAACACACCTGGAGCACACCATTGTAAGGTGATAGGAGGAGCTGCGGGTTTGAAGAGGGATAGGTGCGTCTGTCATTTTATATATATATATTTTCTAAATACATTAGAGGCGTGTCCTGCAGCAATGCATCATTCAACAGCTCCTTTACTTCAGCTTGTTTAGTTTCCTCCTAAGACCCTGCATGTTCACATGAACCTGACTTTACTGTTCAGCTTTCATATAACATAGTTATAATTTCTGCTATTAGAATTTTGAGATCATTGAGTTTTAAGTCATTTACTTGAAATGTTAGACATGTAATATGCTATGGAAATATTTTAGGAATTTTCATTGACATTTTAGGGAACTTGTTTAGATATTTTTGGGAATTTTTCTTAGATGTTCTCTGGCGTTTTCATGGAAACATGTTTAAATCTTTTGGAGGGTTTCCACTGAGGTTTTTAAATGAAATTTACTTTGATTTTTTTCTGCCATTTTTATGGGAATTCATGAGGATTTCATGGGTTAGGGCCTTTCTGTGCAGAGTTTTCATGTTCTCCCCGTGCATTCGTGGGTTCTCTCCGGGTACTCTGGCTTCCTCCCACCGCCAAAAACATGCTCGTTAGGTTGATTGATCACTCTAAATTGTCCGTAGGTGTGAATAAGAGCATGCCTGGTTGTCTGTCTCTATATGTCAGCCTTGTGATTGACTGGCGACTAGTCTGGGGTGTACCCCACCTCTCGCCCAATGACAGCTGGGATAGGCTCCAGCCCCCCACTACCCCGAACAGGAAAAGCGCTACAGAAAATTGATGGATGGATGGTTCTAGGACTGACTGGGAGTTGGGGTGGGGGGAATTAAAGGACTTTTCATGGAAATTTTAAAATGACATTTTGTGGACTTCACATTAAGTATTAAGGATTTCACATGGAATTTCAGGGATTTTTTTATTGGAATGTTAAGACTTTATGATCAAGTTCTGCTAAAACATTTGAGGAATATTTTAAAAAATTTGGGGGTAAATTTTGGGATACTTGTTTAAAGAGTTGTAGAATTTCTAGGTAATATCTGTGAAATTTTATGTTAGGAAAGGAGCATTTCGTGTTTTTCATGTTTTAGCCTTAACAAGTTTTCGTGGTCCATCATCAAAATTGCTCTTCCATAGCTCTCTGTATGAGTGACACCATTTCTTACTGACTGAAGACCAACTGGTTGAGACACTGCAAAACATCTGCTCCAAAGCCGATCCAGTCTGTATTTTCTGCAGAGACAGGACCTTCAGGAGGTTTGCAGAACATCATTTTTGGTCAAAACTAATTCTAGCTCAAAGACGAGGTTGAACTTGAAACCTATGTATCCCAAATAAGTTGGAGAAACTATAACTGCATTCCAAATTAAAGCTCAGAAGATGTTTACAGAATTTTTCGTCCTCTCCATATTAGGCCCCTTTAGAGGATACAGTGACCATGTTATATTACTATTATGCAGTCAGTGTTTCTTGTTAGTAAGTTCACAACTTTTTATGTATGAAAAGAAAAAGGGCCCTCTTTTGACGGCATGAGCATGTTGTATAAATTATGTTGGGCAAAGTCACTTGTACAAGGCTTAAGGGGCTGGAACTGCTAAAACATGAGCACTTAGTGTAAAAAGGGTTATAACAGTTTTGGATTTATCATTATTTTCAAAATGTTAAATATTTTACTTACATATTTTCATGTGATTGACACACTTTGATCTGATTGCTGAGGGTGGAGACTTTATTAATGTGAAAAGACACCTGTACAACATCACGTGGCACTTTTTTGATTGGGATCCAGCATGGTGAAAAATTTCTTTCACAGTAAAATAAAGGTATTCTTTCTTTTAAATATAGATGTATGTCTTTGTAATGTAGGTCTTTGTATATTTTTCAGGCATAGAGCTTTTCTGTGTTTTTCAGTCAAGGTCAAAGCAAGGTGAAAGCTGAAAACATCTCCCTTCACCGATCCTGGCATCATAATTGGACCTGCCCACAGCCTATTTCCTGGTGACCATTCAATTCACAGTGGTCTATATTGTGGTGTGAGATATGATGTTTTTTAATTGGCATGAATCAGAGCATCATATCAGCTAACCTGCATGTAGGATTCAGTCAATTCTCTCTATGTAAAGACCACCAAAACGAATATGATACCTTTAATGAATGCATTAGCACTATCTGAGGTGCAGATTGGTGAAAGATTGTCAACCTTTTATAGAAGTGATGACCCCATTAAGACACTTTTATACCATGTCTATAATCATCACTAAATTGTGTTCTTAAGTCATTCCCTTTATGCAATAAATCTTATCATTCCTTGTTGAAATGAAGAGGAGGATCACTCTCAGATTAAAAGGGACAGGTTAAAGCTGGAATATTTGCTCTATTTTTCATCTTTTTGTGCAGAATTAATCCAGAGTGCAGCATTTGTGAAAAGCAGATATGTGAAATTACTGTATCTGACATCACATGCGTTGCAAATTTCCACGGCCTGTTGGGAAAAGCATGTAGTGTTTGGTGAAATCTACAGTAGATCCTCTCATGCACATAAACACAGGCCTGGGGGCAAATCGTGTCAGTGTTACATCATCGAAAGCGAACAGTTCTACCTCCATGATGTTGTTTTTCTGCAGCTGCTGCACGAAGCTGTCCATAACCATGAGAGCTAATACTGTGCACTGCACTGAGTATATATTCTATACTCAGCTGTGTCTCTGAAAGCCTCTCTTTCTAGCCCTCCACATATCATGTGTCAGATAGCAGGTTGTTTTCGTGTTGAGTACTTTATTTTTTCCCCTTCTCTCTGCCACTGCATGACTGTGTCTGGATTTCTCTCCCTCTCAGACTCGTATCATCTGCAGCCCTGTTGCTGCGCTCTCTTCCAGAGTTCAGTGATGAGTACATTTCCTCCTGCTTCAAGGTGAGTTTGTGGGCCCTAAAAAGCAACAGGGGTTTCTCCGGCTCCACACAGTATTTCCTAATATCTACTCCGACCTCAGCCTGACAGCACTCATGGGACGATACTGACTGTGGAAGCACACTCAGCGGAGGGCCATGAAATATTGCACACTGAGGCTTCCCCAATTTAATGTTGAGCATTATTCGCAGTGTGGCGAGAATTTCAGAGTGCAAAACTTTTCTCATAGGAGAAAAGTCCTGATTATTTCATATAGAAATCTCCTTTGTGTTTTAAAGATTCATCAAGAGCATGAGAAAACTTATGCTATAGGGACAAAAGTGTTTGGTCACACCTTTAATTATTGAATACAGGAATTTCAATCAGACCTGATGCCACAGATGTAGAAAATCAAGCCATCCAGTCTCCATTAGCAAGTATTTGTGATACAAAATGGGTCGTTCCAATGAGTTCACAGATTTCAGGCATGAGACTGTGAAAGGATACCACCTGGATATTGCACAGTCAGGTGTAACAGATATTATCAGAAAGTGGAAGTGTTTAGGAGCAACAGCAAGTCAGCCATGAAGATGAAGACCACGTAAAATCACAGAGCGGGGTCAATGACTGCTAAGTCACATGGTGTGTTAAAGTCACTAATGCTCTGCTGATTCGATAGCTGAAGAGTACTGAAGGTCTTCCAATTTCATTAATTTACAAAAACTGTGCAAGGGGAGCTTCATGGATGGATTTCCATGGCTGAGCCGCTGCATGCAAGCCTAACATCACCAAATCCAATACCAAGCGCCAGATAGACAGGTGTAAAAAGCACACCGACTCTGGACTGTGGAGCAGCGGAAACATGCTTTGTGGAGTGACAAATCAAGCTGCTCGGTTTAACGGTCAGATGGGCAAGTCAAGACCTGTGAAGAACCGTTAGCGCTCTACATGCCTAAAACCTCTGCACTTCTGAAGGCCAGTCTTGATGTTTCAGCATACCAAGACATTTTCGATAATGCTATGCTTCCAACTTTGTGGCTACAATTTTGGGAAAGCTTATTCCTTGCACAAATCAAGGCTGAATACTTGGAGTGGATCATGATTTCATTTTTTTGGAGGGTAAGTTGTGGGAAAAATGTAATGTAATGTTTGGATAACAACACTGGTTTTTCCATTATAATCTGCTAGTTTCCAGAGATTTCATGAGAACAACTGAAATGTGCATTTAATCTTGGGAAATGGAGGAAAAGAAAAAAAAAGCATGGACTGCCAAAACTTCTGTACTTATGTGCTTCTTAAACCTCTTTCTTTGTTCAGTCATGTCTTCTTCCATCTAAGGTCCACACTGCAACATTTTTTATGAAATGTATTGACGTGGTTGAACATTTACAGAATTTTGGGTTGTGATTTATCATTAAACAGGAGGCCTAGTGTCCTGATAATAGACCAGATGAGATCTACTGGTCTATAATATGGACTCTGTGTTTTCCAGCAGTGCAGTTGAACTCAGAGACCTTAAAAGGGTGTTAAAGTGCTAAATAACCAAACTCAAACCTCCAGGTGCTTTGTGTGACTGTGGTTCATACCTTTGTGCGAGATCCATTATATCACTCTACATGGTCTCAACTTTTGGATTCCTATTTCACTTCCAGCTGTTCTCATACAAGAGATGATGTTAATGCACTGCACTGTAATTGGCAAATTAATATGGGTCACAGGAAGCCCTGTCTCCATGGCAACTGTAGACACATCTGTTATACGTAGACTCAAGGCCAAAGACATCTTAATGCGGTGACTGTTTTCAGACTCTGTGGTCTTGGCGATACACAACACATAAACAGGTATTTATATATCCAATCACAGCAAACCTATGTGGGCCACGGGAGCCGTGCAGACAGCTCCTTATTGAATCTGTAGCAAAGCCAGCGAAAACAAGCTTCACGTGTAGAGTAAGGGTCAATAAAAAGCACTAAGCAAAGTCCACTGTATTGGATTTCTCATACACAGGAGGGAGCTTTCCAACACATTGTCAAATGTACCAGAGCAGCCGTGAAGAACAGCGAGAACACGCTGTCAATCACCGCAGTCAAAGAGGTGACATTTATAAGAAGAAACACATTATGTGGGATTGTAGAGGTCTCCCTCCTGCCTGCGTATGAGCAGTGAGATTCACTTCTTACCTTATTAGGTGAGCAACCCTTGGCACTGAGTATTAGCGGATATGAATTTTCCCCTGGGCGCTTATTAAAGACCTGAGCATTAATGATCCAATTCCCCATCTCGTGATCCTCAAGGACCTCTCAGCTGCCTATTGAAAGAATTCTCAACTCAATAGGCAGCAACTGCAAGGCCATGTACCTGCCTTAGACACACATGTGTGGAGTAAAGAAACATACAGAGGCAGGCACTTATGCTCAATAAAAAATCAATACACTATGGATTTTTTCATGAAACTACAAACTATTGTGCGTTAAAATAAATGCCTGCTTACTGGTTCTAAGCAGACAAGTGACATTTTGCCTCTCAAAATTACCATGTAGTGTTATCTACCATTTAAGCAATTACACAGCTGGGATTGGAACAAGCGACAGAAAGCTAGAGACATAAAACAGCATTTGCCGAGGGAGTAAAATACTCTGGTTCAAATCTGACTGTGATCCTTTAAATTGCTCACATCGACTCTTTAGTCTGAAGAAAAAGAGATACTGGAAATGGATGCAAGAAAAGAAGAGCAGTAGTAAACTGTGAGAAATAAAAGAAGATATTTCAGCGCTTTGTTGTCATAAACAGTTAGCCACATTTACTGTTCTTTAAGTTATATTTTCTTGCTAGATTTAAAAAAAAGCTCACATGTAAAAGATGTTTAACTGTTTTTGGCAACACTTGAAACCTGATTTGTATTTCTGCATTGAATCTATGCTGCAGCATACATCATAGGTCTGCACAGCCTTTGCAGAGCACCACAAACGTAACCAATGTTCACGCCTTTAAGAGGCTTTAGATAACAATTTTTGGTGTCTGTCTCTTTTTATAGACTTCTCCAAGGCCTTTGACAATGTTGAACACTTTACTGGACCACCTTAAAGCTACTTGGTTTGCAGAGCATGCTGTTAGATCATTTTCAAACAGTGGAACTGTTGGAACCCTGGCTGTTCAGTTAGAGGGTCATCACAAATCTACAACAGGGTAACTCGAGGTTTGGTTTTGGGACCACTCTTGTTCACTATTTATGTACATCAGTTGCTTTGGATGGATTACACCAAATGCTTCTTTTCATTCTTTTATTTGTACTCCTGCATTGAATCTATGCTGCAGCATACTTTATAGGTCTGCATAGTCTTGAACCCAATGAAAAGGCCCACACATGTAGCAAACATGCATCTCTTAAAAAGGCTTCTAGAGGCTGTACATAACAAACTATGTTGTCAATGTCTTTTTATAGACTTCTCCAAGGCCTTTGACAATGTGGATCTCTTTACTGCACCATCTTGAAGCTACTGGGTTTTGCAGTTGGGTGGTTTGCAAACAATCTTACTGTCAGAACCCTGGCTGTTCAGTTAGAGGCTGTTAGATCAGAGGTACTACACGTCTACAACGGTGTAGCTCAAGGTTCAGTTTTGTGACTGCTCTTATTTGCTATTTACATACATTGACTGCCTTTGATGGAATGTACCAAATGCTTCTTGTCATTGCTATGCAGATGATACTGATGATGATGACGGTTCTGCAAATCTTCAGCATGTTGATCAGCTTTGTCCAAGATCAGCTTTGACAGCTGCAGCTTGTTCTAAATGCAAATAAAACTAAACGCATGTTCACTGAAACGTCAAAAGCAGCAAAAGGGAACTTTTGAGATTGTTACTTGCTTAAGAAACTGAGTTCCTATCCTCTTTTAAATATTTACAGTTTTTACCTGATGAAAACTTGGCTTTTAAAGAGTGCATTCAGAATGGTTCTAAGGCCTAGCTTGGTTTTTACTACAGAAACAAGTCTTGTTTCTATGATAATAATAATAATATCACAGCTGCAATTTATAGGTACTGAATACAGTAAACTTACATTTTTTTATTCCTTATATCTTGTTTTTGTTCATGATTTTAGCTTTTTCTTTTTAAGCGTTTAAAATCAGTTTTGTATTTTTGTGTTTATTGGCATTATTCAGTACTTTTACTGGAGCTATTACTAATTTTACTATTGTAAGCATTTGTATCAAATTCAAGCCTGTTAAGTTTGAAAATATAACACATTGTGGGAGTGATTTTTTAAAATAAGTGCATACTTTTCATGCACTTCTGCTCCAGTAGGGATGCTGTGTCCACCAGTCAAAGCAGAGACCTGTCTATGCCACTTATCTCTGAGATTTGTAGTAGTTTTGAAAAAAAGGTTCCTCTGTGTATCAAGGAGGACAGAGTAAGAGTATCTACAGTTCCGACCTGTTTTGAAAGTCTTGTTCAAGCTGGAAATGCCAGGGCCAAATTCGCTTCCCAGTCCAGCCTTGATAGAAAATAATGGGGGTGATCATTCAGCTGTGCGTCAGGTGGCGCAGGCATGTGAAGATCTTTAGTGATAGGTCAGTTAGGCCAGTGGCAGCTCCGCTTCTCACTGATTAATCACATAAAGTAAAAACATCAATTTTGACTAGATCTTTGTTAATCTGAACTTTATGCTTTACTTATGAGGATGAACCTTGGATCTGGAGTGCAACCAAACAGTTTCACCTGACTATGGCTTGGTAAGTATAGTAGATGATCTCACAACCAGAAGGTTGTGGGTTCTGATCATCATTTCCTACGGTCATGTTTAGATGTGTCCTTAGGCAAGACAGTTAACCCCAATTTGCTCCCAAGACTGAGTCAGTGGCTGTGAAAGGTTTAGTTAATGCCGATGGCCATTCTGCATAGCAACCTTCACCATCAGTGTGTGAATGTGGAGTGAATGGGTGCTAATGAATACCTGACCTGAGGTGTAAAAGTGCTTTGAGTAGTCAAAATGACAACAAAAGTGCAATCCAAGCTCCAGTCCATTCACCATTTACCAAGTCGCAAACAAATTTATTTCAACACATTTTAGTTTCCACTCTGTACTCAAATTTAAGACAGATCTATGACAGAACAAAGTTGATGTGACTCATGAATAGCCCAAGGACTTTGAAAACACAGTAAAAGCATTAATTTGGTTCTGAAATCAGCAATGGTTAAACAACTGGTCCATAAGTGACATCATAATTACAATGGAGACAACACCAGCCATGTCTTGAATATCCCATGGCTATCAATCAAGTGGAATCCACCGCCAGTCTTTGTGTTTCTGGCAACCAGCCGGCCTGATTGGGATTCAATGGACGAGATGGATTGTCAGCACAGGCCCGGCGCTGGTGATGCAAAGTCTGAGTCATTAACACTCAACAAGCGGTGCAGCCCCAGGGCACCCTGCTTTTCTGACAGTAATGCATTCTAATCTTGTCAGCCCATTGAGAGCTTCAGCTACATTACAGATAACAGGAGCCGAATCAAACGCCGCTGTCTGTCAACATCTCCGATCAATCAGGAGCTAAAAGTCTGTGGGGCGGCCTCGACGCTCCTCTGGCCAATCACCATGCACCTAACAAACAGCATCACACCCCAGTACTGCAGGACTTAGCCTGAAAATCTGTCCCATCTCCTGTTGGACAAGAACACAGCAAAGTCCCAAAAGTGACTTCAATTAAAAACCTTCTTCCTCCCATCCAGGCGCTTACTGCACAGGACGGGGCCGGGATATTTTATTCAGAGGAGCTCCAGACAGTGGTGAGAAAAAGAGGCAGAAAGTGGGACTCGGGATGGTTTATTTTGAGGGTTTGGCTGTGCATTATTCAGCAATCTGTGTGGCAGAAAGTCAGACATGTCAGGTTCACCTTCTGCAGCATCATTCCTCCCTCTTTAATAAATAAAATGGCATTCCAGTTCAGTCCGAATGAAACAGCATGAGCTCCAGCGATTAGAAGGTAATGATTACTTCATTTAAAAAGTCAATGATCTCTATCAGCACTGAAGGGCCTCTGCAATTGGAAGAAGAGTAAAGGATTCCATTTTTTTCTTAGTCCTAGAAGCATCTGACGCATCACTGCAGTAAGTGGAGCAACTCCCCAAACACATGGGAAATAAATGCTTTTTAAAAACCACAGATGAAACACATTTTAGGCACAGACTTCCTGATGTATGTGGAAATTGTTTCAGGTATCTAATCCTGTTTCCATCCCTTTACATTTCCAGTCATCCTGTACACATAAAGCGATACTTCAGACCATTAAGTAGATTCATTATTCATAAGAAGATTATTACTTTGCTGGTTCACTTCCCATAATTGTCCAGATATTTTCCCTCTGATCCATGGATACAGGAAGTGCACAAGAGGGAGGATAAACATCATAAATAATCAAAAGGATGTCATCAAGGCAGACAGGGCTCGGAATACAAATATGTCCCACAGCGGACGAAAGATACAGGCCACACAATGAAAGATGAACAGTGTGTGCAATAATCAAATACAAATAAAGACATACGATCATTGAGGGCCTTCCTTCATGCATTGAGTTAGAATTGCCAGAGTATTTCTTTTAATATTGGAGATATTTTTAAAAATCTAATTTTGTCCTCAAGGATTGATGAATGTGATGTCTGCCTACAAAACAGCAGTCAGTGTGAACCAAGAGTAACCAAAAGATAATTACTACCTGGGGTTAAATGCCTTTATAATACAATTACAGACAGAGGAAGAACAGTAATAGGTCAAGAAGCAGAGCTTTGTAATTGAAATCTTACAACTGAGGGATGAAGATGAAACCCTGTGACCTTTGCCTTGTACCTGAGTTGACATTTGTACAAGTTCAAAGAAAATCCATCGAAGTGAGAGATCACATTTTCAAACAAAGGATGAATGTAAGGCGTGATCATTTTGTTGTTTTAGAGCTGCCAAAAGATTACAATTTTTAATCACAATTAATCTCAGAACTTCTTCGGTAAAACAGTGATTAATTGCACTTTTTTAAAATCATATTTTAAAATTCCACTATTTTGCATTTTGAACTGTTTTTGTGTCATTTGACTTCCTGTTTGGATACAGACCTACATTTAAGATTATGGCAACCACAGAAAAGAAACATGCTATGAATTGAAAAGAGAAAAAAAGAGGGCAGCAAAAAGGTAAATATTCAATATCACATGGTTCAGATGACTCTTGACTTGTTCATTAAGCTGCCAGTGAGATTTTTAAAGTAAATGAGAAAATAAGGAGCAGTGGGGGACTTAATCTACATCACTGTGACTACAGGGAGATGCCACTACTTGTGGACCTTATTTAATTGCAATTAACCCAATTAATCTTGACAGCCCTAGTTTTAATAATCCTCCAAACTGTTCTGAACATATTCTAATCTCAAGCAAAGTATGGATATAAGGTCCAGAGACTATGACCTCAACTTAGAGTGGACTTTTGTACAAAGATCAAAGAACATCGATCAAAGTGTTCCCTACCTTTTTCTCCTCATGACCCCCTCCTTCTCATAAGAAAAGCTAAGCCAGCCCACTTGGAAAAATCAAATGTTAAAAATCTTATTTTAATCATTTTCATTGGTGAAAATCCAACAGAACAGGCCACATATCTTTATATGAGATTTATGCATAACTATTATTATGTTTCTAATAATAATCTTCAAAAATACTTGCAAATCTATTCCCAGGTTGTGTGCAAATGACCTAGACTGATGGATGGGTGGATGGATAGATGGACGTCTATCCATCTTCTTCCATTTAATCAGGTCGCATGGTGGCAACAGGCCAAGCAAGTCAACCCGCACATTCTTCTTCCTGGCGACACTTCCCAACTCCTTCTGGCTATTCAAGATTCATTCTCAAAACCACACAGGTCTCCAGCACATTCTGGATCTACCCCTAGTTCTCCTTCGAGTTGGAACTACCCAGAAGACCTCCAAAGAGAAGCACCTTTAGATTCAAAGGAGCAGCGGCTCTAGTCTTGGTCCCTCCAGATGTCTGAACTCCTCATTCTATCTCTAAGGCTGAGCCCAGCCACCCTCTAGAGAAAACTCATTTTGACTGCCTTTATCTGCAGTCTCATTCTTTCAGTATTTCCCAGAGTTCATGACCATAGGTGAAGGTTGGGAGCTGGATTGACCAGCAGATGGAAAGCTTTGCCTTCTGGCTCAGCTCCCTCTTCACCACAGCGGACCAGCACAACACCAGCAGTACTGCTGATGCTGCACTAATCCGACTGCCAATCTCACGCTCCCCTTTACCTTTACTCATGAACAAGACCCCCAGATACTTGAACTCTTTCACCTGAGGCAGTGAATCCCTCCCCACCCAGAGGGAGCAATCCACTGTTTCTTGGCAGAAAAGCATAGTCTCAGACTTGCAGGTGCTTATTCTCATCCAGACTCAGACATCCATACAAAAACATTATGACTTCAGTAATGGCTATCACCAGTGCTAAGGCATCAAAATATCAGACAAGGGTTGCATTGTTTTTCCCTGAATCACAACAACAAGATTATAAGCAAAAATAGAACTGAGTGCCATCTCTAACCAGTATCTCTGCCTGAACAGACTGGTAAATTATTGAACTGTTCTATCATTACTAAAGGGAGATAACCAGCGGTAAGTGGTTGTCTTGTCAGTATGCGGTCAGCTAGCTAGCTATTTGATAAAGTCAAATAGCTAGCTAGCTCGTGAGCTTATGCACAATCAGATTTTAAAGAGGGGACCTTTTTACATCAGCTGCTATTCAAAAAATGTGGATAGCAGGGTTTGAATCAAGTGAATCCAGGGTTTGAATTTGAAAAGAAATATTCATTTTAGTTTAGTTTTTTCTTTCTTTTTTTTGCTGTTTTTTGCTGCTGAGGTGATCACTGATTAATGTTAGCCCACTTGCAGGTAGTGAACGCATTAAAAAAAAAATTCAGCTATGAACTGAATTATCTGACTGAACTGTGATAAAACACATCAATGCTGGAGTTATTGCTGACCTTTGCACCAAACTGATAAAAATCTGCATTTTATGGCTTTAAATTAGCTCAAACAGACATGCTTTAAAAATCTTTCCTTAGAAGGTGTGGCTTACAAACTTTACATAAAAGGTAGAACGTCACCGCCCCTAACCAACTTCACCATTCAGAGACCACTCCCATCCTCTCCTGCACCTGCACTGCCTCAGCTCTGAGAGCTCCGGCTTTAGTAACGCCAGTGCTGGAGCCAACAGCCCAAACAGGTAGTACTCAGGACCACCATGCTCCCCCACCACACTACAGCCTGCTTCTGGAGGGAAATATCCTCCACCACAAAAGATCGCTCTGAGGCAGCAGTGCTGCAGGACTCTGTGTCACTTTCTGGCAAGGGGACATCACTGTCACTCCCGCCTCATCTGGAAACCCCTGACCTTTTCCCCTCCCTCCTCGCAGTACCAAACTGCCCATTTTCTGTGCATTTTTCAAAAGTCTGAAGTGGGCATGTTAGCTCTGAGCTAATTACTAATTAGTAAATCAACATGTGCATCCCTTAGTTTGAGCTAGATCCAAAATCAACTAACATAAAGCATTTTGACTTAATACCTAAAATACCTAAAGGTTTAGAACAGGGCCCTCTGGTATGTACAATCTATATTAATTGCTTTGTACAGAAAATTTTACAATCATCATTTTTATGCTGATGACATGGTCATTTACTGCTGTGCATCTACGGTTTTTACTCGGTGAAAGCTTTTCAGCCGTTCTTGTTTATGCTGATGTTTTGTACATGAATCCCTCTGTTCAGAGTCTCCTCTAGACTCTAAGATTTACTAACTGTGGATTTTTATCTTGCCACTGTACTTTATCCACTAACTTCAGCTGGACTTCCTTAAGTACACCTTGTCTTGGATGCCTTCATTTATAAAACCATTCTGGGCAAAGCTATGACCTACCTTTCTTTTCTTTTAATCTTGGTGAACTGAATGCAACACCTGCATTTATTTGACTTTGTGCATGTTGTTATTCCAAAAGTCTGAACAGAGCTGGGAAAGAAGGCTTTTAGATTTCTGATTGATTTTTTTGGCTGACATTTTATTATTACTATATTTATTTTTCATTGTGAGTTTTGTGTGCTTTTGATTTCAGATACTATATATTACTGCCATTCTTGGTCAGGCCTCCCTTTTGAAGAGATTCGAGATCTCACTGGCACTAACCTGGTTAAATAAAGGTTTAATAAAATTCAATAGGAGCTTCCTTGTGTGTGAATCTCTTTGCTTCTTTAAGCCTGTCAGCATTAGCTGCAGTTTGCTCTTATATTAGCCCAATTATCTTTTTGCATAGCTGTTCCCATTGACCAGAGAATGAAATCAGCAGCATGTGAGTACTTGGAATAAGGTGTGTCAGTAAGGGGCCGTTATAATTGCTACTGGCAACCACTCATATATGGGATTGGGCTTGTCTTCTGTATAGGAAACAAAGATACACATCACCTGAGCACGGCAGCTGAGGGACTGATTTAAGATGTGGATTGTTTTTGGAAATTTAACTTAAAATATTCTCCTTTTTTGAATTTGACTGTTTTTTCAGTCAAAAAGATGAAATCTAGTCAAATTAAAATGAGCATAATCAATATGCTAACATCGCAGCTCTTACAGGATCATAATATAAATCCAACTGGAACGAAAAAATCTGAAACCATCATATCAGGGGAAAAGGCACATTGAATGAATCCTAATGTAAACAGAAAAAACAGTATGGTACATTAATCTAAAGTAAGAAAGCATCTCTGTTCATCTCTACTAATACAGTTGCCACAAATCAAAGAGCCTTGTCATTAGTTATTCTCTGCCAAAGCAATCCAGCAACCCATTCTTCATTCATTTCTGTCTGACAGCAACATGCATGAATTATTTTGAGATAAAACTTCCCAAGAAGCCTCCACAAAAGCTGACTGACAGTTCTCATCTCACGCAGACATCAACATGACCTCTTTCCACACCTGAGCGGGAAAACAAGCCACTCACTCTGCTGTCTTTGTTTCAAATCTTCAGTCTGGGAAAACATACAGGCTGCTCTGAAAACATGACATTTCTTGTAAACTATCCACTAAAATAAATGATTGATGCCGTTACAGAAAAACAAGCTATTCCCAAGTAGTTAGATGTTGCAGTCTAAGCCCTCAGTTCAGCAGGGGAACATCCAACGATGTTCACCATAAAGAGATGTTAAAAGGTCAGGGTGATACTGCTGCATGTGTTTATAATGTAGATGCAGAACTTTTATGGTTCTCTGCAAAGTCCAATAATTTGAGTCGACTGAGAACTCTGACTGAAATATTAAAAAGACAGTCTGAGCATCTGGAATGACACTGATTGATGTTTGAAGCCTTACAAGTGACAGTCAGCTGCTCCCATCTTGTTTTGGTATTTGGACCAGATGAACTGTTTCTCAAATCCAAAGTACGCTACAAGGACAAAAGTATTTGGCCACACCTGTTAATTACTGAATTCAGATGATTCAACCACACTTGTTGCCACAGGTGTATAAAATCAGGCGCCTAGCCATGCAGTCTCCATTTGCAAACATTTATGATACAAAATAGTCATTCTGAAGAGATCACTGATTTGAGGAAGGCCCTTTTCCATTCCAACATGACTGTGCCCCAGTGCTCAAAGCAAGGACTATAAAGACATGGTTTGATGATTTCAGTGTGAAAGAACTTGACTGGCCCGCACAAAGCCCTTACCTCAACCCCACTGAGCACCTTTGGGATGACCTGGATCGGAGAGTGAGAACCAGGCCTTCGTGTCCAACATCAGTGCCTGACCTAAATGCCCTGTAACAGGGATCCATTGGGGTTGGGACTCCATTGGGGGTCGTGGGACCCTGAGATGGGGTCTCCAGATGCCTTAAAAACTAAGAATATTATCTAAATTACACTGTTGCACTTTTGCCAATTAAACCCATTTTTTTCTCAATTTTTAAACCCTTCCACCACTTTTTTTTTCTGTCTGTTTTTGCCACTTCTAAACCAAATCTTAACACTTTCTGCCTATTGTTGGGTCTGGTGTCCCATTATTGCCACTATTTACCCTTCTTTACCACTATTTATGGCACATTTCACAAATTGATATGCCCATTTTTGCCAGTTTAAACCCTTTATTCCAATTTCTGCCTCAGCTAACCCTTTATTTTGCCAAATTTCCACCTATTTTTGGCACTTTAACACCATTACAGCCACTTTTTAATCCCCTTCTTCCTCTTAATATGCCTGTTTTTGCCGCTTTAACCCATTTTTGCCTTTTTTTGTTAACTTTGCCACTTTTATCTAACTTTTGAATGAATTAAATGAACTAAAAAGATATGTGTTTCTTTAATAAGCATATACAACAGATTAACTTTACTTTGGACCATGATTTTTCTGGGGGCCAGTTTGGCTGGAGGTGGTGGTGTTCAGCCACCTTCAAGTACAGTGGAGGTCCCCGGTCTCTGGCATCTTTATTTTGGGGGTCACGGGCTGAAAAGGTTGAGAACCACTGCTCTACAGAATGAATGGGCACAAATTCCCACCAAAACACTCTAAATTTTTGCTTAAAGCATCACAGGAAGAGTGGATGCTGTTATAGCTGCAAAAGGGGCCAACTCCATATTAAAGTGCATGTATTTGAATACAATGTCATCACAGTCCCTGCTGCAATAGTTGTCAGGTGGCCAAATACTTTTGTCCATGTTATTTATCATCTATGTCTTGGCCTATACATGCACTACCTTTTGGCTGACCAAGGTCCCATTCTTAGTCCCAGATGTTGTAAAAGGGTTATGCGGCTACTCAGTAATAATAGCAGTGGATCCTCATAGATAATAAAACGCTGATTCTACTGACCTACATAATAGATAACAGGTAATATGTCTTTAAATCTGCACTTGTTCTGTGCCTACCCATAACATCAGCCCCACAGTCTGTCGATGGAGCCTCTGCAAAGTAATGTGATGTGTCTGTTGATCACCTAAATAAAAATAAATTGGTCTCCGGTCTGCAGCTTTGATAGAGACATGTTCATTTTCACAAATTAAGATGCAGATGCTGTCGTGTAAAATCTTAGATGTGATAAACATTCAGGCTTAGGCTGCCAATTATACTTCATCACAGTTTATGTCAATGCCATAACTGTTTCAGCTCTAAAAAATGGGCCTAAAATAAAGATGATATGTGAGCTCCCTGAAATATATTCAGTTTTCAGCCTGGTTGTTATTTTTGTCTGACACTGAGAGGGAGTTAAATATACAGCAAATATTAATATGTGACATCAGTTTGCATTTGGAAAAATACAAAAAAAAAGGAGCAATAGTACAAGAAGGATATGTTTTAAAGGAGAAAACACAGCACAAAGTGACAACAGCCAAAGGTAACAAAAAGGGGAATTGAAGTGTCTCTGGAGTAAGTGCCTCCGTCTACCCGACTGTTTGTCCATTTAGAAATGTCATCGGCTTCGGGGCTCCCCAGGAAGCTAGCTAAAAGCTTCTCTACAATGGTCTTCCCCATTTACTGAATGAGCTTGCAGAGAGATAGCGCTCCATTTTTGTGTACCTGTGGTCACCAAGAGAGTCTGAGAGCAGAGATGTATATTCTGGACTAAACCCAGGTGAGGATATTAGCCAGCAACCACCCTCGGGAAGGTTATGGAGTACAACAGATAAGATATTCTCGCCAAAGAACAGAAGGCAGAAAGTCAAAACAGCCTGATAGATGTAGAAATTACTTGGGATGGTTACTGACTCTTTCTGGGTGTGATGTTATTCTAAAATGTAATGTCTGAGGCTATAGTTCTTTGACCAAAAAGCTGCAGATTGCTCTCTAGGGTCTTGATTTATTCTAAGGTCGGGCTACTAAACCTTTTTTTCTGTTATGATGGTCACTGCATCTGATTGGGTGACCACAGAGCCATAAATGTGTGCTGTTACTAGACTGATGATGCTGGAAGGAAGAGAGGCCAGCCCACATGACCTCTGAAAAAAAGACTGTAACAACGTGAACTACCAAATGAGTGTTGAAATGTGATGGTGAGTGCTACACTGCTAAAGGCAGTTGCTTACAGTGCTGCTAAAAACTAGCTATTTCTGTCAACATCTGGACAACACACACTGTGTGGATAAAGTGTTTGGCCACACCTGTAATTAGTGATTTCAGGTGCTTCAATCACACCTGTTGCCACAGGTGTTGAAAATCATGCACCTAGTCATGCAGTCTCCATTTGGGTCACTCTGAAGAGCTCAGGGACTTCAAACAGGGTACTGTGATGGATGCCACCTTTGCAATAAGACAGTTTGTGAATTATTATCCCTGCTGAACATACAATAGTCAGCTGTAAGTGATATTACTAGAAAGTGGAAGCATTTAGGAACTACAGCAACTCAGTCATGAAGCAGAAGACTGCTTGAAATCAAAAAACTGGGTCAATAACTGCTAAGGTGCATGGTGCATAAAACTTGCCAAAGCTCTGAACTTCCACTGGCATTGATGTAAGCACAAAAACTGTGCAGCTGGAGCTTCATGGAATGGGTTTCCATGGGTGAGCAGATGCATGTAAGCTTCATATCACCAAGTCCTAGACTGTGAAGCAGTGGATTTGTGTTCTGTGAAGTGACAAGTCACTTCCCTTTTTGGCAGTCAGATGGGTGAGTCTGGGTTTGGTGGATGTTGGGAGAACATTACCTGCCTGACTGCACTGTGCCAACTGTGAAGTTTGGTGGAGGAGGGAAAATGGTATGGGGCTGTTCGTCAGGGTTTGGGGTGGACAATGCTATGCTTCCAACTTTGTGGAAACATCTTGGGGATGGCCTTTTTCTGTTCCAACATGACTGTGCCCCAGTTCACAAAGCAAGGACTATAAAGACATGGGTTGATGAGTTCAGTGTGGGAGAACCAACCCGACCTCAACCCAAGTGAGCACCTTTGGGATAAACTGGATCGGAGACTTTGAGCCAGGCCTTCTCATTCAACATCAGTGCCTGACCTCATAAATACTCTAGAGCAGGGGTTCTCAACCTTTCAGCCTGCAGCCACCAAAATAAAGGTGTCAGTGACCGAGGACCCCCACTGTTCCTGAAGTTGGCTGAACACAGCCATGCGCATTAAAAACAGAACAAAAATGTGTTAAAAATAGCTAAAATTGGTTAACAATGACATGAAAATGGTGGGAAAGGTGGTGAAATGAGATTTTAAAAGCAGCAGAAATAGGTTGAAATTGCTAAATAAGAGAAAAGTGGCAGCAAATAACCAAAAAATGGCAAAAATCAGTTAGCGTGGCAAAAATGGGCATATCGGGTGGTAAAAGGGGATTCGAAAGTGGCTGAAATGGTGTTAAAGTGCCAAAAATAGGCGGACATTTGGTGAAATGGGATGAAAAATTGATATAAACTGGCAAAGCAGGGTTAGCTGAGGCAGAAACAGTCAGAAACTGGCAACAATGGGCATATTAAAATGTGAAATGTGGCTTAAAAAGTGGTAAAGAGGGATTAATATTGGCAATGATGTGTCAACAGACCCAACAATCGGCAGAGAGTGGCAAGATTTGGTTTAGAAGCGGCAAAAACAGGCAGAACAAAGTGGTGGAAAGGGTTTAAAATGGACAAAATTGGCAAAATTGGTGTAAAGTGGCAACACTGTAATTCAAAAATGTTCTTAGTTTTTAAGGCATCTGGAGACCCCCTCTCAGTGTCTTGCGACCCCAACATTGAGAGCCCCTGCTCTAGAGAATGAACAGGCACAAATTCCCACAAAAACACTCCACAAAAATGTGGCAGCCCTTCTAAGAAGAGTGGAGGTTATGATAGCTGCAAAAGGAGGGCCAACCCAACACTAAAGTTCATGTATTTGAATATAATGCCATTATGGTCCCGCCTGAATACTTTCGTCCACATAATGTATTTTCAGGAAGCCTCGCCAGCTTTACAGCATGTTATAATTATATTTTAGTCCCACAACCATTTGGTTGAATCTCTCAGCATTCATTGCATTGTTCTGAAGTCGCTATTTTCAATAGAAGAGCTCTCAAAGTTACAAACTGTTGAATAAAGAAGTGCAATAAGCAGTTATTATGGAACTTCATTCAGTTTATTCTAGCAACCAAAGGAGAGTGTATGTGGGGCCAACATTCATCAGATCTACAAAAGCAACATTGTAAATATATAATACTGTAGCTGAGGGGCTCTAGGATACATGGGTATCACAACTTCTCTCTTCTGGCCCCCGGGTGCCAAAAGTATCAAAGTCATTTAATGTTTTATCATGATGTGCTCAGCCTGTGTAGATATTGTAGAAAGCAACAAAAACATTTGCATTGGGGCTTTCTGAACAAATGCCCAGGCTTTTTTCAGAACTGTCCTATAAACGTTCTCATCTGGCAGTAAGGTGGATTGCATTCTGAGATAGAGATCCTTTAATGTACATCCAAAACTAATCTACATCACTCAGATCCTTCCCACTCAGTGTAGCTGATGCTCATCACCAAAACACCTCCGCACAACTGTGCATTGAGAAACTGTTTAAATCAAGAAGACACATAATTCATATCAGTTTGTGCTTCTTATAAGTGCCTCCAGGAGGAAGCCTGACGATGTTTAACCACAGCTATAATTACGCCATTATGTAGCACTAACTCTGATTTCTATATCCCGTGTAGCCCTCAGGCCTGTGCTGTACATAGAGAGGAGAAATCCCATCTCAAGGTAAAAGCACTGACTTCACAGTGGCTCATTAAATGAAGTTCCTCAAGGGACCAAGTTGGGATAGGATCCACGCTGGTGCTTTTGTTACCGCAGGCGAGTCATGAGGGAGGGGGAGACAACCAGGGATCACAGGAAACAAACAGTGCAGCCAATCAGGATGCTCTATGAAACATGTTACATACTCCTCTGTTGTGCATACATGGCTGAAACATTGTTGTTTTCTCTCTTCTCGTGTATGTCATTAGGAAATCAAAGGGGGATAGGAGACGGAAACAAACAACAGGATGTATATTAAACCTTGCACAAAACATGTCACAAGAGATTTAACTTTTAAACAATGTTGTCTGACTTATTTAACATTAAAATCTCATGTATGTGTGTTCAATACACATGTGAATACTCTGCATGTGTTTTAATTTTCATATTTCCTGGAAATCGAAGATGCAGTCTTGAAAAGTGTCACTAACAGCTTCAGCAAGACAAGCAAAGTTGGAGTAGGCTGCACTGTTTGAGGAAAGATTGCAGAAGCTGGTTAGGAACAAGGAACATACATGATGTTAGCGTGCCCAGGTACAGGATCGGAGAGCTGCAATATACAGCTAGGAAGAAATCAGACAGAAATTCAACATCTGTTGGACAGCAGCCAAGGAGATTCTGAGGTCTGTGAGGGACAATACATTTTTAAACATCCATCCCATGTAAAACATCATTTGAGTATATGGGTCCTTATGACAGTTTTATCAATGAAAATACACAGGTTAGGCACCAGTGGCAAAAACCATGAGGTGCTGCTGTTAGTGGGAGTGAACTCACTTAGATTGGCCTTGCATATTTGAGCATCTGCCTGGAGCATCATCCTGGTGTATCTGTGATATATGAGCATCTCTATGTAGCATCATACAGGTGTATCTGTGATATTTGAGCATCTGCATGGAGCATCATCCTCGTGTATCTGTGATGGCAGCAACATGTGTAGCCTAAATGTACAGTGCTTAACAAATTTATTAGACCACCCTAACCCTAACCAAAGTAAGGTTTATGCCACAGCTGCCCTAACTTAATAGCATTGGTAATTACCAAAATCATTTTTTGTCTTTCTGCAATGGTTAATACACCAATATGTAGAAGCTCTTTAACCCAAATGATATTTTTAATGCTAAAATATAATTCTTATTGCTATCCATGAATTTTCAAATTTACTGATTTACAAAAAAACTGAAAAAAAAAAAAATAGTAAAGCACATTAATATTTCTTGATTAATATGTCTAATTATAGTTATTTACTTGCATTCCTGAACAGAAAAATGAGTTTTAGTGGTTGAATGTTATGCTTGATTAACTTCTGTCTTCTCAGAGAAGCCCAGTGAGCTGGCTCAAATTTGGGTGAATTCAGTTTGAAATTCCTCATTCCTGTTCAAAATGGTAAAACGTGGAGAGCTGACTGAAAATGAAAGAGTCCGCATTAAAGCACTTCATGATGCTGGATGGTCTCTGAGACAAAAATGACAGGTGGTCTAATAAACTTGTTAAGCACTGTACATGCAGGAGGAACAGACTCTGCATGCACATTGCTCCGTTCTCTGACTACTCATGGTGCTGTTTACATCCAACAATAGGGCAGAGGCATGGCATGCTTCAGGTCCTGTGATTAAGAACACATTCTGCAATGTGACTATTAAGCATGCAAAAATCACCATTAAAGTTGAAAACAATATATGATTGAGCTTGAATTCACATCTGGGCAGTAGTTCCGTTCCTGTGCTTGCTCCCTAAGCTGACACGCCACTTAGACAGCTCTTTAAATCCATTGCATAGGATATATTTCCCATTCATCTGGGAAACCTCCCAAACAAAATGCTTGGAAACTGCAGGACTTTAAAGAATTTCTCAGAATTACATCAGAGCAGCAAGACAAATAGTCGGACGTGCCTATCCAGGGTTGTAACCTGAGCTCAACAAATAGACACTGCTGTAGTTTATGAACAATGGAGCTTGTTGATGGATAAAACTCATGCTGAGGCCAGTTGGGATAAAAGCAAATAAAGCTATCCAACAATTTATCATGAAAAACTTTCAGTGCTGTTCTTTGCTCTTTATTAAATAAAGAAATGAGGTCCAAGTTCGTCTGAGCTAAATGCTACACTGGCGGCAGCCATTGTTACCCTCTTCCAGTACAACTATACTCTGCCTGTAGCTCCGCCTCAGTCTCCTGATATGACACTGATTAGTCAGATCCTTTTTCCCATCTTGCAGATTTGCAAGATGGGTTTGCTTGATGACAGACATGGAATCTGGCCTATCCATCTGCTTTGCAAGATTACTTGTTCCACACTCTTTTCCGAGATTCCAATTCTACATACAGATCTGTTTGTTATATGTAAACGAAGCATAAATTAGCCTTAACACAAGACTTTCAATAGGTGCAACTGCTGGCTACTTTTAATGTTGACTTAATTAAATAGTTTGACTAACAAGTCAAGACTCACTTTTACTGTACATTTAAGATTTATATCAAGAATGTAAAAACTTGAGACTTGAACATAAAAAGTAATCTCTCCATGGTGGTACTATGGTTAAATTTCTCATTATATATTATTACAAGAGCTGTCAAGATGAATTACATTAATTGCAATTCACTAAGATCCACAATTAATGCATTATTTTTTGGGTCGCAATTAATTTCATGCTTGATTTTCCCTTTCCGCAAGCTTAGGTTAGGCTATGTCAGCATCTCCCTGCTAAATAAGTTCACCTTTGCTCCATAATGTCTCATTTCACTTTAAAAATTAGAGACCGCTGACTGGAAAAGTCAAAAGGCATCTGCACATTGTATTATCAGACATTTACCCTTCTACTGTCCCCTTGTTTGCTTTTGAATCGGTAACAAGTTCCTTTTTTCTGTTGTTAAGTTCATGTAGAAAACTTCCATATACCTATGGCAGGTCTGTGTCCAAACAGGAAGTCAAATACCCCTAGTGTGAGGCCGGCCACACACCACACGATTTTTAAATCTGAAACGATTTTAAAACCGAGTGAGACCACAGATGTGAGGATAATTTCAAAAGATTTTTCATCTTTAATCCCCTGAATGCACACACTAGACCACTCAGCAAGACTGTCAGATCACTGGAGACCACACACCTGTCGACCTGCCAACGACCTCGGTGATCACGTGACTTCAGAAAAAAAACAAACAAACACGAATGTCTGTCGATTCCCTCTTGCTGTCCCTCCACAACAGGCTGCCCTGGCATGTGTTACAGGTGAAGCAAAAATAATAAAACATGGGAAAGACTCGGGATGAAATCCTGGCTGGAATTAAGTTAAAGTTGCGTTAATGGTTGTGAGCAATAAAAGTACGTATGATCCGGCTGTGATGCTACCCTGTCTGCTGGCTCTCATTGGTTGTTGTAGGTACTTCGTCAGAGGCACTACAACCCAGAATTGTAAGAATCAAGCATGTTTGATATTTACAATTTCGGGATTTTGGAGGCAACAACGCAATTTGGTGCAGTAAAACGATCATGTTGACACCACACACACAAGGATTATTCAGGCAAACACTCGTTTGCGACGAGGCTCCTCTCGGGATACGCCCCCATGATCTTTGGGGGAGGCAAATCTTGCCCCAAATTGGGCTTAAAATCCTGCAGTGTGTGTGGCCAGGCTAAGACAGTAGAAAAATCCAACATGACATATTAATAACTTATTTTCTAACTTGATAATCAGCTAATTACTGTTTTTCAGTCAGATGCTCAAAATTTCCAGGACAATGAGCCTAAGACATTGTCACTTTGTGTAATGAATGGATGCAGGGTTGGTGGCAAGCTTTCAGATGCCTCATGCTGGTTACTTTTTCCTAAAGGCTAACATCTCCATAGTAAGCCAGTGGGAAGCCCTGTTAACACTGCCCATAACATTATTCTAACAGTTTAATTAAGTCTGATATCGTGCAAAGTTTCAAGCCCCTATTCCTTATTGTGGGTCCTTCAACATTAGCATATTGATATACCTTGCAAATCAATCAACAGTGCAGGCTGCACAGTGAACCTTTGTCACAATAATGAATTGGAGTCATTTCTGACCCTTACATTTTAATGGGCGATCGATCAAAGTGAGCAGACAGTGTATATAAATGAAAATGTAAAGCACTGTATAAGAGAGTATTGAGAGCATGCCCACATAGTCAGAGCTGTAAATTATGGAGACATGGTGCTTAATGGCAGATGTGGCTCCCAGGGTCAGCCTTTATTAAGGTTTAGCCCTCATAAATCTATTTCATAGTGGAGTGCTCATTGTCAGTGCTTGCTAGTGGACTAGCAATTCATGAGGCCTTTGAAAGAGGAAAAAAGGACATATGCAAAGCCTGCAAAGCTCAAAATTAACGAGGAGACAGAGCTGTCAGGAGCAAGGCTTAGAGAAAAAATGAAGTAGAAGTAACACATCGAGAAATGTCAAAATTCCCCAGTGGGATCGAGCAACACTTTGGAGGAGATGTGGGTCACAGTGTTCGTGTCACACAGCCCTATACTCATGGACAATGTGGGAAATCTTTTTAATGTCTCTTTAAAAGGATAAAAATAGAATCTATTTTTATCAATGCAGCACTTCGAAAGACCACAAGACAGCTTAATGTAGTGAAAAAACAAAAGATAACAGAGCCACTTTCTGCCAACGTATTTGTTGGTTCATTTCACTGGAGGTTGGAACATGATAAAAGCATCATCAGGAGCTCGAACAAGGGGGAAAAATCCATGAATTTTTAAACAATAAATCACAGATTATTTTAATGGCACACAAAAACAAGATTCAGATCTTAAAATGACTCTCTAAACCTTGTGAGAGGAATATTTCTGCTCCGCAGGGCATCGTTTATGAGCCGTGTCTGTTTTATTGCGGCTCTATCTGTTTGGTGTGTGGATTTATTGAGTCAGGACTGACCTCCTGATACTTCGCTGAGGTTTATGGGTCACACGTATGGGTCACAGGTCATGACTTACAGGCAAACAAGCCCTCATCACGTCTCAAACACCAAGGGACACTGAGAAAAATTAAGGACAACTCAATGCCCTTGTTGTGTGTATGATGACTTAAGGGTTGTTTTCAGAGAAGGCTTGTTTAACAGCCTTTTAGAAAAATTGCTTACAGTGCCAAACACAAGCATTGCTGAATGGGACTAAGAAGCTGCCGTAATCAATATTTTCATTTACAGAATGGAGCCAAACAGCATATATAATGTGAACGGGAACTGCTTTCGTAAGTAATGCGCAAGGAATCATCACCTTACTCCATAGTTCCCCTCAGCTCTGTGGAGCGTTTTAGTAAACTGCTCTGGATTCATGAAATCGACCTGTTTCCATCCAAAGCCACCATCTGTTTTCAGGGAAAATACAAAAAAAAATACTCGTACCCTATCTGCTAATGCATCAAACAGCTGACAGACACAATAATCCACCTTCTGACGAAGAAATGGTACTAAATCAATCTGATATATCGCCGTGAGAAATTACTCTCCTCCTTCCTGATTTCTTTTCTTGTGCAGTTTTGTCACACTGAAATGTTTCAGATCATCAAACAATTTGTAATATCACACAAAAATAACCAGAGAAAATACAAATCGCAGTTTTTAAATGATGATTTCATTTATTAAGGGGGAAAAAGCCATTGAACCAACATGGCCCTATGTGAAAAAGTAACTGCCTCCCTTGTTAAATCATGAATTAACTAAAATCAACCACTTTTTTTTTTTTTTTTTAGCTGAGCTCAATTTCTCTATCCACACCCAGACCTAGTAAGCAACACATCATGGTGCCATCTTAAGAAATTTAAATACATATTAGAGACACAGTCATTAGCATCGATTAGTTTGGAGAGCATTACAAAGCAATTTCTAAGGCTTTGGGACTCCAGCAAGCCACAGCAAGAGCCATTATCCACAAATTGAGAAAACTTGGAACAGTTGTGAACTTTCCCAGGAGTGCCCGGCCTACTAAAATGACTCTCAGAGTGCATCGAAGACTAATCCAGGAGGTCACAAAAGGACCCAGAACAACATCTAAAGCAGTGGTTCTCAACTGGTGGGTCAGGACTCAAAAGTGGGTCGCAGAGCTGTTTCCGGTGGGTTGTGAATGTTTGCCTTGGGAAAAAAAAAACTAGTCAAAACAGTAAAATCTTGGTTGTTTAAAAGATTTTAACTGAACTCTTTTGGGGGCTGACAATGTTGGTTTTCTCAAGCTAGGCGATGACCATCAGTAGGCCAGAGCAGTACAGGCCCAAGGTTAACACGGCAAAGTGCTGAACCGGCATATGCTCCCATACCTGCCCTGATCTTTTCCCATGATAACAAGGTAATTCCGTGAGAACTTGCCAAAATTCCCATGCTGACTTGGGAAAATGGAGGAACCCTTGGTGTTATGCATACCCCTTCAAATAAAGTGATACCAAGTTACCTAAGTAAACTTGAGTTTGTTAGTTTAGGCCATTTCATCATAATTTCCTCAAATCCCTTAATGGTCGCAAGCAGAGAAGGATCACATGATCACGTTTGAGGTGTAACAAATGACATTTATTCATTTTCATCTCTAAATTGCTCTAGTAATCAGGATTAGCATCTCCTTACTGTGAAAACAGTAGCTTGGCAGAAGGCACCAGAAGTCCACGGGGGTGAGGAACAAGGTAGATAGTGTTGTCATTCACAAATTCAGCTCCCTCAAGCATGCACAAAAGTAACTGAACTGAAGCTGCTGAACAAAGTTGGTCAGTGTTCCTTTTAATTTTAATAAAATAAATTAAGTTACTGTTTATTTAGCTCCCAATTTGGATTTAAATATGAAAATAAATGGGCAATATCATGTTTCTTCCTGTGACAAAGTGAACTGTAGCCCTCTATTAAAAATACATTTAATCTAGTGGAACAGAAGCTAGCTTGAAAATAATGAGTGACTTAGTGCTTTATTAAGTGAAAGGATTAGCAGAGATTAATGAAAGGTTTTGGCCCAAAAACTGTATTTTCTGACATAAATTTAATAAAAAGCTAAAACCCATTTAAAAGATGGCTTTACTTTTAATATTTTTGGGCTCAGAACATCATTTCCATTGTGGTTCTAACAGCCTGAAAACACCACGTTATTTATTCAACTTTATAAGACACTTACATGGCAATGGCGGCAAATTACAGAAGCAATAATTCCATATACTGTTTAGGAGTTTGAATAGCAGCTGCAGGGATATGCATAAAACTTGTGTTGTATTAAGTCCACATAACCGAAAATTGATTTTTTTGAAGAAACCAACACTTTCATACAGTAGTCTCTGTACCTTGATGCCAACTTGAAATACTATAAATACTCATATTGCCAAGACATGACTATCACAGCTTCCTACAGGAGATATCAAGGTCGAGCAGAGTGCCAGACACAAGATGTTCTGTATTGGAAGTGCTGCAGAAATGATGCTGACTTTCAGCAGCGATGGTAAATCCACCATATGAACATCTTTGTGTACAAGTTCCACTGAACTGAGGTCACAGTTATGAACACAGTCTGGAGAAAATTCAGCCATTGCCAGGAGCACCATGAATAACGTCACATTTGTTATTATTATTCAGAGTAAGGATGTGAGGTAATAAGATCAACAGGTTTAGTGTGAACTAAAATGCATTCAGTGCAGAGTAGCAGGCATGATCAGCCCACTTGTACATGGCAGACATGACCATTTGTTTGTATTTTATACATTCAACCTGTATCATCTTAACTCTATTCATTCCTCTGCACAGCCTCCAGATTCTACACATAGGAGTTCTGTCAGTCTCATGTGCAAGCGGCATGATTTATTTATTCAAGTGTCTCTCTGGAGAATGAGCTCTTACTCTCTCCCTCCGTCAGTAAATGCAATCTCACCGCAATATGGCCGTGGCAATTTGTCTTTATTTAGGTCCCCATTTGCCTCCCTCAGCCTCTGCAGCGCGGGTCATTCTCTTCTAGTCTGCCAAAAGTGGCCTTTAGCTTCCTCAGTACCTCATTTGTCACGTTTCACGCTTAAAGCTACATTTACGTTTGGTAAAATATGAACATTTTAACACTTATTTCTCACTGTGGCTTCATCAGCACTTCATTCTCCTGATATCAGCAGACAGAGCTTTTACTCTTTATTGAGAAATTTTGCAATTGAGACAGTTTTCTCTCCCTTGTTCACCTACATTCACCATGTATGATTCAATAGACAAATTTGGAGCAGACGTCATGGTTTCATAGCAGTTACATACACACTAGTGGCAGGGAAATAAAAGTTGCTAAGGGAGAGAAACTGAGAGAAGAGACGTTCATATTAGTCAGAAAGTGATTGTACAATTAATGAGCCAATGCCATTTATTTTGTTTTGATCAAGCATCTGCAAAGTCCCTTTTTTTCTGATATTCATCTCTGTAAAGGAGCTTTGTAATGAGTTAAGACATACTACGAGACTAAATCAGGTATTCCACAATAATCTGGAACATCATATAATATGATTTAATTTTTTAAAATATATTTCATATGGTCAATGTTAATGACCTCTTGGGGCCCATCTGCAGTATTTCTGGGGCCCACCACAGGCCCAGGCCCATGCTTTGGAAAGCCCTAGAATAAAAGATGTTCCAAAAGAAAGACAAGGAGACCTTCAAGATAAAAGCACATCAAAGACTTTTTGCAGCATCAGTGACTTGCTTTTGAGAAGCAAGGCTCTTAAATGATATGAGAAGCATTTGGTGGAATTTGGCTCTACAAACTCAATTCCAGAAAAGTTGTGGTGCTGTTTAAAATGTCAAAAAACTGAATGCAATGATTTGCAAATGTCATAAACCCATATTCTAACAACAAATCAGATGTTGAAACTGAGACATTTTACCATTTCATGAGAAACATTAGCTCATTTTCATTCTGACATCAGCAAGAAAATCTCAAAAAAGTAGGGACAGGGCAACAAAAGGCTGGAGGAGCATTTTGCAACTAATTGGAATAATTGGATACAGGTCAGTGACATGACTGGTATAAAAGGAAAATTTTAGAGATTATATTGGAAGTAAGGATGTGCAGGGGTTCATCAATCTGAAAATAACTGTCTAACAATTGTAGAACATTTTCAGAAAAATGGTCCTCAATGTATACTTATGAAGAGTTTAAATATCCCACCATTAACAGTACAAAATATCATCAACAGATTCAGAGAATCTGGAGAAATCTCTGTGTGCAAGGGAAAAGGTGTATAATACAAAGAAGACGTCTGAACACAATCCAAAAATGCTGCCATCTCCTCAGGGCCAAAGATCATTTAAAATGGACTGAAGGAAAATGGAAAACTGTTCTGTGGTCAGATGAATCAAATTTCTTGAATTCTTTTTGGAAACCACAAATGTGGAGAGGGGACATCCAGCTTGTTACCGGTGTAGAGATCAAAAGCCTGCATCTCTGATGGTATGAGGTTGCATTAGTGCCTATGGCATGGGTAGCTTACACATCTGGAAAGGCACCAACAATGCTGAAAAGTAGATGGAGGTTTAAGCACAACATATGCTCCCATCCAGACAGTGTCTCTTTCAGGGAAGGCTTTGACTACTTTAGCAGCAATGCTGAACCACATACTGCACCTATCACAACAGCATGGCTTCACAGTAGAAGAGTCATGCCTACAGTCCAGACCATTCACCATAGAAAAAAAATTGGTGCATTATTAAAAAACTGGTCTACTCACTTCCAAGACATTTACAGAGGAAGAGGGGATGCTACACAATGGTAAGCATGGCTCTGTCCCTACTTTTGGAGATGGAGTGCTGCCATCAAATTCAAAATGAGCAAATATTTTTAATGAAATGGTCAAATGTTTTTAGTTTCAGTGCCCCAACTTTAATGAAATTGGGGTTGTATGAAGAAAAACCTTTATGGAGCCATTCAACATGCTTACATGCAAATGTATGTTTTTTTTTTTTTTTTTTTAGCTATTGCTGGTGGAAGACCTTTTGCGCTGTCTGTGTTTTGCTAAAGTTATATTATCCCTTTATTCTTGTGCTCAAGCATCTGCAGGTGTAAGAATACATTCAGAAACTTTTTCTGGCTTTAAAGCATGTGGGAAAATTAATCAATTCTTAGTTTCTAAGTCCATGGAAATGAGTTGAACAGCCATTAAGGGGAGTTTTCCCTGTGCTTATATGCTGACAGTGTGCTTAGTGCTCTAATAGGAAATCACATGAGTAGCTGCGGCGTGTGTAGGTGTGGCTCTCTTCCTACTGTGGTCTGACCTAGCTGTGAATACTGGGCATCTGACTTGAGGCGCTACATCTCAGGACTAATTACAGCAAGGGTTGCCAAGCAACTGCCGCAATTGGGGCCTTGAGGGTCCAGAGGTGGCCTAGTGGTCCAACTAGCACTAGTCCGGGCTGTGATGGATCTTCATCTGCCCTCTGCGACCCTCTGGCCCACTGATTTAGACAGAACGTCGAAGCTCTGCACAGCCTGCTGGACGCTGAGAGCTGAGAATCTAGTGCAAATAATACACCACAAAATATAGAAGTTTAAAGGCTGAAAGAGCTGCAGAGCTGATCTAGAGTCATTGAATTTAATAAAACAGACCTAGATATAAAAAAAAATCTTTGTATTCTTCATGTCATTGCTCAGTGCATACACATCCCTTATTTGCAGCACATTCAGCTTCATATTTTCATTCAATGACTTTTAAAAGGCATCTTCTGTCACTCACTGTGCTGTTCCCTTTATTCTACATCATTGCACCCCTCTCTGTGTTTAGCCTACATGCATGGTAATTAGGAGGCTGTTGTTCTCTTCAATGACAACATGGACACATTCAACACATGCTCCCCCTCACTCTTCCTTCCCCGTGCCCTCCTGTTCCTCTTCTCATTGTCGTATCCCCCGGTGAGTTATGTCTCTGGTAGAGAGGCAGACAGCAGTCCCAAGACCTCCCTCTCATAATTACCACCCTTGTTTTTTACCACAGGGATGCCAACAAGCTAATTACCGAGGAATAATCACATGTTTGTCAAGACCCCTGCAATCTCAGGGATGTAAACTGTGCGTCTCTTGTCAGATTGTCTCGCGTACACAAACACGCGCAGCCTGTCTCCTACTCGATTATAAAGATTCTTCTGCTGAGAAACGCGTTTGTCTTCCCTTTGGTGTTCTTTTCATCACCAACGGTGCTGCAGAATATATAAAAGAAACAATGCTGAGATGACCTTGCTTTGTTAAATGCTCAGTGACTTCATCAGCAGGCTCAGACAAGTCTAACTTTTCCAGAATCTTTCATTTGTTCACAAAAATAGGGAGACTGAAATTATACTGTTTTTTTGTAATGCCATGGTTTTCCTTTTTTGTGCTGAATACATGCAAGTTTGTGCCCTGCTGTGTGCTCTGTAGGGTTTTGCACTAATAGGTTAGCTAGCTGAGCAGCAGCTCCTCTTTGTTCCTTAGTTCCTGGGCTCTGTGTTTGGCTTTATGAACATGCTTTTTTGTCGGTTAGCTCAATGAAAAGAAGCCTGTGACAATTAGAAGGCTCAGTAGAGAGACGAGAAAAAAACAAGTACAAAAGAGGTAAAGCAATTTGACCTTCCTCAGCTCAGTGTTTGGGTTTCTGAACATTCTTTATGCTGGTTAGTTCTCTAAGCAGGAGGCTGTTGCTATCACCAAATTCACATCAGTTAAATGTAACAATAAGGAGGCCGAGGTAGAAAAATAAACCTCTGCACATCTTGCAAAGCTCCAATCTGAAAGCTAACCTAGCTATAGATAACAGAGCTACATAGCTACTGTAGCTAAAGCTAAGCTCACAAAGCAGCTATGTAAGCAATGTAGATATGCTGTCTCCATAGCAACACTTGCTAAAGCTCAGATTGCTAAAGCTAACTTAGCTGCACTGGCTTATGTAGTCATGCTAATTATGTAGCATAGCTATGCCAGCTTTAGCTAAAGTGAGCCACAGTGCGTGTAACTACTTTTAAAACTGGTCCATGCAATTTAATCCCAGATTAGACCTCTGAGCTTATTCTCCTATTTTTTTTATGAAATGTCCCCTAGTCTGTAATTTTTGCAGTGTAGTTATTTCATGAATGAACTGCCAGACTCATTGTATGAATAAAGATGAATTAAAAAACAAAATCTAAAACTGGAACTACATTGAACAGGCAAATTTACAGATGTGCGGTGTCTCAGATAAACAGTCTGTAAGAGTGGTCGTCAGAGATGTATGGTCTGCAGCCTGACTCATCTCAGTAGCAATGGCTGCCGCCAGTGTAGTGTGTAGCTCAGATGTAGCTTTAGCCTCAGTTTGATCAGAACTGGACCACAATTCTTTATTAAATAAAGAAAAAAGAACAGCACTGAAAGCTTTTCAAGATGGAAGAGATGTTTTCTCTTCTCCTGGCCAGCTTTAGCATGAGTTTGCAATAGTATTAGACAGGGTTAACTTGTTCTTACAGCTAGTGTATGCAATGGCTGTCACTGTTATAGGGATTAGCTCGGATGTAGACATATTGTGGTGGTAGAAACTGACCAATTTTTTTATTAAAACAACCGCAAAGAACAACACTGAAAGCTTCTCTTGGCAGATAAGATGTTTTTGCACTTCTCCTGACTGGCATCTACATGAGATTTATCCACCTACAAGCTCTACCGTTCATAAAGCTAGAGCTGTGCATGCATTACATTTTGTCCTGTCAATCTGATGAGTGTGACCACGTTCGTCCAATCACCTTCCTAGAACTTTTTGAGACGTCTTGCCCTTCTCAAACAATTTGTATGGGAAGTTTCACAGATGAATGTGAAATATATCCATATAAAACATGCTAACTTGCACTGCAAATGGTTGCTTCACAGTTCAGAAAATATTGGAATACATAACAACAACAGCATGCATAACAACAGCAAGGGCTACTGGCGGGCTGTGAGTCTGCCTCACAACAATAAGCGGAGGCTGAGAGCTCATCTACTGCACTGTAGCTGGTAAATACACAAAGTCCATACGGCGAAAACAGATGGTACTTAAAGCGCCCGTGTGGACTTTGTGAAAATTCCCCCATAAATACTCTAAAACCTTGTGGAAAGCCCTTCAAGGGGAGTGGAAGCTCTTATAGCTGCAAAATGAGAGCCAACTCAATATCAGAGTACATGTATTTGAATACTATGTCACTAAAGTCCTAGCTGGTGTATAGTCAGCCGTCCAAATACTTTTGTCCACACAGTGCATTTTAATAAGTTTTTCTTTGACTCAGATCTGACAAATCTCCAGACTTTTATTACCTGAGTATGATAAATAATTAATGCTAGCCAAACTTAAAAAACAGCATTTAAATAAACCATATCCCCTGGAAGTTAGTTTTAAATGCAGTTCAATATGACATTTTCTATATTCTAAAGTCACTCTTTATATCAGCCGACAGGCTGTGGCTCTCACAGAAGGCTGAACAAAGCAACAATCAGCCTCTATTACATGCATATGAGCCTGATACGTTTTAGGTCAGCTCTGCTTTTGTGCGTTCTCCGTGTGGGTGTTCCGGCTGAGGATACTCTGGAGATGCCATCCACAAACAGACACCCCCACACACTCAAATGTGAAGTGCACGCTTGACCTTTATATTGTTAAAAGCATATCACACTCTGCCACGAACAATTAGCAAAGTGCTCTTCCTCACTAACAGTACTTAATGTAAGAGTGGCAGAATTAATTTCAGTGACAGACTCTGAATGCTGGTGTTTAGCCATAATTATTGAGACACACCCACTCAAGCAGCCACTGTGGAATACAGAAATCTACAAGTGCATAGGCTTCACTAGTCTGCTTCAACAAATAAACATTACATAGGCCTCCACACCCCATAGGTTATGATGTCTATGTTTTGTTAAGCTGTTTGCTTGCACATAGTAGGAATAATAGGGCTTTGTAAGAATGATTTCACTTAAAATCATTTGCCAGATTTGACACTCCATGCTACTTTGGCTCTCTTAATACAGTTTACAATGTCTTCTTATGACTTTGTTGTTTTAGTTGTTGATGTATTATGCAGCCTTGTAAAAGATTGAGACATGCATGATCCTCAACTGGAAATCACTGCATGGGCTCAGGAACACTTCCAGAAATCATTGTCTGTAAACACAGCTCACCATGCCAATCTGCAAGTTAAAGCTTTATCATGCGAGGAAGACGTCACATGAAAAAACGATCCAGAAATGCAGCTGTCTTCTTTGAGTCAAAGCTCATCTGAAATGCACTGAGGCAAAATGGAAAACTGTTCTGTGGTCAGATGCTGTTACAGCCTCTGATATGGAAGAGAGAGTTTTTTTTTTTTTGTGTGAATCTTCTGTTTTTGTTTGGGCCTTCTCTCACCATGATTGTGTTGCAGGTCTGCCACACCTCCCCCGCTTCATTCTGCTACACCTCAGGAGTATGCAGCAGCTGAGGCTGATCTGGCTCATCTGAGAGGTTACAAAAGACGCCCAAGCCAGAGCTTCAGTCTCTCTCTCACTCAACTGCTGAGCCATGATGATGCTGTGTGTGCCTGTTGTTGTAAGCCTGCTTCTGTTGGTACTTTAGTAAAATCAAACCATTTTAGTTTAACACAGAGGAAGGGTAGGGGAATCTCTGCCACTTTAGTTAGATTTTGGTTTTTATCCTGTTTTGTGGTTGGTCAGGGAGTTTAGGATTATATTTAAATTTTGGTACAGATAGTTAAGGTTGGTTCTTTTGTAGTTAGATTTGGGGTTTTGTTTGTTAATTTGGCCTTTGAGTTCCCTGAAGTCAGTACTTCCGTTTGAGGTTTTCATTAGTCAATTCTTTGTTAACAAACTTTTTCCTTTGTTCACCACTTGATCAACTAAGGCTTGGTTTTGTTATTACCTACTTTCATTGTAAATAAATCTTTAAAATTCTTGCTGTTCTAGTTTGGGAGTTTTTGTTAGTTACTCTTGGTTGATTTTAAAATTTATTATGTTACTCCTTTTAGTTACCCCTAGATTGTAAAAAGGTGGTAACATAAGTGGGGGCTCAATCTCATCTGATTGTCAAGTGAGCAATTGATTAATTGATTTGATGATCATGGCTCAGTTTTGTTTGGAAAGTTTTGTGTCCAATCCTACGCTAGAGGTCTTGAATAGTTGTAGAAAAGATGACCTATGTTTGATTGCTTCCCATTTTGAGATTTCTGTGTCTAAGACCTTAGTTAAGAGAGAGCTTAGGAATGTTATTCTGAATGGTCTGCATGAGAAAGGTGTGCTTCCTCAAGCAGGGGTGGAGCTCTGGAGCACTGCAAACATGGCTGAAGATACGGTTTCAAGGTTGGTGGATTTTTGAATTTTTGATTTCTTTTTGGAAACCACGGATGGCATGTCCTGCAGATTAAAGAGGAGATCTGTTATCAGCGCACAATTCAAAAGCCTGCATCCCTGATGGTATAAAGTTGCATTACTGCCTATGGCGTGGACAGCTTACACATCTGGAAAGGCTCTATCAAGGCTGAAAGTATCTAGAGGTTTTAGAGCAACGTACGCTCCCATCCAGACGACGTCTCTTTCAGGGGCTTGCATATTTTAGCAAGACAATGCTAAACCACATACTGTATCTATCACAGCAGCATGGCCTCACAATAGAAGAGTCCGGGTGCTGAACTGGCCTGCCTGTCCAGATCTTTCAGCAGAAAACATCTGGTGCATCATAAAACTAAAAACATCCTGGAAAGAAGACCCAGGACTGTTGAGCAGCTAGAATCTTACATCAGACAAGAATGGGACAACATTCCTCCCCAAAAACTTCAGTGGCTGGTCTCCTGACTTCCCAGAGATTAATAGACTGTCGGTGAAAGTAATGGCTGTTTTTGCCACAGTGCTTACATTATTGTGAATAGAATATGGGTTTATGAGGTTTGACAAGCATTCCATTCTGTTCTTATTTACATTTTACAAAGCAAACCAACTTTTTGGAATTGCACAGAAATGCACGGATCAGGAGGACAAAAAGAGACAAACATGCTCTGTTTAAACTTCTGTTTTGATGTTAGTCAGTTTTCCAGACAACAGTGCACACCACACTGCAGACTTCCACTTTGCAACTGTTCTTTAGGAATGTGTGTAATTAAAAAAAAAAAAAAAAAAAAAAAAAGTGATGTTTATGATCTGGATGAGAAGGTGTGCCAAAATCTGCCCCAGAATAATCCACAATTTTGTGCTGTTTTTTTTTTTTTTCACTTAACCCTCAGGGTGGAAATGATTAATCACATAATACAATGAGTTCACAACAGCTGTTTGATTTGGTTCAGTGCAAAAACATACACAAATCACATGACTGTTTATTATCAACATGCAATCTGCACCTTGTTCTTTGCTCTAGTTTTCGTTTCTCTTTTTGTGATTAAAAAAAAGGAAACCTTTGCACTGTGAGGAGACACAATGAGATCACATGTAAAAAAGCATAATTTCTGAGAATAACAAGATAATTAGGTTGTTATCTGGTGATGGGCTGAATATTCAGCTTCCATATAAAAACACACTATCCTTATTTTTCTAGCTGGTAAAGCATGTTTTTACAGCAGCAGCTGATATGAAATGCCAAAATTCATTTGAAAGCCGTGTTTACTGTGCAGTTTAAGTGCTTATTAATTTCATCCTGAACTTTTGAACCCACAACTTCTCTTTGAATGTTTGCATTTCAAGGACTTATGTTAGGAAACGTTTGAAATTGCATCATGCTTTCCCTTACGTGGCAGACTTAAACTAAAATTCACACCATGACCCGGGTCAGTGCTGACGTCTCGGTGGCTGCAGGGTGTCCTTTGTTTTTGTGGAAACAGGCTTTATTTTACTGCTTTGCATGTGCCGCAGTTCTGGAAGGAAAATGCGCTTTCTATCCTGCAGTATTGATGAAACTGTGTCACCATGCAGACCTGTGTCTCTTACACTCATGGTGACTCGTTCAGAGTTACATCAGCTCACCCAGCGGTGACACGACACTGCTAACTTTACAAAAAATAAAAGAAAATAAACACGTTTCCTTCAAGCAAAAAAGCTTATGTTGTTTTCTTTCTGCTATGCTACATAGAATTTTATTACTTGGTAAGCATAAGATACAGAAACCACCACTATGTTATTTTTAATGATTAGAAGAGCGATTTAGACCTTTTGACAGGCTCATTTATGTCTTGGGGAGCATATGCATGTTGTACAGAAATTGCAATAGAAATAGGTGTAATTATCTAGTAATGTCTAAAGCAGTGGTTCTCAACTCAAATCTCAAAAAGCACAGGACCCACCATCAACTCCTCAAGGAGAATTGCGATCCAAATTTTGGAGATTTTTTTGGTCCATCAGATGTATTTAGTAAAAAAATAATAGAGCTTGGGCCTAAGACAGTACAACATGTATAAGAAAACAATGAAACTGGACAAAACATGCATGTTTTATGAGTGTCATAGACAATTTGGCGCATTTTTTTCCCAGGCACACATCCGTGACCCACTGAGAGGGCTTCAAGACCCACTTTCGAGTCCCGACCCACCAGTTGAGAACCAGTGGTCTAAAGAATAAGGTGGTAATTACCTAGAAGTAAGTTGGCTTTTTTCCAGGAAGTATTTACCGAGTTGTAATGTATTAATAATCAAGTAATTCCTAAGCTGATGTGGCCAAATGTGGCAAATGTAATATGATTTTTTTTTTTTAAAGCGCACAGCTTGCTAACATGCCATTTTCTACATCAATTATCCCACTCTGGGTGGATAGGCTGGAGCCTATCTCAGCTGTAATTGGGCTAGAGGCGGGGTACACCCAGGACTGGTCACCAGTCAATCACAGGGTTGACATATGGAGACAAACAACCAGGCACACTAGTACTCACAATTACGGCCAATTAAGAGTCACCAATTGACCTAACCAGCATGCTTTTGGTGATGGGAAGAAGCCGGAGTACCTGGAGAGAACCCATGCAAGCACAGGGAGAACAGACAAACTCTGCACGGAAAGACCCTGGTAGGGAAGTGAACCGGAAAACTTCCTGCTGTGAGGCAACAGTTCCAAGCCCTGCATCTCCATGCAGCAAAACACAACATAGCATGTAAATCCCTGTCCAAGTTTATGAATGAATTCAGCGAATTGGATAGCGTTATGTAGCCTAATAAATAGCCCACAACAAGGATAATCTATATAAAGATAGTAGTGATGTTACAGCTAAAACTAAATGTAAAACATCGCCATGAACTCCACCTACAGCAGCTGCAGCCCCTTACCCAGTTTGCTGCTTACAGTAAGAGTGAGGGAGAGCCACGAGAGAAGCCAGGTAGGATTCAGTCAGTGTAGATGTTATAAAGTGTACAATTTAAAGGCCTACCTGCTCTATTTCAAAAGTGCCCAGAAAATGATGTAATTGGATTACAGTTGATTGAGGGAAAACATTTTAAGAAGAGAGTAGTTTTAAGATTTTTTTTTTTTTTTTTGTGGCAGCAGCAGTGCCAGCAGCCAGAGGCATGTCCAGTGCAATTGTTTCTAATAATGCAAATATAAAGCAAATCTGCAAATTTGTTGATACCAAAAAGCCCTGCTTTAAACATTGGCTTTAAATTGATTTACATTTATTAAGGAGTAAATATGAAACGAAAGGTGCTACCAAAACGAGACCCACCTACTTCTAACCAGTAATACAAAAGGATAAGAAGTGTGCATTCTGAAAAATAGTTGGAGAAGAAATAGTTTTCACAAGGAGTCCCATCATTGGAGGCTGATTGAGAAAATCTGTTATCAGCTCCTTTGTATGATGAGAGAGCAAAATCCTGAACTGTTCACTCATTCAAATGATCAATGACGAATTACAAAGCAGAGATTCAATCTAATTGGCAATTAATGTTTCCAGCCTCATGACAATTTAGCACTTATCAGATGATATTGAACTCTGCAAATTACATTTCCAAAGACTCTTATGCAGAGAGATGACCAGCAAAGATCCTTGCAAGGTTGTAACACTGAAAACAAGGAGCATCAAGGATACAATGAGTCTCTAAAATGCTAACATTTAAGATAATCATTGATCTTCCATTTTGCCGGGTATTCTTATTCTCTTAGCACCGTGTTCTCATTCGCCCCGTTCCTCTGGCTCACCCCCCCTCTCTCTCCTGACCTCCTTCTGAGTGACTGTGGTCCTTGCAGTCCACCCGTCTAGTCATTAATAACACTCTCTGCACTGTTTTTCCTGCCAAACAGAGCAGCGCTTTCCTGTCATCCTGACACAAATTAATTCCCTTTATTTATCTTCTGGCACCAAGGCCGGCATGGGCGGAATAACTGTTTGTGGACAAAAAAGGACAAAGAATTATAGATGGTGTGTTCTTGATGACAGGGCCATTTGTTACTCAAATAAGACTCCAGATAAAGTTCATAACAACCATTTTAATACCAGAACTCCTTTGTCAGCTCTCTGCCGACCAAGGGGCTTTCATAGAGATATAATTAGGTTTGAATGAAAGGATAAATGTTTAGTATAGGCAACATTCATATATTTATTCTGGATGGCCTGTATGTTGTGATTTACCATTGAATGTAAAAGGACAGAGCATTATATGAGCATTACATGACTAGTCATGAGTGCCATTCACCTAAAAATGAAACTATTGTTCATTTAAAAGGGCTTATGTCTGTGTTCCTAGATGTACAAATAAAGAACACTGGTTTAGGATTATATTTATATTTATTGCAGATAGCCTGATCTGGTTGAAAGAGCTGACAATAAACAGACCTTGTAATACAATTGATATTGTCTGCCATGGAAACCAAATAATGTCTGTATGCAAATGAGCACCGTGTACGAGGTTTTCAAAAGAATGTCTATATTAATTGGACCTTGAGGTTGGGCTCATTGATCTACATAAAGTAACCATGGCTCAAACAAATAACATGTTTGACATCTGAAAAGAAAGCTCATCTCAAACTGACAACCGACAGTAAAACATTAGGGAGCAACTGAGTTTGGAGCTCAGTGACTTCAAATGTGATACTGTGGATGCCACCTTTCCAATAAGACGGTTTGTGAAAGTTCATCCCTGCCACGGTCAACTGTTGGTGATATTATTATAAAATATAAGCATTTAGGAACAGCCACAAAGCGGAAGACCACGTAAAATCATAGTGGCAACAACGCTCTGCTCCATAGCTGAGGAGTTCTGAACTTCCACTGGCATGTCTGAACACTGCATGCAAGCCTCACATCAACAAGTCCAATGCCAGGTTTCAGATGGAGTTTGTAAAGCACGCCAACACTGGACTGTGACAAATCACACTTCTCTGTTTGGCAGCCAGATGGGTGGGTCTGGGTTCGGCAGATGCCGGGAGAGTAATACCTGCCTGTCAGGGTTTGGCCCAGGCTCCTTATCTCCAGTGAAGACCAATCTTAATGCTTCAGCATACCAAGAAATTTTGGACAATACTATGTTTCCGACTTTGTGGCAACAGTTTTTGCCCCAGTGCACCAAGCAACGACTATAAAGACATGGTTTGGTATGTTCATTATGGAAGAATTTGACTGACCTGCACAGAGCCCTGATCTCAGCCCCATCAAGCACATTTGGGATGCACCAGAATTGAGATTGTGAGCCAGGCTTTTCTGCCTGACCACATAAATGCTCTACAGAATGAATTGGCACAAATTACCACAAAAACCCAGTCATCAAAATGACTCTCTGCAGTTCTCAGTGTTTGACCTAGCCTTACAAAGCCATTTGATTGGCCAGATTCCATGTCTGTTATCTTGCAATTCCCCCTTGCAAAGCTCCAACCTGAACTATTTGTGCACGGTCTGAGAACAGGCTGGATCAAGCGCCGTTTGAGGAGAATGAGGCAGTGGCTACAGGCTAGGTTTTGTTCCACAGGAAGCTGGTTGTAATGGCTGCTGCTGTTGTAGCATTTAGCTCCAGTGTTGCAATAATATTGTGACAGTTTTATCCGCATTGGACCGCATTTCTAATACCAAAAGAACCACACTAAAATAGCCATGACATCAATTTTATCCACTAAGAAGTTCCATCGCTCATACACTACAACAATGTCTTACTGTCGAGCTCAGGTTACTAATGGAGCTAGTACTACATCATTTTGTCTTGTTGCTCTGTTTGGGCCACAATGAATGTGACAGACAGAATTTCACCCAATTACCTTCTGAGAATTTTGGAAAATTCCAACCCTTCCCAGATGACTGAAATATTTCTGATGCAATATGTATATATGAAACAGTGCATCTGACATATCAGGTTACATAAGTCTTTGTTTTAGGTTCATCTTGGTAACAAATTTCAGATCAAACTTGAAAAGTGAAGGAGGCCTGTGATATCTGTGGTATATCTAAAAACCACCAAACCCTACAGGCCTGTACATAACCTGCCCCAAACAACCTCATCTCCTCAACAATCCTACTTTACATCAGTCATGACACAATGCCTGGTACAGACTCCAGTGAATAGACAGGTCCCATAGCAGCAGAAGCATCTTCTCCTCATTCAAATCTGAGTCGCTCTGGCTGCACTGACAGTGAGAAATGGATTTAATAGCCAGAGAACACCTTGTCAGCAGTCTAAAAACCCACAATGTAAGGGGACTTTTTTCTTTATTCATCTCTGGATCCCCAGGGTGCTGCAGCGGGAGGGATACGGAAAAGATTGGAAAATACCAATGTCAACAGAGCATTCATTTTTTCCTCTGTAATGTATACGATTCATTGTGTATTCACTCTGAAGCTGAATACAATAGGAGAGAGTGTATAATATCCTATGGAGATAGGTAACATGCATCATGAGAGAATCACATAAGCCGTCTGTAATGCATAATGAATTAAAGTGAGTGTTTGATAGGATCTGTCGCGGTTACTGTTGTGTTATATTGCTGCTAATTACTCTGCTGTTCCCAACGTGTAATGAAATGACTCACTAAAGTGGTGTTTGATTATATTTAAAAGCTGAGGAAATGACAATGATGCAGCCTTGCCAACACTTCCAGCCAACTGTACTGTACCGCTAAAATAAGCATGCAATTTCACAGAACCAAGTAGTCAGGCCTTTCATGCAAATGAAGGAATAAAAAGGGAAGCATGCTGCCTCTTAGAGAAAATACACCTCTGTATACTTTTTCAATTTTCTAGAGCAGAATCTTCCTGGATAATATAATGTTTTCTTACTCCATTTCCTGGGAGTACTAGGAGTGGTGTGTAATAATTTCACTGATAATCTGCCTCCGGGTACACTCCAGCCTCATGTCTTGCTGTTCATGAACAATGAGAACCATAAAAAGAGAAGAAATCCAAGCAGAGCTGCCTCAGCTTTATCACTACTTTACCGGACCAGAGAACAAACAGCATTCACGCACTGTTGTACCTTTGTTATCAGGAGTTTCATGTAGTGCTGTTCTGCAAAACTCTCCATCAGAGAGGCGTTAAAATAAAGCAACGTGCAGAAGGTAGGTCTGTGGCTCTCTCTCAGCCGTAATTGTGCAGAGCCCTATCTAGCTGTCGTCTCTCCGGGGGAACAGTAGGCAGCTCAGGGGGGTGTTGTTATATTTCACACTTAATGATGTGCAAGCCATCCTCAGCTCTTATCTGCAGGCCTATTTTAGTCACTGACACAGCCACTAAATTACACAGCCAGAGCAGCTCCAGCTCTGTTAACCAGTTTACAGAATGCTTCCTTATAACCATTTTGACAAGTTCATATACAACCCCAGTTCCAAAAATGTTGTACATAAAAAAAGAATTCAGTGATTTGCAAATCCCACAAACCCATAATTCATTCACAACAGAGCATAGAATATAACATTTCAGATGTTGAAACTGAGACATTTCACCATTTAATGAAAAGTAATATCTAATTTGCAATTTAAAGTGATCAACACATCTCGAAAGAGTAGGGACAGTGCAACAAAAGACTGGAAAAGTAAGTTGGACTTTTGAAAAACAGCTGGAAGAGAATCTCAACTAAGGTTAATTGGCAACAGGTCAAGGCTAAAGGTCGACTTTAGATGCTTGTGATCTTGGGGCCCTCAGTCAGGACTGCATTTAAGACAGGCATGATTATTTACTGGAAATCACTGCATGGGCTCAGGGACACTTCCAGATATACTTGTCTGTCAATGCAGCTCACCAAGCCATCCACAGAAGCAGGTTAAAGCTGTATCATGCAATGAAGAAGCGTCACAAGCCTTCTCTGAGGGAAAGCTCATTTAAGATGGACCGAGGCAAAATTGGGAATGATTCTGCGGTCAGATGAATCAAAAGATTAAGAGCCAGGACTGTTGAGCAGATAGAATACCGCATCAAACAAGAATGGGACAACATTCCCCTCCCAAAACGTCCGGTCTCTTTACTTCCCAGATGTTTACAGACTGTTTTTAAGAGAATAAGGGATGCTAGACAATGGTAAACATGGCCCTGTCTCTTCTTTTTTGAGATGTGTTGCTGCCATCAAATTCAAAGTGGGCTACTATTTTTCATGAAATTGTTTGAATTGAAACATTGTTTGGGTGACCTTTTTAAAAAGTTAAAAACTTGACCTACAAAACCAAATTACCAAACATTTAATGCAGCCAACTAGCAGTCTGCCAACAGAATAAAACCTTGTCCTCAATGGAAACACTCAAAGTCAGCTAGCATAAGTATGGCAAAAGCTAACGACGTTAGCAATGATAGCTACGTAAGCTACATGGGTAACTTAGCTGAAGACTGAACACCTTTAACAATTATACAAACCTCATAAAACCCATATTTCATTCACCTAAAATAGCAACATAGCTTACATAGCTAAAGCTAATGAAGCTATTCTAGCCACTTAGGCTATGCAGTTGATGTAGCTGAAGACTGTGTGCCTTTCACAGTTTTACAGATCTCAAACCCATATTTTGTAAATGAGAAATTGCTAGGTAGCTAACACAGCTAAAGCTAATGAAGCCATTTTAGTTATGTTAGCTAATGCTTCATTTTCTAAAGCTACGCTGATGTCACCCATATAGCTAACATAGTTATATTAGCATTTGCTACATTTGCTAGAGCATGCTAAAGATGCTACATTGGCCTATGTATGAGCATTAACTACCTAGCTTTCATGATTTGTCAGCTTAAGCTAAAGCTAATGAAGCTAAAGCAAGCCACTGTTCATGTAACTACATCTTAACAGGTCTACACACAATTAAATCCCAGATTAGACCTTAGACGCTTGTTCTGTTTAATTCATGAAATGTTGCTTAGTCTGCTACAGTATGTTTGCAGTGTTGTTATTTCATGGATGAAGGAAGTGTATTTAAAAAAAGCTTCTAAAAAAATGGAAAAAAAGTGTTATATTTACAAATTATGTCACTTCAAGCCTGACAGAGGCGGCGTCTCACAGCAGTGGTCTGCAAGAGGGGGTGCCTGAGAGCTGTGGTCTGCAGCCAGACCCCTCTCATTTGACCAGGAACCTTTTAACTGTAAGTTGACTGCTCTAACCACTGCTCCACTGTGCAACCAAGTAGCAAAAGATTGATTATTTTTACCTTCCAAGTAAAACCAAAAACCACCCATGCATGTAGCTGCATTTGTCTCTAACTGCTGCACCACAAGTCAGAGAGATGCTGCAAAATCTCATCAAGTGAAGTTTTATTTTGAAAAGAAGTATGTTGGCTGTGATATGTTTCATGATTCTTGAGCAGCAGAAACTAGGGCAGCATACAGAATTCATACATAATAGAAAACACATCACCTCCCTCTGTGCTTGGTTCTGACTTTATAGTAATAATTTATTGATCAAATGTTTGATACACTATAGCATATATACAGTAGCTCAATACCCAAGGCCAGAAGAGGCATGCTATATTCACCCTAGATTTTTTTTTCATGTATTACTCTCATCACAATTGTTTTACCAGCCTTTGAGATCTCCTCTGACAAGTTTGTTAGTTTGGCTGCTCTGTTAATTTATTTTATGGGAAAATTCGCTATTAAACCTTATAAATCAAGACTGGAACTTGGACATCGCTGTCTTGCTGGCAGAGGAAATAGGAACTCTATTACTGATAACATGGAGACAGACCAAGGATATGAAAAAGGGAACGAAGCAGAGCACTTCCTCGCTGCTCTTTAGGAGACAACTTTGTAGTGAGCTTTGATTTTTAATTTCCTGCGGGGCGATGTGACCATTCTCAGAGCCACAATTTAATTTCAGCCAGTAGGAGAAATGTGTGCGATCTCAATTACGGTGGATAGGATGGCCTTCTGACATAGCCCAACTCTGTGATTCAGCCTGATAAGATCCTTTTTCATGTTAAATTCAGCCTACTGTAGCTTTAATAAAAAAAAATGCACACCAGCATTGTGAGAATTCTTCAGAAACTGGCAGATGTGATTTTTTTTTATTAAACATGCATTACACTTGTTCCACGATGCAGAAACAATTTTTTTCCAGCTGAAATAAGGCATAATGATGATTAAAACACTAATACATGATCCACTCTCACTGAATTAGGTGTGTATCACTCAGAGACTCTGCTGCTACCTGAAATAGTGACATTTCATGCTCGTGCCAATAAACCTCCACTGAATATTATGCAATCCTCACATGCTCCTTACTTGTAAGAGAAAACATAAAGGCTAACTCAGTGCCACTCAGCCAAATAAAAGCTCACCGCCTCAGTGGACCAACCTGGCCCAAACCCCACAGTTCCAGATTATAAAAGCCAAGGATAAATAACAGCTGACTGTGAACAAAAATGAAAATTAATGATCCAGGTTGGCTCCTCTCAGACAGCCACTTTAATTCTCAGGAGCCTTGCTGTGGGAGCGCCTTCATGGGAACACGGACTCTTTGACCCCCCCCCCCCCCCCCCCCCGCCAACCCTGGTGACCTTCACCTCAGCTCAGAGCCGGGGAATTATAGCCTCAGCAGGGCCGGCTGAATGCAATATATTTACAGTTCATTATGTCAGTCCCTGCAGGATGCATGGTCATCAAGTGTGAAATCTTAGTTTTTTAAAAGGCAGAGTCATTTTGGTCATAGTTTTTTTTCTCACACTTAATTTCATACAAAAAACCCTCACAGCTAAGCAAGTGTATTTGTCAGTTTTGAGTCAGATATCTCATTACACATATTTTGAGCAGAATTCAACTAACAAATCCAGCTAAACATCCTGGGATATTTAGTAAGTTTTTTAGTTCAATATACATTTGAGAGATGCAAATGTCTATCCAACAAGATAAACTTGTCTCATCATGCAGGGTTCCTTTTAAAGATTTAAGAATCTTTATAGAAATTGTGCCTTTGGAATTTAGGGGAATTTGTGTACTTAAGAAAGGAAAATTTCCTAGAAATTCCTCTTCAAAGTCAAAGCTGATGTTTTGATTGGTCAGGTACTACTTCTACTGTATAAGAGGATGAAACTGAAAATGCATTTAGAACAGAGGCTCAGGTATCAGGAGGTTATTGTGGCCCTGGTGCAAGAGTGTTGTATGGGGAGAAAAATTAGAATGGTTCTGAGGTCCCACTGCTGGCAGAGGCCCCAAGCATACAGTGATATTTGTCATATTAAATTGTTCACCTGTCACCATAAGAGACGGCTTCCCTCACTTATCACCAGAAGAATAATTATAGAGATGCATGTTATTGGATTTATGCTGATATCTAATATTTCAAATTTCATTGGAGCCAATTTATTTATTTATCTATTTTGTATTCATTTAATGTTTGCACACAGCAATGCAATTATTGGGCATGTAAGAACAACTTTATCCCAAAAGTGCTCCATGGGGTTGAGGTCAAGGCTCCGTGTGGGCCAGTCGTGTTCATCTACAGTGACCTTTTCAAACCATGTCATTGCTACATGCAATGGAGCACGATCTTGTTGGAACAGAAAAGGGCCTTCCCACTCTGTTGCCACAAAGTTGGAAGCATAGTATTGTCCATAATGTCTTGGTATGTTAGCATTTAGACTGGCCTTCACTGGAGAAAAGGGGCCTAGCCTAAACTTCACAGCTGGTACAGTGCAGTCAGGCAGGTGAATTCTATCAGCACCTGCCCTGCTTGCTACACCAAGTGACCCTGAACAGGTAAAACAAGTCTGGCTGAAATGACACCTGTTTAAACACAGCCTGAGACGCCCAACAAGAAATTCCACTCACCCCACTGTCACATTTTTTCTTTCTATTTCTTATAACAAGCAATGCAGGCCTTATTTTTGGGTTTTATATCTTGAAATTAGATGTTTTCCCCTGGGCTTGTCGGTTCATTTTGGCTTTAAATAAGAATAATTAGATATTTTGACTAGAAATAAGACAAATGCACTTGCTTACACTTGAGTCTTGAGTGTGAGGGAGAAAAACTTAGTTGTAAACACAGATATTAATCTAGTTAGTTGCTTGCTGCTGCTTCCGTGTTACTCCAGGCCAGACAATGCAAAGGGGCATTAGGCTTTAACATTAATTATGTAGGATGGATATATGAGTCAATTAGGGCTGCTTACAGCAATGTATATTGTGAAAAATTACACCAGTCATCTACTGTATTATGTACAAACATACACTCACTCATTTTAACATTTGGGTATTTTAAATTCTGTTCTCTGGAAACAGGGCTTCTTTTACACATTTACTTGTGACTCAGACATGGAAAACAGAACAAATAGAGGCTCATTTGGGGAAAATTGCATGTTTAACCTATTCCTTCTAATGCTGTATACATTTTTGATTTTCTGCATGCCGGCCATGTGACAGCTTCTTTTAAAACAAAAGGTCATCATGACGTTCTGCCTTTTGACTTGCACAACCTTTCTGGAAATGCTCTTTTTGCATCAAGCATGCATGCAGCATGATGGGATGACATTTATTTAGCCTGTAAGTTCCATGCAGTAGCTGCACATGTGCACATTGAGATCTAATCCCCATCTTATTTTATGAATAAGCAGTCTGGACTCTTTAGCCCTACTGGGTACCCCTACAGCATGTATTTCTAACATGCAGGATCATCTATGGATGTCAGTGTGCCATGAGACTGTCTAAATGATCTCTGTTGCACTCACACAGCAACCTGATTAAAAACCCATACATCCTGCAGGCCTGAGTCAGTCTATTAGCCTGAGTACTGTAAGTTATTAATGAACCACATTCATAATATAAATGAAGTCTTAAATCTTATCTATAGAATTCCAGCTCTCAGATGCTTTCCCATATATTTTCATTGTTTGTCACTACAGGGACTACAGTAAGATATAGCCATTCTTTAGTCCAATTATCCTACCTTTAGTAGTTTAGCTGTCTGGGAGATTTCATTGAAGCTTTTTACAAAACAGACCAATTAGAGAGCTGGAGATTAGCAGATAAATGATAGATTAGTCAAACTCTTGAGGGACTAACCACAAATGAAACAATTAGTTTCATCAATAATTCATAAGAGGTGTGAATCCCATCAGTGAGAAGAGATGTGGGGGATATATTCCCAAGTTTATCTTGTGAAGAAATTAATTCTAATGCACACTGAAAAGTTCACTATACAGACAGGACAATACTGAAATTATTAGCTTTCAATTAAAGAATTACTATTTTGTGATACAGTGCTGTAGAGACTGGTTTCTGACTCCTTATTTTCTGCATATATGTCACACTGAAATTATATTATACGAAAATAACTCTAATAAGAACAAAATCCAGTCTTTCAATAATAATTCCATTATTAAGGGGAAAAACCCACTCAAACCTATCTGGCCCTATGTGAAAAAGACATTGCTTCCCTTGTTAAACCATGAATAAACTGTGATTAGCCACAGTTTTTTGGGGAGTTGAGTTCCATTTCACTAGCCACACCCAGGCCTGATTACTGCCAGACCTGTTGAATTGGAGATCGCCATAGAGAACCTGTCTGACAAAGTGCACAGGGCTAAAAGATCTCAAAAAGCAACACATCATGGCACCACCTAAAGAAATTCAAGAACAGACAAGAGACAAAGTCTGGAAAGGGTTATAAATTCATTTCTCAGGCTTAGGACTGCAGTGAACCATGGTGAGAGCCATTATCCACAAATGGAGAAAACTTGGAACCATGGCGAACCTTCCCAGGAGTAACCGGCCAACAAGATTTACTCCAAGAGCACACTGACGTCTCATTTGGAGGTTAAAAAAAAAAAGAACCTAAAAACAACATCTATTAAGGTCAGTATTCATAATTCAGCAATAAGAAAGAGACTAGGCAAAAATGGGGAAGAGTTCTGAGGCCAAAACCACTACTGACCAAAAAGAATACAAAGATTTGTCTCACATCGATGATCCTCAAGACTTTTAGGAAAATACTCTGTGGACTGACGAGACAAAACTTTAACTTTTTGGATGGTGTGCATCCTGTTACATCGGAAATAAAATTAACACAGCATGTCATGGAAATGTCCTCATACCAACAGTCAAACATGGTGGTGGTAGGGTTAGGGCTGCACAATTTTGGACAAAAATGATGATCACAATTATTTTATATCAAAAATGAGATCACAATTTTAATTCACAATAATTTTCAGAGCTGCATTGCTGCACAGTTGCCTCACAGCAAGATGGTTCCTGGTTAGGGCCTTTCTGTGCAGAGTTTGTATGTTCCCCCAGTGCCTGAGTGGGTTCTCTCAGGGTACTTCACCCACCACCAAAGACATGTTCATTAGGTTAATTGGTGACCCTATACTGGCTTTAGGTGTGAGTGTGCCTGGTTGTCTGTCTCTATATGTCAGCCCTGTGATTGACTGGTGACCAGTCCAGGGTGTACCTGGCCTCTCACGCAATGAAAGCTGGGATATGCTCCAGCCCCCCACGACCCCCAATGGGAAAAGTGTTGAAGGAAATGGAAAAAGATAATTTTCACTTTAGATAACCTTTTTTTTGTATTGCTTATTTTTAATTTTTGTAAACCTCAATGTAAAGTGTTACCCATAGAAAAACATCTAACTATCATTATAAATTCTGAATCAATAATACAAAAGAGTCAGCTTTGCAGCTTTGCAGCTTTGGTTCTGAATAACACTGGGTTACATTCCACTGTTATTTTCCATCTCAGTTGTATTTGCTGGCATAAATACAGAGAGAAATATTTCAGAAGAGAGCTTGAATTCTTGATTTTTTATTGGAATAAAATATATTTACCCTAAGATGTTCACTGCCCTTTCAAAGACCTTTCCAGTGCCCTCAATTCCCCTGAAGTTTTTGTCATGCTCATGTGCTCTGGGATTTTTTATCATGAAGCAGCCTTTACGCCGTAACTCTTTAAAATATTCCATTGAAAATAAGCTTTCTGTGGTATTTTTGGAGCTGGTGCATGTGCTTCAGAGCGACTGAGACCCGGGGTTTGCATGTTATCATCGTGCTCCTCTGAACTTCTTCTAACAACAGTGAAATGAAAAACAGGAATCTTGCTGCCGTTCTGATGATTCTCGCAGGTTGATCCCATCCACAAGCCAAAATAAGACTGCACTGATAACTGGAAATTCATTGATACTGCGGCTATGGATCAAGTGGGGTCATGTAATCTCGCAGTGTCTTTCATCAGCTCGTTTTCTCTCTCTTAGGATGTGTGGGCAGTGTGCAGGTGATTTGAATCTGAGCCGCAGAGAGAGAGAGAGAGGGAGAGAGAGAGAGAGAGAGAGAGAGAAAGCCAAAGCAGGAAATGAGAGGGGAGGGCGGATGAATAGGGCCGAGGCGGCTGAATTTGCTGCATCTAAAGTGAAAAACATTTTTTCAAATGAGCAGCAGTGGAAAGCACACTAATAAAACAGGCTGGTTTAAATATAAACCTTGTGTCTCATTTTAAGCTGCACGGCTGCCATTTCAGTATCTATTTTATGACAAAGGGCGTGAGTAGGAATAGAAAAAAGTCCACTAATTGGGAACTAGAGGGTTCAGGGTTTTATTATGCAGCCTTGAAAATAAAATGACTGAGACTGTCCTTTAAAAATACAGGAGCAAGATTTATCAGTGGAAACAGAGCATTTTAGATGTATTATTGTAATGCTACCTCTGATTGCAATATTTGTAGAGGAAATGGTCAAGGCCATTAAAGAGCTCCAGCATCCTGTGTTTAGCTGAAACAAAATTCAGCAAGTCAGTGGTTCCCAACCTGGGGTCCGGGCACCAAAGACCTCTCAGGTCCCTCTCTGCTCTGACACTGTCAAAATAAGTGTGCATATATTTTTTAAAAACTCATTATTAGAAATATAACATGTGATGGCATATTTAGGCAAACCTAAAAGATTAAAAAATATAAGAGAATCCAATGATTATAAAGCAAAAAATTCAAAATTTGGGGGAAAATAATTTTCTTTTTAAATGATAAAGTTGTATATTTACAAGACAACAAATTCAGAATTTCAGTGTTTTAAACTTGGAAATTAAAGGGCAAAACACAAAATTTCCAAGTTTAAAAAGCCATAAATGTTGACATTAGAAACAAAAAAAAATTGAAAACCTAAATTTGGACAGTTTGGGTTGTTGAAAACATTTTCATATTCCGATTTTTAATCATTGAAGTATGAAAAAGGTAAACATTTTAATCTTCGAAACAGTTAAAAACAGCAGCTAGGCTTTTTGGGTGACAAGGAGGTATATCTGTATGTCATCAGCATAAAGATGAAAAGAACTACATTTAATAATCCTAGTGGAAGCATATAAATAGAGAAGTAGGCCTAAGATTGTACCTTGTTAACCTAGCACCTAGCACCACTCATACATAGTGTTTGGGAAAGGGCAGAGCCTTTGAAAAAAAACTTGGAGGGTGATTGGATGAATGTTTGTCTGTCACACCTTTACGGCCAATCAGAGCAACAAAACACGTGACATAGCCGCTATTGAGCTGTGCCCCTACCGAAGAAGTAAACTCCATTAGAGCTGCATAACGCAAATCATGGCGACTGTAGACTTGACAGTACATGACTTTTGTCATTTTTGAAAAGAAAACAACTCACTGCTGTTCTTTGTTCTTTTAACAAAGAAATGTCATCAAGTTCTGATGAAACTGGCGCTTTAGCAGCATCCACGCTTATGTCTTCCACCATAACGGCACCAGCCTCTTGCTACTGCTCGCTTATGTCACGACTCTGCCACGCCCGAAAGTACTGCCCCTCAACGCTGATTGGTCTTGTCACTTTCTAATGTGGGCCCAAACGCTTCAGACCAGTGAGAAACATGGAAACAGGTGTATCCATCTGCTTTGCAAGGTCAGTACCTTGTGGTACACCACAGGTAATACAAGAGGTGGAAGATGAGTGGATACCTAAGGTGAGGGCAAAGTTTCTGTCGAAAAGATAGGAATAAAACCAACCTAGGTCTTGAGACGTTCAGCTGCTAAATGGAGGTTTTTTTCCTTTAACCCTACTATAGAAACCAGTTTTTGAGGAGGAAGGTTTCTGGTACGTAGTGCCACAGAACCTGAACTGTAACTCCAGTCCATACGTTTTTGCCATTTCAGTCTTAAATTCAATAACACTGTAACAGTCAACAGAATTAAAAAGCTTTTGTTTTTTGTGTAATGTTTTTGGTAGGTTAGGTTATGCCAATGTCTGCACAGTACCTTCCTTAGTGAAAGAATCTTACATGTACTAAAGACACACAATGGCGTATTATCAATCTGGTAAAACGTTCTCTGCTCAAGAAGAACAAGAATATAAGAGAGTTGCAGGTTCAATATCATTACAGTCCTTGCCCCTAAACTTCGTCCTACACCTATATTTTCATATCTAGAGATAGTGTCTCAATTTTGTTAGAATAGGAGGAAGTGCTCAATATAGCCCTTCAAATGGAGATTTTCCAGCTGCACACTCCAAAATGAGTGTTCTGGGAAATCTCTCAAAATCTTGCAAACCATCTGCAAGATTTGAAAACTACCATGACAATCTAGTGAACTGTGAAGTAGTGGAAATGAGCTCTGTGGAGTGATGAATCACACTTATCTCTGTTTGACAGTCAGATGGGCAGGTCTGGGTGTGGTGGATGCTGATAGAACTTTACCTGCCTGACTGCATCGTGCCAACTGTGAAGTCTGGTGGAGGAGGGATAATGGCGTGGGGCTGTTATTCAGTGAAGGCCAATCTTAATGCTCCAACATACCAAGACATTTGAATGCTTTGCTTCCAACTGTGTGGCAACAGTTTGGTAAAGACCCTTTTCCATTCCAACATGACTGTAACCCAGAGCACAAAGCAAAGACTATAAAGGCATGGTTTGATGAGCTCACTGTGGAACACTCTGGAATAAAGATTGTGAGCCAGGCCGTCTTGTCCAACATCAGTGCCTGAACTTTTAAAAGCTCTACAGAATGAATGGGCACAAATTCCCACTCTCCAAAATATAGTGGAAAGCTTTCCAATAGGAGTGGGGGCTGTTATAGCTGCAAAGAGGAGGCAAATACTTCTGTCCATATAGTGTGCTTTATATCAGATGACGAAAGACGATTACTTCTACTGGGTTCCAAATTGTGTCGTACATGATACTGCTTGTTTAAATACACTAGGGTCAGTTGAATGACTGTCTTTTTTGTGGTAAAACCACGATTATTCACCTCACCTACTTGAGTGGTTTTCCAACAATACATTCTCTCAAAGGAAGTCATAGCAGCAGACAAGAAATTTGGTTTTTGTATCAATATTTGCTAAAAAAAAAAAAAAAAGCCCCCTTCCTCCTCCTGTGCAAACTACAGTGATTGAGAGCTGAACATTGTGCCCATTAGAATTAACAACACTTTCTATTAAAGCTCACAAAAGGTCCTCCAAGTGGAATAAATGGGGCACTTTGCTCCTAATTTCACAAGGGACACAAGCAATTTGTTAAACAAACATGAGCTACTCAAAAATAGAAGTTAATGGGATGCTGCTGGAGTAAAATGGAAGAATGTGCTGGTTATGCTGCTGTTATGCAACATTCAATTCATGCTACTCCTTTGAACGGGGAGAAATCTTCACACCTATTTACCACAGGAAGCACAAGGAGAGAAGGGAAATATTTTATACATATCAAAAGGAAATAAAGAATGGTTCTGTCCCCAGGGACATGTTGGTCTTGAGCGTAATGACTCTCTGCGCAGACCTCCTGAGACAAATTGCCACTGACCCCCATGGATTTTCCAGGGCACACTCGATTGGAAATGGACTATTCAATTTCCCACAGGGAGCTGTGCCATTTCCTCGCTATGCATCATTGAAAAGGCATCCACTTTGGGCTTGGTCGCTCGCACAAAAATATTCACAGAATGCTGCTTCAGTGCTGCAAAAAATCTCAAGTCCTAATTATAGACGTTTTCAAGATAACCCTTATCTATTCTCGTCAGATGTTTTTGATCCATATTTCCATCTATAGCGAGAAGTAGGCATCAATATCAGAGACAAATACAGTTTTCATCCAAATCTATGTAAAGATTTGTTAGTAATGATGGTTAAGAAATCACTTTGTGTATCATTTCACTGAAGAATCAAAACTCAGTCTCAACTTGTGTTGTAATATTCACAGAGGTCACAGGTCAGTTCATACTGAGACAATCGACCCAGAAATGGTTATTACATTCAAAATACATGAGACTGAAATAAAATCCATCATCACGAAATGGAAGGAATATGGCACATGTGTATATCTGCTTAAATCAGGCCATCCTCACAAACTCATCTGAGTGACAGTACAAGCTTCAGCAGCTGAGATGGCAAAGAAGGTATGCGGGAGACTTCATGGTCAAGTGGAAAAAAGTTCTTTGGTCTGATGAGACTGAAATGAAGCTTTTTTGACCATCAGACAAGACACTATGTTTGGTGGACACCAAACATCGCACATCACCACAAACACATCATCCCCCCTGTGAAGCACAGTGGTGGCAGCATCATGCTGTGGGGATGCTTCTCAGCAGCCAGCCCTGGCTTATGAAGGTAGAGGGTAAAAATTAATGTGGTAAAATATCGGAAAATCCTGGAGCACAATCTTATTCGCCCTGCAAGAGAAATACAGCTTGGGAAATGATTTATTTTTTAATAAGATAATGACCCGAAGTATACACGAAAGCTATACAGAAACGGTTTAAAGACAACAAGACGAATGTTCTGCAGTGGCCAAGCCAGCGAAAGTGTCCAGATGTGCAATCCTGATTGAGGCCTATCCAAAAAGAAGACCTCCACAGGTAGCTACCAGGAGACATCCTGATCAGATGCTCCAACCGCCTCAACTGGCCCCTTTTAATGCAAAATAGCATCGGCTTTACTTCAAGGTCCCCTCTGATGTCAGAGTTCCTCATCCCATCACTAACGCTGAGCCCAACCTCCCTCCTGAGGGATCTCATCTCAGCCACTTGTATCTGTGATCTCATTCTTTCGGTCGTTACCAAAAGCTCATAACCATAGGTGAGGGTTTGAATGCAGATCAATCTGTAAATCGGAAGCTTAGCTTTCTGGCTGAGGTCCCTCTTCACCACAGTGGTACAGTACAACGCCAGCAATACTGCTGATGCTGCACCAATCCGCTCATCAATGTCAGGGTCGAGGTTATAATAGTTTTGGATTTTTCATTAATTTTTATTTCTATGTCGTTTTCACTTTCTGTGATCGATTTCAGTTTAGTTTTTATTAGTTTTGACTGCTGGTTTGATTGTTTTTTTTTTGCAAAAATGCTTCATTTTAGTTTAGTTTTTATTAGTTTTGGTGTTAGTTTTAGTTTTTTACGAATAGATGTTGAGGCTGAGTGAGAGTTATACATTTTTAAAAATATTAAAACAGGCTACTCTTTACTCATCTTTTTATTTACTTAATGATGATGTTTGAATATAACTCTAGACATAAAACTACCACTGGGTGAAGTCTTAACCAATCAGATCAGGCAGTTGGGTGTCAGTGCCAGTCAGTATGGTTGTGTCAAAGACTAAAACAAAGGATATTTTATCTCCATTTTTATTTGTTTTTAGTTAGTTTTGTAAGCGCACTTTAAAGTTTTAGTTTCGTTTTTTTTTTTGGTAAATGCTCAGTTTTTATTTAGTTTCAGTTAACTACAATGATTTTTGAATTTTAGTTTTAGTTGTTTAGTTAGTTTTAGGGTGTTTTCACACCTGAAAATGTGGACCAAGGTCCGTGTTTTTGTTACATTGTATACATTTGGTTCGGTCCGTTTGGGTTTCACACTGTCATGGTTGCAAACAGACTAACAGACTTTACAAGACAAACCTACGTAATATCATCATCAACTACGTGGCTTGTGTGTCTCTGTAGTTTACACTGATTGGTCATTTGGCCGACGGGCATCTGACGTCAACACGTTGAATAACACGAGTCTTTAATATTGTGAACATTGAATGAAATCATCACTCCTACCATCATATTATTGTTGATTTTCTACTACCAAAAGCAAAAACTTGAAGAACTGTACCTCAGGCTGGTCTGAGTTTGTCTTATGAGTTTTATCATTAGACGACAACTTCATCATTGTGGACAGGAAAGGAGAAGAAAGTATGCAATCCTGCGAGCCATTGCAACACCGACTCGGGAGAGAAGGTATGTGTTGTAGAACTCCTGAAAAGATGAGCTGTCAGTAGTGAGGTATAACTTCATCTACAATTTTATGAAATTTTCCATGCTTGGACGATCCCCATTCAACATAATAACGGACACTTCTACTCCTCGCGTAACGTAAAGCAGCTACTGTTAGCTTACCCTGTCCAGGCTGCTGGTTAATTTGGGTAGCGTGAGATTGTTGTGGGTTCTTCAGCAGCTCATTTTGTTATGGTGATGGATTTCTTTTGCCAGTAGTCATGTCGTAATTTCCTGTCATTGATACGAAGGTCCGAACCTTTCAAAATAATGCTTTCACACTGGGCATGAACCAGACTGTGGTTCCGTTTGGTCCGGACCGAGACACCTCTTTTGGTCGGACCGAGGTCCGGCTGTTTGGTCCGGACCACGGTCCAGGGGAGGTTTCACACCTATCATTTTGGTTCGGACCAAACAGAAAAGTCCGAAAGTCCGGACCAAACGACGTAGGTGTGAAAGCCCCCTTAGTTAACTATAATAACCTTGGTCAGGGTTCAGTGTAACCACCATGCAGCCCTGTTCAAACTATTGTGCTAAAAAAATGGCACAATTGCATGCAAAATACTCAGAAAGTTGTAGACTCTGCTGAAAGAAAAGAGTAATAGCTACTGCTTTTGTGTTGCTGTATAACTTGTTATATTTCTCCGCTATATTTCTCTCACCAAAGCTTTGAGAAGCTCGTTTAACTACTGGCTTAGCTCGCTACATTTTACAAGTGGCTTCCCCAACACTGCATATTTTAGAGTAAATATACCTATTATCATAATCTGTAAATTGTTTTTGAATCTGTATCATAAAAAACGCATTATTCTGCTGCACTGACTCTACTTCCTCTCCAGTCAAAGCCATATTGAACACACTGGGCAACAGTCATGGGAAGGACAAATGAATATTTATCCCACTGTGACTGATTCCATTCCACACTGTATCCATTTTCTCCAACATGCCTTGAAAGCAGCACGCTGTAGACTCATGGCATAATGGGGGAAGATGAATGAACCATTAAAAATGGTGGAACATAACAGTCTCTTTGAAGGTAGTTAAGCCAGCAGCCTGGCCTATAAATCACCTGCACAAAGCAGCCATACAGCAGCATACGTCAGTCTGTAAACATGTATTGTGGAATTTAAAAATACTCCAAGAAAGGATAAGTATGCATTCGTAGCCTTTAAAGGTAATATCAACAAGGGTGGGATTCCATCACATGGGGCTGTAAAATACCCATAATCAATGATCTAAAAGCTGAGCTATAACTAAACAAACCAACATGCAATGGATGCATTTCACAGTCTGCAGCTAAAGCATGGGTATCTCCCATTTTATCTATTTTCTGCTAAGATTCATCCACTCTGTTCTGCAGGCCAAGAAATAGAGTTTTTCATCACTGCAGTCTCTCACTGGCATCGACCAGGATTATTGATCCGGAGCAGATCTCCTTCCACTCTACCTGGGGAGCCAGATGAGCCTTGTTCATATTGATCCAACCTTTTTATTCTACATTCTCCTTCGCCCTTTCTTTAGGTTTGGAGAAATATATATGCTTGTCATCTTTAATGATAAATATTCTTTGGGAAAGGCGCTGATGCTATTAATCCGAAGTCGGCGTTTGGATTTTGTTATCGCTGATGGTCTACGTGAGGAGACAGGAGTGATGTTGAAAAGCTGCCTCCAACGTCAGCCTGTTATGACAGTTCAGAGATGTGAAGGTGCGCTCCTTCTTTTTATCTGATTGAGGATTCTGGCGATGAAGCAGAGACTGGCACTAAGAGAGAAAACATGTCTATCAGAAAGCCAGGCAAGCAGGTCTGATGCATGAAAATAAATGTTTGCTCGAAACAAATACACCCAATTTTCTTCAAAAAGAAAACAGTCTCATTTAGCTTCGGGCAACAGTCTGTGTGTGCCTCTTTTTTCCCTTCATTACTGTATTTTTCCTCTGCGTCTGTTATAATCACATGCCTCTGTTTTATAATCCCACTTTATCACGCTTCTTCTCTCCCCTCTCCCTTTCTCAGCCTGCTTCCTTGTGCTCATTCTTTAAATGCCTCTCTCCGTCTACTCTAAGTCCTTCACTCGCTCTGTGTGTCTTCCTGCCTCCCCCTTAGGAGCAGAATCTGTGGTAATGTACTAATCTGTGGAGCTTTAGTGCAGTCTTGCCAATCTGCCATGTCAAGATACACAAATCTCACTCCAGGCAATTACAGGCCTTTTTTCTCGGCACTGCAAAGGAGTCTGTTTCCCCATCTCTGTTGCAGTGAAAATTGCCTCGGCGACCCATCAAGTACAATTACCTTGTTTGTAACACATACCGATGGCCCTGGGGTGGTATATGGAACAGGTAAGCCAGCCAGGGCAGGCATGAAAGAGGTGAATTAGTATGTGGTAAGTAAGCTATCAGGGTGGGTGAAATTGTAATGCAATAATCTTTGTTTGGACAGAAAAAACAAGGGGACCAGTCCCTCAGGCCCCTTTGTCCACAACGTGTTTTTCTAAGCTGAAAACGCCAGCTGCTTTTCCTGAAAACACCAATGGGAGTTCTTGAAAGTGCCTTGGTTATGAATGGAGGTTTGCTCTTCAGCTGAGACACTTTGGTTACAGTGATGGGGAATATCCTTGTTGGAAAAATGTCTTGTTTTGGCATTTGCTTTTGGATGATTGTGTTGGAGCCATTACCTTTTCTGTTTGGCACAGATGGTGCTCTGATAAACCACAGTTATGCATAAGAAAGTGTTGCTGAAAAGTCCATTTTCTCTGGCGGTCAAGGCCGCCCATAAGGGGGGATACTGGGGGGAACTTTCAGGGGCCCAGCCAAACAAGGGGCCCATGAAGATCAGCAAAATCATGGTCCACTGAAAAGTTAAGATGCTGTAGTGAAATAATGACCAAAGCAACATATTTCTGAAATATATTTATGCTGTGGTATATGGCCTTCTTCAAATGTAAGTCACCTTTCCTTGCAAACAGAATAACCATGGGTTAAAATGACGAAAACTGGGTGACCAGGGGCAAAGAGTGGGTGTCAATTAGCAAGAATGGTTATAAACTGGCAACGGACATAACAGGTAGTGGTAAGACTGGAGAAAAATGGGCAAAAAAGAGTAGTGAAAAGAGATTAACAGTGGTGAAAATGGGTTTCTGGGACAAAAATAAGCTGAAAGTGGCAAAAACGTGCAGATGTAGTGAAGAAAAGGGTTTAAAAAATGTGCAGGAAAGGCTTAAAGTGGCAACAGTGGCCAGAAAGGGGGTGAAACAGAATTGAAAGGTGGACTTAATTGGTTAAAAGAGGGCCCAAATGGGTTCATAGTGGAAAAAATGGCAGAAAAAGTGGTTAAAAGGTGCAAAAAATAGGACCACAAATGAATAAAGGACCTAGCACTATCTGAGGGCAGGGCTGTTGATGGTCAAGAATGAGCAGACCCTGTAAATGTGTGTTATTGTCTGTTTTATTGGCTGTTTCTTCAACAAATTCATAAACATATAAACTTTAGCCCTGTGAAGGTTTCTTTGTTGAAAACAGGCACAGCACCAGGATTAAGGCTTTGGATCTTGGCTGGGCCCTATTCAAATCAAAAGTTTAAACCTTTACCTTTGTCTTAAAGACAAATATTTTCAATATTTTTTATAATCGGAGATGTTTGAAACATTCAGTCCATGATAGAGACAGACTTATGTTCACGTGAGAACTTACAAGTCAAATTAATTTATTCATTGGCACTATTAAGGAATGCAGTTCTCATTGCCTAAAGCAAATATAATTCTGTACATATTCTGCTATGCCAAAGACTTATAATGGTCAGCAGCTGGGAAGTCCAGCAGTCGCTCAAAGGAGACAGAATGCATAAAAAGAGCTCAGGAACACTTCCAGAAATCATTGTCTGTCAACACAGTTCACCACGCCATCCACACATGCAAGTTCAAGAGATATCATGCACAGAAGAAGTCATATGTGATGCCTCTTTCAAAAAAGGCCTTGCATAGTTCAGCAAAACATTCCTAAATCACATCCATCACAACAGCATGGGTTGATAGTGGAGTCTGGGTACAGAGCATGAATTAACTGCAACACTGCAATCAAATATAATTAATGGTTGAATATCTAGTAACTTTACTGCCATTGTTCTGTTTCATAGTTGGTATTCTTAAGTGTTACTGTTTAAAATTACAATAAAAAGCACAAAAATACTCAAATTTTGGCATTTTTTTCAACTCTCCTCAAAGTACCAATCAGACGGCAGCCTCCAAATCATCTGTGCTCACAGCTGTAAAAGCACTCATCCCCTTTAGAGTCAACATGAAGAAAAAACTTTAAACCAAACAAGTGGAAAAAGTAAAAAAGTTCCAAGGTCTCTTAAAAACAAAACTCTCAGTCGGCCAGTGAACATCTCCAACATATTTCAACTTTTCTGTAGTCCTAGCACGTCTTTCATCATCAGTAACTCTGAGTTCCTTTTCATCTTCCTGCTTTAAGTAAAAAGTTGATTACATCAAGGCCAGCTTGGCCTGTAGTTTGGCCTAGATGTTAAGTCCGACTTTTCTAATATTCCTTTCATCATGGGGAAGATTGGGTACTTTTGACCTACAAAGAATGTTTGAAGGGAAAAAACGTAGATATGGAAAGTAGACATAAAGCATATGATACATGTTTTTGAGAGGACAGGAGCTAAATTTAATAAAAGCAGGGAAAGATTCATCCAATACAGAAGTCCACCTCTTGGAAAAGCTCTCCAGTGACGTTTTATAGCAGCCCCATGTACGTCCTGTAGTTATGGTGTAAAGTACACACCAAACCCTAGGTCTAATCTAGTTTCTGTAGTCTTAGTTGTGCTATTCTTTTGTTGCATTGTACGGTTTATATGAAGTAGAACTGCATAATATCCAATCCAACCAAAATCCTGGAGCAGAAATAACATTTTAACATCATTGTAAAGCCTTTTTCTTGATGCATTGTTTGATGCAGTGCTGCCTCTTGTGTTTCAGTCTTTGAGAAGACTGAAAAACAAGAGGCAGAAACTAAGTGCTGAAAGTAAGAAGTTTAATACAGTCTTATTTCATGTTCCAATGTGGGCAATATTTCATTTTATTCTTAGAATGTGCTGCGGGATATTAAAAAATGGACTGTGGGCCGAATTTGGCCCCCAGTCCATAGTTCGGACGACCCTGATCCTGTCTGATCCGGCCTTTAGTTTGGCTGTGTCAGGATGCCTGATATGCATCTTTGAACCCTGGTGGAAATGCAGACAACAGTGCGCCACAGGAACGGTTTAGTTCCTTTAGAGAAGCTCCTGAAACTAAAAGTTGTGGTTGAAAAGAACTTGGAACTGTTTGCAGTGGTTAATTATTCATTTGTTATCTTTAGACAACTGTTTGTGTACCTGACTGTACAGTGATACCATTGATGCTTGTTACATTTGCTGATCTAATGGGCATGTAGATGATGTCATCATACTCCATCTGTGCATCATAACAAGACTGTTCAGCACCTGATCCAAAAGGATCCATTTCACTAAAATAATCATGACAATACTTGTTCATCACACTTCCCCTCTCTCACCCATGTTTATTCATGCTTTTCACACCATCATTATTTAGAAGGATGACTAACAAAATGTGTGAAATTAGTTTGGACACAATTTTCGTGGCATTCTCAACTCAGTTTAACCACAGCCCCATTTTTGTTACAGTGGTTTACATTAGATTTATAAATGGAGCAATAATTACACTTAGACACAGCTCTACGGCCTGCAGCTAAAAAAAATGTTAGTGAGGACAGACTGAAAAAAAGAGTTAAATTATTTAAATTTTCAACTAGGGGGTTTGAAGATATTTAAGGTATGCACCTGTTTAATTTTACATTGCAACCTGCGTCAAACAAAGGGATGGTGTTTGAATATTTAGGTCAGTCAACAGGAAGATTTGCATAAGTTGACGTAAAAGACTTCATGAGAACTTTTCACTCAGAAGATAAAACTTTAAACCAAAACTGTGCACAGCTCTGACCCTTCCAAAATAATACCTACTAAAAATTCTCCGTGTCTTTAGTTTGTGCTGGGTTTGTCTTAAAGAGCTGGTTGCATCTGACAGAAATCCCAAGCAAACACATAAAGGAGAGTCCATATGTTTGTATAAGAACTTTGGTTTTTATTTAAATGTGAAACTCTCTGCTAGACTCAGCCTTTATTGGATGTATTTAAAAGACGATAGCTTCTTCACTATAAATCTTCTTCTGAATAAACTAGGCAGCCTCAGAGGGCCATTCAGAGTAATATCAAACCAATTTCACACAAAAGGGCATTTTATTTTAGAATAATTAAAATTGTGAAAGCAAACAGCTACAGTTTTTCTGCAGTATGATTTTCAGTTGAGCTCTGAAGTTTGTGTTTCTCTTACCAGATGGTGATGATGATGTTCATATGCCAAGACCTCGAGATGAACCCAATCATGTTGTTGTTGAAAGTTTATTGAGTCAGCCTCTTAAATATCAAGCCCACTGAAGTTTTCATGAATAAGAGTCCAGATGACCACTCAAATTAAGAATATCTTTGATTAAAGGATTGTTTTCATCAAAGTCTCCATTTTTAGACCAATTAAAACTGTGTAATAGGTCCAAAACAAATAATTTAAAACCATTTAAACCCATAATTATGGGTATTATAAGTGATATGGTTATTGCATTTTATTGAAGCTTTTAGAGTATGATTCCTTTTATGCTGTTCTCCCATACTGAGGCAGCAAATACCTGAAATGACAGCAGAGTAACAGAAATAAAGCTGGATTATATGCAGATGCAAGATTTGTTTTGATTGATTACAGGCCAAGAAATTATTCAGTTTAATATGTATGTTGTGTATTGTTATCATATCTAGCATTTTGTACAGGTTACAGTTTAGCTATGTAAAGCTAAGCATGTATCTACTTGCATTATATATATATTTTGTTGATATATATATATATATATATATATATATATATTTCCTCTCATGGGCCAAATATTTTGAAAATGACAATAAGTCTCTTTGAATCTTAAATCTTTCTAACAACAGGCGCAGTGGTTGGTTACTATCAGTGGAGCCAGCCTGTTAATGATACTCTGGCTAACGTCATTTAACCTTGCAAAGCAGATGGATTTGCCAGATCTCATGTCTGTCATCAGGCAAATACATCTTGCAAAGCTTCAGTCTGAAACGAATATGCATACATCGTTTGAGGAGAATGAGGTGGTATCTGTGGGCGGGGTTTAGTATTGCAAGCAGATAGCAATGGCCGCCACTAGTGTAGTGATAGGCTTGGATGTTGCAATGGTATAGTGGACTGAACCACATTTCTTTATTGAACTAAGAGCAAGAACAGAACTGAAAGATTTCCATGATGGAAATATGTTTTCTCTCTTCTCCAAACGTGCCACGTGGTTTAGTTGTACTGTAAGGCAGTATGACTGCTGCCAGTATAGCAGTTAGCTCAGATGTAGCTACAGTATGGTGGCAATTTCATCAGAACTGGGCCACATTTCTTTATCAAAACAAGAGTAAGGAGCCATGCTGAAAGCTTCTTTTTGCAGAAAAGATGTTTTTGCACCTCTAGTGACCGGCTGCAGCATGAGTATTATCCACCAACAAGCTCCACCATTCATAACCTGCGACTGTCTGCTGTGCTCAGGCTACCACAGGGCATGCCCACTACCTCATATTGCTGCGACTGGTCCGTAATGAATGTGACAGACTTAAAAAAATGTCAGAAGATGATTGTTCAAAGTCCTTTCCTTCCTCAATGCTTTCTATATGGGAGGTTTCCAAGATGACTGTGGAATCAGTGGACATATGAAACAGTCTATCTGCCATGTCAGGTTGTAAGTCATTCTGGAGAAGAACAAAAACATCTTTTCTATCAAGAAAAGCATTCAGTGCGGTCCCTTTATAAATATAGAAATGCTGTCGGTAACTGCGAACTCATGCTACGCTTGGTCGGGAGAAGAGATTCAGTTCTGATCTTTACACTTCTTTGAAAAATAAATGTTATCCAGTTCTGGTAAACACAGTGTGATGTGTGGGGCGGCATCTCCCTCACTGGAAAAACGAGGCTTGTCATCATTGGAGGCTATCTCAGTGCACAGAGATATCGGTATGAGATTCTGCAAACCAGTGGCAATCCCATATCTTCACAGTCTGGGACCGAACTCTATTGTCTAAGATGACAACGCTCGCCCCCATAGAGCAGGGTTTATCAGAGACTACCTCCAGAATTTGGAAGTGGAAAAGAACGACCTGCCAGCCGTCCTGACCTCAACCCCACTGAAAACTTATGGGATCAATTTGGGTGTGCTGTTCATGCCAGGGTGATCAACACAACCACAGAGGCTGACTTGTGACAAACACTGGTTGAAGAATGGGATGCCATCCCACAGCAGTGTGTGACCAGGCTGGTGACCGGGGTGAGGAGGAGGGGCCAGGCGGTTGTGGCTGTGTATGGTTCTTCCACAAACTGCTGAGGCTCCTGTTTGTTAAATGAAACAATTTTAAAAGGGCAAATTTGTCAGACTTCAATCCCCCAATTAACCAAACAAGAGACATGGGCAGAATAAGCTGTTTGGCATGGGCAGAGAAGATTTGGCAAATATTTCATGAGTGCAACCCACATACTCAGCTCTGCTGCTCATCCCACAAATACATGTTCCTTACAAATGTGGCATCATTTAAGATGGTAGTAAACAGGCTTTCCAATTGTATAAGATTTATTCCCAGGATTTGTTACAACAAAGAATTAATCTGCCAAACACAAATACCCTTTCTTTTTAAGCTAAGCTTAGAAATTTGGCTGAGTTTATACGTGACAACCCGAGTTGAGACCAGGAGGCAACGTTAGACTCACTATTGTGCAGTTTCCCAGCCATTCTCAGTAGACCGTCCTCTGACCCAGACCCTACATAAATAAAGACTGATTGATTTTTCTAAAAGTAACATGAGATGTGGATGAGTTTAAAGACAAACCCCTATAACTGTAGTTTTATGAGCAGATGTCCCATTATAGAGAGGCTAAATGAAGATTAGATTATAGCTGGTAGTGATGAAGGTTCTAGGAAAATTACTGCCAACATTACATTGCTTTTTATCTCCACACAGACTGATTCCAGCAAAAAGCAGCACTCCTTGGACTATAAATGGTTATCAAAACAGTGCAGATACCAAAACACCATCCCTGGCCAAGAGTATGTTTCCAAATCCAAATATCTGTTGGTAAGATTAGACTTCACTTGACTTAACAGCCCTCAAGAAGAAATATGAATCAAGCCTGTCAAAAAAAGCACCAAATGCAGCTCTAAGTGAAAGGTCTGTGTTAAAATAATCTCACCATCTACCAGTCAGGTTAGCGTTCATTTAAGAGAAACTACCAGAACCACAAACATGCTCGCTCTGCATTTTTTTGGTTTCCAGCTGAGAAATTGTAATCCTGGGGGAGTCAATGGAGCCGAAAGGATTTCACTGACAGTCTTCCAGGTTTCATGTTGAAGCTACAAAGGCAACATCTGTTGTTGATTCAACGCACACCACATGGTATCGTGTTACCTGTCAGATAAAGAAAGCAGACAAGGCTTGACAAGTTGCACTCTGACATGCCGTTCCACATTATCTGAAAGAACTTGTTGCGTTTTCATCGCAAAGGTGTTGCACTCTTCAGATGGGAGACTCTTTGGTTACAGCTGTCACCCGAAAATTTCAGACGCTGCTACAACTGATCGTCGAGGTTTGTACGCCAAGAAATAATCAGGATCGTGGAGAATTGTGACAAATCTATGTCACGGCTTCAGATTTATCAGAGCATCAAGAGAGAACAAAGGGAGAAAGAAAGAGGCTCTAATGCATACTTCAGGGAGTTGTACTCTAACTTTACTATTTCACTCCCTCACAAAGATGTTTTTTACTCCACCAAGGCAACATGCATAGACACCTTTAAGCTGAAAATGACAGTATGAATATCAGTTATATAACACCCTGACAAATTGAGCCTTTCCTTGTCATAATAGTTGTTATTTCCCACTGACAGATATGTGTATACAGTCATATGTGTAAAAGCATGTTGTTGTACTCTGACAACCGGAAAATTTCAGCTGTCATCTCACAAAGCTGTTAACTAGAAAAAAAAGAAACATGTAACCCACCCTCTTTAAAAGACCCTGAAGAAGCAACTAGCAATGCTTTGACAAGGCTACTCTGGCTGATGCTTTCACACTTTGCTGCCTTTCTCTCAGGCACACAATCCTGGTAATGTCGCCAACATGAAAGCCAGAAAATAACGTCTACCCTGGACAGAAATGGACCCACTGAAATATTCTTTGGTTTAACAGATATTCATAACTAAATGAGGATTATAAAACTCATTTTTTGGTTGAATTGCCAGCTTTCAAATCCAAGGCTTTTTTACTGAATAGCTGCATGATGATATGAAACCGTATAAAATGCATGACTTAGGTTTAAATTGTCAATAAAGCTCAACCAAAGTTGGGACAACTGGTTCCCATAATATCAAAAAATCATTATTACTATTATTATCATTATTATTATCATTATTATTACTATTATTATTATTATTATTATTATTAATTTATTTTTTTAAGTGTTTTGTGTGGTGACTGAAAAAATGCCACTCCTAAAAAATACATGATTTTAAATACAATAGACAATACAAAATAAATTACTGGCATCAAGGTGACATTCATAACTAACAAAACACAACTAAAAACATTTCTATTTCCTTTATAATACATTGAAGGAGTTTGGAGTACCAGTACAAAACAGGGAATGCTGTGTATGATGTGGAATGATATGAAATGAATACTGAGGTGAAGTCACAGTATGTGTGATTAGAAAACATCCATTTTTTTTATTATATTATAAAAATAATTCCCCCATATTAAGGGTAATCTATCATGAAATTTAGATGGTTTTTAGGAAGCCTTCCTAAGAAATATTAATCGAAATTATTATTTAATTCCTAGTCTTCGAGTGACTTTAAATTTCTTTTAGCAAACATTAAACTATACTACCCCCAAAGAAGAATGATTCATTCATATGTCTTCACATTTTCTCAGAAATTTCCAGAGTATTTAATATGATAGAGAATGCCTACAATAAATCTCAAAATTCTGGGATAAAGGTTTACATTCACAATAAGAAGTAAATTTTTTTTTCAAAAAAAGCTTCTAGTTAATGGGATAGGCCTACCAGAGGAATTTAAAAATGAGGAAGGAGTGCAACTCTTATTAAAAGTTACAACAGTAACGTCACTGATTTTAACAGATTTCTCAGTCAGAGGTTACGAATGACACCGTGACTGACACAAAATAATCAAAGCACAGATAATGTGGCCACCCAGTGCTCTGTGTTTTTGAGACTGTGAGTTAAAGCATGTAGTGTTGGAGCTCTTGAAACGCTCCTCCACTGTGACCTCTTGCTGTTAGACAGATGGTGAAACTGCATAATATGGGACACTAAAGTGTCTTTCTGAGCTTATGTTTAAGTAAACGACAGCACTTGAAAAATCCCACATACTGCATGTAAAGTGAGGCTTTTTCCATGTCTTTCACTGACCTAAACACACTCCTACAGCACTTCTACGTTGAGCTGAGCTGAATCCCAGCTTAAGCACTAAACAATTCCATTAGGAATGCAAACATATGCTCATCTCCTTACAAGATGCTTTTTCCTCAGGGTGAAGTCAACATGTCTATGGATTAGATGGGACAGTAACATCAGAAATGTATCACTCCTGCACTTCTTAATCTTATTATGATGTTTGTTTGTTTTTTATCATAAACATAATGCAGTGCATAAATCTGTATCTAACTTTAATGGATGTGATTTAATCAGCCATACTGTAGCACTGCTAATATGTGCAGAACATAGTGTTATCATGCCATCATTTGCATCTCATGTGGCCTGAGTTTTATTCATTTAACATAAAAAAACATACACAGATCACACGAACTCACAAATACACCCACGCTAATCTTCATACATGTTAAGTGTGTGATTTTGTACTCCTCGAACCCACAAAGCACACAGTGGATTTGTATGTGTGAGAACATGACTAATATCAACACCCTTTTAACTCCTACAATGGCTGTGAAATTATCACATTTGATATTCATCTTCAATGAAGCAGAGACACCCAGCAGATTATTGCAATGTACAAAAATGCAGCAGGAGACATTAAAGAGCAAAATCTTCGTATCTGAAACTGATCGCTGGGTTTGAAACTTTGATATTTACAAGTAGGGGCAGTTTTTGATTCAGAACTTCAGGGGTTCTCAGCGAACTTATCTGTCTGCTTAACCACTTTCTTTTTTCACTAAGGTTGATGGGACAGAATATTACAGCAATAGAAAACATCTAATTCAATAAAGAATGTAAAGGGCTTTGTGGGGAAACTGAACAGCAGTTCTGAATAAATAAAGCCAGCTTCATCTATCACAGCTTACTGTAAGTGATTAACACATGAATGCATCAATAGACCTACTTATAGCATTATACAGTGATTGATCACATTATTCTGAAAAGAGTCATTCAACATGATTGTTGACTTCATGAGCATGTTAAGCCCTTGAAATACCAAAAACAAATAGATTTCTGGATGTACCACACCACTTTTTAGGACAATCTAACCAACCATGTATAAAAGACAACTTATTATTCTGAAAAAGAAACCTTTCCTGTTGCCAACAGGAAGCACTGTGACTAAAAAAAATGGACATGAATGCGTTCAGACTTGGAGTATGATCATGCCTATGTGGTTTGGTGATGATTGATATAGACAGTGCAGAGTTATAGTGAATTATGTTTTTGGCACAGTGCCAATATTTGTCATCCAACTTTAGTGCCTAATTGTGGCCCCGTCCTACGGTGAAAACTCAAGCATTTTACAACTTTAGATCTTCATCTTATAAAGAATTAGGAAAAAACGTCTAGAGTCAATCAGATGAAATCCCTTTGAAGAGAAACTTCAGATGTGACACCTGGAAATCAAAAATGCCCTAAATTTAACCTTTATCCCTTATTATCTCACTTCCTGTACATTTTTAAAAAATATAGTAATTAGGTTTTTGTTAGTCAGAACACCCATGTTCATGAATGTAGCTCAAACCAGTGGAAGGGGCTTTCCAAAAAGGCTTCTAGGGGGCACTATGGAGCCATTTTTTATGCACAAAACTATCAAAACCTGGAAATTTTCACCAAGACTTTGGTGTAGGATCCTCGCTCTGAGGTCGGAGCTCAGGCCCTTATTAGTGTCTCCGCTGTTATAAAGTGAAGGTAAATTTTGGTGGTGGCAAACTGGATACTACATCATAAAAAGCTTATTAACATTGGCAAACACTTATGAGTGCTACATCCCTGAATGGGGGAAGGCTAATGTCTTTAGCTGTGCCTACTTTAAACTTATATTTCACATTGAGTTAAATGAATTAATGCTTCAGTTACAACTTTGGCAACTCATTGCTCCATGCAGTTACCATGTCTTTTTACCTGCAGGTCAAAGCATGGCTTCTGGATATGATCAACAGAGGGAAGAAGAGGGGGGGTCACCTTTTTCCAGCCTTACATGGCACATAGTATGTTAATGCAACAATAATTATAACTATGCTCTTTTCAAAATCATAGCTAAGAATAAAATTAAGTTGTTACAAAATATCTCTTACATGTTTAAAAATCTGGTTGGGTAGTGTTTTTATTCTCTGGGGATGCTGCAATTAAATTTCAGGTGCTTCAGCCCTCAAAAAAAAGGGTCTAAGATCACCTAAGAGTTGAATACAGTCGTAACTTCAGAAATACCCTGGTGTATCAGAGTTATACAAAAATCAAAAAGGGTAGTAGGACATCCCAAACATCCATTTAATTTTACATGTAGATACAGGTCATCATGTCCAAACAGCTACCAAATGATTCCACTCACTCACCAAATTCAAATCCCCTTGAATGTGTGTGGTGTAATGAAAAGAGACAATTTCCATCTTTGGAAAGTGAAAGCAATTACATTAGAAAGTACACTAATTTAGAAATAGCCCGGTTGTACCTGTAAGCCTGCCTGCACAGCCTGCACTCCCTCTTAAGCTGCACATGGCAGTTTATTGTGATGACAGCAATTATATACTCTGTGATTTGTGTGCCAGCGGTATTATGACTTATCCTACTGTATGCCCTGCTCTCTAGAGCCGGGTGCAAGCAAGGTTTTTTGAATCCTCTGCCAGTTCACCAGCTGAAAGCAGCACAAAGACACAGAAAAACCCCAGCCCATCCTCCAGGGAGAAGCCACGAAACAGAGAATAAACCATCCAATGGTTAACACGACCCAGGAAGACCTCACGGTGGGCAACATAATACACAATATTCTTACAAGACAATGAACACAGGCACTGCCCCAGCTCCTAGATTTAATACTCAAAGGGGATATGTGTTTGTGACCACACACTACATAACTGGTGACAAGGTTTCTACACTGTAACACAGGGGAAAGCTAACCATGGCCCGAATTAGAAACAGTGTGCTCGGTTATGTGCTTCATCAGCATTCTCTCAATCTCTCCCTGTGGCTTTCCTTCTGCCACTTCCACAGTAAGACAACTGTTAGGTGTAGTGTAGTAAAAACCTGGAGGTTTCAGTACAGTGGATGTAGAGTGTACAGTGAAAACAGCAGAATATCATAGTACAGAGCTCAACAGTGTGGCTCCAGGAGTAAAAAACTCACATTCACTTTCTCCATTGTGAGACAGTGATGTCAAAACCATCCAAGGTGGAGTTACCACTTATTCTCTATGTGTAAAACAATGGTGTTGATCCTCTAAAAACCAGAAGTTCATCTTTTGTCTGCATCATTTTACAATCCAAATTTCCCCAAAACTGGGGCAATGTGAAACATGTAAATAAAAATAATGCAATGATTTTCAATTCTCATAAACCCTCAATAGAATATAAAAAACATATTAGGTGTTGAAACTGAGACATTTTGCCAGTTCACACAAAAATACAAGCTTATTTTATATTTGATGGCAGTAACACAACAAAGGGTTTGAAAAGTAAGTGGTAGTGATGAAAACCAGCTATAAGAGTTTTTGCAATTAAAGAGGTAAATTGGAAACAGTTCGGTAACACGAATGGGTATAAAAAGAGCATTTCAAATTGCAAAGACATTGAATATCCAGCCATCTACAGTTCATAATATCAGCAAAAGATTTAGAGAATCTGGAGAAATCTCTGTGAGCAAGGGACAAGGCCAGAGATCAATACTGGATGCTCCTCATCTTCTATCCCTCGGGTCGCACTCCATTAAAACTAGCAATGATTCTGTACTGGAAATCACTGCAGAGCCTCAGGAACACCTCCAGAAATCATTGTCTGTCAACACAGTTCACTGCCCCATCCACAAATGCAAGTTAAAGCTGGATCATGCAAAGAAGACGTCCTTTGTGAACAAAATCCAGAAATGCTGCCGTCTGTCTTAGGTAAAAGCTCATTTAAAATTGACTGAGATAAAATGGAAAACTGTTTGTGGTCAGATGAATCAAATTTGAAATCCTTTTGAAAACCAAGGACGCTGAGTCCTGCTGACCAAAGAGGAGAGGGACCATCCAGCTCATTGGGCCCTGACTCTTTCAGGAAGGCAATGCTAAACCACATACCACATCCATCACAACAGCATGGCTTCACAGTAGAAGAATCCGGGTGCTGAACAGGCCTGACCTTTCACCAACAGAGAACCTCTGGCACATCATAAAATGAAAAATCAAAACAGAACCCAGGACTGTTGAGCAGCTAGTCTCCTACATCAGACAAGAATGGGACAACATTCCTCTCACAAAACCTAGCAACTGGTTTCCTCACTTCCCAGACGTGCAGACTGTTGTTAAAAAGAAGACGGGCAGCTACACAATGGTAAACATGGCCCTGGCCCTACTTTACTTAGATGTGTTGCTGCCATCAAATTCAAAATAAGCTTTGTAAAATGGTAAAATGTCTCAGTTTCAACATCTGATATGTTGTTTGCATTTTACTGTGAAAAAATACAGGTTTTAAGATTTGAAAATCATTGCATCTGCGCCCCAGCCTGTTTGGAATTTGGGTTGTAAAAACATGTAATTTGAAATTTAGCCTACTTTGAAAAAGACATGTTGCCCTTCAGTGTCCAGGGGTGAAAATTGCCTGTTATATTATTATTGTTTTTCTTTAGTTGAAAAGTTTTAGATTTCTGAAAGTATTGTTTTCTCCAACCCAACAGGATTTAAAGCATTTTCCCATCTGTATGATGGTGTATTAATTGGAGCTTCTATGAAGCTTCTCTCTCTTTGATCTTATTGAAGGAATCTAAAATATAGTTGTGGTTTGAAATGCTTGTGTTGTTAATAAATCTGATTAAATGGAGGCATTTCAGAATGAAAATGTCTCTGGAAATGCACAAGCCTGCTGATTAAGAACATATATGATTTAACAACACTGATTACCTCCTGATGTGCCTCAAATATGATTTTTTTTGTACTTAAGGCAAACTGTAAACTTAGTCATAAGACAAAAGCTGAGACATTTTCTCTGTTTTCCCATCACCTTCTTGCACTGATTAAATGTTTTATAGTCACGAGCATTACGGTGGCTGGTTGGCTTGGTTACAGGATTAATAATATTGATGAAAGGATTTTCTGAAATGTCAGTGGAGGATTTGAAGGAGGAAATTTACTTCTGGAACCAGAGGCAACAAAAAAGTGGGCGGTCACTGTTGAGCTCTATTATGCGTCTAAAAGGGGTATCATAATCTGTTTGACAAGATAACAAGTGGCTTCTTAGGAGGATAATTAAAACATGTCTAGATAATACATTTTATTACAAGTTTCACCATATCTTTGTATGTTTGCTCATGTTTGTTTCGCAGAGATGAAAGCTGGCCTACATTATGACAAAAGCAATCCCAACATGCATAGGCCACCAACAGCTCATGAAGTTGAACAATCTTTTGCAAACAGTTGTCATTTACATTTCTTGGATGTATGCGGTGTGTATGTGTCAAAACAAGCCGACTTGTATGAGTCATTTGCAAAAACATAACAAAACCGCAGGACTATGAAAATGGCACTTACCTTTGGTGATGAAAAATTCAATATCTACATTTTTATTATGCAGTGCGTTCAATCTGTGTGAATGTGTCTGTGAATGTGGGTGTGCGCATGAATTTCATCCATGTATCTGTCACTGCAGCTATAAGATGTTATAGCAGAATATAAGGAGTCTCTTCTCATCCCATGTTCTCAAATACAAGCACTTTGTCACAACTGGTTCATACAGATGCCAAAGACAGGGTCTGATGGTTGTCATACAGATGCACATGGGGGTGTCTGACTACTTTTTATTTAATGTGAGGTTAACTGCAGATCTCTATTCGGTGACAAATCATGGTTCTTTTTGAAGAGTATTAAAACAATAATAGGGTGGTCTAGAGGTAAGATCATACCCAGGCTATAGATCTCTAAGCAGGTGGACTGGGTTTTAATCCAACCTGTGGCTCCTTTCCTGAAAGCTATTCTACTGCTGTGATATCTGACCTTCACACTGTCCTCTCAAGGTTAAGGGAAAAGCCCAAAACAATCTTTGAAAAAAGATTTCAACAACACTATGCTGCCCTCAAAAGTCTGCTGTTTTGCGTAAAGCAATGTGGTTACAGAGGAAATTTAATCTAGGAAGCCATCATCAGTCATTGTTTAATGGATGATCTTTGCTCCTGGGAATGAATTCCAACTCTTCAGCAATTCTGTTTTTGCCAGCGGCTAGCATTAGTGACAACACTTCCTTTTCTGTTTACAACATAAATGCTGCTTTTTGACTACAGGATCGCAGAGGGGTGTCTGTTTGGGTCTCAGTTCAAGCTAGTATATAAGTCATTCAGGGGCATCCCTTGGGCTCACTTTAGGTATAAGCCCAAATACAGAAACCAGTATTTCCGGGATTATTTGCAAATAACTGGTATTGCTAATCTGACACACCACATAGATTGCTTCATACATCCATCGCAAGGATATATTTCACATTCATTTGGGAAACCTCCCATATAAATGGTTTGGGAAGGGCTAGGGCTTTTCAACAAAATTCTAAGAAGGTGATTGGATGCATGTTCTGTCCGTTACATGCATTACAGGCCAATCAGAGCAACGAGACAAAATGAGGTAGTAGACATGACCAGCTCCGGTAGTAACCTGAGCTCGACAGATAGGTGCTGATGCAGTTTATGAACGGTGGAGATTGTTGGTTAAAAATCATGCCAAGGCCGGTCAGGAGAGGTGCAAAAACATCTTTGGCCCAGTTCTGATATAACTGCTGCTGTACTATACCTACATCTAAGCTAACTGCTACACTGGTGGCGGCCACTGTATGTACCGGCTTACGGTACAACTAAACTCCTCCTCTTACCATTGGAAACTCATTGAAGCAAGTTGGAAGAACAGTGAAAATATCTTTTGCATCAGGCAAAGCTTTCAGTTTTGTTCTTTGCTCTTTATTTCATAGGAAATGCCGAGTTTTGATAAAACTGCCACTATAGTATAGCTACATCCAAGATAAAAACTACACAGGCGGCAGCCATTGCTACCATCTCCCAGTACAAATAAACCCCGCCTCATTCTCCACAAATAACGCTGATTGGTCAGATCTGTTTTCAGACCTGGCACATTGGTTTCAGATTGGGGCTTTGCAAGATGGATCTGCCTGATGACAGACATGGAGTCTGACCAATCCATCTGCTTTGCAAAGTTAGATTTCCACAAGTAGATTTAGAGTGCTCAAAATATGCTTATAGGCATACTTCAGATTCTAGCAGTTACTTGATGCTACCAAGTGGACCAATCACAGGGCTTGCAAACTGCATCTTTAAATGCACAGCTGCTTTTTGAGAAAGTGCACATCATTCCTTGTATTGCAATGAATAATTAACTCAGGTATGTACTTTCCTTGTGAAAGTTGTGCTTATATCAATTGAGATTTCTCATGTGAAAACAATAGAAAAAATAAATATATTGAGTTGGATGCTACAATTGAAATTTGACACAAAAGTATAAATCGTGTGAAGAACATCATGTGCATCTGTGCGCTGTGATAAAGTGTCAGTATTTGCAGAAGCAATGAGAAGAGGCAATAGTGCATCTACAATTCCCACTCACACAGCATAAAAAAGCCATCAACAGTGAATATTGAAGACTTACCTGTTCAGGTGATGCTTCACAAGTTTTTGACAATTGATAGCATTCAACATAACACAAACGTCGAGTATAAAGTAAAAGAAATGTCGGAAGGTTGCTTGTATGAATATGCAAAACTAGAACTAACAACATAATAAATGCCAAATCAACAACATGAGCGAGCAAAATCATGAAAAATAATCCCAGAATGTAAGTGGGACACTTGAAAGTCAGCGTGTTAATCTCTACTCTCCAAAATCACGCTTGCACTGTATTATTAAATCTCATTCTCCAATTAGTAAAGTGACATTCAAGTCTCCCACACTTCAGTGAGCTTATGATGGCTCACTAAATACAGCTTTACTGCAGTTAAACTTGAAACAGAAAAAAAAACAACAAATTTTTACCTTGAATGCTCAGTAGGGACCTTAGAAGCCAAGCTTCCCCTCTCTGCCCTGAGGAGGAGAGTCAAATAGCAAAGATCAGAGGTCCACTTACCCCACAGGGAGAGGAGGTGAGGATCACAGCCCACAGGATGGGAGGCCCACAACACTATGATCAAACCTCACACAAAACCCCCAATTCAAACATAAAGATAGTTACCCCTGAGTTGTGTTACGGCAGCTACCACGGTAGCTTTTGTGTTAATTTGCCCGTATGAGTTTCAGGAATGATTCCCATGCAACAAGCAGAAAAGAAACGGTGACATAACATGAGCGTGTGAATGCAGAGTGAAGCAGCACCTACCTTGAAAGCTTTCATTAATAGTTAGAAAGCAGATTTTTAGAAAATGCCAATGACCTTACACACTTTGTGTAGCATTGAGAGTAAAATGCCACAAGCACTGCTATGGTCAAATTCAGAGAACTGAAAGGCCAGTACCTTTACTTTTACCTATGATATTTGATGAAATGTTCCATGAAGAAAGCAGATTCCAGACAAAGAGGGAGAACAAAAGGAGAGGAGACACCGATAAGTGTCATGTCGGAAAAGGATTGACGACAGGAGAAAGAGGCTTGATGGCTACCTATATGTGCAAATATTAGAGAGAGGAGTGTGGCAGCAGCAAAGGAAATTAGACGAAGAACAATGCTTTTTTATCCTTGTTACGCTGCATTAGGATGTGCAGAAGCTGCATAAAGGGAAAGTTTGCAACAGAATGGACAGACGGTCTGTGCAGAGACTAGTGGCATGCATTACAAGGACAGATGTAGGATTATCTTAAAAATTCAGTCCGCTGCCATGCATTATATCTGAATAATTTTCAATGTTAATGTGCCTTCAATGGACCACATCATCATAAAACATCAGAATGTGGATGTGAATAATTAAAAAGAAAAGAAAGATGAGGCGAAATGACACCCGAAGAAGAGAGCGGGGAGAAGAGAGCCAAATGAGCTTGAAAAAGAGGTCACATGAAAAAAATATTAAATAAAATGATGCTTGGAGAATGAAACCAAGTAGGTCATTCAGAATAAGTGAAATGACAGCTCATATCTGAAGCGTCAAGCCTGAGCACAGCCAGAGAGTTCACACTGAGAACGAGGGACAATGAAGGAGCGGCGGGAATAAGGAACAGAGCTCATACCTTGGTCGCCCATCATCAGGTGTGCCAGACCTTAAAGGAAAACAAGAGCACAGTCAGCAGAGAACAAGGGATCATGGGAAGCTGTGTGATACCGACATGCAGGCGTCCCTGTCAGAGCAGATGTCTGTGTTACCTGAGGAGTGTTGGGAGAGGGAAGAGTGGGACGGAGAGGAGGAGGAGGAGGGTGCACAGACGGGGTTAGCATGATGAGCATTTAGTCAACCCCAGCTGGTTGCAATGCATCATCAGTCACTTACTAGTCATCATTCAGAAATATACATTCAGGTTGACCTGAATACACAAAGTCTCATCCCACCTACCAATGACAGAGCAATCCCTGCACACAAATATAGCTCGACATCCTTTCACCTTGAGCTTCAACATCTGTCGAGTGCCTGCATGAGTCACGCTTGTGTCGAAGAAAATCCATCGAAATAGTCAAGTATCCATGCAATTTTGAGTAGCAATGAGAACAAACTGCTTAGATTAGGTGTTTAATTGTATTGAATTTAATCAATACAAACCAGGAAGAATAGATCTAAGCACATCATTAGTCACCTCCACTCAGAGGTTCTTCATTTGTTCAACTGCAACACCTAAAACATGTCTGCTATCATCAGAATTCATATCAATTTTGCCATCTTACCTTTTAATTTTCTTTCATTTTACCCTTTTCAGTTTTACTTTGAGAATTTATTTAGTTGCTCTAAATCTTCCAGCATTTAAATAAGTTAATAATTGATATGAAGATGATTAACAGCCTGAAAAATAAAAGGTCCTGAATACGCAGGCTCTAGAAATAGGAACTGGATATATGTTGGCCCTGAGACTTGCTTAATTCACTGTTTTTCTTTACAACACATTGTGCACACTATTATTAGCCTGCTGTTTTATGTAAAGAAGACATCAAACAAAAATAATAAGCCAGTTCCTTCAATTAGACTCCTCAGGAAGTATAAAAATAAATTGCACACCATTTTGTATTTGTATAGTATTCATCAATTTTTGACACACTTCATAACAAAGCATATTCAGTCTACAAAGAGCCTTCCACTATCCAATTTGATTCACACAGCCACTGCCTGTAACACTTAACTATGAGAAAAAGAAAAAGTAAGGGAAGCAGTAGAGTCGCATCACATTCTACAGATTGCTGTTTAATTATTTTACAATTTCCTGTTTCTTGAATGTTTAGCTGCAGTTCTTACCACTGTCTTTATGAATCAAATATGACAAAGACGTGTACTTTACAATGCTGACTTTGATATTTAGTGTGATATTTAGTGTGGTCTAAAACCATAACTTACTTAGGAGGCAGCTTTAAGTGTGTGTTCTGTCATATATGTGTTTAACATAATGAAATGTGCAGGAGTGCATGTAAAAAATGACTACCTGAAGTTCAATGATTCCCTGGTAAAGGATATTTTCACAATAAGATATTCTTTGACATGCTTTTCTTTGTAATTTATATCATATTTTGATGAGGATACTGTGCCTCCTGTTCAAATAAAAAAAAACAAAAAAACTGCCATATATGTTGTTTTACATTCGTTTACAAAATAGTGCAGGAGTGCATGTACAAAATGACTTCTTCAAGTTTAATGATGGCCTGTTTTCCCTTTTTGAATGTGCCTGTTCAGTTGTTTTCTCTGTATCAATATATTAGTTAAGGGGAACTAACGATGGTAGGATATTTTCAGAATGAATTATTCTTTGACATGATTTTACTTCGTCATTTATATCATATTTTGATGAGGATACTGTGCTTCCTGTTCAAATAAAAATAACCGGTCATATACATTGTTTTCCATTCTTTTACAAAAAAGAAATATGCAAGAGTGCATGTACAAAATGACTCACTGAAGTTCAGTGATGGCCTTTTTTCACTTAATGAGCGTGCCTGTTTAGTTTTTTCTATGTATTTATATCTTAGTCAAGGTGAACTATCTATGGTAAGGTATTTCCAAAATAAAGTATTCTTTGACATGTTTTTACTCTGTAAGTTTTATCATCTTAAGCTAAGGATACAGTACTTCCTGTTTGGATAAACCCCATCATTTACATTGCTTTACATTTTTGCCCATAATGCAATATGCAGGAGTGCATGTACAAAATGGCTCATTGAAGTTCAATGATGGCAGATTAAAGTGACAGGATCATCACTTTTCCAGACTTCCAGTTCAGGTGTTTTCTCTGTGCCAGTATCTTGCTTATGGCACACTAACAACAGGAGGATATTTTCACAATAAGGTATTCTTTGACATGCTTTTACTTTGTAATTTATGTCATCTCGAGCTAAGGAATCCTGTTTGGATTCTTAAAAAATCCTGTCATATACATTGTTTTACATTGTTTCACATAATAAAAATGCAGGACTGCATGTACAAAATGACTCACTGAAGTTCAGTGATCGCTGATTACCACTTTTCAAGAGTGGCTTTTTCATTGTTTTCAATGTGTCAGGATTTCAGTTAAGGGGAACCAACTATAGTAAGATTCCGCTCAAGAAGGTTTCTTGGTATGCTTTTATTTTGTGATTTATATAATTTTAAGCTTAGTACACAGCACTCCCTGTTCAGATAAACACTTGATTTTGTTTAAGAAAAATCAGATACTTCTGGTGGAGTTACAATTCTAATTTTACCATGGAAAAAAAACAGAACTTCCAAAGGATAGAAAAGTAAGCTGCTGCTATTCTTCAGTATCTTAATAGTCCAAAAAAACAAACAATTCAAGCTTTTAAAACAATGTATACATTGTAGACTTTAATTGCACTGTCATTTATTAATGCTGACAGCTCTAATTTAATTTAAATTCTTAATCACAATGCGATGCAATCTAATTGAATTTAACAGCTAATGTAAGATTATATATCTCTGCCTTGTTCTCTGATTTTATCTTTTCGTAGCGCATGACCTCCACATTACCTCCTGTTCCCCATTTCAGTAGACTTTTCTTACATTAAATACCAAAGCCAGCTTTATTCAGTGACTTAATTCCCCAAAATTAAGCAGAATTATTCTGCACTCTGAACAATGAGACTTACCATCCGGTAACATCAATGCTTTTACCATGAGTAAACATTTGTCAACATCATTTCAGTTGCCGCAGCCATAATAATATTTTTAAAAAATACAATTGCCAAAACAAAATGGACACCAACAAATCAAATACCCACCTTCAGCATTGTTGTCTTCTGGAAGCACGGACAGGCAAAGAGAAAGAGAGGAAGACATTCATTAAGAAGCATGCAGACTAGTACAGGCCATTGCATGTCGTAACCATGCAAGGCATTAAACATCATGCAAGTGACCTACAGTAACCCCTGCAGAGGAAATGCTGATTTATACATAGGCCTTGACTGACCTGGAGTACAGGGCAGTCTTAACCCAAAAAGCTGAGCATTTTAAACTTTGAAGAAACACATCCCTTCAAACAAGTCTTTGTTGGCTGTAGATAAAAACTGGCATTCGTGTTTAAAGATTTAAGAACCAGTATCGATCATGAGTCATCCGATGGTAAGGGGATAAAAAGTACATCTCCAGGCTTGAGGCCGGTTCATCCTGTTGTGTTCAGCTCTGTGTATCTTTTATTTATTTAGCTTTTCTTATGCAAGATGGACTGTTAGTTCCTGTATCAACATCTGTTTCATTCAGCAGACTCGAAGGAATCTGTGAAAGTGTGTTTATTTCAAACTAAAGCCCTCTCTAAAGCATAAGTGGAGAAATGCAGTGCAGGAGACAATAACAAAATATAACTGTTGAGTTATAGGGTGGCGTCCTGTGACGGCATCACACATAGTCAGGTGATTTGGTCACAGAAGTGAAAGCAATGAGGAGACACCGGCTGGTAGAGATGTCACGGTATTAGAATTTCACATCATGAATATCATGACCTAAATTAGTTGGTCAATTTGGGACTTTTTATTATCAGATGAAAGATGAAGACTATCCTTTTTTAAATAGAAGTGGTGTATGATGAGTTAATTTGACTTAGAAAGTTTAAAAGCTCATGAGTCCATCTGTTATATCGATTGTATTGCTTCAAAAGTAAACATATTCCTTGTACTTAAAATCAGCTTTTAAAAAAACTGTTTTGTTTTCTTTATATTATAGTGACACTTAATTGAGACTAATTGCGTTCTCTTATTGTCCTTGAATGCATCATAATTTAACAACAAATCAGCTCCTTAGGTGAGCTTATAAACTTCAGTTCTATGGATTTAGATGCAGATTTCAACTCTGAATTAATATCTTCAACTCACGGGAGTTGCTCCAAAGCTTTGGAGTGCTTTTCATGGACTTTAGGAGCAGATAAAGAGCAGCTAAAGTCAGAGAGAGCACACTTCTCCCACAGTCTGAGTTTTCTGTTCTCTTGTCAAACTGACAGTCTAAGGTAGGCTACTGCATCTTGGTTTAATTTGATTCACAATGCCTAAATTTTCTTCAGTCAACCTGCTAATGTTGTTTTCCACATTCACCTCAGCTAACGAACCTACATAGCATGCTGTCTACATATTATTTACTGTGATAGTTATTAACACAAACATTTTAAATGATATTTAAAATATAAACAGTATGCCCTGACACCGGAACAAGCAAAGTGACACATGTAGAGGTGAGAGAAATTTCATGGAAAAGTTTCTCTCTCATCATTAGACCATATCCCCCACAGTGGCAATGTTCTTGTGATGTCACACCCACAGTGGGGGCTTGAATGCTGCTCTCATGACTGCGATATTCCAGGTTTTTCATCATATAAAGTGAGCATTCTGAGAACGGTTGTTCCTGATTAAAATGTCACTGCAACGACAATGGAAGCTGAGAAGTCAGAGAGAGATCAGACTTCATTCATGCCAATTAACAATATCTATTCTCCCATTAGCTTCTTCTTCTAGCTTCTCTCAAATTCAAGCTTACATTAGCAGCCATCATTACCATTACCATTGATTTCAGACGGGGATTTATTTGTAAATTTTGTGTAATTTGATTGGTAATTTTGGGTAAGATTTGATTTAAAACTTTGGGAAGTTTGCTTGAAATATTCTTCAAATATAAATCCTTAGCCTTTTCTGAAAGATCAGGTGATACTTTAGGTAATTTTGGGTGAATTTAATGTTTTTTTTAATGTTTACACATTTCCACATATTTTTTTGGTAAAAACTTCTTTTTAATTCTTGGAAATCTCACAGATTTAATGTAAATTTCCAACTGGCTGACACAAAGCCAAAACGCATGGTTAAACATTTACTCAGGGATGTGTTGTTTCTGCTGAAACAGGACCTTCCAGAGATGTGTTATGCTGTTTATGAGTTTGTCTCGGAGAAGTCATCTTAAGCATTTGAACATGTTCTTTGTATAAATGTATAAAAAATATTTTTTGTATGTGTTATACGTTAAGATAAGCCTACTGTCCTAATATGCAGACATCACTTTTGGTGGTAACTACTCCCTGTTCAAAGACAAGGCTTAGGTTTTATACTTATCAGGCCTGACTTATTACAAATAAGCGGTAGAAACTAAAAAGCATTCCAAAAAATCTCCGTTCTCAGGAGGTCAGGTGCTTCTTCTGTTTAAAGGCACAACCAGAGCCCAGGTTTCTTACTTCAGGGATTTACAGCCTCTGTACATGAGGGGCGTTGACATAACCACCTGGCCAGCAGTGCCCCGAACAGTCATTATGAAAATTTGAAAAATGTGAAAATTTTAGACTACTTTTTTACTTTTATACAATTCGTACTTAGGAGGACTTTTTATCGACCTCTATAATGATCAACAGTGTATTTTGTATTTTGGTACTTTGTCTTGTCAGCTGTGGTCTTGTCAGGTGTCTGCCCTTGTTTTGAGACTTTTATGTTTGTGTCAGCTTTATGTGGGACAACAGATGGAAATTAGCGCTAAATCTGGTGCAACCATGTTTTCAATTACTTTGTATGAATGATCAATGTCATTGCGCACTCTCCCATGATAAATAAGCTGCTTGCTAGCTACCACTAGGCCTAAATAACAAAGGAAGATGACAGTGATGTAAATGTAGAGAGAGTGGTGCTGAAAGGAACCTACTCAGCATCTCTTAACTTGAGAAAAATTTCACTAAACAACTTTATGTTAACGATCAGCTAAAGTATCTATTCGACCTAGTATTGTCAAGTGAAATAGACAGCGTTTCTCAATCACATACTTCTGCTACTATACTATATTACAGTACACTGAAAAGCACTAAATCACAGCAGGTTAGTTCCAAATAAAGCACCACCATTCTGCACTAAGAGGAAGTGAGGATGGTTTAACTGCCTGCGTTTTCTTCTTCTAATTTACTTCTTTATTATTTTTACTCATTGTATTCATCTGCATGCATTCTCTGTTTACATTATTAGTTTCAAACAAAGCTAGCTAGCTAGCTAGCTTGGGGATGCTAGCTAGCTAGCACGCTAGCATGCTAACAGGATAATCAGTGTCTCAAATCCCATACATCTGTTAGTACACTGTAACACACTGCAGTGCAGCTCACTTAATCACAGCAGGTTAGGACTGTCCCGAACAAAGCACCACTGTTTTGTCCTAAGAGGAAGTGAGGATGGTTTGACCACCTGCATTGTTTTGTTTTTTTTAAATCAGACATATAACAGCTGTCAGGTAATTATAATCACTCATTGTATTTATGTGCATGCATTCTATGTTTACAATGTTAGTTTCAATAAAATAAACTTTTTTGCCTTAAATGTCCTTTTCTTGGTTGAAATGTGCTGATGTTGCTATTAACACATTAACTAGCCATGCCAACACTCTGTAAACAAATGGCGTTTATTAAGGGGGCCAAGTGTCCAATGTTTCTACACTCAGTTCTTTGACAGTTTTGAGTGTGCAGTAATTTTCACACTTGCACTCAAATATGTAGTATTCAGTACAGAAATGTGTGATTTGGCAAACGCTGGGGGTGTCATAATTAGTATGACTCAATGCTAAATTTGTAAGCCTGTTAATGGCGGTTTTTATTGCTTGTTAGCTTCAAGCTAACAAACACAGTTGTGCAGCCTGGTCCTTCTTTTAGAATCTTTGTATCATCTTCAAATAATGTTCTTTAAAAAAGTAATTTTCCTCAGAATGCACATCCCTAGAAAGTTACAGTAGAACTTGAAGATAGAGCTACAACATTGACGTTACATTAGGGTTACATAAATATATTCAAAATAAGCATTTATGTCTTGATTTTTTATTTGATTTTTTTATAAAATTATGATCACAATTATTTAATGTAAATGATAACTGAAAAGTGGAAGGATGCTAAGGTTAGCTTCTAACGGTAGCTCAGGTTAAGATTTTTCAACACAAAATGTGGTCTGATCTTCCCATAGTTCTGGGTATCTCTTTTATTTGCAGTTGCTTTTCAGTCAGGGAGTGATAGAATAAAAGATGCTGCTAGAATCCAACATTTATATGACAGACAACCTGGAATATAACAGTATAACAAAATAGCAGCACTTGAGCTTCCCACCCGAAGCGTGACTCCACAGTAATAAGGCTGCTGTGGGAGTATGGTTGTATGGGAGTTAAAGCAAACAATTGAAATGTATATCAATCTGCAAGTTTGAAATAAAAACAAAAAAAAATGTGACTTGAAGCATGCAAAAACAATCAAATAGAGGTGTTACGGGCCAAACTGCCAACAAGTAGAGCACAAGAAAGTCAGTTGTCACCTTATCACTGAGAGTGTATAGTTTGCCTCATTCTTTATTTATAAAATGAAATCATAATGGCACAAAAAACAAAATGGGGACAAAAGAAATAGTTGACACTCTATTTCAGTTTCCAATGAAAGAACAACACAGAGACAAGAACATGCGATGACTGTTCAGTATTCATTCAACAAAAGATGGTCCTGTTCTCAGTCCGGTTGCTGTAACCATGCAGCATCAAAGCCCAGTTTCCTCTACTGAATAAACTCCTACCTCTTTAAAATCTTCAACCAGACTCAAGCGATGGTTCGACCAAAAACTTACCATCACCACCGGCTCCACTCTCCAAATCAGACACCATGCACAAGAAAACAATCCCAGACATCATTTTGTGAACAAATGGCAAGGACATCAACTTGGGAAGACCAATTCCATTTTACAGTTCTTTCTTTGTATTTGATTAGTTTACCAACATGATGTTCTATGACTAGCTGGAGGAATAAAAGGAGTTTTCAGAAATTTTACACTCTCTATATTCTTGTTCATCTCATTTCTAATGCACTTTGTTCACAAAACAGTTTTGCTTGGTGATGAAACAGCACACTGCTGAAAAACATCCAAACAAGGCAAGCATGAAGCTGGAAGTTGCAGAGTGACTACATGAGAAGAAATGAAGTAAAAGAATCAACATCAGATGATGTTAAAAAACACTTGAAGCTGATGTTAACATTTCATGATGCTAATAAAACCTCCAACTGCATTTCACTTTAACAACTGGCTCTTTTGAGTTTGCTTTGGATCATGTAACGGAGCTACCAACAGTTTTAGTGATTCCCTTTCCTTTCTCTACATAATCAAACATTATTTTGATTAGATTGGGGAAGCAATACATCTATTCCAGTTACTTAAGTTTTTATTTTAACCCTGTTAAAAAAAAAAAAAAAGCAAAATAGTGATACAAAAAATAACTTTGCATTCAAAGAGTCAAAACACGAGGTCATCAAACATGTCGGTGGATTCTCATATCCGAAAAGAGTGAGGAAAGTTATGCACTTATTTAATGTCACCCCCTTATTAATAAAACATAAATTCCTCTTATCTAGTTCAAATTTCCTGTGCTCATGCTCAAATCATTCTCCCATCCTGGCAGTGGCAGCTGGTCAATAGGAGGCGCTAGCAACCCCCTACAGGCATATTAGCAGAGTTTATGATTCCAGAGTGCACCCCGCCTCTCGCCAAATGACAGCTGGGATAGGCTCCAGCCCCCCCGCAACCCCGAACGGGATAAGCGAAATAGAAAATGGATGGATGTTACAAAATCGATATGGCTGTAAATGCTGTGACAGCAATTTTTAGGGGGGCTTTCACACCTGCAGTGTTTGTTCTGGACTTTTGGACTTTTCAGTTTGATTCAAACCAAAATGATAGGTGTGAAAGCATGATCCAGACCAAACAGCCAGACCTTAGTCTGCTGAAAAAAGGTGGTCTCAATCCAAACCAAACTGAACCATGGTCCAGCTTATGCCCAGTGAAAAGATTATTTTGAAAGGTTTGGATCTGAATATCAATGACAAGAAAAAATTACAGCATGAGAACCAGAAATAGGAAATCCCACACCAAAACAAATTGAGCTGCAGAAGTGCACAGAGAAGAGGAGATGGTGTTATTTGGGTCCAACTGAGTAAAAACATATTAAAATACAAAAACTTTCCAACTGTTTTCTGAGAGGCTGAGAGGATAGAAGAGGACGGTAGAACAGTGACTCCTGAAGATGAAGAAACCACAGCAGTAGTGTATGAAGGTGTGAGATACTGAGTGGTGCTTCCACTAATCACACCACTCACCTTCTCTCCCAATCCGCACTGCCTTGGCTTGTTTGCATACTATCTTCTCCTTTCCTGTCTATGGCAGCAAAGTTGACGTCTAAAGGTATTTGCGCATCAAGGATGACGTGAATTAAAGGCAAAAAAATGTGAATAACTTAGAACAAATTTTGATGCACCTTTCTATGCATATCAGGAGCAACACAATTTTCCAAAGAAATTATGCAACTTCTCAAAAAATATTTGCACTGCAAAGGTCTCTGAGGTATAATTTCTTCTGCCCTCTGACAAACTGATATACTGGAGCAGAAGATAAAAGGAGGTTTCTCCCTCTCTCTCCTCTAGATTGTGCATAACGGCACCTTTATGGATAGCCAGGTCAGTGCAGTTTTGTTTCACTGTTTCATCCACTGTGCTCTGCCCTCTTTTTATTCAGGTCGGACTGGAGGCGCCATCTTTCATTCATTCTTCATGTTATGTTTGTAATAATTCCCAGCAAAGTGAAAACCAAACTTTATGTTTTAACACATTAGATATGTTGGAAAAACGTTACTGGAAATGTGAAACACTGAGATCTATGTGTGACTGAATTTTGGATTTAGACTGTTAGAAAATTGTTCACCCCTTTCCTGGCTTGGTTGAATTTCAGCAGGGCAAAAATCTGAGCCCATGACATTACTGGTCTTGATGGGGCTTTTACCTGCCCCCCTATCACTAGAAAAGAGGGAGGATGCTATGATACGCTACAATGCTACAATTATTTAAAATCACAGAGTAGTTCATCTCAGTACAGTCTGTTGTTAGCTGGTGTCAATGCCTTCACTGAAAGCCAACAGGAGGCGGCAGACACAACTCCTCACATCAAAACAAGTTAGCGGTAGTACTCTGAGCAGTAACACGGATCACAGTGTCTATGTACTGTCAGCAAGGCTAAAAGGAAATATACTGGATTATTCTTTAAGCACCAGAAAATCAGGAGTTGGACATGAGTCATGTAAGCTGTGCAATACACAAGGTAAAACACTGAAGCAATACCATTCTTCATCTAAACCAACACCAGGAAAATTAGCAGTTTGCATCAATAGCTAGGCTAGTCCATGTCATCCCAAACAGCACTGAATGATGCTACAAAGTCAAAATTTCCCTCAACTTCTGGGATCAGGAAATCATAAGCAGCACTTCATGCTTAAATGGTAAAGACATGAGCCGAACAACGCCACTCATTGCAAAGGCTTTAGATATAGGCTTGAGGAGTGTGAGAAATACTGTTAAATCCTCACTTGTGTGTTCGTTACAGAAGTAGTGGTTCAATTTTATGCAGATGTAAAGCGAATAGACATTTTTTTATAAATACAACTGATATTTGCTGACAGTAAAGTGAAACTGGATCACTGAGGATCTGAATTTAAGTGTTTAAAGTGTATGATCCTTAAAACTACGAAACTGTCCCTCCCTGTTAATGTCTACAATAAAGAACAGCTGCTGTGGTGAACTCAGTGAAGGAGCTATTTTCTACTGCTGGGGCCCTTGCAGATATGAGTAGTCCAACCCATGTCTTGTAATTCTGTCAAATATATTCCTGATTTGGTGGGCCTAACATAACTTAATTCTCAATAAAATTTACAAACTGATGAAAATTTACATTGTGGTGGTTTTATGTTTGTAATTTTTTGACGGCCCCTCAGGAAAGTTCGAAAGCATGAAAATTGGTAACGAATACTCCTCTTTTAAAAAAATACAAACAAATGCACAGGAAGTGAAATCATAAAGAGTTTAGATATCAGGGGTGTCTAAACTTTTTCCACAGGGGTCCACATACAGAAATATATTATGATTATGGGGCCACTTTCATATTCCTCGCCATGAGGATTTGAAAGTTAGTAAGACTAATCTAATGTACAATAATACATGCCTAATGATTGAGTATGCCTAAAAGGCTAGTTAATGACTGACAGGTCAAATAGACAGTCATTATCAGGATTTTGGGCAGCCAATCAGATTTCAGGGAGGCCGTTTAGCCATGAATGCCACTGGATCTGCCCCTGAAAAGTTACTGGTACTGCCATTTGCTGTGATAATCCATCAGGACGTTATTAATCAAGATATCTTCTTGTCAAAATGTTTGTTTACAGATTTAACATAGTGGCACTGCCTTGTGGTGAAAAAAAGAACTACAATACAACTAAGGACAAGCTTCATTTTTTAATGTGGGCTATATTTCTTTTTCTCTCTAGATTTTGCTGCGGGCCTGTCAAAAATGGGCTGATGGCCGCATTTGGCCCCCGGGCCATGGTTTGGACACACCTGGTTTGATTATATTTTGCAGTTTTTCAACAGGTCCCACATTTTAACAAACTCCTCCAAGGGATTTCACCTGTTTAACTCAGCTTTTTTTTTTTTTTTTTTTTTTTTTGCTGATTCTAGACTAGTTGGTGATCTTAAGTTATTAGAAGCCTCTCGGACCCAGACCAAAATCCCAACAGGAAGTCCACCAGCTTCACCATTATTTCAAAATAAGGCTTTTTTCTTTTTTTTCTTTTTTTTTAATGGCACTACATTACTATAACCTGTAATAACTTTTGGAAATATTATTCTGTGTTCTTCAAAATTTTCTGGCAAAACAACTGTATCACACTAAGCACACCTACATGAAAACATCTCATCAAAGCGTCCCCTGCTGGCAACAGGAAGTGACACAAATGGGTAATTTGTTAAATGTTGATTTCATTGTTTTACTGCAGCACCACCTACTGTCAGAAGCCAGTAACACCTCTAACAAAAAACATCAAATCTTCTTCGAATTTTATATGATAGTACTCATCCTCTACATATTAGCACCCTTCTTTTCATACTGCCACCTACTGTTTGTGGCCAGTACTGCCTCATATACAAAGTGCAGTAAAACTGTTGAGACATCTATAGGCTTCTGTTGTAATCAGAATAAACAGAATTCTGTTTATTCTCGTGCTGAAAGTAAACATTTATGCCTAATTCATCAGCAGAGCAAGAGAAAGTATAACATCATACATATGCAGTAGTGCTGTTGCATTAAATCTCCTCAAGCACACTTCCTGAGCAATTAAAACCCCATTAGCTTTGAAAAATGCTTATACATGTACATTAAGCTTCTAATTTTGACAGAAGAAAGCAGAGGGCTTCTAAGGGATTTTTAGGGAGTAATGCCAGGACCATTTTACCAAACTGTGTCCAGTCGTGATTCTTTCTCAGCCTTCGCTGGCCCCACTACAGGGGCTTTTATTCTGTGCTGTTCTGCAGAAAAGAAGCTTTCCTCTAACAGCGGTATCACCTGACAGAGACCATTAAAACAAGCCCCCTATCTCTCCCTCTCACACATACACACACATTTCCTTTCACAAATGTACCCAGCTGGTTACATCCTAATCCAGAGACGTAAATCCATTTAATCCCCTTGACAAAGTGATCCCAGTGCTATTGTGCTGGTAACACTACACCAAAATGCACTCAACTGTCTATCAGACGATCTGCATCTACGATGGTCTTGTGCTGGTGATCATCGACATGGTGTGTGGCTCATGGAAAATAATTACATTGCTATTCAAATTGATGCCTGTAAAAATATTAAACATCTGGTGTGCGACAGCTGAAAGAAATGAAAGGCTGTAAATAAATCTATGGATCAACTCCTCTTCTTCTCTCACACCTCAGCACCATGATAACCCCACTGTGAGCTTAAATCTGTGACAACTGGTTCACACCAAACTGACAGTCCATAAAAAGCCAAACTTGTGGCAACCAATCCACTCTTCTACACCGCACTGGCTATTCTAAGTGTCGCAATGAGACATCCACATCTGTCCTGCAGTGTGTCTGAGTGCAGCTGGCTGGGGAAACATACAGAGGCAGGGGATGGGGGTTCTGGGTGATGCTACATTTCACATGAAGGAACATGTGTCACATTCACTATACTCACCATCCAGCAATAGATATAATTCATTTTTCTCTGCCATTTGACAATTTTAGACCGTCCTGTCAGCCTGCATCAACCGTCTGTTCTGCACACTTAAAGTCACCAGCACCACAGTGCTCTCGCTTTGTTGGATGCTCTATTTTTTTCTGCCTTTATATTTCTGTGGAGGATTCACAGTGTAAACTAAAGATTCTAGAAATCTAACATAAGCCACTGGACTGCTGAATCACAATTAGCCTTCACACTACAATAAAATAAACTATAAGGACAAAGTATTTGGCCGCACCTGTTCTATTACTAAATTCAGGTATTTCAATCAGAGCTGTTGCCACAGGTGTATAAAATCAAACACCTAGCCATGCAGTCTCCAATTGCAAATATGTCTAATCCTAAATGGGTCGCTCTGAAGAGCTCAGTGACTTCGTAGTACTGTGATGGATGCCACCTTTGCAATAAAACGATTCATGTAATTTCATCCCTGCTAGTTATTCCACAGTCAACTGTAAGCAACATTATAAGCGATGGAAGGGTTTAGGAACAACAGCAACTCAGCCATGAAACAGAACACCATGTAAAAAGTATGCCTGTAATCAGGTTAATCCATGACAGGTTCCTCACTGCACCACTATAGTAGTCTAAATTAACTTAAAATTTAAAATAAACCTTTTTAAGCATTAATGATTTTTTTCCTCATCACATTGTACTGAAATAATAGTTAATGCAGAGATGATAAGCAACTGCCTTTAACCATTGCATTTCTGTGACCACAGCATGATAACGGCATAAGCTCAGATAATTATTTTTGTGTTTATTTATAACGACATCTATTAACAGGACCACATACTATGTCATTAAAGGGATACTTCAACATTTTGGCAAATTTGCCCATTGCCATAATTTCTATTGTCTTAGAAATAGGTTTTCCTCAGTTCTTCCTCACCAAAGTCATCAAACCATGTCTTTATCGTCCTCGCTTTGTGCACTGGGACACAGTCATGGTGGGATAGAAAAGGGCCGTCCCCTAACTGTTGCCACAAAGTTGGAAGCATAGCATTGTCTTTATTATTTCATGTAAGTGTTGATGTTAGTGTCTCATACAGACAGAAAGGAAGCAAAGGAGAGAAGACAATCTCTACTGGTTATTAAGTCCTAAACTACAAACTTTTTGTCCTTCAGCCCGGTAAATAAACACAGCATGAGGTCTGATATATGCTCCTTAAAGGGATACTTCAACATTTTGGCAAATTCACCCATTGCCATAATTCCTGTAATCTTAGAAATAGGTTCATTACCTTTAGTTGTCGGTGCAAGCGATTTTTAGATCGGCACTGCTGAGTTCGGACCTGCTGTGCCAACTCAATGTAAGCAGAGGGTATTCCGGCTTTCCCTCATCACACTCATGAAATACACAATCCAACAACTCCAAAACGCTCTCGTGGACAAGTTGTGACCTGCACATTCACCACGCTATGAAATAATCATGGAACATTACGAGACGGAGATGTTTTAAAGTTAAATGCTGAGCCAGAACTGCACTCCAGACATGGCTGATGCACTGTGTCACTCCGCCCAGTGGTTTACTAAAGAAATAGTTCAGAGTATTTGCTTCATGTGTCGTAATGTTACATAATGTTCCATGATTATTTCATAGCGTGGTGAATGTGCAGGTCACAACTTGTCCACGAGAGCGTTTTGGAGTTGTTGGATTGTGTATTTCATGAGTGTGATGAGGGAAAGCCAGAATACCCTCTGCTTACATTGAGTTGGCACAGCAGGTCAGAACTCAGCAGTGCCGATCTAAAAATCGCTTGCACCGACAACTAAAGGTAATGAACCTATTTCTAAGATTACAGGAATTATGGCAATGGGTGAATTTGCCAAAATGTTGAAGTATCCCTTTAAGGAGCATATATCAGATCTCATGCTGTGTTTATTTACTGGGCTGAAGGATAAAAAGTTTGTAGTTTAGGACTTAATAACCAGTAGAGATTGTCTTCTCTCCTTTGCTTCCTTTCTGTCTGTATGAGACACTAACATCAACACTTAAATGAAATGATAAAGACAATGCTATGCTTCCAACTTTGTGGCAACAGTTAGGGGACGGCCCTTTTCTATCCCACCATGACTGTGTCCCAGTGCACAAAGCGAGGACGATAAAGACATGGTTTGATGACTTTGGTGAGGAAGAACTTGAATGGCCTGCAGAGAGCCCTGACCTCAACCCCATTGAGCATGTTTGGTATGTACTGGAAGGGAGATTGCGAGCCAGGCCTTCTTGTCCGGCATCAGTGTCTGACCTCATAAATGCTCCAAAGAATGAACGGGCACAAATTTCCACAGAAACACTCCAAAATCTTGGGGGATGCCTTTTGAGATGAGGGGAGGCTGTTAGAGCAGCAAAAGGGGCCTTACAAAAGGGTAACCTTCAACTAAAATCAGAATTTGTTTCCATACAAATGTCATTTATTAGTACTGACTTGCCCAGGCAACAGAAGCAGATAATCTACAATGCATCCAAACTGAATTTGAATCTCCAAATATAAAAATACCATTAGGGAAGATAAATGCCACCTATGTGTTGGAATTTCAGATAGCCTTTTAGACTTAAAACCACACAACACCCAAACAAAACAAGGGTCTCTAATCTGTTTGGCTTTTCGGTGTCAGCACAGTTCAGGACATTAATCATGGCTGCTGGTGCTGGGTCTGTTCCCATGGTTGTGTATTTCTACCACAGTTCATGATCTGTTTTATAGCATTTTTATCATCTAGCATTACAAATGTGGTTTTAGATCAGATCAGGAAAATGAAAAATTGTTGCTTGCATTTGATAAAAGCTAACATAAATGCATTTAGTTGTCTGCTTCTTATTCACCATGCTGTTAAATGATGCACAACTCCAATGGTCACATTTGCTATTACTGCTAGGAAATTATAACTTCAAATGTGATGCTTAAACATTTCAGAGAAATTCCCTCTAAAGAAAAACAATCACAGAGCTGTCTTTTTTAACATTTACATCATGGTAGCTTAGTGTTTTCCAGACAGCATTCTCAAAGATTTAAATAATAAGGTGATAACAACAATCAAAAACTTAAAAACACATACATTTATAGATTAAATCAACAAAAGGTGTAGGCTGAAGCTTTGGCTTATTCAGCTCACCCTTTTACATAACCTCTTTATTAGGTAACACTTATATTTGCTTCATATTTTGTGGATGCTTCGGGAGAATCTCACATTTGAATGCATTTTTACTGTTCAGCACCAAATTTTCAGTGGAGCATAAAAATAAGCTTTGCCTTTTTGAGGACAGCTAAAAGGAAGTGTTGTGCATGAACCCTTTTGTTATAATTATGACTCATGTAAAAGGAAAATAATTCAAGTGAACCAGATGTAAAATTGATTTAAATTATTCTTAACCATATGTATGGAGGCACTAATGCATGTAAATTTGTGGTTCCATTACTATTTTTTAAATGAAATTTGCAGTCAAAGCTGCATTTCAATAATTGCTTTCTATTACAAAAAAGATTTGTGCAGCCCGTTCTCAGAGTGCCTAATTGTGTGTGTAATGTAGCAGCTTTAAAACAAATGGACCCAATCTCTCCTGGAAAGTTGTGCATTCAGACTTTACCTCAAACTTTTAATACGTCTGACATCAAAAGCAGTATGAGCTCCATGATCTGCATCTGTAATAGAGCGATTCATCGAGTCATTTTTTCAAGAAACATCACTTCATTTTTCTCTCTCACAGCGTCATGATTACTTTGGCTTCTAGTCCTTTAGATTCTGATAGAGTCGCTCTAGTATGATAATGGTTTTATCGTTGTCATTAAATGAATAAAAAAATAATATGTTAAGTAAAATTCAGCAACATAAATCATTAAGCAACAGGCACTTCTTAATGGAAGTAGTTCAATTCCATATTAAATAGCCTGAGACTGAAGCAGTTTATCGTGCCAGCTCTGTAAAAGTAGGTCAGCTGAAGCTATGTTTCATTATGGAAAAGCTAAAATAAAAAATTATGTGAATATTTGGACATGCCTTTGAATGAGCCAAACATTTGCAATGGAGCAGCTGCACAAGCAGTAAAAGTTCGAGTTTGAAAATGCTGAAGTGGAAGTCGTTGACGTCAAGAAACAAAGTTTGCCAACTTTGGTGTTCAGATGAAGGAAAAAGAGAGAACTGAGCTTTCTTAGGATGCAACCAGCTCACAGCTCTTTTCACTTTTGATTTGAAATGCATAAAATCATGCTGCATGTTATCTACTTTTTCATTGCAAACAGTCTTGCTCCTGGAAGCTTCTTCTGGATCTTAAAGAGCAACCTGCAAATCTTTTTTTCTAAATTCATACTAAACCTTGTCTGATAATGCCTGTTGATGCAGGTAATCACATTTCTTATGTTCTTCAGCATAAAGGGTACATAATTAAGCTGCTTTTTCCCCATCATACTATGTCACAAATGTTCAACGTTTCTTAGCTCAAGATACAGTATTAGGAGGTTGTGAGTCTGAAAGGGAACTTATACTGTTTCTGTAAAATTTCAGTAGTCTGGTTGAATTTATTATTTATTCAAATGTATCTAACCAGGAAAACCTCACTGAGGTTAAGGATCCCATTTACAAGAGCACAATCAGCAAGGTGGCAGCAGCAGAATCAGAGTTGCAGACATGAAACATGAACCTAAAAAAACTCTACAAACAAAGATCAACTAACAACTAAGTCTCAAAGCAGAAAGTCATCAGTCAAAACATCTACAACCTGATGCATCCTCCTCGAACACCTTTAATCTACTTTCAAAAGAATTTAAAGGGACCAGCTCCCCCAGACACAGGCTGCAGGAACAGCGTCGCTGAAATGCCTTTTACCAATCTCAAGATTAACTTTAGAAACAGATGGCATAAGTCTTGTGACTGAGTCACAGAGTGAAGGCTGTAGCTTCCAGAACATGAATAAAATCACACACGCATGATGGAAGCAGGTTTAGTATTGCCTTATAAATGAGAATATGCCAATAACATTAAGGGGGACATATTAAGCAAAAAATCACTTTTTCAGGCTTTTCTAAACACAAATATGTGCCCCTGGCCTGTCCACAATCCCCTCAAGTACCAGAAAAATCCATTCCCTCTCCCCCTCTCTTTCTCCACCTTTCAGAAAATATGTGCTGAAACAAGCCGTTCTCAGATTTTACACCTATTGACCTCACATGGGGCGTAAGCACCCACCCCTAGGTTTGGTTGGCCCTCCCCCACTTGGAGGAAAGTTCTGTCCTCCTCTGTTGATCCTCTCAGCTACCATCTGAGATGCTGGATAGCTCAGTGGGTTACACTGCTGTCTATGGTCTGGGAGATTGCAGGATTGAATCCCAGTCAGGTCCTAAACTTTGGATAAAAGTGTCTGTAACATCAGGACTGCCACATCCATTTCCTAAGAGGGGCATGGTCATTGGCAGAGTCAGAAAGCTAATTATTATTTTAAGCCACAGACACAGCTTGTTCTGAGAAGGGCTGAAACAGAGGGGTTTTTAGACATGCAAAAGTCCTATACTGCGTTTTTCCCCAATAAACTTCACAGGCATGTTTTGGGGACCTCTGAGAAGAATATAAACTTGTCTTAAAAGGGTAAAATATGTCCCCTTTAAATGCAGAAGTAAAAGTAAGCACACTAAATTGACTCCAGAATGCATGCTCATTTGTCAATTTTGTTGAAAATGTTAAGAATTATTTTCCAACATATTTATTTACTTGGATCTCCAACTTTAAAGTTGCTCTTTAAAGACTGACTAAACCCCAGAGTCTTGGCTTGGGCACATCCAGCATTGAATTTCAAAAAGGCTTTTGGGACATCAGTGTGGGGCTGATAGCCACATTGCCACACATCTCTGCAGCTTTCAAAATTAGATTACTAGTCATTGAAGCTAGACTTAACACAGGCTCCTATAGATGACACAAGTGCATGTGTTAGCACCCTAATATTAGTGGAAATTCATGATCTTGGGAAGAAATGACTCTACCGACAATCCTAGTGTTGCAGCAAAGTCTCTGATTGGTGGAGCTGGCTTTAAACCATGAACTGCTGCTGTAGGCTACTACTGACTAAAATACAAAAAAGGATTTATCTAAACAATAGGCGATACGTATAAATTAAAACTACTTCGAACAAGAAAGATGAACAAGGTCTGAGAAAAAAAATCCAAACACAAAAGCTCACCAGTAAAAATCCACACAGAGACACAAAGAGCTCAGATGACAAATGAAGAACTGAAACAGGAGGGCAGGGACCCAGAGACTAGAGATACACACTGGAATGATCAGGCACAGGTGAGACTGGGACGTTCAAACACGAGTGAGACTGGGATGATCAAACACAGGTGAGACTGGGACGATCAAACACAGGTGAGACTGGGACGATCAAAAACAGGTGAGACTGGGACGATCAAAAACAGGTGAGACTGGGACAATTAGACACACGTGAGACTGACTGCACAATCACAGTGGGGGAACAAAAGGAAGTAAAAGTAGACGTGGGACACAAGGGTTAAGAACTACAAAATAAAACAGGAAAGACAAGAAACCACCCTCTTCTCTTTTTCTTCACTTCCCTTTTTCTCTCCCAGCATCCCCCTCCTCACTATTATTGCCATTCCTTCTTCCGTCTTTCTTCATCTACTAACATTCCCTTAAACTCCAGAACAACATTCCTCTTTGGCTTCCTCTAAGGCTTAGTGAGGGTTGGCTCAGGCCTGGACCAGCCCTTAGTTGTGCTGCTATAGGATTAGCCTGCCGGGGGTCTTGCACACTGAGTTTCACTCTCTCTTCCTCTCTGATTATCTCTTTATTCAAATCATATTACTGCATCTACAACTGCTGCATTGACCAACACCATCCTGACTTCTAATGTCATTCCTAGAACAGTTAAAGTCAATCAAAGATCAACTCTCCTGGGAGCGCAGATGGTTGAGTTGTTTAAGGCACTACCCATATATGCAGGCGGCCCGGGTTCAAATTCGGCCTGTGGCCCTTTACCGCATGTCTCTCCCCACTCTCTTCCCTGTTTCCAAGTCTATCTACTGTCCTTCCTCTATCAAATAAAGGCATGAAAAGGCCCAAAAATAAATCTTAAAAAAAAAAAAAGATCAACTCTCCTCTTACTGCTATAATTGTTAATATTAGCCCTCTTTATTTAATTATTATTTTAGCAGCTAATGCTAATATTGCATTGTTTTATTTCCATCAATAGTGGTTTTTATTGCTAATCCTTCAAATATTGACACCATAATTTGAGATTTTTTCATCATATGCCATGAAATGAAAAACATTTATTTGTCTTACATTTGTTGTTTTATTGTTTCTTGTGTCCTTCTTTCTGCATTTACATACAACTGCAAAAAACAAGGGGAGTTGAATCGATTAAAATACACGGAATCATATTTTAAATCAGAAAAGTGGTTAAAAGACAATAAATCAAAATCAAGGATGGCAAAGCCAGGACATGAACACCCTAGAGGAGGAGCAACAAAATAAAACAGGAAAGACTGCTGAGAAAAACTCAAACATCTACTAGTTTATATATTGAACAAACCAAGGTCATTAAATCACAAGAACTCTAAATCCATCCATTTACATCCGCTTATCTGAGTTTTGGTCCTCCAGCGAGTTCTGGGTCTACCCAGGGTTCTCCTTCCAGTTGGACGTGCCTGGAAGACCTCCACACGGAGGCGACCAGGAGACATCCTGATCAGATGCCAAATCACCTCAACTGTAACCTTGCAAAGCAGATGAATACACTCGTTTCTGTTTCTCACTGGCGAATCCATCTTGCAAAGCTCCCTGCTGAACCATTTGGGCCCGGTTAGAAGGTGACAGGACCAATCAGCGATGAGGGGCAGTACTTTGGGGCGCAGCAGAGTTGTGATGTAAGCAAGCAGCAACAAGAGGCTGGTGCAATTATGGCAGAAGACATTTGCGTGGATGCTGCTAAAGCGCCAGTTTTATCAGAACTTTACGACATTTCTTTGTTACAAGAAGAACAAAGAAAAGCATTGAGTTGTTTTCTTTTCAAAAACAACAAAAGTCGTGTACTGGTTCGCCATGGTTCGCGTTATGCAGTTATGCAGTTATGAGTTTACTCCTTCGGTACGGGCGCAGCTTGGTAGTGGCTACGTCACGTGTTTTGTTGCTCTGATTGGCCCGTAAAGATGTGACAGAACGTTCAGCCCTTTCCCAATCACTGTCTATGAGTGGTTTTCCATATGGCTGTGTGAAACAAATCCATCTGGCGTGCCAGGTTACCTAAAGTGGCCTTTCAATAAGAAGGAGCAGCAGCTCTACTTCGAGATCCTTCTGGATGTCCGACCTCCTCACCCTATCGCTAAGACTGAGCCCAGTCACCCTCCTGAGGAATCCCAGTTCAATCGCTTGAACCCGTGATTTTGTTCTTTCGGTCATTACCCAGAGTTCATGACCTTAGGCGAGGACAAAGATCGACCAGTAAATAGAGAGTTTTGCCTTCCAGCTCAGCTCCCTCTTCACCAGGACGGTGCGGCACAACATCTGCAATACCACCGATGCTGCACCGACCCGCCTGTTGATCTTGCGGTCCCTTCTACCCTCACTCGTGAATAAGACCCCGAGGTCTTTGAACTCCTTCACTTAGGAAAAAGACACCCTCCCCACTCTGAGGGAGCAACCCACTGTTTTCCGGCAGAGAACCATGGTCTTGGACTGCACGACAACAACTACACAACCCCAAATCATGGCTTGTCAGATTGATGTCCCTATGAATGCACACAGTTAGCTGGCTAAATGGCTAATGGCTAAATTCGGATATCAAATTAGCTGGCACAAGATTCACAAGTCTATTAAACTAAATATCCATTATTCTTATAAACACAGGCCTGAAATCTAACATCTTTTAAAACTGTAATAAAGCCTCCTGTGACTAGTAGCAGCTGTAGCTTCAGTTAATGGCTACTGGCTTCCTGCCTGAGCTGTTCTGATGTCACAAGAACAACACTGTATGGCAGTGTTTCACCTAGAAAATGCAAATAAAGTTGTATGTAGGCTGTTGAGGATTTTACTCACATTTCCTTCTCTACCAAAGTGAGTAACCACCAAGCATGATATTAATCTGCAAAGAGGAATGAAAGCTGGCAGAGCTAGTGGCTAACTTTGGCCACACTCCTTGGCACAGCAGCCTCTGATAAAATGACCCAGTGATGACTGTTTTCTGAGCAGTTTCTCCTCTTTAGACAAGTTGGTTTAATGCAATTTAAATGTGCATCCTTAGTAGAGTCTGCTGCAAATGTCAGTTATCAGTTGCTAGCACGGGTTGTGGAAGAAATGGGCAATCATTGTTGAGTTCTGTGTTGAGAAAAGCTGGCACCACATTTATCTCCTGCCACCAAATCAGCCAAAAGAAATGTGCAATTGAATTTATGTCAAAATTTGGATTGTAAACATTCAACAGTATAACTGAGTACCCAAATACATAGCTTTTTAGTTAAAAAAAAAAGATCTTGGGGTTTAGTTATTCCTAAAACACCTGCATAATTATGATTCAGTTCCTATCCTACAACTCAAGAATAGCACAGTCATTACTTGGCCTCTGAAAAACACATGAAACTTTTAAGTATGTCTGACCTTAGACGAAATTAGAGCACTTTTTCTTGTTGTGCAGTGGAAGTCATCGGGATGTACCATTTCATCACCGTACATGAAATCACACAGAACAGAAAGTACTGACTCCTCAGCCAGCCCATTAGACAGCTGTAGAATTGAAAAATAGCAGCAGAAGAGCTGCTCTATAGTCCCTTGTCGCAGAGCTGCTTTAAGGGAAAATGTAAAAGCCTTCCAGCAAAGGTCAGAGCTACCAGAGGATCGATTTGTTGTTAAATTACAATTTGAAGCAAATCAAGAGTAATGAGTATAAGTGAGGGCTCATCTCTTAGTACCTCAGCCTAAACCTAATGCATCTATCCAGCAGAGGAGTGTTAGTGGCATTACACAGCTCACCATCTCCCTCATTATCCTCCTCAAGCAGCAGTGAGAGTGGAGAGAGAGGAAACAGGCAGAGTGACCAGCCGCTCTGATGGAAATGGATAGCTCCCAGAGCTGTGGCTATACTGAGCAGTTCTGCTCTCACCAGCTGAGACTGTCAAAGCTGCCACACACACTTTGAGAACAATACCGTCCCCATCGCATCATTCTGGGTGATCAACTGACTCTGGATTCCTTAAAAGGGGATCATCTTTAATATGTCTTCTAGCCTGTATATTGAGTTTGATTTGTAGGGGAAGTTCTCTGCATCCATTCTACACACATATTTCTACTAAATTATTCCATTTGAGATCATGGAAGGCTGAAACTGATGCCAGCTCTCATTTGGCAAGAGGCAGAGCGCACCCTGGACTGGTCAAAGTCAATCCCACAGGTAACATATAGAGACAAGCAGCCATGCTCTACTCACACCTATGGGCAATTCAGAGTCACCAATAAGCATAATAAGTATGTTTTCTGTTACAATTTTAAATGTCTTTCAAACAAACATCTGAAAATAAGAGGGAAAATGGGTGCCTGAAAACTGTGGAACCATCTGCTAAAGTAGACTGAGAGACAATAATCAACAACCCAAATGCCAAAATAGTTGGGTCACTGTGTAAACCGAGAATAAAAACAGGATTTTATGATTTGTAATTCTCGTAAACCCATATTATATTCCCAGTTGTACATAAACAACGTATTACATATTACTTTTTCATCAACCAAATGTGTAACTCATTTTGAACTTGATGACAGCAACACATCTCAAAAAAGTAGGAATGAGGCAGTAAAAGGCTGGAAAAGTAAGTGGTACTAATCAAGAACAGCTGGAGGAGTCTTGTGCAGGTTAATTGGCAACATGTCAGCATTTTAAAGAAGCAAAATCTCTGAAGTAAAGACAGGCTGAGGTTTCTCTGGGAAAACACACCTACAACGCAACATATCACCAAAAGATTCAGACAATCTGGACAAATCTCTGTGCAAAAAAGACTAGGCTGAAAGTCAATATTGGATGATCATGATCTTAGGGCCCTCAGGCATCACTGCATTAGTGCATGTGTGAGGTCAGGGACACTTCCAGAAATCATCATCTGTCAACACAGCTGATTGTGCCATTCATAAATGCAAGGTAAAGCTGTATTAAGCAAAGAAGAAGTCATATGTGAACATGGTCCAGAAATGTCTACTATGGGCCAAAGCTTATTCTAAGTGGACTTAGGAAAAATGGAAAACCGTTCTGTGGTCAGAGGAACCAAAAATTGAAATTACTTGCAGACTTAAAAGGAGAAAGACCATCCAGCTTGTTACCAGCACACAGTTAAAAAAGTGCATCTCTGACGTTATGGAGTCGAATTAGTGCTTATGGTGTGGGCTGCTTTCACAACTGGAAAGGCAATGTCAATGCTGAAAAGAAGATAGAGGTTTCAGAGCAACAAATGCTCCCATCCAGACATCTTTCTTAAGAAAGGCCTCACAAATCCCAGCAAGACAATGCTCAACCAAATACTGCATCTATCACATCAGAATGGCTTCACAGTGGAAGAGTCTGGGTGTTGAACTGGCCTGTCTGCAGTCCAGACCTTTCAGCAATATGATATATTTTGCGCATCATATGCTGATTAATCCAGCAAAGAAGATCTGAGACTTCTGAGCAGCAAGGATCCTCACTTGTCACTGTGTCCTCACTTCCCAGACATTTAGACTGTTGTTAAAAGAAGAGAGTCTGCTACACAATGGTAATCATGGCCCTGTTCCTACTTTTTTGGGATTTGTTGCTGCCATCAAAATCAAAATGACCCAATATTTTTCATGAAATAGTTAGAGGTCTCAGTTTCAACATCTGATATGTTATTTATGTTCTATTTTGAATGAAATGTGGGATTTTGAGCTTTTCATATGATGCGAATCATTTCATTCAGTTTTAATGCACATATTACACAGCACCCCAACTTTTGAGGAATGTTTTGGCTGTTTTTCAGATATCTTCAGAGGTTCTCCACTGATCTAGACACTTAAACTTTGTGATAAAGAAGCTGCAGTTTGAACTATAGATGGTCAATCGCAGTAAAACTAGCTTTTCATACCAAGTTAAGATAATAAGACAAGATAATAAGTGGGGCTCTCACTAAATAAACTAAAATTTGCTTGTAATCAAGGCTAAATGTAGTCAAATAAAATACGTGGAAGCTCTATGTGTAACTGCAGCACACTTCATACAAAATCTTAGTTTCTCTAATCAAATCCAAACAGCTCAAGTGTTAGTGATTTAATTAATCTTATTATGGAGCTTTTCTGAGCACCGTGGGACAGATGGTGTGTGGACAATATAGTCAATCCACATATTTCAAACCAGACAGCCCAAACAGAGAGGATTGTGGGAGCAGATGTGCTGGAGACCTCTCTCCATTCTTTTGCATCTTGTGGGTTGTAGTGATCCAACAGGATCAACATAGCAGATTATACAGTATTTCTAATAATCTTAATCCTGATATATCTGTGCTAGTATTACAGATTTGAGTAAATCTTTCTGAGAGTAAAAGCCTGACAGGAGGACAGAGAAATCAATGTAAGCTACATGCTTATAAGAATGGGCTCAGCTTAATGTTACATAAATCACATTCTTGTGTTTGTAGATGTTCATCAATCATCCATCTAGTTAAATATGCTCAGCAGTTGGTGAAGGAAACTGGATTTGGATTCCACTGTTGACGCTTGACAAATCCCTGTGTGGAGAGTGGCTTATAAAGCACCAGCAGTGTTGATAGGAATATTGAAATTAATCTAAAATAAATAAATAAATAAATAAACATAACTTTATTGACTTCTTATATTTTACCTTTTTGTCTCACTGAATTCTTTCTGATCATCAAATTGATTTTAATATTAGACAAAGATAACCTGTGTAAATACAAAATGCAGCTTTAAGATGATGATTTCATTTATTAAGGGAAAAAAACATCCAAACCAACCTGGCTCTGTCTGTAAAAGTAATTACCTCCCCTTATTAAATCATGAATCAACTGTAACCACATGTTTTGGAAAGCTGAGTGCAGTTTCACCAGCCTCACCCAGGCCTCCTGAATCTAGACACCTGTCTGACAGAGTGAAGTAGGCTAAAAGATCTCAAAAAGCGACACAGTCACTGAAAGCTATCAGTCTTGAACGGCTTACAAAGACATTTTCAAAGCTTTGGGCCTTCAGTGAACGACAGTGAGAACCATTATCCACAAATGAAGAAAACCTGGAACCGTGATAAACCTTCCCAGGAGTGGCTAGTCTACCAAAATTACTCCAACTCATCCAGGAGGTCACAAAAGAACCCGGCACAACATCTAAGGACCTGCAGGTCTCACTTGCCTTGGTTGAGGTCAGTTTTCATGTTTCAACAATAAGAAAGAGAATGAGTAACAATGGCTGACCAAAAAGAACACAAAAGCTCATCTCACATTTGACAAAAAACATCTTGATGATCCCAAAAGACTTTTGGGGAAATATTCTGTGGATTGATGAGACAAAAATTACACTTTTTGGAAGGAGTGTGTCTTGTTAAATCTTGACCAAAAGAAACATCATACCAACAGTCTGACATGGTAGTGTGGTCTGAGGCTGCTTTGCTGCTTCAGGACCTGCAGCACTTGCTGCAATTGATGGAACCATGAATTCTGCTCTCTACCTAAAAATCCTGAAGACCATCAGAATATGAACTCAAGCTCAAGCACACTTGGGTTATGCAGCAGAACTATGATCACAAACACACCAGCAAGTCCATCCCTGAGCGGCTTCAAAAAAACAATGAAGGTTTTGGAGTGGTCTAGTCATAGTCCAGACTTCTACCTGGCTGAAATGCTGTAGCATGACCTTAAACAGGCCGTTCATGCTGAAATGAAACAATTCTGCACAGAAGAGTGGGCCAGATATCCTCAACAGTGATGTGCAGACTCATTGCCAGTTATCACAAATGCTTGCTTGCAGTTTTTTGCTGCTAATGATAGCACAACCAGTTATTAAGTGTAGGGGGCAATTACTTTTTCACGTATGACCAGGTAGGTTTGATGGATTTTTCCCTTCATAAATGAAATCATCATTTAGAAACTGCATTTTGTATTTGCTCTTGCCCTTTGTCTAAAATAAGAATTTGTTTGATGACCTAAAACATCCATAATTTGGGGCACATCATGTTTTATATCCCTAAAAAACTACAACTAATAACCTTTCCTAAAATGCTGATTGTTTTCAGAAAAAGTGATTTTTATTTGGATTTTGGCTCATGCAATTTTTCTTTTTCAATGAGGCTCCTAAGTAGGGCGAAGTTTAGAACCACTGGTGTAAAGGGATCACTCTCCTTCCCTTTCCGCAGCTAGAAAACTCCTCCAAATATGACGTCTACACTGTGGAACCCAAACTTCACTGCAGCTGACTGAAGTTTGGCTTATTTTTCCAGTCAAAAGGTCTTCAAAGTAGTGAAAAATGTTCCTGAAAAGTGATTTGTCTGCGCTCTATCATTAGCGCGGCAGCTTTCAAATTACAGCAGTGCGCCTTCGACTTGTTTTTTTGGCATTTCAGACGACTCTCATGAAGGATGACACCCAACCATCAGCATCAAAGGCAACTTCTTTTCAAAGAGAAAATATCGACTCCAGCCTGGAATTTAAAGAGGCAAACGCTCGCCTCGATACAGCTTCAATCTTTATCTATGAAGGTGAGATCAAACCGTGCAGATTTCATTGAAAACACCCAGCAATTATGCAAAGTGAGATATTCCTCCACACAAAACATAGGTATGAATAAAAACTCAATCTCTGATAAGATGAGAAAAAAAAATACTTTCTTGAAGGTAGAATTCAGCCAGGTGCCAAATGAGGCATCTTTTTCCTGCAGTGCAGAGATCCATCAATCAATCTATAAATTATTCCCATCATGATATAGTCTTAAATCCAACAGAGCTAAAGCATGCTTCAATAGACAACACAGTAAAGCCAAGCTTGTGCAGCACAGATATGTGTTTATTTGTGCAGGAGGACGAATCCTTTTAAAGGAGGAGTTTGGTGTCAAAGAATTTCACAAACACCCTTTGACAGTCAGGAGCAGTTGTATTTAAACAAGGCAAAAATCCGCCGGGAAAATCCCTCTAATCTTTTGATCCCAATATCTGCCTTTGGACTCAGAGACAGCAGTATACTATTAATCTGCTTTTGTCTGAGTGAAGCTGCAGGAGGCTTCCAGACGGAGTGACACTTGCAGAGATACGGTCAGGTCACATGGTCCATGCTCCTGCAATGACAGGCATGCCTGAGAGAGAGCGCTCATTCAAATTACAGTTTATCTTTCTTTGCAGTGTGTCTTGGAGCGGTTTAATTCATAAATGTGCACATGAAAAACCAACTCCAAACTAGGTCATCACAGACGTACATGTCATTGGCATGCTAACAAATCATGCAGAAATGAAAGTGTAGGCTTTGAAATGTCAAATATAAGCTACTTATTGTATTCATTCACATTTATAATGTGCTTGTAGTGTCAAGGGATGATTTTTGGTTTACTATGTGTCATCACATATTCTCCCACGCGCCTGTCAGGATACATGTGTGCAAAAACCACCGTTCTTGTAGTTGATCCAAGTCACAGATTTGGTTAATGAAACGTCTCCTCAACAAATAGCAAAAGTAAAAGCACACTGCCCTCGCCATCCTGTACCTTTAAAGGGTTTTCAATCAGATTTCGTGTCAGTTCAGTTGCTCAGCCACCCATTCTAACCCTGTCCGCTGCTCTGCTTCATTTCTGCTTTCACTGTGTTAAGTTGAGTCGTCCTTCGGGATGCAACTTGGCACAAATGTGCAGCACTGACTTCAGGCATAAAGCCAGAGAGTCAACCGAACAGAAATTTCACACTGATTTTCCTCCTCATACAGAAACAAATGCAAAGTGACTGGATGCTGAGCAGTCCAACAACGTCTGTGTTAGAAGCCGGGCTCGGCTTCTGTGATACCTAAAATACTCGTGAATTAAGCCGAATGATTGACTTAGTGACATAGTGTCTCCTTTTTTTATAGGGTGTTTAATGTCTAAGAAACCTGTCTTTCCGTTTTACAGTCCAACTGTTTGATCAAGGCTACAGCAATTCATGTTACATTTCAAGCCTTGGACAATCATGAAGGAACTGCTCCTTTTCAGACTGCATGTGAAGTGGATGTGGCCTCTTAAATTCAAAATGAAGCCAATGAGACTGATTAAACTCAGACGGTGTAAAAAAAAATCATTCTTATACTCAGGGTGTAAGCAGCTGACATTGGTATGACACATTCATACTTTTTTCCAATTTCTTTTGCATTATATTTTTTAATTGAGATCGGACCTGATTATAAATATTAAGTATGATTAATTAAGTTGATTGTTATGCATTATATTTTTTTATATTTTAAGATTTTTTTAAATTGTCACACTGAGGGTATAAGTGGCTAAACATGGATGCCATACATAAATAGCACAAAAATCTGTTATCTGCATTTGCTTTTAAAACAAGATTAGGCCTGATCATAAATATCAAAAATACATTAATTTTAAGGAATATAACCTTTTCAATGTCAGTTTATGTGCAAGATAGGATTTTTAATACAGTTGTATAGAAATAAAAAAAAGGAAACATTTTTCATTTATTACAAGCAAATTGGATTTTCTTGAGGGTAATTATCAAAGCTATGTGTTAATTATGACTAACAAATATTTTTCCTACTTTTTTTGAAATTATTTAAAGATTTTGATAAATACTGTAGTTATAATAGTGCCCCTATAGGAAACCAGGGAAAAAGCATACAGTTTCCCCTCGTGCCAAATGAGGGAAAACAGCTGACATTTGGTGTCAAAGAAAAAAGAAGGGTTATATCATAAAATGCATGTTTTTTATGGCAGTGGCTGGGGGATCAAAAATTGTGAAATTAGTGGGTTTCATTCAGCTTCTTTTGGTCATGAGCACCCTGGGTGTAAACAAAAAGAACACAGAACATATATTGACCTGCTACAGGTTGTGGTATTAAAATTTAAAATTATTTTGAAACTAGTCCACATTAGCCTAAAAGAGCATTTCATCTTCTTTAAGCTTTTAGGTTCACCAATCTGTGACAAACTGCAACTACAATTCTGGGAAGATTTCAGAAAAAAAAATGTTCCTCAATGTAAAAAAAAAAAAGGACTTTGAATAACCTACAATCTATGGTATCATCAAAAGATTCAGAGAATATGGAGAAATCTTTGTGTGCAACAAACAAGGCCAAAGGTCAATATTGGATCTTGTGATCAAGCAGCCCTGCGTTATAAACAGACATGATTCTGTACTGGAAAACACTGCATGGGTTCAGGAACTCTTTCAGAAATCATTGTCTGTCAGCAGACAGTTCACTGTTCCATTTACAAATTCAAGTTAAAGCTGTATCATGCAGAGAAGAATCCATATGTAAACACAGAAACACCACCATCTTCTCTGGGCCAAAGCTCATTCGAAATGGACTGAAGCTAAATGGAAAACTGTTCTGTGGTCAGATAAATCAAAAATTGAAATTCATTGCAGACTTAAAAGGAGAGGGACCATTCAGCTTGCTATCAATGCACAGTTTAAAAGCCTGCATCTCTGATGGTATGGGGGTGCATCGGTGCCTACTGTGTGGGCAGCTGACACATCTGGAAAGGCACTATCAACGCTGAAAAATAGAAGTTTGAGAGCAGCATATGCTCCCATCCAGACAATGTCTCTTTCAGGGGAGGCCTTACAGACAGAGCTAAACCCAGACCACATCCATTACAACGACATGGCTTTCAGTCAGGGTGCTGAACTAGCCTGCGTGAAGTCCAATAGAAAACATCTGGCACATCAGAAAACAAAAATACAGGACTGTATGGCAGTTAGAATCCTTTATCAGTCAAAAAATAGGACAACATTCCTCTCCAAAAGCACCAGAAAGGAGCCTCTTCATTTTCCAGATGTTTACAGACTGTCCCTTTCATGGTGGGTCTCACACGAGACATCATCATGACACTCATATTGATGCTATCCTTCCACAAGCTGGCCTTCTATTTCACTCCTTCACTTGGCTCTGAGCACTGTTATGTTTATGTACACCACCATGTTTGTGAGCTCTAAAAATACCCAACATCCAGCTGGTGATGATTCTAGTCTGGTCATCCTCGTGGACGACCACGAGGCCTTCCATGGAAGGCAGCCCGAACTGGACTCATAAATATCAGACCTGTTTGATTTGCACAATTCCAAATCAGGAACACTCCAGCTCAATTTGGATCTGATGTACTGATGCCACACTGTTATGTGATGAGCCTTGAATCAAGCTCATATTAGGTGCAAATATCGCCCTGTGTGCAGACGACCTTAAGTTGTGGAGCATACAAAGCGGTAGAAATTGCATGTCATTAAATTGTGAGCTCATATTAAAGTCATTTTTCTAATTAGACTCAGAACAGTCAAAACAACATTCACAATCAGCAAATTTATGGTAAAAATCACATGTAACCTCAAGATTTGTCAGATGCTGAATCACATGGAAAATTCAGTTCAAACTATGAAATAAGATTCCACATTAGCAATATTTTTCTGACAACCTTGAACCAGACATAACAAAAAAGCACAACCCAATTAGCTGTTGAAAAACACCCACAAAGAACAAGGAATGGTCAAAATTGGAGCATGAGCCTGCACACCCTTTAGCACTTGCATCTAATTCGCCACATTTCTTATTCAATTCATCAGCAGCACAAAAATCTGTTGTGATATTGCTGTGTCAATTAAATGAAGTCATTTGCATAACCAAGCTAGCTGACAATTATGATTCATATGTGAAAATAGGTGTGACACAATTTCCCTTACTGTATGCCACAGTCATTCTTGGTACACTGTCATCATGCATTAGCTGCTAAATCAAGTGGCTTAACTTGTCTGACTGGCTGCGCTTCAACGAGTGACGCAAGTTCCAGGGATTTCCAACAATTTCTTACGACAGCCTTTATAAGCTCTCCTCTCAGTTTAAATCACTTAAAAATGCAGTCATGGTTACATGTGATGTACGTTGAATTACATAATGTACATGATAAACAATGGAAACACACGGCACAGTCTCTGCTGAGGTCTGCCCTACTTTTCTGCCAGGGATGATTTAGTATGTTTAGGTAATGTGCGATGGAATAAACAACATGGCTCCATTTTATCAGGATAAAATATGGAGCTATGCAATGCATCTATGTTATTTCCCTAATGAGAAACTAGAGGACAGATTGGGAGAACTTCCTGGCCATAGAACAGTGCATTTAAATAATTGTTTTAACCGATCAAAGGGATTTTCGTGTGTGCGTCTGTGTGTGAGGTGATGCATTGTGCAAGCTCCTGGTAGGACAGGGGAGTGTTGACAGGTCTGGTGAATAATCCTGTAATCCTTTCATCTGATCAAAGTGATACAACAGCTTTTAAATTATTTAATGGACAGGTAAAGTCTCAACTTCAATGTACTTTGGAAATGAATGAATGTATGGGCTTAAGGTAACTTACAAGAGGACCCATTTTGTATAAATCCTCTAATAATAACCGGGGCCTTTACTTACTGAATTGCAGAAGGTGCCAGGCTCTCTGGGAGAAGAATACTAGTTCATATTTAAGTAGGGCTGTCAGCTTTAATGCACTCAACACTGCATTCATTTTCTTATTGTATTAATCACATTCTATTTTGTGGTAAAGCTACTATAGTGGGGCATGTTAAAAAAAACCTTCCAGACAGCTCTTCAGCTGTTTCACATCCTCTTAGATGCACAGAAAGTCCATCATTACACTGTTGACCTGATATTGATTAAGTACCAGAAGTTTAGTTTCTCTTAAATTAACATCAAGTTATCAGAACAAGTCAAGCACTCTTGGCTTAAGATAGTAAACATTATTAAATACAACCCCAATTCCAAAAAAGTCAGGGCACTGTGTGAAATGATATCCAAATCTCCTGAACCATATCAGATGTTGAAACTGAGACATTTTAACATTTCATGAAACATATTAAATCATTTTGAATTTAATGGCAGCAATGCATTTCAAAAAAGTAGGAACAGGGCAACAAGGGTATAACAGGAGCATTTTAGAGAGGCAGAGTCTATCAGGAGTAAAGATGGGCAGTGGTTCACCAATCTGCAAAAAACTGCATCTTAAAATTCTGGAACAATTTCAGAAAAATGTCCCTCAATGTCAGATAGAAAACACTGAATTTTCCATCATGTACAGTCCATAATATCATCACAAGATGCAGAAAATCTGGAGAAATCCCTGTGAGCAAGAGACAAGGCCAAGGGTCAAATTAGATGATCCTAAGACCCTCAGGTGGCACTGCATTAAAAACAGGCATGATTCTGTACTGGAAATCAACTCATGGGCTTAGAAACACTTCCAATAATCGTTATCTGTTAACACCGTTCTCGATATCATCCACAAAGGAAAGTTAAAGCTGTATCATGCAAAGAGGAAGCCACATTTGAACACAACACTAAAACGCCACTGTCTTCTCTGGTCCAAAGCTCATTTAAAATCAACTGAGGCAAAATGGAAAACTGTTCTTTGGTCAGATGAATCAAAATGTAAAATTCTTTTTGGTACCATGGACATCTTTTCCTATCAACTGAAGAGGAAAGGGACAATCCAGTTTATTTTCAGCACACAGTAGGACTGAACAATTCAGAATGATAATCTTATTGTGTTTTTTGCCATTGTTGCAACTGCAAATAAATATAACGTTTTTTTGTTTTTTTTTTAAATTCCTCATCTTGTTGTTTGTTGACAAACAAAAGTAAAAAAATATTCTATGTAGGGCTGAATGATTTTGAGGTAAAAGGCCAGATGAACTGTTGTGTTGAAAGGAATCGTTTTTTTAATCATTCTTATCTTGATATGTAAAACATATAAAGAATGAGGAAAGCAGAATTTGCAAAGTATTCCAGAAAAAAAAATGGCACTTGAATGTTCTCTGCTGAAAAAAAGGTATTCTGACACACATGTGAGGTTAAAAAAATATTACACCTTCTACAATTTAAAATGTTCAGTAGGGCATATATGTATTAATATTAACTTTGATAAAATGGCCAGCCCTAGTGCACAGTTCAAAAGCCTGCATCTCTGATGGTATGGGATTGCATTAGTGCCTATGGCGGTGGCAGCTTACACATCTGGAAAGACACTATCAATGCTGAAAAGTAGACAGAGGTTTTACAGCAACATGTGCTCCCATCCAGACAACATCTCTTTCATGGAAGGCCATATGTCAGCAAGATAATGCTAAACCACATACCACACAGATCAAAACAGCATGAAAAAGAGTCTGGGTGCTGAACTGGCCTGCCTGCAGTCCAGACCTTTCACCAATAAACATTTGGAGCATCATACAGGGAAAAACCTGGCAAAGATGACCCAGGACTGTGGAGAATAGAATCCTCCATCAGACAAGAATGGGACAACATTCTTCTCCCAAGACTCCAATATCTGGTCTCACCACTTTCCAAATGTTACAGACTGATGTTAAAGGAGAGGGGATGCTTCACAATGGCATATGGCCCTGTCCCTATGTTTTTGAGATGTGTTGCTGCCATCAAATTCAAAATGAGCTAAAATCTTTCATGAAATGGTAAAATGTCTCAGTTTCAACATCTGATTTGTTGTTCATGTTCTATTGTAAGTAAAATTGGGGTTTAAGAGATGTGCTTTCTGTTTTTATTTACATTTTAAACAGCGCTCCAGCTTTTTTGGAATCTGGGTTGCATTCGAGGATTTACAATGTTTTTGGGGGTAACTATTAAACTGATTTATACACCTGAATGCTCTGACTCTGATACATTTATCTGACACATTTCCAGTAAGGACACTAGCTTTCATCACTATTGCAAACAAACATGCACAAATTCACTTTCCTCTTTCATGAGAAAGCACGCGGCAACATTACCTCCAGATGGAAGAATCAAAAACTCCATTTTTGCTGGAATAGTAATTTATCCGGCAGTGGTACAATTTGGTGGATCCTTTCATCCAAAGTGACTTAAGGTAGCATGAATTCATACACTTTCAGCATGAATGGCTCTGCTGGGAATTGAATTTCTGTGTCTTAGGACGTTAGTGCCACGCTGAAATGAGCCATAAAAATCTACCAGTCCTTCGTCATACCAGGTAGTAAAATAATGTTTTATATGGTCTGGTGTGGAGGAAAGGGGCACTAAAGCACCAGACAAAATGCATAAAACCGAGATGTAAGGGGAGCATGGCGAACTAAGTCCAACAGAAGAGGAGCTTATACAAATGAGGTATGTGAAGAAGTTTTATTGTAAACTTATTTGTTGCTTCTCAACAAAGAAAGAAAGATTTGGTAGTTTTTTTTCATTTATTTTTCTCTTTTTTATTCAAAGCATTGAAGTAGATGGTTGTGAAACACCAAGGCCACACATTATGGTTGGCATTATGTTCAGCTCTCCCTTCATCTTTGTTTATTCAAGCGTGGTTTGGCAGTCTCGGGGATCCTTGTTTTTATACAGCTGCAATCCCTCTACACCGACCTTCAGTTAAAGCTGCTCTAGTCATTACTTTTATATCACAGTAATGAAGGCTACTCTTTTCTGTTTCATGTAAATCATCATGCGCCGTCTCTTTACTGCTTTACTCTAACTTAAATACTGTAAGAGAACTCAGCATGGCGAAAGCTTCACCTCTTAAATGAATCTGCACTTATTAATGTAAATTATCTCAATTATCTAATCTACTTCATGTAGATCCGCTTGCATATTTTGTACTTTAGATCATGTCTATCCAGCATTCTTGCATCCTTTGCATCTCTTGCTACCATACCATTAAGCACAAAGACTTATTTACAATACGATAAGATACGATACACTTCATGTCCCCTTAGGGAAATTTGTCTTGGACTCCAAGAGCTGTACAGATTAAGCTGCCAATTAATAACACAGAAGAAATAGACTAGAACAAAATTGCAATCACATAACCCACACATAAGGCACATATCCATGTTGCACAAGACCCTCATAGGAATAGTTAAAAAGAAACATGCTGGAAATAAATAACAACGACAAAGAATAAAATACAGCAAGATAAAGTAAAAAAAGATAAAAAAGATAACACCATGACATTATTGCACAATCCGGCTACATCTTCATGAAACATTATTCAAAACCCTAATTGAGGTGGGCAAAAGCCAGTTTTTAAAGCAGTTCAGTTCACATTTGGGGACTCTGTATCGCCGACCAGACAGAAGGAGTTCATACTCAGGGTGAGGGATGTGAGAAGGATCAGATAAAGCTCGCTGTGCTTTCCTGAGAACAGACTGTTCATACATGGACTGCAGGGAAGAGTTTTCAGTCCTCCCTACAACCTTCATGGCGGTCTGCACCAGACGAGCAAGTTCAGATTTTAACTGGACAGAGAGATTACCGTACCAGGCTGACATCCCATACTGAATAATGCTCTCTAAAACAGCCTGTTAAACAAAAACATGATCTTCTGATCAACACAAAACACCCTGAGTCAGCATAAAAATACAGCCTTTGCCATAAACGAGAACAACAATTAGTAATGTGTATTTCCCAGCTAAACTGGTTATCTAAGTAAATGCCTAGATACCCGTAAGAGCTGACCTGGTTGATTTTTTTCAGACAAGTTAAAATACCGAGTGCAAATTTAAATCTTAATTTTTATACTTTTTCAGTTGTATTTATTCTTATAAAGTGCTTCCCGTACATTGAGAGCAAAGTCAAATTTCTTGTTGCAAAAGCTGATTCTGATTTATGGGAGACGGTGTACTTGTACTAACTCATGACTTCCCCAACTCCAAAAATTACATTGTTGTTGTAGATTTTTTTTTATTCGTTAAAAAGAAAAGACTGAAATATCACATTGACATAAGTTTTCAGACCCATGGCAAAACACTTGAAATTCAGCCCTGGCACCTCCCATTTCTCTTAAACTTTGCTGAGATGTTTCTACACCTTGATTGGAATCCACCTGTGGTAAAATGAATGTTAACACTTTATTTGAAGTTTTATTTATAAAACTGACATTATTCTGTCATAATCATGACATGACACCTGTCATTAACATGAATAGGGCTTCATGAATGTTGCCATTAAGTGTCTTTTAGTGTCATTTGCTAAATTATGACACCTTTACCACAAGTTAAGTCAAGTTATCGTGATTATGCCTTCCGAAAAAATGTCAATTATCGACCCCTGACAGTCCCTAGATTCCACTTTGAGAACCTCTCTAATAAACCCCAAAATAATTGATAAGACAGATCACAGGTCCTCACTTTTGGTTTAAAATTTATTTTAAAAAATTAACAACATGCATGACTCACTAAGTTAACTTTTTATCAATATTTTTGCAGCTTTTGACAGATTTAAGCATTTGTAGTCCTTTTGCACCGTCAGAGAAAAGTCCTTACATGACAAGTCACAGTTTGAGCATTTTGGAAGTTTAGTTTGATCGGCTCTGATGAACCTGCATCCTGTGTGGTCTCGTTTACACAGATGACACTTTACTTGCCCCATCTTTGTCATTTTCTGGCATCACTAGCTGCGTTTCTATTACAGTTTTTCACAAAATAAAAGTTATTTCTTCAATTTCAACTAAGTACAATTGTGCTTTGAATGTGTTTCCATTGAAGGGAGTTTTGGGCATGTGCTGCACAATTCTTGTAAAATCTCATCTCATGAGACTCTGCTGCAAGGAAGCTGGAAGTTGAAAACTTGCTGCGGGTTGGTACGGTTATTATTACATCTACAGTGGTTGCCTTGATAATTTTGAACAAAAGACAAAGGCAACGGATGAAAGGTCAGAGGCAAACGTGTAAGCCACGTGCAAGGGTATAAGTATGATGTTAAGAAGAATCTCCTCTCCTCTTCTGTCAACACGTACCACACCGTGTTGTCTAGGAGGGAACTAGTCATGTGACACCATATGTTTCATCCTGTGACTTGTAAATGTGGATAAAGTGTTTCCATTGCACTTTTGCGATATATTTCTTTATCGAAATGCCTGAAAAACCTCCTCATTAGAGCGTAAAAACTTTTTAGTGATATTTGAGAGGTTTTTCATTACCAGTTTTTTTATTGCGCTTTTTAGATTTTGCGCTTTTCTGAGTGTAATGGAACTGCAGCTACTGATGTCACTCAGATGCACTCATATTGCTTGTACCCTTTACTAAGGTGGCCTTCTTTTGAAATGTAATTCAGTGAGATTTGTGGCTTTTCATGCTTTAGGACAGGGATCATCAACTGGTGGCCCGGGCGCCATATCAGGCCCCCAAAAGATGATTAAATTCAGAAAATGTGAGGAGGAAAAAGATGTTAGAGTTTTTAGGGCATCTTCCCTGCAGCTCTCAAATCCACCCCAATCAAAATTGAAACCATTTTATCAGGAATGACTCCATGTTTGATCCATTTTCTTACAGAAATGCAACCATCAGCTATCATAAGTAAATATGATGCATAAATCTGCTGTGTTCTGTGTCAACTTGTCACTTCAGGCTCTTGGATAGTGTGATTCTTCTGTCTGAGAATGAAAACAAAAGACCCATTTCCTCCATTTGTTTTTCACCAATCAGCATATTAGTGTCAAACCCAGCTATTTCGATAGCCCAGAGGCAACAGGGACTGATGTCTCTATCAATACTTTGAAATTATTTACATTTTGACAGAAAATATAAATACTTGTATAATTACATGTTATTTAGAACAAAAAAAATGTATTTATTTCATTTTATTTAAAGGTTTATATGTAGCATTAAATGACAGGTGTCACAAGATAGATGTAATCAGAGCGCGATGGACTATATGTATCAGCTGATCTGATCCAGGATCAGTAAAGTGTCGTCTAGTGATTGCAGAGGTAATGTCAGAATGCAGGACTGCTCAGGACAAACCAATTCGGCGTCCAAGCTTATACAGGAAATTTGGCAACCCTACTTTGGACTGTGGGAAGGCGCCAGAGGAAGTGACAGAGCACCACCATGCAGCCCTTAAAGTTGAACAGATGTAATTAATTGCAATCTGATGCATGTTCTGTAAGTACTCAGTATATCACAATAAAACTGTAACTTTGCCAAAGTTTAGTGATGGTTTAGTACCTCTGGATTAACTCAGATTCAGTGTGACTACCAGCTTGTTCTCCAGTACAGCTGAGTTTGATAAAGTAGTATCAACAATGTCACATCTGTGTTTACAGTTGTGACTTTGTCTCATGCAAAGATAGTCTAAAAAAAGATTCAATTTAAGCATCAAAACTGCACGTCACACCAATCACTTTACTTTGGAAAACAGTGCTGGATGATGACATAACATACTCTTTCTTGAAACCCTGGATCGTCAAAATCCTTTTAAACTCGTGTTTTGAACAGATGCTGCTGGTCGACTGCATCAGAAAACAATGTAACTCTAGCTGGGTGGCAGCTTGTATATTTTGGGAAACTCTGCCAAGCAGAGAAAGAGCATGTCTTTAGAGAGGGAGAGAGGGGGAGAGAGAGGGTTTCAGTCCCACACTGGTGTGTGTCTGTCTGTCTGGGGTGACAGCAGACATCCAGACTGACATTTCTCCACTTTGTCTCTCTGTTGTGTAATCTTGTAGTTCTCATGCCTTCATTTAAGTGACCTGCTGTAGACTTGACATAAGGTAAACCAGGGGTAAATGTAATCTAAAGTATTGCCAGTGTCACTGCATTGATTTCTAGATCACATCACTGCAGCACAATTACAATTAGGACTATAACTCATATAAATCTCCAATGCCAGGCTCAGTCAAACTCAGCTAGACCTCGAGAGAATCCGCTCTCAGATAACATGTAGGCGAGAGACAACACAGAGGGAGTGATTACACCATATTTTCTTGGTAACTTTCATCTTCATGACTACGTATAATGGATCCTGACACCATGCCACGCTCTGTTCATTACATGGACCCCTTTAAACAATAACGGCTCATCCTTCATGCAGCACAAGGATGATATCTTTCACATCGCTCATCTTAACATGGCAATAACATAACCAATTAGGTCCTCCACGGCCATGAAACTATTATCATCAGAGGACACCCTGCTGTTAGATTCATAATCTTTCCTGATGAATTCTCGAAAAATGAAACCCACTCACAAACGGAAGAAATCCCACGGGAAAGCATATAGAAGTTCACACCCACCCATGAACATGAGCACCGAATAATAACCATGTGGAACAGCAGACTTTTATTCTGAAATATGGGGATGTGTTGTTTAACAATTAGAGCTCACAGCTATTCTTTTCACCATCATGTCTCGTCTGGACTTTTTTTTCTTAAAAAGCTTGTAAAACATCAACCCTGTGGTGCACAGTCAAGCTCTAAACATCTTCTTTTCAGGAAAACCTGGGGTTTCAGAATATATCTACTACATTAATTTAACTAGAATTTTGAGTATGTTATAGGACTCTAAAGACAAAAGAAAAAACAAATCGGAATTTGAAACCCAAAGATTTGTATCGGTAACACACAGCAAACATTAGTGACCAAGCATTTTCTTTGCACAGACTTGTTCTCCCATCTATGGGGACAAAACAGTGAAAAAAATAAACCTTCTGTGACTCAAGGTTTTCATATCTACATATATACAAAAACGGCCACTTGCTTTTTTGCAGTTAGATTCATTTGTGCCATTCCTTTAAGCAGTAGAGATGGAACATCTTGCTATTGGTTGACAGCACCTCCCACAATGCATTGCATGTAAACATTGCCCTCAACAAATATGGTGCCAAAGTAAAGCCAAAGTAAATGATCCAAAATGGATTAAAAATGGATAAAAAGATGCTACTTATCAGATCTAAGGCCGTAGATTTAATCTTAAAGACCCTGGAAAGTAAGTGTCCATGACTTATGATTCAAAAGTCATTAACATTTTTATAAACAATATGATAATGCTGTCCTCAGAAACCCCGGGAAGTCAGCCAAGTTCTGGGCTCACTAGAAAACGTTCTGTTAGAGCTACGAAAGCATGAAGAACATATTTAGAAAGGCACAACACAGAGTTTTCACAGGAAAAAAACAAGTTAGTGTCTACAACCTACGGTTCAAAAGTTACCAAGAAACTTACAAAGGGGTGTGTCTGCGGCTTGTATCAGTGCCGCTTGAGCTCTAAGGGTTGAATCCTCCTTTTGAGTGACAGGTGAGTTCATAAGTAAAGTTTTATAGTTTCTATATCTCATTTACCTCATCCTTAATTACTTTGAAGTTGAACGACCTCTAAGGACTACAGCCTATCTCGTCTCAGACAAATAACGGCAGGTTGAACTTTGGAATGAGTTTTTAATAAGTGGATATGAAAGCAGAACACTGAGACACATTTTCTATGATTAAATCTCCACATATAAAGGGGAATAGGCCTAATTTCCAGAATGCATATTTTTTAAATGCATGCAAACTAATAACATAAACAAAAAAATAGCATAGTTTAGATAGTAATCTGGATGGTTTATTATTGAAATGAGAAATCCTGCTGCATTTGATCTAAGATCAGCAGCAGTAGCTTAGTCTGCAAGGACTTGCCACTCAAACAAGAAGGTTGCTGGAGAAGTCCTGGTTCACTTCCTGGTTGGAGTTGCCTATAGGGCTCAACAGTGTGGTTCTGGAAGCAAAAATCACATTCACTATCTCCAAAGCAGATTTGATTATTAGCCATGTTATCAGAGGTGTCCAAGCTGGACCGACCACAAGCCACCAGAGATTGTACATGCTCCTGTTGAAGACAAAAATGAGCAAGATATCAACCTTTTGAAGACAAACTTTATTCATGATCTCAGCCAAAGAAATACTACAATACCCACAATCCCTCAGTGTCACAGTAATAGCTCTGATTGGTGGGGTTTTCGGCTACCATGGACCAAGCCCATGCCCAAACTATGATATAACATTCATTTCAAATGTAAACACTACAATAAAGATAAGTGTAGAAGAGAGGTACGCATATGGTTTGAAAGCTTGTAAAGCGATCATTTATAACTAATGAAAATGATTCAAAATGGATTGTGGGATACGTAGTTCCTTTCTTCCAGTAAAGAAATAAGTACACAGTCTTGTACCGTTGCCTTCAAACGCTGTTTTTGTTCCAAATCTAATGATTCATAGTCATGAGTACTCATGTGGCCGGTGCTTGGTTCATGCATTAATAAAAGCGCTATAATGAGGATTTTACGAAATGTCTATGGGGGATTTGAATAAAAATCTCCCTTCCGGAAAAAGTGCACGGGCACTGTTGAGCTCTGTACTCAACTACCTTCAGCACAGGCAGTTTTGCATAGGCATAGGCCAGTGCTTCCTAAAGTTTGGGCTTCAAGAGGTCATTTCATACAATACTTGATTACAGGTCTTTGAAAAAAAAAATACAGCCAGAAGATTTAACTTTCATGTCATCTAAGAAGTCTTCATTGTGCCTGAGGGGCAATTCGCTTTGCAAGAGAAGTCCATACAAAACAAACATCATAAAAATGATGAGTTCAGACTTCTGATGGCAGAAGTCTAAACTCTGCATCGAGAGTGCTGAGGGTCTCCTAGGAGGACCTCTTCCCTCTGAGTGGCCCTCACTTGATAAACACGCGGCCAAGATTGTTCAAGTGAATGGCAACAGTCTTTCTGCAAAGTTAACAGCCAGATTTTGCTGAGGTGACTAAGCTGACAGATCATTGCTAAAGTTAAAACAGACTTAATTAATGATGGAGACTTTTAGCAATATGAATTCTTGTAATTATTCAACCTTATAATTTTTCATTTCGTCTGATGCACAAAGCCGATGTCACAGTTCAACTGGTGCTGAATTAACTGGGGACAGTTTATTAACAACTCCATTACGCCACTAGCTTCCCAATTATAACAATGTATCAGTGCCTGCAGAGGCATTAATGTCACTGAGCAGGCACATGTGGAGACACAAAGTATGTTAAAAGAGATATTATGAAAAACATACAGGTGACTTTGCAGATGCTTGATCAAAACAGAAGACTGTGCGGTTCATCTTTTTTTTTTCATTTTGTACTTTGTGGCCTGAAAATCACTCTCCTGGACATAATCGTTAACATATCTGAAAAATCAGCATTGCACTGAAATTCTCTGTTATTTGAATAAAATCATGGATTTAAATATGTATAGTCTCATGGTGTGGTTGTTGAAGGATTTTGGGGCCCCAGGAGATTTTCAGGTTTCAAATAGGGCCATGACATACTGATGGGAGGGCTGGTAAACTAGGTTTGCATCAAATCTGAGGTATAGATCTGAAAAAATAAACTGTGATGCATATTAGGAATGTAAATAATGTGCTCAAAGTGCATAAAAATAATAGATTTTAAATGTCAAACAAATTCCTTAAGGGGGACCCCTAGCTTCTAAAAACCCCTTCATCTTCATAACAAGCTTGTACTATTATCATAGTAAGGGTAAAATACATGGAAGTACCCATGTTTTACTGTAGAGCAGGGGCCACATCAGGCACCCAACAACATCCCATCCAGCCCTTGGAAGATTGTTAAATTCAGAAAATTTAAGAGAGATAAAATGCATTATTTTATCCTGGGCTTTTCATGCCTTTGTCATAAAAGAGGACTGTAGTTAGCATGGTAAACGTATACTTTAATGTCTTATCTTGATTAAAGCTGTGGTTTTTCACATCAATTATGCAGTTTCCCTTTCTGAGAATCTACACTGAAGCTCTGTGTTTTTGGTCAATCATGACACATCATATTAGTAAAAAACAAAAAAGAAACTCAGAAATGGACAATATGAGGGGTCCAGAAATTAATTATGTAGGTAATATATTTCAATTGCCCCCTTGTGGCTAGCAGCAGTATAGGTGAAAGGCACTGATCTCTAATGGCTAAAAGTTCTGATAATTTTTGAAGAACATAATAATTTTACAAGAATTTGTTAATCAGACCAAAATACTGATTATTGCTGTATTTAATTTCAATGTTCAGCCCCCACAGCATCTGCTAAGAAAATTCTGGCCATTGTGCAAATGGAGTTGATGACCCCCGCTGTAGTCACGGATATTAAAATCTATGATTCTGAATTGATTAGAAATGTCCAAAAATCATTATTTTAAACTTACTGTGTTTCATCCTGAGTACATTTTTTCACAGAGGCCAGTTTCAGCTCTGCATGTTGCACCATGTCCAACTTGCCTGGTACCCAAAGTTGCCGCTGAAGGAGTCTGCTCTGTAGCGAGGTGGCTTTGCTAAATGAGAGGAATTCCTTGAAATATGTTTGTTCATTACCTATGATTGTTTTGATCATAACTCTCCTCATATTAGTCTCAACATGGAGATTCCAGTTTATTTAAACAAACATCAGTAAGTCCTGTTTGTACTTGTGTGTATTTTCAGACCTGTGTGTGAGTAGCACACCTCTCCATCACTCTATTCTTCCCTCTGGGTTTAATAAAGTACATCTAATTAAAAATAAATACAAGAATTAAAGACTGCAGCTGTTTATTAAGAAATTTGCATAACTACAGCAGTATCAGAGCTTCCCTACACAGGCCTGATATCAGCTGAAATACTGCACATCATAGGAAAAGATGGCTGTCACTGATCAGTCATCATCCATTGTGCATCCGTATTACTGCTTCTTACTGATACAGTTTTATCCTTTAAATTTCCACTCCTCTTTACAGGAACAGCTCTACATTTTTCACCTTAGTGCAGAGAAAATGCCAAGTAGGCCCTTGTACTTTATAATACGCAAGTGGCAAAAAATAATAGCCAAATTGTGTTCCACAGGTTTTATTTTTGCTCTAATGTAATTTAGAGTATTATCCAAAAGGGACCGAGGCAACTGGGTGAAATAAATAACAGCAATAATGCAGTAAAAGAAGAGAGGCTGCCTTGAAAAGAGCAGGAAAGAGAAAACACCTCTTTTCAGGTGATATGTCAAAGTGCATTTCCTCCTGCTTGTAAATGTTGCATAGATTTTACAATGCAGCGTTTGTGCATTCTCACTGTTATGCAATAATCTAAATAAAATCATTAATTAATTTTTAATAATGAATTTCATTCATTTGGAACAGGTATCAATATGATCCGGGCCTTTAACTATTCTTCATCAGCACTGGTGTGCAGCAAAGATGGGGCTTGAAATTAAATTACAAATCATTTATCTAATTTCATATTTGATTCTAGCCAGAATGAAGCACTGATGCCTGTTTAATGCCATAGCAGTATAAATAGGAGTCCTAGACTTCCAATATTTAGAAAATTCTTGTTTTTAATTATCAAAAACTGCAGGCAAATGCTTGCATACTGTCCAAATTGCTCAAAACATTGGCAACGTTTGGACAAGAGGGTGAAGCTGGAAAGAGCTGCTGCTTTCTTTTTAGCTGAATTTTAGAAATAGAAACGGTTGCTGTTTTTTGTATAGTTAAGACTGTGGCTGAGTTTTTGGATAAAAATATGACTCAATAGATGTTTTATCTTGCTCAAGTTTTGGCATTATTCCAGCTTATTAAAACACCTTCCTCAGAACCCCGCTGGATCGCCAATGATCCCAAGCGGTAGCTCGTGCATTGTTTACAAAGCCTACCTTCTTGCCAATCTATGGATGGCTCCAGGCGTTTATACCTCTGCAGAACGTTTTTATCTAGGTCTTTATTCAGAGCTGTGGCACTACCAATCCGCATTGCTAAATCCATGATATTATTATTATTTACTAGGGTGTTTTGTGAGGATAAACTAACAGTCTTGCTATCACTCCTCAATTTTACCGCCAGAAGTACAAAACAAAAGCTTTATGTGAGTCTGTTCACCAATCATGATGCTCTAGTTTCTACTTCTGTTGTTTTCTTGGCGATGGCGACCAACCAGGGCCAGCCAAAGACAACAGACAAGATAGTTTTCTGCCAGTTTGAAAAAATACTCCTCTATGGCCCAAAAAAGAAAAGATGACTCCTAAATTGGTTTCATGTACATGATATGCACTGGAATACTAGTTTTACAGGGATAAATGATACTGACAGTTTTTGTTGTGTTTATTAGAAAGTAATTTTTTGCACCTGGTAGATAAGGTCTGTAGGAACTAAAGCAGATGTGAAACGGCTTGTTCATCATTGATCTGGGTGTGATTTGCATAAATATCTATGAGGTTCAATAGTAGTTTTGTTCTTACTTGGTCTGAAAAAATACATTTGTATAACTTTAATGTGCAGGGCTGATTTTCTACATGCACTTCTGGATAAAAGATACAGGTGGACTGAAAATTGTAAAAACTGGCTTGGAGTTCCCAGGGTTAAAACAATGTGATGGCATGAATTATTTCACATTATTTCGGTGTCATGCTGTTTTTTCTCCTTATTTTTGTTCCACAAACCAATCCCTCACTTACTGTGAGGCCTGCAATTGAGGCCTGCCTTTATTTGTCAAATCATGGGTCACCACAAGGCCAGTTAAAGGGTTTGGGCCTTAATTTGGGATGTGTTTTTAATGGGGTCATATCATTGATCAAAATGTGTCTGATTCAATATGTAAACTGTATGCTGATGACACTGTCATTACCACTCAGAATGTACTCCAGATCAAGCATTTTCTCTGATAGGACTTGCTTCAAACCGTGATTAGCATCATTTTTATAAATAAAAAATGTTTTCAAGCCTGACAAAACAAAGCCATGCTTTTTTAGAGTGCATAATCGAAGCCCCTGAAACCTAACCTCCACTTCTCAGCGTGCACAGATCGAGTCTGATTCAAGCTACAGATATCTTGATTTTGAAATCTATGAATCAGAATGAATACCACTTTTCTTTTCAATCTAAGAAATACTGGTTGTGGCCACCTTTATGTCTGTGCTGGTCAAAGCTGATGTTTCATACATGCAAGCCTCACTTCAGAGCTTACATGCTCTGAACTCTGTCTAGAAAGGAGCTCTGGGCTTAATCACTAATCTTAAAGCCTTCACCCATCACTGTTTATTGTATGAACATGCTGGATGGTCTTTGTCAACACTTAAACAATTATGTTTTCTTCCTTCTAACCTACATCCATCAGAAGAGTACAGGAACCATCACCGTCAGTCTCAGGACTGTTTCATACTGTCAAGTTCTAAAGGTCAGATCTGCACCGGGGAAAATGGCGTTTATAATTGCTGCTGCCTCTACTTGGAAAGAATTTAAAAAGGCCAAACACTTAATGAGCTGCTTTTACTGGAGGATTTACAAGTATGTTAAATGATCTTGGGGCAAATACATCTGACTGAACATCAAATACACTTCACACCTGTCAATGCAAATATCTAAGCGGTCGATCATATGGTGGCAACCACTACATTCAGGCATGTAGGCATGGTCAAGATGATCTGCTTAAGTTCAAAACAATCAGAAAAATGGCAAAGAAAGGTGATTTTAGACTTTGACTTTGTTGATGTCAGACTGATTGGACTAAGCACCATGCATGCCTGAGTTACACACAACTTCTGTTTTTTTGAAAGATAAGCAAATCTGGGGGCTCCACATTGCCACGCCCTTTGACTTTTGCACACAAGCCACACAATTTCATAATTCAGGTCCCTTTTATCTATCAAAATCCAGCTTGATTGCACGAACAGCCTCAGACAAGTTAATTACAAAGGAACCTTGGAAATGGCCAAAAAATACCAGATATTCCACTTCATTCAAAATGGCAGACTTCTTGTTGAGAATTCACCATGATGGTATTAAACTTTTTTGTGAGTCTTGTGAAGCTGAATTTGACTGCCAAATTTATTCTCTCTGAGGCTAACTGCCTTGAGTGGCTGGATTTTAAGCGTAGTTTAGGGGGCGAAAGTGAGCCAGTTCCCATCACCTGTGTACAAAACCAATAAAATATAGGTAGCACTTTATTTCAGTGGGCCCTTATTACCTCTGAATTCTATAGTAATCAGTGTTAAGTGTAATAATTTCTCAAGAATGAGGTCATAATTACCTAGTATTAAGTAAGCATTTTACAAACATTAACTCAGAATATGGTAAAATTAAGGACATATTCATCTAGGGATAGTATTTCAAATTCATTGTAAAATTTTGGCATTTCTCTGGTAATTAGCTTGTGGTTTACCCTTGACCATACCCCTCACCCTAACCTCCTGGGGCCATTAACCCCATGGGCTCTTTTTATGTTTAGAAGTATCCGTTTTATTTTGGATTTTTGTATTGGTATTATTAATAATATTTTAAAAAAATTAACCCAAATAAAGATAGGCACACTCATCACAGGAAACAGATAAATCAATAAGATTTTAAAGATATAAGAATTAACCTGCCTCCATGCACCAATGCTACTTAGCATCACTTTGTTCCAAACCTAACCCCCTAACCCTAACTGTCTCTAGTAAGTAGGTGGTGTTTTACCCCCGTCCTAACCCTTACCCTAACCCGGGTAATATTGTGACATTTCTGTGGTAAGTAGGTGGTGTTTTACCCTCACCCTGACCTTCTAACCCTAACCCGGGTAATATTGTGACATTTCTCTAGTAAGTAGGTGGTGTTTTACCCCCGCCCTAACCCTCTAACCATTACCCTTGTAATACTGATGCATTTCATGTGTAGGAGGGGGTGTTTTATCCTCATCCTAACCCTCTAACCCAAACCCTATAATGTTGTGTCATTTCCCTAGTAAGTAGGTGGTGTTTTTCTGTCATCCAAACCTTTTAACCCTTACCCTAATGCTCAGAATATTGTGGCATTTCTCTTGTAAGTATGTGGTGTTTTAGCAAGTAATTTCTTAGCAATGGGGTGAAATTTTCCACATAAATTTCTTGATAATTCCCAAGCAATGTCTTTATTTTTGTACACTAATTTAAAATCAGTCCTTCCTGAATTATTATCAAGTTAAAAGTTAGGGTTAGAGGGTTACTTTGAAATAGGAATCCTATTAGCTTAGTTGCAAGAGTTAGGGTTGGGGGAGAGTTTAGTCCCAGTGTGCAGGGCAAAGCAGTACAAAAACAGCCTTGTCTCTGCTGCTGTTGCAAGCTGTAGCCATATTTGCACACATTTATTCATTTCTTTATATATTTATTCCTACATTCAAGTCTTGCCCTGTTTCACTCTGGCATAATTAGCTTTATGCATTTGTTAATTTTTTAATTGATAATTGATTGGACGGTGCTTCACTCTCTTCTTATGCCTTGATTGATGGAACCTGGGGTACTTTCATATTTTATTTTTTCTTGTTTTTGCATGTTGTGTCATTTTCAGGGGTGGAGTAGGGGCTAGGGGTCAGGTTTTTAATAGGTTTTGAATGACCTTTACTCTCCCTGTTGTTTCCTTCATATTACTCCTGTCTTGTCATCTGTGTGCCATAATGGATGATACAATCTCACTGGCTGCAAAACAAATCTACCCATGGGTACAAATAAAGTAACTTAAACCAGGTTACCAGAGATTTACCACAATATTAGACTGAATTACTTGATAATTTATACACCATCACCAGGTAATTACTTCCATTATATTAACATATTTCCAAGTTATTACTCTGTAAAATGCATACTTATTACTAGGTAATTAACACCTTATCATTGACAAATTACTACATTTATTAGTATGAAATTACTTGGTAACTGGTAAATTGGTAAAGTGCTACCAAAATATCACATTTTTCACTAGGCCCCATACATTTTGGGGAGTTTCAAGACTTTTCACATATGTTAAAGCCTTCAAATATGAAAAGAGTTTGCAGAATAAAATCATGAATAATCCCTACAATTTCTAGGGGGTCCTCAGCACCGTCAGTGGTCTGGCCCTGATAATAACATTCAGAAGATTTACAGTATATAATGCTGCCTAACATCTAAAGCCTGTTAGCGAACTTGAGCAACATTTATTCATTCTGTCAGTGTATGAGGTTTGTAGAGGCCCTCAGCATCCTCCCTGTTGTATTCACACCATTAAAAATTTCTGAGTGCAGCATAAAACCAAACACAGCCTGCACAGAATGTGGAGGACTTATTAATTAGTAGTATTTTCTATTTGCCTCGATGACTAATGACAATCAGATGGGAATATCTAGTAATGCAGTAGTAAGTTATCCTACGCTGGCCTAATGAGCGTATTGTTAATAAAAGATTTATCTGCTTGAATAAAGACACACGAGCAAATGAAATGCAATGGAAATTAGACACGGCCTATATTCACAGTAGCCTATATGTTTCAGTGAGCCCAGAAGTCCGAGAGTATGTGAACAAACCTTAAAAATAGATCTGGAAAAACAACACATACACTCACACCCCTCCCCCACCGACACTCGGCCTGACCAACAAACCTGCTCCTCCCCGACACAGCAGCAACCTGCCAATCTGTGGGAAGCTCTGCACTGAATACCCTGAATACTGATACACTTTCATTACAAACAACACCAGGGAGGAGAGGAAAAAGTCAGAGCGACACTCTTCTCACTACCTCAAAGAACCCCGTGTTCTCTTTGTGTATTGATTAGCTGGGTTGCTAGCGCTTTTATTCTCCTGCTGATTTGTTCTTATCAGTACGAATTATTAAATGAATACAGAGCACAGTGCAGGGGGAAGATGTGGAACAGCAATTGTGCATTCTTCTGTCAGTTTTTGCAGAATTATATCCTAATTATGGGTCGTAATTCTGTGTGATTAATGGCAATCCCTACTAATATTTGGGCTCCCTTCTGTTGCCAGATACATACATGTGTTAGGCGCTCTTTCATCAGATAAATTCAGTGATATCATTCATGTTGACTAGTCTAACTTGTGCATGTTTACTCCTGCTTTTGCATTCCAAGTAAGCCATTGGAGATGATGTTTCATAGGTCAACCAATCCCCACGGACGTGCTCGATACGAATGGAAGACACCTTTGGGGATGAAGAACACCTGCATGTTTTGCTAATGAGGCCTTGCAGGAGATCATTCACAAACAAATGTATTGCAGATCAATTACACACATGAGACTTAAGTAAACATATGGCTTTAGCTGAACAGAGGAAGGGAATGCATTAATTTAAGGCTGATGCTTATTACAAAAGGGGGCTTTAATGCAGTCCATATTGCAGCTGACTGGAAAGGCTACAGAGAGGACGTGTCGTACCAACCAGAAACCAGATGTCTTACCTTCACTGCAGTCTTTTCCCTGGAAGCCTGTCTGAGAGCAGTCACATGTTGGTTCATTGTTAATTAAACTGCAGACTCCTCCATTTAAGCACATGTTGGCTGTACCGCAGAGGTCCTGTAAGACTCCGTCACCATTGATCATCTCAGACTCCGTGTTGTTGACCTTTATGTCCGTTATCCATCCAGCGAAAGGCGGCTGATCCTTGACCACAGCTGACGTCAGTCGTAACGCCACAGATCGTAACTCCGGAGGTATTCCACCAACAAACAAATGGCTGAAAACAGTCATATCCCGTCTTTTGGACCTCACTTCCACCCATTTTGTCTCACCGTCCACCGTTAGGGTTGTGTTCTTAAAGTTTCTCCATATTGTAACGGCGTGCCACTGGCTGTCGTTGACCGCCGTGTCAGAGAGGACGGTGGCGGGCTCGGCGCAGAAGATCGAGAAACGAAGGCTGAGTTTACCGTTCAGAATGAGAAGTTCTAAAAAGTCACAGAATCCCTCATCGTCGAAGTAAACTAGCAGCCCGTGGGAACTCTTAGTCTTCATATTGAAGCTCATTTCACTCTCACAACAGGCATTCCACACTGGAAATCTAGCCCACTGTCCCTCAGCACCTGTAAATTCTAGACAAGTGCCCATCTCTAGAGAGCAACAAATGAGCAGCCCAACCCACATGATATGGGCGCCATGCAGCTTTTGTAAAAGCATCTTGGATTCAAAAGGTAGGTGGAGAGGGTCTTATAGGGCTGAATTTATTGGCAGATGTCTTTGTTTGACTGTACGAGAGTACAAGTATCTGACTGTCTACATGGGTGAATAAGAGCAAACTGATGCATTGTAAGAGAAAAGATCAAATCTGATCATATGTTTGCATTTGAAAAGGCTTGGCCGACACTATATCCCTGGAGCAAATACCATTACCTGACACTGTCCAGGCCGCGCGCCAAACCTCTCACTGTTGGCGCCAAAATAGTTTGAACAGTTTAAAGGTCCTCTCTGCCATGGCTATTTAGAGAAAAGTGACAAGGAATCAAATATCCATTGGGCACACTTGGTCTAATTTATGTAATTATGGAGCAGTCCCTTCTGGTGCCAGTTAGAGTGTGCACGGTTTCACTTGAGTCGAAATGGCAGCTTTAATCTTCATGTTCATGCCAACATTCTTTGGCGGGTAACTGGAAGCCTTGCTCAGGGCTTTTCACCCAGCATCCTCTGTAGCAATGAGAGAAAAAAAAGCCATATGGAGCCACGCTGGCTGATAAGCTCAGCAAAAGAAGCAGTCTGTCTGTCTGTCTGTCTGTCAAGGTGGTCCTCAGTCCCAAAGCCCTCTGCAAAAGAAAAGCAAATTTAATACAGTATCAGCATTTTCACTGGATCCATTTCCAAATCCACTTTGGCCACAGCTTTAATCAAAAGTCCGAGTTAATACTGAGATTAAGGCAGAAGCACGGCCAATCAGGCAGTTATACCCAGAAAGGCCTTTGTCACAATAAACACAGGGTGTATCATTACATTAATACCATCAGGGCTTTCCAGGAAGCTCACAGCAGCACTGGGCAGACATGAATCCTCGCATTACAACATCTCAGTGCATCAGAAACAGCCTTTTAACATGCATTCATGCAACACAACAGACAATCATGTTAATTATAACGCGCCTGCATAATTAATCACATCACCTCGCGTCAATAAACAGTTCCTGCAGATGATTTCAATCACACCAAAGTCAGAAAATGGTCGCAAACTCTCCTTTTTTTTAAAGCAAAAACACTTTTCCCTGACCTCATTGCAACTTCTGCAGCCGTGAATGACCATTATCAGCAGCATACCGATTTACACTATTGTTTTTTTTTTCGATGGATAACCCTCCCTTGAAGACCCACCATGAGAAAAAGTGCGTCATTTGATTCACAATGGTTCGTTTGTGTAAGGCGAACCAGCCGGGCAGCCTGCTGGGTCTCAGTCAGACTCCAAAACCACAATATCTGCCTCGTCACAATTTTTCATTCAGACTGTGAGACGGGGTCTGCTTTTACACCCAAACTCAAATTGCGTAAAAATATCCAAAAATCGTCGCAATTAGTTTGCATTCCAAAAAAGAAAGAACGAGGATTGGTTTACTTCGGCACTGCACTTTAAACAAGCCGTAACATCCTCTCCATGATCAGCGTTTGAAGACGAGAGAGAGGTTCATATCATTACAACGCTTCATCTAACACACTGAATAATCATGAGTAGAATTTGTCAGTCTATTGTGCCAAAACGGGATATCCTCTCATCAATAACATGCCCCATACCTTAACATCTTCCCCTGGACGGCAGCTGGAAAGCGCGCACTATTATTATCATATTGCGCTTCTAAGCCTCTAACTGCGGGTTTAAGACGCCAACAACTATAAAAATCAATGCAAAATAAGATGAGATGCATTATTTTACCTTTACGCGTCAACTTTACTCGTACGGGACCTTAATAGTTGGCACAAGAGGGAAAATGCGATTCATTCACGATCTGAGCTCCTGAGAGCAACGACAGCCCGAAATTTTTAAGAGCCTGTACCTCAAATCCAAACAGGCGAAACATTCACATGCTTTCAAGTGAATCACAGCATCAGCGAGAGAGGGAAAAATATGGAGAGATGGGTCCACTTTCACTCTTACTCCACTATAAACCTCACAGAGTGGTGCAAAAATTACCTTAAATATCCCGTCCTCCAAGTTTGCTCCTTCTCCAAACAAATCACAACTAAAGAGGAAAGCAAGAAAAGCCGGATGCAGCCGTTATGGAGGCGCGCGCGGAGTCAAAATCCTTGTATCTTTGAGGAGGAGAAGGTGCAATCTGGTCTCCCTGTTGAGCTTATCCAGCGACTGTCAGGAGCCACAGACAGAGCGTATCACGTGTCTCCCAGTGATGTCTACCGGGGAGGGGCTGAATGCAGTACCTTGGACAGCGCCTCTGCCTCCACGAGCATCCATCCACGGTCATTTATGGCACAGACAACTTTGGAGATAAGGCTTGTAAAACTGCTGGGATTGATTCATTGATCGCACTAAAGACACAGGCAGGCAGGCAGAGGATGTTAAGGTTCACTTTGGGAAGCGTCTGTCTTTTGTTCTAGTTTGTGTGTATTATCTTACAGATCGATTGTGCTGAATTACTGCAACCGATCAGACTCAGTCACTCATAAAAAAGGAGAGAACATTTAAACAGCCCACTTACAGTTCTCTCTTCACAGATTGAGATACACCTGAATGGTTTAATAGCTCACTTTTTTAGTGGTGCACTTTATTTGTTCTGTCGTGTTTATGGTACAGTCTATATTTATGACCTTGTCCAGCATCTCTAAGGATGTTCATCCTGTTTTTAATAGTGTGTAATTAATGAAGGAGATATGGCTGCATAGTCCCCACAATATGTGGCATGAAGAAGGCATGCATTATGCAGGCAGCAAGTTTCAAGGCTGTATCGGGGGGGGGGGGCACGGGTGGCCACCCTAGAAAACTGTGGGTCACTCCAAAATTCTGAACTACGACAGTCTGACTGCAGACCACCTTTCTCAGACACCTGCTCTGAAGAAGACTACAGTCAGACAGCACCACTGCCGTCAGGAAATACATGCAAAACTTTCAGAGTAAAACCAGATTAAACTTAGGACGGCAAAAGTTAAAAATCTGACCTGCAAAACCTTACAATGAAACGATAACATAGCCAACGGTAACAGAAAAAAAGCTCCATAAAAACTCTCTGATGCAGTTTAGGCTAACTTGGTGGAAGCTACATTAGCTATGTTAGCTTACGTGGTTATATCAGAATAATCAGATTTGAGTTTTTAGCTAATGTAGATGTTAGCTCTAGCTGCATAAGGTAACATTGTTAAAACTAACATAGCTACATTAGCTTTAGCAATGATACCTTACATAGCTAAATATTATGTAGCTATGTTAGCTTAAGTAATGTAACACTTCTAGAGCTAACATAGCTATGTCAGCGACATAGTTAACATTACAATTTAAGCCAATGTAGCAACTTAGCTAAAGCTATAGCTTAAAGCCTACATTGCTAAAGATTCTGTAACTACATTAGCTATGTAGTTAACGCTATTCAAACCAGTGTAGCTACTTTGCCTACAAAGCTACGTTGACTTGTAAGGTCACAATAACATTGCTACATTACCTATAAAGCAAAAGTAGCTTAATTAGCTAACATGGTTATCATTAACAACTACATTTATGGCTAAGCTCGTGTAGCTGTTTTAATACCGTTACTGAAGCTTATATTGCTAAAGCCGGAAACTGTAAATACATTGTACTGCCAAATTTTGTCATTTCCGTCCTAAAGGTGGTGGTATATCTCACATCCCCTCCCCCCATCAAACATCATTGCTTTCCATTCAGAGCGGCCGTGCCTGGAGACTGAAAAGCAGTAGATTAGAAAATTATGGTAGCAATGGGATGAAATGTAACTGTTTTGCATTTTCAGCTTGATAAAAAAAAAATCAAAGCTATAACTTTCCATATTTTTTATCTTTGGTGGAGGTGTAGTCTGCTTGTGTGCCCCTAAAGCCCCCTTCTTTCCCATTTGGCACCATTCCTTTCATATGAAATGTTTTCACCAGAAGGTGATGGGGCAGCGTTTGGGAAGAGTACCCAGATGACTAAACTCAGACTAGCTAAAACTTGATCTTTGCAGTGTTAATTTCGTCGACTAAAACTATGACTAAAAATGTTCGTCGACAGCCTTTTTTTTCCATGACGAAAACTAGACTAAGACTTACAAAAATAGATCTGTGATGACTAAAACTTACAAAAACTAAGTTTAGTTTTCATCAACATGACTAAAACTAGACTAAAATGTAATGTAGTTTTCATTGGACATTGAAAGTCTGTGATATTTCTCCACTGGTGGAAAATCTGTCAAGAAACAATGCAGCTGTGTCTATTCTGCCTCTCAGCTGTAGAGAGCAGGGACCTCAGGTTTAGCAGAGTGCATAGAATACACTACAATGATCTGGTACCAGATTTAGGCAAGAAAATAAATGCACAGACTAAAAGTAAAGACTAAAATGTGAGGACTTTTTATGGACTAAAACTAGACTTAAATGTTTTGAGTTTTTGTCAACTAAAACTAGACTAAAACGAAAGGACAGAAATTACTAAAATGACTATAACTAAAATGCATTTATTTAAAGACTAAAATTAAAAATAACTACCAAAATTAACACTGAATTGGTGATAGTTTTTGTCAAGGAGATTGAAACAAGACTGATGTGTTGTGCTGGTCTGTTGGACACTGAAAATCCATATTTCATATGTAATTTTTAAAATTACTAAAGCCATTTCATCATAAAATATATATGAACTGTTGTAATCATGCCTTTAAATTATTTTTCAATGTGAAAACCTCACTGGGTAACAGTAAAACAATCATTAGACCTTGGTAAAATTGTGTTCTGCTGACGAGAGCTGTAGTAAAGCTCAGATGTCCATTTAAAAGCCTGTGAATGAGTAAAGTGAGCACTACTACAGTACACCATTGAGGCGTCCTTGAAGAAGGTACTCGAAGAATGAAAAAGCTCCTCAGCGGCAGGAAACAGTAAGGGAGAAGAAAATGTCCTCTTAGCTTTGTTTGGACAATTTGAGGTCAACCACTCTACATGTGGAGAAAAACGGATACTTTAAAAATGAGATGAATGTGCATTATCATTCCACCTGCTCAGCCTTTTATGGTGATACTTTTTGCTGTTACAGAACACTGAATTCTGATATATGACTAGTCACTACAGTGGGATGTTTCTTACACTTACAGTTCCAAGAATTATGGATTTTGTGCTGGCTGTAAAGGCAACAACACCTGTTATTGGACATAAGACATACTTTAGCTGGTTTACTGTATTGTATATGTTAACTGTGACAGACAAGACCAGATTAAGTATTCTGCTGTAGACTTATCTGACGACAGATTATTTCAAGAGATCTGGCACAAATCTCCTGACTGCATCTTAGTAATTCCATTCACAACTAAGCATGCCGGATGCATGTTTTATTCACAGCAGGCAGGCCCTGCACCAGAATTTGTGCACTCACGTCTGGTGCAATTGTGCTGCAATCAGTCTTTTCATTCAGCTGAAAGCTTCTTTGCATGTTTTTCATGTGACCAAAAGGGAAGCACAGTGAGAGGATATTTCATGTGCAAAATGACATTTACAGCAAAGAAAATAACTCTTTTACTTTGGAGCGGGTGGAGTTTGAAGGGGTTAGGGGGTCCATTTATCACTAGTGATGTAGAGTTGTTTTGAGATGTTATTTATTGATTTTTTAAAGATATTTTGGGGGTTTTTATGCTTTTATTCAGAGAGGAGGACAGTGGACATAGTTGAAAACTGGGGTGAAAGAACAGGAGAGACATGTGGAAAGGAGCTGCAGCCTATGTATGCAAGTGGGACCCATCTGTGCCTCAAACTTGCAGCTTTACAGCGATCTTATGATCTCTCATCATCAGCTAGTTCTGGCTATGCTGTGCTTCAGAAACAACACAGCATGTGTAAACATGTGGTACTAAAGAGATCTTGAACCTAAACATTTAAAATAAATGTAAAATATATTCCTGTTAAAGTGGATTTTAATAAACACCAGTGGTTAAGGCTGTATACCTTACTTTGGTGGCCTTTTGTAAACCAAAGATGTGAATCCTGCAGATCTGCAACCTCACTTTACACCACGTAAAAAAAAAAAATTATTTAAGAAATATTGCATGAAACTGGAGACGTTGACTGAATGAACAGTGTTGTGTATTTCTCACTGAACAGAGCAGCCGTGGAGGAAACTTTCAACTCAGTCTTCCATTGACTTTTGAAGAATAAACTATTAGTCATAGCAGCTGATAAATAAGGCTTTGTCTTTGCAAGTGTAAGATACTGCAGAAGTCGAGACGTAAAAAAAACATCTGAGGTTACAGTGCTGCTAGTGTCACTGTGATGACAGATCGAGGAGAACAAAGAGAGATAGTGCATTCAAGATTAATAGAGGTCTAAGCTCTCTGAGTTCATACGGGGATAAGATAAGGAAGCTCTTTGTGCTGACATTAGTAATCGCTTGTTTTTTTTTTAAGTAATCCAAAGACCAAAGTTAAAAACAATACAATATTTAAAGGTACAACGTGGATCATATTTGCACTGAAATATCTTAATCTCTTAAAACAATCACTAAACCTCTGGTATGTATATTTACAGTTTAGTGTTTACATGACCTTGACTATGAAACAGTTTATAATAACAGAGAATTTAGTCATTTTTATAGTAATCCATGTCATTACTATACAACTCCACAAAGCAGACCGAACTGTTGTCGTTGATCAAACATGAGTAAACACAGCATGCAGGACTCCCCTCTCTTCTTCCTCTCTGTGCTGATCCCTCAGTCTGTTTCACTTCTGTTCCCACAGTAAAACCTTAATAAATCCATCAGATTCATAATGACAGTAACACTGCGCAAAAATAGTCATTGTTTGCATCGATTTAAACAGGCATCTGAACAGTCATATCAGTTTTCTTTCAAAATGGCTGTAGCATTTAACATACAACCCAAATTCCAAAAAAGTTGGGGCGCTGTGTAAAATGTCACAAAAACCAGAATGCAATGATTTGCAAACCTCATAAACCCATACTTTATTCTTTGTAGAACATAAACAGCATATCAGATGTTGAGAGTGAGACAATTTATCACTTCATGACACGTATAAGCTCATTTTGAGATTTATGACTGCAACACATCTCAAAAAAGTCGGTACGGGGCAACAAAAGGCTGCAAAAGTAAGTGGTGCTAATGAAAAACAGCTGGGGGAGCATTTTGCAACAAATAAGATTAATTGGAAACAGGTCAGAGTCATGACTGGGTGTAAAAGGAGCATTTAGAGAGGTACAATCTCAGAAGTAAAGCTGGGCAGACAATTTTAGAAATTGTTTCTCAAAGTAAAATTGCTAAGACTCAGAATATCCCACCATCCATAATACATAGTACAGTCAAAAGATCTGGAGAAATCTCTGTGTGCAAGGGACAAGGCTGAAGGTCAATATTGGATGCTCGTGATCTTTGGGCCCTCAGGTGGCAATGCATTAAAAACAGGCGTGGTTCTGTACTAGAAATCACAACATGGGCTCAGGAACGCTTCTAGAAATCATGGTCTTTTAACACATTTGGCCATGCAATCCACAAATGCAAGATAAAGCTGACTTTCCAAAAAAATAAGCCATATGTGAACACAATCCATAAATGCCGCCATCTTCCCTGGGCCATATTGGACTGAGGGAAAATGGAAAACTGTTCTGTGGTCAGATATCTCAAAATTCCTAGTTATATTTGGAAACGATGGATTAGCGCACAGTTCAAAAGCCTGCATCTCCGATGGTATGGGGTTGCGTAAGTGCCTTTTGCACAGGCAGCTTCCATATCTGGAAAGGCACTATCAATGCTGAAAAGTATACAGAGATTGTTTGACTGATTGATTGTTTTAGCAGTAAACATGTTCTCTAAACTTCAACTTCATGATTCCCCACCTGCTTTCATAATGACCCTCCAGGAGCAGAATGTATATACTGTGTCTTTAAACTGAGTAACATTTTTAAACACCTAGTTTAGAGCATAGTTTGTATATTCAAACAGCATCAGCTATCATCTTCTTTCCTCGTCTCTCTTCTTCACTTCCTCTCCTGAACTCAGAGACCCACACAGTCCGGATATCCAAATGCCATACACGTCTTACACATTCTTTACTGTCTAAGAAGACTGTTAGACATTTTCAGACAATCCAGCAGGGGGGCAGATGGTCCTGATGTAACAAAACACATTTTTATGTTAAGGCCTCTAACCTCTGCTCTGCTTGTTCATCTTTCCTAAATTATTCAGCGTAGGATGAGTCAGTCACTAAAAATAGACTTCTTAAAACTTCTATTAACCCCTTTGGGTATCTTGATCAGAAAAAGAAGTTCCTCAAAATGCATCCATTCCAAATTTTTATTTTGATGTGTTTTTTGACTTTTGAAAATTACAAAGCCCTCAGAGCAGATCAATGATTTATGAAGATATAAAAGACGAACACTTTGTTATAACCACATACTTTTAAGAATTAATAAAGCATTACTAAAATACCTTACTCATCCTTTAAAGAGCATTATTAACTAACTGATATGCCATTTGTAATCGCAGTTATACATGCTATATGGATGCATTAGTAAACATCAATAAAGGGGTACAGCTTGTACACTGTAAGGCCAAAGTATAGCTCAAGATTTGTGCTGGCTAAAAGCTCCTCTTTTGCACCTTATCCACTGAAGAACTTGCTGATGCTACAATGCCAACAAAGATCCTGCAGCGACATGAAGCAAAATACACACGTGTTGGCACATTAGATCAGCGGTTCCCAGCCTTTTTCCACTGAGCCCCCTCCCCTCCGTGACCAACCTGGGAAGAAATCAGTGCTATCAAAAATCATCATCAATTTTAGTTTCATTGAAAGAAGCAAGAAAGAGCTCTACAATTTTTTAAAAAATTATTATTTTACATTAGTTTGGTTTAAAATATTTAGATCATTTTTATGATGATTTTAGTTAATGCAAACCTAATTTTGACAACCTCAGAGCAGACTCCGCCCCTAGTGGGGCCCAGACCCCAGGTTAGGAACCAAGGCATCAGATGATCATCAGATGGTTATGGTAAACTCAGAGACTCGAATAAAAAGGAAAAACACACTGATGACACACTTGTGCATCCGCTGTTGTACTAAATCAGATAAAACGCATTATCATACTAACATGTTTAGAAATCAATCATTGGTCAGTTAGAGCAGAGAGAAGTAGCCTCAATATTGCCACTGATTGCCTGAATCAATTTGATTCCGATTCACAAAGCCCTGATTTGATTCGATTTGATATGATTCATGTAGAGATATTTAGTCACAAAACTTATTTTGCCTCAACATTTAAGAGATTCTCAGAGAACCAAAGTTGGAAATAGTACAATGAATGTTCAAACTGGGCACATTAAAATATCAAAGTTTTATTATATTGTGACCCCCTTTGGTCCCGACCCACTAGTTAAGAACCACTGCTGTAGACAGACGTTTGAGCTCTTTAATTAAATGACATAACCGACAGCACTGATAAAAAAATAAATGTGCATCATGTGATCTATTATTTTATGTTACCATGAATTTTAGATTAACTTTATAGAAAATCTATAAACTTTAAATGACACTGACTGCAGGAGACATAAACTAAAGGGTTAAAAAAAACAATGCCCAACAACAGGTGAGGCTGCAACAGCCTCTTCAGATACCGCCAAGCATTAAAGAAACACAAGATGCATATCCCTCAAACACACGTATCAATAATACAGAAAATAGGAAGTCATTTATTGTTCAAAACATATAAAACAACATAAAAACCAGGCTTTCTGTCCGGCTCATAATAGGAAGCAACCAGTTTTTCCTCAAATGTTTGAGCACATTTTCATCTAATGCTCATGAATAGAGGTGAAGTAGGGCTGTATCACAGACACATAATGAGCTTTTGCAAGGCCAGATGAATACCTTTGGTATCACATAAATGTACGAAGTAGCCTCAATCATTCATAATGGTTTGTATGATTTAAATTCCGTTTTACAATATTAATCCCATGGAGTACATTTTGTGAGTGCTTGGCTGCAAACCAAACAGCCACTGTGTTTTGGTAATGATGCATCATGGATCTACTCAGTTCAAATATTGGATAATGGGGCGGGTAACAGGGCCAGCCAACTGTGGTTTATCATGTGGGGATGTCTACATCAGTGATCTGGACTTTGCTGATGATCCTTGTACAGGCTGTAGCTGTCCTTGTGGGGGCTCTTAACCCGATTCATTGGGACTCTGTGTCCTGGGCCTAAACAAAGATCCAAGCACTCAGGGATGCTGTCTCTGTGAAAGGGGATGGCATAGAAGTTGTGGAGCAGTTCATCTATCTTTGTAGCTTAATTCATGGATTCATAGATCTAACTGTGAGGATGAGATCAACTGCACTTAGTGGCACCTGGACAACTTTCTCAGGTCAAGCCAACTCACCTAATACTGGGTGCCTGGGTAGTGGGACCACCGAGGCACTGGGACTAGGCCTCTGGAGTGCCAAGGAATCAGCAGAGCATTGCCGACGTTTATGCACCATGTGCCTTAGTAGTCGTTGACCCTGGTCTGTGATTTTATGCTGTCTTTTGCTTCATGCCTGAGTTGCTGTTATTCCTAAATGCTTCCACTTTCTAACAATATCACTTACAGCTGACTGTGGAATATCCAGCAGGGTTGCAAACAGAGACTTCATGGCTAGGTTCTTGATTTTGCATACCTGTGACAGCATCCATCCAAGCATCAAACCAATCATCCATCCATCCATTCAAGCATCTATCCACACATCCATCTAGCCATCATCCAAGCATCTTCCCCGTCATCCATCCATCCATCCATCCTCCATCCAGCCATCCATCTGTCCATCCAAGTATCTATTCATTCATCCAAGTATCCATCCAACATGTAGGGTTTGTGTGTGTCTCTGCTTCCCCCTGGATGACAAACAGGGTTGTCATAAAGCATTCTGTGGTTGTAAGAGTATCACTGCCTACTTTTTGGCATCTACAAATTCCACCATAACTCTTTCCTGTCCTCCTTTTCAAACCACCCACCATTATTTATGACAGATGCAGTCCAATAGCATTCCTGACGGATGCTAGTGACCAATTAAATTGCTTTTAAACACAGTAAAATGCAGCTTAACTCTATCTTAGTTGCTGGAACAAACTAATGAGGTGATTATGCAGGATGATGGGTCACAAAAAACTGTCCACTGAATGTATTGCCTGTCAGTCTATGGGACTCCATGACCATGACTCTTGGTTCAGTTGTAATGAGTCAGGTTAACTCCTAATGTGCCAGAACAATGGAGGCAAAAAAACGTTTTCTCTTTGGGAGGGAAAGAAAGGGAAGCATCCAGTGTTAGAACGGTGCTTAGTACACCTCTATTTCCTATAATGCCAAACCAAGGTCATACTACTTGTTAAAATCTGTGTAAAACTCTGTTACAGGCCATGTTATTCAATGTAGTTGTTATCTGAGACTCTCAATCAATTACATTTTACTGCCTCTGTAACCTGTAGAGCCAGGTTAGGCATGATAACTTTCTTAGTTCAAAAGGATTATGTGATGACTTCAAAAACAAATATACCTGAAATTATTTAGTTATGTATCTGCTAATTAATTTAATCACTGCTTTAAGGCTGGTTTAATGGCCCTGCACACCCACGGAGGTGTTTTCAATTAGCCGGGTAGTTTGGACCTCTTGTCAGTGGGTGGTATGTGGGCAGACTTATGATGGATGAGGGTGTATAAAATTAATGATGACTTTGTTTCATTCAGCTGCTCATTATGCATACCTGGTTACCGTCCCATTGTCATACTGGGCGACTAAAAAAAAAAAAAAACGTTGTTGATGTGACTGGAGTAACAAACTAAGACTGAAAATACACACCACCTAAGGCCGGCCACACACTAGATGATTTTTTAATCTGAAACTATTTTAAAACCGTGAGAGACCACAGACTTCAGGACAATTTCCGAAGATTTTTCATCTTTAATCCTCTGAACGCACAACTAGACGACTCAGCCAGACTGTCAGATTACTGGAGACCACACACCTGCTGACCTGCCTACGACCTCGAGTGATCACGTGACTTCAGAAAAAACAAACAAACAAACAAACAAACAAAAAAACACTGATGTCTGTCGATACCGTCTTGCTGTCTCTCCACAACAAGCTGTCCTGGTGTGGGTTACAGGTGCAGCAACAATCATGAAACAGGGGAAAAGACTCAGGACGAAATCCTGGCTGGAATTAAGGTACTGTTGTGTTTATGGTTGTGAACAGTGAAAGTACGTGTGATTCGTCTGGTGATGCTACCCGGTCTGCTCGATCTCATTGGTTGTTGTGGCTACTCTGTCAGCGGCACTACAACCTAGAACTGTAAATATCAAACATGTTTGGTATTTACGATTCAGGGTCTTAATCCTGCAGTGTGTGGCCGGCCTAAGACTCATAGATATATACAGTATTTAAAGGAAACCTGCAAAATGAAGAGTTATTCATGATAGTTTTTTTCATTCTGACAGTAGATTTAAAGACCGGGATATTTAGTACCAAGCTGGAGACCTACTCAGTTCCAGCAGCTACAAGTAGTTATTGTCAAAACAATGTGATGACATGTTACACTGGAAATTAATGTTTTTAGGCATTAGGCAACTCATCTATCCATCCATCCATCCATTAATGTATTTTTCCATCCAGACATTTCCTCATCAATCAAAGCATACAGCCATCAACCATCTATCTATCCAGCCATCCATCTAGTGAGATATCTGTCCATCATCCACTCACTCAGCCATCTATCTAAGCGTTCAACCAAGCATCCATCCATCTAAGGATCCCTTCATCCTATCATCCCTCCAATCATCCATCCAAGTATCCCTCCATCCAGGCATCCATCTAGGCATCCATTCATCCAAGGATCTCTTCACCCAAGCATTCATCTATCCATCCTTCCATAATTACTTTTCATGTTCTTCTTTATATATGAGAAGAGTTATCTTATCCTCAAACATAAAGCCCTAAAAATGTAGTATCCCTTTTCCATAATAGTGTGAAATACTATCTTTTCAGTAAATATGACTGTCCTGAATTAATTAAAACCCCTCCAAAGAAGCTAAATTCTCTTCATAACAGTTTCACCACTCACCAGCTGGGACCATTTCTCTCTCCCTATTGAAAGCGTCTGTACACTCTAGATTAATGCTTATTGAATTTAGAAATCTCTATCATTACAGCTATTAGATTATGTGAGAAGCAGAAGGACATGGCAACTCTAAATTTCATTCAGACGTTTAATGAATCGTAGGCGTGTGGACCTCAAAGAGCTGCTCTCATGTCCAGCTTGAATGGGTTTACTGATTGTATTGACTCTTACATAATGACCCATCTGAAGATGCATGGGAAGAGCGTTAACATGCCAAAATTATCTGATTAAAATCCAGATTCTAAAGCCTGAACAAACAGTCTGGAACAAATTGCTTCACTGGATATTGACATCAGGTCCAGGGATTATTGAATCAATTGATTTTGAGCTTTGGAAAATGTCAGTGTTTGCATATTTTGCTTTTTATCGAAGATTACAGACATCAAGGATGAGTTTCAAGGTATAGATCTGTTTAGACAAACAGGTATGTTTAATTATTCCAGCTTTTCGCAGCTTCTTTTGCACCAGTGAAAAGGAAAACTAAGGAGGTTTTTACACCTGGCTCATTTGGGGAAATTGTTCTGACACATGGTGGCCATTCCTTCTTGTTTATGTGAACACAGCAGTCCCACTTTACTGCAGAGCAAAACAAGTGAGCCAAGACTGCCCAAAAGAGGTGATCTCGGCTCTCCTCCATTTAAACCCTGTAGCAGTTCACTTACTGAAAGACTGCAATGGACCCAGCACAACCTGTGGTTGTGTATGAAGGCTAATCTTTATCTAGTAGTTACATAAACTATCTCTGATAGCAAACGCCTGCATGAATATATTTTGTTAGTGCAGAGGTGTAGGCACAACCTGGCCTTAAACCTGTGAATTCATGATCACTGGTCAGTTGCTTAATCATTGGAGCTAATGAAGAAGTGAATGGGACACATGCATTTCCAGTAAATGAGGAAATCAGCCTTAGCTGCTGGCTTAATTGGAGGATCTAACACCAGACAGCAGCAGCCAAAATAATTAAAAACCTTGAGAAAATATTTAGTGCAATGACAAATATTTTGCATACAGCACTGATTGTAGTAAAACAATTAATGTTATGGGCACATTGTTTGACAGATTTGAATGGAAATTGAGATGTGTGACAGTGAGTATCCGGACAACATCTGTGAGAGTTTTGGGGTCATTTGAGTCATGAGTTTTTAAGTTAAAGTAGTTAACTGATTATTTTGAAAAGTACAGAGTGGTGAAATTCCTATTGACCACAGGTTGCAGTGCGGAAAATGATCAGCATCATCCAAGGAACATCCATCCATTTTCTATACTGCTTATCTCGTTAGGGGTTGTGGGGGGCTGGAGCCTATCCCTGCAGTCATTGGGCGAGAGGCGAGGTACACCCTGAACTGGTCGCCAGTCAATCGCAGGGCTAACATATAGAGAAAGACAACCAAGCATGCTCACACTCACAACTACGGCCGATTAAGAGTCTTCAATCAACCTAACGAGCATGTTTTTGGGGGTAGGAGGAAGCCAGAGTACCCGGACAGAACCCGTGCATGCACAGGGAGAACATGCAAACTCCACACAGAAAGGCCCTGGCTGGAAGCGAATCAGCAACCTTCTTGCTGTGAGGCAACAGCACTAACCACTGCGCCGCCGTGCAGCCCCATCCAAGGAACATGCTGTTTGAAAATTAGTTTTGTGCTACTAACTGTTAGCACATTATTAGCATTTAATGCGAATGCTTCATAACTAACCACCTGTGGGCAGCTCTGGCTTTGTTTTGTTGCCATGTTTTTTTCTTCTGCCTCTTGTCAAGCAGCTGTCTACAAGAAATATTAAAAAGTTAATGAACATCCATTGTCTCTCACACACAGACTTCACTTGTGCCTCACTCCCAGGTAGACTATGAACAGAATTTATTTATCCATTTGTGTGAAAATAACATAATTTAAGACCAATCTCTACTCGCCCTAACCCTCACTTTCACAGATGCAAAGAATGGTGTGGAGCATGCTTATTTGATACTTTTTATGAACCAAATGGTTGTTTTTGCATCTCTCCTAAAAAAGGTATTGAGTACATAAACTGTTAGACATTATGAAAATTCAGACACCGCAGGAGTTCATAAATGCAACGTACAAGAACCCCCTCTTGATGAATATGGCTCTTTGACTGACTTTTACCGCCCAGTGTTGCCAACTTCATAACTTTGTCACCTCAAGTGAGTTTTTAGACCCCTGGAGCGACTGTTTTTCTTTTTTTAAAAAAGAAACAACTAGCTACAAATCTAGTGACTTTTTCTGGCATTATTGGAGACTTCTGGTCACTCTGACGTGAAAGAACACATTGTTCCTACTCTTTTCAGCTAGCAGCAGATGCTGTTGTGGACCCTACCTCATCCCAAAGTAACCACAGGCAGCCCAGTACTCTCCCATTAGTCCCTTCCAGCTGCAGTCAGGGCAGAAAATGTTCATCCTTCCATGTCCCGCATTGAGACTGCAAATGAATTGTGCAGCAAAGCCACCACTGGCTGATCCAGTACTGACTTAGGATGGAATATGAATGTAAAATAAATCACTACACTAAAATAAATCATTGCATTTGCCTCACACAGCCTCGGTCACTTACCTCGTCCAAGGCATGTCTGCCTCTCTGTCACATAAGCTAAACATCTAGCTGGCTAGCTTATCATGTCTCAGTCTAAACCAGTTCTCAAATGGTGTGCCGAGGCACATGCAATTCCATTGGCTGAGTTGGAGCTCAATGTTGTTAGCGGTATTTAGAAAGATATTTATTGATTTGCAGTATTTAGAAAAGTATTTACTGATTTGGAGTTTATGCAGATGAGTGGGATAGAAATTTAGGCATTTTTTTAGCTGATTAGGAGGGTTTTTTTTTGGAAGAGTAGGGGAGAGACAGAAACGAGGTTTCAGCTGTTTGTGGATGAGGGGAGGGACGATGGAGACCGCTGGATATGGATGATTGTAGACAAGATGCTTTCTATGAAAGTCAGTCGTGATAGTAACAGTCAGCCTCCTTACTTTTAAGATTTGCGCAGCTCTAAACTCTCCTCATGAATATTAGAGGATGCTACGTTAAAGCACGTCAGAACTTATGTTAGATAGCGAGAACAGGGCTAAACCACAGGATGAATAAACTCTTTAACCAACCAGTATAACTCATCACATATGTGAACACGTTTTTAAAAAAGAGCTGATGCTCTAATAAACTCTTCAGCAACAAGTGACCCACAGTTACCTTTGTGTCTGTGTAACCTGCAGAAAGGATCTCATGCAGTGTCTTTGGATCAAACCAACTATGGGTGATGAAGATGGGTGGATTTTTTTGAGGTTTGGATATAAAGCACAAGTAGAGGACTTGCTTTGACTTGAAAAATATTAGAGATGACAGGACCATACTTAAAAATAGGGGGATAAGCAACAGGAATTACAAGTCGGGAGATGAGCAGGAGACAGGGTAAAAAAGCGGTTGCAAAATGAAGCAAGAGTACCTTGATGCAGGCAAGATGGCTGACATACATCAAATCCATATTGGACGTCTCAACTGGAAGTCCGTTCGTCTAAGGTTAGGCTTAGGCATTAGGTTAGGCTCAGGGTTCAGGGTAAGGCAGTAGGGAAGGTGATATATTTGAGATCCAGCACCAAGGGTTAGGGTTAGGCGCGACAAACACTGGCAGCTGGGACTTCCGGCATGGATTGGATGTACGCCCATGTCGGCCATCTTGACTGCAGTTGGGTCCCTCTCAAATGAAGTGAAGTTGTATGTAACAAGACTGAACGCAATTGGTTTATGGAACGTTGAGATGGATGGAGTCAAACGCCAAATGTTGAGCACTGCTCGATCTGCTGCAGCCAGGGGCTTCTCGATAGGTCTCAATCAGGATTGCACATCTGGATGCTGCAATTTTTTTACTCTATTCTTCATTACAAAACAGTTCAAGCTCTGTCAGGCTGCACAGGGATTGGTTGGGAACAGCCATTTTCAAGTCCATCCACAAATTCTCTTTCGGACTGAGGTCTGAGCTTTGTCAGGAGGATTTTTTTTGTCTCCAAGTAAGCCTTAAAAGAGCAGCAACTGGTCACTAAAGAGTCGCATATTGCTCAATAGTTGCGGGTTGAGTATTACTAACTTAGGTCATATCATCATTCATGCATTTTTAAAAATTTTACATCTAAGTCTTATTGTACTGAATAAAACTGAGATATCACAGCTGATATGAATGCTTTTTAGATGTATGAGTGTCAAGATGTCAAGTATCTTTTCACTGGCTCTGGAAAGGATGTGTCTGAAAATATGTCCGTCTTTTACGTGTGTAATGGCGCTTTCTTCTAAATCGTGTAAATCTGTCAATCACTTTGAGTCCACATGGGGGTTTGTCCGGGATGCATCTTCCTCCCTTTATCCTAGATTTTCCCGCACAGAGAATACTGAACACTGATTTATCCCTGAATCCCTGTTTTTAATCTCCTACCAGACCACTGGGTCCTTCAGGTCCCCACAGTGTGAGAAATTCTCAACGCAGGATCAGGTTAGTGGATCACAAGAGATCATCTAAGGCTGTGCAATACTCCTGCATTCATGTAATGATAAAAGATAGATTTTCTCTCTGAGGTCTTTATCCTGTCTTATCTGTACTATTCATGAGATCTCTGGTCTAGGTAGCCTTGGGGATCCTCATAACTATGTGCAAATAAACATGCAAGCAACTGTTTACTTTCAATGCATGCTTGTGTGTGTGTGGAATATCTGCACATTTCTGATGAATAATGGATTGTTACAAGGATCCTCAGAGGTACTAAGGGAACTCTTGACCTTGATCGTACTAGGAAATGGGCATTTATCCTCAGTGATGTATGCAGCATCATTCCTTGTTTTTCCTATCTTGTCCCATTTGGTACATCCATTACAGGATTAATTGCATGCATTTGTAGGTGTAATTTGTTGAGCTAAATGCTTACAAATCACACAACTAATGCTTTACTGTGAAACCAGCATGGCTTACTTTTGTGCAAAAGACTGCTTTTTGTTCACCAGGTGTGATTTTGTATTTCTGTGACCTTTGCAGGGTCTTATCACAATGCCTCCATACATGATAATCATCTCTTTGGGCATAATGGGACTGTAAATTTACTTCAGAATTCAGTGACACAACCGCTAAACTTGGCAAAGTTCGTGAGATCAGTGTGTGCTGGAAAGGTGCAGCCGTATCATTGGCCAATATCTGTAAAGCGTATGATAATGTGGGATAATATTCATTGGAGTGCAAGCGGGTGTGAAATGGCCTGATAAAATGAGACTGTTGACACACCTGCTGATCACAAATAGTAATCCCAGCATTTCATGGCAGCATCTTTGCCTTATCATTTGGGATTGTCAGCGCTATTGCCATGGAAAAAAAGATTTTACTGAATACAGGCTCAACGCTACAGAAATAGCAAAACGATTGGAGAAGCACACACTCACACGAACAAAACAGATATATTTCACAGCACATTAAGAAGGGGTTTTAAATGAAATCACATCCATTTGGCCTTATTTACCCTGGAGTTTAACTTCTCAGACATGGAGGAAAGGCAGGGGTAAAAATCTGTTTCAATTTGTTTTCATTTCTAATGCAGAAATTAATCAGTTTTATCCGTAGCATATTTAAAACAGCACAGCTCTGTACATTTAGCAAAATAAATAATACAGAGAACATGCAACAACTTCAGGAAGACTCAATGCAAAATAGTGCAACAGTCTGTTGTTTTTGATAGAGCTGAAAGTAGGGATGGATTGGACAAAAGAAGGAAGGTTAGGAGCACTGACTAGAAAAGCATGATCACTTCTCATTTCAAGGCTTGAGATATACTTGCTGTTAACCATGTGTATGTGTATGCAGAATGGCTGCCACGTGTTCCTCTGTTGGGCACATCAACTGTCAACATCCTCAGAAATGAATGCATTGTAGATGCAGTTGGCACATGACTGCTAAGGAGTTGTTTTTGTTGCAAAACTCAAGAGCACATTTTTACATTTGGAAAGCATGATTTATTGATTTGGGCTCAGATTTCTCTTCAACATTCTGTTAAAACTCAACACTGTGTCTTTGTACTTAGATGTTCTCTGTTTGTGCTAGAAATGTCTGATTGGGCTCACATTTTTATAAATAGATTTTTTTTAATTTCTTGTGTTCATGCCCAAACAGTCCTTTCATTAAGTTGCTTGAAAATGTCAGTCTTTAATTTTTCCCTGTATGTGCGCACGAAACTTTCTATGCATGCTTAAAACTTTCTCTGCACACGTATGAAACTTTGAAACTTCCGCTTCCAAAGCAGATGGATCGGCTAGACTCCGTGTCTGTCATCAGGTAAATCCTTTCTCTTGCAACGCTCCAGTCTACAACCTTTGTGACAGGTCTGAAAACAGATTTAACCATTCACATGGTTTTTCCTGGCTCAAACTGAAGCAGAGGTGGTACCATTCTGATCGTGTGGACATGTGCTTGTGGCCTAAACTGGCTGAAGCAATCACTTTTTACAAGCAATGTATTTTGTAATGAAGGGCAGTGTTTCCCACAGGATTTAAGGAGACTATGGTGGCTGGACTCCAAACTTTCTAGGGGGATCTGGGGCATGCACCAAAAGTTAAAGTTAATAGCATCAATCTAGCACATTAGGGCAAATTTAATTTTAATAATTTAATTTATGCTAAATCAATCAAAACTGTTTTTCTCTTTAACCAATGTTTTGCTCTTGTACTACTCAAATTAAAGACACGTTGATTCCAATTCATTTGGTCAGTTCTAATTTCCAGCTGTTTCCTGGTCTGAGCTCTGACAAAGACTTTAAATGATACACATTTTTGTCTTTAAAAACTTGTAGTGATATCAAAAAGCTTGTTTAGTGGCTTTTTCTTTAATAGCTTTTCTCTTTCATTAATGGATGTTCAATTTTTTTGACCATATTAGAAAACTGACAGTCAACTTTTTAAACAAAAAATATTGAAGAATCTTCTCTGATTTTAACTAAAACTAACTGTGTCACACCCTTAATTTTATTTTAGCATTATTCTCTGATTTTTGTTGGAGTTGTTTATGTTTATTAAATTATCTTTTAACAATCTATTGTACTTAATAATCTATTTGGAAAATATGCGATTTATTTTCTGGGTTTTATTCACATTCTACAAGGATTAATATAATGTGTATTCTTCTTTGGTTAACATTACTCTTTGATAAATAAAATCTTAGAAACTAAGAGTTAAGTACAGCTTCTGACTGGAGGAGATATGAAATATCTAACAAATACCTTGTTTTAATTCACTGCTGCTTCACATCATTTACCAGACCAAGTCTCTGCCTGAGTAAACAGGTTTACTGACAGCGTCTTTCTGAACTCAGATACAACTGGAGCAGCACATGCCCACTACCTCATTTTGACTTTTTGCTCTGATTGGCCTGTATTGAATGTGATGGACAGAGAGTTTGTTCAATCACCTTCTCAGGAATCTTTGAAAAGCCCTTCCCTTCCCAACGGCTTTTATGAGAGTTTTCCCTGATGAATGTGAAACACATCCATGAAAATATATATTTAACAGTCTATCTGGCGCGTCAGGTTAGTTCAGTCATTGAACAGTTACAAAAGTGATACCATTCAGTTGATGGACTTAAGAATGACAGATATAAGTACTTTAGGCAAACCCAGGACAGACACAATAAAATTTCCCAATATTTTTAGAGTATGCTGGCAACATTACTAACCTTGCAAAGCAGATGAAAATGCCCGTTTCTGTTTTACTCACATAGACTGTAGAAAGAATTGGACAAACCCCGTGTGACGTCAGTCATCTGCTTACAATAGGCGGACTCAAACGGCTTTTGAAGCCACTCCATGGATGCTTCCATGTTGAAATCGCGGTCTCAACCAAACTTCGGATCAACCTAACGGCCTGCCCACTAAGCGTGACTTCCTTTCAGCCTGCTAGCTAGCATCCTTGAACCAGGCTGTAAACCAGTTTATGTTGTGTGTCAAAACCGGCTGTTTAACATGTGTGTGGATGGAACTTCTGGTTTTCCTGCAGCCAGCCTCATGTGGACAGTTGCGGTATAGCAACTTTTTGCACTTCCGCATTGGCTTCATTATTTAGGACCAGAGGTTGCCGCTTGGTTTCTCACAGGCGAATCCATCTTGCAAAGCTCCCATCTGAACCGTTTGCGCCCGGTTAGAAAGTGACAGGACCAATCAGCAACGAGGGGCGGTACTTTCTGGCACAGCAGAGTCATGACATATGCAAGCAGAAACGAGACCAGCACAATAATGGCGGAAGAGATTAGCGTGTATGCTGCTAAAGCACCAGTTTTATCAGAACTTGACAAAATTTCTTCGTTAAAGGAAGAACAAAGAACAGCAGTGAGTTGTTTTCTTTTCAAAAACAAAGTTGTGTACTGACATGTCTGCAGTTGCCATGGTTCGCATTGTGCAGTTCCCTATGGAGTTTAGTTTTGGTAGGGGCACAGTTCAATAGCCGCTATGTCAAATGTTTGTTGATCTGATTGGCCTGTATAGATGTGACAGACAGAATGTTCATCCAGTCACCCTCCAGCCACCCTTGAAAGGCTCTGCCCTTTCCCAAATGCTGTGTATGAGTGGTTTGACGTGTCAGGTTACAGCATTACTTCGGTGGCCGAGAGGTCTCACACGAATGCAAATTCAAAACGCATTGCAAAAAGAAAAAACACAACGACATTTGAGAAAAACACAAAAACAAAAGTTCACAACACAAATACAAAACTTGCTGCAGCGCATGAATACATAAACTCCGCACAGCGCGGAGGCAAACAGATTCCACAACCACACAAAAATACAACTTGGCGCAGCAGATGCAAATAAAAAGTCACAACACAACGGACGTGGGGCCGTTATTAGGGACGGACCTGCTGAGCTGCTAACGGCTCTGTTAGCAATAAAGTTACGTACGCAAACTAACTGAAGACACGCTTGGATCGAGTAACTGAAGTAAGTAAACACTGTTCGTTCATCAGCTCCACATCTTGCACGTTTTATTTTGTAATTGACAAGTTTTAGAAGTAATTTTAACCGGCAAACAGCACGGACAGCTACGTTTGGGGTCTGATATGCATGACGTAAGCTGTCAGACGAATGAATGGACTCGATCAATTTGATTTAGATAGTTGTTTACATACATATTAAACTGTACAGGAGGTTACAGTTATTAAAAATCACGAAAAACACACTACAAATTACATACTGTGAGTACAGAAATTATTTTGAGTAGCAGTGTTGCACGTAACTTTATTGCTAACGGAGCCGCTATCAGGTCCGTCCCTAATAACGGCCCCACTTCCGTTGTGTTGTGACTTTTTATTTGCATCTGCTGCACCAAGTTGTTGTATTTTTATGCTGTTGTGGAATCTGTTTGCCTCTGTGCTGTGCCGAGTTTATGTTTCTTTGGGCGGTGCTGAGTGTTTGTATTCATGCGCTGCAGCAAGTTTTTGTATTTGTGTTGTGAACTTTTGTTTTTGTGTTTTTGTCAAATGTCGTGTTTTTTCTTTTTGCAAAGTGTTTTGAATTTGCATTCATGTGAGACCTCTTGGCCACCATACATTACTATATAAACTTGGAATTATGTGACTTGTACTGTTCATACAGTCTATCAGCGTAAACTTATTTTTCAATACTTTCCATAACTTGCTCTACTTCTGTCCTTCTACTAAAACCATTTTTCATTTCATGTAGTGTGATTAATATTCGAAAAGTGAGACTACCCAAAGATAACTGATCCTAGACAGTTTAAAACGGTGTGTTAAAACAGCCTGCTGTCTCTGTGATTTAAAGGCGGTCCAGTGTCAGTTCTGTGACTGGTGTGCAGTGATAAAAGGACGACCAGGGACACACACACTGAATAAGTGATTAATGGCCACCGAGCTCTTTTGTTGTGGTGCTTAAAGATTTCTTGTCATTCACTTCATTAAACCGAAAGATCAAGTGGTTTTTCAACATGGAGCTGTTTTGAAATGCACAGTGCTGGAATTATGCCCACTGCTTCTACGTATATAACAGCAGATGAATTAAATCATTTCAGTACTGCCACATGAGCAAAACTTTGTCCTTAAGTAGATACAGTAGAAGCCTCGAAAAATGTTTCATGTATGCTTTATGCCTTTTATAAATACGTTTTCAGACAGAACAAAGAACCAGTGAAGTGTTTTCAAGAGAGGTCTTAAGGCCCTTGCAGACCCAACGTGATTTTTTTATGCAAATAACTTAAAAAAAAAAAAAAAAAAAGTATGTAGCTCGTCACTGCAAGCTTTCACACCAGCTGTTTCTTTACTTAACCATGCTCTATATTTTCAAAGTTTTGATCCAAAAAGCACACATCTGACCAAACAAAATGCTGGTTATTGTCTATGGTAGACAGTGTGGGCAGCAGCATCTCTACAAATAGCGTTATTATTAGCTTAAGTGCATTTTTCAGCAGCTTTGTGGTGGTGTCGTTATTTTATAAATCAAGCTTTTCAGTAGCTTTGCTGAGTTTTTGATCAACAAGTGTGGAATATACATTTATGGAACATTCTATGTGCATCTTAACTCTGCATGACGTTGATGACATCACTGTTGAACCTTTAATGTGCAAGGATGTGCCGTACCTGCAGCTGTATGAGTTACCTTTGGGAAATGCAGGTGAATCCTGGCTAGAATAACATGACAAAACCCCCTAAAGTTAACAATCCTGAGTGTATTCTGCACTTTTATTTTAATGGCCGAACGTAAAACTTTTATCCAGCTGTTACTGAGGGTCAGACGCATCACGTCCATTAATTCTTGAGGAGTTGTAGCCCCAGATTTTTGGCGAATGACTTCAACTATCAGCTTGTCTCAATTACAGAGGTTTTTTTTTTTTTTTTCATTCGATTGTCTTTTTTTTTTTTTGATAGGAGCAAAACAGGCTTAAGTGTGGATGTCCATTTCAACCACTTAAAAAAAATGTAATAGTTGTGCAGTTTTAAAAACAAACATGAAAAGAAAGGTCTTACCTGTGGGATAAGTCAAATTTATAAGATTGTTTTTATCTCATAATTATGACTGTTTATCTCCTAACTTTGATTTTTTTCATATAATTCTATGTTGTTATTTTGAAACTTTTTCTCATAATTTTGAAAGTTTCTGTAATAATTTTGAAGGTTCCTCATAATTGTGACTTCTTATCTCATAATTATGACTTTTTATCCCATAGTTTTGAGTTTATCTCATAATTTTGATAGTTTATCTCATAATTATGTTTTTAGCTGGTAATTTTGACATTTTTTTCACATAATTATCACTTTTTCTCTCGTAACCTTGGTATTTTTTCTTATAATTATTACTTTTTGATTTCATAATTTTGAAAGTTTATCTCATAATTTTTACATTTTATGTAATAATTATGACTATCCAAAAGTTCAATATTTTAGCTCATAATTTTGACTTTCTATCTTAATATCATGACTTATCTCGTACTTTTCATCTCATAATTAGGACTTTTCCCCCGTGAGTCAACTTTTTCTCTCATAATTATTACTTAAGATTCTTTCCTCTTTTTCAAATTTGCCTAACTTTCACATTTTGCTTTCATAAGTGGCAGAAATGGGCTTCCATACTTTAGTACCTGCCTGCCCAGTCAGAATAAAACTGAATTACATTTATTAAAGGATCTAAAGAGGGGTAGTTCGGATGTCAGGGGTGAAAGGGCATGTGCTCAGGCACTCTTAGCCACCCTCTCTGTACGTGCACACACTGTTTAGCCTGGAATCATTTTCTGTCCTGACCTATGGAAGGACTACATTCAGTGTGATATGAAACAGTGTTTAGTGTTTGTAGCAGACTTTAGACAGTTTGCTGTGCACCACAGTGCCAGCTGACTCTCCTCACTACAATGAGAGTCGTGCTGTTTTAACCTGTTGTAGTGAGGATGTGTGTGATACGGCTAGACGCTACAGGGCAGCAGAGTGTTTGTGTCAGCTCCATCACAGGCAGAGACAGCAGGCAGGTCAACGGCCGCCTGGCAGCTCAGGAATGGATGTGGTTATGAAAGTGCTTATACAAGTACAATTACATAACACGTTACCTGAGATGTCCACTCGCCATTGATTGTTTTCATTGTGTACAGGATGCTTTTCATTGAAAGTTCTTGTAAAGAAGACAGATTTGGTTTCATTCCTGTTTCTATCTTCAGCTGGAGGCTTTACATCACAACCCTTTTTAGGCCAGTGTTAACATTTAGAGTGATTCCAAAACTGTTTTCTTGTGGCTCTTCATATGGGTCATGCTTTAATGTGAGTGTTGCTCACATGTAACAAACCGGTGACCCTTTCTGTCATCGCTCAACTGCTGAGAGTTACTTTCTGGGCTTAAGATAATGTAAAATAAACATTTTGAGCATCATCATGGGACCAGGGATGCAAAGTGGATTTGCCAGATGGTCAGTTATGAACAAAAAAACGGACCTTGGGTAAACTTGATGACATTGCACAGTGTAAGGCTCCACTGCCCTTCAAATTAGCGTACAGGTTTACATGATTTAGTTATGGGGTTTATACTGCAAACTCTTTCTGCATGCTGTGTCAGCAGATCTTTTCAGGACTATGAGGTGACTCCTATTGAATGTGGGTAAGGTGGGTCCAGAATGATCATGTTCCATCGTGGTTAAAAAGATTGTAAGCATTTGCAGATAACTGTTGTAGCATGCAATACCCCCAAAAGCATTAAATAAGCATGTAGATACTTTTTTGGATATTGTAAACAAAAGGTCAGTTATGCTGTCCTGCCACTTCAATTGTGAGACAAATGGACCTCAGGGCTACTAGGATTGCTTCTTATCGGCCCTAATTCTTTTCTCCCTTGGATTAATGTGGAAATTACTTTTACATGCCCCAGTAACCCAATGCATTAGCAGAAAGACTTAACGTTTTTGTCTGAAGAAGATAGGCCAGTAAAACACCAAGTAATGATGAAGAATGCAGCACCCACAGTGCTCCTCTGACTACTTGTGCATCGGTGAGTAAACCTCAGGAGAGAGGACACTGGAAGGGCAGTCACTGGGAAATAGTCTAAACAACACCACAGAGATGATTTCACAGATTCAAAGTGAAGGCTCAGCTAAAGCCTGGTAATGTATTCTGCATCTGAATCCTCTTTTAACATGTCTAAGAAACAGATTTAAGGAACAAGTCTAAATTACAGAGTGCATTGTCCTGAATTTGTAAAAGCACAATAATTCACTCCAAAGCCTAAAGAAGAAGGTAATTCTGTAATTCAGAGCGGTCTTGTTCTCCTAGCACAGGAAGGATTTACAATTAAAAAGTGCTAAACAGCTGCGAGGTAAAGGCTGGTTGCTTCCACACGTCAGATGAAAAATAAGCCGATTCTCTGCCATCTTACTCCCCTGTCCTTTATCCAGGGAGGGGAAAAGCATCGCTCCGTTCTGTGGTTTCGTCAAACTGCCAACCAGGGCCCGGGAACACACTTCATTAACCACTCCTATGGCAGAGGATGGTGGCTTTTCCAGACAGCAAGCACAAATCTGAAGACCTGGGAAGACCACAATGCATTACACTGAATAGGCTTGTCACTCCTGCCCAGGTTCATTTCCTTTTAAGTGTGAGCCCGAGTCAATCAAGGGAAATGAGCTAAGAAACCCTGACTATTATTTATCAGTTTAACCACCGAGGTTGTTTCATCACCACCATCCACATGTCACACACTGTAGAAATGGTAGATGAGTGAGAAAATAGATTTAGCCTTGGAACCACCCCCACATACATATTAAACAGTCATACTTCCAGCAGTTGAGGGTAAAATATGTTGTTCGTTAAGGGACATTGAGCCTCATGCAAGAACCAGTGGTTCGTTGAGAACATTTTTTAAGTGGCGAATATGAATAATTTAAGAGAAAGCGATGCTATCACTACTTTCCTCTTAGTTACAGCTAAGGAGGGGAATGTATTTTAGGAGCTTGAGTTTGCTGGAACTACTGTACCTCTCACTATAAAGCAACAGAAATCAAATGAAATGCTCTGACTGTAAAGGAACTCATACGTTGCAAAGCTGGGACAGACCTTCAATAAAGCCTCTAATATCATTTGACCCACGTGAATGAGTAATTTGATGGCCTACCAGCTAGTCTATCTTGGAAAGCTTTCCATAGATTCTGGAGTGTTTCTCTTGGAATTTGTTCCCATTCATTCTGTCGATTATTTATGAGGTCAGGCACTGATGTTGGATGAGAAGGCCTGACTCATGATCATCATCTCGAGGTGTTGAGGTCAGGGCTCTGTGCGGGCCAGTCAAGTTCTTCCACATCAACTCTTCAAACCATAGTGCTTGCTTTGTGCACTGGGGCACAGTCATGTTGAAACAGAAAAGGGCCTTACCTAAACTGTTGCCACTAATTTAGAAGCATAGCATTGTCCAAAATGTCTTGGTATAGGATTGGCCTTCACCTTCCTGCATTCTGGATCATCTGCACAGGTTTAAAGTGCTTGCAGTGAGGCCTGCCAGTATTGCAAGTGCTATAAATAAGTAATATGACTTTCCTGGTTTGATAATTCATGCCTGAGTGTAAATTAAAGATTTTGTTTGTGATCTTTTCTTAAAAGCAATGATGTCTGACTTTCAGAGTAGGTGCAATGTAGCTGTTGCCCACCGGTCTCTTGGAGCAAAACAATTCTTTTTTTTGGCCATTTTGCCACTTTCAGTGCACCCTCCTCCTCCCCTTCCTTGTCACTATATTCTGACTGAATGCAGCTGTTCGTCTGATTGCTCTACATTCACATACACAGCACAAAGTTGATTTGGATCTAAGTTTTTTAAGTCTCTGTAGACAAAACAAAGGTTTTTCTTTGGATTGGAAATTTGTTGATTCTCCATAAACTGTGAAGATGGAAATTGTGCATTTTCAATGAAACCTCACCTTTGTGCCTCTACCAAGCAGCAATTGTTGAAAAATGAAGCCAATACAAAAGTGCAAAAAACAGCCCCATACCACCAGTGTTGGTGTGCTTTACACCACTCCATCCAACATTTGGCACTGGATTTGATGATCCGAGGCTTATACGCAGCTGCTCAGCAACTTTATTGTGTCCAACAAGAAGTTTACAAAAAGTTAAATAAACTTTGGACAATATATCGTAGCCATGCATTTTATTCCTTCTTGTTGCTGTCCATTTTTGCCATTCTAATGACACTATCCATGCCTTCTTAGCCCTTATGGAGGCTTTTCTAGTAATCCTGGAACTTGGGTGACTTCCTGGGGCATTTTCATCAATTTTTAATCAATTTTTTGATTGTTCCTGTCATAGCAGCTAATGCTATGCTTTGCTATGTATCCAACCATGCATTGTGATGGGCTGTGACAACCAGCGATAGGTTGTTCTGTCATCTCTTCTTGCGTTGTTAAACTATACATGTCTGAAGACTTAGATCCTGGGGAAAACAGCCTAGATAGCTCATAATGAAGAGAAAGAGAGGCTGAGATGTGGCCTTCTGTGTCACTGCAGACAGGAACTGCTCTGAATAATGGCACTAATGGCTAAAACAAAGAAGTGCAAGGACTTTTTTGTAAATATGTGAATATTTTTAGACTTTTTGTGACAGAATGAGTATTTTCTCACTCTTTGGTCCCAAGAGATTGGAAGACAATTTTGTGCCAAAAAGTCTAAGACATTATCGTTTACTGTGTGTCTGAGTTTTAATTTTTGTTTAGTTTTTTATGTTGTCTTTATAGTCTCGTAAATTTTTTTATTTTATTTTATTTTAATCCAAGTGACATTACTGCAGCACACATATTCTTAAACCCCATTGTCCTGAATAAAAAAAGATGTTTAGGGCTTGACTATGCACCACAGTTCTGAAAATTTAAAGCTTTTTTTAAGACAATAAGTCCAGTCAAGACAATATTGTTAAATAAGGCTTAGGGCTCAGAGGGTTAATGCAAGTGGAAGTTTAGAGCTCTGCAGCTATGGAATCAGGAGAGCACTGATGCACCGTGCAACTTAGTAGCTGAGTTGCTGTTGTTCCTAAACTCTTCCACTTTCTAATAATATCTGACTGTTGAATATCCAGCAGGGATGAAATTTCCTGAAGTCTTATTGCAAAGGTGGCATCCATCACAGTACCATGCTTGAAGTCTCTGAGCTCATCAGAACGCCTGCATGGCTGTGTGTTTGATTTTATACACCTGTTGAAGTCTGATTGAAACACCTGAATTCAATAATTAGCAGGTGTGGCCAAATACTTTTGCCTTTATAGTGTATAATGTTATAGCTCTTTTCACAAGGATCAGTTGAAACATGGTTGAAAAACAGCATCCATGTTGAAAAGTAATTGATTCCTATGCGCAGTCAAGCTGTAAATATTCCTGAACGACCTTGGGTTATAACTATGTGGTGTCGTTTAGAAGTTTAGTCAGGTCGTGCTTACAAAAGATTCATCGAAAGAAATGATAGCCTTGTTCTGACTGTGTTAAACATTGAACCTTATCTAGAATCTGATTTGTTATCAAAGATTGGGGTGATGTGCTTGCGTAACAGTTTACCAACTTGAGCAGCAGTGGGGTGTTCTGTCTCATTTGTATGGGCGTTATTCACAGTCATTTCAACAATCCTCCACCGCATCCCCAATTAAATGATTATTCATTCATTTATTTTCAGTTATTCACGGCACTTTGTGCTTCGCTGCTAATTATTGCCGCTCTATGTGACGCTGCTGGAGGAGGTGAGAGTGAAGTGGATGATGATTTCTGAAGAGACTTACTATTTGAGTCTTTGGAAATGTGGCTATAAATGCACATGCAGCCTCAGCATTCTTCTAACATGTATGCATCAAACAGCATGAATGTTTTATGTTAACATCTAGCACAGTGGTCCGTGATTATTCTCCTAGTCCTAATAGCGTAATGGTTTTTGCACTGCTTGTAATGGCTGGTAATCCTGTTTTCAAAGAGAGGAGTGAGTCAGATAAAAGCAAAGCTACAAGTTATGCTCCTTTAAACACTTCACAGTTACGCCCATAGAGCAGGGAAGCAGTAGAGTCAATCAGCGTACATGAACCACAGCTCGTCTTTATTCATGCCAAGTGCACACCTTTATTCTCTCTTGTTTCTGCTCTGCACTTCACAAAACCCTTGTGTCTGAAAGCCTTTTGTTTGTTTCTTATTATTCATTCACTGACAGGCCATTCCCAAGTATATAAGAACAGCCGTACTCTTAATACTGTTGTTGAAACTGACGGGTAAATCCTAAGCCATCAAGGTGTTTGTTTCAGCAGCTGCCACGGTACAAGACCTGAAAACAGACGCTGCATCAATGTTTCAGGGTATCTAGGAGCTATACTGTAATAGGGGCAGGAATATTTCCACAATGATATCTGAGGAATGGGACACATTGTGCATATGACACATTTTCTTCACAGTACATTTGCTTTCCAACCCCAGCAGCATGTCTTTATAGATTTCAGTACAAGGTCTGCGAAGGATTTTCTCTGCTTTTCTATTCTCTACACGCTGCTTGCACCTTAAGTAACCTCCTGCTTAAGAGCTAAATGTATCAGTTTAAAGAGGACATTTACATTGGAAATAATAATCACTTCTCCTCTATTTGTGTTTCTGGATTTATAATGTGGCTGTACAAAAGGGAGGCTTTCAGTGATAGAGTTGGAAAAGAAGCTAATTTCATCTCATTTAATTCCTGCACAATATCTATAAAATTGATTAAGACTCTATAAAGAGCGGGTATCCTTCCTCTTAAAATATTTAATTTCCCATTATTCTAATCAAGACTTACTCTGGCAGTAATGAGTGTCTGCCAAGCAGCGGGCTGGAGGAGCTCATCCATGAGATGAACAGATCTTGTAGTGGCAGAGAGGATTTCTACATGACAACAAAAACAATCGGTACCTAGGGCTTATTTAAGATTACAGAGATGCAGAGATGCATGTATCAAAGACTGATGGATATGCGGGACACAGAACCCTTCTACAAGTTAATGCACTGTCCATTTTAATAAGGGAAGATGTCTCATATGTGCTGATCAGATGTGTGAGTATGAGTCATATTGTGAGCTGTTTAATATATATTCTGCTGCAGATGATCAAAACAAGACTTTTCACACATGCACTTCAGAAAATGTCTTGAGACATCCTGGAGAGACGGATGGAGCATCATAACTTGCACAACAGTCATACTAGTCTCTCCGCAGTGAATATGGCAAATGTGTAAATCTGAGTGACTCAGTAAAAACTTGGTGACCGTGCAAGAAGGAGACTTGTGAGAGAGGCCACCAAGACACCTAAGATTACTCTGGAGGAGTTACAAGCTTCTGCTGCTGAGATGGGAGAAAAGCTGCATACAGCTGTTGCCCAGGTTATTCCCCAGTCAAAGCTCTATGGGAAAGATAAAGCCAGTGTTGAAGAAACCTGCTTCCCAAATCAGAGACAGGCCTCGATGAAAGCTACCCATGCTGGACTACATGGACCACACCAGGAGGTAGCTTGTCAGAATGCTGTGTTGAAGTTTCTGCTTGAAGACCCTGTAAAGTGAAATCCAAAGTTTTTGCCTTAACACACTAGATATGTTGGAATATCGTTGTTGTAAACATGTGAAAACACTGAGATCTACATGTGGCTGAATTCTGGATTTAGACCGTTAGACAGTTTTTCACCTCTTTCCTGTCTGGATTTAATATGGGCGGGGCCAATATGTAGGGAATGACCCCGCCCCTCTAAAGCTACATTTTAAAATCACAGAGCAGTTTATCTCAGTCCAGTCTGTTGTTAGCTGATGTCACTGCCTTTATTGAAAGTTGACAGTCAGTTAAATGCTGTTTTTGTTCATTGTGAGGTAAATTTGCCAAATCTATCAGCCACAGTGGTCTATGGATCATTCAAAGCAGAGATACTCAACATGTGGCTCTTTTGTGATTATTTGTGGCTCTTTTATGTCTATTTTAAATATAATTCCACAGAAAATCTTAAAAAGGAAACTTTTTTCCATTTTTCACCATTTTTTGCAACTTTTGACCCATTTAAGCCACTTTTTGCCATTAAATATCACTTTTTTACTACTTTTTTTTGCCCATTTTGACACTTTTTTGTCAATTTTTTACCCTTTTTTGCCACTTTTATCCCAGTTTTAACTCATTATAGCTACCTCTCTTAATTAAATACCACTTTTTTTCCTAGTTTTTGTCCATTTTAGCCACTTCTTTTTGCCACTTTATCCCATTTCTGCCCCTTTTCACCATTTTGCCACATTTGGACCTATTTAAGCTATTTTTTGCCATGAAATACCACTTTTTTTGCAACTTTTTACCAATTTTTTGCCACTTTTATCCCATTTTTGCCGTTTTTCACCATTTTTTTGCCACTTTTCACCCATTTCAGCTACTTTGCCATTTTTTAGCCACTCTTGACTGCCCTTTTTGCCCATTCTAGTCCCTTTTCACTCATTTTTGCCCCATTTGGACCATTTTGTGTCACCTATACCCCATTTTTTTATTACTTTCTGACCTTTTTCCACTTTTCCTCCTGTTTTCACTCATTTTTGTTGCTTTTTGATCATTTTTGCAACCTTTAACTTATTTTTATTGCTACTTCAAGCTGTTTTTGCTTCACCGCTTAGATTGTGGCTCTTGCAAAGGTATTTTTCAACAATTTGGCTCTTTGGCTGAGCAGGGTTGAGTAACAATGATTTAAAGCATCATAACAGAGATTTGATCCAGAAAACTGACTTGGTCTCTTCTCTGGCACAGAGTGAGGCAGCTGCACTCAGATTTATTTTTAGACAAATGACAGGACTAAATATGTCTTTTTCTTTGGATAGCATCAGCCCAATGAATAAAATGAATCCAAAAACCTTTTGTTTCATATGTGGCCCTACAGTTTCCTAATGAATCCATTTGTGATGAATCCATAGTTTCTCCTGTAGGTAGAGAAGTCACGCCGCCAAAACTCCCCTTCATCTTTCCATCTCAGCTGGGAGATATCCTCATTTAGCTAAATTAGCTCAAGTCAAGCTTGGCTTTAATGTGCAGACACTAATGACGTTCCAAGGTTAACGTGAGAAGTCAAGCATTGATCTGTACTGTCTGTCTTCAAAGTCTGTAACAAGAATGAAAAAGGGGGCGTCTTTACAAGGCCACATGACGGAGGAGAAAGGCCAACAGCTGGAAAATAATCAATCCTATAATTTAGCCTTGATTTCTTTAATGGGCTCCTGCTATGTTTTACCCTGGTGCATTTAGGTTGATGTGTTAATGGCATGTTAAAGTTGGCATTTCAGACAAGATGATGATAAATTAAGATATCTGACAGTATAATGGCCTGTTATTAATGAATGGATGCATTCTGCAGTCACATGCAGTCTTTGTGCAATTATTGAACCATGTGAGGAAAAATAAAAAGCAGCAAAACAAAGTGGGAAGTGAAATAACAGAAACAGGAAGAGACAATAAGCTGTTTTCACCTGTAGCCCATCCTCAGTGTGAGCAGATATGGAGATTTGCTCCTGAGCTTGGATGCAGTGATGAAGTAGGCTGAGATAAGGGATGTGGAGGATTATTCAATCAATCACCTGTAGCTGTATCTTTATACAGCTTGTCTGAGGAGACACAGCAAGTAGTCTGCGCCTGAGGGGGATAAGAGTAGAAAAAATTAGACAGGGTCACCATAGTATGCACATGCATGGCCTGAAGGCATTGTGTAGGTGAATATAATGGAAGCAGTGTCTGAGCATGCTAATTTGCTTATTTGAAAAAAAAAGCTAAGTAAGAGCTGCATGAGTGAATCCAAGATAACACCATTATGGTTTTAAGTGTTACTTTTATTATTTTATAAAAGACATTTAACATGGAAGCAAGAAAGGCCATCTAATATGTCTTTCATGTTTGACGACTTCTAAAAGCATGCTGAGAGAACACTGGGGAAAAAAAAAAAAACATTGGCTTCTACAGCATGAAGACCTAGAGTGCATTCAGAAAGAGTTTTCATTCCCATTAATCTACACTCAGTACCCCATCATGACAAAGTGGCTATCATATGTTTTGAAATGAGGAGAGGTGTCTGTCTAGCCACTCTGCCATAAATCCCAGATCACTGGAGGGCTGCAGTGATGGTTGTCCTTCTGGAACTTTGTCCCATCTCCACACAGGATCTCTGGAGCTCAGTCAGAGTTCTTGGTCACCTCTGAATATGTCTTTGTAATGCTGTTAATCGAGCAATCCCACGATTGCTCAGTTTTTTTTTTTTTGTTTTTTTTTTTGTAGCCATCCCCAGATGTGTGTCCCGCAACAATCCTGTCTCTGAGCTCTGTGGGCAGTTCCTTTGACCTCATGGCTTGTTTTTGCGCCGAAGTGCACCGTCATCTGTGAGGCCTTCTAAAGAGTGGTGTGTGCCTTTGTAAATTGTGCCCATAATTTTTATTTAGCACAAGAGGACCCCAAATCAAGGTGTAGAAACATCTCAGCAAAGATTGAGAGAAATGGGAGGAAACAGAGCTAAATTTACTGTGTTTTTGTGAATTGATCCTTTGCTAAGTCCCCCTTAGTTACTGTTGCTATGTGGGGCAAGCTTTCACATCCGTCATACTGAATACCTAGTGTCCCACTGTGTAAGTAGGGGGCATTCTGAATGGTGTTTACACAAGTCAAAGCATAACATTTCAATCATGGATGTTATTATACAAATGTGGACAAAATTGTTGGTACCCTTCCATTAAAGTAAAAAAAAAAAAAACACACAATGATCACTGAAATACCTTGAAACTGACAAAAATAGTAATAAATAGAGATTTTATGAAAATTAACTAATGAAAATCAGACATTGCTTTGAATTGTGGTTCAACAGAATCATTTAAAATGAACACACTAATGAAACGAGGCTGGACGAAACTTATGGCACCCTTAACTTAATATTTTGTTGCACAACCATTTGAGGCAATCATCCCCAATCAAGTGATTTCTGTAACTCTCAATGAGACTTGTGCACCTGTCCACAAATTATTTTCCAGCTGTTTCAGATTTGAAGAGTGATTTCCCCAGACTGCATGTTTCAACTCCTCCTCCTCTACTTCAGAACAGTCCAATGTTTTCTCTTAGCAATCTTGACCAAGCTTTCTGACACTGGGCAGCAAATTTCACTTCAGAATGCCTTGATAGTCTTGAGATTTCATTGTACCCTGCACAGATTCAAGACCCCTCTGCGCCAGATGCAGCAAAGCAGCTCCAGAACATAACCGAGCCTCCTCCATGTTTCACAGTAGCTAGTTTTCTTTTCTTTGTATGCTTCATTTTTGCGCCTGTGTACATAGAGCTGATGTGACTCAGTGAAAAGCTCCAGTTTTGTCTCATCTGTCCAAAGGACATTCTCACAGAAGCTTTGAGGCTTGTCGGTATACATTTTTCCAAATTCCAGTCTCGCTTTTTTATGATTTGCTTCCTACATTGAAGTTCCTCAATTGTCCGTTTGGCTCAAACAGCAATGAAGTGTGTTTTTGACTCTGATGTACCTTGACTTTGGAGTTGTTCTTGGCTCTTTAGTTAGCATTCGTATTATCCGTAACTTTAACCTTTGACATACTTGTCTCTAATTTTCTTTCTAATCTCCTGGGGCAACTGTCTCCTTAGCTTTCTGTGGTCCATGTTCAATGTGGTTAACACAGAGTTTAAACAGCACAATGACTACTTTTACCCCTTAAATAGGCAGACTGATTACAAGTTTGAAGACACCTGTGATGCTAATTACAGGACACACCTTGGCTTAACATGTCCCGATGGTAAAATTATTTTCAATCTTTTCTCATGATTTTTGTCCAGGCTAGTTTTATTAGTTTTTTTTTTTTTTTTCAATGGTTTTGTTGAACCACAATTCAAAAGCAATGCCTGATTTTCATTAGTTATTTTTTAAAATCATTTTTTATTTATTTATTTATTTTTACCATTGTCTATTTCCAGGTATTTCACTGACTATTGTGGGTTTTTCTTTATTGTAATATAAGAGTACCAACATTTTTGTCCACGTATGTAAATGAACCTGTATCTCAAATATGTAACACAAGCTAACAAACTCTGTTGAATGAGGAAGGTGAAAGAAAACCAAGGAAATATTCCTGTCTCTGAGACAGAGAATAAAATAGGAATCAGTGTAATCAAGCGGATTTTGTCACTGATACCCACTTGTGTTGGGTGTCATCAGGACAGTATGCCAGGACTCAGTGATGTTAAAGGTAGCGGGATGGGTCGGTGTTAACCCTGTGCCAGAGAAGAGATGGTCAGAATGCTCCCCTCGTATGGTATCCAAGCCTTTCCTTTACACAACCTTGCAGCAGTACGATTTCATATTAAAGGGCAATTAATGTAAACAGTACGGGTATAAAAGCTTTTAGTCACAACAGGCAGATTGCGTTTTGGATGTAATGCAGGGTGATAAATTGGTTTGGGTGCCAGACTATTACTTTGCTGTAATTCTTTACTAATGGTGCTTTAGTGTGCCCTTTCAAAAGGGCTACTTTCTAACAAATACACAAATATTTTCCACACTTTGGTGTTTTAAACGGAGAACAAAGTGCTCTGGACAAAATGTCACGGTTGGTCAGGGTCGATGACTCCGTGGATAGAAGGAAGAAGATTTTATTAAAAAAGTGCAAAAATCTATTATCATTAATATCATATGAATACAACACTGGTTGTAAAGCACAGCCTTTGTTTTTCGTAATCTCTCACCGGAGGTTTTAGGATAATAAATCACATCCATTTGTGTGAAGAATTACTGTGAAGCTGCAGCCGTTTTCACAGCTGAACTTTACATCATCTTTTAAAAAAGGAGCAGATGGGCTTAGCAATGGAGGAGTCCTATTGATCCTTGGTTTCATTGATTTCCCCTCTTTTTTGTCAGTGGCAAAGCAAAGGGAAAGGAGGTGCAGTAGCTGTGAGAAGGTCTCTCTCTGAATAAGAATCGTGAAACGCCGGGCACCAGGGTGAGGTGCTGCATGAACAATAACGGCTGCTGCGGCTGCAGATCCTGCTTCACTCCAGACTCTGTGCTCAGGGGCTCTCGCTACAGATGTGCTCCTGATGTGTTACAGCAGGTAAATTGCAGACACTTAATGAGACTCCGAAATTATTGGATTTCTGTCAACATGATGTGAGGGACACCAAGAGACACACTGGCTTGGTTTAAAAGCTTGCTTAAAAGCCTCCTCTATTCCCGTTCTTACAGGATGCATGTTTCCATGAATAGGTCACCTCATGGGACGAGCCTACTGATGGTTCAGGGGCCACAGTGCTACAGAAGCTTTCACATTAGAATAAGAGACAGGAAAACTCTAATATTACAGCCATTAAATGTCTGTTTCTAAAAAGGCTGAGAGAAATACTTCAGTCACTGTGTATAGTAACAGAGGTCAGGTACACGCTTTATAAAGATCATGGAAGGGGTATCATTTTTATGAAATGCTTTTCATGGAAAGCAAGCCAGTATCTTGTAATTGTTGTTTCTCAAAGCAAAGGAAGGATCCTTGAATGGCCACTTGTTATAGGAGGACTTTTCTAATGTTGAGGATCCTCAGAATTTTTCCAAGGGCTGAGTCCTTCAAACAGAGAGTTTCCAAGGAAGCATATGTATCCTCAGCTTGCAGGAGTTACCCACAATCCAATGCAAACCATTTTCCTTACCTTTCAAAAAATAAATAAATTGTGTAATATCAGGAGGAAGCGGGGTCCTCAAATGGACAGTACACTTTTAAAAGTCCAGTTTAAAAATGTCTAGATTTTTAATCATCATACTCCAGTTCAATACCAGCGAGGCCGAGGCTGGTTAACCTAAAACTGAGACGGTTTATCACTTTATAGAGCACTCAACATGTATATATATAAAAATGTTAATAAAAGAAAATTAAGCACAGAAATTGTCTGAGTATTTACTCGCACATTAAAAATATATTTTTGTTTACTTTTACAAGACATGGTGAGGTTGACTTTAGAGTCTGACCTCTTTTAGAGACAAGACATGACTAGCTTCAGATTACTGTACAAGTTATTGTGATAGCACCAGTTTTATCTTATAATTTCATGAATTTACCTATAATAATAATCACAAATATGAAAAAAGCTAAGTGCATTCAAGCATATGAGGTTCATAAAAACACGAAAACTGATTTATGCTGTTTAAGTGTAATGAAAAGGTTCTACTGTTGAAAAACTAACACTTTTTTATTTCTTACTTTAAAAGCAGTAAATGTGCCTGAACCCTGGATTAGAATTTTTGAGATTATAAAGACCAAAAATCAAAATCTTACCACTGTTTTCAATTTGGCTTCTTGTAAATTTTGGACTTTACACAGTTGTAAAATTATGATTTCAATAAACTTGAAATGTTTTTGTTTCTGATGTCAAAATTTAAGCTTCTCACCCAGTGACAGCTGGGATAGGCTCTCGCATCCTGCAAACTCAAACGAGATAAGCGGTATAGAAAATGGATGGATGGATGTCAAAATTTAAAATTTTTTAACTCTGAAATTTTATTTATTTATTTATTATTATTATTATTTTGTAAATTCCTGACTTTTGAAAATTTTAAATCTTGTAAATATAAGACTTTATAATCTTAAAAATTTGGATTTTTTCCCCCATCCTTATTTTGACACTTTTGATCGGATCAACAGATTCTCCTTAAATGTTTATCTTTTAGGTTGGTTCTTTTACACCATTGTACGTTATGTTTCTAATCATGATTTTTAAAAAAATATGAACATCTAATATTGACGAGCTCTTCGGCGCCCCACCAGGGGTTCCTGGAGGGTTGGGAACCTACTGATCTAGAAAAGCCCTTAGTATGGCTGGTAGATGAGTCGGTTTTAATAAAGACACAATTTAACACCTCACCAGACATATGTCCAAATATGGCCCCTCCATTTTTCATGCCAAAGTTACAGTCATTGAAATCCTATGCATATAAAACCTATGATGATATTTAGCACTGCTATTCACCTTAAAAATGTGTGAGTTTCATCATCTAACTTATCAAGGTTAGCTATGATTTTAGTCTAATTCTTTTGGAGACTGAAACTGCATTTTTTGAGTTATGGAAGTTTGAGATGCTCTGGGCCACTGCTGATTGGTTGGATGGTGTGATGTCACTTTCAGTGACCTTTACCAATCTCTACTGATTAGCTGAGAAAAAAAAACTTCTGGTTGTACTCTATCAAAGAGAGTCGGGGAGAGGCCATGGAGGAACCTGACTGAAGTGACCATAGATGGTTCCTTGCCCCATAAAAGATTTAATAAACATAAAATTCATATGTTAACCTGCTGGAGTTGGACAAACTGCTAATTTACATATGTAGTCCAGGCAGGTAACACAAGAATACAAAGTCTCCGAGGCTGATGGGTTCAAACTGCTGAGCATTTTTAATAACTACATCGTGATGATGTTCATCACAGTCACTATGGATCCTCAGCTGATGGAATATGTATAGACATTTTTAGAGCCGTAACTATACATTAGCTGACACTTCTTCCTTTTTTCTTTATTTCCTCTTGAAATAAATGGACCTCATTATTGTGAAACAGAAGTTTAGTTAAGTTATAACAAAATTATTTCTTGTCCAAGAGGTAGAGGGTTGCAAACCCCAACCATTTAAATGTCTGCTTAAGTTGAGTCTTCCTTTATTGATCCCTAGAGAAATTTGTTCCCTGTATTTAATCCATGTGAAGCATTAGGAGCAGTGGGCAGCCGCCGTGCTGCTCTCAGGGACTCAACTTTTTAAGCCTGTGCCTTGGTGAAGAACTCTTAATAGAAGAATATGCAGAGCATACATGGGCATAAAGGAAACCAATAGAAAGAATGACTAACATATTAACTCCAGTAAGAGCCACCATGCTGGTTGAGTCAACACTTGAAAAGAAACAGGTCTGAATGAAACACCTGAATTCAGTAATTAACAGCTGTGGCCAAATACTTTTGTCCATATACAGCGTTTGCTTATAGAGACAATCAGTTCAGTAAAGAAAGCAGAAATTTAATCTTAAATGCTTTGACTTGTTAGAAGTACCACTTTCTGAGAGATTGACTAGTAGAATGACTCAAACTGATGACATTTGTTCCAGTCTGAGTTCTCTCCTCCTCATGGCTGAGCCTCGGCGGCTGCTGCTTGAGGTCAAAGTGAAGTATAGGCGAAGGTGCTCAGGGAACAGTCCAGGTGAAAGGCTGTGCTATTATTCACAACCACACACAGTTTCCTCCAGTCTGACTCGGATCTCTTGGGACATTTTCCCTGAGCATCATAAGTGAATAATAAAACCAAGAATGAGTCATTTTATTGATAGATTTTTGTGTTGTTCTTACCATATAGTTGAAAATAACCCTGAACCTACACAGCAGCCTGTTTTTTCCTGCTGTCTGCTGCTTGTGTTTTTTATAAACATGTCCTCATACTTGGTCAGATAGTTTGGTTTCATACAACAATCAGAAGCCCATAAAGAAAATATAAAGGCATGTGTGTAGGTGTAGAGGAATCATGTAAATGGCTTGTATAAAAACAGATATAAGATCCAGTTCAGACCAAAGATTGGTGATGCAACAAGAGTGTTTTTGAAGGAGACAGCTACCGCTATATGAACTGCACTATAACACCTTGAATCAAGCTAGCTGGTGCAACCTGTGAGAAGGTTCTGGTGAAACATAAGTTCAAAAGCTCATGTCAAATGAACCAGCTAAGGCATATCGCATTACGCACAGCCTGTGTGTAATACGGTACTCCTCTGCCTAGCTTGTTGTCTGATGGTGAATGTATGAAAGAGTGTTGCACAGCTCCACACAGCAATGAGTAGCTTGAGACTCAAAATCATGGAAGGCCTACGAGTTAACATGGTAATAGTATGTAAACAGCTGGTTACTTTGCCTTCCTGGGAAAGATTTGCCATTCATTTTGACATGATTCCATGTTTTTATTGCTTCTGCCATGGGTGACTGCATTATGATGTAAAAAGGTTTATGCTTTTATAAAGGATGTGTGGTTTTATGTAAAATTATCTGGTTTTCCACCTCAAAAGTTAACTTGTGCTGCAGGATGAGACTTCTATCAGAGAAACCCTGGCTTCTTAACCACTGACTGATTGGCTCAATGTCATGTTGCACAGATGCAGTAATTTGTGCAAAAAGGAGCTACAATCAAGTACTGAGTTATAAAGTAAAAAAATTTTCCAGAAGGTCATTATCTCTGTATTATAAATCATTTTTGGACTGATGTTTTGTGATATATTAAGAATTTTAGACAGTGGATTTTTGTGAGCTGTAAGCTGTAATCATCATCAGCAAAGCACAATAGTCTTAAAATATTTCATTTTGCATGAGATGAATCTAGAATATATGGTGGCTTCGATTCTTGAATTAAATCACAGGGAAAAAAACAACTTTTTCATTATATTTTAATTTTTTTAGATGCACCTGTATATTAAAGTCAGCACTATGGAAGAACCAGTGCAACATTCTCATGTCTTGTTTGTGTCAGTTCAGTAAATCCAATGATCATATTAAAAGTGCAAATATAGTTCTTCTTTCAAGCTACTGCTTGTCCTGGTGGTGACCATCAGGAATGTTTGAAATTGCCATGTCTTGTAAGGTTAAAATAGTTTTGTATTGAAAAATTTAAAAAAAAAAAAATCAGAGGTTCTGATATCTAAATCTGTGGTTCTCAGTGGGAAGTTTTGAACCCAAAACTGGAAGAAACTACTTACCGTATTTTCCGGACTATAAGTCGCTCCGGAGTATAAATTGCATCAGTCAAAAAATGCGTCATGAAGAGGAAAAAACATATAAGTTGCACTGGACTATAAGTTGCATATATTTAGAAATTGACACACCGTTGTCCGTGCTCTGATAGAGAGGTGGTTGCGTTGCAAGAAGCAGTAACACCAAGAAGGCCCGCCTGCAATGTCATTCATATTCATCTCCTTCACAACTACCAGGGCGTGGAGACATAACTGCAAGCCTCTCCTGGCAGCACGTTATTCAAGCACCCATCTGTGGACTCGTTCCTCCAGCTCTGGCCATCTTGCTTTCAGCCCACGATTAGCTTTCTTTGTTTTCTTCATTGCAGTAAGAGTAACCTCTGCTTTTCACCAGTCCCTCACAAGTTTCTCACTCACTCCAAACTTTCTTTCTGCTGCTGGATTACCGTTTTTGTTATTTTTTTAAGTGGTACAGGAGCAGCATGTGGCTGTCACAAGCCTAGAGCACCCTCTTGCGGCTGTAGACGATGATGTTTACTCCTTGTGCATGTCAGTCAGTATGGATTAACATTTGAAAACATGTTAAATAACATATTTTGATATTTAAGTCGCACCTGACTTTAAGTCACAGGACCAGCCAAACTATGAAAAAAAGTGCAACTTATAGTCTGGAAAACACAGTAAATTTGGGCACTTATTTTTATGCTGGAGCAGCCATCTTGCCAGTTATTTTCTAGACATTGTGGGACACTCAGTTTGAAGAGTTCCAATAGAAGATCTCCCTTTGGAGGGCCATGAAGCCCATGTATCCGGACACCGTACCCCACACAAGAATTTGCAAAATACAGGAGAAAGTCCAAGTGGTAGGGACAGGGGTGTGATAGGCTGAGCCTTCATTAAATCCTATGTGTTCTTTCACCCAAGATCCAAACTGTAACGTATCAGTTAAATCAATCTGAATGGTTGAAAATTTTCTGCAGTATGGGTCACAGCTTCATATCAAGGATGTGGTGGTGAGTCCTGAGGCTAGACCACTTGAGAACCACTCATCTAAAGGTTATGTACCACTTCAGACCACACTGAATACATCTGTTTTTATTATTACGGTGTGTGTGTATGTGTGCAGGATGCATTTGAGAGTATAGCTTGTTGGTTTTTGCATTTAGCATGCACTGCAAATGCAGCTGTTCAATGTGAATTGACAGGAAAGCTATTATATTCCTAAGAAATAATCTTTTATTTTTAAAGTTAAAACTGCAAACATGAAGCCAATAACTACTCTGTTTGAACATCTGAGGGTCTGAGTAGGGAGCAGCGTATTATTTATATTTCCTCAGTATTAATCACATCAAGAGGGGTCCTCAGTGGTTAGCTTCACAGCAAGAGTGCTTTTGGTTTGAACACAGCAGGGAGGATTGGGAAATCCTGCATACGTTTTGCATGTTTCCCCCGTTCATGTGCGTTTCCTCTGGGTTCTCCTGCAGTTCAGCCATGTAGGCCAGGTGTATTGGATACTCTAACTAGCTGATGGGACTATGTTTTTTTAATGCTTGGCTCTGCATGATGCCAAAGACCCCCCGTTATCCTGCAAAGGGGGAAGGCTGTCGAAGATGAATGTTGCACTGGGTATAATTTTTAAACAAACAGCAGTATTCCTACTTGCAGTTGTTACAGTTGTTGCAGGGATCTGAGATGAATAATGAAAGGATTTCCAAAGCACTTCAAAACAACACCAAAGCAAGCTTTCAGTGCTGATTTCTCCTCAGTGCAGAACATCACAGCGATATACCTAATTTTTTAACAATACAGCACATGATAGAAACACTGGACAAAGTATTTGGCCACACCTGTTAATCACTGAATTCCGGTTTTTAAATCAAACCCCTTGCCACAAGTGTATGGAACCAGGCACCGAGGCATGCAGTCTCTATCTGCAAACATTTGTGATACAAAATGGGTCGTTCTGAAGAGCTCAGTGACTTCATGTGTGGCACTGTGATGGTTGCCACCTTTGATATTATTAGAAAGTGGAAGTGTTTAGGAACAACAGAAACTCAGCCACGAATCAAAAAACAACATAAAATCACGGAGCGGGGTCAACGACTTCTAAGACGCCAACACACTGCTGATTCCATAGCTGAAGAGTTCAGAACTTCCACTAGCATTAATGAAAACGCAACAACTGTGCAGCAGGAGCTTCATGGAATGGGTTTCCATGGCCGAACTGCTCAGTACCTGCCTGACTGATTTGTGCCAACTGAAGTTTGGTGGAGGAGGGATAATAGCATAGGGTTGTTGTTCAGGGTTTGGGCTAGACCGCTTATCTCCAATGAAGGCCGATATAAATGCTTCAGAAGACCAAGACATTTTGGACATTGATATGCTTCAACTTTGTGTGACAGTATCAGGAAGATCCTTTTTGTTCCAACATGACTGTACCCCAGTGCACAAATCAAGGACTATAAGGACATGGTTTGATGACGTCACTGTGGAAGAACTGGACTGGCCTGCTCCTATCTATGACCTCAACCCCATCGAGCACCTTTGGGTTGAACTGAAACAGAGATTGTGAGCCAGGCCTTCTTGTCCAACATCAGTGCCTGACCTCATAAATGCTCAACAGAATGAAACGAAACAATTTCCCCCAATATACCTCAAAATCTTGTGGAAAGCCTTCCGAGAAGAGTGTGAGCTGTTATAGCTGCAAAAGGAGGGCCAACTCCATATGAAAGTATATTAGTATATAATGTCATTACAGTCCCTGTCAGTCAGTCCTTATATTGGATGTTACCTTGAGCAAATGTATGTGCCACATGAAATTGCAACATTCAAACACTGTGAATGAAACATTTTACAACATCTCATTTCAAGCTTGTGTGTTACTGCACAGGTTCAGGTTTGTTTAATTCAAAGGAATAAGAGTGAGCAAGCAGGCAACTCCAGAAAATCCAGAAATGAAGCATCTTAAATGAAACAATCTTCCTTTGCACAGCTCTACCTGTCTAAACGTATCATTGTTATCATTTGAAAGTCTAAATGTAAAAACTTTGAAATTTGTTGTTTTGCATTGACATCATCATAATTTAAGTTCTTTCCTGTATTATGTTTGCGTAAGTTTTCTTTCTGCCAACCACTTTAATAATTCCTTTTCCCATAATTCCTCGGTCACCCACACACCTGTGCCTCATTACCTTAATTAGACACCTATTATATACACCTTTAATCACTGTCCCTAATCATCCGCCAAATTGTCTCCCCTGCTTTTCAGCCAGTTTGTTCCAGCATTGGTAGACCTCTGTGTAACCTTACATGCTTTTTGATCCGTGTCTGACTCATCCTAAAAATTGTCACAGACACGGAGCAATTCTGGCAAACATTGCAATAACCGCCATCTGAACCTTTTCTTTTACATCTCTTTCAACCATTTTGTAAATCAGAACATAATGAGATCATACAGAATGAGACACAGAAGGTTGTAAAGAGGGCTACACTGACAGAGAAAAATGACATAAAAACATTTGAAACACATGAAGCAGAGAGAAATGCAACTTCACTCTTAACTCTGGTTGTCCAGCACTTTGAATGTGGCGGATGGATCACCATAGTAACATGGGCCAAGCAAAATCTGCCACGAAGCGGGTTATGACTGGGGTTAAAGACCATTCTTTGAAAATCTGTGCCCGCCGTCCAAACTTTACCATGAAACTTTGAGAGCTGATTCAGGGGAGAGGAGGGAGAGAGACCAGCAAACACTCTGTGTTCCCTGTATGATTTCATAAATGAAAATATTAATGGGAGATGTTTTTCACTATTAGGTTTGCTCAGTGTCACAATGTTTGATACAGCTGGAGCTAAAATTTAATTGTCATACATGCAACAAAAGTCAAGTGATAAAAAACTAGATGCAAGCATCATGAAGCTTCAGCGCACACTGAAGGTTTTCTGAAAACAACTGCATTAATGAAAACAGGTGCACCTTTTAAAAAATGTGAACAACTTAATTTTATTTTCCTGTCACTTAAATCAAGAAATAAAACTTCAATATTAACTAAATTGATTGACATTGAGAATTATTTCAAGACTTTTTTTTGTTTTAATCTTGATGATTACAGCTCACAAAACCACAAGACCCACTATCTCAGAATGTTAGAATATAGCAAAACATAGGTCCAAAAAAGGATTTATGATACAGAAATGTTGACCTTCTGGTTAATTATGCTCAGTTATGAACGTAGTAATTGGTTGGATGCACCCGTACAAAGAGAATGAAATTGGTACCAGGACTGACCCCTGAGGCACACCATGGTGGTAAACAGCAAAACATGATTGATAGCAGTGACATGTGAATGTATGTGCAAGCCTGGGTAAATCTATCCAATGATAACCAGCTTTGTGTGATGGTTAAGCCCGATCTTTCATGCTGGGGTAAGTGAAGCCAGATTAGTTAAACATATCCAGGCTATGTTGGACTTGCCGTGCAGTACAGGCCCCAGGTGAGTTTTGAAGGTCACATTAGGAAGCATTTGATTACTTTTGTTTTTTTTTATTTGCTTATTTCAAATGTGTCTTGTGATGCTCAGTGATGCTTTCTTTAACCCATCCGCAGCTTAAAATCCCAGGTGAGGGGGTATGTTCAATTGTTAAGCATCACAAGATTACTGAGGTGATAGGATGGTCTCTGGTGCAATCTAATGAGGCTTTGTTTGTTTACCTCTCTTCCCCTGCACAGCTTTCAGCGGAGTGTGCCAGCATTTGCACGACATGAATGCCAGTGTTTTGATAAAGGTCAATGAGAGTGAGACAAGGCCGCTGAAGTTTGCCTACTTTAATTAGCTGAGGCTTTGTGCTCTCTTCTCATCCCGTAGTGTCAGTACAGCCGTGTTCAGCCTTCCAGACGTGGCTAGAACAAAGATGGGGCTGAGAGCGAGCCAAATGAGACAGGAGAGGTTCACTATCAGCAATGAATCACTGAGAGGAGACAGTTGAAACTCCGGCTAGTAATAAATGAGAAAGACGTTGATGAATTTGGCATGATACGATCGGGGAGGAGAAATGTTAAAACTGGATTATTTGTAATCGCTGCCGTGTTTGAGAGCCGTTGTTTGACCAATATAGCTGCAGGAGTAGGATCACATCATTTTTCATGTAAGATTGAGAGTGATAAAGTTTAAAGTTGTGCACTGTAAAAGATTTAAATTGGGATAAATCCAAATCCTTAAGATGATCAGATCCTCCATGAAAGGCTTCGCCAGCCTTCATTCATATCTGTCTCCTGAGGATGTGGGAACAAGAGCAGGAAACAGAGAAAAGGTCAGATATTTGTCACAGGCTTTAAATAGGAGTTGGTTTCACAGCGTAACTGTGTTAAGAAACTGAAGCTGACCCACTTCAGGCTTCATCGGCTGGGAATCAACAGGAACATAGTCTGTTTCTGCCAATATATGAAGTGATGTCATCTCAAAAGTATCTGGGGACATGGAAACAGTCCATCTGGATCAATAATAGAAACAAGACTTTTTTTTATCTTGGTATGACTGTATCAGCTCTGTCATTGGAGAGATCATTGTGACGTCATTGTCCTGAGTGAAATCATACAACAATCACTGGGTGAATCATCAGAAAAGTTGTTTCTAATCGTGAATGGTTTTTAAAAGATCCATCCTCTGGTAAACTGGCTTTTGTGGTAGCCCTTTAAGACCTGCAGGAGTGCCGGTGCATTTCTATTTTTAAGCCCGTGTAAAACTGCAACCAAATGAGATAGAGGAAAAAATCTTTTTGCATATAAAACCGGAGGAGTAACACTAACATATCACACATTCAGTGTGTCCTAGAGTACTGTCTCCTTCCAGAAATATCCCTCCTTCTTTTGCAGAAATGTAGTAAAAAGCAGAAACATCAAAAACAATATAATATAACATAATCCAGACCACTGCCTTTCACAGTACTTCCTAGTTTACGTGTACGTGATGGCGTTTTGTCTGCACAAGACCTATCGCGTTGTTTTTTTTGCAGGTCACAAGTCACACTTGTCACTGTTTCAACATGGTCTTCTGCAAACATCTGTATGCTCAAAAGTATTTGTCACACTTAGAGATTTGATAGCACTACTGTTTATAGTTTATTTTTTTAAAAACATGCCTTTTTGCCAGTTGAGTGCAATTTCATTTTATCTTCGTTTTTGCCTTCCATGGTAGGTCATAAAGCAGGGGTATCAAACTCAAGGCCCGGGGGCCAAATACGGCCCGTGGAACAGCTAAATTGGGCCCACAAGATGATCTCATATTTCTGTTATAACTGGCCCATCAGTATAAGGTCTGCAGATTTCCTCAAAGATAAAAATTTAAACTTATCCTTGATCATTTAAGATATTCTTTTTAAGTCATAAAATCTGAAAAAGTAAGGAGTAAAAATAATTAGATAAAAAGTCGGAAGTGTGGTAAAGAAATTGATTTGCATTTTAATTTTATATTTTCAATTTTGCATCTCACAATAAGCACTTTCTGACTTTTGTCTGTGAACAGTGTTATATCTTACTCTATATGGGTAAAAGGATATTGCATTGGCATTGAATCTCAACATCCTTTTTTTTCTGTGGCTGCCAGCTAATCTAAACATGATTCTGAAGAGGTGGAAAATTGAACAAGCCTTCGCTGCAGCTCGACAGTGTTCAGAGGTAGCTGCCACCATTCCAAGCTCTTTTTGCCCTCCAGGCTTCCGCGTTAGTCGGTTGACTGAAAGCTAATTCAAGCTAAGCTATAAATTGTGTACACACAACACTGACAGGCAACTGTGTGAAACATGAAATATTAAGATCGATGAGTGAGCCTGCGTACACAGCAGGAGAGACCATAAGCAAGTCTCCATATATATAATCTATGATATATAATATGGGGGGGGTCCAAACCCATCTGACCCTATGTGAAAAGTAATTGCCCCTCTTGTTAAATCATGAGTTAACTGCGAGTTCTTGGAAAGCTGAAGTGAGTTTCACTGGCCACACCCAGGCCTGATTACTGCCAGATTTGTTGAATCAAAAAATCACTTAAATAGAAGCTGTCAGACAAAGTGAAGTAGGCTACAAGATCTCAAAGAGAAATGCATCATGCCACGAGCCAAAGAAATTCAAGAACAAATGAGAAACAAAGTGATTGAAATCTATCAGTCTGGAAAAGGTTACAAAACCATTTCCACTGCATTTTCTATTGACTTGGGTTGTCTTTGTGAAATATAAAAATTGGTTTGATGATCCAAAACATTTAAGTGTGACAAAAAACTCAGGAATCAGAAAGGGGGCAAATTTTGCACTGAAATATGAAATGCATATGAAATATTTTTTCATAGCACTGTATCAAGAAAGAACTGTGGCTGCCTACAACCCACACAAAAGTGATATATTGCTGTCAAAAACACACACCAATTTAAATTCTTTTCATTGTTTAAAGCTAATCAACATAGCCCAAAACACAAGTGTTATTACCAAAAACCTTTGTATGAACCATTCATTTGTGTCTTGATTTTAGATAGTTTGAGTGAACTTAATTCTCACAACAGCAGGCAGACCCTTACGCCACGTCCCCCCGAACTCTCTGGCGAGATTCCCCTTCCAACATGACAATGACCTGAACACACAGCCAAGACAACTCAGGAGTGGTTTAGGGACAACTCTGTGAATGTCCTAGAGAGGCCCAGCCAGAGCCCTGATTGAACATCTCTGGAGAGACCTGAAAATGGCTTTCAAATGACAGCCCCCATCTAACCTGACTGAGCCTGAGAGAATTTACAAACAGAATGGCAGAAAGTCCCCCAATCCAGGTGTGCAAAGTTTGTTGCATCATTGCACTTCATGTCTTTGATTTTTTATTATCAGCAATGTGTTTTTATCAAGTTTTAGTCCTCTCCTTGAAAAAAGTTGTCCACTAACACTTTTAGTGGACAAAATTAACACTGATTATTGAGCTTAATATGAACAGAGTGTGACAGCGAGAACTGTGTTGTTTAGTATCCACACTGATAGCTGTTCTGCACTGTGAGCCTCTTTGCTCCTGATGATGAAGCAGATCCCCCGTCTTGTTCCATCTCTTGCTGTTGCTATATGTTGCTATGAAACACAAGAACCAAGGCCTGCGACTGTAAAATCAATCCTGTAGTCCATATTATGTAACCTGCATTGAATTAATTCAGCTCAGAATCTAAAAATAAGTCTCAAAAAGTGCATTCTTGTGCATGTTTGTCTCCAACAAATCTTACTAATGCCAACAAGCTGTTTATTTTAATGTGTCATTTTATTTTTGACAACATTCAAGTTTTAACTGCAGCCTCATTCCCCTTTCATTCGTCTTCAAAATCTGTCTCGTGAAACAAAGTTGTTTTGCTGTGATTTTCAATAGACTTGTTATTTCTTCCGACATGAACTCCCTTCTCTCCATATTCAGCATATTTAACTTCCTCAGTTGCTTGTTTCAAATGACAGTTATTGAAATTCTGTCTCACTCTAAAGGTTATACAGAGTTAATTAGAAGTTCACTTGTATAAACAAGATTGGGCGTCAGAGCTGCATACAAGCACCGAACTGCCAAGCAGAAGTGAAAAGTGTACAAAGAGGGCAGCTGATTTAAAGGCAGTTATTTCTTTTTACTAACCAGAATGAATTTACCGGGTGTGTAAAGTGTGTTTCTTAGCTCTGGTTATTGAAATGTCCTGTTGAATTTTTTTTTAACACGCTTTGATTCTTTTTAAGATATTAAAATACACAATAAAGCAGAGAAGTTGAACTTGAGGTGACGTCTTGCTTGACGCCCACTTTGTTAGCGGAACTAGCATGCAGATATTTATAGCATTTCAATCAGAAACACTGTTGTCACAGATTTGAGAAACAGTTAAACTTGGCGCTGATGCTCTGCTGAGCAGTGTGCCACAGCTTTTCAGGGAGCGTCTGGAGGAGGGTGCACCAGAAGCTTTAGGCTGTTACAAAGTAGGCTGGGGTGGTGGTGGAGAGGATCTGCCAGATTTGCGTTCAAGTGAGCAGCGTTGGTGTTGGTGGGAGCAGTGAAAAGGGAGACGTGGCTGTCAGCTGATAACAGCTGTGCAGCAGGAGCTTCATGAATGGGTTTCTATGGCGGAGCAGCTGCATGCAAGCCTCACATCACAGAGTGCAATTCCAAGCGTCTGATGGATTGGTGTAAAGTACACCGACACTGGACTGTGGAGAGGTTGAAACATGTTCTGTGAGGGACGGCAGTCAGATGGGCATGGGAAGATATTACCTGCCTGACTGCAATGTGCCAACTGTGGAGTTTGGTGAGGGAAGTATAATGGTCTGGGGATGTTTGTCAGGATTTGTCCCCAGTAAAGGGTAATCTTAATTCTTCAGCATACCAAGACATTGTGGACAATAACATACTTCCAGCTTACGAAGACATGATTTTATGAGTTTATGGAAGAACTTGACTGGCCCTCACAAAGTTTAACTTACATAAAAATATATGAAACTAGAAAAGCACTCAGAGAGTTCAGACCTCCGCCATCAGCTCTATCTCCCAATAGTGAAGAATCCTTTAAAAACATTCCTGGATCCAGACGGTGATCCGGATCACTCCCAAAATCTAATTTGCTGATTACTCCCTCCCTGGGGTGGTGAGGCAAAGCATTGGCTTCGCTACGTGTGGACTGTTATGGTGGAAGCGCTGCCTGCTGGTGCCAGCAGATGCGCTGACAGTCTCACCCATGGTTTTTTGAAATTTTGAAATAGCCCCTCCCTCCTCTTAAAGAACTAAACATACTAAGTTATCTCAGCTTAAAATGATCATTGCATTGCATCTTTCAGCTGAATAATACAGATGACTAATTTGATTTAGTAATGTCAACGTTTTCTGACAAAACATGAAAGAATAATAAATGATTGCTAAAAAGTTTAATTAGAAACAAAACCCAGGTTTACAGTGTATATTCTCATATAGAGAGTGCTGTTAAGTGTGGTGGCTCCACCTTTGACTTCTTCCCAGTAGTTTCCGGGGTGAGGCAGGGGTACATCTTGGCCCCTATGCTCTTCAGTACCTGTATGAACTGAAAAAATGGGCAGGTAACAGGGGCAGCAAACTATGGTGTGTCATTTTCAGACAGATGACTGATCTGGACTTTGCTGTTGATGCCGTAATCCTTGCAGAGACTGCAGACATCCCCATGAGGGCTCTTAACTTGCTGCATGAGGAGGCTGAGGAGCTGGGGAGGCACGCCTCCCACACCAAAACAAAAATCCAGACATTTGATCATGCCTTGGATTCAGCTTCTGAATCTGTGTCTTTGGATGGTGAGAGCATGGACGTTGTAGATCAGCTCACCTACCTTACCAACGTAAACCATAAACGCGCTGACTATGAGGCTGAGATCAACCTCAATCAACTTGAGCATTGGACAGTGGGTTCCCTGAGCCAGACAGTGTAGCACTCCCATTATCTGAGCATGCCAATTAAAGTCAGAGTCTTTCAGCCCTTGGTCCTTTTGGTCTTACTGTGCTCCTGTGAGGCCTGGATCTTAACTGATGGTCATAGGCACTGACTGAACTCCTTTGTGACAACTCTTCTTCAGGGCAACTTTAAGCATTGTTGGCAAGACCTTGTGTCTAATGCTGATGTGCACAGGATAGCTGTGATGGGAAGGGTCAGGGTGCCTGATACAGTAGCACCAGCTGCACTCTAATGGGTACCAAACACGCTTTCCCAGGCCTGATCCAGCTCACAGCATTCTAGGTACCCATGGCCTGGTGGGCTGGTCCAGATAGCAGGGTCGAGCGTGTGTATTGGGAGGGGGCAGCTGGGAGAATACCTGGAGAGACAGGGCATGGGCCAGGCCTGGAGGATGGCCACCAGGAGGCAAGAGTAGTGCTGGACCAAGGATGACACAGCAAAGTGCTAAACTGGCATATGCGCTCATACCTCACCAGACCAGACCTTCTGGTCCAAAGCGTTGGTGGTCTTAAATGTTCTACAGAATGAATGGGCACATATTCCCACAGAAACACTCCAACATCTCATGGAAAGCCTTCCAAGAAGAGAAGTGGCTGTTAAAGCTGCGGGGGACCCAGTATCTGTTGGTGTAATGGTCTGATGGTGACTACTTTTGTCCATATGGTGTATTGTTGATAGGAAACATACACTATGTCAGGTTTTATTTCATTTTTTAGTTACATGTCATCTTTCAGTGGGCACCAACAAACATCAAAATTATCACTGTTAATTATTTTCAATTATTTCCTGAATAAAAGTGTCTGTTAAAAAGTTGTGTGTATTTTTAATTACTGTACTACACTGTAGTTGGACAGAGTTATGGTTGAGTAGATATGGAAAATAACTGGAGATAGCAAATGCATGATTTGTGATTGCAGTCTCTCTCGCCGCCTCACTGCGTAATTATGTGTGATCCTTTCTTTATTCATCATTCACACATCAGAGCTGGATTGAAGCATTCATCTGTGACAGTGTTACATGCATGCACAATGCACTCCAGCTAGATCAGTAGCATTTCCACACTCTATTGATCTTGTCAGTGGTACACTGTTGTTGTCTCTTGACATGCGATACATTATTTCCTACAACATGGATGGCTCAGTTCGACCATTTGCATAGAAACTTGATGCCGAGGCCCCACAGCTTTTTACCACTCTTTCTTTCCAAGAGAAGCTCATTCACTCTGCCCTAATGCACTTCCTCTGTTTATGCACCATGGACTGCGCTATGGGAATAGGCAAGTCTGGGTCTAATGTCTGCAAAAAGTCAAGATGACTCACCAGTGCTGCAAGTGTGAGTATGAGAAGGGTCTGCTGAAGAGAGTTACGAGGGTCCTCAAGCTGCCTGCTCGGGACTTTCACTCTCTCCTGTATCGATTACTCTGTCCACCATGTAATTAGGCCTCAGTGAGAGCAAGGGGGAGAGAAATAGAAAAGAGGAGGGGGAGTAGGGGGGGCGCTGGCAGAGAAAGAACATTTTTGTATGTTGTGTCAATACTGGAAGAAAGGAAAACCAGGCTAGATGAAATACTGGCACAGCTCTCACATAACAGCAATAATCTTTGGCTCCTTGGTCATCTGCAGCCATGTGGGGTGAGAGTGGTTGTACAAGGATCAAGTGAAATAACTGAACTGGGCAGTGAGGGGGCTGGGAGGACAAAATGAGATATAGTGTCATTAATTTTCTGGTTCAGATTGTGGCACATTGTTCCAAAGTGTCAAAGCTATCTATCTGATGGTGGTATAATTACTTCTATGCATCCATTTCCTTCTCATTCATCACTTATTTAAGTCTTAAAACAAAAGATGCATATAATAGACTTTTGAAGAAAGCATTGATGGAATGGCGAAACAAATTCAGACTGGGTCCTTGTTTGGTGCACGTAGTGGTCACTTATGTCTACTCCAACTCGCATCGCCACAGCTCTCGTACCAAGCACGTGTGCTGCATGTTTGCCGCATCTCCCTGTCTTTCAACATAATTTAATCTCAATAAATTTGTAAAGGGACTTGATTTTATTGTATAGCCAAACTGAGCCTGGAAAAATTCATTCCATCAACATGGACATGCAATACAGTACTGTGCAGAACTTCAAGGCATGTTTGGGCAAACAATTGAGGCTGAAGTAGGGTGTAGATGTGAAAAGTAAAGGCAGCCTAACACCTAAAGAGTTCTCCTGGGATTTCAAAGTTGCAGGCAAAATTCCAAAGTCGGAGTAAAATCATGGGAGTCTTGCTAAAGTTGCAGCTCACTCCTGTGATTTCAGTTGTCATAAGACTTGATTTGAGTGGTTTTAAGGCAATCTTTCTTCAGTCTTGGCATTGCGACATTATCAAATGTGCTAGTAGTTTAAGTTTTGATTTTTAATTAGTTTTTACCTTTTGTTTTAAGTTTTAGTTTAGTTTCGGTTAATTCTTATTTGGTTTGTTAGTTTAGTTTAGTTTTTATTTTGCAAAAATGCTTCATTTTAGTTTAGTTTTTATTAATTTTAGTGTAATTTTTTTTCTTTACAATGTGGGATACCTGCCACGAGCAAAACCTAAAGAGGCTCTTCAGTTTTCACTGTAATTATCAGTTTTTGGTGTTTGTTTACCAATCAAGATCTAAAATTACCATTGTGGGGAGTTATCTTCAACTAAATCAGGTGAATTTACTCTCTCTAGGCATGGTTGCTAATGTCACTATGCTAGTGTCATAGACTAAAACTAAGGAGATTTTGATCCTATTTCTATTTCACTTCAGTTAGTTCTGAAAGCAGACAATGTTTTAGTTGGTTTGCATTTTATTTGTAAAGCTTAGTTTTTATTTAGTTTCAGTTAACTCAAATGATTTTTTACATTTTAGTTTTAGTTATCTAGTTTGTTTTAGTTATCTATAAAAACCTGGGTCTGGTTGTATGCAAATTGTGTTTTTCAGTGCCGTGACTGTCGTCTACAACCAATGGGAGCCATTGCTGTGTGTAAACACATAAAATCACTTCATTTTTCAAAGCAGAGTGTAGATCAGTCTAGAGCTGCTGAATGGCCGCTCATAACTCACATAACTGCACCTGTGTGATTGTGTGCCTTGTCTGTCAATTCATTTCAGGCTGACATGACAGGTACGATAAACCACCACTGGGATTTTCAAAGTGAAAGCCTGATCACTTTGTTTCTGAGGTGAGACTACTCGCATGTTCATACAGTACTTTTATTCTGAAGTATCTCTGGGATAGTTCTTCGGTTGTTGCAGTAATATGCAAAGTTGCTTCTGTGTTTAACTTTCCTTTCGTTTCAACTTTATGCAAATGATTAAAAAACATCTGATTATAAGAGATATTAACCCAAGTGCAATCTCCATCCAGTAGTATGAGCTCTCCATGTTAGCACGAGGGAGAAAAGCTGTCAAAAAGGTGCCTTCAGCCTAATAGCTTATGGCTAATTCACCTCTATTCACTAGTACTGCCAGTGGCTTCACAGTCCACAGCATGCAGACACAGTAATGTATGGGCTAGTATTTCACAAGAGTTGGAAAAGTAAGAATTTAAATTATGGGTTGTTGCTAAGGACATATTAGTATGTGAGTCCACAATATGCATTAAATGCGGTCAACTTGGTATCCAACACCCCAAACAGATGTTAATGCAAGGTTAATACAAAGTACAAACAACTCCTTATTTATCACCACAGCATGACATTTCTGAAACTCTCCTAATGGGCCGGATTAGTTGCTGTGTTTCACATCTACTCATTCATTTCTTTCTAGTTTCGAAGATTCAAAGAGTCGCCTTTTTGATTAAATTGATTTTCTTCCCATCAAAGAGACTCTATACTATCTAATTTGCGCTCTCTCTCTAAGAGCACCATTCAAAGAGAGCTCACCTCGCTCTATCCAAAGGTAGTTTTTATTCTTTGGCTTTATCTGACCTTCAGACGCAGCCAGACTACTTGCCCCCCCTGCTGCTTTTTGCTCCAGTTTTTATTGAGCGAATGCTAGCGTTAAAAATGAATACTCAAAACAATAAATAAGAGTATGTTTTTTTAAAGACAGAGCTATGCAGTATAGCTGATAGTGCCTGCGCTGTAACAAAGCAGTGTAGCCTTTTTGGATCCCCTACAGCCTCATTTTAGAATAATCATGTTGCTTGTCTTGCATTTAGATGGATCACCTGGTTCATGTGCCACTAAATGAAAACAAACAAAATTCTACTTTAACATTGACTTTAGCATCCTTCCTCAGACTTCCTGTAATTACAACCAGCCTCCAACAGAAGGACTTCACTGAGTACTATTTCAGAACCCCACATAAATATTTGATTTGGTTTTAATTTGCTGTGTTTTTATGATGTATGACCTTCATATGATTCCGTTTCTCGTGTTTTACAAGAGTTCTCCTGCTTTCGGCTGCTTGTTTGTCTGTTTTCTCGACTCCCTTCGGAGCGGGACATTTTGTGTGTAAAAAGCTTTGCTGGCTCCCTTGATACAGTCCACTTGTAGAAATTGCAGGGAATACATCCCTGCAGTGCAGACTCCACTTAGTGAATTCCTTGAGGTTTGCCGACATATTGCCTGACAGCTGTAATAGCTTTGGGGAGGGAAAAGATGGTGATGTCTGAAGAGGTAAATGCTGTTGAACTGCAGAGTACAACTTCAGTGCTTTGTTGCAGGATGGTTCAAAACAAATTTGGCTGACTAAGGGTTTTATTCTTGTCATTTGCTTCAGCTTTGTGTTCATTTAACTTGCTTTATAGTTTTTCGAATTCATTGTGCACTTATGCCCACTATTTATAAAGTCTGAAAAAGACCATATGTTTCCTCGCCATGATTAAAGCTCTGTTCCAAAGACCAACCCCCCATAATAACAAGTCATCTAAGAGTTTAGTGGTGGATAAAGGACCTTAGATAATTTACGTAAGACACTCGCTGAATAAATTGTTTAAAAGTATTAGCCCTGCACTCTAAACTGTAATTAAATTATGGTTTTAATAGAACTAACAAAAGAGAGTGTGCTTTTATTGCAAGTAAATTTCCCCATGACTGCTGCGTTGCTGGTTTATTACCCCACATCATCAAGTCTACCTGTGCAGGAAGAGTTTCTAGCAGGTTCCAAGATTTTTATGCAGACCAACATAATATGCAACAACAGTGGGTTTGCTATTGTTTTCAAGTGTTTTTGTAGTTTGATAGAACCCTTAAAAATGTGCCTTTAATTATTCAGTATATCTTAAGACAGGGGTTCAACTTTTTTAGCCCGCAGCCCCCAAAATAAAAGGTGTCAGAGTCCAGGGACCCCCCCACCATACTGGAGGGTGGTTAAACAGTCATGCACATTCAAGAATAGTCATGTGCAAACAAGGCTGCCCATTAGAGGGGATAAAGGATAGAACTTTCTGGGGCCCAGCCAAACTGGGGGCTCATGGAGGTCAGCAAAATCATGGTCCATTGTAAATTTAAGCTGTGATATCCATATTTTATTTTTTGTACCTGAATAATAACCAATCCTATGAAAGCAACAGATGTTTTTTTATTCATTTGTGCCACAGTATTTAGCCTTCTGAACAATGTAAATCCCTTTTCTTAAAAACAGAATTAAAATGGGTTAGAAATTGCTTACATGGGGTAAAAAATGTCAAAAATTATTAAATGGGATTTTAAAAGTAGCAAAAATGGTTTGGAAGTGGCAAAAGTTTGATAAAAGAGGAAAAAATGAACAAAATGGTAAAATGAGTGAGTGTAGCAAAAATGGGTTCAATAAGTAGAAGATCTCGTGAAAATGGGTGTAAAAAGAGGTTAATAGTGCAATAATGGTTCAGCAGTTGCAACAGTGGGATGAAAGTGGCAAGAATTGGTCTAGAAGTGGAAAAAACAGGCAGAAAAAAAGTGGTGGAAAAGTTTTAAAATGGACAAAGATGGGTTAAAGTTAGGAAAAATGCCTTAAAATAAGAAAAACAATGGAGGAAAAATGTGATGACAACAGGTTAAATTTGGCAAAATTGGTGTATAGTGGCAAAAGTGGGTAGAAAGAGGAAAAAAATTCATCCAAATTGGGCAAAATAGATAAAAAAGTGACAAATAATAGTGGCAAAATTGGATGGGAACAGTGGTTAAAAAGTTGCACAAAGATACTTTCAACATTATAACCCAACTGTAGTTTGACAATTTTCAGTTCCAAAATGAGGTAACTGTTAGTCAGGAAGCAAGCAGCAATGCTACTGATTTAGCTCACATGCACTGATAGGAAATCCCAGCTGGGGCCCGTTCTCTGGGTTTGTCAGGGGCACAGCCAAATCTGTGTGCAGACTTCCCTTTAACAGACTTCTTAAACATTACTTTGATTTCAAGATAAATCTCATCGAATGATCATGTGTTAATGTTATATTCATACAATTGGTTACATGTATTTTTATAAGAATGGATAAAATATACTGTTTAAATATATCATTTTAAAAATATTTTTTGTTTTCAAGGTCACCTGACAACCCCCTCTGTGTCCCATGACCCCCAAGGGGATCCAGACCCCCACTTTAAGAACAACTGTTTTAAGAGACAGTGTTTCCTCTTGATATATTTAATATCTGTTAAGGCGTTTTGCTTAACAGTGCGTTTAATTGTAACTTTGGTGGTCCCCTCATTAACTAATCTTGAGAAAAATTTCCTGTTTGCCCCCCAATAGTGTAGTGAGAAATCACCCTTGCTGTCATTACAAACTTGGCACACTTTTTTTTTAGCGGCTTTTACATGTTCTTAGCTCTGTAGCCTGGTGCCCCAGTTGCCCTCGTTTCCTCCTTTGTTCATGGGAAAAGTCAGAGATGCCAATAAAACAAAATCTAATTGTCTGGAAAGAGAAATGTTGTGCACAACTGCAGACCCCAGGTTTCTTTAAACTAGTCCCAGGAGATCAGCCACTACAATCACAGACAATTAAATAGGGAAGGAAAAAACTTGTCTGAGTCAAAACCGTTAAGCTCCTATTTCTAACAGCCCTGAGAAAAGGGGGAACAAAGCCAATGCTGCTGAGCAGCCGAATAGAAACAAAAAGTCTTGAGGAAACTGAGCTGAGGAAAAACAGTCCTTTAAAGAAACACAGAGGCCACTAGACTGGTGTTTAGACAGAACCAAAAAGACTCTCTCTGGCACTAACTCACTATTTTATTAGAGCCTCTAACAAATGGAAAACACACAGAATAGTTCAAGATGAGCTTGAGCAGACTAACATTCAAGAAGAACACAAAATAACCCAGAGAGATGTTCTCACCACCTCTGATGCTCCATCCAAGAGTATATAAACTTTACACACCTGTAACCAATCAGGGTCAATCAGTCACACACACCTGACTCTACACCGAGGCGATTTCCTAGAGACACTGAGGAAGGGATCAGTGTGATCTCATTCACAAAAATACTGAGAAAAGACTTTAGAATTTAGTTTAAATTTAGTTTTCCGAACCCTCCCTGAGATAAGATATTCTTCCTGAGGCAGGAATTGAAAAGATTTCATTATTCAAGTAAAAAGAAGCATGTTTAAACTTCTGTAATCACACAAGGGCACAAAATCTTCTTTTTGGAGATGTATTTTTAATTGTAAGAAAAAATATAAAAGATTTTGAGATATTTGTGTCTGACAAGTGTGTGACATAGAAGTGAACTCAGGTCTTGTTTCAGTGCTGCAGTGTGCTCCAAATGTGAACTCCTCTGTTGTTGATCAGCTTCAGATAGTTTGATCCAGTCAGTCCTTTGTACTCATTTAGAAATGAATCAGGGGTGAAAGAGTGTAGGGTAGAGATCATGTGAATGTAAAAGAAGATAAGACGGGATATCATCTCTGTAGCAGTGAAAAGACACATTTCTCTTCTTCACTATGTAACTCTCTCTCTCTTTTGAGAGGATCTGAAGCATCAGACATACAACCTCCTGTTACTGAATAAATATGTCTGACCATCATTCAATACTAAATCTAATCCAGGGCTGGGCAACTGGCAGCCCAGGGGCCACGTGCAGCCCTCCAACTTACAAGATGCAGTCCCCCAAGTAAAGTTTAAGAACCAAAAAATTATAAACTTTAAGAAAAAATGAAAAAAGCTAATCAGAAACATTTCTCATATTCACTGCTGGTATATGGTCAGACTTTTATTTCGTTTCTTTAATTTGAGTCAAACAATTTGATACTTGTTTTCAATTTCCTTTGATTTATTTTTAATTATGTTTTTATTTTTTATTTATTTCAATTACATTTTTAATTTATGTTTATTTATTTTTAATACAACTAAGTTATTAGTTTTTATTCTTTAAAAATAGAAAAAAAATCTTTATTCTTTATTCTCATTTTATTTTTATTTTAATTTATTTAAATTACATTTAATTTTTGGGGGGGTGTAGTTCATTTTTAATTTATTTATTTATTAGTTTTTTTTTCTTTTCTTTCTTTTTAGTAGATTTTAAACAGATTTGCAAAAAATAAACAAGTAAAATATCAAGTAACTACTCGGCTTTAAAAAAGCAGCTTTCTATTTGCACTTGGGTTTAAAAACATAAATGTATAATAAATGATAATATAAGAAACATCTTCTTTTTATTCAATCATTAGTAATCACAGGGTTTGAATCAGAATATCCAACAACCTGTAACAACTTGGTCCTTTGCCAATGCCAAATTTATTCAGTTAAAACTGTCTTTTAGGAAATATTAATGTTGTAACAATCCATCAGTGTTTATCAATACATTGACTGGCTGATCAATTATCAGATTAACAGAAAGTCAAAACATCGACCTACCTTTTATGAAGGATGAAATAACAAAAACTAAATTATAAAGTGGAGGTGATAAAAACTTGTGAATCAAATAATGAAGAGATATAAAGCATTTGAATTTTACAAATTAAGTGATAAATTATGGATTCATTTGAGGTGATTTGATGAATTAGTGGCAAAATTGATCATTTTAATAGCTTTTATTCATCATGTATCATTAACAGCTAAACCATTTTCATGTTTCATTTAAGAAAAAGGCCTCAAAGGAGGAAGAAACAGAAAGTGATGATAACAATTAAGATGTAATGGATTTCAGTGATTAAGCATCAAAAATGCACGTGTTTCCTCAGCCGATGCCCATTAGCCTCACTCATTATGATGGAAATCTGCCTCTTTTTAAGAAATCCAGATCATTTGGCTCAACTCAGCAGAGCTGGCTGTTTTTCCCCAAGATGCCTCTACATTACTTTAACAGTTTGGCCTTTTAAACGCAGATTAGATAACAAGAACAGTTGGAGGAAAGGAAACTGACTCTCAAACAGGAGCTACACTGACTAACATTAATGGGTATAGAATAGGCTTGTTTGTGAATGGCCTATCATTACTCAGTCTCTTACCACACAGAGTCTATCCTGTTTCAGTTAAAGCATGTTTCTGACAAACTAGGATTTTTTTTTATATGTTAAAGAGGCTCAGCTAGCCTCTTAGCTCAGTACAGACTCCTCTGGACTTGTCTCCCTTCGTCTTTCTTGATGACGAATTTGTGATATTGATGACAAAAATCTTTTTTTTTGGTGAAGTGTAGGGATCAAAATAAGTAGAAGTTTTCTGATGATGACAGGTCCATTTAGAGCTCTGTTCCAGTTCATTTCTGATGGCTGTCCCCCACTCTCAGCCCTCATCAGGCAGTTGTGATCACACAATTGCAAATAACCTATAGGAGTGAATGGACTTTCTGTTTTTAGTTCTTTATTTAGGGAAAGGTAACGAGCATTTTATAGATCAACAACCATGTTTTTACAGAGCAAAATAAAGATTCACATCAAAATATGTTTCTGTGCATCATAACAAAGAGTCATTTTTCAGTATTCCCATTTTTACACCTTTTTTGTTTGAATGTTTTCACTTATAACTATAAACAGTCTTTACAGAGGAATGAGTGATCACATTAATTTACATTTGAATGCAGAGAGACGGCTTGACAACATTTCTTCTTTCACTGAGTAAGACTGAAGACCAAACACAATTTGTGTTCAAGAAAAAACTCAATACAGTGTGCTGATTGTATACATTCTATAAGTTCTTTATTTATGGGATTAACATCAGGTTACATCTGTAAAAGCGTTCTTCTTATTAGTCCATTGAAATAAGAAAAATGTCACTGTGGCTGACGTTTGTATATAGCTGTGTGAATCGGTAAATTTGTAAACGTGAAAGAACCAAAACTGTACACCCTTAGTGAACATTTGAAAATGTAGATATATAAATAAATCCTTTTTAGTGGTTATGACACATGGAATGGTGGTTTTGCAGCGGAACATTACATAACAGAGTTGTATTTGCTGCTGTAGCCGACTGAAGCAGCTTCTCCCATTGTTATCCACAAAAGACAAGCTCACACCCAGCACCGTGTTGTGCTTTTCACAGTTAATTTAGTTGAAACAAAGGCTGGAAAAACAACCACAACTCTAAAACCTGAAAAACAGAACAAATCAGTTTCTGACACATCTCCATCTGCAGAGAATTACCTTCTATAACATCATCCCACTGAAGCTAATTAGTACCAAATAAGTGGTGACGAGAGTGGATGTTTACATGACAAGAACTGGGGCGTGGCTCAGACAGAGTCTAGTTGTCAAACAGCCTTTTTATTCTGTTACTGTTGTTCTGCTGCACATTTTTTCCAAAATAGTTGTGATGCTGTGAAAATATATATATAAAAAAAAAAAAAACAGAATGCAATGATTTGCAAATCTCATACATAAATATTTTCTTCACAGTAGAACATAAACAACATATCAGACGGTGAAACTGAGATATTTTACCATTTCATGAAAAATATCACACCTCATTTTGAATTTGATAGCAACAACACATCACAAAGAAGAAGGGACGGGGCCAAACGTCTGGGAAGTGAGGAGAACAGTTGCTGGAGTTTTAGGACAGGAATGCTGTCCCATTCTTGTCTGATGTAAGATTCTAGCTGCTCAATTGTTATCATATTTCTTTGCCAGTTTTATCATTTTATGGAGTGCTAAATGTTTTCTATTGGTGAATGGTCTAGAGCAGGGCTGTCCAATTTGGGGCCCTGGGGCCAACTTTGGCCCGCGAGCGATTATTTTTGGCCCGCTGCCCATGTTCAAATTTTTGATGATTTTTTTTAAAATTATTATTATTTTCCCACTGCCAGCATTCTAAATATTTCTTTCAATATTTATTTATTGTTGCACTTCCTCTCCTGACCACAAATTAACATTGTGTTGCACTGGGGGTAAGGTGGTGATAAGAGAAAGTTTAAAAATAGTTGGGAACGTGAGTACTTTTTTACTGAAATTGATTTCAAGGCAGTATGCCTAATTAGTATTTGTGCCATATGGATGTTCAGTAATTTCATGGTGTAACAAAATAAAGAATAGTGTTATTCATTTTTCGAATTACGTTGTATGAGTTATTATTTCGCACAATTATGCTATAGGCATATATAATTTCATGCACTGCAACATGAATGTTAATTTTTTTTGGCCAGTGACCCTCCACCTGGATTCATTTTTGACCCTTCACTGAAAAGACTTTGGGCACCCCTGGTCTAGAGTCTAGACTGCAGGAAGGCCAGTCCAGCACCCAGACTTTTCTACCACCAAGCCATCAGAGATGCAGGCTTTTGAACTGTGTGCTGATAACAAGCTGGATTATGAGAATATATGTCTGTGAGAGAAGAATATATGTGTGTGTGAGGAGAATATATGTGTGTGTGAGGAGAAAATATGTATGTGAGAGAAGAATATATGTGTGTGTGAGGAGAATATATGTGTGTGAGAGAAGAATATATGTATGTGAGAGAAGAATATATGTGTGTGTGAGGAGAATATATGTGTGTGTGAGGAGAATATGTGTGTGAGAGAAGAATATATGTGTGTGTGAGGAGAATATATGTGTGTGAGAGAAGAATATATGTGTGTGTGAGGAGAATATATGTGTGTGAGAGGAGAATATATGTATGTGAGAGAAGAATACATGTGTGTGAAAGGAGAATATATATGTGTGTGAGGAGAATATATGTGTGTGAGAGAAGAATATATGTGTGTGAGAGAAGAATATATGTATGTGAGAGAAGAATATATGTGTGTGAGAGAAGAATATATGTGTGTGAGAGAAGAATATATGTGTGTGTGAGGAGAATATGTGTGTGACAGAAGAATATATGTGTGTGAGAGAAGAATATATGTGTGTGTGAGGAGAATATATGTGTGTGTGAGGAGAATATGTGTGTGACAGAAGAATATATGTGTGTGTGAGGAGAATATGTGTGTGAGAGAAGAATATATGTTTGTGAGAGAAGAATGTATGTATGTGAAAGGTCCAGGATGAATTACATGTTGCACAGCCCCTCATACTGGATGGTCCCTCTCCATTTTAGTACACAGGACACGGTGTCCTTGGCATCAAAAAGAATTTCAAACTTTGTTTTATCTGACCACAGAAAAGTTTTCCATTTTGCCTCAATGAGTTTTAAAGATGTTTGGCCCCGTTCTGGATTGTGTTCACATATGGTTTCTTCTTTTATACAGCTCTAACTTGCATTTGTGGATTTCTGGAAGTGTTTCTTAGCCCATGCAGTGATTTCCAGTACTGAGTCATGCCTGTTTTTTCAGGGTGCTGCCTGAGGACCAAAAGAGCATGATCTCCAATATTGACCTTCAGCCTTGACAGTTGTGCACAGAGATTTCTCCAGATTTTCTGAATCTTTGCATGATATACTGAGGTATGGCGTTGATGTGAGAATCATGTTCTTTGATTTTTTTCAAATGCATTTAAATGCATTAATAAAGTTTTATTAAACAACTACTATCTTATTAAATGATTAATAAAGTTATTATTATTATCATTTCAAAATCTTTCCAGCTGCAGTTTTTTGCAGATTGGTGAACCTCTGCCCTTCTTCTGAGAGACTCTGCCTCTCTAAAATGCTCATTTGATTAAAAAAAAATAGGAAATATGGAAAGCTCATTAAAAAATGAAAAGATTTTCAGTGCCAATTATGTGTTTGGTAAACAAAATGAAAATGATCAAAGCCAAGTACAATGTTTATAAGTCATCCTGTTGAAGGGGAAATGATGGGTACTATTAGAGTAGTCATATGGGACAAAAATATGCACCGATTAGAGATTAGAAACTTGCATGCCAACATCTTGAGAGAAGAAATTGATCAAAGCTGATTAATAGAAATTCAAATTACTGAGGAGGTACAAAGCTCATGTGGCTTGGAGGAGATAGTGGAACATAAAAGAGAGCAGTGCAGAGGGAAGCATCCCAGGATGCCTTTGCATGGTGACGGTCTGCGGCCAGCTCAGAGGTTAGAGTCTCTGACATGAGTCATTATGAATGACCTACTTAGATATGAAATATAATCCATAATCAAGACCCTGATGGAGGTATTTGCTAAATTAGAGATTGAAATGTGTGCTTTTTAAAATAAAATCTCTGTTTACAGCTTCAAACATTATGTAATTAAACAGAATCATTTACCTCTGCCAGTAGCATTGGAAGGAAATTATGCTGCCACATTTAGAAGCTGATTACTGATGAGAGCCATTTGGGTGACGATTTGTTCTCCGAAATGTTGGCCATATGATCACTATCATTTTAAGATTTATATTTTTAAGTCATTTCACTCCATTTATTTATGAGAAAGTCTAAATTGGGGATGTCAGACTTGGCTGTGACATGGAAATGCAGTAAAATAACACTTAGCTGGGAAATCAAACGCGTATGCCAAAAACTCAGCAAGACTGCAAATTTGTTGGCATCGTGTAGAGTTAATTTCTGGATATGGTTTTAGAGAAACCCCACAATGATGAGGTGGGAAGAGAGGCAAAGTCAGAGATGTGTTATTCAAATTACATGGCACAGTTAAGTTTCCTTTTTTTGGACTGAAATTGCATCTCTGAGATCTTTTCCCATTGAGATGTTAAGCTTGGACTTCATATGTGTGTTGTCAACAACAGCCGGATTTTATTCTGTATATAGACTGGAGATATGCTTGCTTTTTAACCTTGTTTGCATGAACACAACCATCCATTATCCATAGCCCTTATTCTACTCAGGGTCAGGGGGAATTAACACAACCAGTTGCATCATAACCGGTCATGAATGCAAGTGTGCTGAATCCAGCTTTTACACAGATTGCACATTGGTGTACCTTTTTAAAAATCCATCCATCTATCTTCTGGACTGCCTTACCCTTTCGGGGTTGCAGGCGGCTGGAGACTAACCCAGCTGTCATTGGGGCGAGAGGCAGGGTACACCTTGGATTGGTTGCCAGTCAATCCCAGGGCTGACATATAGATACAAACAACTGGGCATGCTCACACCTACGGCCAATTTAGAGTCACCAGTCAACCAAAAGAGCATGTCTTCAGTGGTGGGAGGGAGCTGGAGTACCCGGAGTGAGCTCACGGATGCAAAGGGAGAACATGCAAACTCTGCAAGGGAGTTCCTGTTCACTTCCCCTGACCGGGAAGTGAACCAGGAACCTTCTTGCTGTGAGGCAACAGTTAACCCCTGCGCTGCCATGCAGCCCCTTTTTTAATTCACATGCTTCTGGAGGGCATACATGAGCGCTCAGGCCATATGGAGTCGGGGGATTTAAACAGACAAGGGTGACACTTACATGTTAATATTATGGTCAGAAGTGAAATGACATTATCATTAGCAATCAGTATTAGCATCAGATCAGCTCAGGCAGCTTTTGACCGATGGACAAAATGCACACTCAGCACAATCCTCTCTTTATTCTCAAATTATTCACTTTAGTATGCACTTTACAGTAAGTGCCTCCTATCTGTCATTGTACGCAGCACCTGCGTTTTATATATTTTATTCTGTTTATTAGTACTCCGTACATGTCTGTCTTTAATGTGAGGACTACAGATGGAAATTAGTGTTACGCTAAATCTGGTGCAGCCATCTTTTTATTTTTGTAAATAACCAATGACACCGATGTCCTGTTAAATAAATTAAACCTTAAACCTTAAACATTTTCTACCCTCTATGGATGTGTCACTGACTTTTTCCCCACTGGTTTTGCAGACTGACACACTGACTTCCAAAACAGATCCCATCTGTCACTGCTGAGTTTGACAGGCATGTTTGCTGCGATACAGTGACAATGAAATATCATACAGATGTGGAAAATGCAGACTTGATCTTATCAGCTTGTCTCCTAAACTTTGTGTCATTGTTATCCTGCTGCTGTGTTGACTTAGTCACACAGACATGCAGGGAATCCATCTTGCACATGTTCACACAAAGTTAAGCATATTTCTGACCAGGTGCAGTAACCTGACATGCTACACAGACTGCTCCACATATGCGCGGCATGAGATACTGTAGATTACACATCCATCTCAACACGACCCATAGACAGTGTTTTAGAAGGGTAGAGGCGTCACTGAACAACTGTTCTGTCTGTCACACTCATTACAGGCCAATCAGAGTGACAGAACAGATGTAGCAGGTGTGTGTAAACCGCATTATGTAAGACCAACTGCAAAGCATGGTTGTTTTTAAGCCTCAATTAGTGCCAAAAGTGAGTGAAAATATGTCAAAATATTGTGATTAAGTGTTGACCTCTTCCCTAAACCTAGAGCCAGTGTAAAACGATGAGAGTAAGAGTGTGTGATGAATTTATCCACAACATAAGATAATTTAACTGCACTTCAGCGTTGGATGGTGGAAATAATTTATGCTCATGAAAAATAGGAGGTGTGAGTCCAAAGAAAGTCATCATACATTTCTGAGGGATGTAATTGATCATGGAGAACACATTGCTGACATCAAGCAGCTGGTAAAATCCTCATTTCCTCATCAAGCTCCTAGCTATCCCACCTTTCAAAATCATAGAGAACCATATTTAACAGAGATCTTCACATCTTGCAGGCAGCATGTGTAAGATTTAAGTTATAACTTAAGCCTACATTTAAACTAACTTATCTGGTCTTAAATGTTACAGAATCAAATCTCTGTCCAAAGTTAGTACACATGTTCAAAGTAGGCAGTATTTGAACTTATGAGAAAGACATAGCAGGAAGAGTGCCAGTTGTACAACATAGCTTTAAAGAAGAAAACAAGACAACAGTGTAAACAAACATACACTATATGGACAATGCTATTTGGCCACACCTGTAAATAATTGAATTCAGGTGTTTCAATCAGATCTGTTGCAAAGGGTGTATTAAATCAACTTAGCCTAGCCTAGCCATGCAGTCGCATTTGCAAACATTTGTGTTACAAAATGGGTCAATCTGAAGAACTAAGTGACTTCAAGTGTGGTACTCTGATGGGTGCCAACTTTGCTGGATTTCTACAGTCATCTGTAAGTGATATTAGAAAGTTGAAGCATTTTGGAACAACAGCAACTCAGCCGCGAAGCAGGGTCAATGCATGGTGTGTAAAACTGGCCAACACTCTGCTGATTCCATGAAAAGCCCTTCATGGCAGTGTGCAATAGGGGGCGGTGCCCAACGTGGAGCTCAGTGTTAGCAATGCTCAACGTTGGACACGACACACACCAGGGTTAATTTTGGCAGCTATTTTTAATTTTAGTCTTAGTTTTAGTCTTTAAATAAAATGCATTTTAGTTTTAGTCACATTTTAGTCAGTTCTATCCTTTTTTAGTTTTATCCTAGTTTTAGTCAACGAAAACTCAAAACATTTTAGTCTTGTTTTAGTCCATAAAAAGTCTTCACATTTTAGTCTTTACTTTTAGTCCAAGCATTTATTTTCTTGCATAAATCTGTTACCAAATCATGGTAGTGTGTTCTATGCGCCCTGCCAAACCCAGGGTCCTTGCTTTCTAAAGCTTAGAGGCAGAAGAGATACAGCTGCATGATATTTTGACAGATTTATCAACAGAGGAGAAATATTACAGATTTTGAATGCCCAATGAAAACTACATTACATTTTAGTCTTGTTTTAGTCATCTTGATGAAAACTAAACTTAGTTTTTGTCATCAAAGATCTATTTTTGTAAGTCTTAGTCTAGTTTTTGCCATGAACAAGAGGCTGTCGACAAAATTAACACTGCCACACACTCAATGCTATTTGACCAGTCCTATCAAATCTCACCCTGTTCTGTTCATTTTGGCACATTTTGTTGATCCACCTAACCCTAACTCTTAACCCTAACCCCAATGATAAATTAATAAACATCCAGACACTTACTCAATCAAACAACTTTTACAGAGATTAGGAATTCTTACTGTTGCTTAGAGTGGGTAAAGCACAGCAACACTGGACTGTGGAACAGTGACGTGACATGTTCTGGGGAGTGACGAGTCACTCTGGGTTTGGCACATGCTGGGATAACATTATCTGCCTGACTGCACTGTGCTAACTGCGAAGTTTCATGAAGGATAATGGTATGGGGCTGTTTTCAGAGTTTGGGCTAGGCCTCTTATCTACAGTGAAGACCAATCTTAATGCTTCAGTATACCAAGACATTCTGGACAATGATATGCTTCCAACTTTGTGGCAACAGTTTGGGGAAGGCCCTTTTCTATTCCAACATGACTTGGCCCCAGTGTGCAAAGGACTGTAAAGATATGGGTTGGAGAGTTCAGTGTGGACGAACTTGACTGGCAGAATGAATGGGCCCAGATTCCCACAGAAACTGTCCAAAATCTTGTGGACAGCCTTCCAAGAAGAGTTGAGGCTCTTGTGGCTGCAAAACGGGGGCCACCTCCATGTTTAAGTACATGTATTTGAATACAATGTCATTACAGTCCCTGTTGATGCAACATGCGGCTGAATACTTTTGTCTATGTAGTGTAGATGTGAAAGCAAAGGAGGAGAGATGCTGTCTCCTAGCTGTGTAGGCCTCAGATGAAGTACACAGAAAACTGGAGTGAGCTACAAGTGCCAATGTTGCTGGGAAAATGACGCTGCACTAAGCCATATTAACTGATGTAATTCCCTGGCTCTCTGGTCAGCTCCAGGCTGTGAAAAGTGAACTGGTTCCCTGACACTTATTTCAGTTAACCATCTGCAGAGCAGCTCCAGCTCTGGCCAAGCACCAGCCCTGGAAATGGCATGTTAGAAACACAGTCTTAGCGGCGGAACAAGCTAAATAATATCCCTAACCTCTGCCTTGACCACTTCAATTGTCAAGCATGTGACCTCCACCTGTGTCTCCTCTTTGGAATAACTGCAGCAGAATCAACTGTTGAACAAGATTTATCAGTTCCAACTCCAACACAATATGCTTGGTTTCAGCTGTGACCATTTCCTGCCAAGTGGAGGAGAAGTGATTTGTCCTTCCACTGTTGTTTAGGATTGCATCACAGCAATTTCCCCTCAAGATATACAAGTGCATCATCCGCCAGGATCATCTGCTGATCTGTCACTAAGGCTTTAAGTTATTTCATTGCAAACTGCTGAGTTAATGAGGTAAAGGAAAAGTGGTTGTTTGATGATCATTTTGTTATTCAACATTGCTTTAAATATCCACTTTAGCAAAATCTCTACAATGCAGTCCACTCATTTTCAGTCTGTCTTCCATTTGCAGCACTGGGACGGTGACAACACTGTTTCTTAGTTGAACTCAGTGTTCCTCTCTCTGCAGTACACCAGGGACGTGTATCAGAGCTAATGATGCCACATGAGGATGAAAGGAATGTGCCCGAAGTTACACTTTTCCACAAACAGAAATATAACTACACTAAAAACATGATCACAGGCAGCACTCAAAACTAACTCAGAAACATGGGTTATTTTTGGATGCTGTTTCTTGCTCTGTTAAATGATTTGTTGGCAGTCTCCTGCAGTCCGTCTGAAGTAAAGAAGAAACCATTTTAGACCCTGTAGAAATCCATGCTTTGGAGACTGAAGAGACCATATTTTATCAATGAAACATTGGCATATCAGTGGCTCCACCCTGACTAAATGGACACAAATTGAAACTAGTAAACCCATAGTGAAAATGTCAAATATGATCATAAAGTTGAACAAAGTAGGGTCGTTTTAATACTGACTTTTACGTAATCACACTTTTCTGTGACAAGTGACCCTCCTGTTGGACAATAGACAGAAAAAAGGTGTAATGCACTTTATCTGTGTCCAATTTAAGGGGATGCTTCCTTCAAAATGCAGATTTGAAGACATGTCACACTGGAGGCCATGATGGCTGTCTCATTTCAAAGACTAGAAAAAAATCAGACTTTTTTGGCATTGGGCACATCTCACATTAACTGGGATATACTTTGCACACTTTGTACATGGGGTTTTATGTGAAAATGATCAGATGCTGTACCTGTTTTCACTTCCTGCCCACATTGATCGACTCAGTTCAGCTTATATGTGCTGTAAGTGTCTCAGTCAAAAACAGACACTGCTTGTATCTTGAGTGGAGCGGAGTGGCATGCGTCGGAGGGGGAACAGGTGTGGAAAAGCGTTCACAGCATAAAGGCCCTTTGAATTTGCAGGTAGGAAATAAATGGTTAAGAGCAAAAACAGCTGGTGATGCAAACGAGAAATCTGTAGTGTGAATGTCCTGTTACAGAAAAGCTTGAGTGAAATGAAGACCATGGATGTCTCTGTAATAGGACTGTTTCTTCTATGGCTACAGGGCCTATAACAAGTATTCGCCCCCTTGGATGTTTTACCCTCTTATTGGTTTTATAAATCAATCCTGATTAATATAATTTGTTTTCTTTGACAAAAAATCCTCTTTAATATCAAAGTGAAAACAGATTTCTACAAAGTAATGTCTATATGTGAGATAATTTAGATGACTGTGTGGATAGGTCTCAATCAGACTTGCACATCTGGACACTGCAATTTTACTCCATTCTTCTTTGCAAAACTACTCAAGCTCTGTCAGGTTGCACATGGATTGGTTGTTGACAACCTCTTTCAAGTCCAGCCACAAATCCTTTATTGGATTGAGGTCTTGGCTTTGACTCAGCCACTCCAGAACATTCACTTTGTTGTCTTTAAACACTTACTGTGTAGCTTTCACTGTATGTTTCGGGTCATTATTTTGCCGGATATCAAATGTTCTCCCAAGCCGTAGTTCTCTTGTAGAATGAATACAATTGTCCTCAGGGATTTAAATTGTGCTGCTTTCATTTTACCCTCTACCTTTACAAGCTGTCCAGGGTCGCTGCCAGGAAGCATCCCCACAGCATGATGCTGCCATCATCATGCTTCACAGTGGGGATAGTGTGTTTGTGGTGGTGTGCAGTGTTTGGTGTCCCCATAACAAAGCGACTTTTTGGTCCCATCAGACCAAAGAACTTTCTTTCACTTGACCTTGGAGTCTCCTCCATGCCTTTTGGTGAACTCTAGTCGAGATTTAATGACTTTTCTTCAACTGTGGATTTCTCTCACTCTCCCATAAGGCTTTGGTTGTTGTATGCAGAGTCTCTCCTATCTCAGCTGCTGAAACTTGTCACTCAGTTTGTAAGCACAGTCTGATCTAAGCGGATTTACGCATGTGCCTTGGAGTTTTTTTGTATCCATCCCCTGACTTCTACTTTTCAATAACCTTTCTCTGAGTTGCTTGGAGTGTTCTTTTGTCTTCATGATGTAATGGTAGCCAGGAATACTGATTAACCAGTGACTGGACCTTCCAGACACAAGTGTCTTTATACTACAATAACCTGAAACACATTCACTGAACTCAGGTGACCATCATGGCACTAACTACTAGACTACTAGCGCTAATTGGCTGGACCTCTGTTGAATTAGGTCTGTCAATTTAATGGGTTTGAACTTTTATTCATTCACTTATTTTACATTTTTATTTAATTGACATTACTTTGAAGAAATCTCTATTTACTCTGGTAGTTATTTTTGTCAAAACAGCCAAATTATATAGACCACAATTGATTTTAAAAAATCAATAAAAAGGTAAACATTCAAGGGATGAATACTTTTCATAGGAACTATATATCAACCAAAATGAAAATGTCTGTTAATAAGACCTTTCACTCTTCATGATAAAACATTTTAACAAAGCCTCTTTATCTTTAATCCAGAATACCAGAGAGTTTTCCACAAAAAAAAAGAGTATATACTTGTCTTTCTCCATCTGGCTTAAGAAATACACAGAGACAGGACGCTTGTTTACAACAGTATCGATTTGTTGTGCAAAATGAATCCATCTCAAAGACCAACTTTTGCCACCAGTAAGCTGTGTACAGTTTTGTCCCCAGGCTTGAGTTTCTATTTTTGGAGACAGCAGGCCAGCCTTGTGTTTCGTGACACTGGCCTTGAAGAAGAGGACACAGAAATCTGACCTGAGTGCCCTTAAGCAAAGCACTTAATACCTAGTGCAGCTTGTGTAGGCGTGATTCTGTACCAAATCTAGTTTGTGATCTACATATGAAGGAAGAAAATTGAGTGATAGGTACATGGATAAAGCTTTTAATGGACTACATCTAATTTAAAATTGATTTTACAAACCACCTGTGGGAACATCAAACAGAACACACTAAATTTTGGAATTTTCCCTTGTGGGACTAATAAAGAAATATCTTATCTTATTTCTCTTATCTTATCTTAATCATCTTTTAAAGTAAAAAAAAAAAAAAAAAAAAAAAAAAAAAAACTTTGATTATCTGAAGAGATGTTCCAATTTGTTTTAAAGATGCAGACAATATTCCATCTTGGACACTGACCAAATTCAGGAAAACTTTGAAGACAGCAAAATCAGGGCTGTCAGCAGTAATGCATACAGGTGCATCTCAAAAATGAAATACTATAAGACTTTTATGTTTGTTTTAATCTTGATAATTATGGCTTACAGCTCACAAAAATCCACCAATCTCAAAATTACACCCAACAGCAATCATGGGGAAGACTGCTGACTGAAAAATGTCCAAAACTGGAAGAGAAAAGGGTGGTAAGGAAGGCACAAACACAAGCAACTGGGATGAGCTCAGCCTTCAGAGGACTGACAAACAAAGCAGAGTCAAGACCTTCACAGAGCTTCACAAAGAGCAGATTAAGGCTGGAGTCAGTGGATCATGAGCCACCACAGACAGGTCCAGGAAATAGAATGTAAGTGATGTGTTCTGAGAGTCCAGCCACTCCTGAACCACAGGCCTGTTTTCAGATGAAAGTCAATTTTGCATTTAATTTGAAAGTCAAGGTCCCAGACTCCAATCCATAGTCAGTGATGGTTTGGGGTGTCATGCTGTCTGCTATCCACTGTGCTTGATCACATCCAGAGTCAACACTGTCACAGGGAAAAATAAACTTTCATGATATTCTAGTTCTTTGAGATGCACCTGTATAATCACAATGAAATGAAGGCACAAGTATTGCTTACTCTAGTGTAACTTTCAGCTCACTAGGATTGGGCAGCATCTGTTTTTTAAAACTGTAAATCCTTCCCCGTATTTTACTGGGGTACATGGTATTCCCACCATGTGTGCAAAGCTTGCATTGCAGAATGCTTAAAAAAATACAGGCTCTTTCTAGATGAAGAATTAAACGCATGAAAACCATTCTGATAGTGTATGTTTGAGCAAAGTTTTTTTTTTTTTTTACATTTTTACCTAAAATGTATTAAATTACACAGAGAAACTGTACCCATCTGCTATGCTGTAGCGTCCTTGCCAGAATAACCAGTTTGTCTTCTTAACCATCTGAAACCAAATTTGTTGTATACGACAAGAAGAAGCACTGATTATTAAAAGTTTAATAACTTTTGAACCACAAGTCATAGCCACTTACTTTCCCCCTTTTGAAGCAGGCCGTTATGCTGTTCCAATAACACTATCCATTCCTTCCTAGCCCTTACAGAAGCTTTTCTAGTAAGCCTTGAAACTAGGTGACTTTTCATGGTATTAAAGATTAAATCCAACCCAATAAATCAAATATTGCATTTCCCTTGGGCTTAACAAAGTATCTATCTATTTAATGTCTTTTTACCAATGTTGAAATCAACTTTTGATCAGTTGCTAGCATTGCATGCTAACCACCATACTGTATCCACCAATGCTTTGTGGTGGACTGTGACAACCAATGGTAGGCTGTTACGTCAACATGTCATGCTTTGTCAATCTGCACAACTCTGTGCAGAGCCTGGTGGAGACAGCCTGAATAAAGAGAGAAGGAGCGATAGAGAGCATAGGATGTGTCCCTCTGTGTCATTGCCAGTGTTGGGGGTAACGTGTTACAAAGTAATCTGTCAGAGTACTCAGATTACTTTTTTGTTGTAACGAGTAACATAACGCATTAGTTTTACAATTCCAGTAATGCCATTATTAGTTACATTTTCATAAAAGTAATCCATTACTAATAGAAAAATCCCAAATTTCCTCTCTCTCTTCTGTGGCTTCAACAAGAGAGAAAGAAAGAAGGAAGCTCCTTAAAGCATCTGCTGTGTTTGTCCTTCTCTCTTCCTGTAGTCACGTTGGCGTGTCAGTGGAAGGTAAACATTCTGTGCCATCATGCGCTCATTGTTAGCTTGTTGAACAAGTGAGGTGACAGAGATGACATCAGGCCACCGTGGAATTATCCCCATTATGATGGATTTTGGGATAAAAGGGACAAGAACAGCGTTGTGGTGAAACCTAACTTTTAAAGCTCCGTTTGCTTTCATTGAACCAGCTGTGCAGCTGTTCCAATTATGTGCTGTTATTATGCACAGCATTGGAGTGATTCTGTCTGCCTCTGCTCAGCTTGTTGTCAGATTGTGAGCCCGTTAAAGAGCTGTAAAGGCTTTCCTGTTAGTTAGTGGTGTTCTCAGGCTGCAGAGATACAGATTATGGGCTGCAAATGACGCTACATTGGCATTAGAGTCTGCACATTCAAATGCAGACATGTGGTCATTATCTGTTGTTTTTACAACCGCCAAGTGGAACAAGTGGCTAAAGGGTTTCAATATTTAGTAACGCAAAAGTACTCTAACGGGTTAGTTTTAGAGTAGGTAGTAGGTAACACAGTAATCCAACGAGTTTGTTTCAAAAGTAACGCTGCCCAACACTGGTCACTGCAGACAGGAACTGCTATGATTAATGGCACAAATAGAGCCGATCCAAAAAGAAAGTTTTTGTCATAGATTAATTATTTTTCACATTTTGGTCCCTTAAAGATGGGAGGACAAGTTTACACAAATGTCTTGGTCATTATTGTTTACTGTGTGTCACACATAAAAATCGTTGAGTTTTAATATCTGTTCATTTTTCTTTTGCCTTTATAGTCCCGTAACTTTTTTTTAAAAATTCAAGTGCCATTACTGTACCCAGGTTGTCCTGAACAAAAGGATGTTTAGAGATTGACTGTGTACCATAGGGTTGATGATTTACCAGCTTTTTCGGACAAAAAGTCCAGGTGAGACGCAGTGGTAAAAATGCCTCATATGTCCTAACTTAAAAAAAGAAATATCCCTTTAATTTAATCAGGATTAACATGTTAACATTGACAGCCCTAGGAATAAAACAATTAGGTTTTAATCTCATCTGTCCAATCAAACAAATCTCTGAACTACTCCTAAATAACGACTATCAAACCTTCTTTAAATATTCGCATTAAGCGTGACACATTCCTCGTTGTTCTTGAAAGAATATCATGAGCTGTGTCATATGTTCACTGTCTAAAGACCAGACCTCAAATAACTCTCCCTGCAATCTGCTGCACCGCCCAGGGGATGTCAACAAATGAGAAAATAATGAAAATGCAACGGGCTGGGCTCAGGTAATGAAGACAAAAAGTGAGCCTCTGTCTAATGACCACAGCAGAGACCCAGGCAGAAAGAAGTCAGTCTTCTTGAAAATAGAAGGAGAGAGGAGCTCCGTTCAGCTCCCAGTAAAAATAAAGAGGATTAGCTGCCTCTCACTCATGAGTCATCACACCTCAGCGGTGTTAGCAATCATTATAACATTCTTAAATTGATTTCACCTGACTTGGTGCTTATTAAAGCAAAAATCAATGACTGATGAGAACTGCTAATGAAATCAAGTCATTGATTAATTCCCTGATATCTCAATGGGACTTGAGAGGTGCTGCTTATTTCCTGGACTAATAATGAGCTTGAATTTTCATCACCATCTGTGCGGGGAAACCTTGTTATTAAAGATTGAAATACGGTGTTATCTCACCAGTGATGGAGCGCTCTCTTTAAACGCTGTATTAAACCAGCTGTACTGGTGTACTGAGGTAGGTGTGTGTAATGTGAATTTTCTCTTTTTAAATGTAATGCTCTTGTTTCATGAGAACAGAAAGAAAACAAAAAGAAAACTTTAAAACCCAAACTGGAGGCACAGGGAACACCATCAACCTCCCAATTCCTGGTGCCTTGCATGTTAGATTATTTGACTGCCTTTTCATTCAAATGGGAAACTTCATGTTCTCTGGGACTGACCCTAAATTTGACCGATTTCACCAAATGAACAAGTTATTTCGTTTGGTCGCATCAGCACATTTGGCACATTTTTGTCTTTGTAGAGGTGCTTTTACAAGACCAGACTTGATTATGTGGGAATAACCAACTATATCTAAGAGAGCCTGGCTGCAGATATCAGACATTCATAAATGAACACTACATAATCTACAGCAGCCCACTGAACACATGCAAGTGGTGCTCTGCCCTCTTTCATTGCTTACCTGCCTTTTTTTAATTGAAGAGTGTTATCAATACAAACTGCACTTTTAAACAAGTAAGGCACTGTTGTCAGTGTATAAATACATTTCTCACACTGGAGAAGAAAAGCTATTTTAAAAGTCCTAATGTGTTCTGCCACACGTGAGCTACATGCAAAGCATTTTGGGAGTCTGCACGAGGCCAGAAGGCTTTAACCCCTTAAAAGCCTTTTGCATCATATTAGAGACACATTTTTATAAGAAGTCTATCTAATCAACATGATTAATAAATTACCTAAAAACCTTTTGAATACAAACTGATAAATGATTAAAATGCCCTCCAGCAGATTATCAATTGCCAAAATGCACCTAAAGTATCAAATGTGATGAAATAAAAGTGAAATCTTATGGCAATTTTTCTTTTTTGGAATTTTGGTAGAAGGTTAAAATAATATTTCAGTTCCAAAAAATGAGAATTTTTTTGGCTATTATTTGAATTTTCAGGCTTTAAGGGGTTAACATTTACCGTACAGCAAACCCTGCAAAGCAGATGGATATTCCCGTTTCCGTGTTTCTCACCGGCGAATCCATCTTGCAGAGCTCCCGTCTGAACCGTTTGGGCCTGGTTAGAAAGTGACAGGACCAATAAGCGTCGAGGGGCAGTGCTTTCAGGCTCAGCAGAGTCGTGATGTAAGCAAGCAGCAAGAAGAGGCTGGTGCAATTATGGCGGGAGAGCTTAGCATGGATGCTGCTAAAGCGCCAGTTTTATCAGAACTTGACGGCATTTCTTTGTTAAAAGAAGAACAAAGAACAGCAGTGAGTTGTTTTCTTTTCAAAAACAGCAAAGTCTACAGTCGCCATGGTTCGCGTTATGCAGTTCTCTGTGGAGTTTACTCCGTACAGAACTGGCTATGTCACGTGTTTTGTTGCTCTGATTGGCCCGTTAATATGTGACAGACAGAGCATTCATCCAGTTACCCTCCAAGGGCTCTGCCCTTTCCCAAACACTATGGAAAGTTTTCCAAATGGATGTGTGAAACACATCCATCTGGCGTGTCAGGTTATGTACAGCATCTGAGCACAGCCTGACCTTTCAGCAGTGACCTTCTGTGGCTTACCCCTCTTCAAGGGTGTCAGTGTTTGTCCTCTGGACTTAGTCAAGTCAGCAGTCTTCCCCATGAGTGTGGTTGTGTGTACTGAACCAGAATAAGAGAATGAAGACTCAGGAAACATTTGCAGATGAGACTTTTCCACAATATTCTAATATTTTGAGGAAGTGGAGTTTTTATTATCATGAGCTGTAAGCTGTAATCATCAAGATTAAAACTAAAAAGTCTTGGAATATTTCACTTTGTATGAGATGAGTCTAGAATGTATAAATGTTTAACTTTCTGTAGTAAATCACTGGGAAAAATACTTTTACATGATACTCAATTTTTTTAGATGCACCTGTACATTTACACATTATCATAGGCAAACTTCTCAAAATTGAAATATCACACACAGATAATGCGGATAGTGATCTAATTACACTTGGTTACCACGGTGACCATTCACCCCCGCCCACTGCAATTGACTCTGGATTTCCACTCTAGTGTCTTGATTTGAATTAAACACCATTTATTAATTCACTACGAGCCCCATGTTTTCATGGAGCTTAATGTGAATACATTTCAATCACAGCTTAACAAGACTGGGATTCTTATCAGTTTTCAGTGTGTACTCACAATGATGCTTTCTTAGATGTGAAGTCACGATTTTCTTCTCAGAGAGAGAGAAGAGGCTGTGTTTGTAAAAGGCTGTAAATATGCTGCTCATCCCTAACATAAAATCAGAAAAACTTATGTAAATGGGGATTTTGCTCCACTGCTGCAAACAGTCCATCACTTTCTTCCCCAGATATCTAATTCAAAATAAATTCTCTGATGTCCCAAAGTAAATAAGTTGAAATGTGTCGTATTCTTTGCTCTTGGCTAATCTGGACGCTTTCCATCTTTCCCATTTATAATTTAATCAGGCTTGGCAGAGGTATTACAGTGTGAGGTAATGCTTTGGGACTGCAGAAATGTTCAAACCCAGATGTGTCATTATTCCTGAAACCCAGAGAGCTTGCTTACAGTTTGAACCAAATGATTGATTAAAATGGATGTATTTTACTCATAGCTTTTAGCCATAATGTCAATAAAATGTTTCCTCAGAAAGAAACAAATTACAACAAACTTCATTGGATGTTTAACAGGAGTCCTCTGATGAATCTGTTAACAACTCTAATCACAGCCAAAGGGCGTGAAGCCGTGCATGAAAATGACATAAATGCTTGTTCTGCTTTCAACACTGTGAACTTGTGAAGTCCTTGTGGATTGTTAGCTCAGCCATTAATAAACACCTGTACATTCTAATACAGCACTATGTTCTGACCATTTCACTTTATGTTTCTAGTCCTAGCAGATACATCAGTCTTCAGTGTCTTCACCTTGAGTTTAAAGTACCTCAATTCCAAAAAAGTTGGGGCGCTGTGTAAAATGCAAATAAAAACAGAATGTAATGTTTGCAAATCCAATAAACCATTATTTTATTCACAGCAGAACATTAAAAACCTATCAAATTTGATGGCAGCAACACATCTCAAAAAAGCAGGGACTGGGTCATGTTTACCATTGTGTAGCATCCCCTCCTCTCTTCCTTGAACAACAGTCTGTAAACATTTAGGAAGTGAGGAGACACCTGTGGGAGTTTGAGATAGGAATGTTGTCCCATTGTTGTCTTTTGGTGAAAGGTCTGGACTACAGGCAAGACAGTTAACAGGACCCAGACTCTTAGCATTGTCTTGTTGAAATATGCAAGGCCTTCCCTGAGAGATGTTGTCTGTATGGGATCATATTTTACTCTTACACCTCCATCTACTTTTCAGTATTGACAGTGCCTTTCCAGATGTGTAAGCTGCCCACACCATAGGCACTAATGCAATCCCATACCATCAGAGATGCAGGTTCACAAGCTGGATGGTCCCTCTTCTCTTTAGTCCACGGGACAAGACATCTTTGGTTTCTGAAAAAATCATAACAATTTTTAATTATCTGACCACAGAACAGTTTTCCATTTAGCCTCAGTCATTTTAAATGAGCTTTGACCCAGAGAAGACAGCAGCATTTATGGATCATATTCACACATGGCTTTTTTTGCATCATACAGCTTTAACTTGCATTTATCAATGGCACTACTATGTTGACACACAATGATTCCTGAAAGTGTTCCAGGGCTCATGTAGTGCTTTACAGTCCAGAACCATGCCTGTTTTTGATGCAGTGTCCCAACTTTTTTGGAATTGAGATTGTACATGAAAAGGGCTCAATTTATAATTTAGTTAACAGTTAATCTACTCTATTAAAGATAGCCAAAGTGGTGCCAGCTGAGTCTTTTGTATAGAATATTTCAAGATAAAGACATTACACAAATTTATTTATTTATGTATTTTTCTTTTTACACAACACCTAAAACACAACATGTAAATAAGTTCATTCCCTTCAGTAAAATAAAGTCATTTCAGGGAATGTGAAATCTATTTTTAAAAATGTCACAGATGGGGGATACCACAAAGAAAGTTGAACATATCCAGCCATCCTTTGAGTATTTAGGCATTTCAGAGTTTTTCCATAAACATTTATCTAGGTGCAGATCCATAATGTTCACAGAGTAAATTCCCAGGTAATGGAAAATAAAAATGGTAAAACCAAAACAATTTTAAGCCTTACCTCTGGGCATGACCTGGTGCTGATCAGTTGCAAAGTTACCATGGATATTCAGCCAGTTCAAAAAGGAGCCAGCTTTGTAAAAGCAAAAAAGACCCGAATTTTCCCCTAATCTCACTATATGGTACCCCCAGAGAGCATTGTTTAACATGCAACAGTTTGTTTGACCTTTGAGGCCACCATACATTTGGCATGCCTCATTTACACATAAAGTAACGCTGTCCTAAGCCTGTTTATGAAAGGTGTCAATGTGTTTTGCAGACATGCATAGGGTGTCCAATATTGTTCCATGACTGGCTAAAATTGTGTAACTTCTATTTCTTAGCAGGACTTTGCATTGGATGGCATCAGTAAATGTGCAACTGTGTTTGGCTGTAAAATAGATAGTAATTGATTTGGATACCTTGTTACTGTTAACTCTGTCAAGGCCTTGAGCATAATTCATCTTTCTATGTATGAGTGCGACCTCACAAAGAGCTTTCTCCTTGAATAATGCATACTTATGATTCAACTTGCTGGCCCAAGGGACCAAATTACATACTGTGCTCATGTTGTAGCATTCACATCTCATTGAGGTGAAGCTCTGAGCTGATTCATTAAATCCTATACAGATGTATAGATAGAGTTATAGTATGGTAGAAAAAAGGGGTAGTTATTTAATGGACAGTTTTAATACGGTGGTCATTCAGATTTTTTTCCTGTGTCCTTGCATTAAATTTGCAGAGTGCATCTGCATCTGTTTGGTCACACTTAACTATTGAATTCAGGTGTTCAATCAGACCCGTTACCACAAGTGTATAAAATCACACACCTAGACGTGCAGTCTCCATTTGCAAACATTTATAAGTAGTGTAATCACAAAAATTGTGAGTTACTGCTGCTGCATGAAAGCCTCTCATCATAAAGTCCACTGAACATTAGGAGAACGTTACCTGCCTGACTGCAGGTAATGTGACGAACTTCGTGAGTTAGTTCAGGTCAATAATCTTGAGCCCAATGATTCACACCTGACATGCGTCTTAATCAGATCAAATGACTCACATCCTCCTTATTCAGTGGTCTTTTTAAGCTGCAAGATTTCCGCTCTCTTCCTCTGCTCTGCATTTGCCTGCTGCCCTGGATCAGCACCGACTCCACCCCAGCATCCACCGGTTGCTCCGACTGGGGGTTTGAGATGTTATCTCATTACTCCTAAATTCTGCATGTAAGATAAATATGCAAGTAGTGATGAAGTTGGAGCCTGATGCTAAACTATGCTATGCTGCCAGAATAAATGCTTGAACAAATTACAAACATGAGACGACTGACTGAAACGACTGAAAACATGAAAGTGGAACATTTAGTTTATGTCTTCTTCAGGATGATAACCCACTGTTTCACACTCCTGTAGCCCGTGGTAATTCTACTTTTGATATTTCTATCATTTTAGATAATAATCAAATCTGCAATGGAGAAAATATAAAGGGATTTGTTTTACTTCTGGAACCACTGTTGACCTCTATAGTTTCAGTTTGTGCTAGTGCTTCACACTTTGTTTTCATGCTATCATTAACCTCCACCAATCAGAGGCATCACTGTAACACAAAAGGATTATGGGTAGTGTTGTTATTTTCTCCAAGATTGCTAAATAAATGTGTTTTACTCAGAATGAGCCTGGTGAATTTGCATCTTTCACAAGAATATAAAACGTCTTATTAAACTCAGGTAGCTTGTGGGAAGTCTACCTGGAGTGCTTTTGATATTATGGTCTGACCTAGGATTTAACTTAAACACAGAGTAAAGCAAACATTTGAATTACATACATCTGAGAGCTTATAAACATTGTTTTTGCTTCTTTTATTGAAGGGTCTGTATTTAAAACCAAATGGAGACAGATTAAGAGAGCTTTGAAATGCAGCACTGATTTCCCTCTTATTTACTCCTTGACGGCCTCTTTTCATCCATTTTTATTATTTATTTGACTTCTTTACAGATTTAATGAAAGAGTGATTCAGTCCCTGCTGATTTTCAAGCTCACCCCTAATAATTCGTAATACACTAATTACCATTCCAGTTATTGCTCTCCATTTTGCCGCTGTGTATACTTAAGTGAAACAAGTAATTATAACGAGGACCTGACCTCATCAGAAAAGGAGTAACAAATCCTCGACAGCATCAGCAGAGGACTGATAGTAATTACCACTCAAGTGTCTCCATGTAGCCTAACCTCCTCCGAGCTGAACATGTGATGTTTCCCCAGGATACTCTTTTAATAATTCCACTCTAGATTATTTTTCAAAACACTCCCGACCTCATGTGACCTTATTTCTATGATAATAGCATGCTGAATAACTCGGCCAGATGAGGTTTTTCACTAATTATGGACTGAGAGGACTTTAATTTGCATAGTGGGTGTCAACAGTGCTGCCAAAGAGCAAAAGTTACATAAGCTTTTCTTGTTCAGTAGAAGCATCGGTGAGACGTCAAACAGTGAGATTTCAAACATGAAAGTGGAACAATTAATAAGAACCAATGTTTTGATGTTGCAAACTTGCCAACACAGTTATCCTTTCAACCTACAAGCAACTTTGAAGTGGGCCTCCATGATTTTAGATTGAATATAAATGACCTGTGTATCTTTTAGAACTGAGATCAAGACTTTCTTTGAAAATCATTCAGTCATCTTTCAGCTTTTTATGTCATTTTGGCTTTATACAGCAAAATTAAGGCTGCAAGCATCATTGAATAAGCCCTCGCACCACCCCAAAGTTTAGCTCAGGTTCCTCCCATTTCTCTGATTTGTTGCTGAGATGTTTCTACACCTTGACTGAAGTCCACCTGTCGTGAATCAAGTTGATTGGACATGATTTGGAAAGGCACACACCTCTCCATAGAAGGTATCACAGCTGACAATGATTCTGAAATGAAAGGTTTAACATGGCCAGGACTCTTCCAAGAGCTGGGCGCCCGGACAAACTGAGCAATCGTTGGAGAAGGGCTTTAGTAAGAGAGGACCGAGACCCTGATGGTCACTCCAACTGAGCTCCAGAGATTCTGTGGGGAGATGGGACAATGTTCCAGGACTGCAGCCCTCCTCTGGCCTTGGAGTTTTGCAAACTCCAAGCAGGCTTTTCATGTGTTTTGCACTGAGGAGAGGCTTCTGTTTAACCACTCCACCATAAAGCCTGCATCAGCGGAGGGCTGCAGTGATGGTTGTCCTTCTGGAACTTGTCTCATCTCCACACAGGTTCCCTGAAGCTCAGTCAGAGTGACCATTGGGATCTTGGTCGCCTCTCTTACTAAGGCCTTTTTCCCCTGATTGCTCATTTTGACCAGGCTACCGGCTCTTGGAAGAGTCCTGGTTGTGCCAAACTTCTTCCATTTGAGAATTATGGAGGCCACCATGCTCTTTGGAAGCTTCAGTGTCCACCACACTCACCCCTGAACACAAGATCAAAACAGAGTAAAAACACACTGTTACATGTGTCTACACCACTTCCCTTTAAATTATGTGATAATTTCAGGGGAAAGATTTTGGTTGCTCTTCGTATGAAGGGGGCAAAGTGATGGTATGTACCGTTATTGTCATATTCAGCTCATTGTGAGGGGCTTGTTCATGTCACAGTATCCACTTTAAAATAAAATCTCAGCCAGAATACATTATATATTTTCAAATTAAGTAGGTCTTGAACTATCATAGATTCCTGAAATTATTAAATTATTGATCAGTTAAGTAAATTTACTGACTAATGCAGAAAAAAAATATTTTAAATGCTTCATAAAAAAGCTGCTATTCTTCTATTTTTTTCCTCCATTTCATCTCATGAGTGAGTAAAGAACTATTTAGCAATCAGAGCAGCAGTTTTTATAATCTCATGAACACACAATGTACAAGGAATCAAACATGAAAATATATATCAATGCAGCTGTGATATTATTATGATAGAAAACTACTCAAAGGATGCAGTTTACTCAACTACTAAAAATAAGAGTACTCAAACTTGATATTCTGAAAATACTGGTGCAACGTCAGAATTCAGGGCTTTTACCTACGATGCAGTAAGAGGACTCCCTTTATTCCTCAGACCGTAGAAGAGTGACAGAGTTAATCTCAAACTGTTTTTTTTTTCTTTGTGAAGTGGATCAACAGTCTAGTAATGCTTATTAGCCTGTATTACTAGACTCTAAAGAGCTCAGTCAACCACTGCTTTCCTCTCTTCATGCTCACCATGCACCTCAGCTCCCCTGCCTCACCTGCTCTGTGCCACTTCTGTCCTCCTCCTACACACAAAGCTGTGTGAAGCATCAGACTGTCTGCTGTAGGAGCTGTAGACTGTGCAGTCTCTTCAACTTTGGCAGCATCTTGTTTAGCTGTTTTTTTTAACTTGATCTTTATTTACAAATTGATCATTTTAACACTTACGATTCCCTCTCCTCTGGAGCAGGGTGGGAAGGGGAGAGGCATAAACCAAAACTTTAGAAAATGTGATTGGCCCGTTAACTGTCATCATAAAGAAAACATCCAATGAGCGGCTGCTCCTGCTCTATGGGCCAGTGCCAAGCGGCAACCTCCGGTCCTGAAAAATGAAGCCAATGTGGAAGTGCAAAAACATTGCAATACAGCAAGTGTCTGCTTGAGGCTGGCTGCAGGAACACCGGAAGACCCAGCTGAACACCTGTTAAAAAGTTGTTTTTTACACTAGAAATAAACTGTTTTACAGCCTGGTTCAAAAAAACACACGTGTCTCATTAGCTAATGTCTTCATGTGTTCTCACTGTACAGGGGGTGAATTTTTTTGTACCACAATGGTTTAGATTATATTGAGGAAAAACCTCACTGCGGACTGATTGCATGTCTAATTTGACTGACAGATAGCTTGACAGCAGAAGCTACATTTCTGTCAACCTGAATGCTAGCTAACTAGCTGACAGGAAGTTGACCTTAGTGGGCCGCCATTAGGTTGATCCAAAGCTCAGTTGAGACTGCAGTTTCAATATGGAGCCCACCGTGGATATGGCTTCAAAAGCAGTTTGAGTCCGCCTATTGTAAGCAGACGGTTGACGTCACACAGGGTTTGTCCAATTCTTTCTACAGTCTATGGCCAGTTCTTAGCGAAAAAAAAAAATAATTATTATTATACCTGTCCCTAAGTGTCTCTACCCACCTGGACAATGCCTGGTATGCCTGATTGCCAGTCCAGCCTTGGCCACATGAGGGGGTCAACATGCCAACTGGCATCTTAGTCTATGTACTAACTATTTGTTATAGTCTTAACATTGCCTGTTTGCTGTTGTATATAGAAATGTGATCTGAGTAGACTGCAAAACTGAATTAAAGTTGTCTGAGTCGGGAGCTAAATCAGTTTTCTACTCAATAAAAATTGGCCTGCATATGTTATTCTTCAGTATCATACCATACTATATGGTACTGCATTATCTTCTAAAGTACATCTGACCATTAAATCAAGCAGAAAGAAAAAAATATCCTTTAAGGTGGGTCTTAGTGCTCAGAAAACTGTAGCAACAACAGTGATATTGGAAAAACAACAGCGGTGTAAAGTGCCATACAAACCAAATACTCCAACTCCTCAAATCTGTTGTCCTTCAACCGCCCCAGTCGTTTGATTGGCCGTTGAGTCTAGTGTGGTCTTCAGGTTAAAGTCATGTTGCATATCTGTTCACTTCTGCAGGACATGAAGACAGAGGAGAGCAGCTCCAAAGAGTTGAACAGCCTTTTCTGACTCTCACAGCTGCCAGCACTCCGGGAACTCCCTAGAAAAACACGACAGACAATATCTATGAAAAATATCAACATCTGATCCGTGAGTGACTAGAAGTTGAAGATGAGTTGTTGAAAAGTTTGTAAGACTCAGAAACCTGATGGTTCACTTTGTGATTTGTTTTTCTTTGAAACATTTTCTTGGTTCACAAACACTCAAGAAGGATGAAAAACAGCCAGGTCTGCAAAAATGAAGGGTCAAAGAGAAAACAACCTCCCGGTCATGTCTGTGTGCCCCCCAGAGTGTGCAGCAGTGTTTATTTCGTCGACTAAAACTGTGTGTAACGATGTTCGTTGACAGCCTTTTTTTCCATGACGAAAACTAGACAAAGACTAACAAAAATAGATCTGGGATGACTAAAACTGACAAAAACTAAGTTTAGTTTTTGACAGTCGCCAACTTTCTGCTGACTCCATAGCTGAAAAGTTCTGAACTTCCACTGGCATTAATGTAAGGACAAAAACTGTGCAGAGGGAGCTTCATGGGATGGGTTTTTATTGTAGAGCTGCTGCATGTAAGCTTCACAACACCAAGTCTAATGCCAAGTGCTGGACAGAGTGGTTAATGAACACTGTGGAGTGTGGAGCAGTGGAAACATGCTCTTCTGAATAACGAATCACACCTCTCTGTTTGGCAGTCAGATGTGTGAGTCTGGCTTTGGCAGATGCCAGGAGGACATTACCTGCCTGACTGCATTAGGCCAGTTGGGAAGTTTGGTGGAGAAGGAGGAATATATAGGACTGTTTTTCACACTTTGGGCTAGGCCCCCTTATCTCCAGTTAAGGCCAGTCTTAATGCAGCATACTAAGACATTTTGGACAATGCTATGCTTCCAAATTTGTGGCAACAGTTTGGGGAGGGCCCTTTTCTATTTCAGCTTGATTGTTCCCCAGTGCACAAAGCAAGGACTACAAAGACATGGATTGACGAGTGTGGTGTTGAAGAACTTCACAGGCCCATACAGAGCCCGGACCTCAACCCCATCAAGCACCTTTTGGATGAAGTGAATGGAGATTAGGAGCCAGGCCTTCACGTCCAACATCAGTGCCTGACCTCATAAATGCTCTATAGAATGAATTAGTACAGAAATGCTCCAAAATCTTGTGGAAAGCCTCCAAAGAAGAGTGGAGGCTGTTATAGCTGCAAAAGGGAGGCCAACTCCATATTAAAGTACATGCATTTGAATACAATGTCATTACAGAGTCTGTTGGTGTAATGGTTCGGCTGCCAAATACTTTGTGCCTGTAGTGTTCATTTGAGAATACAGCCAAGGATTCCAGTTAAGGAAATAAATAAATGAATGTTTACAGCCTACCTCTGTTTGATGGTGAGCATGCAGAAGATGCTAAATTGTCTTCCCCATTTGTGGGACTTACCTGCTAGTTGCATAACTAACTGAGCCAAAGGGGAAAGTATGGAGGTTTTAATATTCAATAAGGATGCCCTTGTGTGCCTTAAATCCTACTGGCACATTTCATACAGTGCACTGTGTATGTTCTATGTGTTCGGTCATACAAAGAAAGGAGAGTCATTTAAGGAGCCAGCCAGAGTTTGGTCTATTAAAACTAATATACAAACATGTACACCTACAGGTGCACCTGGCTCTGAAAGGGAATTAGAGCTGACACTGATTCATGCTAGACCCAAAGCACACCCATGTATAATCAAGAAACTTAACTCATCCTTTATGCAATCTGTGCCTGGTTTTCACCACTTTACTCTGTCAAAACAGGGCCTATTGAGTCATTATAATGTTAAGTTTTATTCTAGGTTTGTGCATTTCACTTGGAGCTTCATTTACAGCTCATATTTCTTTGTAACCCTGCAGTCTCACAAGTATCATTTTCATTTCTGTTGCTCTTTTCTGAGTGTGCAGTAAGAGGAGACCGATTAGGCGCTGGGATGAGGAGAGGGTCACCTTCAGAGCCTGTCTAATCCTTTAGTTCATCGGCCCCAAATTTAATTCACTTTAAATTAAAGATAAGGAAAAGTTTCACCCAATTAACTCCAAAGCCATGGATAATGGCTGAAGAAGTCAGAGCATCATTGATGAATTTGGTTTAGGTTTAAGGTCTGCATGCTTCCTCTGGTAGGAAACTCCACTGATGATGACAGACAAATAGGTCTGCTTTAGTTACACTTACCAGCCTTTCATGTGTTCATTATCCACTCTTTCTGATTTTTTTTTCTATCTGTTTATCTAAATACATTTCATCTTTAATGTCTTTTTGCCATCTTGAGAGGGTCTTATGGTTAAAAATGTCATGTTTTTCACTCTGATAAAGGACTTTGAATTGCTCTGTGTATGAATCATGCTTGCCTTGCCTTTCAGTATCATTCTCAATATTTCCTATATTTTAGAACAGCACTGTTGGATTTTTTTCTAAAGTTTTAATGTAAAAGCATCTTATTAGATGTGTTTGTGTCCAAGACATTAATTTTAATCATTTTTGTTGCCCTTTTGTTGGAAAAAATCTCTTGTTTTGTCCTTAAACTCTGCATGCTTTGTTATCAGATGACGCTTGGCGGGCTCCGCGGCTTCATTTGCAAACACAGACACACAGCAAATTTTGATTTTCCGTTGCTGTTCTCAATGAAACCAAACTCCAGATAGCTGTTTTCATATTTTCAGTTTAGCTGGTTTGGGTCTAGAATCACTTGATGAAGTAGATGCGCTTAGATATTTATCCATTGTTTCTAGCTGGACCTGCACACCAAATGTGTCCTGAGTAAAGTGACTGGAAGGTGAGCAGTGATACATTTAGGTATGTCACAATCATGTCTGAGTTTTTATTGGCCCAAAGCTGACTTATGTGGGAGTCATTGGTTTGGTATGGTTGTTTTATGGCGCTGTGGTCCCTATATGTGTATATCTGCTTTTTAATGACATGGCGTTACTTTAATAATTTATTTTGAATTATTTCGGGGACCCCCAAACTGTGGCTCACGGACCCCAGGGGACCCCGGACCCCAGTTTGAGAACCACTGCTAGACAGTATCATCGGTTCCATTCAAAGGGGACCGACTATTTTGTTATTTAAACAATATAGTAAAAAGATACTTATGCACTGATATGTCCCTTTATTTTTCAAAGTTAAAACAAATCTACTGTTAAAGGCAAAACTTCTGTTCTTGTACTTTTTTTGACTACTTCAAAATCCATCAGACAGTATCAGGTCTAGATATCGCCTCTGGGAGCGTCATCCAATTTTTCAAGGCTTTGGGTGTAGCCAGAGGCTTTTCGGTTAAGCAATGATAGATATTTTGGCCAAAGATTCTTCTTTTTGTGGTCTGGGCACTGTTAACAGGCAGACTGCCAAAATGAGAGCTGAACTGGAGAGATGACTGTTTTTTATGTCCCCTTGTATCTGTCTCTAATATGTCTAAGGATGTTATACTGCTGAAATGCTCTGAGATAAAAAACCCAATTAGACTGTCATTCCTAGTAACAAAGTCTTTCTGTTAGTGTGCTTTTGCATTTACACAGTGCCTTCATTACAGCATAACATAAGTGATCCAAATGTGGTTTTACATTGTGTTAGGTTTTGGGGAAGCAGGACACACAGTGTGAGCTTCACAAACATAAACTCGCACCTTGTTTCCAATTGAGTATGTTATTAGTGCTCATACATCCAAAAAAATAGGTACGATATCTTTTTAAGTCTATGCACTTGAGTGCATTTCTTTATGTTTAGATGGAAACCTGAAATAAACTGTCTAAATTTGCCCATGTGTTGCCATTCAGTTGTCAGGAATGTGCATTGAGGCAAACATTGGACTAACATTATGTGGCATTAAAAAGTGAAAATGTTGGCCTTTAAGGAATGTAAAATGTTTGCGAAATAGTTCATCAAAATGGGAAATAGTTGAACAAGTTTTATGCCTTAACTCCACTATCCTGTTAACCAACTCAGGACAGATCCACTGAGATTTTTTTTTCTTTTGCAAAGAATTCACTGAGCATTTTGCTCTTATCATGTGCAGGTGCAAATATGCCCAGAAACTTTGCATAGAAATATTTACCTTTCTATGTTTCTACAATTTGGTCTTCATACACTTTGTGGTATTTACATGTGACCTCAGGGTGCAGAGTCAATTTTGAAATTGACTTGGGGGCCACATTGAGTGAGATGGACAGCTGAGTTCATATATGTGCGCGTGGAGCTGCTGAGATTTGTTACTTAAGTATGATTGGTCCCCAAAGTCACGTGACCTGGACAAGCAGTGAAGATAACACAGTCTGGAGGAGAGAGACAGGAAACACTCAAGGAGAAGTGGTGGCAAGACATATTTTAAAGTACTTATTAGGTATCGATACTTTGTTGGAGTGATCCATACCAAAAGAGTACTTTGTAAGTATCGGTTATTAGTATCAGCACTCTCGCCACTAGTGTGTGGCATACCAGTGGCTGTCCGCTAATAATACAACACCACAATGACAGAGTGAAACAGAAAAAAATACCAAAAAAATACTACAATTTTTAGACCAAGAACTCATTGTTTAGGAGACAAACAGTGAAAAGCACAACTATTGGCACACAATGACCCAACAGCTCTACCTCCACTGGTAAATAAATCACATGAAACACATGACACATGATTATCACACAAACTTACATGTCTGGAAATCAGCCATGGCTGAGACAATTACACTTTAAGGGTTAAGCAATATTTAACACTGAAATATCAACACTCCAGTTTTTGCTAAGTACAAGTAGGCCTGAGGCAGGGGAAGAAGCAGCAGATAACCCCAGAGCAGACCAGGCATCATTGACGACACACTGACATTTATTAAGTCAGAAGTAAGACAAAGGATGAGCTGGGGTGGAGGACGGTTGGAAAAGCAGTTGGCAGACGAAGCAGCTAAAATATGCATGGTTGCATGAGTGCATTTAGCCAGCAGGAACCTTAGCCTGACTCAGCTGACAGTCAGCTGATGAGGGCTTGTGTGAGCTCAGCTGATGCCAATGAAATGGCAGGGCATAACACTGTGGCCTGCCTGAACTGTTATGTGGTCAGTTTGAGGCAGCATTTAGTGTGTCAGTCAATTTGTGAATTAGTGCTGCCAAATACTTTAATTTAGTACATGTTTGTGTTTTCTTATTGGTGGTGGTTCCCTCTTCTTGTGTGCTGTGTACCCCTTTGTCTTAATGGGGGGATTTTCCTTCCTGGGTTTTCCCCCTCCCTTGTCGACCATCTCACCCCCTGGTAAACCTTAGCTTCTGGCATGATTCACTCCTGAATGAATAATGTTTTTTCTGATAGACTTTCTGTTTTGTTTAAACCTGAACCACATATCCTGCCTCATCAGGATAATGAACCTGAGTGCCTTATTGCTGGTACTGTCATTCAACTATTTCCTTGGGCGAAGGGCCCAAGGCAGCGTTTTCTGGCTGTTTAAACCCTCTGCTATCTTAAAACAAATATTAGCCGACCCAAAAACACCAAACCACACTCAAGTTGCCGGAGTGATATCTATCATTTCAATTCCAAATACACAAGTTTTGCTAAAGACAGTCCAACACAAATGACTTGTTTACATATGACAATAAAACAGCTACAATGGAATAAAATTCAAAGTGCAGCTTAGGTGAGCACATAAAGTCAGTCCACTGCTGGAGTGGCAGCAAAGGTGTTAGGAGCTGAGGATGCGGGAATGAAAAAAGTGTAGCAGAGAAGGGTAATATTTCACGGTCGTGTTTTGTCTGGTGGCAGTTATCAGCAGCTGCCAGTCTGATAATTGCTGCTTGAGGCCTGCTGCTCCTTCAAGTCTGCACTGACAGCCCAATTCAAGCCTTCAGCCACGGGAGCCGCCGCCTGCTGTTGTGTAGCTGTTGGGGTAACACTGGCTTTTGTTTGATATCATAGCATGGTTGCTTATGTCAAGTGCTTACTTGAAATAGCAATGCAAAGTCTGCCCTATTTAAAGGGCTGAGAGTTTATACTTTGAACACTTGAGCTGGTATTTAGGCTATTAAGTGCATTTGAGTTCACATTAGTTCATGTGGCTGACACAGTTTTCATTATTTTTGAGCTTTACAGGCCTGACAACTATGCGAGGCATATCATCCATATTTTGTGTAGCGTTTTCAAAATGTATAGAGGAGTGCAGCTAGCCAAAGTTCCTGTCTGGTCATTTGTAAAGTGCGAAACAAGCTGCCATACAGTGCAGGGGTGTGTGGAGAAATATTAAAGAGAAATAGATTGCAGAGGAGGGCGAGAGAAAAACGACAGGAATTTTCTTTGATTTAAGAGCCGGCGTTGCTCTTGGAAGAGTTGTGGCTGTGTTGTGTACAATCAACACGCTCTGTCACTTAGCCACCAGATAACTGATGTTCCACTCCCCTCATAACCAGAAGCTATCAGTCTGGGACTTCTGCTTGTATCTTTCCTGTCGTCTCTCAAGTAAATTACAGCTCAGCAGTTCCAGATAGCTTGATGTTCTTCCTCTGCCCTCCAGCTTTCTTTCTCCTCTGCCCTTCATCCCTCTCCTTTCTTTATTATTTTATTTAATCTGCAGATAGGAAGCACAATGAGGACAATAACTCACCAGAAATTTAGGAGAGGGGCTGACCTCACCAAAGTCTACTTTGTCAGCCAAAAGGTTATAACCAGTTCTTATTTTGTGAGCAGTTATTGAGCCATCTTATTAACTTAACTTTGCTAATAGATTGTCAGCTCCACATCATGCCATCACAGCTGTCACATGTGTGCTGCATGTTGGCTGAGTCTCCTCACAGTCACCACCCTGTCCTCTACCAGAAGTTTTACCTCAGTAAATGTTAATCTCCATATGAGTGATTTGATTTATTCTGTCGAAAAATCAAAACAAAAGCATTCCATATAAATGAAATCAGTATCTCCGCAGCAACTTTACTTTGAAAACTCCAGATGTAACGGGATGCACACCTTCCAAGAAGCTCAACTTATGTCTCGTCAGTCCACAGAATATTTCCAAAGTCTTGGGGATCATCAAGATGTATTTTGTAGACGAGTCTTTGTGTTCTTTTTGGCCAGCAGTGGTTTTGGCCTTGGAACTCTCTCATGGATGCCATTTTTGCTGTTTTTTGTCTCTTTCTTATTGTTTAATCATGAACATTGACCCTAACTGAGTCAAGTGAGGCCTGCAGGTCTTTAGATGTTATCCTGAGTTCTTTTGTGACCTCCTGGATGAGTCGTTGATTCACTATTAAAGGAATTTTTATTCGGCCGAACTCGGAAGGTTCACCACTGTTCCAAGTTTTTTTCTATTTGTGGACAACGGCTCTCCCCATGGTTCAGTGGAGTCTCAAAAGCCTTAGAAATGGCTTTGTAACCCTTTCCAGACTGATCTGCTCTTGAATCTCTTTAGATGGCACCATGAACTCCAGACAGGTTCTGGACAGGCCGGGCAGTAATGAGGCCTGGGTTTGGCCAGTGAAACTGAACTCAGCTTTCCAAAAAATGTGGTTGATCACAAATAATTCATGATTTAACAAGGGGGTAGGTTTGGAAAGATTTTTTGCCTTAATAAATGAAATCATCATTTAAAACCTGCATTTTGTATCTACTCTGTTTATATTTGCCTAATATTACAATTTGTTTGATGATCTGAAACATTGAAGTGTGAAGAATATGCAACAAAAAAAAAAAAGGAAAAAAAGTTTTCAGTGGGGTTCTTTGCTCTTTGCTGACATAGCTGCATCCAAGCTAATCTGCCACCATTGTTTACAGGCATGCAGTACAACCAAACCACGCTCATAGCTACTGTCTCGTTCTCCTCATATGATGCTAATTATTCCATCCATCCTCTGAATAGGAACAAACGTTTCAAATTCAAGCTTTACTACTTAACTTATGACAGACATTGAATCTGGTCAGTCCATCAGCTTTAACACATCATGAAAGAGTGACACAGAAAATCCCACTACTTCAAGGCAGATAAGCTAAGTTAAGAATCAAAGAGAACATTTAAAAGGCAATATTACAATAACAGGAATTTCTTTAACCTCAACCTTCAGAAAGAGTCCTGTCTTTAGGCGTTGAGAGTAGAGGTCAGGTGCTCAGAAATAGTTTGACATTTGGGGAAATATGCTTCTTCACTTCCAATTGAAATCACTCTCATGGAGCTGCAGCTGGCAGCTGCTTAGCTTAGCTCAAAGCTGGAAACAAGGGTAAACAGGCACTCAGGCTCTGTGCAAAATCTATTTGACAACGTATCTAAATGTAGATGTTGTGTAGACTGTGAGATGAACCAGGCATAGACTTTTATTTTTGGCACCAGCACGCCGCTTATTATGATAACAGGAGTCTCTCACAGCCACTCTTTCAGTAATAATTTACAGAAAAGCTAAAAATTTAAAGTAATTCCCATACCCGTTGGTTAACAAGCTGCACCCTTTCATTTTGAAATAATAATCATTTTAAGAATTTAAAACTGTTCAGGCATGACAAAATATAGTTTGCAGTTATTATTATTATTATTATTATTATTATTATTATTATTATTTTACAGGGATTATTATGTATTTATTTCCCTTCCTGACTTTATTTAGCCAATAGAACACTTAGTGTGAACCAGCTGGCAGTCAGCTGATGAGGGCTTGTGTGACATCAGCTGATCTCAGTTGTGAAATGGCAGTATTTTACTTTGTGGTCTGCCTTTTAACACTTTATGTAAATGTTTAGTTTCTTTCTGGGTTTTTGTACTGTATTAAATGAGGGTGATTTACTTCATGTTTGAGGAACAGACCAGCTTTAGTTTTACCTCTGCCAAGGAGGTTATGGGATCGGGTGGGTTTGTTCATTTGTTTGTTTGTTAGCAACATAACTCAAAAAGTTATGGACAGATTTTGATGAAATTTTCAGGAAATGTCAGAACTGGCATAAGGAAGAACTGATTAGATTTTGGGAGTGACCCGGATCACTGTCTGGATCCAGGAATTTTTTAAATGATTCTGTGCTATTGAGAGATAGGGCTAATGGCGGAGGTCTGCGCTGTTATCACTTTACACCAGGAGATGGCGGACATGAGTAACTTCAATCCCAGCAGCAGTTTTTGGGTGTGTTTCTATTCAAAGTTTTGGAGTTTATAGAGTTTGAAAGACGCACGCCCAGTCGAGTAGATGAGTGGGAGCATAACAGAGAGAAAGACAGCAAATTGTAGCAAGAATACTCAAAATGCTGGGAGGAATAGAGGAATATTCACCCTCTGCTATGACTTCCAGTTGTCTGTGTTTTTCAAGGATTCTTCTCTATTGGGAAATAGGGCTAATGGCGGAGGTCTGCACTCTCTGAGTGCTTTTCTAGTTTTAACGATTTTTTGGGGGGTGTTTTGCCTTTATTTGGTGGGACAGCTGAAGAAGACAGGATATGTGGAGAGAAACTTGAACTAGGATTTTAGTCTTTGTATAGGACGCCTGCACTACCACCTGAGCTAAACTGGCACCTAGACCAGGTTTGTTTTGAAGGAAAATAAGGAACTTGAGGTAGATTGAAGAATATGAAAGAAACTTAACCTGCAGCAGAGGGAACTAGTTCTTGATTGAAAAAGGAAACATTTAACAGGTAGATGTTTTGCTGATCAGAGGCGCTGTAAAGAATCGATTCAGGTTAGAATCGCAAGCAGTAATTTTAAAGATTCTGAATTGACTTGGAATTTCAAAAAAATTGATATTTTCCAACATACTTTCTCACTCCCTTTGTGCATTTTCAACATCAGACACACTGCTGGTATTTCCCTCAGTGTACCATCTCAGCTGTAGGAGCATGTGTAGCTTTATGCTGCACTAGCATTAGCAGCACTAGCTCTTAGTGTTGGCAAGGTTTACATTATTGTGTCTTACATACTGGAGAACTGCCTGCACTGTTTAAGGAACTGTAATTTACTCAGCCTGACCCGTTTAACAAAAGAAAACTTACTCCTAATCCCAGGGAGGAGGCAGCCTGACCCAGCATGTTCGCTAAGTGTGCTAAACTAAAGTAGCTTCTCCAGGAAAGGTCCATGTCTGAGTTCACATCAAAGAGATACGATAAACGACTGGTGGTACGGTTTAATTAGTGACCATGGTAACTGATGACTACACGTCAAATGCAATTGAGTAAAATCATATTTTCAAAGTATATATTAAACACAACAGAAAAAGTCCAGTGTTTTAACAGCGTTGTTACTATGACAAACAACGGCACATTCAGTTAAATAATCACCAGTTAACACGGTCACTAGTCAAACCATAACACCCACTTTCCTACAGGATTATCAACTGTGAGGACCTTACATTTATTGCATATTTCCACTGATGAGTTTCATTTCTGGCTTAAGTCTGGAGCATATTTTAGTGAGCTTTTAAAAAACAATTTAAAAATCTGTAGTGCACAATATTGGCAATAGCCTATATATATATATATATATATATATATATATATATATATATATATATAAAATGGCTGAACCAAAGTCTGCCTAAAGGGACAATAAAGCATGTAACTGAAAAAATGAAATTGCTGAATAAAGCAATTTTAAAACAGCTGTGAAATTATGCAGCATCCGTATTTGTGGCTTTTACATGTGTTAAATTATGGCCTTGAATGAGTAAACTCCATGGGAACCCCCTTGTCAACATTTCTCTGTTTCAGTCCAGCCTCCTCTGCCTTTAGAACAAGAGGTGTTAGCTAGAGGTGATAAAACCGCACCATCCTGCTTTCATTAGCAACAGCGCGGCCAGAAATAGAAGGCTCAACTGGAATTAATTACACCAAATGTCACATGGCTGAAGATTAGGAAGAAGACAACTCATCTCGCAGGGTATAACGAGAAAATCTTAATAATTAGTCCCACAGGAAATGATCTGTCAAAATAACCAAGCAGGGAACATACAGTGCTTTGAGCTTTAAATTTAACTACATATATGGCTGTATAAATATAAAAAGTGGAGGGAATTGAAGAGATTTTTAAAAATCTATACTATGTATAACTTTTCTGTATAGCAGCTGTCATTTCATTTGTTTGGATTTAGATTCAAGGCATAGAACAAACCACAGCTCAGTGCTCTCATAAATTACACTGGATCAAAAGTTCTCCCGAGGAATTCACACTTGAATACGCTCTTACTTCATTAACAGGTCTGCTGCTATTACTCTGACCAGCTTTAAAGGAAAGTGCACACTTCTTTTACATATTTTTGTTGATTAATTGATTCCAGTTTGTGCATGTTTAATCACAGGAATCATATTTTCATCTTTGCAATAAATTTCCACACTCATGAGTCAGCTGTCCTTTTTTAAGTTTGGATTTTTATGTCTAAGATGATGAGTTAAAGGTCACATATAGCTCTAATTATCCGTGGAGTGGTATGGTTACTCCGGCATGAACCCTCACTCTGACAGTCAGAGGGTCTAGATGACTAATGTATAAAGGATCTCAGTGTCTAAAAGTCTGATTTGATGGCGATCAAAGTTGGTTTTGACTGAAAGTAGGGACATGAAAAAAATCTAAATGTCAGTTAATTAAAATGACGAACACTCGAGATAAACTGGAGCAGCTTGCAGTCTGGCAGACATATTGTTATTGTTGTGGTGATGCAGCTTGCCTGGTTGCAATTGCAGTTTGCCGTGGTGCACCCTGGTGTTCAAAGAGCCAATTTACGCACAGTCTCAGACACTTCCAGAGATAGATACTGAGTCTGAAGTACCACAGCAGTATATTACAATCATTGTGTTGTGCCTCCATTTGTATTTCGGAGTGACTTTACAGCTACTATGTGGAGTGGGATTTAAAGTACAGACCTATGAGATCAACTAAGAAAACCCAACGATCAGAGAGGAAACTGGATGTTACTATTTAGTTGTTTTTAATGCTTTCACTGAGTTGGTTACCACTGAAGGGACTTGCAGCACAAAATAAAATAAGCCTTACATTACAGTGCTGTTTGTAGTACACTGTATTGACAAAAGTATTTGGTCACACCTGTTTATTATTGAATTAAGGTGTATAGAATCAAGCTTTTAGCCATGCAGTCTCCATTTGCGTGATGTAAAATGGTTGTTCTGAAGAGCTCACTGACCTAAAACGTGATACTGTGATGGATGCCACATTTGTAATAAGACAGTCAACTGGCCTTCTCATTCAACATCATCCACACAGCCCTGACATCAACCCCTTATTTTCCATGAGAGGGGAGGGCCAAGTGGAACACATTGCTCCCTCTCTAGTCTATCAGAGTATTTCCACAGCTGGTGCTCCAGTCCAGTGGCGGCGCATGCCTTGAGCGCCACTTTTGCTTCCACTTTGTTCGAGATACGCTGCAAGCATATTTTCAGTGCCAGCTGCTTCCAAACTGCATCAATGCCCGTCGATCAGAAAGCTCCAAATAGGAAGTCACAAGCGTAGAATATCTGGTTCTTTCAAAATACAACACAATGCATGGACTCCCTGTCGCAAATCATCACAATATTAACATTACATCTCATCCTGCAGCAAGAGCAAAGGGTCACCAAGAGGTCAATGGATCACAGAGCTATAATGGCGCCATTGATGAAGAACAGTTAACTTTTGAGGACATTAAGTCAAAGAATTTTACATAAACTATAGATCCTTTAAGCAAACATTAACCTTTGGACTCCCTAATGTACTCATCCATTGAAGGAAGCAAAAATATCATGAACTTATACCGAAAAGGATGATAAATTAATCCAAAAAGGTAAAATAGTCTGCTGTTGACATAGCATTCCTGTATGAACTCACAGTTCGTGCTCTCTGCCCACTGATCAGGGCTGCATGCCGCGGCGCAGCGCTCTAGACACATTCCGGTGGGTGAAGTCACTTGTCTTCGGTCGGAGCAAACCCATGGCGCTTCAGTGCATGGCGCAGTCGCACTATGTAAAAAATGCAGGTTACAGTGATGTGCATTAGTTTTAGGCATGTGGGCCTCTAAGGATTTATGACTTGGCCTGATGTGCCACATCCTGGGGCTTGAGAGAGTTTGGAGGGCAGCAAGAGTCAAGTTTGACACACGTTGGTCACTTGGCAGCCAAGGTCAGGTTCAATAGCATTGCTTTTATCTGTAACTTTTCACCCCTGGTTATATGCCCAGAGACCACCAGTATTTTTCGGGTCCCTGGGACATCCACAGCACCACCAGGGGCTCATGGCAACCCCAATACTCACCTGGACAGTACCCTAGGCCGTGCTTACTCGCCACATTTGTATCTGTTCAACAGATTATTTTTCCATGCCCCTGTTAATATGAAAGGACATCCAGAGAACGACCATGGTTTTGTCAATCCTCCTTCACGCCCAGTCATGCCCTCAGGCAGCTTTCTCTCCACATCTATGCCTTAATGCAGCCTTACCTTTTGGCCCAAACCTGCCTTAAAGTTATGCACAGTACTGTACCTTGTTAAGACAGTGAAGAAAAATCATGGCTTTTGAATGTCCAACAGTCCTGCACTAACATGTTAGCTTCATCTCAGTCCAAAAATACTTTTCTTCAGGGTTTTTACCATCAAAGATCTGTCTTTAGCTTGTTTTAGTGTCGTCTTTCTGATGGAAAACATTATTTGACAAAACATTTTCAGTCCTAGTTTTAACAGAAAATAAACACTGGTAGTGAATATAAGTAAACGTATTAGTAAGAGCAAAGATTTTTTTATTTACTTGTCATTCTTCATTCTAACTTGCTACTGCTAGTATTGTCATGAGCTTTGCGTAGTTGCCAAAAGGACAAGGTCACAGAAACAAAAGCCAAAATGAGTTTCCTCTGGAGGGTGGCTGGCCTTCACCTTAGAGATATGTGGAAGAGCTGGGAGGTCCTGAGGAAGGTCAGAGTAGAGCTGCTGCTCCTCCACATTGAAAATAATCAGCTGGTTGCCTGTCTTTGGTGGTCTAGGGCCATGAGGTAGACCCTGAGCATGCTAGAGGGATTATATATCCTATTTAGCCAGGAGATGCCCCAGGATCAACCAGGAGGAGCTGGGGAGAGGGAAGTATAAGGAGAAGAGAGTGGTGGTGCAGTGTAAGCAGTAATAAAACAACCTGAAAAAGGTGAAGTAGAATATATGTAGAGATAAATCTACCATAATATACGGAGGCAATTTGTTCTGTTGGTCCAAGATGAACTCTTCATCCTGTTTATTACAGATTCAGACAGGGATCAGCAAAGAGATGAAAGCACAGACTGACTAAAGAAAGAGACTGTAAAAGAGCACGGCTGCATGAGTCATCCTTGGTTGGATACAACTCCAGATCTTCCTCTCTATTTCCTGCAGTGAGTTTATTCTGCCATGAAATACATTGCAAGTCAGGAGTGCAGTCCATGGAGGTCACACTGGACATATTTCTAAAACCATGCTCTTATAATGGAACATTTATGGATTGCCTACTAAGCAATATCTTGCTCCTGGCGTATAATTATGAAGCATAACAAGAGAATAGTTATAACTGCAGCATTCTTAGTGAAAATGAGATTATTGAGTACCAAAATTGTTAGCTACAGGCTACACTGGATGAATAGTACAAGAAAGTTTTAAAAGTTTTACAGGCATCATATGAGAGTTATTTTTCTTACTGTATTTATGAGATACAACATCTCTGCCAGAGACATGACTCTGCTGAAACTTGCTAGAGTTGACTTTTTACTCATGTTTGGCCTTGTAAAATGAAGGCATACATTTACATAATCCTTATGTTTATGCCTTGGATTGTTTTAAAAAGACAGTTGCAGTTTGTATCTTCTGACTGGATTTTTTTGCTCCCCATGCAACCCCTTCACAAGGTGAATAATACATCAGCTCATTTTTTAAGGGAAAAAGACATCCAAACCTACCTGGCCCTACTTGAAAAGGTCATTGTCCCACCCTTGTTGAATCATGAATTATTTGTGATTAACCACAGATTTTTAGAAAGCTGAGTTCAGTTTTGCTGGCCAAACCCAGGCCTGATTATTGCTAGACCTGTTGAATCAAGAGTCCCTTAAATAGAACCGACAAAGTGAAGTAGACTCAAAGACCTCAAAAAGCAACACATCATGACGCCATCTACAAAAATTAAAGAACAGATGAGAAACAAAGTCATTGACATCTGTCAGTCTAGAAATGGTTACAATGTAATTTCTAAGGCTAATGGACACCAGTGAACCATGCTGAGAGCCATTATCCACAAATGGAGAAAACTTGGAACAGTAGTGAACCTTCCCAGGAGCGGCCACATCAAAATGACTCCAAGAGTGCATCGACGACTCATCCAGGAGGTCACAGAAGAGCCCAGAACCACATCTAAAGACTTTCAGGCCTTACTCGACTCAGTTAAGGTCAGAGTTCATGATTCAACTATAAGAAAGAGACTGGGCAAAAATGGCATCCATGGTAGATTTCCAAGGCCAAAACCATTGCTGACCTAAAGGACACAAAAGCTCGTCTCACATTTGTCAAAAACATCTTGATGATCCTCAAGACTTTTGGGAGAATATTCCGTGGACTGACCAGACAAAAGTTGAACTTTTTGGAAGGTGTGCATCCCGTAACATGTGGTGTTAACCTAACACAGCATTACATTAAAGAACATCACACCAACAGTCAAACATGGTGGTGGTAGTGTGATGGTCTGGGACTACTTCAGGACCTGGACCACTTGTTGTAACTGATGGAACCATGAATTCTGCTCTCTACCAGAAAATCCTGAAGGAGAATGTCCAGCAATCAGTTCATGACCTCGAGCTCAAGCACACTTGGAATACAGCAGGACAATTATCAAAAACAAACCAGCAAGTCCACCTCTGAATGGCTTAAAAAAACACAAGAAGGATTTGGATGGCCCAGTCCAAATCCAGACTTAAACCAACTGAGATGCTGTTGCATGACCGTAAACAGACGACAAAATTCATAGACAGAACTTTATGTATGAATTGGGGGCATTTTGCAGAAATTGTCTTTTCTCTTTTCCTCATCCAAACAAATGCATGAGCCATAGCCAGATCAAAATCTTTATATCAAAGGAAAAACTAGCAGACCTTTTAAAGCTCCTGCAGGAGTTTTTATGTGCTTATGAAACAAACTCAAATCAATAATGATGCCTCTTTATGACCTGCAAAAGCGAGCTGAACCATTACTAACAAGATGGAGCAATTCTATACTTATTTTTAATGCCTGTTACTGCTGCCGCAGGGTCAGTGTCAGATGATGTAATTAATAGCTCTCTGCCAAAACTCTTTGTTTACATATTCAGCTGCAACCTTCAACAGTAACTGATACATTTGACTGTTTAAACCATGAGATCCATGACTTACATAAGTACAAAACAGGATCAGAGAGGAGGTGAAGGGTGAGATGGTCCCACTCGGCAGTTCTCATCTGTTGGATTGGGACCCAAAAGTGGGTACCAGTACCATTCGGTCACAAATTTATGCTACAGGAAAAATAGGAGGCTAGAGTCCATGATGTGTAAGCATACATCCATAGTCATTCAGCAAATTATGCTTATTTTCTCAAGATTTTCACTTATCTGTCTCCTTTTTAGGACAGCAAAGCTGTTTTTCCCAATACAGCGAGGTAATTCCTCCAGAAATTCTAAAAATTTTCACATTGTTATGAGAAACTCAAAGATAAATGCATGAGTATCGTACAGGAGCTCCTGTAATAATGCATTACAAATGTGTTTTGTCTCTTCGCTTACATTTTTCCCATTTAAGGTCCAGACTCCAACATTTTTCATTAAATATAGTTATGCGGTTGAATTTTTTTCCAGTTTTGGTTGTGATTTTTCATCAGGGAGGTGGTGGGTCCTGAGGCTGGACCAGTAGAGAATCACTGTTCTTAATGACATTTCGATGCTTTGCTTTGGTGAAATAGTAATTTGAAGCAAGCACCAAAGGTATAAACCAAGTTTTTAGAGCTTGTTTATAAAGGTTTGGGACCCTGATTAAACCAGACCTAAACGGCCTATCTCAGGATAGCTGGTGTGAGGGTTTTTCTTTGTAAATAAGCTCTTTCCCACCCAGTCTCTTTTTCCACAGTCTGTCCCAACATGAGTATAGCTGGGCACTCTCATGGCAACTTGACATTGTGACTTTGTATTGTAGCTAATCTAACCATGTGGGTGTTTGATTGCAGAACAGCTGCCAGCATAATGTTCATTTGTACAACCTTGATTCCAAAAAAGTTGGGGAGTGGTGTAAAATCTGAATTAAAACAAAATGCTAGGATGTGCAAATCCCATTGGCCCATAATTTTTTTAACAATAGAACATAATCAACTAGGGATGTAACAGCAGTATCAAAATCTCACAGAACAGTAAAACCTCCGTAACAAGCCGACGGGTATGGTATTTATTGCAAAACCAAACTACAAAACAACAAATGAAGACTTGGAAAAGAAGGAACGTGTATTTATTAAACAACAATTGCACTTTACATATTACAGTATGGCAAAAAGCACTGTAGGTGTGCATTAGGCTGAAAAATAACAACTTTGGCTCCAGCGTGTTAACTTTCTAAAACCTGCGTTGTCCACCACATCAGATTCTGCTCCTCACATCTTCATAAATCTTTTTGGGGTGATGATTTACCAAGTGGTTTCTTACATTACTCAAATGTTAAAAGTGAGACATTCTACATGAAGCATATTCGCTCACTGTGAATTCGCTTGCAGCACTGCATCTAAAAAAATTGGTGACAGGGAAACAAAAGGCTGTAAAAATAAGTATTATTGCTGGAGGAGCATGTTGCAACTAAAAAGGTTAACTAGGAACACATCAGTAACATGGGTGGGTATAAAAAATAAGCATTTTAGTGAGGCTGAGTCTCTCAGGAGTAAAGATGGGCAGAGAAGCAACAGTTTGCGAAAACTGTGTCAAAAAATTGTGGAATAATTTCATGAAAAATGTCTTTAAACAGAAAACTGTGAAGGCCATCCTACCATCCTCCGTACATAACGTAATAGAAAGATTGAGAGAATCTGGAGAAATCTGTGTGTGCAAAGGAAAAAGCCTAGGGTTGATTGGGTGCTTGTGATCTTTAGGCCCACAGGTGGCACTGCATTAAAAACAGGCATGATTCTGTACTTGAAATCACTGCATGGGCTCAGAAACACTTCCAGAAATCATTGTCTGTTAGCACAGTTTGATGAAATGAAATTTAAAACTTTTTGAAAACCACGGATACTGTGTCCTGCACAGTAAAGAGGAGAGGGACCATCCTGCTTGATATCAGCACAGATGGCGAGCCTGCATTTCTCATGGTATGGGGTTGCATTAGTGCCAATGGCGTGGGCAGCTTACACATCTGGAAATGCACTATCAATGCCAAAAAGTATATAGAAGTTTTAGAGATAACGTGTCTTTCAGGGAAAGCCTTGCATTCTAAACCACATTCCACATCCATCACAACAGTATGGTTTCACAGTAGAAGAGTCTGAGACCTGAACTGGCCTGCCTGCAGTCCAGACCTTTCACCAATAGAAAACATTATAAAACTACAAAATCAGCAAAGAGGACCCAGGATTGGTGAGCAGTGAGAATCCTTCGGACAAGAATAGTACAACAGTCCTCTTCCAACCTCCAGCAGCTGTTCTCATCACTTCCCAGATGTTTACAGACTGTGGTTAAAAGAAAAGGGGATGCTATAATGGTAAATATGGCCCTGTCCCAATCTTTTTGAGATGTGTTGTGACCACTGGAAAATCTGGGGTGTAATTTTTCCAGAGTAAAAAAATGTTTTACTCAAAAACAGTAAAATTCACTCTTTTTTGAGTGTATTTATTACCAGTCACTGCCAGAGTTGTAGTAAAAACACAGAGTAAATTCTGCTGTAGTAAAACTTGAACCACACCCACTTAAGTTCCAGCTCAGCTGGCGTCACTCATGGACGGTCACAGCTGCAGCTTGTTAGCTGTCCCAGCTGCAGCTAATCCTTTGCAATCAAGACCTCCTCACCTGGTGATGAACCTTCAGACACCTGTGGACTACAGCTTCTAATCAGGTAACCTGGCTCCTCTTCAACCATTGATAGTCTAGTGATTTCAGGTGAGTTTTTGCGTTGTCTAACTCCATTTTGTCCTCTTTTTTTGCAGTGTCTCCATCTCACTGCCAGTAATTCTGCCAACCACCAGCCAGCACACCATCATTTGCACGGACGTCGTCAAATAAACTTCTTTAACCTTACTGCCTCATCTCGTGCTCTGCACTTGGGTCCTTGTCATATGTTCGTCACAATTGTTTCTGTAATATAAGAACACTATGTCTAATACATATAAGCAAAAAAATTTTCTTGTTGTCATGCCTTTCATAGGTAGAAAGGGACAATTATCTATAAAGAGGAAATGTAGCTCTTTATAACGAGGAAGATAGATCTATTTAGAGTAAGAGACAGCTCTACATTAGTGTTACTCAGTTGTAAAAGGAGGAGTAATTGTATGGTAAGGAGTGGAGAACATGTCTAAGAGGAATGAAAAACAGCTCTGAAAGGACTAAATATCACTTTATAATGAGAAAAACAGCTCTATAATGAGTATGGTCTGAATTACTCTGTATTGAGTACAATTGCTGTAGAGTTTTTTATTTTGTTCATTATGGAGTACATAATCATCATTAAGAGCTAAATAAAAACACTTTTTAGAGTAAAAACAACTCTGAAAACACTCTGCAAGCAGAGTAAAATTTACTCCAAATAGACTGGGACCAAATGTTATATTTTTCAGAGTAAAATTTTATTCAATTTGAGTAAAATTTACTCAGGTAAATTTACTGTGCATCAAATTCCAAATGAGCCAGTATTTTTCATGAAATACTAAAAGTCTCAGTTTCCACATCTGATGTGTTCTTTATGAGATGTGGAAATCGTTGTGTTCTGTTCATATTAACATCATACACAGCACTCCAACGTCAGCTGCTGCTTTTATCATGATGACTCTCACTGTAGCGTCACAATTTCACATTTCATGGGTCAGTAGATGCTCTGGATACCCAAATATAAGTGCAAAAATCCTGAAAACAAACTCAAAGTTCCTCACTAGAGCTTTGTTGTCTGTTTTGACTCTGAAAAATATTTTTATCTTGCTCCCAATGAACATTTGTCATGTAATTTGTGCTTGTTTTCACCTTGCTCTTGTTTCAGCCTTGATTTGATGCTGCCTGAACAACAAAAAAATAAAATCCTCTCTGTTCCCTCAAACCTGCACTGTGGCACAATTCATTTCCCCATCCCTGGCCTGAGTCTACATGAGTTTCTGGCTGTAGAAGCTCTTGCAGTGATGTAGCACTTGTCCTTGCTGTGAAATGATCCATCTGCAGGTATGTCTGTGTGCATCACAGGCATCCTCTCACTCATTCTCCCCTCCACTCCCCAGATGAGCAAAAGCGCCTCATTTACTCAGGCTTCAAAGACACTGCCTTTTTCTCCCATATGACTCGGCTTCCCAGGGGGGTCTGTCTTTCCCTTTGAATCCCAACCAAACAGGCTTTGATGGCATCTTTGTGTATTACATGAGTCAACCACATTCAGCTGAGAAAATATGCATGCAGCTATGATTTAAAATGGGAAGGAACTCAAACTTGGCAGCATTCAAGTCCTCATAAAAGAAAAGGGATGTTTGTGCACAATTTGCTGAGTTATGTGGAGATGAGCGTATTAAAAGACCTGTCAAACATCTCTTCATGAGAATGTTTTAATGCCTAAATGTTAAAAATGCGATCCTCTGAGCCAGAGAGGAAAAGAAGAGGATATTGATCTTTTCTGTGCTGCACTATGAATCACTTTAAATGTTTTCAAAGCCATTTCAGACGGCTATCTGCAAGTTTTATGATCTGCTAGTCCCATTCATGTTCCTTTGAAGGTTTTCATTACACAACATCAAAAACAAAGTCAGCACATTATTCTGAATAATCTTGAGCAGCTTGCACTGGAAATTTCTCGGGGAAGACTAAGAGCTTCTACCAGTACAAGCAAATATTTTCATTAACTTAGATGGGCCACTGTTGGTTAAAAATAAAGATTATACAATCCAATACATGGGATAGGGATTGCATATTATTATTATTATGTGCTTGTGCAGAAGTTTTTTCATCGATATGCAGCAGCAAGCATCACATTTGACTGATTGTCTATCCGCCAGAGAAAAGAACAGCAGGTGAAAATTCAAACAAAGACGTGCTGCTGAAACACATCAGTTTTGAACAATGAACATCAGGCAAGCACACTCCTGGGAGTTGCTGTCATCTTCTTTTCTTGTATTTTTATTGCATTAAAATGCTTTTAGATGTCTAACAGCAGGGCATCATTGATCCCAGAAAGAGATGTTTAAAAATAATCAGAATAATGTGGTGGATTTTACATCTGTTCACATCAAATATTCTGTCAGCAGAAAGGACTGTGGAAGAAGAATCTGTATGACTAAGCAGTTTATGTGAAGGCCTGATTTAAATGATTTCTGGTGAAAGGGAGCCTAATTGGTGAATATGAACTTGCCTACAAACAGTATGAAACTTTTTACAAAGAAAAACCACCTTGTAGACAGGGAAAAATAATTAATATTGAAGAAAACATGCTCTTAATGAGTCTGTTTTCCAACTGTGCCTGGTAGCACTGCTTGTCGACTTTTTTCAAACACAAAAACAGAAATTCTTTGGCCAGTCTGCAGTTGTTGGGGTTTCAGTGCTAGATTGTGGTTATTATTTAACTATTTATGATTGTAATTATTAGACAAATAAAAAACATTGTTTAGCAAGATTAATAATTCACACAGCACCACCATGAAATAGGGAACAACAACCTAAAAAGGAGCAAAATCAATCTCAGAATTAATAATTCAATATAATTATTATTGTTTAATAAATATGAGTATTTAAATAAAAAGGAGAGAAATTGTGACTGACCCTCTCAACCAGTAAACTATTGCTGTGTTTGTGCACAATAATCAGAAAAAACTTCTATTTAAATCTATAAAAGAATTTATCAAACAAAGCAGCATCAATGGTTATCAATGACACTTAATTCAACGAATGACTATGACTACTAAAGTTCAACAAACTATTTACAATTCAGAGAGAGAGAAGATAGCTGTCACTTAAAATAGCTGACTAGAACAAAGAAGGCAATATGGCCAACTCCCATGTGGCTTTATGGATTTAAAGATGGTGGACTGAGGACAGAAGATGCACAAAGAAACTAGCTTTCTGTTACAACTCAACATAGCAACTCTGCCACAGAAAAACCCAGTGGTAGGATGTTGGTTAGATGGCAATTACATTCATATTCATGTAGGTGAAGGCACTGTATTAGACATTAAAGGGGACATATTTTACCCTTTTAAGACAAGTTTATATTGGTCTCAGAAGTCCCCAAAACATGCCTGTGAAGTCTGTTGTTAAAAAAAAATTTACTCAAGTTTTGGATTTTTGTATGTCTAAAAACCCCTCTGTTTCAGCCCTGCTCCAGCTGTTTCTGTGTCTGTGGTTTTAAATGTTACTGAGCACAGAAGATCAACCGAACCTGGGGGCGGTGCTAACTCCCCACATGACATAATGAGGGGAAAATCTGAGAATGGCTTGTTTTATCCCACATTTTCTGAACGGTGGAGAAAGAGACGGGGTGGGGCACATATTCTTGTTGGAAAAGCCTGAAAAAGTAATTTTTGCATAATATGTCCCCTTTAATGTGGACATAGCAAAGCAAATCATCAACACATAAGCAGAGACAACAAGACAGCGAATTCAGCTTTAAATGAATGTACATGAAATGCTTCCTACAGCTAGTTCTTTCACAAAGCCTCTCCCTTGTGATGTAAATAACGGTGTGATTAGAGTCTGATGTCCAACAGATCTATACGTGAGGAGAGGTCAGTCTATTAATGTTTCTTTCACGGTTCCAGCAAGTTAAAAGTCGTGTGGCATCAATATTCTGCTTTAGGATGAGAGCAGGGTTCATATCCTCCTTCTGAGGCAGGAGAAGAGTTGTGTGTCCTTCTTTGGATGCTGGTGGGCTTTCTGCAGCTCTCCTGTACAGATGATGTTGAAGGAGAGGATAGAATACTATTGCCTCAGCTATAGTCACCCGTCAACCCTTTATCAAGCTGACCAGTAAAGAGAACAATAACATTAACATAGAGTTAAAGAGATGCAGCTGTCTACACCTGGTCTGATCATCCAGTGATCACTGCAGCATAATTTCCAACTCAATATTCATGTAAACACAGAGCCTCATCCATCTTTAATAGCCTTTAAAACAAATAAAGAGGGCATACTGCACACACAATCCACGCATTGAAGGCACAGGCCTTTACATCTCTCTTTTTCTTTCTAAGCGTTTAGAGACTTGCAGTATCCCTCTACTGTCTCTATGTAAATCCCTCTACTCTCTCTCTCTGTCTCCCTCTTTTCTATGTCTACATCTTCCTCCTCTATCTCTGTATCTCCCTCTTTATTTTCCCTGTCTTCCTCCTCTGTCTTTCTGTATATTACTCTTTTCTATTCTGCTCCTCCCTCCTCTCTTTTCTCTACTGTATCTGCCGTTTGTCTATCTCTGCATCTTCCTTTTCTGTCTTTCTTTATCTCCCTCATTTCTTTCTCTGCATCTACCTCTCCTCCCTCCTCTATCTTGCTTTATCTCCTTCTTTTCTGCACCTCAGTCTTCTCTCTTTCTCCTTCTGCATCTCCCTCCTCTCTCTCTTTATATCTCTCTTTTCTTTTTCTGCATCTTCCTCCTCTCTCTTACTGTATCTCTATCTTTTGTATCTGCAACCTTTCTCTTATAGCTCCCTCATTTCTGTTGCTACACCCCCCCCCCTTTTGTACCTCCGTCTTTTCTATTTGTGCATCTCCCTCCTCTCTCTCTCTTTCTGTATCTCCCTCTTTTCTTTTTCTGCATCTCTCTCTCTGTTCCTTTTTCCCTTTTCTTGTACCTTCATCATTTTGCTTCCAGCATTTCCCTCCGTTTTTCTGCTTTTCCCTACTCTTTGTTTCTGTATCTCATACAACCCTAACACATCTCCTGATGACTCGAACACATGTAATGTTCAATTTAAGTACGTCTCCACCCAGAGTGTGAACATTATGCTGCATAAGATGCTTCCGTAACATAAATAACTGCAAAATAAAGTGTGAAGAGGAGAGTTGTGACCACTTTCATTGGTCAAAACAACAAAAAGTGACTGACATACATGTGCACATTAGTCATGGTTAAACCAAGATTTCTTTATCCAGAGAATGACTGCCTTTTTCAAACTGAGCTAATAAGTAACCCAAAAAGTTCTCTTGCTTTCATCTTCTTTTCACATATTTGCCAAAACTTGCAGCCCCCTTGACTCCAGATTTCTGTTTTGTCAGACTCGTTGTGTTTTTCCATTTAGAAAATATCTTGAGGATAAGGCATTTTTCTTTGACCGGCCAAGAAAAACAAATCTATACTTCCACTTCCTCCAGAATCAACAAACAATGAGTCACCATTTAGCTTTCTTTAGCGCTAACACCAATGCATTACCCCAGTCACATTCTCCCTTCAGTGGCTCCCTCCTGTACACATAATGGATGAAAAGTTCCACGTCTGGCTGTAGGGGTATGAGAAGGCGTTGAGGTTGACGTCTCATCTGTAGTTAACACAAATGCCTCACTCAGAAGGAGGAGGACTTTTCCGTAGTCCACACAGACAAGAAAAGTCTTTAACATCAACAGTTCTCATAGAGAGGTGAGCTCACTGCCACTTTGAGGAAATCAGACTCTTTCTTCTTATATCCACACTGAAGACCAATTCATCCAGAACAGTTTACAGCCTGAACCTGACAGTGTTTTCTCTCTGCTTTTATGTATTTGTCCTAAACTTCCCTGTAGTCGTTCATCTACTGTTTCTGCTGAGTGCCTTGATGCTGCTGGCTTTTTCACATCCACTTCTATACTTAAGTGCACAAACACAAATGCCATGTTTATCGTAGAGGCCTTGCATTTTTCATGTTTTTCTGTCAGCTGCTTCGGCCAAAGCATGCTGTTGCTCATCTTTCTGTAAAGAGCTCTACATAAATACAACCCCGAATCCAAAAAAGCTGGAGCACTGTGTAAAGTCCAAAGGAAAAAAAAAATGCAATAATTCAAACAAATCTCATAAACCCATATTCGATTCACTATAGAACTTAAACAACATATCAGCTGTTAAAACTTAGACATTTCATAATATCATGAAAAATATTAGCTCATTGTGAATTTGATGACAGCAACACATCTCAAAAAAGTAGGGACAGGGCCATGTTTAACATTGCGTAGCATTCCCTCTTCTTTTAACAATAGTCTGTAAACATTCAGGAAGTAAGTAGACCAGTTGCCGGAGTTTTGGGAGAGGAATGTTGTCCCATTCTTGTCTGATGTAGGATTGTGGCTGCTCAACAGTCCTGGGTCTTCTTTGGTGGATCTTTTCTTTTATGATTCTTCAATTGTTTTTTATTGGTGAAAGATCTGAACTACAGGAAGGCCAGTTCAGCACCATGAATGTGAAGCCATGCAGTTGTGATGGATTTAGTGGTTGAGGATTGTCTTGCTTGAATATGCAAGGCCTTCCCTGAAAGAGACGATGTCTGGATGGGAGCATATGTTGCTTTAAAACCTCTGTATACTTTTCAGCACTGATAGTGCCTTTCCAGATGTGTAAGCTGCCCATGCCATTTGCACTAATTAGACTCAGATTTTTCAGATTGCTGAACCTATTCACATCTTTACCTCTGAGATACTCTGCTTCTGTAAAATGATCCTTATATGTCAAGTCATGTTACTGACATGTTGCAAATTAACCTAATTAGCTGTATAATTGTCCTCCAGCTGTTTTTCATTAGTACCACTTATTTTTCCAGGCTTTTGTTGCCCCATTCCTCTTTTTCAAAGTGTCAAGTGCCATCAACTACTTAAATGTTGACAATCATCTGTTTTCCTGTACATTTTATACAGCGCCTCAATTTTTTTGTGAGTTTGGCTTATACGTGAGAAAGACTAAATTAATATTGCACTTAAAGAATTACTCTGCTCTATATAATATATTGAGAAATGTTGCCCACTGATACCTTCAAGTGGTAGATGTGTATGGTTGGCCACATCTCCAACCATACATAAAATGTGACAGTATTTAGAATAACTGACTGAGTCAGAAAAACAGGTTCAAGGGTGACAATGACTTCTCGCTGGTCCAAGGGAAAGAACCAGTTTATGTTGGATGCTGCATGTTTGCATACAGAGCCGGAAATTTATCTCACTTAAATGTTTTGGATCATCAAACTGATTTAATATCTCACAAAGACAGCGCAAGTAAATACAAAATGCATGTCCTAAATGATGATTTTATTTGTGAAGGGGAAAAAAATCCAAACCTATCTGGCCCTGTGTGAAAAAGTAACACCCCCCCCCCCCCAGAAGAAATTCAAGAACAAATGAGAAACAAAGTGATTGAAATCTATCAGTCTGGAAAAGCACCAGGGAAGCTTTGACAAAGCCACCACAACACTTGTAACACAACAGGCTCTGATATCTTTGTTGTGCCTGAATTTGGCGCCAGTATTGCCGGGAAAACCAAGACATAAATAGAAACGTAATGTAACGTATTGGCGGGGCCCTCTGGCAGGCTCCAGCCAATGGGAAAGCAAATCTGTTCTTTGATATTTCGACTGAACCACCTGTGAACCAGCTCCAGCTCTAGCCCAGCAACAGAGGTTGGAGTGCAATGTAGAGACACATGTTGGTCTTTGCTGCCAACATGCTGAGCTCTTTCAGACCACATTACTCCAGCAGCTCCTACACCTGCAAGAAAACAACAGCAGACCTCCAGAAAAGTTCATCTAGGAAGAAACCAGGTGAGGGGTGTTCACATAATGATGCTCCCATGCCATCAGACCAGCAGGCTTTCAGACTTGGAGGGGCATCTACAAAGGCCTGTGATGGCTTATGTCACGTTTTGTGGGCCGGAAGATACTCAAATATCTGTGTGAAAAATACTGACATTTGACATGATGTGTCCCCTTGACACTCATGTGTGGACCTTTCTGTCTAATTTTAGCTAATTAATTGGTCTCCTCTCACACAACCACGCACCAGCGGTCATAGGTATTAATTCTGACAGTACACAGCCAGTGTTTATTTTACTAAAGTAGGTCATATAGAGGCATCAGTATCGATTTCAAACTGTTTCATAACAAGTAAAAAAAAAACTTGAGCTTTTGGATTCAGGAATAAAAAACTTTTTAAATAAAATTTGTTTCATGCTGCATCAACATGAAGTTAAAAAATAGTTTTACTTCTTTGATCATTTCACAACAAGAGGAACCCAAAAACACACCAACATTTATCAAATGCAGACCTTATATGGTCAAAAGTATTTGGCCACATCTGTTAACTATTGAATCCAGGTGTTTCAGTCAGACCTATTGTCACAGGTGTATAAAATCAACCACCTAGACTTGTAGTCTCCATTTGTAAACATTTGTGTCACAAATGGGTCGTTCCAAAGAGCTCAGTGACTTTAAGCGTGTTACCGTTATGGACGCCACTTTTGCAATAAGACGGTTCGTGAAATTTCACTCCTGCTTGATATTCCAGTCAACTGAGTGATAATACCAGAAAGTGGAAGCATTTGGGAACAACAGCAACTCATCCATGAAGCTGAAGACTACGTAAGTGCACAGTGCTTTGAAGTCAATGAAGAATTCTGAAAATTCACTGGTTTTAGCATAAGCACAAAACTGTGTGGCGGGAGCTTCTCTCCATGGCCAAGCAGCTGCATGCAAGCCTCACATCACCGGATGAAGTGGTGTAAAGCAAACTGACACTGGACTGTGGAGCAGCGGACACGTGATCTGGGGAGTGACAAATCACACTTCCCTGTTTGGCAGTCATATAGATGGGTCTGGGTTTGGCAGACAAATAAAGTTGAGTTGAGAACCTCTGTCAGTCTTTTCTTAACTTCTGATGGACTGGGACTAATTTAATCTTAGGAAAAAGGAAAAAGTTTCATGGTGCTAGATCAGGTGAATGGGGGGGGGGATCAGGCACTGTGATTTGGTTTTGGGCCAGAAACTGCTTTACCTGTTGGGAAATTAGAGCACAGGGGCAGGACATCGCTGTCACCTCCTGGAAGTCTGTACAGTAGAGGTCTGTATCCAAGAGGTTTCCAGGGCTGCAGCCATACACTCTCGGTTGGCAAAGAGAAACGCAGGACAGAAGAAGAAAGTGACACAATAAGGCTCACTGTACAGCCATGTCGGTGGATCGGGACCTAAGAGGGACCAACGTGAAGCATAAAAAACACAATTTTGGAGTTTTACACAAAATCTATACATGCTTATGATGTTGTCAGGCTTCCAATTTCAACCCAGTATGCCCAAGAAGTCCTTGGAGAGGTATGAAAGACATTTGGAGCAACAAGGAGGTTTGCAAATGGAGACATACAAACAGACAGACAGCTCTCCAATTATAGTGTTTAAAAGGCCGAAACACCCTATGACTCAAAGGTACACTACTGACAATGTGTCCCAAACTTACATCTGTCCATATCTGAGATGCACCTCCAGTGACGCTCTTAACATCAAGGAACCACCATGGGGAAACCACCAGGAGGACTCCCAATCACTCTTAACATCAAAGAAACCTTCAGGTAAGTGTATACCACCTATTGGCACAACAGACAGTTTAGCATCACGTCCCGTAAGATTAATAGCCCTCGTTTACACATGTACATACTAAAAATACAATAAACTCCCATCTATAGTGGCTAAAGATTGAATGTATGAGAAAACATAACTGTTGTATTTTCTATGAATAATGCCAAAAATATTTACATTTATGCACCTCCTTTGTAGTCCATTGGGCCATTTCGCAAGTGAATGCAGTGCATGGTGGGATATTCATCATACCCCTTGGTTTCAAGTGTGGTCCTGAAAAATCCTTGTTTCAAGGGCTATGTAGCCCTTGATTCTAAAGAGAATTGGAATACCTCTTCACCTGACGTGAATGCGTAAAACCAAGGGAAAGCGCCAAGACCAGGGCTAAGTGGCAGAATTGGGATTGGCCCTATACAGTATATATTAAACTCTCAGTGTGAGAGTGAACCATGGGGTTTTATTCTCAAAAGAGCAGTGGCATCATTTAATAGCCATACCTTATACAAGCCAACTTCAAAAATATAGAAATATCCCTTTAAAACAAATGAATATTGAGAAATTAAAACATATTTATCCTAGATTACTTGTCTCCATTGCTGTTGTAGTGCCATCCATATTAAAAGTGAATCAGTTCAACAAGCCTTTCAGTAAGAGAACAACGCGCACCACCTTCAATCTCTGGAAACTATCCAGAACAAACAAGGCATATATGAAAGCTCTTTTTAAATTGATGACATATAAAGAGCAGAACAATTCTGCCTCCCTGTCTTACACACTAGAATAAAACACTGACAGACTCAGTGCTGCGATTCAGCAGTGGCTGGGGCTTCAGTGTCTTTCTCAAGGACACTTTGACAAGTGGAGCTGCCAATCCTGCAATTAATGGAAACCCCCTCCACCTCCTGAGCCCCGGCTGTCCCAAACATGACAAGTTTAGGTTTCCTTGTTCTCCTTTTCCTTTTAAGCTCCCTCATGAAAAAACCTACAGCTCCACTAACTGTACATTGCAGACCTTTAGAATCACTGTGGATCTGGGCTTGATTCACTTACTTTAACCAGCAGATAATGAATCGGCAGACATCCAAGAATCAAGCAGTTTGTTTTGACTTCTGCTTTAATCCCTTTATTCAGCCATTATGGACCATGCACCTCTTAAATTTGCGATTTTAAACCAGATTTACATGCATCGATGATGTCATGTAGTAGTTGTCAAATCTCAGAATTGTGTATTTTTTCCATAACAATAGAGAGGACAGGAATCTGCATCTAATGTTTTAAAGAAAAAAAATCAACAAGCTTTGCTCTGGAGTTCTGCTCAGCATTCTCCTCCAGTAGAGATTATAGGTCACACCTTCAAAAGCTTAAGCAGCAATGCAAACAGATCTAAGTCTCAGATTCAACACAGCAGTTTATTCAAGGTCATGTGATCCTGCATGCAGCCTTGACCTTTCTCTCAGTGAAGACAAAGGATGTGAAATGTTCTTTCTGTGCTTGTATTTTGAACAGATTCACCCTCATGAGTAAATGTCTGCCTAAAAGCTGAGCTGTGATGATGGGAACGATCAAAACAGAATTCTTCTGCAGAGCAGCAGAAACTATGTTTGAATTAACCCGACACGCCAGGTCCATCTGGTAAACCACTCATAGACAGCGTTTGGGAAAGGGCAGAGCCTTTGAAAAAAAGCTCGGAGGGTGATTGGATGAATGTTGTCTGTCACATCTTTACGGGCCAATCAGAGCAACAAAACACGTGATGCAGCAGCTACGGAGGAGTAAACTCCATAAAGCACTGCATATTGCAAACCATGGCAACTACAGACATGTCAGTACACAACTTTTGTCATTTTTGAATAGAAAACAACTCAGTGATGTTCTTTGTTCTTCTTTAAATGAAGAAATGTTGTCAAGCTCTGATAAAACTGGCACTTTAGCAGCATCCACACTAATCTCTTCTGCTATAATTGCACCGGTCTCTTGTTGCTGCTTAATTACATCACGACTTCGCCGCAACCGAAAGTACTGCCCCTAGTCTCTGATTGGTCTTGTCACTTTCTAACCAGGCCCAAACGGTTCAGATGGGAGCTTTGCAAGATGGATTCGCTAGTGAGAAACACAGAAACGGGCGTATCCATCTGCTTTGCAAAGTTAGATTTGAATGATAAGAAGCCCAAATTACAAAAATGCCCTTTGCTTGTTGTATGCCTTTGTGACATATTCAATTACCAGACAGGATATTATAGGGACTGACCTTGTGCTTTCAAAATGTAATCAATTCACCGTTTACTTAAACATTTGTGCACTTTTTGTATAAATTTAGCATTTTTTTAATAAAGATATCATTTATTGAGGGAAAAAGCCATCCAAACCAACCCGGCCCTATGTGGAAAACTTATCACCCCCTAAATCTAATTGATAACTGGTTGTTCCACCCTTGGCAGCAACAACTTCAAGCAAGTATTTGTGATAACTGCCCACTAGTCTGGCACATTGCTGTGGAGAATTTTGGCCCTCTCTTCTTTGCAGAAGAGAGGAAAGGAGTACAAAGTCATTTCCAAGGCTATGGGACTCCAGCGTGAAAACTCAGAACCTTCCCAGGAGTGGCTGGCCTACCAAAATTACTTCAAGAGTGTATTGACAACTTATTCAGGAGGTCACAAAAGAACCAAGAACAACATCTAAAGACCTGCAGGCCTCACTTGACTCAGTTAAGGTCAGTGTTTATGTTTCAAAAGTAAGAAAGAGACTGGGCAAACATGGCATAATGGGAGACTTCCAAGGCCAAAACCACACAAATGCTCATCTCACATTTGCCAGAAACATCTTGATGATCCTCAAGACTAGTGGGAAAATATTCTGTGGACTGACAAGACAAAAGTTGAACTTTTTGGAAGGTCTGTGTGCCGTTACATCAGGAGTAAAACTAACACAGCCTTTCATAAAAGGCCATCATAACAACAGTCAAACACGGTGGTGGTAGTATGATAGTCTGGGGCTGCTTTGCTGCTTCAGGACCTGGACCACCTACTATTATAGATGGAACAATGAATTCTGCTCTCTACCAGAAAGTCCTGAAGGAGAATGTCTGGCCATCAGTTCGTGAACTCAAGCTCAAGAGCACTATGGTTATGAAGCTGGACAATGTTGGAAACACACCAGCAAGTCTACCTCTGAATGGCTCAAAAAACAAAATAAAGGTTTTTGAAGTGGACTATGAGTCCAGACTACAATTGAGAAGCTGTGGCATGACCTTAACCAAGCCAATAATGCTCACCTGTAAATATGGCTGAATTAAACAATTCTGCAAAGACGAGTGGGCCAAAATTCCTCTACAGCGATGTGAAAGACTTGCAAACGCTTGCTTGCTGTTGTCGCTACAAAACGAGAAAAGTCATTCAGTTTAGGGGGCAATCACTTTTCCAGATAGGTCCAGGTAGGTTTGGATTGTTTCCTTTCAATAATAAATGAAATCATCATTTCAAAAATGAATTTTGTATTTACTCAGGTTGTCTTTGTCTAATATGAAACCTTGTTCGATGATCTGAAACATTTAAAGTGTGAAAACTCTGCAAAAAACAAAAAACAAGAAATCAGGAAGGGAGCAAACACTTGTTCTCAGCATTGTACATATTTTGTTGTTTCATTTTGTCCAAGTTGCCAACAGTCCAGTCATAAGCAGTATTTATGTAATATGATCAATACAAAATGCAAAACAACAAACCTGATACAACGACAGATGTCACCAAAATGAGCATCATTGTACCATAAATGACTAAATAATGGATATATGCTAGATGGAAATCTTTCATGCCACTCCTCAATTATGTCTGAAGTCTAATCTGACTTTGACCTTGTGTGTGTTTTCATTATGACAGTCATTTTTCCCTCTGACAGTTGACTTTGCAGTCTCTGTTGTAGTTGGATATCTTCAGCAATTTAAGTTAAGGGGAGTCCCTTCGTTTCACACCCTTGGGTCTTGTTGTCTGTCAGTGGGCATATCAGAGCTGTCACTCACAAGATGCACCAGAGCATGAACTCTAAAGACATCAAAGATGTCACTGTTCCCCCACTGACAGCTAAAGGTATTCGGAGATGCCCAGAAACCACAAGTGTGGTCTCCAATTTTCTAATTGCATCTGGTGATTGATTTTATTTCCCTTTAATTAGATAGAACAATGGGTAGAGCAAGAAAGGGAGAGATAGTGGGAAGGGGGTCTCAGATTTCAGCCTCCCAATGGGAGGATTTTCCATGATCCTTCGTGACTTGTTTTGATCAGGTTAAAAGTTCAGCAGAGTTAGAGGTATGGTAACTTGGACTGAGAGGTGAATATTGATAGTTTTGATGGTTTTAACATCTTTTTACACATGCATTTCTGGTTCCTCCAGATTGTCTTTGTTTCAAATATTAGAGAGATGATGCAGCCTGCTGTATGGTTGAGTGTAGTGTTGCATTAACACCTTAATCATGATGCCATTAAAGTCCACAATTAATTCATTACATTTTTTATGCATTAACTGTGTGCTTTTTTGTCCCTTGAGACTAATTATAATAGTACAGCTACCAAAGCTTTAGCTTTAGCATGTATTTGTTAGAAAATTTTTTTATCTTCTTATAGTTTCTACAGTGGCCCTGATGGTCAAAAACAGTTCATGACTGTTTACTTTTATTTATGAAATATTCAAGCATTTAGTTTAATGCTGTCATTAAATGCTTTCTTGTTTTTGCAAAACTTTAAACGTTACAAGTAAAAGCATGAAAAAGAACTGTTTCTTTAAAAAAAAATCTTAAGTTAACTGTTACTGTAAAGTTGAGTGAGTTGCATACACAGAAAGCAACTTCACTAGAACTCATCCAGCAATGCTGTCATGTTAACCAGAAAACCTTATCTATATGGCTTGAGAAGGGTGTTCTGTGATGAAAAATACTCTACATGGACAAAAGTTTTTGGCGACACTGACGATTTATTGTATTCAGGTGTTGCAATCAGACCTGTTGCCACATGTGCATAAAATCAAGCACCAAGTTATGCAGTCTCCATTTGCAAACATTTGTGTTAAAAAATGTGTTGTTCTGAAAAGCTCAGTGACTTAGAGCGTGGTACTGTGTTGGATGCTACCTTTGCAATAAGACAGTTTGTGAAATATTATCCCTGCTGTAAGTGATATCACCAGAAAGTGGAAGCGTTTGGGAACAACAGCAACTCAGCCATGAAGCAGAAGACCACATAAAACCACAGAGCAGGGACAACTACTAAGGCGCATGGTGAGTAAAAGCCACAACCCTCAGCTGATTACATAGCTGAAGACTTCTGAACTTCCACTGGCATTAATGTAAGCACAGAAACTGTGTGAGGGGAGCTTCATTGAATGGGTTTCCATGGCCAGGCAGCTGAATACCTCACATCACAAAGTCAAGCTGACACTGGACTGTGGAGAGGTGGAAACATGTTCTGTGGAGTGATAAATCCAACTTTTTATTTTCAAGATTCCAGGAGAACTTTACCTGCCTGACTGCATTGTGCCAAGTGTGAAGTTTGGTGGAGGAGGGATAATGGTATAGACCCCTTATCTCCAGTGAAGGGCAATCTTAATGCTTCAGCATACAAAGACATTTTGGTCAATGCTAAGCTTCCAACACTGCGGCAACACTTTGGGGAAGACCCTTTTGTATTCCAACATGACTGTGCACAAATCAAGGACTTTAAAGGCATAGTTTGATGAGTTGGTGTAAAATCTTCACTTCAAAATATAGTGGAAAGCCTTCCAAGAAGAGTGGAGGCTGTCACAGCTGCAAAGAGAAGGCAACTCCACATTACAGCACATGTATTTGAACACAATGTCATTACAGTCTCTGATGGTAGCTGGATACTTTTGTCCATATAGTGTAAGTAAATTTAAACACAAGATTAAAAATGAAATTGGAATTCAGTGATCAACCACAATTTTAAATGATAATTTAAGTAAGCACTAACAGGCACACTGGGTCTCTTTTCTTCCACTTGTATGAGTGGTTTTCAAGAGATATCAGTGTAACATTCTCATTTCAATATTGTAAGATTTGGATCTGAGAAGAGCCAAAAGCCCAACTAGTGGCCTCAAAATGACAGCCATCAAACCAAAGGATGAAATCATGTTTGCCCTGTTATCAGTCTGCAGGGATACTGTTGTCTTTTCTCTGCTCTCTACTGATGGTTTTTCCTCCGTTTAATCTCCATTTTCTCTGTCTTCCCTGATACTAATGCCTGTTCTCTCTGCCTTTACCTTCTGCATCGCCTTCTCAATCTTCCATCCATTACTGATGTTGTTCCTTTCTGCTATCATTTGCAGGGCTTCCTCCTAAACCCCCACTCCTCAACAAATACCAGTTCACAGCCTGTTGTATTTAAGTATTCAGGCTGGAACCACAAACAATTTCAAGGCACACATCAAGGTGGAGATGAGCTCTGTGATGGTTATTCAGTGTGAAATTCCCGACGGTATCCTCTTCCACAAGGACAGCATTATCTCAGTGTTAGCTCCATCGATGCAAAATAGAATTCAGTGGAAACGTGTGGATGTCTGAGAGCGTGCATGACAGCGTTAGTGAAGTTCAATCCCACAAAAGGTCCCCTTGGTGCAAGTCTTTCTTGCACGCACTCTGTGACTCGGGTACAGGTTTATTGGAGCTCTGATATAAATTCAATAACACAATCAGCTATTTTCTCCTCATCATGCTGAGGAGACCATTTCATCCCCCTCCCCTCGCTCTAAATCGCTGCCAGTTTCAATTAAGAGTCATAATTACTTTTCTCCTTGCCTGGTAAAATGACTTGGTTCATGTTGATAAAAGATGACACTGGCAGTTGCAAAGAATTTCTATTAAATACACTTCAGAGCTCATCTATGGTGTGCAGCTCATGGGTTAGAACATAAAGATCCTATCAGACAACGTTACACCAGTAGAGCTGAATTTATTTTCTATCAAACACACTAAAAAGATTGTATGTTCTCTGATACAATCTTTATGCAATGCTGTCCTCCTTTAATGCATGTGGCTCAGTTCTTTACGTCACTTTAGCTTGGATCATAAAAAAAGAGACATGAGACAGAAAACTGCACCACTGATTGAGTTAGAAATCTTTTAGCTCTGCCCCACCAAATTGCTTACACTACCACTTAGCCCATACTTCTGAGACCCAAGCTTTTATTCGGTATGTATTTTTGATTTCCATTAGTTCTATGGGATTTGTTGGACCTGATAACAACTAAACATTATACTTCAAAAACAATTAGTTAAAAAAGTGATGTCCTCATATGTGGACACTGGGGTTATTTTAATGAATCTGTGTAACAAAACTTGGGTCTAATGCAAAAACTGAAATGGAAATGTCCTGAAAATATATTAAAATTAATATTTCATGCTTCTACAATTTTTCAACTTCAATCTTGCTTTGTATTTTCACTTTCCTAATATTTTCATCTTCCAAATTGTCACAACTGAAACAAAAACTTGTAGAAGAAAATAAAAGTGATTTTAAAAAGCTTTTTTTAGAAGTTGTTTACATCAATATTTAGAATATATATATTTTTAAAATTCTTCTGTTATTGTCATACCTTTGGTTTTATTTCTCAAGTAAAATTTTGAGGCATTTCTCTATTTGTTAGACTTCTTGTTGTAAAAGACATACATATATTTGAACTTATTTCAAATTCAAGAATTCATTATTTTTTATTGTTATTTAACTAAACAAAATCACTCCAAATCTAATCTTTGTTGCTCAGGAAGTTTCCTAACTGAAGGAAATGCCTTAAACTCTTGAAGTATTGACCATGATACAAGCTGTTCAAGGAAAGAAACTTCATTTCTTCCTTTATCTCATTTGGCATAGGATGCACTGGACTCAGCCACAATTCTTTGATTCAGCTTCATTTAAAGCATGGGTGTCAAACTGAAGGCCCGGGGGCCAAATCCAGCCTGTGGAACAGTTAAATCCGGCCCCCAAGATTATATCATATTTCTGTTGTAACTGGCCCATCACCCTTGATGATTTCAGATATCTTTAAGTCAGAAAATCTGAAAAAGTAAGGATTAAAAATATTTAGATAAGAAGTCAGGACGTGGGGGAATCACAATTAGGACTCAAACTTAAGATTTTGACTTTATTTCGTACTTTGCGCATTTCAACTGATAATTTTGACTTCCCAAGTAATATTTTGAGCTTTAAGATTAATAATGCTACATTTATAATTCATATTTTTACCTTTTTAATCAATTATTTCGAATTTCACCTCATATATTCAACTTCAAACTTTGACGTCATAATCCCATAGTTTGACCTTTAAGACTCACAATTTAAAATTTTGAATCATATTTTGACTTTTGATTTCATGATTATAAATTTTATTTCATATATTGACCTTTTAAACTCATGATTTTGACTTTATTTCTAATATATTTGCCTTTAAAAAACACAATTTTTCAATTTCAATTTCATGTTTTGACCTTTTTGAAATAATAAATATCGTTTTCTCAGTTTGTGAGCCTTTAAACGTATCTTTTTAACTTTTTAAATGTCAAAATCACTTATCAGTGCTAAGTCTTTTTCATATTTTATTACTTGTGGAATGAGGTTGAAGAAAGACTTTAGCTACAAACTTAGTGTGATAACTTCACTACGTGGAAACCCAGTGGCCTGACTTTGATTCTGTGGTAGTCAGCTTGTGTTTTTGTATCTGAAGGCACTACTGGACTTAAATGGACACATCAAAGCAAATTAACACATAAGCAGAAACAGTAAGACAACAAATGCAGTTTTCAGTGAATGCACATGAAACTCCTAATACTGCTGAGACAGAGCCTCTTACTTGCAATCATGGTGTGTGATTAGAGTTTGTTGTCCAACTAGTTCCAGGGGTCAGCAGGAGTCAGTACATTAATGTTCTTTCCACTGTTCCAGCAAGTTAAAAGTCTTGCAGCATCAGAGTTCTACTTTAGGAGGAGAGCAGGGATGGTATTGTCTTTCTGAGGTGGGAGAAGAGTTGTGTGTCCTTCTTTGGATACCAGTTGGCTTTCTGCAGCACGCCTATCCAGATGGTGTCAAAGGAAGTAACAGAAACTCTTTATGCTCGACCAGCTAGGGGCTGACTGTGCCAGACACAGTAGAAGGCAGCTGCTGTGGAAAGGCAACACACAATTTAATGGCAACTGAGGAGGGGTCACAGGGGCTTTTATTATCTGTGGATCCTCTGCAGTTTCTCCTCCTAGGATAGAGTGATGTGCTTCAAAAGACCCTGGGTTGATGAGTCCATTGATTTTATGAACCCTTGTCTGAAAATTTCCTGCTTACTACAATAGCAGGCTTCTGCAGTGCTTGCTAGGCCTGAGCCTTTGTTATCAACATGGCTGATTCCCAACAGGTGTCTAATTTTAAGCCATTAGCTGAATAAACTGACAGCTCTAACTTATTTGAATGAGAATTTCCATTCAGCATTTCTGGTCAAGGTTGGTTTCTCCAATTTAACTTCAGAAAGCTGAAGAAGGTTGGTAAAATGCCAGTGTTGAGTAAGGCAAAGAACTCCAGATGGGGAGTGATGCAGGCTGCAGGCGTCTGTGAGCCGCTATCCTCAATCAGGATATCTAGGTGAAAAATAAAAAGCTTAAAAAATATTCAATTTAGCATACAACTCAACAAGCATTGTTCTTTTTTGCCCATTTTTACCTAAAACTTGGTATGCTTTTGGTACTTCAACAAGCTAGGTGGCTAGTGATACATCACAGTTTCTCAGTTTGTCCCCAAAAGTCCTGCATTTGACACTTTTCCTTGTCATATTTTGAAGGCATACAATGCCTGAAAGTTTACTTGAGTCCAGCAGTGATTACTGGACTTGTTATTGTTCTGCAACTATCAGTACAGACTGGCAGGGGGTTTCTACTTTTAGCGTACAGAGCAGGATTCTTAAAGTACATGTTCATGCATGGAAAATGTCACCTACAAGTGCAGCTCAAACAAGAGAAATTACCATGGCTGAAGACAGCATTTGAAAATGTCGACAACTACTTATGACATATCAGGGTCTTGAAGGGTCAACCCAATTTATAGGGGAGGATTTCACCACGATGGTTTGTAACTCTAAAGGGCAGGGGTAGGTATAGAAGAAAAAAGTTATAAATGGGACTGAGCATAAATTCCTCGAGAGTTTCTCTTAAAAAACAGTGTTACTGGAATGAGGCATCCATTTAAGATAAAGATTCAGTCAGGAAAACAGCTGGAAACCCAACATCGCTTTGGATAAAGAGAGGTTTTCAGTCCTTGTTATTTTAAGGGGCCGCTGGCTCTGAGTCACCACAGTCTGAACTCTCTCCTCTCTGTTGGAGATGCACAATTGCCAGCAGCAGCTAAGTGAATGGTGCAAACAGGATGCTTCCACATAGATGAAGAGGTACAGAATGAGGGAGCTCTTATTGCCAGATACCCAACTGCACGTTAGGATGAAGGTTCCCTGGTGTCTCAAGAGATTTGGCTTAATGGGAGAGAGCTAGGCTTGTAAATTCAGCATAAAAACAGTTTGTATAAAGGAGGCTTGAGCAGCTGTAGTAGTAAAGAAACTTCCTGTACAGGCTAAGAAATAAAGATGAATCACCGGGGAAAACTGGGGTCGTTCTATATTCGGGGTCTTGACTATTAAATGCCAATACAACTTCGTAACAGAAGATTAAGATGCTTATCTGTATAAGGAGTAAAGCTTCATGAATGCTCACAGGAGCAGAGGCATGGGGCAACATGGTGATCAACTGGAAAATAAGCAATAGTGAAAAGCTTCAGACTTTAGGTTACAATAGAGGACTAGAAACTAGAGGACACATGCATTGGCTGTTCTTAGCTTTCAGTAACGTGACGTGCAGAAGTCTGGAGGGCAACAAGAGTTTAGGTAAGTTGCTGCTACCACAGGCTGCCATGTGGAGCTGTAGTAGGATTTGTATCATTTTCTTTCTTCTCCAAAGGGGCATGTTTACATCCCTTAAGAACCTCAGAAAAACTGATGTACACACTTATGACCCAGACCCCCAAAATCCACAAACTCCACCTACGCTGCTTTTCCGGGTGCTCTGACCAGTTACACCTTAGAAGTTAACTTCTTTTCATCAACAGCAGCGTAGCAGCTCCGTGACCCACTGACTGACCGATAACCTGTTGCTTGTTCCACAGGATGGGACAGTATGTTGATATAGTGATGATTTACTACCAGGAGTCAGTGCATAGTGTTGTTTTTCTAAGCTGAACAGATGCTTTGCATGTTTTGCCAACTGTTTAGGTTGATCTGCTCTTTGTGGTTTGGCAGCTGCTGGCGCTAAAAATAGACTTTGCATTTACCTTGCAGAATGATGCTTCTGGGACACACTGCAGACAGATGGGGGTGCCTGCAGTGAAACTACGAAGATTGCCTAGAGAGGGAGTGAATTCCTTCACAACGTGCTTTGTGAGCAGACGGCGGGGCAGGCAGAGTATGTGGAAATTGTAGGTTACACAGCACCCAGCACAATTATTTCAATTATTTATTTGTTAGGTTTTTTATCATTATCTCATCTAACCCAGATGCAAAACAGAGAGATTTAGACATTTCTTTTTGTGCCCACCGCCATCAGACTCTACAACAGCAGTGGGAGCCACAGTCTGTGTCTGCACTGAACAACAGTATCTGTCGTACTACACCAATCCCATACTGTAATATTATCACTGTTACTATCATGAAAACTGGCACTTTATCTGATACTCACAATATACCTACTGTACATACTCATTATGCCATAAATGCTGCCTATTAATTAAGCTATAATATATTATATTTTATAATATTGTATTATATTAATCATTGTATATTATATTATATCTGTTCTAATGTCTTCCACCATAAAGGCACTGGCCTCTTGTTGCTGCTTGCTTATGTCATGACTCCGCTGCGCCCGAATGTACTGCACCTCATCACTGATTGGTCCTGTCACTTTCTAACCGGGCCCAAACAGTTCACACAGGAACTTTGCAAGATGGATTTGCCAGTGAGAAACACAGAAACGGGCGTATCCATCTGCTTTGCAAGGTTAGCTTTTTCTAGTATACTATAAATATTCATAGGTGCTATTAACATTCACAGTACTACACCAGCCTGTACTGTTTATCTTTATATAATTGTATTATCAATATATCTTGTCCCTCTATACTGCACTAACATCCCATTCTTATTGGACTATTTTTGCACTATTGTATTATCCCATGTCAATGTCATACCGCCGCTGTATAATTGGTTTATGTAGATGTACCATGCAACTTTACAAAAACATGTGTCACTCTTATTGCTATTGACTGGATGCAATGTTAATTGCATACCTCCTGTTTTTTTAATTGATTTTATTTCGTTTATTTATGTTGCTTATTCTTATTTCTATTCTTTTGTGTCTTATCCATCTCCCTTGCTGTGCTGTAGCAATGCCAGACTTTCCCCTCTGGGATTCAAATAAGTCTTATCCTATCTTAATTACCAAAATAGGCCAAATAAAACATTCCAATTAAACAATTACTCATTCAGAAAATTGGACCAAATAAAATCATTAAATCAAACAAGGATGTCTTAAACCAAACCACAACAAATCAAATAACTCTTAGTTAGAAAAATTAGACTAAATCAAACTAAATGACATCAAATTGAAGATTTACACAGTGAAGTATGAAAGTCAGTAGTGTGTGGTGTGCATGAGCGAAGGCAATGTGTGTGTGTTAAAGTCGTGAAATGCGAACAGATAAAGGTTAACCTAATCTAACACACTTAACAGAAGTTTGGTACACCTATGTGAGGACAGCTTGACTGCAGGAGCTTGAAAAACGTCTGCACACTGGGCCCAGGTGTGACTCATTACTTTAATTATTGAGCTGCACTCACAGCTAAAAGTTGGAAACACTCCTCTAAGATACATGAGGTTATCGACGTCACAAAGAACTTTACCTCAGGGATGTTTATATACCAGTATATCTTGTAGAAACTTCTTCCTCTTACATCGATAAAACTAAAAACTTCCAACAGTTAACACAAGGTTGCCAACTGCCACCAGTATGTCCAAGCCATGACTCAGCAAAGACTTATTTCAGTGCATTTACATCTGTATTGTTGGATTATTCATTTCTAACCTGTATAACCTTAAACATATGAGGCAGAAATATTTCCTTTCTGACTGTTTTAAGTTCTGGATTTGTTGTCTCAGGATTTTAGGAGCTGTGTTGTGATGATAATCCATGTGTTAAATGTTTCTATTACAGTTACCCACAGATGACATAAAGGGAATCTGACCGCATTTGTGTAAAAAAGGATGTCACAGGTAAAAATTGGCATACTGATTACTACCATTGATGTAACCCTAAAGAGCGTGTCTCATCTATATAAAAAGCATATTCACATCTATCGGGACTTAATGGTGTACGAGTTTTGACAGCAGCCGGGAGATTAAACTGTTTCTGTCAACGCTCTGTTTTTCCTCATAGCAGGTTGGCATATAGAACAAAAATATAAATGGTTACCTGAACATCTTTCGAGAAATGGTTTTCTCTTCCCTACGGGTCTGTCTGTGACAGTTAAAAAGAAGTTTTTAAACTCCCCAGCACAAACTAAGGTCATTAAAAAGTGTTCCTTTTGCTTCCAGCTTGGAGGCAGAAAAATGCAGCATTATTCCGGAAAGATGAATGTGGGGCCTAAACGGGTTTCTGCCATAAAAGTTTGGCTCTTTTACACAAATGCTCCAAATACACTCATATAGCATAGGTGTCCAGTCTGGCTGTACTTATGTGACAATGGTTCCTGCTCATGAAAGTATCCCATGTAGTGGTAAACAGCCCCAAAAAAGCTGGGGCACTGTGTAAAATGTGAATAAAAACAGAATGGCACCAGCCAACAAAAGGCTGCTGAAAACGTTTGTGGTACAATTTGCAACTACTTAGCCTAAATGGCAACAGGTCAGTAAGATGACTGGGTATAAAAGGAACATGTTAGAGAAGTCTCTCAAAAGATGGGCAGAGGTTCACCAATTTGTGAAAAACTGCATCTAAACAATTAGAACAGTTTTAGAAAAATGTTCCCAAAAGTAAAATTCTTTGAAGTCTTTAAATATCCCCAATCTACAGTACATAATATCATTAAAGACTCAGATAATCTGGAGAAATCTCTGTGCACAAGGCTGAAGGTCAATACTGGATGCTTGTTGTCTTTGAGCCCTTAGGTGACACAGTGACACACACAGGTGTCTCCTCACTTCACAGACGTTACAGACTGTTGTTAAAAGAAGCAGGGATGCTGCACAATGGTAATCATGACCCTGTCCCTACTTTTTTGGATGTGTTCCTGCCTTTAAACTTAAAATGAGCTAATAGTTATCATCAAATAGTAAAATGTCTCAGTTTCAACTGTGTTTTTTATGTTCTATTGTGAATGAAATGTGGGTTTATGAGATTTGAAAATCATTGCATTCTGTTTTAGTTACATTTTTCACAGCACCCCAAATTTTTTTGAATTTGTGTTGTAAGATTCTGTAAAATGTTCATGTGACTTCAAACATCATTATCCAGCATTTTTATTAACATAATTGTGATAATTATGATACAGAGAATCATTCTCAGGCTTTAACCATGCCAGCGTTTCCTCCCTGTATAGCTGCATTTATAGACCATAACTCTCTACATCACTGTGACTGGCTGCATTTTGATTTTGTCTATAATGTATGACACGTTCACAGCAAAGTCAATCAGCGTCATTTGAATAAATCTGAGCTGTCTGTGCTTGCCATAACTTCTTAATGTTCAGTGTTATCATAAACATGGCACATTTCCATCAAGAATAAGTGACAGGATGAATTAATAAATATGACATCTTAACAGCTTTGAATTGTTATTTAATTCTGGAGCTGGAGGATTTTGGTTCTTCAGTCTGATTCAGTTTGTCCAGTGTTGTTATTTCCTTGTTTAATGTTGGCTCAAAGAGCACTGGTCAGGATTTATAGTGCTACTCTGTGTATTGGTTGCTTAAATGCAGGCTGTGAATCAGACTGTGACATATGGAAAAGCACCACAAGCTATATGCCTAAGGATTCTTAGCTTAACTCCAAAATAAATGTGCCCTTTTCAAAAGCGCCTTTCACTTGCCATCCCACTGCTTCTGAAGAAAGTAATGACAGAGAAAGGTCTTTCTTGTTGATATGGATCATCGTGGTTCCTCCTTTCCTCGGGGGCAGAGTTGCCACGGGCCTGGGTGACTCATTAATCTGTTAGATTGGAACAGTCAGAACATTCGAAAGCCATGTCCTCTTCCTCCGCAGTGTGATTCCTTTGATGAAACAGCTTCTTGGGATCCAAAGGGGGCAAGAGAGGCTATAACTTATGTTTTCAATTACAGGGATATTCCATTTTACAAGTTGCACATTGAATGCTGCATCTATCTCTGCTATTTGCATGAATATCCATTTTCATTTGTCACCATCAGGTCCTGGTCTAAAGCGAGACGTGGATTAGCTTCATCTGCACTTTAGGTTTGGAGCTTGTTACTCGGCTGTAGACTAAAAATATGAAGGCTTGTCACTCGATCTTCTTAAGCATATTTTACCCAGTATTCCCCCATGGTATTGGTGGACGGGTACACCTTTCATGTCAGCAAACTTTTATTCACCAAAAAATTCTTTATATGATTTTAAAATATAGAAAACCACTTTCTCACAAGAATAAAAGTAACAACATGTGTCAAAGCATTTGCAAATATCAGGTGGTGCAACTCCAATAGCTGCAGTTGCATGAGGATTTTTTTTTCACAAGCCCATTTAATGTACTCTGAACAGATTTAAACCTCTCTTTTCACATGGACACTTCAAGATGCGGCATTATTCAGATGCTCATGCATCATACATTTGATCTGATATAAAGTGCTCTGATGTGCAAATCTACCTAAAATTTGTTGAAGACAGAGAAATTTTACACCTTTGTTATAAACAAACTGCTGTCTCTCGCTCATTTTTTCAACTCCTTCCCAGGTGAAATATTAGATTATTCTACTCCCTGGTGTGGGACCTTATATTGTCTGATCAACTATTCTGTGCTTTTTACACATTTCGGTTAAAAAAGTTGTCTAGGCAATGGACCGGTTTTGTTTTGCTCCCACCGTGTTTCTGTCCATTCTGTGCGTTAAGCAGACATAACAAAAATCAACCCAAACAGAGAGAGATGATCAGCTTGAGTGTTATTATGGACGCTTATCATGGAAGCCTTAAGCCAAGTGTGCACTGTGCGATTTTCCTGTGATTCAGCCAAGAATTTAGAGTTGCACGACTCACTTTGAGTTGACTTTCAGTTGGATCAGGCGTTGTTTGTCATGTTGTGTACAGGGGGGTACAACGGCCAACCACAGCCCAACTACGACCTGACGACCTGCTCCTGACTGGTCGGGAGGATTTCTGGCATGTTCGTTGTACGACTCCAGACACTTCACAGTCAGCAGAAACGCAAGCAGAATTAACATCTCTGGGGGATTGTTTTCCTTTGTAAATGGTCAGACAACGTCCTATATTACCATGACATCAGCTGGAATGACTTCCTGATGCACCCCGCTATGATAAAGGAAATATACAAGCAGGAAATATTCCTTTACGTGTACCTGCAGCTGACACAGAGATGATGCTGTTTGTGTGTTCTGGACAGAGAGAGGTAGCGGGAGAGGGAGAGAGAGCAAGAGCGCAAGAGAGAGAGAGAGAATATGACTGGAGACACTTCACCCTGAGTGTGTGAGACTTTTACAAAGAAAACTCTGTGGGTTTCTGTCACAGTCCGTCCCAACTTCAGTCGCACAGTGTGAGCACACATCTTGTGCACGGTGGTCGTGCGTCGTAAGCGATTCAGTCGTACAGTATGGGATGACATTCTGCCACAACTGTCGTATGGTCAGCATGAAATCGCAGTGTACACCCAGCTTTATATATCATTGACCCGTCTGCTAAACCCAGACTCAGACACGTTTCAACTGCTCAACAGTCCAGTGTCAGTTTGCTTTACACCACTCCATGACATCTAGGGGGGCTTGTAAGCTGCTTGACTGTGGAAATGAAGTTCCTGCCAGTGGAAGTTCAGAATTCTTCAGCTATGTAATCAGCAGAGCATTGGCGACTTTTACACACCATGGGCATTAGTTGCTGTTGTTCCTAAATGCTTCCACTTTCTAATAATATAACTAATATGGAATATCAAGCGGGGATTAAATTTTACAAACCATCTCATTGCAAAGCAGTGTTAATTTTGTCAAATAAAACTATGACTTAAACTATTCAACAGCCTTTTTTTCCATGACAAAAACAAGACTAAAAAAATATAGATCTTTAATGACTGAAACTGACTAAAAGTAAGTTTAGTTTTTGTCAAGATGACAAAAACTAGACTAAAATGTAATGTAGTTTTCGTTGGACTTTCAAATCATGACCTTTCTTTACTGTGGGTAAATCTGTCAAAAAACAATGCATCTACAGCTACTCTGCCTCTCAGCTGTGGAAAGCAGGGATCCCAGGTTTGGCAGAGAACACACTACCATGATTCGGTACCAGATTTAGGCAAGAAAGTAAATGCTTGGTCTAAAAGTAAAGACTAAAACATGGGGGACTTTTTGTCGACTACAACTAGACTAAAACTATAAAGGGTAGAAACGACTAAAATGAGACTAAAACTAAAAGACATTTCATCTAAAGGCTAAGACTAAAATTAAAAATAGCTGCCAAAATTAACACTTTTGCAAAGATAGCATCCATCACAGTACCATGCCTAAAGTCGCTTGAGCTCTTCAGAACAACCCATATTGTATCACAAATGTTTGCAAATGGAGATTTCATGGCTAGGTGCTAAATTTTAAACACCTGTGTCAACAGGTCGGACTGAAAAACCTGAATCCAAAAATTAACAGGTGTGGCCATTTTTTTTTTTTTTTGTCCCTATTGTGTATTACTATCGGTAGTATCAGTAATTTATTAACAATATAAACACAAATGAAGAATAAAAAATCATTTATTTGTAAAGTTTTAAAAAATGTCATTAAGGAAAGGGTTAGAAACTTTTCTCGTTACTTTTTAAGGACATAGTTGAATATCTTATTAGAGAAGTTGGAGCCAAAAGATCAGTTTCTCAGACAAACAAGTCTGAGGGTTTAGTTCTCGTCCCTGTAGGGCAAAAATAATATCTTGTTAGGTTAAAACCAATAAAAATATCCTCTTCCTACACAATATCTATTTTGTCTGTTGAAGGTCTTAAATGATGGATGGATTTATGCAATTTGTTAGCAGCATGGCATGAAGGATGAAAAGACAATACCACATACATATCCACCACATATACAGAATATGTATAATTATGTTGATACTCCATGTAAGTTCAATGTATAGGTTAGCCAAGGCCATGCAGAAGACGTAAAAAAAAACTTATCGATTGGTCTTGGCTTTTGGCCATTTCACTCCAGTCAGCTGAAAATCTACACACAGCACAAACAGCAACCACTCATACTTCTCTCCAGCACTCATGTCTACTGAGATGAATAACCCCAATTTGCATTTTTCCACCGTCCACAGAAGAGATGCAGGCTAAGGAGGCATAAATAAAGCTTGAAATCAACAACTGACGCTCAATATGTAAAGAAAACACCAATGTGTGGGTTCTCTGAGCAAGTCTTGGAGATAGTTCTTGACCTGAATGGAAATTTAAATGAGTGAGTTTAAGTTTCTTGCAGTTTTCACTAAAACCTCCTGTACTGGCTTTAAGTGGATAGTTCAGTAGTTATTGTTTTGGGGTTGTATAAATCAAATAATGACAGTAAGTGCAATGACCGGTAATCTTGCAAGGCAGATGGATCGGCTAGTCAGTCATCAGGTGGATTCCTCTTGCAGAGCTCCACTCTGGAATGATTGTGCCAGGCCGGAAAAGTCAGCGTCATTTCAGGAGAACGAGGCAGTCACTACAGGCCAGGTTTAGTTGGTAGCAATGGTAAATAAGATTTAAGCTAAAGTATAGAGGCAGATTTATCAGAACTGGACAAAATTTCTCTACTAAAGAAGAATTCTGTCTGAATTTCTTGGAAATTTTTCTTTCTGAAATCGACAAAAATTCTCTAGAAAATTTCTTAAAATATTCCCCAAATGTTTCAGGGAAACTTTATCACAAAGCTTAAAATTTCCAATAAAAATGTCCCTGACATTTGTTTCAAATTCCCTCTAAACTTCTTATTAAATTCCCCAAAATTTACAAAAAATTATTCCCACAAATTCCATGAAAATGAAAGAAACCATCCCAAATTCCCAATCAAATTCCCAAATATTTACAAATAATTTTCAAATATCCTAATTAACATTTTTTAAGACCCCAAATTTCTAAACATATCTGAAATTCCCATAAAAATGCCAAAATATTTAAAAGAAATTTGCCCCAAAAGTTTCAATGGCATTCTCTTAAATATGCAAACTTTTTTCCCCAAATTTCCTTGTAAATACCTGAAAAGTCCTGGGCAAATTCCCCAAAATATCCAAATTTCTTGAAAATTTTGAAGTTCCTCCCCAATTCCCAATCAAATCCTCCTCTAATTGCAAACAATTTTCCCTTTATTCCATAAAAAAAAAAAAAAATCGAAAATTGAATTTCCTCCAGAGAATTACAAACAATATCCCAAATTCCTATGAAAATGCCAAGAATTTTTAAAGCAAATTTCCCCCCATAAGTTTAATGAAACGTTACAAAATGTATCCCCAAAATGTCCATGAAAGCACATTGAAATTTCCAGGAATATTCCCCAAAATAATACAAATTTCTGATATTTTCATTAAAGTTCTCGAAGATTTTTAAGTCCCTCCCCAATTCCCAATCAAATTCCCCAAAATTTACAAACAATCTTACTTAAACTTCAATGTACATTCTGGACAATTATCTCAAAAACTTGAAACTGTGTTGTAGGAAAGCAAAAACTGTCCTCATACATGCAAGCAGGGTCTAAGGAGGATCATATTGTCAAGTATATCTCATGCAACCCCAAAAATACAGGACTCTTCCTCTTTTTTTGATTGTCCACATCAACTTATAAATGATTAAACTTATTACTGCATTTTCTAACAGCTATAAATGATGCATTAATTATAATATAATAATAAACAGGATTTTTCTTAAGTATCTGTCCTTTAATTGAGTATTTATCCTTTCTCGTGGACCTGTAAAACGTGGTAGTGCGACTGAGAAGCTGTACTAAAAACTGTGAGATGGAGATTTGGTGGGTGGTCACTGACCCTTGGCATTAAGCTACTGGATAAAGGTGGAAATAGCGACAGCCTGCCCCTCTAGGTATCTGATGGGTGGTGAGAGGCTGCTGAACCATGATGCCTAGATCAGCCATTTCCTCCTTTGTATGCTTAAAGCTGTCCTCCAGCTCAGCAGTGTCACTCAGGTCTGCAGGTTTGTGCCTCTCCTGGGTCCATTTACGCTCGATGGCTGGTGACACTCAGTCAGGCACAGAGAGAAGGCAGAAGCTGACAATATTTAAGAGAGGTTAACTAAGAAAAGAAAAGGGGAAAGTAAAAGTCACTGATTTAGGATGATTACCTTTGTTGGATGATAAACTGAAACACTGTCGCATTTTTCCCTTGGGTCATTTTGTGATCACTCTGCAATACTGTAAAGAGGGCCAGAGGCCACAACAACTGGACTGTCCTCACGGCATTACATCACAGCCTGTTTTTACCGCTCCAGTAACAGAAATGCTGTCGCAGCTCCAGGATGCTACTGTGTTGAGAAGAAGTATTTTCCCCCTTCTGATTTCTTATTTTTTGCTAATTTGTCACATTTGAATGTTTCAGATCGTCAAATCAGCTTAAAATTAAACAAAGATAACCCAAGTAAATACAAATGCTGTCTTAAAATCATGATTTCTTTAATTATCCCTCTGAGCCCGTAGCTATTTTCAAACCATTGTGTCTCACCTGGACTTCTAGTCCTACAAAGCTTGTAAAGCATCAACCCTGTGGTGCACAGTCAAGCTCTAAGCATCCTTACTTCAAGACAACCTGGGCTTTAAGAATGTGTCCTGCAGCAATGTCACGTCAATTTAAAAAAAAAGTTATGAGACGATAAAGCTTTGAAGCTGTAGTTCTCTTGCAGACTAAGACTGGATTGTTGAACTCTCAGTCTTAAACATTTCAGTGTTGATTTTAACACTTAGAGTGTATTTTAAACTCCATTCAGAGTAAATGGCCTTCAGTGTTGGAGTTTTTTGAAAGTGCTGATTGACCAGTGTTAGTCCAGCTTTGTAGAGAGTCAATTGATCCAAGCCCCGCCCGCTGCCTTTTCAAATCTGGGGAGCAGAGTTTTGCCATCACGCCTTAGTGCAGAGTGTTTAGATGTGTTTCAGATGTTTTAGATGTATTTAGAGTGTTAAACTGTTTTACAGATGTTGCCTGTTAGAGTGATCATTTCTGGAATTCTTTTGTTCATGTTTCCTGAATTATTGCTGTTTTTGATGTCAAACACTTTGACACCATGAGTGAAGTTGTCTGCTAAGTCGGTCACTTGCTGACTGTGGTGATTGCTTGCCCACATTACAGGAGAGAGTGCAGACTTTCAACTCAGGCTATATTCTGGCTCTGAGTTTGCTTCATTGCTCCATGGTTACCATAAGGCAATTCACATTAAACAACTGTGACAATGTGAGGTATCAATCAATATTTATTATGAAGGTGAAGAGTTTTGAACTGTGTAAATAACTGAATCTAAAGTACCTCACAATTACACCTAATGTGAAAGAAAATACAATATTGTATGAAAAGTGCATTATAATGTGTAAAAAAAAAAATAACACTGAGTGTTAAAAATTAACACCAAGAGAGTTAGAATATTAACACTTCTAAAAGTGTTAAATCAACCCTTGAAAGTGTGGACATATATGAACACTTTTCTAGTGTTAGATTTAAGACTCCAAGTGTTTATCAAGCACTGTGGGGATGGTGTGTTTGTGGTGATGTGCAGTATTTGGCGGCCACCAAACATAACGTCTTGTCTGATAGCCAGAACACGCCCTTTTGGTCTCTTCAAACCAAAATACTTTCTTCCACTTGACCATGAAGTCTCCCACACACCTTTTTGGGGGACTCTAGTCCAGATTTAATGAAATACCCTTAGCTCTTGACAGTACAAGTTTCAAAATAAAGCATAACAAAGAACATTTTCTTTCTTGTTTACTTGTCAGGGTTACTAACTGTTAAAGCTGTTTTGTTGTCTTTCTTTTCTCACCCTTCTTTCCTTGAAACTATAGCTGGTTGTGAACAGAAAGAGCTGAGTTCATTGCATGCCTGGTGAAGCCTGGGAAACCAAAACTAAAACTCCCAGTGTCACGGGTCGTTTTGGAGGATGTATCCCTTCCTGCCCACTTATTTGTGAAGACCTGCTGATTTGGGAATTGGATTCACCTGTGCAGAATGTGAACAGCTCAGTTTAATGATGTACGGAAACAGATTCATGAAGCATTATGAAATATGAAATATTGAAACATTAATTTTCACAAGCTAACTCTGGTCCACTTAGAAACAGGGGTCTAATAACTAATAAACATTTTTTATGTCATTTGATACACTCAAACACATGTTGGTACCCTGCTCTGCATCTGTGTAACCATGGCAACACGTCATAGTCTCTTGCTCTCACTTTGGCTTGCCTTCTTCTTCAGTACTGACCCATTCGTCTCATGTAAAGAACAACATGCTGGACAGCTTGCCACCTCGCTGGCTGCTCATAATGCCCTAAAGCGAGAGCAGGAATCCCAAGACAGCATAAATTCTGTATTGTTTCATTGTTTATGTGATAAAAAAATGGCGGAAGGAGACTGCTATTGTCTTCTGTGTCTCCTTCTCTTCTTCACTGCTCCTTGTTTGGGATGACAAACGTATAACTACTTGATATTATCTTGATGGTTTGGTTCCTTTAACCAAGTGCAATGCAATTTGTGCCCCCAACTGAACCAAGTCCCCCAGACTATCAGGTGTGAAAACAACCAAAGACACTTAATTTTACAGAATAAGAACTCCAAAGCTCTACATCTAAGTCATGGTTCCAGCTCACACTGTTAAAGCACTCTTTAAATGATGAATATAAAAGCCAACATCACAAAATACACCTCTATGACTCTATCTGATTCCCAAATCAAAGCCCTGGTAAGAACTGATTCACACTTCCAGTAATAACTGAAACAAAAATCTTTTGAAATGCAAAATAATAGTTTTAATCATGCAATTAAAAATGTGATTATTCATGATTAATTGTCAAAATCCAGTGATAATCACCTTTACAAAAAGTAAACATTTGACGGTTTTACTTTGTACCTGTGCCAAAGAAGCAGCATGGTGTGCTTTTCTCTCAGAGAAAAAAAACATTCTGATGTTGGCAGCTTAGACGTCTTCTTTTGGTCAGTAGTTACAGTACATATCTGACAGCTTGTATCTTGTAATTTCATACGTAATACATTTGATCCATTGCAGGAGGCTGTAATGAATTTTCAGATGATCAAATAGGAATACTGATTAGCCATGTCTCAATAGAGATGAGGGTTGAAAGGCCTGTTGAAATGCACAGTAGCATGCTGTGTGCAGACAGAGCAGACTGGAGTCATGCAGCATGTATACTAATGCCATCGAGTGTTTAAATCAGAGCAGACCAGGCCAGGTCTAAATCTTACTAAAAAATCACTTCCTGTATGATGTATTTATATATGACTAGACTTCATGGCCTACCATCTGTGTCTCACAGAAATTGGCCCCAGAGAAAAACTATTCAGGGAGCTGTTGATGGGCTGCCATGTTTATAACAGGTGGTGATGATTTTATGCAAAAGCCAATAACATATAATTATACTAAAATCACATCATTATTTATATCTAAATGCAAACAACCAAATGTTCAAAACTATAATAATCATTTTTGTATCTCCTGAAAAACAACTGTGCATGAAATAATTGTGATCTGCGTTAAATATTTTACAATCAAAACACTTAAATGAAGACAAAAATGACAGCAGATGAATGCTCAGAATACTTTAGCTGCAGACAAAAAACTGCTAGATCTACAACCCTTATGCCAGAAAAGTTGGGGCGCTTTGTAAAAGATAAATAAAACAGAACAACCCCAGCTGATACAGCCCTAATACTACAAAAGTTGGGACACTGTGTAAAATGTAGATAAAAAAACAGTATTTAGACATTCAGGTCTAATGGACAGTCAGAGAATAGCATTTTATCAATGCTGTGAGCTGGCATTTGTTGTGGTCAGATGACCTTTAAACCTAAATCTTTGCTGGTTTCTACGCCAAGTTTGATAAATGAATGCCTGTGAGAGTATCTCTCTGTGTTTCTTGTGTTGTCTTTGAATTTGAGAGTTTGCTCAAGCATGTCTTGAACTTTTCAGTGTGATTTCCCAGATTTTAGTTGCTCAAATAGAGAAGTTTGATGGTGCTTTCCCAGCCTTTTAGGTTGTCTTTTAACAGCAGTATAGTGACCTTTATGTTCATTAGAGGAGCCATTTCTCAGTCTTCTCAAGAGCTTCAGTTTCCAGTCAGCTGCTATATCTCAGTGCTATTAGGAGCAGGGGCTTCATGGGGTTTGGGTTTGTTACCATTTTGTTCTTTTGTGTTTCCTCTCTCCCATTTAATCATGTGCAATGTTAGTGGTGATCCCTTTAGGATAACTTGAAGGAACCCTTTGTCTGCAGTCCTGTCTCACTGCTCCTATTCTGACACTAATGTGAATAAATTCCACATGGTTGTAATGTCCTGGATATAAAATGCAAGAGTAATGTGCTTATGTTGTCCAATTGATGCAGTCATATTTGCAGTGATGCAAACCAACAGATTCAGTCACCAAATGCCATAGGCAATTAATACTGGTGTTACTAGGAATCCATTATGTCAGCATATACTAAGATAACAGTGTTTAGCATACAGTGCCTATAAAAAGGATTCACCCCCTTTCACCTTTTTCACCCCCCTTTTATTAATTTCATTTTTTATTTTAGTCAATCATGGTCAATATAATTTGGCTATTTTGAAAAAAAAAAAAAAAAAAGACAAAAAAAAACCTCTTTAACCCTTTACCTACTGACCTGGCGCCGGTGCTGTATTTTTTTTTAATGTCCGGAGTATTATTACCATAACTCTGTCAAAGTTTGTCCAATCAGAAAAATTCCAACAGTGTTGGAAAACTGAGAATTGTGGGCATGCGCACATGCGTGTCTGTCATGTGCAATAACAAAATGTTACTTGCATTTTTCCACCTTTATTTGCACTAATTTTCACCTATGTATATATATCTTGCACTGTGTTTTGCACACCCAGAGTCCTAGACTCAAAAAATGACTGGTGATTGTTATAAACATATATAGGTTCACATTTCAAATGTCAAATCAATACTTCATGAGCAATAAAAAAAATTTCTTCTCATAAAATCCATGAAAAACAAATCCATTTTTGTGTTTTTCTTCTTTTAATCTGCTGACAATTCCATATAATGTGCAATAATCATTGACCAGATGTTGGAAAGTCAAGTTCAAGTACTCCTGGGAAAGGGGACCAAAACTCTCAGACTTAGGGCATTTCCTGACTATTTTACAGCCATAATAACAAAATATGTCCAAATCACCATTTTTAGACAGTAGGTAAAGGGTTAATATCAAAGTGAAAACAGATTTCTTCAAAGTAATGTCAATTACACAAAAATATGTAAGGTAAATCAAGTGAGAGCATAAATATTTTGTTGTCTTTAAACAATTTCTGTGTACCTTTTGCTGTATGCTTCGGCTCATTGCCTTGCATGAAAAAAAATCTTCTCCTGAGCTGTAGTGCTCTTGCAGATGGAAAAGGATTGATTTTACTATATTTTGCAATTCATTTTACCCTCTACCTTTACAAGCCTTCCAGGGCCTGCATCCCCACAGCATGATGCTGCCACCACCATGCTTCACAGTGGGGATGGTGTGTGCCAAACAAAGCGTCTTGGGTGTCTTGATGGCCTCTCTCACTGGTGTCCTTCTTGCACGTCAGCATAGTTTGTGAGGACAGCCTGATCTAGGCAGATTTGCACATGTGCCATATTCTTTCCATTTCTTGATGATGGATTTAACTAAACTCCAGGGGATTTTCAGGACCTTGGATATTTTTGTATTCATCCCCTGAATACACTTACTGAATACACTTACTTTTCGATAACCTTTTTCCTGAGTCGCTTGGAGTGTTCTTTTATCTTCATGGTGTAATAGTGGCCAGGAATACTGATTAACCAGTGACCGGACCTTCCTTTTTTTTTTGTCTAAAAAACCAAATTGTATTGACCATGATTGATTTATAAAATCAATAAAAGGGTCAACCACCCAAGGAGGTGTAAACTTTTATAGACACTGTAAATATAAGTCAGACCAATGCCTGATTGTATATTTTATATTATTAAATATTAACTGCTTAATTATTAGGTGCATTGTACAATAAAGGCTACATTTTTCTATGACCAGCACCCTTCTTGTTTGTCCATGTCCCTTTAAACATAGCATAAGGGTGCATTAAAGATTTTTCAGTGTAGTGTAGACTTCAAATAAATCATTAACTCATTTCACAGGAAGCAAAAACAGATTCCCACATTTGCAAAACTGTAGTTCATCCATTTCAATGTGATAGGGAAGAGTAACAGCCCATGTTCTGCAACTTGCAGCCCCACTATCATTTGCATTCTAGTTCATTCATAAACCTGCCAAAACATCAATTTAATGGCCTTAGGTATTCCACTCTGTCACTCAGGCTTTATGTATTACCTTTGTATTTTAAAATACTTAGCTACACATCAGCAGCATATGCCATTCTCATACGCTCTGAGTATTGTTTTGATGGAGGTGTTGATATGGGGGTAATTTGTTGTTGGAGGGGAGATTAGACTCCACCATTTGACAGGCGAATCAGTGTGGACTCAGGACAACCCCCTTCCCTCCTGCGCCATCTCCCCACAACCTAACCATCTTCATTTTTAGTATTTACCATTTATCATCAGTCTGTCTATGGATCCCCGACAAGTCCATTAAGCAAGAGACACCTTAATGGCTCTCTGCTGATGATGGAGAATCCCTTGTCTGATGAGAAAGGTGAAAAAGACTAAAAGTGTAACATCACTTTGACCTTTGGGTCTATATTCAGTCTCAGAGATTGGTGAACGAGGCAGAGCAGCACCATCCCTCTCCCAATCCCTGAACTGTCAGAGATTGGCCGGCTGAAGTTTGAAAAAATATGAGGTTGGCCTGGTTTGCTTTTGAATAGTGCTTTTAATGCCAGAAGAGAGAGAGCTGCAGTTTTATGCCAGAAAACCGGAGACTGTGTGCTATTTTAACTTTATTTTTGGTCACCCTTGATGGATGTTAGCCTTGAGATTCCTGAAAAACAGCCACAACATGCCCACCTGTCAGTCAGTTCAGCCACTCTACATTATATATAACTCTTAGGCCTCACTCTGTTTTGAAATCCAGGCTGTAGAAATGATTACCTTTGCTGCAAAAATGGGCATTTTAATATTGGTGTGTTTGGCACTTTCAGGGTTTTTGCAGCAATCTTCAAGAGGTTACAGGAAGAACTGCATTGGCTTCATTTTCTCACTTGGATGTTACCCACTGGTTTCAAAATCCAACTTTTTTATAAGTTTCAATTTGTCATTTCAGGTGCTGCCATCTACATTTTTGGGACTATTCATTGCAATTTTTTTCATTGACACGGCTGACATAGTCATGTCTCACCCCTGGTTGAATTCTTCCTCGTAGACTTCATGATCACCTCCACTTTCCCCCATTCAGTTGCGCTGCAATCTGTAGTTCCACTGCCCTGCACAGCACTGCCCTGAAGCGCCTCACCACTTCGCTTCATTGGAGATAAGAAGCAGGGCTATTTTCAGTGCTTGCTGCTGCATAACTGTGTCAATCTACATAGAACAGATCGAGCCAAACAGCCAGAAAAATGTGCAAAGTATCCGGTTAACTTCGACATACAAAACAACGCCCCAATTCCTGATCAAAAATCATCACTATATCAGCATTACGTCTCGTTGATGTACATTAGGTCAGTGGGTCACAGAGCTACTATGGTGCCATTGACAAGGAAAAGTTAACTTTTGAGATAAAAAGGAACAGACTTTTACATGAAACTGCATACATTTACCTTTCAACTTCCTATTGCTCCTATTCCTCCATGAACTCGCAGTTCTCCCGTGATCTCTGCCCTCGTGTTTGAAGCTGATCAGGACTGCGCTGCATCGTACCACACTCTAGACAGTCTTCCAGTGTGCTTGGTCGCTCGCCTTCAGTTGGAGCATGGTGCAGCCGTTGTTGCGAAAACTGCGGGTCACACCCCAAAGCATAGTTTTATTAACTTTATTTATAAATGGAGACAATTGTCTACAAAATGGACATCAATCTCAGTTGTTGAGGTCTTGAAATTGTTGGATGGGACCATAATCTAGCTCTTACAGGGTGTCAAGGCCATTCTGTGGCTTTCTGGGGTGTATAGTTTTAGTTTTTGTTTCAATATATACATTTTAATATCAGAACCTAACAGGGGTCAATAATAAGCTCTGTAAACTTTTTGTTTACACTCAGGGTGTTTGTGTCCAAAAATGTGCCATTAATCCACAATTTTCTTTCCCCCAGCCATTACCGTGCATTTTTTGACATTATGCTTTCATTCTGGAGTCTAAGCTTCAAATTTGCATTTTTTTCCTTCATCACCGATTGTCAGCCATTTTCCCATTTTGGCACGAAAAGAAATTGCATACTTTTTAATGGTATCCTGTAGGGGCACTAGTGTAACAATTTGTTTAGATCTTAATGTTTAAAAAAATATCAACCCATGGAAAATAGAGTTGAGGCTGATTATTTCACTTAACATCACCTGTACTGCACTTTCCTGGATTCAATCTCACCTCACGGAAAGACAACAATTCATTCGCATCGACAACTGCTCCTCCGCCACTGCTCCCCTGACACAAGGCGTCCTCCAAGGTTTGGTGCTTGGTCCCCTCCTTTTCATGATCTATGTGCTCCCCCTTGGTCAAATCATTCACCACCATGGATTTATTTTCACTGTTATGCCAATGACATCCAACTATACATCTCCACCACCTCAATCACCACAGACACACACTCCACATTAACCAACTGCATCTCTGAAATAAAATCCCGGATGAATAACAATTTTATTTCTTTAAACTACAATAAATCCAAACTCATGGTCATTGGCCCCAAGTCCCTCACCAAATCCATCCAGAACTTCAGGCTTCAAATTGACACCTTCACCCTCCCCTCACATCCGCAACCTTGGCATCACCTTCACCTCTCCTTTGATCAACCCAGCTCACAAAAACTGCCTTCATTCATTTGAAAAACACAGGCTGCATCCATCCACTACTCTCCTTCCCTGCAGCTGAAACACTTATCCACGTTTTCATCACATCCTGACATGATCACTGCAATAGCACTTTATGGCACATCCTCAACAGTCCTCAATAGTCTTCAATACATCCAGAACTCCACGCACGCCTCCTCACACACCCACTCTCATGACCACATCACCCCGGTCCTCCAAAACCTCCACTGGCTCCCAGTCCCCTACTGCATCAGATTCAAAATCCTCCTCCTCACCCATAAAGCCCTAGACCAACAGGCCCCTCCTTACCTTCCTGACCTCCTGCACCATCACACCCCCTCCCGTAATCTCCGCTCTTCAACCCTCAATCTCCTCTCCCCACCAACAAGAACCAAGCGCTGAACCTGGAGGTGACGGAGCCTCCTCCATAGCTGCCCCCTCCCTCTGGAACTCACTCCCTAAACATATCCAAGACTGTACGGACTCATCCACATTCAAATCACGGCTCGAAACACACCTTTTTAAACTGGCTTTAAATGTTTGATTCTGTTGTTGTCTTCTCACTTTGACTGCGTGCTTGTTTGCTTGACTGTGATATTGTCCTGTTTTGTTTTTTTATGCAATGTGTTTTATTATTTTTGTACAGTGTCTTTGAGTTCTTAAAAAGTGCTTTATAGATAAAATGTATTATTATTATTATTATTATTATTATTATTATCAGAATATTCAAGGCTATGGTAAGCCCCTTCAAGAGAATACAATTTGCATGTAAACAGTAAATTTACTTGAGTAAATTTTACTCCAATTGAATAGAATTTTACTCTGAAAATTATAACATGTGATCCCAGTCCATATGGAGTAAAATTCAGTCTGATTGGAGAGTAATGTTTTCAGAGTTATTTTAATCTATAAAGTGATTTTATTTAACTGTGAATGATGATAATGTATGATCAACATGATGAACAAAATACATGCCGCTCTACAGCAATTGCACTTAATGCAGAGTAATACTGAAGGACATTTATCATGGAGCTGTTTTCACTCATGATAGTGTTGTACTTAACCCTTTTAGCGCTGTTTTTAATTCTTATAGAAATGTTTCTTACTCATTATAGAAATATGTTTCAACCTTTGTAGAGCTGTATCTTTGATCAATATTCCTCTTCATATAAAGCTACATTTAACTCTAAATGGATAATCCTGCTGCCTTTCTACCAATAAATGCCAGGTGACCCAACTAGAAGCTGTAGTACACAGGTGTCTGTAAGTCATCACCAGGTGTGTAGATCTCTATTGCCAAGGATTATCTGCAGCTGGGACGCCTAACGAGCTTCAGCCGTGAACGTCCATGAGTGATGGCAGGAGAGTTCAAACTAAAGTGGGTGTGGTTAAAGTTTTACTTCAGCAGAATTTCCTCTGTTTTTACTCCAAATCTGGCGGTTGCTGGTAATAAATACACTCAAAAAACAGCACATTTTACTTTTATGAGTAACATATGTAGTGCTGAAAAAATTACTTCCCAGATTTCCCTGTGTAGAACAAGACAATTGTTTCTTTTTTTTTTTACATTGAAAATATTGTATACAAATATAAAAAAAATTGCACTTAAGCTGTTATTGAAAGAGTTAAAAAATAATAGAAAGATAATCAAAATTTTATCTATATGATCAATTCAGCTATTGATTAAGAATAAATGCAAAAGAAGTTAGAAAAAAAAATATTGATGTCCATTATTTTCATTGTTATTTATCTACAGCATGTTGCCATTTTTGGTCATGAACACTCACACTGTAATAATTTCTTCAACACCAAGGGCTAAGGATGCACAATATTATCAGCATGGTATTGGAAGATATTAGCTTAAAAAGTTAAATTTCTTTGTATCAGCAGAAAACAATTCTGCTGAAATTTTCAGCCTATATATCAGATTTGTATATTGGCAGTATAAATCATATATCACAATTAAATATCAGCAAAATACACAACCAAACCATCAGGTATAGATGTTTGTCTAGGGTGCCACACACTCAAGGGGGCCCATCGTGAGCTCTGAATACTTTTTTCTCATATTTCTCATATCAAAAATGTTATGCAAATGAATCCCACTAACATCATACCCGCATTGTTTCAAAAGCTTGTCAAAGTCTTCATGCTGTTCAGAGGGAGACAGAGGGAGACTAAAACATGGATAAGGAAGGCAGCCTAGTGCAGATTAAATTTAATTGTGAATTCACTCTTGAAAACATAAAAGGGGTAAAATAAAGTTACCAAGATGAAGTTCAAATACTAAAAGTCGGTGTAAGCTTTATAACCAGCTATTTAAGAGGAAATCTACCAGTGATTCAGTTCTGCTCTTATTATTGATATCTATGACTTATTGGGATTTCTTACTGAAAAAAACCTGTAATTGATTTAAGATTTTTTATTTATTGTTTTCTTAGTTATTGCTTTCATTATGTGATTGTTTATAATGAATTAAAAAGTTGTTTCCAATCAGTGTGACCCTTGTATGTTTAGTTGATAGCTTCTATTGTGTAAATAGTGGTGTGGTTGGTTTGCAAATTAACAAAGATGAGAGAAGAAGCAACCACTCACATCATCAACGGGATGACATTAGTTTATGTTATGTGTGAACAATGGAGTCCATCCTATTAGTATGGCTGCTTAAACTATATTAGTCATGAATATCAACCTCTTCCTACTTCCACACCAAGCATGCAGCTAAGAGGATGAAATGGCCTGTGCTGCACAGATACGATAGATTTTGAAGAGACAGGTGACTTATAGAGTTGCCTTTACAGCTCTTCTCACTGAAGGGTCCCCCTTACAGTACTTGAGCACAGTTGAGTTCACAGCTCCCACTGACAATATCACATGTATCGTGCCCACAGCCACTTCTTTGGTACCCTCATGTTCACACTATGAATATGAGCTGGACTTTGGAGTTACATGTACTCGGATCCAGGCCCATGTCCCTGATATGAAACTATCCAAAGTGTCTCTTTACTCTTTACACCTCTATCCAGCTTTACTAAAAGCTGGATAGAGGTGATGTGGGAGTATGGTGTCCGATGAAGATGCAGATTGATTTTTAGATGGTTAACTTTGGTGGTTTATTTAAATACAATTCCAAAAACATTTGGTTGCTGTGTAAAATATAAATATAAATTATTGCAAATCTCATAAATTCATATTTTATTTACAATAGAACATAAACAACACATTACATGTTAGAACTGAGACATCTAACCATTTCATGTAAAAAATTTAACTCGTGTTGAATTTGATGGCAGCAACACATCTCAAAAAATAGGCTGGAAAAGTAGTTGGTACCAATGGAAAAACATCTGAAACTAAAAAGGTTAACTGGCAACAAATCAGTAACACTGACTGGGTATAAAAGGAGCATTTTAGAGGAGAAGATTGTCTCAGATATAAAGATGTGCAGAGGTTCACCAATCTGCAAAAACTGTGTAAAAAATTTGAAACAATTGCAGAAAAATGTTCCTCAATGTACAATTATGAAGACTTCAAGTCTCCCGCCATCTACAGTCCATAATATCATCAAAAGATTCAGAGAATCTGGAGAAATCTGTTTGTGCAAGGGAGAAGACCAAAGTTCACTACTGGATGCTCAGGCAGTACTGCATTAAAAACAGACAAGAGTCTGACTAGAAATCACTGCATGGGCTAATATTTTTTCAAGGAAATAAAATGTCTTAGTTTCAAGATCTGATATGTTGTCTAGGTTCTATTTTAAATAATATGTGGGTTTATGAGATATGCAAATCATTGCATAATGTTTTTTTTACACTTTACACAATGTCCCAACTTTTGAAGGATTTGGGTTGTATCAGCTGAGGTGTTCTGCTCAGCCTTAGATGTTTGATTTCAGGCTGTGACAGAGGGCTCTGCAGCTCCTCCATTTTTTTGAGGAGAAAATGTAGCTTGTTCAGATGCAACAACACTAAATGTTTAACATCAGCTACTGAAAAGCTGTCTGATCCAGATAATGATGATGCTCCCACATGGCTACTGAAACATCCTCTGCCTAACATTCACTTGTTATTTACACTACAGTCTGTCAAGAAACACATCTGTAGGGTTGTTGGTCACCCATGCCCCTATCCCTATAACCTTACAATGGGCTGAAATGACTGGCCTGTTTATAAAATGCCATAAAGGTGTAGAAGAGAGGGCATGGCATGATGAAAAGCCTTGACCATAAGAGAAGAAAGAAAAGTAGAGCTGGAAACAATTAAAAGGGTAGCACAGAGACTAGAGAGGACAACAGAGAGTGCTGCATATGGACAAAGGAGGGCTACAGTAGCTTGGTTAGTTGGAGCCAAAAGCCACGGCTGAATACTCTGTACTAAAGATAAGAACATCACCCCAGCTAGATTACAGGCCCCGCTGATGGGCTGCAGGCCCAGGCAGAGATTAACACTGGCGTTCAGGTCTTTCTGGGACCTGGTCCCAGTGCTAACTCTTACAGAATGAGATCTCTACAGGAGCACACAGCAGAAGGCAGACAGTCTGGCCAATGACGACTAAATGATCAGGTAATCTGGTTTACACCGCGGCTGAATGGCACAGAGCTCAGCTGTGGTTGATAGCAGCCAAAGGTTAACCCTGCAGCGGCCTGTTAGGATATGGAACCGTGGAGATAAAATGAGTCGGTTAAGCCCAAATGCAAAGAGCAGAATACAAATATTATTCAAACCACTGGCAAAAGGTTTTGTGTGTGTGCTTTTTTGATATACACAATGTACCAGGATGTTTTTGTTGGAGCCTAACTTTCAGAAATCAAGCAGCATCATTTTCCACAGTTACCAACAATTCCTAAATCCGCACATAATCAGGTTATTATTCTGATTCTTAGAAATGCTTCATTTTACTCTGCTCTGATTTGAATGATGAATAAAAAGGAAGCCAAAGCCTAAATCTAAGAATTGTTAAAAACAACTGAAAATCCAAGGCTGTGCTCTCACACAGAGAGACAATTTCTTATTTTTTCAAGCCTGACCCGGTCACATCCTCAACAAAGGGGATCACAGGTGCAAATTAAAACCATACGCATGGGGAGCTTTTCAAAAGTAGGAAGACCGGTTGAGACCAGCACTGATCTGCTATTCTTCGACTTCATTTCTGTGATAATAGGAGAAGCACTTGCCAGAACAACAGATAGCTACACCTGCAAAAACTTGGACATCAGTCCACCTTATTTCTAGTCAGATATACCTCTGAACACTTACTTTAGGCCTCATTCATCTGACAAATCTAGATAAAAGTCTCATTCTCAGATATTTAAAATAATTCCAGACTTGTCAGTGACTGTTATACATACAAGGATTTTTTTTTTACAAGCAGTTAGTTGAACAAATTTATCAGGATTTCAGATTTTTGCATGTTGTGCTTTGAAAGAGTTGCAGACACTTTGTTTTTATCTGTCAAATTCATGAAAAAGAAAACTAAAATTAAAGTGAAAATGCTCTTAAACTGTTCAACCTTGTCATGCTTTTTAAACAGATTTTTATGGTCTTGGTCTTGTCCTTGGTCTTGTCTTGGTGCACTCTGGTCTCAGGCATGTCTCAGTCTCGGATAGTGTGGTCTTGGGAACAACACTATTTATGACCAAGTAAAACTTCATTATTACTTGAAACTAACTTTTTTTTGGAGAAATTCAAAAGTCATGGCATGAATCATTTTTGTGAGGACTGTTGTCTACTTGCATGTATGGGAGGAAAATGAAAACCATGAACTTTGACAGCTATTGCTGCTGTGGGCTTAAAAGGGTTAAAACTAGTGCTGTTACTCAATTAAAAAAAAAAAATCAAGTTAATCACATCACTATGCTGTGATTAATCATGATTAATCACAGCATTTTTTTAAATAATTTATGTATATGTTTGTGTTTTTAGATTTTTAAAGGTTGTTGTGCTTTGTCAAGTGCTTTATTTTTATTCTTTTAATTCTATGTACAGCACATTTAAAGTGCTGATCTGAGTCCTTATCGATACCACTATCGATATTTTCTATAGTTTAGTGGAAAGACAAAATGAGGGCAAATATTTAAACTACAAGTGATCTGATCTGAGTAGTGCTTGAGTTAAAAAGTTGTGATTCAGTCTGCCACATCTATTGTATATCCCTCAAATATAAACACATATTCACACTGTATTTATTGAGGTTTCTCATCAAAAATGAAATTTTCCCATATACAGAATACAGTCATCTAATTTACTGAGGTTACCTGAATGCATATATTTTCCGTCTTTAGCTCGTAAAGTTCGCTAATTAACTTCAATTTTGTCAATTCCACCACTGATTTCTACGCTGGATTAATACTGTTAACAAACAGGACTTGCTTGAAGTTTGAGAGCACTTTTCAGCATTTATCTGAGCAGCTGAAGAAGAAAACTGTCCTGGAGCAGTGGAAGAGAGCGGTATGACCATGGCTTGATCCTGTGTTGTTGTTATGCATATTTGCTAACATTAGCAAAGATGTGCTTTGCCCTAAGTTGGTACTTAAGACTCGTGCTTCCGTGTAAAGACAGTTCATCACTGCAGCATGTTCCCACAACTTTTGTTTTATCTTAACTGACATACTAACACGTAAACATCCGTACTGGAGGACTACAGGAGCAAGTTGTGGTCAAACTAAGTTGATATTAATTTTTCAATGCGTTAAGGTTTCAAGATTAATCACGAACATTAACGTGTCAACAGCCCAAGTTAAAACATCAGTTAGGACACGCCACAGAAAAGATGTGTTCTTTTAGTGCTTTTAAATCAAGAACAAAAAAGGTTTGTTTACCTGATATTAACCTGAAATTACTGGGTGTGGGTTATAAGTAATGGGATTTTTTTTTCTCTAGATATCAGAGACTGGCTTTGATTGGAGTTTTTGCAGTGCAAAGCTTCTAAACTGAACACCCTTACTGCATTCTGTGTTGGATCTGCTTCTTGAAAAATGATCAATTTCAAATGTCAGACAAATCTCCACCTCAGGGAAGTTAACACCGCAGAACTGTGGTGTTATCAACGACATCACACTGCCCTCAGTGAACTCTCTCCACACAGCCCGGCACCCCCAGCTGAAGAGCTGACCTGAAACACATTACCTAAGTAATGGTTCAACCGTAACTGATCGCAGTGGTTGTTGGCAGGCACTCCACATTCTGCGAAGCCTGCACTCACCAGGACCCCACAACCATTAAAGTTAAATATGCACTGTCTCAGATGGTTCACAGCTCGAATAAGATCCAATTCAAGTAGGCAAGAGATGGCGTTTAAGTTTAAGTGTGCGTTCCTACCTGGGAGATAAATCACATGATGTTACAGTAACCATGTTACATACACAATGCTTTCACATTTAGATCCATTATTCACACAGATCCTGGTGGCAGGATTGTTCATCTCCAGCAGGTTTTAACATCATTAACTTACAAAAACCTCCTACTAAATAAACTTGTATGCTTCTAACCTGATTTGCCTGAAACATTTTGAAAGAAGTGGATTTACAGCCTGGATCACACTCACATTATAAAACAGGAAACGGATGTCAGCGATGAGCGGATGGTGAGCCAGATTAAGTACAGTGCTTTGACACCACAGTTTAGCACAATGTTTAAACCCTCTGTAAATATGATTACATATGGAGAACAAGGCTGTACAATCAACTGAAAATTCAACTGTATATTTTACCTTTTTTGTAAAAAGCTGTGCATAAAATGTGTTAAATTTAAGATAAAAACATTTGGTGAGATTTATGCTGAAATCAAAGTAGCATCTAAAAAATCCTTAAAATGTTTGTCTGCACATGACTATTCTTGAATGTGCACAGCTGTGCCTCAACCAACTTTAAGCACAGTGGGGGTCCACTGTTATTTTGGGGGTTGTGGGCTGAAAAGTTTGGGAACTCCTGATCTGGAACTGTCAGCGCTGGTTTGTACAGCCTGCGAAGTATTAAACATGACACAAAAAAGAGGAAAATAAAATCCATGCAAAATAAAAAGCAACACAGGAATCAACAGTCTAATATCTATTGAAATTAGATTTTAATAAATCCAGTATTAAATGCAAATTAAAATATGTGCATTTTAGAGCAAAATATCCATGATCTATGAAGTGTGCTGTGACGCTGTTGTTTGTGGTGCAATGGCACACTGTCTTGGTTAAAATCTTAACTCATGTTGGTCAGTGACCACAGACAAGCTGATGTAAACACAGGATGGGGTGTTGCAACAGAGCTGGAGCACAGCACTCATGAGCCCACATATTGGCCCAACATGAACCACGAAACCATGAAACCACGTCAGGAAAGAGGTGAAAAACTTTCCAACAGTCCAAATCTAGAATTCAGTCACATGTAGATCTCAGTGTTTTCACATGTTTACAGCAACCACATTCCAACATATCTAGTGTGTTACGACAAAAACTTTGGATTTCACTTTACAGGGTCTTTAAATTCACGCTTGTAACCAGTGTTTTCTACTTCTGCAGGTCTGTGTATGGCCTCAAAAATGTATTAGTAATGGTAATCTATCCTCAAACCTCTCTGCTTTTGCATCAGGAGATGAGGAGAGGGAGTGGAAACTGGCAGGTTTCGCTCAGCAGACAACTTTTCTTGTTTGCATGTTTTGTTTTGCCGGCTTTTTCTTCTTCCTCTTTGGTTGTTTAATAGTCAGTTAGGAACATTACTGCCACCTGGTTAAGACTTTTCACATACACACCTTTCTAGTGTTAAATGTAGTATGTTCGTAGTGTTGATTTTACACTGGAAATGTAGCAGAAATCACAGACAGTGTGAGTCTGCAGTTCAAGCCACTGAGTAAGCAGTAAAATGCTTTATTTGAACTCAAAAGTCAATTTTTTTTTTAAACTACATCTTCAATATGTTCACCATGAAGAATTCCGTTTAAAGAAATGTTATGAGTCGTAACCATAGACTGATAGAATTGGACAAACCCCATGTGACGTTAGTCGTCTGCTTACAATAGGTGGACTCAAACGGCTTTTGAAGCCCATTTGTAGATGCGTCCATATTGAAATCGCGGTCTTAACTGAACTTCAGATCAACCTAACGGCCCGTCCACTAAGCACAACTTCCTGGCAGCCTGCTAGCTAGCATTCCGGTTGACAGAAACGGAGCCTCTGCCTGCCGAGCTATCTGTCAATCAAATGAGATGCGCCAATCACCGTGAAGTGAGGTTTATCCTAAATATAATCCAAACGATCGTGGTACAAAAAAAATTCACCCCCCGTACAGTGGGAGCACAATAAGACACAAGCTAATGAGACATGTTTGGTGTTTTGAACCAGGCTGTAAACCAGTTTAAGAGCAGCACATCAGCCTCAAGTGGACACTCGCAGTATAGCAATTTTTTGCACTTCCGCATTGGCTTCATTTTTCAGGACCAGAGGTTGCCGCTTGGTCGTTACGTGACATTAATAAAGAAGTTAGACGTAGTGGCACTACAGTAGCTACCACAAAAATTCAGTTAGGGGTGAAAATAAGCTTAACTCCATTTTCCTTCTTCTTAACTTACCTTGCAAAACAGATGACCAGATTTCATGTCTGGCTTCAGGCAAATCTATCTTACAAAGCTCTGGTCTAAAATCATTGTGCCAGATCTCAAAATTGGCCTGACCAATCAGCATCATTGGAGAAGAATTAAGCTTTATGGGTGCCGTGTGGTTGTAGCAATAGCCTCTGCCGGTGTAGCAATTTGCTCGGTTGTAGCTATAGTACAACGCCAGTTTTAACAGAACTGGACCAAATTTCTATATTAAAACAACAGCAAAGAACAGCACTAAAGGTTTTCATGACAGGAAAGATGTTTTTGCTCTTCTACCAACCTGCATCAGCATGACTTTGCGATAGTCATGAGTTCTCCTGTAAGCCGGTATGAACAATGGCTGCTGCCAGTGTAGTGATTAGCTTGGATGTAGCTGTAGTATAGCAGCAGATTTATCAGAACTGGACCAGATTTCTTCATTAAAACAAGAGCAAAGAGCCACACTGAAAGCTTCTCTCGGCAGAGAAGATGTTCCAGTCTTCTTCCAACTGGCCTTGGCGTTAGTCTTATCCAGCAACAAGCTCCTCCGTTTGTAAACTATTGAAGTACCTGCCTGTCAAGCTCAGGTTCCAGCAGAGCACATGCCTGACACATTTTGTCTTGCCACTCTGATTGGCCCATAATGTATGTGACAGATGGAACATTTGTCCAATCACCTTCCAAGATTTTTTTTTTTTTTTAATCCCACCTTTCAGAAACACTTTGCATGAGAGGTTTCCCCCAGATGAATATAAAAAAAAGCTTCAAATGGATATATGAAACAGCGTCAGGTTACTTCTTGGTAAATTAAGACCTTGAATTTCAGCAGCTCAACCATGCGGCAAAATATAATGTAAGGTGACAGCACCTAATGACAACAGATTAGGCAGAGTCTCCCAATGTCCAATAACATGTCTGGTTTTATGGGGATGACCTAGAAATGGTCAAGTCCTTAGATATTTATCACAGATTAAATGAAGTAGCCATTTTAAATAAACACAATTTCTATTTTGTGAAATACAGAAGGTATTTCTGTGAACATTTAATATAGTGAATGCTTCCAATGCTATACCAGTTTACATGACGTAATGTAAAAGCTGTCACATTGAAATATGGAGAAACAACTAATCCAACGCAGCATTAACAAAACTTCAATATTAATTCAGTCTCACATCAATGACTGATGAATCTGCTTTACTTCAGGTCCATATGATTGTCTGGAAACTCCATTTATGACCACATATCAATGCCAACAGTCCACTGAGTTTTCAGAAAACATTACAGATCTTTGTCAAGTCCTAATACTCATAATTAAAGCTTGTCATCCAATCTCCTGCCAGGCAGCCGTGTTTCAGAATGTTTTGCTACTCAGCCAAATGGAGCAGTCATGTTGTGCACTGAAAGTGAGATCAGTGCATACCCTCTATTGAAATTCAGTGATTAATCATGATTGAAATTCATAATCAGTACTAGTTATCATGCACTAACGTCTTTGTCTGTTTTTGTCCTGCACCTCCTCTTGCTCTATGTGGGTCAGAAAGGGTTCCAGCAGTGAATCCAGGCCAGAGTTCACATGTTCAATACTACTGACACACAACATTTCCAAATACTGGATTGATACTTTAAATATTTAAAGGGTTCAAATTGAAGGCATGCATGGAAATGAAATCATGAATACTCTTATCTTAAAGTCAGATCTGGTTAGCCTTAGATCAACAAGCATGACCCACTGGGAGTGAGCACAGAGGGGGGTTTGCTCACATTTATTCAGTTTGTGTAACACTTATTTATTTCTTTAGTGTGAAACGCATGCTGCAGTACTTGTTGTCTATTGCTCATGCTGTTGGATGTGTCTGTGCTGCTGTGTGAGTGCCTGAGTATGTGCTCTGCTTCCAGAAAGGGTTCACATATTCTGTGTATGTCAGTGTCTGTGTATTGGCTCTGAGGAAAAGACTCAGCAGACAGTGACTGAAAAGCCTCTCCTCTGAGAATATAGTAGCTAATAGCACTCCCAGTCCTTGAGTTTTGAGGTTATCCCATTCAATCACTCCTTTCCACTTCAGCAGGCACATTACTAGGCTGCAAAGAGACCCTGGCACTATGGTATGGAAAGCTATAGGATCTAATACTGCTGAATGGATTTTTCCCTCCTCTGTGTGATCATTAGAACCACGACAAACAGCTCTGTCTAATTGGATTACTAATTGATGAGACGGAGTGTGTTTTAAGGCTTCACACAGTCACATCAGTCATTCTAAACAGGCAGAATGAGGGGGCTATGTGAATAGCAGGCTGTAATGTTGTGCCATCTGTGCTCGGTGCCAATGGGTGACTCCTATTCACACGGCTGTGGTTTCCTGTGCACCCCAGCCCAAGGTGACTGACAGTTACAGCGTGGCTGTGCAGCCTGCTCAGAGAGCCATAGCTTAGCTTCTGACAGTAGGCACGCAGGTTCTGACAGGACATGACCCCGCTGAGAATACAGCGCCAGGCTCCCATGCAGGAAACTGCCTTGTTTATTCTCTTTAAAGTGTGGAATTTTGGGTCAGAAATTTATCAGATTCGAAATTAGTCAAAAAATTAATATGTGTTAAAAAAAATTTTTGGTTTTTCCAGTTTTTTATGTAAATTAGCCACTGGAGCAACTGTAAAAAGTAGTGCTGTTAATTGATAAAATAATCAAGTTAATCACATAACTATGCTGTGATTAATCATGATTAATCACAGTATTTCTTTAGTTCTAGTATTTTTTAAATGTTTAAACGTTGTTATTATCAAGTGTTTATCTTCATTATTTTAACTTTATGTACAACACTTTGAAAGGCGTTTTCACTAAAAATGTATTATTATTGTTATTATTATTATTATTATTATTATTAAATTAACATTTAAAATACTACCATTTACTTGTATTTTTGGTTGAGATAAATTAGTTCAAGTATGGTGTTTCAATGAAGAAATATCAAATAAACTAGAGTTTTTAAATATTTGAGGTTTGTAAATCTGTGTCTTAATTCACTGAGCTAATATTTATAAACTACAAATGAGCACAGAAAACAAACACATCAGGTAGAAAATAACTTCTGCTGTAAAGTGAATGACCAGGTGTGCTGTTACTCCGAGGTAGCTGAAGTTGCTGACTGATGTCCAGTGGTCTCTCGTCAGTGTAATAAATGTAGCTCGGGCCAGCTGCTCCACTTTAGTTGCCTTTTTAGCTGTCATTTGACCTGCCTTTAACCTTTTCACCCCTGAAATGTAAAATCCCCGCAGGACTACGGGAGGATGTCGTGGTCAAACTGTCATATGATTAAATTGCGTTATTTTTTTTAACGCATTAAGATTTTCAGATTAATCACGAGCGTTAGTGCATTTATATAAACATGCCTAGTTATTTTACATTACATTGTGATGCACTACATTACTTCACATCAAGTTATTAAAGCTCATGCTATGTAACACTGTAACATCAAATGTGTTGTGTTTACATATGTCACATAATGTTATGTAACATTCTGTTATGTTATATTACATCTCATTATGTCATGTGATATTCTACCACAGTGTGTTACATTACATTACATTACATTACTATGCATTAGACTTTGACACATTACATCACATTATTCCTGATATGTTACATTACATTACACTGTGCTGCACTACATTATAGTGCCTTATGTTACATTAGGTTGCATAATGTGAGGTTAGGTAGTGTTACAATATGTTGTGCTTCATCACACTACTTGCATTACATTACTTGAGATGAGGTCAAAATATTTTGCTATGTAACACTGTAATGTTAAATATGTTAAACTATGCCACATCAATGTTACAGAATCTAATGTTATGTTACATCAGGTTGAATTTTGTCATAATATTTTACATTACATTGCATTAAATTACAGCATTTTGTCACATAATGTCACGCTACATTGTGTTACTTTATGATTAGTTACACTTCATTAAATCCCCTAATATTATGTTACGGTATTTTATGGTATGTCACATTACACCACACTTTGCTGTTACATTATACTGCCTTATTTTAAGTTAGGTTATGTTACAATACATTGCATTGCATCACTTTATGAACTCTTACATTACCTAACCCCGTTATTTTACATATATTTTGCTAAATTATGTCAAATGATAAAGTGTTACATTATATTATGTTATGTTATGTTACATTGCATGACATTAATTTGCCTTACATTTTGTCACACTACACTATATTATGTCACGTAGGAATTTTACACTTAGTTACTTCATATAACAATATGTTTCACTAGCAAGGACCACACCACAACAGAATGCGATTAAAGGTTTTATCAAGATTGATAAGTACGTGCAGCGAGACTGTTGTCTGTTGAGATGAAAGATGAGGGATGTGGGTAAGTAGTTTTAGTCTAGTCTGGGAGATGCATGAAGGCTCGGCAGAGGGAGACTCAGGATGGGGGTTCCATCTCAGGCGTCATTCTGCCCGAGCTGATCTCGACCCAGACTGTAACTAGAATTAGATGAGTCTTGGGTGAAGTGAATGGATGAAGGAGGAGATTAATGAGTTACAGAAGAGAGGGAGGGTGGGTTGTAGAGTCTCAGACAGACAGCGTGATGTGGGTTGGTTACGTTTAAGTAGGCTCATCAGGTGATAGAGGGTGTGGTTTTGATGTGGCCCTGCTCCTGAACTTAAGTTAAAATAAATATTAACTGCATTTGATTATGTTACCTTAGGATATTAAACTACGTTACATTATATACATTATATTTGCACTCAGGTTTGTTCCAGTCCAAATCATGGGCCAGTTTGTTACATTGCCTCATTGTTAGATCAAGTCTGGTCGGTGTCCATGTACAAACCGACCAAAATGTGTGATGTGCATTGAAAATTCTCTGTAATTGGTCAGAATTTATTGTGGTTTGTATACACATTCTAAATGGGTATGCAACTTTGCTACTTGGGAAACTTTATGTCAATTTATCCAAATGAAATAAATACACTAACTGTTCATAGCCTACCTGTGAGTGATGCCCAGGTATAGTCTACATGTTTAAGCGTTTGATGTGCATGACCTTTGTAATATTTATCATAGAGAGAGCATCCTGATGAGTGAGAGGAAAAACACCATGTGCAGTTGCTTTTGAAGCTCCTGCTGTTAGGTTGGTTTGATAATCTCACTTCAATCCAACCACATCAGTCAGAATAAAATCAGGCCAAGACACACATTTTCAAGCAGTCTTGGCCTGCTTGTTTGGTTCATACCAGGGTTTCATTGACAGCTTTCATACCAATATAAATGAATTGCATGAACTTGGCAAATGGACTTGAGTTTTTTGTAAGCATACCAAACAGCTTTGGTGTGAAAGCACCTCTAGTCTCTTTGAATATTTGGGATCAAAATTGTTTGTAATCGACATTCTGGTCTGTGGAATAGAAGTCAGTGGAGACTAAGTGGCATAAAAAGACACGCAAAATGCAAAATATGGCTTGTGAAAGCACTCATGTTGACATTGATGTGTTACTCAGACACCATTTGGTGATTCTTGTTGGATTGTGTTCATTTACATCACACACCTGCTGAGGCAGCTCTCACACACTCAGAGCTGTATTAGCTGCAGTTAACGCTAAATCTCTCTTCACTAGTTTCTGTGTTATTGGACCTAATTGGAATAACAAAATGTTTGATTTGAATTATAAAAAGGTTGGACAGCTGGATACAAAAACACATCACTAAGCAAGCAAGAGAAATCAACAGAAACACAAAACATATAAAAAGGATAACAGGAGGGATGTGCTTGTTTTAAACCAATTGTTTCAATGTTGGTTTGATTCAGGTAATGTTTTTTGGAAACACATTTTCATTATAGCAAATTGCAAAGCATTTGTTCCTGGAGCTAGTATCATAAGGATATGTTTTTATTGCATTGCTGCTCCACTGACAGTTTCATTCTAGGGTCTTCAATATGTCGGGATTGGCTGCTGGTATTGGAGGGTTTATGAGCTTTGTGTGACAGATCTCCTCTAGCCCTTCTCTCTGTACCTACGTGATTCTAACATTGCTTGACACTTCTGCTGATGCATAATTCAGCAAGGAACTAATTACCCTGGCAGCTGGCACAAAGAAATTTCCTCCCTGCCCTACTGTTGCAGCAGCACCTCATACTTTGTCAACAGAGATTTTCCTGCTGCCGGGCACACCACCTTACACTGAAAGTAAGCTACAGCCATGTTAACTATTCAACCTTTGTATGGAGGGGAAATGAGCCGCTCCTGAGGATTATTTGGTTGTAGATTATGACAAGCAGAAAATTAACACGTGACACACACATGAATTTCACACCCAAGGCTGTCTCCACCTTCAGCGTGTGATCAAACTAAGTGTTACTGTGGTAGACATACTGTGTAAGAGCTGGGTTCACACAGAGTGGCAACCTTTAAGGCTGAAATAAGTGAACCAGTGACGATGTGAGAAAAGAAACTGCACTTCCTTGCCAGTTCCCGTGAGTCCACCAAGTCCTCCAATCTTTACGACCTCACGGGTCATTCGTGCACACCCTGAATTATAAACCTGTGTTAATTTTCAGTTGACCTCTAGTAGCCACGTGAACAACTGTTCAACAATGATGAAATTTGATAAATGCTTCTGAAAAGATACATCATTTTAAACAAAATGTAAGAATAAAACACAGGGACTATCTTTATCCTGGTATTCTGTGCAGTTCTGTGGAATTCACATTATGTCACGCTTCATCATGTCACATTTTGTCAAATTAAACTACGTTACATAATGTCAGGTTAAATGATGTTTTATTTCTAAAAGTATTGATTCAGGCACCAGGACTGGAACAATTCAAAAATATATATTTACACACACACCCATACACACACACCCCAACACAACATACATATATAACATAACACAACACACACACACACACATACATATATATATATACAGTGGTGGCCAAAATTATTAGAACACTTGGCATATTTAAGAAGTCTCAGCTGTATTTGTTGAATTGGCCATTAAAATACCCATAAAACAAATTAAATATTTATAAAGTCACCATTATGCTCTATAAACCATAGAATAGAGCCATCATAAGGAGATTTAGGTAATTTTTCTTACAAAAAACAAGCTAGGCCTATTTCACTGTCAATGTCACACAATCATGTTCCTTCAAAGAAGAAGTCAAATTACTTGTGTTATTATTGTCAGGTGTGCTCGTGGTTAAATTAATGGTGATGCAAGAGTCTTAGAACACAGCTGTTAGATTCTTTTAAATGTAAAAGGCCTACCCTGCTTATTAAGTTATTGGTAACATCAGGGTTTTGTCACAGAGGCCACACCACCAACTGGTATAAATTCAAAGCCTCTAGAAGTCGTCTTGAAGCACATGTTGCTCTTTGAACATGGCTAAGGTGGAGAAGAAGCTAAGGAGTGGGCAACAGGTTTGAGTAAAGACCCTTTTTGATGTTGGCTGGAGTTACCGTCACACAGCCAAAGACTTCAGATCCAGTCCAAGTACTATAAAGTACACTTTAGACCTCCATGATGCCACCGGTTTTCACCAGAACCGAAAGGGGAGAGGTAGAAAAAAGAAACTTTCAGACAGACAAGTGAAGCATCTCAAAATTCTCAGTCTTAAGGACCTAAGAAAGACCTCACTAAAACTGCGTGGCGAGATCAACACCACAATGAGTAATGGTGCAACAGTGTCTTCAAGAACTGTGCGTCGGAAACTGGCAGAAGAACGACTTGTTAGCAGAATAGCAGCAAAGAAATCAATACTGAAAGAGAAAAAAATTGAGTGAAACGCCTGAAATTTGCAAAAGAGCACAAGAAATAGACAAAGGAAGATTGGTATAAAGTGTTTTGGACTGATGAGTCTAAGTTTGAACAGTTTGGCAACAAGCAAACAGTGTATGTTCAAACTTAGAGGGAGGGGGAGGGTTATAAAAATGAGTGCCTCTTGCCAACAGTTAAACACAGAGGGGGATAGTATTATGGTGTGGGGTGCCATTTCAGCCTCAGGAACAGGTGACTTAGTAAAAATTGATGGCATCATGGATAACAAAGTATACCACAACATTCTGGTGAGGCACAGAGTACCAGCTGGGATTTGTCTTACTGGGCCTGGATTTATTTTCCAAGAGGACAATGACCCTAAACATTCTTCTAACTATTGCCGGAACTACCTGCAACAGAAGGAATCTGGTGGAACATTGAAAACGATGGACTGACCCCTCAAAGTCTGGACCTCAACCTCATCGAGCGTATTTGGGGCGAGTTGGAAAATAAACTGGACAGATCCATTGTACATTCAAAGGAAAGCCTTTGGCTTGAGTTGCAGAAGACATGGGATAACATTAGTGTTGAAGTTCTCAAGAAATATATTGACACCATGCAAGAGAGATGTGCTGCTGTAATTGCTGCAATAGGTGGACATACCAAATATCAAAATTAAAAGTGGATATAAACAATAGGACTCACTTCATCTGATATTTGTTGCTCAGAGCAACCACCTGCATGTTTCATGAACATTATGAAATGAAATCATGTTTTGGAGGCAAAAAATGTCAATATTTTCTGATCTGACAGCTGTTCTAATAATTTTGGCCACCACTATATATATATATATATAGATATATGGAAAATTGTATAAACCTCGGTTTTGAAGTCATGGTTCATTATCAATGAATATATATATATATTTTTTTTTTGTCTTTTTTTTTCAAATGGTAGGTTATTTTTATTAAAATATTGACATGTTTGAACCCTTTCATGTATTCTCAAATTTCCCAGTTGACCTTGAACACATCATCATACAACCCTAAGTTTGCTTGTTAAAGACCCTGTAAGTGAAATCCAAAGTTTGGGAGCACTTTTCACAGCCCATCTGAGTGGATAAGGGTTAGTCTGGAGTTTGACGATAGCTGTTAGCTTTGCTATGACACAACTGCAGACTTGACAGAGTCCCCCTCTCTGAGGCTGACAGTCAAAGGTATCACATTTAGGTTTCATTTGATTCACAAAACTGGAGCACCTGTGTTGTAATAAAGAGACCTTAAATCAAAAGAAGTTCATTAAGGGCTGGTGAGACTTTTGTTGAAAAGCAGAGGATTAGAATTTATCAGCTGCTTTAAAAATCAGTTTCATCATCAAATTGCCAGAAAGAGGCTTTTAAACATCCAAACTGAGCTGTGTTTGCTCTGTTTGTTTCTCCTAGTCTCGCCCTTGTCTTAGTCCACTTTTACTAGGAAACAAAGTGTTCCCAAACAGGCGACTTTTATCCTGGAATATTCAGGCTGTTGCTGTCATTCGCTGTGGTTGCCAGGGCGGTTTGGGTTTTGCTCTTGTTTTTAGGTTTTCATTGAGGATATCTCTGTCTATCTTCACTCCATTCAGCTTTCCTTCAACCCTGACCAGTCTCAAGGTCCCTGCTACAGAAAAGCACCCCCACAGCATGATGCTGCCATCACCAGGCTTTACTGTTGGGATGATATTGGGCAGGAGATGACCAGTGCCTGGTTTCCTCCAGACATACGTTTAGAATTGGGCCAAACAGTTCAATCTTGGTTTCATCAGATCAGAGAATCTTCTTTTTTAGCGTCCTTCAGATGCTTTTTTGTTTACTTTAAGTGTGAACTTGTACAAAATTGACCAGATTTATATTTATGGTCAGCTTACTTTTAGATAACAGAAGAAATGACAGTTCATATCAGAGAGGCTTTGTGTTACTACCATGCTTGAACTCACTCACCACGCACTTCTTAGTGAGTGCTATGGCTGCCCTATGCATAGATCGCCACCTGCTGACCTCTGTGTTAAAAATACAACACTCAAACATTGAAATTCAATATTTTGCTAATAAAACAGTGATAGCATTAAACAGATGAGTGACTGAGTAAAGCAGTTTTCAGTTCAGTGGAGATTTGATTCACTGAGAAGAAACTAAGAAAAGTAATAGGGGTGTGATGTAGTCTGTAACAGCACCCAGTCCCACATATTCACAGTTGAAATGATCACTATTTTCACTGTCTTAGATAACAGAATTTGGCCCACGAGTTTTGGAGTCAGTGAACATCCCCTGAACAGCCTGGAGCCAGAAGACCCCTAAGGCTCATGCTACCACTGTTAAAAGATTCACAGTCTTTTTAATCAGACGGCTCATTTGGATATGCATCAGTCATGCTCCAGGCCACTGTTTGGAAACATTTCTATTCCTCTGAGAGAACGCATCATTTTGGTTTAACATTCAAATTAGTTGTTTTATGCAAATCACAACAAAGCTGGAAAGAGAAACATAAAAAAAAAGATCCCTTTTCTTTGTAGCCCAATAGTTCCATGGCATTTTCAACAAATCATTGCAATAATATTTTAAGTAATAAGCCGTTTATTTCCTGCGCTCTTCTCCCACTTAAGCTGATTAGTAAGTAAAAATAAACTATCTATGACTACTTATGTGTGTCTGAAGAGAAAATGTGACCAATATTGATTCTTAATGCACCATTAAGTTAATGTATAATGTGGTAAATAGCGTTCAGGGTTTGCTGCAGGGGTGAATGCATCGCACAGATTTGAGCTTGATAGATAGCTTATTCAAATGTAGATATAATGAGAGTTCATATATTTTGAAATATTTCTGCCTGGAGATTCTTCATCAGCTCCCCTAAAGAGACCATGCAGCTGCACTGCCCTCTGTGAATTCAGCATTAATAACTCTGACAGTTAGAGGGCCAAGATAAAATGGAGAGCACGGAAGTCATTATAAAGCATTGATGCTATTTCCAATGTAGAAATACTTTTATGTGTTATGTGGAAATTAAATCAAGAGAAGTGACTCTGAAGTCTGCACTTTCTTTCAGTTTCAGTCAAACTAGGTAAACATCTCCCTGTCTTATGTACTTCTTGACCAACCTGTGGATGCACTATATGGACAAAAGTATTTGGCCACACCTTTTAATCATTGAATTCAGGTGTTTCAATCAAAACTGTTGCCACAGGTGAATAAAATCAAACATCAGCCATGCAGTCTGCATTTGGAAATGCTTGTGATACAATATGGGTCATTCCAAAGAGCTCAGTGACTTCAAGTGTGGTACTGTGATGGATTGCAACGGCATGGTTTGTGAAATTTTATCCCATGACTGGATATTCCACAGTCATCTGGAGGAGGGAAAATGGTATGGGGCTGTTTTCAGGGTTTGGTTTAGGTCCCTTTTCTCCAGTGAAGGCAAATCTTACTGCTTCATGCATACCAGGACATTTTGGACAATGCTGTGCTTTCAAGTTTATGGCAATAGTTTGGTAAAGATCCCCACTGAGCACCTTTGGGATGAACTGGATCAGAGATTGGGAGCCAGGCCTTCTCGTCCAACATCAGTGCCTGACCTCATAAATGCTCTACAGAATGAATGGGCTCAAATTCCCACAGAAACACTCCAACGTCTTGTGGAAAGCCTTCCAAGAAGAGTGGTGGCTGTTATGACAGCAAAAGAGGGACCGACTCGATTGTAAAGTACATGTATTTGAATATAATATCATTACAGTTGCTGTTGGTGTAATGGTCAGGCTTCTAAATCCTTTTGTCCATATAGCTTATGTTTACTGGTCCAAAGTCAAAGGACAAGTCTCTGGCCATGGGATTTGTGATGGCTGCATCTCAGCTGCTTCACAGCTTGGTTTTCATGTTGGAGCACATGGTAACATGTCAGGGCTCCCAGGCTTACTGTTTAAGCTCTTCACCTATTTTTCCACCAGTCAATGCCAAAATAGACCAGAAAATACAAAAACAGAGAGCCTGGGCGCGCAGATGGCCTAGCTGTTAATGCGCTACCCATGTATGCGGGCGGCCTGGGTTCGAATCCAGCCTGTGGTCCTTTGCTGCATGTCTCTCCCTGCTCTCATCCCATTTCTAACTCTTTCCATTGTCCCCCCCTGTCCAATAAAGGCACTAAAAAGCCCAAAAATAAATCTTAAAAAAAGAGAGCCATATTTACCTTTTTTAGCAAATATTCATGCCCACATCTGTGGAATATGTTAATTATGTGTTTCTTGATGACCATGATGAATCACACAAGCTGAAACATGTCCCTCCAACAAAGCTGTTCTCCAAACTTTAGCTGTTGCTGGAACTTTCTGTTTCCACATTAATGTCCCTCATTCAACAAACAAGTGTATGGAAAAGTTTTAGGTAATTTGTACAGATTAGCATGTGTCAATCTGAGCATGAACAGATCTCAAATCTCAGGTCTCAGCTCATTTATGCACATTTCAAGTCGTAGTGGACTTGCTGTGCAGTGTATGTCTGGCAGTGTTAGATCCTCATCCTGTCAAACACAATCTCAGTAGTCTAAAATATTTCATTTTTAAGGACCTGTGAACATTCAATTTGCCTCCTCTTGGATGTCATCTTTTTCCATGATGACTACAGTTCTTTAAGGAGGTAAGCTTCCCTGAAATATCATGATATGATATTGACACTAAAGTGCACCATCCTCCGATATCAACATCTTAGAAAGAGAATGGGTGTCAGGAAATTACAGAGAAACAAAAACTTGTATTTAATTAAAATGCATGCATGAAAAGGTGAAATGCTGCAGTATCACTGGCTGAAAGCACCCTTTATGTTGAAATACTGTGGATTTATTCCTTCTAAATGTGCTCAGAACTCACTCTTTGCAGACTCTTGTTCTCTGACTGGACAATAGAGACAAAACAAAACAGAAATCAGGTCAGAGACTGAGGGAGGATGATGAGTGTATGATAACTGTCTGGGAACAGATGGGAGTGCACAGGCTTATGGTTGACTGTGGAGGTTAATTGTTTATTTGCTCCAGTGGACGTCGTCTGTTTAGATTATTGTTATCAGGAGGGATTGAAAATTCCACAGCCAAGGCCTTTAAAGAGCCCAACTATCTGCAGGCTATTGCACCATCTTCAAATATGAAAGGATGGAGGCTATTAGAGGCACAGTGTGATACTCTGAGACACCAGAGGCACTGGCAAGTATGACATGGAAAGACTGTGATGCTTTCATTTTTTGGCAAAGAAGTTTTGACTGGGTGTCGACCCACAGGCTCGGAGCGATGATGTGATGAGAGTGACAGTTGACAGTTTGTTGAGCATGTGGGTTTTGCTTGCCTTTACAGAGAGTCCGGAGAGGTTTACAGCAGTGTAGCCGCAGGAAAATGATCTATAACCTGATGGAAAAGCTTTCAGACACCGGTGTTTCCAACATGTGCAAGGTTATTATTATCTCTGTCAGGAAATCCTCACAGGAGTTGTTTTAATCTTGTGATTTTGCCATGCCAAGTAAAATGAGTTACCTTTAAAACTTTTATGCTTGCATGCTTACAATATCAATCTGCTGATTTCATCAGGAAGATTCTGGTTGTTCATCATGTTTCAATATTTGTTCAGCATTTAAACATACAACAGCACACTGCATACATACACAAAAGTATGAGAAAGTAAACATACAGAGACTGAGAGGGCTTTCTATATAGTAAAATGACATACATACAAAAGTAATTCCCCTATAAACCTAAAAGCTGGTTGTGCCACCCTTAGCGGCAACAACTGCAAGCAAGCATTTGGGATAACGAGCATGTCCAACTGGAAGGAGACCCTGGGGTAGACCCAGAACTCTCTGGAGGGATTATATATCTCATCTGGCCAGGGAACACCTTGGAATCCTCCAGGAGGAGTTGGAAAATGTTGCTGGGGAGAGAGATCTCTGGGTTGACTTGCTTAGCCTGCTGCCTCTGTGACTCGACCCCAGATAAGTGGAAGAAAATGGATGGATGGATGGATGGATGGATGGATGTTCCAAGTCCTGAAGCAGCAAAGCAGCCCAAAAGTTTTCTCAAAAGTCTTGGGGATGATCAAGATGTTTTTTGTTAAATGTTAGGCAAGCTTTTATGCCCATGGAACTCTCCAATGGATGCCATGTTTGCCCAGTCTCTTTTTTATTGTTGAATCGTGAACACTGACCTGAACTGAGTCAAGTGAGGCCTGCAGGTCTTAAAGTGTTATTCTAGATTCTTTTGTGACCTCCTGGATGAGTCGTCAATGTCCTTTTGCAGTCATTCTGGTAGGCCGGCCACTGCTGGGAAGGTTCACCACTGTTCCAAGTTTTCTCCATTTGTGGATAATGGCTCTTACCATGGTTTGCTGGAGTCCCAAACGCTTTCCAGACTGATGGATGCCAACGACCTTGTTTTTGATCTTTTCTTGAATTTCTCTAGATGATAGCATGATGTGTTACTTTTTCAGATCTTTTAGCCTACTTCACTCTATCAAAAAGGTTCTATTTAAGGGATTTCTTGATTCAACAGATCTGGGTGTGGCTAGTGAAACTGAACTCAGTTTTCCAAAAAATACAGTCACAGTAACTTGATGATATAATATGTTTGCATATTTCATATCGACAAACAAATAAGAAATCAGGAAGGGGAAAATACTTTTTCACTGCACCGTATGTAGACACAGGATTGGATGTTGTCATGGAGCCTGAGCAGAGCACTTAAATGCACACTTGTAGCCAGTGTCTTTGACCCATCCAGAGGCTTAGACTTACTGCCACATAGAATGGTGTGTATATATTGTCGTGTGATTATATTTTTTCTCTATTCAGGTGTATTCGTTGCGTGTCTACATGCACCAATTTGTGAGCCCTGCACTGTTGCATATACAAATACATTACACCCCTAGGCCGTATCATTCTAGAATACACTATAATTCTAAGTTAAAACTGTGACAGATTCAGATGAAATGTAACTGACAGTGGCTTCATTTTTCCTACACGTGTGTTGTTTGGCTGAGATTGTTCAGTAAGCAGCATGTTTGCTTCAGACTGGACTCCCAGTTGTCATTGTAGCAGATCCAGCCTCATAACTCTCATGACAGTGCCACATTTTGAGCAGATCACTCAAATCCAATTAGTCTTGGTTATATCCATACAAAGCCCTCTTGCTATTTCATCTAATGAAGACAGCCCCCCCCGCCCCCCTACCCCTGCACTGTTCTCATGACAACAGGCTCCCCGTCCACTACTGCCAACTGCTTTGTTGCCGTGAGGTGAGCTGAATTCCAGGCTCTCACGGCTCTCCCACAGCGCCTCACAATAGCAGGCGAGAGATCAAAACAATCCACATAATGTTATTCCTTTGGTTACTGCTTCGTTAGGATGGATGCTCTGAGAGTTTGGACGTGAGTCTTGATTTTCTTACAACAAACAAAAGTCCGGGTGGAGCCTCCTGACTACGAGCATTAATTGCAGATGATCAGGGGTGTCCATGATGCCTTATGAATCCCTATCAGCTGAAATGATCCAAGATGAAAGGCTTTAAGCCTACTTTCTATATTTTCTCTCCTCTAAACTGAGGATGAGCTCAGTAAACAAAAGGATGTTAAGCCCATCTTGAGTCTTCTGGACCAGATTAGTGAGTGCCTCAGAAGAACGTGGGAGATGGAGATCTTCTTGTTCCCTGGGAGAAAAGACATGCAATTTGACCAGGAAGAATGTCCTGAAGAGAACAAGGTCCTTTCCACAAGACGTGAAAGAAATAAGAGGCAAAATTTAGGCAAGGTAAGGCAAGTTTATTGTACAGTAGTTCCCAACCTTTTCCCCTTCCACTGAGCATCAACAATGTTTGTAAATGTAGACTGGATCGCTAGGCACTTGATTTTACACATCTGTGACAACAGGTCTGATTGAAACACCCGAATTTCATAATAAACTTTTGTCCATAGTGCATTGGTTCCTAACCTGGGGTCTGGGACCCACCGGGAGGGCAAAGATCTTATGGGGGCATGCAGATTTGTCTGCTCTGAGGGTGCCAAAATTAGATTTGAAAATATTGACTAAAACCATGATAAGAAAAGCATGCATAGGCCTTTTTTTAGGGTATTATCAGTGAAACAATTAAACTCTGGGACTTTTGTCGGAAGTGTGTCACTTTTTCTTCTCTCTTGGGTTCCGGGGGGGCTTTACTTTTGTTCGGTACATGTTGGGGGGGGGACAAGGAAAAATGGTTGGGAAAAGCTGATATTGTGCATAATGTATGTGCTTGACTGATAGTACTGCAGCACATGTATTTAAATTTTTTCAGTATGTTTTCTGTTTGCCAGTGTGCTCCTTTCCACTCTCTCTCTGTGGAACTGTGGAACACATAGTACAGATATGAAGACAAATATTCTCATTATAGCGCTGATGACACTTCTGTGTCATCCTTTTTCCATCACATCTTTCTTCTGACAGTGAAGTCTCCCGCTGTGAAGTGCGTGCAACCAACCCAGGGAGATTTCAGGGACAGTCTGCCTGAAATGTTCAGCACATAAAAATGGCTTTATATTCAGTCATCAGACAGACTTCAGTACAGCATAAGTATAAATTTAGTCTTATCTTAATTAATTTTGAAATTTCAGTGCAAAAACTCTTCGTATTGCTCATTTAAGGCAGCCAAACACTGAGGAATGGTGCAGAAACTCTTTGTGAATGTAGTAAAGCATCAGTAGAGCATCACTGATCTTCCTGGGTGTTTTCCTCTAAGAGCAGAAAAAAGTGTTGTTTTCTACATGTAGTATCTGATAGAGCTGCCTGTTAGCTAATATACCTTTAGTATTTTTGAGCTTTCTATATAAAGTTTCCTCTAAGCGAAAGGGGGCATTTTCTGTGTGAGCTATGACAGTTCTGCATGAGCTGTTTATGAAGCCCACTCTGCCTCTGTGGAGTGAAAGCTTTTACAGGGACATATCCACTCCATTAAGGCATGACCGTGACATCCCTGAAGGACGTCCAAGGACAGTTAAGTTGCTTCTGCTTTTGTAGCTCTCTCACTCTCCTTTACAAATGCACACTTTTTTTTTGGTTGCCTGTTTTAGCTTTATGTTGAATTCTGCATTGTCAGCTTCACAGATGGAAATGTCTGTTTGCATTCTGAGTTCTGGAAGCACCACTCAGTTGTTTAGCCCTAAAAGGAGCTGAACAATAATAAACCACGTATACGCCATGCGCTGATGTCACAATGCATCTTGTATCAGTGCAGGGAAGCTGCACCACTCACCATGCATGCATTCATTTTACATACATTATTCAAGATCACATCCTCTATCCATCTGAATGTCCCTCTGTTGTACTATCCATTGCACTAATCCACCCTCATTCAAACCTCATCCTCTCTCATGGCCCTCTCCCTGTAGCCACACACAAGCCTAAGCTTCGCACTGTCAGCTTAAAGCAGGATCACACACGGCTGTCAGCATGAAGATGTGATCAAAGAAGCTAGCACCGGGCCCAGATGCGCCATGCCAATAGCATACCTTCAGTGTGACTTCACAGTGAAAGACCTCTGAACAGCAGGCGAATGCCAAATCCTACTCATTCATAATACAGTAGATGGCCTCTTAACAATTACCAGCAGGCTGCTGAACTTCCAGGACACGCTGAGCAGGAGCATGGAGGTTAGGAAGGGAAACATAAATAATGCAACCTTAGGTAATATTAACACAATGCTGTCCCTATATCCTACAGTGAGAGCTGTCCACAGTGCGGCTGTTTCATAACTCCAGCCTGGCGCTGGGCTAATCTCCATTTACAGAATCTACGTATGTAGGAATGAAGAATCTGTCCACAGGGGTCTTGATTTTCTCTGTTAGGTCTTCTGGTTTCCATTCCGAGTAAATTTTTCATTACAGTGCTGTGAAAAAGTTTTTTTTCCTCCTCCTGATTTCTATGTGATTTTTTTTTTCTTTTGCACATGGTGACACATGTTCAGATCATTAAATCATGAACTAGACAAGCACTGGGAGAGCGCAGACCTCCGCCATTAGCCCTATCTCCCAATAGTAAAGAATCCTTTAAAAAATTCCTGGATCCAGACGGTGAAAATCTAATCAGTTTTTCCTTATGCCATTTCTGACATTTCCTGAAAATTTCATCAAAATCCGTCCATGACTTTTTGAGTTATGTTGCTAACAAACAAATGAACAAACTAACTAACTAACAAACCCTGCCGATCACATAACCTCCTTGGCGGAGGTTATTAACAGTGATTAACCATATTTTTTTAGAAACTTGAGCTCAACATCACTAGCCGCACCCAGGACGGATTACTGCCGGACTTGCTGAATCTAGAAACCCCTTGAATAAAACCTGTCTGATAAAGTGAAGTAGGCTCAAAAATCTAAAAAATCAACACGTCATGCTGCCATCTAGAGAAATGGAAGAACTAATGAGAAAAACTTATTGACATCTGGGTTGCAAAGCCATTTCTTGAGCTTTGGGACTTCAGTGAACCAGAGTGAGAGCCATTATCCACAAATGGAGAAAACATGGAACAGTGGGGAACCTTCCCAGGAGTGGCTGGCCTATCAAAATGACTTCAAAAGGACATAAAAAACTCACCCAGGAGGTCACTAAAGAACCCAGAACAACATCTAAAGACCTGCAGGCCTCACTTGACTCAGTTCAGGTCAGAGTTGATGTTTCAATGATAAGAAAGAGACTGGGGAAAAATGGCATCCATGGTAGATTTCCAAGGACAAAACCACTGCTGACAAAAAAAGAACACAATGGCTTCATTCACATTCAAAATATTTTGTGGACTGATGAGACAAAAGTTGAACTTTTTGGAAGCTGTGCATCCCATTACATCCGGAGTAAAACTTACACATCATTTCATAAAAAGAACATCATACCAACAGTCAAACATGGAGGAGGTAGTGTGATGGTCTGTGGCTGCTTTGCTGCTTCAGGACATGGATGACTTCCTGTGATTGATGGAACCATGAATTCTGCTCTCTACCAAAAAATTCTTAAGGAAAATGTCTAGATATCAGTTTGTGACCTCAAGTTCAAGCACACTTGGATTATGTAGCAGGAGAATGATCTGAGAAACACCAGCAAGTCCAACTATGAATGGCTTAAAAAACAAAATGACTGTTTTGGAGTGACCCAGTCAAAGTCTGGACTTACCCTCCTAAGACCTGAACCTTTGTTTGGAAGATATCTTTGGTTTCTCCCAGTTATTTGGGATAAGTAGGCTCTGAACAGGAATTTCTTGGAAATGTTGGTTTCCATATTCCAAGCAAGTTGTATAAAATTTCAAAGAAATTGACCAAAATGTCTGTGAAAAAAATGTTTGTTTTTTTTAAAATAGTCCTCAAATCTTTCAGTGAAACTTTACCATAAAATCTAAATATTCCAATTTAAAAAAAATAACAAATTTTATTCAAATGTCTAAATTTTTTAAAACAAATCCCCCTTTTTTTTTTTTTTTTTTGCAAAAGAAATGTACACATACAATGTCCAAAAATTCCATGAAAATGAAAAAATCCCCCAAACATTCAAACAAATTCCCTGAAATTTTCATGGAAACTCCTAAAAAATTTAAAAGGAAAAACCCTACCCTTAAATTCCAAATTCAATAAACAGAAAAATCAAAGCAATTCTCCCAAATCTCCCAATGAAACACTCCAAAATTAACAAACATATCCCCTAAATTTCCAATCAAAGTCCCCAAAATGTCCAAACAGCAAATTATCCCAACATTTTAAAGAAACTACTTAAACAACATATTCAAAACCATTTTCCCAAAAATTCTAAGAGCAGAATTTATGAATATGCTGCCACAATGTCTGTGCATGCAGGGTCTTAGGGGGATAAAGCTGATTGACATGTGTTGGCAAGACCTTAAACAGTGCATTGATACTGAGAACCCTCCAATGTGCCCAAATTAAAACAATTCTGAAAAAGGAGTGGGCCGAAATTTCTCCACAGTGATGTGAAAGACTCATTGCCAGTTATCGCCAACACTGGCTTGCAGTTGCTGCCACCGAAGTTGAAAGGTTAATGTTTGCTTAAAGGATCTGTGGTTTTATGTAAAACTCCTTGGCTAAATGTCCTCAAAAGTTAACTTTTCCTCATCAGTGGCACCTTTGTAGCTCTGTGACCCACTGACCTCTTGGTGTCCCTTTGCAGGATTAGATGTAATGTTGATGTAGTGATGATTTGCCACTGGAAGCCATGCATTGTGTTGTATTTTCAAAAACCCTGATCTTCTACGCTTGTGACTTCCTGTTTGGAGTTTTTGGAACAACTAGAAATTTATGAGGTTTGGCAGCTGTCAGTGCTGAAAACAGACCTGCAGCACATCTCGACTGAAGCGGAGTAGAGTGGCACTCCAGGGATGCGCCGTTGCCGAACTGGATTGCTGGCTGTGGAAATGCTCTGAGAGACTAGAGAGGAAGCAATGGGCTCCGCAGTACGAGTCGCTGGCGGATCGCGATGCGGTCAGTGTATGTGGAAATTGGAGGTAAGAGTCTTAGATCCTCTATCAAAATCCCAGGACTGATTACAAGAACGTCAGTTTTATGTGGACTGAGACTGAGAAATTTTTGGAGACTTCCAGTTAGAAACAGCAGAAAGTCATTCATTAAGAACAAAAAGCTTGTTAAGGTGAAAAGGTTTGAATGAAAAATACAGCTATGTATCATCAGTGTAGCAGTGGCAGGAGGTGTTACAGGTGGACTAGAGCAAGTCACTCAGAGCATGAATATAGGGTTGGATCCAGAACTGACCTTTATGGCACTCCACTCCAAGGGTCAAAACCACCAGTTATTAGGTTTGGGGCAATTACTTTTCACACAGGACCAGGTGGGTTTGGATGGCTTTTTCCCCCTTAATTAATGACATTATTATTCAAAAACTGCATTTTGTATTTATTCAGATTATCTTTGCCTAATTTTAAAATCTGGTTGATAATCAGAAACTTGAATGAAATTTAAATATGACAAAAATGCAAAAATAAAAATTAAAAATAAAGGGGGTAAACAACTGAGAATGCACTGATGCATCTTTAAACTTTCGCATAAATTTCACCTCTTTGTCGGCACAAGTCTGAACATAAAATTTCAAACATGGTCACAAAGGAAATGTAGTTTGTTCAGCCTTTATTAATCATTTATCATTAAAACAGCTGCCATCCTTGTCCAACACTGCTCCAGACTGGTCCAAAAAGAATTCCTCATGCAGGTATACTGTTTATACAAGACTGACAAGAACGCAGCTCTGCCTTAAAGTTAGGCTAATTTGAGCAGGAAAACCTGAGCACTGGCCCGTTTCAAACATATGGAGAGGAGGAAATTATCTGTGCAAATCACCCCCTATAAAAAGAAAAACTAATAAAGGGGACTTAGTGAAGCAAGCTCCATTTTACAGTACACTACACCTTGAGACAGTGACAGAGGGAGCTCCAGAGATAGGCTACAGTAAGGCAATTGTGTTGTCGATGAATGCACCCAACTTCCTCACTTCATCATTTATCTTGTTCCGAGCAGTGTACACAGACTTTACCCCTGCAGCCGGCAACCAAACCGACGATGCATCCACATGCAGTGCTTTTGATAACGGAGGATGGTGGAAAATGAAGTAGTCTACAGTAGAGTCAAGATTTATAATGTGTACTTTAGCAGGCAGGACTTCCTGGCTCGTGTTTCTACAGCATCTTCCTACAGTAAAGGAACAGCTGAACCTCCACTCAAAGGTCACATCGCTGAGCACATGGAGTGAAGTAAGGTCCATTCCAGCCTCCATGCCAGCACCTCTTGCAAATAACTGATACTGATACCCTGTGCAGACCTTGAAACTACAAGAAAGCTGAAATGTATGTGCATATGTTTACATGCAAACACAAACCTTGACTTGGCCGTTCACGCTGAGCTCTGCTGCTGTAACTAACACCGGTTGATTAATGGAGGGACCCAGTGTTGCCCGAGGAGGAGATAAGCAGCCTATCGCAGCTCTGAAGCCTTTCTACACGACCTTGAGAGAGCACTGTACATGGAAATAGACCTGAGGCTGCTATTAGCTCAGCTTTCGCTCATTTGGCCAAGCTCCAGTGTCAGAAACACTGTCTGCTTACATTCAGAATGCACAGCCTCAAGAGCCGACGGGCCAGGAATGACAAGAGAAATATGTTTAACGAACTCGTCTTAGTCATAAATGCATCAGCAGTGGATTTTTAGAGGGTCATTCACATAAACTTAGTGTTTTTGCCGAAAAAAAGTACAAATTTAACTTTTTAAGCTGGCTCGTATCGGCTTAAACTTTAGGATGTATCTGCCCCAGGCTGAAAAACGGCCCATCACATACTCCCAAATGATCTTTTTTTTTTTTTTTACTTGAACAGGTAAATAAAACAGACAGCATGAAAGCTGGTGAGCCTCAGAGATGTTGTTAAACTGAGTTTGTTGCCTCTGTGGGTAAAATCATAAACTACATGTTAAGATGGACAGAGAAACAGCTGCCTAGGAATGAAGTCAGAATATTTAGAGCTGTCTCTGAAGACTGGTTAAAGTTACTAAGTAAAGCTGGGGGAAAGCCTCAGTTGAAGCCTCAAGTCTTTTTGAATATGGTGTAACAAGCTTTGCACACCTGGATGGGGGGATTTTATGCCATTCTTCTTTGCAAATCCTCTCAAGCTCAGTCAGGTTGGATGGGGACAGTCGGTGAACAGCCGTTCAGGTCTCTCCAAAAATGTTCCCAAGTCAGGGCTCTTGCCGTGCCACTCTAGGACATTCACAGAGTTGTACCTAAGCCACTCCTGTGTTGTCTTGGCTGTGTGCTTATGGTCACTGTGATGTTGGAAGGTGTACCTTCCGCCCAGTCTGAGATCCTGATCACTGCAGAATGGGTCGTTGAGTGTGTCTCTGTACATTGTTCCATTCAGCTTTTCTTCAACCCTGAATGGCCTCCCAGTCCCTGCTGCTGAGAAACACCCCCACAGCATGATACTGCCACCATGCTCCACTGTTGGGATGGTACTAGGCCTGGTTTTCTCCCGACTTAACATTTAGAATGGAGGCCAAACAGTTCAATCTTGGTTTCATAAGATGAGAGAATCTTGTTTTTCACAGTCTGAGAGTCCAAAAGATGCTTTTTGCAAAATCCCAGCAGGCTTTCATCAACTTTTGCAAAGTAGATGGATATGCCTGTATCTTTCTCACTGGCGAATCCACCTTGCAAAGCTTCTGTCTTAATCGCCCGGTTAAAAAGTGACCAGACCAATCAGCGATGAGGGGCAGTAGTTTTGGGCATGGCAGAGTTGTTACGTATGTAAGCAGCAGCAAGAAACCGGTGCAATCATGGCAGAAGACATTAGCGTGGATGCTGCTAAAGCACCAGTTTTATCAGACCTTGACAACATTTCTTCTTTTAAAGAAGAACAAACAGCTCTATAGCAGGTATGTCACGTGTTTTGTTGCACTGATTGGCCCGTAAAGATGTGACAGACAAAATGTTCATCCATTCATCCTCCGATGAATCCGTCTGGTGTGCCAGGTTAGGCTTTCATGTGTTTTACACTGAGGAAAAGCCTCTGTCTAGCCACTCTGCCATAAAGCCTAGATTGGTGGAGGGCTGCAGTGATGGTTGTCCTCTTGGAACTTTGTCTCACCTCCACACAGGAGCTCAGTCAGAGTTACCATCAGGTTCTTGGTCACCTCTCTTACTAAGGCTCTTCGCCCCTGATTGCTCAGTTTGGCTGGGCAACCAGCTCTTGGAGGAGTCCTGGTTGTGCCATTTGAGAATTATGGAGGCTGCTGTGCTGTTGGAAACCTTCAGTGCAGCAGAGATGCCTTTCTCAGATCTTTGCCTTGCAAGAATCCTGTCTCTGAGCTCAGCAGGCAGTTCCTTTGACCTCATGGCTTGGTTTTTGCTCTGTCGGCCTCGAGGCCTTCTTTTACTAATACAGGTGGACTCCAATCACGATGGAGAAACATCTCAGCAAAGATTCAGAGAGTTGGAGGCATAATGTGTGGTGATATCTGAAATAAAAATGTTTCTTTTTCTCCTACAGCATCAGGCTGCAACATTAGAAAATTGAAAAAGTGAATGGAGTCTGAATAGTTTTTGAATGCACTGTATATCCCATCCAATGGATACATAAAACAGTCTATCTGGCAGGGCAGGTCAGACTTGTCCAGTCATTCTCTGATTAGGAACAAGTGATGCAGCCTGAGACTTTGGACCCACCTGATGACAGATATGGAATCTGGCCAATCAATCTGCTTTGCAAGGCTTATTTTAAAGAAGACGACTTCATATTTTGTCACTTACCTCAGTTATCTACCTGAAAATCATCGGCTCGTTTATTAAGCTGAGTTCATCCTGTGTTTTATAACACCTCACCTGTCATGGATGTTTCCAGTACCTCCAATATGACTGTGTTTTTCATGTAATTGTACAGATCCGCTCAGCAGGAGGGCCGTGCCTGTTTCACAAGCTTATCAATACCCTTTGAAAAATTCAAATGAACTCATTTTCTAATACACATTTAACCAGCCTAAGTAGAGCAAGCCTCATTCTACCCGGAGGCCTATGATTCTTTTTTATGTCCTTTAATATTACTTATAAAAATGGCCTGAAAAATGTGTTATCTTCCACAGCTTGGTTTGATTTTAAATGGCTGGGGAAAAAAAGGCTTTTGGGGTGTGTGATTCTGATTGCAGCACAGCAGAATATTGCTGTTTCATTGTTATTCAGCTGCCTGGTGGACACAAAAGGTTTGCCATGCACCCTGGCAGTGCTCTGTTGGCTCCCAACAGCAGAGTGACTGAAAGGTCAGCCTGTCTGTTCATTTCACAGCATGAGAGAACAGCAGCGGGGCGAAACCATGTGAATGAGCTCCGCTTCACACAACGGACACACGCACAATAGAATATGTGAAGCCTTATCATTAGTGAGTAAATGAACAGATAAGGCTGCAATGTTGGAGAACACAAACAAGTGGAGTAGAGCGCTGCCTCATGTTCAAGGATAAAATCAGAGAATATTCCTCCTGTTGCTGTGACAAGCACTGAAGCAAAGACGATTGATTTTTTTATTTGATAAGCAGCGTGTGATGTCTTTATTCTCTTTGACAGTTAAAAGTGGTGTGGTATTAAGAAATGCACTGCTGCCTGGTTCACACATGCATTTCTATTAAGCTGTCAGCATGTAACCTTTCATACTCAGAGCAGACACATCTGTCATTTTTATGCCACAGAAAAAAGACCTTTGCTCACCCAAGGATCTCCCGTTGCCGCTGCTGCTTCTTCGTGTGGGAGAAAGGTTTAAATAAAGGAAAGATTCACACATTGTCTGCTCTGATAAACACTGTGAACTGTTCCAGGTTATAAACAATGAAACAAACAGCCAGAGCTCAGTTGTAGCCTTCTGAAAAAGAAAAGAGAATGTTTTTGTTGTTCTGACTTCAAGATCTTTAAATACAACCCTGATTTCAAAAAAGTTGGTATGCTGTGTAAAATTAAAATAAAAACCAAATGTAATGATGGTGAAATCTCTGAGCCCATATTTTATTCACAATAAAACATAAAAACAAGTCAGATGTTGACAATGAGATGTTTTATCATTTCATGAAAAATAGCTCTGATGGGAGCAACACATCTCAAAATAGTAGGGACAGGGCAACAAAAGTCGAGACAAAATAGGTGGTATGAATGAAAAACAGCTGGAGGGGAACTTTGCAGCTATTTAGGTTAATTGGTCAGTAACATGACTGGGTATAAAAGAATAAACTGGGTATATAAACTGGGTATGAAAGGGGCATTTTTTGAGAGGCAGAGTCTCTTGGTAGTAAAGATGGGCAGCAGTTCACCAACCCATGAAAAGGATGTAGAACAATTTCAGAAATATGTTCCTCAATATAAAATTGCAAAGACTTTGAATATGCCACCATCTACAGTCCATAATATCATGGAAAGATTCAGAGAATCTGGAAAAATCTCTGTGCATAAGGGATAAGGCCCAAGGTTAATATTGGATGCTCATGATCCTAAGCACCTGAGGCAGCTCTGCTTTAAAAACAGCCATGATTGTGTGCTGGAAATCACTGCATGGGCTCAGAAACACTTCCAGAATCCATTGTCTATCCATACAGTTCACTGCGCCATCCACAAATACAAGTTAGAGCTGTATCATGCAGAGAAGGAGCCATATGTGAACAAGGTCCAGAAACGCCCCTTTTCTGGGCCATAACTCATTTATATGGACTGAGGCAAAATGGAAAACTGTTCTGTGGTCAGATTAATAAAAAATATATATATTTTGACTCTGTGTCCTATGGACTAAAGAGGAAAGGGACCATCCAGTATGTTATCATCACTAAGTTCAAAAATCTGCATCTCTGATGATACGTGGTTGCATTCGTGCCTATGGTGTAGGCAGCCTACACATCTGGAAAGGTACTATCAATGCTGAAAGTAGATAGAGGTTTAAGAGCAATACTCCCATCCAGGCAATGTTTCTCTCAGGGAAGGCCTTGCATATTTCAGCATTACTAAACCACATACCACATCCATCACAACAGCATGGCTTTGCAGTAGAAGAGTCTGGGTGCTGGACTGGCTTGCCTGCAGTCCAGACCTTTTCACCAATAGAAAACATTTGGAGCATCATTAAAGAAGATCCAGGACTGCTGAGCACCTAGAATCCTACATCAGACAAGAATGGAACAACATTCCCCTCCCAAAATTCAAGCACCTGGTTTCCTCAATTCCCAGATGTTTACAGGCTGTTGAGGGGGTGCCACACAATGGTAAACATGGCCCCCTCCCTAATTTTTTTTGAGATGTACTACTGCCATCAAATTCAAAATGAGCTAATGATTTTCTTGAAAAGGTGAAATGTCTCAGTTTCAATGTCTGATATGTTATTAATGTTTTATTGTGAATAAGATACCAGTTTTACTGGTTTATGAGATTTGAAAAATTTTGCATTCTGTTTTTTATTTCTGCATGGTGGGAAATTCATCATACCTTTTGGTTTCAAGTGTGGTCCTGGAAAATGTTTGTTTCAAGGGCTATGTAGCCCTCAGGCCTTAGCGCTAGCCCTTGATTCAAAAGAGAATTGGGACACCCCTTCACCTGACAGGAATGCGCAAAACCAAGGGGAAGGCTAAAATAAGGACTAAGGGGTAGAAATGGGATTGGCCCTAAGTGTCAAGGATGCATCAACATGCAATTGCAGGAGCTGGAGATCAAACCCTTGACCTTCCAGATGAGAGACGGCCATCGTCGCCCTAATGAGCCCCCCCCCCCCCCCCCACACACACACACACACACATCCCCTTATTTGAAACAACCTGTCTAAATGATCCAGGTGAGAGCACCCTAATTGTTTTTACGGTGTTTTCTCATATATAATCACCGTCTCCCTCTCTCTACAACCAAGAGTTTATTCAAACTTTATTTAAAATGCCAACACTGATCCAGAGAGGCACTCATGATCTCACCACAGCTGTTGCACTCAGATCTATGACTTGACAAATTACATTAAGTGGCTTAAAGATGATTTGACAACACAACTCTTGAGTGATGAATATTAAAATGCATACTGAAGTGAGGATAATGATGTTTGAACTTGACCGGTTAACTTCTAAAGAAAACTTGGAATACAGAGGCAGAACATCAGTTCTGTGGAGAAATTGTCCCTGCGTCTCTATTTGCTCGACCAATTCCAAGAATCCTGAGACAGGCGATGCACATCAGAGTAAACCATTTACAGTTCAGGATGGGCTGATTCTCCCTGACAGGATCAAATTGCCATCTTGCTCCTGTTTCTCAGTGAAGGAGCTTCCTTTTTCTTTTTTGCTCCACAAACTCTTCACTGGCAGTGAATCCACTCAGCCCGAGCCTCCAGGGACAACCCTTTACTTTTAATTACAGCAGCATGATAAGAGCTGTATATGAAGATATATTGGTCATTAAAGTCTAAGTAGGACAGAACTTTATGCTGGAGGAAGATGTTTGTTCAAGTTTAAAACATTGCATCTGCATGAACTCAGCAAAAAGGAATAAGTGTGTGCACACTGTCCTTTTACTTTGCTCAATAGAAGTGGAGAGATTTGGCGTTTATAATTATAAGAAAGTAATCTCTCTTTGCTGTGTTCATTAAAACATTAATTACAATAATGAGTCTGTATTTGCACAGAAGCCTTTCATATCAAACATTCCAATTTTCAAATTACTTCACCACAAAGGAGCGGTTCCTCTCAGGCCTTTAATAAAGCTATTACATGAATTTCCATCAGCACCTCAGTGAGGAGATGGTCTTATCAGAGCCTCACCCGGCTGATTGAGGGAGGACAGAGACGTCTGTGTCAGTGACGTGAAGCTATGGTGAAGAAGGGGAAACATGAAAGAAAGAAGAAGAGTAGGTCAGAGTTACCTGAAGTGAGCCTGGGGCGATGCCCCCAGCCCGGCACTGACAGCCCCCAGTGCTGTCAGACTCCTGCAAATATCACACATATATCTAATTTGACCAATTTCCTTTTTAATTATCTGCTTTAGCAAAGTTTGGGTTTGACTCATAGGCTGTGATTCACTCGCTGATGTGTGATTTTCATTTTAACTTTGCTGGAGACATTTGAGAAGAGCTCATTATCAGTTTTCACCAGAAATTTCTATGGAGTGATACTGATGGCAATACACTCAGCAGAATGCTGTCACACAAATATTTTGAGTTTAAGGACACAGTCAGAGTTAATGATCGCTCTCATTTTTTCCAAAACAGTTGGGAATAAAAACAGAATTTAATGACAAACAAAGCTCATTAACCCTTATTTATTCACAATAAAACATGGGCCATGTTTGCCCTTGTGGAGCATCCTCTCTTCTTTTAACTACAGTCTGTAAACGTCTGGGAAGTGAGGAGACCAGCTGCTGGAGTTTAAGGAGAGGAACATTATCCCATTCTAGTCTAATGTAGGATTTTAGCTGCTGGGCCCTCTTTGCTGGATTTTTTGTTTCATGATGAGGCAAATGTTTTCTATTGGTTAAAGGTTTAGACTGAAGGTAGGCCAGATCAGCACCCGGACTCTTCTAGTGTGAAGCCATGCTGTTGTGATGAATGCAGCATGTGTCCATGCCATAGGCACTACTGCAGTCCCATACCATCAGAGATGTAGGCTTTTGAACTGTGCCCTGATAGCAAGCTGGATGGTCCCTCTCCTCTTTAGTCTGCAGCACACAGCGACCATAGTTTCTAAAAAGAATTTGAAATTATGATTCATCTGACCACAGAACAGTTTTCCATTTTGCCTCAGTCCATTTAAATGAGCTACGGCCCAGAGAAGAATTTCACCACATTTTTGTCATTTTTAACCTTGACAGTTTTTTGCCCTATTCGCACGCCATTAGGGACCTCAGGGACCCCTGGTAATAGGTAATTATTACCAGCAGTCCCTGGGTTCTGGGATGTCTCTGTATTTGATTTATCATGTCTTTTAATTGCGAAATAAAAACTGCAGGGCAAATTACCAACCATATGTAACCAGCCATGGAAAAACCAGGAACAAGTTTACCCAGGGGCATTCTGAGTTAATTACAGATTCTGAAATTGTGGTTGCTAAGCTTTCCAACAATGTCTAACACATGAAAATCCAAAACTATTAGACGATGTGGCTATTTGAATGAGTGCACTACTCAAAATAGTTTTGTGAGAAATGGAGCTTTAAAGTTTCTTCAGGTTCACCACCTTCCTGGAGAGTCAGGTGTGGGGCGGAAACAAAACCTGGCCGTTTACATTACTTACTTAACCCAACCCCCCACAGGGGTTATGGCTGTGGTGTCCCCCACTCGAAACTCTAAAAGAACCCAAATTCAAATACAGTTTATAGGTTTAAATCCCCCCATACTGTTAATCGAAGCATGGAGTGACTTTTTCATCTTTTCAATTAGCATATTTTGCCAAAAAAATAAAAAATAAAAAAATCACAATTTTTTTTAAAAAGTTTTCCTTTGTTTATAGGATTTGTGCCAGACTGACTTGTTGCTTGTTTTCTGGTGCTGCTCACCAGGGGTGGAAAGTAACTAATTACATTTACTCAAGTTACTGTAAATGAGTAGCTTTGTTGTGTACATGTACAGTACTTTTCTAAGTACTTTTTAAAATCCCTTCTTTTACTTTTGCTTGCATTTATTTTGGGGTTGGTATTTTACTTATCCACATTTTTAAAAAGCATAAAGTACTGAGTAAAAAATAAACACTAAAAGCCAAAATGAGGAGGTCTAAGCTTTCTGCCAACAGCAAGAAAATTGTTTCAAGCTAGACTTCCACAACACATGACGGTCTGCAGCAATAGCAAGATAACAATCCCACATTTCATCCTGTTGTGTTCCAGTTTAGGTTAAGTAACACCTTATGATAAACAACCTTGTTGAAGATCCATATTCTCTCATATATAGTGTACATTAAAGAAAGACCAAATTTTACCATTAAAATCCCTTGGGGATCACATGCAGCTACTCAGTACTCTGAGTAAACTTTGAATGGCTTACTTTTGACTTTTACATGAGTAGCTTTCTAGAGCAGAACTTTCACTCCTACTTAGGAACATAATACTAATCCTGCACGTGTGAATCAGCATCTCTGTATTTCAAGCTGGTCATTGTGTAATTTACAGACTGTGGGGCTTTTTCTGCTCCTTTTTCTGACTGTGTAGGACATTGTCGACAAAGTTTTGATCCATGGAAGTTAATAATGCTGCTTTTCTTTACTCAGTTAATTTCAGCTTTTGTTTACAAATGTCTTTATTTTGCTTGATTTATTCATTTAAACACTAGTTTCCAAACGTTAGTTCACACCTCTGCTCTCTTAATAAGCACAGCTCTTCTGCTCTGCCTTCTACAGCTTCTCTTTACCTGTTCATGATCTTATATTAGTATTATTTAGCTTAAAATATCCATCCAGTTTTGAAATGTGTTGCTCAGCATTCCTTGCTCAACAGCTGATCTGTGCGAGGAGGGTTGTTGTCAGTGCTTAATGATCTGAAATTTAAGGTGCATTAGATTTTTGAAAGCATCACCTGCAGAAGACTGTTAAAACGAAAATGTCCTACACATGTTTTTATTCACAGCTATAGTTGACTGAATTAACACTGATTTGGAGACGTGTTTTTTATCTGCCGAGGTACTCTCCATGGTAATTGAAATGTGCTTTTAGAGCAGTTTCAAAGTCACAGACACATTTCCAAACTCTCAGTGAACTTGGTGTCACTGACACATTGCCAAGTTTGGCAATCCTGGGATTACACTGCAAGTAAATGTGTTTGGTCAGCTTTAATAAGCCAATGTGCTAAACAAGTTTAAAAAAAAAGTGTGAATGAGTGTGATGTGGAGTCAGACAGTGAGCCGGCTGCAGAGTGTCTTTGTGCGTTCTGTAGATGGGGTGTGACTGGCACATGTACTTGATAGAGTTAATTAAGGCAGGCAGATGTGAATTAATCAGGGATGACGTGGCCCTGCCTCTCCATAAAGTGACACCCTCACACACAGGCTATGATTTATTCTTTCTGATAAGTAACTCAGAAGTTGGAGTTCACTGTGGTTGTAAACAACACCTTCCTTAAACTCCCCTGTCAATCTCACATCAGCTCGTTCCTGCAGAGGATTCCCCAGACCTCCCGAACATCAGAGGAGACATATTTGTTTGTGCTCCTGCGTCTGTTGGTTCTGCTACAGGGTGCTTGATTTGGAATATTAACTAATGTTTTGGTATCATTTCAGACATCAATTACAGATCATCTGTGCTAATGAGCTTCAGTTTCCTTCTGCTGAGAGAGCGTGCTGATGAAAGAACATCAAGAGGCTCCAGGAATTGATTGCATAATTGAACTCAGATACCTGTTTATTTTCCCAGAATCAATACTCTTAATGCATGCAAAGGTCTGTAGTTAAATGTTGGCTGACTTGTAAATGCATCCCTTTTTCACACCTGCTCTTAAAGGATTTTACTGAATTGTCTGTTTAAGCTTATGCAGCTATTTTAGCATGCAGTGCAACACTCTAGGGGCACGGGGCTGGTGTAGGAAATTCTTATAAGTGTGTTTATTTGGAATTCAGGTTTCTGTGTTACAATGCTCAGAGGTGGCAAAAGTACAGGCAGATATTTACACAAGTAGAGGCACAGGTACATTTGTACTTTTGTAAAATCAAACTGAAATGGAAGAGGGGTCTGTTCTTTACTGAAGGTAAAATGGACAGGATATGAATTGTACTCACAGTGTAAAGGTAAAACATAGTCTTAAGAAACACATTTGAAAATTAACTTCAACAAAACCAGTGAGGCAATCATTTGAGTATGTTCTGAATCTTTCTGGTATCATTGACCATGTTGGCTGGTCCCATAGCGTGCATAATAAGATAAATGGAGTTACACCCATCTATGGCCCCCAGCACTGATTGGCTCAAGGTAGCTCATAATCCCAGACTCCTCCATCTTGTCAAATCTGGATTTTGTGTGATGCTGCGATCCTTGCGGAAACAATAGATGTCCTTGTGGGGGCTCTTAACTTGATGAGGCTGAAACACTGGAAAATTTGCCGAAACAAAGATCCAGGCATTCAGGGATGCTTTGGATCCTCCATCAAATCTGTGCCTGGATGTTGAGAGCGTGGAAGCTGTGGAGCAGTTCACCTATCTTTGCAGTGTAATCCATTGATCTGCTAACTGCAAAGTTGAGATCAACTGCTGACTTGGACTCATAAATGGGGTGTTGTTGGGATTGCTGAGCAAGGCAGTGTGGCGCTCAGGATATCTGAGCATGTGGCAGAAAGTCACATGTTCTCCTATGAGACCTGTACATTGACAGATTGTAGAGATGCTGGCTGGACTCCTTTGTGACAGCTTCTCTTTGATGCATTTTTGGGTATCACTGGCAAGACCATGTTTACTATATAGACAAAAGTATTTGGCCACACTTATCAATTATTGAATTCAGGCAATTCAATCAGACCCGTTGCCACAGGTGTATAAAATCAAGCTCCTACCCGTGCAGTCTACATTTATAAACATTTGTGATACAAAATGGGTCGTTCTGAAGAGCTCAGTGTCTTCAAGCGAGGTACTGTGATGGATGCCACCTTTGCTACAAGACGATTTGTGAAATTCCATCCCTGTGGGATATTTTTAAAGTCAAATGTAAGTGATACTGGCAATCAGAAACACTCAGGATCAACTCAGCCACAAAGCAGACAACTAAGTAAAATTTACAGAGCTGGTCACACCTACAATGACACATGATGAGTAAAAGCCTCCAAAGATCTGCTGATTCCATAGCTGAAGAGTTCTGAACTTCCTCTGGCATTAACATCAGCACAAAAACTGTGCGGTGGGAGCTTCATGGAATGGGTTCCCAAGGCCGAACAGCTGCACTGTGCAGTTTGGTGATGGTGAAGTAGATGCACAGCACTGACAGGCCTGATCCAGCTCATCGTGTGTACCCAGGAGCTGGTGGGTTGACCAGGCCTCAATGAGAACACTGTCTGCTTACGCTGATCGAGGGCTTGGTCCCAAATAATGACTCAATGATTGGTCAGTTTGGGTAATTTCAGTCGACCCAGTTATTCTTTGGTTGGCTACAGGCCTGGAGCTAACTGCATTTCTTTACAGTATAGCTGTAAATCCCCTACTTCAAACACACATGCAAGTATAAGAAAAAGGAAAATACTCAATGAGAGTCATTGCAGGTGTAATTTTGGCTTCAATTCTGTGCAATGTAAGGAAACACAGAGGTGTTGTCCATATTGCACTGACCATCAACTGGCTGCCCAGGGGCCATATCAGGCCCCCGGGCTTTCTGTCTGGCCCCCAGAGGGTGATTAAATTCATAAAAGGAGGAGAAGAAGATGTTGTTGGCTTGTTAAATCTACACCAAAAATGATTAAAATTGAAATAGTTTGAGAATGACCTAACATTTGATCATTCTTTATAGAAATTTACTTTCCAGCCATTATTAGTTAAAAAAATTAAATAGGGTTAAAGTTGGCAGAAATGTTGCAAAAATGGACAGATAAAGTGGTGAAAAGGGGTTAAAGAGTGGCAAAGTGGGTTGTAGAGTGGCACAAAGGGACAAAAGATTGACAGAAAAAGTAGGTAAAAGAGGTTGAAATGTTGCAAAAAAGTAAAAGGGGGAAAGAAGTATCAAAAATGGGTCAAAAGTGGCAAAAAAAAAAACAAAAACGTAATTTAAATGGGATAAAAAGTGGCAAAAATAGATAAAACAGTAGCACAAAGGGGATAAAACATGCAGTAAAAGTGGTTTAAAAGGGGTTAAAGTGGCAAAAATGTGGTTAAACTAACAAAAAGGGGTGACAAGGGGCAGAAATATATATGTTAAAAATAGCCTGGCACAGTAGTGAAAAGATGTTAAAGAGAGGTACACAGGGGCAATAATTCCCAAGAAAGTTGCAAAAAAGAGGTTAAAGAGTGGAATAATGGGGGAAAAGTGGCAAAAATTGGTTTAAAAGTGGTAAAAAAAAAAGTAATGAAAAGGGGTTAGAAAGTGGCAAAAATTGATAAAAAAGTAACACAAAGGGGATAAAAATGCAGGAAAAGTGGCTTAAAAGGTGTTAAAGAATATCATAAAACTGGTTAAAGGGGTAAAAAAGTATCAAAAGTATCAAAAAAGTCAAAATGAGTTAATACTGGTGCCATGTGGGCAGGCCTGTCTACTTGTGGCCTGCTGCACAGTAGTATGTTAATCAGACCAAAATATTTATCTAATTTTTATCCATTTGAAAGTCCGGCCCCAGAGTTTCTGCTGAGACTAAATTTGGCCCCTGTGCAAATGTACTTGATGACTCCTGCCTTATTGTCTATGACTTTCCTCTTTCATCCAGGTAAGTATGAGTTTTCCTGACATCACATTTAAAAGACTTCTCTGTAGTTAAGCCTCCCTTCCCTGTCCGTCTCTGTCTTGACACGTCTTTCATTTTTTGTCACATCACTTTATCACACAGGATGCACTGATAAATTTGAACTAATCTTTTTCTTGTCCCGTTCAGATATGTTGACATCAACCTCGATGCTGGAAAGCAGCGCTTGATGATGCAAAGTCAAACAACTCCCCTGAAATGCCTTTCAGTTTACGTAACAAGCCTGTTCTGAAAATGCGAGAAGTAAGAAGTGTAAATATGTGTTGAAATGCTGGCATTAAAGAGTTGCACACAGATATCTAAGAACCCTACTCAAGTAAAGTAAAGTATGAATGCTTCTCTTCAGTTTAGTGATTAGTTTCTGTCCAACATCAAACAAATGTGTTTCTAATACCAGTCTACTGTGGGCTGCAGTCTTTCCCATAGACTCTGTGTATTGGCTTTCCTCTCCCACATGTCATCTTCCCAAGGCTTTGATGGATCGCTCCTCTTTGTAAACAACAAAGTGTATCAAGGAGCAAAGAGAGGTGAGAGATTGAATACAGTGGGAGGAGCTGATTACCTCTAATCTTTCTCTTTCCACAGAGCAGGAGGGCACCGTTTCCCAAAGCCCCCGTACTCTCCTGTATACTAGATTCAAAATCAAATTTGGCGTGTTCTCAGAGGCTGTTGAATGTGGTGATGGGTGGTTTCAAACGCAAGAATACTCACTGAGACTGGAGCTGTGTGCTTCTATGCCAGATAGGAGAGCATCCATGATGGGAAATACAATTCCCAATAGTGAATACAAACACAGCATGAACTCTAGCATTATTCTTATAAATACTGATCTGACAATACAAAAGAGTGAAAAAACAAAACTCTGTGGAGTTATTTTGTGCTGCTAATCTCTTTAGAGCCCTAACTGACAGCAAGACCACAAAGTCTAAGGGCCTGATTTTGACAGCACAAGTTGTACTGTCTGAAGTGAATGGTGCACTGCAAGTGGGGGTAGTCCATCTACATTTTGCAACCTTGAAGGTGGACAACACAAGTACAGGGTGCAAAAAGGCTGAAATGAGGGGTTTGATTATAAATGATTGTGTTTTGGGAGTAATATGCAGGAGCTTGAAATTTAACCCCTAGTCTTCCAGTTGAGAGACAACTTACTCTACCTAGCTACAGTGCCTATAGAAGTATTAATCCCCTTGGATGTTTCACTGTTTTATTGATTTTATAAATCACTCATGGCCAATGTAATTTGGCATATTTGTGCAAAAAACTTACAAGATCTTTTTAAAGTCAAAGTCAAAACAGAATTCTACAAAGTAACGTACATTAAATAAAAATATGTAATGTAAAATAAGTGATGCAAAAATATTCACCCACTCCGTGTCAGTGTTTAGTAGATGTACCTTTGGCTGCAAACACAGTGCTGAGTCTGTCTGGATAGGTCTCAGCCAGGCTTGCATGTCTGGACACTGCAATTTGTCTCCATTCTTCATTGCAAAACTGCTCAAGCTCTGTCAGGTTGCACAGGGTTCAGGCTTGACAGTCCAGCCACAAATTCTCTATTGGATTGATGTCTGGGCTCTCACTCGGCCACATTCACCTTGTTGTCTTTACGCCGTTTCTGTGTAGCTTTCACCGTATGCTTTGAGTCATTATCTTGCTGAAAAGTAAATCTTCCCCCAAGCCGTAGTTCCCTTGCAGACTGTATAAGATTGTTCTCAAGATTTTTTGTATCCAGGGCCAGCTGTTGAGAAGCATCCCCCACAGCATGATGCTGCCACCAACTGTGCTTCATAACGTGCAGTGTTTGATGTCTTCCAGACATCGTGTTTTGTCTGATGGCCAAAGAGCACCAGGGAACATTTTTTTCACTTGACCATGTGGTCACACGTATGCCTTTTGGCAATCTCTACTCCAGATTTAATCTGAGTTTTCTTCAACAGTGGCTTTCTTTTTGCCACTCTCTAATCAAGTCTTCACTGGTGATGAACCTAGCCAACAGTCGTATGCAGAGTCTCTCCCATCTCAGCTCCTTCAGAGTAGTCAGAGGTGTCTTTGTGGCCTCTCTCTCTACTCTTCTTTTTGCCTGGTCACTCAGTTTCAAGCACAGCCTGATCTAGGCAGATTTACACATGTGCTAACCTGACACACCAGATGGATTTGTTTCAGATGGGAGCTTTGCAAGATGGATTCACCAGTAAGAAACACGGAAACTGATGTATCCATCTGCTCTGCAAGGTTACAAATGTGCAATATTCCTTCCATTTCTTGATGATAAATTTCATTAAAGTCTGGGGGATGTTCATTGCCTTTGATTTTTTTGTATCCATCTCCAGACATATACTTTTCAATAACCTCTTCATGGAGTTGCTTGTAGTGTTCTTTTGTCTTCATGGTGTAATGGTAGCCAGGAATAATGATTAACCAGACCTAAGACACAGGTGTCTTTATACTACAATCACTTGAAACACATCCACTGCACTCAGGTGATGCCCATTTCACTAATTGTGAGACTACTAGCACCAATTGGCTGGACCTCTGTTACATCTGGTCAGTCATCTGGACTCATTGCTGAACATGCCATGCTCACATCAATCAGGCACCTGATTGTCAGCAACAACTGGGCATGGGCAGAGAGGACTTGGTTAAATTTTTTAAGGGCACAACCCACATACTTAGCTCTGCTGCTCATCCTACAAAAGCATGTTCCTCACAGATGTGGCTCCATTTAAAAGGCTCCATTTAAACTGGCTTATCAAGGGTTTATTGCCAAGAGGCATTGTTACAACAAAGAAATAATCTACCAAACACAAATGTCCTTTATTGCTTTTTTGATATTCTGATTCAAATCATGACCCCAAAAACTAAAATCAAGCTATGGGATACTAAAGAATCTCAACCCCTAACAAATACTTCACCTATGTCCAAACTGGGTCTGCCTTGAAAATGAAAAAAAAAGTTAAAACCCCCCCCCCCCAAAAAAAAAAAAAAAAAAAAAAAAAGAAAAGAAGTGACTGTATGGCTGTGGGCCTTGGCTAGATAGTGATCAAACCTGCTGTACTGGGTTTCTTTCTGGTCACAAATCCCTCATATTGTCTTTGTGATCCCCTTCTCTATTTGGATTGAAAGATACTGTCGGCTTAAGGCTCCTTCTTTACTTCTATAAAGTTGTGATCTCTACATCCAGGACGGTCTGACAGATCTTAAACCCTGTGAGTCAAATACATATGAACATTTAGATGCCTCACAGCTGTCCTTCATATCACTGAGGATATTAAACACAGACACCAGGCAACACTGAATAATCAACTTATACAGACTGATACATGTGAAAATGGTTTCTATGGGGAATGAAAGACACCCTGCTTTACATTATTCAAATATTCCATTGCAATTCAGAACATTTGCAATAGGATGTTGTGCACTGCATTTGTAACTATTTTACCTCCAGAGGGGATACCAAGGATACATTTTAGGGGAAGTTTTGCAAATCAAACCTTGCTTTTCAAGGAGCAGCTGTCCCTAGATGCTCAGGGAGGCAGCAGTGAAAACACATGGAGGAACAACTACTGACCAGCTGCTTTGAAATAAGAATATTAACACTGGTGCTGTCTTCTTTTCTTTTCATTTTGAGTCATTCAGGAGTTAGGTGATCTAGTTTAGAGAGTTTACAGTGTTCTGTGGATGGATATTGGTGGCTATAGCTGGGTCAAGAAGAAATATCAGTGTTGGATAAAGAAGCCGAAGCACAAGATCCAAAATAGCAGATGACTATTTTTTTCAATGTTAGCAAAGTAGATGAGAAAAAAGTCAAATAATTGTGGGTGGAAAACAGGAAGATGGGAGAAACCAGGCACTTCAAGCATGAACAATGTAAGAATGGGGAAGTAAATCCTTAAAATATGTAAAGGAGATCACATTGGTCACTCAAAGAGTGTTTGGAGTGAATCATCTCAGAGCCAGGTGTGACTGATTGGCTCTGACTGAGTCCAGGTGTGATAAACGTAGATATGCTTAGTTGCTGTTCTCTGTGCTGACTCATTATCTCACCATCAGAGATAATGAGAGCATTTCTCTGGGTTTTCTTGTGTTGTCTTTGAATGTTAGAGTCTGCTCAAGCACTTGTGAACATTTCAGTGTGATTTTCCAGATGCTCTCAGTTGGTTAGTCATACACTGATCACAAACAACTGGCATTATGAACTATCTTTAGTGCCCATGAGGAAGAACAAAAAGACTAAAGAATTGTTGAACATAACTATGTTTATGTTCAGCATTTTTCCTGATGAATTAGGTCAGTCACTTTAAAGGGGGTGAATACTTACGCAGTCACTTATTTTACATTACATATTTGTACTTAAATGGCATTGCTTTGTAGAAATCTGTTTTCACATTTACATTAAAAAAAAACCCTTGTAATGTTTTGTTGTCAAAAACGCCAAATTATATTTACCATGACTGATTTATTAAATCAATAAAGGGGCAAAACATCCAAGGAGGGTAATACTTTTTCATAGGTGCTGTATTTTGGCCATTAAGGTAAAAAATAAAACACATATTTTGGCAAACACATTTTTAAATACTGTAACAGTACTTTCTACCAGATGTGTGAACAAGTTTCTTAATAAAGAAAATTCACAACAAGGACTACACAACAAATAAGAGTGGTTTAATAGATAATAATAATAGATAGGCATATAGCGATTATGGACCGTAACAAGCCCTCTGATTGGTTGAGGAAATAGTCAGTAAGGCACAATGAATCAGCAGCATTAGGAGAGTAGAATTAGGCAAACACAATCTGGTCAAAAAATGACTTAGACAATTATTTTATGAAGCTAATGGTTTCTATGGTGGGCAACCATAGAGGCTTCTGGCTGGCTCAAAAGACAAGAGAAAAGATGAGATCCTTGTAAAGATAAGTTCTTCACAAAGCCTTTTAGCCCGTAAGAGAGCTCCTAAGGTGAAAAATTGCTCAGAGTAGTGAGGAGGACTTTCACGAGGCCTGAGAGTTTCTCAGCAGAAAGGTGGAGAGAGAGGTGATAACTCAATTACAGCTCTGTGACAGCCTCACTAGAATACTGACACTGACTACATTTGCAGTTGGTGTATGAGCATGAGCACATCGAAATATCCTCATAAGGAAAGACCCGAACACAGACCCTTTGGCATCGCAGTTGACAGAACAAATACTTTTAAATTAGACGTTTCAGTCCATCTTGAACTTTCTTCAGTGCAAAGAGAGGCAGTACAGTGATCCCTCTAAACGTGTTTTCTCCACAGGTGCATCCAATCACTGATTAAAGGCTTTCCAAATACACAGGAGCATGTGTTTTAAAACATTTTGCAGGTTTTATACTTTCAAAGTGGCTTTTTTTTTTTTTAGCTCTTTTTTAGATTAACTAATCAAAAGAGTGTGATTCATACCTAGAATCACACTTCTGACCTCTTTTTGCTCAGAGTTGCTCTGAGAATGCACAAAAATCTTTTTAGGCTTTGACTCCTTGTTAGGAATTCCTGAGCTAAGGTACGATTTCATACCTGTCGTTTCCACAAAGGCTGCGTTCACACTGCGGGCCTTAATGCTCAATTCTGATCTTTTCTCAAGTGGCCTGAATCTGGTTTGAAATGGTCAGATTCAATGTGACTTGTGCTGTTCACACTGTCAGAAAAAAAATCAGATATGAGTCACATGTGAGCAAAAAAATCAGATTCAGGTCACTTTTAAGTGCAGTGTGAACATAGCCATAGATTGGCTGTGGTGCGATCACCACACCGAAGCATCCCAAGGAGCAAATCACTCCCTCGCTAGTCAATCAGAGCAGTTCCCCTGCCCGTGCTTTCATCTAGCATTTATCAGAATTTCAATATCTCTGAATTTTACATGAAACTATACATTTTTTCAATCCTAAAAGGTCAAATTAATCTAGACACACTTTCAGTGTGAAAGGTTCCTTCACCTTAATTTGGAGCAAAACCACTACACTGCAGAGTGGTGTATGTGGAAACTATGGGTAACAGTGTGTCCTAATGCCAGCATCAGCACCAAAACTAGCTCTGAACTGTTTCCTATTGCAGTATCCTGACAGCCCAGTAGTGATGTAGCCTGAAGCAGTACAATGTTTTTGCCTCCTTGCCCCATCCTTAGTTGCCTCTGTCGCCAAGTTAAGATGGGTGAGGAACAAGGAATGAGGGAGATGACAAGGCATCAGGAGTGTCAGATCAGAAAATTCCCTGATTTTCTTCCACCTGACTCCCTCCACAGGGCTTGTTATCTTGTTGGACAAGCTGTCATATGTGCATTAATGATACCCATATCTGACTTGGGTCAACATGGAGATAAAACTACAGCCATCAAAGACTTGCAAGTACAAGTTTTACACTTTCATTTAAAAATAAACAGCAGGAATCTAAAAGTATTTGGCTGTACAGTAGGCATATGATGCACAATCTCCATACACATAATGAAAGTGCTTCATCATGTTTTCTGTTCACCAGTTTGTTCCTCTCCCTTCTTTAGTTAATGCTGTGAATATGCTGAAATACACATGTCAGTGAAGTGGGTATATCATAGCAGTGGACTCTGCTGCTCCTCTACATAGTCTTATAATATCATCCCTGCCTCCTGAGACCCACTTCGAACAGGAAAAGTCTCCTCTCTGAGATAAATGCATAAAACAAACTCAGGAAGGTTTCAGGTGCAGCCTGCTTTCAATTTTCTGGAGTGCATATGTGAAAAAGGCTACTGTGGACAAAGAGATGAATCCTCACAACAAAAGACAAATAAAATACAATAGCAGATGATGTAATATCAAACCTTGACCCAAAATCTGACACTTGTGCTCTTTTTTATCACTGCTGGTTTCCATTTGTCATTATTAGTGGAGGCGTGAACCAATAACTGCAGTTGTCTCTGTTTTAGATGCCCATAAGGCTGCTTCAGGTCTGACCTGTTTACTGCCTTCACTGCAGCTCTGCCTTCCATGCCTTCCAGAGTTATCCATCTCTCAGCCGGCATCCTGCACCCACTCTCCTATTTTCCTAATGATCACCTCCCCTCAAGCACTAACTCACCGTGGAAGGAGGTGGACATGTGATCTGCCTCTCTCACTTTAGGTTTTCCTTCTCACTGGCTGACATACAGTTTAACCTGTTCTATTTAGTTCTACACTGACACAAAATACATTAAAGGTCACATATTTTACTCCTTTAAGACAAGTTTATATTGGTCTCAGAGGTCCCCAAAACATGTCTGTGAAGTTTGTTGTTAAAAAAACACTCCAGTATTAGATTTTTTCATGTCTCCTCTGTTTCAGCCCTGCTCAGAACGAGCTGTGTCTGTGACTGAGATGTCTGACTCCGCCCCTGACTAGGAGGGTGGAACTTTCCTCCAAATGGGAAGGGCCAACCGAACTTGGGGGCGGTGCCAACTCCCCACATGACATCATGGGGGGGAAATCTGAGAATGCCTTGTTTCAGCACACATTTTCCGGGGGGGGGGGTTTATGGACAGGCCAGGCGCTCATTTTTGCTAGAAAAGCCTGAAAAAGTGTAGATTCAATGTTTTCTACGGAAAAATGCTTTGAATTAAAACAGCAGAGATATCTGTGCACAATTGAGTTTGCTGGCAAAATACTAACTACTCAGATTAGTGACTTAAGATAAGGTCAGGCCTGGAGGGGCTAATCTGGAGAACTGGGAGGATTCCCATGAGGGTCGTGAGGGTCAGTGTCCAGTGACTGAACAAAGATCGTACAGGCTGAAGTCATGAGGTGTGGGCACACGCACTCTTTGTTACCCTCACAACCTCTTTTGTCTTTCTCTTTCCCCCTCTCTCATTGTATCTGCCAATAGTAATTTTCTGTATCCATCTGCCAATCCATATGCTTTGAAGAATGGAAGACTTTTGAAACTGCAAAACAAAAACAAAAACAAAAAAACCTGTAGCTCTGTAAAACAAATTTGCTTGAAAGAAAAAACAACCTTTTTACCACAGGCTTTTTGAAATTCTTAATTTTGTATATGTATTATGTATAATATTACAAATATACTAAATCCACAAATAAATGAATCCAGTTAAAGGCTGTGAACTACAGCGGGCTGGTCTGAGCCATGACACTCCAGTCCTGGATAAGGTGAAGCTACTGTAGAACTAAAAACAGCAGATTTAGTAGAAGTGCCTCTAAAAGAGGCGTAGGGTGTTGCAGGTCCTCTTTGTTGCCCTCGCTACATTCATGCTCCACTGCACAACCGCACAGACGTCTGTGAAAACCCTTTTGTTTGCCGCTGTCATCTTATTGATTTGTGTGTCTCTCATTCCCGTTCATTGACTCTCCTCTTTTGCCCTTCTTTTGTGAATTTTGCCTTCCCTGGTGGTAAGTCAATGTGACATGCGTGGTTCCTACGTGATGCTCTGTCTGTGTTGAGGTGAGAGGAAAAGCCCCGAGCTGGGAGCGGAGCTGGTTGTCCAAACCGGTTTAGCTTTAAAGCTCTATTTCTGCAGCAGGGAGAGAGGCCGTGGATGTGAACTCAAAGTGCCAGCACTGATAGAGCCACATGAGAGTCACTGGTTACACTTTCTAATAACTATTATCAATGAACAGTCAGCCGACAATCTACTGGAGTTATTTTACTGTTAAAAGACAACAAGCATTAATGTTTGCCTATGATAACTTTGCTATAGTTTATCATTGTCATCAGCTTGTGTTTAATTAATTTGGTTGTGAGCAATATACAGTGAAAAATAGACAATAGCACTTAAGTGTGGTTCAAAAGTAAAATCCTATTTAGTTTCTGCAAAGCTGCCAGCCATAACCATCCATAACATGACAGACTGTTTTATATCTCAGTTGCATGGAAATATTTCACATTCATCTGGGAAAGCTCCAATAGAAAGTGTTTTGGAAGGGCAGGACTTTTCAAATAATTCTCCGAAGGTGATTGGAGGAATGTCCTGTCTGTCACATTCATGACGGGCCAATCAGAGAGACAAGACAATTCATCAGTGTTTCTGCCAAATTTGTTTCCATATTAAACCCAATTTTTTCTTTTTAAGCAAACTTTTGCCACTTTTAACCTCTTTTCACTACTAAAGTTGCCCATTTTTGCCCTTTTTAGCAATTTTTAACACATTTCTGCCACTTTTTAACCACTCTTCACCACTTTTTTACAGCCAGTTTTGTCACTTTTCCTTTCTTAACCCATATTTTCTGCCATTTATAACTCTTTTAACCATTTTTTTGCTATTTGGAACCCATTTTGCCACTCTTCCACCACATTTCACTACTTATTTCCGCCATTTTTGCCACTTTAAACCCATTTTGGCCAATTTTTGCTATTATTTTGAAATCATTTCACCATTTTTCCTCGAAGTCATTATAGATCCCTCTATTTTACTCTCTGGTATCCTGATATTTGTGCACATCATGGCTTAGCAATGATGTCTGATTTACTCTAAAGTAAAACTAAATTTTGGGGCTCAAACTAACTGCATTGCCATGAATTCTCAATTACAGAGATGAAGACATTTACCTTGAGACTTAATTGAGCTATAGTAGAGCTTTAACTGCATTTCTTGTACTTTTTACTGCGAGTATACAGAGCTTTAATGAGAGGTAACTGCATGCCATAATTTTGTCCTGCTTGTGGAGAGTGTGAGCTGTGCATGGCACATATTCGTGACCTGTTCATACCAGGGTTCATGGGGTTTTTCTTTTCTGTCACCATTCAGAAGCAGCATACTCTAAATTTTCAGTCCAGTAATTTTCTCAGTGTGAAGAGGCTGAACAAGCAAGAGGCCACCATTCTCACACCCCAGTCACTACGCTGTAAAGGCACATCACTGATAATTTGCTGTTATCTTTTATTCCATTTTTCTGGTTCAGTAGGACAATTAATTGAGAGAAACATTCAAACAGCAAGATATCCATTCAACAACAAGCTGAGAGGGAAGATTGTGGCAGATTTTTGCCTCTTGACATGCTGAAGAGTTGGATGTGAGTCTCTCATTGAGCCAGTAATGCTGCCCAGACCTTGTGTTCTTATGCTCAATATGCTTAGAGGCCCACCAAGATTCATGCTTTTCTCTTTTTCCATCTGATCGGCTGTATTTTCTGTTACAGCAGTTGTTCATTTACAGCCTGGGAAAAAGAGACATCTGAAAGCTCATGTTTTATTTGCTCTAGTAAATGTGTTGATTCCTTTCCATTCAGACAGATTTTAATATCGCCTGATTCAGCTCCAGCCAATCACTGCCTTTTATCTAACATGCAGAAATGGCAAAAGTACATACAGTTTTACTCAAGTGGAATTAAAGATGTTAGAAAGCAAACGCAGAAGCGCTGATTTAATTTCTTTATTGAAGTAAAGTTTAAAAAGAGAGTTTGGTATGTACTCACAGTATGAAAGTAATGACTAGTCTTCTAATTCAAGTGAATTGTCTGTGAAATGCTAAATTAACCTCGTACCATGTTGGTGAAAGTATTACATCATTTTAACTTCAAAAATGCCCAAACAAAATACTGAAAATAATGAACACTGTGTCCTTCAGTCTCACGTACAAGATGGAAAAGCCAAAGAATCGTTTTTGCAATGTTTATCATTTCATCTATTCCACTGACTAGACCTCCTTCACTTTTTCAGTTTTGTTATGATAGCAGCCTGATGCTACAGTAAAAAAAATCACTTTAATTCAAATTAATCTACACTCAGTACCCCATCATGACGAGTAAAAATAGAATCTTAGAATTTTTTGCAAGTTTCTTAAAAATAGAAAACTGAACATTGGCATAAGTATTCAGACCTTTGCTTGAACACTTGAAACTCAGCTCAGGTTTCTTCCTGTTTCTCTGGATCTTTACTGAGATGTTTCTACACCTTGACTGAAGTCCAGCTGTGGTAAATTAAATTGATTGGACATGATTTGAAAAGACACACACCTCTCTACAGAAGACTTAAGCCTAACAATGCTGATCAGAGCAAAAAAAAAAAAAAGCCATGAAGTCAAAGGAACTGCCTGCAGAGCTCAGTGGCAGGATTGTTGCAAGGCATTGATCTGGGGAAGGCTACAAAAAAAGTTAAGTTCCAAAGAGCACAGCGACCTCTCAAATGGAAGAAGTTTGGCACAACAAGGACTCTTCCAAGAGCTGGTCTGCCAACAAAACTGAGCAATCAGGGAAGAAGGGCTACAAAAGAGGTGACCAAGACCCAGATGGTCACTCTAGCTAGGTTTCCATTACACTTGGAAATTTGCAAAATCGAAAGCGCAATAAAAAACTGGTAATGGAAAAACCTGAATTTAAAAAAAAAACTAAAATATTGCGAAAAAGTTTTTACGCTTTGATGAAGAGGTTTTTCAGGTGTTTCAATATAGAAATATATCACAAAAGTGTAATGGAAACACTTTTTCCACATTTACAAGTCACGGGACGTGACGTACGGTGTCACGTGACCAGTTACTCCGAGACAACATGGCGCGGTACGTGTAGACAGAAGAAGAGACTAGACTTTTCTTAATATCATACTTCTACCCTTATGCGTGACTTTTGCCATACATACGGACTTTACCTATGAACTATCATCTGTTGCCTTCGTTTTTTTGTTCAAAATTATCAAGGCAACCGCCATAGATGTAACCAAAACTGTACCAACACGCAACAGGTTTTGAGCGTCAAGCTTCCCTACTGCAAGATGAGATTTTAAGAGAATTGCAAGACCTATGCCCAAAACTCCCTTTAATGGAAACGCATCCAAAGCGCAATTGTACTTAATCGAATTTAAGGAATATCGCTTTTATTTTGCAAAAACTGTAATGGAAACCCAGCTACTGACTGAGCTCCAGAGATCCTGTGTGGAGATAGGACAAAGGTCTCAGAGGAGTGGCAACCGGATCTTCTCCTCAGTGCAGAACACATGAAAGCCTGCTTGGAGTTTGTAAAATAGTCCATGTGAAAGCCAAGCAGACTATCACAGAGTTTAACTTGGGCTCGCCCATCTGACTGCCAACAGAGAAGCCTGATTAATCACTCCACAGAACATGTTTCCACTGCTCCACAGTCCAGCGTCGGTGTGCTTTACACCACTCCCTCTGCTGCTTGGCATTGGACTTGCTGATGTGAGGCTTGCATGCAGCTGCTCGGCCATGAAAATCCATTCATAAAACTCCTTCTGCACAGTTGTTGTGCTTACAATAATACTAGTGGAAGTTCTTTAACAGAATATTGGGACCTTAAGGCACCATGCACCTTGGCAGTCATTGATCCCGCTTTGTGATTTTACATGGTCTCCTGCTTCATGGCTGACTTGCTGTTGTTCCTTGTTACCACCCAGCTGGTTGTGGTTAAAAGGAAGTAACATAAAACCAGTTGGTGTTGGTTAAATAAAGTTATTTATTACAAAAATAAAACTGTGCTTAACAAAGGTGAGGCAAAATAAAAGGACCGCTGTGTGCTGCTCGACTAAAAACCAACCAAAACAGAGCCTATACTAGTGTTTTAAAACTATTTGGCAAAACAAAATGAACATAATTCCTAACTAACTACACTTACTAACCAAATCTAACAACAAAAGAACAGCACCCCTAAAACTAGTCTGACTAAACAAATATAACAAAACCTACATGTGAGTGTCGCCTAAACTAAACTACTACCTGGCCCAATGAATCAAAATGAGTTCTTCATCAAACAGAATCACAACACAAGTTTAAAATTAAACACAATTCTAACAAAAGAGGCACAGTGGCAAGCTCAGACACCAAATGAAGCTGCACGGATTGAAGGGTGGCCAGGCTGAGGGTTGAGTTGATTGTTGCTGTCCTCTGATTGGCTGATTGGTTTGGCTGCAGCTGCACACTGATCAGCTTCACCTTTCAGCAGCAGCACAGGTGACGGGAATCAACCTAGAGGATGCAACACACTCAAAAACACACACACACAAACACATGCACAAACACTCCACAGGAGAAATCAGTTACACACTGGAGAGGGGATGCAGCCGTAGCTGTAACACCCCTCCCCTTAAAATACAAACCCAAAGGTTTGTTACAACAAATCACACTCATCACAAAATTACTAATTCACACTAAACAAAGAATTACTAAACTGGGCAGGTAGCAATACAAAAACTGCACAGAGTAACAAGTCCATACAAAACTTAACAGTCTACATTTGTCACCAAAACTGTTTGGCACAAATTCCCAAATTTATGGCGAATATCGAATGAATTCTTGAATGATATGGTGGAAGTGGAGTCTGTACCTGCGACCACAGTTTCACAATGATGCAGTGGGTTCATTCCAGCACTCAGGTACCACTCAGGCAGTTTGATCCGCTTTGCGGTCATCTTTACAGCCATGCTGGAGTTTCTGGTAGTGCTTGTAGATCTGGTGAGCTGGACTTTAGGTTCTTCACCTCCACAACAAGAACCATCCTGAGGCATAGAGCACGTCAGCACCCAGATGTCAGTCACTCCTGCAGGTTGATCACCGACAGGGTGGAGTACATGCCCTTCTTCTGTCATGGCTGCCGTCTCCATGGATGAGTGAGGGTAGTTTCTTAACTACAGGTTCATCAAATGCGATCTGAAGTAGACTAACTTAATAAAGACACACCATCAAAGGAGAAACACAAGGAGAGTTCACACAAATGACTTCCTGAAAGTCACTAATCAAAGTTACACAACAAAACTAGCTGCACACACACAAATCACTTAAACAACCTTACCTCGTGATAAATAGCTTCAATAAAAACCGGGTATCCTTTAATTGATCAATCCCAGACAAGCCCCCATTTATATCGATGTTAAGCAGCACTAAGCGGTTCTTTTTTTTTGCCTAATATTCTATTTTTTATTTTGTAATACATAACTTTATTTAACCAACACTAACTGGTTTTATGTTATGACCCAGCTCATTGTGGGTAAAAGGAAGTGACATAAAACCAGTTGGTGTTGGTTAAATAAAGTTATTTATTACAAAAATAAAATTGTGCACGTGCACAAACACTCCACAGGAGAAATCAGTTACACACTGGAGAGGGGATGCAGCTGTAGCCGGAACATCCTAAACACTTCCACTTTTTAATAATATCACTTACTGTTGACTGTGGAAAATCCAGAAAGGGTTAAATTACATGAACAGTCTTATTGCAAAGGTGGCATCCATCACAGTACCATACTGAAGTCACTGAGCTTTTCAGAATTACCCAATTTGGTAAGACAAATGTTTGTAAATGGAGGCTGCAAGGCTATAGGTGTTTGATTTTTTACACCTGGGGCAACTGGTCTGATTGAAAGACCTGAATTCAATAATAAACAGGTGCAGCCAAATACTCTTGCCCTTATAGTAGTAAAGTTTTGTTGATCTTGAAGTTTTTTTTTCTTTGGCTTCATCAACATCCTTAACTTATTAAGATCATTATTCAGAGTGGCCGTAACAGCCATTGGTTAGGTGGCCCCTTCAGCCATTTGCCCAAACTCTAGATGACCAGCCTGTCACTGCCTGAAATACTGACACCTACCAAGATCTCTTCAAGCCAAACTTGTTTCTTAGCCTCTTTTAACCTGACATGTTTAGTTGTCCTTATCAGTGGAAGCATCCAAAACCTGATTAGATTTTCATAAAGTGCTGAGTTTATGAACTGAACAGAGTTGTCCGATGACTCCAAGCTCACTTTTTCAAAGAAATAAAAGTCATCAAGTGAGGAAGTAAGTATGGAAATGGAGACTTTGATTTGTTCATAACAGATGTTCAAGCCTTCAACACACCTCCGTTCTCTGGAGACTTTGACACACAGCAGTGAAACCCTCAAATAGCTTCAGCTCAACAAACAGATAAATGTCAGCCTCCTCATCTCTAAAACCTGTTTGCTTTCTTAATGGAATTCGGGATCCAGGTTGACATTTACTGATTCGTAGCATGTTATTAGCCCTGTTTTGATATTACAATAACACTTAAGGATAGCATTTAGTCAATGAAAAGTCAATATCTTACAAAAGATTTCAATTGTTGATATGATTCTTTCATTTTCTGCAGAGGAACTCTGAGGTCTTTTCATGGATAAATTATTGGGTTGGCTCAAAGTTGCCTCACATTTAAATGCAGGCTTTCAGTTAAACAGTGATGTAATCACAGCAGGACTCGAGACACATTAAGAAAGAACCTTAGATCCTATATAGAGCCACAGTCCATCTTTGCAGCTTCACTGCTGTGTAATTGGGATCAGTCTTCAAAAAGGCCCTCTGGGAGCTCCAGACATGAAGAAGCTCAGTTTGCATTTGACCAGAGGTTGGGGAGGGGGGGGCAGATCCCTTGATCAAACCCTCTTTTAACCTCAAAAAAGGGGTTATAAAGGGTGACCACAGGGGTATCCATGCTGAGCTCTTGACCGCTGCCTTTGGAAGGTGGTTGTTATGGGATACAGGCCAGAGGAGTGCAATCTGCTCCAAAGGCACATCGTACACACACTCTTCCTCAGTGATGACCTGATTTAAAGGCTGCCCTCCACTGTTTTTCAACCTGCCTGTGTGCGTGTTTTCCTTAACCCAATTTAGCCTTACACTGTAAGACACAGGGAGGCTAATGACTAGCCTGAGCTGCAGGCAAAACAGACTATATTAATGCAGTCTTTACTTTTGAGGGCAAAGAACACACCATTGTTTGGATTTCAAATGTATTTGCTTCATACGGGCTGACTGCAGAGAAAATACAGCCAGAGACATCTGCTGAATTTTAAACCACCAACCAAAAACATACATATTTATCCTCCTTTTCGGAAAAAAATAGCAGGTTCAATCAAGCTAGTTACAGCAAGAAAAATGCAGATCATTGTGAGATAATGCAGTGAAAACCTACACAGACGCTGTAAAGGCACAGTCATCAAGCCGTAGGTAGATTCTGGAGGCTGAGAGGGCTGGCTGGTCAGGAGAAACACTGAAAACAGCTGTTTTTCCCCTCCGGCAGGTTCCCAGGATCTACAGCCAGCACAAAGATTCTGTTATAGTTTGATGGAAAAAATATAGAAAAAACCTGTGCTGTGTTTACAAGGAGCATAAGGTGTTAGCATTAGAAATCAGAAGAGAGAAGTGTTTTGCAAAGTCAAGGAATTTCCTGTGACATATTGGTGCATTTCAGAGCTATATAAACCCAATTCTAAAAAGTTAGGGCACTAGGTGCAAAATTTTGCAAATCTCATAAAACCATATTTTATTTACAATAGAATTTAAAGAATATATCATTTCATGAAAAATATAAGCCCACTTTGCATTTTATGGCAGCAACACATCTCTAAAAACTAGAGAGGGGGCCAAGAGTACAATTGTGTAGTATACGCTCTCCTTTAAACAACAGTCTGGCTGCTGGAGTTTTGGGATGTTGAAATGTTGTCCCGTTCTTTTCTGATGTAGGATTCTAGCTGCTCAGCAGCTCTCGGTCTACTTTGCTGGATTTTGTGTTTAATGAAGCTCCAAATGTTTTCTATTGGTGAAAGGTCAGGACTGCAGGCAGGCCAGTTCAGCATCCAGACTCTTCTACTGTGCCACGCTGTTGTAATGGATGTGGAATGTGGTTCAGTATTATCTTGCTGAAATAGTCGAGGCCTTCCCTGAAAGAGACGTAGTCAGGATGGGAGCATATGTTGCTCTAAGACCTCTATATACTTTTCAGTGTTGATAGTTCCTTTCCAGATGTGTAAGCTGCCCCCAACCTCATACTGGAAGAGATGCGGGCTTTTGAACTATTCACTGATAACCAGCTGTATGGTCTGCCTCCTCTATAGTCCACAGGACACAGTGTCCATGGTTTCCAAAAATTAATTCAAATTCTCATTCATTTGACCACAGAACAGTTTTCCATTCAGCCTCAGTTCGTTTTAAATGAGCTTTGGCCCAGAGAAGACAAAGGCATTTCTGAATAGTGTTCCCATATGCCTTCGTCTTTACATGATACAGTTTTAACTTGAATTTCAGTCAGTCGTCTCATGGTTGTAATTTTTTTTTAAGCATTTATTCTGGCAGCAAAGCATAGTTTGGCGTCAGGCTCCAACTTCATCACTCCTTGCAGATTTATCTTAAATGCAGAATTGAGGAGTGATGAGATAACATCTTAAACACCCCCAGTCGGAGCCAGCAGGTGGATGCTGGGGTGGAGGTGGGTTGAAGTGAGAGCGCAGTTCTAATCCAGGGCAGAGCAGAGGAAGAAACCAAAAATCTTGCAGCTTAAATAGACCACTGTATAAGGAGGATGTGAGTTATGTGATTTGATTTAGACGCATGTCAGGTTTGAATCACTGGGCTCGGTATTACTGACCAAATTAACACTCGGGCTCTGTCATATTTGTGGATGCCAAGCTAACTGTGTTGACAGACAGTGATTTCTGTAAGTGTCCCTGAGCCCATCCAGTGATTTCCAATACGGAATCATGCCTGTTTTTAATGCAGTGCTGTCTAAGGGCCCTTTGGCCTTGCCCCTTGTGCAGAGAGATTTCTTCAGATTTCTTCTGAATCCCTGAATATCCCACCATCTAAAGAGCATAATATCATTCAAACTCTACCAGATGGGGAACCAGTATAGTACAGTCTACTTTACTACTATATACCATATTGCCAAAAGTATTCGCTCACCTGCCTTGACTCGCATATGAACTTAAGTGACATCGAATTCTTAATCCATAGGGTTTAATATGACGTCGGTCCACACTTTGCAGCTATAACAGCTTCAACTCTTCTGGGAAGGCTTTCCACAAGGTTTAGGAGTGTGTTTATGGGAATTTTTGACCATTCTTCCAGAAGCGCATTTGTGAGGTCACACACTGATGTTGGACAAGAAGGCCTGGCTCTCAGTCTGTGCTCCAATTCATCCCAAAGGTGTTCTATCAGGTTGAAGTCAGGACTCTGTGCAGGCCAGTAAAGTTCATCCACACCGAACTCTCTCATCCATGTCTTTATGGACCTTGCTTTGTGCACTGGTGCCCAGTCATGCTGGAACAGGAAGGGGCCATCCCCAAACTGTTTCCACAAAGCTGGGAGCATGGAATTGTCCAAAAATCTCTTGGTATGCTGAAGCATTCAGAGTTCCTTTCACTATAATTAAGGGGCCAAGCCCAGCCCCTGAAAAACAACCCCACACCATAATCCCCCCTCCACCAAACTTTACACTTGGCACAGTGCAGTCAGACAAGCACTGTTCTCCTGGCAACCACCAAACCCAGACTCGTCCATCAGATTGCCAGATGAAGAAGTGCGATTCATCACTCCAGAGTCCAGTGGTGGCGTGCATTACACCACTGCATCCGACTCTTTGCATTGCACTTGGTGATGTATGGCTTGGATGCAGCTGCTCGGCCATGGAAACCCATTCCATGAAGCTCTCTACGCACTGTTCTTGAACTAATCTGAAGGCCACATGAAGTTTTGAGGTCTGTAGCAGTTGACTCTGCAGAAAGTTTGAGACCTCTGCGCACTATGCACTTAAGCATCCGCTGACCCTGCACCATCATTTTATGTGGCCTACCACTTTGTGGCTGAGTTGCTGTCATTCCCGGTTGCTTCCACTTTGTTATAATACCACTGACAGTTGACTGTGGAATATTTAGGAGTGAGGAAATTTCATGACTGAACTTGTTGCACAGGTGGCATCCTGTCACAGTACCACGCTGGAATTGACTGAGCTCCTGAGAGGGACACATTCTTTCACAAATGTTTGTAGAAACAGTCTGCATGCCTAGGTGCTTGATTTTTTTTACACCTGTGGCCATGGAAGTGATTGGAACACCTGATTTCAATTATTTGGATAGGTGAGTGAATACTTCTGGCAATATAGTGTATATTAATATTTATACTAGTATGCTATATTCAGAGTCTACCAGTTGGTGAACGAAATTCTTGACAAGTTAGGAGAAGAACCAACACGTATTTCTTTCTAGAAAAGGTTTCTGTGTAGTACTTTGCACTTCTTTAATGAGAAATGACCGGTTCTGGTAAAACTGCCACTATCTCTACATCTGAGTTCAACGCATCACACATTCTGTCTCATTCTCCTTATATGACACTGATTGGTTTTTCAGACCTGACACAAATGTTTCAGACACAGGTTTGCAGGATGGATTTGCCTGATGACTAGACATGGAATCTGACCAATCCCTCTGCTTTGCAAGGTTTTAATTCTTAGGCCTTTTCTGACTTGGTCAGTTAAGCTGTAAAGACAGGTAAAGATAGGTAGGTGCATTGCCAAATTCACAGCACTATTCTGAAATATTCTACTTTGAGAAAATATTTGTTGGTGTTTATATCCTTTAAAAGATACAGTATGGAGAATTTCTGCACTGAAGTATCTATATTAAGCAAATATATATGCTTCTAAAGTTTTCAGGGTTTTTATTTAGCTTTTCAGCACCACCTATTCTTCTTTTATGATCCATCTTCCTTTGTTTGTCATGGTCTTCAGTTTGTTGGGGTGGAGGGATAAACCATTTTTAAGGAACTAAAGTAATCACAGAATCAAATAAGTTTATGTTTCCAGTCACATGGACACCCAAGCATATTGATTGGTTGATTGAACATTACTGTCTGAAGATGAAGATGAAGCAAGACAGAGGGAGATGCAGAGAAAGAAAAGGAGTTGTTAGGGGAAACATTACGCATGATTTACTTACTGTCACTGCACACCGTCCCTCATGGCCCTGAAACCAGCCGGCACACAGGGAATTCTGCCAGTTCTCCAGATTAGGTATTCCGGGCCTATTGAGCATTTAAACCACGATTTCCATATCCCATTTGACTGAAACTGAAACTGAATCATAGGCAACACCAACAGTCGGCTAACCTTGCAAAGCAGATTGATTTGCCAGACTCCATGCCTGTCATCAGGCAAATCCATCTTGAAAAGCTCCAGAAGAAAATAACATTTGTACCAAACCAAACACTGTTTGGACCAATCAGCATCATTTGAGGAGGACAAGGTGGTAGCTATGGGTGGGGTGAAATTATACTTGAAGCCATTTGCAATGGCTGCTTCCAGTGCTGAGATTAGCATGGATGTAGCTTTAACATAGAGGCAGTTTTATCAGAAGTGGACCACTTTTCTCTTTGAAAAGAGTAAATCAACACGAAAAGCTTTTCGTGAAAGAGAAGATGTTTTCCATCTTCTCCCGGCCTGCTTTGGCATGAGTTGCGATTGTTACGGGTGGGGTCTGCCGGTGTATCCAATGACTGCTGCAGCAGTAGCTATTAGCTCAGATGTAGCTGCAGGATACTGGCAGTTTAATTGGAACTGGACCACATTTTTTGCTTAAGTTATAAGAGTCATACCGAAAGCTTGTCTTGGCAGAGAAGATGTCTTTGAATTTTATTCACTGAAGAGCTTCGCCATTCACAACAACAGCAACAGTGCCTGACAGCCCAGGAGCTGCGCATGTGCATTACATAATTTTGCTTTGTCTTTCTGATTGTCCTCTTATGAATGTGACGGACAGCACATTCCTCCAATCACCTTCTGAGAATTTTTTGAAAAGTCCTGCCCTTCCCAATCATTTTCTATGGGAGTTTTCCCAGATGAATGTGAAATATTTCCATGGAGTAGATATGTGGAACAGTCTATCTGGTGTGTCAGGTTATCAGTCAGCCTGATTTAAGCTGTGATGGCTCATAGCACTGCAACCGTCACCTGCAATGGTCTAAGCCCATTACTAACCATAACTTAAACTCTTTTACAACTTTAATTGCAAAAATACTGATCATCATGTGCTCTTATGAGTTTCCACTGGGACTCAGACTAAGTGTAGCATGAGCACCATCTGCTGATGCCCCTGCAGACCTGAGTGGCCCAAGCCTGTGTCTTGTAGTCAGTCTGTGATAAATTGTCCTGTAATCAATCAATGCCTCACAATTGATCTCAACAGGACAGTTAGCCAATATTTGTGTTTATGTTGTTGCATCACTTCAACTGTAAAAGGCCTCATATGTCTGTGTTTTATCATAATCAATGATATGCTGGTTCCAAAAGAGAACATTTATGACTGGATCATCAGAGCAAAGCTGTATGAGGTGAGAAATGATGGAGTCATGAGATGAATAAAGCAGACATAATACAGCCAATATTTTTAAACATTTAAACTGAATGTTAGAACAATAAATTATCCAGATGTACAACAGTACTGGCTCAAGTTGCTCCTTTTTACAGATTAAATCAATAACTGTTGTTCTTGCTATGTAATAGAAAGAGAAAAGTAATATAAAGATCAATACAAAACAAGTAAATCTTGTCATCAATCATGAGAAAATGAGGAATAACCTCGCTGCCGTTAATATGATTTCCATTGATGCAGGTCTTTCATTCGATGAATCCCAGTTTGATAAGTAGTAAAGCATAAATAGTCTCCTCCTTGTCCTTGCCCGGCTCACAGAGGGCCTCTGGAGAAGGTGATCGTCTGGTTGCTCTCTCTGAGCTGTCAGGAGGAAAGCATCGCTGCTGCTGCTTCTGCTGCCTCCAGACTCCAGGCAGGGCAGGCTGCCACCAAGTTGATAAAGTGAGCCATTTTGCACACAGGCAAGATTACTCTCAAGGACAGAGATTAAAGTGGCTTCTGTTTGAGTCGCAACTCCCCCAACACACACATTAACGGAGAGGGAGAAGCACAAGAGCGTGCATTGATACTGATACCCTTTTTGAATTCATTGTGTGCAAAGTGATCACAGCATCAGAGCATCTCACATTACAGCTCCAATAACTGTTAACATGCTGGTGAAAGATGTCCCGTATTAAAGGACCCATTTGCAAAGAACTGCTCAATCTTTACACAGAAATCTCCATGGTTTTAATTGAATTAACATCATCTGCAGCAACAGCTAGTGAGGATAATTTACCTTTATTGCAACTTGTTCTTATTTATATATCAACACTATAAGTCAACATTCATCTTTAGCTATGATACAAATGCACTCATCAAGGTAAATGCTACAGTGACAAAGTTGCTGCCCATATGTATGGCTTGGCAAGCACAATTTTATCATGTATGGTCAGGTTGTCAGGTCAGGTGCTGATACTGGATGTTGGGATGTTTATCCCAAAGGTGCTTGATGGAGTTGATTTCAAGTCTCTGTGTGGACCATTCAAGTTCTTCCACACTATTGAACCATGTTTCTATAGTCCTTGTTTTTTGCACTGGGGTGCAGTCATGTCGGAATAGAAAAGGGCCTTCCCCAAACTGTTGACACAAATTTGGAAGCGTAGCATTGTCCTGAATGTCTTGGTATGCTGAAGCATTAAGATTGGCCTTCACTGGAGATAAGGGGCCTAGCCCAAACCCTGGAAAACAGCCCCATGTCATTATTCCTCCTCCACCAAACTTCGCAGTTGGTTAATGTTCTCCCGGCATCCGCCAAACCGAGACTCATCCATCTGACTTCCAAATAGAGACATGTCATTGGTCACTCCACAGAACACGTTTCCACTGCTCCACAGTCAAGTAGTGTGTCCTTTGCACTGCTCCATCTAACACTGGCATTGGACTTGGTGATGTAAGGCTTGCATGCAGCTGCTTGGCTATGGAAACCCTATCAACCCTTTCGCTATCAAGCTCTGGCTGCACATTTTTTGTGTTTACTTTAATACCAGTGAAATTTCAGAACTCTTTCACTATGGAATCAGCAGAGTGTTGGTGAATTTGACACAGCATGCACCTTACCCGTCGTTGCGATTTTTCATGGCTGAGTTGCTGTTGTTCCTAAATGCTTCCACTTTCTATTCATATTACTTACAGCTGCTGTGGAAGATTCAGCAGGGATGAAATTTCACAAACCTTTTTGCAAGGTGGCATCTATCACAGTACCACACTTAGATACTTAGTATCACAAATATTTGCAATTGGAGACTGCATGGCTAGGTGCTTGATTTCTTCACCTGTGGCACAGGTCTGATTGAAACACCTGAATTCAATAATTAACAGGTGTGGCCGAATACTTTTATCCATACAGTGTTTTTTGTCCAATTAAATTCAAACTTAAAATGGCACTTCATCTTAGAGAGCACTTTCACTCTGTTTTTTCAACATTAGGGCGTTAGGGGGGCAAACCCCTCTCCAAGTCCCACAGTTCACAACATGTATTTAATGACAGACTGGGATTGTAGATGTGCTGAGCACTGCTGGTGGAGGCGGACGATATCTGTTCTGGGAGGATGTACTGAAGACTGGGCACAGGGAGACTCAGAATGAAGATTTCATCTCAGGTGCCCAGACTTTTTAGAATTATACAGCACTAGCCTCAGCACAAAGGCATAAAAAAGCACTTCTTAGTATTAGTAAGAACCTAAATGAACCTGAACATCTGTTTTATGGTCCATTGCTAAAGATTTTGTTAGGCGGGCCAATATTTTTTCTTCCACTAGGTTGTCCGTATATTGTGATATACTGTACATAGCTACCATTAGCTAATGAAAATGCACCAAGAAAGAGCATATTGGACATGAATATTAAAGCTCATGGAGGCTTGGTCATTTCAGGACAGCTGCAGGTAGACCACTGTGATTTCCCTTTAGAGCAGTTATACAAACCAGAATGTCTTTAGTACGGTTGGTGATGATGTTTCAATAAGAATGAATATAAGTATAATAGAGTTTTATTAGTAATTATTAGAGTCATCTCATTGAAAGGATATTTGATGTGACATTGATGCCATCCTCCAGACAGAAACATTTACCAGGATGAATTCCTAGAAATGAGTGAATGCATCCTTTAAAATCAGAGTAACTCTTTTTACTGCAATCATCGCACATTCTGGACTGAAATTCACAATCCACCGCTTCCTTATCAGACATGACACGCATGCATATTTTGCCAGTATTTCAAGCATTCTTGAGAGGACCAACCGGATGAGTAAAATTCCCCTCAGCTCAGAGTTAACCATTATACACTCTTGAAAGACTCGACGCAGCACCCTCTCTTCTTGGCTGGTACTTATCAGAGCAGAAAGCCTTAATTAATTCATGGCTGGATGATGTTCTGCACAGACTGGGTGAGTTTAAATTATTGTGCATTGTTGAATATGTAAACAGCTGGCAATCAGACGTGTTTTTACGCTCTGGGAATTAAACAGAAGACCTGCTGGACTTTTAAAACTTAATGAAATGTTCAGCTGTAGTTTCTGTGATTGCATTCATCCTAGACTGAGATAAAAGAAAGGTCAGTAGCCACAAGAGAACGTCAAATATTGTTCATAAAAACAAGACAATTCATTTATATTCTTTTGTTTAAAGGTCATAAGTACCTTATACATTTTACTGTCTCATTGTTAAAAATATACAAAGCAAAATAAAGCATGTTTACAGTCTGGTTCAAAAAAGGTTTTGGTCTGATTAGTTCCTGCCAAAAGTGCACAATCATAAATGCACAATGCCCATCATTAACAACCCCAATTTAAAAATGTTGGGGCGCTGTGTCAAATGTAAATAAAAACAGAATGCAATGGTTTTCATATCTCATAAACCCATATTTTGTTCATGGTAGAACATAAACAACATACCAGATGCTGAGACTGAGGCACTTTACCGTTTCATGAAAAATATTAGCTCATTTGGAATTTGATGGCAGCAACATTTCAAAAAAGCTGGGACAGGGCAACAAAAGGCTGAAAAAGGAATTGGTACTAATGAAAAACAGCTTGAGGAGCATTTTTCAACTCATCAGGTAGATTGGCAACAGGTCAGAAACATGACTGGGTATAAAAGGGGCATTTTAGAGAGGCAGAATTTCTCAGAAGTATGTCCATAATATCATTGAAAGATTCAGAGAATGTGGAGAAATCTCTTTGTGCAAAAGATGAGACCAAAGGTCAGAATTGGATGCTTGTGATCTTTGGGTCCTCATGCACCACTGCATGAAAAACAGGCGAGATTTTGTACTGGAAATGACTGCATGGGCTCAGGGACACTTCCAGAAATCACTGTCTATCATTACAGTCCACTGTGCCATCCACAAAGGCATGTTAAAGATGTGTCATGCAAAGATGAAGTCGTGTGTGAACGTCACTGCCGTCTCTGGACCAAAGCTGATTTAAATAGACTGAGGCAAAGTGGAATACTGTTCTGTGGTCAGATAAAATCAAAATTTGAAATTCTTTTTTGGAAATCACAGATGCCATGTCCTACTAATTAAAGAGGAGAGGGATCATCCAGCTTGTTATCAGCACACAGTTCAAAAGCCACATCTGGAAAAGCACTATCAACGCTGAAAAAGTAAAAAGAGGTTTAAGAGCAACTCATCCGGACAATGTCGCTTTCAGGGAAGGTCTTGCATATTTCAGGATGCCTGCATCAGAGACGAATGGCACAACATTCCTCTCCCATAACTCCAGTAACTGGTCTCCTCACTTCTCACATGCTTACAGACTGTGGTTATAGGAAGAGGGGATGCTGCACAATGGCAAACATGGGCAATGTCCCTACTTTAGTGAGATGTGCTGCTGCCATTAAATTCAAAATGAGGTAATATTTTTCATGAAATGCTAGAATGTCTCAGTTTTAACAACTGATATGTTGTTAATGATCTATTGTGAATAAAACATGGGTTCATGAGATTTGTAAAACTTTGCATTCGTTTTTTTTTTTTCAGTTACACAGCGCCCCAACTTTTTGGGAACTGGGGTTGTATCTAAAAGCTTTTTACTATGTCAATCTGGTAACAAGCTTTAATTTCACTAATCAGGTTGAATCTCACTACTGTTTTTTTTAATCCACTGGAGAAGCTGAGCTGACATTAAAGTGAGTGAAGGTGGAGGTTGTGTTTTCCTGTTTATCAGAGTACCAATACTCTGATAAACGGCGGTCAACCACCATGAGATCCTGGTGTCACAACATCTTCTTCCTTTTTCTCCAGCAACACAATGCAGAAGTCCTCAGACGCTGCTGCACAGCCAAAAACTTACCTACATATCTTTAATTCAACTTCTAGTTAAGACTTCAATAAAGCTTGCATCTGGTGGCATCTGAATTGGCAATTTAAATGTCTTATAGGAGCTTTTCCTCTGCATTGACCTAATAGAGACCCCCTCCTGCCTCTGCCTAAAAAAAGCCATTTTGAGGTTTTGTGCTGTGTATGAAATTGGTCTCAAATAAAGTTGATTTGAATCTCGACTTGTTTGCCACTTGTCTGTATTTATATCACCTCTACTTCGGGCAGTGTATTACTCCACATCGCTGGATGCTGCACAGTAATTATAGAGCTTTTGTTGTACCATCCTGCAGCACTCTGGAGTGTCTTTAAACGTTTGCCCAGTGGATTTCTGAAGCTATTCAGTGCTTTCTATTCAGATCCTGAATTGGAAGAGTCTGGTAGAAATTCCCTTGACATTACTGGAGAATTTCAAAAGATGCCAGCCCACCCTTCATCTGCAAATCTGAAAAGGGGATATTTAAATCAGTCTGTCCAAGAGGAGGTACATCAAAAAGGGATGACACTTACCTTTTTTATAGAAACATCTACTGGAAAGTCAAAGTTCTGTGACCTTTTGTGGAAATTACAAGACTGAGAGGGAAAATGAATGAAGGGACACACTTACTGACAGGGAAAAGTCTTCCTGATGCTCATCAGATGATATCACTGCTAAAGAGGTCACCTTACACCAAAATAACACTCTGTGCTCATTCCCTCTGAAAAAAAGGGAGATTTTGCCATGCATAATTTAGGGTTGAGCCATATGCTTCACTCTGAGTTCAAGAAAGGGTCACTCCATGATTCCTGTGTGAACTCTGGGCTGATCTCTTTTAGAGGGAACATGGGGAAATATTTTGATATGCATACACTATTCAGTACTCTTTATCTCGGTGAACTGAGTTTGCAAACATGATGGTATCTGATGCATTAAATCATGTGACTACTTTCTACCACACCTGCAGGTGAAGATACAATGTTCACAGATTTTTTTTTTTTTTTTTTTTTTTTTTTTTTGTGCACATGGGGATTCTGTGGGTAAAGAAGAACTGGTGGAAGAAAGTTAGCAAGTTGTAGCTTGTGGACAGTTTCCATCACAAAGCTATGGACCATCAGGGTGCCTTCTCCAATTATTTTAATTGCTTGGCAGTGGAAGATATAGGCTACTATATGGAGAAAAGTATCCGGCCACCTGAACCATTACCCCAACAGGGACTGCAATGACATTGTATTCAAACACATGTACTTAGATATGGAGTTGGCCCCCTTTTGCTGCTACAACAGCCTGTTTCTGTTGGAATTTGTGCCCATTCATTCTTGAGAGCATCTATGAAGTCAGGCACTGATGTTGGCCTAGGAGACCTGGCTCACAATTGTCGCTCCAGTTCACCCCAAAGATTCTCGATAGGGTTGAAGTCAGGACCCCGTGTGGGCCAGTCATCTTCTTTCACAGTGAACTCATCCTTGCTTTGTACACTGGGGCACAGTCATGTTGGAATAGAAAAGAGCCTTTCCCAAACTGCTGACATTAATTTGGAAGCATAGCATTGTCCATAATGTCTTGGTATACAGAAGCATTAAGATTGGCCTTCACTGGAGATAAGAGACCAAGCCCAAATGTAAGCCTGATGTAAGTATCTCAAACCTTGTATAAAGCAGTCCTCACTGCTGATTCCATACCTTAATGATACCATCTTTGAAAAGTCTTAGTCAGGTTTTTGGGCACACCACATCACAGAATCTTCTTTGTTGAGGGTCACCCATGATTTCCTTGGCGGAGGTAATAATAACTCCTCATCCACCTCTGCTCCTCTGTCATGGGTCCCCCAAGGCTCAGTCCTTGGGCCCTTCCTTTTCTACAACTAAATGCTTCTCTTTTGTAAAATTTGTCATAAACACAGCATTTCACTCTTATGCTGATGACACCCAGTTATATCTCCCCCTTCAACCAATTGGCCAAACAGGACCCACTTCCCTCACTAATTGTCTGGAGGATATCAGGGCATGGATGGCTAATAATTATAATACATTATTTACATTATTTATTATCTATTTATTTAAAAATAATTATCATTTATTGTAACATTTATACATCATTGCGGGTTAAGAATTTCATTGAGCTAATATTCCCTCCTTTAAGTTTGTATACTTTTATCTGATTACATTGTTAGGTGTGAGTTCAGTTTTGCTTAAATTTCCTTCATCTATGGAGCCAGAACATGTTGTAAAGTTGTCTGACTGGCACTGATCACACTTCTGTGAGGAGTGGATGAAATTCAGTCACACCCTGTGCGGTGCCAAGGAATTAAAATGGAGAGAGAAAAGAGTTATAGAAAATTTGGAATAACAGTTTTTTGTTTTTTTTTTATGCCTGTTCATTCATCCTAATCCCTCTTTTTACTTACTTTTTACATTTAAAGATCTGAGTCCTACCTGTATTGTCCTTCTCAAACCTGGCCAAACACAGCACTGTTTGATTCTATCGTACTTTAAAAAATATTTCATTTACAGAACACACATCATGATAAAGCCCCTTATTTATCCTTTCTAATAGGCTGCAGTGTATAAAGATGGGAAATATCCAGTCAATCTTCCCATCTCAAAGGGCGTCCTCCAAGGATCAGATCTTGGACCACTGCTATTAACCTTTAACCTGACATGCCAGATTGTCTGATTCATATATCACTGCATGGATATATTTCACATTCATCTAGGAAAATTACCATACAAAGTGTACAAGCTGGATTTGCCTGATGACAGACACTGAATCGTGTCAATCCAACTGCTTTGCAAGGTTAATGTACTATTTATATCAGCATTACACAATTGCAATTTCCATCTCTATGCCGATGATACTGTCCTTTACACCTTTGTTAATTCCATCATCTCTGGTTTCTCTGTCATTACCTTTAACTCGCCAATTGTGCCACCTGAAAACTTCTGCCAGCATTCAGTCACCTTCAAAACCTTCTGCATAACTTAAAACAGGTCCTAAACTGCTCAAAATCAAAATGGATGTTGTTTCAAATGCAAAACACACAGACTATGAGGGTATGAGGATTCAGTTGGCTGAAAACAGTCTAATAGAAAGAGTGCCGTCCTATAAATATCTTGGAATTTGGATGGATGAAGATCTTTCTTTTACAATACCTAATGACATGCTTGTATCAATGTTCAAGCAGAGGCTTGGATGTCTCCTTAGAAATAACTCCTGCTAATCTTTATTTATAAGGAAAAAAATACTTGGAGCCATTTTTCTCTCTGTGGTGTTATTCATCGAAGGGATTCTAGACACTAAAACCTCTGCAGTACACCACTCTGCCCTGAGATTCATTACTGTCAAAAAAACATTTTAAACTGTCTACATCAATGCAGTGAGATGATCCCAAGTTTTAATGGCTGACCTCATTGATTTTAGTTGTCATTGCTTTTAATCTTTCAATTGTGTTTTACTGTCTTATTTATTTTATTGATTGTGCCTTTTCATTGTGAATTTCTGTCCAAAATTTATAGATAATGAGTTTCATTCTTCCAGAAATGGTCCTCTTTCACTGCTATCCCTCTTGATGATGTTTTGTTTTTTTTTTATTTGCCTGTTTTATTGTTGTCTGTATGTACTTGCATCATCACAATATTCAAACCCCCTTCACTATTTTATGTTTCTTATGTAGCAGCCTGATGCTGCATTGTCATGTTGGAAGGTGAACCTTTGGCTGAGTCTGAGATTCTGTTTGCTGCAGAACAGGTTTTCAGTAAGGATATCTCTGTATTTTGCTCCAGTCAGCTTTCCCTGACCAGGGTTCTTCCATCCCCTGCTGCTGAAAATCACCCCCACAGCATGATGATGCCACCACCATGCTTCACTGTTGGGATGGTACTAGGCAGGTGATGAGCGGTGCCTGGTTTCCTCCGGACATAATGTTTAGAATTGAGGACAAGCAGTTGAGTTTTTGTTTGATCAGACCAGTAACTCTTGTTTCTCACAGACTGAGAGTCATTAAATTGCTTTGATGCAAACTCCAAGTTGAATTACATGTGTTTCGCACTGATGAGAAGCTTCTGTCTAGCCACTCTGCCATTAAATCCAAATCAATGGAGGTCTGCAGTCATGGTTGTCCTTCTAGAACTTTGTCCCATCCCCACACAGGATCTCTGGAGCTCAGTCACAGTGACCATCAGGTTCTTGGTTACCTCTCTTACGAAGGCCCTTCAATCTATTTCTCAAATTTGGTGGGTGACCACCTCTTGGAAGAGTCCTGGTTGTGCAAAACTTCTTCCATTTGTCAATTTTAGGGGCCACTCTGCTCTTCGGAACTTTCATGGCAGTTGTTTTTTGTCCCCTTCCCCAGATCTGTGCCTTGCAGCAATCCTATCTCTGCAGGCAGTTCCTTTGACCTCATGGCTTAGTTTTTACTCTGATATGCATTGCCAGCCATGAGGCCTTCTATAGAAACGTGTGTGCTTTTCTAAATCATGTCCAGTCAATTCAACTGACTGTTGGTGGACTCCAATCAAAGTGTAGAAACATCTAAGCAAAGATCCAGAGAAATTGGAGGAAGGTGAGCTAGATTTCAGTGTCGTTGCAAAGTGTCTGGACACCTATGTCAGTGTAATATTTTTATTTTTCATAAAGAAACAATGAGTGTAGTGGAAAAAAAGGAAATTACAACAGAAAATACCCAAAAAATATATCCTGGAAATATATCCAAACACACCCATGATAGAAGCTGAGAATTAAATTAGTTGAAGTCTCAGTTAATCCAAACAGTTCAGTTAAAACCTCCAAAGTCTAGTGTGACAAACTCTACTCCTGATAAACTGCGTTTTGTCGTGAACTATTTACAGCTGTGTCTTTGAGGCTTCTTTGCATTTGATCCCAAACTAACCCAAACAAGGTCTTTCAAAGTATAGCAGCTGGGGGGGTTAGAGGGGTAATCATACTTTTTGTCCCTTCAGGAAAAGTGTCTCTTGTGGAAAAACTGTTATGTTGTGGGTAAGCGATAGAAAAACATTTTGAGGCCTTTTTTAGAATTTGAGTGGATATCTCATAATTTGTTACTTGCTCAGGGGGGATATAGCTTATTAGAAGGCATGAATATTTATTTGGAATATATACATGGATCTATCAACAACATTCAGGTTGTTTTTGAGCTTCTGGAAAATAATTGGATTCAGTAATGAACCCCAGCTACTCCCTCCGTTCTACAAATCAACTGCAGTATGTGTCCTTTAAAGATAGCAGCGTCTGACTGATAGATCACCTCAGCATAATCGAGGGGGAGAGAGAGAAACAGGGAGAGGGCAAGAGAGAGAGATAGAAATGTCATTTAGATAGACTGATGCAGCAGCTTTGTATTATTAAGTTAAAGAGTGATAATTCTAAATATCATTCATTAGTTCATGTCTAATGAAAATATCAAACATAGAAAAACACTCTGCATTTCTAACTGGTCTTCTGCACCCTGTTATTTCCTTCTAAAGACATCTTTAATGATGAGCTACTAATGTAAAGTTTAATTTTTAAATAAGGCTAAATATTTCCTTTAACAGACAGGAACTGAAGCTTTGTAAAAACTTAATGAATTGACAAGGCTGTTTTCAGCTTCATGTGGATGACTGAACTTTGTAGGCAGGGTATATTGAACAACCCTGACTTATTTGAAATGTTTATCATGATCAGTGTTAGGCAGTGTTGTTTTTCAAAGTAACTCTACTGTGCTACTGTGTTACATGCTGAGAACAAGTAAGTGTTAGGAATGCATTTGCATCACTAAATATTAATACCCTGATGTAATTGTTCCACATGTCAGTTTTAAAAACAACATATGGCCTACTATATGTCTGCCTCTGAATGCATCTACTCTACTGTCACTATACAGCCTATTTACAGCCCTTAGTCTGTCGCTCTGCACCCTAACAATAGATTTTTAATATCTGGGTAGGCCGATCAGAGGCAGAGTAGCATGGGCTGTATTTAGCAGTTCTCTGGGATACACTACATGGACAAAAGTATTTATCCACACCAGTTAATTACTGAATTCAGGTGTTTCAATCAGAACCCTTGCCAAAGTTAATGAAACCAAGCACTTAGCCATGCAATCTCCATTTGCAAACATATTATAAAAAGTGGAAGCATTTAGGAACAACAGCAGCTCAGCCACAAAGCAGAATACCATGTAAAATCACAACACTAAGGTGCGTGGTGCATAAAAGTCATCATCAAAAGTTCTGAACTTCCACTGGCATTTATGTAAACACAAAAACTGCAGCAGGAGCTCCATGGTTTCCATGGCCAAGTAACTGCATGCAAGCCCCACATCACCAAGTCCAATGCCAATCATCAGATGGAGAGGTGTTAAGCACACAGACACTGGACTGTTTCTGTTTCTTTCTCTGTATGGCAATCAGTATGGCGAGTCTGGGTTTGGCAGGTTCCAGAAGAGCGTTACCTGCCTGACTGCATTGTGCCAACTGTGAAGTTTGGTGGAGGAGGGATAACGGTATGGGGCTGTTGTCAGGATTCAGGCTTGGTCCCTTATCTCCAGCGAAGGCCAATCTTGGAGACCCTGTAAAGTGAAAATGAATCTGTATTTAGATTTGTTGTATGACAGGTAACTGTGTTATGAACCCCTTAATTAAATTTCAGTCAAATAAAACATTTCTACGTTTATAAAATGAAGCTTCAAAATCATAAAATAATGAGGCAGTAAAATCTGCTCCAGGATGGTGTGGGCGTGGCTGTTGAATGAGCTCAGGCCACGCCCACTAAGTAAAAATACAATCCTCTCAGATTTAAAAAATGCAACAGTCTGAATGTTGGCCTTATGAGCAAAATGCAGCTGCCTGGCTGTGCACCAGAGAAGAGAAAACATCTGATTTCTGGCTCAAATCTCTGTCATGATGCTTTAAATGATCCGTAGACCACTGTAGCTGATAGATTTGGCAAATTTGCCTCACAATGAACAAAAAACAGCATTTAACTGACTGTTTTATTTCAATAAAGGCAGTGACATCAGCTAACAACAAACTGGACTGAGATGAACTGCTCTGTGATTTTATATTGTAGTGTTAGAGGGGCGGTGTCATTCTCTACTATGGGCTCATGACATCATTAACCCACATACTGGCCCCGCCCACATGAAACCAAGCCAGGAAAGAGGTGAAAAACTTTCTAACAATCCAAATCCAAAATTCAGTTACATATCTCAGTGTTTTCCCATGTTTACAGCAACCATATTCCAACACACCTAATGTAAGACAAAAACTTTGGATTTCACTTTACAGGGTCTTTAATGCTTAAGCATACCAAGACATTTTGGCCAGATTTGTGTCAACCGTTTGGGGAAGGCAAACATGACTGTGCCCCAGTGCACAAAGCAAGGATTATAAAGACATGGCTTGACGAGATTGTTGTAAAAGAACTTGACTGGTCCACACAGGGTCCTGACTTCGCCCCTATCGAGAATCTTTGGGATGAAATGGAATGGAGATTGCGAGCCAGGTCTTCTAGTCCAACATCAGTGCCTGACCTCATAGATGCTCTCAAGAATGAATGGGCACAAATTCCCACAGAAACTGGGGAATCTTGTGGAAAGCCTTCCAAGAAGAGCGGACGCTGTTATATCTGCAAAAGAGAAGACCTACTCCTTATTAAAGTACATGTACCTGAACACATCAGTACAGTCCCTGTCGGTGTAATGGTCAGGCAGCCGAAAAATTTTGTCCATAAAGTGTATATCTAAAGTGATGTGAGTGCCCAACTAAAAGAATATAACATATGTTAAGTATTTATCTTATTAATGTAGATATTTCAGTGCAATAATTCTTCAGAATGTACCTTTAAATGATTTTATGATTGAAAGCATTCGTGCTTTTTGAATATGTATCTAATGTATGTATGCCCTAATTTTATCCCTCCCTTTTTTAATCTGTGGTGAATAAATGAACTTTTCCTCCAGGTAGGACAGCACATCAACAAAAAAACTTTAAATAGCAAGGTCATCTGAAGAGGATTCTGGAGGAAAGTACCCTGCAATGCAGTGTCACAAAGATGGATGTGGTTCATTTACTATTCAGTCAGGTCCATTTAAAATGCTATATCATGGAGAAAACCTTTCCATTAGTAATGCAGACATTAAAATTAGAGCAAGTTCAGGTGACCTGTGCTGATAAGAGAACTGTAGAGTATGTTCAAAGTTACAGCTCATTATCTGTCTCATATAATGAACTACAAAAGCATTTAGATACACACACGTGTATTTATTTAGGTCATGTTCAAACAATGAGAATGGCTCCATGTAAGGGTGATGTGGTTTTTAAATGTGTTAGAAAAACACAACCACAAATTCAAAATGCACTCGAGGGAGACAAAATGTGGTTTTTGCTTTTCAAAGGAGCTATTTGCATTTATTTTGTGTTTGGTAGATAAGAATAAAACAATAAGCTCTGACTTTATCTGTTAAAAAGGAAACAAATATTTATTTGTTTCTGCACTGATATAGATAAGAGTGTTTTACAAAACTGAAAACTGATTTTAAAAAGTGCTTTAAACAATAAGACATGTAGAACAAACAGCATAGTCTTGATAATGAAAATGCTGAGTATTTAGGTAAATTGTCTCCATTATAAGCTTCTTCCCTTATACATTTTCATGCTGACATCTCTATTGCAGTTTTACTTACACTCCTTTACATTTCAGAAGGAAATGTATCATATTTTCCCTACTGTATGCATGAAGAGAAACAGGGGGTCATATTTTTCCTTCTTTTTGCCCCATTCATCAAATCAGATCCCATCAGATTAATCATGCGACTCTGGAGGGATGCAAACCCCTCAGGTTAAAAGCCAGCAATGAGAATAAAATATACACACTATGACAGAGATGTACATACAGTTTAAAGCATCAGTATTAACATGCAGTGATTTGGATAGTCATGTACAATTATAACCAAAAGCACCTTCTCTAAAGTGCTAAATAATAAATCAACTGTAGTTCAGACCTATTAAGGACTGAGGGTAAAGAATTAAAAACAACGTATAACTGAGGTTTCACCTCATAATAAAGCATTATCATTATTGTACTTTCTACTGATGTGTAAGGTTAATAACCTTGCAAAGCAGATGGATACGCCCACTTCTGTGTGTCTCACTGGTGAATCCATCTCGCAAAGCTCCCATCAGATTGGGCTCTGTGAGAGAGTGACAGGACCAATCAGGACGAAGAGGCAGTGCTCCCAGGCACAGCGAAGTCATGAGGTAAGCAAGCAGCGACAAGAGGCCGGTGCAATTATGGCGGAAGACATTTGCATGGATGCTGCTAAAGTGGCAGTTTTATCAGAACTTGATGACATTTCTTCATTAAAAGAAGAACAAAGAACAGCAGTGAGTTGTTTTCTTTGCAGAAACAATGTTTTTGCCGTTCTCCCTACCCGATTTGGCAAGAGTCTAATGTCACGTAATCTTGCTAAGCTGATGGATACACCCATTTCCATGTTTCTCACTGGCGAATCCATCTTGCAAAGCTCCCATCTGAACTGTTTGGGCCCGGTTTGAAAGTGACAGGACTAATCAGCGTCAAGGGGCAGTACTTTCGGGCACAGCACAGTCGTGACGTTTGCAAGCAGCAAGAAGAGGCCGGTGCAATTTTGGCGGAAGACATTATGGATTATGGATGCTGCTAGAGTGTAAATTTTATCAGAACTTGACGACATTTCCTCATTAAAAGAAGAACAAAGAACAACATTGAGTTGTTTTCTTTTCCAAAATGAAAAACTTTGTGTGCTGACATGTCTACAGTTGCCATGGTTCATCTTATGCAGCTCTCTATGGAGAGTAACTTCCTCCGTAGTGGCAAGCCTTGGTAGCAGCTACAACGTGTTTTTTTTCTCTGATTGGCCCATAAAGATGTGACAGACAGAACGTTCATCCATTCACCCTCTGAGTTGTTTTTTTTTTTTTTTCAAAAGCTTTTCCCTTTCTCAAATGCTGTCTATGGGAGGTTTACCAGATGGGTGTGTGAAACACATGTGTGATGTCTGAAACACATCCATCTGGCGTGTCAGGTTATAAAGTCGATACATTGAGTGTAAATACCAAATTGCCCATATCTGCAGAGAGGTGCAACCCCATTTCCAATGTCGAAATCAAAACCACGAAAAATATTAGCTCATTTTGAATTTGATGGCAGCAACATCTCAAAAAAGTAGGGACAGGGCTACGTTTACATTGTATAGCACCCCCTCTTCTTTTAACAGCGGTCTGTGAACGTCTGGGAAGCGAGGAGACAAGTTAGTGGAGTTTTGGGAGAGGAGTGCTGTCCCATTCTTGTCTGATATAGAATTCTAGCTGCTCAACAGCCCTGGGATTTCTTGTTTATGATGCAGCAAAAATTTTTCTGGTAAAAGGTCTGGACTGCAGGCAGGCCACTTCAGCATGATGACTCTTCTACTGTGAAGCCACGCAGTTGTGATTGATGTGGTAAGCAGTTTAGTATTGACTTGCTGAAATATGCAAGGTCCTTCCTGAAAGAGACATTGTCTGGATGGGAGCATAGGCTGCTCTAAAACCTCCACTTTTCAAAATGATAGTGTCTTTCCAGATGTGTAAGCTGCCCACACCATTGGCAATAATGCAACCCCATACCATCAGAGATGCAGGCTTTAGGACTGTGTGCTGGTAACAATCTGGATGGTCCCTTTCCTCTTTAGTCAGCAGGACATGGCGCTCATAGTTTCCAAAAAGAGTTTCAGATTTTGATTCATCTGACCACAGATTTTGTTGAATATTGCCTTCGACTCTCTTGTATAACTTAGGTAGGATTTTTGACTTTGTCAAAAGGAGTATTTTATATAGTTGTACTGGTATTTACATGTAAAAATCTTGTATACTTCTCTTATCTTGTCACAGAAGGTGACATAACGCCAAAGAAATTCATCAGATTAAGTCACATTTCCAGTGTGAATCATAGTTTGATATGAGGAGCTTAAAAGCCATCCCTTAGGCACACAAAAGCACTGTAACTTTTTCCTGACCGACACATCAACTTTAAAAATCAAAAAATGAAATCAGGTTACTGATATTTGGCTGCTTTACACTGGATGCTGACAGTCTAACAAGCAGTGCATCATGCATGGTGTGGAGCCTTTTAACTGGGACATATATACAGTAGATCACCATGGTCTGTATTTGAACATCTCCTTTTACCAGGAGACACTGAAACATTCATACGTACAACTCTGTATGCATGTCATGACTGAAAGGGTTGAGATTTCTATCTAGCAGTGATCCTGTCTTCAAAGCTGTCACCTCTGGTTTTAATCTCCTGAATAAGCAAAGAGGGTTACATCAACATCTTCCTGCAAAAAGAAAGACCTTGAAACTGTCCATGTTGCCTCCCATATAGTTCTGTGCAGCCTCTCAATCAAAAGATTCTGTTTTTGCATTCAGGTCTCAGTGTACGAATAATCAAAGATCCCAAAGGAAGAGCGGGGTCAGTGCAAACCCAGGCAGAGGCATGGAAAATAAAAGTTATGGAAATGTGGCCAAGTTCTGAGGATGAGCCATAATGTCCACATGGAATTCAGTGCAGGTATAGGCTTGACTGAAATCCACGTGGACAAAAAGAAACCTCCGAGTCTCTTTATCCATGTGTAGAGAAAGGAACATCTCTTATCACACGTGAGCATAATCCTTAAACAACCCTTCCACTGCATAACTTAAGTTACAGTTGATTTGCTCTGTGGGGAATGTGAGTGTTCACTTTATGAAACGCCAGCAAGATGTTTGAACTCCCAGGGGTCAATCATCACAGCCGAGTTTAGTAGATTGACAGAAAAGCCTTATCATAAGCCTGGTTCAAAGGTTCTTGGTAAGCAGTGCAGGTGTCTTTCCTTGTTTCCTCCTGATGCATTTATCAGAAGACTGGTATGCAACATGTGCAAACCCTAATTCCAAAAATGTCCTGAAATTTTGTAAAGTGTGAATAAAAGAATACAGTGATTTATAAATCCTTTTTAAACTATTTTCAATTGAATACAGCACAAAGACAAGCTTTTAAATTGATGAATAGTCCAATTTTCTAAATTTGATGCCTGCAGCACACTCCAAAAAGTTGGCACAGGAGCAAGAAAAGACTGAGAAAGTTGTAGAGAGCTTAGAAATTCCTGGGAACTCTCACTTCATCCTCAAGCATGTTGTGTTTTTTTTTTTTTTTTTTGTAAGTGGTTTAAAGTATCAAAATGAAAGCTGTGCGCTTTTCCTTACACACGCAGTCATTTATACAATATACACCCACGTTAAACTCATAAACAGCAACAGTTAGCTTCCCATTAGCACCGTTAGCCTGTTAGCACTTTGGCCGCTATCATAACTTTGCAGCTTACAACAGCCAACTACCATCCTCCACTGACAACAACGAAGCATCCAAACACATAACAAAAGTGCTCTCTTAACTGGACACTGCGCTAGAACTCTACATTTCAAATGAAAAATGAGTCTTACCGTCAGTTGCTAATATCAGTCCTCATGATGATCTAAGTGTAACCTCTGCTAAAGCTGGAAATCCAAACATCCTGGTTTATTTGGACTAGCGGCTTATCCAAGACTACTTCTGCTAATTAGCCAGGACATCCCGAGCATTAAAAACTAGCTATGTTGAAGAGGAACAGAGCCTTCGTTATAAGCTCCAAGCGGTGCATGCCGTTCTGCATAATGTGGTCCTGTGTTGACTACAATCCAACTTTATATGAGGATTGGTCATAGGTAGTTTATCAAAGTCCACTACAACTCTGCTCAGCGTAAGCCTCTCTCTCTCTGCTGCTGCATCGGTGTTTACGACACTCAGCTATACAGTTCCCTTTGTTTCAGCCTCTCCATTACTCGCAGCGATGACACAAAATTCCTCCATACCGCTAATGATATTAAGCCTTTGGTTAACCAGGAAAACCTCACTTAGATTAAAGGAGACATATTATACTAAGTCATATTTTAACACTTGCATACAATGCTACAATGTTGAGGATCCTTTCTAAACCATACCGATTTCATTTTATCAAGAGACACGCATCTTTCCATAAACCCTGCAAACGAGATTACCGGCCTCTCTGAACAGCTCGTTGCGAGACTTGATACGAGCTGACGTCAACTCATTTTCCGGCTTCCCCATTGGACGGCTCTGAGCAGATGACTCCCCTCCCCTCTTCTCACAGGAGGCTCTCAGACCTGCCCTCCCGGCAGCTTGTTCTCAGCCACGCCCCCTCCCCATATACAACATGTATACAACGCTGCTGTTGTTTGGATTCTTGCTGTCGTGTGGATTTATTCCGGTCAGCATGTTTTCTAAACTTATTCGTGGTTTTTTGGTTGTGACGATAAATCTACTCTGTATGCACTCCCGAAGGTCGAAAGCAGCAGAAAGCAAAACTATGCCGTGAAACATTGTGTACCTTTACATTACTAAGTCTTGACTTGTGCTGATTAAAAGCCCAATCAGTAAACTAAGCAAAACTCGGTGATCAATGGGCTGAGAAAACAGTTTGGCCCATTGTTCAGCCCCTAGGAAGCTTTGACCAAGCTGGCCAATCAGAGAACGGTAAGGTCACGGACATTTCTGAGTCTTAAAGAGACAGGACTGAAACTGAGCGTTTTCAGCAGTAGGCGAGATCTGCTGAAAATAAGGGTTTTCCTATCGCCAGTATAAGATAAGTGAGGATTTTTTTGAGCTGCACATCATAAATAACTATTCCAAAGGTGTCCCAAAATGAAATACTTAAAAGGAAAAAGGGGTAAAATATGTCTCCTTTAAAATTCTGCTTTACGAGAACGCTCTGGTCAAACTTTCCCACTTTCCCTGCATAGTCCCCAGCAATACTGTGCACGCGCAGAGAGATAGATTTGCTTTGACGTCATCGACGCCATGTGCTTGCCATCTGAGGAGACAAACAACCCCAGCACTGCAGGACAGTGGGTGTAGTAAGATTAGGCAACTTTTAGTTCATATTAAAGCATTCTCGCAACACATCTTCAAGGTTACACAAAAATAATATGCAAGTATTCAGTATTTACTTATCTGGTCATTTGCATGTTTTCTGCTGGACATTTTGACCGGTTATATTTTTATCTGCCAGAATTCTGCCCTTTTTACCCGCCAATGACCGGCAAATGCCAGCTAACAGAAACTCAGGCTTAGCAGCCCCATGTAGTCAGAATGGTGCGATCTTGGTTACATAACAACATTTGATTATGAGGTTCATAGTCGAATCAGACTCCTCCGAATTGAATCGTTGAATTGCCGACTATTTCGGGTCACCCCTAATTCAAATTGTACAAAATCTCAATTTCTGTGGAACTGGGATTAGTAAATACCAACACATCAGCCTGTGGGTGCATCTAGATCTTAAATGGAATGAGAGCTCACGCTCTGATTTGATATATGTTGCTCCCAAAATACACTTACATATGCTAAAGCAATCTAAATACACTATATGTAAAATTCTGCCTAGGGGGCTCTCTGTTAAAACAGTATATTATGGTGAGTAAAGACAAGCTCAGCCCAGCTTCACCCATCTTCCTTGTTTACTTTATGTTTTGAATTGAGGATTCTGTTTGAAAAAACAGCTCCTCATAAGGCATATTTTCTAAACAGAAAACCATATTCTCATGAGGGGGAAATGCACTCAAAAGTGCACTTCTGTGTTCACTGTGGAAGCAGTCTCTGAATGTGCATGCACTGAAGGATCCAAGGATGCACATTTTCTCTAGCATAGCTTCCTGTGTGAATGTGGAAGAGCACTATATAGCATATATGTAGTAATACAACCTTGATGATTACAGCTAATAGCTCATGAAAATCAAAAATGTTCTATCTCAAAATTTTTGAATATTGAGGAAAAGTCCCATTCCAAAGGTTTCCTCAGCCTTCATTCTCTCACTCTGGTTCAGAACACACAGCTGTCATCATGGGGAAGACTGCTGACTTGGCTAAAGTCCTGAAGACAGTCAATTGACACCCTCCACAAGGAGTGTAAGACACAGAAGGTCACTGAAAAGGCAGGCTGTTCTCTGAGGCTGTATCAAAGCAGATTCATGGAAAGTTGACTGTAGGAGAAATGTGTGGTAATATAAAAAAGGAGGAGGATTTTTCAAACAAAGCAGATTCAAGAACTTAGGGGAGCATCACAAGGAGTGGACTGAGGATGGAGTCGGTGGATATAGAGCCCCTACACACAGACGTGTCCAGGAAAAGGACTACATATGTTGTGTTCTTAGTGTAGAGCCAATCCTGACCCACAGAAAACATCGTCAGTTTCTCACCTGGGCTAAGGAGAAAAGAACTGGACCATTGCTCAGTGGTCCAAAGTCCCATTTTCAGATAAAAGTGAATTTTTAATTTCATTTGGAAACCAAAGTTCCAGAGTCTGGAGGAAGATCAGAGAGGTCAAAAATCCAAGGCGCTTGAAGTCGAGTTTCCACAGTCAGAGATGGTTTGGGGTGCCATGTCATCTGCTGCTGTTGGTCCACTGTGCTTTATTGCATCCAGAGTCAACACTGTCAGCCATCTACTCAGAGATTTTAGTGACCTTCATGTTTTCATCTGCTGCAAAGCTTTATGGAGATGCAGAATCTTTTTCCAAGCAGGACTTTGCACCTGACCTGAAGCCAAAACCACCAGAAACTGGTTTGCTGACCATGGTATTACTGTGCTTGATGGCCGGCCAACTGGTCTGACCTGAACCCCACTGAGAATCTTTGGAGAAATGTCAAGTGGAGGATGAGAGACACCAGACTCAACAATACAGACGAGCCGAAAGTCCATTTCAGACAGGGAGCGTGTTTTGCTTCTTGGATGTGCAATCAAACTGAAAATCCAGGTGTGTCGCGGTTGAGACGCATGTGTCACGCTCCCAGTCTAAAACGAGCTGAAGGCTGCTATCAGAGCAACCGGGGCTTCATAACACCCCAGTAGTGCCACAGACTGGCTCCATGACACGTCACATAGATGCAGTAATTTGTGCAAAGGGAGCTCCAACCAATGTCTGAGAGCATAAATGAGCATAATTACCCATTAGGTCAATATTTCTGTGTTCTAACCCCCTTTTTTTTTTGGACCGAACTTTGTGGTTTTCTAATATTTTGAGACAGTAGATTTAAGATTTTTGTGACTTATGACCTCTAATCATCTTATGGAAGTTTTATTTCTTGAATTAAATCACTGAAAAATACTTGCAGATAAAACAGACACATTATTTGATAGACATTGAAATCACTGGCATGTTAGGGTCATCACAGCAGCCCTGCTCCAATATTATCACTTAATTGCATTTATAATATCTTGAGGAAATTTTTTCCCTCTTTGTCTCATATGATTATGCTCTTAAAGCTCATTTGCACGGCTTACTTCTAACATTTAAAGACTAATCTTGCAGGCTCCAGAGGAAAGGATAGACAGGAGATGAAAAGGTAGGAGGTATGCCTGTAGGAGAAGGAGCAGAATCCACAGTGTTTTACCTTTAGCAGCATTTATGTAACAACAGTGATGATTCAGGGCTGGGTATCTGCTGCTGGCTGAGGCAGTATTGCCTGGTGTTAGTATTGTGACATCTAGTGGCAGCTGCTGACGACCAGAGACGCCAGCTTCGGTCAGCAGTCGTCTGTGTGTGGCTCTGAATGCAAACAAAGCTGAGAAATTGTGTGTGGATATGCATATGTGATCTGCTAATCAAGTGGGGAAAACAGTTAAGTTTGGTCTCTGATTAAGCAGTGTGAGTGTGTGTGAGTGTGTGTGCTGACAAGAGAAAGGAAGGAAGTTATTTGTAGGAGATTAGCAGTGTGAAAGATAAGGAGATCATTACTGTCTTTGAATGGCCATTAAATTAACCATCCTCTAAACGAATTAAGAGGAAATTGCCATCTATACACCTCCACCTGATAGAGCCCATATAATGTACACTAACTTGATCATTAGGCAATTAGAGCTCCCAGAGGCTAGAGCATATTTTATGGCTTCATACAGTTCAGCTGTTGTGTGTTCAGCCTGCCTGGCGATTGTTTGTTCACCCTTTCATGAGCTCCAATGGACCTCACTTAAAAACAACAGCTCGTCTGCAGCATAAAGAGTGAGAAACAGCCAGAATCCTCCAGGGATCATTTTTACGGGAGCCTTGTCGTTATTCACCATTCTTTAAAGGGGCTTTAAGGATGCTAGTCCCCAAAGGATACTCTCAGGGAGATATTTTGTTTTAATCACAAAAAGCTTGCAGTTAAAATTTATGAGGGAAGAAAAGCTGAATAATTAACACTTAAATGCACTGACGGGCTTGTGTTATGGCCTCATAATCTGCTCTTCTCCTGGCATTTCCCTGGATTTATGAAGGCATTTCTGTTCGTCGCTGCTGATGTCACAACTGCATGTCAGATTTAAACTGTTGGAATATCTCATCCTCTCCTCTCTGTTCTGATCACTTTACAGTCACACAGCAACACTGAGAGTTTTCAGATTACATTTGGAATTGTTTCCCTTTTTACTGAAGTCCTGATTGAAAATACACTAAGCGGAGAAAAGTATCCGGACATTCTTATGCCATCAAAATAGGGCCTTTAAAGTAAATTATAGGCAAATGTATTTTTCCTTTCCTTGTGTTGTCTGGCTTCTTTGTATAAAGTTATGAATAGAAACACATAGCCTTATGCCCTATTCACACAAGACTAGTATTACCTAGCGACCTCTGATCATTTGTAATAATTGCGAAGGAAGTCTGTGATTTTAACCCTGTGCAAATCGACCTTGTCTGTAATTTGCAGAGTAAAAATTCCAGGGCAAATGATCTACCATCTTTCAGCACACACAGGGGGCCACAGCAAAAACTCCTGTACAAATTGGCATCTCTGTAATTCAGGGTGGTAATTATGATTTGTTACGATCCGTGCAGCTTTTTCTGCTCCTTTTACTGATTGAAAAAAATAATAAAGTAGACTGTCAGTGTTTTGACACATATAGTCCATAGTTTTTCTCTTTCAGTTAATTTCAGCTGATATGTAAAATGGCTTCATTTCACTTAACTCATTCAAACTCTGCTGTTCAGACGTGTGTGCACTGCTGCTCTCTTTCACACAGTGCTTCTGTTCTCTTCTGCTTCTTACTGTTTCTCTTTGTGAGTGCTGGATCTTATATTGGTATTAATTAGCCGTACATTTCATGCGTAAAGCACGTCATGATTTGTATGTGAAGCCATACATTGATCACATGGACACTCTCAGTTTGCAACGGATAGACCCGGACTTCATGTGGTTTTACTGCCCTGGAGGAGACTTATCTAAAGAGGGGGGTTTATTCTGTCTGAACTGCCTAATAGTGGTGGGAGTATCGATACTACAGTATCAATATGTCGATATTTACAAAGTACTCTTTTGGTATTGATCTCTCCAGCACAGTATCGATACCGAATGAGTAATATAAAATACGTCTCACCAACGCTTCTCCACAGAGTACCTCCCTGCCTCTCTCTCCTCTTACTGCTCGTCCGTGTCACGTGAATTTGGAGACCAATCGGACCAGTCGAACCTGATGTACCATGTGACTTTGGGGGCCAATCATAAATGAGTAACGGATTTCCGCATCTCCACTCGCTTGCATATGAATTCATTTTAAAGTCTGTGATGTGAACCCAGCTGTCTTTCTCACTTAATGTGGATCCAGGAATTTTTTAAAGGATTCTTTACTATTGGGAGATAGGGCTAATGGTGGAGGATTTCGCTCTCCGAGTTATTTTCTGGTTTATTTTATTTTTTGACCTGCTTGCACAAACATTTTAATTTAATTTAAGTTTCTCCCTAAATGAATTTCTGAGTGGCCCACATACACATTTTTATTTGCCTAAAATGTGTACCTTTAAAAAGTTTGTGAGTCCAATATTTTATTCTTTCTTCAAGAGTATTGGTATCGATAAAACGAGGATCATATTCAACATAAGACGTTTCCATTTCTCATACATTATCAGGAGGGATGCTTGACTTTCCCCTCTGTCTGATCAGCCGCAGATACGCACAGGTGGCTTACACCACATTGATGCAAAATGGGAGTGTTAGGGGAGATTGTTCTCTAGTTTGTTAGTTATCGACGACTTGCTACAGATCTAAAATTGTTAAACTACATATACAGAAAGGGAGGGGGAAAAACACGTGTGTGTTTCTATTGGAAACTCTGGTTAACAGAATGTATAAGACACATGCAGGAAACATCACCTGCAGAATATGACTTGCAGAACATTGCATTTCAAGTATGAACTTTAGAAATGAAGCTCGCTGTGGATTTCTATTGCCATGCAGCACCTTTATGCTTTCCTTCAGATATGTCTGCAAATTTGAGTAATTTACAGACTTCACTTATTGTGTATGATTGCACTGCTTTAAACACTGACGTCAGGGAGTTATTTTAAATTAAAGGTCCACAGGTAATACTAGTCCAGTGTGAATAGTGCCTGAAGGGATATAACGGATTTTTTGAAGTTGGAGTATATAAGCTACTTGGTAATTGTAGTGCCATTAGCCTTCAGAGATTTCAGTGTGTGTTTCCCCTTTAATAAGAAGCTAGGCTATATTGCACTGTTGGGCCAATAAAGATTGAAGTCCAGTCAATATCAGTCATTAGTTTTATTTTAGCTTAGTAACTCCTTTATTGATCTGTTGAAGCCCGCAGTACCGCACAGTAGCCAGTAGCCAAATAGTGCCAAACAAAGCCACTATCTGGGTGAAAAATAAAATGCTGCAGAAATGCCAAATATAGAGTACAGTTGAGCCAGCATTGTTTTTTGACCTATTTTTACCTTAAACTCGCTAAAATACATGGAGAGATTTTCCCTTGAAAAGCGCTACAGCATCTCAAAGTGATTTCTTATTAAAGGGGAAACACACACTGAAAACTCTGGAGGCCAATAGCACTACTATCACCACATGGCTCATACAATCCAAATTCAGCAAATCTGTAATGTACCTTTAAGACTAAGAGTTCTGCTTTGCAACATCAGTAATGAAATGTAACTTTAATCCCCATCTTTTTCTTGGTACATGTCTCTTGCTCTCCAAAGGTAACCTCATGGTCTGACCCTCTGAATGTAATTATTATTGTGTATCATCATGCCAAGAGAGTTGAGACGCCAGTAGAGTCATGAAGTAAAGGAGGGAGCTGGCTCCTGTATTAGACCACCATCATAACTTAGTAGCAACTTTTTTTCTCAGTCAGTGCCAAAATCTAACCTGAGCCTGTAAAAACATGGCTAATTTTAGCCAAAAGGCTAGCACCAACACAGCTGATCCAGCTTGTGTTGATGTTATTTCACATCATGGTTGCCTTTCAGCAGACCTGCATCAAAATACAACCTCTTAGGCCAAACTTAACTTGTGACTAACCCACAGAGGCTTATGGCCTTACTTTGGTTGCTTGTTGAACTTTCTCATGTTTTAAGTTTATCCGGCCTTAATTCCAGTCTAGGAGTGGGTGGGTGGGTGGGGGTTTTGGGGGATTCATCGTCTCACTGACAGAAAGGTGAGGATGCCATTGCTTTAATTGTCTCCAATTTTTCTTTGTTATATTTCAGACTATTAATTAGAAGGTCTGGCCTGACTCATGGAAAGGTTAGCATTGGAGCAACAGCTTCATTAGTACAGAAAACTATGAAGGGAAAGCAGACTGACCCTTTCTTTGTGTCTCCTCTTCTGTTTTCTGTCCATTAATTACAAACATAAGATGTGAGACGGCATAAGTCATGGTTTCCCTGAAGCACACTTTTCCTCAGGCAACTCAGGATTTGACTCATTTTGAACTGCAGATTTGAAGATAGCTGAATTGTCACATCAACAATGAAGAGAGCCCAGATCTGGTCTCTGCTCTCTTTATCACACTGGAGCTGATTTAATGTTGTCCCTGCTGGCAAATACACACTTATTAAACAGATGTAGCTCTGTGTTTTTAACTACAAGCACTGTGATTGGCAAGCCCAACAAAGCTGAGCGTGATCTCTGCAGCCCTGAATTTTTGACATGCCTGTAAGAGGAGGTACCTGATGACTCTTCTGTCTGATGCTTTCAAAGAGACTTTGAAAGGCAGGACCTTGTGGAGCTACTAATGCTGAGATTTTTGAAGCTATTTACCATCTTCACCAGTCCACTGATGTTAAGACTGGAACACAGCTGTGCTCTGGTTTTCAAATAAATAAATGGATGAAATCTTACAGATCATCACAATGTTGTTTTGGATATCTGAGCATTTGAAAACCAGGAGCAACATATTCACTCTCCCCCTGGCTTCCTTCTTCATTGGTTTTTATTGTTTATTATTGGCATGGCAATTATTAGGATTTGGTTGAATATTTACTGTCTATTATTGAACTCATGTGTTTCAGTCAGACCCATTCCAACAGGTATATAAAATCATGCCTAGTCTCCATTTACAAACTTTTTTGAAACAAGATTGGTCATTCTGAAGAGCTCAGTGAGTTCAAACGTGGTGTTGTGATGGCTGCCACCTTTGCAATAAGACAGTTTGAGAGAGCAGAAGACTGTCTTAAATCAGCCAAAGGAGTCAACAACTGCTAAGGCGCGTGGTGGGTAAAAGTCATCAACACTGTACTGGTTGTATAGCTGAAGAGTATCAAACTTCCATCGGCACTAATGTAAGTGCAAAGACTTTGGTAGGAGCTTCATGGAATTGGTTTCCATGGCCAAGCGGCTGCATGCAAGCCTGGCATCACCAAGTCCAGTGCCAAGCATCAGATGGAGTGATGTTAAGCACCTGACACTGGACTGTGGAGCGGTGGAAACATGTTCTTTAGGGCAGTGGTTTTCAAACTTCTTCGCCCAAAGCACACCTAAGGTTAAGCCAAAATCTCAAGGCACACTATATTCATATCAATACAAAATAGACTTTTTAAATAACATAACAGTCAAGGTGGCCCAAAAGGGGGGATAAAGGGAAGAGGTTTCTGGAGTCCAGACAACTGAGGGCAAAAGGTGGCAAAAATTGGTCAAATGTGATGACAAAAACTTGACAAAATTGGGTAAAATGTAGCAAGACAAAGTAAAAAATGGGTAAAAATTGGCATAAGGTGCCGAAAAATGGGTTGAAAGTGGAAAACATGTTGAAAGTTTCAAAAAGGTGGGTTACAAGTGGCCAAATTGGGTTAAATGTTGTAAAAAGATGGTAAAATGGGTTAAAAGTGATTAAAAATGGCTAAAATTGGCCAAAAAAAGTGGCCAAATAAAGGCAAAGTGAGTGAAAATAGGCAAGAAGGTAATATAGAAATTAGATTAGAATAGATTACAAGTGGCAGAAAAGTGGCAAAAAGGGTTAAAGTTGCTAAAAGGTGGTAAAAAGGGGTTAAAAGTGATGGAAAAAAATTGGCAAAAAATGTCCAAATAATAGCAGAAGTAGGCAAAACCCGATAAATAGGCTAAAAGCGAGCATTTAGTAGTATTTTTTAAAAAGTTGCAAAATTGCAAAAAAGCAGCAAAAATGGTTTGAGTTGTCAAAATAAGTGGCAAAACGGGACAAAAAATTGGTTAAATTGGTTAAAAGTAGCATGAATTAATAAATCAACACCAATTTCAATAATAATAATAGTAATAATAGCTTGCCAAATGAGGTAGCCAGGATACTAGAACGAATGCTACTGATCCAACACACTTACACTGATATCATAAATAAATCACAGCTGGGGAGGGTCCATTCTCTGGTTTTTTTTCAGGGGCCCAGCCAGATCCCCAAGGAACACTTAGACTTGCCTCAAGGCACAATAGTGTGCCTTGCCACACCATTTGAGAACCACTGCTTTAGAGTAATGAATCACAGTTCCCTATTTGGCAGTCAGATTGCTGAGTCTGGGTTTGGGCTAGACCCTTATTTCCAGTGAAGGCCAACCTAAAGCTTCATCATACCAAGACATTTAGGACAATGCTATGCTTCCAACTTTGTGGCAACAATTTGGGGAAGGTCCTGTTCCAACATAACTGTACCCCAGTGTACAAACCAAAGACTATAAAGTCCTGGTTTGATTAGTTTGGTGTGGATGAACTTGACTGGCCAGCACAGAGCCCTGACCTCAACCCCATTGAGCAACTTTGGGTTGAACTGGAATGGAGACCTTATCGATGCTTTACAGAATGAATGGGCACAAATTCCCACAGAAACACTCCAAATCTTGTGGAAAGCCTTCCAAGAAGAGTGGAGGCTGCTGTTGCTGCAACAGGGGGGCCAACTCCATATTAAAGTTCATGCATTTGAATCCAATGCCAGTGCAGTCCCTGTTGGTAATATGGTCAGGCGTTAGAATACTTTTGTCCATATTGTGTATGTCCTGGGTAGATTAAAGTTATATTTCACTGAAGTACAACATTCCTACTACATTAGAAACAGCCAAGAAGATGCTATGAAAACATCTGCATGAGGAACAACAGCATAAAATGACTGATTATAGGTGATCTGGATAGGATTTATATGTATGTTTATGATTGTGAGCTAAGCATCATATAAAGGCAGGCTGCAACCATGCATCAAGGTGGAAATAGGAAGGACTCCTGGGTTGAATGCAACGACACCGCAGTTATAAAAACACAGACCAATTCCTTAAGGCAATAGTTCTAACTCTGCCATACAAGTCCTGTTCAACAAAGATGTTTGACTTGATTCTGATAGATCAAATCTTGCATCTTCCTGTCACCCATGTTTGCATCATGAGATTTGAATAGTTGGGTTTCTCCACAAAGTGATTCACACCCACTGAAACTTTGGCAGGTTAACTGTTTTGTTGACTTATTGACCTGTTGACCTGACGGTGAGTATGGGTCAGAAACCTCAGCCCATTACTAAGGTTAGCTTGTCGCTAGACAGCATGTCTAAAATAATTGGAGGAGGTGACCAGATGGTCCATAACTTTCTGATGTGAATAGAACGGATGCTGCACTTGGCTAACTTTTTGCCACCACTAGGTCTAAAAAACACATTATTATCTATTTACAAACACAAAAATTGTCTATGACTTGAAATAAATTTTCGAAAAAAAGGGGGCAGTCTCTCAGACTTTAATGTAATGCATAATAAAACTCGATTACAAGGAGAGTAGGGGGCTATGTCTAAACTTTACTCATGCATCTTTATTCCATTAATATTATTACTGTATATCAAAATTTTGGTTCATACGTACCTTTACAGCATCACTTTTAACATTGACTTTATTCCTTGAATGTTCAGACTTCTATAATCATTTTATAAAAGTAGTTCAATTGGGCTGCAGCATATTTAAGTTTATGAAAAGCTGCAATCAAGACCTGAAAATCTTCTGAGGCCCACCAAAAACCTTTTCATGACTATACTATATTTACCAGTATTTTCTTTTTTCAGAAACAGAATTCAATGTGAGATCAATGAGATGACAGATTCAAGCGATTGAAATGAGATTCCTTAGGAGGGTGAATCAAGGGATTCTTGATTTAACAGGTCTGGCAGTAATTAAATCTGGGTGTGGCTAGTGAAACTGAACCCAGCTTTCTAAAAAATGTGGTTAATCGCAGTTAATACATGATTTAATAGAGTGGGGCAGTTACTTTTTCCCCACAGGGCCCAGTAGGGTTATATCATTTCCCCTTAAATAAATGAAATCATCATTTTAAAACTGCATTTTGCATTTACTCAGGTTAACTTTGTCTAATATTTAAATTTGTTTGATGTTCTGAAAAAATAAGTGTAACAAATATGAAAAAGGATACAAGGGAAGGGGTAAATACTTTCCACAACACTTTAACTGATAAAATGAGCTGCATCGTTGCATCCAACAGCGTATTCTTTTGTCCTTATTTGTCCTGTACACTTTGTGCAATCACCTCTATCAGCGCAAATGATGAGGAACACTTTTCTTTTGTGCTTGTCTCTGTGAGTACAGGCAGATGCACTGGAAACTTTGAATTGGTCACAGCTGAGTTGTCTGTGCAATCAAGTTTACAAAGCCTCCTTTCTTCTGCATCGACAGAGTTCTTGTTACATCTAGATTCTGTCAACGCTTTATGCTTTTAGCTGCTGAAGAGCTGAATTTGGTGTCTGCAGAGAAATCAGGGCTGAGTGGGGAAAGTCATTCCAACCTCTGTACCCCTACTCCTTAGAAAAGAAAATTACAATCGGAAAAAGTGACGCAGCACCCTTTAAGTTTGCAGCATAATACTTTTGTGAGTAACATCCATCACCTTCACTTTCCCTCTACAAGCCTTTTTGTTGGTGTGACAGAATAAAAGTAGAGTGGTCATGGCAAAATGGAGGGACAGAGCTGTTTGCTTTCCTCACTGCTTTTGTGTTTTTGTCACTTTTAGTGCCTGTCTGTGCTGAGGGAGTCAAAACAAAATGCTTCTCATAAATATGTAAAGTGAGACTGGACAAAAAGTACAAGTACAAAATAAATCTATCACTTTTTGCTTTTCACAGTGTTGCTTGGAGATATTAAGTTCTCTTAGAACTCCTTTCTCCCAATCAATAACCCACTTTGAATGCAAGGATGATTTTGAAAAATAACTGTTAAGAATAAAAACTGCTATAAAATTAAGAGGTGAAGTGGGTTCACAAAAGCTGATAAAAGTGGTTTACTTGCTTTAAAAAAGTACCCGTTTTTGGACAGACAGGCTAAGGAGGTCCATTTAACATTAGTTAATATGATGTTTAAATCAAAACTCAATGCATGTTCAAACCCCTGTTCCAAAAAAGTTGGGACATTGTGTAAAATGTGTGTATAAGTAGAACAGTGATTTTCAAATCCTTTACAACCTAAAGTGAGTTGAATACAGCTCAAAGAGAAGATATGAAATGTTCAAACTGTAAAAACTTTACAGATTTTTAGAAATGCACTCATCCTGAAATTGCTGCCTGTGACATGTTGCAAAAATATTTGGGATAGGAGCAAGGACAGACTGAAAAAGTGTCGAAATGCTCAAAAAAAACCACCCAGAAAATCCCATTGGTGCTCAGTAGGTTAACCTGTAACAGGTGATCATGCCATGAATAGATTTTGATTTCTCTGGGCCTGAGCACGACTGAGATGGACTGACCTGCAGTGGAAAAGTGCGCTGTGGTCTGAAGAGTCCACATTTCAAATTTCAAAATAACAGCTGGGCTAAATGGAAAAGGACCTTATAGATCGTTACCAATGCCAAATTCAAAGGCCAGCATCTGTGATAAGGCGGGGGTGTATTAAAGCCCATCGCATGGGTAACTTGCACATCTGTGAAAGCACCATTGGTTACAGATACCTGAGCTTTAATTTGAAATGCATTTATAGTTCCTTACACTTATTTGGGATCGTAGGACCTGATAAGTTTAAAGCACATGCTTTTGCTAAGTGTTGTTGGGAGTCTTCAGGCAGACAGAAATGGTGTGAGTCATTGAGAGGGATGGGGGGTGGTGGTCATTTTTCTCATTGTTAATGGTTCACAAGGACAAAATTTCATTAAAAGTTTCCAAATCACACAAAGTCTTTAAAATTCCAAGAAATTGTCTATTCCATAAAGAGTACCCCAAACTTTATTCATATACAGACCCAAATGTTTCAGTGAAAGATGCTTGTAAAGCCTAAAAATTCCAAAAAAAATTTCCCCCAAAATTCCATGTAAATTCCTGAAAATTTCCAAAAACTCAAAGAAAAGCCTGCCTATAATTGCTTGTCAAATTCCACAAAACCTGCAAATATATCCTTCAAACTTCCATGAAAATGGCAGGTAATTTCTCCAAACGAATTCTGGAAATTTTTGATGAAAAAATCTTGAAGCACCCACCAAAGAATTCTAATCAAACTCCCAAAAGATACAAATGCATTTCCAAAATTTCCAACAAAATGCCTGAAAATTTCCAAAAAATATTTGCCCACACGTTTCCTCAATTTCAATGAAAATGCCAAAACATGTCAAAGCAAGTATTCCACAAAACTTCAGATGAAACTAGCCAAAATCTACAAATATACAAACACAATTTCCATGAAAATACTTGAAAATTTCCATACAAATTCCCCAAAATATCCAAACCCATTCTTTACATTTTTATGAACATTTCATGCAAATTCTCCCAGCATTTCATGCCAATTGCATAAACTTCTAAGGACTTCAGGACCATTATCTCAAAATTTCTGATGGTAGAAATTATGACTATGTTGTAGGAGAGCCAAAATGTGATGTCCTTATGTGTACATGCTGGGAATTAGGAGATTAATACTGAGACAGGTTTTGGAACAACATTTCCTTCCATCCAGGTGATTTTCAGGGACCTCCTCTTTTATTTCAGCAAGACAATGCTAAGCCTCATTCTACAAGAGTTACAACAGCATGGCTTCACAGTGAAAGAATGCTGGTACCTGTCACCAATGGAAAATGTATGGTGCATAATGAAGCTCAAAATATAACAATGTTGATTAACTTTAAATGCATATAAAAAAGGGAAAGAATTCCACTTTCAGTACTCAAACAGTGCTCAGATGCTTACAGGAGAGAAGTTTATATAATAGTGGTAAACATATTCCTGTCCCATCTTTTTTGGAACATGGTGCAGGCATAGAATTCAGAATGTATGTATGTTTCCAAAAACAATAAAGTTTAGCACTCTGAACATTAAATATCTTGTCTTTGTGGTGTATTCATTCAACTTGTTGAATAGGATTTGCAAATCAGGTCTCAACTTTTTTGGATTTGGGGTTTGTAAGTCATTGAGCTTGGTAAAAAAATAAAATAAAATAAAACATGCCAGTTGATGCCTGTGTTATTTCAAAGTTGTGTCATGAAGGTGCATCAAACAGTTGCTGTCAAGCTGTCAGAAACTCCACTCCAGCACCACTTGTTCCTCTTGGCACCAGTGGATCAGGACCACAGACACCAGTTGTCACAATGTGAGCCAGTTCTTGGTCTCACATTTCCCTTGTCTGCTTCTCTTTCTGCCATGTACTGCCTCTCTTTTTATTTCAAATCCTGCCACTTTGGCTTGCCCTGAAATAACCCCTAGATTTCTGCCTTTTCACAACAGCTGTCTCTAACTCCATTCCCCTGAACATTTTTCTCACATTTCTCCAACAGTCTACTGTGCATACTGGTGCACTTCCAATTAATTTAATGCCATTCCCTCCATAAGCCCAGTAACTTGTAACAGCTGAGGGATGGCGTGCTCACTGAAAGTATCATTGAGCAAAATGGAAATGTACACTTGGGCATCATCTGCATAATTTCAAGATCATAAGCAGATTTTTTTACAGACTGCACATATCCAGTGCAATCTCTGTGTATGAAGTGAAACTACTTCCATCATATTTTCCTCTCACTAGCATGTTCTGCTTGGTGCTGTTAATATGTCAAAAGCACAGCCCAAATTCCAAAGGTCAGTATTGGATGCTTATGACCATCTGGCCCTCGTGTACTGCTGCATTTAAAACAGGTATAATTCTGTACTGGGCTCAGGAGCACTGTCAACACAGTTCCCCATGCCATCCACAAATGCAAGATAAAGCTATCATGCAAAGAAGAAGCCACATGTGAACACAATCCAGAGGTGCTGTCATCTTCTCTGAGCCAAAGCTCATTTAAAATGGACTGAGGAAAAACGGAAAACTGTTCTGTGGTCAAATGAATCAAAAATTGAAGTTCTTTTTTGGAACCACAGGAACCGTATCCTGCGGACAAAAAATAGAGGGACCATCCAGATTGCTATCAGGGCACAGTTCGAAAGCCTGCATCGCTAAAGGCATGGGGTTTCATTAGTGCCTATGGCGTGGGTAGCTTACACATCTAGAAAGAACCTATAAAGGCAGGTACAAAGAGTTTTTATAGCACATATGCTCCCATTCGGACAACATGGCTTTCAGGGAATACTTTGCATATTTTGGAAAACCACTTACCACATCCATCCCAGCAGCATGGCTTCACAATAGAAGAGTCTGGATGTTGAACTGGCTTACCTGCAGTCCTTTCACTAACAGAACACGTTTGGGGTATCAGAAAACAAAAAATACAACAAAGAAGACCCAGGACTGTTGAGCAGCCTAGAATCCTACATCAGACAGGAAAGGGACAACATTCCTCCCAAAACTCGAGCAACTGGTCTCCTCACTCCCCCCCACTTTTACAGAGAGTTGTTAAAAGGAAAGGGGATGCTACACTCCATATGGAGGAGCAGCAGCTTTACTTCAAGGTCCATCCAGATATCGAAGCTCCTCACCCTATCTCTAAGGCTGAGGAATCTCATTTTGACCGCTTTTATCCATGATCTTATTCTTTCAGTCATTACCCAGAGCTCATGACCATAGATAAGGGTTGGGACGAAGATATAGTTTTTGTCTTCTGTGTCATGATCCTGGTTGTTTGGTTTATTAGGAGTTTTCTGTAGCCCCTGTTGTGTTTCTGTGTATTTTGTGCTTTATGTTGTATCATGTTTCTAGTGTTTAAGTTGACTACCCTTTGTGATTCTTCATTTCTTGTGTTGTTCTTATGAGTTTTGTAAATCCTTTTCCCTCCCTGTGTTGACTAACCGTCATGATCCTGATTTTGTTTAGTTTAGTTATTAGGTGTTTTCTGTGGCCCTTGTGTTAATACGGTTTGTGTATTCTTTTTTATTTCCATGTTTCTGGTTTTATTTTGTATTAGGTTTCCTTAGAGTTTTCTTTGTTTGTATTTTTTGTGTAATTATGAGTGTGGGCTTCTATTCCCTGTCCCCTGTGTTTCATGTTTAGTTGAACTCCCTGTGTTCATATTTGTTTATGATTTTATGTGTTTAATTTACATTCTTTATGTATAGTTTTTCCCAGGTTTTAGTTTCTAGTATTTAGTGTTATTTTGTGTCTTTGGTCCTCCCTGTGTTTGAGATTCCCTCCTTGTGTTGTGTTCTTTGTATTCTCTTTGGTTGTAATTTGTTGTCTTTGTATCCTCCTGTGTTTTCAGTGTTTCCTTAGTTAGGCTTCTAGTGTGCTATTTTGTTGTCCTTGAGTCTTTGTGTGCTTCTTGTGAAGTGTTCCATGTTTCCTGTTTTATTTTTGTAGTTGCCTTCCCTTGTGTGTGTTTCCACTTTTTCTTCCTGCCTCAGTTTCCCTCCACTTTGATTGCCCTCCCTAGTTTCACCTGAGTCTCATTTACCACAACTATCTCTCCTTGTGTAATCACTCTGTGTGTATTAAGGTTCTGTGTTTCTCCTTGTCCTTTGTCAGTTCGTCAGATGTCTCCGTGCCTGTTACTCCTTGTGTCACTCTCAGTGTTTCTCCTCGTGCCTCCTGTGGATTTTACTTTGTATTTTGGAATTTGAGTTTCACTTCCCTGGATTTATTTTTGTTAAGTTCTTTTGTTTGGTTTAATTAAATCTTTTTTGTTTCTTTATCTGCATTTGGGTCCTCTTTTGAGGTTTTTTTTTTTTTTCTGGGAGAAATGGTGTATTTTCTGGAAAACCACAATCCTGACATTCTGGCTTAGCTCCAGCTTCATCACAACGATTCCCTTGGAGAATGGCCACCATATCATGGTGGAGGGTTGTGCCCTCCAGGAGCTGTGTTGTCAGGGACACTAGCCCCTAGTAGGGTCCCCCAAGGTAAATTGGTCCTAGGGGAGGGTCAAGACAAAGGGCGATTCAAGAACCCTCATGAATCGGCAAATTCGGACCAAAACTACCTTGCCTGGAAAAGGGAAACAAAGGTGGAGCCAGACCTGAGGGGGCTGACAGGTGACGGGTGCCAGGGTGGCGTTACCCTGTGGGTCCACCATCTGCAGGAACAGGCATGGGGGTCGGGTGCAATGTAGACTAGGTGGCAGGCAAGGGTGGAGGCCCAGTCATACTGATCCCTGACAGAGCGGGCTGGCTCTAAGGGTTTAGTTATTTTTTAATAGTTACTGGCTGGTAACACATTTGGCCTAGAAACTATAATGCACATGCAGTACCTCTCTTGGCAGCAGACGTCTGAGTATCAGCTATGGGTGAGGAAACCACAAGCATTAGCTCTAATTCATAAATCTTATATTTTTAATAAAATTCCACCAACAGTGATTGGTCCCTGGTCAATCAGGACATCTCTACCCGGGATGTTCGTACTGTCAAAAAAGTTCAGTTCTTTCTGAAAGTGTCCAAATTAACTTACAGCTTTAATTTTGTCAGACTTTTCTTCTTTGTATTTTTCCACTTTTCTCTTTTATGGAAATGATTTCATGCAGACCTGGCTTGGTCGGATTTCTCTAAAGAGCTTGTTCTGCGGGTCAGACATATTGCCCTGGGCCGTCAGTGCAGCCAAACTACTTTCACATAAATCTATAGAGAAAGATTACTGCCTGATAGGAAATGACATTTCTTATACTTCTTACAGTTATCATTTCATCCTTTTCCACCTCACTCTATTATCTTTTCCCCCAAAGAGCCAGGGCTGTGTAAATATTAAAGACTGCAGGATAGATTCATTGCCTTATATCCACAAAACCAGCCGGCAGTGCAAATAATGCGTGGATGTTCTCAAAACTATTACTAACCTTCTTGGAACTTTGTTTGACTTTAGTGACCATGGCCCCCTCGATAAAAACAAAATGCCTGGTGTTTTGTATGCACCAGTTACCTTGGAACACAGTTTCGACGTCAGTCATGGTTTGTCCCTTCAAAAGCTCCCCAGTAGTGTGTCAACAAGGTCAGACCAGGTCACCAGCTGTCACAAGGTTTTTAATAAATTCAAGGAGATAAGATCATAGCCTTCCTGTTATTACCTCTGCTCATTCAGTCACTTTCAAAAGATATTTGAAGATTTAGCTTTCTGCTTATCTTGCCTTTCTTTCAAAGTACTTACAGGCTGACTCTTATCTGTATTTCAGATTTGTCCCTCCACAGAGATCTTCAGATTTGAAGTCAGGGGTTTTTGGATTGTCTTACATCTTGTTTGAAGACTAAAGGTGACTCTGATATTACAGTTAGAGTTCCTCTGCTGTGCGTCAAAGGTTTGCTGACTCAGTTTCATCTTTAAACCCTCCAAAAATCCTTACATTTACAAAAAAATGACTTAATGTTTGCGCTGACTTTTATTCAGCATGTTTAAAAGTATATTATAAATAAATGCCTCATGCATCCATAAAATGAATTTAACTCCGTTTTCTGTTCAAAAAATCCATTTTTGTTTCAGTGAGATCAAGGCTGTGCTCAAAACTCCGTAATTTCATACAATTTTTTTTTAGTATAACATCAATGCTCCAAAATTTGCTGTATACAATTGTGCGTCGGTATGCGGTCTTGTCTACAGAAGTGGATCATGGCCACAGAGAAAAAAATATTTTTTCTAATTCTAAGAAAAAAAAAAAATCTGAATTCTGAGATTAAAGTTAACCCCATACCATCAGAGATGCAGGCTTTTAAACTATGCACTGAAAACAAGCTGAACTGTCCACAGAACAGTTTTCCATGATGCCTTAGTCCATTTTAAATGTGCTTTGGCCCAGAGATGACACCTGGATCACTTCTGAATCCTGTTCACATATGGCCTCTTCTTTGCACAATACAGCTTTTACTTGCTTGTGAATGGCACAGCCAACTGTGTTGTCAGACTGATTTTCATGTTCCTGAGCTCATGCAGTGATTTCCAGTACAGAATCATGCTGTTTTTAATGCAGCAGTACCTGAGGGCCTGAAGATCATCCAATAATGACCTTTAGCCTTATCCCTTGCTCACAGAGATTCCTCCAGATTCTCTGAACCTTTTAAAGATATTATATATAGTCATGGACGACAATATTGGCACCCCTGGAATTTTTCCAGAAAATACACCATTTCTCCCAGAAATTGTTGCAATTACAAATGTTTTTGGTATACACATGTTTATTTTATTTATGTGCATCATAACAACACAAAAAAAACATGAAAAAAGCCAAAACTGACATAATTTTACACAAAATTCAAAAAATGGGCCGGACAAAATTATTGGCACCCTCAACTTAATATCTGGTTGCACACCCTCGGGAAAAAATAACTGAAACCAGTCGCTTCCTATAACCATCAACAAGCTTTTTACACCTCTCAACTGGAATTTTGGACCACTCTTCTTTTGCAAACTGCTCCAGGTCTCTCAGATTTGAAGGCTGCTTCTTGCAACAGCAATTTTGAGATCTCTTTTTCTAATGAAAAAAAATGTTGGCTAATGACACCCATTACAAAGAAGACTAACATCTCTGTGTTTCTCAGAAGGATGTACAGGACAGTGGAATAATCCGACTGAAAAAGGACACAAGCTGTGGTGCACCAGGTGAAGTTTATGCAAACAGTAAGTACTCCGGGAATATTGTGATGCATGGAAATAAATGGGGCATACGCTGGAAGCACCTCTACTGAATGTCAAGGACATGTCAGAGCTGTGTGTGTATGCAGAGAGATTGGGAGGAGGGGGTTTCAGGGAGAAGAATACAGGAAGTGAAATACAGCTACATATAAGGAGAAAAAACAAAAAACCTAGTGAGACTCCTTACCTTTTACCTTTGATATATCTGAGCACATCACATGGAGGCAATATAAATATTTACTGTGGTGAGTGCATTTCAATTTCCAGGTAATGCATGTTAACATAGTACATCAGTACAGTATTTTTTGATTACACTGGGTCAGATGACTTCTGACTTGTCCACTGAGCCTTCTGAGAGTTTAAAGTGAAATAAGACATTAAGAAGGAGTGGTGGACTTAGTTATTTACATTACTGTTGACGGTGATGTGGCTTTACAAAAGCATGCTGAAAGACACAATAAAGTATGCAAATAGCTACTGACAAAAGAATAAGCGCTCATATTGGACCATAATTATTCGCGATTAATCTTGACAGCCCTACTAATTCTGTGTCACTGTGGCTGCAGGGAGACATGGCAGTGGTTTAGACAAAGTGTGTTTAAAGATACAAAGAGACATGCAGTTTATGTGATTTTTTTAAAAATCTAAGTTCTAATGAAGGATTTTATCGCGATTGATGCATACATATCCTGCATACATATGAGGACATTACATTTGGGCTGTCCTACAACAAATGTCCATCAAAGTTTAAGTAATCCAATTGAAATGCTGGGAGAATGTGCTGTTTGGATATTTCAGGGAATTTGCCTGGAAAATGTCAAGTATTTTCATGGAAATTTAGGGGACATTATGTTTTGGACAGTTCTATTGAAAGTTTTTGGGAAATTTACCTTGAATTTTCATGACTAAGAAATTTTGGGAGTGATATTTGGGTGTTGGTGCCATTTTCATGGAATTTTGGGGAATGCATGTGTAAATCTTTGGGAATTTGCTCTGAAATTGTTGGGAGAATTTACTTTGTAATGTGGGGACTTTGCTTGAAAATGTCAAGGAATTTACATGAAATTGTTTGGGGAAATTTATTAGAATATTGAGTTTCACCAAAACATTTGAAGAAATGTTGGGGTACCTTTTATGAAATATTTTAGAAATATGTTTAAGAATTTTTAACAGAAATTTTCCAGACAGTTCAGCAACAGCACTCAGCCCTTACAGCCCACTACTGTGAGACATGGAAATTCATGTTAAAACTTTCAAAAAAAAAAATGGAGTACACTTCTGTTTAGGGTTAGGATAAAGGTAAAGGTAGGGGTTAGGATACTTAAAGTAAAGTAAAATGAAATAGAAGTCATTTAAACCTGACCTAATTACAGAACATAAAGCTGAGTAAACAGTTTGTTTACAGAAGAAAGAGCTTTTCCTCCATGAAAACACTCTATGGCAGCTAAAATAGCTAGGCCTAAAGCTAACAAAACTACATTAGCTTTGCAGATTACTTATCTGCATAGTTTAATCTTAAGATAACTAAGCTATGTAAGCTACATTTGCTTATTTTACTTCTGCTTTAGCTACATTCGTTTTACTTACATTTGCTTGAGCTCACATTAATAAAGCTAAAGCTAATGTAGCCATATTGGCTTAAGTAGTACTGTTAACCTCATAGTTAGCATAGCTAAGTTAGCTTTAGCTAAAGCTAATGAAGCTAAAGGGAGCCACCATTTGCACAACTTAAAACAGATCTATACATGATTTATTCCCAGATTGTCATGATTGACCTCCTGTGTTTCAGATTGTTTGGGACAGGAGGCTCTGATTTTCTCTCTCACTGCAGACTGGTTGGGCAGGTCCAGAGTACTGGCAGTCTCAGCTGCAGCTCGTCAGCATCACAGCTGCAGCTAATCTCTAAGTAATCAAGTTCTCTTTTTACCACCTCGTGACTCTGTCTCTTTCTTGCAGTGCTTTCTACACCCTGCCAGTGCTTCTCCTTGCCACAAGCCATTCAACACACCTTCATTTGCACTGTTGTCATCTGTGAAAAAACTCTTTTCACCTACTTTTTTGGCTGCTCTGCTCCAGGGTCCTAGTCAGCAAATCAGCACACAGATTAGATTTCTGACCTTTTCCTGTATCATTTATGAATTGTTTCTTCAAATTATGGATGACATAAAATTATTAGAAGAAACAACCAAGCCCCCTCATCTTTGTGTATCTTATTTATTTTTCATTATTGTTGCAGGGTTTTGTGCTTTGTTCTTGAACAGCTCACACAACTGAAATGCTTATATTGTTGAACATTTTCTATTTCAATAAAAGTCAAAAAGAAATTAAGAATTATGCTTAGTCTGTAATATCTACAATGTGTTTATTGTAGAGGCAAATAACGTCACTTCCATTCAGACAGAGGTTCTGTCTCATGGTAGTGTTCTGCAAGGAGGGCATCTGAGATCTGCTGTCAGAGACCTCTTGAAATTTGAGGTAATTTTTTTTTTTTTAATTGTAGGGAATTTGTTTGGATTTTGGACAGGGACATTTTTAAGAAATTCCTGCTCAAAGACAAGGCCAGTGTTTTCACTGATCATGTCCTACCTATCCGAAAAAAGTGGGAAAAACTAAAAATGCATTCCAAACACAAGCTCAAGTCTCAGGAGGTTAACCCTGAGGTTGGCACATGCTCCGCCCCTTTTTTGCAACATTTTCACTATGTTTTAAATATAAATGTGGTTCAAACACTTTCGTGAACAAGAGAATCTCATCTTTCACTTCTGCCCTCACTTGCCATCCCATGTGATTCACAGCCAGAGTTACAGGGCCAATAAGAGAGCAATCACATGGTTTCACCTCTCACCGTGTATCATTGGATGAATTCTTTGTCTGGCATCTTGCGCACACAGAATTGGTTGAATCTGTCAAATTGCACAGACTTTGCAGGAGAGGTAAGGCAAGAGACTGGGCAAGAGGAGAGATTTAGACCTGTTGATCTCCAATGATGGTGAAGCAAAGCTGAAGTTATCGTTCAGCCTCATTTTTCTCATAATTGAGACAGTTGGTGAAAATAGAATGACAGACAACAATTGTGATCAAACAATGATGTGACAAAATTTCATTTTAACATGGTTTCTGTTCTTGTTATTTCATTCATATATTCCACTACTTTTGTGCAGCTAAGACTTTGGTAAACATAGTTCAAGCACCAAAACAGTTCATACACATGAGATTACTAATTTTCAAAGATCAGATGTCAAAGTTCAGGATCTAAAATAACTAAAATAACTATTTGCACGGTCCTCTAGGACAAAAATGGGCCTCAGTGTGCATAAAGCTGAGATTGTCCTGAAAATTTTTAAAGTCCCTGTAAAGTGAAATCCAAAGTTTTTGTCTTAAAACTCTAGATATGTTGGAATAAGGTTGCTGTAAACATGTGAAAACACTGAGATCTACATGTGACTGAATTCTGGACTGAGACCATTAAAAAGTTTTTCACCTCTTTCCTGGCTTGGTTTCATATGGGCGGGGCCAATATGTGGGCTCATGATGTCACGAGCCCACAGTAGGGAATGACCCCGCCCCTCTAACACTTCAATATAAAATCCCAGAGCAGTTCATCTCAGTACAGTCTGTTGTTAGCTGATGTCACTGCCACTATTGAAAGTTAAGTCAGTTAAATGCTGTTTTTTTTTTTGTTTTGTTTTGTTCATTGTGAGGTAAATTAGCCAAATCTACCAGCCACAGTGGTCTATGGATCTTTTAAAGTAGTGATACTCAACGTGTGGCTCTAGAGCCAAGTGTGGCTCTTTTATGTCTTAATTTGAAATATTATTCCCCAGAAAACCTTAAAATAACTTTGACTCAGAAATGATCCATTGCAAGTCATTATTAATCAGTTTGTTTCCCACATTTCTACAGTAGGCTTAATTTTATTCTTTGTTTGTGTATTTCCCTTTCCCTTACTAGCATCTTTTTTGCCCTTGTTTTCCATTTTTTTGCCACTCTTAATCAATTTTTGTTGCTTTTAGCCCCTTTTGCCACTTCTTTTTGCTACTTTTTCCCAGTTTTGCCACAAATATCCTGCTTTTTGCAATTTGCAATTTTTTGTCCATTTTTCGCGACTTTTTGCTGCTTTTTTTTTTTTTTTTACAAATTTTAGTCACTTTTCTTTCATTTTTTGCTATACATTTGCCACTTTTTGCTTCCAGATTTTTGTCAATTTTCACCCAGATTTTGTCAATTTATGCCTATTTTCCCCTCTTGCCTCATTTTTGCCACTTTGTTGCCCCTTTTGATCATTTTTGCCACCTCTAACTTATTCTTATTGCCACTTTAACCCTTTATTGCCATATTACTTAGCACTTAGATTGCAGCAAAGATATGTTTTTAACAGTTTGGCTCTTTGGTTTAGCAGGGTTGAGTATCACTGATTTAAAGCATCATAGCAGAGATTTGAGCCCGAAAACTGACTTTGTCACTTCTTCTAAGGTCAACAAAAGGTTAAGGGGAAGGATAATGGTGCGAGTGCTTTCCTCATTTTTTGATTTAAGAGGATCATATTTCTCCTGAGTGGGCGTGGCTTCAGCTCATTCAACAGACACACCCACACCATCCTGGAGCAGATTTTATTGCCTCATTGTTCATGATTTTGAAGCTTAATTTTATCAAGTTAGAGATGTTTTATTTGACTGAAACTTAACCTGGGGGATCATAACACAGTGACCTGTCATAAAAAAACCTAAATACAGATTTATTTTCACTTTACAGGCTCCTTAAATAAAACTTGGGTATTGTGTTATTTGTAATATCGTCAAAAGTGAATTAAAAAATAACGTATAAGTCCCTTAGACCTCAGAGGGTTAATGCTCATGAACCTATTGGAGCAATACAAAATTTACTACAATATGCAAATAATGTCTTTTTGACCTGGCATTAACTTTCATGATATCAAGTAACATTTATTGTCTGACAGGCCTTAAGGGTGGATATATATCAACTTTTTCCCATCTTTTTTGCCCCTCAATACTGATGCTTTGAACCAAAAGTGTCTGTCTTTCAAATCTTCTGTATGGCACTAAGGTGATAAAGAGTGACAAACTAGTTTTGGAGAGAAAATTGGATTAAAGGAGAGCTGCGCCCCCGTGAATCAAATGGATTTGCTTCGTTTGACGGGCAGTTGAAGGGAAGATTGGCTTAATGAGTGACCTCGTGTCGAGGCCAGGAGAAATCAAAGCTGTCCGTAACTTCCAACCTTCTGCGTCCATGACTGATGTTGATGACAATGGGTCACACGTAAATGCTGATTTGTTCAGTTAAATTTCCTAATGAACCCTTTGAATGAATTAACCCGCTAAATTAGCACTGATGAATTATCCATCAGTGATGTGGAGGGGAATAACTGCAGGATTTAATAGCTGCTGAGTGAGAATACGCTCACAGAGAGAGACGGTGCAGGTATTCTAGCACACATGAAGCCACCAAAAGAAGAAAAATACAGAGATAAAAGAATAACAGCTGTGTAAATGCCTCGCACGCTCACTTTGTTGTCCTCTCGTGGCAAAACAAACAGTTATTTAAATAGCAGTCATTAATCACAGTTATGTTCCCAGAGAGAGACCAAGCAAAGTGGCCCCGCTCTCCAGTGGTTCTGCTGAGCACCTTCAGGGAACTTTTCTTTGCTGTTTCCAGATGCTTAGTTCTGCTCCATTTCACCTCTCTGCGAGTTTTTGATCAAGCCTTGACTTCATTACACTCTGGTGTATGATTTTTGAGGAACCATGAAAAGTGAAGCTCCCAGCACTGCATTCACGCACATTATCAATTTCCCTTTTTTCCCTCCATCGTTTCTTCTTAAGAAAATCAAATGCTTTCACTGATTTAACGCTGCCGGCTATGGTTTTTATAGCTTTTCTGGTTAGTTTTACAGGAAAGGACATCAGGCCCTTCATGGCTGTAAGAAAAGCTTGCAGATGTCAGTTTCAGCGTGCACACATTGTACTTGCCAATATCGGTCTTTTCTCTATTGTGTCACTGATTGCATTTGAAATGTGGCAAGAAACAGAAGTATGGATTGCCTCGTTGCATGAGCAATTTCTCTGAAGACCATAATTGCACTATATTGATGCAAGAGAAGGGGGGCTTCACTTCATATCTTACAATTCCACAGCCAGCAGTCGAAAATGGGGCACTCTGCTCTTTGTGAGCCGTGACATTCTTATTCTGTACAGCAGCCCGCCTCGCTTTGTGTATGTGTGGCAAAGGCTGAATTTAGTATTGTGTGGCGAAGACGCATGATAGCATTCCTGATTAGGTACTGCGTGTGCCTTTTTATCTCCAGCACTGATGGTAACAGAGCTCGCTGTACGTCCCAGAAAGCTGTCTTCAGATGAAAAATGCACGATACATCAATGGTTGCAGCGCTATAGTAGAGAAACAACTGTTAACAACTTCTCCCCTGGTGAAAGCTGAAAGATCAGACGAAATTTGGGGGAAAATGACGAGCAGTCTAAACTGTGCTGCTCTAACCAAGTGGGCGAGCGACACAGTGTGAAATCTGAAAACAGCAGGATTCAAGTGATCTTACATGACTTATCAATTATTCACACCTTTAGAATAATAATCTGAGTTTTATTTAGATAAATCTCTGTTAAGCCCCCATCTATCCACTAGATAAGACATCACAAAGACGATTAAGCCCATTTCTCTCTGATCACAGCCACGATGTTTGCATTAAGACTGAGTGATGATGGAAAAAGTCATGAGGAAATAATCATTAAATTCACCTGTATGTTCTGTCTCGAAGCATGACTGTGGACAGTAGGGATAATAATTAAGTCAGAAGACATTTTGAATTACTTCTTAACAAAAAGCACAGGCATCATGACCGGGCAATCTTTTTGAAAATGTACAGTTTATTCTCAAATCTTATTATTGAAAAACGTTTATTCTGTGTAATATGTAGCAGTTATGAGTACTATTTCAGTTTGGATGTATTCCTCTAAAACCACATGATTCCCTAAAAATGCACTCCCCCTCCCTGATGTTGGTTTGATCCTAAAGTTTGCATACGAGCTCATCTCACTGCAGAACTGAAATTTTTATTTCACTTTCTACTTGAAATCCCCAAAAATCCAAATGTCCATAAAATTTAAAATATTTTTTGTATCTCATTTAATACATGAGGTGTTTTTGGTGACTGATAATCCACTTGAGGGCATTTTTTTTTTTTTATCATTTTTCAGAATGTATTCAGAATTTTTTTTTTTTTAGTATTTTATTATCATATTGTTTAGATAGAGGTATCATAAAAGTATGTATCAAATATGATACAACAGGCTTGAAGGGGTTAATAATAGGTAGAACTATGTGGCTGAAGTATGGATACTACAGAGCATCAACAACTTTATTTCAGTTACTTTTAACATGTTATTCAACAGCCTTGATTTACAATCTATGCCAAAAACATTACAGATACCAAAGGAAACACGAGAGCTATTGTACAAGTAGAAAAGACAATGATATGTGCACAAAGTAAACCACTGATGATACATTACAGATATCAAAATATTCTTTGCAAACATAAAGCCAAAGTAAAATGACTGGCAAAATACATAAATAGAAAGATCGATAAAATCTCTGTATCATTAGCCTCATGGCATAATTGCCTAAGTCATATTTTAAGGTTTTCAGAAAAAAAGGAAAGAAACATATTTTGGCAAATACATAGGGTTTTTTTCAAATTTTTATTGTAACTGTAATTTCTACCAGATGTGTGAACAAGTTGCTTAAAAAAGAAAAGCAGCTAAAAGGATGACATAACAAATAAATGATGATTAATAGATGACTTAGGCACAGTGATTATGGACTGAAACAAGCACTCTGATTGGCTGAGTATATAGGCTGTAAACTATAATGAATCAGCAGCGTTGAGAGAGTGGAATTACAGATATCACAATATGGCCAAAAAATGACTTTGTTAGCTATGAGGCTAACAATATTAGCACTTATGCATTACTATATAATATCTATATCATATGTAGAAAGATGCATCATAAATGCACATTTCATTGAATCTCAGAGTGTTCATCTTATGTATTTTTGCAATTTTTTTATAAGAAAATAAAGTTTTAAGCAAAAAAATAAATAAATAAATGAAAATCCATGCCTACAATGACAAATTCCCCCAATAAAATAATGGGAATGGTTTTAGGAATGTTTTGTTTATTGTTTTTATTTATGTCATTTGTCTTTGACTGGTATCTTCACTGTATGTTGAGTTGAGCTACACCTAAGACAGTTTTCTGTCATGACAGACAGTAAAGTTTTCTGAATCTGAATATTAAATAATGAAATATTTCTTTGTTGTACAATGCTTCTTGATAATAAATCTTACACCATTGGAAAACCTGTTTATTTCCCTTTTAAAGAGGAGCCAAATTTGTAAGGAACATGCATTTGTGGGATGAACAGCAGAGCTGAGGATGTGGGCTGCACTGATGAAAAATTTTCCAAATCTTCCCCACCAGTGCCAAACAGCTTATTTTGCTGTTACTATTAGCTCTTGTTTCGACACCCCAAGAAGATTTCCTCACCCTGTCAGCACTAAGGAACTGTAGGCTGTCTTCTACAGATTTGCAGTCAAGGTTTGCAGGACAAGGTGGCCGATGGCTCTCTGCCCAGACAATCCCGAACAGACTGAACACAGCCAATCCCCGGTCTCACAGGGCTACCAGGAAACCTGCCATGACTGGCCTTTATCATCAGGCCCCTTTGCACTGATGTTGGCAACATGTGCACTGGAACCTGAACATGTGGAAGAACATTATGTTGCAGCAGTCCAGATCCTGTCTACGGTGGTTGGAACATTAGGTCAAAGTGTGGAGAAGACACGGAGAACGCTATGCTGATTGCTGCACAGTGGGTAACATCTTTTGGTGGAGGCAGTGTGATGGTGTGGGGCAACATCCCCTTCACTGGAAAAACAAGATTTTTCATCATTAGAGGCAATCTCCATGCAGGGATATTACCAGTGGCGATCCCATATCGCCACAGTCTGGGGCAAAACCCTATCCTCCAAGATGACAATGCTCACCCCCACAGGGCAGGGTTTGTAAGAGACTATCACCAGAATCTAGGAGTGGAAAGGCCATAATGGCTTGCCAGAAGTCCACAACCTAACCCCATTGAAATTGCTCATTTAAAATCTTCTTTTTCAACGAATTTGACCTTTGTTGTACACCGTACACCATTTCAGCAGTCTCTTGCAAAGTTCAGGCTTTGTTTGACTGCTTTGGACTTTAGACAAGTAAGATTGGTTCAAACATTCCTTTTGTACATATAGTTGCAATGGAGAACTACTCTCATATGGTAGTGAATCAAACCATCCCAGCACACAGCTGACTGTAAACATATGACAGCAGTTCTGGCACAGGGAGGAGGAATCAGCGTCCATGATCTAGTAGTCCGCTCGGCGTCCAATAGGACTAACACTGTAAAAAAAGGTTTCATTTATGCAGTTTACTGTAAAAAAAAATAGCTCTTTTAGGTCAGACTAAGTGGCTGGTAAGTTGAGCAAATTCACCTGACAGTGCTCAAAGTACCAGCATTTGGCTAATGGTGGGTGCTAATTTCCTACCCTGGTTTAGTGCCATTTTTTGTTTTCCAAAACTGGACCACATTCCCTCAATAAATAAAGAGAAAAGAACAGCACTGAAAGCTTCTCTAGGTAGAAAATATGTGTTGCACTTCTCCCGACGGGCCTCAGAGTAAGTTTTATCCACCAACAAGCTCCCCTGTTGATACCCCAGGACAGCACCTGTCTGTTCAGGTTGTTGTCTGCTCAGGTAACAACTGGAACTGTGCCTACGACCTCATTCTGTTTTGTCGCTCTGATTGGTCCGTAATGAACGTGACGGACAGAACCTTTGTCCAGTCACCTTCAGAGAAATTTTTGGAAAGTCCTGACCTTCTGTAGTGCCACATTATGTAATAACCCTAACCATAGGACTTAGTGTGGGCTCCAAGGTATGCCCTACCCAACTACCTTGCCCTAACTCTAACCACTTAGTGACTCATGCCTAAACCTAACCCCCCTTCAGGGCTCTAGACCAGGGGTCCTCAAATCGTGGGCCACTTACGGCCCGCCGTCAGTGAGGAATTTGGGAAAAAAGATTGAAATTTTGAAATCCCTCATTATAAAGAATCTGTAACACCAAACTAATATCAACTACATTTATTTACGTACAATTTAATTTTATGTCAACAAGACGTGCAATTATGGTCTAGATCATTAACATTTAAACGGGACATAGTTTATAAATCATACGCGTATTTGACTCCAGGTCTTGTTAAAAAATGGTAAAAATTACTCTCATAACAATAAAACAAATTGTTCATAACTGAAAATATAATCCTAACCTGGACACAGGCTGTCCAATGACATGAGAGATCGGCATTTTTGGTCTTGGTGCAGCGCTCACAGACAGAACTACGCACAGAGATGTGCCACTTCATGACGTGCGCAGGGATGTCAGGTGGACTCAGAGAGAATGGACATGCAGAAGAACGACTGTTGTGGCTCAGACATGTACTTATAAGTCAAGTTTCACTCAGTAGGTGAGGTGAGGACTCTCTTTCTGGACTCTGCACTCATCCTAGGCCAGGTGAAATAATCTGAGGGTCTGATCAGATATTGTGGACGACAGGTTGCCATTTTAAAGCCATAAACAGTCATGCTGAATGAATGTTTATAATCAATATTCCAGTCTTGTAAATTTAACATCAGTCGGTCTTAAAAACGTTAAAAATGCCACCTGATACAAGGACAGCATGACTGACCTGTTTAGATTACTTGCAAATAAATCCTCTGTCTAAAGTGTAGCTAATTAAGCCATACTCTGTGTGAGGGTGTATGTATATATATCCAAGAAATCATGTCTGGCCCGCGGCTTTCTGTGCTTGAAAAATGTTGGCCCCCAGGAAAAACTAATTGAGGACCCCTGCTCTAGACTAAACACCTAACCTTAACCCTAGAACTTAAGGTGAGCCCTACTACCTTGCCCTAACCCTGACTGCTTAGTGGCTTTCAAAATGCGGCGTTATTACATCATGAATTGAAAATGTATCACATTATTACATAATGCGGCGCTACACCTTCCCAAATGCTTTCTCTGGGAGGTTTTCGAGACGAGCGTGTCAAGTAAAGCTTTCTGCTTGAAAGGTCACATTTTGAAGTTGAGGGCCTGATTAGACCAAGTAAAAAGGTCTTGTGAAACAGCCACATTTTAATTATTAAATAAACAGTTACTTTAACAAAAAAAAAAGAAACGGATGATGACTACAGATAAGGAAATCTCCAAAAGAAGCATGGATCCAAAGAAAAAGACACAAAGAAGAAAGCAAGCATTGAAAGAGGACAGCTGACACCAGCAAAGAGAAGCAGTCACACATAATCAAGGCTTATTAACATAGACGCTGCCATCGTGAAGGAGAAGGACATCTCTGAGATATTTTCTTTGAAGCATTAGTTGTAGATGTGCTTAAATGACTTGTTTATATCACATTATTTAAAGCACACAGTTTGAGTTCTTAAAAAATCTTCTGTAATTGAAATGCTGTTGGGAAAATTTGACACTGCTTTCATGCAACCTTTTTTCCACCCCTTTTAACTGCCTTTTGCATAATGCCTCGGCTTTAATTCATATACCGCTTGTTAAATGGGAGCAGCTCTCCAGCTGTGTTAATGGATGTTGCTGTAATGAATCATAATAGTATGATAATTACCATTTTCATGTTTCCTTAAGTGTTTCATGTCAACAATGGCGATCTAACAATGCAGCAGTTTGTATTGTCAATGTGACTTTCATGGTCGATTCATGTGGTTTTAGTGGACTCTGGTGTTGCAGTCCTACGAGTGTTGGAGCACGTTGCTCTTTGAAGTCCTGTGACTGAAAGCAGGAAGTAAGGCGGGGATCCCATCAGATGTTTAACAGCTCTGCAGCAAAGATAGGGAAAGCAGCTGAAGTTGAGAATTGCTGAGACTTTTGAATGTGAGTGTTTTGCATATTTTCTCAACTCCTAATTGTATAGCTATCATAAAGCGGTGCTATAGTTACGATTGCCCTGAGCTGAGAGCGCCACATGCGATCAGCAGTCATGGCGAGCAGCTGCTGTAAGCCATATGGCCCTTTGAGTTGTGGAGGGAGAATCCCCGAGTCCTCATTAAACAGCTCATGGACCATTGGCCCAAAGACCTGACTGCTTCTCTGATGGTCTGCATTATCCCTGATATATTCCTGCAAAAAGGCTGCTACAGTGCCTCCCCATTCAAGGAGATGGCTGACGATATATTTCTCCTGTGTGCTTGGAGTTAAAGTGAAGCTGTGAATTCAGCTGCACACTCATCCATACGAAGAAAACTTCAGCAAGCCAACTCCCTGACCTTAAACAACTTTGCAATGCTTTATTTTTACATTAAGTGATTAGAACTGACAGACTCTGGAACCTTTTCCTCTGTTTGAGGAACTGATTTTTCCTTTGTTTTGTCCCACAGGCTACACCTATCTAACCTGACTCGCCACATAGACTGTTTCAAACAGACATGTCATAGGATATATTTCACAGTCAGCTAGAAACCTCCCATAGCTTTTGGGAAGGGCAGGACTTCTCAGAAGGTGATAGAATGAATGTTCTGTCCGTCACATTCATTACTGGCCAATCAGAGCAACAAAACAAAACCAAATAGTAGACATGTGCATCTCTAGTAACCTGAGCTCAACAACCAGCACTGCCATAGTTTATGAACAGTGGAGCTTGTTTATGGACAAAACTCATGCCGAGGTCAGTCAGGAGAACTGACATGAACACCCAAGCCTGGAGAAAGTAAAACCACCTGATTTGATTTAAGACAACTTTACACAACGGTAGTTTTAGGTCTTGAGTTAAAAACATTAAAATTGAATGATTAAAGTAAAAAGTAAAGAAACCTTTTGGGTCTCGCCCCTGGCGGTTATCCCACATTGCTGACAAAACTAAAACTAACACTAAAACAAAAACTAAAATTAAAAAAAAAACAGCAGTAAAAACAAATTAAACTAAACTGAAAATTTAAACAAAAGGTGAAAACGAAGTAAATATTCAAAGTTCTAAAAAACAAATCCCAGAATATTATAAACTTGCTGATGACCATAGGTCAAATTACAGGGGCTCAGCTTCCCTGAAAATGGCATGAGCTACCCTGAAAGCCTCATATGAAATGTTCAGAGGGAGCTCTAAAGAGTTGTCAACATATAGGTTATTATTTTCTTCTAGGTATATTAATGTTCCTCGAATGTAAAACCAATAATATAAATATCTCAGTGTTGTTATTTTTACTTGTTCAATACATAATAATTTATATTTTTTGACCATCTGTCCTCACAAATCAACTCAATTCTGCATCTATTCCTGCTGTGGTTACTCGTAATTGGCAGCCCTGCACTGAAATAATACCCCAATTTACATAGGTACCTAAACTAATCAGAGAGTTTGTGTTTTTTCTGAGTTTTGTAGGTATAACAACATGATTCCTGAGATTGTCTGTTTTTTTATTTATTTTTCGCTCTGATATTCTTTGATTAGATTATTGCATGATACTTATTTTGTTGTTATTGTGTCTAAACAGCAGGTTACTGCCAGCATTAACTTCTTGCTGCAGAAGTGGCAGAATGACTGTTAACTCTGATGCTGACCATGTTGCACTTATGTACATGCCATGCATGTGACTTGGAACACCATGGTGCATTATGGTGAATAATTTGAGCACTGCTGATGACAGACATGGATTTTTCCAATCCATCTACTTTGCAAGGTTAGCACCTTTCATCAGACACATCAGTAGGAAATCAGACACATCAGACACATCAGTAGGAAATCAGTCTTATTTATAGATCATATTTCATTTGGTGTCGTGGACCAAGCAGTCAGAGCAAAAGGAAAATCATGATTACAACCTACTAAGATGAGAACTGAATGTGGGTTAAATTAGATCAAGAAAAGTCATTTTTTCTTTCATCTTGATTATTTGTTTCTCTTTTATCAGAGAAGGAAATGTAGGCGATGTGTTTTTTACCTTGACATGTTTTGACTGTCCTCCGCAGTCTTCCTCAGAAGTTCCACCTGACTACTGTGAGGTGTCCTCATCAGCTGTCAGACTGACAGACCTGACAGGTCTACCTAGCTGACCACACCCCCTGCCGCCCAATGGTTTCTGGAGGAGAGAGTTCCAGGTGTGGGAGAGTATGAATTCCCCTTCATCCCAGGTGAACACCTAGAACTCTCTGAAAGAAGCTGGTCTTTATATTGTAAATGTTTGCCAGGAGGTTTGAGGTCCATCTCTGGGTTATAGGTGACATCCTGAAGACTACATCCATGTTTTACACAGTCTGAGCGCACCACCTTGTCATTGTCGTGTTATGCTTGTCATGTTGTCTCTCCTTATTCCTCATATAGATTTCTGCTTGAGTAAAATGCTGATGGCTGATTGCAATCATCTCTAGGAAGAGCTACACATACATATCAGTTAATAGTATGCAAACATGCTATTTAAAGCTTTGTTTGCTCAACCATGCAGATGAGATTGACCAATGAATTATTAATAGCACATACTGGTCTTGGCCTACTTGTATTGTATGTAAAGCTGGAAACTAAGTAAGCATGGCATGTTTTAAAGCAGATATGCAAAGAAATGGTGGCTAGATGTTTCAGTGTTTTCTCTTTAAGTGCTCCTGCACTTTAGGGACAGTGTTTGACTGAAACCTTGATACCTAACTTTTACAATCACAGTAACATCAGACCCTCAGCTCCTCAGTATGGGAAACTGTATAGATACATCAGCCTTTGCCTGAGTTAGAAGAGTCATTAACCTGGACAATGTAGGCTACATTTTACTTAATTTGTCAAGAATGAATTGTACGAAACAATTTGCAACCCCAATTCTGATGCATCCTCAGAGTTCTTTCCATTTAGCACATGTTAGAGTCTAATTTAGATTTTCGTGTCCTTGGAGCAACATTGGACAATTGCTTCTCTTTCCCTTGGAGTGTTTAGCACAGACATGATTTATCAGGAGCTCATTGAAATTCAGCAGCGCGTTGACCAGTGAAGTGACAACGCATAACAATGAGTGCAATTAAGTTTCCATGTTTTCAGTAATCAAACTGACTGCATACTGAACGTGCTGAATGTTTCTCCTGAATGTTGAAGACCTGTTGACCCGGCACTTAAACTAGAGCATCAGCTCTAGTGTCAGACCATCTCAGCCCACTTTAACCAATTCTGTTTTGAACACCAAGAATTCTTGTGAAACCAGTGTCTGATTTTGTCAGTATTTATACACTGCATTTCTCAGGAATGGCACTGAAACATGGTACATAGTAGAGCGACTACACATGCATTTTCTTACAGAGAGTCCTTATGGGTGGATGCTGCATTTCCAACAACTTCAAGATGCCTATTTAGGCTGCTCATTCAACCAAACAAATATGAGATTATAGCTCATGCAGACTATTAATGATCATTACTGCTATTGATTGGCCATTACTCACAGAGGGAGAGACCACAGGTCTTGATAAATTGTATGAATTATGTAATGTCCATGAAGGGTTCACCCTGAACACACAAGAAATCAGAATGAAAAATTACTAGCATTAACTGCAATTTAGTGTGACATTAAAATAAAATATCAGACGTCAGTGACATGCATCATGCATGCCATCAGGCCTATGGCTGGGCTCCTGAAGGACCCAGTAAGGGCAGTCCCCAGGTGTGATTTGATTATATAAACAAGCAGGATCATAGCCTGCCTACGGAAGCCGATTCTTGGCCAGGCTATGATCAGCTTTTAGAGTTTGTTTAAAGGTTATTATTGTGTTCAGATGCCCTAACAAGCTCCCTCCTTTTCTTTAAAACTGTCCCAACTTTAATACTGTTAAGTTCAATTGGTCTTTAATTTAAACATTATATTAGAAAAAAGACACATTTCAACTAAACTGGACAGAGATTTAGAAACAGCATACATTTTACTGAAGCAACTAAGGATAAAATGGATAAGATGAGGAAACTGATTTATTCCCTCATTAATTTCTTTAAAAAGTGAAACTGTTTCTAGTACAACGGAATGGCCTCCTTTCTTATTCTTAACTGTATCTGAGAGGTTGGTAAGGGTGTAGCATCCTGCCCTTTGGTTTAACCCTTATTTAAAACAAACTAAGTTTTAAAGGTGACATTTTCCCACCTTTAAACACAGCCCCCTGTGGTCTAAATCAGTGTTTCTCCACTGGTCCAGCCTCATGACAAAATCCCCACCTCATTCATGAGAAACTGCCACCCAAATTTTTGAAAATTCTCAACCTCAAATGAAACAAAGCACATGACTGAATAAAGGGGGGTGGGCGGGGGCGTAGCTGGGGTTTTGGGCCCCCAGAAAGAATTTACACAGGGCCCCCTTTAACTGGTGAGACAAGCAACATATGTTGAGTCATTTTTACAAACATCTATGCATTTTAATGTATTTTTGAAACATAATTTCCCCATTTATGAGCAATATTTTAACAATGGCTAAATTACATTTATTTGCAATATTTCGCAGCGCTGGACTATACCATTTGGACATTTTTAAGGGAGGAGCAGTAGTGTATTTTACTCTATTTTATGTGGATTTCAGTCTGTTGACCGATTCATTTTGTTCAGTGTTACCCAACCCTGCTTAACCAAAGAGCCAAATTGTTGAAAAATGCATTTGCAAGAGCCAAAAATTAAGTGGTGAAAAGTGGCAATTAAAATAAGTTAAGGTAGCAAAAATGGTCAAATAGCGGCAAACTCTGAGAGAAAAAGTGGCATAAAAGGCCAAAAAAGTGGCACTTAATTGCAAAAAGCAGCTTAAATAGGCAAGAAGTGGCAAAAAAGGCAAAAAGGGGCAAAATATTGCAAAAAGCAGGATTAAAGTGTCAAAAATGGGCTAAAAGTGGCAAACACTGGGAGAGAAATGGCAAATAAGGGCAGAAAGTGGCAAAAATGGGTGGGAAGTGACCAAAAAATGAGTTAACAATAGCAAAAATGGTCCCAAAGTGGCAACAAGTGGCAAAAAATTAGTGAAAAGTGACAAAACTGTGCAAAAACAAAAAAAAAAAGGGGGGGGGGGGTGATATACAAAAGCAAAAGGCAGCTTGAATAGGCAAGAAGTGGCAAAAAGGCAAAAAGGGGCAAAATATTGCAAAAAGCAGGATAAAAGTGTCAAAAATGGGTGAGGAGTGACAAAAAAGAAGTGTCAAAAATGGGCTAAAGGCAGCAAACACTGGGACAAAGATGGCAAAAAGGGCACAAAGTGGCAAAAATTGGGTGAGTTACAGGTGTCAAAAATGGTCCCAAAGTGGCAAAAAATGAGTGAAAAAGTGACTTAAATGGGCAAAAACCATCAAAGAGTGGCAAAATGGGAAATAAGTGGCATTAAACTGCACAAGACAGCTTAAATGGGCATTGAAGATCACTGCTGTAGTCACTTTTGATTTCATAATGTCACTAATTACTCAGAAAAAATAAATCAAAATACACTTTTCATTGCAGGCTTCCCAAGGGCCCCTGCCTACTGTGGGCCCAGGTAATCAGTAACCTTCTTTTCCCCCTGTGCTATGCCCATGGGGGTGGGCGGGCAATCCTTTTTAATAAGTGTGTATGGTTACAGAAGCTCTAGGAGACCATTCATTTTATTTAACTCTGTTTCCTGTGGTGAGTTTTCATTTCATCCATGAGAAAAACTAGATTAAGATCAGCTAAAAGAAAAAAAGCTATATGAACAAAAGTATATGGTTACCTGACCATTACACCAACAAGGACTGTAATAATGATGTATTCAAATACATGGACTTTAGCATGGAGTTGCCCCTTGTTGCAGCTATAACAGCCTTCACTGTTCTAGGAAGGCTTTCCATAAGATTTTGGAGTGTTTTTGTGGGGATTTGTGCCCATTCATTCTGTAAAGCCAGCCATTCAGTTGGAGGCCCTGGGTCTGGGTCAGGCCCTGAAATGATTTTTATTGGCCCTGGAGTAGACTGCTAATGCTTTAAAAATGATACACAGTTTTTTTAATAAAGTAACATGTTAATTAAATTTTTATGATTGTCTGTCACATTTAATTCAAAATCTGTCTTTCTTCTTAAAGAAAGACAAAAAAGTTGCTGCAAAGACAAGGCAGTTCAACAGTGAATGGGCAGAATAGTATGTGTCCATTAACACCATTTTGTTTCACTAAGGTTTGCTGCAAAAGACATGTGCAGCCTCATGTTATGTGCAAAGAAAATGCACCATTTTTCAGGCTTGCACAGAACAAAAGACAGCTAAATCAGCATCACTAGGTGAGGTATGGACTTCAGGCAAGAAGAAAAAGGCATTTAGTAGAGGGTTTTTCGACATTAAAAATATATATTATGCAAGTTATATGATATCTCTCTTCCCCTTCATTTAGGATCCTTTTTCAGGAAGTGGCCCTCATTCCAATCTAACTGAACAGCCCTGCTGTGGAGCATTTATGAGGTCAGGCACTGATGTTGGACGAGAAGGTCTGGCTCACAATCTCCGTTCCAGTTCATCCCAAAGGTGCTCATTGGGGTTGTGGTCAGGGCTCTGTGCCAGTCAACATCTTCCACACTGAACACATAAAGCATGTTTTTAAAGTCCTTACAACCATGCCCTTTAGCAGTCATTGACCCCACTCTGTGATTTTATGTGGTCTTTCACTCTGTGGCTGAGTTGCTGTTGTTCCTAAACTCTTCCACTTTTTAATAATAGTACTTAGAGCTGAAACATCAAGCAGGGATGAAATTTCACAAACCGTCTTATCGCAAAGGTGGCATCCATCACAGTACCATACTTGAAGTCACTGAGCTCTTCAGAACGGCCCATTTAGTATCACAAATGTTTGCTAATGACAGCATAGCTGGGAGCTTGATTTTATACACCTGTGGCAAAAGGTCTGATTGAAACATTCAATAACTTACAGGGTCTGGTCAAATACTTTTGTTCATTTGCTGTATATCTTATGCCATGGATATGCAAAAAGCTAGCCAAGTCAATTATGTTAAGATTGTTTTTGGAAATGTTTACCCTCAAAGAAAGTTTAGGATTTTTGGTTTGGGCTGAACTACAATTTAGCAAATAGGTCCAGAGTCAGTACCAGTCAGTTGGTGTCAACGGGACAATTATTGCTGGATTTCTTACGTTTGAACTGTGTTTGAAACTATAACGACATAATGAGGATGTCGTTATCTAATTACTGCTAATCATCTAATCAAATGAGCAAACAACTGCCCTGAGACCTAAATCTCTAATAGACTGCAGGCACTTCTTCCCCCTTCAACACTCCGTCAATGACTGTGGCAGTTATATAATCCCTGATGTCAAACTTGGCAAAGCATACTTATATGTCAGCCCTGTCCATTAACAGCATGTCTATGGAAGTATTACTGCAAAGGTCATCGCCTCGAGGAACAGCAAGACAGAGGGGAGAGGAATGTGCATGAAATAGCTGCAGCTAGCTGCATCGCTGGCAGAGCTTTCCGCCTTGCTTGCCATTTAAAAGCCAGTGAGCTCGTCTGATAATCCCTGTCAAAAGGAGTGGGTCTGATCCCTTGGCTTCGGTGGCTATTGATTCCCTGTTTTATTGTTCTTTGACTTCCATTTTAGTTGTTTAACAAGCACATGATGGACTGTTGACCTTCAGCTCTGCCCTGTCTGCCTCCTTTTCTTAAACTTGCATTTGTCTGTCCTGACTAGAAGAAATGTTTACTGCTTTTTTTCCCAGCAGGGATTTGAACTGAAAGCACTAATTCCAAAAGTAAATATTGCTACCTTTCCCATAAAACTCCTGCATGCATCCAGGTGAAAAATCCCCTAAAATTGTGAGTTGTTCCGAATCCATTTTCTGTGCAAGAAACCTTGGTATGAATAGTAGAAATGAAAAAAAGGTGATAAGACATGTTGCATGCACCAATAGTCTCCCATATGAAAGTGACTCAGGGGTGCAGGGCCTAATCCCTTGGATTTTAAGACTGTGATGGAGAAGATTAAAGGGAAAACTAGTTCTTTCTTCCCCATGCTTAATATTCTCTTCTTGTTCCCCCTTAGCTTATTGTGATGTCAGAAAGATTGATTTGTTTTAATATAAAACAGATTAGCTCAGCGTCGCGTCATGAAGGCAACAAGAACCACCTGAACCAAAGCATTCATCAGAAGAAATGAATGTTTGATATTCTACATGCACAAGAGAGTATCTCCTTGAACATACAGTGCACATTAATGAATTATACAGACAGTAATTAGCTGTAATCTGGCTGAATTTGTTTGATTCTGATTCATGTTTACACTCAGAGGCAGCAGTGGCTGAGAGAATTATGCATCAGACTTCATCTGAGAGACAACTAATAACACATTAAAGGCAGCTGAGCATGAGTTTCCCAACACATGTATGGCATATTCATTAAGGAGGCTTCATGATTTATTCAAGCTGGCGTTTCGAAATAAACGCCTTCCCTCTGCAGAAGGCTTTGATTCTTCTGAAGGAAAGGTAATCATTTGGGGAGAGCAGTCTTCAGTTTGACGTCTTTAAAGGGAAAAGCCTGAATTTAATAAAGGGAGCACTTTGAGAGGCATTTAGAGTGATGACATATGTGCATGAGCTAAGACATGCTGCACCTGTTGCCTTCTAAACAGCCTGCAGCACAGCCGAAATCAGAAAGATGGTGGGCAGTAAACTGGTGCTAATACCGTCACTCGTGTGACTTCTGCTCCCAAATGGATTTTTTGCAATGCTGTTATCACCAGTTTTCAAAGATGCATTTGGTTGTAGTGCTCATACGAGGTAAACTGATGCAACCGATAGCCTAACCTTGCAGCCATGCTGGTGGGAAAATACAAATGGCATGTATTTGAGATAAACAGCAGCTCGTGTTGAGTCCTGGGCTTCTGAATGTTTTGCTTTGATGGTTATAAAGCATCACCAGGTGAACTTACACACTCAGTGAATAAATGGCACCTCCCTATGTCAATGTGAACGTGAATCAGGTGAGCGCAAGTTATTCCATCTCCAAGTTTAACAACAGTAACACTTAGGCCCCGTCCACAAGGAGACTAACTTGACACGCCAGATGGATTTGTTTCACAAAAGGCAGAGGATTTGTAAAAAACTCAGAGTGTGATTGGATTAACGTTCTGTCAATCACATCTCTACAGGCCAATAAGAGCAACAGAACACGTGATGTAGCTGCTATCGAGCTGCATGTGCACAGCTACTGAGGAATAACATGAAACATGGTGAGACATGAAAGTACTCAACTTTTTTCGTTTTTGAAAAGAAAAACAACTCACTGCTGTTCTTTGTTCTTCTTTTAACGAAGAAATGTTGTCAAGTTCTGATAAAACTGGTGCTTTAGCAACATCCACGCTTAGCTCTTCCTCCATAACTGCACCTGCTCTAGCTGCTGCTTGTTTACGTTATGACTCTGCTGCGCCTGAAAGTACTGCCCCTCGTCGCTGATTGGTCCCGTCACTTTCTAACCAAACAGTTCAGATGGGAGCTTAGCAAGATGGATTCGCCAGTGAAAAACAAGGAAACAGGCGTATCCATCTGCTTTGCAAGGTTACATGGAGACAATATCAGGAGTACATGCAAAAGTGCAAAAGTTTTTTTGTCATATCGGCGTTTCAGCCACATGGAAATTGCGTTTTGGGTGACTGTAAACGATACTTTTTTGAAAACAGGTCCCAGAGTGCATAAATCCGTAAACGACTACCGTTTTGTCTCCGTGTGGACAGCTATCCGCATCCTTCTTGAAACAATTACGTCACACATAGCCTAGCTCTTTTACAACGCCTGTGCAGGTCTGACCAAAACAACAATGGCTGAATACAGGGTTGTGTTTGTGCTGCAGAAGCTACTGAGCTTGTTATGGCTTTTATAGCAAAATCTGATGTTCCTTTACCACCACCGCGAAACGCACACACCAACATGGAGAACGACCAGAAGGCCAACTAGAAGAAAGTTTGTGTCCGTTTTCTGCATAGACTGTAGAGATCTTTTTCTCTCCTTTGGTCCATTTCCGTGGCAGCAATACAGCGCCACTTACAGGCTTGGCATATGTACTACAGCATTTTCAGTCATTTCAGTGGTTCCGTGTTTACACGGCTATTTTCTGAAACGACTCCGTCTTTACGGAAAACTTTTTCAAAATTAAACGGCAATATATCGTTTGCGTCTCCGTGTGGACAGGGCCTTAGTGTGTACGCTCATTTTGCAGAGCATGTCTGTAAGTCCGTCAGAGGTTCAAACACTGGCTATGTGCTGGAGTGAATCGACTTGGATTGGCTTGAGCAGTGCTTCTAAATGTGCTTCAAGACTCAAAAGTAGGCCATAGACCTGTTTGCAGTGGGTTGCAAATGTGTGCCAAAAATTGGCTAAGTCCATGACAAATTAAGCAAAATGAAGACTACATGTCAGATTTGAACTGCTCAACAGTCCTGGGCCTTCTTTGCCAGATTTTTGGTTTTATAATGCACCAAATCTTTTGTGTTGATGAGAGGTCTGGACTGCGGGCAAGCCAGTTTAGCCTCTGGACTTGCCTACTGTCAAACCATGCTGTTGTGATGGATGGGTATGTGGTTTGTCTTGCTGAAATATGCAAGGCTGTTCCTGAAAGAGACGTTGTCTGGATGGGAGCGTATGTTGCTCTAAATCCCCTATTTTTCAGCACTGATAGTGCCTTTCCAGATGGGTAAACTGACCGAACTTACTTTAAGTTGGATGGTCCCTCTCCTCTTTGGTTCACAGAACATGGCATCCATTGTTTCAAAGTTTGATTCATCAGACCACAGAATAGTAACCTTTTTGCTTTAGTTCGTTTTAGATAAGCTCTGGCCTAGAATAATGCTTCTGCATTAAGTGGTAACAAATCTCAGAGAAAACTGATTCTTCCAGGTCTGACAGCTGCTATAAGTTGGTAATGAGGTTGAAGCCTCCATAAGCTTTAGATAAAGCTCTGGACTCTTCTGTTGCTGGACAAGATATCCTTGGAACTCACAGTTGGTCAAATTAATGGTGCTAAAGCGGTCTCAACAATGAAGGGAGTAAGAAATGTATGTATTAATTTGTGTTTATAATTCAACTTTCATACTGAAAAATAATGGAAAGGTTGCTTCGCACATCTATTTCTCAGGACATTTGCAAATAAATATCTCTTTTCTTTGCAAGTTGGACAGTGTGCGGGTGTTGCCTTTGAATATATATTCAATCACAAAAAATTATTCTGACCACAGAACAGTTTTCCACAATGCATCAGTCCATCTTAAATGAGCTTCGGTCCAAAGAAGACAATGGTGTTTCTGGGTCATTTTCACATATGGCTTCTTCTTTTCATGATACAGCTTTAACTTACATTCTTGAATGGCACAGTAAACTGTGTTGACAGACAATGATGCCTGGAAGTGTTCCTGAGCTCATGCAATGATTTCCAGTACAGAATCATGCCTGTTTTTAATGCAGTGCTGCTTGAGGTCCTGAAGAATACAAGAATCCAGTATTGGCCTTTGGCCTTGTCCCCTGATGACTCTGCACAACATTTGAGAGACTTTAGAGAAAATCTGTACATATTTAAGATTTCTGTGCATATATTATGGCATCAGTTTTAAACCAGTACACCGAAGGAGTCTTCTGTTGCCAAATCCAGCTGTTTTGTGCTTTTCCAGCCTTTTGTTGCCCTGTCCCTACTTTTTTGAGATGTGTTAAAATGAGATGAAATGGTAAAATGTCTCAGTCATAACATCTGATGTTTTGTTTATGTTCTATCATGAATATAATATGGGTTTATGAGATTTGCACATTATTGCATTCTGTTTGTATTCACATTTACACAGCGCCCAAACTCTCTAGAAAGTAGCGTTGTACTATCAAACTATTTTGATGCTTTTTTAAAGCACTGTGGGTACCTTGTTTACTCTATAAATACTTATCTTAACTGTTGGAATATTTTTTTATGTTTACACCTTACATTTGATGCATACCTCTGCCTATGCCTGGAGGCCCCTTGGTGCAGAAGGCCCGAGGCAAGTGACTTATGATGCTTTATAGTAAAACCGTCTTTGTGGCTTTCACCACAGCAGGTGAAAATTACTGGTATAAAGGCAAACTTTATTACTTATAAATTTTTTTCTTTGAGAAAACACCATATTTCTTTAAAAAAAAGTAACCTTGATGTTTTTAGTGAATCAAAAAGTGGAAATTTCAAAGAAATGCTTATTTCTCATCAGTGTTCTGCGGACATGAATACTCTAAAGAAATGATTCATACAGATCAGAACCTCTTGACTTTTATCTGACACCAAGAGCATTTTAGATCAAATAACATTGACTGGGCCTGATCAGTAGGCAGAAAGCACCACACAGGAGGCTAAGATGTGACACCTGTCAGTGGCGATGCATGAACACAGTGAATGTAGCTGGCTGACTGTAAGGCATGTGGACTGTGCAAGCCGGGGCTGCTGAGCCGCCATGTTCTGGAGGCCTTTGATCAGTCTGCATCCCTGGTCAGTCAGATGAACAGGCAGCGAGGCAGAGCAGGCTCTTTGAAGATCTCAATCATCTGTTACTGATAAGCCTATTATGTTGTTGCTCTTTGCCTTCAAGGCTGTAATCAAATGTGACAGAGACTGCCCTGCTGCTGCTCCCATGGGGAGGCAATGAGGTGTATGGCAGGAGGATTTTGACAGGGGAGGTTGAGGGAAGGGGCACACACAGAATTATGAGATGTTTTCATTTTGCTGGTGAAAATCTGGCAGCAGAGCCAGCAACCAAATTACGCCGGTGTCTGCAGGCGAAATCTAGCAGGGTGTCAGCTGGATGCAGAGCAATGATACATGACACATTCCCAGGGGTTGGGAGAAGAAAATTGACACTTTTGGTTAACATTTGATGTTTTGTTATTCTGATCTAGAGCTGGAAGATATGACCTGAAATCTATATCACTGTATTTATTTTGCCCTCTGTGGTAATGGTATTTTATTGCAGTATTGCAAAACTCAAAGGGATCATGCATTTAAATGCATGCTCAAGCCCTATGACCCCTCAGTCAAACAGTCCTGTGATGTGATACTTTACTCATTTTCTGGCTTGAAATCAGAGAAAGATGGTCTCATAAATCTCCTTGTCCAGTCCTCAGCATGTTGTAGTTTTTAATTGAATCTGTGCTTTTAATTTTCTTTTCTCACCTGCTGAGTTGTGTGAGGCTGGTGCTGCCTAATACAGTTAACTCTGGCAGCTATTTTCAATTTAGTCTTACTTTCAGTCTTATGATTAAAATGCCTTTTAGCTTTAGTCACATTATTGTCATCATTTTTAACTGTTATAGTTTTAGTCAATGAAAATCCAAAAACATTTAACTCCAGTTTTAGTCAATGAAAAGTCTCTTCATATTAATCTTTACTTTAAGTCAAGGCATTTATTTCTTGAACTAATTTAACCAACCAATTTTTAAAATTAAAACACAACCCCAATTTAAAAAAATGGGGGTGCCAATGTGTAAAATGTGAATAATGCAAGGATTTTCAAATCTCTTCAATACATATTTTATTCAAAATAAAACATAGACAACATATCATATTTTAAAAATGAGACATTTTACCATTTCATGAAAATATTAGCTAATTTTGAATTTTAAAGAAAGTAGAGACAGAGCAACAGAAGGCTGGAAAAGTAAGTGATAAAAAGAAAAACAGCTAGAGGAGTGTTTTGCAACAAATTAGGTTAATTGTCAGCAGGACAGTAGCCTGACTGGGTATGAAGGAAGAATTTTAGAGAATAAGGACGAGCAGTGGTTCACCAATCTGCAAAACACTGTGTCTAAAAATTGATGAACAATTCCAGAAAGATGTTTCTTATCGAAAATTGTGACGACTTTGAATATCCCACCATCTACAGTTTACAATATTATCAAAAGATTCAGAGAATCTGGAGAAATCTCTGGGACAAGGCTGAAGGTCAGTACTGGATGTTGTGATCTTCGGGCCCTCAGGCGGCACTGCATTAATAACAGGCATGATTCTAAACTGGTAATCATAGATAGGTAGCTTAGAAAACTTCCAGAAATCATTTTCTGTCAACACAGTTGGCTGTGCTAACCACGAATGAAAATGACAGCTGTGTCATGCAAAAAGAAACCATCCAGAAATGCTGCTGTCCTCTCTCGGCCAAAGCTCATTTAAATGGACTGAGGCAAAATGGAAAACTGTTCTGTGGTCAGATGAATCAAAATTTGAAATTCATTTTGGAAACCACAGATGCTGTGCCATGTGAACTTAGGAGGAGAGGGACCATCCAGGTTGTTATCAGCATTCAGTTCAAAAGCCTGCATCTCTGCATTAGTGCCTTTGGCATGGGCAGCTTACACATCTGTAAAGACACTATCAGTGCTGAAAAAGAGGCCAGTTCAGCCAGGCAGGTATTACTCTACTATAATACATTTACACTTATTAATACATACTGGCACGTGCATTGTTAGGAAAAAGTAGTGGTGCTTGGCTTTTTAAAAATTGACTATTAATTCTGAGCATGCCTTTTCCAAATATACAATATATATTCTTGACAAAGCAGGTTGAGAGAAGAGAAAAACATCTTTTCCAGCATCTTTTTTGCTCTTCCTTTAATAAAGAAATGTCCAGGTTTTATAAAACAGTACATACATTCCGGCTCATCCATTGTTTACTGGCCTACAGTACATCTAAACCACGCCTGTAGCTCCCATCTCTTTCTCCTAAAATGATGCCTACTGGTACGGTCATTCACTGACCGGGAACAGACGTTTCTTTGCAAGATGGATGACAGGCCAGCACATTAGCTTTGCAAAGTATTTTTTTCTTCGGGAAGACAGATCTTGAAAATATTAGTACCTTCCCCACATTCCCTGATGAAGGCTATAAGCCAAAAAGCTGTCTAACAAAGTTGTTCTCTAAACTACAGGTGTTGCTGGAGCTTTCTGTTTCCTTCAAGATTTTATTCATCCTCTATGCACCTTTGGAAGTTGATGAGGTTTTGCCAGAACTTCTGCCATTCCTACATTCTTAATAGAGAAACTACCTGAAGACAGCCTTCCTCTTTCACCATAATATGACACACAGTAGCTAAAGTCTAGCCGTGTTTTCTATTGAATACTGACATGTTGATTAGTTTAGTTGTATGCACTTCTAACGATGGTCACAATACATAAATTACATAAAAATGGAGTTGAATTCACTAAAACCTGCAGAATTGTTCAGCAAGGTGAAGAAGCAAGAAACTTTGTGTTTCTTCCTGCAGCCATTGCAGGTTGTTGCTTCAGTGTTTCCTGACATATGAGGCTGTGCTGTGGTCAAATGTCACTCACTGTGTTTACATCATCAGCAGTGATTTGCTGCAGTGGACAGACAAACTGTCAGCCCAAACCTTTTCTTCCCTCTGCCCAATGCACTCTGGGACTCCATTCCTACATGACCATTAATAACAAGGAAAGTAATTATCAGGTAAAGACAGTGAATACATGAATAAATGAATGAGTAATGAAGTGAAACTGAGTAATTAAAATTATTCACACCACTGCCTTAAACACTGTTCAAAGACTGGATTTTTTTTTCTGTGCTATAATTAGAGTGACAGCCATTTGCTGGAAGTTTAAACATGAATTTGTTTAAATGAAGTCGCACAAGTCATGACAGGGCAATGCAGTGAGAGGTTGGCAGAGTTATAACGAAGCAATCACTTTGAATTAAGATGTAGACATCAGCTGCAGCGTTCTCCTTTTATACTGCATGATAATGTCATCATTTTTGTCTTCACCTTGAAATATTCCTGTGACTTAAAAGTTCTCCCGGCACTCCTCTCTGAGGTATCAGAGGAGTTTAAACACAAATCGCTTTCATCTAATCTCATCAAAATTATTTTTCACAGGGACAACCCTCAGCGCTGACAGTCAACCTCAGCCTCAGTTTTCCTCATGTTATTTCAGCTGGGAGCCTTAAATTTCACCTGAAACACAGAAGTGGCAGCCCGAAACAGCTTTCTACTCCTGGTTGCACATCAAAGAGTGTCTGTGTGTGCTGCTTTCAAATGAGATTTAGAAGTTTAACTTTATTATGATAATCAATTTTCATTAATTGGGTTCTTCATGTATTACAAAAACAGAATGACTATAAATGTACATGGGAAGGGCTGTCAAACAATTACATTTTAGTGGTGATTCATCACTGAAGTCCTGGAGTTTAGTGTAGTTTTAATTTCATTTTTAAAACATGTATTTTTCATTTAAAGCAAATTCAAACATTCACATTGACCACATATAGTTAGGAATCATAAACGGTTAAGGAAACATATTTTCTGTGATTGACTTAGATCTGTCATGTTCATGGGTTAGTGAGGTCCAAAACAAACAGCTACACATAGAAGACAGCTTCAAATTGCTTATACCTTAAAAACAATGTCTAACACACTTCGTAATTGAGATATAGGCAGGAGTGCATGTACAAAATGACTCACCAATGTCTCAGAATGCATTTGCACCTTTCAGAAACAAATACATTCTCTCTAGAAACAGTTCTGTGGTATGCATTTACTTTCTAATTTGTTCTTTCTTAAAGCAACAGTTCTTTACTTCCTGTTTGGATTAAAACCTGCTTTGATTTACAAAATGGGTCACTCAGTTAACCTGACACGTTTTACAAATCCATCTGGAAAACCTCTCATACACAGCATTTGGGAAAGGGCAGAGCCTTTGAAAAAAAACTCAGAGGGTGATGGGATGAACATTCTGTCACATCTTTACGGGCCATTCAGAGGGACAAAACACATGGCATAGTCTCTACCAAGGCTTGCCACTACGGAGGAAGTTACTCTCTATAGAGAGCTGCATAACACGAACCATGGCGATTGTAGACATGTCAGTACACAACTTTTGTTGTTTTTGAAAAGAAAACAACTCAATGCTGTTCTTTGTTCTTCTTTTAGCGAAGAAATGTCTTCAAGTTCTGATAAAACTGGCGCTTTAGCAGCATCCATGCTTAGCTCTTCCACCATGATTGTATTGGCCTCTTGCTGCTGCTTGCATACGTCACGACTCCGCCGCGCCCAAAAGTACTGCCCCTCATCGCTGATTGGTCCTGTCACTTTCTAACCAGGCCCAAACGGTTCAGATGGGAGCTTTGTAAGATGGATTCGCCAGTGAGAAACACAGAAATGGGCGTATCCATCTGCTTTGCAAGGTTATCACTCAGTGGCTTCAAGCGTGGTACTGTGATGGATGCCTACTTTGCAACAACACTGTTAAATTTCCTCCCTGCTGGATATTCCACACTCAACTTTAAGTGATGTAATTAAAAAGTGGAAGCATTTAGGGGCGCGCAGATGGCCTAGTGGTCTAAGGTGCTACCCATGTACAGAGGTGGCCTGGGTTCGAATCCAGCCTGTGGTCCCTTGCTGCGAGTCTCTCCCCACTCTCGTCCCATTTCCAACTCTATCCACTGTCCTCCTCTTTCACAAATAAAGGCACTAAAAATCCCAAAAATACATCTTTAAAAAAAAAAAGTGGAAGCATTTAGGAACAACAGCACCTCAACAGTGAAGCAGATGACTACATAAAATCAATGACTGTTAAGGTGCATGGTGAGAAAAAGTCGCCAAAGCTCTGCTGATGCCTTAGCAGAAGACATCTGAACTTCCACTGGCAAAAATGACACAAAGGGAGCTTCATAGAACGGGTTTCCACGGCCGAGCAGGTGCATGCGAGCCTCATATCATAAAGTCCATTGCCAAGCGTTGGATGGAGTGGTGTTAAGCACATTGACACTGGACTGTGGAGCAGTGGAACCGTGTTCTGTTACACTTCTCTGTTTGGCAATCAGATGTGCAAGTCCAGGTTTGGAAGATGCCTGGAGAGCGTTACCTGCCTGACTGCCAGCTGTGAAGTCTGGTGGAGGAGGGATTAATGTATAGGGGCTGTGTTTCAGGGTTTGGTCTAGGCCCTTTAACCCCAGTGAAGGCCACTCTTAAAGCTTCAGCAAACCAAGATGTTTTAGGCAATGCTATGTTTCCAAATTTATGGCAACAGTTTTTGGAAAGACCTTTTTCTTCGAACATGACTGTGCTCCAGTGCACAAAGCAAGGACTTTAAAGATATAGGACATGGATGAGTCAGATCTCTGACCTCAACCCAATCGAGCATTTTTGGGATGCAACATCAGTGCCTTGCTTCATAAATGCTCTGTAGAAGGAATGGGCACAACTTCCCAAGAAACGCTAAAAATCTTGTAGAAAGCCTTCCAAGAAGATTGTACGCTGTTACAGCTGCAAAAGAAGGCAAACTCCACATTTTAGTACATGTATTATTTGAATACAATATCATTACAGTCCTTGTTGGTGTGGTCAGGTGGTAGAATACTTTTTCCATGGTGTAATTTGCATGCACACACAGTCCAATACAGTAGGTGGCACCACTGAGGAAAGAGAAAATATCCCATGAGAAAAGAGAGAGCCCCACTACTGTAGAGCAAATCAATCATACAGAATTGCTTCAAACTCACATCCACAAAGGAAAGAAAGAAAGAGTGGCCTGGCACTCTGAGCTTCTCTCTCTCTCTGTTTGCATTGCAACTGTAAATCTTCTTGAATATCTAAGCTAAGAACCCTATATCTACCTGGGACTTCCTTAACTCCCTTCCCTCATATGTTCCTCTGGATCATTGGCATGGGCGGCCTGCTGCTGTGGACTCACTTGAATCCTATTCCACTACCATTATTATCAGTCTTTCTGTGACCATTGTTATAAATGATTTTGTGAGTCTTTGAGCTGCTGGACTTCAACTGCTTTAATTACTTCCTCATTTTAATCATATCTAGCATCATAGTTATAAATCCATCTTATTTATTGCAATTTTCTGTTCCTCTGCCTCCATCCCCTCTAGACCCCTACTAAACAGCTATCTACTCACTGGCAATGCAGTTTGTTGAAGGAAAATGGCCCATAATTTCTGACATTTTTCCAAAGATGGTATTTGGAATTTCTAGTATGGAATACTTGTAATAGAAATAAGGCTCATATGTTCATGCTGTCTTTGAATTTTCTTGCAAAGGACTGTTGGCACAGTTCAGATGATAACAGATTATCCTTTTACTGCTTCCTGATTTGTCATTCAATTGCTGCCTAGTGTTCCCTGTAATCACTGTAATCTGTCAGAAAAGTTAATCCTTTCCTATCAAATCACTAAAGGAGCATCAATGTCAGCATCTGGAGATCATGCGTAACGTTCATTTTCCCTGACATGTCTTTATTGCGCGTCACCGCACATGTAGCCTTTGTGTTTGCTCTCCTCAGCCTGCACTCCAGCGACTCTCTGCTGGTCTTTGCCAGTGGCTCCATCGCTCTGTGTCACTACAATTTTTAGACATAAAGGTTAACAGTGCTCAAGTTTGCATCCAAAAAAGATAAATCCAGAGATCTGCAGCTGCTCTTCTGTCAAGAATTTGTACTCACATTTTTTTTATTTGTACCACAACACGACTTTATATATATATATATATATATATATATATATATCTTCACTTTCTCAGGCTGTAGCTTAACCTGGCATGCCGGATGGATTTGTTTCCACACATCCATCTAGAAAACCACTCACAGACAGTGTTTGGGAAAGGGCAGAGCCTTTGAATAAAAACTCGGAGGATGATTGGATAAACGTTCTGTCTGTCACATCTTTACAGGCCAATCAGAGCAAGAAGAATGCTAGCTAGCTAGCTGACAGGAAGTCGAGCTTACTTGGCGAGCCGTTAGGTTGATCCAAAGTTCAGATGAGACCGTTATGTCAGTATGGAAGTCACCACGGATTGGCTTCAAGAGCAGTTTGAGTCTGCCTATTTTAAGTTGTTGGCTGACGTCACACAGGGTTTGTCCAATTCTTTCTACAGTATATGGTCATTACACAACTTTTGTCATTTTTGAAAAGAAAACAACTCACTTCTTTTCTTTGTTCTTCTTTTAACCAAGAAATGTCACTTTAGCAGCATCCATGCTATGTCTTCCGATATAATTGTATTGGCCTCTTGTTGCTGCTTGCTTACATCACGACTCCGCTGAAGCCAAAAGTACTGCCCCTTGTCGCTGATTGATCCTGTCACCTTTGAACCAAGCCCAAACTGTTCAGACAGAGCTTTCAACCGGGCCCAAACGGTTGAGGGGAGCTTTGTAAGATGGATTCGCCAGTGAGAAACAGGGAAACGGGCGTATCCATCTGCTTTGCAAGGTTAGCTGTATTTGGCTCAAGGGGTGAACTTTCAAAGGGATGTCTGCATCAGGGACATTTCTTAGTGAAAACTGTAAGAGGGTGAATGTTGTTATAAAGTATCTGTGTGAAGTCAAAGGTGATAGATGGTATTTGGGAAGGGCAGAACCTTTAAAATAAAGCTTGGACTTGCCAAGGCTTTCAGAGCATTTCTTTGCTCTTCTTTCATAAAAAAATGTTGTCTAGTTCTTAAAAATTTAAACTATAGCTGTATCTGCACTTGTCTCTTCACTGACCACCATTTTTTGCAGGCTTTTAGTCACTTCAGCTATTTCAAACCTGTAGCTACTGCTGCTGTTTGTCTGGAGCTATCAATATGTCACCCAAGGAAGTATCAATGCAACACAATGAGGCTGTAATTTAACTGGTAAAAAAAGAAATAAGATAGAAGGCAAGAGGGATCAAATCAGCATTTTGCAACAAGGAGTCTAGTGAGAGAGGCCACCAAGACACCTATGACTACTCTAAAGGAGTTGGAAGCTTCTGCAGCTGAGATGGGAGAGACTCTGCATACAACAATTGTTGGCTGGGTTCTTGGGAGAGTGGCGAAGCGCAATCCACTGTTGAAGAAAACTCAGATTGAATCTGGACTAGAGTCAACCACAAGGCATGCAGGAGAAGAAAGTTCTTTGGTATGATGAGACCAAAGTGCTGTTTTTTGGCGTTAAGACAAGACGCTATGTTTGGTAGACTCCAAACACAGATGCTAGATGACAAAAGCAGGAGTTTAATCAAACAAATGATCATTTAGTTAGTTGAACATTACAGCGTCAGCTTTTACCTTAAATAGCTCTTCAGAATTTCTCTAGTTTTATACAACCATCAACTCAAGTAATGTTCTGAAATCAAGCCAAATTTCTTTTTTAGAGTCTCAGATAATAAGTTGCTGTCTGGCTCTTAGATGGACCTTACAGCAGCCCCCTCCTCCTCCTCCTCCTCCTCCTTCCGTCATGGAGCTTCTCTTCCACAGTCATCTCTCGCACGTCAGAGCTCCACTGATCTGAAGCTGTGAAAAGCAGTTATTGCTCTTCCATTTCCTGTGCGTCACTGGGGATTCTCTCAGTCTCTAATAACAAAATACACGAGCAGATCCAGGCCCTCAGAGAGCCCAGAGAACAGTGAGCATTAAGGTTATGCTAATTGCTTTAAGCCAAGCCTTCCATTCAAATTGAATTAATCTTGATCTGCCGTGTCTCTCTGTTGTTCACAACTTCTGTTTTTATTCAGCACTTTTACATTATTATTGTTTGATCAGTTTCATTTGAAAAGAACAATGAATGTTTATGCATCTGTGTTCATGTGCAACACATTGTTTAAGCTTTTTTTAACAGTAAAGGTCAGCTGAATGTTTATAGTTAGCCCACATTTGTCCTATTGCAGTTGTTGTGTTTTCTGGGTCTGTGGTGTGTTGCTGTCTGCAGGGGATTGGCACACTGGCCCCACACAGTCATGTTTACTACGACTCTCCTGCCACCCTTGTCTTCTCCTGAAAGCCTGATCCAAACAGATGTACCATGCTAAAGCGGTTAGACAGACACAGTTGGAGCCTGCAGACAGATTTCTTTTTTGTATTCAAGACCTTTGTTTCAACTTGAATGCCCCAAAGTACAAAAGATAAAATCTAGGTTTAGTGAGGAGGTTGTTTTCACCTAAGTAATCACATTTTATACCCTTTAAATGATATAAAAAGGCAATTCCTTGAAGTAAACAGGGCTAAGCCATTATATTTTGGACTGCATATCAATTGTGAAAAGAGACTAAACGTAAACTACATGGACAAAAGTATCTAATTTCATTATTTCAATCAGACCTGTTGTCACAGGGGTATTAAATCAAGCACCTAGCCACATGGTCTCCATTTGCAAATTGCAATTTGATACAACCTTTGCAATAAGACGGATAATAAGACTGGATATTCCACAGTCACTGTAATTAATAATATTAGAAAGTGGAAGCATTTAGGAACAACAGCAACTCAGCCAATCACAGAGCAGGGTCAACGACTGCTAAGGCCCATAGTGCATAAAAGTCACCAATGCTATACTGTTTCTTTAGCTGAAGAGTTCTGAACTTCCACTGGCATAAATGTAAGCATTACACAGGAAAGGCAACCTTCCTGACTGCATTGTGCCAACTGTGAAGTTTGGTGGAGGAGGGATAATGATTTTAAAAATAGTCTTGCGACTCAAGATTCGTGGCTGAATTGGATGTAAATTGCACAGTGTATATCCGGCTTTAATATTTCAGCAAACCAAGACATTTTGGACAATTCTATGCTTCCAAATTTGTGGCAACAGTTTTGGGAAGGCCCTATTCTATTCCAACATGACTGTGCTCCAGTGCACAAAGCCAGGAGTATTAAGATATGGTTTGATGAGTTTGGTATGGAAGTCCACACAAATGCCTGACCTTGACCCCATCGAGCAGCTTTGGCATGAATTGGAACAGAGCCAGGCCTACTGGTCCAACAGCGCATGACCTCATAAATGCTCTACATGAATGGGCACAAATTCCCACATAAACACTCCAGAATCTTGTGGAAAGTCCTCCAAGAAGAGTGGAGGCTGTTATAGCTGGGCCAACTCCATATTAAAGTACATGTGATGGAATACAATTTCAGTGCAGACACTGTTGGTGTAATGGTCGGGTTTCTATAAAAGACTTTTCCTTCACAGGTGTTTGTTGAAACTACAATTCTGAGAAATCCTGAGAGTTTAATATACCATCTATTTCATGTACAGCAAAACAACCATAGCCTCAATACATGCATGAATTCTGGAATGAGTTGATAACACAGTACTGTGGATGACATAGCATCTGTATATCAACCTGTCTGCTGGTACAACAGCCTGAAGAAACACCTGAATGTTTTTAAACACAGCACTGCAGTATTCTGAAATCTCTGGGACCATGGCTGCTGAGGTCAACCCACCATACTTTTAAGAAGCTGCTTCTTAGGGTCAAGTGAATGCTATGCAAGAATTTCAGAAATTCAGATGGCAATCAGGACCAAATCAACATGATTTTCCCCATAGCCTCAGCTTCCATCTCCATTCCTGATCAGCACCAATCATATCCAAGCATGGAGTAGCACAGCAATCAGCCACTGACCCAACCCTGCTGCTTAGGAACGTCTATTACAACCAAAGCTTTCAATTGTATGTACTTTTAATTTGGTAGCAGATTTGTGTGTTGTCCAAATAGCATCAGCTTTTATTTTTAGACAACTTCAAATGAATGTTTCTGCATGTCATGAATTACATTTACATAAAACTGAAACGTCTGAAACCTTCCCCAACCTCCACGTCGCCTCTGCGAGTGGGAAGACAAATATACCCAACCTCTGCATTGCCAGAGGTGCTCCTGGGGTTGAGCTTAATGTATAAAGATGGGGGATGTGGAGAGCATGTAGGAAGAGACGTTCCTGAGTTGCACTGGGCACATAAATAAGGGAGCAGCACAAAGCTATCCCCCAGGACTGCTGTCAGTTGGCATCTTAACACGCTGGATACTAATGAGAAACAATGCTGCATCACGCACCTTATGCAACATGCAACACCCAGATGGATTAGGTCTGTTTCTACAAGCTTACAGTAATATGAAGGTCTGTAGCATGATGTTGGCAGCAGACTTTTGACATACACCTGACATGCAATCTGTTCGTTCTATAAATACGCCATTTCATATGCAAAGAAGCTATCGCAGAGATCACACATAGCTTTTTACACACTTCTACGTTCTCTGTCAAATATAAACACACATTGTACATCTGATCCTAAACACACATAAATCTACACTTCATACACCTTCAGAGCTTAACTGAAGAAAGGAGGTGGCTTTTTTTGTCATTTTAGAAAGTTTTCAGATCAATACACTCCAGGGTAATCAGCTACAAAGGCTTATTTAAGCACAAAGTCCCCAAACAGGGAGAAACATCTACCTTAGCACAGTCCACATCAGGTAACCAAATTTGCTTATGAGCACCTCTAAAGCTCACTAATTAACACATTCCACCTAGCACCAAGGAAGGAGTTTATTCTGATAAATCATCTCTGAGATTTTCACAGCTTTCTACAAGAATAAATACTCTGAAGCTGTTGGAAAAATATCAGAAACTGGCATTAAATATGATTTTGTGTTCTTCAAACTTTCAAACTTTTGCCTGAATACTGTTTACTGGCATGCAGTACAACTAAAACATACCCGCAATTACCTCAAACGCATGCCAAGCTGGTGCTGAGAAGAGCAAAGTTATTGGAAATAAAAATGGTTAGAACTTTGCATTTCCAATGCTCCACAGTCCAGTATTAGTCTGCTTCAAACTCCTACATCTCCATCTGATGTGGTGATGGGAGCTGCTCGGCCATGGAAACCCATTTAGTGAAGCTCCCACTGCACAGTTTCATGCTTACGTTAATAGTAGAGGAAGTTCAGAACACTTCAGCTATGGGATCAGCAGAGGGTTGGTGACTTTAACGCACCATGCGCCGTAGCAGCTTTATGATCCTCTGCCTTGTGGCTGAGTTACTGTTGTTCCTAAACACTTCCACTTTCTAATAATATTGCTTACAGTTGATGGTGGAATATCCAGCAGAGATGACATTTCTCAAACTGTCTCATTGAAAAGGTGGCATCCATCACAGTACCATGTTTGAAGTCTCTAAGTTCCTCAGAACAACCCATTGTGTATCACAAATGTTTGCAAATAGAGACTGCATGGCTAGGAGCTTGATTTTTTACACCTGTGGCAATGGGTCTGATTGAAACACCTGAATTCAATAATTGACAGGTGTGGCCAAATACTTTTGTCCATACAGTGCATGCCATATTTTTGTCTGTTACCATTTTGGTAGAATTTTGGGAACCATTATCCCCAGACATCTTTCAGAAATCCAAGACTCATTCTTATTTTTACTCCATTTGGGTTGTGGAGTTTAGAGACTAACACCAAACTAGCTGGGATACTGTGACACAAAGTAGCTTTTGTAAATTGAAAGAAGAAACTGTTTTGCATCCTGAACCATCAACATGCAGCATGGGCTCACAGCACTGAAGCTCCCAGTACAGAAGAGACACACTGGTACACTTAGTGTCACATTAACATAATTAAACTGTGGAGTCAGTACGCTCAAAAACTGTTCTGTTTGCAATCAAAATATCACACTCATTATATGCCTGATGGGTCTTATAACATTACTGCAGTAGATTTAGATAAATGTTTTAAATGCAAGGCAAATTCACTCATAGGAATAGCAGGCTTATTATTTTTGTCACATTATAGAGACACTGGTAACAACTTCATCTAGATGTTTTCTCTTAAAAAGTGAAGGCAGAGCAACATGGTGGAATTCATTGCCATCAATTTGCCCTGCACATTCATTATTATCACACACAGACACTAAAACTGATCATGTAAGCACGCATAATACAGCATGATGTTTTTTTCAACAGGAACTTAAAGACATTTTTAATTGTAAACAAATTGATGGTGAAAAGAGTTGACTGTTTTCAGCTGAAATTGTTTTCATGTATACATGGCCATAGTTGCTGGAAATATTGCTGACGTTATAGTTTGGTTGTAGTTGTGGTCGCCTTTAAATCCTGTGGACCCAAACAGACAGCATTGTGCTGTAGCCAGAGGAAGACATATGGGCGGTCTAACTTTAAATTAAAAGTTTCTGCATTAGCAGTTTCATCACGAAAAATCTCCACACCTTGTAGGTAGTTTGCGATCACATGATCCTGAATGTCCGTTGGGAGTTAGGGAGTGGGGGGCAGCCATTAGAAATGACTGGGAAAGGAGGAAAGTTTGTACTTTTCTTGATACATTGAGTACACCCCTACACTTTACAATAAAGGGAAGATTAACAGATTTATCTGGTGTGGAGGTGATCAATATCACAAACCACTCTGTCCTGCAGACGTTGAGTGTCTAGCATTGTCTAACCACATAAAGGGAGACAAGTCTTGAGGAGTGTTGTACCAAGCTAAGAGGCTAGCTGAGCCCTTTCGACATATAAAAAATCCTCATTTTGTCGCAGGCATGCTTTCAATTAAAACAGTGATATACTAGCAATTGCATAAACCCATTAAAGAGTAGGCCTGTTCTACAAAACTGCTCTTTAAATGTGAGCTACTGTAGCTAACACTTGTTTGAGTGCCAGTTTTCTTTCCCCCATGCTTTGTCATTATTTTATCCACATTTTCAAAAGCAAGGTTGGAAATGAACTTTTTTGCCTACCTGCCACTTTGGCTGATGGATTAAAAAATCTACCAGCCACTCACATTGATTCCCAGCCTCTTTATTTCAACAAGCAGCATAATGAGATGAGGTATAATATGAAAATCAAGAATTATAGGGATTAGTATTTAGTATCATAGTATAGTATAGATCTTGTTTCTTGATGAAGCTCTTTAAATGAAGAGGAAGATGATCCAAGCTGTCGCTCATTTTAAACTGCATTTTTGGCCAGTTGTCCTTAAACTCATCTGTGAAAATGTTTGCTAAGTGACAAATGGAGGCATTGTTTACTCACGCAGCATCTTTAGAATTAGAAATTTTGTACACAATTCCTACAATCTCGTGCTGGCTAAACTATCTTGGACTAAGATGAGTGAAACACGGTTTAAAGCACCTTTAACAGGGCGCCCAGTTGCAGCACTGTACTCATTTGACACTAAGTCAAACCATTCCAATACACAGCCCACTGTTAACATTTAAGTGAAGCTCTGGCACAGGGAGGAGGGGTTCTTGGGTCAGTTTGTAAAACATCAGGACTCAGTTTATGTCATTTACTAGGGGTGTAAGGGTACAGAAAAATTTCGGTTCGGCACGTACCTCTGTTTTGAAGTCACGGTTCGGTACATTTTCGGTACGGTAATTGAAGCAAATAAATGATTTCTTTAAATTATATTGTATAAAAATAAATGGGCTGAACAAATTATATTAAAATTATTAATAATGCAGCAACCTCCTTCCAAAGGTTCTTCAATGATTAAAAATATTAATAAATAAACACATTTTTTAATTACTAGGTTTTTTGAATTGATATATTGACATATTTGTACCCATTCTTTAAACACTAAAATGTCCCAGCTGACTTGAACACATCATCATACAACTGTGTGTTAGCTTGTTAAGTATGCAAATTAGCGTCTTTCCTGCCGATTTCAACACGGACTTCAGCACTGGATTAATTTTTTAACCAGTGGGGCCTACTACAAAGTTTGGGAGAACTTTTCACAGCCCATCTTGGTGGATAAAGAGGTGTGAAATCTGAGGGTAACTTTACCTATGAAGCAGCTGCAGACATCGATCTTAAAGAATAGGGCATTTATAACTGGCCGGTGAGACTTTTAATTGTTCCTCCTCGTTACAGTGACGTTCTTGTTTGAGTGGAACCTTTTCAAATGCTTTGATTGGTCCGCTGGACGATATGCTGTCAGCAACACAGCTGCTGAATAATGTCAGTGCTACTGTTGTACTGTTGTTGTCTTTGTCAACTGTTGTATTTTACTGGGAAACAAAGTGTTCCTAAACAGGACACTTTTATCTGGGAATATTCAGGCTGTTGCTGGCGTTTGCTGGGATTGTGTGGTTGCCAGGACAGTGTGACAGTGAGTTGTTCTCTGGTTTTCTGTCTTTCTATGTGAGCTTCGTTCCACATGTATTCGTTCAGTACTCATCTATACCGTACCGAGAGGCCCGTACTGAATCGGTACGGTATGAATCCATGTACCTTTACAACCCTACCTTTTACTGTCACAAAATTATTTTGCTACATTTATTTTTACCTGCCCGAATAGCTGGTAGGTTGAGCAAATTCACCAGACACTTCAACTGGCGGCTGGTGCTAATTTCCCACCCTGGTACCGAAGAAGAGCCATTTAGGAGACAAACAACAAGCTGTACTGAGCTGAGCCAAATGATCTGGATTTTTCGAAAGAGACGGATTTCCTGTCACAACAAACGAGGCTGGAGGTTGGTAAGATGGACATAAGCTGAGGAAACACAGTTTAAAGTTTAATGTGCTTAACCATGGCAAACTTTACTGAACCAAAGTGGATCACTTAATGGAAACAGACCATACATGAGTGCTGCGTGAAACCGCTCCTCCAGGCTTCAAACAGAGGCCCACTGCTGATTCTGTGTGAGTTTTTAAACTCTTTATTCTTACTTGAATATTTTACTACTTTCGGGACAGAAAAGTAGCTATGTAGTAATAACTAATCTGAAAAAAAAACTATAAAAATCATAGTCTGATCCAGACCAGATTCTGTCATTTTGCAGTGAAGTACAATACTATTTGTCATTTTCTCACCATTATTTTTTATTTTTGACGTTTGAGGTATGGTCAGTCATGCACCAAACTAAACCCATTATTCCTTCATCTAATGTGAATGTGCCAAACACGATCACCTGTGTTGCAAAATTGTCAAGACAAAAGCAAATCAATGCATCAGATTTTCCTTTTACTTTACAGGCAGTCAATAACCACAGCACAGCGTTTTTTTCTGATAATGACTCTGGCAAACAGTAATGATGCAGATTTGATCAACTTTCTCATCAGTTCACTTCCAGTGTTTCAGACAGGCAAATATTGGATGCCAGTTTGTGATTGATCACTCACCATAAAACAGCCAGTGTTTCTGGTTTGTTGAGACTGCTCATTGATCATTCTGCTGTGTTGTGACTTGCTGTCCAGATGCTCTATGCTGGGACTGGGCACAGTCCATTGACACTGCTGATGCTGCATGGAGGAGCTCTGAGGATACTGCCAGTGCTGCTTTCTGGCCCTACAGCCATGGCAGATGATTGTGCTCGCTCTGTAATTTCCTCAATTTACAGACTGTCAGAGGGTCCTCCACTCACCATTTGCTCTTCTAGGACTTTTAGAGACCCATTGTTCCAAGATAAATGTTTCCACAAAGTACCAGTCATGGCCTGTTGAAGTTTACTGGACACACTGTTTACCTTATATTTCCTGGCTATTTCAAAGCCTCTGGCAATGCAACTTGAGAACCAAGATGTCGAGTCTCATTAAGCATCCACAAAAGCTGAGTGGGTCTTAATGTTCATGACTATTAGAAACCTGATGAAAAAGCTGCTCCTTTGCTGTTTAGACCATTTCTCATAGTTGTGTATCCACTGATGATTGCTTTTTTATTAATATCTCCCTGGCTACACTCAAATTTCTCTCTCAGTTTAAGGGGTGGATCATTTGGCAAAGCATACTTGAAGACTAATTATATCACAGCAGCAGTGAAGGCTCTCCCATTTCAAAGGATCATTCAACCTAGCACACAAGTGCTTCATCCTTCTCCGAACCATCAATGGTTACTTCCTGAGCATCCTCCATGGCCATGACCAATCACAGGAAACATTGCATGTGCATTTATTATATTAAACCCTCTACAGACTGTCTGAATCAGGAGGAAAAGAAGCCTGGCCATCTGCCATTGCACAGTCAGTCACAAAATATTTTTTGATTTATTATTGTATCTCAGTCTAAAATATATCATTGCAAACATATAAATGTGTTAAAAGTCCTTAAATGAAATAAAATGTCAATTATAAGGGATAAAAATGCTTAAAGAAATAAATGAATAAGATAAATATGTTCAGGAAAAGAAAAATAAACATGATAAAGTGACCTTAAGAATGCCCCTGTGGAAGATCAACATGATAAAGTGCCTTCAAGGATGCTCCTGTTGTAGATAAACATGATAAAGTGACCTTGCAGATGCCCCTAAGGTATGTAAACATGAAAAAATGGCCTTAAAGATGTCCCTGTGGTAGATTTTCATGATGATGTGACCTTAAGGATTCCCCTACAGTATATATGCATGATAAAGCACCATCAAGGACACCCCTGTGGTATTTAAAAATGATAAAGTGCCCTCTTAGATGCTCCTGTGGTAAATAAACATGATAAAGTGCACTCAAGGATGCCCCAGTGGTGGATAAACATGATAAAGTGACCTTTGAGGATGCCTCAGTGGTAAATAAACATGATAAAGTGACCTTTAAGGATGCCTCTGTGGTAACTTAAATTGATTGGACATGATTTGGAAAGGCACATACCTCTCTATAGAAGGCCTCACAGCTTACAGTATATTTCTGAAATTACATAGAATCACTCACTAACTTTTAAGTGTATTACCAATTGTAAGTATTTGTTTGGGAAGATGTTAACTAAAGTCTTTCTTTAGTGTGCCCTAAATCATCTTGACCAACAGGAACCACCCTGTAGGGGATACATGTTCTAAAATCAAATCAAGATAGAAAACAGTCAATCTTGGGTGCTGGAAGAGCAGACCGACATAAGCAGGCTATTGTCCTTGATGTACTGGTTACAGGTTTTTATCCTGAACCTGGCACTATTTCAGTTGACACAAGAAACATCAGTTTTCATCCCAGAGTGACTACAGGTACTTTTACTAATATAATATAATTATTGCATGATAGACATAAACCCATTTACATGATAAGAAGGCTGTTTTGGATTTAGGTTTGAAAATGCATGAATGTTATGTCAAACAAAAGCTTTCTTAATGTGAGTTTTAAAAGTAACTTGGCCTCTAGACACATTTAAGTATGTTCACATGCAAGCACAAGCAGTTTTTAACCAAGAAGAGTAACAGAAAAATGTTTCTTGACCTAATGTGTCCTAATTGTGACACCCACGTGATAACAAATAAGCGTTTGGGAAGTCGAGTCTCTTCTGTGCAGACTCCTCCTGCGCGTTGCCACAGGCTCTGTGTCTGGATCTGACAGGGAGGTCCTAAGTTTATGTGGCGTGGCACCGGGGTAGACACACACCATTACTCTGAAGCCCCAGGTTCACGCATGAACATCACACACCGCCCTCATCCTGCCTCCCTCACTGATGGCCTCCTGGCTCGCCAAAGAGAGGGGCTGCCCTGCTTTCTGAGCCTCATTGACTCCGGAGGGTCTCCATCAATTAAATCTGATAGGCTTTCAACTCGGCTGAACTCAACACAGCAGCTACTTGGGAAATAAAAAGGGTCAGTCCAACCTCAGACACTTAAGGCTTCTTTTCATGAATGCAGAGCAACATGTCATTGGCTATAAGCACATGCAGGAGCAGGGCCTATGTTTGATCTTAGATAAATCACTACTTTTAATACAAAATGAGCTATTTCCACAACTGCAAACAATATAAAATGGTATTCAAATTGCCTAAAAGCTGTTTTAAGAGATGAGCAATGCTGCCTGGAGCAAAACCAGTCAGTATGCAGCTCACAGATTCATGTGGGATCAAAGTGAATGTACAGATCATGTTTGTTCCTTCAGACACTCCACTTTCTGCTGTATCTCAGCGTGCATTTGGAGAGCAGAATAAATCTGGCATGGGTTGTGTTAACTGATGCCATTACCTCCTCTCTCTCTGTTAATTATTCCATACACACATAGTCTAATTACCACTAATTTACATACAAAGTTCATGTACATCAGTGATAATAAGGCTATTATAAATTTACGCCCCACTGACACGCCACATTTTCTCAAAAACACTATTAGAAAGTAATTGTTAGGTAGGTCATTAGTTATAGTCTGTTTAATTAATTTTGCGTTTAATGGTTAATTGAGAGCTGCCAGATTACTCCCTGAGAAACTGCATTACGCAATCTAGTCGTTTGATGTTGTTTGAATTTAAGGGGTTAATTATGTGCATGCCTTGTCTTTTTGTGCTGTAATATTTACAAAATGAACAATTACATATCATCTATTTTTTTCATATACACTATATAGAAAAAAGTACTTGTGTAAAAAAATCAACCACCTCACCATGCAGTCTACATTTGCAAATATTTATGATTATAATATGGGTCGGTCTGAAGAGCTCAGTGACATCAAGCATGGTACTGTGATGGATGTCACCTATGCAATGAGACGGTCTGTAAAATTTCATCCCTGTGATCTACTAATGGTATGAAAAAGTGGAAGCATTTAGGAACAACAGCAACTCAACGATGAATGGAAAGACCACTTTAAAATCACGGAGTGGGGACAACTGCTTATGTGCATGGTGTGTAACAGTTGCCAATGCTCTGCTGACTCCATAGCTGAACTTCCACTGAAATTAATGAAACCAAAAAAAACTGTGCAGCCGGAGCTTCATGGAATGGGTTTCTATGGCCGACAAAGCTGCATGCAAGCCTCACATCAGTGAGGCTTTACACCACTTACATGAGTGGTGTAAAGCGCACTGACACTAGACTGTGGAGCAGTAGACACGTGTTCTGGGGAGTGTCAAATCACACTTCTCTGTTTGGCAGTCAGATCGGTAAATCTGGGTTCAGCAGATGTCGGGAGAACGTTACCTGCCTGACTGCATTGTGCCAACTGTGAATTTTGGTGCAGGAGGGATAATTGTATGGGGCTGTTTTTCAGAATTTGGGCTAGGCCCCTTATCTCCAGTGAAGGCCAATCTTAATGCTTCAGCATACCAAGACATTTTGGACAATGCTATGCTTTCAAATTTGAGTAACAGCTTGGGGAAGGCCCTTTTCATTCCAACATAACTGTGCTCCAGTGCCCAAAGCAAGCAGTACAAATATGTTTGGTGTTGAAGAACTTGACTGGCCTCCACACAGCCCTGACTTCAACCCCATGAACCACCTTTGATTTCAACTGGAACAGACCCAGGCCTTCTGGTCCAACATCAGTGCTTGGCCTCATAAATGCTCCACAGAATGAATGGGCACAAATTCCCACAGAAACACTCCAAAGTCTCATGAAAGCCCTCCAAGAAGAGTGGAGGCTGTTGTAGCTGTAAAACAGGGACAGACTCCATCATGTATTTGAAGACAATGTCATTACAGTCCCTGTTGGTGTAATGGTCAGGTGGACGAATGCATTTGTCTATATAGTGTATGTAGAAACATGGAAGTGGGCACATTAGGAGAAAACTTAAGAACACTGTGATGGTGGGTTGATGAGACATAATGACAAAAAGGCAAAAACCCAGTTATGTGGAAGGAGAGGAGAAGAAATATGAAGATCAACACAAAATCAGAAAACAAAAACATTTGAAGTCCAAGTGGGAAAAAATCCATCCATCATTTTTCTTCCACTCATGAGGAGCTGGGTCACAGAGGCAGCAGGCTAAGCAAGTCAGCCCCGACGCCCCTCTCCCCAGTGACATTTTCCCACTCCTTCTGGCTGGTCGTGGGGTATCCTTAGACCAGACAGGATATATAATCCCTCCAATGATTTCTGGGACATCTGCCTCTGCACTGCCTCTTTTAGTCATGTGTATACTCCATCTCAACTCCCCATTGCATTTTTGCCAAAGTGTCAAAAGGACGCAAGGGGTGAGTGGTAGAAATGATGTGGAGTTTCCACAGAGACAAGCTGCAAAATGTTCCTGAGAAAATGTCCTGTTTACTACATTTACACCAATATTTACTACCAACGTTGAAGCTACCTTATAAGGAAAGCTTTAAAGATTAACTTTCCATGAGAGCCTGTTATAAATATTTATGCATTTAGCAGAAGATTGTGAACTTGGAGCTGTGAGACGACAAAAAAACAAGCAGGAAGGTGGAAAGTGTTGAAAGGCAGACTCACACTTTCCTCTTTGTCTTTTAATCACATTTGTTGAGAGAATGAAAAATATAGCACAACACCCACCTTATTCATTTCAGGATGCATGGATTTCTAACAAACAACTTGTGAAAAAGCTTATAAATTTAAACAAGTAGGTATGGTGAGAAAGTGAATCATAATATGGTAAATGAATATGATTATTGTTGAGCAGAATGATGGGCTCAGTCTCACATTGTTGGAATTTATGATGCCAATGTTTCTCTGAATTGAAAAAGCTTCACTCATCAAATGAGGAAAAAAAGTATCAGCTGGAAAAACACAATCAGACTGAGGTGGAAACAAAACATCTCAGGAATTTGCATATTAGGAAGCGGAAGATGCATTTCTCGTAGCTCTGAGATTAACACGGAATCAGTCTTAGAACTCTTCGCCAAGCAATGTCTGATATAGATGAATTACCTCAGGGACCTGGATTTCTCTGTGATTCTGGCAAAGTCAGAGGTTAGGGTGAACTGTTTGCCAGCATTTACTGGTTTTTGGCCAGTCTCAGAGGCGGATGTCCAGCAGATAAGAATATTAACCGCTAAAATGTCCAGCTGAAAATATGCCAAATACCAAATAAAAGCAAATAGTGAATCATTACATATTATTTATTGAGTTATCTAGAAGATATGTGGCAAGATTACTTTAATATAAACTCAAGGTAATCTAAACTAGTAGTTCTATGGCCTACTTCCTGTGCAGTGCTGGGGTTGTTTATCAACGTAGGCAGCAAGGTCCTAATTTAGGCAGTGTATTTATGTAATCAACGTGGATGACGTCAAGCAAAGCCTATCTCTGATTAGAGCTACTGAAAACTTTGGGAAATCAAGTGGTATGGAAGGATTTTGGATTAGTCATCGCTTCAGGTATAAAGAAGGAGAAACAAAGAGAAATGAAGACAGCTGATTGGCATAAACACCAGTGCAGCGGCTGGGACAAAGACCATCAGTAGGGCCAGCACCTTCTCATCCCCCCGTAGCTGGGTGTTCATGCTCGAGGGCATCCTGGCAAATCAGCAGTGTGGGAAGATCTAACGATGAGAGGACTTTACTGATCTATCTACAGTGGACACTTTTTTTTTTTTTTTTTTCGGGACTACTCCAAATAAACCTCAGTGGTTGGATTTTACTGTTTTAGCAGAGGTTACAGTTGAGATCATCAGTCTTTGAGGACTAATATGGGACAATTGATGGTAAGACTCAGTTTTAATTTGTAATGCAGATTTTTAGATGTGTCAGGTTAACGGAGCACTGGTAATAGTTATTTATTGGTGTTTTCAGTGGAGGATGGTGTTTGGCTCTTGTAAGCTGCTGAGTTATGGTGGCAACTAATGGGCTAATTTAGAGCTAATGGTGCTAATGTGAGGCTAAATGCTGTTGTTGTTTACATGATAAACATTGGCGTATTTTGTGCAACTAACTGAAGGTGGGTAAGGAAAAGCTCACAATTTTCATTATGCTTGTTTAACCACCTTGAACAAAGACAACAAAGGAGTGTTTTCCCATAGTCATTTCCAAGGTGTGGTCATAATATGGGTCAAGCAGGCCGTAATAACAGGACAACAATTACTCTGATTTACCATTAGGCTCAGTTTCTACTGTCTCAGTCTTGGGTCAGGTTCAGAAATATAAATCTGTCCCAAGTCCTGTTTCAGTGCAGACATAAAGCAATACCACAGTGTTTCTGTTTTTGTATTTTTAATTGCTGTTAAATGCAGGTTGTATACCAAATTTGGCTATCTGAAGCAAATATCCAGTTGTTGTTTAAAATAGCCAGAATTCTTGAAGACTGAAGGCCTTTTTTCCCGGGGACAAAAAGTCTTGTGGAAACTCTGGGATGCACAACTTCCATGCAAGACTACCTTTTCCCTGTGTTGTTTTCATCTGTTGAAGGGCATATCCAGTGATGGCCATTTTGTTGGTGGTTACTGTTTGGCATTTTGTAAACAAATAGCAATAAAATGTCATTTAGTCAATGGTAGACTTGTAAGTAACCCGACAGGCCAGATAGACTGTCATATATCCATTGCATGGATATATTTCACATTCATCTGGGAAACCTTCACTATAAAGCATTTGGAAAGGGCAGGACTTTTCAAAAAGATTTTTGGAAGGTGATTGGGCAAATATTCTGTCAGTCATATTCACTGCAGGCCAATCAGAACAACAAGACAAAATGAGGCATGCGCAGCTGAAGTAGTAACCTGAGCTCGACCGACTGGTGCTGCCGTAGTTTATGAACAGTGGAGCTTGTTGGTGGATAAAACTCATGCCAAGGCTGGTCAAAAATATCTCCTCTGGGGCACAGATGGCCGAGTGGTTTAAGGCGTACTCAGACAGCCTGGGTTCGAATCTGGCCCATGTCCCTTTCCCATATGTCCCTCCTCCACTCTTTCATCCCTGTTTTCGATTCTATCCACTGTCCTTCTTTACCAATTAAAGCACACAAAAAAATATCCTCTGCCAAGAGAAACTTTCTGAGTGGCTCTATGCTCTTGTTCTAACATAAAATGTGGCCCAGATTTGATGAAACTGCTGCTATACTATAGTTACATCTGAGCTAGTTGCTACATTGGCGTTTGTGTTGTTATATCCAACAATGTAACCCTGCCTGAGATGCAAACTCTTTGCAAACTCTTTGCAAAACTTTGTCTGATGACAGACATGGAATCTGGCCAATCCATCTGCTTTGCAAGGTTAAATGTATGGCCACTTTAAAAAGCAACACTTTAAAGAAGGTACAGTTCCCAAGAAACTACAAAGTCAATGCAACCTCAGAATCCATAAGATCACAGTGACTTTTGGTTTGTGCCAAATTTGTCAAAAATCCCTCTGTGCATTCTTGAAATATTGTACTCATTAGATTTGAGGTCACAGTAATCTTGACCTTCTACCTGAACAATGCAGTTCACCCTTGAGTCAGAGTGGACATTTAAACAAAGTTAGAAGATTATTCCTCCAAGCATTCTTGAGATATCACAGTCACAAGAAAGGACCTTATATTTATACTAACTTACAGACAGAGAGGCAATGCAAAAACATCATGCCTGAGGCCCTGGCTATCATGGAGGTTTAATAATAAAAACTATGTATTTCTGATGGATTACAAGCTCTTTATACATCCTACCTAGCTGTATGACTTCAATAAATGAGTTAAGAATGGAAAGCCTCAGCCTTCTCTGAGCTTTTTTGCATAACAGTCATTTAAATGAAATGTACAGTATAACCAGTTTGTAGTTCAACAGTTGGTGCTCTGAGCAGACATGAGGAGTGATGGATTATTCATGTGTAACAAACATGGCATGTTAGCTCAGGGGCAATCATTTGGAAGAAATGTCATCCTGAATTGCAGTGTCTGCAGATGACACATGCATTCCCCTGGCAGCAGCAGACCACAACTGCATTTTCCTGCACATAGAGGAATCCCCCGTCGTTCTGAGCTTCATGTTGGAAAGAGCTCTGAGTGGTAATGCGCCAAAAATTAGTAAGGCAGGAGGCTGAACCAACAGCTTACAAACACCACTCCAAAGCCATTTCTGACGGCTACGTCTCAGATGAAGAAGCCCGGTTACCCCCTGGTGAGCTGAGGCAGGAGAAAAGAGAGCTAGCACAGGAGATCAAAGATGCATCGATCAGGTCTGCTGCACGTGGAGCCCTGTGGAACAGAGCCGGCTTCTGCTCCAACAGAGCTGAAGTCGAGGCCAAGGCTCCTTTGAGAACAAAAGAACCTCAGTGGGATCCAAATTCCTACATATGGTGTCACACCCCTTCTCCAAAGGATCACTGATTTTTTTTTTTTCACACTTCTTTTTTGTCTTATTTTGCCAGAATGTCATTGTGTTGTTTGCACATAAGCTCTAAAATAAAGGATGGTGTCTTTTCTTTTCAGCAAGGTAGCATGATTGGACTGCCTTATTTTTTCCAGCAACATGCAGTATGTTACAAACCCATCCTGAATACACTCTGGGCTCGTTTGGGTTCCGTTTTATGCTTACATGTATTGGATTGTGGATTTTTTTATCCTGTACTTAGGCTGACTACAGATTTTAGGTTGATTTTTAAGCCCATTTAAGGCTTGCCACAAAAAGCCTGAATACTATTCAAGAGAGTGTCAATATGATCATTTTACCGCCCCAGTTGCATTTTGCAAATAACACGCAACATGTTTGTAGAATAAATATAGGTTTCGGCCTAATCGTTTTGAGTCTGGCACATGGTTACTTATTTCTAATTTGTATGATGACAGACTTTTTCCACTTCTCTTCTCACTCCTGTGAGCGTTTTGTGTTTGCACACTGCCCTGTAGTCTCATTTTCACAGTGCTGTGAAAAAGTATTTGCCCCCTTTTTGGTGTGTTATTAAGTTGTATACTGGTCGCACTTAAATGTTTTAGATCATCCATCCATCAATTTTCTGTATCACTTATTCTGGGTCACATTTTCCAAATCTACCTACCCATATGTGAAAAAGTAATTGCAAGTACAGTAGCTTAACCAGAACTGAAAATGTGAAAGTCGCTGCTTTTACTTGGGATCATTAGATTTCAATGAGTCATTTTGTGTGTGCACTCCTACAGTGCCATTAAAAAGTATTTACCCCTTCCTGATTTTTTATTTTATTTTATTTTATTTTTTCATTCATTTATTGTGCACATCTGTCACCCTTAAATGTTTCATCCATCCATCCATCCATCCATCCATCTTCTTCCGCTTATCCGAGATCGGGTCGCGGGGGCAGCAGCCTAAGCAGGGAAGCCCAGACTTCCCTCTCCCCGGCCACTTCATCCAGCTCTTCCCAGGGGATCCCGAGGCGCTCCCAGGCCAGCCGAGCGACATAGTCTCTCCAGCGTGTCCTGGGTCTTCCCCGGGGCCTCCGGGACTTGCCCGGAACACCTCACCAGGGAGGCGTCCAGGAGGCACCTCATCTGGCTCCTCTCAACGTGGAGGAGCAGCGGCTCTACTCCGAGTCTCTCCCGGATGACCGAGCTTCTCAACCTATCTCTAAGGGAGAGCCCAGACACCCTGCGGAGGAAACTAATTTCAGCTGCCTGTATCCGTGATCTCGTTCTTTCGGTCACTACCCACCGCTCGTGACCATAGGTGAGGGTGGGAACATAGATTGACCGGTAAATTAAGAGCTTTGCCTTTCGACTCAGCTCTTTCTTCACCATGACAGACCGATGCAGAGACGGCATCGCTGCTGACGCTGCACCGATCCGCCTGTCAATCTCCCACTCCGTTCTTCCCTCACTCGTGAACAAGACCCCGAGATACTTGAACTCCTCCACTTGGGGCAGGATCTCATTCCCAACCTGGAGAGGGCATTCCACCCTTATCCGACTAAGGACCATGGTCTCAGATTTGGAGGTGCTGATTCTCATCCCAGCCGCTTCACACTCGGTTGCGAACCGTTCCAGTGAGAGCCGAAGGTCACGGCCTGATGAAGCCAACAGAACCACATCATCCGCAAAAAGCAGAGACCTAATCCTGGGGCCACCAAACCGGATGCCCTCAACACCCTGGCTGCGCCTAGAAATTCTGTCCATTAAAGTTATGAACAGAACCGGTGACAAAGGGCAGCCCTGGCGAAGTCCAACACGCACTGGGAACGAGTCCGACTTACTTCCGGCAATGCGGACCAAACTCTGGCACCGGTCGTACAGGGACCGAATTGCCCTTATCAGGGGCTCCGGCACCCCATACTCCCAGAGCACCCTCCACAGGATTCCCCGTGGGACACGGTCAAATGCCTTCTCCAGATCCACAAAACACATGTAGACTGGTTGGGCAAACTCCCATGCACCCTCTAGGACCCTACCAAGGGTGTAGAGTTGGTCCACTGTTCCACGGCCAGGACGAAAACCACATTGCTCCACCTGAATTTGAGGATCGACTATCCGACGGACCCTCCTCTCCAGGACCCCTGAATAGACCTTACCGGGGAGGCTGAGGAGTGTGATCCCTCTATAATTGGAACACACCCTCCGGTCCCCCTTCTTAAAGAGGGGAACCACCACCCCAGTCTGCCAGTCCAGGGGCACTGTCCCTGATGTCCACGCGATGTTGCAAAAGCGTGTCAGCCATGACAGCCCCACAACATCCAGAGCCTTGAGGAACTCAGGGCGGATCTCATCCACCCCCGGGGCCCTGCCACCGAGGAGCTTTCTGACCACCTCGGTGACCTCGGCCCCAGAGATAGAAGAGCCCACATCCGTGTCCCCAGACTCTGCTTCCTCCTCGGAAGGCGTGTCGATGGGATTGAGGAGGTCTTCGAAGTATTCCTTCCACTGACCCACAACGTCCTGAGTCGAGGTCAACAGCGCGCCATCTCCACCATACAAGGTGTTGACAACGCCCTGCTTCCCCCTCCTGAGATGCCAGATGGTGGTCCAGAATCTTCTTGAGGCCGTACAGAAGTCATTCTCCATGGCCTCTCCGAACTCCTCCCACGTCCGAGTTTTTGCCCTGGTAACCTCTGAAGCTGCAAGCCGCTTGGCCTGCCAGCTGCCTCTGGAGTCCCACAGGCCAAAAAGGCCCGATAAGACTCCTTCTTCAGCTTGACGGTGTCCCTCACCACCGGTGTCCACCAGCGGGTTCGGGGGTTGCCGCCACGACAGGCACCGACCATCTTACGGCCGCAGCTCCTATCAGCCACCTCGACAATAGAGGCGCGGAACATGGCCCACTCAGACTCAATGTCCCCCGCCTCCCCCGGAACGTGGTTGAAGCTCTGTCGGAGGTGAGAGTTACTCTCACCTTAAATGTTTCAGATCATCAATAAAATTTACATATCATAAAAAGATAACCAGAGTTGACACTAAATGCATTTTCCAAACCTACCTGGCCCTATGTGAAACAGTAATTGCCCCCTAGACCTAATAACTGGTTGTGCCTCACTTGGTGGCAACAACTGCAAGCATGCATTTGTAATAACTAGCTATGAGTCTTTTTATCCTTGTTTGAGCTATTTAAGGCCTTCAGCTACTTGTATGCCACTTTATGCTATTTTATTGCAATTTTCAGCTTTTTTTTTTTTTTTTTTTTTTTTTGCTTTTTCAGCCATCGATTGCAATTTTCAGCCACTTTTAGGCCAAAATCAGATATTTATATGCTATTTTCAGCTATTTTAAGGCTACTTTTAGCTATTTTTATCCTTTTTTTGAGCTATTTGTTGACATTTTCAGCTACTTCTATGCCATTTTATGCCATTTTATGCTATTTTCAGCTATTTTTGTGCTTTTGGCTATTTTCAGCAGTTCTTCCACAATTTAGCTCTCAGCATCCACGTGCAATTTCAGCTGAAACTGCAATTTTGATCTAATTCCAGACAATGATTAGGTCAATCCCACAACTTAATTTTTCTTTTTTAAGCCATTCAGAGGTGGATTTACTGGTGTGTTTCAGATCATTGTCCTGCTGCATAACCTTTGAGTGCTTGAGCTTGAAGTCACACACTAGCTGGGCATTCTCCTTCAGGATTTTCTGGAAGAGAACCGAATTCATGGTCCCATGTAGTTGTCCAGATCCTGAAGCAGCAACGTAGCCCCAGACCATCACATTAACACCACCGTGCTTGACTGTTGATATGATGTTCTTTTAATGTAGGCAGCCTTTCATACCTGCAATGTATTGTTGTATTTTTAAGATCATCATAAATTTGGTCCAATTTCACAAGAAAAAAAGCTTCTTTTATCTTGGATAATGAGATCAATTAATCAGATAAAACTGGAAAACATTCTTTATTGTTGAGGTAGAAAGAAAAATCAGTCTGGATCCCAAGAAAGCAAACAGATATTGCTCGCTGTCACTGGAAAACTGAAAAGATGTCTGCTTCAGGCTTTAGTGCATGCAGACTAAAAGATAGAGTCTATAACTTATAAAAACTGACAGTCACTCATGTTATGTGTAAATTATCTGAGTCTGTATCTTCTTCTGAATAAAATCACAGAAACTCTGAGCTGGAAAGTTTTACAGAAATGACCCCAAAGCGCTGTGAATCATTGGATTAGTGGAAGAAAATAATGGAGAACAGGCCCTTTGTGGGGATTTTTCTTCCTGCATTCTGTCGACTGTAATGTTTATCATACAATCTGTATCATATCTCCCTCATTCGATATGACTTCCTAATAGCACAGAGAGCCTTATCGTGTATCTGCTGATAAGACTGTTTTGTACTGTGCAGCCCCCTTCTGATGCTCCCTCTGATTTTGTTCAGTGATCTGTTTTTTTCTTTTTTGCTTTCTTTGATAGAGATTAAATTGAACACTGATGCAATGTGACACAAACAGCGGGATAAAATGGATGGATATGGTATCAAAAATAAAGTTCATGGAAAAATTTACATTTCCTCATTTTGGTCACTTCATATGAGTTTCCAATTATTCGATCAATTACATTTTATAGTTTGTTCTGTCTGGACCAAACTATACAGACGGAGTTCAGACTCCTTAAATGTCATTATATTCTTATTTTGAACTTGCAAAAGGTTTGACACAATGCAACGAATTTCTTAAGGCAAATTTTTGTTTTTCCATCTAATTAATCAGTATTTTTTTCCTGTTGTAATTCTGACTTACCTTGTCCCTGTCTTTCAGATCCTGCTCCCTGTTTCCAGCCTTTGTGCTTCCTGCTGGGATTCTGATCACCTGTATCATGTTAACTTTAACTGGGTTACTTAGAGAGAGAGAGAGAGAGAGAGAGAGAGGAAACCAGTCAAATCTCCTGAAAAGTACAGAAGCTGAGTGAGTCATTTTTTTCATGCACTCCTACATGGACAGTGCGGTGGAAAAGTATTTGGCCCCTTCCTGATTGCTTTTTTTTAGATTTAGAAATTTGACAAAGATTATCTGAGTACATACAAAACACAGTTTTTAAATGATGATTCTATCTATTAAGGGAAAAAAAAAGACATCCAAACCTACCTGGCCTGATATGGAAAAGTATCTGCCCCCCAAACCTAATAACTGGCTGTGTAATCATTGAAGGCAGTGAGTCTTTCACATTCTTTGAAGGAATTTTGGCCCATCATCTTTGCAGCTTTGTTTTAATTCAGCCACAGTTTTTAAAGTATGGATGGTCTGTTTCAGATCAAGCCACAGCATCTCAATTGGATCAAAGGCCAGACTTTGAGAAGACCACTCCAAAACCTTCATTTTGCCTTTAGAGCCGAATTCATGGTCCCATCAATTACCACAAGTGGTCCTGAAGCAGCAAAGCAGCAAAGCAGCCCCAGACTATCACACTATTACCACCATGTTTGACTGTTGGTACGATGTTATTTTCATGAAATGCTGAGTTAGTTTCATTTCAGATGTAATGGGATGCCTGACTGCTAAAAAATGTAACTTTTGTCTCATGAGTCCACGGAATATTTTTCCAAAGTCTTGGGGATCATCAAGATGTTTTTGACAAATGTGAGTCGAGTCTTTGTGTTCTTTTTGTCCCAGTCTCTTTCTTATATGTTGATCATGAACACTGACCTTAACTGAGTCAAGTGAGGCCTGCAGGTCTTTAGATGTTGTTCTGGTTTTCTTTGAGACGCTCTTGAAAGGATTTTGGTAGGCAGGCCACTTCTAGGAAGGTTTATCATTGTTCCAAGTTTTCTCGACTTGTGGATAATGGCACCCATTGTGGTTTATTGGAGTCCCCAAGCCTTAGAAATGGCTTTGTAAACCTTTCCAGACTGATATAATTTCTTTTTTAAGTTATACCTGGCCTAGATACATGTTAAAATATCAGATGTCACTGTTATGAACAAGAACACTATAAAAGATTTCTCACAAGCAGTATAGAGCATATAATGATTTTATTAAATACAGCCGAAAATTCCTCAGTAAGATATTAAAATTACCATTGAAGAATGGTAAGATTTTCATTATATGGCATGATGACAGTTGTATGCCACAAAAAAAGTATTTATATTCTCATCTTATATTAAACAAATGAAGTATATGGCTCACGCTTGATTATTTTTTATTACTACACCTATGTTGTTTTTGTAAGATAACCGACTTTTTGACTGATTTGACCAAATTTGTTAATACGATAAAGAATTTTTAGATATCTTACTTTGTCAAAAACACATCTTATTTAGATTTGTTTTTTATCTATATCTATAAAAATACAAATAGATAAATAAAATGAAAGAAAAGAGAAAAATACAGGGAGGATTCATTTAAATTTATGGTATTCTGCCTAGTATTAATCCATGTGAAATTATATAAGTGAGATATTTGCAAACATACATTTTTCATAATCCTAACGCAAATATGACTGGCCTGTTTGATCAGAAGCTTTGATTATAAGATCTGACCCTCTGAAAATGTATTCAGAAATGTCATCATTAAAGTGAGAACAGACAAATTAAAAGGGTCTAACAGAGGAAAAAACAAGGATGAATTATTTATGCTTCTTTACTTCCCTAACATGTCAAAAAAAAAATCCAGTTTGTTCTTTGGGGCCAATCACAGCAGGCAGCTCCACAGGCCCGCAGGTCTTATTGGGTCATATTCCCCCTCTCTCCTCCAATCAAGCTCTTTGTTTCTGAAGGCGAGTCAGACCTCGGAGGGTATGAAAAGTAGCTACATGGGAAAATTGCTTTTTGACAGAAGTACAACTTTCAAAGTGAGCTTTAGTCCTTAAATGAACTGGTTTATAAAGTCGACTTCATCATGAATTCTATAAAGCACGCAGGCTGACCAAACTTATAACAGCCAACAGAGCGGTCAGCTCCTCTAAAAGGAAATTACTGACTGTTTTCAGAGCAGATGAGATGGAAATAAAAAAGCTTTTAGGGGAACTTTTCAATCACTCCTTTTGTTGCATGTTAGCTTTCTGTGTGGACATCTTTACTGATCATCTGTAGGCAAATGGAGCAGATAGATTGGTAGATAGGTACAGAAATAATGTTGTTTTAGAGCAGCAGCAGGCATTTCAGCAGAAAAGACAGTGAAGATTAACTAAATATGTCACTTTTTAGGTTTAACATTAAATATATTGTTTATGTGCTGTATTCAACTGAAAAAACACTCTATGGACAAAAGTATTTGGATGCACCTGCTAATTACTGAATTCAGGTGTTACCATCAGACCTGTGGATACAGGTGTATAAAACCAACCACCTTTGCAGTCTGTATTCTCTTTTTATTCACATTTTACACAATGTTCCAACTTTTTTAATAATAGTTCAGAAATTTGATTCTAGCACTGACTGATTCAAACGTTTGAGTCTTGATTTGCCTTCCTGAGTTAAAACATATTTTGTCAAAGGCTAAAACAGTCCAGTGTAGCACAGAGTCATCCCTGTTCTCATCTTTCTGGATGGGACCCAACTTTAAGCTTTAGGAGAAGCCTCTTTACTTAACAGTGACTGTTCCAGACTCCACCACAGCTTTCAAACATGCTCCATTTTCTCAAAGCTGAAAACTGGATGTTCCTGCGGTTGGGACACCTTGGATTCAAGTCAGAGACAATGAAGGAGAAATATCCCATGAAAACACTCAGAGACAGGCAGCAGACAAACAAATGCATATACAGAAAGAGTTGTATTATTGATGTAAGAGAAGCATGAAGAAAATATTTGTTGGTTCTAAAAACATCAACATGCATTTCACAAAGTACAACATGCAAAAGTTATCCAAATTAACTATACTTTATAGACTGAGGGTGGAGATGCTGGTCCTGTAGGTCTGAGTCCAGCAGGTGAGGGAGCTGCCACTGATACCTGAGAATAATCAGTTCACTCTGTTGTGTATTTCAGACAAACTTAAAATAACAACAGCCAGTGTGTTTTTGGTCTTATAAGATGCCTTTGTAAGAGCTCAGCCAGTAAATATAAAAAAAATATTCTCATCCAACATTATTTCTGATTTTGGCTCCCCTTTCCAGCAGCTTCATCAATGCTCTACCTCATAAGAATATGATGCTGTAGTCCACAGCATATCTAATCTATCTGTTACGTGTGGCCTGGAGTGCTGCATGCCCTCTCTCTCCCTGGCTCTCTGGTCTCCCTCCTCCCTCTACCCGTGGGCTGCTGCACACCTGAGTACGATCAGCACTCAGGGTGGGGGGAGGGAGTATTTAGAGAGGCAGGGGAGAGGAGCATGCAGACAGAGACAGAGAGAGCCTGGCACACACTCCCAGACAAATACACGAGGAAGTTTCTTTGTTGTGTAACTTTTCTTTTTGTTGATTGATTTATTACTTCTGATCGTTTTTCCTTTGCTTCAGTTTATTTATCCACCATGCATGTTTAGATTGCTCGTTGTTTTTGTTTTTTTTTTATTTAGTTTAGGCTGTAGTTTGCAGGTAGTCTTGTTTTCTTGTTTTCATTTCAATATTAAATAGTTTATTTTTGGTTTGGTAGTTTTCATTGGGATGGTGGCTGGTCTAATGGCCTTTCAGGGTTAGCCACTTCCACCACCCCACTTTTGTTCTTTTTGGCCGGTGCCTACAGCCTCTTTTTGTTTCATTGATTTAATTTAAAAACTGATGTCTATTAATTTGTTAAATAAAGCTTGTATACTTCTTTAAAACTGAGTCAGTTTGTTTGTGTCCGTTTGTATATGTCACTGGTCTCTTTCTGTTCGAGCTTTATTTTGTTTGTTAATTTATCCAAGAGGCCATTACATTATTATCTTTAGGTAAGTGTGAATAGAGGATAGTTATCAGTGATGAATGGGTCACACAAAAGTAAGATTTTCAACCACAAGAAAGGTAAATGACATGTTGGTTACGTAAGCAACAATAAAACTCAAACGAGATCTTCTACCTGTCAAAGGAATGTTAATGACATGCAATAGAACCTTAAAAATGTATTTAATCACTTTATATTCAAATATATGCATTAGTTTCTCTCACTTTCTCAATTTACATTAATTCCTATTTTGCCTTTAGTCACAGATAAAAAATTAGGAAACATTTTCAAAGTTCTATGTTTAATTTTTGATTTTGCTTTTGTCATCTATGCTGTGAAAAAGGCTTTGTCCCTTCCTGATTTCTGTTTGGTTTTTTGTAATCAGAGTAAATACTGAATGCAGTTTTTAGATGATGATTTCAATAATTAAGGGAAAAAAGCCACACACACACACACACACACCCCCACACACACACACACTTATTAAATCATGAATTAACTGTGATTAACCACTTTTTAGAACGCTGACTTTAATTTCACCAGCCACACCCAGGATGAATTCTGCCAGACCAGTTGAATCAAGAAATCCTTTAAAAGAACCCGTCTGACAAAGTGAAGTAGGCTTAAAGATCTCAAAAAGCAATGTATCATTGCACCATGTAAAGAAATTCAAGAACAGATGAGAAACTTAGTCACTGATATCTATCAGTCTGGAAAGACTTTACGACCCCAGCATACCACAGTGAGAGCCATTATCCATTAATGGAAAAAACTTTGAACTGTAGTAGCAGACACACAAGAATTACTCCAACAGCGCATCGGCGACACATCCAGGAGGTCAAAAAAATCCAGAACAACATCTAAAGACTCAGTTAAGGTCAAGGTTCATGAATCAACAATAAGAAAGAGACTTGGAAAAAATGGCATCCATTGTAGAGTTCCAAAGCCAAAACCACTGCTGACAAAAAGAACACAAAGACTCTATTTATATTTAAAAAAAAAAAAAAATTGATGATCCTCAAGACTTTTGGGGAAATATTCTGTGGACTGCTGAGACAAAAGTTGAACTTTGTGGAAGGTGTGTGTCCTGTTACACCTGAAGAAAACTACACTGTAAAAAAAATCCCGTTAAATTTACGGTAAAACGCTGGCAGCTGTGGTTACCAGAGATTTACTGTAAAAATTACGGTGAGAATGTATGAGAAAAAACGGTGTTTTCATTCTACAACTGTAAATATTACAGTTCAAACCTGTTTTTTTTAACTGTAAATTTCTGTTAAAAAAATACAATATTGTAACCGTTTATACAAGGATTTTCTGTAAAAATAACAGTTATACTGTAACCATATTTACGGTAATTTGCTGTACAACTTACTGTAATTTGATGTAGAAATTACAGAACTATCACAACATTTTCTACAGGGATTGGCTGTAAAAATAACGATAATGAAACAAACCTGTTTACGGTAAATTACTTTAAAAACACCAGAAATCCTGTAAATCTAAATACAATCTATCTCAGTAATAAAAACAGTAGACCCGTATAATGTTTAACGGTATTTTATTATAACTACTTAAATTTTACAGTAAATTACTGGCAGCTGTGGTTACCAGAAATTTACCGTAAAAAATACAGGACAAAACATGAGAAATTACAGCTGATGTTTGCAGATTTTACAGTAGTAGCTTAATACTGCCTTACTTTAAATTTTACGGTAAATTACCAGCAGCTGTGGTTGCCAGAAATTTACTGTAAAAAATACAGTACAAAACATGTGACATTTCAGTTAATTTGCTAGATTTTTGCAGTAGTGCCCTAATACTCCTACTTTTAACAAAAGATTCAAGCTCTCTGATAAACAATAAGAAACTCTGCAGTTATATGTTTGCAATAAAAAACCTTTCAACACATCTGATAAATTGTCCGTATACTCACAAAGCAGTTTAGATCTTGGAAGAAAAAAGCTTGTGTCCATATGTATGACAGGTAGTCCTTGGTGTAATGCATGAAGATGAAACAAAGTCACTTGCCCCTAAATGATTCAAGAGTAAATGAGTCCAGTCTTGACTGAAGAAGGCCTTCCACTTGGGAAGCTTCACGTGGCCAAGAAACTTCATCTTCTTGAAGACTCAAGCACAGTTCATCAGGTGTTCTACTTTGGACTGGCTCCATCCTCTCTGCAGGAAGTACATATACAAAGCAAAGTTAGAGTGATTCAGTGCTTCAGTTTAATGCCTACATAGATGTAAATTTGAGAAAACTAGGCTCTAATAAGCCATGCTTACAATCAGCACAACAGAATAAAATAAACAGTGTGTACAGTACATACAGATCATTTCTATAATAGAATATGGTGAAGAAACGCAAATGTACCCACAAGTGCCAGCTATTAAGTCAGCAATCACCTAACAACAGCCAATTACTTTTTCCGTTATTGATTATAATGAGACAGTTATGACATATTAATTGCAATTTGCTTTTCCTTTATAGTTTAGAGCTGTGGTGCCCAGGCTTGTATCCACTGAGCTCCCCCCTCCTTCACATATCCAAGAAGATATGGACCCACACAAAAAGTGACATAGCTATTGCTGTAAAAACTAAACATAAATTTGAATTGATGTCATTATTTAAAGCAGTTTTAATTTTGGCAGATATTTTTAATTTTAGTCTTCGTTTTAGTCTTTAAGTGAAATGAATTTTAGTTTCAGTCACATTTTAGTCATTTCTGTCCATTTAGTTTTAGTCCATAAAAAGTCCTCATATTTTAGGTTTTACTTTTAGTCCAAGCATTTATTGTCTTGCTTAAATCTGGTACCAAGTCATAGTGGGATGTTCTCTGCACCCTGCCAAACCTGGGGTCCCTGCTTTCTACAGCTGAGAGACAGAAGAGCTACAGCTGCATTGTTTTTTGACAGAATTACCCACAGTGGAGAGATATCATGGATTTTGAATGTCCGACGAAAACTACATTACATTCTAGTCAAAAACTAAAATTAGTTTTTGTCAGTTTTAGTCATCACAGATCTATTTTTGTTAGTCTTAGTCTAGTTTTTGTCATGGAAAACAAAGCTGTCGATGAACATTTTTAGTCATAGTTTAAGTCAACAAAATTAACACTGATTTAAAGCTACACACAATAGCCCAAACCACAAGTGTTAGCAAAAGACCTTGTATGAACCATTCATAAGGGTTATATTGTGATTTTATGTAGTTGAACCACAAGATAAATATTTGCAAACTATGCTCTTTATATATATATTTACTTGTAAGACCACCCAAATAAATATAGAATTTGCTTTTACATGTAAATATAATATATAATTTTATATATAATTTCTATATAATTTCCCTTCGGGGATGAATAAAGTTATTATTGTATTGTATTAGGGTAAGCCTACCCATTAAGCCCAGGCACCATTTAAGCCCACTTGCGACTTTGAAGTCAATTTAAAAAAAAAAAAGAGGGGCCTGTCTTATGCTATACATTATTTTGTCCAATCACACAATTTCTTAATTATATGTCAGTTTTTGTTTGACACCAATCACATTTGTAGATATTGAAAAAGGCCTGCCTACATTTGTGCAGTCTCAAGGAGGCTCAGATAAAGTCGCCTCAAAACTTTGGTGTTTTGGGACCCCTCAGAAAGAAACTCTTTTCAACTATTTTCAGCCACTGACTTGTTAAGTACATTCATGTTATGTAATTTGAGAGATTATTGATTTGTTTTTGTGTATAAACAAGTAGTTTTTGTAATTTCTTACTATTTAGTTTTATGTGAAAAGATGAGTCATGCTAGCTAGTAGCTAATCACTAGTCAATACATGTAGCCCTACTGATAGATACACTGCTTAATGATTAAAAATGATAAGTACACAAACTAAGTGTTTTCTGATTCATTTTACATAAATCTTACATAAAACTTTGAACAAGAATTCCTTGATGAATTCAGAAAGTTTGGCAGAAGAGGAATAACTGTGATGGCAAGTTTTACAGCATATTTAGGCTACAGGCATTTCTTTAAACATTTGTTTAATTTTGGTGAGAACATATTACCTTCATTTCCTGGTAGTCACTGTAGTACCATTTAAGCCCAGTGTGTTCCATTTAAGCCCACCTCATGTGTTTCAATAGAAAAAATGAAATTTTGAGGTTTGATAGCTTTTCGCTGTAATCCTGTGTTGGATGTTGTTATACCTCACCAACTTCCTTAACACGAGTACATCACAGATCACACACTGCCCAGAAGAATTGTTATGTCAGTTAATTTTGCATAATTATTTGTTTATAGTGAGAAAAATGCCAACAAAAAGAGGAATTACAACTGTCCTAAAATCATCATTGTTACAGCCAGACATTAAATCCAAGTTCAATAAGATATTGTTGATGCACTGTAATGTCATTTAATACTTTTAAAAACAAACATTTTTTTATTTTGTCAATATTGAATCAAATTTTGTCAATATTAAATAAAATGTTCAATGAAATGTTAAATACTGAAGCCAATGAAAATGATTTTTAAGCCTACTTAGTCATGTTTGTGGTGGTCCATTGTTACAAGCCAAACATTAAAGCCAAGTTCAAAAAATAAATTGTGTTTAACATGTATAACATGTTACTGAATTAATATATGTTTACTACTTGAAAAATGTAATCATTTTTTAAATTTCTGTCAATAAACATGGTTGTGGGCTTAGTTGGACCACTCGTGGGCTTAAATGGGACTTAGGTACCAATTAAGGCCATGCCAGACTGTTGACTTGATTCATAACATTTCTTTAATTTGGTCTTTAAAATATGCATTAGTAAAGAAATATACGTTCAAATGAGGGATTAATCCTTCATTCTAAACCATCTTAGTATCTATGAAAAACGTGAACTTAGATTTTGGTGGGCCTAATGGGTACACTTACCCTAAATGCTTTGGGGTACAAAAGGATTTTGCTGTAACAAAGATGATGGGTGCTGAATTTTAAATCAATCATAATGAAAACATATGACTCACACAGAAAACTGTATTGGCCCCCATATGGTGTGATCATCAGAACACTGAGAACAAGCTGGACAAAGCAGTGGCATGGCAGTATTCTGGGTATTTCTACATGACCAGATTAATGCAGTGCTTGGTGTAAACTACATAAAATAAACATAAAATGGCTTCATGTTGCTTAAAGAAAGATTAATCTAAAGAATTTATTGAGGTATGTACAAATGCTGTGCAAGGCTTACCATTATTAATCCTTGATAACTGGCGTCTTTTTAGAAGAGTGGAATACCGGAGACAGTATAAAGTAATGGAGTCCTAGTCACTACTAGCAGAAGAAACAGGACCTTAAAAAAGAGTAAGGAAAAATAGAAAGACAAGGTAAAGCACCAAATCATGTCAACTTAGAAGTTTTGAACACTTATGTATGCACTGATTGCAAAGTACTATCCAATTTTTGAATTCACTCAAAAAAAGGAGTGGACCCAATCTCTTCTTGTCCCGTGAGCTGAATGTCTTGTCACATCCCTTGTGTTTTGTGGCAGAAGCTACAGCAGACACAAAAATGCAGACATACATGTAGAGTGATCCAGCTGTCAAGCAGTTATCAGACGGGTGTTGCTGTGTTTATATGTTCTTCTAAAATCAACACTAAGCTGTGACTGGTGCTACCCGAGTGTGTGTTGATCCCACAGCTCTGTATGTCATCTTGCTCGCCCTTGCGCTTTTTCTGCTCACGACAGTTTTGGTTTAGAAAAAATGCTGTACATCTATTTTTTTTTTGTTTTTTAAATTTGAAAATTTGGATACTATCAAACCTAAAAATCTGAACCAGAATCTTTATTGTCATTGTACACAAGTACAACGAAATTTTGCACAGTTCCATTCAGTGCAATTATTATTACCTCTGCCAAGGAGGTTATGTGATCGGCAGGGTTTGTTAGTTTGTTTGTTGGCAACATAGCCCAAAAAGTTATGGATAGATTCTGACGAAATTTCCAGGAAATGTCAGAAATGGCAAAAGGAAGAACTGATTTGATTTTGGGACTGATCCAGATCATCGTCTGGATCTAGGAATTTTTAAAGGACTCTTCACTATTGGGAGATAGGGCTAATGGCGGAGGTCTGCACTCTCTGAGTGCTTCTCTAGTTTATTATTGCAACTGCTCTGGGATATGTGCTGTTTTTCAGTCTGTTAGTTTTGGCTCTTATTGTTCTGAACCGTCTTCCTCAGGATAGCAGTTGTTACAGGTAACGTTAACACAGTTATAAAAATAACTGATATTGTATCATATGATGCACACGGCTGGAAGGAAATAAAACATTTTGCCAGCATTACACTATACCATATAACTACCTCTAAAGAGGAAAAATTATTACCTCTGTAGGAACTCCTGAGTGGATCCCAATGCTGGTCAATGCATAGCATGAGCTGCCTTGAAGCCTAGCAAGAGGCTCCTGGGAGGATGATAAAAGTAGAAAAGAATTACAAGCAAATCATCCATTACCATCCAAATGAGTCTTTAAAGTGTTTCTGAGATCCACTTACTACAAAAAACAATACATGGGGCAGGCTTTCCACTGGTACCCCATCTGGCAAGAATGTTTCAACAAGGCAAAAGAGGTTGTCTTCTTTTTGTCGAAACAGGAGAGAAGGGAAACTCCATACCCTTTATGTCCTCTGAGCAGCCCTCCAACTGTCCTCTCTGAATCTTGAGCTTTGTGGCATCCTGCAAAACTGCAAAACTCAAGTGAGCTATTAAATCTTTAGTGCCATGACACTGACGTGCACATATCCCCATTGTGCATTTAGGAGGTGCTGGAGTCAACAGGTAGTGCCCAGGACCACCACAGTCCACCACCACACTATCCCCCTTATTCCTGGGGCCGCTACTGTAAATGTGAATATGGGCGAAACTTCCGGTGCCAAAACAGAAGTAGGCTACATTAAATACATGTATTCTAGTACAGCAGCTAACTATAGACGCTAACAAAGAACCACAGTTGTTTCAATAGGAATTCTTCTGGAATTTGTAAATATTTATATTTTTGTTATCACATGTTCACATTGTTTGTATTATAAGCTGTAGATAAGTAAATAAGGTGGATACCACATTATTCCTGGGGGTCTACTGTAGCTATGAATGGAAGTGGAACTTCCAGTACAGTAACAATAATAGCAAAAACATGATTTTTCCAAAGGCTTACTAAAGTGATTTAGTGTCAACAGTGGTTGTTCTGAAATAAATAAATATTTGCTGTAATAAATACTGCTTCATTTTTGTTAAATCAATGAGCTGAAATTTTTTAATCATATTTTCTGTAATGCTCAGTACCTGTTGCTATGTTCATGGTACTAATATTATGACAAAGTTAAATATGTCTCTCACAACATGCTGTCCACTGTCTAAGTGCATTGGGGATGTGATTCTTTTAGTATTAATTTATCATTAAATCTTAATACAAAACTTGACATTTACCAAACTGAAGAGCTGGCAACTTGAGTCATGGATAATTTTATAAATATAATTCCCATATTTAAGAGGGATTAGTTTGTAAAATGAGAATTTCAGCAACTCCACAAACTAGAAATGTATCTTTTTATACTGATATAAAGCTAATAAAGTTAGCTAAATATGTCCGTGTAGGTTATCTAAAGTAATGTCATCAATTTGAACTCTCCAGTAGAGGCTAGAGAAATAATAATAATATTATCCCGTTTGAGGTTAAGCAGTCTAAGTTTATGTAGTTTGGTATTAAAATTGCTTTAATAGTCACGTTTAGCATCTCGTTTCTATGCAAAGTCCCATTTAGATAGAACGGAGCGGATGTTGCGCCCATATTCATGGAGGGGTAGGAATAAGCTGGAAAGCCTGCCTCAGGGGACTCTGAACACGGATATGAATATAACTCTGAACACAGATATGAATATGACTCTGAACACAGATATGAATGTGACTCTGAAGGGGAAAAATCCTTCACCTTAGGTCGCTCTGAAGCATCAGTGCTGCGGCGGGACTCTCACTTTTTGGCTAGGGGACATCACGGTCCTCACGGTCACTCCCACCTCATCTGGAAAACTCCGTCCTTTTTCTTTCCCTCTTCCCAGTGTTCCCAGCACCCAATCGCCCATTTTTTGTGCATTTTTCAAAAGTCTGAAGTGGGTTAGCTCTGAGCTTGGGGTTCACTTATGGTCCCCAACACATCAAGTGTTAAACGTTCTCCACGCTAAAATGACAGCAAAAAATACAAATCAAACAGCAATGTTGGCTGGTCTAGAATTGAAACAAAATGCCTCCTGACCCATTTAACTTCTACCTATAAACACGTGGTGTTACTGAATGAAAAGAACTCAAGAAATATTTGACACTACAAAAAGAAGTTTTACATACCTTACCAATAGCTCCGGGTGACGTCCGAATTAATACACGCTAATGTCCTGCTTTGTATTCCATCTTCGTTTGCAGCCCGTTCTGCGAGCAGACAGCAACTTTATGAAATATTTCCGCGCAGCGAGACCACAGAAGACACGAAACGCTGTAGTTTACCAGGCAGCCGTTGGCGGTTTGATTTTCCAACGAACCACAACGCATGCGTATAAGGTCCTTCTTTCTCGCGCGCCTGCGCGAAACGATTCGCGCATGGCAATTGACTGCAACCACAGTGCGCAAACGCATTTCGAGAAAGCAGCACTGTTTGTGTACATGGAGGGAGGTGACTGAAAACTGTTCACTCTGTAGCTCGTTTCCAAATTGTTCCATTTTTAAACACCCAAATCGCTGTTCTAGTACAGACGGAATAGAAAACGTTCCTGTGTAGACAGGGCTGAATGGCGACGGGAAACAGTTTTTCAAAATTATTTTTATATATTTATTTTTTATATTGATACAACTTTATTGAACAGATTCCAATAGTTAATCCAGCATTGGCACATGAAACAAAACGTATTTACTAGACATAAATAACCCCACATACAGGTAAAGAGAAGTTTAGATTAAATTACATAAGGTATGAGAAGTAAATTAAAATTTCAGAAACTAAACCATGGTTTCATATTGTTTTTTTTTTTTAAGATTTTTTTTTCCCTTAGAAATCAATTTGATAGACTATATGTACAGTTCCCATTCATTTTTAAAACTGATTATGGAGGGTTTCTTGTCATTCTATTTGCATTCATGTTTAAGTTATTTAACCAGTAAAAATAACTATTGTATTCATATAATGTATATACTATATATTCAACTGTACTATATACATATTATATGTACAGTATGTATCTCTCTCTCTCTCTCTCTCTCTTTATGTATATATAAAATAGTTCTTTCCAATTACCTTGTTATATTTCCTATCGGTAATATGTGTAATCCAATTTCAGTTCTGTAAGATTTACTGAAACATTAAAGTACATCAATGTATTTTGTGTTAGATGCATTAAATGAAGTGGAATGGCTTATTTGCTAAATTTGGCTGATCTAATAAAGCTAAAAGGACATCGAATGACAAGCTGTTTGAGCCAAAGAAGCCGTCTCTTCTTGCTGAGCTTAGCTAAATGATCCGGATCCCTAAAAGGGCCAGAATTCCCATCCCTGCTTCTGCCTCCAAAGCTGCACAGTGTGAGCTAACACCACTTGGCAAACCTCACGCCTTATGGAATGCTACCTACACCAATTCAACCATTGATTGTTCTGAAAAAGTTAGCTCTGTCATCCTGTTGTTGCATCTTATTGTGGCACCCATGGGCTCAGTGGCACTGTCATAAAACAAAGGGTCCTGTGGGCATTGTCTTAGTGATGTCACCAATTCTGTCTGAAGAAACATAGTGAAGCCCGGAGATATGATATTTAAAATGCAAAAATACTATCTGGACCTAACCTACAATCAATCAAATAACAAGTGACGAGGTGGAGCTGAAGCAGCTAAGCTCCCTGGCAAACAGCTGCAAACCTCCAGCTGTCCATCAACTTAGTCCAAATTCACGCAAATATATGAATCACTCAGCTTTCATAAAATTAGAAGAGATGTAACAAAAACTCAATTCCTGACACGGTTTCATGGATCAAGAAATGTTCTATTAAAATCAAAACTGCTTCCTGCACCATCTCTGAAGTAAAATCTGACATTTTAGAGAAAGTGCTGATTGGTTTTTGGAGTCAGGCTCAAGTGGACACTTTAAAAACTGCAGTTTTTGCACGTGTGCACTGGCTTCATTTTCTCTACACTTGATGCTGCTTGTCCTGAAATTAGTGCATTTTTGATTGCAGAAGATACCAATGAGGGACTTTGGTTTTCCATGCACAAGCAAAAGCTGTGATTTATCTTGACCAAAACTTGGACTTTCTTGAATATCTAAGTGTTTCTTAAATTATTTGTTCAGTTACATATTTTTTCATTTTTTCATTTTTTTTTAATTTGTGAAATGTAATTTTGTATCTGAAATGTTTTTCTGTTGTTTTATATCCTAATGATGGTGTCCTGCTTAGTAAAATGGTGTGAAATGTATCTTGGATGTGTTGTTTTTGATTATAATGTCACTGTGCTGTTACCTTGTGGGCCACTATAGCTAGAGCAAATGCTATGAATAGAGAAGTTTTTGTTTTTCTCTTCCCAGTGTGTCAAATTAACCCTGTGCTACTGAGGGATTGACATTTCTCATATCAGATTGTAAAAGCAGCCATGCTAGTGGGTCATTTTCCACACAGCTGTTGCTTCATGTCCAAAATGCCAACAAATTAACCGTGCACCTGCAGGAAGGCAGCACAGTTTAGTATTGACACCAGTAAAACTGGTAGGAGTGTTCTGCTCATCACCGTATTTACAGCTGTAAGATGCAATTTGCATCCCTTTCATCAAGCAAAGGGAGGGCTTGTTCATTGGCTGAGGAGGTGAGAGAGGACCGCAGCCACATGGCTGCAGTTAGCCAAGTGAAGAGTGTCAGACCACCGTCTGAGGAGGCAGCTGCCTTCAGTCACTCAGAGAACAAAAGTTCCTCCAGATGTTCAGCCTCTTTTCCAGCTCTGTTTGAATGAAACACATTTGAATATGAAATGGGCTAATTGATGGTGAAGTTGCTAAATTTCAGTAATTGTTGCATTCAATTTCAAGTATTTGCTTTCAATTTTAAATTGATGTAGTCAAGAAAGGCACATTCAGCTGTTTAGTGCAAGCTTAACATGAACATAATATTGCAGATCAAATTCAGTCTTTTCTCATATTGATTTTATTCAAATTTGGGCTTTCCAAAAAAGTCGGGACATTGTGTAAAATGTGAATTAAAACAGAATACAGTGATTTGCAAATCCATCCAACTGATATTCAACTGAATAAAATTGTTTTTGTTTTTTTAAATACACACATTCTGAATTTGATTCCTGCCAAACACATTCAAAAAAGAAGGGACAGGAGCATGTTTACCACTGTGTTGCATCACCTTCTCTTCTAACAACATCCAACCTATGTTCAATTGAATAAAATTGTTTTTGTTTGTTTTTTTTAATACACATTTTCTGAATTTGATACCTGCAAAACACATCTTAAAAAGTTGGTACAGGAGCATGTTTACCACTGTGTTGCATCACCTTTTCTTCCAACAGCATTCTTTTAGTGTCTGGGGATGGGAAGCACTAATTATTGAAGTATTAAAAGTAAAACTCTCGTTTTTGCTTGATGAACACCTGAAGTTGCTCTACAGTGGAGGTTTTTGTTGTTATATTTTTTACTCTATTATGCGCAGTACACTACACAGGTCTGGACTGCATAGTACTACTGCTCTCTAGTACCCACAGTCTTTCACTGTGAAGCCATGCTGTTACTTCTCCAAAACCTGTATGTGCCCCTCAGTATTAATGGGGCCTTCACAGTTGTGCAGTTTATGCCATTGGCACTGATACATCCCCATCCCATCCAATAATAACAGTCTGAAGGGTCCTTATCCGCTTCAGTTTGGAGGACTTGATGGCCATTATTTCCAAAAACAATTTGACATGTAGACTCGTCAACCACAGCACACTTAGTCCATCTCAGATGAGCTCAGGCTCAGAGAAGTGAGCATCACGTGTGGATATTGTTTATATGGCTTTCGCTTTGAGTCTTAGACTCACTAACATTTGTAGCAGTGTACAGCGTAAGCAACATTGATTTTCCAAAGTCCTCCTGTTGTAATAGCCATCACAGAATTATGCTGGATTTTAATGCATATCCAACCTGGGCACTATCACCAATGTTACCACTTTATCAACTTACCTGTGGAATCTTCCAGGTGTTTTTCGAGCCTCCTGCAACTATACGAATCATTTCTTGTCGCTGTCCCAGCTTTTTTTAGAACATGTCATTACATTTAAATGTGTGGTATTTAAAAAAAGCTAATCTGTTTATGCATTACATACATTACATATCTTGTCTTTGTGCTGTAGTTAACTGAATATCGGTTGAAAAGGATTTGAAATTTGTATTCTACAACCCAAATTCCATAAAGACTGTAGCTGTGTAAATGTAAATAAAAACAATGATTATTTCACAATGGAACATGAACATCATATCAGATGCTGAAACTGAGACATTTTACCATTTCATGGAAAATATTAGCTCATTGTCTATTTGATGGCAGCAACACATCTTAAAAAAGTAGGGACAAAAGGCTGGAAAGTCGTTCCAATAAGAAACAGCTGAAGGAGCATTTTGCAGCTAATTTGGTAGACTGGCAAAGGTCATCGATATGACTGGGTATAAGAGGAGCATTTTACAGAGACAGAGTCTCTCAGAAGTAAAGATAGACAGACGTTCACCAATCCATGTAAAACTGTGAAGACTTTGAATATCTATCTGTGTGCAGGGGACAAAACCGAAGATCCCATCCAGACAATGTCTCTTTCAGGGAAGACCTTGCAGATTTCACCAAGACAATGTTACACCACATACCACATCCATCACAACAAAATATTTGGAGTATCATAAAACAAAAAATCTTGCAAGGAAGACCCAGGACTGTTATACATCAAACAAGAATGAAATAAAGTTCCTCTCCCAAAGTCCAGCAGGGGCCTCTTCACTTCCCTGACGTTTACAGACTGTTGTGAAAAGGAGAGGGGATGCTACAAAATGGTAAACATGGCCCTGTCCCAAGTTTTTGAGATGAATTGCTGCCATCGAATTTTGAAATGAGAAAAACCTCACCTACGTATGAAATGTGTGCTCCAAGCCTCCTATCCTTCATTCTCATTGACATAGCATTTTCTTTGTTCTATTTGGTAAACCACGGCTTCACTCCACATTTAATGAACATACAATCAGGATTAAAAGACAGATGAGCAGCCAAAGATTAAGTCTATATTTCAGATTTAGGGGATGTGAGAAAGAAGCCATGACCAACTGAAAATAATAAATATTCATGTTCTCCTTTTTTTCCATTGTCCTGGTTGTTCTGGAGCAAACTGGTTAACATTTCATTAACCGTATAAGACCTGCTGTGTGTAACTAATCTGCAATGTGAATGGCATTTTTTTCAATTGTGCTTCTATTTCTGCTCCTTTTCTCTCACCTTTGATCTGAACTGTAAGTATTTACCCATAATGCCCTGAAACAGCCTCCAGAACAGCCACAAACCATTTGGCATGCAGCCACAGGTTATGTGTGTAGGAGGTGTGTAAAACAGTGATAGTGTAAATATACAGGAAGAGAGCAGAAATTATTCCAGTGAAGGACAAGAGACTGAAACACAATCCACATGTCTGTGGGCTACATTACATTATGGTTTATAGTTTGAGTCTATTTGGAATCCCTTCCTCTACAGCCGTGGACTCCTGCAGGCATGCTGGTTGGACGTTGATGCAGACTGTGTTAAGGACGGGTATTTTTCTCCTGTTTTATTCCAACATTTCTGTCAGATTTACTGCATGGATGTATTACTGATGGGAACTGTGAGCCAGCTTATCGTGCCCATCTAAGCAACAAGAGAATCACTGGGCTGGAAATAAAACCTAATATTGTTATGTATGATTTTTATGATATTGTGTGAAAGTCTGAAAAATACAAGTGCTACTCAGTACTAAGTAATGCATCCAAAAATGTAGGGGAGCAGAGAAAAAATATTAACATAATATTATTTGTTAGAAAATATGAGAAATAAAGCAAAACTCAAAGAGAAGAAAAAACTCGAAGAAAGGATGTTTTTTTCTGTGGTGTTCAAAGGGAGAGATTTTAGAGGGGGTTTAGACTTGCCCAGGGTCGGTTGCTTAGTACTTTGATGTTAGACCACCTAGGAATACCTGATGCTGTAAGCCTGTGGCCCCTAAAACTCACCAAAGATGACCCAGCCTTTACAGCTCAGACCCCACAGCAGTGGAACTCCCTGTCTGCAAATCTCAGACAGAAAAACGCTTTTAAATCTCTTTCTGTAGACTGGTTTTCTTGATAAAATTTTCTTCTTATTTACCTGTTTATCCACCTTACTTATTTGGTTTATCTGTCGAGTTGTGTATTTGTTTTTTTTAACTTGTTTTTGCAAATAGGGCATTGCATAGTAAAGTAAAACTGAATCAGTACTCTGCAGACATTTAGGTTGGAAACCAAAGAGTCTCTAGTTTGATTCTGGGGAAAGACCAAGATTTGAATTGGGACTAGTTGCAAGAAAGATGCTGGTTTACTTCCTGCCAAAGTGCCCTTCAGAGAGGCACTAGACCTTCAACTGCCCAGAGTGCCAGTCTGAATTCAGCCCCCACTACTCTAACATCTCTGCTTATAGGCATGTCTCTGGGTTCTATTTGTGCTTCTGGGCCTTAGTGTGTATCTGTAGCGTGTCTCACCGTGGCAGAGTTTAGGTGATGTGTCCATAGCTGGCTTTTGTTTTTTTGCACCAGCAGCACTCAGGAGCTCATTTCTAGAGTTCTTATTGCTAGACAATGTAAAGGAATCCTTAATACAGGCAGCAGCTGCAGACCTGAAAACTACCATCGAAAAAGACAAAGAATGACGAGTCAGATCGGTTTCTCTCCTGCTATTGTCAGAAGTCCCGCCCCTTCTTGATTTTGATTGGCAAGTGAGGAAGTAGTGATATTAATGAGGCCAATATTAATGAGGAAAGTTGAATAGTTTTTAATCAAGAGTGCTTTAAGTGGAGCAACACAAACAGCTGACAGTGAGGGTGTTTTCTTCACCCAGGGCGCTGTAGGCTCAGAGCGATGGGCTACATTGGTTTTTAACTGAAATGAGTGCTAAAAAGCTAGCTATGGACACAGACTCTTACTCTTCCTGAGGTTCAGAAAAGCCATGGAGACAATTAAAACTGAAGAAAGAAATGTTCATTCCAAATGTCTAACAAATGTTACACTTCATTATAAAAAATAATCCTGTTACTTTGTACAGACATATATTTCATTGATTTTAATAAGACATGGATGTGTAAATGTTTTTTTCTTTTTCAGAATTTCTGCCCTGTGATTTAAATGGCTAAAGCCATGTATACAGTGTAAACATATTTTAATTTTTAACTTTATTTGTAAAGGGATTATGAACAATATTAGACATTTTGCCATTTGATGCACAAAACAGAGTTAACTCAACCTCTTGAGACCCTGCATGTACATAAGAGGATATTACATTTAGGCTTTACAACATAGCAATGCATTTACTATTCAAATTTTTGAGATAATTTTCCAGAATTTCCATATAGTTAAAGTAATTTGCTTGGAATGATGAGGGAATTTTCTCTCAAATTTTCATGAAAATTATGGGGGATATGTTATTGAAATTTTCCATAATTACCTTTGGAATTTTAGGAAATTCAATTGTACATTTTGGGGATATTCTATTGAAAATCTGAGGTTCAGATTTTCACAGAAATTTATTTGGATTATAGGGGAATGTTTGGAAATTTTCCTTAATTTTTCAAGGAATTTTAGGGATACCTATTTGTACATACTGCAGCTTTTAGAAATGTTGGTTGGAATTTGCTTTGAAATTTTGGGGGTCATAGTGTGAAAATTATCAGGAGTTTTTCAAAATCAGCAGTGTTTCTGTTGATTGTTTAAAGCTGTTTTGGAGGAATAGATGAACTTTCAGAGGAGGATATTTTTTGATCCTTTTCAGGATCAATGTGTGATCCTCTCTGCGTTGTTTGATGATGATGGACATAAGCACTGAAAAATTATAGGGCATGATGATGATGAGATGTCCAGGTTGTCGAGAATGAGCAAAAAAATTCCAGAGTCACTCAGATGAAATCCCTCAGGCGAGTTTGTTGAAATGTGAAGGTTGGTCCAATGAGATTTTTTTTTATCTAGAGCTGATACATATGTGTACCAGTTTTTATGCATATAGCTCTTACCTAGTTCCCTCACTGACTTCTGGGACTCCATGGAGGCCCTGTGCAATGGGCTTGTATGAAACCACCAATATACGTACAATCCCACAGGGTTCAAATTTTCTGGAAGGTTTGGTAAGTTTTTGGGACCCCAAAATTTACAATTTATTTGACAAAAAATAAATAATAAAATAAATAATAAAAAAATAATACTAAAAACAAAGAATCCCTTCAGTTTCAATAGAGTCCTCGCTCTGAGGTCGGTTCTCAGGACCTAATAAATGAATAAATAAAGTCAAGAGCATTTCTTGACCTCTTCTGGTTGCTCCCTAAAGTAAATCTACATTTCCAGGCTGGTTATACACCCTGTTGTCGCCCCTATCACCATACAAAGCCTTCTTTGAGTGCCTTGTGTACATGATAGTGTATGTTTGTATAATGATGAGGGAATCATGAGCTAAAAGTATCCGCTCAGCAGGTCATCTGTCAGGACTGCTGACAGTACCAGCTGGTCTGTTCTGGCTGCCAGGGGTACAGGCGGGTTAGAGGGCGGGCCTCCTACTATCATACTTCTCCGTTTTTATATCGGAGGCTGAAACTCTGCCAAGCTTCAAGATGTGTGTGCCGTCCTCCAGAACAACAGCCTAATTGATCCAAAAAAACAACAGAAGGAAAGGAGGAGCAGATTGCCCACGCAGTCATTCATGTCCAGCACATTACTGCAGGCCCTCAGTTCAATCCGGGTCGAGGATGAAAAAAGCCGACTCACCGAGGCTACAAGATCAAAGGTGCACCAGTGTGTGCGTTAGTGTGTGCGTATAAGCCACTAAAGGTATTTTGTGGCAAAATGATGAAAGTGTGGAGCTGATAATAAATTGAAAGCCCTGCAGGCATGACTGGCAGGCAGAGGATGATTGTGTTTATGGCTGTTACCTGATTGGTTACCTGTGAATTTTGTCCTCAAATAGTCCCTGATATCAGCATGTGTCAGTGGGACTGAGAGAAAAATGCACAGCCTAAAAAGAGTCCACTAAACAGGTCAAAGAGAAATACTTCACTTGTATTTCTACTGGGCACGCAGAAGTCATTTCCAAAAATATACTCAAGTGTTACTGGTTTTGCACCGTTGTTATTTTTGACAAGAAAAAACAGAATAAACTGAAGCATTCCTCCTCTACTCTTGGAATCAAAAAGGACAGTCTGTCCTCACCAAAGGTTTAAAACTGTCTGGTCTTGTTTCAGAAACTCTCTACTAACCTGACATGCCAGATAGACTGCTTTATAAACCCATTGTATGGATATATTTAACGTTCAACTGGAAAAGCTGCCATAGAAAGCTTTGGGAAGGGCAGGACTACTAAAATCTTAGAAGGTGATTGGCCGAACAATCTGCCTGTCACATTCATTACGGGCCAATCAGGGTGACAAGAAAAATAAGGTAGAAGACATGGGCAGCATGAGCTCAGCAGGCCATCTATGCTGTCGTTTACAAACAGGAGATTATTGATTGTCACGGCCTCTGGTAATCAGTTTTTTCTTGAATGTGCGCCTCTAAAAGGCACCACCTTTAGTTTTGCACCTCTAGTTTGTGCTCTGGTATTTCTCTTCTTATTGATCTTTTTCTGAATAAAATTATTCAATGGTCAGACATCAAGTTAGCACCAGAGGTGTCAAGTGATGAAGTACAAATACTTCATTACCTTACTTAAGTAGAAATTTTGGGTATCTATGCTTTACTGGAGTAAGCGTTTTTCAGCTGACTTTTTACCTCTGCTCCTTACGCAATTATCTGTACTTTCTACTTACATTTTTAAAATAGCCTTGTTACTCCTACTTCATTTCGGCTTGTTTTTGTTCCGGCTTGTCATCGTTCAAAAAAACACACATAAAGAAAAAAAAAAAAACTATCCAGATAAACAGCGCCATATGGATAGAGTGAATTTGATTGTGGTTGGACGAGAAGTATAAACATAATACCATTCCAACACCCTATTGATTTGTAAGCAATCCATCGCACCTGCGCGCACAACACAAATCACTCCAGCAAGGAAACAGCAGAAGTATGTAGCCTAGTATGAAGATGTCCATGGCAGAGACTCAAGAGAACTCAAGTGAAATGTCCCAACCAAACACCAGTGAGGAGGTTGGTAGCCAGGAAGACCAACACTTACAGGCAACCAGTCATCTTATCTTCTGCTTCATGAAACACGTGTTAACGCTCAGTAGTACACATTTATGGTTCTTGAATGTATTTGCATTTCACTAAAATATGTTCATTTTCAATGGGCATAAATACGGCTGAAACAGGTGCATCCCAAATTTTTCAACATTAACATTTTAATATAGCATTATAGTCATTATGGCCTTTAGAAAAATGTTTTGTTTGGGAAGCTGGGGTAGGCCCCTGTGGGGCGGCCTAAGCTTTTGTCCTTAATGGCATTTTTTCCCCCCTTACATTACTTTTATACTTTGAGTAGTTTTGAAACCAGTACTTTTACACTTTTACAGGAACTTCAACTTCTACAGAAGTATTTTTAAACACTATCTATACTTCTACCTGAGGACTAAATGTGAATACTTTTGACACCTCTGGTTAGCGCAGAATTCATCATAATGTTTGGATAGACAAGATGTCGGTTTAGCTCGAATGCCCCCCCCCCCAATCAGGGGATTGATTCCCAGCACTGGTTGGTGCATGTCTTGCCCCACTCTTTCTCCTCATATTTTCTCTCTCTTCATTTTTCCTATCGTGTTCCTGTCTACAGAAAGGCTAAAAGTTTATAAATAATCTTAACCCTGTGAGCCCTAATCTAGTTTTTATCCATTGTGTCTCCCCTGGACTTTTTGTCTCAAAAAGCTTGTAACACATCCACTCTGTGGTGCACAGTCAAGCTCTAAACATCCTTTTCTTCAGGACAACCTGGGCTTTAAGAATATCAGTGCTGCAGAAATGTCACTGGAATTAAAATATTATTGACAAAGAGTTCTCCTGTCTCTTTGAGACCAAAAAGTTTAAAAAAAAAATCATTCTGTGTTAAAAAGGCTCCAAATTCTTTTTTTTTTTAATTTATTATTTAACTTTTGGGTATTTGAGTCATTATTCCAAGCGGCTCCTATCTGCAGTCACAAAGAGAAACAAATCACAGCCTCTCAGTGTCTTTTTCTCTCTCTATTATAAGTCATTCAGGCTCTCTCCTTCAGTTTGAAGTCTGTGCACAAGCAGCAAAGCATGACATGATGACGGAACAGCCTGCCATTGGTTGTCACAGCCCAGTCCCGATGCACTCTGGGATACAAACAATATGACAATATGGAGGGGGGCTAACTCGCTATAGCTGCCAGAACAATCAAAAGATGGATTATATATGGTCTCAATAGGAATGACACCTCCTAAAAATCTTGCTAGCGGCTAGCAAAAAAGCTGTTACAAAGTGCTGGTTACAGGAAAATTGCCCAACTGCTGGCCTCTTTGTCAGCATTGTAAAACAGTTGTATCTTTGGGAACAGATGACTTATTCTATACAACTCCAAAAAGAGGAGAGAAACAGTGGGAAAACCTGAATATTTATTTACCCTATTAATGTATATTCGTGTTTTGATAATGGTCACATATGCATGTTTGTAGGTATGTGCAGAAAAATTGAATATTGAATGTTACATGTGTCATTTTTGAAATGGCAGAATGTCCTTATTTTGTGAGACTCTGTTTTACAGCCTGATGGCTGTTGGGTAAAAGGATTTATTGAGCCTTGCTGAGTTGCAGCACAGGCTCCTGAAACTGAGGTCATCCTCCTAAGTGTCCTTTTCTGGGCCAGAAAGTCTATAGAGGGCAGTGAGTGTCCTATGATCCTCTAAGCTGTTTGTACCTCTCTCCTCAGGGCCTGTCCATGGTGGTGGAGCCCTCATGCCACAGAGAGATGCAGCTCATCAGGACACTCTCAATGATGCCCCTGAAGAAAGGGGAGAGGATGGATGGGCTGGGGTGTGCCTTTTTAAGACACCGAGGTGTAAGCGCTGGTGAGCCTTTTTCGCCAGGGAGGAGGTGTGCAGGGACCAGGACAGGTTGTCTTCCACCTGCACCCCAGGAATTTGATGTTTTTAATCGTTTAAACAGTTAAAGAGCATTCTCTCTTTAATTTTAGTTTTCTTTTAAATAAATTTGATGGATACAAGGTGTCTGCAACATTTTTAAAGCACAACATGCACAAATCTCAAATCTTAGCAAATTTGTTCAACAAACTTATTGTAAAAAATAAATCCTTGTATGTATTTAAAAGCCACTGACAAGTCTGAAATTATTTTAAATATCTGAAAATGAGATGTTTATCTAGATTTGTCAGGTGAATGAGGCCTAAAGTAAGTGTTCAGAGGTTTTTCTGACAAGAAATAAGATGTCTGAGTTTTTTTGCAGTTGTAGCTACTTGTTGTTTTTTTTCAAGTTCTTTTCCTTATTTTACATTAATGAAATTGAAGAAAAGCAGATCAGAGCTGGTCTTGACCGGTCTTGATGGAAACCGTACAAGACTGACACAAGACTGAGTAAAAATGCTCTTGAGGGGCGCAGGTGGCCAAGTGGTTAAGGCGCGCCCCATGTACGCGGACAGGCCGGGTTCAAATCCGGCCTGAGGCCCTTTACCGCATGTCTCTCCCCAACTCTCATCCCTATTTCCAACTCTATCCACTATCCTCTTCTATCAAATAAAGGCACAAAAATTCCTAACATAAACCTTAAAAAAAAAAATGCTCTTGAGTCTGAGACAAGACCAAAACATTCATAATGTGGTCTTGAGACCAGTCTTGAGACCAAGACCATTCTCGAGTACTACAACACTAGTAGTGTGCTCAGTCTGAGTAGGCCCAGCTTGGTGACCAGGTGCTTTGGGACTATTGTATTAAATGCCAAGCTGGAGTCAACAAACAACATGCAGACATGGGTATTTTTTCAGTCTAGGTGTTCCAGGCCGAGGCCGAGCTGAAGATATGGCGTTGTCTGTGGAGTCAGTTTGGTTAGAGATAGTGATATTACAACGGCACAACAGCGGGCTATGGAGGAAAAACAAGGAAGTGCCTATGATTTACGGTTCAAAAGTTATTTAACTTTGAATAACAAGCCGATTCTTGCCATATACGAAAACACTGTGGACAGACAAACAAACATGGTTTAGTACTGTAAGTACAGTTAGTTCAAAGTCTTTCCAAGTGTGGTCCAGCCCAGCTCCTCTTCCTTCTTCCATCTTCATGTCAGATAGGGTACAACCATGTCTGTCATGTCTGCAGGTCAATTCAAAGCATAAATTCGTGGCTCTGTGATCACTTAATCTGACAGAGGGACTATCGTGACAAAGAGATTGACTCTGACCTCAGTGTAAATCCAAAATTAATCTAAAATGGTTTATAAAGAGCATTCCTCTGTGTGAGAACACCCAAGGGCAGAAAATCAAAACTACAAAGTTAATGTGATCCTGTGGAAGAATCTCAGTGATATCAGTAAAGATTCCCTCTATCTCTTCAGAAATATAATCTCACTGTAATGAAGGTTCACCCAGAACCCTATCAAGTCAAATTACATCTTAAAAGCAGAACTCAAATCCAAATCCAACACCTTGAAGGAGGGCATGATTAAGCATGTCCAAAAGTAAGACTCTCATTTCAGATATAATTACCCGCCCTGAGACACTTTCTGCAAGATTTAAGGGCTAACAATTAACTTTGTGATGTAACGACGCTCTTCATTAGCTGCAGTGTCTCAGGTTCGCTCAATAGTTGGTTTTTAGAAATAGACTAATCATGTTAAACACTTTTGAGGTAAAACTAGAGGCATGTGAAACCGTTGAGCTGATTCAGGGGGGCTGGAGTTTATTTTGGCAGCATTCCTGTGCATCCCAGCAGCACTGAGGGTGAGAAGCCGAGCAGACAGCGGTGAGGGGAGCCCAGGTAAAGAGAAAAAAACGCTGTATATGCGTCATTAATTCACCCCCCTTTACAGTACACTGAGGCTGTGAGTTCAAAGCTTGCTTTTTTGTTTCTCCGCGTGTGTCCTCTGTCTTCCCCGCGGTCCTGACCAGCCTGGCCTTTTGGACGCTGGAGGCAGGAGGAGGATCGGGTCAGAAGAGAAGAAGAGGAGCAGCATGGATCCTGCCAGTCACAAAAGACCCAGAAGACTGAGTAGCCAGGCCCTGCAGGACCAGCTGGCAGATGGCCGCCTCAGGATAATGACCAGGTGACATCTGCAGAGTGAACAAGCCATCAGGCTAACAGACTCACCTTGACCCGCCGGGGAAGCCAAGCTGCCCGTTCTCGACCTCCTCCTCCCCCTCATCCTCATCCTGCCATTCCCTCAGGTTACGCCCACAAACCGAGAAGTATAACAGAAGTTTATTGATTCACAAAGTTTCTCAAGTCCCCAGGAAAAGAGGTGTGAGAATGTCCTGAAAAAACACTAACAGATTTTGCGTGGGTGTCTGAATTGAATTTTCTTTTATTCACTTGAGATTCAGTCGCTGCCTCTATCAATGCCAGAGTAAATTTGTCTCTGAATCATTCTTTTTCTGATGTGATTCTAACCAGAACTCCTCCAAATTATGGTCACACAAACCAGACTTTTTGGGATATGGTAGAATAAATACCACTATTTCATAACTTAAAAAACAAAATAAAATCACCTTTTCATCAGACATGCCCCAATTAATCTACAATTAATCTTTGCCATCTGATTCTAATCAAGCCGCTGTAACACAACACAAAATAATAGCAAAATTAGTATCCTTATACATCGTGATTTCACTTATATATGATTGGTGCTGGCAGAGAAAAATCATGGCTGGGGCCTCCCTACTTTTTATTCCTACATTCCTCACCACATTCAAAGAGTGGTTTTGAAAAGGCAGCGTTTGTGCCCTGTCTGAAGACTCACACACTTTGGCTCCGAGATGCTGTGCACAAAGGTCATCTTTTGACAGCGGAGAGATCATGAAAAGGTCACATCCTTTTTGCCATTTGGAAAAGAGGCAGTGTGATACCAACATGCCAATATAATTTTTCATCTGAGTGTTAACACCATACATTGTTTACCAAGTAGTTTACTGTGGCTGTTTGTTTGCAGTTAGGAAAACTTTGTGGGTGGAGAAGAAACACAATATGTTGAATAGAAATGACTCAAGAAGCGTTGTAAGGGCACCAGATGTGAGCAATTAAATTAAATACATGCATTGTCTGGGTTTTGTGTTAAGGCATATAAAGTTAAATAAGTAAACAGTGCAATACAAGAGAGAAAGAAGACTCATCCACTGCAACAAATTAAATTTTGGTGAGATATTTATCTGACTTGTACTAAAAAATACAAGTTCAGATAAATATCTTATTCTAGATGTTGGCTTGAAATGAGATATCAGTTATTTTATTCCACAGATTTGGAAAAAAATTGATTCAGACTGGCCAATTAAGAATAACAACAAACTGCTATTCCTCATTAGATTACTGTCATGAAGTAGAACATGTAAGGGCATGAGACAGCAGGGCTGTGTGCAAACACAGAGGGTACATAGGAGTACGACTGGAAGATACAAGATGTCAGTAATGTCCAAATTAAATATAAAATTACTTTGTAGAAATCTGTTTTCACTTTTACATCAAAGAGGGTGTGTTTTGTCCAGAATGTCAAATTATATTGACCATGATTGATTTATAAAATCAGTTCAACGGTAAAACATCCAACGAGGTAAACACTTTCTATAGGAATTGTATGTTTAGCATCAGTAGTGGATTGTAGTTCAAATAGATATAATGACTGGTTGCGGGCACCACCATCTAAGACAAGGGAAATATATAAAAACACTTACAGATTAGTCAGTCTCATATCTGAAAGGAATTAGCTCTATGTAATATTTAACTACTCAAAGAAGCACAGAGACAAAAAAGTTAATAGTAACTTATATTTTTATTTACGGGTGAGTTTGCAATGGTGGGAATAAAGCTAATAAGCAACAATTAATAATGATTAGATTTAATGAATAGATTTGTAACTAAGCAAAAATGAATAACTGAATGATGGTGATGAATGAATAGTGACGCTGTGTGATACAGAAAAATCATTCAATAACATCAGAGTTCAGAATGAACTTATTTGACAGTAATGTAAATGTAATTAGAACAGGAAATGGGATAGTCAAAGAGTTAAACTAAACTTTATCCCGTGTGAGTTCTCATCTTGTATGCTCATATGACTCTACCCTTTTCCTAGTCGTCTTGAGGATGAGGAGACCTTACTTGCTGGAAGCAGATTAAAGAATTCTTCCTCCGTTAGGTCCAGTTAGTTTGCCGAATGGGTCGGAAGTGCAGCCCGTCTAGGTAGGAAGAGATGGAACAGCTGAGCATATTCTTGGATGTCTCAGAGGAAAAGTTTAATTCGTCTTCAAATTAACATGATGAGAGTCTAGATTAATGTATGAAAAAATTAAACAATTGTTCTGGAGCTTGAAAAAATCTCAGCGAGACTCTTGGCAGACAAACTTCTGTGACTCACAATTAAGTAGAACTTCCAGAGCTGGAGGTGCGGTTTCTTAATGCATTAAACAGATAGATAAGGAGACTAAGCATAGACTTTTGCGTTACACTATAGCTACTGTACATACCGGCTCACAGTATCACTTAACCTCGACTTGGCTATTGCAAAGTCATGCAGAAGCAAGTCGGAAAAAGCCAAAACATTTTTTCCATCCTGAAAAGCTGTCAGTGCTGTTCTTTGATCTTGTTTTAATAAAGAAACCTGGTCCAGTTCTGCGAAAACTGCTGCCATACTATCACTATATTCAAGCTTGTTTCAGACTGGAGCTTTGTGAGATGGATTTCCTGATGACCGACATGGAATCTGTCCAATCCATCCGCTTTGCAAGGCCATCACTGGCCCCACAAGTGTTTTAATGTTATGTCTGTAGCTGAAACCTTTCAGAAAAAATGCAGAAACACTGATGGAAATAAGATGAAGTACAAATAAAATGTTTTATCATATCAAATGATGAGCAAAAAAGAGCCTTTAGTTGCTGTTGAACATTCAAAGGGAAAACAATGTCCAACAACTGAACACAAACTTTACTTTCAAAATCAAACAGGATGAGTCTTAATTGTTGTTCCAGACATTTGTGCTTGATTTGTGCTTTGGAAATTTTACTTGATGTTGCATATCTTTAAATGCTAACACAGCTGCAGAGCAATCCACCTGCCAAATCATTATTAAAGACCAACCTGGATCATCAGATTTTGAAGCCGGGGGCCACTGACTGAGCTGTCAACCAGAAGAAATAGACGTGAGGGCGTTATAAAAATCTATCTTGAAGGAAGCCTGAGGTTAAATTCTATCTATTCATTTTTTCCCACAGTTGTCAGTCATTACTCTGCTGAGAAGATGCTTACAAGTAGAAAATGAAATGAAGCCATCATCATTTAGATAGCTCAGCCAATTAAACCCATCTGTACTTTAAATTTGTGCCAAACAGATCCATTACTGCATTCAAATGATGATGAATAGTGTAGGGTTTTCATCAATAATGCCAAAGCAGGCAATAGAACAGAAATAAATCAGTAAATACAGTGTTTACCACAACTCTCCACAGCAAAACAATGAGGTGTTTATGGGGAAATTCATGCTATGCAACAACTTTATGCACATTATAATAAAAAGTTCCAAGTTTGCCTTTCCTCAAATGCTAATCTTGTATTCTCTATCTTGCATTCAGTACAACTCTTCCTGGAAGGCTTTCCACAAGATTTTAGGGTGTTTCTGTAGGAATTTGTGCCCAATTTAGAGCATCTATGAGGTCAGGCAATGATGTTAGATGAAAAGGCCTGGCTCTCAATCTCCATTCAAGTTTGTACCAAAGGTGTTCTGGGGGGTTGAGGTCAGGGCTCTGTGTAGGCCAGTCAAGTTCTTCTACACCAAACTCATCAAACCATGTCTTTATAGTCTTTGCTTCGTACACTGGGGCACAGTCATCTAAGAATAAAAAAGATTGGCCTCCACTGGAGATAAGGGTCCTAGCTCAAACCCTGAAAAAGCAGCCCCATACCATTATCCCTCCTCCACCAAACTTCACAGCTGGCACAATGCAGTCAGGCAGGTAATGTTCACCTGGCATCAGCCAAACCCAGACTCAACCATCACTCCACAGAACACGTTTCAACTGCTCCACAGTCCTGCAGTCCAGTGTTGGCATGTTTTACACTACTCCATTTGACACTTGGCATTGGACTTGGTGATATGAGGTTTGCATGCAGCTGCTCAGCCATGGAAACCCATGAAGCTTCCACCACATAGTTTTTGTGCTTACATTAACACCAGTGGAAGTTCAGAACTCTTCAGCTGTGGAATTAGCAGTGATGACTTTTACACATCATGTACCTTGGCAGTTATTTACCTCTCTCTGTACATGGTCTTCCACTTCCTGGCTGAGTTGCTGCTGTTCCTAAACACTTCCACTTTATAATAATATCACTTACATGCAATTGTGGAATTTCCTGCAGGAATGAGATTTCACAAACTGTCTTTTTACAAAGATAGCATCAAGTCAGTAAGCTCTTCAGAACGACCCATTTAGTATCACAAATGTTTGCAAATGGAGACTGCATGGCTAGGTGCTTGATTTTATGCACCTGTGGCAACAGGTCTGATTAAAACACCTGAATTCATTAATTAAGAGGAATGGGCAATTACTTTTGTCCATATAGTGCATATGCTGTCATGAAACCTAACGTCAATGTGGCTCCCTTGATAACTTTTATGGTAAAAGGTTTAAACAGGTGTTACTGTTTGAAGGCAGCAAAGCTGGGCCTGTTTAGGGATTATTTATCTTTGAACAAGGCAAGAGTTTTACTTGAAAAAGCATTCATGTTTTCTTTTTTATTCCCTTGTCAACATTAGCAGAGTATAGCATCTTTTTCAGTGTTATCTGGCTTACATTTAATCCTCCCCAGATTCTCTGATACTGCTCTTAATATTGATTAAATATCCACAAAATCTTAAATCCGCTCTCCATCTAGGCTGACAAGCACTCTCCTCCTTACTTTGCAGTGTCGGTGCCAGTCACTTTCAAACTGTGAAGAAACATTAAATGTCTCTCACTCAAAGCACCCACAACTTCTTGAGTGCTGCTTTAAGAGTTTAACCCAAAATCTGCTCATGCTCATAGACAAAACTTTAACATCAAGGGCTTCACAGACTATATTCGTACTCGACTATATTCGTATGACTCATATTCAAGTGTAGAACAGAAGAATCCCTGAAACAGCTTGAAGCCTCAGTTTTGCAAAGATTATTTACTTTATCATCCATTGTCATCTGTTAGAATCGTCACAGAATTCATCTGGAATACATTAGTACCGAGTCGAATACTGGTGTAAACTTTCTGGACCGACATTATTTTAGCCCTAGAGTGAACTCAGAACATGGCTCAACAGATAGAATTGTACAATCTCTCTGTTAAAATTAAAGTTGTTTTCCCCCAAATTATCATGAGTTTTACTGCTAGATATTAATATAACAACTCACTTTTTATAAACTGGATATAAATTTGCAACTTGGCATATTACATCATGGCTCCAAATACTCCATTAAGTGGCTAAATCCCACATTTTCCAAAACAGAGAGGGACTGGTCATCTAAAACAATAAACTAAAATTTTGATGGTTATCTTTATTACTTTTATTCTGCCTTGGAAACACTTTTTGCAACGATGGATCTGCTGCCTCCAAACTTTGCTGCTGCAGTAGATCAATTTTTCTCTTTTGTTTTTGATGTGAAGTCATCCTGCTTCTTCATGTGATGTGTCTTTAAATCCATTATCAAGTTGCAGGTGTTGAAGTTGGCAACAGTGGTGCCACCCTCACTTTTTCAGGCTTTTCTAACAAAAATATGTGCCCCTGGCCTGTCCACAATCCCCTCAAGTACCAGAAAAATCCTACCCCCCAACTCTTTCTCCACCTTTCAAAAAAAGTGTGCTGAAACAAGCCATTGTCAAATTTTCCCCTGATGATGTCATGTGGGGAGTTAGCAACGCCCCCAGGTTTGGTTGGGCCTTTCCACTTGAAAGAAAGTTCCGCCCTCCTCTCCTGATCCTGGATCAGGAGAACAACATCTATTAAGCCACATCTACTTCCTGAGAGGGTGGAGTCAGGGGCGCAGTCAGACAGCTCAGTAACATTTAAAGCCACAGACACAGAAACAGCTCGTTCTGAGCAGAGCGGAAACAGATTTGCAGATTTGCTATAGAATTTTTTATATTCATCAGCCCTAAGCCGTAAATATGAAAATTAAAACAAAAAAAGTCTTGAAATATTTCAGATTTGAGCGTGATGAATCCAGGACGTTTCAAGTTTTAAATCAAATTGCTTTGAAAAATTAACTTTTTACAGATGTGCCTGTATAATGAACTTTTGAAAGATAATTGCTCATATAAAGATTTTTATTCTAGTTCAGTTTTTTTTCTTCACAACCAACACATGGGAAGTTTGGATCAAGTAAATATATTGTACAGACTATGTGTTGTATTACTAAGCAATAAAGAGAATTTGTGGGAGCAAAAACTTTTCCTTGTAGACAAGCTCTTCTGTCTTTTTTTAACTGAATTTGTGAAATTCTAACGAGGGCCTGTAAAATATCAGTGTTCAGTACAGCATGAAGCTCTGGATGGTGAGTCATACACTCTGCAGGCAAATATGAGCTGCTGGTGTCGTCTGAGCTTAATAAATTGTTTAAAAAAGAAAAGTCACACTCGTCTGGGTCCATGGATATGAGCTCACAGTTAAGACACCCGCACCACCAGGTTTCCTCAGACCCATAGAGTCTTCTTCAGACACTTTACTTATTTTCTCACGTATTTACAGTAAAAAACAAACTCAATTTTTACTTTGGTTGTATTTGTTGTCTCTTTTGAAGCTTGCAGACCAAAACAGCTAACTTTGCAGAGCAGATGGATTGGCTTTACTTCATGTCTGTCATCAGACAAATCCATCTTGCAAAGATCAAACCTGATATGATTGTGCCAAGTCTTATCAGATCTGACCAATCAGCATCATCAGAGGAGAATGAGGCAGTTGCTATGTGCGGGTGTAGTTGTACTGGGAGAATGTAGCCATGGCTAGTGTTTAGCTTGGATGTAGGCATAGTACAGCAGCAGTTTTATGATTGTAATGTGAGGGTTCGATAACCTGGCACACATCCATCTGGAAAACCTTCGATATACAGCGTTTGAGAAAGGGCAGAGCCTTTGAAAAAAAAACTTGGAGGGTGATTGGATGAACGTTCTGTCTGCCACATCTTTACCTCATTGCCGCTACTGAGGTGTGCGTGCACAGCTACCGATGAATAAACTCCATATAGAAATGCATGACATGAACCATGGCGACTGTAGACATGTCAGTACATGACTTTTGTTGTTTTTGAAAAGAAAACAACTCACTGCTGTTCTTTGTTCTTTTAACAGAGAAATATCATCAAGTTCTGATAAAACTGGCCCTTTAGCAGCATCCACGCTACTGTCTTCCAGTATAACAGCACTGGGCTCTTGTTGCTGCTTGCTTACGTCAGGACTCCGCCACGCCCAAAAGTACTGCCCCTTGTCGCCGATTGGTCCTGTCACTTTCTAATTGGGCCCAAACGTTTCAGACGGGAGCTTTGCAAGATGGATTCACCAGTGAGAAACAAGGAAATGGGCTTATCCTTCTGCATTGCAAGGTTAAGGGTTTGATATATGGTGAAGGGATAACTTTGTCAGCATTAGTTTTAATGACAGCCACTTTTCCTCTCCTCCACAACAATGCCCACTTCCTGGTTACTTGTCACATGTCATGCAGTTGACAAATCAGAGATCAGAAGGACTAAACTCTAAGTAAACATGATGGAAACTCCAGAGGCAGATTCAACATACCCTAGTAACTCTTGTTAGATGCTGCTGAAAATGTTTTAACATGTAAACCTTGGAATGACAACTTTGTAACATAAAATATGTAGATAGTTCACTGTGTAGATGTCAACTTATTATATCTTTTTTTTTGTTTAACTTAAATTCAAACATATTTAAGTTCAAATACAGGAATTTACTTCACTGTTAAAGCTTACATGAGAACTGGACCACATTTCTTTAATAAAAGGGCCAGTTTGACTGCAGCTGCCGTGGCTACCATACTGCGACACAAACCTCAGAGAACCCCACAACAGCTTTACGCCTCAAACACAGGCAAATAAAGCAAGAAGCAGCTCCGTGAAGATCTGGAGCCTTTCCAGATCCATCCAAACCAAAATACTCCCTCATTACATTCCCTGCAGGGCTGTGGAGAGCAGCACTCTGATCCTCCAGCGTGGTGAAATCCATTTCTTTCAACTTTCTCTGACTTTATTGACTTTGTCTTGCTCCTTTGCATCATTTATTCAAGTGGTAGCCCCTTTACAAGATTTGTTCAAGCTATAACACAGCGTTTTAAAGCACAACAGGAGCATGAGTGACAACTGTGTACATAGAGAGGGAACAGAACCAGGAGAGTTTGCTCAAGCCTGGTTTAAAATGCTCATCAGGAGGCGTACCACATGTACTGACACTTCAGTCTTTAATCTGGTAAACATACCTACCAGCTTGAGAAAGATTATTCAAAACGGTTTGACGGTTTGAGCCTTTTGGTGTTTTCATCACACCAACAAAATCAGTACGCAAATTGAGTCTGTTTGATTCAGGCAGCAGGACAAAAATGCACGATGTTATGCTAATATGCTTGACAAGTGTGCAATATTAATGTGAACACTAGTATGAAGCATCATTGATTAATTAGACAAGCTGTATGGATGAGTCCAAGGGGAAATGCTTGAAAAACAACACTTCTTGCAAGGGGAACCTGTGAAGATCACAACGAAAATACAACATGCAGAAACCTTTTAGCTGAATCGATATTGAATCCCATTAAAAAAATCCAGCACAAGTGACATTATTGATCTGACACCTGACATATTCAGTGTGTATTTTTTCTGATGACACCTCAGGAGATGTCTTAATCTCACTCGAGACCTTCAAATGTCAAGATTCATTTCTCCCTGCTCCCTTTGGAATGATGTTATTATGGTTGGGGAGATGACAGTTGTATCAATTATGCATAAGGTGAGAGTGTCTGTGCAAGGCATCTATGCAAATCAGGCTCGCCCCATCCATGGCAGAGAATAAATGAAAATGCTCATTTCAAAGTGGTCAGCTGAGGTAAGTTCCCATCAGGCAGGCCTTGGAAAAGTCCGTGAAACATGAAAACTTGTTTTAGCACACTTCAGCTGGTTGTATCATAACTAATGCCAATTTTTGTTAGAGATTTGGAAACCAATTACTACTGCTGTGAAGGACAGTTAGGAATGAAAACAGACAGGATATATCAAACAGAGCTATCCAAGCTTTTGAAAAAGTGACGAATAAGTACATTTTCTATTTGTAGAAAATGTAGAAATAGCAATTTCAAAGCTCAACAGGCAACCTAGATTTGTGTCAAAGTTACTCGGTTTGTTTTGTCAAACTTTCTGTCTTGTTATGTTGGATTGACTGTAACACCCAATCTGTTCACACCATTCCTCCCACACTTGTGTCCGTTGTTTTCAAATACATGTACTTTAATATAGAGTTGGAATCCCTTTTGAAGCTATAACAGACACTACATTTTTTGGAAGGCTGTCCAAGAGATTCTGGAGTGTTTCTGTGGGGATTTGAGCCTATTCATTCAGTAGAGCATTTATGAGGTCAGGCACTGATGTTGGACTAGGAGGTCTGGCTCGCATTTTCCGTTCCAGTTTATCCCAAAGGTGCTTGTGGGGGTCAAGGCTCTGTGAGTGCCAGTCTGAACTCATCCAACCATGTCTTTATAGTCCTTGCTTTGTGCACTGAGGCACAGTCATGTTGGAAGGTTGTCTTGCAATTGGAAGGTTATGTGTTCAATCCCCAGATCCTGCAGTCACATGTTGGTGTGAAAGGTGTGAAAGGGTATGAACTGGTAGGTGTGTCCTGTGGTGTAACAGTGCTTTGAGTGGTCAGATGACTCAAGAAGCACTATACATGTTTCCACTGCTCCACAGTCCAGTGTTGGTTTGTTTTACACCACTCCATCTGACGCTTGGCATAGGACTTTGTGATGTGAAGCTTGTATGCAGCTTTTCAGCCATGGAACCCCTCTCCATGAAGCTCCTCTTGGAACTCTTCATCTATGGAATCATCAGTTTTGGCGACTTTTACGTATCATGTACCTTAGCGGTCGTTGACCCTGCTCTGTGATTGTACATGGTCTTCTGCTTCATGGCTAAGTTGCTGTTAATCCTAAATGTTTGAATATCACTTTCCACTGACTGTGGAATAACCAGCAAGGATGAAATTTCACAACCACTCTTATTGTAAAGGTGGCATCCATCACAGCACCATGCTAGAAGTCAGTGAGCTCTTCAGAACGACCCATTTTGTATCACAAATATTAGTCAATTGAGACTGCATAAGTGCTTGATATTATACACCTGTGGCAACGTGTCTGATCAAAACATCTGTATTCAGTTGATAAGAGGTAAAGATACACAAGATACACACTTTTTAAAAACTGTTTAAAAAGAGACGAGGCAACCATCAGAACCACAGATAACACTTTGACAGTCAAAGTTCTGAAACCTGATAACAAGCACTTCAGAGAAAAGGAGCCGTCTATTTAACTGTAGTGTGTTTTATCAGTATTTTTTTAACACAATAACTTGACATCTCACACCAATTCACATCAACCCCACTCCCCATTTGGCACTGAGGCCAAAGATTATCGTAGAAAAGAGAAAGAAGAGCTCCAGAACTTAACAACAACCCAAGTAACCTGACTCCAACATGATAAGCACCTTTTAAACAGATGCAGGAGCCAATCAGATACTCCAAAAAGCATGTAGTACTCCTCTATAATATGAATGATACGCAACCAGACTTGCATTAAGCTAAAGCTATTATTTATAGCCTACTATGTCTCTTATATATCACGAGTATGCTTGCCTTGTCATAACATTTATATCTCACACATTGTGATTATAAAAGACCAACACTCTATTTAGATGCCAGCTCTACCTTGGCTTGTTTTTGGTGCAGACCAGCTACAGATCTAGAGCTCCTTAGCACATCTGTAAGATAAGCCATGCTATTCTATGGAGGAAATTAATTCTTGCGCCTACATTTCCGAGCCAGTTCCTTGGTTGCTACCCAAAGCTCATGAGCATGGGGAAGGGTTTAAATCTAGATCTGCTGGTGAACCAGGAGCTTTGCCTCCATATCCCAGGACAGCTTTGCATCTTTGCTTTGAGCAGCAGTTCACTCCCAACTCAGAGAAAGAAATCCATCGTTTTCCAGCAGCGAACCATGGCCTCAGGCTCAAAGTCCCTGGTTTTCCCCCCACTGCTTCCCCCTTGGTGCCAAATGACTCAAGTGTGCGCTGAAGGTCACGGTCTGTTGAAGCCGACAGAACGGCATCATCTGCAAAAGTAGAGAGTATTCTGAGATAGGCAGAAAGCAAAGTCTCCTCTTATGGGTCCCCTTTTTTATCCATGAAATAGGATTGTATGCAAAGCAGTGACAGTGGAAATATGTAGAACAAGCCATGTTGGTTATGGAAGGAATGGATAGCTCACAGCAATGTCAGCAAAGTTCTACATTACCCCCTAAACTATTCCTCTTGGTAGAAAGACTTTTCCAGTTCCTCAGCTCATACATGAGTAGACAGACCTTCAATAGCTTGTTAATTGGTACTTTGGAATCGGTAGACAATTTGTTAAATTCATAATGATGCAATACTACCTGGCTAAAGTTGCTTTTTATTGAGCATAGTGTGGATTATCCTTATTCTTCAATATTATGCTTTTATTCATGTTGATTTAATTCAATAGTTCTCATTTGTACACAGCTCATACTGCTCTATTCCAAAGTTTATGTATTATTTTATTCATATCTCTACCTGGATTTCTGGAGAGGCACAGTACACCTTGGACTGGTCGCCAGTCAATCGCAGGGCTGACATATAGAGACAGACAACCAGGCACGCTCACACTCACATCTACGGCCAATTTGGAGTCATCAGTTAAACTAATGAGCATGTTTTGTAGTGGGAGGAAGCCAGAGAACCCAGAGAGAACCCACGCATGCACGGGAGAACATGCAAACTCCGTACGGAAAGGCCCTGACTGCGGAGCAAACCAGGGACCTTCTTGCTGTGAGGCAACAGCGCTAACCCCTGCACCGACATGCACACCATAAATGAAAACAGAATACAATTGCTTACACTTCTCATAAACCCATATTTTATTCACAATAGAAAACAGACAACATTTTAGATGTTTAAACTAAGACATTTTACGATCCACAAAAAATATTAGCTCATTTTGACTTTGATGGCAGCACTATATCTCAAAAAATGTAGGGACGGATCAACAAAAGGCAGGAAAAGGTAAGTGGTACTAATAGAAACACAGCTGAAGGAGCATTTTGGAACTTATCAGGGAAACTGGCGGGACTGAATATCCCACTGTCTAGAGTGAATAATATCAAACATTTCTGGAGAAAATCTCTGTACACAGGGGACAAGGCTAAAGGTCAGTATTGGATGCTCGTGATCTTTGGGCCCTCAGGCAGCATTGCATAAAAAACAGGCCTGATTCTTACTGGAATTTACTGCATGGGCTCAGGAACCCTTCCAGAAATCACTGTCATCACAGTTGGCTGTACCATCCACAAATACAAGTTAAAGCTGTATCATGCAAGGAAGCATCTGGTAATGCTGCCATCTTCTCTGGACCAAAGCTCTTTTAAAACGGTCTGAGTAAAAGTGGAAAACTGTTCTGTGGTCAGATAAATCCAAATTTGAAATACTTTTTGGACACCATGAATGCTTGGTCCTGCAGACTAAAGAGAAGAGGGACCATCCAGCTTGTTACCAGTCCACAGTTTAAAGCCTGCATCTCTGATGGTGTGGGGTTGTATTAGTTCCTATGGCATGGGCAGCTTATAGGCTACATCTGGAAAGGCTTTATCAATGCTGTAGAAAAGGTTTTGGAGCAACATAATTTCCCATTCAGTGACAACATTCCCCTCCTAAAACTTAAGCAACTGGTCTCCTCACTTCCCTAATGTCTGCAGACTGTTGTTAAAAGAAGATGATATGCTGATAATAGTTCATATGGCCCTGTCCCTACTGTTTTAGATGTGTTGCTGCCATAAAATTCAAAATGAGTTAACATTTTTCATGAAATGGTAAAGTGTCGCATTTCCAACATCTGATGTTATTTATGTTCTATTCAGAATAGAATATGGGTTTATGAAATTTGAAATTAATTTTATTCTGTTCTTATTTACATCTCACACGGTGTCCCAACTTTTCTGGAATTGTGGTTGTATTCCCAACACTATATCATGTGTAAGCACAACAGAACCAACCAGATTGCTCCTTAGAGATCAATAAAGTGGTTCTGATTGTGATTCTGTTTACCTTTTTGTCCTGGTCTTTGTGCTTAGTTTTCCACAGCAGAATAAAGCTTCATATTTATCACACCAATACAAAAGTGTTACCAATCTTCTCTATGAATGCTCAGCAAGAAAGCCAATGAGTGTTTATTTTCCAAAGGGCTTTTGAATATTGCAACTCATTGACTCAAGGACTACTTACTATCTTTTCTGAGGGGTTTTAACTGCATTTCATGGTCTTCCTTGGCAGATAGAATGTGTATAATTAAAGTAAAAGACATCTGGGGCAATTGTTAAGAGAGCAGGTGAAGCAGTGATGATTTCTCTTGCCATCACTTGGCATAGTTTGCATAGTTTGTGGTATAACTACTGCTCATATTGTGTTTTAATGAGTTTCCACTGGGACTGGTGCATTTTTTAACATCAGCACCCTCTGCTGGGGCACCTGCAGACTTGCAAATTGAACTCTGTCGTTTGGCCTGTCTGTTGGCCCAATTGTTGAAAAACGCGTGCTAAAGTGCCCTCTTGGGAGCCAAAACGCTTGTAAGGTGCCCTCTTGGGAGCCAAAACGCGTGCTAAAGTGCCCTCCTAGTTGGCAAAACACTAAACCAAAAACACACTAAACTCCAGAAGACCATTAGGACCAAGAAATACTATGAAACATTACTGTTGCAATGACTTTTATGTTGGGCCCTTTTTGGATCTATATTGAGCCAGAACTATACCTCACAGAACCAGTTTGGATTATCTGGTGCTAAAATGGTGTTAAAATGCACTAGAATACAGGAAATGGCATCTACTTAATTGAAAATGTTCTGGGGGAAGACCCCCAGACCCCCTAGGGATGTATTTATTTATTTCTGTGTGTTGTTCGCAGTCTAATGTTGAATCTACACAGTTCTTGTGGATGCTGATCCTAACAACAAACTAACTTGAGTAGTCTGTCTAGTTAGTCTGTTTTAAGGCTATATAATGTGCCATTTGTATAACATTATAAACATGTCTAAAGTGCCCTTGAAAACACGCGAAACTTAGTGCCCTCTTCAGTGGCAAGAACTCGCTGCATGTGCCCTTTTTTTTCTTTTCGCCCCTGCCCTTGAAAGAGTCTGTGCACGCCACTGCCAGGCCTAGACTCTGGTAGTCAGTGAACAGAATCTGTTAGGAAAAATGGTGAAATCTCGGATTATTTGTCACCATGTGTGGTGTCTCTCACATTGAAAAAAATATTTAAGTTTTTAAAAATCTTCATGTGGCCGGGGCCTTACTGACAAAAGAAGACCAAAGGTGATGTTTGTGAGTAGTTTTAAAATCATTCTTCTTTTTCAGTGAGAAGTAAAAGCGGGCACTACTCTTGTACTTTGCCACCTCTGTTGACTACACAGTAGCACTAGTTTGCACTGTGCCCTTGAGCCAAGTGTTTAAAGGTTTTTTTAGATGTTTAGTTTTGTTTGGATGTTGCCTGATGTACAGTGATCCCTATTGTTTTTTTTTTGTTTGTTTGTTTGTTTGTTTGTTTGTTTGTTTGTTTGTTTGTTTTTTTGGGGGGGTCATGTTTCTGGTATATTTTTGTTGTTTTTGATGACACATTTGCACCATGAGTGAAGTTATCAACAGAGTTAGAGTTCCTGCATGAGTCTAGGTGCTTTTAAATGAAGCATAGTGCATATTCCTCTTCAGTATGAATTGCCTTGCTATGAGGCTGACTCTGCTTTGTTCTTGCCAGAGGAGACCCACCTTGTCACGGATTTTCAAAAATGTACTGCAGCATTGTGTTGTGGGCCAGTATAGACACTTTTAAAGTGTTCAGTTTAACTCTATATAGGTTTAATTAAAACTGTCAGTTCTACTGTGTATTTCACTTTACTATAGAGGTGTGACTTCACCTGAACAACCTGGTTGGAGATCTGCTCTCTTGTTGTTCATGCCAGTAAGGAAAGATCAAATTTACTGTACAACTCCTCAGCAGCTACTCAGTACTCAATACGTTACTTCTACCTGAGTAGATTTATAGACCAGTTCATTTGCTTTTGCTTAAGTAAATTGTAACCTGAGTAACTACACTTTTACTTTTTCCTCCTCTGTCGATTTCAAACGTTTCTGTGGTGATGTTGATTTGTTGTTGAGTAATTTACACCATGTTGTAATGCTTTGCTAGTTGTAGTTTGAGTATTGTATGATGATTTTGAGTTTGTTCTAGTGTTTTGAGTTTTTCTGTTCCCTTTCTGTAAATATTTCATGGTTTCCCTCATTGTGTTGTGTTTGTTATGTTCCATTTGGTTGTAGTTTGTTGTTGCCTATGTGTCCTCCTGTGTTTGCAGTGTTTCCTCAGTTTTAGTTTCTGTTGTGCTGTTTTGTTGTCTTTCAGTCCTTGTGTGTTTCTTTGTAACTATCTTGTGAGGTGTTCCATTTTTCCCGTTTTATTTTGTAGTTTGCCTCCCTCGTGTGATTTCTGGATTTCTTCCTGCCTCGGTTTCCCTCCTCATTGATTGCCCTCACTTGTATCTGGTTTGCCTCACCTGTCTTCCTGTGTCCAATCACTCCTTGTGTATTTAGGTTCTGTTTCCCTTTGTCTTTGTCAGTTCACTGAATGTCATACAGCCTCCAGTGCATCCTTGTGCTCCTTGTAATTTTTCTAGCAAGCCTTTTGTATTTTGTAGTATTTTTTGTGAACTAGTTTAAGGAGTTTTTTTCTTTTTTTGCCATTTGATCATTAAAGGCCCTGTAAAGTGAAAATAAATCTATATTTAGGTTTGTTGTATGACAGGTCACTGTGTTATGAACTCCAAGGTCAAATTTCAGTCAATAAAACATTTATAGAATTAAGTTTCAAAATCATGAAAAACAAGGTTGCTCCAAGATGGCGTGGCCGTGTCTACTGAATGAGATAAAGCCACGCCCACTCAGGAGAAATATGATCCTCACAGGTTTGAAAATGTTACAATCACACCATTATTATGATGTCTGATGCTCTTAGGCACTTTATATAGTATTTTCAGACTCTGTACTTATATTCTTAAATCTTGATGTCTGCATGTCAGCGTATGTTTTGAGACGTGTACGGTGCACTGCTGCCCAGGGGAAATTTCCCTTCGGAGACAATAAAGTATATATATACTTATATATACTTTATATCATCTTATCTTATCCTGCCTCCTGACCTTTTGTTGATCTCATATTATTATATATTACATATTTATATTGTGGTGTCAGAGGGGCGGGGTCATTCCCAAATGTGGGCTTGTGACATCATGAGCCCACATATTGGCCCCGCCCACATGAAACCAAGCCAGAAAAGAGGTGAAAAACTTTCCAACAGTCCCAATCCAAAATTCAGTCACATGTAGATCTCAGTGTCTTCTTTTAAGTAATGTAAAATACTTTAAGAATCTCACATGAACTCAAAGAACTCTTACATTTTCTTTTCATGTCCAGTAGTTTTCAAGGTTAAGAATATACCCATCCTTAAAACAAAATCAAGCAGAGGAGAAAAAAGCTTGCTACAAACTTGATATTACCTTTCAATGAGGAGGAATAATTTCACTGAAATGAATTGTGTCATTTCTGATGTATTCCTGCTCTATTTTTATCTAATCTTCCTCAAATACAGCCTTTAGCCTACTATATGCACACTCAGGCTTGTGTGTCAGTAAATATTAACATTTATATGTGGCTCGTATGTCCATAGCATACAGGTTTTAACATGTAAGCAGAGGAGAGTGGTGTAGAGGATGGATGTAGCCTCGTAGATATAGTCTCTTTCTTGTATCCTTTCCTGTTCCTCCATACCACCCCCCCTCCTCCACCCCCCCACTGTTCCCCAAATCCTCTCCCTCTTTGTCTCAAAATCTCTGTTGTAATCTCTTTCCTCTCTCCTGGCTCCTGTGCAGCTCATTCTCACATCAACAGCTCCACCAACAGGTGGGAAAAACCACCTTCATCCCTCCGTGTCTCCATCACTCCAAGGAGCTCCCTGCAGTTTGCCTCGACAGTGAAATGCAACGCCTCATATTTCCAAGGTCTATGTTTTCAATTTCCTCCTAACTGAGAGCTGCTTCCAAGTGAACTGTTCATGTAGGGGGAGGTTATTTATTGGCGTTCATGGCACAGCAATGCTGCATCAACAAAGTCCATGGATGAAATAGTAAGGATGCTGCAAAGTTGGCACAGAGCTGCTCGTGTTATTGCCTCTGTGTAAGTCATCTGATGTATTAACCCAAGAACGCTCTGTAAATCAGCTTCTTAACAGGATCTGTTGTAATACAGCCACCTAAAACACAAGTTCTGTGTATCCAGACCACAGTTATACATCCAAATCCATCCACTGGGGGGCAGTGATGAGGCAACATTAATCTGTTTTATGCATTCATGACCTAGGAGGCAGTTATTTCAGCTCAACTGGAGAAAAATGTTTCCGGCCAGTTGCATTCACAGTGGAAAAGTTCAGATAATACAGTGAAAGTTTTGTTTCATTGAACAGCTTCTCCTAAGATCCCTGGAATTCAAACATTACTGACTTTATTGATCAGCTAAAGAAAGACATAATGCTGAATTAGCTTTGTGATGACATAAACTGCTTTTCTTTATTGGCCTTCCTCCAGAGCTTTACATTTAATATATATAATTACTGTCTTTACTTTCACCTACTCTAAATCATTATATTCAAGTATAAAACATTGTAAGGCTTAACAGTAACAGGTAGTTTTAATGGATGATTTATGTTAATGAAAAAATCCAAAGTATCTATTTAAGCTCTATTTTTTTTATTAATCTAAATTATATTAATCTTTCTATTTTTAACACTTTTTTAAGGTAAGTAGTACTCGATCACCTTTAAGTATTTTTTGTATTTGTACTCAAATCATGTGACAATCAGCCCTTGATCTGCAGAGTTTTCCCAGAATGCCGTAGGGCAGTAGATTCTTTTGCACCACAAATGAAGTTACCAACTCAGTTAGAAAGTCCCACTGTGGGGAGCCAAATCATTATAGGTGGTGTGCTAACTGAGATGGAAGTGCACTTCCTGGTTCAGTGTGCACCTTGCAGCCACACATGATAGCTTAGCTATGATGCCAAGAATCTTCAAAATTGAAATATGTAAAAATGTTGTTAAGATTGTGATAAATGGGAAACATTAAGCTTTATTAAAAGTACTTTAACATGCTGTAATGAGTTTAATTTAACCTTTACATTTAAGTGAAGTTTCCGCAGCTTAGTTAAACGAATAGAAGTGAATTTAACTTGACATAAATTTTACGAGTAAAATTGGGTTAATAAACTTAAGATGCCTGGGTAACTGCTACTAAAAAAATTCTATTTTTCTGTGAGAATTACTCTTAAAGGTGAACCATTTCCTCAAATATGTTCAAGAGAGCTTTCCTGCAGAGATCCATAAACACATGCATATGTGGACATCAAATACTTGCCTTTTTATGAATTGAGAATTCTTATTGATTAAAAAAAAAATGCACTCAATTGTGTGTATTTCACAATAAGGAAAGTGCTGTTGTCAATATATGAATACATAATCTAACAGTGACGGAGAAAAACTTTTGAAAGTGCTGACATTTTTCTGGCAGATGCAAACATTTTGGGAGCCTGAAGTAGTGCAATGTTGGAAGGCCTCTGCACTTTTAAACATCTTTTCCCTCTCACTATGTCAAATTCATCCACAGAAATAAAGTGTAGGTTTACTATATAGGACCTACAGTTTGTAGAGTTCAGTTTTCAATGAAAAGACACCTTAATAAAAAAAAAAATAAAAAAAAAAACAAAAAAAAAAAACAGAAGGCAGCAGATATTGGCGCAGCATGACCGCCACTTGGACATGTTGAGTGGAGCCGTAGCTTATGAATGTCCAAGTGTGCATGCATTTCAGGATGCCTGATGTCTGCAGCCAGGTGCCTCTTGCTATTGTAGCTGGTGGGAAAATATCTTGTCAGTTACATGAAAAAACAGACGACAAGATTGTTCCTATTTTACTCAAATTTCAACATGTACCATGGCTCATATTAATCCAGAGAATTTAACCCTTTATGATGTACTAAATATATTAGTGTTTAAAGCTTTTTCTTCACTCAGACTCGTCCTTCTTCCTGGGTGACCCAACAATGCAAAGTTTTATTTAGCTTAGCTGCTAGCGAACATGTCAATTAAGTGGACGTATTAAAATGTTGTAATACTAATACAAATAGTAATACTCATACTAATACTTTAAAGTTTTTAATTAAATCAAATCTATTTTTGTTTAATTTTATTTATCTATTTTTTCACTAACGGTGCTGGTCTTTAACTTTGAAAGGTCAGAGTTGGGACGGTTTCTTTTGTTTCTTTTGTCACACTAACTTATTGCCACCAGAGGGCGCTGCTGAAGTTTCAGCCCCACTCGTAGGCGGAACTTGACGTGGCAAGTAAACAGTACACTTCCGGTATTTTGTGCTCTGTTGACATCCGTCTCATTAAGTCCTATCTCGTACAGTCAACCCGGATTTCCCTGTAATTTTTAGTGCTTCTCAGTCCTCTCTTTAGCCGGGGATAGTGTGAGAAGGGCGGGTTGTCTTCGTTCATGAGGAGCCGGCTGTAGGAGCTCAGCAGCCGGGTAGGAGAGATGACGGCTGGGCTGCTGATGGTGCTCCTCGGGGGGCTGCTAGAGGTCTGCAGTGGAGTGTCAGCGAACAGAGGGGGATACCCGTCCTTTACAGACGAAATCCCCTTCAAAATTACCTGGCCTGGCCCTGAATTCACGCTGGTATGCTTCCTCTTTTTTGTGGCATTGTTTTAAAGGACGAACATACTCTAAAAAATGAAGGGACCTGCTGTTGTGACTCTACCTTTGGTTCCTAGTTCCCTTTGTATTTCATTTATGACATAAGTGGTATGTTTGTCCATACTTTCAGCCGACTGCAGGTGCATTTTATAAGGAAGATGACTACGTGATCATGACAACGACAGAGAAGGAGAAATATAAATGCCTCCTGCCCTCTCTGACAGAAGGAGAAGAGGTAAGCGACTGTAGCTCTGTAAAGTCGTTCGTAAGTTTCAAACCTCAAATCTGAGTCTAAAGGCTTTTATAGATGAATGCAGGTCAAGTCTCAAGTTACATATTAAAATATTAATCTCTGGATTATATGAATCAAGACCTTAATTAAAAAATTATAATTGATCTGAATCAAAGAATTGATTTTTTTCAAACTCAGTCCTGATAAAAATGATATGCAGCAGTAAAGCCTCCTAAAAAAGACTTTTTTCTCTCTTTTATTTATTAAGAGGAGTATTACTGTGGGTTTCAGTGTCTGTTCAGTGAATTTGAATATTACAACTCTGATTTGTGAAGACATTTTCTATCTCTGTCGTGTCTTTTGTTGAGGCTTAGTTCACTGCCTAATTTATTTCACTAAATTTGAATTTTTGTGTCTTTTGTGATCTTAGGACGATGAGAAGGAGTACACCGGGCCCACACCTGGTGAACTTCTGGAGCCACTATTCAAACGCAGCAGCTGCTCCTACAGGGTGACGGTTTCACGTTTCTCTTCTCATTTCCCTGTTTCTCTCAGAGTCTGAAACCATGTGGAGTCCTTCATGCTACGTCAGCAGAGCATGAACAGAAGTTGTTTTCTTTTTTGTCTGTTGCAGATTGAGTCTTACTGGACGTACGAGGTGTGCCATGGAAAACATATCAGACAGTATCATGAAGAAAAGGAGACTGGGCAGGTCAGTGTTGTTAGAGGGTAAAGGATTTTTAGCTGCCATGAATGTCAAACATCATTGTGTAGTATACACTGAATATTATTACATGTGTTTAAACAGAAAATTAATGTTCAGGAGTACTTCCTGGGGATCATGTCACAGAGGAGCACGTCCACAGAACCCAGTGAGTTTTGGACTTTTAGAATTTTTATTTTATAATTAATGTGAGTCTGATTGCCCCTTTTTTGATAGTTCTAAAGCTTTGATTTCTTTTTTATTACAGCTGAGGAGCCAGAAAATGTGAAATCATCAGATGAAACAGAAGTAAGTAATATTAGCAGCAATAACTACCCTTACTGGCCAGGCTAGGTGTCTGTTTTCATGCATTTTATCTCTTTTCTTGTCCTTCACTCTTTCTTTGGTTGACCAGGTTCCCACAAAGAACATAGAAGGTCAGCTGACTCCTTACTACTCGCTGGAGATGGGAAACGGGACTCCTTGTGTGCTTAAGCAGAACTTGGCTCGCATCACATCCGTGCTGTACGTCTGTCACCCAGAGGCCAAACATGAGATCCTGTCAGTCGCAGAGGTCACAACCTGTGAATACGAGGTGGTGGTGTTGACGCCACTGCTTTGTGCACATCCAAAGTACAGGTATATATAGTATTCAGATGGAGTTTTAGATTAGGACATCTTTATTAATCTCAAGAAAGGCAGTCTAGTATCCACATCCGTTTAAAGGTAAAATTATGGCCAAGGTTAAATTATTAAATTATGGTCAATAATATATGTTTCATAGTAAAAGTGTGGTTAAATTATAAAAAATCTGTTTGAAGATGATGTTTAAAAGGCTCTTGGAGGGAGAAAAGAAAAAACATTTCTGTTTTGTTTAAGTTTAGACTAAGAATGATTTTTAAACACACTTTTTTTTAATAAAAATGACTCCCAGCTAGGCTGAAGTCTCCAATTGGAAAACAGTTTTACTTGAGGTTTTTGAGTAGTGTGTACAACTGACATGTAGACAAATGAACATTGGGAGAAACATGGTAGCTGGAGATAACACAGTCCATGTCGGTGCATTCAAAAGTATTCAGATCCCCTTCACTTTTTGAAATTTTGTCAAGTTGTAGCCTGATATAGGCTCTACTTGGTGGGACTTGGCATGGCAGCCCAACGCGGCAGGGGATTTGCTTTTTCACCACAACCGAGCGACCAGTTTTAGGGCACATCTAGAGCTGATGACACGGCTGTTTGAGCCCTCATCAATCTCATCCACAGTCATTATCATTGCACCTGCTGAGAGTCATGTGCAATTTCCCTACTGGATTAATGTGTCTTTATCACAGAAAAAAAAAGGGTGAAAAGCAAGGCCAAACTGGTGATGGAAAAGTAAATCAGCACAGGTTGGTTTGGATTGTGCAGCCAAAAGTCATGGTGGAAAAGCTACACATGTAACTAGTGTTCCAAGCAGTCAGCCCAGGTTTGAATCCAACCTGTGACTCCCTTACCATGTGTCATTTCTCACTCTCTTTCCCTGATTTCCTACTCTATACACTGTCCTGTCCTGCCTCCCCAAAAAAGACCAAAAATGTTTTAAAATATACACACTAGTAATACATTTCAGCTGACTGTTGCTCAGTACATGATTACATTACCATTGCAGGTTCAAGTCCTCTCCTGTGAATGCCATCTTCTGCCAGGCTCTGGCTGGCTCTCCTCTGCGACCACAGAAGCTCACCTTGTTGGACAAGGAGCAAGAGGATCAGATGAAGCCGCCTTTCCGTTCCAGCGCTGAGACCGCAGAGGTGAGACACTGCAGATATGAAGGTATGCCCAGCTGATGCCTATTATTACTGGTTCAATTAACCCTCTGATGTGTTACAGGAGGAAGTGTCACCAGTAAGAGAAGAGGCCTTCACCTCCACCCACAAGCCCATGGCTGTTGGAGGGCAGTCTCAGATCACCGTCGGCACCACCCACATCTCTCGTCTGACTGATGAACAGCTGATCAAAGACTTCCTCAGTGGCTCGTACTGCCTGCATGGGGTGAGGACTCTTAATCTGAAGAACATGTGTTTTGATTTATTCGGTGATGTGTAATCATTATAAATCAACTTGTGTGTTTCAGGGTGTTGGATGGTGGAAATATGAATTCTGTTACGGAAAGCACGTCCATCAGTACCATGAGGTAAGGTCCCACCTCTCTGTAAGCAAATCCTAGAACCCACACAGACCCAATCTCAACATGATGCCAGTCTTAGCTCTGATGGATTTATGGACTCTGGTGTATTTCATGACAGTGTGGGAGGACAGTGGTCTGCCCCTTTGTCAAATTCAAGCACATATTACCTTTTCCTTATTTAAAAGATACTTAAATTCTGGTTTTTCATTCAGGAAAACAATACAAACAGACAAATATAGCTCATGCCAGTGGGATATAAACTTTATAAAAAAATATCTATTCCTCCAGGGGTCTTTCAATGGCCTGGTTATTTATCCTATTTCTTTTTAAATTCTGTTGTGAATTTTCAAAACATGTTTGGGTCTTTTCATGTCAGATGGATGATGCTGAAAGTTTTACGCCCCCTATGAAAATTTCTGTTTTTCCCAAGTATTTCCCAAATGCTCTTGAACAGAGCAAAGAATTTTTTAAACATCTTTTTGAGTTTTCAATTTTAAACACAAAGGAATATCACTGCAAATCACAGCATAACGCAAAAAATAAGATACAAATTACAAAACAAACAGACAGCCCCTCTCTTGAAGTCCAATTGTTTCCCCATTTTTCCTCCCAGACGATCCCACCACCCAATCCCATCCCTCTCTCCCACCCCAAAAGGCTACTGTTGTTCACAAAGGAATTTTTAAAAAGATAAATCAAGATTTAGCTGCTACACACATCGAATCCCAGAATCATATAGCTGAGTCATTCCAATTCTTTATCCCAGTAACAGTTGTAAAATAAGATATGAATGGAAACCAAATTCTTCTGAACTCTTTCTTTCGGAGCAAAGAATTTTAACACAGTTTCCCGATGCCTACATTATTTTACTTTGCAGACAGAAACAAAATTATTTCACAAAAAAACAAAAACTATCAGGGTCTAAATTATAAGCCCCCTTTTAGAACTTACCTTTTTGTTGAGCCACAGCATAAACCCCTGTTGTTCAGTGATGTGCATTAACTTAAATGCTCAAAGCTTGAAAAATCGAGTTAAATTTACACAGTATGAAAACTTCAGTAAGGGATTGAGTTGTCATTGAGAAAGCATCATGGTAAAAACAGAAGAAATCAGTTTAGACCTGTCAAAAAGAATTGTTGATGCTCACAACGCAGGAGAAGGAAATGCAAAGTTATCAAAGCTTTTTCAAGTGTCAAGAACTGGAGTGAGAAGTGCAATTAAGAAATTCTTCAAGAGCCACACAGTCCAAAACAAGCCTGGCAGAGAGGAAGAGAAATATTTCAAAGACTCCGGAAAGGAAACTAGTGAGAGATGTGTCTAAAGACCCCATAATACCTACTGAATGATTTAGCCAAGTCAGGAATAGCAGTCTCAAAGAAGACAATCACTAGAGTCCTGCACAGGAATGTACTGTGAGGTTGCAGACTGAGAAAATTCCACTTCTGCAGAAGATGCCTTCAAGCCAGACTGAAGTATGCTGAGGACACCCTGGAGAAAGATTCTGCATATTGGAAGCATGTCCTTTGGTCAGATAAGACCAAACAAGGCGTATAACCCAAAGAACACCGTCCCCACAGTGAAACACAGCAGTGGGAGTATTATGCTTTGACGATGCTTCAGTGTGTCTAGAGCTGGGAATCTCATAAAGGCAGAAGGAATCATGAAGGAAGTGGATATGTGAAGATTTTGAAAGAAAACCTCTAGCAGTCAGCAGCAAAACTGGATCTAGGTTATTTTATCTTCCAACATGGCATTGACCCAAAACATACATGGCTCCTGGTGAAGAACTACTTCCAGAAGACCAAAGTGAACATTAATGGCTGGTCTGCCGAAACCACTGAAAATCTGTGGGATGAGCTGAGACGTGTCTTAGCATCAGGGGAGGCTGATAATTATGACCCTGGTAGTTTTTGTTTTTTGTGAAATAATTTTGTTTCTGTATTGTATGTTTGTAAAGATGATATATTTTTAGTCAAACATTCTCATAGGATTTACATTCATGGCTCACATGTTACTTGTTTTTTTCCATGTAAGGAAAGTTTATTCATAGGGCATCACTTAGTCGTACATAGACTAACTCAAGGTGCTTGACATGGTTAAAAAACAAAACACTAAAACATTACTTAGTCAAGCTGAGACATCAGCATAGTAAATATATTAAACTATATGAACTAGAGCCTTTGATTTTATCAACTTTGAATTTGAATGCAATTAAAACTCCTAAGGCCTGAGTCGTCTCCTGAGGTTGTGTTCTTGCAAACAAAATAATCAGTACGACTTCATGTTGCCCTCGTTTCTTTTTACAGGGCTTCAAACCCTGTAGGTCATTTCTGAATAGCCTTTTATTAAGCCTTGAACTCTTTGCACTTAATGTTTTATTGGTCTTTGAGCCTTAGGCGTTGTTGATGCATAAACCATTCTGTTCTCCAGGAAAAAGATCAGGGAAAGAACATTGTAGTGGTCGGCAGCTGGAACATTGAGGAGCACATCGACTGGGCAAAGAAGAACGTCGCCCGATCCTACCAACTCAAAGACGATGGAGTGCAGAAAGTCAAGTAGGACATGTGGAATTGTCTTATCCCACTTTGATTCAGATTAGTTGAGATAATGTTTGATTTGTCCCTTTATTTTTATTACTCCACATTAGGTTGGTCTCCCACTTTTACGGCCACGGGGATGTGTGTGATCTGACAGGAAAACCAAGACAGGTCATTGTTAAGCTCAAGTGAGTGAATATTCATGAGGGTAGTGTGACCATAGAACCAGTTTGGTGGAATTACCCTGAAGAAACATGTGACTAAGACATTCCAACTTTATTCTCACATCTCATTTCTCTTCTCGCTGTCAGATGTAAGGAGTCGGAGTCTCCCCACGCTGTCACTGTCTACATGCTGGAGCCTCAGACCTGTCAGTACATCCTCGGGGTAAGTGCACTACTAACCAGTGAGTGACAGCCTCTCACAACAGCACATGCTTAGCAGATCTTTATAAGGGGGAAAGTGAAATATAGCATGCACACTGACTGCTCGTCAGGGTTGATAGACTTACCTATAGACTTGTCTATAAAAAGTATTCACCTCCTTGTATGTTTTACCCTTTTGTTTTATAAGTCAAGCATGGTCAATATAATTTGGCTTTTCGACAAAAAACTTTTTAATGTCAAAGTGGGAACAGTTTTCTACAAAGTAATGTCAACAAAAATATGTAATGTAAAAAAGTGACTTCATAAACATTCACCCCCTTTAAAGTGACTGACCTAATTCATCAGGGACCAACCAACTGGTGCTAGTAGTCTCACAGTTAGTGAAATGGGGATCTCCAGAGTGCAGTGAATTTGTCTCACGTGACTGTAGTATAAAGACTCCTGTATCTGAAAGGTCTAGTCACTGGTTAATCAGTATTCCTGGCTACCATTACACCCTGGAGACGAAAGAACACTCCAAACAACTCAGTGAAAAGGTTATTGAAAACAAAGTCAGGGGCTGGATACAAAAAAAAAAAAATCAAAGGCGCTTATCATCCCCCAGAGTTCAGTTAAATCCATCATTAATACATGAAAGGAATCCTGCACATGTGTAAATCTGCCTAGATCAGGCAGTCCTGGCAGACTGAATGACCATGCAAGGAGGAGACTAGTGAGAGAGGCCACCAAGACACCTCTGACTACTCTGAAGGAGTTACAAGCTTCAGCAGCTGTGTCGGGAGAGACCTTGCATACAACAACTGTTGCCTGGGTTCTTCACCAGTCAAAGCTTTATGGGAGAGTGGCAAAGAGAAAGCCCCTGTTGGAGAAAACTGGATCTCAACTAGTGTTTACCAAAAGGCATGTGGGAGGCTCCATGGTCAAGTTGAAGAAACTTCTTTGGTCTGATGAGACTGAAATGGAGCTCTTTTGACCATCAGGGAAAATGGGGAAAAATATAGGAAAATCCTAGAGGGCAATCTTATTTTGTCTGCATAAGAACTATGGCTTGGGGGAAGATTTATTTTCCAACAAGAGAATGACCAGTAGCATTCAGAAACCTCCTCAGAAATGGTTTCAAGATAGCAAGGTGAATGTTCTGGAGTTGCCAAGTTAAAGCCCAGACCTCAGTCCAATAGAGAATTTGTGGCTGGGCTTGAAAAGAGCTGTTCAGTCTGATCCCTGTGCAACCTGACAGAGCTTCAGCAGTTTTTCAAAAAGAATGGAGTAAAATTGCATTGTCCAGTTGTGCACGCCTGATTGAGACCAGTCCACACAGACTCAGTGCTGTGATTGCAGCCAAAGGTGCATCTACTAAACATTGACTTGAAGGGGGTGAATATTTACGCAGTCACTTATTTTACATTGCTTATTTTTACTTAATTGACATTACTTGTGAGAAATCTGTTTTCACTTTGACATTAAAGAGTTTTTTGGCAAAAAAGCCAAATTATATTGACCATGATTGATTTATACAATCAGTAACAGGGTGAAACATCCATGGCGGTGAATAATTTTTGTTGGCACTGTGTAAAAAAGAGAGAGTGAGATATGACATGTCAATAAGACCTGCACTTATCAGGATATTTTTACTGTCACTAAAACTTAATGTTGGTGATCTAATTTTTCATTTTATTTCCTACCATCTTAGGGTTCATGAAAGCACTATCATATTTTTTCCTGCACTTCATTAGCCAATTAATGGAGCTGCTGATGAAACTTTAGCAGCTTACCAATCCATCACTTAGTAAATTTCTGGTACCATGAAATAAATGGTGGGACTTTGATTAGAAGGAGTGGAGGACAAAAAGTTTTTCTATGTTAATGTTGAAGTAGCTATTTTTCAGTCCACTGGTGATAAAGGACATCCTTTTGTGTTTGTTTTTAATCATCCTAGGTTGAGTCTCCGGTCATATGCAGAATTCTTGACACTGCTGACGAGCATGGACTTCTGTCGATCTCCGGCTAAGCTGAGAAAGATCACAGGACAGAGACAACGCATAAAGGACAAGAAGAGGACAGAAGGAGAGGGGTGCACTTGAAGGAATTAAATAGTAGCCTCTTTGTGGGAGGAGGATAGATGCCCTTGGAGCTGCACCAAATGCCAAACTGGAGGTTTTACTTGATCCTGAGGCTGGACTTCAGGTAACCTGTAAACGCAGCCTCAGCCCGCGCTCATCTGTGCAGCGGGCAGTGCTACATCAGAGCCTTAACTAGCTGGTGAGACTGATCAGACGCTGTGAAACAGCAGAATGGGGCTGAAGCCTCACTCCATAAGGCAGTAGATTTATTGCCTGTCCTTCATATCTATGCTTCACTTTGTGTTGGTTAAATTCAAGTGATGGGTTACTGAATCAGCAAAAAGAAAATCAGGGAAAGCAAAAAGATTCATGTTGGTTCTGTTGTCTTCAGAGCGTGTGTGTGAGTGTGAACGCTGCACTTAAAGTTATGAGAAATGTAAGTCTGAGAATGTTTTGCAGCAGTTAGAATGTGTGCTGTGTTAATTTTTCAGGTTGAATGTGTGTAACTTATGCATTAGAGGGTGTGGAGAGGAAATATTAAGTCTGCAAAACATGATTTATAAAGTTTCATTTAAGTTTTAAGGATATGCAGAATGTCTGTGGGCTCCTGTAAGAGGTAATCTGTGGTTTTATGAAGATGCACACGGGTCTTGTTAACTGCTGTATCACAGGGATGAAAATCAATGCATCTGCAGCAAAGAATAAAAACTTAAACTTAAAACCATCTATTGTCTTGTGTTAAGATCTAACACCCACAATTCACTTAATAACCCTAGCTTTTATCTCGGGTCGTGTCAGAAAACGACGTTTAAACCCTGAGAAGAACATCTTATCCGAGCTGAACCCTAAATGCACATGTTGAGGAAGTCTGATGTATTCAGTAGGTGGCCCTTTTTACACAAGCCTATTTCTGTCTGTTACAAAAAAGAAATATTTAACCACGTACTTATTAAAAAGTCAAAGAAAATACTGATAATTACTTTGAGATAATTAGTCATAATTATGAGAGAAAGTCAGAAGCTTTCTCTAGTTTTCTGTCTTTTGAGTTGTTAAGTGGAAATGAGATTTGAAATCAAGATAATGAGATAGAAAGTGGAAATTGTGAGATTAAAGTCTAGATTATGAGATAGAAAGTGGAAATATAAATCAAAATTATGAAAAAAATATTGGAATTATGAAAAGTGAATCATATCTATGAGAGAACATCAGAATCTATATCTAGCCTATAGTTTTCTTACTACCGAGATACAAACTGGAAATTGTGGGATTAGACGTCCAGATTATGATAGAGAAAGTCAGTTTCTGAGATAAAAAAATTGAAACTGTGGGATAAAGTTTAAATTTGAGATACAAAGCTGAATTATGGGATTGAAACATTAAAAATAACAGAAAGTTGAAAGTATGAGACAAAAAGTGGAAATTAAAAGAAATTGAAATCATTAGGTAAAATTAAAATTATGAGATACATAGTCAGAATAATGAAATTAGCTAAAAATTTCTGTGATAAAGTAAAAAAAATTAGGAGGTAGAAAGTGGAAATTGTGAAATAAGTGGAAATTATGAGATTAGTTAAAATAAAAAAAAAGTTAAATTTATTAGAAAGAAAGTGGAAATTATGAGATAACAGCTGAAATTATGAAATACTAAGTCATCATCATCATGAGATGGAAATTCAGAAATATGAGGGGTAAAATGAGCTTAAAAGTAAGAACACTGAGGGAGAAAGTTAAAATTATGAAATAAATATTTGAAATTATTAGAGGAAAAAATTTTAATTATGAGATAAAAATTCAGAAGTCTGAGATAAGAATTTAAAATTCAATTTAACAATTGTCCATCTCATGATTCTATTTGTTATCTGCAAAGATTCAAGAGATCCTTAAAATAACTTAAAAATCAGATTTCCAAATCTAAGGTTTGAAAATGTATTAAAAAGTCTTATCTTTAATTTTGAGAGATGTTAAATTTTAGATGGCACATGTCTCAAAACAACTCTAACCTTTACTGTCTGGTTAGCTTTATAAAAGAGAGTGATAGTAGTGTATTAAGCACACGAACACAAACCATGAACAGATGAGAGAAGGAGTAGATGGGTAAATGTCAGTTTAAAAAAATTTGACTTAAAGATAAAAATTACAGGGAATAGTTAGTAACAAAGTTCAAAAAGCACAGATGCTTAATGTGGGAAAATGCAATTGTCTACGTCTTTCTTTTGATTTTTTAAAAGTGTGCAGTAACCCTTTCAGACAAAATCCCACAAAGGGTTCTTATTCAGCAAACGACAACCTAAAAAAATAATGCTTCCTTCCTTGTGGAGGTAAAAAAAAAAAAAAAAGTATTTTTGTATTCCTCCAATAACAAATGCTGGTTTATTTATTTAGAGTGATAACTTGGGTCCATGAATCGGCACATTATCAGAATCATTTGGCACATTTGTAGCATTGTGACATCGTTTAATCAAATTTGCCCCATTTATTAAATTGTTCAGTGCTGGTGAAATTGGTGTTATCCCAGAGCTGTGCATTTAAGGCCACCAGAGGGTGCTGCACTGTAAGTATTGGACCCAGTGAGCTAAAGGAAACATTCTGTAAAACATTAATTAAAATTCAAGGTCAATACATTAATCTGACTTTTTGAATTGTAGCCATATTGTCCATCTGTCTTTTTAAGCTTGAATAAGAGGCAGGCTGACATTGCTGTATTAAATACTCAGCACCCCATAATGACCAAGTGAAACAGAATTTTAGAAATTTGTGGAAATATATTGAAAAGAAAAAACAGAAATATTGACATAAATACTCAGACCCTGTACCCAGAACTCACTTAAAGCACTTTTGGCACTAGTGACAGTCTTGATTTTTTTTTTTTTTTTTAATGTGATGCAAGCTTTGCACACCTGGGTTTTGGGGGATTTTCTGCCATTCTTCTTTGCAAATCCTCTCAAGCTCAGTCAGGTTAGATGGGAACTATTTGGTGGACAACCATTTTCAGGTCACTCAGGAGATGTTCAAGTCATGGTTCTGGCTGGGCCACTCTCCTGATGTCTTGGCTGTGTGGTTAGGGGTCACTGAACTGGTTTTCAATGAGGATATCTCTGTACTTTAACCTGACACACCAGATGGATGTGTTTCACGCATCCATCTGGGAAAGCTTCAATAGGAAACGTTTGAGAAAAGGCAGAGGCTTTGAAAAAAAAACTAGGAGTGTGATTGGATGAACGTTCTGTCTGTCACATCTCTACGGGCCAATGAGCAACAAAACACGTCACATAGCCACTATCGAGCTGAGCATGTGCAGTTACTGAGGAATAACGCGAAACACGGCGACTATAGACATGTACTAGTAAGTACTCAACTTTTGTTGTTTTTGAAAAGATAACAACTCACTGCTGTTCTTTGTTCTTTTTTTTTAACAAAGAAATGTTGTCAAGTTCTGACAAAACTGGCGCTTTAGCAGCACCATTGCTAAGCTCTTCTGCCATAACTGCACCAGCTCTTGCTGCTGCTTGCTTACGTCATGACTCTGCTGCACCTTAAAGTACTGCCCCTCATCGCTGATTGGTCCTGTCACTTTCTAACCGGGCCCAAACGGTTCAGATCGGAGCTTTGCATGATGGATACGCAAGTGAAAAACAAGGAAGTGGGCGTATCCATCTGCTTTGCAAGGCTATCTGTACTTTACTTCATTCAGCTTTTGCTCAACCCTGACTAGTCTCCCTGTCCCTGCTGCTGAAAACATCCCAACAGCATGATGCTTCCATCACCATGCTTCACTGCTGGGATGGTGTTGGGCAGGTGATGAGAGGTGCCTGGTTTCCTCCAGACTTAACATTTAGAACTGAGGCCAAACAGTTCAGTCTTGGTTTTATCAGATGAGAGATTCTTGTTTCTCACAGTCTGAGAGTCCTTTGGGTTATTTTTTTAATACTCCAAGCAGGCTTTCATGTGTTTTACACTAAAGAGAGGCTTCTATCTTGCCACTCTGCCATGTGCCCAGATCAGTGAAGGGCTGCAGTGACGGTTGCCCTTCTGGAACTTTATCCCATCTCCACACAGGATCTTTAGATCTCAGAGTGACCATTGGGTTTTTGGTCACCTCTCTTACCTCTCAGAGGCTCTTCTCCCCTGATTGCTCAGTTTGGCTGGGCGACCAGCTCTTGGAAGAATTCTGGTTGTACCAAATTTCTTCCATTTGAGAATTTTAGAGGCCACTTTACTCTTGGGAACCTTCCTTACAACAGACCTTTTTAGCAGCTTTCTCCAGATCTGTAACCTGACACACCAAATGGATAACCTTGGATATACAGTGTTTGGGAAAGGGCACCTTTGAAAAAAAGTCAGTGTGATTGGATGCAACATTCTGTCACATCTTTACAGGCCAATCAGAGCAACAAACCACATGATGTCATCACCGCTAGGTGCGTGAGCACAGCTACCGAGGAATAAACTCCATATAGAACTGCATAATGAGAACCATGGCATCTATAAACAAGTCAGTACATGACGTTTTTGAAAAGAAAACAGCTCAATGCTGTTCTTTGTTCTTCTTTTAATGAAGAAATGCTATCAAGTTCTGATAAAACTGGAACTTCAGCAGCATCCACGTTAATGTCTTCCGCCATCGGCCTCTTGTTGCTGCTTGCTTACATTACGAGTCAGCCACGCCCGAAAGTACTGCCCCTTGTCACTGATTAGTCCTGTGACTTTCTAACCGGGGCCCAGATGGTTCAGACGGGAGCTTTGCAAGACGGATTCACCAGTGAGAAACACGGAAACGGGCGTATCCATCTGCTCTGCAGGCAGTTCCTTTGACCTCATGGCTTGGATTTTGCTCTGATATGCATCGTCATCTGTGAGGCCTTCTACCACAGATGGACTCCAATCAAGGTGTAGAACCATCTCAGCGACAATCAAGGGAAATGGAAGGAAACCGTGCTAAATTTCAGTTGTTGTGTGTTGCTGTGAAAGGTCTGAATACTTATGTCAATGTGAAATTAGAGTTGGCCAATTGCTCCTTTATGAGCACATAAAAATATGGTAGTGATGCAACATAAAATCCAGTTTGGGTTCTCTGTGTTTGTCCCTTTACAGGTCTAAGAGAGCCAAAAGTTTTGTTTTGACTGCAAATCATGAGTGATATAATTATTTCTTAACTTATTTTTCAGTTCTACTATCCTGCAACAAACAAAATCAAAAAATTATCACTTTTTTGAACACTGAAATATGGCATATTTTTCAATGAAGACGACAAAACAAAAACGCACCAGTTCTTATCTTTTCTTGTTTTAGCTAAAAAGAAGTAATGCAAAGATCCTCTGCACTTGCCGAACATTTATTGGGTTGAAAATTGTATGAGATTCACAAATACATTTTTCTCAAGAAGCAAAAGTCCATCAAAAATGCAACCACATGCCATCAACAGCCATGTGTGAGCCTGAGCAGACATTCATGACAGCCCTGACACCACAGCAGCTGATATCAGCGCTCAGCTTCCTCTAACAGAGAAAGGCAGCAGTGAAACCAACTACTGTAGTGTCTGTCAGACAGCCTGCAAAGTTTTGGGTTATACTGGCACATGCGTGTGCAACACTGGGTCAGATTTATGCAAAATGCTATATCTGTAAAACAACAAGTCAATAAATGAATTGACCATGTTCACAGGGCAGCCATGTTCTTGGGTCACAGTCAGGACAGGACGGTTAATTGCTATAAGTAATGTCTTACAGCTGTGTTTCAGCTCAGAGGCTGTGTAAAGTGAATCTGATAAACTGAACCTTAAAACTTAGAATGTAGTGAAAATCCAGAAGGAGATTGGGCCATATTTGTAGTTGAAAACATTTATGCTCATGTTAGCAAACACCTGTGGGTTTGCGTAAGAATATATGATATTAAGGTAAGCTAAAATGGCAGAATGCTAACAGAAAAGTCTAATACAGCAATAAAGGCGCTAATTCATAGCTAACATAGCCAAATGGTAGGAAGTTTTTAAATGCTAAAATTAACTGTTGTCTCAGTAGGTTAGTTACTATAAGTACTTTATTAAAGTATTAAAGTTTTACTCAATGTCCCAACAGATTTCCAATGTCAAGCCTTTAGCTATCTATTATAGCTAGTCTAAATACCAGCTGGGAGTGTTAACATTACAATGTGATAAAGGAAAGCAGTGATACATATTATTAGGAAGTTATTAAAATTCTAAGATTCACTATTGTCTGTGACAGGTCACCAAATGTTGTCCTAAGTCTCTTTATTACCCTCTCCCATCCATTAGCTACCTTCTCATAGGGCTAATCCTTGTATTCAGCCAATTCCTGGCTAATGTTAGCTCAGGTCAGGTCAGGTCAGGTATGGGAGAATATGCTGGTTTGGCGATAGCCGTGTCAACCTTGGCCTTGTACTGCTATGGCCTCCTAACTGCCTTTGTCCAGGTCCACACCAGGCCCATGCCCCAGCTCTCCAAGTATCCTCCCAGTTGAACTCTCCACAATGCACGAGCTGCCCTGATGTCTGACCCAGCCCACCAGGTCCTGGGCACCCATTATGCTGTGAGCTGGATCAGGCCTGGGACAGCACGCCAGGTGTCTGAAGGTGCACAGCTGCTACTCCCGAAACCAGTAGCTGACCCTTCCCATCCCCGCTCTCCTGGGGGCGTCAGCATTAGACAAACCGTCTTGCTGGTGATACCCAAAGGTGCACTGAAGAGAAGTTGTAACAAAGGAGTCCAGTTGGCACCTCTGGCCATCAGTCAGCGTCCAATCCTCACAACAGTATAGTAAGACCTAAAGATTCTGATTTTGGTCTGCATGCTGAGATACCAAGAGCGCCACACTGTCTTGCCCAATGAATCCGTCACCCCATGTGTGAGTCTGTTTTTAGCCAAACATTCAAACAACAAATTTTACAGTCAATGCACCCCTAGTCAGGACCCTAAAATCACACCTTTACATGACTTTAAACCTGAAACTCAGGAGTATGACATTACTGACCTTTCCACCCTGGCTGTGATGTCAGAATAACATGGCCACTTTGGGAACATGGTCTATTCAGTAACAGTAAATAACATTTCTGAAACAGACACTTTCATGACAATTCTATTGCTTGGTTTTCATGGCAAGGCTTGTAATTCTGATACCGAAATTTTCCCACTCAAGAAAACATAACATACATTTTCACTGCAGAAGAGAACAAAAGGTTAATACAGATTCCAAATACTGGTACATAAAATATGTGTTTTTATATTACTCTTTTGATGGCTTAAAGCCATGGCATTGTGGTCCAAACCTTTCTGTTTAGCAGCTCTTTGATCAGACTGAGGGAATGGGAATCTGGTGCACTGAGCTGCTCTCAAAGTCTTGCAGTGCATCTTGGTGAGTGTGGTAGTGCATCGCTACGTAAGACTTGGCGAAAGCAAATGTCTGTGAGCTTACGGGCTGTAGGCTGGTGGGCGAGCTGGGCCCTGCAGAGGGACTGCTGTTGTAAATACTGTAGTAGGGTTCAATGCGGGTGTTTATAGGCGTAGAGGTACTAGGTGGGCGAGGTTTGCGAGCACCTGTGACCTTTGGACTCCCCACACAATCCCTGGAGTGACTGGGCCCACATGCCTGGTCCACCAGCCTCCTCTGTGGCTTTGGCGACAGTACATAGGCTGAGTTGGTCTCATGGTGGGAGGATTTATTGCGATTGACTTCCAAGCTGCCCTTCCCCATCGCATGCAGACGAGTCTTGTTTTTGCAGCACAGGAAGCCCAGAGCCGCCCACTGCATGCAACACAGCACACGACGGCGAAGGCCCGCGCTGTTTCGCGAATACACAAAGGGATTGATGCCTGACTTGAGGAAAATGAGCACAAAGCCACACAATTCAAACTGGTAATGTGCAAAGCTGCTTTCTGGTGATAAAACATCCTGTGCCAGTGAAACTCCCATGGGTAAGCAGCACAGCAGCACAGAGAACACAATCACTACACATGTGACAACCGCCTTAGAGTCTTTGGCTGTGGCCAGGTTTACTGTAGAGACCAGCTGACAGCAAGTGGCGCCTTGTGCAGCTCCTGGAACAAGAGGCTGGCTGGTTTTGTTGGCGTATGAGTGCGTCTGAACATTCTGCAGTTTATTGTAAGTTTGGTTGCGGTACAGAGGGGGGCCTGGAACGGCACACTGCATGCTCTCAAAGCCTGCTGCAAGGAGAGGGGGAGGCGGTGGAGGGCATGTGGCATCTACACTTATAACTGGACATTTTCTTACTCGTGCATTCTTCCGTAGTGTCTGAGCAATCATCAGGTAGGACACAGACACCACAGCAACACAGAAAGCAAAGTCTGCTAGGTATACATACAACACAACCCTGGCATTTCCACCTCCGAAGCCAAAGTGTGGCAAGCATGGTCCATCTCTACGAGGGTACGCTCGCATTGTTAGGAGGGCTGCCATGGTGAAGCTGGAAGTCCACAGCAAGGCGGTGAGGGCCAGCGTGCAGGGGAAGGAGGCTGTGCGGTTCGGCTGCTGCCCCAAAACCATGCGCAGCCTGTGGAGAGCAATGACAGCCACTGTCTCTAGTGACATGATGATGAAGCCCGAGCTTGTCAGGTGGAAAGCAAAGCAAAAACTCTTTGACACACCATCCCCTCCGCCTGCATCCAGAAAGAGCACCAGGGCAAACATGGGAGCAGTCACACAGCAGATAAACAAGTCACAGAAGGACAGGTTGAGGATCATGAAGTCAAAGTTGGTGCGGAATTTGCGAAACACAGGGTCAAAAAAGGACAGGAACACCACGAGGTTGCCATAGGAGCCCAGGAGGAAGATGAAGATGAGGAGGAGAGAGCAGAAGGTTAAAGTAGCAGTGTGGATCACAGCCCAGCCTGACGGGGACTGTGCGCCCAGGGTGCCACTGATGTTCTGCTGTCTTGGCACATCCAGCAAGTCTGATGGGGTGACAGTGGTGTTCATTGTATTATCCACAATTTATAATAATCCCAAAGTCTTCGGTTTCAACATTGTTCTTCTATGGAGAGAGATGATCACTGTATCTTCTACCTCTGCCACGTTTTCCACCTTGGTAGAGTGCTGCAAGGGATACAGTCAGATATTAGATGTTATACAGTGCAGTGGATTACATTAAAACATTTGCAGAAGTGGCAAATTTGCAGTGTAAGGTAAATTAGAAAAGGGAAGCAGGAGATCAGGGGCAGTAAAACAAGTCTCATTCCTGTAGTTAGAGACAAGCAGACTGTAGAAAGTACTGGATGATCTGGTTACTGATGATAGCTTTTGCAGCCAATCCTTGCTTGCAGTTATATTAGCCATGCCCCTGGTTATGCATTACTCATAACCAGGGGTGGAAAAAGTACCAGACAATTGCAGTCAAGTAAAAATACTGTTACTCTGGTTAGATTTACTTAAGTAGAGGTAAAGGTACTGGTCTATATATCTACTCAAGTAAAAGTCATTTAAAGTTTACTCAAAGTACTTAGGAGCTACTTTTGATACCCAGGGGGCTCTCACAATGAAATATGATCTTTCTTTAATATGCAAAAACAACAATAGAATACTAATCTGCTACCACGTTGTTTATTAAGAGTTGTGACTTAACCCCCAGAAAAATGCAACAGCTGTTTTGGAATGAAAGGAGGAATCATTCTCCCGTAGTGTTCTACTGACTGTCATGTGTCATGAAAGTCAAACTCCTGGTCATTTTCTTGTTGTCAGAAAGCTTGGACCTTCTTATTTTGGCTTTAATTTTTATTGTTTTACGTGGTACTTGATGCTTTTAAAAATGTAGTGAAGTTCAATCCTTCCCCGAAAATATACTTAAGTAATAGTAAAAGTAGTGGTTTAAAAATTACTCAAAAAAGTACAAGTACACACAAAAGCTACTCAACTACTGCAAGATGAGTAAATGTGATTACTTGTTTTCCACCCTAGCTCATAAAACAAAAAAAATGGAAGTAAAAAAAAATCACCCCTTGCAAAGTGTGAAAGATATGAACCATTCCAAATGCTTTTTTTAAGTAGGCTATTAATAGGTATTTCTGATGTAAAAATTGACTTCAGCAGCCAGTCTCATGTTGACACTCAAGGAATGAAAGTTTCTGCACTTGCGCATTGCTTTCTTTTTTGATACCTGAGGTCAGGGGTGGACTGGAAGTCTGGTATACATGGCATTTCCTGATGGGCTGACGCTTTGGGGTCAGTATGACTTATTTGTTGTTTTTTTTCTCCTCTGATCACTGGCCAGAGAGCAGTGGCAGTGACCCATTGGTTGTTTTCTTTATAAAGACAGTTTACTGGTCCAATCACATCTCAGAAGGGTCTGTCTACTTTGTATAAATCTGTTAAATAATTTGACATTAAAGAGGTTTCTTGTATCTATCTTTTGGTCAAAGAGTCAAATTATATTTACCATGATTGATTTATAAAATCAGTAAAAGAGTAAAACATCTGATAAAACTGATGTTACACTAAAGGTACATCTGAGCTAATCACTCTACCAGCAGCCATTGTTTATACTGGCTTATAGACTATGTTGTAATTCGTTCTGGAAGGTATCAGATATGCTGGTACCAGTACCAGATTTAGTTATTCATCCCATACAGAGGGATGCAAACGTCAACACAACTTGGAAGTTACTCACAGGAGTTTAATCAGTGAAATCTTACCTCTATAACTGGCAGTGTGTCTATCTGTCTGTCTGTCTGTAATTGCATGCCACAATTGCTCCAATTAGTCCTGATACCTCTCAGAAGACTTTTTGGGTGTTCTGGCTCCAAACTGTTGCCTTTAAAAAATCATAAATATGTACAGATTTTAAATAAAATCCCAAAATGTTGTGCAGAGTGTTCATTTGGGGAGAGTTGAATATGTACTTCCATTCTTTAACGAGCTTGTAAGAGAATGTAACAGAGCCATAAAACAACTGGACTTTGTTGAAACACGCCCACAAGGAAACGTATTTTAATGAGACAATACACTTGCTCCACAATCCCCTATTAAAGTAAACTCTCTTCACAGCATTCCTCCATTCTCATATTAAACCAGATAACAGAGATGTGTCGCATGTTACTGTTAGAATAGTTTACTGAGAAATCACAGTTTGATTGCCGTTTTGTCAGCTGTAGCTACCAGTGCTGCGTAAACATGTTTGCATATGGGTCTGTCTCCATTACATGGCAGGTGGGTCATGTCACTTAAACACTGAAATAAGTCAAAAGGCACACCATTAATGCCCTCCTTTTAGTGTTGTTTGCTTATCACTGCAAATTCGCTCCGATGCAGACGCAGAGCTCATATGAAGTTATTTTGGGGGAAAAACTTTCCATGCAAATTGGTCTTATTGCATTAAAGGTGCAGTGTGTAAAATTGGGACTATCAACATCTAACAGTCAATTCTGGAGTGTGATGATCAGTTCTCTGGTGATAACTGTGGGAACCAGTGAAGTTTAAAAATCAATACATGCTTAACTGTTATTTGGTTTCTTCTATGGTGCCATAGAAACAGGCAAAATGCAAAAATCCAAGATGGCAGCGTCCTTAGAGGGGACCCTCCCTTTGTATGAATAAAAGGCTTATTCTGAGTTAATTTAAAACATAAATTTAAAAAATGTGTTATCAGATGTCATCACTAATTTAGATCAATCTACTTATAAATGTTATGTTTCATTTTAACCAAGCTTGTTTTGCTAAATGCTAATAGGCTAAATATTACACACTGCACCTTTAAGCATCTAATCAAGAGGACAGTAACAGCATGCCATAAATAGCATGAAGATTAGCATACTGTCTGTGAGAGCTGATGGAAGTATGCAGCAGTTTTTACGACACACAAACTTTCCAGAGATCAGGAAACATAAAACCGATACGTAAATAAGGTTAGTAAATATTTCTTTGACATTGCAATCACTAAGCCATAACCAGAGTTAAATCAGTCTGAGACTCCCAGCTGCCGTTTTTATCCATGTGTGGCACATGACGTGTTACACATGACGTGTGGTTGTTTTCTTAGGTTTTCCTACATTCAATTAGGAAACTTAATCAGGGTGATGCTTAAGTGAACACTTCAATATATCCTTAATCATACCCATTATCTGTTATTTGTGCAGGATGCAGGCGGGATTTGACACACCTGTTGGGTGTGGGCAGGAGTGGCTGGCACGTGCTACGGAAGAGGGCAGATATGGTCGGAAATCTAGCAGGATTAAGAAAAAAGTCCTGCGCAGAGCTCTAGTTTCTTTTATTTTAATATGGTGCAGGTGCCATCAGCGTTGAGGTCAATTGCAACAAAAGGCCTCTTCATGCTAAATTGATAGTGTGACTGAAGTGTCATAATTATTGTCTTCCAGTAGCCTATTGATAGACATTTATTTGGCTGGTTTAGTCCAAACTGAGTCTACTAAGTGCAATGCAAAAATTTGTTGCGACGGGCCCCAATCTCCCCTACATAATAATCAAGAGAGCTATGCTTCTCTATATGTTAGACACAATCTACAGTCTGCTATAGCAATGCACCACTGCATTTAGCCCATTATAGCCTCTCTCACCACCTCTACCTCCAAACACAGTCACACAGCGTTCAGTGGAAAATATAACTGTTCAGTTAATGTAGCTTAGACGCTAGGATATCCAGACAATGATGTGAAAATAAAACCTACCATCTTTGATCGTGCATCCTCATCATCATTTCATGAAGCCCATCTTCATTTCAAAGCATTGAGATGGTAAGTGAACGCACCGCGGCTGTGGAAAAAAACGCATTTTCCCTAAAAATCATGTAAAACAGAAGCGTTTACGAAGATAAAACACGATCCTGCGCCTTTGTCTTTGCTTTCAAGGCGTCCATAGCTCAAATTAATGATAGAATATTCGTTTTCTTAGCGACACATCCATTCTTTTACAGGAGCGACGACTGCTGGACGTGCACTGAAAAATGAGTATGAAGTCACTGCCTACGTCTCTGAGCATGAGCATAAGCACCGCATTCAAGTCTGTAGAAGACCTCCAGTTTCTCCGCTAATTACAATAAAACAGGATGAACAAGGGAACTGAAAGACAGTTCTCTTACGCAGGCGAGTATCAAGTAGATCGTTTGATTCTCTGCGTTTTTTAATCCCCATGTCAGTGAAGTCTGCTGTCGCCTTAAAAATCATGGGGCTCATGCATTGTTGAAACAGGTGAGGTCATTTTTAGGGATAGCGCTTATTTATTAAACGGTTGAAAGGAACAATTAGACGTTGAAATGTGAAATAAAAATGTAATGATAATAATAATAATGAATTTAACATATTTTTCCCTGGTTTTCACTGCTGTCCTTGGGAACAGCAGCCCAACAACTTTGTTTCTAGGCAACATGTAGTCATGATTGTCTGCTCATATTTGAAGCAGTTCCGTCATTCTACCAAGATATGCTCCCAGTGGATTTATATTCATCCATCAAACAGTTCTGGAAAACTGGAGCAGAGGCGTTCATAGAGTGCTGAAATGGTTCCCAACCTCAGGCCTAGGACCCCTTAAGGGGGGCACAAAATGCCCTGTCCGAATTCAGGTGTGTATGCAAAAGTTTTTGTCGTATTGGCGTTGCATCCACACGGAAACAGCGTTTTGGGAGGTTTTGGGAGGCAAATCTGTAAAAGCTTACCGTTTCATCTCCGTGTGGACAGCCAACCGCATCTTCTTGAAACGATTGCGTCATACATAGCATAGCCCACTTAAGCCGCATGCGTGGGTCAAGCCAAAACAGCAATGGCAGATTACAGGGTTGTGCTAATCCTGCAGAAGCTACCAAGCTTATTATGGCTTTCACAGCAAAATCTGATGCTCCTTTACCAACACCACGAACAACAAATGGTCTTGGAGAACAGCATACACCAGATGTTCTTAGATCCACTGCGGAGAACAACCAGTAGGGCAACCAGGAGAAAGTTTGTGGCAGGTTTCTATAAGCTTCTTCTCTCTTTTGGTGCATTTGCATGGCACCATTACAGCGCCACTTACAGGCTTGGCATATAAACTACAGCATTTTCAGTCGCTTACAGAGGTTACGAGCTTACGTGTACGTTTCCTGAAACAATCCCAAGTTTACGGAAAACCTTTTCAAAAATATAATGTTTTTGTCTCTGTGTGGACAAGGCCAAAGATCTCAGGACAGGGGGCTTTGTTTGCTTTGAGCTTACCAAAAGTAGATTTACACATACACAGCAAAAACTTGAGCTTTGTCAGTGTCAAACATTTCAGAGTTGATTTAACTCAATTGAAAAGTGACTTGTCATTGCTAGTGTAAACTGGCATGAATTATAAACCATTTTGAACTTGATATACTAACAGTTGGGTAATATCCCAGTTCCATTATCAGGGGCGTAGCACAGGGGGGAAAAAGGGTACTGATACCCGGGCCCACAGTAGGGAAGGGCCCTTGAGGAGCCTGCAATAAAAAGTGTGTTTTTATCTATTTTTATTTAGTAATTAGAGTCATTATTGAATCAAAAGCGAGGACATGAATCGGTCAACAGACTAAAATTTGTATCAAATTGAGTAAAAAGAATACCGGGGAGCCTCTGCTCCTCCCTTAAAAATGTCCAAATGGTGTAATCCAAAATAATGCAAGCAAATTCAGTTTAACCATAGTAAAAATACTGCTCTTAAATTGGGAAATTATGCTTCAAAAATAAATTTAAATGCATATATATTTGTAAAAATGATGCAACATTTGTTGCTTGGCTAACCATTTAAGGAGGGACTGTGTAATATTCTTTCTGGGGTCCCAAAATTCCTAGCTACACCCCTGTCTATTATTAGTCAAGAACAAATAAATGATGAACAAAAGAAAAAAACTTTTGTTTTATCCTTGGCGGCAACAACTGCAAGCGAGTGTTTGTGATAACTGGCATTAAGTCTTTCACATCCTTGTGGAGTAATTTTGGCCCATTCTTCTTTGCTGAATTGTTTTAGTTCAGCCAGATTGGAGGGTTTTCCAACATGAATCGCCTGTTTAAGTCCAGACTTTGACTAGGCCAGACCAAAACCTTCATTTTGTGTTTATTTAAGCCATTCAGAGATGGTCTTGCTGGTGTGTTTCGGATCATTGTCCAGCTGCATAACCCAAGTGTGCTTGAGCTTAACGTTGCAAACTAATCTGGACATTCTCCATCAGGATTTTTCTGGTAGAGAGCAGAATTCATTGTTCCATCAATTACTGCAAGTGGTTAAGGTCACACTACCACCAACATGTTTGACTGTTGGTATGATGTTCTTTAATGAAATACTGTGTTAGTTTTACTCCAGGTGTAAAGGGGAACACACCTTCCAAAAAGGTCAACTTTTGTCTTGTCAGTTTACAGAATATTTTAACAAACGTCTTTGGGATCATCAGGATGTTTTTAGTCAAATATGAGACGAGCCTTTGTGTTCTTTTTGGTCAGCAGTGGTTTTGGCCTTGGAACTCTCCCATGGATGTCATTTTGCCAGGTCTCCCTCTTATTCTTTAATCGTGAACATGGATGAGTCGTTGATACACTCTTGAATAATTCTTGTAGGCTGGCCACTCCTAAAGGGTTCACAACTGTTCCAAGTTTTTCTCCATTTGTGGATACTGGCTCGCACTATGAAGTCCCAAAGTCTTAGAAAAGGCTTTGCATCCCTTTCCAGACAGATGTCAGTGACTTCGATTCTCATCTGTTTTGAATTTCTTTATATGGTGCCATGATGTGTGGCTTGTCAAGATCTTTTAGCCTACTTCATTTTTTCAGACAGGTTCTATTCAAGGGATTTATTGAGTCTACAGGTCTGGCAGTAATCAGGCCTGAGTGTGGCTGGTGAAATTGAGTTTAGCTTTCCAAAAAATGTGGTTAATCACAGTTAATTCATGTTTTAAAAAGGGGAGGGAATAACTTTTCACACAGGTGTGTTTGGATTGCTTTTTCCCCTTAATAAATTAAATCACCATTTAAAAACTACATTTTGTACTTACTTGGGTTATCTTTGTCTTATATTACAATTTATTTGATGATCTGAAACATTTAAGTGTGAAAAAATATGCATAAAAAGGAAATCAGGAAGGGGGCAAATACTTTTTCACAGCAGTATAAATAAAAACATTAATACAAGTGTTTTGTTACAAACAATTTATTTTCATCTCATTCAATAGGCAAACAGTACATCTAAAAAATCACTGCAGTTTTGGCACTACACTATACACAAGTGAGGTAACTAAATGCTTCAATGCTTGGACTGATTTCAAGTCATCAGAGGAAAACATATGCAAACCAAAATAATTTCATCTCATCTTGCTGGGTTTTAGAAAAAGATCAACATAATAACCAAGGATAACAGGGGACAGGTCACAATAATGGACAGGCGGTGTGGTTACCTTCTTGCATTGAGACACATGAAACGGTAATCAAACTGTGCTCAGGTCCTCACAGCAAACGCTTCACACATCACTGCAGCGGGGAGCTTGCCCTCTCCCTTTCTTTGCCAAGGTAGATGAAAATAAGCTCCACTGCTAAAATCTCAGTTGTCTACTAAATTTCTGAAATACTTTCTATGAAAAAAATGAAAAAAAAAATTAGCACTTCAAAAAAAAAAAAAAAAAAAAAAGAGGTAAATAAATAAATAAATATGTTTGTGCATATTTGCTATACGATGACATACACATTCATGATGCATATAATCATATAGATCAAACTGCCACACAAACATTGTGTGTTGCATGATTAAGTCTAACCTAAAGCAACCAATTCTCTGTGGCTTCAAACAAATACTCCACTACTGGAATACAGAGCATGTCCTACATTGGACAACGTGTTGGCTCAGAGTTGAAACTTGGGAAAGAATCCTGAGAAATGTGTGGGACACAGGCAGATGTCTTCAAGCATCCCGTAAACGCACACGCACACAACCACACGTGCACATGCATACAAACAAACAAAAAAAAAGGAAGAAAAAAACTGTACAGAAATGTTACAAACTGCAGGTCATCCATCCCTGCTATGATTGATCCTTAAATATTAAGTATAGTAGAAATGTAAATGAGCTAAATACATAAATACACAACTTTTCAGTTCTCAGTGCCACAGCTCAGTTGCTTTTTGTGACACTTCTCTTCAAGAATGATGCTGTCTTCCAACGAACCTGGAATCTCCACAACAATGCAGGCTGGTTTGTGTTGTTCTGGGTTGTCCAAAACTGGAACACAAACAATTTGCAAGGTAAAGAGGAGGCTAAGGACTTCCTTCAGATTATAATCATAACAGAAATGTTATTACCAGTGTTTTGGGAATGATACTGTAAAATCCAGTGTTCAAGATACACTTTTAAAACCTATTTGAGCCAGAGTAGTTACTAATACCAAGAAGGTTGAGCACATAAACCCCGTCTTTGGCCTAAATACCTCCTAGACCTACTTGCACCATTTGAGGCACCCAGAACCCTCAGAAGAACTTCAGCCCTTAACACTCCTGTCTCCTTCACTGGCTCATACTTAAACACAGAGCTGATGGAGGAAACAGGAGTATCAATGGGCTGAAGTTTTAGTGTGAAAAAAAAGAGACAGAAGTAAACATTTTCAAGAGGCAGATAAACATGGAAAAAGGGAAATAGAAATATCATTTTGAAAAGGCTCTCCTTTTTCCTGCTGCGCTTGTAAGCAGGACACGGGGCTAACTTTTACCTTACTGTTTTTAAAGTAACTAAGTTTTAACCTCTTAAAATTAGTTTTCTTGTGTCACTTTATTGTCACACATTAAAACTAGTTATGACCTACATGACTAGTTCTTCAGATTTGTTTTGTCCAATGAAAAGTTGACTTTAAACTGAACATCAATTAAGGAAAGGAAAGGTATTTCTTTTTTATGTTAACAGTTATTCTTGACAAAAGCTGGTACCATCCAAAATCTATTTGAAGAGGTCAGACCAAGAAGCAGTTGGAAAATAGAATTGGCTAATCAAATTGGAGTCAATGCGTCTCTGGTTTAAGTGCTATAAGAGCACAAAATTGTGTAAAGAAAAACATTTTTCACAGATTAAGCCTGTTAATTTTTGCTCTCCAAGTGCACTAGATTCATATTAGCTTTAAAATGTACACATTTTTCTCACAGGGGAGCATGCCCTCAACCTCCCTAGAAAGGTCAGAGTGCATATGATCAGAGGGGTGCCACCTCTGCCTCAATTTGAGTTAGGAAAAGCCCTGCAAGGTAATCATCTGCTCTGCAATTAAATTTCTATCGTGCAATTTTCACCTTTTTGGCACTAAGGTGTTGCATTTTCTGATTGTTTTCTACTTTATTTAATGAAAATAAAAGCTTTATGTCTTTTACTGTAAATTAGACAGAGACAAGTAAGACATGAAAAATGTACAAAGACTGTTAAAGGACATCTCTCTTACCCTCTCAGTTCCTTAACAGATTTATATTGAAAACTGCTTCTCAATGACAATTAAATAGGAAGTTGTATGTTTTTTGATGTATTACCAGGTTTTAGGCATAGTAGCATGGAGAGACCAGCAGGTCAGTCAGAACCAGCAGCTGGTCATCTGTAAACTGCTGTTTGTGTTGCTGCCAGTTGTCGTGGTGAGTCCGTCGGAAGTTTGATAGTGTTTTCTTCACAGTCATCTGAAAATATTGCAAAACAAAAAAAACATGTTGCAGCTCAAAGAGTAATTAGCAACACATAGTTTTTGATGCTGTTAAAAGAAAACCCCACTGCGCTGATAAAAGGTGTTCAAACATGACTATACATACTTCAATGGGTTGTGTGTCATTAAGGTGAGCACTCAGGTCCATCAGCAGCTGAGGCATCCAGGTGGGTACGTCATACGGGCTGGAGAGAATGCAAGCGCTTAAACCCAGAACACCAGCATGGCGCCGCACGAGATCTACGACAAACGTGATAGGACGGATTTAATCAAAATGACATTTAGTGTTTAATTTCCAATTATATACCAATTTAATCCAGTTTGGGTTCCTCACCAGCAGAGGGTATAGTGTCCACTATTGAGCCGAGCTCCCGCTTTCTCTTTTTAGGCAAACAAGTCTTACAGAGAGCCTCGAAATGTGCCTGCATGGGGGTGTCCATGGACAGAAAATTGCACTGGAGGAAGCCACTAAGTGTAGTGGCCGCCATTTCTCTGACCTGTTTAAACAGAGGCAGAAAGAAAACATGGAGAAACTGAGTTAAAGTGGCAGTGAGCAACACGAACATTTCAACAGAAAATCCTCTCTATGCTTCCTCATATTAGAAGAGATCTATCAAATGTTCGCAGCCATCGAGCAAACGGGTACATCTCAAAAAATTAGAATATCATGCAAATGTTCACTTTTCTTGTGATTTACTTCAGAAATGTATATTAAAGGTTCATCTTTCAAAGCTCTTGAAAATCTAAAATCCATGAGCTCAAAATATGAGAATATTTTGGAAAAGTCCAATTTACACAGGTTTCCTGACATTCTCTCACTCTGGTTCAGTTCACACAACCATAATCATAGGGAAGACTGCTGACTTGACACCCTCCACAATGAGAGTAAACCAAAGAATGTCACTGCTGAAAGGGCAGGCTGATCTCAGAGACTCTATTAAAGCATATTTATGGAAAGTTGCCTGGAAGGAAGAAGTGTGGTAACAAAAGGAGCACAAGCAAGGATGAGCTAAGCCTTCGGAGAAGAGAAAAAGATACGGATCGTTGCTCAGTGGTCCAAAGTCCTATTTCCAGAAGAAAGTAAATTCTGAATTTCATCTCGAAATCAAGGTCCCAGAGTCTGGAGGAAGATCAGATAGGTCAAAAATCCAAGGCGCTTGAAGTCCTGTGTTTTCAGTTTCTACAGTCAGGGATGGTTTTGGGTGCCATGTCATCTGCTTTACATCTAAATCTTTAAATTAGAGATGTACTGAATCTAAAAATTAGGGCGAATGCTGAAACCACTGTTTAAACTAACAGTTCAGCTGATGACCGAAATCAATGCCAAAGTTTTTTCATCTCTTCTTTTGGTGCAATACCCCCACATGCCGACATGTTTAACCATGAAAACAGATCACTGTTTGTCCAACAGGTCACATCGTCTGTTCAACAATAAATCTCTTCCCTAAGTCAGCTGTTAATTGTGCTAAATCCCAGAATTAAACTGATAAGGCACAACAGATCTGCAACTGACATCAATTCAAGAAAAGTGCTGAGTATCAAGTAGCAGGGAGGATATTTCCTTACTGGCAATAGCCTGAGAATATGGATCTTCATGCAAGCTGTTCGAGTAAGGTCACACCTTTATAACAAGCAAAATCCAACAGCTGTTTTGTGATAAGGAATCATTCTCTTGTCATTTCCTTCTATCATGTGTTGTCAAAGCCAAATAGCTGGCCAGTTTCATGTTATTGACTGAAAACTAGAACTTCCTCCTTTTTCGACTTATAGTTTTTGGCACTTTCAAAATGTACTCAAAAAGTGCAAGTACACTGAAACACTGCTCAACCACAGCAATTTCAGTAAATGTAATTAGTTACTTTCCACCCCTGGTACCCTTGGATTAAAATAAAGTTTAAAGTAAGGGTTGACCAATATTAGTTTTTCAGGGGCGATGTCGATTATGAGTAGTGCGTGTGACTGATAATCGAAATTTGGTACTGATATTGTCATGGAAACCAAAATGTACTCAATGTGGCAGCATGAGAAACAGCAAAGAGCGACAATGTAGCAGTAGAAAACAGGAAGTGATGCAGTACACTCCCTATTTCAGTCCATCCCAGGCTTAAATGTCAGTTAGCTGGTAATTGTGTGACATCAAACTAGTCAGATAGTGTTGTACATATATGAGACAGTGGAGAGTGAAAACAAAACCAGAACGGTTTTTTATCGGTAAGATAAAATGCAGACAGCAATTATTGAGTAAATACCAAATATATCGGCCAGGCCAATTATTGCTCTAGCCCTGGTTTGAAGGAAACAAACTGCTGTGAATCAAATGTCCTGTTCCTTATCATTTACAATAAAGCCAAGCATTTCTTGTTAATGTGTTGCTCTGAAAAATTGAAGCTAATGTAAAATATTTACACTCCCTTAGTTTTGGCCAACTTGTCCAATAAGAATGTACTTCACAGGTGTTCTACATCATAATCTGTCATTTATAACTAAACCCTTGCAGCACCTCTACCATCCCTTTTTCTTTCCTTATTAACACATAAAATCCTCAGCATGTTACAGACAGCCTCTTTGTGCACTGTACAAGACATGTCCATGCAAAAATATCATTAAGCAGGGTGTTTTTCAAGTGTTTGGATGGAAGTAGCAGCCAGCTGTTGACCAGGAGGATGGACATCTATGTGCGTGGGGGCAGGGAGCTTCTATATAACACAAGCGAAAATGTATTGCTGCGTATTTTTTATCTGCAAACAGAGAAAATCCAAGCATGAAAGGTAAACTTTTGGGGGTTTTATGCAGGTCTTTGCTCCCTAGAGAAATGGTTCCTGATGTTATATTTATATTTTATCTCACCTTTTCCCTTAGAGGTTAGTGCAGCATGGGTACTAAGCAGTACTTTAAGTGTGTTTTTGCACCATGTTCAGGTAGTTAAAATCATTTTAACATGTAAATTTGTCAAATAAAAATGATTCTAAAGAATGGAGGGCAATCAAAGTGTCATACATTTAAAGCCTATAAATTAGACTGAGGTGAGCTTAAGAGGCCAAATAAAAAATGGCCTCTTCCATCCAACCCCCACTTCTCCTTTGTCTCAACTCTATTCCTCTCATCCTCCCTCAATCTGGACGTTATCTCCATAGCAACAGATTACTGCAGCCTGTGGTTGCCATAGAAACAGCTAGAGGACTGGAGGGGGGGAAGTACAGTGCAGGGCCAGGAGGAGTGCTGAATCACTACAGTGAAGCCTGCTAGCATAAACAAGCATGCATTGGCCAAAAGCTATGAGATGGTTATATAATCAGACCATCGCATGTCTGCTCATCTTCCAAACATCTTCCAGGGAAGACATCGTCAGAGTGACTACGTGTTTCAACTTTATATTTTCAGTGGTTTTAGTGGTTTAGCAGTTGTGAATTAGCAGGTTCTGTTACCTCCAGCTGCTCGTCCTCCAACAACTGTATGACCAGCGCTCGCACGTCATCCACTGCTTTCTGGTCACTCATGAAGGTGAACAGGTTGTAGAAAACCATTATTTGGAGGTATGTGAGCACTGTGTAGCGAGCATGCCAAGAGCTGCTGCCAGCAATCTGCAACACACAACAAATATTACATTTGAACAACATATTCTGAGCCTAGGTTTTAACAGTCCCTGTAACTGTTAACCACATATTACAGATCATCTTGGTATTGAAGCCCCTCTTTAATAATACTTTCTATCTAAAATAGAATAGCTTTAATGTCATTGCACATTGTACAGTAAAATTTGATTTGCCTCTCTTAAAAACAAGGGAGAACAAAGAAAACATACTGAAAACTCAGTTACATTCTTATAACATTAAAATTTAGACATTAATATTATTATGCATATTAAAAGCAAGGACAAAGATAGAAGTTTTCCATAGTTGTCAAGGCATATTGCACATGAATTGTTATCATTGTTGTTGCACGGGATACTTCAAGCAGCAACTTACCTAAACTCAGCTGGTACTACACTTAAAATGTCAGTTGTGGCTTAAACTCTGTCCTAAATTAAATTAAACCAGTTCACATTTGAACTTAAACTTGGCTGGGGTAACCCTTCCAGGGCTTTTGATGTCTGCACGTTCTAATCTGCAATTTATTTGGGTTCTCATTTGAAGTGCAATTTGTTTTATTAATACAAACTCCCCAGAGACTTCTTCTAAATAACTTGAGTCACTTCTTTTAAGTTCATTTGTATTCTCCAGAGATGTGAACACCATTGTAAAGAATTTATTAAGTCAAAAATTAATTTAACAAGGAATGTAAACCTTGAAAGAACTACATTCAGATATCAATTTTCATGGGCATTGTTTTGCTTATTAAACGTGTACATTTAAAGAATGGAAATGGAGATAACTGACCTCCTGCAGGGCACTGAGGACCATGGGGATCTGCTCTGAGTAGAGGAGTCCCTGAGACATCAGGGACAGGCAGGTCTTTGCATCTCTCTTCAGTTCATCATAGCTGTCATCATTCTCTACAGGAGCAATCTGGGAGAAAGGACAGAGTTAGATTAACAGGGCAGAAGGATGCATTTCAGCCCTCACAAGCATAAAGACTAAATAAATTAAGACAGTGATTTGGCTTTAAAAAAAAGTTAGTTTTTCACCTTGAAGAGCAGCGGGAGCAACCGTAGTTGTTCTGAAACAGCAGTGGAGAACGAGCGACCAGCGCTTGCAATCAGCCACTTCAGCACTGCACACAAAGAGATGATTCAAAAACACGCTTAAAAAACTGCCTTCACCTTGTGCTTAAAATTATCTCCTTACTGTTTCAACTAAACCTAAACTATACGATATTCACTGTGATTTTGTTTTGATTCTTGACCAACCTGTTTTGAGAAGCTTGATGGCTTGCGTCCGCTCATCTTGCTCTCCCACCTCATTCTCCTCAATCACATGGTTCTGGATCTCCTCGTCACCCTCTGTTAAAGGCTTCAGCTGCACCAGAATTCGCTCGGTGAAGTCTGAGATGCGCGGGGAGGTGGTGGGCTGAGTGTACGGCAGGTTGACATCAATCATGAAGATGTACGTGAGCACGCTGGAAGGTAAACAGAAAGGATTTAACAACACAAGAAAATGACTAACTCTTGATAAAACTGATCAAAGCTTGTCAGTGATTTGTTCAGATCACCCCTCATAGTTCAGGCTGTCTGTGGTCCTCTTCTCTTTTTCTGCATTTCGCTCTATCCCTTTCCAACCCCATCATGTCAGATGGCTGTTAAACATTAGTCTGGTTCTGATTGAGTTTCTGAAGTTTTCTGAATGTTGAAATATTTTTATTAAAATTTTCTGAGATTTTTATACAGAATGAGCAAACAGAAAAAATGACCCGGTTTTACAACTGCCCTTTAGTCCGGTCCTCATTAAAACAGTTTCTAGAGGACAGAGCTACTCCCTGGAACGGATAGTAGATGTGTAACATTTATCTCCCAAGATTTGCTTTGTGTGTGTAACCAAGACTTCTGGAAAGCTGGGCTCACACACACACCACTCTGTGAATGAACCCAAATGCTGACAGAACCAGTTATGTGATCAAACCATGAGATCTGCAACACAATCCACCAACACAAATAAGCTATGGTGACAACAGTATATTTCCTTTGTGAAGGGTTGTTAAAATTCTTACCTGCCGATGCGTTCCCGTACATTCTTGTAGACCTGTGTGAGTTTGGGCTCAAGGTATTGTAGCAGCCTGTGGAGCAACTCTGGAACACGCCACTCCTGCTGAGCCAGGCCGCCCTGCAGAACGTACAGACGACTGGGAGAGAGAAAGAAGCACAATCAATCCCGTTTCAGTCACATCAGTGTCTGCATTAGGCATCAGCCTTTCTACTCACCAGGCATCGACAAAGGAGCCCCCCTCCCCATTGACAGGAGACTCCATTAGCATCTCAAACAGCCAGTGGAGCTTGCGTGGGTCTCGGCTCTCCTGTATGAGATAGAAATGACGTCATAAAGATAAGTTATGCTGGTTTAAATGATGATGGGATAGAGACATGATGGCGAGAAACAAACAGAAGCTTACACAGGCTGTGGCGATGCAGGTACCCCAGTCTGCATATGTCTCTATCGTGATGTTGGACAGAGCAATACGGAGCAAAGGACACAGAAACTCCCAGAGTGTATCAACCTGTAAAATTTCAGATGTCAAGTTATGTGGTAGAGAATACACCCACTAATAAATTTAGAAAAAGATTGCGAAACATGGACATGATCAAAGTAGACCTTTCTTTAAGAAGTGCCTACACCCTGACAAAGTTTAAGCCTAATATGTTGGGGCTTGTTTTAAGGTCTATATGGCTATACTATGGCAATAAAGGCATCTCAAGTGAAGAGAAAGAAAGTACCTTGTAGTTTTTCTTTGCATGCTTTAGACAATATTCTATCAATGTACTGTATAGTGATACTTATATTCTAGCAGGTTTGCTAGCCCAACTGAGAACTTAATACAAATGGGAGTTACATTTTTTGTCAGGAGAGGACTGTTATAACAAGGTGGGCTGTACGAATTTTTAAGCTGACAATAACTGAATTAAGACATATCTTAGTCAAAGTGTCTTCCAAGAATGAAGAAAAAGAAGACTTTTTAAGACAATTTATAGCCTTAAACTTCAAAAGAACAACTTAATACATTTAAAGACTTTTCAGGGATCCATGGGAACCCAACATAAATGTGGTTTGTGTTTCACTTCTACCATATCAAATTCAAAAAATTAGGTTATATGACAGCCCTACATTAAATTAACTTTATGAGTCCAGCAAGCACTTCCATCTCTACAATTTTTATGTTTTCCTTTTAATCATATTACTGATACTTGGCACTGAGCTCAACCTGCAACACATAATGAACTCATGGAACAGAGTGCTGCTGACTCTACCAGCTGTGTTGATGGTTCATGTTAAGACTGAAGGAGAGAGGATGACTCTGGACTGTAACAAACTGATTAAACATATATATGTGTATACAGGTATACACATCTATACCTTTGAGTAGCTCCAGTGCTTGCAGCCTCTGATCAGACCAGAGATAATCTCTGCAACACAACGCTGCTTGCTCTCATGAGAGTCAGCCACCAGGCGCTCCATGTGCGGCCGCAGCAGAGGAAGAAAGGCATCGCTGAAGTTGCGGAACAATCCCTGGAAGACGAGGAGAGGGAAACTGATTAATTTCTTTGCAGCTGGCATTAATAGTTTCCTGTGTTCAACGCTCCCTGTGAGGGGTCTCACCTTGAACAAACAGAACCGTCGAGGACTAAACTTGTCTTTGCCTTTACGATCCTCGAGAGAGAGAAACTCAATGAACTGGTTGATGAACACTGGGTCTGAGAAATGGTCAAAGATGATCTGCTCCCGCTGTAAGAAGTAAATAGTAAAAATCTTGTTAACACAAAGTAAACATTTAACACCACAACCTTATTTATTGCGCTTGTTCTCTTTTACTCTCTTACAGACCTCAGTCATTTCCTCTCTGGGTAGGTTCTGTTTGGGCTGCTCCTCCAGTGGTGCATAGATCATCAGTTTTCTAAGACAAGAAAAAGATAATAGTAAACAAGCACATCAGGAGAAACAAACAGTCAAATATTCAGAACTCAGATACACAGGGGTGATAAAATAAGTACCTAGGCCAGCAGTAGTATCCCCAGTGCGTCTTCTCCACAAACACACAGCTGTCCCAGTCCTGCTGTGTGCGCGGCAGGTTGCTGCCATTATACTGGAGCCACTGATTGTCTTGGCGGTCTCCAGCTACCATACCACTCAGCAGTTTGTCTCCACCTACCAAATACAAGCAGAATATTTTTGAAGGAATTATTTATCTCTATAAATATCATGTAAAACTGATCTTGAGACGGTACTGTTCATACACAAAACTCTTTGATACTTACAAAGCTCAGAGGGGCTGACAGGGACTTTCTTGTGGGGTCTTTTTATTTGCTTCATTATCCCAGCCACTGCTGATATCGCCACCTTAAGGAGAAAGAAACATAATATTTTTTTTACATTTTGACACAATACTAGTTAACATCAAGCAATTTGGAAACTTCTTAAAACCACAGGTAGTTATAGTTATAGTAACAACAGTTATATTATAGTTATTATAAAATAATTAAATAACTAAAATAACCTCCACAACATTTAATATTTAACATTTTTAGTGCTCTGTACTGTTTATAATAGCCATGAATTGAAGTATGCTTGTCACTGACTCTCACTGAAGCTGGAATACTACTACTACTATTACTTTTGCTCTCCAACCTGCTCATTAGAAGAATCACTATACATGTTCCAAAATTACATATACAGGTAATAGTTCTGAAATAAAAATAAAGATTTTCCTTAAATTAATGTATACTCAGAATAAAATATTTCCTCTGACTAAAAAAAGGGTAAGCTGTGATACGCTATATTTTCCTATTCCTCCTTTCAGAACTTTTTATTGGTATCAGTGTTTGAGCTGTGATGTGACACTCCAAGTCAAAAGCCTAATGCTCAGGACACAGAGAAAACCATTTAGGGACATCACAGTCTCTCTTCTCTGCGCTTTGCCTGTCTAAAACAGATACCAACGTTACAGTGTCTCTTTATGATGATGATAAAAATGCTTTGGGAAACTTCTAGGGATTTAAATAGTGTGGTACCTGTGCGAAGTACAGACACAAAATAGTTGGCAGAAAGAAGTGCCATTTCAGCAGTAATCAAACAGAAACAAACAGGATTGCTAACTGGCTAGCACTTCTAGGTTTAGTTACCTGGCTGTGATAGACTCTAACCTGCCTCAAAATAATAAGTATTTTTTCACTTTATGAACAAGACAGAGACTATGGCAGTATTTTCTTTAATATTTCAAACATGTCTCTTTATAAACCAGCCTATAAGCCTTGGTTATCATATTACACCCTTTTACATTATGCTGCTTTTGAAAATAAAGTGACTGGTAGATTTTTCAATCCACCAGCCACAGTGGTACATAGATGAAGAAGTTAATTTCTCTTCCTGTTGGGAACTACTGGTTTAGAGCGCCGATGTGGTAACAAAAGTATCTGAGTATTTCGAATTTTGACAACCTTATTTTGGTTTGTGTTTGTGTGTATGGCACACCTTGCGGACGTAGAGGGAGTCGTGGTTGAGGCTTTTGACGAAGAACGTGACAGCAGCTGGTGGGAGTTGGTGGTCATCCCTCAGCAGCAACGATAGGAAGCCAATTGAAATGTGTTCAAACTTCCAAGGCCTGAAAACAAAAAAACAACACAAAATTGGCATTAGAGATTGTAATAATATTAATATTTACCTAATTTGGTTTGAATTTAAGTTAACCTACATGTTTCTGTTGTCAATGCACTCCAGCAGGTCATCAATGAGCTGTTTATATTTCCTGCAAAAAAGTGAATAATATCAGTATTTGTATTTGTCTTTTGATGTGATGTAATGTTGTTTGATACGGCTGAATGATAATAAAGCCACCTGGCTCGTCAAGTTAAGCCACTTTACACTTAACAAGTATTTAACTGTGCTGCAAGGTCTTTAACGTGGCACAGGTTCTTTGTCTGGTGTAGACTTACTCGACAGACTCAGAGTTTTTGAGCTCCTGCCTCTTCAGACCCTCTGCTACTTCATCCTCAGAGGGAACTGGCTCCAAAGGGAGAGGATTTCCAGTAATCATAAGTTGTTTGGCCACAGCACAGCACGCAGCAGGAATCTAAATGGAAGACAAGATTAAACATTAAGTATTAGACATTGTTTCTTACATGAGGCCAGGCAGGACTTTGCAAGATACTACTCTTAATTTGAACCTTTTGTGAAATAGTTATTAACAGTTTCCTTACAGAGAAGTCAATGCCGATGGTCTCATACTGGCGATGGATTTTGTCTGCAAGGTCATCAAAGAGGCGCACAATGGAGGGCTTCTCCAGAGACATGGCAGAGCTGAGACCGGAGCGGACGATTGCAGGCCATGTCAAAGCGATGCACTCCCAGTCGTGCAAATTTGCCAGGCACACTCCGCTGTGATTCCCAAGAAGACAGTACAAGGCACCCTGGAGATATGCAAAGAATTTAAAGTTTATGTAAACCTTTGCATTGAGAGTTTCTATGACAAAGAGCAGGAAGGGACTTTTACTTTGAACTGCTGCTGCGTGACACTTTTGTTGTCTGGGATAAGAAACTCGAGGACGTGGGGGATCAGATCTCTGCAGCAGAAATTGTACGTTCCCAATGCAGTGAACAACACATTCTGAGCTCTGCTGCGAACCTGAAAGGTAGTACAAGGTTTCAATTATGTTTAAGAACAAATGGCAAAAGTTGTGATTGTGACTACATAAAACTATTCATGCATTAGTGCAAAACTCACCTGGCTGTAGGTGCTAGCTGACAGCCTTAAAAGATCTCTCATCAGCTCCTGGTGAATGCTTCTGTACTGGCATCCTTCCACTGTCAGCTTCCGCAGCTGATAATGGCACAAGAATTTGGAGTTATAAACACTAAAAAACAATTAGTTATAGTGCAATTTCTCTATTAATGACATACCTCATGCTGGAGCATGACTCTGTCTATTAGCAGAGCTCTGATGTGCTGCTTTCTGCCATGAAGCTGCAAATACAAAGGCAAGGCATACTTGTAAACTACCTGTCAGTTTAAAGCATAACACAGCGTATTAGTATAAGCAATGAAATGTCAGGTTCTCACTCTGTTTTCCATCGATTTCTTCACAAGGTTAAAGCTTTTCCAGCGGGAGTCAAACTCGTGTTTGTGGGAGCCTTTGAAATGCAACAAGTCGCTGATAATCTGCAAGGTATCACAGATGGAGATATTGATTTGTGTTAAGATAAAGGCATCTGAAAATGGAAAAAGTGCATACAGACAGTTCATATGAAGTCAGTGTCTGCCTACAGGATGTCCAACACAGAATATGTGAATTCACACTCTAAAGATGTCATGTAAGTGTGGATTTAATTTGTAAACAATGTGCCAAGACATGTTGTGAAATCTTCTGCCAACCTTGATGATGGAGAAAAGAGACTTGGTGTCATCTTCTGAGTGCTCCAGGATGTAATCTGCAAAAAAGGTGAAGGAGTTCAGCAACTATAGTAAAATGTGAGCTTGCCTGGTTATATGAATGTCAAAAGAACTTGGGATGTAGTTTAGAGCAGACAGACCACTCATGAGTAAAGACTTACGCAGCAGCTGTCTCATCACACTGCACACAGCATCTCTGTAGTTCTCTCTGGATTCATCTGCACATAGAGATTATAGATAAGATTAGAGTGGCAGATTACACTCAAACAAGCCTTGGAAATTACATTGTGTGCAGAGATATAGAATTATATTAACAGTGGTTCAAGGTGACTTCTATACCGTATTCCATTCCTGTGTAGAGGTTGGTCTCATCCAGGTTCACCATGCTGTGGACCCTGGAAGGAAAAGAGATGAGAATTTGAATTTTATTTTTCAGTCAGACTAAGAAACTCTATGAAATAAAACGTGTGATTTAAAGTCTTTGTTCTCAACTGGTGGGTCAGGACCCAAAAGTGGGTTGCAAAGCCATTTTAAGAGGGTTGCAGATGTGTTGTGTTGTATGTGTTTGAACCTTGATGAAATCCTTGCAGACTAAGTGTTAACCATACTAATTAAAAAAAATCCCTTTCCCTAAAAGCAATAGCATTAGCAATGCTTGATTATGACAAAAACCTGAACATCGTCATTCTGACCGATATTGAGGTCACCATTATTACACAAACCACTTTGTGAGTAAATTTCAATTGATTTAAAAAACTGTTGTTTGTTGTGTTGCCCTCAGAGGCAGCCACAGCTGTGTAACAAATTCTGGGAGGCTAAATTGCATTGTTTCAGGTTGGACTCCTCAAAACCAGGATGGTTCCATTTCACTCAGGTCATTTTACCTTTATTTGTTAACCAAGAGCTCCCTTTTTGTCATCCTCTTCAGCTTGCTCACTTTTCAAAGCACTGTTTGTAAAATCCCGCCACCAGAGGGCTCTCAACCAAAACAACAACACAATATGATGAGATCAGCACTGCCCATCTCTGCTGCTTGCTTCTCATTTAAAATTGCGGAGTCCATTCAGTAAAAAGGGCACCTCATAAGGCAAATTTACTAGACAGAAAACTGACATTTTGTTTTCATTCATAAATCTCTGAACAAAGTGGTCCCAAAATGCACATGTGCACTGGAAGCAATGCTAGAGCACATTTGCATAGTGGGATCACTTTCAGTGCAAAACTGGAAGTGTCATTTTCAGTGCATTTCTCCCTCATTATAAGAAATTTATGAATGAAAACATAAAGTTGGTTTTCTGTTTAGTGAATACGCCTTATGAGGTGCCGTATTATTAAACAGAGTCCTGAATTCAAAACAAGAAGTACTGAGAAGGAGGGGGCATGCTATAGAGGTGAGTTTAGACGATTAAACTGGAAACTATGGCAGCCTCCATATTTTGAGATACTAATATTTAAGATACTGTAAGACCTGAAGTTAAAAAAGATAAATAACACAGGAATATTATTTTGTTAATCAATATAGATATTTTAGTGCAGAAATTCTACATACTTTATCTTTCAGTCTAACTGAAGTATAGGGATGTGTGCTGTTAGCCAGCTAATTGGTAAAATTTGGACATCAAATTAAGTGGCACAAAATTCATTAGTTGGTTAAATGAATTATCTATCACTTTTTATAAATACAGGCCAGAGCTACCTGTCAAATGCTCTTTTAAAGGGATATTTCAGGATTTTTGAAGTTGGGTCATATGAGGTGCTTGGCTACAGTAGTGGCATTAGCCTCCAGTGATTTCTGTGTAATTTGATCCTGTTGTTATTACGAGCTCGAAAAGAGCTGGCACATAGCGGCTGTAGATGGGAACGTGTTGTCTGTGTAAATTAACTAGTTTTACGAATATATGGGCCAAGAAAATATGTTGGCTCGCCTGTGCGCTGTGTCGAAAAACGTACACAGCACTTCATTTCTCCCAAAAAATCCCTCTGTGTCAGGCACTAATTTACGATGCAGCTTTCGCCATTTTGTATCCTTCTGCCTCCGCACAATGCTTACGGTTAACACATCCGCCGGTCAGCTGGGTGGATCACAGTGTAGCGGGGTTAAGCATCGGTTACTACAACCCATTTGTCCGTTTTTTAATCTGTTTTCTTTATATTCAGAAGATGCCGCGTACTTGCATTTATCCAGGCTACCAGTGGCATAAGGTTTCATTTCAGGGTTAAAGGGATATTTCAGGATTTTTGAAGTTGGGTTGTATGAGGTGCTTGGCCAGTGATTTCCGTGTAATTTGATCCTGTTGTTATTACGAGCTCTGAGAGATTTTGTCCGGCCCATTTTTTGACTTTTGTGTATAATTATGTCAATTTTGTCTTCTTTTTTCTTCAGATTTTTTGTGTTGTTCCAATGCACAGAAAGGCAATAAACACATGTATACCAAAAACATTTGTAATTGCAACAATTTCTGGGAGAAATGGTCTATTTTCTGGAATAATTCCAGAGGTGCCAATACTTTCATCCATGACTGTATGTGTTTGTGAATGTAGCTTCTCACAGTTCAGGAATGGGCTCTCCTTTTAATGGAGGCATCAGACTTCCAGCTCCGAGGAGGCAATGCTGAACGATGGTCAGGCTCTGCAGGACATCATCCCTGAAACAAACATTATTATAAATGTTAGATACAGTCTGAAGCAGAGGTTGTGCTGGACTTTTTTGTTGTCCGTCAGTTTGACGGAAAGGGTCATAAAAATTCCATCACGCCATTTTACAATACGTCATTATAATTTCCTCTTTAATATCTGTAATATGATAAAATTCAATATGATTTTATTAGTAGTGTTTAATTAATGATCTATCCTGACACAGAGCTTCAAACAGCCCATGCTCATGCGTCACAGCGCTGACACAAGTTGGAGAGATGGAGAACAACTTTTTAATTCTGTCTCTGTTATGACCTGTGAGTATGCTACAAACATATGCCTTTATCTGTTATATTTACATGACTGATATCATGGAAACTACGGTGTTAAAGTGAGGTTTAGCGAGAGAGAGAGAAAGAGAGAGAGAGAGAGAGAGAGAGAGAGAGAGAGGTGGATCGGGTGGGGGTGAGCGAGCAAGAGAGAATAAAGCAACAGGCGCTGATCTAAATCATCATTCACCCATCTCTCTGTTATATTTCCATGGTTGATATCCATATGATAAATAAGCTAACTTTGGTGTTTAAAGTGAGGGTTCAGTGGTGAGCAAGCGAGGTGGAAGCAGCAGGAACTGTTGTGAATCATTGGTCACCTTAGACCAAGGGTGTCCAAACTATGGCCCGGGGGCCAAATGCGGCCCACGGTCCAATTTTGATTGGCCTGCAGCAAATTCTAGAAATAAAATGCAATATGACCCACATTTGAACACAAAGCTGTTGCTTGACTGTACTGTACTTAATAGTTTCAGCACAAGATAGTGCATCTGTAAACAAACATCTTGACAAGAAGAATTTATTGATATTTTTGAGACTAGTTTGAGACAACCCTGTACATGGTAAACACTTACTTACTCTTACTCCCTGATAGGTTATGGCAGCAAATGGCAGTAACCAATAATATTCCAGGGGCAGAGCTAGTGGTACTTAGGGGCAAACAGGGCCCCCTGAAATCTGATTGGTGTCCCCACAAACCTGGAAATTATTATGTATTTGCCCTGTCAGCCATTAAATCGAGCATTTAGCATTAGTTTAGGCGGGCCACAGAGTCAAGCTCTGCCCTGATCAGCTAATTTGTTCTAATCATGCTATTGACCAATTGCTCTCATGGTGCCTTATTTAAACTGCTCTTCCAACCCTCCTCCACCCCAGCTCCTCCTTTATTCTGCTTCTGACTTAATCAATGTCATATACCTCGCCTTGTGGATATGAAAGTGGCCCCAACATCTTTATATATTTTTGTATGTGGCCCTCAATGGAAAATGTTTGGACAGCCCTGCCTTAGACACATACCAAATTTCGCATGAAATCAAACCTGTAACGAAAAAAACGGGAAAAAAACGACAATTCGGCATCAGTGTGCAGACGTGAGTAGAACAACATGAAACAGGCTCACTGTGCAACGGCCTCTGCATGCCGACCTGTGTACTGGAATACCTGCAGGCTGCAGCAGCCTCTCTGTGCACTGTCAGCATGGAGACCGACGCTCTTTCATTAATCTACGATGTCGAGGTCAGTGAGAGAGCCCACTGGCTACAAGATTTTTAATAGATTAAATAACCTCCTTGATAGTCCATGTGTGTAAAATGGAAAAGGTCTATGCATCTGTCTGCATGTGTGCGCTGAAATGCAGGCTCATCCTCATCATTCCAGCCCGTCAAAATAACGGACAGCCTTCAAAATTCTGCGTCATCCTTCAAAAAAATCTGTCAATGACGGGGAATATTCAGTTAACGCGACCTGTGGTCTGGAGCTAAAGTAAAGAAGCAGTTAGGAGACTAATGTCGAGACCAGACTACATCTTAAAAGCATGATTAGAGCCTGATCTGGCAGTCGTATAGTTTTGAGACATGTCTGTCCCAAAATCATTTGTTTTAGCTCATGTGGCGTCATTGTGAACAACAATCAAGGCAACATCTTCGATGACTCATGACCTCCTGACAGAAAGTCTGGCATGTTTTTCGTTTTGCCTTCTATTATTTGTTCCATCTCGTCAGTGAAATTGACCAGAGAGATCACAGAGCGCTCTGCACATGCAAAAGTCATAAATTTAAACAAACCAAATGGGAACTATGAGACAGTGGAAAAGTTTGTCAAGCTCTGGCAAGAACATCCTTGCCCATCCCAGAAATATTGGCATGAAATAGCTGCCGTACTTGAGCAACCTGGCGAGTAACTGCCATTGGCATTAACATCATGCTGGCGTATCATTCAACATAACAACAGACCTACAAATGTCTGTGTAGGTTCTCATTCATCCAGGCCATGGTTATCCAAATCTTTGTCATGGGGCCAGCTGGACTCGATTGAGGTTCTTGAAGACACCTCTTCAGCTCTCCTCCAACAGGCTTCTTCAGTTCTAAGGTGACTGGGGCTAGAGCCAGAAAATATCGCCTCTGTTGATCTTTCACATGCTAATGGTCTGTCCTCTTACATTAAAGTTCAGACACTGGCCAAAGAAGATTGCTGGTCTGAAAGAGGTGTCAAGGAAGCCATCCATGTCAGCATCTCTCATCCCCTACATACAATCAGCCTTGGATTCCTTTCAACAGCAGTCCAAACAACGCTCTCACACTGGATCACATGACCTAACTTCGCGTGGCCCTTGCAAACCTGAAGAGGCCCAGGAGGACACGCCCACAGGTGAACCAGGTCAACAACCCTGCTTACGACTCTCAGATGACCACCCTGATCATTAGCATATGATGGGTCAACAGAGGCTATTAGGAGTTTTCCACTATGACTTTTGGCGGAGAAAATTCAGATCAAGTCATGCTAATTTACTTTTCCATCACAAGTTTGGCCATGCTGGGCTACACCGCATCAGCCCAGAATAGTCCTGCTCTGGAGTCATCATTTAGGGATGATGCATCAGCTCTAGACTCACCTTCAAATAAGTAGCTCAGTTGTGGTGGAAAAGTAAATTCTGACAAACCAAGTAGAGTCAAGCCGCTCAATGTAATGGGAAAGGCCCATCTATTTTCTGGCCTCAGTCTCTTCGGATCTAAAGCAGGCTTTTGGAGGAGACACAAAAAGTCTTCAAGAACCTCAATCAAGTCCAGTCGCCCCCTTGTTGAAGATTTGGACAGACCAACAAATGAATTATGGTACAAAGCAGTATGTTTGTTTGCAGCTTTGTTTCCAGTATTGGCTTTCTGCTAACATTCAAACACTACTCCTGATGCTTAATCAGATACCATTGTGTCGTCTGTTTGTAGCTCTGTGATTGCCTTATTTGACCCAGTAACCATTGTTACAAGCTAAAATATCATGTAGTCTGACCTCGGCTTAAGAGAGCACAGGTGAATGCTCAGACTTTTTCCTGCTTACCTGCTCATGTCCTGGTCTCCCTGTGCAAATCTCTGAAGGCGCTGGAGTTCAGGCTGCAGGAGCAGGTCCAGTAAATAGAAAGAAAACGCTGTCTCTTCCACACTGGGCACATGCCACCGGATGTCCAAATTCCACAGGTCTCCAGGCCGACCCCAGTCCTACGTGGGTCAAAATAAAAGAGAAAATCATAGATTAAACATTAATTAATAAAGAAAAAATAACCAGATCCAATAGCACAACCTGATAAAAGTTGAAGTTTTGTTTTTACTGAACAATTCTGACCTTCATTGTAAGGAAAAAGCAGGGGAAATTCTACTGATCTGATCTTTTGAATCCTTTGGTGCATAGAAATATCAGGAACTGACTGTCTGCCAGACAATCTCTACTTACCGTGTTTAAATACAAAAATACAACTTTCCAAAAAAAAAAAAAAAAAAAAAAAAAAAAAAAAAAAAAAAAAAGGACTGATGCAGAACAAAACAAATTTCCTTGTTGGCAAACCAATCGCCAAGAAAGAGACGTGACATTTGTTTTGTGTAGCCGGACACAGTAATCCAGTCAAGTGATCCACTGTCCATCCTTCAACCCAGGAAGACACTTAATGAGATCAAAGTACAGTCTGCCTCACTAACTAACCATCTAAAGAGGAGAGACAATTAATCAAACTGGGTCACAGAGAGTGCAACAGAGAGGTTTTGTTTTGCTGGTAATCTAGGGACAAACGTCTGTCATTGAAGGTTTTTTCATTTTCAAAAGCAGCAACAAGCTCCTTAATCTTTAGCTACCAAGTACTTAAAACTGGCTGCTTTGTCTAGAGTGGTGATTGCAAAAAGGTTTATCTTGCATGTCTGGAAAATGGACTCTGTACCCAAATGGGGGATTTGTGGTTGAAAGAAACTGGAAGCTAACTATATCTGGATAGAGTGAGATTTTATAATGAAGGCAGAGAACAGTGTTGTTTTTAAAAAAATATATACATTATATTTTTCAATAGGACAGTGGATAAAGTAGTATATTATGATGAGAGAGAGGGTGGTGACATGCACGAATCGAGTCACAGGTTGGATTTCAGCCCTGGCAGCCTGCTTGGAAGACTACAGCTTCTGTGGTGTGACCTAACCACTAGGCCATCAGTGCCAAACAGAGAGTGTGTTTCATGAGTTTTGGGACCATGTATTGAAAGTGTTTGATAGTAAGATGTGGAGGATCCAATTTAAAGAACCCTCTGTTACTTACTATTTGTACTCCTTTTGTTTGCATTTAAAAACACTCGTGCACCCCCACAAAAGCCACGGCTTTGTAAAGTTTTAATAGCTTCTGTTGCCATATCAGTACCTTATTCATCTATTTTTGTTCGTTTTACCTTTTTGAAATTCTACAGAAAACTTAAAACACAAATTGTAAATAAATAAAAGAATAAGGCATGTACTGGTTTCTTTACAAGACAACATTATAACCAACGTATTAATAGTAAGGACTAATGAAAATTGTTAACTGTTAAGATGCCTGCTTTGATTATTCCCTGTCCTCCACTTTTAACATGTAAATACAATAAGAAAGGAAAACAATGCCCTTTACTTCATTGATTCTTCATTGCTGTGTTTGGTATAACCAGAACTTTGTGCATTTGATATTTTTGCATTACTTTGACAAAGAAATTGGCAACATGGTGGCCAGAAAATAAACAGCCCAACTAACAAAAACACTTGCACTGGTAAGCAGGAATGATAACAGCTTGTGCTGAAACATCACTGGAGCCTGACGCTTCGATGTTTAAAGCAGCCACAAAAAATAAAGCAAGACTAATGTTGGTCACAAGTCAAAAAATGCCTGACTGACTTGATTATATAAGCAAAGAATCAATAACAGTAGCCCTTTTCAGAATACCATTCTGTACCAACACCATCATTACATCTTTGTACTTTTCTTTTGATTCTGCAGCAATATTAAATGAATGTACAAGTCTGTGATTTCCCATTTGGAAGCAGTATATGACATAACACCAGCACAGATGTCGTGTGACTTGGTCCCACCATTACACCCCCATTACAATGACATTTAAGTTGAGAGTATACTGGGATGTAAATCACACACCTTTATTAGGTATATGAAAAGGAAAAGTACCTTGATGGGTAAGTAGTCACTGATTGGCTGGTGGAAACCTCCAGGCACGCTGCAGTACTCTGTGGGGTAGATGAGGGCTGTGGAGCGAAGGATGTGGTGCAGCAGGTTGCAAGCTAGGGTGTAGCCCTGCTTACACTTGAGGTGGAGAGTCAACTGCAAAATCTGGACCAGGTCAGAACGATAAGGCAGGATCTTATCGCCATCGACTCGGGTCACCTGAGGATCATATGGCAAAGAGCCAAAGATACAGTAAATGTTGCGGTAAATACTGGTTCTTGGGTGAACTACCTATGCGCGAGTCTAAATCACCTCAGACAGCAGTTGGAGATTCCACAACAACTCCTTGTCAAGCTCCTCCTCATTCAACACTTCCTCATCTGATTAAAATACAAGTGTAAGTCAGAAATATAACAAGGAAGAAAGCGTTTAGAAACCCCTCTGAAGAAATGTCGTTCACTGTGTGGTTCAACACTTACTGACGGCGATTTGGTTTATGGCATTGCAGCAGTGTGGCACAAACATCTTGAGAGACTCTGCAGGGTGACACTGAAAACGGAAGCACATCAAGAATGAGGAAGGATAAGGCCAAAAAAGGTATTCATGTGCAGGTTTAAGTGGAAATGACTTACCTTGGCAGCTGCTCTGCACATGTCAGCCACCATTCTCCCAGCTACACGCGTCTCAAAGATGTTTGTGGTAGCAAAGTTGAACACCTTCTCCAGAGCCACCTGTTAAAAAAAGTTCTCATGTTGTATAAATTAGGGAATGGAAAATGCATGACGAGGCAGCAGTGTGATGATCATGTCTTTTACCTTGAAGATGTCCAAGGAGCACTGTGTGAGGATGGTGCTAAAGGTGGAGGACAGGCCAAGCTCTACCAGACTCTCTAAATGAGTCATTTTCTCCGTTTCTGTTTCCTCTCGCGTCTGTTCCAAAGTGCTGCTGTCTATCAGGGCGAAGCATCTGTGTAGATAAAAAAACAAGCTCAAGTAATTACTGGAAAAAATGCTGAATCCGGCAAGCCTTGCTGAACTTACAAATTTCTCACAACATACTCAATTTGAAGTGCAGCATAGTGTCATCAAAACAAATTGGCTTGTTTCTATGAGATGTTAAAAATCCTCTCACAGAAATGTTCAAGAATTTCCTCTCTCCTTAGTGATAAGGTCAGATTACACATTAAAGACCATTATAGTCTGACCAGGCAATCCTAAGGTACCTGGTCCCATAAGCCCAGAAAGCAGACTCTTTTCTACTGTGTAATGTGTCATAGTGAATGACAATCCTGACTACATCTGGGGGCCTCCTGACAGAAAGTCTGTCGTATTTTGTCTTCTTCCCATGATCTCTTCTATCATGTCAGTGATGTTGACTAATGAGAGCCCAGAGTGCTCTGCACTTGCAGAAGTCACAAGTGTAAACATAATCAATGTGTAAGCTAAACAAGAATGATAAAGCTGATGAGACAGAGGAAAAGATTGTCAAGCTCTCCCTGTCTTATGCGTCCTCCAGGGACAACCACAACAGAATGAAACACCTCAGAAATGTTGGTAAGAAATAGCAGACATACTCCAGCAACCCTGGCTTTATCTACACAGAGATGAAAATGATCTATTTCTGTTTCTTTTTGAAAAGTTTTCTGTAAACACGCCATTGTTTCAAGAAATGTCCGCGTAACTATGAAACCATTCAAAACGACTGACTACGCAGTATGCCAGGCATGGAAATGGTGCTGTAATGCTGCCACAGAAATACACCAAAATCAGAGAAGAAGATTGTGGATCAAGCACACCCAAAAACCTTTCTCCTGGCTGCACTTCACGGTGGAACTAAGAACATGTGGCGTATGCCGTGCTCCATGACCTCTGTTGCTCGCAATGGTAGTTGAGGAGCAGAAGACATGAACACAGTCATGTAATCTTTCATTATTAATGATGATGGTCGGGCTCGTGCATGCGGGTTAAGTGGGCTGATGTAATCATTTCAGGAAAGACGTGTTTGGTTGTACATATGGAGATGAAATGGTTGGGGTATACAGACTTGTCACTCTGGGACCTAGTTTCAAAAGGTAGCGTTTTCGGGCTCCCAAAACACCAGTTCTTTGTGGATACAATAAAATACTTTTGCAGATACTCCTTAACCCTGCACAGTCCCCCAGTGAGTAACTGCTGTCAGTGTTAGTATCAAGCTGGCCAATCATACATCCTACTATTTGGATAGACAAACAACTTTAGTTTATCTATTTTATTTAGATTAAGAGTGCTTAACAAATTTATTAGACCACCTGTCATATTTGTCGCCGAGACCATCCAGCATCATGAAGTGCTTTAATGCGGACTCATTCATTTTCAGTGAGCTCTTGACGTTTTAACATTTTGAATAGGAATGAGGAATTTCAAACTGAATTCACCTTTTTATACCCAAATTTGAGCCAGCTCACTGGGCTTCTCTGAGAAGTCAGAAATGAATCAAGCATAACATTCAACCACTAAAACTAATTTTTCTGTTCAGGAATGTAAGTAAATAACTATAATTTAACATATTAATCAAGAAATAATAATGTGCTTTACTAGTTTTTCATTTTCATCATTTCAGTTAAAGACCTTCAACATATTAGCATATTAACCATTACAGAAACATAAAAAATGATTTTGGTAATTACCAATGCTGTCAATTTAGGGCAGCTGTGGCATAAACCTTACTTTGGGTGGTGGTCTAATAAATTTGTTAAGCACTATATTTAAACAGGAAAAATCTCATTCAGATGAAGACTCTCATTTACGAGAGTGGGCTGGCCAAGAAAGTTATACTTCTCATGTGAAATATTAATGGTTCTTGTCATCTGTTAGAAGTTTTCTGCAGTTGATGCTATTCTACACCTTATTAATTTGAAGCCTTACAATCAGCTGTTGAAGCTTAATTACTGAATGTAAAATGTAACTTGTGTAGTGCATAAAATGCCTGGTAAAATATTACTGATACAAGATCAGGCACAGTAAAAAAAAGAAGCTGTGGGAACAGAACAGAAATGCTGTGCATATAAGGAAAGCAGCGGTGTGCACACGTGCATAGGATAGTTTTAAAGAATAAATCAAGCAAAATTAAGTCAGTTTTTATAAGATGAAGTCAACTGAAAGAAAATCACTATAATGGCTCACGTGTCAAAACCTGGTAGACAATCTCTTGTGTATCCTCTATTATTTTTTGCTATCAGAAAAAAAACGCACAGACCATAAAAGACACACAATAACCAGCCTAAATTTTAGAGATGCCGATTCACACAGACATGTTTGCTGAAATATGGTAGGTAAATGCCCTGGAATTTCTACTCCAAAAATTACAGGATGGTCAATTCACACGGGATTAAAACACAAACATCCCATGTGATCATTACAGATCACCAGAGGTTCCTCGGCAACACTAATCCAGTGCGAATAGGACTTTAGTCTTAAAAAATGTTTCCGTTAAATGTAATTGGAATCAGAGTGATTTTGGGAAGAAGCCTTATTCACTGAGTAAGAATGCTGCAATGCATTATCACAACAGCAGAGAAAAAAATGCTACAAATGGGAGACATGTCTACAAAGCAGACTGGGTTTATTTTCTTGAAAGCGTCCCATACCTGTCCATGAATTGAAGCACAAAGTCTTCAAACTCAGCTGAGGCTGAGCACATCTCTCTTTCCACCTTTAAGTCAGAAAAAAATTACAAGCTATTAAAAAAAAGCATTGAGTTATGAAAAGAAAATAAAGAGAAGAGAAAATTATTGTTGCCTTACCTCTGTCAAGTCAGTTCTTTCATGAAGGGCAGACGAACAGTCCACCAAAGGCACAAGGGTCACAAATGTTGCAATAAACTGGAATGTGATCTGTGAAGGAAATTTTAATGATTTTTAATTCTAATTATTTAGTATTTTAAAAACAAGTAAAAAAAGACTGAAGAAAAGTACACAGAAAAAAAGGCATCACTACCATGCACTTGCTGAAGTCATTTGGGTCAACGCCCGGCAGAGCCCTCATGAGCAGAGGCAGCATGTGAGTGGGCCCCTCAGGGAAACGCTGCCCACCTGACACTAGGCTCCGTGCCACTCCGATCATACAGCTCAGGGTGGCAGTCAGCTGGTGTGGTTCTGTTAGAGTCTCCAGAGCTGGGTATGTTCTATGGAAGAGACAGGAAACAATCAGCTCTTTGTGTTCATTTAAAAAATCAAGGCCTTGTCTCTTACCTAAAGAGAAAACATCACTAACAATTAGAGCAGAACTTGCATAAAGAATTTAAACTTAAAACACTTCAGTTACCTCTCCAGAACAGGGGGAATGACTAGTTCCGGCCTCATTAGAGCTAAGTTCTGCAAGGCCTGTGCTGCATCGAGGCTGCCTGTCTTGCTAAACATAGCCAGAAGAACCGGCTGCATCATACTCTCCACAAAGTCTGTGATATCCTCCTCTGTGAGCTTGTGACTGTCTGGTATCGGTGTCAGCCATGTGGGTTTTTTGTAGCGCTCTCGGTGCAGCCGCCGCACCACACTGGCTGGGAGACGCTGGAGCAGCTTCATGAGTTTCATCTGGACAAGGTGACAAAGACAGAAAGACAGATACATCACAAAGAGGTGACTCACAGGCGGATGGCGGGCCTCCATGTTGTCTGAACAAATAAGATGTAGAGGATGTTGTATGGACATAATGGACTGACAAACACAAAGCCACATCACGTGAACACAGCTCTGTCTACTTAAAGGTTTGCACATCCTCAAAATGTTATTGTAGATTTACTAAAGTAAGCTTGTATTTTCAAAATGTAGATGCCAGCCAGAAATCCAACTTAGAAGCTCAGCTTCAAACATAGTTGGTTTAAAAATAAACTTAAAACATTTATAAAAGTCACAATACATTTTTTTCCCACGTATATGCCAGTTTTTAAGTATTGTCAAAACTTCTTCTGATAATCTCAGTGTGTTTAGAGTTGCATGGCAGTTTTCCTATGCATGGAGTGAAACATCTGTACTATGATACCTGATGCACACAACGTATTAGGTTATCTGTTTTATAGCTTATTCACACTGCCATTTCAAGGTGTGATATTTACACCCCCGAGATGTTTCTTTCACCTTCAATATGAATGTCATGGAGGGGTAGAGAGCAGCTGCAGTGACCCTCCCCTCTGAGTCAGGTTGGAGGTAGTATCAGAGAAATTACATGCAAAACCAGGAGTGGGAGAGAACAGTACTGTGTGTATATCTGGAGCTCCCGCTGCAATGTGAATTAATAGGTGGGGACACCAATACTATGCTGTGGCAAAATAGGTATAGACGTATTAAGGAGTAATGATGCAGCTTATTTATGGCAACATTGCAGAAATTCATGGTGCAAACACAGCATTTGACAGACGGGACAACAAATTCATGGAACTAAAACAATCACCTAAAAGATAAAAGGCCATTCTTGGTGGAAACCAGAAGATAATTTTATGACTCAAAGTAACGAATGAAAATTTTTCAAAGTGAGAGGGCAGCTAACAGAGGGAGGGAAAGCACTTCCATGGCCGTCTGGTAAATGATTTCATTTGTTTATTAAATTAAAGCTGCACAATAGGAGAAAAATACTTCACAATCACAATGAAATAAGACTTTGCCATGGTTTAGCATTAAACTCTAACCTTACCCATGTTCCCTCAGCTGATGTCCATCCAGGCTTGCTTATTGTGACGGGAAATCTGTCTCTTCTAAAAGATCCAGTTCATTTGGCTTAGCTCAGAAGAGCTAGTTGTTTGGCTCCCAAACAGCTAATTTCCTACAAGTTTGGCTTTTTAAATGTGGATTAAATTACGACAAAGGATGGAGGAAAGAAAACTGGCGCTCAAACGGGACCTTGCTACAGTAGCTCACATTAAACAGCTGTTTTGTAGAACAGGCTTGTTCGTGAATGGCACATCATTACCCAGTCGCTCTCCCCACAAGGTTTATTCCGTTTATAGTTTCAATAATGGCATTTTTGTGACAAAATTAGGATTTTTTATATGTTAAACTGGCTCAGCTTGCCTCTCAAAGACTTCTCAAGATTTTTTTCTCCCATCCTCCAAATAGACCACGTTAGATACTACAAGGTCTAAAAGAGTAATTTGGGATAATGATTGCCTCCACACCAGGTAAATAATTTAAACTGTGGAAAAACCCCACTTTTTTGTAAAATATAGGGATATACGCAATGTATGTAGAAATTTTCAGAATATAAATGCAGCATACAGATCCATTTAGAGCTGCAAAGTACCATCTCTACTCCATTCCCATTCATTCCTAACAGCTGTCCCCCACCTCCTGACCCCCATGGAGCATTTGGGATCACGTGATTGCAAACAACTTATTAATCCAAACCTGGATCATATTGCTCAATATTGCAAAAACAATATGAAGTATTTTGTTTTATGAGTGCAATATGTTTTTGCATGAGTCCTAAATTCTTCTGAATCCAAAATAAATCCAAAATGCTTTTATTTTCATTGACAACTAATCCTCAGGTAGCTGGTAGCTCAGGATGTATTGCTTGTTAAAAATAAGAAAAATCCTTTCTATCGTGACAAATTCAGGTTTTTGCGAAGTGCTTATTGAAAATGCTCTTATCACCATAAAATTAAAAATATGATTATCTGTGCAGCCCTAATTCTATCTTTCATAATAGTGCGTTACAGTAGAAGTTGTCAGAAGGTGTCGAGCTAGTTCATTCTCCAAAATCACTCAGAGTAACACAGTGAAATCTACATGATGACCAGCTGTTTGAAAGCACAGGAAACAAGCCAAATCCTAGAAATCTTAAAAAAGTCATATTTGATTTCCTTGAAGCTTACTACAGCACTTTCAAACAAAACAGCTGACTTGTTATGAAACAGAGAGTCAACATGCCTAGCTTCTGTGTTTGCACCTCATCCTGCTTCTTCAAACATGAACATGAACAGACCTTTATCTACTTTGGGTAATACACAACTATTGACCAAGTTTTACAACTAGGATTTAATCAGACTATGAACTATGAGCATGAGTAATAATTTCCACATTTTATGCTGCGATGACTCAGCTAACACTTTGAAAAGATACAGCTATTCTTGGTTACCCATGATGCCATGTGACTTGATGTCAGTAGTACATCCTGACTCTAAGTTGAATGGAAAACATGGTTTACACATAATGACACTACAGCTATTTGAATGAACCTCTCACATGCATCCAAGCAACAGCCTAGAGTACAAACAAACTCATCCCACTGCCAAAACCAGGTATGTGTATGAGGACACGCTGCTGCTTTTTATCCAGTCAAAGAGGGTCCTCAAAAACAGAAAGGCATGCATGGCCCCGTGCCCGGTGTCCTTTAATAGCATCTCAACCGTCTCACTCACATGTCCCCTTGTTATTTCTGAAGTCAGTGCTGATGTAAGCCCAGACAGCCAACGAGATTCAGGAAGTTTCCTAGAAAAATGATGACGAGCGAACACGCACTCTGTTATTGTAAATATTGTTGGCATGTGGCACACTATGCTGTGTGGACATGGTGCTGGATTTATCACTGGAACAAGCTGGAAAGGCGAGCTACTAAAATTAGCTTGGAGGGAGTTGAACCTCCATGACTCATGATTCCTGTAGAGTTCAATACATGACATTATTCTCCATCTGAAATGCATAGTAATGCTTTTATTAACCTATCAATTTACAGATCAATTTCCAACACAAACTGCAAACTTTTAATATACCCGAAAGTTGTGTCTTATTAAAGATTGATACTTTCATCCTTTTTTCAATCAGTAGGAAGACAAAACACCAATAGTCAGTAATTCAAAGGCCCAAAAATCAAATGTTTTCTGCTGAACTACTTTTATAAGCAACATAAACATTACAGATATTTCCCCTACAGATGCTACAGTGTTTTCGTCTGTTCTGCACATTAAGTATTAGTATTCAGTGGGTAGACTTTCATAACAAAAACAGGATGTTTTGTACCCTCGATCCAATCAATAGTTGAACTTCATTTAAATTAAACTTGAATGACAACAGTGGGGTTGTTCGCTCAAAAAGCTGTCAGGTCTGATCAAAACACATCAGCAGGGCTCTGATGAACTGAAGGTTTAAAGCATTAAACACTTCATAAATAATGATTTACTTGTCAAACTTTCGCTGTGAATTAGTTTAATTCAGCTATGAAAATGTCATGCTATGCATAAAAATGAAGAGTTAAACTAGTCTTTCAGGGGCTTAAAGAAAATTCTAATTTTTAATATTTATTAGAAAGGTAGAAGCTTGTCTTGATGGAAAAAATAGCATAACAAGCTTTTTTGAGCATATTCATAGCCTCATTATTTCTTACTAAAATAAAAACTGACTTAGAGCCAACCAGCTGTGCACCTGCCTTTAATCATAGGCTTTAATTCCTGTGATCACAGCACAATAACTATTTAGAACCCAATAACCAATAAAATGACCTCGGACATAATTGTTTTTGTCTTCCTTTATACTTATAACTAGTAACAGGACCACCTGTTCCAGCCAGCACTGTGTTATTTAGAAGCATTAATACATATCAGACAACATGCATGGTTCATTAACAGAGGTGCAGTGAAAAAATGTCTGCAGCGGGGGACTTTAAGCTAGGAGACATCACTGTCTGCATCCTCTGCTCTCCCTCAGCAATAATGTGTACAGTTTAATGACATGATAAAGGGACTTAATACTTGTATTTACAGGCAGCAGGAGTAGGCTGTGTTGGGGGTCAGGGCAGCAATATTCCAGCGCCACTTTGGTGTGAAAATTAAACATCCTACACCTTTGTCGTGAGCTAAAGATGTGTTGTTTTTAAGTTATTTAGGGCGTAACCTGGTGAAAAATGACAAAAACTGCTGTGTTTGTGATTTTGTCCCTCTCTCCCTGGACTGCCCAGCGCTGCAGGCTCCTCTCACTCTCCTGCCAGCAGTCTTTCTCATCCCTCACATTCACTCAGCTGTGTGCTCCCGCAATTTCTGGTCGGATGAGAGCTTATCGACCAACCAATCAGCCAAGCAACTGGAATGTGTCAGCCCTAGTGTTGAGAGTTTATCCTCAAGCAATCGGACAACTAAGTGTTATCCAACCTTTTCTTATTCCATGTAAGAATGTATTTTATCTAATGCCACTTAATCTTTGAGCATGATCACCATAAATCAAGTTTCTCTGATTGTGGCAAGGCCAACATTTTGCTCATAGTAAAAGTTCAACCAACTGTGCAGGCCTACTGAACAGTCATAATGAAATTTGAACTGTTTAACACTGCACTTATAATAGACAGTCTCCCGAAGCCTTTGTTTAACCCTACAGACATCCAAAAGAGGAAAGAAGACACTCACCAACCAGCGGCCATGGTTTGACGGGTGGAAAAAGGATGTAATGCTGTTGAAAAGGCCACTGAGCTGTGCTTGAGCTTGCTTGCTGGGTCCCCCCTAAAATGTACACAGTAGAAGTCATAATGATGATGATTCTTATGATTATTATGGCAGGAAACATTTGATTTATGTATCATCATCTTACCAGGAGTGATGACACCCACAGTACCACATGGCTGATGTCATAGGCGTTAGTGACATATCGTGGCACCATCATCTGACTGGTCCCCACAGGGAGATTCAGACTCCTCAAAATTCTAGTGAAGATCTAAAACAAAAAGGAAATAATTACTAGATGGTATTTAAATATTGCCAATTAAAGGCAGGGTATTTACGCCTCTGTTTTGCCACACTTGCAGATGGGTGATGAATGCATGGAGGCCGGATGATGAGGCAAAGTGTCACAGGGCTTGGGTCTACAACCTCATCTTCGATTACTATAAAGCCTAAGATATCTCATACCTGCAGAACAACGCAAATTTAGCCAAATATGTAAAAGATTTCCTGGATAAGTAAAAGACTGCCTAAGAGGAAAAAAAAACACTAAGCAGTCAGATCATGTTCAGTCAGCTAGAGCAGGGTTCACACAAGTTAACTGTCATGATTTTGGGTCAGATTTCCTCCTACCGACCAAAGGCAGCAAAGACCAAAATATTTGATGGTTTGAAAGGTTAGCTCACCAGATATTCCTGTGGTGTAAGAGAAGAAAGAATCAACTAGTTGCATGCAGCCTTTATAGATCTATGTTGAGCTCTTACTTCAAACAAAACGTCCATCACAAGTTACTATAGCTGTACATAGCTGTACACTCTGGTGCAAAGTGAATCATTGTTGCTGCCCTTAAAGACAAAAATAAACCTGAAGTCCCCTCACTAATCTTTTTCTGGAATGTCCCTGTTTGTTCATCAGTAACACCTACTGCTGCTGTCAGAAATCATGGATCAAAACAGTCGTCCAAGCATGATGCAAGTCAGTTCCTAACATAAAGAGACAGGCCAAGACCAAGAGCAGCATCAACAAGGAAACCTGAGAGTTTGTTTCTCTGACAAGCAGCAGAGGCGGTGATGAAACACACACCATGAGCCAAAAACACAAGAGGTCAGCACCCACGAGGGCGTGTGCCACAAACCAAGTTCTAAACTGGGTGCTGGCTAGTAGAAAGAAGAAAAAGTGGGGTGCGCCGGTAGTCGGGTGGTTAAGGCGCGCACTATATACGCGGGCAGCCCGGGTTCGAATCTGGCCTGAGGTCCTTTGCTGCATGTCTCTCCCCCACTCTTGCCCCTGTTTCTGAGTCTACCCACTGTCCTCCTCTATCCAAATAAAGGCCCAAAAAGGCCCAAAAACATATCTTTAAAAAAAAAAAAAAAGAAGAAAGAAGAAAGAAGAAAAAGTGACAAACCTTTGGGATGTAAGGGTCCCAGTCAATGTAGCCGATGTTGTCATTGGCTAAACGAGCGAACAGGTTGACCAGGTGCTGCAGAGAAGGAGGATATGTTACACCAGGACAAAACAAATGCTGACACTGAGACATTTTCTAAGCAAATTCATTCACTCACCACTTCCCAGCTTGGAAGGTTTTGTACTGACACCCATAAGCTAATCAACTCATTGAGCCACAACCTGTCAGAGAAAGAGAATGACAAAAAACATGTCATGAATTTTAAACATCAATAGGATTTTAGTAAAATTTGATATGAATTTTTGTAGTGGAGGGAATGATCATTTTAATGTAAATCTCATTTTGATTAAGAAAAACATATACAAATAAGGATAGTAGTTATTTTTCCAAAATATATTAGAAAAATAGACACTTGAAGTTTTGCATGTTTGATGATTTTTCATATTACAAAAAAACTGTATTAACTGGTGTTTTTACACAACTTCACAAAACAATTATGCACCTTGTGTGATTCCATATTGCAATTACATCTAAATTTTGATTCACTGCTCAGCTAATTTTGCAGTTAAAAACTGCAGCTGGTATTTTTCAAATCATATTCAACTTTTTCAAAGTTTCACTCCTGAACACACCTGTCCCATCATAACGCTCTCTGTTGCCTGATGTAGACGAGTTTTGAGGTAGGCAGAAGAGCAAAAACATCCTCCTCTCGATAACACTGATGTTCTTCTCCTTTCCATATAAATATCTGTCGCTAGCCAGTTCTAAGTCTTTTAATCTGATATAATGGAGCCTGGTGATAGCGGGACACAGGCAGAAGCCCAACACATGTCCATGCAAACCAAATGTGCTATGCGCCCAGCTGGAGCTGTTTTCAAGAAAACAGGACTTCAGTCCAGTGATACATTTAACAACAAAGTCTCCAATCCCGCCTGTCTTTTAGCATTTGAGAGTGGAGGCCGTCTCCTCTTTGGCATGGTGGTGGAGTGAGCGTATGTGTTACACAGGGAAAATGATGTAATGGGGGACAGGGAGGGGGGCAAACTGAAGCAAAAGATGCAACATTTTTTTTCATTTTCATGACAAACTGTAGAAATTTAGGATTTTTTCATGGCATGAGTTTCAAACCAGTACACCCATGAAGTCTTCTGAGAGGTATCAAGGACAATTGGAGTGACAGTGTGAAGTGCAAATCAACACAGATGGACAGACAGAAAGACACAATGCCAATTATGGTAGTAAAATGAATGAAAAGCTGGGCCCCTCTCCCAGCTATCTTGGCTGAAAAGAGGGACCAGCACATTGGATGACACACTGAAATAAATTCGCACTGGCCTCCTACCTGTGCTAAAAGTACTGTTTGGCACAGACCAGAGGAGTGAGAGGCAGAAACCTCATTTTATCTTCCACACTAATGTATCTCAGTTTCCCAGAAACTGCAGACTTTCGCAGTACAGATGTTTTTAGATTGTGCATAATTTGTTAGAAAATTGGGTCACTCCTGATGTGAACAGAAAAGTTAACCTCAGATGTATTGGCATTTTTGTGTCACCTATTTGCATCGCCCTTATTGTGCAAAGGCCTTTAGACCGAATTTTAAATGGGTGTCAAAATAAACACTGGATTGTAAGACACATAAAACTTAACTTTAGCAACTCAATGAGACATCATGTAAACTTGAAACGTGTGAGACTGAATGGTCTGTCACTGCTTTCTCTCTGGGGTTAAACCCAATTAATCAATCAATTAACCAATTTATTTGTATACTGCTAATTCATAACCAATCTCAGTGTTAAGAAAAACATTACAAAGACAGCAGGTCTAGACTGTATTGTGTGAAAAATATGACGGATGATCTCAATCTTTTTCAAGCTTTTGAACTTTTCAGTACTATCAGTGATGAAAATAAACTGAAATTGTATCATTTCAAACACACATTGAAACATAGCTATACTGTGGTCAACTTTATTCATAAATAAACCAGCATATAGGTTTTTATAGGCCTTTTTTTCTTATTTTTTGGGTTGGAAAAGTCCGATAAAACATCCAAGAGTCTTAGCACGAATATCTTTGTCATTTTGGATTAATTTTGGGGGAAAACAGAAGAGTTTTAATAAATCAGTGGACAATAAATTAACAAAAAGTTTGAGGTAGAACAGGGTAAAACTCGATTTGTTGTCCTTCTGTACTAGAAGGATAGACAGTGATCATGCCTTGTGGCATCAGCTCAGCACTGTAACATTATTAAGGCATTAGTTAGGTGGTGACATTTAAGGGAAGTCTCTGCCAGCATTACATCACTCACTTCGTCTCCACACTGGTGTAGTGAGATGAGAAAGACACAGACAAGGTGGAAGTAAATACAAATAGTGTGTTCATTTTTACAAGCAATACAAATACTCAGAAGAGAACAGGACACAGTATGTGTATTTCTGCTTTTATGTGAGGAAATAGAAAACTGGAACTGGGACCTGGTTCTTTTTCAAAGCCCTGCTTTAGATTCTCGCTATGGAAAACACCCCCTCACATTTTTCACAAAGGCATCTCTGTGAGGCTGGCATCATGACGTCTATGTCGGGATCCTCTGCCTTTATATACAACCGACACAGCCCTGCTTGTGATTCATTCATCTTTTCTCCTACGGACCGGATCTCAAGGCTGAATCGCTAAACTGCCTCCAGACTGGAGCGGTATCTTAGGCCACAACCATACGTGGGAGAGGATGAGAAGTTTCTTACTTGAAGCCTTTATGGTGCAGCTCTGGAGGCAGCGTCGTGGGCAGAAAGAGCTCAAAGTAGCTGATTGCTCTCTGCATGGTGACATCAAAGGGACAAAGGAGCGGCCTCCACTCGTCCAACATCTCCTGAGTTGCACTCTCAGAAAAGTATCTGTATGGAGAGAGACAGACAGCAATTGGATCATTTTTTCTTGTACATTTAAGCCAATCACCGCTGATGATGAGAATGTTATTATTATCATTTGTCAGCTTATGACAAGGTATAAATGTCCTCTGAACCTGCAGAGCAGCTTAAAGAGCACGACAAAAACGACAAGCCTCTTAGGTCTCTTACATATCACATCCTCACACAGCTGAACCCATTCAACTTCCTCCTGAAGGCTGACAACTAGACATAACTGAGTGACTATTAGAAAACCAAGGTCTATTCATACCAAGCGGTCAGTCCTTGTAAAATTGCTTAAAACCATCATTAGCTCATTTTTTAATCAGTGGGTCATACGCAAACACATCAGATCAATCTGTATCTTAGTGTTATGCTCATAAAGCATAGACAGCTATTTAAAAAGACTGGACAATACCTCTCAAGTTTTAAAGATATATCAATGTATTTTCAAATAAAGTATAGTGTAAGACAATAAAGTTTATACTGACATAGCTGATGTTGGTAATACTGTATCCCTGGGTATTCAAAATTAGCCACGGTATCGCTTTAATCACCATTATGAAGATGGAGTTGTGTAATGCGCACATGTTAATAATAAATGCCTTAGGGGTGCATGTCTGTTTCCAGCAGAAGCACCAGTGCCTGTGAGCGAAGATGCTATAAAAGCTATGACAGATCTCCTGTAAATTTTGTAGGCATAATTTGTCAAACAATGAACCTCTAAGAGAAAGGAGCCGTTATTTAGACACGCTCATACTTGAGCGTCATGGGATGGCACCACGCTATGGAGCCATGCTTTCATCTTCTCTAAAGTCAAACTGTAAAGCAGCACTTCTGGTTGTAGTGTGATCCCAGGCAGCATAAGTTTTAAGCGCTTTAATTCTTCTTTCTGGAGGTGAGTCGGTGACTGTGTTTACATGGTATTTGAGTGCCACGGTTTCTGTTTGTGCATGTATACGTTTTCAGAACCCGAGATATGAAATCTGAGAGAAAGCATGCCAGGTATATGCTATATCCCATTTTTGACCACAGTAGACTATCTGTTGAGGCACAAATTTGATTAAAATTTTCATTTAGATTCAGATATTTTAAAATATTCTGAATGTGTGGTGGAGGGGCAGCTGACTGCTGACGGCAGTGATGTGTCTAAACGTGCTCATATTTAGATAAACAGTCCTGAACAGTTTAATTTTTCAGGCATTAATAAACTGTGACCATAGTTACTTTACTGCATAGTTTACACTACGAGTTACCAGAAGTTCAGAGATCTGTGAGCTGAAGATGGACAGACCGCACTTGGTAAGCATCCTATTAAGTCTGTCCTGAAATGTGGACACAGTTACTCTTTGGTGTACTTTCAAAATTAAAGCTCAATCTCTTCAAGGCCCACTTTGAGCTACCCACGCTTTCACATAATGCCTTTATACTTTAGTTATTTCTGGGACTGTTATTTATGAAATAATAACATTTAATTTTGTAACATTACGACACATGAAGCAAATACTCGGAATTACTTTACGAGTAAACCACTGGGCGGAGTGACACAGTGCACGCCTGTGGCAGTGCCGTAGTTACTTGGTAGCTCCGGCTTTGCATTTAGTTTTAAAACATCTCCGTCTCGCAAGGTTCCATTATTATTTCATAGCATGGTGAATGTGCAGGTCACAACTTGTCCACAAGAGCGTTTTGGAGTTGTTGGATAGTGTATTTGATGAGTTTGATGAGGGAAAGCCAAAAATACGGTGTGTCTCCATAGCGTTAGCTGCGCAGCTGGTATATCAGTCCCCCCAGATCTAGAAACAGCTTGCACCGACAACTAAAGGAAACAAACCTATGACTAAGACTATAGGAATTATGGCAATGGGCAAATTTGCCAAAATGCTGAAGTATCCCTTTAAACTAGAATCATGTAAAAAGTGATAATTGTAATATTTTAATAAAGATTTCCCTGTAACATTTGTAATATGTGTTATATCTTTACAGGGAAAAAGTCAAGATGTTGTATTTCCATTCAGTTTATAATATAGAGATATGATATCTCATCCATATTCCCCAGCTCTGATACTTAAATGTTTATACTGGATAATAATGCATCACTAATGACACTATTCCAAGACACACACGCAGTACATTTTAGGGGCTAGTGTAAATCCTGGGGTTCCCACAGGGGAATTCTCATGCATCATTACATGCTCGTGTAAACCCAACAGGTTGTTTCAGGTCACCTGGCCTCTCTCAGCACTTCCAAATCCACAGGACACCTTGTAAAAACTGATACTTCCAACAAAGGCTCCTTTCCTCTTACCCTCAGCTGATCCAGAGAGTCTCAGCGGCTGCCCACGAGTCACTCTCCCTTCTCACCGTAACAGGAATCTCTCTCACACAAGATAAAATTAGATGAGATAATAGGATTATCTGGCTAAGTGCAAACAGAGCAACGAATCCTGGTGCTCTCCTAAGATATCTACACAGCCACAACACAAGGGTGAGCAAAATCAGGGACCTGCTTGTGGCAGCAAAGCTGCAAAGTGGTGAAGCAATTAAGTGAAGCCTTATAAGCAACACCATAATTCATTATCCTCTACAGAACCAATTATATAAACAGCATTTAGTGGTTCCTCTCAAATCAGTTGAACTTTGCATACCAGTAAAATTCTGATATACCCCCCTACCTACTATCAAATCTTTAATCAATTGCTTTTAATACAATCAACTGAATCTCAGACTATAATACCTCTATTAATAGACACATTAATGAGATTGAAATGTACTTACGGTCTGCAGCTTTTCACAAGGGTTTTCAGCACACTCTCCACAGAGCTGTAACAGAATACAAGAGGAATGTCATGGCATGTCGAAACAGCAACTGAAAAACTGATGTTAGGGTTAAACTATCTTCACACCAATGCAACTTCACTTTGATTGCATGCAAACAGAAAGTTTTTGTACGTGTTATAGGTGTATGACCAAAAATCTGACCTGCTGACATGTTGGGAAAAAAAGATGTAAAACTCTACTACTGGGCTATAAGGAATGGTTTATTTCCTAGATGAACTGAAGTGCATGGACAGATGCCCATGTTCAATCATCTCATTCCTTTGTATACATCACAGCTTTACCTGGTTGTTAGAGCTGGCTCTGGATTACGGACTAATAATAAAACGCCTCACACATCTCAAACTCTTGACATGATTATGTTCACATATAGACTGCACACCCAGGTCACATAACAGTGCTGAAAGCCCAGGACCAATATATCCTCAGCTTTTGAGCTCCCCACTCACAATCCCACCGATCTGCTGACATGCAAGCTCAAGCCATGCCTGGTTAGAAAAGCCCTGCCAATCCCACTCAACAACTGGTTATTTACACCCACGACATCCAAGTCCACTTGTAGAAAGGCATACTCCAAGTGTAATACTCTAACAATAAAGGGATATTTGGGGACCCTCTGCAAGGCAAACAGCATCTAGTTAAACAGGGAGGGTCTACAAATGGTTAGCACTGTGAGCAAACAACCCACATGTCACAGGCTGGGGTCAGACTCATGCTCTGCATGTCCAAGATCAACAAGAAGTAGTCAAGCCAAGTTTCCCATTACAAAGTGCCCGAACACTCATGGAGAAGGGGGAACCCCACACTAAACTACATGACCTTTGGATTGGAGTTCAAAGCCTGCACGTTTACCACAACACAAACCAGGAGGGGAGAAAACGTGACAAGAGTGTGTGCGTCACTGTTCCTCTTAAAAATGCAGAATAGCAGTGCATGTGGGGCTGACTTTAAACCAAGCAAAGAAAGGGGATTTTTGACACCAGAGAGTCCCTGGAATATTGGCACAAATAGAAAATGAACGTTGTGTATTACCACTACTGAGCTTATAGAGGAACATATGGTATGCATTACATAACATAAAATCTCTAACTGCATTAGTCATACAATGATTCTTATCATTATGGTAAAATATCACTGCCACATAATCCGCTACAGATGAAATACCAGGAAGCAAAAAAGACAGATTATGAAAAAAAATATATATTAAAGAAACATTGCTTGTAAACACTCTGTTATTGTTGAAATGGGGGAAAGGAAAGGGGTAGAACACCTTTTAGCTGCAGTGCGACAGTCTCCAATATGGGTGAAATGTTAACATTGATGAAGTCTTGAATTTTCTTCTGTCACAAGCTGCACATGGGGTGTTTTTGTTTTCACATGCAATGTAAAAAGGTGCCTCAAAAGACGATTTCAAAAATAAAACACAAAGAGAAGTATTGTCCTTACCACCTCTGAACCAATTTTAGCATTATGAGTTTAGAGGATGAACGAGGCCGTGGAGAACTGAATGTGAAAGGAGACAAAGGCATAAAGAACACATTCAGCACATAAAAGTGCCAATCTCTCTAAATATGAACATACTATGCATCAACTTGTACAATTTATTAAGTGATCAGTGTATTATGTTTGCATATATTAGTATAGTTTTGAAAGAGGTGAGCTGGTAATCAGCCAAAGCAGCTTGTTTTCATCAGCTGTGACGTAAAGGTGATGTGCTACTAGCAAGGCATTTCTGTGGTAAACACACAATGTTCCCATGGCACCATAAAAGAGCACCTCGCACTGCTTGCTAAGAACTTCATAGGGAAATTCTAGGAGTTTAAAGGATGAGTATCGTTACATGGTACTGGTACCAACACATCCGATGCCTACCAGACCAAAATACAAAGCAGATTTTGATGTTCCATTTTAGGTATCCCACTACCCCAACACAACCCCTGCCACTCAAAATCAAAGAAACAAAATTAGGTTATGGAATTTGTGCGATTCACTGTGTATACGCTTGCTTTATTTCAGCAGAGCATGAACATCTTTCAATCACTTTGTGCTTTGCCCTTCTATCCTACCCCTGTCACACAGACTAACACTACTTTGTTTGTCTCTGCTCCAATGCTAGTATATGAGCCTGTCTTGAGCCTTTGACATAAAAAAAAATCTTATCCTATGTTCAAATGGTATCATCTTCAAGATATTTCTTTGAATCATTTATGATACCGAAATAGCTTTTGGTCACTTGCCAACTTTTGGCACACTTTTTTCTCTTCTTCAAAAATTTTTTGACCAGCACCATTTAAAAAGTCTCAGTATTGGAAAAACTCAATCAATACCCAACCCTAGTTTAAAGGGGATAGTAGACGTAAAAGTACACAGTTAGGAGGGATAACTGACATAAAAATGTCCCCCTTGGCCTCAAACAAGAGGTCCAGTAATATCATTTGTTTTCATTCAAACAAGTGAAACCCTAGGTACTACCTTTAAAGTAAATCAGGCTCAAGGCTTCACTTCTTTAGGGAAATTTTTTCCTGTAATAACATGAATAATCAGATTTGCATTGCATTGCATTAAAGTTGTCAAATCTCAGAAACAACAACAACAATTAGAATCTTAAAACATTCAGTTAGGCATTTTATGTAATTACTGGTGTGTAATTTAGAGAGACTTGCAACTAGCCAACAAAACAGGTAAGAGCAGTCACCTTTGCTAGTTAAAACTAGGACCAGTGGTATAATATCTTTACATGTTGGCCCTTAGTATTGGTCAAACTATTTGCTGAAACTGCAATCCCAGCCACTTGCCAACAGTCTGAGCAGCCATAGACGGGCTGTAGCTCCTGTTAATGAGCCTTCTCCTTTGGCTCTACTGCACATATGTCAACAAGCAGAGTAACAAATTTGGCATCTCAAAACAAAAGCACATCTGGCAATATAAGCTGCCACCAGGCGGAGCGATGCATAACCACATTCAGCACAGTTAGCATTTACCTGCAAGGAGGACTGAGGTTGGCATTGCAAACAAATATTAGCTAGGCTTACAAAACCAATATAATGTTGTTTTTCCTGCAAGCAATCTGAAATAAAGTGGGCTCAAGTTTGATTGAGTTACCATTTAAACAAGCTGGTTAGTCTCAATTACAATTTTCATTTAACTAAATAAAAAATTTGCTTGGAACATCACAAAGATAAATTACATGACAAATGGAGCTCAAAACACAAAAGAGAACCTATCCCAAATGATATGGAATCATGATTCTGAAATGATCAGCAATGTACTGGTTAACAGAGTAAGCCAAAAAAATCCATGTTTATGCTCAGTTTAAATACTGAAGTTTTCTTTGTCACTATTAAACATCATTTTCACAGTAAAGTCTGGCACACACCACAAGATAATAATGCCAATTTTCAGCACGATTCCCCCATTCTGCCTAAAGTCACTGTAAGCCTGATTATCAGATGGTTCTCAAGATTATCTTAACGAACACCCTCAAGATTTTCTTGTGCTCTTGCACTCTGCTCATTTGATTATCAAAGTTGCTCTAAATTTAAATTATACATTCTAAACTGCTCATTATTTATCATCAAAAATCCTCTTGTGTAAGGCGAAGACCGAGGACAGCTGAGTAGACACAAGGAGTATTGTTATGTGCAACAGAACAACAGCCGATCGGGAAGAAAGCTGACTGAAGGAGGAAGCACAACAGACACAGCCATGGTAATGATTGTAAATGCGAGGGGTAAAGTTAGATGGACCTCAGAAATGGAGGGCCAACCTGATGTTTTTTGGCAACAACATGAATGTTTAGATAATGTGTCCTGTAAAACATATCACAATCAAACAGACGAGGCAGGGAGACGGTCTGAAATTGCTGCTGCAATGTATGTAGCAGGCAGCTAACAGCTAGCCACATTTAGCTTGTTTACTCTGAAGCTGTGTTTGACTGCAATATTTTGAGTTTTCAGAGTACAGACTCTGCTAGTGTGTGGTGTGCTGTGTTGGTCATTTCATTGCACACCACACTATAAGAACAAATCTGTCATGATATGTCACCATGTTTAGGGTCGCCCGCATTAAAAAATCAGTTAAAAATCTTTTGGTGCGTGTCAGACTTAACTGAAAAAGCAAATATATGAGTACACCCAGATTTCTGTCAGAGCTTGATGATTGCTAAGGGTACAAAAAAATTAAAGTAAGGAAAAAAGCAGCAATTTTGAGTGAAAAATGCTACAAAAGTAAAGATATACCATACAACCACCAAAATGCATGCAGTTAGAATGCAGCAAATGTGATCTCCTCCTTCAAATCAGCTGATGAAGGCACAAAAAGACAATCACCAATACTGGCAGATATGTACATTTCTGCAGATAAATTGGCTGTACACACATGCAGAATGTATTATACGTTAATGCACTTTAAAGCAGAATTAATGGACCTTCAATCCTTAAACTTTTCAGTATGTTCCTGGAACTAGAGTTTTACGTCTGAACTTCAACTAGCTTGCATTTTTTATTTCAGAAGAATTTGGGGGTGTTTGTTTTGTTTTAATTCAAGTAGTCATGTTCACCTCTGGATACCATCCTACAAACCACTGTTTAATTGACAGAATTGGTTTCAATGACAATCCAACTCTAGCACAATAGAAACTTGGTGTTCTTTGTAATAAAAAAAATCATGTATATACATTGGTGCAGGCTAAAATGAGTTTGGAAATATATTGGCAAAAATCCATAAATCCCTAAAAATTCTATCATTAAGTATGTTTGTAAAGCACAAACAACAATTACAGTAACAATAAAACCGAGAAGCATACTTGGGGAACCAGTTGAGACCCAGATGCTCAGTCTTGGAGAAAAGAATCCTGTCATGCAACTCATACAGCGGTCTCCAATTCAGCTCAAGGTCTTCCCTCGACAGTAGTTCCCTTTTCCTGCGAGATGAAATAAGAAATACAGAAAGATGTGAATCAGATTTTTCTATGAATGAATCATAGGGATGCATATGAGTCAGACATACAGAGAGATCAGAATAAACACAAAGACTATGGCTCATCATACAGCCTTCGATTGCACAGTGCAGTGTCAGTATTGAGTTTTAAACATTTGAACAAAAAACACTCAAAAAGATCCTTTGCTGTAAATCTCACAAAGGAAACATTGAGTACACTGGAGCACAACAAAAGGGGCCCATTCTTACTTGAGGAGGTTGATAAGAAGCCGGGCAAGGCCCTGCATCATGCTGATCTCCAGTCGTGGGATCGTCACTAGCTCGTAGAGCAACTTGATGAATAGGACATGGTCTTCTTTGCTGAACTTTCGTCCATACAGTCTCATGTATCTACAAACAGGAAGAACAGATATTAAAAAAAAAACAAAACAAAAAAAAAAAAAAAACTATACAATATTGAGCTGTATAATAGATAATGGGCAGTGAACCTTTAGTACAGCACATTAGGTGCTCATGTTTTATATCACAACAGTCTGAGATCTACAACATATTAATGTACATGAGTTGTTTCTAAAAATCACAGCTAAAGCTAAAACTCAATTAAGCTGTATCAAAACTGACCATCAAAAATGTTTTCATCACTACTAAAATGCCAAAATACCAGTGAACCGAAACTGGGTCAACCTCACAGTAAACTTTCCATCTCTCTGAGCCGGCAGTGACTCACTCTTGGACAGAGCAGTATGCCAGCAATGGGGACTGAAACGGATTAAAGACAGCCCGGCAACCAAGGACAACAAAATGAAACAGCACTCTAGGTAATCCACCATTAATGTTGACAATATTTTCAGTGCAGTGGGATGTGATTCTTACTAAACAACTCTTGGATAAATAAAAAAACACACAGGGTGGAAAATGAGGATGGGTTTTATTGGACACAGGTTTCTTGAAAAAGAATAGCATGCCTTATCTGTTTGACATTAAATCTTCACTTGATAAACAGACTCAACTCTGCTCTATCACAAAAGAGTTTCATATGAAAAGCTGTGTTTTTAAAAAATCCCCTGAAACTAGTTCGCATGAAACTAAATATAAGAGCATAAAAATCAAATTCTGTGACAAGAATTTTGTAATATCTCATGAAAAATCATCTGACTTGCTGCTTCAAAAAGATAATCTAAAAGAAAACAAGCAGCAAAAAAGTTATGACAATGACCTACTGTTGTGCTGCACTGGCCGGGTCAGGTTATGTATCTTACAGTCTATTGCGGCCATTATGAAACACAGACTGTCCCTAATCAGGTACAACGGCTGGTTTGTAGTTTCTAGATAGAAACAGTTAGCCAACATTTAATGACCTCTAAAACAACATCAGGCTATTGAGCAATACAGGCTCTCACCACCCTCACAGATAAGCTACTGCAAGAGAGTTTTATGCAAGTCACTGACCAGAGTGTTCAGTTGCACTAGAGACAGACTGTTAGCCTAGCAAACAGTATGCTAAATGCCGTCCTCGAGCCATATGATGAGGCCTGAGATCCTCAGGCTGGAACATGTCAGCTACTATCATCTTAAATTTGAAAACTAAAACAGTACACCGGGCTCCAGAATAACCAATTTCCTCTTTAAATCATATAACAGGGCGTATTTTCTATTGCAAGACCCCCTCTTAATTATCAGTCAATAAATGGTGCTTTAATGACTTTCTTTGAATAAACCATTGTTTAATGGGGTTCCTTATCCTTTGACTTTCTAAGCATCTGATATATTACTGATTGCAATTATAGGTTATATACTTTGCGATAGAGCTGCTCAATTATGGAAAAAAAAAATCAGGATCTCATAATTATTTTGACTGTTACTGAAATCATTATTATCAAACACGACTACTCATAAAACATTTACTACATGACAGACCAATGAACAGAAGGACTAAAGCAAAGAAAGTGGCAGAAAAATCATGTAATCAGTATTATGTTGTTTTTATGATTGTGGGGAGACAAAATTCTAATAGTAATATTACAATTTCAGTAATTTATAGTAATTCAAGGTTGATTTGTTGCCCACCACAACTAAATTAGATCCAGATCTGCTTTTATTTTAAAAGAAAATAAGGACCTTTAAGAAAGATCAAAGCCTGTAAAAATTTACCCCAGAAAGAGGAACTTTCAAATAGATTATCTTAGTATCAGTAAGCATATGTAGATAGTGGTTCTTACAATAAATAATATTTTAGTGAGCATTAGGCCTGGTTTCGATTTTTCTCTATAGCAAGATCAACAGAAACAATCAATGTAAGCAACACTGATGTACCTTTATCTCTATAGAATATCATATATTCAGCCTGTCAAGATTAATCCCATAAACCAAAATAAATTAAGGTCCACAATTAGTGCACTAATTTAAAAAGAATCATATGTATTTCTCTTTCAACACAACGTATTTAAGCCAACTCAGCATCTCCCTGTAGCCAAAGTGATGTAAATAGGTCCACCACTGCTCCTTAATGTCTCATTTCAGTTTAAAAAACTCAGAGACCTCAGTGGACAAGTCAGAAGAGTTTTCAAACACTGACTTTTTACCTCTCCCCTTATTTTCTTTTCAATCCATAACAAGTTTCTTGTTTCATTACCAAGAACATGTTTAAAAGTCAATTACCATTACTTCAAGGTGGTAGAAGAATCCAAAATTACACACGAAAAGTTTAAAATGTAAAATAGTGCAATTACAAATAGCAATAAATAGGTTGTGCTTAACCACAGAAATTCTAAAATTAATTGTGATTAGAAATTTTATCTTTTGACAGCCCTAATATTAAAATATCTTGAAAACGCGCTTAATTTCCCAGCCCTACCTTGTAGCACAATTTTTATTACTCACTTTGGCAAGTGCTATCAAATTAAACCTAATTACATTTCTATTAAAATGTGGTGGGTTACTAGTTACATACTTCAACCCCTTGAGCTTTCATTTGTTTTCAAATTAAAATGGATTTTAATGTGGATGTGTGTTTTGAACCCATTTGTTTGAGGAAGGACATTTGATGTTATAGAAAGCTGTTTACATAAAGCTCTAAGTGCTTGGCAAAAACATTAACAAAGATCATATCTAACATTTTGCCTTGAGGTGTCCTTTAAATATCACATGAATGTTTTGTCTGCTCTGGTTTGTTAATCAATTAGTTGTAAGTCCATGAAAGTAATTTAATTTAAAGGTGGTTACGGCGTAAGATGTGAAAAGTCCAAGGAGGTTGAAAAACAAGGCGCTGTACAAAGAACAAAATGCAGTCATATCAGCAGAAGAGGGTTAAAGTTGAAAACATTACGATGGGAACGACAAATGTCAGCGGATATTAAAGATTAGTGTCACTTACGTGGAAAGTTTCCTTGTCCAGAACAGCACACCGGGCCATATCTCTCTGAGCTGGACAGCTCGGCACAAGTTTCCTTTAATTTTACTCAAAATATCGTTGGATTCTTCATCTAGCCTATCAGCATACGGCAGAAGTTTGTTGTATACGATATCTTTTTGAGGAACAAATCCCAGTGTGTCAGACTGAGCCTTTTTCATGTTACAGAATCAAAATAGCTAGCCTCGCAATGCTAGCTAATTCAACTCTGTCCGTCGGGTTCCGAGTGCACGTTGTTATGCTACCTGGCTATGTAACGGCTAGTGATTCCCCTAGCTAGCTACCCTCTCAGATGAATTCAAAGGTTGTTATGGCCCACACACTGACCAAGTTATGAGATTCACAAGTTGATGACACGCTAGCTAACGTTAGCCATCTAGCTTAAGTTGTGGTAGATTCCTCCAACCGGAAAAAATAACATTATATTAGCGTCATCGTATAAAAATAATAAGGCTAACGAATAGCACGGGTTTGTTCAGAAAACGCGTTGGCACTCGAGTCACTCTCTTTCAGCTAACGTAATCCTAAAAACCTGCTAGCGCTCTAGCTAAAGTTAGCTCTGTACTACAAAAGCACAGTCATATCCCAAGGACTGTCAACGTCGACTGATTCATCCAACTACGGCACAGCAGACGGCATAACTACACCCAGCTACAAGCAACACAACAGGCGCGTCATTTCCGCTAACTGCTAAGAGAACTTCATTACCCAGCATCCCCCACTCCCCATTCATGCTTTTTATAAATGCTAATCCTTTAGCCACTCAAGCAGGATGACCTGTAATCCAATTAAGAGTTCGTGTCCTCTGATGTCTATTCTACTTCAGCAACTATTCCTTTTACATAAAATAGCCACTCAAAAGTAGCAAGCTTATTCTGCTGGATATTATTGTCCTTAAATATTTTCTACCACAGCGTTGTTGCAATTTATCGTCAATATTCATGACAAAATCTGGTACAAAAAGGCCAGTTAAGTAATCTAACACCTCTGAACGGAGATATTTTTGTTCAGTTAATTAAAACAATCATTTTGAAGTAATGGGTAACCCAATACATGAAAAATATTTGATATGAATAACGATTTTGACAGATTTGTCATTACTTTTGACTTGTATTGTATGGTAAATTTTAGGGCTGTCAAAAGATTCTTTTTTTTAAATCACAATTAATCTCAGGATTTCTGTAGTTAATCACAATTACTCTGACCCTTTAATTGCTTTTTAAAATTCTACTATTTTGCATTTGATTTTTTTGTGTCGTTTTGGCTTTTTTCACTGTCAAAACAGTGAAAACAAAAAATGATGTCATGTTTGAATACAAACCTGCTTGAACAGGTAGATAGAAGATTATACATGAACCTAACCACGGAAAAATTAGTGCACTAATTGTGGATCGTAGTTAATTGCAGTTAAAGCAATTTACCTTAACAGCCCTAGTCTGATGATACACATTTCAAACCAGTGTTAATGAAAGCCTTCCAGAGGACTTGAGAATATCAAGACTTCTAAACACAAGCTAAAAACACATTTATTCAGTCTGGCTTTAACATAGCACTTTATAATTTATGCTCATTTGTATTATCACAATCATTGTTATATATTTTATTTTCCATTCACATTTTTTAAATCCAGGGCTTTTAGGATTTTATTTATCTCTAGTTATGACCATTTTATCTTTTTATGACCGATTTTATAGGCCAGCGCTTCCCAAAGTGTGGGCCGGGGCAGACTGATGGGTCCTGGAGCTACTGCAGGTGGGCCTCAGGAGGCCTCTTTTCACATATAAAAAAACATAAATAAAATTCTGAAAAATAAATTCAAGTTTTAAATGATCATAAAATACACAATTACAATCTAAAATGCCTTTTTATGGTCCAAGAAGTACCAAAACACAGCTAGAAGATTTAAGTTACATATCACCTTTTCAACATTAACTTTTTTGGGATGAACAGGTGTCCTGGCTTAACTGGTGTTAAATTAACCATTACATGTACTAATACTAACACTAATACAGCACTAAAATACTAAGTACTTAAATACTAATAAAGGGTTTACGGAGTCACAATGTACATTTTAAGAAATTAAAACAAAATATAGTTGACTTTGGAATGCCTGTTAAATCCAAATCAATGCTGGTGGCTCACTTTCTGGTGGCATTAATATCTTTCAAAACTAGACATTTGCTTTGAAATTCTCTGTTTATGAAATAAGAATAAGAAGATAAATGTTCCAAGTCTCATGCAGTTGGATGAAGGTTTTGGTGAGCCCCAGAAGATTTCCAGGTCTCAAATTGGGCTGTAGTTCACTAAAGTTTGAGAAAGACTGTTGTATGCTTTAATAACTTGGGATTTTATGTTAATCTTTTATAATGGTTTTATTATATCACAATGTTTCTTGAATTAACAACTATTACTTAATTGATTTGCCTTTTATCTCTGGTTCCTTTAATTTTAGTTTTCCCTCCTTTTAATTGCACATCTTTCGAAATTATTTTCTCAAATTAATTTTGGTGTGCATTAGTCTCTCAACCCTTTTCCATTTTACCTGTTTTTCAATAACTTTTCCTCTCTCTTACAAAGCAGTTTGAACTGCAATTATATTTGTTTGAAAGGTTCTGTATAAATAAAGTTTTAATATTGACTGATTAGTGTGATCAATGAGTACTTTATTTATGAGAATAGCAGTAATTGCATACTGCCACCTTGTGGTGAAAGTCAGAGGTGATGAGCAAAAACTCTTTGTCTTGAAAAGGAGAGAGAGCCCACTCTGAATGTAATTCGAAACGCCTCTGCGTTGAACAAGGGTTGGGTCTACTTTTAATCATTTATATTCAAATACTTAAGCAAAGTCAAGTATTCAAGGATTTGTATAAAACATAATCTTTGATCATCCCAAGTGTATGAAGTCATCTTTTCCAGAAACAGCGCATACATACCTGACTGCTACACCGTTATAATCTAGGTTTCGAGTTCCGCGGTGGGACGTTACTTCAATGTAGACAATCTTCGGAACGGAACTTGACGCTGTGTCAGTGCGCTGGGTTTCCCTAGCAACTTGAAACGTTTGTACTCTTGAAACTTCTGCGTCGAAGAAGCTCCCGTCCCGCGGATGTTAAACCTAATTACAGTTTAAATGGAAAACCAGGTTACATGAAGCCTGTTTGGATTGGCTTCTCATTGACGAAATTATTTAGCGTCAAATTCGGCCTGACAGGGGGTCACACACGATGCTTGAAAAGCTAAATTTGACTTGTGACAGACCCCTGTCACTCCAGCAGCTAGCATGCTGCCACTCCTACTGTGGTATTCCTAAGAGTGGCAACAATATGCTGATTTTCAGTAACAAAGACGAAGGAAGGGAGGTAAGTTTTGTGGAACAAACACATTGGAAGGTATATTCAATTAGAGATGTGAAGTAGTCTAGCCTGGCGAATAGTAAAGCAAAAAGGGATAAAGAAGGATGCAAAGTGTGTAACATATTGGATTAATTTCATTGATATGTAGTTATATGCTTTTAAAACCCTTATCATTGGGATTCTAAATTGAGGTAAACGGTTGTAACTATTCGTACAGACTTGCTACATCTATCTTTCTAGCTACACTATATGGACAAAAGTATGCGGACGACTGACCATTACACCAGCAGGGACTATAATGACACTGAATTCAAATACATGTACTTTAATGTAGTGTGTTGGCTCCCCTTTTGCATCTATAATAGCCTCCACTCTTCTTGGAAGGCTTTCTGCAAGATTTTGGAGTGTTTCTTTGGGAATTTCTATACCCATTCATTTGTAAGAGCATCTACAGTCATGGACAAAAATATTAGAACTCTTCAGCTATGGAGCAGAGTGTTGGCAACTTTTATACACCATGCATCTTAGCAGTCATTGTCCCTGCTCTGTGATTTTACGTGGTCATCGCTTCATGGCTGAGTCGCTGTTGTTCCTAAACACTTCCATTTTCTAATATCACTTACAGTTTATACAATTTCACTCACCATCTTTTTGCAAAGGTGGCCATCACAGTACCATGCTTGAAGTCACAGAGCTCTTCAGAACGACCCCTTTTGTATCTCAGATGTTTGCAAATGGAAACTGCATGGCAAGGTGCTTGAGTTTATACACCTGTGGAAACAAGTCTGATTGAAACACCTGAATTCAATGATGTGGCAATGATGTGTGGTGTGGCCAAATACTTTTGTCCATATAGTGTATCTATGTAAACAGCTATAAAGTATGGCTGTTTAAGTGTGACAAAAATCACAAATTACTTTGATTCGTAGTAAGACAATCACAGATTGTACAACATCTGCATCATATTATGCACTTACTGAACTTAAACACTCTTAATACTTTATAAATCTGAACCCTGGAAACTGAAACTTGGAAATTAGCAATTGCTATAAACTCTCGGTGCAGCACATCAGATTCATGCTCTGTAATGAAACTATGTTAAACTGCATCGTCCCAATCAAATAAATACGCTCAAAAATTAAATTCAAGAAACAGTAAATCAAAATGAATACATGAACACTTGTAAGGATACAAAACAATCTAAAATTTGATAACACAAAATTAATTACATTTCAATAGCTGTCTTATCTCAGTTACCTTATTTTCTTGATCATGGAAAGCCAAAATCAGGATTATTCCCCCAGCACTTATTTATGCACTTTCAACAATACTATCAGCTTTTCTTTAAAGCACCTTTGAAAACATAGTTTTGAAGTGAATCAAATCTGCAGCATTAAGATGTATCCAAAAGATTCGAGTAAGATTAAAAATATATATATACAAGAACCATAGTTCTCTTATAAACTGCACAATCAGAAGTCAAATACAGAATTAACTGGTTGTGAAATGTTGCTGATCTTACTGAAGTCTTATTGTCCATCCACAGCCTCTGCTGCTTACAGGCCATCATCATGACATCTGTGCCATGACATTCGGGAAAGTAAGCAGACCACTTCTTCTCTGCTCTGCATCCACTGACTATGTCATTGTATGGGACATTGAATGTTGCCAGAGGAGAACACATGAGGGTAAGGAGAAAGTTCTCTGTGTGAACATGTTAACATTATGCACTAGAGTAAAGAGCTGCCCGTGGTCAGAATTTTATAAATGATATTCGATTACTTATTTTATCCATCTAATTTAGCATGTTGTGTTTTATGTTCATTTTCTTGAGTGAAAGTCTTTACCAGTCTGCCATCTTGTGGCCAGATTGCTCACTCACTTTTCTTTTGGACACAGCCTTTTTATGCTTTGGATATGAATAGACTTCTTCTTTCCTTCAGGTAAAATGGCATCTGGAACAGTTATCGGATCCTTGCTGGGTAAAGTTGTCCACCTTTCATTCTGCTCCTCTGATGAACGAGTGGCTGCATGTTCAGGAGCAGTTGTGTATATCCTCAACTCAAAGGTATAAGATGATACACAGTGCCAAAATTCTTTCTGGGTTATTGGTTGGATTAACAAGCTATTTTTTAATGAATCATTTAAATTAGATATTATAACTTAATTGTTCTTCATTTTTTTAACAATTTTACTTTGCTAAGATCTTTTCTTATTTGTTTAACAAAACATTGTGGTTGGTTTTCAGTCAACAGAAATCCATTCCTCTCATCATAGTTTCATTGTTATGTCCCATTGCAGAAACATGAGGTGATCTCTACTTTAAAGCGCCATCTTGCACCAGTAACATCAGCTGAGTTCTGTCCCTGGAATAAAGACATTCTGGTCACAGCGTCAGAGGATCGCACCTTTAAGGCACAGATTTTTAAAATTCCAAATGAAAGAAATAAGATAGTTATCATCCTTTTGTATTGCTCTTGATGGCATTTAACAGTAGATTCCAAATAGTTCACATGAATCAATTATAACGCTAATTTCTGTTGTCACTTCTCAGGTGTGGAATTTAAAAACTGAATCAGTTTGCTATGAGTCGTCTGTTCTTTCAGGTATGGGATAACTTTTCAAAGTCACATTAGTATAGGGTTTTTATGAATACCTCAGTTTTAAACTATGATACAGTTTCAGTAAAAAAATAAATGTAATGGAAACAAAAGCTGAAATCCTAGGCAGACAACTGTGGATAGTTATTTTTTTAGTTATCAAATATTGCATGTCAATTCCAGCACACTGTCTTAACTGCAACATTTCAATAACAAAACATTACTGCCACATTTGTGCTGTTTAGACAGTGTGTAAGGGGGTCACTGCTTATCATTCCCTCTCCTATGCTACTGTCTTATAAAATATACAGTATATACTTTAACGCTGCGCTACCTTTCAGTATTATTAATCATTAGCTAAGGGAGATTTTTGAATGGAAAAATATCAAAATCTGACAGCTTTATAGTAGAGCGTGGAGGTATGTAGTGCTCAGTCATTAAATTAAGCATTGATCTACACATTAAATTTGTGCAAAAGAAGTGAAGGAAGAATCTTTAAGATCCAAAATTTTGAATAGCATTTTTGTGTGGTGGCTCATTCAGAAGAGCTAGGTGGGGCCTTGTTAATAATTAAAAATGTTAAAATCTAAGGAAATGTTTTCCTTTCTTTAGCCTCTCCACTGCTCAGTGTGCTCTTCTTAGAGGACAGCAGACAGATTATTACTGGCTCAACTGATGGACAGGTCAGTTGTATACCCTGAACAGCTTATTATCACAAATGTTTAAATATCACATGGTTTGTAACACACCTCTATTTATTTGGTTCAGCTGTGGTGCTTTTCTCTCCCTGACGACCAAAAATGTCGTGTGGTGACAAAAATGGACCTTCAAATGATGGAAAAGAGATATCGAACCCATCATGAGAAAGTGAGCCAAGAAGGTAAGCCGTAACATAAGAAGAAGAAGAAGAAGAAGAATTTGACCAGCAATTTGGGTTAAGCTACTTTTTAAATATTTCTTTCAGAGATCACAGAATCGTCTACAGATAATGTTGAAACTTCAAAACCTGTCCTCAAAATGGCTTTATATGGCTCATTTATTGAAACCAGCAGTGAGCACTCAAAGTAAGTGAGTCATCTACAAATGTTCATCTATGAATAAATATTATTGGAGAATACTGTAAAACTTTAATCAGAGATGAGGTAAATAAGATAAGGAATATCTTATCTTCAATTGATGTAGGATGTTCTTGAGACATTTTTCATGTCAGTATTGATTTGATATGCAGACAACAAATATTAATTTTCTGTAATATTATTCAAACCATATTATAATACAAGTTTAACTAAACTACTTCTGACACCAGATGATGCAAAGTATTAACCTGGTGATTAGTAGAGGTTAAGAAGCTGGTTAGGAAAGGAATGGATTCACCATCATGTAATTCTTTATTGAAAAGAGTGGAAGGTGTTTATAACTCTCACACATAAAACTACACAGTGAAATGTTTGCAGAACCCTCAATATCCCAACAGTCTACAAATGTTTACACTCTGTTTAGCGGGACCACATGGACTGTACAAGTTCACCAGTATTTTAAATGATCAGGTCAGCTGAACTACTGTTAAGCCCTGTCCCCTACAATTGACATTTATAACTGTATACATTTAAAAAAAACACAGGAAAATCAAAATTCCTACTGATTTTCTATGGGGGTCTATCTGCCGCTGGATGTGAAGCTGCAAAAAATGTGATTGGCTTGTAGTATTGGAGGGCAGGACTTAGCAATAGGACAGTTGTTTTGTGAGCTAGATAGAAAACTTCTATCTATCAGATAAAACAGAAGTTGTTGTTTTTTCTTGTTGGTACATCTGGAGTTGAAAATGTTAGAGAAACATGTATAAATGCCATACCTTAAAAGCATATTGTATATATATATATTGTAAAATGATTGTGATCCCAATCATGTTATGTTGTGTTAGATAGTGATAGGGCCCCATAATGATTTTCCCCTCTGTAGTTAATGTACAAAAAAACTCATAATTTAGTCCAGTGTATCTCAACCCCCCACAGGTCACTAGGGGGTGCTAGGAGGGTGGCAGAAACTTTGAAGGCAAAAGGCAAGAATAATGTAATAATAATAATAATGATAAAATACACTAGTAATATTACTTGTGGAAATAAAATTTGAATGTGATGAGCATATTAATTTTCTTATCCCAGTTTTCAGTTAAAAAGTGCGTCCAATGACTTATTGAAGGTTATCAAATAACGAGAAATTCTTAACCTTTAGAGGGTACTAGAGCCATTTTGCAGCTTTTGGGTCTTTTTTTTTTCCTGTTTTTATTATTATTATTTTTGCATTGATGTGAACAACATGAACAACATTAAGATTTTTTTTTAAATAGAATTTTGAGAGTTTAATATTAAAACCTGTAACAGGTCAATTATAAGCTCTGTATACTTTTTGTATACACTCACACAGTGTTTGTGACTAAAAATGCTGTATGTGCTATATGAAAATATTTTTTGGGGTTTTTGTGTTTTTTGAATCAAAAACATAATGGGTTTTTGCACTTAAACTGGCATTGAGAGGTTAAATTCCTGAAAAAAGGAATCAATATTTAATATTTATGATCAGATCTGATTTTGATTAAAAAATTGAAGCAAAAAAAAAGTGGACTTTTTTTCAGTGTGTTATTTTTATTGCCATTTATGTATGCCTTCTTTCTTTGGCCACAAACAAACAACAATTTATGGAAATCTTAAAAAATATATAATAATGTATTAAAATTAGAGTTATTGCTCATTATTAACATGTTGAAAGTTGAGGTAATCCTCAAGGAAATGTAGAGTACATGCTTACATATGAAAAATATTTCAGTGTTTGCACATTATATAAAGGTTTTCACTTAAACTGGCATTTCAAGGTTTAAAATACACAAAAATAATTAATGTATGTTATTCATGTTCAGATCTGATCTCGATTCAAAAACTAATGATAAAGAGTTGGAAAAGTATTAATGTATATTATGTTATTGTTATTGATGTGTGCTTCCATTTTGGCCACTTACACCCTGTGTATAAAAATGTCTTTGACACCATCTGAGGGTTAAAAAACAAATGGTGACTATTGCTGTTGTTAGGACAGAAACGACAAAGGACTGTACAATCATAGACACTGAATGAAATGAATAAATAACAAGTTTATTAACTAGTAATAAAAAAGAAAGCATGTCAACACGTTTTAGGGTTATCTTTTTAATATTCACCTTTGTAATGTATAAGAAGTTAAAAAAAGTGTTCTTTTCTATATGGGGGTCCTTGACATTTGCATGCAATGCAAATGAAGGAGCTCACTCCAAGAGCTAAAAGTGCATTGATGGACTGCATTAGGTGACGTTACCATGTGGAGGAACTGTTTTACTTCATTTGTGACAAGCAATCTTAACGTTCAGGCAAGACATGATGTTGTCAAAACGACGGCCTCTCTCAGGGGCTTAGTTTTGTTTTAACTTCTCAGAGGTGAAACTGTATGTCATCCAGGAAAATATTACAACGGCAGTTCATATTCATTTGGCATGAAAAAATAGCTGTACATTTCTGCTATTAACACTGCTGTAGTGTCACCAAAGGCTGGAAAAACCACCTCATCTTTTAGGGCAAATTGTCCTCATAGTCACAGGAAACTTCACACAGCCCAGGAAACTTTGCAGGCTCGTAGTATAAATGTTTTCAGCCTGTTAAAACATTTGATGTTATGGCAGGAAGCAGGCACTTCAAAACCACAGAAAAGACTTTTTTGTGGACCACTTGAATGAAATGGATATTTATTCTTTATTTATCTGAGCAAACAACATAATCTTAGAGCATTATTTACATCTTTACTCCAAGTCTTCTGTCTGGAACCACTATTACTGGCTTACATTTAATGGGCTTTTACATATACAGTAAAACAATGCTGCTTAGATGTTTTGAGGGAAAATATGCAGCTTTCAATGTATGCGGAGTTACCGTCTTCACAGCTCATTGAAGCTACCAGTATTTACCACTGAATATAGTGTTTTGCTACATCATAAATAGGGTATACGCAAGAACTAAAAAATGTTGCTTCAAAATGCTTATCAAAAAAGTAGCAATAAACCTGTGAGTGTCCCATACTCAAGAATTTATGACAAACAAAGGAAAACCTCAGAACGTATTACTATTATAAATCCCAACCTTAAAACTGTAATTCACTTTGATTGAAAGCATGCTGATCTATATCCTAACCTCAGTCTATAGTTCAGTGGGTCAAAGAGATCCGGAAAATTACTTTTATTTCTGCTCTAGTATTTCCATTTTGCTGGGTGTATTTATTTTAGACAACATTGAGTGAAAGGAAACTCTAAAAAAGCATAGCCCTATGGTGAGCATTCCTTGACACTTAATAACAGCCGTATGCTTTTCCTATTATGTGGTTAAAATGCCATTCCACAAATGATCTGACAACAAAAATGCTTTTGAGGGAAATCCTGTTACTCTCTTTTTCCATCCTTTTCTTTCTGGGCCCCTGCAGATACAACAGCTGGTTATGCATCGGAAGCACTGATGGTCTGTATGTGGTGGATCTCGCAACCTTAGAACTCCTAACAGCAATATATTTCAAAGGTACGTGCTATACACTGTCAATTGGAGGCCAGAAAACAACATGAAAAGGCTGTATCCCTCAAGTCCCAAACAGCTGTGGAGAGTAGTTAAAAAAGTGGAATAGAGAGTACAATTAAAAACAAAATGGGCCTAAACTGGGTCCCTGTGGTATTCCACAAGTAACCTCACAGTGTTTGCAGGAATGCTAAACTTTAAAATCATAGTTATCTTTTAATTCCCAACAGCAATACAACCACTTGGGGTGCACAACTTGCATCTTAATGTCTGTTTTTCTGTGTCTGTTCTGCAATTTTTACATGTGACCTGCTCAATGCCAAATCCCTGACTGATATTCTTCCAGATTACACCAACGTAAACATCACAGTGGCAGGGTCGTGGACATTCTCTCAAGGGTTGGATAACTCTGTGAGTAATTGTTTGGTGATAAATCCTAATTATTAATTGCTTAAACTCATCCTTTCAGCTGAACCTCTATCATTCAGGTCACCTTAAACACAGCACTGACTCAGACTGCATGTAAAAGATGCCTAATCGGATATCTGTTCATGAAATCACTGAGTTTGGCCCCTTGCTGAAGACTCCGCAGAACTATTGAAATAGGCTGTTGAGTAACTCGTCTCTATTACACTTGACTCATTTTCCTGGAAATAATTCAATAGAAATCTTCTAACAAAAATCCTTGTGTTAAAATAGTTTGATATCTTATTGAACAAAGACAGGATTACTTAATAAAGTACAGGTTTTGGGAAAGTTAACTCAGTCTCCAGGCTTGGTCAGTTATTAACCCATTGATATGCAGTGTTTATATTTAATTTTTCTTTTTATAACATGAATGGATGTATACATTTGTTTTGCTTTCACAGATATTTTTGTTTGTGAGCTCTCTGTTTACTCCACAAGTGGTCCTGTTGGAGCTAAGTCTGAGTGAACACCAAGAGGCTTTGGCGTGTGAGGAAGGCTTTTCAGTGTTCCCAAGGTAAACCTGGAGTTGTAGACAGATATTTAGGGATGCTCTGGAGAGAACCAAGATCCTTTTATGTGCTTCCCTCAATGTAGAGATCAAGGGATGCAGCACTGTGAAAAAAGCATCTGCCCCATTACTGATTTCTTATTTGTCACTCTTAAATTTTTCAGATCATCAAAGAAGAATTTTGAGATCAGACAAAGACAACCTGAGTGAACACAAAATGCAGTTTTTAAATGATAGTTTATTAAGTGAAAAAAGCCATCTAAACCCACCTGGCCCTATGTGAAAAAGTAACCCCACCCCGTGTTCAATCATGAATTAACTGGGATTAACCACAGCCGAGTTCAGTTTCACTAGCCACACCCGAGATTTGTCTTAAGATGCTTCTAACAACATGCTCTGTTGTTGGTAATAAATTTTCTTGATTCTTTCCTCATCATCATTATAGCTGCTAATGATCATATTAGAAATGTCAGTCTATTTTCGTACTTTTCATGTTGTTACTCCTTAACAGCAGCAGATCGCTGTTTATCATTTGCCTGGTTCTGCTTAAGCCTCCTTCCTGTTAAAATAACGTTTTTCTTGCCACTGTGACTTGCTAAATGTTACCGAGTACTGTGCCCATGGTGGATTAATGTTAAGTCTTTGTGAACAATAACTGATTGACTCAAACTGATTTTTCAGGGTTGATACGGATGGCGATTATTAGTAGGTCATAAGGCTGATATTTCATGCTGATATGCATTTACAGTAAAAATGAGCTAGAATAAGTTTCAGCATTTTCAAAGTTAGTTTCACAACATGTGATAGGATGTTACCATGTCATTCAATAATACTAGACTACTTTATTTCTAATAACTAAAGATGAATCCAGCCTATCAGATATCCTGGTGGGTGGGACATTAGGGAACCTGTGGAGCCTTTAAAATAAAACACCCAGATAATTAGCCAGGTTGACTATGGGTTGACCTCTTTAATAAAGAGTATGGTCCTGACCTGCTCTAGCGTCTTGAGATAACAGCTGTTATAAACTGGCACTATACAAATAAAGATTGATTGATTGATATGATGAATAGGTGTACAAAGAAGCAAGTTTGAGAAATAACTCCTTTTTTGTAGTTCATGTAATCATTTGGTTCCAGCCTGGAACAGCTTTTTATAAGCTGAGCTTTTAAACCCACTCAAGTTTTAATGTAGTAGTCAGGACTCGATTTTCCACCCTATTCCAGAAATTCTCCTTACTACTTTCACAATAACTTCCCTTTAAACGCCAAGAATTTTAGATTGTCCTCTGGAGAAGTCATGCCATTCATTCAGGTATTATTCATACCTCCTTAAACGATTGTTTTGTAAAATCCAGAAGCACCAATAAATAATGACGATAATTTCATTAATATAATGAGTTTTGTTTTTACTAGACCATTAGAAAGTTATGAGCTGGAGCATGTTTATGTTTGTTAAAATGTGCAAACATTCTGCAGTCGTGTACTTGTTGCCTTGTCATATAGGAAATATGATTGGGTCTGTTTTTTTTAGCTGGCATCCTGCCTTTAGCTCCTTCTGACTCTGACATTTCCACATTAACCCTGGCTCATTACTACCATTCCTGCCATCTGGATTTTCATGATTCAACAACATCATGATACTGAGAAAAAGAGGGACTGATAATCCACAACTGTGGAAAAATGCTGTGTTCCTCTATTTCCAGTAACCCCCCCCCCCCATTTCACCCTTCCCTTATTTTCAGCTGTCCTCCGCTGCCTGAGTCTCCTCTAAATACTGAGTTAAAGAGAAGGGAGGTCAACCATCCCAAAAAGAAAGGTAAGCATCATCCCAGTTATCACACCAATCACTCAAAACTAACCTATCTTTTACTTATGCTTCTATGCAAATAAAGAAGCTCATGTCTGTTGGAAGTTCAGACTTTCAAAAGTTTGGTCCATGATGGAATCATCATCCATTTTTCTTGGACAGAGAGGATATATTTAAATTGCAATAACTGCACAATTTAGGAAACTTTAATTGACCCAATATAAGAACAACCCTCCTTATTATCTGTAAATAAAGAGGGGAGAAAAAAAATCTGAGTTTCCATAGTCCAGAGTGCCTAATGTGGCTTTAATAACTATCTCCTTCAGGGTTTTTTTTTCCAACATTTTGGCACTTCAAATCATGCAGTAAGAACAAAAGTTTGGATGATAGTTTCTCACTTTTTGGCCCACTTTATTGTTAGGTGTCTTCTTGCAGTAGCGGATTTCTTGGTAAAGCGACCCCTTTTGTGGTTCTTTGGCATATCATTAGGAACTGGCAGATTGAAGCTATTCTGCCGGAGACCTGCATTAGCATACTGTGGTTTAAATGTTATTCTTATGGAGAGCTTTATGCAGAGAAAGCCACTGTGAGGCAGACTCCACACAGCTGGAGTGAGGGGAGCTGCTCATGCCAGACTAAGCAGGGGATCTTCAGGGGAGTCCAGAGGTGCTGCGTGACTGCTATGTCAGACCAAAACCCACAAACATTTACGTACCAGAGGAACCCGGTGTGCTGCCTCCGTGCTTTCCTGTATACTTGAGGATATCTGCAGAATTATATACAAATTACACCATAAACCTCTGAGACTCCTGGAACAGAAAACATTCTTCCATTGTAAATCTGGCATAAGTCTGACAGGGCTCTTTAAAGAAAACTGTGCGCACAGATTAGATATCTGCTGCCATGTCACACTTCTGTGCAACATAATCATGAAGTAAACCAGACTTGTTGGCTTTCTGAGGCGATGAAATTCAGCTGCAGTACATTGCACATGATGTCACTTCTCTGAAGTGTTGCTGCCTGGATTAAGCTGTTTTATGGTATAGATATCAGGGGACTACTAAGGCAGCAATTAGCATTGTGTGCCCTCAAATGGTTGCTCATTACTCAATTTGAGTGGCTTTTAGTGTTCCATAGAGTTCAGTTAAACTAGAAAACTTACAAATACAAATGAAACTGTTACATAAGTCATAAAGGGTCCTTTTATCAGGAACATTCAACTTTTTTAAAAAAACGTAATGCCTTAAAAATGGAGGAATAGACATAGATTTATAGATCTATGTAAAAAGATTTATGTAAAAATATGCGTTGCGGGTTGTATAACACTTTTAAAAACAGGGGTTTACAAAATGTTTGTCATACATGCAGAATTATACATAACAATAAAGTTTAAGAACCTAGACACAAAGAAACCAAACTAACAACAAAAAAGGGATAAAAGGGATAAAACATTTATTTGCATATTCAGGTGCTACTATCCCTTCTCTACTTAAAATAGGCCTCTAATGACATACTGAACTTATGTCTGTGCATAGGATCACAGAAAAATATTTCTATAATTCTCTGTATGTTCAGTTTACTCTGTGACTGCTCTTGTGGTTTTAAGTGTCATTTCTTTCCTGCTGAGGTGTGTCAAGCTGCCACTGACTTTACATTTTTAACGCAGGGTTCACAGTAAAACCAACCAAAAAACTAACAACTAAATACTTTTTTTGTGAAGAGATTGTCAGAAATAGCATAAGGTAGCATAAGTGCACAAAGCTTTGGTGTTAGAGCTGCTTCTCTGGCCTTGTTTAACACAGCCCGCTTCTTTGAATAAACATGGACCTAGAACAAGTGAGGCACAAGTAAAAAAATCTTTTACACTCTGTAACACGGTGTTTAAAATGAATCACTGCAACACTGGTCTTGAGTCAAACCGAGTCGAACCATTGCAGCCCTGAGCTTGTGTTAAAGCCTCAGAAAGGTCAACAGGGACTCTATTCAAAGTAAGCACACCTGCTATATGTTGCTGTTATAACGGACATCAAACTAGAAGAGGAGAGAACACGTTTTACCTGATTACTGTGCTTCACTTTATTTACACTGACAAAAGTGGGTGACATTCGGTTAGTTGCCTGGCTGCTCTTATGTGTCAGAGCAAAACATGATGATGATAGGATTCAAACAGAGATGTTACCACTCTGTTAAACTATTTTTATGAACCCACGACTGTAACTGGTAGTTTGGGCTCAGTGGCAACAGGGCATGTCATTCCCTACTCTCTCACCCCTGTTTCCAGCTCTATCCATTTGTCCTACTCTTTCATAAAGAGAAGGTAGAGCCTTTGAGATGAGATTGGACATATAAAACAGATAGAATAGAACAAAAATATTAAGAGCTAAATAAAATAAAAGGAAGTATCAAAGAGAGCAAAATAGCAATGTTGGGCTTCTATTTTGATATATATCCTTTATTAGTTAAAAGCTGGCTCTGCATTTACAAGTTACATTGTGGTTTGTGTTTGATTCACATACCTACATGCCGTATTACATTTTTTCCGTCTTGTACATTTCCTTCGAGTATGCTTCCCACATGTCACACATGTCAAACATATTCTTTAGGTTTCTACATGATTTCTTTAGCTGTCAGACCAAAGTTTGGCTCGATATTCCCAATTCCTTTAGTGTTCAGTTAGCTTGTCTCAGAAACCTCTCCTCTCCTACTGAGTGCCCTACTTTCCACAGGTCAATAAGGCAATAACTCATACCAGAGAGTCTGGTTACAGTCAAAACAAAATCTTAGACACATATATATGCTACCTGCTATGGTTTGTACATTTTTAGAAGCTTGAATTATAAAGTCTCTCTCCGGGCGACATTGAACAGCTCAGAGGGAGGTCTGAGTTTTGCCATCTCTTCTTCTCTGTCTGAGAACAAGAGTTAGTGGTTTATTTAAGAATAAACTCCAGGGCTCATCTGAGTTTAGTTCCTTCTATTGCATGGAACCAGAACTGTAAAACAAATCATCATCACTGCTTAAAACCAAAAAGGATTTACTTTTTAAGCCTTGTTAATCCATCAGTCCAGCCTATTTTAGCTCTGCAGCTGCAAGCCTGATCGCCAACCTTCTCTGTGACAGCAGACCAAACCTTGCACAGTACTTATTTGTTTCTCCTCTATTGTAATGTTTTTGAGCTAGACTGAATAATTTAATACATAGCTTTTTTGCAGTAAAAGAAATTAAGCTAAGTCAGACATAATGAGAGCTGTAACTGAAGCAAGCCGTAAAACGCTGTAATTGTATTTAGATGTGACTCAATTTGGACATTTGTTTTAAAAGTACTACTTTGCTTCAAGTCTTGTCTGGTCTGAAGTCAGCGTAAATTATAAGATTTAACTGCTCTATAAATCTTAATGACCATTATATATCAGCAAGGGGTAAATAGAGCTGCTGAGCAAAGCCAAATGATTGTGTAGCCAGGTAATTAGATTTTAAGCCCACAATGCTGACTTTCCTTCATATAATCAGTTCTGGGTCAAATGCTATAATGTCTCACACACGGCAGAGTGGAGCGTTGGAGGATGACAGCTGTTAGTATTATCTTTTGTTCAAGGGTTTAAAAATGTGCAGTACTTTTATGAGGTACTTTTTGATGCTGATTGATGTTTTTTAATGTGAGACATCATTTCTCAAAGAGTGTATTTACTACTTCTCTCTTGTCCATGGATGGTAATTGTATATGGACTTAAAAAAGAAAAAAAAAATGGTCAGCAATTATACTTTGGTGGCTGCAAGTAGAGGTTCTTTGCAGATGACGTCACACAGCAGCATAGAAATCCAGATAGGGGGCAAGAAGTGATCTCTGCATTGAGAAATGCTACCAAAAAGGCCATGTTTAGAGCTGTTTTAACCTTGCAAAGCAGATGGATAAGCCTGTTTCCTTGTTTTTCACTGGCAAATCCATCTTGCAAAGCTTCCAACTGAACCGTTTGGGCCCAGTTAGAAAGTGACAGGACCAATCAGCGATGAGGAGCAGTACTTTCAGGCGGCAGAGTCATGACGTAAGCAAGCAGCAGCAAGAGGCCAGTGCAATTATGGCGGAAGAGCTTAGCGTGGATGCTGCTAAAGCGCCAGTTTTATCAGAACTTGATGACATTTCTTCGTTAAAAGAAGAACAAAGAACAGCAGTGAGTTGTTTTCTTTTCAAAAACAACAAAAGTCGAGTACTTACATGTCTATAGTCTCTGTGTTTCCAATATTCCTCAGTAGCTGCACACGCGCAGCTCGATAGCAGCTATGTCACGTGTTTTGTTGCTCTGATTGGCCCGTACAGATATGACAGACAGAACGTTCATCCAATCACACTCTGAGTTTTTTTCAAAGCCTCTGCCTTTTCTCAAACGTTTCCTGTTGAAGCTTTTCCAGATGGATGTGTGAAACAAATCCATCTGCTGTGTCAGGTTAGAGCTGTTTATGACTATGCCAAACATTCAAAGTATAAAAACATTCTTGAGTTACTTATGTGTCCTGAAAGTAGTGACACACTTTAGGCAAAACAGGAGAAAAATCTCTTTTGATACTTGCGTAGGAATGGCAGCAGGCAGGCATTAAAAAGCCACCACTTAAAGCCTGGTCATACTTTATTAATCCCGAAGGAAATTTACGCAGTCTGGTTAAGTTCAGTACAGTTTTGCTGTGGTTTGGCACATTAAACTCTGACCATACCTGTGTTTCTTCAGCTGATGTCCACCCAGTCTTGCTTGTTGTGACCCATCTTTTTTCTAAGAGATTCAGATCATTTGGCTCAGCTCAATAGAGCTGATTGTTTGGCTCCCAGACGGCTCTTCATTTGGTACCAGTCTGGCTTTTTAAATGTGCATTGAATGACGACAAAGGATGTAGGAAAGGGAAGGCAAGGAAAGGACACTGACACTCAAACAGGAGCTAGCAATAGTGGCTCACAATAAAGCATTGTCTCATAGAACAGGCCTGTTCATGAATGGTGTATTATTACCCGGTCACTCTCCCCACAAGGTTTATTTGGTTGATAGTATATCACTGTTGCAATTAAATGCATATTTGTGACAAAATTAGGAATTTTTGTACATTGAAGGGGCTCCGTTAGCCTCTCAACATAGTACAAGACTCTTGTCTCCCTTCATCTGGTTAGTTGACACAAGATGGTAGAAGCCTGCAGAACTGAAGAATTTTTCCATGCCAGGTAAATCAGTTAATCTGTGGAAAAAAAACAAAACTTTTTTGTAAAGTGTAGGGATCATACTCAATTGTATGTAGAAATTTTCTGATGATATTTGTAGCATACAGGTCCAAAGGTCCCAGGCGCATTCACACTGTGTGAACTCCAGTTGACTCAGACACAAATTTTCAGTCATACGTCTCACTTGGAAGTTGCACCGACTTTCTGTCAGATCGGGCATTGTTTGCCATGCTGTGTACAGGGGGAGATGACAGACTCGACTATGGCCCAGCCAGCAGCTCCCAACTTGTCGGATGGATTTCTGACATGATTGATATTTTGGTCCTACAACTCCACACACTCCCACAGAACCACAAGCAGAATCCTCAACTTTGGAGTATTATTTTCCTTGTAAACTATCACACAGGGTCTTAAATCATCATGACAAAAGCAGGAATTACTTTCTACTGCTTTCTAATGCTTGATTACACTATTCAATGACAACTAAGCAATTCAATAGTCAGTTTACTTTTCATGGTGGTGACAGAGGTCTGTCAACCAAAAGATCCTCAAGCGCATCGAAATGTGGGTATGTCTCTGAATTGGATCCAGTACTTGTGTTTCGTATCTCAGCTATGTAGTAAGCATATCAGTCATTTTCAGCAGCAGCATATCTGTTTTGCACTTTTTATAAACCCTACCTTGGCCTTTTTGTAGATACTGTCGCCTATTTCGGTTTAATTTTTGTTTTCAATAAATTGCTTACTCAATTTTTTTTGTCTCAGTCCCATTTCTTCTTTTTGCATTTTGAAGCTCTACTTAGAACCTTCTTGGGTTCCAACAGTACAAAATGCAAATTCTTGCAGTTTTTCAACTGGTCTTAAAATTTTGATCAGGAGACAAAAGATATGCATATCCTTAATTTTACTGGGCATGAAATTTGTTTCAGTTTCTCTCCAAAAATGCTGCCTTCTTACGCTCTTGCTGCTCACCATGTTTGTCATTTTTTCATCTTTTTTTCTAAAAAAAAAAAACAAAAAAAGAAAGATTGAAGACACAAATAACATCAACCAGACTTTTCTTTGAGGCAGGATGGATCAAGAGACCAATTGTACCAAGAGAAAATCAAATATCAATCCAAAATCCAGACAAGAAGGAACAGAGTAAGTGTTGAGAGCTTGTTAAGTGTACTTTACAGGAAAATTTCCTTCAAGCCAAACCTGGAGTTAACATTGGCACTGCTGATCAAAGATGAAAAGCACTCCATGATAGGGGAGGATTAAAAAGAGATCCAGATGTGTTCTTCTAAGGTTTAGACTGGTTGGCTTTACCATAGTAGTAAAAGTACTATTGTGTTGGGACTGTGCTCTTACTGAGATGTACCAGAGCCTAATATAGTCATTAGTTTAACAAAACAGGTAGCATGTGAAGCATCTCAGGGTTGGTAAGGCAAAGATTGATTTGCACACTAAAACTAATAATGTGGTATATACATAAACAGGGCTGATTTTAGTTTTGGAAGTGCCAGGCAAAGACCAATAGCCAATTAGCCAAAAGCAATCATAGCGAGAGAACAAAATACACTTTATGGACAAAAGTGTTATACATGTGCATGAAATCAAGCACATTAGCCATGCAGTCTCCATGGGCAAACATTTCTGATACAAAATGGGTCATTCTGAAGAGCTTAGTGACTTTAAGTGTGGCACTGTGATGGATGCCACCTTTGCATGAGACAGCTTGTGAAATTTCATCCCTGCTGGATATTCCTACTGAACCAAAGAACAGTCGACTCAGACATGAAGCAGAAGACCACATAAAATCATAATGAGCATTGTGCCTAAAAGTCTCCAATTCTTTGCCGATTCCATAGCTGAAGAGTTCTGAACTTCCGCTGGCATTAATGTAAGCACAAAAACTGTGCTGCAGGAGCTTCATGGAATGGGTTTCCATGGCTGAGCAGCTGCATGGAGGCCTCACATCACCAAGTCCAATGTTAAGTGTGGGATGGAGTGGTTTAAAGCACACTGACATTGGACTGTGGAGCAGTGGAAATATGCTCCTCTGTTTGGCAGTCAGACGAGAGAATCAGGTGTCAGGAGGACGTTACCTGCCTGACTGTATTGTGCCAACGTTGAAGTTTGGTGGAGGATGAATAATGGTATGGAGATGCTTTTCAGGGTTTGGGCTAGGCCCCTAATCTCCAGTGAAAGGCATACTTAACACTTCAGCATACCAAAACACTTTGGACAATGCTATGCTTTCAACTTTGTGGCAACAGTTTGGCGAAGGCCCTTTCTATTCTAACATGACTGTGCTCCAGTGCCCAAAGCAAGGACCAAAAAGACATGGTTTGATGAGTTTCGTGTGGAAGAACTTTACTAGCCCACACAAAACTCTTACCTCATCCCCTTCGAGCATCTTTGGGACGAACTGAAATGAAAATTGCAAGCCAGGCCTTCTTGTCTAACATCAGTGCCTGGCCTCATAAATGCTCTACTGAATCAATGGGCTCAAATTCCCACAGAAACACTCCAAAATCTTGTGGCAAGCCTTCCAAGAAGAATGGAGGCTGCAAAAGAGGGGGCAACTCAATATTAAAGCACATGTATTTTAATACAATGTCATTTCAGTCCCTGTTGGCATAACAGTCAGGCAGACAGTTGAATACTTTTGTGTATATTTTGTATTTGCAACATCTCTTTTAGGTAAAAAAGCAAGAAAACTACAGAATATCCAAATATGAAATAAAGATATTCAAATGCAACAGCGCTAGTGTAACAGAGTTTATACTATGGTATTCCACTTGCATGTTGTGAGGTTTTAGCTCTGTTATTTATGGCTCTAGGGCGCCCTCTCTTAGGCATAGTGTACACCGCATTCCACACTATTATGCAAATTGGATTTTAGTGTCATAAACATTCAATTTTTTTGTTTTTCAGTTAAACTTGTGGATGGTATTGTGTCTCAGGGCTCTCTGGATCACTGAAATAAATCTCAGACACCTGTGATCATTACTTTGCCAAGTGAGCCCAATTAAAGGAAAACTACTTAGGAAGGATGTTCCACATTATTAAGCAGGCCACAGGTTTCAAGCAACATAGTAAAGAAAAAAGATCTCTCTGCTGCTGAAAAGTGTCAAATAGTGCAATGCCTTGGACAAGGAATGAAAAAATTAGCTATTTCATGAAAAATTAAGTGTGATCATTGTACTGTGAAGAAATTTGTGGCTGATTCAGAGCACAGATGGATTCATGCAGATAAAGGCATAATGAGGAAGGTTTCTGCCAGAAATATTCATCGGATTAAGAGAGCAGCTGCTAAAATACCATTACAAAGCAGCAAACAGGTATTTGAAGCTGCTGGTGCCTCTGGAGTCCCACCAACCTCAAGGTGTAGTATCCTCCCGAGGTTTGTAGTCATGCATAAACCTACTATTTGGCCACCCCTAACCAATTCTCACAAGCAGAAACAGTTGCAGTGGGCCCAGAAATACATGAAGACTCATTTTCAAACAGAGTTGTTTACTGATGAGTGCTGTGCAACCCTGAATGGTCCAGATGGAGGAGTAGTGGATGGTTGGTGGACGGCCACCATGTCCCAACAAGGCTGTGATGTCAGCAAGGAATTGGCAGGGTCATGTTTTGGGCTGGAATCATGGGGAGAGTGCTGGCAGGCCCCTTAGGGTCCCTGAAGGTGTGAAAATGACCTCAGTGAAGAATATAGAGTTTCTGACTTTCTTCTATGGTACAAAAAGAAGAACTGTGCCTTCCGTAGCAAAATTATCTTCATGCGTGGCAATCCACCATGTCATGCTGAAAGGAAATACCTCTGTGTCATTGGCTGCTATGGGCATAAAAGGAGAGAAACTCATGGTGTGGCCCCCATCCTCCCCTGGCCTCAATCCTACTGAGAACCTTTGAAGCATCCTCAAGCCGCCGATGCGAGCCAACTGTATGACTGACCAGTACTTACTCTGTTCCTGTCCAGATATTAAACAGCTGCATAAAAAAGACAAATGAGCCTTCTGTCCATCACTCTGCACATAATGCAGAGTCAAGGGGTCTTATTGAACCAGCCAGCTGCAAAGAAGTGCAACTGAGCACGGTTACACTTGCTCATCTGCTCTTTTTACATTTTAACTTGACTCTTGGCTCTCTGTAACTCAGAAAAATGTAAAACATATTAGCAGAATCAGTTCGTCTACCACTAATCAACCCTTTTTTTAACACTGATCATCGTGTCAGTATTCCTACAGCAATCCAATTCATATAATTTGCTTGATATGAAACGATTTTGGCCCTTTTTTAGGGGCTTGAGGTCAGGGGTTTAGTGCACACATACAGTATAATGACTAAATACAGTAATTATGTTCTTGGAGCATGTGGCCCCAGTCTGTTGCTATCCTTTGTGTTCTGGTGAACTGCTTATTTGTATTGCCAGCTTGTAAGAAACAACATATTTTTGCTGATGTAAAATTGCTACATAGAGGTATGTTGGTAATTATTGACTGACATCAGAGATTCTGTTATCGGGATTCCTTTTGAAAGTCTTTGAAGAGAAGTACAATGTCATATCTCATTTTGAAAAATGCATTAGTGGGAGAGGAACCAGACAGAAATACATATTAATCTGCATTTTTTAGGTTCATGTTCAATACCAATCCGTCAGTAAACTGCAATAACTGGAAAAAGTGAAGGAACGTATGAGCAAAACTTCAAAAGTTTTACAGATGAGCTCAAACCCAGAGATGATCCATCCTGGTCAATGATGCATAAGCTCTGGAGAAATAACATTTTTCAGGTTCTTAGTTAAAAAAAAAGGGTGCAAAAAAAAAGTCATATACATCTTCAGTTGCCACTCAGAGACTCTGTTTCTTTTTCTCACTCTGTATTTGACAGGAGAGCAGTTTTTGGAAGAACTCACACATTTTAATGGTTGTGGAAAAAGTGAGCTCATTTTTAAAAAGCTTGGGCACTGACAGCTAATGGAGCATAATGAACCGTCCTGCAGTTTGTGGATGATGCACTTAATGCCACTAAAACCAAATAATAAACCATCTTCCTTTTTCTCGTATTCTAATAAAAATCAAGGGAAATAATAAACGGAAGTATTTTCTTTGGTACACTTTTGACTACAGGTACATTGTATTTTCCACTCAGACATAAATTTTTCTTTTAATTTTAACATTCTTTGACTTTGGTTTCAGAATTTATCCAAACTGTTCATCATTTAAAGTCATGCAAATACTTGTGTCAGCCTGTGTCAAATGATCAATCTTATGTTTTTATTTTACAAAAGGTGGAATAAAGGAGCAGCCCCTGGTTTTCCACTCAAAGGTGAAGTCGTCTGGATACACAAGTGCCCCAAGGTAGGCTTAGAGTAAACTTTTGTCTAAGAAAAATCTAGCTCATTCTTATGCACTTTCTAAATGGTTTTTTTTTTTCATCAGTTAGGATGAAAAAAATGTAGTTTAATAGTACTTCCATTGGTCATAAATTGCACAGCTTATTATTATTTTATCATTTTAGTATCACTCCTCCACAGAGGAAATTTTTTAGTGTCTGATTTTGGCTTGAAAATAAGATGCAGGAAGCCCTCATTTGCATTCAAGTGCTTGCTGAAACAAATTCTATGAAAAGAAAACAATATATTTAGGTTTCATATTTAAAGGTAACTCTGAAACTTAGAGAAATGGAGCATCTTAACCTTATACCATAGTAAAACTTAACAGAGCTAAATCCACAATTTGGCCTCATCACTGCCTCCTTTTCATGTTTTTATTTCATTTTTATTTAACTTTTACTTGACCAGGTAGGCTTTTTTTGAGGAAGACCTGGCCAAGACAGCACACTAGTTAGAACAAAAGGATTGTCATAATATAACAAAGACACACAAACATGAGAGACAAAGAAAAAATGAAACTAGCTTGATGAAGCAATTACATTTTTCAGTTAAAAGGCCAGTAAAAATAGTTTTAAAATGATACACTGAGGCTAGATTTTCCAGATGTAGTGTGCTCTACAAGTTATTCCAGGTCAAGGGAGCCAAATATGCAAGGGTTCTTTTTTTCCCCTGCTCAGAAAGCTATGTACAGTGCCTATAAAAAGTATTCAGCCTCTTGGATATTTTACCCTCTTACTGATTTGTCAGAAAGTACCCGCTTCAAGCTACTATTTAGTAGACTCACCTTTGGCTGCAATCACAGCAGAGTCTGTGTGGATAGGTCTCAATCAGGCTTGCACATCTGGACTGTAATTTTACTTTACTTCATTCTTCATTGCAAAACTGCTCAAGCTCTGTCAGGTTGCAAGGGGATTAAGAATGAACTGCCCTTTTCAAGTCCAGCCACAAATTCTTTATTGGATTGAGGTCTAGGCTTTGACTCGACCACTCCAGAACATTCACCTTGTTGTCTTTAGACCATTTTTGTGTGGCTTTCGCTGAATGCTTCAGGTCATTGTCTTGTGGAAAAATAAATCTTCCCCCAAGCCAAAGTTCTTTTGCTGACTTAATAATATTGTCCTCCAGGAGTTTGTGTTTGTGCTTGATGTGAGGTGCTTGTTGTCAGCCTAAAATAGCGTCTTGTCTAATGGCCAAAAAGCACCATTTTGGTCTCACCAGCCCAAAGACCTTTCTTCCACTTGACCATAGAGTCTCCCACATGCCTCTTGGTGAACTTTTGCCAAGATTTAATATGAGATTTCTTCAACAGTGGCTTTCTCTTTGCCACATTCCCATTAAGCTTTGATTGGTGAAGGGCCTGGGCAGCAGTTGTTGTATGCAGAGTCTCTCCCATCTCAGCTGCTGAAGCTTGTAACTCTTCAGAGTAGTCACAGGTGTCCTGGTGGCCTTTCTCACTAGGCTCCTTCTTGCATGGTGACTCAGTCTGTGAGGACAGCCTGATCTAGGCAAATTTACACATGTGCCATATTCCTTCCATTTCTTGATGATGAATTTAACTGAACTCCGGGAATGTTTATTGCCTTGGAAATGTTCCATCCCCTGACTTCTACATTTCAGTGACCTTTTCAATGAGTTGCTTTGAGTGTAATTTTGTCTTCATGGTGTAGTGGTAGCCAGGAATACTGATTAATCAGTGACTGCACCTCCGAAACAGAGGTGTCTTTACTCTACAATCACTTGAGACACATTCCCCACACTCAGGTGATCCCCATCCCACTAAATGTGAGACTACTAGCACCAATTGGTTGGACCTCACTTGAATTAGGTCAGTCACTTTAAATGTAAATGTGTTTTGAACATTGTTTTTGTGAAAATCACGTCTTTTGTCATTACTTGTAATAATGCTTCAGGAAGTTAGCCACGATAATTACCCTCAGTCTGAACCAATACTAGTGTGACTTTACATTCTTCACAGCTTTGCTGATTGCTAAATGTAAATCCATAAGAGAATTGTTAAAAGGTTAATATATACAAGAAATACCAGAGTAATTCTTCTGTTTGTACTTGTTTTTCAGAAGGACTATGTTTTCACCTAAAACTAATACACAGAAGAGTGCCCTCTCCCAAAAGGCTCAGAAAAATATGTAAGTATTCCCGTTACATGAATACATACTGGTTGTATTAAAATGTTATATCTGACATTATTACTATCTCTTCCTCATGTAGAGGTTTCCTTCTCAGAGATTATCCAGCAGACAGTGCAGCACCTTCTCTTCCACACAGTCAACAAAGAACAGGCAATAAACCAGTCTACTGCCTTCAGTATTCAGGTGAGATTGTTTAAGTACTAACCAACCAAATAAAATAGAATTTAACCATCTACAATTCATCTGTCAGTAACAATGGATGGCTCCACTTGATGGCATTGTCAGATGAAAGTTTACAGCTATGCTGTACTGGAGCCTTTCCCACACTTCAGTACACCTAGCCCAGCCTGAATTATGAAAAATGTTCTGGGGCCCGCCCAGACCCTCTTACAGTCATATTAATAGATTAAAATTTACCTCCATATTTTTATTTCATATGGAGAGAATTTCAAAGTGATTGCCTAAGTTTCTGACATATTAACATTGCTAAGCATTTGCAGAGACACAAAATACATTTAACAAGCCACCGTTTGTTTTGTTTTGATCAGGCATCTGCAAAGTCACCAATTTTTCTTTTTTTACAATTTGTGTCTTTACTTTGTGATGCTGAAAACATTTTCATAGCAACGTTAATGTCTGCATAGTAGAATTATTTACAGAGTTTCACCAGTCTATCACCAGTTGAACTTTTAGAAAGAAAGCCTCTCCTCAGCACAAAACACATTAAAGCACACTTGGAGATGTAAAAAACTCCCCATAAAAGCTTAGCAGGTTTTCATGTGTTTTGCACTGAGGAGAGGCTTCCACCTAGATTCCCTTTCATAAAGCCCAGTGAAAGGCTGCAGTGATGGTTGTCCTTCTGGAACTTTATCCCATGTCCACAGAGGATCTCTGGAGCTCAGTCAGAGTGACCATCGGGTTCTTGGTCACCTCGCTTACTAAGGACTACTCACCTGATTGCTCAGTTTGGCCAGGCAACCAGCTCTTGGAAGAGTCGTAGTTGTGCCAACCTTCCTCCATTTGAGAATTATGGAGGCTACTCTGCTCTTGGGAACCTTCAGTGCAGGAGAAATGTTTTTTGTAGCCTTCCTCAGATATGTGGCTTGCAACAATCCTGTCTCTGAGCTCTGCTGGCAGTTCATTTGACCTCACTGCTTGGTTTTTGCTCTGATATGTATTGTCAGCTATGGGTCCTTCTATAGGGAGGTGCCTTTCCAAATCATGTCTAATAAGTTTAGTGTGCCTCAGGTGGACTCCAGTCAAGGTGTAGAAACATCTCAGCAAAGACTGAAAGGAATGGGAAGCACCTGAGCGAAATTTTAAGTGTCTTTTTACAGGGTCTGAATATTTATGTCATATTTCAGCTTTTTATTTTTGATAAGTTTGCAAAAGTATCTGAAGTTCAGTTTTTGCCTTGACATGATTACTGTAATATCAGGCTGCAACATAAGTAAAACAAAAAAGTGGATGCCCTTTTGTACTGTAAATGTATAAGGATTGGGAATAAATCAAGAAGTCTTTGTATTTTTGTTGCAAAAATGTGTCAAATTTTAGGGTAAAAGCGTATGATCTGTCCCAAATTACGCTCCCTTTCTTTCATATTTCTGCTAATTGGAAATCAGCTTGACTGAAAGGAATGCTTTGTTTCCTTGTCTCTCCCAGGTGATGGAAAACAAATCCTGTGTGGTCTTGGAGACAGCTCAGTGTTACTTTACAAGTCTTCCCTCACTGGCAGTCCCACAGTCTACACAGGTGTGTGAAGTGGACATGAGTACCCAAAGCATGAAAACCTCTGAGTTATATGACCTTCTGTCGCCTCAGTGCTTTTTATCAGCAGAATTTTTCAATGTTTGATTTATTGTACACTACAGAGAAAGCACAATTTAACGCAGTATTCATGATATTCTAACCCTTTTCAAGTCATGTTAACATTTTTGACCTATTGGGGGTTATGATCTTACCAGTGATGTATTTAAGAGACAAGTTCATCCTCAACTTGAATTTTATGTTCACCATATTTGGGCAGTTCTGATTAGCATTCTTGAAATGGATCCATGGCTTCAGATGAAAGGCCCTTTAGGAATAATCCAAATATTCACTTACTCAGCTGTCACTGTCAAATAGAAGATAAGATGTTTTCTTTTACCTGTTTTTGGTCTCCCTTTGTTCCAGAGCAATCATTGGGTACGTCCTGTCTCTGTTTTTGTAGAACGGTTAAACCTGGGTCATGGCAGGGGAAAAGATGAAAAGGGCTCCTTTGAGAACAAAAAGGCTTAAAATAGTTCATAAATAGGTCATTCTGCACATTATTGAAGATTAAGTATTGGTCAGAGCAGTCTATTCTGTCTACCTGCCAACATTTCTGCGCAGTATCTTAATAATGACTGATTGTCAAAGCATCTGTTGCAGAGGAAGCTGCCTCCACAAGGGGGCAGCAGAGATGGAAGGACAGAGAAAGAGGTGACCATTAGGTCATCCAGAGCCTCTCCTCCTCATTTTAACTAATTCTCTAAACGGGTCTGTAAAAGTAAAGATTGCAGCCACACTGTCACAGGTTGAACTAAAAACTCTCTTTACTGCAGGACATGACAAACCAGTGAGCAGTGTGAGCTGGAGCCTCAATAGGAAGTGGTGGCTAAGTGCATCAGAAGACCAGTCACTAAGAATCTGGACCCACGGCAGCCCAGAGCCTGCTATTACCATGGTAAATTACCCACGTATGGGGGGGACAGACCTTTGTTTTAGTTTTAAGAGTGGATTTTTATTCCAAGTCCAAGTCTTAACTGTGAAAAACATTAAAATGAAGACCAGCTACGGTGACCTCATATTGCAAAAATCTCCTTACTTTGAAGATCTTAAAACTCTAATTGGTTTTGAGGAAAACAAAGTAACTACAGACACGTGCTGTACACATTTCTTAACTCCTGTTTTTCAGAGACATCTGTGATCACTGGAATGGTTTTGGTCCCTAATTGCAGGGTTGCAAATAAGGCCTTGATGCTACACTTGAATGACAGTAATACAGTGGTTGCTACTGTATCTGCAGTGTTTTTCCTCATGCCGTCATTGTTACAAGCTGAATTGTGTTCTGGAATTAAAAACAGAAATCTGAATTAATTTATAGGGTGAACTAGTTTCTTGGCTCAAGGATGGAGATTTTGTCATTCAAGGAAGCATCTGCTCATCTTAGAGCCCTTTGTGACTTTATCAGGGATCCCATTTAATAGGACAGTTCGAAGTGCGTCTACATCCCCATGCCAAATGAAAACTCTGGGGTCTTCCCATAGCTCATCCCTGCTCTGCTCCATTTAGTGAGATAGTTCTGAGCCTTACCGGATCTGCTGCCTTTCTTGTGAAACAACTTGGCAATGAATGCAAGTCTTTTAGGGGACACAAAATCTGCAGGGGTGAGCCAGAGTAACACACAGCTTTACAAAGGTATGCTGGAAAACACTAGAAAGAAAAACCTGAAATAACCTGCATTGTGCTGGACTTTTCAGATGATAAATAGTGATAGATTTGGAAGACACTAACTAATCTGTTTGTGTTTTTAACCTGATGTAGTCCATGAAGTTTAGCGTTTAAATAGTACAGGACCTTACACAGAACTCTTCCGATGATGATTATTTTCCTGGAATTCCATCCCTTCCTTCAGCAAAGGATTTCTATGCCCCCCATTTTCCACAGGGTGTGAAAAAGTTGAACTCAGTGAACTATAAAGAGACAAAAATGAGGGGGTGGTGTTTTTTCTAATCTTCAGGGACTGAACTGTGCATTGATGTATATGTTATCTGCCAACTATTCTTAATTTGATGAGTTCATACTGATAAAACAGTCATTCACAATTTAAGGCTCAGCATGAATATTTTTAGTGACTAAAAGTTCAAAAGGTGCACAGTACTCACCATAACTGCTTTTGATTGATTTTGGATTGCTTTGAGACTTACCTTGCTTGAAATCATTAAGCAAGTAGAGCAAGAAGTTGGACAAAGCTGTTAAGTATTAGACTTCCCAAAGTTTTTGTCTTTGCATGTATTATTGATTTCTCAATGATTAAAAAAACGAAGAGGGTTTCAAAATTCAAGTATTGCAAGATTTTATTATTTGATTTTAGTTTTTAAAATGCTACATTTGTGTTTTAGTGATACAGTCATTTGCATCAGGAGTTCTGCTTGATTTTGTGTCATTTTCTTTCTTTAGGACAATGGTATGTTTTGCAAACCCATTAGAAGCGCTCAGTTTTATTACCTTGACAAATTCATCATTCTGGCATCAGGACCCTCGCTTTACCTGTACCTGTATAATGTGGACGTCACACGAGATGACATCAAAAGGTGAAGACATTTTTTTTTTAATGTAGAAGAGTTTGTTTAATGTTTTTAGTGATGCTTTCTGCAGGCAGGGCAACAGTTTATCCAATAAGACAAATACCATTGTGCAACCCTTACAATATCTCTGCTGTGCAATACTGCACTTTTGTACCTAGCTTTATTCCTGAAATAATCCGTATTCTTTTGTATTAATGCTTTCTTTTCATATTTGTCTTTTACTTGTGTTTCTTTTCTTTATACCTTCTCCTAAAGACCTCTTATATAAGACATCACAATGTCTGTGCCGTATCAGCTCGCATAGCGAAAGGATACCAGTGCTAACTAAAATACATGTGTCCACATATTGCCAATAATAATCTGTGTAGTGCAAATTTTGTCCACGGAGAGCTTCAAAATAGTCTTGCTGGCTTCAGACCACAGCACTCAGACATCTTCTCTTTCAAATCACTACTGTGAGTCACCACCTCTGTCAGAACACACTTAAAATTTTCGAAATAAAATCAGATAAAACTCCCAGTTAGAGTTAGGGTAAAAGTTAGGATACTAAAGGGTAAAAGTCAAAACCTGACATATAAAACCTATTACAAAATGTTTAATAACGCAGACTAAATTGTCTGCTTACAGAAAAAAATTATCCTCCATAGAAACAGCTAATGTAGCTATGCCTAAAGCTAACAAAGCAAAGTTAGATACTGAAGACTGTACAGCTTTACAGCTTTGCAAATTTTATAAACCCATATTTTATTTACATAAAATAGATACATAACTAACATCGCTAAAGCTAACAATTTTCAATTTCAAATTTGCTTTATTGGCATGAAAAAATCTGCACAAAAAAAAAAATGGTAAAACATATATGCACATACAATACATTTACATATTTAGTAACAAAGCTACATTTGCTACTTTGCCTTATGCTGTGTTGTTCTCAAAACTACTCAGCAACATCACCTATGCAGCTATGACAGCTTCGTAAGGCTTAGCTACATTCACTAAAGCTCACGTTGCCAAAGCTAAAACTAAAGTAACTACAGTAGCTTACCTGGTAACATTAACTACGTAGCTAGCATAGCTATATTAGCATTGGCTGAAGCAAGCCACTGTTCCCATAACTACCTCTAAAACAGGTCTATACATAAATTAATCCTGGATTAGACCTCTGACCTACTTTTCTCTTGTATTTATGAAATTATGCTTTGTCTGTAATGTTTGCAATGTGGTTTATTACCTCCCCCAAGGAGGTTATGTGATTGGCAGGGTTTGTTAGTTAGTTTGTTAGTTAGTTAGTTTATTTGTTAGCTGCATTACTCAAAAAGTTATAGATGGATTTTGATGAAATTTTTAGGAAATGTCAGAAATGGCACAAGGAAGACCTGATTAGATTTTGGGAGTGAACCACCGAACCACCATCTGGATCCAGGAATTTTTCTTTACTATCAGGAGATAGGGCTAATGGCGGAGGTCTGCGCTGTCCAAGTGCTTTTCTAGTTTTATGAATATAACTGCTAGACTTTGTTTTTTTTAATAAAGTTAAATTTTGAAAAAAACAAAACAAAAAAACTTAAAATCAGGAAGTACGTTCTACTGGCAATTGCGTTACTTCCATCCTGACAGAGGCAGTGTCTCACTGTAGTGGTCTGAAAGAGGGGGTGTCTGAGAGCTGCAGTCTGCAGCCAGACCCTTCCTGAAAGCTTAGAAAAACTTTAAATGTCAGTTTTAAATACCTGCAGATTGTTTTATGAAGTGTAAAACTGCATATACCATAGCAACGCCTCATTTGTGATAGAACCACTGAATGAGCTAATGCTAACAGGAGCTAACACCATCTTACAACTAAATAGAAATCCATGTTTACTGGTGAATTTTAACCGCATGAGTGTTAAAAACAAAAATAATATTTGCAAATGCCTCTGTGTGTAGTCTGATGTGCATATTTTGCCATTTTTATAAAAGACTTAACAGAGGCATTCACATAGACTGCTTCCTTTTTTTTTTTTAAATGACAAACAGGAAAATAAGAAAAAAAGTTAAATGGATTCCTGTCCTGGCATTAGCTGCAGACCTGAAAATTACATCTTAGAAAAGATGAGTCAGATTGATATTTCCTCTGCCATTAACAAAGTGGAAATCAGAAGTTCTGTACTTCTCTTCCTTAGTTTGATAAGTCAGTGAGAGAGGTGATATTAACAAGCGCTGCACTGTTCTAAAAGTTGAACTGTTTTTAACTGAGAGTGCAGCAACAAGAAATGGCTGATAACTAGGCGTCAGGACTGTAAGTGCTGGAAACACTGGGCTACACAGGTTTAATATTGGAGACAGCATCTATAGACACTGGCCCCGATTCTGTTGTATTACTGTCTGTAACTTCTAGGACTCCCAAATACAGCTGGGATATAATTTCAAATTACATTCCAGGTGTATTGTCAAATGCATAGTATCCTATTTAAACACCAGTTCTTCCATTATCCGGTGCACTGAGTGAGATCATAGTGGTCACATATCTCCAAAAGGTCAATAGTCCTACAGCTCAATGCTTACATTGGCCTCACGGATTAATTATTTCAGATTCTGATGCACAAATCTTGCTACATTTTAGTTGTTGTTGTTGCATGTGTTATCTTAACAAGTACAACTGGTCCACACTAATACTAGCACAAGAAATAACAAATATTGTAAGAGAAGAACCACAATGAAAAAATATATTAAACTGTCTTACACAATGCAGTTGGCTCTCAATCAAACCTCAGAGTTTCACAGTAGCACTTGTTGGCCCCTGAACAGGAACATTCATTGTGAGGGAAGCCTCTCTCAGGAGAGTATGTGGAGATTTTTTTTTAAAGATTGGACCAATCATCTGCCACTTTTCTATCGTGCCACACAGGTGAAAAGGAAAATTTACATCAGAGATTTGTTTGTTTTGCTTTTTTTCAAGACTTACATAAGTGGGAGGAGTAGGCTTTGTAACTAAAGCTTTACTTATTGAAAGGGCTTACAGAGGAGTCCAGGGGAATAAAGACAGGGCCTTTGCATGTCTCTCAGCCCCTGTAGCTCTAGTGATTGGCATGAAGAGTGGTTATGTTAAATGTTGATCCTAGAGTTATCTTTAGAAAATGACACCATATCTTTTATTCTTAGGTACCATCAACGGAGCATTGTGGAATTGGCAGGAAGCTTTACAACAACTTCAGCATCAGACATCACTGCCATGTCTGCCATCAACGACTTCTACTCTCGTATCCTTTTTCCAGTTGTTTTAATTTTTGTTGCAGCTGGAGGAGTTAAGGTTTAGATTGCAATAAAGCTTAGGTGGGCAAACAATCACTCAGGCATTTTTACTTTGAGCATCATGTTGGACCACTTCCATGTAAACCGCAGTAATCAGTCTGTGCTTCATAAAATCTTCAAATGTTGCTTCAGGGTTTCCACAGACGACTTAACCTGCAAACCATCATGGTTTCTTTAATTTTTCAGGAATGTCTGCATTCCAACCTGTTGTTTAGGGTTTACAGTGCATTTGTCTTCCCATAAATCCCCTGAATTGAGCTGAGCTGTGTTAGAATCAGTGAGTCTGTGTTAGGAGACATTTAACATCGATGCGCTTCGCATCAACAGACCAGAGGAAGAATGCACAAGTGAATAAGGTAGTATAAAAGAAGAGAAATTTGTTAAACACTGCATAATAAAGTAAAGCTAGGAGTTAAATGTGAGGTTACTGACCGGGTATATCTAAAATGCTGTGAAAAAGTATTTGCCCCTTTCCTGGTTTCTTATTTTGTTGCATAATTGTCACACTTCAATGTGTCAGATCACCAAATAAATGTTAATATTAGACAAAGATGACCTGAGTTAATACAAAATGTTGTTTTTAAATGATGATTTATTTATTAAGGGAAAAAAGCTATCCAAACCTTCTCTATTTAAAATATCGAATGCCCCCCGCTGTTAAATCATCAATTAATAAAATTAATTAATAAAACCACATATTTTGGAAAGCTGAGTTCAGTTTCACTAGCCACACCCAGGCCTGATTAATGCCAGACCTGTTGAATCAAGAAATCCCTAAATAGAACCTGTCTGACAAAGTGAAGTAGGCTAAAAGGTCCCAAAAAACAGATGAGAAACAAAATAATTCACATCGATCAGTCTGGAAAGGGTTACAAAGCCATTTTTTAGGCTTTGGGTTAAATGAACTAAGGTGAGAGCCATTATCAACAAATGGAGAAAACTCAGAACAGTGGTAGACTTTCCTAGAAGTGGCTGGCCTACTAAATTATTTCATGAGACGACTCATCCAGGAGGTAAAGAAAGAACCCAGAACAACATCTAAAGGCCTGCAGGCCTCACTTGACACAGTTAAAGGGGACATATTATGCAAAAATCACTTTTTCAGGCTTTTCTAACAAAAATATGTGCTCCTGGCCTGTCCACAACCCCCTCAAATAGCAAAAAAAATCCATTCCCTTTCACCCTCTCTTTCTCCACCTTTCAAAATATGTGCTGAAACAAGCCATTCTCAGATTTTACCCTCATTATGTCACCTGGGGGTTAGCCCCGTCCCCAGGTTTGGTTTGCCCTCCCTGCTTGGAAGAAAGTTCCACGCTCCTCTCCTGATGTTCCTCTCAGCTGCCAGCTGAGACGCTTCATAGATCTGGGAGGTTGATGGTTCAAATCCCAGTCAGATCCTTAATTTTGGATTAAAGTGTGTTTAACATTGTAACATCAGGACTGCTACATCCATTTCCTGAGAGGGCTGTGGTCAGGGGCGGAGTCAGACAGCTAATTACCATGTAAAGCTTTAGACACAGAAATGGCTTGTTCTGAGAAAGGCTGAAACAGAGGGGTTTTTAGACATGCAAAAATCCTATACTGGAGTGTTTTTTTTTTCAGGAACAATCAAAACAAAAAACAAAACAAATAAGAAAAAGACTGGTCAAAAATGGCATCCATGAGAATACCAGGGCAAAATCCACTGCTGACCAAAAAGAAACATGAAGTCTCGTCTCACATTTGACAGAAAAAATCCTGATGATTCCAAAGACTTTTGGGAAAATATTCTGTGAACTGACCAGACAAAAGTGAAGTTTTTGAAAGGTGTGTATCCTGTTACATCAGAAGTAAAATTAACACAACACTTCATAAAAAAAGAACATCATGCCAACACTCAAACATGGTGGTGGTAGTGTAATGGTCTGGAGCATGGCAAACTGGCATCAGTTTGTGACCTCAAGCTCAAGTGTATTTGGGTTATGCAGCAGGAATGATCTAAAACACACCAGCAAGTCAACCTCCAAATGGCTTTAAAATAAATATTCTGCAAAGAAGAATGGATCAAAATTCCTCCATAGCGATGTGAGAGACACATTGCCAGTTGTCACAAACATTTGCTTGCAGTTAGGTTTTGGTGGCAATAACTTGTTCACATACAGTAGGGCCAGGTAGGTTTGGATGTCTTTTTACCCTTAATAAATGAAATCCACATTCAGAACTCAGATTGTCTCTGTGTAATATTGAAATATGTTTGATGATCTGAAACATTTAAGTGTGACAAATGTGCAAAAAGAATCAGGAAGATACTTTTTCACAGCACTTTGAGCTTAGTGTGTAAATATCAAAGCCTGAAATTTCCTTAAAGCTGCTTCAGACACAGTTCTGTTGTGTGCTTCAGATAGGTCCATTCAAGTATTTGACATGAACAAGGCCACAGTTGCCTCAGAGCTGCTTGATGCCCACAGCAGGGCAGTCCACTGCATTGCACAGAACAAGGTAAGAAACATTTTACTGTACTATGAATTTAATATCACAGCTGCCTCAGATATCATCTTTAATAAATTACTGGATATTGAAGACAGAAATGTTAGATAGTTGAAGCCTCTGCAAGCCACTAATCAATGGTGGCTGGTGAAGAGATTAGCGAGGATGCTCTACTCCTGGCTGACCTGGGAAAGACTTTAATTTACTAACTGGCTCCACTGATAGTGAAGAATCGTGTATTGACATGACAACAGCTGCCTGTCAAGCTTCTGTTATGTACTCCTTGGGAGTGGCACATGCCTACTTTACGTGTTGCTCTGATTGGCCCAAAATAAATGTGGCAGACAGAACATTCGGCCAGTCGTCCTCTGATATTTTTTCATTTGTTTATTTGTGTGTTCTAAAAGGTTTTACCCTTCCCAAACACGGTGTATGGGGTGTTGCCCAGAGGAATATGAAATGCATCTCATCCCATGGATATGTGAAACAGTCTGTCTGGTGTGCCAGGTTAGGCAGTTTGAAGCCCCTGGTGTAAATAATGGCAGTATTAGTAATGTGACAAACACGACAAGAACAGTTGATGTTCTGAATATTTCTAGTTTTAAGATCAGACCTTTTAAATAGATTGAAAAACAGAAAGAGAGAAATGTGGAAGATTGTTTGCCTTGGCTTGAGTTGAAAAAAAATGTAGGTCTCCTTTCAAAGGAAAACTGGAAAACATTGAACTTACTGTAAGTCTTAAGTGTCTGTGACTTATAATAATAACTCAGTAGAACTATCAGCAGTGATTTATGTCTCTCTGCCTGTTTAATGGGGACATCACGCGGGACAACATCTAAAGGTGAGTAAAATATAGAAGAGACTGATGCATTTTTTTAGATAGGCAGTCTTGCTGTCTGAATCTAAACTGGTCCATAATTTGTACAATGGCTCAATATACAACAGTGATACTACTGTGCATAGTTTTATTTCTTTGATACTTTGTCTGTGTTGTACTTATTGCTTTGTTTTACAATCTTTAATTTTCTAGTAGCACCATATTGGTTAAATAAATATAACTAAATATTCCAAGTGTTCATAGAAATTTTTAAACTATGTAAGTTTGCTGTTTTTAATTTTTTTTTAAATGCTAATGAACAACTATTGTTTGTTTTTAATGCTGCTTAATTTTTGTCAAATCTTCCATTCCTCTCTGTTAGTTTTCTTTTTAAATTTTGTTATCCAGCAACTCTTGCGCAAAGACACTTCACTCCACAGTCAGCAACTTCAGACCTCACCTACATGGCAAAGACTTTGCTTAGGTTGGCATCAGTTGGTAGTTAGAGCCCCATCCTGCATCCTACTCATGAAGGGTCTACTTATTGGCAGATGTTGAAGGGTTACATAAGACATCTATGAGAGTTCCTGGGAGTTATGTAAGGCTCAGATTGTCTTAAAGGGAATAGAAGCGTTAGTTAGTGGTGTGAAGAAAGAAGGTCATGGTTAAAAACAAATGTCATGGTTACTGAAAAGTTTCCATGACAGACAGACAGACAGGCAGGACCTGCCATCAGTCGTATCGTTCATCTTGCTGAGTGTTTGAATGTAAATCCCCAGTGCTTAAGGATTAAGACTGCCATAAGAGAAGTCAGGAAGAGATTCCACGCTGGATGATGGCCTTGGAGTTAAGCTGTTCCATGATGCACTTTAGGTTTATGTGGCCTTACTCCCTCATCACTGTCTTGGACCAATGTGGGCCCAATTTGCTGGTGTCTAACAAGTAGACAGTTTGGGCCTGTTTCCATATCCATTATGGTGTTATGAAGAATCTAATACTGCATCACTCAAAATGAATATACTATTCATAAATTCATGCATTTAAGCCTGGGTTTCCTGCAAAGTATGCAAAGTGAAGTTCTGTATGGCTATCATTTTACCAAGAAATTAACAACTTGGTTTCTCTCAAGGCATGTGAGAGTAGAATCTTTATACAACCCCACTTTCAAAAAAATTGGAGCACATCAGCCAACATTCTATTCACAGTTTAACATAAACAACATATCAGATGTTGAAAGTGAGACATTTTACCATTTATTAAAAAATTTAAGCTCATTTTGAATATGATGGCAACAACACATCTCAAAAAAGTAGGGACAGGGCAACATAAGGCTGGAAAAGTGAGTGGTACTGATGAAAAACAGCTGGAGGAGCATTTTGCAACACATAAGGTTAACTGGCAACAGGGCAGAAACATGACTGGGTATAAAAGGAGCATTTTAGAGAGGCAGGGTCTCTCAGAAGTAAAGAGCGGGGTTCACCAATCAGCGGCTAAGAATTGTGAAACAATTCCAGAAAAATGTTCCTCAATGTAAATTGCAAAGACTTTGAATATCCTACCACCAAAGTCCATAATATCATCAAAAGATTCAGAGACTCTAAAGAAATCTCAGGGATGATTCTGTACTGCAAAGCACTTCATGGCCACAGGAACACTTACAGAAATAATTATCTGTCGACACAGTTCGCTGTGTTGTTGCAAAGGAGAAGCCATATGTGAACATGACACAGAAATGCTGCCGTTTCTGAAGGCTAAAGCTCATTTAAAATAGACTGAGGCAAAACAGGAAAACTGTTCTGTGGTCAGGCGCATTCTTATTTTGAAAAAAAGGAAAGCCACCTTGGTTAACTTCAGACACACTCGCTTGAGTCAAGGATTCTTTTCTTGGAAAACATGGGTGCTGTGTCCTGCGGACTTAAGAGGAGAAGGAGCAGAATCCTACATCAAATAAGAATGGAACAACATTCCTCTCCCTGATATCCAGCAGCTGGTCTTCTCACCTCCCAAATGTTTACAGACTGTTGTTGAAAGTATATGGGGTGCTACACAATGGCAGACATAGCCCTGTCCCTACTGTTTTTTAGCTGTGTTGCTGCCATCATATTGACAAATATTTTTCATGAAATGGTAAAATGTCCTAGTTTCAACATCTGATATGTTATGTTGAATAAGATTTATGTTATGAGATTTGAAAATAATTGCATTCTGTTTACATTTACAGTTTACACAGTGCCCCAATGCTACAAATCTATTAATTTTGACCGATTCTCATATAACTTATTGGACTACAGATGAGTTTGTTTTTGAGAGGGTTGTACCTGGTGACCCCAGAGTATTGACTTTACTCACTTCTGTTTGTCGACCTGTGCATACTTGACTCTCAGGCCCGCCTGGATTAGCTGGACAAACAGCTGCTAGTGGCATGGATTAAATCTATTAACCCATTCAACTGCGAAACTCTCGTACACACAGCTGACTCTACTCATCCAACCCAGAGGTGTCTGTTCTTTGTCACGCCAGGCTTTTGTGTGGCATACATGGTGGAAATCCTGCAGCATGTTGGTACAGCTTGGCTGTTGCGTCAATGCCCAGTCCTCAGTCTGGGTGCCTGAGGGTCTTTTTGATGGCCTGGAGGGTTAATACCTGTGGATCAGAGGGATTGCCCCAGCCTGAGGACTGCACACATAACATCACCCCCTCCCCCCACTCATGCTCTCTTGTTCCAAAGTGGACCAAACATCAGGAACTGCAGCAACTTTTCCCACTTCAAATTTCCATTGCCTCTTCTGCAAGGTTCACCTGGAACTCATCAGAGCAGAGGACTTCTCGGAAAATGGAACTGGAAATGCCCTCTCAGACTGCCGTTCTCACACTCTTAATGGAAATCTAAACAAAAGACACCCCTGCCGCACTCTCTCCCTCTCACATACACTCCACTGTGTCATCTGATAATTTGATGTGAATGTCATATAAGAATTTATGTAAAGATAGCCAATGGAAACATATTTATAGAGGAAGCCTACTGTGGTCCATAAAAGATGGAAAATAACACTCTTTAAGACCATTTAATAACAGTTCTGCTTCTGTTCCATTTCCCTATCAAGTCCTGATGTAACTTTACTTTGATATTATCTTTTACTTTTTGAAATTATCAATGCTCCCTCACTCAGATAATAATAATACCACAACATTAGCCAATTTAAGATGTAGAGCAAGTTTCCCAGAACTGGATAATAAAATTTACAACTTTTTTCAGTCAAGCATGTGCTGACTGGTCATTTTTCCCTTTGTGTATATTTCCCAGGGCTCCATGTTCAGCACACAAGCACCGGATTCATACAACCTTTTCCTGACCAACGCAGTCACAGATGGTATGAAGATTTGGGACCTCCGCACTCTTAGGTTTGTATTTTTATGGGCTATTCTGTTGAAATTGTAATAGATCCACCTTCAGTGTGAAATCAGGCCAAAAAGCTGACATGTCTGTATATTTACTTTAACTAAATACTCATGTTTGGACTCAGTTCTTTGAGATGTTAGGAAGAAGAATTATGCTCAAATCCTTGAGCACAACTCTGGTGGCATTGCTTCACTGTTTGACAAGGTTGTACCAAATGCATTTATTTTCTTTACAATTTGGAAAACTGATGAATAGTTACTAGGAATGATATTGGATTTTCTGATATCTATTATGCTGACACTTCTGAGCTTAGCTAAAACAAAGCCCAAATTAATACATACACACATTATTCTTCATTATCTGTTCTGTACTAGAATTGAGCTGTTCCTCTTATTGTGACAGTCTGTTTTAAAACCCGACAGAAAACAGTTAATTCTACCATAAATTATAGATGTATTCAGAGCTGAGGACAGTTGTTGGCATCTCAGAAATAATACAAAAATCCGTAGTGGATGCAGGATGGATTTCATTATCTGCATGGAAAATTGACAGATGTTGCCTAATTGTTAACATGAGTGTTTGCCATGGCTGGCTCCTCTTCTATCTTCTTCTTGGCATGTTTGCATATTACAACTTTTCTGCCTACTGTGTCAGACTGTGTACATACACAAGTTTGATCAGGCATGAAATAATATTACTAAGGTAAAAGCAGACCAAGGGAATTGTGCACATTCTATGAAACAATTGTGCTTAATGTAAAAACACCCTGTGTTTTGCCATGCATATACACTCACATATATAAACAACAGAATTAACCTTTGTAAACAAGTCAGGGGTATTCATCACAGGGCCTAATGTGCGACAACCTGGGGCTGGAAAGGGGGGCTGGTGGGGGTCGGCCAGAGTCAAGCATCGATGGAATGTCTTTGGAATGTCCTTGGGACATCTACAGCACGACCAGGGGCTCGTGGCAACTCTACTACCTGCCCGGACATTACCCCAAGGCTGTGCTTCCCCACTTCATCCACCCCCTACTCTACCATAAAGATGTGGACTTTGTTATTTTTTTTTAACAGATTGTTTGCCCATGACCCTGATTAGGTGCAAGGACATCCAGAGCACGACCAAGGTTGTGTCAATTCTCCTTTCCACCTGATGGCACCCTCCAGCGTGCTTACTCGCCACATCTATACCCAAACATGCCTAGAAGTTCTGCACAGTACAGTATTTTTTCCATTTTGGAAAGAACTGACAATGTTATTCTATGTTATAAGAGACTTAAAATGCTTAGTTTCCCTGTAAGATGTCACACTGGCAGAAAAACTGCTAAACCAAATCTGTCAAAATTTCCTCAGGACAAAACATTTTAAGCCTTTTTAATAGAATGATTATACATTGTGTTCCTCTGCTGTTCCTAGAACTAAAAAATTCCCTTACATACAAATGAGATTAAATATATTGCTTACACACACATTCCTAAGTTGATGAGGGAATCGGCAATCGTTCAGTTTCCGAAGGACGTACCCAGCAATATTTTTCTTTGGCTTGTTGAATCAGATATCCATATAAGGAGGCTATGAGGAGGCCTTCTTGGACTTCAGGATGTTCTTTTTGGCCTGCTGGAAGGCATTATTGAGTATTTTGTTCTTTCATGTCTGAGACTGCTTCCATGTTTTAACTCCTCATCCCAGACTCTATCAAAACCTTATTGCTATCTGGTAAATATTTGTGCCTGGTTTCCAGGTCAGAGTCTGGTACAGAGAGCTGTCATCAGGCATCCCTCAGCACATGCAGGTCTTCTGAGGTGAAACATATGGATCCATGAATACAAATAGAGGAACACGTTTTCATTTGTCACTCTGTTAATTATATTTCCCTTCTTGATAAACCTCATGTGCTGGTTCTGTTGCTCTTAACAGGGAGAAGAATTACAACTCCCAAAGTTAATATTTCTACAGTATGTGTTACTTTTTATGTGAGGCAGCCATAAGGTAATGGAAGTAGTTACGTCAGTGCTAAGACCATTAGAATTTCCTTATGATATAATAACGCAATGTAAAAAGTATCAGAACAATTTGTAGCATGGGTAAAGCTTACATAAGATGCTCACAGAACTTCTGCATTATAATCAGATGATCTTTTAAGGACCTGAAATAGAAAACCGTGAAGAAAATGTGATCCATCATGAATAAGAAATACCCCCAACATTGTGCTGAGTCATGGTGCTGATAGAAAAAATTCATGATAGATATAAGTGGCAAGCATGACATTTTACGTGAGCTATACATGGGGATGAGGCTAAAGAAGATTTGATGAAAATTTAATGTGTAGGTAAGACCCTTAACCCCAGTTTGCTCCTACTTTTGTGTCAGTGCCATGTGAATGTGTATGGATGTGCATGAATAAGATTAGTTAATACTGATGGTCACACTACGGACACTGTAAGGACAAAAGTATTTGGCCACCTGACCATAACACCGACAGGGATGTAATGACATTGTATTCAAATACATGAACTTAATATGGAGTTGGTCCCCCTTTTACAACTTTAACAGCCTCCACTCTTCTTGCATAGCATTCTACAAAATGTTGGAGTGTTTCTGTGGGAATTTTTGCCCATTCATTCTGTAGAGTATTTATGAGATCAGGCACTGATGTTAGACGAGAAGGCCTGGCTCTTCATCTCTGTTCCAGTTCATCCCAAAGGTACTTGATGGGGTTGAGGTCAGGGCACTCTTTGAGCCAGTCAAGTTCTTCCTCACCAAACTCATCAACACATATCAATATGGTCCTTGCTTTGTGCACTCACAGTCATGTTGGAATAGAAAAAGGGCTTCCCAAAACTGTTGCCACAAAGTTGGAAGCATAGCATTGTCAAAAGTGTTTTGGTATGCTAGAACATTAAGACTGCAATTCATTGGAGATTAGGGGCCTTGCCCAAACCCTGAAAAACAGCCCTATACCATTTTCCCTCCTCAACCAAACTTTCTTATAATATTACTTTCAGCTAACAGTCGAATATTCAGCAGGGATGGAATTTCACAAACTGTCTTATTGCAAAGGTGGCATCCATCACAGTGCCATGCTTGAAATCACTGAGCTCTTTAGAACGACCCATTTTGTATCACAAATGTTTTCCAATGGAGACTGCATGGAGAGGTGCTTGCTTTATACACTTATGGCAATTGGTCTGATTGAAACACATGAATTCAGTGATTTACAGGTGTTGCCAAAAACTTTTGTCTCTATAGTGCAGCAGCCTTCGCCATCAGTGTGTGAATGTGGATTGAAAGGGTGTAAATGGGTAAGTGTGACCTTCAGTGTAAAAGCACTTTGAGTAGTCAAACAACTAGGGAAGCGCTATACATGATGGCTACAACAAGCTGTAAACACAGATGATGAATGTACTATACATGTACAAACACAGAGTTTATGGCCACAGTCACTGTACATAACAGAGGAGAAGGATAACGGTTCCTGTAGGTGTGGCACATTTTAAGAGCTGTGAAGTAAAATAAACTGCTAGACTGGTGTAAGTATTGGTGCAGACACCTTTTACTGACCTCTGGTATTCCAATGATGGGTTTGAATGAGGACGGTCCCTGTATTGGGAGATCCTTTTTTGTAAATAGTATTCACTCTGATACTAAAGATAGAAGGAACAGATGGTTTCTCTTTAGTTCAGTGTTGTATCCCCCTAAGGCAGGCAGAAATTCCATATTTTGATATATTAATGCAGAGCTGGATATTATGTACATAATATAGGTAGACTAAGTAATATCAAATATGACAAGGAGAGGCACTCTTTCACCTGATTTGCACTGACACGCTCAAAGTGGGTGAAGTATTTTGGCTGGGCATTTAAGCCGGGATCAGCCTGCTGATTGCTGCTGAATACCCAGGTGGATTCAGTAACAGTATAGGCTCCACTTTAAGAGGATCAAACCCTCAAATGAAGTCTGTGTTTGTCATCAGGCAAATACCAGCGAGTCATCACTCACACAACACCGAGTGTGTGTGGTATTCAGCCCAGCATCTCCTCTCCCTCAGTCAAAACATCAGATCTACATTCTGACCTAGAAAACCAGATAAGTGTTTATACAAAGTAGTTAACCTGTTTCTTATCAGTGTGATGGTGACAGGTTGTGTCAGCTCTGCTGCTGTCCTGAATCTTCTGATTTACTGAAGGGGATTTTCAACAGATACACAAGTGTGAGAGGGCCAAGTAGCACTGACATAGATGATAAATAACCCTGTTAAGGTTTCTACGTGTCCACTGCAAAAACAAAAATAAAGTCAAGTCAGTGTATTTCTCCAGGTTATAGTGAAAATATTTCATAAGTAATCAGTCAGCGGCTGTTAAAACTCACAGCAAACCTGACTCTAACTTTAAACACTAACTCAGTGGTTCCTAAATGATGTGCTGAGGCCCAGTGGTGTGCCTTGAGACAAGTGGGAAACTGTGCAAGTAGTTAGTATCAAAACCATTCAACTAAAGACACTGAAACATGAGTTATAGAGGCTACTTAGGACATAAAAATGGTGTGCCTTGAGATTTTGGCTTGATCTTAGGTGTTTCTGGGGCAAAAAAAGCTTGAAAACCTCTGGTCTAACTTGAGAGTTTTACTGTCACAGTCTTAGCTACAGTTTGTTGCTGCTGTTATTTTGTATTTGGTTATCTCAGTAAGTTGTTGATGCAGAGTTGCTGGATAAGACAGATGAAGCCCATTTTAATTGGGTGTCTAAGACTGTGTCACACTGCACTGTATTATATTATTATAAAAACCTTTTTCTCTCCTAAATTTTATTCTATTTTTTCTTTATATACTTAATATTACATGAAGCAAGTAAAGTTTTCATCTGATTGATTGATGGAATCAGTGAAAATCAATCAGTGATAGCTGCAGCTCATTTGCTCCTTATATTTACATAACCTTGTCATTAATTTTAGAGAAAGTAAGGAGGAAAAACTGGGTTATAAATTCCCAAACATGACTATAACAAACTGAGATTTTTAAAATTAAGAGCTTTACATCTGCAAATGTATTGACATAATTACATATAATTAATTCATCATCATTTATAAGCCTGTAAGAGGTCATGGTCATAGACTGCACATCTTTTAAATCACTTACACAAAAATGAACGTATTAGTGTATAAGCATGAAGCATTCTTACCTTACAAAGCTGATGGATTGGCCAGATTTCATGTACATCATCAGGCAGATCCATCTTGCAACGCTGCAAGCTGATAGAATTGTTCCTGGTCAGAAAATGACCTGTCAGTTCAAGTCTGTAGGGAGAGAATGGCGGTTGTTACAGACAAAAGTATTTGGCCAAACCTGTAAAGGATTGAATTCAAGTGTTTCAAATAGACCCGCCTCCACAGGTGTATAAAATCAAGCACCTAGCCAGTCTCCATTTGAAAGCATTTGTGAAACAAAATGGGTTGTTCTGAAGAGCTCAGTGACTTCATGCGTGGCACTGTGATGGATGCCACCTTTGCAATAAGATGGTTCATGAGATTTCATACCTGCTGGATGTTCCACAGTTGACTGCAAATTGTATTATTAGAAACTGGAAGCATTTAGGAACAGCAGCTACTCAGCCACAAAGCAGAAACCAACATAAAATCACAGCGAACGTGTTCTGTGGAGTGATGAGTCACATTTCTCTGTCTGGCAGTTAGAAAGATGAGTCTGGGTTTGGCAGATGCCAGGAGAACGTTACTTGCCTCACTGCATTGTGCATTGAGGCCGATCTTAAAGCTTCAGCTTACCAAGACATTTTGGACAATGCTATGCTTCCAACTCTATGGCAACAGCTTGGGGAAGGCCCTTTTTCTATTCCAAGATGACTGTGCCCTCGTGCACAATACAAGGACTATAAAGACAAGGTTAATGAGCTCAGTGTGGAAGAACTTGACTGGCCCGCACAAAGCACTGACCGCAACCCCATCGAGCACCTTTGGGATGACCTGGGACAGAGATTGCGAGCCAAACCTTCTCATCCAACATCAGTGCCTGACCTCATAGATGTTCTACAGAATAAATGGGCACACATTCCAACAACACTCAGGAATCATGTAGAAAGCCTTCCAGAAAGAGAGGAGGCTTTTATAGCTGCAGAAAAGGGAGGGCAGGGGGGCTCCATATTAAATGGCATTTTTTTTTTTTTGTTTGTTTGTTTTTTTGCATGTATTTGAATACAATGTTATTTACAGTCCCTGCTGGTGTTATGGTCAGATGGCCAAATACTTTTGTCCATAAAATGCATTTCCCATGCCATGGATTTGTGTAATACACTCTATCTGGAGTGTGAGGTTAGATGAGTTCTTGTAATATCAGCTAGATTGTCAATGAAAATGTTTTGGAAATGTCTTGGAAAATGCTCCCCAAAAAGCCAAAAATCCCTGATTTTATTTCAAGAAATAAGAAGGAAAAAATAAGGCCTAAATTGTTTGTCAGTAAAAAAAATATCTGCCAGTGGGTAAGCAAAATGAACTTTTAGATGGTCTTGATATGATATGTGCTGTTTTAAACACGACACTGTTATCAAGACTTAAACAAGTACATTTTTTCTTACCCACTGGTAGTTTGACATGTTACAGTGGACTTGTCAGGTAATTGTGGCTTTAAATGAGTATAATAGCAGATTTTTGACAAAAAAATAGACTAATACCCTTGCTTAAATTAGACTTTTTACAGTGTGTAAATATTATCTAACATGAACAAAGTCAGAAGTATTTTTAAAACAAGTTTGTTAGAGGTGAAAAAAATGATGAATCCTTTGAGATTTAGATAACTTTCTGCAAAGGGCGTTGGCATAGTCCATCACTTCCTGAACTGAGAATGATGTACACCTTGAGTTCTCTGTGTACTCATTTTAATTTATTACCATTTGATTGGCTGTGCTTGAATTAATCAGGTCTTCTTTTTTCTGGCACGGTAAAAACCAGGTCACAACCATGTTAGCCAGCTCTGGCAGGCCTGCTCGGATGAACTGTTTTGCTAGGCCTGACTGTTGCTACTTACATCCATCCAGAAACCCTTACAGCAATGTTTTTTTCTTCTTGTCAGTCAGGTGGCCCTTCTTGTACCATTGTCAAGACCCTTATGGTTTTTGGCTGAACCAGCTGAGTTTAATGAGGTGTTTTGTTGCAGCCAGCCAGAACTTACTTCTTTTGAGAGGTTCAGGCAAAGAACTCAGATCCTCCATAACTTGGAATTATTCAAGACAGTCTCGAAAATAATGCATCATTATGAACTTCATAATGTTTGTATTCATTGCTTAGCAATTTTATTAACCTACTGACTGGCACTGGGGAAAAGTGTGGATTTTTTTTTTATGGTCACTGGTGAATGTGACCTACTTTTAGTCCAGCTTAATGACATTAACATGTGAATAAAAAGGAAGCTGTCTAAGCCCTGCCCTGCCAACATGCCAACCCATCAACAGACCCTCACTAAGCTAGCTGTTAGCAGCATTGTAAAGACATTACATGCTGCTGCAAAGCAAAACAAACTGCACTAAAGTTGCACAAGGGGGCCATTCGTCAAATAAAACCTTCTAGTTCCTGTGTTTTGCTTGAGTCATGCTCAAGTTCTTGTCTTCAGCTGGTTCAGATATTTGTAAAAGTTCAAGTTTGCATGATGGCATACTTCTTAGTTGTTCTGCTATAATTCTTACAACCAGTAGACCGTGAATGCTTATTCTATAGACCATTTCAACCAAAAGTTACAAGACTCATGAGTGACCCCCTCCATAACCACCATTTTACCAACAGCATCTCTATTCTAAAGCATCAGTTTGTAGTTTACAGCATAGATGAGTATGAGGAACATGGAAGTTTCACAAGCCACCATTATTTTAGTGGAATCTCATTTTAATATTTTAATTTGAAAAAGAGCTGGCTAAAGAAGTTAACATTTTTCTTCTTTTAAAATGACTTTCTGTTTTAACTTGGTTTTTGATACTGATGTAAACATTAGGGAGAACCTGTGGAGTTTTCATCTGCTGTAGGCCTAAGAGTTTAGACAAACTTTACCTGTTGAAGGGCACTGTACACAAGCTTTGACCTGACGAAGAGCCCCCCTGTATGAGAGCAGACACTTTAAAAAAATCCCTGAGCTTACAGAGGACAGATATTCCTCAAAAAGGGTCGATAACAGGGGTATCTATTCATCTCTGAGGGATTCGTAGATGGTATTTAATTGTAAATCTCCAGGCAATCTATAAAATAATAATGTATATAGCTGTGCTGACTACTCAAAAGTGCTTTTACACTACAGATCACACGTACTAGTTGGGAAGCAGTTCACTTATCTATACTTAATCCATCAAGCCTCTCTAACTGTGACGCCGAGATCAACCGCAGACTTAGCCTTGCACACAGAGCAATGGGTTTGCAGGGCAATGCGTGTGGTGCTTATTGTATCTGATCATGTGGATGAAAGTCAGAGTCTTTCTGTACTTGGACCTCCAGGTCTTACTGTACTCTTGTGAGGCTTGGTTGTTGACTGATGGCCAGAGGTGCCAGCTGGACTCCTTTGTGATGACTTCCCTTTAGTGTATTTTCTGGTATCTCTGGTAAGACCTTGTGTCTAATGCTGATGTGCTCAGGAGAGCAGGAATGTGAAAGGTCAGCAGATGGATGCGGGAGCGGCAGCTGTGCTTCTACAGGTGCCTGGCGCTTTACCAGGCCTGATCCAGCATCTGAGAGGGAAGATACCCAAAGAGATGGGGCATTGGCCTGGTGCAGGCCTGGATGATCATCCACAGGCCATAGCAGTACAAAACAAAGGTTAACACAGCAAACTGCCAAACTGGCACAGGCTCCCATACCTGACCTGACTTACACTAACCCGTTCACTCACTGATGGCAGAGGCTACTAAGTGTTCCACAGAAACCTGTTACACTGGACTATGGCTTAATGAACATTTTATTTCATATATATTCTAGCTTGTCATTATTAAATGTGGCTGTTAAATTACTAAGCGTACTTTCAAGTGGCATAGGTATTAGGCATAGGAAAACAACATCTAACATGTTAATCTAGAAGTTGCACAGTTTAAATCTGGTCCTTTGGTCATTGAGGTGCGAAATTTGATGTGTTTAGGCTTGCTTATTTTATCCCAAAAGTCTGAAGAGAAGACAAGATAGTCTGTTATATTAGTCTTTTTTTAATCTTCTTGTTGTCTTCGTTCTCCTCTTTTGTTCCATGACAGTGAAAACACCTATTCTGCACTCAGATCCCTGATGGGATAAATTCTTGGTTAAGCCCATGTGGGTTGGCCATATGACTGTATACATAACATAATAATAAAATTAAAAAAAAACTTTAAATTTCAACTTGTAATATCAATATAGATTATCTGATTAAGGAATCTATATCAGTGGTAGTCTATTGTTTTTAAACGAAACACCTCTAACACAGTCATAGTCAGTGAGCGGCAGTAGACACTGTAGTCACGGTGACCAGCCAAGATGGCAGCACCATTTGTAGTATTTAACCATATTCAGTTTTACTGTTCTTCTATGCCTGTTGCCGTGGAAGCTAGATGTGATGTGTTGATTTGATTTCACCCTAAACAGGTCTAAGTGTTTTACCCCAAAATTCCTCACAATTCTTTGCATCTTTCCTCAGCTGTGTGCGCCGCTATGAGAACCATCTAAACCGCTGCCATCCGTGCTCTTCAGCCGTGTCTCCATGTGGTCGGTTTATTGCCACAGGCTCTGAGGATAAATGTGTAAGCCACACCACCTTTTTCATAAATTTGCACTAAAAAGATGACATTACATTTGAAGATGCTGCCTATTAAGGACACATTAGGCCTGTTTCAGACTGTGCACATGAAATGCTTGATTTTCCTTTGGTTTTACATGTTAACAAGTCGTTGCTTATAGACTGCCTGCTTGAGTGCCTCATCTCATGCACCTGATATACATATGTCATGTACCTAAGATCTAGAGAATGCAGGGCTCGCCAATTTTTTGACTGCCCCATTTGGTTTTCTGCCAAAATAGACAGGTAAAGCCATAGAGAGCCATATTTACCTGGTAGTAGCAAACGTGTACGTCCACATTGGTAGAATGTGTTTGCAGTTTGTTTATGGATGACCCTGATGAAGCCACAAGTTTAAAAGCTTCTGTTTAATAAAGTTGTTCTCTAAACTTATACTATTAGTGAAGCTTTCTGTTTCCACATTGGTAGAATATGGCACAGGCAAGATAAACACAGTATAACAACACTTCTGGTTTAGCCTGCTTTAGCTTTTCCTTTGTGAAAATCCCTTCATTTGTACAGAATGCTTTTATTCTGAATTTTTTTCCCAGCTCATTTCAGCTAAACAATGAATCAAGTTACTTGAAGGAAGATTCATTGAGATATACTTACGTAGAAAGACAGGGCTGTGACAGCAGGTTGCTGCATAAGTGAGTCCAGGCTTGATTATGACTCTTTTTATTAGGGTCTTGTTTGGTGAATTTGGTGGATCTGCTGCTCGCAAAACAACAAAAATACATCCGTTTAAGATGTTTTCACAAATTCTTATGATAAGAAATGTCTGCAATTAAAAAAGGGGAATCTTTTTCTCTTATCCTCTGCAACATATGTTAAATTTTAGAGTGGCTTCAATGACCTACAGGTGGTAAAGTATTCACTTAAAATGAGTTATTGGTGATACCTCACTTGTGTGTAAAAAAGAAGGAACTAAACAAAGCATTTCTTTATCAGTTTCATAATCATTTTAGGTGAGTACTGTGCTTGACTCAGAGATTTTTATTTGGACTGTAGCCTTTTTCCATAGAAGTCAAATTCAACATTCATGTTGAAGCAAAACTATTTAATTGCTTTTCCAGACTGTGCCTTAAACTCACATTCAAGACAATTTCAGAAGAGTGCCTCCCTTTTCCGTATCCATCCCTCTTTCCTTCTGCTTATTGAAAGTCATGGAATAATATATGCATGCTGCTGGTTATTATTAATTATAGGGACTCAGCTCAGCACAGACATCTGAGAGCATCTCTGTCAAGATTTGACATCTCCAGCGTTTCTCGGAAATTGGGAGAACGTTTGGTAGTGAGATGCGCCGTATTTATTTGTAGCTGCCCTGAGACTTCCTTAAGCCAGACACATTTGTACTTGTCTTAATATATCAAAAAGCAATCATGGAAAAAAAGGAGCTGAATTCCCTAAAAAGACTCCCCAGATCACATTACAGATTTTCCAATAAAGATAATGCCAAAATCTCTCTGAGCGGAATAAGATTTCTGTGTGGGCGATATTAATCGGTTGTATGTTCACTTCAAATATGTATTATTTTCCTGTGTTTTGACTTTCCCTCTCATGATCTGACTTAAAAGAGACTATTTCAAACATAACAGTTTGCTTATTCAAATTGCTAATCAAGATGTGTTCGGTCATTAAGTTTTCATACCTCATTTCCCCGCTCTGTGCTTCAGTGTTTATTCAAACTAAATCATCCAAGGATTCATTTGATTGTTGGGCATTCCTGAAAGAGTTTTTGTCTTCCAAGTATCTAATATCCTGTTAGGCACCACACACATCATTTTCCTCAGGCAGAAGATGCTCTGCCCACGGACTGTTTGACAGGGATCACTGGAGGAGTTTTTCAGGGAAACATAATACAAACCAGCTGCAGGAATCTGATGAGCTGTCGTCTACTAACAACCATCACCACATCTGTTAAAACCTGCTCTGATGGCACAGACATAAATATGACGCTCCTTGGTTATATTAGCAAAAAGCTCTAATGCATGAAGGTACACTATATGGACAAAAGTATTTGACCACCTAACCATTACACCAACAGGGACTGTAATGACACTGTATTCAAATGCATGTACTTAAACATGTACTCAAACACTCCACTCTTCTTGGAAGGCTTCAACAAGATTTTGGGGTGTTTCTGTGGGAATTTGTGCCCATCCATTCAGTAGAATATTTATGAGGTCAGACACTGATGTACCAGGTCTGCATAAGTCCTGTTTTAAATTAGGGTGTAAAGTCCTCACTAACCCTACGTTAAAACTAAGTTGTAACTTAGGTTGTGTCACTGTTTTGTTTCACCACAGAGACTTAAGGTTCATCTTAACTAGTAGAGCTTTGCATCCAAACTAACCAAAATATTGTTGCAGATATTACATTTTTACTTCATTTGACCAATCAGTGAAAAGTATTTTTTAACCCTTTGTTTGTTACAGCGCTGCTGCAGTTGTCTCTAAAAAGGCTAACGGCTAAAAATAACTAAAGCTAACTGCTTGTAATTCTCAACAAGACTAATTTAAAACCTAGTATATGGCTGACCACAACTATCTGGGTTGCCTGTTGAAATGCCGGACTGACTTGTGTGTTTTGGCAGAGTGATTGATTTTTTTGGGTGTGCAATTGTGCTTTCCTTTATGTCTGTGAGTTGAGAATGATAGGATCCCAAAAGTGTAAAACATAAAGCCCTGTCGCCAGGAAACAGCTAACCTGACACGCCAGATAGACTGTTTCATATATTCATTGCATGAATATGAGAAACAGTCACAGTCATCAGTGTTGGTGACTTTTACACACCATGCACCTTAACGTTCATTGACTCCGCTCTGTGATTTTATGTTGTCTTCCAATTTGGCTGAGTTGCTGTTATTCTTTAATGCATCCACTCTCTAATAATATCACTTACAGTTGACTGTGGAATATCCAGCAGGAATGAAATCTCACAAACCCTCTGGTTGCAAAGGTGGCATCCATCACAGCACTGTGCTTGAAATCACTGAGCTCTGCAGAACGACCCCTTTAGTATCACAAATGTTTACAAATGGAGTCTGCGTGGCCAGGTGCTTGACTTTATACACCTGTGGCAAAGGGTCTGATTGAAACACCTGAGTTCAATAATTAATAGGTGTGACCAAATACTTTTGTCCATATAGCGTATATAGAAACACATAGCTTAAAAACCTTGTATTCAAAATTCAATTTTGTCTCTGTGTGTTCCTAGGTAAAGATTTTGTTCATCCAAAGCGTACTTTTCACTGTCCCCAGAATAATGGAGCATCCTGAGACTCTCCTTTTGATGAGAAATTCATGGTCTTTGAAAAACTAAGAATAAGAAATGATGGTGCTAACTTACCTTGCTAGTTTCATGTTCCACTTTACAAACTATGTATCCATTCCCATATTTTTTATGAATTAGATATTCACCCTCTCTCCTTTAGAGGCTTTTGGTCTTAGTCAGCCAGTTGATCACCAACTGATTCTCACACAGTACTGAATTGCTTTTTGTGTTCAAATCCTGATGTTACTTAGAACTTAGGGTTTGTTTGGCCATGAGGTAGTGGAATAAAAAGCCAGGAGAACAGCAGGTAGAACTGCAGGGAAACCACAAGAACTGTGTCAGTCATTGGTTGCTAGCTCGTTGGTCCTGTTCACACACTTGGACTCGCAGATTTTATTGTCATGGTGGCAGACATGTAAATTTGAAAAGCTTTTCATTATACACAGAGTAGTTTACATTCCCAGCCTTGCATGTTTGCCAGGAAACGTGAAACTCTTTAATACCATTAAAACACCATTGAAGCAGCTTTTTTGCCACAGTTGACCCAGATTCTGGTGTATAGGTGACAATTAATCCAAAACATATGGAATGATAAAAACATTAACATCTGTTTTGATTAAATTGTAACTTTAAACAGGATGAGCAGAGAGTTTGACCAAAAAAGTTGGAATAATCTCTAAAGCAAATCTGCATCCAGTTTGTATCTGCACGTGTCTTTTCCCTGACTTTGTATGCAGTTGTTTTACAAATAATTCATGAGTCCAGTTAAGTCTAAATGTTTGCATTTTTTGTGCACAATTCACCAACAATGAGATCACTAAATGGGTCATTGAAACTTATTTACATATTGTAAATGTGTCATGTCCGATATGGTAAAAGTTCATGACTGCTTTTGTTCATGTATTTCATCTCCTTGATTTCAGGCTTATGTGTATGACATACGTAGCAGCAGCTACCTTCACAAGCTTCAGAGACACTCAGACACGGTGCTCAATGTGACTTTTAACCCTGCAACACCAGAGGTAAGAGCTGGTTGTAAATTTTTGTCTTTGTGATTTTGTTTATTCTCTGCCAGTCCTTTAGTAACTTTGCAAAGCAGATGGATTGGCCAGACTCCCTGTCTGTCATCAGGCAAATCTGTCGTGCAAAGCTCTAATCTGAAATGATTGTGCATGGTCTGAAAATGGATCTGACCAATCAGCATCATTTCAGGAGAACATGGCAGTAGCTATAGGCAGGGTTTAATCGTACTGGAAGCCACGAGCAAGGGCTGCCACTGGTGTAGTGATTTGCTTGGATGTACTTCTAGTATAGCATCAGTTTTATCAGAACGGGACCATATTTCTGTGCCAAGTAAAGAGTAAAAAACAACATTAAAACAAGAGCAAAGAGCCACACAGAAAGCATTTCTTGGCAGAGGAGATATTTCTGCTCCTCCCCTAGCCTTGGCATTAGATTTATCCACCAACAGGCTCCACCGTTCATATGCTATGGCAGCAGCAGCAGCCTGTCGAACTCAGGTTATTACAGGAACTGTGCAGTACTACCTCATTTTTTCTTATTGCTCTGATTGGCCTGTAATGAATATGACAGACAAAACACTTGTCCAATGTCCTTCCAAAAGTTTTTTTGAAAATTCCTGCCTTTCCAAATGCTTTCTATGGAAGATTTTGCAGATGAATGTGATATATGTCCATGCAATGGATAAATGAAACATTCTATCTGCTGTGCCAGGTTTCTCCTTTAGAGCCCCCCTTACAGAACCTAATTTCTTACTTTCACTTTTATCTTCTTGACATTAGACATTAAAAACCCCAGAACACACCAGAGACTGTTATGCAGAAACACCCCAGAGGAAATAAACACAGGCAACAATTTTAATGAGTGTTTATAATCCTTTTAACCTCCAATTCTGCACACAAATCAAATATGCAATCCATGTTAAGTACCCAACGATTATTTGGTGCAGTGCAAGGAAGTCTTTCAACCAAAGGTTTACAGATTAGTGATTTGGATCATCTTTAAAAAAGAAAAAACAATTGCCATGATATAAGGAGAATGTGCAATAAAATTTTACAGTATCCTGATGATGATATTGAGATAAACAAGTTTGTGGAATATGGTTTTCTGCTTTATTAGATGCCACACTTTATAAGGCCCAAACATTTTGGTGTGTCTTATAACTGGCAAGGTATCTGTGCACCTGGATCTGCAAACTCTGCACATGGATTTGCAGTTGGTGCACATGGTTTATCATTGCAAAACTGTTTGAAAAACGTTGCATGCAGATTGGAAACCGTGGGTATAGATTTGCAAACAGCTCTTAATATTTCTTTCTGACTTGAGCCTTAGAGAGCTCTGTAAAGGTTTAAGGTATGGGGGTAAGTAAAAACAGAGTATAGCTGCTACAACAACCATGTAAATTCCACCACCAGGTGGCTGTCAGTGAAAACAAAAACTAAAGATGACGATTAGAGAAAGAGACGCACTGCTCACCACCACCCATCTCTGTTGCTTCATTCTTGTTTACAACTGCAGGCTGTATTCAGTGAAATGCTCTCCATAAATTGCATTTACAAAGCAGTCTACCACTGTTTTCGTTTTGTGGATCAGTTTCAAAAAATAGCTGATAAAAGTGTGTGCTTTTTAAAAAAAAAAAAGAAGGTGAATGATGCAAGCTCCTAACAAAGCATTCTGGGATTGCTTACAACATTAACTAAAAAATAATAACAGCTTTTCTCTCTTATTGTATGAAATGATACAATTTTTAATTAGGACAGACATTTAAGTCAACACGTTTTAACATTTTTACTTTAAATAGAAGACTGAATCCACTTTATGAGCAAAATTATGTCTTTTACAAAACAATGAGGAATGGCCCCTGTTACTTGTCTTTTGGATGTGTTTTTTAAGGAGTTTCAACTGCAAAACTCTAAGAAATAGATGTTTGTTTTAAAAATGAAAAGGTTCTTGATTTGCTGCTTCTCAACATGTTTGTTTTTGGTGTTTGGATAGCTTTTAGTGTTTGTATAGTGTTCTTTAGGTTGTTCTGCAGTTGGTGAGAAGGGTTTGTCATATTTCCGTTTGGAAGAAGCCACAACTGTCCTGCATTATGCCTTGGTTTGTAGCTCGTCTCTCAAAACTTGTCTGCAAAATAAACCCAGATGTCAGGGGCTATCTTTCTCAACTAAGTTTTTGTTTTTCACATTTGCCTCACTTGCCTCTCCTGTCTATTAAATTGTGCTAATATCTGCCGCTATCTAGTTTTACCCTATTAGTCGAAAAGTATGTTTCCTAACTGGAGAGTCATCGGATTGGCCCATGCATCAAGCAAGGACTCCATCTGATTGGTCAAATGGTGCATGCTGATGGAGTATATGACTCATAAATGTGTTCTTTAGTTGAGTCACTGCCTCTTAGGCATACTTGATGATAAAAAAGCAGTTAACCATTCAGCCCTCATCAGAAGTGATGAAAGACTACTTGCCTTAACAGCCTTAGCCTGGGAAGCACTTCAAAAACTAAGTGTTTTGTCACAAGACTGTTCTTAATCTGAAGCATCTCAGACAGGTATAATGGATAAAGGTTTAAAAGCAAAGATAGGAGATAAGGGTGTCAGTGTCAGCCAGAGGTCGTGTCTCTAGTCCAGGACTTCACATCTTAAGTCTTAGACCAAGAGTTCAAATGATGTGTTTTAGCATTGTGAATGTTGTCAAATACACATTGTTGGTTCTTGGGAACAGCTGACTTACAAGGTAGTTTGTTATAATTATGAATAGTTTCATAAAAGGTTGACAGGGTCAGTCTGTTACACAGGTCTGCACTATATCTACTTGCTCTGAGTTCAACGTGTTTGTGAGGAAAGAATGATGTCCTCAGGCTGAGGTCACATAGCAGGGCTTATTGAGATCATCCTGAAGTTTAGGATGGGTGGACTATCTGTCAGTGACCTCACAGAGCTTATACTAGAAGCAATGAAAGAATTCTATACAACAATCAAGTGTGTGTGGCCTGAATGCATCTGTTTGTAATTAAGCTAAGATCAACTTGAATGTCCTCAAGGAAAGTTTAGCCTGGAGCTGTAGAGCTTCTCACGGACTTATGTTGTGTATAGATTTGTGTTTAGGAGTGTTGGTGAATATATCACTGCATTAAACAACCCAAACAATTCAGCGGCTTGCTACAAAACGAACACTTTTGAGATGATAAACTTTCTTTTTTTTTCTGAATGTAAGCCTCCTGGACGGATACTATTTTCATTTTTAGGAAAACCCCGAAATCTCTCTGTGGCTTTTACCAGTGGTGGTCAGTTTGTAGTCCAATCAGATAATGTTTCCTGTGTCTGTGCCATAACCCTGTGGGATCCAGTGACTCCCTTTGTGCACTGGGCTGATCCACTTATATGACTAGCTGCCTGCAGGGTTGTTCCACTCTGTGATTTGCTGCAAAGTTCCACTCAGAATGTATACAAAGTTGTGCTTGTTAAGCTCAGGACCTGCTTCCACTTTCTCTCTGCAGTTTACCTTTTTCAATCAGATCCCAACTGTCTGTCCCAAACTGTCTAAAGAGCAAGAACTAAGTCAAAGTTAATATTGTTTTTATGTTTGACAAAAGTCAACAATATTTTGTATGCTTCAGCTGGTTGCTTTAAAGATAAGGTATGTAAAAAGATATGTATGCTGAACCAGTAACTTGTAGTTGTTAGGGGCTGGGTTTACCAGACTGTAAGTTGGTATGTACATTGGCTGCAGCCAGTGTAGCAATGTAGCCATAGTAAAGCGGCAGTTGTATCAGAACCTGGCCACATTTCTTAATAAAAATAAAAGCAAAGAGCCACACCAAAAGCTTCCCTTGGCAGAGAAGATATTTTTGCACACCTTGTGACCAGCCTTGTTATGAGTTTTATCCACCAACAACCTCCATTGTTCATAAATTACATCAGCATCTGAGCCACACAAAAAGCATTTCTTGGCAGAGAAAGTGTTTCTGGTCCTCTCCTGACCAGCCTTTGCATGAGTTATATCCACAAACAAGTTCCACCATTCATATGCTACAGCAGCGCCAGCCTGTTGAACTCAGGTTACTACTGGAGTTGCGCATGCCTACTACCCCATGTTCTCTTTACACTCTGATTGGTCAGTAATTAATGTGACAGAATATTCCTCTAATCACCTTCTGAGAATTTCTTGAAAAGTCCTGCCCTTCTCAAACTCTTCCAAGATGAATGTGAAATATATCCATGCAGTGAATGTATACAACAGTCTATCTCGCAGTCTATCTCTGAAGAAGAAAGGGCTGCTTTTTTTTGCTACAAATCACCTAATTTGACACCTGCCTTATTCACAGGTCTTTAAATGTGTTTGTATAGAATTGTTTGTATTGTATCTTTTTCTTTTGTAAGTCTTATAGAGGTATCAGTATTCATTTCAGTGGGTTTTATAACTAGCTAAAAACTCAGCTCAAGAGCTTTGAGAGAAAAAGAGGTGGATTGAAATGGCATTGCTAATCTGTAACCAATCCACCTCTGATTCATCACTTTTTACTTTCCTCTGTACACAGTAGTCCCTTTATTCACTTACCAAACCCATCCTTGTGTCTACTACCGCCTACTATTCCAACTGTAAATAATGACAAAAGAGAGGTCCTGGCCCACATCTTTCCTGCTTTACCTAATAACTGCTTGCTACACCAAACCTATAGAGATTGTCCATTGTGCCCAAGAGGCTGTGCTGTCTTAGTAAGATGGTCAGTGGGCTCAGAGATGCATTTATTTCTAGCATTGTACTTTAAGTGTCTTGTAACAAAAGCTCCATAGTATTTACTGTGCAACAACTCCCTTTGGAAATGTTTAACTGTCCAGTTAAAGACTTTCCTTTGGAAGAGTTCAAAGGAAGTAGGCCAACATTTGCAACAGAAATCTTTTACAATTCGATATCACATCCTCTGCTGGACCTCTCATAGGACTTCTTGTTGACTGTATTTTGGACTGAAGGCACATGTTTTAAATCTGCTTGTCCATCTGTGTAACTCCATTCAGTTAAGCTTTGCAGCACACGAAGCCTCTGGGTTTCCAAGTCTGAAAGTGGAAACTTTGGTCCATGGCCATTTACTGACTGACTAACAGTTATCTGCAGAGTTTAAAGACACACTTCATCAGTCAGAGCATTGCTCCCTCACTCCACACCAGTAACCCAGCACATTTTATTTTGCTTGACAGGACATACTGGCACTATTTACTGGGCACTACCTATATTTTTGCCAGCACAGGTTCTAGGTGATACAGTTAGGATATTGTTTTAATCTCTATTCATCCAGACTGATCCATTTATAAATAATAAAACAAATCTAAACCCTTACAATAGATCGATTAACACCTTCACAAATTGTTTCAGGTGAATATCTGGCCATTTTTTTTTAAATGCTCAAATTTGTGAAGAAAATCAAAACCTTTCCTTTTCAGTGCATTATCAGTTTGTATCAATCTGGTTTACATTAACAAGTCAATCTGCATTGGCTGTCACTTGTATCTTTTCTCAGATGTGTGTCACGAAACATATTCTACGACAAGAACCGGCCAAGATTTGGCCAGATTGAAGCTGTAAAAGTCACAAATGTATGAAATATTTGGAGGGCTCCAGCGGGTCTATCACTAAATCCAGAGCCAAAAGCCTTTCCATTTAAAATCAATATGTTCCATGTGTACCGTCATTTGAGTAATATGTTCCCACCATAGTATTTATTTTGAAACATACGTATCAAGTATGTGAGAGGTGTTCAAAAGTGGATGGTACCAGGGCCTTGTGAGGGAGAAGTTCTCTTTAAAACATCTCTCAGAATACCGAAGGGGAAACAGTCTCTTAAGATCCAACAAGATTTCATCCAAACCACATACTTAATGAAGGGAGTGCTCGGTCAGATGCTATGAAGATCAGTCTATTGATATGTTTGCTTGTTAATAATTTTCTTCTTCTGTTTTACTTCTGACTTAAGACTCAAGTCAAGAGAAGAGTGGTTTATTCTTAAGCTTTCTCCTTACCTTGGAAGTAAAGATGGACCAAAAGTTCTCAACTCAAGGTACACTGGAAGCCCTTCCTGTATTTTATATGAAGTTCTTCAACAGCAGAGCCAGTTTGCTCAGTAGCAAATGCTTGTGCAGACCAACAGTTTAAAGGTTTTTTCAGTATTTTTGAAGCTGGGTCATATTAGGTACGTGGAAACGGTAGTGCCATTAGCCTGGTTTAGCCCAGAAGAGAAGCTAGGCTATATGGTGTAGCAGACAGTATCTGATTTAGAGAGGTTATGGTATAAACCGGCCAAAAAACAATGTTGGCTCAATTGCACACTAAATTGAAATGTTTTTAGCATTTCATTGTCCACCCAGAAGGCCTCTGTTTTGGAACTATTTTTCCATGTGAGCTCTGGCGACCGACTAGGTGCTCATCCACCTCCGCGTATCTGGTCTGACGTTTTGGTCTGTGGGCTTGTCAGAGAAAACCACAACAAACTAAACTAAAACTTGTTATTTTAGCTCAGTTTTCCACTTCAACAGCAGACACATAGTTTTCATAAAGTGAACATTTCATACAGACTGTAGCTCATCTAATGATCTGCCATTAAAAGAAAAAAGCGACAGCCATGAACTTACTTGGATGACAAATTTCCATTCAACTCTTCTGCTTCTTCAGAAAGTTGAACAAGGTCCATAAAACAGCAGAATTCAGCAAGACAGGGAACTGGATAGCATTATACAGGCTGTAGATATCTATGAGCCACTATTATCAGAAATGTCCTGAAGAAGTGTTGTGAAGTCCCACTCATGACAGCAGCAGCTCAGTGGGCATGAGCTCACAGTTAATACACCTACACCACCGGGTAACTCTGGAGCATTCCTGGTAACCAGTTTTCATTAAAGTTTCTCTCCTCTCTCTTTCTGTCTAAGGATTCCTATATAAAAGTTGTTCCTTAGTGAATTCCATAGACGTGTCCCCTGATATCCACAGTAAACAGCATGTCATTGTCACTCAAATCAAAACCACTTGTTTTAGGTTTTTTTTTTGTTTGTTTGTTTAGTTTGTTGTTGTTTTTCTCTGTCCAAGCCCACACAGACCCAAACAGCTGATCAGATACTCTGAGGCAGAAGATCAGCAGCCAGTAGCTGAAGCTTATATTTTTAAATAGTTCCAAACTCAGTGGGCTTTATGAGTGAAAAACAGAATGCTTCAAACTTTTTGATATAACGTACAATTGAGCCAACATTGTTTTTTTTTAGCCCATTTTAATCTAAAACTTTTTAAATTAAACAGAGATAGTGTACCTGTCTTCTATGCTTGATAGCCTAGCTTACCTGCGGGTCCCTCTAAAAGGGGCAATGCTCACTGAAATCTCTAGAGGCTAATGTCACTGCATTATCCAACATCAAAGATATCAAACTAATCCTTCAAGAGCAGAACTCTCTCAATGACTCGTTTTCATTTTTGAAGAAATTATGCAAATATCACCTTCTTAACAAACACTTTGAATAATAGTAGTACTGTATAATGCTGCTTTCTCATAAAATTGCTATATTAGCTTTATTCAAATCTATTTTCTTGCATTAGCACTACTACTTTATCTACTGGGTTGAGCACTGGATTTAGTATATAGAAGAAACACTGCTAACAGCAAATTCAAAATGAGCTAATATTTTTCATGGAATGGTAAAATGTCTCAGTGTCAACATGTGAATTGTTGTTTATATTCTGTTGTGAATAAATGTTAGTTTATGAGATTTGCAAATCATTGCATTCTGTTTTAATTTATATTTTACAGTGTCCCAACTTTTTTGGAGTTTGGACAGTACATGGCAGGGCTTTTTCATACATCTCTCAGATGAAGTATACTGATGGCTTGGGTTATATGAAGTCTCTTTATGCAACCTAAAGGGGAAACCAACGGCCCATCTGTTAGTATTAATCCTGATATACTAGCTGTGAAAACATGAAGATTATGTTTACTGATCTTCTGCAGAATCTTGGATCCTACACCTCCCTGTCAAGATATATTTAAGAAGATACAAATAGCTCTCCCTTAAATAAACGTAAGGCTTTTTTTGTTCTTGTTAGAAATACAATTTTTTACTTATAATCCAGGTACCTGTCTGAGCTTCATGCGGCAGTTTTCAGTAAATGTTGACCCAGCTGATGTTGTTTTACTTAAATTAATGCATACAGATCCTATTTTCTCTTTCATTCATGGCAAAAACAGAATTCAAGAGAGCTTATCAGAAACAACTGAATCCATTGTCGTGTGTTTTCATAATAGGAACACAGATGTATTCCTTAAGCCTGTCCTCTCTCATTACCACAACACAAAAAACAGGCAAAAAGAAAAATGTCCCCAACTTGTGCTCACCTTGTTTTTGAGCTACATTTGAGAGCCAGATGTTCTCCATATTTACTGCTGTGAGAACCATCCACAGCAAGGCACAGACAGATAATGCAATGCATATTTTCCACTCATTTTTCACTCATGTTTTCCATCCTTACACTTTAAAACCATCAAGCAGGCAGATCTACCTCTGGGTTTCACTGCCTCAAGATTATTCCTGCACTTTGGGCTGTAATGAGAGATCACTGTCTTGTAAAATCTTGTGGGATTTCAAGTGGCATACCTCAGTTAAGTTGTGCAGGCTCCCCTCCTATTTGATTGACATTGTGCCACTGTTAAACTGGAAGTTTTAAAAGACATATTTCATTTACAACACTTTAATGTCTAAATATTCACTGCTGCACAGTGTTCAAATCTTAATACTGTTTTTCAGGGGTCAGAAAGAGCAGTGTCTCTTTAAGATGTGCACTAAAAACAAGAACATGATGTTGCATCTGAAGTGACCTCCTCCTGTGGTTTTTGGCTTTTGAAAGCTTCAGAACCATACTTTCAGAAAGAAAAGTCATATGGCCCTGAGGCAAATCAACAGTGACTTCAGAGAAGCAGGTTACTGGGTCAGTCCAATGAAATAGACTTTGTAAGGCTGTGCTCTATTTGGGTTACTCAGATTTCTGCACTCTCTCAAACCAAGATGTCGATAGCTCCAATTACAGTGATCCACATCAGCTGTGGAAATGTCTTTGTAGTACTTGGCATGGATCAGTCAACGGTTTTAAGTGGAACGTGGAGATTTTTCTCAGTTTAATGAGGTCTTTTGTTTCCTCAATCACTAGATATCCTGGAGTCTGTCATTGGTTTCCTTTTCATTAAAGACTTGCAGTAATTCATTTGTAAAAAAAACTCAGACTGACGTATGGTTTCATCCTGAGAACTTGTCTGTCTTTTTTACAAATGTGCTAGTTTAGCCAGGTTTGGGTCCTAAAATAGGAAAATGGGTTATGTTGTAATATTTGACAGATGAATTGGTTGAATTTTACTGAAAATGAGCTTGAAAAACAGTCTCACTTTTATGATTACAAATTACAACTGATAAAAAAAACTTGGGTTGGAAATGATGCCGTGAAATATCTTAGTTTGAAATCAGAGGCCTGTACGACGAAGCTGGATTAATAAGGCCGGGATATCTCTCCATTAGCTGGATTGACTTACCAAGACATTTGCAATCCAGATCAGCTGTACGATGAAGCTGGTTATCAACTCAATAATTGCAGCCAGGCTTTTCCAATCTGGATCAGTGTGCACTCACATAAAAGGGATGGTGTTTGCAGCATCTGACTGAACGCAAACACAGAAAAACCCTGCAGAGCAGCGTAATTCTCAATGGAGGGACAGACAATCATTCTTAAAAAATATGAGGAGTTTAAAGCAATCATCCAGGCCAGAAGCAACACTGTCACCACAGCAAAAGCCAGGAAGGAATGCTGGCAGAAAATCGCTGACTCTGTTAATGCGTAAATTCGTCAGATTATACAATATTAATTCATCAGACAGTACAAACGGACAGCACTCTGATCATTCAGTTTCACTTTTTTACGGCACAGATGTTTGGGGCAGAGCTTCCTCAGCGAATTTTATGTTGTAATATTAATTCTTCACCTTGATTAGTACCACAAAATACAGTTTATGAACATGATTAAAGTATTAAACGTACAGTTGTCATACCCAGCTCAAGTTTCTGCGACAGTGCAGAGTCTCTGAAGACCCGGGAGTCATGAACGGACCCTGGCCACTTAGCCACAAGGCTGGTGACCGTCATTTGATGTTCACATGTCATCTGCAGAAGCATTTGGGGTTCACATTAGTCAATGTGCGCTTGAAAAGACTTGAATAAAGTTCAACTGTGACAACAGTGTTGTGTGGGCCTCTTTATGTGGTCTGTTTAATTATGATTTGAAATGATTATGATATAAATTATGGAAATTGAGACAAGACATACTGATAATGAACTAACTGAATGTGAAATGTTTGTGCATTGCAAATTTTTCTGTATGATGTGAACTACCTGAATGTTGAGGCTGTGAAAGTTTTTCTACAAAAATTACTTCAAAAAATACATTTGCAAGAGCCACGATCTAAGTGGTGAAAAGGGGCAATTAAAATAAGTTAAAGGTGGCAAAGATGGGCCAAAAGTGGCAAACACTGGGAGAAAAGTGGCAAAAATAGGAGTATAAATGACATTAATGGCAAAATGCAGCTTAAATGAGTGAAAAGTAAGTGAAAAAAACACCAAAAATCCTCACAAAAGAGCCACAGGTTGAGTATCACTGATCTATACCTTTCGCATAGGGTCATCGGGTAAATCAAAAGGATTGCATCTATCTCTAATTATTCTTTTTCTCCTAAGCGCTCTTTCGTGCACCAACGTCTACAGGATATTCTAAGAATGGGCAGGCCATTTTCCAAGAGAACTGATTGGTCAGGAGGCGGTGCTTTTATACTCGCTGATCTTGTATCAAGAACATAACCTGCTCCAGAGCAGGTTAGCCGTTCAGCATAAGTTACCACGGTGATTTATCCCAGTAAGAAGTGAACCAGTGTCGTCGTACAGAAAATCCAGGGTTAATCCTGAAGCGTCCTTGGGTTTCTTGAAAGGCGCTATATAAATTCAAGATATTATTATTATTATTATTATTATTTTTATTATTATTATTATAATGAAGTTATCTCGATAAGAGAAAATCCAGCTTCGTCGTACAGGCCTCTGATTTCCTGTGTCGTTTGTTGTTGTTTACTTATTTTAGTCTAGAGCCTTCTGGTTTGTTTTTGTAGCTTTTTCCCCAGTATTTTATTGTCTTGTCTTTTTTATGTCAGTCCCTAAGGATCCAGTTGTTTGTCCATTTCTATTATTGTGTTTTGTTCTCATTGTTCCCCAGTTTTGTTTCCTGGTTTCCTGTTTTATTATGAAGGTTTTATCCCTTGTGTATGATTCACAGGGTTCATCCAAAAAATTACACATTAAATCCTTTCCTATCCACTTTTCCTTTAACCTTGCAAAGCAGGTGGATTCGCCCGTTTCCGTGTTTCTCACTGGCGAATCCATCTTGCAAAGCCCCCATCTGAACAGTTTGGGCCTGGTTAGAAAGTGACAGGACCAATCAGCGTCGAGGGGCAGTACTTTCGGACACAGCAGAGTCGGGACATAAGCAAGCAATGACAAGAGGCCGGTGCAATTATGGTGGAAGACATTAGTGTGGATGCTGCATAAGCGTAAGTTTTATCAAAACTTGACGACATTTCTTCATTAAAAGAAGAACAAAGAACAGCAGTAAGTTGTGTCTTGTCACAAAATGACAAAAGTCGTGTACTGACATGTCTACAGTCACCATGGTTCACGTTAAGCAGTTCTCTATGGTGTTTACTCCTCAGTAGCGGCGCATCTCGGTAACGGCTACGTCACATGTTTTGTTGCTCTGATTGGCCCATAAAGATGTGACAGACAAAACATTCATCCAATCACCCTCAGGTTTTTTTTCAAAGGCTCTTCCCTTTCCTGAACACTGTCTATGGAAGGTTTCCCAGATGGATGCGTGAAACAAATCCATCTGGCGTGTCAGGTTACTTTTCCTTACCCCTGGTGAAAAATGTCACAGGGTAAAGGAAGGTTGGGGGTAAGAGGATAGAAAAAGAAAACCATGGTAATAAGGGAATCTGACTACACTTTCCCTAGACAGATGTAACTGATTTGACGTGGGTGAACTATATAAAACCAATAGATGAATGATAAAGTCTATATATTTTGCAGCGGTATTAATTGAATCGTTTTGTTTTATTCACCACCCATCCATGCCATCTTTAATTCTCTCTTGTTTTCTGTTATTTATTTAAGTCTACTTTGTTTCTGTCATTCTTTCAGCTTGTGATATGTAAAGCACTATAAATTGCAAATCGAAAAAACATTCTATTTTCTTTGTCTTACTTCCGTAATTATAATGAGAAACACAATGATTATGATCTGACAGTTTGCCAATATATTGTCATCCAAACATCAAAAATCCCTCTCTATAAAATGTTGATTGGATGTTTTGATAAGAAGCGAAAATGAAGAGAAAAGAAGTAGCTACCATATATGAGATTAAATAGTTGTCATTTCTGCTCATCCTTATTTCCTCTTCTTCATCACATGACTCATAAGTCTGACATTTATTGTGTAATTTAGTGCTAGCAACGTTACGTCTGATTGATCACTTATTTTGATGAATGCTCAACAGGAGCCAATCTTTGAATGAACTTCATGCAAATTGTGGGTTGTCTTTTATTCTCTCCTCTACTAAAGGTTGTTAGAAGAAGCCCAGCAGCCTGTTGCACCAGCTGTGCGTAAGCTTTCTCTGAAGTTATGGTGTAAAGTCCACACTAAACTTTATGATGAAACTTGTCAAGTTAGGAGTTAAGGTGTGTCAATGTTTGGTTGCACCACAGGCCTAAGGTGGATCTTAACTCATTGAGCTTTACATCCAAACTAACTCAAATATTGTCACAGATATGATGTTTTCACTTAACCAATCAGTGAAAAGAATTTTTTAATCTAGTGTTTGTTCCAGTGCTGCTTTTTCTATGGAATTGTCTCTAAACAGGCTAACAGCTAAAAATAACTTATGCTGACTGCTGTTTATCCTCCGCTGTTGCCGAGTGTGGATGGAAAAATATTACAAAGAATTTTGCCTAAACTTAGAGCCAGTACAGAGTAACAACATTGACATTGAGTGGTGAAATCGCTATTACCACAAGATAATTTAACAATGTTCAATGGAAATGATCACTGCTCACAGAATACAACAGTGTTATTGATCACGGAGGATGCACTGCTGACACCAAATTAACAATAATATCTTCAGCTCCTCATCATCCTCCGAGTCATCCCTGTCTCTCATCACAATCACTATGGCAGCCATATTTTATGGAGGACTTTACACCTAGAAGGACGCAGGTGTAAGATTTAGTTTTAACTTAAGTCTAAGTTGAAACTATCTCAGCTGGTGCAGCACCTTCAATGTTGGGAGAGCATAAACTACATCTTGCATTCAAACTAGGCTTTGAGCTGGATCAACCCATAGCTGGCCTTCATATGAAAATACTTATTTTGCCCTTCTTTCAGTAATACTAAACACTGTGATAAAGGGAAACATCAATTTCCTTTAGAAAATAAGGTTTGAAATAAACTAGGTGTGCTTCTTTCTGGCACCGTTTTTAAACATATCGATTCTGAATTTCAAGTCAGTTATTGTCAACAGTTTGAAGCATGATAAAATATTTAACAAAAGTCTACCATAAAATTCAGATAAGTAATCTGCTAAAAGTAAAAGCTGAAAATATGAAAACTGAAATCATAGTAAGCAAGTTTTCCAACTGTGTTTGTGCTGAAGTATCCTTGAGCCTGACAATGAACCTTCCTTCTTCTCCTGAAAAACTGCTGCAGTGTAGCATATCAGGTCACTTTTAAATGCATACATATGTGCTTATTGGCTGGGGATATGAAAGCAGTCCTCCTTTTGTCAACATCAGCATCAGAATGAAGCAAGAGGTGTTAAACCTTGTTTTCAGTTGATTAGGTGAGAAGTTTCTGAACTTTTCCCCTCATGTACTTGAGACCTCATTTGCACTTCGTGTGTTTGAATTCCATTTTACAGGACTGACCGCTTACTGACTCAAGCAGCTGTCTCTAAATGTGAATATGTTTGATGGTCCAAACTAGAAAGATGTAAAATGAGTGAATCATCACTTTGGCTTTCAAGCTCAGTGCTCTCCTGTCTCCATTTGTCAGGATGTATCATCTTCACTCTTTGCAGACAGACAAAAAGGATTGCAGCTGGCGTCCCAATAGACTTTTTTTACTGTATCTCCTTTTTGGCCATTTGGCATTTAAAAAGTTTTTCACACTCTGTCGTCTTCTTTTTTTTGCACATTTTATCTCTTTGTTCCTTTTTTTCCCCGTGCCTCAGAGAGCAAAGTGATCTCTTCTTACTGTAGTGGCCAGAAAGCAAATACATAGGTGGACTCTGCTGTCTGCTCCAGAATGTCACATGAGAGTGAGACCCAGACTGAGCTGAGACAGCCTCTCTGAATTCAACTGGCCTCTTCTCAGCACAGCTGGAAGAGCAGTGAACAGGAAGTGAGGGAATAAAGAGGTTAGGTCCAGTTGCAAAGTCACAAGAATGAGAATCTACACAGACAAAATCCCAAGAGACTTTTAAAAAGTGTCGAAACCTTTAACATATCGTAAGCAGCATTGACTCAGAGGGCTGCAGTGTTAACTAAGTGATGGAAAACACTCCTGCACCTTTCAATGTCTCATTTTACTTTCACTTAAAAAAAAGACAGCTCAGTGGACAAGCCAAAGTCATCTGCCCCTTGTGATATCAAACGCTTCCCTTTTTAACTGTTCCCTTTAGCTATTTATGAGTAGTGTTTTTATCCAAAGCAAGATCTTTTTTTAATGCTTAAGCTAATGTTGTAACTTTTGATCTACCAGATGTTTTTATTTTAGAAGGCAAAGTACTTTTGGCTTAAGAAATAGCATGAAAAAGTAAACGCATAACAAATAAGCTAGGAGATTTTGTTAAGAAAATCTGTTATATTTAACTGGGTTACTTACTCTGTGAAACTACACTAAAATGGAACTTCTTAAAAGTGTAAACGCTGTCACATAAACCAGCGATCCAATGTGTAAATACAGAAAAAGTGTTTCCACTGTACTTTTGCAATATATTTCTATATTGAAAAACCTATCGCTAAAAACTTTTTAGTGATATTTGAGAGGTGTTTCCATTACCAGTTTTCTATTGCGCTATTTAAAATTTGCACATTTTGGAAACGCAGCTTGTGTCTAGAACTGTTTCTGCAATGCAAACTTTGGTTTCTGGCTATACACTCTTCTGCCTCAGTGTATCTGATCAGCTGTATGAGTCTGCCGGCTTCGTCGGAGGAAACAACAACAAAATTAACTAAAAGAACATTAAAGTGAGCGATTTCAACTCCAGTGGCGATGAAGTGCCATTTACTGTGGATACAAGGGGTTACTTTTATGACCCATAGTACACAGAGGAAAACTTCTACAGATGGAGACTCAGTGAGAAGAAGGAGAGAAAATCTAGTTAGCAGGAGACATTCAGAGTTACCTGGTGGTCTAGGTGTGTAAACTGTGAGCCCTTGACCATGCAGAGAGCTGCCGTTGTCAGGAGAGGGACACAACACTTCTTCAGGATGTTTCTGATTGAAGATAGCAGCTAACAGACGCCTGCAGTCTGCATCACTCTTCATCCAGTTCCCTGCCTTGCTGAATTCTGCTGTTTTATGGACCTTATTCAGCTTTCTGCCATCACTAGTTTTTGGCCCATTTTTACCTGAAACTCGCTAAATTACATAGACTATGTAACTGTACTTGTCTGTAGCACTGTATAGTCCAGCTTCCCCAAGCACATCATCCCTCAAGGGCAACACTCACTGAAATCCTGGAGGCTAATGCCACTATATTGCTAAGTACCTTATACAACTATCTTTAAAAATACTGAAAAATTCCTTTAATATTTTCCCAAATTAAGACACTGGTAAGAACTGGTTAGCAATAAGAATCCTTAAGAAATACTTTTCAATATGAACTTAAAACTTAAAACTTAACTTTTTTCATCTTGTAATTTTCTTTAGAAAGCCAGCTATCCTTAAAGTAATCTTTACATAGATTCAAGCTGTTACAAACAACTGAAGCAAACAGTAAGAAAAGTATTTTTCATCTTAAAGAACAAATGTCTTAAATTCAAAAGGGAAACTACCAAAAGAGACATTTAACCTCCTTTCAAGCACTGAATGTCTGATATACAGCATTCTTTTTATAATTGTGCAATCATTTGGCCAATGGCAATAAACTGACTTTAAACTGGCAGATATATTAGCTGGTACAGAGTGATGCTGAAGTAATGGACTGTTCTGTGATTGTGTCAGCTTTAATAAACATTCACTGTCAGTTTCATATTTTATACCCTGCTTTTTTTTTCATCAAGGAAAGAAACTCTGAGTGCATCTCATGAGGCACATGAAGGAATGTGCTTTGGACTGGATTTTATCAGTATCTCTCAGAATTATGCAACCATCACTCAGAAGGGTCAGTCCTTTAGAAATGAGAAGTACCTGCAAAAATCATGATTATTATAATTGATTTTGATACCACGATTATTCAGATTTCTTATAGATTTTACATCTGCATCTCTGTGTGAATTCTGAATGTTAAAATCTCAATATGTTATTGTGTTGCCTTGAGGGGTAGTCAGAGTTTCATAACAGATAGTGTCAACATTTATTAGTTTTATAAATTTCATGAGGACTGAGCCAATATTGGAAAGGTCAAAGAGATTAATGGATGTGACTGAACCAAGCTGTTATCCTGTATCTATTGATGTTTTCAAGGACAGCAGAATAGAACAACATTAGCTGAACTCCAAAGACTGTAAGTCTAAGTAAAAAATACATTTGCAGCTGCAGTCTTGAGCATAGACTCTCAACATGGGTCCAGCTTTGTGTATTTTCAATATGAACCCCCAGGTACTTATAAGCGAAGACCTGTGCGATGATTTTTTCAACATTAAGCACGAGGTAATGATTATCACACCACTGGACAAATCTCTCAATTTCAGAGTGATAAAAAGAGGGGCTGCTGTCCTCTTTCATTAGTCATTAGTGTACAGACTAAAGAGGGGAGGTGACACAACCCTGGGGGCACCAGTGTTGATCATGCTCTGCAAGAGTCAGAGAGGGAGGTAGACAGAGATCTTAAAGGGATATTTCTGTATATTTGAAGTTGGGTTGTATAAGGTGCTTGGCAATCGTGGTGGCATGAGCCTCCAGAGATTTTAGATTGTGATGCCCCTTTAAGAAAACTTGATAGTTGTTCAAGCAGCACCTGGCCACACACACATACGACATCCATAAAGACCTTTGGACATCCATAATTTTCTTTTAATTCATAATCTCTTTTTTTTTTTTTCTATCTGCCGCTACAGCCCCACTGAACACGCCAAACTGACAAAGTATTTTACTTTTTTCAGTCATGGTTGACTCCCTATGACACATCATTATGGAAGGGTTGTATCCAGAACTTTTCCTCTGTCTCATTGTCTCATCTCACAGCATGAGCTTCATCATTCTTCTTCCACTCTGCCATTTGGTTTGTTTATGCTTGGGAATTTAGGGCATGCAGAGCACACTGTGCTCTCATTGGTCAACATCACTGACATGCCAGAACGTATAGGAGGCAGAAAGAAAAATTCAAACATGCTCAACTTTCAGGGGATGTGGAGGTCAGGACGCATCCTAGATCTGGCCTTAACTGTCGTTAACTGTGACACACTACACACGATTAAACAGTCAGTTTTTATGGCATATGGGTCCCGAAACCATCAGACTGCCAAACTGATCCACAGTCATTCTTGTAACATTTAGTCAGACCTTGGGATTAGAAAAAAAAAATGTCCTATGCACAAAGTCCACCTGCTTTGAAAATGGGATCATGAGTTAAACTTTAAGAGGGGATTTGTGTTATATGGGTCACTTTCTAAATCACACTACAGATTTGAAACTGTACACCTTTTACTCACAGGAGGGCCTGTGTCCACAGCCTCTGTATTTTTCAACTGGCAGCAACCACAATCCCTGGTACGAAGCACTTCATACCATCCAAGGTTACTATTAAGGATGTTCCTAAGCGTCTATTTCCCTATTTGGCCAAACTCTCATTTACATTTCGTTTAACCGACTAGTCTAAAGAGGAGAAAACCCCCAGAAAACAAACAAATTCCTCACAGGGTCACTGTGTCAGCAGGTGTGATGTTAGTCTGACATACTCTCTACAGCGTAGCTAGCATTTAAAGCTAGCGCCGCCCGCCTTTGTTCCTCTTTGCAGATTAATATCGTGCTTTGATATTTGGCATCTTTTCACATCAGGTGAGTAGTCATACATGAGCTCAACCCTCGACAGCCCACATACCACTTTATTTCCATTTACTACATTAGAAAACTGTTGTACCCCGGTTTCCATTCTACACGCTCACAGCTAAGCCACCGCTGAGTTTCTCATGTTAACATATGGTGAAATGCCAGAGAGGAAGGCAGCGTCCATTAACTGAAGCTACAGCGGCCTCTAGTGGCAGGAGGTTCATTACAGTTTAAAAGAGCATTATAGACAGGGATTTCAAGCCCATGTTCATAAAAAATGATAGGTAATTAGTTTAACTGACTAGTGAATCCTGCACCAGCTAATTTGATAAACGATTTTAACCGTACTACCAATTAATGTGCATCCCTAGTTATTATAGTTAACTAAAACTAACTAAATTAATAAAAGTAAAATCTTTTTAGTTAACTGTAACTAAATGAAAGCTAAGCCTTGCAGAAACTAAAAAAAACTAACTGAAACTGTATTGTAGGCTTACAAAATGAAATAAATCAAAATGAAATTAGAGACAAAATCTCCATTTTCTGTCTTCAACAGCAGCAGACTGATTGACATGAACACCCATGTCTAGAGCATGTAAATGGTCTGATTTCACTGAAGAATACTTCACAAAACAGCAGTTTTACATTTTGAGTTGTATCCAAACATTAGCCTGGAATCAATAAAATGAAAACTGAAGTGAAGCCAATTTGAATATGTTTAAAAAAATGTATGATGTTTACCTTTTCGGGTCATTCTGGGTCTGACTCACAACAAGTATCTGAAAAAAATAGGACTAAAATTATCAATCCATTTTCTACACCGCTTATCCCATTGGGGGTCTTGGGGGGCTGGAGCCTATCCTATCATATAGAGGCAGACAACCAGGCACGCTCACATTCACACCTAGGGCAAATTTAGAGTCACCAGTTAACCTAATGAGCATGTTTTTGGTGGTGGGAGGAAGCTGGCGTTCCCGGAAAGACCCCAAGCATGCACGAGGAAAACATGAAACTCTGCACAGAAAGGCCAGGAGGCAAACCAGGAACCTTCTTGCTGTGAGGCAACAGCACTAACCCTGCGCCGCCATGCAACCCAGACTCAAACTAATAAAAACGAAATTAAAACGAAGCATGCTTTGCAGAATAACAACGAAACTAACGAACTAGCAGTAAAAACTTATTAAAATGAAACTGAAATTGAAAAAAAAGTGAAAATGAAAAAAAAATCTAACTAATGAAAAATTCAAAACTTTTATAACCTTTGTGCCATCGCCTATCAAGAAAATTGACTTGGCTTTTCTTTGTGGCATGTCAGGTCTGTTTTAATAAGCTCAGTGTGCTCAATATTTTCTTTTATTCAATGAAAAAGTTCAACTGACATTAGCAACAACTGAACACTTGGAAATTACACCCTCAAAAAGATGGCTCAGATTGGTTTCTCCTCTGCAGTTGTAAACACCGTTAGTCTGTAAAGTCCTGCTGCTTCTTGATCTTGATTGGCCAGTGAGGAAGAAGTGACATTGATGAGAGGTGTTTTTTCTCTAAGGCATTGAGACTGAAAAATGTTTTTTTATTGAAAACAAGTACTGCCAGCTACAAAATAGCAGCCGTCATTGTTCTTCTGTAGGAAACGTTGACTGCCAACTTATGGTTTCTTAATTCTTAAACTAGTAAAAATTGATATCTATACCAAGTGTCCAGAATCAATTTATAACAGAGATGAACATAAAGTTCAGTTGTAATTCTGGTTTATAGTAAAGTCAAAATAATATTGGTCATAATGAATGCTACCTCCACTGGTAACAGACTATACATTTCCTCTCTGACAGACAACGTGTATATGTTAGCCTAACAAACATGTGACCTCTGTGACCATCTGCTCCTTCTCTCATCATTCATGTAGATCTTCCTTTTCTCTCAGTGTAGAACATCCTGCTATGTTGGCATTTGTGAAGTGTGTGCTCTGCTCTGATGGATGATATCCATTGGTAGGGAAAAGACATCACTCCTGGTATCCTCAGAGGAGCTTATGCAGATGGACACTTTCTGTTGTCCCAGAGCGCCAACATATGACAGAAGTCCTCACCGCTGAAAGTACAACTCCATTGCTTTCTCAATCATCCTCTTTATTCCAGCTTTGAACTATTGATTTGTGGTCTTTTTTCCATGGTATAGAGCCAGCACTGCTGACTATAACTTAGATTATATAACACGTGTGACACACAGAGCAAATTCCTAGTCTAATTTACGTTTCCAGAGTTCCTGAAAAGTTTTGAGTTTGATTCTGATATGATAAACAGAATAAACAAACAGAAATATCCTAAAATACAATCCAGTGTACATTTTTAACATTGCTTGATGTGCATGATCTATGACTTTGGGATCATTATGGATCAACTGTTTAAGTGAAAACGTGCCTGTGGATGAGTTGAACATCTGTATTTCAGCAGTGACAGGATTGCATAAGGACATAAGATATTGCTATTACCCTTTAAAAAAGAAGAGAGATCAAACCCTTGAAAATGTTTTTTCCTAGAAGTGGGATGCTTCGGAAAACAGAGTAGCTCAGTTGTGATGACCGAGCATGACCCCATGCTTGATGTTTACTGTGAATCAGCTCACTGCAAGTTCAGACTTCTGACCCTGAGGGTCGTCAGGAACCTTCAGACCTCAGTGGATTAGCTCGTTTCTGCCTCAGTGGACAGATGTTGAAGGTTGCAGAGCTGGAATGTGCCTGATGTAGATACAGAAATCCCCCTTTTGAGAAGTATGTGGTTTCAACTTCAGACTGCATGTCCAAGTGAAGGAGTGTCAAAGCTTGGTGGTTACATGGTCTAACGGTTTTGCAAGGCAGTTGATGAAGAGCACTGTGGTTGCTAATGGTGCTGCTCTCTGACCCTCTTAAGATTTAAGTAGCTATTTCAGCAGCCTGAGGGAGGGACCCAGACAGCTTGGCTATTGTTGATAAAGGTCATTGAGCAAGAGGTCATAATGAAAGAAGGCTCCTTGAAAGTGAAAGAGCTAGTGAATTGAGCTGTCAAATGACCATTAGGGCCTCAAAACATTTTTATACGCTAAAAATTCTCAAGTACAACACATGCTTTTGTCACTGATTGTGTTTGTTCTTACATGGCTGTGTTTCGGGAGGAATCATCTTACTTGGCTCCACACACACCTAGGAATCCTTCAATTTATCTATAAAAAAAAAAAAAAACAAGCAAGGATCACACGTCCGTTCAGTCGTTTTATATTTGAGTCATCCTCAGACCTCAGCTATTTAACTCCCTTTCCCAGCAAAGACATCTGCTTACTGCTAAAAGATGATTTCTCCTGCATAAAACGGGCTTAGTACATGGGAAAAAATGTTGGACTATTGTTTCATCAAATGTGGCTTTTATTACTTCTTGGCAAAACGTTGTTGTCCAAGAATCCTGCTGTTAGCATATTTTAAAAAGATACTTTGACTTTACAACCACTTAGAAATCTCTAAAGTTGCTTTAAACAAAAACAATGCTCCACCGAAGATTTGCACTTTTATTTGCAATTTGTTTGGTTGTTTTCACCCGTTTTATGTATGTTTGCATGTAGGGTTCGGGTTTTGTTAAGCCTTTAAGGAGGATATAAGATTACACTACCTCAGTTAAAAAAAAAAGAATAAAGCAAACTATTGTTTGTTGAACACTTTCGTAGTAATTTGATTAATTCATTTCCATGGTTATGGATGATTTTTAGATTTTCTCTCTCAGAAAAAAGAAATTCAGTTTGCTTTTGTTATATTTTATTGATTAAAAAAAAACTAAACTTCTTTTGGAGTAATTTCTTTGTTTCTTTGGGAAAACAAACTGATTATACAACCCCAATTCCAAAAAAAGTTGGTGTGCTATGTAAAAAAAAACAAAGTCCAATGTTTTGTAAATCTCATAAACCCATATTTTATTCACAATAGGACATAAACAACATAATCAGATGTTGAAACTGAGACATTTTACCATTTCATGAAAAAATATGAGCTCATTTTGAATTTGAGGACAACACCACATTTCAATAAAGTAAGGACAGGGTAACAAAAGGCTGGAAAAGTAAGTGGTGCTAATGGAAAACCACTGGAGGAGCATTTGAATCTAATTAGGCTAATTGGCAGCAGGTCAGCAACATGAATGAGACTGACATGACATGAGTTTCAAAATCTGATATGTTGTTAATGTTCTATTGTGAATAAAATATAGTTATGAGGTTTCAAAAATGATTTCTGTTTGTAGTTACATTTTACACAGCACACCAACTTTTTTTTGAATCAGAGTTATAAAATCATATATCCTGTTTGGTGTGAAAAAATAAGAGGTCTTTTATGGCCATATCACCCAACCCTACACTCGGGTTCCATACATCCTGTATGTGTTAAAACTGAAGGAAGTCAATGTCTGTTCTAAAACACCTGCCTGATTTTCCAACCATTGATTCTCTACTTTGAGCAGCTGCAGATATGATTATGTGACAATCCTCATTCCTTAGTGTAAATGGATGGATTATTATTGCTGCTGATTGGCTGTCAGAGTGATGAGGTAATGCTCCCTCACTGCTCTCCTGGCTGATGGAGGCCGATGAGATAATCCTCCCCTCTACTGAGAACAACAGTGAAATACTGATTGTGTCTCAGTTCTTGTCTGTGTCTGAGTGTGGTGGTGTGTTTGCACATGTGTATGTTTAAATGGGTGTTCAGCATGAGGGCTAATGTTGTTTTATTGATGTGTGGGTGCCTTATTAATCTGCAAACAGTTGACTCATCATGACCAGCACTGGCAAGAACCTTAAGTCCCTTTTACTGAAAAACACAAAGTTACATAACAGAGTTCATTAAGGCAACCTTGTGTTTTTGTACTCATATCTTTTTCTTTTAAGAGCATTTTTAGATAAGAAAAATCAATAATTTCTATTAGGAAAGAAATGTGTGGATCCTGACCTCTGGGATGAATGTACTTTTGAAGGAAGCAGGTGTGCTGTTATGCAACTTTTTCCTCTAAATAGAGAGCCATAAAAAGAAGAGAGATGTGTGACACAATTCCAGTGATTCTGTATATAACCCACAAGAGTAAAATAAAGCTGCAACCTCCAGGGCTGAAAAATGAATCCAATAGAGTACATAAAAAAAATAAAAAAAAACTGCTGTTCCTCAAGTGGACACTTGAGGCTGGGTCCGAAAAGGAGTCAATCCCCAAGAGACCCATATTAAAACATTCAACTTTAAAGAAGTATTTGGCATGTTTACAGATGAAAAAATGTTTTTGTCTCTACAGTTTTTTCCTTTTCATGAAAACAATTAAAAATGTTTTTTTTTATATGATCCACACCTTTTAATTTTTTGGACTTAAAAGTATGATATATGAAATTTTTTCCTCTGAAATGTCTTTATTACTTTTTGTTTAAAATACCCGTTTTATATGCATACAGTTCATCCAGAAGGTATTCATACCCCCTTCAATTTTTTCAACTGTTATGTTGCAGCCTGATGAATAAATTCATTTTTTCCTCATTAATCTACATTCAGAAACCCATCATGACAAAGTGAAAACAGAATTTAAGCCTTTTTGCAAATGTATGAAAAAAAAACCCTGAAATATCACATTTTATAGTCTTCAGAACCTTTGTAACATCACTTGAAATTTAGCTCCCATTTCTCTTGACAGTTACTGAGATGTGGAAGAGTTTTGACCAACCAGGACTCTTCCAAGAGCTGGGTGCCTGGCCAAACAAAGCGATTGATAGAAGGGTCGTAAGAGAGGTGACCAAGAACCCGATGGTCACTCTGACTGAGCTCCAGAGATCCTATGTCGAGATGGGACTAAGTTCTAGAGGGACAACTATCACTGCAGCCCTCCACTGATCTGGGCTTTATGGCAGAGAGGCTAGATTGAAGCCTCTCCTCAATACAAAACACATGAGTCTGCTTGGAGTTTGCAGAAAACTCCACATGAAAGCCCACTTAGCTTCATGTGTTTTGCATTAAGGAGAGGCTGCTGTCTAGCCACTCTACCATGAAGCCTCGATCGGTGGAATGCTGCAAAGTGAAAGCCTCACAGCCAACTCTTCTGATAATCTTGTCTTATTGTTTTGATTGAGATTGAAATTCCCAGTGGTGTAACTTTCATTCCATAATGCATTTAATCTCTTACTGTGTCTGTGTTTTATCCAACTACTGGGGACTTTTCAATGGTGAATATTTGACAAATACAGTTTATCTTTTATATAAAGCTACCAGTTTTGTGTCCTTCAGCCACTGCTTGCTCCTCAGTTTTGAGGGGAGTCCAGTCATGTCCAGGCCTGTAACTCATTTCCTGTCATCCTTCACTCTCTCTCCAGATTCAGACTGTCATCTATCTGTCCTATCTCATAAAAGTATTAAAAAGCCCATGAATAAATCTTTCAAAAGAAAAAAATGGGTTCAGTCACCAGGGCTATGCCCATATTTATAAAATCAATGAGCCATTTCCTAACCCAATGACATGTTTCCTTTTCTCTGTCTCTCCTAGCTACTGACTGGAACCCTGGATGGGAATCTGCAACTGTTTCAGCCCAGCAGTCCAGCCAGTATTACTCACAGCACAAGTGCTGCTGTGTAGAGCATCCCAAGTAACAAGACTGCTTAATTACACCAGGCTTCTGCAAAGACCATGCAGGTTTCATTAAAGCTGTTCCAACCCTATGGCTAGGATTTAACTTGGAAAAGAAAACATGAATGGTTTCATTTTAAATTGCTGTTTAAAGGAAGATCAAAAATAGATACAAGTTTATGGAGGGTTTATTTTTCTTGGTTTATGTGCTTATTGTGTTCCTTTACTTCTGTGTTTAACAACGTTAAGAGGAGCCACCCAGCTGAGCTCACTCTTCTCTGTTAAACCTCCAGTCTGTGCATCATTAGATCGCTTTCCTTTTGACCACAATTCAAAGAAATGTCAGCATTTTGATGGAGTATCTTCTTGTTCAGTAACATTAATAATCTAAACCATTACACAAAAGTTACACATTACACAAGACAATTTCAGCTGCATTCAGCCCTTCACATTCTTAATGGCCAAAGTTTGTTTGGATAGTACGTGAAACAAATGAATTTTTATATATTAACAGTTGTTGCTGCAACTCAACAGATAAGCACACAGAGCAATGACATCAAGTGGGTGCAACCTCCATAGCTGCCAGACTCACAGATGCTACTACTGTTCATACTGACACACCCGTCCACATTGTTTGTGCTGTACATTTACTCGTCTCTGCCTTAGTCTCATCAAAATGCTGGGAAACACTGAACTGACTCCACTGTTATATAATAGGTTAAAAGTGGAATTCTTACATTAAGTGTAGGATTTAAAAGGTCTATACTGTCCACAAGGCATATGCTATGTTTAAATTAACTACTAAATCTTGTTTTACGCGTCTTGTAAAATGTCCATCTGTTTTCTACATGTTATGTCTGAAGAGGTTTTTCTTACATGTTTGGATTAGATGTTGGGTGTGCCTCAAGGTTCTGCTTTTAGACCACTTTTGTTTTTTTTATTTGCGTTATTTAGATTTTTGTTTATATTAGATACTATAAAAAAATATTTGTCAACTTTTTGTACTTTGAGACAGGAATTTGAGATAAAAACAATCTGACATGATAGCATCCTAAAAAACAGGTCTATGAAAAAGAGATTTACTGAAGGAGCGGGACTTTTAACAGCTACATGGAATAAACAGAACAACAGCCTGCCAGGCTAGGTTTTTTTAAAGATTGCCTGTAATCTATATGGCGTGGAACTTAGACATATTTTGTTTGAGATCACAGCAATAATAAAAGGAAAAAAAATACATACACTGTATGGACAAAAGTATTCGGCTGCCTGACCATTAAACCAACATGTAAAGTAATGACACTGTATTCAAATACATGCACTTTAATATGAAGTCCCCCCCCCCCCCGCTTTTGCAGCAACAAATGCCACCATTTTTATTGGAAGGCTTTCCAGAAGATTTTGTACTCTTTTGTACCCATTCATTCTGTAGAGTATTTATGAGGTCGGGCATGGATGTTGGACCAGAAGGTGGCTTGTATTCTCCATTCCAGTTCATCCTGAAGGTGCTCAGTGGGGTTGACATCATGGATCTGTGCAGGCCAGTCAAGTTCTTCCATCAAAAACTTATCAAACCATGTCATAGTCCTTGCGCTGTGCACTGAAACACAGTCATGTTGGAATAGAGAAAGGCCCTCCCTAAGCTGTTGCCACAAAGTTTGAAGCATAGCACTGTTAAAAATGTCTTGGTATGCTGACGCATTAAGACTGGCCTTCACTGGATATAAGGGGCCTTGTCCAAACCCTGGAAAAAAGTCTCATACCTTTATGCCTCCTCCACCAAACTTCCCAGTTGGCACATTGTAGTCAGACATGTAACGTTCTCTCGGCTTTTTCCAAATCCAGACTTCCTATATGAATGCCAATGTGCAGTCTAATTGGCTTAAACTAAGTTAGGCTTTTATTTTGAAAAGAGGTCTTTTATTTTGAAGTCTGTTTTGCATGCTTGAAGGCATATGTCATTTCCTGTCAGCCATTTTTTGATGAGGCCAGCTGAATGAGTCCTCATGCAATTTTGTAAAAACCAAAGAGGCAATGTCATGAGTAAATACATAAATATTTTATGTTTGTAGTTATGATTTAAGGTTAAAAACTTTGTTGATTTGAAAGCTCATCATTTCATGTGGTTAAAACGTTCATGTATTTACACTATAAAAGAGTTCGTGTGGTCATGTGAATCTTAAAGTATTGTATTTTGTGTGTTACAGTTTTAACTCTGTCTTTGTACGAAGATGTTAAGAGCCACAGTAAAGAGCAAAGTAATGCTAACTACAACTCAAGTCATCTTTTCAAAGAAGAGCTTAGCTGGTTGTATAGCTTCAGCAGCTCAGTGAAGACAACATAGCCAAATAGAGAAGGGTGATTTGTCACTCCACAGAGCATGTTTCCACTGCTCCACAGTCCAGTCTCAGTTTGCTTTACACAACTCATGGTCATGTGAGGATTGCATGCAACTGCTCGGCCATGGAAACACATTCCATGCAGTTGGTTATTTAGGCATGAAATTAGAAGAGTGTTGGCGAGTTTTCTGCACCATGCACCCAAGTAGTCATTGGACCCGCTCTGTGATTTCATGTGATTTTCCACTTTGTCGCTGAGAAGCTGTTGTACCTAAACGCTTCCACTTTGTTTTAACATCACTTACAGTTGACTGTGGAATATCCAGCAGGGAGGAAATTTCATACTGTCTCATTGCAAAAGTGGCATCCATCACAGTACCACACTTAAAGTCACTGAGCTCTTCAGAACAACCCACAAATCTTTGCTTTTGGCTAGGTGCTTGATTTGACACACCTGTGGCAACAGGTCTGATTGAAACACCTGAATTCAGTTAACAACAGGTGTGGCCAAATAGTTTTTTCCATTTGGTTTATCTTACACTGACAGTGATGGTTAAGCTTTGAAGTTGCACAATAGCAGCAGCTAGGTTATCACACAAACTGATGTCATAAATTAAGGAAGCCATAGAGGTTGGTATAAGTTATTGAGTGGCACCTCTTCTTTTGTCATGTAACATTACATATGAATTTTTGTGTGCATGCCTTTTTTATACCACAGAGAAGTTATGTCCTGGCAAAGTTGAGTCTTCCCTGTCATGGTGAGCTTTAGTGTTCCTGCAAGCAACAAAGATGTTCTTCTGGAACAAAACATAATAAATTGTCCTGGAGAAAATTTATGCAGCCGCGTTCTTTCTCTATTTTATTGAGCTGGAATGTGACTGCATTTTGGGAGTCAGTTTCTTGTCTTGAATGAATTAACCTGTTTCTGCTTGAAGATTCAGAGTACACGTCCCTAAACTACTAAGAAATATTGGTCTACTAGTGCATTCCTTGTCTGTGTGAGGTCGATTTTGGTGAACTCCCTGCATTGATCTCACCAGTGAAGAATGACAAGTTTATACTTGCAAATAAAAGGATTTTAAGTACAGCCACACCCAAACGTCATAACGCAAACCGGCCCAAAGTTTGATCTCAATATTTGTCATTGGATTTGAAAAGGAAGAACCCAGCTCATGTCCAACTCCACAGATAACAAGAACAAAACAGCAGCACTGAACAGAAAAGAGCGTCACAGATAGGGGCAGCACACAGCAAACTCACGATGTCAATGTTCATTTCACAGAGCATCACTTACAATTTAAATTTAGTGTTTCCCATCACAGAGCATCACTTATAATTTAAATTTAGTGTTTCCCCTGATGAGTTTGGTGGTTTGCTGGCTCTCTGGCTGGAGCCTTCACTGCAGACCTTCACCTCATCTCATGAGCGCTTTAAATAAAAATAAAAGATATACATCATGAAGCACGTGCAGTGTAATGACTCCCTTAAGACATCTGAGAATCGCTGTGCTTTTGTTTTCATGAACTCATCGTCAAGGGAGGGAATATTTGTGTACGTGTCCAAAACCGCTGCTATACAGCTGTAATTTTGCAAATCTTTTGAGAGCTTTTCTCAACATTACGTAAAGTTCTAGGTATTGTTTAAAGAGAAAAAAGAAACAGTATGAATAAGTTTGTTTGGTTATTTAATACATAATGGATTAAAGTTTTCAACCACTGCATGAAACACCTAGTGTAAACTGGCTTAGAATACATAATACACCATAAGACACAGAGCATGAGGAACACAAAGTGATGGGTGTGACAAGTGTAGCGTGTTATAGTTGAAGTCAACAGCATATAAAATACCTCATATGGACCAAAGAGATTACCAGGACTAAACTGCAAGGAACATTGGAACATTGGAACATAATGTTTATTTCACTTTCTACTGAAATCCAAAAAAAAAAATCTAAATTTCCATAAAATTTTAACATATATATTTTTTTGTATCTCATTTGATACATTATGTGTTTGTGGCAACTGATAACCCACTTGAGGGCATTTTTTAAATCATTTTTTAGATTGTATTCAAAAGGTTTTTTTGTACTTTATGATCATATTGATTAGATAGAGGTTCCATAAAAGTCTGTGTCAAATATGACACAACAGGCTTCAAGGGGTTAAGGAGCTGTAAATTATTTGACATTAAAGACTGTGTAAAGTGAAAATACATCTGTATCAGGTACATCTCTAAGTTTATAAAATTAAGCTTCAAAATCATGAAAAACGAGGAAGTAAAATCTGCTTGTGGGCGTGTCTGTTGAATGATCTGAAGCCACACCCACTCACGAGAGATACAATCCTTATCCTACATCGCTTTCCACATTATTAAGCAAATGACATTTTTCTCTTATTTTCAAAAATATTAATGCAAATGACAGAGTATTTTTCAAGTCATCAGCTATTAAAGCATAATTCAAATGTTTTTAAACAAACTTCATAATGATAACCATTATTTTCTTAAAAATAAAAACCTCAAAACGCACTTTTCTACATTATTAAGCAGGCCACAGGTTTCAAGCAATATGGGAAAGAAAAAAGATTTCTCTGCTGCCGAAAAAAGTGTCAAATAGTGTTATACCTTGGACAGGGAATGAAAAAATTAGATATTTCACAAAAAATTAATCGTGATCAACGTACTGTGAAGAAATTTGTGGCTTATTCAGAGCACAGATGGGTTTGTGCAGATACCAGCAAACAGGTATTTGAAGCTGCTGGTGCCTCTGGAGTCCCACCAACCTCAAGGTGTAGGATCCTCCAGAGGCTTGCAGTCGTGTATAAACCTATTCGGCTGCCCCTAACTAATGTTCACTGGCAGAAACAGTTGCAGTGGGCCCAGAAATACATGAAGACTCATTTTCAAACAGTCTTGTTGACTGATGAGTGCTGTGCAACCCTGGATGGTCCAGATGAAGGAGTAGTGGATGGTTGGTGGATGGCCACCATGTCCCAGTAAGGCTGTGACGTCAGCAAGGAGTAGGCGGAGTCATGTTTTGGGCTGGAATCATGGGGGGAGAGCTGGCAGGCCTTTTAGGGTCCCTGAAGGTGTGAAAATGACCTCAGAAAAGTATACAGAGTTTCTGACTGACCACTTTCTTCCATGGTAAAAAAGAAGAGCAGTGCCTTTGTAGCAAAATTTTCTGCATGATAATACACCATCTCATGCTGCAAAGAATACCTCTGTGTCAGTGGCTGCTATGGGCATAAAAGGAGAGAAACTCATGGTGTGGCCCCCATCCTCCCCTGACCTCAACCCTACTGAGAACCTTTGGAGCATCCTCAAGCTAAAGATCTATGAGGGTGGGAGGCAGTTCACATCAAAACTGCAGCTCTCGGAGGATATTCTGACATCCTGCAAAGAAATTCATGCAGAAACTCCAAAAACTCACAAGTTCAATGGATGCAAGAATAGTGAAGGTGATATCAAAGAGAGGCTCCTCTGTTAACATGGAACTTGGCCTGTTAAGATGTTTTTGATTGAAATAGCTTTTGATTTCAGTAAATATGACCTCCTAATGCTGCAAATTCAACAAATGACCATTTTCAGTTCTTTACAACCAAAAAAATGTTTTAAAACTCTGCCTTGCTTAATAATGTGGAAAAGTGCATTTTGGGGGTTTTATTTTTTTAAAAAGTAATGGTCATCATTATGAAGTTTGTTCAAAGACATTTGAATTATGCTCTAATGGCTGATAACTTGAAAAATACTCTGTCATTTGCATTAATATTTCAGAAAATGAGAAAAATGTCATTCGCTTAACAATGTGGAAAGCGGTGTATGAGCAGGATGCAGCTGACTGGCTCTATGTCAGGGTGGAGATAAAGTCCGTTTTCTGGCTCAAATCTCTGTTATTATGCTTTAAATGATCCATAGACCACTGTGGCTGATAGATTTGGTAAATTTACCTCACAATGAACAAAAAAAAACAGCATTAAACTGACTGTTATCTTTCAATAAAGGCAGTGACATCAGCCAGCAACAGACTGGACTGAGATGAACTACTCTGTGATTTTATATTGTAGTGTTAAAGGGGCGGGGTCATTCCCCACTGTGGGCTCATGACATCATGAGCCCACATATTTGCTCCGCCCACATTAAACCCAGCAAGGAAAGAGGTGAAAAACTTTCCAACAGTCAAAATCCAGAATTCAGTCACATGTAGATCTCAGTATTTTCACATGTTTACAGCAACCATATTCCAACGTATCTAGAGTGTTAAGACACAAACTTTGGATTTCACTGTACAGGGTCTTTAAAGCCTAATGAAATGTTTTCAAGACGATACATTTTTAATCCTATTTGTAGCATTCTTTTAATCAGCTGATTACAACAATAACAAAGGAAACAGTAATTTTTGTTTCAATTGCAAAAAATGTAATACCAATAAAATGTTTGGGCTTAAGCAGGAATCAGACTTTCTTCAGTGGAAAGAACAATCATTAATCTAAAGTCTTCATTGATGACATGCTGTAGGACATTGGTTCACAAGTTGAGGCAAGAAACTGTACAACTGTACATTATTACTAAACTATACAACAAATTAAATTATCGTAACATGTTTTAAAGAGGCTATTTTGAATAGGTATGAATATGGTTTGCCTTGAGATTTGGGCTTGATCTTTAATGTGCCTTAGGCTAAAAACCACAGCTGTAGGAGAGAAGGTGTCTTGAAGCAACAAGTGACCGTGTTAACTGTTGACTGCACTGAATGTGAAATGGACTTGAGCTTGTATAGCACTTTTCTAGTCATCTGACTACTCAAAGCGCTTTTACACCACAGGTCACACCTACCTATTCACACCACATTTACACACTGATGGCAGAGGTTTCCATGGAGAATTGGCCAACAGTATTAACTAATCCTATTTAAAAAGGATTAGCCCAAGGACACATTGACACGTAAATGCAGGAGCTAGGGATTAAACCCACAACCTACCGACTGCAACTCGACCACCTCCACCTACTGAGCCACAGTCACCCCGACCAATATGTCAGTGGCTGTTGTAGTTCTAGCATTGTTAAAACACTTAACATGGGGGTGCACAGATAGCCTAGAGGTCTAAGGTGCTAGCCATGTATGTGGGGGCCTGGGTTTGAATTCGCCCTTTGCCCCCCCCCGTTTCCGACTCTATCCACTGTCTTCCTCTATGTAATAAAGGCATGAAAAAGCCCAAAAATAAATCTTTAAAAAAAAAAAAACACTGAACATTTTCTGTTTGGTCTAATTTATGCAAATTATTTTCAATGTCTGTAATTAAACCCGATACATTCAACTTAAAGGCACAGATTAACATGGTCACTCGTCACATGAAACAGATGATATGTCCATTTTAACTGTCCATGTTAGTAGTTCTTAGCGGATGTTCTTATGCTAAGGATGATTTATATAGATATCTGTCTAAATTTATAAATTAAATATAGAAAAATTTAGGGCTGACAACTTCTAGTCAGTTGGTCGGTTGATTGGTTGAAGAGCGCTCAACCAAGCAAGATTCTACATATGTAACAGGTGGCACCACTTGAGTTGGAATCAAAAATCCCACTTATAAATCTACAAATTGAACTTTTTCCTTCAGACCGTACACATGTTCGTGTAAGCATCAACCTACATTTTGTGGGACTTTGTTGAAAAAGCTTTCATGTTCTTCACAGGCCTGTGTTTCCCCTTATATGATCTATAAATTACACAGCAATATTTTTGGCTTGAATGATACAGCACACATCCCTGTGCTCAGCAAATCTTTATGTAGCTCATATTTACAACAGCATATGGAAACTTCAACTAACGTGAATGTACGTTAAGATGTAGAGTGACTGGTATATATTGGTGAAATATCCAGATGGACGACACAGAAACGAGCCAGAGGGGGAGATCAGCCTCTTCGTACTTGACTCCAGCCCAAGATGTTCTGAGCTGCTGTGAGCAGACGACAGAAATACCGATTAGTTGCAGGTGGTGTCATCCAGGGTGCAAGGCATAAACTCTGGATGCTTAACATTCTGATAAATCAGCACAAGAGCCTCAGGAAGATAGCAGGAAAAATGGGGAAAACAGGAGAGAGAAACACAAGACGCCAGATCACTCAAAAAGACTGGATCCCCCTTGAGCCTTTAAAACTCCTTGAAACAACTCAATCTTAGTAAGAACACAAAAATAGAAAATAGACAAGCTTGCTTTAGAAGATCCAGCTCTGGTTTTGTTGTCTTCAAAAGTCAAATCCTATTCAAGTCTCAGCATGATGAGATGTTTCATTAAAACACTAGTTTAGAAGGGCACAGTCTTTCCTATAGTAAAGACACTGCATCAGCTCCATTAAGCCAAAGTGTGGAGAGAGCAGAGATGATATTTTGTCATTTGACTATTAACTGTTCTGTCTCTGCACACTTCTTAGATTCATTAACTCACCCCATCAACCTTTCACCTGCACAAAGATAATAACAGCCTCTACCATTAGGAAATTCCTGCATTTTTATGGCTGATTTTATTTCCTCACACAGTGATTTTTATGCTTTCCTCAGTAATCGTGTTGGAGAATTACCAGCACATGTGGAGGAGCTCCCCTTCAGTGTGTGGCTGGGATGGATGCAGGTTTCTTTGTATGGTTGTCAAAATTTTCAATGCTCGGGTATTTTTTTTAATACTTTTTCCAAAAACTATGAACTTTGAACAACACGACAGTAGGGGTGTGAATCTCTCCTTCTTAAGACGGTTCAGTTCAGATCTCGATTCACTAATGATTCATTAAAATACAGAACGATTCGGTCCGTTCCGATCCGATTCGGTTCGGTTCAGTTTGATTCGATCCGATCTGGTACAAACTGATTATGCAATCAAAATAATTTTTTGCTTTAACAAAAATGACAAAAAATGGGAAAACAAGATAATTTCATAATATTCTAAATGGATTTGATCTTATTTATAAAAGAGACTAAATGCTAGTCGACCTGTGCAGACATTAATGAAATTATGTTTAAGAGAGTTTTCATATATGCCAAGGTGCCTCACTTTGACAGTAAGTTTGGAGATAAATATTAAAATGAGTTTACTGGTACATGTTTGTCCTTCTGTACTTGTAATTTCCTTAGCATTATTAAGACCGGTTCATGCCTCATCATTACCGATCATGGCCTCTATGGACCGATCCACTCAAACTGCTGACGTTAAGATCGGTTAACCGGTCCATATCAGATTATCTTTACATCTTTACTACACGACAGCCGTTATTTGTGCATTTGATAGTACCAAAAGATTAAAAGCTATGAAGAAAAACAAATTAATTTTTCCACCTAAAGCTGTCATGAGCTAAGACAACAATCAAGGTGGGTGAGAGCGAGTGCTAGTGGTAACAAGCAAACCTGTAAATCAGAAGTAAACCTAAAGCTGTGGTAGCAGGCTAAGCAAGTCAACCCAGACATCCCTCTTCCCAGCGACACTTTCCAACTCCATCTGGGGATCCTGAGGCATTCCCAGACCAGAGAGGATAATCCCTCCAGCACATTCTGGGTCTTCCCCCAGGTCTCCTCCAAGATGGACATGCCTGGAAGAACTCCAGAGGGAGACACCCAGGAGTCATCCTGATCAGATACCTAAACCTTGTCAACTGGCTCCTTTCATTGTAAAGGAGCAGAAACTCCACTTTTAGTTTTCTTCAGATGATTGAACTCCTCACCTTATCTTTAAGGCTGAGTCTGACACCCTTCAGAGAAAACTCATTTCAGCTGCTTGTATCCAGGATCTCATTCTTTTAGTTTTACCCAGAGTTCATGACCATACAGTTATGGACGAAAATATTGGCACCCCTGGAACTTTTCCAGAAAATACACCATTTCTCCCAGAAATTGTTGCAATTACAAATGTTTTTGGTATCCACATGTTTATTTTCTTTATGTGAATTGGAACAACACAAAAAAATCTGAAGAAAAAAGACAAAATTGACGTAACTTTACACAAAACTCAAAAAATCATCAACCGGTAAATCCAAAAACTGTGCATCATCCTATATGTTGTTTCTTACTTTTTTCAGATTGTGTTGTAGAAAACCAGCCAAGATAATCAGCTGTCTGACAAATGTAAATTTGATTGATTATTTCAGGTGGTGGCATCGCTCTGGTTCACAATGTGCCAGTTTTTCATACCCCCTAATAAAGTCAGAGTCACCAGAAAGGAAAACAATCAAATCCAGTCTGACTCAGCACTCCATGTGAGGATGCAGAAATCTTTTTCCTTCATCGTGTCTGCATGGCTCTCATTAGTCTGGATGCTTTAAACTTTCAGCGTACAGACAGAAGCAGGAGGGCATTCTCCTCTGGAACATTTAATCATTTTTATCATTCCTGCCAACTGACCAGCAACTTTCCACTGAGTGTACTATTGTATTAAAGTCCAGGTGCAGTTTATTCTTCTTTTAACTTGACAACCTGTTAAGTACTTCTTAAATTAGTTTTGGCATCGGATAAACCAATCACTAGCACAGGTTAGGTGCAACAGCGGCCAAATGAAATGTAAGATGCCCGTTAACAAATAGCTCCCTATGTACATAAGTCTGATGATTATTGCATCTCTAAGACAGAGAATGCCATCAGACTTCTTCAACAAGAATGCAGCGGTTTATGTTGCAATTTTCTCCAGCGACAGGCCTCTTTCAACATTTGAGGCACAAATGTTTGGTTCTGTTACCAACAAATATTTCTTGGTGATATTAAAACGGAGTTTCCCAAAAAGCCACAAGACAACATAATTGTATTTTTGTGACCACTCCAGTATTTAACACAATAACAGTACAGATCTGGAAGTGAGGTTTGAATCAGGCTTACCATATCTGACATAATGCTCAACTTCTTTTCTATTTCTACATCTGCTGAGATGATAAGATGTACGTAGGCCATGTTGGGTTAAACTCGTATTATCATTCCACCAGAGCAGTACCTAACCACAGTCAGCAGACATTTAAAGGGATATTTCGGTATTTTTGAGGTTAGGTCATAGGAGGTGCTTGGCAATGGTAGTAGCATTAGCTTCCAGTGATTTGGTGAGCGCTGCCCCTTTAAGAAGACTACAGTGAGCAACCTGTATGGATTAAATACATGTAGCATGTGATGCACATGTAACCCAAAGACATTACTGTAAGTTTTTCATTAGTGTATGGCTGTAATTGAAAAAAACAATACATCTTTCATTTCTGATAAAAATCAAATGTTTTGTCAGTTAGTAAAAAAAAGAAAGACTACCAATATTTTTAAAAATATTTGTAGTACAGAATTGAATTGCATTTTTTTTTACGGTGAAAAAAAATGTAATTAAATACCTGTATCAGCCAAAATGAGTTTTAAAATATCAGCATATTGGATATCTGCAAAAATCAAATATCGTGCAAGCCTCACATCACCAAGTCCAATGCAAAATAACAAATGGAGTGGTGTAAAGCACACCAACACTGGACTGTGGAGCAGTGGAAACATGTTCTTTGGTGTGACAAATCACCCTTCTCTGTTTGGCAGTCCCATGGATGAGTCTAGATTGGTGGTGGTATGGGATGTTTGTTTTTTCAGAGTTTGGACTAGGCCCCTTACCTCCAGTGACGGCCAATCTTAATGCTCCAGTATACCAAGACATTTTGAGACAATGCTGCGCTTCCAACTTTGTGGCAACAGTTTGGGGAAAGGCCCTTTTAAAAACATGACTGTGCACCACTGCACAGAGAAAGACATGGTTTGATGAGTTTGGTGTGGAAGAACCTGACTGGCACACACAGAGCCCTGACATCAACCCCATGGAGAACCTTTGGGATGGTCTACAACAGAGATTGTGTGCCAGGCCTTCTCATCCAACATCAGTGCCTGGCCTCATGAATGCTCTACAGAATGAATGGGCACAAATTCCCACAGAAACATTCCGAAATGTTGTTTTAACCTTGTTAGAATAGTGGAGGCTGTTATAGCTGCAAAAGGAGGACCAACTCCATATTAAAGTACATGTATTTGAATATAATATCATTACAGTCCCTGTTAGTGTAATGGTTTTGTCCATATAGCGTACCATTAATTTGAAAAAAGTATTTTAGTTTAGAAGTTTGTAAAGTATAATCATAAGCCTATTCACTACATTTTTTGTCATTTCTAGTTATATCAAAAAGTAATTTGTTCTATCATTCATATAAAAATACAAATAGGTTAACTTTCAGAACTAAAATCTGTAGAAAAAATAATTACTTATCATAACATAGCAAGCAAATTGTAGAATTTCTGAACTATTACTGCATTTAAAGTTAATTTGCCATTTTCATCCCTAATCCTTATAATTTACTTTTTCCAAGTAAAAAACTTAAAACTTTAACTCTTACATTAAAGCAGTAGGCATCTCAGAAATTGATGCAAAGGTCAAAAGAGACCCCAACTGTTTCCACAGGCTGTTGTCCCTTGTAAAATGAATAAAGTACAGAATTAGAAACTGAGCAAGAACTCGTTGAAGTCTTCTTTATTTGCTGCAACAACACAAGATGTATTTGTATGGGCTTTGGATCTTTAGCTTTGCTGCAGCACCTTCTGTACCCAGGGACCCAAGGCCAGAGCTCCTCCTCCTCCTCCTACTCGGTGCTGCTCTGAGGAGATCTCACTCTCACTTTGTTCTCACTCTCACACAGCACTGTGCATGCAGCTTTCATTCACTAAACAAACACATCAATCTTTTTCTTGGTTCCATGTTGTCGTCCCCCGTGATATTTGAATATTACTTACTCACATGTTCTGTAAAGTGAACCCAGGATCTTTCCAGCTCTTCAACTCTTATAATGTACTCAATATATCTTTCTCCTCTGCTATAACTCTTCACATCCCATCATCATAGAGAGGAAAAGGGAATCTGGAAGTTATTACGCGATGATTGCATCCCAAAATAAAATTGTAATTGTGAGAAGAAACAGTAGAGGCAAAGTGCTGATTGTTCTCATATAATCCCTCCAAACATTAACCTAAATGTGGCTTAATGTGAGTCAAAGTTCAAGTTTTAATGAATTAAAAATGGATGTTTTATATTATCACAGATGTCCTATATTTGCCAGAATCTGGCTCATCAAATTTTGAATGATCCTTTTGTTGGTGTGTTTAATGATGTACCGTTTCTCTTCTGCTGGAAAAAAGAAACAAAAACCCTGATGACTCATCCTGCACTTCTGGTTGTTTTGAGTTGAATAAAGTGCCTCTGAAATTTATTTACCTTGGTAATAAGAGTTGGCAGAGAGTAGGAACTGCAGTCTTGAAGGCTGGTTAGCATCTCTCTATAACCTCCTATGACCCTGCAAGTACTTATGAGGAAATTACATCCTAGCTTTCTTTTAACAGTCCTACTTTCTGCTGTACGATTTTTAGAGATAATTGAACAAAATGTCCATTGAAGTTAAAGTAATTTGCTTGAAATAATGTGGGGATTTGTAGTGAAATATTCAGGTATATGGATATGTTTGTATATTTTGGAAAGTTTCATGGAATTTTCAGTACTTGCTTTGTAATAATCCACCATTTTCATGGAAATATGGAACATTTTTTGGATGTTTGGGGGATTTTCCTGGAAATTTTGAACAAAATAATTTACAATTTGTGCAATTTAATTTGAATTTTTGGGGGCATTTGCTTTAAAAGAATGTACTGTAGGTGTTCTCATGGAATTTGGGGACATTTATTTGTTTTGTTTGTTTTGCATTTGATGTCTCTGGGGTTCCCTTTGAAATTTTAAGAATTTCCAAGGAAAATTAAGGGAATTGGGTACCTAAAGGGAATTTCCTGCATTTTCATGGAACTTTCAGAAAAGTATTTGTAAATTTCAGATAATATGATAAGGATGTTGAGGGGGATTTTGTTTTGATAATTCAGGGAATTTGCTTGAAAATCTTCAGGGGCTTTACATAGAAGTTTTGCAGGGAGTTTTTACTGGAATGTTTAGGCTTAATGATTAAATTTCCCTGAAACATTCTGGAAATACTTGAGGAAATTTTGAGGTACTTTCAATGGACACTTGGTAAACACAATATGTTTAAGGATTTTCACAGAAATTTTAGGTATTTTATTTTCAATTTGAGGGAATTTGTATAGATTTGGAAAGAAACACCAGATGACACCCAATAACTGACCAACTGGCCGACACACAGCCAAAATATCTAAAACCAATCAATCCAGTGCTGTGTTTTATGCAGAAGAAGGACCTTCCAGAGATTTGTGGACATCTTTTTTGGTCAAACTCACTTCCTGTTCAAAGACAAGGCTTTGCTCTTAAATGTATCAGGTCCTACTTATCCAAAATAAGTGGGGGAATTTGAAAATGCAATCCAAACACAGGAGGTTGAACAGTCTCTCACAGCTTTTCGATGGTGGTTTCTATTCATAAAGTGCGAACATAAATTGAGAGAGATGAACTGATACTTAAACATATCAAGCCTAAAGAGAAATACAGACATGATGAGAATGATTAGCTCTCTGAGGACCAGCACATTTTTTGTGTTTCCACAAGGGAAGAATTGATGGAGCTGTCAAAAATGTCAATACAAGTCTGTCGATGTCTTACACACAGCCAGACCGCAGTGACACACTTCATGGGGAATACAAGTTACATGAGAGGCCACTTGATAAATCAGCATCCCAAAAAGATTGGCAGATCTCTGAGGAGCAAAATCCGGCCAGGCCAAAAGACTCTAAAGGAAGCGTTCACAGTCTCACTTCCCCACGGCAGCGCAAGGGTTCAAAATATCACGAGGAGTATAGGTAAATATATCGCCAAAGACCTATGGCCATTTAGTGGTGGGCAACGAAGGTTTTAGAAGGTTAGTAAACACGCTAGAGCCAAAGGATGAAGAAGGTAGTACCATTGAGAAAGTTTGGGAAACTAGATTTCATGCAATAGGTATGCCTTTTCATTAACAAGGTCCAGCTGGTGCAATTTTTTTTATTTTAGAAAAAAACTTTTAGGTCTCCCATATCCCATACTCCATTCTATTTCCTTTCCTCCATTTGTTAATAGATCTTTCAAAGTTCAATTATTTTTAAGACTATGGACACCTACGACACTTTTTTGCACACATTTTTATATTTAAAGTGCAATTGTTGTTTAATAAATGCAGATGTCATTTCTTTTCCAAGTCTTTGTTGTTATGAGTTTTTTTTTTTTAACCGCAATAAATGTCACCGAGGTAAATACAGTACAGTGAGATTTTGATACTGTTACATCCCTAATAGGCACTCTACAACTGAAGATGCCTCTTGATCAGGAAGCAATTGTTATCTTTATTACTGTTAAAAATACATGTATCACAGAAAATCCACTCATCAGCTGTTCACCATTAATAGTCTAGTCTTTTCATGCTGCATTCACACATCAGCTCAATGTGGCTCCCTATTTTATGCTTTGGGGATTACAAGAGAGATTCTGCATACACTTGGGGTACGGTGATCCAGACATTTTGTACATGCAGCCCACTATGATAATGTTGGAAAACTTTTGGCTCACATCAACAAGTTTCCTGGTTCAAATCCCTAGTCAGAGTTTACACGCTATTCCCATGTATGCTGTTCTCTCAGGATACTCTGGGTTCCAAAATCATAGGACATGCTTATTGGGTAAACTGGTGACTCTCATTGGCCACAGGTGTGAGAGTCTGAATGGTTGTTTCTCTGTATGTCCACACTGTGCCTGACTGGAATCCAGCCTTGTTTTCCACTTTACATATGTTTGAAAGTTAATAACAGTTGCACTTAGGTGATATTTTGCTTTTGTTTGACACCAAAAATTAAAATCCACTTCTAGGTCCAAGCCTGTCTGGCTGAGTCTGGTTACATCACTGTATGCATTGTAAGCAATACTGCATTAGTCTGACATTGTTTAACCCTCATAAAATACAAGCAACTAGCAGGCAATTCATGGTGTTCTCACAGCCTGCCATCCTCCACCAGCCCTGCAGCAACAGAGGAAGTAAACAAGATTCCCTCTGTTCATCCCTCTGCTTAGGATTTTGGCAGTGCACACAAACAAAGGCTTTGCAGGTCTGGATTTTAAGCCCTATCATCTGATTCTGTACTTTTTCTGACAATAACATTTAGGTATTCTCTCAAACTCAAGGATAATATCATCCAGGAAATATTCTGTTGTGTTGAAAGTAAAAGTCATGTATCAACAAATCCCACCCACATCAGTCACAAATAAACCTTTGAGAGGTGTAGAAGTCAAACATTGGCTATCTCAGTTTGATTTAATGCCTGGTTGAAGCCAAAGTATGTAAGATATTTTTATATAAAACTGGAGTTAAAAGCTTTGATAGAAAACATGAGGTACCCTGGAAAAAGATGTATTCTTTCAAGTTTGCAATAGTTGTTACAAAGAAGCTACTGTAGGCAATATATATGATGAAAATGTTCATTTAAAAACTAGTGCTTTTACTTGACTAAAAAAATAAAAAATAAATCAAGTTAATCACATCACTACACTGTGATTAATCATGATTAATCACAGCATGTTTTTATATTTTAAGTATATTTTTAAGTTTTTAGATTTTAAAGGTTGTTATTGTCAAGTGTTTTATTTTAATTCTTTTAATTCTATGTGCATCACATTGAAAGTGCTGATCTGAGTCCTTATCAATAACACTATCGATACTTTCTATAGTTTGATGGAAAGACAAAATAACTAAAATACCTAAGTTTTCTCATTTTTATTTGACATTTGAACACAGTATCACATATAGAATACAGTCGTGTCATTTACTGAGGTTACCTAAACGCATCATATTTTCCGTCTTCAGCTCATAAAGTTCGCTAAATAACTTCAGTTTTGCCAATTCCACCGCAGATTTCTACACTGGATTAATACTGTTGACGAACAGGACTTGCTCAAAGTTTTGGAGCATTTTTCAGCATTTATCGGAGCAGCTGAAGAAGAAAACTGTCCTGAAGCAGCTGAAGAGAGCGGTATGACCATGGCTTGATCCCGTATTGTTGTTAGGGTCTTTGCTAACATTAGCAAAACATTCGGTGTAAAGACAGTTCATCACTGCAGCATGTACCCACAGCTTTGGTTTTATCTTAACTAACATTCACCAGCTTTTTAAAAAGAAAATTGCCATTAAGCAGACCTGAGTCTGACTCATCACTGCTGGCTGCCTCAAACTTCACCCTCAGGCACGTAAACATCTGTGCTGAAGGACTACAGGAGCAAGCTGTGGTCAAACTTAGTCATATGATTAAAATGCGTTATTATTTTCTAACGTGTTCGGGTTTCAAGTTTAATCACAAGCATTAACGCGTTAATGTTAACAGCTTTAATAAAAACATTATTATAGGATTAGGAGAAGTCTGTTTAGTGGAAATAGGCAGCACAGTTGAACTCTATAATCCTACAAGGCATCGTATACTGCTAGTGTCAGACCACTGTAAAATCCTTGATGACAGCAAAAATAAGTCTCTCATCTTTCAGATCTTTTTTGTCTTTTTTGTAGGAGTCACTGTCAGAATTTGTGTTTCAATACAGTTTAAAAAACATACAAGCCATAAAGTCAAGCAAGAGATCCTGCACTGATGGGATTTGATGATTAATGGTTAGTTCAGATCAGCTTAAATGTTTTCCGCTCTTTTCTTTCTTTCCTGTTGCCTAAAAAAACCTAAGAGAACAATTTAAGGAGTTCTGTTTTGTAAAAACAGGCCTGTTGAGTTACTTAAATGTGGTTGTAAATTTTAACCTGTAACAATCCTTCACAGTATGAGGGGAAATGCTCGGCATGTCCTGTATTAGAACTAAGATCTCAGGACTTTTAATACAGGATTTTATGACAGGACATCCTGGGGATATCAGCAGGTATTTGACCTAATCAGTTTCAGGGATTTGAGTGTTCAAAAATGACATAGGAGAATCAGTAGAAAGCACATTTGGTGCATCTGTCATGAAATGTGGATCCACTAAAAAACTATCATTAATTTCCTTTTGAAGCCCTTCTGCACAAGTGACCTCCTCAAAGCTTAAGGGCAAACAACTATACAAAAATAGTCAAATACACACTGACTTCAGTTTGAACTATATTATATCAGAGATACATATCAGAGACACGTGTCAAGAGAGTGATATTATTTAAAGCAATGTTATATAGATAGAGATACTAGTGAAGGTTCTGCAAAGATATAATGAAGCTTAGCGGTTTCTTAATGGGGTGGCAGTAATGCTTCTAACTGTTTACTAACTGCTAGTAAACAACAAAACACAAGGCAGGCACAACAAAACACAAAGCTACATGCAGTACTAGCAAGAGGACAAGGACAAGGTGGAGCCACAAGACGCACAACTGCTATCACTTTCATCTTTACTTTCCTGCCTTTAAAAAGTCTCTAGATGGGATTGAATGCAGCAGTAGAGGAGTCAGCCTTTAATTGTGTATAAGATAAGCTCAAACACAAGGACAACGTCCCTTTCTATGTTTACATAAACCAGTCTGCAGTCCATTACTGGCTCACATCAGGGGAGATGAATAATCTCTACATAACCTGACATGCCAGAAAGACTGTTTACACTGCATGGATTGCATGGGTTTAGAGACTGTTGGTGGTAACACTTTGAAATAAGGTGCACCCAACTGGCATAATTAATCTGTAACAATAATGCAACTAGTTAACAAGGGAATGCATGAGCTACTATCAGCTGGGTAGTGCCAGATAGTTTCATATAGGGGTGTGCGGTAGACGGTATAAATGATGTAAATTTGGCCTACGGTAGAGATTTGGACTCTACTGACTGATCGCGATAACACTTGTTTATGACGTCATCATATCTGCCTCAGTGTGAGTTACCAGGCAAAACACACGTTTTTTCCTCTCAAACTCTGAAGGCTGTACCGCAACTAAGTCAGTGTGCAGTGGCAGCCTGCCTGGGGCTAACACAAGCTAAGTGCTGCTTTGAGCCCAGCGCTGCAGCTCTTCCTCTTAAAACGGCATAAACAGCAGTTTAAAAGTCTATTTTAACTTATGACTTTCTTTCCTAAGTCCACAGTGAGTCGAAGATCCAGGCTGTGATGTTAAATGAGGTCAGAAAAGCTGCAGTAAATTAGCCATATTCCCCGGTACGGCAGCCAAAGCTAAGCTAACTCAATGCTAAACACAGTACTTCCATCAAGCTCTTCAAAATAAAAGTCCGCAGCCATTATTTTCTGAAACGCTTTTATTGTGAACACCTTCGGTAGGAAACGTGTTCAAGTCATTAGCAGCTTAACACACCTCATCAGGTTAGAGATGAAATGCAAAACTTGGAGAGCAGTTAAACAGAAGTAAACCTAGACAGTACTGTACTTAGAGATAAATTGAGTATGCCATCAAAGGTTTGTTTTAAGGGGAAAAGGGGGTTAATAACACTTGAATTTGGATTCAAAAGCACTATCTCTTTTTAATTTTGTAATACCGTGATATAATACCATCTGTCTGAAACGTTGTCGGTTATTGAGAGGAATGGGGGAGTTGTTTTTCTTGTTATGTTGATGATGGACCACAAGGAGAAACTTAATAAAAGTCCTAATTTTTTGGGGGAAATATCCCTTTCCAAATTCCACACAAATTGAAACATTTCAAAGAAATTGCCTAAAATTTCAGTGAATTCTCTCAAACATATTTTTAAAGTATACCATAAGAATACCCCAAATTCCTTCAGATGTTCCACAAATGATTCAGTGAACTTACTCAAAAGGCCTAAACATTCAAATAATAAACTCCTTGAAATTCCATGTAAATTCCAGAACATTTTCAAGCAAGAAAAGCAACAACATTTCCCCTCAGATTTCTTATCAAACTCTCCAAACTTGCAAATACATTCCCAAAATTCTATGAAAATAACAAGTAATTTCCCCAAATCGATTCCCTGAAATGTAAATTAAAATTCTTGAAAATGTCAAAGGATAGACCCCCAACCCAAAAGAATTCCATTCAAATTCTAAAAAAGAGTGCTCAATTTCCCAAATGTCCATTAAAATTTTTAAAATGTAGAGAGCAAATCCCCCAAAATATTCCAATAAAATTCCACAAAAATACAAATACATGATCCAAATTTCCATCAAAATACCTGAAAATTTTGAGAATAAATTGCCACTCAAAAATGCTCTAATTCCCATGATAAATGCCAAAAAAAATCTAAGCAAATATCCCACAAAACTTTTAATTAAACACTGCAAAAAATACAAATATATCCCAAAGATTTCCATAAAAATACTTGAAAATTGCCAAACAAATTCCCTGAAGTTTCCATCAAAACATCATAGCAAATTCTCCCAACATTTTAAGCAAATTGCTTAAACTTCAACGTACTTCTGGACAATTGTCAAAATAATTCTGATGGCAGAAATTATAACTATGTTGTAGGAGAGCCAAAATGTAATGTCCTCATTCGACATGCAGGGACTTAGAATATTAATAACGTAATGTGGTGTAGTTAAGAAAACTGCAGCTGTACTCTAGCTATATCCAAGCTAAATGCGATACTGGCAGCAGCCAGTTATTTCAGACTGGAGCTTTGTAAGACAAATTTGCCTGATGACGGTAATGGAATCTGGCTAATCTTTCTGCTTTGGAAGGTTAGTTACTACTGCCAGATAAAAATGATAAATAATAGAAAGCTAGAAATATATATCCAGGACTTCTTGGTACCCTTTTTCCAGCTGAACCTAACCTGTTCTGAACTATGACCCCAAAACTGAAGTACAAACCAAACTGGGACCCCTATGAATCTTTACAACCATACTTCTTGAATACATTTTCTTTTTCTAAATGCACACCATGTACATAAATACTACTTAAATGAGAGGAAAAAACGTATATATAATTTCAAGGTCAAGGTAGTGCACTGGCATGTGGGCTATGAAGCCTACCTTGGATTTTTAGTTAAATAGTGTCAGCATTTTGAATTTGAATCTATTTGAATGTTATTTGCAGAAGAAGCAGGCTAGCAGTGTTAATATTTCAGTTCATATGTAGAGCAGTTATTAAGAAGGAAATGGGACAGCCCTTTTGGCTTTGGAGCAAAATATATTCTTCCAGCATCAATGCCATAACCACAAACGAACTAACACCACTTACTACTTCAGTGAGTGATGAGCACAGTGGATGCATAAGAAGGACAGAGACCTCCAAAGATTACACTGCCTCTGTCCCCATATTCCAGTACTTACTGTCAATATAATTGTCATGCAAATAGAGTGGTCATCTCATTTGGGAGATTACGCAAACATATTTTTTACAATGCCAGCCATTCTGGCCAAGTTTCTTTCATTGGCATTACTCAACATTTGGCATGATAAACGTAAAGAGCTGTATAAATTAAATCTTCGTTTAAATATAGTTTTACTTAACTTAATTTTTTCATCATTCCCCAAGCTATTGTATTTTGCATAAGATGTGAGATGTGCATGTTACATGTGTCACTCTCTCCAGGTCTCAGTACTTTAAATATATCAGCAGCCAGATTTCCTTTCTGGATTGTGCTCCTGAGTCACACTGAACCTTTTCTTTTTTCGTTTTTTTTTTTTTGTGCTAAAAACACATAAACCCTGGTGGTGAAGTCAGAGTTTGGAGAAGAGAACTGGAAACTAGAGCTGTTTATCAAACCAACTGACATTCATCACCTTTAGTTCATGACTCCTCTGGATCTCTGGTGTTTGTAGCATTAAAAGAGGAATTCAACATTTATGTGTGCTTATTCTGATGCACTGGACGAGCATTTGCTCATGGCGCGGTCCAGTGACATCCAAAGTTTTTCTTCTAAAAATCAAAACTAATGGAAACTGGAGCTGTGCAGATTAAGAGTTTCAAGTAAATCATGAGAGCAGAATGTTCTTTACTCTCTTTTAATGGCATGATTTAGTGTAAACAAGTCTAACAGATTTGTTCCGTTCCCTTTTTTATCTTTGCTCATTTGTGAAATTATTTGACTTGCATGGTCAAAACCACATTGCAATTTTACTACCATGGCTGGCCATTCCTCTAGGCATGGATCATTAATACTGATTTAAAAAATTACCCTTATCAATACTCTCTAACAATCCAAGTCTTTATAAATACCATTATCAACACTTTTCTATCATAGCCAAAACTTGTTAAATTAGCCATGGCTATAAGACAAAATAGTTTTGCAGCCACCAAAGTATATTTGCTGATGATTTTTACTTCTTCTTTTTAAAGTCTGTGCATACAGTATTCACCATCCATGACCAAGAGAGAGACACCCATCAGAATGTTCTTCCAGTAAATGCCCCATTTGTGGAGTGATTCTCGTGTTAAGAAAATAATCTTTTTATGCCATCATTGGAACAAATTTTGCAGCTGCTTGCTGCAAATATTATTCTTTACTCCTGCATTCCAAGAGAATAGTTGGCATATGCTACCTCACTGAAAATTAGCATTCACACATGCAGCTCAGCTATCATGATTACAGAATATAGGGCCGTACATTATTTTTTACAGAGGTTGATAGCCTTGTAGCACAACATAAAAACTCCTAGCACAATTCTTACATCTGTTAGATCTCTAAAACCACTTGATAACCTAACAATATGCTTAGGAAGTGAATATACTTCAAAAACAGCCTAAATTACACATTTACCTTCATGGCCATACTGGATCCGCCTCTAGTCGATGAGAATGACAGTGCAGCAGAGAGGGGAGACACTGACGACTCATCTCTACATAAAAACACACAAAACAAGAGCAAAGTGCACAAAGACGTCAAACTTTATAGGTGTGTTGGTGTTTGAAGATGATTAGAGTGATATTATTTGTAAAATAGACATTAAGATGGAGCAGATAGGGGAGCAACTAAGTGATATTCTTGTTTATTCTTACATCGCCATCATGTCAGCAGCTCTGCACACAGCTGCATGATGTGAGGGACTGGCATTCAACTCAAATTTAAATTTGCCACAAATAAAAAATGAAAAGAGTAAGCACAAGTCTCTGATCTTAAGTCCAAATCAAGTCTGAAGCCTATGAGAGGCTAAAATCTGCTTGCCTGGCATGCGCCTGCACACATATAGGCTACCCTCTCTCTCCCACACTCATCACACTGGTGCAACAACATGGAATAACCTTGGAGCACAGACCAATGTTCTTGTAGCATATGTGTCAAACAGTACATGTCGCACTGTAAAGCCCTTTCAAAAGGAGAGTGATGTTAGCCGAGCATCTTATTACAAAGTACTGCTGATGAATGCTGTCAATAGAGCAGAGACACAAAAATAACCTACAAAATTAAGTAAGAAGGAATGTCCCCCTGCCACCCCAGTCACCCAAGTATCATTTAACAGTGTAATCAAACTTGTTTTTTGGGGTTTTTTTTTTTATTGATGTGGCAATAGCCCATGATACTCAAGCATTCATGATTTTTTGGGTTTTGGAAAGGAAAAAAAAATAAGCAGAACCAGAATTGCCTGTCATTAGACATGCAGGCTGCTAAATTAAAGGTCTGCAACAAAGTTATTACAGTTAACTAAAACTAAATAACTAAAAGTAAAGTTCGAAAATCATTTTAGTTTAGCTTTAGAAACTAAATAAATACTAAGCTTTACCAAAAATAAAAGAACTAACAAAAACGGCATAGTGCACTTATAAAACTAACTAAACTAAAATAAAAAGAGAGACAAAATACCCTTAGTTTTAGTCTTTGACACAACTATATACTAACTGGCACCTACAGCCAAGCCTGGGGACTGTAAAATGGCCTGATTTGATTGGTTAAGACTTCACACAGTAGTAGTTTTATGTCTGGATCTCTATTCAAACATCATATTGAAATAAATAAAATGATTGGTGAAGAGTAGCCTGTTTGAAAATGTTTTTAGGAATGTATGATGGTTACCTAGCTCTGACATCTATCTGAAAAAAAAAAAAAACCTAAAACCAACAAAAAAAAATAAGCATTTTTTCAAAATAAAAACTAAACAAAACTAACAGACCAGCAGTAAAAAACTAATTTAATTGAAACTGAAATTGAATACAGAAAGTGAAAACGAAGTAAAAAAAAAAAACTAATGAAAAATCCAAAACTATTCTAACCTTGGTTTGCAGATTTTCAGCAAAAGTTATGAATAAGTTCGACTTGAAATCTACAAATTATTTTAAGGTTAATTCATGATCTGTGTATCCAGTTAGAGACAGCCTTTTACTGAAACAGCGACTAAGACTTACTTCCTCTATATCTGAAAATAACATTTGATAATTTATAATTTACATGGAACATATTCAAGCTGATTACAAACCCGTCTTGCAAAACTACAACTGGCAGTTTAATGAGTGCATGTCCGTGGAGCATTTCGGCTTTTTCCACCCCTGACAGTTTTAATCTGATGTTCTCTGGTCACTGCAGAATGCTTTTATCATCGCTGAGCTCTGTCATATTCTTGCATGTCTGACTCACCGTTCACTACTGTTTCTAATTTCTGTCAGGTTAGTGAATCCATGTTGTTGAAAGGAAATCGTCCCGTTCGGTAAGAAACTGTTTGTTCTTCACTCCCCTCTTTCTTTTTTTCCCCTCTAAATGGAATGCACATTTCCAATTGACGCAAACGAGTGCTGAGACGTATCCTGTTGGTACACGAAAGTCTACCCACATCCAGCCCTGTTATGATCCCTCAACAGGGATCCAAGAATGAGAAGTATCAGCGTTTCTTTCCTTGACACCACAGAGGGAAGCCTTGGCAAAAAGCTGACAGTCTCCAGACACAGGAGACTGCTGCCAGCAAAGTTAAAGCATCTGAAGTTTCTATTGTATTAGAAATAATTTTCCTGTTCTATTTTTGCTTCACGTTGTAGACATAGCTGGATTTCACCCATTGAGATGTTGACTACATAATTAAAATCTTTACATTTTGCTTCTTTAGAACGACTTCTTAATAAAATGCCTTTAATCAGCTGATTCAGCAGTGAACGGAGACTAAAGCAGTTAAAGCAACATTATGGAGAACTCCACCGTCATAAACTAGGGCTGTTAACATTAACGAATTAACGCTTGTGATTAATCTTTAAACCTTAATGCGTTAAAAAAAATAATAACACAGTTTAATCATATGACTAAGTTTGACCACAGCTTGCTCCCGTAGTCTTCCAGCGCAGATGTTTGCGTGCCTAGGGGTGAAGAGGTTTGAGGCAGGTCAGACACAGCCAGCAGTGATGAGTGAGGAGACAGACCCAGGTCTGCTTAATGGCAATTTTCTTTTTAAAAAGCTGGTGAATGTTAGTTAAAACCAAAGCTGTGGGTACATGCTGCAGTGATGAACTGTCTTTACGCTAAAGAACGACAAGTCTTAAGAACCACCTTCAGGCCAAGCACATCTTTGCTAATGTTAGCAAAGACACTAACAACAGCACTGGATCAAGCCATGGTCACACCGCTCTCTTCAGCTGCTTCAGGACAGTCTTCTTCTTCAGCTGCTCAGATAAATGCTGAAAAGAGCTCCAGAACTTTGAGCAAGTCCGGTTCATTAAAAACATTAACCCAGTGTAGAAATCCACAGTGGAATTAGCAAAACTGAAGTTAATTAGTGAACTTTATGAGCTGAGGACGAGAAAGATGATGCGTTTAGGTAATCTCAGTAAATGACACGACTGTATTCTATGTTATGATTTGTTCAAATGTCACATAAAAAGGGGAAAAGTTATCTATTGACAAGAAACTTCAATAAACACACTGTGAATATGTGTTTATATTTGAGGGATATGCGATAGATGTGACGGACACTTTTTAAATCAAGCAGTACTCAGATATAGTTTAAATATCTGCCCTTATTTTGTCTTTCCACCAAACTATAGAAAGTATCGATAGTGGTATTGATAAGGACTCAGATCAGCACTTTCAATGTGCTGTACATAGAATTAAAATAAAACACTTGACAATAACAATCTTTAAAACATATTGTTTGATTTGATGTACATATGAGATTATTTCTTTAGGGCAAAAGAATCTTGTGTTTACTCCATTAAAACGATAGCAAGACTGGTTAGCTGGCTTCATTTTAGCTGAAGAATGGTGTGTGAACTTGTTGCAGTGGGGACAATTATAGTTGATGAACTTTAAACTGTTATTTTTTTTGTATCTTTCTTTTTATTTATTCATCTGTTGGTTTCAGAAGGATGTTATTATTAATTTAGCATTTAATGCATCCATTTGGATTAAGTGCTGTCAGACATCTGTTGCATCGTTATTTCCATTTTGATCTTTTTGCATTTCACAGTAAATGACTTATGTTTTGTCTTCAATCTTGTAGTTTTGTTGCAGTGACATTGGTTTTCTTCACTTGTTTGCATTGATGTTGCAGTTGCAGATTTGCATTTGTTTTTACCTCCGCCGAGGAGGTTATGTAATCGGGTGGGTTTGTTTATTTGTTTTTTTGTTTGTTCGTTTGTTAGCAACATAACTCAAAAAGTCATGGACGTATTTTCATGAAATTTTCAGGAAATGTCAGAAATGGCATAAGAAAGGACTGATTAGATTTTGGGACTGATCTGGATCATCGTCTGGATCCAGGAATTTTTTGAAGGATACTGTACTATTGGGAGATAGGGCTAATGGCGGTGGTCTGCGCTGTTACCACATTACACCAGGAGATGGAGAACATGAGTAACTTTAATCCCAGCAGTATATTTTTGGTGTGTTTCTATTCAAAGTTTTGGAGTTTATAGAGTTTGAAAGATGCACGCCCGGTCGAGGAGATGAGTCATAGCATAAAAGAGAGAAAGCCAGCGAATTGTAGTGAGGATACTCACAAAGCTGGGAGGAATAGAGGAATATTCACCCTCTGCCATGACTTCCAGTTGTCCAGTGAGACCGTGGGTGCTTCCGCTATGACAGTCCACACGTGGCGAAGCCAATGCTTTGCCTCACTGTGTTTCCACCCCACTGGGGAGGGAGTAATCGGTGAATTAGATTTTGAGAGTGATCCGGATCACCGTCTGGATCCAGGAATGTTTTTAAAGAATTCTTCATTATTGGGAGATAGGGCTGATGGCGGAGGTCTGCGCTCTCTGAGTGCATGTCTAGTTTGTTAATGCAAAGCATTTCAGGTATGCATTTATGTTAAACCTCCTGGCCACCTTACATCATATTTAAATGGAGCACCGTGTTGGGAGAATAAGCTGTGATTGGCTGTGAGAGAGCTGGGGGACATGAAATCATCTGGCTATCAGCTGATTGCGGCTGGGCATATAACTTTTATGTCTCACATGAATAATCCTTTGCTTAGTTAAACTAAACTATACAAAACTGTCACAAACAACAATTGTGTACATTACAATCAACAAAACAAATCAGTGGATTTATGAAATCTGATGTGTGCCTCCAGGCTCTGCTTCATATAGGCCTACTTATAATCAGGTCCACATAAATGTCAGGAAACACAAAATGTGGCCTCATATCAGTGTCCACAGTCCAGGAAACAGTATGGATCTCTGTAGAGTCCAGATATCCCTAATTTAAGCGGGTATTCGTCTGGTTTCACCCATTTCTCATAGAGCAGACAGTTGCAGTCATGTGACAAAAGTGACGTCAGAGCAAAGCCTCTGTTGTGTGCATCGCACTATTATCTTTCAGCCTAGAATGCTAACTTACTGTGATAATGCAGCTCGGTTTAGTTCCCTGCTTTGTCGTGGTCCCCCTCACTGCCGTCTTCATTATCCTCCATGTTAGGTTGACAGTGTCTTTCAACAGGTTAGCAACTACGCTAAAAGTTTAAAGAAGCAGTCCTCAGCCGTTGACGTTTGGCCTGGTGAATACCTAACTGATTGTACAAGTCTTTGAATTTCATCATAAATGTTTGACAACTGAACTAAATTTTTCTCCTTAATTGAAAATGTGCAAATTAACCATTGGTTCTGTATTCTTAAACTAAGATAGGGAGTTAACCGACTTCTTACTTATTCAACAGCAAGTGTAACGTTATGGTCTCTTGGTCACTGTGACGTCATTGCGTAAATGAAAGCAAAGATGGATACTTTGCTAAAATTTATTTAAATTAGTTAGTTATTGTCTACTTGTCTTTATACGCCGTATTTTATGAGAAATTCTTTTGTCACAAAGTTGCCGGTTATTAAAAAAGTTTATTTGATATGTTTTGCGTTGTCCATGGCATTTACTTTCTTCTACTGCGGCGACTAAACTTGTTTTTTTTTCCTTTATCAATATAACTTCGTCCTAGCGAGTGAGACAGCCCACTTCATCTCCATCCTCTCCCTCAGTGAAAGTGAATGAGCTCCTCTCACTACACTCAGAGAGGAAGGTGGGTTTGTTTGACAGGGCGGGGATGGTGGTGGGCATCACGGTGCGAGACACAGACGGCAGAGGAGGGGTCACGAATCCCCCCCATACCAGCCTCCGAGCACGGATAAGAAAATTACGCCATCGGAAGATAATTATGTAACCCTGTCTCTTCACAACCGGCCTCAAACTGTTCAAACCCCGAGGATCTTGATTGACAGGCTCTCCGCGAGCCTCTGTATAAGAGGAGGGAGCAGAGAGCTGCTGCAGCCACTGTTGTGCCTCCAGTCCTCCAGACTGTGGATGTAGTGAACCAGAGTGGACTTTACGGTTTTTACGCACGAGTTTTACAGGAGATACAATCTTTCATCCATTTAACCATCGGCTCAGATCAAACAATCAAACAAGTTGCCTTTCTTCCACGATTTGTACTTTTTTTAATTCATCTTTCTGCTGGATACCTAACTGAATTAAGGACATTAAAGCTGCAAAGCTACATTCGCCAGGTAAGCGTGAACAACGTGGGGAGATAGTACAGCTAAAGTTAATTCTGTCCATTTCATGTTAAATGCAATCTCTAAAATATAAAGTTGTAAGCAGTTTGCAGTGTTGCTCCTTTACAAGCAGAATGCTCTAAATGGAATGCCATAAACCTATAAAGGTACCTGTTTTGCCTGGAAAAAAATATCCATAAATACACAATAATGGTATGGTTAAGTTTGTTGGCTATACTTTTTCTGTTTTCTTCAGCTTGAGCAACATTATGGGACAGGAAAACTGCAGATACAACATTTGATAAAGACCTTGAATTGGCAAAAAAAGATAAAATGGGCATAATAACTAATAAAAATTATCTCTATCTCTTTTTTAAGGAGATATGATACTCAGGAGAAGTCTCTTCTTGCTGCTTTTATCATTTAATTTCCTTCTGGCATTAACTCAAGGTAAGCAGAAACTTGTATTTGATTGATATGATGTATAATAATCAAAAGATTTATAAAGACTTTTTAATATTATGATAACTTGCTGCGATGATATACCTATAATATGTTTTTGCTTGTGTTCCTATGTCTCAAAAAATATGATTCTGTCCTTAAAGTGTTGTTTACAGACTCTTTCTTGTTCTCTATTTGCATCCTCTCCTGTCTGATTCATAGATGGCGAGCAGGAGGATGAGACATCATTTGACTTGTTTGAAATCAGCCGCATCACACGCAAGACTCTGGGGGCCAAACAGTTTAGGGGTCAAAATTCAGATGCTCCTGCTTACCGCTTCATCCGTTTCGACCACCTGCCACCAGTGAGCCCCCCTATACTAAAACAAATCCTACGACAGATCCAAAACAATGAGGGCTTTGTGTTTGTGGCCAGCATTCGCCAGGACCGCGCCTCACGGGGGACTCTTCTTGGTCTTGAGGGCCCCGATGGCCAGCGGCAATTTGAGATCATCTCCAATGGACGGGCCAACACTCTGGACCTGGTTTACTGGGAGGACGGCTCTCAGAACCTGTTTTCATTCGAGGATGTTGACCTGTCTGACTCGCAGTGGAAGAATATCACTCTTCATGTTAGCGGGGAGAATGCAAACCTGTACATCGGCTGCACCCTCATAGACAGCTTCATCCTGGACACTCCTTTCTACGAGCACCTGCAGCCTGAGGGCAGCCGCATGTATGTGGCGAAGGGATCCAGCCGGGAAAGCCACTTCAGGGTAAGACAGACAGAATGGCTTTTTAGTGTCTAGACGAGGAAAAAACACTAGCACACTCCCTCTTGAAGTGTGGCAGAGCGGCTACGTGTTGCCCCTGTTATTGTGTGTGGAGAGGAGTCCAAATTTAGACTTTAATTGCCCCTTGTGTGTTAAAAAGCGTGTCAGAAGTTCAAGAGTGAATTTCAAGCTCCTGTGTGGAAGTGTTTGCCTGTTTTCTATTCATTTTGGAAAAGGAGAGAGTGAGAAGAAATGATTGGCAAGTTTATTTGTACACACATACACAACAACTCGCGGAGTTAAAAAAAAAAAATAGAGCATTTATAACTTTAAGAGCATCGAGAGACAGGAAAATACTTTTGAATAAATGCACTGAAATATATGATAAAAAGAAATGTCATTAAGCAAAAATAAGAACTAAAAAAAAATGTCCTGAAATTGGGCATCTGCTCTGTGCACCTGAAAGTTCATTTATGCTTAGGTACAAAATACAAGAGCTTCATATCCTTCAGCTCTTACTCTGCGTTCATTTCATCTGTATTTTTAAATGTTCACTGGAAGTTTACAAATGCAGCAGAAAAAAAGAAAAGATCTGCACTGTTAAGCCCCCGCTGGGTAACTTTATTTTGCACAAGGCAACATTAAGATCCCCAAGATCCTTCTCAGTTCATGCAGATCTAAGTATTGTCTTGTTTTAAACATGTGCGAACCTTTTCCCTTTTTCATTAGTTGATGATTCTCTACCTCTGCACCCTTATGCATTCTGCTTGGATATGCACATGGCTACAGAGACAAAAGTTGCAATACCACAGGGAATCAAGGCGCAGTGTGAATCTAGGTCTAAAGGGGTAGCGTGACTTGATTCAGGTTTTTAAAGTGTGTCTCTCCTCCAAAAGTCTCCTTCAGTTCAGATCTTGGAGATTAAATGAACTGAATAAGCTTTTCAGAGGAGAGGAGAAATGTCTTTAAGAACCTCAATCAAGTCCAGCTGCCTCCTTGGGACCTAGATTTATGTCTGTGGTTCCTTACCTTTTTTCCTTGGAGCCCCACCTACTTACAAGTTGCCCCCCCCCCCATTTCATCTGACACTCCAGATTGACTGTTTCATGTCTGACTGTTTCACATTTATCTGGGTTGACCTCCCATACAAAGCATTTGGGATTTTTAAAAAAAATTCTCTGAAGGTAATTATACATCCCCCATCTGTCTGTCACATTCATTGCGAGGCAATCAGAGTGACAAGGCACAATGAGGTTATAGACATGCACAGGTAAAACTGGAAGATAACTGGAGTTCAACAGTGTTATGAACAGTGGAGCTTGTTGGTGGATAAAACTCCACCGGAGAAGTCCAGAGAAGTGCAAAAACATCTTCGGTGCCAAGAAAAATCTTTCAGTGTAGCTTGTTTTAATGCCAAAATGCAGTCCAGTTCTAATAAAATTGCTGCTGTACCATAGCTACATCCAAGCTAATCACTACACTGGCAGCAGTCATTGCTGTCGGCTTCCAGTACAACTAAACTTCATCTGTAGATATCGCTTCATTCTCCTAAAATCAGGCTACTTGGTTAGGTCTCTTTTCAGACCTGGCTCAATTGTGTCAGATTGGAGCTTTGTTAGATGGGTTTTCCTGATGACAGACATGGAATCTGGCCAATCTATCTGCTTTGCAAGGTTACCCATATTACCCACAAGGCAACAATGTTATACACTGCTGTTATAAATCAACATCAATTTTCATTGTTTCATTGATAAAAACCTAATAGAATAGCTCCCACACATGTTCTTACAAGTGTTTTGTCATGGTTTTGGTTAATATGTGCAAATCTAATTTTGACAACCTCAGAACAGACAAAACCTTGCAGATCTTTAGTGCCTCCCTTTGGAGGTCCTGGACCCCAGCTTAAATGTTGACCAATGATTTAGATAAATATGGCCTGGATGAATGAGAACCTACAGAGACTTCATGGGGGCAGTGTTGAGCCAACACATCACGCCGGTCCAGAAAAACACAAGGAAGAACACTTTGAAAAATGGCGGAATTTTTTGTTAAAGAATAAATGAGTCAGTTAAAAACTACAAACATTTATAAGGTGTTAACTTGCCCAGGCTCACGGATGCAACTAAGAGAAAAGTTAGGCTGGGATTAGCGGGCTTCAGTTGTACTAGAAGCTGATAGCAAAGGCTACCACTGCTGTAGCGTTTAGCTCAGATGTAGCTACAGTACAGCAGCAGTTTTATCAGAACTGGACCACATTTCTTCATTGAATAAAGAGCAAAGAGTGCTGAAAGCTTACATGATGGAAAATATGTAACCGCTATTCTCTTGACCTGCTTCAGCATAGGTTCCCAATAGTTGCAGGAAGGGTTTAGTTTAGTGCTTGAATGCCCTCCAGTGGGTAATTATTTTAATGTCCACCCCAACATTTAGGATAAGTCAGAGCATGTAGTTAAGGATAATAAAATACTTGAAATGTACAGATCTACATTAGTACTTAAAGGGAGCAGAATGAGTAAACGTGTTCTGAAGTTATAGTCCTACTTTCCAATGGACAGATTTACTTGCTTGTCTTGCCTTATTGAAACAGATTCCATTTGAACCCCAGGATGTCTTGTCAGAGATTTATGCTCACAGTTTGCTCCATCTGTGTCTGGCACTTGTAGTTTGAAATAGATGTGTTCAAAGTAGCCAGAATAAGACAAAATGTCAGTAAACTCTGTGATTGAGTTACATCTTTCTGTTCAAACAGGGCCTTCTGCAGAATGTGCGTTTCATCTTTGACACCACCATCGAAGACGTCCTCTTGAGCAAAGACTGCCAAGTTGCAAAACCGGGTAAGAGTGAATTTATTTGTGGTTATTTTAAAACTTCATTCATCCTTAAGTGTCTGTCAAACTCAGTTGTGGGAACCATTTCTAACCGTGTGATATTCATGAGCCAAATGATGAGTCAAAATAATTATATTAGCAAACACTTTCAAGCTTCAATACCTCACAGATGTGATCAGGAAACTCCTTCTCATGCAATCTTCCCAAGCATGGTATCTGTATTTTGTTAAGTCTTACCCACAGCAACTTTCCAGACCAAACTGTTTAGTGTTCTCCGTTAACTCCATCCTTGTGAATTTAACTCTTTTGGTTCTTAAATGGGTCAAAAAAGTGTGAAGATTTGATATGTGGCAAGATCTCCCACCATGACTTCATGCTTACAGAAACAGCCATGTCGATGCAGTGGCTCAGGGTCAAGCTGTATGCATGGTGAACAAAGGAGATACAGATGCTTACATTTATTTCTATTGGCAGTGGACTCTGGTTAATGCCCTGGGAAAGAAAACAGAAAGGAGAAAGTGGATGCTATGCTGCAGAGTGGGGAGCTTCCTCTTCCAGCTGCGCACACAAACTCACACACACACTATGAAGTCATGTGTTGGCTGATTGGGTTACTTTTCTCAGCTGAAGCTTTGCGCACATGAACAATAATACCTCGTGATCCTTAGCAAGGCTCACACGAGGAGCCGCTGCTGCTAAGAAGAAACAGATATCTGGGTGAATGTGTAGATAATCATCCTGTACAACAAAGCTGAAGGGTCATCGGATTTGGCAGCAGTGTCTTTGGACCAATGTGACAAAATATATCCATATGTGGTTTGAATATTGGGCTTTGATAGATATGCTGTTGCATTTCTGTTTCCAAAAGCAGTGAATTCCAGCTGAATGAGTTTATGTGTTAAACAAATGTCACCAAGGCCTGGAAGTTTTCAGTATGCTGGCAAGTAGCAGTCAAAGCTCTGTTCTGGTAGCAGTCTGAAAGCTAAAAGGGTAATATTAACAATGAGGAACAAAAAACAGGCATAGTTACTGTTTAACAAATCATGAACTAAGTGCTAATTAACCTATAGTTAACATATAGATAGTGAGTAAACCCTAGTTTAACTTTTTGTGGTGTTTAATCTTACTTTATAGACAATGACTGATAACGTACTCTAAATTTAGTTTAGTTATATGCGGTGAAAGGTAGTGCTACCTTTTAAAGTAACTTTGTATGTTACTGCGTTGCCTACTTAGAAAAGACACAAATTAGAGCACTTTTGGGTTACCCAAAAATAAAAACCTTTAATGAGGCCTCCTACTTCCTCATGGCAGTTAAAAAGCAGCAGATAACCCACTGTATTACTATATTTCTGCTGCATGCATCATTAAAACCAACGGCATAGGAGCTTTTGAACGTACTTTTCGCCATGATAATCTTATCTCTCTGTCTGAACTTTTAGCATAATGGGGTTAATTCATCATGGTAATGCTGTCCTCTCTGCCATCTCACTTGCTTAATTTGACACATTGCATGTTTACCTTTAAGTGGTATGCAGCTTCATGCAAATGCACCATGCCAACAGGTAGGAGGGAAACAGAAACAGTGCAGAAACTTCCGGGATCTCTTTTTTTCTTCTGACCAAAGAAACAGGAAAATTGGGCAGTTTTTAGTAATGGATTTATTTTATTTAAAAAAAAGTATCTAATAACATATGACTTGGACTAAAAAACTGACATGTTATTACAACAAACACTTTACCCCCAACACTGGTTAAAGGGAACAAACAGTCTCAGAAACTAAACTTCAAGTTAACCTTAAGTCAAGAGGTAGCAGTAGTAAACAGGTGCCTGCAGAAGTGGGTGTACTCCAGTGTTAATTTCATCAACTAAAACTATGACTAAAAATGTTCGTCGACAGCCTTTTTATCCATGGCAAAAACTAGACTAAAACTAACAAAAATAGATCTGTGATGACTAAAACTTACTAAAACTAAGTTTAGTTTTTGTCAAAATGACTAAAACTAGACTAAAATGTAATGTAGTTTTTGTCAGACATTTAAAATCTGTGATATTTCTCCACTGTGGGTAAATCTGTCAAAAAACAATGCAGCTGTATCTATTCTGCCTCTCAGCTGTTGAAGGCAGGGAGCCCAGGTTTGACAGAGTGCAGAGAACACACTACCATGATTTGGTACCAGATTAAGGCAAGAAAATAAACACTTGGACTAAAAGTAAAGACTAAAATGTAAGGACTTTTAATGGACTAAAACTAGACTAAAATGTTTGAGTTTTCATCGACTAAAACTAGATTAAAACTGAAAAGGGTAGAAATGACTAAAATGGGACTAAAACTAAAATGCATTTCATTTAACTACTAAAACTAAATCTTAAAATAGCTGCCAAAATTAACATTGGTATACTCTTTATTTCAGCCCCACTTCTTGTAGCAATCCATCCCTCGAAGCATAACAAGCATATATATTCACTGCTTTTAACACCCCTAAAACAACTTCTGCTTCTTAACATCAGATATTAAGGATTGATAAAATCATGGTGAGGGAAAGAAGCTGATAGCTGAAGTACCTCTGCCAGATGCGTTCAGGTTGTTAGATATCACAGACAACTAAAATATACAGTGCACTGCCTCTGATTGGCTTACACTGATATTCTTACCAAACCAAGCAATGAAGACAATAACAAGTCGAGCCAATTAAAAGCAGAGTAAGGCAGGTCATGCCTTCACCATCCCAGAAACAAAAGTGCAGCACACTACTGAATGGTGTTCGTCAAAAGGATTGAGAGGTGGGTATACTCTTACCTTGCAAAGCAAAACAGATGGATTGGCCAGATTTCATGTCCGTCATCAGGCAAATCCATTTTGCAAAGCTCTGATTTGAGATGGTTGTGCCAGGTCTCAAAACAGATCTAGCCAATCAGTTTTATTTGTGGAGAACGAGGGGGTAGCCACGGGCGTGCTACCTTTTTTGGAAGCCTGGCAATGGCTCCCACTGGTGAAGCGTTTAGTTCAGTTGTAGCAATAATTTAGCAGCAGTTTTATCAGAAATGGACAATATTTCTGTATTAAAGAGAAGAGGACAGAAAAGAAAGAAAAGAAAAAAGTTTTTTGCCCTTGCTCTTGAGTTTGTGATGGTTGCAGGAGGGGTTTTGTTGTACTGGAAGCTGGTATATGTAATTGCTGCCGCCGGTGTAGTGCTTAGCTTGAATGCAACCATTGCATAGCGGCAGTTTTATCAGAACAGGACCATATTTCTTTATTGAAACAAGAGCAAAGAGCCACACTGAAGCATCCCTTGGCAGAGACGATGTTTGCCTCAGCATGAGTTTTATCCACCAACAAGTTTCACTGTTCATAAACTACAACAGCAGCTGTCTGTTGAGCTCAGGTTACTACGGGAGCTGCACATGTCAACTACCTCATTTTGTTTTATCCCTCTGATTGGCCCATAATGAATGTGGCAGACATTCTTTCAATCACCTTCCAAGAATGTTTTGAAAAGTCCTGCCCTTCTCAAATGCTTTGTATGGGAGTTTTCTCAAACAAATGTAAAATATATCCCATGCAATGGATATGTGAAACTATCTGGCATTACCAAGCTGATAGTAGCTCATGCATTCCCTTGTTAACTACTGCATTATTGTTACAGATTAACTGTGCCAGTCTGGTGCACCTTATTTCAAAGTGTTACCACCAACAGTCTCTAAACCCATGCTCATTAAAGCTGCCCATAATGGGATATTAATGAGCAGCATGACCCAGGTTTTTTGCCCCTTCTTAATTCTCCCCTTTTTGCTTTGAGAGAACAGTGGATGCCTATCAAAGAGCAAAGAATGTGTAAATGCTTTCACAGACAAGCTAGCATGGGTTCACATGCACACACAGCATGAAAGCCTCCTGAGATTTGAATGAATCCAGCAGACTGAGAAGGAAAGAAAACACAGAGCTGGCTACAGAGGGACAACATTGGACAATTTGGACGACTTCATGATTTAGAGTCCCCGGCCTGCTGTTAATCTTCACCAATTTACACAGCAAGATCCAAACCAGTTGCAGAAATGCGCTTTGCGCTGGCTGACTGACAGTCATCCCGTGGAGCTTTGATATGGGTCTTGTGTTTTTTGCATTAAACATTCACAAAGCTCATCATGATATAACTGAAGGTCAAGGGTTTGATGTTAAAAAGGAAATAAATTGAGGCTTAAACAGAGGGAATTTGAAAGAAAGATACAATTTCAGAGAAGATAATGCTAAAAAAATGCCCTTTTGTGCCCTGTGATTTGAAGTTTGGCTTGTCTGTGTTGTACTAAGATCACAGCTGACACACACATTGCTTTAGACTGGCCTCCTGCTCCAGATTTCTGCAAGATGGCTAAAGATTTAGTTGCATTATCCCAGTAGTTTGTTATTCATATCTGAAAAGTTTCAGTCCAGCTGATGATAAATGCTGCAACTTGAGGATTTTGGAGTTTTCTTAGCTGACATCTAGCAGACGACATTGTCATTAGTGCCTATGCTACAAGGAAAAGACCATTAGCTGCTTGAAACTCCATCTGTGTGTGGTCACTCCAGTCCGTTAACTTCATGCTGGAAGTGTCCATTTGCCTTAAACATGGTAGATTTACAATAGCTGGGTGCTCATGGCACTAGGAACACCCAGGTTTCTGCTTTTTCAGGTTTTCATCCCCTCCTGTCGTCTTCTCACAGCTGAACTGGTGGGAAGATTTACCGTCACCATTTCAAACACAAATACATCTTTCAAACCAAACAACGCTGCCTGAACATCTGTTTTTGAGAACACAATAAACATTGTAATCACCACATTGTTGTGATCCCTTGGCCCCTTCAGGAAAACAGGAAATCACTCGGTTCCCTTGTTTTTCAATCATCATATCTCTCAAATATGTTTTCCATCACCGCTCTGTGTAGCTCGTTCTCTAATGTCTCCTTTTCTGCCTTCAGATGAGGTGAATGTTGTAAGTGAGAGCACAGAAATCGTGGATGTGAGCCCTTCCATCACGACAAACATCATCGGTCAGAAGACAGATGACTTGGGTGCAGATATGTGCGAGCGCTCCTGTGAGGAGCTCAGCACCATGTTCCAGGAGCTTAACGGCCTTCGTGTTGTCGTCAGTAACCTTATTGATGGCTTACAGAAAGTGGTAAGTAGTAGAAGCATCAGCGACATGCTATTAATGGACACTATCTTGACTTGTGTTTGTTTTAGATGAGCTTCTGCCTAATTTTCTTCACTTTAAAGGCCAGTTTCTGTGACGAATGTGAAAACAGTCTTTGTTTAAAGGAAGAATATCAACATCTTAGAGAAACTGAACATTTAAGGAAAACAAATGATACAATCCTAAGGCCACTGCCAGGGGCTAAGAGGTTTAAATTAGGTTACTAGGTAACCTACATCGCTTTGAAAGCAAATATTTAGTAGCCGCCGGACTGTTTATAGAGTGGCCCGTGATGGCTGAGCCCATTTAACTCCAGCTATCTGTGGCAGCGTGAGTCAGACAGCTTTTATGACATGTTACATGTGGATATAGGAAGTGTTCCCCTGGCAGCAGCAGGGTCCAGTCTAATGTCTGGCTGTGTTTAAACAGCCCATGTGTTTCCTCTGGGAGCCTCCCAGCAATAAGAGAGTCTGGGCATGAACCTTGGGAGGAAAAAAAAAAGAGCGGCTGGGATGAGAAGGGTCCCTGAGGCTCTTCCAGATCGAGTGGTGTCTCAGATTCTTGTGCTGCTCACTGCTGCCTCTCTTTTTCAAACAGGAGGACGGACGCACACACAAACTCAGAAATACACACTAGCTGTTGGCAGCAGTTTATCGGCTGACAGTTGCTAAGTGTCCCAGGGCCCAGCCAGAGATCCAGTGGTCTCCAATTGGGCTGAAGGTTACGATGTGCAAAAATGAGTAACACTTTGATGGGCTTTATTTCTAGAAACAAAAGAGACATTTCATTTTTGCATTTTGCAGTAATGAGACACAGTATTTAGACTAACGTTTTATGATTATTCTCATTAATAATATAGAACGGCTTTCTGTTTGGAGGCACTTTTTTCATGAAAGTTCATTTAAGTTTTCTTGGCCTCTCTTCTCTTATTTAGAAATCAGTTTTAGGACTACACATGCAAGGAGCAGTGGTTTGTTGAATGGATAACAGCCTCAATATTAGGAGTGGGAGAAAAAATCAATACAGCATAGTATCGTGATATTTTGTCTGGTGATATATCGTCTCATCCATCATGTATTGATTTTTTCAAATTAATTGCTAATATGAACGCAAGTCTATGATAATGGTAAAATAAAATCAATAGTTTGGACAGTTGTTTGTCCAGTGAGGATTGCAGAGGTGGTGGTCATATAGCAGGAGAAAGTTAGTACAACAAACATGGCAGCACCAGGGGAAGGACATAAGAAATGCAAGCAGGGCACGAATGAGATGGCCATGACACGTGAGGTTTGCAAGGAGTGCTAACATGAAAATAAAATACTGCGAAATAAGACAAACATGAGGGCAAGACTAATGCTAAATCAGATAAACAGCTAAAAACAATGGTAGAAATTGCAATATATCACAATATATGGTATCGCAATACTCTGTGTATTGCAAAATGTTTAAAATCGCAATAATATCGAATTGTGACCCAAGTATCATGATAATATAATATTGTGGAGCCACTAGTGATTCCCATCCCTACTTGATATTTGACCTTAAAATAAAATATAAATACTAGAGATGCACGGTTTGTGAAAATTTGGGCCAATACTGTTTTTTTTTTTTTTTATTGCTTCCTTTAGTGTCAGACTTCCACTTAACCAACATTTTCTCTGGTGTTTGATAGGGATTCACAGTATTATCGGCCTGATACTGGTATCAGCAGATTTTAAAACTTCTACTGATATTTACAACAAATATTCTGGCTGTGAACATCAACATATATCCACTGTAAAGTTTGGTCATATACACTGATAAGTTCTTGGAGTTTAAGGCTGGACCAACAGACCAATGTCAGTTGAGGTCTTTTTCTTTATTAATCCTCATTCCTCCTCATTCCTTACATTTTAACACTCTGAACCCTAAGCTGTTTTTTAAGTGTTTTGTCTCACCTGTCTCACTTATTGTTTTAAAAACAGTGTGTGCGCACAGTCAAGCTATAAACATCCTTTTTTTTCTGGACAACCCGGGCTGTAAGAATATGTGTGCTGCAGTAATGTCACTTGATTTTTTTTTTAATGGTACAGAAAGACAAAAGAAAAAAACTAAACAGAAATTAAAACTTGAAGATTTTTTTTGTGTGACTAAGACTAAGACTTTTTTGCACAAACTTGTTCTACCATCTCTTGAGGACCAGAAAGTGAAAAAATAATCATTCTGTAACAAAAAGTCTTCAAAATACTCACATATTTACCAAAAAGTCCTTGTATTTTTTAAGTATTGGCTCGATATGTAGCATTCCTCAAAGCAGTTCCTGTCTGCAGTGACACAGAGGGCCCCATCACATCCACTATGGATGAAAAAAACAAACTTAGTGTGCAAAGGCCATCATGTTGTGAGGCGCATGTATGAACAAGAAACTCAGAATGATTTCCTTGCCTGTGTTGAAATTTTCAAGACATTTTAAGTAGTGCATGTGTGAAAATGTCTTTAGTTCCAAGTTTAGATGGTCCTAAGAACACAGGAAAAGGTTTTTAATTTGCATGCATCTGGAGGGAATCATCAGCCAAGAGTTTAGATAGAATATAAGCCATTAAACGTGACACAAGATGAAGGTTCCCCACAGATGCCTTCAGTCAATAACTGTATTGATGTACTATTGCTCATCTCATCTGGTCAGAAGGAACCTCACATGTGCTCTTATAAAAGTTTCATCTTGTCAGCAGGTGTACTCCTTGACATGCTGAATGGAAAGCAGTGCACTCTCGTGAGTGAGGCCTAATCATTTCTGTCTGATCTCTTATGTGTCTGCAAATCTGTCTGTTGTTTGTGTGTTCAGACAGAGGAGAACACGGTCATGAAGGAGGCCCTTGGGAAGATGAAGAACTCTAAAGAGAAAAACATGTGCTGGCAGGACGGCCGTCTGTTTGATGATAAAGAAGACTGGGTTGTTGACAGCTGCACCAAGTGTACCTGCCAGGTAGTGCCAACTCATGTTGGAATCTGCACAGACTGACTGTTTTATATCATTGACCCTGACTTCTATCTTGTTTTCATTAATGGCAGGAATCTAAGATTGTGTGTCACCAAATCACCTGCCCCCCTGTGGCCTGTGCCAGTCCCTCCTTTATTGATGGCGAGTGCTGCCCCGTTTGTCTGCGTAAGTATTTAGAAGCCAGTGCTTCCAGCTTATAAACACAAATATATACACACACTGATTTATGAATGCATGCTGTTTTAACTCAACAGTTCAATATGTCGTGAAAGAACAGTGTTGCACATGTATTTAATTTTGATTCTGCAGGACTGCTGCAGCCAGTTTGTCTTTCAGAGCGAACCACATATTTATTTGTCAAAACATAAGACACTCAGAAAGGCTTCTGTGGCTTTGTTTAGATGAGGTAATGTGGTGAACAGGCTGCCATAAAGAGTAAAAACAGAGCAGTCTTCATCTTTTGCTTGTCCTTTTTTTTTTCTTTTTCAAAGTAACACTGCTAAAACTCAAATCTAAGTAAGTCTATTTCTGGTCAAAGTATCTAATTAATTCTAATTCAACTGGCAGGTTTAGATAATAATCTTAATTTTAAGATTAAAAAGCAGGAAAAATTAACCCCCATTTGCTGATTTTGTTTGTCAAGGGTCCAATTCACATGAGTGAGTTCTGGACAATCTTGAAGCACACTCTAGAGCAAAATGCTCCCTTTTTAGTCAGTCTTTGCAATTCCACAACATGCACTCATCTCCAGTATGTGCTCCACTCAAGATAAGCTCCACTGCTATATTCAACGGAGCCTGAGTCAAATTTTGATTCATCTGACCACAGAACAGTTTTCCATTTTGCCTCAGGCCATATTAGATTAGCTTTGGCCCAAAGAAGATGTTAGTGTTTCCAGTTCGTTTTCACATATGGCTTTTTCTTTACATCATACAGCTTTAACTTGCATTTTTGGCTGAAACAGTGAACAAGTTGACAGACAATGAATTCTGGAAGTATCCCTGAGCCCATGCAGTGATTTCCAGTACAGAATCCTGGATATTTTAATGCAGTGCTGCCTGATGGTCCAAAGATCATGAGCAAACAATATTGAACTTCGGCCTTGTCCCTTGTGCACAGAGATTTGACCAAATTCTCTGAATCTTTTAATGATAATATGTCCTGAAGTTGGTGGGATAATCAAAGTCATCACAATATTCTGTTGAGGGACATTTTCCACGATTTTTAGATGCAGTTTTTCACTGATTGGTAAACTTCTGCCCATCTTCACTTCTGAGATGCTCTGGTTTTCCAAAATGCTCATTTTATACCCAGTCATGTTGTTGTACTGTTGCCAATTAACCTAAATAGTTGTAAAATGCTCCTCCAGCTGTTTTTCATTAGTGCCACTTACTTTTCAAGCCTTTTATTGCCGTTATTGTTTTAATTGTCTTGCTTACATCAATTTCAAAATGAGCTAACATTTTTCATGAAATGGTTAAATGTCTCAGTTTGAACATCTGATATGTTGTTTATGTTCTATGTGAATAAAATATGAATTTATGAGATGTTGCAAATCATTTCATTCTATTTGTAATCAACACAATGCCCCAACTTCTTGTATTTGGGGTTGCATGTCTTGGAATTAGTTTTTTGTCTGGGCTTGTCAGAAAAATGTGGCTCAAATTAAGTGCAATGAGATATTGTTTGACCAGAAATTAGGTAAATACATTTGCTCGGACTTGACATTTTGCAGTGTAAGTGGGGGAAAGTTTATTCTTTACAAAATAAAAGAAAAAATGTGATTTTATGTCTTCCAGCTAAAGACAGCAATGATGGCTGGTCCCCCTGGTCAGAATGGACAGAGTGCACAGTCACCTGCGGGATAGGAACTCAACAAAGGGGTCGTTCTTGTGATGCAACCAGCAACCCCTGTCCAGGACCTTCAATACAGACGCGCAAGTGCAGCCTGGGAAAATGTGACAGCCGGGGTGAGGATAGTTAATCTTCCATCAGTCAGTTTTCATTTATGACTTCCAGTAGCAGCCTCTGTGTTGTTAAGGCATTATCTCAATCAAAGTATGTATCTGCCATTTCTGCAAATGTGCAGTCATTTTAAACTCAAAACAGCAGGGGAGAGGAAGATACATGATGCATCTGTGGAAAAACTCCGCAATGAGATGGAAACCTTCAAAAGTGCAAAAAACAGAATAAACGCCTTCATAAATCTGTTAGAGATGGATCCATCTGAGGGAGGCTGGATGCCAACACGGAGCTGGATTGCGCGGTTGGGTTCCAGGGTGTACCCAGTCCAAGTCAGTTTCCAATAAATCCCTGCGGCCTGGAGGGAGTTTCTCAGTGCGGTGACTCAACAGCCAGCCATGCAGAAATATAAAACAAATTAATGAATTTGATCATTAGATGGGGAGGGTGTCGGGAGATTTTTCAAGATTTATGTGGGTTGTCGAGACAAATGAATTGGGTGTTTGATAAATTGTGGGATTAACATTTGTTATTGCTTTCAGCTAACATTTTAATGCATCTGTTGAGTAACTGAATCAGGAGAACAGTTTACCCATAATGACATAAATTCTGGCTTGGACATCTTTGAAAGTAAGTCATGGCGTCAGCATAACATGATGTTTACCTTGGGAGAGTTTGGACACCCTTGTTCAATTTACATGTCTGTGAATGAGTGGAAATCTAAAGCAGTAGTTCTCAACCTCAGGACCCACCACAACCTCCTTAATGAGAAATGCCACCCAAATTTCTGAAAATGATCAACCACTCAAATATATAGAGAATGAAAAATGTTGCAGTTTGGGACTTTGGCCTGGAATACAATAAAATATAAATCTTAGCGGATTCTGATAATATGAGACACAAGATGACACATAATGACAGATTTAACCATTTTGTTCTTTCAGGGTGGTTTGCAGTGAGATTGTATTTTTTTCTTCCTAAATTTTAAACATTTTCCCCTCCTGATTTCTTATTCTTTTGCATATTTATCACACTTAAATGTTTCAGATCATCAAAAAATCTTCCTATCAGAAAAAAATAACCCAAGTTAATATAAAATGAAGTTTTTGAAATAATGATTTCATTTAATAAGTGGAAAAACATCCAAATCTACCTGGACCTATGTGGAAAAGGTCATTGCCCCCTAAACCTAATAACTGGTTGTGCCACCCTTGACGGCAACAACTGCAAGCATTTGTGATAACTGGCAATAAGTCTTTCACATCCATGGAGGCCATGAATTTTGCCCATCCTTTTCCTTGCAGAATTATTTTAATTCAGCTACACTTGAGTTTTTGGAGCCTACTGAAGGTCACACCACAGCATCTCAATCTGATTCTTGTCTGACTTTGACTAGGCCACTCCAAAACCATTATTTTGTGTTTTTAAGCCATTCAGAGGTGGACTTGATGTTGTGTTTTGTATCATTGTCCTGCTGCATAAACCAGGTGTGCTTAAGCTTGAAGTCAGGAACTGATGGCCTTCAGGATGTTTTTTTTTTTTTTGTTTGTTTGTTTGTTTTTTTGTTTGTTTGTTTTTTGTAGAGAGCAGAATTCAACAGCAAAGCAGCCACAGTCTATCATGCTGCCACCACCATGTTTGACTGTTGATGTGATATTCTTTTTATAAAATGCTGTTAGTTTTACGCCAGATGTAACAGGATGCACACCTCCCAAAAAGTTCAACTTTTGTCTCCTCAGTCCACAGAATATTTTCCCACAAGTCTTGATGATCATCAAGATTTTTTTTTTTGACAAATGTGAGATGAGCCTGTGTATTTTTTTTTTGGTCAGCAGTGGTTTTGGCTTTGGAACTCTCCCATGGATGACGTGTTTGCCTAGTCCCCTTTTTATTCTTGATTCATAAACACTGACATTAATTGAGTCAAGTGAGGCCTGCAGGTCTTGAGATGTTGTTCTGGGTTCTTTTGTGATCTCCTGGATGAGTCTTTCATGCGCTCTTGGAGTAATTCTTGTATGCAGGCAACTCCTGGGAAGGGCCACTACTAGTTCTCTCCATTTGTGAATAATGGCTCTCACCATCGTCCACTGAAGACCCAAACCCTTAGAAATGCCCTTGTAACCCTTTTCAGACTGATAAATGTGTATGACTTTGTTTCTCATCTGGTCTTGATTTTCTTTAGATGGCGCCAAGTGTTGCTTTAAAATCTTTTTATGCAGAAAAAAAAGAAATCAAGACGGGGGCAAATACTTTTAATGTCACTGTATATGTGGGTCTATGTCTGCTTGAGGCTTCCGTTCTTCATAGACTTCTAGAGATATTTTTATTCAGGAACATGTTCATAGCACCAGAACCCCTTTTTGGGTCCTGATTCACCAGTTGATAAACACTGCTCTAGAGCCTTGGTTCTCAACTGGCGGGTCAGGACCCAAAAGTTGGTCACAAAATCATTTTCAGTGGGTAAGATGTGTGCCTAGAAAAAAGTCTTGATGTGCTTTGTATTTTGAAGGACATCACTATCTCGTTCTTTTGTTACATCTTGTGGGTAGTCGGTCTTGACTAGGCCAGTTGAAAACCATTTCTCTAGAGGAAAATATATGATGATGGCAATCTATGTTTTGTCTGATGTGTTTGATATTTAATTCTCAGTTCGTCAAGATGGAGGCTGGAGTTTATGGTCGCCGTGGTCATCCTGCTCTGTCACCTGTGGAGAAGGACAGATCACCAGGATACGACACTGCAACGCTCCCGTGCCACAGCTGGGAGGAAAAGACTGTGAAGGAAGTGGGAGAGAGACTCAACGCTGCACTGCCAAGCCATGTCCTGGTGGGTTTTTCAGTAAAAACTCAAAAGAAGCATCTCCATTTCAGCATCTGTCAAACTCCCAGACATCCTTAATGTCTCATGGCTCCCCTGAGGCTACATTCCCCATGTGTTCTGGACCTGCCTCCTGTCTGTCTTTCAGGAAATGTTGACTCAAATCAGCTCAATATGTTTCATCTTGCAGTATTAAGTTCCAGGCTTTTGAACTTCTGGCTTCATTCAGACAACACAATAGAATTATATAGAAAAAGAGAAATGAAATCAGTGGGGGAACAATTACATGATGATTGAACTAATTTTCTTATTTCTCTGCTCTATCTTTTAGTCGATGGTGGTTGGGGTCCTTGGTCTCCATGGGCAGCCTGTTCAGCAACATGTGGAGGTGGAATCAAAAGTCGGACGCGTGAGTGCAACAGTCCTAAACCTCAATATGGCGGTAATAAGTGCATTGGGGAGGCCAATGATGATGACAGCTGTAACGCACAAGACTGTCCTATTGGTGAGAACCAGTCACTTAACTTTGTCTCATTAATCATGCAAGCTGCTGATTTCTTTCAGCCTAATAAATGTCACCAGCTGGGTTTCAAGAACATAAATACTCCCCTGGCTGGTGAATTTTTCCGACTTTGGTTATTCAGTGTCTTCAAAATTGTTTACTAAACCCCTTTACTGACTCATGGTATAAATTTCTTCCTATTTTAACCTTGCTTTTTTGCCTTGTTTTTTTCTGACGGGTTGTTTTCTATCCTGCCTAATCTAAGGGGTACCCTGTACTGTTGTTACTTTGTCTCGTTTGGTCCTGTCTTGTGCAGTTGATTATGTGTGTAGAAGGTGGTCAGTTCGCTCCCTGTAAACCAAATCTGCCTGCTGATGTAAATACCTTGTAGGATTGGGAAGTATCAGAATTTTGTTAACAAACCTTCCCTAAATTTTACTGAGGTATATGGCATTCATGCCAGGGGTTTAAAAACTACATTATACAAGCATTAGCTTGCTTTCACATGCAAGCACAGCTAGCAGAGCATCCACCTCAGCAGGAGTTTCATTCAGTACTTTAATAAAATGCTTCCAGTCTTTAAAAAACAACGTTGATTCTATGAGCGCTGGAAGAGATTTATAGTTGAAGCACTGTTTTCACACTTTGCAGTTAGGCGTGGGTTGGATCAGGTCAGAGGATTGTCTTTGCTCTGCAGGACAGGTCCCATGCACTCTTTCCCTATTGTTAAGAGAAAATATGAAAATGATCATTCATTATCTAAAAATATGAAGTAATGTTCTGTGTGCTTCTAAACAGATAAAGATGGGCCTTTAACTTTATTTACTTTCACATTGCACGACATGACCAGCCCTGTCCTGCTGAAAGTTCATTTTATGGGAAGCTTTTAAAAAGTTCCAGATAAAAATGGGTGGTAATACCATATCCTGGGGCATTAAAAATTGCCAGGGTGTTGCTTTAATTACTGTGATGAAAACGGTGTTTCATAATGATGGCACTTTTATAATAAATGCCGTGAGAGTATTAACCATTTCCACCTGCAGCACCACTGCCTGTGTGTGAAGATGCTTTAAAAGTGATGACAGAACTCCCGTTAATGATGTCAGGCTATTTTGGCAAACTACGAACGTGCGCATATATAACGGCACATACAGTATATCCTGCCATGGCATGGCACGGACCTGATTTTGACAGTCAGTGTATCACTAGCTTATTATGCTTGTTGGGTTTTTAGTTGTAGGGCTTTCTTGCTGTTTATTCTGTGTTCCTTTTGCTTGTATTTCATGTTGTGTTCTCAATGTTTTAAAGGTGGTATAAAGTTGTTACTTTAATAAAATGTCAACATATTATGTAAGCAAGAAGTAGGATACCTATATCTAGACTTGTTGGTCCACTTTTGTGACCAACCAGTCCAGTTTTAGTAAAGGGCTTAGTAGAGCTTTGCTGGAGGATCTTAGGCACCAGTCAGGCTCACTGAGGGACAGCAGATAAATGTGAAGTAAAGTTTCAGATCTTTGGCTAAAAAAAAAAAAAAAAAAAAAGATAAAGGTACGAGTGTTTTTACTCACTCACTATCTGATATGTAATAATTCAGCAATGTTTACATTCATTTTTCCCATCAAATATCTTGCAGATGGCTGCCTGTCCAACCCCTGCTTTGGTGGAGTGGATTGCATCAGCGCTCCTGATGGATCTTGGGAGTGTGGCCCCTGCCCTGCTGGATTCCGTGGAAATGGCACCCACTGTGAAGACATTAATGAGGTAAGAGAAACTACTTATTTTGGACATTTAAACACTATTCAAGGCTACATTCAAGTAGTTATTCCTTTGTATTTTACCTGTGCTCTTCCTTTCCCTCCTCTAGTGTGACATGGTGTCAGACGTTTGCTACAAAGTGGGAGGGACTCACCGCTGCGTTAACACCAATCCTGGTTTCCACTGCTTGCCATGTCCCAAACGCTACAAGGGAACCCAGCCTTTCGGTATGGGTGTGGAGGCAGCAAAGAAGAACAAACAGGTGAGTAAGAAGTGTTCTTGTTTATTAACGCTTACAGACTAGTGGATGTCGTTCAAGCAAGGCAAACTTTTAGAGAAAGGAAATAATCCTCCATGTCCTCCGAGCTCCAGGCAGGTTTTCAAAGCAGTTGTCTGGATTTTTGTAGGATAGATCCAAATGTCTGAATGATGGAAGGAGCAGTTCAGGTGATTTATAGGCCTCATTCTTGCATTGAGAGTGATAACACAGTATTGGAGGGGAGGCCTTGGGCCTCCATTTATGAATTTTACTCACCTTGACCCAAAAACAGCAGGAAAGGGGAAAGGGAGGGGATGTGGGTGACTTCCTAACATCAAACACGTGTTTCACATGTCTGGTTATTTCATTCTAAGTTCAGAAGCCTCACTTTTACTGTGCATGTTGAATGGATCAGTGCCTTTATTCCAGCAATATGATGTCAGACTTTTGTCTTTCAGAAACTCAGTATTTCCACATTCCTTTGCTTTGATAACAGATTTTATATCAGCTTATACAACATGTCATAAATGTCAAATTAATAAGCTGAGTGAGACATACTTTCTCCTTCCTTTTCATCACTGATTTCAAAATGTCTCTGGAAAACTAAAGTGTCTACAAGATGAATTAGTATAACATTCTGTGTTACTGCAGCTGCTTGTCTTTGATATGATGCCATAATTGCACTAATTGATTTGGGGAAAAGGGAATTATCTCATCTGGCATTTAGGGGTCTCCATTTGGCATTTCTGATCAAAGGAACTCCCTTGCTGTCTTTCTTTTCTCTATGAGCTCATGGAGTGGTATCCAAACTACACTCATGTTCATCATTTGCTAATGAGTGGCAGCTGTGAATACCTCGTGCTGAATAAAGAGCTAACAGTGGGTTGCATTCGGATGTATGTAGCATTCAGAGGGTTTTCATAAAATAAACTATACCCAGAAGTGCCTGCACTTTTGCTTTGTCCAAAATCTCGACCTTTGATTTGGAGGAGGCCTCAGTTTTCAGCGGCTTTCAAAAGAAATATAAGGTATGACCTGAACATGTACCAAAACTACCAACAAAATGGAAAGTATATGAGCTGTATTTATACCCGCCAGATCAGACTTGTTTGCAGAGATTTTTCTCAGAAAAGTCTAGTCTTTTATTGAAACCAAAACCAAACAACTAAACAATCTGGTAAGGAAGTGGACAAAAATCCAGGAAACCAAGAAACCAGAGTTAAAAGCCATGTTTAAACAACAGCGGGGTTTTTTATGAAACCAAGGGAGAGTATGGCCAGGGTTGGTACGGTGTGTTCAAGGATATCCTCAGGTCTCAGAATCAGGTGTCAGATCTAAGATAAAAAAGAATCAAGTCTCAGAAGAGAGGGCATCAGGAAAAAAGGCATCAGGTGTTAGGTTAAAGGCTATGACACCTACTTTTGCTGACACCTTATTTCCTGACAACTTTTTTCTTGATTCCTTTTTTTGCTGACACCTTTTCCTACTGAGGCCTGAAGACTTTTTCTCCTGAAACCTTTTTTTTCCTGAGACCTGACACCTTTTTCCTTGCATCTGTTTCTTAACCCCTTTTTGCTGACACCTATTCTCCAGACACCTGAATGAAATTTAGCTTTATGAGTTTTGAAAATCATTGCATTCTGTCTTGATTTACATTTTACACAGCACCCCAACTTTTTTTGAACTGGGGTTGTATAGCCCGGCTTTGTCTTCTCATCAGTTAGTGCATCCTGCACAAGTGTCTTTTATCATTTTTTTTTTTTAAGTAAAATTGGCTAGAACATCTAGGTGGCAACCTAGACTGTCAATTTCTCTGATTTTCTAGGTGGGTCCATGAGTGACGTCTTGTGAAAGCTATGAATTAGGGGAACAACTAGTGACAAGGGCAGGGACTGAAATTGCTGGAGCGGTAGTTCCTTCAAAGTAAAACCGAAAAAGTCAACTTAAAATATGAACCAGATTGCAATAACCTCTTTTGGCAAGTGCATGGAGGGCCGTCTTTATACAGATGAGTTATATTGATTATTGGATTTCATTGATGTCAGATCTTTTGATATTATTCCAATGCCTTCTTCTTTTCTATAGGTCTGTGAACCAGAGAACCCATGCAAGGACAGGACCCACAGCTGTCACAAATATGCTGAATGTATCTACCTCAGCCACTTCAGTGATCCCATGTACAAGTGTGAGTGTCGGACTGGATATGCTGGAGATGGATTCATTTGTGGAGAAGACTCAGACTTGGATGGCTGGCCCAATCAGAACCTTGTGTGTGGCGCCAATGCTACCTATCACTGCAAGAAGGTATTTCACTGAACCTCATCAAAATCTTGGTGTCAGAAAGCACTTTCTGTATTGATAATAAACTTCTACAAACTCTCTTGCAGGATAACTGCCCAAATCTTCCCAACTCCGGACAAGAAGACTTTGACAAAGATGGTCAAGGAGATGCTTGTGACAAGGATGATGACAGTGATGGAATTTTGGATGAGAGGGTAGACGAGTTTGGACCTCAACATATTTTTCTACAACCAGGTCTATGAGACTTTATCTAACAACAATGTGCCTTTTGCTACAGGACAACTGCCCGCTCCTTTTCAATCCTCGCCAGTTTGATTTTGACAAGGACGAAGTCGGAGACCGCTGTGATAACTGTCCTTATGAACACAACCCTGCTCAGATAGATACCGACCACAACGGAGAAGGAGACGCCTGTGCAATAGATATTGATGGAGACGGTAAAACCATATTCAGTTAATCACTTAGTCAATCTATAGCAACTCACACTTATTTACAAAATGTCAGCATTGATCCACCATGAGCACAGTACTGTGCAACATTTTGTAACATTACAGAAGCAAGAAAAAACTTCCTTTGAAATGGCAGAAACCTCAAGCAGAGCCAGGCTCATGTTGAACAGCCACCTACTATGACTGTGATTGGATTTGGGAAGGGAATAGGTCCAATTTAGGATTATATTTGTACCACTAAATTCATCATAAAATATCACTGGTCTGCTTTATTTCTTTAGATATTCTGAATGAGAGTGACAACTGCCCCTATGTGTACAACACTGACCAGAAGGACACTGATATGGATGGAGTTGGTGACCAGTGTGACAACTGTCCAATGCTTCACAACCCTGACCAGGTACTAAACCTCCCTACATAAAACCTCTATAAATGTGTGTCATTCATATAAATGGATTTACTTAAGCAGCAATGAGATAAAGCTATTTAGTCTCAAATAAATCACCTTAACCCTCTGTTATTTTAGCCCAAATGCTGAATTTTGAAATCCAATCTTTACAAATTTTTGAACCTCTTTTGAAAACACACCTTCACTTATGTGGATGAATTGCTTTGGTGATCAAAATAAGTTTATCAAAGTCTTAGCTTCACAACAGTAGTGTAATATATGAATGAAATAAAAAGTGCAGAAAATATGTCTAAAATGAAATTCTGTCATATTGTTTTTTGAGCATAAATTTGACTCTTTGGCCCTCTCAACATTGGCCCTAATGATCCATGCCTTTCTGCGTGACATGATTGTCTTTGTTGTATTGATATCCTGCCGACAAGGCCAGCTCTCTCTATTTGAAATTGTTTTGTACTGTCCAATCAGGTTTCATCTGACTTTGTCGGACAACATGCAGGGACATGTTAAAAGGAAAATTGGAAAGAGTTGGCCTATAGTCCCAAATCTGATCTAGTATAATCTGAAAATGGTCAAGCCTATCTTAATCTCTGTTATCCCTACACCCTATATCATAGAAGTCATCATTAAACAACAACTGCATTCTAACTGCTGGTCATACTTGTCGCAAATGTGCATACAATGCCCAGTGGACAGCAGAGGAAATATTGGATCCATTATCTTGATTTCTTCTCTTAATAACTAATAAATTTTCTAGTGTCTTCCATCAGTTGGACAGTTTATATCACCAACAAACAATAGTCAATAGGTCCAGAGACTTCATGACATACTTTTGTAGTTTCAAGATAAAAAAGACAGACAGTGTCCTTTCTGACAGAGCATACTATTTTTTTGTTTCCAACAGAGTGACGCTGACAACGACCGGGTTGGTGATCAGTGTGACAACAACCAGGACATTGATGAAGACGGCCATCAGAACAATCTGGACAACTGTCCCTATGTTGCCAACGCCAACCAGGCTGACCACGACCAGGACGGCAAAGGAGACGCATGTGACTATGACGATGATAATGATGGTGTACCTGACGACAAGGACAACTGCAGGCTGACACCAAACGCAGACCAGCTGGACTCTGATGGTGAGAATTAAAATAATTTTAACACAGTTCCTGACATGTAGTTTTAAAGATTTAAATATCCTGTTTTTAAGAGTTTTGAAATACTTTCCTGTCAGTGTGGACATAAATTTATGATTAAGGGTGCATGCACTAGTAGTGCAGAAAAACATTACACCATAACATATTTATCACCATTTTGTTACCATTTGTTACACCTTTTGTTATTATCTGCATGCACGGTTTACAAAGTAAACCTGCAAACATCTAGGTAAGTATAATTTGGCTTGATGGGCTACAGTGTTTAATGCTACTGCCTCAAATCAAGATGTTGGATAGGGTATTTCTGTGTGGAGTTTGTATGTTCTTCTGTGATTCCATGAGTTCTCTATCACAGCTTCCACTCTTCCACAAAATTTTGAGTGTGTCTGTTGGAATTTGTGCCCATTCATTCTATAGAGCATTTATGGGGTCAGGTACTGATGTTGGACAAGAAGGCCTGGCTCACAATCTCTATTCTCGTTCATCCAAAGGTTTTTGATAGTGTTGAGGTCAGGACTCTGTGTGGGACAATCAGGTTCTTTCATACCATCTGATCAAACTATGTCTTTATAGTCCTTCCTTTGTGGAATAGAAAAGGGCCTTCCCCAAACTGGTGCCACAAAGTTGGAAGCATAGCATTGTCCAAAATGTTTTGTTATGCTAAAGCATTAAGATTGGCCTTCAGTGGAGATAAGGGACCTAGCCCAAACCCTGAAAAACAGCCCCATACCATTATCCCTCCTCCATCAAACTTCACTGTTGGCACAGTGCAGTCAGGCAGGTAACGTTCTCCCCGCATCCCTTCAATTAAAGTGAGAGCTGTTTGCTGAGTGATGTTACAGAGATATAGAATATCAAATGGGACAGTGATTCTGGTAACTTCTTCTAAGGTCTGATGTTTTTTTCAGCACAGATCTAATGCAGGGAAGGAACAAAATATACGATAGTGGTTTGTTTTGTCGGTCTGGCATTGCCTCCAGCAGTTTGTGTGTGTAGATAGATGTCCTTTCTGCCGAGGAGTAACGAAGAATCCAACTCAATTCTTCCAACAATATTCTCTCCAAACCAAAGAATTAATTGTTTTCCACTGTGTTTTGCAGGCTGTGTGCCATTCATCTTCAGCAAGGACATTATTACTTTCCTCATCCAATTTCTCCCTAAAATACAATGCCTCTCCTGATTTCATGTCTAAAATAATAGCTTTATAATTTAGAGATCATTTTAACTGTAATTTAAATTGAATTACATTTTGTTCAGAATTGTTGGCAGATTCATAAAGCTTCATTATTCCATCATCAAGATTTGCAAGGTCAACTTTTTTCACAATATTTTTGAACTATTTTTGCAATTGAAGAAATCTATAAAATCTTGCTGTTCAAGATTGCTTTCGTCTTTTAGCTCCTAAAGATACAAAAGAAGTATTCACCAACTTGGATGTATTACCCTTTTATTGATTTTATAAATCAGTCATGGTCAACATAATTTGGCTTGTTTCTTTTTTTTCTTTCTTTTTTTTTTTTACAAAAAAAAACTCTTTACTGTCAAAGTAAAAACAGATTTCTACAAAGTAATGTGAATTAAACAAAAATATGTACGGTAAAATGAGGGATTCCATAAATATTCCCCCACTTTAAAGTGAGAGTCCTAATTAAACAGAGGCCCAGCCAGTTGGTGCTAGTAGTCTCACAATTGGTGAAATGGGTATCATCTGAGTGCAGTGAGTGTGTCTCAAGTGACTGTAGTATAAAGACACCTGTATCTGGAAGGTCTGGTCACTGGTTTATCAGTATTCCTGGCTACCATTACACCATGAGAACAAAATAACACTCCAAGCAACTCAGAGAAAATGTTATATAAAAGTATAAGTTAGGGGCTAGATACAAAACCATTTTCAAGGCACTGAACATCCCCCAGAGTTCAGTTAAACCCATCATCAAGTAATGGAAGAAATTTGGTACAGGTGTAAATCTGCCTAGATCCAGCCATCCTCACAAACTGAGTGACTGTGCAAAAAGGAGACCACCAGGACAACTATGACTACTCTGAAGGAGTTACAAGCTTAAGCATCTTAGATGGGAGAGACTCTGCAAACAACAACAGTTGCCTTTGTTCTTCAGAGATCAAAGTTTTATGGAACAGTGTCAAAAAAGAAAGCCACCGTGGAAGAAAACTCATATGAAACCTCGACTAGAGTTCACCAAAAGGCATGTGGGAGACTCCATGGGCAAGTGGGAGAAAGTTCTTTGGTCTGATAAGACCAAAATGGTGCTTTTTGGCCATCAGACATGACGCTATGTTTGGAGGACACCAAACACTGCACATCACCACAAACATGCCATTCTCCCTGTGGAGCATGGTGGTGGCAGCATCATGCTGTGGGGATACTTCTCTTCAGCCAGCCCTGGAAGGCTTGTGGAGGTAGAGAGTAAAATGAATGCAGCAAAATATAGGAAAATCCTGGAGGACAGTCCTATCCAGTCTGCACATAAACTACGGCTTTGAAGAAGATTTATTTTTCGGCAAGACAATGAACCAAAGCATACAGTGAAACCCAACACAGAAATGGTTTGAAGGCAACAAGATGAATGGTCTGGAGTGGCCGAGTCAAAGCCCAGACCTCAATCCAATAGAGAATTTTTGGCTGGTCTTGAAAAGGGCTGTTCACACCCCATCCCTGTGCAACCTGACAGAGCTTGAGCATTTGGCCCGTGTGGATTTGACTTAAAACATTTTCTTTACAGTAAAAACAGAGATGTTAACCATGTGTTTTCCATTCAGCTAAAAAATATCAAGATATTATTTTTGTTCATATCACTCAGCCCTATTCCATGCACTGAGACTTTCTACTCTTTACTCAGGGCTGTCTACTGTTGCTCCAGTGTTCCTCCTCCCAGTTGTTTTCACAGCTAGCAATTAGCTTAACTACAGCAGGTGTGAATCGTGATGGCTATGGAAAGAGTCAATGACCAGGTTGGCAGAGGTGATGTCATGCTTCATGACTTCAGTGAACTGACCAGGAGGGCACACACCAGGCTATGAAGTTTTATTTATTTCAGGCTTTGCTCATGATTACTCCACGCTGCCCAATTTAAGCAGGGTTACCTGAAGTTTGTACAGCTGTCTATAACTGAAAACAGACCGTGAAGGAGGAAGGGCCCGGACACCGAATCTTTCTTCACAGCTCGTCAGGAAGTGTTTATTTGATAGAATCATTTGAGCCCCCTGTGAAATAACAAAGTTGATGACAGAAAGCAGCTAGCTGCTCCCATGCAGAGGCCTTCATTAGCCACTGGCGCCCCTTTCTACTGAGAGCTCCTGGCCTGTAGTCTGGATCCAATAGACGTCAGGCTTCAGATAGTTACAAGAAACAGTGGAAGATGTCACAGCATGTAGAGGTGGCTGATTTTCCTCAGTAGTCTTGGCAGAGGAATTTCAGCAATTGCCCTTGGAGGACTTGTTATTTTCTTCATTCAGCTTTAATATTAACTTGGAGGAGCTACGTAAACCCCAACAGTATTATGTCGGAGTATTATGACACTCACATTAGCTACCATAGAGTTTTTCCGATCAGAGATAAAACAGAAAAAAGTGCAAAGAAAATATGTTTAATTCTATTACAGTAGAGTTTTTGCAGTGAAATAGCTACATTTATTTTAAAAAAACAACTTCACCTGTGCTGTGTGTTTTTAGTTGAGTACTTATAACTCAGTTATATCAACAGACTCAAAGTCAGAGAAATCCTTAATTTTTATAGTTAACAGGGAATTACTCCCATGATTTCCTGCTACTTTTAATGTCATCTTTGGTTACTGTTTTGATTGAGAGCACCATGATGAAAGCGTTGTGCATTTAAGTCATACCCTATTGTCTGATGTCTTTTTAAGGTGATGGAAGAGGGGATGCCTGCAAAGATGACTTTGACAACGATAATATCCCAGATATTCTCGACGTTTGTCCGGAAAACAGTGCCATCAGTGTCACAGACTTCAGGAAGTTCCAGATGGTCCATTTGGACCCTAAGGGAACCACTCAAATTGATCCAAACTGGGTGGTCAGACACCAGGGTAAAGAGCTGGTTCAGACTGCCAACTCTGACCCAGGCATTGCTGTTGGTGAGTAAAACACAAATATTTACTTTCCAACTACCATTTGCTGCTCTTGAAAACCTCATTTATCCGCACAAAGCCACAGCATCACATTTATCCCTCTTTCTTGACAGGTTTTGATGAGTTCAATGCAGTGGATTTCAGTGGGACGATGTATGTGAACACAGACAGAGATGATGACTATGCAGGCTTTGTGTTCGGCTACCAGTCGAGTGGGCGCTTTTATGTGGTGATGTGGAAGCAGATCACACAGACTTACTGGGAGGACAAACCCTCTAAGGCCTTCGGCATCTCTGGGGTTTCACTTAAAGTCGTTAACTCAACCACTGGCACCGGAGAAAACCTCAGGAATGCTTTGTGGCACACAGGCAACACTCCAGGACAGGTGGGCTTGGGTTCACAGTGCTTTATGTTCTCTTTTAAAGAATGAAGCAGAAGTGAGTGTTGTTATCCTTTTTCAAATAAAGGTACGGACTCTGTGGCACGACCCTAAGAATATTGGATGGAAGGATTACACAGCCTACAGGTGGCATCTCATCCACAGACCAAAGACTGGTTTTATAAGGTAAGTGATGAAGTTGAACAGAAAATCCAAGGGTTTCTTTGTTCTCAGTTGGACTGCAGGACAAAAGAGTCTGTTGACTGCAGTTTTTTCCACATGTCCTTTTAACGGACTACTTCAGACCCCCTGATTGTAAAGAAAAAACAAAAAGCTGTCTGCAAATAGATACTCAGGGTTTTCAAATCTGTCCTAAGATAGGCAAACAGTGGACACATTTCATTATGAGCATGTGTCCACAGCAGTGCCTTAAAGTGTAAGTGCTCACAGTCTCAGTTTAAAGAGAGCTCTCAACCAGAAAATAGCTCCACCCATGTCCACTGTTTATTTCTTGTTTTGAATTATGGACTCTGTTCAATAAAAACAGATCCTCATCGTGTGTTTTTACTTAAAAGAAAACTGAGGTTTCACTTTCATTTATAAATTTGTCATAATGAGGGAGAAATGCACTGAAAAAGTCACTTCCGTGTTTGTGCTGGAAGCGGTCCCAGGATGCACATGTGCACTGGAATTGACGCTAGAGGGCGACTGTTTCCAGAGCAAACAAGGAAGTGCCTTTTGAATGGTCTAGTCTATTTACTAGAAAAATGCTATACAAGCTATTGGCCAGTTGTCATTTACCCAAAATGGTATTCCAAAAAAAAAAAAAAAAAAAACATCTGAAAGTTAGTATGAGACAGCCTTTTCAACATGGCAGCCTCCAGAAGTTGGCTTCAGAAGACTGCCTCATTAACCAAATGGGTTACGACACTCTGACTTAGTCCAATGCTTTCTACAGTCTTTGATTTTACTCCTTTGTCTCATCAGTAAAAAAAAAATTTAAAGATAGTCAACTTTATTTTGAATACATTCATTTACTCAGGAAAACGTCACTGAGATTAAGAATCTTATTTACAAGAGTGTCCTGCCCAAGACAGGCAGCAGTCAGTACATTTGACAGAACACAGACAAAACACAGAGCAGTTACAATCACAGAAAAATGAATCTTGAGTCACAGAGTAGAAAGACATAATTCAAATGATTTACAACCTAAACATATTCTTCTAAAGCCTTCAAAATATTTAAAGAGACCAGCTCCCCTACACATAAGGTGTCCTGTAGCAGATTCCAGGCTGCAGAAGTAGAATATGCGATGCTCCTTTTACCCATTTGAAGATGGACTTTTGGAACAGATAGCAAAAGTGAATTTTGTGACTCAGTTACAGAGCAGCAGCGGAAGCTTCCAGCACTTTTCACATAAATAAAATCACACAAGTATGAGGCAAGCAGATTTAGTAGAGCCTTGCAGAGAAGTATATGAAAATGATTTCGCCTACGCTACGAGTGGTCAATGAAGGCCACCCAACTTCATCATACAGGATACAATAATGAGTTAAGAACACCAGATTCATTACAAAGCTCAGCACAACACTTATTTCTAAAATAAAACCCCAGTTGCAGATTTTATTTCTTTACAAGTTGCTTAATAAAACTCTTAAAAGTCAGTGGCTCATCAGTCAAAAATCCAAGATATTTATAAGAAGACCAACCCAATCACATCACCTGAGATGCAGTAATAGAAGGAATGTTAAGCAACCTACTCTTCAAGTTGGTTTTGTCATGATTCAGAACCAATTCTAATCCCCAAAGTGTCATGTGCAATATCAAAGGCTTCTTGTAAGTGACAGAGATCCGTATGCAATAAATGACAGTATCATCTTCATATAAATGAGAATTTGCATTGTTGGCAATATGATCTAAATGATTATATAACTCATAGTAACTTGAATGCTTGAAGAAGGCTCTCTGTGGTGAAATGCCTAATCTCATATGCACATTTGCTCCAAATAATCTACCTACTATACTAATAAATGATTTATTAAATGATCTATTTACTGCACCCAAATGCTGCAAGTAATTAAACAATTCGCCTTAACTCAAATAAAGTAAGAAGGCTTTCTGTGGTAAAATACCTCACCTCAAACGCACATCACACTGACCAACTGTTCATACTTTTTTTTGTTTTGTTTTTTTACATTGAGAGCAAAGCTAGTCAAATTCCTTGTTGCGTAAGCATACTTGACCATTGAAAAATTCCGATAATGAACAAATGTTTTGAGTTTGCTACCCATCACGTCAACTCAGGTCAAACTTCTGTAAACCGTACTTCATAAACCTAATATTATATTCTCATAACCATTAAATTTAAAGTTTGTTTCTTATTTTTCAGGGTTGTGGTCTATGAAGGGAAACAGATCATGGCCGACTCGGGACCAATTTACGACAAGACGTTTGCAGGAGGTCGGTTAGGCCTGTTTGTCTTCTCACAAGAGCTGGTGTTCTTCTCTGACCTCAAGTATGAGTGCAGAGGTAAGTGCAAGCATTTTCATTTTATCTAAATACTACTCATGTTTTTAACTACCTAATTTAAGACAACTGACTTAGTTTATCACATTACAAAACTCCATTACCATATGCTAGAGGTTTTAACATTTGAACTAATTTTTAGACTTTATATTAGAGCGAACTCTAGCAACTTTCCCCAAATATACAGATAGATATCAAATGTTTAAATGACTTAAATCTTTAAATATGAATATTTTAAGCACATTATCAAGTGTTTTAAACAGACAGAAGCAGTGTGGTGTTAGTTTGACATGGCCACAGTTTACACCTCATGAATACAGCTACTATAGGTAGATTTTGGCACAGTGTTTTCCTTTAATGTGGTCCCATCCATAGAAACACATTACATTGTTCAGAAAATGGGTTGAGAACCCATCTGCGTGCAGTGTGGGTTAAGTTTTTAATTCTTCAACATCTTTTTTGAACTTCAGATAAGCCGGAGTTGCCAACAGTGTTCATCAGGTAACAATGAGCAGGGTTATGTGTTGTGTTTTTGGCTAAAGCACGAAAAAAGAGTCACGCCATGTTTGTTTGTCAGCTTGCCCGTGTACAATGCCTCTGAAGCATTGTGAAAGACCTTGATTGTTGCTCCAAGGATCTTCTGTTGAGTGCAAAACAGTGGAAACAAGCCTGCAGCCACTTCACAATCACAGCCATGTTATTGAAGACACGCTTTTTTGACGCACACAGTGCACATATTGTTGCTGCTCTGGCACTTTGACTGTGAGAACCATGTTGAGTGTCCTAGTTTTTGTTGTAAATATGGCAGTCACTGAGCTTTTTTTTCTGTCTTTTCACAGATAACTGAATCAAGTCCGATAGAAAAACATCAGAAGCCAAAAAACAAGAACTTTTCAAAGTAAACATCACATCAAATTTAATTCAGAGACGATGGGACTTTCCATGTTTGTCCATGTTTCGCCTCGATCTATCCACCAGAGGAAACCACTTTCCTGTTTGACACAAACTGGGAAAGAAACTGATGAGGTTGGATGAATTTTAAGAAAGCCTTATGACATGTTTACCTATTTCTACATTCTTAAGGATCCATTGTACAACCACTCACACGCTGTTTGAGCTTTCCTACAGTTTCCTACTTACTCAGTCATTCTCCATCTTTGGGATCATCATGGCTTCTTCCTACAGCTGATCATAATGTATCTGTAACCAAAGCATAACCAAGTCCGTAACTATATCTCCTTTTTTTTTTTATCCTGAAGATTTATTTTGAACAGAGAACTTGAGTGAACAATATCAGTAAGCCATTTTAGTCAGTGCCAAAGATGTTTATACTAAGTCTGTATTATAATTCCTTTGTAAATTATTAATGCTCTGCTTTTATTGTTCGTTTGTTGTTTGTTTGCATTTTTTGCAAGAGTTTGTAAATATTTATTTATTTGTTCACACTGACAAAGCGTATAATTGAGTATCACAAACGACAACATAACACATTTCAGTATCGCAAATTATTTTTCCATGTTTTTATGCACTGCTATGCTTCTTAGTTTTCATTTCATATAAACAGTAAGGCTTTGTAAAAGAGAAACATTGGCTGTTTTTTAAGTTGTCAAATACAAAAATACAGCTTGTCATAGATGCCACAGTAATTTGTCTCTTGTTGTATGTGTATATTTAAAGCCACTGTGTTTATTTTGTTGGCTTTCCAGACGAGGCTCCATTGCCTCAAAGTTAAATGTCACTTTGCTGCATGGAGAATATCTTTCAATGATTGTGTTTTTTGTGTCCAAAGACATTCAAATGGGTCAATCTATGACTGGGCTTCTAGATAATCAAAAAATATCTATTTTACATTTACATTCACCAGTCACTCTATTAGGTATACCTGTTTAGTAGCTCAGTTTGGCAGTGCCAAACAGAAAATTGCCTAAAGTGATTTTATCAATGCAATGAGTATGCTTTATATCAGAGTAAAGATCTTAGATGGAGCACGTTGTAGTCTTGGAATGTTCTAAAAGATGTTGGCGGTAGATCAGCTGTTTCTGTAATACTTAGACAAGTCCATCTGACATTAACCGCCACTGCACATTCAGAGTCACTAAGCTCATCTTTGTTTCCAATTCTGATGCTCAGTTTGAAGTTCATATCATCTACAAGCCTAAATTCACTGATTGTTGCCATGTGCCTGATTGATTCGTTAACAGGCAGTTGAACAGGTATACATAATGAGGTGGCTGTTTTAAGTAAGTAAAAAAAACTTAACTGTAGTCTGAATACAAGAGCTCTATTGTATCTTATGCACCAAGAGACCCATGGCATCAAAGGAAAAGTCTTTAAGGTTTAAAGGTCAGCCTTTATGTGGATGGAGTCATGAAGTCCAAAAACATTTTATACAAATATCTTTTTTATGCATATTTTAGTCATAAATATCACTTATGGATGTTGTAAAACTTTACATGTCGATAGAAAAAGGAATCCAGATGAAGGTCTCTGAGTGTGACTGCGTGTTTGTGTTGTGTGGATCAAGGGAGTGTTCGTGTACAACTCATTAGTCTGTATATCATTTGTGTTCTTCTATGTTTTGGTTTCCATCTTGTTTACTTTGTTGAGAGTTTGCAATGCACAAAATGTAAATGTTTTTGTATACTTGTTTTGTTAGATATACATTTTCTAAAAACATTAGTGTAAGATTGTTCTGTTTCATAAATAAATAACTTGTACACCAATTTGTTGTTTATATTTCATCAATCTTTTTGTGCCAATTCATACCCAGAGTTTTCTCTAGATATTTAACAAAGAGGGCACCGTTGAGACCGTACCCTTTGTCATATCCAGTATTGATGACTTCTCCGTTGTGTCTGCTGTCCTACTTTTAGAATAATGTCATTTAACTGACATTGCTCATTCAAGAAATAATGACTGCAAATCATTTTGAGCTATGCCCATGGAATTTATAATAGTTTTGTTACTTTAGCAAAAAAAAAAAAATCAACGCTTAGGGGCACAAGTTGTACAATGATTATATTCAGTGGTGGGAAAAGTGGTCACACTTTTGTGGTCAGTCCACAGAATATTTTTCCAAAAGTCTCTGGGATCATCAGGATGTTTTTTCTTCTTCTTCTTTTTCTATTTTTTTTTTTGTCAAATATGAGATGAGCCTTTGGCTGCGTTCACACTGCAGACAAATTCCAAAAGATCAGATACTTATCTAATCAAGAACCACATATGTGGCCTAAATCTGATTAAAACGGTCAGATTTAATGTGGCCTGTGCTGTTCACACTGTCAGAAAAAAATCAGATAGGAGTTATATATGGCAAAAAAAAAAAAAAAAAAGAGGCTCGGGTCACTTTTAACTGCAGTGTGAACGTAGCCTTTGTGTTCTTTTTGGTCAGCAGTGGTTTTGGTCTTGGAATTCTCCCATGGATGCCATTTTATTCCAGTTCCCTTTTCATTGTTGAATCATGAACACTGACCATAACTGAGTCAAGTGAGGCCTGCAGCTCTTGATCAGTCGATGTACTGTTGGAGTTATTTTTTTTATGATGGCCACTTTTGGGAAGGTTCACCACTGTTCCAACTTTTTTCCATTTGAGGATAATGGCTCTCACTGTGGTTCACTGGACTTTCAAAGCCTTAGAAATGGCTTTGGTAACCCTGTCCAGACTGATATGTTAATGTAAGATAATTACTTTGTTTCTCATATGTTCTTGAATTTCTTTAGATGGTACCATGATATATTGCTTTCTGAGATCTTTTAGGGTCAGGGTACCATTGGACAGTTTGTTATTCCTTTCAGGTCCAACAACGAAACAGGTCTGGGGGCTAAAGTATAACTGTTTTGTTATTGGTTTTGACAGAAAAACTGATTATACTTTAGCCCCCTGACCTATTTCGTTGTTGGATCTCAAATGAATAACGAACTGTCCAATGGTACCCTGACCTTTTAGCCTGATTCACTTTGTCAGAGAGATTCTCTTTAAGGCATTTCTTGGTTCAACAGGTCTGCCAGTAATCAGGCCTGAGTGTGGCAAGTGAAATTTAATTCAGCATTCAAAAAAAGTTGGTTAATCACATTTAATTCATAATTAAACAAGGGAAGGGGGTCACTTTTCTACATAGAGCCAGGTAGGTTTGGATGGCTTTTTCCCTTAATAAATGAATTTGAAATTGAGTTATCCTTGCTTGCTGATCTCAAACTATAAAGTATTATATTTTCTTACAGCACTGTACGTGCGTCCCATGCAGTTTCCAACTCCAGTTTTCAGGTATTTCCGATCCTTATTTAGTACTGTGCATAGGCAGAGTGAAGGGGTGGCCTACGGGGCCTAAGCCCAAATGTTTTTAGAAGCCTGGATCTTTTAAAAAAGTGAAAGTTTGTTTTCTGCTTGGTGGTATGATCAATACATGCAAAAATAAATCATTCGTAGTAAACAAATAGTCATGGAAATCTCATTCTTGTAGGCAAACTGAATAAAATTAATCTTTAAATTTCACTTTTAAGAGCTTATACTACAGTATAAAAATACTTTTTACATTGTATGAGATATTGGCATACAAAAACTGAGATGTGTTGCTGCTATCAAATTAAAATTGAAATAATGTCGTTAATGAAACGATAAATGTCTCAGTTTTAACATCTGATGTGTTGTTAATGTTCTAATATAAATAAAATATGGTTTTATGATATTAAAAAAAAATCATTGTTTTCATTTACATTTTACACAGTGCACCAACTTTTTTGGGATCTGTGTGTAAGCTGGCTGCACGGCAGTGCAGGGGTTGTCGCTGTTGCCTCACAGCAAGAAGGTCCTGGTTTGCTTTCCGGTCAGGGCCTTTCTGTGCGGAGTTTGCATGTTCTCCCTGTGCATCCGTGGGTTTACTCCAGGTACTCTGGCTTCCTCCCATCACTTAAGACACGATCATTAGGTTAACCGATCACTCTAAATTGGCCGTAGGTGTGAGCAGGCCTGGTGATCTGTCTCTACATGTCAGCCCTGCGATTGACTGGTGACCAGTCCAGGATGTACCCCGCCTCTCACCCAGTGACAGCTGGGATAGGCTCCAGCACCCCCTGAGACCCCAGTGGGATAAGCAGTAAAGAAAATGGATGGATGAATTGTTGTAGGTTTTCAGTCTTCTGGGGATGCTATAGTTTTCAGAAATTATCTCAGTGAAAATAACCCTGCTTTATTCATTTCTAAGGAGGGAACATGTTCAAATGAAATGTTTTACTCTTAGAAAATCTGGTATGACATAAATACAACTGGTAAAAAGAGCAACATATCAGTGTAAATAAGTAGGATTTCATGGAAATATGTTGTCAACCTTGGCTTTTTTATACTTTGTGTTGCCATTTAAAAATGCTTAAACTCATCTAGATTCAAAGTTTGTTCAAAACAATAACTGACCGATGAAAATATCTCTTGTCATTTTATACTGAGCACAGACTAATCTATTACTGACAGAAACCATTACAGGTCAAGGTGCAAAAACGCTATAAACAGTATATTTCAGTGAATAAAGTTTGCATTTCTCAGACATGGTCTTTGTCACAATGTGTAGCATAATTTAAGGGTTTTGTCTACAGTTTCTCCTAAGACTGTCTCTCTCAGAAATCTGACAGTGAAGGGGTTAAGTAAATGATGTTGAGGCCAGGAAAAAAATGCTCTATTAGGGAAAATGGGGGAAGTGAAAGCCGCGCTCTCGTAGCTCTGTGGTGGTGGAGATATTTGGGTTGAGGCTCTTGGAATCATCCACGTGGCAAACACCACAGACCAGCTATATGGAGCTGGCATTGCAGACTGGTTCAGAGCCTGGGGCACGTTCCAGGGTGGTTCAGGCAGTTTTGCCAGAGGATGTCAATGTGTGACACAGTAAACCAGTATTTTCTGCTGAGGCAAGTATTAAGGAACTAGCAAGCATTTAAAAAGGATTAATGACTCAAAAAAAACTGTCTGCGAACTGAAAGAAAAAAATGGCTTTTAGCAGAAGAAGAAAGATCATGAGTGCAGGAATTTGGATTGACTTCAAGGATGAGATCATTGCTGCTGTATGAGTGAAAGCTCCGATAGTCTGGTGTCAATATCCTGGGAGCGAGGATGTGGAGCCCGGCACTAGAATGTCAGTTTTAGAAGCACAGAGACAAACAGAGCAAGCTGGGGGCAGAAAGGGAAGCATCTTATTCAAGTTTAAAAGAGAAATGCTCCATGGGTGATGTTCACTCTCAGTCACACTGGTATGAAACATCAGCCTGTCCAGTGGGATGGTGTAACTTTAGACAGTTTTATACTCACTGAATTTTTCCACTCTGCACTACCACAACTCTCTTTATACCAGCAGGGGCTGTACTGCCGTGGTATTCAAATACATGCACTTTAATATGGAATTGGCCCCCCTTTTGCAGGTATCACAGCTTTCACTCTTCTTGGAAGGCTTTCAACAAGGTTTTGGAGTGTTTCTGTGGAAATTTATGTCCATTCATTCTGTAGACCATTTATGAGGTCAGGCACAATGTTGGACCAGAAGGCTCGAAATATCCATTCCAGTTCATCCCAAAGGTTCTCCATGGGGCTGAGGTCACGACTCTTGAGTTCTTCCACACCGATCTTATCAAACCATATCTTTATAATCCTTGATTTGTGCACTGGGGTACAGTCATGATGGAATAGAAAAAGGCCTTTCCCAAAGCGTTGCCAAAAATTTGGGAGTTGTCCAAAATGTCTTGGTATGCTGGAGCATGAAGATTGACACTGGAAATAAGGGGCCTAGCCCAACCCTGGTAGAACAGCACTACCATTATCCCCCCTCCAGCGCAATGGACTTGGTGATCTGAGGTTTGCATGCAGCTGCTCAGCCATGGAAACCCATTCTATAAAGCTCTGGTTGCACAATTTTTGTGCTTAAATTAATACCAGTGGAAGTTCAGAACTATCAGTTGACCCAGTACTGTGATTTTATGTGGTCTTCTGCTTCATGGCGGAGTTGCTGTTGTTCCTAAACGCTACCACTTTCTGGTAGTATCACTTACCGTTGACTGTGGAATATCCAGCAGGGATAATATTTCACAAACCATCATGTTGCAAAGCTGGCATCCATCACAGCTCCTCGCTTGAAGTCGCTGAGCTCTTCAGAATGACCCACATTGTATCACAAATGTTTGCTAATGGAGACTGCATGGCTAGGTGATTGATTTTATACACCTGGATTTGAAATATGATACTGGCCAAGTAAAATCTCAATCCATCCTTAAACTTCTGCCGTCTACTGCAGAGAAGCAACAGAAAGCATATTGTCAGCCATAAATTTTGATTATTTTTCTTGCTTTCCCAAACTCAAATCAAATGACTATTTAGCTTTCCCACTGGTTCTTTAATGAGTGACCTGCATTGTTGCTCAGCGGAGTAACTAAAGAGCTGCCAAGGGCAAGTGTGCTGGGAAAAACTGGGTCTGTCATTTGAAATAAAGTAAGTCGTTTATTTTAGGGCATGAGTTCCTCTAGTCATTGGGAAAATATCCATTCTTCTCTGTGCCCGCCTTAGGGCACACACTCATTGCTCCCAGACAAGCAAAAAGTGTTGGGCTGTGAGCTGAAGTCCTGCAGCTCTGGGGCTCCAAACTGTCTGCATGAACCAAGCTCTTAAAAATGACTCATAAGTTAGAGATGATCCACTCTGTATGCTTTATGTGACAACAGGGATAAAGAAGGCAAGAGGTAAAGTGAAGAAATTTTCAAGTGGAAAAAAGAGGATAAAAGTTTTCCCATGCAGAGATAATTATATGTTTGGACATTCACTCAGATCTAGTGAAAACAGCATTTATCTCGAGGGGTGTATGATCAAGAAAAGGAAATGTAGTTTTAACAGAGAGCACGCATGTATGATCCCCAAAAAATATCCGAGGTGTCAGAGCGAGGCTTGTTTCCACTTAAGTGTTGATGGCACTGGTGTGAAACTGGGACCAGCTGCATCAGGTCTCATTAAATCAGGTCGTGAATACTTGGCCTTGCTGTAACCTTGCACAAAACAAAGCCAGACAGGGCTGATAGCTGCAGGCTTTCTAAAGTCTGATTTATCGGAATCACAACATAAACTCACATGAAATACAGCTCTGATATCTGATGGAACGCAGACCCAATCAAGATAAGATATCCCTTACTTCCTTTTTCCATGGTGATTAATCACCTCTCATTTGTTTTAATGGTGTTTGTAAAGAATGCAAATGTCTCTAACTGTATTCTTAATCTATTTAAACCAGCGTTGGCTGTGTGATGTGGTACTGGAGGAAACCAGCATGACAAGAAGTTCTCATCTGTGTTGCCAATTGACCTAATAAGTTGCAAAATGCTCCTTTAGCATTTTTCATTGGTGCCATTTAACTTTTCCAGCCTTTCGTTGCCCTATTTCCTCCAACGGGACACTTGTGTCGAGCAAAAGTGGGTTTGACAGCAGTGTGCACTGCATCCTGTCTGAAAGCCCATTTTCTGCCTTTTCTGATACACATAATTTATCTGTTGCTTAACTAACTGAGGTATTGGAATAGGTATCCAAAAGAAAAAATGGTTTTGAAACTCTCTGATTGAGGTGTCTTTGAGCAGGACATGGTTACATGTACAGTCATGTGTCAGGGTCGAATAAAGGCCATAAAAGAGATATAACTAGCTGACATGCTGTTAACACACAGATGACTCAGTATGCTGAATGCACGGCTGAATACTCGGTCTAAATGACAACTGAAAGGTAAAAGGTAGTGACAGACTCATGACTTCCAGCTGGAAAACAGGCCTGTACTCTGATTGGTGATGGTGCTACAGAGTGTTCAGTCCACAGGAGGCATGTGGAGGAGTGTTGGAGCATTTGGTACACATAAACATTTTTACACAGTCCAGACGTCAGGATACACTTCACTTGCACCTGGAATAACATGACACAGAATCTGCATGTTGCTGAAGTGTCACAAATTTTCACCTGAATAAAGATGAATACCAAAAACAGAGAAACAATTTTATGACAACTGATCAATGAATGTTAGGGGTTGATTTATTTAGCATTCATAAGTAGAATACAAATTATGTATCCATTGTCTATTCTGGGTCTTACAGTTTAAATTTTGATTATTTGTCATCTGCTGGTTTCTTTATAAACCATTCCAACTGGTGTGCAAAGCCATTACAATGGCTGCTGGTGGAGTGATTAGCTCAGATGTAGCTACAGCGGCAGTTTTGATCTGAACTGGACAACATTTCTTTATTAAAACAAAAAAAGAGCCACACTGAAGCTTTTCAGTTTTTTGCAATTCATCCTCTCTCCGTGTAGTTGTGGTGAGAAAGCCCCCTTAGCGCACTATCAGGCAGGGAGGAGGACTGACACAACCCCCAGTAATGATCTGGTTGTCCTTGCACATTACCAGGGGCATGGGAAAATAATCTGATGAACAAAAACAAAGTCTACACCTGGCCCAGCTCAGTGGTTCCCAACATTTTTTCTTTGGAGCCCCCCCTACTCATTTCAAAGTCAAACTGAGCTCCCCCGAGGCCTGAACAAAAATTATAGCGTCATGTTGTTGCCAAAAATCAACCCCTATCAAACCCCAATCAAACCCTAAGGAAGTGGCTCTTTACAGGTTCTTCTTACCAAAAGACCATTGTATAAACAGTTCAGTGCTTTATCGTGATTTTACTTAATATTTGCAAACCTAGTTTTGACATCCTCAGAGCAGACAAAACCTGCTGGGAACCACTGGCCTAGATCAGTGGTTCCCAACCATTTTTCCTTAGGGCCCACCCCCCTTCTCGAATCAAAGGAAAGCTAAGCCCCTTCCCAGGACCCACTAGGAAAAGTACAAATCAATTTTTATTGTTTTCATTTAAAATCCAAACATAATAGGCCTACATGCACTTTTCTTAACAGAAGATCTATGTATAAACTAATTAATAGAGTATTAGGGCTACTCAAGTAAAAAAAGAATAATAAAGACAATCTGGTAATTATAAAAGTTATTAATTTATGAGTAAAAACAGAAGGTTTCTCACTTCAAAAGTATTAAATGTAGGTGAACCAAATTTTTCAAATTTTTTATAAGGTCAAAAATCCACCTGCTGTTTTCTTTAGTTCTTGTAAATGTTTGACTTAACACTGTTTTATATTTACAACTCTAAAAACCATAAATTTTTAGGTTTCTAACTTTTTAGCTTAGAACCGTCAAGTTTTTTTCCTCGTTAATTTTTAATTTTCAAAATTCTGAAATTCTAATTTTCTTTTCTTGCAAATATAAGACTTAAAAATCTCAAAAGAAGTTTGATTTTTTTTTCCCACGAAAAGATTTTCTCTTTTTTGATCAAAATGAACGGATTCTTTTTATTTTTTAATCTTTCTGGTTGGCCCTAATACACCATTATGTGCTGTGTTTCTAATCATAATGTAAGTACATTTAATTTTGACAACTTCCCAATAAAACGGGCCCATAAACATTTGAACATTTGTCATGACCTAAAGACCTTTTCATGTACCATCCAGTAAAAGTTACACTGATTTCAGTTAAGAAAGTCAAACCTATTTTGACAACCTCAGAATAGACAAAGCTGAGCACCACCCTGAAATCGTTGGGGTGGCGCTCAGATCCAAGGTTGGGAACCAACCTCAACCAACCCCTTGGGTACCATCCAGGCAGGTAGTTAGGTTTCTACAAGCCCCTGGTCGTTTCAAGGCCTGAAAACCACCAGAAGTCTCTAAGCTTATTACCAGGTATATGAGGGCCCAGACAAAGGAGATGCTGTCAGATAGGCAAGTCTTCAGCAAGGATTTAAAGTTGTAGATGTAGTAGTGATGTAGTAGACTGAGCAGTTTTAATATTAAGAGGTAAACTGTCACAGTCTAGGAGCAGCCACAGCGAACACCCTGTCACCTCTGGTTTTCAGACTGCCTCTTGAAACATCAAGAATCATCTGGAGTGCTGGCCTGATAAGAGCATGATGGTAAATTTCCTTTTAATCTAACACCTTCAATCCTTATAATGAGCTCTGATATTCATTTTTCAGGTTCTTGCCATTAGAGGACCAGTGCAGGATTTACTGGAGCCCTGGTTTAATGAATAATTTAAATGAAGTGAAATCTTTTACTCCTGCTCTCTTTAAATGTATTTCTGTTTTATATTTTGTGATATTACACAGGGGAAGTGGTCTCATATGGCTCAAACATAATGTTTAGGTGTGACTGTGCTTCTCTTGATTCTCACGTGTACTTCTATTGTGTAAAAGATGTCTATCAAAACATGTTCTACCATAACTACACAGTCTGGAGAAATAGTCTAAACAGCAAAATGAGCTGTTTGTAAAAAGATTTAAGTTCCCAAGAATTAAGACTCTATATAATTTGCAATTTTTATCATTACACGCTATATTTCAAGCGGGTTAGAGGTTTTATCGTGCATGGAGGAGTGGATAAACTATGTCAGTGGCACTGCAGAGAGGACTGATTGTTTGACATGACAGGGAAGAGAAGGCAGTGCCACATTTGCTCCTTATGGCCAGACAACAATGCTACACACTCCCCTCCCTCTGCTCCCCAAAGGAAACAAGCGATCACACCGTATCCCTTTACATCTCTGATGGTTTTTTCAGCCATGTTGCCCTCTGCTGTAATGGAACATAAACTGCTGGATATACACACGGCAATGTAACATAAACTCCACTCCTCTTGTCCATCTTTTCTCTCTCTTTGGTACTAAAATGAATTATTCTACCCTTGTACAGGCTTTTTATCACACATCAACAATATCTTTTGCTGAGACCCAGGAGTTAAATTTCTCAGGCCAGCCCAACCATTTCACTAAAACTAGATTATTCCATCCCAATGCTTTTCTTAACAGATTTTTTTTCTATTTTAAAATGTTTGTTTTTATCAATAATTACTGGTTGCAGTTCCTGCTCATCATTTGTTCCCTTTACTGCTTCCCCTGAAAAAAAGAGTACATCATATACTTTTTTTTTTTTAACAAATCTGATGCTTGCCAGGAATCGGTCTCCACTCGCACCTTATTTCACTGAATTAAGTTCTAAAGATTAGTTTAATGAGACGGCCGGTGAGGGACTTTGCAGATCAAATATAAATCTTGCAGAACTTCTCATTACTTCTTAGCATTTGTTTCTTAGCAAATTTACTTTATCCTCTATTTATATCAAATTGGTTTGATGCATTATTGGTTTTTGTGTTGTCAGATTTTAAAATGTGCTCCCTTATAAGCCATTCCTGGCTAAAAATGTCCACTTTCAAAAACTGCTATAAAATATACAGACTAATGTTATTTTGCTTTGTAAGCTTAAATCTTTCAATCAACTTCAGTCCTGATCAAAACAACAAATGTTCAAAAATGTTATAGAAGATAGGAGGACCTTTACAGAGTTGCAGACAAAATGATTTCAAAATAAAAGTAAAAAAAAACATCCATCCCTTTGGACAAAACTGAATGATAGAAGCTGACTAATGTCAAAGGTGAGCAAATGAGAAATTGGAGCAGCTTTAAAGATGAACAGCTCATCTGGAAATACTGCATATTTTGGGAGCTCTCTGACTTCACTTGCAGACGTGCCAGCATGTACCGCCTCAACATCTCATGATAAATGTGCCTGTATGGAGTCTGGCTGGTTGTAAAGTTTTTATATGTTCCGACTTCTGTGAGGGGGAAGTTGGCTGCTCACATTTTTAAACATACAGCTGTTGGCATCAGCAAAGAACTGTGAGAAAGCGTGTGATGATAATCTTTCTAGGCATTCGTCGGGGTACCAAAGAGTTTGAGGAATCCTTCACATGGAAGAGGATAAAGGTTTGATGACCTTTAAATGCTTGTTGGAGCAATGAAAATGAGCCAGAGGACTTGTCAAAGTGTTGACACAGAGTAAAGGGGCATTACTGCTAGTGTCTGTAGTTACTGAGTTTTACATTTTGATGACTCTTCACCTCATAAACATCTGATGGATCCCAGAGTCAGCAGAAACACAGAAGCACACAGAAATAGGAAAATACTTCTAAGATTATTTTCTTTTTAGCATGGCACATTTTTCCACCAGACACATTTCTGACTCTGCACGCTAAAGTAGTGATTAAATGTTTTTCTAACTGACCTCTTTTTACAGTGGCACTTTTGATTTGTGCAGTTTTGCGTATTTGGATCCATGAGAAATTGATTTGGGATCAGCTTCGGCTCCTGACGACCCTGAATGGGAAGAGTAAGGTAGATGATGGATGGATGAAACTGTTTTTGTTTTCCTTCTAGATTTTTGTACTGGCTTATTGACTTCCTGTTTGGATACAGACCTGCTTTTATTTTGAAAGAAAATAAACTTTGGGTAGATCAAAGATTATGACATGAACATCGTGGAAATAGGAACTTGTTATGGATTTAAAAGGAAAAAGAGAACAGAGGTAGTGAAATGATTGATAACGCATGCAGATGACTTTTGACTAATCAACTGAGCTGTCTGTGAGTTTTTAAAATGAAGTAAGACATTTAGGAGCAGTGGAGGACTTATTTGATATAGAAGCTGCAGGGAGACACTGCATTGACTTAACCACAGTGTGCTGAAAGGGACAGTAAAGCATGTGATTAACGTGATTAAAAAAGATAGTATGCACTAATTATGGACCTTCATTGTACTGTATTAATGACATTAATGCATCAATGTAGGGGGAGCGCTATCCAGTACACTCAATGTATAAAATGACTATGTCGTGACTATCAGGTATAAATTAGGTAGAACTTTTAAGATGTCAGCATGCAATTCTCTCTGGAGCTTTGCTTCTCCCACTGTCTCTGAACGCCTCTCTGATAGCAGACAGCACACTTCATCACCCAACTAGAAAACTCCTTTGTGCATGCACGCTCTTGTATCAGAAGAGGGAGCAAAGCAATTACAGAGTGGAAAAAGTTAAACATCAATTAGAGACAGTAGTTTGAGATAGAGATAGAAAAGAGAAACAGCACTGAATCGATCATCTGGAAGTGGTTCGGATTTTAAATGAAAGACATCAAACAGCTTGTCGCAATCTGTAAAAGATTCCATAAAACCAAATACTATAAAAGGTAGTGGTACTACAGTTTCACCACCTGAAATGTCATCCACTACAAAACAAAGAATGCCCTTAACTCTGCAAGTCCATATCTCCACTAACACCAATTAAAACGTCTAAAAAACCAGCATGTAGGCAAATGACGCTGACTTCCTTGTTAGCCAAACTGATCCCATATTGGGAACGGGCCAATCCAATCTACTACAACCTGACTCTTACCCCACTTAATATGTTTAAATTCCTTCCTATGCAAATGGCATTCCTGGTCTGTTAAAAGCTCTGCGGTGAAGTTTAGAGTAAAGGAAGAGAGCCTTACAGCTGCCTAACTCCCTTCTCGGCCAAGAATTACTGCTGTGTTTACCGTGTGCTGTTATGTTTATGCCAGAAAACATAGCATAGACCTGGTCAATGATGGCCATGGCAAGTATTTTCCCCATGTTCGTATGCTCACGCACTTTCGAGGAGTGTGAATGGCCCAGCAACCAGTACAGACACATACTCTACAGTCTTTTCAGGAGTGTTTCCATGCATTAAGTTTGTGAGTTTGTAAGTCCACTCAAACTCATCTGTGCCTTTGCCGGCGAGTTCTTTCATGATCCTGTCCAATATGAATGTAAGAAATGCATTTTGGTGAGGTGTTAAAGGGTCATAGCCATAACTAGACCGTGAGTCAAAGCCTCTATTAGAATTTGAATATATAGGCATCATTACCGAGAATATGGAAGAGAGTCCATTTGGGTTAAGACTACATTAAGCTCATACATGAGCTACATGATGTGCATACATCTTGCCCGCCATGGCACGGCACGGTTGGTGCAGGGCTGGCACCATGGTGCTTCACGAGTAAAACTGTTAAAGCCTATCTATTAAATGTGCACCAGTGGCTGTAATGTGATCCAAAGACAACGTGAGTTTAAAAACACTTTATTTCTTCTTTCTGGGTGTAGATCAGTGATGAGAAATGATGTGGTTGAGTAATAATCCTATGTGTCCTGCAGCAGCAGCAACACTAGACAATTCAACACCAAAAACTGGGAGTTAAAAAGTCTGTTCATCCAAATGAGCTTTTGAACCAATGAGCTCACAGCGGAGCTCCTTGCTCAAGCTCTGAAAGATGCTCTCGTGTCAGGACACTCAAAGCTGTGAGCCTGAACATTCATGTAGGTTTTCTTTACCCTTAATGGGGAAAATAATGATCATTTTATTATCAAGGGTTCTAAACATAAAGAAAATGTTTTATAACTTTCCAAACACAATAAAAGACATTATTTCATTTTTTAGCTGAAGGACTGACATGCCATTAGTCAATTTTATTTTGTAAAAACTGGTAAGTTTCAAAATAAAGCGCTTAATCCAACCTAATATTGATTTGACCCTTTTTTGATGCATGCTGTCCATGTATTGATACAATATACATCAAACTGAACAATTATCACTTATTCTGTCCACTCATTCTCATTCCATTTGCTTTAACATCTGCTGCAAATACACCACTCTGCACCGAAACAATGAAAGTAAAACAATAAAATGTCCTTCTGTTTCCATTACATAACTCTGGCATCAACTGTTGCTCTCTCACATGTGCTGTGACCACCTTCCAGCGTTCTGCACATGTGGCCTCGTGTTGAATCAATGTCTCATTCAAATCCCTATTCTGACATCTGTCAGCGCAGGCAGGAGGGAAAGTTGAAGAAGAGGACGTGTAATTGCATAACCATGCAGTATTTGAATCTTCCTCACCTTGGAGATGGCATTACATCAAATAACTTCTCTTCAGGCCAGTCTTTTTTGGCACTTCAATCAGGCCTCATGCGTGGGCCCCTGGAGAGCAGCAGAGCAGGTGTCTCCAAAAAACCTCCCAGAGTTTCCCTGATGGTGTCGGTGGGGCCCACGTAGTCTGATGGACGAGGCAGCAGAGCCGAGTCCTGGGGGGAACAGACAGTGCGTACATCAGGACTTCATTACTGGATTTCTGCTTATATACACGCCGTCTTAAAAGGTTCAGGCTCAAGGCTATGTTGTCACTTTTTCTGATTTGTACTTTTTCCTTCATGTCTAAGAGCCTCATGCACGCAGTCAGACAATCTGAGCACATTATCTGTTCTCATGACACTCCAACATGCAGTCATCCAAAAAAATGTAATCAGATTTAGCGCCTTATTTACTGAAGCCTGCAGATAAACATAAATGAATGCAGACTTTTTCCAGGACAGAGTCCTCTTGGATTTATTAAAACCCATTTGCACAAATGTAGTCAGTCATAGTTTTACAAACACAATAAAAGATAACTGTGCTGTCTGGTTGACATTTTGCATCAGTATTGAGCAGCTGCGTGACTATTCCATCTGCCCTTTCGCTGCTTTTCTCTAACAGCCACAAACTGGTCTTCATAAACAAACTCTCAGCATAATCAGGAACTGAATCACAGTTTTATCATTACTGGAATACATTTATTTTCAGTTAATACATCGTGATAGTCTAAATTTATAACACTAAGAAAATGTTTAATAGAAATGAGCAATGCTTTCTCACTCAGCATGTGCACGTGATTTTAACTGAACAGCTGCCTTAGGTTTAAAGCCATCTGCCACTTTGAGATTAATAAGGGCCTGTTAGTTAGAGAAAAAATGTTTTTGGTTCATTTTGGATTCAGGAGAATTAGATTGCAAACAGCTATAGCTAAGGCTAATACTGATTCTTTGATACTATAATATTTAGCACACATAATCTATATAAACAAAGTATTTGGACACGCCTGTTTATTATTGAATTCAAGTGTTTCAATCAGACCTGTTGCCACAGACGTGTAAAATCAATCACCTAGCCATGCAGTCTCCATTTGCAAACACTTCTGATACTAAAGGGGGTCGTTCTGAAGAGCTCACTGACTTCAAGCATGGAGGTGTGATGGATGCCAGCTTTGCAACCAGACAGTTCGGGAAATATCATCCCTGCTGGATATCCCACAGTCAACTGTAAGTGATATTATTAGAAAGCTGAAGCATTTAGGAACAACAGCAACTCGGCCATGAAGCTGAAGACCATGTAAAATCACAGCATGGGGTCAGCAACTGCTAAGGCACATGGTGCATAAAAGTTGACAGTGGACAGTGGAAGTGTTTAGGAACAAAAGCAGCTCAGCTAGAAAAAAAAACAGACCTGAGCTCTGAACTTCCACTGGCATTAATGTAAGCACAAAAACTGTGCAGTGGGAACTTCATGGAATGGGTTTCCATGGTCAAGCAGCTGCATGCAAGTCTCACATGACCAAGTTCAGTGCCAAGTATCAGATAGAGTGGTGTAAAGCACACTGGAGTGGAAACGTGTTCTGTGGAGTGGCGAATCACACTTCTCTGTGTGGCAGTCAAATGGGTGAGTCTGGCTTTTGGCAATCTTAACCCTTAAGCTTACCAAGACATTTTGGACAATGCTATGCTTCCAACTTTGTGGCAACAGTTTGGCAAAGGCCCTTAGCTATTCCAACATCACTGTGCCCCCGTGCACAAAGCATAGACTACAGAACAGTGGTTTCACAGATTTTTCTGTCAGGCCCCCCTTTGGCAGATAAAAATAGCTTCAGACCCCCCCCCCCCATCCCACCCCTCATTGTTCATAAAAACATGTAAAGGTTTTACAAATGCATCATCATTCACAAATTTTGCCAACAGATTCCTTTTTTTGAGAATTTACCACAACATAAAACCAAAAAATGTTGAGTTTTAAAAATCAGACTTGCTAAGGATGAACATTTCCCTGAAAATTTAAACTTAGTAAACATCTTGAAGAGTTACACATCTAGTCCTGCAATAATTTCAGTGAATACTGTGGGATTAGTTGGTGCTACAGATCTTCTTGAGTTTTGGGTGCAGCCATGAGACTGCTGCTTACAGTTCATTTTCAATGCCAAGCTTTGATTTGTTTTTTGTCTTAATTAAGGCAACAGCAGAAAAAAAAACTATCTCACACTGATGGGATGTTGCAAAAGGAAATAGTTTGGCCAAGGCTCCTGAGCCTAGCAGTGGGTACTCCTATTCCACTCCAGTCCAAAATGCTGACAATGTCTTAGACCAGAACTGTAATAACACTGTTGAATCTGAGGTGACGTCACTGAACTGCTCCTCTTTTGCTGTGCTGAAGTCATCAGCCAGTGTTGCTTGGCCTTGCCTTGCCGCACCCCCCCCTGTCATGACCCTGCGCCCTCCTGGGGGGCCCACAGCCCAGGTTGGGAACCACTCCTATAGAGACATGGTTTCGATGAATTTGATGGGGAAGAACTTGACAGGCCCACACAGAGACCTGACCTTAACTTCATGGAGCACCTTTAAGATGAACTAGAACAGAGATTGCGAGCCAGGTCTTCTCAGTGCATGACCACCTCATAAATGGCAGAATGAACGGGCACAAATTCCCACAAAACACTCCAAAATCTTGTGGAAAGTCTTCAAAGAAGAGTGTAGGCTGTTAAAGCTGCAAAAGGAGGGACAACTCCATGTTAAAATACATGTATTTGAATACCATGTCATAACAGTCCCTGTTGGTTTAATGGTCAGCTGGCCGAATACTTTTGTCCATATAGTGTATGTCAGAAATGAATCATCTCATTGTGAAATTAATTAATGACAGTAGGATACTTGCTGGGAGATTATTTCTGCTCTGCTAAAGAAAGGAAGTAGAAGCATGACTGATTAGGGATGACTTCTGTGCTCCTTTTATCAGGTTATGCTGCCACCTGTTGGAGGTCCCAGTACACTGCAAAGCTACGTAGACTGACCAACCACTAAACCAGCTGCTGTAGCAAACTGTTGGCATCTGCCAAGCTCACTCATATATGACTGGTTTTGGTATAAGCAGCATCCCTGATTTTTTTGTATCTTGAAATACTGTTTTGAAAAGAAAAACGATATCTGCATTGTCAGGGTTTGCAGCATTGTTCAGCCCTATTAGGTATATTCTACCTCTCACAAAAGATCCCAAATCTCTGAGGTAACAAACCTATTACCTTAAAGTCGAATCAGCGTTAATGTGTTTTTGGTAAAAACAGTCAAAATGGTCATAGGCTACTGACGCAGAATGGCTCATAAATCACACTTATGCAGTGATTTCACTTAATCCTCCCTGCATTCTTTATACTGCATGCTCATCCAAATCACTCCTGTGTTGCAGAGCCAAAAGTAAAATGTCTTCCTGGATAAAAGATGTTGGCTTCAGCCCCATCATATCAGCTTGAACGAAGAATGTCAGCTGCAGACACTGACTTTACGAGGGTATCTAATTAATATCAACAATGATAAATAAATAAAGCTTTTACAAAGTCTCTCTGTGTTCCTAAAAGGGTGTGAGAGAGAGGGACTTTAAAGATTAGAGCGGATGCTTTGGTGCCGAGTTGGCTAACTTTCCCTAATGCCAGAGAGGCATTTAGTCCAGCTTCATTACATCTGGCCTTTAGTTTGATCTCACAAGGAGGCTTTTTCAAATTATTTTTTTATGGCCTCTCTGCTGGATTTAACAGTGGACAATAAATAAGAATAGCAGGATGTTATGTAACTAATGTCAAGGGCTGCACTTGGAGTTACATTATTCTTATTTAGTGTCCAATAGCCTGCTTAACTAAACTCGAGCCATAGAAGGGCAACTTTTCCTGTAACTCTTTTAATAAAAGCTGACATTTCTTGGAAAGCGGGTATTTTCTTGTGGTGAGGTGCCCCCATACTACGTCTTTAAAATTCAGTAACCTCACATCAACTGCACTTTTCCACGAAAGAGTCGGTGAAACAGGAACGAGACTCTCCTCACTGGATAAACAAGCTGATGGCTGCCCTTTTCAGTTTAACGACTGATTTGAAGATGTATGTTTCCATTGTGATTTATGTTTCAGGTTTATGTTGTTGCACATTAGGGGTTTGGCTGCAGTTTTTGAGATGAAGCAAGTCTTACAGTAAACTACAAGATAGTCAGATGCTATTAGGGCCCGAGCAAAGACCCCAGAGCAAGGACCCTGTTAAAACAGAGGGAATTCTTATCATTTTGTCCAAAGAATCACTATATGCTCAAAAACTCACAAAAGTTTGCACAAAATTCAGCCCCTTCTGTTGGTTTTCCATCACACAGGAAGGGCCCTATAGGCTGCAGGAATCAGCCAGGAGACTGGGTAAGAAAGTGTCTTGGGACCATCCTCTAAAGTGTAAAGGTGTACACTATAAACAGCTAAATGTCAGATTTTGGTGTTTTTCACTGATTCATAAGTTTCATACAAGATTTTTTTGCTCATTCTAGACAAGTTTGTGATATAAAGCTGTGTTCCCCCTGAGTTGCCGTCATAGGATTCAGCTTTGACCAGGGGCCGAAGTCGGACTAATCTTTTTCCTGCAGTTTTCGTAGTGCTCCCAGACTAATGATTCCATACAACTCATCGGTGCTTTTGTCAGTGCTTTAGTCATTACCAAACATCTCAGGATAAGAAAAGTCTTGACATATTTTGGTTATGAACTGGTGCTAAACAAATGAAGACTGATTAGCCCTTGTGCAAATATTATTTTGGTGGTTTTATAATATTTGATCGCACAGGGGCCCCCAAAAGGCCCCAGAAATCAGCCGGGAGACGTAAGAGAAGTAAGAGCTACAATCATAAAAATCAGTACACATATGTGTCATGACTAGACAAACCAAAAAGTGTCTTGGGACCATTGTCTAAAGCACTGGTTCCCAACCTCAGGTCCAGGACCCTCCAAAGGGGTGGGGGCAAAAATCTTGGGGGGGACACAAGGCTTTGTCTGCTCTGAGGTTGCCAAAATTAGATTAGTAAATATTGACTAAAACCATGATAAAGCAGTTAATATTAGTTTATACAAAGGTCTTTTGATAAGAAAAGCATGCATAAGCCTTTTTGGGGTTTTATCAGTGAAATAATTCAAATCTATGTTGATTTTTGGCAGCAGTGTGTCACTTTTTCTTCTCTCTTGGGTCCTGGGGGGGCTCCACTTTTCTTATGAAGGCCTACATGTAGGGAGGGCTCAAAGGAAAAATGGTTGAGAACCACTGCTCTTAAGTTGTACAGTTGTGCACTACAAACAGCTAAATGTCAAATTTTGTAGTTTTTCGCCGATTCACAAGATTCACATTTAAACAAACTCATCTAAGGTGTTTCATCTGATTGACACCAGATTTTTTGCCACATTTTTTCTACTGTTTTTGCAATGCATCTAGACCAGTGATTTCATACAGCTTTACAGTCAGTCTAATACAGTACTGCAGACAATTTAGAGGCATTTCCAGGTTTTACAAAAAGATGTATAGAATCTACATAAGGATAGGAGGCACAAAAGGTCAGTCTGCTTCTGTCTACTGTTCTGAAGTCACCGTGCATAAATTGTATAAACTGTAATACTAGAAGCAATGCCACATTCATGTGCTGCAGAGTGAAAGTTTCTCATCTTTACTCTGAGTTGAATATGTGTTTCTGTGAGCAGGATTTTGACACCACAGCACAATTATGTGGAAACTGATGGTGGTCAAACATGCAGCTTCAAAAATGTGATGGGAAATTTGAAACCTCAGGAGCAAACATGCTGAGAGTTGATTTTTTAGTGAAGTAGGACAGATAAAGAGCAGGGAAAAGATTCTTTTTATTATCTACAGCTGGTTCATAAAGGTCTAATGATCAGCAGACAGAGTAGGAATGTGTATTCAGTTTAGCATTTTACTTACTGAAACTAACAAGCTTGATCATTAATGTAGATTTTATTTTTAACTTCTTTGTCAGTTATTTTAGTATACCTAGTTTTGCATGGTTACATTGGTGTTTTTGCTTTGTTTGTTCTTTGGGTAACACTGTGGGAACCTAAAGGTAGGTATGCAAGTTGAGGACCAGCATGCACCTAGACAGGCCTGTGGTTTAAAAGAACAGAGATTACGATTTTCCTTACTCTTTTTCTTGCTTTTGTTTTATTGAAGTTTTATTGAGATATTTTTTAGCAAATGACCTCTATAGTTTGTCCTCATTCATATCTTAAAGCGTTTCTATAATTTAGTATTGTGATTTTATAAGCAGTCATCCAACTTTACACTGTACTAAATGCAAGCTCATAAAAGTTCAATTTGCATGAAACATATTAGACAAAAAGAATTGGATATACTGTGTGTAACAGTAAAATAAAGAGAAAAACACACCCATAAAAGATATGATAAGCTAAACAGGTATGCATTTCATCAAATCATGAGGAAATGCAACAGGACAAGATATCACACTTTACTGCCTACTTCATTTCAAAGTTCTGCACAGTAATAAAAACACTAAAAACCACAGCATTTAACATGTGAATAGAAAATCTACACAGAACCACAACAGAGAACCGTGTTGATGTTGCTTGATCACTTTGTTAGACTACGTGGGATTCAAGAATGCTTAAAAATTCCTCCAAACTCTAAGGGATTCTTCCTTCCTCCAGCCGTAGAACAGCCGCTCAGCTCAATCACTCCTGCAGTTACAAAGTGACTTGCACATATTCTACTTACTGAAAATATCTCCCCTGAGCCCCCTCACTGACTTTGTCTTTGGTATGTGAAGATAAAAGGCTGCCTGAGCTACTTTACTGTATGTTTGGACCTCTTCAGACAGGCATGCCCTCCTTTCAAGGTTACACTAGTCGTAAAGGACATGAGGACTGAAGCATTATGGGGCCTGTAAAAAGAGAGCCATAGGAAACACTTTTCAGAAGCCCCCAAGGTGGAAAGGCCACGGGACCCCATTGACCTCCTTTAAGGGGTTTCTGGGTTGCAAAGAAAAATAATCAAATCCTGCTTTGTTTGGCATGGAGGGGCTATGAAGATAACATGATGGTTCTTGCAGACAAAACAGAAAAAAATGTTTGTGCACATTTAGAGTTAAACAGACTTGCTATGTGGAATAGAAAAATATTCTAAGTAAGATTTTCCATCTGACAGGGTTGTGTTCAATGGCTCTTTAACTCCCTCTAGTGTCAGCAAGAGGGAGTTTTCATGTAAAACTGAAGTAAGCATTAATATCTGCTGTTTAAAAGCAGCCTGGAATAGTAATTCTGGCTCTACCCTCGCCCAACTTGAAGCTACAATCACTCAATCATTCAATCATTTTTTGTGTTTATTATTTAGGTGAGAGGATAAAGCCTCTCTGCATTTTTTATGGTCCAATTCATGCAGATGTTGCAATTTGTAGTGAGAAAATCCTCTCTTTTTTGCAAATGTACTTTTACCCAGCTTAATTTTTTGTTGAGAACTTTTTTGTGTAACAGTGAGAATGCGCTCCTTCTTCAGAGCCAAATATTATCCTTTCCATTGTGATCAATGGTTGAACTTTGTAGGAAAAATTAAACAAACTACAGCAGGGATCTGACACGCCAAAACAAGGTGTTTTGGGTCACTTGGAACAAGAACCATCAGCAGTTCTTTAAACTCTCTTCAGGAACTCTTCTGTTCTTCTGGACATACACTAAATGGACAAAAATATTTGGCCACACCTGCTAATAACTGAATTCTGGTGTTTTTAATCAAATAGCAACACATTAAGAAATTCAAGAACAGATGATAAAAAGTCATTGACATCTATTAGTCTGGAAAGGGTTTACAAAGCCTTTTCTATGGCTTTGAGAATCCAGCAAACCACAGTGAGAGCCATGGTCCACAAATGGAGAAAACCTGGAACAGTGGGAAACCTTCCCAGGATTGGCCATCCAACCAAAATTACTCCCAGAGTGCACTGACAAATCAGGAGGTCACAAAAGAACCCAGAACAACATCTAAAGACCTGCAGGCCTCACTTGACTCAGTCAAGGCCAGTGTTCATGATTCAACAATAAGAAAGAGACTGGATAAAAATGGCATCCATGGGAGAGTTCCAAGACCAAAACCACTGCCAACCTAAAAAAAAGACAAAACCTCATCTCACATCTACCAAAAAAACATCTCGATGATCCTCAAGACTTTTGGAAAGTATTCTGTAGACTGATAAGACAAAAGTTGAACTTTTTGGAAGGAGTGCGGCCCGTTACATCTGGCATAAAACTAACACAGCATTTAATAACTAGAGCGTCATGCCAACAGTCAAACATGGTGGTGGTAGTGTGATGGTCCGAGGCTGCTTTGCTGCTTCAGGACCTGGACTACTTCTGGTGACTGATGGAACCATGAATTCTGCTCTCTATCAGAAAATCCTGAGGGAGAATGCCTGGCCAGCCAGGCCATCAGTTCCTGACCTTAAGCTCAAGAACATGTGGATTATGCAGCAGGATAATGATTGGAGACTCGTTGCCAATTATTGCAAACAACAATTTATTAGGTTTAGGGGGCAATGACTTTTTCACATAGGGTGAGGTTGGTTTGGATTACTATTTCCCCTAATAAATAAAATCATAATTTAAAACTGCATTTTGTATTTACTACAGTATTATGTGTCTAATATTAAAATTTGTTTGATGATATGAAACATTTAAGTGTGGCAAGTGCAAAAAAAGAAATCAGGAAGGGCATTTTTTCACAGCACTGTAGAAATCAGGTTGTTAACATTCTTATTTATAAAATGGGCATTTAACCATGAGGTCTGTACAGGTTTCTGCAGCACGCCACTAGTGCACACATGGGGAACTACAGTTTTTGGCACTTCAATGCTGGCTTTAGTTTTCAACACCAAGGGCCTTTCCCAAACTGCACCCTTCTTACTCACACTCAGGCACGGAGTAGACTCTGTCTTGACAACACAAACGAAGCTCTCTGGATCAAGGTTGAGGGTTTAACTACAGCAGCAGGCTCTGGGCAAACTCCCCTTACTCCCATGGAAACAGGAACATTGTGTAACTATGGTTTCACATCACTCCAATAATACATTTTCCATGTTAGTTATGTAAGGCACACTCATTAAAATCTCTCTACAATACTATAAAGAAACCCTACATATTTGGCGGCATTTCTTCATCAGTGCGTTAATTGTGATGCGATTCAGGTCCATAATTAGTACATTCTTTTTTAATGGCACTAACTGCATGCTTTATTGTTGCTCTCCCTACACTTTTGTTAAGCAACTTCATGTTCCTGCAGCCCAGGGATGTAAAATAAGTCCACCACTGCTCCTTAATGTCTAACGCCTCTTTAAAATAAACTCACAGACAGCTCAGTGGGCATGTCAAAAGTCTTCTGAACCTCGTGTTATCAAACATTTACCATTTTGCTGTTTCCTTTTTTCTTTAGAAATCTGTAACAAGTTCCTTTCCCATGGTTAAGTTCATATCAAAATTCCAAGCAGTTACTTTTCACATAAGACTAGGTAGGTTTGGACAGCTATTTTCCTTAATTAATTATTAATTATTTAATTATTTTCCTTCCTTAATTTGAGCTATCCTTGTCCAATATCAATTTTTTTTCTTATCTGAAACATTTAGCTTTGAACAATTAAAAATGGAAATAAGAAATCAGGAAGGCGACAGCACTGTATAAAAACAGTGCCTATAAAAAGTATTCACCCCCTCAGATTTTTTTACCCTTTTGTTGATTTTATAAATCAATCACGGTCAATATAAATTGTTTTTTTTACAACAGAAAATACAAGAAAAACTCTGTAATTTCAAAATGAAAACAGATTTCTCCAAAGCGTATCAATTAAATTAAAATATGTCATGTAAAATAAGTGACTGCATAAATATTCACCCCCTTCAAGTCAGTATTTAGTAGATGTCCCTTTTGCTGCAATCACAGCACTCCAAAACATTCACCTTGTTGTCTTTAAACAATGTCTGTGTAGCTTTTGCTGTATGCTTCAGGTCATTGTCTTGCTGGAAAATAAACCTTTTCTCGAGTTATAGTTCTCTCTCTGCAGACTGAATAAGATCATCCTCTATTTTGCTCACTCAATTTACTCTCCACCTTTACAAGCCTTCCAGGCCCAGCTGCTGAGAAGCATCCTCACATCATGATGCTGCCACCAACCTGCTTCACAGTGGGGATGGTGTGTTTGTGGTGATGTGCAGTGTGTGGTGTCTGCCAAACATAGCATGTTGCTTGATGGTCAGAAAGCACCATTTTGGTCTCATCAGATTAAAGCACTTTCTTCCACTTGACCATGGAGTTTCCCACATGCCTTTTGGTGAACTCTAGTGGAGATTTAATTTAATTCTTGAGTTTTCCTCAACAGTGGCTTTCTCTTTGCCAGTCTCCCATAAAGCTTTAAATGGTGAAGAACCCGGGCAACAGTGCAGCTGCTGAAGCTTGTAACTCCTTCAGAGGTGTCTTGGTGGCTTCTCTCAATAGCCTCCTCCTTGCCTGGTCTGTGAAGACGGTCTGATCGAGGCAGATTTGCACATGTGCAATATTCCTTCCACTTTTTGATGATAGATTTAACTGAATATCCCCCTTTTACTAACTGTGAGACTTCTCACACCAATTGGCTGGACCTCTGATGAATTAGGTCAGTCACTTTGTAAAAAATATGTTGACCATGATTGATTTATAAACTCAATAAAAGGGTAAAACATCCAAGAGGGTGAATACTTTTCCACAGCGTTGTAGATTTCTACTTTATATTAACTGCACATATACTGTATCACCAGCAGAGGCTGCTATCCGCCAAGAGGCAGCGCTGCCTACCAGATGTTTGTCGGCTAAAGGCGTTCCTATTGACAGACTGAAGAAAACCTGGAGGAGGAAGCTGCTCTGTAACTGTGCTAACTCCTCTAATGTATTCAAAAACAACCATGAAGTTATTTATTAGCTTCTTCTACATTTACTTATGCCGGCCTCGCGTACCTTGTTCATTTAATGAGGGCGATACCACTGCGCATGTGTTTGACTGCTATCTTGACATTCTCGTGCGTTTCCTGTGACCAAACAAGGTAACGCGAAGAGCTGTAAAAACTGGAAGAGGTGCCACTCTAATCTTTATTGTGACAACACCGGAAAATGTTACGAAATGAAGCGACCTTACGAAAATCTCAGCAATATTTAGCCGCTGTATTCATGAAGTAAAGCAGAATGTAATGCGGCGTGTTGTCGGAAAAGGAGTGTCGTCCTGTGGCTAAGCGGTCTCGTTTACACATTATGCTATAGCTCGTTCAGAATAGACGATCTTTGCAGACAACCCATGCTACGGAGTTTCTAGAAGGAAGCACAGCTGACATACGTCTCCATCCTCGGTGTTCAGGCGCGGCTTTCAGATGGGTGTGGTTTTTTAGGAAGTGGACTTTTCCTCTTACAGAGAGCTGAATAGTGAATATTGACTTTAACTGGATCATGACTAAAATCTGAAGGGTCTTCAAGAAGAAGCTCACGTTTTAGATTCCTCATGTGTCATTTTTGAGAAGTCTAGGCAGGGTATCTTTGTCGGAGCCTGTACACTAAACAAGGTGAGTGTCACGTGTGTTTCAGACGAATTAAAGGTTTGTTTTATAGGCGAGTAATGAAATTGACCTTCAACCCTTATTAAGTAAGACTGCCAACTTTACATTCACCATAGCTGATCATTTATTGTGCTTCATTGCAGCTTTAAGGATTTGTAAACTTTTGACTTTACTTTCTCTGTAGATCTTTTTGCTCTGGTATTTTGCAAACAGGATCGATTTGATGACAGTTATTTGTCAGTTCCTCACATTTCTGTGAAAATGTATATTTTCTTCCAGTTTACATAGCTGAACTTCCATTGAGCTTTATCAACTGCATACAAATGCTGCTCCCTCTTTTCGATGTCCTAAATTATAGGGATGCACAATAAAGGATACTAGCCAGGACAAAATTATTAAAATGACAGTTTTTAAAATGTTTCCCAAGTGCTGTTAAAAAGAGCAGTACTTCTTTTGACACAGCTTTTCCAAACCTCCTAGATTTATTTTGGATTCTTTACATAATTTTACTTTGCACACAGTAAAACAATAATTTCACAAAAACTCCCAGGATCTAAATTATTAGCCCCCTTTAGAAATGACCTTTTTTGTTGAGCCATCACACAAACCACCATTGTGAAAAGCTGCTTTAGCTTTGTAATGCTCTAAGCTTGTTAAATTAAGTTAGATCAGAGGGTTATCTTCTGATTTACATGCAGTATTAAAACTTCAGTAACAGTTTGAGCTGTCACTGGAGAAAGCATCATGGCAAAAGCAACAACAACAAAAAAAAAAAAAAAAACAGTTTACACTTGAGAAAAAGAATTGCTGATGCTCACAAAACAGGAGAAAGACATACATAGTTATCACAGAGTTTCCAAGTGTCAAGAAGTGGAGCGAGAAGTATCATCAAGGAATTAAATGAGAGCCGCAGTACAGAACAAGCCTGGCAGAGGTAGGAAGAGAAAGATTTCAAAGACTGGAAAAAAAACTAGTGAGAAATGTGTCTAAAGACCCCAGAACAACTGACAAGACACTAGTGAAGTACTTAGCCAAGTCAGGAATTGTATTCTCAAAGAAGACCATCACTAGAGTCCTGCACAGTAATCAACCAAGAAAAACTCAACTTCTGCAGAAGAGACTCCTTCAAGCCAGACTAAAGTGGTGGTTAACAACCTGGAGAAAGACTATGCATACTGGTAGCTTGTCCTTTGGTCAGATAAGATGATATATGCAGATTTTTTTAATGTCAAGAGCACAACAATGTGCTTATTCATCTTATTGCGAAAGTCAACTTGTTTAAGAAGCAAACAAGGCTATTTGAGCCTGCCTTCAATGATGGATATATTCTGTTTCTAATAGTCAGAAATGTGAACCTAAGAGTTTTATGGAATTAAAAGTACATAATGTTCCAGATGTACTTTTAACAGTAAAAAGACTTCCATCTGCCTTTTTGGGGCTATAAACAGCACTTTAACAACCAGTTGACAAACAGTGAGCCACATTGTGCACAAAATAAAAGCATGCTCTTTTCAGTGGGGCTTATATTTTCAAAAGTTGTAGTTTCTTTTTCCATACTCATCCCTTAAAGGTTAATGTGTGGTCTTAGGACTGAAGTTTAAGGTCAGAGCTTCAGCTGAATTTATATATATATATATATATATATATATATATATATATATATATACATACATATATATATATATATGTATGTATATATATATATATATATATATATATATATATATATATATATATATATGTATGTGTATATATATATATATATATATATGTTTGTATATATATATATATATATATATATATATGTATGTATATATATATATATAGTGTTAAATAGTAAGCACTTTGACAGGGTTGTCTCAGGAAACAACCCTGCAGCTTGTTTGGAGAGGTGAGTTGGTTCTGCTGAAAACCCAGCTTATAATGTAAGATATTAATTATGTGCACATCTATACATTCCACTGAAACACTATATGGACAAAAGTATTTGGCCACCTGACCATTACACCAATAGGGACTGTAATGACATTGTGTTCAAGATACTTTAAAATGGAGTTAGCCCCCATTATGCAGCTATAACAGTTCCCACTCTTCTTGGAAGGCTTTCCACAAGATTTTGGAGGGTATTGTGGGAATTTGTATCCATTCATTCTGTAGGGCATTTATGGGGTCAGGCACTGGTGTTGGACAAGAAGGCCTGGTTCACAATCTCCATTCTAGTTCATCCCAAAAGGTGCTCAATGGGGTTGAGGTCAGGGCTCTGAGCCACTAAAGTTTTTCCACACTGAACTCATTAAACCATGTCTTCATAGTCCTTGCTTTGTGCTCTGGGACAAAGTCATGTTGGAATAGAAAAAAGGCCTTCTCCAAACTGTTGCCACAAAGTTGGAAGCATAGCATTGTCCAAAAGTGTCTTGGTATGCTGAAGCATTAAGATTGGCCTTCACTAGAGATAAGGGGCCTCCTCCACCAAACTTCACAGTTGGCACAATGCAGTCAGGCAGGTAAGCTTCCTCCCAGCATCCACCAAACCCAGACTGGCTCATCTGACTGCCAGACAGAGATGGGTGATTCGTCACTTCACAGAACACATTTCCACTTCTCAACAGTCCGGTGTCGGTGCTTTAGCCAACACTTTGCATTGGACTTGATGATGTGGGGCTTGCATGCACCTGTTCGATCATGGAAACCCATTCCGTTCAGCTCCCACCCCACAGTTTTTGTTCTTTCATTAATGCCAGTAGAAGGTCAGAGCTCAGGTCTATTTTTTTCTGGCTGAGCTGCTTTTGTTCCTAAATGCTTCCACTGTCTAATAATATCACCTACAGTTGACTGTGGAATATCCAGCAGGGATGACATTTCACATACTGTCTTATTGAAAAAGCAGCATCCATCACAGTACCACGCTTGAAGTCAGTAAGCTCTTCAGAATGACCCATTTTGTACCATAAATGTTTGCAAATGAAGACTACATGGCTAGGTGTTTGATTTTATACACCTGTGGCAATGAGTCTGATTGAAACACTGAACTCTCAAAACCATTTTTAGCTGCTAATGATGCTATTGTGCAGCCCTAATATTATAAACTCTTTGTTGCTGCCTGTTTAGGCCTTGTACGTTTATGTTTTGCCAACAGAAAATCTGTGCTGATAAATTAAACAGACTCTGCTCTTCTGACCTTCCTGTAAACATAGATCTAATTACACAAAGAATGCAAGTGACTAGCAGTCGATGCCCTTACAGAACTTTAGCAGCAGCTGTATAAATCTTAAGATAAAGTGTCTCTAACCACTGTCAGTGGCAAATGTTTGTGATTTGCTGTTTATGCACAGTCCAGCTGAAAGGCTCTATTCAGCAGGAGTTGTCCAGTCAAAGAAAGCCTTTATGTTCGGATGGGCTGCTGCTTTGCTGTCACAGACAAGAGCAACACAAGCTGATACCTCTGCATGATGAAATGTCTCAACACAGTGTGTGATGGGAGGAGATGTTGTGATTTAATGCTTTTCTCTTGTGCAACTTTTGCAGAACAATGGGGCTCCTGCAGCTGCTGAAATCACAGTTTCTGTGTCACCTGATCATCTGCTACGTGTTTCTGGTCAGCGGACTCATCATCAACCTGCTGCAGCTCTGTACTTTACCTCTGTGGCTGGTCAACAAGCAGCTAGCCCGCAGGGTCAATGTCAGGCTAGGATACTGCATCACCAGCCGTAAGTACAGCTCTTACTCTCTGACACATACAGGATACTGGAGCCTGTTTTTCCCGGTCTGTATGCGGCCTGTAACCTTTACAACTGCAATTCAACGAAGATCAGGGATACATTTTGTTGTATAAAAAGCCAGCAAAGATCAATAGTTGCTGCTGTTAAGATAAGAAAAGATAAGATAATAAAAGATAACAGAACTTTGTTGATCTTGAAGAAAGCTGAAGTGCCAGATTGTTTAAAAACTCCGCTACGACAAATAGTGGATGAAAAAGCACAGCATAAACTAATAAGATACCAAATTTAATTTTCAGTAAGTCACAAGGCAAACCTATTTTTATACAACAACAATTAAAAGTTCTATAGGCACTACATATTTGGTAATTTCCTGTCTTTAGTTACAAAAGTTGTGAGCAAACTCCTGCACTCTGTCTAAAGTCTAAATTGCGCAATACCTTTGGCATCATTTCAGCTCTGAAACATTGCCAGTGTATCTGTGCATTTTAAACAGTTCTTCTTTTCTTTCTCCCACAGCAGCTTTTAGTTTTTAAAAAACTATTTTCTGAATCTATGTATCATTTTTTAATAGAGACTGTATTTGTTTTTTTGTTCCAGATAGTTCAGTGATTTTTGAGTGTGTTGCTCTTGTTGCTTTCTGGTGCCTGTTTTCTGTCATTTATTTGCTTCCTTTGTTTTTGATATTCAATATTCACATGTTTTAAATTGTCCATTTTAAGTCTGAATGATTTGGGAAGATAATCGAATTGCAATTTTTTCCCCCAACATTGTGATTGCAATTAAATATGCAATTATTTTTAAGTTCCTCATCCTATGTATTTCTTAACAACCAAGCAATAAGTAATTCTATTTTACAATGCAGACAGTGTTTGGTATATTAAACTACAGTTTAACAATTTAGGAAAAAATCTAATTTTAATTATTTTGACTCATTGCAAATTCAACATTGTCACTTTTAAGGAAACATTAAAAGAAATAAGGAAAGTAGGATTTTATTTAAACAGTTCTTAAAAATTGTCACTCCATATTTGTATAATGTGTAGAGCATAACATTTCTGCTGCAAAAAATGTATTAAACTGGAATTTTGCCACACATATGTCAAAGAATATTGCACTTTGTCCAGTTTAAAAATTGTAGTGGGACATATTGCAATTTAATATACATTTTGATTAATTGCCCAGCCCTAGTCCATTTTTAGGTATTCTTCCAGTTTCTTCACTTTGTTCTTAAGTTCATTTGCCCCTGTATGTAGAAGTACAACATGGATATTGGCATTATAACTGCTTTTGTAAATATTAAAATTGCTGCATCATTATGTCCTACTGATCCTCAGAGATGGTTGCTGCCCTGGAGTGGTGGTCTGGGACTGAATGCACGCTGTACACAGACCCGAAGAGCTACCCGCTGTATGGGAATGAGAATGCAATTGTTGTTCTTAACCACAGCTTTGAGCTGGATTTCCTGTGTGGTTGGACATTCTGTGAGCGATTCGGTGTGCTCGGGGTAAGAGAATGAGTTCCAGAAATCTCATTTTTCCCACCAGTGTATGCACCTGTAGTTTCCTTTTCTAATCCTTCATTTTCTACATGCTTGAAATTTTAATCTTTTTTTTCAGAGCTCAAAAGTGTTAGCAAAGAAAGAGTTGATTTATGTACCTGTGATTGGTTGGATGTGGTACTTCCTGGAGATAGTTTTCTGCAAGAGGAAGTGGGAGGAGGACCGCAAGACAGTGAATCAGAGTCTGCAGAACTTGCAGGATTACCCTGAAAAATTCTGGGTAAGTTTCAGCCTAGAGCTGGGGGATATGGACCAAAAATACTATCACATTACTTTCTAGGTGATTTGCAATGCTCAATATGCACTATATGGACAAAAGTATTTGGCCACATCTGTTAACCCTTGGAATTGTTTACAATATCTAAGGAAACTTAAGACAGGTCTATATGAGGAAATAATAATCAGAACCTCACCTTTTGCCCATCTGCAGATGGCTCCTGGTATTTATATCCCGTTCAAAACATTTTAATCCAGGTGAAAGCGCGGCATTTATTCTGAACTTCAATTCTACCAATCTACATTGCTAAATCCATGATAATATTTCTATTTATTACATTTTTGTTATGAAAAACTTAAGCAGTGTTGCCATCAGTTCTCCATTTTGACAGCAGAAGTTAAAGACAGCACTTTCCTGTTACCCTTTCAGCCAATCACGATGCTCCTAACCCCTCTTCCATTGTTTTCTTGGCTGTAGTGACCAATCAGGGCTAGCCAAAGATCAACAAGAGACAAGATAGTTATCTGTCATTTTGGAAAGGTATGAAAAAATAGTCCTCTATTGCCCAAATAATGAATAGAGGAAGTTTGCACTCCTAAAATGGGGTTCATGTGCGTTTAACGCACTGGAATACAACATTTATGCAAAAAATGTGAATTGGTTTTATGAAGATAAATAATAGAATTAGTCTCTTTTGTGTGCTTGTCAGCAATTCTTAATTTTTTCACCTAAGACAAGGCCTGTAGAAACAACATGCCGATGTTAAAAGGCATGTACATTGTTGATCTGGTGTGATTTTGTGTAAAGGTCTATGAGATTCAATTTCTGTTTGTTCTTTTACTTGGTCTTTCTGGTCCTATAACTTTTGATATATTCATCTGACATCCTTGTAGCACACATATTGTGATAGTCCAGGTTGTCCTCAAAATAGATGTCTATAACTTTATTGTGCTTAAAAGGGTTAAAATGTTACATGCATTTTTGAATAAGAAAGACAAGAAGGCCAAAAATTGCAAAAACTGGTTTGGGGTTCAAAGGGTTAAAGTACTTGTAATTGAATACATTGTCAATACTGTTCCTGCTGGTGTAACAGTCAGTTGGCCAAATACTTTTGTCCATATAATGTTTATCCATATAAACGATCTATGTCTCATTAACTATATATTGCAAGATCTAAAAACTATATATATATTGCCCAGCCCTATTTCAGCCTGTGGAGACAACTAAAGAAAAAGTGAAGCCTGTCTACAATCAAAGACATAGACTGTGACTAATTAATAAGATATCCTCTTTTTTTTAGTTCTTGTTGTACTGTGAAGGAACACGCTTCACACAAAAGAAACACCAGATCAGCATGCAGGTGGCTGAGAGCAAAGGCTTACCCAAACTAAAGCATCATCTTCTGCCCAGGACCAAAGGATTCTGGGTAACTGTGCAAAACCTCAGAGGCACCGGTGAGTATCCATTAGTGATGAAGTATCTAAATATGGCTGCGGGCAGATATCAGATACTGCGGGCTGAGAGAGAGAGAAAGGAAGGAAGCATTTGCAAATCAAATGACATGACAGACACATTTAACAGTCCCTTCTGTCTCCTGCAGCTGCTGCGGTCTATGACTCCACGCTGAACTTTAGAGAGAAAGAGGCACCAACTCTGTGTGATATCCTTAATGGGAAAAAATACCATGCAGATTTATATGTCAGGTACAAAGTTTTTGCAATTAAGATCATTATAATTCATTAGTAATATAGGTGTTGTAATTTTCTAGGAGGTCTGATTTGACCTTTTTTCTCCTGCAGAAGAATCCCTCTAGAGTCAATCCCAGAAGACGAGGCAGAGTGTGCTGCTTGGCTCCACAAACTCTACCAGGAGAAGGTTAGAGTGGGTTTATGGTGGAGGGGTTTGGCCCATTCAGTGTCCCCAGAGAGAGCTGGTTAATGGAAGTTGTAAGATGAGGTCTTTCCAGATTCTGTTTCCAATATCTCAGCAATGTCCTAGTTTAAGGGCTGCATACTTGTGAGTGTCCATTTCAAGGCTGGCTTTTCTGGAGTGTCTTTCAAATGCAGCTGACAAGCACCTTTATCCAATCCAACGAAGGATATATCCAGTGCATCAATCATGTCCTGTCAATTATGAATTGGCACATGGCACAAAATGACTAAGCACAGGTGACTTAAACAAGTAAAAGACAGCTAAATGGAGGAATAACAATAAAATAAATAGGAAAATTAAAATCCGGAAGTCTTATAAGAATCCAGAACTATAAATTTTGGTATACCAAGTGTCAATGTTAAGTTTGACACAACCATGGTTATCATAGTTTACTAGAACTAGCGAAATAATGAAAACTACAATGTGTAAAATATTTAAGTAAACTGAAACTAAAACCTCAGTTTTAATAAAGTTGGTACATTATATGAAATGTAAATAAAAACATGATGCAATGATTGCAAATCTCAGAAACCCATATTTGATTCATTATAGGCAATTAACATCATATCAGATGATGAAACTGAGACATTTTACATTTTCATGACAAATATTAGCTCATTTTGAATTTGATGGCAGCAACACATCTCAAAAAAGGGATGAGGTAACAAAAGGCTGGGAAAATAAGTGGTACTAATGAAAAACCCTTGGAGGAGCATTTTGGAACTAATTAGGTCAACTGGCAACAGGTCAGCAACATGACTGGGTGTAGAAGGAGCATTTTGGAGAGGTGGAGTCTCAGAGATGTAAAGATGGGCAGAGGTTCACCAATCTGAAAAACTACGTCCAAGAATTGTTGAAAATTTTCAGTAAAGTGTCACACGTAAAACTGTGAAGACTTTTAATCACCCACAACCTACAGTCCGTATTATCGCCACAAGAATCTGAGAATCTGGAGAAATCTCTGCACGAGGGACAAGGCCGAAGGTCAACATTGGATGCTTATGATCTTCAGGCCTTCAGGTGGCACTGCATTAAAAACAGGCATGATTCTGTACTGGAAATCATTCATGGGCTCGGGAACACTCCAAGAGTCATTGTCTAAACAGTTCACCTTGCCATCCCCAAATGCTGTATCATGCAGAGAAAACACAATATCTGAACACTGTCCAGGAATGCCACCATCTTCTCTGGGCTCATTTAAAATGGACTGAGGCAAAATGGAAATCTATTCTGTGGGCAGATAATTGAAAAACTTTTTATTTATTTTTGGAAACCGTGAACACAGTGTTGTGCGGACTAAAGAGAAGGGGGGCCATCCAGCTTGTTATCAGTGCACAGTTTGAAAGCTTGCATCTCTGATGGTATGGGGTTGCATTAGTGCCTATGGCAGTGGTGGCTTACAACATCTGCTTCACAAGGCATCAGTCAGAAGGCACTATCAATACTGAAAAGTAGAAAGAGGTTTTAGAGCAACATATGCTCCCATCCAGACAAGGTCTTTCAGGGAAGGCCTTGACTATCTCAGCAAGACAATGATAAACCACATCAACATCAACATCTGATATGTTGTTTATGTTCTATTGTGAATAAAATATATGGGTGTGTTTGACTCTTGAGTGTAAAACATTTTTGAGGATATGTCAATTCTCACACTTCATAGCCTTTAAATAACCTGTTACAACAAACAACCTTACTTTTGTCAAACATTACACATGGTAGTTAGGTTTTGCTCCTGCATGTCTCTCACGGAACCAAGCCTCCCTTCCTCCTCCCTCCACACCTTTGGCATTGACTGTTTTTTTCATTGATATCTTAACAGGATAGCTTTCAGGATCATTACATTCAGACGGGGCGTTACCCCGGCCCCATCGTGAACCCTCCACGCCGCCCCTGGGCCCTGATCAACTGGATCTTCTGGGCCTTCCTGCTCCTTTACCCGCTGGGCCTGCTTTTCACTCAGCTGATCAGCTCTGGATCAATGTGGACCATTTTGGCCTCTGTGGCTCTCTGCACTGCAGGTTGGTGTCACACCTTTCTGTCAGGTCATCCTAAATAGATTTAACTGTCTCTTCTTCAATTTCTTCCTTTTTGTTTCATAAAGCAGCAGATTGACAACAGAAATGTAAGTTCTCAACCTTTTTAGAAAGTTTGATCACCAGTTTTATGAGCATGCCCATAACATCATTCAGGCATGTTCTCTGCTCTGACGTATTAAAGTTATAAGATCATCCATCTGAAAGTTTCACTGAGAGGCAGAAAAAAACTCTGTGACAAATTTGGAGCATCTCTCTACAAGAATAAAGTTCTGTACCTGATATATAATAAATGAGAGTCCCACCCTTATGAAGATGGCAGAACAAACTTTAACCCAGTATCTAAAGAAATAGTTGAGTATTTTTTGAAGTGGGGCTGTATGAGATACTTGTCAGTAGTGCATTAGCCACAGGAGATGTTTTAGAAACTGGGATGTGTGCAGGCACAAAAGCTAGGCTATACATCATAGCAGATGGGCACATTTACTTCTCATGAAGTTTTTAATTTTAAGAAGCTAAAAGCAGAAGCGAAAATGTACGCCATGCAAAATGAATCAGAGCACTTTACTTTTCCACTTGCAAGCCACTTGTTTTAGCACTTTGGCCCACATATATATATTCCTTCTTCTGCAGAGCACTGATCAGCTCTATAGGTCTGCAGACTTTAACAGAAAGAAAAACAACCAAACTACTAAAATAGTGTTTTAACAGTGATTGATCAGCCTTTTTCTGTGGAAACATGAAGATATTTTAAAGACAAAGACAAGATTGCAAAACTGCTCAAACTCTGTCAGGTTGCATGGGGATCAGGCATGAACAGACCTTTTCAAGTCCGGCCAAAAATTCTCTATTAGATTGAGGTCTTGGGTTTGACTCGACCTCTCCAGAACATTCACCTTGTTGATTTTAAACCCTTTCTGTGTATGCTTCGGCTTATTGTCTCGTCGGAAAATAAAACTCCCAAGTCCCAAGGACTCACAAAGATTTTCCTACATTCTTCCGCGTTCTTTTTAACCTCTACACTTTACAAGCTTTTCAGGGCCGGCTGCCAAGAAGCATCCCCACAGCATGATGCTGCCACCACCATGCTTTACTATGGGGATGACAAAACATACCATCTTGTCTTAAGGCCAAAAAGCACCACTTCAGTCCCATCATACCAGAGAACTTTCTTCCACTTGACCATGGAGTCTTTCACATGCTTTTTGGTGAACTCTGGTCCAGATTTAATCTGTTTTTTCTTCAACAGTGGATTTCTCTTTGCCACTCTCCCATAAAGCTGTGACTGAGTCTCTCTCAGCTGTTGAAGCTTTAATTCCTTCAGAGTAGTCTTGGTGGTCTTTCTCTTTAGTCTCCTTCTTGCACGGTCACTTAGTTTGTGAGGACAGCCTGATCTAGGCAGATTTACACGTGTGCAATATTCCTTCCATTTCTTGATGATGAACTGAACTGAACTCTAGGGGATTTTCAGTGCCTTGGATTTTTTATATACATCCCGTGACTTCTACTTTTCAAAAACCTTTTCTCTGAGTTGCTTGGAGTGTTCTTTCGTCTTTATGGTGTAATGGTAGCCAGGAATACTGATAAGCAGTGACTGGACCTTCCAGACACAGGTGTTTTTATACTACAATCACTTGAGACACATTCACTGCACTCAGGTGATCCCCGTTTCCCTAATTGTGTGACTTCTAGCATCAATTGGCTGGACCTCTGATGAATTATGGGGTGATTTAAGGGGGTGAATATTCATGCAGTCACTCACGTCACCTCATTCATTTTTTAGTTAACATCTCTTTGTGGAAATCTGTTTTCACTTTGACATCAAAGAGGTTTTTCCAGAAAAGCCAAACTATATTGACTATGATTGATTTAAAAAACTCTATCCAAGTGGGCGATTACTTTTTGTAGGCACTGTAGTGATGATGTATAGCCTCACTTCTGTGCCTGCACTGATGATGGTTTGTCAATCTGACATCTCCTGCTAGTTTGCTGCACTTAAGCGCCTCATACAGCCTCACTTTAAAAAAACAAACTGCCCCTTTAAAGAGCTCGTTCAAGTTTCATGAAACATGGGTTTTAAAAGACAAAACATTTAACTTCCTGTTTGTAAGAGGTGAATAAAAAATGTCCCTTCATTCCAAACTTGATAAGTCATTTTGCAAGACAAAACTTCAGAAAGGTATTCACTGTAAAAAAATAACTATTAACAGGGAGCTCTGTCATCATTCTGCTGTAACTTGCTTCAATAATTGTCTAAAAGTTTGACTCCTTTATCCACAGCCTCACTGGGTGTCCGCTGGATGATTGGCCAGACTGAGATCAACAAAAGCTCAAACTATGGCAACAAGGAAGTTCCTCTGAATAATAACTAAAGACTGCTGCAGCTCTGCACAGCTACAAACCTGCAAGGTGTTGGCAACTGAACGTGTTAACACCAGTCTGACAGGATTTGCTGGTACAACATGTGCAAACCTGCTTCAGAGCTCAGACAGCATGGTATCATCTCGGCTGCAGAGGCCTAAGATTCAAAATCATGAAACTGCGCTGTGGTGGGCAGGTCGCTTTGGGAAACAGATGAATGAGTGTGGTCAAGATTGAGCACAGCTTTACTACATTCCCCTAACAGAGCACGGAAAAGACAGCATTTTCACATAAAACTTCAAATTTAGCAACAAATGGACTACCTCTTTAATAATCATGCAGAGAATAATGTTTTTAATGACAGAGTAAATAAACATTTCCTTTTTTTTTTAAACACATTTGGTTCATCTTTTTATTTCTACTCAGTAATTATTGCATGAAGACTGGGATGATACCTGCACCTCTGCAGGTTTTCAGAGTCATAACATCAGGGCAGGTGACCTCTGCCTCATTTTAGTGAATAAATAAATAGACTGAGCTTCTAGATAACAGAATCGCCTGTGTGGAGGCAGATTTACAATGCATCTCTTTGTAACACTTACCTGGTGAGGAAGTTGTTTCAGTCCCACTAACCAGTCAGTGAAAACTTGAAAATGAACCAGGAAATATTAAAATGAAAACAAAATCCTTGTTTAAGAATTTTCCATAAACCAAAACTAAGGAGGAAAAGTCTTATATGGGAAGACCTAAACCTCCTAAGACCCTGCAAGCACATATGAGGACATTCATTCTGGTTTTCCGACAACAAAGTTATAATTTCTGATTTTAGAATTTTTGAGATAATTGTCCATAACCTCCTGTGAAGTTAAATAAATTTGTTTTAAAGGTTAGGAGAATTTTTTGTGACATTTTGGGAAATTTTCATGCAAATTTGGGGAATTTGTCTGGATATTTGGGGGGATTTGCTCAAAAATTTTCAAGTAGTTAAATGGAAATTTTGAGAATATATTTAATTCTTTGGAGAGTTTAACTGACAAAGGAAAATTTGCTTTGGAATTTTTTTTTTATTTTATTTTTATTTTTTTTTTGCGTTTTCATAGAAATTTGAAATCTTTTGGATTTTGGGGGAATTTGTTCTTTTTTTATGGAATAAAAAATATATAAAAATATTTGTTATTGATCCTGCTGAATTTTGGGGGGAATTTTTATTCAAAAATTGTGTTTTCATGGGATTTTGGGAAATTTATTTGTATTTTTCTTATAGTTTGACTGGAAATTTGGGGGGCTTGAACATTTTTTCAAGAAATTTATGAAAATTTTGAAGATATGTTCATATATTTTGAAAGGTTTTAATTGTCATTTCATTTTCATTAAACTCTGGAAAAAATATTTGTAACTTTTGATAGTTTGATTTGATTTTTGGGTGGAATCTGTTTCAAATCTTTTATGTATTTTCATGGAATTTAGGGAAATATCTTTGTAAATTTTTTGGAATTTGAATGAAGGGTGGGAGGGGGTACTTTAAAACTTTCATGGAAATTTCAGGGATTTTGTTTGTATGAATTAACTTCACTGTCATAGAAATTTGAGGAATGTTTTTATAATTTTGGGGAAATTGCTTTGAGATTCCAGGGACTTTAAAAATTTTCAAGTATTTTCATGGAAATTTTGTGGATATATTTTTTTTTATTTTTGGGAGTTTCATTAAAAGTTTTAGGGAAAATTTGCTTTGGAATTTTGCAGCATTTTCATGGAATTTTGGGGAAAAAAACTTGAAATTTTTTGAGAATTTGATTTAAATTTTGGGGGAATACGCTGAAACTTTATTATGTGTTTTTAAGAATTTTTGGGAACTTTATTTTTACATTTTTTTTAATTTGATTTAGAATTTATTTTAATGAGGGGATCTTTGGAAAAAAAAATGTAAAATGAAAATTTTATGACATTTATTTGGATGTTTGACAGATTTTTCCATCAATTTTGTGGAATTTGGGCAAATAATTTTTTTTTAACAATTGGGAATTCAATAAGAAATTTTAGGGAGAATTTGCTTGAGATTTTGGGAAATTTACTTTTTTTTAAGATATTTTTTAGGGGGTTCTTATTGGAATGTTTAGTCTTTATGATAAAGTTTCACTAAAACATTTGGGGAATATTTGAAGGAATTTTGGGGTATTTTTTAAGGGAAAATTAAAAAATATACTATAAGGATTTTCGACAAAATTTTTACGTATTTTTGTGGATTTTGGAAAGGAACATTTAAAAGAAATTCAGAACTCAGAGAAAATTTTGTTTGTGCTTGGCCTTAAGTCCTTGTGTTCTATCATCAAAATGACACCACCATCACTCTCAATGACTGACGACATTTGTGGACATCTTTTTTGGTAAAAACAAATTTCTGACCAAAGCCAAGGATGAGCTTCCACTGATCCCAAAAAAGTGAGAGAAAGTAAAGAATACATTCTAAACAAAGCTTAGGTCTCAGCAGGCTAATAAGCAGCATGGAACTTGCCTGTCTTGCATACAAGGCTTCATTTATGCTGTAACGGACTAGTGGAGCTTCACTGAACAATGCTGAGCTATAGTGACCCCTGGTGGAAGCATGCAGCCAATACATCTTAGCAGGTATGCTGTCAAGTGTTAGGTGGTGTTCTCCAACTTAAAGCCTTCGTTCAGATCTGTCTGGCCTGAAGGTTTCATATGAAATAAATATGAAAACAACAGAAAACAGCTGATTTATTTTAGAATCAATGACATTAAGAGCAAACTTTTTATGAGATTATGGTTGATACCCACCTATCATTTATGCTGAACACTGCAGTGTTAAACAGAATTAGAATACTTTTGTTTAAGACACCTATTCAACCTAAATTCACCATGTTTAAACTGTTTTAGGGTGATTAAAGCACCGACAGGCTGAAAAAAAATTCTTGTGTCAGAGTCATATCTGCAGTAAACATGACCACAATGTGATATGATTAAACTGCACACTCATTGGACCTAAGGGTCTGGAATAAAGCATAAAGTTAAGTGAAGTAAATTAATACATGGTTCACATACAATACACATAACACAATTCTAAAAAAGCTGGGACATGACACAAAAAACAACATCAGAATATACAGACGACCAAATCTCCACAGCGCAAACAGTGTTATGTCTGAACAGTATATTTTTATTTTCTAAAATGAGAGAATGACAAAATACAAAGTTCATCTTTAAAAGCACTTGTAACACAACCCAAACTATAAAGAGCATAAAGAAGTAGATCAGTCAGAAGTTATTAATATAGGTGACACAATATGAACCCATTATGCCTATTATATTAAATCCACTCAAACTTTATTTATATAGCACATTTCATACACAGGGCAGAGAGCAGGCGGTGAAATCTAATCAAATTATATAGTACATAACATCCTTTCATACTACACTAGCGGTTTGAACTTTGACCTCCTCTGTAGTCTCAGTGCCGTGAATTGCTGTCACACCTTTGGACAACAATAAGCTGATAGGTGTGTTTGAGTTGTAGCTGAGTTATTCAGTTATCTCATGTGTGGAATGGAAAGTTAGTTGACTTTAAAAGCTTGAAACTGCCTGCTCTGGTTCTGTATTTTACATTTAAAATAACATTTTCTGGTGTGGATTTGATCTGGTCTTGTTCTGCATTCAGTTAGTCCTAGGATTTTTTTTGTCTGTTGATCCGGTTAGCTGTTGCTCTGATTTCATTGTGTTTACAATCATGCATGAAAACAATTTGGAGACAGTAACCCAGTAGGCTAGTTTAAGTGCAGTATAGCTCTAGGTCAGTGGTTTAAATCATGTGCCTAGGCGCGCAGGTGTGCCTTGAGACAAGTTTAGGTGTACCTTGGGAGGTTGTGCATGCAGTACTGGTACAGTGCCAATCAAAACTTTGGACACACCTTGTTTGTCAATGGTTTTTCTTTATTTTATTATTTTCTACACTGTAGATAATTACTAAAGCCATCAAAACTATGAGATACCACATCTGGAATTGTGGTATAAACCAAGCAAAGATGTTAAATAAACCAGAATAAGTTTTATATTTTAGATTCTCCTTTTGCTCTGATGACAGCTTGGCACACTTCTGTCATTCTCTCAGTCAGACACACCAGACAGTCACCTGGACTAGTTTTGCAACAGTCTTGAAGGCATGTTGCTGCAGAATGCTGTGGTAGTCATGCTGGTTAAGTGTGCCTTGAATTTTGAATAAATCACCAACAGTGTCACATCTCCGTCTCCGTGCTCACGGTGGGAACCACACATGTAGAAACCATCAGCTCACCTTTTCTGCGTCTCACAAAGACAAGGCAGGTGGAACCAAACATCTAAAATTTGGACTCATCAGACCAAAGTGCAGAGTTCCACTGGTCTAATGTCCATTCTTTGTGTTTCATGGCTCAAGCAGCTTCTTCTTCTTGTTCTTCCTCAGTAGTGGTTTCTTTGCAGCAATTTGACCATGAAGGCCTGATCCACGCCGTCTCCTCTGAACAGCTGATGTTGAGATGTATGCTACTTGAACGCTGTGAAGTATTTATGTGGGTTCTAACCTGAGGGACTGTTAAACTGTGGTTTCTGAAGCTGGCAAATCTGGTATCAGCGGCGTAACCAATGGAGGGAAAACCACCCTCACCAACAGACTGATCAAAAACCTGCCCAACTGTTGTGTGGTCCATCAGGATGTCTTCTTCATGCCCCACGATCAGATTGAAGTTGGTGAAGATGGCTTTAAGCAGTACGATGTCATCAATGCTCTGGACATGGATGCCACGATGAGTACGAGCTGCGCATGGTTGGATAACCCGGTGAAGTCTGAAGTCTCATGGCTTTAATAACTCCCTGGACACTGAGATCGTCCCAAAGTCTGACACTAAGGAGGAGGAGACTCACATCCTTATTGAAGAATGCAAAAAGAAAAGGTGCTCTAGGAACTACACGGTGCCAGATCCACCCGGCCTGTTCAATAGCCACGTCTGGCCCATGTATTTTAAACACAAGAACATCAGAATGTGCAAAGTGGGCATCCCAAGAAGACAACATCCCAAGAATACTTTTTTCTCCCTTCCCTGTCAGCAAGAACTCTATCCTCCAAGATGCCAACACTCACCCCCACAGAGCGGGGTTTATCAGAGACTACCTCCAGAATTTGGGAGTGGAGAGGATGGAATGGCCTGCCAGCAGTCCCGACCTTAACCCCATTGAACACTTGTGGGATCAGCTTGGGTGTGCTGTTCGTGCCAGATTGACCAACACAACCACATTGGCTGACTTGCATTAAATGCTGGTTGAAGAATGGGATGCCATGCCACAGCAGTGTGTGACCAGGCTGGTGACCAGCATGAGGAGGAGGTGCCAGGCTGTTGTGGCAGTGTATGATGCTTCCACACACTACTGAGGCTCCTGTTTGTTAAATGAATAAAATGTTATATTGCCAATGTGTCTTGTTTCTTCAAACTTCAATCATCCAATCCACCAAACACCAAACAAGAGTCAATGGCAGAATCAGCTGTTTGGCATTTGCAGAGAAGATCTGGCACATTTTTCATGGGCACAACCCACATACTCGCTCTGCCGCTCATCCCACAAATGCATGATCCTTACAAATGTGGCACCATTTAAAAGGTAATAAACAGGCTTTCCAAAGGTATAAAATGTATTGCCAAGAAGCATTGTTACAACAAAGAAATAATGTACCAAACACATATTTCCTTACTTTTTGTGCTGTTATATCCCTTTTCTTACCTTTTCGGTATCAGTGTGGATGGGATCACTGAATTAAACCACTTGGAAAGTAATGTCAGACTTAGTAGCTAAACCATGATGTGTACAAATATCAAGATGCCAGAATATAAAGAAGGAACTGGGACGACATTAAAGGGAAAAAAGTTAAATGTTTTGCAAAAAATTGATTCAAAATGGGTTAGAAGTGGCAAAAATTGCCAGAAAATGTGATGAAATTGGGTTTAAGAGTGGCAAAAATTGGTTGAAAGAGGCAAAAATTGGCGAAAGAGAACAAAAATGGGTTACAATTGGCAAAAAATGTTTAAAAATGGCCATATAAAGTAGACCAAAAAATGGCAAAAATGGGTTGAAAGGGGCAAAAATGATCAAAATGGGTGGAGACTGGCATAAATGTTGCAAAAATGGCTGGATAAAGTGGTTGAATTTGGGATAAAGAGAAAAAAAAATGGGTGAGAAGTTGCAAAATTGAGCAGAAATTGTAAAAAATGGGTGAAGAGTGGCAAAAAGTATAGAAACAGGCAGAAATGTTGCAAAATGCCAGTTTAAGTGGCAAAAAGTGGCAAACAGGTTTAAGAGGGGTTGAAGGGGCAAAAATGGCTGGATAAAGTGGTAAAAGGGGTTGAAAAGTGGGAAAATGGGCAAAAGGATCAAAAAGGGTTAAGACTGTCAAACGTCCAGCACAAATGGTTGGATAAAGTTGTGAAAGGGGGTTAAAAGGTAGCTAAAAAGGACAAAATGGGCAAATATGGGTTGAAAGAGGCAAAAAGTATACTAACAGAAAGATTACATGGCCAGTTAAAGTGGTCAAGAGCAGTAAAATGGTGGTATAAAGTGGGTTCAAAGAAGTAAAAAAGGGGGCAAAAAGCAAAAAAAAAAAAAAAAATACGGGCAAAGTGGTGAAAAAAGGTTGATATCGTAATAAATCACAGGTGTAGAGGGCCGGTTCTCTGGTTGACTCTGCCTGCACAACACAACAGAGGCAAGCAATTCCACCAATCAACTTTTGACAAGGCACACCTGTCTCTGAGTCTGACTGAGAGAATGACAGAAGTGTGCTGTCTTCAGGGCAAAAGGTGGCTACTTTGAATAAAATAAAATATAAAACTGCACATTTGCTTGGTTTATGACATAATTCCATAAGTGTTCTTTCACAGTTTTTAATGTCTTTGGTGTCTTCAATCTAAAATGTAGAAAATAATACTAAAAAATATTAAAAACCATTGAAAAACAAGGTGTGTCCACAGTTTGGACTGGCACAGCACCAGTAGGCCGACTGTATTTCCACTTCCCAAGGCACACCTGCGTGCCTAGGCACATGAATCAGAAACCACTGACCTAGATCTATTCTGCATATAAAACAGCATACAGTTTTTCTTCATCCGAGTTGTTTTCGTATACAATAAACGCAACAAAATCAGAACAACAGCTAACCGGATCAACAGACAGAGGTTAAATCCACACCAACGTAATTTTAACGGCTGTCAACGTGGACAGGATGAAGACATAAGAAGTAATGTAAGGCTATTTTCATTCAGAAACATGAAGGTCCTCAACAATGACGAGTTACAGATCGCTGAAGGAGTGCTATTAAAGCACTTTCCAGAGAGTTTGAAGGTAACTTAACAACAGCGAGTCTGTTTTTAAGCTAAATCTCATTCTCTTTTACTTTGTAATGATGTATATGGTTAAGACTTCTTTACATGACAACTTGTAATGCCGTTACCTGAAGAGGTGTTATGGTTTAAGGAGTGACCGTGTTAACTGATGACTAGCCGAATGCGTCAGTTGCTGTCGTAGTTAAAACAGATGTTGGAAAAACAAAATATCCACACGAATTCCTCTTTCTTTAGTTTTTCCCTTATCTAAATCATATTTAGTGAGTTAATTTTCCATAATATTGACAAAAAAATAGCAAAGAGGCATTCATAAGGGCACTTTCCAACTCTCGCGTAACTGCGACAACTACACACGCCTTCGGCTAAAAGTCACCAGTTACCACGGTCACTCAAGAATGCGTTACACCAGTAGGCTAAATCAGTAAATTTACAATTATGTTTTACCTGTACTGTAGCTATACTCTCCCTGTATGGCATAAAAATAAATAATATTTTACTTTAAACTTCAGCTGTGCTCTGAGGATGATAAAGCACGTGAATACAGCAATTTTGACAAATTGAAAGTTTTAGCAAGAAAAAAGCTATAACCAAATATAGATATTGTTTCAAAATTACAAAGGTCCTTAACAAGACAAAATATTAATGGCTATTGTTTAAACGCCTGCCCAGGGGTTTGATTGTTTAAGGGTTTCCAGTCATTTAAAGTAAATTTGCCATTATTTTAAAAATGTGTTTTCTTTCTTTTTTAGGTCTATGGTTTTCTTCATAGCATGAACAAAAACAAACCAAGCATCCTGGAGGTGGTTGTTGATAACTGGCCAGATTTTAAGGTCATCATATGCCGACCTGACCCCAAGGTGAGTCCACGGGCCCTTAGAAATTGAGCTGTTCCACTTTGGGAATTTGTTGTCTGGTTTTAATTTTAGCAAAATGATTAAAAAGCTCCAAAACTGCTTAGCATGGTGCATAACCAACTATCAAATCTGCAAGTTATTGGATATCAGTTCAGTTAACAGATATCAACATCAAAACTGCTTTCTGGTCTCAGTGTTATGTTTTTTATATATATTGGGTTTTTTTAAAAACATATTTATGATAATAAGTTCAATGATTATTAATAATGATTAATTAATTCATATTAAAAATACATTATAATACATATATATGACATAATAATAAAGATAATAATTAATAATTTATGACGATAAATGTCATGTGTTGATCATCATTATCCCACCCCCACAAAAAAAAAAAAAAAACAGCAACAGTCACACACACACACTCCCGACTGATGAGAGGGATAGAGATAGAAAGAAAAAAAAAATCATCTAGACCCTTCAATCAATGGACACAAAAACATACACATTATATCCTCCATGCTGACCCTCATAGTTATATTTTAACAGCATCTTTTATACAGAGCAGGCGCTAAGGCTTCAAACTTTACAAAACAGGTCGTTTCTACCCTTTACAGTTTGTCTAGTGTTATTCCCCGTCAAGGGGTGGCCAGGACACAACATGAAAAATGAACTGTAACACTCAGATCTCAAGTAGCCACGAAGACTAAGTTAAAAGTTTTTAACAACAAGATAATTCATTTACAAAGATCAAATTTAAATCCACATGAACAAAGGAATAATGGGTCTTTTGCCACAGGATGAGACACTTTAAACTAGTGATACTCAACTTTATTCTACCAAAGAGCCACATTGTCTGAGAAATACTTTAGCGAGAGCCACAATACAAACTGGGAATGTAAGGTAGATAATAGATCAGTTAATGTGTAGTTGAAATGAAATAAAACAGAGGATTGGTGGATAATTGTGAGGTTAAATGGATACAAATGTCTGTGTAGAGTCAGAAGAACCAATCTGTCACTGATAATGAGCATATTTTTATTTTGTTTATCACTGACATCAGGCTAAAACCTTGTATCTTTATTTTTTATGATTTTAATTTGTTTTTATAAATCATTTTTATATAATTTTTATAAATTATAAACTTTTCATTCCCTGAAAAGTGATCATTTTAGAGATACTAGTCTTTGGCCCAACACCAGCATAATGAAAGTTCCACCTGGCCTAAAGTTTTTTTTTTTAATTTTTATTTTTTTTAGATATTATTATTTGTTTAGTTAAAGGGGGAGGGGCCTCATATTGGTCTTTGCCCTGGGCCTCCAAATGACTAAAACCAGCTCTGCCTCACACCTGCAGTTTTCCAGACCCATTGTTTCACCCCGTCTCATTCTGAAGCTTTGGTTTAATATTTCTGCTCTTTTGACAATATTTATGATCATTAGTGCATTAAAGATCAAATGAAACACCCACATTTGGACAAATTTCACTAGATATGACGTTATCTCCATGTGTGATCTGTGTGTGTTATGCTTGTTGATGACGCGGATCAGCATAATTGTTATAAGATATGGGTGTGAGAGAGCATCGGTGGCTGGAGAAAAATTTAAAACAAGGAAATGGGAAGCTTTAGATTAAACACAACAGCACACCTCAATGAATGAGCAAACTGAAGAGACGCAGCACCGGTGGACTTCCTCTGCTCTCTTCTCTTACACACACTCCTCCGTCGAACGCATCCAACGGTAATAAAATACGGATTTAAAATAATAAATGTTTAAATTTGGAAGTTAAAGCCTGTCTTCTTTATGTGGGTAACAGATTTATTGATGTGACCTGCCATGAATATTTACTGATGATAGTGTTTACCTTCATAAAGGTTTTTAGTTAAAGTTTATTTTTTTAGTTAGCCTTAAAAGAGCCGCAGCTGGTCTTTAAAGAGCCACATGTGGCTCGAGAGCTGCAGGTTGAGTATTACTGCTTTAAACTAACAAAGGACTCTACAAGAGAGAGAACCATAAGAGGGAGAGAGAACCATAGGTCTAACTAAATTAAGAATAATACACAAATAATTAACAAATCTCCAGTTTGCAGTACATGCTGTTAACTGATGTAAACATGCTTGTGAGTGTGCTCTTACACTGACGTCATAAGCCTGCTGAAGTTGTACAAGTACGCATGTGCAGAAATGAAGTTTACCTCATAAGCAACGCTGATGTAGAGCATGTGTGTTATTCCTCCGTGAAATGTGAATATTTGACCGGTATGCCAGTTCTTAAAGATGATAACACCAACACATGCCCTAAAAGCTACACAGAAAAAAAACAACAAAGGTTCACCCTTACTTTACCAGGTTTATTCTATTTGCAAACGAAGGTCTCTAACAAAGAGACTGACGAGGCTGGTTGGGATTTGAATGTGACAGGGTTCCCCCTGCTGCTGTGCTGACGTCACTTCGCCCTTTAAATTGTTTCACACCTGCTGCACCCTGTCACCTGCTGGCACGGGATCAGGAGTAGCCAACCGGCAGCAGGCAGCGACACACCTAGTTAACCAAACAGGCAGGGGCGGGGCCAAAGGGGTGGCCCAGGGTGGCACATGCCACCCCTAAAATCTGACTGGCCACCCCAAGTGCCACCCCAGCCAGAGTCATAAAAGACAAATGAACATGTAGCTTGTAAGTTAAAATGTATTCATGTTGAAGCAGTGACAAATATACAACCTTAACTAAAATATAATTTTTGGTCAGATAAACTATTTTTATGTTTTCAAAATAAGTAGTCCTGTCTTCATCGCTCTAATCGCACATAGATTTAAACCTTTACACTGGATAGGAACTTTTGTCCTGTGATGATTTTCCAAGGGAGCAAATACTCAACGGACCACAATCACCAAGGCGGAAAAAAACATGCAGGCAGCATCTTCTTCTTACAGCCAATCAAAACAAATATATATTGATGCCTGCTGCTGTTTACTAATAAGCATTAAAAGTGTTTTATCGCTCAAAGTCTCAGATTTCACTCAGACCTGTTGAGGATACCTTTTTTTCATATTAATTGCAAACAGAAAGGGTTATAAACAATTTGTTATGCATTATTTAATTGATTTAACATTTAAAGTCAGTCTGAAACCAAAAATTGGGAATTTACTCTACAGGCTAAAGTGACTGAATCCAATATTTAGCTCCTTTGTGACTCTTATATGATGTTTTTGGGGTATTTTGAGTTGTACAACTCACATGGAATCTGATATTTTCAAATCAGATCAGGCCACTTTCATATTTTTCACTTTCCTAACTGCCGTTGTGGCAGTAGTTCTATATAGCCTATTTGAACTTTAAACATTTATAAGGCACTGTGTTTGTTCTGTTGAGAAAACAGTTATTTGGTATGTAAGTTGTTGCAGTGAGGAGCTGGCATATGATCCACATACAGATATGATAAACTATTTTACTGCATTAACTGCATATCACATGCAGTTATTTTTTTTCTAGATGTTTAACACGTTTTGTTGCCTCAACATATCATAAGGGAAATGCCCATGTTGCAAATAATTATATCATTTAGGGTAAACAGTATTATTAACTGTGATTTTAAGTGGTTGTTTTAGTATTTGAATTTTACTGTGCCACCCTGATCTGAGTTTGTGCCCCTGCATTGCCCCCCTAACCAAAGTTTCCTAGACCCGCCCCTGCAGACAGGACGCCACACACACACACTCTCAGTAGGCACAGCCAACTGGGTCACATCGATGAAACAACAATAATACAAACATTACAATCTCGGTTGTAACACTAGTTTTAGTCTAAAACTCTAAAACAACTTAGTTTTTACTTGTAGTTGAAACTTTTTTCTTTCAATCTGAATCGATGCCAAATCATACAAGTGTATTTATTCTGTGCACTCTGACAAATCTGGGATCCCTGCTTTCTACATCTGAAAAACAAGAGCTACAGATGTGTGCTTTTATTTATCCACTATGGAGAAATATCAGCGATGATGAATGTCAGATGAAACAAAATTACGTTAGTCTAGTTTTAGTCACCTTGATGAAGACTAAACTTACTTTTCATCTTTATTTTATCATTAAGGATCTATTTTTAGCTCCTCTTTCTTTTCATCAAGGCCAGCTGTAAGGGGCAAAAAGGGGAGAGCTTCATGGTCAGTTGTAAAGTTAATCTGTGATAATCATGTTTTATATTTAATCTGAATAATAACAACTCTTATCAAAGCAACAAATAACCAATCCTTTTCTTTTATGCTGTAAAATTCAGTCTTTACCAAAATGCAAACTCCTTTCCATAAAACAGAATAACCTTTTTTAGTAACGTTAACTCTTTCCCCACCAGAGTGTTGATAATAAGTTGTCAGCCAGCGCCAACCTTTTTGATCGTACCCACCAATTTTGAAGGTCTATTGGAAATGTTGTGTTAGAGGTGTGTGAACACTGACTGCATCAAATGAAAGAACAGAACTTCAGCTTTTGAACATAAAAAACTATTTTGTTCCATCTTCATTTGTTCTTGAGTCATCAACATTTGAATATTGGTAATTTTCATGAAAAAAACATCATTTTGAACAAAAAAAATGAAAAAATAGCTTTTTATCAAAGACATTCTTTATGAAGATAAAACTGATTTGATATTTACATTTTTGACTCTTTCTCATTTATAAATAGTAACACTGTATTCAAAATAACGAAATAGAATAATAATAACAATAATAATAATTATCAGTTTGAAGATATCCTAACATTCCCCAAAATGTTAGGGGTCATCAAAACTTTACATCAAACTTTACACAAAACATCTCCTAAAGCACCAGATTTCTTATCAACTTTAAATATTTACAAAAATCAATAATAATTCATCCAAATATCAATTTAGCCTTTTTTATAAACACATTCATATTGCTCATTTTCAACAAAAACAAATGAACAAGAAAGAAATGCACAGAATATATTTTTGGCTATAATGTCAACACTATGAATGAATGATTGATTGTGATTGGGACTGATTTGTGATTGGTTGTGATTAGGATTGATTTATTGTGATTGGTTGTGATTAGGATTGATTTGTGATTAGGACTGATTTATTGTGATTGGTTGTGATTAGGATTGATTTGTGATTAGGACTGATTTATTGTGATTGGTTGTGATTAGGATTGATTTGTGATTAGGACTGATTTATTGTGACTGGTTGTGCTTAGGTTGTTTGTTCAGGCATTATAATGTGCCTTTGAGTGGTACACTGTGTACCATTCACCAGAATGTAAGGGGACACCACAGCCTTTGCAGTAGAATGAGGTCTCCTTTTGCAACCCCTTTCATGAGCAAACCCTGCATCTTCTGGTTGGGTGCTGTTTCTTCGGTGTTGGCAGGATGGGGACAAGTGGATGGGCTGCAAAATTGGCATCCAGTCTCTTCCTAGGGTCAGTGTTGTAAGGTACACTTGGGGTCTTCTGAGCTAGAGGGGCATCCCTAACCTCTTCAGCATCACTTTCCCGACCAGCCTGTCTCACTGGTTCTTGGCTGGTCCATGATTTTACAACGCTCTGAATGAATGACTACAGAGCACAAAAGCATTGAACAAGCTGATTTCAAACAAATATGTCACAAATTTCTTAGACCACTTGTGAGACTTCCTGACAAAGGGGTAGTATGCAATGTTTTAGTCTAATTTGTCAACTCCATTCATTGCATTGTTGTATTCAACAATACAAGCTGGCTTTTGCCTCTGAACCGTCTCCCTGTGGCCTCTTTGCCATAACAGGATGTTCTCCATGTTGTTCTGATGGAATGTTGTCACCATTTTCACTGTTTGTTTGTCTCGCCAAGCTACCACCATGACATTTTTTTTGTGATGCACAACTGGTGTTCCCTCCCTCCTGAGGTCAGCATTCCCAAGCTCGCGAGTAACTGATGGCTCACCTCTGTTCTTTCTAAGCGTGCCACAGACACGGGTATTCAGGTCAAGAAGGCGCTCACACAGGGCAACAGAGTTGTAATAGTTGTCCATGAACAATCTGTAGCCATGACCTGTTAAGCGGTCAAGAAGAGAGACGACTGCGTCTCCTAGGGGAGCACTTTCTCCACAGTAGGGTTTTACATTAAAACAGTACCCTGTCTCAGAATCACACAGAATGTAGGACTTGATACCATATTTGATAGGTTTCTGGGGATTGTACACCTTGAAGGCCAGGCGCCCACCCCATAGAAGTGCTCCCTCATCAATGCAAATGTTTGTGTTGGGTTGATACATTTCCCGAAATTTAGATACAAGGTAATCTAGAACGGGGCGTACTTTGTACAGCTTGTCATTACTGTTGTCTGGCCTTGGTTTATTATCATTGAAGTGAAGAAATCTCCAAATAGTTTCAAATCTGTTGAGAGACATGCACTTGCTGAAGTAGGGGGTAGCTAACATTTCATCTGTTGACCAGTACATTTTAAGGTCATGCTTACAAATGATACCAGTGAGAAAAAACAGCCCCAGGAAGGTTTTCATTTCTGACACTGTTACTGGTTTCTATGCATGATTATCAACATGTGGTGAGGCATCAGTTTCAGCTTGAATAAACTGATCTGCATACAGGTTAGTGAGGTCGACAGTGTTCTGCACAAGTTCATCAGAAATAAACAACTCTGCAAAATCAACTGGCTGCTCTGAATCACGAGCTGCAGCCGCATTGATAGGCCCAGGGCTCAGAGTGAAAGGAATATTTACTGGTTGCCAGTCCTTTTCAAGCCATTCATTACCAGGTCCGGAAAATCCCGTCAATGGCGGAGAAAGAGATGTTAACAATGTGGGTGAGTATACTGAACTAAACCCTTATAATAGTAATGTCACACTTCATAGCTAAGCCATAATGTGCACAAACTTGAGGATGCCAGAAAATAAAGTAGAAAAATATAGTGAATAATTGAATAATTGTGAAAAGAGGCATTAATGGGTTAAAAGTGGCAAAATGGTATAAATGGGCAAAATGGGCTCAAAGTGACAAAATTGGAAAAAATAGACAAAAAGTGGCAAAAATGGCACATAATGGCTACAATAGGCAAAATGTTACAAAAAGATCTTGCAGAAATGGACAAACAGTGGCAAAAAATTGCAAAAAAGGCAAAAAAATCATTGTATATGAAGCAAAAAGGGGTTTAAAATGGTAGCAATGGGTGATGGGAAAAAAAAACGGGATAAAAGTGGCAAAAAAAAAAATGGTAAGAAGTCAGGATGCTAGCAACAATGCTGCTGATCCAACACACATGTGGTGATATCATCAATAAAACAAAACTGGGGAGGGCCAGTTCTCTGGGGTTTTCCCCAGCCAATTCTGTGTGCAGGCCTGCCTGCGACCATACTGACAATACTCAGTGATTAGCTTTGTTTTTACTTCACAGAACAAGCGAGCCCTGGAGTTCAAGAAGAAGGTGTCATACTACAGCATGGATGAGCAGGTTTTAAGGAAAATGCTGGCAGACGAGAACGTAATCGACTGGCACACTTATTTCCTCATTGGAGGTGAGTGAAGACAGGGTTATCTTTTTCAGAATGTATACTCCTTGGAAATATATGTTCCACCAACCATCAGTGACTAATTTACCTACAGAAACCTTTAAAAAAAATTCTGGACTCTATTTTTAATGGACTATTTTCTGCAGTGATGTTAACCTCTATCTATAGATTCTCTGGCTGATCTCCAGTTCCCCTGTATTTACATTTTCTGTTTTTGTTGTAAGGCAGCATAAGTTCATTTACAAAGTCACCTTTACATAAAGCAACTTAAGGTGCTTTGAATATTTACACATTTAAAAACAAGGCATTTATCACATGTCAGAAGGCATGACAAGGGCCAAATCTATAGAAAAATATGAAACAGAAGACTATAAAACATTAATTTGTTGAAATTTGGTCATTAAAATCTCTCAAAGGAGGTTGTAACCTCATGCAGAAAAGAAACTGAATAATGCTGACATGTATTCCTTTCTCTGATTTTAGGATTTGACCTTTCCCACGCCCCCATTCTCAAAGAAGTGTCTGCAAAGAAAAACGTCAACAGCAGATGCTGCAGTTTGGACCATCTCATGTATTTACCAGACATCAGCTGCCTGGTCGCTCCAGAAGTCGACAGGTACAGCCAGATAAGAAATAAAGGCTGAACAGGTGTCATACATCAAAAATGTATGGAGAATTATTAGTTTCAACATTGTTTCACCCGATGTACCTGAAGGGGAAATGAGGCAAACTGTAGGGATAGGATACCTCCCTATGGAGCCTAGACACTGGTGGTGGTGTTGATGAGGGAGGGATGCAGGTTCAGATGAGGAGTAGAGTTCTGGAAGCTGGACCAGGAACCAATGAGGTGTGGAGGAGGAGGAGACTGAGTTATGTGGGATGAGAGGAGCAGAAGACCTGTGAGGATCTGGACTAGATGCTGGTTAACTGAATGGAGGTGGCTGGGGTGGAGGATTATTGTAGTGAAATGACAGGTGCATGATGATTGGTCAAACAAGGCTGTGGCAGAATCGGATTAGCTGAGTGCTTAAGAGAGTGAACACCCATGATCAGCTGATCACCAGAGCAGGGAGAGGGAAAGAATGGGAAGGATATGAACAAGTGGTGACCAATGAATGTGTAGAAACAGTCTGCATGCTTGAACTTTTGCTTAGCTCTATTTAACCTAAGTGATCAGCTTCCTTCTACCCACAAATATTTTTCAGAGTGTTTAAGTTTGATATATGAAAGTTATGCAAGTCATGTCTTAAAATCCTGTTCAATAATCCTGATCTCAGTGTCAGTCAAAATAATTGTGATAATGATTTTTGCTATAACTAAGCAGCTTAAGTAACTTAGATCCACAACAAACAGTCAAGTTTCTCTCCATGCAGGTGAAATAATTAAATTATCTGTTTCTCCACAGTGATCTTGAATCAAGGATTTCATCTCTCGACTTGTCTCATACTGAATTAGTGAACAAGCACTGGAAGTTTGGTGGGAACCAAAAGAGCATCATGAAAATCAAAAACCACATCAGTAACTTCTCATCATGCTGCATCACTGATGACCACGGGCAGCCCGTGTCCTGGATCCTGGAATATGATTATGGCGCCATTGGCATGCTGTTCACGCTGCCAGAACACAGAGGGAAAGGTTACGCCAAAGTCCTGATCTGCAGCATGGCCAGGAGACTCCACGTTGACAGATACCCGGTCTACTGCTTCATTGAAGAGGACAACGCGCTCTCCTACAGGATCTTTAAAAGCCTGGGCTTTACTGAGGATCCTTCGTACAGAGCAGGATGGTTCGAGTTTAACTTTGGAGGTTGATGTTTTCACACATGCACAAAATCTTGAAATTTTTCTGGGTGAGCTGTATGTGTGAGTGCAAACAGCTGGATTTTTCACTTAAATCTTACCAGCAAAGTTAAATATCGTTAGTATGTTGTGAGAATGCAGCGGGAAAGAATGTATGTTCTTTATCAATCATTTGCCTCTGGAAACACCAAGCATACCATACAACAGGGAAAGTCTTCCACTGTGAATATGTAAATAGGGCAACTCAGGTCAGGATGTCATGAAATTTGTGGGAATTTTCAGCAGTGCATGTGTGGAGAAGTATTAAGTTTCTGTTAAGTTCTGTGTCTGTATATGAAAATGGAAGACATGTCTCCACCTCCCTTCTTTGCACCAAAACAGATAGATAGGGTTAGGGTTAGGGTTAGATATCTGCAATCTGCAGCCGCACATCATCCATCCTGCTGGCGAGGGAGCAGGCACCCAGGAGAAAGATGCTTGGTAGGGCAGGTTTGTGTGGGGCTGCTCTTAGCCTAGCCTGCAGCCTGGCTTGTTTGCCCGCTTCCACCTGCCTCCTCTGCCTCCTCCCCACCGGCTGTAGGTGTCGTGCTGCTCCACGCCCTCCTCCTTTCAATCACTGAGCGCCCCGTCCTCTGGATAATCTCCGTTGGGAAAGATGTAAAATCCGTGGGCACGCTGTCAGTTCTTGTGTAAGTGTAGGGCTTTATTTTGCTGCTAGTGATGGAGTGCCAGGCCGCTGTGTCCGTATGCACCGCCCCATGCTACCTCAATTGGTAGCATTCAGTAGTCTCCTGTTGATCAGGTAGTATTCTGCGGCAGTTACTGGCAGTTGTTGTTAGCTTTTAAGCTAGCCAGGAGTTGTAGTTGAGACTGAGGTCTTCTTTTTCACCTTTTTGGGGGTTTTCTTGATGGAAATTTCTTTCTCTCAAAGGTGTCTTCTTAATTGTGAAAAAGACGACTAGTCCAAGATGTAACTCAACAGTGCATCTTTCTTGCTCTTTTAGCACTGATGATGCAGTACGATGTAGTCCAGCATTTTCAGCTCAAAGAGTGAAATAAAGCCCTCATATCAGCTGTTTCTGTTGCTGCGCTCACAATACTCAGTTGAAAACAGTTCAATTTTCAGAACATATATATAGTGCTGATACTTCCAGCCGATATATCCTCTTTAAACATCAGCAGAAATTTTCATAGCTGCCAATACCAATATTGAAGTTATTTAGCTGCCTGTAGATCAGATGACTTCATGCTTTGACTCAAACATTGGGAACCCATCTGGAACGAGGATTAAGGTCCACATAACTACACATATATGAAGAATGGAGGGAGAATTCTTCAAAACTCTAGCAAGTACAAGTTCATGCTGTTCATTTCATTAACTTCGGTGTTAGAACATTTCGTGCTTTTACATTTATTCAGTAAACTTTAAAAGGAGAATAAAATTTCAGTTTTGTGCTGTAAATTTATGTAACCTCCAGTGTTTATCTTACATTTCATTCTCAGGCTTCTCCACGTTTACAGTAAATCTAACCCCTTAGCCAGAGCCAGGTAAATGTAGGTCAAATTCATGTTATTATAAAAACAATGAACAAGCAGAAGAACGAGGCAAATATTTATTAAAGGCACAACATACATTCCCAACGCAAAAACACATGACTGGCACATTTCATAACTGTCTATAATTCATGTGTAAGGCATTCAGTGTCTCGTGATCCCTGTAAATGTCACTTGACTATCGTACAGTATTTCTCTCTAATGTGAGGCAACTTCAGCAGCAGCTTTAACTAAAACTTCAGTGCAAAATAATAAAAAAAATCAAGTAAAACTAAAAGTTTAGCTGCTTGACTTCAGCATCATCTAATGAAGATGACTGGTGTACAAGAACAGAGAAAACTTGAGTATCAAAGTTCAAAACATAAACACACCATGATTGACACTGGTCTGTACTGCCACCTAGAGGTCAAAGAGTTAAAATGAAACAGCACTGAGGGCCCAGATGTTTAAAAGTTATCCAACAAGATTAAAGCTACTGGACAGGCTTAGATCCTGAAATCATGTTCAAATAAAAGCACAAATAAAAAATGACTTCAATTAAGCTGATGAAGCAACTAACTTCTGGATTTAATTCCCCTGTCGGACAGCTTTAGTCTTGTTGGATTACTTTTGATAAACCTGGTAATCCAGATTGGTTAATCCTTAAATGTCTCTGCCTGGATCAGGTTAGTGCTGTCCAGTTTTTCTTTTAACAACTGGGCCCACAGATGATAACTCACATCACGATGATGAATCCTGTTAGACTCTTCCTTCATCATTCTACAGAAACAGATTTCTACATCAATCTCTTCCTGTTTTCTTCTTAAAGTTTAAAAAAATGAACAGTAAAATGTTAGTAAAGGCATAGACATTCACATAGACAGAAAAATTAAAATGTAGAAGTATAAAATGGACTTACATTGCACATTACAGCCAATGATAATTGTCATGCACAGACTCATGCTGTTTTTACAGGGCTGACTGATGGATTTATGTGGAACAGCGACAGCCTCCTACTGTAGGTTTGCATAGTTTTTGGGCAACACTTGGCATTGTTTAACTTTCATTTTCTGTTAGACATTTGTTTGGTTATTCTAGATACGCTGAGGTGGGACGTGTTAAAAGATCTACAGCTCTAAAGGCTGAGGCTTCTTCAGGTTTGTGACAGCAGTTTCAAAGCGCTTCTCTGCAGAAGACGGTCCTCTTCATCCACACATTGTCAGGAAAAGCCACTAAAATGTGAAACATGACGTTAGACAACCAGGAAACATGTTAATATACATTTAAACTTACTTTAAAGGTAAGACTCACCTCTGTGATGTTCATCTCAGCCACTCCTGATCCCTCCTTGTCACACTGCTGGAAAGACCCTGTAAAATAAAAAATTTCCACATTCTGTCAGCAGAGGTCGCTAAAGTACAAACATTGATTAGTCAATGTGCAGCTCCATCTAGCAAACTATTGTGAGAAGAATCTTGAAAATTAGACTAAGTGATTAATTGTAACCTTGGAGTAAAGGTTGGGAAGTGCAGGCTCTGAAATTTCCCCACAGTACAAACGTAAAAATAATCCTTCTATTGGACATTTGTACTAGCTGTTCCAGTGCCAAATGAACTAAAGCTCCCCTAATACTCAGAGAGGACTGTCATAATATCAGAATTTAAACATTGATAGGATTCTAGAAAATGTCAATTTAAATCAATACCCAAATTAGAAGACCCAATACTTCGTAATTTTTTGGTCAAATTAATGCAGGAAGGCCGTTTCATACTCGTTCATCATTCATTCATAAGTCATTACTCATTCATGTCCCTCCCACTCTCTCTGCTGTGCTTCTCTGAGTATCAGCTGATTATGGACATTTACATATGTGTATATGAATGTTTTTTCTAAATATTAAGCCTACAACAGAGATAGTCTTTTGTTCACCTCAGACTACTCGAGAGTCATAAAACCTATTTATCTATTAACCCCATAAAAAATCTGAGGGCTGGCAGGTTTTGCAAATATTCTGTTATTTTCAAAATGTAAAGACAACATGTCACACACCACCACAAAGCTCTGCTTCTCAGGATTCTGACCATGTAAACCATATTAGGATAAAACCAGCACAGCAGCCAAAATAAACACATCTGTCAGCCAACAAACAATAAGAAAAGTGACTAAGCTCACCATTAGAATTCCCCCTATACTCTCCTGATCATAATTAGAGATGCACAGTATTGGATTTTTTTTGCCGATATCTACAGATTCATTTTAATTTCAAGATGTTGACAGCCTTTAATCAAAATTTAGAATAAAAAAGAAATACGATTATGCTAAAACAACAGGGCATTACCTTTCCAGACATCACACTCCTGAAAGTGTATTCTCCACCCTTTACCTTGCCTTTTTGTCTTCTACATCTTGATGCATCTTAAATGTCATGTTAAATGAGTAAAATTCACTAAATACACAATGTAACTGTCTGTTTTAGGGGAAACAGCTTCAGTCATTAAGGTACAGATGTTGGAAAGGCAAGCCACCATTATCAAAGATAGGTGAGATTATTTCTTATCTTTTGTTATTCTGATGGAAGTAGCAAACCTGTTTGGGTGTTATGGGGAGGAGAAAGTTTTGTGATCACTACAGGAGAGACGTAAGAAAAATAAATGCTCTGGTAAAATACAAAAACCTAAAAACTTTACTTAAAACCCTAACCCTATGATTCAAGGTATTTCCACTTGGTTGTTTCCTACCTCTATATGTCAGTAATTTAAATAAACATTCATCACAATCATACTCACTAAACATGGCTTCAAGTTTCACCAAGCAGCAGATGAAGTTGTCAAAGTCAATCAGTTCATTTTCTGCGTACCGAGCCACCAGAATCTGGTTCAGTCTGTTGTTCAGTTTAAAACCTACACAGGACGACAGTAAAAATACCAGGAAAAGAATCATCACTCAGCTGTGAGTGTGTACAGTAAACACTGGTGGCATTTATGATAAATGTACCTGCTGCTTCTACAGCCAGGCGCATCTCATAGGAGCTCATGGCGCCGGACTTGTCAAGGTCGAATTGTCTGAAAATGACCTGAAAGACAAAGACAGACACATATCATTGTAAAGAAATATATGATTTACACATAATATTTCTGACATTAGCCCACTTATTCTTACCAGCCACTTTCGGATCTTATTCCAGAGGATCTGAAACTCCACCAGACCTAACCGAGCACTGCCGTCTTTCTGGTAAAAATAGGGTTAAGGTCAGAGAACCACACAGGCAGTCACTAGTGGGCTCAATGTCTGGTAAAGTTGTGATCTTCCTGTTATTCAGGAAGAAATCTGACTTCAGTTAGCTGTAGTTTACTGGCTTAACATTAACATTAGGGCTGTCATGACACTAGATTTTTAAACTTTTCAATATGATATGTATAATAAATATGTTAAAGCTCTTGCTGGGTATTTTTGTGGTACATGCATCCATGCATTGATAGCATGATTGCAAGATGGGCAAAGGGTGCAAGAATGCTGATTAGATATGATCAGAAGTAGGGCTGGGCAATTAAATAAAAATTAGAATTAATCTGCAATTTTCAAATGACAAAAGGTGCAATATTTCTTTGACCTTAAATTTGTGTCCGTTTGAAACTTTTTTGCAGCAGATGTTATGCCTGACATACCATGCAATCATTATGGTACCCTTTTTTTAGAATAGTCTACAAAAATCCTACCTTCTTCATTTCTGTACTTTCTGTTATTAAATTAGAAAATGACAAAAACCCTTTATTGCAACAATTAATATCCAATTTGCAATAAGAGTCAAAATCATCAGAATTAGAAACTTCTGAAGAATTGTTCTGCCCTGGTTTAGTAAGAAAAGAAAGTTAAGGAATGATTGCAACATTTGGGGAAAAAAAAATCGCACTAAGATTATTTTCCAAATAATATTTTCCGTTCAGCCCTAATCAGAAGTATAAAACATGCAAGGATGGGCAGATTTACATGAGGTAGACAAGATAATTAAGATAGTTGAAAAGTGCAAATGTGCATATGAGGTGAGGCATTTTACCACAGTGACTATCTGAGATACAGTAAAGCAGTAAGAGGCAGTGCAGGATATTTTACATAAAGCAAGGCAAGTTGCTTTTTAAATGAGAGTTCTGTTAAATGGTCATCAGAGTAACTCTGTGACTGCTGAGTGGTCATCAGTGGCTGATGAAGTAAATATGTAGTTTAAATCAGTAGAACTAAAAGAGAAAAGACAGAGCTGATGGCAGTAAACTCATTTGACAAATATGTAGTCTAAATCAGCCTCTCCAAAACTTCAGAATGCTGCAGCCCAGTTTGAACCCTGAAATTCTTCTGGGGCCCACCAAAACCTTATCAATGGAAATTTTTTTATGAAAACTTTGTTTTGCCTGTCAAAATGACTTTATCCATATCCATTTTTGCTGCGTAGTTCCCAACTATGGTTTCGTATCACCTTTGGACAGTTTGACATTAATAGGAAGGATCTGAAGGGTCACAATGTACAATAAGGATCAGGTGTCTGCAAAGTCACCTACATTTTCCTTTCTAATATTCATCTTTTTACATGTACTTTTTGATTACTATGTCAAATTCTCTGGCTTATGGTTTTTTTAGTGAAAAACCTCACGCTTCAGTACCTCCAGGGCCCACCAAGGGGCCCCTGAGCTGAAACCCTGAAGGCATGTGCATGACAAGTCAGCCTATATCAGCTCTCTAACAGCCCTGCAGGACAGACTATATCACTGGCTCAGACAGTTCTATGTTAAAACCACGCCCATGAGAAATGTGTTATAGAATTTTTATATCTGTCATTTTATTTTTTTCTCCACAACCAAGTGGCGACCCCCAAACTGATCTTGCACAGGGGTCTGAACCACTAGGCTGAGAATCCCTGGGCAAATAAACACTTGTTATGTTAGGTCATTAAATCTGGCTTAACTTAAAAAATTAATCACCATATGACTGATATCTGTTCTTGTCTGATAACAGAAGAGGATACATCCATCAGGTTGACCATTGTCCTACAGGACTCGGTGCTGAAGCCGTCAGTCTTCAGGTCTTTGTCTGAAATGATAAAATCACACTTAAAACAAAATGCTCTGGTATTAAAAGGTCACGCTTATCTGAAACACTCTGGTATTAAACAAACATTCACACTGTGGCTCTGATTAAGGGCAGACAGGAAGTGGGTGGTGTACACTCAGCAGTGAAATCTGATATAGCAACGAGAGATGTATAACAAATATGTTAACTCCCATCAGTTACTGTAATACTTTAAAAACACAGACACTCACGCCGAGTGATGACTCTGTTCAGAATGGTCTTCAGCTCCCGAATGGAAATCTCCATGTCCTGAGAACACACAGAAGGTAAGAGAGGTAGCTCTTTTGTTAAAGAAAACCACTTTATTTACTTTATATTCTTCACTTTTAAAAGGATCAGAATATTAATTATTTTCAGTATCTCAGCTCCAGATATTGTCTTAAATGCCACAACAGTACTTATTATTACAATATTTTATGATATAAGATTATTCTAGCATATGTACACCCCGTCTAAGAACTTACATGCTCTGGACACCATTTATCGTGGAGATCTGAGGGTCATCACTAATTTTAAAGCCCTTACACATCACTCTTTATTGTTTTGGTTGGTCTCCTTTGTCACATATGCTAAAACACCGGTGTATTTTATTTACAGGCTTTTCTCAGTCTTCTTCTTTCCTATAATCTGACCTTTTTCAGTCAAAAGAGCTCAGGAACTTACCCTTGATGTAAAGATTTTTTTTCCTTTAAGTCCTTTATATTAACTTTGCTTAAAATGCAAAGACCTGAAACTTGGCCTGAAAGACATGAAAGAGCTGCTCTGATTGGATGCTTTTAGGAGAAAGTTAAATGGCTTGGAGGTAGATACATTTGGCTGTAGTTTTTCTGCCTGATATTTTTATGATTGCAGCTTAAAGGGATATTTCAGTATTTTTGAAGTTGGGTTTTAGAAGGTACTTGGAAATAGTAGTGGCATTACCCTTCAGTGATTATAGTGTGCACTGCCCCTTTAAGCATGACAGGCTTGGGGAAGCTAGGCTATACCTTGCACGGTCGGGTATAGTTGCTCTGCATAATTTAGCAAATTTTAGGTATAAATGGCCTTAAACAATGAATCAACAGAAGAATCTGTAGAACACTGAATTGCTAAACGAATCAATTACTGCAGCCCTAATCTGAACAGCTATTTAGGTCTGCAGGCTTTGTCAGTGACAGAAACAACCAATTAAGCTAAGACAAAACTAAAATAAGCAATTTCAACTTGAGTGTCGATGGCATGCCATTTACTGTGGATACAAGGGGATACTTTTTTGACCTGGAGTAAAAAGAGGAACAACTTCTACAGATGGAGACTCACTGTAAAGGAGAGGAGAAAAACTCAAGTGGTGACTGGCTGGTTAGCAGGAAAGATCCCAAGTTACCTGGTGGTGTAGGTGTGAAAACTGAGCCAATCATGAGAGTTACTGCTGTCACAAGTAGGACTTCACAACAGTTCCTTGGGACAATTCTGGTCAAGGATAGGGGCTCAGAGACAGCTGCAGCCTGCATCACTCCCCATCTAGAGTTCCCTGCCTTACTGAACACCAGTGTATTACCAACCTTCTAGGACTTTCTGAGGATTAACTGGAAAAACTGACCCTGTCGGTATGATATGTTTACCTTATGAAAACAATGTGTCAGCTGTTGAAGTGGAAAACTGAGCTGAATAACTACTTTTAGTTTTGTTGTTGTTCTCTCTGATGATGCCCACAGACCAAAACAGCTGATCAGATACAATGAGGTAGAGGAGCATATAGCCGATAGCTGAAGCTTGCAAAATAAAATAGTGCAAAACGCTGTATTGCAATGGAATTTAGATTGAGCGTGCAATTGATTCAGCATCATTTTTTGGTCCATTTTTACCTTATACATGCTAAACTATGCAGAGCAGCTGTACCTGTCTGTAGCGCTGTACAGCCTCGCTTCTCCAAGCGTGCCATGCGGGAATAGGCAACGCCCATTGGAATCTCTGGAGGATAATGCCACTACTATTGCCAAGTGCCTTATATAACCCAACAACAAAAGTACAGTAATATCCCTTTAATTTTGACAAATTACCTGTCAGAAACCTTTAACTGCATGTTTGGCTAGGACTATTATGAAAAGAGTTTTTAGCTGGGTCTTCCTGGTTAGATAAAGGCTAATAAAAATACAATTTAAAAAGTAGTGAAAGGTATTGAAAAGCGGTTTCACATTTTACCTCTCCTGCTAGTTGGGCAAACATGGCTTTAAAGTTTTCATCAATGTCATCCTCAGTTATTTCCTCCTGCAGAAAACAACATAAATGAAGACATTTATTTAAAATCAAATATAAAGTAGTCTGATTGTTTTCTTGTGGTTTCAGTCATGTGTAGTAGGATACATACTTCATCTTCTAAATCTGCAGAAACTTCATCATCTAGTTCTCTGCAAATTAGAAATACATGTAAGCATGAGAAACATTTAGAAACTGATACATATTTTATCAAAATCTCATCAAAGAAGACTCGTACTCAGTTTCTGATTGCTTCTCAGTGAAGACTCGAAGGACAAAGTCGGCCTCTTTGTTTGGCTCGAAGGTGGAGGGTACGATGAGATATTCTCCAGGAGGCAGACGAAGCCGTGTGCTCACCTCTCGCAGGTTAATGAAGGTTTCAGAGCGAGCACATGATGAATGACTCAAAAAGAAATTTTTCTTCAAGTGGACATTCTGGCAGCCTCTGTACTGAGGGCAGAAGGGACAATGCATGGGTAGAGATTTATTTGCATGATTTAAAATATATTTCACTGAAATAGTATAAATCACTGTAAGTGTAAACCCTTTGCAAAGCAAAAGAAAGTTAATGTTAAATGTTACATCACTTCAAAACCAATATATCTTGTCCTCTACAATATATCTATACTAAATCATGCTAAAAACACAACAGCGTTTAATGCATTCTTTAGGCTGAATAAGGCATGAAAGTCATTTATGCTCTGCTCTTCTTACCTCTTCTGGAATCTGCAAAAGACATAAGAGAAGAAAAAAATATAAATTATGTGAGAAAAATAAAAAAGCCCTACATGAATAAATCATGAGAAGGTCAAACTGACAGGTTTTCCACCTCAGTTCTTACCTCGTACAGAGCGAAGCCAATGGTGTGCATGTCCTGACCGTGGCGTCGATACCTGCGGCGGTCTTTCTGCATAAGCGCGACTAAAAAACTGCATGCCACCTCATCATCCTCTGGATCATCATCCTCCTCCAGCAACGTGATCTTATACTGAGGGTTAATCCAGAACGTGTCTGCACAAAAGATGAGTTTGTGTTAGTCTTTTTTCATGGTCATGGCAACATTAGAGAACCTATTCATCATCATCACCATATCATTTAGAGTGCATTCACATTAGATGCAATTGCCCTGTACTGTCCCAAAGCACAAAAAGAGATGCAGTCATATCATGTAGATGCTCATGCATGAGCATCCATACACACCTCTTAAAATCCTGCCAGGGCCAAAGAAGACTACTGTCTTTGAGCATGGTACGGAGCTCTCACACTAGTCAAACTAACTTTTGGGGTGCTTGGGTATGGCAGGGATTTCCTAGTGAGAGTGCATCCTTCCCAACTTTACTTGTAACATCTTAAATCTATGTGTGAAAATTCAGGAGAAGGGCATTTCTTCTGGGCATATACTCAGAACTCACTGGGATGGTTCCTGCAGCCTCCGGCCGTGCTACCTCTCCTCCACGTGCCGTAAAACTTGATGGTGTTCCAGTGACTCTGACTGTCCTCGCTCAGAGCATCAGGAGTCAGGTTACAGATCTCCAGCCGGGAAAACTGCCGCAAAAACTCCCTGAAGGACATCCTGGAAATTAAAGAAGTAAGTCAAAGGTAAGAAACCTTGAATGTGGCTATCCTGCAGAGAGGGCTCTCACATCTGTATGGTAACTATTAAGCTACAGGCAGAGCTGGTTAGCTGAGCTTGACTGTGCTATAAGAGATGGAGGATATCAAGAAGGTTGAAGAGCATGGGGGACTGTATGAATGAGCTGTATAAACATTCATTGGCTGTGCTGTGTGCCTCAGGCTAACAGTAGCTATAGCTGGCAGGCTGCTGCTATCCAGCAGAAATTATTCATTTCTGTTTGTATCCCAACACTAATTAGGGCTGCTTTACCATAAAGTTTTTTAAATCATTCAGCTTTTTAAATGTCTTTCGATATCAATAGTGAGTAATTGCGGTTGTTATTGGTAAAAGTATTTGTTTAATGGTATTAAACTAAACTACTTGTTTACTACAAGTATAAACTACTTGTATTTTAACTTAAAAAATAACAATATACCCTGGCTGATAGATTTTTCTATTCCGTAGTAATATTATTTTAATGGAGTATTCATTAAAAATAAAGCAGCAGCTATAAACAATACAGCTTTCCAATACTGCCATAATTTCAATCACCCCACCACCTCATCTGCCTGCATACGACTGCTTTCATACCACATCACTGTAGTCATCTTACCAAAACTCGCCATCTTCCATCTGCAGATGCAGGTCTTCTCTCTCAGAAGGGTCAATCTCATCCCATTCAGGGGAGCTACACAGGGCAAGTAAAATGCACAGGAATAAACATGAAGTTTAAGATTTATAACATCAAAAGAACAGATTTATTAAACAACAACGGGATAAAAGAATGTGTAGAGGCATGCCAGAGAGGCCAGACTTCCCCCGGGCTGCCTGTGTACATGGGACACAACCTGACCACTAGACTATCTGTGCCCCAAGAGCAGATTATGTTTGATAGGTCAAGCTATGGTAGCAGAAAATAGAATGAAATTTTAAAAATGTGACAAATAATTTCAGGCCTTAAGTGCATTATTATTAATGAGGTAACACTGACAGTCCTAATTTAAAGCAGGATGTTTTGCATTCAATCATGAGAAAAAAAGGTACAAATCAGACTTTGCAGGTCTAATTTAGTGATACTGTAGTCATGAAATAAAATAAAAATAAAGTTCTGAGTCCTCTGGTTTTCTACCTGACCTTCAAAGCCATCCATAACCTCTCCCCTCCATACCTTTCTGACCTCCTTTACATCAGCCTCCCCACTCGCACTCTCAGGTCCACTTCCCCTCTCCACCTCACTGTCCCACCCGTCTGCTTGACCACCATGGGCTCCAAAGCCTTTAGTCACTTTGCTCCCCGAGTTTGGAACTCCCTCCTACTAGACAGCCGTAATATTAACTCTCTTCATTTTCAAATCCCATCTTAAAACCCACCTTTTCAAACTGGCATATTCAATCTGACTCATTTCTTTTAGTCCAACTACACTGTTTCATTCATTGTTTTAATTTATTGCTAAATTGTGTAACTTGTGGATATTTTGCGGATGTATTTGTCTTGTTTTAACCTTTTCTTGTAAGGTGACCATGAGTGCTTTGAATGGCGCCTATAAATAAAATGCATTATTATTATTATTATTATTATTGTAATACAGTTTGTGAGAAGTCTGAGACCTTTTAAATAGAGAATGTTTGAGACCCAAAGTGATCCTCAGTATTTTCACACAACCTCAGTTTACTGGACCAAATATATTAGTAAGCTTTGGCAGACTCACTTGTCACTCCAGGCTCCAGTCCACTCCACCTGACCCCAGGGGTTACGTACCCGGATAAGGCGCTCCATGTTTCCATGATAATCAACCTACAGGACAGGTAACGCCATAAACTAGTCAGAGCATTTCATGTTTTATAATGTTAATGAAATAAACAAAACTCATTCATACACAAACAGACCTCCTTTAATCCAGTGACTGAGTAGGCATGGCCTTTCACAAGCTTCTTAAACGTAACAGCCTCCATATCGAAGGCACTGGTGATCTGTAATATAACACAAACGTGATTATGGTGCAGGAGTATGAATTGTCTGGCATGGAAATAAATAGAGCTTTTAACGTAATTGGTTTCTCAAGACGGTGTAGCATTGATCTGCATGTTGGTTGTGTGCCAGTGTGATCAGCACTCACATCAATGGAGCAGCCCAGCAGCGAGCCTCTCTCTAGCGCTTTGCCGATGATCCGGTACAGGTCTCTGGGAGCGCTGCGGAGCTCGTACATCTCAGATACTCCACCTGTGAAGTCCTCAAAGCCTTCAGTGGTGCTTCCTCCTGACAGGGCCTCATAGGAGCCATTCAGTCTGACACCAGAAATAAAACCACATTCATAATGCACTTTAACAAAGGATTTAAAACTCTGCTAAATATTCTCACACTGAATAATTCAGCTCCTTCAATACCCACTTAGAGTAAGCTTTCTCCAGGAGTGCACTCCAGAATTCATTGCCCTCAGCAGAGTGGACGAACATGAGCTCTCCATCTTTGACAGGCAGTCTGTCATCAATCACAACATCCACCCACTCGCCGAACTGCCAGAACTGCAACACAGAGCAATAATCAAGAGCTCTGTCAGTCCGAAATGCTTACCTAATACTAGAGGCCTGTGTTGAGAAGCAAGTTTTACATGATCAAGTTATGTCTTACTTATCCAGCTTCACAAAGTCTAACAAAAGTGATCCAGGTCTCAAAGCACCAGTTATCTACTAGTTAATACCATACTGGCCTGCATATAAAATGACACTGTAAGATGACCCCTGTTTTTTCAGCGTGTTTCAAGGGGAAAATTGCTATCTGAGCAAATACTGTCACGATCCTCGTCTGTTAAGTTTATTTTTCACCTTTTTCGCACTTTCATGTCTGTTTCATTTTTTGCTGGTTCTAATTTCTCTTTTCTATTTTTAGATCAATCACGCTTCATGCACCGCGCCCCCGCCTTTTCCTCTCTGACTCTCCTTACCTCTTGTGTCACTCACCTCGTCCCCTCCCTCTCCTGTTCTCCGTCCTGCACGCTGCTCCTCACACCGGTCCTGCATCACTAATTAGTCATAGTATAATACTCACCTGCTCACCCACCTCCTTTGTTAGTCCGTTGACCTTTCTTGTCACGTACCAGCTCTCTAGTTTACTCACGTCTTTGTTTTCATCTCGATCTCGACCACGCCAGCCCGTTTTGACTCCGCTCCTGCCTGCTGCTTATTTTGTACCTTTGCCTGTGAGTTTTGGAACTTCTGGTTTTTGACTTTGGACTGTATTAAAGAATCTGATTTTTGCTTCACGTCAACCTGTCTGAGAGTCTGCATTTTTGAGTCCTGCAATTCTGTGTTCTGGTCCATGGTTCTGACAGAACGGACTAACCAGAATGGACTCAGCAGATTCTGATCCTGTCCGTCACGCTCTGAAGGTCCAGGGCCAGAGAATCGCGCAGCAGGAGGAACAGATCTCCTCCGTGCACACCTACGTGAAGGAGATGACCGCGCGCCAGGAGGCGCTGATCCACGACCTGAGCGCGCAGCTGAACTCCCTGACTCAGCTGCTTCACAGAAACATCACACCTGCCACTGATTCTGCCACGCTACCTGCTCCGGTCGTCGAGGTCTCGCCGGCTCCACCTGTCGCTCCCTCAGCGCTGCAACTCTCCCGGCCGGAGAAGTTCTCAGGAGATTCCGGTGATGTTAGACCCTTCCTGACCCAGTGTGAACTCCATTTCGAGCTTCAGGCCTCTGCCTTCCCCTCGGACCGAGCCAAGGTAGCTTACATCCTGTCCCATCTCTCCGGACGCGCCGCAGCTTGGGCCACTGCCGAATGGACGCGCAGATCGGCAATATGCTCGTCCCTGGCCGCCTTCACACATGCGCTCCAGCAGGCGTTCCAACAGACCTCCCCAGGGCGAGAAGCTTCACACGCTCTCCTCAGGCTGAAGCAGGGGAGACGCCGCGCGGCGGACTTCGCCATCGAGTTTCGCACGCTGGCAGCAGAGAGCGACTGGAACCCTGCTGCCCTTACTGATGCCTTTTTCCAGGGGCTCTCGGAGCCCATCAAGAATGCCATGATCTCCATCGACCTTCCTGCAGAGCTAGATCCACTCATCGCCCTCGCCATCAAGATTGATCGCCGCCTGTCAGAAAGGGAGAGAGAGAGAGGACGTCTCTCCCACCGAGTGTCTCCTCCGCGGAGTTGGAGGAGAGACTCCGCTGACCTCCCTACCCCGAGTCGCCCACCTCCCTCTGCCCTGCTGCCTCCGGGTCCCACCGCCGAGGAGCCCATGCAGTTGGGTCACACACGCCTTTCCATGGAGGAGAGGCTCCGTCGACAGAGGGATGGGAGATGTTTTTACTGCGGCCAATTAGGTCATGCCGTGAGTAAGTGCCATGTTAAGGCCGCCTTACACCCCCAGAGACAACAACTGCCGGTGAGTGAAATCATCACTGTGAACACTATTAATCATGTCCAGCCCCAAGTACAAGTAATTTCTAATCATGACTGTATCTCGGTGCCCGCTCTAATTGATTCTGGGGCAGAAGCTAACCTGATTCATTCTCGTCTCATCAGGATCCTAGCGTTGAAACTGTTTAAACTTCCCCGTCCCTTGGAGGTGAAAGCCGTTGATGGTTCCCAGCTGGGCAAGATAACGCACCGCACACAGACAGTTCAAGTAAAATTCCCGGACTCACACACGGAAAGAATCAGTTTCCATGTTTTTCGAGGCATGTCACATGACGTGATCCTAGGCCATCCCTGGTTAGCGCTACACAACCCCCAATTAGACTGGGTTACAGGGCAGATCCGGGGATGGGGGGAGAAGTGTAAAGATGCCTGTTTTTTCAAGAGGACAGTCATTGAACCAGTTAGCCAAGACCCCGATCTCGTTAACGTTCCCCCCTGTTACCATGATTTAGCTGAGGTTTTCAGTAGAAGCAGGGCAACCTCTCTCCCTCCTCACCGTGAATATGACTGTGCCATTGACCTGGTGCCGGGCTCTTCCCCTCCTCGGGGAAGACTCTATTCCCTTACAGCACCTGAACGCACCGCCATGGAAGACTACATCAGGGACTCCCTCGCCGCAGGAATCATTAGGCCCTCCATCTCTCCAGCGGGGGCGGGTTTTTTCTTTGTGGACAAGAAGGACAAGACCCTTCGTCCCTGTATTGATTATAGAGGTTTGAACAATATCACGATAAAGAACCGGTACCCTCTCCCACTCATTTCCACAGCGTTTGAGCTCTTAGATGGCGCCAAGGTTTTTACCAAATTAGACCTCCGTAATGCTTACCACCTAATCAGAATCAGAGAAGGAGATGAGTGGAAGACTGCATTCAATACCCCCACTGGTCACTATGAATATCTTGTCATGCCCTTTGGCTTAACCAATGCCCCCGCAGTGTTCCAGAACCTAGTCAATGATGTATTGAGAGAATACCTTAACATCTTTGTCTTTGTTTACCTTGATGACATCCTGATCTTTTCTCCCAATGAAGAATCTCACAGGCAGCATGTCCGTCTGGTCCTCCAGAGGCTGCTGCAAAATCAGCTGTTTGTCAAAGCTGAAAAGTGTGAGTTTCACAAACCCACCGTGTCCTTCCTGGGGTTTGTGTTCGCTGAGGGAGAGGTAAGGATGGATCCTGACAAAATCACAGCTGTAACCAATTGGCCGACTCCCAAGTCCCGTAAGGACGTCCAGAGGTTCCTAGGTTTTGCTAATTTTTACCGCAAATTTATCCGTAATTACAGTGCCGTTGCCTCACCCCTGCATGCCCTCACTTCTCCTCACAGGCCATTCATTTGGAGCCCGGAGTGTCAGTCTGCGTTCGGGTCTTAAAAGAGCGCTTCAGCCCCTGTCCTCACTCTTCCAGACTCAGATCAGCAGTTTATTGTTGAAGTAGATGCCTCTGATGTCGGAGTTGGAGCCATATTATCCCAGATAAGTTCAACTGATGGTAAATTGCATCCTTGTGCCTTCCTATCTAAGAAATTGTCTCAAGCAGAACGTAATTATGACGTAGGAGACAGGGAGCTACTGGCAGTTAAACTGGCTCTGCAAGAGTGGAGGCATTGGCTAGAGGAGCCACTCAACCATTCCAAGTTTGGACTGATCATAAAAATCTAGAGTATCTTAAGACGGCCAAGAGGTTAAATGCCCGGCAAGCCAGGTGGTCTCTATTTTTTGACAGGTTTAGATTCACTATTACTTTTAGACCTGGTTCCAAGAATGTCAAGCCTGACTCATTATCTCGCCTATTTAACTCTGCTAATATTAATTCTGTACCCAAGTCGGTGTTATCCCCCTCTTGTTTCATTGCCACACTATCCTGGGAGATAGCTGACCGTGTCAGGGAGGCTTTAGATCAGGTCGAGAGCCCGTCAGAGTGCCCCGAGGGAAATTGTTTGTTGTACCGAGCTTAGGGGCGCAGTTATAGATTGGGCTCACACACTCAAGACCTCATGTCATCCTGGCATTTTCAAGACCTTGTTTGTCATTACTCAAAGATTCTGGTGGCCTAACATGAAGAGGGAGGTCACTGAGTATGTCAACGCCTGTACCATCTGTGCTACCTGTAAGTCTCCCAAGCAGAGAACAGTGGGGGAACTTAGACCGTTGCCCATCCCCAAGAGACCCTGGTCACACCTCTCCATGGACTTCGTCACAGGACTGCCCCCTTCTGCAGGTAACACCACAGTACTCACTGTGGTTGACCGTTTCTCGAAAATGGTACATTTCATTCCTCTGCCTAAGCTGCCCTCGGCCAAAGAAATGGCCGAGATCATGTTAAATAAGGTGTTCAGACTCCATGGTTTTCCCACAGACATTGTGTCCGACAGAGGACCCCAATGCTCTCGTTTCTGGAAGGAATTCTGCAGTCTCCTGGGAGCCAGTGTGAGCCTGTCTTCAGGGTTCCACCCCCAAACTAACGGCCAATCCGAGCGCCTGAACCAGGAGCTGGAGACAGGTTTGCGCTGCCTTGCTTCCCAGGAGCCGTCCTCATGGTCTGAAAAGTTAGTTTGGTTGGAATATGCTCACAACACCCTACCTACATCTTCCACTGGTTTTTCCCCATTCCATGTAGTGCATGGTTATCAACCACCTCTGTTCCCCTCCATAGACTCTGAATCCACAGTCCCGTCTGCATTAACTCTGGTCCGAAGATGCAGGAGAACCTGGGAGCGAGCACGGCAGAACCTCGTAAAAGATCTGCCGCATACAAAGTTGCAGCGGACCGCAAGAGGGCTCCCGCTCCGGAATACAAGGATGGACAAAGGGTGTGGCTCTCAACTCGTCATCTGCCTCTGCGTGTCCAGTGCCGTAAGCTCGCACCCAGGTTTGTTGGTCCATTCCCCATCTCTAAGGTCATAAACCCTGTAACAGTGAAATTAAAGCTCCCCAGGACAATGCGTATTCACCCAGCTTTCCACGTCAGCCAAGTGAAGCCCACCAGGGACAGCGCTCTGGTCCCACCCGCCAAGCCCCTCCTACCGGCCAACTCATCGATGGTGACCCCGTTTACACTGTAAGGAAGCTGCTCGCGGCTCGCCGTCGGGGCCGGGGTCTCCAATATCTCGTGGATTGGGAGGGGTATGGCCCAGAGGAACGGTCTTGGATTCCCTCCCGCTTCGTTATGGACCCCTCACTCATCCATGATTTCCACGCTTCGCATCCTGATGTTCCTGGGCCGTCGGGAGCCGGCCCTTGAGGGGGGGGCACTGTCACGATCCTCGTCTGTTAAGTTTATTTTTCACCTTTTTCGCACTTTCATGTCTGTTTCATTTTTTGCTGGTTCTAATTTCTCTTTTCTATTTTTAGATCAATCACGCTTCATGCACCGCGCCCCCGCCTTTTCCTCTCTGACTCTCCTTACCTCTTGTGTCACTCACCTCGTCCCCTCCCTCTCCTGTTCTCCGTCCTGCACGCTGCTCCTCACACCGGTCCTGCATCACTAATTAGTCATAGTATAATACTCACCTGCTCACCCACCTCCTTTGTTAGTCCGTTGACCTTTCTTGTCACGTACCAGCTCTCTAGTTTACTCACGTCTTTGTTTTCATCTCGATCTCGACCACGCCAGCCCGTTTTGACTCCGCTCCTGCCTGCTGCTTATTTTGTACCTTTGCCTGTGAGTTTTGGAACTTCTGGTTTTTGACTTTGGACTGTATTAAAGAATCTGATTTTTGCTTCACGTCAACCTGTCTGAGAGTCTGCATTTTTGAGTCCTGCAATTCTGTGTTCTGGTCCATGGTTCTGACAAATACAGTAAATTAAACCCAGTTATCTGTGAGCATGTAGTTTATGAGTGGCATATCAATCACATCAACAAGACTACTTGTAGATTGATTGAGCTAATGAGTCGGCGTCTTAGTCATGGGCTTTTCATGCAAATGTATCTCTTGGAAATTTAAGTTTTTGTGTAATGTCTGTTTTTGTTGATTTGGTGTCATTTCTTGTAACTTGTTTTTTATCTCATTGATTATTCATGGTATTTTTTTGTAGTAGACATATGTTGTGTGCTTTGTCTGTGAATTGTGATAAACAATGTCAATGTCATTCTGTTATTAAGTTATTATTGGTGTTTTGACAGTAATAAAACCTAGTGTATGGCAGCCGCAGAGATAAACTGAGCTTATGAGAAATTACAAATAGAAATATAAATATGACTTAAACCTATAGGTATGCTTTCTTTCATGTCTTATATTTACAACAAGTTTCAGTACGTCCCAGCTGAAGGATGATATGCAGAAAACACAACTAGTTTCATCTTTAACAGCCAAACCATTTAATGTATCGCCTCAGAAAATATCCCTGTTTTTCTGTCTTGTGACCTCCTGGAAGGATAAAACATATATATTTGGTTTGCTATCATTTTATATGGAGTAATTTCTTATCTTTAATTTTATGTCTTGGACCAAATGTCCCCTGCCAACTCATTGCTCTCTCATTTGCCTACCCTCTCCTGTCAAATCTGTGCAAGAGCATCATCTAACCCATCCTGTGGCATTGCTCAGCCGATCTCTTTTACATGCTCTCAGTCACCAATGAAAAACAAACTCACTGCCTCAAAAAAACATCTCTTTGCTACACTAAAGCTTTCAGACCTTAACCAAAGATGAAGCCATCACTGGCCTCAGGCAGAAAATAGTGTCCCATCAACCCCTCAATCCACACTTCTACACTGCTGCCATCAGGCCACAGATACAGGACTCTAAAATGGAGAGGGACTCCCTTCAGTAAAAGCCCCTTCCACAGTAGCAGCACTCAACAACCACAATAACCCATATCTTTGAACCCAGCCCTGCATTTTGTTATTTGCTCAATGCGTTCACGTGTGCTTCTTTGTTTATGTGATGTACCGGTGGTGTTCTCAGATGTACCTGAAAGTGAAAGATTCCTGCATAGTCGTCTTGAAAAGACTGACCATGAGGTACAACCCGATGAAGAAGCCTCTCATTCAGGGTTAGAGAGGCGATGGCAGCCAAGAGCCAGCAGTCACCTATAACAGAGAGAAAACATGAAGCAAACCCAGATATACTGTAATCTCTCTCTTAAATTCTTCAAATTTAGCATTAAGGGCTCACCCAGCGCTCCTTGACAGATGTCTGTTCTGGTGGCTCCACCTACAATGAACTGAGGATCATCCGTCAGTTCCTGTTGAGAAATTAAAGGTCAATCAAATGGTCATAGCTAATATTGGAAAACATGAGTATTTTTTTTTAGGGTATTATACCTCTTCAGTACCCCACGTGGGTCAGAGCGATAATTAACAAATAGGAGACGAGTGTTTAGGTGCTTCTTGACTGCAGAAACTTTCCCAAGGAACCTTTGGAGGGATTCTTTTTTCTTTTTTTTGACCAGGGTCTAAATTTAGATCGTGGGTAAAAAAAAAAAAAAATCGAACCCTTAAAAGTCCCTGTTCAGGGTTTGGTACTTTCCCAAGGCCCAAGAACAATAGGGGGGTGAAGCTGCAGTGTTTCTGATGGGTAACTATGTCAACAACTCACAATTTTAAATACCAGCAACCCTCAGGCGACCACCCAAATCATTAGCATTCTGAGAGTTGACATACATTTCTCACAGGGGCCAGATCCATCCAAATATACAGTGCCTATAAAAAGTATCAACCACCTGAATGTTTCATTCTTTTTTGATTTTATAAATCAGTCATGGTCAATATAATTTGTAATGTAAAATTGCTGGCCGCATAAATATTAACCCCCTTTAAGTCAGTAATTAGTAGATGAACCTTTGGCAGCAATCACAGCACTGGTTCTGTGTGGATAGGCCAAAATCAGGCTTGCATGTCTGGGCACTACAATTTTACTACATTTATCTTTGCAAAACTGCTCAAGCTCTTTCAGATTGCACAGGGATCAGACATGAACAGCCCTTTTCAAGTCCACCCACATATTCTCTATTGGATAGAGGTCTGGGCTTTGACTCGATTCACCTTTTTGTCTTAAAACCCTTTCTTTTTTGCTGTATGCTTCAGGTCATTGTCTTCCTTGAAAATAAATCTTCTCCCATTCGTGTTTTTTTTTTCAATATTTTGCTCATTCATTTTACCCTCTGCCTTGACAAGTCTTCAAGGGCTGGCTGCTGAGAAGCATCCCCACAGCATGATGCTGCCACCACCATGCTTCACAGTGGGGATGGTGTGTTTGGTGTCTGCCAAACTGATGGCCTAAAAGCACCATTTTGGTCTCAATAGACCAAAGAACAGTTCCACTTGACCATGGAGTCTCTCACATGCTTTTTGGCAAACTCTAGTCAAGATTTAATCTGTTTTTTTCAGCAGTGGCTTTCTCTTTGCCACTTCTCTATAAAGCTTCGACTGGTGAAGAACCTGGGCAAAAGTTGTTGAATGCAGAGTCTCTCCCATCTCAGAAGCTAAAGCTTGTAACTCCCTTAGAGTAGTTATAGGTGTTTTAGTGGTCTCTCTCACTAGCCTCCTTCATGCATGGTCACTCAATTTGAGAGGACATAGGCAGATTTACACATGTGCCATCCATCCATTTCTTGATGATGGATTCAAGTGAACTATGGAGGATGTTCATTGCCTTTGATTTTTGGATCCATCCCCTGACATATACTTTCACTAACCTTTTCTCCGAGTTGCATGGAGTGTTCTTTTGTCTTCATGATGTAATGGTAGCCAGGAATACTGATGAACTAGTGACCAGGCTTTCCAGACACAGGTGTCTTTATACTACAATCACTTGAGACACATTCACTGCACTCAGGTGATCCCCATTTTAATAACTGTGAGACTATTAGCACCAGTTGTTTGGACCTCTGTTGAATGAGGTTAGACATATAAAAGAGGTAAACATTTATGCATACACTTATTTTACACCACACGTTTTTAATTCATTACATAGTCTTGTAGAAATTTGTTTTCACTTTGACATTAAAGAGGGTTTTTTTTTTGTCAAAAAGCCAAATTATACTGGCCATGATTGATTTATTAAATCACTGAAAAGGGTAAAACATCCAAGGGGGTTAATACTTTTTACAGGCACTGTAGATAATAAAAAAACTAACAATCACAAAATGTAATCAAAATTTGAACAACAAATAAGGTATCTAAAAAACTACTTTTCAATTATTTTTTTCTGTAAAATATAAGATCTTTGCCATCTAAATCTTATGCTTGTTTGGTATAAGTGACAACAGGGGGCCACAGGAACCAGCTTGTTCCCTAAAGTAAAGCTCCCATCTGGTTATAAAGCACCTTTCGTTGGTTGTATTCCTTATCATACAGTAAATGAATATGACAGTGTTCACCAGACTATACAAGTATCTCGTGCAAAATAAATCATGTTAACAATGATGATGTATGTTTAGTAGTTATGTTAATTATACTAAACATTAAATTTTGTCCCTTAGGACAAGGGGAGTCTAAAGAATGTAAGGATTACACCAGGGTTATTTTTTATTATTATTATTTCACTTATTATTAATATTTGCATTTTTTTTCTTTTGTATTTCTTTTACAGCCTCGGACTTTCATCATTTACCTGTCTTCTTTCTGCTGTTTATTCTACTTTCTTTAATCTGCTGTACATCTTGTCTTGTCTACTATTAAAACTGTGTATTTCTGTCATCTGTTGTCAGGTGTCTCTTGTAAATCAGACCTCTTAATCTCACTGAAACATATTAATAGGAAAGAACACAAATTTTTAATATCCCCTTTTTTATTTGGCCTTGTTTTATGCCTCTCTAAATATCCCACCCTCTGTTTAGAAACAGCCATATGTCAAAGTTATTGATAGTGTTATAAGTATGTTCTACTAGGTAGCACCTCTTTCTAAACACTGATATTCTTACACCCTTGCGTCACATTCCTGTATTTTTATGGCTCACTGTAAACAAATGTCAGAGCGAGGGAGCGGTCAGAGAATGCTGCCACGCGATGCCAACAGCTGCAGAGGTCTGAGACGTTCCTGCCGCTGCTTGTTCTACTCTGTCTGTGCTTGCAGACATGAAATAACAGTGACATTGATATATTTGTCAACATGATATGTTTCTCTTTTGAGTACCAATCATGCCTGGAGTGAGAGTCTACATGAGTAACACTGAGAGTAGAGATATTAACATTTAAATTCAGCTTTGTTTATGGAGCCTGTGAACATATTTACATCTGATCTGAGTAGTTTTGATTTATTTTCTTGTCGTGTTGAATGTCACATTTTGAGCAATAATAGCTCCAAGTCTGAGAGATGACAGTCAATAGTTAAAGTCCCAGAAGTTGCAGTTCCTCCAGTGGTCACAAGAGGCTTGTTACAAAAGTGAGTCAATTCCTATCTGGTCTCATGTTAAAATGCAGAACTTTACATCTACATTATTTAAACCACCTCTGTACAGGTAAAGTATACATCCTGCTAAATGATGAATGTCTTTTAAGACAATCTATAAACCATTTCATTTTATGATTGTTTCTTGGTTCAAGATATAAGATTGTGAACTATGACACAGTTCATTCTTTGAACTTAACTTTGAGTTCACTCATCCGTCTATTTGAACATACAGTCATTAAGTCATTAGAGGCAAGTTTTTTCTTTTCAGTACAGTTAACAGGGGAGAATAGTAATACATCCTGTTATGATTATTATGAGGCCTAAAGTTATACACAGATAGGGTTGTGGTTGCTTTGAGTGACAGCTTCATACTGATATCTGTGTACTGGCTGTCAAAAAAGGCAGTGGACACACCAGTAAGTGATGTAACAGTGTAATTCCATTATTTATATAGCCTAAGACTAGTTTTCATAATCAACCTCCCCTCTTTTCCTCACCGTGGGTCTCCTCCACTCCACATCTCTAGTTTTAGCAGAGTAAGGGGCGAGCTCCTTGAAGCCCAGGGAGGTTGGCTCGGCAGGGAAACATGGATCTTCAAACAGGCAGCCTGACTCCACACACTCCTGCTTTAGTGCCTCATAGTTCTGGTTTAAAAAGTGCACTGCCTGATCGTTGGAGCCCATGCCTTCTGCCCGCAGTCGGTTGGCGTAAATGGTGGCGGATATTCCTCCAGCTGGGTCCATACTGGTGAGAGATAAAAATATGGGGCAGGGTGGGTAAGCACAGTTGTGGTGGCTATAAATAGCAGAAATGTAATCAGTGGCACACTCATGTCTAAGGGTTACAGCACAGCATTTAGGTGTGGCTGTGTGCAGGAAAATAATGTTTGTGCAAGTAATAAAGGAGGATTATTTCAGCTGAGTGACAGCAATGAGCTTTAACTAACTGGTCCAACCCCATGCTGACCCCATAAAGACTCTACATTTTCTAATAACACAAAACCGAGTTTAAAAGTGTACAGCAACAACCCTTCAAAGAAACTGAGATGAGGTTCTTAGATTATAAGATTTTCAATGAATGACTTTCAAGGTTCTACAATGTCTTATCCGACTAATTTAAAGACAACCAAGGCTTAATAAGTAAAAAAATAGTTTTAAATAAAGATCATTTTCCATGGGTGAAAACCCCCAAGGGGAAGGCCGAATATTCTATCTTGATTTGTTTTCATCACACAACAGTATTTATGACTTAACATGTTACAATTGACTCTCTTATTTTAACTGCAAATTTTATAGGATTGCTCCATTATGCTCCATATCTGCATAATAAACATTAGGAGTGTAAAGATCCGGCGATGCGAATCGTTACATTGATAGGTTGTTCAGCACTCCAATCAAATTGAGCCTGTTGTCCTGACCTTTTTTAAGGGGATATTTCTGTATTTTTGAAGTTGGGTTGTATAAGTTACTTGGTGATAGCAGCGGCATTATCCTTCAGAGACTTCAGAGAGAATTTTTCTTCAAAACTGAACACGCTTAGCACACCTTGTGTTAAAAATGGGCATTTTCACACCAAAAGTAAACATGTTCATAGCCTGGTTCAAAAGACAGTTAGTTGGAATACTCCATCTCTTGTGGTCAAAAACTGTACAGGGGATGAATTTGTTTTTATAACTAATCTGTTTTGGTTTGAATATCAGTTCAAGCACTATTGGTAGCTGAAAATCCTGCACAGTTAAGCTGTTTGCACAGAGGCTCAAGACTGGATTCAGCTCCAGCTCTGTGGGTTATTAGTAAGCAGGTTTTAAGTTAGTTTGAGACAGTGTTTTCAGTGAGGTGGTTCCTTCAGATTGGACTCAAAAGCCCCCTTCAGTAACTACATGGTTGCACAGGCTTGGCTGAATATTTTCATCAGTCAATGGGCTACCCTTGCTTCTAAGATTTCTAATCACACAACCACAGACCCCCACCCAAGAATTTTGACACACTGTGCTGAAGCAACGGTCTATTAAATGTAAAAGGTTAAAACAAGTAACAATCTAGATATCCTGTTTTTGGTCCCTGGTTAAAGGAGAAATGAGGAGGAGAGAAGAAATTTCATATCCATGGTACGACAGAAGGCCAATCCTCTGATAACTCAGACATAAGAACTTAAAACACCCTTGTGGTAATCAAATAAGTTGTGTAATATCCATGCAAAGCCTGTTGTGAACCCTTGAGTCAGAAAAGAAAAGTGAAGCACAGCTGCAGAGAAATAATGGACAAACAGTGAGCATAAAGGAAAAGCAATTACTGAGAAATGTGAGGCAGAAGCAGCACTCTAACACCCCAAACACAGCAAAGCCAGGATTAACAAAACAACTTATAGAAATGTGATACCTTTTCTGTAAAGACAGGCTGAGAGGGAGAATGAGACACAAAGAGTGAGAAAGGTCAGTCACTGAAGTTTAGATGCAAACATTCAAATATTCTTCCAGCAGTACAAAGGTTTGTGCAGCTGTGCTGGGAAAAGAAGACCCTAATGGATTTCAGTGTTTACGACTCAGTGGGGGTCTTTCCCTCCTCCACGAATGCATTTACTCTCAATGCTGCAGTCCTTCACAGCTGACAGTCAAGGCTTCAGAGTGGATGGAAAGCTTTGTGGAGAAATGTGGGCCTGTTTGTTTGAAGTAACCCGAACAGATTTCAGCTTTCTGGTTGGTTAGAATCTAAGAAATGGGTTCGTTCAAAGAGAAAGGGTAACATGACACAAATCAGTTTGGCTTGAATCAAATAAAAGAGTTGCCTAAAAAATATGAGCAAGATCAAGACTACATTTGATAGAAAAATGGATTATTTTGATTGATAGGATGGTTTGGGGAGAGCAGTAGGGATGGCTGGCCTGCTCTGCCTCTTTCTGTACATTTATGTTTTTTGTTTCTGCTCTTTTGTCACAAAAGTGGGAAATTTGTAGTTTCAACTTTCTGAAACTGCAAATTTCTGAACACCGTAGAAATTGCTCAAATACATGAGCAACAACTTTAAAAATTTCCACTGTATTCATGCAGTCTAGATGTTGCTCATTCCTTGGCTCTCAGCAACTTTTGGTTAAAAATACAGCATTATAAAAATGGAGATTATACAGTTTAAACATGTGGTATGGGGTGTAGATGGCCTAGCAGTTAGGTTGCACCCCTTGTATGCAGGCAGCCCAGGTTAAAGTCCAGCATGTGGCTCCTTTCCTGCATGGCTCACCCCTACTCTCTCATCCCTGTTTCTGACTTTATCCACCATCCTTTCTCTAAATAAAGGCATACAAGTGCAAAAAACATAGCTTACAGAGGACATGCTATTAAAAATATTAATGTATTAAAAATATTCACAACCATATATTTTGATTTTTTTAAACTGTTTTAACTTACAAAGTTAAAAGCCTAAATTGTGATATTTGGTCCCATTTAAGGCACTTGTAATCCAGATTTGGTCACCTTGAAAAGCCTGAATCTAAATCAGTGAGATACAATCAATTGTTGCCTTATTAAAATGCCACAAAACTGATCGATTTGTGGATTCTGCTTGGCAAAAGATGGGATTTCCAAATCGAGATTCCATTTACACAGACTTTACTTTTTTAAAAAGCTTGCCTTGACCAAAGCATTGGAATAAACACCCAAACAAATAAATCCAATAAGAAGATGCTATACGGTCTAAACTTGGCTCTCCTATGCCTCTCATTACTGGAAACACTGGGGTATGGGATCTTTGCTACCACTGTGTTTGACTCAGAAGGAATCCTAATGAGCTCTATTCAAACAAACAGTGTCATGTTCAAATAGGCTCTGAGTTATAGGGGAAACTTGCAGGTAACCTTTGTAGAGAGCTACCATGCAGGAGAAGAAGTAAGACAACAAAACACCTAATGCCATCATGCAAAATAGTCTAAACTTGTGATAGAATCAATGCTTCAACAAAGTAGGACATTGTTTACTTGACCAGCCCCCACTCTGAGGCCCCTCGTGTCCGTAGAGTCTGCAGGAATGTCCCCCTGCTCTGTTAAACAGCAGACACAGAGAGACAGAGGATACTGCTGGCTGCTGACCAAAAGGATCTCTCTCTTTCCCCTCAATGTGTGGAGAAAAGCTGATCTATACATTCCTGGCATGATGATGTGAGCTGCAGGACTTCGGCCTAGACAATAACCTAAAACAACCTACAGTGTCTCTGCTGGATTAACAGATCTCTTATACTCCAAAAACAGTCTATAGGTTTGAAAACCACCAGGGGGTAGTCAGGGTACCTCACCTCTTGCAAAGAGGATGCATGTTAGCTATGCTTTTATCATGATGTACAAAATGTACTTTATTTACCAGAATAAAAATTGCACAATCAAAAAACTGAAGGACAAAAAAACAATTTGAGGCTAGCTCTATCAGCATGATGGCACAAAGAAACACAGTAGAAACAGGAAAACAGGGAGTAATGCCATATGCTCACTGTGTTAGTGGTACCAAGACTTAAGTGTTGATGAGCTAGTACTCGTATCTAGCCAATCAGATTGGCTTATATGCAACATATATGGTTGGACTGTGGAGAGTGGGGTGGTGGTTGAGCTCAGTTAGTAGAGCAGGTACCCATCTGCTGAGGCTGTAGTCCTCAATGCACTAGTCGAGGGATTTGATTCCTGGTCTCTGTGCATGTTTGGTGCATTTCCCCACTCTTCCACACCTCACTGACCTTATTCTTACTTTAAGTTACAAGTTATATGCAGCTGCAAAACAGTAATGGAGAGTGGAAGTGGAAACTGATGTTATAGACATGTTACTCATTGCCTTCAGTTGCAGCTTTGTGAACGGACACACTTTCAAAATGTTGCAGATAAGCCCACTGCAAGCAGTTGCAAGATTTAACTCATCATGAATCTTCGGTTTGAACTAGGCTTAAAACAGACTTAAACCAAGGTTATGCCAGTTGCACAAACAAAACCTGCAAAAATGACACAATTTGCTAGTAAATGCATCTTAATTTTGGCCTAGACTGACTAAAACCTGAAACAGCATGACAACAACGCCTGTAGTTTTCCGAAATCTTTATAAAAAGTTAGGCATAAACCAAAAACAAAAAAACGTCCCTGTGTTTGTGAGAAAGCATTGGGGATATCAGGTTACTTTATATAAAATGTCCACAAAACTATCATGTGTTTCCAAAGAAAGTGTCCAGATGGAAGAAATCGGACCATTTAGAAAGCCAGGTTACTTCTTAGATAGCACAAAAGACTTCTCAGATGTTCTGTAAATAAATAGCTCAAATCAATACCTGTGATTGATGCCTCTCCTTGGTATTACCTAACAGCACTTAGATAAAAGAAAAGCTTTTAATGGCCCTAACTTCCTTATAGCTTCAGTAAAATGGCTAAACAGTAATTAAACTTACTGGATCATAGTGCAAAATTAAATGTGGTAGAGTAATCACAATCTTTACATTTATGTAGCTTCCTGAAAAGACACACAGTAGGTCCTTGTTATCAAACTGTGTCAGTATTTGGGCTGTAATGCAGGCTGCAGCACCTGTTCAGTAGGCCTGTCTTAAAATGAGCTCTGGCCTGATAAGATTTACACAACTTATCATCTTTAACTGTAAAAACACTCTTTCTACACCCGGATATCAATGAAGCCTTTCTGTTTGAATAAAACAGCTGCGAAGACTATAATTAGTGCTGCAGTTTTTACTCCATTAAATCAAAGTAACCTCGCGGTGGCCTACACCACAATTAGACCGTTAGAAACCGTTCACTTCATACCGGCTGAATAACATTCAGGAAATCGGGGGAACTGTACTCACCACCGCTTTAATCCTTATTTACAGGGTGTCCTGAATGAGTCAGGGGATGATAATCGAGTCAATCTGAGAAATGAGGGGCAGTATTCTAGCTGGCAGGTCCAACCCTCTCCCTCACACACATTACAGTAGCAGACCGTAGACCAAAGACTAGACCGGCCCCTGGAGGAGGTGTGGCCACGGATCACATGTAGTATCACTCACTGCCGCTAGAGGCGCAGGAGAGTGTCAGGCCCATTTGATGACCTTTCTTTCTCTGTTTGGTTTCTTCTTTTCTTTTTTGGCCGCACTTTCTTTTTTGTCATGTTTTTTATATTGTACAAAAAGAGCATCAGTTAACCTATTCAAAAATGAATAAAATGAAATTTGATTGTATTATGCAAAACCTTTACCAATACAACCCAACCAAAATAAGAGCAAATAAAAGAAGAAAGAAAAAGGCAGTTTTTTGGTTATTTTCTGTTGGTAAAAACATAGGAAAAAACAGGCCACAAAGCCATACATGAAAATACGAGCTATACAACAAGGAAAATCAAGATTAAAATGAAAATAAAGGGGAAAAAATCAACTTTTGGTACACTGGAAAACAAAGATTTCCACAATTTAAGACTATTTTGAAAGCAATGTAAAGGCATTGGGTGGTGAGTATTTTCCCTTTGCAAATTCAGGGATTTACACATAAACAAATACACTCACTGGCCAGTTAGGTACACATTGCTAGTACTGGGTTTGACCCCATTTTGCCTTCAAAACTGCCTTAGTTCTTTATAGCATAGTTTCATTCAGGATTCAATGAGGCTTTGGAAACATGCCTTTGAGATTTAGACATATTGACACAATAGCATCACAGAGATGGTGCAGATTTGTCGGCTGCACATACATGATGGGAATCTTCCGTTCCACCACATCCCAAAGGTGCTTTATTGCAGTAGTTTCCTACCTTTCTTTGTCCAAGGTACACCAAAGATCAAGTCAAAGTCTCAAGGCACATCATATCCATGTGTAACAGAGTTAGAAATTACCTAATTGTTGAATAATCAGTGACCGTTATATCTAGGTTGCCTTATCGCCACCTGATGGGTTAATCGAGCTACTGCAGGCCGTAGGGGTCCAAGCAGTCCACCGTACATACCTGAACGAGGACACTGCTCCAATGCTGAAAGTGTGTGTATGCATAGACAGGCTGAATCTCAGTCTCCTCCCTAAACCCTGAGCCCTTATTGACTTAAATAACTGCACCTGGAAAGTGCTTGAGTGCATGAGGCTGCAAGCGCTCAAAGTGGTAGAAACAGAAATGGGACAGGTCTTTTTTGATGTTGCTGACAGTCGGCATCTTGCAGAGATAAAAACAAGCATGCTTCTCCTATGGACCTATTTCTCAGTGGATGAAGGCTGTTTTATATAATATACATCTAGGAAAAAATCTTCTATTTTTTGCAGCGTCAACCCCTTTTGCACCTTCCAAGTTTTTTGTTTACAATTTTGCTCTTTTAATTTCACTGAACTATGAGTAATTCCCTCACGCTAAGCCTGCATATATGCCCACTCACGGAAAGGGTGCATGAAGGGCTCAAAAAGTCTGGGAGAGATCCCTCACACACTTCATGATTTGACAGTGGGACAGCCCTAAACCCTCAGTTTGTGGGAGTGCACCTCAAGGTCAGTGAGTGTGTGAGTCTGGGCATTAAGACTGAGCCACTAGCTACCTTGCGGTTCATACAACATAAACATAGTAAGAGCTCCATAGTGTGGCGTAATTAGGTAGTACAACGAAATTCTTACTTTAAAGTGTAGTGTTGTTACTACAGAATTTAGGTTTTATGGTTAAATGTAACATGCATCATGTTTCTACTACTAGGTCGTCCTCAGACGAGATGTTGATTTAGCATGAAATGCAAGGACGTGGAATTTACACCATTCATTTATGGGGAGTCAACATAAAACCTATAGTAAATCATTTTTGCTACTTACTCGGAGCAGGTGTCAGTAATGTCATCAATCAGCATGGCCCAGGTGTGCAAGACAGGTAAGCAGAAATCTATTACCATCAACAAAAATGTAAATAACTGCACAAATGCTTTTATGTGTTAGTCGTGACTCCATTTTACAGTTAAAGTTGCGCATTTCTTTACATGGTGTTACTATTAAAATTGATTTATCTATAAGCCAAGCACGTGGTATTAATGTGATTGGCTTAGTGACCTTATACACTGATATTCACTCAAAAGTAGCCACGTTAGTGTGATAATGTTAATGCTAATACTAATGTGGTTTCAGCCATGTCCTGTTAGACAGCTGAGAGATTGTAATGTAAGTTTAAGATAGTGTTAACCTGAAAAACAGAGTATATTCGTTTAATGCTCCTTATGCTCTACGTACACATGAAAATAGATCCGTGCAATTTTAACTTTACAGCCGTAAATTCCCACATACTAAGATGCGTCTGTTATGCTGGAGTGGACATTGAAAAGCTCATCCACTAGAGGTCGTCGTCTCTCACCGAGCTACGTTTGAACTGCTCCATCCGTCCCATTAGAGTGCCCGGTTGTGCTCTTGTAGGCAAGGCCAGGCCGTGGCGTGAGTGGTAAAGGCGAATGCTAGGGGCGCCACGCTGGTATGAGTCCCGAATATTTAAAAAAACAAAATCCCAAAAATCAAACAACCATACTGACAACTTCCCTGTTCATCACACTCCCTGCTTTACTTACGCACCTCGCTGTCTCCGGCGTGCACGCTCAATCTCTCCGTGCCCGCGGAGGGAAGATCAGAGTTCAGACCCTGGCGGAAAATAATAAACAGTATGTCTTCTAATTGTAACAAAACTACAAATGGGTAAGAAAATAGAGCAGAGGAACTTGCAAAAGTTGTTAATATTATTACTGAGTTATCTTATCTTATCACGACCACTAGCGCTAATATTGAATGCGTAGTGACGGGATTACTTTCATGTGTTTAGACTGGCAGCAGCAGATGTTAAAAGGGGGACAGAGGGAGAGACGATCAGCTGAGGATGAGAGGTAATCGGACCATGAATATCTGAAAATGGGTAAATACAGGAAGCGTTTTGTGGTGGGACTTGGTAGAGTCATTATGTAAACACATAACTTTTCCTCCAACGCAGATCGTTTGCCTTTATGTTTATTGACAGCAGGTGTGTAACTATCAATTGTGCATGAATTTACTATATTTGGATGTAAATAAGGGGTCTAGGGTGTATAAAGAACATAAAAATAAAGGACGTTATCTGAAAATTTTCTCTTTTAAAACTCCTCTCCAAATCTTCATATCATAGGATTGTATTATTACATCAGAAAAATGGGTATTCTGATGACTGCATGCTTGAATGGTATGCAGTTAAGGAGAAAGTGAGTATTTTTTACTAGTAAAATATACTCTTAAACATGAGACTGAAAAGCTAATAAGATGAGACATTAGGTGACGAAAGAGAAAAGTCACATGAAGCTGCATGACACAACTAAACCCAACAGAAACTAAATTTGTATGGTTTTTATAAGTAACCAATAAGAGTAGTAGTATCAGTGGTAGTAGAAGTAGTAGTAATGATGATAATAATATATTGTAATAAAGTTGTGGAAACAGAAATACATAGTAGTTTCAGATTCAAACAGAAATTGTAAAAGAAGACCAAATTAAATTTGGCCACTTTGATGGTAAATTAGTGTTCAAAGTACATCAAATAGCATCATAATAAAACAGCAATAGCAACAAATCAGAATTTCACCTAGGGCACCAGAATTGCTTTGATTGACTCTTGGGAATGTTTAGTGCCTTGGAATTTTTTTGTGCCCATCCCCTGACTTATATTTTTTAATAGCCTTTTCTAGAGTGGCTCTGGGTGTTCTTTTGTCTTCATGGTGTAATGGTAACCAGGAATAATGTTTAACCAATGACTGGACCTTGCAGACACAGGTGTCTTTATACTACAATCACTTGAGACACATTTACTGCACTCAGGTGATCCAAGGGGCACTTTATGTACCTCACCTCTACGGTGACTGCAGCTTCCACTAAGATGTGCTGCAGCCAGAGGGAGGAACGAGACCAGAGAGAATAGAGTGCATAGAGAGAAATGGGTTAGGGTTAAATAGCTTAATGATACACACTGTCATGATGATAAAGACATAATGAAATAGAAACCCAATAAAACAATTAATATTTCACTAATCATAAATTCAGAGGAGCTCAAATCTGATTAAAAGGAGCCAAGCTCCCGCCATCTCCTCTGTAGTTCACATCAAGTAAACAAACACATTTTTATTGCTTCAGAGGTCAATCAGCCCAGGAGGAGGAAACACCAACTCTGGCAGAGCTCAGGCAACTGCTGTGGACAAACAGAAAGCCAGTGTCACCCGTCAATGAAGTTTGGCCAAACCTGTACATGGGAGATGAGTGAGTAGAGAAATCTCAGCCTTGAAATGTTGTCAGAACATGTTAAATTACATCAGTTTATATGTGCTATGTGTGTTTAGGTCTGTGGCGAGAGATAAAGCCACGCTGTCATCTCTTGGTGTGACTCACATAGTGAACGCTGCAGCAGGAAGACACCGGATCAATACAGGCCCGCAGTATTACAGTGGTCTTGAAGTGGAGTACCTTGGGGTTGAAGCTGCAGACCATCCTCAGTTTGATCTTCAGCCTTTCTTCAACTCTTCTGCACAGTTCATAGACAGCGCTTTGAAGAAAAATGGTCAGTCTGCAAATGTGACATTTACACAAACACATTAGAGATAAAACTAGAGTTAAATACTAGAATTTTAATATGAACAAAGATGCAACAAGCTTGTTATGGCTCTTTTTCTGTGTTACTTAATTATTTAAGCATGTTGGGGGATTACAGAGAGGCTCATTCACAATTAATGGCAGATCTTAGTTTTTCCTTTTTTATCCCTCCTGCTTCTTCATGTATTTTTCATTCAGCATATTTTGTTGCAGTTTTTATTTTCTAAACTGTCACTTTTTTCTGTCAACAAAATAGATCCTAAACTCAGAAATGGTATATTTTCAAATCAGGAGTAAAAAATGTGGTTGATGACTTCAAGAGAAATGCCATGACTTTAAACATCAGTAGATTTGCATTACATTCAAACACATCGTACCACGGGGGGGAGATACACTACTTTCATTATATTACAAGACATTAGAGCAAGTTTCAGCTGGCAGAACAAGTTCAAGGAGTAACTAAACCCTCAGAGCAATTTTTCAGCCCCTACTCAAAATTTGATCAAAGGACCAGTTGGAAAATTGCAAGAATTTGCATTTCGCCCTGTTGGATCTTGAGAAGGTTCTAATTAGAGCTTCAAATGTAAAAAGAAGAAATGGGAGTGAGACGAAAAAAATGAGGAAGCAATTTATTGAGAAAAAAAACCAAACTTAAATAAGCTGTTCACCAGCTGATCAAAAGTTTAAGACCACAGCCTTTAAAAGCCAAAATCTGTACAAAGTGTGGATCAGTTTCTGCCCGGTATTCACACTGTCATGACCTCCTGATGGCAAAGGCAAAAAAGCTTTCTGTCTTTGAACATGGTTGGATTGTTGAGCTGCATAAGCAAGGCCTCTCGCAACGCACCATTGCTGCTGATCGGGGTTGTGAAACAAAAAAGTCAACTGGTAGACCCAAAAAAAAATTCACTGGTGCTGAGCCGGAGGATCAGATTGGCTGTCTGTCAAGACAAGGGATGATCCTCGACACAAATTAAGGCCATTACTGGTGCTGACTGCAGCCCAATAACCATCAGACGGGATCTGAGAGGGAAGGGCTTAAAAAACAATAAACATCTTAAAAGGCCTTGTCACCTTCAACGCCACAAAACTGCCTGTTTGGACTTTGCAAGGTAGCACCAAACATGGGACACTGAAAGGTAGAAGAAAGTTTTATTCTCTGATGAGAAAAAAATGTAACCTTGACGGTCCTGATGGCCTCCAACATTACTGGGATGACAAGGAGATCCCACTTAAGATTTTTTCTACAGGCACAGTGGAGGGGGCGCCATCATGATCTGGGGTGTTTTATCCTTCAGTGAAACAATGGAGCTTCAGGTTGTGCAGGGACATCAAACAGCGGCTGGCTATGTGGAGATGTAGCAGCAGGCATCCCTCATGACTGAGGGCCCTCGTCTGTGTGGTAACGACTTGGTTTTTCAACATGACAACACTGCAGTTCACAATGCCGCCTGTCAAAGGACTTCTTCCAGGAGAATAACGTCACTCTTTTAGACCATCCTGTGTGTTCCCCTGATCTAAACCCATTGAGAACATTTGGGGATTGATGGCAAGAGAAGTTTACAAAAATGGACATCAGTTGCAGACAGTGGATGCCCTGCGTGAAGCCAGATTCCCACTTGGAGCAACGTTCCCACTAGCCTCCTGGAAACAGTCGCGTCAAGCATGCCGAAACGAATTTTTGAAGTGATTAACAAGAACGGTGGAGCAACTTATTACTGAGTCCTTTGTTGGAATGTTTATTTCTGTTTTGGGGGCTTTTCTTTTTTTTTTTTTTTTTTAACTATGGTCTTAAACTTTTGATCAGCTGATGAACAGCCTATTTCAGTTTAATTGTTGTTTTCAATAAATTGCTTTCTCAAATTTTTTTTGTCTCACTCCCATTTTTTCTTTTTCCATTTGAAGCTCAACTTAGAACTAGGGATGTCCGATATTGGCTTTTTTACCGATAACTGATAACCGATATTGTCCAACTCTCAATTCCCGATACCGATATAAACTGATACCGATAATATGCAGGTTTTTTTCCACCAAAACTAATGTAAGGTAACAACATCACATATACCCTGTTGTGAAATTAACACATTATGCCTAATTTAGTCCCTTTATTGTGATGCCCCACTGGATGTATTCATAAATGTAACAACAAGACTTTCAAATGCAAACATTTGATTTCCCTGTGCAAAAATGAGAAACAACTTCAACTTAAGTCATGGAGAAAAGTGCCAACATGGCACTGCCATATTTATTATAAAAGACAAGTGCTTCTTTTTTCTTATTTTTTACATGCTTCAAACAACAGCTTGGATCATGCTCTCCCTGAGATAATCCTGACAATACCCGGCCACTACAACTTGGGCAAAATACTTAGTTTTGACTTCTTCACAAATGGCAAAACTACAACAAAAACATTGAAGGCAAACAGCTTCAGTCCAGACTAGAGTAGTACTGATAACTATAAACAAAGGAGTAAAAATGTTGGCTGATCTAAACTCAGGGTAAAAGTTTTTTGAAAGAATTTTTTTTTTTAAATGAAAATCCGATACCGATAATTTCCGATAATACAATTTTATGCTATTATCGGCCGATGATATCAGGAGGCCGATAATATCGGACATCCCTACTTAGAACTTTCTTAAGATCCAACAGTGCAAAATGCAAATTCTTGCAATTTTCCAACTGGTCTTAAAATTAATTTAAAAAATTTGGGAAAAGTCCTGCCATTCCCAAATGCTCTTTTGGAGGGTGCCCAGATAAATGTGAAATATTTCCCATGCAATGGATGTAAGATACAGTCTATCTGGCTTGTCAGGTCAGCGTAGATGCACCTCATCCTAGGTATAAATTGCACTACATTGTATAAGTTTCACGAAATCAATTTAGGTTACATTTTATGGAGGCCACAGCATTTAACAAAATCAACTACACTGAAGCCACAGGATTACTTCCATGGGTTTACATCACATTTAATTTGATAGATTTGCTTGAAAGCCATGCAGCAGACCAAGAGTTTTTGATAATTCACTACTGAGGGTAAAAATAAGTGACTTTTATCACAGGTCTGATGTTATTCTACATCAGCAAACTGCTGTTTCTTTCAGGGAAGGTGTTGGTACACTGTGCCATGGGAGTGAGCCGCTCTGGAGCACTGGTTCTGGCATATTTGATTATCTGCCACGGCCTGTCATTAGTGGATGCCATCATCACTGTGCGTCAGAGCCGAGACATTGGACCTAACTCTGGGTTCCTGGAGCAGCTGAGGCAACTGGAGAGAAGTCTTAATCTACAGGGCAGAAAGGTCACAGAGGAGGACCACAATGACACAACATGACAATGAACATAGTCTGCTTTATTTAAAGACATGTGTCATTGTAAAACAATCTTTCTCACAGGAATATCATCTCCTGTAGGTAAAGCTTGGAAGTTTTGTTCTTTGTGTCTGCTGAAGTGACTAAAAGTAAAACATACAGCTGAATACTTCAAGTTTTATGTCTCCAGAAATAACTCTGCAATGACAAATGTGACCTGATCCCCACACCTGTCCACACAAGTCACATTCTTAAACTGGCAACACAACTCTCTTACTAAAACTGCTCCTTTGTTTGCTTTATTTCTCATCATTCTGTGTTTTTTACCATACAGACTGAAATGAAATAATCATGGTGACATTAGAGGCTTCTAACTGAATAAGGAGGGCTTTGAGAAAGCACTGAGTAAGTGTGTGTGCGAGTGTGTGAGGTTGATGAGTCGGGTGTTGTAGCTTGACTGCCTAAAAATATCATCTCAAACACAGAGCCTGAGAGAGCAGTTACTATTCCAGATCTGTATTTCAGTCTTCACACAGGCACACAAACACACACTCACAAAGTTCACACATGTTCACGGTGGAAAAGTTCAAATGCTGCTTTACGATCGTGCTCAGGAACGGATTTAAAGCTTTGAACATCAACCAGACAAAGGTAGGTTATTTTTCTCTGGCTTTATTCCGACTTTATTTTAAAGATTACCTTGTTGAAAAAAGAAAAATGATGGTCCATGAGCATGTCTAAACCATAATGAGAAGGTCAGACAACTGAGGAGACAGTCAGCTGAAGTTCATCCAAAGGCATTGCTTTTTATAAGATAAAAACTTAGTTAGTATGAGAGTGAGTTGTGTTGATTATTGAGTCAGAAAAGGAGCATAAAAGGACAACACGTGACAACATGGTAGCGGTGTTTTGTTTTTTTGTTTTTTTTAATATTAATTTATAAAAAATAAAGATTTCTTACAACTGCTATCTGCGTTGAAAACTATATTTGTTTTCATTATTATTGCTAGTGCATGAGTGTAGTGTTATACTGCCACCAGATGATGGTTGAAGTGCATCCAAAATCTGTTTTTAACTTTTCATTAAAAGAAGGAAAGAGCAGTGATGTTGGGAAAGCACACACACTACACACTATAAGATTTTTAAAATCCTAACCAATTTTGACCCCACCCATGGAGACAAATAATGACAGATTTAACAGTTTTTCTTATAGTGTGTGGTGAGCAGCAGGATGACAAACACAGCACACCAAGCACTAAAAGGTTCTGTTCTCCAACTATTTGAGTCTACGCTCTCAGATGTGACTTTACAGTAAACAAGCTTATGCTTGTTTGCTGTCTATCTGTTAGCAACCTGCTACATCTGCTGTGGAAGTAATTTCTTTCCAGCTCCTCTCCTTGTTAGTTGGATTGTGGTATGTTTTACAGGAAGCGTATAAACACTTGTGATGGTGTCACAAATCAACAAGTTGGTCCATTTCTGATGTCCGTGTAACCTTATGCATCATGTTTATTATTGCTGCCATGGCTGTTTGTTGTGCTTGCCTCCTGATTGCCTATTACTCCACTCCATGTAAAACCACAAAACAGGAATTCTGATTAAAAACAAACCTAGCACAAAAAGTAAAGAAATTGTTTTTCGGTAGATTATTTTCTTTGTTGTAAGAATGTTTTTTGGCAATAAATCCATACTGTTGGAAAGCCTGTTTATTTCCCTTTTAAACTGTGCCACGTTTGTAAGGAGCTTGCACTTGTGGGATGAGCAGCAGAGCTGAGTATGTGGGTTGCACCCCTGCCAATGTAAAATGCTGGCAATCAGGTACCTGATTGGTGGTGGTAGTGTGACGGTGTGAAGCCGCATCTCCCTCACTGGAAAAACAAGGCTTGTCATCATTGGAGGCTATCTCAATGCAGAGAGATACTGATAGGAGATTCTGCAACCATCAAAAATCCCATATCTCCACAGTCTGGGACTGAACTCTATCCTCCAAGATGTTAACGCCCACCCCCACAGAGCGGGGTTTATCAGAGACTACCTCCAGAATTTGGGAGTGGAGAACATGAAATGGCCTGCCAGCAGTCCTGACCTCAACCCCACTGAGCACTTGTGGGGGCTGGACGGGCTGTTCATGCCAGAGGGACCAACACAACCACATTGGCTGACTTGCAACAAATGCTGGTTAAAGAATGGGAAGCCATTCCACAGCAGTGTGTTACCAGGCTGTTGTGGCTGTGTATGGTTCTTCCACATGCTACTGAGGCTCGTACTAGTTGAATGAATAAATTGAAATCCCAGAAATGCATGTTCCCTACAAATATGGCACTATTTAAAAGAGAAGTAAACAGATGTAAGCTTAGAGTTACTTTTTGCATACTAGAGATGTGATTATAGTAATTGTGTAGGGTCAGTTTGTTGTGAAGGAGCTCGATGTGATATCCTTTCTTGGGGCTAACAGGTCCTTGCGGCGCCCCTGGAAATCACCATCAGCTTTTGACTCAGTTGTTATTCTTGACAGCAGAGGTGAGTGATGTCGGTGAAGTCCAGAAGCAAGAACCCGTATGCCGCGGTGCAGGTGGACCCAGACAGTGATTATATCACACCAGGAACATTAGACCTGGAACAGATGTTCTGGTCTGGATCCGGGGCTCAATACATGCATGTTGATCAAGTCTGGCCCAGAATCTACATCGGAGATGAGTGAGTCTTACAGGAAGATGGTTTTACAGTACAAGAGGCATCCTTCATGATGGTAGCATCATATTAAGTCTATGTTTCTGGTTAAACAGGAAAACAGCTCTGGAGTGCTGCGGCCTGAGAGACCTGGGGATCACACACGTCCTCAATGCTGCAGAGGGAAAGTTCAATAACGTGCTGACTGGTGCTGAATACTACAGTGACATGGACATTCAGTACTTTGGTGTCGAGGCTGACGACAAACCCACCTTTAATATCTCCCAGTACTTCTGCCCTGCCACCCAGTTCATCCACGAGGCCCTCAGTCACCCAGAGAGTAAGTCCTCCTTCAAACTAATAAAGATCTTTATTCTTGTAAATGTGGCACTCCGATTAATACATCTTTACCTTATTTTGTTTAAGACAAGGTGCTGGTGCATTGTGTGATGGGTCGGAGCAGGTCAGCCTCACTGGTTTTGGCGTATCTGATGATGAAACACAGATTAACGGTGGTGGATGCTATTGCGCATGTGCGACAGCGACGCTGCATCCTGCCAAATCACGGCTTCCTCAAACAGCTCAGAGCTCTGGACATCACATTACAAGAGGAGAGGATGAGAGAAAGGAGAGAAATGCAAGACCAGGACCAGAAAACGACAATAGAGACATGATGTGCTTGTATATAAAATGTATTTTCCTTCGGAAATCATCTCAGGAATACTTTTTTCTTTAACTGTTGTTTTATTAAATTCTTTGTTTTCAAGCTGTTTCATATCTAAATTATTTTGCTAAGTGTAAAGATGAAGGGACTCCTGTGTCTTCAGGCCAAACTGAAATCAGATGGCGTGGTCCTTTTAAAAGATAGATTAGTTTGACAAAAAATTTACAACTTGAGCTCATCTTTACCATACTTTGAGCTATCATATCTATTCACCTTATTTCTAGCCCCCATGATACTTTGCGTAAAATGTGGGCTCGACTTCCGGTTCTTTCTAGCTAAACTGGTCTTCGCAAAAAAGAGAGGGATGGATAAAATATATAAACTTTATCTGCTACACCTCAAACGGGATTCTATAATTATTTCAATGCCCTCTACTGGAGAGTACAGAATAAAGAAATTGCCCCAGATAAGCATATTTAGCTAACATAATTAGTTTCCTATCAACATTTGGATACAAATAGACGATGTGAAGGGGGTCTAAATCAATATTCCCTCTAATTTTTAAAACTCTTGAGCTGGCATTCAACCAACGTTTGAATTGTTTTGGAATTTTCATTAGTTTTTATTTTTATTTAGTTTTTACCTATGTTTTAGATTTCAGTTAGATTTTATTAGTTTTTCCTGCTGGTTTCTTATTTTAGTTTAGTTTTGTGTTTGAAAAAATACTTTGTTTTAGTTTAGTTTTTATTAGTTTTGGGGAATATGGGACACCTGTCAAGAACCAGACCAAAAAGGGTTTTTTAACTTGTCCTTTTATTTATTCACTTTTTATGTTTGTATACAACTCGAGACCCAAAATTTACCATTGTGTGAAGTCTTCTACAATCAAATCAGGCAACTTTACTCTCAACATGGGTGTTCATGTCAGACAGAGAACTGCTTCCAAAAACTAAAACTAAGGAGATCTGATTTTAATTCATTTTAGTTTGTTTTGTCGGCATAGAATTCATTTTGAGTTGGTTTTCATTTTTGTCATAAAGCTCAGTTTTTATTTAGTTTCAGTTAACTAAACTGATTTTCAACTTTTACTTATTGTTAGTTTTAGTTAACTGTAATAACCTTGTATTCAACTCCTCCACCTACAGCAAACTGTGAGCGACATCTGACGCATACGCTATGTCCACATGGTGGCACCATGGCATCATCTCTCCAACCCCAAATATCAGTATGTGACTGTTACTGACGCAATTAATAATTAAAAAAAAAATTCAAGTCATGAACTTCCTCATTCACTGCACTCAGAGGGGGCAGCAGTGCGCAATTGTGCAGTAAAACCCTCCTTAGAACAGAATAAATACAAAGAAAGTTGAGTTGAATACTTTCTGGATGCACTATTTTAATTTGCTCATCCCTTTTAGTGTAAGCAATTTATCTCAGCCACCACTTAGGCTATTTCTTCGGTAAATCTATAACAAATATTTCAGTTTATCCATTGCTTTAGTTTTTGGATCACTGTTTCTCAAACAAAATGTCTCATTAGCTAATTATTTAATCCACCCTTTTTTAACCAGGAGTAAAAATGTTTTAATCCACTCTAATCTTTTCATTAAAAAGAAGAATTGAGACTAAAGATAGATATGAATGATTGAATATCTATTTTCAAACATCTCAAAAGTGTCATTAAATACCAGAATAAAATACGGACACAAAAATGAATGAACAATAGAATTAAACAGGTTAGGTTTTATTTCTTATTTTCTGTTAGCAGATTGGCAGCTTGAGTGCCATTCAGACCTTAAATAAACATAAGGCTTTTTGGTATCTTAACACAAAGTCAATAGACGGACAAAACAATCTGCTAGTATGCACAAAAATGCACAAAATTCATGCATTGTAATAGCATTTTTAGAATTGTACAGTTGAAATGCGTTGTCAAGTATTTACCCATTTATTGAGGTGAACACTGATGACTTGAAATGTTTGGCCCCATATCACAAGAGTGCCTTGAACCTGAATTTAGCTGAAGCTTTTTTAATATCTGACCAGAATTTTAGAAAATTTACCTTCATTCACATCTGATTTTGAAGGGAGGATGGCGTTTCAGTTAAATTAAAAACACACTGAAAGAGAAAAACCAAATGAACAGAGGAAAGATCATTCCTCTACCAAAGAACATTCAGATAAAATTACACCTCTCCAACAATAGCACCCTACATGCATTTAGAAGTGTGCGTCTATTTTCCTCCACGCAAGCGACCAGTCGCCAACACTGATTTAACTTGTTAGTTTTCCCAGAATAAAAAATAAAAGGTCACAAAACATCTGTAAGTACCTGCAGCACTTGCAGGGGAAGAAAAGAAACAAAGGCACACGTTGCTGGAAGCACCTTCCACAGAATCCGCATGAGGACAAAGCAAACTGTTAACTTGGAAGGTTACTTCTGGATTTCACTGACTTACATTTAACTGTGATTTCAGGACAAAGAGGTCTTTGACATATCAGTATTAAAAAGTGTGCGCTTGGACAAAAATGTTTGGTTTTATAACTGGCCTATTAAAATCAAAGCCTAAAGTCATCATAAGCAATAATCATGAAAAAGATCACAACTGCTGATTTGGTATAGCATCAAAAACCTAAGAGAGTGTTTCTTTACATCTCAGACATTTGTTAATGTGACCTTCCTTTGTGGAATTAAATAAAGCAATAACTCCTCTGTGTCAACATGCCTGCAAACAGTAGTGTGACTGATGTCATTGCATTGGGATATTGGCAGTGTCAGAGCTAAAATACTCTTAAACCAATCACAAAAAACAAGTCCATGAAACAAAAGATTTCCCAATTTCATCCTTCATTTAAAAACATTGATCAAATCCTGTGGTGTCATCATGATTCCTTTGTGGTTACTTGGATCTCCCATAGGTCTGCATGATCCTCTGGCGGCCCCAAGTGGTGTTCGCAGAGACATGCACTGATGTCAGAAGGCTCCCAGCTAACAACTGGAGACAATTTATTTGCTGATGAATTAAAAAAGAACTTGGACGGTTCACTCACTGGCAGAAAAAAGGGGACAGAGTAAATGTAGGATATGGTTGGATTCATGAGTCCAAGTTTGTTATGGCAGGGTGAACATAAGGTGAAGACAGGTTGTTTGGAAATTCTCATTTGAAGTCAGGTTTTTCTGGGAAGGTGCAACCTGCTCTCCTAATGATGACGTTAGCAGAGTAGTGAGCCGCCTTCACACACTGGTCCAACGGTTTCTCCTGAACCAGTTCGGACAGGAAACCTGAAACACAGAGGGGACGTTTTAACAGAAAAGGAACCCTGCATGACCAGAAAAGTTCATCTTGTTGGATACATATTTCTAACTCTCAAATGTATATTGAACTAAAAATCTCCCTAAATACCACACAGATCTGCATTTTGAGTAAATTTGAACCCATAAACTCACTGGGAGGCCACCATGTTTTGGTCTGCGCTGGAAGTGTGACGTCACAGTTCCGCTCCCTATAAGCACCTCAATGTTGCCAGCAGTAATCATTTTTCAGACGGTTTTGCTGCTTGCAGCTGTTGCTGATTTTGTCTCCCTGCTGTCAAAGCTCTGTCATTTCTCCTACGTTTTACCTCAATAACACTCCCTGCAAGTGACTGGATTCAGTATATAGTGGAAGCATGCCGGGAACTTTTCAAAATAAAAGCTGTATGTACATATGAACAGAGTTTCTCCAAAGAAATGCTACAGAGGACTTTTACTTTCAAAAGCGCAAATATTGTGTTTTACCTTTAGCTGAACCGTGTGGAAACAGAAAGCTTCATAAAGAGTAGACGTTCAGGGAACAACTTTATCAAACAGACGCATTATAGCTTGTGGCTTTTATCTGGTTCATCAAGAATGTGATTTCAAACATATTCTATCGATGTGAGTTTAAATATTTGCTACAACATGGTAAATATGGCTCTGTATTTATCATTTTCCTGTCTAGATGGACAGATAACCACTCCTGGTGCAAGTAAAAAATAGAAGAGACCAAAAATTTTAAAATTATCCATGCATGAGACATGCTGCGTTTCTGAGATGCAGCCCTAACACTGGCTGCAAGTCTGAAACAGTGGTTACTGCATAAGAACAGTGAGGAGCGCTGCGGAACTGTGACGTCACAGCGCCAGCGCGGACCAAAACACAACAGCCTCCTGGTGAGTTTATAAAATCATATTACTCAAAATGCAGATATCTAGTGAGTTTTTATTTCAATATACATACTAGAGATACAAATATCTATCCAATAACATGAACTTGTCTGATCATGCATGGTTCCTTTTAACAGAAAATCCTCAAACAGTGCAGAAATGACAAAAGTCCACCTGTAAGTGCGTTGGCGCAGAAAACCCTTACCTCCCACAAAGGCGTCACCTGCACCGTTTGTGTCCACGATGTCCTTGGAGTCGACCTTCAGCACAGGGAATGTCTCAACCTTGTCACCTAAACACAGGAGGGAAAAAGCATTAAAGAAGCCTATGACCATGGACTTCTTTCAACACCAGCAGCTATAAAATACATGTTTGCGATTGACAAACCCCAGTTCCTTGTATTTAGGGATACACTGATGCATCACACTGATGCTAGCTGATGTTGCACAAACATCATCCACTGGCAAATAATGTGGCATGTAGCCAATGTACATCAATTAAACCCAATTAATTTATTGGTCTGTATCACAATCAGCTAAATTGTTATTTTAAACATCAGTATAGGCACTAACTTATTTAATTAGTGCATTTAAAATCATATTTTTGTATTCAACTGTATACAGAACAAAGACAAGACATTTAATGTTCAAACAAATAAACTTTTTTGTTTTTCTTAAAATATGTACACATTCTGATTTAGTTGTAGTGTAGTGAAGATGCTGACACTACCCACTCTTACACCACTGCATCTACAGATATAATAATAATAATAATAATCTTATTTAAATAGCACCTTTCAAATCACTGTTACAAGGTGCTTTACATAATAAAATCAAATAAAACACACACCGATTAAAAAACAACATAATAAGGTAAAATTAAATAAGAACATTAAAAACATGGAGCACAGGAGCACAGTTTTAGCAGCATGAGATTAATTCTGTCAGGTTATACAGACAAAAAGAAAATACACAGGAAACTATATAACTGGAAACAGGAAAACGATATACAACTACTGGTACAAACATTAAACTGTCAAAAGTACGCAATAGAAAACTAGACAGATTGGAAGAGAGAGAGATATAAAGCTTAGTAACAGGGTGGGGAAAGCAGAGCTCAAGTTTAGTTGACCCGTCTGGCTCTATCTCCCCCTGCTCTCTCATCTGGATTCCCTGGACTCCCTCATCAAGGCTGGATAACTTAGTGGTTTATATTGTTGACTGTGCAATGGGAGATTGTGAGTTTAAATCCCAGTCAGAGCATGAATGTCCAGTGTGGGCCGTTGGGCAAGGTCCTTAATGCCAGGAACACCTGTCCCAGATGTACGTCGCTTTGGATTATAGTGTCTGCTAAATGGTATTGCAAATTGTAAATCTTCATGAGGGAAGAGAGAAAAGAGCAGATTATGAGAAAATAACAAATAGAGGAGGTAAGGGTTTAGATGGCATTAATCCTCCTCCTCCAAATCCACTGACTGGCCTGAACTGCTTCATCCTCAACTGTCTTTCACAAAGTCTGCCCCTGCATTCTCAGCTCTTTAAAGAATGAAACAGCAGACCTTTTTTTACAAACCCTCTACATCCCATTCTACTGGACAACTCCTAACTTTCCATCCTCTCTGTTTAGCCTCTGCTCCTAAACCTTCCTCCACAGAATCCTCCCATGAAGCCGTCAGTTCTCTAAAACAAACTACAGCTTGACTGGCAGACCACAGCACTATGACTAGGATTTAATATTGTTTTGATTTTATCTGATACCGGTGCTAAATGGATACTATTTATATGGTCCTGGTGCCTGAATAGCTACTTTTGAGAGAAAAAAGTGTGTTGAAAGTAAGCAGGATAATAAAAGTAGTCTGGGTATCATTAATGATATGCAGAAATATTTTTATAAGATGCCAGTCAAACATGGGAGGAGAAAAAAAACTGACGAAACTTAACACATCAATCACACACATTCAATAAAGTATTTCTTGCCTCTCAGTTAGGGTGGCAGGATATCGAAATGAAGTATCGATACCTGTGTTGTAATCTGGCCCAGTGGGAATCGGATGTGTTGGCACCGGTACCATGTTGGTACTGGATTCTTACACTCATCCCTAACTATTTCAGGCCTCAAACTAGTGCAAACTATCACCTGAGGCACCAAGTTCCCCTCCCAAATCTACCGCCACCTCCCAGTTCTTAGCACCTTTTAGCTGGCCTGACTGGTACCCATAAATTTACAACAGCTTTACAACAGATAAGCTAAGTAGAGCTTAAAATAAAAAAAGTTAATGTGTTTTACAATTTTTTATTCCTGAAATACAAACACATTTTGGATCTTCACAACTATAACTTTTGAAGTTAATAACCTAAAACAAAATTTCAGATTTTTTTGATGTGACTTTTGAACACAGCATGAAATTTTACTTACATTCATCTGATATACTACCTTACCTAAATGCATCAGAAGCATGTTCACTACTGTTTACATCTACGTTTCTTGTAACAACCCCGTATGTGTCGTGGGACTGAAGAAACTAACTGTAGCAGTACCAAAAGTAGAATGCTGTCCCTTGATTTACATTTCAACAGTGCAGGGTTTCTGTTGATAAACAGGTCTGAACTGCATGCAGTTCAATCTAGTTCCTCCACTCTTTTACTGTGAAACAATGTTGAAATAAACAGAGAGATCTGTGAAAAGATGTCGTCTGAATGGAAGCATAGGGTGAAATCTCTAAACTCTTTGTAATCGCACGTTGAGGAACATGGTCTATTTTCTGTTGAACTAATTCCCCATAGAGTCTTTCACAAATAGGTGAACCTCACACAGTTGTTGATTGTATGACTCAGTCTTTCAGGAATGCTCCTTTGTTATACAAAAACATGGTACTAACATCTCCAACCGTCTTACCTTAGGAATGTTTCAGGTGTTTGAGATTCCACTACTTTTGTCCCTACTTTTGTGGAACATGTTTCAGTTATCAATCTCAGAATGTGTGTATGTTAAAATAAAGCTCATCAGTTTGAACCTTGAATCTCTTGACTTTGTGCAGTAACTAATCAAATATAGGTTAAAAAGGATCTGCATGTTATTGTATTCTGCCTTTATTCACATTTTACAGTGTCCCAACTTTTTTAGAGTCAGGGTCAGTATTTCAAATCTGTACATAAACTTAGGAATTATTTGTGCAAGAATCCATCTGTGCATCCGTGCAAATAAACTGAACATATTCATTTTTTAATAAATAAAATGGTTAAATTCACAGTTCATTAATTCATCTTCCTAACCTAATTTTTATTTTAATATTTCTGTTAGTGTCCAAACCACATATAAACAAATTCACCTTTTATCTTTATTTATATCTAATTTCATGTTTTGTACAAATTTCTATTTCTCTTATTTCTTCCTTTTCTTTCTACATACTGAGCTGACACAAAGTTCTCCCCTATGATGAACAAAATATATCTGATTCTAAAAAGAGACACAAGAAATGAACATCCGGATAAATAGGAGGATACAGTCTTACTTTTTGCCATTACTGTTTCATCTTTCCCCTGGGTCAGCACTACAACCCTCTGTCTCTTTGTGTTGACTTTGGGCAAAGCCTGGGCTTTCTTGGCAATTTCCTTAATGTCCTCAGTCTACAGGCAAAGCACACATGAACACAACCAGTTATTAATGCTCACAAAACATGTACAATGTTGCTCTAATTATGTGAAAATGGCAAATTAAAGCGTCAGTTAACTTACGTCAAAGTCCTGCTCTTTAGCAAAAGCAGCTGCCTCCTGAGGGACAAAAAAGTCACACAAACATGAGATAACGCTAAACATCTGATAAACATCTGAGGAGTGTCTGGAGGATGAACTGAGTGTCTGGCTTACTGTCTCATTGCCGAAAAGCACATCAACGTAGGGCAGAACCTGCATGAGGTTATCCTTGAAGAACTGGCAGATAAAGGGCGCTGAGAGGTTCAGGCAAAACAGCTTGTTATTTTCGGACGCATGCTTCGCCACTTTCAGGATAGACTCCAGAGAGACAGTCAGGAAGAAACCCTGGAAGCAAACAGTGATACTGGATCAACATTGATCCACTTTTTATATCTTGAAACACATGAAGTAAGGTCTTTAATAGAAAATCTGATGGGTGCCCATGGGTACGACAGTGCCATCAAAGTACACAAGTCAACCTGAGGGGCAGAATTAAATGAATAACATACCTAACTATTTTTCTAACTTCCACTTACAGCGATATAGTAGACTTTGGCTTTTTTCACCAGCTCCCAGTTTTCTTCCAGGTCTAGATGTTTGTCTTTCTTATAACAGTTAGCAGCAGCTAGGTTTGCGACCAGAGACCTGAGTGTACAAAGCACACAGAGATGAGGCACTAGTAGAAAGATGAAATTATTATTAGCATATCAACATGTGCTTATTTTTAGTACAATGATTAACCTGTTGTCTCCGGTGATGCATGCAGCACATGTCCCTGTGGGCTCTTCATCTTGCTCATAGTAGTGGGCGTCAATGTGGGCCTCCTCAGCCTTCTGCTTCAGGATTTCTCCAAACTGGTCTTTGCCAATGCAGCCAAAGAAGGTGCCCACTTTATGGGGTTCTTGGATCATCCACTATAGACAGTGATAGCTCTCATTAATTAATTTATACAAAAGATAGATACTTTATTAATACTTTAGAGGACATTACAACTATACAACAACTACAGCTGCATTCAAGGCCCTTAACGCTGAAAATTACAAAGCATAAGAAGTACACATTTATGGTAGCAACAATGTACCCAAAAGAAACTTCACAACATATAGACATACATGACTGTATATGGACAAAAGTATTTGGCTGCCTGACCATTACACCGACATGGCCAGCCACCACTCTTCTTGGAAGCCTTTCCACAAGATTTGAACTAATGTTGGAAGAGAAGGCCTGTCTCACAATCTCTGTTCGAGTTCATCCTAAAGGTGCTCAATGGGTATAAGGTCAGGGTTCTGTGAAGCAGGCCAGTCAAGTTCTTCCACACTAAAATCATCAAACCATGTCTTTATAGTCCTTGCTTTGTGCACTGGGGCAGTCATGTTGGAATAGAAGAGGACCTTCCCCAAACTGCTGCCACAAAGTTGGAAGCATAGTATTGACCAAAATGTCTTGGTATGCTAAAGCATTAAGATTGCCCTTCACTGGAGATAAGAGGCCTAGCCCAAACCATGAAAAACAGCGCCGTGCCATTATCTCTCCTCAAAAGAACTTCACAGCTGCACAATGCAGTCAAGCAGCTAACGTTCTCCTGGCATCCACCAAACCCAGACTCACCTATATGACTTTCAAACAGGGAAGCCCGATTTCTCAATCCACAGACACATGTCCACTGCTCCACAGTCCAGTGTTGGTGTGCTTTCCACCACTCCATCTGACGCTTGGCATTGGACTTGGTGATGTGAGGCCTGCATGCAGCTGCTTGGCCATGGTAACCCATTCCATGAAGCTCAGGCCGCACAGTTTAAGTGCTTACATTAATGCCAGTGGAAGTTCAAAACTCTTCAGGTATGGAATCAGCACAGCCTTGGCAACATTTGCACACCATGAGCTTTAACAGTCATTGACCTCGCTGAGTTTTAATGTGGTCTTCTGCTTTGCGTCTGAGTTGCTGTTGTTCCTAAACACATCCACTTTTTAGTAATATCACCTACAGTCAACTGTGGAATATCCAGCAGGGATGACATTTAACACACCATCTAATTGCAAAGGTGGCATCCATCACTATCCATCAGTACGTAGTAGCAGAATGTGATTCGTCACTTGGTTTGACACACCTGTGGCAACAGGTCCTATTAAAACACCTGAATTCAATAATTAACAAGTGTGCCAAAATACTTTTTTCCATATAGTGTATGTGACAGAGCAGCAAGTTAGAAAGTTTGTTTGTAAATGACTGACCTGTGCAACCTTTATGGAGTTCTGCGTGGCACCTCCTGCATGGTACTCAACCTTAAACTTCTTCACTATCTCTTCAAATCTAGAAAAAGATCAGACATATAATTCAGAGGCGCACAAAGACTCAGTGACATGCATACTGTTTCCTTACTTCTGCAAAGCAACTCTGAACAGTGAAAATTAACTATTACCTTCAAACCTGTGGTACAGGGTCATACAATTAAAGAAGTTCAGACTGATCCCTCTATCACAGATCAGTGTATGCTGAAGAACTCTTAAGATTTGTTTGGTGTTTGAATGTTTGATAAAATGTCTCTTTTTCTCTTCTGATCTTGTCTGAAATTTTCATGATGTGAATGGATAAAAGGACAGTAAAGTCAAAAGAAGACTTCTGTGACACCTACTCTCATGTATCCTCACTTATAGCTCATCAGATCACCCTCTTCTCTCCCTTTTTCAGTAATAAGAGCATATAGACGATACTTAACATAGCGGGTCAGGAAGTACCCAAGTTTGACCAAGGAGTGAGAAGACAGTGTTCCCTGTAAGAGAACTGAGGTGAAGAGAGTAGATGCTTCCTCTGATGGTGTACATGATAATGCATATGAGTTTATGGCTCTTCATCTGGTGTTGCACTGCTCTCTCTATAGAAGTCACATTTCTTCCAGGTAACAAACAATACATCCATACCATTCACTGGTTATTCTATTTGAGCCATTTACAGTATGCCTGTTACATAAGTGAATGGCAGAAGCAGCTCTTTGATATTCTGCTTCAGGCTACAGCATCTCTGATTTGCCATGTTGTGCAGTCTAAATATAGACATATCTTCCAACACTCAGACATGTGTTTGTGCGGTTTAATGTGAGTGTTACAGACGGTATGTTCAAATACGTCCTTGGAAAGTGTAACTGGCTGACTGCTGCTCAAGGTCCTGAGACTGAGCCAGAGGAGGCAGGAGATAGAGAATAATTGGGACATACTGTTATAGAAACAAGGGTTGAAGGATTCTGCTAAAATATGAGTCACAATTTTCATCCCTGAGAATTTTGCACGACTCTTACTTAAAAAATATATAAACAAATAAATACCATGTCCCTGTCTAATGTGCTGGACTTAAACGCAAGTCTCTTGTGTAGGCCTGGGCAATACATTGATTGTACTGATTCACTATATTGGTGGAAAATCTATATGTTGGAGAAAAAAAAGGAAATCTTTATTTTCTCTCAAATTTCCCCTGCCTCCATCATCGGGCTTTGCCCAGTTATAAAAGTAAACTAGTTGGAAATATCACTTGGAAAGAGAAACTCTCTCATCATCTGCATACCAGCTTGCTTTTCTACCTCTCTGCATAAAAGCACATGTTTTTAAGCAGAAATGCAGTCAAGAGAGCAGGTAATGGACAATGAATAAAGTTTCAATTTCAATCACGATTTTAGTTTCCTACAATCATGTAAACAAGATAAATGAGATTAAAAGACAGGTGTGTCACATGCAGTTTTGTCCATAGGATTTGTCATGTGGCAAAAGTTTCCACATTTGTTGTTGTACTTTGTCCATAAAAACAAATCTTTTTGTTGATTATTTGTGATTGGTTGCCAACTTCTGTCATTATTTTTATACATTTGTTTTTTTCATTTATTTATTTTCTGTTTTTTTTCCAATCTTTAAGGGTGTCTAAAATCGCTAAATGCATGTACTGCACATGTTGTAAATCAACAAGTAATTGTGTTTAATAATCACGATTAGGATTTTTGCCATAATTGAGCAGCCAGACCATTTCAGCATTTTTGCATTCTTTATCCACATAAAGAACATTAAGCTGGCCTTCTGCTATGATATACAAGTTAACGATGTCCATTTTTTTAAACTTTACTCCTTGTGTAGATGTTGCAATGTTAAAAAAGAAAGAAAACTGATTAAATTAATTGACTGGGTATGACAAAAATCAGAGATCTAATTTTTAGGCCACATAGCCCAGCCCTACTCCTTCCTTTCCTTTTACAAAACAAGGAGTTATTCACTTTTTGAACTTATTTGCTCAAGAGTGGTGACAATTAACTCTGGGCTCTTTTTGTGGCTAGCTGTTGCTCTACTAACCTAAAAAAAAGGGGGGAAATGTCAGCAGAAATGCTTCTTTTCAAGTCTCACCAATCAATGTGTTTGCCAAACACAGATGATACTCAAGCAGGCGGCCCAGATATCTGTATTTGATTAATGTTCAACGTTCTGTGTTTGTGAGAGGGAGCAAGCAAGAGTGACAAAGAGAGAGAAGTGCACTGTTGCATCTTCTGAATAACTTCCCTGATAAAGTCTTTCTAAAACTGATGCTTCTTTTATCTTCATTTCAACAATTTTCTGCACTGCTTTCCTTCACGTGTACTTTTAAGATGACCATTGAGATACAGGTCATCTTAAACAGGCCTGAGGTGGTAACAGAATAATAAATGAAACATTTTAATTGAATATAATCTTGTTCTAGTGTCTTTAACATGTGAAATACGATGAGGTGTAACAATATGTTGTTAGGAGAGGTGCAGGTGTGTGTGTGCCTGTGCTGAGACAAACAGCAGAGCACCATAAATGAGGAAGAGAAATCAGAGGTTAATGCATTTTCACTCAATCACTTAAACACGCAGAGATCCAGGTAGCAAAATAAGACTGACTAGGGTTGAAATCCCAGTTCAAACCAAAGATTTACAACACAACAAAACTGTTTTAGAACGATACAAGAGACAGTTATACGAGACTGAGCTAGCATAGCATTTCTGTTTATACAGTCATGTGTCTACATTTTAGGTGTGTAGGGTGCTAAGGTTTCATCCCGGTGCCCGATGTGCCACAACCCTGGAGAATGGAGCAGGGCACCCAGAGTCAAGCTCAACACATGTCAATGCAAACGTGTCGCTCTGCAGCCAAGGTTAAGCTAGAAGGCATCGCTTTCGTCTGGTCCTTTTAACCCCTGGTAATAAGCCTGGAAACTGCAAGCAGTTTTTGGGTGCATGGGACACCTAGAGCATGACCAAGGCCTCTTTGCTATGCTACTACCTGCCCGAACACTACCCTAGGCCGTGCTTACCCATCACATCCATCCGTTACTTTGTCCTAAAGGTGTGGACTTTGTTATTTTTCAGCAGATTATTTTCCCATGGTCCTTGTGATATGCAAGGATATCCAGAGCACAAACAGGGTTGTGTCACTCCTTCCCACTCAATGGTGCACTTTAGCGGCTTACTCTCTACATGTACGCCTTACTTCAGTCCCAGTTTTTGGCCCAAACATGCCTTTTGCACAGTACTGTTAAGTGCCATGACATTGTGTTGCCACACTATGACAGTAATGACAACAAACATGCATGCAGTTTCCGTATTAAAGGGAATTTGTGGTGAATCCCCCTCAGGGGGTTATACAGTGTCATCATGACAAAGATGCAGATAAAACATATTCATGGCAAAAATAGTAAACTTTAAGAGAAAGTGCCAGGATAACTGCAACTGCCTTACTGCATGGGCACTGGCATGTGTACGTCAGTGAATGTGCAGTTCTGTTCTTCTTGCAGAGACAGACTGATTGCACTATTTAAAAACAATCACTTTAGGCTGAGTGACTATGAGAGTCTTTGCAGCAGCAACAATCCTTCATTTCCTCCAGCTGCAGCAGAGTTAAACAATAGTGCAAACCAGCCAACTGGAGCTATAGCGAGTTTTAACTCAACTTGTCGCAAATCTTTGGTGTGAACTGGGCTTAAACTTGTGATAAATCAACTTCTGTAGGTTGAATGTGTAACTATCAGTCTTCTTTTACATTTTAGTTCATTTATGGAGAAACAACTGTCTTGAGCGCTCTTACAGAAGTTGGTTTTCTTTTTGGCTCAAGGATTGTGCTGAGTCAGACCTGTTTATCCTCAAAATCTAGTTTATAAAAATGTAGATAACATAACAGTATAAAGTAGCTACTAAAAAAGCACCAGTGAAAATCCTAAACCTCATTGAGTCAGAAAACTTCACTGAACCTCTCTCTCTTACACACACAGAGTCACACACGTCTTTCTTATCTCCTGCTGTGAAATGTTTGCCTTCTGGCTTTCGTCTCAGAGGGACTGGGAGGTGAACCATCCTGCTTTCCTATTGGCTGAGACCAACTCTCTGTGCAAAACCTGCTATTGGTCGTTTAAAAAGGAACGGAGGTCAGTTGTGCCGATTTCTGGTGTGTGCCTGTTTTAGCTGACTGGCTCCAGAACAGAGAAGATCAAACCTGGTACGAATCGAGACGTATTCATTCATCACTCTTTGTAAGCGTGTGAGAACTTAATGACAGACGACACACAAGAGAATATGTAATGTGGGAGATACGCACAGTGCTTTGTGTTTGTCTTCTGCCAGGATCTGGTCATTGGGTTTCAGGGTGTATCTGCAAATAATCAAGAGAAAAAGGAGGAGTTAGTTTGGCAGAGTAGTTGGAAGCATACGCTATTTTAAAATATTGTTTTTCCTCTTCAGAACTGCTACTCAAGCCAATAATTCCATGCTTCAGTGAGAACAAAACACACACTTTAATGTATTTTTCATAGGGAATAGGAGACACAATGATTGCAAATTAAAAATGTTTTTCATATCTATGGACAGTGGGAACAGGGTGCCTAGTTTCTTCTAGAAATCATTTTCCAGGACTTTTTCCAAGGCACTTTCAGTGTCATGCAACATATTCCTCCCTACGAAAGTCTGATTCAAAAATGTGAAGTGTATGGCCATAACACTAAACTACAACAGGCTTACAAGTTGATCACAGAATAATGAAAACACAGCTGTAGATGTATAGTATCAAATTCTATTAAAATAAATCTATTGCAATAATGATTTGGGCATTTTTAACCTAATTTTCCTCTTTCTTTCTCTAAATATTAAAGTCAAACTTGGCAATACAGAAAAAAAGAGAGCCATTGAAAGTATCCCCTACCTTCCCTACTCAGAATAACTATAATAAAAACATGGTCCTGACTTATTTCATGTGCCACACTTTAGTGTTTTTGAGGGAACAGTTTTTCAGGCATACTAGCAGAACTACTGCTAGTATGTAGTCTGTTCTTCATACTGCGGTCTATGAACTACTTTCAACATTCAATATGATCATTTGCATAATTTGTCCTTTCAGATGACAATATCTCCTGTTCTGGGGAACTCTGATATTAAATCAAAAGGACAGCATTTTCCAGACAGCATGAGATTTTCTGGGATATTTTACTTTTTCTACCATCTTAAAGCATTTTCAATAACTGAAAAATTGGTCAACTGTTTTCTAGATTTTACAGGATGCATGAGAATCCTAGTGAATTATAAAACATCATCAAATGGAGACTGTAAGGCTCCCTTCTATAAATCTTCAATTGTACAAACAGCCTTTTCTGTCCAGGGGATCAATATGTGAACCTTTTACTGGATTAGTCTACACTGGATAAATACTGGGGTCAATTTGAACTCAAATTAGAATGTTTTTAAAGAAGACTCCGTCTTTTAGTCATGCAAGATCTTGTGCTCCTTGTTTTACTTTTTTTGTATTTGATTTAAAGTTTTATATGTGCATGCTTGCCTTCAATCTTAGATATTGTGTACCACGAGGCACTGAGGTTCATAACCAATCTTAAGTCCCTCACTCATCATTGTTTTCTGTGTGATTGAGTTGAATGGCCCTCAAGGCCACTAATAGACAAACCCATATACATCTTCTTATTTTAAAGGCCACACTTAACCTATTTCCATCATACTAGTGTGATTTTATTCATGTGAAAACTGCTGGAAGCTACAGTCTTTGCTCTGTGACTGTCACAAAATTTACTTTTGCTGTCTGTTCCTAAAGTGTGTCTCCAAATGGGTAAAAAGAGGTTTGGATATGCTGTTCCTGTAGCCTGGAATCTACTGTGGGAAAATGTATGTCATTGTGAGCTGGTCTCTTTAAATTGTAGATGACTGATGACTCTCTACTCTGTGACTCAGGATTTGGGTGATCTGTGTTTCTAGCGTTAAAATTTCATGCTTGTAACTTTTTTCAATGCCCCGCTGCCTGTCTAGGCAAGGACACTCTTGATGAGATTCTTAATCTCAATGTTTTCCTGGTTAAATAAATGTAACTAAAATAATTGCAAAGGTTTGTCTAAGAACAGGCATTGCAATTCAGCTCTGACTATAAATGCTGTAGTGTGTTGCAGCAGTTTATTTGCTTTATACTTGTCCCTTTAAAAATAAACAGCAAATAAATGAATCAATTAAAGCAGCATAGCATCATAGCCAGAGCTTCTGAGAGTCTCTGCTAAACTGACTTTCTAAGCTACCTGATCAATATGCTGGTCAATAATGCTTAGTAAATTCCTTGAAAGACAAAGATAGGTTGGGATTATAGTGCAGTTTTAGCTCTGCTTTATTCAATGGGAGACTGAATCAGGCCTGTCATTGGCTGGTTTTGGCCTAATCCAGGAGTTTACGCAAGGGGCTTGAGAGTGGACTCTGAGCTGGATCCCTTTGCCCTGGTCAACTCAGTGTGACAGAGTATGGAGAGACCAGAAAACAGCTCCGCTCACTGTGTAGGTTTAAATGAACAGCAACTACAATTTAAACACATGCACAGCAAACAAAGATAGGAGGCTTGTCATGATACCAGAAATTAAAATTCAAGTTTAAATCAAACAGTATCAGTAACTGTGCTGACATCATGAAAAATAAGTCCTAGACATTTAGAATAAGGTAATTTCTTATTTTCAGTCTAAATTGCAAACATATTTTCCAATAAATAAATAAGTGAAATTTGGAATCAGGTTTCTTTCACTCTTGACAACTTTTGGTTAAAAATACGATGGAAATTCATTTTAAAAGACCCAGTATTGAAACAATTTTTTTTTCTAAAACTGCCAGCCTAAGTAGAGGTTTAAAGCATTTTTCCAATTACTTTTAATTATAACATAGCTAAGCTAATTTATTTTGTAGGAGCCTTTTGAAATTAAAAAAACATTGGGTCCTTCTTTTGTGCCCAGCTGAAACCTGGTTGATCAACATAAATAAAGGATCATTACTATTGCAAACATCATAAGAAGGAGAGGCCCTTATTGTTTGTTTCACTCAGCCATGACTGTATCTCTCTCTGTAATGTAATATTACACTCCGTCTCATTTCATAATATATTAAAGCAATAAATCAGATGGACACAGAGCTCTGCTGTTCCCTGTGCTTTTCTCTCTCTTATCATTTTCTAGTATACACATTGATCAATTATACCATACAAGCTCTCTCTTTATAGTCAGTGACTGCACAAAAAGCCTATTCTATTTGACAGAGTTCAAGAGTGATCTTTAAGATTTTAAAGTAGCAGAAAGCAAGACTCAGCCTTCGTATCCTTCACAGAATTGAGCTAATTTCTTTCTGTACAAAATTATGAGGTTCAATTAAGTTTTGCTAGACATGTTTGTATTTTTTTCTACGTAATTCTGAGTGTTAAACTGCAAGAAATCTGCTAACACCATGAGCATTTCTAAGCTTATCAGCAGTGAAGACAACAACAACTGATAAGAGTTAAAAGACAGTGCTTTTGTCCTTTAACTTACTTGTCCAAGAAGTCTTTGTCCACTACAGCTGAGATGTCCAGCAAGGGGTTTCCCATCCCAAAGAGTAAATTAGGGCTGAAAAAGAAAGAAAACTTGTCATGATAGGAAATATATACAAAATCTCGAATAGTATACCATTAAAAAAGGAATGTTTTGCAGAGTTTATGTAGTCTTAAAATAGTATTTGAGCAAGCTGAATTAAGACTGGGGGGCTGTATCTAAAAAAAGAGCAGACAGCCCTCCATTCAACCAAAAGTAAAAAGACACAATTCATAGACTCCATGCTTACTCACTGGACCAAGTGTGCTCACTATGTGCTGGCCACCAATTTATAAAAGCCACATTTCTGTTCTCATGTGACTTCAATCACATGATTTCAAGGCTTCAATTCTTACAGAAAGAAAAGCAGAACACACTGAAGTCTGAGAGAAATGGCTCATCTACAAAGAAGAACGTGAATCTGCCCTGTCTGCTGTGAGGATCCAGTCGGTCATGCATGTAACCATGTTATGACATTAACACAGAGACAACATCAGGGCAGCTGCAGGCTTTATGTGCATTTCTCGTTGGTGCAGTCTGTTCTCTCAGAAACAAGAGCAGGGCTTAAATGAAATCCTCAGCACTGGGATGTCTGTAATTTTAAAGCGGCAATTAGAGAGACCACGACAAGAAGACACCTCTGAGCTTTGTGTCAACGCAAAGCATCCTGAACCTTTTAAACCTTCAGTTACCAATTACCCCGAGTGAGTTAGACTGGGACGTTTGCTTTACTGTGAGCAAATACTGCAAAAGCACCAAAAGATTGCAGCAGTGTGTAAATAACATGTGTAACTAGAGCTGTATTTACATGTCACCTTCCTTCATTCTAGTCTTTAATGTTACCTGTATTTTGGCAGTGTTTTCAAAGAACACACCAGATGGAGCAAGAGTTTGATTATATCCCCCTGACAGATGTCCCCTGTCAACATGAACATGTGCAAGCATATGTTTTCCTTTTCATCCTTTCCTTGAACATTGCCCAGTGCAAGAGCACATGAATATGTCTTGTAAGAGTATAAAAATAGTGACTTATGCCACTCAGATAGGTTTTTATCATTTAAGAACCAAGCAGATGCCCCACCCGTATTATCATTCCCTACAGTGTATACATCTGCCAATATGCAGTCAGATGATAACTAGGCTTGTGCAGCCAATTACCCCACACCAGAGCCCATGCCATCCTCTCTCTACATGCCAAAGAGGTCTTACCTTGCAGAAGACATGCTGTCGCTCTCTGTGTGCTCAGGCTAGACAGTGACAGACCTGTTGAGCAACCTAAAACCGGCTCAGAAAGAGCTAAGCATTCAAAAACTTCACATTTTCAGCCCAGTATGCGGGCAGATCGATTTTCCCCTGCAACCACAGCCCCTCCTACTCGGGCATGACTGATTGGAGGCATCCGACGGAGGAAGGGCCAAGGTCTGTCCCTGTCTGTTGATTGGCTTGTTGTGCAGTCTCCAGCCTCAATCCACTCTCATTCTTGAAGCTTAATTACATCGTGAGAAGAGTGCTGATGATAGAGGCTGCGGCAGGGATGCGTTAACATTTTTAAGGAAAGCAAGAACGCGGGAAGGCACGTAAATATTGCATTTCACGACCAAACGACTCCTGAACATTGTGTTGTTAAAGGGAGATGGTGGAGGATGGAACACGCGAGCGTTCTCTGTCTGGCACTGGGAGAACAAAGTGTCCAGATCAGTCAAGTATTTCTTTCTTAACCTGCAGAAGCAGCAGGTGGTCACACTGGACCCTGCATCCACGTGGTGTCTAAAAAAATCGGAAAAAAAAATATTTTCCCGACTTGAAAAGTTCGTATGAGGGCTTTACAAGTGGTAATAGTTCAGACGGCTTTGTTTATTCCCGAAGTGCAATTCAGTTTACAGTTTGCCCTGCCAAATAACAACTGGAAATGAGCAGTGAACAGCGTGGCGTTATTTTATACAGAAAATAGCTGTGTTTGTACTTTACATAGTATACTGGTGGTAAAAAAAAAAAACAACTTACCTTTTAATATTAACGTTTTGGCTCATTTTTGGGTTTTATATCGTTATCACATAAATTTACAGCGTCTACTTCTGCGCAGTAAGACTTAAAGCCTGTGAACACCAAAGTTGGAAGAAAATCACATTTCCGAGGAGCACCTAAATGCACCATTGTAGTGGACGTTAACACCATGCTTGCAGCAGTTAAATAAGTTTATTTGTCAGAAGTAGAGCCCTAACATCCCTAACCTGGCCAGCGTTTACAACTAGCCACACGCTAGCCGATGTATACCACGCTAGTTATAAAATAACCACATCAAAGGACTTTACACCGGCCGTTAAAAACGGCGACCTCCACAGTGGTGGGTTCATGCACATATTTAACCCAAGGAAACACTACCATTAAATCAACTATCCATCCAATGCAAGTACTCATAAAGCAACGTTATAACTGTTTAATCTGTAAACTACAGGTTTGGCGAACATAGGTTTCAAACAACCCAGAGGAGGGTCATGCTGCTTCACACAAAAACAAATGTATACTACTCTACTAGCTTTTTGCGGTCACCTTAGTTCGGCAGGAGCCTTTTTGGACGGAGACTCCCGCTTCTTCTCCTCCTCCGAAAGTTTTTGTTTCTTTGCTTTAGGTTCTTCAGATGCCATAGCTGACCGGGCACGTTGCTTCACCTTAACCGGTGTGAAAACGCGGTTATGTTGGCTAACAGTGGTCGGGTCGTCTTACCCCTGAGTACTGTCTTGTAGGCAGCCGTTGCCACCTCCTTGGCCTTAAGACACCTTCATAGACATCAAAACAATCTAATCAAAGTTTTCTGGAAACGTTTGAAACGCAATCGTCGAACAGTTTGTGCTAAAACTTTAAGTGTTGTTAGCCGAGCCAGTATTTTTCAACAAAGTTACATCCTACACACGGTGCAAGAAATCAACTATGTATGCTGATCTGTTGAATTATTTTTATTTTAACACAACCTGAAATTGAAGCCCATGTGAGAAGGGGCGGTTTTAGTGTTTTGAGGGGGCCGAGGTATAGAGCAATATAGAGTCCTTTCCCATTCTACTAAATCCAATCCGGGGAGAAGATATTCCAAAGCCTGTCTTTCGGGTTACAAAGCCAGAAAACTGCCAAGACAGTCTGGCTGACCTTTGATCTCTGATGGCCTCGCTCACATAGCCTACTGTTCATCTGAGACACTGTATATCTCAGAACGGAAATATACGCTTAAACGTTGATGTTAAAAATGGATTCAACTTCCATTTAGAGTTAAAGTAAGAGTTAGGATACCATAAGTTAAAAACCTGACCTGCAAAAACCAAATTATAAAACTTTTAATAAAGCGGTGAGTACGTAGCTGCTTTAGCTGCATAAGCTATGTAGATAATGGAGCTATGTAGGTAACAGAACTAATTAGCTAATGTTAAGTTTACAAAGCACCTACGTAAGCTAAATCTCTAAGTTATCTAAAAGGGTAAGTTACCTTTTCATTTGTTCGCTAAAGCTCACGTTGCCAAAGCGAAGTAAACTGTAGATAACATAGCTAGGTAGCTAACATAGCTACAGCTAAACTCACAAAGCAGCTATGAAGCTATGTATCTACTTCATCTACATGTCTGAGTTAGCTATTTGCAAAAGCTTACATACCTAGCTAACTTAGCTATAGATAGTAGAGCTACGCAGCTACAGTGGCTGTGTAGCTAACATAGCAGCAAGCTGTATAAGCTATCTTGATACGTTACCCATGTTGCTAAGTTAGCTTTACCTACGATTGCTAAAGCTCACGTTGCTAAAGCTAACTTAGCTACATTGGTTTATGTAGTAACATTAAGTACATAACTATGTTAGCTTTAGCTTATGAAGCTAACTACTTCTAAAAAGGGTCTATACATAAATTATTCCTGGATTAGACCCTGAACTTTTTTTTTTAATCTGTTTAATTTCTGAAATGATGCTTAGTCTGTAATGTTTGTAGTATGGCAATTTCATGAATTTTAACTGCCTGACTTTATCAATAACATTTATGAAATAATAATAAGATTAAAAAAGAATCTTTAATGGAAAATACATCAGCAAATTACGGCACTTCCTTTCTGAGATGGTGCCTTAGATGAACAGTCTGTGAGAGTGGATGCCGGAGATGTAATGTCTGCAGCCGGACCCTTCTCAAACTACAATATATATTTAAATCTGAAATATAAGCACCCATATACCTCTTGTTCAGCACCTGTCAGAAGAGCATCACAACTCAAACTCAGCACGTCTAAATATTCTCACGTCTCAAGGCCAGGTGTATCGTAGAAATAAAAGTATATGCTCATTATTGGGGCAATAACCAATCTTTTGCCACAAATCATACATTTTTATTTAATGTATGCCATTTTAACACATAATAATCCACTGATTAATTGTTCCATTATGACAATATGGATCTACCAAACTATAATTTGTTTGATGTGGAGACATTTTGGGGCATTTTGGAGGGCTTGGACCTCCCCAGCACATTATCCTCACAATCATGTGACTTTTTTTTTTTTTTTTTGTGAAAAACTTTTATTGAGTCATGTTGACGGAGCATGTATACATATAATGTTGAACAGAAACAATAATTATTACCCAAATTACAACTAATACACAGGGAGGGCTGTCAAATTCATCATAACTATCAAACTATCAAGAGGGTTTTGCTTTATGATTGTATCAAAACTCATGTTACTCATTTATTTGTGTTACATATTGTTTATGTATATTTCTGAAATACTTTTAGACTTAAAGTTGTGTGAGGAACTTTTTAGTTGTGTTGATTTAGCACTTAACCCATGGGTAATGAAATGGCAAATCTAGAGTACTGTGCAGAACTTTTAGGCATGTTAGGGCCAAATTTGAGGCTGAAATAAGGCCTTTAATGGCTGAAGACACCACCAGGCAGAAAGAAGGATTGACACAACCCCAGTCATGCTCTGGATATCTTTGCACATTACCAAGGGTATGGAAAATAATCTGTTGAAAAGAAGCAAGGTACAACTCTGATAGAGCTGTGGATGTCCCAAGGGCCTGAAACCAGATGGCAGTCTCAGACTTTTTAATCAAGGGGGAAAAGGCCCATATGACAGAAACGCTGTTGAGCTTGACCTTGGCTGCTAAGCAACACATGTTTGTATCTAAATGTATCGGCTTTGTCCTGAATTTCTCTGTTTGAAGGGCTCAGTCTTTTGAAGAATTTTGAGGATCCTTGACAGTGGAACAGTTCTCCAGTTGATGACGTAAGCTTTGAGAAATGGCATTAGTTTGAGTCAGCATTTCCCATTGCCATCGAGCTTTCAAAACAACGTTTCAGAAACTGAGACTCTGTCCATGCTTGGTACACTCTAGGGTCCTTTTGCTGATGGTTTTGGGATCATAAAGAGGTGTACGCCACACCATGCACTTGTGGATTGTTGTTTATTGTCTAATCTTTCAGATTATATTATTATCATTATCATTATTAGTATTATTATTATTATTATTATTAGCTGGATGTGCGCAGCTGCCACTATGTATACACCAAAAATATTTCTTCCTCCTATTTGTAAATTTTCTGGTGTGGGTTCTATATCCTTGCCCCCACAAAGTACATGTGTGTATCATTGAAGCGGTCCAAAACCCTGAAGACGTCACTCAGGGAAGCAAAATCCCAAGTATCAACACCCAGAGCCAATGTCTTAGCTGCCCGTAAATGGTGCCTGATTAAAAAGTCAGAAACTTTGCTCTGAAAGTATCGATCAAGTCAAGACTTGCCTCGCTGAATATTTTGATTGTCCCTTACATATTCCAGCGCCATGTTCACAGTATTTGGGCCTTAATTACCGATTTTTGCCTTGCTTTTATGACTTTGTTGTGTTTACGTGTGCATACATCTGCAGGCGCCTCATCAGCAGACAATCCTGCCATATTGGCACGAAGTTGTATTCCTGGCACAGTCATCTGGATTTAGCAGGTAAAACTTTGAACATCTGCCTAACTTTTAATTATTTGTTCCGCCTCTGCTAACGTTTCTCAAGTTTGTTTTATTTCTGGTTTCAGATTTAGAGAGTAAAAACCACGGAAGTTGACAATCTTGCTAGCCAGATGGTTTAGTTTTCAAGTGTTTTGGTTTAACGAGTTACCGTGTTAACTGGTGACTTTCGGCCGAGTGCGTTTGTGGTTGCTGTAATTACAACAGCTGTTGAAAGCGTACTGTCCTTGCAAATACCTCAACGTTTAGTTCTTCCCATGAGTGCTTAATAACTTATATTACAGTGAAAAAAACAATTAGGTATTTGGGACACTTTTCCGTCTCTCACATCTGTTGTAACTACGACAACCACGCACAGATTCAGACGTTAGTCGCCAGTTAGCACGGTCACTCGTTTGACCGTAACATCCGCACAGTTTGAAGTTACTTAAACAGATTTGCAATTTGTTAATGCTGGAAGCAGACAACACCTTAATAAATGCATACTCCCTTGTTCTTTACTTCGGACTATCACATAATAAATGTATATTTGAGCGTTTAAAATAATAATAATAAAACTTCACCATCCGTCCTAGTTACACAGTAACACAGAGCACTACTAACAACAACAACCACCTCATTGTTTCAGCTGAGATGATCCACAGTCTGTTCCTGATTAATCACTCGGGAGACATCTTCCTGGAGAAACACTGGAAGAGTGTCATCGGCCGCAGTGTCTGTGATTACTTTTTCGAGGCAAAGGAGAAGGCAGTGGACCCTGAGGATGTGGCCCCTGTGCTGCAGACCCCACACCACTATCTCATCTCCATATACAGGGGCAAGCTCTTCTTCCTGTCTGTCATCCAAACTGAAGTCCCTCCACTGTTTGTCATTGAGTTCCTGCACAGGGTGGCAGATACAATTCAGGTGGGACTGAACACTGTGTCAATTCATCATGATATGGGACAAAACCTTTAGAGCAGACATTTTAATTGTCATTAAACTGATTTCCTTTCTGACAAGAAGAAAGATAATGCCCGTTTTTTCTTGGCCAATTCATCCTGGGAGGAAATACCACACTTACTGTGTAGTTTGTAAGCTTGGAAAAACTACAGCTGTATCTTATTATATGCAGTGTGTTACAAGGTTGTTGGAATAGAGGAACAGATTGTAGCATGTCCTCATTAAACCTTGGGTATGTAAACACAATGTTTTTATGCTGTCATCACCCAGGATGCATTTTAGTGTCATGGATAGATAACAGTTGCTGTAGCCTTAATACCATACTCCATAGCATAATTGTTTTCATATTATAGAAAAGAAAAAGTTAAAATCTTAAAAGGTTATTATTCTTACAAAAACGCCTAATTTTTGTATTCACTCTCATTAAAAAGTAGGGCTGGGTATTGTTAAGAACCTCACAATTCAATTCGATTTTGATTCTCTAGGTTGCGATTCGATTCGATATCGATTCAATTCGATATTGACTTAAATGCTTCGATGTCGATTCAGTAAGAAGTACAAATACACAAATAACCTGTTGACAATTTGTTAATAATAATTTTCATGCCAATGTGAACATATTTGGTAAGTCACCTCAAATTTTTGAGCAATAAAACATCTGAAAATAAAACATTTGCACAATAATAACTTATTTGTACATATGGAATACAAAAGTAAAAACCATGACAGTTCTGTATAAACACTGAAAAAGTGAAGTGCATGTAAACTCAAATAATATTTCTTTCCTCTTGGAAATTGTGATAAACCTCACATAACATGGTTATGGTATGTTGTTGTTTGGTTGAATGTGGCCTCCGTTCGAATATCCGAATTGATATTGAATTGGGGGGGAAATATTGCAATGCATCGATTAATCGATATTTTTACCCACCCCTATTGAAAAGTACTCAATAATAGTGCTGTTCACAGAGGAAATGTAGTAGTTGCTCACAACCACGGCATGTTAAAACAAACAGGAAAGGGTTTGAGGTTAAAGTGCTAAAAGATGCAGTTCTATTGACATTTCTTAGTCCAAGTGTTGCATCAGTTACAAAAAACAAATGCTTCTGTCAACAGGACTACTTTGGAGAGTGCTCAGAAGGTGTAATCAAGGACAATGTGGTGACAGTCTACGAGCTGCTGGAAGAGATGCTGGACAATGGCTTTCCTCTGGCAACAGAGTCTAATGTCCTGAAAGAGATGATCAGGCCTCCCACCATCCTGAGAACAGTTGTCAACACGCTAACAGGTAAACTGTTGTCTCCCTGGCTCTGTGATTTAACCTCAGTTTGACCTGCACCCCTCACTCTCTGCTTACTTCTGAAAGAGAAATCTGTTTTGTATGTTTTATAGGAGCCAGTAACGTTGGAGATACGCTACCCACAGGCCAATTGTCCAATGTCCCATGGAGGCGAGCTGGTGTGAAATACACCAATAATGAGGCATATTTTGATGTAATCGAAGAAATAGACGCTATTCTGGACAAATCAGGTACAACCAGCTACTTGTTGGATCTCTCTGGAGAAAATATGCATCTAAAGAAGGTTTTTCTTACATGCTCTTGGATATCTGTACTCTGTAAAGACTTTCTCATCCCCTTTACTCTTTCAGGTTCAACAGTATGCGCAGAGATCCAGGGTGTAATTGAAGCTTGTGTGAGGCTCACTGGGATGCCTGACCTCACTCTGTCTTTCATGGTGAGTTAATTTCTTACAAGTGCTTTATGGAGAAGACATAATTTTTGATATTTTGATACTATTTTTCCCGCATTTTGGAACCAAATGTTTTCAAATTGTAGAATTTTGACACCATACAGGAGTTTGCTTGCATTTTTTGTTAATAATAGTGAGAAATTACCCAATGTTAGGTGTCAAGGACTTATTAAGTTGTCTTTGTATTTTGTTTTTCACTAGCATCATTTCAATGTTTAACATTCTGGCATTGCAACAACCCTTATGGCATACACTGAACCTGCTTTTTTATTGTTTCTGGTAACAGAATCCTCGTCTTCTCGATGATGTGAGTTTCCACCCGTGTGTTCGGTTCAAGCGTTGGGAGTCAGAGCGTGTCCTTTCCTTCATCCCACCTGATGGAAACTTCACACTCATGAACTATCATGTCAGCTCTCAAAAGTAAGCACAGCCTTAAGTGTTGCTCAGGAAGAATTTAGAAGATCTGTTCTTCCTTATGAAGGAAATGGATTAGATACGGTATGTAGGAGATTTCTGCAAGCATGACCTGTGGATGGATTTGATGAGTTGCAAAAATGTGGTACTGTTATCAGCCTCCTCAATGAACAATCAAATCTTTGTCCTGCTGTTTGGTGGGAGTTTTACTCTTAAACCATTCTGCTTTACGAGTTCACAATCCATACTTGTTACCTTGTTAACTGATTGCTGCCCATCGTCTGAATCCGTCTGTTTATTGTGTTTCCATCCTCAGTCTCGTGGCCATCCCAGTGTGGGTGAAGCAGAGCATCAGCTTCTTTGAATCGGGACCTTCAGGCCGCCTGGACATCACCATCGGACCCAAGCAGACGATGGGGAAGGTGGTGGAGAACCTGATGGTCACCATACACATGCCTAAAACTGTGCTCACTGTAAACCTCACAGCAACGCAAGGAAACTACACCTACGACCTTGCTACAAAGGTATCTAACTGTTTGCAGAGCTGCTCTAAGCAATGATGTAGCAGGTACTTAAACAGAACTCACTCCACTTACAGTACATCATCCTTATATGCATCCTGACTTGGTGAACCCCTGTATACCTGCAAATCCTCTGATTCCCAGAGGATTGGTATTTTTAGTGCCTCTAAGGTCAGTAAAAATAAAATGTTGAGAGGTCTTGGATGGATGCTCTGCTTTCTCTGTAGATTACAGCAGCACTAGACTTCTCTAATCCTGCCATCAGTTATTGTGTTAACTTGACCAAACTAGAAAAGCTCTCAGAGAGCGCAGACCTCTGCCACCATCCCTATCTCCCAGTAGTGAAAAATCCTTTCAAAACATTCCTGGATCCAGACCACTCCCACAATCTAATTCGCCGATTACTCCCTCCCTGGTGGGGTGGAGACACGGTGAGGCAAAGCATTGGCTTCGCTACGTGTGGATTGTCATGGCGGAAGCACCCATGGTCTCACCGGACGACTGAAAGTCATGCTAGAGGGTGAATATTTCTCTATTCCTCCCAGCATTGTGAGTATTCTCCCTACAATTCGCTGTCTTTCTCTTTGTTAAGTCTCCTCGACAGGGCTTGTGTCTTTCAAACTCTATAAACTCCAACCCTAACTTTGAATAGAAACACACCAAAAAATGCTGCTGGGATTGAAGTTACTCATGTCCGCCATCTCCTGGTGTAAAGTGGTAACAGTGCAGACCTCCGCCATTAGCCCTATCTCCCAATAGTAAAGAATCCTTTAAGAAAAATTCCTGGATCCAGACGGTGATCCGGATCAGTCCCAAAATCAAATCAGTTCTTCCTTATGCCATTTCTGACATTTCTTGAAAATGTAATAAAAATCCGTCCATGACTTTTTGAGTTATGTTGCTAACAAACAAACAAACAACCAAACCCACCCAATCACATAACCTCCTTGGCGGAGGTAACTATGACTGATGTTTACCTGACATGACTATGCCAGAACAGTGACTGACAAGCTAATTATCACTCACCTAAAATTTGACGAAGAATTTCTTTCTGTTCACTTTGCAAATGGCAGCATAATTGTCACAAGCACAGACATGCTTACAATTTTGTGAACTTTCATCCTGGTGGTGTATGAACAAAGATCCTCAACCACTGTAGATATAAATTGAGGTTCCTAAGAATTTGGCTTTTGACACATTTTTGTCATTTTATTTCTATTTACTACCACACTGGAATGAAATGAAACTACAGTGTCTATAAAAAGCATTCACTCCCTTGTTTTACCCTGTTATCGATTTTATAAATCAGTCCTGGTCAATACAAATTGGTATTTTTGATTAAAAAAATGTAAAAGAAAACCTCTTAAATGCCATGGTGAAAATAGATGTCTTTAAAACATTTTTGTGTAGCTTTCGCAGATAGCTTCGGGTCACTCACTTACTGGAAAAGAAATCTTCTCCCAAGCCTTAGTTCTCTTGCAGACTGAATAAGATTGTCCTACAAGACTTTCCTCTATTTTGCAAAATTCATTTTACCCTTTACTAACCTTTCTCTGAGTTGCTTGGTTTGTTCTTTTGTCTTCATAGTGTAATGGTAGCCAGGAATACTGAGTAACCAGTGACTGGACCTTCCAGACACAGGTGTCTTTATACTACAATCACTTGACACATTCACCGCACTTAGGTGATCCCCATTTCACTCCTCTTTTTTTTAGACTACCAGCACCAATTGGCTGGACCTCTGTTGAATTTGATCACTTAAGCAAGAATATTTATGTTCTTACTTATTTTTATCTATTGACATAACTTTGTAGAAATCTGTTTAACTTTGATGACAGAGGGGTTTTTTGTAATTGATTTGTCAAAAAAGCCAAATTATACTGACTATAATTGATTTATATAATCATAAAAGGGTAAAACATCTAAAGGGGTGAACACTTTTATAGACACTGTATCAAGATGTGACTGAAGTGTAGATTTTCAGCTCTAATTTCAGGGTTTTCACAAAAATATGGCATTTAGCATTCAGCCATTTTATTCAGAGTATCTCATCACCAGAAGCTTGTCCGACAAGTAATATCATGGACTTGTTTAGTCTGTTTCCTCATTACACTAATAAAAGGTTTGGAGATTATTTGGCTTAGATCACAAATTTTTGTTCTGTATTCCAGATACCCAGTTTGCTTGTATTATCACATATTGACTACTGCAACTCATTACACTTACTGATGTTGTTTCCTCCTGCCTAGAGCTTTACTTGTGTTGTATGTACCCTCAGATGTGCATCACTTTGAACAAAACCTTCTGCTCAATGACGCATAACACACATACATGCACATGGTCAGTAGACAGCATCTGTTTAGCCTTTCTGCCTGTTAGTCTTGCAACACTTCTGCCACTTCCTAAGTGGTTTTCAGTGGCCCTTAATGTGGAGGATCCTCTATGTGAGTGGTCTAACGTAGTAAGAAACAGAGGTTCTAGTTTGTATTGAGTTTGATTGAAGGCCTGTGTCTGTTGAATGAAACACTGGACAGCCTTTTACATCTTAACATTTTCAAAAAGACTCTGTTTTAGAGTACTTACAGGGAATATATTTACATTTTTCAAGGTTGTGGTGTGGGACATTGGAAAACTGAACCCCCAGAAGCTTCCTAACCTGCGAGGCAGCTTGAGTTTGCAGGCAGGGGCCCCTAAACCTGATGATAGTCCGACGCTCAGTATTGACCTGAAGATACAGCAGCTGGCCATATCAGGTAATCCTCCCTACATGACCTCCTATCTCTTAACTAGGCTGTGTTTAAAGTTCAGAAACATTACTGGACAGTGGACACTCACTTTAGCCCTGTTCTTTCCCTGTCCTGTTGAGAAAATAGCTGTGGTCTCTGTTTTAAAAGATGTTTTTATACTGAACCAAATGTTCTTTGTCTCTCTTTACAGGTCTTAAGGTGAGCCGCCTTGACATGTACGGAGAGAAGTACAAGCCATTCAAAGGGGTCAAATATTTGACTAAAGCTGGGAAATTCCAAGTGAGGACCTAAGTGATGACTCTCAAAACCAAAGTTCAACAATCCAGTATGCCAAATAGAGGGCAAGGTTATTACCTCACTGAGTCAGCCTTCTGATAAGTCTTACATTTCCTCCTGCTCTTTGTGATTAATGAACGATTTTGCATTCTAACAGTTATTTATTATGTGTTTGGCATTATGTTTCTATGCCTGGATGGTGTTTGTGGCCTGTAAAGGGAAGCCTTAATAACATATGTGACCTTGTTGAAGTGCTATTAGTTTGAATCCACTTTAATGTGTTGTATTGTATGGACCATTCCTTGTTTTTGATACTATTTTCTTTTGCCTAACACCTTTTGAGTGTTGCCTAAGGGGAATTTGGTTTGAAAAGGGACACTCACAGTTCACTGCCTTGTTTCTCACGACTTTAGCACACTTGTACAATCGCAATTGCATGTTGCCTAAAAACAAGCAGCTATGCCTTTTCAAAACCTTTTTAAAGATATTAGGTAGCAACTTTTATATGTATACATATGTTTATTTTTGGGAATTTTCTGATGTCGTATTGACTTTTCTGAGTAGCCGCAGTGTGTCTTTAAGCACAGTCTTTAGTGCACGTATTTTTGCACACATTCACTCTTTAAAGTGGCCTTCTGAGGTGCTTTGTATAGCAAACTGCAGCATAAACTGCATGCTTTGTAGCCTAAGGGAAGATGTCAGAAATATATCATATATCAAAGGTACATAGCTTGAATAATGGAGGTTGTACACCTCTATTTAGAGCCTAGATTCAGGCTTGCATATTTGTTGGGAGCTCTTGTGTAAAAAGCACTACAAGATCCTTACACAATCTTGAATATAAAACCCTTTTTCACTCAGCACAAGATTTGCACAATCAGCTGTCCACCTGAAAAATACAACTTAAAGCACATGTATGAAGTAAAATTTTTATTTCTGTGTAAAAGATATCTTATAAAAGCTTTAAAAATGATGTTTCTGTGTACTTATTTCCATAGCCATTCGAACAGAATGACACTTGGGATGACCAATCAAGTGAAAAGGTAAAAAAAAAAAAAGGTCTCAATGGAATTACAGCAGTAAAAATGGGCTAAGAAAGGTACAAAGGAGGGCAAACAAGGGTGGAAAAAAATGTTAAGCGATTAAAAAGTGGCAAAAATAGGTTAAAAGTGACAAAATATGCACAAGTGTCCAAAATGGGCTAAAAAGGCAAACATGGAATAACAGAGGCAAAAATGATCAAAAATGGGCAGAGAAAAATAGTTAAAAGCTATTTAAAAGTGGCAAAAAATTGAATAAAAGCAGCAAAAATAGGCTAAGAGTGGCCAAACATGAGCAGAAGGAAATGGTGAAGTGAAAAATAGGTTAAATGAAAAAAATGGATTAAGAAAGGAAAAAAGGGCAGGAAAATGGTGAAAGTGGTTAGAAAGAAACAAAAAGGGTTAAAAGTGGCAAAAATTGGAAGAAGAAAAGGGGTTAGAAGTGATAAAATGGTCTAACAGCAGCAAAAATGGGCTAAGAATCTCAAAATGTATAATAAAATATAAAATGTTCCAACAGTGATTACAAAGTCTTAATAATTGGTTTAAAGTGGCAAAAGGTGTCAAAAATGGAATGACAGCAGCACAAACAGGCTAAGAAAGGCAAATATGGGCAGGAAAAATGGTAAAAAAGTGATTAAAAAGAGGCAAAAATGGGTTAAGATTAATGAAGATATTTGGATCTTTTTGAGGTGCTTTGACCTTGCTTTTGGGGTCAGGGGTCGTCCCTGCACCAAGTTACGGTATAAAACATTTGTGCCTGATGTGAAAACACACCATAATGCTATCTTTGTTGTATGGCTTTCATCTTCTTACTGAAACACTGCGCTGGCCACGTAGACTGCTTACTTGTATTTCTTCTCCACATGTCTTTAGTCTGATTTACAGAATTTTCCTCAGACTTCAAGGGTTGAAATGCAGACAACAATGGGCCACAGGACCCAGTTAGGTCCTTGAAGAGAAGTTCTGGGAACCTAAAGATCCTGGTAAAGTTGATGTCCAGCATACTGGCATTATAAATGGGTGTGTGTTAGCATACTAATTGTAGATGTACTCTCTAAATGTGTTATAAGTTTGCTTGAAGACAGTTTCAGTATCATTTTATGTGTTTGACAGCAGTGAGTTGTCAAACTGAATGAAGAGGCGGACTCCACTCATCATTGTAGTCTTTAATTCTTCCAAGGCACAGCAGATGTGTTGGCAGGGCTAGAAGCTATCAGAATACATTCAGGGTGTGAATGAACCATCACGTACACACAGACGTATACACCCTGTCCCTCTCAGCGAGGAGTCAGAGACTGCTACATGCTCAGTAGGCCCAAATAAATATGAAAATGCAGAAAACATTCAGTGCTGCTGTCCCTGTGGGACTGCTCATTAACACTGTTTAAGTGAATAAGCTTCACACATTCACACAAACTTAAAGATTCTCTGTTGAAAATTTGCTCAGACGTTGAGAAAAATCTACCAAAAACTTGATGAGCATCTCTTTAGGAAATTACACACTACTCCGATTTCATGTAATACTGCTGTATATTAATTCCAGACAAGTACAACCATTTTAAAAGTATTTTGATCTAAACCTTAAAAATGAGAACAATACCTGAAATCACATTAAAAAGGTTGTTTTTGTATTTAAACCACCTGGGTCACCAAGAACATGTGAGTCAGAACATTCAAAGTGGGTCTACTGAGCTCTAAAAATACAGACATGTTTATAAGAGGATCTTTGTTGGCTGAAAATAACAATGTTTTTTTTGATAGTTTCATAAATAAACCCAAACAGTTCAACTGTTATAGAGATAGAGCAGAAACATAGTACTGGTATACGTTTAAAAAAGCAGAAAACAGACTTCGTAGTTAAAAAAAAAAACACCTCTTCACCAAACATAGGCTTTCTGCAGGGTCTCTATGGAGAACTGTTAAAGCCTTTTCACACACGCACAAAACTCTAAAAATGTCCTGAAAACTGTTGAGTGTGCGTCATGTGTAAATGCAAAAATAAAAGTTGTTTTTTTTAACCATTACTTTATCCAGACTTTTTTTTTTCTCCCAGCTTTTAACTAAAATTTCCAGAATAAGTTGGGCTGAACTAATGTGTGAGCACAGCAGGTCATACTTCGGTAAGGTCAATCTTAGCGAGTGGCCCAGGATGACAACGTTCATACTCTGCCATCGCTGTGGAGCCAGTTCAGTCTTCATGTATCCTTCATTATCTTTTCTGTTTGCCTGCATTGCATTTTAGTCCAGCTTTCTTTTATGCTGTTTATCCAATTACAAATAGAATTGATTATAAAGCACCTCTGCATCAGCCGCTCCCGTAGTGTCCTCTTAAAGGAAAGTCTCTTAGTGAAAAGTGGGCTGGCAACAAAATAGATGATTTCCCAGTTGTACAAATTTTAAGAGACCATAGCCATGAGAATAGTTGGACTTCTCTGAGATAACAGTTCTCCAAATGCTCAAACTAGACCGGTGATGGTGGGTCCATGGCTCCAAAGGGTGCCCCAAAGAAACGACGGGGGAGGCTCAGCAAGGCTATATAAAAACAATGTATGCTGTTTCTCACCGCCAGCAAAGCATGGCAAATTTAGTGCGAGGGCTCTGGCTACAGACCATACATCTCTGACACCCCCCCCCACATTACAGACTAAGCAGCATTTCATAAATAAAACAGAGAACAAGGGTCAAAGGGATTACATTATGTAGAGACCCATTTAAGAAGTAGTTAGACAAATGGTGGCTCGCCTTAGCTCTAAAAGCTTTAGCCAATGCTAACAAAGCTACGCTAGCTTCGTAGTTAATGTTGCTATGTAAGCCTCATTTCCACACATGTAGTTATGGAGCTAAGTCAACAGGAAGTCCATTCATTCCTATGGGAAGCTCCATGATGTCCGTCATACCTGCAAAACTCCTGCCCTCTGTAATATTTTCCCCTGGAATGTACCTTTAGTATGTTGGAAAAACTGAACTTTTGCAGCAGATTTCATAGAAACTGTATGGCAGGGTGCAAACTATCTAACAGGCTACCAGTCATATTTATCAGCTTGATATGCAGACATATTAAGCTATTTGATATGAAATTTCTCAGGATTTCTCAGTCAATATAAAGGGCTGTAAGACAGCTTTAGTAGTGTCATATATATTTTAACATTTAAGTGGAAAGTTTGGAGTTGTGGAAACTAGGCGTTAGCAACATGAGCTCTGGCAAAAATAGCAAAGCTAATGTGGCTACATTGGCTTACGTTTGCTACGTTAACTACAGAGCTTAGTTTGTACTGATATCCATGTGCTTTATGAGCTTATCTTTAGCTACGTTAGCTGTGTAGCTACATTATTTACGTAGATTATGCAGCTACATTTGCTATGCTAGACTATTTTTTTTATGGAGGATGAGCGTTTTTCCTTTTAGCAGACTGTTTACTCAGCTTTATTAAATGTTTTGTAATGAGGCTTTTTCAGGTCAGGTTTTTAACGTTGAACTTTTGGTATCCCGACCCTTACCTTAAGCTTTACCGTAACCCTGAATGGAAGTTTTATCCTATTTTAGTTAAAAAACTGAAGTGCCTATTTCTGATCTGACTGAGTTGGCATCCCAACAAACAGTCTATGAGAGGGGGCGTCTGAGATGTTCGGTCTGTTTGGAATTTGTGAGAGGCAGGCAGAGACCGCACACCTGCCATTTGAAGTAATGATTTCACAGTGGTGATTCCACAGCCATGAGATTTCACAGAAAATTGTGATCAAATGTGAAAAACAAACATGGAGGATGACTGACATCTTCAGCTGGCTGTCCTGGTGTGTGTTCTGTTTGCCAGCAAAAAAAAAAAAAAAAAATCGTTGGATTTACTGTATGTTAGTTAGCTGTAAAAATATTCAAATTCTGTTTGGTGATGCTACCCTGTCAGTTTGTTCTCACTGGCTTTTATTGGTATTCTGTTAAAAGCATCCCGACCTGGGATCGTAAACCTTTAACATGTCTGATATTTATGATTCCAGATCAAGGAGACTCACATTCCATCAGGTAGTAAAAAAATTGTATTGACTAGACGCTTGAAAATTATTCAGACAGATAATCAGTTGTGAAAAGGCTCAAATTAGGCCACTTGATCGTTGGTGGTTGCAAATTAAGCCTTACATCATATTTAAAACCATCTAGTATTATGCCAGCCTTAAAGAGGATATTGGGAAGATTTCTGAGCAAGCTTTCCTGATATTTCTAAAAGTATTCAAGATTGCATGTGTGAGAAGGACCCTGTGTTAACTGTATAACCTGGTTTTGAATGTTAAGAGAACTTAATGAGGCTTACAGTAGTGTGAAAGAAAACCTTTGGCATTGTTCACTGTCCGATTAAATCAAGTTAAAACAAATAATTCAAAAGTGACATTCACAACATCCCAGCTCTGTGAAAATCTCCCAACTATCAATTTTAGATACTCCATCAACAAAAAGCTCTACTGACAATAATACATTTTTTCAAATATACAATCACCCTAGATGCTGTATCGTTTGCCTTTAAGTTCTAGCACTTTCAATCCAGAAGACATTATAGTTCTTCAAGTAATTATATTTCACCTTAAAATTCATAGATCTTTAGTTAAGAACAGCGTTATTTCTAAACGTAAACATGAAGAGGCTCATCAGCCCACGCAAGACTCCACACTTTAGTGTCAAACTCAGTGTACAAAACTCAGAGCTGAGTGTTGTCCAAAAAAACAAATTACTGCTGTATATACAATAGACAATAAGAAACTGAATTAAAGTAAATGTCCTCCATAGACAAGTTTCTAGTTTTCATAATTTGTCTTTAGAAAATAGAAAAAATTTCCATGCAAAAAAATATATTTACCTGGGATTCTGATAAGCTCTTGTAACACAACATACCAAAAATATATATTCAAAAAGTGTCTCTGATGAGCCTGCAGGATACCACGATTACAGATAAAGGGAACTGGAGAGCAAAGCTGCACTGCCTCCAACAAATAAAACCTGCTTTGTACCAGACATTCCCGGTGTAAAACTACAGTGGAGGATGGACAAAAATCACCTGCAGTTTTCTTTGAAGAAGTGCACATTTGCTACCTTGAATCAAGTCATTTGCTATCGCTGCAGAGTAAAGAGAGTCCCTAGTGTCAGCGATCAAGTGTTTTTTTTTATTGGTACCACGGGGTCTTGCGTACCCAGCGAAGGGTAAAGCCTGCATCTGTGCGGATCTTGATAGAGGCGGCTTCTGCTTCTCTGACTGTCTCCTTCACAGACTGCATCAGATTCTGGGCATTATGGACCAGCATCTCTGTGGCCTGGGCAGGGAGACATTCAAAAGGGAGGCAGTGAAGAGGTTTAAAAACAAGACAAATAAGAATTAATGGAGACAATGTGTCAAGAAGAAAAGCAACCATTTAGTGAACCTAAGCTCTATTCTTCACCTTAAATCTGATTAAGTTTTGCTTCCTTCCTTTCTTTAATTATAATGCTGATTGAAATAAATTACATGCTTTTATCTACAAATAAATTGTAATGGCCTTTTGTTTCTTTAAGACAAGACTTTATTGATCCTTGTGGTAAAATCCCAGGGTAGTCAACAGTTACAGCTTACACATGTATCAAGTTACAATGTTGTATGTGGTATACAAGGCCTATAAAAAGTATACAAAAAAATCTCTTAATTGTCAAAGTTAAAACAGATTTCTACAAAGTTATGTCAATTAAATAGAAATAACTAAGGTAAAGTAAGTGACTGCATAAATATTCACCCCCTTCAAGTCAGCATTTAGTAGATGCAGCTTTAACTGCAATAACAGCACTGAGTTTTGTGGATAAGTCTCAGTCAAACTTGCACATCTTGGCACTGCAATGTTACTCCATTCTTCATTGTAAAACTGCTCAAGCTCTGTCAGGATGCATGGGGATCGGGCGTGAACAGCCCTTTTCAAGTCCAGCCACAAAGTGTCTTAAGGATTGAGGCCTGGGCTTTGACTCGGCCACTCTAGAACATCCAGTTTGTGGTGGTGTACAGTGTTTGTTGTCTACCAAAACACGTTTTTTTTGTATCCTTCCCCTGACTTGTGCTTTTCAATAACCTTTCCCTGAGTTGCTTGGGGTGTTCTTTTGTCTTCATGGGCTAATGGTAGCCAGGAGTACTGATTTACCAGTGACTGGAATTTCTAGACACAGGTGTCTTTATACTACAATCACCTGAGACACATTCACTGCACTCAGGTGATCCTCATACTAGCACCAATCAGCTGGACCTCTGTTGAATTAAGTTGGTCACTTTACAGAGGGTGAATATTTATGCAATCACTTATTTTAACTTACATATTTTTGTTTAATTGACATTATTTTGTAGAAATATGTTTTCACTTAGACATTAAGGAGGTTTTATTGTTTTTTTTTTGGGGGGGTCAAAAAGCCAAATTATATTGACCATGATTTATTTATAAAATCTATAAAAGGGTAAAACATCAAAGGGGTGAATAGTTTTTATAGGCACTGTATATTTCTCTGTAATAGACCATTTAATCAATTAATTAATTGTACTTTTTGGCTCTTTATTACAGTTTTTTTTAGCTTGTCTAGATTCTGGACCCACTGCTAACTCCTTAATGAAGCAACACATCCCTCATGTCCAATATCTTTCAACCATTCAGACTTACTTGAAGTTCCAGTATCTAGGATTTTCAGAAATGTACAAAAGAATTTAAAATATGAGTAGCATGACTGATGTTGTTTTTTAAGAGCACCTGGGGTTATGAATGTTTTACTTTTGCATCAATGCACATATCATTAGTTATGCTTTAGAGATGATTAATTGTATTTAAATGCTTTAATAATGCTTATTGAGGCTGAAAGTGTGCAGTAACTATGAAGTGTTACTGAAAATAAAATATATGTACAGTAAAATATAGTATTTGATTGAAAATAAAACACTGCAATTAACTGAAAGTGCATCAAAATAACAAAAAAGGTAATTTAGTTGAGTAAATGTGCTTTTAACCACATAAGTTATTAGAGATGCACATGTCCAATATCTGGTCATTTTAAGTGGCTTTACAAAAGATACATTTTTGTCCAGTGTCATATTGAAATTTTGTTTACCATGAGTCACATTCAATCCATCAGTCTATAAAATATCTTATATGAGAAAAAAATAGATCAGCATACCCACACAAGGCATGTGTTTGTGAGTTTACCTGCTCAGACTCCTCTTCGCTGATGTTTGTTCGTCCCAACATGGTGGCTTTGACAGTTGAGAGAATTTTCAGCTGAGTGCTGATGGTGGGGATCCTCTCACACACCTTGGGAAGAAGGAAAAATTAGTTAATAACACAATGTAAGGTGCATTTGAGCATGTGTTTGTGACTGTAGAAGTCTACCTGTAGCAGGTTAGTTCTAATGCGTCTGTCAGTGCACTGCTTGGCCACTTCTTTTGCCAGTCTTGTCACCTCATCTGAGGCCTTGGCGATGTCCTTAGCACACTGGATCAGCGCTCGTTTGTTCCCACTTCCACCACGCACCAGTCGAGACATTTCTGCCATTAACAGAGCCATCCTTTTGGCTGCTGCTATGATATCATTACCCTGTGAAGAGGGAGGAGGAGGAGTAAGAGCTGTTAGAAGGATGCTGCAGAAGAGTATGGCTTTGGATCAGAGGAGGGGACAGCAAACATGCCGTATGAGTCATGTTTGCACACATTTGTATGAAATAATCACAGTGAAGGAGAGAAAATAATGTACACATATGTGGCTAGTTTATATGAATGGTTTTAAACCAAAGAAAAAGAAAAGCAGGCTTTGAATTTAAAGCAGAAGGTTGGAAGCAGTGCAAGTGCATCAATTCCTAGAGTTATTTAGTTCTGCTATCTTTACACAGATTTAAAAGGAAACAGTGTTTGCTAAGCAGCTCCCTCATATCACAGGAAACTAGAGATTCGTACCCATGAGGTGGTCAGTGCACTCTGACAATATAAGAAGCAGAAGCTGATGACCACACTATGCAAGCAGGCCATCTAACACTGATAATTTTACCCAGAACTCTGTGCAATACTGTAGTTCTTGGGCTCATGAGGTTACTAGCACTAACAAGTGACTGAAACAGGGTGTTGCTCTACGTGAAGTCAGCACTTGTGAAGCCATTACCAGTTTAACCATGAAGTGCAACAAACGCATTTTATCATTCCAGCAGTCTACCCTCTCTTACAACTTCTGCATTCATCCTTTTAACATGCCAGTCATTCTCCTTGGGCACATTATGTTGCTGTTGTCACCATATCATGGTGAGAAGCTCAAATGCTACTAGGTTAATAGGGTATTGCTGTGTTCAAAGTTTTATAAGTAAAAGAAATATGTCAAATTGTTATAATTTGACCACACTAAAAGATTTGTAACTTAATTGACTATCAAAATTTTGAGAAAATTCAACAAAGTCAGCAACTACTTTAATTGGCTACCTTACTGCCTAATATTTATTTATAAAAGCAGTCTAACTCAGCCATATACAATAGCTAAATGACACAAACATAAACCAGCTTGAATATAACAACAATAACTTAAATGTTAGCGGGCATTTTAGCTAGCTATGTTAGCCAGGTAACTTACCTATATCTAATATCTGCCAGCCAGAATATGTAGCTAAGTTAACTTATCCCTAGCACTAACAGTGGCTAGCTATTCTTGTGTATTTTGCTTATCTATTAAAATGTCCCTATTATATTTATCAAAACCTTTAATGCCTCCTCAAAAGGTTCTGTCATTGTACACAAGATAACTCCCTTTTTTCATTGTAAAGTTGTAAAAAAAAATACAAGGTAGCTAACACTGGTGTTAGCTGGCAAACATTAACTTTAGCAAACCATGTTAACCATAATTTAGCTAGAAAAGATACATAACATTAACACAAGCCAACTTTAAGCTAACTATTATAAGTGTAAAAGGCAAACACTGATGTTAGCTAGCCATGTTAGCTGGTTAATGTACCTAGATGAGTTTTTGAAATGACACTGGGCTATGTTAGCCAGCTAATTTTAGCATTTGCTAGCTAGCTAAAATGTTATCTGCTAAAGCAGTATATTTCAAACAAAAAAAAGAGCATTTAAAACAAAATAAATTAATTTTTAGTGAGTAATGTTTACATGAATTCAAGCTACATGAATATAACAGTCTTTAGCTTGCTTTCTTAGCCAAAACTTGGCAAGATAAGATAGACATTATCGCTAGTCAGTAGAAGAGTTATCTAAATGAGACTAAGCTATGTTAGCCAGCTAAATGGAAAACATTTCCATATTTTGCTTTGCTATGAGGAAAAACAAATTCCTTATTCTGTTTTTGTAAGGTTTGAATACCTCTTCAAAATGGATGAGTTGTTGTAGGCTAGCTAAGGTAATTTTTCCCTCTATAAATTCATTAAATTGACAAGCTACCATTAACATTAGCTAACTAACACTGAGGTTATCTGTCAAACATGAAGTTTAGCTTGTCATATTAGCAATAACTTAGCTAGATAAGCTAATTGACACTTGCATAAGCCAACTTTAATACAAGCAAACTCACACTGATTTTATCAGGCATACATTATCCTGTTAGCCAGCTAACTTACCTGTATGAGTTAACTAAAATACGCTAAGGTAAATTAGCAAGCTAAGAAATAGATAAGTTGATAAAATGACTCCAGCATTGACTGGCTGTTTTTGGTGTACTTTCCTATCCATTAGTAAACAAATTCCTTACTATATTGGCCTGAAACTTTAATATCTCATCAAATTAGATATATTAAAGTACTTTTTGGTAATTGAATGGTAGTTAACATTAGCTAGCTAACATTGTTTGGCAAACATTAGCTTTAGCTAGCCATATAGGCTAAGGCTATATTAATGATCAAATGAAATAAATCCTTTTAGAATTTTATCTTAATACATACTCTTTTAAGATTTTTGTAGAAAAGGATTTAATGAGTATTTTCTCTACACTTTAAAGATGTTACAGTTTTGTAAAACGTTCCATATATAAAGTGTAAATTGAGTTTTGTCCCTGTATATTCATACATATTTTTATATTTCTTACATTCACACAGATTGTAACCTTGAAAACAGCAATCAGGCATAATTTGTACAAAGGCCTTTGAGCCCCCCAAACTAACTGCAACATAGAGGGAAAATAACCACTGTGCAGTATATTCAGCAAAATCTGCAAGTGTACAAACCATGGACTTAATACAGCCTAAACATGTTGTTTTGTAATGCAGCAGTAAAACAGCAGCCACAGCTGGGTGGAGGTCTACATGGTTGTCGCAGATGCAAAGCGTTTGTTTGTAGGTTTTTCCCGTGGGGCTTGTCCTTGTGTGATTCATGTGTGTTTTCATGCTTTGACTTTTTTGGAGAGTGTTGACCCCTTTTACAAACACTTTCCCATCCACATCTGTTTGTGTGTGCACTCATGTAAATGTGCGTGCGCAGACCTTGCTGGACCATTTGCGCGCCTCCTGGTGGAGAGACTGGGCAGCTGCCAGAATGGGTTGATTGACAGGCTGGTTGGAGGGCATCATCAGCAGTTCTGGCTCATAGTCATCCTCACCATCAGTAAACTCATCTTCATCATCTACCTCCCTCTCCTCTACTGCCTCCTCATCCTCAGGCTGGTTTGGGCGAGGGTAGGGGAGATTGGCGATGGAGGTTGTAGGAGGGGGAGCAATTGGGATGGGAGAGGGAGGGAGGAAGGGAGGCAAAGGGTAGGGAAGAAGAGGAAAAAAAGGAGGAATATGGAGAAAAAAGGGAAGGAGAAAGCCAGGGAGGCATGGGAAAAGGAGGCATTTAGTACAGTATGGAAGAACAAAGGATAGGAGATTTTCAGGAAGGAGGAGGAGCAAATACAAGCATTGAGGAGGAAAAGGGAGAGCAGAGGTGAAACTGCACGCACAAGCAAAAATGGGAACAAGAGGAAGGGGAAGGGGTGCCATTTGGGGCTGGATGCAGGTGGATGATGTGCCTTGCTCTGAGGCAGTAGCTGAGTTGAAAGTTTGTAAAGCTTTTGCGCAGTCAAACAAGGTCACCCTGGTTTTTGAAGTGGAGTCTAGCAGTGTGCTTGAAGATTTAGAGTGAAACGTGTGGCTCGAGATAATTCTGACCGGCTTGCAGATACATTTAATAGAAATATAGATCATTAAACAGATAAGGAAATGTGAAAAGGTATAGAGGGGAAATGATGAGCCCTCCAAAGACAGGAATAGGGCAGTTTATCTGGCAGTTATCCACTGTTACACAGAATAGTGGCTCCTATAGAAAGTTCTTATGCACAATAAAACAATCAGACACACATACACAACAAAGACACCAACAGTAATGATGTGTGCAAGGAAGAAAGGTGCAATGATTGCTCTCTACTACAACACTAGATTTAGCAAATCGAGAGGCTGGATTGTCTCACCACAGATGACTCTTTTTCTTCTTAGTTCATAGGAGTGTAAATGTATAAGGTTTTGTAAGTCTTAAGTTTTGTTTTCATCAAGCAGTTCATTTTGGTACGGTATGCAACCATTTGTATTTCCCCTGTAACGAAAGGTACCAAAAGAACCAAGCTGAACCATACTACTCTTTGGCACTCTTCTCCTGGTGTACAAAGCATACCTATCCCACCTTGAACAGTGAAGATAGACTCCCTGCAGCCCATTAATTGATTAAAGAATCATCACTTCCAGTGTAATTGCAGTGATAATGGAGAAATACAAGCCGTGCCATGTTTAGATATCTCATGGATTTCAAGAGAGCACACTATGCAATCTATATGGATGGATGTGATGCATAATAATCTACATGACCATCTCTCTTGACAATGATTCTGAACAATGGTGGAGTGTTAGAGAGCTGTGTCTGACAAAAACAAATCAAAATAAGCCACAAACTCTCTGCAGTGTTTTGTCTTTACTGTGCTGTTAACTGCATGTGTCATTTAATAGCATGATGTCGCTGAATAATGGCCACCTAAAAGCAGATGATCTTGAAATCATACATATCTGATGAGGTGAAAATGAAAACAGTATATCTTTTTACCTTCTTTGCTTGGACTGACCTTGCTCGACCACTTGCGTGCTTCATCGTGCAGCTGCCTTGCGGCCACCATCATGGGTTCGCTCAGCACCTCTCCAGCCTTCTGCTCTGGGAACTCCTCATCCTTCTCCTCTGGAGGAGGGGGTCGAGGTGGGGGCACCTCACCCTCTGGCAAGGGGGGCTTTGGTGGAGCCTGCTCATCGCTAACCTGGAAAATACACACAGACATATGACGCCAATAAAAACCCTGTTAGGGAACAAGGGTGAATTTCTCTAACTGCAGTAGGTTTGACAAAGTTTGTTTTCTCTGCTCTTAGTGTTGTTAATAAAGCCAGGCTTGTGGTTTAAGCCACTGGTTTATGTATTTATAACTGCTAACTTTAAATCATGAAAAAAGACCTCCAGATTTATTTATCGGACAGAGGGCTGTCCTTTTTAGTTAGTTTCCCACAAAGCATCTCCCCTAGAGCTGTCAGAAGATAAAGGTCACTACTGCCACTTTTTAGTAAGCATTTGTAAGAAAACAGTGGCTCATTCAATTATTAACTTTAGATTTGAGGAAGTACTGTATGTGTGGGTGAATATTTACATGGAGCTGGTCCAGGTCTGGTGGTGGAGGAGGGAAGTCAGGCTCCTGAGGCTGGAAGGCTTCTCTGACTTTTCCCACTGCTGCCAAAATCCTCAGACATGAGTCTAAGTAAGCCTTCTGCAGAGCTGCAGAGCAGAGGATGACGCATAAAGAGAGATAAAAGAGAATAAAGTCTGTGACTCTGTGCCATAATATATCCTGAACATGTGTTCAAACAGAGTTTGTTTCCACACCTTTATCTTGAATGTTTCCAGCCACAGCCTTAGCATCCATCACCATTGGTGAGATGGTGTGTGAGAGGATGTCCGACGCATGCTTTACTGTGTCTCTGAACCGAGGATCCTCAGAGTTTTCCACCTCCCTCTTAGCCACCAACAGGACCCGGTTAGCTCGTCTTGCTATGCTTGTTGCCCCGGCAACAAGCATTTGGGGCTGAACATTCGCCATGGCAACTCTGCACTTGTCTATGTCTTTCTTTATCGCCTCCTCGGATGCATCGAGCAGAGATTTGGTGTCGATGGCCTCATCCACCAGACCTGAGGCAACAAACACAGATTCATCTTTAAATCCTTGCAAATCTGCAGTGTTTTCATTAAAGTTTGGACATCACTTTGATATTTAATTTAAAACTGTAAATAAATCAAGAGATAATCCCTACCAGTGAGCCTCTCCACGTTGTCGATCCACTGATTCTTCATGGTGTCAAAGTGCTCATATGCCGCTTTATTTCCTGGATTTTTCAGCAGGATCCGAGCAGCTGAAGTCACCTGAGCATGCAAAAACAGTAACACTCAGTCTGTGTTTAACATATTGTGCAACCTGTACATGTTATCGGTGTATGCAATCATGTAAATCAGGGTGCAAAGACAACAGTAGCACCTGTGGTGTGAGCTCCCTGGCATGTTTCACAGCAGCATGTATACCCTCTACTGTGCTCTTATTGGCTGTTCCCACGGCTGCAGCTTTTTCTGCAGTCGCCCCAAGACGACCTGCGTGGGCCTCGAAGTTTCCTGCACGCTCCTCAAAAACCTACAGCAAATATTAAAATGTTAATCCTGAGAATGTAGAAACAATGTCCGAATAGTGAGCTATTTGTAACCAGGACATGCTCTTTGTGTGTCACTTACCTCAGCTCTGTTGGGGGCATCAGGGGGGGCAGTCGCAGCCACAGCCAGCAGCTTCACAGGTGTGGTGGTGTCACTGAAAACATCAGATACTTCCTGGGTCATCACCTCCTGCATGTGCTGCCTCAGGTCCTGTTTGAAGCAGGGAGAGTGTCATAATCAGTCCACTAGGGGGGGCGCTGCACCAATACTTTGATCTTCAGTACAATCAGGCTTGTTCAGTTACTTTTGGAAAAGCACGATTTGAAAAAGATGCATTTACCATCAACTTTTTACATTCATTTTCCAATGGTTAAAACTTATTGACTAAATATGTGTTGCTGTATGTAGTAACCATAACTGAAATAGACTGTATATCTTACAAATGACAATCTTAACAATGATAATAGAGCTTAAGTCAGCTCTTTAGAGCTATATTAACAGCATAGAAAGTAGCGTATCCTACTTGAAAAACATAATTTTTTAAATCAGTATTTATTTCACACTTTTCTTGGTCTTATGTTTAGTTTATAGCAATGGTCAAAAGGCAAATTTGAATTTAAAAATGTTTGATTGCTGATTCTTCCCACTAAAAAAATCACTGGTCTGACCATCAAATAGGACTACTATAAATGCATATGCATGACGCCTCCATATATCAACCTATGAATGAACATTTTCACTGTATGTGCAACATTTCTTTCACATAAATATCACAATAATCTTCTTTTTTTTAAATATTGTGTTCCTCTCTGTTTGTTAGAAGTGACGTATGGAGACTTTCTGTGGCAGTAGTCAGATAAGAGTGGTGGTTTTAGTAATTTGGAGGCCTCAGACAAAGACCAGTATGAGCAGTGGCATAGTGATCCCTGTAGAAGTGGGTATACTCCAAATTTACACAATTTTTCTAGTGTATGCTCTTTATTTAGAGGTGGGTATAAGACTAAAAAATAAGTGGGCATACTTCGTATAGTCTGCACTGCACCACTGAGGATGAGGCCTTCCCCATTTAGCTAAAAACAATCATATCAGGTGAACAAAATATTTTAAAGTATCTCTTCTGATCTAGCAAAGTCTAAAGGGAGCTTCCTCATTATTTATGCTTGATATGAAACATTTTGGGGGGTTTTTAAGGGGCTTAGATCTTAATGTTAGGGCCAAGGGTCCTAAGTAAATCCTGGACATAAACCTTGTAGTTTTTACACACCTATAAAGACTATGTCTTCAGGTCCGTTAGGTTTTCGTTCACACTGCAGTTAAAAGTGACCCAAATCTGATTTTTCTTGCTCATACACGACTCTGATTTTTGTCAGACAGCGTGAACAGCACAAGTCACATTAGATCTGATCTTTTCGAATCACATTCAGGCCACTTTCATATGTGGTTCTAAATCAGGTATCTGATCTTTTGGAGTTCAACTGCAGGGTGAACAGCTTCACAAAAAAAAGAGCATTAAGGCCTGCAGTGTGAATGTAGCCCCAGAGAATGAAGCCCAGGGCAGTTGCCTACTTTTACCTGATAAAGACAGTAGAAGATAAGTGCTTTTTCATTTTTTCCCTTTCTTAGCATACAGGAAGTGTCTGTTGTTTCTGCAGTAAGCAGCCTGGGTTCAGATCTAGTCATCTTTCCTGTATATCCTCCCTGACTGTTCAATTCTAACCACTGTCTTATCTCTCAAATAAAGGCACAAAAAGACCCAAAAATGAGAATAACATAACTGGATTATGTCTCTTCTCGATATTAAGGGTTTTTGATTTTGGACCATTATTTGTTTAATCAACTCAGTAAATTTGCTGCAAAGTAGTCATTTCCTTTTGCAGCAGTGTATTCATTTATTTTATTTTTTAAAAGATTTATTTTTTTGGCCCATTTTTCAACCTGCACTGTTTTTGAATTTTTGCCCTGTTTTTCTAAATGGACACCATTTCGGAGTTGAACAATTACCCTTACTATCCACTGCCTACAAGCAACTAAAAAGGCCAAGCACATGGGTTTTTATTCAAGCTGGTCTCCTGCAGTAGGCCTGCACCACCAGAGACTTTAAAAATGTCTCCTGAATATCAAAAAGCAACAAACTCCTCACATCTTTCAGAACCCATAGCTGCCGGCTAATCCCAAAGAGTCCCAGGTGCTGCTTTGGCTCTCTCTCCATCCATCAACAGTCTGACTGAAGGAAGAATTAACTTCCAAATCCTAACAAGGGCCAGCATGGTCCCTGTTGGGAAATAATCTTAGAGGCAGAACCCTCTTTATAACTGTCAAAACCATTACTGGATACAAGAAAGGCTTTCATTATTTCAGAAAACCTACTTCATAGGAAATCACAGCAAGTATCATAATAATACAACCATCTATGCAGAACAATACCACCTACATCCATCTGTGTTAAACAATTTACTCAATAAAAGAGAATAATAATGAAGAATATGTCTTTCCACTGACTGTATCACCCTGTCTGCATTCTCCTTTGGCAGCTAAGACTGTTGACCTATCTGTCAGGTTACAAGAGGCAGGACCCGAGATAGATCATTGCTTTAAAGAATTCAAATAGGAGCCTGGGTGAACTTCTTTCATTGTACTATGAATTACCTCTTTGTGTTTGAATAGTAGCTGCACAACCTAGTGGTGTTTAGACACAAGCTTTGATTTATTCATAAACTCATGTGCATTTAAGAGTCTGCTGATCTACCTTGAGGCTGTCCTGCAGTTGTGCAGCTGTTGCTCGAGCATGAGGAGCCTCAGCTTCGCCCCTGCTGGCCATGTCTGCCAAAGAGTTCATCAGACCCTCTGTTCGGTCGCAGCGTCCAATCATATCCTGTCTGTACGGACCCAATAGGCCTCCTGCCAGCCGCTTCCCTTCTCCAACCATCCCTCTGATCGCTGCCTGACCTGAGAGGAGACACAGGGAGAGAGACACTTATAAATCACCTCTGGATATTAAACATCTGCTCAGTTCCAGATTAAACAATTACCTTATTTAGACCTGAATGTGGTGTTTATTACGAGGAAGTCTTTTTGCACTTATAAAGAGTAATAAAAATGACCGCTGGCATTTGATGATGCATGCTGACATAAAAGTTTCAGACAGTAATTAAGAGGTTTAGTCATATCTTAAAGAAAATAACAGTTTTCCGGTACCTTCGTGCCATTGTAGTATCTCACACTCTGCTCCCATAAGGAAGCATGAGAGAAAACAGGAAACAATCAAAAGGCGGAACAGGAAAAGAGCAACAGATATCAGAAAAACTACACAATGAATGATTAAGTCTGCCGGATTATTCATTCTGTGATTCATTCATGAGAAACCTTCCTGTGGGGATTGAAGGAAATAGCATCAGTCTCTTAGTAAAGTCGTTTCTGTGCCAACCACCAACACAGAGAAATCCCACTGCATGCAAACTTTGGCAGAGAAAATTAACACTCATTTGCACTCATTTTGTCTATCAGACTGCTGATTTGCTGCACAAAGCATGCTGGGATACTAGCAACACAGACAAAGAAGGTGGTGCAATAAGAGGGAGAAAAATACTGATAAATTCACATATTTCTCTAGACAGGTCAGACTAGGCTATCAGATCTGCTCAAATACAACTGCAATCAGGTCTTACAAGAAGAGGCCTTATGCTATGATAGTTTTACCATATTTGATCAACTGCCAAGTACTTTTCCCCAAATAATATCTTAAAAAATCTCTGACATGTATGATTGAAATATGTTAAATCTACAACACTGCCACAAAGCTTACTAGTATTAGAGGCTGAGTTCAGAGCAGAAGTTCTGCATATGGGCTTTTCCTCTTTCACTGATACATGTCATATTCAATTATCTTACCATAACTGTTTCTGCACTGTTATACTTTTATAACAAGGCACAAAATTATGATGGCAGACAAGGGCAATCACTGTGAAACAGACTGAAAGGCTCCCATAAAACTAAACAGGCTTTGGATACAGAAATGCTGCACATTGCAGGCTAGCACTTTATATTTTTACATAATATCCACCAGCATTAAAAGTCCAAAGTAAATGTCATAAAAAATGCACTGCAAATGAAGGAACATACTGTAAAAGGGTAAAACAGTAGCAGATGCATGTTCAGCACTTCTATTGTGATGGTTGTAAATGCAGCATTTTCACTTTGCAGGTTTTCTTAGTTGGTACATTTTGATTTTGCATTGTTTGTTAAATTTGCAGCACAACACTTTTGCTGTTAAGATCATTTGTCTTTTTCCAGTCATTACATTTGCTTTGGACTCTTTACAACAGTAGATCAAGCAAGAGAATCAGCATCTTTCTGCACAACTGTACTGTTGACCAGGAATTGTAAAAACAGAACAAAACAAAGCTAATGTGACTGACAAGGCCAACTGCTCTGCAGCAGCCCTAATGATTTCCACTGGGAGAAAGAGTCTGCAGATTCAAAAATGATGTAAATAAAAACAAATCTAACAGTAGAAATGTGCTGCAGATGACAGAATATGCAGGCTGCTGGTAGCTTTGCAGTTATGTCTGCATGCCCCGTGTTCAGAGGCTGTAGTCCTTGAAGTCCTCTCCTCTGGCAGGAGGCTGAGGTCCATCAGGACCAAAAGCTCCCACCAAAAGAACACTTTCTTCCCCACTGCTGTCAGCCTCATAAACAGTACTCCACAACACCCCACCCCCACCCCCCCCCACCCCACAACACCCCCCCCCCCTTCACAGACTCTCACTGAACCCAAGAACCAGCAGACAAAAATAATGCATGTTTAAACAGACTCTATGCATAACATCTGTGGTTCTCAAACAATGTGACACTTGAGGCAAGTTTAGGTGTGCTGTAGGAATTTTTACAACCATATGTTATTACCACAACCACCCAACAAGTAAAGATATTTCAAAACATATTAAAAAGGCTATTTTGCATGGATATGCACATGGTGGGTTTTGAGGTTTTGGATTGATTTTAGATGTGCCATGGGCAAACAGAGTGTGAAATCCACTGTGTTACATGACTGCACACTGTACTTATCTCTTTTGCTTACAACTTCACACTGTGCATGTAATAGTCCTGTAGAGAACTGCACTACAACCTAATCACCAGCATACATGCACATCTGTACAGTTTCTCATTTTGGACATTTGTGCATGCTTTTGTGTTGTTTAAACTGTATTTTATATTCTTATTTTGAAACTAAACCATACCTGGCAATAAAACTTAATCTAATTGTGATTTAGATTGAAGTGGGTAGCCTGGGTTTGGGGGTGGAGCCAGAAGTGATACATATCCAGGGCTCAGCCTAAACTTAAGAGGGTCCAGGGCCATGCTTTGCAAAAAAAATCTGCTTATCAGACAGTTATTTTCTCTTCATGTAAGCAATTTTAAATACAAATCTAGATTTTAAAATGCTAAAAAAACTGGCAATGGACAAAAATGATACAGTTCCAGCTGAAAGAAACATCCTTTAGAACAGTGTTTCCAAAGAACAGTGTATAAACTACTTAATAACTGCTTTATCATGGTTTTAGTCAATATTTGCAAATCTAATTTTGGCAGCCTCAAAGCAGAAAAGCCTTGCGCCCCCCTTAAGATCTTGGGGCGTAGGAACCATGCTTAAGAATGTCTTCTTTTTTTAAAATCCAACTGCTCTGAAAGTGTCTTCCTGAAATTATCTTACAACATGTTGCAGAGCAATACATTTTTACTTCTACCTCCAAAAAAAGTTAGAAATAGTTAATTTTTTTAAGTCATTACTTAAGTAGAATAGAAATTTAGCACAAAAGTTTACAATTGGAACTATTCATCTTTTAAAAAGGAACATGAATGCAAAAAAAGGGTCATAATCAAGCTCTAAAGGCTGATTTATACTCTACCCTTGTACGAAATTGGATCTATGTGTTTTAAAGGTTACAACCGTCATTGCCCTCATTCTTGGGTGCATGTTATGTTGGAGTGGACATTGAAAAATGAATCCACAAGAGGTCACTGTTTCTCACAGAGCCACGTTGACGCTGCTCTATCTGTCCCAAGACTGAACAAAGAACGGTCCATCCTCTGCTCAGTTGTTCTGTAGTAGTTGTCTGTCTTTGTCCCTGTTAGACGAGCTAACATCATTGATATGTCTGTATTTTCTAACAACTCACTCAATATTCAGTGATATCTCCTCAGAAAACTTAATTAAGTTCAGCTTTTTTTTCCTCATATTATGCTTTTTCTTTGTTCTGGGTTGAACTGGGAACCACGATCGGCCTCGATATTGCTGTGTTTGGCCTGTATTCGTAAGCTTCAAGAGACCAGACGAAAAAAAGGCAAAATGAATGCAAAGTACTGACAGAAAGGTCCGTCTGTATCTGTATGTATTTGAAACGTAGAGCATAAACGAGCCTTTAGAAGTTAAGAAAGTCTAATTTTTTTCTTTTAACTTACAAAATTAATTTTCACGTAGTGATTAGCAGGATCATTATCATCAGTCATTAGGGTTCATTATCATCTGTTTATTTTTGCATATATCTGCCATGACACTCAGCAGCAAACATACTTTTACCAAGCTTAAAAATGTTGGGCTTTTGAGAAAAAAGTCGGAGTCTTAGCCCAGTAAACCAACTCATCCAAATCTAGTTTTTGGTTCTATTCCTGCATATCATTCTAGATTCTCCATCTGTCTTTGATTGCTCACTATATCCACTGTCCTATCTCTAAAATAAATGCCCTGTAAAAGCCCCAAAATGAATGAATGTGACATATACATTCTGACATACTAGCTAATGCATATCAGCACATCTGATGTGGTACATAACTGGATTGTTTTTAATCTTTTGCAGGTTTTATGAGTTTGTGTGTTTCTGAATTTTTCAGCACAGTGCATTTACTGTCATTGTAGTTTGTTTTTTTTTGTGGCCCGTTTATTTGTTTCAGTTGTAGTCAATGCTTCAGATTTTTAACATGATTTTCAGCCTGCAGTGTTTTTGAATTTTCATCCTGTTTCTCTCAGTGGAAACCATTTGGGGAGCTGCAAAGCGCCTGCCCTTGTCAGCCGACCCTGCGCCTGCCCACATCAACTAGAGAGGCAGATCAGATGGGATTTTATTAAAGCTGGTCTCTTGTCAGAGAGGTTAATACTTGGTCCCCTGCAGTAGGCCTGCACCATCAGTGACTTTAAAAATGTCTCTTGAATATCAAAAATCCACAAACACCTCACATCTTTCAGGACCCCAAAGCTGCTGGCTAATCCCACAGAGTCCCAGGTGCTGCTGTAACCACTTTCACTCTCTCTCTTTCTTCATCATAAATACTCTGGCTGAGGGCATGGAAGGTCACTGAGGTTATTTTTGGGCAGAACCACTACATCATCCCGTCACCCTCCCTCCCCAGCTCACCTATTCCTCTGTCGTCCACTCCGGGGTTGTTCACCCAGCGCAGGGCCTGCTCCATCTTACCCTCCAGGGTGACGGCAGGTTTTGCCGGTCTCATGTTGGCTACAGCACGGTTGGTTTTGGACTGCAGGGTCAGCAGGGCTGCGCCGATCTGCTTTGCTAAAGCACGGGCCTCGGGACTGTCACCTTTACCCCTGAGACAGACAAAGATGATTTAAAGGAGGGACAGAAATGTGCCGATATAGACCCAAAACCCAGGGGTTAAGGTTAAAACGCAAACCCCATCATAAAGGAAAATACCACTTTTTAATTCCTTATTGTCCAAATCTGTGTTTTCTGAATGAAGAGGTACAAGTTCAAGTATTTTTATGGGCAATAAATGCTGTCAAATGAAGAAAATATGTATATTTAATGGTTTCTAATTAACTGGCAGCATAAAAACTTCCTTCCTGTAAAGGATATATGTTTACATCTTTTGAAGTAGGTGCAGAATTAATTTAGTTGTCTTGGGCAGTCCTTATAATGCCAAAATGTGTTTCTATATCTAAATAAAATATGAGTATTTAAGTTTTATCTTTCCTTAGCATGTAAATGTTAAAAAAAATCCCTAAAATGTTTTTCTTTTTAAGAATTAAGTCCCATTTTTTTTTTTTTTTTAAGTTTTAATGTAAAATTTTCATTTGGATTGGGACAACACTAGGGCTTTTGTTAAGCTTTGTCATTTTTGTCTCTGCTTTCCTTTTATGGCCATCACTGCAGTTGAAATGAAGAGGAGAAATTTATATTCTTCATGGTGACTCATCGTCCTGTGATTCACTGAACTGCAGTACCATCTTAACTGCCGTAAAGCAACTAAACCGGACTGAATCAACATGAAATTCAGCAACAAGTACTAGGAATTCAGTAGTATTTTCCTTTAGAGTCTACCATGTTTTGATCCTCAAAGACCCCAAACACCCATCACACCATACTGAAACAGTTTAAAACCTTATTGGAGGACTGATGCCCAGGGTGGACAGGCAACAACATATTTTCCAGGCAGGTAAAATATGCCACCTATTGGTTGTATGAGGTTGCAGTTTGAGCCTAAAAAAGAGGGTCTAGGAATTATTCTGAGCATTGAAAACATCATTAGTCATGCATGTTTAAGAGTGGTGAAACATCGTACTGTCTGCGCAGCTCCATGAGTCTGGCGGTGAGGCCTGCGATCTCACTGATGGAGCGCAGGATGTCGTCCCTCTCTTTGGGGTCTTCACAAAGATCAGCGATGCGTTTGGCCTCTGCTAGCAGCGCTCTGATGTTCTCCTCCCCCTCAGGACCGCCATTAGGATCGGCCAGCCAGGCCTGAAATATGGAGAGATATAGTTTTAGTTCAATTCTAATGAATGTGCAAAGAAGGGGTGCACAAAAAACACCACAAAAAACTAAAAAAGATAGTATGCGTTCTGTATTTTCAAGCATTTATCTTCTGTTTTTAACAGCTTACACTTTGAATAATGTAGAGGATAACTAAACAGATTGATGGGTAAAAAGATGGAGAAGTGGTTGTTGCTGCAGCTACAACCACATCAAAGATCCCACATCTAACACTGAAGATAACTACATGGTGGCTACATGCCTCCACAATATACAATTACCACACAGTGAAAGCACAGTGGTGGTTCATGAAGAAGCGATGGGGTGGTTTCTATGGTAATGTTATGAAAATGCATCAACACTGTTAGTACTCTATGTGACAGGTTTATTACAGGGGAGCTGGAAGTGATTTATGGTTGTTCACAAACCTCACTGGTAAACAGAGTTACATCAGGACAGAGGATCAAGCATTTAAGAATAACAGCAACTCAGTCCCGAAGCAGAAGAGTGCGTAAAATCACAAAGCTGGGTCAACAACTGCTAAGGCCCATGGTGTTTAAAAGTTGCCAACGCTCTGCTGATTCCATAGCTGAAGAGTTCTGAACTTCCACTGGCATAAATGTAAGCACAAAAAAATGTGCTGCATGGGCTTCATGGAATGAGTTTCTAGAGCCAAGCAGCTGCATGCAAACCACAAGTCACAAAGTCCAATGCCAAATGTCGGATGGAGTGATGTGAAGCACACTGACACTGGACTGTGGGTCAGTGGAAACATGTTCTATGGAGTGGTGACTTGTGCTTCTCTGTTTGGCAGTCAGATGGGTGAGTCTGGGTTTGGCGGGTACAGAGAAAAGGTCTGACTGCACTGTACCAACTGTGAAGTTTGGTGCAGGAGCGATGATAGTACGAGGCTGTTTTCAGGGTTTGGGCTAGGCCCCTTATATCCAGTAAAGGGCAATCTTAATGCTTCAGCATACAAAGACATTTTGGACAATGCTATGCTTCAAACTTTTTTGGCAACAGTTTGAGGAAGGCCTCTTTCCTTTTCCAACATGACTGTGTCCCAGTGCACAAAGCAAGGACTATAAAGACATGGTTTTATAAGTCTGGTGTGGAAGAACTTGACTGGCCTGCACAGAGCCCTGACCTCAACCCCATCCAGCACCTTTGGGATGAACTGGAACAGAGATTGTGAGTCAGGCCGTCTCCTCCTACATCAGTGCCTGACCTCATAAATGGTCTACAGAATGAAAGGGCACAGATTCCTTCAAAAAACACACCAAAATCTTGTGGAAAGCCCAAGAACGAGTGGAGGCTGTTAAAAGGGGGGCCACCTCCTTATTAAAGTACAAGTATTTGAATCAGTTATTACAGTCCCTGTCTGTCATTATGTGCTGAATATTCATATGTGAAGAGGTGTAAAAATATAAGTACATGCACATTAATGAATATGTTTATAGAGGTTGATGTAAAATGAAGGGGAAGAGACTGACAGAGGGTAAATATAAAGCAGAGTGGAGGTCTCAGGGGTTAAAGTGGATTACTGTGTTGTTGTTGTTGTTGTTTTATCTGACCTGTGCAGCATCCAGCCTCCTGGCAATGGCCTGCTTGGCATTGATTAAAGCCTCCAGTCTGCGAGCAGCACTGTCCACTTTGCCAAATAACAAGTCTAAGCCCTGTGAGCACTGGCCTGCTCGCTGAACACACCCCGGGGTCGGGCCCTGGCCTCTGTAATGAAAGATAAATACACACAAAGCTGAAGCAGAATGACAAAATACATAAACATTGATTAAACACTGACCAGTAAAGAAAACAGCTTAACTTTCGTGATCTTAAAAGACTGGCTGTTCATATGAAGTGGATGTCACTTATTGTTTTATTGTGTAGAGTCGGTGTAGTTAATGCCTTTAAGCTGTATTTAAGCAGGGGACGACTCTACTGGTTGCATAAAGAAGTCCGACTGAATAAAGCAAAATTGATGTACTTCTTAGGTAACAACCTTCTTTACTCCAGTGTCATATTTATTTTGTAAAAATATGGCCCCATTTAGAATAAAAATGACTTTTATAGTAGTGTATAACACATTGTTGTCACAGGAGCCAGTCAGCCAGAACAGAAACTTCACAGTGTTTATTCAGCCTCTTGTCTGAATATGTTTATGATCTCTAAAGAACAGGAAAACTCAAGGCTTCAAAAGGAAATTCACAAACCAGTGGCTGATGTCAGAGTGACTATATTCATGAAAAGTCCATGCTCAAATGAACACGCTACCTGAGTCGTAGGTCTGCGACCTGGTCCGTCATCTGTCCCAGAGCCTTAGCTGTTGCCAGAATGTCTTTCCTCTCCTTCCCAGCACACAGTTCTCCCACTTTACCAGCTTCATCCAGAATCACACGCAGGGCCACCTCACCAGGGTCTCCTGAGGACGACAACGTACCAGAGCATGAGATAGTGGGAAGAAAGGGGTTGGATAAACCATCAATATGCTAATAAACTATCATCCTCACTCATGCAATGCATTTGTCCAAGAACTTGAGCCAGATAGTGATATTTCAACAAAACAGGTGCTCTATCTAATAAAGGACCAGGAACCTATAGAGATGATTCATTGGAGTCCTTTTGCCAGGAAAATCTTGAGAAGAAACTGGAGCAAACAAGTCACTTTATGCAACTTTATGAGGGGCAAAGGACTAATGTTTGGACATGAACTACATCTTCATCAGAGTCAAAGAACAGAGGTGTGATTAAAATAGTTAAACACCTTCCTCACAGAGAGTCAACACTGATTGATCGCTCAAATAGATACTTCCATTATAAATGTGTCACTCCAAACCATTTTCCTTGTTCATAGGGACATTTATCGTCTCATCTCCAATCATATTGTATTGTCTCATATCATGTTGTCTTGTATCTCACTGCATCACATCACATCCTACTGCACGGTGACATACTGTGAGTCCACTCCTAATCCTATGGGACATTATCTTTAAAAGCTAGTTTGTTGTTTCAGCAGAAAAATCCAGTTACCTGGCTGTCCATGAGGGTCTTTGAGCCAGCTTTTAGCCTGCCCCATCTTTGACTCTATCAAAGCCAGAGATCTCTTCAAAGCCTCCATATCCTGAAGAAAAGAGAACACACAGCTTTGTGTAAGGCTTTGTCAAAACAGGAACAAGAACACAGCTTTACATCTGACCTTACTGACCTTTGTTGGTTTTTTATCAACCAGTTCATCACTGATCTAAAGGATTATACTGGACTTTAACATGATGTGTCAGGAAGAGAGTGACTATATTTCATAAGTGTTTACTGTGAGAGAAACCAAAGAAAATATGGAGAACATAATCCCTCCAAAACACTGTGATTTTCCTATCTAGCTCTTTTATTAGAATATGTAAATCTTAAGAAATAGAAGAATCACACACTGTATTTTTGTTCTTGTGTGTAAAATGTAATCTCCCTAAACAGAGGGGTGCTGTAATTTTCAGAAAAACATCCCATAAAGGGGAATCGATAGATGGCTGTTTTGTTGAGGACTACTTTCAGAGGCAGTCTGATATAAATTTGCAACATCAAGAGCGCAGGATACTGTAGAAAGTATTGATTTAAATAATAACAGCTCCCGTGTTCAGCTTGAACCAGGTTTTAGCTACAGAATCATCACTTTTCTATCATTTAGAGAAAATTTCCAGCAATAATAAATATCATGTCATTATGTTATTTCAGCATTAACACAGTCAAATACTGGTTGAACCTGGCGACTGCTGCGTTAAAAGCCTGCGTTGTGAAGTAGAAATATTTTAGAAAGTCTGTGCAGCCTTAAAAGCTGGTATGTTGTTAAAATATTAATAACCAAAGATGAAGGGTCAATATGAAGCATTTTAAGGAGAATAACTGCTTCACTTCTAAAGCTCTTTCATGGCTCTCTAACAGAGAAAAGCATCTTTTTTTTCCAGCTGACTGGAGACCGAACCTCTTAAGTGAAACCGTTCAATACCACCATCTATTATGGATATGTCTGGACACCAAGCAGCTTATTTCTATAATTCATGACCCCAGAGGACAGTCATCATGTGCCAGCGACTCTCCCACACACTGACAGTAAGTGCTTATCACGGCTCACACATGAGGTTTGCAGTACAGCAAACACAAACACTCACAAACAGACAGGCCGTTGTCTGAGGCAGCTGTGCGCAGAGAAACATGCAGGGTTACAGGTTAGACAAGTGAAACACATCATAACTTTACCAGGAAGCTATCTCATGGCACATTCTCCAACCGATGTGCCAAAAACATTTCTAACAGTGTAAAAAGTCTGACAGTGCTAATGGCATCTCTATCCGCCTGTAAGCATCAGCAGCATGAGAAGGAAGATTACCATGAGCCTTCATGGCTTCAAATCTGCAGCAGTTATTGTTGAGAAGATGACTTAATAAAGAGATAGTTCAGATTTTTTAAAAGTGAGTTACTTCTCAATAGTGAATGCATTATGAACAATAGATAGCAAGTAGCATGATCCTTCATTTGTTTTTGTGCGTCTTTTCCGCTCAGATAGGACAGTATAGGAATCCAGCAGGGAGAGTGGGCAATGACACAAGGCAAAGAAGCCACAGGTCAGACTTGAACCTGGGCCACCTACTTCTTAGCCTATAGCCTCTATACACAGATTCAAACTAACCTTTAGGCCGTCAGCTCTTGCTTTGAGAAGCCGAGTATGAAAGCAAAGCTCTGTGCTGTTCTACACAGTGCTTTAGCCACTTTAAAAAGTCCCATCATGCCTTCACCATGCCATCAGACACCTGTCGATGCATGCACTGACTGATATCAGTTCAGCTTATAGGGTCAGTCATTAATGCATGAGACAACAAATACAAGAACATAAAAACTATGATGGAAAGGACATAAGGACGCAACAACATACACTTATGAAACAAAGAACAGAGGATTTATGTCTGATAGTTGATAGTTTTGGGAATATGTTTTATTTATTTTGTCCTTATGTGACCGAGCAAGGCCAATGGATTGGTCAGATTCTGTGTCTGATATCAGGCAGAGCTATATTGCAAAACTTCAAGCTGAAACACTTGTTCTCTGTCAGAGAATGGATATCATTTGCTGAGAAAAAGGCAGTACCTATTGGCATAGTTTAGCTGAAGCTTGTAAACACTGGTGACCGGTTAGGAGATTATCATGGATGCAGCTAACATGAACATTCATTTGATAAAAGAAGAGCAAATAACCACACTGAAAGATTCTCTTGGTGTTTTTGCTCTTCTCCTGACCAGCTTTGGCATGAATTTGATTTACTGAGTGTCTCTTCTGACAGCAAACAATAAGCCTGCCTGCCAAGCTCACACTATGTAGTTCCCTCCTCAGAGCAGCATATGATGTCTACGGCATAAGTTTTGCTGCTCTTATTGGCTTGTAATGAATGTGACAGGCAAAACTTATCCTACTGTATAGCAAAGCTCCCATCTGAACTGTTTGGGCCTGGTTAGAAAGTGACAGGACAAATCAGTGATGAAGGGCAGTACTTTCAGGTGCTGCAGAGTCGTGATGTAAAAAAGCAGCCGGTGCTTACATCACAGCCGGTGAAATTTTACTTTTAACTCATTTTTGCTCCTCATCACCCAATTTTCCAGTTTTTGTTGCGAGTTATTTTTGCCACTTTTATCTAATCTTTGTCACTTGTCCCAATTTTTGCCCCTTGTAATACATTTTTAGCTTCCCCCCCTTTTTTGTTTGCAACTTTTACCCATTTTCCAATTCTTTTTGCCATTTTCACCCAATTGTTGTGTCTTTTTCCCCATTTTCTTTTACTTTTAAATAATTTTCTGCCTTTCACCCTTTTAAAAAATGTTTTTACACTTGCATCCAATTTTGCCACTTCTGTTTGCCATTTTTAACCCATTTTGCTCCTCGTCCCTAATTTTTCTCACTTCTTTTTGCCATGCATTAAAATGTTTCTGCCACTTGTCTCTATTTTTGCTACTTTCTATCAATTTTTGTTGTTTTCACACTCTTTTGCAGATTTTGTAACTTTTTACCCATTTATCCAATTCTTTTGCCTTTTTCTGCCAATTTCAACCCAACTGTTACATCTCTTTTCCACTTTTAACTCATTTTTGCTCCTTGTCACCCATTTTTTTCTAATTTTTTTGCCAGTTCTTTTTGTCACTTTTACCTAATCTTTGTACTTGTCCCTATTTTTGCCCCTTATAATCAATTTTTTGCAGCCTTTCTTCTTTTGTTGCAACTTTTACCCCTTTTCCAATTCTTTTTGCCAATTTTAACCAATTTTTTGCAGATTTTTGCCCATTTTCTTCTACTTTTATCATAATTTTTTCTGCTTATCATATTTTTTAACAATGTTTTTCCACATGCATCCATTTGTGTCACTTCATTTTTCCACTTTAATTTTTGTTTTACCAATTTTGACCATTTTTTTTTTGCTTCTTTTTGCCACCTATTGCCGCAATTATCCAATTTTGCCACTCTTTGCCTCTTTTAACCCCATTTTTAAAAATTAATATCAATTAAATTGTCTCAGTTTTTTAAAGGCTGTATTGTATTCCTGCATAAATAAATGTTTTTTGTTGGTTTCTTAAGAGTGGTTATTATTTAGGTTAAAAATAAGATAAAGTTATCATGGCATTACTTTACATAGGACCATGATATCCCCAACCTCACTGGGCCCCCCACTTGGCTGGGCCCCAGACAGCTCTCCCTTTTATCCCCCCTTATTGGCAGCCTGGGTGCTAGCCCCTGTCAGGGGGACTCACCATGACTAGTATATAGTTGACTTGTTTGTGGTGCTAATAGCCTGCAATGTGGTGTTATCAAAGTTTTCACAACCTGGAGTTTTTATGTATGGAGACAGAGGAGGAAAGAGTACTAGACTACTGAACTGAAGACAAAGTAGAGTTACTTTGGTTTAAACTTACTTGGGTAGAAGAAAAATTACTGGTCTATTATTCTACTTAAGTAAAATTAGAAAGTAATTCACATAAAATCTAGTCAAACTACTGAGTAGCTATTTTTGATACCTAAAGGTTTTGTATAGTAAAATATGATCTAATATCCTTACCTTTATACCTTTTCTAATTCAAACACAAGATAGTGTTACCCTTCAGTGCAGCCAGATGATGCCAAAGCCAGTATCACTCAACAAAGCAGAGTGAAATTCTTCGTCATGCTGCTAAAATCTTTAGAAAAGTGAAGTTTCAACTGTTTCTGACTCCAAAAATGATCAGATGACATGAATAAATAGGGATTGGGATGTTGAGGGGCTGAGAAAATCATGATAATAAGATTGTTGGATGGAAAGATAATGGGGTGAATTTCTATAAAATACAGACACTATTTTAACTTTAAAAAGTTTCTACTTTGTCGTCGGGACTCTTTTAAGTGACGTACTTAGCTTAGCTCACATGTAGGTAACAGAGGCCATGCTGACTGCCATTTACTGCAGGTATGCACTATTAAGTAGTACCTCATAAAACTCCTTTAAAAATCAGAACTATCCCTTTAAAAACATCTACCAAACCTCCATCTGTTTCCAGCCATTTGCCTCAAATGGACATCTACAGACAAACAGATGAACATCGAACAGTTGAATGATGACGCATCTGCACTGAACATCATCACAGCGAGTAACAGTCAGTGGATCTATAAACACAGCACACACTGACGCTGTTAACAACCAGCATGACAGAAACGTATGTAAACACAAGGACGTTAATTCCTTCTCTTTGTCAACCACACATACACAGGTGCATGCTGGGAACTGCAGAGGGGGAGAGAAACAGGCTTACCTTCTACAGGGAGGAAAAGAATGGAAGAGAAAGGTAAAGAAAGAAAAAAGGAAAAAGAAAAACCAGGAGTTAAAGTAGTGAGCAAAAAGAAAGGTGGAAACAGAAAGAAAAGTGATTTTTTTTTAAAAGATAGATGTGAAAAGAGTTTGTGTCTGTGTAGTGTCTGTGTAAACAGGCAGATACAATGCAGAAAGTGATCATCTGATTCAAATATGTGAAGATTTTCTGGTTGTTTTTGGGGGGATTTGGGATGTAAAATAATTTAAGGAGTTAAAATGTGCAGCAGGCCGTACCTTATTGGCCCAGGCGTCTTCGTCCCACGTGGTGAGCTGTAACACTCGGATGATTTCGTTGATTTCAGCGCTCATCTTTTCAAAAGTAAACCTTCTGTTCCTCTCTGCCTCCTCGACACCGGCACCTCGACTGCTCTTTGTAGCCACAAAAATCTTTATAGCTAAAGACAGAAACATTGAGGTAATGAATGCAATAGTAACATCGACTCCCCCATTGTGTAGTTTCAAAACAGATGCTCTGGTTAAACCAATATAATCTGTGTCCAATCAAGTTTTGAAAATACGTCAATGGCTTTGCAGTTAAACTAGATTCTTACTGACCACTTGGAGCAGAAATAATACATTCAATCCCTCATTAAAACTCATTTGCATCACTTGGCAGAATTTCTCCCATCATTTTTGAGTTGAGTGTCCCAATTTTTAAGAAAATCAACACAAAATTGAACGAGCAGGTTTAAAATCATTAAAAATGATCTTTTTTAGAGGCTTTCTATAAGGTTTACTAGAATATAAATGAAGAAAGACATAAGTAGGGTAATGCAGATTTGCTTTTCTGGTGCCTTTAAGCTCATACAGCAAACACACATGCAGTTGGTTTTACTCAGTTACTTTAGCATTCCTCTGAAAGTTGTGTTTTGCTGCAAGCCTTTTTATTGTCATTTTATGTTGATTTCAATGTTCACAAGCTCCTGAGGAGTGTCTGGCTCAGAATCATCCATCACTGGATGCTTATTTGTTTCATGTAAAGCTTGACTTGACATTAATTGAAAAACAGATTCCTGTTGCAGCCAGAAACAATGCAGATAACAGCAGTGAGAGAAAACACACACTGGAAATTCAAAAATAAAAAAAGAGATGGAAGACGGTGCAATGCTCTAAAGAGCTGCAGCAAACAGAAGAGGCAGATGAAGGTTGTCTGTAGTTTATCACTTACATCTAAGACTTTATTTTAGTAGACGTAATCAGTTCGGCATTTAGGCCATCGCAGTGGTGGACTGAGGGTGTTTAAGGGGCAGCGGCAAATTAATAGAAAGGGATCCTGCTGAATATGGCGGGTACCAGCATACAAAAGGCTGTAGCTCAGTTGTAATAATGTACACATAATAGAGAAGAACTTTGGTATGTTATTGCATTTCTGTGAGATTAGACATGTGCAACTTCTCCTTGGAAATTTTGCTCACTTACAGGGGACCATAGAGGGCACTTCATCAAATTTTGTCCACTAACAGGGAACCAAAGAGGGCCGTTTTTCAAATTTTGTCTTTTTAGAGGGCACTAAAAGGGGCACTTGGTTGAATTTTGCTCATTTGGAAGACATTGAAAGAGACATTTCATCTATTTTTGACTATTAAGAGGACACCAAAGAGCAGGGGTCATCACCTACATTTGTACATGGGCTAGATTTTGGTTTGACATATGTTCTAGGGGACTGACTTTAAATGAACTAAATTAAATAAGCAATTTAGTCTAAGTAACATATTACTGGATTGGTCTTTCCTTCAGCTTTTAGGCATTGACAGCGAGATCAGTTCCTACCACCTATGCTGGGATACGATTAAGCCAAATTAATCATGCCGCTAGAAGATTATCGAATTCAGGAAACGTGAGGAGGAGAAACTACGCAGCAAAAACTGTAGTGTTGAAATCTCAGTGTGAAACATTTCAGAGTTGATTTGAACTCTTTAATTTTAACTCCATTCTGAGTTAAATATCTTGCAGTGTTGGAGTTATTTGACAGTGTTAATCCAACTCTGCAGAAAGTCAACTGATCTTAACTCTACCCACTGCCATTTCAAATCAGAGTGGAGTTTTCCCAGCATGCCCTTGGGCAGAGTGTTTTAGATGTGTTTAGATGATGACTGTTATACAGTAATCACTGTATTATTTTTATTAGACACTTTTGCACCATAAGACACTTGTCTTTGCTGTAGCAGTTAAAAAAGTAGCAATCTTTATGTATGAAAGGTGCAACCCATCAATTATAAAATCTGCAAATACTCTAATTTACACCCATGGTGAAAGAAAATAACACAAAGCACACTTTTATGTGTAAAAAAAAAAAACCTGTGGGTGTTAAGAATTAACCCTACAAGGGGTTAAAATGTTGACTTTTCCAAAGTGTTGTCATACCTAACAATGCACTTTCTTATTCTTTAAATCCTTACAGCTGTAAAAGTAACAAAAAGTTATTAAAACTGAAACATTTTCATCAGGAATTACTTTACATTTTCTCCAGTTTAGGAATGCACATGTCAGCCATTATTAGTGTATGTTAAACCAGGAGCATGAGCTACCATTCTCAGAATAAGCTGCTTTTGCTGTGCTTGTTTTGCATTATTATAGCCAAGAATCAGTGGAGGGGAAACAAGAACCCAAAATCTAAAATATTCAAACCATAACATGTTAATTACACCAACATATTTATTTCAGTGTAGTTTAAATATAGTTGATGACCCGTGTTTTAAGGCAGACCCTGCATTATCCTCTATTACCTCCTAGGACCATAATTTATCAAAATGAACATCGTGATTTTGCAAGGGAGACCTGATTTTGTAAATGAGGCTCAATCATCAGAAAAATCCTGATTAAGGGAGAAATATCAAAGAGACGCTCTTTAATTTGTTATTCCCTTTCATTTTTTCCACCTGTGCAACACTGAATCAAGACTTGGTAGCATTCATTTTTCATTACTTTAACTGTGCAGTATCTCAGCTGCAAAATAATTGGCATTTTTTGAAGTAGTGGCTTTTACAGCTTTTATGGGCATACATGTGATCAATAAAAACATTGATTAGTTTAGCTTTATTTCAGAAAAGTATATCATGTTGAAAGACAAACTTTTTGTGCAAACATTGTTCCAAAATGACCAAGCTATATGTGTGTTTATGGATGTTTGGCATGAAAATGCTGAGACAGATTTTTTTCTTTGCTGCTGCACCGTACAGTAAGACAGAGCAGTTAGTGGGTGGTGGATAGAGTCAGTCTGACAGCCTGAAACTAATGACTGTAATTATGACTGTTTCCATAACAACAGAGTGGCAGGTCCTCACAGTGACCTGCTCAGAGGTTGTTCCCACACAGTCAGACAGACACAGAAAGTCAGACAGAGTCACAGAAAGTCAGACAAACTCTCAGACAGTCAGACAGACTCTCAGACAGACTCTCAGACAGTCAGACAGACTCTCAGACAGTCAGACAGACTCTCAGACAGTCAGACAGACTCAGACAGTCAGACTCTCAGACAGTGACAGAGACTGTCAGAAAGTCAGACAGACTCTCAGACAGTGAGAGACACTCTTAGACAGTCAGACGGACTCAGACAGTCAGACCCCCAGACAGTGAGAGACACTCTTGGACAGTCAGACAGACTCTCAGACAGTCAGACAGACTCTCAGACAGTGAAAGACACTCTTAGACAGTCAGACAGACTCTCAGACAGTCAGACAGACTCTCAGACAGTCAGACAGACTCTCAGACAGTGAAAGACACTCTTAGACAGTCAGACAGACTCTCAGACAGCCATGCAGACCTGATATGAGGACAGGCAGCAGCTCTTTGATGGTGTTCATGGAGCTGACCAGCATCTGTCGGTGCTCCTGATGAGTGAGCTCCTGCTGTCGCTCCTCGATCATCTTTGACATTTTGGTCATACCTGAAAGAAAAGAAAAGAAACACATACAGAAAGAAAATATGATGTTAGAAACCACACAATTAAAACAAAAAGCAGAAAATCTGGTTTTGACTTTAGATTTAATGTTACAAACACAATATCAGGAGTTTATCCTTTTCTTTCACACTGAGTAGTCTGAACACTCCCATCTCCACTGCTTTTACTTTTCTTTACACTGACAGCGTCAGACAGCTAGATAGAGTAATTTATTAATCCCCAAGGGGAATTGAGTCCATTAAGTGTGAGAGGGCAATGACAAAACAATTGACCTTTTACTTCTCCAATAAATGGTTCCCCATAAAATCATGACATTTAGTTTGTAATGCTCCTGAATGAAGCCGTGCAACTGCAGAAACAGGACACAGCATCCTAAGAAAATTACATCCCTATATTTGTTTCTATGACCCTGGTAAGTGTGTTGACCACAAAAATGATTAGTCTTTATGTATTAATCAAAGTATTAACTTTAAATGTTTTAGGCGATCAGGCCTAATTTAGTCACTGATTTTACAGTTGTTATCATGTTGATCATTGTAATAGTGTAAGAGTTGTACTCTTTGTTGTTGTCATACTGGAAAAATACAAGCTGCATCAACATTTTATTAAATGGTAAAACTAATTCATTGATAGATAGAAGGCAACCCACCAGAAGAAATGAACTGTTTTGAATTTTTTTGCAGATATTTGGGTATCAGTAGTATCTATAAACTCACAAAATGTGAATTAAGGCACCCCAGTGTAAAAAAGGGTATGCTATGTCCCCTTTTTTGTATGTTTTTGCCTTTATTCAGATAGGATACCTAAAGGAAGACAGAGAAAGTTCATACCCAGCTACATGGTGCCTGTTATCTCATTTATATATCCATCATATGAATTTATTTCACATTCATCTAGGAAAGCTCCCATACAAGGCCTGAGTTTGTTGAACTTGCTTCATGATTTTACCCTTCAGAATTTTTAAAGCAGTATAATTTTTACAAACAGGGCACCCCGCTGACCTGGTCCCAGGTTCTTGGTGTAGGTGATGAGGTCCTCCATAGTCTCCACCACCTCAGCTACTGTCAGATACTCAAGGATACCTTTACATACCCGAATGATCTTCCTCACCTGGTATACAACACAAACATAACAGACATTAGATCATTATTCAGCCATGAAAATAAAGGCCGGTATGATGACTAGAGACAAACTTCTTTTCATTCAAAGTGACATCAGAATCCCCTGAGTATGAGCCTTATTCAGACAGCATTAAAGAAGGCCTGTTGTTTGTTTGGGCATCTTTGTGCGTGTTAGTGTGTGCAGTCTTGTGATGTGGGTCTTGTGACTGTGAGGAGTTGCTCTTTTTAAAAAATGAAGTTACTGATGAGACGTGGAGAGCTCTATCACGTGTCCAGTGTGACTCCACTTACAGAGCTGCCATCAAACATTCAGCACACACCATTCAGCCTTGTACATACCACTAACCCTCAGATGCAGCCTCACACACAAACACGGCCTGAGTTATGACAGAGGAAAGTCATTTGATCTCAGTGATTAGATCTGAGACTCCATTACAGCCTCGCTCTGAGCTGAGTTTCTCCTTCCTCTGCTCAGCTAAATAAAGCTTTATTTCCCTGAAAGATACCGCTGCTCTGAAGTAAGAGGGATTCTCAGGACACTCGTGATAAAAAGGAGAGGCGAGCACGCGCACACCTCGGCCTCATCGAAGGTAAGAAGCAGGTCAGAAGTCCCTGACAGGATCCCTCTGGATCCATCTATCAGGTAATCTCGAGCAGGAACAGAGTATGGATCCGCCTTCAGCATCTGAGACGCCTGCACCAGCTTAGAGCTCGAGTTCTCCACCCTGGAAAAAAAACAGACGGCACACAGGCGGCTTTAGAGGAGCAGCTGAGATCAAACACAACACATGCATTCACCAAAAACAAGAATTTATCACCTTGTAAACATATAGATCAGATCTCACAGCTACCAGAGATCATTAAGAAGCGGCTCCCCTTCTACAACAAGTCACACACAAGGAGATGTGTTGTTCACATGATTTTAAGGTTTTATTATTATGATCTATGGTCTTATGTCTTTCCTGAATCTGTTCAATACATTTGTAGGTAGGGTTTACATAATACTGGCATTAAAAATGACACTTAACTGGTAATTTAGTCAGAAGCACTCATTATACATTTTACCATTTTATTGCAAACTGGACATACAGTTTTACTTTGCGGAGAAGGCCCTGCTCAAAAGATGCTCTCTGGGATAGTCAAACAGCATTCTTTGACTTTCCAGGGAGTGCATAGCTAGAGACCCCCATAAGGATAGACACATTAATGACGATGAGTATCGAAAACAATAAAATGAGTTCAAAGCGATAATCCATAGTAGCATGAATCTCAATATGAGGGTGCAACAAGCTTCATGCCAAAAAGGAGGAGGCTGAGGTGGAGGAGGTTAAGCTTTGCCAGCAGCAGCAGCAGAAGTGTGGTGCATCTGCATTAATGCAAGCAGGGATTAGCGAGAAGTATGTCATATATAAATATACTGCTGTGTTGAGGGGAAAATGCTGTGATTGGCCATTGGAGCTGGGAGGCGATAATTAGGATCAGTTGACTGTCAGCCGATCACTGCTGGGCGTATGACTTCTGTGTCCTGCATGAACTAACCCTGAGCTTCGTTAATCAGCGGTCTTCATTAATGAATAAAGAGGTAGATACCCAAATATACACTATATGGACAAAAGTATTTGGCCACACCTGTTGATTACTTTATTCAAGTGTTTTAATCAGATCTGTTTCCACAGGTGTATAAAATCAAGCATTTAGCCATTTAGTCTCTATTTGCAAACATTTGTGATACAAAATGGGTCGTTCTGAAGAACTTAAAGACTTCATGTATGACACTGTAATGGACGTCACCTTGTCAAGAGTTCATGAAGTTCATGAAATTTCAACTTACAGATGGAAATTTTATTCCACAGTCAACTGTAAGTGATATTATTTGAAAGTGGCAGTGTTTAGGAACAACAGCAACTCAGCCATAAGGGGGAAGACCATGTAAAATCACAGTGTGGGCTCAATGACTGAAGGGACATGATGCGTAAAAGTTGCCAACGCTCTGCTGATTTCATAGTTTAAGATTTCCAAATTTCCACTAGTATTCATGCAAGAACAAACACTGTATGGCAGCAGCTTCATGAATGGGTTTCTTGCAGCTGCATGCAAGCCTCACATCACAAAGTCTAATGCCAAGTTTCAGATGGAGTGGTGTAAAGCATCCTGACACTGGACTGTGGAGCAGTGGAAACGTGTTCTGTGAAGTTACAAATCTTGTTTCTCCATTTGGCAGTCAGATGAGCAAGTTGGGGTTTGGCAGGAGAACATCACCTGTCTGACTGCATCAACTGTGAGGACTGGTGGAAGAGGGATAATGGCATGGGGCTGTTAATCAGGGTTTGGACCAGGCCCCCTGTCTCCAATGAAGGGCAATCTTAATGCTCCAGCATTTTGGACAATGCTGTGTTTCCAAATTTGTGGCAACAGTTTGGGGAAGGCCCTTTCCTATGCCTACATGACTGTGCCCCAGTACACAAAGCAAGGACTATAAAGACATGGTTTGATGAGTCAGTAGAGGAAGAACCCAACTGGCCCACACAGAGCCCTGACCTCGAGCCCATGGAGCACCTTTGGGATGAAGTGGAACCGAGATTGTGAGCCAGGATCATCAGTGCCTGACCTTATAAATGGCCTGGAGAATGAATGGGCACAAAATGAATATGACAGAACAGTCCCTGCTGGTGTAATGGGCAGGCAGCCAAATACTTTTGTCCATATAGTGTATACGGGTATGTGGTAGTATTGTTGATCAAATCTCAACATCTAAGTTAAGTCTTTAAAGTCTGATAGAGATGTGCAGATATGCCAACTCCAAACTTCTGTGCATGACGTTCTGTAAAGGTATTTTAAAATTCTGGGGTTTAGTTACTCTTAAAGAAGTACTGCTGTACATACAAATGATCAGTTTTCGCCTTTTAAGATCACAAAGAAGCACCGATATTCATATCAGTTTATTTCATGGCCTGCCAAAACTCCTGAAGGAGCTCTACTGCTGCAAAATCTGTAAATTTTACTTAAATTTGCAGCTCTGCTCTGATAGTGAACGTTTGAGGCTTTTATTTGTAAGTCTTTACCTCTGGGATCAAGGATTTAACCAGAAGGAGGTGATGGATTTAAAGAGCACTTTAATAAACCCAAGTAACTCCTCTCCTGACCCCCATTGGTCATGGTATCGATGGCTGCTGGTTCATCTATATTTAGGCTGGTTCACATTCCCACACGCCCCTTCCTAAGCCCTGTGAGTGAGATTTATGGTGTAATGCCTTGTGTGTGTGCCAGTAAGCCGGTGTGTGGGTCTGCTTGAGGTCTGGACACTTTTCCTTTAACTGAATGTCTAATAATTAGAGATCAAAAATGACAGAAAAATCACTCAAGAGGAGAACAAAACAGGAACAGATTGCATCAAATGCACCATAAAAGCATGAAAATATGTGTGAGCGAGCAGTCACAGCTGGGTGTCTCAGTTTTGCAGAGCAGCAGCTCTCAGAGTTCATGTCAGCTCTTTGGATGCAGGCTGGGAAACAACGAGCAGCCTCTCAGCGGTCTGGACGCTGGAGCCGGACATCAGAAGAGGCTCTTTGTTGCAGCTGGGAACGCAGCCATGTTTCCTGACATTAAACTGCCTGGAATCCTCTTTTTAACAAGTTCTCTGTCTGCTGAGATAAAGTGCATCATTTTGTAGTTTTTTTTTTCCCCTCTTCTCTGGGTGTGACTGCTGGTAGGAAAGCTCCACAATAACACGAGAGCTTCTTCAAACAAACTTACTTAATGAACGCAGGAGGCATGTCCCTCTTCATCACCTGGTCCTCGGTGGTTTGAACCGTCTCCTTCCCCACCTGAAACACATACAAATCAATCATTTATTTCATGTTATCATGAGCTGCAGCAAGACAGGAAGTAGCATTCAAGAGAGAGCTATTTATAGTCTGAAGGGTGAACGAGTGTGCATCAATTCACACCTATTTCAACCGTGCATGCATGTCATATTTTTGGTGGAAGCAGCTCAGGCTGTGCTTGGCTGGGTCGTCGGGTATTCTGCACGAGGGCAGGTCAGGGGATTGACGCTGCTCTAAGCTGACCCAACTCTTTAGACCAAGACCCATAACCTTCATTTACTCACCTGATGTCTTTATAGAGGATGTCTATGAAACAAAGTGCTCCCAAAAAGGCATCAGAATAAAAATGGGAGGAAAAATATTAAGAAATTTAGTATGAAAAGCTTGTTTTATAAGCAACTATTCTAAATACAAGCAAGAAGTTTATGTCTCTTGCTCCTGGCTATTGCCAGCATGGAGGTATAAAAATGTTTGCAACCTGATGCAAAAATATTTATTTTTTCTCTGTAACTCATTTAGGCTTTAATTGTGCGTGTTGCAAGGTGAGTGACAGGTGTATGCTGCTAGCTGTGTGCCTGGTGTCACCTCAGCTAATTAAGTCATCAGACTTCACCGCTGTGCTTTCACTGTTTTGGATACAAATATCAGACACTAATATGACCTGCAAAGTGGTTTAAAGTTCTACAATGTTGGGAGTATAAATGCAAATATTTCCTTTTCCCACATCTTTTGTTTCTGTGTAAAAGTTTAGCATAGAGATTGGTGCAGTGCTGGGGAGATAATCATATGTGAGTACTAGCCAAGCTTTGAGGCTGGTGCAGTCGTCTAGAAATGATGGCATGAAGGTGTGTAAAACTGTGGCCTTGAGCAGGAGGCGTGTGGGGCTGCTTTCATTCATTTATCCTCAGCACAGTGTCAACGAAGCAGAAAGTGTCTGTGTGCATAAATAACCAGCTCAGGATGAATTTGTGTTCTCATTTTACTCAACAAACTGAACTTGACATTCATGATTGTAAGTATTGATTTTTCTATTAGAGTCACTTGATTTTTCCCTCCTTCTTACACAATGTGTCATTTTCGTTTTCTTCCCATTAAGTTCTGACATTTCAGTTGCATTTATACAAGCTATAGCTGATTGTGCAAAATAACAAACATCGTTTCCATCATGCAGCACCGACACTTTTTTGACGAGAATGTCATTTAAAGTAGAGCCTCTGTCCTTCAGAGTCTCCTGCAGGTCACAACCACAGCAGCCCAGAGATGTTCCAGTCTGTACTGTTAGAACAGACAGCGGAGAAGCTGGAGGGAATGAGGGATGCTCCTGAATAGTAAAACCCCAGTTCTAAAAAAAACTGGGTCACTGTGTAAAGTATGAAGAAAAACGGACTGCAGTCATTTGCATATATCATAGACTGAAATACTATGAACAATAGAGCATAAACAACATATTCTCTTCTTCTATTTACAACAGTCTGGCTGAGCCCATGCAGTGATTTCCAGTACAGAATCAGGCCTGTTTGTAATGCAGTGCCACCTGAGGGCCCAAAGATCATGAGCATCCAATATTGACCTTCGGGCTTGTCACTTGCACAAAGATTTCTACAGATTCTGTGAATCTTTTAAAGATATTATGGACTGTAGATGGTGGGATACTCAAAGTCTTTGCTATTTTAAGTTGAGGAACATTTTTCAGAAACTGATCCACAATTTTAAAATGCCGTTTTTTTTTTGTTTTTTTTGCAGATTAGTGAACCTCTGCTAAACTTTACTTCTGAGAGACTCTGTCTCTCTAAAATGCTTCTTCTGTACCCAGTCATGTTACCAAACTGTTGCCAATTAACCTAATGAGTTACAAAATGCTCCTCCAGCACATTTTCAATAGTACTACTTATATTTCTAGCTTTTTGTTGCCTCGTCCCTACTTTTTTAAGATGTGTTGTTGCCATCCAATTCAAAATGAGATATTTTCTTCATGAAAGGTAAAATGTCTCAACATTTGATATGTTGTTCATGTTCTACTGTGAATAAATCATATCATTGCATCCTGCTTATATTTACATTTTATACAGTGCCCCAACTTTTATGGAATTAGGGTTGTAGACAGAATTCTTATAGGTTGCAAAAACTGGCAGAAAATCTACACCTGCCTCCAAAACAGCGAACAGAAAAGTTCGTATTCTAGTAGCTGAATTTAAACCTGTACCAGTGTTAATTTCATCGACTAAAATTATGACTAAAAATGATTGTCAACTGCCTTTTCTCAGTGCCAAAAACTAGACTAAGACTAATAAAAATAGATCTGTGATGACTGACAGAAAGTAAGTTTCGTTTTCTTCAAGATGACTAAAACTAGACTCAAATGTAATGTAGTTTTTAGTCGGACAAAAAAAAAGTCTGTGAAATTTCTACACTGTGGGTAAATCTGTCAAAAACAATGCAGCTGTATCTCTTCTGTCTCTCAGCTGTAGAAAGCAGGGACCCCAGGTTTAGCAGAATGCATTGAACACACTAACATGGTTTGGTACCAGGTTTAGACAAGAAAATAAATGCTTGGACTAAAGTTAAGACTAAAATTTGAGGACTTTTTATGGACTAAAACTAGACTAAAATGTTTTTGAAATTTCATCGACTAAAACTAGACTAAAACTAAAAAGGGTAAAAATGACTAAAATATGACTAAAACTAAAAGACATTTCATTTAAGACTAAGACAAAGACTAAAATTTAAAATAGCTGCCAAAATTAACACTGACCTGTAGAAGGCAGCCACCTTGTATTTTCTGACTCAAAATGTGGAATTGAAATATTTTGTACTCAAATGTCAGGATCTGGATCTGGTCAGCACGACTTAATACTCATCTACTAAGTTGTCAGTTGAAAAACATGGTCTGGGATAGTGTTGCACGACAAGTGATGTGAGGCTGTGCAATTACATAATCGCATCAAAGGCTGTAATTATTTTTGTACCAAGTAGTACTTAAAAGGTTTACAAGAATGTCTGCAGAAAGGCCTTTAGGTTTACAACAGGGCCACTACTGAACTTTGAATAAGTATCTTTAATTAAATAAAAGGAAAAACCTTTATTTTTGGAAGTTACTTTTAATTTATTTTGAAAGCAGTATTTTGAAAAACTTCAGGTTTTGTAATTTTTTTATACTCCTGAATTGTTGTATGTTTTGAGAAGTAAAATGTACACTTTTAATCTGTAATCATTCTCTTCATTTTCTTTAAAAATTGATACCATTTATATATTAAACTGTAATTGCAATATTGTCTATTAGGGATGGGCAATTAATTGAAAATTACATTAAATTACAATATGGTCTGCTGCAATTTTTAAAAAGCAGAAGGTACAATATTTCTTTAACCTGAAATCTGTGTGAAAATACTGGTTTCAAAACTTTTTTTGCAGCAGAGAATTTATGCATTACATTATCATGCGATGATTCAAATGCAATTTTTTTAGAATCGTCCACAAAAATTAGAACTTTCTTCCTTTTTGTAAGTTTTTCCTTACTTAATATGAGAATGACATAAAATAGCCACTCCTTTCAATACAACAATTCATATTCAATTTGCAACATGAGTCAAAATCATCACATTTAGAATTTTTTTCAAAATTTTTTCAGCCCTTGTTGAATCTAATATTTTGTTGGTTATTTTATAAGATGATTAGTTGCTTGTGTTTGTTAGAAAATACACGAGATAAGAAACTTATGACATAACCGCATATCAAATCGCAATATTGGTGGGGGAAAAAAAATTGCAATTAGATTATTTCCCTAAATTGTTCAGCCCTATTGTCTGCAGGACTAGTATAGAGGTTTAGTTAATCATGAATGATTGTTTTATTTTGCATATCCATGTTGGCTAATAAAAAGAATCAAATAAGATAATTTTTAAATAAAATTTTTCTGTCAGCAACCGAAAAAGGCATAGGCTAAAGCCAGGGGCTTACATATCATAAATCAAACACTAACAGCTGGACAGTCCCGTTATAAAACACACAAACACGCTCCTCTCTAAACACAGACACTCACAGCAGCATGACATCGCTCTCTTCTTCTGCAGATGTACGTGCTGCTTGGAAAACAACATCCTTCACAAAAACAAATCAAATCTTGCAGCATGCACCCACCCTTACACACAAACACACACTTTTGAGATGCAATTACAGGGAGATGATGACATCAGCCTCTTGTGGCTGCGTCGATGGATGTCGGTTAATAGACTTTCTGGCTCCAGAGACTCAGATACCGCCGTCACACAGCAGCAGTCAAACAATACAGACATTCACGTGAGATTTATACTGCAATTTTGCTGACCATCTAGTAGTTAGGTGGAAACTTTAAGCAGTGTATACTTCTTCTTTCAGGTCATGCACTGTTTTTGTAGAAGTGAAAATAACAAATAAGAAGATGAGTCCAAAATAACTCCAGTCAGATAAAATAGTAATGCTATTATCAATGGTTGCCAAGTGAGCACTAATCATGACTTTGGTGTGGAAATCTGATTTAGACAGAATTAACTGGGGTCAATAAAGGTGCTAGTCACTGATATGATTCCAGCACCAGCCTGTCAGAAAACTCTGTTAATAATTTTGATCATTTATTCAATTTATCTTTATGTGGGACGAATATTATGATCTTAACTGGGTTTCTCCAAAACAACTTTGCACTGTTGGGTGTAATCCCATCTACAGTTTACTAAGACTCAACTTTATTCCAACGATTTCTTCCTTTTTTTTCTTGTTAACATGATTCCAAGATATTGGCAGACAAGGAAATTCACAGCCAAACATATCAGCAGTATAAATCAAATACCGGCCTTAAATATTGGCAAAATATAACTTTACAATAAGGTGTAAATACTTCCCGCGGGCTCTACAGACTCACGGATGCCCATCACGAGCCCTGAACATTTTGAATGACACCCCAAACAGTCTGGCTGTGGACCACAGATCTTAGACACCCACTCTTGCAGACCACTACTGTGAGACGCTGCATCTGTCAGAACAGAAATACACACCATGACTTTGACAATAAAATGCATCAATCTTCCAGTTAGGGTAACAGTAAGGGTTAGGAGACCGAAAGTTACCAGTCAAAAACCTGACCTGCACAACCTAATTACGAAACATTTAATAGGCCGGGTAAACAACCTGCCCATAGGAAAAAGTTGTGCAGCCAGACCCGACTGGCTGCAGACTACCAGACTGTTGACTTCCCTGTTGTTTGCTCAGCTCCTCTAGGCTCAGCCTCTCTTTGCACAGAAGACACTTAGAGTTTTTTCACAGTAAAAAATGAGTGTTTATGTCAGAGTTGATGCTTATTGAAAAATGGCAACTAGAAAGACAGAAGGCCTCTGGCTGTTGATGTGGTGAGGAGCATTTAGTTTGCACGCAGGCATGCTGGGATCAAATTGAATCCCGTCACTTTTTTTTCTGGTTGATGATTTAAGTATCACAAAGTGATACAATCATTTTATCACAGTATACTGAATAACAGATAAGACTTGAAAATTGCTATGCATGAGTGTGTGATGAATCTTGTGACAATCAAGTTTCCCGGGTAAATATGAACAACAAATTTAATCAACATCTTCAAACAGACCAGGAAAAACTTTTAACAGTTTCTAACACCTTTCAGGTAAGGCATTTTCTAAATAACATGTCGTTTTAACACCTTTTCTCATGTATTAAGGTGTTCAGGGCCAAATTCCTGATTCCTTTCTGTGTAACTGATGCTCACAGCAGGAGGGACTCTTTCACGTTCATCAGAATATACAAAGAGCAAAGCAGGAAAACCTTGACATGGAATAACCTAACCAACAACAACAGCACAAAAGAACCCACACAAACAAACCAACATTGATAAGCCGAACATTGTAAGAACTCCAATTCAAAAAAAGTTGGTACACTGTGTAAAATTTAAATGAAACAGAAAGCAATGATTTCCAAATCTCATAAACCTATATTTTATTTACAGAACAGCATAAATAACACATCAGATGTTGAAACTGAGACATTCTTCCATCCATTAAAAACTGTGTCTAAACTTGTGGAACAATTTCAGCATCTACAGCCCATAACATCATCAAAAAATTCAGAGAATCTGGAGAAATCTCTGCGCACAAGAGACAAGACCAGACCTTGTGTGATTCGGGTCAATATTGGATTTAGTGTTCCTTTGGGAAATAAGCTAATATTTTTCATTAAATAGTAAAATGTGTCAATTTCAACATCTGATACGTTGTTTATGTTTTATTGTGATTACACTGTGGGTTTATGAGATTTGCCAATCATTCATTATGTTTTTATTTACATTTTACACAGCGCCCCAACTTTTTTGGAACTGGGGTTGTAAGCAACCAAAAAATACATCTTGAAAACCCAGGTACCACCCATCAATAGAAGCTTAGGCCAGAGGGCCAATGCATGGAATAAGTTTTTATAGTTTGGCAGCAATCTAAACACATGCAAAAAATACAAACAAAAAAACTGAATTATTACAATTTATCACTGAAGATTAATGCAATAAAAGTTCTTAAATGTCACTGGGAAAGTGTCTTAAGAGAGGAGATAAACTATCCTGGTTATTCTATGTGTCTTGTTGTATTTCCTTGTTTCAAATAGCAGGAAGATGTCCAACTTTAAAATGTGAGGAATGCAGCTGCACAGGTAAAGCTCACCTGATGAAACCCTGCAGAGTCACATCAGGCGACAGATCAAAGAGCTGTGGGCGAGTTTCCCGTCAGCAGCAACACTCTGCATCGATTCAATGCATTTTTTATGAGACAGTAAGTGGTTTTTGGACGCGCTGACAGTCTGATGTGTTTGTGTGTGGTTTTACAGTCTGGAAGGTGTGATTGCTTTAGCAGGAAACAGACAGCTGTCAATCAGTGCAGAAACAAATCAATGTGGCTTCATCCCAGATCTACAGACAGTAGCTCTGACACAGCGTCTTCACTCTTGCAGTCCCCTTAAGTTACATAGACCAAGCCATCCTGTTCTTTCCTGTAGAAATACAGGAAGGATAATTAACCGGTCCCTCTACTCTACCCGTTTTCTGCAGGGAGAAAGGTCGTCTTAACAAGGAACCTTTGATGATTTTTTAATATTAATCAGTGAAACTTTAATAATGTGAAGGATGAGAGCCAGAGAAAGAAAAAAGACTTTTCATTTCTATGAAACTTTACTCAGTCAGTTTCAAGTTATTTCAGAGACCATTGTCAATTTTTCTTTCTTTAACTAAAAGTTACCAACAGTTTTGTTCACATGTGTATGTTAGAAAAAGTCATTGCATTCTTTATCAGTTCAAAAACAGGCTAGCTTTCAGGATATAAACTAATAACCTATTTTCCCCCTAAATTTCATTGTGTGAATCTTTTTCATTACATTTTGCAAGCCACAACAAAAGCTGGCACTGGACACTTTTCAAAAAGAGCATCTCAACTATAGAAGTTTCATATTTCAAACAGTTATAAGAAAACAAACTGAATCCACCAATGAGAAAGCAGCTGAGTATGGCGACGAGAATCAACTTCCTTCTAACTTCACACTGCCTGAACCTGATGTACCAGGAAAGCATCAATTTCTGTGATCTTATTCATAGCTTTCTTGTGACCTCACACACACACTTGTGGAACGTTCTAGAAAAGCTTTCTTCTGCTGTTAGAGGAATTGGGCTGCAAACCTCCACTCTCAGGTATTTTTTGCTGCAGCCTCTACAGTGGGACCATCTCCACTGCCATGCTGGGATTAACATTACCTGCCTTGTAGCACTGGCAAACTTCAAACAAATTAGTGCTGCTGTTGGACCAGTGTGCTTGATAAAGTAAAAGAGTCTTATTTCTGTTTCAGTTTTTGTACTTTTGCATTTTTTATACCTTATATATAACATAATTATTGGCCTCAATCTCTCCTAATGTCCTTTCACCTTAGGAATAGTCTTGTTTTGTTGTCAAATAACTGCAATAAAATTAAAAAAACAGATAAAAGATACATAAGCCAGGACAGACAGGCAGTCTGAGGAGCAGAGCGGACACACAGCTGGAAGCCCATCGCCAGTCTGCCACCAACAAGTGATGGAGCATATTTATGTACTCAGAGAAGCAGGCTGTTGGTGTTTATGCATGTGTGAGGGTGAGTTTGGGGGTGAGGTGGTTGGTGAGGCTTGGCAGAAGCTCTCTTAGTGATGCATTGTTTGTGAGCAAGCCAGTTCTAAGAGTTGGCTCTTTCATGTGAAAGATGGGATCTGATCCCATTTGAGTCCGTTTCCTTTTTCTTTCATGTCTGTAGTTACTTAAGAGACAGAATAAAGGGGGGATCTTTTCTCCACACCTCTTAGCTACAGGTACACCATGCACGGAGGATTCATGCTTGATGGTATAACCAAGAGTCATATATCTTTTCTGATGGAAGCACTTTTCAAGCATTTGCAAGGTTTCCAGCACCTCACAGCTGTGGTTAATTGTGCATTTATACAATTACAGTACTGTGCAGAACTTTTTGATGCTTGGGCAAAAAACTGAGGCTGAAATAAGGTTTGGCTAGTAAACCGCCTGAGGGCACCATTAGGCGGGGAAGGAGGATTGACACAACCCCAGTCATGCTCTGCATGTCCTTGTATATTTCCAGGAGCATGGGAAAATAATCTGTCTACACCATTAGGGTGGAGTATGGGGTGGATATGGCGAGTAAGCACAGCCTAGTGTACCATCCATGCAGGTTGGGTTGCTACAAGCCCCTGGTTGTGCTGTGGATGTCCCAAGGCCCGAAAACCACTGGTGCTCTCCGGGCTTATTACCAGGGGTGAAAGGACCCAGACTAAAGAGATGCTGTCGAGCTTGACCTTGGCTGCCAACCTTCCTCTCCATTTGTGGGTCATGGCACATCAGGTCCTGTGGAGAATCCTTAGCACCCCACATGCCAAAACTAATGAAAATATATTATCAAACTATTAATTCAACTTCTTATCGCATAGCGTAGCATCAAGTAGCTACATGGCAAAATTGGAAAAAGTGAGGGAGGTGTGAATACTTTCTGCATGCTCTGTTTATGAGACTATCATAAATGTAAAAAACATGAGCACAGTTGGAGCCAAATGAAGAACTGTTGGAGGTCGACAGAGCTGACTATAATTGCTGAGCCGGGCTAAACAATCCAGATCATTAAAAAGAGCCAATCAGAGTCTTCCTTTTCCTCTCTAATGACTGAGAGTGACCGTTTATCGTCATTTCACTCTTTGTCGCTCTCTAACTTCTCTCCTCTCTCTGCTCTGCTCCGTCAGTGTGCGGTTACTTCACTCAACAGTAAATCTATTTATTCCCCCCCCCCCCCCCCCCCCCCCCCCCAGACATACTCAGGATCTCTGTTGACTCCTTGAGGAGCAGATTCTTCACAAACAGCACCGACTCAGCTCTTTCATCAGCACAACTTCTCCATCACACACAGACACTTTGAAACAACTACAGCAGCGGGAGCGTCAAATCAGCGTCGACCCACGCAGCAACCTCTGGCAGATGGAGAATGACACCATCTTTCCTGGTGTGGAAGTGTCTCAGTGACCTAGATTTGAAAGTGCCCCCCACACAGCCCACCCTGTCCGGGGTTAACAGTGTAATAGTATCAGTGTGCAGTTTGGACTCCTGTGCTTGTTTACTGTGTGACATCTCTGCTCAGAAATGAATCAGCTTTCTAAAATAAAGCCTGTGTCCTCAGAAGTGTCTTTAGGTGTACTTTACATCCAATTAAGTTTATCTACCCGGCAACAAACCTCTGCTGATGTTACCAGCTCTTTCAACACCTCCTTATGAAACACTCTTCAGCTCTCACTCTTATCATCGAGCTACATGACAGCTCATCAGCTCTTCTTGATCTTTGCTGCTGCTGCAGAGGTGGAAAACATACACGAGTCAAAGAAGAGCAGATAAAACTCTGTGACTAGGATTTCTTCTGGCTGTTTTCTGAGCCTTAAAGCTCTTGTGAGGAGTAATTATTAGCTTGTGAAGCAGGCTGCACTTAATACTGTTGCATCTTTATGAGCTATAAAAGCAAATGAGATCATCATCTAGAGGGTTTATGGGTTCTGTATGTTTATATTTAATACTTGTAACCATTAAGGCCAGGCAGGTGTCAGACATGCATAAATCTATATTTTCCACAAAGATTCATAGTGAGTAATGGTTGTTTAATGACAGCTGGATGAGACGTTCCACCAGTGAACACTTCTCAAACTTAGTCTTTGAGGTAGGGATGTAGGATATTATCCGCATGATATCAGTATCAGAAGACATCGGCTTAAAAAGTGAATTATCAGGGCGCAGATGGCCTAGTGGTTAGATCTTGCCCTATGTGCGCGGCTGGCCTTGATTCAAGTCTGGCCTCTGGCCTCTTTCCTGCATCCTCACTCTTTTATCCCTATTTTTGACTCTATCTGCTGTCATCCTCTCTAAATCAAGGCATAGAAATAGTATGGAGCTGATTTTAAGGGTTTGGGCTAGGATCCTTATTTCCTGTGAAGGCCAATCTTAATGCTTCTGCATACCAAGACATTTTGGACGAGGATATGCTTCCAAATTTGTGGCAACAGTTTGTGAAAGGCCCTTTTCTATTCCAACATGACTGTGCTCCAGTGCACAAAGCAAGAACTTCAAAGACATGGTTTGATGAGTTTGGACTGGTAGAACTTGACTAGTCCTGACCTAAACCCCATGATGCACCTTTGGGATGAAGTGGAATGGCGATTGTGAGCCAGCCCTTCTTGTCCAACATCAGTGTCATAAATGCTCTACAGAATGAATGGGCACAAATTTCCAGAGAAACACTCCAAAATCTTGTGGAAAGCCTTCTAAGGTCGTTTACACACCTGATAGTCTGGGGGACAGAAATTGCAACATTGTTGCACTTCCCTTCAGTTTGGTTTGCATTCACATTGCTCTTGGCTCAAACGGACCAAACCGTCTAAATACCAACAACCTCCGCCCATTAGGGGCGCTGTCATTACAAACAAATGGCGACAATAAGAAAAGAAGGCGTTGAAGAAGCCAAAACTGGCAATCTCTTTTCACTGGTCTTTTTTCTACATAAACAATGAAAAAACACCAAATTTATGCTGCTTTGGGGTGCACTGGGGCATTAGGACCAGCCAGCGAGGCGGTGAGCTGTTCAGCATGTCATTCTGAACAGGAGATGAATAAATCAGCACAGACTACGACGTGTTGCTATGGCTACACAGACTCCAAGTGAGGTACTGACATGTATTTAAGCGTATTAAATCACATATAAATCCGTATATCATCACGCTTCATGCCACTTCCTGCCTTTGGTTCACAAGTTGGTCCTCTTTGCTTTCACACCGTTAACGGACCGCACCAGGGTTTGTTTGGAAGCAGACCGAGACCCCCTGTTTTCAAGTAGACCAGAGTCTGCTTGTTTGGTCCGCACCAGAATTCGTGTGAGCTTTCACACCACTCCAAAGGAACCGGACTATCCGGGAAAACGGACCAGAGTTCATTAAAAGCAGACCAAACAGCTCTGGTGTGAATGCGTCCTACGAAGAATGGAGACTGTTATAGCTGCAAAAGCGGGGCCAACTCCATATTATATTACAGGTATTTGGATACAATGTCATCACAGTCCCTGTTGGTGTAATGGTCGGGCATCACTGGTATTGGCCAAAATTACTTCTTAAAAATCAGATATGCAAAAATCCAGTATTGTGCGTCCCTACTATGAGGCGTCCCTGATGCTGGATGACTGTCATTCACTATGACACACTACAAGGGATAAAACCATCCATTTTTGGGGCAAAGATTTCATATCAGATGCCAATTTTTCTGTAATTTTGGAGAAGCCAGTGGGTAACATAAAAAAATGTGTGGCAAAACTTCATTTTCTATGCAGCTTTTCATTTCTTGCCTCATAACAATAAGTATTCATCTGTTTCTATGAGTCCCTGTTGAACAGCTGAGCATAATGTAAGCTACCCAGCAACTAAAACTGATTTTCTTCAGATTCATTTGCTTTCAACAGGAAAAAAAGTTTTCTGTGTAACAAAATCACAATGGAGATTTTTTAAAAGTACAAGCTTTGTCGGGTACATCCTCATCCTCATCCCAAGGTCAATTTTTTCATTGCATTTCATGTTGGAGTTTCAGCAACACAGAGTCAAGCAGATCTGAGGGTCTGAAATGAAATGTTGAATCCATACTGTTAGCTTCACTTTACAAATACCCCTTAGCTTCACATAAATACACTACTGCAAATATACCGCCAACAGAAGCCAGCATGTCATTAAAGTTGAGAACATTCCCCCGAGTTTTTGCCGTCCATACAGACTGTTTCTCCTGCATTCACTAAAATCCTGCTGATACTTAAGTACGGCTTGGACTACAAACATAAATCAGAACACCTTCCACGCTGAAAACCCAGACAGCTGTGAACGAACTCTACATTTTTACAACACTTAAAAGGTAACAGGTGTTTAAAATGATAATGTGGAAAAGATTAACCCTATCCCTGACAGTGTTATAACTTGTATAGTTCATATAAAGGCATCAGTTTTGGTTCCAGCCTGTTTCATAACCAGTTAAAGTTCAATTTTAATCCAAATTGGAATATAACAAACATGTAAATTATAAACTTTAAATTTGCTCCATTAAACGTGACTGTGAGTGAATCAGTGTGATGGGTTATGTTCTTGTGCTCTGAATCAGCATCTTTGTTTTTTTGCTGGTTTACTTTAATCCATGTTTAACAAGTTCCTCCAGTCAGACACAAACACCACATTAAATAAACAGCTCTCCTCCACAGACTGGTTCCCTTGCTTGTTTTGAAACACGTTTGTTGAGTGTGATATGCATTGATTGTAACGTCAAGGAAAAACCTTTTCCTTTACTGTATGTTACTGTCCCATCCTTTCAATCTGAAAATCAGTCTCAATGTTTCAAAGGCAGGGCTCAAATGAGCTAAAGCAAGAATTACTAGCTGTTTTAGAATGTAAGGAGAAGGTGGAGATATCTTTGTAAAAAAAATGTAGGTTGTAAAAGTAATAAAAAATAAAATATATAGATACCTGAATACTCTAGAGCAGCCATGAGATCTTACTTTAGATCTATAAGCCCCCTCTTCAGACATGTGTCCCATCTCTTTGCTGGCTGTCCTCTACATGCCAAAACAAAAAAAAAGTTATGTGTTTGGTTTGAATTACTATTCTTTCAAGACTTGTTCCCCCACACATGCAACCCTAAAAATGTAAAACTTGCTTGTTCACACTTGTCCCTCTCATCAGGAAGTTTTCCTACACTTTGTCAGTCAGTGGAGGAGTGAAAACTAGGGGCCAAGCAGGGAAATTTCAGGCTGAAGTCAAGGAGCTATTGTCTCAGTGAATATCTGTTACAGCACTTTAATGTAATGAAGCTTTGCATACTGATCCAACAGTGACGTGATATTATGTGGCCCCCATCTGACAGTTCACTGGGCAACCATCAGGGCCTTCTAGGCTGTCTGGGAGCCTCCCCTCCACCTTTCAGAAAATGTGTGCTGAAACAAGCTGTTCTCAGATTTTCCCCTTATGATGTCATGTGGGGAGTTAGCACCACCCCCAGAATCGGTTGGCCCTCCCTAGATTGAGAGAAAGTTCCGCCCTCCTCTCCTGATCCTCCTCTCAACTGGCAGCTGGGAGGATTCAGACAGCTCATTAACAGCGATTATTATCGGCTTCCAGAGCAACAAAGCAACTGCCTGATGGCAGACATAGAATCTGCTGCAATCTTTGACTTCTGCCTTTAGGGTGTATAAATCAAAGTTTGTTCAAAATTAGGAAACTGGCTTGCTTATCTATCACTGTTTAAAAAAAAAAAAAAGCTTCATTTAGAAAAAAAAAACACCCAAAAATAAGAGTGGTCCATTTCAAGCTCTATTTGCAACAAGTGATGTTTATAGCCAAGTGCTGGCAGTCCTGGTAGGCGGACCTCTTTGTTTTGGTCCAGCACCCGTTTACTGATGTGCGTGTCTTGATGTGTTTTTCCCATTTGGAAAAAAAAAAATTGTAGCACTACCAGCAGATGCTGCACAAGCAGATGGCATCTGTGTAAGAGCCATCGTTGCTACTGTAATTCACAGCATTTCAGCACTTTGGAACGGGTGAGAGAACATGACAAAGAGGGGGTCCCACATAAACACACAGTCAGACATGCACTCATGGTGCTGCGCTGCCCTGCTGGCTCTGCTGATCCTGTTTTCGCCTCTGTTACTGCCTCCAAAGACTACACAGAGCAAGGATCACCTCAGCCGCCCTTTATGCCTCCATTATTTTCACAGTGAAGGTGAATCGGTACGGGGCGTAAACATGGGGGCCTTCACTGTGAACAGGGCTGGGGTGAAAAACTGCATTTACATTCACACATGCAGAAGTTTTGTGCAAGTGTACGTGGGGCTTTATATAGAACAGCTGAAGAGAGAGTGAGAGGGAAACAAACACTAGGAACAACACTAGGATCAGGATTAGAACCAGCCACCAGTGTGTCAAAGGACTGCAGCGTCTGTATTCAACCATCTGAGCTAAACGACGTCTGTCCTGCTTTATTTTAACCATCTAACTTTCATTCTAACTATGAAACTTTGATAGGTGATATGTAAACAAAGACTCTTTCAGTCCGCATGCTGCACATCACTGTTGAAATCAGACTCTGTTGCAGTGTTTACAGGGAATTAAAAATAACTATATAGACAAACTTAACCTTCTCCCTAATTGCTTTTATAGGTCATATAGAGGCATCAGTATGAAGTCAAATGCAACCAGCCAAAAGTTCCTATCTGTAAGTATAAGTACTGTAAATATTGATTATTTTTGCATTACTTTCCAGCTCTGTTTGAGTAGTCCAGGGTGCCAGAGCTTTAAATTGTGCAAACACAACACTAAATTCAAAGAAAAGCAGAGAAAAAAAGTCAATTTAAAACTTTTAAGAGCATCATACTCTCACCAAGCTGGATTTCTCACATCCTTAAATCCTTCCTTTTCCCGCCACCTTTCTTTAACAATGTCTCCTCAGCCCTTATCTCCTCGTCCCCTTGAATCTCCATCATCCAAGACCCCTTCAACACGCCTCAGGCAGCTATTAGCCTCCTTCTGCTCTCTGTCTGAAAGGATCAACTGAACGGATCATCGAGGATGAGCAGAGAAAAGAGAGAGACGGAGAGGTGAGCCCTGCAGGGATGAAGTACCAAGGACATGCTGTAGCTGGATAGTATCGGAGAAGAAGGGGGATTTTTTCATTAAGATGGTACAGAGTTTGAGTCCAGACTGAGTGTCCTTTTACTTTATCAGTTAATGAGAAATTTATCAAAATGATTGTGAGCATCCTTGCACAGGAAAGAAGTAGATTTAGGTAGGAACTGAAAAAAGTTTGACAGGTCAAAGATTCTTATTTACTGTTTATAGAGTGTGCACCTCGTATTTGGATAAACATGTTTTACACGGAGACATTTTTACCTAGCAAGTCAGAAAGTGAAGGAAAAAAAAAGTCATTTAGACTGTTGACTCTGATAGAGCAGGAATTAACAGTAATAACCCTTCATGAATGATTTTGCATAATCCAAACGTTCTTGTTCTAAATCCAAATCCTGCCAACGCATCCTGACACATGCTGAGTAATATCTGGAAATGCTTTTAGCCATTGCATAACAATTTTGGATTAAGCAGCTTAGTCTGCATCAGTGTGACATAAAAATCACTATTTATTTATTTATTTATTTCAAGAAGGCAGACCAAGAGGAACAAGTGTGACGTGTTTTGAAGAGAATTCAGGTCTAGAAAGGCACAAAGGTTAATCGCACCAATGATGAAAAAAAGGAAACAGTAAACAAGTTAGAAAATTTCCCAAACTATCAGGAATTTGGGGTTTCCACTTCATATTTCAGAAACAAATCAAACTGCCTCACGCCTCTCCTTAGATGTCAACCTGATGACAAATCTACCTAATAATCAAAATATATTTCATACACTTGACTCACAGCAGAAAGACTAATCTCTTAAAGATGCCACTTAGGCTCGGTCCTGACTCCTGTCCCAACCACAAACTTTATCTCTAAGCTGTGTGCTTTCACCTCGTATGCTTGGGTGTCCCAATTCTGGTTTGAATGGAGAGTTAGGGTAAAGTAGGGGTGCATGGTAACCTTGCAAAGCAGATGGAAACACCCGTTTCCGTGTTTCTCACTGGCAAATCCATCTTGCACAGCTCCTGGTGAAATCGTTTGGGCCCGGTTAGAAAGTGACAGGACCAATCAGCAATGAGGGGCAGTACTTTCTGGTGCGGCAGAGTCGTGACATAAGCAAGCAGCAACAAGAGACCGGTGCAATTATGGTGGAAGAGATTAACGTGTGCTGCTAAAGCGCCAGTTTTATCAGAACTTGACGAAATTCTGGGTTAAAGGAAGAACAAAGAACAGCATTGATTGCAGTTCGATAGCGGCTACATCACGTGTTTTGTTGCTCTGATTGGCCCGTAAAGATGTGACAGACAGAACATTCATCCAATCACTCTCTGAGTTTTTTTTCAAAGGCTCTGCCCTTTCTCAAATGAGTGGTTTTCCAGATTGATGTGTGAAACACATCAATCTGGTGTGTCAGGTTAGGTGCATGGCCCTTTAAATAGAGATTTTCCAGAGGCATATTCATCAGCAGCAGTGGCTGCTCAAGCAACAAAAGAAGTGTAAAACACAGAGCGTTCAGAAAGTATTCAGACCAGTAGATTTATTGAAAATAAAAACTGAGATATCACTTTTACTTTCAGACCCTTTGCAACAACATTTGAAATCTAGCCCAGGTTCCTTCATTTCTCTTGTTCTTTGCTGAGATGTTTCTACACCTTGATAGGAGTCCACCTGTGGTAAATTAAATTGATAGAGGGCCTCACAGCTGACAATGCATATCACAGCTAAAACCAAGCCATGGGGCCAAAAGAACTGCCTGCAGAGCTCAGAGACAGGATTTTTGCAAGGAACAGATCTGGGAAAGGCTACAAAAAATCTGCTGCACTGAGAGTTCTCAGAAGCACAGTGGCCTCCATTATTCTCAAACAGAAGAAGTTTGGGAGAACCACAATTTTTCCCAGAGCTGGCAGGCCAGCCTAACTGAGCAACAGGGGGAAAAGGGCCTGAGTAAGAGAGTCGGCCAAGAACCCAATGGTCACTCTGGCCTGAGCTACAGAGATCCCGTGTGGAGATGGGACAAAGTTCAAGGACAAACATCACTGTAGCCCTCCACACATCCAGGCTTACAGCAGACTGGTTAGAAGGAAGCCTCTCAGTGCAAAACACATGAAAGCCTGCTTGGAGTTTGCAAAATGCTGAATGTGAAAGCCAAGGGAGAAATAGGAGGAATTTGAGCCTGGTGTCCTTGCATATTACCAGGGACATTGGGAAATAATAATAATAATAAAAATAAAATCCACAACACCATTAGGGTGGAGTAAAGGGTGGAGCCTTGAGCCCCTGGTTGTGCTGTGGATGTCCCAAGGATTGCTGGCAGTCTCCAGGCTGATTAAAGGGGGGTGAAAAGATCCAGACCAAAGAGATGCCATCGAGCTTGACCTTGGCAGCCAAGCAACACCTGTGTGTCGACACTTTCAATTGTTTCAAACAGGAGGGAGCGTGGCAATAAGAGATTTTGTCTGAGTAACAACCACCAAAGAGGGCTTGACAAATAGTCAGTTTTCAAAAGAAAATCCTGACCTATAGGACTACTCGTATGCAAACTGAGCCAGTAAAATCCTGAAAAACAGCACATGCAGCTCTTCAGTCCTCCACACAACCTCCTGCATTTACAGATCTTACTGCATGGCTTCATAAAGTTTCAACTCACACTTCTGATTGATTTTGGCTCACATGAACACTCCACGAGCTTCTTTATTCTCAGACGCCGTAATTAAAGCTCAGCCGAGTGGATGTTTTGTCTGCTGCTGATTTCTTCTGACTGAGTGAAGCCATGTCGCTTCTGCATCAATTACAACGACCTGAATTGGCATTAATGATGTGGCCTGTATTGATTTTTCTGGTCAGTGCACATAGAGGAGACATCAGGGTCTTTCTATAGAACATTCAGAGTCAATATGATGGAGAATAAAGGAGGCAGAGGAGGTGAAATGAGGCTGGGTGAGTGAGGGGTCAAAGTAGTTGGAAAAAGAGTGAGAGTACGTAACAAGAAGAGCAAAATATCTAAATGACTTAAGAAGTTATCTGTCCTCTGTGAAGGTTACTACCAAGTGTTTTATTGACTATTCTAAAACAAAACAACAATCTAAGTCTGTTTTATGAATCTGAGAGCACAGAGAACCTACAGAGCAGCAGTCCTCGAGTGACTTTCCCCACCAGCTGATCTGCCTCCTGTTAACTCAATCTGCACTACTTTCTTCCGCCCCACACACTTCATTAAGCTCAGAGGCCATCTGATCATCAATCTGGGTTAAAGTTTGACGTGTTTGTTGTATTACTGTGTGGGAAAAAAATGCTGCAGGAGCTTGGAGAACATGCACAAGCATCAGCTGGGTGTGTGGCTGTGTTATATTGTTTTAATGGCGAGCGTGAAACAAGGTGGGATGGCAATAAATCTACCTGGAAACCAGACTGAAATATGATTAGCTGCTTCAGGTTAGGGCTGGGCAATACTGAGCAAAAACCTTTTCTTGATATTTTTGGCTGGATGGTGATTTATGATATTTATCTTAATGTTTTGCCTGCAAACAAATAAAAAAGGTCACAATGCCAGATTAATCAACTTTGATATTATTCAAGTAAAAATCTGATGATTTTGAAACAAAGCCAGAAGAACTAGACACCCCAGATTGTGCAATTTCTCATTTTTAAACAACAAAATAGCAGACAAACTCCTACTTACAGTCATTGCCAACATTTCTTCATACTGAGGTTGTCAAAATGTCCATACTCTTATAAGCTCTGTGATTCAAATATCACTTTTTAATGATCAGTGATGCCAAAAATCAGAAATCAGTCATCTTTATTCATTTTTTTTACACTTTAAAAGGTGGAGCGTGATGTAAATTGCACAAATATGTCGGCAACATTTGAAAAATGGGTGAAACTGCTGAGGAGCAATGGGTTCCTTGTCAATTCCACACACTTTTTGAAGGTTGCCAACATATTTGTGCAATTTAGCAGGAGTTTGCCTGCAATTTTTGATAGCTAAAAAGAATAAACTGATCAATTTTGATACTGAATTTCAACTGAAAATCATCCAATTTGTTCAAATAATATAAATGCTGTTATATTAATGATATAACTGTCTTTTTGATCAGCATTACGCCTTGCAAAATAGACTCCACAGAAATAAACGGTTTTGTCTTCTTACCCTTTATCTCAACTGAAAATAAATCCATATATGTAGCTAAAAACTGGATGTATTGCCCAGCCCACTCCAAGTGCAGCGTGGAGATGTGGTGTTGAATAAAGGAGTCTCTGCAGGAGGTTTTGTCTGCAGGTTTTTGAAGTTTCCATGATAAATGTCACTTTGACGTTTGAGGGATTTGACGCTCTGGGACTCACCCGCACAAGGTTGCTGACAGCCGCCTGCACCGCGGCCACCGGCACCGTCAGATCCGGGATGGCTTTACCGTCCACCTCCCCCTCCTCGTGCATGATGACCAGGTGGGAGATCTGCTGGGCCACCGGCTCCAGGATACTCTCGATGGTCTTGGTGTGAAACACCGGCATCGTGAACGACTTTTACCGCAGCCCTGACTGAAGAAAAGGCGGCTGGTCGCTCCAGATCCAGCTCTGAAGATCCTCCTCTTCCTCCTCTCCGGTAGGTACAGACAGGAGCACAGATCCTCTCCTCTCCTCCCGGTGCTCTCCTCGGTAAAGCTGGACTCAGACGGTCGGTGTCCTCCGGTGGGAGCGACCCAAATCGTGACAGACGGAATCACCGCCCTCCGCCCAATCACAGCCGAGGAATACAGCTGCCAAGCGGGTTGGTGCTGGTGCGCACTGACGCCCCCCATCCCTCCACCCCCACGCACACGCGCTCACACAAGCAAACACGCTCGCGCACACACGGTAAGTGAAAGCGCTTCCCAAATGACGTCATGCATGCCAGTAGCCCCAAAAAGGAAAGTGTTGAGGAGAAAATTAATTAAGAGCGTAATAAAGTTTGATGAAGGTCAGATTTACATCTGAGGAGCAGGGAGGATGAGGAGGGAACAGGTCCGAGAAATACCCAAGAACTTTTCCAAACCCTAACACAGTGTTACTCAACCCTGCTCAACCAAAGAGCCAAATTATTGCAAAATACCTTTGCAAGAGCCACAATCTCAGTGGTGAAAAGTGGCAAAAACGGCTTAGGCAGAATTACAAATAAATTAAAGGTGGCAAAAATGGTCAAAAAGCAGCAAAAATGTGAGAAATGGGGAGAAAAAGTGGAAGAAGGTTCAGAAAAAAGCAGAAATAGGTGAGAAGTGACCCAAAAAATGAGAAACAGGTGGCAAAAATGGTCCAAAAGTGGCCAAAAAATAAGTGGAAATTAATTAAAATGTGCAAAAAGCAGTCGAGTGGCAGAAATGGGCAAAACAAAAATCAGAAACAAATGGTATTTTATGGCAAAAGATACTTTAAATGGGCCAAAATAAAATAGTACAAAGGGCAAAATGAGATAGAAGTGGCAAAAATGGGACAGAAAATAGAAAACAAGTGGTATTTAATGGCAAAAGTTAGCCTAAATGGGTGAAAGGGGGCAAAAAAATGGGGAAACAATTTGGATAAAAGTGGCAAAAATTGAAAAAAAAAAATGTGGCAAAAAATTGTGAAAAGGGCAAAAATGTTTCCCTTTCAGGTTTTCTGGGGGAATAATATTTAAAATTAATACATCAAAGAGGCACAAATAGTCACAAAAGAGCCACATGTGGCTCCAGAGCCACAGGTTGAGTACCACTGCCCTAAGGGATCTTTATGTTTTTGAATAAAGAACACATTCATACACTCACATGCTTATAAAGTCTTGTAATAATGGTTAAATAAAGTCAGTGTTGCTGCAGTGTTTTGGCATTAAAATAATGCAGCACAAAATAAGACACTTTAAAAGGAAGATAAGAGACAAAAGATAATAAAAAACAAACTTAAAGCTCCTGTGAGGAGTTGAGCTGAATAGGGAACATTTATCTTGATGCTGATGCCTCTTTATGACTACCACCCATCCATTTTCTTCCACTTATCCAGACAGGCAGGGTTGTGGTGACAGCAGGCTAAGCACGTCAGCCCAGACATCCCTCTCTCAGCATCATTTTCCAGCTCTTCTTTGGGGATTCCAAGGCTTTCCCAAGGCCAGATAAGATATGTAATCACTCCAGCGAGTCCTATCTGGGTCTCCTCCCAGTTGGTTGTGTCCTGAAGACCTCCACCGAGAGAGGACCAGGAGGCATTCTGACCAGAATGCCAATATGTTTGATGATTTTGGTGTTTGTAGATTTTTTTGGAGCATTTCATTGGTTTTTATTTTCTTTAAGATTTATTTTTAGGCTTTTTGTGTCTTTATTGATAGTGGAGGACAGTCGGAAACAGGGACGAGAGAGCGGGGAGAGACATGAGGGAAAGGACCACAGGCTGGATTCAAACCCAGGCCGTCTGCATACATGTGTGAAAACCACTAGGCCATCTGTGCTCCTCACTGGAAGTATCTGGGAAAATTTGCTTCAAAAGCATATGAACATTTTCATGGGAATTTGTAGAAATTTGGGGGGAATTTTCAGGCACTCTCATGTTCATTTGGCACATTTATTTGTAAGTTTAATTAAATATTTGGGGGAATTTTCTTTGAATTTTAGGGAGTTTCACTTGAAAAATTTAAGAGATTTTTATGAATATTTTTGGGAATTTATCTTGGAACTGTTAAGTACTTTTGTGGAAATTTTGGGATATGTTTGTACATTTTTGAGAATTTTGTTGGAAGTTTTTTGGGAAATTTTGCTGTGAAATATTTGGGTATTGGGGGGGTGATATTTTGTGAAATTTGTCTGAAATTTTCAAGCACTTACAGACATTTTTGGGACTTAGTTGTAGGATCTTTATGAAAATTGTGTGATTTTGTTTGTATATCAGACTAATAGTAAAGGTAAACATCTATTTGTGCATTGAGTATTTTTGTATTCTATAAACAGTGACATGTAGCATCTATACAGAATTGTCTTATAATTTTAATATAATCAGTTTAATTTTATTTTTGTTCAGTTTTGTTTCTTTCTATCTCCACATTTCAGCCCCTCCTATTGGCCCTTTATGACACCCCTGAGGGTGAGGACCCCCTCTTTAAAAAGCATTTTTCTATAATCCTCCCAAATTTGTGAAATAAGGATGTAGGATATTGTTTTAAGAGCTTGGGGTAAAGTGAAAAACAACCAATTTGAAGGAGGAGCTGAAACAGAGAAAAGAATAAAAATGGAGGCTATTATGATTATTATTAATAGTAGTAGTATTACATTCATCCATTTTGCCACCATGCTTTCATATGGACTTGTATGTACAGAGGGATTCTGCTTTGTTGCCTGAAATATTGAAAAGAAGTTTCTGTCTTTTCCTATGAAGCTCCTAACCTGCATCTGACACCTGATCTGTGTTCATTAAAAGGTGGGTCAGGAGTTCACGTCTCCAGACCTAAATGTTCAGGTCTAAATAAAGACGAGGATTCAGCTTGCTGCTGCTGCTGGCTGAAGGAGTCTCTGCAGCAGGACGGAGACTATGACAGACCCTGCGCTGCACCCACACGCTGTTTCTACAACGTCTCTTCTCTATCAGCTGTCCCGCTGGTTTAACACCCCAACGACAGGTTGCACTTGAAGTTGTGTTGGAATTAATGTGAAAGCAGCTCCACTCTTGTAGTAATTAAAGGACAAGAGTCATAATGCTGTTATTTGTGGTTGTTGTAATGTCCCTGCTCTAGTCTGAATGTGTTTTGGGGAAACCGGAGACCCCAGCAGCTAAAATAGAGGTATTTATACCCCTGAGAACTGGTGTGGACCAAAGAGAGTGTGGCCAAGAGACCCTCCAGTGTGTTAAAATGTGTGTCTCTGTGGGCATAGACAAGCGGCTAGAAACCAAACCAGTATGACTGGACACTCTGGTCATCCTGGTAAGAATATTTACTGCCCTGTCCTCTTTTCTCCTCTCCTCTTCCTCTGAAATTGTCCTTAAAGAGGAGTAAGACTCGGACTTGAAACAGCTCTAATCCATATATGGGTCGAGGCAGAGCAGAGGAGCAGTAAAGTAAACTGGGGTCTGTGAGTAATTGAGTGGGGGATTGGATGAACTGTGTTTGGCCCCAGTTGTACTGCTGTAAACTGTCTGTATACATGCTCCTGTCCAAACAGGCAGTGATAGAGAGCATTACAGGAGGCTGCTTGGGGAAGTTTTGAAGCGTTCTTAATCAAACAGGAACCTCCAGGGCTGAGAGATGACGCCAGTGTGGAGGTGTCAAAAACTGCAGTTCCTCGAGTGGCCGCTTAAGGCTGGCTCCAAAAGTGAGTTAATCCCCATTTGGCCCCCATTAAATGTTAAACCTCGCAGTAGAAATCAACATGTTTACAGTTTTAATTTTTTTTCTATTCCTGGAAAAATTCTCCCTGTGGCTCTGCACCCAAATACATCCCTGACATGCTTGTGATGTATGAATCATCCAAGATCTCCAGGACATATGTAGCCAGCCAATGCCTGGAGCCAGGCATTTAGTTTTTGTGGAGCTTAGACCTGGAATGATCTCCAGATGATGTGAGAATAGCCTTAAATCTGACAAACTTTAAGACTAAGCTTAAAATGACTGATCGCTCTGTATTCTCTAATGGCGGCAATATTTCTTTGATCTACATACGTATATATTTTAGTCAGATTTTAGTTAGATAGCTAGCGTTTAAGTTCTGTTTATGACATACTCATCCTCGAAATTGTGAGTGCAAAGAAAAATGTGAGAAACAGTTGCAATGGTGAGTATTTTTTTTAGTAAGCTAGCTTGCTATGACGTTCTGGCTATGATATACTCCACCCTGAAATCTCTGGTGAGTATGTTTTACAGCGCATCCCTTCCTGCTATACTCACTATTGGCTGTGTCCTAGTTGGTGCTCACAAGACTGCTCCAGTAATTTACACTGTTCGCGTCTTTTACCACCGCCGTTTGCAAGACCATAACAAATACCCTGTCAAAAAGGTTACACATTTGATTTTATCTTTATGCCAAGTTGAGAAAAGGACTGCCTTAAAACAGTGTAGATCTGGTTAAATTACCTCCTTACACCAAACAACCAAAGCCACAGGAGTGTTTCCCAACACTTTTCATGGTTTTATTCCAACTTTGGAAATTTGTATGAGACTTTAAAATTTTGAGATGTTGTTTGGTGTACGACCAGCAGTTGGCTGTTTTTCTAATCAACATTTTCCAAGGGGAGTGGTAGTTGGACTGCGTTTGTGAAAGCCACAACTTAGATGACAGTGTCTGATTAAGTCTTAGACCACTCATGGTTGTAGTTCTGGATGCTTTAGCCTTGACTGAGGGAGTGATCCTGCAGAATGTGTCTGTCTTTAGGGGAGGGGTTGTGGCTGTTGGAGGTATTAGAAAGAGGTGTGAGTCAGTGGACAACTGAACACATAAACACTCACTCCTTCCCGCAGAAGGTTTCCTGGGAATCAAAAGTCCTCTAGCTCTGACTATACTCTCAGCTTTCTCCGCCCTGCAGCAGAACTGTGTTTAGTACAATGCTACGTATAGATACTCAAAAGCTTCTTGCTGAGTCATATGATAGCTTTATTATAGCAAAGAAGCAAAAATAAATATACTGTAGTGCTTTGCCTTTAAAGTGTGCAGCTGGTCCAGAAACTAGAGCACTGTGCTTTTTTTCTACTGACTGTTTAACTACTAATGAATGCAGACGCTATTGTACTAAGCAGTGAGCTTACAGGACATCCAAATCCTTACAGTGGGGGGTTGATTTTTTGCTTTCACAAAGCCAAGAAAATGAGTGGAGGGATGTCAGATTCCATCTGAGACAGAATGTATTTCAGGAGACAGTATATTTTGAAAATTAACAACACATCTAAATAATATTGTAATTAACAAAAAATTAAACATAACTGACCTTTTGCTAAGCCCCTCTCTTAAACGGCCACTGTCCAATCCTAGGTTTGCGCCTTAACTACTGCTAAGCTATGATTGGACAGTGGCTGTTTCAGGGAGCGGCTTAGAGAAGGGTCAATTTTACTGTCCCCTGAAAATAAGTTGTGCATCAGATGGAATCTGCTCACTGGCTGGGCTGTATGACACACCTGATAAAAAACATTAATGTAACACCATCAAACTCGTTTCCCCAATGTGTGGTGTGCCTGTTACAGAGCAGTGAGGGGAAAAGATCATACCTATGAATCAATCAAATAACACAAAGTCACACCCAAATATAATAATATTAACAATAATAATATAAAACAGCTCTCAAATACAGTAGAATTCAGAGCTGGCTCTTTGTACTGACTCGTGCACAAACAGCACATCACTAAAAAGCGGCACTGAAAGGTTTTTATGATTGAAAAAGATGTTTTCACATCTCTCCTGACCTGCTATCAGCATGAGTTTGTGCTAGTTTGGTTGAACTGGAAGCCAGTAAATTCAATAACTGCTGCCTGTGTAGTGATTAACTGGAATGTAGCTTTACACTGCATTCCAAATTATTATGCAAATTGGATTTTAGTCACATAAACATTAATTTTTTTGTTTTTCTATTAAACTCATAGATGGTATTGTCTCAGGGCTCTCTGGATCACTGAAATCAATCTCAGACACCTGTGATAATTATTTTGCCAGGTGAGCCCAATTAAAGGAAAACTACTTAAGAAGAATGTTCCACATTATTAAGCAGGCCACAGGTTTCAGCAATATAGGAAAGAAAAAGGATCTCTCAGCTGCCATTAAGCCTCACATAGTGTAATGCCTTGGACAAGGTATGACAACATTAGATATTTCACAAAAACTTAAATGTGATCATTGCACTGTGAAGAAATTTGTGGCTGATTCAGAGCACAGACAGGTTCATGCAGATAAAGGCATAATGAGGAAGGTTTCTGCCAGACAAATTCATCAGATTAAAACAGCAGCTGCTAAAATGCCATTACAAAGCAGCAAGCAGGTATTTGAAGCTGCTGGAGCCTCTGGAGTCCCACCAACCTCAAGGTGTAGGATCCTCCAGAGGCTTGCAGTCGTGTATAAACCTATTCAGCCGCCCTGTCAAATGCTCACAAGCAGAAATGGTTGAAGTGGGCTCAGAAATACATGAAGACTCATTTTCAAACAGTCTTGTTTACTGATGAGTGCTGTGCAACCCTGGATGTTCCAGATGGATGGAGTAGTGGATGGTTGGTGGATGGCCACCATGTCCGAACAAGGCTGTGATGTCAGCAAGGAGATGGCGGGGTCATGTCTTGGGCTGGAATCATGGGGAGAGAGCTGGTAGGCCCTTTAGGATCCCTGAAGGTGTGAAAATGACCTCTGCGAAGAATATAGTTTCCCACTGACCACTTTCTTCCATGGTACAGAAAGAAGAGCAGTGCCTTCTGTAGCAAAATCATCATGAATGATGATGCACTGTCTCATGCTGCAAAGAATACCTCTGTGTCATTGGCTGCTATGGGCATAAAAGGAGATAAACTCATGGTGTGGCCCCCATCCTCCCCTGACCTCAATTGAGAACCATTGGAGCATCCTCAAGCTAAAGATCTATTGATCTATTCTCTTGATTGAAATAGCATTTGATTTCAGTAAATTGGACCTCCTAATGCTGCAAATTCACCAAATGACTATTTACAGTTCTTTACAACCTATAAAATGTTTTGAAACTCTGGTTTGCATAATAATGTGGAACTGTGTTTTGAGTTTTATTTTTGAAAAAAAGACAGTTTTCAATCAGAGGTTTAACGAAATCTGAAACATGCTCTAACAGTTAATGACATGAAAATTATACTGACTATCATTTGCATCAACTGTTTAGGAAAACCTGAGAAAAATATAATTTGCTTAATAATTTGGAACCTGGTGTAGTATAGTGGCAGCTTTTTCCGAACAGGTCCACATGTCTTTATTAAAACTAGAGCAAAGAACCACACTTAAACTTCTCTTAGCAGAGAAGATGTTTTTGCACTTCTGCCAACCGGCTTCAGCGTGCGTTTTATCCACCAGCAAGCTCCACTGTTTATAAACTTCAGCAGCGCCAGACTGTCAAGGACAGGTTACTAACGGAGCGACTACCTACTACCTTATTTTGTCTTGTCGCTCTGATTGCCTTGTAATGACTTTGGCAGACAGAATATTTGTCCAGTCACCTTCTGAGAAGTTTTTGAAAAGTCCTGCCCCAAACACTTTGTATGAGAGGTTTCCCAGATGAATGTGAAATATATACTGTGTGATGTGATATATGAAACAGTCTGGCATGCCAGGTAATCATATCTTTGCTACATGCTTGAATATTAAACACACTAACTAGATTTCAATTAAATTATCTGCAGACATTCAAGGTGCCTAGAATATAAATCCTTGTTCCTTTGTATTGCGTGGGCCATTCATGTTTCCCTGATGGATTAAAAGATGTTGATGAGCCTGTCAATGCCCCATTATTAGGAAATATTAGCCAGAATTTAACTGAAAAAATGTTTGAAATGTTTCAGAATCATGTTGGAAGGGATATCCTACTGGATAATCTTTATTTTGGAAAAACTGAGTAAAAGAATGAATAAGAAAAAATTCTGCTCTCTCTCTGTTCCTATTGCCATGATATCTTAAATTAACAATAAAAAAAAGACCGCTACCAATACTGTTACTGCTACTAAGGCTAATTTGCACAAAAAGTATTTTATGTATCATATCATTCTATCCTGTCCAATTTATTGTATTAGCATTTTTACTGTTTTTAGTAATTTATTGTTTTTATGTCATTTTTTGTTGTTAAGCCACACCTAAAGAAAAGTAGAACAAATGAGAACTAAAAGTCCTTTTCAATGATGAGATACCGACTCTGTTCTTGACTCTGACTGCTGTTCTTCATATTAAAAAGGTTTATGTTGACCAGCCCGTGTAATTTTTACACTACAGCGCCCTCTAGTGTTTGACGTGGCGCTCTTTCAGTAAAGGACAAACTGTGGTGGATAAAACCAGAGTGAGTTGTTTAGGATTGTCTGTTTTTTCAGTGTTTCTGAGGCATTTTTAAAAACCCTTTATCTATAATACAGCATGCCCTTTAACACAGATGCACACTGTGGCTGCTTCTCTTCAGCGAGTGCAACACAAAGAAAAAATCAAATGTTGTAATGTAAATATTTGACACTTTACAAAGGAAACAAGGAGATTTCAAAATGTTTGAGCAAAGAAATGAGTACAACAGATATGTAAAAAACACTTTAATTCATTATAAAAGTGCTCAACAGCAGGGCCAGCCTTCAACAAAATGCTCAAAATAAACATTTATATAGCTTGTTGTCTTAAATACATAACCTGAGTATAAAAAATTCATGCACAAGTTATAAAATATTATTTACTATGTACAACGAAATATATAAAAATACTCACACTTGAGAAATTTTAAAAGTGCAAAACTGAAATTTCTAAAGATAGAAACACACATTAGCTTCTCTAAAAGTAAAATGCTTGCAAGACTTCAATTCTGCTGCCAAAAATTCCTTCATGAAATAAAAAACTGCATGAACACTCTGCCTGGCTTTACTTTTGGGGAAACATGACCCCATTTGTGAATTTATAGAGCCCTGTTTTTGCTTCAATCCACTTGTTGTAGTTGGTGACCTGTGTGTAAACACCTGGTTTGTTCTTCCTGGCACAGCCATCGCCCCAGCTCACCACCCCAAACAGAAACATCCGGTCCGACACCTGGCACACCAGCGGACCACCAGAGTCACCCTAGGAGGGGAACAATGCAACAGTAATTTAGAACTCACAGATTATAAAAAGAGAATGACAATGCATGTCTAAAATTACATCTTCCTCTTCTTTATGCACTTCTTTTTTTTTTTTTACATTAATAGAAACATTTGAGAAATCGCTGGTGCAAGCAAGATTTAAGTTTTTTTCTGTTTTTGTGTGCACCCTGGCCTCTTTAAACTTCCTCTTTTCAAGTGCAAACACACACATAAACACAACTCTTAGTCAAGGTCACTTTGTCAAGAAACATATTTTTCTTCATTATCAAATATTAATTTGCATTTATTTCCTTTATTTTTATTGTGGCTGTCCTGGGATCCCCCTGCTCATCCATGAGCCTGAATGGAAAGCAACAAGCAGAACCAGCACACCCCTCATGAACCTCAATATTGGATGCACACCTGTAGTAACTATGCCTTAAGGCCTGTTGGAACACATTTGCCTACCTTTGCCTAATTGTAAATCCACCTATAATTAGCAGTACTCATTAACGTAGGCAAGTTAATCTCACTGTGCTTGTACTTTTTGCAAATGCATGTTGCAATAAAGAACCTTGAACTTTCTAGTTGCGGTTTATGCCCTTATAACTCTATCAGTGCTTTTTCTCATATGGTTTTGGTGTGCTCAGGGGTTGCAGATTTTTGGAGGGGAGTCTGCGCTGTATTTTCACGTGTATTGGCCAAAGTCATTAAGTTCTCACCAAATTTTCTTCTGCTTAACAACAGCTCAAATTTGGGGCATTCAATCAAACAGAAACGTGTCCTTTTAACTGGCCTCACAACTGCCACATTGTAAAATCGAATGACTTGAGCTGACTTAAAAAATGTGGAAACTTGTTGCCTCAAAAATAACAAGTACACAAACTTGACATTTTTGAGTTTGAATAACTTGTTTATTTGAAATGTGCTACAATTACACGAACTTGATATTACTGAGTGTTAAATAATGATGCTGAGTTTATTATAAGTATGCAACACTAGTTTAAACTAAATTATTTTAAGTGTTCTGGTGTCACATTCAGATGCTATTTTAAGTCATGTAACCCTCTTTCACTTACTTTAACTTTAACATTTATGCCACTTAAGGTGGGCAAACTTAAGTGACTACAAGTGACAGCTGAAAGGTGCACACTGAACCAGGAAGTCCACATCCACCTTTTTTTCAAAATTTTCCTGTTTTTCCATTTTTTGTTTCATTTTCTGTCAAAAATGTAAAAACAGAGTAACAAGAGTTTCTCTGAATTTCTGAGGCTGATTCCACACAGGAAATGGAAATACCAGAAAATACACTGACCATATAAGCCCTCTCTCCTGTATATTGTATGCTAATGTGACACAACATTATGGTTGTCCTTATTCTGAATTTAATGGAAATCATACAAATTAAGTGAAAAAAAAAAACCTTTAACTTAATCTGAAAGCCTCTGAACTCTGTGTATACCAGGCAGAGGTGTAGCTAGCCTCCAGAGAGAATATAAAGAATACATACACGTTTGATACAAATTTCAGTTTGTTTAGTTGCTGTTGTTTTAATAATGACACTAATTATTAAGAAAAAAAGGCTTCTTAAGGGTCCCTTTCTACTGTTGGCCCAGGTAATCAGGACCCTCTTCCCCCCTGTGCTACATCCATGATCCCAGGTATAAAAAAAAAAAAAAAAAAAAAAAGCTGTATTTAAATCTTTTGCATGTTTGTTTAGGTTTAAATCTTTGTTTCACACACTGAGAAAACTGCTCACCTCGCAGGCATCAGTGCTCCAGTCTGGGCTCCCAGCACATAGCATGTTCGTAGTGATGAGGTCTCCGTAGTACGATTCACTTTTACATACAGCCCGAGAGATCAGTTTCACTTCAGCTTGTTTCAGGTACTGGGACTTATGCCATGCGACTGTGAGTGAAATATATAGATGTAAAAATCCCAAACCTAAAAAAGGGTTCTTAAAATCTGAATTTAAAAGTATGAGCAGCACTTACAGAATTTCTCCCTCCCAAATCCGGCAATGCTGCACTGAATTCCTGCCGGAAGCTGGGTGTGTAGCGGAGGAAGACACACGGCCCTGGCGGACGCTGACCTCACCGCACAGCCCCCACTTTTGCTTTTGATCTTCAACAGCGCTGAAAGACAAACATATATGAGTCACATTAAGTTTCTTTACTTTCACTGGTAGGATTTGTTTCCACCAAAGGTTCCCAGGACTTTAAACCTCTGGTTCAACTTTTTGTACTCATTCTGTTATCTGAGTGTTGTCTGCTTTATCATCAAGGAATAAAGACTACTGAAGATAAGACATGTACGTCTGCTGTCTTGTGAAAGAGTCTTATTAGTGCTGCTACTAGACCAATTAGAGATGTTGAACTCTGCAAGTTCAAATCCCAAAGTCCCTTTATTTTTAGACTACTAACCCTGGATCAGTGAGCTTTTGTGTATCAGAATGATGCTCTAATGCTTACTTAGATCCTGGTCTTTCCCCTGGAAACTAAATCAACACCTCTAAAATCCCATGGCAAGGTCTGTGTTTGGAGAGCAGGCTAAATAACAGTGCAGTTGTGCTTACCAATGTCATTGTCATAGTTTGACTCATTGTATTTTTGGTGGATGATGAGTTTTTCCACGGTGAAGCTCTGCTCTGAGTCAGCATCAGTTTCATTGATGGCAGACTTCCCCAGGAACACAGACAGGCGCTTGATGTTGGTCTGATCACTGAACAACAAAAAACAAACAAAGCATAAATGGTTAATAGCCCACACAAGTCTGTAAACATATTACATCATATCACACACGAGTCATTATGCTGTTCTAGGCTGCTGAGGAAATGATAGTGTTTTCTCACCCATCAGAGAAACAGTGTGCCGCTGAAACGACCCAGCATGGTGCGATGAGAGAGCCACCACACAGGAAACCAGTCCGCTGCTGAAAGAGAGCAGCCACCCATGGGTGAGACTCTATAGGTGTAAAAGAACCACCTACGATTTTATTTAGCCTCCGCTCAGACCTCTCACCACAGGTCAGCTCTGCACAGACACACAAGACGAGTCAGTTAGTGATGAAGAACAGAACAAAAACAATGTGATGCAGAGGAAAAGTGTGTTAAACTGCAAATCTACCTGTATCAACAGCCTTTGGAGGTCTCCGTGTCTCTGCAGAACCTGTGAAGGAGAAGATAGAGTTCATTAGTAAAATCTAAACAAAACATGAAAGTTTAAGGTGTTAATGAAATACCACATCTTCAACTTACATTTAGGAATACTGCAGAATTCTCTCACATACTTCCCGTTTCTCCGGACATGACACCATGGCATCAAACTCCGGTCAGGATTCCTAAAATTTGAGTTATACAATTTTAAATACATCAGCTGAAGCTAAGAGACGTTAACTTTAGATATGATTTATATGATATAAATTGAGTATGATATAACACAAATGAACACAACACCCTACCAAATCATACCATAGTTTAATTTGCTGCAATATGACAAAGATAGGATGAAGTGTAATACAACACACTACAAAATATGATTCTTCAAGAGCTACAATCATTCAAGTATATGAATATTGTCTTGAACTCTAAAGGTGCACACTGTAATTGCTGAGTGAAAGAATACCTGCAGTAGTTATGGTTTTCAACTCCTTTAGAAGCTCCCCATGGGTTTTTAAACCTGCTCCACTTCAGGCAGATGCGCCCGGTCATAGACTCTGCCACAAATCCTCTGTAGCTGCTCCCGTCTCCAGTCCGACACATCTCTAAAAATAACATTACAAAAAAATAAGAATAACTTAATACCTGGCATGTAACAAATTCACTGGAACAAACATAACTGAATATCATCACTTTTACAGTTGCCTCACCATCTCTGGTGCGCCAAGGCTCAGGTAGCCTTCTCTTTTTGGACTTCCTGTATGAAAAAGCCTGAAGAAGAGGACAGACAAACTTAGTTGAGAGCTCCAAAGTCCCCTGGGAAAATTATAACATCAAAATTTACTTCCACATATTTCTGCTTACCACATCAACACTTAATGCTGCAAGTATGGTGATGATGACTAACAGGTTCATCTTCAGTTCCCGTATCACTTCTTCTTACTGTGTCTATTTCTATCCAAAGTTTGTCTGCAAAAAGAACAGAAAATACAGAAATGGAACTTAGCAACACCGTATGTCTGAATTACAAGTCCCTGTATCCTAATATGGACTTCTTTTGTTTGAGCACATGACAGGACAGAGACAAGCGTCTGCTGAACATACACCTGCCTCTCTGTCTGGGTAAGTTTCCCTTGTTCACACTGCAGTACATTTATTCTAGATCAGGCTGTGGAGGATCAAATGTGCAAGATAGAGCATGCTAACTGTGTGCGCTCTGTTCTGTAAATATCATCTCTATCTGTGCAGAGTACATTATCAAGTTTCGGATAGTTGAATGCTGCACAGCATGTACACTCCATAACATCAGAATAGGTTTGCAGAGTGCACACATAGATTATAAGGATACTTCTAGGTCACACTATCAGCTTGATAAGGCAAAATAATATCAAAGTTAAGCAGGGTTGAATTTCAGTCTGTTTCTATGACAATTAAAAGCTCCTCACAGGAAACTGTGCTTTCTCCATTTCATGTTTTTTGTGTGTTATTTCTCAGTATGAATGTTTTATTTAGATCTATTGAATTTTTTATTTTTTTTTTAAGATTTATTTTTGGCCTTTTTGCCTTTATTTGATAGGACAGTGGATAGAGTCGGAAACAGGGAAGAAAGTGGGGAGAGACATGCAGGAAATAGTGCCACGGGCCGGACCCGAACCCGGGTCGCCTGTGTACATGTCGCGCGCCTCAACCACTCGACCACCGGCGTGCCAGATCTATTGAATTTTAATATGCTGATCAATTGAGTAAGCGTTAACTGTACGTCTATCATCCTCCAATACAAACCCTTATTCAATTGAGAAGTAAATTAAACATTTTATTCTGCAGTCAGCAGTAGCTCACTCTGTGACTACTTAGGATGGGAACTGCAGGGTTGACATCACTGAGAAAAGCTTGCATTTCCATCACTACCTGCTTCTCCTAATTGTGGATAATTGTGGACGAGCCCCTGAACTCCACTCAACTCAACTCAAACTTTATTTATAAAGCACGTTTAAAACAACCCGAGTTGACTAAAGTGCTGTACAGATCAAAAGCAGCACAAATGACAAAACAGATACAACACTAAGATACATAAACACAGTGCAAGTATATAAAATAAAATGAGTTAAAAATTAGTTAAGATTTTGCCAGATGTCCACTCAACCTTGATTAAAAGCCAGGGAGAAGAGGTGAGTGAACGCCCCATACCCTGCCTTTTTGTTCACTTTCTTCTGGACAATAATTTAATTTGGCTCATCTTTAATTTCATCTTTCATTCAAGAGCATCTTTTAAGAACAGTCTATAAAATATCCTACTTTCTTCATTTTTCTGATTAAATATGAGGATGACATAAAAATGATCCCTCCCTTCAATACAATAATTAATATCCAATTAGCAATATGAGTCAAAATAATAATAAGTCAAAATAATAATAAAGATATTTTTTTCAAAATTGTTCAGTCTTAGTTTAATGTAATATTGTGTTGGTTGTAATGTAGAATGATAATTTGCCTGTGTTTGATGAGGAACTTAAGGAATAATTGCATAACAAATCACAATTGCAATATTAGGGGGGGAAAATGCAATTAGATTATTTTCTCAAATCGTTCAGCCCTAGGACTGCACTCTCTGTTGTATTCATAGAAACTCAATATTAATCCATCATAATAACAGCACTCAGCAACATTAAGCAAAGTTTCAGTGGCAAGGGAAGAACTTCCTTTTACAGGGCAGAAACCTCAATCAGAACCAGACTCAGTAACCAACAACCACGTTCAGTAACAGAGTGCACGGAGTGAATTTGAGCTGTGGTATACGGAGTAGACCCACTTTTTTTCTGTCCCTATAGAGTGCACTGCAAAAAGTGAAGTCTTAGCAAGTGGATTTGTCTGATTACAAGTCAAACATTTCTCATAAACTCCTAAAACAAGCAAAATTTGACTTGTCGAGTATCTTAAATAGATATTCATACATACTTAGACAGTACATCTCATTTTAGAAGACTTAATAAGTGGCTTATTCCACTGGCTGATATTTTCATGTATTAAAAGAAATCCATGCCTTGTTTTTTGCTCATTATATCTCTAAATAAGATGTTTATTTTGACAAGACAGTTGGAATTGAAATAAATTAAGAGTAACGAGATAGTTTTGTGTTTTTGCAGTGATACATAATCTCAGTACAGTCTTTGCATCATCATGTTGTCTCATCCTTTAGTTTTGGGGCCAGCGGTGATTGTAAAATCTGCTCTTCTTTTGTTTCAACTTTCATAATGATCATAACTTCCTAAAGTAATAGAAGTTCAGTGATAATGTGTAAATACAGAGTGCATTTTTAAGTGAACTAAATAGACAAGACGTCCTGCTTATCTTTGTTAATAACACTTCTGTTTTACACTTAAAATGTGGAGGATAAATTACGATTACACCCATTTCTGCAAGCACCACTGTACTAGTGCCTTTGAGGGGTCACTGACGTATAAAAAATTAACACAGAAACAGAAAAGTGTGCTATATGGATTAATTTAAAACTCAGAGGTTAATTCAGATTTTCATCAACATAATAACTTTATATGGTGATTTTTTTGCACATGAAGCCTTATTTTTTTAAGAAAGTATCATAAATGGTTAATGTTGTACAGTCCCTTTAGGTTTTTAATATTTGGTTCAAAAACCTTTAACAAGACAACAGAAACTACAACAACCTATACTATGTTAAACCTCCAAGTAAGTGAGAGATGTGTTTACCTTTCTGTTCAGACTTGTAATCCTGCTGAATCTCTTTGTTATTTCCTCCTGCTGAGCTGTCTCTGTATCCTCTGGTTTGCACCTGTGCTTTGTCAGAAAGATTCAGGCTCTTAGTAGTTCTGGAGTCAGTGCTGATCCTCCCGCTCTCCCTCCCATTTAAAGCTAGCAGGCTGCAGTGGGAGGAGTTCAGGAGGAGGGATGGAAACATCACAGAATCTCTGTTGCTGATCTGCAAAGTCCTGTCTGAAGAATTCATCACTTCCTCTGACAAAGTCACACACTTAACACCCCCTCCTCCCCCTGAAACCACACTAATGCACTAGAAAAACATATTTATCCATAATTGGTCATGTGTGTAATGACAGCTACTGCAGCTGTTCAAGTACATCCTCCTTAAAAAAAAATCACAGGTTTGAGACCATGGAATAAAACCTACTGACTATGAAGAGTTAATCATTATTAACAGAACCTAGTTAGGATTTGTAAAAACCAGGGGAATCATTTTTTTTGTCTTTGGAGATCTTCCGCATGTTTAACTGTCTGTACATACACTATATGGACAAAGGTATTTGTCCACAACTGTTTATTGTTGAGTTCAGGGATTTCAATCAGAGCTGTTGCCACAGGTGTATAAAAATCAACCACCCAGCCATGAAGTCTCTACCTACAAACATTTTTGTTACAAAACAGATCATTCTGAAGAGCTCAGTGACTTCAAGCATGGCACTGTGATGGATGCCACCTCTCCAATAAAACAGTTTGTGAAATTTCATCCCTGATGGATATTCCATCCCTGTGGAGTGACAAGCTTCTCTGTTTGGCAGTCAGATGGGTGAGTTTGAGTTTGGCAGATGCTAGGAGGACATCACCTGCCTGACTGCATCTTCCAACAGTGAAGTTTGGTGGAGGAGGAATAATGGAACAGGGCTGTTTTCGGGGTTTGGGCTAGGCTCCTAATCTCTAGTGAAGGGAAATATTAATTCTTCAGCATACTAAAACATTTTGGACAATGCTATGCTTTCAACTTTGTGGCAACGGTTGTGGGAAGGCCTTCTATTCCAACATAGCCATACCCCAGTGCACAAAGAAAGGACTATAAAGACATGGTTTGATGAGTTTGGATTGGAGGAACTTGACGAGCCCTGACCTCAACCCATATAGGACAGAGATCATGAGCCAGGCCTAGTCCAACATCAGTGCCTGACCTTATAAATGCTGTTAAGAGTGAATGAGCATAAATTACCCCCAAAACACTCCATAATCATGTGGAAAGCCTTCCAAGAATAATAAAGGCTGTTAAAGCTGCAAAAGAGGGGCCAACTCCATATTAGAGTACATCTATTTGAATACAGTGTAATCACAGTCTCTGCTGGTGTAATGGTCTGGCAGACAAAGACAAAGTGCAGCTATAACAGCTTCAACTCTCCTGGGAAGACTTTCCACAAGGTTTAGGATTTTGTTTATGGGAATTTTTGACCATTCTTCAAGAAGCATATTTGTGAGGTCACACACTGATGTTGGATGAGAAGGCCTGGCTCAGTCTCCACTCTGATTCAACCAAAAGGTGTTCTATTGGGTTGAGGTCAGGACTCTGTGCAGGCCAGTCAAGTTCATCCATACCAAACTCTCCCATCCATGTCTTTATGGACCTTGCTGTGGGCACTGGTGCACAGTCATGTTGGAACAGGAAGGGGCCATCCCCAAACTGTTCCCACAAAGTTGGGAGCATGGGAGTGTCCAAAATGTCTTGGTACGCTGAAGCATTCAGAGTTTTTTTCATTGGAACTAAGGGACCAAGCCCGGTTCCTGAAAAGCAACCCCACACCATAATCCCTCCTCCACCAAACTTTACACTTGGCACAATGCAGTCAGACAAGTACTGTTCTCCTGGCAACTGCCAAACCCAGACTCATCCATCAGATTGCCAGATGGAGAAGAGTGATTTGTCACTCCAGAGAACGCATTTCCACTGCTCTAGAGTCCAGTGGCGGCGTGCTTTACACCACTGCATCTGACGCTTTGCATTGCACTTGGTGATGTATGGCTTGGATGCAGCTGCTCGGCCATGGAAATCCATTCCACGAAGCTCTCTAAGCACTGTTCTTGAGCTAATCTAAAGGCCACATGAAGTTTGGAGGTCTGTAGCGATTGACTCTGCAGAAAGTTGGCCACCTCTGCACACTATCCGCTGACCCTGCTCTGTCATCTTACGTGGCCTACCACTTTGTGGCTGAGTTACTGTTGTTCCCAATCGCTTCCACTTTGTTATAATACCACTGACAGTTGACTGTGGAATATTTAGGAGTGAGGAAATTTCACAACTGGACTTGTTGCAGAGGTGACATCCTATCACAGTACCACGCTGGAATTCACTGAGCTCCTGAGAGCGACCCATTCTTTCACAAATGTTTGTAGAAACAGTCTGCATGCCTAGGTGCTTGATTTTATACACCTTTGGCCATGGAAGTGATTGGAACACCTGATTTCAATTATGTGGATGGGTGAGTGAATACTTTTGGCAATATAGTGTATATAACTGTCAGTTATTATTTTTAGTTTGCGGATAACAGAATGACATTCCCTCATAAGCTATGCTGCATTTAATTCCTTGGTATTTCCTGTTACTTTTTGATCTCTCAAGTAGCTGTTCAAAATAATAACATGTTTCTACAGTAAAATGTAACATGTATTTGCTCAGTCAAGTGCTCCCTATAGACTCTTAACTGGTATTTTAAACAACATTGTCCCATTTTGTATTGATTCATCTTCATCAAAAGATAATCTCTTTACACTTCTCTCATTTTCCATTTAATTCAGACTGTATAACAGAAACAAACAAAAAAGAAACTAATTCAAGCATCTCAGTTACCAGTGATGAAATGTTTGGGTTTGAAAACTTCAGGTGGATTTCATCACTGCAGCATACCTGTGGGGCTTTTTTCTGACACAAATGGAAACTATGAGTCAACATCCTCTGAAATTATGTTCTGAGGCAACCTGCCATGCCAGTAAGTGTTTCCTATATTCATTGCATGGGGTGTATTTCATATTCATTTGGGCATCAATCTATGCACAGTGTTGGGGAGAAGCAGAACCTTTCAGAGAAATATGGATGGGAGATGGGACAAGTTCTCTGTCATTTTCATTACAGGTCAATCAAAGAAACAAAACAAATGACATAGTGGGCATGTACCATCCCAGGCAATAAACTAGCCTTGGTCCAACTCTTGCCCAAGTTGGTTGAGAGAAGACTGAAAACATCTTTCTGCCAAGATAAGCTTTCAGTGTGGTTCTTTTCTCTTCTTTAAATAAAATGTTGTCCAGTACAGCTAAACTACCATTATCGCTGCATCCATGCTAATCTCTTCACCAAAAGGCTGAATGGGGCCTAGCTGCAGACCGAGGATCTCAGACGCACCCTCTGGCAGACCACAACTGTGAGATGCTGCTTCTGTCAGAATGGAATGAGTGAATAAATTTGCTGGTAAAATTCAACTTTATTCTTTAAAAAAAAAAATTCTGAATAGATTTATGAAATAATCACATTGCAAACATGACAGGCTACGCATCATTTCATCAATAAAACAAAAAAAAGGTCCAATGTCTAATCCGGGATAAACTTATGTATAGTCCCATTTCAGAAGCAGTTCAGCAAACAGTGGCTCACTTTAGCGTCATTCATTTTAGTTAAAGCTAACATAGCTTGCAATGTTAACTATGTAGTAAACATTACAGATGTCGGAGTATCTAAGTTAGTTTTAGCTACAGCTAATGAAGCGAAATTGACCCACAGTTTGTATGAGTACTTCTAAAACAGGTTTAGCCTTAGCAAATGTAGTGGTAGAGGCATAAAGTAATTTAGGTAATTTAGGTTTTGCTTGTTTTGCCTCATTTAAATGGTAACTGATTTATTTTGTCTTTACATTTGGATTGTAAGATAGTCTTACATGCATGTAAGTTTAACTTTGAAAAGCGAGAGTCAGGAAACTTCATGTCCAGCAAGAAGTGGCAAAGGAGGTTTTTAGTTTTTGTTGCCACTACATGTAGCATATTCTAATGTAGCTTAGTTTGCTTTAGCTTTAGGTACACTAGTTATCTAGCTATTTAACTTTATTAGCTTTTCATTAAGCTAAGTAGTAACATAACCTATGTATCTTATGTAGCAGACATGGCTTTGTTAGCCTGAGATTTAGCTACGTCAGCTACATAGGTAACGTAGCTTTATTAGCTTTAGCCTTAGCTGCGTTGGAGTGTTTTCATTGAGGATGAGCTTTTTCATAATTGTTTACACAGATTTGTTAAATCTTTAGTAAAAATTCCCCTCAAACTTCCAATGATGCTCTCGAATACACTCCTGATCAAAATCTTAAGACCAGCTGAAGAATTGCAAGAATGTGCATTTTGCACTGCTGGATCTTAAGAAGGTTCTAAGTAGAGCTTCAAAACGCAAAAAGAAGAAATGGGAGTGAGTCAAAAAAAATGTGTCCTCGTTTGGAGAATATAACAGGATATCAAGCTCTAAATTGATGTGGGATTATTAAGACCTTACCTCTGACTCTGAATGTATTCTTAGAGTAGTGAAGAGAAGGAAGTCAAAGCGGCTTCACAATTACTATTTTATTTATCAAATTTAAACTATCTTTGTTGCACATCTGTGTGGCGACCAGCGGGCTACCAGGTAAACGTCCACACCTAGGCACAGACACGCGCCAAATTTTCCCTGCTCTCTAAACATCCGGTAAAATTCGCTGTTATCCTGCCCTTCGTCTCCGTTTAGAGGGCAAGAACAAAGTCGCACATCGCGAAGCTCTATTTTCGTACTTTTACACAAGTTTATCTCAACGTTCCTACCTGGAGGTGCGCCGGATTTTCACCCCATCATGTCCCGTCTGCAGGTGAATCTGAGAAACCCAAGGTAAGGCATTTCCGCATTGTAAATAGGCGGGAAGGCGCGAAATGATAGCTTCCTAGTATGAAAAATATACTCCTTTGCTTGTTTCACGCATTTTCTCAGCTAATACAACTTTGTTGTCGACTCAGAATGAAAAACAAAATGTATTGAATTATGCTGTAGAAATTGTTGGGGGTTTCAAAGTTTAAACTGTGTTTAAATGATGAGAAAATCCGTTTTTGACAAAAAAATGATAAAAAAAAACTTCCGGTGGGAGGAGCAACAGGATATAAAAAGGGCTGCTCCCGCGTCCTTAGTCAGTCTGGATCATGCTGTTCTGCAGGTAAGATGGTGTTATTTTCCCGTCATGGTTTTGTTGTTGCTGTGAATGTGCTACTTGCTAATTTTCTGTTATGGCTGATAATTGAGATGCAACAGTCAGAAGAGGTTTCAGAGCTTTTGTATCCTTTACCTGTCTGTTTAGATTCTTTAAATGGAAATTTCCCCTGTTGTTCTTTAATAACTAACTTAAGCCCCATAGCTTTAGGACTATGTTTGATTTATTTTGAAAGATTCAAAGCTTTTTAAGTTTTAGGAACAACAGTGACATGTGGTGGCATAGTGAACTTACAGAAGCTGTTTTATAACTTTTTGTTGGCCTATAGCACTTTAAAAACATCATTTCTTTGACTCGGCACAAACAAAACAAAGCAAAAAAGACAAACCCCCAACAAAAAAGTACCCATGATAAATTCTGCAAATACTGTTAATCTAAACATCATATAAACCCAAGACCATACCATTTAATACAATTTAATTTTAAAAAAATTGTTAAAAATTGTAGATTTTTTTTAAAGGAAGAAGAAAGAAATGCATTTAAATGTTGTCAAAATGCTTTTTAAATGGGGGTCATTGCCATGCAAGAGGCAAAAGCCTTTTATTTAGCCATTTTATCACCTACAACTTACCTAATTATTGATATCAAATATCATTAATTTATTTTATGGATTTAAACCCTTTGACCGTTATTTGTCATGATGCCGCCATGTTTTTTGATGAAAAAACAAAACAAGAAAAGTAATTTATTAATTATTCAATCAATTAATTATAATTTTTTTTGTGTTGAATAATTACAACCTCAGATATGTCAATTAGTGGCAGCAACATTGATTTAATGCATTTGTTTTCATGTTTAGCATGTTTTTTCTCCTCAAATATGGTCAATATGAAGCCATCAGGTGGATAGTAGTAGAAAAGATCAATTCCAAGGCTAAAGCCCAGATTGATACCCAGCTATAATAAAATGCATGTAATATGCTTTAATGGAAGTGAGATCAAAAATGGCATTTTGAATGGGTTCCAATTGGGTGAATTTTTGGCCTAAACAGTTTGAATTTGACCCTTGCTTGTAAACAGTGTATTTTAGGCTTACTGTAGGAGCTGAACTGGAAATATTAAGATATTTATTCCAAACTTCAAAATGAGTTTTAGTGGTTCAACATCTTCAGAAATGTACGCTGGATTGGGATTTATTATGAAGGAGGTGGTGGTTGGTTCTGAGGTTAGACAAATAGAGAAGCACTTGTTTAGAGTAGCAGTTCTAAACTGGCATAAACTCAGTAAATCACAGCTAATGAGAAAAGGCAAGCCAAGTTTTTAAAAATTTTCAATCAGTTGTGTTTGTTTCCTAAGAACAATAATGCAGTTTTCACCTTAGATGGAGCAAAACGTGAAGGACAGACAGCAAAGCAAACATGTATTAAAAGCAAATCATTGAAAGAGCCTGGGAAAATGTGCATTTATTTTCTTATCTCATCATTACATGTAAATTTAGGTTGTATTTGAGAGATCTCAAAAATTAATGTGACATATTAGGAAAATCAGCTCAATTATCCCAAGATAATGAGATATCTAAGCAGAAAGCCAGAGAAAACAACCAAATTTTAGGCTACTTGTCACAAGAAATGGGGTAAAATAAACTATATGGATGTAGTCCCTTAGGGCTTCCATACATCTCGAGTTCTCACCAGTTTCTTTTTATCAGACACACATTGGCCACCCACTCGAGGTATCCCATTGACTCACTTTTGGGTCCCAAACCACCAGTTGAAAACCACTGGTTTTGAGAGTTGTTCGACTTAATGCGGAAGCTGCAGCTCTCGTTCTGTCACGTCTTTATCCTGAAACTTCAGTTCAGACGTTGTGTTCCGTGGGTTCAAAACATGGAATGCACTAGATTCAAAATGCACTCTTAACCACATAAAACTACATCTTTCCAACATGTTTTTCAGTGCTTAGCACTGTGCCTTATGGATCTGAAATAAATGTCTGTTCAGTGTGAGAAAGCTTTAATATGTCATACCAAAATTTTAAACGTCAACTGGTTAAATTTGTTGTTGCCTCTCTTCTTATCTCAGGGCCTCCAGTCATCAAATCAAAGCATCAGTCTTCAAAGTTATTCTCGACACCAACAACCCTACCATGGACAGAGACTTCATTGCCTGGAAGGTATCTGCTGCTACACCAAGATTCAAAAGTATGTGACAGTTGTCTTCATCAGTGTCCTGATCTTACCTCAGGCAAGTCCCATTTATTTATTGGCTATGAAACACGCTGGAGTGGTCATAACAACAACAAGATTGACAAAAGTGCTTTAATACATCAATGGACTGTTCTATATAAAAACAAAATCCATGTAAAAGAATTTTGAAAATGAGTGCAATACAGCAATGTTAAAAAACAAATGAAACTTTCTAACAGTGTGTTCAAAAATTGCATTAAAAAGTACATAAAAATAAACAATGCAAAAAAAACAATAAAACAAAGAATGCCAAAACAAACTATAAAACATTGCTAAAACAAATACACACTGCTTAAACAAAAAAAAGATTTGCAATGGAAAAAATACTAATAAACAGTATACCCTTAAGTTTTACACAAAGACAGGATAAAAGTTAAAAATGTCATTTTTGCTATGCAAATCCAGAACAACCTTCACCGTCTAAAACTAGAAGTTAACACACTTGCATCTGTAAGACCAAGGCAACAATCCCTGACCCCAGTTGGACCTGTCCACTAGCACTGAACACCCAGATGTCCATTGACCAGGTATTGAAGGTTTGTGATTTTAAATTATAGTGCTGAATTTTGTCCTTTTTTACTCTTTGATGATGGTAAAACAAAATAAGCATTCCTTCTGGAAATGGGACTGTTTTTTATTTCACATCATTTATGATGGAAATTGCCTTTTTTATTTCGCTCCACTAATGCTAATACAAAACAAGCATTCATGCTGGCAATAAGCCTTTTATTTCTCTCTGCTAATGCTAATACAAAAAAACATTCTTGATGGAATTGGCCTTTTTTTATTTTGCCCCGCTAATGCTAATACAAAACAAGCATTCATGATGGAAATGGGCTTTTTTAAAATTTCACTCAGCTAATGGTACACAAAAAAAGTATTTTGATGGAAATTTGCCTTTTTTATTTCACTCTGCTAATGCTAATTTAAGATAAGCATTCATGATGGAAATGGGCCCTTTTTTACTCTGTGTATGGTGATAACAAAACAAGTATATATGATGGAAATGGGCCTTTTTGTTTTACTCTGCTATTTGTAATAAAAAATGGGGCAGATTGTTGAAAACTGTTTTCTTAGCAGCTGCACCAAGCAAAACCTCAGACTGGCTGACAAGATCACAACAGACCCTTCCCATGTCCTCAATCAGAAGCACCAGTGCTTGCCCTCAGAGGGATGTTTGAGGGTGCCAATCTGTGAGAGGAATAAATACAAGCTCTCTTATTCCGCACTTCATGTCATTATTTAACAAACAGTAGACTGGAGGTGGGGAAGCTCCACACACACACACACACACACACCCTTGACACTGTCTGAGGACATGCTTATGTATTTAGGCATAAGACTCACTATGAATGCACAATTTGCATATGGACTGTTGTTAAACTGTTGTACGATACTGTTGATGGATAAGCTGGTGATGCATGACGAGCTGTGAGGAGACAGCAGTGACCCTGCCCACACCTGGACCTGACCATCAACAATGAACACTAAGATATCCAATGACCTGGTATTGGAGGTTGGTGATTTTTGACCCTAGTGTTGAATTTATCACAGTTTTTTCTATTTGCAGATGGGCCTTTTTATATCACACTGCTGATGGTAAAAAAAACAAGGGTCCAAGATAGAAATAAGCCTTTTTTATTTGACTCTGCTAATGCTAATACAAAACTAGCATTCATGATGGAAATGGGCCTTTTTATATCACTTTGCTAAAGGTAAAACAAAACAGCATTCATGCTGGCAATAAGCCTTTTATTTCCCTCCGCTAATGCTAATACAAAAAAATCATTCATGATGGAAATGGCCTTTTTTTATTTCACTCCACTAATGCTAATACAAAAAGAAGAGTTCATGATGGAAATGGGCTTTTTATTTTACTCTGCTGATGGTAATGTTTTTATGGTGTTTTGTTGTGAATTAAAATTCACAACCTGAGCAATTGTTACTTTGACCCACAATTGGTGGGCCTCCACTGGTCGGCTTGTGCTAGTGTCCAAGTGGATGGTTCATCTGACCTGTGGGTCCACTACCACCCTTCTGAGGGTTGCTTGGCCTGTTGGTCCACTACCTCCCTTCAGAGGTTTCCTTGACTTGTTGGTCCACTTCTACCCTAAAGAGGGTTCCTTGACCTGTTGGTCCACTTTAAACCTACAGAGAGTTCCTTGACCTGCGAGTCGACCTCCATCCTACAGAGGGTTCTTTTGTCAGGAGGTTTCACCTCGACTCTTCAGCAGGTTCCCCCGACTTCTTTCATACAGCAGGTAGGTCACCATCACCAGGTGAGTCAAGTTTATTAAGTTCCTAAATGCTGCATGGTTGGTCACTTACAACAACCAAAATAATTACCAATAAAACCAAAAAACAAAAGTGTAAAATGGAAAATACCTAAAAACAAAATTAAACTGGGTTCAAAGGGCTGTTAAGTATGAGTGAGAAAGCAATGCTTGTTCAATATAATGCAAAATAAATGTCACAAAACCACTGAATTCAAATGGAAAAAAAAGATCCGTTCTAAATGAAAAAAACAAAGAATAAAACTTTTCAAAGTTCAAACAGTGTATTCAATATGAGTGAAAAATCTGTGTCTTTTATATTACCAAAAAATCAATACAATCACTGAATTCAAATAAAATAATAAACTAAATTCAGTGTGTTTAATAAAAGAAAAACAATTCAGACTTTCTTAATATCAAGAAATGCAGCTGATCAAAAATATGTCCAGTACAAAACGAACATAAAGATGGGTTCAACACATTTATAGAAAGAATCAAAGGTATAACAATGTTCTTCCAAGGGAAACAAACCACTAAACAAAAAATTCAAAGTGATCCTACATCAATCATGTGGGGAAAATACTTTACAGGGAACAATGGAACAACAGCAAAAAAAACAAAAAAAACAAAAAACCCACACACACACACAAAACAATTTTCTCAGAATGTTTTCAAGGAAACTTGTATCAACAATGGTCCAATGGCAAAAAAAAACAATATTCTCAAAGTGTTTTCAAGGAATCTTGGACCGACAATGGACCACAGCAAAAAAAACAATATTTTCAAAGTGTTTTCAAGTAAACTTGGACCGACAATGGACCACAGCAAAAAACAATATTCTCAAAGTGTTCTCAAGGAAACCTGGACCGACAATTGTCTAACGGCAAACAATATTCTCAAAGTGTTTTCTAGGAAACTTGGACCAACAATGGTCCAACGGCAAACAAACAATATTCTCAAAGTGTTTTCAAGGAATCTTGGACCAACAATGGTCCAATGGCAAAAAAAAAAAACAATATTCTCAAAGTGTTCTCAAGGAATCTTGGACCGACAATGGACCACAGCAAAAAAAACAATATTTTCAAAGTGTTTTCAAGTAAACTTGGACCGACAATGGACCACAGCAAAAAATAATATTCTCAAAGTGTTCTCAAGGAAACCTGGACCGACAATTGTCTAACGGCAAACAATATTCTCAAAGTGTTTTCAAGGAAACTTGGACCAACAATGGTCCAACGGCAAACAAACAATATACTCAAAGTGTTTTCAAGGAAACTTCGACCAACAATGGACCACAGCAAAAAAAACAATATTCTCAAATTGTTTTCAAGGAACTTGGACCAACAATGGTCCAACGGCAAACAAACAATATTCTCAAAGTGTTTTCAAGGAAACTTGGACCAACAATGGACCGATGGGGGAAAAAAAAACAAAAACAAATCCTAAAGAGCTTTCTAGGAAACCTGGACCAACAATGGACCAACAGCATATAAAAAAACAATGTTCCAAAATGCTTTCAAGGAAACTTGGACCAACAATGGACCAAAAATTCAAATTGCTCTCAGGAAAATGTCACATCATCACTTGTGCTCACGATGTACTTTTTAGGAAACAATGGAAAAATGGCATAAAATTCACAAAGTACTCTTGGATCAACAACATGATAAAGTTTTTTTCTTGTTTTCTTAAGAAAACTAGAAAACAGCAATGAAAAAGTTCACAAAGTGCTCTTGAAGGAATGACAGCCTAACATTGAGGGAGAATTGTGACAGCCAGCGGGGCATCAGACCTGGTTTCTATCGTTCCTGCAGTCACCCAGCAATATGAAGATAACCAAATGATGATAACCTGAATGACGATGAAGATTTTAATAATATGACCCAGAAGCCATGGCGTATACTGATAACTTGTCTTGTTTATGTGTGTACTGTACTGGTCATGTTTGCAGTCCTTTGTGTATTTGTATACTTCTGCTGTTCTTTAGAAGTTGCCAAAATGCTCACTACTGCAGCATTGGACATTTTCAGGGATGCACTGCTGCTGTTGTACACCATGGCCTCTACAAGGAGATGGTCTTTGGTTCCTCCATCCACATGAGAAGTTGAGCCAGGCATCTTCGTGCCAGGGACCACAGCTGAAGGTAAGAGGAAGTTGGGACTATCCACCCTCATGCCATATTTCACCCAAATAATTTCTAACTTAAGCCCAACTTTGGATGGGTTGTGACCATGCTGTACAGATGCTGTAATGATGCACTTTTGAAACATTTTTGTTTGCCCAATTTCTTCGTTTTGTCCAATTGGAGGACAAAACCGCAGCAGTTCTCAAAGATTAGGAAAATGGACAACATTTTTTAGATACTTTTGATACTCTTGGCTATTTTACAACTATCATGTAAAATGATATATGACAGTCTTCCAGGGAGAAAGATTGCACCTACAAGTCAGCCTTTTGTGACTCTGGACTTGTCTCTGGCCATAGGCTGCAGGAGGGTGTGAACCCTTGCCTACAACTGAACCTATTTTCTTCTCCTTTCACCCAGTGTTCATCCAGAAGACCCCGATGCCCTCCATCTCCAAATGGAAGATGAGCCAACATTCAGACTGGGTCATCAAATAACTATTGGATACCCGAAGCAATTGGAGGCCAGAGCTGCCCTAATGTGCTCTCGACAGCAACAAGTGCTCACAGGTGAGCATCATGTTCTTATTTTTTAAGTCTTATTGTTAGGCCTCCTCCTATACATCATATTCTTAATGTTGTGACGTTTCACTCTTCGTGGGAAACTTGAAATGTTATCAGGTCATATTGCCATAGTTTAAGATCATAACCAAATCTTGAGAATCTGACCATTATTTTCAATGAGTTTACCTTCAAAACCAAGTAGTTAAAATGTTAACAATTTAACCTTCCTTATCAATGGTTTTAATCATTTTGGAGGTATTGATTTCAATAAATATCATTTAGGAAACTGTGAATATTAAATGTTACTCTTTAAGGGATCAATAAATCTACAATGTGCATTCTTTAACAGGTCCTGATGGTATCAACCCAGACTCTTGATGGACTGTACAAAATGCAAGGTGCTTCTGGTCATCTTTAACCTGAGCTTGAGTCTAGAGGAAGATTTCCTGTGTGGTTCCAGCCCCAAAGACTGCACCTCAGGGAGCTACTTCAGTCCTGTGGCCCCCACCTTTAATGTGCTGAAGTCCATGGAGAAGACCAGACATTTTGGTGGATAACGCCAACATCTACCTGCTGTACAGCTCCGTGGTTCACCTGGAGAACCCTAGGAACTCTGTGTGGGTCATGTTCTTTGACTCTTCCAGTGGAGTACAGGCAGATTATCATCGGCTTTGTAATCTGTCAGCTGGCACCCAGTCTGCACCAATGAACATCCAGAAACTGGACATTAAGAGGGTAGAGACACATAAAAATACCCAAACAGTCAAACAATACAAGCGTCCTGTACAAGAAAGGGGCAAAGTTGTCTGCACCTGCTGAGGAGACTGAGGTCCTTTGGAGCGTGCAGGACTCTGTCACGGACATTTTATGATAGTATGATGGCGTCTGCTCTCTTTTATACAGTGGCTAGCTGTGGAGGAGGGAGCACAGAGAGAGACAGAAAAGGCTGAAAAAGCTGGTCAGGAGGCACAGGCCTGTCCTGGACTGATCCTTAATTTTTCATGTCCCTTTTAAAAACTCAGACACCTCAGTGAACCAGTCAGAAGTCATCTGCACCTTTTGTTATCAAGCATTTACTTTACCTTTAACTCGTTTCTAATTTTAAATTCAAAATAATAGATTTAAATTGTGATTAATGCAATTAGACATGATGCAGTAAATTGCTATTAACTACAGGGATTCTGAGGTAAAACTCAATGAAAAATAATTATGATTTGACAGCCCCTACTTACAAATATATTTAGTCTAATTTATTGAACTGGCATTTATGTTTCCAAAGCTCAAACGCAAATAGCAATCTTAACGAGTTAACATAAAATAAAAATTGTTTAAAGCTACTTTTTAAATGACATGATCAGTAGTTTTACAATAAACAAAGTATCTTTTAATTGCATTTAGTAATTCTTCTTAAGAGTGTTATTGAAACACAGTCAGTCCCCTTCTTTAATGTCCTGGAAAGAACAAGCAACAATATGTTTTCTTTTTTCTATTTGATATATTTCTAAACTGTGCATGGTGCTGTGCAAGTGGTTTTACTTCTTGGCTGATAATCTTGTGTTTCCTTCATGTTTACAATTTGTTGATACTAGTAATTGTCTCACAACCCACATAGTGCACATTTGCCACCCCTGATTAAAAACCACCGTATTAAATGTTTTACTCCGCTTCATATATATACATGGATGTGAATATATTTTTATGTCTGTTTGTAAGAATATGAAAATGAACACTTGTAAATTCCCCCACAGTCCCACAGATGTTACTGCCCAAAAGTGAACCTTTCTTCGCCCCATAGCGACATGTTGAATTATTGGTAATGCTATTATTATCATTTTTAGATGTGTAATAGTACCTGGATATTTAATCATTCTTTCAAATCAATACAATTCACACTGTGTGTTTTTTTTTTATTTCTGGTCTTGATCCTTCCACAAGTGAAAGTGTACATTTGTAAATGTAAATGAGACTATTCTATCACTACTTTTTGTCATCTTGTATTGAAGTATTGTTGGTTCATTTTTCCCTAACTTTATGGGTTTTTGTGTTAATTTCTTAATTAAATACCACAAGTACACACATTCATAGTTTACTTTTTTTTTAACTATATTTTTGCTGATTACTTTCCCTCAGCTTTGAGCAAATGGTCCTGTTTGGAAGGGAAGTGCATCTTTACACCCTGGGCAACGTTATTTTGAATGCATGGTGATTAACTGATTAACTGTGTTTTTTGGTTTGTTTTTTTATGCTGGGTGCTTTTTGTAAATCAGCATCAGGCCAGAATCCGTGCATGCGCAGGTGGGAGTGGATGAAAGGTGCTGAGGTAGAGGGAGTCTTTTTTTATCAGCAGTAAAGAGAGGTAGGCATCATGCTGGCACTGTTTGCTCCAGGTGCAGGATCAGCACACTGGGCTGAGCCAGGTGACTCTGAGGTTTCTAATTTCAGAGTTTTCTCTGGTAGCCGCAGCAGAACTTTAGCTATTGATGACATTTTTATGTTGGGATTCCTTTACTCACAGGACTGCAGAGCGATTTTCTATTTTAAGGGCAGCTGATGGAACCATCGGCGGGATGTCAGGGCAAATATTAAAAATATTAAAATGACTATTTAGTGCAAACTGTCATACACTGAAATGAATACTTAGTTAAGTCGGTCCTTTTTGATCACATTTTGAAACTAATTTTCAAGTCCTACATATTTCCTGCTCTGAGTGATTAAATTCCTGAGCAGTGCATAAAATAGTGCAATAAATAAAGAAATTTTCCAGATGCTGCTAGAATCGAACCTTTTTCTGCGTGATCATAAGGTTGCATCACTGCTGCTCAGTCTTTCCATCTACTATACGCTGTGATTTACATGTATCAGCATTGTTCAGTGCCTTTTAGCGTACTGTTCAAGAATGGCAATCTTTCCCTTCCCCCCCTATTTATATAAATATAAATGTTACATTCTATTGATCTTATTGCTAACCATCATTTGGCTCATACAGCGTCATAATGGTAATTTCTGTTTGAAAAATAGAACACAATAAACCCTGTCTAACAGAGATGAATATTTAACCACCACTATGATACGATTTTAGAGAAAAGCAAGTCATTATTTTCTTCACTCTTTAATAAAAATACGAAAAATAACAGTATAATACAACAATACTTCTCCTTTCATGTTGACGCCACATACAGCCTTTATAAAGGCTGAACTGCTGCCTCCTGTGTGATGCCTATGCGATGAAGAAGGCAGCCTTGCCTGTGAGCCTGCGCTGAGGGAAACAGACCCAGTCCTTACGCTTACGTAACTGAGTACACATCTGCGGATTGTTAGAGGTACAAGTGTTGCAGAAGTCACGTAAGTATGACAGCCAGTTGAGAGGCAGATTTCAGTTGTAACTGATGGCTTGTGAGGATTTTTGACAGCTTGAAGTAAAAAGAGTTTTCTGAACCAAAATTAACCCAGTCCACAATTACAAATTGGTCTACATATTTGCAGATTAGTGGACGTATTTGTGTATCTTTGTACGAATTTACAAATCTTTGTATGCATTTACAGATCTTTGCACACATTTGCGGATCTGAACACATATTTGCAGATATGTGCACGCATTTGCAGATCTGTACACACATTCGTGGATTTGTAAATGTATTTTCAAATCTGCCTACCAATTTGCAGATTTGTGCACAGATCTTTGTACACATTTGTAAATACTTATGCAACAATAATAGCTCCATATGTAACACTGTAAGGTGCACAGAGCAGATGAAATAATCTTCACTTGCCTTGTTTGGCCTCAAACAACACATATGTAAATGCTGGGCAATAAATATCTATCTATAAATAATGTGTTAAGATTGTTCTGCTTAATTATTTCCTCATGGTAGAAGAATCTGCACAGGTTGTCATATTTTCGATCACCACTTTGACTCATCTTACTTTGGTAAAACCACACAGACATCAGCAAAGAGTTAGTAAATTTCCAAATTTAGCTCATCTGGAGGATTGCATCATGCACTGTATCCTGTTTACCACTAATTCAAATTAACTCAACTTTATTCATAATCCTTTTATACAGATGTTCAGCTTATAGTGAGTCATTTAAATATAAATCACTATGAAGTACCAAAAATGGGCATTGGGTAAAATTTACTGAGACTAAGAAATTAAAACTAAAGTGATAAAATTTTAGAAAACTGTTAAAATCTGAAAAATATGGTAATGTGAAAATCAGACCTCAACTTGTCACACTAATTCATTCCACATTCAGACACAGATAGTGAAGGTTGTTCTGTAGAGTGGCAAACCAATCTAATTTATATGCATCCATGCACAGTAATACTCCACTCACACAGAAATTGAAGCAATTTAGACTTCAGTTTCTTACCCAGGAACACAGGTCCTTGCACTGATACTGCTGAACAGGATCTGTGATACACTGCTCCTAAGAGGTCTATGGTAGACCGTATCCTGGCACTTCGGGTCCTCACTGAGCACTTTTGGTAATTCAATAGAGGGTTGCTTGCTCCAGCAATCCTTCAGAAGATGCCACATTTGCTCGTCCAGCTGGTGTCTGCTCTATATTCTGGTACAGGAAGTGTGGTGGCTTCACCTCCGACTTCTTCCGGTTAACTCTGAGCTGAGGCAGTGGCACGTCTTGGCCCCTAGACTCTTCAATACCTGTATGGACTGGTTAATAGGGTGGGTAACAGGGGCAGTGAACTGTGGAGTGTCAAATGGCGACAGACTTTGATGATGATGCTGTGATCCTTGCAAAGAGTGTAGACGACCTTGTGGGGGCTCTTAACTTGCTGAGTGAGGAGGCTGAAGTGTTGAGAATGCATGTCTCCTGGGCCAAAACAAAGATCCAGGCATTTGGGGATGCGTCGGATGCTGCCATCAAATCTGTGTCAGTAAATGATGAGAGTGTGGAGGTTGTAGAGCAGCTCACCTACTTAGGCAGCGTAATCCATCGATCTGCTGACTGTGAGGCTGAGATCAACAGTAGACATGGGAGGTGATGGGTTTGCTGAGCGAGACAGTGTGGCGTTCCTGTTATCTGAGCATGCGTATAAAAAGAGCTGGGATGGGAGAGGTCAGCTGCTTGATACAAGAATGCCAGCAGTGCTTCTCTGGGCATGCTTTCCCGGGCCTGATCCACTTCACCACATACTGGTTACCCAGAACCCAGTGGGCTGGTCCAGATGCTGGGGGCACCCACATGCGTTGTGGAAGGGTCAGCTGGGAGGAGGATGGGGCATGAGCCTGGCGTAGGCCTGGATGATGGCAGTTCAGGGCCAAGGTTGACGTGATGAAATGCTAAACCAACATACGCTCCCATACCTTACCTGACCAAGAAGACCCTGCTGTGTGACTACAGGAGCTGGGTATCAAACCCCTGACCTTTCAGTTGGGAGATGATTAGACTTATTTTGGTCAAATTTAATGCTTGTTTATTTTTACTTTTTAATCCTTACTTTCCATCACTTCACTTGGTTTTCTTTATTTATTGTTGCTTTACTTGAGCATCAATCTGTGATCACAATTAGAATTTAACATAACTGATCATGATCAGAACAGGTCATGTGTTATGTTGCAAAGACTATAAAACTTTTATACACGAACATAAACGAACATCCCTGTGACTGCTGAAGGATTCATGTCCAATAAAATTAACAAGATAAATCTTTATAGCACTGTATTAAAACAAGTAAAGTTACTTTTGTTCACAGAATGGTTGTGTAGACCTTAAAAACAGTTTAACATATTTCTCACATGCCAAACGGGGAAGAAAACTGCATATTTGTGCAGCGTGTACGGATTAGCCTAGTCATTCACTGACGCGATTTCAGAAAAGAGCACATGACACAGTTGTGATTTTTACTGGAATAGTTAATGATCTGTAAAGTTATTGTAATTCTTAGTTAAATTCAAAGTACCCCTGGCAATGCCTGAAGGCAACCTGCACTAAAGGACCGAATCATTTGGATTGAAACCAAACTGTTATCTCTGTAACTACTGGCTGACACACCCTCTTGAATCATCGTCCTGCCGTCACATGCAATCAGCTCCATCTTAAATCAACCTCAGTGCTACAAGCTTAAACCATTAGCAGCACATATTTCTAAAGCTAAAAGATAAAAGGTTAGCATTAACAACTTCTTGTAAATTTGGTTTGAATAAAACTGCCATTTTATGTCACAATAGAAACATTCCTTGCACATCTTAGAACTAGTTACTAACAAAACTTCCTCTAAAACAATGAGAACTTGATTATGTTTGGGGATTTCTCTACTACCAAGTCTGACGCCCGTGTTACTCATGTTTCCTGCTCTTGGAATGTGACAATGGCCAGATATGATACCTCTCTGTGGGGCATTGTGGACCAAAGGCGTGTAAAAGGAAGAGATAAATCTAACATGCATGATGTCAAGTCAGGAAGCAGCTGAAACATGAAGATAACTTGATATATTGACTTTAAAAGTCTGATTTGATAAATGATTATTTTCTACAGGTGTTTTATCTCAAGACTTTTGTATTGCACATAAATGAGCCAACAAAGGGAAACCCCAGATATTTCTGCCTGAGGAGAGCAGAGTTAGATTTAGTCATTTTAGTTCCCACTGTCCAATCATTACATCAGTAAAACTCCTTCCCCTGAAGGCTCAAAATCTTAGAAATCTTTAAGATATCTCTTTTTGTTTGTCTTTAAAGTAACATCACAGCTATGAAAGTAAGCAGGCCTGCCCAAAGACATGGCTGAGTCCCTGACTAGTTCCCTGGCAGAATGTGCATCAATAACATCAGTGTGCATTATGTAAGCAGTGCTGGTGCTAGCTTTTGGCCAAACTGTTGTCTTTTCCACCTGGCTCAAGTTGGATATGTTGGTTCAACTACTACCTCAGTGATAGAACTCAGTCTGCAGGCAGAAGGTTGCACTTCTGCCTTACTCATTGTAACCAGAAGTGTGCCTCTGGGGGCCAGTTTTGGGGCCACTCATATTCCTGCTTTGTATAAATAGCACTGGTCAAAATGATGTTAATGCAAAGTTTCATTTTTTATGCAGATGATGCTGTAATGTACTGTTCACGATCCAGCTAGTTTTGAAATAACTTTTAAAACAAACCTGGGATCATGCTGTTCTCAACGGTTACATCTAAGCCCCTAAAACTACCTATAATCTCCAATTCTCAGGGTACACAGATTGAGTTTGTTATGAGCCGCAGATATTCAGGTATCCTTATCAATCAATCTGAATCTAAAAAGAGTCTGGTAGCTTCCACTTTTATGTATGTACTGGACTACGGTGGTGTTTTATACATGTGCGCAATGCTCATAGCCTACATGCTCTGGACATTGTGTATCATGTAGCTCTGAGGTTCATTATTAACTTAAAAACCCTAGTCTTCTTTGTCTTCACACAGACAAATTCTTATTTACAAGTCTATTTTCTGTCTTCTTCCTTAATATCTCCTGACCTACATTAATCAGAAGAGCTCAGGAATTTATTACCTTCAGTCCCAGGATCTTTTCTGGCCGTCTGTCCCAAAGATCAGAAAAGAGCGTGGGAAAAAAGTATTCAAGTTTGTGGCTCCCTCTGCCTGGAATGACCTGCAAAATGACTTAAATTAATGATCTGCTCCGAGGCAGATAAATCTAGCCTACAGCTACTTTGATTAACTTACAAATGTGGTCGATTTTGGTAAAAATTGGCCGCTGTAATCTGTTTTCCTGTGTTTTTGTGTTTTGTCTGTGGATCTTGTACCATGTCTGCCATGTATGATTAGTCTTTGTCTCAAACTTTTGAACATGTGCTGCTGCCTGTCATGGCCAGGATACATTTTAAGAAAGAATGGTAATGTATCATCCAATATTACTGACAACTGGGAGTAAGAATATGTAAAATATGTTTTTACCAGTACATAAATATCTATTTTGGCTCTATGAAATTGTGAAGTTGGTTAAAACCACATGTATAATTTACTGGGGAGCACTAAATACAGCCATCAATTAAATTAAGATTGATAAAACACAGTGGGAGAGCTGTGTTTGTCTGCTAGAACAGGAGAGCAATGAGTACATTAAAAACAACAGAATAAAAACAGAAATTTGGACCTCATTCGTAATTAATCGTGTCATGAATATTTAGTCTACAGTGCTGGGAAAAAGTATTTGCCCCCTTTCTGATTCCTGATATTTTTTCATATTTATCACACTTAAATGTTTTAGATCATCAAACCAATTTTTTTTTGTAATTCTTTTTTTATTGTTTTAAATGACATTAGCAAAACATACAAAACTGTGTGGTGTAACTTCACCCATACAGTTAACAAGAACATGAAGACCTTACAGATTTGATTTGGTAGGGGAGTCCAAAATAAATAAGAAATAAATAACATAAATAAAACTACATGAAAATAATAGAAAAAGAATGAATAGATTCAAAGAACAAGGAGGAATTTATATAATGTTCATAAGAAGAGTTTACACGAAGTCTGGTCTGGAAGTAGAGACAAATGTAATCCATTTTGCCCAATTTTCAGTGAACTCATGTTTTTGTGTTCTCAAGCTAAAAGTTATTCTTTCCATCACAAAGATGTTATATACCAGGTCAATCCATTCATATACACTGGGTATCTCCCTTTTCAACCATTTTCTGGTTAGGCTCTTTTTACATGCCACCAATAGTATTCTTAACAGGTACTTATCCTTCTTCCTCCATTTAAGTTCCCTTAGGTCTGCCAAATACAACATACTAAAGCCCATAGGAATTTTAGTTATAAAGACAGTCTCTAATATCTTATGAATTTTTAACCAAAATGAGATCACAGCAGGACAACTCCAAAATATGTGGAAATGGTTTGCTTCTTTGTTTCCACAACATCTCCAACAATCTGTTTGATTAGAATAGGTTTTCTGCTGTATAGGGGTACAGAAATACCGCATTACATTTTTCCAAGAAAATTCTCTCCAAGATGGAGAGCTGGTTGTTTTCCAATGTTGTTTAAATATTTCTTCCCATTGTTCTTGTGAGATTACCATGTTGCCCTCTGTTTCCCATCTCGATTTGACAGTAAGTGTATTTTCTTTATTGAGAGACTGAAGACTCAAATATAGTTTTGAGATAATTTTTTTATAGGGGGCATCTTCATATGCTTTTATGAATACTTTAAGCAATTCATTTTCTGCATTAATATTTTGAATATTTTTTTTCCTCATATAATCTCTAATTTGTAAATATCTATAAAAGTCTTGGTTTTGTAGACCAAAGTACTCTTTAAGATCTTGAAAACTCCTAATTGTACCTTGACTTAAAAGAGAGAGATATGTATTGAGTCCTGCAGATGTCCAGTCTTTAAACCTATTGTCTTGTTTGTTTGGTATAAATTCTGGATCGTATGCGAACCATTTCAAGATTTCTGCTGCTTTCTTCAGATTAAACTGCTTTAGTATTTTACTCCAAGTTTGTATCGAACTCATGACTAATGGATTATCAGTATCTATGAGATGATCACACCATGTTGGATCTCCAATCATTGTATTAACTGGAAGTCCTTTTCCCAGTGATTGTTCAATTTCTTTCCATTTTGTCTTGTAGCTAGGTGTGCACCAACCAACTAAGGGTCTAAGCTGGGCTGCTATCAAACCAATTTTAATACCTCACAAAGATAACCTAAGTAAATAGAAAATGCAGTTCTAAATGACGATTTTATTTATTTAGGGAAAAACAATCCAAACCTGTCTGGCCATATGTAAAAAAGTAATTGCCCCCCCTTGTTAAATCATGAGTTAACTGTGATTAACCACAGTTCTTGGAAAGCTGAGTTCAATTTCACTGGACACACCCAGGGCTGATTACCACCAAATTTGTTGAATCAAGAAATCACTGAACTCGAACCTGTCAGACAAAGTGAAGTAGGCTAAAAGATCTAAAAAAAAAAAAAAAAAAACTTGGGTGACTTTTTGGGGTCTTTAAAGATTAAGTCCATGGGGTTAGATCTGATAATAAGTGTCTTTTTGTCCATTTTTAATCAATTTTTGATCATTTACTTTGGCTTTCTTCAGTGGGTAGCGCCATATTTGTCGAGGGCACTGTTTACATGCAATGCATTGTGGGAGGGGCTGTTCTCCAATAGGAAGATATTGCGTCTCTACTGCTTAAAGGAGGTGCACAAATGAACCTAACTGCAAAAAAGTGCATGGCCTTTTTTGGTATATATGTAGATATTTAAAAAAAAAAAAACATCAGTCACAGAATGTTTATTTTTCACTGTTTTGTCCCCAAGAGGTGGGAGGACAAGTCTGTGCAGAGAAAATGCTTAGTCACTATTGTTTACTGTGTGTTATCAATAAGAATCATTGAGTTTCAAATTCTGATTTGTTTCTTTTGTATATCTATAACTTTTTTAAATTCAAGTGACATTACTGTAGTAGATATATTCTTAAAGCCCAGGTTGTCCTGAAAAAAAGAGATGCATAGAGCTTGACTGTGCACCACAGGGTTGATGTTTCATAAGCTTTTTTTTTAAGCCAAAAAAAGTCCAGACGAGACATGATGATGAAAAAATAGCTGTGAGCTCTAAGGGCTAATGTGCAATGTGTTATTCCCCCTAACACGTGTCACGTCCTGCACAGTGGCTTGTAGGAACTGTTTGCACAGGAACAATGACATCAGTGCAAAGAAAATGAGGAAGGAGAAACGAGAAACACAAGCCTACATAATCAAACAATGATTCACGTGTTTTAAGATGAGCAAGAGTCACTGTTCAAGGTTTTTATTGTTGTTCTGATACAAACATGTTAAAGTGAGCTGAGAGGCTCCATTTAAAAGTGTACATAAAAGACATGTTAAATGATTTATGTTGAGAATTGGTTGGTGCTAAACAATTCAGAGAGAATGGGCATATTATTGGAACATTGACAGTATATATAGATTTACTGCATTATGGAAGGAGATTGCACATTTTTTAAATATAAATATATTTCTAGTTCTAATTGTTCTAAAGTGAGGCCTGATGGAAGACGTTATTTTGCCGTCTGCTAGTGTGTTTTTTAAGAGGCTGGTACCTCCAACCTGAGGGCAGCTGTGTGAACGTGCTGCTGTGTGGAATCATTGTGTGGCAGTTGCGTACTTTCCTCTGCATTGTGTGATAACCCAGGGACATACTTTCGCTTTTGGTACCAAGCTAATTAGCCTGATAACAACATTACCATGGACAGCGTAGTGGCAAAAATATATAACATGTTAATCTAAATGATGTGACTGCATGGCAGCACAGCAGTTACAGCTGTTTCCTCACAGCAACAAGGTTACTGGTTTGAATCTCTCCAGATACTCTGGCTTTCTCTTACAGTCTGAAGACAGGCTCATTAGAGTAACGGATGACTCTAAATTACCCATAGGTGTGACTGTGAGCATACCTGGTTGTTCATCTTTGTCTGCCATGTGACTGACTGGCAACCAGTCAGCCCACTGGCAGCAAGAACAGGCTCCAACCCCCAGGACCTTGAAGAGGATAAGCAGTGTAGAAAAAGGATGGATAAAATTATATCACGTAAAATGCACCCCATAACATCAGAGGCATATAGATCTTTCACAGCCAATGTTACAGAATGATGCTTGAAAAATACTCAAACATAGAATCTAATCATTTAGCTAACAGAAGCCATTGACATCAATAGTAAAACTACAGTTTTGGCTATTGTGACCTGTGTGTTATTAGACCTTTTGGGGTCACTCATGTGGGTTATAACAGCCATCTGTTGTCTTTTCCTGGTGTGTAACAAAACAACAGGGTATAATGGTGACCTCTCAAGGTAACAGCACATACAGCAGTCTGTAGTGATTCCCTCACTGCTGTGAAGAAATGCTGTACAGTGTACTTATAGATAAATGTACTCTTATTACATGAAAATGGTAAATTAATACAGTACATTTTTAACTGAATTTACTGACAGTGTATAGATAAATATGTCACAAAAAGTGTCTCCATCATTGCTACATTAACAGAAATGTACATTTTACACAAAAAAATGTTACTTTCACTGTGTTTTGAACAACCATATGAATTGCTACATTATCCATTTGACTTTTTTACATCGTGAATGTTTAACAGTACATAAATCTAGCAGTATAAAAACAATGAAACTTCGTTTTTTATTGACCACAGTATTCTTAACTTATGGTGCAACATACCTGCATGTGTAACAGAACAACAGGGTATGGTGAGATCTCAAGGTAACGACTATACAGCAGCTTGTAGACGGTAAAATACTAACAGTTAGCTAGTGCATATTAGCGATCTTTTTAAAGCGATAAGGCAGACAAAAGAAGGCTTAATTTTACAAAACATGGCTAAAATATAGTTAAAAGTCTAAACAATGACTTACATACAGCCATCTCAATTATTATGTGCATTTATAGTAACTTAAGTGCACAATCTCACAGACATTTTCAGGCACGTTATCTGCAGTAATTCCCTCGCTTCTGTGAAGAAATTACCCACAATGCTCTGCCATATCTACCCTGACACAGAACAGCAGGTACACTTTTAGGACAGTAGGTATCACTGTTGCGCCATTTAGCTGGATTTAACTAAGACCTTTTTATGTTTGTTACCTTAGTGAAGCATAAAAACATGACAAGCCCAAACTACTTAACAAGTTAATTTTGTCACAGAAATGTCTGATAATATTTCAGAGATTCTCATATAGCTGGTTCTTGTATAAAAAAAAGTCAAACTTACTTTAAAGCACTTTAGCTGGATGCATTACAAATCAAGCCACCATCGGGACAGCATTATGTAGACTGGCAACAATACACTGCTGATGTCTGCAGGAGCCCCAGCAGAGGCCGCTCATCTTGCACAAGGTTTCAGTCCAAGCAGACACCCATGTGAACATGTTCCTCCATACAGTACTTAAACAAATAAGATGGTAAAATAAAGGCAAATGATGGCATTATTAACACTGTTACACTTGTGACATGACGTTTAAAGAGAGCTTCCATGGGGATGCCTTCTCTCTTTAAAGTGTGATTATTTGAACTCTGATGCACGCTAACATTATCTGCTACAAAATGTAGCTTCTGGTGGCTAAGGTTAAATGACTAAAGCAGAAGCTAAAAACACTTCAAACAACAATGTAAGATGTTGATGAAAACCGGAGCTAGCTACAGTTTGAACTTCTTGAGTAATTAAACTTACTGTGCTTTGTGGAAGGATGTAACAGTGCTAAATCTCTGACCATGTAGTGATGGGTTGTGATTGAGCCGGTTACAAGAGCTGGCTCTTTTACACGAAAGGGTAGGAGCCGAATCCATTTGACAGCCGTTAAATATTTTTTATAACCATCATAATTATTTTTACAAGGATTGTGTGCATCTGTGTGTTATTTGATTGATCAGTAGGGATGATCTTTTATCCTCTACCTCAGGCACATCATGCAATAAGAGAGACTCGTGTTTGATGGTGTAACATTATTGTTTTATGTCAGGTGTGTCACACATCCCAGCCAGCCAGCAGATTTCATCTGACCCAAGGTGTTTTGGGGAGACAGAACATTTTAAAAAAATAATCACGATATTTTCATCAATTTTAAAAATTGAGCACTGTTGGAGTAAAAGACCTGCCCAGATATCAATAATAGGGCTAAAACTGGCAGATCAAATGAAGCCGGACTGGTACCTGAATGAAGAGCTGTTTGGGAGCCGACAGACTAAGGCACACAGGCCCACTGTACGTCCTTTCTTCTGGCCCAGCAAGAACCAGAAGGAAAACCAAATAACTCGGAACCAGCTAAGTGGAAGATTAACTTCGATAATTCCTTAAATTCTGACCATTTGATCATGTTATCTTATTTAAGTTCATGTTTTTTTAATGTGAAAATTTACTTTGCAATAAACTAGATTCTGATTCTAACACAGAGAGCAGACCACAGAGGACTTTCTCACAGATAACAGGGTTACACTCAAGTCATGAGAAAACAGAACACAATTCAGCTTCTCTTTTCACATGACACCTGTCTGCTTCTCCTTTCCTGTGAAGGATTAAAATAAAACTAGAAAGGAAGCTTCTTTTAGGGCTTACATTATTGAAATCTACCATTTACTAGTTTCATGTTTATTGGTGATACAGACACATCTAAAAAAATATATTAAATATCATGGAAAAGTCTGATTTTTCGTGATTGATAACAGCTTAGACTCTGTGGTCTGACAAATCTAAGTGCTTTTTGCACCACAGATTGCACTTACCCATGCACATCCCTTCACTCCACATTCACACACTGGTGGCAAAGACTGCAATGTATGGTGGCCTCACTGTGAACTAATCACATTCTTAGGAAGCAAAGTGACGCAGCAGCAGGGCCAATTTGGGGTTAAGTGTCTTGCCCAAGGACACAACAACATGGGACTGCAGGAGCTGGGAATCCATTAGGATTCTGTGCCTCTCCAGTTTTCTTCCAGACTCTGGTGCCTTCATTTCTGCATAAAGTTAATGCACATTTACTGAGCAATATTCAAAGTCCTCTTGGTGAAGTCCAGAGTGAATGCAGCCATCTACCAGGAGGTTTTCAGGTTTGTTAAATGATCTGAACCCCACAGAGAACCTATGGAGTATTGTCAAGAGGAAGATGAGAGATACCAGACTGAACAATACAGATGAGCTGAAGGCTGCAATCAGAGCAACCTGAGCTTCATAACACCCCAGCTATGTGTTTGTGCAAAATGACTCCTGGCCAAGTACTAAGAGCATAATAAACATATTTTTTTAATATTTCCACTGATGAGTAGCAAACAGGTATTTGAAACTGCTGGTGCCTCTGGAGTCCCAAGAACCTCTTGATGCAGGATCCTCAAGAGGATTGCAAATGTTTGTAAAGCTGTATTTCAGCCACCATTAACCAATGCCCACAAGGAGAAACAACTGCAGTGGACTCAGAAATATATGAAGACTAATTTTCAAACAGTTTTATTCACTGATGAATGTCGCGCTTCACTGGATGGTCCAGATGGATGGAGTTCTGGAAGGTTTGTGGATGATACCATGTCCCAAGAAGGCTGCAACGGAAGTAAAGACATGGTGGAGTGATGTTTTGGGCTGGAATCATGGGAAGTGAGTTGGTAGGCCCATTTAAGGTGCCTGAAGGTGTCAAAATGACCTCAACAAAGTATGCAGAGTTCCTAACTGCCCATTTCCTGCCATGGTATAATAAAGAGAACCATGCCTTCTGAAGTAAAATCATTTTTGTGCAGGACAACGCACCATCCCATGCTGTAAAAAATCACACTGAGGCCTTGGTTGTAATGGGCATAAAAGCACAAAAAATCATGGTGTGGCCACCATAATTCCCTGACCTCAACCCTTTTGAGAACCCGTGGCGCATCCCTAAAAGAAGCTCTATGAAGGTGGATGGAAGTTTACCTCAAAACAGCAGCTCTGGGAGACAATTCTGGCATCCTCAAAGAAAACACAGGCATCATGGACTTACAAGTTCAATAAATGAGAGAGTTGTTAAGATATAAAAAATGGCTCCTGTGTTGATATGGAACTTGAGCTGTAAACATGTTTTTGATTGAAAAAGCTTTGATTTGAAAAAAATTACCTCATAACGCAAAAATTACAACAGATTTATGTGTTTTGCATAATAGTTTAGAGCACTGCATTTTAAGGTATTTTGCAAAAAAAAAAGACATTGTAATAATCAGAAATTTTGTTGAGTAAAACCAGATTACCATATATTTGTTGAGGAATGAAAAATCTTCATCACCAATTATATAGTCTATTTAGGAGACAATGAGCAAAAACTGAATATGCATAATAATTTAGAGCCCAGAGTACATACTGAAAACGCCAGTTCCACAGAATTTTGGTTAAGTTTCCAATAACAACACTGGCCCTCATTGCGTCAGCACATATACCAATCACTGTTTCTGAATCATCCTTATCTGAACTCGTTGCTTAATGATTTAGGTCTAATATGTTGTCATCTTTTCTTTTGTATAAGAGGCAGAAAAAAACAAGTAAAGCCCTTTTTTAAAACTAAAATCAACAAAAGAAACATCAGACATTTACGCTGTGAATCACTCATAAAATATTTTTAACAAAGTAAATCAGAATTATTGCATGTAGGAAGATTATTAGCTGTCAAAATGTTTTTTTTTTGTTTTTGTTTTTGTTTTTGCATGGTATTCTAAACAATTTTTAATGTGGCTTTAAAGGATAACTACGTTTTTAAAAACACACTCAGCCTTTTACATTCGACCCGTTCAGTCAGTGTGATGTAGAATCATGAATGGAGATGGGCATTTGGCACCATCTAGTGAAAACATTCAGACCTCATTAAACTTATGGAAGCCTTTCTTTTAGGTATTTTTCACTTTCCAAGTTTATTGTAAAGGATTTTTAGGGTTGAGGTCATCTTAAATTTAAAGCTAACAATCCTTTTCCTCATGTATAGGTACAGTGCATTTGTAACATATTATGGCTCACTTCATATTTTTTCATTTTTCTTAAGTTGATGCTACAGTAAAAAAAAAAACAATACATTTGTTTTCTCATTAATCCACACTCAGTACCCCATCATGACTGAGTGAAAACATTTTTTCAACTTCACAAAAAATTAAAAAACAGAAATATCACATTGACATAAGTATTCAGACCCTTTGCAAAAACACTTGAAATTTAGCTCATGTTCCTCCCATTTCTCTTGGTCGTTGCTGGGATGTGGCTATACATCTTGATTGGAGTCCACCTGTGATCAATTAAACTGACTGGACATGATTTGGAAAAGAACACACCACTCAACAGAAAGCCTCACAGCTGACAATGCATATCAGAGCAAAAACCAAAGGAACTGCCTACAGAGCTCCGAGACAGGATTGTTGCAAGGAACAGAGCTTGGGAAGGCTACAAAAAATTTTTTTGCACTGAAAGTTCCCAAGAGGCCAGTGGACTCCTCATTTTCATATGGAAGAAGTTTAGCACAACCAGGACTCCTCCAAGAGCTGGTCACCTGGCCTAACTGAGCAATCGGGGGAGAAGGGCCTAAGTAAGAGAGGTGATGGTCACTCTGACTGAGCTTCAGAGATCCTGTGTGGAGATGGGACAAAACTCCAGAAGGACAACCATTACTGCAGTCCTCCACTTGGCTTATGGCAGAGTAAGGAAAACCCCTTTGGCTTTCGTGTGTTTTTTTTTTTCCATTTTGTAAATTCTAAGTGGGTTTCATGTGTTTTGTACTGAGTAGAGATTGTCTTACCACTCTGCCATAAGCCCATATTGGTGGAGGGCTGCAGGCTGCAACATAACAAAACTGAAAAAAGTGAGGGGGGTCTGAATGCCGTCTGATTTCCCATTCCACACAGTGTGGAGTGGGAAATCCCCTACAGAGGGCGTACTCCTACAGAAATCCTGCTCAGCAAATCACGCGTGCGCAGAAACAGCGGCTGTTTGTGAGTCTACGCTTCTGCTGCTTTCAAGTGATCCTCGGAGTGTTTTCAGTTAGAGAGTCGTCCCTCAAAATTCGGTATGTTTGCCGATATAAGACGACAACATTGACTCTACAGTGATCTATGTTTTGATTTTATGAGTAAAAGCACATAATGGCAACCTTTTACGGACACGAACTGATATTTACTATGCAATAAAACATTATCAATTACTAATGAGCCAAATGATGGGTAGTCGGTCAAAGTAAACGTCTTGTTTAGTATGCTGTTCGCTATTTTTCTGCTTAGTATGATATGACATGTTAATTTAGCAAGTCTTGTGTCAGAAATAAAAGACGCCGACACTCTTTATGGGCTGTAACGTGTAATTTTCCATGAGGGACTCGTTTTTTTCCGAGCATTCCGTCGACAAGTGAACGTCAACTTTCACTTTGAGTAGTTACCAAGGGCTGTTCGCCTGTGTCTACAGATATTAACACGAAAATATAACAAATATTCATCGTAAAACTTGCATGTAAAGAAACGTTTGACTGTCTGTGGAGGTAGAACAAATGATACCGACGCTCCAACCTTCCTGATACACAGAAAAGAAGAAAACAAACCGTAAACAACACAGTAAGCTAACTCTGAGCAACAATGTTCAGAAAGTAGGCTGCAGTCAGCTTTGGACTGAACTTCTACACAGGTAAGTTTATAGTCGTTATGGGTTGAGATGTTGCTGTAAGTAAATTTTTATGTCGGTAGTTTGAGTCACATGACTCCCCTGAATTTAACATTTCTTACACCAACTTAATTAACTGCTCTTAACGGTTGTTTAACTCGACAGCAATGTTAACTGAGTGGTACTTAGGACATGAGAGGTTATAAACACCAGGGTTTTGAGACATATTCAATCATGTTTGGTCGACTGGTTTGTGGATTACTGATAGTGAACACATAGCATACAACACATCTACTACTATTACTATTACTAAGAACTTTCCCTATTTTCCCTGTATGTAGGGCTGGGTATTATGGACCAAAATATGGCATTTTTTTTAGCCAAACCAGGGGCGGGAAGTATCACATAATCATATTACTATAAATGATTAGCTTTATATGTTTTCAAACTTTTTAAAAAAGTTTTTAAAAATCACTAATTTTACTTTAAAAAAGTAGTAGTGTAGGTGCATTTTCACAATTCACTACATTTTAAAAAGCAACCATAACTGAGTAATAAATTAAAAACTAAGAGTCAAAACTAGGAGGTCTGAACTCTCTGTCAATGACACAAAAGTGGGAAACTGGACAGTAGTTTAGCTTCGATTAGGTCACATTAGAACAAATTAGGTTAGTATCATAAAGCAAGAGACTACTTCCATATTACATTCTAAGACAGCTGTTGAATTTCCCGGTATTATAAGGGTGTGACTTTATCTAAATAACTAGGGATGCATTATATTGGATATTTGCCATAATCTGACATGCTGATATCTACAAATTAATTTTAGCAGATACCAAAATCGATACTGACTTCTGTCCGTAAAACAAACAATTTAAAGTTTGAGGATGAACAAATTAACAAGTTTCATTCCTTATAACATGCTTTAAAATGTAAGTAATGATGACGAAGAAAGAAGGAATTCAGCTGAAGTAGGTCTGTTGGTCCAGACTAAAACTCAACAAACTTGTTTGTTCATATGGCCGGCATTTACAGCTGATATAGGCAGATTTTATAGCCAAAATATTGGTAATAAATTTTCATATCTGCCAAAACCAATATTGTGCCAGTAATATCATGCATCCCATAAACGACCTGCTTGGAATTTAACTTCTCTTGTTGTTGCAGCACATTAAGAAAATACCATATTTTACCGTACAACCACCTTCGTTACCAGAAGTAGCCATGCTGTACTCACTCCTTTGAGTAAACATTAAATGAGTGCCTTTTACATTTACTTGAGTAGATCTATAGACCAATGGTTTTACTTCTACCTCATAAAATTGTAATTTAAGTAACTGTATTTTTACTTGAGTCCAGTAGTTTTTATATCTCCAGATTCAACTTCATATAACTATACACAGTAGCAACATTAGTGTTTCTTCAACTCCAGTAGGGTTCAGTTGACACTTGTGTTCACTCTGTTTGACACTTACTGACTCAGCAGATGACTTCACTCATGGTGCAAAAGAGTCGTAACATAAAAAACATCAACAATCCACTAGAAATATGAGCCAAGGAATCCCAACAGTGATCAATGTAAAACAGGTAACACTTCAACACATATAAACACTCTGCCCAAGGGTGTGATGGGAGAACTTCACCAACTAATTCTCTACAGAGTTGGACTAACACTGAATGGGTTAACACCGTCAAATTACTCCAACACTGAAGGCCATTTAACTTGGAATGGAGTTGAAATTACACTTTGGGAGTTAAAATCAACCCCAAAGTGTTTAACACTGAGATTTAGCTCAAACACTTCAGTTTTTGTTGTGTTTTTTGATATTGGTCTCTGTCAAGAAATAAATGGTTTCTTAAAAAGAAAAATGATAAAGAAAATGTGTATGATTCTTGTAAAAATAAGGATATCAAAACCTGTTTGATTCCATGTCAGCATAAACAGAAGCACAAGTAGGTCACTTTTTTCGTTATGAAAGATCTGAGAAACTCTTATACATTGTCTAAAATGTAGAAAAACTTCGGTAACAATTCTGTATGTATAGGTTATCAGAATTTTCCGCAGTCTTAAATGCCATGTCTTTTAGAATGATCATATCCCATTTGTTCAATGAGTGGTAGCATCAGAAGTTAAGCAACTGAATGATCTTCAATTATATTCTCTCAAAATTGAGACAGTCGAGACACTCTAAATTGCACAAATATGTTGGCAACAATTGTAAAAGTGGATGGAGTTGCTGAGAAGGTAGTGTTGAGACAGTGTCTGCAAATTTGATAATTACAAAAATGAATAATGTACTTAGTATCTGGTGTCTAGGAGGACTTCTACTTTTAATGTTATGGTGTCAGTTTTTAATATAATTTGATTTATTCATATTAAAATGCACCTAAGGTCCCTTTGTATTACTGTCCATGGCTCCTGCTGAAAACAGTTTTCATACTGAGTACTAACCTTGGTATCTTTTTTTTTTAACCAACATAAATTGCATTGATATCAATTATATTGTCCAACTCTAATTCTCCTGTTGGAAATACAAGGATGGACATATCTTAAAAACTCAATATATTGCCCAGCTCTAATATCCCTGATGAGAAGAGCCTCAATGAAGAGCCTCATAGTGCTTCTGGAAGTTCAAAGATTTGTCACTTCTTTCCTTCAAGGTCTGTAGCAGACTGTCTTTTTACAGACAACACACTATGGAGCGGACTGCACTCAAACAGAGCCAGCTGTGCGGCTCTTGGGAGATGAAGGAGAGACTTGGAATGGGAGGATTTGGGCATGTCTACCTGTACCAGCACCTGGTGAGTTTTATGAAAGCAGATATTAATCCTGAAGTGTATTCATTCGACTTGGTTTTACACCCTGTCTGTGTTTGGAGCAGGAGTCAGGAGAGAAGATTGCTGTGAAACTTTGCCGCCTGGAGCTGAACTCCAAGAACAAAGACCGCTGGAGCAGAGAGATTCAAATCATGAAGAAGTGGGTGTAAATTTTCAGCTTACTGTATATGTTTGCTTATTATCTTCTTGCCAGACTGTAGCTGTTTGTGTTGCTATTTTCGTCTTATAGGCTGAACCATGTGAATGTGGTTCAGGCCAGAGAAGTACCAGAGGAGTTGAGCTCCATCGCTTTAAATGACTTACCTCTGCTGGCCATGGAGTACTGCTCAAGAGGAGACCTACGCAAGGTACAAAGTGGGTATTTCTGAAGACTCTAAGCTGTTTTTTTCTTTCCAAACATTGCACTACTAACCTCTTTCCTTTTATTTAGATGTTGAATAAACCAGAAAACTGTTGTGGGCTAAAGGAAAGTGAAGTCCTCTCACTTCTCAGTGACATTGGTAATAATTTCTTCTCCTTTACATTTATTACAATCAGCCACATATTAATGGATAATGAATTAATTATATTTTTCTTCTCATACAGGTTCTGGTATTCAGTATTTACATGAGAATAAGATCATTCACAGAGATCTAAAACCAGAGAACATCGTTCTGCAGGAAGTTGGTGGGAAGGTGAGCTCATTTCCTATTGTTCATGTGGCCTCTTTAATCTGCCGTTTATGTTCATTGTGGTTATCTTTTTCTTTCTCTAATTAAAAATGTTGTTTTCTACCAGCTTGTCCATAAAATCATAGATCTGGGTTATGCAAAAGACCTAGATCAGGGCAGTCTTTGTACATCCTTTGTTGGTACTTTGCAGTATCTGGTGAGTAGAACTGCATTTATCTGCATAAAATGTTGTTTTTTCAAATAGTTTTCTTTAAATTGTGTCTGTGTGAATTCTAGGCTCCAGAGTTGTTTGAGAGTAAACCATACACTGTAAGTGTTGACTACTGGAGCTTTGGGACAGTGATCTTTGAATGCACTTGTGGCTTTCGGCCCTTTTTGCACCACATGCAGCCTGTACAGTGGTGAGTCAACATGGCAGTGATGCATTTCCTTTCTGAGCACAGGGCACAAAGATGAAGTTAAAATGAACAGTTGAGGCATTTTATCCATGTAACATATGCATTTTGAAAATTGAGACAAAGAAACACTCCAACTCTCCATGTTTTTCTCAGAATACTTGGACCCCAGGACCATTTTGCTTTTCTCATTTACTTTTTGCCTGTCATCAGCTCTGGGTATTTGCTTGCTTGTTTGTTCGTTTGATTGTTTTTTATTTGCTTTTGTAGGACAAGTAAAGTCAAGAACAAAGGTCCCAAAGACATCATGGCAGTTGAAGATATGAACGGCGAAGTCAGATTTTCTACCCGGCTTCCTTATCCAAACAATCTCAGCAGGTAGATATAAAGAAACATTTAACATGGTTTCTCCTACAGTTCATTTCAGGTGGCAGCATTGTTAATTCTGTTGACTAAAACTATGACTGAAAGTGTGAGTCACCTACCTTATTTTCATGAGGAACACTGTGAAAGGACTAGATCTTACCAGAGTGAGTAAACATGAGCACATTACTCCTGTACCAGCTTCCCTTCACTGCCTTCCTTTTCAGGTTAGAGCAGACTTTAAGGTGCTGTTCCTAACTTATAAAATAGTGAATGGCATTACACCATCGTACCTGTCTGATTCAGTAAACCCATACATTCCTTCGCTGACAGTACAGCACTGGGCTTCTATGTATTCCCAAAGTCTTCCTGTTGACATTAGGCAGGCATCTTTAATTGGTGTATTCAAGACAAAGCTGAAGACCCCCCCGTTACCTATTGTACATGAGTCTTAAATCTTTGTCTATTTTCTGTTGACCTTTTATACATTTAGTATTTTTAAATGTTCTTAGATTTTTTAAAATGCTCTCATTGTAGGGCTGGGTAATAATGGCAAAAATCAAAATCATGATTAAATGGGCTTTTTACCTTGATTACGATAATTGAACGATTATTCCATCCCGACTCTGTTCTGTAAATATTTGTATCATTTTAAAACGAATAACTGACAGGAACGTGCAGAGATTAACAATTTGTGGTTATTCATTGAGACAACTGAAATCAAAATATACAGCTGAAATGAAACTACCTGGCTGCCTATCACAGTGCATTAGTAGAGAGAGATATTACAAGGGAAAAAATTGATATAATTGACATGGCAGGTTTTTGTCTGTTATAGGCTCTAAATGTCAGTTTCGATTATTTTTCAATTAACTGCCCAGCTATATCTCAATGACATTTTTTTTACTTCAGCACTTTTATTTAACTGCACTGGTTTCAGGATCAAATCCTGAAAATCCTGAAATGTTGTTCTTTAGAGTAAAGTGTTGGAAAAGGCCCACCATACAGATGCATTTTAGCAAAAAATATGTGACCAGACTTCCCTGTAAATGATGGCTCTTTAAATCTCGCTACATTGGGAAATTATTGCATGATGTACTTGTCATCGAGCCTAACAGATAAACCAAGGGGAATCATTGTTTACATATCCATAAGTCCATCATCCAGTACTCTAAATTGCACATATCCTTTGTGTGTGCTTCCAGACCACTGCTTGAACCAGTAGAGTCTCTTCTTCAGATGCTGTTACTGTGGGACCCTGCAGCCCGAGGTGGAGGGCTGAATCCTTACACAAACAAGCCGTGCTACTTCTCAGCTCTACAAGATATTCTCAACATGAAGGTCATCCATTTGAAGCTTGTTTACTTAAAACAAATGCCCTTTAAAGCACATAAGGTTTTATTCATTACTGTCTAAAAAGCAAAATCCCCCTCAATCTGGGTCTAATCCTGCAGGTGATCCATGTGCTGGACATGACGTCAGCACAGCTGCACTCATTGGTTTTAGGTGCTGAGGAGAGCTTACACTCCCTGCAGCTCCGTCTAGAGACCCACACTCCGACACACATCGCCCCGCTGAGTCAGGAGCTGCTGCTGGAGACGGGAATGTCCCTCGACCCACGCTGGCCACCCTCACACTGTCTGCCAGAGGGACTGGTATGTGTCACACAGAAGAAAATATGCAATGTTGAACAGGCCCCAGCCACAAGTGCACACACTACAGTTTTTAGCAGACATATTTCAGTTGATGTTAAACCACAGAGCTTCCAGATGTCCTGATGCCAAGTAAATAAGGTTTGCAATAAGGCTGAATAGGGTTTATAAGTTGGTTTGTTATAACTGACAAACCTTTGCAGGCTGTATGAACAAATTCATGAAGATTGTTTATTTCCAGGATGTTTTTCTTCTAAAAAAAACATTGGAAAGCCAAACCTGAGACTTAAAAACAAACAAACTAAACCTCACTACAACACTGATAAGTAAATTCAGTTATATTCTTTCTCTGCTTTCAGCGAGGTTGGGACAGCTCCATAGTCTTCCTGTTTGATAAGAGCCTTACTAAGTACTCTGGACCGCTGACTGCCAGACCTTTGCCAGACAGTGTCAACTTCATAGGTGAGAAAAATAAATACATACTGAGCTGTAAAACAGTACCACAGAAATGAGGGGCTATTCATTTTGTCACCTGGAGAACAGGATTTCAGAACAGCAGCACTCCAAGGGGCAGATCCACAAAAGAATGGTGTGGCTTTTTGCGGGCCCGAAACTTTTTCGTGAAGTCCAAACTGTTAATGCTGCGCAAAATATCTTAGTGAATTTGCCCCTGAGGTTTCCAAAGTAATACAATTGGTGAATCTCTGGATTGTTATCTGATTATGGTTTCTGTCAAAGTTTTAAATGTACTAAAAGGTGGCTAACAATGGTTCAATGGTTCAATCAATGGTTTAAGTTTACAGTAATTTTTTATCAAACATTAAAATGCTCATTTTGCCTGGTTCAGCCTGGTCTGAAGAGCTGCTGCCTTTGTTAAAACAGACTGTGCAGGAGTGAGTTTTTTTTTTTTTTTAAGAAAAGACTTGGATTATGAAGACTAGGAGTTATTCATATTTAAGGGCGTGGCTGATTTGACTGACATGTGCTAGAAGGCTCGAGGCCAACCTCAGCTCCATCTCTGCCTCTTGTTAGGTTGACTGATAGTTTGAGACATCATTTGCCATGTGTTGACTGCTATCATTGGGCTTAAAAACTGTAATTTTGAAACCAAAAGGTAACATCACTGATAACCCATTAAGAAAAGCATTCACAGGGATTTATATCCGTTGTGGTCATTTGGATACCAAGTAGAAATCAGTAATATTTTGGTGGATCCACCTCATGCATACTTATAGCGGCCGATCCATCCAAAATTAAAGCCGCTGCAGGCTAAGCACGGGAGTCAAAGTGAAGACGCGCACTCCTTACTTTATCGCACCAAACCCAGTTTATTTACATAGCGTTGCATCTTACCATTTAACAGCTTTGCCGAACAAAACCCGGTAATAGGCCAAACTTTAGTCAAGAACGTGCGGTCAACAGAAAATGTCCTCCCTGTGCTCACCCCACTCCAACTTTTAGCAGAAGCACCCCACAGGTGCACAGGTGAAGGTAAGTTAACTGATCACCACCGTGCCACCAATCACCACACCCACTAATCCGTGTGTAAACCAAAACCCACCTACACCCAAAGGCATCTCCAAACTTACATGTTTGGCTCCTACATTCCGGCCCCTAATTATGCTAAGCACTAATTACAAATCTTTCAGTTGTTTAGGAGACGGACATGCAATGTTAATACAGTCAATACTTTAAACAATGATCTTACAATGCATCTCAAGCCTGCAAAATGTTCTCAAAATAATGCAACCATTAGTTCATGTGTCCATGACAAAATGCAAATACATGTCCAAATCTTTGGACAAGGTTGCTGTAAGTCCTCACAGCTCTTCGGCCTCCTGAAGAAGGCACACCTTGGTGATTGGTCTGTCCAAATAACTAGTCCTTGTTTTGATGCGAACCCGGCGCACAAGTCCTCTTCTATCAGGAATCACTTCAATAATCTTCCCAGTCAACCACGAGTTGCGAGGTGCAGAGTCATCCACGATGACAACCAGATCTCCAGAAACGAAGTTCCTCCTGATACCCTGCCACTTCTGGCGCTCCTGAAGCCCTGGCAGGTACTCTTTGACCCAGCGCTTCCAGAACAGGTCGGACATGTACTGCACCTGTTTCCACCGACGAACATACATGTCCTCCTTCTGAAACACCCCTGGTGGCAATGATGGCTTGGACTTGAGAAGCAATAGATGGTTAGGAGTAAGTGCTTCTAAGTCGTTGGGATCACTTGATACCTTTGTTATGGGACGACTATTTACAATTGCCTCAGCCTCACAGAGAACAGTGTGCAGGCTCTCATCATCAAGACTTTGTGTTCTGATAACAGAATTTAACACCTTTCTCACTGACCTTATCAAACGCTCCCATACTCCCCCAAAGTGTGACCCAGTGGGAGGATTGAAAATCCACTGGATCTTCTTCTGAAGGAGCATGTTGTGTATCTGACTCTGATTCCATTTTTTTATGGCCTCCTTTAGTTCGCGTTCAGCCCCAACAAAGTTAGTACCATTATCTGAACGAATCTCCAACACCTGACCTCTTCTGGCTATAAATCGTCTGAGGGCATTGATGAAGGAATCAGTATCTAAAGAAGACATTAACTCAAGGTGTATGGCTCTCACAGCTAAACATGTGAAGATAACACCATACCTTTTCACTGTGGCCCTTCCTCTCTTAACCTCAAAAGGTCCAAAGCAATCAACTCCAACTCGGGTAAATGGAGGTTCATCAGGACAAACCCTGTCTAAGGGGAGATCAGCCATCTGCTGATACCCTGGTGTAGCATGTAACCTGTGACAGACAACACATTTTGATGTTATCCTCCTAATTGCAGTACTAGCACCTGGAATCCAATACCTTTCTCGAAGCTTAGAAAGCATGTAGTTGCGTCCACCATGCCCTGTACTTTGATGTATATGACGCAAAATAAGATCAGCAATGTGGAGATCCTTGGTCAGTATTGCAGGATGCCTAGCTTCTGCTGGCATAACCGCTTTATTAAGCCTACCTCCAACTCTCACAATGCCCTCATCAAGTACAGGATTGAGCCTGTACAATTGGCTAGTTCTTTTCACGCTTTCACCCTTCTGCAGACTAGATAACTCATCTGGAAACCTGCTTCTCTGACAATAACTGATGACTGCAGCTTCTGCATTATCAAGATCTTCAACTGAAAGGGGACCTCTGGCTACCTGTGCTTTGATAACCTGCATTTCTTCCTGCAGCTTATCCTCAACGTGCTCTTTCTCCAAACCAGATCCAACAAGAATGGCCTTTACCTGCCTTCTTTTTCGGCAAATAAACAAAAGCATACTCCTAAACCTGAGCATCCAACCAACCATTTTCTTTAGATGGATCCAAGAGGAGAAGTGAGAAACAAATCTCATCACTGAGTCCATCTGCTCACTAGCTTGAGTGGAGTTCATAGACACAATTTTTCTGATCTCAGGATCCTCTAATGAAACATCTCCTGCATCATCAGGATCTACTGTGCACTGGAAATCAGGCTCTAACAGAAACTTTGGTCCTGACACCCAGTCATTTGTCTTAAGGAAAGATTCAACTTTGGCACCCCTAGATGCTAAATCTGCTGGATTGCTGGCTGATTTAACATACTTCCACTGAGATGAGTCTGATGAGGCAAGTATCTCAGAAACTCGATTTGCTACAAAACTTTTAAACCTCAAAGTTTTATTTCTGAGGTACTTGAGTACTGAAGTACTATCAGTCCAAAAAACAGTCCTGCAGCTGCATTCTCAGTTCTTTCCTCCACATCTTATCCATCCTGCTAGCAACCACTGCAGCTGTTAATTCCAAGCGGGGAATAGTGATGAACTTCAGTGGAGCCACACGTGCCTTACCCATCACAAAGGCGCAGTGAACCTGGTTATGAATGTTTCGCTGCAACAGATAAGACACTGTTCCGCACTTCCTCGCTTGCATCTGCAAAGTGGTGTAACTGAGATGAAACAACTTCTCCAAAATCTGGAGGTTTCAAACACCTGTTTACCTTAAATTCTGCAAGCAGATATAGTTCCTGCATCCAGGCTATCCACTCTTGTGCGGCAGTAGCCGGTAATGCATCATCCCAACCCTGTTGAATCCTACACAAGCTTTGGAGGATTTTCTTTGCACGTAGCACAACAGGTGCCAGAAAGCCTAAAGGATCATAAATAGAGCTGATGGTAGACAATATCCCTCTCTTAGTTAGAGGCCTGTTCTTGAGGGTAACTCTGAACTTAAAGGAATCTGCCTCAATACACCAAAGCATACCCAACACTCTCTCCACTGGTAAAGTGTCGTTGTCTAGATCTAGATCCTTAACTTCTTTTGATCTCTCCTCTGGAGGTATAGCTGCGAGCACAGCACGTCTGTTACTTGCCCACTTGGTGAGCTGAAAACCTCCCTTGGAACACAGAGCACAGAGATCATGATACAGCTCCACTGCCTCTTCTTCAGAACGGACTGAAACAAGGCAGTCATCAACATAGAAATTGTGCAACACAGTGTTAATGACCTTTTCATTAAAATGTGTCTAATTATCTTCAGCACATTTCCTCAGTGCAAAGCTCGAACAACTTGGAGAGGATGTAGCTCCAAATGGATGTCTGAGCATTCTATGCTCCACCAAATCCTGACCAAGGTCACCATTGGGCCACCAAAGAAACCTAAGTAGGTCAGTGTCTGAGTTTGACACTCTAACTTGATGGAACATGGCTTGAATGTCTGCCATCAGAACAACAGGCTCCTTTCTGAACCTTGTCATAACACCAACCAATGAGCTAGTCAGATCTGGGCCTTGAAGGAGTTGTGTGTTAAGAGATGTTCCTTGGAATGAAGCTGCACAGTCAAAAACAACCCTCAACTTTCCTTTCTGTGGGTGGTACACCCCATGGTGTGGGATATACCATACCTTACCATCACAACGACCCAGATCTTCAGCTGGCACCATCTCAGCATAGCCCATGGCAAGCAAATCATTCATGAAGTTGGTATAGTCAGTATGAAACTGACTGTCTTTGCTTAACCTTCTTTTAAGATTCAGAGCTCGTTGTTCCACAATCTTCCTGTTGTTAGGCATGCTAACCTTGCCTACTTTCACTGGTAAGCCAATGGTATAATGACCATCAACTAATGTAGCAGACTTTGTGACAGACTTCATAAAGTGCTGATCTTCTATTGACAAACTCAATTGTTCATCCTGAACACATTCTGGGAAATCAGCTTTCATCTGTTGTCCCCATAATTCATCAAGTCGTGCAACAGAGATTCTATTTACAGTGACATCAGTCTGGACATCTGTATTGTCATAGCTGCAGTCTCCTCTAAGAGGTCCATTTACAGTCCAGCCTAGCAGAGTTTTTACTGCATATGGTCCACCATCTTGACTCCTTACCACCTCCCATGGTTCTAAGGCCTTTGGAACATTGGCTCCGATCAAAAGATCAATACCTGAATGAATCTCTGTTATATTCAGGTGTCTCAAATGTGGCCATCTTTGAACATCCTCCTGTCGAGGAATGTTTCCTTGATTAACAGGCATGTTCTTTTGAGTAAACAGATCTGGTAGCTCACAGAAATTGTCTGTGTCCAGCCCAGCCACCTCCAAATCTGATACAACATGACTACCAACAACCATTTCTTGACTCATCGTCCGCAGTAAAATGCTCGTTCTTCTGCCTGAGAGATGCAACCTGTTCATGAGAGACTCAGTGCAGAATGATGCTGAGCTTCCAGGATCCAAGAAAGCATAAGTAACAAACACCTCATTATTTTTTTTAGATTTCACTCGAACTGGCAATATGGAGGGTGTACAATCTTTCTCCCCGGCCCCAGTAAGACCACTAGACTGTACAGACAACAAAGCACTACAACCTGTTACTTTTGCTTCCTTACTGACCTGTAATTTTTCCTTTTCTCTTGAGTGGACATGCAACATAGTGGGATGCTTCAAATTGCACACTTTACAAGAAAGACGTTTCTTGCAATCTTTACTTCTGTGCCCAATGCACAAACAACCAAAACACACTCCATTATCTTTAAGAAACAACAACTTTTCACTGTGTGTTTTCTTCTCCAATAGAAGACACAGATCCAAAGTATGTCCAGCTCCACAATACAGGCAAACATTTACAACAGGTGGTCTTCTTTCTGTTTTTGTTGTGGCTTCAACTTCATTTTTCATAGCTGTAACAGTAGTGGCAAAGCTACTGGATTTTGCCTTGAAACTCTGTTGATTTTGAGAGTTTTTTGCCAGCTTCCTTGCTGCTGGAGAGTCCTGAATATCTCCGAACAGCGGGTCACTAAGTATCTTAACCTGCCCCTCAACAAACACAACAATGTCACCAAAATTAACTTTACGACAAAATCGTTTCTGCGTGTCAAAAACAACATTCCTCCATTGATCTCGGAGCTTGTATGGTAATTTCTTTATGACAGCTTGCATATTAGCAGGAACATTCAGGTCATGCATGGAATCTATTTCACTCATTGTGTTACAGCATCCTCTCAACAAGAAGCTGAATGACTGCAGTGTCTTCAAATCTTCTGATTTGATTGCTGGAAATGTTAAAATCTTTTCCATGTATGCAGAAGCTATCTTCACAGAGTTTCCAAAATGTTCTTGAAGCAGGGATTTTGCATTGGCATAACCAAGATCATCAGGCATAAACTGACAGCTTTTGACAAGCTCTCTGGGCTGCCCCCTGGTGTACTGCTCAAGAAAATAAAGACAGTCTTTAGCACTCCGGGTCTTCTGTTCAATGCAATGCTCAAAGGATCTAATGAAGGTCTGATATTGTAAAGGATCTCCATCAAAAATCTGGATTTCTCGCCTCGGAAGGAATGACAGAGACTGCTGTTGGACCAGTAAGGCTGTAATTTCATTCTGTTTTTCCAACACTGTTATCAAGTTATGATTATCAGAAGCTCTTTGTAGTATGGGTGAAGGATCTGGCTTCACATCAAACTGGTGACAAGACTGATTACCAATCTGAAGTGTCTGGCCTGATGTCGTAGCCTGAGGCTGAAACCTCACATCATACACCTTAGGTCTAGCATCTAGCGTGAATGCTGCTGTTCAACTGCAGAGGTGCCCTGAAACAACTGTGCCCCAGCCACAGGTACAAGTGTCTCGGCATCAGTATTCAAAACTTTTTGTCCTTCCCTCTCAAAGTACGAATTCATGCCGTCTGAATTGACACAAACTGCACTTGATGTTCTGGATCCCTCAGAAGCTCTGAACACATTAACTTTAGCCATCGATGCAGCTATTTCTGTCTCTAAATCAAGTTGTTCCTTCCTTTTCCTAAGCTGTTCTTCCTGCTCTTCCAGAGCATGTTTATCCTTCAAAAGTTTTTGGCGAACAACAAGTGCAGCCATCTCTGCCTCAGCCTTGAGACGAGCTGATGAAGTGGATGAAACAGCTGATCTACCACCTGCTGAACTCCTTTTCCTAGATGTTCTACTTCCAATGTTAGAAATACTATCACTGGGATTGACATCATCAACAGTGACAGCAATGTCCACATTAACATTAGAAGGCCTAGAGACACAAGACTCTTCAATGACATTTTGTTCTGTTAATGGAAAACAGGGTACATCACATTGTGCTTGTTCAGAAATGCTATGTGTTTCCTGAGCTGCCTGATTAGTTTGAACATTTATATCAGAAAGCCATTTTTTTACATCTTCAATAAACTCCTTATTAAATCTGTTTATACTGGAGAACCAAGAATTTTGCTTTTCCTGTTCTTCAGCTGGAAGCAAAGCAATCACAGATTCATGCAAAGCACAAGATTCCTTAGACAAGGCACATAAAGTTTCTAAATGTGATTGGACACTGAGAACATGGTCTTCAGTTTGCATAAGCTCTTTGATAGTTTTAATTAAACTTTTGATTTTATTTATCTTTGTCTTTCGTTCTGCTTGAAGTTTTACAACTTGACATTCTAATGCCTTTGCAGTAAGCTTTGATTGTCTTTTTTGAACATTTTCTAAGTTTAAATCAGAAGACTCCATCTTTAATTCAGAAATCTATTTTCTGATTCCAAAATGATCATTTTTATCATTCAAAAATACATCCATTCACAAAAAGCATCCAAATCACAGCGCCAAATAACAAGAACGTAACTTCACACGTTTTTCAAAGCCTCTACCTAATGAGAGGATAAGAGAGATTAAATTTATTCCCCTAAACTGCCTGACAAAATCTATCTAAACTCACCCTAGTCTTCTGTGCATACTAGCGGGGTGCTGATGTACTAATATACCGATAGCCTCATGAGAGACGGACTGTCTCACACAAGAACTACGGCTGTACCCCCACAAGCCTTGATACTTATACCGCTTGACGCACGAAAAACAACAAACGGCTGAAAAACAACAAACCAATACAGCCGCCTTGTGCGGCTGTATCACTTTACCTATCAGGGGAATGCAGTTACTCTACTCTCTCATGCTGCATGTGTATGTGACCATACCTCAGTCCCGTTGGCTGTGCTGCTGGTTTTATGAATGAATGCCCGCAGCTGTGCGTAAATTGACACTCCAATAGCGTCGAACAGCATGCTTCACTTACTGGCTCGAAGCGTTCCTTGATGGTCCCGAGAATACAAAGTTAACAAAACGTACCTCAACACTTCGAAACATACCGACTTTCTGTTGACAATATAGCGGCCGATCCATCCAAAATTAAAGCCGCTGCAGGCTAAGCACGGGAGTCAAAGTGAAGACGCGCACTCCTTACTTTATCGCACCAAACCCAGTTTATTTACATAGCGTTGCATCTTACCATTTAACAGCTTTGCCGAACAAAACCCGGTAATAGGCCAAACTTTAGTCAAGAACGTGCGGTCAACAGAAAATGTCCTCCCTGTGCTCACCCCACTCCAACTTTTAGCAGAAGCACCCCACAGGTGCACAGGTGAAGGTAAGTTAACTGATCACCACCGTGCCACCAATCACCACACCCACTAATCCGTGTGTAAACCAAAACCCACCTACACCCAAAGGCATCTCCAAACTTACATGTTTGGCTCCTACATACTAAAAATTATACAATATCCAATAGCTCAGTCTGCATACAGAAGTGGTATGCATACAGGTAAAGTAAATGTATGGCTTTATTTAGATTTAGATTTAGACAACTTTATTTATCCCAAAGGGATATTTATGTCTGTCTTGCCTCACTCAGAGTCATGGCGATTGTAGCTCTTCAGAGATCTGGATTATTTGGCTCAGGTCAGTAATGAAAGCCAATCTTTTGGTATGAAATGACTCTTAATTATGTGCCATATTGCCTTTTTTCAATCTTTAAAATAACAACAGAAATGGAAAAAAGGAAACGTTCCTTCAAACAAGAGCTAAATCCTGTCATTTACAAAAGGAGCTAGATTTTCTGTGGATGAAACATCACAACACCATTGTAATTTATTGTCTTAAATTGAATTGTCATTTCAGTCTTACAAGTATCCCACACGATTTTTTTGTTAAATATTATATCACAGTGTCCTTTAGAAGCATGTTTAAGACAACATAGGGGAGAAAAGCTGTTAAAGAAGTACCACTAGCCTTTCAGCGCATGGCTAATTCACCCCGTATTTATTGTTATTGCCAGCAGCCTCACCACTTAAAACATTTATGGATAACTAACAATGATAAGAGAGCCAAAGAAATGATGTATGGGTTGTGGTTAGTATATCAGGTGGGCAAGTAAGTTCCAGTATCAGGTTGTCACTGAAGATGTGATGTTATTGCATAGTGTGGACCTGTTGAGCCTACTAAAGCACAGTTACATGGTATCTACATACCTAGAATGCATCATGAATAATGCATTGTCTGAACAACCACTGAGACTATAGCCGTGCTTGCTCAGTCTGTGTCTGCCACACTAAAAAATGGTTGCTAGTGGCAGTTATGATTTATGTTTTTTCACTGTTTTAGGTCTTAAAACAAGTTTATGTTTGGGGGGGTCAGTTATTTATCCCATCAATATGGAATGGAGCTAGCATACAGGCAATTACCAATCGTTTTAAACTGTTTTTGGTATTATTTTGAAAGGAACAACTAAAATTTTAAAGCCTAATATTAAAGTCAAAAAGTAGCCATGTCTTTGTGAATTATGTGTTATTTCAGTGAGGGAGACAAAGACGCAGCTCCCTCTGTCAGCGCTGAGAAAAGTGTGGGGAGAGGCGGTGCACTATGTCTGTGGACTGAAGGAGGACTACATCCGTCTGTTTCAGGGACAGCGGGCTGCTATGTAAGCTCAGAAACAAACTCAGATATAGACACCCCCACACTGAAACATCCTAACCTCTTCCCCTGTGTTTGTGTAGGCTGAGCCTGCTGCGCTACAACACCAACCTGACTCGCTTCAAGAACCAGCTGTTCTCCCAGTCGCAGCAGCTCCGAGCCAAACTGACGTTTTTTAAGATCAGCATCCAGCAGGACCTGGAGCAGTACTCCAAGCAGAGACACAACGGCATCTGTGAGTGGATGTGTATCTCCTGCTGTGATTTATAATTTAAAGCCATTGCTAAAGCTTAAATGTGCTATCTGCTGTTTCTGTGTGCTTGTGAAGCGTCAGAAAAACTGCTGAAGACGTGGCAGGAAAATGAGGAGAAGGCTGACGGGTTTATGAAGGTACAACAGTTGTTAAATTCACACAACTTTACAAACTGGCAGTGAGAGAAGTCAGTGCTTAAAGTGTTCTCTGTCATAGGTTGCAGACGTGGGGTATCTGGATGAGGAGATTGTGGCGTTACACTCTGAGATTGTAGAGCTGCAGAGAAGCCCGTTTGCAAGGAAACAGGGGGATGTGATGGAGCAGCTGTAAGTATCTCTGTTGTATTACCACTGATACTGTTTTCTATTTCCAAAGACTGGTTCATATCTAATAAGAACACATCATTTAAAATTAACTGAGTTGTGCATGTTCATTTTCACTCTCTTTGTTTCTGTTCTGTCTCATTTTTTTTCAGTGAGCAAAAGGCCATTGAACTCTACAAGCAGCTAAAAGATAAATGCAAAAGTTGGTACCATTATCACACATTTAGAGTAGTAGACATGGTTTCATGGCACTCTTGCTTTTCAAAGCTAATTGAATTTTCTGGTAGTGTTACTTATGTCTGTGCCATTTTTTTTAACATAATATCTCATGTCCAAATTCATCAGGAATTTAAATTATGGCGTTTTTTGTATTTATAGTGATGTATTTTATCTAAAATTTTTAGCATATAAATATACCTGGTCCCAACTGGTCACTTTGGGCTATGGGAAACACGGCTTTGCAAACAGGGTCTTGACAATTTCCATAACAAATATGTCCAAAGGCTTAAAAAACTGGAACATAAAGATGCAGAAGGATGAAAGCATATGAATGACATCAGGATTGTTTTCTTCCTACAGGTCCCGACCCGCCACATGGCTACAGTGACAGCTCAGACATGGTCAGGACTATCCTGCAGACAGTTCAGAACCAGGACAGAGTGCTAAAAGATCTGTACACTCACCTCAGGTAACGTAAATATGAGTTTAAGTCCAAACCAACCAATGATCACTGCAGAAGTTTCGTTTTACTGTTTATCTTATGTAATTTAGGTTTTTCTGATCTTTTTTTCTTGTAGTACAATTTTGGTATGTAAGAAGCGCCTCGTTGACCTGTTCCCTAAGTTGGAGAGGGCTGTGGAGAACATAAAAACCGCTGAGGGGGCAGTGATGCAGATGCAGATGAAAAGACAAAAAGAGTTCTGGTACCTTCTCAAGATTGCCTGTGTGAGTGAAAATAATTTATAGAAATGTCATAGCAGAAAATATTTCAAGTTTTTAGTGATGTTTTTGAGCTTTTAGCCCTGCAATATAGTAGTGAATGTATAAGTAAAATGAAGCATTTATGATTCTAGGCTCAGAACAACTCTCCATCACCATCACTTGTTCAAAGTCCACCTGAAAGGTAAGATCTGTACAAATTCAAGTCGTTCTTCTTGGACTTCATTGGTTATGTATGTCAGTGTCATCTCAAGAATAGCGTTACAGAGATAAGTCTCAAAGGGAACCCTGCATATTCAGACATACTGATTTTTTTTTGGAGTAACATTCATGTTTTTTTTACTCATGTGCTGTACAAAGAGTCATGCTAGATCTATACATGTAGTAGAAACTTAAAAACATCTCCACACATCTGGAGCCTTCACTTCATGCTGACTTAAGGCCAAGACTCCACCTGGTGTTCAATCTCTGAATTACATATGAACTAACTACCGGTGTTACATTTACACTTGTAACTGACTAGTTAACACTAGTTTGTGTGTTTTTTTTTGTTTTTTTTTTTTGAAATACCTATGTTTATTTTACTGAAACATATTTTGGGGAAAATATTGTACTTCATTTAATTTTTAAAAGAATCAAGTACTGAGTAGAAAAATAAACACAAAAAGCCAAAACAAGCTTTCTGCGAATTACAAGAAAATGTCTTTTGCTTTGGCTTTTACGATATTTGACTGTCAGTAGCATAGAAAAACATTCCACATTTCATCCCAAAATAGCACTTTAGGTTGTCATGCTTTATCATGAACAAGCTGGTTGGAGTTTCATATTCTCTTGTTATTGTTGCACATTAAGGAAAGAGCATATTTCATTGTGAAAGTCTCTTTAGTATCAATAATAACTACTCATTACTTAATTCTTTGAGTACTTTGACTCACACTTCACTCTTACTTGAGTAGATTGATAGACCAGCACTTTTACGTCTACTTAAGTAAATTCTGACCAGAGTAACTGTACTTTTACTTGAGTACAATAGTCTGGTACTTTTTCCACCTCTGCATAAAATCATACTACCTAAGGTTGCGTTTTCAATGGCAGTTGGGGGAGTTCAGCCCAAATCCTTCTGCCAGCTCTATTTAAACCCTCTGCCTAAACTAAATTACCAAACTCCATCCACTTAGTAGAGTCTACTATCAAGAGAAAGCTAAAGACCCAGCTGGTTCGGAAACACTATGCACTTAGCTACACTCTCCTCTGCTGTTGTTCCCAGTGGTAAAATTAGTTTCCTAAATACAGTTGGCTCTTTCTCCACTCTACTTATGACATTTTTACGCTCAGCTCTTTATGAACGTCCCAGCACTGGTGCAATGTATGTTGGTGAAGACAACGTTATTGGTATTGATGATAACAAGTCTCATGTTGATGACATGTTTATAGTGTCAGGGAAACAAACAAACAAAAAAAATGCTTCTATTCACCATGTGTATTGCCTCCAGCACTGCATGGTAGCGCCTGTGTCTGACTGGACTTGAAGCACTTTGCGGCACTAACTGAAGTTGTTTCTTCATTTCTAGGTCTTTGTTTGTGTTGTAATTTGAATAAAGCATCTGCTAGATAAACAGGTGGCCTAGTGGTTAAGTTGCACTCCATACGTGGGTGGCCCTGGTTCAAGTCTAGCCTGTGGCTCCTTTTCTGCATGCCACCCTTCTCTGTTTCCATTTTTATCCACTGTCATTCTCTCTAATAAAGGTTTAAAAAGCCAACAAATGTCCTTAAAAATAAACAAAAAAGTGCTGGCTAAATGACATTGTATTGTTGTGTAAACTGAAGGAGCTTTCTTCATGACGTCTGACCCAAGTTCACCTTGTACCAGAGCGGGAGTGAAAATGGTGCAGTCTGAGAAAGCCCCCCTGTCTCATACAGAGATAAAATAAAACAAAGTAAAATCCCCATTTCAGCTGCACAGTTGCCACTAGAGGTCGCCTCTTGCACCTCAAAGTCAGGGAGTTTTAGAAGCAGGATGTACAGTGCAGTGAAAAGGTATTTGTCCTCTTTCTGATTACTGAGTTTTTTGCGTATTTATCACACTTAAATGTTTCGGATTATCAAACCAATTTTTATATTTCACAAAGATGGCCCAAGTAAATAGAAAATGCAGTGTCTGAATAATTATTTAATTTTTTAAGGGGAAAAAACTCTAAACCTATCTGGACCTGTGTGAAAAAGTGATTGCCCCCCTTGTTAAATCATGAGTTAATGGTGATTAACCACAGTTTTTGGAAAGCTAAGTTCAATTTCACTGGCCACGACCAGGCCTGATTACTGCCAGATTTGTTGAATCAAGAAATCACTTAAATAGAAGCTGTCAGACAAAGGAAAGTAGGCTATGAGATCTCAGAAAGAAACGCATCTTGCCACTATCCAAAGAAGTTCAAGAACAAATGAGAAACAAAGTTATTGAAATCTATCAGTCTGGAAAAGGTTACTAAGCCATTTCCAAGGCTTTGAGACTCCACCAAACCACAATCAGAGCCATCATCCACAAATGGAGAAACTGGGAACAATAGTGAACCTTCCCCATAGAGGTCGGCCAACCAAAATGACTCCAAGAGCGTAACGTCAACTCATCCAGGCCTCACTGGCCTCAGTTAAGGTCAGAGTTCATGACTCAACCATAAGAAAGAGACTGGGCGAAAATGGCATCATGGGAGAGTTCCAAGGCCAAAACCACTGCCAACAAGAACACAAAGGCTCGTCTCACATTTGCCAACAAACATTGTGATGATCCCTAAGACTTTTGGAGAAATATTCTGTGGACTGACGAGACAAACGTTGAACTTTTTGGAAGGTGTGCAGCCCGTTACATCCGGAGTAAAAATAACACAGCATTTGATACAAAAGGACATTGTGCCAACAGTCAAACATGGTGGTGGCAGTGTGATGGTCTGGGGCTGCTTTGCTGCTTCAGGACCTGGACCACATGCTGTGATTGATGGAACAATGAATTCTGCTGTCTACCAAAAAATCCTGGAGGCAAACGTCTGGCCATCAATTTGTGCCCTCAAGCTGAAACGCTCATGGGTTATGCACCAGGACGACGACCCGAAATATACCAGCAGTCCACCTCTGAATGGCTTAAAAAAAACCCAAACAAAATTAAGGTTTTGGAGGTGCCCAGTCAGGGTCCGGACTTAAATCCAATTGGGATTCAGTGGTTTGACCTTAAACAGGCAGTTCATACTTGAAAACCCTCCAGTATGACTGAGTTAAACAATTCTGTGAAGAAGAGTGGGACAAAATTCCTCCACAGGGATGCAAAAGACTCATCACCAGTTGTCACAAACATTTGATTTCAGTTATTGCTGCCCAGGGTGGCACAACCAGTTATTAGGTTCAGGGGGCAATTACTTTTTCACACAGGGCCAGATAGTTTTGGAGTTTTTCCCCCTTTAAAAAATTAAATAATCATTCAAACACTGCATTTTCTATTTACTTGGGTTGTCTTTGTGAAATATATAAATTGGTTTGATGATCCGAAATATTGAAGTGTGATAAATATGCAAAAACATCAGTAATCAGAAAGGGGGCAAATACTTTTCACAGCACTGTACAGTGCATTCAGAAAATATACAGACCTTCTTAACTTTTTGTATTTTCTTATGTTGCAGCCTGATGCTATTAAAAAATATTTTTTATTATCATTAATCTACACTCAGTACACCATTATGACAAAGGGAAAACAAAATTTTACTAATTTTTGCAGATTTATTTAAAAGAAAAACTTAAATATCACATTAAGTATTCAGCGCCTTTACCAAAACACTTGAAACTTAGGAAGGTTGAATTGAAAGATTTTGTCTTCTTTCAGTGAAACTGTTCATCAGCTGCTTGATGAGAATCAACGTTATCTGAGTCTCCTGACTTCTCTGCTGCAAGACGCCACACAGGAGATGGAGGACAGCATCATGGTAGTTTTTACAGACTGTCACTAGGCATTGGAATGACTGATTAATCATTAACTCATGTTAACCTCTTTTTGAAATTACCTGGCAGAAAACATCTAAAATGATGTGATTGGTTGTTGCTGGTGTTATTAGTCACCACCACAAATATGCTCACTCTGTTTACATAGTCACTGTCTGCTGATGTTTTTCTGTCTGAGTTGAGTGCTTTATTTGCATACAGTCTGCTAAAGATTTCATAAGGTCATGTATTAAAAATCTAGTTTAAAGATGAGTGGATGGCATAAAATGATAAGTAGAAGGAGAGTGGCAGATTTATCACTACATTCATATGTTTGTTTTTTTCTCCAGGATCAGGATTGGAGCTGGATTCAGTATGAAGCAGGGGAAACTGGACCTCAGAAGCTGTAGAAACCAAGTCCTAGGGGCCATAAGTGAAGGAAATTCACTGTAAACAAGTGCCTTATCAGAGTTACACTATCCGAATACTTGTGATTCCATACTGTCTTTGACAGCCATGTAAAGCTATAAGAAAATGTGTGAATCAACAGGGTTTGGAAAGCTATTGTGTTTAACTTAAATGTATGTCAGTGGGCTTGAAAGCTATCTCCAGCTGTATCCAAGATTTATTTATTTATGCCAACATGTCAAAGGAACACCCTCCTGCTGCTAACGATAAACTATGCATGAAGGAATGTCAAATGAAGTAATATGGTTTGTCTTTTTTAAACAGTGTACCTGTAGATTTCTTAACACCAGTTTGTCGTTTCCCTCCTTAATTATTACTCAGTTAAAGATGTCAGGTTTCTGTCTGCACAAATACAGGAAATTACTTATTTATAGAATCCTGGGTTTAAGAGACTCTTGGGAGCTGCTGCTATCTTCTCAAGGAAAACAACTAGAGTAGCAAGTACACAAGAACAGAAATGAAAACTACAAAATGGAGTGATAGAGATTGTTCAATGTAGTTTTTAAAAAAAACAAGTCTGTAATTGAGTCAGTATCTGGCCCCAGGAAAGGGGCTTTTCATTTTTATTCAAAATGTATATTGGTTTGTGTGATTGCAGCATATATATATATATATATATATATATATATATATATATATATATATATGCTTGTGTGTAGATTATGTATGTTTGTTCCTCTCCGACTTTTCCTATGCATTTGCTTCTATATGTGAAGCACTGTGTGTTTTAAAAAGTGTTGAATAAATTTCATCATTATGTCTTTGTCACAATAGTACTTGAGAACAGTGCTTCTAAAAGCGTGGGCCCTTGAGGTACTGTAAGTGGGCTGCAAGAGGTAATTTTCAGTAACTCAAAATCATGGAGATAAAAAAATTAAACCACGTTTTAACTTGTCATTAAATACACTTTAATATGTTTTAACTCTTAGAAGTGACAAAACAGCTAGAAGTTTTGAGTCATGTCAAATTTTAATCATTTATTTTGTCCGATATATAAAACCGGTGGGCTGCACGGCGGCGCAGGGGTTCCTTCCACCACCAAAAACATGCTCATTAGGTTAATTGGTGACTCTAAAATTGGCTGTAGGTGTCAATGCAAGCGTGCCTGGTTGTCAGCCCTGCAACTGACTGGTGACCAGGGTGACTGGGTCCAGGGTTTACTCCGCCTCTCGCCAAATGACAGCTGAGATAGGCTCCAGCCCCCCCGCGCCCCTGAATGGGATTAGTTGTATAAAAAATGGATGGATGGATGGTATAAAACCGGTGTCATGGTTTAACTGGTGTTGGAATAACTGGTGACACTCTAGGAAAAACATCCTACTATGCCACTGGTGTCCCAATTTTAAGAATTAATCTTTGTTTTTGGAGACATGAAAAGTACTTGCAAAGAGTTTTCTGGGGCCACAAAGTCGAAGTACAGAGTTGAATATTGTAAGAAAATTCATGTGATTTTGCAGATGCATGATCAAAACAAAACAAATGGCAGTGGCTCATAAATTGTATGTTGTGACCCCACAATCATTTTCCAAATAATGTGTTTGTACTTTATCTGAAGCAAAGCATTGGCATTGAAATTCCCCGCTTATGAAAAAAGTATGGTAAATAAAAGGTAAATATTCCAGTCTGATGTTATGGTTGTACAAAGGATTTTCATGCCTCAGATGGGGCCACAGCAAACTGAATTTTTGGTAAAGGCTGCTTTTGAGGAAGTCCATTCATTTTTCATTTCCGCCTTATATTTTACTCACTAGCTTCTTGCTATCACAATTTACTCATCATACTTTGATAAAGTTTTACATTTAAACCAGAGTCAAACAAGACTAATGCTTTACACTTCATGCATAAATGCAATGCTTCAACATATTAATCTTGATGTGACTCAAAAATTCAAGATGTTTTTCTATAAAAAAGCTTGACCCGCCTAAAATATAGAAATTATTTACTCAGTAGCTGACTGTGCAAAGTGTTAGTTGCTATATCAATGCCAAAACTTGCTGTCTCCCAGTTTTATTGCAAATGAAAACATTGTTGCCTATCAACAAGAATTACCAAAGATATTCTGAGAAGTTATTATTATTTTGGCCTTATTTTTAAAATTATAGGCACAGTTTAAAAGGGAATCTAAAATAATGAATAGTATTATGATGACCTTCACTACCTCTCCCCTTTGTTCACTAGATTAGCTCATAAATGAAATATTAAGATATTAAATATACTTGATTCCATTTATAATTAGCAATCAGTTCATTTGTAAATTTAATGAAAGCAATGTTAACCATATTATAACCTCCCCTACTGTATAGCATGTATCATTTACAGCCTTTATAAATGGTACAATCAAATAAATTATGCAGCGCAGAGGGCTTACAACTCTACTGTTCTTTAAAAAACAAAACTTGTGGCATGATATTAAGCCAAAATGTTTATCTAATTTAATGCAAGTTAAACACTACACTTAGGGGATTAAAATGGCTCAGACATAGGTGGAGGGGGTGGCTCACAGAGCTTAAGCCCTGAATCTTTCAGGTTGGTAAAAAGTGTTACTGTAGTGTTATGATTGATAAATGCTAAAATTAATTGGAAAAAAATAAATGAAGGGACCCTGTTGATCACAAGATACAAATTTCATTCTTGTAGCAAAACTGAAAAGCAGTCAAACTTTTTAAAATTCAACTTAAGAGCTTATACATATACTGCAGTATAAAGATACTTTCAACACTACATTGATATTAACACATTAATTTTAATGTCTTTGAACATGAATAGAGCTGAATATTTTGCTCTAGATTCCTACTTTACCCATCTTGTGTAATTTTCAGCAATAAAATTCTGAAAATTTCTGCCCCTTTTTGGCATAAGAGGAGAAACAGTGATCTCAAGAGCAGTTTTAGAATGATGAGGACATTATGAGAATGATATCCCAAAGATGATGTTGGCTCTGAAGGATGCCTTTTTAAGATGGAACGGCATTATTTATGCCCAAGGGATTTGCGTATTTGCAGGCTTATTAAATACAAATTTGCATTTAGAATAGCTTGAAAATTACAATTTACTGTCTTTTGAGCAAAAAGAACTCTGGGAAAGAATGACTGGGCCATGTCGCTCTGGACCCTCTGAAGTTTGGGCTAAGCCCCGGATGTCTCTTCTTGCTCCACCCCTTGATGATCGATGTAAACAACTTGGAGGAACTATCAGGGCATTTCACGAGATTGTTGGCACTTTGTGACACCTTCTATCGATTAAACGGCTCATTGATTGCTGCTTTCAACTTCGGAGATACATAGATATGCAAGCATGTAAAACTGTACAAGAAAACATTAAAACGGAATTTAGAGATTTCAACCAATAGCGACACAGTTCATCAACATAACGTCGCGAGGCATCATGGGAGAAAGTCCTTACTAAGAATAAACCACATCACTCTCGGTGAAAACGTTCGCGTGCCCCTACGGTTCTAAACACAACAGCCGAGCTTTGAACACTGTGCGTGATAGCTCACAATGATGCACCCTGACTCTAAACAGTATTTGTGTCGCCCTATATATCACCAAACAGGCATTCTCAAGCTTCTCGGATGTGAGGGCGATCTGGCTGCGACATCTGTCACCCCATTGATCGCTAGGGTTGATTCGGCTGATCTGGCTGGCTAGGCGGGTGTCCCCTTCCTCCCTCACCACTCCATGTGTGTCCCTCCCGAAGCTCCGCGCTCGGTCGATGAGGACGACGTCCCCCGGACGACCATCCATCGGTATACCAGTAGCTGCGCTCCCCTGCTAGAACCTCCAAACAAGCTCAAGGCCCATTTGTAGGAGAAACGTAGGGAAGTTAAGCTCCAAGCGTCAGACACATCCAAATGCGGCACTGCACGTGGCAGTCTGCCTTCCTTTTCGTTCTATTAAAAAAAAGCAAGATAAATTTCCCCCGGCCCTCCCCATCGCCCTCCTCCTCAATTTCGAATTTACATTATAAATATTATGTATCATTTTTTACTTTTATTTTGCACTTAAAAAAAAAATTATACTGACTTTTACTGACAAGCTTAGCCCTCGGTCCCTACTATGTCCGTTTTGAGGACATTCATCATTTTAATCATCGTTTTTTGAGTTAATAGTCACATTTTTATAGACTGAGGCATCAAATTTGGCCAAAGTTATTATTTTTCTTCATATTAAAAAAATAAAAAAATGAAAACCGTGTCACCCAAAGAACGCCCACGACGCGAAATAGCTCCATCCAGCCTTGTTTGTCCGAAATCGGACACATAGACCTCCGTTAAAAAAAACACGTTTTTTTGACTGTGTCTAGGGCACCAAGACAACTTATATAGCACCCATTTTTTTGCAGTCAGTCGATCACCAGGGATCTAAATTTCATCATTAAACAGTGATCCAGCGGATCGTGCAGCGCATCATTTTAACCCTTTCAGCAGCGCAGGCATGGTTTTCCTTCCATGAGCTCAGTGTTCGGAGCGCTATTTCACCCGCTAATCATCAGAATTAAGTGAACCGATATGGATGTCTGAGAGTGGGCTAGATATTCAAGGAAAAGTTTGTGGGCTCCTACGTGTGTGATCGGGTGCGAATCTGCGTGTATGTTTACAAGCGGACATGCCGTAAGTGAAGTGTTTACATTATGATATGTTACCTGTGGATTCTGCAGCCTGGGACTAAGAAAGAGGGACATTTGGACAATTTCAACTTTGCCGTCATTTCATAGCAAGTGGATTTACAAGCATGAGGATGCACGGGTCCTTTCGATCAATAGGTAAGAATATATCATCTCAAAGATGCAGTACATTTATATCTGCACGTAATTGGCATATTTTGTGGTCACATTTTGGTTAGAGGTGGAAATGAGCGTGTTCGTGGATCATATCCTACAAATATCCTCTGATTCTTTATGCCTGTACATAAAATAAACCTAACATGAACAAATACATTCACTCGCATTAGATTTGGTAGAGGAGGAGGCGTGAGAAAAGGAGGGTAAAACTGGCGTGTTTTACGCACGGATGGACTCATCTGTTTAGCATGAACGAATCCAAGTCATAGGCATAGTGTACAATAAGTGGCATAAAAAGGGTGTAACACTGAGGTTTTTTTTTCAGTAGTCAGGGTTGAAGTTGTTGAAGAGATCTGAAGCAGTGAAAGTTTTTTTAAAAAGTTGAAAAATGAGTATTTTATTAAACACCTTTCTGCATGTCCGTTTTCGGACAAACAATGGTGGATGTAGCTAAAACGTGGCATTCGGCACTACAGAAAAAAATTCAATGCATCAAAATCACTTTTACTACTCATCATTGGCCTGGCCCAGACTCTATTTATTGGAAAAAAAGATTTTTTTTCTAGATCATCTTATATGGGAATTATGGTGGTTTTTGTGTTTTTACCATAAAAAATAGCAGTGACGTGGTGTACAATAACTGGCATACAAAGGGTGTAACATTTAATTTTTTTTTTTTTTTTTTTTTTGTGGTCAGGGTTGAAGTCGTTGAAGAGATTTAAAGCGGTGAAAGTTAAAAAAAATGTTGAAAAACGATTATTTTATTAGCACCTTTCTGCATGTCCGTTCTCAGGACAAACAAGGACAGATGTATATAAAAATTACAAGGGACCAAGGGTTAAATGGATCTTTGGCAATACAACTCGGACGAAAATTAAATTAAGCCTTTTTATGTGTGTATTCTTGATCAAGGAGAAAATGTTTCAAAATAATCGACCACAATCATAGGTGCAAAACAACACACTAAGCATGCCCTCATTAACCAAACAAGCAAAACATACGTATAAAAAACAAGCAGATAAAATAGAATACTGAAACAAGTCAGAGGTTTAACCAGAAATTGACGTCATTCGTTCTTACCATTGTTTTTGTCCCTGTCGATACCAAGAAAATCCTTATGTCCGACATCACCTAAAGGCACCACAGTGTAACTAGTAAAAGCGAGAGAGAAACCTGTGGGAGGCGGGGTGAGGGGGATGGGACTGTGAATGATAAGAGCTGAAGGGAAGACGGTCTGATATTGTGGTAAATATATTTTTCATGGATAAGCTATTTGTTATAACGCTTGTGTATTAATTATTTAATGTGTGCGCCTTGTCAAATGAGTTAGCTGGTTTGCTTTAGTTACGCTAGCAGCCTGGCACGCTAATGTTAGCAATTAGCTACAAGAAACTGACGGATTGGAAACAGACAGCGACAGCTAGCTGGCTCTCGGCTAATGTTACCTGGTGATTGGTGTGTCAGCCTTTGTTAGTATTAACGTGAATTCATTCAGACGTTCAGAACGCTGGTGATATAGTAGGGGATATATCAGTTGTACAAACACGTTGCTTCATACATTGAAAAAGGAACTACAAGTCTTACAAATCATTCTGCAGGCTAACCGTGTCTGTTAGCATTAGCTGTTCTATGTTAACGCTGTGACTACTGTGCAGTGTACAGTCTGAGGCACTGCCTGGCGTCATTGTAGTTATGACTGTCTATTACATGTACCAATCGTCTGAACAGAGCCGTATGGACTAAAACTGACTAACAAACTGTATGTTTACAGTTGTTGTGGCAGTGGTAATGTAATAAGGAAGTATTTTGAATGACCATGTGTTGCATTCAGTCCCCGTTTATGACCTGGGTACACCTGTGCTCAGGTCAAGATACATCATATTTAATACCTAACCACCAGTTTGCAAAGGTGCCTGACATTTCATCGAAATATAGCAAGCTGGGTTACCTATTTACACTTTGTTGACTGTTAGTTTTATGAGGAAGGAATCAGGCAGCCCAAATGTAAATCAGGGATTAAGGAAAAGCTAACAATGTCAGTGCAGTTACTAAGTCAGTAGCTGGGGAAAATACACTATACTTTCACGATGCAAAGGTACATCAAACCCTGTAAGTAGGGCTGCTCAATATGGCATAAAATTATGATTATGCTTATGTTGGTTGATAATGAGACCCTGATTATTATATATAGCACTTACCAGTATTGATATGATATGTATCGATTGTGATGTATAGATATGGGTTGTCATGATGCCAGAAGTTTAAACTTTGACGCAATTCAATTAAAAGTAAAAAAATGTAAACACCTATTTCAATGCCACAGAAAAATAGAAGTTCGATGGACCCAATAATGCTCAATTTCCTGATTCTTGTTAAAAAAATACTGCAAGGAAAGCTCATTTACATTGTCTGAATTGTACAATAGGGCCTGTTGTTTGCTGTGGTAACATTTCTTAAAAGTTTTTCCAGCTATGTATAATGACCTGAAGCAGGTATTGGACCAAGTTTGGTGTTAAGATTAGCATTAAATGATGTTTAAAGGTCTTAAAAAGTCCTAGATCAAACTTTTATAAATCTGGAGGTAGCCTGACAAGACTAATAATGCTGTTATATTTCAGAAGCTATTTACTTATGGTAAGATCTCTGTTATTTTAATGAGCAGTAGTGTTATAAAGTACAGCTTTCAGCTCTTTTCTGCTGGGAGCACAAGAGAGAGAGAGCAGCTGTGGTCCATTCAAATCCACCAGTCGGCAAATACAGGTTTTTCTGAAGAACCTTTTGCATCTCATAAAGATGCAAAAGTTATGTTTATGCCTTTCAAAAACAGATGGAGAGCAGAGAAGAGGACACTTCCTAAATTCCACAGAGACATTGGCAATGTTTTACTGAACAATTGACTTTTTTTTTTTTTGAAACAGGTAGCAAAACATTTGATTTCAACAGCAAAGTTTACATTTTAAAATGATGGTTTCCTGACAGCCTTCAATCTACAGACTCCAGATCCATAAAATTTGGGTAGGATGTGTTGTAGAAGCTGCTGTGTTAAACCAGATAGGTTTTAGCTTGGTTTTATCGAATGAATGACTTAGCTGACCATGGACTTCTGTTGACTTTAACTGTAAAGGTCTGACTTTATACTAACATTAGCTGGCACATATTATGTCATTTTCCTGAATATAATAGTATGTGTATGCTTCTGTCTCTGCCTGTAGGTGAGTGCTCGTGAGGATGACGATGCCGCATGTAGGCGCAGTGTTTGCTGCAATAGCAGGAGTGATGGCCATCATGCTGCACTCCTCCATTCACAAGATAGAAGAAGGACACCTGGCAGTATACTACAGGTAGCTTAGCTAAACTGATCCTTAATATCCATGTCTGACAGATGAAATATAAACTAACAACTGGATGTCATGTTATTTTTCTCAGTAAAGATGTACACAACATAACCTCAGTAATATTGTACTGAATTGTGTACATAAATCCTCAGAACAAAAAAAAGAATCAACCTGATTCACCCAAAACAAAACCACTCCCTAATGAGTCACTGTTACACCTTAACAAATATTTCTTTGTCCATTTCTTTTTCCACCCTCTTTTGAAGCAATCATCAGATTGTGTCATGCTGAGACCTTAGACCTTGGATTGATTACTTGTTTGTAATCTTTTAGGGGTGGAGCATTGCTGACCAGTCCAAATGGTCCTGGATATCACATTATGCTGCCTTTCATCACCACCTACAGATCAGTGCAGGTAAACTGACCCTGAGCCCTGAAACACTGTTGTTTAGCAGAGGCATGTGTAAGGCGCTGCACATGAAAACCAGAATCGGATCTTCTATAAATAAATCAGCTGCAGCATGCAAACAGTTGCCATCCAACCATAGCTGCAGCAGCAGCTTTATTTTAAACCTTGTTTATGCACTGTTGATGTGCCTGGGATCAAATGTTTCAAATTTATCTTATAGTTTACATTGCTTTATCAAAAATGAGAATTCGTATACACCAGGAGCAACTAATCATGTCACATTATTTTATTCTTATCAGTGTTTATGAACGAGTCAGTGTAGAAGGAGATGAACTTTGACTGTGTTTGGATTTTTGTGTTTCAGACGACGCTCCAAACTGATGAGATCAAGAATGTGCCTTGTGGAACGAGGTTAGACCAAGCTTATTGATCTATCTCTGTTAAGAATAAATACGGTCATAACATTTATGTGTTGATCCGGTTGTTTATTCTCTTCACAGTGGTGGTGTGATGATCTACTTTGACAGGATAGAAGTTGTTAACATGCTTGTACCACTTGCAGGTACACAATGTTCAAATTTCCTTCCTTCCTTATTCAGAGGATGCAATAACCATGCCAGTTTCTTAACAGCACCATAACGCTTTCTTTTGTTCTATGATTTGCAGTAATTGACATTGTGAGGAACTACACAGCTGATTATGACAAAACTCTGATTTTCAACAAGATTCACCATGAACTGAACCAGTTCTGCAGCGTACACACACTACAGGAGGTCTACATTGAGCTGTTTGGTATATACACTTAGTTTTTGTTGAACACAATACACAGAGGGCCTCTTGAGCTGTGTGTTCATTCCTGAAATTCCTACAATGTGATACACACTATGTTGTGTATATAAACACCCTCTGTTTTTTGTCTTGCAGACATTATTGATGAGAACCTGAAGACTGCTTTGCAGAAAGATCTAAATGTTATGGCACCTGGACTCACAATACAGGTATTCAAACAAATACAAAGAGGGAATTAGAGGGGTACAGTAGGCAGGCAGACCAGTGCTGAAGCGACAATGACAGCTTAAGAAATCTGGCTTCCGGGAGCGACAAAGGACTGGGATTTTTAAGAAGATTCTAATGAATCAAAGTTATCTAAACGTAATCATTTTCAAAATATACTACCTTGGCTTCCAAGTTAGATCTGGGTATAATAAAGATAAGATTATGATTTATTAAGATTTAAGTGCATAAGTCTCCCTTTTGGGCATCGATCAGCAGAGATGCTGCCCACTGTACCAACAAGGAAATTCAAACTGATGGGGCAAGTAATAAAGTGATTTATTTAAAAAACTTGCAAAAAATACAAAAGGAAACAGTAATAAGACTGTTACGCTTTATTAAGCTTGCTGGTACGATAGTAGTAGTTAGTCAGTGCTCCAAAGCAAATAGAACAGACCTCCTGAAGAATGGAGGTCTGCAGCCAGACCCCTCTCAAATATTTTGTAACATGTCAGGTCACTGGCGTTGGTGCACTTGTGGTAATAACAGTCTGTGTCTGTTTTTATAAATTGGTGTATTGGTTGCACCAGTGAGACTCAGCCAACTCAAGAAATGAATTCAAGGTGTGTCTTCTACACCTATGATAAGAAAGACTGAGTGTTAAAATCTCAAAGGTTACTGCACTGCAGTTGATCTGCATGAGATTCTTGTTGGAGACAACAGAGGGGCTATGTAGCTTGATGGCTATCTTAAATAAATTGGCTGCAGTTACCCATTAGGATAGAAAGATGGAGAAAATCAATATGTGGAAATCAATAAAAAAAGACATGTTTTGTTAATCCCAGAGGGTAAATTATATATATTTTTTCTCTTGTTTAAAACCTGGCACACACAGAGGCCAATAATACACACTCATGCATAAACAGGATACAATGGTATGCACCAATAGAGATGTCAAAGTGGCGGCCTGCATGTGAAACAGTGTTGAGCAATAGCCATGCTCTAGAGAGGGAAGTGAAATGGCACCGCTATAGAACCCTGAGTAATTTCCAGACTTTTGTGCTGTAGCAGGACTTGAACCAAATAAACGCCTGTAGACTCAACCACTGCAGTTTCCACAAGAGATGTGAGCCTTTCAGTATCTCACGATTCGATTCAATTCAGATGCTGGGGGTCATGATCTATCTATCTAACACTTTCACTATTTCTTTTTTATATTCATTTTTGGGCATTTATTAGATAGAGGAGAACAGTGGATAGAGTCAGGAACAGGGTCAAGAGTGGGGGAGAGACATGCGGTAAAGGGCTTCAGGCCAGATTTGAACCCAGGCCTCCTGCGTACATGGGGAGTGCCTTTAACCACTAGGCCACCTGCTCCCCCACATTCACCATTTCTTATACAGAGGTGATAATTTATAACCTTGCCTTGTTTTTTCCACTGGTGAATCCATCTTGCAAAGCTCCCATCTGAACTGTTTGGGCCCAGTTAGAAAGTGACAGGACCAATCAGCAACGAGGGGCAGTACTTTCAGGCGCAGCAGAGTCGTGACGCAAACAAGCAGCAGCAAGAGCTGGTGCAGTTATGGAGGAGGAGATTAGCGTGGATGCTACTAAAGCGCCAGTTTTATCAGAACTTGACAACATTTCTTCAAAGAATAAAGAACAGCAGTGAGTTGTTTTCTTTTCAAAAATGACTAAAGTCAAGTCCTTACATGTCTATAGTCGCCATGTTTCGCGTTATTCCTCAGTAGCTGTGCACGTGCAGCTTGATAGCGGCTACGTCACGTGTTTTGTTGCTCTGATTGGCAAATATGTGACAGACAGGACGTTCACCCAATCACACTCCGAGTTTTTTTCAAAGCCTCTGCCTTTTCTCAGACGTTTCCTATTGAAGCTTTTCCAGATGGATGTGTTTCACACATCCATCTGGCATGTCAGGTTAAATAATTTCAGCATCTACTCCAGTCTGCTGTGCATCAAGGAGCTTTAAATTATTATTTTACATTAAAAGCTTTATAAAATGTGCTCAAGATAATACTTTTATTTGCATATTTGTAGCCTTCACTGTTGACAATGCTGCAGGAGTGCAGGTGTTATATTTTAACAAGTGACCGTGTTAACTGGTGGCTTTCTAGCTGAATGTGTCGTTGTTTGTCGTAGTTACAGCACTGAAAATTTTCTGTTTTGTCTAATATATTCTTTGAAGATATGAATTTAATGAAAAACTGAACAAAGGGGCTCTTTAAGGGCGCACTAACACTAGGCCATCCGTACCGTGCCTGGGCCCGTTTCTGCCTAAAGTCCGGTACGTTTGGCCGGTGTGAGAGCAATCATTCCGTGCTTCAGTGCGGCACACTTCGCAGCCCAGGCACGGAAGGACGAGGTGGGCCTAGGCACAGCACAGATGTAAATGAAGGAGTACAACCATGGGAATGTGACGAAATGTGAAGTAACAACAAAAGGACTCGCCTCAGAGCGCAGAGAGCACACCAGGCAGCAGCTGCATGCAAGAGACAGCAGGATATAGCAAGAACTATATATTTTGTCTCATTGTATTTTAACAAGTTACAAAGATTTTGTCAGAGCTGAATAATTGAACTTCACACAGCTCCACTACAACCTCGTTCTAATGGATCCCAGTTCAGTCCACATTTCTGACCAGTTTCTAGCAAAGTCAGGCTTTAACCTCTGAGAGTTTTTTTGTATTTGTGAAATAAAGCTTCTTCCCTTGATTGAGCCACAAACAGCAGCTCACAGGATAACAAACACCTTTCATTCTCTGTGCGTAAAGGAGAGTGCCAAATACAAGTGTGTGCAGGGGTTAATCTCACATCTGATTAAGCCTCTTTTATTATAAAATTATAATGCCATGCTATCATCCACTGACCTAACTTACCTTAAATTCTATTTTGTCATCAAGAAGTGAAATTGTGATCTTGATCACTGGTGTTTGAACGGATCATCGTTCATTAATCCTGTGGCATTTTCACCTCCAGCTCTTATCAGATGGTTCAAATCGCTCTCGTTGCGGTAAAAAAAAACCTTTTACCTGAACATTTAATCCTGCTCTGGACACAGACTGTCCTGTGACATGAGAGCTTGTTTGGTGCAACACTGAAAGGCATCCAAAATTGCGCAGAGAAATGGCACAGAGAAATGGCGCACAAAGGAGTGCCAGGGGGGTTCAGATAGTATATGAACACGCAGAGTAATGGCTGTAGGGGCTCATACGAGTTAAAAAGTCAGGGTTTCGTTCAGCAGAAGTGCTTGGAACTCTGATCAGGCTCAAGATTATATGCTGTGAGCGATAATTCTCCACTATGAACCGCTTTCTCTGTCTCCTCACGGGGCTCTGTATAGTTCATGTAGCCTACTGATTCCAGGTCATATATTACTCTGTGTCACATCAGATATCGTATAAATCCGTTGCTATTTTACAGCCAAAAAACAATACTTATGTATACTAAGTCATCAACACGTGTAAGTTCATCAACGGTGGAGGCTTCGTGTGATAACTCATTAAATTGTAACACTGGTTTTTGACATGAATAGCATGATAGGTCTCCGTGTTATTATTGTCTAAGCTGGTCAGCAGTTTTTGGCTGTTGTTCTGATTATTTTTACTCTAGGTAAATGTGTCTGTATGATGTGAACTCAACAATGAACTGTTCCTAAAGAAGCTAAATTAGCAAACATGTCAGGTCAGGTTGCCTCTTACCAGGGATTGTGGAATCCACAGAGAGTTTTAAAACTTTTTTTTTTTTGTCAAAACAAGACTGACTGAGTAACCCACAGCACCATAGATAGAGCAGGCAGTACGTCAGACACAGTCATGTCAACATTGATGACACTTGGAGCTAGCACTGCTAATGCTCACAGTGCAGCTAACGAGTCACACATCCTCCTGTGGCGGAGTAGGAACATGGAGGAAAATACCAGCAGCGTGTCTGATGTGCACTCAGGATGTAATAAAGTATGTTTAAAAATTTTGAATCAATTCAGAATTGAAAATTTGATTTATATTGGATAATCACAAGTAAAAACATATAACAAACGGCTGCAGACTAGTCCAGCGCTGGCATGTATTTGCCCTAAATCTCAGTTAGAAGTTGAGGGCCCAAACATTTCCTCAAAACAACTCATCCACAAATGTCCAGCAAAGTAATTGTACATGCTACCATGATTGCTCTTTATCAAAGAATGTAAGCAAACGGTGGTGTTTACAGAAGTCTCCCCATGGGATCTGGTGATGTTCAACTTGCCATCTCTTATTACATGAGCATGTGCTCAGCCTACTGTTTCATGGAGAATTATTTTATGAATTAATCATGAAACAAAATCAAAACACTATCTGAGATGTAGCAGTTATTCTGTCATCTTCACAACATGTGCCAATGGAACTTTTCTCACTGGAAATCTAACGCAAACCCGATGCTTAAGAAGTCTCAAATCAGATTTGTAGAATCTAAGGCAATAAAATGTCTAAACAGTTCTGTTTTTACTTGTGAGAAGCCCTAAATTTGACATAGATGTCTGAATATTTTATCAAATCTGTACCATCTCAGTAACTTTTTGTAATCATTGTCTTGAGGATTTGTTCGTTCATGTAGTCAGCATTTATAGCTAGGCATTCCACTGCAGGAAAGGAAGTTGGGGAAATGCAAGTTAACGCTAATTTGCCTTTAAGTTGAAAAATACAAGGAGCTGTTGGCAGCTGGCTGGTGCACATGACAATTATTAGGCAACTTACAGAGGCAAATTTAAATTTAGGATAATGGAAATCGAAGCAGTGAAGCCCCACATGAAATTTAAAAAATGCCAATGCCATGCAAAAAGTTAGATTAATTTTATTCTGATTGTTTTTTTTAAAAAGCCTTACATTTGATTTTTAAGTGTGCTGAAACACTGTTACTTGTCAACTCTTCCTTTAAAATTAACAAAGATTTTAATGCAAACAAATCTCTGTTTTTGTCCATGTTCCATTTTCCCTGCTCTGTTTTCTTATAAAGGCCGTCCGTGTCACCAAGCCAAAGATCCCCGAGTCTATCAGGAGGAACTTCGAACTCATGTGAGTTTCTTAGTTTTGTTCTTACTTGTTCAGTGTCTTTATGTTCAAAAACATATCCTGCTACCCACCCACTCGGTTTAAGTTAAGACCAAACAGAAAGAAAAAATTTGTAAGAACCTTTGTGTTTGTATGTGCAGGGAAGCTGAGAAGACTCGCCTGTTGATCACCGCTCAGACTCAGAAGGTGGTGGAAAAGGAAGCAGAGACTGAGAGGAAGAAGGCTATTATTGGTAAATGTGATATTTTACTGTAAACCAGCCAGTTAGCTTTGTATTTGCATGCCCATCATTGTAACGTGTTGGTTCCTACTCTGAGTCGCTCAGCTGTAGCTGAACAATTTCTATCCTCGGTGTAGTTGTTTAAGGCCACCTTTCTCCCCCTGCAGAGGCTCAAAAAGTGGCCCAAGTTGCAGAGATCCAGTTCCAGCAGAAGGTGATGGAGAAGGAGACGGAGAGGAAAATCTCAGAAATAGAGGGTTAGCTACACTGCCTTACTATGAAACAGATAATGTGTCGCTGTGTGCGGTTTAAAACTGGTGTAATGGTGCTGTCATTAGTCTGTTTAACTCAACAATATCTCTTTGTGCTTCAGATGCTGCCTTCCTGGCAAGGGAGAGGGCCAAAGCTGATGCAGAATATTACACTGCTGCCAAGTTTGCTGAAGCAAATCGGGTAAAGAAAAAAATTATCATGCACTTCATCTAATGCTATTAGTATACTATGATTTTGTGAGGTCTCAATAAACAGCATCTAATTGCAGAATCAGTACACTAGTTGTTCGATTTAAGGTGTTGGAAATGTTTTTGTTCCTGTTTGTGTTCCCATTATTATCACCCAGATTCTACATCTTTATGTACAGTGCTTAACAAATTTATTAGACCACCTGTCATATTTGTCTCAGAGACCATCCAGCATCATGAAGTGCTTTCATGCGGACTGTTTCATTTTCAGTGAGCTCTCCATGTTTTACCATTTTGAACAGGAATGAGGAATTTCATACTGAATTCACCTTTTTATACCAAAATTTGAGCCGGCTCACTGGGCTTCTCTGAGAAGTCAGAAATTAATCAGCATAACATTCAACCACTGAAACTCATTTTTCTGTTCAGGAATGCAAGTAAATAACTATAATTTGACATATTAATCAAGAAATATTAATGTGCTTTACTATTTTTTCAGTTTTAGAAATTCATAGATAACAATAATAATTATATTTAAATTTGGTTAAAGAGCTTCTACATATTAGTGTCTTAACCATTGCAGAAACATAAAAAATGATTTTTGTATTTACCAATGCTGTTAATTTAGGGCAGCTGTGGCATAAACCTTACTTTGGGTGGTGGTCTAATAAATTTGTTAAGTACTGTAGACTCTGTTCACAGATCATACCCCACATCGAGTCCGACTCAGATGCTGCTTGTCCCTCAATCAGTGTGGGCGGTATGAGCTGACTATTTGGCTTTGTTGCGATGAACACCCTCTGCTGTCCATCTGAAATATCAGAGTAGATATGCTGTGTATAAAGCAAAGCGTTTTCCCACACAAAAAATAAATGGAATTTACTTTATTATTTTCAAAGAATGTGGAAATGAAAATGACTATTCGACTGTAAAAACCAAGAACATGCACACTGGGCATTTTCTGAAATCCAAAGTGCACAAATTCAGTCAGCAAGCATTTTTGGGGAAATGTCTGTCAGTCAAAAGTGAAATCTCTGATGTTAAACAAGGTTGTTCATATCTCTGTGAAATGTACAGCGGCTACTGTTCTGCTTTGTTTTTGTAAGTTTGTAGAAATTCATTGAATTTTTCAGTGACATAGAACTTAAATTAACATTGCATGAAAAATACATGCTTTCAGAAACCAAACTCAACAAAGCATAGACTCGAGAAATGATCCAAAAGATCACAAAAAACAATAAGAAGAAATCTCAGCTGCTTTGAATTAACAAGGCACCGTACCAGCCAAAGCAGCACAGCTGTATTTGCATGCATTAATTGTTTTACATATGTCTCATTGTGACACAGTTTGAAGCTAAGCCTCCTTGAGTATAATGAAGCCGATTGCATCTTTGTATAACCAAGAATTAAAAATAATAGATACAAAACTGAGGAAGTGGCACCACTGTCACACACTGAAGCAGGTTAATTTTCTCAGTTTTGATAATTTTTTTATTCTCATGTTTTAAACTTGTTGTTCATGCTTACAAAACTTAGCAGGAGAAATTTTATTTACACTTTAATTGTGACAAACTGGTGGTAGGAACCCCAGGGGCAAAGCTAGTGGAAATTGTAGAACTTCCCATAGTAAGACCTCCCAGGGGCATTCAGCTTTTTCTAGAAAAGGCTCTCAAATGTGGAATACACTACCAACTGAAATTAATATAACACACAATATAAAAACTTTTTAACGAAGTGTTGAAGGGAGGGTAGAACAAAATCAGAGATGTGAGCATTTTAACTACTCCATGTTTGCTTTGATTTTATGTAACTATGATGTGAATTTTTACCAGTTTTTTTCTTTCTTTGTCTAAAAGCCTGACTAAGGACAGGAGATGGAAACCATTAATAGCTATGATCTCTGCATGTGAAACATCAATTACTTAAAGCTTATTTTCTAACAGGCTGAAGGTACACTATGTAATTTGCATTGTCCCTATGAAATAAACTTAATAATCAAAAGATAAAATAATGCAAAATGATATAATCTACCTCTAATCCAATGCTCACATACTGTTGTAGTGTTTATTTTGGCAGCTATTTTAAACATAGTCTCAGTCTTTAGATTAAAATGTGAAGTTTTAGTCACATTTTAGTCATTTTAACCTAAAATAGTTTTGTGTAGTTTTACCTGACAACAAATTTTTAGTCGTTTTTATATCCATAAAAAAGTTGTTACAATTTTCTCAAAATGTTATTCAAGAAATTTATTTTCTTTAAACTATTTAATAAGCAATATCACAAACATAGGCACTGATATAAATGCACTTTCAATACTTTAAGTCAGTGTTTCCCACCTTTTTTCCTTGTAGCCTCTCCTACTTGTTTTTAAGAAAAGCTGAGCCCCTTTAAGAGCCACTCAGGAAATAAATGACATACTATTGACAAAAATCAACACCAATTTAGCAGTTTAATTGATGAAACCCTTAGAAAATATGCCTATGCATGTTTTTCCTACTAAAATATCTCTGTATAAACTATTTAATAAGTGTATTATCATGTATTTAGTCAATATGTGCAAATCTGAAGTACTGTGCAGAACTTCGTGGTATGTTTGGGATGAAAATAGAGGCTGAAGTTTGAAGGCACCATCAGACAGGAAGGAGGATTGACGCAACCCAGGTCATGCTATGGATGTCCTTGTGTATTACCAGGAGATGGAAAATAATTTGTTGAAAAAAATCAGAAAAGTCCTCACCTATAGGGCAGAGTAAGGGATGAATGTGGCAAGTAAGCATGCCTTAGGGTACTGTGTGGGTGAGTAGTTGGGTTTCTACAAGCCCCTGGTCAGGCCGTTGATAGCCCAAGAGCCTGAAAACTGCTGGCAGTCTCCAGGCATATCACCAGGGATGGAAAGGCCTGAACAAGAGAGAAGCCGTTGAGCTTGACCTCGGCATGACACACGTGTACCGACATGTGTTGTGCTTGACTCTTGCTGCTCTCCTAGGGGTCGAGGACCCCAGGTTTGAAACCAATGCTTTAAGTGATTCTAATTATACTAATGAAAATACTGACATATCTTATATAAAAGGTGGAAAAATATCATGAGTTTTGAATGTCCAACAGTCTAGCGCTAATATTTTAGTCTCATTTTGTCTCCCTGATGAAAACTAAACTCACTTTTCATCATTTTTCGGGGTCAAATATCGGTTTATAGCTGATCCTAGTCTTGTCTTCTTAATGGAAAAAAAGGTAGTCAATAAAGAGTATTATTAACAGTTTTAGTTGACAAAATTAACACAGCTGTTTTTCTTCTGTATCCCTCCAGTTGAAGCTGACCCCAGAGTACCTGGAGCTGATGAAGTACCAGGCCATAGCTGCTAACAGTAAGATCTACTTCGGCCAGGACATTCCTAACATGTTTGTGGAAGGAAACAACAACCCCCCTAAGTCTGGGCACTCCTCTAACCTGCCCAATGAGCAGCAGGACTTACTGAAAACAAAACCAAAGGGGCAGTGAGTCCTGGGCTCTGCCTCTGCACAGAACAGGAGAACCTGTGGAGGATCTGAGAGCTCTGAACAGACAATGACAGGTGGAACAGCTTTGCAGCTAGTGTGCTAAACTACACACTTCAGTCTTAATCTGAATGGCAAAAAGGGAGCGTGACAACTTAAGGACAAGCATAAGCGAGTCCTAGGAATGATGCCATAGTTAAATTCAAAAGCATAATTGATGCTAATGCCTGGGAAGGTGACAGCAAGTAGTCGCCCTAATTTACACGTGCTTGCAATCAGTGCAGTGTTTAACTTTGCTGTTGGATCTGCATTCATTTTGTTCTTTGTATGCAAGAAGAGTGATTTGTTCTGAGATGATTCTTAATGATTAATTTCTGGCTAGGCTGAACTGGAACCTGGACAGGTGACACTAATTAATAGTGTGATGATTTTGTGAGGTGTGTGACATGGGTAGGTCGTCTGTGCCATCTTCTCTAACACTAATTCACTGGTCGGCTCTTTTCTCAATGCCAGTGCGAGGGCTGTTAATGCACACATTGGATAAAATGACAGGTCATGTAAACCAGTTTGATTACACATGTAAGGTTGTCAAAACTTTCAGTTCTTTTTTTACCAGGTGTTTGTTAACAAATTCTCTGCCCTTTAATGAACGATGGTATGGAAAAGTACCTAAGCTTTAATAAACACAAGTATTTCATAACGGAGGTACTTAGGAGAGGGATGACTCTATCAAAAATTGCAAGCTAACTTGTCCATGCTACCCAGAGCCTGGTTTATACTTCTGAGTTAAATCTATGCTGTAGCTGCACTGTAGGGACTTACACCATTATGAGCTCTTCATACTTATGCATTAGTAAGTCTGCATCACTCTACAAAACCCCACCTAAGCACTAGTGAGTGGTGGGAGTTTAATGCCCGTTTTCAAGTCTGCCGCTAGATTTTTGGCTTGTTTGCATACAGGAAATGATGAGAGTTTAAACCGAGTGTAGAAATATTGATCAGCTGTTGATTAAAGAGCAGTAAAAGAAAAAAAAGAAAAAAGAAAAGAGGAGACATTAAAGGAAGAAATGTCCATCCACTGAATCAGCCAAGACAGGGGCTAGGGGAGTTTTTGCAGTAGTTTGGCCACTAAGAGAGACATGGATTAGGATATACACCTTTACACATTTACACATTTTATCACAATTATACCTCAAGTTCTATTTGAAGGAGAGCTGGTCTATATTGTCCTCTTCTGGATACATCAGGAACAGTTCATAATTGTTTTTCTTCTTCTTCTTGTCAGAGCAAATGCTGGCCTGTGTCTCATTGAGCGCTTCTGCTGAAGCTATAATTTCTCTCTTTGACCCCACCCCTCGGACAACCTGTGAACTGTACACACTCGAAGAGGTTGTGGGGCCGTCAGCATATGATGAGCTGCCAGGCTGTCAACCAAAACGGGACAAGAGTCTCGTCGCATATTCTGACATAGTGCCGTTGTGAACAACCAAAATGTTGTGTAGTCCGGGTCCTTGAGAAGAGAGTGAGGCAGAGACAGAGGATCAAACAGAGCATGAGAACCTGGCTTCTGGATTGGAAAGGAGTAAGAGGCTACAGATGAGGGTTTAGAGCAATGCCGACGTGGCTTGTTACAGCATAGATATGATGCAGAAGCATACATCAGGCTTTAGTTACACAACTTAGTTGGTATGTTTTCAGTGGAGGAGATGTTTGCATTTTTTGATAGCCTAAAAGAAATCTCCATGTATTGTGTGCGTCAGACTTCTACTTTTGTTGCTGTGGTATCTGTGTCTTTTGATTTGTACTAGTATCATATGATAAAGTTTAAAATTGTAATGTCTTGACAACCCTACATGTGGTTATTTCACTGGAGCCTGTCCACTTTTTTTCGCTGAAACTATCCAGAAGACCAAGCTGTGAAAGGTTCTTTTAATGTTTTCACTCTTGAAGCAAGTGTCCTGACTTTATTAAATTTTCACCAGAGCCTGTGTGAAGTTAGATACTCATCTACAGACGCTCAAGTCTTTAAAGTTGGAGGGTTGTTCATTTTGGATAGTTCTTATACACTGGTGCCAGTTTGGTGGTTATGTTCTTCATTTTCTTGGTGATAGTAAGTGAGCGTTTTGCCATCACTGAAAGACTTGAGATGCTGTCTCTCTCCGAAAGTTCAGTCAAGTTGATTGATGGGTCAAAGATGGTGAATATGGGGGTGATAAAGTGAAGAAGTTGATTTTTGTGCCACTGGAGGATGTTGTGGTTTGTCTTCCTTGTAAAGAACTCTGAACGTCTTTTTCTTCCATCTGATTTTTGATCATCAGGGCCATGCATGTGTATGTTTGTTGTGGCTTGATTCAGATGAGTAGTAGTGCCTGCGATTGTCTGCCAACTCTGTTGTTCTTCTGCTTTTTTTTTTAGATTAGATCTAAGTTCTCAGGAAACTGACCTTTATTCCAGTGAAACAGATGCTCATTGGTGGACAAAGAGGACATTTTAGAATGATTAAAATGTTGGCATCAGGTTCTGCATGGTAAAACCCACCATGGGGTAAAAGTTATGTTATGGATTTGGACTGTCCCTCTCTTTGCATAAGCAAATTCATGATCAATTTCAAATTTAAGTCTGCAATCTAAAAAACACATCAAAGATTGACAAAATTTTGAAACTTCTTGGAGTCAGTACATCGAAAATTTCAAGCAAACTCCTGCACAGCTGTCTAAGGCTGGATATATATACCTGCTGTTTTACCTTGATTGAGCATATGCATCTGGCTGCTGGTATTCTTGTAAATATATTTGTCTATATGTAACGCATGTTAGCTCTAGAGCAGTGGTTCTCAACTGGTCAGGCATTAAGACGTACCACCTCCTCCTTCAGAGAAATCACGACCCAATTTTTAAAAAATCTTCATTTATATCATGAATGTTTGTTAATCTGTATTCTTGGCTACCATTACACCATGAAGACAAGAGACTCAAAAAATGTTGATATTTGGACCCTAAATAGAAAAACTTATTGCACAAAGAGACGGGACAAAACAAACACATTAGAAAAGCACATCATTACAGAAGGATTTGCACGCATTAATCTTATCTTACTCCATTTTCCAGAGATAGTATGAAAGTTTGGTAAGTTTAAAACTGGTAAACTAGCTTTAATTCCCAACAAAAGGGAGATAAATAGGTAGAAATCTTGAGAAAAATACTGACTTTTACACATAATCATTGGAAAACCTAAAAATAGCACATGTATGAAATTACTGTATGTCCACTTAGGGCTTTTATAGATGGAGTTTTTGTCACGTTTTTTTTTCCCTGGCACACATTCATGACCCACGAGAAAGAGCTTCGCGACCCACTTTTGGGTCCTGACCCACCAGTTGAGAATCACTGCTTTGAGGGTACATACAAGCTCAGGATGTATACAGCTACCTGATGTGTGGGATGTAAACTACAAACATGACGACAGTGAATAAGGTGATGGTTCTGAGCTCAAACTAACATAATAAACATCAGTAATCAGTGGTAACAACAGATCAGCTCAGACTGATGCCTGTTGGTTAGATCAGCACTGTCTGCACTTTTATCCAACAACATTTTCCTCCATGCACAAACGTAATGCTTCCACTGTGTGGTTTAATAAGTGACGTGTTAACTCCAGATTTTCAGATAACTGTTTGCTGCTCGTCGCTACAGAGGCTGATAAAAAGACAAAAAAAAACAAAAAAACAAAACAGAATCTATCCATCCTAGCTAGTTTGATGGACATGCTTGTCTCTGTGCGGTGACAATAACACAGATGTGGATAATTGTGGCCTTGGTTTATTATTATGATTACTATTATCATTATACATTTTTATTAATATTACTATTATTAGATTGTCTTGAATACTTTCAGCGGTTCTCCCTGCTGCTGTGCTGACCGTCCACCCCCACACTTCCTCTACCACATGTGTTTACCAAATCTGGCCATCATGTTGTGTTCATTTTTGAGGACATGCACAGCTGACAGGTCAAACCAACTCTGGAGGGGCATGGCAGCCATGATGCATTTGCATAGTTGACAGCAAATATATCTCCAGCCCAACAGCATGCAATGGGAGCAATCACCATCAACGCAATTCCTATTTTTCCTCTTGGAGTATTTTAACAGCCTGTGAGTGATGCATTGCAAAGCAGCGTGCTGTTTTTACACTGTTGCTCTGTGTCTGACATGAATAATTTTGATTTTCCTTTACTTTTCTCACTCAACAGAGCCTGTTTGCTTGTTTTACAAAGTAGAGATAGTGGCGCATTAATTATATTCATATCCGTGTTTGAAATGTTACACTTTGACTCAGCACTGAGGCAAAACTGTCCAGATCATGGCTGACAAATGCTCGTCAGCACAAAGCACCACACTTCCTCTATAAGTATTCAAAGTTAAAATGCAAACAGTCATTCTGTTCAATTGGAAAACTTAGGTCTAAAGAGCAATGTATTAAATATTTGACCACTGCAGTGCGGACAGTGACTTCTGACGCTTGCATGCTGTTTAGACAGATAAAACTGCACAAATAAGTTTCAACATGTATTTGCAATTAAGACAGCTTGCAGGAGTTTGCTTGCAACTAAAACAAAAAATCAAACAATATTGGGTGCCTTGAACTTCTGCTTTTGTTGCCATGATATCCAAAAAGGATCAACATCATTTGATTTTTGCTAGTATCATATTGATCCTCAAATTCCAGCATTATGACTGTATTGCATGCTGTACAGTAAAATCTGAAATAGGTCACTGAATTTGATTAAATAAGAGCTTTCAACATCAATGAAAGTTCTTGTTCTTTTAATGTGACATTTTTATTGCTCCATCTATTTACAGAAGGCGCCCAGAACATTTAGTGTTACGAGGACATTGGTCTGTTAAAGTAGAAATGATCCAAGCAAACGCTCCTTCCCTCCGTCGATGTTTACATTTCTCTGTAATTTAAGAATTGATGGCCTGCAGAGTCTTTGCTGAATAAAATCACTTTAGGGATGTAAAAGGAAACACAAACACCACACGGCTCCTAATTAAACTTCATGTTGCTTAACTTTAGCTCAGTTGTGTGTAATGAGATGAAAACCTGCTTTGCTCTATTTAAAGATGAATGTCAGTACAAACCTGGGCTTAAACAAGAAGCGAGTAGGTGCTAGTTTTTAATCTTTGTTTGTTCAAGCTTTTGATTTTGTTCAGCTCTGTTTAAGTAACACTGAAATACTTCCACTATTGAGAATTCAAGCCTTAAATAACAAACCTAAAGAACCGTTCAATCTAAAAAAGCTCCACTTAGACTCAACTGTGAGACTCTTTAGAGCTGGTAACGTAGACTCTAACAGAGAAAGAACTATCAGTGGATGATCCTCGTTTTGGAAGATGTCGCTATGTTTACTTGACCTCTGAATGGCTGCACTCTGCGTTTGCTTTGGTGGCGGGTTCAAAAAGATGCAACAAAGGGGCATGAATCACTCAATATGATGATTTTTTGTCTATTTTGTAAAATCTGTGAAATTCAAACATTGTCTTCTTGTTTTAAAGGGTTTATATGCAAAAAGAGAAATGTTTTCAAGTTTTGACAATGTTCTTATGTAAAATAAAACCTATTTTGGTACCTCTCTTCTCCCTGTCATGATTTGTGTGTAGGTGATTTATGTAGTACACTTACTTGTCAACAGGAGGCGTGCTCACACCATATTTAGCACTGAAACACTACAGTTAAAATTTTTTTTCTTATTGGTGATAGAAAGAAAAATAAGATCATGAAAAGTGCAAAAGATGAATTAAGACTTAAATATGAGCTCAAATGCAGTTCTGTGAAAAAGTATTTTCCCCCTTTATTTCCTTTTTTTAAATATTTGTCACACTTTAATGTTTCAGATCATACAAGTTTTGATAACAGGCAAAGAGAGTAAATACAAAATGCAGTTTTTAAATGATGTAATTTATTAGGGGGAAAAAGCCATCCAAACCTGCCTGGCCCTATGTGAAAAAGTAATTTCCCCTTAGACCTTATAACTGGTTGTGCCACCCTTTGCAGCAACAACTGCAAGTTTTTGCTTTAACTGGCAATGAGTCTTTCACATCACTCTTCCTCACAGAATTGTTTCAATTGTTTCTGAGCATATGCGCCTTGTTTAAGGTCATGTCACAGCACCTCAATTGGATTTAAGTCTGGACTTTGAATAAGTCACTCCAAAACTTTCAGTGTTTTGGATCACTGTCCTGCTGCAAATGCACTTGAGATTGAAGCCACTAACTAAAAGTGGGACATTCTCATTCAGGATTTTCTGGTAGAGAGCAGAATTCATGGTTCCATCAATTACAGCAAGTGGTCCAGGTCCTGAAGCAGCAAAGCAGCCCCAGGCAATCACACTGCCACCACCATGTTTGGCTGTTGATATGATGTTTTTAGGAAATGCTGTGTTAATTTTACATCAGATGTAACAAAACGGACACCTTCCAAAAGGTTCAACTTTTGTCTCGTCAGTCCACAGAATACTTTCCCAAAAGTCTTGGGGATCATCAAGATGTTTCTTGGAAAATGTGAAAAGACCCTTAGTGTTCTTGGTCATTTTCCCATGGATGCCATGTTTGCCCACTCTCTTTCTCATTGTTGAATCATGAACACTGACCTTAACTGAGTCAAGTGAGGCCTGCAGGTTTTTAGAAGTTGCTCTTTTGCGACCTCCTGGATGAGCCGTCGATGTGCACTCGGAGAATTTTTGGTAGGCTGGCCACTGCTGGGAAGGTTCACCACTGTACCACGTTTTCTGCATTTTTGGATGGACCGGTTCTGTTCAAGTGATTTCATGATTCAACAGGTCTGGCAGTTATTAGGCCTGGGTGTAGCTAGTGCAACTGATCTCAGCTTTCCGAAAAAGGTTAATCATAGTTGATTCATGATTTATCAAGGGTGGAAATGACTTTTTCCACAAAGGGCCAGGTAGTTTTTGGATGTTTTTTTTTCTCTTTATAAATAAAATCATCATTTAAAAACTGAAGTTTGTATTTACTCAGGTTATCTTTGTTTAATATCAAAATTTGTTTGGTGATCTGAAACATTAAAGTGTGACAAATATCTAAAAATAAGACATCAGCAAGAAGGCAAATACCTTCTCACAGCACTGTACGTTTTAAGTTAATGATTCGCAGGTGAAATTTTAAGCTTTGACAAAACTGCATCAAAAAAATGTGTGAATGCTTTAAAGTTAAAAAGAGTCACTGTAGAAACATTCAGGATGTTGCAAAACAACAGCCAAAAATTAAATAGTAATACCAAGAACTGAAATCAGAACCACTGCCCGATGGATATGTGCTGCTGTGAGCTCTACAGTTGTTGGACGGTTACTGAACAGTGGTGGGACAAGAAAGCATTGGTGTGCTTTAGTGGCAGTGTGAAAGAGAAATCCTTTCTTCAGGCATGTAGGTCAGAGCTGTCCAAACCATTGCTCACGGGCCAAATGTGGCCAGTGGCAAATTCCAAAAAATAAAAAGTAGATATGACCTGTATTAGAAAATGAAGCTTGAGCTTGACAATGAAGCTTGTGCATTGTTGTTTCAACACTAGGTGGTGCTGCTGTTTTACTTTTGTGAATAACATTTAACACAAAGAATTAACCAAGACATGCTTTTTTCCGATAACTAAACTGAGGCCACAGCATGTTAACAACTAAAATAATAATATATGTAATATATATGGAACGGCCTGATTTAGGGGTTCCCAAACTTTTCAGCCAGTTACTCCAAAAACGACAACACCACAAACTGGGGATGCCTACCAATCCTTGGGGTGTTTAGTTTAAAGAGCATGATGTTCCTAAAAGCAACATGTACATATTTACATTTTAGGGAGCTTTTGTACTTACATTTCAGAGCAAATCTCAATTCGTAACAACTACTTTTAAGGAAAGTAAACTACTTTTTAGGATATTTTTACATTAATGGATAAAATGTACCACTTAAAAGTATACTATATTAAATCAATTTAAAATTCTCTTTTTTGGGGTAGGTGGTGGTGTGTGTTCCCATCCGGCAACCCCCTTCAGTGTCTCATGACCCCCCCCCCGACAGCAAAAATGTTGCTGCTTTGTCTTAATGTGGAGAAAAGCAATCAGCATCTCCTCTCCTGCATGGAGTGTTGCTCTCATCCTCACCCAGGGGGGATCCAGTGGTCAGGATGGGATCCACCCCTGGTCAAGGGCTGACCAGGCCCCCTGAAATCTGATTGGCAAGTCCAGATTCTTAACTATTGTTATTATTATTATTATTATCATTATTGTTATTATTATTATGCATCAGTTGGTATTGATTGGTCAAACTGCTGCATAAAATAACAACCTTTTTTTCTCCAAAATCTGGACAGTTCACCCTCAAGTTAAAGTGTAGGCTTGTACTTAATTTGACAAAAATCACTCAATGCATTCTTGAAATATTGTGCTTACAAGTTTTGAGGTTAAAGTGGCCTTGACCCGACACCTCTGAATTCTGATCAGTCCTCCATCCTTGAGTCAGAGTGGACATCTAGGCAGTTACACTTCTACTTTGGCCTGTGATCACCAAATGTAATCAGTTAACTCTTAAGTCAGAGTGGATATCTGAGCAGAGTTTAAAGAAAATCCTGAAGAGAAATATTTATGAATCACATTCACAAGCAAGGGATCAACATGAGTCCCACTGATCTTGGCTTTAAACATGCAACAGTTGAAAATTCAATCAGGTCATCCTGAGTCAAGGTGGAAACTTGTGCCAATTTTGAAGGAAATTCCTCAAAGCATTCTTGAGATATTGAAAAGAAACAATCAAGACAGACGAATAGCTGAAAACATGAGGCCTTTGACCTTTGCTACCATGGGTTCAGAGGCATTAAAACCTATTCTAATCCCTGAATAATAAAACTGACACTACGTGCCCTCTTTCAGACACACCAAAACAACAGTTTTTGGTGTTATTTCCTAGTTTTGAACATTAAAAAGGGTTAACTCTCACTTTCTCTTGAGTGAGACATGATATGTGTCCAGATTTTTTGGAGACATTTATAAACACTGCAGATGTTTTGATTCTCTCTTTCATATTTATTTAGTAGATGTTTTTCTCATCTTTAAAAACACTGAAAAGTCACTCCTGGGTTTCAATGTGTAGAGTTCACCGCATACTCATAATAAATGTGGCTCCACCAAGTTTTCTGGTCCACAAAATGATGAATCATACATCTTGCACGTGTAGACTCGTCACTTATTTGGAGGTCTTGGTGGTGGAGGCAACATGAGGATGATTCAGCCAACAGTTTCTGAAAATACAAACACAATCTATCATACAGGCCCTGTTGTTCTAACCCAGATAATGAGTTGTAAACATTGAAAAAAGAGTGATTTGTTTGTCTGCTGGGTTTGTGCAACGCTCCTCCTAAGAGACTTGAGTCTAAACCACGAGTCCTGCCCTCAGCAGGGCTGGTCAGCTGCTCTCGGAGGATTTCCAGAAAGAATTACATGTGAGTGTGTGACTGTAGCCCGAATGACCAGATGAGGGATAACTTCCTCTTCTGACCTCTGAGTCCTCGCAGGGATCTCTGGCATCCTTTCACAGCAAAAGCCGGGTCTTTTAGAGGGAGGTTTAGTTTTGGTCTGACCCAGATTGTTTTTCTTTTCTTTCTGATGTCAGGATTTGAGAGGAATATGATCTCAAAGCATGTTTATGACTGCAAATAAACTTCCCTTATCCTAGTTATGTTTTCTTGACCATGATTTTTTTTTCTGGTGCTCATTTTGATGGGTGGTCTTATTTGGGGTGCACATCCAGCGAGTTCAATCCTTTCACCTTCAGGAAGGAAGGTCAGGATCAGGGTGAGCTTCATCCTGGACGAACCAGCGCTTCTCTTTCCTTCCTTTTGTCTTCCATCATCAGATCCCTCCAGCCTTCACTCCTCCCTGGATCTATCCCTCCCCAGAGGTTTGAGGGTGTGGTTCCTCCTCTCTGAGTGAAAAAATCTATTCCCAAACAGCAGCGAGATACTGAATATGATTCATCAGCGGCAGGCAGCGCCATCATCAATAGTCGCTCTGTTCTGCAGTTTTCTTTCACATTCCTATCCTCTGTGTGTTGGTGCAAAAACACACACTCATACAAAGAGAATTAGCTTAAATAGTTCTCAACACATCTTTGTTTCAGGAGGGATTTATCAGCACTTATCAGCCAGATGTGTCTTTCAGGCTCTCCACATAGTTCTTTGTTGCACGTGTCAAAAGAAAAAGTAACTGCCAACATTAGTGTTGGAGGTGTTTATCTTTGATGGAACTATGCAGTAATTTCCAGGCCTGAGGAATGAGGCCAGTGTGGTATGAGAAACAGAAAACTGCCTTCCCCTTTGTGGTCACTGGAGGCTGGTTTCAAAACAAAGTGAATACCAAGTAGCATCCTCAGTTCGTACAAAAAAAGCCAATGCAGAAGCGAGAAAAACTGCAGTTCCTCAAGTGTCCACTTGAGGCTGGCTGCCAAAATTGAGAACTGTCTGTTAGAACCCATATTACAAAACTCATTTTCCAAAGCAGAAATAAACAGCCTGGTTCAAAAATGTTCAAAACTATTTCCTTAAAATACAAAATATTACTAAAAATACTATTTTGGGGGATTTTTTTTTTATAAGTCATCCATTTTGATTTTCTGTAGACTGAGAGCTATAATAACTATAAATTTGTATAGTTTAGCCTCCTGCTATGGGTTGCACCAGCTGTGTGTAAGTTCAAACGTAGCCTAGCTTGAACGTAAGTTCTAACGACAGAGTTTACGTTCTACCAACATTATAACTTGGAAGAGCAAAAGATATCACTGGCAATTTGGTGTCAGCAATGTGTCCCCCATGATCAATAACTGTTGTTTTCCATGAGAGGAGAACATTACCGCTGAACTGTTAAATTATCTCATGTTATTAGCGACTTCACCACTCATTGTCAGGGTTGTTACTTTATACTGGCCTTAAGTTTAGGCTGAAGGCTTTAATAATCACCCAGGCAAAAAGCATTATCTGCACTGTTTTAGGATCAATGGCAGTTAGCATATGTTTTTTTTAGTTGTTAGCCTGTTAAAGACAATTCAACACGACATGGAGCGCTGGAACAAACACTGGGTTAAAAAATGCTTTTCACTGATTGGATAATTGAGTGAAAACATAATATCTGGGGTAATAGTTGGGTTAGTTTGGACGTAAAGCTCTACCAGTTAAGATTGACCCTATGTTTCTGTGGTACAACCGAGCAGTGACACAGCTTAGGCCCCATCCACATGGAGACGAATTCAGGAATGTACACAAAATATTTTTGTCCAAATGCAAATGTCAGGAAAAACAAACATTCTTGTAGTGTGACATATCCAACAACATGTCCAAAATACCCGTGACCATAGTTAGATAAGACCAAATATGTCTGAATTTTTCTTGCATTGTTGTCTAGCTTGACACCCCGAGCTGACGTCAACAGCTTGGATCCAGACTTCCAACAATTCAGCGCAGTCAGTCCCCACTTTTTCTCCTGCCAGGGATTTAAGTGTTTATATAGCAAAGCTGTATGTATTAGCAAGGCTACCTGGGCTAGTTTTCTTGACATGTTATTACATGAATACATTAAGTTCTATCTGAAGGATAACCAGTCCATATAGTCCTCCTCTTGATACATTGGGATGAGCCCATTGTTGCTTCTTGTTTGTGGTTTTCTTTTTCTTGGAGCAAAATACCGCTAGTATCAAGAGCACTTCTGTTGTAGCTATGATGATTGACAATCTTCTGCAATCTTGACCTGTGAACGGCCACGCAGTTGCAGAGACAGTGGTGATGACAGCATATGATGAGTGGTCAGGATCACACTTATAGTGTGCCCAGGCTGTCAGCCAAGACTGGAAAAGTGTCGTTGTATAGTCTGACTTGATGCCGTTGTGAAAGACCAAAAAATTGTGTAGTCTGAGCTGGCCTTTGAGCCCAGTTCAGACTAAAGATTTGTGTCAAGACAAGTTGAGACTTAAAATTGTTTTCAATGGGCTGCTCTGCAATGTTTTAAAAGACTGTCAGTTCAAACTCATGTAGCTAGAGGCATCAGCAATAGCTGAAGTGATGCACTACACATTAAAAGAGGGGGAAGTTACTTTTCTTTACCATCCATCCATTGAGTCAGGGTCACAGTGGTCCATTGAGTCAGGGTCACAATGGTTTTAAGCTAAAAAGTTGACCCAGATGTCTCTCGCTCCAGCAACACTACTGAGCTCCTCCTGGAGGATTCTGAGACGTTCCCAGGCAAGAAGGGATACATAAAATCCCTCTGGTAAATTCTGGGTTTACCCTGGGGTCTTCTCCCACTTGGCAGTGCCTGAAAGACCTCCACTGGGTGGTCTTCCAGGCACTGCTTTTAATGTAAAAGAGCAACGGCTCTTCCAAGGAGGAACTAATTTGAACTGCTTGTATCAGTGATGTCATACTTTCAGTCATAACTCAGAATTCATGAACATATGTAGGGGTGGAAATCTAAAATCTAAAGCTTTGCTTTTCAGCTTAGGCTCTTCACCAGAACAGTCAGGCACAATGCCTGTAATGATGCAAATGTAGAACCAATCCTTCTGTCTGTATCACTTCATTTTAACCTCACTCATGAACAAGACCCCGAAATACTTCAGCTCTTTCAAGTGAAGTAGGGACTTAGTCCCCACACAGAGGAAGTAATCCACCATTTATTCCACCACTTTTCTTCGCAATAAGAGTTAACTAACACAAAATAAAAGGTGGAAGAGAACAGCGGACTTGGTACTAAACTGCTGTATCTGCCTTCACCCTTACATGTATTACAGGCCTCTTTAGTCACAGATTACCCGGTTAAGTTGTAATGAGGTACACAAATCATATCTGCCTTCCAAGTCTTCAGTGTAGACTTTGGCCACATTCATTTGATATGGCTGAAAACTTGATGATTATTGATTAGGTGATAGGAAGGGAATCAGATCATCAAAGGTGTGTTGTAGCAGCAGGCAGCTGAAGAAAATCATCTTCTCTGCACAAAGACAACACAGCAGGGGTACACAAATACCAACCAACACACCCTGTTATGTCCAATCTAATACACCAATAAGTAAAGAATACCAAACCACCGCATCCTGCCATGATCTGATTCGGAAAGTGCTGTAAACTACATTTCTATATAAAACACTTCTCTATTTTAAAACACAGAGCATGAGTAATGATCCGCGTTTTTTGAATCGACTATGTCTTTACCATATTTAGTCATCTGTCAGCTCTGTCATACATTAATGCTGAAGATACTGCATCATGAGGGGAAATGAGGTGTTTCATTTTATCCTTGAATAATCTTTAACTGGAACTTTAACAAGAACAAGAGTTTTATACAAAAAACGATGGTGAAACTTTACAACTGGAAGGAAATTAGGGTTTTGAAACATCTTGATGCATGTCATTTTCTTTGCAGAAGTTGGTTAATTTCCATTCTGAATGTTTTTACTCTGTTATCTCTGTGTGCAAAAGAAAGTTTAGATAATTTAAGTGTTTTTGTAGGTTTATTGAGCATTTGGCAGTGTGAGGTTAGAGGCTCTGTTAAGGCACAGACGGTCCAAGAAGACTGAAGATAAACACTCTATTCAAATGGATTCTACACATTCCTCACAAAGAAGTAACCAGAAGTAAATTTACACAAACAGGGCTATCAACCACTCGATGAAATGTTTCCTAAAGCTAAACACACAAGGACAATCAATATCTGCCATATCTACGGATATAAAAACATGAATGAATAAATGAACCCTTTTAAATGACACTTTTCTATATCAAAACCAGGGCTGTAAGTGTTTACACAGTAATCACAATCATACTGAGGCCTGAAATTAACATTAGCATTAACATTTTTGTAATAGCAGTAATCATATGGTATTTTGTCATCCTAGGCACACCATAATTAAGCAACTGTAGCAGCTGGATACTACTCATCAAAGCATCTTCCTGCTTTCACAGTAATCCAAAATGAGCACACATCTTTTAATGTCTCATTTCACTTCAAAAAAACTCCCAAACAGCTCAGTGAACAAGTCCAAAGTAATAGATGCCTTGCAATTTCCGGTTCCATCCCTTCCTTTCCACAGTTTTCCATTTACTTTTCAATCTGTGGAAAGTTCTTTTTCCTATTGTTAAGCTATTCTTTTTACTTCAGAGCTACCAGAGGTTTCCTATTTTCTTTCAAAATAAAACAGATTTTCAACAAACAGGAAGTTGAGAACCCTTAGCTTAAAGTCCAAAACACACCAGCACTGTCTGACCTGTGCGCAAACCATCGGCCTCTTTATTTTCAATGAACAAACCCACACTGGTGGCAGCTAGACCCACCTTGACACGACGCACTGCTGCACTTCAAACCACTCTTTTCGCTGCTCCATTTCCAGGACAGCCTGCCGAGGCTGGTGGAGTATTTTCCTGAAGAAAGCAGCTGTTTTGTACACCACAGTTCTGTTTGAGAGCACGGAAGAAGAAATTTAGTGCCATCTTGCATTTGAAGTGTAGAATAAGTGGGAGGCCTTGGTTGCTCGTGACATAGACAGTGTGTATCACTCTGCTCTTAGAGTTACAACTAGTGATGGGTGCATCATTGTGTCCTATATGAGAAGGTTGGTTGTCCTTCCCTAGAAGAGAAGCTCAACAAATAGTTTTTTATATATATTTAAGGCCCTCATTGGAAAACTAACCCCTTATATCTCAACCTTGCTGGAGTGGAATCTTTGTGGCCACATGACTTGCCATGCTGATTCTTTACTTCTTGAAGTCCCCTGACCTTGTACTAATCTTGGTAAAACAGCTTTTCCCTTTGATGCCCCGAGCTCATGGAACTTCCTCCAACAAACTCTAAAGACTGTCGTTCTTCCCTCTCTGTCAGAGTTTAGGACTTTGATTTCTAGCCACTGTGTTTCACTTTGCAACTGATTTACTTGATTTCAATTTATCTGACTTTGTCACTGACAATGTGTTGTTGTTCTCAATAACTGTTATTATATACTTTGTTTTATTGTGCTGTAGTTTTACAGTGCTTTTAATCTCAATGGCATTGGAAATAAGGGAAACCTCAATGTCCTTTCGAGAATAAATAAAGGTTTGAATTGAATTTATATACCATTGCTCTCATCGTTATTTCACTGCCTGGTGAGACGGGAGGCAACCCCAAGCACTCGCTTTTGTTATCAAGCGCCTGGCCCAGCATTGGCTGATGAGGAATTTGACTAATGATGTGTTGGAGCAGTAACTGAGGCGTGTCATATGACGAGATCCGATGCAGCGCTTTTGTGTTTTGGGTTTTAGACAGCATAAATAACTAAATTTAACAGTTAACAGTTTCTTGAGAAAATTTCTCAACTTAGGTAATTGTTGACTTTAACTGGTTCATGCTGAACTAGAACTTCTGAAAAGTGTCAATGTTTTTGTATCAACAGAGGATCATTGGATGTCAGTAAGTCATTTTGTACATGCACTCCCATTTCCTAATGTGTATCCAAAAATAAGAAACTGTTCCAACCTCCAAAGGCCGGCTCAGACTACACAATTTTTTGGTCTTTCAATACAGTACCATAATAGACTATGCAACTAAAATCTTGTCCTGTCTTGGCCGACAGCATGCAAATTATGCTCTAGTCCTGATGAATCAAGAGGAGGACACTATGGATGGTCTCTCCTTAAAATAGAACTTAAGGGGGGGCGCACAGATAGCCTAGCGGTCTAAGGCGCTGCCCATGTATGCGGGTTCGAATCCGGCCTGTGGCCCTGTACCGCATGTCTCTCCCCACCCTCTCTCCCGTTTCCGACTCTATCCACTGTCCTCCTATGGAATAAAGGCAGAAAAAGCCCAAAAATAAATCTTAAAAAAATAATATAGAACTTTAATGGGTGCAGATGGTCTAGTAGTTATGTTTTGCCCCATGTACATGGGCAGCCTGGGTTGAAGCCCCATGGCTCCATTCCCACATGTCTCTCCCCCGCTCTCTCATCCCTATTTCTGATTCTATCCACTGTCCTCCTCTATGAATAAAGGCATAAAAAGCCCCAAAATAAATAAATAAATAAATAAAATAACATGATGTATGAATGTGATAATGTCAAGTAAATCACTGTATGTATACAAAAATCCCTGAAGGGAGAAACAATGGGGATATGTGTAATGCCCCTCTGGTAAATGATGATACAAAGATATGGAGCAAATGCTCTCCTATTGGTAGACGTCAGGATTCACGTCGTTGACGTCAAGTGAGGTGTCAGACTAGACGACGATATGAGAAAAATTCTGACATGCTAGCCTTGTTGAATCGTGGTCATGGGGCATCTTGGATGCATTGTTTATGCCACATTACATGTTCCTGACGCGCATAATCAACCCTGAGGTTCGAAGATTTGCTGCAACATTGCAGTTGGGCAAAAATCTGGCTGAACTTGTGTAGTCTGAGTCGGCCTTTAGTCATTGTTTCAGACCACAATGGTGTAGCAGTGCAGCACTTATTTGATTGATAAATCTTAAGTCAGCTTCATAAAATACATCTCTTTGCATTCATTTTTGATTCCCAAATTAAGACCCTAGTAAGAATTGATTCACACTGTTAATATGAACCTAAAAATATGATTTGAAATGCAAGTAATTTAATTGTAAACATCTGATTCCATTAAAAAATTGGATTAAACTTGATTAACTGTCAAAATCTTATGATTAATGGCAATTAAAAACGCAATTGTAATCCAGGTGTGCTTTTCAACTTTTAGAATGAAAAATTTAAAACTCCATAACCTCAATCTTTGCCTCAGGATAATGTTTCAAAGTGTTCATTGGAGTTTAGTCCTGCATGTTTATTTATGTCACACATTGCCATTGCACATGTTTGTATCAGTGTGCGTTGCCTTTTCCTTTGTACGTCTCCAGATGCCGTAGCAGATCTTCTATCCTCATGTCCTTCAGGTGAACCAGGTGCTCCAAGCGACTGACTTTCATCTGCAGGATCTGCACACCAGGATGCAAAAAGGATGTGATGAAACCAGAGGAAGTTTATTTCTAGAGCTGTGAATTATCTCACTGAAGCAAAAACTTCCTGAGCTGCGGAAAGACATTTGTGTCTTTGCTCTACCTTTTCTCCAAGTGCAGATGTGGCAGAGAAAGAAATAAAGTAACATCCTGTGAGGTGATACTGACTCACTGACCACAGCTGACACAGCTCATGACGCATGCATCACACACACATCCAAACATCTCACACTTTGACTCCCTCACACACACATTTGAAACAATATTAATGGTAGTGTGTATATGTTTGTGACAAAACTCTTTCCAAGCAGGACATCAAAACGGAAAACGATTTTGTGTGCAGATGTCCAACCAGTCAGCTCAGTGTTTCCCGGATTCACCTCTGTGTGTGTGTGTGTGTTAGTGTGAGTGTTTTTACCTCCACGGTTTCCTTCAAAGCCATGACATCTTTCTCCTTTTCCTGCAGGATCAGTCGTAAAGCAGGGTCCATGTTGGGGTAAAACTGTGCTGTTTGCTGTGGTTTACTGCACAATGAAGGAAAACAGGCACATGTTATCTTCACAAAAGCTGCAGTTAACTCATCAAATCTTCATTTAAAGCTTCATTTTGCTCATACCCAGCCTTTAGTTTGTTCTTTTCTTCTTTTTTCGTGTCATCTCCTGCCAGCTGGGCCAGAAGTTTGGCTTCATTCTGGTGGATTTCTGCAGACAACAAAACAGATAAGAGTTAAAAACGTGAAACATGTAGGGATTAATCCAACAAACCTGATGACAAAAGTAGGGTAAAAGGAAGAGGAAAGGAGGCAGATAGGTGGAGAGAAAAGGAGCTAAGATAAGAAGAAGGAGAAAGAAAAATGAGGAGGCTTTTAAGTCCAGCAGTGCTGAGCTCAGGTTGGCGATAAAGGCCATCTGGTGATGTGGGGAGCTGATATGAGGACCTGTTGTGTATTGGGTGGAGATAGAAGAGGAAAGAGTAGAGGGAGGGGGCGCAGGTCTGAGGTCAGCTACACAGGGTGGTTTCAGGGACAGATGAGGTGTGGGAAACGGAAGAACGACACTCCCAAAAGGTCCTGTTATTCTCAAATCAGACGTGTGTGATGTGGTTGATGTAGGTATGTTTGTGTCTCTGTGTGGCCTCTGCTATCTCTGAAACGGATTAGCATTTACTGACAACCCTCAGCACAAAAGCTCAGACAATATCAGGGCAAGGGAGATAAGGCAGGAAGTAGATAAGATCTTGGAAAAACATTAATATAAGAAGCACAATTACTATCACAGCAGTCATTTCAAAATCCTCTCTGGCATAAAAACAGCTGTGTTTGTCTTTAATATGCTGATTTTGTGTTTGTTGGCTGTCGGATCATCTTGTACATTCCTACACAGCTTCTTAGTTGCAACTTTTGTTTAGATACAATTTTTCATATCTTTATCTTTTAATAACCCGTTGTCAGCATAAGTACCACTGCTTAATAGCCTTCTACTTCCTTTAACCCACTACCACCATGACATACAGTATACGTTGTTTGTGTTAACCTACTTGGCAATAAACCATTTTTTTTTCTGAAGCATTGGCAAAAAATGTCTAAAATTACCTCCTAGAGCTAAAAAAGCCCACAAGTTTCCAACTGTGCGGCTTCAGTCAGGGTTACAGACCGTCTGTGTCAGCTAATACACTCCACAGATGATACTGACATCAGTTTAAATCTTCACAAGGCGTTAAGTCAAAACACAGTCATCTCATTCCTGTTAATTCAGCACTTCTATTTTTTATTTCAGCTCATTTCCCTATTTGACTGACGCAATCACTGGAACTTGTCACTGTAAGAAAATTCTGAAGAATTGTTATAAATTGTAAAACCTTTAAAGGTTCATTTAGTCATTATGGGGCTCTTCTAGGAAATGAACTATTGCTGACCTGAGATCTGGTAAACCTCTTTGTTCTTTTCAAATCACTCCCCTGACACTGTTTTTTTCCATGGGTGTTTGACATTAGCTGTATGGTCGTTCACCCCAGTTAAAGAGTGCATAAACAGAGATTTATATGTATTTGTTAAGGGAATTCAGTTACCAAGTGGTTATCCTTTATTCTTTGGACACATTTCAGAGCTTACTGAAAACTATTTGATATTTGATAGCTCAGACTGCATACTGAGGTGGTCTGGGATGCCTTCATCTGTATTGAATTGGTTGTACAGATGCAAGCTGTCACACATTAAAGAGCACCTCATCAACTGGCGTGATCTGCTGTATCTTAAGTTATAATCAAAATTATTCAACCCCCATTTCAAATCAGGTTTGTTGTGAAAATTTATAGACTTTCAGCTGTTTGCAAAAAAACAAATTAAAAAAGCAATTGAAATAGCTCAACACAATGAATGCTTCAAGTGGTTTCCTCAAATTCAGCTAAAAAATACAACTTATAATGATTTCTCCTGTCTCAAAATTATTTAACCCCTTCATGGAAAGTATCTTTAGTACTTAATAGAACACCCTTTTGCTTCTATGACGTCCTGCAGATGAGATGCATCACCAGGAACTCAGCGTTATTGAGAAATCTTAGCTCATTCCTCATGTGCAATATCCTCCAGATTGGTAATATTCTCGCGTCTGCATGCTGCAACCCCACCTTCTTCAAATCCCACTAGAGATGTTCTATGGGGTTCAAGTCAGGTGACTGTGATTGCCAGTGTAGAATCTTCCAGGACTTCTTCTGCTACCAAGCCTTGGTAGAATTTGAGGTATGCTTAAAATTATTGTCCTGTTGGAAGGTCCAATGATGCCCAGGCTTCAGTTTCCTCACAGATGGCAAGACATTTGCTCCTTGGATTTCCTGATACTTCAATGAATCCATCTTGCCCTCCACAGGCTGCAGGTTTTCAGTGCCAGAGGATGCAAAGTAGCCCCAGATCATCACCAACCCACCACCATGCTTAACTGTGGGCACAGTGTTCTTTTCAGTGTATGCTTCATTCTTCCTCCAGACATACCGCTGAGCCATCGTGCCAAAAAGTTCCAGTTTTGTTTCATCACTCCACAAAACAGAATCCCAAAACCTTTGAGGCTTATTTTTATGATTTTAAGCTTATTGGAGTCGACTTTTCTTGTGCTATTGGGTCAGTAGTGGCGTACATCTTGGAGTACAGGCATGGAAACTGGCTACATTCAAGTGGCTCTTTATTTGGTACAATTTTGTCTTTATATATATTTAAAACAACAACAGAAATGGAAAAAAGGAAACAGTCTCTCAAATGGCAACTAGCCAGCTCATATAACCGGTTTGTCCTCCAATGACACATCAGTTCTCCCATGAAACATGTTGTCTGGAATTGAGTTGTCTCTTCAAACTAACTAATGCCCAGCAAGACTTATTTGCTAGACACTAAATCACTATGTAATTTTAAAACATATTTATGGCAACAAGAGGGAAAATAACATTGAAAAGGCACTGCTAGCCTCTTAGCTTGTGGGAAATTTTCCCCCAATCATTCTCATCCCCTGCAGCTTCACAGCACAGCAAAGAGGGATACCGGGCTACAGTAATAGGGATGTGCAGTTCATGAACGAGTTGGTTCAAAGAGACAAATCTTTTATGTGAACAATAGGATCCTGATCCAGTTTGAGAGCTGGGTTGCTTTTCTCTGTATGTGTTATATGATTGACGGAATAGGGTTGGCCCTCTCTCCACACATACACAATGCAATAAAGATTTTTGCATGATGGTGTAATATGCATGTTTTATACCTGGGGTGTCAGTAAGCATGTTTCATCTGTACCACACGGCCTTCTCTGAGAAAATAATATTTCAGAAAATAATCGCATGAGATTTTTATATATTTAAAAGATTAAGCACAACTGGAGTAAAACACCAGCACAAATATCAATCAAATGCCAAAACATGGCTAAATTTGGTTGATCAAAGAAGCAAAAATAATACCAAATGAAGAGCTGAATGGGAGCCAAAAGAGTCGGCTCTATCTGCTTAGCCGAGCAAAATGATACAGATCACTAAAAAGAGACGGAATTCCTATCAACATACAGTAATGAGGCATGGAAATTATGTGTGGGCTGTTGTTTGCATGGGAGGCGGGTAAGTGAGTTCAGATTCCAGGTCATCACTGAGGATGTACTGTTAATTAACACTATGTACGCTGTACTAAAGAGCAGTCACTTGGTATATATGGTCTCCAGAATGCAACAGTAGTGTTACAATGAAAATAGCACCTTTGTGCCTACAGTAATATGGTGAGCCTGGGGTGTGTGTTGTAGGGTGCAGTTAGCTCCGAATGCTGAGCATTTGTTTTTGAGCCCATTTGATCAGTGTACTCATCTCTGTTTTACTATGAAGCACACTGAGTTGTCTTCTGTGTGAAATGTGCTCAAATTGATAATGAATGGCATCATAATACATGTAAGAAAAAAGAAATAAAATATCTACCTGTTTGGAGTTTGTCCTGGTTCTTGTGGTCATAGTACTGCAAATCCTACATTTAAAGGAAAAATGTGGTTCTTTAAAAAAAAAATTAAGGTAACTTTTTGATTTGTATCACAGAAAATGATCTAACTTGAGTCTCTTAAAGAAGCATTAAGGCAGACAGACTGTCTATAGGCACAGACATACATTACAGATCAGTATATTGTCTGTGGTGTGCTCCAGTTTCCTCTCTATCTTGTCCCTGAGGGCGTTCAGTACAGGCTCTATCACTCCAGCAGTGTTCAGTACAATCCTCCTCACTGTCTCCTCTTGCACAACAAAGTTCAGCTTGGAAAACACCTTCCTGTCCACAGAAGAAATAAATTAATTAAAAATAAACACACATGTTTCCAATTGACAGAACCAGACACAATAGAACAGCAGAGATTAAACTTGAGATGATAAAGACTATAAGAGCTCAACATGTTTACAGTGAGGACCTATAAAGCTGTAGCTGGCTGTGAGCCACATGTTTGTCCAGGGAGACGATGAGTGGGTGGGTGCTGGACTGGTTCTCATGACTAGATGCAGAGGCCCGTCACAGCCTGTTCTTCTCCAGGAATTGAGTGTTAATGTAACAAAAAAGTAATCTTTAAGTTATAAACTTTTTTGTTGAGTAACTGCTCATAGGAGATCACTTAAAAGTAAAGTGGACATGCTATCCAAATCAGATTGTTAATTTGAATCAGTGCATCTGAAAGGGAATAACAATATGTCAGTCCTGACAAGCAGCTTTATTAGTATGAGGTTCTTCAGGTAAACAAGGGCAATAGCTCCCCCAGTCACTCTAATTATAGAGTTACTCTGATGTCCACTCAACAGCCACAGAGTTACTCTGATGACCACTCAACAGCCACAGAGTTACTCTGATGACCACTCAACAGCCACAGAGTTACTCTGATGTCCACTCAACAGCCACAGAGTTACTCTGATGTCCACTCAACAGCCACAGAGTTACTCTGATGACCACTCAACAGCCACAGAGTTACTCTGATGTCCATTCAACAGTCACAGAGTTACTCTGATGACCATTTAACAGTCACAGAGTTCTTTGATGATGAAGGAGTTATGTAATCACATGTGTGTCCCAAATAGAAGGAAACTAATCAATATGTGAACAATATAGTCAACCAATCATCTACCACAAATGTTTGACTTAATAAATGCTACAACCAAGAATTCATTAAAGGAAGAGTAAGTTTATCTATCCTGATTGGAAGTTTCCATCACTAGCTATTCAAGTTATGTGTTCTTTAAACAGTTTCCAATAAAAGTAAGCATGTAGTTCTACTAAACAAACAAATAAATAAATAAAGTGTCCTGCCTGTTTAGAAGGTTCCAGTTGCTGATCTTCTGCTGTGTGGAGTTTGCAGGAACATAGTTGTGCAGGTCAACTATCTTGGGGATGAAATGTTTGACAACCTCTGCAGCCATCACTAGAAAGAGTTCAGTGGAGAGGAGCAGTCAGCTCACGAGTAAATAAATAAATAAACACTTCAGCTGTGAACAGTCAGAGAGGACGAGAGTATACTTGATATGAGTAATTTCACGCCTGCCGTTTATTTTGCTAATTCAAACATCTGGGGGCGACAGCAAAAACAAAAATAACAAACCTCCGTCGCTGAAGTCTCGAGTGATGTGTCTTTTCGGCCGAGACAGAGGAATTTTGTCTATCCATGCGTACAAATCCTGTAACTCCTCTTCGTTCAGTTCTCGGTTCATGTTTCCTAAAGCAACATCTGACTTTTAGACGGGTTTTAAAGCTCCAAACTCTCTGACAGAGGTTGTTAGCTAGCTAGCCCGTTAGCTTCCCTAGATAACTGGTTGTTTAAGGCGCTGCTAGGCGACGGCTGCTATAGCAACGCCAGTTATGGCGTCTGACTTCCCTTACGCATGAAGTATCTTCATTTAGGACTTTTACCACATTTTGTAATTTTTGTAAAGGCATATAAACAAGATTTGAAGTTTATCTTTTTACCGGTTCTCAGGGGGTGTCTTGTCAGCATCCTCAGCTCCTCTTTCACTACTACTAGCATCAGCTAATCCTTCTTTTTCTATCAATCATTCATCATTACTGCAACTGGCATCGCCCTCTCTTGACTCAGATGGCATTTGCTCCACTATCTTGAAAGCTTTCCCATTACGCTCCGCTCTTAAGCACTACATAATATACCAAAATAAGCAAATTACTTTCTAAAAAAAAAAAAAAAAAAACTAAATACATTTATTTACAGCCAAAAATAGTCATTACGGATTAAGTTTTTTAAAGAACAAAAGTCACAGTAATAGCATTGGATTGTGCCTGATATCATGATGTGATGCATGATGTCAAATTTATTGGACAGGTGGCTAATTAGAATTCTCTCCCAATCTTAAATCAATAATTGGAAAATTTAACAATGACATGACTCCTTAGATGTTGCATTGTTTTTTTCTTGCAAGGGTATGCTAGGATAGAAGGCTTTTGTGGATATCCAGGAAGAATCTGGCATACCTGACTGGCTGTTGACCATTTTGGTTTGAAGAGGAAATAAATGCACATAGAGGATGATGCACTAGTGTCTACTGTAGTGGCTAATGTGCAGCTATGCCATCAAAACCCATGCATATGCAAGACAACGGCTTTTTGAATAGCTGCCCACTGTAGTGACCTCTGTGCATGAAAGGGTTAAAACAACAAAGGAAATGGGAAAAAAATTGATTTTGATGATTCAATTTTATTTTAAGCTTTATTTTACAGAATAAAGATCTCAATAAATAGGAAAGAATATTTTTCAAATAATTTTCAGTTCAAAGTTTGCAGGAAAGGCCACAATCGTTGGCATTATTAAGAGAGAACTGTTTGATCATGTCTGCTGCATAGAAAATACAATAAAAATCCCTTACGGACACAAAGAAATACACATATCCCGTCAACATATAAAACAACTGCATTTAACAAATCAGTCTCACAAAGCCACGCATACAAGATAGAACAAGATAAACATTTGTGGTTTGACCTTAATAAGAAAATCTTTAAAGTGCCCAAGTTGGTGCAATAATTTCAGATCCCTTAACAACACTAATTCTTAAAAAGCAGTACCAAAACAAAGTGAGAGGATAGTAACAGTTAAACAGTTACAGCATCAATAGTGCAATTGCCTCATAAATCTTCACATATCCAAGGATCAAGAGAGAGAGACATTTCCCTTAAAGAAAAAAAAACATCATGGCAGGAGAGCCATTTGTCATTCAGAAAGCACAGATGCTGAGTCTGTCAATCACGGCTTCAGGTTTTCAACAACATACTGAAGGCTTTCATAAGCAAGACACAGACGGCGGTAATCTTCAGAGAGACGAAAACTGACAGAGCAACTCTGTCACGTATTGTTGCTGATCCTTCGGTGGATCTCGCCTCGACTTTAAAAAGAGAGAAGTGTCTCCTGAGAGGACCTTTAGGTTCTTCTCTGTGGGATGACAGCAGTGTTTGCTGTCAGAGGATCTGGGTGTTTATACCAGGATGAATTACTCCCTCTGTCATCTGGGCCGGTTGGGGGGCATCAGGGCAGCTCTGCCTGAAAGCTAGAAAAACAAGTACTGTTAACAAGCATGCTTCTTAGTTATCTGTCTGCTGCTAATTCAAACAAGAAGACATGATGAAAACTTATTTAACAGACTCTTATTCTTGTTACAGTAACAAAAGCTCTCTGGCTACAGTTTGTGTTTGGCTGAGATGATCCAGTGGCGATGTGAAGAGCTCTCTTCATTACAAAAATTTTTTCATCAGATTGCAAACTCAAATGGTAGATTCACTAGAATTTCTCAATTTGTGATGCAAATGTACATGTTTTTTAGAAGCTTTCTTACAAAATCGAAATGCTCTGTCATTTGTTTGTTGCCAAACTGACTACAACTAGGAAGCATTATTAGTGACCTTACATTAAAAGTCTCTGGTTTACACAATTTCCAACAAAACATGTCTAAAAGGGGAACTGAACAGGCTGAAATTCTTGCAGACGTTTCACCCATAGAATGTATAAAATATAGACGTATTCTCAGCATTGGCTTCTGTAGCAGAGATTTGAGACTCATTGATAGCATGTACTATAAAAATGCTGTCTCAAACAAACTTTTAATAACTCTGATTAACCAGGTCCAGTCACTGGTTAATCAGTATTCCTGGCTACCATTACACCATGAAGACAAAAGAATACTCCAAGCAACTCAGAGAAAAGGTTATTGAAACGTATAAGTCAGGGGATGGACACAAAAAAAAAAATCCAAGGCACTGGAAATTCAACTTGAGTTATTTTAAATCAATCCTTAAGAAATGGAGGGAATATGGCACGTGTAAATCTGCCTAGATCAGGCTGTCCTCACAAACTGAGAAGGAGACTAGTGAGAGACGCCACCAAGACACCTATGACTACTCTGAAGGAGTTACAAGCTTCAACAGCTGAGATGGGAGAGACTCTGCAGACAACAACTTTTGCCCAGGTTCTTCACCAGTCAAAACTTTATGGGAGAGTGGCAAAGAGAGAGCGACTGTTGAAGAAAACTTAGATCAAATCTGGACTAGAGATCGCCAAAAGGCATGCGGGAGACTTCATGGTCATATAAGAGAAAGTTCTTTGGTCTGATGAGATCAAATGGGGTTTTTTGGCCATCAGACAAGATGCTATGTTTAACAGACACCAAATACCGCACAATACCACATACAAATTTTGCTTCCATCCTATAATCTGGAGAGTGTTTCAAAGGGAACATCTTCAAGAACGTAAACCAAGTCTGGCTGCCTTTTGGAATAAACTTTGAATCACTTTGACCTGGATGACTTTGAACCTTTTCAGACATCTAAATTAATACCCTTTGTTTGAAGATCAATAAGGGGCCATTTTAGGTGTTACTCAAAGCAAAATAAAAATTTTAGATAATCCAAATACAAAAATATAAATCATATCTTTTACTTGTGTGGTATTCAGCTAATTGTTTAGGGTGCTGCCCTAGAGCTGAAACAGTTAAACAATCGTAGCAGAAAATTAAACATGGAGGGGCTTTTTCCCTAAGTGTTTCCCAGAATCATCAACCATAAAGAGGTCCCAGTTTCACTGCATGAGTCCTCTCTATCCAACCCAGCACAAAAGTCCACTGGTTTCACTTGCTGACTCACTAACACTGAGCCGCTGCTTGATCATTACACTGCTATGTTGGAACAATATCCCAAACCGCAGACGTCTCTAAAAACGTGAGCGCCCTGAATAAAAAAAGGAATGTCTGAGAGTTCAGAGGCTTTTTAGCAGAGTCTGACTGTTTGTCTAAATACACACCAGCAGAGTGTGAGGCAGAGGAGATGGGGCTGCAGAGGGCTTTGGCTTCACAGGGGGCATCGGGGGCTTTGGCTTTGAGATCTGAAGAGAGCAGATGTTGGATGTTAAAGACGTGAAAGTGAACTAATGACAAAAAAAGCTCAAATAAATTACTATGCCACTCACTGGTTTTGATGTGAGTGGTGGGAGAGGTCTTGAGGGAGGTAGAGGCTTACTCTGAAAAAGAAGAGACCAAAATTGCAAAACATTTCCATATGTATTTATCAAACAAAAACATATGTCCTTTAGAAGAATACAAGAAAATTTGCAAAACTATGAGTGCAATTTACCTCAGTGTAGACTGGTTTGCTTGAAATGTTTGGAGGCTGCATAAAAGGCCTTACAACCTAAAGGAAGACATGAATTTGATGATTAGAGGAGAAAGGGATAGGGCTTTAAACACCCGTGATAGTGCATTTAAATTAGGACATAACAGTGACTCATATTACCTGTTGAATCTTGGATGGTTGAGGCGTTGCTCCAGGTTTCTTTGGTGGCTGTTAAGGAAAAAAACAGAGATGAGCAAAAGTAAAAATGAGCAAAACTGTTTATGGAGCTTAGATGAAAAAAGGGCTGACATAATAATAATAATTACAATAGCAAAACTTATTTATATGGTGGCCAACAAGGGCAACTGTTCTGCACGGGACCACACAATTTCCATAAGAAGAAACAGGCTGTAAATTTGAAAACAAATGGCCAATCCAAACAAATACACTCTAACAAACTGCTGTAAATTTACAAGGAAATTTCAACAGTAAAATCCTGTTATGTTTAAATACAGGACAACCCTGTATAATTACGGTTTAGAACATTATTTTACTGTATTACTGCTTCAAGGAAAGAAAACAGTAATTTCTTGTATTTTTTGCATTGCATTTTGGGAACAAGAAGGTGAGAGCACATGCTTGGATGGAGAGAGAAGTTAGAAATCACATTGTTATCCAACTCCATCCTAACAATAAACAGGTGAGCGCCTTACTTCTTTGCTAGTTAGAATAGGCAAAAACCATCAGTTACTAAGTTTGAGGTCATTTGTATGATTAGCATTAGCTAGAGTTTGACATGACGCACAAACACTGCAGGCACACAGAGTGAGTAAATTCTTTGCCAGCTAACATTAGATTGATCTTAACAGTTGCTAAAAACTGAATTCAGATAATTCATTTAATGTATTATTGCTTTTGTTCCAATGTTGTTTTTTCCCTTTACAGGAATCTTGCAGTCCCTGTCCAGCAAAGAAATCCAGAGGGAGCTACAGTAAAAATGTCTGTAGTCCAGGATATCCTACAGTACCTCTAATAATGTTTCCATGCCAGATCTGTGGACATCAATGTAGTACTGCAGTGGCCTATGGGAAACTTAAGTTTATAGTGATGCAATCTTTTTACAACCAAATTTTTTGATATTTATTGTTTGTATTACAATCTTCTTAGACAGCAACGCTTGAAGCAGACTGCTGTTGTCAGTCCTAAACTAACTTATTTTTGTTTTGTTATTTCAATGCTTTAAGTAGAATTGTAGTTTTAAGTTATTCTCTATGTTATGAGAAAGTTTGATGATCTTAAGAACCATCAAACTCATTAAAAACCCAATATATAAAGAAATTAAAATTGGCCAGTTTTTGTTAAACCCTGAAAAGCTGACCTTTTTGCAGAAGGTTTTGGCACGACAGCAGTGATACTTAACATATACCTGTATGTATATTCAATTTTAATAAAGAGACATGGTTTGAGAAGACGCTTTGAAGTTTTGTTATTTGTCTTGACATTTTAAGTTGCTTAAGAAAAAGTGTAAATAAATGGTAAAAACTATTAATCTTTTCAACAGTATTTTCCTGTTAAGGTTTAAAATAACAGCTTTTTGCTGTATTTATAAAAAACAATAACTAACAGTTAATTTCAGCTACAGCAACACACTGTTAATTTTACAGTAACTTCCTGGCAACCCTACTGCCAGTTGTTCACCGTTTTTTAACGGGGGGAATTTCTAAGAGTGTACAGTGGAAACTAAGAATGTGTTTTTTAGAAATAAAACTGCCATAACAGCCTATTAATGTACTGGAAACTAACGGTCTGTGCCCACAGCTGTTGTGTTTTGCCTGACAGTGACCACAACCTAAGTTTCAGGGTGTTTCTCAGCAGCATTTACTGTTGACTTCTGCTTTCCTCTGTAGCATGCACAGCATTGTTTCTAAATTGCTCCAAAAAGTCCTTTATTCAAGGAAATATCAACAACAAAGCATGTTAAAACTGTAAAGGAATTCTGTACTGGCATTAGTAGGATGGCATTTTCTCATGCATCATCACTGTTGAGAAGCGTCTGGCTGCAGACCATACATCAGGATGGCCACTCTCACAGACTGTTCATCTGAGATGCTGTCTCTTTAAGAACATAAATACAGGTGAAAACCTTTGAAATAAAATTAGATCTAACTTCCATCTAGGGTTGGGGTAAGAGTGAAAGTAACAGGACACAAAAAGTTAAAAGTTAAGAGCCTGATCGCACAACCTGATTACAAAACATTTAATAAAGCAGAGTAAACAGGCTGCTAACAGGAATAAAGCTTGCCCTCCTTGAAAACATTCTAACACAGCAAGCATAGCTTACATACTGCAGCTCTGTTAGCTGCATAATTTGCTGGTACAATGTATTAGCCTTTTTTTCAATATAACTTCATTCATATACAAAGTCTGGCAGTTACACTGATGAAATAACCACATTGCCAGCATTACAGTCGAAGCAACATTTCCTTAAACATAAAAAGATCAGATGTCTAATCCAGTGGTTAAGAACGTATAGGCCCATTCTAGATGTAGTTACACAAAGAATGGCTTGCTTTAGCGTCATATGATTTAGCTAATGCTAACATAGCTACACTAGCTACATCATTAACGTTGCAACATAAGTTAATGTAGCTAGGTTAGCTTTAGCAACGTGAGCCTTAGCAAACTTAGCTAAAGCTAACGTAGCTAAAGAATGTAGAGAGCGTAGCTATGTAAATTATATAGCCACTTTGTGAGCTCAGATTTTAGCTGTTAGCCACATAGATAATGTAGCTACTGATAATAAAGCTACCTAACATAGCTACTTCTTCTACATTGCTATGTTCTCTATTTAGCAAAATTAGCATTACCTATGTTTGCTAAACCTCACATTGCTAAAGCTAACTTAGCTAAATTGGCTTACATAGTAACATTAATTGCACAGCTAGTGTAGCTATGTTAGCTTTAGCTCAAGCTAACGGAGCTAAAGCAAGCCACCATTCATGCAACTACTTTTAAACAGGTCTATACATCATTTAATCCCTGATTTGACCCCTGACTTTTTTCTCTATTTTATCAAAGAACTGTATTGTAGTCTGTATTGTTTATGATGTGGTTATTTCATTTTTTTTTTCTTTTTTTTACTGCCAGACTTTGTTTATGGATCAGGTTGAATTTCTGCAAAAAAATTTGAATACATCGTACCAGCAAATTACAACTCTTTCGAATAACAAATACAAACCGTGATTAAAATTAATGAATAACAAGAGAAACGGTTAAATATGCTTGAATATTGTTTATATATATCTTCACAGATCTTCTTTTTTATGATTTTTACTAAGACCATTTTTTGTTGCTTCCACACAATTTGCGTTATTATTTATCTTGTGAATATATTATTGTTATATCGCTGTGTTTTTGTCTTTTGTGTGCAAGAGGAATTAATGGTGTTGTTTGAATGGAGTTAAATGTCTACAGTCAGTAAAGTAAAAAGCTAACACATACAGTTCCACTCTGAAATAAAATCTCACCTCTGGAGCTGCTCGGCTGGGCTTCGGGGCTCCAGTTTGTGGTTTAGAAAAAGTGGAGTTGAGAGGTTTACAGGCCTGAGATGCTGATGACTCCACAAAAATGGGCTTGCTTATGTGCGCTGTCCCGACTCGAGGACTGCTGCGTGTACTGCTCGACTGAAACATGGGGTTAAGCTGTCCAGAGGTAGATTGGAAGCATCTATAATGAAGTAAACAGAAGCTTCAGTTAGAGGTGTTTGAGAGAGGTCTATCTATGCAGTTCCACAGAGAATAGGTCCTTTTTGTACCTTTTTGTGGGTCGTCTTTTTTTCATGCAGCACATCAGAGTCCCAATAACCACGACCAACAGCAGGAGACATCCAACCGCCAGAGACACACCTAACACCACTGGACCTGCATCTGTAAAAAAACAAAACCCACATAAATACACAAACTGATCATGACAATATTCTTTCAATGTCAGCAGTGAAATAACAAAATCATTATCCATCCTATTCTTCAATGCATAGAAATGTACTTCCTGTCTTTTAGTTTTAAATAAACCTTGTTATTTAGCTTTTATTCATATGAAATATAGTTACTCTTTCCTTTTTCTAACCCATATTTTTAAAGTTACTACGGAGAGGCACAAGATGACAGGAACACGGCAGCAGAACAACAAAAAGTGACAACCGGGCAGAACAATTAGCACAAGTACAAAGTAAGACATTAATCATACGGACAAATTAGTCATAGAAGCATCTATTGACCAATTAAAATATTCCTTATTTTTTAGACTTTCTAGGCATCTTCTGACAATGTTTTAAAGTACAAATCTGTACTGTTTGCTCCATTAACTTTCAAAATAGACTTTTAAATGAGTTTTAACACCAAACATTTTGCATCATTTTGGGCTGCCTTCTTGATATCAAAACCAATGTCAACCAAAGAAGATAAAAAGTAGCAAACACTACCCTGAGAAAGGAAGCATGAGAAGAAAAACTGGGAAAAAAAGACCCCAAGAAATAGAAATGAATGCAACCAACGGCCTGTTTCACATATCTATTACATGGGATAAATTTAACATCTATAGGGGCAACAACCCATAGATGGTGTTTATGATAGGATGAATGAGCTGTCTGTCACATTCATTACTGGCCAAACAAATAAAACTTGAGGCTTGAGACTGCAAGGTTGCAGCTTGAGGCTTTACAATATGGATCCACCTGATGACAGACATGGAATCTGGCCAGTCTGCTTTGAAAGGTTACCTCTTCATCCCACCAACCTCAGACAATATCTTTAGCCAACATCAGTCATCAGATTCATCACCTTCTTCCTCCCATCAGCCCCAACATCTTCAGACATCATCCAGCCAACCACACTCTTCCCAGTTTGATCACCTTTTTAATCCTATCTGCCTCAGATGACATCATCAGCCTCAGATGACATCATACACCAACACCTCCTCTACCACCATCTCATCTAGACTCCACAGGGGGGTTGATCTTGCTGGCATTCAGGGAAAACACTTTTCAATCACCCTATTTATCCCCTTGTAGACTACAAGCACTAAAGATTCTCTGACATTTTTTGATATCACATTAATGATTCATTAACAAGTCTGTCCTGATTGACTTATGTTTGATTTTCTCCCTAGTATCAAGTGAGCTGTTAGAATAGCTGGTAGAAATCTCCACCTTATACAGTAATAACTATGTTTACATTTTAAAGGCTGAAATCTTTCTACCTTTACTACCGGTATTTTAAACACACATATCTGTACTTCTTCTTGACTGAAGATGTGGGTACTTGTGCCAGCTCTATTTATTGCTGGAGGATGAGCATTTAGCAATGTACGTCACCTGCTCAGGAAACAGAATGATCTGCGTAACGTCATTACTGCATTTGACTAACAGGGGAATTCCATCAAATCAGTGTCTGTTTGTGCTCATCAGAACAGAGCACAATTGTCTCCTGGCCCATGAGCAGTCTGCTTCAAGTATTAAATCTTGATGAAAAACAGAGACACAGTCTTGTGTACAGCACAGTTGTTAAGAGGTCAAACAGATAAAGAGGCAGACACACAGATGACAACTATCACTGCTTACATCTGTAGACAGACAAACATGACATGTGTTGTACCTTGAGGCAGCTCTGACTGTAGCACGTCGCAGTAAGGCGGCGCCCAGCCGGGGTCGCAGTGACACTTCCTCTCATGGTTACAAACCTGAAAATCACACCCAGAGTCAGTTCCAAATTAGTTTACCATTACTTAAAAAATGAATGATTCTTTTTAAATAATAAAAACAGTTTATGAAGATATTTCTATTTATTTCCTTACTGATATTTTATTTTCTTCTTTTAGTTTGTTTTTTTTTTTCTTGTTTGGTTACTTGTAAGTGACCAAAATTATTATTTTTTGGGACAGATCAAGACTTTTCTCTCTTCAGCCCGTGTTTGCACAAACAGTAGGGTGGCCCCATAATAAATCCTTAGCATCCTATGGGCCTAAAACTTGTGCACATGACGTATATTTGTTCAATATTTCCCAACATTGGCAAGTAGATTTGATGAATTGGTTTCTCATCTGCAGTCATTTATTACATAATATGCCCATAGGTAAACTCAGACGACCGGCACTACCAAGCTGACCAATCACAGGCCATGTGGCCTGTGTTGTTTCACCTGGTAGATACATTTTTTTGGAGGTGCACATCAGGCTTTACACTAAGGCTTTTGCAGGTTCTTCTCAGGGAATCTACAACATATGCTACCGCAAAAAATTTAACACAAAAGTATAAATAAGGCCTGAAGAGCATTAAAACTACTCTCTCTATCTGGCAAAGCCATGCCTGTAGTCTTTTACGTATTTACATATAAACTTCATATACTCTAACCTTGTCTACTTTGGTTGTTGCATGAATGTATCATCAGTATTTTTTTGTCTTGCTCTTAAAGGTCATTATCAATAATGATTCGTTGATTGGCTGAGATGTTATAAGGTTGACATGTTTCTTACCCCGTTGTTGTTACATTTGGCTGAACAGTCATCAGAGCCATACGCTTTGATGTTCTTGATGTCCTGACATTGTTGGTTGTAGCACACCTGAAAACAGATAAAGACACAGTGAGGACAGCATCTATCTATCATCCAGAACAGGGGTTCTCAACTGTTGGGTCAGGACCCAATAGTGGGTCATAAGGAACACTTAGATATTAGAAAGGATGTTGGCTGTAAAGTGTCTTTGTTAGGTGGACCTAGATGATTTTGGAAACATTATTGGTTCAATTAGTTGGAATTGAAAATCTACTCTTGCATAAATATGGTGTGAAAATAGTGAGTATAACAGCCTGCTAAGCAATACATTTCCATGGCAGCATGTGTCTAGAACTAAGCTTAGTCTGGGCTAAGCCCCCGATGTTCGACACATTTGGCTCTGCCCCTGGTCTGAAGATTGATGCAGCAGAGTAATATTTTATGTAGAGATGTGTCCATTTAGTAATTAGAGCCAATACTGATGTTTAAAAAAATCAATTTTTGATTTTTCCCAGTACTTCCTTAGGCATGAGATTCCCACTATGCCAACATTTTTTCCCATGTTTGACCATTAAAACAGATCGGCGTTAGTCCAACAGGTGACGTTTTCTGCTGACTTTAAAACCTCTGCTTTGACTTAGTAGTTAAGACTAGAAGTGTCTAATAGACACAACTGAATTCCAGTGTTTGTTGACAGGATAGATGCTGAAACTAAAAAAGCCAAGTCTTTAAAAACAGGTTAGGGAGGTTAAAGCAAAGCCAATCTCTACTAATTAAAAGGGTTGCAGCTGCATGGTTGCATGTTGACTCAGTATCCCACCGCCTGCTCTTGCATGATGAGTCAGTCTTATTTTCTGGTCAAACTGGCAGTCAACACCCCTCGAATCATTTAAAATCTATAAATCAAACTAGTGACAGATCCTGGTGGTTTGAACCACTTGAAACTGTCTTTGCTTCAATGTCCACCACTGAAGTCCTTTTGCTTTTGTAAGATTGGTAGGAGCAAAATCAGACTCTGGTTCCTGCTGTGGAACATACTTAGGATATCACAGAGCCACCAGCCCCCATGGAAAGATCCTTCTTGTTAAAAGAAGTTCTGCATTTTTAGATGGTTTTCTTACCATGTTGGTGCCACACTTGGTGCCAGTGGGCACTTTGGATAGATCTGGAGGGTAGTTATCTTCAGCTTTCATTGTGGCCTCATTACAGATTTCTCCATTTCCTAACTGCAAAAAGGACTTTCTGGATGTCACAGGAAACTCCCATCCTCCAGTACAAAAAAGCGTCCCACAGGATTGATCTCTGTGACCACAGAAGCACAATGAATTGTTACTGGAAACAAACAGCAGTGCAACTAAACTGATTACGAAATAGCTGTTGAGACACTGTTTGTCTTTTGATTACATACCGACTTGGACATCTCTGGCTAAACCGTGTCCTCCTGCAGTTTCCAGGCTGAGAGAAACAAGCTTCTGCAGCTACGTCAGCATCTAAACACAACCAGAACAGACGCAATGGCTGCAGATGTAAACACCTTGATGTATTAGGTACAGATGGATGTCTATACACGATAACTCTTTAGTGTTTTATTACCTGGGCCCCAGAGCCTCTTGCAGTGCTCCTGCCTGGAAGGACACTGTCCATTGTAGCAGTATCCCTTCCCCCGGCTGCATGGGCGTCCGTTCTGGGTGTACGCGTCAGCTGGGCAGGAGGCGGAGAAGCCGGTGCAGTATTCTGTGAGGTCACAATCTCCTGTCTTTGGTCGGCAGACGCTGCCTGTTGGTTTCAGCTGCAGAGCGGAGACAAACACAGATGGTGATGTACCAACTACTGAAGTATATAAACTCACAGATAACCGGCCAGACGGCGCAGTCAGACAAAGTCTAGCTTTATGGTAACACATTTAGCATCAGTGAGATTTCATGCATCTAGAAAGAATAGTGAGTATTACTCACTTGGCAGTTGTGGCAGCACTCTCCCTCTGCACACGCGGCTCCTGCTTTCAGTTTGCAGGTGGTGGCATTACAGCAAGGGTTCTTACATTCCTACAAGACAAAGAAGTGCAGAAATGAAGATCTGGTTTCCTTTTTGTTCTTAAATACTGTCCGTTCTGCACAGGTGGGCAGTAAGGTGGTACTAAGACTTTTTAGGCTTCTTTATTTTACTTGAGTTTTTGTAAGACAAACCTCCCAAGTTTTAAAACAAGTATCTGTACTTTTACTCATTTCCAATCCAACTTTAGTTTGGGGGTTTTGAATTTGAAAGTAGGATAATAAAATAGAATAGTATCCCACAAATAACACAAGTTTAGACTATCTTTGCACCAAAATATCCAGAAAATATGTTCTTTGTTACATTACCTTTATGCTCTAAATACATTTCAGAGCAAATATTTTCCCCTTTAATATGGAGTATAAGCTGAATCAGTTCTGAAGTTTCACTGAACTGTTTCTATATGTCTCTGTACTTCTTGAGGAAATGTGAATGCATGCAATCTCTCCCTTAGTGATTAAGAGTACATATGTACCCTATAAAGCACAAACCTCTACAGTGCCACAGTCACACTCCTCTCCAGGCTCCAGGAAGGCATTCCCACACACCGGCCCACGAAAGATACGATCAGTGGAAGGAGAATCGAGCAGACAGGCAGGGTCCACCTCGTCCAAGAATCTGTTGAGCTGCTGCTGACTGCAGCTGCTGAACTTCTCAGGATACACAAAGCTAGAGGAATGGGAAGAGAGGAATAATATGATCTTCATTCTAGATTTAAGAGTTGCAGTTTATGTGCAGGTGAGAAACTGAGCCTACCCAACACTTTCGGACATGATGCAGCCTTTCTTGGATGTGAAGGAACCACAGATGCAGTCTTCAGTGTCATGGGTCAAGCCTAGGTTGTGACCCATCTCATGTGCAATGGTAGAAGCCACTCCAATTGAGTTAGAGTTATGGTCCTGTGTGAACAGGAGAGGAAGGGAAGATGACAATGATGATGGTGTCAGGGCAATCAGTTCAGCAGTATCAATGAAAAAAGGGCTAAACATGATCAATCCATGATCAAGCCATGAAAAAAATCATCACAATGTTTTGCTTTCACCTGGATCTTTTCTAGTACTCACTTTAACAAGATCACAAATTATCAAAATGTTATGATTAAAAAAAATGTTGGCATGGTTTTAGTGTGCACAGTTTCCCATTTTAATCCATCCTGTGTGCACAGTAAACCAGGCAGAGTTTTAGTAATTTGTAGGCCCCAGGCAAAGACCACTATCAGACCCCTTCCCATGTAGCTAAAAGCACAGCAAAATGTTCTATAAAGCCAGAGAACTACAGGACATACCCACATTTGAAACCAAAAATCTAAAAGTACTTGCTCATCACCTCTTAGAAGAACATTGTGGATAAAAATCAACACATCTGAATATTTTAACATTTCAAAGGCCAGGTTCTAAAGATGAAAAATATATGCTTCCTACTGGTGCGATATCCATTCTTCTACAACAAATGATACATTTTGATTTACCATGTCATTTTACCTCACAATGATCGTCCAGCTTTAATAAGTCTAGATCTACCTGATAATAATTTGCTTGATATAAAGATTTTCCATTTTTTTAAGTGGATTTAACCTTGCTATTTGGGCCACAGGTCCTCTCAGGGGATTCTTTGGATAATCAAAAACTAATTTGGTGAGTTTTTATCCACTCTTGGCACCTTATTTTTAATTTTTGACATATTTCATTATTTTTATGCACACCTACGATGTTTGTATCTTAAGGCCCCTTGGAGCATAAGGCCACAGGTAACTGGCTACCTTTGTCTTAATTTAATCTGCCTATGTGGCGAACAACGATAAAGGTAAAGCTAAATTTAACAACATGCATACTGATTAATTTCTTTTAGATCTACAGTTTTATCAGAAGCATTATATTCAATGACAAAAAAAAAGTCTTTACCTCATTAACAGCTCCGGAGTTTGAGGTGCACATGGCGTTGGTGTTAGCTAAGCCAACAGTGGAACCATCAAAATCAACACCTCTGAAATAAAGAAGAAAAAACAATGTTTAGATGGCAGCTCCGACATACCATCACACATAGACAATACTTTTGTAGCCCACCGAGGTAAGTCTACAGCCACCCAAGTATATTTGCAGAGCATTTTTTAAAATTCATATACAATCATATACAATCACCACCTGTTTGCATGAGGTACAATTACCCATATTAAAAATCAAGCTTCTTATGTTGTTGTTTTAGCACGTTCTGCAGCCTCTGCTGACATCATCCTCTGCTTTTGCACTCAAGGATGATGGTTGTGACAAATACTTCATCAGCATTAAGCCTTCAGCTCACCCGCTATGACTCAAATACATCAAGTGAAACATCTCAGAAGTTGAGGGATGCTATTTTAGCATCTTAAATAACACACTGTTGGCCTTGCCGGACACTAGGCAAATCCATCTGGAAAAGCTCAAATCTGAAATGTCTATCCCAGACCCAAAAACAAGTCGGGCCCATCAGCGTCATTTGAGGAGAACAAGGCAGAAGCTACGGGCTGGTTAAGTTGTACTGTGAGCTGATAGCAATGGCTGATAGCAATGTAGATGTTGATGTTGCTGTATGGCAGCAGTTCTATCAGAACTGGGCCACATTTCTTTATTTAAGCAAGAGCAAAGAGCCACACCGAAAGCTAATCTTCGCAGAGATGTTTTTGCACATCTCGCCTGGGCTGTGGCATGAATTTTAGCAACTGATAAACTCCGCCATTCACAGCATTAGCCTGTTTAGCTCAGATTAGCACCAGAGCTGTGCATGTCTACTACTGTATTCTGATTGGCTTGTTATTAATGTGATAGACGGAATGTTTGTCCAATCACCTTACAATACTTTTTTGAAAAGTCCTGCCCTTCCCAAACACTTTGTATGGGAGGTTTCCCACATGGATGTGAAATATATCCATGCAGTGTATATATGAAACAGTCTTTCTGGCCTGTCAGGTTAGATAAATACTGACAAAAACTCAGAGACATAAAAATCAAACATACAGAATGAGGCAGGTTGGGAAATGCTGCCTTATGATATGATACATGTAAAAAAATCTTCAAACTGAGAAGCAAATATCAACCAAAACCACCTGTTACACATATTCAGAATAACCTAGATTGTACATGTGCTGCTAAATAAAAGAATGAAAGCTAGTAACAACATGAGGTTACCACCTAACCCTTACAGCTGAAAGAATTATCACATACATTTGATTAGAGAAGGTAACAACATCTAAGCGTAGGTGTTACAACATTCACTGTGCTTGTTTGAGAGCTCTCCTCCTGTTTTGAATGGAGGGATGTGTGATCAGTCCTACCTGTAAGCTCTTAAGACAAGCAAGTATGGATCAAACAGAGCAGAAAAATTGTCATATCATGCAGACAGCCTGAAAATGTTCTTCAATGCATCCTGGTTAAAAACAATCATGTGGAGAATCTCATTGACTCTGTTTGCAGTTTCTTAAATTATGTATGAATCCTGGAGTATTCTTCCAAAATACCAAGGGTTCTGAGTCTGTCTGACACTTCAAATGAGACCACTGACACCACACAGATTTCTGCATTCTCACCCAGCAGGCTGAGACAGCTGCATTGTGAGTGTTTTATCATTGACTTGATATCACTGTCGAGTAAAAACCAGCTCAGCCTTACGTGATGAATTGTGCATTGTCGTGTTGAGTCCTGGGCACAAGGTTCTTCTGGCGCCACTCGAGGAAGCGTCCGAGGGTGATCTCTGGGTTTGAGCTGACCTCGACCTTATCCTTGTACGACCAGATATCCACACCGACCAGCATCACACGGATGTTCAGGGGTCGATACAGCTGAAACAGAGCAGCATGTTAAAACAAAAAAAAAACCCTGAAAACTGGGATTTACTCCAAAAGAAAAAGAAATGTCAGGGGCTTAACTCAATCAGTCAAACAGTGATGCTTTAAATCACAAAAATAACGTCCTCATGTCTTGTAGGAAACCAGTGTTGGGTCTAGAGCTGTCTGAAGATGCAGCCATGTTGGCTCTACTTTACCAGAGTATGCAAAGAGGATGGTGTGATATGTGTGAAAATCTTCAGCTTGAGTGTGAAGATTCACAGTTAAAGTTAGATTTTCTCACTGAGAGAACTTTTCCTTCCTTGTACTGGTATGATTCCAATTAGAAAAGGACAGATAGTATCAGCACACATTTCTTACTCGTGGCCGTGCTGCAATGAAAATACACTTGATCATTAAATTACCAGTGAAAATACATGAATGACCAAGCTGTTCACAGAGTAACCTGTATAAATCAAGCTATATCAACCACTTGAACTTAAAATACTCTGATTTTTCAGCGTCAGCGAGCTTCATTAGATCTTTTGTGTCTATTAATAGAATCATTTTAGCAGAAAAACAGAGAATGCAGCTTACCTTGTCCACGTGGTTTGCTACTTCAAGCACTCTGGCTTCTATTTTCTTCGTGCTGCCAAACTTCTTGTACTAGAAAATTAATTAAACAGAAATTAGTCATTGAATCAACGGCATTTAATGCATACAAGATTAGGAACAAGGTCAGTACTGTTTGCATGCATTTCTGTTAAAAAAGAGAGAGAAAATAAAGAATCAAACCTCGGTGTTATCGACCACAACAACAAGCTCGACTGTCCTGGGTTTCTTTGAACGGTCTTTGGTTTGAGCTCTGCTTCTCTGAATAGCAAAAGAAGAAGGAAATATCATCAGTACTTGAAGAGTATGTGCAGGCATGAGAGTGTTTTCTGGTTAGTCTTGTGATCTACGCAAGTAAAATACTTTTTTTACACTGGAACTCAAATTTAAGATAATTCAAGTATTTTCGTCACTTTTTATCACTCCGTTTTCAGAGATAATATCTAATCAGCCAATCACATGGCAGCAACTCAATGCATTTAGGCACGTAGACGTGGTCAAGACGACTGGCTGAAGTTCAAACCGAGCATCAGAATGGGGAAGAAAGGTGATTTAAGTGACTCTGAACATCCCATGATTGTTGCCAGACGGGCTGGTCTGAGTATTTCAGAAACTGCTGGGATTTTCATGCATAACTAGAATTAACAGGAATGGCAGAGGTCAGAGGAGAATGATTGGACCGGTTCGAGCTGATGGAGAGACAACAATAACTCAAGTAACCACTGGTTAAAACTGAGGTAGGCAGAGAAGCATCTCTGAATGCACAACACGTCAAGTCTTAAAGGGACATAATATGCAGAAATCACTTTTTCAGGCATTTCTAACAAAAATATGTGCCTCTGGCCTGTCCACAATCCCCTCAAGTACCAGAAAAATCCATTCCCTTTATTTAGCCTTCCCCGCTTGGAAGAAAGTTCTGCCCTCCTCTCCTGATCCTTCTTCTCAACTAGCAGCTGAGAGAAGGTTTAGGAGAGCCACATCCATTTCCTGAGAGGGGCGTGGTCAGGGGCGGAGACAGACAGCTCAGTAGCATTTAAAGCCACAGAAACAGCTCGCTCTTAGCAGGGCTGAAACAGAGGGTTTTTTAGACATACAAAAATCCTATAATGGAGTATTTTTTCAGCAACAGACTTCACAGTCATGTTTTGGGGACCTCTGAGACCAATATAAACTTGTCTGAAAAGGGTAAAATATGTCCCCTTTAAAGCAGATGGGCTACAGTAGCAGAGGAAGAGGACACTGGTTGTCACTCCAGTCTTCCATGAGCAGGAAACTGAGGCCATTATAATAATTCAATAATTTAAAATCAGATCAGAAAATGTTGCCTGGTCTGATGAGTCTTGATTTCTGCTGCAACATTCGACTGCATGGTCAGAACCAAGACAAGCAACACAAAGCCTATGAGACCCAAACAACCATGGCACGCTCAAAGTAAATCCCCTTTCTTCCTTGTTCTGATGTTTGTGTGAGCCTCAGCATATCATCATGACTACGCCTTCATGCCTAAATGCACAGGTCACGGCCATGTGATATATACTTTAATAAACAATTCATCAGGTGTACCTAATAAAGTGGTCGGAGGCTGTAACTCAGAAAAAAATGAAGTAAACAAGTAAAACGCACAGTTTTTATGTTCAAAATACAGCTCTATTAATAGTGTTTTCATGGCATAGCATTTCCCCACAGCATTTGTGCTGAACTGATTTGAAATAATTTGGAATGAACACAGAGGGTACAGAGTTACAGTTCATGGATCTAAGTCACAGAGTTATAGTTGACAGTATTTGACTGCTAACTCCTTTCCTGTTTTGATGAAATAATGAAAGAGTAGCAGTCAGGTATGAGCTGAAACTTTTGCATATTTCTGTATGTGTCCTCACCAGACTGCCCAGCTTGAACAGACCAGCCGAACGAGCACCATGATCATAGTAAGTAGTCGTGTTTCCATGGGAACAGGAGCTCCTCTTCCTCCTCAGGTGTTTGTAGTTGTAAATGGCATGGAGACCCTCACTGCTGTGATCCTCAGCACTGTGCCCTTCATCCTGCTGTCCTGCCTCAGCACCTGAGAGAGGTTCGATGAGGTACATTTGGTCCTGGAGACGCACAAAGCCTCTGTGGACAAGAACAAGTACATGAGCATGTCTAACTCTTAAATAGATCAACTGATTACAAGACTAATCAGCTGTTAGCCCTCAGAGAAATGTCTTAATAGCAGGAAACAGGCGGCACCAAAGGGGGTTCACATGGCATTTGTTTATTGAGTTTTGAGCTGTGATCAGTCTTTATTGTCATCGTGACAAATTAAACTGATATACAGAGGAACTTTGGATTGAACAGTCACTCCCAAATCTCAAGAGTTTAATTAACTTGAAGCCCCTCTTAGGAAAGGGATGATATCTTTGTAATTAGTGGTACTGGATGATTAAAAAGAGAAATACATTTATAATTGCTCACTTGATTCCTGAGCACAGTCCCACGCTGGCAGACGAGTCCTCAATGCCCACGACGTGTCCATGATAGTAGCAGTGAACCTGCACACACATCCATTATTCATCTTAGAGCTCCAGTAGGAAAAAAAACAATTTTATTCAATCACAGCTTGAAAATGGTCAAGAAGATGACACTGCATGTGTCACAGTCAACTGGAATGACCTTATATGCCAGTTCCTGTTCCACATTGTCACTTCTTAAAATAAGAAGTTAATTGTTGAGCAATGAGGTTTCATGCCATCGGACATTATGAAAGTCGTACATTGGCGTGTACTGCACGTAATGTACCTTACATGACTTTTGAAGATGAACCAATAGTGACAAAAGTGATCCATCTACTTTTACAAGTTCTTTTTTATGTGATCCAAGGTGAAGTATTTAAGAAGCTATGGAAGCATAAGTAGGTCAAACTTGTCAATGAAAGATCTGCGTTGAAATAGGGGTGTCCCTGACTCAGGATCTAAAATGACCACTCTGAACGGTTTCTTTTTGTCCAAAGTCGACTAATTAGTGACCATACGCAAAAAGCACTGGAGAGGCAAACGGGCTGACATATGCCTTTGATGTCAATCCCTCTGAGTAAGATAGTCTGACTGCAGGACAGTCATCTCTGATGGCCATTTCATCCAAGACACTGTAAATCTCAGAACGTAAATATACACAGAAACTTTAGAAATAAAATCTGATTAAACTTCCATTTAGGGTGTTGGCTAAGGGTGAGGATACCAAAAGTTAAAAGTAAAGAAAAAATAACTGGCCTGCGAAACCTGATTACAAAATGTTGAATTCAGCCGAGTAAACAGTCTGCTCATGGGAAAAAAGCTCATCCTCCATGAAAACTTTTTAATGCATCAAGAATAGCTTATGTAGCTCCGCTAGCTGTGCAAGTTATGTGGATAACAAAGCTATGTAGCTAATATATCTAAAGCTAAGCTCACATTGCTAAAGCTAACTTAGCTATAGATAACAAAAGTATGTAGCTACATAGCCAATTAGCTTAAGCCAAGCTCAAAAACCAGCTAAGTAAGCTACATAACTTTACATAGCTAAGTTAGCTTTAGCTTAGTTTGCTAAAGCTAACTCAGCCATAGATAATGGAGCTATGTAGCTATCATAACTGTGTAGCTAACATAGCTAAAGCTAAGCTCACAAAGCAGTTATGTAAGCTATGTAGTTAAGTTATCCACATAGCAATTTTATCTTTAGCTACATTTTCAAAAGCTCACATTGCTAATGCTAACTCAGTTTACAACAGCGGCAACACAAAGTAGAACAAAAAATAACATTCCTGATTATATATAAAAAAATCAACACACCAAACCACCGATGAATAAAAAAACAACAGCAGGGAAACAAAATTTGTATAATAAGTTTAATAAATCAGTTTATTTATGATGTTTATCTCAAGGTGATTGATTAAAACTGCAGGTGCATGCAAGCAGCAAGAAGTTTTAGGCTGAACCAACAGCTCTACATCACTTGTGTCTTATATTGGTAACGATAATAGCATCTGGCTAAAATAAATTTCCATATCTGTTATTGGTTAAAATTCAGTATTGTGCATACTTAATTAAGGATTCTTAAGTCTAGCTCTTAACTCCACCGCTCTACTAATTAAATTGCTGTTGCTATATTGACAATTATTTTGTTTTGTGCTATTGATTAATCACAGGGGTGAAAATGCAATGAAGAAATATATGCTGATCAATCTGATGCCATAACTCAACCAGCTAAAGCAGCCTTTTTAACTTTGATTGGAACATGTGTAAAAATTCTCTGTTTTTTATCTTTATAGTTTAACGACAGCACTAGTTTTGTACCAGTGGACTAAAGATTGACCATCAGTAGTAACACAGAGGTACAGAGAACTACACAAAGTTCCTCTCAACTACATTGTGTTTTTTAAATTTTGCAACCTGTCTTAGTTCATTTACCAGATGACATTTCAAACTTACTACAGAGATGTGAGATAACCTTGGGTGTGAATTCTATCTTATAGAAACTGGACAGAATGCTTATTATTCTCTTCTTCTGTTTCTTATGACAAATATGACATAATGGCCTGATGCCAGCATGCTGCCAGTCTCTTTTTTATGTGTGCTATAATCGTTTTGTAACATATGTTGTGAAATAAGTGACTGTGGCACAGTCAGTAGAGTTGGTCATCTCGCAACCGGAAGATCGCAGGTCCAGTTGCTACAGTCCACACTTAACCCCTGCTACGCCAGTAGAGTGTGAAAGTGTATGGTTGCGTATGAATGGGATTAGCTAATAATGATGGACAAAATACCGTCAGTGTGAATGGGTAAATGCGGCCTGAGGTAAAAAAGTACTTTGAGTAGTCAGACTAGAAAAGCATTGAAGAAGATCAAGTCCATAAATGTTGCTCTAAGGCAGTGAGTCTTGATCTGTCTGTTGTTTTGTTGTCTTTAGTTGTTGTTTCTCCACTTTGAAAATTGATAAATTGCACGTAAAACTAGAAATCTGACACATCCATAGCTGGAATGGTCCTTGTTTCATAAGCAGCTGTTCTAGTATGAGATTAACAGTTGAATGAGGCTTTTTTTTAAACAAACTGAATATTTGACGATTTGGGGCAACCATACACATCCTGTTCTGTTTCAACACTTTAGACTTTGTGGCTTTCATTAAAAACTGAAAAGAAAGGACAACCTCCTACGTTATGCAAAAGTTATTAAACCCAGCAACAAATTCAAAAAAGCCTAAAAACCACTGAAACTATGTGGGCAGTTGGCACAGGATATGTTTGACTTTCAGATCTGTGAAGTTAGATTAATACTTTGTTGTAAGCTAGACCGATTTTAGGCGTCCAAATCGCCCACATCTCTGCTTTATTTAAACCTTCAAATAAAATGAATGAAGTCAAGCTAAAAGGATGATTTGGCCTGGTCATCAGACTAAGTACACTGCAGTTTTAATACCAATCATAGTTTTCTCTCTATCTTGACTCTTTTTATACATTTAAGCATTGCAAGCTTCAGGCAGACTAAGCAAACTACAAGATATACATCTTATAATAATGCCAGCTGATCACCAATACACGGCTTATGTTGATGTTAGCAGAGAAAAGCTACATACCCCAAGATCTGGTGTAGTTGTGACTTCTTCACCCTGATCAGAATAGTGGGTCACAGAAAAGTTTTGCCCAACAAGATGTCTGAAAGGACACAGTTTTCATGTTTAGAGTATCAATTCATCAAGAAAGAAAACAAAGTGTGAGTGTAAAACATAAAGCATATACAATGCCTTTTAAAGGAATTCATCCCCTTAGATGTTTTACCCTATGAGAGATTTTATTAATCAATCATGGCCAATGTGATTTGGCTTCTTTGACAAAAAAAACTCTTTAATGTTAAAGAGAAAACAGTTTTCAACAAAGTAATGTCAATCAAATAAAAATATGTCATGTAAAATAAGTGACTGCATACATATTCACTCTCTTTCACGTGACTGACCTAATTCAACAGGAGCCCAGCCAACTGGTGCTAGTAGTCCCACTATAATGGAAATGAAAACCTGAGTGCAGTGAATGTGTCTCGAGGGACTGTAGTATAAAAACACCTGTGTCTGGAAGATTCAGTCCCTGGTTAAGCAGTATGCCTGGCAACCATTAGACCATGAAAACAAAAGAACACTCGAAGCAACTCAGAGAAAAGGTTATTGAAAACGATAAGTCAAGGGATGGATACAAAAATCAGGCCGTCCTCACAAACTGAGTGACTGTGCAAGAAGGAGAGAGGCAACCAAGACACCTATGACTACTCTGAAGGAGTTACAGGCTTCAGTATCTGAGACTGGAGACTCTGCATACATAAACTGCTGCCTTTGTTCTTCAGTAGTCAAAGCTTTATAGGAGAGTGGCAAAGATAAAGCCACTGCTGAAGAAAACTCATACTAAATCTGGGCAAGAGTTCACCAAAAGACATGAGGAAGACTCCACGGTCAAGTGAAATTAAGTTCTTTGGTCTGATGAGACCAAAATGGCGCTTTTGGGCCATCAGACAAGACGCTGTGTTTGGCAGACACCAGACACTGCACATCACCACAAACACGCCATCCCTACTGTAAAGCACAGCGGTGGCAGCATCAAGCTGTGGGGATGCTTCCCAGCAGCCAGCCCTGGAGGGCTTGTAAAAGTAGATGGCAAAATGAGCAGCAAAATATAGAAAAATCCTGGAGGACAATCTTATTCCATCTGCAAGAGAACTACAGCTTGGGAGAAGATTTATTTTACAACAAGACAATGACCCAAAGCGGCTCAGTGCTGTGATTGCATCAATACTGACTTGAAGTGGGTGAATATTTATGCAGTCACTTATTTTTTTTTATACATATTTTTTATTTAATTAACATTACCCTGTAGAGATGTTTTCAATTTGTCATTAAAGAGGGTTTTTTGGTCAAAAAAGTCAAATTTTGACCATAATTGATTTATAAAATCAATAAAAGGGAAGAACATCCAAGAGAGTTGATACTTTTTTATTGGCACTGTAAGATGGTAAACACTGCCAAGTGTCAAAGAAGGCAATTCATTTTTCTCACTTGTTCTTTTCCAGGTGTAGTGTGTGGTTCTGTCCTGCAATCGTCACAGAGTACTGGAGTACATCAGGATACAGCTACAAAACACAGCAGAGGAGATGTAACTCAATCTGCAAAGGGTTAAACAATGATATTCTAAATAATCTGATAAAACAGTGCTGTAAAAGTGTTACCGGATGTGTAGCAGCAGTATTAAGGTGAGATGAATCCTTCAGCCTCTGAGGTATCACTGTTTGGTACTTCATCACATGAGGAAGAGTCCTCAGACTGCCTGCAATTATTACTCCTGCAATAACATAAAGAATGTTGGATGAAATTAAGTTTGTCAAAATGTGTGGTGCTCCGATGATCTTTGATACCTTGTGTTTAAGACGAGATAATCTCAGAGCCTTATGAACTAAGTCTGTGTTTGAATAAAATAAATAATACTTTTAAATACGATAAGCACATAATAGTTCAGATGGTGACCAAGGTTGTCAAAATGTTTGATACTCAGATACTTTTTGATGCTTCATATTTTAAAATAGTTTATTCCCTGTTATCTAAATAATCCATAGTACCAACAAGTAGCAGAACTTTTTTTAAAACTGCCTATCTTTAGTCACATGTGAAACCAAAATCTGCCAAGATTAAGAAAGAGAACTATGTCTCAGTAGCACAATAAAATGGCAATGGATCCGTACTGAAAAGTTAAAAAATTAATTTCAGAAATTTAGACAGTGGGCAGGAGTTTTCATTCATTTTCTGGTAATTAGAAACAAGATATTATCCATTATCAGGTGCCTAGAACTTCCACTTTTGTTGCTTCCATTTCTCTACATGCATTGTTTGAAGTTAAAAATTTTGATATTGTGACAACCTAAGATGAAACAAAAGAAAGAAAGAAAGAAAGAAAGAAAGAAAGAAAGAAAGAAAGAAATTAAGAAAGAAAGAAAGTCCAACAAAGAAGCAAAAAGCCATACCCCATGAAGAGAAGAAAATCCATATAAAAAATCCACAATGTGGCATGTTGCTCTAGCGGACGCTCTCTGTCATTGTGTGCTCAGCAGTCTGAGGGAAATACCGAGGAGGCTCTTCAGCTCTCCGCCCCTCTGTGCTGTGTAATATCCTGAAAACTACCATTTGAGGCTGAGAGACCACGAGTCACAACCCCTGCTTGTAAGAGTTTGATTCTGCCCTTACAAAATGACAAATAAAGTGGGTGAGACCAATTAGTCAACAGATATGATTTTACCAAGTGTGAAAACTTTGTGTTTAACCGTATTTTTTAAAAGGTTATTGCGAAAGGTTTACTCTGCTCTGAGTTTTCCCTTCATTGTCATAATTATAACAGGTTGGTCAGACAAAAGGGAGAATTGCGTTCTTCGTTGTTCCCAACATTTGTATTAATTATAAACTAAAGTCAATTTTACTATTTTCAAACTCACTGGTATTTAAGCGTCCTCATAAAAATACATGTTATTGATCGGATGAGCATTTATTACTTCAGATAAACAAAAATTAATCAAATAATGTCCAGCAGCCTACCTTCGCAGCCATTCAGTTTCACCGACAGCCCAAGGAAGCAAGTTATTCCCCTCACTACCTTTTGTCGCCACCTACTGGTGAAATTATGAAGTAAATCTGGAAACAGAATTGTTGAGATGAAAATAAAGCTTACGGTCATTGATGATTTGAGCTTTAAGAAACCCCAACATTTATAATGTTTTTTCGTATAAAATTTTAACCATCAGAAATTTGTATAGGAGGTATAGGTAGGTAGATATTATATATCAATATTATTTTAAAATCGAAGTTGTGTGTAAACTTGGAGCCCATGACAAAAATTTCCCCATTTTAGGCGTCTTTGTTGAAAATTATATCATACTACCCAAAATGTCACTTTTGAAATTCAAGGTGTAGGAAAAATGCTGAATAATTCCAGGCTTACATCGAAACCCAGGGCACACACTGATTTATTTACATAATTTCAGATCTCCCCTCCGCTTTGTTATTTAAGAGGGTTTTGATTAGGCTGATTAAAGGTTTGATCGATGTATAGAGGCATTTATTTATTTACTTTTTTATTCTTGCGAGCTGATATGAACTATTATTACAAGAATATATTATGAATGTGTGGGAGCTGTCCAGCCTTCATTTACACACTTTGCTCAATTCTATGAATCATGCAGAATGCAAGATGCGCTCAGTGACAAGAGGAAGAAGAATCCGTTTAAGAGATACTTAATTATTCAAGGTATGTATTAGCCGCCCCCGTCCAATTACAAAATTTTCACAAACTCAAGGCGCGACTGCACCTTTTGCATATGGCGCCCGGATGACGCAGCTGTGAAGCCCGTGCGAATGACGCGATCACTCCGCGACAGCCACAGCCTAAACATTGGTATGAAAACGTTGGGGAACTATGCTACAACCAGAAAATGTCAAACTTCAAAGAGAGGGGCATGGTTTACTCAAAAGTTTTGATGTCGACTGTCCGATAGGAACCTTAGAAGAGCCGAGGCAGGGTGAGGAAGAGGAGGGAAACCCGTTTAACTTCAGCCCGCAGATCATCCGTCTTCACAAGGATCACGAATTGTTTGAGGTAACTTAGCAACAACACACTTTCAATCTCGACCGTTACACCAATAGTGAATGTGTTCTGTTATCTAGCCTCTAACCCTTCTGTATACGTCTCTTTGTTAATAAATATTGTATTTATTACTCTACCTATCAGGAAGGGGACATTCAAAGACACATGTACCTTCAAGATCTCTACCTGTCAGAGACAGAAGACAAACCAGCCCTCAGGTATGGCGGTCCAGATATTATAAAGAAGTTTCAGCATTTGTAGTCGCTTATGTGTAGCAGAGGACTGCAATCATCTGCAAACAGTCAACGTATCAAACTTTAGTAGTAGTCCCCTTTCTTTATAGAAAAATAACACCACACTGCTATCAACAAAGTCCTATTCTAACGCATACACTTGAATCAATGTTACATCAGTATTTCCACAACAGTAGACAATGCTTTGTAAAAGTACCCCCCTTCTTGAATTTTGATATATATTTTACATATTTAGCTAAATGTTTAAGATTAGAAGTATACACAAGGTACGGTTTTTAAGAGATGATTTAATTTATTAAAGGAAAAAAAGCCGCCCGAACCTACCTGGCCCAGGGCAACAGAGGCAAAAATAGGCAGGAAAATTGGTTAAAACAGCAAAATGGATGGGGAAAAATGATGGAAAGGGACTAAATGTGAGAAAAAATGGAAAGAACTAGTAGTTACATGTGGTTGAAATTGGCAAAAACTGGCATAAAAATTGGTGGAAAAGGGGTTTTATAGTGGCAAAACTTTCAATCCATTTTCACTAAAATTCCATTTCACTACCCTTTCTGACAGTTTTTGCTACTTTTGACCCATTTTTTGCACTTTTTAAAGTTCCTTTCACCATCTTTTCCACCCAGTTTGCCTATATCTCCCTCTTTTTTTGACTTTTTCATAAAATTTGATGAAAAGTGACATATAAAAGTGGTTAAAATAGACAGAAAAGATGGCTACACATGTTAAAAAGTGGCACAAATAAATGATTTTAACATAACAACCTAAAAATAGCTTTACATATTTTCATCTCCAAAATGAAGCAACTGTTCGCTAGGATGCATGCTAACACCGATGCTACTGATCCAACACACATACATTCCTATAACCAACAAAACACAACTGGGAAGGTCTCATTCTCTGGGTTTGTCAGGGGCCCAGACAAATCTGTGGGCAGGCCTGGCCACATTGGAAGGTTTTCAAACATGAATGGCCTGTTATGCTAATGCCACAGCATCTCAGTCAGATTTAAGTCTGGGCGTTGACAAGACTACTCGAAAACCTTCATTCTGTTTTATTCATCCATTCAGAGGTGGACTTGCTGGTGCGTTTTGGATCACAGTCCTGCTGCATAACCAACTGAACTTGAGCTTGAGGTCATGAACTGATTACCAGACATTCTCCTTTGGGATTTTCTGGTAGAGAGCAGAATTCATGGTTTCATCCATTATGGCAAGTTACCGGGTCATGAGACTTTCAAAAAACTAAACTTTTTTTCTCTTAGCCTACAGGATGATTTCCCCAAAGTCTTGGGGGTCATTAAGATATTTTTTGACAAATGTGAGACAAGCCTTTGTGTTCTTTTTGGTCAGCAGTGGCCTTGGAGCTCTCCCATGGATGCCACTTTTGCCCAATCTTTTTCTTATTGTTGAATCATGAACACTGACCTTAACTGAATCAAGTGAGGCCTGCAGGTCTTTAGATGTTGTTCTGGGTTGTTTTTTGACCTCCTGGATGAGTCGTCAGTGTGTTTTAAGAGTAATTTTGATAATTATTATTGTTATCCATGAATTTTCAAATTTCCTGATTTACAAAAAACTGAAAAAATAGTAAAGCACATTATTATTTCTTGATTAATATGTCAAATAATAGTTATTTACTTGCATTCCTGAACAGAAAAATGATTTTTAGTGGTTGAATGTTATGCTTGATTAATTTCTGACTTCTCGGAGAAGCCCAGTGAGCCGGCGCAAATTTGGGAATAAAAAGGTGAATTCAGTTTGAAATTCCTCATTCCTGTTCAAAATGGTAAAATGTGGAGAGCTCAGTGAAAATGAAAGAGTCCGCATTAAAGCACTTCATGATGCTGGATGCTGGATGGTCTCTGAGACAAATATGACAGGTGGTCGAATAAATTTGTTAAGCACTGTATGTTAACATTAATGTGGGTCAGTCACTGTTGTCTTTCTTTTCTCAGTGTGTCAGAATTCGCCTGCCACATCTCTGGCTGCAGTGCAGTCTTCAGCACTTTAGAGGAGTACGAGCACCACTACAACTCCCTGCACAGACATGTGTGCTGCTCCTGTCGCCGCTCCCTGCCAAGTGCCCGGCTCCTCGACATTCACATCCAGGAATGGCATGACTCTCTCTTCACTATCCTCGCTCAGAGACAAGATATGGTAAGTCAAAGGGAAATCTTCTCAGTTATTGGCCTGGCTGATTATTAAAGCTGATATTTGGCATTTGGCTGATTATCTGTGTTGACAATTTATTTTATTCACAATTGATCAAATTTATTAATTAAAAAGTGTACTACGTAGTTCCACTGCAAAGTGTATATTTTCCTCTGGCTTTAGTTTCACTCCCCAAAGTCTCACCAAATGTCTTTATACAACACAATCTGATTGTCTAGATGTCACATATTTTCTTAAATTTTTTGATCATGCACTTTTACTTTGCCACATCAAGTACATTTTGTATGCCATAATAAATGCATATAGGTTCCAAAAAGCAGTTATTGGTCTCATGAGCTTCTGTGAATCGGCGTTGGTTTTGGCCCTGAAAAACAATATCATTTGACCCCTGCCATGCAGTCAAGGTATAGTGTTTTGCATGGTACAGCTTTAACTTGCATTTGTGGATGACACAGTGAACTGTGTTGATAGACAATGACCTTTTGAAGTGTTCCTGAGCCCATGCAGTGAGTTCCAGCACAGAATCAACAATCACAGTGATCTTCAGGCCCTCTGTTTACAATGCAGTGCCACCAGAGGGCCTGAAGATCACTAGCATCCGATATTGACCATTGGCCTTGTCCCTTGGAGACAGAGATTTCTCCAGATTCTCCGAATCTAATGATGATTTAATGTTCTGAAATGATGGGATATTCAAAGCTTTCACAATTTTGTTCCACCGTTTTTAGACACAATTTTTCACAGATTGGTGAATCACTGCCCATCTATATTTCTGAGAGATTCTGCCTCTCTAAAATGTTCCTTTTATACCCAGTCATGTGCCTGACCTTTTGCCATTAACCTAATTAGTTGCAAAATGCCCCTCAAACTGTTTCCATTAGTACCTCTTACTCTTCCAGCCTTTTGTTGCCCCATCCCTACTTTTTTTAGATGTGTTGCTGCCCCCAAATTCAAAATGAGCTAATACTTTTTATTAGATGATAAATTGTCTCAGTTTCACGTCTGATATGTCGTTAATGCTCTATTGTGCATAAAATGTGGGTTCAAGATTTGCATCGATGCATTCTGTTCTCATTTACATTTTACAGAGCTTGGTTGTGTATGAATATCACACCTCATATCCAAGCAGATTCCTGACAGCCTTTTCCTATTTTCAGTACCAGTGTTTGGTGGAGGGCTGTGGGCTGAAGTTCAGGATGAGTCAACACAGGAAGGAACATTTGATTAGAATACACAAGTATCCTCCAGACTTCAGATTCGACAAAACCAAGAAGGACAAAGGGTAAGACTGCACCACTTTTGTTGTCCACTAGATGGCAGCACAGTGCTAGTAGAGATGTAAGTCTGCAAGGTTTCACTTAAATTTCCCCCATGGCAAAATTGATGTTGAGTCTGATGTTTACCTCTAAAATTAATTTTGTTGGTAACTTAAAGCAAAATAAGTTTCATTATGCAATATTATGTCAGAATAACTTGATAGAGCGTGTTGTATGTGTGGAATTTGATTTCTGTTGCTTCATTACCAGAACTGAGAAATGACTTTTATTAGACTTGTGAACTGTTTCAGATGTTTGTATTAGTGATCTACATCTGATCCAAAAAACAACCTTGCTATATGTCCTTTATGAAAATAGTTTTTGTTTTTGTTTATGGAAACAGGGAGGCAAAAAGACGGCAGCAGAAAGACACAGCCATGGAGATAGCAGAGAGTGTGTGTGAGTCTGAGGGTGTGTGTGAGGTTATGTGTGATGTGTTGTCCCATCAACCTGAGCACGGGGAATCCATGGAGACGCACGAGTCTGAGGAGGACGCTGCTCACATGGCTACGTCTGCCCATACTGAAGAGCATGCAGATCTTTCTACTTCAGCTCACAGCAGCGAGAATACGAGTTCTGAGCCGCTGAAACCACGATACTCCTACAGGTCAGTCTGAAATGAAGCGAAAGATATTCTATACATATTTGATCTATGGGATAAAATTCCTGTCTTTTTTAAGGTAGAACACCGAGTTGAACACTGTATCAATCATACTCCACTTTATATAACAGTATGTAATTCCTGGAAATGTAACCTGATGTCCTTATTATATGCAGTGTTTTCAGAGACGTGAAACGACCATGTTTTGTTCCTGTAGGGTTCCTGCAAATGTCTGCTTTGGTCACGGCTCTGTCCGAGGTTTCAGAGGACGGCGAGGAAGGAGAAAATAATGCACAAGAATTAAACTTTCTGCCTTTCTTCAAAAATGTACCTATTTATACCTATGGTTGGTATGTGTTTATATGTGTCCTTATCTTGAAATAAAATTTATTTATAAAATGTAAAGTGTTGTGCACGGGCATTTGTGCAGCGAGGTTCCAGCATTCCAGTATTACATCCCTGTTGTCTTAAATTACAATACATTTTTTTGTATTTGGTTCTGAAAATCAAGAAATAAACTACACAGGATAGCCTTGTCTGTGGTTTTCTCATGGAAATGAGACTTTAGAAAAATTAAAATGTATGTGTTGCACTTTAACCTCCTGAGACCTGGCATGCACATACAAGGACATTACATTTGGCTTTCCTTGAACATAAAAATAATTCTGCTTTTAGATTTTCTGAGATAATTGTTGTGAATGTCCATTGAAGTTTAAGTAATTTGTTTGAAATGTGGAGAGACTTTGCTATAAATTTTTGGGGAATTTTCATGGAAATTCTAGGACATTTCCTCAAGTTTTTAAGTACTTTTTTTTGGAACTTTAAGGAAATTTTTGTATATCTTTGGAAAGTTTTGGGAGATGATTGCCTTGGATTTTTTGAGGCATTTTCATGGTAATTTGGGAATGGATGTGTGAAGAAATGAGGAAATTGAGCCATTTTAGTAGAAATTTCGGAGATGTATTAGACCTTAATGGGAATTTGCTGTAAAATTTATGGGAATATGGTTGGGATTTTTTCTTTTTCTTTTGTGTGTGTGAGTGTGGGGGGTCTTTGAAATTTTCATAGAAATTTGGGAAATGTGTTTGTAAATTTGGGGGAATTTGATTGGTTTATTTTAATTATGTTATTATTTTTGATGGGGGTCTCTATGGTGGAGTTTTAGGCTGCAGACCTCTTCATTGGACCTTGACCTAATTAGGGAAAACCCAGAGAGGGTTAGGGTTGGGCAAGGGTAAGGGGAATAAAATTAAAAATAACACACCACAAACTAAGGAAAAACCCAACAAGGGTGAGTATATCACTTCCCGCCCTACAGTTGAGGTCCCCCCATTGTAGAGACATGCAGCCAGATACCTCTTGATGGGGGCGGGAGGCTCCTTTGAAAGTGTCACGGAAATTTCAGCAAATACATTCGGATGTTTGGGGGAATTTTCCCTCATTTCATGGAATTTTGGGAATGTATTTGTAAATTATTTGGAATCTGATAAGACATTTAAGGGGCAATTTAGGGTATCTGCTTGAAAATATTTGAAGAAATTTTGGGGTAATTTTATGGGACACTTTAAAAAATGTCAGAATTTTCACAAACTTTTGGTTATTTCTTGGAAATGAGAGGAAAGGAACATTTCCAATATTTTTAGAACTCTAAGGGTAAATTTTGCTGGTGCTGTTCTTTAACAGGTCCCTGTGGTCCATCATCAAAATGAGTACCCTCTCAATGACTGACATCATTTCTGTCTGGCTGAAGACCCCCAACAGCTGCTCTAAAACCAATCCACGGCTTGATTTTCTGCAGAAACAGGACATTCAGGACATTTGTGGACATTTTTGGTCAAAGCTACTTCCTGTTCAAAGACAAGGCTGAGCTTTTAAACTGATCCCAAATCAGAGGGGGAAACTAAAACTGCATTCCAAACAAAAGCCCAGGTCTCAGGAGGTTAACGAAAACATCAGCATGCTGTTGGATTTTCTATAAATTACACTTCATGTAAAGAAGTTTTATGAAAAACAAGTGAAAAAATAAAAACCAAGGGAAATACCAGAAATGACATAATAAACTTTAATAATGTACAAAACATCTTTTCACACAGCAAATATATAAAATATTCTGAGTTATGACTGATCTGAGTCCATCAGTAATGATGAGCATTTAGAGTTTGCCAAAAATATTTCATGACCTTTATTTACATGTAGTGATGAAAGCGTGATCTCTCTGAACATCTGTGCAAAAATATCTCCCCTCTGAGGTAAAAATAATTATTTATATTTGTTTGTTGGAGAATAGAAAAGAAAATTAAGATGTTAAAAACAGAAATATGTGGTGTTGATATAACTCAATAGTAAATTCACCTTAACATGACTTATAATTAAAATATAAAATAATTAACTGTGCAGAATTTAGCAGCCTGATCTCAAATACTAAAGGAGAAAAGGCGACATTATCCATGGACGACATACTAGAGTAGACATGTGGCTTTATATGGATGATTTCATGTTTTATATTTTGGATGATTAAAAATTTGGTCATTTAAAAACATCCGTACTTGTGAAATATTCTTAAAGGCCTCTGGCATGACGTCATGATGAGTTACCGCTTTAAACCCCAAATTAAGGGCATTTAAGTGAACACGTTATCTTTACTCCTATCAGTGTATGGCCTGGAAACTTTAGGACATTTTGAATTATAAGAATAATTTTACAAACATGCTCTGAGGAAAATAACTGATTACACAAAAAAATGACAATTCTTTAATAATTTACTTTAATCTTCAGTTTTTGCTGACATAATGTATTTTTAAATTATAAAGGAAATCCTTATCAGGAGAAATCTTTCATTTTTCCAATCAGAGAATGATGTGATCTTAGAGAAGGCCTCTGCAAAAGGAAAAGTACGTTTATGTAACAGGTGTTTTTTATTTTTCCCAGGTAGATTGCGTTTTTCCTCAAACAGGACGTATTTTACGCGTTTAATAAGATTTGTTCCTCCGGTAACAGGGCGTTTTTGCAGCAGGGGTTGTCTGCCGTATGAAGGCATTTTTAAGGCAGTCTGCCTGGTGAAGCAGTTCAAAGTTAACCCGGGTTAAGACAGGTAGTACATCCCATACGGTCCACTGAAAAGTCCCGGGACATGTAAGGCAGGCCGTGGTCCATTCAGGGCCCCGTACAGAGCTGGCGCACCCAGTGGTGCGTTCAGGGGTAAGGGGAAAGCGAAAGCCGGCAGCAGCGGCTTCGCGGCAAGTTTGAACTTCTCCAGCTCGGCCTCCTGCAGTCTCTTGGCTTTGGCCCTCCGGTTCTGAAACCAGATCTTCACCTGAGTCTCTGTGAGGCCGAGCGAGCAGGAGAACTCGGCTCTCTCCGCGATGGAGAGGTACTGTTTCTGACGGAACTTTCTCTCCAGAGAGAGCAGCTGGGAGGTGGTGAAAGGAGTCCGGGGTTTCCTGTTGTTCTTGTGTTTCCGAAGATTGCACTGGCTCGGGCTGGGGAGTCCTGAAAGAAGAATTACAGTCACTTTGGAGCGCAAAAAAAAAAAAAAAACATTTGATCCATGAATGATGGTTGAAATACACAATGCACCTACCAGCACTCAAAAGTAACATCACCACACCACTTACAATCGGAAAAACACTGACGTGTGATTAATTAAAGGCTGCGATATTTAAAGGGCAATGACATTTCTGTGCAGTTACGTCTTTAAAATGCGTAAAACACTGAGAAAGAGGAAAACGTACCACTATAGACCGCGGTGAATGCGCCTGATTTTCACATTTTTCTGTACATCTTTATTTTAGTTGATATGTTGTTTTTATAGGCCTATTATTTAGGCCTCAAATGTGTCAATTAATGCCTTATATTCTACTTTATCGACGGATAAAATGCAAGTACGTGATATGAAACTAAACAAGCACAAAAGCAGTGGGAGCAACAATTTATAATTTAAAATCCCAGCATCCTCCTGGGGTTAAATACTTTTGTGCGTTCACTGTTTTTTAAGACATTAAAATAATTCTAAAAATAATCATGTAAATGAGGTAGCCCGCACTCACTTGGAGGTGATGCATAAGGAGCATGAAACCAGGGGCTCGTCTCCCTCTCGCTGAGCTCCACAGCCTCTGCTTTGGACCCATAAAGCCCCCTCGGTGACGCACACTCCGTCTCCTCCGTCCGGACGCAGCCTAATCCACGCTCCGGGGAGTGGGTGCTCCTGTCCGGCGTCCTGTCCGATATGAGGGACTCCACGCTGAAAGGCAGATCTGAACTTCTCGTTTTAAACCTCCTGACAGATGACAGCTCCAGCTCGTCAGTCACCCGCTCCTCTGGAGAGGTTTCCCCCGGAGCAGCCGAGGGCGGCGATCCTTGCGCAGGATTCATTACGCACGACTGAGGTGCCATACAATCAATTTTCCTGCCGCTCTCTCCGCTTCTGTTGTTGTTGTTTTTATGTGTTTTAAATAGAGGAAGTGTGTGTTATTGCCCTGGTTCCTCCGATGAAGCGCAGCAGCGTGGAGAACTTCACTTTTTACGCACGGACTCTCTTCCCCTCCAGTGAAGTGCAGAAAGTTTCTCTCTCATCTTGCCGCCTGCCTATCAGGGTGAAGATGTGACCACGTGACTCGACTTAAAAAGTTTATGATAGGCCGGGCTTAAATGACAGTGTTTTGGTCTTCTTCACGCGCCTGTGGGTCATGGACAGACGTAAAACTCTGATCAGGGGAGGAGTAAATAATTCTCCCCCTCTTAAAATAGTCCCCTGTTTGGACTCCCCTCTCCCTTCACCCTTCACTCAGGACTATTTGTCTTTTCCAGCTGTGGGCCGCAACATCAGCACCATAATCTTTACCACTGAAACACAAGTATCAAGATTTTCTGTGCAGCAAAACACCTGTGACAGAATATTTGGCACATCCAGTGAGGCAAAGACTTTCTTTGAAGGTCTGAATATCCTGGAGGCATTCCATACATTACCACAAACTTAGAAGGCTTAAAGTTTTTTAGTTTTAATGGACAACCCCTTTTCTTCTTTTTTTTATTTTTTTTTTACTAATTTTCATTAATTACTTTGTTCAAAATATCCTTTTTTTATGACATATTAATAACCAAGACTAGACTTAATATCTGACTTCTAATTCATTTACCCGTTGAGCACGCATCATGATTTTAATTGTGAACTTCAGTTTAAAACAAGGCTGGGCAATTACTTGCAAATTAGTTTAAATCATAATATGCTCTGATACAATTTTCAAATTGCAGACAGTGCAATATTTCCTTAACCTGAAATGAGTCAAAACACCACTTTAATACAATCATTTTGAGGCAGAGATTTTCTGCTCCACACATTATCCATATATTCAAGTGTCTTTTATTAGAATAGATTACAAAAATCCTAGTTTTGCTGTTCATGTTTATGATTTTCTTAATCAAAATGAGAATAACATGAAAAAATTATCATTCCTTTCAGTATAGCAACTGATATCAATTTTGCTATATGAGCCAAATAGCATTTAGATTTTTTTTTTCAAATCTTTCATACCTAGTTTAATTTATCTAATACTGTGCTGGTTATAATTTAGAATGATTTATTGCTTGTGTTTGCTGAACAATGCATAAGATGTGGAACGTAAACATAATTGCATATCAAATCACAATATCGGGGAAGAAAATCACAATTTGATTATGTCTGCAAATCGTTCAGCCCTTGTTTGAAACATGGCAAAGTGAAATTATTTATCAAGCACCATTCATAAACAATGCAATTCAGCAGTATCCCTATCTTGATCAAGGGGTAACTGGCTCAGCTATCTTCCTATCTTTGCTGAGATGTTTCTACATCTTGATTGGAGTCCACATGTGGTAAGCTGAAGTGATGAATTGGGCATGATTTGGAAAGGCACACACCTCTCTATAGAAGGCCTCACAGCTGACGAAGCATATTAGAGCAAAAGCCAAGCCATAAGGTCAAAGGAACTGCCTGCAGAGCTCCAAGACAGGAGTGTTGCAACGTACAGATCTCGAGAAGGCCGCGAAAAAATTCTGTTGCACTGAAGGTTCCCAAGAGCACAGTGGCCTCCATAATTCTTAAATGGAAGACGTTTGGCTCAACCAACCAAGACTCTTCAAGAGCCAGTCGCCCAGCTAAACTGAGCAATTGGGGAAGACGGGTCTTAATAAGAGAGGTGGTTGAGAACCCGATAGTCACTCTGACTGAGATCCAGAGAGCCTGTGTTGAGATGGTGCGAAATTTCTGAAGGGCAACCGTCACTGTAGCTCTTCATCAATCTGGGCTTATGGCAGAGTGACCAGACAGTCTCCTCGGTAAGAAACACTTGAAAGGCCACTCAGAATTTGCAAATAAATCCCTATGAAAGCCAAGCTTGAAGGGTTGCAGGATGGCACTAAGAAGCTGGGCCTAGACAACGATAAGGTATTATGGAGGTAGCTGGGGTGGAGGAGGGTTGCAGTGGTCGCACTGAAACAACAGACTGACTGTGGAGATGAGAGCAGATTTCAAATATGACAGCTGCAGGAGGATCGGCTCAGAGCTTAAGTGAGTAGACGCCCGTAACAGCTGATTACCAAAGCAGGAAATGGAGTGGAAAAGGGAGACACGTAAGTGAGTGATTCTAATGAATGGAAATGAAACAGTGTGCTTGATCTTACGCTAAGCTTCATTTGTATGAAAGACCAGTTGAACAGGTGTACCTAATGAAGTGGTCGCTGCCCCTTTTGAGCCTAGAGTACCTCCTTGGTAATGTAGTGGTTTTCTGTTGCATCTCTTCTTCAGGTTTGCAGCATGTTTGCTGACATTTATTCATCTGTAACATCTTTCCATTACTTGTTTTGTTCATGCTAATGGGAACAGTGTCTCACATTTAGTTGATGGTACAGAAAAACAAAATGCAGATTTTAGAAAAATGTATTTAAATTTCTCCACATCATTAAAGTGTACCATGTGATCAAACTTTTTCACGATGTTGCCAGTGCCATGGTGCTGTTCCTTCTTGTAGGATCTTGTTTAAAAGTTGTGCCTGAGAAAACTTTGACAGTAGTTTATCACTTTCATTAAAGAAGTAGGCCGATCCAGGCTGTGATTTACAGCTCTTTATACACTGAAGAGTTATTATCACTATAGCTTTCTATCTTGTGGCCTGTAATCAAATTATCTATGGCTGTGTACTGCACATAATTCAACCCATTGTGCTCATTGTGTGTAATCCCTTTGAGAGACAGTAAAACCACAACTAATGTAGCGAGGCCCATTGAGGAGCCCGTTCAAATTGCTCTTGTTCTGCAGCTCTTCAAATGAAATCATTTTCAGTGAAACTCAATATGGAGAGTATTTTTTTTCTCTTTTATGGGAACTGTTGTTTGGCCTGCAGCAGCTCACTGACTGTCTCTCTGTAGGACAATTGTTTAAACTGAGTTAACTGTTTCTCTGCCCGAGGTACATTTCTGCTTTGATCCTGCTGAGCCTGGCGCCTGTCTGCTCTCTCTCTGCCCCCTCCCCCTCTGTGTGACAGTGATGGATCTCTGGGAAGCTGTATGAGCCTTCAATGACTGTAATTTAGTGCCCGACAACATCAAATTCTCCTCCACTTACTGTGATTATTACCACTCTCTCTTCTCCTGTTTAAAAGCTATCTGTATGAGGTTTTGTTTCTCTTCCATTTTTTATGAAAGAGTCAATAATGTTTCCGGCTCCTCTCAGCGGCACTTACATACCAGAAAGTCAGTGATGAATGTTTACATTTGGGAGATAAAAATCTATTTTTAGTCCTGGGGCTTCACCAAAGTTTCGGTACAACAGAGTAACTCCATTAGTTCCTCTCGGTTGCTTTTTGGCTTTCAATATTTATATAAATCTGATACATTTTTTTGTTTTGCTGTTTAGTTTTTATTGATCTTTTAGTTTTCTACAGTCATGATTATAGGGCTGTCACCACCAGATTTTGATGCTTCTATATCAATGATAGGTGCAATGAAGGACCTGGTGGGATGGTCCAGGCGTGACTGCATGCATTGTGAGGGGTTCAGCTGGGAGGATACCTGAAGAGATGACGCATGCCTGGAGGATGACCAATCAAGAGGCCACAACAGTACAGGACCAAGGCTGACGCAGCAAAGTGCAGAACCGGCATATGCTCCCATACCTGACCTGACCTGACACCAGTGATAACCAAGGCCAGAGGCATTATGTGTTCATGCCATGTCATATGGAGAGGCTGTTGTTGTATGATCGTACATCTCTGATGGCCATTCTCACAGACCCTTCACCAGAGCCGCTGTCTCTTTCAGAACAGAAATATTATCTAAAACTTCAGGAAAAAAAAAATCAGATTTAACTTCAGTTTAAGGTAAGGGTAAGGGTTAGAGTACCAAAACTTTAAAACCTGATCTGAAAAACCTGATTAACAATGTCTTTCAGACTGCTTATAGGAAAAAAAGCTTGTCCTCCATAAAACACTCTTAAGGCAGCAAAAGTAGCTACGTAGCTACTGTAACTAAAGCTAAGACCAAAAGCAACTATGTAAGCTGTGTGGATATGTTCTCTACATAGCTACGTAAAAAGCTTTAGATATGTTTGCTAAAGTTCACATTGCTAAAGCTGAGTTTGTTACATGGACTTTTGTGCTGTCATAGCTATGTTAGCTTAGCTAAAGCTAATGGAGCTAAAGCCAGCCACCATTCATCTATTTCTATAGTCTATACATGATTTAATCTGGGATTAGACTTCTGATCTTTTTCTCGGTTTTATCTATTAAATGTTAAACAGTCTGTAATGTTTGCATGTTGTTTATTTCATGATTGTAACTGCCAGACTTTGTTTCTGATTGAAGCCGAATTTAAAAAACACTAATACGTTGTACCTGCAAATTATGGTACTTCCGTTCTGAGATAGACGGCACCTGGGATGAACGGTCTGCAGCCAGACTGCCTTACTCAAGGAGGAACTGATTAGATTTTGGAGGTCAAAGGTCAAGGTCACTGGATTACAGGCTCATCTCTTGCTTGTGAATGTAATATCTTAAGAACACTTTGGGGGAACTTCTTCAAACTCTGCACAGATATCAACTCTAAGCTAAACTTATTGGATCTTGGAGGTACTGGTCAAAGGTCAGTGGGCCTCATGTTCATCCACATGCTATGAAGATATCAACAGCACTTCTTACAAAAAAACATCTCAGCGTGTCCTCTTTACCCACCAGTGTACATTAACTGCTCTGCAGTTCGTACAGGTATATTAAAAAAAAGAATATCCTGATAAAGTTTGTTCTTGATTGTTCATGTTTGTTCTACAATAATGAAGACTGCTGACTTGACAAATTACCAGAAGACAATCACTGACATCCTTCATAAGGAGGGTAAGCCACAGAAGGTCACTTCTGAAAGGGCAGGCTGTTCTCAGAGGCTGTATCAAAGCATATTCATGGAAAGATGACTGGAAGGGAAAGTGTGGTTAGAAAAGGAGCGCAAGCGATGGGATGAGCTCAGCCTTCCGAGAATTGTTTAACAGAGGAGATTCAAGAACTTAGGGGGACTTCACAAGGAGTGGACTGAGGCTGGAGTCTGTGGATCAAGAACCACCAAACGCAGGTGAGTCCAGGAAGACAACATCATAAATGTTTCACTGCAGGGCTAAGACATTTTTGCAAAGAAGCTCTAAACAATTACTTAGTGCATACATTATTATAATTTTACAGTAGGTTAACATTCCTGTATTATAGATCTTTTTTGGACTGATGTTTTGTGATGTTCTTATATTTTCACTTCTTGAATTAAATCAGTGGAAAAAGCTTATTTATTCTCGATATTCTATTTTTTTTTACATACACTTGTATTTAAATTATCATGCACCTTTTGGTGTATGGTGACAATGGTAAATGGATTAGTGCAGAACGCAGGTCAAAGTCACCACTACATAGAGTCTCCATCAGTATTAAATAATCACTTTTATACACATTCATAATCAGCTGATGCTGTAGTAGGAACACTTTGAGGCCCCGTGTCTTGCCCCAGGACAGTGAAATGTGGTTTCAAGAGCTGAGCTTCAGTCTCCTGATTTTCTGATTGAGAAGTGACCTGTTCTATCATTGAGCAGCAGTGACAGATGATCAGTAATAATGAATCATAGATCATTTAATCAGCATCCCAATATTGTCAATGTTTACACACACCTTTGATTTGAATGCTATGAATATCTGTGTCAAATTTCCAGACAATCTATCAAGTATTGAATGATAAATGTGACAAAACAGAATGTCAACCTGAAACACTTCAGAGAGTTTTGGAAGATTTTATCATACTCTATGAAAATATTTATCCTTCATTCTTGTATTCATGAGGTTATTATCCTAGTTTCCCACGTGACTTCAGCTGAAAAGCTTAACTTGGACACACTCACATACTTAAACACTGATTTCCACACAGACTTGTGAACCCTGCTGCCTCTCCAAAGTGCAGAAATGTTAAGGAAGCTGATTGTGGTTTTCTGAGAGTTCTCCTTTCCTCCCCTACATGTCGAGGCAGGCTCTTTATATTTCATTTTTTAAATCTTTCTCTTTCATGAGAGCTGGCAGGGCTCACAGTCATCCTAAGCAAACTGTGGGGAGGGGTCTGAAGTCATGTGGGATAAACATTTATGAAACGCACAGCGGGGAACCGTGTGGTCAAAGTGTATCGTCTTAAAAAGAGACGGGAGGCCCGCCTGGTGAAGCATAACAGAACATTATCCCATGTCTGAGTGGACCTGCCAACATTCGTATGTCAAAATGTCAAACCATTTCAGATCACAATCCTTCTTTTCCACATTCACAATAAATTAGACCTTTATATGTATTCTGCTTATTTTCACCCACAAAATGAACCGTTGATTGTTACACAAACATGTATCATATTTATGATTGAATTTGACTGTTTCATTTGCTCATATTCCAAAAATGTAGCGTTTTTAAGCAGTTATGAAACATTTTCATGCTGATGCTTCTTCTGTTTTTCAAAAGCGAAGTGGATCATCATTAACATGAGTTTATTAATTTTATTTTTACATTGTTTTTAATGCATATGCCACTGATGCTACCATCCTGGCTGGATAAGAAGGTTTCAAAATGGCTGGTACATTATCAAGTTAAAGGGAAGCAAGACATGATTTTTCACCAGAAAATATACACAAACACTGACAGGAGAGGATCAGCGAAGTGTAATTTGTTCACCATGGTACCAACACAAAATAACTTCAGTACAGTTGCTTTGAACTAGTACTTGGTATTAACTAAAGGCATCAAGTCTGATACTCACAAAAAGTATGGCTGTGGTTCAAAGGTAAAGTTGATTGTCTTTCACAAGGAAAGTTGGTGACTTGATTTCCAGGTCCTGCAAGTACCTCTCTTGTGAAGTCAGCACGAACCCCATATTACTCCTGCTGTGAAGCTTAGAGTCTGGGTGCGTATGAATGGAACGATACAGTATGATATGATCTGATACCATACGACACCATATGATACGATACAAGATGATACGGTACAAATGATGACAGCATGATGCCATGCCAGAGGATGCAATGCATTTAATACAATATGATATGACAGGACACAGCACGAATGATACGACACAATATGATACTACAAGACAAGATACAATTTGAGACGGTACAATACAATATGGTACAGTACGGTACAACACAAGATGGTACAGTCCGATAGGGTACAATGCCATGACATCCCAATATGATAAAATACAAGATGGTACAGTACAGTACCATGCTATGCCATGCCAGGTCAGGAGATGCTGTGCATTATGATATGAAACGATTAGAGACGATACGCGATGATAAGGGGAAATGGTATGACAGAACACAACAGGATCGATATGATACTTCATGACACAATACAATAAAAAACAGTACAATGCAATACAGTACTGTACCATGGCATGCCAATATGATACGATAAGAGACGATACGAAATGATATGATACAATCCGAGACGGTACGGTACAGTACAATACGATACAATACCATGGCATGCCAGTATCAAATGAAATGATATGATACAAGATGATATAAGATGGTAGGGTAGAGTATGATTCGATGAGATATGAGATGGTACAACACAGTCCCAGATGATACGGTACAATATGTGACAAGATGGTGGTATGATACGGTACGGTTCATTTTGATACATGATCAGATGATACGAGATGGTACGGCACAGTACAGTAGGGTACAATATAATACCATACCATACCATACCTTGCCAGTATCATAAGAAACGATATGACACAGGATGATATAAGATGGTATGGTAGGGTACGATTCGATTCGAGTTGGTAAGATGTGAGATGGTACGATACAGTGCAAGATGATATGAAACCGTCCGGTACAATACGAGACAAGACGGTGGTACGATACGGTACATTTTGATACAAGATGAGACGATATGAGACGGTATGGTACGGTATGATACAGTATGGTACATTAGGATATGATACGATGCCACGCCAATCCATACCAGGATGCAATGTGTTGTGATATGATACGATACAGTGCGATTCATCCACCACATGAGGAAATATGCCTTTGATCCCAAGTGCTGCACAAATTTTTCCACTTTCAAAGAATCAACTAGAAAAGCACTCAGAGAGTGCAGACCTCCCCCATTAGCCCTATCTCCCAATAGTGAAGAATCCTTTCAAAACATTCCTGGATCCAGACGGTGATCTAGATCACTCCCATAATCTAATTCGCTGATTACTCCCTCCCCAGAGGGGTGGAGACACAGTGAGGCAAAGCATTGGCTTCGCTACGTGTGGACTGTCATGGCGGAAGCACTCATGGTCTCACCAGATGACTGAAAGTCATGGCAGACGGTGAATATTCCTCCCAGCAGTGTGAGTCTTGTTGCTACAATTCGCTGTCTTTCTTTCTATTACGCTCTGACTTGTCTCCTCGACCGGGCGTGCGTCTTTCAAACTCTATAAACCCAAAACTTTGAATAGAAACACAACAAAAACATGCTGCTGGGATTGAAGTTACTCATGTCTGCAATCTCCAGGTGTAAAGTGGTAACCTCCGCCATTAGCCGTATCTCCCAATAGTAAAGTATCCTTTAAAAATTTCTGGATCCAGATGGTGATCGGATCAGTCCCAAAATCTAATCAGTTCTTCCTTATGCCATTTCTGACATTTCCTGAAAATGTCATGAAAATCCATCCATGACTTTTTGAGTTATGTTTCTAACAAACTAACAAACAAACAAACACACCCACTTGATCACATAACCTCCTTGGCGGAGGTAATAAATACAACAGAAACAAAAACAATGCAGAAGTAACCAAAAGCACATAGAAGCAAAATACTGATGGGCAGTTGGTACTTTAAGTTTGCATTCACACAGCAAGCCTTAACACTCGGTTCTAATTTTTTGTTTATCCATTCACATTACTCTTCTAAATTTGGTCTGTACTAGACTGCTCAAATCACTTCAATAGCACCACTTACTCTTTCAGCCTTTTGTTGCCCATCCCCACTTTTTGGGCAGGTAGGGTTGTAGAATCTGTTGATAGAGTTTGAGGCTTAATAACAAGTGGAAAAATGTTGGCACAAGAGTGTCTGAGTTGAAGATCTTTGCAGTATTTTGCAGAGAAAACTAACTGATGTGTCCATGAGAAGAAAGTTTGTGGATTGCATGTGAATTTTGTTGCATCACTGTAATTGGAAACTAAGTTGTAAGTGTTAGTGTATGCAGAGGAACCTAGATCACATCTGAGCTATATATTACAATACACTTTCTTTGATGAGTCCATGTTGTTAAATGCTATGAGCTAAAGCTCCTGGACACATCAGAGTCAGAAAGATGTGTCCTACTTTGGAACTGGGAAAATCAGAGAAACATGTGACATGTGTAACATCAGATAAAAGATGAAGGATAATGAATATTAGACTTCCCTTTTCAAAGACTCAGTATTGTTTATAGTACAACCAGAGTCTGCTGAAGCTCTTGAGGACCAAATCTCTCAGGCTCTTCACAAAAATCAATCTTGTCTCTAGTCAATAAATACATGCAGATTTCTATATTTATATTCTTTTTTTTCTAGAGATTTCTCTGTAAATGATCCCTACATGGCAGAATAAAGAGGGCAAAGTTCAACCCGAATAGCTTCTATTTGGTAAAAGCCAACAGGTGATCATTTATTTTGTTAAACCTGCTTATAAATCACAAATTGCCTCTTAAACATGGCCTCAGGCTCCTGCGCTCACGTATGACTTTTATAGATGTTACATTAATGACTGGAGAAATAAAACTGATTGACTTGGCTGTGGCTCAGGTTCTCTCAGGCATCATCATGCCAATCATGTCAGAGAGGATGTCGACAGCCCAAGGCCTTCACACTGATTTTTCTCCTTATCTGATCAGAGCTTGAAGAGAACTGCAACAACATGCCACCTTTAAATAGGTCTTTTATCTTTCACACCTTCAGCACAATATGTCACATGAGCTACCACTTCACCTGCACCCTACTTAAGAAAAAATTAAACCTTGCTGTCTGTCACAACAAACCTAAAGTCCTTAGTTTCCAACCAGCTTTAGGTAGGGCTGGACCCCAGGCATCATATAAGAATGTTTTCAGGATATCGCTGAGTAAAACCAGGTTAGGAGCTTTATGTATATTGGATGCAAGCCAATACAAATACACTGCAAAATAGCAGGTGTATACCTTCCAAATTGTTTACAGGGTTATTATTCACATGTGTTTGGACTATTCTGTACAGCTTATGTCTTCGCATTCTTTTATTTCTTTCACTTTCTAGTTGTCGAGGTACAAGAATGCCTCTCTGAACAACTGATCCCCACTGGAACAATCCTAACCTTGTCTTTTTCCTATTAGAGCTGAAGTGGCATCCAAGGTTCTTGATAGGTTGTTTGCAAGCATGTGATGTGTACTTAACAGATCTGAATGTACCTCCATGCTGCAATTATCATCAGAAAATGTCTACATACACTGAATATGATTCCTACACTTGATTTTTTACCACCGATTAACTGATTTACCTGGTGTGTAGGCGGCAATTATCACCATTTATTCAGTCTTACAGGCCTGCTAGTGTCTAGCATCATTTGGACAGATGACGGGAAACAAGTCTTGTCTATGATCTCCTGTAATGTTTGGTTGTTTCTTATTATGCTTTTAGTGGGAAGCACTTTGGTCAGCTGAAAGCTGTTTTAAACGTGCTATATAAATAAAGTTTACTTACTTTATTTACTTACAAGTCTTATGGAGTCTTGTACTGAGCTAAGAGGCCAGCTGAGCCCTTTTAAAATATAAAAAAAACAATCTCATTTGGTCTTTAACATGCTTTTAATTGAAATAGCAATGTGCAGACAACTAAATAAACCTTGTGGGGTGAGTGATCAAGTAATGACATGCCTCATGAATGAGTCTGTGCTACAAAATGACTCTTTTATGTTAGCTTCCATTTGAGTGCCTGTTTCCTTTCCTCCATCCTTTGTAGCCATTTAATCGACATTTAAAAAGCCAAACTGGTACCAAAAGAAAAGGAAACACGGGTGTGTTTAGAGTTTAATATGCTATAAAACATGGCAAAACTGTACTGAACTAAACCGAACTGCCTTGTTAAAACGGACCATACATAAGTGACCCGTCCAGGCTTTAGAAGGAGGCTGCTTTAATTCCCACCTGCTGCTGTTTCACTGTCACTTTTTTTAAAAACTTTAAAAAAATTGCTGGAATATTTCACTACTTTAGGGACACAACAAAAGCTTATATTTTTGCACTTAGAATGCTTAGCATAGCCATAAACAGCTCAAAACATGGCCTTTTTGGTAGAGTTTCTCTATGCAGAAATCCCTACCTGGTCCCCAAGGGGTGTTCTCTGCTGCTGCAGGATGTCATATGCAAAGAACCTGTAGGTAGGATCAAACTGCACAACATCCACAAGTTGACCAAGGGTACCAGATATGCTAGTTGCATGTATAGATTTTCTGCAAGATTAATGTTTTGTTTTGGACTTTTCTGCATTTGCTCTAAAAATGTATGATGCATCTAGCTCCTGACAGAAGGGAGGATGCAGGATGTATATCACTTTGGACAAAAGCGTCTGTTTAGTAAAACTGTAACATTGAAGGATTAATTGAATGCATTTTGGAGGTCAAAGGTCACTATGATCTCAAACCCTGTGAGCAAAATATTTAAGGGATGCACTGAGGGATTTTTTAAAAATCAATTTTGGTACAACCCACACTTGGACTTGAGGATGAACTGACTAGATTTTGGAGGTCAAAAGTCACCAGGACCCTAGTGTGAGGTCACAGTTATTTTGTACCATATTGTAGCTTCTTTAAAGCTAAAATGTTCTTATGAACTTTGTTTTCTGACATGTTGACACATTATTCTTTCTTTACTATCCTAAGCTTAAGATGCCAGTCTAAAGTATTTTTTCTGAGGATGATATCCCTGTAAATTCCTTCTTGAGGAGCACAAAGCTACTGCAGACTCAGATGGAAGATGAGGCTTGAAACCTTTGTAATTACCTGATGGGTTGTTGATTGGTTAAGTGCTTTTCATTTATCCTCTGTATGTTAGCATGACTCGGCTGCTGGGGGAAAGTGTTGACAGGCCTGCAGTGAGAAGGTTATTATGTCTCTGTGTGTTTTGTATGTAGGATATTGAGCTTGGTGACAGGAAGGCGCGTTCCACATGGCGTCTGACAGAGACAAGCAGAGTGGTTGGCTGATGCCTGCTCGCCTGTGAGTCTTTCCCCGCGGTGCCAGGTGCTAACAGGTGAACACAGAGATATTGTTGCTGTTTTGTTGTGATCAGGGAAGAACGGAGGGGGGCAAAAGCAACCGGACACCCTCTCTGGACATGGAGCGAGCCAGGGGTGAGGGTGAGCTCAGCGACGGTGGTGACAGCAGGAGGGTAACTCAGATGGCAGCCTGCACTCAGTGATGATAATGATGATGATGATGTTAGAGAATGACCCACTAACAGAGGCTAGGGATGTCAAATTATCATAGACTCTTTATTGTGAGGTCATGATAGCAGATGAAGGGGGTGTTGGTATGAGGGTGATGACAGCAGAGGAGCAGGGGACACCACAGGAGTAATGGAAGTAAGAGAAACCTGACACACAATGACAAAAACACACTAACATGCAGTGGTGCATCTTTCCTCTAAAGGGCCTGAGTTTTGAAATAGAGAAAGACTTTATTAGAACCTACAGAACAAGTCTTACAGTTTAAAGGGAGCAGCAAACAGGGGATAATTGGAAATTATAGCAATTTTATGACTATGAATAACTGAAGAATGGGGTGAGACTCTCACCTTGAGAGTCAGAAAGTTATGTCTAATACAATTTGAGATAAGTCTTTGCAATTTTACTTTAAGGAACATTTTTCTGGAACTGTTCCACAATTTTTAGGTGCAGTTTTTCACAGATTGGTGAACCTCTGCTTATCTTTACTTCTGAGAGACTCAGCCTCTCTAAAATGCTGCTTTTACACCCAGGTAAGTCACTGACATGTTGCCAGTTAGCCTAATTAGTTGCTAAATGCTCCTCTAGCAGTTTTAATTTGTGATTCTGGCCCTTTGGTTCCCCGTCCTTACTTTTTTGAGATGTCTTGCTGCCATCAAATTCAAAATGAGCTAATATTTTCACAAATTGGTGAAATGTGTCATTTTCAACATTCGATATGTTGTTTGTATTCTTTTGTGAATCAAATATGGGTAAATCATTGTATTCTGTTTTTGTTTACATTTTACACAGGGCTCCAACTTTTTTAGAACTAGGGTTGCATAATGATACATCACCATGTCTGAATAACAAAGGTTTAAATTGTTTAAGTTGTTTATTTCTTTTACTTTTTGTTTTTTAAATCTTTTTAAAGCACATTGAGTTTACATTTGTGTGTGAAATGTGCTAATTGAATTGAACTGTGAGCCGCCCATATTTTGTAAATTAATTCATTTCATCCCAACTGGACACTGTCACTAAAAAAATATTTTAAATTCAGTTACCCAATTTGCTCTCGCTGCAAAATGAAAGCCCGATAAAACTCTTAATTATTCTGATTTTATCTTGCTTTACTGTGCGTGTATTTTCCTAACCGTTGACAGTGGAAGGGACTTTTATTTTGAAGGGTATCCTTAGAGGAAACTGCTGCTGACCGTTAGTAATGGCGATGGGCGACAGTTTACCAGTCAGCGGTTAACTGGTTAACTGGGCCAAGGAGTGATATGAATTCTTCTCCGAAGAGGAATAAAGGTAAGTTTATGCCGAAACATTGAGAAAATAATTGTGCGAAATGGCTTTTGAATGACTCCCCCATCCCCAAAAAGTATCTAGGCTAATGCTAACCAGAAGTTCAACCGGTTTAAGCTAGTTTAACAACCGGTAACATAATGTCTCCTTCTGTTTTGAGCAGTTCTAAATTATTTCTATAAACTCAAGAAAATATAAATAAATTCTTGTGAATGTCCCTGCCTTGGCCACACTTTCCCATTTTGACTCTTAAAAGCATTGCTTGAAGAAAATAGGAAATGAATGTATTTTTACATTTCATCCCCTCAGCATACCTTCTCCTGAATGATAAATGTCTATTTTTGTATCATAGATGATAAATAATTATCTAAAACGAGGGAAATGATAAAAAATGTTTTCACTACCAAAATATTTTTTTAATCAGATTGACCTCAAATTAATCACATCAAATTATGATGCATCCTTCAACTTTTCTATTCACATACATTTTTAGCCCTTCATTTTCCACTTGACAACCCTGGCAAAGCGCTGGCATTTTGCAGCCCATTGGTCTGCATGCATGGTTGGCTTGTGGGGGCCTATATTGAGGGTATAAAGTTTAGGGATCTCTTCACTGAGTGCTGAGTCTTTCAATAAGGCTAAAGTATCTCGTCAATATTTATATAATATCCATAACTCTCACTTTTGTCAGTTATGTTTATGTTTGTTACTTCCACCCTTAATGGCAGCTGGGAGACTGTAATGAGCAAAGTGTGGTGTAGCTAAAACTGGAGCTCTGGCTAAGTCCAACCAACTGTAGTCTATTGACTATTTGAATGTTAGGTAAGACACTGCTCGGCATTATTTAAATTGTCTTCTCTAAAAAACACTCATATGACAGCAGATGCACTCCATCTTGACAGTTTAAACCAAGGTTATTTAATTGGAGGCCCTGTGGCCAGGTCAGGACCCCAAGGTCATTTTATTGGCCCTTTTAAGTAGACTACTCATGCTTAAAGATGATCTGCACAAGTTTTTTTTTTTTTTAATAAGATCAATTAAGTTCATTATATTTTTATGGCCATTAGTCACATTTATTTCCTAATTTGTTTGTTCTGACCCCACAGTGTTGCAGTTATCCTTGCTTATATAAAACCTCTGATTCCTGCCCAACACAAGCTACTCTCCACTATATTGTCTCAAATGCACATGCTGGCACCTGTGGACATGTTCTTGCGAGCATATATGCCAATAACCAGACAAAATGTCTATTTTATTTAAAAAAAAAAAAAAAAAGTAGACATAGGGAACAAATACTTAAGCAGCAAATGCAGCGTTATAGTATGTGTTGTTATCTGTTTGTGTGGACTCTGGGGCTAAACTAATGTTTGAATCAAAGACATGGTACCCTTTTTGGGTCTACTGCAAAATGAGAGAGAGCTAAATCAGCATCAGTACCAGCTGTAAGGATTTCAGGTGAAATACAAGCCATTTATAACTGCAAAGACCATCAAGGAGGCTTGTATGATTTTGTTATGAATGAGACGATCCAAAACAGTTTGATTGATTAATTGAAGCTACCAATGCATACTGTATATCATGCAATGTCTCTGAGGTCCTTCATGCGGTCATTTTTGCACCATGAGAGAACTTAACTGACTCAGTCAGAGAAGTCTCACCTGTGAGGAGAAACTACACTTTATAACAGATGGTACACTGAACATGATAGGAGAGGACTTCCTGGTCCAGTGTGCATCTTTCAGTTATTCTCACTTGCAGTCACTTGTCTTAATGTGCCATGAATGGTGTAAATATTCAAGATTATTGTGTGTAATAGAAATAAGGGAAAATTACAGTGGATGAAGACTGTGTAGCTTTATGAAAAGTACTTAAACATGTTGTTTTGAGTTGGACTTGAACAGAATTTTTAAGGCTAGGAAGGTTTCCACGGTGTAGCTAAACTTAAAAAAGTCAATTCGACATTAGACTCAAAGGAACTGTCTTAATACAGCTTGTTAATTTGAGTTGGGAAAACTGAATTCAATTGTTTGTTACCACTTGAAGTTTTTTTTTTTCAAGTTCATCTGATAATTGTCTTTTTTTATTGTGGTGACCGGAGATATGCTTGCATTAAGTGTTGTGGAAGGACGAGGCTGTGGTGTTTGTGTTTGTACCTTTTATTAGCAACAGTTAAATTGTCATCTTTTGTTTAATTCATTCAGAGCTGAGAGTACTGATGAGCAGCACGCCGCAGAAAACAAAGTGAGCCACCGACAGGTCAGTAGAAGTATCTGTGTTTTTTTTATGGTAAAATATAATGAGCCAGCACTTGAGTACTTGTGCCTAAAGTTGTACTAAATTGCTGAAATTACTGTAAAACATGATCTCTAGTCTCAAATTTCCATACAGAATAAACTACATATTATGTGTTGATGCACTTCACTGGTGCAACAAGATTGACTTTGACTGTACCCTCATATGCAACAGACAATATATATTTGGGCATATCTTACTCTGAGGGGAAAAACAAAGAAAAAGACAGATTTTAAGGTATTCCCACATAGGATTGCAGCTCACATCTTATTTGAGCACAAAAAGCCGTACTGTTTTAGTTGTCTTTAGTTCTCTTGTTGAAAAGGTTATAAAAGATATTAGGGAAAGATTATTTTTCACCAAGCATTTGCCATTTTAAAACAGTACTTGTGATCCGTTTGAAGTCTAATTTAGAGAACAAAAACCTCTAATAGACCATCTAGTGCAAACAACTTAATACTAAAAAGATACTTCTTTGATGCAGAACTATTCAAAGTTTCAAAGGGATTTGTCCACATTTCAGATGAATATTTTGTGACTCACATGGACTTCAAACAATGTTCTGGTCTAGTTAATTATGTCAATAAATTATTGTATTTTCGTGACCACAGAGGGGCAGAAACTGGAACAAATGGGGGTTACATGCCTTGCTTAGGGGCATTTCTGAGCTAGCTTGAAATGGTGGGAATTGCCCTCTGCATTCATGCAGATTACTCCCAACAGTCAGCAGATTGGAGCTGGTATTATGCTCTGCTTACACACCTATGTCTCTAAGTTTTAGCAAATCCTACTCCTTATATGATTTATGATTGAAAAATAAAGTTTAATTAAAATATATTTAGGACACTAACATGTATTTGTGTGAGAATGCAAGTGCGGGTCTGTGATCTCAGCACAGTGACAACCTGAACAAATATGCTGACTTGATTCCTCGGAGATTACAAAAGGTTCCACGTCGTCTCCTGAAGCTCTGAAAGAGATGGGAGGGCACCGCGGAGGCCCCTGAATAAACAACCATTAAATTCTCCCTACGCCTCCATGAGGGAAACCTTTAGAGTTGGCGCCATGCTTTAAATAAACCAAAACACAAAAAAGACTGAAACAGAATTAAAAGTGAAATAGTTTTATTAAGGAAGCTTGTTTTATCTTTATGTCTTAATCTTTACTGATCAGAAAAAAAGGGTGAGATTATCAGACAGGCAGATAAAGCGGGGAAGACATGTAGAGGGAAAGGAGAGGGGGATGAAGGAGATGAAGGAGAAGATGAAAGCTTTGTTGTGCTGATGCTTAATGAGCTGGAAAACACAATTGAACTTCTCTGGCTGTGGAAATTGCTGTGAGGGCATCGTAAATTAGCGCCAGTGTGGGAGCTAGCCTGCTGACAGAAAAGGGGCTTTTGTGTGTTGAAGGCTTCTTCACAGGCCTGCAGACACTGAGATCCTCACAGTGGTGTCAGAGCTTGATTCTGTCGCATGATAAGCAGTTCTGGGGGTTATTCTTGAACGCTGTTGAGGGAACAGTCTGGTAGTATGCATCTGCTAACGTGCCAAAGTTATTCTTTGTCCTCCAGGCCAACATCTCACCTGTTGATCTATTGACTTTTTACATTTTTTTAAAACTCCATACAACACACACAAATCTCTAAAAATCAGAATCAGAATAAAGGTTTAGATTTATGCTTACATGGGACTTGTCTGGGTGTTTTTTGTGCATACAGTGTTAAATTTGGTGACTAAAACCATGACTAAAATGTTTGTCGACAGCCTTTTTTCCATGACAAAACTAGACTAAGACTAACAAAAATAGTTATGCGATGAATAAAACTGACAAAAAGTAAATTTAGTTTTCGTTAAGATGACTAAAACACGACTAAAATGTAATGTAGTTTTTGTCAGACATTTAAAATCCGTGATATTTCTCCACTGTGGGCAAATCTGTCAAAAAACAATGCATCTGCAGCTATTCTGCCCCTCAGCTGTAGAAAGCAGGGATCCCATGTTTGGCAGAGTGCATAGAACACACTACCATTATTTGGTAAGAAAATAAATGCTTGGACTAAAGTTAAGACTAAAATGTGAGGACTTTTTATGGACTAAAAGTAGAATCAAATGTTTTTTTTTTTTTTGTTTGTTTTGTTTTTCTTTGACTAAAACTAGACTAAAACTAAAAAGGATAGAAATGACTAAAATGTGACCAAAACTAAAAGACATTTCATCTAAAGACTAAGACTTAGGTCAAGGTAGTGTACAAAAGTCTACTGTTAGAAATAGAATGAAAAATGAATAGAATTGATAAGGGATGCACCAACTGTAAAAATCAAGGCTGATACCAATACTGATGTTCTTTATGTAAAGCTTCTACCATGTCAACATTTCCTCTTATCTTTGACCAACAAAACAGATTAGTTTGTCATGTCACATCTTCTGCCCAAAAATACAACCTCAATTCCAAAACAGCATGTAGGTGCTGTGCAACATTTAAATACAGCCAAAATGTAATGAGCTGCAAATCTCAAATCTTATTGACAACAGAACATTAACAAAATACCAGATGCTGAAACTGGAACATTTTACCATTTCATGAAAAATATTAGCTCACTTTGCATTTGATGGCAGCAACACGCCTCAAAAAAGTAGGGACAGAGCCGTGTTTACCGTTTTTGTCTTATGTAGGATTCTAGCTTTTAACAGTCCTGGGTGTCCTTGCTGGATTTTATATTTGATGATGAGCCAGATGTTTCTATTGGTAAAAGGTCTAGACTGCAGATAGGCCAGTTCAGCACCCAGGCACTTGTTCTGTGAAGCCATGCTGTTGTGATGGATGTGGTATGTGATTTAGCATTGTCTTGCTGAAATTTGCAAGGCCTACCCTGAAAGAGATGCTGTCTGGATGGGAGCGTATGTTACTGTAAAACCTCTATATACTTTTCAGCATTGATAGTGCCTTTCGAGATGTGTGAGCTGCCAACACCAGAGGCACTAATGCAACCCAGTACCATCAGAGTCGCAGGCATTTGAGCTGTGCACTGATAACAAGCTGGATGTCCCTCTGCTCTTTATGTCCACATGGACATAAAGAGCAGAGGGATGCCAGATATGGCATCCATGGTTTAAAAACAACAACAACAAAAAAAAAGTTTTTGATTGAAATGATCGATCATAACTTTGCTCCTTGAAAAGATGATGCTCTTTTTAAAAATCTGCATAAATGTAATGCAAACACATGCTCAGAGTGCCAGATATTTTTGGCAGGTTGTTGGGTAGTGTTTAATTGTGTAAGGATTGTGGTAAATCAATCATAATGGGCTTTTTGTTCATTTATTTTACATTTCATTGTTTGCAATCTTCTCTCCGCATATGTGTTTTGTCTTATAGTAATGTTTGACACTAATGCATTTAATGATCACAATGGTAAATATTCAAAAATTTCTAGTTATAAAATGTTGGTGGGGAACATAACAAACAAATTAAAGTCCAGTGATTGGATGAACTTTCTGTCTGTCACATCTTTACGGGCCAATTAGAGCCAAAACGTGGCATCGTAGCCGTTACCAAGGTGCACATGCACAGCTAAACTCTATATAGAACAGCATAATGCGAACCATGGCAACTGTAGACGTGTTAGTACACGACTTTTGTCGTTTTTGAAAGGAAAACAACTCACAGATGTTCTCCGTTCTTCTTTTAACAAAGAAATTTTGTCAAGTTCTGGCGCTTTAGCAGCATTGACGCTAAATGTCTTCCACCATAATTGCACCGGCCTCTTGTCGCTGCTTGCTTATGTCACAATTCTGCGGCGCCCGAAAGTACAGCCCCTCGTTGGTGATTGGTCCTGTCACTTTCTAACCAGGCCCAAACTGTTCAGACGGGAGCTTTGCAAGATGGATTCGCCAGTGAGAAACACGGAAACAGGCCTGTCCATCTGCTTTGCAAGGTTAAGCTGTCTGTGTATAGATGCAGAATGGTCCATGTCTGCATCCTGATGCATCGTGGTAAAGATAAATTTCAACACGACTAGTTACTGTAGAGTTAAGCCCAATAATGACTCTGGAGTAGAAACTGTTTGTTAACCTCGATGTGCAAGTTGTCAGGCTTCTGGAACATCATCTAGATGCCAGCAGATTGAAATTATGCAGTTTACTAGCTTCGCTAACAGGCTGCTGACTAGCTAAAAGGCTATTTCATTTCAGCTTCAGCTATTTTAGTTGCAGATGTTGATTGTTAGTTGAGTTTATATGAATAAAAAGGACTTGTTTACTCACTTTTAACACATTGTGAATCAAAGTAATGTTTTCCTGTTAAAATATGATTGTACATTAAACACAATCAGTTTGTTCAACAGTTAGATTTTAAATACAGTCATCTTGTATATCATGTAGTTAGTTTTAGGGAGCCAGTGTTTTCCAAAAACATATTACAAAGTACTTGATGGGAAAAAATTGAAACAATTAGCATCTCTCTTATGGCTACAGGTAGTTTCTATCATGTTTCTAGCTATCTGTTAAAAAAGGCACTTCTTGGCGTTGAACAATAGGGGGCATTGCCCACTAATCTACAACACCAATTACTTACTTATTTGGAAATGAGGCATAATTCAGTAGGCTATTTTAAAAGTCCAGCTCAAAAGTTCAGTGTTTGTCATGTACTTGAGGAAAATTCCAGACCAATATATATTGTGTAGGGGAAGAGTTTCGTAGGCAAGTGGGCATCATAGATATTTACTTTGACTTGCTACACCCATGGAAACAAGACCTAAGAAAAAATAACAGAGATGTGGTAGTGAAGCAACGAGAAATAGTCACACAATTGTTCTAACTGGCATGCAAAAATGACCGCTGCCTCTGTATATTAACTGCTCTGTTACTACTGAGGTTCAATCTGGTTGTATGTTCCTAGTCTTTTTTTTTGTTGATGTCGCTGTTTTTTGTCTGTGCTGCTTCTGCCAAAGAGCGGCTAAACTGCCACATTTTTAACAAAAATGACTATAAAGTTTAATCTATCTATCTATCTAAAAGAAGGAGATGGGTTTCAGACTTTTCTGATATTTAGTGAACTCTGAAGGGTGACTCTTCATTCTAGCTTTGCAGGCTTGGCACATGCCTTCTGTTACTAAGTGGCTTCATATTGAAAGGCTCTGTGGCAGCTATTCTCTCTCCCACTGGGTGCCAGCCTCTCTGCCCTGGCAGCTGCTGGGCTTCAGAATAGACCCATAGTCTCCCCTCTGCAGGTGAGCTGCACAGCCAAAACAGGGCCCCTCAAAGGCCCTTTCAGAGCCTCAATAGGAAACTGACTCGGAGAGAGAGGAATGGGCACACAATGGCCGCCTTCTCTGGACACAGAGAAGATGGAGATGAGCTATTGGGGTGCTGCTTTAGTGTTTCTTATAGCCATGTCGAGGAGAGGTGATGAGAGAAGAGAGGAGAGGATGAGATCCCCCTGTAAACTTCTTGAAGGCGTGGCTTTTTCTCCTCAGTTTTTTAAGGCTTGGTTTAGGGATGTCCTGTCATCCTGCGTCTCCGTTGTAATTGCTCTGTCTTTGAAATCTGATGAAACAAAATGTTTTTTCCATGTCCTGGGGTGATGAAGCTCCTATACACTCCTCCCCTCTGTCTTCCCCTCCCCTACACTCCTCCACCATCCCAATCTGCTGGATCTCCCATTCGCTCCAGCAAAAGTCTTCCCATGCAGCCAGGAAAGAATGCACCTCCCTCTGCTCCCTCTCACCTCCTTTTCATAGTTAGCCTTTTTAACTTTTATTAGCAACAGCCTTCACTGACTTTTGAATACTTGGCAATAGAGAGATAGAGTAAGGGAGGAGATAAAAGATGGAGAAAAGGTTTAAAATCATGAGGATAGAGCAGTGATGAAAGAAAAAGGAAAGATGATTATCCTCTCTCTTTGCTGGAAGTTGCAGCATGTTCACGTCCTGTCAACCAGGACAAAAACAGAGATGGAGTCTAACAACATGAATTGCTAGATCTCTGGCTTCAAATGAAAAAGTCCAGCTATTCACTATTATTTTTTAGTCTTAAGGGTATGGTAGGCAAATTATTTGATAGGTTTTTCAGTGCCTTTAAAAAGTGTTCACCCCATGTTATGCATGTAATAAATCAATTATGGTCAACATAATTTGATTGTTTTGACAGAATGAATTACAAAAAAACCTTCTTTAATGTCAAAGCTCAAACAGATTTCTACAAAGTAATGTAATTGAAATGATAATATGTAATGTAAAATAAGTGACCGCATAAATATTCATCCCCTTCAAGTCAGTATTTAGTAGATTGCACCTAAGGCAGCTGTCACAGCACTGAGTCTGTGTGGATAAGTCTCAGTCCCAATCATTAAAACCTGCCATACCAGCCCCAAGAAGATGGACAACATAAGGCTTCGGATTTCTAACCACCGCTTGGACAACTGTGTCTTGACAATACCAGAGACCTGGCTGCACGAAAACATTACGGACCTAGCCATGGAGCTAGTAGGCTACACCATATACAGAGGGGACCAGACACCCGACTTCGGTAAGACCAGAGGGGGTTTTTGGCTCTCCCCTCCCTTCTCTTCAAGACATCTACCAGAGTCGTCCCCACAAGTGGGCCTCCAGGATCCTGATGGACCCCTCACACCCTGGATACTGTCTGTCCAGCATCACCCACACAAACCTGCTGTACCAAGCATCGTTCTCCCTCCCCGGTGGAATGGATGACGTGGGGCTGCGGATTTATAACCACTGATTGGACGGCTGTGTTTGCTGCTACAGAAGAGACTGGCATTTGTCCAATGCAGTGACAATAAACTATCCATCTATCCTTCCATCTATCAGGTTTGCACATCTGGACACTGCAATTTTACTCCATTCTTTTTTGTAGAACTTCTCAGGCTGTCAGGTTGCATAAGGATCCGGCGTGAACAGCCCTTTCAGGTCCACCTATAAATTGTCTTTTGAATTGAGGTCTGGGCTTTGACTCTGCCATTCCAGAACTTTCACCTTGTCGTCTTTAAAGGGATACTTCAACATTTTGGCAAATTCACCCATTGCCATAATCCCTATAGTCTTAGTAATAGATTTGTTTGCTTTAGTTGTCGGTGCAAGCTGTTTTTAGATCTGGGGGACTGATATACCAGCTGCTCAGCTAACGCTATGGAGACAGACGGTATTTTTTGCTTCCCCCTCATCAAACTCATCAAATACACAATCCAACAACTCCAAAATGCTCTCATGGACAAGATGTGACCAGCGCATTCACCACGCTATGAAATGATAACGTATAATTATGTAACATTTCGACACATGAAGAAAATACTCTGAACTACATTCCGAGTAAACCACTGGGTGGAGTGACACAGTGCACACCTCAGGCAGTGCGGTAGTTACTTGATTTCACGTGGAGTATCATCGGCTAGACGTAGCAGAAAGTTTGGAAAAGTTTGCAGAGTGATGTGCATCATCTTACATAATCATGGTTTATACATGTATTGTAAAATGTTGCGGTAACAAGCTGAAGAGTGATACATAATTTGTTTATACTATAGAATAGTTAGACACTATGTGCGATATGCATCAAGATAAATAACTTACTCGACAGACAACTGCCCATTCGCTCCGGCCAGCCTGAGTCGTTTCTTCCAGTTGGGTTTTGGTAGATGGAAAAATGTTTCAATCACTGCAGGATTGTATAGGGCTGCAAAATCCTCCATGGTTGTGACACACCTTGTTCTTGCGCTGTCCTCCTCACCAGAGGCAAATAGGTCAAGTCTTTCAATTGATGGTAGCACCAGATGCCAATCTGAACAGCACAGACACTATTTCTGCAGGCACAGGTTGGCAAGCCCCACATTTACACCACCAATCCATGCTGGCCCTGAGTCTCTCCTCAGCTCCTCCTCAGCACTAAAAGTGCACTTTTGAAATCACTCCACCCAGCAGCCATGTCTGGAGTGTAGTTCTGGCTTTGCATATGCCTCTAAAACAACTTTGTCTCGTAATGTTACATGATTATTTCATAGCTAGGTGAATGTGCAGGTCACAACTTGTCCACGAGAGCGTTTTGGAGTTGTTGGACTGTGTATTTGATGAGTTTGATGAGGGGAAGCAAAAAATACCGTCTGTCTCCATAGCATTAGCTGAGCAGCTGGTATATCAGTCCCCCAGATCTAAAAACGGCTTGTACTGACAACTAAAGCAAACAAACCTATTACTAAGACTATAGGGATTATGGCAATGGGTGAATTTGCCAAAATGTTGAAGTATCCCTTTAAACAATGTCTGTATAGCTTTCGCTGTAGTTCAAGCCGTAGTTCTCTTGCAGACTGAACATGATTGTCCTCCAGGATTTGCCTATATTCTGCCCTATTCATTTTATCCTCTGCCTTTACAAGCCTTTCAGGACCGGCTTCCGAGAAGCATCCCTACAGCATGAAAGACCGACTGCTGTCAGTCTTCAAACAGCTTCAGTATGACCATCAAAGTCCTGTCAGATGATTTTAGAAGGTTTGCAGGCTTATATGGGTTGGAAGGTCAATGATGCACCTAGGGGGCTTACCATGTACAACTGTAAAAGAAAATAATAAAACTTTAAATCAATACAGAAGTGGCAAGGCTGCCAGGACAAGAAGGTCAGGATTGAGATTATGTGATAAAAATTGACACTTCAGTTAAATTACTGTCAAATTATTTTTATGATTATATTACAATTTTAGTTTTTGTTGATATATCTCATCCCTGATCTAAAATATAGAAACTTAAATGGCTGTTGTTTACATTTCACATGATATTTTAAACTCACAGTGGTCTATGAGATTTTGGCGTCTATAGCTGTCTAATATAATTACTCTGGGTATGAAGATGCTATCGGTCGCTGTCTCATTTTTCCTCTTTTCTCTCTCCCTCCCTCCTTCCTCCTCCTCCTCCTCTAATCAGTTCCACTCTGTTATTGCTGGCCCCCGGCTGTTTACCTCTTTGCTAAACTGCTTTCACAAGCATGAGACCGAACCTGCTCAAATGTCTTAGAGACCCTTTAAACCCCCCGCTCAGGCCTGCAGTCACTGTGTGGCTGACCTCTCGGCAGTCATTGCCATCATAATGGACTCACTGATCTGGGGTTCCTCACACCTTCTTAAACCAGGAGTCATTTTTCCCTCTGAAGTTAGTCGACCACTTTTAAAGGTTAAGTGGTGAACGGGGGGCCTTCATGGCGGCACAGAGGGCTGAGCAGACTGTGACTGGAGGACATTAAACGCTCTGAAATCCTGGACAGACAGTTCAACATAAGTTAAGACAGACATGCTCTTGAATGCATCACGCTTCATGTACTATTTGCTCTGAGGTTTTGAGAAGAAAGAAGCATTTCCTGCAGTCAGGCCAGCTGGGAGTGATTTAGGGACGTTAGTGAAATCCCATTCTGGCGAGCGTCTTTCCTCAGGGATAAGTTCATACGGCTACGTAAACTCAGAATGTAGAAGTAACCGTCTTTAGTGAGATTCATTTGTGTTGGTTTGTTTGGAGAGGACACAGTGGGCTTCTTTACTGTGTTCTTTTAATTTGCAAAGAGCACTGGGACTTTAGAGATTAACCTCTCTGTCCTGGAACATTTTACACTCTTCATTGCCATGTGAATGCTGTCTGAAATACATGATATTTTCAGGATGGTTCTTTCCATGCAAAGCAAATACTGAGACAAAAAATTGTAACTTAAATTAATAAAATTAAATTAAATTTATAGATGTTGATCATTTCCCTGTAAGACTATTTTAAAGACTTATTTATCTATAATGCCTTTAAAAAAGACAGGACAGGGTATTGCATAGGAACTCAGGAAAAAGAGTGGGGAGTGACATGTGAAAAAGGAGCTACAAGTTGGATTTGAACTGGGGTTGCATAGCCCCCACACATGAGGTGCAACCTAAACACTATGGACCATCAGCGCCCTCTATAGCGCTTTTGCATCTGACGTTACACAGTCTGCTATGTCTGATCCACCCCTGCCTGTATGGCAAAAGATGCATGTTACTCACTGGATTGAAGTGATAACACATACTCCTGCTGAGGAGATTCCCCACAGTTGTCTGTGTAGTGCACATTTTGCACAAGAAAAGTTTAAAAGCTTATAATGTCAGTACTAAATGAAAGAATACTCGGGAATTCTTGTTATCTTAGCTTAGCTAGCTCAGCTTAGCTTAGCGTTCAGTCATTCATATGTCCATATACAGTACATGAAATATATATGCTGCTTTCCTGGTTGGTCAACTTCTGAATTTATTTCTTCATGTGCAATATCAGTCCTGTTATATCTCTGTAATTCCAGTAAACACATATTCTAAGCTGCTTCTCTCTGTCCTATGAGACATACTTTAACTACATGGAGCTGTATGAACATACCTGCAGCATGTTTGTTTGCATATTATCTATTTTCCTACTTCTTCCTCTATTACTCTATTTCTGAACCGTTTAACTGTGCACCATCAGTTTTTATCAATATTATAGAAACATGTACAACAGCAATGACCTTATCAGAGGGATCATACTTTATAAATGGGATGGTCTTGGTGCTTTTTTATAGGTTTAGTTTGTTCGTCTTGGAGGGACCAAGGAGTGAATCAGCATAATGTTTAGGTAGGTAGGTAGGTAGTAGGTTTGACCTCCTGATGAAGGCTTGATGCCGAAACACATTGAAGTGTGTTTAAAGGGGTACACATGACCATGCCGTGAAAATAAAGGCATTTTAATGCTTAAAGAGAATGCCTTGGAGTTTTCTTCCTGTTCATTATCAACTTTATGAATTCCCTTTCCAAAGAGCACCTCAAACAAACTTTGTATTGAGTCCTAGAAGCACTCATTCCTATGGTTTTTTTCAACATAATGTTTATTTGATTTTGTAAAAACAAACACTGATAAGGAATGCCTTCAAATACTTGCATCGGCTCAGTCGTATAAAGCATATAAAGCAAAGAAGAGTAAGTGGCAGAGAGTGATCATGCTCCAGTCATGGTGACTCATCTCAGTTTCTCTCTGTTGTCTGCTTTCTTCAGGTTTGTAATTATGGTTTGAAAAGGTCGGAGCCAGACTGTCCACAGGGCACAGCGTGGGAACAAAGCAGAGCCAGGAGGTCAGTGCAGGGAGCGGTGGGTGTACGACTTCTAGAAACTACTCAAGGACAGTCATTTTGATCAAATGAAAAACCTGTTGGTGGAGCCATTTCAGAGGTCTGACTCACATCCTGTGACTGTAGCATGGGTAGCTTTTTTTGGAAGGGCTGCGGAGGGTTAAAATGATGTGTAATGTGCTTCTAGTGATCTGGAGTGAATGATTGAATTGTAATAGCAGGTACAGCCGATGAAGGCTGTATTACATGAAACAAGATACCTTTAATCCGATTACAATTTGTCATTTCGGTACTGTGCATTACTGAGCATTATAGTGCACAAAAACATGGCAACATTCATCGCATTATACAAAGGCAAGGCAGCTGTATTTATAGAGCACACACATGCGGACAGCAGAGTGCTTTAGAGAGCCAAAAACAGCCATTCTAAACACGAAAAAAATTAAAAACAACACTGAGAAAGAACAAGAAATTGAAATACAAAATATTTTTAAAAATTGAAATAAAGAAATATTGTTAAAATCACTCTTACAACTCATTAACATTCACTAAAGTAGCAAAGAATGATAATTTGCAAAGAATAATAAAGTCTTAAATCAAGGAAAAATCACATCAATACTGATTTAAGAGTAGAAGAATAGAGGTGATTCAACTTATGGAAATGCAGAAGCAAATAAAAATGTTTTAACACTTGTTTTAAAAGACCTAACAAACATAGATAGCATTAGGTTCTTTAGTAGTTGTTACACATGACTAAATAGACTGCAAGTAGTTACAAGATATTCACTGGATGAATATTATAGCTTAATAATTTAAAAAAACAAAACAAAAATAAAATATCAGGGAGGATCTGTTGTAGAATTTATTTCTTGCGTGGTGCTGCTTTATCAAAACTTAAGAGATTTTTCACTTTATGCTAATCACTTAAATGTACAGTACCATATTGGGCAGTGAGGACATGGAAATCGTTACCTGCTATTGACTAAATCAGTAGGTCCCAATCTTCTTTTCCCTACTTGTATCTATGAAAAGCTAAGCCCCCCTAAGGACCACCCTGGAAAAAATAAACATCAATTTCAATTGTTTTTCACTGAGAACACCCCAACATTATATGCCTGCATACACTTGACAAAAGATCCACCCTATATTATGACAATGCATAGGGCCACTCCAGAAAGAAAAGAAATAAAGAGGATCTGTTAATTTCAAGAAAAGCTCTAATGTTTAATGTACGACTTAAAAATTTGAGTAAATATGAACCAAAAGTTCACATTTTTGAGTGATTAAAGTTAAAAAGTAGAAAATACAATCAGTGTTTTCAGTTCGGTTTCTTGTCAGTTTTAGACTTTACACTGTAAATTTATGATGCTAAAAATCTTGAAATTTTTAAGTTTCTATAATTTACAACTTTTTAGACAAATTTTTGAGTTTATCCTAGTTTTAAATTTAACTTTTTTGCTAAAAAATTAATGGATCCTCTTTAATCTTAGCATACCCCCTCTACACTGTCATGTTTCAAATCATGATTTTAAAAAATATCGGCATTTAATATTGACAGGGTCAGAGCAAACAGGGTCCTGTGCCCGCCCTAAGATCTTTGACGCCCACAGAACAGATTTTTATTTTTTATTTTTTTTAAATTTCAGATTACTTTGGGGCTTTTTTTGCCTTTATTATGACAGGATAGCTGAGGAGAGACAGGAAACATTGAGAGAGTGGGAGGAAGACATGCATCAAACAGCACCAAGACCAGGAATCTATCCAATGACCAGTCTGTTGGTGACTATAGGCTCATTATATGGGGGCCCTGCTCTACCCACTGAACTAGACCTGCACCCAAATCTATTTTAAAAAAACAAATAAAAAAGCCTGGTGCATACTGTAGTTCGTTTGCACATATGAGTTTGTAGCTTTTGTTTTGTGGTAACTTTTTGCATAAATACATGTCTTGTATTTGAAATCCAAATGTTTAACAGAAATGACTAATATATTCTTAAAATTTCTTGATTTGTATAAATTAAGATTTTTAATTCCCTCTCCTAAAAGCTATGGTTTGTGCAGACTTGAGCTTTTTTATGTTTTTAAATGATGCAAGTATGCTTTTTCAGCTGGACCCCTGCTAGACTAGCTTTGCTCCAGTGCAGTGGTTCTCAACTGGTCTAGCTTCAGGTCCCACCAATACCTTTGCTAATAAAAGATCACAACCTAAGAACTACTATGTATCTAACTTAAGATGTTGGAATCTTAAATGGAACAAAACACATGACTGAACAAAACGGCAGGACAAAACAAACATGTTTGAAAGAGAGAAGCCCCGAGTATTTAATTAATAACTTGTAAGATGAATTGTTTTCTGGAGAGCTTGGCATTCTTACACACGTCACGGGAAAACCATCTTTGCTAATATATAATAGATGAGATGGATAGATTGAGACTGTGAAAAACCATCAAAATTAAGCTGTTTTGTCAAAACAGAGTAAAATAAAACATTTAGGTGAAAATATGGACATATATCCACTTAAGGCTCCCATACGGAACAATTTTTGCCCTAATTTTTCCAGGCATACAGTCGCGATCCAGATGAAAAAAAAGGTCTAAATAACTATCATTTTTAACAATATATCATTCACTGTCACAAGTAAAAATGTAAAATGAACATTTCTTTAATTCTTGGGGGAGCTAAAGTTGAAGGACCTCTTTGTAAAGCCAGGCCTGCATATGAGAACAGCTCTTACAGCAGCGCCTCAATTAGTTGTGGATAAATAACAGACCAAAGATTAAGTAATGATTTAATTAAACCAGCTGGGTTTGACTTTCTTTGTCACCAGGGAGTCTGTAATTATTTGACTGCGTAATAAAGAAACCAGTGGTATTTTAAGTATGGAGCTGTACAAAAAGAAGGCATAAATTAAATTGACTGAGATGCAAATAATATTTTTTTATTAATCATATTTTGTTCTCATATGCTAAGCTTATTATTGTTTCCCATAAATCAGTGTATGAGAGAAGGAAGCCTTCTAGGGAAGGGTATCCTCGATGAAAATCTCTTTTAATGGAAAAACAAACATGAAGTAAAAGTTAAAATGCAGACATGACTGCACAGATTGGGCACATGTTTCTTTAATAAGGATGAAAGCGCTGTGCTCTTGTAATCGGATCTCTCTGTAGCAGTCAGCTTTCCATCAAAAAACAGCAGGATTCTCTCTTGAACCTTGGAGCATCAGGACTGATGGGACCGTGACATGCAAACCCACTCAGACACAAATCAGAGCGTGACAAACAATGAAAGGATTTCTGTGGTCTGATGTGGTCAAAGTGTGGTGAATATCAGAGGAAGGAACATCTGTAACACCTGTACTCACTGTTAGCACCTGTAGTCGTGCCATCATTGACAGTTTTTCATAAGATGTCCTCCCTGCTGAGCGCTTTAAGCTGACAGATCGTAGATGAATTCTGTGACGCCGGGGGTCAGTGGTTAAAGGTCAGGGGTAGTCCAGCTGGCAGCCAGGACTACAGCGGACTCCAGTGAAGAGGCATTCAGTAGCTCAAGCAGCAGGGGGAGAGGGGAACAAAGTTGTTTCTCTCTTTTTGTTTTGTTTGAAGTACTCCACCCTCGAGGCAGTCTTTTAACCTCACTATAGTCAGATGTTAGATAACCTTGTCCAGAAATCTTTGACTCTGAAAGTGAAAAAACATCCTAATATTAAGATTTCCACAATGCTAACTGATAATATGCCTATTATCAATAGGTTTTATTAAAAGAAGACATAGCCATCAACATGATGGCTGCCAGCTTTTTTTGTTGTTTTCAGCAAAAAATGTGACCATATTTAGGTGAGAGGATTTAGAGTCTCTGAGGTTAGTCATCAGTTGGCTGATTAAATAGTCATCAGTGTTCCCTTAATCATGAGATCTAATGTTGGGACAGTCTTTTTATCTCTATGGTCTGCTGCCTTCTCTGCAAGGAAAGTCAAAGTACAATGCTGACTGATGTGAAAGGTCTGCTACTGAATCATCAGTGTTGAAGTAAAGCCTGATTTAGGCCTCATGCACATGTAGGTTAGTAATTTTGACACTTGAGGTTTTCCTCATCTGTTTTCAGAAATATGTTACATTCTCAGTAACATCCACATCCACATGAGAACACAAAAACACACTGTTACATGCTGTGTAGAGTAGGGAGGGGAACCGAGAACCAGTTCCCGTTGAGAACCGGTTCCAGTTGGCTCGAACATGAACAGAGAAGCTGAGAAAATAAACATTTACCGGGCTATATAGTATCGCTGTAAGGTGTTTAAAAGCACATTAAACAAGCACTTGTTGCCATGCATGCATACATACGAGTGGAGCGCGCCTCTGCAGCGCTTCATCTAATCCTTAATCAGAATGCTTCGAGTCTAAAATAAAACATGTTTATAAGGAGACATTCACATGAGTGGGAGAAGTGAATTATTTAAGTAAAACAGGTTAAATCAGGGCAGGGGATCACATGAAGTTTCTCTTTTTTTCTCTTTCAATGACACAGACGTGTGTTCTTTCCTTCCTCCCCTCCTCTCCTCCCAGAGGTAAGATGAAAAGTGATAATCCAAATCTAATATCAAAGAATCTGGGAATGTGAAGTAATGTTCTGTATGCTTTTAAACAGATAAAAATTGGACTTTATTATTATTTATGTCCGCGTTGTGCGTCGATGGCGAGCTCCATCCTGCTGAGTGTTTACTTTACGACGATCTTATAAAATGTTACAGAATACTCAAGCGCATAAAATGACCAATAAGCACTGATTAATTTCATCTACATTTCACATTAAATTGGTAAAGATAAGTCTAAATGTTTTTAAAAACCCTCAGTGGTTTTCATTGTACTTGGCATGGCTGCAGCAGGACGCAGCACCTGTGGATATACTTGATGATTTCTCATCACTGATCTGCTCCTAGAAAGAAAAATTAGAGCGTTTTTAAACTCATGTTGTCTTAGATCACATTGGAGCCAGCGGTGTACGTCTAACAGTTTGACTTTAGAGAAGACAATACCACAGTGCCAGGGCTGTGCCTGTGCCGTACCAAGCTGTGGTGCGCGACTATTGGTGCACCAGTATATGTGTGTGTGTGTTCGTCCTTTGCAAAACTGACCTAGGATACAGTATTACCGTATTACCACCCATTTCTAGTGAACTGTCAAAAAAACAGACTAAAGTGGTCAAAAGTGTGGCTTCATTTCTCCAAAAATGACGCACACAGGGCAATGTGAAACGTCTGTCAAACAGTGATGTCTAATGCATGACATGCATCCTTTTGCCCAATAACTCTTAATTTTGCACAAGAGTTTGATTTATTTTGATACCTTTGGAGATCTAGGATCCAGAGACTAGTTTTGTATTTATTTTAAGGTAGGGATGCACCAATCCACTTTTTAAAAGTTCCAATCCGATTCTGATAAATATGTGCCGATACCGATACTGATTCCTATATATATATATATATATATATATATTTTTTTTTAAACAATTATTATTTTTGTTGGTATAATGTATGAGGTTACTTGAGGCTGTAGTAAACCACCCAGCTCCTCTTATTAAAAAAGAAACAAAATACAAAAATGAATTAAATTTAAATGTATTCCAAACAAATTCATTTGAACTACTACTAAAAAATAAATACCTTACATTATCCAAAAAACAACTGAGTATAAGTTATACATCCCTGTCTATACTGTCTTTAATGAACCTCCCGCCACTAGAAACCGCTGTCGCTTCAGTTAATGGCCGCAGCCTTCCTCTCTGACCCTTCACAGGATATAAACAATAAGAACATCGGTGCAGGCTAACCTGTAAGCGTGTAGAAGGAAGACTGCGGTGCAACAGTTTTCCAAAGTAGTAAATGGAAATAAAGTGGTATGTGGGCTGTCGAGGGTTAAGCTCACGTATGACTACTCACCCGAAGTGAAAAGAGGCCAAATATCAAAGCACGTTATTAATCTGCAAAGAAAAAACAAAGGTGGGCAGCGCTAGCTTTCAATGCTAGTGCCGTCCGTTATCAGGCTAACGTCACACCCACTCTTCTTTGTGTTCTCTCATCTTTAGACTAGTTTTGACTGTTCTAAATATAGATTTACACTTAATCTACTAGGTAATTATACCTAGTATACCTAGAATATCCTAATACTCGCTCAGTTACACACAGACTGTCTCGTGTTAGACTGCGGTGTGTTCATGGTCTACCGCAAACTGTAGGATGGATTTGGATCGGTCACTTGGATCGGCGCCATCAGTCAGATATCCGATCTATTAATTACGTCCATATAAGACCCGATATCGATACTGGATCGGATCGGTCCCATCCCTATTTTAAGGTTTTGTCTTTAAAGAAAATGAATGGTAGTGCCTTATTCTAATTTCAAGTTCACAGATTAAAGATCCAGAGAGCAGTTTGTTTTAACTGTGACACTTCCAACAAAAAATACTTTTGTATGTATTTCAGAATGTTCTCCTCCCAAATACTTGATGTTTAACATTATTAGCAATCCAAAAAGAAAATTCACAGGAAGGAATCGATAAGAAAAATCAGTAACGAAATTGATTATGATAAATCTTATCAATTCACATCCCTAGTGTAGAGCACACTAGGGATGCACATATGCATCAGTTCAACATTTGGAAAACAGCCAGCAGCAAATATCGGGGGATGATGCAGTGTCATTTACAGGTGTTTATCTTTTGTGTCCAATCAGCTTAATGCCAACATTTAGCAAAATTAATGACTGATTCAGAGAAGCGATTCGTTACAGAAGACAAGTGACTGTTGGAACAACTCTTATCTGTTTTCATGGACAAAGATGAATGGAAATGGCAGAATTTTATGAGTGTTACAGCAAGAGACATGATGAAAAATATCAGCACTGACTACTAGGGGTGTAACGAGACACTTGCCTGACGAGACGAGATGAGATTTAGTCCCACGAGACGAGATTTTACACTTTTTTTGAATTTGGAACGTTTGAACTAGGTACTGAGTAGGCTATCAGTGCTTCCAAACAGTATGTCTTGTCTAACTCTGACTCAAACTGTACATTTTCATGCCCTTCAAATCAAACCTTTCATTTTAACAGCCTACAAAATCGTTAATTTACTACACTATGCTCTCGTCACTACAATTCCAATAACTATTTTAATATATTTAATTATATATAATAAAAGCTTTTAGATTATTTTGAAAGTATTTTAAGCACTATTTTCAACAGGCCTAACTCTAAAGAGCTGCATCAGTAAAATCAAACTATTTCTCATCCTCTTTAAGGAATCCATATTTAAAACAATCAAAAGAAATATTTCTGTCAATAACATGTTTGCTGTTATTAAGAGAAATAGATAATTTTTTTGTTTTGTGGTCTTTTTCTCATATTTGAGTTTTAACAGTGTTGGACACCATGCACCGATGAGCGTGTGTTAATGTGTGTGCGTTGGTGAGTAAGTGTGTGTGTCTCTACTCTGTCTGCTGTCCGACAGCAAGCATGGCGTGTTTAACTGGGGCTAAAACTTCGTTTTTTTTGGAGCTAACAGTGGACTCTATGGCACTCAAAAAGAACTTGTTTTGCTAATTTCACCGCTGCAGTCACGCTATAAGCTTCTGATTGATGATGCGCACAGCCAACAGCTGATGGATGTGTGACTGACAGATGGTGAGACGAGAAGGAGACATGAGGAAGCAACGACTGTTTGAAAGTTACAAAGTCACAAATAGCGGCACTAAAAGTGAGTCTGCGCACATACATGAGCTAAATAAACGCTGTATTCTCCTCATGGAGACTGCACAGGTTACCAGCAGCAGAATGTCATCACCTCGGACAGTTATGATCATGTGCGACTCCACGTAGTGCACGTGGAGGGGGTGGGGGTTGGAGCGGTGATCTTAATGGGTCACGGATCAGCTCCGTTTCTTCATAAGCTCACTCACAAACAGTTTTAAAGTCTCCATGGCATCTTTGTGATCTTTTATAATTTCCAGTTTGGTATTTTTTTCTGTAAGGAGAGCTGCTGCTCCTTCTGTCCACACAACATTGATCTTGCGAGATTGATTTTTCCGCGACGAGAAATCTTGTGGCGCTTTGATCTCGTCACACCCCTACTGACTACATTGCTATTTCAAACATTGGTATCAGCATTAGCCCTGGTTTTTACAGTCAGCGCATCTAATACACAATGCCAACAGTAGTCCGTCCTTCATTGTGAGTGTGAAGCAGCTCACTCAGAGACAGATCAACTTAATTGATGGGAAAATTTTCCCTTATCTTCTGCAATGGCCATTTAATTTTCAGTGACCTAGAAATGGCAATTGCATGTTAATGAAAGGCCTTTGTAGGCCAAAACACACAGAAAAATAAATACCCACCTATATGTGGACTAAGTTTTACTCTTCTATGTCAAATCTACACTATAGCACCTTGAACCTTAGGTAGAGGCTTACCAACGTAACCTAACTGACATGCACCTGCTGAAAAAGGTCACTATGCATAGAAACAGTACAAAAGACTGCATGCCCAGTGATAAGTGCAACTCCACCACAAAATGCTCGATTCAGTTACCACACAAAAGAGCAGGAAATGCGGTGGTGAGACCAGAACTGGCACAAAAAATTACACATCTGGGTGGAGTATTGCAGAATGACATGGGCAAACCAACACACAAATTGGTAGTGCTCACAATAACATAGACCATACTTTTGCACACCAAAAAATTTAGTGTTAAAAAGTAGAAGTTACAGTTCAGAATACAAGTTTAAACATGTTTAAATACATTGTTCTTGCATGATCATGTACCCAGAAACTCAAGTAAACCTTTGTATCTAACAGGATGTGCCAATTGTTACTTCGGGAGGAAATAATAATCACAAATTGATATTTCAATATTTTCTTTAAACTTGATTCTACTGCTTCCCAGGGATCAAAATATCAGTTACTCCCTTTTTCTGGACTGTTCAGCTGCTAAAGGTTTATGTTGTTAAGTCTGCAGTTCCCTGACTTATCCCATAGATGGCGTATCTCTTCATTTATGAGCCACATGTGCAAAGTGCTGGCATGATGTGTGTTTCATTTTACAGAGTTTTCCAAAACATTAGTTCTCCTCAAGTGGAAAATGTGTTTAATGAGAAGTGTCCAAAACACAGTAAATAGCCATTAGACCTACTCTAACAGCTCCCACATGTTGACTGAGTTTATGAGGGGTGTGATTGAGGAAAGATAAGGGCGTTAAGTTTGTGTGTAAGTGTATGTGCGTATGTTTAAAGAGAAGAACAGAGGGACCACCTGGGCTCTTTCAGTCTAATATATTTGATAAGATACACAGTCAAAGCAGTGTAATGGCCCCGTGTCAGCTCAAGTAATGGCGACCTCAGATGAGCCTTTCAAATTAGCTGCGTGGGACAAAAGGTCAACCATATTCCTCTGTGTCTCCTCTCAAACAGACAAAGGGCTTCCCAGTCTTCTGTCATCAGTTACATAACAGACAGAGAGGAAAGTTCCTCTTTCTGTCTGCCTCCAGAGGATCTGTTTGGACTCCTGGTCTGCCTGTCCTCATCTGTCTCGGCCGTCATCAGAGCTATTGTTGCTGAAAACCTGCTCAGGCATTATAACATCTCTGGAGCCAGATAGTGAGGTGAGCCCAGGCCCCAGACTGACTGGCTGATCACTACCATTATCTCACCCCCTGCAGCCCACCTGCTCACTGACTACACATTGTATTAGGCATCACAAAAAATCCCCAAACCCTGCTAAAATGCAGTATCCAGTGTCTGTAAATGCACTAGTTAATACACCAATTTTAACACCAAAGCAACTTGTTTCTTCTCTAGGGAAGTACCTTACACAGCAAAAATGCATATTCATCTTCCAAGAACGTCATGGTTTAAAACAGTCAAAGCTGGCAAAAACAACAAAGCAACAGTAGGGGAGCTAACAAAGAATGCAACATCATTAAAGCTCACCAACCTTAAACAGTTTTCCCAATACACAATTTTAAGCTGTAATTTCAATATAAGTTGGGATCATTGGGAGCTGGTACCCCATGTACAAAGCCTATAATTCTCATTGTATGTCAACTACAGATCAGTAGCATATTCAATGCATGTTTTCCCCAACTCAGTATCTCCATGTTTCCTGTCTCTTTTCAGCAGCGTTGTCCCGATCCCGATCGTATGTATCGGATCGGAGCCGATATAAGCATTTTTAATTGATCGGAGATCTGCAATTTGATATGATCAGCCCAACCGATCATTTACATCAGCTGTTGTAGACAGAGCACAATTTACGACAGGCCGTAAACACACCAGTAGCGGTAGCATTATTAGCATTCTTGTTTTTAAAATGTCAGCGGTGTGGAAAAACTTCAAATGTGAGAGAGAAAACAGTCCAGTGGCCACTTGTAGCATCTGTAACACGACCGTTTCACAAGGTGGTAGCAGCAGAGCTGCGTTTAACTCTACAAATTGGATCCCTCATCTCCAAACTAAACATGCAGCGTAATACGGTGACTTCACTATAGCATCAGGCAGCTTCACCGAAGCAACACACTCTGGACTTTAAGAGGAACGACAGGTACCCTTGAGGGAATGATAAGGCCAAAAAGATAACAGGAAAAGTGGTTGAATTCATCACTTCGGACAACCAGCCCATCCCCATGGTGGGGAATTTGAGTTTTTGTCATCTTTTCGAGCTTTTGGACCCACGCTATGCCCTGCAGTCTCGACATTACATTACTGATACTGGCTTATCGGAGCTGTACAACAAAGTACGTCACAGCATACTAGAGAATTTAAAAAGCAACTTCACTGCCGTTAGCTTCACTACAGACATTTAGAGCTCTGATGTTTGCCCCATGTCACTGCTGAGTCTTACTGCACAGTCCTCCACCTTTGAGTTAAAGCGTGCATTATTACATGCAAGCCAGTTTCGTGGATCTCACACAAAAGAGCATGTAAAGCAGGCCATCGAGCATGCTGGTTTTCCTAGACAAAAACCTTCACTTCATTTTAAAGTAACAGTGGGTAAAGAAATAAAAGTGAGGGTGGAAAAAGTGATGTAGCAGCTCCAGTTGCACTTTGGAAACTGCTCTGTAATAACAAGAGTGCCTTCTATTTGATATTTGGGTTATATTGCCGTGTTAATGTTTTGGTTCACGTCTTAGATTAAGATGCTACTTTTAAATAGGGATCGTTGTTTTGAATCTGTATGACTCATATGTTTTTGATCCCATTCAAGTGAACCTGTTTACACCACTTTAACGTGGAGTTGGGGATGTTTTTAATTAATTTTTTTAGTTCAGTTTTTGTTGTGACTAATATAGTCAAGTTAATTACCACTTCTAAATGGAACTATATTATTATTTTATTTCAAATTCATTTATTGAATTAATTTGTTATTGTGGTTATTGACTCTGCTTCACCACCTCTAAGTGGAACTGAGGTTATTAGAGTTTTTTTTTTTTTGACTGCTCAGGTCTGTCAGCTGTTTTGACCACTTTTTAGTAAATTTTTGATTGTCTGATTTAATTCAAATACCGCACGAAGTGAAAATGTAACTTTATTTTTTTTTTTGACGAATGATTAAAGCGAACAAAGTTATTATATCATTCTGAGCAGAAATTTGATTTTATGGGTTTTACAACAGTGTTAGCTGTACTGAGATAAATGGAATATGTTTGAGATATCTAGTTGTTATTCAGTTTACTTCAGTTATTTTTGCAAACAGCAGTCTACACAGGTTCTGACATCACTACCACCACAAGCATCAACTGTTTTAAAGGCAAGAAGAGCTGAGTAAGTTATATTTGTTATTTATTGGTTTATATAAGTACACAATAAATTTTATTACTATCCAATAATTTGGCTTTCGCTGACTTTATGAAACTGAAATACCACAATAATGTAAGTATTCAGACCTTTTGCATCAACACTTAAAATTTAGCTCAGTTGCCTCCCATTTCTCTTGATTTTTGCTGAGATGTTTCTAGGGCTTGACGTTTATGGCAAAAATAATAATCACGGTTATTTTGATTGATATTGAAATCACGATTAATAAACATGATTATTCATTGATTTCAAAATTTGAGTATTTATTGAACCACAACTTCAAAGAACAATCAAAAAAAAATCAGTTACAAGTAAAATAATAACAATATATTAAATAATAGCAATAAAAAACAATAAATAAAAAAAATCTATTCTACATGCACTCCTGTAAAACTTGCAAAATTTGCAACATGCAAAAAACACAACACAGCCAAAAACACAACCCAAAAATACTCCTTGTAGCACACATTAATCGTTTTTCTATGATTATAATGTTTTTATGATCATGAGAAGCCAAAATTGAAATCACGATCAAAATTCAATTATTTGTCCTGCCCTAGATGTTTCTACACCTTCACTTGAGTCCACTTGTGGTGAGTTATTATTGGACATGATTCTGAAAGGCACACACCTCTCTATAGAAGGCCTCAAAACTGACAATGGATACCAGAGCAGAAACCAAGCCATGAGGTCAAAGGAACTGCCTTCAGAGGTCAAAGATAGGATTGTTGCAAGGCACAGATCTGGGGAAGGCTACAAAAACATTCTGTTGCACTGAAGATTCCCAAAAGCACAGTGGCCTTCTTAATTCTCAAATGGAAGAAGTCTGGCATGAACTGGACTCTTCAAGAGCTGGTCACTCGGCCAAACTGAGCGATCAGGGGTGAGGGGCCTTAGTAAGAGAGGCAACCCAGAACCCGATGGTCACTCTGACTGAGCTCCAGAGAGCCTGTGTAGGGATGGGACAAAGTTCCTGAAGGAGAACCATCACTGCAGCCCTCTACCGATCTGGTGTTTTTGGCTGAGTGGCTAGACAGAAGCCTCTCCTCAGTGCAAAACACATGAAAGCCCACTTGGAGTTTGTAAACAAGCACCTGAAAGACTCTCAGACTGTGAGAAACGAGATTCTCTGGTCTGATGAAACCAAGATTGAACTGTTTGTCCTCGGTTCTAAACTTTATGTCTGGAGGGAACCAAGCACCACTCATCACCTGCCCAATACCATCCCAACATGAAGTATGGTTGTGGCAGCATCATGCAGTGGGGGTGTTTCTCCGCAGCAGGGACTGGGAGACTGGTCAAGGTTGAGGGAAAGCTGAATGGAGCAAAATACAGACATATCCTCAATGAAAACCTGTTCTGTAGTTCTCAAGACCTCAGACTGGGCCCAAGGTTTACCTCCCAACATGACATTGACCCTAAGCATGCATCCAAGACAGGAGGGACTTAGGAACAACTCTGTGAATATCCTAGAGTGGCCCAGCCAGAGCCCTGAATTGAACCCTATTGAACATCTCTGGTGAGACCTGAAAATGGCTGTCTACCAACGGTTCCCATCCAGTCTGACTGAGCGTGAGAGGGTTTGCAAAGACGAATGGCAGAAAATTCCCCAATCCAGGTGTGCAAAGCTTGTGTCATACTCAAAAATACTCAAGGCTATAATAGCTGCAGATTGAGCAAAGGGTCTGTTACTTGTGTCAATGTGATATTTCAGTTTTAGATTGTTAATACAGTTGCAAAAAATTCAAAAACTGTTTTCACTTTGTAATTTTGGGGTACTGAGTGTAGATTAATGAGAATAAAAATGACTGTAGCATCAGGCTGCAACATAAAAAAATTGTAAAAATGTGACGCGGGTCTGAATACTTTCTGAATGCACTGTATAGTATGCAAGAAGAGTTTGCCTGCAATTTTTTGGAATGACAAACAAGAACCGAGCCAAGACTAGGTTCCTTGAACTTTAACTTTCTGTCACCACATATTTGATTTTTACAGGTACCATATTTAAATCCAGATTTTTAGCATGGTGACAACTCTACAGTTCTTTAACACGTAAAAGTCTGTGTAAGAAACTGAATATCCTTCATGTAACTGTGGAGCAGCTGTCTCACTAATCCTCTCTGTGGCTGCTTCATGGCTCTGACAGCTCCCCTGTTCACCAAACCATCGTCACAACATTTCATGTTCGCCTCCGCACTTCCACGGAGGTCCTTCCCCTCAGCCCTGTAATTCACGTGGTTAAACTCCTCAGTGAGATGTCTAATGTGTGTTTAATGGGTGTTGGTGAAGCAACAATTAAGTTAATTGTACATCATTGAGTTAATTTTAGTTATTAAGAAAACCCCAGCTTTCCTAAATGTTGTGAGTGTGGGGGATATGACGGAAGACAGAGAGAGAAGACAGACGGGTGGTTAGCCTCAAATACAGGCCTGCACTCTGGGACGACCTTTATGGGATTTACTGATAGTAATGACGCTGATGATGAGGGCTTGGTGCTGATGATTGTTTTAGTGTCTTTCATATGAGGCGTACAATATGTTCATTATCACTTTTCAAACAGCCATAGAGTTTGTGTAGAGGTTTACCCTGGAGTCTGATGTCTCCAGCTGGTTGTCGCCTGTTAAATATTCTGTTTTCTATTTGTTTCTTTGCCAGTGGAAGTCTTGATAAGGATGCCACTTAAAGTCAAGTAGAAACATGACGGCTGCATTCCTCGCAGTCTTCACGGTAATAAGCAGTTATTGGTTTTGAGGTAGAGCCAGGACATTGGATCCTACAGTCAGAGTTACAATTTGGAGAAAGTGCTGTCATCAGTTGCAGTGACATATTAATCTTTTGTACAAAAACATATCTGGAAGTAACTGATATTGAAAACTCTGCACATGCAAATTTATGTTCAGAAACGTTCACAGAAAAAACATGCAAAATGAAGCCAGATCATTCATTTCAAAATGGGAATTCAGTCAAATATTCAATTCAGTGGTTTTCCTCATAAATTACCGCAGGCTGCAACATTTCAAGCATGTTTTCTACCACAGTTTTACACTCATAAATCACAATTTAATGCTGCATTTAAATAGTTACAGACAGGCAATTTATTCTTGGCTCACCCCGTGCATTTTGTGCAATAACATTGTGTGACTGCGTGTGTGTTTCTGGCAATAATCATACTTGCTGACAACTCACATGTGTTCTGCTCTTTATTGGCGGCCTTACATTTTCTATAAGGCTTGTCATTCACATGAACATTGCATGTTTGCAGACCACACCAGCACACATAGCAGGATCCAAGCACGAGTGTGATGGGCAGAGGAAAATATATTTATTCATGCACTTGGCAGATCAGACCAAGTCTTTAAAAGAACAATCTGTTCTCACCACACTTAAAGATGAAATTATCCTCACATCACCTGCAGCAAATTTGAAGCTGAGGGAGCATTAGAGGCTCATTAAGCAGTATTCATCTGTCTCTAATCTTTGTTTTGCTTCAAGGCTTTATAGTTACACTAAACTTCTTCAACACAAAAATTAAGGTAAATACAAGCTTAAATTGGCCATTTATCATCCCAATGAGATATCAGAGAAATGAGTGTGTGGTTTTTAACCATGCCAGCAATGATTTTCCTCTGTAGATAATTGCATTTTTATTAGTTTCTTTATTGAGATTCTTTTCATCCCTGGAGACAAAAATGTAGCTGGCTACTAAATGAAACACTGGTTTGACATTAACAAAAAAAAAAAAACGCTCTTGGACAAGGACAAAGTAAGACTTTTATTGCCTGTCTTAAATCTGTTGTTCAAGTCTTTTTTTACACATGCCATCCTGAAAATTTCAAGAAAATTTCACTTGACACTTTCGACTCACAGCAGGAGACAGGAACTGACTGACGAAGGGGTCTCAGAGGCAGGACATGACGTAAAAAGGACGGGGCAGAATGGCAACAAAGTTAGTGTCCGATTCTGAGATGACAAATTCTGCCTTATATTAGTGGTACTTATAACAGGTTGCGTACAGTTATGTGGTTCTAGTCATACATGAGGGTCAAATAAGGAGCGGACAGTAAGGGAAAGGGGAAAGCTGGCATGTTAAAGCTCTAGGTTTACCTGCATGCTGCAGCCATCATCACTAATTATCTACATGCATTGATTATAATCCAGGGCTGGAAATTAACTTATTCATCGTCCTTCCACCGTGGCCGGTGGATTCAAATATCTGCTAGCCACAAACACTTTTACCAGCCACTCTGTTTTAACAAGCAGAGTTATTTAATGAGGTGTAATATAAAAATCGAGGCTTCAAGTATTGAAGTTATACCCTATTTAATAAGAGGGAATTGTTGCCTTGCTTTCTGCAGGGGCACTGTAAATAAGCATTTTTCTGCATCATTAGTTTTAGCCTTGCTAGGTTTTTTTTATATTTTTTGTGCATTTTCTGCAGTCTCAAGCAAAAATTCAGGCTTTGTTTAACTTTCTTGAATTTGCGACAAGCAGCATATTTACTAGTTGCAATGGCAAGCTACTCTAATATGATGAGTCAAACCATCTAAGCACACAGCTGCCTATAAGCATTCAACAGCAGCTCTGACACAGGGAGGAGGAGATGGGGTTTTTGGTCAGTGCAGTGCGTGTAGGTCTGTTGAGCTTTGTTCATAGCTCAAATCAGTAGGAACAAGCAGAAAACGGGTTTTCATTTACAACGTTTACTCCAACAAAATCACTCTTTTAGGTTAGGCTCCTTTTATTTACCCGCACCAGTGGTCGGTAAGCTAAGCAAATTCCCCAGACATTGCTAAAAAATACATGCATTTGGCAGGTGGTGGGTGCTAATTTTTTCACTCTGTTATGATCCCGACAAAAAGATTATTCTGGCGGGGGAAATGAGCGCTATCTAAAATGGCTTAGTCCTGCAAACCTCCTACAACACATCTACCCAGATGAAGGTAGACTAGAGTCTTCAGGAGTCTTGTACTGAGCTAAGAGCCTAGCTGTGCCCTTTTTTAACAGCTTTTCTCCCTTGTTTTGTCATAAACGTGCTCCTAATGAAAGTGGTTATATTCTTAAGCAAATAAACCTTTTGGGGTAAGCCAAATAGTGATGTTTAGTTCACAAACAAGCTGATTCTACGAGCTGGCTCTCTTATATGAATGACTGGAGCCAGTTCCTGTTTGAGAGTTGGTTTGCATTTTTCCAGGGTTGCATGATATTGGACTTTTGCCGATAACCAATATGCTGACATTTTCTACCTCATTTTAGCTGATACTGATACCATATATACACACGTTATTAATTCTTAAAAAAAACACCAAGTGTCTCTGGTGCAAAAAGAGGCTGAGTCGAGTAGAGCTGAGTGGAGAAGTCGAAAGTCTGGAAGTTGTTTTATACCTTGGGCTTCATTCAAAATGTTCAGGGCTCACAGTGGGACCCACTTACAACCAGCTATGTGTGATGGTACCTAGTACATTTCAGTCAAAAGAGACTTGATATGAGTTTAACAGTAAATTATTTTACAAATATAAAGAAAAAGAAATGTGCACTATCTTTGGCAATTCGACTCTATTGTGATGACTTCATGTACTTGAAGTTCTTGTACTTGAGGCTGACAGCAGGAGTGGGATGCCCCAGTAGAGTCTAGACACAAGTGGTGGAGTTGATGAGGGATGCAGGATCAGATGAGGAGTAGACCTCTGAGAAGCTGGACTGGGACATCAGTAAGGTGAGTGGTGGGAAGACCTGTGAGAATCTGGACTAGACACTGATGAACTGAATAGAGGTGGCCTAGGTGGAGGCAGGTTGTAGCATCTGCACTGAAACAACAGGTCAACTGTGAAAGAATGGACAACAGATTTAAAATATGATAAGTGCATGATGATCGGTCAAACAAGGTTGTGGCAGAATCTGATTAGCTCAGTACTTAAGAGGGTGAATGCCCTTAATCAGCTGATCACCAGAGCAGCAAGAGAGAATGAAAGGAAGAAGGGAGAGATATGAATGGGTGGTGACTCACAAGGTGTCATAAAGACTTCACCATCAGAATGTGATTTGACAATCATTTATTTTTTAGATATTGGATCGATTTTTATTACGATTTTTTTTTTTGCTGTGCTATATTTGTCGACATCAGTTTGGGGAAACTTAGGGGTCTGCCGTAGCCCTTGGACACGACAAACCCCCTTTAGGGCCCTACAATTAGAGGAACTGAGAGAAATAGGGAAAAGGGGTTGTAGGGAGGGTTGTGGAGTACGAGAATGAAAGAGAAGGAGATGGTCAGCTTTGAATTAATGGAAATGTAGGAAGAGACGCGGTTGAGTTGTGGTCCTGCTCCTGAAACTTTGCTATGTAGCATCACCAAATGAATGAAAAACTAGGCTCTTTGCATCCACACATGCAGCTAACCCTAAAAATTTCAGGAAGCCTTTGTGCATGTGTGAAAAGTGTGCAAAATTAGTTTAGCCTGCATGAAATCAGAAAACTAGACAAGCTCATCCAAAAGTTTTTAAAAAATTGCCTGCTAGCTCTTCTTGGACCTGGCTTTTCTCATTTTTCTACTTTTTCCTAAAAACAGTGCATGAAAATCAAGGTGAAAGACAATTTGACATATTAGCTTAGATGCTATCAGCTTATTTCCATCACCCAGTTGTGTTTTGAAAACTACCAGAACTATAATGGAGGGCTCCTGTCTGTGCTGTTAAATATCCCATTTTACACACAGGCTCATCAATGTTGCTCTAAAAACAACCTTTTCTTATTTTTCCACAACTAAGTGCTACTGCTTTTAAACTTTCCAACACTTCATCACCTTAGTGGAGTGACTGAGACAAATTCAGTCTAATGGGGAGCAGTTCATTTGCTGCGTAAACCACAGTGAGGCATGTTTTCCTGTAAGCCCGTTGGACCATCTGAAGTTCAGGGAGGAGAGTTTTGTGGTTCATCTGTGGTTGAAGCTGCTTGGCCTCTCAGCTTTACATGAAAGATGTTTTTACTGATGTGTTCAAGACACAGGGGGTGGATTGGTAGAAGTATACGCACACTTTATCCATCAAACCTCACGTTCAAGGCCCTGGAACAGTGAGCCCATGTTTCCCAAGGTTGTGGTTTCTGGGAGACAGACAGAGCATTTCCATAATGGCTCCAATATACCAGCCTTAAATGTCAGTCTGAGAACCATGCTTGTAACCAGCAGTTTTCTGCATACATATACAATTAAATAAAAGCCATGCGTTAACATTTTTGGAAATATATTAATTAACTTTATGTTTTAGTAGGATGGGAGGACTTATATCCCTCTCAAACCTGTACACAAAAAAATAACCCTAAACCTGGCTAGCTTGGCTTAACAGAATCACTATTCCAAATTTGCTGGTGCGGTGTGGTACAAAGACAAAATGATAGCAGAACTCAATTGTTGAAAACTGCAATCTGTAAATGGCTATGAATACCTTCTGAAATTAACTAACCCAAGCCATTGACTATATCTCATTTTGTAAGCAATAAAGAACTAAAAACTGAAGCCAAATTCAGAGTTTTATGGAGGGTAATTTTAAAACCTGTTCAGGCCAAAGAACTGTGATGCAACAAGAATGTTTGAGAACAGTGCAGGGGGAAGTTGCAGCTACATGAACTGAGCCATTGCTCAAATTGGAGGAAGTTGGTATACAGTATATTTTTGTCAGCTCTCCGCAAAGAAACCCAGTGTTATCATCAGCTGTTCACAGAGAAGCATAGTCTGTTAGAGACAACAATTACTCTCCTAAATATTTTTTGTTTGTTTTTTTCAGATTATAAAGTTGTATATTTACAAAAAAACAAAGTCAGAATTTCTGAGTTTGAAGTCATAAATTTGCATGAAAAAACTTGAAATTTCTGAGTTTAATAAAATTGTAAATTTGCAAGAAAAAACTACAATATTCTGAGTTCAGGAAGTCATGAATTTGAATGAAAAAAATAAATACTTCTGAGTTTTAGAAGTCGTTCATTTTGATTGTATAAGGTCAAAAACCAAACTGAAAACACTGGTTAGATAGCTCCAGATTACAGATTTTTCTTTATAGATATTATTACTTTTTAATATTTAATTTTTTATAGTTACCAATAGATGCATATTTCTCTTTATAAAAAGGTGACACTGGCAAGAATTACTGCTTTACTCAATGATGTCAAATAAGGTAAGCTTAAAGTAGCTAGCCCCTTCCGCTGATCAAACAAGAGCAGCAAATTATTTATTTTGTCCTATCTATTTGAATTGCTGGTATTTTTGTTGAAGTAAATATATTATGAGGTAGTGTTAGCTTTCTTTTAGGTTCAGATAAGCTATTTTTAAAATTTATTTATTTATTTATTTATTTATTTTCATTTTTTAATCCTTCTTATCTCACTTCCATTGGTCAATGCCCTTCTACTTATACTGTTTCAGGGGAAAATCTGAGTGAAAGCATCCTTACTGGACACATTATTTGATGCATTATTTGAAGCTAAGTCAAGCAGTAGTAGTTTTCTTGTCATATTCATTTCCATTTAACAGATGTCTGTTTTTGCTCTGTTTGGAAGTGTTTTGGGTAGGAGGCAGCAGACCACTGGGTGACCGGGGAGCAGGGCTGGTCGAGGGGTAACTCTGGACTCGTACATATGGATCTGATAGAGAGGACAGATAATGGCCAGACGGCGTGGAGCCATCCTTTAAACAGAGCAGGAAGTGTGTGTCTGCTTCTGTTCTACTGTACACTGTGTGTACGTGTGTTGAATCCTATGGCACATTGTTAACCCATATGCTGACTTAATGATGATCCTACTGTCGTATGGACAGAGCAGAGCAGATTCACCACAGCTTATCTTAGACACTGAGAAGTAAAGCACATTAAACATACATATGGGATGTTGTAGTCAAACATAGTCTCAAAGATCACATTTTATGTCTTGGCTACATATTAAGTGAGTTATTTGTACAAACATTTTAAAATGTATTTTGAATCAGTGAGTATTAAAGGGAGAAGGGATATTTTCATTAACATTAATTAGAGCTGACACATTTAAAAGTTGCATCTGGTGCCTGGCACAGAGATCACAGGCCGATCATCTGCCTCCAATCTGTCCTGGTGCAGTGAATATGTATGTGGAGCTAATTAGTCACTTTAAACGGTCAAAGCTGTACACAGTGAGGCGTCTGTCTGCGTCTGAGGAAATTCCTGTGAAAGTAAGCCAAACATAGAGTAATAATTGTCATGACATCAATATACAAGACTTGATCTGGGAAACAACTTTATCCAAAGAAGTGACAAGTTTTCATCAAAACAGAAACTATCTCATCAGTTTTTACATCAAGAAAGTCAAAATCATTTCATTTCATCAACATTAAGCACTAGACTTACTATACTGTTGGATCTTCAATCCCAAGCAAATCAACCATCCATCCATTTTCATCCACTCATCTGGGACTGGTTCGCCCTGAAGTGGCCAAATCAGATTAGTGGCCAAACCTATAGCTACAACCTGCCAAAGGTTAATTTCCATCCGTAGTCCCAGGCAGGCCAATAGTATACATAATAAAAGTGTACATCAAGCATGTATATAACGAAAAAAAGAATATACATAAAATCAAAACAACAAGCAGAGACCAAACATCATGAACAATATTATACCAAGACCCACATACAACAAAACAGAAGGTTGCTATATGACTATGCTTAAGACTGAGCAGGAATAAAGTGACCATTACCGTTAAAGTGCATAAGGCAGATGCTAAAGCGCTGATGTATTCCACATTTGCCCTCGGCCTGTTTATTCAAAGTGCTGATATGACATAGGCATATATCCCTACAGAACAGAATCTGCAAACACAGATGTTTATGCATGTATTATTGCACAGGGATAGTGTACATAAGTGTATTTATATATGTAATATTGCACAAAAGATGCATACATAGTTGTCCAGTAGAAAAATTGCTGAGTTGCATTACATTTCCAGTTTTTTAAGTTATTCTACATGTGTCAAATGAAAAGCTTATTTATTGTAAACTCAAAGTCCTATAGCTACAGTTAGTTAGTTACAACCTAATCAATCACAGGTTCAGTGTTTTAAAGTGATTGTGTGTGTGGTGTAAAAATACCAAAGAATTGGTCATGAAGCCATTGTAAAGTCTTATTTGTGCCTACTTATACTACTACTACTACTAATAATAATAATTAAGGTTGTGTGTGTCGCCGTAGTGTCATGATGCTCTTAACTTTTCTTATTTTTCCTCTTTTTTATATTGTGCTTATGTATTCATACTGCACTTTAGAAACAGTCAGCATGGGTTAATAGCCTCTTTAAGGAGATAAGATGAATTATACCTGCATAATGATGTCTGACTCATCATTAAATTGTCAGGCTCAAGCTTGGAGTCCAAGGTCATCATAACATCAAAATCACTGAGTGCTGATAAAGATTTATCTCAGCAGACAGATGTCAGAGCTATACGGCTATACTTACAGTTAAATGCAGTACATTCATACCATAAAGACCCGCTGACAGAGTAAGGAATTGGTTGTAATCTACCATTGGACTCAGAGATTTAACTTATCAACAAAATGTTACTTGTTAATTTTTCAAAATGATAACCACTTTGTTATGCACAACATTAACCTGCCAAGGCAGGATGATTACAGCTGACGCCTCTATTTTTAGAGGGGACAAAGGTCAGGAAAGAGGACAGCTTTATTGCTGAGACTTTGGTCTTTAATTTTCACAGCAGGTGAACTGGAGTTAAGGGTCTCTTCTTGTTCTGTAAAAATAAGTTGTTCTGAAAGCAGACACCATGTTCAGGTAAGAAACTTTGGATTTATTAGTTTAGTTTATCCGTATATCATTTTTTCTCTGAATGGACAAGCATCTTTTGTGTGAAGTCTGGACAGTAATGTTGAATCTTTCCACCGGCAGGTTCTCTGTAATAGTTGCTGTTTGTCTGATCGCCTGCATCACAGCAGAGCCATATAAACCTCAAGTATGTATATATATATATATATATATATATTCTTTCTCTGTTTGTATCTAATGTATTCTACTGTAGACTTAATCAAATTAATAACAAAACAATTATATTTTATTTTTCCTATTAATTTTACAGGCCTGACTATTTATAAGGCCTTTAAATGCAATAGCCTGAATTATAAATATGTAAACATGGGACACCTAGAGCAGTAAAAACAAATATTTAAAAAGTATAAACTGATCAAGTTTTCAGATTTTATGGACAACAAAAATTCAAGAAACTCTCATTCTTTCACACCAGATCAGATAAAGAACATCTAAGTTACAGTGTACTGTAGATATGATGAATTATTTATGATGAATGCTTGTATGGTTTCTTAACTTGAACTTGCACAACATTCACATCATATTTCTGCTCTTCCTCAGAATAAATTTACAGATGAAGCATTCCAGAACGTCGTTATGTAAGCTGTCATTTCCTTCAACCTAAGTAAAAGTCACCCTGTCTTGTTTGGAGGAAATTCAGACTGAGATTGCTCACATTTCTTTATTTCAGGTCCTTAGATAAGGATGGAAAAATGTCCTGGGGAGTGGAAGTGGAACCCCCAGAGGACCTGGACAAGACTGACTATGACATCCACTCTAACATGAAGATCTGGAAGAGCATGACTGGAGGAGGAAAAGTCCAACTGCAGCTGAAGGCAGAGAAAGGCTTGGATGTGCTGTACCACCCTTCAATGGCCAAGCTCCTCAAAGTTCAGATCCAAAACGCGGACCACCTTCCTGCAGCAGAGAACCAGGCAGAGTATGAGAAGGCAGAGAAGGATGAAGACAGTGCCAGTCCCCCTGATTTCAAGGTAGCCCCAGAGGAGGATTTGGATGCAGTCTACCACAAAGCGAGGGAGGAGCTGGCTGAATATCTGGCCCCACTCATGGCTGAATACCAAACTGATGCAGAGGTACGTCCACTGTATTCTGAACCAGAGGAAGACATGGATGATGTGTACCACAAAGACCTCCTGCAGCTGGTTCCTTACCAGAATGATGCTGTAGCTGTAGCTCTGGCTGATGTACCATCTCAGAGGAAGCACAGCAAACCAGAGGAAGACCTGGATGATATTTACCACCAGTAAAGCCTCAGCAACAACCTGTGTAGATTTTACTAAAATCTGTTTAATTTAGACGCTTTCTCTGCAACAGGTAAATAAACACAAGCATCAATTGACTCATTTAACTGTCACTCAAATAAATGTTGGTGATAAAAAATATGAGGACCAGAACCTCTTAAGGATTCATGAGTTTTTATTTTATGTACAGTGCAGAAGATGTTTGAGAAATACAAAAACTGGAAAGTGAAAATAAAAAAATAATAGAAAACATTCAGTTTTAATTACAACAAGAAGAAAAATACTTTTTTAACTTGAAGCTTTAACAAACAAAAAACTGTCCTTTCCCTGATATCCCTAGAAGAATTAAAGCTTTAAAGAAATCAATATTGCAACATAATTACTTTAAATGTGTTCTGTTTCGTCGTGTCACTCCAGCTCATATGCAGGAATGACCCCCTTCTTCAGGATCAGGTTTCCATACAGAGCTGTTTCCCTTTAAGAATAGAGCAGAGGCAACATCAGAAAGACACAGATGTTTGTTTCTCTGTTGCTTTTTTAAATACATATTTGATATGATAAGATTTTTATCAGCTAGATGTTTTATTATCCAAATGTGTGAAACAATCCTGATGAAATCCAAATAAAAAAACCCTGCCTGCATGTTGTATTTCCTTGTGATTTCATAAAGGAAATCACTGAAAACAACCATCCATTTTTATCATTTTGCAATTGTTTTAAAGAAATGTGTCAATTTTTGAAAATGTCAACCACAGGAGCAGAGCCAGAAGTGTTTGATACCTGGGGCTTAGCCCAAATTTAGGAGAGTCCAGGTGTATGCTCCCCCTGGTAAGTTTTTGCTCATCAGGCCGTTATGAAGCTTAGTATTAGTTCATACAGGAAATGGAAATCAAATGCCTAGCCATGATCAGCTGATGGCCAGCCTATCCCAGTTATCCCCTCCCAGCTCTTACAGCCAATCACTGTGATATATTTCTCTCAACACAGTGGTCCATTTAAATATGACGTACTTTTCAGTAATCCCCACTTATATAAGTGCTGATGCACCATGCCAGCTTAACCTCCTCCACCCAGCCTCCTCCTTTATAGCATAAAGGAGGAGGAGATTCATGCTATTATGGATTAATTACTTCTTAACTCATTTTACTGTATTCAGTATCCATTGTCATAAATGCATCTCTCCATATAGAGTTTCTTGCCCTGGAAAGTCAAAGCATGCTGGCTGCTTGACTAACCCAGAGAGCATCTTTTGAGCCTTCTCTGCTGAGAAAAATCCATTTGGCAATAAAATGGTTAAATGACAAGAGTGTTCCTCAATGAAATCTACTATTTTCAAGCATTCTTTAAATCAAATTTAGATTTAAAAAACAACAAATCTACATCATTTGGGCAAAAATGATGACGTTACATCTTTTAAAAAAGCATTCTTTACAGCAACATCATTTACTTTAAATACAATGCTTCTCAAAGTGTGCCTGTCATTTAAAAAACATGATATATTGTACTGAAAATCAATAATTTGCAATTCTTCAACCTAAAAATATGCATAAACTGTCTGGTATTTCTATTTTTAAATTTACATATCATGAAGAGTATAACTTTAGTGTGAAAGTTTACAATTGCAATAGTCATTTTAGAAAAGACCATAAAAAGGCTAAATGTGGGGTTCTAGATTGGATATTTTCCAAAATACAGAAAATGTAAATATGTAATACAATGTTGAAAGTATTCTTATACTGTAGTATAATCTCCTAGAATTTAAATAAAAAAAAAACTTTATTCAGTTTGAAATTTCCATGTCCATTTGTCTACTATAAATGATTGCTTTTTGCATTATTGATCATAACACTAAGCAGAAAAAATAATTTAACCAGCCTAAAAGATTTGGAGCTTTTGAGAAAACATTCAGGGCTTTAATCCTGGAAGCCATCCCCTGGCTTCACCTGTGGCCTACCATAAAATTTCATTGTTAAAAATCTTATTTCCTGATCATTTTTTTTCAAAGCGATATATGCAGAAACATTCTGCCAATACAGATTAAAAACGGTCAACTATAAAACTCAAAGATGGCAAAAGAAAGTACATACCCTGTTGCCACAACAGCGTAGGCTTTCTTGGCTCGTTCATAGAAAGCAAACCTTTCCACCGTCTCGAGAGAAGTCTGTATTCAAACAAAAATTAACTTGCTAATCTTGACACATTGAGTGTGGATTTGTCTCACATATTTAATGTTTGTTTAAAGGGTGAGTAGGCTGACTTACCTGAGATCCAGCAGCTATAAGGAGACTGTTGTAGGTGCCCCACACAGGAACAGCTAAACCCCTCAGCTTGTCACTGTCCACTAGATCCATGACTGCAGCCTTTGGAGACACATCAGCACAGATTTTTATAAATAAACAACAGAAAATATAGCAACAAAGCACCTTTTGAAAATGGAAATGGTTTGTACCGCACAGGGGACATAGGTATCCAGGGGCAGCAGCTTTAAAATGGCCTCTAAAAGCTGTGGGATCCCCAAACCTACACAAAAATATCAAACACAGATGAAAAATCTACAATAAATCTCTTCGGAGAACTTAAATTTACACATGCACGTACACACCATCTGCTCTTATTTCTTTAGGACCACAAGCACAGATTGAAGATGCTGGAAAATTTGCATCAGCAAGAACTGGGGAAAAAAATACAGAGTGAACATTTCTTTAATTTCCCAGAGCAGCAGCAGGTTGATCAGGTAGTGTTAGTCTTGCTCTGTTATTGTTTACACTGCAGTGAGTATGAACTTGTATTAGCATGCTACCACCCTGCTGTGACTGTGCAACATTACAGGTTAGCACTGCGACCAAAGCCAATAAAGACAGGCCAGCTTTGTGTATGGCATCAAATATCCTACCTATTTCATCCCCGTGTCCCATTTTAGCGAGAGCATACAGCAATTCAGGTGACAGAACAGAGGGGATTCCTTTCAGGACGACCATAGTAGCAGCCGCACGAGTGAGCATCAGAGATGATTGAAAAGGAACAAGAGAGTTCATTTCAGATTACTTCCGCTTTTGTAACGTCACTTTAACATGCTTGCCGACGAGACTAGCGCTAAGTTAAAAAAACAAAACCAAAAAGAAAAAAAAAACAGAGGAGCAAACAAATACATTCATGTGTGTTGATGAGTTAAATCTTTTACTTGTTTTTAAGTGGAAAGCAGACTAACGTGTACCAATCAATCGAGCGAAAGCCTTTGTAGGCGGTTAACTATCTTGATTGCAGGCGTTATGGTACTTTAAGCAGGAACCCCTTTCTGATTGGCTAGCAGGACTACGACACCGATTCTTTTATTACCAGCCGTCTACATTTGAGAAAACAATAATCTTAGCATATTTTGTCTTTTTTGTCAACGAACCTCCCACTTATTCCATGAATACTTGAATAAAAAAAAATAAAAATAGAATTTGGGTGTACAGACGGACTGTTAAATCTATTTTAGCTAATTCTATCAATAGCAAACTCTGACATTAACTGCTTCATGATCAGTGAAATAAGGGAATCACACAGGAAATAAAACTTAAGAAAGATGGACATTATTGCAAACTTAGAATAAAAGTAACAGGCCTGATTAACTTTTTTTATGTTTTACTGCTGCTTTCCTTCCATAAGTGTCATTATTTTAAATATTTCAACTTTCTAATATGTTTTGTATCCATAGGCCTTTAGCTTTCTATAGTTGAAGTATATGTGCTGCAAACATCCTAATTTTATTTTTGATGCATACATTATTTTACTTTGCACACAGAAACAAAGTTATGTCACTACAAAAAAAAAAAAAAAAAAAAAAAAAAAAAAACCTACCAGGGCCAAACTTAATACCCCCCCTCTGGAACTGACCTTTTTTGAGCCATAGCAGAAACCATAGTTGTGCAATGATGTGCTTTAACTTTGTAATGCTAAAAGCTCATAAAATCAAGTTAAAATTGAGTGTTATCTTCCAATCTACATGCAGTATAAAAACTTAAGGGGTTAAACTGTCATTGAGAAAGCATCATGGCAACAACAAAAGAAAAGTTTAGACTTCAAAAAAAAAAAAAAAAAAAGAAATGTTGATGCTCACAAAGGAGGAGAGTGATGTACAAAGTTATCACAGAGTTTCCAGGTGTCAAGAACTGGAATGAGAAGTGTAATCAAGAAATACAAAGAGACCCACACAGTACAGAGCAAGCCTGGCAGAGAGGAAGAGAAAGATTTCAAAGACCCTGGAAAGAAAACTAGTGAGAGATGTGTCCAAAGACCCCAGAACAACTACCAAGACACTAGTGAATGATTCAGCCTAGTCAGGAATTGAAGTCTCAAAGACTGTCACTAGAGCCCTGCTCATACTAGACTGAGGTAGCAGACCAAGAAAAACTCTACTTCTGAAGGAGAAACATCTTTACACCAGACTGAAGTATGCTAAGGACAACCTAGGGAAAGATTCTGCATACTGGAAGTATTTTCTTTGGTCAGATGAAACCAAACTAGAGCTAGAACTAGAGATGTTGCTTATGTTTGGAGAAAGAAGGGATAGTGTTTAACTCAAAGAACACCATCACCACAGTGAAATACAGCAGTGGGAGTATGATGCTGTGGGTATGCTTCGGTGCGTTTGGAAGTGGGAATCTTGTAAAGGTGGAAGGGATCATGAAGAACGAAGGATATGTGAAGATTTTGAAAGAAAACCTCAAGCACTGGATCTGGGTCGTCATTTTGTCTTCCAATACAACAACCCAAAACATATGTGGCTCCTGGTTAAGAACTACCTCCAGAAGACCAAAGTGAGCATTACTGACTGGCATACACAAAGCCCTGACTTGAATCCCATTAGAAATCTGTGTGGTGAACTGAAGACCAAGGTCCATGCCAGAAGACCATCAACTCTGGAGGAGCTTGAGAGATTCGCCAAAGGAGGATGGGCTGGGACTCAGAAGGCGTGCCTTAGACTTGTTGAAAACTGCAACAAATGACTGCAGGCTGTTATCCAACATAAAGGAGACACAACTGGCTATTAGCATTAAAGGGGGTAATAATTTTGATCCTGTTAAGTTTTTTGTTTTTGAAAATAATTTTGTTTCTGTTTCCAAAGTAAAATAATGCAAGCATCAAAAATAAACCTAGGATGTTTGGAAAGGCTGTACTAAAATTACTCTCTGTGTAACAACCTTGAGGAAACACTTAGAAATATGACATTTTCATAGGGGGCCAATAATTTCATACTCATCTGTAAATTGTCTATCTTGTCCTTGTTCTGTCTATGCAAAGCCATAGTTAAATTCCTCGTGTACCCTCATATTTGGCTGATAAAATTGACTGTGATCATAATTATGTTATTGAGGTAGTTAAAAAGGCGGTTAGTAAATGAGTACAATCAACAATGGATGCAAACAAAACATCATTTTAACTAAAGCAACTAGTAGAGGCCATGGATGAGGAGCAGAAGGATAAAGGTTGGATGTCTCTTAAATGAGTGTAGTTCTTCAGGACTTTGGTGTCACTAGTCTCGCAGTCTGCACTAATGGTTAAACCATGGTCTGTTGTTCCTGACACCCTTGGGTGGGCATAATTCAAAGCAGACACCAGTGAATGTGTTATCTGATGCAGTCTCTGGTGCCAAGAATGTGAGATAATGAAAATATTTGTCAGATGAAAACCACTCTAGAGAAACTCTCAGCTGGATGGCAGAAAAATGCTGAGGAATCCTTTCCATGACCGCAGATCATGGCTGTGTAAAAATGGGGGGGGCAGGAGATCTGCATATAAAAAGGCTTTTATAGGAGTCAAGACACCATTTAGCAGCAGGCTTCAGGGCTATACACTGACTTTACAATCCTCATACAGCTGCAGTTAATAATGAACATGGGAAGTATGTAGTAAATAGCACTGTAAAATCATGGATCAACATATCTTTAGATTCCCATAATTGACATGTACAAGGTACTTAGAATATTTCTTTTTTTCCATCTATAGGTCTCTAAAACATATAGGAAGGAATAAAACCAGATGATTATCATTAGCATTAACATAATTTTATATGATAAATAAAAATAACACTTAACAAACATACATAACTTAAAGTGCAAAATAATATAAATAAAATGAAAGATGTCATCAAATTACTTTTGGAATGAAAATCATGAGTGCAAAAAAATAAAAAATAAAAGATTGAAAACAAAAACACTTGGTATCAAAGAAAAGATCAGTAAGTATTATAAAGTAATTATGTAAACATATAGGCCACTGTTCAACATGTTCATTCATTATCGGCTCTACAAAGGCAGCAGGCTACTTCACAATATGTTTGAACCTGGAACAGGTTAAACTTGAACAAAAGAGTGAGCTGATTGTCAATGATTTACTCCAGTCACTCCATTTTCTCCATTGCAGGAAAACAGCGGTTCACTCTTCATAAGTGTAAGAGCACTTGTTTCAGACATGAGTCCATTTATTTTTCATGGATGAGAAATTCCTCTCAACATGGCCAGCGGAGGGCAGGATGTTTGAACTATAAAAAACTAAAGATACTGATTTTCAAATAGATCAGAAATAAAGAATCAAAGATGTTCCTTATATATTCAGTAAGGGACATGCACTTTACCTTCCAAATAAGGAATGATTCCTTATTTTAAGAAATGGTTGGCAACCCTAACCTCAACTTAAAGAAATGTTGCTGACATTTCTGTACAATTTAGACTGTACATGAGTTTGACTGAAACGTTTAATAAACAAAAGCCTAATACATATATTAAAGACATTAAAGGAAATATTTAAATAGTAGCAATTCTTTATAAACTCACTTATATTAAATTAGAAGGCTTTGTATTTAATCTGTTAGTCACTAATTTTCCCTTATATATCTTATTGTGTGGAATTGTGGGATCCACATTTAAAACAACCATAAATTCAATAAAAACTGCAGAAACAAGCCATAAAAATCATCAGTAAAGTGGAGTATCACGTTCTTACAGATCCACTTTTTCCAAATTCCCATGTCATGAATTTTTAAGACTTATTACTACAAAATAATAATGTTCAGAGCAAAATCAAAGTACAAAAGTTATTTTCAATTCAAGAGTCCATATAATTTGAGTTTACTGTGCAGAAAGCTAGCTAAAGTGTGAAAAGGAGATGTGTTTCTGTTGTTGGAGTTAAACTCTACAGTGATGCCAATATAAATTTAAAAACATGCAATTAACTTTCAGTTTTCAAGAAAACGGTTTGTAAAGGTATTTTTGAGGCTTAAAAGTGTGATTGATTTATCTGTTGTTGTTTCTTTGTATTTCTGGAAGTTGGTCGCATAAATTAATAAGAAAAGGAGATAGGCTTTAAAAAGCAGTTTGCTTCTGCCTTTGCCTCTACAGGTAACACCTATTGATTTTGTTTAAAATATCTATACTGTGTAACATGTTTGGAGTTTGTGTTATGACTTAAAACTTGTACTACCACTAATATCGGTAGTCTAGGACTTATTTTGTTGCCATAGGATCAAAAAAATATTCAATATTGTTTGATTTTGTAGTCAATGTTCACATGTCTGGATTTTGGACAAGAAAAATAGCATGTATTTCCATTCAGCTAGAAATATTCAGTATTATTTATGGTCAGTATTTCCCAGCCCTAGCATTAGAGTGTGGGCTCCTAAGGAAAGTCATTCATGTTAAGTAGCTCTGTTTTTCCATGCATGCTTTTTTGTCAATCTTGATAGTTTCTATGTCGTTTTTGGGAAAAGCATGTGCATAAAGTGGATCGATAGTTTTTTTTTTTTTTTTTTTTTAACTAACAGGATGCAGAAAAGTCCTCATAATGCCTGAGTGACAGGGGCAGTGTAGTTTAGGGATATTTGAGTGATTTTTTAGAGAGAAATGGTGGGCTGCTGTGCTGGAGAAAAGGCCCTCACAGGAGCCAGGCCTGTCTGCCAGACTGAAAGCTCTTTTCTCCTTCTCTGGACCCATGCTGCTCTCTCTTTATTTCTGCTTTTTTAAATGAGTTTATCACGCTATGAGGCTCTGCGCTGCCAAAATGTAACGTTTTGCCCCCTTTGTGCGTGCCAAGAGCCTCAATTGAGTCTACATTTATTATTTTGACCTTTCGGTAGCCTCAAAGAGGAGCTTCTTTTCGCTCCCTCACTGCAGACTTTTGTGCTTCCCCGCCGAGAGAGGAGACGAGTTTTCTTCTCTCCTCCTTTTTAAAGTTTTGTTCGACGGGGCTGACAAGAAAGCTAGCTCCAGGGGGAATATTGAATGAAAATAAAAATCAATTAGGCCATGGCCTTGTGGAGATACGGGGCGCCGCCGTGTGAAGATCAGAGAGAGAAAAGGTGCCTCGCGATGATTGGAGCGGCACAAGAAAGAGCACGCTAACCAAATTTGTTCTGGTGTTTTCTTTGAAGTCAAAATTATGGTTTTCATCCAATATGAGCGACATTTTACAAAGACTTAAGACAACCAAGCCCATTTCACATTATCTATTACTCATATTACACCTACATAGCAGCAAACTAATGCTAAGATTAGTACACTTCATATTAATATTTCTATGAAAACGCCGTTAGTTCAGGGTCAAATGTAACAGAGGTTAGAGGTTCGTGAAGATGACTTAGCATATTACAATAAAACAACCTGGTTATTTATTTTTGTAGGCTACAAAATTCTGTTTCATAGTTGTATTTGTTTGACAAATAGACACAAGCACGTACATTTTTCTGTTTGCTTGGCTGCCATTTAACTGTATATTTGAACTCTCCCCATCTGGATAAAAGCCGGTGCATGTCTAAGCCAAAAACTCCTTTAATTTATGGGCTACTGGAGAAGTGAGTGCACGTCTGTTTGTGAAACAGCACAATGGCGCCATCTAGTGGATGGTGGATTGAAGTTTTTATTGTTATGTTACATCCTGATGCTAAAGTTGAAAAAAAAAAAATCAGTTATTCTTTACACCCCATCATGGCAATGTGAAAACAGAATTTAAGAACTTTTTTGCAAATTAATAATAAAAAAGGACCGAAATACCACACTGGCATACTGTAAGTATTGAGACCTTCTGCAAAAACTTGTAATTTAGCTCAGGTCCCCCCATTTCTCTTGATCTTTGCTGAGATGTTTCTACATCTTAATTGTAGTCAACCTGTGGTAAATTAAACTCACTGGGCTCGATTTGGAAAGGCAGACACCCTTTAGGGGGCCTCACAGCTGACAGTGCATAAGCAAAAACCAAGCCATGAGGTCAAAGGAACTGCCTGCAGAGCTCAGAGACAGGATTGTTGCAAGGCACAGATCTGAGAAAGGCTACAAAAAAGGTTCTGCTGCACCGGAGGTTACCGAGAGCACGGTGGTCTCCGTAATTCTCAAATGGAAGATGTTTGGCACAACCAGGACTCTTCAAGAGCTGGTTGCCCAACCAAACTGAGCAACTGAGGGAGAAGGGCCTCAGAGAGATTACCAAAAACCTGATAGTCACTCTGACTGAGCTCCAGAGAGCCTGTGTAGAGATGGACAAAGCTCCAGAAAAACAACAATCACTGCAGCCCTCCACCAATCTGAGCTTATGGCAGAGTGGTAGGATGGTTAATCAATTCATGGCTCTTACAGTCTGATATTTAAGTTTTTATTTTTAATACATGTATACATTTTTTCAACTGAAGCATCAGGCTGAAACATAAAATTTTTTAAAAGTGCAGGGGGCTGAATACTTTCTGAACGCTCTGTATTTTCATACTTCTTAATGACTTTGGTTTGCTTTTTATCAGTGTCTATCTTCTGCAGTCACTACTTCTATTTCTGTCCTTCGTTATTCTACAGTCTTGGCCAGCACAGTCATGGCAGAAGACGGCACTTCAGTTCTGCAGATTGTTTCTGCCTGTTTGAAGGGTTTCTTGTTTCTAATGTTGTTATTGTTTGCTTATGGTTGACTGATATGAATAATATCACAAAATGCACGGTCTGGCCCTGCTCCTTTGTGTCCTAATATATAATATGTTTGTATAGATTCTGTTCATGGCTCTTCATTTGAAATGACCACATAAAATTAACAATGAATGTGAAAAAAGAGTAGGGGGTGGCATGCACCTGATAACATCAGGATGAGGAGCTGAACCTGTTAGTAGTGGGATGATGTCTGTAGCCAGCATCCAAATAAACTGACACTCTGTCATGAGATAACCTTTGTATGGAGAGCTACAGGTAGGGATGGATATCTAATGTTTTTTTTCTGATACCAGTGCTAAATCAATACTTTTTATACGGTGCCAGTGCCTTAACGGTGCCTGAATTGATACTTTTAAGAGGAAAAATGTGTGTTAAAAGTCAGTAGGAGACTAAAAGCTGATTGGGTATCAAAAATGATTCACAGAAATATCTTCCATATTCTTGATTAATTACACATAAAGTGAAATATTGCAAGAATTTTTAAACTCTTATTTACATCCTAGAGCTTGTGAAAATCAATTATCCCGTTCCTCAAAATATCTGAGTATTAGGGTACAGACGACAAATCAAAAGCGATTCATAATACAAAGTATAAACCCTCTGAAAATTGTGTTCATCATGTGCTCATAAATGGGCGGGGCTTGTCAATCAAACTACTGCATCAATGCAGCATGGCATGGAGGCAATCAGTCTATGGTACTGCTCAGTTGTTATGAATCAAGATTACTTTGATTTCGTCTAAGCTGTAATGTTGGCTCTGGTGTTGCTCATCTTCCATATTTTAATTGTTTGAGATGCACCTGTATGTAAATTAAACAGATTAATTTCGCATATCTTAAAAACAGCAGACAAGTCGTTTCATGTTTGTTCATGTTTCATTCATAGAACTAAAAACCACTCTTGATATTTATTTGTAAAATGTACACAGAGACAACCAGTCTGCATAAGTGCAGACACACGTTAGAAAGTGAAAATGAAAAGGCAAATTTCATATGAGTCATTACTGATTCCTCTGATTTTACAGTTTTTCACAAAGGTTTTCACAAACAAACCCCTCAACTCTGACACCTACACTGCATGTCATTTCTATACAGAGTCTCTGCAGGCTGGGCTTCACTGTGATAAGACACTCTTGTGCACTCACTCAATGCCAAATCCTAATTCAAACAGCTTAATGTTCAACTACAATCAGGATTTTTGCATCATTCGACTTATTGCAGATAAGGAAATAACCCTCTGATATCGGCATTGTTTTGTCCTTGTAGAGCTCTTGATCAGCTCTTTTTTTACTTGTCCTGGAAACTGGCTTTTCTCTTCTCCACAAATGCTGTCATGCCTTCTTTACGATCATCCTGCAGAGAAAAAAAGACATTATGTCAAGAATCTGAATCAAACTATCTTACCCCTACCTTACTATCTAATACTCACTGTAGCGAAGGTGGCGTGGAACAAACGCTTTTCCAGACGGTTACCCTCAGCCAAAGTCAGCTCAAAGGCTGCAATCATACAAATGAGCATGTCAGAAACAACTGGAATCTGATTTATTTGGCAGATTTTAAAACACTAGACATTGAATGTTTAGTTTATGTACCTGCGTTCACAGCCTCTTTAGCCATAGCAGAGACCAGTTTAGAGTTTGCAGCAATTTTCTCTCCACATTTCACAGCTTCAGATACCAACTGGTCCACAGGATAAATTTTACTCACCAAACCTGAGACACAAACACAAAAATCCAATAAAATTTCAAGAAAAGGAATTTAGTATTCATAAATCCCACCATTAGTTCCATGTCTATGCTGTGAAAATTTAGCATCCCTGATATCTGAGGGTGGATGAATCATTCAGATTAATTATTTAAACCAGTAATTCTCAGCTTATCTAACCTCAGGACCCACCACCACCAACACTAGAATGAGCAATCCTGCCTCAAATTCTGAAAATTTGCAACAACTTAAATTTATTTAGCAAACAATATTGAAGGATGTACCATATCTTTTTTTCCAAAATATTAGCAGCATGGGTCCTCATTTCTAGGAAAAAGACCCTCTGTGATGACAGCATATTCATATCAAACGCATCTATAGATTTTCATCAGTATTTCAGTTTTAAAGGATTAGAAGAAGTGGTACAAATTTAATAAGTCTGTTTAAAATGAGTTAATCTGATTCAAGCATACAGGTCCATAGCCTACCAGTGAGTTACCAGAACAATCTGACAGTTCACAAGCTGACAAACAGAATGAAATAAGCTACCTACAGGGCTGTTAATTATTTTCTATTAATCGTGATTATTTGCTGGATTTTGACAGTTATGCGGTTTAGCTGATTCAATGAAACGCAAACTTTAACACTCCTTATACATTAAGAAATACGCAGGAGGGCATGTACAAAATGACTCATTAAATTTCAGTGTCCCCCAGTTGATACAACATTTGCTTTTTGGGGGGTTTCAGCTTAGTTGCTTTCTCTTTGTAAGTAACCCAGTGAACACGTCATTTTCAGAGATTTTTGAGAAACGATTTTGCAGGGGTTTCTAACTGTGTAATTTGCAGTTTCAAGTTAACAATACTTCCTGTTTGAATAAAACACTTTTTAAAAAAAATAAGGAACTTCTGGTAAGTTATGACAGTGAACTAAGTATGTGCTACAGATTAAGGGAACGAAAATTGCTAAAGTGAACGTTAAAAAGGTGAAATATTTGATACTACAAAGTGCAGATTACTTCTGACTTAACCACTCAGCTGTCTGGAAATTTTAAAGTGAAACGAGACATTGAGAGGAGCAGCGGTGGTCCTTATTTCCCATAAATGTGAGAGCATGTGATTTAGTCTAACCAACTAATATACTAACTAACACATATACGCTCACACAAGTAACAGCTAATTACTCGCATTCTACTTCAAATATGTTTTTTTAATTCCCCTGGAATATTTTTTTTTTCAGCAATGAAAATGTCTACCTCTTACAACATGAACTGCTTGTTGTCACAGCTGTATGACAACCTGAGGGAATTTTAAAGGGACAGTCCCTTTTGTAAATCTGCTTTATCACCAGTCACTAAATAACTAATCTTTTACACTGTTGTATACTTAAAAAAAATCAAGTAAGCAAAATTAATACACATAATAATGATGCAGTGAAGTTAAAGTGTAAAGCAGAAAAGTTCAAGATAAGTACAAATCCCTATAAATAGTACTTTAGTACCAAATGTTCCCTTGCTCTTGTTACCTGACTGTTTGGCGTCTTGTGCAGTGATTCTGTCTCCTGTAAGAACCATCTCCATAGCCAGAGACTTTCCCACAGCACGAGTCAGCCTCTGGGTGCCTCCAGCCCCTACATAAAGACAGACATCATCAACAACTGCAACACCCTGAAAATATTCAGATAGATAAGTTTGAATTGAACAGAAAGAAGGAACAACTGTTTACCAGGAATGGTCCCCAGCAGGATCTCTGGTTGTCCGAACTGCGCCTTTTCTCCAGCGTAGATGATGTCACACATCATCGCCAGCTCACAGCCTCCACCCAGCTATACGGCAGAAAACACAGAACCGAGTCTTTGATTTAATGCAATAATCTAAACCTACTAAACCATTGTCTTATGCTGCATATAACTGGTGCACATGGTTTCACATACACATTTAAAGCTATAAAATATGGCTCAAGGTGTGTGTGGACATCCCTGTATTTTTGCTCTGGGGCTTTTTTTCCTGGCCTCTTAGTTACCATTTGGTTAATAAATCCCAAGGTTTTGGCATATTTCTTTAACCATCATTCATGTTGCACTCTCCAGTTTAAACATGAGAGTCCCTCTGTGCTAAGAAAGTGTTGTTTCTTAAGAAATCCTTCCCTTGGTCTGACGTGGAATAGCTCAGTTGCTTCACTGATCTTATACCTGTCCAACATCTTTGATGGTTTTGATCTCTGGCTGTTAATTCCTTATTCCTGGACATCACTGATGTTGTTACAGATGACTGTTAAGAAGCAATGAGGATTTGATCATCCAAAAAAACTCTGGGGACAAAGTTTTATTTTACTTTTTTGTGAATATAGGATTGTAAAAGTGTAACCAAGATGAAATACACAACTAATTATATATAAAACAAAAACCTGGTTTTAAAAAGGGAAGCTGTTTAAATCTTTTCTGGAATTTATGAAGAAAAATAAACTTAAAATGGCAAGACCAACCGTAACGTACAAACTTGAAGAAAGACAATCAGCAGACTTGGTTTAACTAAGCTCAACCCTGAGGAGAGGAAGTTAATCTTCTTTGTTTTCTGCAAATTTACTGATGAAATTTCACTGCTGAGATTTTTGTGCTAGTTTTGTGTGTTTTCTTGCTCTAAAGAGCTTTCCAAGTCATTTTAAAGTACATGATTTTTTATTTTATTTTGTAAGTATTCAACAACTTATGACTCTTTAATTATAAAATAAGTGCTATAAAAACACAAAAATGACACTCACAGCAAATCCATTAACAGCTGCAATCACAGGCTTCCTCACTGTGGACACTCTGTTCCAGTGAGCCAGGAAGTTTCCACCATAACACTCCTGGAAGGTTCGGTTCTGCATCTCTTTGATGTCCGCACCAGCTAGAAAACACAAAACCATTATAAAAATATCACTGTCTACCTTTTGCTCCTCACAGAGCAGACAACACTCAGTTCCCTCACCTGCAAATGCTCTCTCACTGCCGGTGATGACGATGGCCCCGACGTCCCCATCATCCTCAAAGGCATCCAGAGCCCGACCCACCTCCCTCATCAGACCATCACAGAGGGCGTTGAGAGCCTTTGGCCGGTTCAGCTGGATGAAACCGACGTTGCTCTTCTCACCACGCTTTTCCACCAAAATGTACTCATACTGACCTCCTGTATGAGAGAAAATCAACAAGATGGCACTTTGTGTTCAGAGTTCCTGCTGAGTTTACTGAGGTTGATTTTAAACTACAGCTGCAGCACTTTTTTAGCTGGTCTACTAAGCAACTTTTTCAACTAATGTCAAGATATTTTCTGTGTCACTTATGAGTCAATTAAAAACTAAACATCCCATCTTGTGGGGATAAAAGTATTCTGTAAGTGATTCTAGCTTTAAATCTTTTTACCGTAATTAATGATTTCCCAAGCTGTATTCTCTTCTCTTTGTTTATGTCCCAGTGCAAGGTTAGATTGCTTGGTTTTGTTGTTTGGGCTGTAGTTCACAGGTAGTCCTATTTTCTCATAATTTCTTTTCGATCTGAAGTAGGTAGTTTATTTTGGGTTTCAGTTGCCTTGTATGGTAGTGGCTGGTCCAATGGCCCATCGCTGGTCATCCATGCCCACTGCCCTTCATATGTTTGTTTTTTGGCCGGGACCTACAGTCCCTTTAGTTTTATTGATCTGATTTAATAACTGATTGCATTATCTTGGACTGTTTTTTTTTAAAAATTTATATTTGTTGTTTGCATCTTTTCTTCATGTTTGTGTACAAGCCTTAGTTTATTTAAGAGGCTGTAACGGTATCAATATAGAATAATATTATATAGCCCAGCCCTACTCCTTAAACTTTAGTGTTCACTCTACTTATTAACTAGCAGTAAACTGAGTCTGAAAAACCAGGTGATAGGTCAACAAAGTGTTCTGGGTTGACAAGTCTTATTCTCATGTTATCACAATGCAAGGCGAAGTCAGAGATAATCATTCAAGCAAAGATGTAAGAGCAACTTTAACAGCCCTGTGTCAAGGCTGTACAGTGAGATTTGAGCCCCCTGGTGCATTTTATGGGGTAAAAATACACATCCAAGACTCTGGATGACCCCCACTCAGGATTCAAATGAAATATTTAACAGTAGAACCACTAACATCATCATCCAGACAACTGTAAATCAGAGCCTTGAGATGATTTTACAATGAGCTTTATCCTATAAATGATGATATTACATATTTAGTATGATTCTGACTTAAGTAAACGGATAAAGAATGATATGAAAATACAGCTAATCTTTCACATTTTCTCCATATTTTCCGTTAAACTTAAGCTAACATTAACCCACCCAAATAAAAATTTTATAATAACACGCTGGAGGAACAAAGGAAGATTTTTTTGCCTGTAAACCATTTTACAACAGCACACATACAAATAATGCAGGATTCAATTGTTCAAGTTTAATGTTTTACATCTATTTTATAACTTGGGGCCGTGATGTAATGCTATTTCTCATTAGGTATTCTGTTGCCATTATTATTTTTCCAAACCGGACACCTGAGCTGTAGTCTTCAAGAAGTAGCACCTGTGAAACCCATTTTGTGTTTTTTCCCTCTTACACAGTGGTGCACGTCATGCCAACGTCATTTTTTTTTAACAAAATACCAACATTAAAATCTACTGCGGTGGAAAAGGGCACTACAACTGCACTGCTACAAACGACTTAACGAGTTGCCTGTCTACCTGGTTCACGTGCGTCGCACATTTAATGACGCAGGATTCTGGACATTGTGGCAGGGCTGAGGCTCGTGCAGCCACTGCAAACGGACCGTGCAACATTTCTTTAAACTCACCTGAGCTGTAGAGGCGGGCGGCGGACAAGACGGCAGGTGCAGCTCTGGAGGGTTTCAGGAGTAAAGCAGCGTTTCTGCAGAGGAAAGCCATGTTGACAGCGACGACGGAAAACTGTCACCTGCACTGAACTTGCACCCAGATCGCTAAAAGCTCCTTCCTGTTGCGTCTTCTTCGATGGTGTTTTCGTGCAATGAATGTTTGAGAGACTCGCATTAGCTCCATCTGGTGTTTAAAAAGGGTGTTGACGTAAATAAAAGATTTAAATACATTTTTATTTTAACTCCACTGTCAGTCACTCAAGTTTTGCAATGAGTAATAATTTTCTTAAAATATATATTTTTTGTATCTAGGATTGTATGTCCAAACATATCAAAATTCGATGTTGAATGTTCTCTAGTTTTATTATTTTGTGTAACACACAATGCAAGATAATTAAGATAAAACTATATTTTATTTTTTCTTTTAAGTATGAACAAATGTACAGATTTGGTCTCGTGGGCCAGATCCCACCAGTGGGCCCCAGAGGTACTGTACGTGGGCTGTGAGAGGTCATTTGCGATCACAAAAAAAGACAGAAATATCAATAAGAATCACTTTTTAAATTATCATAAAACACTTGATAACATTTTATTATTGTAAAGTCTCAGGGGTAACAAAACACACCCAGGATTTTAACTAATGTCACCTTTTTATCAACTATTTGTCAGATGTATACACCGGTGTCACAGTTTAACTGGGAATGGATTAACTGATGACACACTTTTAAACCACAGTGCTCACTTCTCGATTTAAAGGCAACACTTTCTGAGTAATGTTAGTGTATCTGAAAGCAAAGCATTTACTTTGAAATTCTCTGTTAATAAAAGAAATGTGAGAAATCAAAGGTAAATATAGCCGCAGAACATTGAAGTTTGGGGAGAGTGGTATGTGACAAAAAATATAAACTACAATGTATAAACAGATAATTAGAAATTAACTATTTTTACCATTTCATGTAAAGCAGGTTTAAATATGGTCATATTAATAATAATAACATCAACATCATTATTATTATTATAGTACATTTTTATATTTCTTTCAACATAGAGAAGCCTCCCCCTTTTGTCTTTCCAAGTGAAAACAAACATAATAGCGTTGCCAATATTTTTCATTAGCCATCTGATCATAAAACACGTCAGAGATGTTCAAATTAATAAATGTCTGTCAGTATGTCTCAAATGATACAATTTGACGGTATCCAAAAATAGATTTTAATATCATTTTGACGGGGAGCAGCGTTGCTCTTATGTGGGCTTCCTGAGCGCGCTGCGCGTTCTCGCCGTCATCTCTGTGAACGAGCCTTCATCGCCCGTGATTCCCTTTTCATTTTTCATCCTCCAAAACATCAGCAAGGATAAACACACGGAAATAAGGTAAGCCCCAGCCAGCTGATATACTGATTAACACGACCGTGGGTGTGCATATGCATACACTACATTTATTTTAAACGGTGAAAAGGATCTCTCCAGGATTTATCACAGTAGCATACAAGCTAATTATAAAAATGCATTATACTTGATATAATATAGTCATGTATTTTCGTTGTACATGCATAAAAAAACAAACATTAATTTCATAGGTATAAATGTTAAAATATTTTGTGCATTCCTACTGAATGGCCGAGCTGCTTACTAGATATCAATGTTATACATTAAATGATGGCCTATCACAGCTGATAGAAATGACATATTTTGCCTTTTTCAGCATAATTATCCGTAGATAACTGTATTTCATAGATATAAAGGCTGAACAATGAGAGCAAATATTCTCTGAAGAGTGTATATATTTTTAAACTGACCTACTTTGAAGGAGAGCGACAATCTGCAAAACAGATGTGTCTGCATAAAGATATTTTCCAATAACAACACTGCACATCACGCAGACATCACACATATGTTGATCAGGAGAATAACCTGAATTCATCCATGCAGTGAGAGCATATTATGTCACAATGGCTTGAGGGGATTTGAACAGTATTGATCAGTGACAGTGAGCTCCTGTAGTTTGATTTTGGTTGGCTGAAAGACACTGCAAACAAACATTTTTGTTACATCAAGATGGAGAATGTCTCCATTTCACGCATTGGAGGCACACAATCCTGAACGTGATTCTCCTTTTATGTCCTTCCCGCACAGATGTCAGGAATAAACCAGTTTGTTGCAACCTGCTGGACTTGCCTTCTGCTCTCTGCTTTCCTGTGTGAGCCCGTGCTTTCCAAGGGCGGTCGTGGGGGCTCCCGGGGCTCCTCTCGGGGTTCCCCCTCCCGCAGCTCCACAGCAGGGACTTACAGGGGAGGGGGTGCTTACGGCGGGACCCGTTCCCGCTTTAGGGTGGCAGGGCGGTCATCCCCTGTGAGGGTGGCGAGTGCAGCAGCAGCAGGGGCAGCTGTGGCTTTAACAGCAGATAAATGGTACGCCTCCGCTTACCGTCGCAGCAACGCGGACAGCTCAGAGGAAGAGCTGGATTACTACAACAGGACCAATTACTTTGATGCACTGATGTCAGGCTCCACTCCTAGAGGATCTTCTTTCTCTCAACTGGTTTCTATTATTATTGCAACATTGTTCCCAAAATATGGACTCCTACTGGACAGTTTATTAGACTTTCAGGTTATTTTTTAGGATAAATCCCTGATTCAGTTTGAGATCTAACTATCTTTTATTTGACTGGCTGAAATCTGTTCTGAAAAGACCAGTTAGAGGTGCAACATGTTGTGTTAAGAGGAAACCACAACAAAAATCTTCACTGTACTGTATGTTTTTGCACATATCCATACCAACAGTCAAATGTACATTACCAGCACAGTATTCAGTGTGACATTTCTCCTCCCTTTGAATGCACCTTTGCCAAACCTATGTCTGTCCATGTGTTAGAAACTTGGGCTGAACTCAAGAGTTTCCTTCCTTAAGCTTTACTCTGTCTGACCAGAGAAACAAATAATTATCAGAGAACATTTAATTTATATCATTCACATAGCAGCCTTTTTCTCAAGGTTGGGAGCACAAATGCTGTGGACATTTTGAACTGCTGTATTCCAGGTTTACAATTTAACAAATGTAAAATATAACGCAAAGTTCTGACATTTGAGTGCTTTTAACTGAACAACAATTACAACAGGGAATAAAAATACAGGGTTACATTAGGCCAACGATGAACCATATATTGCACCAACAAGGACAGGCAAGTCACAGTAGCTACTGTTAGCATCTAACATATCCCAGCTACCTCATATTTAGCTAGTGAACTCTCCGGTTGGCTTAGAAAACACTTAGGATTTTTTTTTTTTTTTTTTTTAATTTTAATTTAAAAAGACATGAACAGTTAGAGTCAAATTTGGGGTATTCTTCAAAGTTACATTACATATTTTGTAACTACTGATTGCTAATGTTAGCATTTCACCATTTCAAAGTCTCAACCTACCTACTTCTTTTAGTGTACTGTAATATAGCACTTAATAATAGTTGGTTAGTTTTGTCTCAATTCACGCACTGCTGTTTTACACTGGCAGGAAGTGACAATGGTTTAACTGCCACTTTTTTCAACAGCAAGTTATAAGTAGACATGAGGTGACTAGAATTGAAATTTGATGGCTATTTTCACTTATTATTAGATTCATCTAACTTGTATTGTCTGTTAAGATTATTTCCATATAGAAAATGAACGCATTTTTTTCTTTTAAGCTCTTTTCTTGATGGGAAACTGCTGCCATTGCTAATAACACATTAGCTAGCTGGCGGATGCTAACGCTAGCATGCTGAAGGAAAACATGGGCTACGTTACCAAATATGGCATTCATCGTGAAGTGTCCATCGTTCCACACTCATTTCTCTGATGTTTTCAGAGAGGTCTGCCTGCAGACCGTTCAGCCACTCTCACAGACCGTTAATCTGAGATGCCATATACCCAGACAGGACGTGCCAAAATTTGCTGGTGCAGCGTATTTCCAATTTTTTACAATTTTTTTAACCCAACTTTAGTGATCAAAGTCTGGCAGTTACATTCATTAAATAACCACACTGCAAACATACACTGTGGACTAGGCAACATTTCATAAATAAAATAGAAAAAAGGTCAGAGGTCTAATCTAGGATTAAATTATGCAGGCCCATTTTAGAAATTACATCAACGGTGGCTTGCTTTAGCTTCATTAGCTTTAATTAAAATCTAACATAGGTATGTAGTAATGTGACTACATAAGACAATGTAGGTAAGTTAGCTATAGCAATGTGAGCCTTAGCAAATTTAGTTGAGGCTAATGTAGCTACATAGATAATGTATTTTTGTTGCTTGCACAGCTGCTTTATGAGGTTAGCTGTTGCTACATTAGCGATGTAGCTCTGTTATCTGCAATTTAGTTTAGCAATGTGAGCTTAAGCAAACATAGCTAAGCTAACTCAGCTATGTAGCTGACATAGGATAGCATAGCTTACATCGCTTCTTTGTGAGTGTAGTCGTAGCTCCGTTACCTTCATTGGTTCTGCAGCTAACTCAGCTACATAAGCTACACTTGCTGCATTAGAATATTTTCATGAAGATATTTTTTTTTTTTCCTGTAAGCAGACTGTTTACTCAGCTTTATTGAACACTATGTAGTTAGATTTTACAGGTCAGGTTTTTTCACTTTTGGTATCATAATGGTTACCTTAACTCTAACCCAAAGCAGAAGTTCAATCCGATGTTATTTTATGAGTTTTAGCGTGTAATTCTGTTCTGAAACATACACCTTCTCACATTAAAGGTCTGTGAGTCAGAGATGAGCATCTACAGCCAGACTATGTGGGATGTTTTTAAATGTGCCAGTAGTATTTAAGTATACTTAAATACTACTGGCACATTAAGTAGCATTTAAATACACTTCTTGGTGTGTGCGCACTTAGTGCACTAGAGCACTCAAAACTGTTAAGTGTTAAGTACAGAGGTATGCAATTTGGGACACTCTGATACTGTTAGCCAGGTAACACCGCAATTAGCAAGCCTTGCTGTTAGCTAACTGTTTGCCTTTTAACTCTCCCATTAACTTTGAACTTACATCAACACTGAGGAAGATATTAACTTAAGTAAGGAACTGGCAAGGAATACATGTTCATCCTTCAGTACTATGCCTCTAATACTATCAAGCTTTGGAAAAAGACAATGAATACATATTTCTGAGTGAAATCGAGCCCTGTTTTAAGGGGAAACCACATTTTACTTCAGTAATCAGTCAAGTAAGAACTGTTAATTTAGCACTCTACCAAATCCTAACTATACAGTTAGCTAGCCATCTCTACAGTTTTTTAATCTTTACATGATTCGTTTTATTATGTAGCCAGCACAATTAAATAATAATGCAAGCCACAAAGTTGTGGATTGCTATAGTATGCTGATGTAAGGTAGCTAACAAGTTAATGTTTTGACTTAAACTATAGCTGGTAGATGAAGTCTTAGTGACGTCGGACTAGAGCTGTCTTTTGAAGCAAATCCGCAGCAGTCATCACATGAAAAATGCTGCTTTAAACTTACTTTCTGTCAACCTAGATAAAAGACAGAAAGGTTGAGTCTGCTGACAGCTGTCATATCAAGCACTCCTCTTATAATGCATAACTTGTGTCCTTGATAGAACCAAAATGGAAAAATTAAAAACAAAATCTCAGTACGTTTGCCCATTAAAACATGAACTATTCTAATATTTTGTTTTTGTTTGACCTAGTCCGAAAACATGTTTATTTGTGCTGTAAAACTGACATTTAACATGGGCTATGCATGTGACTTCTAGTGCATCAGTAGCCAGCCTCAAGTGTTGACAAATTGCAATTTTTTTGGACTTCTGCATTGTATAGGTCGTTATCCCCACATACTTTAACTAGCCATTGTCTTTTCAGTCGTGATCAATTTAAATGAACTTACAAAGACTTGTAAGAATTCCTACTTTAGGGTTTTTCAAACCTGGAATACAGGAAGATGACATAACAGCATGCTTCCAACCCAGATCATGAGCTCAGAGGAAAATGGTTACTGTGATGATCTGAGGCATAGCCTTTTGAGTACAATCAAAATACTGGCTTTCAATTTAACTACTGTGCCAAATGTATCCCAAAAAAACTTTATTTTGATATGAAAATCTAAAGCAAATGATCAGTTTCACTACTAAGAACAGCCAAGATGAATTTTTGATATTTCTGGAGGTGATGTTGACCATTGAAATTTAAGTGACCAGGCATTCAAAGGTTTTCTCTGATTGGCAGGACAACAGCACCAGGTTGACACCAGCATCGCTCTGTGCCCTAGAATAAAACTGCCACACGAATTTTTAAAATTATTTAATTGGACTTGCATTTTTAGAAATGTCTGTTTTTTACTCCGTATTTTATGCAAAACTCTGCATGAAGAGTGGATTTGAAGATCTTTATTGGTGTGAGGAACAATTTATAATGGCCATCACTTGTGTTCTCATTAAAATTAATCTCCACAAGATTTTTACACCATTTTTCAAAATCATTTCAACTTACTCAACTCTTATAACACTTGAAATTTAACTTTCTTGTCTTCTCAGACCATTGTACAAAACCCTTCATATTGAGTAGGGCACTAGAAAGCAAACTGCTGCTCTCACTAAAACGTGTTTCTTTAGGTTTCCACAGTCTGTCCTTTTTGTCCCAGAGAAGATCTTTACCTGCAGCAGACACTCAGGAGCAACAGACTGTTCCACATCTACAAGTGCACTCTGTTATACTCTGAAACACCTATGTAAATAATATATTTAAAGAATTTGTTATCTCTGTCTTTATGCTAATAAATTTCCTGTTTACACCATGTCAGATGTTTGCCTCATGTATTTTGAAAGCTCAGAGAGAAAAAAAAAACTAAATCCACTTAAATTATTTTATTTACAAAGTTTACAGAGCTTTTGTGACATTTCCATTGATTTATTTAAAAAAAAACCTTTCCTGAAAATGTCACAAGGACAAAGAGGTTTAATCCCCTTGATGAACCTTTAGAGTGGAATTTAAGTTCTAGCAGTTGACAGAAACCCCAGAAACAGTCCAGCTATCATTGAGAAAAAATGCCTTCATCAGTCCAGCATGACTTTTCCCAGTTCTCCTTTCCTGAAGGCTCGTATAAAATCATAAGCAGCTGCTGTGTAGTTTGGCACAGTGACAGTAATGTTACCTGAGGGAGACAAGGAAAAAACTGTCAGATGTAAGTACCCTCGCACATTTGTTCAAAGTTTAACTTGTTATCCTATTATTACTTATAAGATTTATAAATAAGATACATAATAAGTTACGAAAGCCTAATAGAGCAGACTTTACCTGTTATACACAGTTGCAGTTAACATTATCTACTTCTTTATTTACATAATAAAAGTTTGTTTCTATTTTTATATGTATTGAAGAGGCAGCCAAATGTGAGCTAAGGCTATAGAGTTATGAAAAATGTCTCCAAGGGGACGATATAGTGTATCATATCATACTGCATCCTACTGTGCCATGTTATAACATGTAAGTCGTATGTTACAGTATTAAACTGCATTGCATCATATATGATTTTTTTTAGATTGCATTGTACTGAACTGCATCCTGTCATGTTGTGATGTGACGGATTGTGATGTGACATATATGTACTTTAATATGGAGTTGGTATCGACTGTCTTGCAATCTCTGTTCCAGTTCATCACAAAGGTGCTTCATGGGGTTGAGGTCAGGGCTCTGTGCAGGCTATTTAAGTTCTTCCACACTGAAATCATCAAACCATGTCTTTATAGTCTTTTCTTTGAGCACAGTCATGTTGGAAAGGGCCTTCTCCAAGCTGTTGCCACAAAGTTGGAAGCATAACATTGTCCAAAATCTCTTGGTATGCTGAAGCATTAAGATTGGCCTTCACTGGAGATAAGGGGCCCAGCCCAAACCCTGAAAAACAGCCCCATATCATTATCCCTCCTCCACCAAACTTCACAGTTGGCCCAATACAATCTGGCACGTTATGTTCAAACCCAGACTCATCCACCTGACTGCCAAACAGAGAGCTGTGACCAGTCACTCCACAGATAACGATTCGACTGCCCCACAGTCCAGTGCGTTTTACACCATTCCATATGAAACTTAGCATTGGACTTTGTGATGTGACATGGAAACCCTACTTGGGTTTCTTTTTTCAGACAGTTTATTGTAGGAGATGTTTTTACCTTGACATGTTTCGACTGTCATCTGCAGTCTTCCTCAGAAGCATCAGCTGACCGCTGTGATGTGTCCTTATACGTTGTTCGGTCAGCTGACGCTTCTGAGGAAGACTGCAGATGACAGTCGAAACATGTCAAGGTAAAAACATCCCCTACAATAAATTGTCTGAAAAAAGAAACCCAAGTAGATTATTCAGAATAAGAAGATATAATGAACTTGCTGGATTTACGACATGGAAACCCATTCCATGATGCGCCAACCATTTTTGTGCTTACATATACTAATGTCAGTGGAAGTTCAGAACTCTTCAGCAGAGCAATGGAGATTTTTACGCACCATGCACCTTTGCAGTTGTTGACCTGCTCTGTGATTTTATGTGGTCCTTCACTTCATGGCTGAGTTGCTGATGTTCCTAAACGCTTCCACTTTCTAACAATATTACACTTGAATGTAGAATTTCAGCAGCTTATCTGAACAGGAAAGTTAAAGTTCATTTCACTGACTATGATTAAGACATGGATTGAGAATTTGTAATTTGATTGTTTTGTTGGGCTTGGCTAAGCTACCAAGCCAATAAAGATCATCCAACTAGCTTAAGAAAGAAAATTAATGGATTTATTTCCTGAGTCAATAACTTTGAACATAGCTAAAGTATTTTTATGGTCAGCACTGTCTTACCCACTCCAGTGATGGCTTTGACCCGCTGTGTCTTTCCAAGTTTTACAGCGATGCGTTTCAGGACATGCTGAATGTCATCACTCGGCTCTTGAAGGTTGTATCTCTCTACATAACTGCACAAAAATCCATGAAACATGAGCAACTACAATAGGCAAGCAAAAGGGATAAAGTGCTCATTTTAAATTGTATTTATCATCATAATTTAGCAAAATCTCACACCTGAACTTCTCAAGTCTGTTTAGAGAAAAGAGTAAGTAGTCTGCGATAATGTCTTCACCCACTAAATGGTCCAGGATAGTTCCTGGAGAAGAAGAAGAAATGTCTGACATTGCTCTAACAGGAACTTTCAGAAAATTTACTGGAAAGAAAAACCTTTTAAAGTTTTCTCACCACATAAAGCCAGCTTCATGCCAGTTTCAACATTCTCAATCCTAGGAGGTAAGACTCCAGGTGTGTCCAACAGGTGCATTATGGGTCGCTCACACACCTGAGGACAAACAGAGCAGTATAAAATGTGCAGAAGTTCTCACACAATGAACAAGTTAATACAAATTCCCCTTAATGAGTAACTTAACCCCCAGACCACCTTTTTAAGTTGAAACCTATGTGTGTGGTTATAACGTGGTACTGCTGATCAATTCAAGTTCAGATCTATCTGGCTAAACATGCAATTTTTCACAGGGTCCTTGTGTCAGTGGCTATATGTGAGGCAAAGTAGACTGGGGCTAAAGTAAGCAGCTACCTCTGCCAGCCTTCATTAACATCATGCTTTTGGTTACTTGTCACTTTGTTTGAGTGGTTATAAGTGAGTAAAACCCTCAACAGCCTACATACAATTTTAGTTCCATTTTCAAGGTTAAAATACTGCCATACTGCACAGTTCCTGTGAAATTTTAAATGCTCAGCTTGTCATTATTACATCCAGCTGAGAGCCAGTGTAAAGCTCTGGCAGGAAGGCAGCAGCCTTTAACTGAAGCTACAGCAGCTACTAGTGGCAGGAAGTTTCATTACAGTTTTAGAAAGGGCATTTCAGGCCTGCATTTATGTTTAAAAAGTAAGATAATTAGTTTAGCCCCCCTTGTAAATCTTGTGCTGGCTATTTTGACATCTGTATTTAGCCATTAGCCAGCGTACCGCACATATCCCTAGGAGAAACCTCCCTTTTTTGTACAGAATGCTTTAATCCTGATTTTTTTCCTCACTCATTTATGCCGAGGCATTTTTTTAATCCCAGGGTAATTGCACTTCAGCCAAAAGTCCAAACTTTAGCCATCCCTTTGACAGAAACAACCATGTTCTCTAAACCTACCTGAATTTTAGTCAGAACTGCTTTAGTTATTCCTGGTTCCCCTCCTACTCGAGATGCACGCCCTGAGATGAGAGTGTAATAAAAATATTAATAACCATTTATTTTACTGAATCAACATCCAATAAAAGGTATATCACTTTATTAAACAAACCTTTTTTAAGGTTTGTTCTTCTTAGTGAGTTGATAAGAGACGACTTGCCCACATTAGGCACCCCAATCACCATAAGGCAATGATTTGCGTTCTGAAAATTAAAATGAGGACGAATGCATTAGAAATGCACAAAACTTGTCATTTACCAAAAACTTGTTCATAAAAAATAAAAAGGAAGAGTAGATGGAAGATTAAAATTTATTTGAATTTCAAAAAGAACAATAAATAAGATATAAATTAAGGATATAAATTATTTGATACGTATGGCTGTAACTCAGGGAGGACAAGACTTTTGTTTTTTTCTGGTAAAAAAAAATAAACCCTCTATGATTAATTCATATTATTACAGACAAATGGTAATGGTATTGGGCAAAATGTAACAAGAAAAAAAGTCTGAGGATATTCTGCTGTCAAAGACAACTGAACAACTAAACAAAATGTCTATTATGCTACAACTTGTAGTTGACTATTATCAAAGTTAAAACTCTTTATGCAATAAAATAAAAATGACACATTATCAAACTGATGGATGTAAGCATACCTCCTCTCTGTTGAATCGTGGGTTTCTCCCAATAATTTCCAAAACCTTTGGCATCAGCTTAAGAAACAGTAAACCGATTATTTGTAGATTCATACTCCCACTTTTTTTACATCATCAAGGCAAACTTCTGCAGACTCTCAGATTTTCCGTACTTTGTAAAGATGAGACATTTACCCTTTTAACGTTGTCATCTCTCTGTTTCAAACAGTCTGTGAAGAGAACATGCCTCACTCCAAGTTTTTCAAGGTTCCTCAGGATATCCTGAAAAAGTCATTGTTGAAATGTTTTTATTTTACTGATTTTAAAATTATGATGGGCAGCTCTTTTAAAATGGCAGCCAGACTTTATTACCTGCTTCTTGGAAAGATCAGCTAGGTCCATTTTGTTGAGCACAAGCAGATGTGGTTTGACTCCTAAACTGTCATGAAACTCAGGATTTCTTCCAGAGAGGGGGATGTGCTTCATGTTAAAGAAGAATAAACTGTTTTCTATTTATCTCTTCTTAAACATCACCATGGAGGCCCTCTTTTATCATTTCTAACCACAATAAACCTGACCACAGGTTTACAGGCATGTGAGGGAGCATATTCAGTGGCCAGATATAATATTTGGAGAAAGTTCAGGTAGAAATTTTTAACTAAATATTTTAGAACACCACAAATCAGTCAGGGGATGGACACACTTTTTTCCATGGCTCTGAACATCCACCAGAGTTCTGTTAAATCCATCATCAAGAAATGGAAGGGATATGACACATTTGTAAATCTGTCTACATCAGCCATCCTTACAAACTGAGTGACCGTGCAAGAATGAGACTGATAAGAGAGGCCAGCAAGAAACCTATGACTATTCTGAAGGAGTTACGGGCTGCAGCAGCTGAGATGGAAGAGACTCTGCATACAACTGTCAAAGCCTAGACCTCAATCCAATAGAGAATTTGTGGCTGACCATGAAAAAGGCTGTTCACACCTGATCTCTGTGCAGCCTGACAGAGCTTGAAGAGTTTTGCAAAGAAGAATGGAGTAAAATTGTAGTGTCCAGATGTGCAAGCCTGATTGAGACCTATCCACACAAACTCAGTGCTGTGATTGCAGCCAAAGGTTAATCTACTAAATACTGACTTGAAGGGGGTAAATATTTATGTCACTAATTTTATATTACATATTTTTATCATATCTGTTTTCACTTTGACATTAGTGAGTTTTTTTTGTTTGTTTTTTTTGTTAAAAAAAGACAAACTACATAGACTCTTATTGATTCATAAAATCAATGAAAGGGTAAAACATCCTAGGAGATGAAAATTTCATAAGCACTGTATCTGACACTCTCAAAGAAGTTTTTCATCATGAGATACCAAAGGACCCTACAGTAGTCCTCCTTGGTGTACTCCCAGAAAATGTTGTTAACAGAGAAAAAGCATATTAGCTTCAAATCTTATTCGTAGCAGCAATTAAGTGTATCACAGCTGGATAGTTAAAGCTGGTACCCCTCTCATATACTTTCTGGGTCCAGAAGGTATTGGAGATATATGAAAACGAAAAAATCCAACATACCTTACAGCTTCAGAAGACATAATTTGGCAGGCACCTTGATTATTATGTTTTGTTAGTCCTATTTTCCTCTTTATGTCCTGTTATTTTAATTGTCGCCATTGGTTTTGTGTGATAAACTGCATGTGTGAACTGGGCACACTAAAAGGAGTCATTAGTGCAGCTGGGATGTTAAAAATTAAAAATATGAACATGTCAAACGGATAGATTATTGAAAGGAAAAGCAAGTGCATACAGCACGTTTGTATTTTTTATGTTCAAATAAAAAGCAAGTCAGTAAAAAACAGAATAACTAAGATTTATCAAAATGTAATTGAATAAGGAATAGACTGTATTGTTTAAAATGTAAAAAAGGATATTCTGGCATCATGAACCTCCACAATACAGTCCACGTTCTTCAGGCTGGCTCTCATCTGCTTCAGTCCTTTAACAGTCACATGTCAACATGTTAACAATACGCGACAACTCAGGATTACAGGAGACCCGTATATCTGCTCATAATGTCAAAGATACAAACGTTAATCTCCAAAAAAAAAAACACTTTTGTATCACTTGAGTAAAGCTGTCACCTTTAGCCATGTGTCCGGGGAACCAGTGAGCCACATCCCGTCCGCCAAAGTCAAAAACGGTTCTGAACCTGGTCACATTTCTGAGAGCCTGGTACAGTTTCATCACTGCTGATACTGTAAGTATTTACATTAGATTTACTTGACTTTGTTATTCATTAGCAGAAGGCAACGAGCACGATTAGAACGACCAGCTAGTCGTCTTGCGGTTCTCTTAGTGCTTCGCTGTTTACATGCCGACTTCAAACGACAGTGCACGGTTTAAAAGGTTCCGCATAGAAATGTTTTCTTAAATAACCTGTTGTGTGAATGAATTATTTCAGGGTTAATTTAAGCAGTGCTGCACGAAAAGGAGTGATGTTTTACTGAATATCGTCACTGCTGTGATTCAGTCGTTGGTACATAAATCACCCCAGTGCTCACATCTCAGCCTCGAGTGTATTAATGCTGTCATGCAACAGGACGAAGAAAATAGTTGTAAAAAATCAACAAAATTTAATTTTTAACACAAACCATTCAACTATTTTTTTTCAGTTTAACCGAAACTGAAATTTTTCCGAGCAACCCAAACATGACACACTCAGTTACTCTGTTTGTATTAATTCTTACCAAAGAACAGTTAGTTTATAGTGAACATTTGCTTTTATGGTACATTAAATCAATTTTAAATGGAAAGCAGTGAAATTAGAGTCTGTTTTTGGGATATGATTATATATATATATATATATGATGTATTTTATTTTTACCTGAATAATAAAAATTCTTATCAAAGCAACAAACAGTAAATTTTATCTACTTCTTCTGTGGTACAATATAACCTTTTGAAAAATACAAAGCTCTTTTCTTACAACAGAATTAGCTTTTTGGCATAAAGCTTACAATATGGATGGGCCCAGCAAGCTAAACCACATAGAAAGTAATGTCAGACTGTGTCGGTAAGCCATTACGAAAAAAAAGCTTAAAGATAAATGTTAGTGGTGTTATGAAATATGTAATGTCAGTCTAATATTGGGGTTACTGCTTGTTTTAAAAGGCAGTTCACTCATGGGAGGGACCATTCTCTTTTAAAAATTAATACAAAAGGAGGCGGTGCTGTTGTAGTAAAAGACCTGATCAGAGGAAGTATGTCTCTGCAGAACTCCTCAGTAAACCTGATACAGATGTGTACAAAGGTGAAATCTGGTTGTATTATTAACCTTTCTAAGCATGCTGCAGTAAAGGTTGTAGGCTAAACAAGTAAATGTATGGAAATAAATGATGAAACTGCAGAGTAGTAACTACATTTTTCTATCAGTACCTAACAAATGTTAAAGTATGTTAATACATAAATGCAATTTTTTTCTGAAAAGTAGGTACATTATTCCAGCACATCAAGCCCAAGAGTGGTTGGAGTAACACAGCCAAACCACTAGAGCACAAGTTTACTCTAAAAGATTTTTATTTGTTACTGCATTCTTAACGAATAATCTTACTCTTTCTAAAACATAACATGACTGTAAGTCTTTTTCTTACACTGATGGCTCATTGGACTGCTGTGATTTACAATCTTAAAGCAATAACTTAATTGTGGTGTTATAAATACCAGACCACAGAGTAAAATACTTTGGACTGGTTGATTCCTTTGGTGTGTCTTGCAGAAAATTTTGGCATGCAATTACCTGTTCTATCTGACTCTTCCAGGATTACATAACTGATTGTTTATCTACTAGGGGGAAAAGAACATGCTATATAAGCCAATATCAGCTATATCCATTTCTTTAGAGAGCATTTGAGGCTAACTTAGACTTACAGTCATTTAAAACTATCAAGGCATGTCGTTAAATTCCTAAAATCCAATTTTACTATTTTCCTTTTATTTCTCAATGACGACAGTTATCCTGTAATATTACCTGCATATTAACCTTAAACAATAACCTTATTATGTTCCTCATTTGAACACATTCTATGGCGATATATGTTGTTTTGAAATATTCATCAGAGAAAAAAAACAACATACAAAAAGCACCATACTGTGAGTGGAAAACTTTAACTTTCGGTACTAAGTGAAATGGAACTTTCATATTTTCGGCACATTCTAAAAGACACAATTTACTCACTGACAACAAGAAAAAAATGTTTGAATATTCCATATATAAATGTATTTATTGATATTTGACAGTAATTACATCAGTGCATTAAAAATATACAATCAAAAAAAGAAAATTCTGGACGGTATGGAAATCAATCTGGTGAATAAAAAGAATAGTGTCACATAACTCTGCTTATCCTTGCATTGTTAAACTGATTTAGAAAATATGTTTAATTTTATGTATCATTTCTCTATTTCCCTTATATAAACTACACATGGCATCCTTACACTATGTCAATGTCACACATTATTGGCTTGAGAATCTCAGCTGCCTTCCAGATATCCTTACATAAACCCTGAGTCACAGTTCAAAGATCTGTCAGATTTTATTCACATATCTGATACAGTGACATGGTTGAAATTTAAAACCATTAAGTTTGAACCCTTCTTAGACTCAAAAAGCATTTCTCTGAGCTAATCCTGGGGAAGGGATAAAAGCAAACAATAAAATTACAGGATAACTCCAAGGCACTCCCTTTTGGATAGTAAGAATGTCTAAACACAGACCTTAAAACAAACTCAGACTTTTTTCTGGTTTTACGTGTCCTCAGTTTCGACTTCCTGAAGAGGACTTTGAATCATAAAGGCTGTGATACAAGGTTGTGACAAAAAAGCATCTTAACCACTTAAAAAGGAGAGTGCTTTGTGATTCGAATGCCAAATTTTACTTTTAAAGGTTTGACTTGGGAATAGATGGACTAGATGAGGAGTAGTGAGAGATTAGCCGATCAGCTTCTCTCCATCCGGTGAGAACAGCTCCATGGACGGTGGAGTAGAAGCATGGATGAGTCGCTTCTCCAGCAAACAACACCTGCAAAGGCTGAACACACTGAGAGAAATGAGTCTTACATTTAAGTTACAAGGGAGTCATGTGTGAGTAGGCTTTGCTGTGTTTGATAAAGAACATGCATACCTGGGCCTGTGATCCTTTTGAAGGTAAGGGCTCCATCATGTTCTCCAGGTCCTGTGCTGAACACAGTCTTCCAGGAAATGAGTACGAACCACATGTCCAGGGGTCATGAAACCATTGGGAGCGCAGGATCCTCCTTGGGGTGAGGGTAGGATTCCCTGAACAAACGCGGTGCCAAAAAAGGTCTTTACAATGGGGGAATGGATGTAAATGGATCAGAGTGACCTGCATTGTAAAAGTGCTTAGAGTGGTTTAATTAACACTATACGAGCACAAGCCCATTTCTTACTATTTACAACATAATTTAAGCTCTATGGCTTTGATTTTCAGAAATCCTAAATGAACGGTCTTCCCATGATAATGCAAGATAAAGCTTAGTCATTGTTTATGTTTCTTAATAAATTATTGCCACATTCATAACTCATCTATCATGCTTAATGAGCCATATGATTTAACTGACATATCAGATTTCTAGGGCAGACACCAGGTCAATTGGCCAGTCACCAGGGGTGGAAAGCAACTAATTACATTTATGCAATTTCTTTAATTGTGAATTTTTTTGGTGGGTTACTTGTACTTTTTAAAGTACACTTTGAAATCAGTACTTTTACTTCTACTTAGGTACATTTTAACCAGAGATCGTCTCTGAGTCAGCTGTTATTTCAGTACAACATAATGAGGATAAAAATGATGAAAAGGCTTCAAAAAGCCTACTATGTTAATTTTCTGAGTTCATCTAGACAACTACAAGAGTGTAATGGGGAACCTGTTACTGATCAAGTTGATTTTGAGATAATGTGCAGGTTTTATAAATATTGCATTTTTTTTAATCCAAAGACCAATGGATTAGTTGGTGTGTGGGTGTAATTTCACTGTTTTTTGGTTAAACACAGGCCTACAGATCTTTCATCCCATTCTATAGTTGCCTGACATATTTTAAGCTGACTACATTCATAGTGTTTTGATTTTATCAACATCACTCCAACAGATTGAGTTTTCAGGCAAGTGATGAGCCAAAGTCGGCCTCGATTGACCATTAGAAAAGTACTGATCACCTTCCCTCTTTTTTAAACAGTTCTTTATCATGGGAACGGGTGAGGATTGTGCACTTATTAGATAAATACTTGTGCAGTAGAAGAGCATTAAGGGTCTAGAGTTAGGAATGTTTTCCAGTAAAAAAAAAACTCTTTCCTTCTCAATATGCTCGTTTTTCAACATTATGGATCTAATCAAATGTGTTTAAATTTTGAAAGAGTAGTGTATACCCCATTTTGGGGGGGGGGGGGGGTTAAATTTTTCAAAGTATAGAGCTGAAACTGTATTTTTAAACTGTATCTTTATTCAGAGTTATAATTGAATTTAATCACAGGGTCTAATTTCTTAGAAAGAAAACATTTAAACAATGGTAATTTTGCAGCCTGTTTGTCAGAGCTTTCATGTTTCTCTCCCCTGCAATATTCTATGGATAATGATGCCTATTCAATGACAAAAGAGTAGAGTTAATTTTTGTAGCTACTTTAGATCAATCTAGTCTTAGATTTAGTCCAGCTTAAGGCAGAAAGTCCTTCCATTTTCAATCAATCAGTCAATCACTCTTTATGTGAATAGCGCCAATTCATAACCAAAGTTATCCTTAGACACTTTACAAAGAGGGCTGGTGTAGACCATACTCTCTGCTGTGGCCTATACTAATAGACCAGCGTTAATCTTTAATACTATAATAAAGGCTTTAACTGATTATAAAAAAGACCAGTGTTGTAGTCCTCACTTTTAGTCAAAGTGTTTTCTCTCTCTAAAATAACTTAATCAACCAAATTGTATAATAAATATACACACTCATATTAGTGCTCTGTTAGTGCTTGTATTAATTTAACATAAGGAGACATAGTACTCTTTTTGTGAACAATCACCACAAGGATGCATCACAATTAGACTGACCTGTAAATCTGCGGACCAGTTGTGCGATGGAGTTTGCCACTTCCTGTTCAGTCAGTGTCTCCATATATTCGGATTCATGGCCAGCGATCCAGCCACACAGCACATGGCCGTACCTGGAAGGTATAAACAATTCAAAGATTTTAATCCAAATTGAAGTTTTTCCTGTAATTTTCCAACACACTCATGTAATGTTTTTCCTAACCTTTCAGTAGGTTTGAGGATGGTAAAACCAAACAACTTCTTCACCCAGAATGTCCGTAAATCTGGCACCTGGTCCGCTATCTCATCCTGAAAAGCAATATAACACATACATCAAGTTCTCTTATTTCTTGTAATTTTTGGAAACTACTGGTAAATAAGAATACTTGTGATAACATTACTTCTTTAGGAGTTAATACTGAAAGCTAAATGTGTTAAAGGACTTTAGACTTATATTCTTTTATTGATTTATTGATAATCATTTATTCCAGTTTGTAGTCTATTTATCACCACTAGTATTGCACCCTTGTTACTAAATAAAAAAAAATCTTTTAAAAAGGCTTATTGTTTAGTCAAATAAAGAAATGATCTCGGTCTATCACTCAATTTCTAGTTCAGACTTGACTCCAGTGGGTCTGCACACATGTATTTTAATGTAACATCTCACCTCGTCGTCCCACACAAACTGAATGACCTCACAGTCAGCATCCCACCACGGTGAATCAAACTCCACAAATATCTTATTGTTTGTTCCAAAACCCAGTCTCTGGATGGAGTGCAGCTTGTGCAGAGGCAGAGGAGGACTGAACAGGGTTGAATGGTGCTTCTTCAGGTATCCTGATTAAAGAAAACAAACAAGCTGGTTTTACTCAGTGATTAACTGAATTCATGCTGCTAAAGATTCAAAGCTTGTGGTGTGGATCTAGAACGCTTTAAAGAGCATAATTTGTACCAAAATAACAGACCTACATAAAATTAATATTAAGCAGGAGAGATAAAACATTTTCTAAGACTTGCTGTCATCATTTTATTATTCTCTTGTAGGGGTGGGACAAAAAAATCGATAAACTGAAATATCGCGATACTTCCTGACGTGATACTGTATCGATATTTTAAAATGCAGTATCGATATTTAATTAGATAATTATTCACTTTAATGGTGTGGTAGTTTGTGGTGTAATTTCACCCCCTGACCGCTAAATGGCGGCAGGCATCGCCAGCTGACTGACGCTTGCCTCTTGAGACAACGAAATCACGCGAGACTTCCGGTCTGCGTGAGCCGGTTGCTTGTACCTACCCAGCCGAGTGACTTCTGCGGCATTCATAGTGGATGTGTGGACTTATTTTGGCTTCCAAAACATTAAAGACAGCACAAACTTAGACAGGAGTTAGACAATCGTTTGCAAGATATGCCACGCCAGAGTAAAACACGACGAATCTACGAGTTAGGCATCATCTCGTTAGCGCTACAGCTAAGGTCAACAAACAAGCCCGTTGAAGCTTCACGATCAAGTAAGAATCCACAAGCAAAAAGGAGCACATACCGCTGAAAACCACAGACAATAAAAATACGTAATACACATTAACATTATTTTGCAAGATCTGCGTGTATGCATCCTATCCTACCTAGAGGAACTGTGACGATAACATGATCTGCAGCAATCCTCTCTCCGTCAGCACACTCGACCATCACAGGCTTGTCTCTATCATCTGTGCTGTTCCAGGAGACGCACTGCACAGGCTGGTTGTAGGTCACTAAACCACTGGGGAGCTCTGACATGAGGTTTTCGATAAGCCCTTCATAACCCCTGCAAAAGAAGGAAAAAAATGTCTACATCAATGCTAATGGCTTAAAATGTCAACTTCTGGGGGCAAGGAAACTTAAGTGTGAGTTTAAAATTCAGACTAAAATTGTAGTGGGTGGTTGTTTCAGATAATGTACAGCATGAAAAATTACAAGTGTATCAAATAAGTACTCCCAAGCACTTAGACAAGCACTTTAAAACACCACTCTTAATATAAAAGAGTATTATGTAAAATTTGTGTAGATACTGCTTCAATCATATTCATTATCAAAAAAAAAAAACACCTGTCACCTGCTGCACAAGTATATATCTAATTGGATTATGTACCTTGGAAATGTGCAGTCCAGTCCAGGTAGAGTCTTGTATAAACCAAAGGCCCCCAGGCCCACTTCATCCAGGCTGTGAGTCCCGTTTATGCAGCATTGAATCTTAAAGATGCTGCTGATCACACACAGTCTCATAGACCTGGTCTTTGCATCAACATCTTTCCATTCCTCCTCTGCTCGCTGTTTCAACTGCATGGGAAAACAGAGGAAAACAAACTCATCAATTTAGTGAAAACCCTGTTAACAGACTAACAGCAGTGTTGTTTTAGTAATGTACCTCTGACCGTATGAACTCGCCAACACTGGCCTTTGGCTCTCCTCCTTTGGTCGCAAATTCTGAACATTCGTCCAGCAGTGTATCAAACATCTCCTTAGCAGGCACTAACTCCTCTAGAGGCAGCCTCTGACCTGGAATCATAACAAAGGCCAGTGTCTATTGATAAGGGAAGATGCACTTAAACAGAGTTTCAGTGAAAGCATAAAGCTGGTGTGCTCTACATATAGTATTTATCTATTTTTAATTTTCAGCTGTTTCCCCTAGTCCAGGCTTTGAGTAAACGCAGTGCATAAAATGTACAACACTGACAAGCATATGAAATTAAAGTACTATACAGTATAAAGATACATTTAACACATATACCAATTTGTATTGGTTAATACCAGTGACTTATTACATGGTTGGGTATTTGCAATATTTACACATCCATTACTCATTCAGAATCTATATTGATAATACCATTGGAGGCTGAAGCCTAACCCAGCTGTATTGGGCCAGAGGTGGGTATACTTTGGACAATAGTCAATCACAGGCAAATTAAGGCAAACACACCCACACCCACAACCACATGCACAAGCAATTTGGATCACCAGTCAGTCTAATAAGCATGCCGTAGGACTGTTGGAGGAAGCTAGAGTACCTGGAGTGAACCCATGCATACATGTGGAGAATATGCAAACTCCACACAGAGAGGCCCTTGTCCAACCAGGATTTGAACCAGGAACTTTCCTGCTATGCAGCTAAAGTGATAGCCATGGAGCCTGTAGCTGATACACTGTACAAAAGTACAGTACCTCTGGCACAAAGCCAACCACAGCTATCCTAATAATTAATACAAGTGCATGCCCTCTCTTGTGATGTTTGGATATTTAAGTATATTAATTCTAGACTGGTATAGCAGACTGCCATTAGCAATCCCTGAAATTAGAGAGATATTCATATCTATTCCATACATGCCATTTCAAGCCCAGAACGGAGAGCTAACACTAACTGAAATAATGCACCATATTATGCCAACAAATTCCCATTTAACACATTTTGAAAATGACATTATATGGCTGTATCTGAGTAAAACAATCAATGCTATTTTGCTTGGTGTTTCAATAAATATGGCGAATATTTATCTTTATGTTATTCTAACTACCAGAGAGCAGAGTCTTATAGCAGGCAGTGATTTATATGACTTTAGCTCACCTGAACTGGTGAAGACATTGGGGATCCAGGGAGGTTCACCTCCAATATCTATGGCCTGATTCTCTGGGGTCAGGGCCTCTGGATCCAAGAGCCCATACTGACGGGCAAGGCAAAACACAGGGTTCTCCTCGGATGGTCCATGGATCCAGTTGGCCCCAATCTCAACAACATTATCACCTGCAGATAACAGGACAAAACCGTGGCACTGTGAGTAAAATTAAAGAGTTATTGTACTCCGAACTGTGCTTCAGTTGCCATTGCTCTTCTCGGGTCCTGCTGGACTCACGGAGGACCAGTATATTTAAAAAAAAAAAAAAAAGGTGGCAAGCCACAATGTGTACGACCTCATTTCACTCCGACAAAATCCTTTCACTGTAGGTAAACTGATATGAGTATTTTCTGACGTCACACGCATTCACTCACCAAATCTGCCGGTTTTTACTCGTCCTCCTCTTCGGGAAGTTGCTTCAAGTATCCGGACATTATGAAACCCAGATTTAATAAGTTTATGAGCAGCTGATATTCCTGATATTCCACATCCTACTATAACAATATTGGCGTCCAGACTAATGGCTTTACGGTTTATACCCGTGGCCATGACAGAACGGTGGACGGTACTACGGTCCTCACTAACTGTGCTACGTTGATAAGAATTCGTTGTGAATAACTTCCTTAGTCGACGTCTCGACGACATAGTATTTCCGGTTAGGGATTTCAGAATAAATGTCTTTTTGATCGGGTCAGGTGACGGTCACAGGTAACGGTTCTTTGTGCAACAATTGTGTAAATGTTAAGAACATTAAAAAAAATTATGGCGTGGCGGTTTTCGATTCATTTTCTTTTAATTTCTGTACGTTTCCTAAAAAAATGCAAAGTCTCCGAAAAAAATGCCAAGATCTTTAACATTTTAAGAACAAAATATTCTTATTGCGGTGGAATAAGGTGGAACTCTCTTGAAAAATAAAAGGGACTCTGTGAATCGAATGGAGTTTGGTTATTCAATCGGGGGGCAGCAGCCGAGAAGAGTCAGGCAGGCACATGCCAGAGGGAGCGTAGACCATAGGTGTAGACCTGGATGAGGGATTCCAGGTAAACTGGAGCAGTTTTAGTTACTGCTTTGTAAGCAATGATTAGGGGTTTAAATTTGATGCGAGCTGCAACTGGAAGCTAGTGTAGAGAGACCAACAGTGGCGTGTCGTGCTTTCTTGGGCTGGTTAAAAACGTGCTCCTGCGTTCTGGATCATCTGCAGAGATCTAAATATGCATGCTGGGAGACCTGCCAGTAATAAGTTGTAGTTTTCATCATGAGATGTCACAAGAGCCTGTACCAGGAGCTTTGTTGCACCATGAGATATCAGGTAAGGTCTGATCCTCTTAATGTTACAGAGAGTAAATTGGCAAGACCAAAGCAATCCAGGCCTATTAATCTTGAAGGCTGGCAGGTCATCAATCATGACACCCAGATTTTGAACAGGCTTAGTGGGCATGAGTTTATTTATTTCAAGCTGGATACTGATATGTGGTTGCGTGGTGGGACTGGCAGAAATGATAAGAGCTGAAGGTGATGTTCCCTCAACCATTCAGAAATAGCAAGGCAGGGTGAGATCTGAGCTGAGACAGTTGGGTCCTCTGGTGGAAAGGATAGGAAAAGCTGTGCATCATCTGCATAGCAGTGATAAGAAAAGCCATGTGAGTGGATGATTGCACCAAGTGAAGTGTTGTATAATAATCTATAATAATGCATTTTTTTAAATGTGTTTCTTAGTGTTCAATCATGTGTCCTTCTTGTATACAGCAGTTTGTAGCCACTGAAAACACAGCTGAATTACTTTGTATGCATTTTTTGTTACATATAAACAGTTCTTTTTTCTGTATCTTGCAGCTGTTCAGGACTGCATGTAATCCTACTTGACCTTTGTCACTATTTCCTGCAAACAGAGATATACAACCAATAAACTTAGAGTATACTGACCTAGAAAGAACAGGTTTAGTCTCAGGTGTTCCACTTCTTCAGAAAAGGAAAGAGGAAAAAACACTATGAAGAGTTTGTTCAAGCCTCTGCCTCTTCATGAACAGAAACCGTAAATAGGTGTAAATTCTTTGAATTGCTCTTAACACAAATAGGGCACGCTGTCCTGATCCTCCTATAAAGAAGGATTAAATATACACATTCTGACTAAGACAGCACAGTTTTCTTTATCATTAGGCTAGGACTTAGTAACCTTACATAAAAGAATACCAGAGGTGGACCTTAAGTGCATTTTTGTTTACCTTTTGTTGTAATAGTTCCTTCTAATGGTAATATATGACACAATAAAATTAATATTAATTATGTGGTGCATTTATTTGGAACATTTTAATGTGCCTCTCATATACAAGTCTATACTCACACTTATGCCGCCAAGCTACTAGGGGTGAGGGGAAAAAATCGATAAAGCAAAGTATCGCAATATTTTGCACGGCAATGTATCGTATCGTCTGGTCAGCCAAGTATTGATAGTTTCAAATTAATTTCCAATATGAACTAAAGTCTATGATACTGGATAAATAGCATCAGTTGCGTTTCTGTCCACTGGATGATGCTGTGGCATTCTTAGTCCAGTGAGGTCGGCAGAGATGACCGTCATAAAACAGAGAAAGTTAGTACAACCAATATGGCAGCACCAGGGGAAGGACATTAGGAATGCAAGCAGGGCACAAACAACATGGACATGACATGGGGATTGCTGCATGGAAATAAAATACTGTGATGATATGATAAAAATGATGGCAAGGCTGATGCTAAATCAGCTAAATGGTTGAAAAATGGTGTCGATAGCAATATATTGCAATATATGGTATCACAATATCACAAAACACTGTGTATTGCAAAATGTTTAAAATCACAATAATATCGAATCGTGGCAGAAGTATCGTGATAATATGGTGTCATGGTGCCACTAGTGATTCCCTCCCCTATAAGCTACCATTCTTTTTCTTTAAATCTCTAAGAATAAGACATAAGGAACATGAAATGACATAAACGTTTCCAGCAATTTCTCATTCACAGTTCAGATATCATTACTTAATTCAAGTTGTCAGACATTTGTATGGTATATGTTAAAGGATAGGTGCTTGTACCAAATACAGTTAGGTCTTTATTTTCCTTCAAGTCTTTAGCTTGCTCAGTGCTGATCTTGATTTCATTTAGATTAATAATTCCTACCTTTTTTAAAGTTAGAAAAAGTTTGTCACAACTTAAGTTAGGTAAATAAAACCCCGAAGGCCCCAGAAAACCCAATTTCACCTTGTAGAAATTCAGATTTTTCATTTGAGTCACTTTATTCAACATGCTTTAAACAAAATACAGGTACATCTAAAAGAATTAGAATATCATGAAAAAGTACACTATTTTTTGTCACTCTTTTCTGAAAGTGAAACCCATATATTATATAGACTTGTTACACATAGAGTGATATATTTCAAGCCTTTATTTCTTTAAATTTTGATGATTATGGCTTACAGAAATGAAAACCCCAAATTCAGTGTCTCAGAAAATGAGAATATTACTAAATATTATTTAATAATTACTTCAAGGTCCCAGAGGCTGGAGGAAGAGTGGAGAGGCACAGAATCCACGTTGCTTGAAGTCCAGTGTGAAGTTTCCACAGTCAGTGATGATTTGGGCTTCCATGGCATCTGCTGGTGTTGGTCCACCGTGTTTTCTGAAGGCTAGAGGCAACACAGCCATCTACCAGGACATTTTAGAGCACTTCATGATTCCTTCTGCTGACAGGCTTTATGGAGATGCTGATTTCATTTTCCAGCAGAACTTGGCACCTGCCCACACTGCCAAAGGTACCAAAAGCTGATTCAATGACCATGGTGTTACTGTGCTTGATTGGCCAGCAAATTGGCCTGACCTGAACCCCATAGAGAATCTATGGGGTATTGTCAAGAGGAAGATGAGAGACACCAGACCCAACAATGCAGATAACCTGAAGGCCGCTATCAAAGCAAGCTGGGCTTCCATTACACCTGAGCAGTGCCACAGGCTGAACGCCTCCATGCCATGCTGCATTGATGCAGTAATTCATGCAAAAGGAGGCCAACCGAGTACTGAAGGCATAGAAATGAACATACTTTTCAGAAGCCTGTAAATTCTGTTTAAAATATCCCTTTTTTAATTGATCTTATGTAATATTCTAGTTTTTGAGACACTGAATTTTGGGTTTTCTGATCTGTAAGCCATAATCATCAACATTTCCAGAAATAAAGGCTTGAAATATTTCACTCTATGTGTAACAAGTCTATATAACATATGGTTTTCACTTTCAGTAACGAGTGACAAAAAATATTGAACTTTTTCATGATATTCTAATTTTTTAAGATGTACCTCTATGTGCAAGTCTATTAAAAATTGAGTAAAAAAATACTCATTTGACCTTTCATTCTCAAACTTCTACACATCAATCTAAGTGTTTTTATTCAATCAAGCTGATTAGACCAGGACAGGCTGAAAACAGGTGGGGATATTTTGTGAGTTTATGATCAAATAAATTCAAAGCAACAAAATGAATGAAAACAGGTCAACAATCCTTCCTTCTTAACTAGTTATTGGGGCTGTTAGCCAGAGAAACTCATCCACACCCTGCTATTTTCCTTGGATAGACAACATGGAAGAAGAAAAAACAATTTAAATTCTTCCTTGTTCTCTTCCAAAACATCAACATTGTTGTAATCAGAAAAAATTAATACCAGAACAGAAAACAGAGGATAAACAAGAAAGGGACAGTTGATTTCAAATATGTCTTGAATACTTTTATAAAGTTTCTCCAGTAACTGAAAATGTGTTCATCTGTTCTGTTTGTCCTGTTAGCTTGATGAGCTGAAGGAGGAGTAGTGATTGATGAGTCTGTCAGCTTCCCTCCAGCCTGAGAGAAGAGCTCCATGAACGGTGGAGAAGGCTTCTGAATGAGTTGCCTCTCCTGCAAACAACACCTGCAAGGGCTGAAACCAACACAAATAATCAGTGATTTTGATCAGGGTTGTGTTTTGGGAGTTTATGGACTTTACATGCATTTGTGTGCAAATTTTAAAGTCAAACATGCAATATGTGTACTTGTGACTGTACTTCTGTTGTGGGCAGAGGCTCTGCCATGTTCTTCAGGTCATCAGCTATGAAGCCTATTGCTGGGTAGCAGAAAGATCCACATGCCCAGGGGTCGTTAAACCACTGAGTGCGCAGAATTCTCTTTGGTGTTACAGATGGGTCTCCTGTAAACACACAGGTAAATCAAACATGACAGTCTTTAAATGACCAGATGAACAGTACATATCAAAATAATTTGCCCCCTTGCATGTTTTACTCTTTTATTGATTTTCTAAATCAATCATAATCAATATAATTTGGCTTTTTTGAGAAAAAACTCTTTAATCCAAAAGTGGAAACAGTGTCCTACAGAGTGATGTCAATTAAATAAAAATATGTACAGTAAAATAAGTGACAGCATAAATATTCGCCCCATTTAAAGTGACTGACCTAATTCATCAGAGGTCCAGCCAATTGGTGCTAGTAGTCTCGGAATTAGTAAAAGGAGATCACCAAATGTGTCTCAAGTGATAGTAGTGTAAACACACCTGTGTCTAGAAGGTTCAGTCACTGGTCAGTATTCATGGCTACCATTACACCATGAAGACAAAAGAACACTTGACCAGTCAAAACTTTATGAAAAGAGTGGCAAAGAGAAAGCCACTGTTGAAATAAAACTCAGATTACATATTAACTAGGGTTCGCCAAAAAGGTGTGTGGCAGACTCCATGATCAAGTGGAAGAAAGTTTTGGTCTGATGAGACTAAAATGGTGCTTTTTGTTCTTCAGACAAGACACTATGTTCAGCAGACACCAAACACTGCACATCAGCACAAACACAAATCCCCACTGTGAAGCACGGTGGTGGAAGCATCATGCTGTGGGGATGCCCACAGTAGTCAGCTCTCGAAGGCTTGTGAAACTAGAGGGTAAAATAAATCTTTAACAATCTTAAGGCCTGCTCAGACTACACAATGTTTTTGGTCGTTCACGATGGCACCATGCCAGACTATGCGACCAAATCTTGTCCTGCCTTGGCCGACAGCCTGGCCACACTACAAGAGTGATCCTGACCGCTCACTGTATGCTGTTGTCACCACCGCCTCCATGACTTGCGAGTTCACAGGTTGTCGGGGGGCGGGCCAAAGAGTGTCAGTCACTCTGCATCAGAAGCGCCCGTTGTGATTGTAGCGGTCTTTTGCTCGTAAAAAAGTAAAATACGAAAAAACTATGGATTGGAAAAGGAGGACAATATGGACTGGCTCTCCCTCAGATAGAACTTAAGGTATGCATGTGATAACGTAAATAAAATAAAATAAAATGTACACATTAGTTTTAGGGAATAAAAGGGGATAAAAGTGGTAAATCTTGTAAATGATGATGCAAAGATAATGAGCAAATGTTCTTCTGTTGTTAGACATCAGGATTTACGTCGTTCACGTCAGGTCAGGGTGTCAAACTAAACGACAATTCTAGTCTTGTTGAATCGTGGTCTTGGGGCGTCTTGGACACGTTGTTAATTATGTCACACTACAAGACCATTTGTCGTTCCTGACGCTCTGAATGGAGCCCAAGTTTTGATGATGAGCTGCGACGTTGCAGTCAGGGTTAAATCTGGCTGAATTTGTGTAGTCTAAGCCGGCCTTTAATCAGTCTGCAAGAGAAAAACAGCTTGGGAGACTATTTTCCAGCAAGACAATGACCCCAAGCATACAGGGAAAGCTACAAAAAATGGTTCAAAGACAACAAGGTGAATGTTCTGGAGTGACCGAGTCAAAGCCCAGACCTCAATCCAATGGAGAATTTGTGTCTGAATTTGAAAAGGGCTATTCATACCCGATTCCTTTGCAACCTGAGCTTAGACAGTTTTTTAAAGAATGGAGAGTACTTGCAGTTTTCAAATGACACCTTATTTCTTTAATTTGTCTCAAATGTTAAACTGATCACCAAGAAAAAGTTGCAAATGATTTCAATGAATCACCTTGTTGTAAACTATGGTTGGAAAAAATGTGCAACAAGGAAAAAATAAAAACATAAATAATAAGAAGCAGGCAGTAAATTTAGAAAAAACATTGCGAGGTCCAGAGGAATGAAAGCAATGAAACCTGCCAGAAATGGGGAAAAAACATGCAAACAACTGCATTAACATCAAAATGTCATGCAAATACATATGAGATACGACCTCAAAAGAGACCAAGTCTTTGTAAAGCAGATTGAGTCTCTAATCTAGAAAACAAAAGCCACAAAATATTGCTGAGAGATTCTCACCTGTGAATGTGTGGAAAAGCCCTATAAGGGCTTGTCTGAGTTGTTGTTCAGTAAGTGTCTCCATGTGCTCGGCCTCATGCCCTGAAATCCATCCACACAGAACATGGCTGTTTTTCTGATATGTTTCTGTTTTAGGATGTTTGAGCACAGTAAATGTTGACAACTTCCTTATCCAGGATGTTTTTAGGTCAGACACATGGTCCACAATGTCCTCCTGGAGACACAGAGGGCAAAAATATACAATTAACACCTTTATGTGTAATTCAAGTCAGGTGTTTTCACTTATATTCTGTATGCCTAGTTGGTCATTTCAGACAAATGTGGTAGATCAGAATAATTAGTTTATTTAAATGACTGAGGAAAAGAAAATAATGTCCGATTTTTAAGAGCGCCATTGTTACAAACCTTTACGAGACAGTCACTGACTGTGTTTACATGGACTTGAGTATCTGTTCTGTTGGGTTTTTTGAGTATTCTGGTTTCTGTTGGGTTTTTGAGTGTCCTGGTTTCTGTTGGGTTTTTTGAGTGTTCTGGTTTCTGTTGGGTTTTTGAGTATCCTGGTTTCTGTTTGTGCATGTTTACTTTGTATAAACTGGGATATGACTCAAAACCAGGACATTCAAGTCCATGTAAACACAGTCAATGATATCTGATCTAGCGCTGACTAACTTTTATACACATACTTTGTGTAAATGTACAGTACATTTTATGTGTTTTACACCTGCGCTACAGACCTCATCATTCCACACCAGATAGATGATCTCACAGTCATCGTCCCACCACGGAAAATCAAACTCGACATAGATCTTGTTGCATGTTCCATATCCCAGTTTGTGGATGGAGAGCAGTTTGTGAGCAGGGAGAGGAGGACTGAACAGGGTAGAATGATGCTTCTTTAGGTATCCTAGGGAAAAGAACGAGGCATATAGGTTCTTTTACAGAAACAATAATATCAAAGACAATATTCTTTTTGTTATCAATAAGCTTGAGTGTTCTGTTGCCCTTTATAATACCTTGATTTGACATGTGTTAGCTGGATTAGACAAAATCAGACATTATACCCAGATATGTAAGGGTTTATTCCTTAACTAACTCTGACTTGCCAATTTGCACTTATTGTTTTTATGACTTACTATCAGGGCTGTCAAATAATAATTTAAAAAAAATCTAATTAATAGCTGAAAATTAATAGTTAATTGTGATTAAAAGCCTCTCGGTGCATGCATGGGTTCTATACGGGTCCTCAAGCTTCCTACCCCAGTCTGAAAATATGCTTGTTAGGTTAATTGGTTAACATGCCTATTTGTTTGTCTCTATATGTTTGCACTGCAGTTGACTGGCAACAAGTCCAGAGTGCCCCCCCCCCTCAATCAATGACAGCTGGGATAGGCTTCAGCCCCCTGTGACTCTGAAAATGATAAGGAGAAATGGATGAATGGATGGATGGTATAAATCAATTTTAATAATATGTATAAAATATAATGATTTGGGGTTTCAAAACTAATTTCTAAGTCAATATAAACAATGCAATTGCAAGTGCGATTCTTACCAGATTCTTAATTTAGGGGTCAGATAAATGTGAAGAAATGTACTGTATGAGCCTGTCTTTAAGATTTTTTTTTTAAACAAGTGCTGTGCTGCTACACCAGTGTGGTCTGAAACCGTTTCTTAAAGAACAAATTTAAATGGCTCATTCTGTGAATATGGTGTTTACCACTGTTAGACATTAAAGACCCTGTAAAGTGAAAATAATTCTGTATTTAGGTTTGTTGTATGACAGGTCACTGAGTTATGAACCCCCAGGTCAAATTTCAGTCAAATAAAACATCTCTAAGTTTATAAAACTAAGCTTGTCTGTGGGCGTGTCTGTTGAATTAGCTTAAGCCACGCCCACTCAGGAGAAATATGATCCTCTTGAGTTTGAAAAATGCTACAATCTGAAGGGAAAAAAGCTCTCACACCATTAGTCTGCCCCTTGACCTTACACTGCCTAAGCTGCCTGGCTTTGTGCCAGAGAATAGACTAGATCTGTTTTCTGTCTTAGATCTCTGTTACACTTTAAATGATCAATAGACCACTGTGGCTGATAAATTTTGCAAATCTACCTCACAATGAACAAAAAACAGCATTTAACTGACCGTTAATGTTCAATAAAGGCAGTGACATCAGCTAACAACAGACTGTACTGAGATGTACTGCCCTGTGATTTCATATAGCATTAGAGGGCCGGGGTTATTCCCAACTGTGGGCCAGTGACATCACCATACATCACATATTTGCCCTGCCCACATTAAACCCAGCCAGGAAAGAGGTGAAAAACTTTATAATGGGCTAAATCCAAAATTCAGTCACATGTACATCTCAGTGTTTTCACGTGCAACCATATTCCAACATATCTAGTGTGTTAATACACACATTTTGGATTTTACTTTACAGAGTCTTTAAAGAAATATGCAGGGATGCTAAAACATTGATAAACAATATATATGAGAAGTATACCTAGAGATACTGTGACGATAACGTGATCAGCAGTGATCTTCTCTGCGTCATCACACTCCACAGTCACGGTGTTCACTCTGTCTTCTGTGTTGTTCCAGTGAATGCAGCGTACAGGTCGGTTATATGAGACCAAATCAGCAGGAAGCTCCATCATCAATTTCTTGACAAGGCCTTCAAAACCACTGCAAGGAAAAACAGAGAGGTAAAAGTTAAAAAGCCGCACAGCCACCTAGCAGATTTTGGTAACTGGTTTCTACTGGTAAGAAGGGAAAATTACAGCAAAAAAAAAAAAACGGCCATCGTTGTGAAAAACTGACACTGTGTTACTCCCTTTAACTTCCTGTCAACAATTAGCTATGGGGGAATGATACCAAAGCTCCAAAGCTTGTTCACTCTGGCAAAGCAGTCGTGAAGGCTTGTATTGAAAGTATGTCATGTAAATGATAGCATTCAGAGCTTCAGGAGTTTTCTAGCAAACAATTTCCAAATTTGGCAATGTGCATTAAAAATAAATTGTAAACATTCTGAGTGGGGTTGCACAGATACCAATCGGTATACCAATACCAAACCTTATTATTGATACTCATATAACCTTGCCGATGCTGTACTTGATATCTTGACAGTATGATGTTAGCCTCTCATTATTTCAGCAGATAGACCAAGTTGGAGCAATGTCTGCAGTTTGGTATTATCTAACAAAAAAATGAGGATGAACTGTAATGACACAAGCATTTATTTATTTTGGTACTCTATATCAGTGAGTACTAATGTGAGTACTTTATTTGTACCATGGAAAAAATGGTATCAGTGAATCCCAGATTGTATCTCCACCAGATACTGAGTGATGGGCTTTGACCCGAAAGTCAAAAAGCATAAATGCTAAGAAGACAACAAGATGAAGGCATTATTAACATGGCAAATATCCAAGTGAGAAACATGCACTTTTGTACAAGCAAAGACAGACTGTTTATGTTGTGCCAGCTGGTAAAGATGTCCATGTTCGCTCTGTTTGACATACAGTTTGCCACTACCTGTCTTGTTTTTTTGGTTATTTGGTATGTTATGTCATAGGCTAACCAAATTAAAGTCTAATAGACAGTATAAAACAGTGGTTTCAGCATGGAGGTTGGGACCCCATGGGGGTTGTGAAACACTGAGAGAGATGCCATATATTAATGAACTGTGTGAAGCACTTTGAATTGCCTTGTTGCTGAAATGTGCTATACAAATAAACTTGCCTTGCCTTGCCTTAAAAAATGAAGGATATATTTAAATGATTTCAAACTGTACATTTTACCCATTTTTATGAAAAATATATGCATAAAATTAGTTAAATGTAAATAAACACATGGTCATTTGGTGAGATTTATGGTGAAATCAGAGTAATGTTTATAAAAATCAATAACAAATATGTCTGCACACAGGTCTGCCCACAGAATTGGTTGGACCCCTGACTAACTCAGAGAATAGGCCCTCCACAGCTGTGATTTATTGATGATGTCAGTGTGTTTTAACAGTAGCATTGGTGTGAGTGTCCTGGCTAAAAGTCCCCTCATTTTGGAGCGGAAATGGGTAAAACTATAACTGGGTAAGAACCACATTTGAACCACTTTCTCACCAAATTTTGCCCCTGTTATCTACATCTTTCATCTTTTTGAATACTGTGTGTCATTTTTGCCACTTAAATCAAATTTTGCCACGATTCATCATCTTTTACCGACCAATTTTTTCCACTTTTAACATATTTTTCCTCTTTAGACCCAGTTCTGCCACTTGGCAATTTCTTTCACTTTTAAGCCATTTCCACCACCTTTTCTGCCAATTCTTGCCACTTTCTGCCTATTGCCTATTTTACCCACATTTCACTATTTGTCATGCCCCTTTTTGCCAGTTTAACCCAGTTGTGCCACTTTAAGCCTATTTTTCTGCCTCGGTTAACTCATTTTTCCTATCCAAACCAATTTTTACACCTTTTTTTTCCATCCCATTCACCACCTTTTCTGCCAGTTCCTGCCACTTTAAGCCAATATTGCCACTGGTAACCCTTTTTACTACTGTTATACCCATTTTGGCTACTTTCTGCCTATTTTGTGCCACTTTAATCTAATATTTGCCACTTTTAATCCATTCCTGCTATGTTTAAACTCCCATTTCACCACCTATTCTGCCATTTTAACCCATTTTAGTTCTGTTTTTTAACAGAAGGGATTTGCATTTTGCATTTTGATGGCTACATACTACAGCAAAAATTAATAAAGAAAAGATATTTGCTGCCTGCTTTGATGAAAAGGGTTATTATCCAGGTTAAAAAAAAAATAGATATCATAGCTTAACATTACAATGGACCATGATTTTGCTGACCTCTGTGGGCCCCCAGTTTGGCTGGGCCCCAGAAAGCTCTCCCCTATCCCCCTTTATGAACTGCCCTGTCTGCACATGACTATTCTTGAATGTGCATGACTGTGTTCATCCACCTGCACGTACAGTGGGTGTCCCCGATCTCTGGCACCAGATCACAGGCTGAAAAGTTTGAGAACCCCTTGTCTAAAAGATTCTACCTTAAGTGCTTGTACACTGGGACAAGAGCAGTAGTCCAGTTAAAAGAATTGAGAAAAACCACAGCCAATATAAAAGGTCATGGGTAAGTGGTCACAGTACAGACTGATCAAAGCTCCAACAGAAGGAGTAGCTGGTGGAATATCAGCACCAAGCCTACTTCTCCAAACACATGTGCGACAGTCAGAGGACAGCTTCATATTTTGTTCAAATAAGTTCATAAGATGTTGGAGTACAAACCCTGGAAATGTGCAGTCCAGTCCAGGTAAAGGCTTGTAAATACAATACCCCTCTATGTCAATGTTTTCCATGGTGGTAGTGGCATTGCTAGTGCACTCTCCTTTCACCATGGCACTGATGGCACACAGCAGCAGCTTCTGGGTGGTTTTATCCTTATGTTTCCACCTCTCAGCTGCTCGTTTTCTGGCCTGCAGATGACAACAAAAAACAAAACTTTGAAAGCTTGACTCAGTTAAAAATCAAAAACAAATAGATTTCAGCACCATGAAATTAAGATTTTAAATTGGAAAAGATTCTACCTCTGATTGAAGGAAATGTCCAATGTTGGGCCATGGTTTTTCTTTGGGATCCTGAAACTCATTAATATCGTCCATTAGCTCATTGAATAAATCCCGAGCAGGATTCATTATTTCAGCACTCAGCCTCTGACCTGCATATCACACAAACACAAATAGACATTTTGTTATTAGATAGATCAGTTTCACGTTGTGACACTTGTGTAAAAAATGAACAAAGCAAGTATTTATGATGAACTAAGAAACGATTTTTACATAAAATCACCTACTCTGTGAATGTCAACAATATATATAATCCTGATCAAAATTTTTAGACCAGTTGGAAAATTGCAAGAATTTGCATTTTGCACTGTTATATCTTAAGAAGTTCCTAAGTAGAGCTTCAAAATGCAAAAAGAAGAAATGAGAGTGAGACAAAAAAAAAGGAGTAAGCAATGGAGTGAGCAATTTATTGAAAACAACAATTGAACTGAAATAGGCTGTTCATCAGCTGATCAAAAGTTTAAGACCACAGCCTTTAAAAGCCAAAATCTGCACAAAAATGTGGATTCAATGCCATTTTCTGTCAGGTATTCACACTGTCATGACCTCCTTATGGCAAAGAGAAAAAGTTTTCTGACAAAGAGATCCCACTTGAGATGTATGTGGCACAGTGGAGGGGGCGCCATCATGATCTGGGGTGTTTTTTCCTTCAATGGAACAATGGAGTTTCAGGTTGTGCAGGGGCGTCAAACAGCGGCTGGCTATGTGGAGATGTTGCAGTGGGCATCCCTCATGACTGAGGGCCCTCGTCTGTGTGGTAATGACTGGGCTTTTCAACAGGACAACGCTGCAGTTCACAATGCCCACCTGACAAAGGACTTCTTCCAGGAGAATAACCTCACTCTTTTGGACCATCCTGCGTATTCCCCTGATCTAAATCCAATTGAGAACATTTGGGGATGGAAAGTTTACAAAAATGGACATCAGTTCCAGAGAGCGCAGATGGTTGAGTGGTTTGAGGCGCTACCCGTGTGCGCGGGTGGCCCGGGTTCAAATCTGGCCTCTGGCCCTTTACCGCATGTCTCTCCCCACTCTCTCCCCTGTTTCGAATCTATCCACTGTCCTTCCTCTATCAAATAAAGGCCCAAAAATAAATCTTAAAAAAAAAAAAAAAAAAAATTAAAAAAATGGACATCAGTTCCAGACAGTGGATGCCCTTCGTGAAGCCGTCTTCACCACTTGGAGCAACATACCCACTAGCCTCCTGGAAACACTGGCATCAAGCATGCCTGAATTAATTTCTTAAGAGATCACAAGATTGGTGAAGCCACTCATTACTGAGTCCTTTTTTGAAACTTTTATTTTTGTTATGAGGGGGTTTTCATTTTTTTTTTTTTTTTTTTTTAGCTACGGTCTTAAACTTTTGATCAGCCGATGAACAGCCTATTTCAGTTTAATTGTTGTTTTCAATAAAATGCTTACTCCATTTTTTGTCACACTCCCATTTCCTCTTTTTGCATTTTGAAGCTCTACTTAGAACCTTCTTAAGATCCAACGGTGCAAAATGCAAATTCTTAGAATTTTTCCAACTGGTCTAAAAATTTTGATCAGGACTGCATTTATGTATGTGGTAAAGTAAAAATTCAAATAAGATCTCTAGGACTAAAACAATTGTGTGGCACTAATAAATAAGCAAAAAAATGTTATTTAAAAGTACACAACAATAAGTCATTTGTGATATCCCAGTGGTTCGGGCAGCATACACAATGAGACATAAAAAAAAACGTTCTGCTTTGCTTAATAATGTTAACGTGATAACTGCTATTCAAGGTTATTCTCAGTTTGTCCCTTTGACTGCAGACTTTCTAGTTAAAACACAGGAACATGTTGCATGAGTTACTGTCAGTTCGCATACATTCCCTGATAGTACAGGAAGCACTAAGTTTATGCTGATCTTTTACCATTACCATTATACTCTTTTAAAAACAGATGATTCTGCATTTCATTTACAAAAAAAGAGGAAATGTTGCAGTAGCTTTCTTCTCTTTATGAAACAAGGACAGTGATATTTAGGGAAGTTAGGAAGAAGTGCTTCGTGTTACTGTGACCCACGAACTCAGAATTTACTCCAGAAAAAAACAGAATTATTTAATTTTTGCGTTTTAACGTTAAATGTTCATAACAGGATGTAAGCTTTATCTTTTAAGTCCCTTGTAAACTATTTAATGAAAATATTTATGTTCCATTTACATTATGTTTATATCACAAATGCTGCCTGCAATAGCCTTTTCTGGTTATGTTATTTATCTGTTTTTGTTGTCTGTGCCTAGTCATCATTGTTACACATTGAATTGGCTGATTTAAATACACAATGACAATGATAGTAAGACTTTAAGTAACCTGAACTGCTGAAATAGTTCGGAATAAAGGGAGGACGTTCATCAACTTCCATGGCCATGTTTTCAGGAAGTGATGCCTCTGGATCCAAGAGTCCATAATCCAAAGACAAACAAAAGACAGGATTCTGCTCTGATGCGCCATGGATGTAACTAGCACCTATTTCTGTAATGACATTACCTGTGGAGATTAAAAAAAAAAAGATATTATTTTAATTTCATATTTACTTTATTGGCATTAACAAATCTGTCACTGCCAAAGCAGCAAAACAATGGCATTACATATTTAAATAATATAAATATACATATTATATAACTCCACACAATTAATCATTATACACAAAAATAAAATCTGATTATATCACATAAAACAACAACATAAAACTACTGGTTAAAAATTTGAAAAAGGGAAATTTATTGGTCAACCGAACCACTTTTAATATAATGAACTGTTTATGAAATGTCAAATGGTTTGGAGCAAAGACATTTATAGCCATAAATGGCCAATGTGATGATTTTTGTCACATTCAGCATCTCTGTTTTATCACTATGCAGTATGGTGATATTTATCATAACCCATTTTAGCAGGTGTGCTGACCGGAGAGCCTTATCCATGTCCTGAGAGAGGCAGAGTCAGGGGTGGAGTCAGACAGCTCATTAACATTTAAAGCTACAGGTACAGTAACAGCTCGTTCTGAGCAGGGCTGAAACGGGGGGGGGGGGGGGGGGGGTTTGCGGACCTCTCAGACCAATGTTAACCTTTCCTATAGGGGTAAAATATGTGACCTTTAATCACAGTGAGTACTATAAGATAAGAGAGGGGTCTGAGGGTCCTCTTCCAGGAAATTTGAGCATCCAACACCAAATCCCCTGAATTCTGAAGAATATTTATGAACTTGTGGATGAAATTCAGTTGGAAAAACAACATTACCGATTATCTATCAAAAAAGACACTGGGTTCTTAAAAACTCAGATTCCAGTTAGATTGATTTGTGGATGTAAGCGCCATTTTCCAGTAATAGCTGGATGCTGAGGATAAGGGAAAGTCTTATGCACACTTGAAAACAACAAGAGCATCTCGACCAAGAGGAAGTGCATTTGCCATGAGTGTAGCACCAGTTACAAATGAAAAGTCACCTGAAAATGGTAAAGATTCTAACTCTTCTAACATCAGCGCTGCTTTTCAGAAACCATGCATGCACTGTGAAAGACAACACACATTGGCAGAATGTCACAAAATCAGAAATCAGCCTTATAAGGACAGACTTGAGTTTCTTAAAGGAAAAGGTCTGTGTTTTGGATGTTTGACATCAGGACATTTAAGTAAAGACTGTAGAAAAAGAGCTTCATGTGAATACTGCTCTAAGAAACATCCAAGCATGCTTCATTACACAAAAGAAGACAGCAACACAGTTGACAGTGGTCAGAAAAACACAACTGATAGAGCTACAGCAAATGAATGCACAAATGTCTCAGGTGGGACATGTGGTGCCACTGGGGCCGGAACAGACAGTCGTGTTTTGTCAATTGTGCCTGTGTTTGTAAAGTCAAAGAAAAGCAACAAACTAGTAGAGACTTATGCATTCATGGATAAAGGAAGCCAAGCCACATTCTGCTCTGAAAAGCTAATGAGGCAGCTTGACATGGAAGGCAAGAAAACTCAGATCCTGCTTCGCACGATGGGTCAGGAAAAGCTTGAACCAAGCTACCGCCTTTCAGGATTAGAGGTGTGTGGTTTGAAAGAGAACATCTACATTGACTTGCCAGAGATTTACACTTACAAAGACATTCCTGTTTCCAAAGAGAACATTCCAGTGCAAAAGGACTTAGAAAGGTGGCCGCATCTTCACAAAGTTCAGCTGCCACAGACAGATGCAGACATTGGACTGTTAATAGGATGTGATGTGTACAAAGCCATGGAGCCATGGGAAGTGATCCACAGTGAGGACAATGGACCATATGCAGAACGAACAGTCCTAGGTTGGGTTATTAATGGTCCTCTTAAGGGAAAGGATTACAATGCACCACATGAAAGTGAGCTTTGTGTTTCTGTGAATCGCATTTCTGTTGCTGATGTAGAGAACCTGTTGGTGCAACAGTTTAACCATGACTTCCCAGAGAAAGCCTGTGAAGAAAAGCAGGAAATGTCAAGAGAAGATGTGCAGTTTATGGACTTGGTCAATGCAACAGTAAGAAAGGTTGACGGACACTACAGTGTAGGTCTCCCTTTAAGAAACAAAGAAACAAAAATGCCTAACAACCACAGTGTGGCTGAACAAAGAGCAAAACACCTGAAAAGGAAACTTGTCAAGAACAAAGAGTTGCACAGAGAGTATCAAAGCTTCATGTCAGACCTGTTGAGCAAAGGATATGCAGTTAAAGTAAGAGATGAAGATTCTGTGACTGAAAAGAGAGTTTGGTACATACCTCATCATGGGGTGTACCACCCGCAAAAAGGGAAGCTTCGTGTGGTCTTCGACTGTGCAGCATCCTATCAAGGAAAGTCACTCAACAGTGAGCTTTTGCAAGGCCCAGATCTAACCAACTCATTAGTTGGAGTGTTAACAAGATTTAGACATGATCATGTTGCTTTAATGTCAGACATAGAAGCAATGTATCACCAACTAAGAGTACCACCTGAGGACAGTGACCTCTTGAGATTCCTCTGGTGGCCTGAAGGAAACTTGAATGAACCTCTGCAAGAATATAAGATGGTTGTGCATTTGTTTGGGGCGACTTCCTCCCCCAGCTGTGCCAACTTTGCACTCAGAAGAACAGCTGAAGATGCTAAAGACAAAATGGCACCTGATGCAGTTCAAGCTGTTCTCAACAACTTTTATGTAGACGATTGTCTTTTGTCAGTGTCAAATGAAACACAAGCATGTGCCATGGTTAAAGACTTAACAGCAGTGTGTGAGAGTGGAGGATTTCATCTGACAAAGTGGATGAGTACTAGCAGAGCTGTCCTCACCTCCATTCCTGACACAGAAAGAGCCAAAGAGGTCAAAGATTTGGATCTAAGTCATGATGCGTTGCCTGATGAAAGAGTGCTAGGAGTTAACTGGTGCACTGAAACAGATGTTTTCAAGATCAGGATTAATGCAAAACATGTACCACAGACGAGACGTGGTATCCTTTCATATGTGAGTGCCATATATGACCCTTTTTTGTCATATAAAAAAGGGTCATATACTGACCCTTTTTTATATGAGGGTCAGTATATGACCCTCTTCTGATCCCAATGATTTAGAAGCACTTACACCTAACCATTTGCTTCTTCTCAAGAGACAACCAGTTCTTCCCCCAGGAGTGTTCCAAAAGGAAGATTTGTATGCAAGAAGACGGTGGAAACAGGTGCAATACCTAACAGACATTTTTTGGAAGCGATGGACTAAGGAATATTTGCCACTTCTACAAGAAAGACAAAAGTGGTTGGTTCCCAGAAGAAATCTGAAACTAGGAGATGTTGTTCTCATCGTTGATGAGAGTGCACCCAGAGGTTCATGGTTAATGGGAAAAGTTGAAAAGACAATTTCTGATCCAAATGGATTTGTCAGACGTGTGTTTGTTAAAACTAAGACTAATGTTTTGGAAAGACCAATTGATAAGTTGTGTTTATTGCTTGAAATGGAGGAGTGTGGTTTACTTTAAAGTAACAAGCATGTGCTTAAAGTGCATAAGTTAACATTTTGCTTGTGATGCAATATTTTTGAGTTTATTAAAGGTGGATTTGAAACATTTAGTTAAAGTTAACAGATAACTGCTAGTTGTGTTAAAACAAGGAAATCATATAGTTTCTGGTTTGAAGTTAAATGCCGCTTTAAAATGTTAAGATGTAATTGTTATGCTTTAGCAGTAACAATTAGGGGCCAGAATGTAAGCGCCATTTTTCAATAATAGCTGTGTTTATATTGTTTTAATATTACAGTTTGATAAAAGGAAGCAAAGAATGTAATTTCAGTAAGATGAGAGGAATATTGTTGAATATCTACTGTGATTTATTCCAATATCTTATTCTGAAGTTTTGTTGTTATGCTTTAAGACTTCTGTAGTCATGTGATGTACACAGGAAGTGAAGTGTTTATTGTGAAATGCTGCCGAAGTCAATAAACGAGTGACCGCGGTGGAGCAACACGGTTGTTTTACTGTGATCGTGCGTAGCCATATGCCGACTCAACGCGTAGAACATTGCCATGTCGTCACTCATGAAGTGGTTATGAAAGAAGTAAGCTTTAGAAGCATAAGAGTAAGCAAGAAGTCTAAAGATAGCCACCACAGTGGACAAACATTATACACAAAAAAGAATGATTAAAATCGTATAAGGTGGGCCAGAAAACAAAGACTCGATAAAGACATGTCTTAGTCAATGTGCCCTCTAAAATTTAGGACCTCTTCCCTGATCCGTTCATATTTTCTGCACTGCAGCAGGAAGTGTGTTTCTGTTTCAGCTTGTTCCAGAGCTGGAGCAGTATGTAACCTCTAAATAGCCAGGTGTGTCTGTGTTTACCTGCATCTATTACCAAACAGTGATCACTGAGTCAGTAGTCAGTCATGATTGATGTCCTGATGCTCTGATTAATGTTTCCTCAGTTTTTTCATCAGCCGCTCTGCTTTCATAACCAGCTATGGTGCACTGCCAGTTTATGTTGAGTTCTTGTTGTGTAAGTCTATCGGTAAATACAATTTTCATGTTCTCTCTCTGTAATCTGATTGGTTGGGATGGTGTGAGGGCTGTGCAGGCCTGAAGCCAGCTGAGCCACAGTATCAGTTGGCTGAGGGAACTCCTCTCAATGTTCTCGTCAAGTGTGTAGTATACAGAGGAGTTTTTTTTTAATAAGACATCTCCACTTTATCTGAATAAAAACTGAACCTACGAGCAAGAATGTTTTTTTTTTCTGTGATTAAAATGAGCAAGACATTTGACTTTATTATAGACATCAAGATTATTGTTTGACACTTTAAAAACAGTAAAGCTCCACATCTAATTCTCTTATATTTAAAATCATGTTTGTCACCATAAACAGAGCATACACACAGCAACTGCTGAAGACCAGCACTGCTCAGACTTAAAGCAAGCAGGTCATCCACATAAATCACCTGATTTACTAATCTGCCTGCAATCATGCATCCAGTATTACAGGATTTCAAATGCTTGGACAAAACATCAATATACAAGTTGAAAAGAACTGGGGATAGAATTCTTCCCTGTCCGACACCATTACTTATGCCAAAGGGAGCTGATGGACAAGGTCCCCACTTTACCTGCATCGTCTGGTGGGCATACCGGAAAGCCAACTGTCTAATGACATATTTTGGCACACCTTTTTCAGTCATTTTTTCCAAAATTTTCTATGATTTACTCAATCAAATGCCTTAGATGCATCAATAAAACACACAAAAATAGTTGAGTTCTGACATCTCTATCAATCTATATTTTTAAGTGCGTATATGCACAAGTCTGCACCATGATTTTCTTTGAAGCAGTAATAAAGAGAGTAAATAAAGTTATGTAACCTGTCTATCAAGATTTTCGCTAAGACTTGACAGGATGCTGCAAGACCTGTAGTTATCAGCCCTGCACATCTTGCCAGCCCTATCTTTAATGACCAGGAACAAAAGAACAGACAACACTGAGTCCGTGGATCATGATGGTAAACCGGATGAAGAGAAGAGGAACTATCCTTATTCTACAGTGTTTAAGGTGTTCCAGTAATTTGTAAAATTTAATCTCTCTTTCTTGGATGGGGATTAAAAGTGAAACTTGCCTTATTCTGCTCTGCACCCATTGCTTGTGGTGCTTCACCCTGAGGATACTCTTTCAGATCTCTGTATGCAGGCTCTCCAAGGGGTACTTGTCCCAGTTGCCATGTTTTGGATTTATAAGAAGACCCCACACTTCACTACCAAACAGTACTATTGGTTCAATCATTCATCATTCTCCGTATCTTTAGCCTAGTGTAAACGTATGTCGATTAATTTTACATTGAAACATATGTTGTTGATGTTATTATGCCTCTGAATAAACGGTCACTCCTAGAACAGTGCAGCGATCGAAGCTGAAAGTAAAAACGTGGTAAAGAAATCTTACCTATATTAGCAGTTTGAATCCGTCCACCGCTTCTGGATGTCGCCTCGAGTATTCGTACTTTGTCAAACCCGGAATGAACGAGTTTGTGAGCCGCTGATAATCCTGATATGCCACTACCAATGATCACTATCTCCGCGTCCGAATTCCCAGCCATGCTTGCTTTGTCTACAAACACCAAGAGTCGCTCAAAGAGCTTATTCAGACGGTTATGTAACGTCTCATTGTGGCTATCTTCTTTATTGAACTTCCTCTGTCTGGACTCCTTAATTCACTCCAGTTTCACTGAAATATGAACGAGAATTACAGCAACTTCGCCCCCTCCTTTGAACACGCCTTAGCCTGTAGGCTTTGGATGCGGAGCATCTGCGTTTGCTAGGAACACAGGTAGACTATTACAGTTTCATCCGAGCGCACAAGAGGAAGGCAAAATCTCAGGGAACACCATCTGCGTATAAATCCCCCTTTTAACGTGTCTTACAGTATCTTTAATTGATTTATAGTTGTAGTAATAATGCATGGCTGTTTAAATTCACAATGCACACCAAGACCTGCTCGCTACAACTTTTAGAAACAACCTAATTTCACAAAATTAATGTTTATAGGATATGTTGAAGTCATGTTAAGCTTATTCACAGTTGGTGATTAACAGCAATCTGCTGCAGCATGCCTTTTTTACACCAAATTATCCATAAATGAGACAAAAGCACAGTTGGAAAATATCCCCAAAATACCACAAATTTAGTCTTCTCAAAGGTTGTTCATTTATTTATTTTGATACTGAATGATATTGTGAGTTTTAAAACAATATGGCTCCAATGGTTTTCTAAATCATTGATTGTATTGAAGAAAGCCAATGCTAACACGTTGTTTTTTCTAACTTTGACATCCTTAAAGTCAGGTATGTGGACTGGTCCCACCATACTTATATTTTTCTGCATGTGGCCCTCAATGGAAACATTTTGGACACCCCTGCAGTAAAGAGTCAATTGATCCCAGCGCTGCCCGCGACCATTTCAAAACCAAAGGCATGTGAGAGCAGTTCTGCCATCTTGGACAGGGTGTTGAGTTTTAGATGTGTTTAGATGTTTCCTATTGTACAGTTGTCACTGCTAGGATTCCTCTGCTCATGTTTCTGGTTGATTGTTGTTGTTTTTGATGTTGAACACTTTTGCACCATGAGTGAAGTTATCCACTGAGTTGGTGACTTTCCATCTGTAGGAACATAAATAAGGCTGTGTAAGGCTTCATACCCTACCCCTGAAATTTTCTGTCTGTAGTATTAATGCAAGAGAACATCCTACTTTACCACAGGTGCACAACAAAGATTGCCATAAATATGAAAATAGCATTGTGATTAATAAGTACGATTGTGAATACATCAAATTTACACTCAAAGCAAAAAGAAAGAATGCAACATTGTGTTAAAAGTTAACTTACATGTGTTAAAGACAACACTGAGTTTGGAATTTAACACTATAAGAGAGTTTAAATAGTGAGCAGTAAAGTGTAAATTTAAATGGAATTTGTGAGAATCATATAAATTCTGAAAAAGTATTAAATCTAACACCATGGAAGCTGAGTTTACACTGACAATTTTACTGTTAGAGAGAGCTGAACTTAGGACTTTGCACTGTGTTTTTCATTTTTTTTTATTTTTTGAAAAGTTGACATCTGCCTTTTCCCTTCTTTCTCTTGACCTTTGCCTAGCACAATCATAAATGAGTGATGTCTTTCTTATTATTTTGATCACTCATCTGATGTCGGAGACATGGAGTATTGTTATCTCTATCAACCCCTATGCTCTTTTATCGCACCTGACATAATTTCTGTCACCTGTGCCCCAGTCCTCTCTGGTTGCTCAGTGTGATCAAAGTGGATGAAAATATAAGGTGCTCTAGATCAGTGGTTCTCAACTGGTGCATTTTCAGTGCCTGGATTAAAAAAATATTGGAAACAATTTAGGATGATTGGAAAGGAAGTGGATACACACATTTTTTATTTTATGTCATTATAAGTTGTAAATTTATGTTGTCGTCCAAAATTTTGACTAATTTATCTTTCTTCAGATGGCAAAGCTGGTTTTCCCAAGGAATTCCTCAAGAAATAACAAAATTGCCCCATCTCTGTAATGTGTTTCCTTTAACAGTGCTTGCTTTGTCCCGTCTCCTGGTTCAATCATTTTTTTGTTCTGTCTTTAGTTAAAAACTGCATTTTTTCATCAAATTAATCTGAGTGGCTGAAACATATTTGAAAGTTTGGGTCACATTTCTCATGAAAAAGGTAGTGACGGGTCTTGAGGCTCAACCAGCTGAGAACAATGCTCAAGAAAAACTGAAAGTGTTACTTAAGCACAAGAGGGGAGAGGAACCAGGCACTCCACCAGCATGAATAATGAAAAAATGAGGTAGGAAATACTTAAAAGACCTTTATTAAAATGGCTAATTCATCTAATAAGCCAACATGTTTCAACAATAGGGGCCTTTATCAGGGCTTGCAAACAGACAGTTTTGGTGTGGTCTCACCAGTATCAGCTACAGCCAATGTGAGAGGCTGTCCCATGACCATGAAGGAAAAAGACAAAATAGGTGGAACCAGTAGAAAACTAATTAGCACCAATAAAACAAACAGAAATTATTTCCAAAAAGGAGAAATATGTACAGATGTATATGCAATATAAAAAATGCATTAAAACATGAAGATACCTTGAGATTATACCTTTAGATTGTGCAACATTATCCCAGGGAGAACATTTCAAGATCATCATTAATTGTAATAGTCATATATGGCTCGTCTTATCCATTAAGATGATTTCTTTCACATGGGATTTACAGAAAAACATCTTATGGAGAAATGCATGAAGGCTGCCTGGCAGGGTAAATAACTTTGTTTCATTATAAATGCAGATGTCTTTAAGTTGTTAGACAATTAACCTGTGTGGGTTTGATCAGAACATTTCTCAAGCAGGTGTGGTAGTAATAAAAAGGGGAGGGATATGATTCTGCAAATGTGACTCATGACTAGAAAGCATGCAAGCAGAAACTTATTTTCATTAGTTACATAAGCAGTTTGAAAGATAAGACACTTTGAATGTTACTATAGGCTTTTAACCAGCATCCCTTTGTCACATGTGACATGTTGATGCCTTGATGCCTTTCACAAATATTGCCAAACTGAAAGTAAAATAAAAACACAAAAAATAACGTTTTACAGTTGGATTTGCTGTGTGTGTGCACAGGGAGCATGTAGACAAATGAAATGTGTGCATGCATGCATGCATGTATGTGTGTGTGTAAGAAAGAGGAAAATGTGGTAATCTTTCACACATTGTGACTCGTGCAAAGTGAGCAACAACTACTGTTAAACACAACTAGAAAAAAAGGTGTAAATGCCCATTTATATGCTGCTTTTTAAAAGGTGTAATATGTGTTTTTTTCCACACTGAAATGCCTGTATTTATAATTCGTAACTATATATTTACATTACCTTGAGTGCCCTTTGCGGGTGTATTACAAGGGGTGAAAAGTCTGAACAAAAGACATGTCATTGAGCTTGACCTTGGCTGCCCCCCCCCCCCCAGCTATGGCACACCAGGCCCTGCAATGAATCCTACATGCCTAAAACTTTTGCACATGACTGTAGATATTTTGAAACCACATATTTTAGTGCCTTTCTGGCTTATGCATTAACATTTAGACAGCAGCAGCCTTTCTTGATGATGACTGTAGTAATATTTGCAACAATCAAAAACATATTTCTGCAAAGGCTCACCAAAAAGTGACGTCTGGATGTTTACAGAATATTTACTTGGTGTGTGCAGAGAGAGACTGTGCACAAAAGAAGCGTGTTGAGGAGGGAATTTTTTTATTATTATCTGATTATTTAAATAATAACTGCCAACTGACTAAGTAAATGTTGAAGGTCAAGGTTGATAAACTGTGTTTGTAAGGCTGTGGGAAAAAGGAACAGCCCTCCTCTCAGGATGCACCATTGTGTAATGCTGATAGGCACACGAATACACACTGAGCTCATGGGAACGGGCTGGCACTGAGAGTCACTCAGCAAAACAATGCTAATATGTGCTTCAGTCTTGGTTAGTGTGCAGGAAATAATAAAAAAAAGGCTGTTTTCTTTGTGGGAAATCAGAGTTGAGTATTATGTTTGGTGTCAGCAGAGATCCAACAGCATTTAGAAAGGCCACACTAAACATGATTTATTACATAAAAAGGTCCAAGTTGTAGAAAACGTTGCAGAAAAACAGCTTGTATAAATATCTGTCTATGAAAGTGAATACATTAATAGTAGAAATATCAACGCTGTGAGGAACTTCTTCATAATAACATTAAAAAACAAATCTTACAAACTGTTGAGTTTTGTTTTTCTAAAAGTGGAAGCACATTGGTGTCTGATATGGTTCTTTTGCAGCCATATTAATTTACCTGTACATTCACTACAAATATTTACCATCTTAAATCAACAATCATTAGTGTTTCATTCAACCTCCTCACACACAAACACACACCTTTACAAACAATCATAAACAGGCCATCTTCTGTACATAGCACACTTATACTCGGTCACTGTTGTCAGCTTTGTCTTCCAGCTGATGTTGAATCATTAACCTCAGAGCGCTGTACCTGCAGAGAGAGGACACACAAAATAAACACATTTAAATGGTTCAACAATCATAAATATCACATATTATCAGACTAATAAAACTGTACAACAATCACCTGATTCTACTTCAGAGCAATAATTCACATGTTTGGGATGCGGCCCTCTTGTGAGTCTAACAGGTACTGCAGATTGGCATTGATGGGTCATAATAATAGATTCATGCCCTTTAGGTCCATTTTGATTGCTTGTATCACATAAAAAAAATTTTGAGCCACAGTCACCTGACAAGTCCTGGTAAACACCTTTTTGGGGATATGAAAAGCAAAAAATTAAGTCCTAAATTTGTGTTTTAGTATTATTAATTTTCATATTTCTAGGCTATCTTGTTCAATATGGGTATGTGGAATATATGTTGGTTGTTTGTTTTCATCTGCATGTTTTCACCGTTGCAGTTCAGAAATCCCCATGACCTCCTTAAGAGAAATCCCAACCCAAATTCAACCACTCAAATTTATTAAATATAATATTAAATATGTTAAAAAGGACACCCTGACAGCAGGACATGTATGCATTCATCTTATTTTGGTCCATTCCTCTGAGACAGTATGAAAAGTTCTCGAGGAATTTTCTCATTATCTTGGGGAAATCAGCTGTCATCCAAAGAAAATGGGATACATTAGTAGAAAACTTAAGACTAATACTGAAATTTACTTGTCATCACAGGGAAAAAAAAACATATGTGTGTGGATTTACCCTAAGTACACTAAGAGTTTCTGTATATAGAATTTCTGCCACACTTTTCTTTCTTGGCACGCATTCATGACCCACTGGAAAGTTTTTTGGGTCCCCACCCACCAGCTGAGAACCACAGCTTTATGGTATGGGCTACTAATGTGCTGTTTTATTAGTGGATTAGTGTTGCCTATAGTATTAATTTATTATTGTGATAGCAGCTGTAAACATGCAGCACTCTGAATACAAGACAAAGTCCCCAAGGACCGTCATATCATATCACATGGGGTTGTGTTAGGTCGTGCCAGTCGTGTTGTGTCGTATCATAACTTTATGGATCATCAGCGGTTGTAAGGGTAGAGTAAATAGGACCCCAGGGGTAATAACCTCAGCTCCTGCAGTCACATTTCAATATTTTTTGGGCAAGAAACTTAAACCTGAATTTCTCCCCCTGCTGTGGTGGGAATGATGCTTTTGAATGGGATTAATTAATACTGATGGCCACTCTGTAACAGTTGTCAGTGTCAATATGGAGTAAATGGGCATGAACAGGATAGTGTGACCTGCATAAAATTAACGCTTTGAGTAGTCAGATGACTAAAAAAGCACAACACAAGCCCAGGTCTGTCTTACCATGCAAGTTGCTTTCAGTGAGGAAAACTGGTTGCCAGTGCAGCAAGCCTCATTAACATTTTTTATTTCTTGTTATAAAATGTAGTATCCTAAATAAGATATAGATCATTTCAAGAAACCTGAATAAAGGTTGTTTGCTGCATTAATAAATTATGAGTAATTCATGCATTGATTGTGATATATTGATAAAAATCATGTTTATCCATATCAGGAGTATATGAATGGCTTGAAATATTTGTATTGTTTTCGTTCAATGTGAAATATTTGGCAAGAAATTACTACAAGCATGCAAAAGGATGCAATGCACCCTAATTACTGGATGCGCAATGTTGAATTTTTGCAGATTTCAATTATAAACTGATAGTTCCAATGGGATTGGGATATAACCACTGGAGCAGGTTGTAATTAATACATTCATGCTCATAGCAGATGCATGTGAGCAGCTCCTGCAAATCATTTGCAACATGCAGACAGTAGCAGAGTTAACTTCAGTGAATCCCTGGAGGCTATGTTTGCATAAATGGTGAAGGAAGATGGGGTCTCTGCCATAGCACTACATATCAGGAGATTGTTTGGTCTGATGAGGATGATTCTACGTTTAAGGATTCTTTTGACCTAGTTATTACAATATTGTGTATTTCTATTTCTTTGCACTTCAACAGAAAAAGATGGACTTCAGCTGTGGTGCCTCACATGTACATCTACGTATTTAAGATGGTGGCTATCAGATGCAGTTTCAGGCCTGAAGAAGAGCATTCTGACTCACTTGCTGTTACTATATAAATCCTTAAATAAGAGTTTCCCTCTGTGCGGATCTTTTTTTTGGCTGTTCAGATTGGATCCAGCACTAAAAAATCAGTATAATGAAATATTTTGACTAGAAATTAGATTAACATGTTTGCAAAGATTTGAGTTTTTGCAGCACACAGATTCTCCTCATAGAAGGCCTTGTTTTGACCCCAGCAGGTGACGCACATATTTTCCTCACATAATGAAGCACGTCACTAAAAACTGCTGTGTCACTAGTTTTATAACTGTTTACTGAGTAATTAAACTCTTGACTTACTTTTTGGTTAGTTTGTTGATCTCACGCTCTTCTTCCTCTTTCAGTTTCTCCACAAAACTGTCCAAAACAGGAATCTCAAACTTTATGTACTGGGCAACCTGCAGAGATAAAGTTTTATAAAAGCAGGAGATGATGCCATGATATGTCCCCAATGATATTATACTATATGGATCTTTACTAGAGAGGCTTTTGTATTGTATCCAAAAACATGGAAAAATAAAAATTACATCACAAACAACAAAAATGAGTGAGTTTAACATCAGCAGCATACAATGATGTATCTAGACAAGAAATACAGGACAACAGTTTTAAAGAATCAAGCCAACACAATAAGACAACCTCTCTGACCACTTTATTAGGTATACCTTTTCAACTGCTCATTAACTCCTAAATCAATCAGCCAATCACCTTGCAACTAATGCATTTAGGTGTTTTGGTCAAGATAATGTGCTATAGTTCAAACTGAGCATCAGAATGAGGAAGAAAGGTTTAATATAAGTGACGTTGAATGTGGCATGGTTGCTGGTGCCAGACTGCCTGGCCTGAGTAATTTACAAGGTGTCGATGCACTGGGGTTTTCACACACAACCGTCTCTAGGTTTTACAGAGAGTAAACCAGTTCAGTGAACGGCAGTTCTCTGAGTCAAATGCCTTGTTGATGGCAAAGCTCAGAGGAGAAGACCATACTGGTTCAAGCTAACAGAAAGACAGCAATAACTCAAATAGCCACTCATAACTACTGAAGTGTGCAGAAGAGCATCTATGAATGTACATCATGTTGAACCTTGAATCAGATGGGCTACAACAGCAGAGGATCACACCAGGTGTCACTTTTTCCAGCTAAGAACAAGAAACTGAGGCTAAAATTCACACACAGTCATCTAAATTGGACAACAGAAGATTGGAAAAACATTGCCTGGTCTGTTGAGTCTCCATTTCTGTTTTTCCCCCATTAAATATATGTATTTCTGTGTTTTTATGCCTTTATTTTAGAGAGAACAGTGGATAAAGTTGGAAACGGGGGGGGGGGGGGGGCAGGCCGACCATGTTCATGGGGCGTAATCTGACTGCTAGGCCACCTGATTATTCGCTACATTTGAATAATGGGGTCAGAATTTGGTATGGACATTATGAAAGCTTGCCAGACCACCAATAAAATATGGCACGTTCAAAGTCACTTAAAGGTCCAGTGCGTAATATTTAGCCAAGTAGCATTTAGCAGAACAAATTTGGTTAAAATAAACAGATTTGTAAGAAGGTCTATCAAAATTAGCGTTAAATCCCTTAAATACAAAAAATGCTTAAAAATGACACAGAATAAGCAATTTCTTCATACATAGGGAGGGTCCTTTCCATGGATGACGCCATCTTGAATTTTTGCATTTTGCCTGTTTCTATGGTACCACAGAAGGAATCAAATAAATTACACATGTTTTTTTTTTTTTTTCCAAATTCCACTTGCTCCCACAGTTTCCATCAAAGAAATGAGCATTGAATCTGGAACTGACTGTTTCATGTTCATATTAAATTTCACACACTGCACCTTTAAATCACCTGTCACCCTACTCTGTTAATCAGTTTGAACTTCAGCAGATCGTCTTGACCACATCTTCATGCCTAAAGCCTTGTATGCTGCCATGTGATTGGCTGATTAGATATTTGCTCTAATGGGCAGTTGAGCAGGTGTACCTAATGAAGTGCTCGGTCAGTGAATAAACACAATAAAACAACAAAATGTACAATACTAGAAATTGCATTAAAGTTAATGTAAATAATCCATAGAACTCAGAATGCACTGGAAAAAAATAGGCCACTCACTCCAATAGCCAGTGGACAGTGATTTCTGTGTTTAAAGGGGACATATTATACAAAAATCACTTTTTCAGGCTTCTCTAACAAAAATATGTGCCCCTGGCCGGTCCACAATCCCCCCAAGAATCAGATTTTACCCTCATGACCTCAGGTGGGGAGTAAGCACCCGCCCCCAGGTTCGGTTGGCCCTCCCTGCTTGGAAGAAAGTTCAGCCCTTGTCTACTGATCCTCCTCAGCAGCCAGCTGAGATGCTGGATAGCTCAGTGGGTTAGCCTGCTGACTTTGATCTGGGATGTGGATGGTTCAAATCCCAGTCAGGTCCATAACTTTGCATTAAAGTGTCTGTAACATTGTAATATCAGGAGTGCCACATCCATTTCCTGAGAGGGGTGTGGTCAGAGTGGAGTCAGACAGCTCATTACTGTTTAAAGCCACAGAAACAGCTTGTTCTGAGAAGGGCTGAAACACAGATTTATAGAGCAAAAATCCTATACTAGAGTGTTTTTTCAGCAACAAACTTCAGAGGCATGTTGTGGGGACCTCTGAGAACAATATAAACTTGTCTTAAAAGGGTAAAATATGTCCTTTTTAATCCTGAGTAATTAGGATTTTAGGGGGGGCTTTTGCTTTTATTTTGATAGGACAGCTTAAGAGAGACAGGAAATATGGGAACACACAAAAGGGGAAGGCATGCACCAAACATATGTCTGTGTAGGTTCTCATTCATCCAGGTCATGGTTATCCAAATCTTCAGCAGGAGGGCAACTGGACTTGACTGAGGTTCCATCTCTGAGTTCAGAACGGAAGAACCCTTTTGGAGGAGAGGCGAGACGTCTTCAAGAACCTCAATCAAGTCCAGCTGTACTCTTGACAAAGATTTGGATGTGCACCAAACAGCACCAGGACTGGGATTCTCAGAGGACTGTGGCCTCTGTACACAGGCGCCTGCTCCACCAGATGAGCCAAACCAGCATCAGAGTAATCAGGATTTGATTTCTGGTAAGGAGCATTGTTAATGAATAGCTAAATGTAATCCTTTAATGCTCTGAACAACACAAACTTGTATTCACCTCTATTGTATTAGGGTTGATCCAGTAATAATGAGGGATATTTAAAATCCTGCACAAATAAAAAAACAAAACCAGGGCTGGATTATGATAAATGTGGACCCATTTTCATGCCTCCAGGGCTGAAGGCATTATGTTTAATAGTTGACATATCATGTCTGTGCACACGTATGTCCATCTGTATGCCTGTCCCGGTTATTTTTGTGAATGCAATATCTTAAGAACGCTTTGAGGGATTTTCTATGAAATTTGCATAAATGCCCACAGTGATTCAAGGATGAACTGATTAGATTTTGGAGGTGTAAGGTCACTGTGACCTCAGATCTTGAGAGCGCAACATTTCAAAATTTATAGAGGGATTTTTGTCCAATTTGGCCCACATAAACACTTGATGGTGAAGTAAGTAACCTTTGGTGGTCAAAGGTCACTACAACCTGGTGTACTGTGACATCTAAGGGTCCTTGTATCATACTGTAGCTTCTTAGGAGCTACACCGTATTTAAAGCATTGTCTTTTGAGGACAAATTAACTCCCATATACTTAGTTTGCTTTGTTATCCAAAGTTTGTTGTAGAACGAAATATGCACCTCTACCATTAATCAAAAAATCACCCCAGCCCTTCTTCTTGACCACTTTACATACCATCCAGTAATAAAGGCATAAAACAACCAGGCGTTGGTTCTAGTTTGCTCTAGTTTGTTCTAGTTTGTATGAACTGACCCTTCTGCTTGTATAACTGAGTTGATATTTATGAGTCTGACTATTATCATAAACAATCCAGAAAGCCCGGCATCAACAATCCGGTTTATTTTTATCCCTTCAGAGCAGACACAACATGCAGATGTTCATCTAAATCCATTGTTACATCAGGATAGCTCTCCTCAACCTGCTAAATTTAACCTGTCTGTCATGTTTCCATTGTATCATTGTGTGTCTATATTGAGGGCAGCACAAAAAAAATAAAAAAAGGGGGTCACTGATTGAACAAGCTGGGAAGAACAGAGGGAGGTGTGGCTCACATCATAAGTGACTTCCTCTCCCAGGTCGGCCTCGGTGATTAAGATCTTGGAGATTTTCTCACAGGGTCCGTAAAGCACACGAGCCACCAGCGGGTATTCGCCATCTCGCAGACGGGTCCTCTCTGCAAGGTCAAAAACAAAGAGAACAACTGACCACAAAAAGTACATACACAAAAATAACACTACAAGTGGAAAGCCCAACTTCAATGAATTCACATGAAAGCAAGTTTTCCCTTCTCAGGAAAGGAATCTAAAACTATTTCTAATGCAGTGTTTAGTTTGCAAGTCAAACAACAGAAGTAAATTTTATGAAAAAAAAAAAAACATATATATATATATATAATACTGACTTGGTTTGTTTTAACTGAGCATCTTTGTATCTTGATGACATTTTAAATGAGGAAAATTTCAATTACTTTAAAACTCAAATAAATGTTAAATATACAAACGTCTGGAAATAAGATATATAAAAACTTTAGAAGAGTGATTCCCAAACTTTTTTTCCTAGGGGACCCTCCTACTCTTATCTAAAATGGAAATTTACTCAGACTGATCAACTTTATAAGTTGACTTTAAAAGGGCAACATTTAATACTTTTTAGACTCTGAAATTTTGAGTTTTATCTCTATTAATTCTGACTTTTTAAACCCAGAAACTGAGATTGGTTTCTTATAAATACACGACTTATAATCTCAAAAACTCATTTTTGTTCTTGAGAATGAACGAATAGTAATTATTTTTTATCCTTTGGGGTGGCCCTTATAAACTGTTTCATGTTTCTAGTCATGCTTTGAAAGTATATCACATTTCAAGACAGTAAACAAGTACAGCTGCTTACCCCATTGGCAGATTCAGCAACTCAGGTCTGTGATATCTTGAGATAAGATGCTAACTTGGACTTGTTATAAAAAGTGTAATTATTATTTTTTTGTCTAGAAACTATGTTTAAGGCTTCACTTTCTTTGATTTGAGTTTTGCAGCCCAGAGACTGTAAATGAAATGTAACGCCACTATGTTACACAAACTATATAAAACAAGCTTGACAGGCAGCCGTTATTGTTGTTCACTGTCAGTGGAGCCGGTTGATAAATCAAACTTTTGCTGAAGCTGGGCGGGAGAAGAGCAAAAATATCTTTCTCACTAAAAATACTTCAATTGTAGCTCTCTGTTCTTCTTTAAAAAAGAAAAGTCAAATTCTGATAAAACTGCTACAGCTGCATCTATGTTAATCTCTTCAATAGCTGCCATTGTTTACAGGCTTGCAGTGAAATTAAACCTCACCTGTAGCTACTGCTTCTCTTCAAATGACGCTTATTGGACCAGTCATTCTCTAGCCAGAAAAAGGCATTTCAGCTTGAAGCTTAACAAAATGGATCTGACTGATGAAAGACATGGTATCTGGCAAGTGACTATGCAAGGTTACATCAGCTTTGGATTTTATAAGAGTTATTCATAACTGTGGGCATGGCTGATATGATTGCAACCCTGCAAATCGTAGCTGTTAGTCTGGAGGTTTAAAGCCCGCCTGAGCTGAGCCACAAATAACATTCGCATCAGCCACTTCCAAGCACACATGACTCCATGATAGTTTTGCACAATAAAATAAAAAAGGCATATATTCTCTGCTAATGTTACCCTGATTACCCTATGCTATCAGTTTAGGCTGCCAGGTCATGAGGCTAAATTATAGGGAAGCGTAAACTTGCTAACAGTACTGCTTGCTAGTAGTTTAGGCTAAAATGCTTTTATAATGTACTAAAGCTGTACCAGGTAAGAAGTTCAAATCTGTCAAACTATGTCCAAACATTTAGAAGTTAACTTACATTAACATTAGCCCCTTGTTTTTCCAGTCTGTGATCAGGGATTGGCCTAGTTATTTTAGTTTAGATCCACTTAAAAAAAAAACCTGGAACACAGTTGTATGAATTATGCCTAAATTTTAGTTCCCCCCCCATCAATGTGACATCTAGTCAGAGGAAGAAGGCTGTTGTGTGGATGGTCATCAAGGTCATCTTACCACCAGATTCGTGCACCATATAAAGCACAAACTCTTCGGCTTTGTTCTCCACCTAAAATAGCACACAGAACATGTTCAGTCTTAAATTTTACTGAGACAACATTTGAGGTATGAGATATGTCTTAGTGCTTACCCTAAACTTGTGTAGCAGCAGGTTAAGGACTTGTACTGTCGTCATGGAGCTGTTTACTCGTACATTTGTGACTGAACCGTATGCAGGAGTAAATACAGATGTCTGAAGGCGGAAGAACAAATCTTTAACAGAGAGGACATAAAGTACTGACTTTGCTCTTTAAACATCTGTGAGTTTAGATAGACGAAATGATTCCTGGATTTGAACACCTTGGACATTTTGGTCCGGATATCTACAACACAAAAGAAATCCTTCAATCTGCAGCTGGATGAAGTTCAATAACAACACACACAGGCTGCATTTAGGAGAAACTAATGAAGGATTCAGTGGAACATTAACGTAATCAGCTCACAGCAGGCTATTAGGAAGCTCAGCGTTAGTACAGGAACACCCGGACAGGAAACTTCTGCTACTCTGCACCTGGACATCAGTCAACAGCGGGATACACTAATGTCACAGTGTGCATCTGTTCGTCGTACCTTATGGTTGTAAAAGTGTCCGTTGATTGAGAACCTGTGTGTGCGAAGGCGGTGCAGGTCTCTGGCAGTGCGCGTGTTTGACCTCCTCTGAACGTGCATGAAGGAAGCATCACTTCTGGTTCTGAGCAGCTGAGGAGAATCCTCTTCCTCTGGACTGCCCACATCATCTCCTACACGTGAAGGAAAAACAGCCCCTCTAATTAGAATGTGCCTGATTTTTACAGACGTCAGCATTTCCTGGGAATTTTGTGGGGCTGTAAAAAAGAAATGGACAATTTCTCGTCAACTGTTTGTACAATACGGAAGAGTATTGGGGCCACTGAAAAAAAAAAAAAAATTTCAGACGAAAATTTATTTTTCACTCGTGAGAAAAAAGTCAGAATTCTGAGATTAAAGTCAGAATTCTGAGATTAAAGTAAGAATTCTGAGAAAAAAGTCAGAATTCTGAGATTAAAGTCAGAATTCTGAGAAAAAAGCCAGAATTCTGACTTTATTCTTCAAATGAAAAAAAAGTCTCAAATTTTTTTTTCAGAATTCTGACTTTAATCTCAGAATTCTGACTTTCATCTCAGAATTCTCACTTTAATATCAAAATTCTGACTTTTTTCTCAGAATTCTGACTTTAAACTCAGAATTCTCACTTTAATCTCAAAATTCTGACTTTTTTCTCAGAATTCTGACTTTAAACTCAGAATTCTCACTTTAATCTCAAAATTCTGACTTTTTTCTCAGAATTCTGACTTTATTCTCAGAATTCTGACTTTAAACTCAGAATTCTGACTTTAATCTCAAAATTCTGACTTTTTTCTCAGAATTCTGACTTTATTCTCAGAATTCTGACTTTAAACTCAGAATTCTGACTTTAATCTCAAAATTCTGACTTTTTTCTCAGAAGTCTGACTTTTTTATCAGAATTCTGACTTTAATCTCAGAATTCTGACTTTTTTCTCACAAGTGAAAAAAAAAAAATCGTCTCAAAATTTTTTTTTTCAGTGGCCCTAATACTCTTCCATAGTACAACACTTTAATGGCCATCTTGATTTTTTTGTTGGACCATGTTTGTGTATGAAATAATTTGCTCATGCACCATCTCCTTCTAACTGTTGTCCAATGCACTATATGGACAAAAGTATTTGGCCACCTGGCCATTAGCCAGGGACAACAGGAGCTTTATAACCATCACTGCAGGGGCTTTCATGTGTTTTGCACTGAGCACGTCCAGATCAGTGGAGGACTGCAGTGATGGCTGTCCTTCTGGAACTTTGTCCCATCTCCACACAGAATCTCTGGAGCTGGAGTCCTTCATCACCTCTCTTACTAAGGCCCTCCCAAGGTTTAGCTTGGAAGAGTCCTGTATGTGATTGCTGTAGATCCAGGAATCAATCCCATGCTCGCTTTTAGCATACAGCTTGATGTCATCCATGTAGAGGATGTTTGTTTGAAACCAGTCCTCTGGTATTATTGCTCTCACAGGAGCCTCCATGTGGTGCTGAGGCAGGTTACAGGCCGGTAGTTTGATGGTGCAGTTCCCTTCTGAGGGAACCTTATGGTGAGGATTATCTGGCTTTGGGTAAGCCACTCTGGGTAGGTCCATTTGTGTTGGATGGAGTGCACCATGGTGGGAATCATGTCAGGCCCTGGCGCTGTCCAGTTTTTCATTTTTGATACTCTTTGTAGGACATCTGCTGCTGTGGTTCACTGTGTAAGTTCTTATAGCATTGATGTTTATTCTCCTGGCCTCTACTTCTCTGCAGTGCCTCATTAGGGTACCTCTCCAGTGCATCAGCTGTTGCCTATGCCGCCCTGATAGGGATTCGAAACCCCCTGTCTCCTGCATCTGAGTCAGTGTTGTAACCCACTGAGCTACCCAGGCTACACATATCAAGGTATGTACATGTATAACTATATACGTCCATAAGAAAAGGTAGGAAAACTGGAATCAGTCCCCCTTTATACCAAGATGGCCATCAACATTAAAACATGTCAAATATCTGGATAGCTATCAGGGGCTGGATAGCTCAATGGGCTAGACCAGTGACTTCAGTCCAAGAGCTTGGTGGTCCGAATCCCAGTCAGTAGAATGGGAATCAATATCCAGTCTGGCCCCTCGGGCAAAGTCCCTAACCCCTGGAACTGCTGCCTACCTCTATGTAGGTCACTTTGGATAAACGCGTATGCTAAATGACATGGTAATATTGTTTCCAGTTCTAGAAACACTAGAGTAAGGGACTACTTCCAAATCAAAAGCGCATGTTTTGAACAAACACAAACTCTCACTCCTTTGAAATTAAAGTACAATTAAAGTACCATATTAATCAACCATACTGCACCCCCACTGTAATCTAGGTTGTGAATGTTGAACCCTATTATTTCTGAGTACTCAGCATTTTAATTTAAATTTAAGATGGCATTAAATCAACACGTGACAAAACAGGGAAGCCCAGACTTATGTTCTTAGTAAGAGGGAGAAACATCCACTAAAGAAAAGTCACACTTCTTCTGCTTATTCTCTGGTCTAGAGAATCACTCACTACATGTCAGCAGTTAAAATAACTGCATTAAAGGCAAATATCTCTCATCCTGTTTATTTATAGAGTTGATCTGATCTCGATGGTAAGCTCTGTTCAACACGTGAGTAAACCTTTCCACTGGAAATGCTGAATGAAGCACCTTTGGCTCTCTAATCTGTGTCAGCATGTGTGCAGTAATCCATATTAATCCAGCAGGTTTGTGTGTCTGCGTGTGAGAATGACTCCACGTGTGTGATACCTACCAGCTGGTCCATTTTCACTGCTCACTGAATTATTGTTAGACTCCTCTGATAACTGCTTCCCCACAGATGACCTGTCATTCCTGCACAACAAAGAGAGAGAGAGAAGTGTTTCTGTCAACACACTTCACAGTTTACATTCAGTTTTTGTAAAGATAGCTATAAAATACACTCACTGATCACTTCATTAGGTACACCTGTTCAGCTGCTCATAAGCACAATTATCTAATGAGCCAATTATATGGCAGCAGTCAGGTAGGCATGACGACATGGTCCAGACAATGTGCTCAAGTTCAAACTGAGGATCAGAATAGCTAATGAGGAATAGGAAATAAGTTAAAGAAGAAGCTTCAAAAACTTGATGTTTGAACTAGCTAACTACAACAAAGAGAGCACAATCCAATAAGTTGACCTTTTAAGGTGCATGGAAAAAAATACTCACAATACTGAAGGGTCTGTACTCAGAGATGTCTTTTAGAAGTTTGTTTTATCTGTAGACCTGGCAGCAGTCTTCCTCAGTGTCCTTTTTTTGAACTGGCTAACTGGCCTGGCAGCCTACAAGGCTTATAAAAGTAGTCACCCCCCTGGATGTTTCATGCTTTTACTGAGTTTATAAAGCAACCATGGTCAATATAATTTGGCTTTTTTTTTTGACAACAAAAAATTACAAAAAAAAAACACCTCTTCAATTTCAAAGTGAAGTCTCAAGTGATAGAAGTATAGAGACACCTGTGTCAGGAACCAGTCACTGGTTAATCTGTATTCCTGGCTACCATTACACCATGAAAACAAAAACTGTTCTGGAGTGGCCGAGTCAAAAGCCCAGACCTCAGTCCAATAGAGAAGTAGTGGCTGGTATTGAAAAGGCTCTTCTGGTTTTCGCACATTGATACACCAGTTGAATTACTAAATCTTCCTGTGGTTCAAGTAGGCAATTTGAATTTTTGACTTTTACAATAAAATTTTGTCTGTTTTTGTTTCACCTTTCTTTGATTCTATGACATCAGAACCTCCTTTTTGACAGTCAATTAAGCCACAGTTGATGGGTTTTACGATTTTAAAGCCCCCAGATGTTTCTTATCACATAATAAAGGGTGGAGATGCTGGGAAAATTGATTTTTAGAGGTTGAACCATCTGTGACCTAGCTAACAGGCTATTTCACTGTTGTTAATGGCATCTGTGTTTGAGTTTTGATCAGGTTTTCTTACCGGTTCAGATGAAATCTTTCATTGTCATCATACATCTGAAGTCTGATTGGTCGACGTAGACCCCAGTAGATGTTCAACAACCCCTCTAGGATAAGCTCTCCATCCTCCTGCACACAGAAACACACACAGAGAACAATCATTTGCTCAGGGGGGATATCCTGCTGGCACTCTGCCACAGTGGCTCAGTATCAGGTGTACGTGCAGAAACCATCGCTCTCAGCTTCAGGGTGAACCCTCCCATGTTGGAGGGACCCTGCAGGTTTGACCCACCCTTTTTTATACAGGAGCAAGGGTGAAGTCATGTCTGAGAAGTCAGCAATAATGAGAACAAAGAAGAACTGCCGTGGGTCACGTACACTCAGGAGGAAAACTTTTGATATCACAAAACTGAAACTCTTAATTTAGACGAAAATGAAAACACTGCTGTGCTGAGTACAGAGAAGAAACTGTGTCACCATAATGTTACAGCTGTTTACAAGTGTGGGAAAACAGATATTCATGTAAAGTGCTTGCATGTTGCATGGAAACTGGTGTCAGAGATTGCACAGCATGCCATCTTTAATACATCTATCGTATTAGTATCAGTATTGAATGAAATATTTCACCACAAATGTTGCTGTTTCGATCACAGACTGTCTCTGTGCATTTCTTCTTTCTCAAAAGCATCCTCTCATATCATCTCTGTATCTAATTTGTAATCCTACAGTACAATGCAAAGCTTTCAAATCAGCTGATGGAAGAGTCCAAGAATCAATCTATCTGAGATTTTCACACCAGTGATTTCCACACAGCAAAAAGAAGCTTACTGGACATTTTTAACCTCAGTAGTCAGACTCATTAGCTGATGAGATGTCAGTTAAATGTTTGTGGTAAGCTGAAGTTATTTTAAGTGAAACTTCACCAGGGGCAGTTTTAATTTGGAGGCAATATGAGGCCCAACTAATATGGCTAAAAACAATCACAGTGAGTGAACAAAACTGGTGCAATATCAGTTTTTCTGCAACAAATCAGACATTTTTACTTATCACACACCAACTCATTGTTTCAAGACATCTATAAGGATCTATTTAACTATTATTTGCTTGATTAGTGATGTGTTGTTTGTGAACGAGCCGGTTCAAAGAGCCAGCTCTTTGACATGAACGATAAGAGCCGGATTCCATTTGAGAGACGTTTCATATCATTATTACTACTAGCAATTCCATTTTTATACAGATTTGTATATCTGTGTGTTATTTGATTGCTTAGTAGGGATAAGATTTTATTCTCTATCCCAGGCCCACCATGCATTAAGGACTCATGTTTGATGGTGTAGCATTAATGTTTTATTTCAGGTGTCATACAGCCCAGCCAATGAGCAGATTTGATATGACCTGCAAGGTGTTTTGGGGAGACAGCTGTTTCAAAAAATAATTAGATGATATTTTCAGCTATTTTAAAAATTGTGCATAGTTGGAGTAAAATGCCTGTCCAAATATCAATCATAGGTTATGATATTGCTAATATTGGCAGGCCAAACTGATACTTCAAGAGCTGTTTGGAAGCAGAAAGAGCTGTCTCTTTTTGCTGAACCGAACCAAATGATCTGGCTCACTGAAAGGGCTGCAATCCCCATCACTATTTGATATGAAGACATTTAGAGTCTTTTGAGGGGCTTGGACCTTGCTGTTGAGGCCTGGGGTCCTCCCCAAGGATGATCAAAATCTATACTGATGCTTTTCAATTCCCTCTTAGCCCCATATTTACACTCAAAATACTCATCTTAAACACTTTAGACATATACCTCATGTTTGAAGTACACCTGTAATGACTATATCTTGAAGCCCTTGGAGCATGCAGCTCCAGGCACTTGCCTACCTTTGCATAAAGATAAAACCACCTATGAATTTCCCTGTAGGTGCAGGGAAGCATTTATATCAAGAACAGTGCTTAACAAATTTATTAGACCACCTGTCATATTTGTCTCAAAGACCATCCAGCATCATGAAGTGCTTTAACGCGGACTCTTTCATTTTCAGTGAGCTCTCCACGTTTTACCATTTAGAACAGGAATGAGGGATTTCACACTGAATTCACCCAAATTTGAGCCGGCTCATTGGGCTTCTCTGAGAAGTCAGAAATTAATCAAGCATAACATTCAACCACCAAAACTCATTTTTCTGTTCAGGAATGCAAGTAAATAACTATTATTTGACATATTAACCAAGAAATATTAATATGCTTTACTATTTTTTCAGTTTTTTGTAAATCAGTACATTTGAAAATTCATGGATAACAATAATAATTATATTTTAGCATTAAAAATATCATTTGGGTTAAAGAGCTTCTATATATTGGTGTATTAACCATTGCAGAAAAATAAAAAATGATTTTGGTAATTACCAGTGCTGTCAATTTAGGGCAGCTGTGGCATAAACCTTACTTTAATTTGGGTTAGGGCGGTCTAATAAATTTGTTAAGCACTGTACATCACAGGAAAGTGCAAAAAGTAAATATAAGGTATTTAGAACGAGATGCCAGTCGTAACTGCTATATTCTTTCTGTAATAAATGATGTACAGTGAATATGACAGCGTTGCTGTCGGGCATTAAACTCTTATCTCCAAAATCAGCATGTTTTATAATGAAATAATCACTGCCTTCTTCCTTTTTCCTTTTTAAGCTAAAGTATGTGAAAGTTTTGCATTACTATATGTATATTATTTTAAAAGTTTAAAAAGATGTCTTAAAAAGTTTCTTCTATATATACTTTTAAATTAGATCTTCTAGTTTCTCAGATATTTCTTAAAGTTTTCCAAGACAGAGAAATGTTTAACATTTATAACTGTAACAGGACATGTCTTGTTACATGTCTTGGTGGCTGCCTAAGCTCATCTGTGTAGCATGGAGTCCATATGATCAATCACAGGTGGGGCCACATAGAAACCAGTTTGTGTCATTTGGCTGTCATTCTCCAAAACCAAGCAAAATTTGGTTTTCGACCAGTGAAAATGGAAATGAGTTATGGCTTTGTTTTTACCTTTAGGGCACATTGTGGGATTGAGGCACGAGCTTTTTTGCCACTTTTCATTGGTTTAAAATTTGTAAATCCTGCTGAAAGACAAAGAGAGTGACCAATACCATTGATTCATGCATGAAAAATGGAGGAACAAGCTTTTAGCAAAACATGTCAGTGCTATAGAGCAAAGAGGCAAGCCTGAACAATAAAGTATTTATGTGAATTATACGGATTTTAGAAGGAAAACTGCACAAATTTCCAATATGGCAGTTTATGTACTGATTATTTTAGTGCTGGAATGTGAATAAAAGATCTTATCTTAGTTAAATAAGCTTCTATTTGCAACAAAATGACTGTATGGTGAATACTGAGGCTGAAAGAACTGCATAAAATGAAGAAAATATTAAATATAATTGCTGTTTGAACAGTGTCCATTGTGATTACAGCAGGAAATCTGTATTTTTAAGCTCTATTAGTCAGAGCATGTGATCACTGAAGAAACTCACAAACTTAAAGACTAGATTAGGTCCAACATTTAGTTTTAAGACACTTTATAAAGTTTAATTCATTAAGTATTCCATCATTTGCATTTAAAAGTCCCTTGTTAAGTTTATCAGCTATTTATGACTACATTTGTAGTCGTGAGAAGAGTCCAACTTTCTGAATAAATGACAGTAGAGGAGAACAGTTCACTTACATCAGAGGAATGACTGCATTATAAAGAAGATAGACATGGTTTTGTTGGCATTTTTACATAACGATAACAATTTTATGACTCAAACATCATGGAGGAATGAAGCAGCAGAAAGTGGAAATTTTTACAGCGAGGGCAGATTGCTCCCAGAGCTTCATTGTTTCAGGAATATAAACACTGAAAGCAGCTGAACCACTGAACCTTTCCAGCCCACCACCCCTCTGCTTCCTGAACACTCCCTCACACAAACACAGCAGCACATACACACGATGACTGAGATGTGAGTAAGGTCAGCAGAGCTATTTTTGGACATAGCTGCTAATCACTGTGCCTCCGCCTGCTGCTATAAAGCCTGAACAGCCGCTCTGGTCCAGTCAGATTCAGCTGAACAGACGGCAGGACAATCACATCACTGTTTGACTCGGAGTGTGTCGATCCTACATCTGCGCCAGCAAAGGTGAGCGAAACTCTTCTTCTGAGTTCTGCTTTTAATATTCAGCAGTTTATAGAGGTTGGACTTTTGCCAGACAGAACTTTTAAAGACATTAATTTACAATCTTGTGCAAGACAGTTTTACAATTTAAATTTGTAAACATATTAATTTAACATAGTATCATTACAGAGTATGAAGCGGTCACAGACTTACTCTGATCTCCATTTGTGCTGCACAGAGAGTGTATGGATATATTTACAGCTAACTTTTGTTGTAGTAAATTTATTGGATATTTACATTCATAACTGATGCTACAGTGCAGAAACTCAAATCTTAGCAAAAGAATTTGTGTGATTTCAAGTGAGAAATATGTCATTTCTGTTATTTTAAGCCTCATTTATCAACCAAATCCAGATAAACACCTGATTCACTGACAAACATAAGGCCTGAATTGCTTGAAGAAAGATCACATTTTTCTAAATGCAGTGAGCAAAATTTACTTCAGTTTCATTTAATGAGCTGTAATGTCCTAAATAAGATGTGATGTCCTAGAATTTAAATTCTGGAAAATAGTTTTACTGACTATAGGAGATTCAGTCCTTATTAGACTAGTTAATATCTTGAAATAAGATGTCAATTTGCACTCTTAAGTGCAAATATGGCTTATAGTAAGTGTAATAAGATATTTTTCAACCAGAATTTAGACAATTACACAACCAAGATCTGAGATTCTGCAGTGTGCTGCTTGGGTTGCATCCCTGAATGGATTTAAAGACTATAAAACATGCTTTATTATTTTTCAATCTAACAATGATGAACCATTTGAAAGAAAAATAAGATTCTGGACTGCAGATATGACTTTTTGTATGATTTTGATTTAGATTAATTTAGCTATAATGAGTTTAATGAGAAATTTGGGTCAAAGTCAGAAAAAAACAGTTGAAAAGATTTCCCTTTTTTGCAGCGTTGTTATCATTATCAGATTTTTCTAATAGAAACGTTTTGTTGGTTTTCTGTCACTACAGCTGGTAAATAAAGATGATTAATTGTTATTTTTTTCTCTCTTCCTGCAGTATGAAACACAGACGTCTGCTGCTCTCACTGCCTCACCTACCCACCATCACTGAGACTCTTGAGGACTTGCCTGCTCACCCTTCACCCTCCCAGAGCTCCCAGTCTCTGGAAGACTACATGACCAGCATCCAGGCCCTGGCCTGCCCAGTGGAAGCCCCAAGCTGTGGCCCTGTCAGGCTCCAGAGGTCTCCCAGGCTGAGGAACCTCTCCAAGGGTCAGATGAAGCTCTCTGTGCCGAGCTCTCTCCCTCGCGGGTCGCCTCGCACGCTCAGGACTTCAAAACTTTACAGTTTGAGTCTGAACAGCTCGGAGGATTTATCTGCCAGGATGAGCAGGGAAAAAGACTGCAGGGGGAAAGACCCTGTGGACTGGCTGTTTGGACAGATAAGGACTTAAAGGGGAGGCCAGATGGGACCATGGTGGACTTTTCACTTATAATAATACACAGCTGGAAATGAAGAAGACGAGGTTTGATGGGACTCTGTGATGGGTCACGAGAAGAGTGGAGATTTATTTATGTTTTGTTGTTGTTTGCACTGAGGACTCAGGTCCACATGTTTACATAAGTTTATATTTTGTAATGTAAATTATGTACTTTTTAATAAAACTCTCAAAATCATAACAGTATTTCTTTTCTGTTTTCAAAGTTACTCTGTTGAAAGTCTGACATTATTACAGCTCCAGCGCACTTAAAATAGAGCTTAATCTGTAGCAATATTACAATTTGTTTTATTCATTATATGGCAAAACCATTTCTGGAACAGTCTGAAGATTTGTTTTAACCTCAAAAGTCAACTTTGTGCTCAGTTCATGCAGGAAAATGGAAAAGATTTCTGGTTACAGTTTTTCCACATGGGATGTTATGCTGCTGATTTTTATTCCACTGAGTCTCATGTGATGGATGTGGAATAAAACAATAGAATATAAAAACTGCTCATCTTGCAACCATGGATAAAATACAAGATCACGTTTTTTTCTGCACGTCAGTGGTTGGATGTATTTTCACCAGTGGTCTGGTTTGACTCAATACAGTTTGATACAGTAAACCCTGATTTTGGTCAGATTTCCACGGCCAACCACGCTCGCCTCGCTTCACCCTCCAGGGTGGGATAGGTACACTTGGTGCACCAACAGAGGGGTGCCAAAAAAGTAGGATGGAATGGATCTTTACCAACTTTGGTTCAGTTGATACCTAACTAAACTGAACTTGGTAGAAACATAGCTTAACAGGTTTAAAAAAACAGTAAGACCTCTGTTATTTTTCTGAAGTTTTGTCTTTATAATAAGACAGGTGCAAGCAAAACTCTAGCACACTTTCTGAATTGCAAAACTATGTAGGAAATGTCTTAGTTCTAAAACAAGAAATTACCCAACACTGGCTGGTCACTGAATCAAATCAGGTATGAATATAGTTTGATTTTCCACTAGTTTCATATCAAAGTTTAAAATTCTGATATCATCTATTTTCTTCCACTCACAGTGACTCAGATATTCCTCTCCTTAGTGACATATTCCAACTCCTCCTGAGGTTTTTGGAGGTATTCCCAGTACAGATTATATGAGATACTGTAAATAATCCCTAAAACAAGTCTTGGGTCTCTACCCGAGCTCACTTCCCAGTTGGACATGCCCAGAAGGACCTCCACAGGGAGGGAACCAAGAGACTTCTTAATCTAATGCCCGAACTAACTCATTGTTTAATGTAGAGCAGCAGCTCCACCTGAAGCTCCATCTGGACATCTGAGCTTCTCACTCTAACTCTGAGGCTGAGCCATGCCACCTTCAGAGGGATTCTCATTTCAACCACTTGTATCTTTGATCTCATTTGCTTGGCAATTTTATCAGTCCCACAGTGTCCCTTTGTCACATTTTAAAATAATAAAAAATAATAAGACAAATAAAATAATAGAAATTAATAAATCTCAAGAGGTGAGAAATGTGCATGTAACATAAAGGAAGCATTTCTACTTAAATAAAAGGTCTGATTATTTCTCTTTAAATATTCCTTTTATGCTGAAGAACCAAACACACCAGAGCAACAGAACTAAACAAAAAAAAAACCAAACATTCTGCTGCCTTCTCATGGTAATGAATGGTACTGCAGTGGTGGCTTTTTGAACTTAAAACTACCTAAAACAACCACTAGAGGGAGCCACAGTCATAACATGAAATATTAGGATGTTACAGACTAGAACAGGCAATGCATACAGCATGTCCTGTTTTACCAAGTTTAAATCAGACTGAAACAATCTGATTTTGCCAAATTACCATCTTAACAGTTAATTTAGTTGAAGGGGCATTTCAGTCTTTAAATATTTAAGTTTGCAGGTTAAAAGAAGTATAAAATATGCTTGGACATGGGCAGATTTACATGAGGTAGACAGATCGTTTAGGGGTTAATTATTGCAAGCGTGCATATGAGGTGAGGCATTCTACCAAAGTGAGCTTTCTTAAAGTAACAGAGCTACAATAAAGCCACAAGACACAGTAGGGGATATTTTGTAATAAGCTTGGCTTAAGTGTTTGTTATTTCTGCTTTTTCTTGTCGAGTGGATCAGAGCGACTCTGTGACTGTTGAGTGGAGATCAGTGTAACTCATGACTTGAAAGTATATTCCCCAAAATTGTATGAAAATGACATAAATTCCCCCAAACATTCAAACAAACTCCCTGATATTCAGTGACACCCCCACCCCCCCAAAAATGCCTCAAAATTTCTGAGGCAAAAAAACCCAAGTAACTTTTATAAAGGATGTTTTTCCAAAATGATACACTTATGTACTTAGTATTTTAAAATGTTACGTTACACACAAAATTTCATAATCTTTAGCAGTTTTTCACCTTTGACTCCACAGAGCTGAAATGCCTCTGGAAATGATAGCAAAATGACACCAGCTCTGTAAAAGCTTTTCCTCTGGGCAGTGATAGTTAAAAACATCAACAATTACATTGTTAATCACACCTCACACAGCTATACTCCCATTAGATGGACATGTTGGAGCATGTCTCCTCTACAAATATTTGGTTTAAGTTTACTGTGAGTGCCGCTGAATCTCAAAGCACCTGACATCCTCCCACATAATGACTCATACAGCACCTGACTACACCTGTAGAACATGACCGTGATGTCATTTCGACAAAAACACCTATAGATCTGTGTACCCTCTCTAACCGTCTCTGCTAATGTCTTTATTTACAAAGTGTGACCCAGTGAAAACAAATGCTCAGACATGTCTGGTATATATGAACACAGTAAAGCTCTGTCTGGATTGTGCTGTTGGTCTATGACTGATTTTCTTTTTAACACATTTACAAAAAGAATTTCCAAACATCTCAGACCAGCTTTTAAAATTCTGAGTCATGCTTGTCGCTCATCATACTCACAAATACTCACAGTCATTCTTGGGAAGGTTAGAAAAAATCATGTAGTCATCACAAGTGTATCAACTCAGAGCAAAAAAAAAAAAAAAAAAAAGGCAGAAAATAATATGAAAATCAGTCTTTTACCTCTTAAAACTTTACTTTTCATTGTGTGACAAAGTGACAGACTCTAAAATGAGGCCAAATTAGAAATATGAAATCAAACCATTGAACCATGCTGTTGGTCTTTTTGGTATAATCTACTATCAAATAAAAAGCACAACTAAGCAGCATGGCTAATTCAGTCCTGGCATATCACCTCATTCTTTTGAATTGGAAGAATGACCACCCACCCTCTTCTGGCTTGCAGAGTTGACTGGAAAGATCCATGCAGTCTGGTGGCCTTTCATTTTCTGTATTTCAGTTGTTCAGTTTTTGTGTTTTGTTTAGTTTAAAACTTTTTGTCCTATGCGTTGTTAAGACTTTATCTAAACCGTGTTTATGTGAAAAATTCTATCAAAATACATTCCCCCACATTCCCCATCCTGCTACAGAGCGACTCTTAAATTGAGTCAATTCTAATTAGCCCTGTATCAGCGGAGTTAAATATGTTTATGGCCAGTTTCAAAAACTGTTTTGGTCTCTACAGCACTCTAGAGCACTTCTGAGATCAGGCACTGATGTTAGACTGGAAGGCCAGGTTAACCATCTCCATTCCAGTTCATCCTTAAGGTGCTCAGTGGGGTAGTCAAGTTCTTCTTCACCAAACTCATCAAACTATGTTTTTATAGCCCTTGCTTCATGCACTGGAGCACAGTCATGTTGGAATAGAAAAGAGCCTTCACCAAACTGTTGCCACATAGTTGGAAGCATAGCATTGTCCAAAATGTTTTGGTATGCTGAAACATTGATATTGGCCTTCAATTGAGATAAGGGGTCTAGCCCAAACCCTGAAAAACAGCCCTATACCATTATCCCTCCTCCACCAAACTTCACAATTGGCACAGTACAGTCAGGCAGGTGACATTTTCCCGGCAGACTCACCCATCTGACCTCCAAACAGAAACGTGTGATTTGCATTATGTGCAATAAAGAGCCATAAGCTCTGTGCCAGGCCTGCCCCTGTCTATATGCAAACACAGCGAGTAGCGCCTCATCACTGTGGGGGGCCTCGCTTTGAGTGTTTATTTCTTCTCTCACTCTCTCTCTGGGCATCAGTCAGGTGTTTGCAAGATAAATATCATCCAGGTTAAGCATATACGACGTTGACCAAACAGAAACTTTACCTTGCCGTCAGACATTAGCAAACTAGAAAAGCCCTCGGAGAGCGCAGACCTCTGCCATTAGCCCTGTCTAGTGAAGAATCCTTGAAAAAATTCCTGGATCCGTCCCCATGTGCCCCCCACCACAGCATTTGCCGATTACTCCCTCCCCGGTGGAGTGGAAACAAACACAAACTAACAAACCCACCCGATCACATAACCTCCTTGTCGGATGTAATAAACCCTAAAGATATCATCGCGTCTGTCCCCCGTTATTCTGCAACCTTTCTTGTCAACTATTAACTTCTACCATTGTTTAGTTTAGTGACTTTATGATAAAACTTCATAAAGTTCCAGTGCTGGATCTGAACAGGAATTTATTGACATCTTTGGACTTCCTGGCGCAGAGCAGCTGTTTTAAAAATCAGATTGTGGGTATAAATAAATATAGACAGCGTATAGTTTACGGTGATTTAATAAAAGACAGGCTACTGGTGATGAGGAAGAGAAAGAAGCCAAATGGATGAGTTGCTGTGTGTGAATAAAGGGGAGGGGTTCAGGGATGTGCTTAAGGGGGCATGAGGGGGCAAGATCCTCTGGTTTATGCTACAATAAAACAGATAGGTAATAAAATGGGAGTAATGTTATAATAAAAATAATAAACCCACAGTGAATGCCTTAAAAAAGGACAGATGGAAATCAACATTCTTTTAATCTTGCAACAAGGAATGTGATCATTAAAATCAATGATAATTTTTGTGACGTTTTTCAGATAAAAATTAGTTTTGCTGAAAGACACAGGTCTGTGGTAGTTTTTGGTATGTTATCCTTCTTATAGTTATATTGAGTTAATTTTGCATAAATATTGTTAAATGAGTATGTTGGGTGATGGTGGTGGTGGGGGGCAGTGTTGAGGGCCTCATATCAAAGTCTGCTTAGGGCCTCACTCTGGCCAGGGGCAGCCCTGCTCTGTGCTGTAAAGTCAATTTTTCACTGACATCCTTTTTCGTTAATCATGTTAATCTTTTTCTTTAGGGTTTGATAAATCACAATTCCTTGTCTATAATCGTAGACTGTGTAGACAGGGGATTGCCACTGGTTGCAGAATCTCATCTGGATATCTCTCTGAAGGGTTTTTTTATGAGTTTAGGTTGTGCAGGGCAGTCAGGATAGTTGCTGCCAGCTGTATGGCTATAGTGATAAAGAGACCTGTTCTTACAGGTTTCCTGGCTCCTGTTTATCTAACATTTGTATGCCCATGAAGATCCTGTTGAGCAAACCCATGTCCTCTGCACAGACCTCTGAGTGTCTTTAGTCTTTAGTGTGTAACCACAGTCATCTAGTGCTATCATAGTGTCTCTACCTGGGGAAATACAGGCAGAGGTTCTCGTTTTGATAACTTATCATTCTTTACTTGTGAGGAATCAGTACCTCTGATCTCTTTGGTAATCTTGTCTTGAACATTCGTGGGCTGTTTCTGCTGTCATACTAGTAAATAAATAAGTACATCACTCATCCTGCTTTCCTCTAACAGTCAAATGATAAATATTTGCCGCGGAAAATGTGGGGAGATGAGTGCTTCTTTAGCATGCTGTAAATTGTCTTGTCTGACACTTACCACCCAGCAGTGGTTACAGGCTTAAAAATACCAAAACAGAAACCATCAATCTAGTCTCTTATGGTCTTGTTTGCTTTAAAAGTCATTAAGAGGCATACGTATTAATTCCAGCATCTTTACACTCAGAAAACCCCTGACAGCAGTTTTAAACTCTCCAGCTCCACCCTCAGATTCACATCTGGTCACTTCTGGATGCAGAAAAACAACCTGACAGCCAAAATGCCCAGCCTGGCATTGAAAAACATGCCTGTGACGTCACTGTGGCTCAATGCATTATTTACACAGTTGTATCATAAGACCACAGTAAGGCTCCATCTGGAAATGACGGTCATGTCCACAGCTGGTTTTAATTACTCACTCGTGCTGTCACCGTGTTTTCGAGACATTCACATGAGGAGTTTCCGACGTTGATCCCGGGCAGCTTCGGTCCGGAGGATTTCACCACTTTGACCCTCTTACCGACAAATATCTGATGAGTCATTTTAAGCCGTCTGCTGGCAACAAGCTCTTCAAATGTTTCAACCAGATAATGTGTCACAGTCTGACCTACATGTACTGACACAATTTTGTCACTGTACTTCATAGATTTTCTTGCAGGAATTGTCACAAATTGCACATAAGTGATACTGTAATTAAAGTGATTTCAGCAACTTCTTTAAGGCTTTTAGTCATGGCACAGAATTTTCAGGAAATTGCTGATGATTAATTGACATTTTTAAGCACTTTAAGGACACCTCATACGTGTTGATTTATAAAATTGTGATTAAAGTTCATTCTTGGCACTAGAAAAAGAGAAGCCAGCAAACCAATCCACTCAAAAAGTCCTGTAATTATGTTTATCAGAGCTTCCTATCATATAACCTTGAATTTATCAACACTGACCAACAAAAGCAAAATGAAAATTGATTTAATGACTCAGCAAACTGTCTGTGCCTCTGATCAGCTGCCTATTCAATCACCTTTAAAAACATATCTATGCCAATCTAATCTTCATCCTGCAAACCCAAATTAAGGACTGACCGAGCAAACCGCAAACCTGAATGTAAACTCCCAGGTTTTCCCCACTCCTGCCATGCTACGACTCTTATCAGCCCTTTTTCATTTCCTCACATGAAACCCCCTTCATCCCACCCTGCACGGTCCTCATTCAACCCTTTCCGACCCTCTCGCCAACCCAAATACTCCCAAAATACACCACCCTTGACACTGAACAATCGTGGGTTCACCAGTAAACAGCTCCTGAATGACCTGTGCTGTGAGTTTATTCAGAAGCTGCCGTTTCAAAGGCCTAAAAAGCTTCTGTAGCTCCACAGCCATCAACTTCTATGTTTTTCTATTTCAAAAGACACTTATGCTTGGACCTTTGCCAAACTGTGTAGTGCCTGTCCCTGCTAGATGCTACTTACATCACAATTATCATGTAATGTGGTGCAACAAGACAGAGCCAGAAGAGACATAAAAAGCCTTCAATTAAGACTCAGATGACTGTACTTACTGGTAGATCATTACCCAGAGTAGGACACAGACAGATAAGACTCAATAAAGATGATTCATAAAGCTGGTCAGTCTTCTTCTATGCATGTGAAGAAATATTAATATGGTTTTGGATGATATCTCCAAATTAATAAAGATAGTTCTTCTGTACAAACCAACAGTAAAATTAAAAAAAGGTTTTCTTTAAGTGGGACATTTATTGACCAGGAATCAAATCAAACACTTTCCAATTAAAAAAATGCAACAGATCAGGTATAAACTTGGAACCCACATGTCATTCAGTCTTGTCACAACTCAAGTATATTTGGCTCCTGATGGCCACTCTTGTAGTATTAAAGCTCAAAAAATTAAGACTGGTCAAAACATTCATCCATTTATCTATTTTCTACAAGGTTTATCCCGTTCTGGGAGGGGAGCTGGATGCCATCCCAGCCGTCACTGGCCAGGAGGCGGGGTACACCCTGAACTGGTTGCCAGTCAATCACAGTTTGTCTCTCATATAGAGACAACCAGGCATGCTCACACTCACACTTATGGCCAATTTACAGTCACCAATTAACCTAACAAACATGTTTTACATGGTGGGAAGAAGCCAGAGAACCTGGAGGGAACCCACACGTGTGGGGAGAACATGCAACTTCTGCACAGAAAGGCCCTGACTGAGGAGAGAACCAGGAACCTTCTTAGCCCGAGGCAAAAGCACTAACCCCTGCTGTGCATGAATGAATGTGACAGACCTAACATTTGTCTAGTCACCTTACAAGAACTGAAATGTCCTGCACTTCCCTAACACTTTGTATGGGAGGTTTTCCAGATATATGTGAATATAAACACAAAGTACCCTTCCATTAAAGACAGAAAAACCCACAACAGTCACTGACATAACTTCAAACTAAGAGTAATAGTAATAAAACTAAAAGTAATAAGACATAAAAAAATACTGAAAATAAACTAATGAAAATCAGACAGTGCTTTTGAACTGTGATTCAACATAAAAAATAATAATGATGAAACTGTCCTGGACAAAAATGATTATTACACTGGGGGTCACGAGCGGGCATAGAGCCTATCCCAGCCGTCATTGGGCGAGAGGTGAGCAAATTTAGCATCAGCATGTAATGATTGTGTTTGCTTTTTTACAGTGTGTGATAAATTAAAGGTATAAACTTCACTTTTTGGCCCCCGCATTCAGTTATTCATGTCACAACTGAAGCATATTGGGCTGGTCAAAATATTCATCTATTCACCCATTCTCAACACCACTTATCCTGTTCAGGGTCACGGGAGGTTGGGTGAGAGGCAGGGTACACCCTGGACTGGTCGCCATCCCATCAAAGGGCTCACACTCACACTCACACTGATGGCCAATTAACAGTCACCAATTGATCTAATTAGCATGTTTTTGGAGGTGGGTGGAAGCTGGAGTACCCGGGGAGACCCAATGCATGCACAGGGAGAACATGCAAACTCGCACAGAAAGGCTCTGCCAGGAAGCGAACCCGCAACCTTCTTGCTGTGAGGCAACAGCACAGCCATGCAGCACTATTTTCAGAATGTAAATGAACCACGCCCGGGCACTGGGGCAACTTGGGAGGTGGACTCGGACGCAATTCAACTGGACTATGGCATGGTTCGAATGAGATGTGAATGCAACCGCGTTCGGGTAAGGGACAGAGCATCCTATCAGCTTTATGATGTCATCGTAAAAACTAAACTTCTTTCCACAGCAATGTTTGTTCATATTTCCCCAATAAAAGGCAAAAAATCAAAGAATCCGGTCAATGAATGGTCGGTTATGACTCACCTTATGAATGAACACAAGTTGGAGTCAGCCAGATGAGATGCAAAGGCAAGGTCACCTCAAAAACCGCTGTAACTGCACAGCACGAGCCCATTTAATCCTCTGAGCTGCACATAGATGTGCAGATATGAAGAGTGACGTTGCTGGCATCTTAAAAAGTGATTTAAATCATTCATGGCAGGAGGATGGACTTTTTTTTTTTTTTGCTGGGTTACAACAAAAACAATGGCTGTGGTCATGAGCCCAGAGGTTGCCATGGTAGCATCTCTTTCTCCTCCTTAGCAGGTTTGTAAACCAGCTACATGCATACTGCCACCTGTTGCTTTTTACTGAGTAAATATTCAAGTGGTGGTGGTGGTTCGAAACAGCTAGGCCAAAGCACCCTTAGGGTCAATGGCATGAGTTGCTAGCACATCTGTGAAAGCACCATCAATACTGAGAGGAACATACAGGTTTTGGAGGAACAAATGCTTTCATTCAGGTGAAGTTTTTCTAAGGAATATTTCTGCTTATTTCAGCATGACAATGCCAAGCCACATTCTGCTTGAGTTACAATGGCAAGGCTTTTACGGCAAAGAGTGCAGGTCCTAGACTGGCCCGAATGCAGTCCAGACCTGTCTCCCACTAAAAATATGTGGCACATTGCGAAATGCAAACACAGCACTATTGAGCAACTTAATGGAGAAAAAGTTTCACTGGTGTTTTCAGTCCCAAACTTTTTGGAATTGGGGTTTTACTTTTCCTGAAATGTGCATATTTGTATGTACACATGTCTTTGTTTTTAGAGAGAAATTAAGGTCAACAGGTTCATGCTAGAAATGCCCCAGGGCACTTTTTGCAAATCTGGCCCACAGACAGAACTGCACTGGCCAATATGATGAGTCATTCTTTATAATGAAGAGAGACCTTCCTTCAACTTTCATGTATGCCTTCCTTATTTTTGGTGAATATCATGTGTATTATGTGTTTTAAAAGCATGCGTATGTTACATGTGCCTGTATCATGTCTGTGGCTGTGGGGGGGGATTTTCCCAGTCTGGAACAATGTAGTGGGCCAGTCTGATGGGACAAAAAAAGATGGACATATCATACCCACCCTGCCCTGCACCCACTGACAGACATTCACACACCCTCACAGGGACAGTGTAAAAACATGCTGCTGGTGAACACAAAGGGGAACTCCAGACCATAAAAACCATAGAATGATTATCAAACAAATATCCAAACTCCTGCAAACAGCAGCGCTGACACACCGCAGCAGCAAAACGTTTAGTGTGCAAATACTTTACTTAGTAGTTATTGCATGTGAGAAAAACCTGGAATCACTCCCTTACAGTTTCATTTTGAGGGAATAGGGGCTTTTTGTGGTCTGCCAGCCTGGCTGGAAAAGATCCAAACACTCACAGGTCTGCAGCATGTTTGGTCAAAGTGCTGGTTTAACTAGTTCCAGTTAAGTATGTTTGTGACCGACTTTATAATGCTGCATGTCCTGCAATCCAGCACACCCACGCTATGGAAGTAATTGAAAATGACTCTCCCTGTCTGTCTCTTATTATTTCCGCCAGCTCTATCTCCAGTCAGGTGATCACGTCTGTGTTTGATTTTTTACCTCTCGAGTCCTCAGCTGGAAGTTTTTCCCTTCATGGTAACAGTTATACGTCCTCAGCAGCGCCAGGATGTCAGACCTGAACATAAAACCACAAAGATTAGCACTTAAAGCTCTGACACAAAGCAAACAAAGAGGAAATGTGATTCCTATAATCTTCCTTTTGATTTTACTTGGTTGTGTATTTCAGGACTTACTTTGGTATGAGTTTCTCCTCACTTAGCTTCACGTGGGTCTGGCGCTCATCCATTTTACCTCGAGTACAGCTGTAACAACAAAATTAGACAAATATTATAAATTTCACAAGTTTAATCTTAATTTATTGTTGTGTATTTCACATTGGTGAAGGTAAACTAAAACAAAAGATGGACATGCACATAAAAACAGTGACCAACTGCACACACGAATGGCTTCAAGGTTCATTATTAGTTCAAGTTGAGGACTTAATTATTTCTTCTATTGAATACTGGTGATTGAAGTGCTCCCGTGGGAAAATCAGGGGCGAGGAATGAGGAGAAATCACATGCTGTTGTTGTCACAGAGCCAACGCAGCAATAGACGTAACATGTTGTGGCAAAGCTCCACGGAGTCATCTCAACTTTACATCACCTCTCTCGCAAACATGCAGCCTAAACGGCTTCAGATAGGCACAGATAGAGGCACAGATGGAAAGAGAACAAAAAGCAACCATAAAAGATAGAAATGTGCAAAATATAAACATAAAACACATAAGAGCTGAAATAAAACACTAAGAAATGATAATAAAATAACCCCTGGAGAACATAAAATACGTTGGGTGACTGGAGCTCAGCTGGAATTGAAGGCTATAAAGAAGAAACTGTGACTTGAAAATGTCAGGGCCATTCTTATCTGAGACTGTTCTATGCCAAAGAAGCAATCACCACAGAAGCTTTATTCCCTCTATTTTTAAGTCTAGATCTTGGGATTTCCAAGACTCATTGGTTTGCAAACTCAATTGAGATAACTTCATTTGTGTGAGAGAAGCAGTGCCAATATAAGTTGCAGACACGAAGCAGAAGGTAGAAAACATACAAGCACAGTTTAAAATAACACCAGTAAGAATGAGTAAGATTTAAAAATGGTCAAAACTATTAACTCCAAAATCACGACTCCTCGGGAGTTGAAAAAGACCAGCCTTATGTCATTCTCCGTGGTCCAGTATGCCTCTGATAACTTCAGTAGCAGCGTGTTAGCTTCAGCTGAATAAAGTTAACTGAATAGCTTATCCAATTGAGGCAATTTGTTTTAAATAGGTCCACAATTTTCATTTAAGAGCGTAAGACAAAAACTGTCACTCAAGTTGAAGCATTCCTTCATATTAAGAGACGGGTAAGAGTGCTTTTTCTGGGCAGCTGTGGTTCAGTACTAGAATCAGTCGTCTGTCTGTTCAATCTCAGCTCCTGCAGTTAACATATTAAAGTGCTCTTGGACAAGACACCTGTTACATTTACATGCACAGTTGAGTCAAACTACATAAAAGGCATGTTTAGTAGAGCTGACACCTTCCAGTCTGCTAGTCTGTCTGTTGGTTGGTTGGTTGATAAGCTCTCATCCCCCTTGTTGGTTAGTCAGCATGTGAGTGAGGGGCGTGCAGCAGGACACAGAGAGAAGCAATAAAGTGCTGGGCAAAGACGCACACATCCTCTATTGTGATTGTTTCATGAATAACTTGGAAACAACATTTCTTAAACTTGACACAAAGATGCAGGATGCTTGTGTTGAAGTGGCGCTATGAGTGTCTCTGCTCTACTTTGCCTTCCGTCAAAGCATCAACACCCTCAGGTCTGCTTAATTCACTGGTCATACAAGTATTAGGTCATAAATGATATCAGTTATCAAGGAAAATGCAGAGAAAAGTGATGGTTTTGAAATGTGCATTTCTCAACTCAAAACATAAATATGAAGTAGCACAAAAATACAAAACCTGGTACTGCTTTCAAGTTAATATAAAAAAAAAGTTTTTCACTTTTTTGAAAATAAAGGTTTTTCTACATAGTGTAAAAGTTGCACTATTGTAAACTTTAAGGCCTTTCTGAATTTGTTTCTATGAAACTTTTATGTACTTAAAACAAATTGCAGCTTTGATCACCTTGTGTTGTGTAACTGCACAGCCTCACACTTTGATTGCAATTGTGATTTGATTAATTGTGCAGCACTATCATGGATACGGTCTTCAATTTCTGTATGAAATTAAGAAGAGAGGCTGGAAAACAATTCCAATTCATTCGTGGATTACTAATGCAGCTATGGTGTTGGCCTTAAAATAAACCCCATCAGTGATAAGAAACATGACTCATTTCTCTCTAGCTCCAGTTCAGAAGGAAAACACAACCAGACGGCATCACCGGATTCTTTTGCTTACAGGATGTACAAGAAAGGAAAAGGAAACCAATAAATCCCTGCTGTGTCCTTCTGAGCGTCAAATGTCTGATAAACCTGGAGAAATGAAGAAATGGGTGGCTGAATGTATGGATAGAGTTTTTATCCCAAACTGGGAAACACTGGTGTAAAAACAGCCACTTATCAAGCAATAAAACAGCAGAACAATAACACAAACTCTCAAATATGGGGGAATATATACATATAGTATGATCCATGCAGCCTTAATTCCTGTGTTCTATCAGGTTTGGAAAGGGAAAGTGCTGGGGGGAATTTCCTGGTTTGGAAAACCCAGAGCGGACACTGTGGGAGGAGCATGTAAGGTATAAAAGCAGCACATGTGTCTGAGGGGCACACAGTGAATCGCTCAGCTATTCTCTGTTCAGGATGCAGTTCTCTCTCCAGTCCATGTGTCAGTTAGCCTTCCTGAGTCTCTGCTGCGTGCTTATCGCAGGTAAGAATCCATGGATTACTCCAGTTTTACATCTATTTTCTTAAATAGATATTTTTACTTGTAAACATGTACAACTCACAGTGACTGAGTAATGAGAATAAAAGTAGAAAAGGCTTAAACTGTTGCAAAAAGGAGGACGAGTTACTGGCTGAAATACAAAAATTAGCATTTAAGTTTGAGGCATTTTCATCAGTTTTACATGTCTTTTTGCTTTCTAAACAGTGAGAAATCTATACTAAAAGCTACTTAAATGGCAAGTTTGAGAATTTTTGCCTCAAAAGGAATAAAATCAGCAAAAGTCTGGCACTTTTAGAGCATTGTTGTTTCAAAGCTGGGTGAACGTGAACCTGCAGTGACTTAATCTCTGCTCGTGTCTCACTGTATTGAATTAACCTGTTAATCCTGTTACCCTGTCTGTGTTTGTCTTTGTGTGTCTGTGCAGCTGGCTCGTTCGTCCCGGGGAGATGTTTGTGTCCAGATACACAGAACGGAGTCCGAGGTCAACTCAAAGAGCTCAGTGTGTACCCAAAGAGCGCCAGCTGCAACAAAATCACAGTGATGTGAGTGTCAGAGCCGGCACTCTCACTTTTAAAACCACACACATGCACGGGTAAAAGGAGGTTAATGTGTGGGTTTGCCCTGTTTTTCAGAGTGACACTGAGGAGCAATAATGAGACGAGGTGTCTCAATCCTGACACTCCGCTTGGCAAACAGCTGATCCGTTGCTGGAACAAGTAAGAGCACAGATAATCAAACTTTTTTACTAATACACTTCATTATAAAGAGGACATACAGCAAATGTGACCTTGAAACTTCCCCATGCTTGGTGCTTTTGAGAGCCTAAAGATAGATTTTAAACCCCCAGAATGTCATTTAATCTTTTAATTCAGGTTCCAAAGAGGGTAAACTTTAACAAAGTTATTCTCAATACCTGAAATTTTGCAAAAAATACTCAAAAAGTATGACCTTGTTGGTTTAAATTGAGTACACATTTCCTGTAAATGATGACCAGCCTGTTTGTTGCCAAGCCAGTTCTCGTCCTTACAAAACACCCAGCTGAGTGTTGCATTGATCTTTCCTCCACATGTTTTGCACTCGTGAGACAAAAACCAATATCAGATTGAGCCTTTAACATGGTGGTAATGAAGTTATTTTGATTTTAATTGTTATCTTTGTTTCTGTCCTTTCCCATTTCATTTAAGGTGATTAAGTGCAAAAAAACTGAGCTTTACAAGCAATTTCCAGCATATTTCATCCAAATATTAAATTATCTTAAAGCTCCTGTGAACTTTTGCTTGTGTTGGTTTCAGCGCCCCCTCTGGACAGAGTGGTATATCTAATAATTTTTCTGATCTTTTCCTGTAAATTTGTAGGTTGTTTTTTCATACTTTAAGGATGCACAGTATTACAATATTGGTAGATATTAGCTTAAAAAAGGGAATTATGGTTCTGGCTGATGTGAAAATTTCTGCAGATATTTACAACCATTTTTTTTTTTTTTGGCTACAAAAATCTTCCTATATCGGCTGTAAATATTGGCCATAAGAACAAATAAGTTCAATAAAAATGTTGAGTTTTAGGCTGGACAAACAGACCTGTATCAGCTGAGTCTTTTTCTTTATTAATCATCATTCCTTAAATTTTAAAGTGTTTTTTAAGGACTGAAATTCATAAATTTATCTTCAAACTTTAAATTGTGAAGTTTTAGGACTGAACTACGTTTAAATATTGGTATCAGCTGAAATGATTTTGCATATTAGATTTTGGTAAGAATCCAGTTTTTTAAAAGTTAGTCAAACGGTTGCATGCCTGCATGTTAAGAGGTTGATGCGCTCCAGGTAGGCATGCCGATGGCTCCTTTTCAACATGTAATTCCAGACTCTCTCTACAACTCTATCCACTGCCCTATCTCTCCAACAAAGGCATAAAAAGCTAAAAAAAATAAGCCAAATATAAAAAGGCTGTTTCTGCAGCTTGATATGAATCAAATCGCATGACACCTACCCCCTGGCAGCAGAGACTAGCCTTTGAAAATTTCAGTCAATCATGTCCCTGATGATAAAGACTGTTTTAATGCTCCCTAAAGAGGCATCCATTTAAATTACAGCCACTTTCAAAACCATTTAAAAACTCCTATAGGGGCTTTAAAGTGGGAAATGGGTTTAAAGGTCAAAAAATGATGAATGGAGCATTTCCTGGACTAAAAGAAGTGTAAAAGTGGCCATTAAAACAAGGGAAAAAAATCAAGGTACTCTCTTTTTACAATTTAAAACAGATCTGAAGGTCTTCATGACTATACTATGTAAATGGAGGAAGATTAAAAGTGTTTTAACCTTTTTCAATCAAGAGGTAATCTCTGTCTGACAGCAAGAACGTCACATAACAATTTGACCACAAGGCTAAATCTCTGTTCCTCTGTGTTTTCCAGAGCTCAAAAGCTGGGTCGTGATCCAAAGCTTTGCCTAAAAAGGAGAAGGCGAGGAAGAGGAGGTCAACGTCAGAGGAGTCGACAGAGGATCCGAGGTCACAACAGGAAATCCTCATCCTCCCACTCTCAGTAGTCAAACTTGACACCTAATCTAAAGCTACTGTGAGGGGAGAAGTGTGCATACACTGATTGTTGCTTTTCTCTGGACTTGAGGCCGTCAGGGGCCGATGTAAAGAACAACATGCTTTCACTCTTCCTCCTCTAAATGTCGCCCTGCTCTGCTCTGGCATCAGGCTCCCCTACGGTTGTTGTCTGGGCTGTAAATCTCCTTCTGTGCAGGGAGCAGGGAGGTTTATTTTCTATGTGCAAATGACTGATGTAATGTAAAACAGTAAGCCCTGGAGGCTAAAATGTAAGAGCTTTAAAACACTGTTAAATGGTCAATGCATTGTCAAGGTCTATTTTTTGTCCAACCTAACTGAAGACACTACTTTTTTTATTTATTTTTATATGTATTCAGACTTTTTTAAATAAATACATCAGAAGAACTGTGTGACTGTGTTTGCCATTTCTTGTAAACCCCCCTATTTATCTTTAGACAGAAGGATGGGGACTGTGATTACTTCCTTGGCAGGATATGAGAGGTCAGTTCACCAACAGCTAAGCTTTAGTTAATAAACTACAGGATGTGAGTCAGCACCGAGCAAACGCTTCTCACTGGAAACATCTGTGCAAATATCTTAAAACTAGAGCAAAAGATAACTCTCATTCCATGACAAAACTCCACCGAAGAATAGAGATGGAGCGGCTTTGCACTCAAAGCCTTTATTAGTGCATATCAGAGGTTATGGTTGAATACCTTTATGGACTTTCTCCATTGCACCATAAACATATATCTTTAGATGAGCTGGGTGTGGAGATGTAAAGCCAGTGTTTAATGATGCCGACTCACCAGCTGAGATTTCTTGTAAAGCATGTGACAGGAAACAGAAAAAAGGATACAAACCCCACAACTTTGCAGGGCATAAACACCGATCTGTGTAATGGAAACTTAATAGCTGAAGCATGTGCTAACCCGTTCGGATTTTTTCCTGCTTAAACCCTGCTGGCACTATCATGGACTCTACTAAACCTGATCCTTATCAGTCATGGTGGTAAGATAGAAAGTGAAAGCAAACTGTTTGACAAGGACGCCTTTATAGGCAGCCAGAGCACAAACAACAGGGACTTTCCTCCAGCATTTATTACCAGGAGAATAACAACAGACGGGAGACAAATATTAATCTTAGATTGTTGTGACACTAAGTAAACAGCTGTAGAGACTTCTGTTAAAGGTATGTGAGCAACGAGTACCTGCTTAGACTCTAATGTACTAGTGGTATTCTGCTTTTTAACATAGATTTTACATTTACAAACCCCAACAGTCTAGACCTGCTCTAAATTGTTTTGCAACTCCTTGATTAAAGGGAAAAATAAAAGAGAAAATACATACAACCTGAAATATATCAAAAAGGAAAGCTTAAAATCATCACAAAAATACTTAAACTACACAAATATTGCAATATACTTTACTAGGCTCACCATGTTTTAATGGTAGAAAAATGAGCACACTTCAGGTGCATGCCCACATAAAGATTTAAAAGGAAAACTGAGCAGTCAACAAAGAAAATGTTCTTTAAATCTGAGCAGAACAGCAAAATACACAAGCAAAGGATTGGCGTTCCAGTTTCCTGAAAAGTCGTAACACACACATCCAAGCCAAGGTGGGCGGATTCTGAGCCAAAAGAAATTACAAAGAGTGAACAGAAAAATGTCCCACACACTGCAGGGCTCCAAAAGTCCAAATTATTTAGAAGTGACATTTCAAGCTCTTCATCAGAAACACACTCAAGTTTCCTAAACACATTATTAAACCTCATAATAGTGAAACTTTAATTTTCCCCCAAACCCACAAGTACAATCCAGTCCAAACAAAGTAAACTTAAGAATAAAAACAGAATACAGCGATTTGTAAATCCTTTCCAACCTGTATTTACTATCTTTAAGCACAAACACAAGATCTTTATTGTCCAAAATGTTTAAAATTACCTGGAACATTCCACAGGTCAGTAGGTCAATTGGTAATAGGTGATAGTACCATGATTAGGAATAAAGAGCACTCCTGAAAGGCCCAGTCACTCTCAGTCAATAATGGTGTCAGATTCTCCACTTTGTGAAAGACAACATGGGTAAATAGTCCTACAGTTTCTTATCAATGTTCTTCAATGTGCATTTGCAAGAAATGTGAAGACTTCACCATCTACAGTCCATAATATCATGAAAATATTAAGAAAATCTGGGGAAATCTCTGCACATAAGGGGTAAGGTCTAAAACAAACATCGGATGTGCATGATTTTTGACCCCTTATGCAGCACTGCACCAAAAACTGGAATCGCCTTCTGAAGTATATTACAGCCTGGGCTGGGGAACACTTTTGGAAACCAACGTCAATCAAGGCTGACCACACACTTAACAATTGTAGTCTTAAAACAATTTTAAAAATGTGATCGCAGACATAAAGACAATTTCAAACTATTTTTCATCTTATAATCCTCTGAGCGCACACTAGACAAGTCAGCCAGACCACTGGAGACCAAAGACCTGCTGACCTGCCAACATGGATGACTATCAACATCCTCGGCTTGCTGTTTCTCCACAACAGGCTGTCCTGTGTGCTACAGTTGCAGCAGCGGTCTGCATGCTCTCATTGGTTGTTGTGGGTAATCTGGCAGAGGCATTATGACCTAGAATCCTAAATATCATATAGGTTTGATATTTTTGATTCAAGGTCTAGGAGGCTACAAGCAATTTGAAGCAGGAAAATGATTGTTTTGATACTAACTTGCCACAACCCTCCACTCCGGTTATACCCCCACCACTCCAGGGGAGGCAAGACTGACCTTAAATCATGCTTTCAAAGCGAAAGTCATTTAAAGACAACATCCTGAAGTTCAATCAACTTCTCGGGGTCCAAGTTCATCTGAGATGGACTGACCTAAAGAGGAGGTGTGTGCTGGGGTCTGATGAGTCATTTCAAACTGTTTTTGGAAATATGGCTGTTAAGTTTTCTGGGCTAAAGAGGAAAAGGACCATCCAGACTGTTACAAACCCAAAGTTCGTGAGCCATTATCTGAGGTGATGTGGAGGTGTATTAGTGTCAACAGAATGGGTAACATGCACATCTGTGAAGGCATAAATACTTTAAGGTACATGCAGGTTTTAGTGCAACAAATGCTTCCATCCAGAAACATTTCCAGAGACCTCCCTGCTGATTCAGACCTGTTTCTTTGTGCTGCTGTCTTTTTTGCTAGTTTAAATATGGGTTTACATGTCTGCATCTAGAAGTAGGGGACTGAAAATGGACATTCACCAAACACAACCTATTTATTGCCAGGGACTTTTAGAGGGAAGCGGTAACCCTCCTGGGAACACAGATGGAAGGAACATGCAGCTAGAGGCAGAGAGTAATCCTGATCCATCACAAGTTAGCAGACAAAACATGAATGAGACACAGCAACAGAACAGCAGCAGAACTTCCTCATCTAACAGTCCTTTACTTAACATCTGGCACTGCCATGGCAATGATAAACATGTCTGTCATGACAAAAAGGCATGGACTGTTTAAACTGCATAATTAAGGATTTTTATTACTTTAATACTCAGCTAAAAATATACAACATAGGGTCAGGCATCCTGGAATTAGTCTAAATTTACTAAAGTCCTTAAGCAGGCAGGACATTTGATATATTTTATACTTTTGCCATAGCTACCTTAGAGATCTTTCACCACTTAATTTAGACAGCAGGTTTTCAGGATTATACATGCCTGCTCTCATTTAAAAAAGGTTGGTATGATTTACATGCCAGGACAGAAAACCTGATCAAACTGACAAAGCTTCACATTTTGACCTTATTTGAAACACACACCCTTTCTGATGGCACATCTACCAACACAATAAAAGACCATATGATAAATCTGCAATCTAGTAAATGATTAAATAAACTTCATAGAAGTTCATTTAATCACACGATGATAAGACAGATATACTAGAAAAAGAAATCAATGTTATCTTGTCTTCTTGTCTAAGGGCTTGATGGCAAAACATGACTACTATTTACAATTACGTTCACACATGAGTAGTTGGTTTTAGTGTTTTTTGGTGCACAAAAAAAACCCAAGTAAGCATAAAAGCAGGATATAAAAGTAGAATTTAAACATAGAAAGTGAGAGAACAGTGTGCTCCTGCTGTCAAGGGACTTGAATAAGATAACTGACACAATTAATAGAGCAGTGTAATATAAAGAAATGCAACTGGGCCAATGGTAAAACTGCAGGAAGCACATCTGTTTATAAATTCACATTAGTCTGATTTTTTGGGAACATTTTTCTAATCTAGAATTCATGCAGAAAAGATTTTCTAAACCTACTAAAAAGCAACCAAGAGGAGAAAAACATTTTTTCTTACTATCTTTTACTTTGCGGTGAACCAACACTGACAGTTTCAAATGATCTCAGGATTAAACTGAGCTGTCTCTAAAATATCTCCCTCCATGGTCATAATGTTGGTGCTGTAATGCTGCCATCTGCTGTTTGAATCATCTGCTACAAAAACATCAACCTCAGCTGTAAAGTCAAGCAGCATTTCTCTATCTGATTCATTGATGAGACTCTCGCTCAGAGTTTAAAGGGTCATGACCTCTGGCACCGACCTAACTGTATCACACATCATCACTGCTGAAATGTTGGACTCACTACTTCTGAGCTGATCCATTCTTCAAAAATCTACATCTGCTTGCAGTCTGTGATTTGTTTTATCCCACCTGTGTATTTTATGTAGATGCTAATATCTGTTTTTCATTCTTTATGTGTTCTGTACAAAATAAAGAACTACTGAACTAAAGTATTAAAACAAATCTTCAATAGGGTTAAAAGGGTTATCAGTTTAAACGATATAGAATGAAGAAACGAGGGGTTTACATTGATTCCAACCAAATGTCTGTACTGTCTATGCACTGACCAACAGCAACCTCCAATGTTGGAAAAAGAAACTAATGCGGATGTGCAAAAACTGCAGTTCCTCGAGTGTCCACTTGAGACTGTCCAAAAGTCCCACAAGCCACATACACATGGCTCAAAAATCTAATTTGGACTGAAAAGCTCAGTTTTGGCTCACACTCAACACAGTGGTGACAGCATGTGCTTCAGGTCATGTGACTAACATTGCATGTTCTTGTAATGTGACTACTGGTAGTCTGAGCGTCCGCTGGGGGTCAGGGAGGGGAACCCTAACCTTTACGAATGGATGAGAGCAGACCTAACCCTTCTGTTCACAAAAAAGTGAGTTTTACCACAGATACCTGGTGTAGAGGTGATCAATGTCACAATTTACTCAGTCCTGCAGACTTACTAGCATCCAGCATTGGAGCGAAACAAGAGTCTTGAGGAGTCTTGTGCTGGGTGAGGAGGGTAGCTGAGCCCCTTTAACAAATTAAAAGTTACTCATTTTGTCTTTTAATTGAAATGGTGATATACTTTCAATGGAATAAACTTTGTGGGTTTCTACAAAATGGCTCTTTTATGTGAGCCACGGTAGCTAGCTCTGTTTGAGTGCCAGTTTCCTCTCCTCCATCCTCACTCATTATTTAATCCACATTGAAAATAGAGCCCGACTGATTATAGCGTATCACAGATTAATCAACATCGGCCAATATGTAGCTGATATATTAACCTTTTTTGCTGTGCAGGGATTCTGTCGCTTGCTCCTGTGTCCCTGCTGAACTCAGCCTGAGTGCCTGGCCCCTCCCCTTCACACACAAGAGTGCAGCAGCAGCTCCCCCCCACTCAGTGTTGCCAACTTAGCGACTTTGTCGCTATATTTAGCGAGTTTTCAGACCCCTCTAGTGAGTCTTTTTTCAAATAAGCAACTAGTGATAAATCTAGTGACTTTTTCTGGTGTTCTTGGAGAGTTTTGGAGACTCTGATGTGAAAGCACGTAACGTTGTTGCTCTTCTCAGGGAGCAGCGGGTGCTGCCGTGGGCCCCTCCCCGTCCCTAAGCACTCACAGGCAGCCCAGTCCTCGCGCAGCAGTCCCTCTCTGCAGCTGCAGTTGGACTCACTCGGCCGCAGCAGAGAAGAAGAGTAAAAGCCCAGAAAAACAGAGAGAGAAACTGCATTTTTTCACTCCATGGTAAGCTGTAACTTAATGAAACAATATAACAGTACACTTTAGTGCCCCATGACAGTAACGTCCTCACGGAAACACACTGTTAGAGCACATCAAGGAGAGCATGCTAGTTTCTTCACGCAAGTTTTAGAGAGCGTATTACAGCGTTTTAACATCGTTTAACTTGCATCTTTGTGAAATAAACAATGATAAATGCAACTGTTAATTCACATGTCCACATTTGTGTTCATGTACAGTATATATCCTGTGTATATCAGTGATCTTATTTCATATATCGGCTGATATATCGGTTATCGGTCAATATACAGGATATCAGCTTTTTTTTTTCTCTTTTTTTTTAGCCCCCAATATCGGTATCAGCATCGGCCCCAAAAATCCCATATCAGTCAGGCTCTAATTTAAAAGCCAAATTGTGACCAAATGAAGAGCCATTTCAGAGCTAAACAACCAGCTCTACTGAGCTAAGGCTACTTTCAGGACACATAAAGTAGTTTAAGAATTGAGAATGTTATTTTTTTACACTTTGAACAATTGGCACAGTCATAAGCAGCTCAAAACATGGCCTTCTGATCATGTTTCTCTACATAGAAATCACTCCTTGCCCCTCTTCTTCTCTGTTACGTCACATCATCTGCAAATAACCTATTGCACATGTGCACATTACCATCACAGTTGAAAACTGATACATAATTCAGCCCTATTTACAAGTAGTAGTGTGTGTGGCTGTTTGTCAGAATCTGCCTTCAGTTCTTTTGCTTGTTTTTAGACCCACCCAAAGTTTGGGACATAATTTGTATTAATGGCAACAGCCATCTATGGGCTTCAAGACTGCTTCAGACACCAATGAGTAACACCACTGAGACCACATCCACGTCCTCCCTAGTATGCTCTTATTGGTCGTTATTTTCTTCCTATGAATATCATTGAAATATTTGAAATAAATATCAAACACCTGATAGTTGTCATTTTACACCTGAATGAGTTAGATCTACCCTGAGAAAAGCTCTGTCTCATGGAGTGATTGTTTTGCATTTCCAGCAGCTGAAACAGAAGTTACTAAAAGAAGAAAAAAAAGTGCTTGCATGTGCAGAGATCGTCACCACAAAAACCAGGAAACAGACTGCCCGGTCCAGACCACAGTGTCTGAATGGGAAGTGATTTAACAGACATGAGTTGAAAGAACCTTCCAAACAAAACATGCAGACTTTCAGTTTCTCTGATTTAGTGTTGGATGGTTTCTCTTCTAATACTCACACAGCTTCTAAGCTTTAAAACTGTGCTCCATGAATATAAAATCTCCTTTAATGTTACATAATTGACTGAGATAACAGCTTTATTAACCTTCCTCCCTCCCTTATATGCCCTCTGTCTACCTCCACCTTCATCCAGGAAAAGTGCTGACAATATGGCTGCATAATGGGATGGTCAGTCTATCTCTAATACATATTCATACATAATAATGGCAGCATAAATATTCCATGACTTAAAGATTCCCAGTCTGTCACCATTATTATGAATTATTCAGCCTTGCACATGGCTGCACAAGAGATGGACCAAAGGCTTTGGAGAAGATAGGGGTCACTCTATTGTGGGCTCGCTCAGATTTGGGTTCATTTACATAATCTGTCTTTTCTCTTCTCTTCCGTTCTCCTTTCTTGTCACTAAATTGCGCTGTGAGTGTAAGCCTCCCTCTGTGGACAAAGAAAGCTTCATTAGAGGTCCGCTAATTGGTTTGATCATCGCGAGATTCGCATCCAATTATCGCACCTTTTCTGGCAGCTGCGCCCAAAGACAATCCCGCTCCCATGCGTAAAAATGCGCAGGAGAGCTCCAAATGACGCACACAATGCCAGATATAGCAAAAACCTCTTCAAATGCAAAATGAAATTCTATCTGGAGAAACGTGTTTTACTGCAGTTCCTTTCGTAAAGATTTATTGGTTTCTACTGCAGTTAGAATTGTGTGGTTTTCAAGACTACAGCAGGTTAAAGTAGACGAAAAAGAAAGTTTATAGCACGTCATTATTCCTCAACACAAACCAGTCAGTTTAGACCGTTAGAAAACAACTTCACAACATCTTTTGTCAGCACAGCAGTGTGTTGTTCCAACCGTTTAACTGCCCGATCGCCTACACTTTATCGCTTCATAACCATACAATGTAATTATTCTAAAAAATAAATTTAGTTAAAGGTCCTACCATATCAGAGCGTCCTCCGTCCTCTTCCGTGTATCCTGTAGCGGTGTATCCAGTTTATCTCAGTCTTCATGCCTCCCCGGCTGTGCGGTATTCAGGGCAGGAGGATGAAACAGACAGCACGAGGATCCAGTAGAATGCAGCGCTGATACGCGCCAGCCAATCAGCGTTGAGCGTAGGCGGGTCGAACAGAGTCAGGGATTCCACACCTCGCTCCTCTTGATGAAGGTCCATCTGAGTGCTGCTCCTCCTCACTCTCATCAGACTCAGTGAAGTCTTTATTCTGATCTTCCAGACAAAGAGAAGAAGACTGAGAGAGCTCAGGAAATATCCAGACTCGGTGTTTACTTATTTATTATTTCATTTATAATTTTATTCCAACTTCTCATACTTGTTAATCAATTAAAAAAAATCACTTGACATATACATTTGGGAACTGCACTTCCTTTTGTGTTAAATCTGTTGAAAGGTTACACACAACATTGCTTTAGAGAAGAGGTTTCAGACCTTTTTCCTCTGAGCCCTCCTATCCCAGGTGGCCTTCTATTGTCTCACACAGGCCAAGAACCCTGACCTTTGCATCCCTTCGCACTGCCCTTGCAGCCTCATGCCTCATCCGGTCTCTGGTCCTTCCAGTCTTACAATACTCTTGTGAGGCCTGGAAACTGATTGCTGGCCAGAGGCGCAGACTGGACTCCTGTGTGACAACTTCTCTTTAACCTATCTTTGGTATATCTTTGGCAAGATCATGTGTCTAATACTGACCTGTAACCACATGCTGGGTGCCCAGGACCCGGTGGGTAGGTCCAGACAGACGCTGGGGGGTGACCCTGTGCTTCGTTGAGGGGGCAGGAAGGGGGATACCTGTAGAGATGGGGCATAGGCCTGGCACACGCCTGGAGGTTAGCCATCAGGAGGCCAGAGCAGTACAGGACCAAGGCTGATACAGCTAAGTGCCAAATGGGCATTTGCTCCCATCTGTTTCTTATAAATGTTGAGCCCTAATGACCCACACAAAAATAGATACCATGCTGTCATAATCAACATAAATTTTGTCTCATTAATGAAACCAAAAGAAATAAGTCTACATATGTTATTCTTCTGCAACGTCTGTTATCAGACAAATCCATCCTGCAATACTCCAGTCAACAACGAAAGCTTCTCTTGGCAGAGAAGATTTTTTTGCACTTCGGCATGAGATTTATCCACCAACAAGCTCTTCTGTTCATACACTACAGCAGAGCCAGCTTGCCTGGTGAGCTCAGGTTACTACCAGAGCTGCTTATGTCTACTACCTCATTTTGTGTGGTTGCTCTGATTGGCCAGTAATGAATGTGACAGACAGAATGTTTATCCAATCACCTTCTGAGAATTTCCCTTTCAAAACACTTGTTCTAGAGTTTTCTCAAATGAATGTGAAACATATTCATGCAGTGGATATGAAACAGTTTATATGGCATGACAGGTTAATTGAAATGCACAGTATGTAAATTCCACTGCCAGGGGCCTTTTGATCAGAAGAAGTCAGAGTTTAAGTACTTTTTAAAATATTGTAAGGGATTTAAGTACTCAGGATTGGTCTATTTTTAATTACTGTGGGCATTTTAGCTCAAAAGATCTTATTTAAAGTCTGCTTTTATATTGGTGACCATACTGTTGCAAGTTCTAAGCACAGAAAAATGATACAATGAAATGTTGTTTTATGTCATAATTATGACTGTAGGATGATTTTTTAACAGATCTGACCTGTCTTTCTTATTTACTACATTTGTTCATTTTTATTATAATTAGTGTTTATATACTCAGTTTTTAGTATCATGCTTGTTGATATATCCACTCCCATTTTTGCTTTGTGATCACTTTTTAAAAATAGAGAAATGAAAAAAGATAAAGTTATCCTCATTTTGCAACTAGCTCTACATATTAGAGGATAATAAAATCTCATTCCTGCAGCACACCTGCCTCTTTAACCACCTCTCCAGTGTTGTTCCAGCAGTAAAGGAAGAAGTCCATCTGACGTGATAAGATTTATTTCCTCATCCTGTTTTTGAGCCTGGACCTGCCATCTAGGAAACTATTGCAGGGTGGAAACACCAACTGTAGGAAGTCTCTCTCTGTCTGTTTGAATAGGATTTATGATTTTCAACCTGCACAAAGAGGAAGTAAGTGGTTCCAGCAGCTGAATAACTTCCCCTGCAGAGAACAGGTCATTTTAAAGGACGTGGATGTGAACATTTATGGAAGCGGACTGGAAAAACTGACGCTCTTTTCCTCTCTTTTGTTTGTAATCGGTCACCGTGCTTCTAATCGAGCATTGTGAAGGGGATAATACGCTCAAGATTATGGGCTGATGAGCAACAAACTCTGGACAAAGACTGCTTGTTCTTCCAGAAAAATCCTCAGTAGATTCACATGTCTTTGCATGTAAAGAATATAAGACATAGGCTAGCTCCTGGGGATGTAATGTGTGTCAGCAGAATAACCCAGTTCTCTAACCTTCAGGCTCTTAATGTTAGTGTCTGCTGACTGACCCCGGCTCTCTTTTAGGTGCTCTATCTGATGAATGAGGCTCTCTGCATCTATTGATTCTCTCTTTAGCTTTGATGCTGCAGAGAGATTGCCTCTTAAGGCTGCGTTCAGTTATATATCTGCAGCTCAGTGAACAAAAGAATGAGGAATACATTGTGTGTTGACAGAACAGAACAGTATTGATTCATAACCTGAACAAAGGAGGAGTGTCTGTATGGAGAAGTGTAATCTAAGTCACGTGGTGAAACAAAAGGAAAAACAAATGCCTGTTATTAAAGCTCACTTTTCTTTCTCAATCATACACATTTAAAGGTGATTTATAGAGCTTGTATGCATCCTATTAGCATTATCAATGCAAAATTGCATCATTTGAATTGATTATGCATGCATAATTTACACACTAGGTATGTTTTTTGGTGTCTATGAAGGGTGATCTGATCTCTTTCTCATCACCATAATACATGAACACTCCTCCCAGAGCTTCGTTTCCATGGTCACCGCTCTCACACGACAAAGAGCAGACTTGAGTGTGTCTACTAACACAAGCACCTGCACAAGCTCCGACGCCTGCTTCTCTCAGCCACATTTAATTTTCTCGGATGCTGAATGAGTGAAACAGTTGATCTAATTTATCGCCTCATGAATTATTCATGCAGCAGTAACTGGATTGGATTGTTCTGCATTAATGCCTGATTGTCAATCAATGTCAACTTTGCAGAAAAGCGGGCAGTCGGAGTAAAATGCATGCACCATGTGCACTGCTGGGGAACTGTTCTATCAGGATGTTTTTAGCATTTCGCACCACTGCCTGCTTGTTCAAAAAAGATGACTTTGCTAGGAAAACATGCAGTCTAACTAAATGATCCTGTTTCTGCAGATTGCAGTTAAAAATGCTTTAATTTTTCTGGCACATTTAAAACGAATGGGTATTTTTAGAGTAAAAAATATATACAAATAAGTGAATGTAGTTTAAAAATCAAATAATCTTCATAATTTTGTTGTGTAGTAACATAAAAAGGACATTATTCTTTCTGAAAATGACTGTTTTCATCTGAATGGCTGTTCAGATGTTCTTTAGGGGCGATTTTTCATTCTGCTTTAATCCAAGCTTGTGCATGCTGGCTGGCTTTGCAATAAGACTGTGCTGAATTGCAAACAAATGCTTTTGTTTTTCTTATATTTTTTTGTACTATAGACATTTTATCTATGAAATATACAAATCAGTTTAAAATAAGTTAAACAATCTGATTATCTACAGATTTGTGTTCAGTTTTCATGCAGAAGAGACGATTTTATTAATGAAAAACAATCAAGTTTTTTTGGGGGGGGCAGATCAGATGCTATGTTAAGGTGGTTTTCTGCTATGTTAATGCTTTTCTGTGAATAAAGGCTGGCTTTGTTAAGAAAATACACAACCTGCTCCCAATTTGTGCACATTTGGGTACAAATGCTTTATTTTTTGGATATATTTTGTACAAGCAGATCTTTAAAGAGTAAAAATATACAAATAAGTAGAAAATGTAGTTTTAAAATGGGATAATCTTCAGTGTTTAACTATACCTCTTGTGTTTGGGGGTTCCAGGAACATCAAAGTTATTATTCTGTAAATTACAGAGTTATTCCGGCCTTCTCGGGAGTTCACAAATTCCCATCATTCCTGACTACGAGAGGAGATATGGGATGGGAGCCTCCAAACATCAGACACAAATGTGAAATGTTGTGACTGGAAAAGGCTTATGAAGATCTGATCAGACTCATCATAGATCTTTAACTAGGACACTTTATATTGTCATCCAGTGAGTTGAAATCTGTGTTTTATGCAAATAGAAAGTCATTCATTTTTCAAAATAAGACACTTTGTGACATTCAAGATATCAAGAGTGCTATATTTTCCTATGTACAAACAAAAATTGTCCGTTGATCTATGGTGTAAACCAAAACTAATAAATATTGTCTTGTAAAGAATATTTGCAACGTTTAGTCCAATGTTAAGAATAATCTAACTAGAAGACAAAGATTTTGTACCCTTAGCCATCGAGAGCAGCAGGTTTGCTGCCACTCCAGAGGAGGAAAGAGTTTGTTTGTTGTGTGACTGGAGAAACTGACATCAAGATTCATTTTCTGTTTTACTGTCCAGTGTACAATGTTTTAATGGATTTACCTTTTAGGAAATTGTCTTTGATTTTGTGGCTTCTTTTGGTTGGTTGGATGATAATGAAAAAAGAGAAAAGAAACCCTTTTATTAATAACAGACTTTATCTGCAAAGCCTGGGAGAAAAGGCAGAATGTACTGTTTGATGCTGAGCTGGGAAAAGATCATGCAACTTTGTAGATGCTTGTAATTAAGCTTTTTGTTTGAACTCTGCAGTGGGATTCCTGGTGTCTTATAAACCCAAGTGGGCTGGGCACTTTTTTTTCATGACATGTAAATAAAGCACAATCAACCAATCAAATCATATTTTTGCTCTGCAGTTACATAAAAGGGACAATATTGTGACTTAAAAGGACAGTTCAGATGATCATTTAGTGTGGTTTTTGAATTCTGTCTGCTTCTTAAAATATCTGGCTTTGCATAAAAACAGAATATGACTAAAATGATTTCAATTTTAATCAATTTTACTTTGAAGTTTTGCTACTATTTTGAACAAACAGAACTTTATAGCAGAGAAAAATACAAATGAGTTAAAAAAAAATCAATAACATTAATGTTTTTGGTGTGTAATTAAATTAAAGGGAGAATATTTTAATTGAAAAACACCTAAATAAAGAAGTCTTTATTGGGCTGGTCAGATGTTCTATAAGGTTGTTTTTAGCCTTTTGCATCAATGCCTGCTTGTAAACATGAAGGAGCTTTGCTGCAAAGTGGACACAAAATCAGACTTAACTGCTCCCACATTGTGCATTTTTAGATATAAATGCTTTAATTTTTCAGATGCATTTTGTACAAACACAACTCATAAGAGTGAAAATATATAAATCAGTAGAAAATATACTTTTAAAATAGCATAATCTTAATTTTTTTGTTCTGCTGTTATATAAAGGGGAATTTAACTGGAAAAAGACAGTTCAGATGTTATTAAGAGTGGTTGTTGCATTCTACCTGCTTCTTTAAATAACTGGCTTTGCAAAACAGTAAGGAACCTGACTAAAATGCTGGTAAATTTAATCAAATACACACACATACTTTACATTTTTGATATTTGTGGAAAAAGAAATTTATATCTTAAATAAAATACACAAATCAGTAGAAAATGTAGTTAACATTTTGTTGTAAATTTAATGAAAGGGACTTTATTATAATTGAAAAAGATTCAAGTCTTTTTTTGTATGGTCAGATGTTCTATGAGAATATTTTAGCATTTTGCATTAAAAGTTATGAAGCATTTTTGCAAAGAAAATATGCAATCTGACTCAAATGCTCTAAATTTTTGCACATTTTGGTCAAATACTTTGAATTATGATGTATTTTATGCAAATATATCTTTTCAGTGTAAATGATGGAAACATCTGTAGAAAAGTTTGTTTAAAAATGGAGTAATCCTCATAATTTTGTTGTGTATTTACATAAATGTAATACTTTTATCACTGAAAAGCCCTGAAATTCTCTTTTTGGCTGCTCAGATGTTCCTTAAAGGTGGGTATAGCATTCTGCTTGCTTGTAATTATAAGCTGGCTTTGCAGAAAAAATGTATAATCAAACTAAAATGTGAGCAATTGTACATGATGATCTACAAATAGATCTCTTATTATGATGAAAAATATACAAATCAGTGGAAAATTTAGCTTAAAATCTAATAATCTTCATATTTTTTGTGCAGTTACATAAAAGTGACAATATTGTAAGTGAAAAATACTAGAACCTTTTCTAGCTGCTAAATTTCCTATAAGGGCAGTTTTAATAATCTACATTAATGCCTGCTTGTCAATATAAGAGTGAAAATATATATTCAGTAAAAATATACGCCAAAAATCTACTTATTTTCTTGTTTTGTTTGTGCAGTTACAAAAGCGACACTTTACTTGAAATCCAAAAGGCTCAAAAGTCTTATTTTGGTGGGGCAGACACTCCAGTAACGTCAGTGTAGTACCAGTGTGTTGCATAAAAACATTTCACACTTTTTCCTTTGTGTGGCATCAGTAAGAGGCTCAGTCTGACGCTAAGAAACGTTCAGTCAGTGATCATTGGTGCGGTGTCTGAGGTGGTGTCTGTCTCTGCCTCACAGTATCCGTTCATCTCCTCCATCTCTCTCTCCAGCGGCTCCTCCCTCCCTCTTAAGTACATCAGCCCCCTCTCCCTCCACCTCCTCCTCTCTCCGTCTGAGTCCTTGGGTGCCGTCGCCGTCTGCTGCAGCTCCAGCATGGCCTGCATGCTCTCTCCTCTCTCTCCTGGACCGAGGCAGCGGTCTCTGGTGGTGATAGTCAGACCCCCTCCTCTCCTCCCTGTCATCAGTTGGAGAAACGAGAAGGAGGTGTCGTTTGACGCTGCTGCCTCTGTCATGCACACTGTGCTGAGGCCTTGGTCGCTGAGGTTCTCCTGTGGTCTTTTGGGACACTTCGTCTTTGGTTTTTTGCTCAGTATGAAGTTAAAAAACGCCGTCACCAGCAGCATTGTTCCTGAAAACAGAGAATATATCTTATTCCTCCTTTGTACAGCCCAAGACATGCTCAGAGTTATCTCACCTTTCACCGAGGCATCCAAATTTGTCACTGTAATGTTAATAAACTGCATTGATAACAACTGCAGCAAGGTGATACGTAGCTAAAAATCCAGGCCTCTTCCTGCCCTGAGAGAATACCAAGTGTTAAACCAGGTTACTTGGTTGCTTTAACTGTTGTAAAGTTTTAAATGTTGAACCAGCTAGCACTACTTTACCTGGAATAACTGCATGCCACACCAGCACCGGATGCAGGAAGCAGACCACTGACATTATGGAGTAATAGAGGAACTTATGGAAACCTCCTATATGAGCCATCTTCCCCCACAGCACAAAAATCTTCCAGTCTGGAGGACAACTGGAGAGAAGAAGAGGAAAAAGAGACAGAGCAAAAGAAAATCACGTTACTGCAATCTATCGGTAATTCTTTTGACTGAATAAAGAAGGTGAATTTATCTGTTTTTATCAAGGGGAACAGGTGGGGGGTGGGGGGTCTCCACCATTCACAACTACGGCAGCAGTAGCTTGTCAGCTCAGGAGCTGTGCATGCGCACAACCTCATTTTGTCTTGTTGCTCTGATTGGTCCGTCATGAATGTGTCAGACAGAACGGTCTTCCCAGATGAATGTGAAAAACATAGATATATGAAACAGTCTATCTGGCATGTCAGGTTAATGTACCTGTGTATAGTGCTGTAAAATGTATTTGCCCACTTCCTGATTTCTTATTTTTGCATAAATTTTCCTCAGGATTAATAAAGTATCTATCTATCCAACTATCTATCTATCCAACTGTCTGTCTGTCTGTCTGTCTGTCTATCTATCTATCTATCTATCCAACTATCTATCTATCTTTCTATCTATCTATCTATCTATCTATCTATCTATCTATCTTTCTATCTATCTATCTATCTATCTATCTATCTATCTATCTATCTATCTATCTATCTATCTATCTATCTATCTATCTATCTATCTATCTATCTATCTATCTTTCTATCTATCTATCTATCTATCTATCTATCTATCTATCTATCTATCTATCTTTCTATCTATCTATCTATCAATCATCTATCTATCTATCTATCTATCTATCTATCTATCTATCTATCTATCTATCTATCTATCTATCTATCTGTCTGTCTGTCTGTCTGTCTGTCTGTCTGTCTGTCTATCTATCTATCTATCTATCTATTTATCAAACTTCAGTGTTTCAGATCATCAAACAAATTCTAATATTAGACAAACCACAGTGAGTCATTATCCACAAATGGAGAAAACTTGGAACTGTTGTGAACCTTGTTGTTGAGCTGTTGATGCGCCCAGCAGTGGCCGGCCTTAAAAAATTACTCCAAGGGTGCATCAACAAGTCTTTCAAAAGGTCACAAAAGAGCCCAGAACAACATCTAAAGACCTGCAGGCCTCACTTGACTCAGTTAAGGTCAGTCTTCGTGATTCACACTAAGAAAGAGACTAGACAAAAATGGCATCCATGGGAGAGTTCCAGGGCCAAAACCACTGCTGACTGAAAAGAACACAAAGGCTTGTTTACATTCATGAAAAAACATCTTGATGATCCCAAAAGACTTTTGGGAAAATATTCTGTGGACTGAAGAGACAAAAGTTGAACTTTTTGGAAGGTGTGTGTCCCATTTCATCTGGAGTAAAACTAACAGCATTTCATAAAAAGAACATCATACCAGCAGTCAAACATGGTGGTGGTAGTGTGATGGTCTGGGGCTACTTTGGTGCACAGTGCAGGGTCCTCCATAGCATTACGCTATGGAGCAGTAGCTCAGTCTGTCAGGATTGTGTTTGGGAATTTTAGGGCCCCAGGTTTAAAGTCCCATAACAGGAAGCCCTGGTTACTGGAGAGGGGCTTGATCAGTGCTGAAGAGGAGCCTTAGAACATGGCACTCAACACCCAACAACTCAAGGCCACACCAGTCACTTTATGAATCAATATGTTGTAGCTGTGTAGTTGACAGTATATCTACCATTTATGTTGCCTTTTTTGCCTTTTCTATTTAGCAATGAAAAATGTATATCAACTCATTCCTTTTGTCAAAATGTTTGTTTACAGAATTAACACAGCAGCAGTCAAGCACTGCTGTGTTCTGTGGTCCATATTTATTTTATTCTTAGAATTTGCTGCAAACCAACATTGACTCATACTCGTCATAAATGGTGGCTGTCCTTAAATGACCTCGAGTGTAAATAAAGCTTGATTTATTGAGTTTAAACTAGGCAACCAGCACAGAACAATTATAGCTCCTGTTTGTGTTTTTCCTTTGTGTATTCATGCTGCAGATGTTGTGATGAGTGTTGTTGTACTCACGGCAAACACATGAACAGCATAGTGTCAATGAAATAGGCCAGCTCAAACAACATGATGCCGACAGATGAGACCCTGGAGAGAAAAAAACAAAAACAAGTTCAAAGTCAGATGAAGCTGATAAAGTACTTCTCTCAACAATGTAAATTTTGTCTAAATATGTCAGCTTCTGTGGGTTTATTTCAGACTGTGATTGAAGGTTGAATTTACCAAACGTGGAAAATGTGGGAAGCAAGGAGACACTTCCAGCTATAGACACAACAAAAAGTAGAACTAGTGCCCTGTGTTGGGCATTTAGGAGAGTTTTGATGCTGCAGTAGATCCCTTTCTCTTTTTTCTATTTATATAATCTGATAACCATCTGGTGCAGTGAACCAGAGAAATACCAGAGGACTATGCTGCCCTCTCTTTGAGGAGATATCGCTGAGTTGTGTTTGTAAGTATAACGTTCATCTAAATGTATGTGAACCCTCAGGATAAACAGTCACATTTTTTTATTCCTCTGGGAAAATTTTTCCTGTCCCTCTGTGGGAGTTTGGCTGTGAGCCTCAGGGATGATAAGAAGGAGTGAAGGACTCATCTCCTCTCTGCCCTCTGCACACCGCTCCATCTCTCTGACTCCCCCTTATATGTGAGAATACTCCATGAGGCAGATATTATGTGTCTCAACGTTATTATTATGTTATGTTATTAGAATTATTTTGACTCTGGAATGCCACAAATTTACTCTTAAGAACAAATGTTTCTAATGTTTCTGTGTTCTCTACTGACAAAGAGCTGCCAAACTGTCTTCTGTTGTTTTAATAACACCGTCAGTGAAAATCTGTTCTATATTCTGAGCATCAGTAGATGAGCATTGACATGAATTAATGTTATTCTTTCTGTTTTTAGAGAAGTACAGATAATTTTATTGTACTCTATGAAGTTATCAAAGGATGCAAGGGTTAGCGCCATTGCTGCACTGCAAGAAGGTTCCTGGTTTGCTACCTGGTCAGGGCCTTTCTGTGTGGAGTTTGCATATTCTCCCTGTGCATGCGTGGGTCTCTATGGGTACTCCAGCTTCCTCTCACCACCAAAGACCTGCTTGTTAGGTTAATTGGTGACTCTAACTTGGCAGTGGTGTCTGTGTGAGAGTGCCTGGTTGTTTGTCTCTGTATGTCAGCCCTATGATTAACTGGCAACCAATCCAGGATGTACCCTGCCTCTTGCCCAACGACAGCTGGGATAGATGCCAGCCCACCGTGACCCCTGAACAGGAGAGGTGGATTAGAAAATGGATCAATGGAAGTTATTATAAAGACAATCTCTTCAATTCTCTTCCATTATGTCCAATTCATACAGAGGAGGTAGACTGTGATACTTTAAATTAACAAAACTTGACAGCAAAACAGCAACTGATTAAATCTTAAAGAATTGAAGAGGTAATTTCACAAATTAAGACATATCTGGACAAAAGTATTTGGCCAGACCTGTTAATTATTGAATTCAGGTGTTTCACACAGACCCGTTACCACAGGTGTATAAAATCAAGCTCCTAGCCATGCAGTCTCCATTTGTAAACATTTGTGATACCAAATGTGTCGTTCTGAAGAGCTCATTGTCTTCAGGCGTGGTGCTGTGATAGATGCCACTTTTGCAATAAGACAGTTCATGAAATTCCATCCTTGCTGAACATTCCACAGTTGACTTTAAGTGATATTATTAGAAAGTGGAAGCGTTTAGGAACAACAGCAACTCAGCCACGAAGCAGGAGCCCATGTGAAATCACAGAGCGGGGTCAACAACTGCTAAGGTGCATGGTGTGTGAAAGTTGCCAACGCTCTGCTGATTAATGTAAGTATAAAACACCATCCCGCAACTTTCAATCTTCAGACATCGGGCTACTTTCCATGCCCAAAACCAAACTCCGAACCTATGGAGACAGAGCCTTCAGTGCTGCAGCTCCCACCCTCTGGAACACTCTTCCTGCGGACATCCGTAGCGCTCCATCTCTGGACATTTTCAAAAAACGTCTCAAGCACCACCTGTTCACCACAGCCTCAGTCTTCACTAAACCACCCCTTACACTCATCCTACCCCTCACATAGTTTGTCCATGTCTATGTGTTCCTCTAAAGCGTCCTTGGGTTTCTTGAAAGGCGCTATATAAATTCAAGATATTTTTATTATTATTATTATTATTATTATTATTAAAAACTACACAGTGGGGGCTTCACTGAATGGGTTTCAATGGCCGAGCAGCTGCATGCAAGCCTCACATCACCAAGTCCTGTGCCAAACGTCAGATGGCGTGGTGTTTAGAACATCGACACTGCAAACATGTTCTGTGAAGTGACGAATCCTGCCTCTTTGTTTGGTAGTGAGACAGGTGGGTTTGGGTTTGGCAGATGCTGGGAGAACATTATCTGCCTGACTGCACAGTGCCAACTGTGGAGTTTGGTGGAGGAGGGATGATGGTATGGGTCTGTTTTCAAAGATTTGGGCTAGACCCCTTATCTCCAGTGGAGTGTAATGCTTCAGGATACCTATACATTTTTGGACGACGCTATGCTTCCAACTGTGTGGCAACAGTTTGGGGAGGTCCTTTTCTATTCCAACATGATCCTGCCCCAGTACACAAAGCGAGGACTATAAAGACATGGTTTGATGAATTCAGTGTGGAAGAACAGAGCCCTGACCTTACCCCGATTGATCACCATTGAGATGAACTGGAACAGAGGCCTTCTCATCCAATATCAGCACCTGACCTCATAAATGCTTTACAGAATGACTGTGCACAAATTCCCTCAGAAACACTCCAAAACCTTGTGAAAAACCTTCCAGGAGGAGTGGAGGCTGTTATACAAATGTGGAACACCATATTAAAGTACATGTAGGTGAGTACAATGTCATTACACCCCATGTTGGTGTAATGGTTAAGTGGCTGAATACTTTTGTCCATATAATGTATCTTGTTACTTTAAGACTATATATGTATATAAATGCCCTGTCAAATTTACTCAATAAAAATGTAATCATGAAAAAATCACGGCAAAACATTTAGAATTTAGACTCAATAAGTACAATGAGGCAAACTATATGACATCAACAAAGACAGAATAAATATGACGTCCAAAATAACCAAATAAAATCATGACTTTGACCAACACTGATACTAACCCTGGTAAAAACTGTGATGTAAAATAATTACTAATGAAGAAACGAAGGAAAAAAAATAAATTGAAATGGTGATTGAACAGACAACTTGAGTTCAATGGTTGTCTGAATAAATGAAAAGAATAAGTGCAGACACTTACAGTAAATAAACGCCCAGGCTGCTGAATTCTCCTTGTTGTAGGGTTTCCACTCCGACGGCACACAACACTGGAAAATAATCACAAAGACTAGGTGGTTTTTGTTTATTCTTGTGAGCAGTGAGCAGACTGTCCACCAGATGTCAGGCTTAGTTCATTATTATAATGTCAGATATGGACAGAGTACCAGTCTTACTAGGAGGTGGAAGAAAGTCTTGAAGAGTTTAAGAGAGTTTAAAATTAACTTTAAAAGTTTTAAAGTAGCATCTCTTTTGGAGGTGGAGGGCAGGTTTGTAAGCATTCTGGTCTGAACATTTTCAGGAAAGTCTTCAAGTACAATCCTGCTTCAGCTGTCCTCTTAACTGTGGTGTTTGAGGAACTTGTGTGTGACTAATTGTAGTCCTGGCTGAAAACCATCTTCCTCTCATCATGTCACAAAAACTGACAGAAGCTGACCTGAAGTCACCCAGCCTCCAGGGGAAGAGCTGAACTGAACCGTTACATTAAGAAGCCCAGAAATCTCTTCAGAGGAGTATTTGCTCTAATTGTTTCCGTCTTCTCTAGATTTTGATAATGGCTTTCTCATGCATGTCATTAACGTACCACTGCTGCCTGGATGGTTTAATTACTCTTGAATGGACACATAACAGATGACAGAGACCAAAACCTCACATAAAGCACACAACTCTACCTGCACACTACACTCTACCTGCACTTTAATGTATGGTCAACTATGGATTACTTTGTTTACTTGAACATGTGTTTTGCTATGTCAATGAAGATGCAATGAAAGTTGGGGCATTATATAAAATGTAAATCAGAAAAGAATACAATTATTTACAAATCTAATAAACACATATGTTAGTCACAGTAGAACATAACATACTAGATGTTGAAACAGAGATATTTTATGAAACATATTAGCTTAGTTTGACTTTGACAGCAGCAAAACATCTCAAAAAAGTAGGGTCAGAGCAACAAAAGGCTGGAAAAGTAAATGGCACCAATGAAAAATCACTAGAAAAGCGTTTTACAGCTACTTAGGTAAACTGGCAACAGCTCAGCAGCATAGCCTATAAAAAGTGCATTTTAGAGAGGAGTCCCTCAAAAGTAAAGATGGGTAATGGTTAACCAATCTGCAAAAAACTGCATCTAAAACTACTGGAACAATTTCAGGAAAATGTTCCTCAACATCAAATTGCCAAGACTTTGAATATCCCACCATCTCCACTTCCAGAAATTGTTGTTTGTCAAACGTTTGCTGTGCCATCCACAAATGCGAGTTAAAGGGATACTTCAACATTTTGGCAAAACCGCCCATTGCCATAATTCCTATAGTCTTAGTAACAGGTCTGTTTCCTTTAGTTGTCGGTGCAAGCTGTTTCTAGATCTGGGGGTACCGTTAACAACTCCAAAACATTCTTGCGGACAATTTGTGACCTACACATTCACCACGCTATGAAATAATAATGTATAATTATGTAACATTACGACACATGAAGCAAATACTTGGAACTATTTCTTGAGTAAACCTCTGGCGGAGTGACACAGTGCAGCAGCCATGTCTGGAGTGTAGTTCCGGCTTTGCATTTAACTTTAAAACATCTCTGTCTCATAATGTTACATGATTATTTCATAGCGTGGTGAATGTACAGGTCACAACTTGTCCATGAGAGCGTTTTGGAGTTGTTGGATAGTGTATTTGTTGAGTTTGACGAGTGAAAGCAAAAATTCCATCTACTAACATAGTGTTCGCGGTGCAGTTGGTTTAACAGTCCCCCCAGATCTAGAAACAGCTTGCTCTGACAACTAAAGGAAACGGACCTGTTACTAAGACTATAGGAATTATGGCAATGGGCGAATTTGCCAAAATGTTGAAGCATCCCCTCAAAGGTGTATCATGCAAAGAAGATGCCATATGTGAACATGATCCAGAAAATGGACTGGGGCAAAATGGAAAACTGTTCTGAGGTCAGATTAACCAAAACCTTTTCTTTCTTTTTTTTTTTAAACCAGGGATGCTGTGTCCTGCAGACCAAAGAAGAGGGGCCATCCAGCTTGTTATCAGTGCACAGTTCAAAAGCCTGCATGTCTGATGTTATGGAGTTGCATTAGTGCATATGGTGTGGGCAGCTTACACATCTGGAAAGGCAACATCAATGCTGAAAATTAAATAGAGGTTTTAGAGCAACATATGCTCCCATCCAGACAGCATCTCTCTCAAGAAAGGCCTTGACTATTTCAGCAAGACAATGCTAAATCACATAACACATCTATCACAACAGCATGGCTTCACAGTTCAAGATTCTGGGTGCTGAACTGGCCCACCTGCAGTCCAGACCTTTCACCAATAGAAAACATTTGGAGCACCATAAAGGGAAAAGACCCAAGACTATTGAGCAGCTAGATTTGTACATCAGACAAGAATGGGACAACATTTCTCCCCCAAGACTCCAGCAACTGGTCTCCTCACTTCCCAGATGTTTACAGACTGTTGTCAAAAGAAGAGAGAATGCTATGTAATGGTAAAAATGGTCCTGTCCCTACTTTTTTTTTTTTAAGATGTGTTGCTGCCATCAAATTCAAAATGAGCTAATACACTGCCTGGCCAAAAAAAAAGTCACCACCAAAAAAAGGTCACACACTCTAATATTTTGTTGGACCGCCTTTAGCTTTGATTACAGCACGCATTGGCTGTGGCATTGTTTCGATAAGCTTCTGCAATGTCACAAGATTTATTTCCATCCAGTGTTGCATTAATTTTAATATTGATGATGGGAGAGCCTGACCACTGCGCAAAGACTTCTCCAGCACATCCCAAAGATTCTCAATGGGGTTAAGGTCTGCACTCTGTGGTGGTCAATCCATGCGTGAAAATGATATCTCATGCTCCCTGAACCACTCTTTCACAATTTGAGCCCGATTAATCCTGGCATTGTCATCTTGGAATATGCCCGTGCCATTAGGGAAGAAAAAAATCCATTGTTTAAGAAATGAGAAGTTACTCATTGCATCAGCTGGGGTTAAATAACTTGTTGCCAGCTGAAAGATAATCGCCCATGCAGTAATTATCCAATAGGAGGCTCGTACCTATTTGCTTAGTTAAATCCAGGTGGTGACTTTTTTTTTGGCCAGGCAGTGTATTTTTAATGAAATGTCTCAGTTTCAACATCTGATATCTCATTTATGTTCTTTTGTGAATAAAATATTGGTTTAGGAGATTTGTAAATCATTGCAATCTATTTGTATTTATATTTACACACTGCCCCAACTTTTTTGGAATTAGAGTTGTAGGTCAGTTAGCATTTAATAATACAAGTGCCAAACTTTCTTTCTTTCCTCTCCATGAATGGCAGTACATCTGATACAAGTAAGAAAAAACATTACATTAGCAGAAACCTACTTTACAGACAGTTTGACAGGGTTTTTTTTTTTTTTTTTTTTTCAAATGTTAAAAATCAGTCAATCATATTTAAAAATTAACTGTTTATTGGACGTTTGCCTGGCTCTGGTAGTGACCAAATGTCAGTGCTGACAGCAAATGTTCAAACCCAGATGGGACAGGAGAAAATTAGCTGACAACAGTCTTAGAAATATAAAGAAGCTCTGTCTGTCTTATTAACCAATCTTTTCACTGTGAGGGATAAAAGAGGCTAGCATGGTTAAGCGGTGATCACCACTGAAACACATGGAAGCTATTTTTCTGTCCTGCTAAAAAGAAGCTCAGAGATAAAATCAGCACCCGAGGGAAATCAGAGGGGAGTGCGGCTCAAAGGTTTCTGGTAGTTTATAGAGTGTGAGAGGAATTAACACTACATATAGACCGGCTGGATTTTAGCATAAGTGCTCCCGTCTCTCAGCGTGTTTTATTTTTCTGTCTGCAGAACACACACAGAGGCAGACAGACGCACACGTATGCATCCTGTAAACATGCACACATATAGAAACAAGCACTTAAAGCTCCTGTAGGTGTGAATGAGTCTCTGCTTGTGCTCAGTAACCCAGCTGGATGCACAGATTTGGCTTGGGTGTGATGTGAGGCACATGTCTCTAAGTAAAGCTTGAGTATCTGCAGCTGTTTGAATTTAAGTTGGGGGGGGGGGGGGGGGGTCTCATATTTTAAGAAACAGGCAACAACAAGACAGCAATTCCCTCCAGTCTTGATTTAATGTGGAGAACTGCATGCAATCTGTCCCTGTGTGCGCTGGGAAAACACAGAAGGAGGGACAACAGTGGTGAGGTATGCATTATCAAATGTGTTTTTATATGTGCTATATTTCAAGAAAGACATGTTTTTATGCACTTCCAGGTCAGAAATAAACTCAGCCAACATCACAATCTGACCTTTTAACATTTTTAGTTTGTAAAACCCAACTGGAGACCCTTTACCCTACATGAAAGCTTTAAAACTTAGATTTCAGAGGATACAAAGAGACATAAAGCAGCTTCAAACATCAGGATGCAACACTTCCTAGAAGATTAAATAAAAAAACTAATTGGGATTTCAAGTCCTTGTTAGCATTTTAGTGATTGCTTTTCTGCAGAACTTCACACTGAGAGCATCTGGAGTCTGTTGTGCATCTGTAAGTGTATCCATAAAACTAAATCCCACCCATGCTGAAGCAATAAGAGATAAACAAATTTAATTTTGTTTTTAATTTTCCTCCTTGTGTTTGTGTTTATTTCCTACCTGTTGCTGTAGAAACACCAAGAATCCTGCAGGCAAACTGCACCACAATCCACCAAACGCTCTCAGAATTCCCCATGACCTCGAATATTTCCCCTCTTTACTTTAGATATGTCACTCTCAAGCTATCTGAAACTGTTTGTGACCTAGCAGATACTAAAGTAGCGTTCAGGATGCACAACTAAACGTTTGTTAGGTGGACGATTCTTGCAAGAAATGGCAGAAGATTGGAAATCCTCAAGCGCCATGATGTGAGACTGGACCGGTTCACTTCAGAGAGGTTTGTGACTCAGTGCCCTTGTTGCTGCATTAACTGCTAATCACTCTAACACACACACACACAAAACACACTCACTCCACACTATTACAATGCCACCTTCAGCTTGTTTCTCAATCCGCCATGTATGTCAAGGTGAAACCATTCAGTTCCAGGTCATTTGTCATTAGAGCTGGTTAAAAATTATCAAGTGGAATAAATATAAAGCTAACTTTCTTTCTCTTGGTCCACATCTTCAGATTTAGAGGTCATTTGTGCCTCAACCAATGAGTTTTTAGTGCTCTATTTACAACTTTAATTTGCATTCCTGTTTTGTTTACCATCTTGTTGTGAAGATTTGAGTGATTTTGTGTCATAAAGCCATCAACAGCACAATATTTTGAGGGCCAAAGTCACACATATAGCTCCCAGGTTGGCTTCAGTTTCTCAGAACAGTGAATCTGCAAAAGTCAGGCTTCATAGAACAGGCTGTAGCTTGTGTCAGAGAGCCAATAGAAGTGATTTCTTATTTCCAAATATTATAAACAAGCTCCATTTAACTTGCTCATTAATTTAAAGCAAAGAAACTCCTCTAATACTTCTTGAAATTTGAAGCAATGTGATAAAAAAGGGATAAAGTGGCACAATAGCCGACAGAGACCCTTTGACACACTTCCACAGGCGTTGATATAAGCCCTCATAATCGTTTAGCTGAGGTGTAAGCTTGTTCAGGCACAGCGGAGGCCAACTGGAACAAGCAGCTATAGAGTCACAGATACACACAAACACATACTCTGTGACTTTGGTAGGGGCCAAAGTAAGCTGCATAAATCTCTCTAAATCTCAAACAAAGACTCTGTTGTGTTCTGGTTCTACTTGTTTCCGGCTCAGAATTCAGGTTATCTGTGGTATTTATAGTATGAAGAGAGTATATGAGCTGTGCTGGAGAAAGTGCAGATGTCAGATGTTTAATTTTTTTTAATTTAAAAAGTAAAATGCTCTTCTGCAATGCAACCTTAAGGCCAACATTTACTAGACATGTGGCTTGAAGTGATATATTTATGAATGATGGATGATTAGCATTAATGTTAACTGCATGGGCGCCATTAGGATGAATTTAGGTGACTCTGGCCCAACCTAAACTTTTCTGCACCCTGTCAAATGTTCAAATATTCCTTTTTTTCATGACCACATACCTGCAAGACGAATGCCTCTGTTGTGTTCTTAGGTTAATGTATATTAGAAAATGAGAGTATGACAACATACCAGTCTAAGACAGTGAACATGAACATTAGAATTTTTAACATCAGCATATTACTACTGACACTTTGAAATCTCTTATTCCAAAAACAGGACCTTTTCCCAAAAACAACAGGGATTTAGAGGAAGGCAGTGCTTCTCCAACCCAGGGATCAGGCTCGAATTAAAGTTACAGTATTTGAAATATCCATATCAATATCAATACTAATTTAAAAAGTGACCAGCTTTTAAAGACAGAAAAAGTTTTAATTTCTTATCATTGTAATGGGACATGTCTTGTCGTGGAGGGTGCCATAGGTTGTGAATTTGATCACCCAAACTCACCTCTGTATGGAGCCCCCCACACTCTCCAGCTAAGTTAAGATCAGCACTGCTCAGTACGGCCCACCTCCACGGCCTCCTTCTCCATTCTACTCCGTGTTTTGAATTGAGGACTCTGTTCATTAAAAATGGCACACAAAATGCATATTTTCAGGACAACAATGTTTTGTTTTCATTCATAGATTTCCCATAATGAGGAGATGCACTTAAAAAGGCTCCACAGACTTCAGGCTGGAAGCGGTCCCAGGATGAACATGCAGCGAAAGAGCAAAAAGAGTAGTGGGGAAACATGCACCAAACATGCAGCTGAGACTGGGAGTTGAACCCATGACCTGTTCATTGAGGACTATAGTCTCTATATACGGGGGCCTCCTCTCCTCTCCTCTCCAGCTCATCTTTGGGTATTGTTGGCAAGACTGTGTGTCCAACGCTGACAGCAGCAACGGGATGGGTCTGCTGCCTGATAAGAGAACAGCAGCTGCACTTTTATGTGCACCTGACACACTTTTCCTGGCCTGATCCAGCTCACCACATACTGGGTGCCCAGGACCAGGTGGGCCAGTCCAGGTGGCCGTGTGCGTCATGGAGGGGGCAGCTGGAAGGATACCTGGAGAGCCCGGAGGGTGGCCATCAGGAGGCCAGAGCAGAACAGGACAAAGGTTGATGTGGCAAAGTGCCAAACTGCCAAACTGACATTTTCTCCCATAACTGACCTGTCCTGACCTGGTATGGGTGCATGCTCCACCTACTGAGCTGAAACAGTGCCACTGCACTACTGCTTTGGTAGAGAGCCCTCTGGTGGAGGAATTTTACACACCAAGCATTTAAAGTCAGGGTACTTAATCCTAACCAATCTAAAGGCTTCTGAAAATACAAAGATTTATGGGTTACCTGATTTTCACAGAGGGAACACAGACGTGGTTGAACATTTAATATTTTATAAATAGATCCTTGTTCTGAAGGCTCAAGGTGCTTTAGGTGAAAATATGGCTTTAAATCTCTTTAAAGCTTTTATAGAAACAACATTTCCATGACTGTAGATTCATTTTCATGTTAACAGATTTTCTTTGAAAAGTTTGCTACACTAGGATGCAATTATTTGCTTTACTTTACTTTTAAATGCCCGATTAATCACATTTAGACTATTTATAAGAAAGCTTTTGAGACTGTGAAAATTCTCTTTAACAGTTTGATATTTTCTGAGAAGAGTAAGTAAGTGAAGGATGAATTTATGGCCAGGACAGCCATAAGTGTATCTTATTGTTGTTGCTCTTCATCTCCCATAGCTTTGCCAAATGTCTGTTCAACAAAAGTCTTGTTCTGTTAGAGGTTTCTGTCTAGTAAAGGGAAGCTTTTCCTTGCCTCTAATGTTGATTAGAGCTGAGCTCATGGAGGATAAATGTTGGGTCTGTTTTTTATAAATAATATATGAGAAATTAAGGTCCAGACCTGCCTCCCTGACTCCCACCCCCTCCAGCACACACTCACTGCACTAAGGAGCTCCATTAGTGACAGGATGCTACACCTGAAGTATGTGAAGGAGAGGTATCGCAGATATTTTAGGCTCCACAACAGAAACTGCACCAAGTAATCTGTGCAATAACTAATCTTTATATGTATAATCTGAACACGTTCGTGTGTGTGTGGGTGTGTGTGGGTGTGTGTGTGTGTGTGTGTATATATATATATATATATATATATATATAGTGTATGTGAAAATAGGTGTACATATAAATATTTCCACCACACCCAATCTGTAATATATCCAACCAGTACATAACAGTTTGTAAATACTATTTATAATTTTAAGTTAACATTTTACATTCCATGCTTTGTCTACACTACTTTTTGCTGCTGTAAATTGGAATTTCTCCCTGTGGGACTAATAAAGGAATATTTTATCTTATCTCTTTGTAAAGTGTGTGGTAAAATAGCATGCAAGAAATAAAAACATCATCATGTCATTATAGTTTTCAAAGGAGAGGTGTTAAAGTTTTATGATGTGGTGACTCTGAGTTATGACACTCTTCTAAGAGCTGATGAATATTTTGACCGCTTTTAGCTGAATGGGTAAGACCCTCATAGTGGTCTTGGTCTGGGCCCCCAAGTTATTAAAACTGCCCCTGGACATTTGGGTTCAGAGTTTTGCTCACTGTCAGTCTGAATTGACTGAACTAGAATGGACAAACTTATATGCCATATTACTTGTAAATAATCACTGAGACAAGGGCTACTGTTAAAGATGCCAGAAAACGTCTTCTGACCACCCACTTGGTGAGATTTAATTGCTGAGAGAGAAAAGAAGTCTGCATAAATCTTAATTAAATCACATATATGTTTAAACTGCCTGACCTGGACATACATGATCTGCAGGAATGTCCTCTCAGCACGTTAACCGAGCCGTGCCAACACGACCACCTCAGGCTGTATGTTTGTGCTTATTTAACACTTCTGACCCTCATGATAACAGATAAACAGCCTTATAAAAACATCATTTATCATTATAATAACTGGCCATTACTGTGAGAGGATCATTGTTGACGTTTACAGCACAATGTGACTTTTATAGCAACTGTCAGTAAATGCCAGAGGGCAGAGATCTTTGGGTAATTGAGTGTGATTGCCATCTATGAGGCTGAATCTAATATTACAGTATAAATAGACTCATGTTTTGATTCAGTCTGTGCAGCTTTACAGACGTGTCCACATCTCCTCTCACCATCCCCCTAGCCTGACCTTGGACCCCTCGCCCTCTTCACAAACTCTCACTCGCCTTCACATGCTCCCTCAGCCTGTAATCATCTGTGCTATGCCTCCTCATCACACTTTTCCCCCTTATTTCACTCTCCTCAAGGGCAAAAAATTTAAGAGATTAGCCGTGCCTCTCCCTCCTTTCCTCCTCATCCAGCCTCCCTTGGTCCAGCGTGGGTGTCTGCTGTCTGACAGAACCAGTAAAGCCAGCTCTAATCCTAATTACACCAGCAGCTTTATGACCCAGCTTCATTGCTTTGCTCTGGAAATCTTTCCATCATCACCACCTATAGACTGTTTCATCTGTCCAATGAAAATACCTGAAAGACTGAACTCATTTCTGCAGAATACTTTAATATAAAGATATAAACAGGTAGTCCTAAATCTCACAAAGGACTTCCCCATCAGCTACCCAGCTGTGGTGGAATTAAAGAACCACATTTTAAAAGGCAAGGAGCCCCCCAGTGGTGGAAAGGTGTTGGCACAGTCACACTGAAGTGACAGCTGACACAGCCGACCTATATGATTCTCCAGTCATAAATTTAATTTCTGCCTGTTTCTTGCAGGAAACAAATGTAAGAACATTAATTCTTGTTTTTAAAAAACAAAACAATAAAATACTATTATATCCAGTCCTCAAACAACAGGAAAAATGTTTTTTAATAAAATAGGGATATCAATTCCCAGAGTTGAATTTAAGAATGTAAGCCTTGCACTGAAATATTTGTCTTTCTGTGATATGCATTACATTTTTTTAATAAAAAGTAAAGTAAACCAGATCAACAGTACTGCACAGAACCTCTAGGTATGTTTGGGCCAAACCTGAAGCTGAAGTGAGGCATTTAGTGGTGAGTAACTCTGCCTGAGGTGAGGCCACAATCGGGCGGGAAGGAGGATCGGCACAACCCAGGTTGTGCTCTGGATGTCCTTGCATATTACCAGTGCATGGTAAAAATAATGTATGGAAAAAATAACACCTCTAAGTCCACACCTTTAGTGCTGACTAATGGGGTGGCTGTGGTGAGCAAATGCGGCCTAGGATATTGTCTGGGCAGGTAGTAAGGTTGCCACAAGCCCTTGATTGTGCTGTGGATGTTTCAAGGGTCCAAAAACTGCCAGGTGTCTCCAGGTGTATAACTAGGGGTGAAAAGGCCCAGACAAAAGAAATGACTGAGTGCCCTGGGTTGTGGCACATTAGGCCACATCTATAATCTACTTTTTCTTATTTAGGTCTTATTTACGAGGTAATGCTGATAGCAAGAATGACTCACTTAGGATCAGCTTCAGAAAATTCAGCATTTGCCTGGGGCATCATTCTGGTGTATCTGTGATGGCAGCAGCAACACCTCTGGTAGCCTGAATATTTCTACATGCAGGACACACAGATCGATTTCTCTGATCTCTAAAAGCAATATCAGACAGACTTCTAATCAACTTAAATCAACTTACTTCTGATCAATTTAAAACTTCAGTCTTGTCTTTTTTTTTTCAAAAAATTATGTCCACATAATTTTCTGTTTCTGCAGAAAATAAAGCTTTGGATAGATTTTGGAGCATGTGTTTTAGCTGCGTGTAAGCCAAGTGGTCAGTTGTTGGGATTTTTGGTCGGTAAGAAATGGGGTCAGTCACTGAGAGTTATGATGCAGTCATATTTCTTGTTTTGAAATTTACACTACAAGTTCTGAATTTCTTGGATATTTTTCTTTCCAACATCCACACAAATGTCCTAAAATTTCAAAGAAATTACATGAAAATTATGTGAAAATTCGTAAAAATATTTTCAAAGTATCCCATAAAAACAATCAGTGAAGAATTTCTTTTAAAAAGTCCATGTGAATTCCAAAAAACTTTCAAGAAAATTTTAAAGATAAAAACATTTTCCCAATCTGACTGATCCCTAATGGTGTAAGTATACCTATGCAAGACAATAATGATGATATGTACCCTAGTGCTGGTTCCAACCCCCTCCCCCCTTTATGTGGTTTGTATGCCATGTGATTTGATGATGTCATTGTTTTGTTTTGTCTGTTTACCTTAGAAATAAAATTTAAATGAGAGAAAAAAATTCTGCAATCATCCAATTTCCCAAATTCTCATTACCTGCCCAAATATTTCAAAGCAGCTCTTTCCCAGATCCTCCAGTGACACTGTCCAAAATACATAAACATATATCCAAATATTCAAACAAATTCCTTAAAAATTCCAGGAAAATTTCATAGTGTATTCATCCCATATTTCAAGAAAATTACTTAATCTTCAATGAAGATTCCAGATAACTATCTCAAAAAACCTAATGTTATTTTTATGTTGAATAAAAATGTCATGTCCTCATATGCCCATGCACGGTCTTAGGAGGTTAATGATGACTGGACATAAAAAGGACAGAATTTGTGTGCAGCAGCACAGAGGTGGTAGTAAGATGTGCCTCGGGTTGTGTGATGAACATCACACATCCTGCCATATTGAGCATGCACGCATTGCCATTGTGGATGACAAACAATAAATCTTTCAGCACCACTTTGAACTCAATCAAAGAGATCTTAATTTAAACCATTTATAGATGAAAAAATGTTTTACATTCCTTGTTTTTTTCATAATTATTGTCTGGAACTGTATTGCTATGGATTCTCCATTCTGTTGCACATCTTTAAATTTGTAGTTTTACCATCATAAGTAATGGAGTCTGTCCATGTTTGACTATGGCTATAGTAATGTACAGTACATACAGATGGTGTCTATAAAATGACAGGTACTGACTATTATTGATGGGCATGAACAAATGTCAGTCACAGATGTGTATCTGTTGTGTCAGATCAATTTAATGGCAGCATTGAGCAAAACTAACAGCTGATTCAGAGAAGAGATTTACTATTGTCAGAGGATGTGACCTGCTGGACAAACTATGATCTGTTTTCTTAACCTTGCAGAGCAGATGGATACGCCCATTTCCTTGTTTCTCACTGGCGAATCCATCTTGTTAAGCTCCCATCTGAACCGTCTGGGCCCGGTTAGAAAGTGACAGGACCAATCAATGACGAGGATCAGTACTTTCAGGAGCGGCAAAGTCGTCCAGTTTTATCAGAACTTAACAACAATTTTTCATTGAAAGAAGAACAAAGAACAGCAGGGAGTTGTTTTCTTTTCAAAAATGTCAAAAGTTGAGTACTTACATGTCTATAGTCACCATGTTTCGCGTTATTCCCCGGTAGCTGCACACAAGCAGCTCGATAGCAGCTACGTCACGTGTTTTGTTGCTCTGATTGGCCCGTAGAGATGTGACAGACAGAATGTTCATCCAATCACATTCCAAGTTTTTTTCAAAGCCTCTGCCTTTTCTCAAGCATTTCCTATTGAAGCTTCCCCAGATGAATGTGTGAATCAAATCCATCTGGTGTGTCAGGTTACTGTTTTCTTGGTCAAATGTGAGAAAATGTTGGCATTGAAGCAGTGATACTCAAAAAAGGCAGCATATATGAGCTATATAAACATCAGTAATATTATTAACCATGATTTTTTTTTTTTTTTTTTACAATCAGTGCATCTCTAGCTCTATCTTTTTTTCCAACACTGTGACTCTATATACACCAAACCGCAACATTTATACTATAGTATAAAAGTTACTGAATTAGGATATTGCAGACTATTTTAGATGCAAAGAAAAACACGTCTGTTTTTTCTTTTCTATTATGTTTTTTGTTGTTCTGCCATGTGTTTGTTCTTCATCTCCTCATGTTCCTTCTCGTCTGTTTTGTAGCTTTATATAGGTTGGCCTTTCTTTATGTGCATGTCATGATAAAATAAATTAACTGTATAAACTAAACTTTAAAGCACTTTATATACCTTTTTAAAAAGGCCAAAAAGAGAAAAAATACCAGAGTGACAGATCCAAGGCATGGGAAAAAGCTTTAAAAATGTGGTTGTGAAACTGAAATTATTCATGGAGAAAGAGTTTTGGAAGACAGAGACGATGTGTATAGTTTGGCAGTTGGGAGTCTCAGGATGAACACAGATGTAAACACCATTACAAGGTGCTGATGTGTATTTCACAGTGTCAGAGCCCCCATGGTTTCCAGAAGAATTATAGTGTGTTTGGGGAGCTGTGTGAATCAAAACAGCTTTATGGATGATAAATTATCCTGCTGGCTGTAATGGTCATGCTTGTACACAAAAACAATGTGCTTCAGTCTGGGAGCATGCAGCAATATTAGCATTCATTTGTAGCCATGTTTTTCTGCCTCCTGATAAATGAAAGTCAATTTTTACTCACCCTAAGCTCTGTTCTGCGCTCTTAAGTGTCTTGGGAAAACACCTGTTTCTTTAGTTTGTGAATGACCATTATGTTCAGCCAAGTGTCACTAACTTCTGCTGCTGGTTAATATGAAATTTCTGTTTAAAACAGAGACCCACTCCTACAGAAAATTACCAAAACAGTAAAGTAAAAGACACCAGAAGGCTATTGTGTGGTTGAGAATATCTGAAGAATTGTAGGATTAATTGCTTTGATTTGCCTACAGTGCTGTGAAATAATGTTTGCTCCCTCCCTGATTTCTTTCTTTCTTTTCTTTCTTTTCTTTGTTTTTTTAAATTTTTGTCACAATTAAACGTTTCAGGTCATCAAACTAATTTTAAAATAAGACCTATTACCAGAGGAAATACAAAATGCATTTTTGTAATGATGATTTCATTTATTGGGAGGAAAAAACAATGTCCTGGCCCTATGTGAAAAAGTAGTTAACGTCTTCAAGAAACCCCATAAATAGAACCTGTCTGACAAAGTGAAAAAAGCTAAAAGATTTAAAAAAACAACATATCATGGAGCCATCTTAAACATCAAGAACAGATGAATCACTAAGTCATCTATCGGTCTGTAAAGGGTCACAAAGACTTTTGTAAAGTTTTGGGACTCCAGTGAACCACACTGAGAGCCATTATCCACAAATGGAGAAAACTTGAAATGGTGGTGAACCCTCCCAGGAGTGGCCAGCCTACCAAAATTACTACAAGAGTGCATCAACAACTCATCCAGGAGGTCACAAAAGAACCAAGAACAACATCTAAAGACCTGTAGGCCTCACTTGACTCAGTTATGGTCAGTGTTCATGATGCAACAATAAGAAAGAGACTGGGAAAAAGGCCCAAAAGGCCCAAACTACTGCTGACCACAGGGACATAAAGACTTGACTCACATTTGCCAAAATATGTCTTGATGAGCCCTGCGATTGCCTGGCGACCAGTCCAGGGTGTACCCTGCCTCTTGCCCAATGACAGCTGAGATAGGCCCCAGCCCCTGCGACCCTGAACAGGATAAGCGCTATAGAAAATGGATGGATGTATGTCTTGATGATCCCCAAGACTTTTGGGTGACTTTTGACTGACAAGACAAAAGTTGAACTTTTTGGAAGGTTTGCGTCCTGTTACTGGACCGTGAGTATAAACACACTGAAAGCCCACTGACATGGTAAAATATTAGGCCTAATATAACCTCACATCTGCTTCATTTGGTAGAGCTAAGTTTGACTTGGCTTAGGGGTTTGAGATGTCTGGATCCCCGTTCACACAGGATGCAAATTAGCTGGCTGGAGAACATGAAAATGTCCATTCAGCATCCATCAAACCAGATTCTCACATGCCAGTTATATGTCTACAAGTCAAACTCTTAATGTTAATCACTGGCAGACGTCGTTAATGCAAAGTCAGATTATCCCCATTTTGTTTTCCAAATCTGATGTCAAACTGTCATGTCTCCTCTGGTTCAGGTTTTGATGCAGGCACAGCTGAGTCAGGAAGTTTCCATCATCTGTAATAAAGAAATCTGACTTTGATCAGCTATGTTTGTTCGGCCCATAGCTCCGAGGTCATCTGCTGTTCGTGTGATGGTTGTTTTGGCCGATCACTCTCTGTCCTTTCTCTTTAAAAGACAGCGGATTATGATGAATGAAAACAGGGCTTCCACATAAATGTTAAACTCTTTAGTGCGTCTCTAAGTCATCTATTCTTTTTGTCTTCTCACCAGCTCACAGACCAGCCAGATGAACGGAAACTTCTCTTGGTTCTGACACATGCCATCGGGTGAGTTGTTCAGCTGAGTGACAATTTATTTTTCTGTCAGTAAAAGGATGAAAAATGGCGTCCTGTCAGAGCAGTAAGGTGTTTTTTTTCCAGGTCTTTATCCTGAGCAGTTAAAGGGCTGACTTCACTCACACATTGATGAGCAGAAGCCAAGGTTAAAGGAAAGTTCTGGATTGTTGTAAAGGAGGTTAAATAAGGTACCCGTGTCAGCCCATACGTTGTTAGAAGTGTCTCCACATGGGGTCTTGATCTGGATGAGGTTTAAGAGCAAAATGAACAATAAACAAATTCCCACCTTGGGTGCTGGATAGCCTTTCTGGAATATTCAGTGCCCATTATATGTATGTGTAGTTCCTTGAGCATCCACTTGGGGCTGTCTGCAGAAGCAACAGAAGTCACACGTGCACCCTATGTTAAAATGTCAATCTTTACCACAGAAATAAAAACAACTTCAACTAAAGGAGGACCATCTGGTGTTTACAGGGACAGATGAATCTTGACATAACTTTTATCTTTGTTTAATGCTGAGGATGGCAATGGATGAAGATCTAACTCCAGTGCAGATGATTGTAATGAGATTATTTAAACATAACTGACATAGGGTAGGGGCAATAACAGCACTGGCACTACAATATTTACAGCTCAGCTTAAAATAATTTTAGTTGGAAGACTTAATACCTTTATACAGTGGTTTCTAGTTGCCATAAATTAAATGCTTTATTGTCTCTGTCAACACACTTTGGTTAGGCCACTGAAGCGTACACCTGCAGCCGCAGTGATGTAAAATAAGTCCACCACTGCTCCTAAATGTCTCACTTCACGTCCAAAACCCACAGACAGCTCAGTGGACAAGTTAAAGTCATCTAAGCCTTGTGCTATCAAACATTTACCCTTCACTGTCCCCTTACTTCCTGTAAGGTCAATTACAAACTCCTTTTTCTGTGGTAAAGTTCATGTGAAAATCTTCTATCTACCTATGAAAGCAGGTCAAGGTCCTAACAGGAAGTATGAGGGTCCCATACCCCTTAGTCCTCATCTTAGCCCTTACCCTTGGTTTTGCATGTTCATGTCAGGTGAAGGGGTGTACCAATTCTCTTTTGAATTGAGATCTTAGGCTAAGGGCCAAAGGCTACATAGCCCTTTAAACGAAGATTTTTCAGGACCACACCTGAAACCAAGGGGTATGATGAATTTCCCACCATGCACTATGGTCACTTGCGAAATGGCACAATGGGGGAAGGAGGCATGTACATGTTAATATTTTCTGCATTTATAAATGATTATAGAAAATATGATGGTTGTGTTTTCTCATAGGTTCAATTTTTAGCTACTAGGGATGGGAGTTTATTGTATTTTCGGTATGTAGACGTGTAAACCAGGGCTATCAACTGTATAAATATATGGAGAAGATCAAAACATGAATGAGATGGTCAAAGCTATTTAGTTACCTCTGTTGATGCACTGTTTATCAGAAATTTGATAATGAATGGCAATCAAGTGGCATCTCATTCCTTAAAGAAAGGTTTTCACCTCCACCCTGTAGCACTCCAGGAGAAGGGGTAGACAAAGGGGAGGGACTAAGGGGAAGGGTTAAGGGGTGGAAATGGAATTGGTCCTAAAGCAGCAGAGAAACAGAGAAAATCCAAAGCAACACAAAAGCAGTTCTGAATACAAAAAGTGTATTTTTACAATGAGATAAAAAAGGTGTGATTAATCGCTATTAAAAATCATAATGTTTTGACAGGCCTAGTTCATTTTTCTTGTCATCTTCTGAGTTTCTTTTTGAATCAATGGTTAAATGGCTCCTAATTCCTTGTCTGTTTTTTTACAGAGGTTCAGTGGGTCTAATCATTATAAAAAGGTTACATCTTAACCAGGATTCGGAATATTTCACGATAAATCACAACTTTTTAACCATGGTGCCACACTGCACACAATAGGTGCCCTTTAAATCATTTTCACCACTGCCTTTATGGGAAAGCACCATACAGAGGCTGCATCTTTTTTTATAACTCTAAATTTTGGTTTAAATTCAGATATTGATTCTTAAGACCTGCCTCTGATCCACCTCTGTCTAAATGATCTTAAAGTAGTTGGAGAAACTTTTTCAACATGGCAGCTGCTGCAGATTGGACTAAAACCCCCCTTCATTGACCAAATGGCTGATGTAACTCAGGCTCTGTCCAATATTTTCTACAGTCTGTGAAGAGAGCTGATCATCATCATGATCAACAGCTGACTTCAGGAATGTTTAGCCTCAAATCTTCACTTCTGTGTTGATGCCCCTGTTTGTTCCCTAAACACACCTTCGTCTACTGCAGGTATTATAACTACACTTAAAAAAACATCTTAACTATCCCTTTATGCAATATGGTATTATTTTTAAGTGGGCAATCCCTGCCAGTGTTGGCAAAAATGCATAAACACACACAGACATTAGCACACAGAACTAGATCCACTGATAGTGAACAGACAGGAGAACTGTTTGTGATTCAGAGTTTGGCCTTGATACTGAGAACTTCTCATATTTTTCCTCTTAATTTTTATTTCTGTATGAAACGACATTTCTGTCCCATGGTCCCATGAGAAGTTATTCTGTGGTTGCAGTGAGAAGCCTTTAAAGACGGAGTATTCAGCCTCTAACCGGGAGGTTACAGCACAAACCCAGCCCTCAGTGTTCCCTGAAGACTGATGGCAGCCTCACATACAGTCTGATCGTGGCACACATGCCTTCTTCAGCAATTCAAATCCACGAGAGGGAAAAAAGATCTAAACTGACTCAAGAGGATGAATAAAAGATTTGACAGAGCCCACAGTATTCTTCCTTCATATGGCTGTGCAACATCATCTCCCTCGTGATATTATCTACGATGGTGCAGTGTTTCATTGTGATGAGAGAAAAACATAACTCAGCATTCTTTTAATGTCATCCAAACTGCAGATGTAAAAATCTGCTCTTCATTTCTTCCATGTTCAGACTCAGGAGAAAGAAAAAAAGTCTTCCACGGTAATCTGGCCAAGCTATAAGACTTTCTGATGAGATCCTCTGAGACAAATGTCAGATTTTAAAGAGGTTTTAGAGGAGAAAAGAAGAAGAAGACACCACTGAGAGCATGAAGAGTTTAGGAATAGAGCTGTTGTACATCATTGCCCATTATGTGATGGACCGAGCTAACCTGCTGGTTTTAGGTGACTTCCCAAAGAGCTCATAGTGGGGCTGTTTGGAATTAAGTGGGAAATGTTCCTTTAGTATCAGTAAATCGTGGTCGTCCTATCATATTTCATTACCAAATATAAACAGAACAGAGGAATCATTCAGGTTAAGATTACAAACACTCAATAAAAGTTTTCTGAATATCCCTCTCTAACATCAACATCAGTTTATGCAGGGATAGTTTGGGGGTTTTATGGCATTTATTATATACAGATATAGACAGCTATACACAGATAGAAAAAGAGGGGAGAGAGTAGAGGATGATGACCAGAGAGCAGTGTGGCAGTCACCGTAGCCTCTGAACATTGAGTGCCTGCTCTTCCAACAGAACTTAACCAGTGCAACAATCTTGAAACTATTAAAAAGCTGAAGCTAAAGGTCATTGTTTTAATAAAGCCCTTTGGAGGCCTAAAGTTCAGTATTTGGTCGATTCCTACAGTATTTTTTGAAGGAGATTTTATTGAATTTAGACAACAATAATGTCTGTCAGTATTATATAGCTGAATCACAGATTAACAGTACGATACAATCAGTACAATACAATATGATCCGTGACACAACTCACCCAAACCCAACCTTACCTAATATGACACATTTTAGGGGACATATTATGCAAAAATCGCTTTTTTGGGGGTTTTATAACAGAAATATGTGCCCCTGGCCTGTCTACAATCCCCTAAAGTACCAGAAAAATCCCCCCCACCTCAGAAAATGTGTGCTAAAACGCCATTCTCAGATTTTCCCATCATGATGTCATGTAGGGAGTAAGCCCCGCTCCCAGTTTCAGTTGGCCCTCCCTGTTTTGAAGAAAATCTCAGGGTCAAACATTTCAGGGTAGATTTGAAGCCCCTAAGTGTAATATTTACTCATTTCTGAGTGAAATGGCCTTCAGTGTTGGAGTCATACGACAGTGTTAATGCATTCAGTGTTAGTTCAACTCTGTAGAGAGTCAACTGATCCAAGCACTGCACATTGCCACTTCAAATATGGGAAGCAGAGTTTTCCCATCATGCATTGTGTGTTTAGATGTTTTTAGACATATTTCTATGTTGTAGATGTTGCCTGCTGTACAGTTATCCCTCCTGGGATTCATTTGCTCACGTTGCTAGTGGATAATTGTTGTTTTGATGTTGGGACACGTCTGCAGCATGAGCGACATTGTCCACTGGGTTACAGACTCTCACATGTGGAAAGGATTGACTCTCAGTAAAAGTTTGTTGAGCTGATATTCTTAAATAGATGCCTCCCAGTTCTACATAAAGCTCTTTGTTCAAACTGAACCAGCAAACATCTGATTTTGCCACAATGTCCAGCAACAAATAGAACGTTACTAAAGCAAGTACAATACAATATTAGTAACAATTAAAAACTAACAATTTAAAATCAACACACAAAAATAGAGGAAATCTTTCATCTTCAGAAAACATTACACTGACAGAGTACATTTCTAACACTAAAATACATGTTGAGCCACAGTAACACTGGTTAATGATAAGAGGAGTCCATTTTTAACTCCTAAAAGTGTCAGTAATGTTTTGTTTGTTTTTCTGCAGGATGCAAATGAGTTCCTGTCTTACCTCCTGAATGAGATCAGAAGTTTGGCTCCACAACTTGAGTTTGTTGCAGAGAGCATGGGCCAGAACTATACCTGCCCTGTCAACAAACACATGGTGTTCAAGCTGGAGAACATCCGAACGTGCAAAAGGTATGACTTCATAGTAAAATACTCTTAGACTTTCTCAAAACTGTCACAAATGACAGGCTGTACTGTTAGAATAATGCTGGTTTGTAGTTTGGTGAACTCATCTTTAAAAGAGCCTGCTCCACATCAGGTTTGTGTCAAAGGTTTGTTATAATGTCTACAGCTGTACTGACTGATTTCTCTTTTAAATTTGCAGTTGTGGAGCAGAGTCCAGGAGAGAGGAGGAGTTCACCAACCTCTAAATATTGGACCTGGAGAAGAGAGAGTTGGAGACCTGCTCCAGAATTATCTGCAGGTAACTTCTACCTCTCCATATTTATTTACATTAGTGATTACAGATAGAGAAAATCTGATAGTGTAATAAACCCAGTGAATAGGTCCTCCTCAGCTGTGAAAAAACCATAATGCAAACAATTACAAAAGATTTCCGTTTTCTGTCCTTTAGAAACTACTAAGTGGTTTAAAGCTCTGTTTTGCATAATAATTTGGAAAACTACATTTTAAGTTATATTGCAAAAAAGATTGTCATCATTGGTAATACTGTTGAACAAAACCCAGATTACAATATAATTGTTGAGGAATGAAAAATCCTATTGACTGCCAATTATATAGACTATTTAGGAAAAATAAAAACAGTATATTTATTATAATTTCGAATAGTTTAAAGGAAAATGTAGGCCTTTCTAGCTGCTGTTTCTGTGATAATGAAATCAGCTGGATGGGAAAAGTCTTACATTTGAATCTTCTCAAATTTCATTTGCAATGTCAGCTTGTTAACTTTGACAATACTTGTTCTTCCTCATGGTCAGAGGCATTATATTCACTACAAGACTCCTTATAATTCTCAATATTTTTTTCACTCTACTTTTATATCTCCACGGGTCTTCTGTTTTAACCATGTAACAATTGTCCAGTAGATTTACAGTCATATATAGGGTTTCATAAATGCAGGTTTAAAATTCCCAGGATAGTAAAGTGCAATGATGCAAAATAGGCATAGTGGCTAAATCTTCTAAAATGCATTTAAGCTAATTTAATAGGTGTGAAATTTAAAGGCAAATTAATTACAGTGACTTGCTTTGGGAGGTGCTTCGAGCATGTCCATCTGGGAGGAGACCACGGAGCAAACCCAGGACACGTTGGAGAAATTACATCTCTCGTCTGGCCTGTCACAGACACCAAGTAAACTATGAGATCATATCAACAGTGTGCAGGCATTGTAACCATACAAACTAAAACATCAATGATCAGTAGAGCACAAGCATCAAAGGTACCACAAAAACAATAAAAACAATAGGAACCCAGGAAACACAGGAACCCAGCTACACAGGATGAGACAAAGAGGACCGAAATGCAGGAGTGAGCAGTTAAAAGTAAACCCATTTTTCATGTGAGCAAAAGTATTGGAACATGTGACTGACAGGTGTGTTTTGTTGCACAGGTGTGTCCAGTGACATTGATCATTCACACAAGAAATAGTGCTGAATGTCTACGCGCACTTTCAGATTTGGGTTTTGCTTGTGCAACCTGTATCTATAATTAGAGATGTAAACAATATAAAAACCAGAGAGCTGTCTATGGTTGAAAAACAAGCAATTGTGAAGCTGAGAGAAGATGGAAAATCAATCAGAGCCATTGCACAAACTTTGGCCTTAGCCAGTACAACCATTAGGAATGTCCTGAAGAAGAAAGAAACCACTGGTGTACTCAGTAACAGATGTCGAACGGGTAGACCAAGGAAAACAGCAGCAGTTAACGACAGACATTGTGAGAGCTGTAAAGAAAGACCCTAAAACAACTGTTAGTGACATCAGCAACAACCTCCGGAGGACAGAGGTGAAGGTATCACCATTTACTGTTCACAGAAGACTTCATGAACAAAAGAACAGAGGCTACACCAGAAGATGAAAAACACTCATTAGCAAGAAGAACAGGAAGGCCAGGCTAGAATTTTCCAAAAAGTACAGGGACCACCCTCAAACATTCTGGGACAGAGTTTTATGGACTGATGAGACAAAGATAAACCTTTACCAAAGTGATGGAAGGACTAAAGTTTGTAGAAAGTAGAATGTAGAAAGTTTGGAGATGTCAGTGGGTGACAAGGTTGATGCAGTTACTGCAAGAAAAATCATTTGCAACTAAATATTAAGTCTTGTCCACTTTAATCTAGTTTAAGTCTACCTGTTCTAATACTTTTGCTCACCTAAAAATGTGTTGTTCTGTTACAAATAAAACTATCTCCTTAGTTGTGTATCAGATAAAGACGTAAATACCTGGAAATAAAAGCTAAAATGTTGATCTATTGTCTTATGTTCATCTTTTGATGTCAAACCCAAATGTTTTTAGTCTACAGCGAAAATAAAGGAATTGGGCCCACCGTTCCAATGCTTTTGGAGGGCACTGTGTAGCAGTCCAGCTGCACCTCAAATGCAGTCTATGGTGACTGGCGGCAAGGTATGCAGTCAGACTGCAGCACAGCCATGATGGACCAGAGACGAACCCAGTGGAAGTCCGGGGTTATACTTGCTACAGTCAGCCCTAAATCAAGGACTGTGCCAGGTTTCAAAGTTTTTTTCAACAAACATGGAAAAAATGACAAAAATAAGAAGCGTGATTTATTTCAGTTTGATCAGAAATTTAGCAAGAATTTTCAAAAGTAAGTACATACTTGGCCTTTGAGTTTGCAGCTTGCTCTCTGGGGAAGACAGTAAACTGAAATAGTGAAATACTCAGTTTACTGTACACAGATGAAGTAAAAACATACTTTTATAATTTATTGTTTTATCATGTGACATACATCACAATATCTGGTTAAATGAAAAGCTGAATGACCCTTTAAGGGTAAAGGGCAGGACCGTGAAATATGCCTCTGGCTTGTTATATTTCATCAGGCCCAGGCTACCACTGGATCTGCCCCTGGTCAGGATGAGAAATACCCTTCATGTCACACAGAGGAGAGACAGTGACACTTCAACTCCAACATCATAGTTGTGTTGGTGCTTGAAGATGATTTGTCTGATATTCTTTGACACTGAGACAGAGAGAACAGGTAGGTGATGTGTGGTGCTGATTACTGGGGAAATCCTTTAGAGTGCTTTCACATTAGACTCAGTTGTTTCAAACCGCGCCACAGCCTGATTTTCTAACATGGGCCACATTTCAATAATCCTTTATTATTTTTAGAATCCGCTATGGGCCAGAAAACAAGAAAGTACCCAGGGCATAGTTTGGACACCCCTGTATCAGACTTAAAACATGGTCAAGTTTCAACATGAAAACAGCATTTGTAGCGTTTATTGAATCAATATCTTAAAAATACAAATTAACCCAGCAATGGCATTTAAAAAAAACTATGAATTATTATTTGTTTTTGGCAATCACAGTCATAAATAATGCTACAAATGTGTGCATGTAATGTCTTCAGTGTAACATAATTCTAAAAGTCAAAATGAGTTCTGTCCCAGAGGTGACTGATACCAAAATAGCGAGTGTGATGACATCCAAGTGTTTTGCTAGTTAATTGCACGCATCCCAAATCATAATATGATACAAATAAAAAGCAAACAGCTCAGCATTTCATGGAGGTCTTGATGCATTAGTGAGTTAAATTTAACCACATTGGCCTACACAGTACAAACAAACAAGGCCGACTGGTATGCATCCCATCATCTGTGGTTCTGTAATAAGTATTAAAGTATCAATGGTTTAACTCTGTTGTGTGTCAAGGCAACAAACCAGCAGTAAACTGATGCCACACAGATGGAAATCACTGCTTTGTTTCTATGTTTCAGGGCCACTGGAAACTAAGAGATGAGAGAAAGTGCAGCTCCTGTTTGACCGTCACAGATCAAGAGAGAGGATTCCAGAAAATTATAAATGTGGTTTTGTTTTTTTTGTCCTTCAGGAGGTGAAAATAGACCTTGGGGGCTTGTGTCCAAAATCCACACTGACAGCTTGATCTAAAGACGGCTAATAAATTGGAAGATTAAGTTCAAGATCAGGTTAAGAGAAAAGAATCATGTCTCATTATATGCCACATTATAAACACAGTATCATTAGTTGGGCCGTCTGCCGTCACGCTGGTCATCAAATGAGGAGCCATAATCTTCATCCTGTACATATGGGTGTGTTTAATAAGTGTGTATAGCGGTCAGGGTGAGGGCCATAATTCAGTCTGGGTAAATGTTTCCGTGCAGAATAGTTTCAATAACAGCAGCTATTACACCAATAAGACGAGGTCCAGATCAAGGACGACCTGCAGGAGCTGATTCAAGTTCATAGTTGATGTTTCATACACTATTCACCCTTATATGCAGTTGATGCTTTAACACACATGTTGGTACACACATAGCTAAAGAGCATCATCCGTGGCAAAAGAGTAGATTTATTGTTTTTGTTTCATTTATGAGGCAATGAGAGTCAGAGCAATATCCCAATGAGACAGATTTGTTAACTTCATCATAAAAATAAATTTTGGCCGCACTTGAGCTGAATCCTCTCAGGGTTTGAACACCCAAAATGTGAAATAGAAGTGAAATGAGAAAAGACAGATTTGATGGCAGTAATTCAGAAATTGTTTTTTCTGGCAGCCAGAAATGTTTTGCTCAATGAGAGGAGAGGGAGGGTTTTTATTTTTAGTAAGATCCAGACTTTGACATTATGCTAATAAGAGCTACAGCGCACCCTGAGTGTGAACACCTGTCGGACACATAAATCACATCAGACTCCAGAGCGGACACACAGGATGAATATGAATGCACACTAATTACTCTGTTTCCACTGTTGGTTGTGCTAATAAGGCTGAGTGACAGCAGCTGAGCTTTACATATGGAAGAACATTGTTAGATATACATATTTTTACTGAATATCTAACAAATCCAGAAATCCTGTTCTTTTTGTTTTGATATTGATATAACACAGTCAGATATACCCTTCACTAGACCTAGATCTACCTGGTAAGATTATAAGAGTTAATACAAGAAATCTATTTCACTGTGAAGGCCACAAGTTTCCCCAGTAATGACAATCTTAACCTCTGTGGGACAATGTGTGGAATGAGTCAATAAAATTCCAGGACATGACTAAAATCTTGCCACTGTACTGATTCCAGTATTTCAGTGACATTAATCAATACATAAATACCCTGAATTTGTCCAAAAAAGCAAGGAGTTTATGTCTTATGCCAGGCCTACACAGAGCAATTTCCCACAGGGAGGCAAAAGATAGATTTTTTTTTAATCAATGCTATTATTGATTCTTCTTATGGATTGGACTCTTAATTAATTCCCTTATTAATTCCTTTGTGTGAATTTTCTTTTAGGAAAATGTAGGCTATTTAGGTTTTCACTGTTAACAACTCAAATTTTATTGAGTCTTTCTCTCTGAACTAAACATGTGCCACCGTCAATGAGAGTCAATAACAAGCACACTTCTGTTAGTGGCTATAATAAACAGTTTTGAAAACTAAAAATGTTAAACGTCAAGTGTTAGGGAGGAGAACATGCTAAAATATACAAGAATTATCTTTTTTGTTGGAACTTTTAAAAGAGTTAAAACAAACTTCTGTTCATTTTCTTCAAAAGATAAGACCTTGAAATTAATATAAATTTAGTCCCTGGATCCTAGATCTCTGTAGGTATGAAATACATTGAAATCGTTCACTAAATTAATAGTTCTTGTGCAAAAAGATGAATGGCTTGCATGTAATCACTGTTTGACAGATGTTGCATGTTGCGCTGTTGCAACATTTTTTGAGAAATGAAGCCACAGTTTGGACCACTTTAGCTTGTTTTTGAGACTGTCCACCATGTTTACTCCCTTGAATTCTCTGTTCTTATTCAAACTGACTGCCTCTCACAAGATTGTGTTTTTCAAGGCACGTAATGGTAAGGCATCAGTAAGGGAATTGGTAAGACGAAATGTAAAAGATGTCCATGGGTTGAACCAATTGGAACTAGTTCTCAACTGGAACCACTCATACTTTGTGGCTGAATTGCTTACGACACACGAGCATTCTGCACAGTTTATGTACTCACACACTTTATAGTCCCATGGTCTGTGGAGTCTCACATACTGAGGTCTTAGGCGTCATATCATAGTCATATCCTCTCTCTCTCACTATCTATCTCTATCACACACAGAAAACAACATCAACATCCATGTCAGCTGGAGGTCCACGGGTAGGAATATTTCCTGCTCGCTTATTTCCTTTATTATGGTGGGGCATAAGGAAGTTATTCCTACTGTTTTCATGGTGATTTATGATGTTGACTGACAATTTACAGAGGAAAACTGCCTCAAAAGTGAGGACTCTGCTTGTAACTCTGCTCTCACTGTGGGAGTCTGTGCAGTCATATGACCAAAATATCAAACATGTCAGAAATCTATCTGACCAGTATGGAGCAGCTGGTCGGGCTGTAGTAGGGTCATGGCCGTCATATCCACCTGTCCACCTGAAACTTCCAAGCGAGTCATGCGACTCAAAATTCCTCCCTAAATCAGATGAAATTCACACAGTGTGTGCCTGGCTTGAAAGGGAAATATATATGTTATCAGTAGAGGTGGGTGGTAAACCGGTATTAATACCATCACAGGTAAAACTTTTGCCACAGAATGGATTTCTGCAACACCGTCATCACCGGTTTAAATGCCTACGTTGTGCTGTGATGCACACGCAAGGCATATCCACTCCCACAGCTGGCGAATAATTTGTGATGGACAGCTCAGGCTGAGTCAAGTCATTAGCACGTTTAGCTCTAAAATTGCGTGTAGCCAGGTAACTAACCTAATGTCACCCACTCTTGCCGTTGAAACTAAGCAGAGTTAGCAGGCAAAAACACGTGTTCTTTCCTCTCAAAGTTTGATGGCTATACCGCAACAAAGTCAGTGTGCCGTCTCTGTCAGCCTGCCTGGGCTTTAACACAAGCTAAGTGCTGCTTTGGCTGGTATCGATTGGTCGAGAGCCCAGCGCCGCAGGCCTTCATCCTACAATGGCTTAAACAACTGCTTAAAGGTCTATTTTAACTTTTGACTTGCTTTTCTGAGTCCACAGTGAGTCAACGACCCAGGCTGCGATGTTAAATGAGGTCAGAAAAGCTGCTGTAAACTAGCGGCAAAAACCCTCCGGTATGACATCCAAAGCTAAGCTAACTCAATGCTAAACACATTACGTCTGTCAAGCTCTTTTATTCTGTGCTCCTATGCTTAGACATAAATTGAGTATGCCATCAAAGGCTTGTTTTAAGGGAAGAATGGGTTTAATAGCACTTGAATTTGGATTGAAAAGCATCATCTCTTTTAATTCTGTAATATCGTGATATAATACCATTACCGTCAAAGGCAAGAAAAATAATGTGATATGATTTTTAGGCTATATGCCCAGGCCTGGTCATCTGTTATAATGTTATAATGTTGTCTGTGTCTGTGTGCTTGTGCACTCATTGCAATACAAAGCCAATGTAGTCCAGTATTTTCAGCACCCTTGGTGTCAGCTGTTGCCTCGCTCACAGCGCTCTCTGGTAAAAACAGTTGAACTTTAAAATCAAGAAGGCACGGAATTTCTGATGATGGCAGAAAGGAAACCAATCTGACTCTTTTTAAAGTTGAAGTTTCCTAGTCTGCAGCTGCTGCCTATGTCAGGACAGGATTCCTTTAGATTATTTTCTTGATTTTTAGTGAAATTTTCTCTGAAAAAAAAGGAAAAATGAAGGACTCTGAGCTATTTAAAACAACATAACATATACTAACAAGAAAAGTCAACTTTAAGAACCTAACAATTATACAATAAATGCCAGTGAGGAGCGTTCTGAGGTTGTGGGTGCTGCCAGTGCTAACAGCTGGCTGTGGACACAGTTCCTTATTGATTTAACTTTTTGCACAAGTGGAGAACATTTGTAATATTCTTGTCAGAGAGGAGCATGAGTGACAAGTACAAATAACCTGGTGGTTTTTATACAATGTTATTAACTGGTCAACATAAAAAACCTGATGTCAGGGCTACTTCTTTTCTCAGTCAAACAATAAAAAAAGTCAGTCAGTCTCCTTAATACAGAGCAAAATTATTAAAGAACACAGTGATAAGAGGGACCATACAGGAAAAAAAGGCATTTCGTGATAAGTGGATGAAAGCGTGTTGGCTGTCAGAGTGACATGTTTCACCCTGGCATTAGAAAGATGTGCTGCCTGCATGCTGCTCTCCTGTCACTTCCTCCTCACCTTTAGCCACTCCTCTGTGACCCTGTTTGACCACACAGAAGCCCTCCATCAGCGGGGTCAGAGCTTCTCTTTAACCCTCTCTGCTGCTTCGTTGTTTAAACGACATGTGGCGGTGCGTCAATGTCCTTCACAGGCTCCATGTGACCCTGACATCATGGGTCATCCTTTCTTGGCCTACAGAGTTCACAGAGAGGATCAATGATTAAAACAGGTGATCTGAATATTGGATTCTCTAATTCAAAAGCACAGGAGAGGGAAGACATGTAAAAAGAAAAATGGTACATGGAAATGGAGTAAAAGATCAATTTTAGTGATTGGTGGGAGGTCAACAGTGAGGTCAGGGGGATTTTATAGAGCAGAGTGTGATATGTAAAGTGGTAATTTTGAGGTTTTGGTGAATATGAAGTGTGAGATCCCTAGAGTCTCATTGTAGCGGGGGTCATTAGTCTAAATGGCAGCAGGGCAATGAGTCAAGCATGAAATATCCGTTTATACTTAACGATACACAGCAGCAAACGCTGGAGCTGAACGTCCTTAATGTAAACAGCTGGATAAATATGAAGGAGCATGATCGTATTAATGTTTAAACACAAGTGCAATGATGATAATTGTTTCATTTTAACACTTGGAATATAAAGTTTGTTTGTGAAAGCTGCCAGGGTCAGACGTCCTAACCTGGAGTAAGAATAACAAAAAAAAAAAAAAAAAACATGAAATGAGTCTGTGGTGCTAAACTCCTAACCTCTTAATCTTCAGAGCAGAAATGTCAGCGCCTGATTAGAGCAGCTCTGCTTTTCATCCACAAAAACGATCATGATTTCCCCCAAAGGGCTGCTGCAGTTGCATATTTCGTCATCCCTATAATCCACCTGTACTGAATGAGGAATTCTCACTGTTCCCGAAACCCCACCCCAAAGGCAGTTTTCCGAGGTGCATGAACACCTGATGACTTTATGGTTTGCCCTCTTTTTAACCTGCTCCATCCAGAGTCAGGGTCAGAGGTTTGTACGTGATTTAGCAGAGCCGTTAACCTCGTGCATCTGCTCCAAAACACGTCAACCTGACTCAGAGCTAAAGGAGCTATAAACATTCCTAAAGGCTAACAGGTATAAAATGCCTGAAATTCTACTTAAAGCTAATGTTACAGCTGTGTTAAAGCTCCTGTGAGGAGTTTTCACCTGGTTATGAAACACGCTCAAATTATTACTGATGCCTCAAAATGACCTACAAAAGTAACAAGACCTTCAGTGACAAAACGGATCATTTCTATGAAGTTAGTTTCAGTGTCTTTAATCTCTGCAGAGGGGTAGGTGTCAGTCAAAGGGAGTAACAACACACAGCAGAAACAGCCTCTGCTGACCTTTTCCACTATGATTCACAAGATATGTTTGACTGCTAAAAGACACCAGGATGAGATCTTTCGTCATAAAAGATACCTTACAAAGGACAAGAACAGCAGAAACAAAAGCAGCACTTTGTCCACGAGGGATGCCAAAATAAACATAAAGTGAAAATTCCTCACCTGCAGGAGCTTGAAGAAGCACAAGAGAAAGTCAGAGATTGTTATTTGTCTCCATTCATAGCTTTCACACGCTCACTGTGAACTACACCCTGATGGGCAACAATGGCTTTACTGGTAAAACAGGACCTGTTTGTAGTGTTGTGCTGTTCTGTAGTCCATGGTGTTGTTGCGGATGGCTGCTTTGTGTTCTGATATGAGTGCTATGTGGGGACGTTTTGTCTGAACAATATAAACCATACTGCAGGGACATTTGATCATGTAGATAACATGTGTGGCACTGCAGTTTATGATGATGATGATGTTGAGAGTTTACAACCTTATCATCAGCGTATTAAATGTAGAGCATTGCTATTATCAAATATCTTACTTGTAAAAACCAGCTTGACCATCAAAGAAATGCATAGAACTACATGAAAATATGATTTACATGCATCAGGCTGACAACAGTTTGACAAAAGGAAACCCCTCTTCTGTTGTTTCCTTCAGTAAACTGCATCAACATCATCAAATCAAATCCTGGGTGGGTAACATGACTCAATCTCAGTACTCAGTCATGACAGAACTGATTCCTCAGGAGAGTACTTCTCTGACGTCTGAAAGGTCAGTTCGCTCTATTCAATCTCCACATACCACACTCAGAGAAATATTTGTGAATTAGCTGACCGCTGCTGCCTGACACTGCACCTTGTCCAGATTTCACGGTCACTTTATCTGATGGAGGTCGCTCTGTGATATATCCTCACAGCTCTGACCTTTAGCACGGCGGCCTCTGGAGACCGCACACAATCTGAGAGTGAATGATCCAAACATGATGTTGGTACAGCACAAGTCATGACTCAACGCTGTCAGTCTTCTGAGTACTGTACCACTGCAAAAGATCTGATTTTCATAATGCAATAGAGAACATGCCTGATACACAAGAAATCATGATACAAACATGACAAATGGAGCATAACAATACCGACCTTACAGCCAATAAAACAAGTAAGGGGGGGCTAAACAACTCCCACTTTCACTAATGACAATTATGCTCCATATACTCTCTCTCTAACTCTATCCACTGTCCTATCTTTACAATAAAGGCATAAAAAATGGCAAAAATAGGCCTAGTTATTTAGAAATCTCTGGGATTATGGCACAGTTAATTACAGGATTATTGTAGGGTTGCCTGTTATTAGCTGACCAAACAATAAAACACTGCATAAGAATGCTAATCTGTAACCTAAAATCTGAACTAAAATAAAACCTAAATCTTAGTATTTTCATCAGGCCCATTATCTTTGTAAAACACTCTGTCTAAACTGTAATGCATCCCCCCGCCACTAGCAGCCACTGTAGCTCCAGTTAATGGCTACTGCTATGGTGCTCTTTAACTCATATGAAAATAACAATGAACTGATAGCATTTTGTAGGAACAGTGCTGTTTAACTCAATTTTGATCCAGGACATGGGGAGCATTTGTATGCTAGCTATGTCAGGTCATACTCTTAAATAACCGAAGCACTGAGTGATGACATTCAACACAAAATTGTTCCCTAAGGACTGTAACTAGATTAAAGCACTCCAGTAATTCATAACATAAAGAACTTATGCACAGTGATGTAAAAAAAACTGTTTGGACCTTCCTGATTTCTGTCTTCTTTTTTGCATATTTGTCCCACTTAAATTGCTCAAATCATTGAAAAAATGTTAATTTCAGAAAAAGATAACCTGTGTAAATAAAAAATGCACTTTTTAAATGATGACTTCATCCATTAAAGTAAAAAAAAAAAAACATCCAAACCTATCTGGCCCAAAGTGAAAAAGTAACCTCACACCCTTAAATCATGAATTAACTGTGAGAACCATCATTTATGGAAAGTTGAATTTCATTAGCCACACCTAGGCCAGGTTACTGCCAGTACTGCTGAATCAAGAATCACTTAAACAGAACCTGTCTGACAAAGTGAAGTAGGCTAAAAGATCTCAAAAAGCAACACCTCATTCTGTGATATAAAAAATCAAGAAGAGATTAAAAACAAAGTCACTGACATGTATCGGTCAGGAAAGGGTTACAGAGCCATTTCTAAGGTGTTTGGACTCCAGCAAACCCCAGCGAGAGCCATTATCCACAAATGTAGAAAACTTGGAACAGTAATAAACCTTTCCAGGAGTGGCTGGCCTAACAAATTCAATCACCAACCAATGACTCACCCAGAAAGTGACAATATCCAAAGACCCGCAGGCCTCACTTTTTCCAGTTAAGGTCAGTGTTCATGACTCAACAATAAAAAAAGGAAATGTTCAAACATGGCATCCATGGGAGAGTTCCAAGGCGGAAACCACTGCTGAGCAAAAAGAATACAAAGGCTCATCTCACATTTGCCATAAAATATCTTGATGTTCCCCAAGACTTTGGGAACATTTTTTGTGGACTGATGGGACAAAAGATTGTGGAAAAGTAACACAGCATTTAATAAAATAACATCATACCAACAGTCAAACATGATGGTGGTAGTAGACTGATTGTCTCAGGCTGTTTTTCCTGCTTCAGGACCTGGACATTTTACTGTAATTGATGGAACCATGAATTCTGCTCTCTGTGCCAGAAAGTCCTGAAGGAGAATGTCTAACCATCAGTTTGTGACCTCAAGCTTAAGCACACTTGGGTTATGCAGCAGGACAATGATCTGAAACAGCAATTCCACCTCTGAATGGCTTAAAAAAAATGAAGGTTTTGGAGTGGCCTAGTAAAAGTCTGGACTTAAATCTGATTGATTAAGTGTGACAAATACACACACACACACACACACACACACACACACACAAAAAAAAAAGGAAATCAGGAGGGACTTAATACTTTTCATAGCACCGTAAACTTAAGAATGGCATTTATAATTTAATAATTCATACACTCTGAAGTATTCTAACATCCACTATGCTACTGTGTGTTTTATTAACCCCAGGAAGACTTTGTTCAGGTATTTTTTATGATCTAAATAGGAAGAACTGCAGTTTTTGTATCTTTGTTTCTAAATACAGCTGCAGGGTTGTGAATAAACCTTTCCTTTGGACCTTTTGGCTGGTTCAAGAAAGCAAACACACATCCTGACATACACAGAGCCCTCCCCTTTATTCTTTACACACGTCAACATGTGCCAGACCTGTGCTAACTGATGCAGAGGTCATGGTTTCCCTTGTAAAAACACACATGCTAACTGGCTCATGCATCATAGTGTTTGTCACACGTAGCGAAAAAAAACAAAGCGATGATTGTTATCAGTTTTAATCAAGTTTTTAAGTGTCTGACCTTTACTTGTACAAAAAACTACAGTATATCTAGATCATAACAGAAACAACTGATAAAAACCTGATTAAAATAATTTACTCCTCCCTGTATTACGTCATTGTCATGAACAGAGGTCTGCTTTGTTGAAGACTGAACTGTTTTTTTTTTTTTTTTTAAGCAGAATTAAAGTATATTTTGTCTTGAATGTACGTCACTATATAATTGCAGCTGGCATTTACCTGGTCTTGCACTGATAAGTGAAAAACAACACTGGATGGAAACCATAAAGCCTTTTAAATGTCTAAGCTGCTCCTGGTTTGTTCTCTATGCCCTGAGCTAATATTTTCACCCCTGTTGTCTGTATAAATCTGCACGCCTGATGTAGGCTGTCGCCCACGCTTGACAGAGACCAAACACAAAGAAAGAGGCAAACAGTTCTCTTTTATGTGAAAAAGGGCAGAATTGCTTCACAAATTGACTCTGTGTTTGACATGTTTCCCTCAGGAGCCTCAAAAATGAGCCTGACCACAGTCTAAACACAAGCCAGACAGATAAACCTGCAGAGAACATCTCTCACTCTCACAAAGACACAGAAATGCTGAATCTCACACAGTGGTTTCACACATACACAAAACCCCTGAAAACTTTACAGAGGTTTGTGGATGAGCTGCATATGTGGATGAAAATGGACGCTTTTCAGCCGGACTCATCAGTGACTAGTGGGAACAACATGCATGTGGTTAAGCAGATTTAAACGCTCTTGTACTAGTTACTATGTTCTTTATCAGGCATTTTTGTGTCTACGAGTTCTTCAAACAACACGTAACATTGGTAAGGGCAAACAAAGGCAAACTGTCATCAAAGCATCACATGGAATGAGACCTCATAGAACGGATGAAAAAATACATATATTCTACAAAATAAAGGCATAACTACAAGTTAGTAGCACAAGGAATCCATGGAAATGTGTTGCTTTAAAAAGTACCATGACTTGCAGAGTTAATTCAAGACAGTGATTCCTCTTTTTGTTGGAAATAGACTCTCAATTGTAGCTTTGTGTTCATAAAATTGATTTGTGCTGACAGTGATGTGTTTTCAATCTAAAAGGCATTTCTGTCTTAACAGCAAATCAGTGGATGCAAATAAATAATATTCAGAATTAAATTGCAAAAAGAGACAGTTTTAAACCTTATCATCTGTTTTATATTTGGTCTTTCTATGACTGTAATCGTGTGTGCCCTTTCTTGGCTGACCGCTGAGGTCAGCCCTACACATGGCAATGGCCGTTTTCGAATTGGCCTACTGCATACTCCTGCCAAACGCAGTATGCAGTATGAAATGCGCACTGCGTACTGCATTCGACAGTAGTATGCAGTATGACTGCCAGTCGGACATTATTGTGTAGTATGCTTGGCCCGGTTTAGCTGGTTTCCAGTATACAGAAGTACGTCATACCCTGGTCAGTTGCAAATGATGCTACAGTGTTTTCCATCCATTTACGTACAGAAAAAAGTGCTCTTCATTTTGGTGCCATGTTGCCTTTTTTGTGTCTTTAAAACAACAAAAAGTGAAAAAAAGAAATCCATTACTAAGAATGGCTCCTGTCATTCATAAAACACTGTCTCACACTGGTTTGCTGCATGTGACTGCAGAGTATGTTTGCTCCAGCTCCCACCATCACAGCTTTCATATGATGCATGTTGGGTGTGTCTCACTGCTGTCACAGCCCTGTCTTTCTTAACAAGTTTGACCCCAAAAAGCCACCCTACAAGCTGGGAAAAATCAGAACAAAAGCATTAAGAACCATCAGAAGAAGAACCATACTAGCTTTATCTTCTAACATATTCTAACAATGTGGAAACAGAAAGCTCCAGCAACCATAAAAATACACTGCAAACATATTCCACTTATGTGGAATTGCATATTATCTACTAAAACAAACTTATTCCAAGAGTGCACCCATGACTGATGCTGTGTTCCATTTACTTTAGAAATTGGATGTTGGAGCTGGTGTGACGTCACACTGAGATGAATATGTTGCACTTGCTATGTGCTCATAACTCAGGATAGTGAAGTTGCTCCGAGTTCCCAGAAGGAATTCCAAGTTCAGGGCACAAGTTGGTGACCCATAATTGGACCTCCTGAGATCCAAGGTAAAATCGGATGCATTGTAATCCAGGAGGTCACAAAAGACATCTCCAAGATTTTGAATTTAAAAAAAAAACATCAGGAAGTGGCAAATACTTTTTCACAGCACTGTACATCAAAGCAGTGGTTCTCAACCTTGGGGTCAGGACCCCCTTGGGGGTCACGAGACACTGAGAGGGGGTCCCCAGATTCCCATAAAAAAAAAAAAAAACAGAATATTTTAAAAATTACAATATTACCACTTTACACCAATCCTAACCCATTTTCATCAATTTTCCCATCAATTTTAACAATTTTTTTTCCATTTAACACCTACTTTTGCTAATTTTAAACCCCTCCATCAATTTTTTGACTGTTTTTGACTGTTTTTGCTACTTCTGGACCAGTTCTTGCCATTTCAGCCTAATGTGGCCTTTTTAACCACTTTTTACACCCAGTTTTTCCCATTTTACCCACATTTCACTTTTTGCTATGCCCATTTGCTAGTTTAACCAATTTCTGCCAATATCTACCTATTTTCTCTTTCTCAGATGACACTTTTCTGCTATCAATTCTTCATCCTATTTCACCAAATTTCTACGCATTTTTGCCAATTTAAAGCCATTTTAGCCACTTTTTAACTCCCTTTTACCACTTTTTTTCCACTTCAACCCATTTTTGCCATTGATATTTCATGCCACTTTTATGTAATTTTTGGCACTTTCTAACCCATTTCTGCTACTCTTAAAATCCAATTTCACCACTTTTTCCACCTTTTTTGCCATTATTAATCCATTGAGCAATTTTTAACCCATTTTAATTCTTTTTTTATCAACAGAAGGGAAATTTACATTTTCAAGAAGGCTATTTACTACACAAATTATTAAAAATATTTTCTTCTTTGATAAGAGTGGCTATTTTATCAGGTTAAATATATAATATGGTTATCACAGCTGAACTTTATAATGAAACATGTTTTTGTTGACCCCCATGGACCCCGAGTTTGGCTTGGCGCCAGAAAGCTCTCCCTTTTAACCCCCCTTATGGATGGCCTTGTCTGCACATGACTATTCTTGTGCATGGTCGTGTTCAACCACCTTCAGGTACAGTGGGGGTTCCGGGTTTCTGGCAACTTTATTTTGGGGGTCACAGACTGAAAAGGTTGAGAACCCCTGCATTAAAGAACGTAGAATTATTTAAAAAGCCTTTGGGAAAACAGCCTGTTTTTCTAAGTAGGGACTTAAAAAATAATCACAGTGACGTGTGTGTTTGCTGTAAACTAACACTGTCGCTTCATGTAGTCACTCCGATGTTTCTTTCTCTTTCCATAAATCATGCAGGAGGAGCGAGCAGCAGCCCTGGGCCGTGGTTGCGGGCCCCAAGTGTGATCCCAGAGGCCCTGAACTGCTGCACGTGTGTGAAAGCGGCGTTTTACAGCATCACTCCGACAAGGACATGTTGGATTATGTCGGCATAAAAAGGCCTGAGGCTGAGTTTACAAGTCATAACTGTGTGAGTGGGGCGTTTAGTGTGTTTGTAAAGGGGGGGGTGGAGGGTGCAGGAAACCAGCCTAATCCATCAGGATCAGTCCATTAAGCTCCAGACAGATTCAATTAAAGGAAAAAATAATTGCATGTGCCACAATAACAAAAACAACACTGCTTAGGCACATAACCACCCACAGCCAGCAAATATCTAACACCAGGCAAAGCTGAAGCTTCGTCACTGTTTTTTCTCCTCACATTTCTTCCTGCGGTGGGGTCCGGCGTGGTGATTGGGATTTCACGCATGAAAATGTAAAGCCGGTCTCCTCAACAGAAAACAAATGCTGCTCTCTGCGCCTGTTAAGTGTTGAAAATATCTTCCTCAACCCGAAATGAAGCAGAATGTTAATAGGTTTCAAATTAACATTGTTTAGCTGTCTAAATACTTGGCAAGTCTTTGGACGCTGCCCTGACCAGCTGAGCAAATATGAGCGATTGACCCACAGGGAGTATAGATTTCATTTCATACAATAAGAGCCCTGGGTGGACAAAGACAGACAAGTAATGCAGAAATAAAATATGTGAAGGGGATACCTCATACATCAACACAGACACTGCCAAGTAGAGTCCTAACCACAGATATGGAACCAGTAGAAGCTCTCTAATCTCTTCCAGAGCCATCATGAAATCATTTCTGTTTATTTTGGAGCGAGATAAGAGAGATGTAGATATGGTAATGAAGCTTTAATGTCAGTAGATCTTGGATATACTGATAACAGCATCTTTTTAATGGAGATCAGGAGCGCCGGATGATGACTGCTCAATGATGCTTCACTGAAAATCCTTTAAGTAATAATTCAATAGTTTGCAAAATAAGCTTGTAGCCAGGAGTCTGATGAAAAGATTGAAACCATCCTAAGTCTGCACACAGTTAGCTTAGCTGCATAAAGAGAGGAAACTTACAGTACATTCTCTTTACATTAGGCATATAAAACGGCACATTTTCACATTTCTTAAATAAACAAACAAGATAATGTGCTTACTTATGATTTAGAGGAGCTGATGGAGAAAACTGTAACCTTAAAGCCAATCCAGGCTAATAGATTCTGTCGTTTCTGTTTTTTCTAAACAAGATTTACATGAATATTTCAAGGACGCTTTGCAGAATTGGGAATAAGTAAATGTTAAAATGCCGCCATCATTTTTTTACTCTCAGTCACAAGACAAATCTGATTCAGTTTCACAATCATCATTGAATTCTGAAAGCAGAAGATGCATTGTGATTTGTTCAGTGTGACATATCACAAGATCAATTTAGCAATGCCATAAGCTGAATGCAGGTATTTTTTAAAGGCATAATTGTTGGGGCTTTTTATGCCTTTGTTCATAGAGGAGGACAATGGATAGAGTTGGAAACCAGGATAGAGAGTGGGGAAGAGACATGCAGGAAAGTAGCCACAGGCCAGACTCGATCCTGGGTCGCCCGTGTACTTGGGGCAGCTTTAAACATAGTCCACTATTGACAAACGGTTCAATACACTCAGTTCACTCACACATTGTTACTACATTTTTCTAGTTTCCAAATATGTTTTAAAGCAAAGCTATGCCATCCTGGAAATGATAAGAGAAGGCACGATAACATCTAATATTTGAATCATAAATCTGTTCACATTCACCAATCAGAGCGCCAAGCTTTGTTAATCTTGGCTGGATTATACAAACCAGATTGGTTCTAAATTAAAAAAAGGCCTTCTGGAGGAATTCCTAAAACTAACTTAATTTCCCTGCATTTTGCTTAAAAATCCTCAGAGGTTTAGTCAACAAACAATGCAGCCAGTTTCCTCTCATTCAGTCACGCAGAGAGTCATAGACTCAGCCCTGCTCAACACTGCATTATCACTCTTTATCTCCCTTCACCAATTACTGCTGCTGAAAGTGTTAAAATGTGACTTAAATAAAGGAAAGCTCTTTCTCTGCCCTTTCCCTCATCTTATCAGCTTTATACGACTGCTCAAGACAGAACCTCAAAGCTCAGACATTTCCCAGAAGCCCCCTGTGGGTCCTGAGGTCCGGACAGGAAAGGCTGACAGCAGGTGGCCAATCAGAGGTTACCTGGCTCTGCTTCAGGCCGGCCTGAGAACGAGACACGTCTTATCAAAATCACAGCACGACAAGGAGCTGCTAACCCAGCTCGGCTGATAACAGAGATTCAGAACGAGACAAGGAAGAGAAGGAGGAAGGAAAACGGGTGAAGGAACTGTAAAATATGGAGAGGAAGAGACACATCAAAGAGGAAGATGAGCAAAGAGGAATTTTATATCTGGGTGTTAAATTCATCATTTAATTATTAGCTGCTAACAATGAAAGAACAGTGCTTTCAAGTGAATCTGGTTTCATCAAAGATGTCTAGTCAGCAGCCATTGTTTCCTGGTAAATCTAACATTTAGAGCCCTGCTGAGATTGTTGAGGATGTCTGGAATGTAGACAGTTTAAATGGTTTACTGCAAGACTCCTGTAGTAAATCCTCAACATCATCCCTGACTCATGCTATTACAGCGTAATGAAGATTTATACTAAGGCTGCTTGTCCTCGTAGCTCTATGGCTGACTCTTTCACCAGTGTGTAAATCTCAAAAACATCACACATTTCAGGCTTATATCATTGTCAGGTAATAAAAGAAGAATCAGCTTCTGCCATTTGACTGTTCTTGAGTGTGATGATCTGTAAAATAAGTCACACAAGAAGGTAAGACACAGTTTTAGTGATACATAATACTAGAATTTGAAAATTTATTACAAGACGGGTAAACATAAGCATATTCATCACTATTTGATACCCTGGCAATTAAAATGTAAGTATATGGTTCTCAGTATTTGATCATTCCTTGTTTTAATGAGCAAACACTGCAAGCAAACGTCTTTGTAAAAATTAGACCATGCCCTCTCTTTTAGTTGTGGTGGTAATGGGTTAAAGTTTAAATGTGCCTTTTTTTAAGATTATTTTTGGGGCTTTTTTTTGCCTTTATTTGGATAAGACAGCCAAGGAGAGACAGGAACTACAGGGAAAAGACATGCGCCTCTGTGTATGGGTGCCTGATTTACCCAATAAGTTAAACTGGAAAACTTGAAGATGTGTCTTTTTTTAACGCCCCAGTACCTTTCAACAGTAAATATTATTAAAATTACAGAGATTTTATAGTCTAAAAAAATGACATAAAAAAATCTCATTTCATTTGATTTTAATTTATCAAGTTCAAAACATTCCTAAATTACTATCTTGTTATTGTCTAGGCTTTCTGACTTGGTTGGGTGCTGAATATTAAAATAGACAGTGTGTCTTGGTCTCCTTCTGTCGAACAGAAGTGAAGCCAAAATACTCTTGTCACAAGTAGGCATACTGCATTAATGACCTTATTTAGAGCAGAGGCATGCAGAAAGGAGCTGGTTAGTCTAACCCCAGTACTGTTACCACACAGAGCTTAGACTGGACCCAAAAAATACCAGAACAAGTGGATGTTCTGTCTGAGCCCAGCCTGGCCTGCCCCATTACCAGTATGGGCCTAAACCCAATTTAAACCTGACATTTTGTGATAAGTTGGCTGTCATACTGAGTTTAGAAACTAGAGTGATTTTCATAGCAAAAATCTGTTCAGATGAGTTTGGGATGAACATAGCACTGAAGCATATGTTACAGAGGTGGTCTATTTGTTTATGATTTAAAAAGAGAGCAGGGACAGTGAGGATGGGACATTAATGTGAACTGGATGTGCAAAGCTTTATGGAGAACATCAGTCTGTTAGACTAGGCTACAGTCCTCACTGCTCTTAATAATAATAATAATGATAATAATAACTTTATTTGTATAGCACCTTTTAAAACAGAGGTTTACAAAGTGCTTTAACATGAAACAGAATTACAATTAAGACAAAGCATTAAAACACAAGGAAAGAACAAAACAGGAAGGACAGTGCCTGATTTGAGCCTAACCCAGCCTGGGAATACCCGTACAGTATATTGGTGGCATCAAGCACAGCCAACTCCTTTTATAAAAAGGTATCCAAGACTTTGTAACATTTGTAACTAAGCTAAGTCAACGTTCTCTTTACTTTATTCCTCAGTAGCCAGATGTTAACAAGGTACCAATCATTACCTAAATTTTTACAGCCACAAGAATAAGATAATAAGGAAGTTATTCCATGCTTTAAATTTACACAAAAGTGTTAATCCAGAAAATATGGTGATCTCCAGTTCTGCATAATCATCACATCATAAAAGCAGGAATGGTTGATGTCAGCTGGGCTGTTATTAAGTGTTCTTGCCAAGAAAGCTTGCTAAAAAAGGGAAAATGGGGCTAAAGAGCAGAGATTAGCTGCACTGATTGGCCTCATTCTGCTTGTTCTCTTTAATGGGATTCAAGTGAAAGCGTCAGTAGCTGAATAGAGTCCACACAACCACAGACGGACAAACATACAGTCCCAGTCAAAGCCAAGGCTCACATTTCAACAGCCCGGCCGACATCTGAACGGCAGATTATTACAGCTTCTTGACCATTATACTCCACCTGAATAGTCTTGATTCCTCGTTAATGGCGTCTGTGCATTTGTAAAGCAAGGAAGTGAAAAAAATGCTGGATAGAAGAAAAGAGAGAACCTTATTCCAAATTCACCTCCTGAAACCTTTTCAGAGCCCAGACACAAAGATGCTTTTGTGCAGAGAGTTCAGGGTTAACAGAGGCCTGTAGGGTTCAGTGGACTGCCAAACTGGGACTCTCCATGGATTCACACACGAAAGGACACAAAAAGCTTACAATAATATCAAATGTATAAATCTTTGTTTAAAAAGATGATTTCTGGAGTGATTTCTGCATAGAGAAGTGCTATTATAATGCCAAAGTAGTGGAGAATTAAAAACAATCTGAGTTCCTTTGGAGTTTTATCAGAACTTGGCAACATTTTTTTGTTAAAAGAAGAACAAAGAACGGCAGTGAGTTATTTTCTTTTCAAAAACGACAAAAGTCGTGGACTGACATGTCTACAGTCACCATGGTTCACGTTATTCCTCGGTAGCTCCATTTGGCTTCCTCGGTCACGTGTTTTGTTGATCTGTTGGCCCTTAAGGATGTGACAGACAGAACGTTCATCCAACCACACTCCGAGTTTTTTCAAATCCTCTGCCCTTTCCCAAATGCTTAGTATTGAAGGTTTTCCAGATGGATGTGTGAAACAAATCCATGTGGCATGTCAGGTTAATTGATCTCCTCTACTCTGTTTAAATCTGTTTACCCATGGGGAAAAATCCCTTTTTCATAAAGTACAGTAATCCTACTCAAAAATATGTGTAGAATTTCTGATGTACAGGTCCTAAACAGCTTTAACGTACTAACCCTCCTTATTTTTTATTCCTAACCAGCATTCTATGCTTCTCCCATCTGACGTTCATGCATCAGCCGCATCACATGACTGCAAACAACCAATAGGACAGGAATAAAAAAAGATGAAGGGTGGCACATAGACCTCATCAAAAAATCATTCAATGACCAATTACATTAAGTGGCACAACAAATCATGAGTCTTTCTTAAGCTCTAGCGTTGCTGCCAACGCAAATTCTGGGACTGCTTCCAGCACAAACTGGAAGTGCCTTTTTTTAAAGCATTTCTCCCTCATGATGAGAAATTCATGAATGAACATTTTCTGTCTAGTCTGTACTCATCATACTGTGCTATTGTTTTGGTTGAGAGCCCCCTGGTGGTGAATTTTGCATATTTTTTAGACTGAAGCTTGTGTCATATTTTTCCCTATCTTAAACATAACAATGTTATATTCAAGATGGGCTGCACAGTGTTTTTTTTTTTGTTTGTTTTCTAAAGAATTAGATAACTGGAAATCAAAGGGTAAAAGGTGATAGAAAACATTCTGAGGGTTATGCTAAAAAGAAATAAAGAGAAAAGTAAATCCTCTTTGATTACTTTAGCACCCTAAAGGCAAACTATAACTGATCAACATCTGTTTCTAAACTGTTAATATTATATCTGTATTTTTGTAGATGTAAAACCTCTGATATTGTAGAATCGTCTTTTACTCAGCCATGCAATCTGCCTTCTCATGTTTGTGGCCAACTGGCTCTTCAACCAACCAGTAGCTGCAGCCTTTAATCATGAGGAGAAGTTGTTTATTTCATTCCTCTAACTTCATGTCTTTGGTCAAAAGTGCATTAAAAGATTTTGCTCCCTCATTTTGGTCTGAGCTCTAAATTCTCTCTAAACTAGATTAATAAAAACAGGATTAAGGAATATCTGAACCATGAATGTTCATGTTTTAATGTTGAACTCGGCTTATTTACTATTTGATCAAATTTCTGTTTGTTACAGTCTCTTTCATTTTTAATGCAAGACTTATCATGTCCTGGCCTGGACTCCATTGTGAAAGGGTTTTTTTTTTTTTTGCTTCTCAACGGGAAAATACAAATAAAGCCTAAATTTAAAATAATAAATACAATGGGCTTTTAATGTGTTTTGTTTCTACACTTGCCTTTAAATATTGTTTTCCAAATAATTTCCATCCCCACACACTCAAAAACATGTTTAAGTTTTTATTTTTTTTATTCTTTTAGTTCATTTTGTGGTAGGAAAAATCTGGGATGGGGAATTATAACTAACAAATGGAAAGAACCATGACTAAATGGATTGGACGTGCGACAAATAAAAAACGATTTTTAAACTTTGGACCTAGATGACGGCTCTGATCTCTCTCCCTCTCCCTTTCTGCCTGCACGACTCTAAAATATGTGTTGATTTTAGGCTAACAATGACTGAGGCAGTGCCAAGTTGAGACTATTGATCAAATAATATGTGCAGTTGTTGAACAACAGAAGCAGAGAAAATCTGACAATAAATAATGCAGTCTCTACAGAAGGACACTGAAGCAGGAGAAAGTTGGCCTACAGTGAGGCTAAAGACAGAAACAGAGGGGAAAGGAGGCTAGATTAAAATGTGCATACTCTCAAACAATTTCCAATTTAGCCTGAACCAAAATCAACATCATGATTCTTAATTAGATTAGGATAAAAAATGATATTCCTGACTTCATTTTCATGCTCACATTGGCTTCATCAGTACAGAAAAAACAACAGACATGAGCACGCGAAGTTCAAAGTACTGAACCGTACAGTGTCTACTGTGGACACCTTCCAGGTTCTAGGATCCACAATCTCCTAGGACCTGAGATGGACCTCTCACATAGACTGTCTGAAAAAAGGCCCAGCGCAGGTTGTATGACCTCTGGATCTTCAGGAACCCTGAAATCCATGAACTGCTTTCTGTAAAGGAAAACATTAGCATTACTTACTGAAATTTCTACAACTATCCCTCAGTTCTTTCAAGTCAGAGGAAAAACACGGAAGTGTGGAGTTGTCGAAAGACAAAAGTGTAGAGAAGATGGATGAGATGGGAGAGGAGGTAAACTGGTGAATGAGCTGGGAAATGCTTTCACCACTATTCTGGTCGTGCTTCTTTCCTGTGAGAAAAACATCCCATCACTGCTTTTGGCAAAATGGAGAGCAGAATATGAAACATATAAAACTCCAATATGAAGCACACTGCTGTGGGTTTGGAGAGCCACATTAAAAAAATTGACAATTTTTCATGACATTTTAATCCTCTGATGTATGAGACTAATAGATCTCAGTTCCGACCACCAGACAGAAAAAACTGTTTATCTCTCTGTTTTTATTTTTAAGATGTTTGAACTTCATTTTGTGCTACAGTTGAAACAAACAGACCACAAATGAGAGTTTATGGTTTCTGTTCAGGATGCATAATATTGAGTTTTGGTAGATATCCAATATGCCAATATTTCCAAACTCATTTCAGCAGATACTAAAATCAATACTAATAAATAAACAATTTCTGGAAATCATACAGAACATCAAGACTCTCCTATTCCAGGATTGAGCTGTTTTTTCCTATTGTGACAGTCTGTTTGTTTTAGAAACAAACATAAAACAAGAAAAACAACATTTGATAGTATAACAGATTTCAAATATAAGAATTCAATGATGAAAAAGTAAAAAAAGATCATTTGGATTGTATTTACATTTAATCAGACATGCCAGATAGACTGTTATATACATCCATTGCATGGGATATATTTTAAAGTGTTTGGGATGTGCAGGACTTTCAAGCATTCAAGCATTTTTGAGCATTCCATCAGTCACATTCTGGGCCAACCAGAGCAACAAGACAAAGTGAAGTAGTAGGCGTGGGCATCTCCAGTAATATGAGCTTAATTGGCTGGCGCTTCCATAGTTTATGGAAGTGGAGCTCGTTGGTGGATAAAACTCATGCTGAGGTCAGTTGGGAGAATTGCAAAAGCAACTTCCTTGCCAAGAGAAGCATGGAGTGTGACTAGTTGCTCTTGTTTACCTAAAGACATGTGGCCCATTTCTATTAAACTGCCACTATACTATTCCTACATCACAGCTAACCACTACACCAGCAGCCATTGTGTCTACCAACATACACCTGGAACTACTGCAAACTCATACCAAACCAGGTCAGGAGAAATGTCAAAACATATTTTCGGTCATGAAAAGCTTTTAGTGATGTTCTTATCTTTTTATTTAATAAAGAATTGTGTCCCAGTTCTGATAAAACTGCCATTATACCAGAGCTACATCTGACCTCCAATTTCCACAAACAGCAACCGCAGCGCGATCTGCTGGCGAATCGTACTGCGGAGCTCATCACTCCCTCTCTAGTCTATCAGAGCAGTTCCACAACCGCTGCTCCAGTCTGGCAACAGCGCGTCCCTGGAGTGCCACTTCACTCTGCTTTGCTTGAGATACGCTGTAGGCCTATTTTCAGCGCCGGCCGCTGCCAAACTGTGTCAATTCCTGTCGATCAGAAAGCTCCAAACACACGCGGAGAATATCCAGTTCTCTCAAAGTACAACACAATGCACGGACTCTTGCTCCTGTTTGCAAATCATCACTATATAACATTATGTCTAATCCTGTAGCAAGAGCAAAGGGTCACCGAGAGGTCAGTTGGTCACAGAGCTACAATGGCACCATTGACAAGGAAAAGTTAACTTTTGAGGACATTTAGCCAAAGAATGTTACATAAAACCACAAATCCTTTGAGCAAACATTAACCTTTTAACTTTTAATGTATTCACCCAATGGCGAAGCAATAATATCATGGACTTATACCAGAAAGGATGATAAATTAACCCCATGAGGTAAAATCATCCGCTGTTCACATACTATTCCTGCCTGAACTGGCAGTTCTCTGTGATCTTTGCCCGCTGATCAGAGCTCCAGACATACTTTCAGTGGGCAAGGTTGCTCGCCTTGGATCGGAGTAAAACCCCTGGCGCTTCAGTGCGCAGCATAGCCATCCTATGTGGAAATTGCTGGTGAGCTTAACGCTACACCAACAACAGCCATTGCTGTTAGCTTCCAGTACAACAAAACCCTGCTGACACTGCTTGGCCAGGCCCATTTCCAGACCTGGCATTTTTTTTTTTCACACTGGAGCTTTGCAAGATGGATCTGCTTGATGATTTAGGCCTACATGGACTCTGGCCAATCCATCTGCTTTGCAAGGTTCATTATGTATAAAATGTATTTTAACAGTAAAGTCAAAACCAAGCTTTATCTGCATTATTGAGAGCTAAAAACAGCCCAATTATAATTCTTCATTGGATAAAATGAGGCCCTTTTTGAGCCAGCTTACACTGAACTATTTCAATGTATTCTCCTAATTAAATAACAGGTTTATAGGACATAAACATAATCATAACAAAGTGCTTGAAATAACAAAAAAAAAAATCCTCTCAAGTGTAAAAATCAAACTAGCTGTTGCCCAGAGTTATACTTCAGTCTTTAGAAACTATTGTAAAGTTTAAGAAATAAGGATAAAAAAAATACAAAACTTCAGTTAAAGCATGTGTGCTGGTTCAGAAAAAAGCTCTACAAATTTATTTGTGCATTCTGATCATATTTCTAGCCAATATACTGACTATATATAAAGGCAGAAAGTTTTATACATGCTGATGGCCATGGCTTTCATGGCAGTAATGTTGTGCATCCCTAGTTTCTGTGACAGTTCATTACAGTGTAATGTTAGATCTGCAAATACAAGCGGATCTCTGACTCTGGTGTGTCAGCAAGGACAGACATGCTGGGAATAAATGTGTGTGTGTGTGTGTCATGTTAAAGGTTTACAACCTTTAAGGCAGTAAAGTGCTGGTCATTGCTGCTCAAGTGTTCAGGCCTCATGTGGAGAAAGTTGAAAGAGCACTTGTGATTGACTTCTTAAAAGACCACCCATAATGAGATGTCTTATATTTACCGTAATGGCTCCAATATAAGATAGGCCTGATTTTAAAAAGACCTTTTTGTCACATAGTTTTGGATGTTTAGATAAAGAAGGAGATAAATGTAGGCCTACTGTCATTAAATTACACCATAAATGTGCTCCTTGCTTTTGTGAAGGAAAGATATTTTTGAATAGTTTCTGCTTGGCAGGATTTTATTTCCTCCATGGCATAATTAAATAGTTATATGAGCTGCTGGAAACTCTTTAATGTCAGACTGAACTGATTAAAAAATATTAAAGCTAATCTTCTCAAGACACACCATGAAGATCCTCAGTGGCCAAGCAGCATTAAGATTACAAACATCCCATAATGCAACACAATCTGTTGGACCGCCTAGATCTCTCTCCATTCAGAAAAGATCTGATGTTGGGGAATTTTCCTTTGTTTTTTCACTTTTTCCAGAACATGTGACTTACATTCTTATATTTGAGGCATCATGGGTAATTTATCTAAGTCCGTGTCTGTGTGGACCAAATCCGTTCCTCTGTTGAGTATTAACTTTCTGTAAACTACCCAGAAAATGTAAGCAGCTTATCTGTAGCAGCTTTAGGCCTTTTCAAACAAAATTATATTATGTCTATTGATGATAATAGAATTATGTTATTTAGATAAACAAATCCAGTATGGTTACAGTGCTGCTGATAACACTAAGAGACATAATGTAAACTACGATAGTGAGGATAAAGGCCTTAGTAAACAATGAAGTGCTCAAACTAAATGCTAAGTATGCTAGTGTAATAAGATTTACTTATTGGTAAATAGAGGATAATAAGAGTGTCTGTGGGTTTTTCATATATATGGTCATGAATCAAATGGTCAAATAAACATTTTGGTTTCATTTCTGCCCACAGACCACCCTGACGATCACAGAGTTATGTTAATCATTCTTCAATCCAACATGAATGTCTTAAAAATGATCATGGTCAGCAATAATGGAGTTGAAAAATGTCTTACTACAAATTCTTCTTTTGAAATAACGTTCAAAAGTAGTTCCAAGGTAGACTATTTGACAAAGTTCATTCAATTTTATGTTTAGACTTCAAAAGAAATTCTTAGTCTGTCACAAGATTGATCACTTATTTAGTCAAGGCTACTTTTAAAACAGTATCTCATTTTTATAAGATGAAAACTATTGTAGAAGTGGGCAGTAGGGTTGTATGCTCAATACTTCGATGTTTTTATTATCCCATATTTGAAAACAATACCGTCTCCACTACCTTATTGATAAATAGTATCAAAAAGTACCAAAGTAAAAACAAAAACTTTTAGAAGTAAGGTGCACTGGAAGTTTCAAAAAAGAAAGTCAAATTTTGATTAATCTGACCACAGAACAGTTCTCCATTTCCCCTCAGTCCATTTTAGACGAGCTTTGGCCCAGAGGAGATGGCAGCATTTCTGGATCATGTTCACACATTACTTCTTCTTTGCATGATGCGAACTGACAGTCTGTTGAAAGACAATGAATTCCGGAAGTGTTCCTGAGCCCATGCAGTGATTTCCAGTACAGAATCATGCCTGTTTATAATGCCGTGCCATCTGAGGGCCGGAAGATCATGAACATTTAATATTGACCTTTGGCATTGTCCCTTGCGCACACTTGAGATTTCTCCAGGTTCTCTGATGCCTTGTCCACACAGAGACAAAAAGATATATTTCCGTTTCATTTTGAAAACCTTTTCGGTAAACATGGAATCGTTTCAGGAAATGTCCGCATACAGAACCACTAAAAATGACTGAAAACACTGTAGTATATATGCTAAGCCTGTAAGTGGTGCTGTAGCACTGCCATGGAAATGCACCAAAAAGGGAGAAGAAGATTACGGAGCATGTGAATAACCCTTTTGCGCTGTACACAGATACAAGAAGAAGAAGATGGTTTATGCTCATGACCATTTGTTGTTCTCGGTGGTGGTAAAGGAGAATCGGATTTTGCTGTAAAAGCCATAATAAGCTCTGTAGCTTCTGCAGCACGAACACAACCCTGTAATCCGCCATTGTTGTTCCGTTTCGAGAAAGATGAGGTTGGCTGTCCACATGGCGACGAGATGGTAGGCCTCCCAAAACACTGTTTCCATGTGGATGAAACGCCGATATGACACGTGTATACTCCTGAATTCATCTCCGTGCGGAAGGGGCCTGAATCTTGTCAAGAAATTATTAACTGTAGATGGTTGGAGGTCTTTGCATTTTTACATTGAGGACCACTTTCTGAAATTGTCGCACAATTTTTTGACAGTTTTTCACAGACTGGAGAACCTCTGCCAATCTTTACTTCTGAGAGCTTCTGCCTCTCTAAAAGGCTCCTTTTATACCCAGTCATGTTACTGACCTGACGCTAATTAACTTAATTAGTTACAAAATGCTCCTCGAGCTGTTTTTTTATTAGTACCACTTACGTTGCTGGCCTTTTGTTGGCCTATCCCAACTTTTTCTGAGATGTGTTGCTGCCATTGAATTCAGAATGAGCATAGATTTTTCAAGAAGTTGTAAAAGTGTCAGTGTAAACATCTGATAATTTGTTTTATGTTCTATTGTGAATTAAATAAAGGAATTAAGAATTGTAAACCAGTGCACTCTGTGTTTTTACATTTTAAACAGCACCCCAACTTTTTTGGAAGTGGTGTTGTAAAAATGGGGACAGTATTGTTCTAAGTCACATGGTATGACAAAATCTTAATTTCAAAAGTTTACAAGCGTACTTGGTTCCATAAATGTCAACCTCCTGGTGGCACCACAGCGGGTGGGGGAAATCTCAAAGTCATAATTTCAGTTTTGCACCAATGTGGTTCACCAACCTACAGACCAATGCTGCCGTCCAGTGCAGCGTTCATGATATAAACAAATACTGAAAAAAAGGCTCACAGTTGAGCACTGAGAGGAAAAATTAAGACTTCTTCATTCAGACAGTTTTGCCTCACTGATGAAGATACCAACATGCTTTACAGCAGGTGAGGCCTGCAGCTCCCCTGCATAGATCACTTCATTCTCACACACATATTTTACACCAGTGAATGGCGTGAATCCCACAGTGGAGACACCAATCAGATCAGAAGCTGATGTTGAATTATGGCAACCTCAGTTTGAAGGAGGAATGTGCTGAGGATGAATTTAGAGCAGGACAGGTCTCAGCTTGGTCTAAGCTCTCAGAAGGACTCCTCTCTCTCTTTCTCTGCTTCACCTCCACGCTGAGCTCTCTTAATGAAGACCAGAGGCTGGTTACAGTCACTAATCAAAGCCAGCTCTAGAAACAGACCTTTAGCTGGCTGCTCATTTCTCTCCCTCACCTCTCCTTTCTTTGTCTTTCCTCTAAATCATCTGTCCTCTCTCCTCACCTGTCACTGACTCTGCTTCCTGTTTTTGTCCCCTCCTCTGACAATCTTCTCTTTCACTTCCCATGTTCATTTTTCACCCTCTCTGCTCCTTGTTGGAACATCGATGACGTACGTATGTTGTTAATGTCGAGCTTGGAATAGGCCTCAAGGATCACATGGCCCATTAGAGGAGAGGAGGTAAAGGCAAATAACTGCAGGCCAACAAACCACCATGTCAACACACGTCGTACACCCTCATATAAACATGATCTCACTTCACATTTCTGTTTCCATTCTACAAATACAGATATTTTTGCTCCAAGAATCCATTTAATATCATACATCTATTTTCATTTTATGTATTGTGTCAATATTAATGAGTTCAAAGAGTCAATACCAAACACAGAATTATACTCTATCTGTAGACAAGTTTAATTCTGTAATGGGGTTTAAAGGCCTTATTTTGTCTTGTTAGTCTACAGAATATTTTCTTCAAGTCTTAGGGATCATCAGAAGGTTTTTATTTTGTCTAATGTGAGTCCAGCCTTTGTTTTCTTTATGGTCAGCAGTGATTTTGGCCTTGAAACTCTCCCATGGATGCCATGTTTGCCCAGTCTCTTTCTTATTGTTGAACATTGAACATAAACACTTAACTGAGTCCAGTGAGACCTGCAGGTCTCTGGATGTTGTTCTGGGATCTTTTGTCACCTCAGTGGATGAGTCATCAGTACACTCTTTAAGTATTTTTTTATTGGGCTGGCCACTCCTGGAAAGGTTCATCACTTTTCCAAGTTTTCTCCATTTGTGGATAATGGCTCTCACTGTAGTTTGCTGGAGTCCCAAAGCCTTAGAAATGGCTTTGTAACCTTTCCAGACTGATGGATGTCAATGACTTTTTTTCTCATCTCTTCTGGAATATCTTGAGATCGTATGGTGTGTTTTTCAAGATCTTTTAACCTACTTCACTTTGATAGACTGGTTCTATTTAAGGGATTTCTTGATTCAACAGGTCTGGCAGTAATCAGGCCTAGGTGTGGATAATGAAACTGAACTCATTCTTCCAAAAAACATGGCTAGTCACAGTGTAATTCATGATTTAACAAGGGGGAGATTACTTATTCACAAAGGGCCAAGTTTTCTCTGTTTGTGTATAATGGCTCTCACTTGATCAAGTGAGGCCTGAATGTCTTTGGATGTTGTTCTGAGTTCTTTTGTCATCTCCTGGATGAGTCATCGATGTGCCTTGAGTAATTATGGTAGGCCAGCCACTCCTGAGAGGGTTCATTGATGTTCTGAGTTTTCTCCATTTGTGGATAATGGCTCTCACTGTAGTTTGATGGAGTCCCAAAACCTTAGAAATGGCTTCGTAGCCCTTTCCAGACTGATAGAAGTTGATGACTTTGTTTCTCAGCTGTTTTTTAATTCCTTCAGATTGCAGCATGATGTGTTGCTTTTTGAGATCTTCTGGCCTACTTCACTTTGTCAGACAGCCTCTGTTTAAGGTTTTTTTTTTTTTAATTCATCAAGTCTGGCAGTAATCGGGCCTGGGTGTGGATAATGACACTGAAAATTGGCTAAAAAGTGTGGTTAATCACAATTCATGATGTAACAAGGGAGGCATTTCTTCTTCACATAGGGCCAAGTAGGTTTTGTTGGCTATTTCTCTTAATAAATGACGTCATCATTTTAAAACTGCATTTTGTATTTACTCAGATTATCCTTGTCTACTGTGTCTACTTTCTCTCTAAGTGTGCTTTCTTTTGTAAACTGCTATGAGTTTGCAAGTGAACTGGGAACGTCTTTTTTAGGGCAGCAGCTTCCAACCTTTCTCCTATGAGCCTCAGGTAAATCATGTATATTATGCTGAATCATGAGTGTTTTCGTCTTGTTAGTTTTTGGTCCATGTGCTTTTTTTTTTAAGTGTTCATGTAAATGACTTCAACTAAAAATGTCACGAAGAAACATTTTCCATCACTGCTGTGATTATTTCTTCTCATTTTTCAGGGGCGTTGCAAAAACATAAATTTGTTTCTGTGTATTTGTGTGTTTGCAAGTGTATCTGTGATATGTCTGTCTGTGAGTCAGTTTATGTGCATGCTGATCCGTACCCATAATCCCTTTCATGTCCATTTATTCTGTCATGAAAAATAACCTTCTATGTCCCAGCAGGGCAATCACTTCAAAGGCTCACTGCAGGATGAATAGCATGTAACCATATCTCGTATTTGTCCATGTGAAAGGGGACAAGATACTCTGTCTTCGCTCCTCTCCTGGTGCTGTTTCCTCGCTCTGATTAATAGACTTTTGATTGCAGCTGCAGGCTTGTGCACACACACATGGAGCTGCATGCTTGCCTGCTATAAAAACCTGCTAAGTTACAAAGAGAGCACGTAAAAGTGACAGTCACATTAAGCTGCTCTATCATTCTGACTGACAGCTGTAGCTTTAACTCTCTCTTTAAACTCTCTTTAGGTGTTTTATGTAATGACCGGGGCACGTTAAAGCAGTAAAGAGACAGCAGCTGCGGTGTTACGGCTCAGTGAGGACTGAGAATAGAAAGACATGGGGGGTGGTCCTAAGAGAGGGGGGTGGTAAAGGGAAAGGGCAAAAGATGTGGATTAAATGGGGGAGAGGGTGTTCTTTACAATTACATCATGAGACCAGGTTAACAAATCAATCTGGTAATGTTTTTACTTAGAAATTTTACAAAAAATGTGTGTGCACAAACAGACCTCTTTCAGCAAAAATGTACTCTGACTTTGTTTCTGCCAATGCCCCCTGTCAAATTTCTACATCATGCCGCCATCGAAGGAAATTAAAGAAAAGACCAGAACAAAGTCATTGACATCAATTGGTCTGGAAAGGGTTACAAAGCCATTTCTAGGGCTTTGGAACTCCAGCCAACCATGTGGAAAGCCATTATCCACAAATGGAGAAAACTTGAAACAGTGATGAACCTTTCCAGGAGCGGCTGTCCTACTAAAATGACTCCAAGAGTGCATCAACAATTCATCCAAGAGGACACAATAGGACCCAGAGCAACATCCAGAGACCTGCAGGCCTCACTTGACCAACGTGACAGCCATATCCACAAATGGAGAAAACTTGGAACAGTGATGAACCTTCCCAGGAGTGGCCAACCCACCAAAATTACTCAAAGAGTGCATCAACAACTGATCCAGGAGGTGACATAAAAACCTAGAAAAACATCTAAAGACCTTCAGGCCTCACTTGACCACAGTAAGCCCCATTATCCACAAAAAGAAAAGTTGGAACAGTGGCAAGCCTACCAAGGAGTGCCCAGCCCATCAAAATTACTCTAGGAGCGCATTACATCAGAAAAGTGTGATTCTTGACTCCGCAGAACACTGCTCCACAGTCCAGTGTCAGTGTGCTTTACACCACTCCATCTGACGCTTGGCATTGGACTTGGGGATGTGAGGCTTGAATGTAGCTGCTTGACCATGAACACCTTCAATAAAGTTCCCGCTGCACAGTTTTTGTACTTAAATTAATGCAAGTAGATGTTTGGAACTCTTCAGCTATGGCATTGGCAGAGCGTTAGTGGCTTTTATGCATCATGCTCCTCAGCAGTTGTTGACCCCACTCTGTGATTTTAAATGGTCCCCCGCTTTGTCACTTTGTTGCTGTTGTTCCTAAATGCTTCCACTTTCTAATAATATCACATACAGTTGAAGGGGTGAAATTTCACGAACCGTCTTACTACAAAGGTGGCATCCATCACAGTAACATTCTTGAAGTCTCTGAGCTCTTCAGTACAACCTATTTTGTATCACAAATGTTTGCACTTGGAGACTGCATAGCTAGGTTCTTGATTTTATACACCTGTGGAAACGGGTCTGAAAGAAACACCTGAATTCAATAATTAACAGATGTGGCCAAATAATGTCTTCCATATAGTGTATTTTGGGGCTAGTTTGTTCATTTTTTTTTTTCAATAGTTTATTTGTGAAAAAGCCTTAGGAGTCAATTTGGCGAATTCATGAAGCAAGGACTAAAATCTGTAATAGCTTTGGTTTTAAGTCCATCCATGATTGACGGTCTGCCGGTTTGGCTGGATTTTCAGCACATAAAAGGGGAAATACATTTCTTTTTTAGGAAAATATCATGTCTCTTGACATTCTCGTTAGCATTTATGAGTTTTTGATGTCATGTCCAAAATGCAAATGTATCTCTTGAGAATACTGAACCTCAAAAAAGGCCTTCTTCTACAGGCACAGTGAAACAAGAATACAGCTTAATTTGAATGACTGAGTGCTTTGTATCCAGGAACAGTGCATGTATGATTTTTCTTGCATTTCTAAATATTTACTTTTGATCATCTTTCCAAATAGAAGGAGCCAAGATACCATTTTATTTTTGGGAAACACTGAGGGAACAAAGCTGTGGTTAGGGAACAAAAGAGTATGGGTTCAGCTGCACGTGCGGAACTATTTGTACGCTTGAAATAATATTATCAGGAATAATTGTAGACCAGTCTGTCTGATGCTGCTATTACTAATAATGACTTGCATTGAAAGACATGTTCTTATATCTCCAGAAGTCATCAAACTATGTTGAATGAAGTTTCTATTAAATGCTATTTCTTTCAAGCAGCGGGGTCGGCTTTCACTTTAAACTCTGATTTATGTGTGAGTGGCTCTCAGCTGTGTCTGGCACTCATTCACCTGTTGCAGCGTCTCTCTAAAGCAAAATGTGTCCACATACTAGCTCGATGACAGACGCCATCACTGCAGCGAATAACACTTGTGTTGTTTGACACACATGAGTGAATGAATAATGAAATATTAACAAGCTCCATGTGTCTTTAATGGCTTTTTTATCGCGCAAATGGATCAGGTTTTAAAGACAGGCCAAAAACATCAACTGTGTGAGGACGCTTTGACTAATGTTGGAGCCAAAGGGGCTAAAAAAGAAATCGGAAAATGAAAAGAGGGATAAATGGAGAAGAGGGGTATTGTGTGTCGCTGCTTTTGTCATAGATTAAACATGCGGTCGGGCCTGAAGCCTAAGGCATACTGTTTGTGTTGTGGTTTTCAGTTTCAGTGACAAAATAAACTGCAGGAGCTCTTGCTTGTGAGAAAAAGTGTGTTTGCATCTGTGTATCTGTCCTGGTGTTTAGTGTGTGTTTATGTATGGTTGCAAAGTAAGAGAGCACACTCGTGGAGAGACGCGGGTATAAACACAGGTCCACGGTTCACTGAATATACTGCTTTTAAGGATTGAGAAAGCATAATAAAAGTAACAGAGCCATCATAAAGGAGCAGAACCAAACCAATATGCTGCAGTGAAGACTAAATTTAAGACATTTGGGTTCAAATTTAATGACTTTTATTTCTAAACGTTGTCTGGGTGACTCATGTTCCTTAGTGACCCACTGAAAGAGCTTCTCCTGAGGAATCCTGCACTAAAAATTCAAGATGATATACCAAGATAGAATTCCTCTGATTCATAAAAAAAAAAAAACACAACTACATGACAACACTACATCATGACTCCTGACTTCAAAAAGCAGATTTAGCCAAACCTTCATGTGTCTCTGAGCTACTCCTCACCTCCTCCTGGGCAACATCACAGAAAAGCAGCTGAAGCATTTTTGTTCCCGTGCTCAGACAGCGCCAGGTGTGAAACTCTTGAGGATCCACCGACAACCTCAGCAGCTCCTGAAGTCCAACACCAGCTGTGTGTTTCATGTGGCCTCATCGTGGCATAAAAACACAGCTGAAACCATAAAAAAATAGCACAACTGACATTAAAATCTGACTTTATGGTGAAGTATATAGTGGATATTGTTCAAAAGAACCTGGGAAGGCTTTGTTTTATTGACTGTATCTCCAGGATGTTCAGACTGTAAAAACTCCCTATGCTGGTTTTTATTATTGAAACTCCAGCTCAAGCCTTTTGCCTGCAGTTAAAACTTGTGTTTCTGTACCACACAAGAATAAAAACATGATTATGAGTCATGTGTGATTTTTAAAGATGATTAAACTTTATGTGATGACAAGAAAAAGTTTTAGGCGGCTAAGAAACCCATTTGAGGGACAAAACAGTAAATCAAAACATGACATGGATTATTTCTTTTTTAAATCAGAAAAAAAGAGAAGAAAACAAGGCGGGGAGCGAGGACACTTAGTAGGCAGAGGCTGAACATGCAATGGGTTGTTTTGTACTTGATTGTAATAAGGTTGTAAGCAAGGTTTTGACACGTATGGGTTATATATAGTGCTTTGCTTTCAGTTATTTTCAGCATATGTGTAAAAATTTCTTTATTTTACTTATTTATTTAAATTCTAGTTTCCAAATGTGCATGTGCACACCACAGTGCAGCTCTTCTGCTCTTCCTCTGAAAGTTGCCTGATCTTATTCCAGTAATATTTAGCCGTACATTTCATGCATAACACAACTTACAATTTGACCACCAGGAGGAGGGTTGTTGTTGATGCATAACAATCAAAAATGAATAGAGTGTAGAATAATTTTCACAGCATCAACTGCATAAAAGCTGTTAAAAGTAATAGGAGAAGTTCATGTGAGGTTAACAGCATGTATAAGACATGAAAAAAACATCACATGCAGAACATGATGTTCAGGACATTGCATCTTTTTTGTAGGAATTTTGGAAATAAAAACTAATTGTGCATTTTCATTGCTGCAGCCATACAGCACCCTTATATTTTCCTTCAGAAATGTCTGCAAATTTGAACACCTTAGACTAGACTTTGCTTATCCTGCATAAATGCACCACACCAAACACTGACGTCAGGGGGTAATTCACAAATTACCAGATGTCCCTAGGTAATACTTATCCCTTTGGGAATAGGGCACAAGAAACGTTTCATAAATAAAAGAAGGAAAAAAGGTCAGAGGTTTAATGTGGGATTCAATTATGTATGGACCTTTTAAATAAGTGTATAACCCAGGATTAAATTATGTGGATGCCTGTTTTAGAATCATTTTGCAAACAGTGGTTCCTTTAGGTTTGTTAGCTTTAGCTAAAGCTAACATAACTATATTAGCTTAGTTGTAAACACTATGTAAGACAATGTAGCTCATAAGCTTTAGCTTTAGCAAATGAGTTTCAGCAAGTGTAGAAAGTGATAACAGAGCTATGTAGCTATGTAGGTAACATAGCTACATAGCTCAGTTAGCAATGTTAGTGTATGAAAATGTAGCATAAGCTAATGTAGCCAAGATAGCATCTTTAGCTTAGCTTTTTTTATTACAACAAAAATATAGGTTTATGACAGTTTCAAAACTGTAAGAGGTGTGTAGTCTTCAGCTACATTACCTATGTAGCTAAGGTAGCTAACATGACGAATGTAGCTCAACTAGCTTTAGCCTTAGAATATTTCATGGAGGACAACCTTTTTCTGTAAGCAGACTTTTAACTAACGTTGAACCTTGAAGCAGATGAGCGACAGCAGCAGAAGACCATGCTGGATGCCACTCTTGTCATCTAAGATCAGGAAAACAGGAGTTTCCCCTTGTGGGACTAATAAAGGAATATCTTATCTTGAAAAAGGCTCCCCAGGGCGCAGGTGGCTTAGTGGTTTAAGGCGCGCCCCATGTACATGGTCGGCCTGGGTTCAAATCCGGCCTGTGACACTTTCCAGCATGTCTCTCCCCAGCTCTCTCATCTCTGTGTCCAGTTCCATCCACTGTCCTCTGCTGTCAACAAAAGCAGGAGAAGCCCCCCCCCCCAAAAAAAAACTTTTAAAAAAAGAAAAAGAAAATGGATCTCCAAAATGTGACAATACAAGCTGAGAAAAAGGGTTGAATGGCAGGGACAGAATTTGGAACCAACATGAAAGCCTAACATTCAACCACCCTGTCCATGTCTACAGTGGCTCCTGCGATGTGATTGGCTGATTTGCCATTTGTGTTACCGAGCAGCTGAACAGTTATACCTTGTGAAACGTTCTTGCTAAAGAAAAGAAAGCTAATCTTCACACACATTTTTCATCCAACTGTTCAGCTTTAAAACTTTCCATGCTGCAAAAATACCACTACACCCAGTCTTAAGGTTGTCATTTTTTGATTCTTTGATACAATCTGTTTCAAGTCAACACATTCTCCATTATATCATTACATCAAAAAGAACCAAAGCTTGTAAAAAACCTTCAGATCTTCAGTCATATTTCTAACGCAAAGCAGGCACATGAGAAAGAGAGAGAGCAGAGGTGGTCATTTCAGACTAACAGGTCAGTTCAGTTATGAGCAATATCATCATTATCTGAATTGTATAAATACTTTTCTGTTTTTAAGAACAAAAATGCTGCCAGTATATCCATGCAATTCACTTTTGATGGTCTATTTACTTTTGACAGTGTGCAAGCGTTACCTTGGGCGATGTTATATCAATAGATCATATCTGAGCAAAATTTAGATTTTGAAAAATGAAAATGTAGATTTTTCCTTTAATGCTTCATAATCATACCAGCTGACAAGAATCCTCCTTATTTATCAGTCTAATAAAGCTGCAAAATTTCCAGTCTCCTTGATTTTTCATCTAAAGTAGATCTGTAAAAAGTGAGCCTGATGCTGATGCCTTTGCTGGCAAGAAAGGTACCAGCAATGCCAAAAATGTTAAGCTTCTATGAAAAATGTCTGAACAGTTGGAAACGAAACTCGACTGACTGAATGAATGGACAATGTCCATGTTTTCCTCATGTTTTGCAGTAACGTCTGGCAGACATCCTCTGCATTCTGCTCTGTTTGGAGCGTTAAAATACACTGCACACTATTAACAAGGCAGCTCTCCTGAAACTACACAGTGCACTTTATCCCAAAACGGCAATTCCAGTTAATTTCCTCCAAACATTATTGTAAAAATTAAAACTTTTTTTTTTAGTTATTTCTTCTTCAGCCATCATTTTTGTAAAGCAGGAAAGAAATTACAATTGTAAATTAGGCTTGTACTGAAAAAAAAAATTAGCTAATCTTTAGGTGATATCCCCCCAGCTCTAATTATGCTTACAATTTTTACCAGGTAAAAGCAGGAATTTTGCCAATACAGGGTGTTTTTCTTTGTTGCTGGGTAAAAACAGGGATCAACATAATTTGTTTTATAAGTATCATATAAAAGTTTAAATTTGGGTTTTCTGACAACCCTCACTAGTCTTTGCTCTGTGAGATTACATGATGAGAAATGAGATCATGCCAGCTTTTATGTTGGTCCTACCTAGATAATCATTTAAATAACATCTCTTTTAGAGATGATGATTTGAAATGTTGGAGAATATATGACCCATGTCTGCTTCTGTGCATGATATAACCACATTTTCAAATAGGATTTAGGTCAGAACTCCTGTAGTCTGAGCTTTTAGGAAACAATAACTGAATACGGTGTCTCTGCCTTGTAAAAAAATAAAAAAGAAGTGCCATGTTATTTGGCCTGTATAAGAAGAGACAATATGAGGAACAAAATGCCCCTTTTTTTCTTCCAGGTTTAAAGAATCTTGAAACCTGCATGCGTTTCTAAAGCCATTGTCCAGCACATTGTTCCTCCTCTGATTCACCATCTCTGGCTCAAGACTTTGTTGGCAGGTCATTGAGGTGGTCCATATGTCAGTGTGAAGGCTCAGAGCTCGTGACTCTCTGGAGGATGTAGAGGAAAGAAGACAAAAGGCCGAGCCAGCAGGCCCTCAGCCTCTCAGAGCCTCAATGCAGCGGCAGCAGATCTCCCACTGGGACCAGTTCCCTGTACGTTTTTAAACCAGTCTGATCTATGGAAACTGGTCTCTTCCACATAATACGTTCAGTCATCCATACTGCAGCCTCCTGGGTCACATGGTCTCTTTTTAAAGGTGAATAGTAGTTAAGGAATGTTTGACCGTCTATTAGCATGTGACAGATTCAGCTCATCAGTGACTGCATGTAGAGTCATGCAGTGTCAGCTTCAAAATGTCTCTATAGAGGGCTTCATAAAAATTGTTTAATTAAAGTGTTATTAGGATTTGGCTGTTAGGATTTCTCTGAAAGCAGCAGACTTTAACCATACATCTTTATGTGTGAAGCCTGATTTATACATCTGCATTGAATCAAACCACAGTCATGCTGTACAGTGGCAGTTTCCAGTTCCACCACATTCTCCGTTTGTTTGTGTACAGGAAACCATGGCAGCTGAAACCGAGTGCATTATGTTGGAGCCATTGAGAAAAACTGAGCTGCAGTTGACGATGCATTACTGGAGAGAAGAATAGAGAAGAGATATCAGAGGAGATGGAAGTTATGGCACTGGATAACTTGAGGCCGAGGACGGGGGGATTTTTCCAGAGGTACTGGAAATGTGAAGGGAGGATATGTGATGCTACCCAACGGACCAATCACAACACTTGTGGTCTTTGTTGTTTCAACATTTCTGAGGAAGGAAGCTGCTGGCTTTGTGTGTAGGCTCCTGTTTAGGTACAGGGCCATACAAGCCTACAGCATAACTACAGCAGAGATTCAATGCAGAGGTACAGATCAAACTTTAGAGGATAATATATGATTGAGAGAGCAGAAAATAACCCACAAAATATTGTAGGAAAAATATGTCAAAACAGGGTCTGACATGATTTTTCAATGTAAATCTTGAAGAATAAAATGTTTTTCTCCTTGTCCAGTTTTCTCTTTTATTGCCATTTTTTCTTCCTATTTTAACCTATAGCATATACAAATTTAAGAGACATTTTTCTTTTTTAAAATATATATCCATTTGGGCTTTTAATGGCTTTATTTTAGGGAGGAGGGCAGTGGATAGAGTCAGAAATAAGGGTGAGAGTGTACAGGCGAGGTATGTGGGAAAGAGGCCACAGGCCGGACCTGAACCCGTTCTCAAGCTTCTCCTGCTACACAAAGTCTACCAATCATACACAGAAGCCCTCAAATGAAATGCATAAAAATATTTTCTTTAATAATTCTGTTTTTCTGTGATAACATGAACATTTTGATAGTTTTCTTGCAATCTTTTCTTGATGCAGAATGTTTTTTTTCCATTTGAAAGAGGTCAGTTCTGTCAGTTTCTTGAGATCTCAAGAAATCAGCTTGTTACCTGTTGTTATTTTGAGATAATGAAATAAATGAGTCAAGATCTCAAGCAAGCATTAAAAGTTAACAATAAAATGTGAAAGTCAGTTGGTTGATAAGTTGGTCAATCAACATCTCAACACAAGGATCCAGGATTTGGTTTGTACTGAATTGAAACTGTGTGTGCACTGCTCCTCCCTCTCTCACAGCCTGTACCACCGCTCCCTGTTTTTTCATAGGTCAGTTAATACTTTTAATTAAGTCCCTTTATCACTAAAACACACATATAAATGTTAATATGTTAATGTCTGTCACAGACAGTTTAGTAGAGGAGAGAGACATGTCTCTAGGGCCCCTCACGTCTTATTCTCAGTTCACAGCAGGAAATATATGCTGCATGCTGTCTGGGCAATATTTATGTTTGTAAATGTATTTATTTATTTATCTACTTTAATTTAAAAAACAATTTACCTTGTTTCTTCATATTTTCCTCTTCATACTAGCTTTAATATTTCTTTTAGACATAATTTTTGACTTAAACTCTTTGTGTGGGCTAAAACAAGTGGACCCTGTTAAATGTTATCATAATAAGATAAGAAAAACAGTTTTCTGAAGTTATTATGTATAATTCTAAATGGTTATTGGGATCACAGAAATCAAATGAATATAGGGAGGTGCATGCTGGTTGTATTTGAGTCAATCATTATTACAGTATTCATAACTAAGACTGTGCAGTTACTTAACATTCAGATTAAATCACAATTTTGAAATCACAGAAGGTACAATTTTTCTTTACCCCAAAAATTTGTGTAAAAATGCAGTTCAACCCTACTTCAAGTACTTTAAATTCTACTTCTTTTTTGTTTATGGTTTTTATCATAGAAATTGAGATGACAAAGAAACAACTTTTTCAAAGTTATTCAGCCCTATTCATGATACTAAAGATACTTTTTTAACTGTCAGAGATCAGGGACCCCCACCTTCCTGTGAGGAGGAAAAAGCGCACAATATTGCACAAAGTATCATGTAACTTGCATTTTAGGTAGTTTTAATAACTTTTACTTGCATATAATCACAGATATCACTTAATAACAACATTTGTATTTAAATTTGAACTCATTTTAACAACATTTTTTAAAATAATAGATAAAATCTATGATTTTTAATTGGTGAAATTTCTCTTTGTTTGTGGAAAGCATCCAGCGACCCCGATTCACTGTCTCGTGACCCCCCCTTTGGGAACCTCTGATCTAGACTAGGAGGCTGCAATCAGGGCGCTGTCACTGATTAGGCTGATCAAGGGGTAACATGCAGTTTTTTCCTCCTCAGCGACCAGTGGGTAGGTCAGTGCATGGGTGTAATTTCAGTCAAGCACCTTTTTCATGGGTTACAGGTCTAGTATGCAAGTTTACTTTGGCTAATTGACAAAGTTAAAGAAAACAGAGACAAACTGAACAAAAAAACAGAGCTGGACATAGTTTGAGAACAAATGTTCTTGAGATTTTTTATGTTCTTAAAGGAAAAAACTCTCAAGGACACCTGCTCTGCCTTCAGAGCTTCAGAGAACAACCTGAGCTGTGATTTATGCGCTGCCATCAAAAAAGCACTTACCATGTTCTTTGAGTGTACAGTATGAAATGAGTGTGCAGAGAAAAGCAGAAGGACCCCTGGAGAGAGACAGACCTCCCAAATCAGAGAGACGGACAGATGGTATGCAGAACACGGCACCACAACTCAGACAAATGCACCGGCCCTGCACAGGTAGCACCTCTCAACCGGATCACTTTAAATCAACTTCAAAACTCAGGAAATGCACATTTATTCAATGCAAGCAGTTTAAAGCCAGTGGAAAGCCATATTTACTTTAAGATACAGCACCTTTTCATACAGATCTACTGTAACAGCACCATGACGAAGCTCGGCCACATGACTGCCTTTTAACTATTACACAAAACCATACAGCAGCGTTATATCGCTGCTCTGCTGATTTTTTTAAGGGTTACAGGCTTGGGAAAGCAACAGAGAAATGATGGGCAAACAACAGCCTGCAATACACACCTGCACACACTCAGACAGAGCAGTAACCTCTGGTGTTTAAAATGTTTTATCTCACCATTAAGAAACAAATCAGAATGAATTTTTTCCAGACATAAAGGATTCACCCCTCTCGTTTAAACTCAGATGACTCCCGCATTATGACAGGGAATGCTTGTCAAAAGCACACTAGCGCAGATGTCAGACATGTCTGGCCACACCTCAACAGCACAGAGAAATGACCCACACAGCAAAATAAGACGTTTTTCTGGCTGACCACTGGGGCCAACCCTACACATGGGTCTGTATGTGACTGCCTGACTGACTGAGAGACTGCACTTTCAGAGCCCTACAGAGTTGTGTCAGCGAAGGAGAAGCAAGTATCTAATGGTGGTTCATGGAGCATGGTGGACCTCCACTGACGCCATTCTGTTGCTATGGGCGGGGTTTAGTTGTACGAGCCAATTGCAATGGCTGACTCCAGTGCTGTGGTTAGCTTGGATGTAGCTTCAACATAGCAGCAGTTTTATCAGAACTGAACCACATTTCTGTATGAAATAAAAATTAGGTTTTCATTCTGCTTCGGCGTTGGTTTGCGATCATAACGGTTGGGGTCTGCTGGTGTATCCAATGGCTGCTGCCGCGGTAGCGTTTAGCTTGGATGTAGCTGTAAGAAAGCAGCAGTTTAATTAGAACTGGACCACATTTTCCTTTGAAACAAGAATTAAGAGTCACATCGAAGGCTTGTCTTGGCAGAGAAGATGTTTTTGCACGTCTCCTAACTAGTCTTGGCATAAATTTATTTACAGAAGAACTCCATAATTCACAACTACAGCAGCAGTAGCCTGTCTGCTCAGCAGAAGCACATGTGTAGAACCTTACCTTGTCTTTTCCCTCTGATTGGCTGTCATGAATGTGACGGAACGATCCTCCAACCATGTTTCGAGATTTTTTTTTTTAAATTCCTGCATCCCAAATGCTTTCCCAAATGAATGTGCAAAAAATCCACGCAGTAGTTATATGGAACAGTCAGTCAGGCATTTCAACAGACATCCCTGACAGCTGTGATCACACATATACTAGGTTTAAAGCTAGTCTTGTTATCTTTAAGATGAAGGTAATTGTCTGTTCATGTCTGTTTGGCATGGTGGATGGTGAAGTAGTGACTCTTGGATGTTGGAGACACCTGTTTAGCCCTCTTCAGGTATAATAGGACTAACTGAATGAAACATCAGTGAACAGGGGTTCCCATTTGACAACCCTGACAAAGTGTTGGCATTTTGCTGCCCATCAATCTTCATGGTTGATTTTTTAGGGGCCAAGATTAAGGGCATAAGTGGGTTTGGGGATTTCTTCACTGAGCTCTTATCTTTTCTGTAGGGCACAAGTATATTGGATTTACTTCAAATTCTCTTTCAAGGTTCTTTTTTTATCTCTCAGATCTTTTTGAGAATCTGAAGTGTAACATCATATTTGTATTTGTACAACTACAAGCCAAATTTGATGATGTATCAGTGTCACAATCTGAGCTGTAAACATTCTTAGGACTTTTTCTTTCAATGGTAAGACAAAAGTGTTTTATTAGAGCTGATGCAGATGGCCAAACAAAGAGAGAATAAAACAACTGAGCAAGAACATCAGCAGCCAGATCTGCTTATTCAACATATACTGCTACATACTATTCCCCTCTTTATGAGAGAGTAAATCTCCCTGATTGTGACAGAAATGTTGAAACACATGAATGTGCTCTCCAATGACATGACACAGACTGCTCTGTTTACAGCTGTCGTGTGTTTAAGCATGGCTTTGGGACAAATTACTTTCAGTCGTACTGCATGGTGCTTGTGCACTGTGTACATTTCTTGTTTAAGCAGACTCACACAGGTCAGGGAGGAGATAGAGTGTAAAGTGTTAATGTGTGAGCAGGATGGTGAGCTGTTGTGATCAGAGCACTTTGATGTGAAAGCCTCTGAAGTCACATTTCACCTCAGTCTGAGAGAAACAAGCACAAATACTTCAGCTTTCACTCTGTGCTCTCTCCTCCCTGCCTGCTCTGCCTTTCTCTTTCTTGGTTTCACACAGAAACACACACATACACAGACACACACTTGCCTGGTGTAAGCCTTTGTAGCCTGTGAGAGAAGTCAATATGTGTCCTTTCAGCTGTCAGCTGATTCTGCACCAAGTGTCCTCTCCTGTCTGTCTGTCTCCATGGAGTCATCTCCAGCCATGTCCACACATGCTCTCCTGAAAATTTCAACAACATTTTTAGGACAGGCTGCCGCTGAAGTCTTACTGAAATGCTTCTTCACACATGTTCCTCAAAGCAGGAGATTTACCCTGCTGACAGGGATGGGAGGGGTATATGACTTAAACACATTGTGTGGACAAAACTATTCAGTCGCCTGACCATTACACCAGCAGGGACTGTAATGACATTGTTTTCAAATACATGTACTTTAATATGAAGTTGGCCCCTTTTTAGCTGCTTTGACAGCCTCCACTATTCTCGGAAGGCTTTCCACAAGATTTTGGAGTGTTTCTGTGGGAATTTGTGCCCATTAATTCTGTAGAGCATTTATGCGGTCAGGCACTGATGATGGAAGAGAAGGCCTGGCTCATAATCTCCACCCCATTTCCTCTCAAAGGTGCTGGATGGGGTTAAGGTCAGTTTAAGTGAAATAAGGCCAAATATCAAAGCATGATATTAATCTGCGAAGAGGAACGAAGACTGGCGGCACTAGCTTTAAATGTTAGCCACGCTGTAGAGAGCGCAGGCCCACATCATACCCGCTGACACAAGAACCCTGTGAGGAATTTAAAGATTTTTCTCCTCGTTAAACTAGCCAGTTAAACACAATTTAAATGAGCATTTAGCTGAATGGGGAAATAGATGTCTGAGAACATCCATAGACAATGGGTCTGTTTCAAACACCTGAATTTAATACAAACAGATGTTGCCAAAGAATTTTTTCATATAGTTTAGCATTTGTAACAAAAGCACTGAATGGACTAATGCTAACACTAGCAAATGCTGGTGTTAAGGTTTAAAATGTAACTATTCATTGGTGACTTTTAACTGAATGTAATGTTGAGGACAGAAAGAATACTTGCAAACACCACTGTGTAGTCTAATAAGAATATTTTGACTTTTTTTATGAAGAATCCTAGCAAAGATGTATTTGTGTGGACGGCTACAAGACATTGAGGCTTTTGCACGCTAAGATCACTGCCTGTGTATTCAGGGGACATCTCTTTCTGTTTGCTTTTCATGAGTTTCTCAGTTTGTGAGTGAGGCAGTTTAAATCATTGGACAGAGTCACTGGCATTTGTGTTAAGTAGGCTTCTTTTATTTTGTTACTTTCTCTTATTACTTTATCTCCCTAATACACCTAGAACGTAATTATCCACTAAAATGCATGGTTGCCTAACCAAGGAGGACAGAAATTGCATTGGTTTAGTATTGTACAGTCTATGGTCACATGCCAGTCCTACCTAATTATTGTGTATTTCCTAAATATTTCCTGCTGTAGTGTCACATCAGCTCACCCCTACCTCACTAAAGATTTACTATGAGGCTGGTGGGAAAAAGTTTGCATAAATTGAAGTGGAAAAATACAGCTGTTCACAATCTCTGATACATCTCACCATGAAGCATACAGGAAGCTTTTCAGTGATATTGTGCATGTGTGAATATTGCTTAGAGCACCATTAAAAAAAAAAAAAACTATTTGCAGTGTACATAGCAAAAATTTCTCTGATGGAAAATTTAAGAAACAAACCGATTATCAAATTTCTAAGTATATTGGGCTAAAGAAAAAAAACAGAATTCATCCATCACTTACCATTCAGGCTTGATGCAGCAAATTAAAAGCATCAAAACTCTGTTCCCTTTTTGATCAACCTTTTTCTCCTCCCTCATTTCATGATAAAGCTGGCTGTCAGCAGGTGGTTTGCTTTCCCACAGCTCTGCAATGAAAGGATATGTCTCCAATAAATGCACAAACAAGAACAGAAAATACAAAACCAACCACTTCTGCACATTATTCATGTTGCCCTGTGATGCTGGAGAACACATCCTCAGTCCATGTAAACACAAGCTTTTGTTTTCTGCAGAGTAAATGATTGCAGAATATATTTATACTGTGGGATTATATTTAGTCCAGTTGTGTCCATCTGGCTTAAACAACTGTAAAAGTATCTGAGGTATGAAAACATCATAGTAACAAAGTTTGTGATCAGTGAAAACACAAGCCTCATTTATATGTGCAAACACTGAAAGTAGACATTTATATATACAATCAACTCAGAGAAATACGTTGCCGAGTTTTCTCTGGAAGGAGATGAAGGACAAACTGACTTCACATCTGCATCCTGTTAAATATGCTAATAATTCCACAACAGTGAGGCTGTGCACGTGCAGACACTCACATCCACTAACATTTGAATGCTTTAGCAGGCTGTAGAAAGATAACTGTTTAGAGATTCACTTAACCAGAGAGGAGTTTCACTCTCCTCCAAACTAAAGCTGGAACATGTGTATGTTTTCTCTGTATCCCTTGTGTCTATTTATTCAAACCATAACAGAATACTTAACACTCATGTGAACCCTCTCCAGTTACACCTTTAATGAATTTGGGCCAATGAAGTCTCAGAAAAGACAAACCATGACTAAAAACAAACACGTGCACACAAGCATCTCCTGTTTCTTTTCATAGCCCTGGCAATAACCAGAGCCGAGTCAGGCAGAGGATACGTAGGCCTGGAGGGCACCTCTGTGTGTCTTAATAGGCTGAGATAAATGTTTTTTTAAATAAATAAAAAGCAAATTAGACTCCTGTGAAATTTTCTAACCATGCCAAAATACCCCACATGACACAGGTCGACTTAAAAACAACACATTTTACGCTATTCTGTTCAGACGCATGAATTAGTGGAAATTGAGTGTGTGAAGTAAGGGTCTAGTAATTATATTTTCTGGGTGAGCTGCATGTGTGAATGCAATCAATTGAATTTTTCACCATTACTTTACTTGGATTTATTCTAGCCAGCTCTTAGAAATAACTGCAAATCATAATTATGCTTAATCAACTGGTCTGAAGTTAATAAAACACTCGAGAAACGCTCAGAGTTGAGCACTGTTTATTTTAGATGGGACCAGACTGGCAGTGGGTAAATGATATTGGTTCACAGACTTTATCTAACTTTAGCAATACTGGTACTGCTGGCCATTGATCCTGTTTGCCTGTTAATGTCCTCATCCCTCAAAGTTCTTCAGTTATATGTCAGAATAACCTGGCACAGCCTACATACAACTTTTTCCCATTTTCCACAAACCCAATTCAAAAAAGTTGGGACACTGTGTAAAATATAAAAAATAAAAACAGAATGTAATGATCTTTTAAATTTCATAAACCCAGAAAGAAAATTAACAACATATCAGATATTGAAACTGAGACCATTATCACTTCATGTAAAATATTAGCTCATTTTGAATATGATGGCAGCTACACATCTATAGGGACAGGGCCACATTTACCATTTTTTAGAGCTCCCTCTTCTTTTAACAACAGTCTGAAAACATCTGGAAAGTGAGGACACTGGCTGCTGGAGTTTTGGGATATATCATTTTTGTCTGATATAGGATTAGAATAATACAAATATTTTAATATGAAAGGCCTTCCCTGAAAGAGAAATTGTCTAGATGGAAGCATATGTTGCTCTTAAACCTCCATCTACTTTCCAGCGCTGATAGTGCCTTTCAGATGTGTGAGCTGCTCACATCATAGGCACTGATGCAACCCCATAACATCAGAGATGCAGGCATTTAGACTGTGCACTGGTAACAAGGTGGATGGTCTCTCTCCTCTTTAGTCCGTAGAACACAAGATTCGTGTTTCCAAAACAAATTTCAAAGGTTTTCGATCTGACCACAGAACAGTTCTCCATTTTGCTTCAGTCCATTTTAAATGATCTTTGGCCCAGAGAAGAAGGTGATGTCTGTATGATATTCACATATTGGCTTCTTCTTTGCATGACACAGCTTTAATTGCATTTGTGGATGCCACAGTGAACTGTGATGATGGACAACAATTTCTGGAAACGCTCCTGTAGCTGTTTTTCATGAGTACCACTCACTTCTCCAGCCTTTCGTAGCCCCATCACTCCTTTTCTTAGATGTGGTGATGCCATCAAATTCAAAATGAGCTAATATTTTTTCATGAAAGGTAAAAATGTCTCAGTTTCAATATCTTGTATGTTATGCTCTGTTGTGGAAAAAATGTGGGCTTATGTGATTTGCTAATTCTTGCATTCTGTTTTTATCTATATTTTACACAGCACCCCAACTTTTTGGAATTGGAGTTGTAGATCAAAATAGTAACAAACTGTATTGTTCGTACAAAATGCTATCGTTTACCTTTGGATTGAAGAGCATCATGGCAGTAATCACTAACATGAGCTACAGTGGCTTCTAGTGGTGGGTGCTTGTTACAGTTCAGACAGAGCATTTGACCAGGCCTGAATCATTAAAACATCAGGAATGAGGCAAACTGACTGGTTATTCTGATGATGTCTACCTAGGGACTGGGCGTTTCATTGTTTGGACTGCTATTAATGGGTGCATCCCTTGAATACAGCAGGAAATATTTGGGAAAACTCACTGTGAGCCAGGAGGAGGAGGTGGTGACACATATCCTGCAATCATCACTGGAGCAATCTTTGGGCACATACTGAAGCAGCTTCATCCCCTTTCCCACTTTCCTGCTTGCAAATCTGTTTTGTTTTTTTGGTTTGTTTTTGTTTTGTTTTGTTTTTGTTTTTGTTTTTGTTCATGCTTCAGTACATCTAATTGATAGCACTGATGCAATGAAAAAAATGGCATCACTGCATTGATGCACGCTGCTTGTCTGCTTTTTGGTCAGCCCTTTTCATTAGTGCCTCCAGAGACCTCAGCCCCATCTGATAGGGAAAATCTCCCACTGAGAGGGAAAGGTGTGAATAAGCAACTCAGGGGCAGCCTCTCGGAAACTTTCTGGAAATTTCAGGAGTGCTTGAATGAAAACAGCTTCAACAAGATAACTGGACATTTTCTTAAATTACATGTAAAGCTTCTTAGATTTTTGTGAAAATTTCTGATCATGCTGAAATATTGCTTATGACAGAGTAAGTAACTATATAGCATAGATAACTTAATTGTATCAATACACTACGAAAGAGAAGCCAGATTCATATACAAAGCACTCCTGAGGGTTTTGGGTAAGCTGCAAGTGTGAGGCCAAGCAGACAAAATCTTCACTCCAACTTTACCCAAAACTATTCCTGCCAGTCCAGGTAAAGTTTCCACCTGAAATGGGGATGACCCAATGTGAGAGGACAGAGCAAAATATTCTGTAAAATCCACGGTGAGCGAGTGGGTGGGTAAGGGTATAACCTTTACATCCTGTGAACATCGTAACCATCAGTCTCCATGCACGCCGAAAAACTGCTTAATCCTCATTTCTGTTCTTTTCCTCTCATTTCTTGATACTGTGAAAAGCTTGTATCACAGATTTAAAGGCAAAAATAGTCATTGCATCAAACTTTATCTGCAACGTACTTTTTACGTCATGTCCTGTTTTGCTCTGGTTTTTATTGACATTTATCAGGAGTGTTTTTGTGAAAAAAGACTCTAAACTTAAAACAGGCAGAAATCTGTGATATACAATCTTCCCTGTTTCTTTTTATGGCACAGTGGTGTGTCTTGAGGGCAGTTTAGGTGTGCTCTGGGAATTTTTACAACCATATGTTATTACAGCAAGTATACAATAACGTGAGCTATGGTAACATAAGTTAAGGAGGCTATTTTCTATAAATATGAACAAGGTGAGCCTTCAGATTTTGGCTTGATATGAGGTGTGCTTAGGGCAAATAAAGCATGAACACCACTGCTCTACGGAGACTAAAAGATACTCTGTAATTCCCCTGCATTACACCACTGCTTATGACAAAGAATTAACTTAAAACGCTGTGATAAAAAGAAACGATGATAAGAAGAAAGAAGCAGAAGAAATAAAGGAAATAAAGAAATGGAGGAAGATTTTAAAAATAAATAACTACCTGATTAGATTCTTGTGATCTTTTGCCCCTTTTGTAATATTTCATAAGACTCAAAACGACTGATAAACCACTCGAAGTGTTTTTTTAATAAACATTTTAAGAAGGTGTGTGTGGTCATCTCTGTTGGTCTCAGTTCGTGATTAGGTGATTCGAATCAATTCACCTGAGATAATCCCAATAAAACAGGAAATACACGGAAAATAAGAGCAAGAAAACCGACAGTGGTGAAAATTCATTGAAGATGCCTAAAATGGTCTTTTCTTCGTTTCGAGCGTAGTCTCCATTGTATTTTACCTATTTGTTCAAAGTTTTAGAGATGTCATCACAAGATAAGCTTGACAAACAACGCTACTCGCTCGTTATCGGTTTTACTGCGAGCCCTTACCGGAAGTCTCGTGCGTTGTTCTTGCTGGTTTGACGTCAGTGCGTAATTTAACACTCCAGCCCTGTCTGGTGTGTCACAGCTCCTGTGGACTTTACTCTGAGCAGCATCAAACCTCGGACAGTCAAACCTCAGGATGGATGTGAAGCTGCTGACGGTCGTGGCTGCGCTCACGGTGCTGCTCATTCACGCGCCTCCATCACAAGGTACAGATAGATATTCAATGTGTTTGGCGCATTTTGGCTGGTTTAGTTTCGTTGTTTTTTCCTGCATTAATTTAAAAAAAGTGTAATAGAGAGTCGCTTTATGATATTAGAATGAGATTAATCTTAATACTTTTTAAGGATAACAGAAAAAACATCTAAATTATTGGAGAATTGGATTTGTCTGGTTACGCGTAAAATGGTGAAGGTAGGATTTTCCAGTTTTGTTTCCTTTTTCACAACTTGAAGTGCTACATAAACACAGTGTTTGCAAACTCTAAAGATAACTGTTTCAAGTGTTTGATAACCAAACTGTCATGAATGAGTTTGTAAAATCTCAATGTTAGTTAAAAAATCAATATGCAAATTCATTCAAATGCAAAAAAAAATCTAGTTGAAAAGGCTACAAAAGATCATCTAAGTCTTAGGCTTTATTCATTTAGTATTTTCTTTAAACAAACGCTCGTTTATCTTTATGTATGAGCTCCATCGTGAGTGTGGAAAAAGATTTTCCTCCGTGCGTAAAGCAGCAGGCAGCACATATGGCTCCCTGCGATAAGAGTCGTCTCTCCTCTCCGTGTGTATTTGTTCTGCTCTTTGTTTTCATTTAATCATCCTCACATGAAGCTTTAAGACAAAACCACAGCTAGTCTACGCGGCGACTTCAGGCACCCAACATGAAGGTGTTGTTCTCTTTCTCATGTTAATATCATGTGTTAAAATAATTAGCATAGAGTTTAATCCATGGCGGTACTTCTCACCATCTGTTTCTTTATTTTGGTGACAATAAGCTAGCATACTGTCAAGAAATACAGATCACACTTTATTCTTTTAATTTAATCATAAACGCACGTGACGCTGATTCATTTTTTTGATTAAAGTTGATCGCTTAAACCCCGAATTTTGTCTTACAGGATTCAAGAAAAAAAAAGGCTCGTGCTGTTTTTTTTTTGTTTGTTTTTTTGTTTTTTTGTTTTTACAATAATCAAGCGTGAAAATCTGGGTGTTGGAAACCTTTTAAGCTGAGGTCGTAACGGAAAGTATTTCACATCCATCAAGACTTTGTAAGGACCACATAGTCCAGAGCTGTGGGACTAAAGGAGCCCTGTGATTGTGGGTTCAGAAGCTTTAAAATAAATAGGCTCTATACCACTACTATACTCTGTAGGATCATAAACTACTAACCCTGTCCATAAAAAGTCAAGAAATGTAATTTTATGTCCTCGTTGGCCCCTGTAACCCTGCAGAACATAAATGGGTACAGGCTGAGGTTGTCAAAATTTCTAATGCTTCTGTATTATTTGATGCAACATGTTTTTAAAGGAGACCCTTTCCATTATTTCAATGAAAATAATATTTAAAAAGGCAGCAGCTTAAAAGATTAATTAATTAATTAATTAATTAATTATCTTTCTACATTAATTTTATTAGTCCTTTAATAATGGAAGTAAATGCTCACATGCTGTCTAAATCAGTGGTTCTCAACTGGTGGGTCAGGACCCAAAAGTGGGCCATGGAGCTTTTTTCCAGTGGGTTGTGGAGGTGTGCCTCGAAAGAACTGTAGCATAAGTCAAAATACCTTTAAACATTTTGTTTTAGTGTTTTCTATGATAACAGTTACATTCTGGTTGTTTTCTCGGAGGAAAGCAGAACTGATATTATTTTAATATTTCAAATTCTTCAAATCTCTAGAAAACAACCAAAATTTACTCCTGAACACGGGACATGGATTAAATACAATTAATGTATGCATGTCAGTTTATGATTTCTATATCTTTTTGTTGAGTCTCGGTTTGTTCCAAATAAGATTTAGAGAAATTAAATATTCCACGTTAGATATATTTGATTTGTGAAAAAATGTCTGCAACTTGTGTCGTGAATGCTCATTTAGCTGGTGGTGGGTCCTCAGGCTAGACCAGTTGAGAGCCATTGGTCTAAATTACAAATCTGCTTCAAAACAGACACCTTGTCAGCATACTTGTGTTTCACTATTGTTGTTAATATGCTTAAACAGGTTTCTGTTTTGTTGGAGTATAAAAATCTGTTAAATAATTGACAACCCTATTTTAAGATAACAGGTGGATTAAAGAATGACTCCCCATAGTAACAATAAATATAAAAATTCATATATCCTGAATTTGGCTGATATGGATGTATAAATGTAGCCCAGACCTAAACTTCAGTCCCTAAAACACTTTACAGTTGAAAGAATGAAGATGAACAAAGAAAAAGACTTCAGCTGACGTTGGTCTGATGCTCCAGTCTAAAACTCTAAACTTATTTAGACATATGGCCAAAAGTCACAGCTAATATATCAGTAGATATATCAGTAGTAAATCAGCAGAAATGTTTAAATCTGCCGTTACAGATATTTAACATCTAAAGCCATATACCACTATATGCCTATACTATGATTCCTAAGCAAACAAGATGTAATTTGTGTACTAGCTGCATTTTTTCCTCACTTCTTAAATTTCTTCATGCTTAATTTTGGACTGGCAAAGTACCAGAGCTTTAAAGATTGGCATAATGCTAGTACAATAAAAAATATTGACTACCTGAAGTACTTTGGGTTTGCCGTGCTTAGTCCATCTGGTGACGGGCTGGTTGCTTGGGTAAAAAAGGAAGAGTAATGCAAAAATGTATGTTTAAAAAAAGCAAAGTCTCCAATCATCCTTTAAGAAAGCAACCCAAGGCACACTGTAGGTTTTGTATGTAATTAAAGCATCTTTATTTTACATGGCAAAAGAAGTGTTAAAAGTAGCTCACACATTGTGACCTATTCTGGTCTTTGATATTGAATGCCTGACTTTATACCACAACTACAGAAGTAGAAGACCTTGGCACCCTAAATAAGGTCATTTCTTGTTTTTAGCAGTGAAAAATTGCAGGCAAACTCTTGCATACTCTACTCTAAATTATACTAGGCACAATGCAAAATGCAAAAGTTTGCCAGTGAGTTTTGCTTGATTTATTCCTCTCATAAACCCCTGTTTAATAAAAAAGATGTCTTGATTTCAGTGTTTATGCACTTTTACACTCTTGGTCATTTGAATAACTGAAATAGTGTAGTTTTTAGTGTTGTGGTGTCTAAAAAGTATCAGTGTTGAAATCTGTTTGTCTGCAGACAGAATACATCAAGCACTGTCTCAGATTATCATCTTTCTTTTAATCTATCTTTGCTTTAATTCTTAAAACCTTTTTTTTGCAGTAAAAGCTGAAACTGATGATCACTGCTTTACATGATGTTTAAAAGGTTTATCTATAATGCTAGCCTGTCTAAAATGGAACTTTTAAAACACATATAAGTCGGACTAACACATCTACTGTGGATAAATGTGTAGATAATCTAATCTCTTCTCTCATAGCAAAGCCTATCAGTCTGGTGGAGAGATGCTACTGTCGCTCCACGGTCAACAGCCTCCCAAGATCCTACATCCGAGAGCTCCGGTTCATCCACACGCCAAACTGCCCCTTCCAAGTCATGTGAGTCTCGTCATTAAAGCTGTCGGCGCACACAGACACATAGAACTGCGTGTTTTCCTCTCAGCCCTTGTTTACTTAAAGAGGTTTCCTCCTGGTAGGACATTTCTCACCATCAATCTCAGAGAGGGGACAGGTCAGAGAAAAGAGCTGTGCACGCATGTTCACAGACACACGCCCCTCTGTCACTCATTTTACACAGACGTGAGGCTTGTAAAGAAGACGTTTCTACCACAGACGGACTGACACATCTACAGGAAGGGCTCAGATGGAGAAAACTGAATGGAAAAGAGAAATAGAAATGGGATAAAGCTTTGAATTTAGCCCGATGAATGCAGATGTAGTTGGTTTTCAAACTAAATGGTTCTAGTCTGCTTTTCATGTAGGGCTTACTGCTCATACTGATATCTTTTATCATTGCACCTCAGATTTATTTCAAAAGTTAGTTGGTAGCAGTAGATTGGAAAGGTTAGGAAACAGTTTAATGTTGAGTAAACAACAAGATCTGGCAGGTTTAAAATACATAAACAAATCAGTGGGAAAGAAGAAGTGGTTTAGTGGTGATTAGAGGAAGCACAAGGGCCAAACCAGGCCTGATACCCCACACTGAGACATATGATCCACTCTAGACCCGCTCTGTAAATACCCACACGGTTGTGTTGCATTTAACCTGCAATCTCATATTCCAGGATTCAACTCCAATTTTGTCTTTTTAAAAATTTATATTAAGTTGGAAGTTAAATTAAAGGCAAAACACTGGAATTAAAGCAGTGTGATATGTGAGATGAACAATTGCCATGATACCAGAATTTCAAACTTCAATACAGTAGAAATCAAACCATGTCGACACTCATTTGATACTATAGCAACAAAAATAAAAGTCTAGGCATACCTATGGGTTAAGTTACTGTTTGTACGTTTTGTTTTGGGGTTTTTTCCAGACTTTTTTGGCTTTATTTGGAGAGGACAGGGCAGTGGATAGTGTAGGAAATGAGGCACAGAGTGAGCAATGACATGGGCCAGGTTGGACATGAATCAGGGCCCCCTGCTTGGACGACTAGCTTCCCTATATGGCATGCAACTTAACCGCTGGGCTGAGCATGGTACCCAATATTTAGTTCCTTAATACCAAGAATTGGTGTCAAATGAATGCACATTGTCTAAACTTCCCAAACACATTAGCAAAGCCACCAAAATGGTGCTAATATATTTGTGCAGTTTAGTCAGTGTCTCCAGCTGTCCCCCAAAATAAAATATTTACTACAGTACTCACTACAGTGGACAGTGGAAGTGCCAGTGCTGACATTAGACTATGCATTTTAAATATTAATTATCAAGTCAAAATGAGTGCATTTAGCATGTTAAAAACAACCTCACGTGAATTATGCCTCAGTTGTATTTCAGAGCCATAAAAGTAAACAAAAGCAACAGCATTGAATCAGTCTTTTCTTACAAATGTCAGTGACTCTGTCCAACAAAGTGAGTCACCTTGAGGGTTCTGACAGAGAAACTTGTAAAGACCAGACTGATCTTGAAGCATAGAATGGCCTTGCTGTCTATGTAGCTGTACACATAAACGCCTCTTTCTTTAAAATGTCAAAACAGGAGGTATGGCTATTAAATAATGAGACAGTCCTTATGAGAATAAAACCATGTGGTTCACAGTTACACCGAGTGTCATTTATCAGAGGTTGGGTATTCATGCACGACTGTAAGTTTCCAATAAGTGACATCTTTAGTGAGATACTGACTGAAGTGCACGTGTTTTTGCCAAGGTGTCTGAAAATGATTCGCTTAAAAGTAAAGCAACACAGCTTGAAATTTTTGGTGTAATTGAACAAAACAGCAGCTTAATCTTTGCGTATAAATGGAGGTGTATGGGGAACACTGCATGTCGTGTCTTTGAATGGCACTAAAGCCTTAGTGAAGGCAGAGAGGATGTCCGAGACGATGAACGTCCCAGGCACCTATGCCGATAAAAAAAAAACTTCTGAAAACATTAAACAAATTGAACAAATCAATGGAAATGATCAAGGATTCAGTATAAGAATGATAGCAGAAATGGTCTCCACTGATAATGAGACAGTTTGGCAAATGTTGCATTAAAATTTTAGCATGACAAAAGTGTGTGCCAAAGTTGTCCCAAAACTTCTGACTCCTGATTGAAAGAAAAAACACAAACCCATTGGTGGAGACATTTGGAACAAAAAAAAAAACATACATTTTTAGAAACTCACTCAACTTTTGAGCCAATCATTTCACAACTTTGCAAAAACATGTGAACTTCAATCAGTAGCTAGCAGTGAACTTAAAAACGTCACTTATTGTAAACTCAGAGCAGTTGTGTGTGAATACCAAACCTTTACAGTGTTTGCTAGTGTTAGCATTAACCCATTCAGTGCTTTGGTTATAAACATACATTTCATAAAATAATTTACAGGCATATAATATTAACACTACAAGCTTTCTAAACTTTCCATGTACAAAATGTGCACTACACAGATTAATGTGGATTTTTGTAGAGAGGAATATTCATTTAGCACAAGCACCCAGTCAGCAACATGTCCCTTTTTGACCATCCAGGTTGGAACGGTTACAGGCATTTGGACTGATATGCCACATGCAAAAGGTTCTCAGATATTTTCAAGTATTTAATCTCAAACATTTCCCATAATCCATCTGATAAGACATGTGAATTTAAACAGACCAATGATGCTTCCTCCTCCTCTTACTCTGGCTCATGGCAGCTGTTGGTTAAAAGTACGATCAAAGCTCTTTTTTTTGGTGCATTTGATACTTTTGCCCATTAAAGTAAAACGTATTAGCTCATTTTAAAACTAATAAATTTGGGCTGCTGATTGCCTTGTGGTTAGATTGTACTCAGTGTATGGAAGCTAGGCTTCCAAGATGGTTCCAAGGTTCATGTCTGGCCTGTGGTCCCTTTCGCTCATGTCCCTGTCTCCCTGATTTTCCTGATTGACCAAAGTGTTGTAAAAGTGAAAGGTGGCTACTATTAAAATTTCCTGCTTAAGAGTCAAACCTACATGTCAGTGTTAATTCAGTCTTTTAAATAACAAAACTGATAAATTTACATAATCCATCCTTTTTTCTCGAGCGACTGATCTCTTATTTCACACCTCAGTGGGAAATTCCTGCTCCTTCATCTATTAATATTATGTTTTTTCTTGTTGTAATGTGTTCTATTATTTTTCTTACCTTAACCCTCTCTGAAGGTTTAATTTGTTGTCTGTGCCTTGCACCATCTTAATGTGATTGCTGAGAATCTTAAAATGTAATTTTTTTAAAGGATATTTGGTACTTACTAATCTCTTTTTCCTGCACAGTGCCAAACTGAAGACAAACAAAGAGGTGTGTGTGAACCCCGAGATCCGGTGGCTGCAGCAATATCTGAAGAACGCCATCAACAAGTACGTTAAAACAAACTTTTGTTATTCATGGCCTGCTTTCAACCTGAAACGGATAAGTGGTTGGGTGCACTGTTTAACACTTCCACTCTTTAGTCATGTAGAGGGAAGAATGTAAAAAAACAAATGAGCATTATGACATCTGTCAGTGGTCCATTGTCAAGGTGACAGCTCTTAACTGCCCAGTTTGTAATGGAACTAAATTTTCTGACGTGCTGGGACACGACCGAGTGGGAGGACAGACTGATTCCAGTTTCACCCACAAACTGTGGGTTTTATGTGCGACATAACAAAAAAAATTCATACCAGATCTAATCTAGTCTTTCTTGAGTGTGGTTAAAAGTTCATCCCTTGTCATCACTATAATTGCAACACCTACACCACACCTGAATAAATACTGAAAATTTGCAGTAACTTGATAAGAATTTCTTTCTCACTGGTAACTTAGAGCAGTGGTTCTCAGCTGATGGGTTGGGGCCCAAAAGTGGGCCGTGGGGCCGTTTTCAATTCATCTGTAGTTTTAGCCAGTTCTGTGTTATTATAGAGCTAAAGTCCCCCTGCCTGAATAAAAAAAAAACAATCACCAGAAGGAAATAGATAAAAGATGTGCCATACTAAAACGTGTCAGCTGTACATCACTGTAACTTTATCTAACACTAAAATGAAAGTCTGGCTGACTACAAAACTATCACAAAATGTGAAAGACATGGTGGCATGGTTGGTTTAAACAACTATAAAAGGAGATCCTGGGTCAAAACCAAGCAGTGGCTCTTGAATTTCTTTCAAGATTAATAAAATCATGTTGTGTCGTAACTAAAGTAGCAGTTGTGTAACTTTGACTGTGGTTTAAATCAAGTCGGAACCGTGGGTGATGAAATTTGATGCCACTGCAGAAGTGAAAAAACTCTGCTGTTCCTTGAGTGTCCACTAAAGAATGGCAGTAAAAGTCCCTGAAGTCCTATTTTAATCCATACTAAGACTGTTTTTGTCAGAGGGCTCTGGCTGCAGACTAAAGCTCTCAGATGCCAACCACTTCTGTTAGATGTTGCATCTGTCAGAACGCAAGTGACGTTATTTTCAAATCAACTTTATTCATGAACAAAGTCTGGCAGTTAGATTCATGAAATAACAAGACTAAGCAACATTTTATGAATAAAACAGAAAAAAGGTCTAATCAGGAATTCAGTTCCGAATAGACCAGTTTAAGAATACTTACAAAAACAGTGGCTAGCTTTACCTTTATTAGCTTAACCTTAAGCTAACCTAAGTTCACTTGCTACATAGTTAACTTTACTTATATCTATGAACATGACTATGTAAGGCAATGTAGCTATGTTAGCTTTAACTCTAGCAATGTTAGCTTTAGCCAGTGTAGCTAGTGCCAACATAGCTATGTAGGTAGCATAGCTAGGTAGCTAGCATAGCTTTTTTCGCTTAAGCAAACATAGCATAAGCTGAAGTAATGTGGTCAGCTTTAGCTATATTTGCTACAAAGACACTTTATGTGAATAAAGTATGGGTCTATGAGATTTGGCTACGTTACCTACTTAGCTTACATAGCTCACACAGAAATTGTAGAGTAGTTAGCTTTAGCTGTGTCCAAGTGTTTTCATGGAAGACAAGGTTTTAGATACTAGGTTTTGCAGGTCAGATTTTTGACTTTTTATTTTTGGTATCCTACCCCTACCTTAACCTTAACGCTAAAAGCTTTAGCGTGTACTTCCCACCTAACAGAGGCTGTGTCTCACAAGAGGGGGCATCAGAGAGCTGTGGTCGATATTGATACCAATGTCTAAACTTTTTAATGCTCATTTTAATCTCCATAAGACTTTATTAGACTGTAATAAGACTGATCTGAATTTTGCTTTGCAGCAGACATCTACAGTTATGTTAATGAAATGGAGATTGCTAAAGGTAGGGCTGTTCTGTGACACAGTTGATAAAACAAATGTTGAATACACCAATGCAGAGATACAAAGGTCAAGGAGATGAATCCCAATTGTACCAAAATATACTCACTTAAAGTCAGTACCAATATCAGTTGTCTCCTTCCTGCCCTGAAGACACTCTGAAAATGTCTCAATAAAGTTTATAGAAGTGATCAAGTGTCCACCCTGAATGCTGTAAAGATAATATTTCAAGAGGATGAAGCCCCCCTATAGAGGTCAGATGAAACAAGCATGCTGTGGTGGAGTCTGAAGAGGAGTTTAGAGATGCAAAAAGCAACTTCCTGAGGACACTGATATCTCCTCTTTTCTCCTGATACACAAACTTAAACCTCTCTCACTGAACCCCCTGCAGTCAGATTGTCTCTCTCTGTCTGGGTGAGCGTGGAGCTCATGACGTGTCGAGGTGTCAGCGGCCCTCTGCATAACAAAACAGCCCATGGAGAGGGTAGACTTTGTTCACTCACAGTACATCTGCCCTAAAGAGGTTCCAACTACACATACAGTGAGAATAAAAGTGGGGACAAACTTATCCAGAAAGTGAGTGAAGGGTCCCAGCACTTCTGCCTGGTAAACAAATCCTCATTCAACTTTCTACCAGTTTAATTTTGTCTGTACTTGCACATACTTGTAGTTCATACAGCTGTGCATGTCAAATGTTCAATAACCGCTTCAAATTAACCTTCTGCAAAATTAAATCTTTAGATCTACAGTTTCTGAAAGTAATTTCTTCCAGCAAAGTTTACAAAGAGCTTTCATTCTAATGAAGAACCGTCAGACAAAGCCAAGTCTCTAACAGGCTAAATTAAGGCCGAGTAGTCAGCAAAACTTGAAAGCAAGTTAAATATAACTTCAATCTGCCAAAATGTTAAAAGCCTGATTACAGGTCAACAAACTTTTGGTCCAATAATCTTGAAGCAGCTGCTTTTGTTTGGGAGTCCAAGATCTCTATAAAATCCAAAATTTGGCACCTACTATTTGTATTCCTGGCATTAGTTCATAGCAAAAAACAGTCATTATTTCCAGAACCGTGTCTGTTGGTTACATTTTCACAGCTCAGTGTTTTCCCACATAAACATGATATACTTACTGTTTTTGTTTCCTCAATACATGCAAAAGAAACACATTTAACACATGCACTCCTGAAAATTTCCAATCAGGCTGACCCTTAAATCTCCTCTATTGCTTATTCATTCATTCAGTTTACCATGTTGCACAAGAGGAGTGGGGTGTTCTCACAAGGGAAGGTGCTGCGGAAATCCAAGTTGGCAGACACTGCAACAAAATTCAACAATATATTTATGGTGCTTTCACATTTGCTCAAAATTTCTGAAAATGCCCTAAAACATTCAGGGTGTGTTGATTGTGTGAATGCAAGCAGGTGGATTTTTCACCCTGACTTCATATGGATTGCTGCTTGTAAAATGTCAGTGAGCTGATGTGAGCAGTAACAGCAAGACACTGCAGTTACAGGTAGAACTTACATAAAGCCAGAAATTGTCAACATATTATTTAGACCGGTGCAAAACAATAAAAAATAACTCGCAATATATCACCATAAATGCTGTGACAACAGTTTTAAAATACACAGGTATAACAGGTGGCAGCAGATGCTACACTGCATGATGCAGCACATGCCTCATTGCTCACACCAAAACACAGGTGGTACTCCCTCTGGTAACGTGGATCATAGTGTCTATCTACTGCCAGCAAGACTAAAAGCAAAAATACTGGATTATTCTAGGTTTCTTTTCCATAAAGGCAGGAGATGGACATGATTATACAAGCTGTGCAATAAACAAGGTAAAATACTGCAGTAACACCAATTTTCACTGTCCCATGGCTAACCAGGCTAATTAGCTGTTAGCAACAACAGCTAGTCTGTTGTCCCAATCCCAACCATCATTGAGTGACACTGTAAAGTCCATTTTTCCCTCAACTTCTAAACAAGATTGGGATATCATATGCTTTATCCGAACAGCAGTGCTGATATCAAAGGCTTCAGATAACTGACTAAGGAGTGTAAGTAATGCTCCTGCACTCACAGGAACACAGTGCCGACATTTTATACAGATGTAAAGCAAAAAATCATTCAGGTGGGCTTATATTAAATTGAAACCAGAATGTTATATAATGTATGTAAACAATAAACTCAGGAAGATCTCAGGGATTGCCTGTGTGAATAATCAAAGCCTCTGATATCGTCATTTTGTCCTCACACTTTTTTTGTCCTCAAAAACTCACATCAAATTTTCTCTTCTCTTCCAGGATGAAGAAATCCAAACAAGCCCACTAAAAGCCCCTGCAGACATCCTCCTGAGCCATCACACATATGTTACATGTAATATGAGATCATCTGGTTTGTTGTACAGCACTTACCCGGCCCTTTGCATGGAATAAACCCACGACTGCTCATCGCGAACACATCCACCAGCTCTGTCTGCGTCTCCTGCGTCACCCCTACCACTTATCAATGCTATTAGTGAGAAGTGCAATTATATATGTGTTTTCTAATAGTTATGTATATACTCTTTTTTTTGTCAATGGACTTCAACAGTAAAGAGCTATTTTTGGAGATTTCCTTGCCTCTTTAGCTTCTGTCGTTTAGGGAAAAAAATGGATGGATCCTAAAGGACATACACGTCACCTAGTCAAATTTTACAGATTCCTGCGGACCACTGAGCCAGGAGATTTTAATAACATATCCTAAACATGGCATCTGCTTATCCTCACTGTCTCTGATTGAAATTGTACAAAATGACTTAGAACAATGTATAGGTTCTCATTTAAAACAGAGGGATTGCTAAGGTTTGCCAAGTTGTATTAAACGTCTCACGTTAATTGGCAGCATGGAATTTCATGAGTGCCAGAAACCCCCAGACCGAATAATAAGATGTATAAAAGATCCCTGTAAAAATGGCAATTACAATGGTTTTGTGATGGAAGTTAGGATGCCAAAAGAGCAGAGCATTTCCTGAGTTGTTTTGTGGTTGTGATTACTCCACTCTGTTACACAAAAAGGTTTTTTTTATGTTGGGGTAAAGTTGAACATCTGGATAGAAAACTGGTCGAAGAAATGTCATAAAATAGAGCTGCGTCACTCTGGAGGGAAAATCATGACACCGTCTGATTGATTATGGATTCTGAATGAAATATCTTATTATTAAGAACGTCCATTTCAAAGAAGGGTGTACAGAAATGTAGGTAACAGTTACCACATCAGTAGTTAAATCACTATGTTGTAGTCTGGCCACATTTATATGACAATGATTTCAGATCAAAATGGCAACTTTTGATGCAATTTGGCTTTTTTTTTTTTTTGCCAGAAACCGTGATTTAGGTGCCTGACAATGAAGTTTTGAAAAAGTGCCAGCATTTTGCCATCATGTAAGCTGGTAGTAGAGAGTACCCTGTGAAAACAGAGATCTTTGGCTCATGTATTAAAGTTCCAGTGAATAGCCATGTCTTATATTTGTGCTGCTCACTCCAAGTAGACATTTTCTTCAACTTTACTCACTGTGTAGACTGTGTAAGTAGCTTTTGTGTGTTTACACCTTACCTCTCTGTACAAGGAAGACTATGAGAGCACGTCCATATTGTTTCATTACAAAACTGCATCACCAAACTATGCGTCCGACAGGTATATTGCAACATTTTCAGCAGTTTTTGCAGATTTGTGTGCATAGTCGTCTTTTTTTGAAATGAAAAGTACATTTTCAGTAGATCGTTGTCATGTAAAAGTGACCTTTTATGGCAAAAGAAAAAGAAGTACCGTATTTGTCAAGATACATGTAGATCAATGGGACTACCTACAACTGTCATGCAGATAGCAATGCACTTTATAACAGATGTATTCATGTTTTAACAACTAAATTTACTATAACTCACTAAGTCTGATCATTAAATTCTGTCTTTTATCTTTATTTTTATGTAACCATGCTGTTTTCATTCTGTTCCTCATTGATGATTGAATGTGTAGCTGCATTTACCTGTTAAAACTGGGGAGACATCTATTCATTTTATTACCCCTGTCATATGTTAAAGTAATATTATACAAATGTTTTATTTTTGTACTCCTATATGCATTTATATATTAAATCTTAACATTAAAATGAAGGACTTGTACTCACACTGGAGTCACCCTGCCAGCGTTTTATTCTCAAACAGATGAGGGGAGTCTATAAAATGTTACGGTTATCATTTCATGATTGTGTTGCAAGCCTTCCTACAATAACACACACACTTGCAGCTATACTTAAAGCTCAGATAGAGTACTCTTTAATTTTTTTACAGCCCCAATTCCAAAAAAGTTGGGGCACTGTTTCAAATGTAAATAAAAAGCAGAATTAAATGAAAATCTCACAAATTAATATTTTATTTACAATAGAACATAAATAATACATCAGATGTTTAAACTGAGACATTTTACCATTTCATGAATATATTAGCTCATTTTGAATTTGATGACAGCAATACAAAAAAGTAGGGACAGGGCAACAAAAGGCTGGAAAAGTACATGTGCTAATGAAAAATATCTGGAGGAACATTTTGCAACTACATCAGTTAATCGACAAAAGTTCAGTAACATGACTGGGTATAAAATAAGTATTATAGAGAGATGGAGGGTCTTAGAAGTAAAGATGGACAGACGCTCACAGATCTGTAAAAAACTACACCTAAACAGTGTGGAACAATTTCACAAAAATGTTCCTCAACATAAAATTGCTAAGACTTTGAATATCTCACAGTACATAATATTATCAAAAGATCCAGAGAATCTGGAGATATCTCTGAGCACGAGGGACAAAGCTAAAGGTCGTTACTGTATGCTCATGATCTTCAGGCCCTCATGTGTCACTGCATTAAAAACAGGCATGATTCTGTACTGGATATCACTGCATGAGTTCAGAAATACTCGAAGAAATCACTGTCAACACAGTGTGCCATTAATGCCAACGCCATCATACCAACAACTGCAAGTTGAAGCTGTATCATGCAAAGACCAAGTCATGTGTGAACACCATCCAGAAATGCCACATCTTACCTTGGCCAAAGCTCATTTAAGATAGACTCAGGGCAAACGGAAAACTGTTCTGTGGTCAGATGAATTAAAAATTTAAATCCTTTTAGGAAAACATGGATGATGTGCGCTTTGGACCAAAGGGAGAAGGACCATCCAGCTTGTTATCAGAGCACAGTTCAAAAAGCTGCATCTCTGATGGTATAGGGTTGCATTAGTGCTTATGACATGGTCAGCTTATACATGTGGAAAGGCACTATCAATACTGAAAAGTGAAAAGAGGTTATAGAGCAACACATATGCTTCCCAATGTCTCTTTCAGATAAGGCCTTTCATATTTCAGCAAGACAATGCTAAACCACATACCACATCCATCACAACAGCATGGCTTCACAGTAGAAGAGTCTAAACTGGCCTGCCTGCATTCCAGACTTTTCATCAACAGAAAACCTTTGAGGCATCATAAAACAAACAAAAAGAATCCAACCATGAAGATCCAGGGCTGACATCAGACAAGAATAGGACAACATTCCTCTCCCCAAACTTCAGCAACTGGTGTCCTCACTTCTCAGATGTTTACAATCTGTTGTTAAAGGGGCTATATGTAAGTTTTCTGCTTTCACACTTCCCATTTTTGACTATTGGTGCCCGCTTTATCCTGATATGAAGAACGAGGCTCTTTATTTTTTCCTTGGTTGCCTGTATAAGCCTGTTGAGTCATTTATCTGTAAAGAACTCGGGCCAAGTTTTCCGCGAAATCTCAGCGGGTGTGACGTCGAGCTCTACATAGTACACACACCCCCTGCTCTGTTTATACCTGGCTACAGTGTGTAGAATGGAAAGAAATGGCAATGGATAAGGCTGCTTGCGTGAGTAAACAACTGGCTAGCGCAAGCCAGACATCCACACAAACTCAGTGTAAACATAAAATACCAAGATAGTTTTATCTGCTGAAGCCCGTCAAGCTAAATGAGAGCTTGACTGACGCAGGGGGAAATCGAGGATAAATATCGGTGGAGCATTTGGGAAACGGAGGGAGCTTCACTCTGTGCTTGGGATAAATACCAATCAGAGATGGCTGTCTTTCTATAGGGGGCATGACTCTGAACAATGACATACAATGTAGGGTTTTATGTTTTATACAAAGATGCTCATTTAGTGTTTTATTGTGTTACTTCACTTACCTCCTCTGTATACATGGTGCCAGTAAATCACCTTGGTCTGCGTGTGCATCAACTGGTAAACTGGAAGCTCATTCATGCGCAAGGAGTGCGCCATCATGGACAAGTAACACAATACTGTTGTAGTTTGCTTAATGACCAACGGTGTCTCTACACTGATTTTTTTTTCTAAAAGTTACATAATAGCCCCTTAAAAAGAAGAGGGGATGTTACATAATGGTAAATATGACCCCGTCCCTTTTTATAAGATGTGTTACTGCCATCAAATTCAAAATGAGTTAATATTTCTGTGGGTTTATGAGATTTACAAATCATTGCTTTTTTTTGGAATAGTGGTTGTACTTGGTGCAACACAAGCTTTACCCTGGCCAACTCACAGCTGCTGTAATCTTCCTGTACTGAAATGTCAGAGGGTAACTCTCCTTTCAGACTTTGATGTGAGAACATGTGTTTAGCTTTACTCGACAACCATCCTGCCTCTTATTTAACTATTAACTCAACAAGCGGCCATTAGGAAAAGATTAGGGCTAAAAGGGATGAACTTTCAACTTCCCTTTAAGGCCATGAAGTGAGGCGGAGCACAGTAGAGTATGTGATGAGAGGGGCTTGCTGATTGAAACATCAGGGAGCCCCTACAAAAGGGGCCATTGTGCTACGTTGTCATTAACTTTGAAGTCATTTTTTAAAAGTGGAATAAAGCAGAGTCAGCAGCAATATTATCAGGGATTAAGACACTGATTTAGTCACACTTTAACCCTCTGAAAAACTGGGAATTAATCAAATACTGATAGTCTTAAGATGATATCAGTCCAGGAATCTGCCTGCAGCAACAAGTATTTCCTCCTTGCTATGTGAAGATTGTAAGATTAATTCGATCAGTCATACAGCAGACAGATTTTTGTTCCCCTGTGTTATTAGTACTCAGGGTAGGGCAATTAATCTTCATTTAATTGTTATCATGACATGAACATTAGCAACAAACACAAGTGGAGTGTGAATTTATCACATTTAGAAAGAAAATGTATTTTATGTACACAAACCATGCTTTCTCACCCAGTAGGCTAAATTTATCTTTTGGATTAAAGCCTGGGTATGATTGCAATGCTTTCATACCATTTTGATTAAGCTGGATGTAGCTCAAGTTAGCTACCAGCTAGAGTCACATTAACTGGTACAATTTCATAGGTTTTTCATGACATCACAGATTTACGGACACCTGGTGAGCAAGCAAACCTTCCATCAGCTGTTGCTACAGAGAGAATACTACTCTAAGATGCCACATTTTAACTAGTTCTATACGTCAAAAAATAACCTGTTTGATTGGATGCACTAAGCAACAGGTAGATAAACCCAGGTGTGAAAGACTAGACGAGGACTAGCCAAAAATAGATGTTTGAGGACTAAAACTGACTAAAAGCAAGTTAAATTTTTGTCAAGATGACTAAAACTCGACTAAAATCTAGTTTTGTTTTCATCAGACATCCAAAATCCATGATATTTCTCCACTGTGGGTAAATCTGTCAAAATATGTAATGACAGATTTAACATTTTTGCTCTTACAGTGGGTGGTGCACATTAAGATGATGAACAAAACACACCACACACTTACAGATTCTATTCACTCTCAACCAGTCTCCACTCTCGTAACTCCAAATCTCACCTGGTAAAATGCTACTTTAGTGTAAACAATCTAAATGTGGCTTGCTATTGGCTGCTTGCTGCATCCATTGCAGTAGCAATGTCCCTCCCTTGACAGTTTGATTGTGGTATTTTTTACAGGACCTGCTTTATAAACTAGTGGTGTTGAAAATAATAACTTCCACAATGCATCACAATGCAAATGTGGATAATTCTGCAGAAGCAGCTCATAATCATTGATGCAGACGGACACTGCTTGTGTATTTTGGACCTACTGTAATTATTAATATGACGACTGTTCCCTCAAAAGGGGTGTCTTACAATGCATTTCAATGGTAGTGTGTTTGAATGGTGCAGCTTATCTTTACAATAGGGGGGTGGAAAAGGATGGGTTGCTCCCTCTAGGTGGGGAAAGAGTCTTTACCCCAGGCAAAGGAGTTCAAGTATCTCAGGGTCTTGTTCATTAATGAGGGTAGGACTGTGGCATTGATGTGCGGATTGCTGCAGCATCAGCAGTCTTGCAGACATTGTACTGGACTGTTGTAGTGAAGAGGGAGCTAAGCTGGAAGGCAAAGCATTCAATCCACGGTCGATCTTTGTTCCAACCCTCACCCATTGACATGAACTTTGGGTAATGACCGAAAGAATAAAATCACATACAACACAAGCAGTCAAATTGAGATTCCTCAGGAGGGCAGCTGGGCTCAGCCTTGGAGATAGGATAAGGAGCTCCTTCATGCCAACGGGAGCCAGTTGAGGTGGTTCGGGCGTCTGATCAGGATGCCTCCTGGTTGCATTCCTGTGGAGGTCTTCCGGGTACCTACAACTGGGAGGAGACCTCAGGGCAGATCCAGAACTCACTGGAGGGATTACATATCCCATCTAGTCTGGGAGCGCCTGGGAATCCTTCAGGAGGAACGGAAAAAGTTGATGGGAAGAAGGATGTCTGGGTTGACTTACTCCACCTGCTGCCACTGCAACCAGACCTCAGATAAGCAGAAGAAGATGGATGGATGAATCTTACTTTATGGCTCATATTTACTATCGTCACCATGGCTGTTTGTTATGCTTCCTCCTTGGGTCAGCTTGCTTACTGATTGGCTCTTATTCTGTTCCAACTAACAATCCTGCTCATGTTTGCTCAGCTATACTTGGTGTTAACCCCACGAAACAGAATTTCTGATTTTAAATATTGAATAGGTTTATATGATCTCAGATCAGCGCAGAAAGGGAAAAACACTGCTAACACACCGAACACAGCAGGAAATCTGTTAAGATAAACTTTTGAACCATCCCATAATCAGGCCTTTGCTGACTTTACAAAGAGGGGGGAAATCTAACCGAATATTGGCATGATTATCATGTAGTATGGCTTTTGCTAATCAAGACTCTATGCTATGCCTTGGTGATGACAAATTTCTTGCCCTTGACCTCCCAAACTGCTACATTAATGATTAAACTGCATCCAAAACACAGTATGGTAGCTTAGTTTTCATGTGGTTGTCAGGCTATGTTACCATGCGGATTAAAGAGGAGGTCAATTAAAAAGCTCATGCTGAAGCTCCATGTTGTTTATAAGGGTGGCTGTTACTTTCCTAAATGCTTTTTGCCCTCCAGGACACATTTTATTATTTGGACTAAGGAGGGACCTGTTGCAAACACAAATATTGTGTTAAGTATAAAAAATGGCAAATACTGTAGACATAACTTAGTTACAGCTTTTACACACTTTTTATACATTGAATTTCATACTGTTAACACAATATCAAACAATATCATCACACATCACATGTTTTTTCTCAGACTGTGCTGGTATAACAGAGTAAACATAATTTTTTAACACATTTGTTCTCAAAAATATTTGAGTTAGGTGTAGTGGTTGCTATATGCCTACGTATATGGCTACAATATCTGTGGGGGTCTGGTATGATCTGACTAATATGTCATTTAATAGAAAACAGTTGTTTCTAATAGCCTATAATTCATTGTTTTCTTTGGATCTGTGCCAACAACCAGCAGTTAAGCCTTGTACGTGGAGAGGCTGGTGCCATGAAGACTGAGATGAAGTGATGTATAAGAGATGTAAATGTTTAACTGTATGTTTTATATGCACATTAGATTTACCACCAAATAGGGAAAGAATGGAATAAAAATGTGCAACATGTATGAAAACATCACACACTGCTTGTAAAACTAGGTAATTCTTATAAAATGTGTTACGTCGGAGAAACAAACAAGCTAATGCAAACATATAAAGAGGATTTTAAGCAAAGTCTCCATTAAACAAGAGGCCATGGAGAGTTAATGAGACGTGTTAAAGCACTGCTGCATCTACACATCAGGTTTACTGATGTGTAACTGAACAACATGATTAAATGATTTATTGGCAGATCTAGACGACTGATCTTCATCAGTGTTGTGTTGGTATTAGAGCTGAGCTGGGCACTGAGCCTAAACAAACACAGCCCAGAGCTGCTCACCATGACGTGTTTCACTTATTTATCACCAAAGCTGACAGACAGACAAACACACAGATGTAATCAGCTGTGACTCACCACTACTTAGGTGGTTAAGAAAATCCCTTCAAGAGAAACTATTCAGTAGGGGTGTTCAACGTGGCAAATTCCCTGTTGGTTCATCTGAGATGTAAACTCTAACCAGTCTACCAAAACAGTCAGGATTGAACAGAATCTAACATGGCAGAACACTGTGAAAACATATTTCTACAAAATACTGTCATTTAAATAAAGATATGTAATGTAAAATAAGCAAACCCAAAAATATTCACCCCCTTCAAGTCAGTATTTAGCAGATGCACCTTTGGCTGCAATCACAGCACTGCTTCTGTGTGGAAAGGTCTCACATCTGGACTGCAATTTTACTCCATTCTACTTTGCAAATCTGCTCAGTCTCTGTCAGGTTGCACAAGGATCAGGCATGAACAAGTCCAGCCACAAATTCTCTATCAGATTGAGGTCTGGGCTTTGACTCGGCCACTCCAGAATATTCACACCTTGTTGTCTTTAAACCATTTCTGTCCAGCTTTCACTGTATGCTTCAGGTTATTGTGTTGCTGGAAAATAAACCTTCTCCCAAGCCGTAGTTCTCTTGCAGACTAAATAATCCTCCAGGATTTTCCAATACATTTTCTTTTCACCTTTTACCTATACAAGTCTTTCAGGGCCTGCTGCTGAGAAGCATCCCCAAAGCATGATGCTGCCACCACCGTTTCACAGTGGGGATGGTGTGTTTGTGGTGATGTGCAATGTTTGGAGTCTTCTAAATATAGTGTCTTGTCTGATGGCCAAAAAACACTATTTTGGTCTCATTAGACCAAAGAACTTTCTCCAACTTGAACGTGGGGTCTCCGACACGCCTTTTAGCAAACTATTGCGGAGATTTTATTTGAGTTTTCTTAAACAGTGGCTTTCTCTTTGCCATTCTCCCATAAAGCTTTGACTGGTGAAGAACCCAGGCAACAGTTGTTGTATTCAGAGTCTCTCACATCTCAGCTGCTGAAGCTTGTACCTTCTTCAGAGTGGTCTGATGGCCTCTCTCACTAGTCTCCTTCTTGCACAGTCACCCAGGTTGTGTGGACGGCCTGATCTAAGCTGACTTACATGTGCCATATTCCTTCCATTTTGTGATGATGGAGTTAACTGGATACCAGGGGATGTTCAGTGCCTTGGATTTTTTTTTACTTATATTTTTCTATAACCTTTCCTCTGAGTTGCTTGGAGTGTTCTTTTGTCTTCATGTTGCAATGGTAGCCAGGAACTCTGATTAACCAGTGACTGGACCTTCCAGACACAGATCTGGTTTATAAATCAGTAAAAGGGTAAAACACCCAAGGGGATAAATACTTTTTATGAACACTGTGTGAACAACTGACTGAAGTTTTTATAACCTATTGAATTTCTTTTTGCTCATAATATTGATAAAATTACAGTTTTCCTGTTGGAACCACATGTTTTGTATTATTTAAAACCTGGCCTACAGGGGTATGACAAGATATAAAGATGAAAACCGTTTTCTAGTAAACAAGGTAAATGGTGAAATATTCCTAAGAACAAAGGACAAAGAGGTGACTCAGTACCTTAGTATGAGTGGTCCGGTCAGCATTGTGCTGATTTACACAAAGGAGAAGGAATGTACAAGACAGGAGACGACATATGAAATCCATATCCAGCATTGCCTCCAGAATCCTGTTGGGGTTTTTAGTTCAACCACAATGTCAGAGAAAAACCGACACCTTGACAGATGAGTGAAGATCTGTCACGTGAAAAGCAAAGAATGACACAGAAATAAGGGACGCAAGGAGTGCATGTGTTGATTTGACTTACAGGACATGTTCCCTCCATCTACAGCTATAAGGGCTCCCAGATGTGCAGCCTATGAAACTGCTCTTAGTGGTTATTCATCATGAAGAGCTGAGCGTGGAAATATAACATTTTAGCTTGTGTGTATGTGTTTGAGTGTGATAGGGTAACAGGGGTCAGAGAAAGCCACTTCAAGAAGGTCCTAGTTAAGACTGTTCGCCCTGGTCAGACGGGTTTGAAATAAAAAACTACAAGCTGGTAAAGTCAACTTAGGGTCAGACTTAATGTTTGTGTGTATTACGTGTGTGTTTTCAGTAAATGTATAAATCCATGTGTGATGTCACTTCCTAACTCGACTCGGAGACCATTAACTTTACTTCAGCTCTTTACCTCCAGCTATGTTGGCAGCTGAACACAGCGAGCTAAAGGCCCCTTGAGTTTGTCACCGCTGAAATGTCAGGGGATCGGGAAAATTACCCCGTGGAGCGTATTAGGCGGTCAAATAGGCAGACACTTCTTTTTCATTGTGGTTCAGCCGTGGATGAATGAAGTGCTGGGACACAATAATAATCTCTCAGGCGGAAATGAAAACTCAGATACTCAGCAGCTGTGGTTTTAAAAATGTGAATGGTTTTATCCATCTGGCTTAAGATGTGAGTGCACCAAAATCTGATGTTCTCCAGTTCCTTGTTAACTAAGGGTCTCATTAGAGACTCACTGAAAGGGACTAAACACATCTCATGGTAGATATTAGGAGTGGGACTAAGAATCAATGCAGCAATATATCTTCTTACATACAATACATCAATATTATGTTTTTTTTTTAAGTGATAGCACTTAAAACCGATTTCTCTTCCAGTTTGACTTACCCTGTTGCACTTAATGGTTTCTCACAGTGCTGTTTAAAACATAAAATAAGGATAATCTGGATGTTTATTTTCCAAAGAAGAATTTAACAGGGAGATAAATGAATAAGAAGACAACAGCAGGGTGTGTCTCATGTGTTGTATAATACTGTAACATATCCCATCCAGTCCTGTCTGATCTCCTATCACGTTGCATTGTATCGTAACACATTGTTATCACATCAAATCATGTCTAACTGTACTGTATCTTATATGTATGAATGTACCCATATCATATCATATCATCTTGTACCATCAACTACATTTGTACAAGGGCCAGCCTATGTCTATGCAGACACTGTGAGGGCCGGTGCGTTAACTGAACTAAATAAAATACATTATTTATAGAAAAATTATTTAGGTAACATTTTTGTCTAAAAAAATTGTACTTTCTTTGACGTACCTTATTATTAGCTTTTAGCAGTGAACTCAGTCCCATTTTACACAGTTAAATCCCTATACTGCAGCAACCAAAAAAACCTGTTAAATTTACACAGAAATCTGCTGCTTTAATCAAGAATGGATTTATGAGTAAGTTCATGCATCTTATTTGCTAATAATGGTTAATCATAGCTGATTTTTTGTAAAACTGATCAAATATTAAGCCAATCTTTAAAAAATGTTTAAATCTCACTCATTTATGGAGTTACTTAAATATCTGTAGGGATTAAAAAAGGAAAAAAGAAAAGAAAATATTCCCTAAATATAGCAAAACATTTTTTCCTCAGCACATTTTCTAAATCGATAATAAATTGAGCTTCTGGGAGCTTGATGGGAAGCTGTGGGGGACCTGATGTGGCCCCTGGGCCTCCAGTTGATGATCAGTGTCATATGATGTTGTATCATAGCGCATCATATCACATCATATTGTATCACATCATATCACATCGTATCATTTTGTATCATATTGCATCATATTGCATCACATCTTGTCCTATTGTATAGTCATACAGTAATGTATAGTACCATATCATATTGTGTCTTATTGTTTTGTATTGTTTCATATCATCAATGCATTGTATTGCATTGTTTAGTATTGTATCATATTGTCTTGTATCGTATCATATCACATCCTATTGTCTCGTGTTGTATCATATTTTATCTTTTCCTACTGAATTGTATCATATCTTATTAAATCCTATTCTATTGTATCTTTTCATATTGTATTGTAACATTTTGTATTGCTCCACATCATACCATATCGAATTCTATAGTATTGTATCATATTGTATTTTATAGCATTATATCAATTGTATTGTTTCTTTTCCCATTTTATCAAATCATATCATTCCCTGAGTTACCCTATGACTCCTACCACTAGTAGATAAATATGTGAGGTATTTCTAACATTTTGAAGATTACCTTTTGGGCTTGTAATACCTTCACACACCGAGTTGAGGTCACAGTCAAACCTGGGCTGCCCACTCTGTGAACCACAGTCTCTATAAGGAGTGTGCAACCAAACCACCAGGCAAACTGTTACCCTGATGTAGACTTTGTTAACCTACAAATGACAGAACTTGTGAGCTGAATGCTAGCTTTGAAATGTTTGGCATTGTTAAAGTCAGATAGGGAACCATATCTGGAAAGGAGTGAGGGTTGTGTTAAAGCTATGATATCAAAGATGTCCGATCTATTCTTAATTCTAAAGTAGAAATAAAAATAAGATTCTCTATGTGGTAAGAAATGCATCAATATCAATAGCAACCTCACCAAAATGTAAGATACTTGAGTGGATGAACAACTGACACCTTGATGATGAAACCCTCCTCTGCTAGGCCTTTCAGGATAACTCCTCTATTTTGTATTTTTAACTTCACATAAAAGGAAGTTTTGTGATCACATTTAACCTTCCCAGAAAACCCCTTAGCATTCTTTGTTTCACCTCCTTTAACTATTAGCTGAGAGCACAGGGTCAGCTCCTGCAGGGCAGACACTTGTCTGTCATATGGGAATGATCTTTGGTTTTTCTGAGTGAGGTTAAAGGCTTGAATTCCTTTGCATCCACATGAAGACTCTGAACAGAACAGGAACAGACCAGAAAACAAAAAAGAAAGCTGCATAATGTGAGATTAATGATCAGAAACTCAAATACTTCAGGCTTCAAGGGGCAAAATTGGAAATATACACAACCCAAATTACAAAAAAGCTGGGGCACTGTGTAACACTTAAATATAGACAGAATGCAATGATTTGCAAACATACATACAAGATAAAACGTATCAGATGTTGAGACATTTCCCATTTCAAAAAAATATAAGCAAATTTTGAATGTTAGCTCAAACTGACGTCTGGATGGGAGCATATGTTGCTCTAAAACCTCTATATACTTTTCAGTATTGATAGTGCCTTTCCAGATGTGTAAACTGCCCTCACTATAGGCACCAATGCAACCCCATACCATCAGAGATTCAGGTTTTTGAACTGTGCTCTGATAACAAGCTGGATGTTCCCTCTCTCTTAAGTCTCTGTGATTTCCAAAAAGAATTTCCAAATTTGATTCATCTGACCACAGAACAGTTTTCCATTTTGCTTCAGTCTATTTCAAAGGAGTTTTGGCCCAGGTAAGATGGTGCCATTTGTGGATGTGTTCACACCAGACTTGGTCTTTGCATGATACAGCTTCAACTTGTAATTGTTGATGGCACGGCAAACTGTGTTGACAGTGATTTCTGGAAGTGCTCCTGGGCTGATGCATTGATTTCTAGTACAGAGTCATGCCTGTTTTTAATGCAGTGCCACCTGAGGGCCTGAAGATCACGAGCATCCAATATTGACCCTTGCACACAGAGATTTCTCCAGAGTCCCTGGGTCTTTCGATAATATTATATGTACCATAGACGGTGGGATACTGGAAGTCTTTTGTAATCTTATATTAAGCAACATTTTTCTTAAAATTGCTCCAGATTTTTAGTTGCATTTTTTCAAAGATTGGTAAACCTCTGCCCATCTTTATTTCTGAGACAATGAGACAATATTTTTCATTAAATGGTAAAATGTCTAAGAGTTGACATCTGACATGTTGTTTATGTGCTATTGTTGATAAAATGTGGGTTTAAGAGATTTGCAAATCATTGTGTTCAGTTTTTATTTACACTTCACACAGTGCCCCAACTTTTTTGGAATTGGGATCGTATATTCTGGATAGTCTACTTTGTGTATAAGTAAAAAAAAGCAATGTGCCTCTATCTAAATTTACACACTACTGTCCAAAAACTGCCAATCATCACACTCCTAGATCTGTAAAGAGGATGAAATGTTTCCCTGAACTCTTGGACATTCTTCAGACATGATCTCAGCTAAGCTAACATGCATGCCTGATGTAATATATTCGACATTATTTATCCGTTTATCTCCAATAAAAAGCTGTCAGTCATATTTTTCTTCTGTCAGATAGGATACCCATGAGTATTGGTTCATATTTCTCATCAGAGTGGACATCCAGATGTTTCCTAGCCTTATGCACGCAGAGAATAAACTAACTTCACTCATAATATGTTATACCTGCACAATGTTTCTGTGTGTGTTTAACCAAGCCCTCTTCTGTTCTTATTTACCCCCCTTGTCCTGGACCAGGCCATTGGCCACGGGTATCGTGTGCCCCGAAATCACACCCCCATGTGAAACATTAGTGGAGTCATAGCTGTTGTGGTATCAGATGACCTGTTGCACATTTCCACATGAGCACACTGTGTCTCTAAAAAAATTTCATGTAATGTTCTGTAAATGACTTGTTGATTGTGTGAGGGGGAGGAGGGGGTATAGATTGTGTTGTTGATTGCCTTAACACTGCCAGTGACCCACCAGAACATTAATCATAATTATGACAAAATTACTCAGCTGAATGTCTATGAAGGGTTGCGCCGGATGTTGAAAGTGACCAACATAGCAGTGTGTAATAACAGCGGCATGTTTGTGTCTGTTTGAGATAAATGGGGGCCTAATAGAGGGGCCCATATGAGCAGTTATAATAGCCCTCCTGCAGCTTTTCCACTTTTCATGTGCTAATATTGCCGAGGTTATGAGTCCCAACACCATCTATCTTCACACAGATGCTTAGGGGACCTTCCAACATGCAATAATACCAGCTATGGTGCACATTCCTTTGGTGTGATTCTGTTTTTAAATTCGAGAATAACTGTGGTGGACTCATGTGTATGAGGCACAAAGGAGTCAAACACTCAGGGGACGGTTTGAGGGGCCCAGAGACGCTGAAACACTCCCTTCATCTCCATTCCTTTCAGGACTATCACCCGCGCCCTAATTGGTTCATATATCCATGAATCCTCCATGAATGACGACTTTAATGTCCTCCCATATGCAGCTCTGAATGCTATGTGACACTCAAAGAGAAGAGCGTTAAAGATGTGTCAAACCATGAGAAGAAAGAAACAATTACGCCATTGGAGATGAAACCAACACACTGTACTTGCCTCATCTCCATTACCACAGACTGCTTTTTTTAAAACCATAATGTGATCGCTATAGAGAGCCTTCTGTTGGGCTGCAGGGTGATTCAGCGCATCAGCACGCTGACCAGATGACACAGACATGGAGGTTTGAGGCCTAATGCCATCCACCAACATTGTTCATCCTCAAACAATTTTAATTTTCCAAAAACAAAGAAGAATTCTCCCACAGTACATCTAAAAAGCTTTGCGATGAAACAGATAGTCCAAAAATACCTTTGGTCATCTTTATTTCATTAACGTCTCAGCCGTGTCGCTTTGACCAGATATTCAATCTGACTAATGTTCTTAGAACTTTTTCATGGGAACATCACAATGAAAGTTCAATATTTTCTGCAAAGTATATGACTCAGCAGGGGGTCGGAAAATGCACTTTATGGACAAAAGTATTCAGCCGCCTGACCATCACACCAGCAGGGACTGTAATGACATGTTCAAATACATACACTTTAATTTGGGGTGGGTCACTTTTACAGCGATAAAGGCCTTAGCTTTTCTTGGAAGGCTTGGAGTGTTTCTGTGGGAATTTGTGCCCATTCATTCTGTAGAGCATTTATGAGGTCAGGCACTGATGTTGGATGAGAAGGCCTGTCTCACAATCTCCATTCCAGTTTAGTTTATTTATTTATCAAGGGACAGTGTGCAATGACATTGATCATTCATACAAAGTAAATGAAACCATGGTTGCACCAGATGTAGCGAGTCGTTAATTTCCACCTGTTGTCCCACATAGAACTGGCACAAACATACATAAAAGTCCAAAAAACAAGGGTAGACACCTGACAAGACCACAGCTGACAAGACAAAGTACAAAAATTACATTGTTGATCATTATAGAGGACGATAAATAAGTCCTACTGCGATCAAATTATATAAAGGTAAGAAAGTAGTCTAAAATTTTCACATATGTATTTTAAAGGCTAAGGCCTAACACACTAGATAAATAAAACCATACATAGACCCTATTCTATGAGATATATCAAGTGCAGAGCATTTTCATAAAATGACCAAGATACAGCAGCAGCAATATAGAAAGTTCATGCCAAAGATGCTAGATGGAGCTGAGGTCAGGGCTCTCAGCAGGCTCAGTCAAGTTCTTCAACACCGAGCTCATCAAACCATGTCTTCACAGTCCTTGCTTTGGGGGCACAGTCATGTTGAAATAGAAAAAAGGCTTTATTCAAACTATTGCCACAAAGTTTGAAGCATAGCATTGTCCGAAATAGGGGTGGGTGATGTGGAAAAAATCATATCACAATTTTTTTTTATTGCTGGATCACAATCTCGATGTTATCATGTTTCTTTTTCATTCTGATTTTTACGGCCATTTTCTAAGTTACTGAGCACACTCTGTGATATATGATCATACATTGAAGACTGCTGTGCAGACTGCACCGTCTCTGTCACTCACCTGTTTGACTCTGAGGATCCTGTCTCTTGAGATCATCAAAACAGTTTGCAAACTTTGTCCAAAAACTGTTCCTTTTACCCTTACAGTTTAGATAAACCCAAACAGTTTTACATAAGCCAATTAGAGTTGTTTTAAAGGGCGTAAAGTTACGTTTCATTTTCATTTTCAGCCTTGAATCCCTGCTCTCTCGGGAAGCAAAAAGGGGAGAGAACGTAGACACTATCAAGTAAATTAAAATATGATCTCTAGATTCCTGTCACCTCTACTTCAGCAGATCACTGACAAATTGTATTTCTTTACCATCAACAACAGGGGTGACAATGTCAGTCAAAGCAGGGGCTGGATTCTGAATCAAGGTCTAACCTCAGAGCCTTTAACCCCAGACTTTCAACCTCATTTTCACCAGTGATGAATTATGGGAAAACAAAAACTTAGCACTAATGGTAAATGATTTTGAGATTTTAAAAAATGTAGCAAAATTTTTAAAGGATCAAAATTTGATATAAAATGTCAAACTTATTATAGTTCAAAAGGTCAAAAGACAAAATTAAAAGTAAAAAAAAGTTTTTTTAAATGCAAACATATGAGAAAGAAAGTCAAAGCATGAGTTTTGAATGTAAAAATATGAGATGTATTTGAAATAATGAGCTTAAAAGGTCAGAATATCAGATCAGATTTTTAGTCAAGAATTAACGAGGGCAAAACATGAGATGAAATTAAAAATCGTGAGTTTAAAAGGTCAAAATGTACTTAAAATTTAAAACTGAATCTAAATGGTAAAAATATTATTCTTTGGACCTAGAGTCTGTAATAAAGTTTTGAATTGAATTGAACTGAATTACATAAAGATCAAAATATGGCATAAAAGGAAAATATAGGGAAGATATTTGAGACCATCTAGGTTACGTTTATTTTTATACTGGAGGAAATCTGCAGACCTCATACTGGTGGACCAGTTATAATAGAAATATGATATGATCTTGTGGGATTGGTATAACTGCACATGGACCGGATTTGGCCCGCAGGCCTTGAATTTGACACCCCTGATCTAAGATCTTCCTATCACACACCCCTAGTCCAAAATGTCTTAGTATGCTGAAGCCCCTATAGTCCAGCCATCAAGTGAGGGTAGTGGTGTCTGTGGAAACGCATACTGGGGAGTAGCCTACCGAACCATACCAAACCGTACTCAGTCAAACTGGACCACCTGATGGAAACACAGCTCTAGATGTCATTTAGGATTATTTTACAGGGCCTGGCAGTGGACAGGACACAAAGAATGAATTTTTTTAAGTCTGTTTTGGTCGTTGAGGTCATTATAGACAGTCTGTTAGTACTGACAATAAACTAAAATAAAAGCAACATCAGTTCCAAAGATTTAAAAACATTTCCACTTCCAATCAATCAGCAATTCCTAATTTTTTAAATCCTTATGCCAATAGAAAAAAATCACCGCCCACTCTGACTACAGCATCAGCTTCCAAACTAAACATGATTTCATATAAGGTCTCTGTGGTGTTTCAGTCCCTGGGCTTAAGTTCTCCACACTCTCAGGAAATCCAACCACACACAAAGTGAGCTAAAGTTGTGAACTGAAGTCATTAGAAGTGTGGAATATTAAATCCCATTCACCTTGCAGCCTAGTGCACTGGTCTCCATCCATCTGGCTAATAAATCCTTCCTGGAATCACATCTATTGTTTTAGCAGAGTGTAACCCTGACAGACAAACCAGTTGTCTGCTGCAGTTTATATAAAAACACATCAAAGAAACCAGAACAAAGGCTCTCTAATACCCAGACTGAAAGGAATTCTCCATCAATCTGGTCTGAATTGTGCGATACATAAAGGAGATCTTGTAAGTTGGCTGTTTAAAGCGGTGCAGAGGAGGTTTGGCTACTACCTGCTTAGGGAAGGATCTAATCTGAAGAATAAAATGATTTTTACTAAAAATGTCACAAATTGAAATGAAACAAATCACAAAAAAATAAAAAATCAATGCAGTGGGTGTTCTTAAAGTGAGTCCAGCTTGTATAAATCCTGAAATCCAGTCCAAGTTGAGTTAAGAGTCTGTGGGATGAACTTCAGTATTACAACACTGCAGTGGGAGCTAAACATAGCAGAGACCGATCTGACATGAATCTTGTCTGTTTTTCTTCCTTTTGGCCTCTTTATGAGAGCTCACAAATCAGGAGGCAGCTTTTTTTCTCCATAACTGGACTGATTTTAAATGTACAGTGTAACTCTGCCTCCGCAAAAATAAATACCACCATCCATTTTTCCACGTCTTAATGCTGTGTATGCTGGCACAGAGGCCAAAAATAATAAGGCACTGATTTAAGAAAGGAAAGATGAAACATGTTTCAAAACCCATAAGAGCAAAAAAGGTGACATCCAACAGCTGCAGCTAACAAGACACAGACACTTGAAACAGTTAGAGCAAGAAAAAATAACAGACTAATCATCAGTAAAGAGGCCTTTATAGAGCAGTTTTAATGTAATGAGTAGGACTATAAACAGTGCATTCAGACAGTATTCAGACCTTCACTTTTTCAGTTTTGTTATATTGGTGCCTCATGCTACTGCAAAAAAAAAATCACGTTCATTCTCATTAATCTACACGTAGTATCCCATCCTGACAATGTGAAAATAGAATTTAAGAAATTTTGGCAACTTTATTGAAAATAAAAAATAAGTATTCAAACCCTTTGCAAAAACACCTGAAATTTAGCTCAGGTTCCTCCGATTTCTCTGGATCTTTGCTGAGATGTTTCTACACCTTGATTTAGTCCACATGTGGTAAACTAAATAGACTGGACATGATTTGGAAAGACACACACCTCTCTACAGAAGGCCTCACAGCTAACAATGCGTATCAGAGCAAAAACCAAACCATGAGGTCAAAGGAACTGCCTGCTGAGCTCAGAGACCGGACTGATGCAAGGCACAGATCTGGGGAAGGCACAAAATTTGTGGCCTCCATAATTCTTAAATGGAAGATGTTTAGCACAACCAGGACTCTTCCAAGAGCTGGTCGCCCCACCAAACTGAGCCATCAGGGAGAAGGGTCTTAGTAGTAGAGGTGACCAAGAACCCAATGGTCACTCTGGCTGAGCTCTAGAAATCCTGTGTGGAGTCGGTACAAAGTTCCAAAAGGAAAAACATCACTGCAGCCCTTGACTAATCTGAGCTTTATGGCAGAGTGGCTAGACAGAAGCCTCGCCAAATAAAGGACATAATATATTTTTAGATGCACAAAGATGTCACGTTTTAATCCATTGATTCAACCATTCAAAACACTGATGGACTCACCAGTGATTTGAATGTTTGTTCCACTTTCAAACATTTTGTGCCCTAATGTTTGAAAAAACTCTGCAATAGCCCTTTTAGATGCCTTTATGTTAGATAAGCAGGAGGCGATACTCTCTTGAGTACTTCTGTAAGTAGAAAACATTAGACATTAAAAAAACATTAAGGTGTCTTCTAGGGTGTCTTCTAAATGGTCAAAATTTGAAAAAGTGCCATTTTTGGCAAATTCCTAACATCCAAGAAAATGCAATAAAGTATGATAAGGTCATTCAGTATATTTCCACTGACAGTCCCCTTGAATATCTTTGTGAAAAAAGTTATTTGCTAAGTCCTCGTCTGTTTTGGTGGCAGTGTAGTAGTAATCACATAACAAAAAAATGTTTATAACCAGAGTTTCTTTAAATTTCACTGTAAATGTTTTACAACTTTTATGGGCTGATGCCCCACCAAAATACAGAAGAAGCCAGTTATATCATCTTCACCCCTGCCCCACAACACCCTGAGTCCACTACTAATTCAGATATTTGGGAAAAACATGGCCAGTCCCCAGTTCCTACAGACTAATTGTCTTAAACTGAGATAGGTGCAAAAAAAAAGTCAAAATTTGGCATAATTTATTAAACTGATAAATCAAGCACTCCATATTGATAAATATTAGTATGGTTAGTATAAGAGGTGCTGGAAATGATTGTTTCAGAATCGCAAATATTAATGTCTACGATTCTGTCACAATTTAAAATGTCCAGAATCAATATTTTTAGACACACTTTTTATCATCTTAAGTCATTTTCAACAGAAAACAATTTGAGCTCAGCAGACCCACTGCTGGTATTTTTCTCTGTAGAGTCTCCACCTTCCCAGGTGCTCAGATGCATGAGGTGTGTGTGTCTCATTAGCTGTGCTGTTAGAATTAGCAGTGTTAGCTCTCACTGTGTTTATGTGGCAGTGTCTGATATAGTAATGTACTGCAGACACTGTTTTCGGAGCCATGAAACACTCAGCCAGTCCTGCTTTTCCTAAAGATAAGTGTGGAGACTCACCTTGGATTCTACAATCCCCATGTAAGAGGAAGCCCGTCCTGACGTGTATAATAAGCTAGAGCCGTATAGCTAGTCTAATCTAGGAAAGGAAAGGAAAAACATCACTGCAGCCCTTGACTAATCTGAGCTTTATGGCAGAGTGGCTAGACAGAAGCCTCGCCAAATATAGGACATAATATATTTTTAGATGCACAAAGATGTCACGTTTTAATCCATTGATTCAACCATTCAAAACACTGATGGACTCACCAGTGATTTGAATGTTTGTTCCACTTTCAAACATTTTGTGCCCTAATGTTTGAAAAAACCATCCAGAATTAAAATAAGCCGGACAATAGCTGACCACTTACAGACACAGACAACACAATCTAATGTCTGTTTGCATGTCAGCCAGCGGTGTTACAGTTTAACGAGTGACCATGTAAATTGGTGACCTTGCATAAATATGTCTGTGGTTTTAATAACAGATTTTGAAAACTTAAAGAGCCCTTCAGCTTAGTTTCTTATTCAATTCATATCTGCTGGGTATATTTTACACAAGCTGTTCCAAAACTCACTGCATGCTGCAGCACAATTTGAGACCAAAAGATCCTCTGGGGCCCACCAAAACCCTTGCACAACCATAAGATGAGACTCAAATATTAACTTTTATGTTTTCATTTCATAAACCAAGAAGTTAAATTTGAATGCTTGTCTTTCAGAGACATTAACATTACCTGGAAAGTGTTTGTGGGAAAGTTAAATAACATTTTACAGCTCTTAAGTGCAAAGTAGGATTAATTTGTTGATGACTGTAATCTTTGTTAACTACAACTGTAACTCTCCTTTACCGAAAGTTTTACTTTTAAAATGGACCAAGCTTAATGGGACCATTCCTCTCTGGAACAACTGATAAAATGTTCTGTATATCTCTATTTGATATGACACAGATTCAACAGCTTAAGGATATAAAAGCTTTTTTGAGTAGAGTACCATCATCAAAAAGCAGAAGGAGATTTTAGTTATTTATCATGGCCGCTGACCTCCTTATACACCCACACAGGGATTCCTCACTTTCCCAAACTGGAAATTTGAATAAAGCTGGAAGCAGCCAACATGAATCCCCACTCTGAGCGTAACTGAAGACGCCCCTCCACCTGCAACATGAGGTTAAACTGTCATGCTGTTTCTTCTCAAACTCAGACTGTTACAGGCATTTAAATGAGCTGCAGTTTCTTCTCTGGTTCACTCCCTCTCACAAACCGCAGTTAAAGAAGCTACAGTGTAGAGAAAATCAACTGATCAGAGCCTGTATGCTGGCCTCATTTGAAGGCCTGGGATCCCAAGAATATGGCTGTTAAGTAAAAGCAGAATAGTTGCAGGGAGAAGAGGTGAAGACAGTTAAATCATTCTTGATAAACTCACTGACCGCTCACAAGCACTTTGTTCTTTCATAACAGTCATTAAAGGAGCAGTCATTCATGACTTGTCAAATTCTATGTAGTTCATGACACAGCAGGGCTATTTCCATGAATCTGGATTGTGGTTTTGTTTCCCCATAAAACTTTAATACACTTACTTTGTCAGTAAATTTAAAGCATTTTTGTACTTAATGTTTATTTGGTTAAATGACCCCTTTGGTCAGCTTAATGCCCAGGTCATACTGCTTGATCTTTCGGTTGGGGGCTCAGATTGTTTTGGTCAGTGGGAATGCACTGACTTTGGCCCATTTGAGGAGGTGGTCTTGGGCGCAATTCAAAAGGACTCTGGCACGGTCAGATGAGATGTGACCACGGCCCGTCTACAACCTGATAAGCTGCTTCTGATTGGTCCAATGGATTTCTGGCACGTTTGATATTTTGGTCATACGATTTCAAACACCTCACAGTGAGAGCAGAAATGAAAGCAGAATAAACAACTTTGGGGGATTGTTTTCCTTTGTAAAATGTCAGACAATGTCCTAAATTACCATGGCAACAGCTCGAATGACTTTGTCATGCATGATAAAAGAAATACACAAGCAGGAAATATTCCTACCCGCAGACCTGCAGCTGACACAGATGGTGATTGCTGTTTGTGTGTGTGAGGTAGAGAAAGATAGCAGGAGAGAGGGAGAGGATATGACTGGAAACACTTCATCCTCAGTGTGCGAGACGTTTTGAAAAGAAAACTCAATTTCTGTCACAGTGCGGGTCAGGCACAACCATCGGACTGTATAGTGTGAGCACAGTGCTGCTAGGGATGCAATGCTGTGATGTTTGTGCGTCGTAAACGATTCAGACGCACAGTATGAGTTGACATTCTGCCGTGACTGTCGTATGGTCAACTTGAAATTGTACAGTACATGCTCAGCTTAAGATACAAATAGAGGGGGGCTTTTATGCAAAAAGCTCAGAACCACTGTATTAGGTGTATTTATTCTTCTCTTTTTCCACTGAATTTTTGCCAAGCTAAGCTAACTGACTAGGCTACACACCTGCCATCTGGACATAACAGCATGTCCTGATAGCCCTAAAATAACGTAGAGAAAAAAGCCAACAAGCTCTGTTGAGTAGGAAAAGTGAAAGAAACTCTTCCTCAATAGTTAATCAACTTCCATGTCTACATGAGGGACATCAAGAAAAAATAGAAACTGGCCTCAAAGAAAAAAATGCAAGCTATCACCTTCAAATTCCACATACTCTGTCTGTGCAGCAATCCACACCCTGGAGCAAATTGCCCCCTTTCTAGTCAGTCTCTGCAATTTCACAGCATGTGCTCTGCTACATCCCCAGCACATGCCACCAGCCCTACGCCACTCTGCTCCAATCAAGATATGTGCTGAGGCTACTAACAGCAGAACTCAAGCGTCAATCCACATCCACAGGAGATGGACCCAAACAGGAACACAAACACACAAAGCATGCAGTCAGTTTCAAAATAAAATGTAAGGTATAGACTCCTAAATGTAAATCTCATCACCATATTCATCAACAATACTTCCCAACCAGTGGCAGAAGCAAAAGGTAAGCAGTACCTCAGTGGTTCACAGAGGTAACAACACAGTCAGCAACATAAGTTCATTTTTGAGGTGGAAAAACCACCAAATTTTATGACACCAAACATCCTTCAAGGAAAACATAAACGTTTCAATACCTAGTAAGCACCACAGTAGAAGCAAAAAAAATATCACAGATTATGAAAATAAGGAGCGAATCAACCTCAGAAAGGCAAGATATTTGGACATCCTATTTGGACATGCGGATTCACTATTGTAACAAACACAGGTACATTTGAATTATCTTTGTGTTGAATTATCTTTTAATGACAAAATGAGACACTTTTGATTTACTAAATCCACAACTCTCACATCTCTTGGCCGTCTGAGTGAAGCAACGTTTCCTCTGAATGTTCCGTTTCTCTGTCAAACTACCACCAAGCCGTATCTGTCTTTCACAAACTCTGCCAGCTTTTCAAGGCCACTTAGAGAAACAATCGTGTCAACAGTAACAACTTTCTTTCCTGACAGACTCACAAACACACACATGCTAACAAGGCTCCCTTTCACCTTCAGAGGCTCTGTGAATTTCACAGTTGTGGACAAATCTCTCTAGTCTCTCTTTACCATCCCTTTCATTGGGCTGTGTGAATAGATCTGCTGTGACATTTGTTTCTGCATTCTCTTTTGATGGTTGGTTCTGTACACAGTTGTTTATTTGAGCCACCAGCCCCATGTGGAGGTTTTATAACTTGCATCCAACCATCAAGAGTTAATAAGAAAATCACTGCTGTCAACATACTGTGAATGAAATTTCAAACACAATAAACTTCTGACACAAAAGTGAAAACAGTGGTTAATATTTGTCAAAACACAACTTGAATCAAAGGAAATAAAACTGAATAAAAGCCTTTTTATGTGTTTAAAAAAGAGTAACTGGTGGGTTTTATGGCATATTTCTGTTATTGTATGCTGTGTGATGTTAAAAGGCAGAGAGCAGGATGAGGTTGCTTACAAAATAAAATAGCACAGTTTTTAAGAGGATTTACAAGCTTGTTCTTTTAAAGACATTACAACATTTTCAATGAAAATTAGGGATGCACGATATTATCGGCAGTATATCGGTATTGGCCGATAATAGCTTAAAAAATTAATTAGCGTATCGTATCGGCTGATAATAAAATTTACGCCGATCCGTACGGCCAATAATGTGAACTCAAAATTAAGCGCACACGATGATGCTGGACGTGCACGCACAACAAACTCAACATGTCAGCTGTGTGTGAAGTTTTAGGTGCTGGAACAAGACAGCAAAGTAGCTGCTTGTGTCATTTGTAAAGTACATGTGATGCGAGGAGGACTCAACAACACCACCATTTTAATTTTGCATCTAAAAAACTGTCACCCTGATGACTACAAGGACTTTCTTGAGATAAAGAATGACAAAGCTTCATGCCAGGGAAAATTCGTCAACCACCTCTACTTCAGTCATTTGACAATGCTAAAAAAATACAGCAGTGACCACCCAAAGGTAACGAGCTGAACAGGCAAAACAGAAAAATAAGTCTGCACAACAGAAGCTGCTCCAGAGGCTTATTTAATGAAGACTCTCACCACATGACGTTTCGGGCCCTAGCCCTTCATCAGACATAAGCAGACACAGGGGGGTACACCTCCATATATGTATAGTCATGTGACATTATTATGTCAGTGTAAAGATACGACATACCAGTCGTACATGCAGTACATACAGTTGTACAGGAAAATATACATTATTAAATACACAATCTTTGAACAAAATTCCAAATGAGTCAGATACATCAATAAAAGGGCAAAACCATCATCGTGACATGCAATGACCAGCAAAAAACATGAGAGAAGATGCAACAATATATACAGTGCTTAACAAATTCATTAAATCACCACCCAAAGTAAGGTTTATGCCACAGCTGCATCATGAAGTGCTTTAATGTGGACTCTTTCATTTTCAGTGAGCTCTCCACGTTTTACCATTTTGAACAGGAATGAGGAATTTCAAACTGAATTCACCCTTTTATACCCCAATTTGAGCTGGTTCACTGGGCTTCTCTGAGAAGTCAGAAATGAATCAAGCACAACATTCAACCACTAAAAATCTCTTTTCTGTTCAGGAATGCAAGTAAATAACTATAATTTGACATATTAATCAAGAAATATTAATGTGCTTTGCTATTTTTTCATTTTTTTTTTGTAAATCAGTAAATTTGAAAATTCATGGATAACAATAATAATTATATTTTAGCATTAAAATGTCATTTGGGTTAAAGAGCTTCCACATATTGGTGTATTAACCACTGCAGAAACATAAACAATGATTTTGGTAATTACCAATGCTGTTAATTTAGAGCAGCTGTGGCATAAACCTTACTTTGGGTGGTCTAATAAATTTGTTAAGCACTGTAGATACAAAGAAGTTACCCCTGTCAGAAGAAGTAGTAGTAGGCCCAGGCCTACTGCCAGGCAGTAGTTTTAGTTGACGAATTCTGTGTAACTGCAAATGTGTGAGGGATGCATGGCTGCATTGTGTGTAATTTCCTGCAGGGTGAGAGAGCATCTAACACCTTCTCAGGCCTGTTAATATAACCCCAGAGAACTGAGCCTTTATTGCAGTTCCATTCATTGCACTGTGCTCAAGACACATTCATAAAGTTACATCCATGTTATCCTGCATCCTGTCTCCTGGGATCAACATGAAAACTGCTCTCAATGCTTCTTCTTATAAACGTATTACTCTGGCTCTCAGTGTGTCTACTGAAATGCTTATGAATGTGAAACTGAATCCAAGTGGTGTTGCACAAACAGTAAAAACTGTACACAGAAGAAATCCCTAACAGCTTATCTACGAATTCTGAAAGTTCATCTGAGACTGCTTTTGCCAAAAGATAGATTTGTTTGGATGCTTTAAGCTCATAAATCCTGCTCCTGAAAAGTGTTTTTTTCATTGTCACATGGAAGCCAATACAACCCTTAGTCCAACTTGGACTGTTGTAGAGTTTTCCCAGCACTCTGTGTCCAGTAAAGCATGTCACTTCCCACATAACTGCGAGACAGCCATCAGAGTTCTCAGGCTGGTGCATTTTTAAAATACTGATCAAGTGATAAAGATAAAAACAATTAACACATTGATATATAAACTAATGTGGTGGCATGAAAGGAAACTTTAGGGGGGGGCAACCAGAGTTTTTTCTGGGATTTCTCCTCTGGGCTCTGTGAACATGTCTAAACTCCTTTATTTGGCATTCCAGCCTATATATAAGTCTAAGGAAACTTGGCTTAAAAAGTTGAAAATGCATTTACATTATCAGAGTTGAGAGTCTCAGATCATGCCTATTTTAAGACTAAGTCACTGCTGATTACATATCGATTGGTTGACATCTGCCTGGCTCTGCACAAATAAGAACTGAATTTGTGACAATCAGAGCATAGAGGCTAAATCCTTCTATTAGAGTTTTCTAAAATCTAAAGAGTACAAGAAGCTCAATAACCTAAAAATATTAATTTTAACTGGTCATGGTTAGTTACATGATGCTGTTCAATCCAGATCATTGTTAGCAGTAAGAATACATGTGGTAAATGAGCTGAGATGCCTTGTTAATTCTAACTGTAGTGCATGAAAAACAGCTGTAGGTTGGTTAGTGCTATATTAACTCTTGTCCATTTGCTAACCTGTTACCCCTCCTGACAAAAACAGTTAACTAATTGTCCAAACTATACTTACAGTGGCTTACAAAAGTATTCATACCCCTTGAATTTTTCCACATTTCTTCAAGTTACAACCACAGACATATATACCCATCAGCCAGTGAAGGCAGTTTCAAATGTCTCCTGCACAGCATAAACTGAAGTGTTGAATTTTAACTGTCACAGTGTCCTTTTGACTCCATTAAGAGTAGAATGGCCATCAGTGTTGGAGTTATTTGATTCAGTAATAATCCAACTTCATAGAGAATCAATTGATGTGTGTGTGTGGGGGGGTTCCCATCATGCTCTTGGGTGTTCAGATGTTGTGTTTTGTACAGTGATCACTGCTAGGATTTATTTCCACATGTTTCTGCCGAATGATTGTTGTTTTTTGTGTTAAACACGCCTGTCTGGTCCACAATAAAAGCACAAGTACAGACTTTAAACTTAGGGCTTTTCTCTCGCTCTACATCTGTCACATTGCTCCATTGTTGCTATAAGACACCTGGAATTAAAAGTTTAAATGTTGATCTCTTGTCTCATGTTTATCTTTTTGAGTCAAACCCAGATGTTTTCAGTCTACAGCAAAAGTACAGGAATTGGCCACATCGTTCCAATACTTTTGGAGGGAAGTGTAGGAAGAGGGCCATTGATAAAATAATAAAACTTCCACAGTAACAGGATGGATTCCACTGTCTGAATAGAATATGTGTTTACTAACTAACTGTCACTAATGATGAGTAGTGGCCTTAGTAGCTTCTTATTGACCAACTGTAACAGACTGTGCACATACTTCGGTGTGCTCAGGATGGAACAATGTAACTGATGTGAAAGCAGACCAGCAGAGAAGAGGAGAGGGGAGGGGGAGTGACAGCTTGGGCACAGTATGAAACAATCATACCTAATGTGACGATTAGCCTCGTGATCTGCATTATCACCATTATTTGCCCACAGCCCTGTGGATCCCCTGAAGTCATTGGTTCCCAGTAGTAACAATGATGTGATCACAAAAGTTGAGTGACACATTTTAAAATAAAAGTCATACTGTTATCTGAGCCTCTTTAAATTACTGCTGAGGAATATTATCAAAAGAGAAGAAACACAAAATAAAGCTACTTAAAGAGGCAAAGTTATACAAGCTACCGGCTAGTGGCTGCCGTGTGACTTGTCATTAACAGTATCCAAGTTTTACAAATAAATTTAACCCAGTTAATATTACATTTGAATAGACAACATGGTCTTAAATATTATGTAAATAATTTCTTCTAAATTTAGATGCTCGACCCATTTTTACACTAACATTTCCTCCATAGAACCATGCTGTTAGTTTGGCTAAATAAAGCCATGTTATTTAATCACTATTATGTAAATGTTGAGACTCTATTAAACAAAATGAACTTGTTGAATAAGCAAAAGAAATCTGAACTGAATCAATTACTTAAGATACTAAACTCATACAATACCACAGTACAGTTTTAATAAATATTTACAGAAACACAAATGTCTGAACAGCCTTTTTTTGCTGATTTGACTGTGATTTTTCTCAGAATAAATTCCAGCCAATTACTGTTTGGTCCTCTCCTAAAAAACATTCGACTGCAAATCATTTTAGCCTGACCTCTGTTTTCAACAAAAAATACAACTTTAAGAACCAGTGAATATGAAAGTTGTGAACAAAAAAGAAAATGTTTTGGGAAAACTGAGAACAGTGTTTTGAGTTGCATTATGCCAGACTTTTCAGAATTTGTCCTTTATGTTTTTATGTTTTATTTTGTAGTGGAAACACCCAGCACCCATCCAGCCACACACAGCAGAGGGCCGGTAGCTTCAGAGACGACCACAGACCCCAAGAGCTGGAAACATTTCCCTGGTTGGTTTCATGCCGATACCTCACAATGGTGCACCAGTCACTACTAAACATGACACCAGTAACAGTGAGGATGTGCCACACAGGAGAAAAGGAAAGGGTTGGATTTTTTTTTTCAAAGAAGTAACTTGTAGTCCACATTAAAAAAAGTAGTAGTGGTCTAACTTGGCAGATAGTGGCAGTTTAAAATTGCACCACAAAGATCGGCCGCCTGTTGGGGTTCCTTATATTCTTGGAAAATGAAAATGTTTTACCTCCTCAAAGAAGGCTATTTTTTTCTTTCTGTCAAGAGCAATCAGCAGGATATTGTGTGTTTTTTTACTGATATAATCTTTTGTTAGGGGCTGCATGGCTGTGCAGGGGATAGCACAGCAAAAAGGTGCCTGGTTCACTTCCCGGTCTGGGCCTTTCTGTGCGGAGTTTACATGTTTTCTCTGGCATGTGTTTCTCTGGGTACTTCGGCTTCCTCCCATCACCAAAGACATGCTCGTAAGGTCAGTTGGTGATGCTAAACTGGCCGTAGGTGTGAACGTGAGAGCACCTGGTTGTTTGTCTCTATATGGCGACCAGTCTAGGTTGTACCCCACCTCTCGCCCAATGACTGCTGGGATAGACTCCAGCCCCCATCATCCCCCAACGGCACAAATGGTATAGAAAGCGGTTGGATAATCTTTGTTTGTCCTTTCATTCTTTTAAAAGTTGTATTCTAAAAAACACAACTGTAGTAATGTTTTGACTTTCTACGACTAACTGAAAAAGTCAATAAAATGATTTAAAATCTTGACAATAGAGGTAGTAATCTTTCCTTAAGCAATATCAGCTCACTTTTCCAAACAGAGGAAGTATTTGGAATCACTAGTAAATGTTTTAAGGCCAAAAGCTCAAAATAGGAATTTCTCTGGATTGTTTTTCCTGTGGCTATTAAAGCATTTCAAGCTCACAAACACTGAGACATTCCTCACGTTTCAATATGACACAAGAATTACTGAATTGTTGGCACATACAAAAACCTGAAGTTGATAAAAACTTAAAAACTGTAATTTTGTATGTAACTAAAAACTGTTTTTTCCCCAGAAAGATAAACTAAGAGATATTTGAATGAATAAACAGAAAAACTTAAAAGCCTTCACTCCCTGTAATATCCCAACAGGTCAACAATACATCTGATTTTATATTGTAAATATAAAATTCAGAATACAAAACATAAGGCATACTTTCATCCATAGTTTGTGCTAATATTACCTCAGTTTATTTTACGCAAAAGTAAAAGTATCATGGTCTGAATTTTAAGGCACAAACTATGAATGAATACAGGCCAGCAAACCTGTTACTAAACACTGTTATAATAGTTTAAAGATAATAATAAACAGTGTGGATGTGAAACCTCGTTTAGCTTAAGTTTGTATTTAGAGAATACAGGCCCTGGGTCCTTACTTTTCAAATCTGATGGACCTGTCAGATTCCATGTCTGTCATTTGGCAGATCCATCTTGAAAAATTTTTAGCTGATACTGTTCCTGGTCAGAAATTAACCAGATCAATTAGTGTCATTTGAGGAGAAAAAGGCGATAGCTAAAGATGTGGTTTAGTTGTACTGCTAGCCTGTAAGCAATGGCAGCTGGTGAAGAGATAAACATAGGGTAGATGCTGCTGGCAGTTGCATCAAAACTGGACTTTCTATCGATCTGATTGATTCATTAATTAACCAATTGATGTATCAATGGATCGTTACACCATAGTGAGTATGTGCTGCCTACTGGACACGTTTCCCTGCTGTCAGAGCCGTCTTTCTTCATAAGTATTATCTTAAAAAAAAACCTACAAGGGACTTGATTCAGTGTATAACATAACTGTGCCAGCGGGGATTCAAAATAAAAGCATTCTGTTCATTCTTCAAAGAAATGCTAAACCAGGCTTTTACTTTGAAAAGCACAAACTGGAAGTGCACATTGAGTTGTTCAAGAGGCTCATGGTAACTTGGACAAAATAAAAAATCAAGCCTGCATCTCAGACTGAAGCAGCCCTTATAGGTAACAGCGAGAACAGCCACCTGTTGAAATGCATTATGTTATTACTCCTCACTTTGGTGCGTTCCTGCGACATTGTATGTTTTGTTGCTGTAATTGGCCTGTAATCAATGCAACAAACAGAATATTTGTCCAATCACCTTCTGAGGATTTTTTATGTTTTGTCCTTCCCAAACACAGTCTGTGGGGTAATTACCCAGATGGATGTGAAATATATCCCATGCCATGGATATGTGAGACAGTCTGATGTGTCAGGTTACCTTTGTCTATTATTGCTTTTTGGTCTGGAAATGCCTATTTTCAATACGAAAATAATGCAGTTTAGTGCTGTCAGCACTTGTCTCAGTACAAGCTGTGTTTTGCTGCTGCATAGTTGACCCAGTGTTTATTCAGCCCCACAGTCTAAGATGCTGTATTTCAGTGTAATTTGATTCACAGTGCTGATGTGCTTAATACTTAGTGGCCGGTAATTCAATTATATTCAAAAACTTTAACAGACAGCTGTTTATGCACCAGTGGTTTGGTTTCAATGGCATGACTATAACTTCACATTACAGGACCCACAACACTTGATGGCTATGTAGATCAACTCCAATATTACTGATTTTCAGGTTTTGAAAATAAAGAACTGGGGCCTTATGGAACTGGGGTTCAATCTCCATCGATACTACTTGTAGAAGTAGAAGTGTCCTAAGCCAGCCTCTGTATCCTGTCAGCAGCATGCACACATAAGAGGCGCTGAAAAATTCACAGTTTGGTCGTTGCCAGCTCAGAAAACCCTGTTAATAGACACAGGCCCATCAGGCTGAATAAGTGTAAAATAAGCATAAATCTTAGGGTCATCAAATATTAAACAGTAAAATAAATGTTTGCATCTATCTTTTTTTTTTTACTTGTCTAAACCACCTTAGAAAGTGAGACCCATGCTAAATCAAAATCAGGAGTACAAATGCACACTGACTGATCTCTGAAACATATTGCTGCTCTGGAAGTGACCTGTAGAGCCTCAAAGTGTAACATGCTGTTGCCCATTATAGCCACATTACAACGCCACATGTGTTGCATTGTACTACCTCCTCATGCAGCCTGTGATACAGTATGTGCAGCAGCTGGAGAATGCAGGAACAGGTCTCACTGCCACTGCAGAGGGATGAGCTCTCTGGGGAGGGTCGGTATCTGTTAAAACACATCTAGAGTTTGTTATTTTAGCTCCAGGAGGGAGAGAGGATCTGTTTTCAGATGTAACCGCAGGGATGCTGCTGGGATGTTTATTTGTCTTTCTCAGTGACAGAGGCTGTTATCAGTCACTAAACTTGAAGGAATCACCAGCACCCTCCAGCCATTCATCAGAATCCAATCAGTCATCTCCGGCAGATGTCAGCACAGACTGATGCTTTTACAACTAATATGAGCTGTGATCGCATTAACAAACCAAGCAAACAACCTGGTGAGGTGATAAGTAGCAAGCATTGTGGGTCACAATAGCACACAGAGGACCAGGTTTAGATACAACACTGTCACAATAATCCCCTTAAGCCAACTGTTTATTTTCATCATTTCTTTTTCATAAGAACTTTAACAAAACAGAACTTTGTTCCCAGGTCCTTTTTAGGAAGACATTTTGCAGACCTGGTGTGATACCGAGCTGAAAAATACACTATGTAGAATATTAGCACTGAAAAATCTACATTTTATATAAATATCGATATTATCCTATATTTCTAATTGAGGTCCTATAGTATCTGCAAATATTTACTTGAGTTTTCAAAGACAGAGAAATTCTTAATTTTTTAAATTCAACTTTATTCATAAACAAATTCTGTCAGTTATATTCACAATGTAGCCACGTTGCAAAACTTTCAGACTTAACAGGACTTAAATGTGACTAAACTAAAACTATTTCTGTCTAAAGACTAAATCTAAAAATAGCTGCCAAAATCAACACTGCCTCAATTACAGCTAAACCCACCATTAGCTAGTGCCTCATTCTCCTCAAATGACGCTGATTGGTCCGAACAGTGTTCAGTTTGACCCAAACGTTGTGAATTTAAGCTTTTTAAGATGGACTTGCCTTACGGCAGCGATGGAGTCTGGCAAATCCATCTGCTTCGCAAGGTTATCTCAATACTACTTGTTGTTTTGAATTGAAGACTGATCTCTAAAAGGGAACCGTGTAAGATGTAAATACTAAACAGAAAACCAATGTTTTGTTTTCATTCATAAATTTCTCATAGTGAAGGAGAAAGGAACTGATAAAGGCTCTTCTGGATCTGCACTGAGAGCGGTCCCAGAATGAGCACGTGCTCTAGTGATGCTTCCAGTGCACATGCTGTCATGTTCACTTTGCAGTACACCTGGGCAGCCTGTCTGGGGTTTTCACACAAGCTGCCTGTTGCTTTTGTTTGTCTTGGTTTGTCTTGAGCCCAGCGCTGCTGTGATTCATCTTCTAGGGCCCTATGATTTCCGTGCTCAAAGAATCGTGGAATTGAGAAATGAAAACGGAATTTACAATACAACGCAGAAAATTGCAGAAATTGTATGAATTTGGCTGAAATGGCTGTGTGTTTTTAGAAAGAGGAACATATATCCAGGAATATGTTCCAGGGGGTCACTAAAGCGGGGCACAAGTTGTGCCTCACTTCACAAACACTCTACCTGCAAAAACACCGGCAAACATCACGTAGCTCAACGTGGGGCAGTACAGTGCGACTTAATGCTGCACTTTCAAGAAAACTCATCCATGCTGTGAGATATTTTACCTCACCACAGCAGAGAGTCATGGAGAGAGAGAGAGGTGTGTCTGTGCAAGAGGCTGACAGCTGAAGTCACAACTTGAGGACCTGCTCACCCCTCGGAGGCTTTAAACTCAAGTCAGACGGACTTGAGATTTCATAGAGTCACGTAGTCTAAATGATGCTGCATTCGAGTATCAATTAGCTTAATAATTCCTCCTGTAGATACTGTAGTTCCCTTTGGTTGCTTAAGGAGCTAATACGTGTCTGCATTAGCATACCGGTTCGATATGAGGCAAACGGACAGACAGCGAGGATGGAGGGAAATGAGGAGAGGGCCGTTACAGTCAGGAGTAGAACAACGCGGCATCAAACTGAGTGTACTGTTACATACTGAGAGAGTAAAGAAAAGTTTAGGTAACAGGTTTACTTTTAACCATTTAACTTTAATGTTACTTTCTTATTAACTCACTATCACTCTGTGTTTGAGAGTACAGAAGGATTTCTACATTTACATTATAAACATCAGTTAGGACACAGTGTGATTATACATGTGGATGTGTCTTAAAATGTTGGAAACATCTGACTGTTAGACTGGTTAAAATTATTTTATATCAGGGTTATCCAAACAACGGCTCCTGGGCCAACTGTGGCCCTTTTTCAATAAATTTAAGGTAATTTCTATTTCATTAGTGAATATTTTATTCGTTTACATAAACAGGATATTCTTGTTATGGTATAATTAGTGGAAGGCAAAAAAAACGGAATTCCAAAAAATTAAAACGGAAAAAACGGAATTTGGAAAAAAATAAAACAGATTTCATAGGGCCCTAATCTTCAACTGGCTTTAACAACTATTCAAAGGTTTGTTTTCACTCATTTTACTCTCATTATTATTAACTGCTTATCTTTCTTTTTAAACCTTTATCCTGATAAAAACAGTACTGTGCCAATGATGCAGTGTAGCTGAATAGCTTACAATGCAAACCTTTTTCTGTTTTGCTTGTCTCTTTTTTCTGTTTGTTGCAAATCTTGGTAAAAATACTGTCAAAAAAGGAAAAAGGAAAAAGGCATTTGAGGCAAAGTAAGTGATTGAAAGTAGATGTCAAATTTTGATTATAAGTGGCTGATGTTTGTGTATAACTTCCTGTAAAAAAAGAAGTAGAAGAGGAAAACAGGGGCGGTTAAACAGTCATTTCTTCCTGTAACACTAACCGGCTGTGATTAAGTGCTGAGAACTGTATTTAGTGTATGTGTACTGTAGTACAGTATACAAACAGAAGTATGTGATTTGGGACACACTACAAGATGTAGGCTGCAGATTTTTATGCAGCTCTTAGAAACATTCATCATCAGACACACCAACACACATGCATGTTCATACATGTTCTTTTGTGCTTCATTTCCTTATTGTACTAAATTTAGTGGATAGCAATGATCATTAAGACCTAACTCTCCCTGTTTCACTTACCTTATGAAGAAAATCTCTAACAGTTATGATATGAAGAACAAAAAATTTACACAGCTGAACTTCTTCATTGTGTTGACAACACATGTGAGCAGGGTGACCTACAAGAACGGAGGAAGAAAAAAAAAGTCACATAGAAAATAAAATTCATTGTAGAGTTTTCAGCTGGTTTTAAAACATTCAGCTGTGGTCTGGGACTCAGTCATACTGGCAGTGTCTTGCCACATGTGGTTTTCAGAAAAATAAAGTGCTAAATCAATATGTTTTGTGGCATATGGGAGGTTTAAAAATCCCATTGTGAAAATAAAAAGTGTTGCGTTCAGACTCTACATTGAGACCTTTAGAGCTCTACGCCTGAGGTGGTGTGTTAAAAGTGTACGCAAACATACAGACTGGACCTTGTAGCTGACACAAGCTGTTTGCATTAGAGAGGATGTTTGGATGTTTAGTCTCAGGACCCCCAAACCCTGCAGGGAAAATTGGCAACACAGGATCCTGAAAAACCTCTGACCTCTCACAGGGACTCTGAAAGCATGGAAACTAGTATTAGAGAATAATAAAGATTTTTGTGACGAAGATGCAGGGAGGCTGATGAGGAGATGATGAGCTTGAAGAAGAAGACAGGAAGGCAGAGTGTGGTCTTCAGTAAGTGTTAAGGACAATAAAGAAGAGCTTAAGAGGCTTTAAAAGCTGTCGGAGGATAACAGCAGGACAAATGAGAGGGTCTCTAACAGCAGCAACAGTCGACTGACACCAGCTGAGTCAACATCTCTGCGGGAACTCTGACTACCTGGACAGGGAGAGGAGTGAGAGGAGGATCATCCTTCACATGTGTGAAAATTCCTCCTCATTATAGATAAGGCTGATCCATGTGATGTTTATACCCCATTAAAAATGAATAACAGTGCTTAGGAGAGAGGTATTATCTGGGAGAAAGAGTTTCTCACATACTTGTACATCATCCTTATCTTTATTGAGAGAATAAATATTCAGTGATGAGTCAGTGAGGCTATATTTAAAATTAAGAGCTGGTGTGTTTTTTTAATCTGAGATTTCAGTCAATGAAGTTCTCCACAAAAAGTGCAAAAGACTCTTCAGTCACCCATCAAACAGTCAACACTTAGAAAACAGCGGGTCCAAGAAAGGTAAGAATGAAGCAGAAACGTATCTGATCATGCTCCTTCCTTAAAAATCACTTTAAAAGTCTCTTTAGAACCTTAATGTTTTAGCTTAAACATAGACAACAGCAAAAACTAGCTGCCATGTATGCACCATTTACATACAAAATTAGAAATTCTTAGAACTTACTTATCAGGTGCCTTTATTTTCTACATCAATGCTTGTTTGTTACAAGATCTTCATTTCATTTCACATTTTTAGTGTCACATCAAGACTGTTCCCAAGGAGGACTACCATTATCATGTGTACTAAATGTTAAATACATAAATAAATAAATCAACACAGGGAAAATTAATGGTTCATGTTAACTGATGTCTCGACAAAGCACATAGTGTGGCATGTAAGCTGAGTTTTATTAGATGAAAAGAAATAGTGCCAAAAAGAGGACTGTATGATGGCGAAATGACATCATGGATTATTCAAAACTGAATATACACCTTTAAATGCATAAATTTGTCTGAGGATTTTTTTTGTAACAAAAAGGTGTATTGTTGCCATAGCTTGAGCAGTAAAAATCTTTAAATATAATCACTTCTTTTACACTGTTTATTTGTCTGATTCACATTGAAAACCTAAAGAAAGGCAGTGATTTATTTTAGTAACATTGGAGCTGTGATACTGCTAACTGTGATGTCATGTAGGGCTGGGCAATTAATCGCAAATGAGATTAAATCACAATATGGCCTGCTGCAATTTTCAAATCGCAGAAGGTGCAATTTTTCTTTGATCTGAAATTTGAGGCAAAATACCAGTTTAAACGTTTTTTCTTGCAGCAGAGACATTATACATTACACATTATGCAATCATTTTAGTGGCATATTTTTAGAGAAGTGTAGAAAAAAATCCTATTTTCTTCATTTTTGTATGTTTTTCTTGTTAAACATGAGAATTATATCAAAATTATCACTCCCTTTAATAGAACAGTTCATATCCAATTTGCAAAATGAGTCAAAATCATCACATTAGATTTTTTTCAAAATTGTCCAGCCTAGTTTAATCTAATGTCGTGTTGATTATAGTATAGAATGAATTAGGCTAATGCTTGTTTTTGTTGGAAAATACATGAGATGAGGAACTTTAGAAATATTCGCATATTAAATCACAATATTGGGGAAAAAAAAGCAATTCGATTATTTTCCCAAATCATTCAGCACTAATGTAATGTCTTAATATTTTCTTAATATGTGTTAGTTTGTGGCTATGGGAATATTTTTAGACATATTGGTAACAGCTGAAACCCAGACAAGCTGTTTCCTTCCTGTTTCTAACTTGTTAAACTAACTGACCAAAAACCCCTCAGGGGCAATGCCACTGCAGGAGCCCAAAAACGAACCCCTGACCTTTAACTATCCCAGAGGGACCCGGAAAATGTGAACTTATCCTTCTGAACAAAAAGAAGTAAAGATGAGGCATAGCTAAGAAGGAGAGCCAGGAACAGAGGACGAGAGATGCCAGAAATGTCAGGTTATCAGGTTTAGAGTTTGGTGTAAGCATGAGGAGGTTGGACTTTACCATGACTGATAAATGAATCTGATTTAAGCCAGGCAAACTGTTTCCCTTCAGTTTCCAGTGAGCTGAGCTAACCAACTGTGATCTTGATCCAAGCAGGGAAATTCGTCCACTTTATCTGAACCACTCAGAGAAAGGAGCAATAGGGTGTAATTTCTTTGGGGGCCCTTAACTTAGAAGTTTTTGACAGGGGATTTGGGGCTTCAACGCATGCAGGAAAGCATGCGACTCCACAGAGAGGCCCAAGCTTTGATTCAAATCCTGGACCTTCTTACTGTGAGGAAACAATGCCAACCACTATGACCTCAGACTGGCCCAAAGTCTCCTAACATCACGACACCAAAAAGCAAGAATGTGATTTATTTTTACATTTATTTGCAAACTTCACATATCTTTTTAGGAGATTTATTTGTAGTCATGTTATCTCAGATTTTACTACAGCCACTCCTGAAATGGAACATTTCCAACTTATTTAACAAGTAACTGAAAGACCTTTAAAGCTTTCTTTTCTTATTAATGGGCTTTAAACAGTTGCAGGGTTTCTCATACTGAAGTGAGATAATAAAGACAGAAATGATCCTGTGTCAAAAAACATCCTGAGCACCAGACTTCACAGAAACCTTCAACAGTCCCTACACTGACACAAGAGAAGAGAGGGTGTATTATGTATTAGATCACACTGGACAAGACTACCAATAAAAAGAAACATCTGTGTTTCACTTCCCTGGAAGCCAAAAAGTAGTCAGCTTTGCTAAAAGTATTTTTGCATCCAAACAACAGATGTTGGTCGTGTTAAATCAGCTGCTTTGACTCAGTCAAACACATTTCCGTGTAGAACTTGTGTGAAAGCAGGTGAGACCCCACACAGTCATGTTGATTCGGTGAAAGAATAATAAAAGAGTTAAAAATGTCTGCAAGTGGGCCGTCAAAGCAGAAGACCTTCCAGAATATTTGATATTAATTCATCAAACGTAATGTGGCTGCTCGTGGCTGAAAAATCATGTGGCGGAATCATTTTTCATTTTCATGTTTGTTTGAAAGTTGTGACATACGTTGGCGTAGTTATACTCTTCACAGTACAACAATGCATAAAACAGGCATTTACAGAGTGCTTTTGCATTTTTGCCATCCATACTGAATATCTATAAAGCAAACTAAATTCTCTGATTGCAGAATTTGTTGGCTTTTAAAATACGACTGAAGGATGATGAAAAATAAATAAAGCCTATTTTTCCCCCCAGAGCACAACTGCTTTTCCTCTTATGATTCATTTTTGTTGGCAGGGCATCTTATTCTCACTGAGCTCAGACCTTAAAATCCTGGGATCTTTTGACAAAAGCTTAATTTATAAGAAATATAGATGAATGTGGTGGTGTATTTGTGGGTGCTGCTGCCAATGCAGCTACATATAAGACATAATTTACAGAAACAGCCTGATTTAGAGAAATCTGTATGAATATCTTAAACATATTTGAAATGAATTGCAATAACTCCTCTAACTCCACTTATAAGAACTGAGTAGTGTAGGGCGGTAGACTGGCTCAGTACTATCACTGGTATAATTTCTTCCATAAAATGAACTTTTTAACCCCGTCATCACCAGTTTAAACACATGCCTTATGTTGTAGTGCTGACGCTGTATCACATAGCTCAAATTGTCAGTCAAATGACTGGGGTTAACAAAAGTAGCACAACAGAGTGATAACTGACAGACAACAGCGCCAACAGAGTGCCATCATCAGCATGTTTTTTCCAATGCTAAAGAACAGCCATGTAAGAAAGTCAATGTCAACTGCTTGCTCCTCTTGAATTTTGATGCAACGTAAATGGAGCGCTCACTTTGCAGAGAGTCTCTGTCAGCCTGTCTCGAGCTTTAACACAATCTGTGAGCTGCAATAGACTAACTCAGTCTGACTGTAGCCCAGCTCTGCAGTGATTTGTATCATAATGGCTTAAACAACTGTTAATAGGTGTATTTAAACTCATGATTGTGAGGATACTCACTCCTGCAGCTCACTGAGGCAGGTGAGGCAATCATTCAACTCACCTGCAGAGTCAGGTGTGTGGCCGATTAGTCTTGATGATGACCAGGTGTGGGAAGCTTATATATGCTCCTGAGCTCCAGCTCTCTTTGCTGACTCATTATGTCACCTTCAGAGATACTGAGAGCATCTCCCTGGGTTTTCTAGTGTGTGTTTGCATGAAAGAGTCTTCACAAGCATTTATGAAACCTTCTAAGAGCAGTTTTAGTTTACCAGTCACTGAAAGATCTAGGTGTATCAGGGCTGAGGGTTTTTACTCAGCCATTTTTGGTTTCCTCTTTGTTAAGCTGGTCTAGTTGCCTTTGCATTTCATTTGAGTTTTCTCAGTCTCTCATATTGTTTCAGTTTGTTGTCAGCTGCTTGGCAGCAGTGGTTTAGTTTCTTGTTTATATTTAGAATGGGAGCTTTTAGGTTATTGTGTCCTAACTCCCCTTACCCTGACGATGATTTGCTTGTCTAAAGTCTAAGATGATTCAAGGAAGAGGGTCGTGGCATTAAACAAGATCAGAGAAGCAGCAATAAACACTGTAGCTCTGTACACTCGCTAGTACCTCTGCTGAAGACAGGCTAAATCAATGATCAACATGTCACTGCCACAAAAATTCTTCACATTAAAAGCCTGTAATTGTTATTTCGTTAGAACACTTGTATTGCTAACACCCACATCAGGAAATGTGGTGTTGTTAGAAGCTCATACCTCAGCAGGAGAGAAATAAAACCTAAAACTAAAGGCACGGTTAAAAAGAATTAAACACAGAGACTTATGATTTTTCTGTGAAAAACATGAAAGCCTACAATACCACCAACTACCATGGCACATTCAAAGTCACTTAAATCCCTTTCTTCCTCATTCTGATTCTCAAGATGAGCTTCAGCACATCATCTTGACCATGTCTACTAGGAATGGGCAGTAATATGGTTATATCGTAGACTGGGGTATTTAATAATAGCCACAGTATTGCTTAAATTACCATCATGAAGATGGTGCTGTGTGATTAGTGAATATTGATAATACATTTCTCTAGAGTGTGTGTCCTTTTCCACCAGCAGCACCACTGACTGTGTGTGAAGATGCTTTAAAAGTGATGACAGGACAAACGCGTGCATATATCCTCATGTGCCATGGCCTGGCACAGCTCTGGCAATGCACTATGGTTCTCTCTGAGGTCAAGCTGATAAACGTAGATTGCTGGTTGTTATGTGATTCATGGCAACGTGAATTGAAAAAAATTAAATTCTTCTTTCTGGGTGTAGATCAGTGATGAGAAATGATAAGATTTATTAGCCTAATATCCACAGGTGCTGCGTCCTTTTATAAGCTTCCTGTTTAAAATGAACTCGCAGATGGAGCTCACCATCAAAGCACAACGCGGAAATAATATTTAAGGCCAAACTTCATCTGTTTAACAGCACACTGAACATTACTTCACAGTCCCAGATCCTTTATGATAATAGTTGATCATTATTTCTCATATCCCCTCGAGAAGGAAGTGAAGGAGGAAACAAGAGCTCTTGGGGAAAAAGGGAGAAATTTTGTTTGATCCTCTGTGCTTATGTTCCTCATTATTGCTGAAGTTTAAAAATCAGTGCTTTAGCTATACATCACTTTCATCCTGCACATGATGCCTCATAAACATAGCTTTTTTTAAGACTCGTAGCATTTTGTTTAAATGTTTAAATGAAGCACCTGTAGAGGAGCATACTCGTGCACAGCTGCAAGCATATATATAATGTGGTTTTACAACACCTGCCGAAAAATACCGTATACCCCAGTCAAATCTGGGGAGGGGATGATGGTATTAAAAAGTGGCTGATTGGATATTTGTGTTTATAAGCAGTTGGACAGGTAAACCTAACCTATAGTGTACCTGGTCTGTTATGAAGTGATTACATGCAGCTCTTTCTTGATTCTGCTCACTAGCTAGTAGAACTGTAAACAAAACTATTCAATGACTCGTCTGGAAATTAGTATTTTTATTTTAATCTTCAAAAGTCAAAGCTTGTAACATCTGTTAGCAGCTAAGAACTCCCAGTGTTCTTCCTAATGTCCTTCACTGTTGTCAAAAATAAAGTTGAACAGAGAGGAGTCAGCCTGCTTTCATTCAAAAGTGCAGATGTTTCATGGATGTCACTGCAGTAATGGCATCTTGCCTTCTTACATTTCTATCCCAGATTAGTCTTTAGTGAGGAATGATCTGGGACTATATTTTCTGACACGATTCTTAGAATTCCAAAATAATCAATGAGTTGTTATAAGACAAATTAAAAGCTACAAACTTTATAATGCAACTTTAACACTACTGCCCCCTTGGGTGATGTGCAATGTCATGTTGATTTTGTGCAAGCAAAACTAGAGAAAAACCTGCATTATGATTAATAAGAATGGAATTATGATCCTCATCATCTCCCAGGTAAGACTAGAGGGATGATTATGAATCCAAATTTCCATTCATTGGAAACAGCCAGTCAAGGTTTCTGAATGAAGAATGATCTCTGGGGGCTTAAATAAGGTCACTGCCTATACTCAAAATTACCTTTTTGGCTGTATATTCATTTTTAGCATGATGGAGCTGATCCTCTGTTTTCTTTTTCTCGTTTTCAACCACCTGACAGTGCCAAGGAAACTTTTAGATGATGGCAGCCCATTTATTTGCAATAAAATATGCTGGTTTTGCTAAATAAAAAGGCCAAGAATATTTCCTCTTCTCAGTGGCACCCTCAGTGTTACATCTTTTCCAATCCATGTTAACACATTAACCACAGCAGCTGCAATTGACTCTTCATGTCCAACAACAGATCAGAACACAGGCCACCCATGTGGAAATATGGGAGAAAACAAGGTTAGGACGAAATCCTACCGTAAAGGTCCAAATTTTAGTTTGTAGAAAGCAAGACACGATATGCAAGATTTAAAGTTAGTGTCAGCAACTGCTTATTAAAGATCTGTTTTAGGCACAGAAGAAAAGTGGCCTCTTTCTTGTGTATGAATTTGTTTACCGGATGAAGAAATGTTGGTCAAAACTTTCCAATTGTTCCTGACATCTTCTCTGCCCTCAGTCAGGACTTCCCCTGCATGTCCGCTGTGGAGAGACCCCAGGTCATCACAGACATGTGGTGAAATAATACGACCTGCATCAACCAGGATCAGGACTCCTCTCAGGATATAACTGCTTGAGCAAACCCGTTCTGGACAATAAAAATGCCCTTAAACAGGAAGCACAATAACCTGCGCTGGAAAGTGACAATAAAAAAGGCATGACCCTATGTACTCGCTGCTAAACTTAGAAAGAGGGTCATGAGGCCTGACATGAGAGAGTTCAGTGATTGCAAAACTTAAATTTAAGATAATAACACAAAAAGACCATAAATCTCATCAGGAGCAAAAACAACAACAAAAGCAGGCCTAGGGATGCTCTGATCGTGATAGATAAAAACAGCTTTCATACAGTAAGGCTCATGATGGCAGTGAAATGTCACCACTTATAGAAATACTAAAGAAACCACACCTTACCCTATTAAATGTCTTTGCGTTTAGTAGCTGGAGATAGAGAATGGTTATTCTAGTAATGTGCCGACAGGACTGTTTTAAAACACATTTTTGCAAGCAAACATAAACCCACATTAAACTACAAATTGTCAATTCAAAGGATGTATGTACATTTGAAGAAGAGTTATTATCCAGAAGTCACCCGCAAACATTCAAAGAAATGTAGAAATTCTCTCACTGACCCAGATGTGTATCTAAGTTTGTAATATTGACTTCAGGAAACAAGCTATTTTACGTGACAATATTAGCCTCAGTGAAAGAAACTGTTTGAATAACTCAAAAATTGGTCGATTCTTATGTGAAGAGATGTAAAGTTACTTGTACCAGTTCTACAGCCTGTAACACCACAGCTGTTTCACCTGACACTAATGCTTTCTTCTTCTTTTGTTATTTAACGGAAATGGGCCACAACCGTCTGGCAGTAGGGCCTTAATGCAACCAGGCTCAAAAACAGGACAAAGACGGCAAAGACAAAGACGTTCCAATAAAATTAGACTTTTTCTAAATTAATGACTATTTGAATATTTGAAAATCATCCCTCAATGATTCCAGATTTCTATGTGTGTATTAATAAGGGATGTAGGCTTCAAAGGCACAAGAAAGGGCCTGTAGATGCCACTGAACTAAAGGGCAGGTTTTTTCTTTTCTTGTGGCTTGTAGGCGAAGTTTTAGGAATGCATGACATTGAATTTTTGCTGATATCTGATATGCCAATATTTCACACGCAGATTTATCAATATAGTGTCAATATAAACACGCCTTTTTTAGGTGACCCTTTTTTTGGAGTTGTTCAACATTTGGGCGTCATTCAAACTGTTCAGGGCTCACAGCGGGCCTCCTTGAAATTTTCATATCTGCCTATACCCATATTTAACTTTTCAATCCATTATCTGCTGATACCAATACCATGCAGATTCATGGTAGTGCATCCCTACTAAGATTATCTAATCCCCTCCTGGTTTCATCTCCAGAAACAAACTCATACTTTACCAACTGATCTGATAAACTGTTGGCAAATTTGTGAAATCTTAGATTCACACAGGAATTAAAAATTATTCAAGATAAATCCCAAACTCTCAAATGTTTAAGAATGCACGACCGTTGGTGAGCACTCTTGTCAAACTGAATCAAAACCTGTTGGTAAGGAGCCTCCTCTTCCTTGATTATCACTTTCTAATTAAATAGCTTATTAAAAGCCACAGTTACCAAAAGAAAAAAAGTTATTTACCATTGTGCTTTACAGCATGTATAATGGGCTGGATTGTGTGTCTGCAAGAGATGCAAAAGGATTTTGTCAGGGAATTTGAAAACCTTGAATGTGAACTGGACAGTCATGATAAGTGCTGATGTGTTAAATTTGAAACTGTCTCAATTTTTGACCCGTGTTTAAAATCTTACACTCTGATTTGTCTAAATACAGACAAAAAAAACTGTGTGGCTCACTGCTGTCAAATGCTAATCAATACAATGCACCAAACTTTGGTATCTCCACATTTAAATTAATGAAATATATGAAATTTACAAAGAATCAAGTATGTAAGGTACTGGCACTGGCACACTATAAGGACATTTTCATATGCTTAGCCAAAAGCTACTGAGAGTGAAAGACAAGTTTAGACACACAAGATTATTGGTGTGATATCAGTATCAGTAGATATTAGCTTAAAATGTACATTATCATATCAGCAGAAAGGTGCAGAGAACTATAGAATATCATCTGTTGATGTCCAGATCATCCATCTAGACTTTGCTGATGATGCTGTGATCCTTGTAGAGACTGTAGATGACCTGTAGACTGTAGATGTCTTCTGCGCCAAAACAAAGATCCAGGCATTTAGGGATGCCTTGGATGCTGCCATCCAATCTGTGTCTGTGAACAGTGAGAGCGTGAAAGTTGTAGAGCAGCGTAATCCACCGATCATGCTCCCAGTGTTTCAGCATGTGGACGAAAGTCAGAGTCTTTCCGTCCTTGGTCCTTCTAGTCTTATGGTACCTTTGTAGGGCCTGGTTGCTGACTGATTGCCACAGGCGCCAGCTGGACTCCTTTGTGATGACTTCTGTTTGGCGTGTCTTTGGGTACGTTGGCAAGATCATGTGTCTAATGCTGGCGTGCCAATAGGATAATGGGGATGGGAAGGGTCAGCTGCTGGATACAGGAGCAGCAGCTGCACTTCTATGGGCACCTGGCACGCTTTCCTTGGCCTGATACAGCTCTCAACATACTGGATTGGGGGGGTTAGCCCAGGACCCAGTGGGCTGGACCAGATGTCAGTGGCGGCTGCGTGCATTGTAGAGAGGTCCGCTGGGAGGATACCTGGAGAGATCGGGCATGGGTCTGGTGCAGGCCAGGATGATGGCCATCAGATGGCCTGACAGGACGAAGGTTGACACGGCACTGCTTCCATACCTGACCTGATCTGCAGATATTAAAATTTCTGCTGATATTTACAACTAAAATTGTGTGTATAAAAATCTTGCTTTTATCAGTTGTAAATATTGGCTGTAGGAACAAATAAGTTGGTGGAGTTTTAGGCTGGACAAACATGACCTACATTAGCAATCTGTTTTGTCATTCATTATCATCTGTTACACCTGTAAGGGTGATATAAGGGCTGAAATGTGTATAGTTGTTCATCCTCAAATTTAAAACATACGTTTTGAAGACTGATGTTTTGGGTGTGACCTACATTTAAATAGCAGTATCGATATTGTTATCAGCTAAAATTATTTTTTTATTGGCATATCAGGTATCGGCAAGAATGAAACCAGACAATGATTCTGAATCAGAAAAAAAAGGGTTGTAAGGTTCCACATCTACTGTAAGCAGTTTTTTTAAAGATGAATCGGCTGTCTCCTTCTTTAATCAGTGGTCCCTGATACAGGAAGCCAGTATGAAGCCAGCAGAGCTGAGAGAGGAGAATCAGGAAGGAAAGACAGTTGTGGGTAAGTATAGGAAGGGGACATGTTTGGCAGCAGCAGGGAGGTGTATTTTCCTCTGTTTGATCCCTTCTTTGTAATAAAGTGTGAACCTGCAGTACAGAGGATGTGGTGAAAGAAAGCGGGCGAACAAAGAAACAATAAGATGGAAGAAAGAAAAGCAGGCATTTCTATGTTTCTATATTTGCTCATTCTGAGCGTTCCCCGCTGACCTGTAATACACAAAAAGCATTTATTTTCTCTCTCTGACACGACTCCTCTGCTGATTCCTCTGCCCAGAGCTGATATCAGATTGGGTTGCACAGCGGCTAATAGACTTTTGGCTTGAAGGCATGGCACTTTATCTATCCCAGGGTTGGCCTTTCACTTTCCCAGAAATACTCCTCATTTATCTGGATATGTCTTCGGTGCATAAACATAAATCTGCTGAGAAAGAGTCCTCTGCAGTCGTGGCAAGAGGTCTGGAGTTGCCTCAGATGCTTCTGAGGGGTCGCATGATGGTCACAACCTCGGTTTCTCTCAATCTTGACACAGTAGACTTTGTGCTAATCCTAATAATTCAATCAGCATTAATGGGAAACAAGCCATTTGTAATGAGAACCTGGTGTGTAGTAGATTCCCCAAGTCTCTTTTGAAAGTCTAACCAGAACATGAAGCCAGTGAAACAGCTTTATGAGAATGTGACAAATAATACCCATCATCAGTGCAAGGAACTCCTGCCCAGCTGGGATGTGATGCTCTGTTAAAAGGATTTCAGGCAGCACTTCATATATTCTCCTCATGCACAGGGTTGTTTTACAAGGCTACTCATTGACTCCCACACTTGATATCTTTGTGCAGCTGGAAATACTTTTGATACGCAATTAAGACTGGGTCTCTGAAGACGTCGTGTGTTTGATTTGGTCCTAATAAGAGATCAGATAATAGTGTCCAAGCACTTTTTTCCCTGGTCGTTTTTTTGCAATCAGATCATCCATACAGCAGATTGATGACGGGTTAGCTATAATTACACGAGTGTCAGGGATTTAATTGAAAGATTCTGGATTGGATTTAAAACTCCAGATGAATTGGCATGCGTCTTCAACCACATTACATGACCACAAATCCAGGCTGCAAGTAGTTGGTTCTGTTTTTTCTGCTTTTAAGACCACAGGGGAAACCCAGGAAGCCAGTTAGTCCTTCCTGTTATCGTCATAAATGCAGTGACTACTTCATACCCCGCGGCTCTCTTTGCTGCATGGTGTGGTGCGTGCTTCTAATCACGGTGAGTGAGGACAGGGGCCAAGTCGATGGGGACAAAAAAGCTAAGTGTGGCAGGAGGGTGGGAGCGGAGGGCCGAGGGGCTAACAAAGCTGTAGGTTAATTTATGACTCCCAGAGCAGATGGAGGTCTGGTCTTGGCTTTTTGGCTATGAGGGGCACCCTGCCTGGGCTCAACACCCTGTGATCCTACCCTGGAATAAATCAACCACTCAAAAGCCTGACGAACTTGGGAGCGGTCCCACCAGTCGTGTTCTACACACCGCAGGCCTGGTGTAAATCATCGGGGTATCAGAAAGAGGGAAAGGCAGACAAAAGGGGTTGACGGACAAAGGGCCCTCTTGAGGCCAAGGTCACGAGACAAGAAGCTCTCTGCCTCTTATCAATGTGTGGTTTTGGTCGAGATCTCCAGGGCAGACACTGACAGACAGACTTACTGCACAGCCTTTTACAATCATAAAAAATGTCTTATTAGTCCAGAAACAGCATGACACCAGCCATTTTTGTGTCTAATAGTTGTTGGTCAGTATACCCTTTTTTCTTATATTCTGTTGGTCTATTTACAAGGGTGGGAATATCTTCTACGATATGATTGTGATGTGAAACATATCTCAAATTATAAAGCTGAAATTGAAATCATTCATTATTCTTTAACACAGAGGACCATTCGGTTGAATGTGATTCAGTTAGGTAGGTTCCGTTTGACTCAATTTGATGCAAATTGACTATGAAATCCTGAGTAGACTTTATCTGTATTTAGCAGCAGATAAGCAGAAAAGCTTTGTTAAACCAGAGGTTCTAGTATAAAAATCAGGTTATACTCCGTTTTCTGTTACTCTTCTCTGTCGACTGATGTACTCACATTATTAACATGTTACCAAGTCACATCTGATCATTTTCACAGCCCTACTGCATGCGTTACTTCTTTTGCCTATGTGTGACTGTAAAGAATTCTTCGTTTGCAATGAGCCATAGAAATAAATTCAACTCACTCTGAACTGGCTTTGACGTTGGTATCCCAGATAACTTTTGTGCTATAGTAACACACTAAAGGCTGGCTCAGACCACACTCATTTTACTTGCATTATTTGTCTTAAAGTGCATTTAATGGTGCAAAGACAAAGTTTTACAAAAACACATATGCCCCATTATATTAACTAATTTCTTTCAAAGAACCAAACATATGCCAGCACTCAAAGGCTATAAAAAAGTTTCTATTTCCATGTTTTCATGGCAGATTTTGTTATGTTTGCTTTTCTATTCTATCTTTCTATGGATGTTTAAATGTTGTTTGAATTTGAAATTGACTTAGGGGCAGTATTTTGTAAGGTAGAGGGCCACATGTGGCCCCTGTGCTGCAATTTGCCCACCCCTGGTTTAGATGGAGCGCTTGACCAGGATTTTTGGCCTGAACTGATTTTAAAGGCTGACATATTAGGCAAAACACAATTTTTCAGGCTTTTCTAACAAAAAAAATGTGCCCCTGGCCTGTCCACAATCCCCCCTTCTCTTTTTCCACCTTTCGGAAAATGTGTGCTGAAACAAGCCCTTCTCAGATTTTCCTCTCATGATGTCATGTGGGGAGTTAGCACCGCCCCCCAGGTTCGGTTGGCCCTCCCCGCTTGGAAGAAAGCTCCGCCCTCCTCTCCTGATCCTCCCCTCAGCTGCCAGCTAGAGGAGGATCAGGAGAGCCACACAGTGGTGCAGTCATGACGTTATTTTGTTGGCAAACCTGGAAGTTAGCGTCGCATGGGTTTCCTTGGCGTCATGTCAATGGGATTTTTTAATGGGTTTTTGGATTATTGCTGAAAATAAGCTCTGTGTCCAATAAAACTTGCACGTTTTGTTCATAAAGATAATCTTCACAAATTGATCATATAAGCATCATATCTGGTTTGTTTATCTAACCAATGAAAGTAAAAAAGGTAACGTCATGCTATATTGAACTATAACATGGTCAACTGAAATAAACATCATCATCCATGAATACATGTGAACGGCAGGCTCAGTTGCTGTGCTTCGGATGATGACACATAGTCTTCCCGACAAACGCCGTAGTCCTTGTTAGCTGTCTTTTAGCAACCGCCTTTATTAAGACGTGAAACGATACACAATTCAAAGGTGGGGCACGTTTCAGATGTATTTTATGTTGTAGGATAAAACGTTAAACTATTTCAGGCGTTTAACCGAAAATTCATTCAAAAATTCCATAGACTTTCAGACGAGGGAACCGGAAGTGCTAAAATGTTAACTCACTTCTGCGTTTTAGGACTCATTCCTGCACCACTCTATAAAGTCACATCCATTTCCTGAGAGAGGCGGAGTCAGACAGCTCATTAACATTTAAAGCCACAGACACAGAAACAGCTCGTTCTGAGCAGGGCTGAAACAGAAGGTTTTTTAGACATGCAAAAATCCAATAAGGGAGTGTTTTTTCAGCAACAAACTTCACAGGCATGTTTTGGGGACCTCTGAGACCAATATAAGCTCGTCTTAAAAGGGTAAAATATGTGACCTTTAAAACGGTTAGTAATTAGTTTAACGGACACATAATTCCAGTGCCAGTCACAAAGGGATGTTGCTGTAACTGCTATTCATGTACATCCTTTATTGTTTCTAGGTTTAAAACCCTGGTATCGTGACAACCCTAGTAGCATCAGCAACAAACTTTGTTTAACAGAAACCTTCACAGTGAAAGACCCTTAAAATATGTAAGCTGTGAAATAGAAAATTCCTGTAAAACTGCCAAAAATATTTGCTGTTGATGTTAGTAATTCATTATCTAAACTCTCACTTTCCTTGACACCCTCATGCAACACTCCAGTGATTAAGTCTACCGTACACAATCTAAATGCGGAGTTGGCAAGAACTTTTGAGTTGCATCCTGTTCCCAGAAGAGTCCAAGTATGTCTCAACATGCTGACAGGAAGAAGGACTACTGAGCTGAGCCTGACTTAACCTTTGTCACCCGCCGTAGTCCCACTCACTGATGCTCTTGGCCTTTGCCTCTTTGTCCTCACTTCTGAGTCAGTGTTGTTTAAAATATATAATTTAGCAAAATGTTTCACCACAAATGTTGTGAAGTTCTCTTCAACACCATATTCTATAACAAGAATATCCCCTGTATTATACTTCATTCCCTTTTTAACTTTACCAAGATTTCTTCACCAGTGTACTTCTTGGTTCAGCACTTCATCACCTCTGCTTCCCGTTGTTCTGTGCTCCATCACTTGGGTTTACTGCAAATCTGTTTTTATGCCCATGAAGCTAATTGCCCAGTGGGCGAGGTCCCTGGTGTGCAGAGGTCCCCCTGTAAAAGTTCTGTGTTCAGCACACATTTCCGATGATGGTACACATGGTTCTGGTTAGGCAGAGAGAACAAACACACAACAAACAATAGAGCTGTTCAAATGTTCTCTATAGATGTATCCCATGTGGTCTAAATAGCATCAAACCTATCTAGCACCACAGGGTAGCGGCGCAGAGAAATGTGAAGAATCTGACTCTGACTGCTGGCGTTGAAAGGCATGGAAAATCACCGCTCACAGCCAAATAAGTCCAAGAAACTGAGCACAATTACGTTTGACATTTGGAAACATTCAAGTTGTGAGAGAAAATAAGTGAATGTTATAGGTCCAAACTCGAGTGATGGGTTTTGTCAGTATTCATTTACCTTGAGTCTTGTTTTATATATGGTTTAAGAAGGGTCCATTTACACACGGCTGCTGTTTGAGAATAAGATATCAGGAAGTGCGACGACAGAAAGATGCCTGAGGTGAACAGGGATGGGAAATAAAGAGGGTGTTGATGATATTATTTTTGTGTTTGAAAATGGGTGTTAGATGGAAGCACATCATAGAAAAGATGGAGAGGTAAACAAAGGTTTGGCACTTAATTCTGGATCAGTCCTGCATTTCTTATACATAAATGTGGGGTGTTCATACTCTTGTATACTTTCCTTTTACCTCCAGCCCCACAGCCCTTGTTAAGCCTGCTAGGCCAAAAGTACAAACATTATTTACAGAAGTAAAAGTGCATTTACTATTTAAGTTAAAACAGAAGAACTGATTTATTGAAGATGGCGCACAGACGCTGCAGGCCAGAGCTCTCTGACAGTAGACAGCTGCTTTACTGAAAACAGGACTTACACTCGAACTGAACTGATAAATTTGGGAAAGGTCATGATTGAGTACTCCTGAAGGATTCAGCTCCTTCCCACGGGAGATAACTCTCTTTGCTGGGTGCAAAGTAAAAGAGCATAATTTTAAATGAAATTTATTTCTATTTATATATACTGAACTGGTTTAGAAGGCTGCTGTACAGCCATGCTGCTGTGGAGTGCATGGCTAAAACCCCCAATATTGAAAGGCACATTTATGATAATGCATGAGGAGGAGTATTATGTAAATTCATTTAGCAGCAATCTATTCTAACACTTAAGGCTAGAGAGGAGGAGGCTGGGGTGGAGGAGGTGAAGATTTGCCAGCTGCAGCGTGATGCATCAGCATTAATGCAAGCAGGGATTACTGAGAAGGATATTTAAATGGACGGCCGTGTTGAGAGAACGAGCTGTGATTGGCTGTGAAAGCTGGGAGATGACAGTTGAAATAAGCTGGCCATCAGCTGATTGTAGCCGTGTATGACTATTATGTCCTGCATGAACTAACGCTAAGCTTCATCTTCTGGGTTGTAGAAAGAAGAGGCGATTTCTGTTTCGTGTGAAAACACTGTAACTTAACTGACTGTAACTTTTTGATTAACAAAAGATGTGAACTTTGCTTTCTCTTTCCATCTCTTGTTTCTGCATCTCTATTTAATTTTTCAAGTCCAAAACAGCCTTAGCAGATGCTTGCTCAACATGAATCTGGTTTTTGTTTCTTTGTTTCAAGTTTCTTCCTGTTAAAGTCATTTTTTCCTTTCCCACTTATTCTTTGCTAATTGCTTTACTCATGGTGGATTAATGTATGATCTTTGTAAATGATATGAATCGTATAGTTTAGGCCTGCTTGTCTCATAAAGTGTCTTGTTATGAAGTGGTGCTATAGAAAAAAGGCAGACTGATTTACCCTCCTGTTTGTGTTGTAGGCAAGGGAGAGTCAAAGCTCGCTTTAAAGCAGAGGGAAATAAAAAAAAAATTACCTCAGTCATTTGCTTGTTGTAAAAAGTTTATATCTACCATCTACTTCCATCAACATGGAAACTACGACCCCCTTGGTTTCAAGACTTCACAGATGAACTTATATTATTAAAGTGGCTGAGCAAATGTGTCATCAAAATGACCACTGAGTATGTATGTATGCTTTAAGATGCAGTTTCGGGTACTAAAATCATGTATAGCCATCTCTACATCTGTTTTACTGTATTCCATCTTCTTGTGTCAGCTCATGTTTAAGGCCCAGCTCTGTGTTGGGGCACTGCTGCCACTGTGTATCACCAAAACTGTCCTGATCCCACTGTTGTGGTCCACGGCTATCACTGACTGGAGTCCTCCAAGCCACATTTAAGACAAGGCTGTATTTATATCACTGGAGACCAATGCCTACCCAGCTCTCTCTCACACTGACACTAAAATACTGACACACACACACACAGAACTGGATCCATACTGTGGTCGTGGTGGTTTCTTGTGACGTGTCATTGTGACACACAGGCCTCGTCCTGATTCGTTCTGGTGTGGTTTGTTCCAGCTGTGTTTGAGGTTGGCTAAATACACATTTCTGTGTGAACTCCAGGCTGATAGATCCTGACCCTGAAGAGGTGTAGGCTTGTGTGAAAATGTGTTCAGTCCTGGTCAGAAGCAGTCTGCATGCAGGTGTTTTCCAGCACGCATTAGGAATCATTTTATAAGGTGACAAAGATTAAACCAATCCCCCTTAGCTCTAAACTCTGGACTGTCCACCGCTGAAACTCATTTTCGACAGCGTTTTTATAAGGGTGCAGTAGTGTGCAGGCGCTGTGTTGTTTCGTGCCCACTAGTGGACGTAAACACTCACCTGCTGCTGGTGAAATCACAAGCAGATGCACACTGCAGCATGGCAGAGGTCTGAGAAAGCAGCCCACCCCTTAAATTACTGTCAGACACACAGACATGAAGTGGGACAGGAGAACACATGGGAGACATTAGCACTGACATTATGGCCACACACGTGTAGATTACAGTACGGTTTGAAGACACAGTAATACAGACAAAATGATGCTTTACTCATGTTGACTTTTTAACCAGTCAGTGGCTTAAAAACATGCCCCTCCCTCTCTGAGGTGGTCTTTCAACATATAATATGATGAAGGGGTTTCACTTTACTGCAGATTTACCTAAAGGTGTGCAGTGAGTTACAGTGAGTATTAGTGCTGGGTGTTTAACTGAGTTTCAATTTTTACTACAATTTAAGCTTCCCATCATCATAAAACAGATGATCGAGATTAAATGATTATTGTGCCACAAGCCGTGTTGGGTTCATTTAGTCATATGTGGCAACAAAGGCGTATTCTCTCTTCTTTACAGCACAGCATGTGCTCTGCAGTCTTCACTGTATATGGGTCAATTTCCTTCTAATATAATTAACTTCATCTTTTGGCATCTCAAACTCTAAAAGTGTCAGGTGGTGCAACCGTGAGTAAATTAACACATTACTGACACTTAAAAATTGCATTTTAATTGTGAGAAATTCCAATTTGAATATTTCGGATGATTTTATGGTTGAAATCCTTTAAATAACAACAATTGTTAGTCAAATGTATCTATATATATCTTAACGTTTGTAAGATCATCACATAACTTTGGTCCTGGAATTTATAAGTCCTCTAATGTCAGGATGACGCAATTGTAATCATACGACTTTTATTTTTAAATGAAGTTACAAATAAGGATTACTGCAAAATCTAACTTTAATTTGACTCCAGCTGACAGTCATAGCTAAGTGAACGATTTGCAGCAGTGTTAATTTCGTCGACTAAAACTATGACTAAAAATGTTCGTCGACAGCATTTTTTTCCATGACAAAAACTAGACCAAGACTAACAAAATAGATCTGTGATGACTAAAACGGACAAAAACTAAGTTTAGTTTTTGTCAAGATGACTAAAAATAGACTAAAATGTAACTTTGTTTTCGTTGGATATTCAAAATCGTTGATATTTCTCCACTGTGGGTAATTCTATCAATAACGGTGCATCTGTATCTCTTCTGCCTCTCAGCTGTAGAAAGCAGGGACCCCAGGTTTGACAGAGTGCAGAGAGCACACTACCATGACTTGATACCAGATTTAGGCAAAAATATAAATGCTTGGACTAAAAATAAAGACTAAAATGTGAGGACTTTTTATGGACTAAAACTAGACTAAAATGTTTTGAATTTTCATCGACTAAAACTAGACTAAAACTTAAAAGGGTAGAAATGACTAAAATGTGACTAAAACTAAAATGCATTTCATTTAAAGACTAAAACTAAAATTAAAAATAGCTGCCAAAATTAACACTGGTTTGCAGATCCTTTCTAAAGTAAAAACATTTCTCTGTAGTTACAGGTGAGCAGGTACACTTTCCATGTCAGGTAGTACAACCAATGTAAAACTGATAGAAAGATATTTTTCCACGAAACTCTTAACATCTTCTATACGTCCACTTTCTAACAAGAAACAAAGTACCAATATGTGTCTAAGTATTAAACCTGGTGTGATTTCAGGTTGTCCCAGACAAAAGATGACCAATCATGATGATATCTGGGGTCGTGGCTCTAAAACGGCGGTTCTACTTCGCACGGGGATTTTTTTGTAGATACTTATTTCAATATTTTTATTTTTTATAAAGTGATAAGATTCCATTTTAAATATCCAGTTTGCAAGAGCCCTGTGGAACTGTTGGTTGTTGACAGTTGTTGATGCTGTTTGTACTGTGGACTGCAGATTCAAATATTTAATCTGAAAAAAAATTACATTTGTTGCTACTACCTGTTTCTACGTCAAGTCGGCATGACCTTTAAACCATTGTATAATAATTGTATTTTTTTTGCATTTAAAAGTATTGTTTGGTCTTTGAATAGGAAATCCTGTTTCTAGCTATACAAGCTCTGTGTAACCTTACACACAATACCACCAAAAACAACAAAAACTTTAGTTTTGATTAGAAATAATATCAGATTTCATATCAGGTATTGGTATAAATGTATTGGGATCAGATCAGAACTGAAAAAAAGTGGATCAACCCATCTCTAACAGTGATACAATTTTTTGTTTTTTTTCAAATAAATGGAATGAGCATCTCTACGGTTGAATATGGCATTTGACATTAAAATTAGGGCCGTCAAATTATTTATTTTTTAATCCTGATTAATCTTAGGAATTCCGAAGTTAATGGCGATTGGCTGCATCCTTCTTATGGCATTTTGAAATTCCACTATTCTGCATTTAAAACTGTTTTTGTGTCATTTAGGATGTGTCTAAATGCAATAGACTCCCAGTTTGAATACAGACCTGCAGACCTAAGTAGACTTAAGATTTTTACATGAGCTTAACCATGAATAAGGAACTTGTAATGTACTGAATGAAAAATAAGAGAGGAGTAAAAATGTAAATACTTGATAACCTATGGTTCAATGAGCTGTCTGAGTTTTTTCAACTGGAGTGAGACATTAAAGAGCAGTGGTGGACTTATTTTAAATCACTGTGGCTGCAGGGAGGAGCTGGCCAAATGTACTAAAGTTTGTTGAAATTGACAATAAAGCAAGCAATTAATTGTGATTTTAAAGAAATAGTGCATTAATTGTGCATCATAGTTAATTGTGATTAATGTGATTCATCTTGACAGCTCTCATAAAAATCTACATTCATAATTTGAGTATTTTGGAATTTAAGTTTATTTTATCTGGTAGGGACGCAGCCCTACATGTAAGCAAAAGGCTGTAGGGTACTCTTTTCTAATATTGTGTTAATGATATGAAGTCCATAAAAGAATCTGTACTAGCTTCCACTATGGCTGTTGACAACATGTTTCTTGTGGATCTGAAATAACTAAATCAAGAATTTTTCAAAAACTTAATTCACATTAACTACTCAGACATTAGCTGATATCTAGCTTGAGTTTCATCTGATTGCATGAAAATGCTATGAAAGAATGTAAAATGTATGTTTGAGAAAGCATAGCTTGTTTGCATAAAATAACTGTTACTATCCGTTGTGAACAAATTAGACTTTTGCAATGTGTTAATTGTTAAAGCCCATGTTATGATAAACAGTTGTGTTTTATGTGCAGCCCTAAAATCCAGAACATATATTAGGAAAATAAACAACTTTCACATCTATATTTGTGCAAGTGTAAGTCAAGCAATATAACAACATTTATAGCCACATTCATATCTATTTTTCAACGGCACACTGCTAAAATTGCACATTTCAACAGAGAAAGTTTTCATTTGAATGTCAGAAATGTAAATGAGCGAGGCGTAGGATGAATGATATCTACAGTAGAGTAAACAAGGCTGAAAAACAGCCACTCCTTCTGGAAATCCTTTAGAAGATCCATAAGAAACAGTTTAAAATAATCAAAAGCAGTAGGAATACAGTTTTGAGCAAAGATCCTTGACCTACTGAGTAAATAGTTCATCTGAAGAAAAAAACATTCCCCGTAGTTCCAGGGGTGTGAAGTATAAGCCTAGATTCTTTGCTAATGATTTCACTCCTGAGGCATTAGTCAGACTCCTGGCAGCTGATGAAGGCCTTACAGACAAAAACATCCTTTATCAAAGCGTGGAGAAGATAACATGAAAAACTACTTCATTCTTCATCATCACATGAAGCAGATAGAGAAAATACAGCATACATCACCTGTGAGGGTGTTCTAGAGAGGAGTAGCCCACATTCCTTCTCTGGCACATAAATGACCAGCATGTTTAAGGCCATAACTAAAAAACTACACACACAATGTTCTCTCCTTAAATCCTGCTTCATTTAATGCTACTGTCAGGATGCAAAGCAGCACAGAGCAGCAGTGTTAACATCGCACCACCACACCCTCAGGGATTTGCACTCTACCCTCTTTCACCCTATAAATCTCCTGACCCCTTGCATGCAAAGAATCAGGATTTATCATCTCACACATTCATGCTCACACATGAATGCACTCACACATAAAGTTAAGATTGAGAGCTCTGCCACCTCTTAAATCCTGTGAGCTTTGTGGGTTCTATCAGCTCATTTTAAAAATTTTGACGTGCAGAAAACACGGCCATGTATGTGCATATTATCTCCTCGTCTTCCTCAGTGATAAAATTTGTCAAGTATCGCTTTAAAATAAACAAAAGATTGAGGGTGAAGACAGATGGGAGGTTTACATTCCTCTCTGCAGCTCAACCTTGTAGTCTCAACACGGTGTGAATCTATCAGTTCCAGTCCTGACGTGGGTGATTCATCAGCAGCTTGATCGTTTATTTGACTGATTCTTTCTTCGATCTGTGGGCCTTTACTTTAACTCCCCTGGACGAAAAGCAACAAAGAAAACCCTGTGTATATTGGCTACCTGACCACTGACTGTCTTCTACTTATTAACAGGCCTACTTCCTACTGTGACGAGCTCTTTTCTTCTCTGGTGTCTTTTGAGAGGTTCCACTAGGTGACCCAAATTTACCAGTTTAGCAAATAAAACAGACCACTGTCTCCATCTCACACTTTCTGAGTGTAGGGTGAGTGTGATATCCATCCCTGTATAGAAATATCTTTTCAAACAAATATCACTGTTTGGAATGATTGCTGGCCTTTGCTCTGGCACTGCATTGCAAAGCGGAGAGAATATTTTAATTAAGTCCTTCATTTATTGTTGCAAGACAGTGGAAATAAACTTCCTCTGGGATTTAGGTTCTTGGCACTGGTTGTGTTTGTGACAATGTAGAGCAAGCTTCCCACATCTATAAGAAATTTTGCTTAAAAAAAAGTTGATTTTTTTTTACAGTGGCTTCAGCATTTAGGGTGTTTAATTAACAATGTCATTATGCAAAGTCTAGCTGGACTGAACCATGACTACTGCAAAACTTTCTATGCCCTCTTTGGCTCACACATCTAACTGGTTCCCATGATGACTGTGCAAAATAAAAAACACAGTGGGTAAAATTGTCAAAATATGATCCACTACATCTTCATTGCTGTGAGGTAAGTTCACCGAGTTCCTCTGAGGTCAGTACTAAAACGCTATCTGGTTTCATGGCGCCATCTAGTGGAAACAGGCCACATTACCACGATCCAGCAGAGGGCGCTGCATACAACACTGACCAAGGCTCACAAGGATTTCTTTGCAAGGTTGCCAGATCCTCTTATTATAAGGGAGCATTGGTTTGAGATTATTAAAGGTGAGTTACAAAAATTAAATGATAAAAGTGGAGTTGATAAAATCATGTGGATTGACAAATTGAGTGATAAAATTCATTTTAATTAAAAATGGAGGATACATTAGAAATTAATTTGATTAAATTGATCTCATGAAAATTGTCCACTTTGATGACAATGGTGGCAAATTTTACCATTATGATTGTTTTTCACCCATCATTTATCATTAACAGCTCAAACATTATTTATCATTTGAGTAAAGAGGCCTCCATGGTGGAAGTAAGAAAAAGTAATGATAAAAATTAAGGTGAAAATGTATTTGATGTGATTTATAAGGTGTCAAAAAATCATGGGGAATACAATACACATGAATGACTCAAATATTTCTGAAATGCATGACACAAAAAGCACAACTAATTCACATTTAACAGGATGTATCATAATTGAACAAAACAAATGCTTTCTAAAAGTAAACAACAACAACTGTAAACAATCGTGATCCAAATATAGTCACCACAAAAAGCATCTGTGAATTTGCTAAATGCTACAGGTGTGTAAAGAGCAGATGTAGCCTTGGCGTAAAAACAGCCATACACAACTCCAGCTAGCTAGCAGCAGACTGACTGGCAGCGCTTGCTAACCTTAGCCCAGGGCTCATAAGAGAAGCGGCTTACTTCTAGCTCATGAGGCTAACTTACAGTGTGAAGCGTTCAGGTTGTCGTCTTCCTCAGAGTACTTCTCGTCGTCCTCTTATTTTGTCAAACACTTCATTAGCTTCAACATCAGCAGTCGGTGAATGTCACCTTTAGCGTCGTGTCCTCTCAGCTTCCAAACAGAACAAACGGAGGCCGTGTAATCAACTAATTAGGACGAACTTCCTGTTTTCGTCAAATTCGTTGGGTACTTAGGGTAACTTTTGGCCGACGAATAACAAGTGCATGTTTTCTTGGTCAGTTACTTCGAAGTCCCCGAATTAAAAAGCTGAACAAGTTGGAAAGTTCAACCGTCAGCGCCACTTTGGTCCGTTTAACTGATAGGGGATGGATGAATGCACTGCTAAGCCTTTGAGAACCTCTTAAATGACAGAAAAAGTACAAACATTAGTTTTTTGGTTGTAATTCATCTCAATTGATCATATTTGTTTTACTATGCTGTTAATACAGTTGATGTATTGTAAGTGAATATATTTTATCTTTTGGCCAGCTCTTAGAAAATGTATTTTTGTTTACAGGTAATGATGGGAATTCAAGCTCATTTTGGTGGTCTGAGTCATTTGGCTCTGCTCAACAAGAAGAGACGGCTCCTTCGACTCCCAAACGGCTCTCCATTCACGTTTGCTTCATTGGCTGCCAGATTTAGCATTGTCATAACATCTGATTGATATTTGTGCTGGTATTTTACACTATTTCTGCTTTTTTTAAAATAATGAAAATATGTACTTTTTTTGGATATATAATGTCTGCCCAAAACACTTTACAGATCAGATGAAATCTCCTCACTGGCTGGGCTGTATGACAAATCTGATTTAAAAAATGATACACCATCAAGCATGGATTCTTAATGTGTGGGGAGCCTGTGGTAAAGTGGTGTGGAGGAAACGATCATCCCTGCTAATCAATCACATACCAACACACACAAAATATCTAAAATAAAAACAGAGAAAATAACGATATAAAATGTTTCTCACACAGGATTCAAATCTTATTGGCATAATAAAAGATCCAACTCTTTGAACCAGCTCATTCATGGACTAAACATAGCTAAAAGAGAAACCGTAGTGGATCAGCAATAGTCAATAGTTGTTGTAGTGGTAATAAATGTAAAGTGTTTAGATGAATGGTGTACTTATTTTGCTTCATTAAGGAAGTATTTGATTTGTGAATTTTGGCATAACAATAAATTAAAGTGGAATACAGGGGTACCCTCTTCCTTTCACAGATGTCGTAAAGTTGTCTGGTAAGTATGAAGGGTGAAAGTAGATTATTAAAAACCCATGTGAATTGAAAAATGAAGTGAAAAATATGCATTTTATTTTTTTGTAAGTGAAAAATTATTAATTGTTTTGAATTGAGGTTACAATTTGATGAAAATAGAATAACATTTTTATCATTTTGATTTTTTGTATTCATCATTTTTCACTGACAACAGAAACTGAAGTCACAAAAATAACATGTCATGAATAATGAAAGTTGAAGTCACAAACATTTGTCTGAATATTGGTGTCTCAGGGTTAAACATTTCTGAGTTGATTTTAACTCTTAGAGTGCAATGTAAACTCCATTCTGAGTGAAACGGTGTTCATTGTTGGAGTAATTTGACAATGTTGATCCACCAGTGTTAATTTAACTATGTAAAGTGTAGATTCACCTAAGCTCTGCCCCCTGTCGTTTCATGTGTGGTGAGATGTCACCCCATCATGCCCTTGGGCTTAATGTTCAAATGTTTTTTGTGTGGTTATGTTTGGGTGTGGCACGTTGTACAGAGATCCCTGTTGGAGTTCTTTTGGTCATGTTTCCGAGGAAGTATTGCTGTTTTTACTTTTTAAAGCGGAACACTGGTAATACCTCTTCTCCATGTCATAATCCTACCACGTCCATGTCTGCGTGTGCATATATGTGAATCCGGGGTAATTTTTAATTAAGAAAAATCCTAACTATATAATTCAGGTGGACTTATTTGCTTGTTTCCCCCGACAGATCTGGCAACCCCCCGCGCCTCTATCACCGGAAACAAGGAAGTTGAACTGCTATGTGACATAAACCCGACCAGTGATGTTGTGTAACCGCACGTTTTGTAAGTGTTATCTGTCATTCTCGCTTCGACACTTGTTTGAAACGTTAAAAGTTTCACCTTAACCTAAGCTGTAGCCCAGTAACGTTAACCTAATTCTTCATTTGTCTGAATTTGTTGGTTATTGTAACATTAGCCGGATTGATGCTGGTACCCAAACAGCTGATGTTCGGCTAACGGTTAGCTTAGCAGCTAGCTCAGCCACGTAAACAATGGACGGTTGTGAGAGATTTAAATGGTGTTCTGTCAACTCCATGAACTAAATAACAGACCACTTCAATTCTATGTTATAACTGAAGACAAATCCATTCAAACAGTCTTCACGCGCAGCCGTTGAAAGATTAAGTAGCTTGAAGTCTGTCAACGTTTTATCACAAAGGAATCGTTAACTAATGTCAACTTCCCGTCGTTATCTTAGTATTAGCTCAGTAAAGTAATAATGTGTCCTTCTAAGCGTTTATTTGCCCACAGTAATTACACTCGGTTCTATGTGATTACCTCGCCTGCTTTATAAGGAATAACTGTCATAGTAACTGATTGACTGTGTTTGCAGCAGCATCATCATGCCTGTAGAGGGTTCTGAGAACCAGGTGCCCTCATCTCTCTCCAGCCCTGCCAGTGCTGCCCTCACCCCGGGGGGGACTGATGAGGATGGGGCCACTGGGTGCTCAGCAGTCCGCTCTTTACCTGAAAACAGCCAGGGCTCTGAAGCTGCTGCAGCTTTTCCTGCCAACACTGGACCAGATGAGGGAAACAGTGGTGAGCTACACTCTCTAAAAGTATAAAGCTGAACATCATGAATAGTTTTTACATGATATAAAGAGTTACTTCTGTCCGTCTAATGATTCTCTTGCATTGTAATCTAAGGTAAGAGGTCTGGAGCCTTGCTACACATCAACCGTCAGCGTATCCAAGCAGCATCGGCTACCTCTGGAGCTGATGAACTCCAGGGTCTTGGTGTGGCCGTGTATGACCAGGATGTCCTTGAGCAAGGTGTCCTGCAACAGGTGGACGAGGCGATCCATGAAGCCAGTCAGGCTGCTGCTAAAGCCGAGGCTGAGAAGGAATATCAGTCAGTGCTTGATGATGTCAGGTAATATATAGAAATTTAAACGAAAGAGCTAACATGGGGTCTGAGTTTTCAGCTTGATCTTGCCTCGTTAGTCTTTATAGTTTGTGCTGATATCAGAACTGTGAAAGTTAAACTATGAAAGCATTTTATGAAAATTATAGTTCAACTAACATTTGTTCCCATGACCTTTAAATGAAAGTGCACATAATTTTCTTGTTTATAAGTTCCATGACATATCTGGCACATTTATTTATGAACTGATTAGTTTGTAAAATACAGAAGGTTTATCTTTCTGCGTGTGAAAAAGTGCTTGGATAAGTAAAAAAAATGAAAATGCATTGATAACAGCTTCAGTGAGTCTCTGATTTCTTCATGTAAAACTTGTTATAGTTTCCAAAATAAAAACAGATATTAGTTTTACAAAGATTGCTGACTGTCTATGTGTGTTCCAGGTCTGTCACTTTGTCTCTGAAACAAATCAACAAGATCATCGAGCAGCTGTCTCCCTACGCTGCCTCTAGCAAAGATATCGGTCGGAAGATTGAATCAGTCAAACGACAGAAAGAAAATAAGGTATAATATTTAAACACAAAAAACCTCAGTTTTAAATGTTAATGTAAAACTGCCGCAAATATGATGGTTTATCAGTTTCTTATGGCGATGATGGTTAAAAAAACCTCCTTTATTCAGGAGAAACAGCTTAAGAAAGTCAGAGCCAAGCAGAAGAGACTTCAGGCCATCCTCGGTGGAGAAGACACCCAAAGAGTAGAAGCGGAGCTTCTGGCAGAGTATGATGAAGAGGAAGGTAAGGTGTCTTTGTTTTCTTTTCATATTGACTTAAAGCATTGATGGGAGGTCCATACAGAGTCAGAAAGGCATAAAAGACCTACTTTCAGACTTTCTTTGAAATTAGTGAAACCTCTGTCATGAGCAATGCATCCAAAAGTATGGTTAAACAAAGCAGAACTAGAAACAATGAAAAGCATTTTATACAATTTCTAGCTATGGTTGCCAAGAAGGATAATCTTCAGCAGTACTCCTTGAATTAACAAAGCTGACTTTAAGCAAAGGCTTGAATATTGGGTGGTAAAAGTAGCCTTTTCACTGCAGCATTAGCTTTTATCCTAAAACATCAAGAAGTTCATACAGGATTTGTAGAAATCTTTAATGGATTTCTTCCTGATACAACCAACAAAAAAAATGTCAAAGGCCGTCAAAAGATGTGTACTGCAAGCGCTGATTTAGCTTAAGGGGTAGAGCAGGCACCCATTAGCAGAGGCTATAGTTCTTGACAAACTGGTCACAAGATCGAATCTCAATCCCAGTGCATGGCTTCCTACATTCTCCCCCTGCATTTCCTGCCCCTCTTTAGCTGCCACAAGCGTGTGCAAAACATTTACTCATTGAACTCTCCTCTAAGTTCTTCCTCCTGACATTTGAATTTTTTGCTTTCTCCTGTTTATATGTTGGCACTCAGCACTATTTACTGGTTTTTAACAGCCCTTGCAATCTTTTTGCTCATATTTGATAGTTGTGTCCAAAGTAAAAAATAAATCTAGTATGTTTATCCAAAGGAATTGTAGTGTTTTGAAATTTTGCTGCAGGATTTCTATCTAGGATGTGACATATACAACATCTGTTTGACATTGACATTATGCAATGTTATTGTAGAAACAAATAGAATAAATAAAACCCCACCATCACTAAAATAGTGTTGATATTTTCTTGTCAAGGCCTCTCTCAAGCCTTTTCATTGCAGACCTAATCTTAATATCACATTCATGTTATTTACTATCAACTTGAACAAAAAAATGTTATAGATGCACAGAGAAATAAGGATCCAATAGGTTTTGCTTGTAAACAAAAAAATGTTGACTGTGTGATGGGGTTTTTAATACCTTACATGAGTGTACCGTGTTTCATTCACGTGCAGAATCAAAAAAGAGAGAAACTTGCTTGCAAAAATATATTTTCTTATTACATGCATGCAACAAATAATGGGGACTTGCTCATCAGAACATTGCTTCCTCAGTGCTACTAGTGGCCAAAACCAATGAACTGACACTTGACAGTATTGTGTTTGATGTCTGTTTGTGTTTTAACAGAGGCCGGGCCATCCACACTGGGCAGCATGCTTATGCCCGCTCAGGAGACTGAATGGGAGGAGCTCATCCGAAAAGGACACATGACTCCTTTTGGAACCCGTATCCCACAGAAGGAAGTTAAAAAAGAGCCCCGAAAGGTGATGCTTGCTGAGAACTCAGCCTTTGACCAGTACTTGATGGACCAGGCCAAGCTGGCCACTGAGAGGAAGAAAATCCCTCCTCCAAAGAAGAGGAAGACCTCAGGGCTCAGCCCTGATGAGCAACACAGGAGCAAAACAAAAAAAACTATGTTGTCTTCCAAGGATAAAAAAATGAGAAAGCGCATGAGGAAGCTCCAGATAACTGCTCTGAAGGCTCATCCCAAAGCTCGGCCTAAAGTGGAGCCACAACTCCCAAAACCAAGGAGAAAACATCGCATGGAGGGGGAGGAGACCGACAGTGAGGGGTCAGAGTACCTGCCCAGTGATGAATACATAGATCCTGATCAGGAGGAGAGAGAGGCCATGGAGGAGGGCTTTGGGGAGGACGATGATGAAGAGTATGAGTTGAAACCATACGAGAGAAAAACTGAAAAGAGACAGAGAAAGAAAGTAATGAAAAAAGAGGAGAGTGAGGACGAATACTACCCTGAGAGTTCAGATGAAGAGGAGGATGGGAAGGGGAAGCACAAAAAATGTAAAGATGATGGAGATGTGGAGTACTACAGACAGCGAATGAGGTATGGCGATGTGTTTATTGCTATGCACTTAGATACATTGTTATTTACTAGGGCTGTAAAAAGACTCAAAGGTTTAATCATGATTAATCTCATCATTTCTGTAGCTAAATCAGGATTAATCACATCCTTTGTATGATATTTTAAAATTCCTCTGTTTTGCAGGGCTGAAGGATTTGGGAAAAGAATCTAATTGCTGTTTTATATCTGAAGGTCCTCATCTTATATTTAATTTATTTTTTGGCAATGTAGGCCTTTATTCAGAGTGGATGATAGTGGATAGAGTCAGGCCTTACTTTAACCCAAGGCCGCCCACTTACATGGACCTAACCTCTGATGTTCGATTAATTGCCCAGTCCTGCAATTTTACATTTAAAACTGTTGGTGTCAGTCTGGATTTTTCTACTGTCTTGAACTCTGGGTAATTGGCATGCTGTGTGGACACAATCCTGCTTTTATAGGTAGATCAAATATTTTGAAATGAACTTAACCACAGAAAGAGGAACTTCCAAAGGAAATAAGGCAATGGTAAAAAGGTACATTTCTGATAACAAAAGGTGTAGATGACTTTTGACTTGTTAACTGAGAGTTTTAAACTGAAATGAGACATTAAGAAGCAGTAATGAACTTATTTTTCATAACTGTGGCTTCAGGAAGACACTGCAGTGGCTTAACTAACGTGTGTTGAAAGGGACAATAAATCATGCAATTAATCACAATTTTGGAAAAATGTGTGCACAATTGTTGACCTTAATTAATCCTGATTAATGTGATTAATCTTGACAGCCCCATTCCTAATGTTTTTTCTAGCAAAATTGTAACATAATTTAAGTTTGAAAGTTAGTTTAGTTCTTAAAGAAACTAATGAATGTAGATATAGGATCGCCATGATATAAACTTTTCATTTAACTCAAACTATAGATGCCTATTTTGATACTACAGCAATAAAAGCAGAAGTAATACTCACCAAATATTTGGTAATTTTTCATTTTTAATCACCAAAACTTGTAGGCAAACTCCTGCACATTGTCTAAATGTCGCTGGTGCTATTGCTTCTTTGCTTGTGGAAGCTTTTGGTTGAAATATCCAAAGTTTTTCTAAAGTTTTGTTACTTTTCAATGAAAAAGATCATTAAAAATAACAGATTATATTGTTTCAAAACAGGGTATGGAAAAGTATCTAAGTATTTAAAAATTTGACACCCTTATGTAAATGTGCAAAAAGTTTTCACAATAAAGTCTTCTAAAGGGAATGTATACATCCGGGCCTGTAAATGACAATCTCAACAAACACCACATTGAGTCTTTAACTTTGCATCACATTTGCAATGGCAGCGGTGCAAATGTGCTATTGTTATTCCCTTTAGTTAAGGAGGAAAGCAGTTTGTTTCTGCTGGCTCCGTAGTGCAGAAGGAGAGTTAATCCCAGATGAGATTGGCAGCTGTTTCTTGACTAAGCAAATTCACTCCCTGCTCTTCTTCTCTCTCTCTGCTCTCACACTGGCCTAATTATCCTCCTGCACATGGTTTTATACACTCACTCACTCTAATGCTCAAATTAATGGAAGAGCAGCCCTAATGAGATTTCATATTTATAGCTGCCAAATAAATTGTGTTGGCATGTGTCCTTTTTCTACACTGCAGTGATTGAATGTCAATTCAACAGCAGAGACACGGCATGGATGGTGAGGCTAGCTTATATGAGGAATGATATTATTAGAGCAGGCTGTATTTGTAGTTAGGTGGTGGGGGGTGGGGCTGGGGCAGAAAAGTGTAATTAACTGAACCAATGCTTAGTCTTGACTTAATTAGAGAGTGTGGTCTCCCAGGCCCAGCTAAAGGACCAGTTTCGTGGCAGGGTGACAGGACCAGGCCCAAATGAAGATGGATTCTTATCCCCTCCACCTCACACCTTTCTGGGGAACTCGCACTACTAATTGTCTGTATCAATCTTCATTTGCTGCGCGACGACTGTGCCTCTAACTGCCCTCTCTCCTGCACCATTAAAACTCTTCTCTTTACATTTCCGTTTTTGCTGTAGATGTTCCAGCGCTCGAGGGAAATACCCACAACTTCAAACATTTGCTTTTTGTACACCTGTGTAGATGAGTCTTAAAATAAGTCACAGATAAGAGGAGCAAATACAGAATCTAGCTATTCTTCATACTTGCTCACTCTTTTTACTTTTAATTTAGCTCAGCTTGTCCCAAAATGTGTCTGGTACACTCTGAGCAGGTCACAACTTTACCAGCTATCAGTTCCTTATTGTTGCTTGAGAATATTTGCATCTACAATCAGTGAAGTGTGCCACTGTATTAGCCTTGCTTGAGAATATTTGCATCCAGGAGGAGCAATGAAGTGTGCCACTGTCTTGAACTTGTATGATAAGATCCTTAGTGAAACAGGGAACTTACTTTTTACCACCAGATGTGCCAGAACTTCATTTGTTTGTATTTTTCTCTCATAGAAAGTGGAAGAGACAACGTCTCAGAGAAAGAGAGTCGAGGAGAGAAAGAGGCGACGAACTCTCAGATGACAGTGATGAAGAATTTGATGAAGGATTTAAAATACCTGGTTTCCTCTGGAAAAAGCTTTTCAAGTAAGTTTGATGTGAAAAATGAGTGTTTTCAAATATTAAAAATGAGGAAAATATATTTTAAATGATAAATAAGGTTGTGATGGGATTCAAGGGGCTCTGTTATCATTCCAGAGCATGAAGGTACATGTAGAGGGATGCAATTAGATACTTTGGTCCAAGTTCTAGAGGAAAACAATAATATGAAATAAAATAGTTGTTATAAAAGGTCTAAAAACAAAGTATAAAACTAAACCCTCTGAGACTGCCTTTGTTGTATATGACAAGAGATACAGGTTACAAAATGTCAAATAACTTTTTAACTATAAATCGTAGCCAATTAAACTTTATCCTCTTGCAGCAGGCCATTGTGCCATTCTAATGACCCTGCCCTTGCCTCTGTAGCCCTTACAGAGGCTTTTCTAGGGAGCCTGACACTTGGGCAAAACTTTCTGAGGTATTTAAAGATAAAATCCTCACCAGTAACTCCAACACTGAACGTCTTTTTATCCATTTTTTAAATCCGTTTTTTGATCGTTTCTGCTGTTTGCAGCTAATTCGATCCACAGTTTTGTATCCCATAATGCTTTGGGATTGGCTGTGACAACCAATGGCAGGCTGTTGCTTCGTCACATTATGCTGTAACAAACTGTGCATGTCTTTATACTTACACCGTGGTGGAGATGGCCTGAATAGCTCATAATGGAGAGAGACAGGGAGCCTGTGATGTGGCACCCTGTGTCACTGTAGACAGGAACTGCTTTGAATAATGAATAACAAATAGAGCCAATACAAAGAAGCGCATGGACACTTTTGTTAATATCTTAATATTTTGAGAAACTTTTTAAACAGAATGATTTTTTTCTTTTTTTGGTCCCCAAGAGATGAGAGAACAAGTCGGTACAGTGAAGTGAAAACCTTTGAGTTTTAGAGTTTTCTTTTGTCTTTATAATCCCGTGACTTTTCTTAATTCAAGTGACATTGCTGTGGCACAAATATTCTTTAAACCCAGGTTGTCCTGAAAAAAGGATGTTTAGAGCTTGACTGTGCACCACAGGGTTGATGTTTTACAAGCTTTTTTAAGACAATAAGTCCTGAGAGGAAATGTTTAAAAAATAGTTTAGTGCTCAGAGGGTTATTAAAAGGAAGAAAACTATTTACTACTACTACTACTACAAGATGCAGAAGACCAGACTTTTGCAGTTATTCACAAATTTATTTTAGCTTATACTGATAGTAGTGATGTTAATGCAATTCAGACTTCAGGCCTTAAAGCACACAGTAAAGTTTAAGGGGGAACAAAAAAAAATAAGTTTAATGAAAAGGGATGAAGAAAGAAAAGGACTTCAGCTGATGTAGGTCTGCTGGTCCTGCCTAAAACTCTACAAACTTATTTGAAGATATGGTTGATAGGTACATCCACAGAAATGTTCATATCTGCTAATACTAATATTGTGCATCCCTACTATGTATGCAGAAATATATATGGATGAAAGGGGCAAGGACTCCTCTGCTAAGACCTCAGTTGCACATTCAGGACTGAACAGCATAGCACTGACTTACAGCCGTGTATGAATACTGTGTTCTAACTGGCATCTCGGCATGAAACGCACCCACTTTTAATGACAACCTTTGTCATTAAACTCTAATGCTTAACTAAAGATACGGTTATCAGCACCATAAACGTGATTATGTAATAAGGCCTATAGGTCCCTTCTATTCTTTGGTGAGTAATTTTATCATCCTGTTGTTTTATAACACTTTTTTGTCCTAACCTTAGCATCAAATTTGATTTAAATTAAGCTTAGTTGATAAATTAAGGTTTGCATAGTCAACATCTAATTGCAGTTGTCTGATTAAAACTTTTGTTATACTCTTTAGTTGGCATTGTTTTTCTTTAAGGCCACATTTTGTGTAATTAACCACTACTTATTAGCATTTTGCATCATTTTTAATAATTACAAATCCCTTGTCCTAGTGAAGATATACTTTTGGCTTCTAAGTCTGATATAATTCTTCAAGCTGGTAGGGATTTGCTAATTACTCTTAAATTAGCTGGCAACTATTACTGAATCAGATTCAGTGTAAAAATATGATTTCATTATCAGACCGGCCTCTTATGCTCATTCATTATGTCTATAGTTGCAATCATGCACAGGTGTTTGTCTAACATGTCTGTGCATCCCATTTTTAGGTACCAGCAGACAGGTGTGCGGTGGATGTGGGAACTCCACTGTCAGCAGGCGGGTGGCATCCTGGGAGACGAGATGGGGCTGGGAAAAACCATCCAGGTCATCAGCTTTCTGGCCGGCCTGAGCTACAGCAAACTAAGGACGAGAGGATCCAACTACAGGTACACACGCACAGACACACAAACAAACTGTGGCCAGAGACTGTGTGTCTGTATGGTATGAATATTTGATCAGGGGGATTTCTGCTTGAGAGTGTTCGTCTGAATTATTAAACATGTTTCAATTATCTGACTCTTTACTTTCTTACTGCAGACATCAGAGAAAACACTGACACTCTGTTTGTGTGGTGTGTGTGTTTGCGTGCGACTGAGTGTCTGTTACAGCAGAGTTGCCTCATGAACATTTCAAATGATTTCTGGACTTATGAAGTGGGGGTGGAGCAGGTGCAAGACAACAAATCAACCTCAGAAAACATGCCACGGCGGTAGTGATAATCTGGTTTTACTGCACAAACGACACTCATACACAGAGAAGGCGGAGCTTCCTTGCTGGTCAATACTTTGTCTGCTATAGACGCCCACAAATTGATTGCTTTTAAACTCAATTATGGCCGAGTATCAATAGCTTCCACTGGGCAGAGGTTCATACCAGCCCATTAGTGTATCTTTGTGCTCGTCTGTGAGTGTGTTAGTTTGATACAGCTCTTGTAAATCTTCACATAGAGGCTGAGAAAGCGTCATATACTTTGATACATTTATACATGGCAGAGTAGTCCTGTGTTTGTTGTAACATCATTGTTCTGCATTAATGCACCTGAAACTTGCGTCCTATGTGTCCCTTATGCCTGAATGCATCAAAAATTCTGCATGCAAGCTAAGCACATTTCCTTTTTCATGTTTTGGTAGAAATTAGTTCCTGCATCTTAGTATGGAATGATGACTGTAATTTGCTTATGAAATTTGCTGAGGTTATCTAAAGTATTATGAACCTTAGCTCCCTTGTTGCTCATCTCAATGGCTGGTTGGAAATTAAATATTCTATACTGTGTGCTCGGTTAAAGGTATGTCGGCCTGGGTCCGACGGTCATCGTGTGCCCTGCTACAGTCATGCACCAGTGGGTAAAAGAGTTTCACACCTGGTGGCCTCCTTTCAGAGTCGCTGTTCTGCATGAAACCGGCTCGTTCACCAGCAACAAGGTAATTGTTTCTTGTTATGTGTTCTATTTTCATGTTCATAATTCTGTTAAGAGTATTCTACTGGGCCTCTTTTTCCTCTAGGGGGCACTAGAGGTCTGTTTATGCAACATCATCTCTTAACCTTCTCCCCTCTCTCCTCAAACCACATTAAAGTTGATGCCCTACTTCCACTCTCAAGCTTGCAGAGATGGTTAGAAATTGCACTGATTTTTGTTTATTGTTTTTATCTTTATTGCAGGAAAAGCTCATACCAGAAATAGTAGCATGTCATGGCATCCTGATAACTTCATATTCAGCTGTGAGGACTATGCAAGACACCTTGCAGCGCTATGATTGGCATTACATTATTCTGGATGAAGGCCATAAGATCAGGAACCCGAATGCTGGAGTCACTACAGCCTGCAAACAGGTAATGTCTCAGATACAGGCATAAGCACATTTCATCTGATTTAAATATTAAATGAATTATACAGTAGTCATATAGTTTGATAATATTTTGCTTCTGACTATATTTAAACTCTGATAAGCTGAATAATTGATCCATGCCTTTGACTTTTTTCTGCTTGATTTCTCTCTGCATTCCTACATAATATCAGAGCTTACATTTGTTCTTTCGGGAGCGACTTACTTTCATTCTTTAACGCAGTGGTTCCCAAAGTGGGGGTCAGGAGACTGAGAGGGGGTCTCGAGATGCCTTCCAAAAAGACAGAGAACATTTTTGTATGATTTCCAATTGCATATTTTGCCCATTCTTTTAAAAATACATGCATAAAATTTGTAAAATTTAAAATCAAGCCATAGTCAACCAAGGAGATTTATGCTAAAATTGAAGTAAAGTTTAAAAAATCCTTCCAATGTCAGTCTGCACTTGCCTATTCTTGAATGTGCATGACTGTTCAACTAAGCTTTGACCACATTCTGGTACTGTTGGGGCCCCTACACCCTGGTACCATTATTTTGGGGAGTTACAGGCTGAAAAGTTTGGGAACCCCTGCATTAAAAGTGATTATCAGGAGGAATAACGTTCTTATTCTCCTCTCTCCCTCTAGTTTCGGACTCCACACCGGTTCATCCTGTCAGGCTCTCCTATGCAGAACAATTTAAAGGAGCTGTGGTCTCTCTTTGATTTTGTTTTCCCGGGTAAACTGGGGACTTTACCTGTCTTCATGGAGCAGTTTTCTGTGCCCATCACCATGGGAGGATACAGCAATGCCTCACCTGTACAGGTACTAAATCATACACACAGAAAAATGCACAGTTAGAGGCTGCTGCTGCTGCATGTTTCCCTCTTCCATGCCCAACTTTCCTGTCTCTCTTTACCTTTCCACTTGTCAAAATAAACAAAATTGCTAAAAGTTGTGCAAGAAAAGAAAACTATAAAAAGACATAAACAAAAAGAAAGCTGTCTAGTTACTAGTGAAGTTACAGGTAATGAGAATGTCACCCTGTTTGAGACTTAATAGATTAAAAAAGTAAGAAAAAAAGGTTTAAATACTCACCAGTGGGGTGTCATTGTCTTTTATCTTTTATATTAAGTTTTAGTGCTTAATTTGATTTTGGCTTTAATAAGAATGTTATTAGAGTCATGCAAGTAGTTAAAATATAATAGATAAAAGGCCATAAAACTCATATCAACTCAACTCAATTGTATTTATTATTTCAGCACTTTTCATAAAAACATAAACCCCAGGGTGCTGTACACATGGAGATTAAAGCAGCAAGAACAAAAAATAGAAATTTAATTGATTATTGCAGGAATAAAACAACATCAGACTCAAAATCAATCCAATTCTGTAAAATAAAAAATACAAAATGGATAGAACAGTAAACAAAAAAAATAATTTAGAGGTGCTGGTTACCTTTCAAAGCAGAGGGATTCACCAGATTTCATATCTCTCAGAAGGGGGATCTGTCTTATAAAGCCTCAAGCTGAGGAGTTTTTTTTTGCCACCGTCAGAGAATGACCGGAATAACCAGTATCATTTGAGGACAGGGAGGTGGTGTAGCTGAGGTGCAGCTATGAGCCGGTGGACAGCATTTCTGTATTAAAAGTAGAGCATTGAACTGCACTGAAAGTATTTCTTTATGAAAATGTTATTGCTCTTCTCCTGACCGGCTTCAGCAGGAGTTTGATTTACCAACTGGCTCCACTGATGGTGAAGAATTGTGCACTGACATGACGCCTGCCGACTGAGCTCATGTTATGCACTTAAATCTTTGACAGAGAAGACATCCAATGCCTCCTATAAATTCTCTAGAAAAGGTTATGCTCTTCCCTAACCCTGTCTATGGAGGGTTGCCTCGATGTGAACTTTATCCCATTGATATGTGAACAGTCTACCTGGTGTGTCAGGTTAGGGTGCAGGTGGTCCAGTGCTTTGGTTTCTACTGGTGGGTTGGGAAAAGTGTGTTTCCAAGCCATTTTTAGTGAGTCACAGATGTGTTCGTGGAAGAAAAAAGGATGAGGCAAAAAGACTATAACATGCTTTTGCACCAATTTCTTAAAAACATTTGGTAATGATTTAAAAAACTGAAACATGTGGGTTGTGATTTGGTGGGTCCTGTGGCTAAACCAGATGTGAACCACAAGTCCAGTGGCTAGTTCAAACACACTCTGAACAGAAGTGGTGGTCCCTGAAGCAAGCAGTCTGGGTTCATTTATGATCTGTGACTCTTATACCCCATTCTCTTTGATTTCAGACCCTATCCACTGTCTTGTCTCTCAAATAAAAGCCCAAAGGTAAATTAAAGAGTAGCCAATTTAATTTAAATCCTGATTTTAATAAGAAAAATCAGCAACCCTTTTTTCCAGCAACCCTAGAAGTAATCCAACAGTAGCAAAAAGGACAAAGTTGAAAATATCACACGAACTTGTTCGCAAAATTCTGTTGAACTACATGGAGATTTGTCAGACGAAGAGCGAGTGGAGCAACAGAGCCATTAAGTGCAGAGCAGGATAATGTAGAACCATGCAAAGGAACTTCACTCCATCCCCTGTGTAAGAGAGAGACAGACAGAGAGGGAGAGGCTAAAGTGGAGAGCCAGTGAGCTAAATTGTAGCCCTTTGTCATTAGTGTTCAGTCGTTAATAATCCACTGACTGTATGGATTTAATTATTTAAGCCGGCTATTGATGCTTCTTCCGCTGTCGATAATAAAAACCTTTACTAATTATTAATGTTATTAAATGGTCAGAGAGGGCTAAGCTCTGCTGCTTTATCCTCTTCTTGAAATTGTCAGAGCAGCAGAGCAGATTCTCGGCTGATATTCAAATGTAGGTGCAGTCAGATTTATGTAAAAATGTCTGCAGGTTGAGTGGGATTGGGTGAGCTTTTTGCTGTTGGATCCATTACTGACCCTCTTTTGAATCCACTCAGCAGCTTGTGCAAAGATCATTGGCTCATCTGCTGCCCTTGTCTTCTTCTTTTTCACTCTGACCTCCATCGAGCCCTAAATCCCAACACGTTATTGCCCCCTCCAGCATTGCAGAGTGTCTTTGATCCCTCTGCGGACCCCCAGCCAGTTAATGTTTAAAAGGCGAACAGGCCTTTAGCGCTCAGTCTGGATGAGCTGTAGCAGGACATTTGCAGCAGGGTGGGAGTGGGTGTTTCTCTGTCTTCTTCTGTGTTTCCAACGGCTGGCTTGAACTGATGAAAGAGAAGGCTTTGTCCCCTGAGACTAACAGCACTCTGATCAATGTTTAATGGCTCGTACTACTGAGAGGGACAGCAACAAGAGGGAGGTGATGAGAGAGGATGAAGGGGGGGCTTAAGGACAATTATGCCTCAGGAAACGTCCACACTGACAGGTGTGAGTCATTGACTGTAAAAAAAGACAGAAGATGCATTTCCATCTCCCCCTGTTGTACAAAAATGAAGCCAAAGTAAATCTGTGCAGTAGAGAATGACCCTGCCATTGCCCTGACATTTCACTTCAAGAAAAAACTGCAAACATCCCTCTGGTTGATACAGTCTACAAAGTAGCAGATTCTTGTCTGACACCATTTGAACACACTATAATGACAGAAACCATGCTTAAGAAAGAAATTATTTGAGGTTTATTTTAATCAGTGTTGGGGTAGTTACAAAGCACATTATTGTTTACTTCTTAAGAAGTAATGGAGTACTAAACTTACTATATTATTCTGAAAGATCGAATCCACAACCTTCTGATTCCAAGACAACCGACTCTACCTACTGAGCCACAGTCGCCCAATTAGTAACTTCATAGCTTTTCCAGTGATGCAGTGTCACTAAAGAACCAATTAAACATGGCAGCAGTTATTTACAATATTCTAAACAACTCTTATGAACATGAGAAACCACAGGATCACACAGAAGGGTTCAAATTACTGGAGCAAGCTCAAACTTTCTTGCCTGCAAAGCTTCACAAATTTAACAATTCGATTTTGGCCATTTGCCAGAAATGTTAAACAATAAATGCAGATCTTGTGTACATGTTGTGGCTGCGTCCAATGACTACAGAATTTCAGAGCTATATCATTGAAACATCCTCAGTCATTTTAGAAAAAAAAAACATCCTCAAGGACCCTAAATTGTGGATCTGTGGAGATTTCGGGTCATTCCACACAAATAACTCTGTAAAGTACTTCATTTTGCTTGCTAGCACTGCTGGTAAAAATACTGGTTCAAGAGTGGGGATTTGTGTGTGATCAACTTTTCTTCTTCATATGCTGCAGAATTGAGCTCTCTTTACTTTATGTGCACTCCTTTATTGACGCTTTTGTATTTTTATCAGAAAATGCAAAACTCTGCATAAATTATAAGGGTTTTTTTTGGAAGATAAAAATATTGTTAGAAGAAAATATAAGACCCAATTAAACATATGACATTAAATCTTATGGGTGTCAGGCTAAAACATCATATCTAAAAAATAACCACTTTTCAGGGAATGAAAAATGTATTTTTGTAGTAACTGAACACTGAGTCAGCATCTTTTTTAGACTTTTTATTAGTTCAAATTTGTAATAAATCCACTGACAGGTGTAAAGGATAACCACTAGTACTGATTTATGAAAAAAATATAAAATAATGAAAAAGAGAGATGAGATTTTGGCCAGCAATATGCTCATTTGAACAAAAATCCTTATTGTAATGAAGAGGGTGTTCATAAGTACTGTATTGCTCTTATCTGCTCTTTGATACAAAAATGGGACCATAGAGCCATGTCTAAGTTGTGCTACTAGAAGCCTACAAGTCTCTGCTTATGTGGACTGTTGTTAAATACCCAGCCTTGGTGTGCCCTCATTGTGAGCGTCACACTGTGTTTGGGGTCTCTAGCTGCCAGCTCAGTGTTTGCATGCTGTCTTTGCTCAAAAGATACCTGAATTTGAACAGCTCTGCTATTTTTGTTTTCCTCCTCACTTGACTCGAACCAGTGTCACAGAGCAAGGTCATACAAGTGTTTCAAAAGTGTGCATGAAGAGGGAAATTTGATTCGTTTTCAAGTCCTATTGTTATGGATATAGTGAAAGAATGTACACTAGTAATACTGCCAACAGGATAAATGTGAAACTTTTGACTGTATTACCCGTCACACTGATTTTAATGTGAAATGTTAACCCTTATCCTATCTGTTACCTTGGAGGAAGCAGAGCTTACGCACTATACTTCATCCACTTAGTGAGGGGGACTCAAAATGTGTATGAAGCTGTCATGTCATCTTGAATTTCCTTCCAGATCAATAAAACCTCCATCTATCCCTTGTTGTGTATCATATCGTTCATGCTTGCTTTGCTCCGTTCCATGCAGACTAAGCTTGAGCTCTTTTGACACCCTGAATTTAATGTTTTGTTTTACTTTTTCACTTTTAGGTCCAGACGGCGTTTAAGTGTGCGAGCATGCTGAGGGACACCATAAATCCTTACCTACTCAGAAGAATGAAAGCAGACGTCAAGGCCAACCTCTCCCTACCTGACAAAAATGAGCAGGTATTCATCACTCCCTGACATTTTGACCTTGTTGTGTCCAAATATTGATCAGCCTCTCAAACCCCAATCTCTTAACTGGGGAGGTGTTTATCTGATTGGATGTGACTGCATGTGCCACGTCTAAGGAGTATTTGATGAATGTGCATGGTGCTTGTCAGGTGGAGCCAGCTAATAAAGTCCCGGTAAAGTAAAAGGAGCAGGTATTCATTAAGGTGGCCGGTCCCTGGTCTGTCCTCGTGGCTGACGCTGGTTGACTCCTCAGTCCACTTCAGCTCATTAAAGTAAATCCCTGAGGACAGCAGTGGCTCCAAAAAACACGCTGCTTTCCCTCTAATTTCTCTCCTCACACTCTGCACTTCATCAAAGGGCTTTAAAGTGGATGTTCACTGCTCATTACACACCCTTACACCGCCCCTTCTCTGTGTCTGTGTTTAGGTTCTGTTTTGCAGATTAACAGAGGACCAGCGGCAGGTGTATCAGAGTTTCTTGGATTCCAAAGAGGTCTACCAGATCTTAAATGGGGACATGCAGGTAAGCCTTGCTCTCAAAGTTTAATATACTCACTGGTTTATTTTCTTCAATTTGTTCTCTTACTTTGCAACTTTCAAAGCAATTTTTTCAAACCAAAGCAAACGCTCACTTTTAAAAACCTTCCTCCTGTCTCTACATTTCCTCTGCTCCTCCTGTCCTGTTTCACCAGTGAGTGTTTGAGACAAAGAACGACTAAAAAGTATTTGCAGACTTATTTTCCATTGATGAGACAAAGACTAGCAAAAGATAGATCTTTGGTGATCAGAACTTTGACAAAAGTAAGTTTAGTTTTTATAAAGACTGAAACAAGAGTAAAATGTGCTTTTAACTGTTGGTTGTTCAAACTCCAAGATATTTCTACACAGTGCAAAAAATCAGTAAAAATTGTGTGAGAGCATTCAAGTCATCTTAGCATTTTCTGCAGTATATTTTAAAGAAATTAAACTTAGTTTGTTAATGAGCATTTTGCATTCATATTAATTTTACAATAGGGCTAATAGGTTCTTTGCAGATGACATCACCAGGTGGCAGAGAACTCTCTTTAGGAGGCCAAGAAGAATTTCTACATTGAGAAATGCTACCAAAAAGGCCGTGTTTTAAATAATTTACAACTATGCCAAGCAGTTAAAGTGAAAAAATGAAAACATTCTTAATTCTTAAGCTACTTTGTGTCCATGGTTTAGCTTATTTAAACTCTGATCTTGCGTGTGTTTCCTCAGCTGATGTCTGTCCACTCTTTTCAGTTGTGATGAGAATTTCTTTTAAGAGATCTAGTTGGTCTAGTTTACTCAACTGGCTCAGCTCAGTAGAGCTGGCTGTTTGGCTCCCAGCTAGCTCTTCATTTTTTAAATTTTGACTTTTTAAATGTAGATTAAATTAAGACAAAAGATGGAGGGAAAGGAAACTGGCACCCAAAGCGGAGTTTGCTACAGTAGCTCACATTAAAGAGCTGTTTTGTTGAACAGACTTGTTTGTGAACTGCACATCTTTACTCACTCGCTCAACCCACAAGATTTAATCAGTTTATAGTATATCAGCGTTGTTTAATTAAAGGCATGTTTGTGACAAAATGATTAGTTTTTTATATGTTAAAGAGAATCAGCTAGACTCTGAGCTCAGCACAAGCCTCCTCAAAACTCTCGTCTCCCTTCATCTGGCGAAGTGATGCTAGAAGGAATGCAGGACTCAGTAGTTTGTGATATTCATCACCTCAAAGCCAGATATATCTGTTAAACTGTGGAAAAAAATCACTGATTGTAAAGCATAGGTATCATACTCAATTTATGTTTACATTTTCTGATGATTATTGTAGCGTTGGTGTCCATGCAGAACAGTAAAGTGCTAACTCTGTCCCCCACTTTCCTATGTAAGGACTTGTATTGACTAAAACTAGACTTAAACTTATGAGAGTGAAAATGACTAAAATGTGTCTAAAACTAGAAGACATTTCATCTTAAGACAAAGACGAAATTCAAAGTAGCTGCTAAAATTAACACTGGACTAGTGCATAAAAAGATATAAAAACAAGAAACTGCAATCAATTTCATGTGATAATATGCATCTTAAAGTTGATTAGCTTTCCTTTGGCTGGCTGAGTCTGTTCATTCTCCTCCAGTTGTTCTCTCGTAATGACAGTTGGTCGTTATGCTTCTACATACGACACTCTTAGCGGGCAGGGCTGTCTCTCTAAAGGCTGGGAAAGGGTAAGGGTTCAAACATTTGTTAGACATATGTTTGAGCTCCTGAGTGATATATAAACAAGCTGAAGGAAGTATCATCCTGTCGGTGTGAACTAAGAGCTGAGAACAACAAATCCAGAGATTGTTTGGTTTTGGTCTCTTTTAAAGGAAGTCATGACTCTACGGCTTATCTACATGGGGCATATTTGATTTTGCCATGTTAATATTCAGAATACAGCATTCAGCCTTTAACAAGTGCTGTGATACAAAGACACGAAGGGCAAAACTGTCCATCAAAGATATTACTTCCAGGAACAAGACTTTCCTTATTTATTATTTAACCTCCTAACTGATGAATAGCAATCCACTTCTTTGCCAACAGGCATATGAGTATTTTAAGCTCCCTCACAAGCTTAAAGCACAACACCTTGTAGCAGCATTAGTAAAATGATTTTTTTTTTCTATGTAGATTTTTCAGACATCCTATAGCTTGACGGTAGTATTCTTTAAGGACACTGTGCAGTTGTTCTCACATTAGCCAGACCCCGGAGAGAGAGACTCGACCATTTATCACCACTGACCAAATGGACGTGGTTGGAGAGCCAGGGGTGACCACATGCACACACACACACTCTTATGGGCATTTCCAGTGGTCACTCTCAGTCCATTAACCACCATTACTAATGCAGTGGCCGTTGGGCCTTCATCAAGAAACACAGCCTTTATTGTCCGTAAATAAATTATGCAACTCATTCCTGTAAAGTAAATGTGTTTATTTGTTTAAATGCTGTAGAACACCTAAGCAAAATATACCAACTTCATCCAGAGTTTGTCACCTTTAAACGATTCTAGCCAATGAAATGGACTGTTGGTTAACTCAGTCCTACGGTGAAGAGGTTTTTGCTGGTTTAGAAAGAGAAAAATGATAAAGATTTCCTCATATGAGCAACAAAAACAACACTGTAAGCTGTCAGTCAACCGTGTCTTCAGTTATTTTGAAGGCTCATCTCTGCTGCCATCTGTTTGTACCCAGATTTCCAGGATAATGCTGAAACATCATTTACTTACAGTTGGCACATCTTCATGACAAGGTAGATCTGGAAGACAGAAATTTCTCTAAAAAAATATCTATTTGACTAAAATGTTTGTTTACAAAGAAATAAAATAAGAAAAAGTCTTTCACTTTAAATATACACTGCTGAGGGAACAAATGCTCTAACAGTTTTGGAGCTTGCCAGTTATTCATTCTTTGTGAATCAGACCCTTACTGTTATAATTACATCTTATTTGTATCATTTTTTATTTTAAAAAACAATTACAGCGCATATCTGAAAATTATTTTTTAGGCTGTGCTTTGTTTATGTATTTGATTTATGGAAAAGCTTGAAAATTCACCTTGAAATTGCTTGAAAAGTGTTTGAATTTGACTTTGGAAAAAGTGCCCAAACCCTGAACATAAAACCTGCAGAGAATGAAAAGATCAGTTAAGAATTCAAACGTGTCACTTTGTCCAAATAAAGGCCTTCTTCATACCCTGAAGCAATTCAAAGAGTTCTGCACAAAACAATGATTTTAAGTTAAAAAGAGCAATTTAACACAGATTTGCATCTAAAAAGATCAGGATTAAAATACTTAAAATGTTATTAAATCACATCTAACATTATTCAAATTTATATATTGAAATGGAGATTTAAAAAAAGGGGGTCAACCGGTTATTGGCCTGACCAATTATCGAGGCTGATATTTGGCATTTGGTTGATTAACTGTATTGCCACTTTATTTTACAAATAATAGAGATGAATAAAAGGTTCCACTGCAAGGTGTCTTTCCCTCTGGTTTTATTTTCACTCTCCACAGTCATACAACACAACCTGATTAGCTAGATGTCACATGAGTACTAGCCAATCAACACTTAAAGGTGCAGTGTGTAAAACATAATATCAACATCTAGAAGTGGGTTCTAGATTGCATTTCTCTGCTGGAAACTGGCAACCAGTTGAATTTAATGTGTATCTGTAATGTGAATACAATACAATAACTTTATTTATCCTTTTTTCCTTTATGTTACTATGGAAACATGTAAAAATCCAAGACGGCAGCATCCATGGAGGGGACCCTCCCTATGTATGAATTAAAGGTTTATTCTGAGTTGTTGTTGTTTTGGTTTTTTTTTCAAAATAGCTATTTTTGAATTTATATGACTAAACACTTATTTAGATAGACCGTCTTAGAAATGTTTTGCTTTACTTTAACAAGTTTGTTCAGCTAAATGCTACGAGGCAAAATATTACACACTGCACCTTTAAGCCTGGGTACCACTTACACGGTGAGTGTATTGCATTACTTCCTGTTTTCCTGCTACTACTGTCCTGATAGATCCCAGGCTAAATCGTTTATTTTCCATCATTCTTGATCATGCAATTTTAATTTCTATATGCCATATTAAATGCATATTGGTTATCAGTTTTATGAACTGCTAATAATCAACCCTGAAAACCCAATATTGATTGACCCCTATTTAAAAAATAATTTCATAGCTTTTTGAGGGTAGAGTTTAAAAGTATAATTTCTAGCTTTGGCTAAAGGAAGGAGATGTAGGAGTGTAGGGGGTAAAATTGGAGACACGATCAGGGAATATCATTGATCTACAATTGGGGATAGAACATAGACAGCCCCTTTTCCTTCTTCTTCTTCCTCCTTTTTTTCTTTACTTATATGCTGATCATTCCTGTATTTAACAGATTATTCCTTCCCTGCCTCCTTCTTTTCCTGTCTCCCTCTCTCTATTTAAATAATAGGGGATGAAAAAAATAATTAAAATTTAAAATAAAATCTGTGTTTTTGCTGTAAAACCAGCTTTGTTAAACACTGCAGGATATTAGTTCATGACATAAAATTACAGGTTTGTTTAGAAGCTGTGCCCTCATTGTTCTTTCCACTGTGGGGATAATCCGCTGAAATTAAATGTGGGAATTTGACATGAAACAAACTGGTAAAAGCCATGACTTGCCATGGTGATCCAGCCAGGTTAAAAAATGCCAGCTTTGTGAACCTGAAGTCTCTGACTCAAGGTTGGACCTGACATACCCTGTGATCTGGCTTTGTGGTAAACCTTCCAGGCCTGTGCTGCATCTTAAACCCCTCTTCTATGTGTTTTAAGCCGAAACCTACCAGGAGACATCAACATCAACTCAAAGTAAAAGTTTCTCAGTCTGCTTAAAGACTATTTTAAAACTTTTTTCCTTTACTTCTGTTTAGGTATTCTCAGGTTTAATAGCACTAAGAAAGATCTGTAACCACCCGGACCTTTTCTCTGGCGGGCCCCGCATACTGAGGGGAATCCCAGAGGACCAGCTCACTGAGGAGGAACAGTTTGGCTATTGGAAACGTTCAGGGAAGCTGATGGTGGTGGAGTCACTGCTGCGACTGTGGTTTAAACAAGGCCACCGAGTCCTCCTCTTCACTCAGTCCAGACAGGTGAGGAACGGATCGCTCTGTCTGATCAGTCATTATGATCAACCATAGAAGTCTGAATCTGTTGTTGTAAACCTACAATCCCTCTGCTCACTTTGAGTGAGTGAAAGAGCAACAAGAGAAATGAGTGTTAGTGTGTGTTTTTGTGTGTGAGAGGGAGGCCCCAGCTGTTGCAGTCAATACCAATGAGATTATACCACAGAGGGAACCTGAGACCCTCCCTGTCGGTATCTCTGTCCATGTAATATTAATCTGCTCTAATCCTTTTAGAGATAATCCAAACCTCAGCCTCTCCTTCCTCTGTTTCCCTCCTCGTCCTCCTCTTCTCATTCATTGTTTTCTTTTTCCTCCTCTCCAGATGTTGGACATCCTGGAGGTTTTTGTGAGGGAGAATAACTACTCGTACCTGAAAATGGATGGCACCACCACGATAGCCTCTAGACAGCCGCTCATCGCCCGCTACAACGAGGTAGGGATTATGTCTCCCTAATGGCTCTGAGTGTTTCCCTGGAAAAATCCTGTCCTGAGGGACAGAAATCTTCAGTGGAACCCTTTGCACCCTGAGGTGGAGACACTAAGTGATGGCAATCTGTTGTCTCTCTTTATTGAAATGTCATATGTGTATCATCACTGGGCATTTAAAAAGTTAATGTGATCAAAAGAACAGATTTAATTCAGTAAACTTTAAATAACAGAATCGTCATGTTTCATAGTTTAAAATACAGTTTTAGGCTAGATATTTGGATAAAGCTATACATTTTGAAAAAAAGCACCAATTTAAGATGTTTGGCCTTAGCAACCTATAAGTTTGGTACTAGACTGGCATATGTAGGTTTATTAGATTTTTTTTTTTTTTAAATCTGCACAAACTTTGAAACCTTTATTTGAAGAGCATTTCAGAGTTAAAAGAGCACAGGATGCAAAGAAACCTTCAATTATCTTTTTCGTACAAGTAGATGATCAGGAGACTCAGAAAATGATGAACATTGTAACTGGTGGAGGAGGCATTCATTTTTTTCCTTCAGTGAAGCTCTGGATTCATGTACGCTTCTAAATTGTCTTGAAACAAAGGATATAATCTGTAAGAGTTGTAAATTCTTGCCTTTCTTGATTTCATATTTAATTCATGATTTAAATGAAATGTATTTTCGTGATTAAAACATGAAAAGTAATGTTCAGAGAGAGAATAAAACTGTCATGATGCTTATTTATCACCAACTTTTCTGCCTTTCTTTCCTACAGGACAAATCTATCTTTATCTTCTTGTTGACCACCAGAGTTGGAGGTCTGGGAGTCAATCTGACCGGGGCCAACAGAGTTGTAATCTATGACCCAGACTGGAACCCAAGCACCGACACGCAGGTAAAACAAATGTGTGCTCAGTTTTCAAGTACAACATTTCACAAGTGTTCTTCTATTCATAGAGTCATACTATTCATTTTGAATATTTCCTCTCTGGCAGCTTTTGTTTTTGTTTCTTAAATATCCTTCTTAAAGATAATTGTGGTATTTTATCTAAATTCATATAAATGTATTGTATGTCTGCAGGCACGTGAGCGAGCATGGAGGATCGGTCAGAAGCAGAATGTGACGATTTACAGACTTCTGACCGCTGGGACCATCGAGGAGAAAATCTATCACAGGTCAGTGTGATTCTCCTCTATCTTATTAAAATTATCTTAATTCCACGTCGCAGTTACAAAGAGTTTTAAATCATCCTGCACTGCTTTTGTTCTTTCCCTCACCCGGTTTTGTGTTTCCGCTGTCTTTCCATCAACCTCACATCTTCATGAATATTGGTAATAACATGACTAATAGCTCACATCATTGCTGAATTACTACACGCACTATTCCAGTTCTCAGTAATTGAAAAGCTTTCCTGCTTTATTAAATGGCCAATCTAGGACTTCTAAACTGTTGCTCTGGCTGGTTTGGGTCTGTGATGTGCTTTCAAAAAGCGAGTTAAAAAAAACTGCAGGGGTTCTATTTTGGTACCTACTGAAGAACGGTTAACTAATTTTCTCATCCATCAGACAAACTACTCTGAGGTGACAGAGGATCGGTGCTGCTAGCCAAAGAGAAATAACAAATTATTTCACAAGGATCTAATTCTGTACTTTACCTTTTTTAATTCAGGCAAATCTTCAAACAGTTTCTGACCAATCGGGTGCTGAAGGATCCCAAACAAAGACGGTTTTTCAAGTCCAATGACATCTATGATCTGTTCACGCTTGCTGATCCAGATGGATCTCAGGGAACAGAGACCAGTGCCATATTTGCAGGTCAGCAGATGCATCACCTGCCTTCTTTATGCCTTCATTTTTGTTTGTTCACCTGGGCCTTTCTTTTTCTTCAAGCTTTACATAAGTGTCCATCATGAGTCAAGGATGAACTATTTTTTGGTTCTTCCCACAGGTACAGGCTCTGATGTCAAAGCACCCAAGAAACCTGAGAGGCCAAGGCCGTCACATGCTGTAAAACATGGCAGCCATGTACCTAAACACTCTACAGACCAGAATGAAACCAGTTCAGACAGAAGACACTCCTCATTAAACATTCCTACAGTAAAAGACGAAAAAACTTCTCCTTCCAGCAAAAACGCTCAGGTTGAACCAGATGTCTCGATGGGCAACCAAAGCAACAACCAAAATGGCGTGGTTGTTGAGCCAAATATTCCAGCAAATACAGATCTAACAGGACAGAATAACTGTGATGCAGCCAAAAACCCCAGCACGTCCAGCCCTCGCCAACACAGAGACAAAGACTCTGCTCTAACCAGCCCACAAAAACACAGAGAGAAGAGGAAGCACTGCGACTCTTCTGACTCACACAAACATAATAAGCGAAAACACTCCAAAGACGCTCGATTTGAAGGCCATCGCATCTCTCATTTGGTGAAGAAAAGGGCCTTTAAGAAAGAAGAGGGTGAAGAAAATGAGGCAGACAACCAGAAGAAGTCAGATGATTACGTTTTGTCAAAGCTCTTCAAGAAATCTGGTACGTTCTGTGTCCAAATCCCCCAGCCATAATTTTGTTGTTTAGCTGAGAGAGGTTGTATGAGGTACCTGTAAACAGTTGAGTATATTAGCCACAGGAGATATTAGCGTGTGTGGCCCATTTAAGGACAGACAGGTTTAAGTGCCTTCATGGAAGTTGTGCTATAGAGCTATGCAGACTGAGTTGTTTGCTCCATGTAATTTAGCTCATTTTAAGAAAAACAAAGCCAAAATCTTCAGGTTGCATGTCTGTTCTGATGAAGAAAATAAACATAGCCTCTCTGTTTTAGCATGAGGTAGGGACACCATGTGCGTGTTCCTCAACTGTAGTGCACTGATGAGCTGTGGGTCTATTTTAACATCTTTATTGCAGTCTGCATCTGATTAATCCAATTTTATTAATTAATTATATTGTGGAAATTCTAGATTTCCTCATGAACTTCATCTACTGCTCCTCCTCTGCCTTACCTGGTTGAGTACAGACAGACTTGTTGGAAATGTCAGAATGAGAAAATTTTGGATTATTTGTGGATTGCATTTCTGCTTTTCAACACATGCATAAATGAATACCTGCATTTTCCTCGCTGACTTTAACTTGGTATTGCGCTCGATATATCTGCCAACCATGGTAGCATCTTTATTTTCTATACAAGATCGCTTTCTATGATCAGTGAACTAGTCAACAGTATCCATTTTCTCTCTACTCCTTGCGTAAATGTTGCGATTTTACACAGGAAAGAAAATCAGTTAAAATCATGAATCGGCTCTGATGTGAAACACTTTTATTCTTCGGCAACATTTCCCAGCCCTAACTGATCCCAGTTTGAGATCATTTCATTTTAAAAATGTTTGAAGATTATTCAAGTGGCACAGCACAGTAATAGCGGTAAAGTTTGCTCTTTTTGCTCATTTTCCTCCTCAACAGCACAGATAGTGTTTTCTGATCAAGTCAACATAAATTGTGTAATAAAACAGAGCTAAAAAAAAAACTTTATTTGTAGACAAACTTGCATTCTGTTCTTCATGCTTTGCAAATAAAATTGTTACATTTTGAAAAATTACTGTAAAACATCAGCTCTCACTTCAACAGTCACTCCTGCAAACACATGAGCTGCTGATATCCTCTAATCCAGAAAGATACAGAGGTGCTGTTTTTACAAAGTCACATTCATAGCTTTTAAGGTTTGTGGATTCAAGCTCACAACCTGCACCACCAGGTAATTTAGGATCTCTCCTGTCTTACAGTTTCTAAAGAAGTTTCTTCCTAGTATACACACACCCTAACATTCTGTTTTGGCTTGTTTTTTTTCTTTAAACCTGCCTAATTATTTGCCTGTTTGCCTTAAAGAGGCCACGCTGGCATCTCCTATGGATTATAAACTCACCATTGACAAGTTCTTCATTCAACCCAGCCACAAAAATACCACTCTACTATCGCTTAAAATTTCACAAATAAATGAGCTCCTACTTTGTGTTTTGTTCACCTCAGGTATCCACAGTGTGATGCAGCATGACACCATCATGGAGTCCTCAAACCCTGACTATGTTCTCGTGGAGGCAGAAGCAATCAGGGTGGCCAAAGACGCCATGAAAGCACTTAAGGTTTCTCGTCAGCAGTGTAGGCTGCCCTTCAACAGACCCCCTCCTCCACCTGCAAGGTAAATACAAACAAGGGTGTTTAGAGCAGTGGATCTCAAATACTGAGTCAGAACTCGGAGCCATTTTGTTTCCTGGAAAAAATTTGATGTATTGAAACCCTACGCAGACATAAATCATCCGATTTTATTTTATTCCATTTTGCCATGATAAGTAAATTTAAGTTGTTTTCCTGTCTCTGTTCAGTCAAATGTTTTATTCCATTAAAGATCCAAACTGCTACATTTTTCTTTGAATACATTTGAGGGGTTGAAAGTTTTTGCAAATCTGGGGAGTGGTTTTTCATTATAGATGGTTGTGGGTCTTGAGGCTAGACCAGTTGAGAACCACTGATTTAAAGTGTTCATAATCTTATTTGAGCAGCATATCTTAGTTTTGCTTTGTTTTCTCTCACAGGAAACGGTTTGGACAAAAGAAGAATTCTCTGCTGGTTGATAATTCTGTTAAATCAGCCCCTACTTTGAGTAAATGCAAGGTAATAAAAGTATGATGAGATCACATGCAGTTCAGTGTAGTTGTTTGTGTTTCTTACATATTGTGTCATTTCACATGTTTCTCTCTTTAGGATGCTGCTTTTATAAAGAAATCTGTGTCAAAGAAACCGGGATCAGCAGCTCATTTCAGTGGGGAGGCAGCCGACAGTGACTCAAACTCCGCCCCGCTCTCTTCCTCCTCCCTGCTGGCCAAGATGAGAATGCGTAACCACATCAGCTTGCCCTCAGGCCACAGAGATGAAGAAGAACAGGAGGAGGAAGACTCCGGAGCAGCAGGCCGGAGCTCTCCAGCTCCACCCACAGAGCACGATGAGCTGCTGGTAGATCTGCGGAACTTTGTAGCCTTCCAGGCGAGTGTGGACGGACAGGCCTCCACACAGGAAGTGCTGGAGTATTTCAAACCGAGGCTGACAAAGGAACAGGCGCCGGTCTTCAGGGAGCTGCTGCGGAGTATCTGTGACTTTCACAGGCCTGCTGGTCAGGAGGGCATCTGGAGGCTGAAAGGGGAGTTCCGTTGAGAGGGGCAGAGAATAAGCTGAACTGTGGTGCATATTTGTGTACTTGTATGTGATGAGTCTGTGTCGACATAAGGTGCAACGTTTGACTTTTTGTTGTTTGACAAAAATACATCAGCCACTTTCCATCAAATGAACATTTTCACTAAAAGCCGTTAATAATAGGTTAATGTACCTCTTAAAGCTCCTCTGAGGACTTTTTGGTTGTGTGATATTAATATTGATGTTTCTGTACAAACTACAGAAGCAAACAACACAATCGCTGATCTATTTTGATGCCTGAAGCTACTGCTGGGGGGTAGGTGCCAGACAAGGAGTCAATCTTTTTGCATAAACTGTTTTTACTAACCAAACAACCTAAAAGTTCCTTACAGAATCTTTAACGTAGCAGATGAAGCTGTGGTAAAACCACATCACGGTGCCATGCAGACTCAAACAAATGCCGGTTGATTATCAGGTAACTGTCCAGTTAAAAAATGTCTTTTGTGCTGAAATTTGTTCATTGTTGCGTTTTATGTTTCTCAGCTTGTTATTTATATCCTGTCATACTTGAATTCACCCGTTTTGTATTTGCTTGAAAGTTGAAACTGTTCTACTTTGAGAAGGATTTACAGTGACAGGAGTTGTTGCTTTGAAATATGTGTACTATTATAACCTCACAGGTGACAAACTTTGTAAATAATAAATGTGATGGGATGTAGTGAGTCACTATGTAAGCATGACTGCTTGACCACAGGTTTTGGAGGGTTTTATAATAAATGACATATTTTGAACTGTATGTAAACATAGCGGGGGTTTAGGGATGTTTACATTTTTTAAAATACCTACCTCCAGTTATTTGTTGAAACTGACTAAAGCTGAGTTATTCAGCTGCCATGTTTATGACGAATTTAAAAAGCTCTTGATGCTGTCATACATAAACTGTATGCAATAAAGTCTTTGTATAGGATTGTTCTCTTGTAATGTCATTTCTAGTAAAGACTGTACCACAATAAAGAAGATCATTAGAACCCCCTCTAATCTATTGAAAAATGCCTGATTCTTGTTTATATAGTTAAACGTTATGCCTTGTTTAACTAGGGCGCATAATATCGGCAGATACGAAAATTTCTGATGATATAACAGATTTATCAGCTGTAAATATCAGCTGTATGTGTAAAAAAGGTTTAAGGCAGGAGCAGCCTACAGTGCATTCAGACCCCCTTCATTTTTTAACTTTATGTTGCAGCCTGATGCTAAACTAAAAACGTATTGCTATTTAAGGACTATGAATGTGAAAAATATCTTAAATATAATTTGTCAAAAAGCCATACATCCCTGTTTGCACAGTTAAGATGAAGCATGTTATCACTTAACACTGAAACTGGCAGATATAGAAGAGTATGAGAGGATGAAATAATCTGTGAATACTGTAAACTAAATGAAGTGGAAAATGAAATTAAATTTATTATATACTGTCCAATGTATCGTAGCCTATGGGAAACACTGTTTAGAAATGTTCAGGTCCTGGTCCTGATTTAATTCATATGGACAACAGTACTAGAATGAAACATCTCTTTGATAATGTCATTTTTTTGTCTGACTCTCTCTTTAAGGCATGGAAAAGGAGTCATAAAAGATAATTGTATCAGACTGTTTTTTATGAGGTTTACTTATTTTATCAAACTTAATTTTGTCTTGTTTGTTATTATGTCATGTGTTTTAGGGGCTGTGTTGGTTTATGATTATTTGTCCGTTTGTTTTACTCTTCCTCCTGAAGTGTTTCAAATATGGAGGGGGTTGACGCTTATTTATTGATATTGTACTGTGCTGTTTGGTGCTGGGCTGATTTGGAATATTTACTGTTTTGTTTTTTTTTTGTTCCTTGTGGGATGGGTCATCTAAATGACCAGACTAGTAATAAAATATTAATTCGCTCATTCATTCAAATAGTTGAAAAAAAAAAAAAAAAAATTTATTCCTATTAATCTACAGTCAGTACTCCATCATGACTGAGTTAAAAGAGAATATAAGAAATATCTGCAAATTTATGAAAAATAACTGAAATATCACACTGACATAAGTATTCAGACCCTTTGAAAAGACACTTTGAATTTATCTAAGGTTCCTCCCATTTCTCAATCTTTGCTCAGCGCAAAAACCAAGCCATGAGGTCAAAGGAACTGCCTGCAGAGCCCAGAGACAGGATTGTTGCAAGGCACAGATCTGGGGAAGGCTGCAAAAAAATGTCTGCTGCACCGAAGGTTCTCAAGAGCACAGTGGACTCCATGATTCTCAAACGGAAGAAGTTTAGCACAACCAGGACTCTTCCAAGAGGTGGTCGCCCAGCCATACTGAGCAATCAGGGGAGAAGGGCCAAGAACCCGATGGTCACCCTGAATGAGCTCCAGAGATCCAGTGTGAAGATGAGACAAAGTTACAGAAGGAAGGAAGCCTCTTCTCAGTGCAGAACACATGAAAGCCTGCCCAGGGGTTGCAAAAAACATGTTATAGCCAAGTGAGCTTTCGTTGGATTTGCACTTATGTCTAGTGATATTTTTTTTTTTTTTGGGGGGGGGGTGTCATAAATTTGGAAAAATGTAAAACATTCTGTTTTCCCTTTTTCCCTTTTTCATGATGGGATACTGAGTGTAGATTACTGGGAATAAAAATGTGTTTTTGACTGTAACATCAGGCTATCAGGCTACAGTGAAACAAAATGGAAAATGTGTGTGTGATGGTGGGGGGGGTCTGAATACTTTCCTAATGCACTGTACCTGAATCAGCTGATGTGATTTTTATTTTATCCTCATTTCATACACTTAAAGTGTGTTTTAGGAGCAGAAGTTTTAGGTATGAACTAAATTTTATATTGGTATCAGTATTGGCTATAACAAATTTCTAAATAGTGGCATACTTGAAATCTGCAAAAATCCAAATTGTGCATCCCTACTTTTACCATGTGAGTGTTGAGAACAGCTGTCCAATAATAAAAGCTAATAAAGGGATGAATGTCAATTCTGCAGTGTTTTAAGTATCAAAGTGATCAGATATAACATCCCTGTCCTGTTAGGCTTTTCTTTGAGTGTGCTGGTGTTGCTGACCAAGGTCCTGAAATGTAAATAACTCCAGTAATCTGCTAATTATAGGAATATGAGAAAACTCGTTAAAGTTTGTTGTTAAACTGTTTCTAACCGACACAGATGAGAGTGTAATTTCACTTACACACAGTTATTTAAGCAATTATCAGAGGGTGGGGAGGGAGGCGCTGACAGGAAGCACACACACACGCACACACACACACAGAGTCCAGGCCTGCTCTCTTGTCAGAGTTGTCTAGACCAAATATTGGGATAAAGTTATCAACCGTTATTTGATTTCAATTTTCTCCACGCACCTCGCCGAGGTCATAATAACAACTTTATTTTCAGTGGTGCATAAATTAATTACGCGCATTTAATAACTAAAATATCATTATATTCCCCCTTTAATAACATAAACGCTGCACGCCAGGGAAACCCTTAATAGCGCGGGGCCCTGTAACTGGCCATTATCCGCCTGTAATGATATTACAGAACCAATTACGCGCCATTAGAAGGGATTTTCTGCACTTTATGTGGTTTAGTCCAATCCCGCACTCCTCTTCTAAATTTCAGCTGCTTCTCGAAGCCTCATTTTGCCTCCACCTCAGAGACGCATGGCGTCTGCGCTCTGTCGTCCCAGATGCGCTTTAAAACTAATTGAAAGGGTCCCGCAGCACATCATTTATCTGAGGAAGCGAAATAAATCGCAGGACCCCTTGCTGTGAACAAAATCAAAAATTTGGCCTTGTGAGTGTTCTACATGCGCAACCCCTTGTAAAGTGGACCCGCTAACGCACCCTGACGAGCAATTAACCCAGCCGACAGTCAATCTAAAACCCAAAAGCAGTCATCCTCCTTTTTTTAATATATGAAAGAACCAAATAAAAAGTGCAGCGGGTATGTGTGCATGTTTATGGTTAGGGAATATGCCTGACTCTGGAATAACAATCACTTGTGATGAATTTTTTTGGCACCAGAGCAGAGCTGCCGTTTGCCACCCTGGGTATATCTCCTCTCTCTCTCTTTCTCTCTCTCTCACTCCTCTTTCTTTCTTTCTTTCTCTCTGTTTCTCTCTCTGACACACACACATAAACACACACTAGCACCAGGGGTTGGGGGTGAGAGAGACAAAGCCGTGATAATCCGATTAGGACCAATTAGGCGTGAGATTCTGCGACACTATAGCTGAAAGCCTTAACACTCTGCAGACAGTTATACAGTTATAGAGACATCTGGACACTCCCAGAGAGACACACACAGACATGTGAGAGTGTGTGAGAGTGTATGAGAGAGAGAGAGAGAGAGAGAGAGAGCGATGTGGACACTCCCAGACACAGAGTCAGAGGAAGTGCAGCAGTCACCTCCTCCTCCTCCCTCAGAGCGGAAAGTCTCTCTCCTCAGCATCCTCTCTGCAGGTACCACCATCCTCTCTCTCTCTCTCTCTCTCTCTGAGCCTTTTCTTACTGCTGCACTAATGTTTGATTTTCAGCCGTAGATCTGTATTTCTCCGCAGCAGCAGCTGTAGCGTGTCTGGTTCAAACTTTTGTCTCTGTTCCAGGTTCACTTTGGCAGCTCACAGTCGCGTCAGGATGTTCTACTTTCACTGTCCGCCTCAGCTGGACGGAGAGTGCTGCCGATCCAACACATGTAAGTTTTTAGATTGTGCCTCTTTCACACCGCCAGGTTACTTTGAATTTAGAACAGCAGGGTACGACTTTAATCTCTCTTTAAAGTTTGGGCATGATCGCGCTGCGTAATTACGCGCAAAGGCGTGTTTGTTGGTCAAGGCCTGAGCGGATCTTTCTTTTATTTGTTTTTATATAAACTTTACAATATTTCTTTATTTTAAAAGAAACAGAAAATGAATGATCCTATAAAAAGCAACACTTACATTTTATGATGTGATGAATGAAAAGAGCATCAGATTTTTTCCGTCTATAAATATGAAAACTTGAACAGATCGGATGTTTGATCCATCACTATAAACATGCTTATTAGTTTGAATGGAGGGCTCTTTAGCCTTCCCACGGTGCTAAATGTGGATGTAAAGGGTTAAGACAGATTTTTGCTCTGCTGTGTCAGTCTGCTGGCTCTGGTGAGGACCGCTGCTGGTGCTTTGGCCCCGGGGCAGAGGGGGTGTTTTGTCCCGGGCACAGATGTTGGGTGTCATGGCTCTTAGTCCGTCATGGCTCCCCTCAGACTCCACACATCAATGTTTCATGCAACTAATGGAAACACGAAATGTGCCAGCGAGCCAATTCCCTCATCTCTCTGCTTTGGCCAACATTCGTACTTTTATTTATTTATAGTCGTTTTGTGTACATGCTATCCGAGCCGTCAGACTTGCCTAATTATTTTAAACAAAAATAAGAAATACTAAACCTGACTGTACATAGTGAATAAATCATCTTTCATAAACTTTTTTTTTCCAGTGAATTCGAGCGGATTTGGCAACCACGCTCCGACTGATTTCGATGATGGATTTCTACGCAGGAAACAGCGCAGGAACAGAACTACCTTCACTCTGCAACAGGTAAATATGAACCAGCAGAGGACAAACAAGAAACCTGACGAAGCAGCCAGAGGCCTTCATATTAACTTAACAGAAATTTTAAAAAGGAACAAGCAAATAGGAAATGATAAACATTTAAAAAAGACTTGTGAAAAAAAAGTGGAAAAACCCCATAAAAGCCTCAAACTGACAGGATATCTATCTAAAAGAAAATATCCTGATTGCTTTGATGCAGGGAGATACAGTTTAAAAGTAGAGCACTGATCTATTTAACTGTAGTTTTAAGCTTAAACGTAGAAAAACAATTTAGTTGAAATGAATTCAGGCTTTAGCAACAGTTAGGCTAAAAAAATTAGAAACCGTCAAAAGCTAAAAAGTCAAAGCTCAACAAGAGCTTAAGTTTAATAAAAAAGTGGCCTTCAGCCGTAAAATGCCTGTAAATTCTACTATTATCTCCTAGAATGGGGGAATATGTGTTTATTCTATTTAATTATAACTCATTTATTTCATTTAAGCCTCTTTAACTTATTTTCAATCAATATTTTACATGAAACGCTGCTCCTATCGATATTTATGGTTTTATAAAGTAAAAATTTCTACACCTGGGGAGGGTGACGATAACTTACGTGACGTAGTTCAATTTCTATTCAATTCAAACTTTATTGCGATTTAAGGTCTAAATAAAAGACAAAACGACACGTAGAACAAAATTTAAAAGAAGGGAGTGAAAGAGGAATTCTGTTAGAAACAGAAAAGTCCAGCAGAAACAACAAATGTTTCATAAACTTCTTTCCTTCGTGTTCCTGCAGCTGGAGGCTTTGGAGGCTGTGTTTGCGCAGACGCACTACCCGGACGTGTTCACGCGCGAGGAGCTGGCCATGAAGATCAACCTCACGGAGGCCAGGGTGCAGGTAGGTAAGGTGGGCTTTGGCCGCGTTTGACCACTGGAGAAAGGCTAAATGAAGCCACTCTGTCATCCCGGCGATGCACTTTAATAACATCAACATAATGGTGAATATTAGATTAGCTTGATTAATCGGTCATTCATAATTAAGCAGCGATAATGTTCTCGCTAATTTGTCCGCATCTCAAAGGTAGGAATACATCATCCGTGCAGATCCCGTTCAAACACTGAAATGTGGTTTTAAAAAGGGCAAAGCCTGCAGACTCACAAACTCTCAGTTTTTCTCTCTTTTCTGGCAAACACACACACTTTCAAACACACAAAAAGCACACACGCGCACCTTAAATTTGCCAATTTATATTCTGCTCGTGCCCTGCACATATGCGCCGTTATAAACTTGGCCAGATGTAATTAAGTTATGTGTCCTGTATGTAATTTCCTGCATTCCAGATTTGCTTTTGGGTTTTGTTGTGCGCGCAGATCTAATTGTGGGAAATATAATAGTTTGCCTTTTGTTCCCCAGGGTCATCTTACTATCGCTTAAACCCAATGGCAGGGTTGATAATGGAATCCAGCGCTGTAAATTAGGGATTGTAAACAAATTATTCCCCTCCTAATCCGATTACCACATTCCTATTATTAAATCTGAACATGAATCCAGCGCAGTATGCAGGGATATTAAACTTACATTATTATTAGAAAATAAATTTCCTTTCTGTTGTAGTGTTGTTGCCCCCCTTTTTGTAAAGTGTCAATGGGCCTCCCCCGCATTAAGAGCACGCGGCAAATTGAGATTAATGGAGCAATTATAGCCTATTCAGAGAGGGGGGTGTGTATGGGGGGGCGCGCGACTTCTAGCTGGAAGGTGCAGGGGTGAGATAAGTCCATCGGTTGTATTGTTGTCCTGCCACCAAAATGTTGTCTTTTCTTTATGCCCAATGAATGCACGTGTTTTGTTTGGCTGTTGACATCATTTATACCTCCAGTACAATAGCAAGAGATGCAGAGCACACACACTCACACACAGACCGGCTCTAACCTCCATTCACACATCATGATTAATGCCTGCTAGAACCGAGTCCTAATCGAATCTGATGTTGTCAAACAATCACTAAATAGGGAAATAAACGACTTCATCATAGCTGCCCCTCTCTCAGGCTGCACAACTGTCAGTGGGAAGTCATTAAAATATGATAATGAAAAATTGCTCAATTAAATGTTGTTATAGGCAGTGACCTTCATTCGATTAAGACACCACAACTTGGCTATATGTTCTCAGCTGTGTGGATGGCAAAGTTTTTGGGGAGTGTGGGACCTTAAAGTGCTGGTGTGAGACATTCAAACACCTCTTGATATGTGGGACAAAAAGAAAAAGAATATTTAAACTTTGCTTTTCCTCCTAAAAGGCTGGAAAATATCAAATACTGTCTTTTATTTGTTTCGTTCTGAATTAAGAGAAAATTCTATGGAAAATATGAGCTAAGCATAAAGAAATGTAATTCACAGACTAGCATAAAAGAATGAAAAAAACTGCAGCTGTGAACGTGGTGATATTTTAATTAGAAAAAATAATGTTAATAGTAATAATAATAATAATAATAATAATAATAATAGTTGTTCTTACCTTTCCTTATTTTGCTTCTAATGCAGGTTTGGTTTCAGAACCGCAGAGCAAAGTGGAGGAAGACAGAGCGAGGAAGCTCAGACGCAGAAGGAGGTAAAGAGCAGATGAGCGAGGGCACTCCTCCGTCTCGCAGCATCAACTCTCAGTCTCCGGTGGACCACAGCAGGAAGCAGAAAGAACCGCTGGAGATGCAGCAGAGGTGAGAATGGACAAGAGGGTGAGGGTTGGAGCTTAACTGCTGTGAAACATTAAAGGCAGGAGAAGTCTGAGGCAGGATTTTTATGCAAACTAAACAGGAGTACATTTTATTCTGCCAATTACGTCCGCTTTAAAACTATGGCAGAAATCCTGATTGTTTCCATAGATCAGTTTGTGAATTAAATAAACTTTTTAATTCAGTTGACTCAGACAGCAAAGATAGAAACAGCTTAAAAAAAAAAAAAAAAAAAAAAAGGGAAGCAAGTGATTCAAAGATTATAGTCTTTCTACTTGATGACTAGATAAAGTTTGTCTGTGTTCTTCAGCATCAACAGGACGGTGGGTCCAAGTGGTCCGTTCTTCCCGTCATGTATCCCAGGAACGCTCCTAAACTCTGCTACCTACGCCCAGGCCCTCTCACAGGTCGCCACACTGAAAGGTAAACACAACTCAAAATAATTCAGCATGCAAATATTGATTTCTTTGTTTTCCTGTCTGTCTGTTTTACTCTTTTGTCTCTCCACCTCTCTCTCTTTTATCTCACCCTTTCATCACATATAGTTGCACCAGATGGCTGTCAACAAATAAGTCTGATTCTTCCCAACGTATCTGCCGGTTAAAAACAGAGATTTTGTTGTACAGTGTCTGCTAATTAACAGAGGAATGTTGGATCTCTGTAAACAATGAAAAGTACAGTCTAGACCTGCTCTCTATAGTTTTTACGGTCTCTGTTCTCTTTGTGTTTGTCGTTGACTGTTTTAATTATTTTAATTTGTGCCGCCTTTTTTAACCTTATGCCTTGCATCCTAAATTGCATAAATTTGCACATGTAAATCAAAAACAAAAAACTAGAAAACAAGTCTTTCCTTCCTCTTTTCCTTCTTTGTAAAAGGACGTTGAATAACTTGTGATTTGGCGCTCTATTAACATGAATTAATTGAAACTGAAAATGACATGAAGATGAAATTCGATAGTTTACTTCTCTCATTGGACCCCACTTTTTGTTCTTCCAGGTAATGGTTTGTGTTCCTGCTGTGTTTCCGACCCCATGGGCTTGTCCTTCCTGCCACCCTACGGTTGCCAAGGCAACCGCACAGCCAGCGTGGCCGCCCTTCGCATGAAGGCCCGTGAGCATTCGGAGGCTGTGCTTCAGTCTGCGAACCTGCTCGGCGCTGCAGCGGGCGGACCGGGCGCCGGCGTGGGAGTCCTGTCTGGAGTCGCCGTAAGCTCGGCCGGGGTGGCGAGACCCTCCATAGGTCCCGCCATCGAGGTTCCCGGCTCCGTGGGGAGAGGAGGGGAAAGCTCCAGTCCCAGTCTGGCCAACAAGGTGCCGGTGCTGGGCAGCAGTCCTGACAAACACCCTCACTGCTCCAAGGAACAACTGGAGAAAAAGTAAAAAGATGGATGTAAACATGGACGTACTGATGCTCTAAATCTGTGTGATCGTGCCCATTATCACTACTCTACTCTGAAGCACAACTACAGACTGAGTCCAGAAACTTCCTGGGAAAGACTTATGTGTGGATGCTGACATTAAAATATTTATTTGACTGTAAAATATTGTTTTTTGAGAAATGCTGAATATTTGGGGCTTTGTTTTCCCCATAAAAAGCACAAGTTTGGTGTGGATCTCTGTCTTCCTGCACTCTTGGACTCTATGTAAAGGACTGACATAGATACAACATGTGTGCAGCAAAGACCTATTTGATAATGTGAATTTAACTCATTCAGATGCTTACATTGTGAATGTTAATGCATGTAAACTCTAAGTGTAGAACTGATGGAGGTACTTTAAGGATTTTTGCAATATAATGTTTCTGCCATCAGGTTGGTAACGGGCTCAAACAATCCCTCATTCTGTTGATTTATAAAGTGAAAGTGCACTTTAATATTAATCAGCCATTTTCTCTGTAAATGTGTACATGTGCCAGATTACAGTATGTCTCAGTGACAAAGGGGGCAGCGGTTGTGTCGTCCGCTCTGTTAGCACGTCTGTGGCGTCAGCAGACAGCGAACACATCGGTCCTGTTGTGACATGTTCTTTAAAACAATTAAAGATGTAGTCGCTCATGTTTCTCTCCTGTTGCCTCTCGCTCCAGCCATCTGTTATGATACATTATTTATCAGTTCCCCTTAAAGCTGGCAGAGGAGAGCAATCGTGACTCTTATTATTTATTTACTTTTAGGATGGATCCCCCCTTCCTCATCCTCTTTCTGTCCTTTACCATTTTTTAATAAACCAAAATAAACATGAAATTTGCATTTTATCAATGTGGATTTTATACATAACAAAACAGAACCTGTCATCACTTAAGGCAAAGTATCTCCTCACTGAATCGACTCTTGATTAAAGGATCAGCTGATCAGATCGAGAATACTTAACCGCCGAGCACACGGCTGGTAGGTCGCCTGATTCAATTTGCGTCCTTGAGGATTTTCAGGAAATTACTTTTGATAGTCAATAACACAATTAAGTAAACTACACACACATTATCATGAATAATTGATAACAAATTATGTATTACCATGAAGTACTGGTTCAATAATTGATGAGGCGACACCCCGGTGACACAGAGGAGGGCGATAATGTCAGAAGTCGTGCCAGGTTGTACACAGAGCACTTACATCCTCTTTTTTTTCCCCCCACATCATTATGTTTGCATGTTGTAAATACCCGGAAATGTTACAATAAAATGATGCTTTCAATGTCTATGAGTCAACCTCTGGTGACATTTGCAATTTTAAAGATTTGATGGAATTTTTATTGCATTTTGAACATCATATTTCCCTACAAAATGCATACACCAACCATTTAAAAATGTCACTTTTGACAGAGGAAAGTGGAGATGCAGTGGAAATAAAGTTATAAAATCAGAACCTATTGTGTCCTACTTTTATGTTTTGTGTCGTAGGCCTGTTCTAGAGCAGGTGCTATGTCTATTCATGAACAAAATGTTATTAAAAAACATCATGTTCAATATACTGATTTTGTTTTAAGTGCATAAGAGCTCCCAGAGCTAAGATACTAAGCCCCCCTGACATGGCAGCTAATGATAACACAATATCCTCACACAAATCAGCTCCTTTTCCCAAAATGTACCAATATGGTCGACGGAATCCAGCCAACTCATACAAAAGACGTGAAAAACACATTCAATCCCTCCAAAATTGAATACAGTAGTTGTGGAATTTAATCATTATCCAAAACAAAGGACGCTGAAGTTATAATGACTCCGATCATCATTAAGTTCTGCACAGCGCTCCATAATTCACTGCTTTAATATTTGATAAACAAGTCAAGTTGATGTTGACATTCAGCTGTGCATGTGGCATCATTGATAATTTTCTGTCACCTAAAAAAAGTCCTGAGGCGGTTTTGTGGAGCATTGTTATATCAAATTAGCTGGAGAGCGGCCAGAAAAGCAGACAAACATGGTGAATGTGGGGGACAGCAGTTGAACTCTGTTCTTACAGTGCAGTTAATGGGCTTCTTTTGTTGCAGTAATGAAATATTTTGCAGGGATGTGGGGAAATATGTCCTGAAACAGGGAGTTGTGTGCACATGCACCCCTCCACAGACAATATAATGCACACAGAAAGAGACAGTATGCCCAAGAAAGACTGGCATATACATACTATTCTTTGGCTTGACACTGGGTGCAACACCTAAATTTTTTACTATTCAAGCCCAAAGTCAGGCACAAAGTGCATTCAGGACTAGTCCTGCTGAGGGGCCAAAAAAAGAAAGAAAAAAAACTGTTTAAAATCATCCCTGCAACACAGCTGATCAATAACTCAATCAATTAGAATCAATTAAGCTAATCTCTGAATGGAGATAATACAAACAAAGCATATCTTAATGCAGCAAGTAATGCGCCTGTCTGCTGTCTGCCACATAACCACAGCTCTGCTCTCCTTACTCAGCAGAGCAGAGAGCACCTTCAGCGTTTAGGATCAATGCTTACAGTCAAAGAAGCTCCACTACAAAGCTACGCTGGAGCAAAGTCATAATGTGCAAAAACTCAAGATCTGTGTATCAAAAAGAGTGAGAAATTTTGGTCAGGACCAACGAAATAGGAAATATCTTCTCAATATGTCCACTTGAGGGAACTAGTGAGTAAGAAACCTGTTCAGGTTCCTCACAGCAGGCTTCATCTCAAACTTCAGCTGGGAAATTGAGCACACGCTGAGTAATTCTTGCTAAGGGAAGTTTGTGTAAATTAAATTTTATTAATCAAGACATTTTTAACAAGTGCTGAGCATTGAAGGCCCTGAAGAAAGCAACAAAACAGGATGATAGAGCACTTTGGAGCAGAATCTGGATGAGGATGTTTAGCACTACTTATAATGGAAGCTGAACACAGTGAAAAGTGCTGGTTTAGAAGTACATGTCTACAGAGGGGGAAGAGATTAGTTAAAAAAGGGATTACCTAAGCCTTTCCTGTATGCATAACCATCTGAGTGTGCGTCACTGAGGGCATATGTGGAGGAGTGTGTCTCCATTAAGGCCCATGTGTGTGTGTCCATCATCCCACCAGGCCAGCCCTGCACCCGCCAAGAATCCCAGGAAACTATCTGCTGCAGCAATCTCCTATTATAGCAGCGTGCTGTAGGAGGGGAGTGAGAGAAAGTGGGGGTGAGAGTGGGAGGTACAGTTCCTCCCCTTCCTCTGCCTTATGGCCTTTTCTGCAGGGGGGTGACTGAGGCTGTAGCTAGGGAGATTAGACTTCCATAGTTTAAGTGCTTGAGTGTAAAATTCTTGGGAGAGGACAATCTCTGGTATTTTGTTTAAAAGGGAAACATCAGTGAGAGGACAAGAATGAGAAAATCTGTTAAAATGTTCCTGTAACTCAAAAGAAAGCTTCCTTCAAGTGTTTGGGAATGACAGCAGATGGGTGGTGACCAAGAGCCACTTGTTGACACTCCATACAGTGCATGTCAGTTTTCTTTCAGTGGAGTGGGTGGCACTCCAGTGTGAGGCAATTTAGTTATTTATGTCTCCCAAAGGAGCACACAAGCCTGTGCCCTTCTGAAACAGACACCACCTCAAGAAAATGAAGTTTTTCTCAAGGTGTAGACCCCACTGCCTCTCAGCCAGATGTAAAACTTTCACAGTTTATGACAGCTAGCTCTGGCTGCTAATGGCCAACAGTTAGCGGTCCAGATTTATAAATAGTTGAGAGGCTGTTTGTTTCATCCGTCTGACACTCGACACCAAAGGATCTCACAGAACCGCATGCTAGCTCAAGCCCTCATTCTGTCCCCCATGGTGGGCACTCTCTCTGGGACAACTCCTCTATTTCTGTCTGCTCTCCAGATCGGAGTCCTGCTGCCTGCTTCTGGTCAGATGCTCAAAGAGCCCAATGTGGACAATATAGAGGGATTTTTCTTGGGATTACTGTCAATAAAAAGCAACAGCGCAGGTGGAGAGGGCCTGTGAGAGGTGAGGGGATCAGATAAGTGTGGCCTTCAAAAGGAGACAGAGCCTTTTGGGAAGATACAACAAGGCCTACATTATGGATTATAAAACCATAAGGTAAGATGAAAGCTTTTAATGAAAGTCAAAAATGCCACACACATACAGTTGAGACTGTCTTTGACTCTAGATGAAAGCATGCATTTTTATTTGCAATATTTTTCATGCAGAATGATCATAAAAAGAGAAATCTCTACATTCACCTCCTTAAGAAAATACACATTAATTTCCTCATTGTGTAGTGTAAATAGATTTCTCTTTTTTTTTCATTGACAGTGTGTGACATTTACAAACATTCAGTCAGATCTTTCTGTATCTGATTTGCTACAGTTCAGTCTGCATTTGGACCACAGTGCCTCTGAAAACGAGGCCTCTCTGGTGTCAGGTTTTAGAGCTGGAGGCCCGTCACTGGACAAAAATAAACCTGTCACATGCAAGAATGAACAGAAATCAATCTGACAGTTCGTCAGGGGATTATTGTGGCAAAAAAAAAAAAACAGGTACCATGGCATTGTATGATTATCATACGCTTCTTTCAGCAAAGTTTATATCATTTTTATATACTAAAAAAGACCTGATGCATAGAGACAAAGCTACATTTAAACTATTTTGTGGCTTGTTTAGACTTGAAATAAATACTTATATCGAGTGAAAGCTATGCTCTTGCCTTAAATTGATGTTTGTTTTAAAACTTGCTGTCCCTCTACGATGCTGTAAATTGCTAAAAGACACTGCTGGTTGTGGCATTGTGGCAAATAGCTGCTTTTGTAGATGTGTGTAAGATGGATGGCCTCCAGGTTAGAAGTTATTAATGAACTTCTGGTTATTCTAAGCAAGGTGACGACTCCCTGGCTGCTGCTGTAAATTTAACCAGAATGTACCCATGACGTTGCCTCTTTGCCTCTCATCATTTTTCATTTAAATGCAGTGTATAAAAGAGGACATGTGCAATGTGAAAGCTTTAAGAGGGTTCTGCTCCAAAAGAAAAAGGTTATATTGTTGATGGCATATTGTTTGAACCATGTGTTTTATCATATAATATATTACACTTAATATAATAGTTTTGAAAGCTCCTTGCAAGCATTCCTCAGCAGGCAGCTAGCTGGTGAAGACAGGAAGAGCTAATATGTCAACAAAAACATGTTAATGCACCAGCCTTGGTGGTTTCTGTTTTTTTATATCAGTAAATGATTTTTTGGGGCAGAGGTGTGGCTTTGTGCTAACCATAGAAAACTCTTTCCCTGTCAAACTTTTTGCTTTTCATCATTTAAATTTGGATATTTTGTTTAATGTCTTAAAACTGGTCAAATTTCTTTACAGCTTCCCTACTACAGCTAAAACATTTTACACTTTAATTCATGTGCCTACCCAGGAAAAAAACAAATCTTATTTGGCTTCTAAAATCTCAGTTTAGCAGCACATCTACCAATGGATATTTTTACGTTGCTTTCCACCTGTTCCTTCTCGATTAGTTTACAATGTAATGCTACCTTTACTAACTGGTCTTAACACTGACCTTTGAACTCTTTCAGAGATAAACTGCTTAAAGTTGTTAATCATCACTGAAATCAACAATATCAATAATATGTCCATTATCCCGAAACAGAATTAGTATCAAGTTTTTAACCTAAAGATCTAAATAACCATCACTGAGTGTGCGTGTGTCTGTGTGGGTGTCAAAGTGTTTCCTGCTTTCCCAAAATACCTCACGTGAGGCCGTCTTCACAGCGCCTAGCAACAGAGTAGTTTTATTCACAACATGTTTCTGAAGGTCACAGTGATTGAGTAGACAGATTAACAGAGCTGTTTTCAGAACCACATACAGAACATTGCTGCTTAATGCAAAAGAAAAAAGGCTTCTTATCAAGGACGTCAGTGGTGCTCGGTTTGTGAGTTACACTTCTCACATGAAAGAAAAACGTGGGAGACTGGGAGTATTTTTGGCTTACGGTTAAAATACTTCACACACATACTGCACATTTATAATACAATTTATTTTAAGATGAATGACTATATGGGTGCTCACTCAGGTCCAGGCTAACTCTCTTCTCTTTTATCTTGTAGAAAAACAACAAATTCCAGGATTTTATTGGATGGAGGCCAACTAAAAGGCACCATGCCTTAGGAGCTACTGGTTTGACAAAATCCTGAGTGGAGGCCCCCACACTCCAGGTGCTGCAGCTCCTGCAGCAGGCAGAGTGTATTAAGAGGTCTGTGTTTGCATGAATGACTGCACAGCTGAGGACAGAGCTTTATGTTAACGAGCCTGCATCATGACCTCAGTTGAGAAACGCCGCTCTGGCCGAAAGAGCGGTGGGCATCGAAAGCACAGCGATGGAGGCTACAGCGACACCTCGAGTGCTGGCTCCTTTCTGGATGAGACTGACCGGGAGGTCAGCAATCTGACAGATCGAGCATTCAGGAGTCTCTGCATCGGAGATGAAGCTGTGTATAATGACTCAGATCTGGGTGCGTCTTCACCCTGCACCCAAAGAGACAGACAGCTGGCCTTCAGCCAGAGTGCTCAGGACAGAGACAGAGAGAGGGAGGAACTTAAGAGAGCTGCACATGAGAGCTTCAGCCTCAGGATGCAGCAGTATGGACAGGAGTGGATTCACGGAGGAATGTATGGGGCTGAGATCCAAAGGGATCCACAGTGGGAGGTTTATGGGGAAAGGACACAGGGGAGAGTTTCTGCTACATTCCAGCACTCCTTTGTGGAAACCTCTCAACAGGAGGAAGCTCTAAGAGGAGAACAGCTGTCCTTCCTCAGCAACGGAGCCACAGAGGTGAGTTCACAGCAACGCAGAAGCCGCTCCAGAGTCTCCTCCCTCATCAGAGCTTTTAACTCTGAGGGACAGAGAGACGGAGCAGTGATGGATGGAAAACTCAGAGAGTGGAATGATGACACTAGCTGGGATAAATCTGCTCTGATGAGTATACAAAGGGAACTTTCTGAATTGTCTACATCATACCAGGACAACTTTAACAGTGGTCATTTCCCTTCAGCTGGTCAGTTCTCTTCCCAAAACTCTGATTTCTACTCCACTGAAGTTGCAGCAATGAGTCACACGAACTCTGGATCCTCTTTTATACGATCTTCCCACAGTAAACACAGCATGTCGGCAGAGATGAACTGTAACTCTAACTTCTTTATACACAGCGAGTTCAGTCCGTTCAAGGTGTGGAGGGATCATAACAGGTTCCCTTTCCAACAAGGAGAAGTCTCAGGCTTTATGCACTATCCAGACTTCCCCAAATGGTATGAAACACCAATGTACAAGGAGCTTTCAGTGGAGGCCCAACCACAGGTCCCATACAGGTTTGATGAAAGAGGAATGAGACACCTAAGGAATAACTTGGCACCTGTAGTTGCTCCAAATACTCCACGGGCCACCTCCACATCCACAATGTTGCAGAGAGCTGTCGAGAAACGGTGTGACTCAGAGCTGCCAGGTCAATATCCCTACAGAAAGAGAGCACAGAGCCTGGGAGCAAACAGGCTCCCATCCCAGCGCCCATCAACTGCATCGCCAACGGTCGAGATGTCTCGACGTGTCCAGGACACCATCAGCTCTGTCAGAGCTCTCCAGCAAAAAATCAAAATGATGACAGAGGAAAACATGTCAGCAGGGATGCCAATGACTCAACATGGAGTACCCTATAGCAACGATAATCTTATTCCCTATGGAACCTATTCAAAAACAGAAGCACCAAATGTTGTCAGCAGTAACACAAGCACTACTCCCTTTAACATCAGCCAGCTGCTCACACCTGCGGTCCGTGCACATCAGGAAGTAGAGACATTAGACATCCAACAGCACGCAGTTTCCCCTCAGCTCGTGGAACATGCTCCAGTGCGAGCTGAAAGCAGGGGAGCCACTCCAGATATTAGGATGTCCAGCTACAAATCCAGAGCAACAAGCCTCCTCTTCAACCTCAAAGACAACAGAAAAAGAGTAAAAAGCACCTACAGTCCGCCCAGATTCAAAGGCTTAGAGCCGCAGGAGAAAAACAAACAGTCTTTAATCCAGGAGTCAAGTCACACTGTGATAGATATGCCAGATTTCCCAGATGCAGACGTTCAATATCCCCAAGTAGAGGGCTCTAACTGGACTAATGCTGCCTCACACCATTATGTAAACCAATACCATAGCTCTGGATCAACAAACTATGAGCCTGCAACAACACACACAGGCCCATATTCAGAATACACTTCAGGTATTTACCAGACAGCTCAGATGCAAGGTGAGATGGTTCATCACTCTGGGTTCACTGGTTTCATACCTGAAAATTACACCAGCAATCAGCTGGCTAATGGCCAGAATCTCTATGAGGACTTATCGTCGTTTACTCCCTATAAGCAAGGCATGATGGATAATGTAGTTAGTCAGAGGGGAGTTGGATACGGACATAAACCTTCCTACACAGCCACAGACATACCAAGGCTTAATGTTGGCAGCAATCAAAGCAGAGAATATCTGATCAATATGGCAAACACGGAACAAAACTTTGCTGGCACAATGGGAAGGGCTGATGGATATCAGCAGCTCACAGACAACAGCTATGATTATAGTCATGTGTCCTCACAGGATATATGGAGACAGACAAACAACCAAGACCTGAAAAGTCACAGTCTAAATGAAGCTATTCCACCATGGGCACAAGAAATAAAAGCTTCAATGGAAAAAGGCAAACATCGACAGGGCTACCAAAGAGCAGCCATGACAAACGAGGAGCTCTACACAACAAGACACAGAGGAGAAAATCTACAAAATACTCATCAAGTGCCTGAGAATAATGATTTGGTCCAAGTTTTTGGTGATGGAGCTTCTTATGCAGTGGATGGCTGTGTCAATTCAAATGTTTCAAACCGACTTCCCCAATATGGTGGATTAAGGAATAACACAGAGGGAAATCAAGCACATTATGGATATCAGCAACCTGGAGCCTTTAAAGACAAGTACACTCTTCAAAATGAAAATAGACATAACAAAGAAAAGGAAACTGAAGTTGGACATATGCCAAAGACTTTTAATAGATACCCTGAAGAACACCAACACGCCCTATATTTGGATGCAGACAAAACAGGCCAGACAAAACAATATACGCCAATTCCAAATGGTTATGAAATGCAAAATCCACAACCAGCAGAATCGAAACCACAGTTTAAACAAAACATGCAGAACAATGCAAACCCAGACGATCTGACTGACCCCACAACGGATAACCAAGCAAAAGATAGAAAGTTTGATGAGGTCAAGGCTGAACAGACCATGGCAGGGCATGTGAAAGCACAACACGCCCAAGCAAAACTGGCAGTGGCTCAGGACTGGGCTAAAGAGCAGCAGCCCAAAGAGGAGTTGGCTGGGTTAAATTTAGCAGAGCAGACTGGTCCAGAGACAGTCAAAGAAGAACAGAAAGAGGGAGTAAACCAGGCCAGCACAGAACATGTCGAGGAGAAGAGTTGGGACAACGTGATAGAGCAGTTGACAGAAAAACAACCAGAAGAGACTAGAGATGTAAAGACAAAGGCAGAACTACCAACAGAACAGAAGGTAACAGAGCCAAGTTATATCACAGAGGAAGCAGGAGCAGAGCACATGAAAAAGGAGCAGGATGAGCAGGTCAAAGTAAAACAAGCTGAAGCAGAGAGGGTTAAAGAGGATCATACAAAAACAGAACTGGCAGAGACAGAACAGGCAAGAATAGAGCAGACTAAAGCTGAAGATGCCAAAAGAGAAAGGATCAAAGCAGAGCAACTGGAGACAGAAAAGTTAAGAGCCGAACAAGCTGAGAGAGAGCGAACTGAGGCAGAACAAATAAGAGAAAAAGTTAAAGCAGAACAAGCTGAAGCAGAGCGACAAAAATTAGAGCAAGAGGAACTACAAAAGACAGAAAAGCAAGCTGAAGCAGAGAAAGAGAAGGGTCAAGTTGATGATACAGTTTTGATTAAAGAAGTAGTTGAAGAAAGAGAGATAGAGCTGGAAACTCCCAAACAAACTAAAGCTAACATTACTGAAACAGAGCAAAATAAAGCAGAGATGGTGCATGAAGAGTCAGCTAAGCCAGCACCAAAACTAACATTGTCCCAGCCAGTCAAAAGGGAGCCAGATAAAGTTGAGCAAGCCAAGACAGAGTTAGCTAAAGCGAAAGCAGAACTGGCTAAAATCAAGGAAAAGATGAAAGTCAAAAACACAGTTCCCTCTAAAGATGATGAAGTAAAAAGACAAGTTCCTGCTACCATAGAGAAAGAGAAAAACAATGACAACAAAGATCAGGACCAGCTTACCAAAATCGAGGATCAACAGAGCAAAGATTTGTTTGTAACTAGCAGGCAAAGTTCAGATCTGGTTTATCAAGGACTTGATGAGTATAACCGTCTTAGAGAGAAATATGGTTTTACTGATACACCAATAATGGGAACCAAAACCTCAGCTGCAGAATATATTTCTTCAAAAGATGCCAATGAAACACCAGTTTTAACTCGTAATAAATCTGAGACAAAAAATAAAGAAAAATCAAAAGATGAAGTTAGCTCTGAAAGCAAATTTATAAAAGCTAACTCAGAAATCAAGGATGAAGTAAGAAGCTTTCAAGCTATGGATGGTACAGAAAGTCAGTATATTTACAGCGAGTCATCCAAAGAATTCAAATTATCCAGCAGCAATAATATACCCACCAATCCAGATAGTATAACAAAAATGGACTCTCTTACTTATACAGTAAAGGAAGACAGAGTTGAAAAATTGGAAACACAGGACTCACTGATGCAACCTGACGTTTCACCGCAAAAAGATTCAAATTCAGCAATTCAGCTCCCCCTTGAAAGAAAACCCAAGTCAACTGAGCACAGTCTGGCCCCCAGTAAAGACACACATTCAAACCCTCCCCGAGCGCTGTCCCATAAAGAGAGAGCTCAGACAAAGCAGGAGATTCTGACGTCAAAGATAAAAGCTCATGCTGAAAAAGAGATTTCTGCAATTAAAGAAAAGGGGTACGCTAAACGAGAAGGACTTATGTCTAAAACATCTAACAAGCAACTGGGAGGAAGTCAGATTATAAGTGCTCGACAGAAACCTCCATCTCAAGAAGCTCCTAAAAAGCATGACAACACAATGTCCAGTAATATAACTCCAAAACACCAAATGGAGCCAGAAGGAATACAGATGGCCCCAGTTGAGTCTGCTTCATCTTCCACCTCTGCTACAATACCAGTGAAGTCTGCTATGACCAATCAGACAGAGAGCCATTCACAGAAAGTTCACAAAGAGCCAATGAATGAAAATGTGCCAAAGCCAACCAAAGAAGGAAAACAGACAGGAATTCACCACATGGAAATAGACTATGGCTTGGTAGAATCTCAAAATAAAGAGACTCAGGCTTCAACACAAAGTAAAGAGCAAGCAACCAATAACCAGCAAGGACAACATGATAAAGCTAATGGGGAAAACTCCAGAAACAAGACTGATGGACTTAAAAATGATCTTACTGATGACACAGTCAATGTCATCAAAGAGAAAGAAGCTAAAACTACGGTTGAAGCCAAAAAGTCCCAACCTACAACAAATAAAAAGGCTGAGAGCAACCAAGCAGCAGTTCTTGAGGATTCAGCACCAACACTTTGTCTTGTCTTAGGTCAGAATACTACCCCTACAGCCGATGACAACCTGCAGATCAGAGGAATAATGGTAACTATTCGAGAGAGAAAGCCATCTTTAAGCAATGATGAGATGAACACTTCAGACCAGAGCAGTAATTCAGAGCTACATGAATGTCGAGTAAGCTCTCATCTAGAAGCAAGCAAAGGGGATACACCCTTAAAGGAATCAACCAAAGTAGAGACTAAGGACAAAGTTGTACAAAGTGCTCTTTCTACAATGACAGATGATAAGACTAAAGTAGGAATGAAAATTTATGAAGAAACCTTAGCCAAAAGGGAAACACAACTCCAAGAACCACTGGCTGAAAAAGGTTCACCTTCCACTGTACCTGCTAAAAATAAAACCTTGGCTGAAACTCTACCCCTTCTCCACAACCAAGACATAATACCAGGAGAAACGAAAGAACTCACATATAAGACACCGCCAAGGAGCATGAAAACTGATGAAGTAAAGACAAATACTCAAGATAAAAATGTAGACAAGAAGCAAACAGCACATGTCAATGAGAAACTTACGTCCAACGTGATAAACGACCACACTGATATTTCAAACAAAGCTGATACTGAATCAAACATAGAGACCTCAATGAAAGATGATGTGAAAGCTGTCCTAAGTCCAACCAGTAGCAAGAAAACAGAAGACAGTAATGCATCTTTACTGGAGGAAAAGAAACATCACTCAACACCAGTCAACAACAATATTCCATCCAATACTTTAACTGACAAGGAGGTCAGACAGGAAGAAAACATTCACCTAAACAATGATGTGCACATAGACAGCATTGCCATCAGAGTTGTGCCAGCAGCAGTCGAGGACTACACAAGAAAAGCAGAGAACCAGCATCCCACAGCTGACCCTTCAGTTGGAGTTGCAGCAAATGAATATAAACAAGTTGCATCATCTATTGCTGAAGCAAAACTCAAAAATGAAGATGGAACAAAAGACTTCATTGCAGCAAGCAGCCAGAAGCAGCCGGAAACTAATTTGGAAAACAATTTGTCAGTACATCATGTGTTGTCCAGTGTGAGAAAGCTGCCTGATCCTTTGAAAAACAATAGTCAACAGGAAATCAATGCAACCAGTAAGAATACTGAAGCTAACACTGGAAAATATGATAGTGGTGATACAGTGGATGAATCAAAGATACCACCAACAGAGGAAGACTACTTTCAAGTGCAAGGGATTGCTAAAGTAGATCACAAACTGGACAGAAAAGGAAGTGACGGAAATACATCACATGCTCTTTCAGAGAGAAAGGAACTTCCAAGATCGCTGTCAAACATGGGAGTTTCTAACAAAGACTCAAATAATGAAGGACAAAAAGAAGTCTACGTGTTGGATCAAAGTCTTAGAAAAATAGCCGAATCAAAGTCTGCAAGCATTCAAGAAGAGGACATGAAAAAGAACAACAGAGAAACAGAGGATAGCCTGGCCTCAAAACACAGCGATGGTCTCAGAGAGAAACACAGTACAACAAATGAGAAGTCAGAGGCAGGCCAAGCCATCAATATCAGAAAACATCACTCAGAGAACAGGTCCAATTCAAGAGAAAGACACAGCCAAAGAAATTCTAATCCAACAAGGGAAAACACAGAAACAGAAAAACCTGAAGTGAAACCAACACCAAAACCCAGGGTTTCCACTATACCTGAGATATCAGCTCTGGCAGACTATGCCAGGTTAAAAGTCATTGTTTCAGAAGACAGAGAAAACACGATCCAGGAGTTTCCACCCAATAAAAAGGAAGGATTCTTTCCACTTATTCAGAGTCGTCATAGCAGACGCCCAGTGTTCACTACTGACCCACAGGACTTCACTGTGAAAGAGAAAACACTGCCAAATAAAACAGAGGTCAGTTCCAAAGTGAACAAAGAGCCCAAGCCCTTGGTGTTTCCTATTACAGAGAAAGAACATCAAAGGACAGGGATGTTCAAACTAGGAGACAAAGAAAGACAAGACAAATTGCCTATTGATGCCAAAGCCAACGCACAACACATACAAAGAATCAAGTCCCCTACAACTCAACTAAAAAAGGAGATAATTGAGGAAGAAGTATCTTCAGCTGACACTAAAAGAGTTCATCAAGCACATGAAAGTATTCATCAGTCAAACAATCAAGCACCAAACTCATCTTCTGCAATGAACAGGCCAAGAAACTCATCTGTGTCTCAACAAATAAACCCTGGTGACAACTCCAGTTCAAATGAGAAGCATCAACAATTTTCCCCAACAGCCGACAGAATACCCTATTTGGATAAAAGCTCCCATCAACAACCAACTTTAGTGCAAGGTAACAACACAGAAGAGAGCACAGAAATTTCAAGAAGAGATCAGAAGACTGTAAATGTTCAAGCAGAGAAAGATGGCTCAGAAAAGCTGAGACAAGACAGAGCTGCATCTAAGCATGAAGACACCATGGCAAAACAGCAGAACAGAGCAAAAATGTTGGAGGAAGAACACACCGCTACAGAAGAGAAGAAAAAGACAGAGAACATGAAAATAAAACACATAGTTGCAGAAAGTAGAGCTTCACTGGCTGAAGAACAGAGGAAAGCTGCTAAGAGAGAAGAGGAGAGGAGAGCAAGAGAGCGAGAGGCCATAGCTAATCAGATAAAGGAGAGGTGGGATAAACAGAAAGATTCAGAGAGAAAAACTGATGAAGACAGAAAAATAAAAAAGACAGGACAAGAGGCACACAAAGAGGAGGAGATGAGAGCAAAACTGAGACAAGAAGAAGAAAAACGGGTGAAGGAAATCAGGGAGAAGTGGCAACAGAAAGCTGACAAAGAGATAAAGAGACAGCTAGAACAGCAGAGGCAAACTGCTCAAGAGGCAGATGATAAAAGAGTAGCTCAAGAGGAGCAGCAGAGGAGAGCTGCTCAAGAAGAGCAACAAAGGAGAGGAGCTGCTGAAGAGGAGAGACAGAGGAGAGCTGCTCAAAAAGAACTTCAGAAAAAAGCATCAACAGAGGAGCAACAAAGTAGAAGAGCTATGGAAGAATTGCAACAGAGAAAAGCTGCACAAGATGAACAGCAGAGGAGAAAAGCTGCTGAAGAGGAGCGACAAGAAAGGGCTGCACAAGAGGAACAGCAAAGAAGAGAAGCTACTGAAGAAGAGAGGCGGAGAAGAGCTGCTGAACAGGAGCAGCAAAGGAGAGCTCAAGAAGATCAACAAAGGAGAAGAGCTGCTGAAGAAGTACAACAGAAAAAAGCTGCACAAGAGGAACACTTGAGGAGAAAAGCTGCTGAAGAGGAGAGGCAGAGAAGAGCTGCTGAAGAAAGGCAGAGAAGAGCTGCTGAAGAAGAACAAATGAGGAGAAAGGCAGTTGCAGAGGAGAGGAAGAGAGGAGCTGCTGAAGAGGAAAACCAGAGGAGAAAAAATGCTGAAGAGGAAGGAAAGAGAAAAGCTGCTGAAGAAGACCACCTGAGGAAAAAAGTCGCTGAAGAGGAGAGACAGAGAAGAGCCACTGAAGAAAGGCAGAGAAGAGCTGCCGAAGAAGACCACCTGAGGAGAAAAGCAGCTGAAGAGGAGAGACAGAGAAAAGCCGCTGAAGAAAGGCAGAGAAGAGCTGCCGAAGAAGACCACCTGAGGAGAAAAGCAGCTGAAGAGGAGAGACAGAGAAAAACCGCTGAAGAAGAACACCTGAGGAAAAAAGTTGCTGAAGAGGAGAGACAGAGAAGAGCTGCTGAAGAAAGGCAGAGAAGATCTGCTGAAGAAGAAAATCTGAGGAGAAAAGCTGCTGAAGAGGAGAGGCAGAGAAGAGCTGCTGAAGAGGAACATCAGAGAAGAAAAGCTGCTGAAGAGGAGAGGCAGAGAAGAGCTGCTGAAGAGGAGCATAAGAGGAGAAAAGCTGCTCAACAGGAGAGGCAGAGAAGAGCTGCTGAAGAGGAACATCAGAGGAGAAAAGCTGTTGAAGAGGAGAGGCAGAGAAGAGGTGCTGAAGAGGAAAATCAGAGAAGAACTGCTGAAGAAGAGCAGCAAAGGAGAAGAGCAGCACAAAAAGAGAAGGAGAGGAGAGCTGCTCAAGATGAACAACTGAGAAGGAAAATTCTAGAAGAAGAGCAAGGAAAGGCTGCAAAAAGGGAGCAGGAAAGGAGAGCTGCCCAAGAGGAGCAGCAGAGGAGAGCTTCACATGAGGAACAGCAGAAGAGAGCTCCACTAGCAGAGCAACAGAGAAGAGCTGCAAAAGAGGAGCAGAAGAAGAGAGCTGCTGAAGAGGAGAAACAAAGGAGAGCTGAACAAGAGGAGAAGCAAAGAAGAGCTACTTTAGAGCAGCAGCACAGGAGAGCTGAAGAAGATGAACAGGAGAAAAGAGCTGCTCTGGAAAAGCAGCAAAGAAGAGCTGTTGAAGAGGAACAACAGCGCAGAGCTGCACATGAGGATCAGCAGTGGAGAGCTGCTCTGATTGAGGAGCAAAGGCAGGCTAAACAGATTGAGGAAAAGATACTCAATGATATAGAGAAGAGAAAGAAACAAAAACATAGAGAGCTTGAAAAAGCTGCACAAAATTCAGAACAGGAAAGGATCAAACAGATGTTGGAGCAAAATGAAGTCGAGCAGCACACAGACAAGCAGAGAGAGCGAAGACAGAAAAAAGATGAGAAAGCTAGAGTCCTTGAGGAGAACCAAGCAGTGCTGAAAGAGGACAACAAAGTGGCACAAGAACACAAGCTGGTTCAAGAAGATGAAAGAGAAAGGAGAATGGATGCTCTCCAGTACTATGCTTTAACCTCAACAGATTCTGAGAGGAAAGAGAAAGATAGAGAGCTTTTCTCCCCTTCACCTCCACAACAAAGACACAATCCTGTGGGCCTAGAATCATCTGAAAACTCAGAATCCCTTACTAAGTCTTATAGGCCACAGGCCTCTGCATCTCCAGCACCATCTCTGTCCCGCTCCAACGCCTCCTCTCCTGCACTGGGAGTCAAGCCCTTGATGTTCAGGGTAAAGGACAACACCTTCAGAAGTTCCTCTTTCACCAAGTCAGTCAAACCACGCTTCCACAAAAACTTTGGAGAGGATTACCGGGTCGGATCACCTATGGAAAGGGGGTCAGAGAGAGGAGAGGAGGAGCAAGAGATAGTTAGACACAGTGCTGGAACTCCTATTCATGCTGACATGGGGTTAAACAGACTTGCTGCAATCAGAGAATCACCAGCTTTTCAATCAGCATATTCTTCTCAGGACTATTCAGCACATCTCCCACAAAGGCCTTACTCCAGAAGGAGCATTGCTCTGGATGAGGATGACTCCCGCTCTGTCATCAGCAACATGTCAGAAGGTATGGAGAGTTTTGCCACCAGTGCAGCAGATCTATCAGAACTACGAGGCTTGTACTATGATGAGAGGCCCGAGTCAGCCTGTAGCTTCAGCAGTGATGTGTCCCGATCTCTGGGCAAGCCTCCAGCTGTTCCCCCAAAGAGTGAAAAGGCACTGCGCAGGGCAAAAAGGTTGACTTCTCGTAGAATCAACAAGGAGATGTCCAAAGTGGGAACAGACAGCCCTGCTGGAGTTGAGAAATCTCATCAAGAGGTCTCCGGTAATCCTCCTTCCTCCTCCACTGAGGTACGCTCCTCAAACCGCCATGTTGTGGCTTCCCCTCATTTTACTCCACCTGTTTCCCTCACTCATGCGCCAACAGTGGAGTCAAGCTTGCCTTCTTCTCACTCTGAACACCAATCTTCTCATAGCTCTTTCCATGCTTCCCCCCATGCCACTGGTCCTATCTCCCTCCCAGTCGCCACACCTCACGCTACTGCCCCCGTTTCCCTTCCTGTTGTCTCAACTCATGCTACTGCCCCTGCTTCCCACACTGCTGCCCCAAGGACAGTTGCTCATACTCCCTCTTCTCCCACTCTCCATCATGCCAACCATCCAGCTCCAGTGACACAATACCAGGTCGAGTCAAGCTATCCCCAGTCCTACCCAATGACACAGCGTAAAGTGCTACAAGACCTTGGCTCTGGTCAGTACTTTGTAGTGGATGTGCCTGTCCAAGTGAAAACAAAGACTTTCATTGACCCAGAGACAGGGAAGTATGTTCAGCTGAATGTGCGTGAGACTGCTCAGAGTACACCCCGACCCCAGCGAAAGCTGCAGCCTCAGCAAGCATACCACCAGCCTCAGCTTCAACCCAAAATGCAGGCCAAGCCACAACAACAGTCCCTCTCTCAGGCCTCTCCAGCTGGCAAGCCTGTTGCGCTTTATGAAGGCTATCATGGTTATTCCCAAGGATACCAACCTGCAGCTAACAAATCCATTCCCCACCACAGGTCAGCGGCTCCTGCGACACCCCATCAGGAGCAACAGTCTGTGAGGGACGGCCCCATCTACGGATATCCAGCCCCTGAAATTAGGCAGAACCCTGAAGGGCCTCGCTACAGCCCAGAGAAGACTCCTTACATGGACACAGTTAATGATTCAGGCAAAACATATAACACAGTTTACAACACACACGGCCCATATGAGTCGTTCCCAGAGTGCGACACAAACAGCCAGCTTGCAGGAAGCCCAGTTTGTGAAAATGATAACTCAGCCCACCCACGATATCAGCCTAGAGAAATAATCACCATAAGTGAACTGGAGGACTTTATGGAGGTGTCCGACTGGTGAGAACACAGACTGGTACAGAGAATATGCCACAAACTGGGCTGGCAATGTAAAGATGGCAAGTGGTGGCAGAGTATTTGACAAAATGAAACACCAAAAAGCTAAGTTTGAATGGATCATTATATGAAGTGTTTTAAGTGTTTGTAAATGACCTTTTCAAGTGGAAAGAGTTTTGGAATGATTTTGGTTTTTAGCTTTAAAAAGTATTTGCTGTTTAATTGCTGCTGTTTTTGTGGGATTGACTGTTTAGCTATTTATTGTGTTACAGAGATGTCACCATTCCATTTGACTTTTGAATGTGCGAAGCTACTTTTTGATGTGTATACAGTATGATAAGTCTCCCACTGCCTACTAAAGCTAGACTCTTGCTATCATAAATATATAGAAGCTGTATTCTAATGCAGAACAAAAACTGTTGCTATCAACACTGACAGGTCTGCTGAAGTTTTCATTATTTTACTCTTTCGTGACGCATATAGTTAAGCCCATACTGCCAATCAAAGATCTTTGTACGGTGGAAAGCATAGTTTTGTGTACTCAACCACTGTGTCAATATTAAAACATGGTGATAAGATTATTGATGTTTTAAATTTTTAATTTCAAACAGTAGTTCATTTTTAAGGAAGTTTGTTTCTGTGTTGCTGTGAAGCAGAGTAGTGTGACATCGACTTTCTCAGGCAGTAAAATCACACTTCATTAAACCTAATAATAACTTGGCATAATGAAAGTCTTTCAAAATCACCTTGTAAAAATAATAAATAAAAAGGAAATGTGAAACAATGCTGCTTTGGGTTGATTTCATTTCAGATCTTAAATGAGTGTAATAACAACATGCTGTCACAGACATCCTGTTCTGACTCTCAGGATGTACCCTGGGTCTGTGTGACTATAAATGAAGTCTTTTAATGAGTGCATAAGACAATTACAAAGTGTTACTGTGAGAGTACAATATTCATTAACACAATATTGAGAAATTAAGATTTTGTTTATGAAATCTGTCTTTATGTCTCTTTTATTTCTGTATGAGTCAATCTGAAATGGTTATACATTTCCTTACTGTACCTAAGGGATGCAGTGATGGTAAAAATACAATGTGAAATGGATCTTTTCTCCAATTTTCCTTGATTCGCCTACTCAGATTAAAAGTACAAGGCTTGGGTGAAAATGTCTGTGTATACACTCCAGTTTAATGAATTTTGAAGCATTCATTAAGTAGTGTTGATCCCCTGAGAAGCAGTAACCTGCTTTGACCACTGTAGGGCAGAGGAGAGCGGGTCATCACTAAAGCTGACTTAACCTTAAGACTTATATAAAGGAAAACCTATATGAAATTCTTTTTAAAAAAAAACAGACTTAATATTATTTTATATCTCCATAAGTTAATTTTATCAGAAGTATAATCATTGAACTTTTACACATGACTACTACTAAATAAAAGCTTGTACTACAGAATAACAAACAATAATCCAATAGCTCCCTTTCAACACAAAAGATTTTCTTCCAGCTCACAGAGCCACCAGTACACTTTCCTCTAAATCTTTTCAAGATAATCTGTCATACAACCTGAAGGGTTAAACCTGTTGTGTAATTCCATTTCACTTTGGCAGAGCTCGAAGCACCAGAAGAAGCCCTGCCTCAGCAGTTTAGCCTGCCCAATAAAGCAGCAGGATTCATACCACTGGGACAGTCTGACAACCACAGGCAGAGACAGGCCCATGCCACTCCGTCCAGCAGGCAGACAGGGAGAGGTCCCTGCACTCACATACACGCACACCCACAAAAATACCTGATCATATGCATGCAGAGACAGAAACACAAATCTTATATACATAAAAACATACAGGTCCTCTCTGTAAACTGGAGTTGGAGATGCTGAAATATTCAGAGAAATTCTGTTGATGGAAATGCATGATCAGCTTTCATGCTTCTAAAAATGACATACAGTGCGACAGGCGCGTACACACACTAACCACGAGACTTGACCATCGTTTTAGAGTTCTGGGGTTTTGGGCTACAGTCCAAGACTCCTCACAGGAACACAGGAAATGACATTTCCTACGTTTTGCAGGACACACAGAGCAAGAGAGAGAGAATGGGAGAGACAGAGAGGGAGAGAGAGAGTGCTGGGAGAGTGAGTGGGAGTTTCTAAGTGGGAACAGAGCATTTACTGTTTCATATTACACAGAAAAGAGGAGAAAGAGGAGAGGAGTTAATGGTGGGTAAGGGCTCTGCTGAGTTTAGGAGTTAGGCACTCTTTTCAATGTAGCTGCTTGTTTAAGTGTTGTGAAGTTGTCTGGGTTTATGGATTCGCTGACTGTGGAAAATGCACTTCTCTATAGTGGTCCTTGTCCTGACTAAGGCTCTGGTCACAGGTAAGTTCACCTTGTTTACAAAAATATAAACCAGTAAGAAGACAAGCAAGTAATAAATTCAGGAAGAGAATGCATCTGAAGAAGTTACATGAGCTTTCATCTTGTAAAAAACTACTTCAGAAGTGTAAAACTTGAGTTCAAATGGAAATCTGGCATGAAAAAAAAAAAAAAAAAAATCTTAACAAGAATCTAAAGTTGCAAGTGCATGAGTCGGATTTGCATTTTTGGCAATACTGACAAATTGTTTAAAGTAAAACAGGTACGTAGTTGAGAAGTTTGTTCTTTGTGATCAGAGAAAACCTCAGTTTAATGTGTATTCTATAAACTTTCATAAACTTATGTGTCCTGCCCTGTAATCTTATGGTTGTAAGTTTTGTGTTTGGTTTGAGTCTCTGTTAGTGCTTTTGCTGTCACATTAAATTGAGTAAGACAGAGCCTGAGGGAGATTCCCCAACAAACACAACAACAAAAGGAAAAAAAAAAAAAAAAAAAAAAAAAGGCAGCCCAGATGGTCCCTGTTATCTTGTCGTGTTTCTCTTTGCCTGCCTGTTTTGGGTCACACCGTACTGAAGATGAATGTTTCCCACCTGTAGGTTCTCTTTGTCTAACTGATCACACATATTGTGTCCAGACTTCATGTCTCTTCCGGACAAACCTGACCCAGCTGGCAGCAGAATAAAACAGCCTAGTAAAAACAAAAAAAGAAAACAGGGCAAGCAGAGTGTGTTTTCTCGTTCCTTGTCCTCTCTGTGTCTAGCTAAAACAGTCTGAATTCCCATGCAGTGATGGAATGACATGTCTAAGCAGAAACAGTGATAGTGTGAGCATGAATGCCATAAATCCAAGCAGCCACTGCGGGTGTGCATATAAACTTACTTTGTCTAAATGCAGCAATTATGCTTAATTGGCAGGAAATCAAACATCTTGAAAAAGTGAACTCAGACTTTTCCCATGTGAAACACATTACCAATTCTGCTTAATTACTAATTTACAAAGCAAGGGAGGGGTCACACAGGCTACAAGACCATAGTGCTGTGAGAGTGTCCTTGTGTCTGGTAATGACTAACTTTGTGGTTGTGTTTGATTTAATTCAGCCATAAAGCAGAAAATGCATAACATACTTGCAAGCAATTCAACATTCTCACATGGTGCTTTATTCCTCTGTCATCATGCTCAGGAGAGATCTATCTTTGTAATATCTACAATGTCCCACTGCTGTTTTGCAGGTTGGTATGATGATCATACACTTTTGAGTGTCTGACAATGTTTTTTTTTTAATTTATCACTTCACAATTCATAGCCAAGTGTAATGACATACAAAAACGACATCTGTAACTGTAGAAACCTGACAGAAAGCGAGCTCTGCAGTGCACTAAATAAAAACATACCCCTTTTTAAGGGGCCTATACTTTTAGATTAAAATCAATTCTCCTAATTAAACAACAGGTTGGAAGTATGTCCACAAATACAACCCTGGCAAAGTGCTTGAAATGTATAGTTGATAAACTGACTGCACAAATCAACATAAATTCCCATATCAGCCAATACCAAAAGTAAAATCTTTAAGCTATCATCTGCCGGTGTATCAAGTTTATGACGATAATGTTGTGCATCCCTTAACCAAATGTTGGTGTTTGCTGCAGTCTGGCTAGCTAAACGGGTTAGAAGACATGATTTTTTTAGCTTAGGATGTGGCCAGATTTCATGTCTATTGACATTTTCCAGCTGCTGAACAATTCAGAACGCAGAAATGACAATCACTTGTCAGACACTCATTTTATGGACTTAAAACAAGGCTGTCAAAATGAAAGATTTTTTTCCTTCTTTGATACAGTACAAGAAAAATAAAAAAAATACCAATACCTGTTTCTATACCACGGGGACAAAAGCAGGAGTCCTAGGTGTCCAATATTTGGTAATTTCTTGTTTGTAGCAACTGAAAAAATTCAGGTAAACTGCTGCACAATGTTAAGATTGCACAATATTAGCAATGTTTTTGTTCCAAAGTGTTTTCAACAGTTTGTGCTCCTTCTCATTTGCTTGCCAGAGCTTTTGGTTAAATATTACTGAAAATCTGTACCTCTGGTACTGTTTGATACCATCAATCATTTACATTAGAGATATTGAAATTTCAACAATACATGGCATTAAAGACTACTGAAAAGTATAGAAATACCAATACTGTTGACACATCAGGGGGAAATTTTAACAGCATTTGAGTATCCCACACTGAGCATGATGTCACAGGAAAATGGCTGCTTTATAAATACAGTCAATGTGTAAGGTCAATACAAGAGGGCAAGACAGCTGTATAAGGTGGGAACACATAATAAATTTGAAAGATGGGACATGCGTATGCAAGACCAGCTATATATGCTTTAGATTAAATCACAGCTGAACTTACCCCTTCACTGTTTCTGTCCTTTGCCATCAGAAGTATGTCATGCCCTGAATGTGACTGTGACTCCTGGGCCTGTTGTCATGGCAACAGAGAAAGACAACTTGACGCTCTCCTGCCTGGTATCACAGAGGAAGAGGAGCACCAGTGTCCTCATCCTTCGCTGGTTCTTTTCTCCTCTTGCTGCTCCCACTCTTGTGCCACCACCTCCTCCTCCGTCCCCCTCCCCTCCTTCACCTGGACCGTCTCAGGTACTGATAGTGAAGTTGGGCATAAAGAAAATGAAGCTGTATGGGAACTACACTCGCCAATTCAATCAGCCAAAGTTCCGTCTGTATGAGGAAGTGGAGGGAGAGGTGTACAGGTTGCGGATCCTGAATCTGACTGGGCCGGATCAGGGTTTTTACACCTGCAGAGTCCAAGAGATTCACAAACACAGAAACACGTGGAGAGCATCGTCCAATGGTACCAGCACTACACAGCTTACAGGTAACAAATATGCAACACAAACACACTCATTTGTCTGTAGAGAGACCTCGGGCCTCATTATGGCAGATAAAAGGGTGAATTTACAATATTATTATATTTTTTACAGGAACGCTTTTTTAAAAAGTGTTTCACAAAGGCAGTAATAGAAACCAGACAGGTGATGAAAATATCTAGTTTTTAAAATAACAAATACATAGGATAAAACTTGGGCAAAAGGCCACCCCAGTTCAAGAAAGTTTTGTACACAGTTTAATATTCTTCTGGTCTTTAAATGGTCAAATATTTGTCTGGTCTATTTTAGTTAAACCTACAGTTTTATTGGCTGTCCCATTCTTGCTGAGTACATATTTTGTTTGAAAATACTTGAAAGTCTGGGGAGCAGATGGCCTAGTGTGCGGGCAGCGCGGGTTCTAGTCCACCTTGTGGCTCTTTCACCGCATGTCAATCTCTAATAAAGGCAAAAAAATGCCCCCAAAACAAATCTTTTAAAAATAATAAGAATAAAAATAACTATAAAAGGTCCATCTGGTATAGATGCCTGTCCCAAATACAGGCAGGGCTTAAAGTCTTGAGCTGTTAATTGAAGTTTTAGAGTAAATCTATTAACAGAGAGTGGGAAATGATAAATATCTCTACAACCCCTTTTGAATTTGTCAGAACATTACCAACAGTCAAAAGCTTTTTTCCCCAAAGGACCTACATGTAGGCACCTAACCAGTACACACAGTAAGAGGTTAGAATTACAGAAAGGAGAAGAGCCAAGGCCTCAAAATTAATCATGAAAATCGTTTAATCCATCCTAAAACATGATAGGAGCCAGTATAAAGATGCTAATACTAAAGAAATGTGTTTAACCTTTTTGTCTGGTTCAGAGTCTGGAAATCAAGTCTACAGAGTCTAGAGACAATGAAAGTTCAGAGATAGTTCACAGATGTTTGTCTTCCCAGTTCAACTACCTTTTCATAAAGTCAGATTAAGACTAGGACTTCCAAAGGTGCTGATTTATTTTTTGAAATTCGTTATTTTTCAGTTCTGAAAGGCAGACATCAGTACACATCATATAAATGGAAAATTAACTGAGTTTCCTCTGCAATTCAGTCTTTTCTCTTTCTTATTTAAGTAACTGTTGCTGATTTAATAGTGACAAATGCTTTTCTGATTTGTTTGGGACATGTTGCAAACACAAACAGGAGTGCAAACAGGAAATGTAAAACAGAAGTAACCTGCTGAGTTAAAAATGTGCATGAACATGCATAGCTGGGATAACATACATATTTTTTCATTGCACTCTATAACATTATCACAATAATGAATGATGCTATTGCACATCATTGGCTTTTCTGATGTTATGCCAGCTAGTTTAGACCCATCAGCATTCACACCAAGCCAAAAATCAACTTGGTATACAAAAGAAGAAAAACCTAAAAGACTACGAACAAAATGGGAATCATATCAAACCAACCCTAACCCTCCTTGACTTTGTTTAAAAATCAAAGCAAGAAAATTGACTGGGTCACTCACATACAGTGTATGAAACAAAAGACGATCACATACAGTATGAAACAACAGTGTGACTCTTCATCAGTTAGAAGATCATGGCCTTGAAAAGCAAGGAAGGCTCCTTTTTTATGTATTTTAAAAACTTTTGGCTCAACCCTGGTCACTGACAGAAAAGAAAGAAACACGAAGGGAACTTCTGGTGTTATTACTCTGAAATGTTTTCCATGGAATATTCTTTCCAAGGAATTCCCTCACAGCCGCACATTTAGTGAGACATGCTGTCCATGTTATCAGGCCATGGAAATAACCAAATAAATTAACTGCAACCATCATTATTAAGTAACAAAGGGCACATAAAACGTGCAGTATGTATTTTCTGACTCTAGCAGCACTTTTTGCTGTAAGTTGTGCCTATATGTGCTTAAGTTTGACCCCAGTCCTCTGGCATTTCCATGTCAAAACAATGAGCTCACACAGCCAAACCACACTCAACAATATCACCCTGTGTGTGTGAGGAATGAAAGGTAGAGTGCTGCTGAGCTGACTACGTTCAAAAACTCTGAAACACATGACGCCTGAACTCTGGGTTTATTTTCATGCAAGCCTCAGGAGAAAATTTACTGCTCAACTCAGATGCATTGGGAACATGTTTAGTGCCCTTATGTACATAAAGTGAACATGCTTGGTTTAGAAGTAATTCAATTCGCATGTATTAATAAGTATATTTTCACATAGTTCATCTGTATTTAATGGTTAGGTCTTCATCCATCCATGGATTTATGGATAAAGGGTTCCTTTATAAATTGCTGTTTTTCCAGTAGCTACTCCTGATACATTTGCACAGTTTGCCCTTTTTATTTAAGAAAAGCGAAGAGTTTGAGTCACATAGAGCCATCTGACAACGCCCTGACCTATATTCAGGGCAATGTCCCGCTAAGGAAGCCACACAACCTCAGGCATCTCTGACATGCATTGACCACAGAACCCGAAATTGACATTATGATGGTAAACAAAGAGAAAACTCAGCTGTAACTGTAATCCAGGGAACTCCTCAGTCTGCAGATTTGGTTGTGCAGATCTAAGAGCAGAGGCTACACCCCACTGAGATAACTGCTCTACTTTTATTTGAAAGACTCTGCACAGAAGGGAGATCATTTGGTCAAACACATCCTTTCTTCAGACCCTCGGGTTGAGGGATTTTTGCTCCCCTTTACACTTAAAATATGTGCTGCAGACCATCTGTGCCTTTTTTATTAGACACCTCCTAATAGCTCCAGATTTCTAACTTGGCCTGTTTTAGCTAAGAGTTCATCTTTCTGCGTCATGTCATCACAGCTGGGCTGCAGATGAGTCTAAATCTTTACCTGATAGTTTTTTTAATTCCAGGAAAATCTGTGCAGTACATTTTTAGCTCTTCTGAACTGCAAAGCCTTGTGTGTGTTGTTACAGCCAACTTGTTATCCTGGGCCTGCGTGCACTGATCAGACAGGAGGTTTAGTGTGTGGTTAACCACAGTGTAAACATCAGATATGTGGTTAAGTTGCACTAACTGTTAGCTGTTTACATTGTCAAGAGTTGCATGTTAAATTGAGCCTCTCACCTCATCAGATGAGTAAGACTACTTTAAAATCTCTACTTAAAAAGGAGTGTCTCATTGCTACATGGAGTTCAGTGGTAAACAGCAAATAAACAGGAAAAATGGGAATGTTTATTAGTTTTATGAAGTCGTATTTCTGCCCTTAAAAATTGGTGTAGTATTGCATTAGCACCTTTATGAAAATCTCAGCAAAATTTTAGATTTAAGACTTTTAAATACTCATTAACCCAAGGCTCTACTGCTTCGTTTCCCTGTCACGAAGTCATAATCAAAATGTTTTCTGAAGTCTTGTTGGTTGGACTGAATTCATACTTTGGAGGAAAAAATGTGTGGAAAATTTCTAATTGAAAACAGGCCACAGTGTCCCTTAAAACACATGGCTTGTGTTACGTTGTATAATGTGTCTTTCCCTGTTTTACTGTCACCAGTTTATCTGACATGTTTTCTGATGCTGTTTTCATGTCTGGTCACAACTCAGTGTTTGTCCCTGACATTAATTATCATGTTATACTGACTAAACTGCTTGGACCATGTTTGACAATTTACATGCAGCTCAGTGGTCAGGAAACAGGCTAGAAGTCAATTAGAGCCAGCATCTTATCATTTCTTATTAATATGTTTATCAACCTGTGTTTAAAAGACATATTAAAAACTCATTAAGTGGAGCAGAGACTAAGTAATTTATGTACATAGCCTCTGTTCACTCTCCTCAACCTCTTGTTAAATACCCCTGACCTCGACACAACCCATCATTCATTGCCACACACTGACAACAACTTCCTTATTCGCTGTATTTTCACACTAAGAAGTGCACAAAAGGAAATCACAGCGTTAAACAATTGTAAAGCGGCCAACTGAAGGAAGTAATGGGGAAGCCCCAAACACTGTCCAAGAACAGCAACACAGCCAGGCCTGTGTGTGTTTGTGTGTGGTGGGCTGATGCAGTAGAAGTAACTCCCTGCTAGACAGCACTTTTGATATTTCTGGAAACCACTGAGGCTGTCGAATTTGGCCAGTGCCCTCAGACAACAGCTATTTACAAAGATACTAAGTCTGGGTACAGACTTAAACACTACATGGACTCGTTTTGCTGACTTTTTAAACTATTTTTTTCTACAGTTCATCTCAGTCTTGAGGATCCTACAAGTGAAGGACTCTGGCGTTTATTTGCAGGTATCTGTTGTATTGGTTAACCGTTGCCCTACCTCTGTTTCACATACAAGTCCTACTTTTCAATGCTCTCACATTTTTTTATTCTTGTATTTCTCTCTGATTTGTAGATGTGTATTTGTGCGCTGTGCTGATTTGCTCGCTGGGCCTCCTCTCCATTTTCCTGTTCACTCTGGTTCTTATATGCCAGTATTTTTACAGGCAGCACAGACTCAAAGGTAAAAATACAGCTTTTGTTTTCCACATTTGTTACACTACAGCTTAAACGGTTTCCTTATCGAATGATGACTGTAAGGTTTTGCTGTCCAGTCAACTTTTTTTTTCTGATTCTTTCTCCACAGCAAGTTACCTACTCGTCAAGTGTCCAGAGAGCAGGTACAGACATTTATTAAAACTACAGCTGAGAAGACTAACTTTTTTACAGGGTTTTTTATTATAATTATTGTTATTTAAATTAGTGGTTTTCTACTGGTGGGTCAGGACCCAAAAATCTCCAATAAACAAAGGCCTAAGTAAACATAGATCAATATCTTTGATTTTACCACATTTTGAAGAAACAACAAGTACATTTTGGTTATTTCCCTAACATCTCAACTTAGTTATTACATAATCTTAGGATGACAATGCTGGTTTTCCCATAATGAGTTAATTTTTCAAGATCCCAAAATAAAACCAGCCAATCATGTTGGGCTTCTGTAATGATGCCCTTTTACATGTTATTTTTATCTTGTCTTTTGTGTAGCTATACATTTTGTTCCATTTTAGATACATATTTTTTTATCAATTCATTTTAGCGGCTGAAAAATTTCAGAGGTTTGGGTCACAGTTTCTCATCAAGGAGGTGGTTGTGTGTCCTGAGGTTCAGCCAGCTGAGAACCAGTGGTTTAAGTCATTGCCACTGCCAGGTTTTACAAGGCAAATTTTGTCAACATTGTTGGCTTCTCTTTTAATCACTGTTGGTTTAATATTAGTGCTCTTTGACCACAGTTGTAAAAAACAAGCTATTTAATACTGTTACCACAGGCTCTGAGTTGTTTGGCTGTAATGTTATCACTCTCGCTTTCAAACATTTTTGCATTAAACAATAAAATCCCATGTAAATGGAATATTGCACTGATGAATATGTAACTATTAAAAACATTCATTATTCTTCTTTGTCCATGCAGTTCAGGAGAGACTGTAACAAGCTCCAGCAGCTCTTCCAGTTCATCCCCTCGAGCCCAAAGGAAAGATACAAGACAGAAACCTGTCAGAGTCATTACAGTAACGCCACCTAAACCACCAGAGGAGCCACCACCTCACATACCAGCCAAAGGTAGACAGCATATAACATCTTAGAAGGGGAAAACTCTCTCAAATGTATAGACTGATTTATATCCTTTTGAAGTCTACCTGAGACTCCTCAACACCGGTCATAGCCAGAAAGGAGGGGCTGAGTTGCTTTTGGCAAGTGCTGATTTCTGACTTAACCGATGCTATAATCAAGAAATATATTTAGTAATCTACAGTGAATGACTGAATTGCACTTAGCTAAAAGAAAACCCATCTCTCAATCATGTGCATTAATTTCCTTCCAGAACAGAACAAATGTTGCATGCACAAGATACCACAAGTGGTAGCAGCAAAGTAGCAAATACTTCATTACTGATTTTTGTTTTTTTTTTACCTATTACCTCAACTAATTGTCATATTTATTAAAAAAACAGGCTTGTTACTTGTATCAACTTAAATGGATGATGACATGACATAAAACATGTATCTGCAGAGAAGAAAATAGAAGTTTCCATGTTGATCATAATGTTTCAAGTTCTATTACTGAAATTGAAAACCGATTTGTCTATTGGAGAGAAGTAATGTTGTCAAAACTTTTATATCTATCTATTTTTTTATATAACATGTTTGAAATTATACAACCTCTGTTGAAGGGGATATATACGTATAGCACTGAGGGCTGTCAAAAATGATCCAGCTACTCATGCAGGACCTCTGGTCAGTTCAGTTTTGCAAGGCAGCAAAACTATACTGTGTACAGGGACTTTTTCTTCTCTGTAACCAGCATTGTGTAGGTTGTTGACAAATGGGGGAAACTGTCCTATTTTGTGTGCCGTGAACTTTTTTCTTTTGCAGAATCATCAAAAGAGCTATTACGTATCACTTATACTAAAATTCATTTTTACTTTTGTACTGAACTACATTTCAGAGCCTGTACTTTCTTACTTTAACTTAAGTACAGAGGTTGAATCAGTACTTCTACTTTTACCACACTCTTTTTTGGTGCTGTAACCATGACAACCTCAGACGCAGTCGACTCGGAGTCACCAGTTAACACGGTCACTGGTTAAACCGAAACAGTGAGACATAAACTAGCTTACCTTTAACGCAGGCGCTTTCTTACAAAACTACGCAGTTGAGTCTGGCTGTCCTCTCCTCGAGTCTTCTCATCATTGCCCTTTATAAGTAGCAGTCTTCTACTTGTTGTTAGCCTCCTCAGTGTTGGAATTAGCTGTCTGTGACGACGACAGACGGTGGCGTAATCAATTCTTTTCTTTCTTATCGAAAACATAAAAGTTAATGCGGAATATTATTAGCTGAATTAGCTTTAACTTGTTTAAACACACAAATTTATTAAATTGTACTGAATTTGTCTGTCATTCGTAGGTAGGACCGTCACCTTACTTGCAGAAAAATTCATGTTAGCTTTTTGTTGTTTATGCTGTCTCACCTGCTATCAATCTGCCAATCAAATCACACAACCAACGGTCAACGGTTGTAGAGTCCGTCATTTTCTCACGTGTCAATGAAACGTCATGACGCACATACCGACATATACATTTTAAGTTTTTTTGTAAAGTTTTTTCCTCTAGGCTAAATATACTTTTACTCTGCATTCTGTATGTTTTGAGCCTTGTATATTTGTTTGTGTACTTAATATCGACTTATAAAAAAATTGCGTAAATACTGACTTCCTCTCTCACACTCAAATAAAGTGGAAATAGGCAAACCGTTTTTTTATGTGTATAGTGCCAATATATAAAAATGGTTATCACAAGACATATTACAAAGATGGGGCTAGGTCCTGGCTATATCTGGAGAACATGATTTCAAGGACTTGAAAAGCCTTGAGAAAAAAAAGTGTCAAATATCTTTCAAAATTTAACACAACAAACTGTTTGAATTTATAGCTTTTCTTTGAGGGAGTGTAAGAAATGCCCCCTTTAAACTGAAAACACACCCAGGGCATTAGAGCCATAGGGGGATCCAGCTCCAAGAAAGGAGTAACTTTGCACAGAAAACTTCAAGACATCCTGGAAGTACAAAAGCAGAAAATAATATGGCTGGCATGAATAAACTTCCATCACAAAAACAGATCTTCCAGAGTCCTTGCAAGATATGCACAATATCCACCCAGTTTTTTTGTGAGGAAAATCAGCACTAATTCTGAAAATGAAAAAAGGAAGTTGATATTTTTGTTGAATACAACACACCGAGTTTGTTTAATTAGAATGTTCTCAAAGGATTATATCTTTGTCCAATCAAATAGTCATACTTTTGAGTTGATTCTTTCCTGTCTGTTTTCTTGTGCTACTTATGTATCTGTCTTTTAGTGCCTGTTCCTGCAAAGAGACCTCAGAAGCCCAGACGGTTAAAGAAGAGTTCTGTAAGTGTCCTTGTTCTCCCCCTCATATGAACATGTTAGTTCCCCACTGCCTACTGCAGATGCTCTTTTTATTAGTTTGCCCCTTCCCCTCAAACATCCTGAGTTGCCTCTGAGAGCTTACCTACTTCTACAGTTCTCTGGCTTTGTTACCTGAAATGAGATCCCTCACAATATTCACAATCATCTTGCTACGATTGCCTTTAGCTAAATGAAGAAAGGCCTCATGCTGGTCTTTGCTTTAGGCCTCCAAATGACTGAAACTGCCCCCCCTGTACACATACTGTATGACCACTTGTTCCATGAAACCCTAGATTAAACATATTCACTTATTAGACGTGTAAAAATGCATCTATTAAAAGGAGAGGAGTTTTATTCGAGTTCAGAGATGTTATTGAGATTCATACGAGAGGGAATTAGCTTCACGACTGCGTGATTGTCTACAGGAGTTTATTGCCGTCTCTTCATTCAGTTATGAGCTTGATAATTCTATTTAGCTTTATTGCTTCTCAAACACAATTATTTATTTAGAGGGCTTCATTGGTTTTATTTCTACAATAAAAATGTCAAACAAGTACGTCGGGAGAAAACTAGTCAAACTAAGGATCATCAGTATCTCTACTAATGCAGCTCTTGTGAGTTTGGAGTGACTGCAGCTCCTAGGATGTGGGCTTTCTTTTATTTGTACAAACATACTGATTGGATTAGTGAAAGTAGGAGGATCTGAGCACTCTGGGTAGGACTGCTATTGTACAAAATGTTTTTTGAGTAAACTAAATGTTCCAAGAGGTTCTAAAAACTCTGTAAACACATACTTTCTGCAGCTCAAAAGCACTAAGAGGATGTTTACCATAGAGGGTGGAAGACTACTACTCTTTGGAAAAAAGTTAGAATGCAGTCAAGATGTGTACACTCCCTCTATGCCTCCTTTTCTGTGAAAAATCTCTACAAAACACATAAGGCATATATTTGCACCGTTGCCTTATCTGTTGGACACATTCCTCTAATTTTCTCACTCTTTCCTTTCCTCCTCCAGCCTCGAGTCATACAGGACGACAGTCTGACATATGCAGAACTGGAGCTGGTCAGAGCGCGTCCACAGCCCCCAGCCTCCTCCACTCCTAACCCCACACCCTCCAGCCCTGACACTGTGTACGCTCAGATCCTCTTCCTGGAGAAACAGCTGTAAACACAGCAGCCGTGGACATATGTCAAGGTTTCTTCTCCAGAGTAAACTTGGTGGCATTCAGAGGAATATATTTATGAACTTTCAGTATGGTATTTAGCATTTGTTTTTTGGCTGTAAGTATAACACAACTGTTGGTGAATGAAGGTTTTTGTGTTTCCTCGGCGCGGTTCCATCCCAGCACAGCAGTTTTTTGGGTCTTATAATTCTGTTGTTTTGTTTGTTGGCATCGCTGGCCTGTGAGCCAGATGTTATAAGAATGCTCTTAATGTTAACTATTCTGTATAAACTCAGGAGACTGTGTGGAAAGAAACAGGCGTACCAGGCTCTCTTACTGCGGTTTCAAAAGGCATTGTAACTCATTTCAACTGCATTTATAATTACAGTACTAATACAACAAATTAATAAACATATGCCTGGACCTAACATTCAGGAGTTCTCTTTGATAAGCACAAATATTGTTTGAAATGATCTCATTCTAGAGGACTTAAGAGCATATTGTGTAGAAAATAAACATATTGTCTTGAAGGCCTGCTTCAACTTTGGGCTCCAGGGTGAATCAGCACCAGTGCTCAATTAAAACCTAAGACAGATGGAAAAAATCAGACATGAATCAGTTCTAAAAAATGTTAAAACAAACTTTTATATCTGAATTTGTGGTCTGACATGTCAGATAGTCTGTTTCACATATCTATGGCATGCAACATGTTTCAATAGACGGGGAAAACCTTGAAAGAAAAAACTCAGAGGGTGATGGGACAAATGTGCTGTCAGTCACATTCACTACAGGCCCATCAGAGCAGCGTAGCACGCGTGGGCATGCACCAGTGCTGAGGAATACACTGCATAATGTGAGCCTGACAGGATGTCACTATAATGCCAAATGTGACTATCATTATCATTTGGTAAACAAAACTCTTGCCAAAGCTCGTTGGAAGAAGAGCAAAACTATCTTTTCCACCAAGAAAACTTTCAGTGTAGCTCTTTTCTCTTCTTTAATAAAAAATGTCCAGTTATGACAAAATTACTATAGCTGCCTGTATCCATGCAAATCTCTTCACTACTGTGTTTACAAGCTTGAAGTACAAGTACTCCATGCCCATAGATACTGCTTCTTTCTAGTCAAATGAGATTGGTGCGACCCTGCTGTGACTGAAAATAAATCTCAGTTCGGCACTTTGAAAGATGGGTCCCCCTGATGACAGACATGACTATGTACAATCCATCAGCTTTGCAAGGATAGTGGGTTTTTCCAGCTCACCGGTTCCCATCCTGCAGTCCAGGCACCCCTTGGTGGGGTGCTCTGACGTTGTCAAAATTAGATGTACATATTTTCTTTAAAAATCATGATTAGAAACATAATTTATGAAGATGTTGTTGGGCCGTCCTTGTTCAGTCATGAAGTTGCAGAGGTGAAAAAAGTGTAAGACTACTGTACTCAAGTATAAGCACAGTGACTTGGTTAAAACTGACTTAAGTAGAAGTAAAATTAATGGTCTATAAATCTACTTCAGTAAAACTAAGAAATACTTCATTTAAAGTTGACTTAAAGTACTGAGTAGCCGCTGATAAGTCGTGCAGGAAAATATGGTCTTTCCTTACTGACAATAACATAAGAATATGAATCTACAACCAAGTTGTTCATGAAAAGTCACACCTTAATGATAAAGTGAAATTCAACAGCTGTTTGGGATGTGATGTGGAGTCAACCTCTCACAATGTAATTAGCATCTTGTATAGTCAGAGCCAAGCAACTGGCCAGTTTCATGTCAGAGATGATAAAGAAATATTTCAAAACACTAATTTTGGCCAAGGAGAAACTATGACGTCAGCACAGTGTGAGGTTGAAGCCAGATTTCTAACGAAGCTTCAAGGAGTTCAGCCTTCTCTGCCTTTAGTGCAACCTTAACCTTGATCCTAACTAAAATGTGAAAACACTGACTCCCCTGATTGACGTCGAGTGTTAAGATGTTCTGGAGTCAGACTGTCTCTATGAAAGGTTCCCAGACACAAAAAAAGTCTAAAAAAAACAACTTTGACTATAGGAACAAACAGCCTCGCATCTAACTCAAACTGGTGAGTTTAGACTTTCAGCCCAGGAAGAGAGGGCAGACTCCTAGAGAGAGCTTGACCTGAGGAGTCAGTGTAACGTAAACATTTTCAGAATATCTGTGAAGACGTAGAAACTTTAGAGATTTCTGCGACAGTTGACAGAAATCTTGAAAGTCCTTGGTTTGACTTTTATCATTTTTTAAATTTTTTTTTTACTCATTACTTACTCTTTTTGAAATGTGATGAAGTACAGAACTTCCCTGAATGTAAACTTAAGTAAGTAAAAAAAAAATATCTGTTTCAAAATGTACTCGAAAAGTACAACTACACAAAAAACCTACTTTATTAAAGTAATCTAAGTTAATGTAATCAGTTACTTTCCACCTCTGTGAAGCTGTATATGTACATGAAACCAAACTCAGAATGTTGAAGTTTAGAAAATCTTAAATTTGAGACAAAAATAAAAAACAATCACAGCTGATAAAGTGTTAAGTTACAACATTTTAAACTAAAAAGTTTTAATTTAAAAAGAAGTGAATTTACATCATTGTAAAGTAAAAAATTTACAAGAAACCAAACTGAAAACAGCAGTTGGATGATCCAACTTTACAGAAATGTACCTTAAAGTCAAGATAATAATGATAATGTGATGATTTTAGTCAAAAATCACAAGCATTTCTGTATTGATCAGTCCTAGTAAGAGGGTAAATTTGATTACGTTCTCAACTAAAGTAGTGATGGCAGTAAAACAGCAGCATCTGGTATCATTTACTTTCATGCAATCGGCCTTTTTTTCCTTCAGAATCTCAGAAATTCTAAGTTTTGGTTCTTGTAAATTTACAACTTTTTAACCAATATATCATTTTTTTTATCATAAATTTTCAACTTTTTAAACTTCAAGTTATTGTTATTATTTTGTCTTAACAGATCCTCTTTATATTATTGTTTTTGTGTGGCCCTTATTTGCCGTGGTACTAATGGATGGTTTAGGCTTCGGTATTTTGGCAAGAAAAAAGGTATGTAGGTCTATTATGTTGGAATTTTGTCAAACTAAATTGGAACCAACTGTTCTAGCTTATAATGCGATTTGACAATCTACAGTGGATTTACTTTAGATGTGTAAAAATGAGCCAACTAAAATGGTGTTTTCATAAACACTTAAAAAACTCTCGAATATTTCCCCTAATTTCACAAACTGATGATTTTTTTACCCAGGTTCTTTCACCCTTTTCTGACCCTGAATTTATTCCAGTTTACGTGTAAAGTCAGGATTGAGCCCATGTATCAACGCAGCAGGACATATTCAAGAAAACTGTCATGCAGCTGGGTCAGAGTGGTGCTATTGTCATACATGCCATGAAGCTTTTGGTTTTCCAGTATAAACAAAGGAAATGTAACGTCATAGGAAGTGTTCTTCTCTTGGAGTTTGGTAAACATGGTGCTGGCGTAAACAGCAGCAGTCATTATACTCAAGTACCCAAGAAAGGTGAGGGGTGTAGGCCATTTTGTGAAGGTCAGTGTGTGAAATATGTGATGAAGATGGAGATGCATGGAGTGAGGGAATGATGCACATCCTCACAGCCCTCTGTCTGTGAGTGGGAGAGACACAGAGAGACCATCATCCCCCACAGTTCACACTCACTGACTTGGATGAACCTGCTAATGACTACATTTATTTAAATTAGACTAATTGTAATCATGGTTAATAATTAGCTTTACAGTGCATTATAATTGGGTTAGGCTACAAGATGGTTCTGCCTAGGTGCAATAATTTATTTGATTTAATTATTCTGAGGAACCCAATGGTTTGACATTTCATATCATAAAACCAGCGGTGTAGAGAGAATGGAGATGGCCGTTGTCTTTAGAGAAGGTCATTGCTCGCTCTCTGGGAAAATTATGAGGACTATTTTCCACTCTATTAAGCTACTCCACTTAGCACAATTAGCCACACACACAAAGGTTAAAGAGAGAGACCTCTTTCTTTATGATAGAGAGGAGTGGTGCATGTGCGTGAGAGAGCAGGCGAGAAAGGCAGACACAGAACAAGCTCCGGAAATCTCAGCAGTATACCCTTATTTAAAATGCTTAATTATTTACAGGGATATTAGTACATTGAGGTTAAAGTGTAAAAATGATACCTTTTAACTTTGAGATTGAGATTAATGTTAATAAAGTGTTACATTTTAATATTTTCTTTCTTCTAATACAACTAATTAACCCTTGTTGAGACCCAGCAGTGTTTGCATATTGAATGATCTAATGTGGCTGAAAACAGTGGTTCTAAACTGGGGGGTCAGGACCTAAAAGTGGATTAAGGGAGATTTTCTAAGTGGGTCACAAATGCATGCCTGGAAACAAAATGTGGCCAAGAGTCTGATGCACAGACATGCATGCATATAGTGCCTGTAAAAAGTATTCACCCCCTTGGATGTTTTACTCCTTTACTGATCTTATAAATCAACCATGGCAGTCTACAATTTGGCTTTTTTGACAAAAAAAAAATAATAATAATAATACAAAAAAATACAAAAAAATACAAAAAAATACAAAAATACAAAAACACTTATGCCAAGGTAAAAACAGATTCGTACAAAGTATTGTCCATTAACCTGTGGTCCAGTCCCTTGTTAACAGTACTCCTGGCTACCATTACACCATAAAGACAAAAGAACACCTAAGAAAATCAGAAAAAAAAAGGTTTTTGAAAAGTATAAATCAGGGGATGGACATCACCCAGAGTTCAGTTAAATCAGTCATCAGGAAATGGAAGAAATATAGCATATGCATAAATCTGCCTGTAGCAGGCCGTCCTCACAAACTGAGTGACCAAACAAGGAGACTAGTGAGAGAAACTACCAAGACACCTATAGCTACTCTGAAGGAGTTACAAGCTTCAGCAGCTGAGATGGGAGAGACTCTGCATACCACAGCTGTTGCCTGGGTTCTTCACCAGCGAAAGCTTTATGGGAGAGTGGCATCGCTCTATTCTACGAAAACATCATGCAATATCTTTCATTTAATACATTTCATTGATTGAAAAGCATCTGAAAAGTTGGTCGCATTTTGTCCTTGAAGAGCGTGTAGAGGGTTCTGAGGCCAGACCAGTGGTGAAGCAGTGGTTCAAAGGACAAATATTCACGCTTTAAATAAACCCACACACAGCACTATGTCACACAGAAGGTCTAATCATCAAATATTAACACACATGCCTTCACCTCAGTAAACTTGAAGAGGATAATGCTTCAATACATAAATAGTTCAGATCGTCTACATACTCATAAATGCCTCATTACAACCCAGATTGAAAACACATTGTGAACAACAACAAAGCTCCATAAACTACTCACAATTAACTAAACATCCTAAATTGCTCAAACCACAAATATTTACCAGAGCAAAACACACCAAAACATTCAATGCAGAAACTACTGACTTGTGCATGTTGAGTCTTTTTTTTTTATATATGGGATGTTTCTTGAGCAGTGTGAGAATTAGAGCACTCGAGCTCTACAAAACAATTAGGAAGTGATGGGAATGTTTGCTGAGGATGCAAGCACTCATCATTCAAAGTCTTTCTCTTTCTTTGAGAGTCAAGCAGCTTGATTTAACCACAAACCTCTTCTGTGGCTGCTAGCAAGATCTGCAGGGGTAGTTTAGATTGTTTAAGGGTTTTTCCAGTGTTTCATAACATTCCTCACAAAATTAAGCAAAAGTACTGTAGAATCTCAGCCTGGGTTCACCTTCATAAATCTATTCATCGATAATCTTCACTGCTTGTTCTATTTGGGTTTGCTAGGGGCTGGAGACATCCCAGCTATGAGGATTGGTTTCCAGTCAATCACAAGGCTAACATACAGAGACAGACAACCAGTCTGTCAATTTAGAGTAAGGCAGTTTAGAGTCACCAATCAACCAGCATGTCTGTGGTCAGTGGGAGGATGTAAAACAGAGAAGTCAGAGAGTGCCTATGCATGCACTGGGAAATGTAAAAACTCGACACAGAGAGGTCCTCTACATAGGGCATTCAAACCAGGAACCTTGTTGCTCTGAGGTTGCAGTAGCACCTACTGCATCATCACACAGCACCTCATCCAAGATGATGTAAAACAAATAAATAGACTGCAACAACAAAAATAGGGTAGATTGACTTAAAATCCTGGAGGGGAGAGCACTAGTTTAGGCTACCGTCCTCATCACACTGGTTGCATGTTTGACCCCCCAGCCAGACGTTATTTGGTTCATGTACAATTTGACTTTCCCTCCCCACATTTCCTGTCATTCTATCTGTTGTGTTAAATAAATGCACAAAAATCCCCCCAGATGATGTTTAAATAATGATTTAAAAACTTGGCTAACAAAGATCTCAGTCACACTCTATGCTGATGACATATTGTTGTTGATTACTAATCCCTAGAGCTCTAAACTTGTCCTCATATGAATTATAAATCAGTTTGGCCAGATTTCAGTATACAAATTAATTATGAAAAGTCAGAGGCTCTGCCTCTATGTGACATCCTTGTCAATTTCCCATTTAGGTGGTCAATTCCAGGTTTTTCCTATCTAGGTATAAGAGTATTGGCAGACATAAAAGAATTGTGTAAATTGTAATTAAAACCAACTTTGACATCAGTAAAAAAATATTCTTAACAGGTGGTTTGATCTTCCCAAGGGGTAAATGAATTTATTGTTTGGACAACTGTTGTCTTGTTTTATAAATTATTAATTGCTGATGCTGCCAAGTTGGTGATTTCTGCCAAACTATATATTTTCTTTTGTGTAGAAATATGCAAAAAATACCTACCTACCTATCTTCCTCTGTCCTGGATGGGTTAAATAGTTTAAGATTAATGTTCTCCCCAGAATATTACAACCAATGCCAATGTTTCTCAGTAAGATCATTAGAGGAGTTATTTTGGATATTGAAATTTTTATTTGGCAAGGCCAGTGCTGGCTTGTTCAGTGTTTGTTTTATTTAGAAACCCCCCCACATGAATATGTAAAAAAAAACAAAAAACAAATAAAAACAAAACAAACAAAAAAAAAAAAGATCTTGGTCCCACAAAAAAATGACAGACAACCGTAGCAGAGGATTTAGGAAAAAGGCTGTCAGTTGTTTTATTCATGTTTTCATTCATTATTTACAAAGAAAAATACAGAATTAAATATTTCTGTCAGAGGTAAAATATTCTCTACCATCTGAGAATTGACTGTACCGACTTATTGTAACACACTTCTGTCGGACTGGCTGCACACAGACCTGAAGTGACACACACAGCAGGTCTCAGTGCTCAGCTGGGATCAGACCTGAGGCACTGATGGATTTCCTGTCAGTCTCTGTGGGAGGATTAAGCCAGTGAATAGACAGAGATCGGGGGCATAGGTGTGCTCAATGTCTGCCACCTCTCACTCACAGGTCCAGTTGAAAACCCGGCCCCAGGCATCGCCCGCCAACAGTGTGGCATGGCTCCTACACAGAGAAAAGTGAGTCTTGATTATTCAAAAATCATTGAGGTGTTAAACAGATGTGTTAAAAATGTTATAAGATTATTAATGTTTTAATTATGCTTTTCAAGCAACATCTACCAGGGACAACAGGGAAATTAGCAAGTAGGTATAATCTGGCATTTTTATTCTGTCTAGCCCGCTACTAGTAATGTTCATTAATAAATGCTGTTCTTTATAAATACATTTGATTGTTTTTTTCATTATTATTATTATTATTGTTACATTGTAAAAAAATACACAAATGTAAGTTAGCTAGGGGAAAAGAAAGATGAGAGAAAAAAACAAAAGACTTGTTAAAATTTTTATGGATTTATGATATTATCGATATATTGGTATCGACAGATATTACATAAAAAAATGAATTATCTGTATCTGCAGATATGTAAATATCTGCAGATATTTACAACAGATATTTGAAAATCTTCCCATATCAGCTGTAAATATTGGCCTTATAAAGAAATAAATTAGTGGAGTTTTAGGCTGGACCAACAGACCTACTTCAGCCAAAGTCGTTCTTTCTTTTGTTATCATTCCTTGAATTTTAGTGTGTTATAAAAATTTAAATTTGTTGATTTGTTCATCCTCAAACGTTTATGTTTTAAGGACTGAAGTTTTAGGTCTTAATTACAATTAAATATCAGTATCGGCTAACATTATTTTGTAATTATCAGCATTTGGATACCGCAAAAATCCATTTTAAATAATTTGATACATTTCAATTACATGTTTTAAAACAATAAATTCATTTATTATCATTTAGAAAGTGTTAAGGGGTAAACCAAAGCTTTAAAATTAAAATCTACAAGACAAGTGCTAAGGAGGGGAAGGAAACACTATCCAAACCGCACAAAGTATTTGTGCGATAACAGTGTGTCGGATCTTGCTTGTAATTTTTGATGATTAAAGCAAGATGCCGCAAGCCTGGGATATCTATTTTTGTTGCAATAATATCAAAACAGGTATAAATATCATTTAATTTTTACAAATAAGTTCCCAAAGATTAAAATTAGATTACAATGACAACCCAACCCCATTTATAACAGGGTTCCCACTCACTTCTAACAATCAGATTTAAGACTTTTCAAGACCTTTTTAAGACCTGAACTGGGAAAATTGATACCATTTTATGTGCTGTAAACAGTCCTAAAAAGGCCATGTCAGATATCTCAGAGCTGAATCATCAGGTTTAATTCACTGTTAATGACATGTCGGTCATGAACACTGACATTTTATGATTTTTGGCACATTAAATGCCTCTTTCCTATAAATACACGGTACAGTGATATTTATCATAACATACCCAACAAGAATATACATAAAAAAGACTGAGTAAAATAGAATCAGTGTAGATAGAAAAAGATTTGATGAGGACATGTCTAAGTCTAAGTGGCTTCTAAAATTTAAGACCACTCACTGGTAAAAATAAGACTTTTAAAGGTTTTTGAATGGTCTTACATTTAAAAAGTTCAATTTAAGATATTTTCAAGGATCTGCAGGAACCCTGTACAACCTTTAATTTCTTATGGAAAAAAGGTTCTGTGCATTTGAAATTAATTAATGCAAACTAAATCTCTCCTCTCCCTTCTGTGAATTTACAAATTATATTTACTGTACCTTGACATTGCCAGGGCTGTGATGGCTGGATTATTCTTGTAACGCCGCTGTGCCCCAGCCTGACTTCTGTTCAGCTCTTGAAACAGCACCAGATGTCTCTCCCAGCCTTTAACGTGGCCCGAGCTGCTCACTGTAAATACATGAGGAGACATCAACACCCATTCATGACTGAATCACAGGGCAGGTTTCCACCCTGTCTGTAACCCCTCCAAAAATTAAAACCTGCATTAACACAGTGTTTATCTGTGGTCAGCAGGCTGTTAAAAGGAGAAAAATCCCTCGAATATAAACGCCTCGGTGTTACGTCAAGACTTGTCTCAATGCAATTTCCCCAGCATAATACTCCTATGAGGTGACGCGAGGCTGTAACCAACGTATGCCAAATTGGATCTGGGTATTATTGCTTTCTAAATTATACAAGCACACACACGTCAGCAGAATTACTCATCAGTGTTTACTGCCTCTATGTTTAATAACTTTATAACAACATAATTCCTGCTAGCCCTAATGCTAGTGAGGGATGGGGTAAGCATTACAAGCTCTCATCTGGAAACCATGCTGTCTAGCTCAGAGATGAGCGGTTAAAAATAATCATCTCACACTTAAGGATTTATCTAATTAGATAGCGAGGGGTTCTTTTGGAAACAAAACCCCAGAATCATTTTCTTTCTGCGGCTGTATCTAAGTCAGTTGAACTATTTCGCTGCTGTCATGCTCTCCTATCATCTGACTGTTTAAAAAAACAATAGCCATATGCATATGCTGTCCTTCTGCCTGTAACATTACCGTCTCTCTCTGCTTGCTCTTGCCCTGGGGACACAGGCACTTCTGGAGGGCCAGGTAATTGTGTTCTTGTGTACTCCGTCTTCCATATCTGTATGAGAGACACATAACGAGTAGCAAAATCAGACATAATTCAACATAATAACAAACTCTCTCACATACACACCAGCATGCTCATGCACAGCCCATGACTCAAGGTAATAATAAAGTAATAATAGTGTTTTTGTGTGTGGCGTGCATGTGGCAGAGATACCCAATCCCAAGTGAAGCCCAATTTAGAGTTTGCAGCTTTGATTGCAGAGAAGCAGCATATGCTTATATGAATTTAAACACCACACACACAACCCATATGCTGTTATTAATACTGGGATGGACATCCAAGCTGCTACCTGCGAGGCTAATACCAAAGCAATGACTGCTACATCTGAATACAGTGTACTGTTTAAAATAAAGAACCCTCACTCTTTTTGTTCTCCAGAGAGCTGTCAGACTTTAAAGACAGACTTTCTCTTTCAAATTGAAACATACCCGTATGATGCCGTCTGCACAGCCGGCGACGATGACATTCCTGGCATCCCACTCTTGCCGCTGTGTGAAGCTGACACACAGGATGTCTGGTCGAGGCCCGCAGGAAGTGTCAGTACAGGCCAACAGTTGACCTTTCATGGTCCACAGGTAGAGCACAGGTCCTGCACATGACGCAATCTCACCCTGGACAGAGTAAAACGGCGGTGATGCTCCATGTGTGCAAATTTAACACAAAGAGGACATGCATGCTGTCAACAATGAGAATCCTCCCTTCCTCATGCTATGAGCTGAGTGAAAGGGCAATATAGAGAGACAGATATGACAAAATCAGACAAAAGATGGGAGAGAAAGAGACTACAGAGAAATCTGGGTATTTTTTAAGCTGGAATATTTAAGGTATTTGGCAATAGAAGTGGCATTAGCCTCCAGAGATTTCTTTAAGTAGATCATACTGTGGGCACCGGCCAGGAAGCTAGGCTATACAGCACTACAGATGGGTATAGTTTCTCCATTTAATTTAGTGAAAAGGTGTTTTGTGTTCTGGTGCCAATTGTACGTTATATCAACTATTTTTAAAGTGTTTTATTGTTCATCCAGAAAGCCTCTTGATCATCTCTTGATCAGCTGTTAGGATTGGCAGATTTGGCAGAAACAAAAACTAAAATGAGCCCTTTGACTTGAGCAGTGATGACTGGCTGTTTACTGTGGATACAGGGGATATTTTTATGAGCTGGAGTACACAGAATAACTTCTGCAGATGGAGACTTAGCAGGAAGAAAGAGAGAGGAGAGAAGCTTTGATGGAAACTAGTGAGAAGGAGAGATCTCAAGTTGCTTGGTGGTGTAGGTGTACAAACTGTGAACCCAAGAGCAAGGACAGCTACTGCTGCCACGAGTGGGACTTCACAACACTACTTCAGGACATTTCTGAGAATAGTGGCTGACAGATGCCTGTAGCCTGCATCACGCCCCACCCAGAGTTCCCTGTCTTACTTAATGGAACTTTCCGGAGGTAAACAGGAAAACAAACCACGACCAGAAGAGCTGAATGGAAATTTGTCATCCAAGTAAGTTTATAGCTTTTGCTTTAATCTTCTAATTGCTGATAATTCTACAACCTACAGTTGGCACGGTATGTTGACTTTATAAAAACAATACATTTGCAGATGAAGCGAAAAACAGAAAAACATTTTTTTAGTTGACTTTGTTGTTGCTGTCTCTGTCGAAGCCTGCAGACCCAAACAGCTGATCAAATAGCGTTAGGCTGAGGCGGAAGAACACATAGCGAAAGCTTGCATTGCAATTACATGGAGAAACTTTACCCTTCTGTAGTGCTGTATAGCTTCTTTGCCGGTGCCCCCAGCTCCATTTGCTTAAGGGGTCAACACACACTTTTTCTATGGAAAAATATAGCTTCTACAGCCTTTAATTTCTCAAGCTAGAATAGTGCTGCCAGTCCTGCTACATGCACAGCTGATTGAGAAGACAGGAGTGTTTATCAGGCTGAAGTTTCTGTGTGAAGTTTCTGAAGTTTGTCTTAAAATGATAGATGTAATCACTTCCAAAATTCAAAGCATAATTTCGTCTAATGGAGTATTCTGCTTCGAACAAATAATTTTTGGTGTTTATAGCCTATCAAAACTATATTTCCATTTCCCATTTATCTGCTTGTAACATCTAAAAAGCAACTGTTTGTGTAGGAAAAACTGAATTGCAGGCAGCATCATCAGACAGGTGGATTTAAGCTGTGTTGGTTCAGTACAGACCGCTGGAACTTTCCCCTATCTTTGGCCTGAGCTGTGCATTAGTCTGTGTGCCTTTTTTCTGTGTTCTCGTCTTTACTTGGCTGCAAAACAAAATTCTCCTCATGGGCCTTACAAAAAAGTTCAAAATTAAGTTGGATAAGAAAAAAGGATATCTAGGGGGTTCTCTTACAGTGAGTTCATTGATAGCCAGTGCAGAGACACTGCTTGTGTGTCCTGTTAGCTGGGTGACGTAGCTCAGTTCCTCCATATCCCACAGGATGCAGGTGAGGTCCTGTGAGCCGCTGACTAACAAACTGTGGACTTCAGACACAGCCAGGCACGTCACTGAATCCGTGTGACCGTATAACGGCTGTGGAGAAAGATAAAGTTACTGTCATTAAGTATTTATGAAAGATTCTGGATGTTTCTTTGAAATGCAAGCAAACTAACCTGTCGGAGCTTCATCTGAGTGAGTCTGTCCTTGTTGACTAAAACGTCCCACACACAGACCACACCGCTGGTTCCTGCAGTGACGATGGTCGATGGGTTGGGGCAAGCAGCGCACAGTGTTTCCCCCCAGTCACACAAACTCTCACACACAGCAAAGGTCTGCAGACAGATGTAGAAACTATGATCAAGAATGTGTTGATTATATGATAGAATAATAGAATGGGGTTTTCTTTACTTTTTATGCTTAAGCACTGTTAAGTATATGTTACATACTTAGACTAAGCACTGTCAAAGATTGTCAAAACTTTTAAAACAAAATTTATTTGTTGATGCTATTGAAAAAGACCAAAACTGTGAAAAACTACATCTGCTTCAAAAGTCAGACGTGTGGGAGAAAAACAAATCCATGCAAGAACACTCCTGCACAGTCCAAACTGCACAAACACTAGCAACATTAAGGTACTGAAAGTTTTTTTTTACTTTTACTAGTATAATAGTGAAGTTTAAAATGCTGGTATGGTGACAGCCTGAGCACCACTTAATAAATACCAATGAATTAATATTTGCCTTACAAAGAAGTTAAATTAATTTACAAATTTCTCACATATGGAAAGAAATCTTGCAACTAGATGGAGGTTGAACACTGCAGAATTAGAATAAAATTCTCCACAGGCGTAAATACTCACCTTTTCTGGTGAATAGTGTCCAAAGGCACAGCTGTTGTCAGGGAAGCCCCAGCTGAAGAAGCAGCCTGATTGGGATGACAGGACGAGGCGGTTTCTCTCCAGGACCACAACCTCTTTTTCCAGACACAGAATCTGACCTACAGGGCCTCTCTGCAGCTCTGCAGACAAATTTACAGTGCAACTGAGAGTCAACATCAATAAGAAGGTTTGGAGGAAAGGCAGATGGGTTTTTTTTATGTTTGTTTAAACCGTATGCACCCATATAAAAGTTTGGGAGTAAAGACAATCTGAAATGTGACCTCATTCTGCCATAAACTTGCCTGGTTAAATAACGGTAATGGTTGTTCAAAAATGTGACATTGGAGTATTGTATCTCAGTAAACTAGTGAAGAATTTCATTACACTGACCATAGAAAAAAGGGCAATTAAAACAGCTATTCCCAGGTTAGAAAGAGATGAGGCCTTGTCCAAGGGGGAAACCTGCATCCTGGACAACACTAGTAATCTGTGTGTAGATGTGTGTGTGGAGTCAAAGAGAGCTATAATTGTGCCTGTAATTGACCTATTCATGCAGGAACAGACAGAAATCATTACATCCTTTAGTCTGTTCTGCCTCTAAAATCCCCTGAAAGAAGTTGTGTCTGCATCGGTCGTTCTGCCTCCCTCCTATTCATCTCTATCTGCTTATTGATCAGATCAGACACTCTAAGATTTAATATGAAATGTAATTTGCAGGAATCTCTCCCTGAGCATTCGCAGATTCATCTCCTCTCCCTCAGTGGGCCTGTAGGGATATTCAGATTATTAAGTAGGGCTCAGCGGAAGAGTCATCTCCATATTGTAGCTCTAACGGATAGCGCCTTCCACCTTCCATAGTGTAAATTAATCTATGGACGCGCTCGCTCCGTCTCAACGATTCCCTTTAGACTGAGAAACATGGTATATATAATAATTGACATCAAAGATTGTGAAATACATCAAATGATGAGCGATGATGCAAAATAGTATGAGGTGCACAAAAACTGGTAGAAATGGGAAAAAACATATTGATTCAGATTTATTGAAATATATATTTTTTTAAAAGGCTATATTACTATTTGCTTTGATTTTGTACATTTATACGATTAGTTTTGCTTGAGGGTGCGGCTCATCTGTTCCTCTTTTCAGAAAATACAAACTCTTAGCAATTTTATAATGTCAACAAATATCAAACTCATGTGTTTACGTATATATGCTTACACTTGAATCAAGATCTGCCCAGCACTTTTCTGATTTATTTTAAATCTTCTGCAGACATTTAGAGAAAAGGCATAGAGGTGTAGTCTAACAATAAAGCTACCAACTACTTACTATTTAAGTAAAATAAAGCATGTCGAAATTCTGATCTTCATACATCTGGTTGTTGTACTCTTCTTTGTATATGTTGGCCGTATATTGCTATTTAATTATTGTTTGTATTTCTTATTTAAATTAATTTTATCTCTCTCTAGTGTAATATCAAAAACAACTGTCTAATTGAATTCCCACCAAAAGATCAATAAATTCTCTTATTCCTTGGAAAACTGACTTGGTTTCATCTAAACAGAAACAATATACCTGAGAGCGACCCCAAGGCTTTTAAATTTACTGTTTGGCATTTATTGACCATAAAAATAGCAATCAAGATATGAAAAAAAGTCAAAACCCCATTGAAATAGGTATATTTTGTAGCAAATTTACAATGAAAATCTGTAATAGCTTACATTTTAGTGATTTTGGTCTTATTATATAACTTAATGAGTGGTTTTATTGAATGGGAAGATAGTGGACTAGGTGAAAATGGCTTTCTTTAGTTTGGGAGTAAATTTTACACTAAACCCTACCCTGGATCTAACTAATCAGAATATTTTCACAGCAATGAAAATATATGTCCAAAATAATAAAGCATTATGATTAGGACATAACGAAGGTTATAAGAGTTTTAGATTTTTCAGTATTTTTATTTTATTTTTTTTTCACATTTTGTTTTTCAATTTCAGTTTAGTTTCAACTAGTTTTTCCTGCTGGTTTGTTTGTTTGATTTAGTTTTGATTTTTCTTCACTTTACTAACTAGATTTTATTAGTTTAAGTGTTAGTTTTAGTTTTCCCAGTCATATAGGATACTTGTCATAGGTTAGGTTAAGTTATTTCTAACCTCTACAATGAACTTGCTCATCCAAAATGTAAATCACAGTGCTTGAGACAAACCATAAAGGATGTGTCAGTCCATATGCTTATGTCAAAGACTAAAACTAAGGATATTTTGTCTGTAATTTAATTGTACTTAGTTTTGTAAGCACAGAATATTGGTTTTGGTTTGTTTACAATTTTTTGCACTGCTTCAGTTTGAATTTACTTTCCGTTCATTTAAATAATTTAAACATTTTAGTTTGAGCTATTTAGTTAGTTTTAGTTAACTTTGGAGATAACTTAAGCATACAAACTAACTCTGCAGATAGTGGTTTACTGATGCTTTAATTTGGGCAATGAACTGACCTCTGATCATGGAAAACAAACACAAGTTTTTCAATGATTAATTTCAAAGAGATGTAATCTGTCAAGGCGGATGCACTGCAGACACTGAACAGCTATTGAAACCCTCCTCTTCATCCTCCAAGTTGTCCTCCTTGAAAAACAATATGCCTAGTTGTAAGATAAGCTGTAACTCATGCCTACACTGGAACCATCTCAGCTGGTGCATCACTTTAATTAGTAGAAGTGAGTAAACTGACCTGGATTAGAAAACCTCATTCAAACTTATCTTAGTCTGACCTTCGCCTTCTGCAGTGGGTAAGAGGGTGACTGGTTGACTGGGACAGGCCTTGATCTCGTTAACTGATCATCCTGTTCATCAATAAAAGTTCAAATGTTTTTTGTATTTATTGTGAAGCACATCAGACAAGTAAAGGACCTGACTTTAGCCTCTTAGAGATTTCTTTGTTGCAGGAAGTCCCTACATTTCCTTTCAGGTCATTTCACCTTATAAATAATTTATTTAAGAGTACTGTACCTTTGTATGGCTGTGCCGTAGTCCTGATTTTGTCCAGTTTGAAGAAAAATGGAGTTGGATGTTGTGGTGATGACCCGTCTTTCTTAGAGCCACTGCGAGGTGGATGTGGCTTCATGAAGAGCTACGGGAAAATAGGTATTAATCGAGGATTATTTTAAAAGCATTGTGGAACACACACAGGAAGTAATGTAACTTTTTCAGATTTCTAGTTTTATGTTTTCACCTGTTTGGGAACCTGGCCAAAGTTGCTGACATATCCTAAGATAGTGCTCTTGATGACTGGATCTTTAACATCCTTCCTGCCACTCTGAGCGTAGAAATAAGGATGATACGTGTTCACACTCTCCACAGCAGCGGGACCTTGTTGCCGGTACCCGAAAATCAAGTCGATCCACAGGTGGAGATGGGAGCTCACGTAGTCACTCTCCAAAGCCTTGGGGAAAGAAAGCAGAAATTTTTAAGACCACAGAGTCAATATTACAAAACTACTATACCTGCACTGTGCAGTTTTAAAATACATCTGTGAGCATTATTACAGTGAGACCAAAACCATCAGTCAAACTGTTAATATCAGAGTTTAGAAACAAAAGAAACTTCTACGAGAATACACAACCAATCAAATTATTCAGGTAGAGGATGATTTCTTCTATAAGTCAATTTAGAAGTCTCGAACAGCAGGTTATGAGCTTGAATCTGTGTTTGAATTAAAGAATAATTTGGGAGGAATTAGCAGGAGATTGGTTTTGAAGAGTTAATAAGGAAAAGTGGGCATTATGGCCAGCGTGTATATCCCTGCATCCAATGATAATAAACCCATCCAGGAATATCAGAAAAGCAAAAACAGAGAAAAACATCATAACAAGGATATATTGTCCTGAGTTAATTTGTCCATGGAAGAAAAAACAATCTTCTAAAGTCACTAATTTTATGAGAATGGTGGGAGATATGAGTAGTTCAGTAGATTACAGAGTGATAACCGTCTTAGATGCCCCAGGAATGGAAAAAGGGAGGGTCACATGGAGGAAATAAGACCACCAGAATGTAACAGAGAATAGATATACAATAAACTCAGTTAGAAAGAAAGAAAGAAAGAAAGAAAGAAAGAAAGAAAGAAAGAAAGAAAGGAAAGATGGAAAGAAGACAGAAAAAGATAACGTGAAAGGTAGAAAGAAGTAGAGAAAAAGACAGCAAACAAACAAAAAAGACAAAGTAAGAAATAGTAAGAAATAGGAGAAAGAAAGAAATACTGATAGGAAGATAAAACTCAAGATAGAACAAAAAAAATAGACCAAAGAAAGGCAGACGGACAAACAGAAAGGAAAAAAGAAAGAAAAGAGTCAATATTCAGTAGCATATAAAGGCATTTTGAGAGTCATGGCCTCCTTTCAACAGTGTTAAATAGTCTTGCTGTCCCTCAGTGCCTTTCATCTAAACTTCACATAAAGGCCTTTTATGCATTTCTTCGATAAGAATAGAAACTGGCCACTATTTTGTAAGACTGTAAGAAAGAAGAAAATTCAATGGAACAAGACAGCCCTTTAGAGAACATGTGAAATAAGACTATAGCTGTTGTCAATAAGATCTATCTCTTATTCTGTGCTAGAAAGAAAAGAGACAAACTGCCCGACTGCAATCAACTCTATTACACTGTGGCTCTTACAGTGTTTAAAAACAGAGAATCTTCTGTGTACATACAACTAATATTGATAAACATTATTAGGTCTTAGGGGAAAAGACTATGTATCGGACAGATGGGCTGAGGCTGGTGTCACTGACCTCTCGATGGACTCTAATGAACTCCTGGGGGTCACCTTTAGCCCACGGAGGAAGCTCCACATCTCCCAGAGTGGTACCATCCTCCATGCAGCCTGGAGAGACGTAAATACACAACATAAAGCATGCTGGGTTGCATCACATTACAGTGTGACAGACCTTAAATGACTTTAGAGATGCACTGTGGAGGATTTTGGTCATCACAGATCTATAAAGCAACATTCAGCCTTTAAAATATCTAAATTTGATATAACTACAATAAAAAACAACTGAGGTGTCCTCATATTTTTTGCAAAGGTTATCTCAATCAGCTAATATACAAAGGTGAGGTTTGACTCTTAACTGAGATGTTGAAAGCACATTATCCTGACCCTTTTTATCACCCTTAGAGCAGGGAGCCAAAACAGCTATTATCATACCCACTACAAAAAGACTTCAACCATTAAGTACTAGCTGTGAAACCAGAGACTTATGCTTTTAATGATTATTTTCAGGAACCTCTTTTGATGAAAAAAAAACAAAACATTTTTTTGTAAAGACAAAAAACTTTGGATTTCACTTTACAGGGTCTTCAAATGTATTTTTTATACATATTTTTTTCCTGGGTACGTCTTAAACTGTGAATTATTATTACTATTATCTACTGTTTTTGTCTTTGGAAAGCCGAAACCCCTATATGCACATAACATTTACCTACTTGGGTGCTAATAAAGACGCTCTGAATGTCTATTGCAAAAGTTGTATCCTCCTTGACCTAGAATAAAAAAAAGCAATCTTTAACAACCTAAAATTAATAAGAAGTAAACCTTTCTGAGACAAATGTTCCAGGGGCTGTACGCCACTGACGGGATAGGAAAAACAGGAGATTCTGGAGGGATGAAACCTTGTTTTTTTCATCTTTTACAGGATTTGTGAACAGTGAGAAACCCCTGCAACAATGCTTTGATCCTTATCCTGAGCACATAACCCAAATAGGTGCTTTTACCAAGCAAACATCCCTTAGGAAATTCACACTTTCAGTCTTTACATACAGCTTAAGATAGTATGATTTTATGTCTGACCCAGCTGGATGTGGTTGGAGTTGAGCAGGAAATCCGGCAAGTAAAAGAACTCTGGGATCAGCTCTCGGACGTCGCTCATGTTGTCTCCGGAGGCTGACTCCCACTCCTTTTTCATACTGTAAAACATCCGCTCTGGGATATCAAACCCTCCCTGTGTGCAGACGAGACACAACAGATGCTCAGTACGGTGTTGAAGAAAACTTCACAACAGGGAGATTAATAAAGTCGTCTGCCTGATCCAGTGTAGTAAAGCATATTTTATATCCCTCATTGCATTATGTAAACGGGAAATATTTGCTGCTGTTTGAGGGAAGCTTTTCATCTTTCTTTAAAATTCCATAATCTATGATGGAAACCTCATGAGAGAGAATGTAATTTAGAGTAAAACAATTACCTCAATGAATGAAAATAGCATATATACTGGTAAACCCAGTTAGAGGTGTAAATCCAGTTATGGATATTACTGCATGGCTGTTATGTGCTTCAAAGATAAAAAAGGTGCTGTAATTCACCAGACTAACATCTTTATTGCTTTATTCTCAGTATCAAATATGCATGCCTTTTCATTATAATCAATTGGATGCTGTATTGTAATTTGGTCAATCTGTGGCTTTTTGCATTGGCTTCTTTTAGATGTTTTTTGTGATTATTTGCATATATATTAAAATCTTTCTGCTATCTGCTTTCATACCAAAACAAACACTGAAAATGATCTGGAGTGCTTGAAATAGCTCATTTTAGGTTGGTGTTGTTAGCAGTATTATATGTGAAAATGAATTATGACAGTCGTGACTGTCAGTTCAGGCCTCTGGGTTTGCAGAATGGTCTTAGGGTGAGTGGAAACTAAAACAGACTATAAATTCAAATTCAGTAAATTTATTTGAAAGAAATCAAGACAAATTCTGTAGCAATCAGAGCAATGATTACAGTCAGAATTTGAAATAATTTGTGGTTATGTAGAAGTATAATCAGGGCTTGTCTCCTTACTGAGAAATGGCAGCAGGCAGGAATGAAAAAAGCCTCCGTCTAAAGCCTGGCAAACAGTGTCCTTACGGTCCATCTCCACAAAGTGGAGTCAAAATCCCCCTCCCCATTTTAAGGAAATTTAAACAGCCAACCGTGTTTCCAATATCTATACTTAGTGCAATCTTGCAGTGTCTGATGTCCACAGCCTCACCTGCAGAGTCTGGAAGGTGTGTGAAAAAGGCTCCATCCTGACCAGGAAGGAGGCTACAATGATGGCTGATGAGTAGTGGGTACAGTAGTGACAGGGAGCTGACAAATCTACAGAGTAAAAGTTTGGAGCTTTTAATGAAAAGTCACCTGAATACAAAACAAAAAGGAGAAAAACAACAAAAAAAGACAAAAACTTACCTTCACTCTCAGTGTTCTCTACTTCTTCATATCTCTCAATGAACAGTTGTTTCCTTTTCTCCGTCTGAGCTCCCATTGGCTTAGCGAGGTCACGGAAAGTTGCAGGATTTGACAGATCAAGTGTCTACCAACGAGAGACAGAGAACACTTTCATTAACTCAGCTATCCATCTAAAATAAAAATGTTCAAGACAAATAGGTCAGAGCATGTGATGTTACCTCTGATTGGTAGTCCGCTAACACCCAGGGGAAGACTGGGTACTGCATCAGGTCGTTGTATGTCCTCCCAGCAATGGTGTTCAGATGCATCAAGTACTCAAAGTTACTTATTTCTCCTCTCTAAAGTACAGAAAAAGAGGAATATATAGCAGAAAAGAAAACTTTTGAAACACAGAAATGCCATTATAAACATACTCTAGAAGCACAGAGTTACTTTTTTTAATTAAGTTTTTATTTGTTGTATCTGAGAACAGGAAGCTGCTACAAGAAAGTCAAGTAGTTTAGAGCATTTGTTCCCAATCTAGGATCCAAAAGTCCCAGAGGTTGCAAAAAACCTCGATAAAATTATGATAAAATGCCTATTACATCACTGGTATCACTGGTTCTCAACAGCAAGATATTACAAAACAAAGAGACGGACCAAAACAAGCATGATTATAAGAGTTTCACAGACATTTTGGTGCACATGTTTTCCTAGGCACACATTCACAGCCCACTGAGGTCATTTAGACCTATTTTTTGAGGGCCTTTGTTAATAAACCAGTTAAAAAATGATGCAGATTTTTGAAGCAATGCATGGATCTGTGGGTGGGGGGGTCAGCTTTTCTTAGATAAAAGTTGGGGGGGGCTCCAAGGAAAAAGGTTTGCTTAGAGTACAACTTTATTTGATTGGCATTTTTCTGCTGGTTGTGATGAAGGCTAATGAATCTGCCAAACTACAAGTGCTGTTGGAGCTTTTGGCTTTCTTTTCAACCCTGTTGCACCTTGAAAGTTACTCAAGCTATTCCAGAAAACTCAACCTGAGAAGTTTAATTGAACAACTTTGCTAGAACTCCATTCTATACATCTATAAATAAAAGCCAGCAGAAAAATCATTAGATCAAATCCACAAAATACCATCAGAAGAATGGTTAAAATATTTGCACAACATAATATATCTGATTTCTAACATTGTAAAACAATGTCAGAGTAAAAGAGGAAAATTTCAAAGTCATATTTATTTTTCCTTCTACTTGATTTTTTCCTTTGTCCCTTTATCTTTATTGAATTTACTGAACTAGGACAGTGCACATATATTTTGTACGAGTTCATTTTTTCCTCATGTATAACAGGTTTTGTCAAAAAGTGTTGTTTTATGTATCTCATAGCTTGTGAACTAACATATTGTGTTATACAGTGCTGTGAAAAACTATTTGCTCTCTTCCTGATTTCCTTTTTTTTTTGCATATTTGCCACACTTCAGTCTCTACAAGCAAGCCTTTGCGAGAAGTGGCAACAAGTCTTTCAAATCGCTGTGGGGGAATTTTGTCCCATTCAACTTTGCAGAATTGTTTTAATTGAGCCCCACTGAAGGTTTACGAGCATGATAGCCATGAGTCAACTGAGGCCTGCAGGTCTTTAGATGCTGTTCTGGGTCCTTTTGTGACCTTCTGGATGTTGATGCGCTCTACTGAGAAATTTTGGTAGGCCACTCCTAAAAAGGTTCACCACAGTTCTAAGTTGTCTCCATTTGTGGATAATGGCTCTTAACATGGTTCGCTAGAGTTCCTTGGCTTTGTAACCCTTTCCAGACTGACATATGTCATTTGCTTTTTTTCTTATCTGTTCTTGAATTTCTTTAGATTGCCACATGATGTGTTGGTTTCTGAGATCTTTTTGCTTCTTCACTTTGTCAGACAAGTTCTCTTTGAGGGATTTCTTGATTCAACAGGTCTTGCTGTAATCAGGCCTGAGTGTGGCTAGTTAAACTGTTAATGATCCACAAAGACCCAGGTAAGCTTGAATGGCTTTTTCCCCCTAATAAATGAAAATTTGTTTGATAATTTGAAAAATTATATTGTGCAAATATGAAAAAAAATAAATAAAAATAAGGTAGAGGGCAAATACTTTTTCACAGCACTATATGTTCAGACAGTGATATCTGGATTGGGTTTAACAGATTAAATAAAAATTCACCCTTAGGTCATTATCTTTATCACACTTTACAGAAAACTGTATCTCTGCCTCTCTAATTAACAAAGATGCAGTTTATAATAATGTCTGAGCAGTTAGAAGTAAGAAAAGCAGTTAGAAAAACAGAAAGAATATACAGTAGGACATGTGTTCATTGCATTACCTGCCATTTAACCAGAGCTGTCTTTTCAACCACTGGAGTTTTCCTGAAGCACAAAAACAAAAACCTTGAATTAACATCAGAGGCTGATCACTGAGCAGCGCCTAGCAACACAGTTATTTTGCTTGCCCTGTTGCCTGGCAACCAGTGTTAAAATGTAGCACAACAGAGTCCTGGAGCAGGAAGAGTTTTGTGAGGGGAGACAGTAGTAACATTGTGTGTACAGCTGTCGGAGCAGTTACAGGACTGAGGTGAGTTACAGCAGGACGTATCTATTATGAGGAGAGGAACAGCACATGGTGCCATCTGTAGGTTGGAAGAAAATTTATGTAACACCGTGACTGATCTGTCTGTGACTGTCACTCTCTAACACAGGGAAATATTTAAGAAGAGGAAGAGAGGGTTTTGCTTACATAGTTTTTAAATGACCTTAATGATAGCTAATAATGATTAACTTAATGAAATTATAGGTAATATCAATAAAGTACATCTCTCTCTCTCTCTATTGATGAGGACAAAATTATTAGCCCCCCTAAGATATCTATGTTTCCAGATATTTCCAAAATGAAGCCTTCCAAACCGCCTAGCTTTTTGGATGCTTACATTATTTTACTTTAGACACAGAAACAAATTATTTAACAGAAACCAAAATCTACCGGGGTCAAAATTATTAGTCTCCCTGATGCTAAAAGTCAATTGTGTCTCCTTGTTGCTGAATAACAGCCTGCAGTTTTTTGTTGTAGTTTTCAGCGAGTCTCAGACATGTCTTCTGAGGAATCCCAGCCCATTCTTAAGTCAATCTCACAAGCTCCTCCAGATTAGAAGGCCTTCTGGCATAGACTTTGGTCTTCAGTTCACCCCACAGATTTCTAATGGAATTCAAGTCAGGGCTTTGTGCAGGCCAGTCACTGACATTCACTTTAGTCTTCTGGAGGTAGTTCTTTACCAGGAGGCAAGATTTCCAGTTCCAGACACACTGAAGCATCCCCACAGCATAATACTCCCACTGCTGTATTTCATTGTCGAGACAGTCCTACAGCGCTCTTTGGGTTATACACCTCTCCCTTCTTTCTCCAAACACTACCAATTTCTCTATGGCCAATGAGCTCTAGTTTGTTCTCATCTGACCAAAGGACATGCTTCCAGTATGCAGAATCTTTCTCCAGGTTTTGCTAAACATACTTTAGTGTGGGTTGAATGTGTCTCTTCTGCAGAAGTGGAGTTTTTCTTGGTCGGCAACCTCTCAGTCCATTCCTGTACAGGGCTCTAGTGATGGTCTTCTTTGAGACTACAATTCCTGACTTGTTCTGGGGTCTTTGGACACATCTCACACTAGTTTTCTTTCCAGAGTCTTTGGAATCTTTCTCGTCCACCCTCTGCCAAGCTTGTTCTGGACTGTGTGGCTCTCTTTGAATTTCTTGATATTTCTCACTCCAGTTCTCGACACTTGGAAACACTGTGATAACTTTGTATATCCTTTTCCTGCTCTGTGAACATCAACAATTATTTTCTCAAGTCTAAACTGATTTCTTTTGTTTTTGTCACAGTGCTTTCTCAGTGACAGCTCAAACTCTTACTTGTTTATACAGTGTAAATCAGCAGATAACCCTCAGTTTTAACTTGATTTTACAAGCTTTAAGCATTATAAAGTCAAGACACATCACTGGCAACAGTGGTTTGTGCTATGGCTCAACAAAAAGGTCCGTTCTAAAGAGGGGTAATGATTTTGACCCTTGAAGATTTGTTTGTTTTTGTGAAATAATTTTGTTTCTGTGTGCAAATTGAAATAAAGTAAGCATCCAAAATAAAACAAGAATGTTTGGGAAAGCTGTGTTAAAAATTCCTTGCTCTGTTTAACCGCACTTGGGAAATATTTGGGAATAAATTGGGAAATTTTCGTGGGGTTAATAATTTTGTGGTCATCTGCATCTATCTAGGAGTGTACAAATTTCTAATAATAATAATGATAATAACAGAAAAATTAGTATTACAATTGGTTTTTGTATCAAAATTTGGGGTTAACCTTAGAAATATGGTTAAAAAAATGTAGAAATTTTCTTCTATCTATCTATCTATCTATCTATCTATCTATCTATCTATCTATCTATCTATCATAGTAACAACATCAAATAAGAAAGTTAAATATATGACTGTGATATTAAAGCAGATCTTGGTTTTAACGCCAAAATAACTAATAATATTTAATTGATATAGCCCAAATCATATCAAAAATCGTCTCAGGAAGCTTCTCAGGTCAAGACTGTACTCTTTGTCATATTTTTTAACCAGCATGAGTCCACCATGAACAAGCCGTTGGTAGCAACTAGCACCAGATGTGAGGAAAACCGTGAGCATTTCCTGCTTCACAGCTGCTTTGTCATTTAGTCAGGTTTGAGTGCAGATACTTTTGCAAGGTGAGATCTCAATCCCTTAAACACAGACACACACTGTAAAGTTGCTCTTTAACAAACTACTGAGCACATACACTGCTCTATCAAAACAGTTTCCAAATTTTACAGGATGTGTCCAGAAAAATAAAACATTCCCTGCTTAAAAAAATAAAAAGACAAGTTTTATAGATATTTCAATCACATCTTAACCTCTCTATCCAAACTTGGTTAATGTTCCTTAGGAAAACATTAAACTGCTCCTGAAATCTCGTTCTCCTCTGTGGCCACTAACATGGCAATAAAGTCCTGGCGCCAAGCACCCTGGTTGCTAAGTAACACTATTAAACAAGAGGAACCTTGACTTTTGTTGTATGGAGAAAAAAGGAAATGTTCATGCACCCAAAGATCTTTCTCCTTTACTACATCGCTCCGTTTTAGTGAGACAGGATTTCCAGGTACTGTATTTTGTGCGCTCTTTCTGCGTTCTGAGTGTAGTTTTACAGTATTTTATGTTTTGTTGCTCTGCTTTACAGAGACTGCAGTGATGGTGTTTGTATTCACAAATAGGTGAGGGGCTTTGAGCTGACTGGACAGGAGCTAAGCAGCTACAATTTTACTACATTGAAGACAATTACTTGACTGGGAGAGAAAGAGAGATAAAATACAGTGAGTATAAGTCTTCATTTTTGTTTTAAATGTAGGTGTAATTTTAAATCAAAATACAGAGGAAGGAGAAACTACAAAGTAAAGACTTCCTACAGTTAGTACACTCAATCACAGGCCTCTAAATGGTTCTTGTAAAGGAAACGATCCAAGAACTAACTTCTAACGAACAAGACTTTACATATGCACACTTTTTTTCAGAGCTGTACATTTAGTGGGTAATAAATAAATGAATAGCAATGCATAACAATGCATCTTGTAAACAAAGAGGTGAAGTAGTTTGTTGTTTTCATGGTGCAAAAATTGAATTTAGTGTCCATTTTTAATTCACTATGATGATTTTATCTGTCAGCTGCTTGTGTATGGCAAAACCATAATCATGATTATTGTGAATTACATTGAGATCAGGATAACTAAACATAATACTCATATTTCTTAACTTAAAAAACTGAGACACTTTAACATCTGAGTAATAAAAAAACAATTATTAAACACTGATAAATAAGTGCAGGAGGTGTCTGTTTAAATATCCAAGGCTAGGCCCAAAGTTAGGAAGGTCCAGGGGGCTGCTTTGCCAGAATTTTTGTGCTTATCAGGAAGTTGTGTGCACTATTTTTACACAGCCTGTAACACAAATCTAAAATTAAAATGCCTACAAATCTGAGCATCTGAGCATTTGGGCAAAAATGACACAGTCAATCTAATTTTGCTGAAAGTCTCATTATCACTCTAAAATAATGAAGCACCCAAAAGCACCTAAACTTCAATCATTTTCAAGTCTGCCACCAAAGGGAATCTAATATTTCTTTTGAAATTTACTTTGCACAGGTAGGGTATGGATTTGGTGTTAAAGTTTACAACTGGAGCTATGCATTTTCAAACAAAGAATATAGAAGGCAATGTATAGGGTTACAGACGCTGATTTATTCACAAAAATGCTAAGAAATTGATTTTTCAGGGCTGTAGAAAAGTACGCAGTTCAGGCAGGAAATTAATAAAACTGTCTGTTAAATAGATGCTGATCCTTAATTTTGATACTTGCTGTATCTAACTCATTTATCACTGACAAATATAGATAAAACTTAATAGAATGCTGATATTTTGTCCAAAAAGGTGTATCCTCTTGAACTGGGTTACAGATAAAATTCTGTCTAAGATACAATGGCAGAGGGTAACCTTGACTATGTCTTTTTGGACTGTTTAACCTGTAGGTTACATGATAAAGACGATGTTTCTCATAGAACATGGGAATCCTTTCTGTCATTTACTGGTTTGACTATTTCCACTATTCTAACAAAAGGGTTTGCATCCTAGATCTGAAAGCTGTGCTTTATTATTATTGTTGTTTATTTTTTATGTACCCTTCGCCTAACAGATAATGTAAAGAATACATGCACATAATTACATGGATGAATTTGGATGTGGGCCAGTTGTTTATTGTTCGCTTTTTAAATATTCCTATGTCTTCTGAAATTTTTAAATTTAATACACATATGTTTAAAAAAATGGGGGGCTTAAGCCACATAAGCCACCCCCTTGCTCTGCCTATGCATATGTGGATAAAATACAAATATGCAATAACAGTTGGGGATGTCTGCATTAATGCATTCAAAGTGTGATTAAGGTCAGTAATTAGTGCATTCATCTTTTTTTAATTACATTAATTGCATGTTTTATGTCCCTTTTAGCATGCTTTGGTTAAGACACAGCAACATCTACCTGCAGCTACATCAATGTAAAATAAATACACCACTGCTCCTTTATTTCCTTCTAAACCAATAAGTTTATTTTCCTGTGGTTAACTGTGTGTAATAATCTTCAATCTACTCAAAGTTCTGTATTTTCTGTGAAAACTAAAACAGTTCTGTATCCAAAATTACCCTTAGTTAAAGAAAAATCCCAAGTGACACAAAAATAGCTTTAAATGCAAAACAGTAAAATTTCAAAATGCAACAAAAAAGAAGATTGATTAACTATAGAATTTAGGAGACTAAAAAATTAAATGTTTGACAGCTGTAATAACAACATTAATACATAAATTGATAAGTAAATAAATAAATAAGTATAAATCATCTGTGTTTTCAGTAATTGCTTAATCTTGATTAACTTGTCATCATTGTGGGAAGCCAAAATCATAATTAAAATGGAAAAACAGTAAATTGCCAGGCACCAGTAGCAATGCAGGGGTAAAAACCCCTGCTTATAAAAATATGATTCTGTAGTGATTTAAACTGATTGACCTGATATGAGCTCTGTATGGCTGCATTAACAGTGAGACAGGGAGCATTCGGTGACCTAAGAAATCATTCCTGTCCTTTTATTCTCACTTTTCAAAATGATTTTAAGACTGTTGTTTCCTCACAGTCTGCTTTTATATAGATGTTTCGAGAGCATGAGGTGACTTTAGGAGCACAGTTTTTAACACCAATAACTCCTCCTCTTGTCCAATAACTCCTGACCAAATTATTTTGTAAAACTACACTAAATCAATCATTGCATTTGGCCCAGGATGTGTTATCTAATTGCAGGCAATAATTTCATGCAATAGTTTTCTATAGGAGGTTATAATAGGAACAAGCACCGGTGGATAACCTCTCTCATCCTGAGGATGATGAATGAGGCGAGAGAGGGCCTTGGGGTGTAACACAGACACAAACAAACACACCTTGCTCTTTTAGACAGGGAGGGGAGAAGAGCGAAGCCCTCATCACACACTATACACCTCCTAACTATCATTTATCAAAGTCCTGATTTGACTCTTTGTGCTCACACATTGTAGTACAGTCTGTCAATAGGCAATCACGCACACATCGCTGTCCACGCCTGAAAAGAAGCAAACAGCTTGATCAGTTCACCAGTGAGGGAGCATCAGCACTCATTTGTTTCTGCTGTATTACCCAGTGTCGCCTCTCTCCTATTGTTCCCCTGCATTAGCCTTAATTAGAGAGTCGAGCTCTTAAATACACCCATGGGCAACACTGGGTGAGCACGCATAACACTGATACAAACACACACATGCATTCAGAGACACGCACACACCTCTCAGGCTCTGATACCTCAAAGAGCATGCTTTCACTCTGGCCCCGGGGCCATACATAAACCCTTGAATAAATCACATCAGCCTTACACACACATACTTAAACACAGACATAAACACAACACATTTATATGCCATAACACTGTGAGGTAGGGTGGTCATGATACAAGAATTTCAAACTTTAACATGGCAACGCTAAATTTCAAACATTATCGATAACTATTTCAATTTCACAATGGAAAAAAATAAGTCCTACACTCCCAATATTTGTTAATTTCTTGTTTTAATAACACCAAAAAATTACAGCACTCTTCAGCAAACTCTAAATTGCATAAATTCGTTGCTGCAGTTTTAGTTCCAAAACATTGTCAACCTAATTATTGCAATGTTTGTCACACATAGTCTATACTCTAGTGGGCCACCCAGGTATATATTTACCAGCACCTAGAATATATGTTTACTATTTTTCATTTTCTTTTTAGGAAATTGTATATAATCCTCATCTGTGTGCATGAGAGATATCTGATGTCTCTGGTAAATATACCCATTTAAGTGCAGTGACTCATGTTAAAAATTATGCTATTTTTCCAGCATTTTTCTGCAGCTTCTTGATGCCAATATTGTCCTGTACTCTTTAACTATAGGATAATAGTTGCAAGACACTACCTCATCAACAATAATTCTCCAAAGCTCACTTCCAATGATTACAAAATATATAGTGCTACATTTCACAAGGCAAGTGATGTCATTTGAGCATCTCAATTATAGACGCGCAGTATTATTAGTATATCAGTATCAGCAGATGTTAGCTTACAAAGTGAACCATCAGTTTTGGAAGATATGAAAATTTATGCTGTTATACAACCAGGACTTTGGCTGTAAAAATCTGTCTATATTAGCTGTAAATACTGGCAAAACAAACCAATAAGTTAGTTGAGTTTTAGGCTGGCCAACAGACCCACATCAGCTGAAGTGTTTCAAGGACTGAAGTTTAGGTCTGAACTTTTAAATATCAGTATCAGCGAGAGTCATTTTGTAAATATTGACATAACAGATATCGGCAAATAATCAGCTGATTAATACTGTCAAAAGAGCAGAAACAGAAAAAAAAATTAAACAAAAAATGAGGCAGGGCAGGAGGACCATCCCTACCACTCAAATGCAAAGTCATTCTGTGGGACACACTGAATAGAGATAAAAACTGCGCTTTTTCTTTTGATCCCTGTAGCTTTTGTTCAAAAAATACCATAAGAGATCTTTGCTTTTTAACTAGGAGTCAAAATATTAAATTTTCTAATCATGATTAATCTCAGGATTTTTAAAGTTAATTGCAATTAATCGCACCCTTTTTATTGCACTTCAAAATTCCACTATTTTGCATTTTGAACTGCTTTTGTGTCATATTTCTTTTTTCTACTGTCTTAAACTAAGGGTACTTGATTTGCTGTATGGATACAGACCTGCTTTTAGACTGAAGACTGTAACATGAAACAAGAAACAAAAAAGTTGTTTTATATTGAAAAGGAAATAATAGATACTCAAAAAGGTGCCGATGACTTTTGACTTGTCCGCTGAACTATTTTAGAGTTTTTTAAAGTGAAATGAGACATCAAGGAGCAATGGTGGACATATTTTACATTGCTGTTGCTGCAGAGAGCGCTGACACACCCTGATCAAAGTGTGTTGAAAGGGACAATTAAACATGCGATTGATCGCATAAAAAAATAGTGCACTAACTGTGGACATGAATTAATCACGATTAACTCAATTAATCTTGGCAGCTCTGTTTGGACTAAAGTGTCACGGTGCAACAAGACCATTTAAAAATTGTATTCATTTAACCATTATTTAACCAGGTTTGTCCCATTGAGATTAAAGATCTTTTTCAAGGGGGACCTAACCGAGAATGGCAGCAACACACAGTTTCAGAAATCACTGTTCACAATAAACATAAATAAGAAAGCATTACCAGCTGTTTGAATTGGCTAACCACAGCTCAAATTAAGCAAGCTGATGGTTTTTCCTGCAATTCTAACTGCCAACTTTACAAGCAGATAACCGTGAAATGGAAATCTGGTTTTAAAAAGGCTATAATTGCCAACAATAATGTGTTGAAAGTAGAATATTTCATTACATAAAACCATGCTGTGAATTGTAGAAATGGTAACATCTACAGTGTATTTTGTAAAATAAATTTTTCACACAAACTTTTGCCCAAGAAACACTGCCACTCCCTCTTTTAGTACGCAAGCAAGGTGTGCGGTGCTATACAAGCTAATACATGAGAAACTCAAGGCTGTAGTAGCTAAATTGTCCATGGAAAAAAATGTTCTTTTTGGTAGATATCCTTTTTAGTAAAAGACCAAGCTAGCAAAACATTTAGGGGTTTATTTGTGCTATGAAATCATGCTGCCAGACTACAATGGTAATGATAAAGGTGAATTAGTGATTAGTTACCCTCATACAGTCTGATGTTACACATTATCATGATATAAAAATACAGAAAAAACCTGTAAATGTGCAGTGATGTCCTTCTTGTAAAGAAGGATTTATTGTGCAGTAACTAATAAATAAATTGCTTTAAATTGAGTGACTGTAAGAATCACTGCTAAGGATGCATTGACTCCTCCAGTCGCAGCGGAGTGTCGCAGAGCAGCCCATCACAAATAGCTGCGAGTTTCAACCTACTTCATCATGAGTTTTTTAGTCTGAACTGGTTTAAAAATGTATTATCAAGAAGTAAGGAAGTACCGGACATTTTGGAAACGTTATTGTGAGGTGATGTAGATAAGTCAGCCTCTTGTTGCCAACTCATCTAAAAATTATATTTAACTCTGCATTTATTTTGTGTGTTTCAGTGCCATGCCCAAAGCAAAGGGAGCCAAAGGGACAAAGGTGACCCTTAAGATTGCCAAAAAGGCTATACGGATGACCCAAGATGGACGGCGTAGACTCACCCTCAGCAAAATGGGAATAATCACGTTCCCAAAGTGTCTCCTCAAACTAACCAACGTGGATGAGCTGGACCTCAGTCGCAACATGATACAAAAACTCCCAGATAACATTGGAAGCTTCTCTTCGCTCAGGTGGCTTGATCTACACAGCAACAAACTGGAGTCTGTGCCTGAGTCCATCGGTGACCTGGTGGGATTGACACATCTAAACCTCTCCAACAACTGCCTCACATCTGCAGGTTTACCCTCCACTTTGGGATCCCTCGCCAGCCTTAAAAGTCTCAATCTGGGACTGAACAAGCTGGACACCCTGCCTCCCTCTATGGCAGCTTTAGACAGTCTCCAGGAGTTAGGCCTGTTTGATAATCTCTTCACTGAGATACCAGAGTTAGTAAAAGATCTCCACAACCTCAATAAGGTGAACACTGGAAGAAATCCTACAATGTATGCAGATGGTGAAGGGATGGTAGGGGGAAAATCTGAACCCAAGGAAGAAGTGTTCCTGGTCCAAGAGAGTAGCCTTTGCACAAAATGCTTCAAAAGATGTAACGAGCAGAAGGAGAGGATGGAGAAACGAGGTGTAAGAGGAAGAGGAGGAGGAGGAGGAGAAGGAGGAAGTAGAGGAGGAGAAGATGGTGACATGCTTGAGGACAAAAGGATGCGGACTTATAAGGGACTCATGGTGCCGAACTCAGTGGCTGCAGTTAACCAGGATGTGTGGAGAATAAGAAAAGTGGAACACAAGTCAATCGCATAAAAAGGACCTGCTAATGTCGACTTCAAATGTTATACCTAGTCCAGACCAAAGATTTGTTGTCAGCAGCTTATCTTAGAGCAAAAGGCACATTACCTGTTTCTAGACCTGTTCTGCACAAAGCAAAGTCAACTACACAAGTCAAATGTTAACTGCAAGATGGCTGAAATGGCAGAGTTTGGGTCAAAAGAAAAAGAAGACTACATAATAAGTTTATTTTAAAAAAGGCTGGTGTTTGACATATACTGTATAGGTGCAATAAGTGGGATTTATTGGCTGCTATTTGTTAAACAAGTATACTACTACCTTTCTCCACCTTGGCTCAACAAGCAAGAGAAAAACAGCTGTGCTATTTGGTTTGAACTGGGCTTTATGCAGCACTAACTGCACAGTATTTACTCTATTTCACACTGTAATTTCCACTGTATTTAAATTTTTTGATTCATTAAAGTCATGTATTTATGCACAATGCTCTTTAATTCACTCTGTTTCTATGACTGCGATAAAATGTCTACTCTTACCTGGCATTTGCAATGACCTCAGCAACCCCTCTACCTTTCAGTGCAGGTACCACCATGCAAAATCTGGAGTTAGGAGGAATAAAAACACAAGTCAGATCTGTGAAAAACAACAGTTTTTTCTACACATCAAACCTATTTCAATGTTATACCTTTTATATGCAGAAACATGGTCTCGATTCACAAACACCAGGAAGGTTGAATGTCCATTTTTCATGAATACCTCAATAGCATTATCCTGAAAGTAACAGGAAGACAGTGATGTTTTTTAGTAACCCAAGACACAATCAGCTTCATTTAAATTGTTGTTTTTATTGATCGGGTAACATTTAAAACTTACTTTCCACGCGATTTATCGAAGTCCCACATACAACAGCCCATAGAATTGCTTGCTGACTAGTTTTTAAGAGGACTTCTAGTATCTTGTGTCTTACTCCAAGGATTGGGTATTTTTTGAGTATTAAATTCTGGCTGATACATTGAAGTAATTGTGGAGCAAATAAGATTTGATATTTTCCAACTAAATCCTGTGTAAACAATTGTAAGTATACATGCATTTTTTAAACAACGCTTCTGCACAAGAATTTGGATGTCTGACCTCTAAAAGGAAACGCATGAAGCGGGCCTCCTTGATGTTCTCATAGGGCAAGTGTCTGCACTGGACTGATGGCTTCTCTTTGTTCAGCATGCTGGAAATATAGGAATCCCTCACACTGAGGGAGACAGAGGGACAAGGAAAGTTACAAAAAAAGATTACAACAGCTGTGCATTGTCTGGAATTAAGTACAGACTTTGCTGTTATTACTAATTAGAGCTTGACTTAAGTGTTACTTTTCGGGAACATTTTAAAATTTTGCTTCAAGCCTCTAAACCATTCAACAAAAATATTATGTACTTTTAATTCCTGAAATTTAGAACGTTCTTGGCTTTAAAGCCTAAAACACTACAGCCCTGTGTTGCATTATATATGCCTTAAGTGCTGCCCCTTGCACACACTGGCAGCAGCCTGTCACTTGTCAAACCCCCAACCAGCCACTACTGAGCCACTTGATAACCAGAAGGGAGGACCTGCTCTGGGTTCACCTCCCTGCCTTACCAGTAAGTTGAAAAAGAAGATAAGAGCAGTGGTGTTACACTGGCAGCCAAACTCTCTTAATTATTCTATACCTCAACAACTAGAAAAAGGTGCTCTCAAACAGAGCTGCAACTACACAGCTGAGATGTACACAACAGCTGTTTTCTCAGGACAATCCTGAGCCAGCCACAGCTCGCCATACTGGAAGGTAGGGGTTTGTTTTTAGAAAATTATGGGGCAATCATTCTGATACGTGTTGGATGTGTCAGTCTTGTTATTTTCTGTTGAGTAGAAAGACTCGCTGCTCAGCTGTGCTCATCGCCGCTGTTTGTTTTTGTTTCAAATTGAGGACTCTGTTCATTAAGAATATTCCATACAGTGTTTTTACTTAGCTGTGAAATGTTTTGGTTTCATTGATAATTTTCACATAATGAGGGAGAAAACAGTGGCCTTTCTTGTTCACATTGTGAGCTACATGAAAAGCATTCTGGGATCGCTTGTAGTGCAAATCAGGAAGAACACTTTTAACCAGGGCTGGGCAATAATTTGCAAATTAGATTAAATTACAATATAGCATGCTGCAATTTTCAAATCACAGACAGTGCAATATTTCCTTAACCTAAAATGTGTCAAAATACCAGTTTAATATATTTTTCTTGCGGTAGAGATTTTATGCTCTTCGTATCATGTAAACATTCAAGTGTGTTAAATAGTTTGAAAAAAATTTTTCTTTTACAGTTCATGTATATGATTTTCTTAATCAAAATAAGAATAACATAAAAATGATCATCCCCTTCAGTATAGCAACTGATACCAAATTTGCTATATGGGCCAAAATCGCAATTTGTTATTTTTTTCCAGATCTTTCACCCCTAGTTTAGATCATCTAATACTGAGCTAGTTATAATTAGGCATGCACAATATTGGCAGCAGTATATCGGTATCAGCCGATAATAGCTTAAAAAGTTTATTATTGGTATCGGCCAATAATAAAATTTACGCCAATATGTACGGCTGATAATGTGATGTCATAATTAAGTGGAAAAAATGTAATTAAATATCAGTATCGGCCAAAATGGGTTTTAAAATATCGGCAAACATCCAATATCGTGCATCCCTAGTTATAATATTGAATGATGTATTGCTTGAGTTTGTTGAACAATGCATAAGATGAGGAACCTAAAAATATTTGCATATTAAATCGCAATCGCAATATTGAGAAAATCAAATCACAATTAGACTAATTTCACAAATTGTTCAGCCCTACTTTTAACTGCTTTTCTCCCTGAGTTATGAGTACCAATGAAACCAAATTATTGGTGTACTTTTTAGTAAATATACCATATCGAGTGCTGTTTTTATTGAACATAGTCCTCTGTTCAAACTAAAAGTGAGCCATGGAGGATGGTGCGCTGTGCAGTAGGATTGGTCTCTACTTAACCTGGAAACAAGACCGCAAAGTTACAAGGGAGGTTAGCATTACAGGAGTGAGCTTGGGCGATTTAACTCTCAATCAGTGAATTTTGGTCCATCATAGGGAAGCTGCACAAGACATGTTTGAGATACAGCAGCAGAAGGTAGCTCCCAATAACAGTCATACTGCATTTAATATCATTATTTAAAGTAATATACAGTGTTACCATGGGAGACAAGTCATGTCTGCCAGGACTCTGACATAAAAGCTACTGCAACAAGACATGAAGACATGTCTCATTACAGTTATAAAAATTCTGAATTTTTCTGAATATAAAAAAATTCTGGAATATCTGAGGTAATATTAAGTACTCAACTAAGAATATACATATGTAACACAGTAGTCATTTACTAAAACTGTTATGTCATTTGAGGGGGAAAAATCCACACTGTTTACATGAAATGTGAAGAGGATCCCTTGTCATGTCAAACTGTCAGTATCATTCATGAAAGACAAAAAAAATTGATGACAAATCAAAATAAAACCAAAAATAGTTTCCTGTCTACCTCTTCAACAAAAGGAAAGCAGCATTTTCCCCGTCTGAGTTAAATGTGCAGTGTGTAATATTTAGCCTGGTAGCATTTAGCAAAACAAGCTTGGTTAACATGAAACATAACATTTATAAGTAGATTGATCTAAATTAGTGTTGACATCTGATAACACATTTTTTAAATTTATGTTTTAAATTAACTCAGAATAAGCCTTTTATTCATACATAAGGAGGGTCCCCTCCAAGGACGCTGCCATCTTGGATTTTGCATTTTGCCTGTTTCTATGGCACCATAGAAGGAGCCAAATAACAGTTAAGCATGCATTGATTTTTAAACTTTACTGGTTCCCACAGTTATCACCAGAGAAATGAGCATCACACTCCAGAATTGACTGTTAGATGTTGATAGTCTCAATTTTACACACTGTGCACCTTTAAAGAAGTCTGATATTCTTTCTTAAATTCAAGGTAACCTTTAGTCAGCTTTGTGCAAAGCAGCAAGTAAAAATAACCATTTAGAAGGTGATGTCTAATTCTTTTTAAAGAGTGTATTTCAGAGCCTGCAATTTCACATCTTTACTGATGTAAAGTTGTGCAATAAGTACCTCTAATTTTACCTGTGTGATGTTTTTAGGCATCTGCATTTGTACTTAATAAAAGATTGTTTTCTTTTCCAACTCTGCCACTGAAAGCTATCATGTGCTCATGACAGAGCTTTTTTTTTCAGTAATGGTTGTACCTGCTGGGGTGGTGATCTCTACAACAAACATCTCCAGCAGAACTGAGAGTGAACCCCTCACACAGCAGCAGGCTCTCCTTCCCGAACAGCAGCACCCCCTCAGTCACTCTGAGACCGCTCACCATCACCACACACATCTTAGCCTTTACCTTTGGAGAGAAGGAGAGAGAGGGAGAGAGAGAGAAAGATACATTACACCCTATGTGAGAGGCACAACACACATCAGCACTTTTCTCTCCTGGGACATGACATGGCAGCGTCACAGGCACTTCAGGCTTTACTTGATTGATCATTTTAATCACATATTCTAATCATTATTAAAAAGACACAGTTGAACACTTCATTATCAAAGCTGATTGATGGGGAGGAGAGGACCCCGCCCACCTTTCAGCTGTGTGACAATGTGTTTCATCTGGAGCCACAGTAGACCGGCACGCTGCATTCAGTGCAGGTCGTAGCTAATGCTAACTGCATTGGGATAATGTGCGGCTAATTCTATTGTCTCCCCTCATTTCACAGCGAGTGTGTGCACCTGGCTGTCTCCCTGCGTTGGCCCCTCTGCAGCCCCCAGGGACACAGCACCCAAAAACCATATGGGGCCCCAACATACCCGGAGGCCCCTCACAATTTATACTAATCAAATCAGAGTCCCTACCCCCCCGACATAGAGTCACACTCTTGGCGTAGGAGGAGACGGCCGTGCCTGGTCATTATTAGGAGAATTAATCACTGCCACATACACAATAGGAAACCTGCTAAGTGATCAGAACCTCTTGACTGAATACGCACACAGAGTCACGCTATGATGGAGAATATCACTTGTCATTTGAGAGTGTTTAAGAGGAGTCAAGGCGGATGATTCTCATCTTATATTGAGCTATATCATGCTCAGATTTTATGGCAGCGTCCATCAGGGAATACAAACTCACATCAGACACAGTGTTCCCGACAATAACCGTAAAAAACTAGTTAAATTTATTGTTATCAAAGATTAAATACATAACAATAAACTTGTTTCCTTATCTTTTTACTGTGCTCTGGACAGATAAGCGTTATCAGTCTGTTGGTGATTTAGCTGATGATGGGGAGAAGGAGAGAAAAGGAGGACTTTTATTGACTGAGAGCCTAATGTCAGACCATTGATTTCTCCCCACACACATTACTGTCATAATCACACTATTGGCGCTGGCAAGCTAATTATGAGTGGGTCTCCCTTTGTGTGTGTGTAAGTCCGTGTGTGTGCATTTTTCAGAGCTAATGACTGTGTTCATTTGACAGGAAGCTCAGCAGGACTCTCACACTGAACCGCTGCAAGTCAACAGGACGCACTCGCACACATCACACACTTACTAAGCGGATGTAAGACAGCTTGCAACACCTCCTACTGTTTTTATTAATACTTCTGTCAGAAACATTAAAAGCCGCGGCTGGTTGCCGGAGCGATGAGAGTCCCTGTCAACATGTGCCTTGCTTTCTAACACACTGGAAGAATGAGAAGAGCTGAGCTGGGCCTCGACATTAAAACATTACACTAATGAGGAAAGATGAAATTCTGATAGCAGCGCTGGGCTATTGGAATCCCTTAGTCTACATCAGATAATTATGATTGTGAATATTAGCAGCCCGAGAAGGAGTTATGCTTGTGTTTAGGCATGTTGTTTTTAGCTGAAACATACCAACATGGCCTACTGCGCTACAGTACCTCCTCTCCGGGATCCAGCTCCTGCAGGATGGCGCGTATGCCGGGGCAGTCTGATGTTTGAGAGCACGACTCGGGTGTTGATGATTCAGGTTGACTCTCTGTGACAGCAGGAGTCTCACTCAGAACAGGGAAGAAGGTCAGACGGTCACAATCCAGTCCTCCCTCGTCTTCATCCTCTTTAGCCTCTGCTCCAACTTCACACAAGATTTTTGGCTCTGTTACAAAGCAAAGATGTCAACATTTCTTATACTCTGATGCTTTTTGATATGCTTCAAAATAACATCATCTCTCTTACTTTAATGTTTCATAGCATAAAAGGCACCAAAACTTTACAAAAACTACATACCATTAGTAATATTTTAAACCAAAACTGTTCCTAGCAAATGAAAGAGAGCAACTGTAGACAAGTCAAATTCACAGCTCAGTTCAAATTGATCAGTAGTGGTGACACTGGGAATATGTTTGTGCAGTTTAGACAGAACTCAGACGTTTGTGTGCAACTTGAAAAAATTATAAAAAAAAGAAATGAAGAAATATTGGGTGTCTAGTACACAGTTTTGTTACTTTGGTTTAGTAACAGGTTTTAATGTTTGTACAATATTCCCCTGCATCATATCAGAAATAAGATTTGAGTTTCAGGATACCGCTATTACAAAGGAAAGAAACTTTTCAACAAGCGAATCACAAGTACCATTTTGCAAAATGCTTCAAAAACATCACGCTTTGGTCTTTCAGGTCAGTTTAAAACTGTGATATCAAACTAATCTGCCCTTGCATGCAACTTTTAATTCTAAAGGCATAGTTGCCACTCTCTTTTCATTTTGTACGACTGTGTTCGTTCTTTTACCATACAAAAGACTAGACACAGGCATCAGTTTTGTTGTGTGAGTTTTTGCTTGCATCATATCAGAGATGAAAACAAACTTTGGTATCAGGATGCAAATATTACAAAGGACTGTCTACAGTCCTTTTTAAATAACGGCAAAAGATTCCTAAAAATATATTGTAAAAAAAAAAAAAAAAAAAGAAGAAAACCCAATATTCTGACTAATCTAGACAAACTCTTGTTTTATATTAATGAAAAATCTGATCTTTTTCTAAGGCATGCTATCGCTGCATGCTGAAAATACTGAAAGAACTGAAAAAGTTTGTTAAACCTGTAGTGATGTTTTTATTTTTTGTCTTTCATGTCTAGACATCTTGTTAATTTTTTTATGTATAACAGAATTACGTAAATATTTTTTCATGCATAACAGAATGGTATAAGTGAAATCTGATGACCTTAAAATGCTTTGCAAGATTATCTATCGTAGCACACAAAGACCTCTAGCATTATAAAAATAGACTTTGATACTGCTTTGTTATTTTCATATAAGCTGATTTAACACTTAAATTTAAATATGAGTTAAGACAACAGACACACCAGGCAAAAAGTGATGAAGCTTCATGGGTCAAAACTGTGTGAACATGTACAGTAGGTATTAGGGTTGGAAAAAATCACTGGCATGATATCTGCATTGGCAGATAGTAGCTTTAAAAGTAATGATCAGAATTGCAAAGTATGGATTTTTTTTTGCCAAAATTTACAACCAATGCATGGTCCGTAAACATCAGCTGCTAATATTGGCTATATGCACAAATAAATTGGTGGAGTTTTACTCTGGGCAGGGGGTTCTCAAACTTTTCAGCCCGTGACCCCCAAAATAAAGGTGCCATAGACTGGTGACCCCACTGTGCCTGAATGTGGTTGAAGCATAGTTGAACATAGAAATGCACATTCAAGAATAGTCATGTGCAGACTTACATTTTAGGGTTTTTTCTAAACATTATTTTGATTTCAGCATCTAAAGGCATCTGGCGACGTCCTCTCCGTGTCTCGCGACACCCAAGGGGGTCCTGACACCAAAGTTGAGAACCACTGTTCTAAGGGCTGAAGTTTGTACTACATTGTATAACAACTAAAATGAACTTGTAAATATTGTCATGTCAGACATCTGCAAAAATCCAATACTGTGCATCCCTAGAGGATATCAATTTTTTCTGTAATGCATGCCATGAAAGGCCCAAGTATTGGCTCTTTACACTGCCAAAACTGGCATGTATAGAAGAGTAAAATTAAGTTTTACAAAATTTTTTTTTTTTTTGCTTTATCGGTTGCCATTCAATATTAAACATTTTAGCTTGCCCAGTATGAGCCTATTTGTTTTGGTTGTCTCATTTTGTGCATGAATTTAACCGTTGAGCAATTAGAAATGTTTTTAAATTCCTTTTGTGCCTGTATTGTAAACAGAACAGAGGGTAGAGTTAGAAACTGTGGAGAGACAGAGTGGGGAATGCTACACAGGAAAGAAGCCACAGTTTGGATTTCGACACAGGATGCCTGCTTTGAGGAAAACAGGCTCTGTGCACTGGGCCAGCAGAAATAACCACTTGGCTCTTGGTTTTGAACTGGCGGGTTGCAGATTTGTGCCTGGAAAAAAATTGTGGAGAAAAGTCTATATTTCGTTGTGATTTTGAAGGGCATCACTTCCATCTCTGTTCTATCACATATCAAGTCCAAGCTGCCCTGTCTTTCTCCAAAAAAATAAAATGGTAATGATTGAAAAATTTAAGAATTTGTGTCACAGTGTGTCTTTAATGTGGTGGTGGATTTGCGAGACCAGTTGAGAAACACCACACTGGGCTGCTAAGGCTTTGCATTAATCTTTTTAGTTAAAAAACAAAACGAAAGTATATTTCCTTACCTGTATCAGCCTCTGTTATGCTGTTGTCCTCAGGCATGCCAGTCCTTAGGCTCAGACACAGCGATCCAAGCACCTGTCGTAACAACATACAGTATGTCACTGTTATAGATTGAAATAAGAATCATTTGCTTGACACAACCCACTCTAGAGAGGTTTACCCGTTTCGACCGCCTCAGAGCTTTTCTGCGGATGCGTGATCTAGTCCGGTTGGGTCCCTCTGCTGCATCTTGCACCCAGTCTCGGCTCAGCAGCACTCCTGGGCCTGGTCCGAATATAGCTCTCTCCCTCAGTAGTTCGGCTTCTACATGCAGCCACTTTGAGCTCACTCGCTCCCACTCACTTGCTTGTAACTTGCAAGCAGAAACACAAACACATTAAACATAAATAAATATACTTTCAAATCAGCTTCAAAACAAGTTCTACTTTAATGTCTTTAATGTAGCATCTCTGTCACACCTGTAAGTGGTTTGTTCGCATGCTCTCAAACATGCTGTGGCCTCTTTGTCGATGTGACTCCATGAGGGACAAAAACTCCTACAAAAAAGGAGAAGAAACTGATGGATGCAAATGAAAAGATAGAGAAGCACAATCACTCTTCCTCAAACTCTTATTGTACACACACAACAACACAACACGTTCATAAAGATTGCAGATTCATAATGGTATTGTTGTTTCCTCATGCAATTACAATGCACTCATACAATTACATCTGTTGTAAATTGCATTCACTGGGCAAAATAAGCTAGTGGCTACAGTCCTACAATAACCCTGTCTGCAAATGTAATCATTTGTTGGTGTGATCTAATTAACATAAACATTAATATCACTGAGCCACACCACAGTCAGGGGGCAAGGTAAGAGTGTGCACCCTTATTGTGTGTGAGCGGGTGTGTGAGTGTGTGAGCGATTAAAAGAGAGAAGAAATGAAAAAATGTAAAAAGCCAAAACAGAGGCATGTTGACACTGCAGGATGCTCATGTTGAGCAGACACACTGGGATCATATTCTGACTGTTAACTGCTTCATTAAACCCATCATCACAGCAGTGCTCGCTGAGAGACTAGTGAAACAACATGTGTCCATCTTCACAGCTGACCCAGGAAAGCCATTTAATTGACTGAATGAACATGCAGTAACTCTTACTATCGAGTCTTATTTACCGAGCTAATTTTGTGTTTTGTGCTGTAACCCCATGAACGTGGTAATTGATTTCAAGTACAATAATAAAACAGCTACTTCTGTAATACAAGAGATGCAGAAAATTCAACATAATTTCCGAATAAACCCATGCGTAAAAGTTGACAACAAACTTTGACAAGCCCTCTAGAGAATGAAAATTTGTTTCTCTAAATGACTGGCTGCCTATCCAAATGAGAAGTTGTTCCCAGAAAGAAATAAAGGAGTAATTTGAGGGGAGATTATAGAAATATTACAGACAAAAAAGAGAGTAATAATGAAGTTTGCGACTAGAGCCGTGTTGCGACAGATAAACAGCAAGTCAGCGTCATCATCTCCTAATTTCATTCCTTCATTTGGACAAACATAAGTAATATATAGCATTAATTACCCTATTTAGCAGATAGGAACCTCATTGGCTTTTTAAATGCTGCATTAAATACATAACTCATCTCTTCCCTCTGCAATTAACATCAGAACATCACACTCATTTCCATTTTAATGACTTCCCAACAATACGCCACCTTTGATGATAAGGCAACATAATGTCAACTTCATTCTGGGCTGGCAGTGAATGTGTAATGAACTTAACGTGATCATTAGTGCTGTTAATTATCTTTCTAATATGAGGACACAGATATGATTATGGAAACTGCATTCGCTGATGAAATAAATCTCCAGAAGAATTGCACTGAAGCTTGACTGAGGACACAGTCTGCCTATCAGTCTCTGTATTCTCATTCATTACCTACAGTCGGCTTTAAAACTCTTAGTTTTGTTCATAAAAGTAGATTTCTGAGAGGCAGAAACTATGAGCAGAGCTCTGTGGAAACACATTACGACGGATCCGGTGACTCCCCACGAGCTCATGACTCGCCAAGCAAAGGTCATAAGTTGATGATCCAGAAATTAATTAATGAGTCACTTGTTTCTTCATCAGGATGAAGGGAAAATGAGCAGACTGGCTGACCACCACTGATTGAATATCATCTTTTTGCATGCTGCTTCTACCAAAGAAAGTGTTGCAACACAGCAGAGAATGAGAAGTCCCTCCCTCTTCTTCTCTGCCTCTCACACGGAAAAACAATTCATCACCTTCTCTGATAGCCTGTCAAAGACTGATATGATAAAGAATAACATCAAATGAATAATGTTTTCATCAGATTGGTACTACTATAATTGCCAACCTGATTTCTGTCGCACAAATAAGAACACACACTCTCACACAGTTTGTGGGGGTGAGACAGACACACAGACGCGGTAATTTCATGCCTGTGTGCCTGAGTAATATGTCCCCGCTCCCTGCTCCAGATGGCTCGACGTCTTAAGCGTTGTGGGGGAACTAATGATGTGGGCCACGTGTTTCGGGGGGAAAAACAACAATAAACGCGTCTTTAACCTTCAGAAGCAAACAGTGTGTTGTAGCGAGTGTTCCCATGGATAGGCCTAACAGATATCAATTACTATGCCCACTCAGGGGCAATCAGCTGTGATAATCCAAATCCATTTAAAGAAATAATCAAACACCCCCACAGGGCTGGACGGCCCACAGCACAAACACAGCAGTGACTTTGGGAAGGTGTTTGGGGAAAGCGCTCTGGGGTGCAGGGACACTTGGGAAAGGGTGCTCACCCTAGAGGCCCACATAGACATCAGGAAACACACTATATGGACAAAAGTATTCGGCGTGACCATTACATCAGCAGGGACTGTAATGACACTGTATTCTACTACATGAACTTTAATATGGAGTTAGCCCTTTTTTGCAGCTAGAACAGCCTCCACTCTTCTTTGAAGGCTCTCCACAAGATTTTTGAGTGTTTTTGTGGTAATTTGTGCCCATTCATTCTTTAGAGCATTTATGCCGCCAGGCACTGATGTTGGACGAGATTGCCTGGCTTGCAATCTTCGTTCCAGTTCATCCCAATAATGCTAAATGGGGGGCTCTGTGTGGGTCAGTCAAGTTTCCGAACTCAACAAACCTTGTCTTTATAGTTCTGTCCATAAATTACAATCCAGTCACGTTGGAATAAAATCAGCCTTCTCCAAACTGCTGCCAAAGTTGGAAGCACAGCATTGTCCAAAATGTCTAAAGCATTAAGATTGCCCTTTACTAGTGATAAGGGGCCCAAACCCTGAAAAACAGCCCCATATTATTATCCGTCCTCCGCCAAACTTCACAGTTGCAACAATGCAGACAGGCAGGTAACAGTCTCCTGGCATCTGCCAAATTATCAGATGTGACCAAATATTTTTGCTCACACAGAGTAGTTTCATGCAAAAGTGAGAAGTTTAAAGCACTTTAAGTGTGTGTTTACCTCTGCTGTTACTGAGTCTTTGTTTTGTCTTCCCATAGCAAAGCGAACAGCACTACTGATCACATCAAACTTTGTCTGGGAACCGCTCGCCATCCTCTTCTTCTGAGACTCTGAAAGATACACAAGCACTAGTTAAATGACGCAACATACAGTGCATCTCATCTTTCTGCTGTAATTATTAGAGTGAGAGGTAACCTGTGTACAGCAGCCAGGCTTTGTGTGCCGTCTCCTCCCACAGAGGGCTGATGTCAGTCATGTTGACAGGACCTGTCTTCACTGTGTGGCTCACTGAGATCTCTATCTTGTAGGTTTCCTCCAGTGTGTGTTGCCTCTCTGTCATGATCTTTGACCAGCAGGCCTCTGCTAAGGATACTAGCTCTCTGTCATCTAAAACACGGACACATATTTTTTCAGGACTCTCTTGTGACCAAGTAAACCTCCATAGACTCTGAAACTCTACAAAAATGTCAGGCTAAAGTCATGAATGTAAATAAACTCTCACATACCAGCGCTCATACCTGTGGTAACGTCTGCTCCGTTGCTGAGGCGAGCAGAAAGTTTGGGTTTGATACCAAACAGGTGGGAGGAAGTTTTCCTGCTGTGGACCTTTTCTACCACCACTCCAAAACCCTCAGGGTAACTACAAAAACAGGGGACAGTGAGAATTACAAAAAAATCTGGTTTCTAAATATTGTTTTTTAACATTTTTTTTTACAAGTGCATAGCTTAAACTTTTCCTAATACTGCCATGTAAAAACCACAGATTATGACAGATTTTATTAGGATTTATGTGACGGGACGACACAGTAAGTCCCTTATTTTATGTGAGTGTCTATTAATGATAAAGCACAGTGTTTATTTAGATGACAAATGTGGATAACTTTAAGTGTTTTGATCTGAAACCTTTGACTTTACTGTGAGAAAAACAGTTCTGCATCCAAACATGTCACCTTTTAAGCTGCTACTATATTAAGGGTAAAAATCCTGGGTTAAATTTAGTACTTTTAAAGATCTTTATCAAGAATCTCTCATTTTATTTTTTAAGACCCCATGTATCTTCAATTTCTAGCCATGTACACTGTTGAAACAGTTATGTGCATGTTTTGTGAGATTTGTAAGACATAAATGTGACAACATAGTAAAAAAATGCAGCTAGTAGTTGTTATTGTAGCATGCAAATAAAGCTTTCTTTAAGATGCAAGTGGTGCCAACATTAGCAGACTCTGCGCTAGTATTACACTAGGCAAAAAGCATCACTACAAAGATGCTTTTTATTTGTAACGTCCTGTAAATTGTTAACAAGTATTGGCTACAGTCTCAGCTCCAACATCTCCACCTCCAGAGAACTTGTATTTATATGCACACATCCCTCAAACACACACTTTACTTGCTAGAGACACAGCGGAGTTTTAAGGATGCGCTGACAGCTCAACAGGCCAGAACAAGCAAGGAATCCAAATCCAAAGGCTAAAATTTTTTATCTCTAGTGAGTATTAGTTTTGCATATACCTGCCAGATCGTATCAGAATCAGACAATGAAGAAGGCATGTGATGAAGTTCACATTTGAATTGTAGGTTGCCATGACAACATCCCAGCGTTCCATGAAGGTCTGCAGCGCCCTGATGACCCCTTCCTTTTCTTCATGTGATTGTCGCGATTGTGACAAGAAATGAAGCAGGACTTTATTTGTGCACGAGTAGAGGGCTGACACTGTCTTCTCCTTCTGACTTTGGCCTTTCTCCAGAGCCTGAAAGTACACAGCAAAGCATATGTTATTAATTTGTGTATTTGTGTAGTGTTGAAATGAACATTTACACAATCAAGAGCTCCAAGTGCTTTAAAAGAACATCATCCACGTCGATATAAATTATCAATAATGATTTTGATTTAAAGATCTGCAAAAGTTAATTAGGATATGAATAAACACTTATGAGCTACAGTATTTATGCATTTTTTTGTGTCTTACCACCACAATCTGATCTGCCAGGAAGTTGAGCAAATTCTCTGGGTCAGCCACATAAATGCCGCTGTAAAGTTTCTGCAGCAGAGTCTTACTAAAGAGCACCATGTTCTCCATCAACATGCTCATCTGTCCCTCGGGCGTCTGACTGTTGAAGTCTGAGATAAAAAAAGAACATAAAGATTACAGATTTTTTTTATTTAATTGCTAATAACATGGTGATCCCACTTGGAGCTGTGAAGAGCATTGTAATTGTACCATGTGAGTTGAGGTGAGTGTTGTTTTCTCCCTCATTGCTGAGCATGAGAATGATGTCCATGATAAATTCCAGCAGCTCGGTCTGGAAACTCTGCCTCTGCTCCACCGATGCACCATCAGGTGAAAACTGTGAAAACAAAAAGGTTATTACTTGAATTAATGTCTGTTTAAAAAAGCACTGACAAATGATATTTGACTTTTGACCCTTCTTGATTTTATCTTGCTTGACAGAGAGGGGAACATTGTATATGATGTCTGAAGTGTAGGTGTGGTGTGTGAATTTCAAGTTTTTGGCCTATTAGTCTTCTCCCCCCTCCTAGTGGTGAATCATAGTAACTACAGCATTTTGGTGCTGCCTTTTTTAGTAATTGAGCAAAGAGTGGCACCTTCTGGAGAAATGAGAGTTTGACAGTAATGCAAAATACCAAAGAGCCTTTGTAAAAGACAATACACTATATATTGTCAGTGACACATTAGTGTTGAATATCGGTGGATATTTCATTAAAATTGATGGTTTAACCTGATAAACTAGTAATGGGCAGAAATGGGAAGCAACGAAATGCAGATACGTCATTTAAGTGTTAAATCAGATTCTTCTCTAAAGAGATTTTCAATGAAAAATCCCTGTTATGAAGACATCAAATGAGCAATAAAGACACAGACAATAAAGCACAATAAGACATTTTAAAGGTAAAATAAAATGTGGTAAATAATATAAGGTCTAAAATGTATTAGAATGACGCATTTAGGAGTCTACTTCTTCCACTTGTATTTTAGTAAAGAGATTGAAGTTATTCTAATTCTTAATCTTAAGCTACTTTGACAAAAGTATACATGCTTCTACTTGAGCAAAACTTTTGACAACTTTTTCCCAGCTCTTGTGTTTTTTTTGTATGTGGACGTGATTGTATTCACCTCCAGCAGCACAAGCAGAGGATGGGTGTTGCTGTTAGCAGACACATTGAGAAGACTGTCCATCAGCAGAATACGGATGAAGTCACACACCGGCTTTCTGTTTGAATGACTCCTGAATGAGTCCTCAACTTCACTTATTCCTTGATGATTAGCCTCACCCTTAAAAAAGTAAAACAATTAATGAGATGAGATCATTATAAGAAGACATTTTTAGTGTTTTACAAATTACAGGAAAACACACAAACCTTTGACACATCCGCAGGATATACAACTCCTGCGAGTGTATGGAGGAACTCTGGTGAAGCCCACAGCGGGTCCTTTGGACGAAGGCTGTGGAGCAGACAAAGGAACTGCATCACACTAGCTGGGAGCTTCAACTCCCATGATGCATCAGTGCCTGAAGTGTCATTTGTAGTAGGAACAGACTGTGAAAAAAAAACAGAAAAACCCATTAAACGTGATCAAACTATGATGATAAATACTACAAAAGGCATTCGATTTTTATATATTTACCTGTGTGACAATGACTTTGACTAATTCAAGCAGGATCATTGCAGCTTCAACACAGAGCTGCTGAGCTGGATTGTCTGCTTGGGCTTCGATCAGGGACTGCAGAGCATCATCCAAAGGCACCTGTACAAACATATAAGAAGGAAGGGCGAAGATAAAGAAGATGACTTAAAGGGGACATATTATGCAAAAATCACTTTTTCGGGTTTTTCTAACAAAAATAAGTGCCCATGGCCTGTCCACAATCCCCTAAAATACCAGGGAGAACACATTCCCTTCCACCTTCTCTTTCTCCACCTTTCAGAAAATGTGTGCTCAAACAAGCCAGTCTCAGATTTTCCCCTCATGACCTCATGTGGGGAGTAAGCACCCGCCCGCAGGTTTGGTCGGCCCTCCCCGCCTGGTCCCGGGAGATTGATGGTTTGAAACCCAGTCAGGTCCTTCACTTTGGATGAAAGTGAGTGTAATATTGTAACATCAGGAGTGCTACATCCATTACCTGAGAGGGGTGTGGTCAGGGGCGGAGTCCCTTAGTCAAGATATCTACAACCAGAGGCATCAACCTCTAACACCTTTAATTTACTTTTTAAACATTTAAAGAGACCAGTTACCCCTGACATAAAGTCTCCTGTAGCTGAATCCAGGCTGCAGGAGCAGCATACCTGAAACTCCTTTTACCCAATTCAAGACAGATTTTGGGAAAAGATAACAAAAGTAAATGTTGTGCATTGCAAAATGCAATGTGACTTTACAGATGAAACCAAATATCGTCCATTTCGGTATTAATCTGAATGTCTCAAGGCGTAATGACAGTGAAGCTTCATTTTGGTGCTGTCATGGAAATTCAATGTAAAAACACCTCTAAAAGGTTGACAGCTACTCACATTACTTTCTGCAGTGTGACTGACTTTCCTCTCAAGCAGCAGAGCAGCCAGAGCTTCATACACCTGAGGCAGGTGAGAGTGTTTGATCAGCAGCCCCTGAAGAACATCGAAACCAGGACACGAGGTAGTCGAGCACTCATGAGACCAGGAGTGGGCTTGCAGGTTGTCTGTTAATAAGACGAGACTCACTGATATTAGAATTTAAAGGAACTACTCAGAATATTCTTACAGACATAAATATTTAATGACCTTAAATCTAGAATGTCAAACATTTCCAAAATCAGTTTCACATATTGAGAATGCTCCTTGAACATTTTCTACATCTTTATTCCTGAACTGCAAATTAAAAAAACTTGTCAGGGTTGTATCTAGTGGACCAACACAAAAGGCAATACATTCAAAAATTATGTGAGGCAGGATGTAGTATTTTAACAACAAATTATTCACAAAAACATGACTGAAGAGCTTTTAAAGCTATGCGTTGAACCTCTGATTATCCTATGCAACCCATTGCCTTCAGATTAAACTGTGTTTTTGTTAATGTTGTTAAATTATCCAATAAATGTCTGTGTTGTTGTGTCTTCTTCTAAAGAGTAGATATGAATATTTGATTTCATGGTTGTGACATAGTTAAATTTAGAAAAGTTTAAAGGGGTAGGTACTAATACACAACACTTTATGCCCAAATATAACTTATTTCCTGGTAACAAGATAATTTGATTAAGTCAGTTTTGGGTTATTAAACACACAATCATGTGAAAAAAATCTAACTGTTGTACAGTGTGTTTAAGATTACCTAATTCTTTCTAATCATTATATGAAATTAAACATTTATCATCATTTCCACAAACTTTACTTGTATTGCCTTATTATATTTCTCTGTTTGTTCATAGGTCAGGTCAGGAATGGGAGCATTTGCCAGTTCACCCCAGTCACATCAACCATGATCCTCTACTGCGTTGGCCTCCTAATGGCCATTGTCCAGGCCTGTGCCAGGCCCATGCCCTATCTCTCCAGGTATCCTTCCAACTGACTCTTCCACAACCTGCACAACCGCCCCCATCTAGTCCAGCCTATCAGGTCCGGGCCCCCAGTTTGCAATGGGCTGGATCAGACACAGCAAAGCACACCAGGTACCTTTAGAAGCTCCCACTCCTGTTTCCAGCAGCTGATCGATGCTATCCCCACTCCACTGCAGTGTTAATGTTGTTGACTAAAACCAGTTGCCGACAGCCTTTTTTTCCGTGACAAAAACTTGACTAAGACTAGCCAAAGATAGATCTGTGATGACTAAAACTGACAAGAAGTAAGTTTAGTGTCCATCAAGATGACCAAAACAAGACTAAAATGTAATTTAGTTTTCATCTGACATTAAAAATCCATGATATTTCTCCATTGTGTGTAAATCTGTCAAAAAACAATGCATCTGTATCTCTTTTGCCTCTTAGTGGAAAACATGGATCCCAAGGTTTGGCAGGTTGCATAGAACACACTAACATGACTTGGTACCAGATTTCGGCAAGAGAATAAGTGCTTGGACTAAAAGTAAAGACTAAAATTTGAGGACTTTTTATGGACTAAAACTAGACTAGAGCTAAAAAGGGTAGGAATGGCTAAAATGTGACAAAAGTACATGTAATCAAAAGACAAAGACTAATATTAAAAATAGTGGTCAAAATTAACACTGCTCCACTAAGCACATAAGCATTAGACACAACTTGCCAATGATACCCAAAAATGCGCAGAAGAGGTGTTGTCACAAAGGACCCCAGCAGACGGCGCTGGCCATCAGTCCAGGCCTTACAAGAGTATAGTAAGACCAGGAGGGCCAAAGACTTAAAGACTCTGACTTTCATCCTCATGCTCAAATACCAGGCATGCCACGCCACCTTGCCCAATGAACCCATCGCCTTTTGCGTAAGTCAGATCTGTACATAGTCCAGACTTTACATAGAGGGTGTTAAAGCTAAAGTCAATTCCCTGGGTACAAAAATTTGGCCGTTGAAGCTGTTTCTAAAGATCTACTTAAAGTAATTCACTCTAAGTATAGTTAAGCAAGTAAGATCATAGCATATTTGGGCAAAAAAAAACAAAAAACGTGAATTTAAAGATTAAATTTAAAAAACATGATTACAAACATAACTGATCTGTAATGATTTTTAAGCCCTTGTTTTTATATGCTTTTACTATGGTCATCTTCATTCTCTTGTGAAGCGATTAAATCAGCTTTAAATGTACTCTTGCTGGCAATGGCTCCTTAAGATTCACTTAAATATTTCTGCCTTGCTGTGAGTAATCATTTAACGATTCATACCCATGACAGCAGAGGGCTCCTCCATGCCCTCTATGAGTGTCGCAGGGAGGATCCCCTCTCTGAAGCTGCTCTGCTGACTGGGATTCCACAGGAAGTTTGTGAGAAGGACGAAACCCAGTTTCAGAGTGGACGGGTGAAGGTGCGGCTGAAGGAAGAGCAGGAACCAATCACTTCCCAGAGTATTAAACAAGTCCTCCTTTTGACTAGTGGGTGATAAGAACATGGCAGACATTCAGGAAATGTTACTGCTGTGAGACTTTACATACTGGAAAAACAAGCTTGCACAGGAGAAATTATTTAGTTGAGAAGTAATACATGTTACTCACTCTTCAGTTAGGCTGTCAGAGCTGAGGATTTCACAAAGAGAGAGTAACATCTGGTTTCGGATCCAGACAAGGCCAGCAGGATTAGATGTGTGAGCTAAAGCACATGTAAGAAAATCTCGGTCAGTTATGATTTTATCATCCTAGAGACATCTGATCTGCTGTAAAAAAAACAAACCAAAAAAAAAAAGATATGGCTGTATTTTAAAAGTTTTACCTGTAGCATCCAGGGAAAGATCACTTTCAGATATTTCATCACCCTTTGAAATGTTACAAAGAGGCGGTAGTGTGTAGACAAGGAAAAGCCCAAGCCTGAACAAAAAGAATATATTCAAACATATTCATAAAGACTGGATTGATATGACATTTTTACATGCAAGCACTTTGTTAGTGCTGGTTAGTGCTGGACACTGGTTAGTGTCAGAACTGTACCTATTTATGTCCAATGGAGTGAAGTGAGCTTTCAACAGGGATGTAATGACACTTGAAATGATGTTAACCATCTGAACGGTCACAGTGGGATCAGAAAGCTTGAATAGAAGCTTTAACATGATACCACCACTGTGAAGGACTGCTGCATTTGTGCTGTCACTGCAAAACACAGAAAAAACATCAATGTCACTCATAATCTGCTCCCACATAAGGGACAATCTAATTAAGCAATACTACTGTTATCAGTCCGGCTGTTCATTTTTGTAAACTTTCTCAGAGCTATTTCTGTTGCACTTTTCTGTGACATTGATGACAGGCTGCTGCAGCGTTGACCGAAAAGCAAATAATGTCTGCTGTCAATCTTGAACAAGACCCTCTTTGTTGTGTTATGTAACTTGTTGTGAGCGGCCATGTGAGGTTATAATAAATTTGATTAAACTTAGGACTTGACCTGTGTGATGTGGTCACAGGCCATTAGCTGTGGAAATTACCTTGAGGATTTGAGGGTTTCAGCAAAGTGGTTCAGAACTGAAATGTCCAGACTATCTGAGGTCTTCTGCCACACCTAAAACATGACATAATGGAGGATCAACTTAAATGATTAGCTTTGAAATGCAGTCAAAACTTTCCAAACAATTACATGGTGGACCTAAATAAACTTAACACAAAAAGTAAGGAAATTTGTGTTTGGTAGATTATATCTTTGTTGCAACAATGCATCTTGGCCATAAATGTTATACTGTTTGAAAACCTGTTTATTTTTCCTTTAAACTGTGCCACATTTGTAAGGAACATGCCCATGTGGGATGAGCAGCAGAGCTGAGCATGTGGGATGCACCCATGGAAAAATTTGCCAAATCTTCTCTACCAATGCCAAACAGCTTATTTTGATAATACTACTGACTCTTGTTTTGTGCTGAAAATCAGGTGCCTGTTAAGCAATGTCAATGCATAAAGATAATGAGATGAGACTCAACTAGTGGCAACCCATATCTCCACAGTCTGGGGCTGAACTCTATCCTCCAAGATGACGTCACTCGACCACATAGAGCCGGGTTTATCAGAGACTACCACCAGATTTTGAAAGAGGAGAAGATGGAATGGCCTGCCAGCAGTCCTGACCTCAAACCCATTAAACACTTGTAGGATCATGCTGTTCATGCAACAGTAACCAACATAACCACATTGGCTGACCAGCATGAGGAGGAGGTGCCAAATTGTTCAATTACCAATTTGTCTTGTTTCCTCAGACTTCGATCAGCCAATCCACCAGACAACACCAAACAAGAGTTATTGTCAGAAAAGGCTGTTTGGCATTGGTAGAGAACATTTAGAACATTTTGCATGGGCGCAACCTATATACTCAGCTCTGCTGCTCATCCCACAAATGCATGTTCCTCACAAATAAGGCACCATTTAAAAGGGAAAGAAACAGGCTTTCTAATGGTATAAGATTTATTGCCAAGATGCATTGCTGCAACAAATACATAATCTACCAAACACAAATTTCCTTACTTTCTGTGTTAAGTTTAAATAAATTCCCAACATCAACTTTTTAGAATTTAGCTACTTACCTCCAGGTCACACAGCAGGGCCTGGAAAGCAGGTGTACTCTGCAGACATCCCGAACCAGAACTCAACTCCACTGAGCTCGACAGATACAAAACCAGCTGAAAGGTTCTGTGGCTGATCAGACTGCTCTTCATCTTCAGCAGGAAAGCTAGCAGCTTCAAAGAGGGCAAATTATAGGAAGCAGAACATTTTTTAAAGTCAAATTTATGATTTTTTAAGTCATTTTAAAGATCTAAAAAAGAAAAATTAATAAAATAAATGCTGCATCACTTATTGTGATTTTTCAGTTTCGTGTGGGACTACTTTAACTCCTATTACTCCACGTATAAAACCCTTTGTACATATCATGCACGTCACCTAATCATCGTTGTTTACTAACCATTGCACTGTACTTTTTTATCTTGAAGTCAAAACTACGTGAACTTGTATTTCTCATTCTTATCATTTACTCTTTCAATGGGTGGATTGTGAATTTTAACATATAACAAGAAAGAGACAGAGGTGATTTTTAAGGATGCACAGATACCAATTTTTTCCAAACCAAATGCGAGTACAAGTACCTACATTTGAGTACTCAAGGATACCAAGCACAAACATGAGTACTTAATTATACCATAAATGACTTGTCACTATTTTGAAAGTTTCTTTTATTTTCATCAGATTTTCTTTATCCCTCCTCTTTACTTTTGTAATCCTCATTTATGTAAAAATATCAACAAACTGCAGACACGGCTCCGACTTTTAATCTACATACTCACATAATGAGTGGCTAACTCATGCTTTACAGTGATACTGAGTACAGTATCTGCAATGTTTTATGAGTACCAGTACTTAGACATGGTATCAGCACTTAAGCCCGATACTGGCACTGGTATCTGTGCATCTGTATTTATTATTCAAGAACTGAGTCAATGACCTTAGATTTCAAAATTTAGTTTAAGACTTCCTGAGGGTCAGTGAGAACCCTACATACACAAGAACAGATCACAACAAGGATGTCAGATTCTAAAGCCTGTTTATGCATTATGTGTAGCCACTCAAGTTATTTGACAAGGCAGACCTTGTATCCACTAATGCGGTTCATTTCCTGTTGCATGGCAGGGTTGGTCTCCAGCACAGAAGTCAGAACTTTAACAGCTGCATACAGAGCACTGTCATTTGGCGCCATTGCAACCAGGCTAAGAATCACTGCAGGCCCACCAACATAGAGGAAACCATTGGATGCACTGCTTGGACTGAATGTACGCACGCCTGCATGAAAAGAACATGCAGTTACAAAATGCTCCTGCAAGCATCAGCTTGAATATTAACTTCTTCAAGAAATATGTCTTTTTTCTTTTTTTTACCAAAATGTCCAACCAAAGCTGCTCCGATTGTGCGGGCCGTACCACTGAGGTGCTGGCTGATGTTTCGGGCGAGAAATACAGGTGTTGATTGATCCCGAGACGTTATACCCATCTGGAGTTAAACACAACAATCAATACTCTGGATCAAAGCAGCAAGCACAGAGGTTCATCAAAGACTCACCTTACCTCTTTAGCAATGAGCCTGCAGTCCACTTCATTATAATCCTCCCTGATCTGTGCGACTGTTGTTAGTGTAGAAACTGCTGGGTTGATGCCAAATGAAATTCTCTCCTCAGGAACCAGCCTGAGAGGGAGAGACTCTGCATCAGGATCATGACCTGGATAAAAAACAACAAGGCAAAACAGGACAGGAAGTTAAAATACAAATGCTTAACATAAAACACTGAAATGTGTCACTTCCACCATCAATTTGAAAATTAGACAGTATTTCCATGCAACTTATTTTTTCACACATAAAACTTAAGTGGAAAAAAATTGTAAGCATCCAAGGGTTACAGCTGTTCTGCATCTTTACATGTTACCAATGTATATCACGTGCTCTTCAGAGAAAACCACAAATGCATGCAATAAGCACCATGACCACATAATTTACCATGTGCCATTACATGGTGGGAACACAAAAATGACACGAGAAAGCAACAAAGATGACCAATCTAAATATATTCCTGGTGATAAGGACCAAGCTGACAGGAGGGTGTAAATATTACAGAAATTCAGATATTTGCGCATATCAGGCTGCAGTAATGTTATGTTACATTGATCTAGACTTTGTTTAAAGCTGTGAAAGCTGTTTCAAACTTTCCAAAGCTTTTCCAAAGCTTTAAACTGTAATTTCATTCACAATCAGATTCTTGAAACTGCATTTGTTCTCAACAGCTTAAGCCTTACTGGGTCATAACCACCCACTGGCAGAAAACACTTTATTCTTTGGATCTTTTACAACAAAACACCACAGTGAGGAGCTTGTTGGAGTGAAAACATTCCTCTATTCAAGCTGATACATGTCATGACAGCTGGTTGTTTTCTCTCTAATATCTACAGTGAACTTTATCTTACTCCAGGATCACACATGACTCATAAAAAAATGATGAAATGACTTCCAGGAAGTTAATATGTAAAAAACACGAGAAATCTTGTGACTCACCTGTGTTGCGCAGACCCAGGAAGTTTCCCAGGTAGGTGGTGCCTTGTGAGAAAATGATACGGACAGAATTGGCACTGAGAGCCTCTTCAAACAAGTAAGAAGGGCCCATTCTCCACACCAAAGCTGCATGTTCCTTCCAGAGAGCTGGAGTTCCTATCAGTCCGTACACGTCGATCACTGCTGTGGGGTCCATGGAGACGTACTGACCAGGGAATGGCTGAATATACCTCATCTGTCAGAAAATACAGAGGACATGAAAACCAGTACACAAATGACACAATTTACCAAGAATCAAAACTAGTCATATGATACAATGAAATACAATCTGAAACAGTTTTATTCGGCCCGTGGAGAAATATGTCTTGGAATTAAAGATCCCCAAAAAAGAGTGCCTTTTGTTAATCACATCCACAAAATACTTACATTGCATGTATTCTATACACTAAATATGTCTCTTTCCTTTATTTCATACCTTTCTTGTTCCCACTGCCTTGCTGTTGAAGTAGGCTGTAACCAGACAGTTCTTCTTTACCTCCTTGGCCAAAACCACAGTCAGATGGTGCCACTGACCTGGGATCAGCATGCTGGAACAGCGAAACCTCAGAGACGTAGGAAGAGACGTTGGAGTGGAAACTTCTGGCTCCATCATATCTTTACAACAGAGATGAAGAAAGGCATTCAGACAGTTTATGTAACTACTGAGCAGTCCTACCCTAAACACCAGTGGCACCCCAGTAATCCTGTGGGCACTATGCATACAATTTGTTGCTGGTATAATTTTAGAGTTTGAATAAAACAATGGCAGATCATGTGTATTAATTCTTTTCCATTTCTCTCCTTTTTCTGTTTTTGAGTAGCTGTCTTCGGCTGTGTTAACTAACAAATGTCATGATGCAAATACAACTGTAGTCATATGAGTAGTGCAACGTAACTTCTAGTGGTAACAGGTCAGGTTTTTTTTTTTCATTGAAAGTTTTGGCTCTAAATATGGAGCTTTTATTGTTGCAAACTATTTGAAAATGCGGACACAGATCTCTACCCAAATCTGCAAATGAGTAGATAAAATTGCAAATGCATGTCCATATCCACAAATGTGTGTTCAGATCTGCATATGCCTGTACAGGTCTGCAAATGCGTGCAAAGATTTGCAAACTTGTACAAAGATCCAAAGATGCGTGCAGAAAATCTGCAAATGTGTAGACTCATTTCTAACTGTGGACTTCCTTTTATTTTGGTTCAGAAAATGTAATCGCTTTTTGCGTTAAGTTGTGAAAATACTCTCAAGCCATCAATTACAACTGAAGTCTGCCTCTCAAGTGGCTGTCATGCATACATGCCTTCTGCCGTACACGATCTGCAAATGTGCTCTATTCCACTCTGCAGTACATAAAGGAGGAAAATAAGGGTTTACACCCACTGTTGACACAGCCAATGTGACATCTGCCAGGTTTGACACTCTAAATCCACTCTAAATTCTGGGTGCTCCTTTGGCTGCTTATGTTGGTTAAAAACACATGAAAATAGTATGATGAAAGACTAATTGAGTGCACTGGCACTGATGAGAGTACAAAGATACTGAAACAGATAAGAAGGCTGCTGTATGAGAGTTTGACACAATGGGGAGACAATAAATTGCCTTATTTTTGGTTGGAATCCAGTTTAGTCTTATCATTTTATTTTCTGGTTTGTTATTGTTAGTAGTGGTGGACATGTTTTGTCAAGCTAATGCTATTTTCTTCTTACTCTCTCTTGCCTTCTTAAAATGATGCTGCCAAATGCTTGAATCAGTTGCCTGCTTAGTACCAACTTTACTTCACATTCCTCTGGAATAGCTTTATAACATGCCCGGTACATTGCTTACAATGTTTAACAACTGTCTGTTGTTTTTGGGATCAGCTGTTTAGCTGTGTGAGGTTTGTCTGAGTTCTGATGCAATGCATGCAGTGTGGGTCTCTCTCTCTCTCTGTCATGTGTAAGTGCACCTGGGAACATATATGTGTCATTCACGTGCTGGAATGGTTATTGTGCACATGTTGGATTGTCATACTGCTGTTAAACACCACTGATAAGGAATAGCTTACAGCTTCAAAGCTACAAAGAAATACCTAAACAATTCTTGTCCATAAGTAAATGTAAGATCAGTGAGCAAATATTGACCACATTTTCTTGCTCTTACCCAGGTATGTAAATGTCTCCTCCTCTGTGGAAATGACCAGACAGCCATCATAGGCTGAGAAGGAGATGGATAGACACACGTACTGCTGTTCTGTCCGGGACATGTGACGGACCACAGACAGGAGACGGATTGGGTGTGAGTCGCAGGCTGAACTGAACCTGTTGATCTGAAACCAGCAGGAAAACGAGAGACCGGCTGCAGGAGGGAAACCCCGACAGTCTGAAACAACATAGGGGAACTATTAGATATAAAATTCAGCTTCCGTCACAACTATACAAGTATTAAACCTTAAATGGATCAGTTACCTCCTCCAATTCCACCTGTTGAGATTGAATCTGCTGTGACTCCTTTCACTGTGGCCAGAGACGGCAAGAAGAGGCAGCTGCAAAAAAAAAATCACAATGCAAAGATTAGAGTTTAAGAATTAGGTATTTAATAAAAAAATTTCCTTCTGAAGTGCATTCATATCAGGAACATTGTATGATTATTATTGTATGCCATTATGCTGAATATTCCAGTATAATTAGCATATGGGTATTATCTTTGACAAACCCATATTGTGGCACATCCTGCATTAGACTTCACTCTCATGTATTCTCTCAATAAAACATGTTTAATATCATAGGGCTATATTCTTTCATTTTAATATATTTTTACTGTGAATTTTTCATTTTGTATTCTGTTCTTTTTCACTGCATGCTACAAAATGTAACAGAGAACCAGCACAACAAAAACTCACCCATAACCACTTTCACTCATGTCAAACTCTACAAAGGCAGGTGAGGAGGAGACTCTGTGAGGTCTAAAAGTGCGTGGAGATGTCATTGACACCAGGCTGATGATCTGGTGGGCAGGGACTGCAGAGGATTCACAGCGAGATGAAGATTGTAACAAGCTGAAGGTCCGCTTCAGTGTCTTTACTGGAGATTCTGAAGATGTATCCGCCTCTGTACTGGTGCCTGGTGTAGAAAACACAACCAAAATCAAATGCTGTCTCTCCATTTGTGTAAAAAAAACAGCTATCAAATCTATAGAGGACTGACGCTTACATGCATAAGTAAAAAGCAGGCACAAAATATAATAGATGCAGTTGCTATAACAAAGCAGGTATGTACCATTTGCATCAGGAGCTTTGACAGACTGTTGGCATTCTTGCTGCATTTGCATGACTGATTTGTCTGCTGAGCACATGAGGGGGTCCCCGAGACACAAGAACTTTCTGTGGGGCAGACAATGAACATGTTTCAGACACAGAATAATGTAGTAAATGAATTCAACAGAAGCTTTTTAATCTTTATTGTCAGTGTGACTGAACTTTCTTACCTAAAGTTTGAGTGTGAGATAGCCTGGGATGAGAGCTTCTCAAAAACACGTGTAACAGGCAGGTGTAGCGGGTGGTTTGGATTCAGTAACATGCTCGGACAGTGGGTCAGGAGTGTGGACACCAGACCTCCTTCGCACATTATCTGGCGGTTTTGCTCAGATTTGACCATTTCCTGGATGTGGTGCGCCAATGAGAATTGGACGTCCACAGAAAGCTGTGATGAGGAAGAGAAATAAATCTTATTTTGGAGTCCTGTAGGATGTTAAAATACAGTTATATCAGTATCAATGCCAATGCCAGAAATGCCGCTGAAGCAGGCTAAATCTACTCCATACCTTATTCAACCCCTGAGATACCAACTTCTTCTCATTTTTAATGATATAATAAAATATATATGTTGTTGCCACTAAGATTTACTGATTTAAAACAGTAAAGAACTGGTGTCAAGTCATTTCTAAATGAATGTATCATTAATCAGAGCTGAAAAAATGTTGGTAATCAATGTTTCCTAACAATAATATGTGTATTTTTGTTGTACTGGTATGGGAGATGGAATCGGAGTTGGCCAGCGCTGAAGTCTTTGGTAGAAATCAGTATTTTTTTAAAAGTTCCTTTAAGCTGTATGCTAGCTGAAAGTTTTAAATGTAGTTTACACTGTAGGGTTATACAGTAGTGTCAAAGTCAGGCTGTGATTTATTCAGTTCTTGTGCCATATGCTATATGCCCTGTTTTAATTGTTTTTTTTTAAATTTATAAATACATATCGTATTGGATCACATCATGTCTTGCTTCCTTCCATTGTCTACTTGCACATCACATTGCATCCTGTGGCCTTGTTGTTTTGTTTTTCAATGATTTTTAATGTTAGCATTGTTAAACTATTGATATATCATAATGTGCATAAGTTTAAGGCATGCAGGACGCTAAGGATTCATCACGGGGCCTGATGTGCTGCAACCTGAGACTGGACAGGAAGGGGAGGGTGGCCAGAGTCAAGCTTGACACATGTCTATACACGTGTGTTGCTCACCAGCAAAGGTCAAGCTGAACTGCATTACTTATGAACGGGCCTTTTCACACCTGCTTATATGCCTGGAGACTGCCGGTGGTTTTTGGGCCCTTGGGGCATCCACAACATGACCAGGGGCTTGTGGTAACCCTGACTACCTGTCCCGGTGCCCTAGGCTTACTCGCCACATGCACTCCCTTCTCTGCCCTAAAGGTGTAGATGTTATTTTTCCTACAGATTATTTTTGTCATGCCCCTGGTAACATGCAAGGACATCAAGAGAACCACCTGGGTTGTGTCAATCCTCTTTCCTGCCTAAAAAAAGTGTCTAAAACCTATGCACAGTACTCTATGTAGCTACGTAGCTACTATAGTAGGTTTGACTCAGGGAGTGCCACTGAAAATTTGTCCTATTGTTGTTTCACACATCAGTATTAAAAAAAGTATTACATCTCATATTCATTCCTGAACAGAAAAATGGCAAATAGTATCAAAAATTATGACTCAGTCAGCCATAGTTCCAAAAGTCATTTATCTTAAAGTGTAGTGGGAGCAAATCGGGATTAAGTGTCTTGCAGCAGGACACCTCACATGTAACTGTGGCAACTGGGGATCAAACCAACAACTTGCGGATTTCAAGATGACTAACTCTAGCTTCTGATCTACAGTCCCCTCTTGTATATCTTGTTGTTGCTCTGATTACCATTATTTTATGGACAGAATAGCTGAAGGTGGAGTAAAACCAAATTATCATATCCTGTATTATTGCCATATAAAAAAAAATTCAAAGCAAATTTTTAAAAGATGTAGGAATGGAAGGTCAAAAAAGATAAAAATGGAAAAACGTAGTCATGATCACATTTTTTGACAATTTGTATCAAATTATGAAAATTTTGATTTTGGGTTAATTCATGTCAAGGCTCCACGCAGGTCCAATAATTGGTGCTGGTTAGCCTGACCTGGCCATTCTGGGATCACTGAAGTAAGCACTGTTAAATGTGTAGTCTATAAATGTACCTGTGGGTCCTCAGGTGTAAACACTGATGGCAGGACAGTCATAATAACTCGGATTGCTCCTGGATGAAGTATAGTATGATTGCATGTTAACCTATGATAAGACAAGAAAAATATATGTTGATACTAATGCAACCATATGAAGCCCTCATTTATGAATAAATCACATATATTGATGTTGCAGGATTTCATCTTGTGCACGGCTTCTACTTCCTCCAAAAGCTTAAGCATATCTACCTGTACTGCATCTCTGTGCACACTGTGGAAATACTGGGTGCTGGGTTTCTGGATCTCCCCTGCATGTCCTCAAAATTCTGTGGACCTGATCTTGAGTGCAGAGAAGAGGATGCTGAATACACTGATTCATGTCCTGCTGATCCATTTAGTCTGTCTTTATCTCCATCATATTCGTCTTGAGTTTGTAGTCCCAAGTATAACTCTCGCGGAGAGTAGGTCCCTGTGGCAAACTGGTCGAGATATGACAGCAGCCTCACACATGTACGCAGAGTGAGAGGCAGACTGGGCTGAGATGTGGAGGGAGAGGAAGCAGCTTCAGGGGTCTCTGCTAACTCAACAAACTCATAGAAGCTCTTCACAGGAGACTGGTTTTCCTCTGTGGTCTTCTCCTCTTCCTCAAACTTTTCTTTCTCAGGATTTTCAATGTGAAAGCAGCCCAGCTGGAGCAGAGCCTCAGCCAGCCTTTCATAAAAGCCATCAGTCTCAAAATGGTGTGCATTTACTGTGTGAAGATGCACAGCCAAAGCCAGGATGTGGAGAGTGAGGAGGAGGAGATCTAGCAGTGGCTGATGTCCCAGGGACTTCCATACTTCTCCTTGAGGAGGGTCAGACAGAGCTCCCTCCATGTCAATCACCAGAGACAGAAGTCCAGTGAAACCTCCCGCTCTCCTGAAGGCATCCCAGCTGTTTGGGCTCTCCAGCACCTTCAACACGGACTGAAACACAGAAAAGAGGAGTACAGATCACATAATTAAGCATTGCCACTATGATGGTAAAATATCCTGCACAATAGAAAACAACTTCAGTACAACTGAGAAAATAATTTAGAAAAACAACCAGTCAAAACAAGAAAAGCAGTGATGTACAACTTACAGGTGTGAGAGTAAATCTGGTCACTATGTGCTGTGCAAAAAGCATATAAAAAAAGATTCAGTGTTTTTTTCTCCAGCACATATTGTGCTCGTGGACGTAGTCAATTCCATCCATTGTGGTGTATTGTCATATTTCTTATTTGTGTCACAGAAATGACCACTACATCCTGCATAGTGTACTCTGATGGACAGTCAAAAGCGTTGCCAAAATTTGCAAATTGACAAACTGGTTGCATAGCCTTTGTGGACACTAAAGCTCTGTAAATTAGACAAAAAGATAAAGACGGATGTTCAAAGCACATACAAAGATCAAATTCAACCCGAACTTTACTGCAGACCTAGAAGAATTTCTATGGATTGATGCCATATTTAAATGTTCCTCATATAACCCACACAAGCACCTGAGAGAGAGAGATTTCTGTTTTTAATGTCCCCAAACTTTGAAACTCACTGCCTCTGGATATTAAAGTGGTGTGCTCTCTACTGTATGTGTTTATAAAGTAAATGGACGATACATTTGTTCAATCCGGCTTTTGATTTTCAAAGTTGCTTTAAATAAGGTCTTATCCAGCTTTCTTTGATTTTAACTAATAGGTTCCTAAATATTTTTATTTCAGTCTTTTTTTTAATTCAATTTTTTTGTTAAGTGTTATTAATTTTATTTCTCAAATATTGGGTGGTTGGTTGTTTTTTTTTACTTGTATTTTACAATCATATATCTGAGTCACTGCAAATGGCATCAATTTTATAGAAAGGTTTTATTCTTGATAAATTTTGATACCCTATTTCATTCTTTAATGGGCCTATAGTTTACTCTGTACAAATTTTCCACCAAAATAAGCCACTGCGAAAAAAAAACAAAACTGAATTATAGAAAATATCTTTCTCAATTTTTTAGAATTAATCTATTTTCTTTATTTTTATTTACTTCAGTGCCCTTTTTGTGATTTTTCATAAAAAAACAACTTCATGTCAAAGAAAATCCCCAAAATATTTAAATTTCTGGGAGTTTTGGTCAGAACTGAAGTTGATGAAAATAATTTCAGAAATGGGGGGAAATATTTGCATACATTTTTTTAAAATCAGTGCTTCTCAAAATGGACAATTTTTTTCCTGAATGGCTTATGAAAAATTTACAGTTACAGGAAGGTTTATAGTGTTTACTCATTAAACAGTTATTAAGTGTTTCCAATGTCACAAATAACTGCCATCCAAAAACTGCTGCTGCAAGTGCTTTAATGACAAGATTTATTCCTTTGTAAGATCTAAGAAATATATTCTCAAATGCAGAGCTTTCACTTTGGTGACTGTTTTCTAAACTACTTGTTTGTGCACTGTGTATATTGTGTTTCTTTTTCTTGTTATATGTCTTTGCCACTGTAAACTCAAAAACTTCCCATCATTAATTCAATAAAGATTTATTTTGTCATATTTCATTTTTAAACCCAAAAGGAAGCCTTAAAAAATACCCCCAAAACTATTTTCTTTTAATTAGGAGCTACATAGCTTCAGAGCTGTGCTAGAAAAAAAAACGGTTGCTCCACTTCAGTAAGACATCCAAGAGCACACTGAATCCAGCTGCAAAATTTGAGAGGATTGCTTGTGCTGAAATATCATTATCTCAGTATATACTGTGTGAATCAGACCTTTGGATGGTGTGGAAAGCTGTAGCAAATGATGCACAATTTGTGTTGCTATCAGCAGGCTCAATTCAGCCTTTGTGAAGTCAGCCCTCAGCTTTTATAAGCATCTCTGCAGTCAATTAAAACAATGTCATGAAAAATAGATGAAACATATAGATATCTCATAAATCATTTCTGGTAACTAGTTTTTGGAGGTGAACAAAATCGCATTAGCTTTATTCAATTTGGAGAGCTAATCCATCAGGTAGGTAATGTGTGAGGGAAATGTGATTAACTGAAACTGGAGTAATCACAATGGCTCTTAACACTTGCCAACCCAGGTCGTACCCAATCTGATTGCCACCTGCTTTAACCACGTTAGCACTAAGAACACACGCACATGCACACCTACACACACACACACACACAAGCTCCTTCATGCATGCACAAACAAGCATAACCCACACTAACACCATGAATACACACAATAACTGCAAGTAAGAGCTCTTCTCGCTGCCATCTATAAAAACGGACACATACAGTGGGTGTGTAACTTAATTAGGCTTAATCACATCTCTGTCCCGTTCACTGATCTGATAGAGGCGGTAATCTTCAGCGTGCCACAGCACAAGGCTGCTGGCCTAATCGAATTGCCCCAGAGTTAACAGCTAAACCTGTTTAAGCAAATCAATCTGAATTTGTCTGTAATATAATCACAGTCTTGCATGCTTAGAAAATAAATTCACTGGTTTATATATTTGAAGTGCATTACAGTATGTTGTGATTTGACGCAGAGTGCAGAGCACATCTAGTGCTCAGCTGCATTGAAAATACCTGCAAAAGGTCCTGCTTCAACCCAAGTTCCTGTTGTGTGGATGAGCAGAGCGCTCCTATGGCTGTACTCATGAACTCCTCTGGGTTGATCTCAGCTAGCTGCTCCAAAATGCTCAGAGTGGGTCCTCGGAACTGATCCTCATCCAGGAAGATCTTAATGTAGGGGACCATACCAAGGTCTCGCACTGAGACTGGAAGGCACATGCAAAAATTAAGTATAAAACAGCACCTTCTACATAAAAACTCAAAATGTAAAAGTATAAAAGATTGTAGATGGCCAAGAATGAGGGAGAAAATGGCATGAATAGAGGTGAATGCATACCTGTGTTTTTGATTGAACGCAAAGTAAGCGTTGACACAACTTGAAGCATACAGGCTGTGAGCTGTTTATCAGTGTCCTCAATAGAGGGCAGTCGCTGGGGTTCTAAAGAGCACAAAAGAATTTAGACTTTAAAAATATATATATATTAAAAAAAGCCAGAAGTTTATCTGGGAAATTTTGCTTTTGTGTCAGAATTGCCAACTTGACACTGAAAGTTGATTATGGTGAATAATAAGGTGTTTTAAATCCAATTGCTCTGTATTTGCTCATAGTAGTAGCTGTTCAATCATCACATGACTATATGAAGGAATAAATATGGCGGTTCCTACTTATTTGTGGAGAAGAAACTCCTCCAGCCTTCCTGATGATTTTGGCTCTCCTTCGAAGTTCACTGAGCAGCAGCTCCAGGAGGCCCCGGTCGCTGAGCACCTCAGCTAGCATACCACTGTGCACCATCAACCTACAGAGCAGAAATAAAATGTCTCATTAGCTTTAGGGAAAAAAAATTCGCACAAAGATATTATTTTCCATTAGTCTCCAGCTGTGTTGTTGGTCACGAAGTGTTAGCTCTATCTTTTTAGGGTCTTTTGCAATCAGACTAGCCTGACTTTTGTACTGCAATTTGGGAGACAGCTATATTTCTGGATTGAAATAAAGCAAGGCCACTGAGGAGTTTGCCATGTTTTGGCCACAACAGACAGCACCATCGGACAAAAAAAAGGGTGCATGCACAGACAGAGGACTCACTCTCGCACAGAAACAGAAATTGAACGAAGATCCACATGAGGACACAAGAGACTCACTCTAAAACGAAAAAGAGTGTATGTGTCTACTCGACCTCAGCTAGGATTTCAAAGTGCTTTTAATCTTATGTTTACAGCTGGCATGGCTTCTCTTTTATCATAGATCTTGTTTCTAAGAATTAAAACTCACATTTTACGGCCTTTATAAAATTCATAATGCCTGATAAAAATATTTTCTTCAACATCTAAGTAAATCTACATACCACAGAGTAGCTGTTCAGTGGTAACCAGAAACAGATGGCTTTTGTTAACTTAGTTTCCCAGAAATTTCAGTTCAGCTTTCTTTGTTCTTGTTAGTAATATGAATCTTTGTATCAGGTTGTGTTCATTCTGTGTCAGTTTGTCTGCTTGCCTGTAAAATCAAACTAATTTTGGTCAGGAAGTAAATGTTCCTTCTCTCAAACATGACATCCTAATTTTATTAATCTATCTTTTATTTATTTGGTTTGGCAGTTATTTAGTAAGTTAGTTATAATCAGGGACAGTGCACATTAATGAACATGGACATATAAATGTGCCACATTGTAGCCATAGGCTAATTTCCATCTGAACCCCCCCAGCAGGTTGATGGTATACATATGAAAGTGTACTTCAAGTATGTACATAATGAAAATAAAAATATACATAAAACCAGACAACACACAGAGAACACACAAAATTAACAGTCCAATATTATATAAAGACCCAACACAACAATACAGAAGGTGGCTATATGACTTTGCTTAAGACTGACCAGTAATAAAGTGACCATTGCTGTAAAGTGTATTAGGTGTTAAAGTGTATAAGGCAGATGGTTTAATGCTCTAGAGCTAAAGTGCAAATACATTGTACCTGATAATGAATGTGCTTAAGGATATTGCACATTTCCCTTGGACTGTTTATTTACAGTGCTAACATGATTGCACATAGCCATATTGCACATAATTTGCATACACAGACGCGTTTATGCGTGTATTATTGCACACGGATAGCATACGTAAGTGTATCTATCTTTGCAATGTTGCACAGAAGATGCATGCAAACAGTGATTTTTAAGTACATACGCACAGAGATAATGAAATGGTTAAACATGGTCAAAATCCTGGTTTGTCCTGAGCCATGCTTTCAGATGACCTTTGAACTTCAAGCTGGAGCATTCCCTGACTGAGTGTGGTAAACTGTTCCATAATGCGCCCCCATGAATGACACATTTTGCCAAAAGACAGAACACCTAAGAGGTATCTCGCAGTCACCTCTAACAGCGCTTCTAGTCAGTCTTATTGAAGACTCACTGTTTGTTTTCTGTTTCTGTTTAGTGGAGGCGGTGCTAGCCCATATAGGGCTTTACAACAGAAAATTTCGAAAGCTTGTACTTTTTGAGGATGTTACAATGGTTGTACAAGAAGGGTTTCTTATGTACTATTTTCAATGCTCTTTTATACAGGGATTCAACATATTTCAGAGTTGATGCTCCTGTAAGTGACCAACAGGTTATACAGGACCATAAGGGCAGCACTTTCAGTTAGAGACGTCTTGTAGTGATGTTTCTCTTTTTACATCCTTTGATGTGTTTGCATGTTTGAAAATATAGACAATATATGTAAAGCTGCAACGATTAGTCGGCATAATCGATTATGTCGACGATAAAAATTGGCCGACACGGAAATTCAAGCGTCAACTAATCGGATTATTGTTTTTGAAATTGGTAAAATCAAATACCGGCCAGTAAAAATTCATCTGTACTTGCAGTTCACTACTCAAAGAAGAGAGCCAGCCTCACACCAGAACATGTTGACATGTTGTTCCTGCATTGCAATTTAAAGAAATTCTAATCTATTGTTCAGTCACTTGGGCTGGAATTTTAATTTGTTTACATTAAGCTTTATTTGTACTTTTGGACTATGGATAGGCAATTTGCTTTATTTATTTTTATAGACATACCAGTCACTTTAAAGAAAGCTATCCTTTAGTTTAGTTAGCAAGGCAGGTGAACTGCTACTATTTACGTAAAATGGGGATCAAAACAGTACGGCAAACAATCATGATTAGTCGACTAATCAAGAAATTTATTGATAGATTAGTCGACATAAAAAAAATCATTAGTTGCAGCCCTAAATATATGTAGAGTTTGTTTTTATGTACCTGATACAATCAGTCCTTTCATTTACTGAGGCTTTTATGATTTCTGAAGTCAGATTTCAGCCTAAGGGAGAACAAGGAGTCTGACAAGCATCTGAGAATATATAAGGGTCAACACAATTTAAGCAAGCTATCTTCAACAGCTCTCTTTAAAATATTTTAAACCTACAGCACAACTCACCGGTGAAAACATGTGAGAGCTGCAACTCCAAACTCTATCTCTAACAGCCCTCCAACCAGAGTCCCAGCCCAGCTCTGCTTCAGCACGACCAACAAAGCCCGCAAGGTCTCATGGGGGATGTAGTTCAACTTAAATACCACCTGTAGAAAACCCATCATTGATTCAAACATGTTGTATCAAAGGCAAGTACACATATGATCTTTGCTGCAAACATGCAGCTTATGCATACCATCTCCAGAAGGGAAAAAAACATTTTTTTGACAGGTGCTGGTTTACGCCACACACAGGAAGCCAGCTGAGCCATCGACTGAACCGTCCACTCCAGAAGGAAGAAATTAGAAGGGTCCCTCTCCCATATTGTCTGCACAGTTCGAAGAAGTTGGCAGCCAAGCAGTGAGTCCTCACAGCGCAGCAGGCAGGAGTGCAACAGGCGGAAAGCCTGCAGGTTTTTCACTGCTGAACCTGAAGAGAAAAGGTAGAGAGAGGAGAGAAGATGAAAAATCATAGTGTCAACTTGAAAAGGAAGGTCTGGGGCACAGGTGGCCGAGTGGTAAAGGCGCACCCCACGTACGTGGACAGCCCAGGTTTGAATCCAGCCTGAGGCCCTTTACCGCATGTCTCTCCCCAACTCTCATCCCTGTTCCCAACTCTATCCACTAGCCTCCTCTATCAAATAAAGGAACAAAAATGCCCAAAATAAACCTTTGAAAAAAAAAAAAAAAAAAGGAAAGGAAGGTCTCATTTCTTTAAAGAAGGGAATATAGGAGAAGATATTGCTTTATGTGTTTTTCTTACTTTTTAAACTGGGTGATAATGTTTCCTTCTGTTAAACTATGACTGGCAAAAACAACACTGGCCTGAGGTCAATTTTTCCAAAGGATGCTTTGAATTAAATGCTCAATTTGTCACATTTTGCCCTTATGAGGTCAGAGTCAGGAAAGGGGGAAAACAGATAAATAACAAACAGTTTTCAACGCAAAACACACACTGAATTTCATGAGGCAATTGAGTTATTCATGCATAGATAGATTGAAAACAAACAACATAACATACATGATGGCAATAATATTGTAGAATAATCTGCCTTAATAGAGTTTCTTCTCTTCTTTGTCAAAATATTTAGACAAGGTCTTAGATTTGGGAGCCAAAACACACAAGTGTTTGCTGTGAATAAACACATACCTGGTTAGTAATAGGATTCATTTTCACACTTAGTCTAAATTGCATCAAAACCAAATAAGATCAGCACAAAAAAGTCCCCAGTGCCTCTGCTGGAAAAGATCTACTCCTTGATGTGATGGATGGGTGCTGAATGTGTGTCTCTGTGAATGTTTGGAAGTGTACATTGGTGTTTATTCTGTGCGCTCCATTCATGAGCCCTGGTTGAAGGTGTGTGTGCACGTCCATGATAGATGGCTGGTTGCTGCAGGCCAGTGGTGAATGGATGTGGGGCATCCTAACAGTGTTAGACGGGAAGCCTCCACTTCATCATCCCAGACATAATCACCTCAGTTTCCTGTTAACCTGAGGGGTGGTGAGCACTGCAGCGGGGTAGCGGTGGGGGAATTGCAAGTCAGGGAAGTGTGAGAAATAAGAAATGGGAGCAGGGTGGTTTGGGTGGGTTATGCGAGGGCCAAAGTGCACAGTAGGGATGAACTGCATTTGGAGATCATTCACCTCCTTCTTTGTTAAGATGGTTTTGAGAAGACTTTTGTCCCTGTATATGCAGATTAATTTCACCATGTTACAATCTCTTACCTTAATATAAAAAACCCAGAACAAAAATTATCCTGTTTCAGTGGAAATATGTTTTGACTATGGCTGCTGGCAGTAGCTACTGTATTAAGGCAGGACAGAAGAGCTGATTTATGTTTGTTTATATCGTGACATTACCAACAAAACAATATGGCAAAGCTTACTTCTCTCTAAACTACTCTCTGATCATCAGACATACCTTTGGTGAGTGGCGGGTCAAACTTAAAGCCTGGAGGTTGAGGGTTGGTGACACAAAGAGCCACTCTCAGCTCACTTTTTCCAAAGAAAGTGAAGGAAGCAATGAGGGCTAGGAGCTCCTCCACAGGCTGGAACTGATCCACAGACACACCTTTCTCGCACCTTATGATGGTGGAACAGTCACAGACAAAAATGTAAAGGTACATGAAAAGACAGAGACAAAAAGATTCCTCAATATTGATTATAACATCCGTGTATTTCCTTTTACACTGAACTATTTGATTGAGTTTTATTTAATCAGAATCCCAACATTTAGCAGCCATTTTGCTCTTTTTCTCTTCATCTCACCGTTTCAGGATATTATCCAGGGCCGTGTAGCCGTTGTTAGTGTCAAACTCAATGAAGAGGGCTGGATTAAGGGTGTAGGTGTCTCTTATGAAGCTGAACACGGCTACAGCCACTTCAGCCAGCAGTGGCCCCGCGACTTCAGGACCAATGTGCAAGAGGTTTTGGATGCTGATACGAACACAGTTTTTCCCTGACAAAGAGAAGACAATGTTACTGGTGAGTGTAATTCAAAGTATTACAAGCTAAACCCCACATTATAACAAAAGGAGATGCACAATTGAAGATTGCACTTCAAGAAATGAGTCAGCACAGAAAGGAAATTTAAACACATTTCTCCCAAGACAGTATTTAGCAGGAAATTATATGATAGCTTTTTCTACACAGGTTTATCCATGGAATTTATGTAAAAGAGCTACAGAGTCATATGACCACAGAAAAAAAAAGCTGGGAAATGGATACTTAATCTCCCAGACAAATCTAAGTTATCTTGTCTGTACCAGAACATTTAGAGGAATTTTTAGTGCCCGTGGAGGCATCATGTGAAACATACTTGCACAAACCTCTGCTGGGATGTGTGGTCATGTGTCTCTGTATAATCAAATCATAACTGGGACAAAAATATCTGTCTGCACCAGAGGAAAAAATGTAGATCATATCAAATTACTCACCTTCTGCAATAAAAATAATTCACAATCACATTTTCCTTTAGTAGAATTGAGTCTATTATAACTAATGGAGGAGGCAGGGCAGTAAAAGTCAAACTAGCTTTGAGTAGCCTCACCTAACAAGTTTGGGACAGTGTTGCTTGTTGCTACAGCAGAGACCGCCTTGAGGACTCGGGAGGCCTGGTGCCTCCAGACTGCACTGGTTTGGTCCCATAGTGATGTGAGGCCGATGATGAGACATTGCAGCTCCTGAGTTTCCACCAGACTCTCCACGTTTACCGGCTGCCTGCAGAGCTGGAGCAGAACCTGTAAAAGAGGATTGATTGAGACCAAAGTCCACTGAAAAGAAATAAAGAAGCACTGAGGACATTTAAATCTTTCAGTATTTGACCTGTGTTAGTGGCTCCTGAAATGTCTCTTCTACAGCCAGGTTCCCCTTTACAGAGGGAAGACACACGAACAGGTACAGACATTTCACCAAAGCAGCAGGAAGCCCCGGGTTTATACATGACAATATTTCCTAAAAAAAACCAAAACAAAACAAAACAGAATGTTTTAACAGAATCGTTAATAATGTAATCTGGTTCTGGTGTATTGTTAAGATATTATAATATTGGTAGCTATTAACAAGATAAAAATTATGTTTAAACATGGACTATGTTAAGTGAGACAGTCAAGTACTGAACTACAGGGTTCCTACTCCTATATACTTTATACCTACTTCCTATATAATCTAATTTACCCCCTTATTTTCTCTATAATTGCCTCTTCCTGTCATTATTTTATGTCTTAGACACTAGTACTATGATTATGAGAATGTTTAATTTTTTTAAAGTTAAGCACAATATTTCCCTGGACATGCTGCTTAGTCTCTCATTTTCTATGCCTTTTTGTGGGACTTTTTATCATTTAAATGATAAAAAATAAATTATCAAATAAATTTATCATTTATTTCAATCCAGGTGACACTCATGGTTAAGTGAAATGGTTTTTAGATCCTTTTCAAGTAAAGAAAAAAACATTTCTTTCCAGTCACAGGTGAGCAGGTCAATTTTATATGTCAGGTGGTACAACAATGTAAAACTGCTAAAAATGTATTTCACAGTTAAACTCTTGATTTTATTTTGAAAATATATTTGTCCACTTTCTAACAAGAACAAAAGGAACAATATGTGCCCAATTATTTGCCTGTTTATTTGAAATTAGCTGCAAATGTCAGGTGGTGCAACCAGTGTTTAAGTAGTGAAATTGCAAAAAAAGTCAATATATGAAATAAATAATATTATTTGAAGCTTTAAAAATGTACTGTACTTCTAATTGGGTAAATGAGGTATCGTTTTTTTTTTAAGTGAATAATTACAATTCTGCTTTGGTGAGTGGATACACTTTCCATGTAAGGTTTTACAACTGATGTAAACCAGCAAAATTTTATTTTACCATAAAATTCTTGATTTTATGGGCCACCTAACACATTGTATCAGGCGGTGCAACTGCAAATGAATGAAGCCTTACTTGTCATTGAACCTTATACAATTAAGGTTAAAAAGCTGTACAAGAATTAAAAATAAGCAGTCATAAAAGAAACCTTACTTTGTCTATCAGCTTTTTTTTTCTTAAACTTTATCATTACTCACTGAACTGTCAGCTGTCAGCAAGAGTAGAGACTTTAACAGCAGCCATCCATGGTTGTCTTTCACTTCACTGTTTGCTTCCTGAGTCTGCTGCCTCTGGAAGAATTGCACTATCTCTCCACGAGCTCCCTCTGAAAACAAACAAAAAAAATGTTGTTGAAAAAGACCCTAAAGACTACAGGTCCAAAACACTGACCCCCAACCTGGGGTCCTAGGAGAGATGCCTCAGTTGTCAGACGATAGGGGTGGGAGCCTCCACCTTCACTGAGGTTGTAAAATTGTATTTCTAAGTAAAGAAATTATGACACATTTACAATACAAGATAATTTAAAGATCTTTTGATAAACCTGAGTTAAAAAAAAAACAAAAAACAAAAAACATAGATTATTCCTTTCACAAACTAATCAGGCTACATAATTTGCCACACTTGAAATTAAGTGTGTGTGTGTGTGTGTGGGGGGGGGGCTCAGCCTTTCTTAGATACATGTGGGACAGGTTTGATGGGAAAGGCTAGAGACCACTGGTCTAATAAAGCAAAACAAACAAGACAGCATAACTATCTATATACTGACATCACTTCTCTTCACCATCTACCCACAACAGAAATCTATAAAATCGAGTCAATGTTTCAGTCAAAAATTACAAAGTTAAAAAGAAATAAACATGCAAATCTGAATATAGTTTGAGGGAAAAAAGCGTCCTCAGAAAAGTTTCACTTCTGTTTTCACAAAGGGGATTTGCATTGTCTATTTAGGGAAGGGTACATTTTAGTGCTATGTAAGAGTTCCTAAAAGTATATTTGTATAATTGATTCTAAAAAAAACAGTAGGGTGGGTAATTGCACAAGAAAAATTACATCTTTTTGGTAACACTGCAAAGGTGTATAACAAAGCAACTTCATGCATTATGTAAGAATCTCATTAATAGTTGTTCTGCAGAAAAGCTGGATCTGAAAAGAGAAGTATTAAATTCTCTAAAAAGCATTTCCTTCAAATATCCTGAATACAAAAGGCACATAACAACATAACAAAAGGCACATGGGTATAGGGGAACAGAAAGAGCAAATGGCAAAGCAATAGCAGAAAGGTTTATTATCAATACTTTCAGTTAGTATAGTCCTTTAACTTGAGACTTTGAAGGGTTAAGCATTTTACACACCTCAACAACTGAATCTGCTTTAGAGCTCCGTAACACGTGTGACATTTACAGTAAAAGAAAAAAAACAACTCGAAAAGAACTGCAGCGAAGTGAAAAGCAGAAGAGTACCAAATGAAGCAGAAAGTCCCTTTACCTGACTGAAAAAACAATCAGTATGTGCATGAAAAAGAAGTCATATTTACCAGCAGGCCTTCCTGTCAGTCTGCTGTGTATGTTCTGGATGACGGTGTCTGCAGTGAGACCTGCAAGCCCCTTTATGTTCAGACCTTCAAGTCTTCCTCCCTCCTCACAGATCTTGGATAGGAGCAGAAAATATACAGTATATTAATGAACAGATATGGAGGGCAATATAGTTTCTAAGTCATTAATACACAGACAAAATTAAACAAGGAAATATGAAACAGCGTTACGAGAATGTCATTTCTGAGTGAAAACTTTGAAACACCTTCTAAAACACTGCATACAATGTAAATGAAAACAGAATGAAGTGATCTGAACAAAATCAAACCCCATTTTTTATGTATAAGCTTTTCCGCCTTTATAAGTGATACAAAACAAAGGAGATACAGTCAGAAACCAGGAAGAGAGAGAGTTGGTACTGACATGCTGGAAAGGAGCCACAGGCTGGATTTGAGCCCGGGCTACACGCTTCAGGGACAAAAACCTTGGGGCAAGCAGACAAAACCAGTGGGCTACCAGTTCCCCTTAAACACCATATTTATTGAATATAGCACCAAGACAAAGTGCCCATTTTTTTAGTTAATAGGTTTATAGTTAAATGAGATAAAAAAGCAAAGCATGTAATTATTAGCATACACTGACATGTTGCAATCCTTAACTTGATTCAGATCCCCGACAGTTTGTTCTTTATGAGATGCAGTAAAAATACATAACCATATAACCATACTTGAAATCCCGACTGCCCTTGTTAATGCACTACACAATAAATAATGAAAGCCCATGTATATGACTGTATACACTCACTGAAGTTCCTTAAGAGGATATCCTATTTTCCTGAGTCTGCTGTTCTTAAGTGAGGCCCTACATTCTGGTAAAATCTCCGGTCAGGAGGCTTATACAAGCACACACACATTTCAAGGCACAAACCAAAGAGTGATTGCGTCTACAGCCGTAAGCCTGATCAGAAGTGTTACATGCAAAAACACGTAAGTCAGTGATGGAATTTGAGTGAATTCAGGGAAAGAAAGAAGGGCAGTTTATTTATAAATGTAGCACAAAGACTAAGAAATTCCTCTTACTCCTGTTAATCAAAACAACGCCTGAAGCTACGGATCTGAAAGGTTTATGTATTTCATGTGACACCTCAGATTTAACAAGACCAGATACAGCATACTACATGCTCACAGGAAGGAAAGTGATAAGTTCAACTGAGGGTCAAACATCTGATTGATGCCTGAAGTTTTTTTAATTGTTCATTCAAGCAGAGGATAAAATTTTAGGAAACCAGATGATGCAGCCCTGAGGCATCCATTTAACCTTTCCACAGTTTTTGTGTCTATTAGAACTGTGGCTTCACTTCAAATCTTCTGATTATAGCCTTTTTTTTGCACATCCACTCTGGACAATTTCTTTCAGAATTTTCAGAACAGACTGCCCCTGAAGTCTGCCTTAGTAAAAGGGATGATGTGGGAAAGAGTCTAACACTATAATCACAGTTCATGCCTTTATATCAGAGCTGGAAAAATTCAAATTATCAACCAAGAGTGTTAAAAAACATACATGCAAACTGTAGAGTATGCAACAGTTTCTTTAAATGCAAGACAACGCTGTAAACACTTCCTTAATGCTCCTACAGCATTAAAAAACAGACTTATTGTCATAGTCTATCTCTGTTTGTCCATACCTGTATGTAAAGAGGGAGGACCTTGACTAGATGCTCCTCTCTCTGTTCCAAAGGGACATCGTCAGCTATGTGGTCAGGGCCTGAGCACGTGTGAATCCCCAGCTCCTGCAGCTGTTCTCTGAGCACTTGTGGGAGTTGATGGTTGAGGCAAGAGCCCTCCACTTTGTCCCCCTTCAACTCCACAGAGACAGATAACTCTCCTGAAGCACTAAGTTCGCCGGTTTCCTTATTGATCCTTTCCTTTTTTGTCGTCTGGAGCTGAAGTAGAGAAAAAAGGGACAAATTCAGATATTCTAAGGCTGGTCTCTTTAACTGGACCACCTAAACTACTCTTAAAATATATTTCAATCATGCCACGCTGGTCTGTCTCACTTCCTCTGAAAATGTGCCCAAAATCAAAACTTCTCTCACCCCAGCATATAGGCTACTATCTGTACGAAAAAACTCCAGACAGAAGGGCAAACCACAGACAGTCATGTGCCATTCTCATTAGTGTTATCCAACCACAGTCGGACATCTGCATGCTGTAATTGATAACCAATTTTCAGTCAGTGGAAGCATACAATTACCAAAAGGTCAAAAAGCAAAAGTTCAACCTATTCAAGCTTTAAATTAACAACTGCATCTACTAATTTCATGGCAGATGTTTGAAACACTCTTCTGCTTTACATCTGCTGCTGTGTAATGCTCCTTTTCATTTAAAAAAAGGGATTCATGACCCCAATTTTAGTTTTTATACACTTGTTAACTGAGCAAATAAGAATGTTTTTAAGTTATCACATTCAAGATAATGACATTTCCTGAGAACATTCATGAATTTTAAATTATTTTTTAACCTAAGTGAAGCCTAAGCAACTCTCAAGTTGTTCTTCTAAGGGATCCAAGGATCTCTTTTACTTAGTTCTATGCATTTTAAGTCTAATTAATCTCATTGATTCCTTATTTTGTGTCCTGTACTTCAGCTCATCTTATTCATGCAACAATATTCTTTAAAAATGCCGTATTTAAGAAGCTTTTGAACTTAATGCTGTTAGTAAAGGACTATTTAATCAAAAGGTTCCATTATTATTCCTTTTTTTAACATAAATAACATAAATTAAACAATATTGTTCTTTATTTATAATTTCACATTATTCTGAAGTTATTTAAGCTTTTGTGAGTCACTTTTCATTGTGTTATGAAAGGTGCATTATGACTAAAAAGTATCACTATCTCATCTTAGTTTCCCTGTTTTAAAAATTGAAATTTAAGAGTTTTGATTTATTGAAATCTTACCTTTTAAATATTTTTGGTGTTATGTTGGGCACCTTTATTTGCAATGATATCTCAAGGTGTCATACAAATAATCATGTCCCACCTTAACACTGAGTAACATTAAATAAGCTGTAATGTGCAGCAGTTTGTGATTTTTTTAAAAATATTTAGTTTAGGTCAAACCCACCCAAAGTATTCAAGTGGCTTGTTTAATTTCATTCAATTAGAAAAGAAAGAATACTCCCTAAGAGGAACCAAGAATAAATTTCACTCAATATGAGATCCAGTTTTAACATATTAAGGTAAACTTGCCTGACGGTGTTTAGCTTCTTCTATAAGGACATCTGCCCTCATTGACTCTAGTCTCTATCTTCATATCTCAAGTTTATCAACCTTTTTTTTTCTTACATTTCAGTGTCACTTCCTAAACATTCAATGTACTATGTTTGCATGAACCTGTATTGTTTTGTGTTGGTTTATTCTTAGATTACAGTATAGATTAGACTGGCTGACCTGTTCTTCCTCACATTTCTTTCCTCATGCTAAAATTGTTTTTGTATGAACGCCTTCTGTTACCTTTCCGTTTTCGATATCTATTTGTCAGACATGTTTTGCAGTTATATAAACTTCACATGTTCTTACACAAGTCAAAGCAAGGTACAATGGACCCTCACTTAAAAATGCTTTTTTTATTTTTATTCTAATTTTGTAAATAGAGGGATATGTCCTTTTCATTTTACGTTTTCTGAACTGAAAAATGGGACAGGGGATATGTAATGCAAGCATCTTGTTATTCTGTGCATGTATATTTCCAAATGCAAATCATAACAGAGAAAAAAAGATTCATTTTTGTTTTTTTCCTTATAAGAGAGAGATAGGACAGTGGATTGAGCCGGAAACAGGGACGAGGGAGTGGGGAGTGACACGTGCTGAAAGACCCAGAGGCCAGATTTGAACCTGGGCCGCCTCAGCACATGAGGTGTGACCAGGCCATCTATGCCCCAGTTTATGAATATTTTAAAGTTTCAGACAAATTAATTAACAACTGGAGGTGCACACAAGCAAAAGGGACACTCAAGACAGATTTTTCTGAGTATAAAAGACTAGGATGCTCCAAAATTATCAATTTTAATGATCCATGGTATTGAAAAATACCAAACTTTTTTTCAAACTACATCTTTGGCCACTGGTTAAGCTCAGTTGGTAGAGCAGGTGTCTGTATTCAGAAGCTTCAGTCCTTGATGCACTGATTGCAGGTTCGAATCCCAATCCTGGCCCTTGTTTGATCAGGATGGTGTCTTTCCTCACTACCCCTCACCAAAGTTTCTGCCTGTCTTCAGTTGGCTTATCAAATAAAGGCAAAAGCCCAAAAACAGTCTTATACAAAAACCTCTTTTTCAAAGTGCAGGTGTTTAGGAAAGAAACAACTCATTCAAAACTTTCAGGCAAACTCCTACATTCTGTTTTAATTACTCAAAAATATTTCGAAAGTTTTTAGGGTAGTTAAGACAGTGTAGTTTTGCGGCAATTCATAATAATTAAAACAAATGAATTATCAAACACTGGGTGCCTTGGACTTTAATTCTTTTGGCTGTGGTATCAAAGAAAATATCAACACCATTTGATTTTTTATAGAACAGTTAAGAAGTTTCAGATTCTGGTATTGTGACAACCTTAATATCATAAGAATTAAGTCCTTTACAGCTTGAATTCCTTCACACAGGAGGCAGATGAAATAAAAAGTAAAACTTCTCTGAAAAAAACAGCAGATGTACTAACATGAGTCTGAGGTGTTTTTTGAGTATTGTTTCCTCATTACAATCATTTTTACTATGGTATTTTCTGTTCATACACTCACGATAAAAACTTAGGGACACTGGCAGGGCTGATAAGCCAAAGCCAATCTAATCACTCATAATGTTGAGTAAAGGGAAAAGCAGCTCACATTCCTCAAAAATTCAATAATACTTTGAAGTTTCCTCATGTGAGACTGTTCTGTGTGCAATGAGTGTGTGGCAGACTGACAGCAGAAAAGCACAAAAGAACTCACCTTTTGTATAGAAACACAAAATAATATCACTAATTAATTTAACACTGACTTACCATTCAAACATGTCTAATGTGAACAATGCATCTGTAGTCATGGGTACAGTAATAATCCCGCCGCTGATAGAACGCTAAACCCAAAGGAGTCTTTGTTTTCTTACCTGTCCTTGTGTTAGAGCCATCTGGGAGTTTCCAGGCTCCAAGAGGACGCTTTCTACTGCACTGCTTTATCCCAACTGAGCGAGCGGTCTGTCCCATGTCAGGCTGAAAGACAAGCACAGGCCTGCTAAGACATGACTAGCACCTACAGTAGTGCAGACCCTTCTGTACAGCTGCCCGCCTCTCACTAATCTGCACCAAGTCGACTGAACTTTGAACAAGCAGAGCGACTCACATCAGCTGGCCCAGGTCATGTGCCTCCTTACTTCCTCAGAGAAGCAGAAGTGAAAAGCTCTTGTTTAGCCTGTTTGATGGGGCCCTCCCACTGCAGCTCAAGAAAGAGTCCCTCTGCTTTTTATAGACATGTCATGTAAGTTTGGCATGATGTGAATCACAGCAACAGGATGATCCCATGATTCATCCAAACAAGGCTTGTAATCACAGGTTTGTGTGGATAAATGCAGTTATTTGCTTTGCAGGTGACACAGAGTTAAACAAAGGGCATTTTGTAGGATACAAATCCAAAACATACTTATTTTACATTGTTTCAAAGGAAGATTAAAGCACGTAAACTTTCAACAATATCAGAAACACCAGTTCATTATCTATGTAGCCCCCCCAAAAAGGTATTTTAACATATGGTTAAGAAGTCTGCTGTGTTTGTTCAGTGCTTGTAAAGTGTGACTACACTGTGATTGGGAATGTGCTGTGTGTTTGTATTGGTGACAGTTGGAGACTTAAGGCAGTGTAACTCCAATTTAACTAAATGGCGCCATCCTGTGGGCATCAGGTAAACTAAAGTGACCAGAAAAACGATAACCAGCTTTTCCTGCAAATTCTTCTTTGTTTCACTTTTAAAGAAGAACAAAATGTTTTGACTCCCTTCACTTTTTTCAGTTTTGTTATGTTGCAGCCTGATGCTACAGTCGAGAAAAATTTTTTTATTAGTCCACACTTCGTACTCCATCATGACAAAGTGAAAACAGAATTGTAAAAATGTTTGCAAATTTATGAAAAATATATTATCCTTCAAGAAGGACAGCAATCACTGCAGCTCTCCACTGATCGGGCTCATGGTTGAGTGGCTAGATGGAAGCCTCTCCTCAACTCAGTTCAGAATGAATGAAAGCCAAGTGGGCTTTCATGTGTTTTCCATCGAGGAAAGGCTTCCATCACTGCAGCCCTCCACCAATCTGGACTTATGACAGAGTGGCTGGACAGAAGCCTCTCCTTGATGCAAAGCACATGAAAGCCTGCTTGGAGTTTTCAAAAACCTCCATGTGAATGGCAAGTGCAAGCTTTCATGTGTTTTGCAAGGAGAAGAGGCTTCCATCTAGCCACTCCGTCATAAGACAATATTGGTGGAGGGCTGTAGTGATGGTTGTCCTTCTGGAACTTTGTCCCATCTCCACCCAGGATCCCTGGAGCTCAAAGAAACCATTGGGTCCTTGGTCAACTCTCTTACTAAGGTGAGGTAAGGTTGTGCCAAACAACTTCCATTCAAGAATTATGGAACCCTCGGCGCAGCAGAATTTTTTTGGAGCTTCCCACAAATCTGTGCCTGGCAACAATCCTGTCTCTGAGATTTGCAAGCAGTTCCTTTGAACTCATGGCTATGTTTTCGCTCTGACATGCATCGTCAGCTGTGAGGCATTCTATAGACAGGTGTCCAATCAATTTAATTCACCACAGGTTGACTCCAGTCAAAGTGTTGAAACATCTCAGCAAAGATCCAGAGAAATGGGAAGCACTTGAGCTTAAATTCAAGAGTTGTGCAAAGGGCCTGAATACTTACTGGTATGTCATTATGATATTTCAGGGTATTTTTAAAATGTGCAAACGTTTCTAAAATTTTGTTTTCAGGTTGTCATGAATCATGATGAGGTACTGAGAGTAGATTAATGAGAACAAAAACGGGTTTTTTTTCGACTGTAGCATCAGGCTGCAACATAACAAAAATGTAGAAAAAAAGTGAAGGGGGTCTGAATACCTTCTGAATGCACTGTATCTAACAAGTAGTTTTTGACGCAATCGTTACTTCTCTTATTCACGTCTTCAGCGGCTACTCTGTCGGCCAAGGAGTCTTGGTTGAGTCACCAGTTTGCTAGGGTAGCTCGTTAAACCGAAACACCGGACACTCACCAGCTTCACTTCGCGGCGTGCTTTGGTTTTATTAACCCCTCTGCAGAGATGCAGCAGTCCGCCCCCAGCAGCCGAATCATGACTACCGGTATTCACTTCAGCACTTAAGCAGAGCTTTGGGTGAACCAATATTGTTCCGTTTTTACCACCACTCGTAAATTTAGTAAGCTAACTGCACGTGGAAGTGCACAGTCAAGTTAAACGTTGGCGAACAACCATTTCGGTAAAGAGTGCATAGCCAGATGTTGTTTCCTTTATATTACTTAATTCTGCATCTGATAGTTTAAGTAAAGAATACATTTGAGTCTAATAACTGTAAAAACTTCCACGACAAAACAAAACTGAGTTGACAATTCTGTCCAAATATATCCTAGCTGTAACTGACACATAGGGGGGGTGACTGCCGAAGTATTACCTTATTTACACAGGGACCATGCGCTTTGTTGACGCGTTGACGTCACATGTCATGTGGCCTGCAGCAGCCAATGATACGTCCAGGGCGTGACCTGCCTCAATCAGTTTAGCACAATGTAAGATCCCCGTTAGTTTTCAGCGAAATATGATCTCCCTTCTCACTTACGTTATGATGTTGTAGCGGTTCTTCCGAGGAGCTGATTTTGTTTCCGTTGCAGTTTCTGTCGGTTGAAATATTAGCAGGCTGGCTCTGTCTCTCTGCACCCGTCATAATGCATCCGATGCCTGTGTGCTCCGTTAGCTGTGGAGACATATTTGACTGTATACAGAGAGGAAATATTGAACAGTGTATTCACTTCGTTCAAAACGACCGATCAGTCCTCAAACAGAAAGGTAAGGTAGAAAAAATTCACATTTTTAAAAATTACATGTTGATCTGGTCAGTGTACTTTTTTATTTAACGCATATCCTTAAACCTACCTACTGGGTTGCTGTCAAAATAATAGTTTTCACCTGCCGGTGTTTTTTTTTTTTTTTTTTCCCTGATTTGGCTAGAAATAAACCGTTGACTTAAAATAAACATTAATGCCTCAAACATTAATGCATCAAGGGTGTAATGGATCTATCTGTATTACATTTCTGTACGTTTTGTTTTTAAACCACTTTTGGGCAGTTAGGTTAAGATTTAATTAGAAAAAAATAATAGCAAACTTCATGCTTCAGTGTCTCTTGATTTGATTTTGCAACATAGCCAAAAGAGAAACCTAACCCTGCAGCTCCTCTGTGAGGTGGCCTGGCACAGATCTGCGTGGACAGATCCTGTGACAACACATAACAAAGTCACATTGTGCCAAAAGGAACCCAAAACCCAACTCCAGAAGGTTTAAACAACCAGCAGACTGACAGGCTGCACTTTTACGCCAGGTGTAAACAGAGACTGTAGATCAATCTGAAGGTCTGCATCTTCAAACCTGACTGTGTGTGTTTGTCTTCATCCAGGCTGGGGTGGTTTTACCCCGCTCCACTACGCTGCCCTCCATGGTAACCGTGCCCTGGTTGACCTTTTCCTTAGTAATGGAGCTGACCCCAACCTGACATGTGATGCAGGGCAGACTGCCTTTCATTTTGCCTGCAGGTAGGCAGAAATTGCGCACAAAGTCTCAAGTTTCAAACAAATTTGTGTTGGTGTGCTTGTAAATGTAACAATAGCATAATAAAACATTTTATCTATGGGTGTCTTTCAGGACCATCAATTTCACCTTACAAATATAACAGCAATAATATTGACTCAAGAGCAGGGTCTAAGTTAACAGTAAGCAATAAAATTAAAAGGCAGATGTGATATGCTATTAAGGGAAAAGAGCATGGTTAGAATGAATAGGAACTTCCAAAAAGGTGGACTTTAATGCAGGATTTCAAAGTATGAAGAGAGTCATTATTACAGATTGCTTGCTAGAGAGAGTTGGACTGTCCAACTGAATGATGAAGACCCCAAAGAGGTTAAGCGAGCATGCAGGAAGAAGAGGGCACAGGTAGTTGTGTAGGTATGAAGGGGATTAGAGTGATACAGAGGTAACAGGTTATGGAGAGCCATTAATGTTAAAAGTAAAATGTTTTAGTAATGTGATATTTGACAGGCAGGCAGTGAAGTCGTTGGAGAACAGGGGTATAAAGCTGTTTGTGCTTTTGTAATCCCATTTTTTCAGGCAAGGGAACATCTACATCATACATCAGATGATGCAGTACGGAGCTGATTTGCGCCTCATAGACCTGCAAGGAAAAACATCACTGCATCATGCAGTTACTGGGGGAAGCATGTGAGTGAAGGAAACAGTTTAATACAGTATTTTTGTGTCACGTCACAGTTGCTTTATTACTAACTGTTACTATCATTTATTTATTTTATAGCGTTGCAGTGCATTATTTGTGGGAGACGGGGATGTTTCGGTTCACAGACACAGACATGTACCAGGTGACACCCCTTCACCTGGCTGCATCTACAGGCAACACAGAAGTGGTCCGATATTTGCTCAGAGAACAGGTATGGTATAGTCTCACCCACACGCTTAGAGTAGTGTTTCTTTAGTGGTCAGTCCTCAGACCCACTCCCACTTTTATGATGACAAGTAGTAAACCAGTTAAAAAAAACATACAGTTTGGAACTGAGATGGTAGAAAACATCTCCTTGTTTTTCTTAATAGCTTCAAAACTCACCATAATCCCATCTTTCCTAATTTGTGTCATGTTTATGCTACAATTTGCTAAACTGACTGCTTGAAATCAAATTTTACACATCTACATCTTTCATCTTTAGTGGGGAAAGCATCCAGCATTAGCTATGTTACCACCTCCCAATTACTCCCTAAAATAACTCTGCAACACTGACTTTTTGCCCCAAATTTTCTTATTCTCCAGGCTACCTCTTTAACCAACTGAAAAAGTTGCTGCGACACACTTTTGGGTCACAACCAATAAATTAAGAGCCACTCATCTAAAGGACCAACGGTAAAATAAAACATTTATTGCATAAAAGCTATTCAGATATTTTGGTTGTGACTTTCAGTGAAAGATAGCTATGGCTGTTACATCCCACAGCAATCAACTTCAAACTATAAATGGGTACATTATTGAAATTGTTGCAATTTTATTCTCTGGTTCTCCAGCCAGCACATTTACTGCATGGTTAAATGTGACTGTCATTAAACCCTCTTTTAAGACTCTTTGCAGACACTTTCAGACAAGTAGCTAAATTATACTGATATTTACACCCAACCCTGCATAGAATACCTATATATGTAGTTGGCTGATGAATTAAAAAAAAATATAAACCCCAGACATCTCCATGTTTTAGTAGCCCGAACCAGAGCAAATAAACACAGTATTGGTATTAGACTGATAAGTTGTCTCTGTCACAAAAGTCTTTGGTATACTATTGTTGCTGTGTGTCTAAAATGATAACAATTTTCTGACACATATAATCCACAGTGAGGAGGTTTTTAAAAAAAAAGTATAAAAAAAAGTTTCATACAATGATACATCTTTTACCTACAAAAGCAAGGCAGACCATCACTAAGAGAACTGGCTATTTCAAAACACCTGCCCTCTGATGGAGGACCTCTGATGTCTGCTACTATCACCACAGGGTTTGTTTGTTTCAGACAGAGCAATCTACAGCTTTTAGAGTGAAAGAGCTTTCCGTATTTTAATAACAGTTTTCAGTTTTAAAACACACAAACAGAGCATGTACACTACAGGATAATAACATTAATACTAATAACTTGATTTGTATAGCATGTTTAAAAACAGATGTTTACAGGGTGCTTTAACAGACATAATAAAGGCAGGACTTTGAGAATAATGAAATAAATGGCAACAATCAGGCCAATCACAGAAGTTCTCAAAAAATAAACATTAATGCAAGAATAAAATGTTACATTTTTAAATCAAGTTGTAAAGTAACAGGGAGCCAGTCGAGGGAAGCAAGGACAGGAGAGACGTGATGCCGTCTGTTGAAACCAGTTAAAGTGGTGAATGAGGGTCTCTAAGTAGATTAACAGGACACTGTACTAAGAAAGGCCCCTATACTCTTTTGAATTTGCTCTTTGTGTAATATTTGTGCCAGGGCTGTTATAGCTAATGCATTAATCACAAATAATCAAGGTCCACAATTACTGCAGTATTACACTTCTTTAAAGGCAAGTAATCACATGCTTTATTGTACCTTTCGGCACACTTTGGTTAAACTGCTGCAGCATCTCCCTGCAGCCATAGTGATGTAAAATAAATGCACTATCGCTTCTTAATTCCTCATTTCAGTCTTAAAAAACTCACAAACAGCTCATTGGACAAGTCAGAAGGCATGTGCACATTGTTAAATTAAACATTTGTCTTTTAGCTGATCCCCTGTTTCCTTTTCAATACACAAGTTCCTTTCCATGGTTAAAGTCATATAATCCTCATCCTACCCAAAGTTCCTTGTTTTCTTTCAAAATAAAAGTAGGTCCAAACAAAAGATCTTAGGTTAAGACTTCAGAAATGTAATTTTTGAAAGCCTGAAAAAGTGCAGATGCAATTTTTCCGTATGTGTAACAAAAAGCATGTCCTTAAGGTAGACTACAAAGGGAAGATACATTTTTCATCAACCAGTATTCCTAAATTCAGAACATTCTGCACATCCTACATCATCTTAAAAGTCTCTGCAGAGCATCCACAGCATTTTTTCACACTTTTTCTGCAAAATTTTGAGGAAGTTGTATGCTGACCAGTAAGAGGAAGAGAATACTACTTACACATACAAAAGACAGATCAGTTTGTACTGGTTTACCCACTGAGACTGCCAAAACTGATACAAAATGAAAGCTTCTTAAATCATTACAACTGGATACTTGTTAGATCTGGTGCTCTGTCTTCACACAAACTTTTCCTTTCTTCCTAATAGTGAATTCCTCATTGCATCAAATGCTACCAAAATGTTAATCTATAAACTTCACCGCTAGTCTCTCAGGTTTTAGTGCAGCTTTAGACTGTGATTTCAATTTTGAAACATTTTAAACAAAATAGTTATAGTTGTTAACATAAAGTTTTGATCCCAATCAGGTACCCTTTGAAACATGGCTGCAAAAAGTATTAAGTCATATAAAAGTCAGCAGGACTCAGAGTCCATAAGGCCCTGTTTAACAAAGATGTTTTTATCCCATGTGCTTAGGACAGTGAAAACACCAGCTACAGCTGCTTCAAAGATAACATTTGTGAAATGAAGCAGTTGCAGAAGGGACTATCTTCAAGCTGCAGTTGTACAGCTCAGCCCTCTTTTTGTGTTTCAGAGATGTGCTGTGGATGCAGTTGACCAGCAGGGAGCGACAGCGCTTCATGTTGCCGCAGAGCGGGGAGGAGTGGAGGTGTGCTGGACGCTGCTCCAGAGGACAGGCTGTGGGATGCTCTACCAGAAGAACCATAGCGGCCTAACACCACTGGAGCTCAGCAAACAGGGGAAAACATTCAGGTGATTGTGCTGTGTCCAGGAATCTTGTGAAAACACTGACGATCAGGCTGCTGCACTGGATAGAAACATCCCTGAGTACCTTCAAATACACAATGTTTGCTTTCCTAGATTACTTGGTTTCTCCTGGGATAATGATGCTGATTAATACCTCTGCTTTACTGTGTGTTTTTCTTTAGACATCAGCAGCTCACCAAGCTACTGAGTCAGTACATTAATAAGCCAATACACCACAAACCCAGAGAGTCTCATGGTAAACACTTCTTTTTTATAGTTACATTATCATTGAAGCATTATTTTTGCATTTATTGAAAGTTTCACAAATATTTTTATCAACAGTTTTGTATTACTGGACACTGTTCTTTCCAACCCTGAGCGGAGCTTCAATCCTGCTGATAGCAGCCATGTTAGGAGGTTATGGTGGCTTGATCTGTGGGTTGCTCTTCCCCTGGTTGGCTCGGAGTATTTTCACACAGTACCACCGAATGACCACATACCAAAGGTTTGACCATAAAAGGAAGTGCTATAGCTGAATTTTTATCTGTAAATTAAGTGTTAATTTTCTTAATTGAGTTAGCATTTTTCTTTTCTTCCAGGTTACCCAACCCAATCTACCTGGGGACCCTCATAGCTGGCTTGTTTCATTCCTTGCTGTGCTTCTATGGAAAAATAATGCCAAATATCCTTAAGTGTTACACAATTTTAGCCTCCTATGTATCTTTTGGAATATTTGACTTGCTCCTGGTATGACATAAGGATATCAATTTTGCTGATCAGAGAGAGATATTTCAATTTTACAATTTTAGACTGATAAATCTGGTTCTTGGAGTAAGATTTCCATACACTATGTTGCCATTGTCCACCCCTCAGAAGAGAAAAAATTCCCTTAGATTTGTGACTGTGCTACAAAAAAGTCAATTCTTAAAGTGATGGTGCAGTATTCAAGAATTACATGTTAATATTCATGGTCCCATTAGGATTTCATTGATTCAAACTTTATTTAACCAGGAAAAACAGGTCACTGAAATTAAAAATCTCTTTTTCAAGAGTGGCCAAGATAAGCAGCAGCACAATTAAAATTACAAAGTTACAGATAAACAATTTGCATCCATATAAATAAAATGTCCAAAACAAATAATACATTGAAGGACAAGAGAAACAGAAAGTATTTATTGAGATACACTACAATCAAAATTTATCATTCAAAACATCTGCAGCAAGATGTCCCTATTTAATCCAATGAGACCAGCTTACTAAGTTTTAGGTCTTTCTGTATGGATCATGTGTTTCCATCTCTTTGCTCCTCTTACTAAAGCTAAACCTTCCACTGGTACTCAACTAATACTGGTCTTTAATGATCACAACGAAGGTAACACTTGGAAGATTAATGCTCTGCACAAGTCCACTTAGATTGGACTGAATTTGGACTGTGTTCATCCTCTTTAATGGATTTCTATGTTAGATAACAAATCTAAAATGGAATCCAATAAAAAAGCGCCTTGTTCTGCCTGGTCTTATTATAGCTCAGTGATTCCCAGAGTAGGTCCATGGCCCTAGTAGCAACAAGGCTATACAACATCAGCACATAACATTTTTACTCCTGACAAAGCATGGCAGATTTTGTCAGAGGATTTCAAAATAAATGTAAAGTAATAATAGTCTTAAACCAGACATCAGGATTGCTAAAAAAAGAAAAAACATGATGAGTCATATGCTGCCTTGGCTTCACCTGTACAACAGTGAGTAATAAAGAGAGCCACACTCCTTCCTATTATCACATCCTACCCGTGTGATAAAGGGTTTCCCTTCAGTTGCCACAGTTAAGAATAAAAACAGATCAGAGCTGGACATTTAAAAGGAAGTACCAGAAGATTTTTTGCACAAGCCCAAACTAGTCACTGAGTAACTTCAGGACTGGAAGTAAAAATCTCAAAAGATCCCATCCTTCCAGAATTTATGCATCTGTTAAAAACAATGACTTTTGCTACATCTTGAAAATAAAAGTTTCATTTTGTTGTGCCACTTTTAAATTACCTCCTTTTAAAAGCTGCTTGGAAGTTTTTATAGTTTAATATTACACAATGAGAATATTTTCATCTTCCAAAGATGGCCTGGCTTAAAAAAGTTTGGGAACCACTGACATTTATTTCGTAGAGCCCTGTTTAAAGAAAATTTACTGATGTATGCTCATTGAGGTATGTTAGAATATGGCTTACGGTACTGTGCAGAACTTTTAGGCGTGTTTGAGCCAAAAGTCAAGGCTGAAGTAAGGCATAGCTGTGGCGAGTAAGCCACCTGAGGGCACCATAGGGTTGACACAACCCCAGTTGTGCCCTGGATGTCTTTGCATATCACCAGCAGCATGGGAAAATAATCCGTTGAAAAAAATAACTAAGTCCACGTCTTCAGGGCAGAGTAACAGATACCATCTAGGCAGGTAGTAGAGCTTCCACAAGCCCCCAGTCATCCTGTGGATGTCCCAAGGAGGCTGAAAACTGCCAGCGGTCCCCAGGCATATTACCAGGAGTAAAGGCCCAGATAAAAGAAATGCATTAGCTGGTGAGCGAGGGCCTGTGGCCCTGTGATAAACCCTTAGTGCCCTACATGCCAAACTTATGCACATGGCTGTATCTGTGTTACTTTTTTGACTTAGTAATTGTTTCTGTGATTGACTGCAATTAAAGCAAAAGAATATAATAGCATATAAAGACCAAACTACCACTGGAAAAGCATGACTAAATGTGACTTTAAGTACCTTTAAACTTTCCCATAGTTTAATATGATAAAAAAGAAAACTTACAGATAGTTGATACTGTGGAATAGATCAAAAAGTCATTAGAAAACATTGCTTTAAAAAAACCAAGTCCTATTTTTGCAACCTATTAAACTTTCTTTAAAACTCATACTTTCAACTTGTTGTCACTTCTCTCATAGCTGTCATTCTCCTTCAAATGTATTGACATGGATTTTGTATATGAAGATATTTTGTGTTTAACCTTAACAACCTGAACGTGTGTGGCCAACCAGCGCTCTTGTCCAGGTTTCTATGGTCCACTTCTCTTTAGTCCTGGGTTTGTTCTGTAAGATTCTGACTCAGGATCCAGGGACTCTGGACAGAGCAGACGCAGATCCTCGCTTCTCCTGCATCGCCGACCTGGTGGAGCAAAACCAGAGCCATCACAGGTTCTGTCCATACTGTGAGGTGAGACTTTTACTCTGGTTCTCAACCACAGACTCAAAATGGTTCACAAATCCTCCTAGGTTTCTAGTTTTAAGTTTTCTATCCTGATATTTAAAATCCACATAATCCTCCTCCCCCTGGTGTGAATAGCAATGTAACATGTTCTAAAATTTTTAAGGTGATTAAGACTCTGCAAGATGATTTTTCTTTTATACTAAATTATAAAAAAGGAACCAAAATCTATGAAGGCTTGAAGTCAATTAACTCACTATCTATTACTAATTAGAGCTACTGAACATGCAGCATAGATAATCTGCTCAATCCTTTTCAGAGAACTGCATTCAGACAGACTCTATTTTCTCAAAAGCAGGAGTCTGGCATCAGGACCCACCACCACTTACTTTACAACAAATTGTGACCCAAATGTCTTGGATTTTTTCATCAGAACCAAATGCTTTTAATGAAAAATGGGAGCGTTTCACCATTCTTAAACATAAAAGCACAGCATAGACTTTCTGCTAAATCTCTTTCCCAGGCATTTATCTGCAACCCACTGAAAATGGTTTCCCGGACCACTTTTGGGTCCCAACCCACCATTTGAGAACCAGTACTTTAGAACATCATATCAATGGACTTCAGTCATACAAACAATTAAGGAGGTCCCACCATATTATTCATCCGTTTAGTATCAAGAGATGTAGGAACAATCAGCTTTATTTATGCAACAGCTACGCCTTTTGTAGGGACGGACAATTTTATGAGACTTCAGGCATAACTAGCAGTTTTTGATAAAAGCTCTACCAGTCCAGTGTTTACTCCAGTGCTTTACTTGAGGAGCAAGACTGGAGCTATTGAAAGATGACAGCCAAAGGCTCATTGTTGAGTTGCTGAACATGCATGCAGATATGTGCTTAGAGGGATCAAGTGAAGCTAAGTCATCATCAGGTTTTTGCAGATATTGTCCTGTATTGCATCATCACCAGTGCATTTTGCTTGATTTCTATCTCTGCATGGACAGTTTTCTTTCATGCAACGTGTGCATACTGAACGGATCAAGAATGATCTTCTACTACAAACAGAAACCAGAGGAATTCCCACCTCAAAAATATTATCATCTGTCTCTGTGTTCCTATGAAGATTCTGCAAATTGAAATAGAATTTATTGTGTAAACCGGATAGGATGAGCTGAAGAGTAATACTCCTGATAGGTCAGAACACAAAACAACTCTATAGATGTTAAACATCAAGTAATGGCTCCCTGACAACCAGTGATGTCAACACTGATACTGTACATATCTGATTTGCTATTGATATGGTGTTTTTGTGTCAGTTTAGCTCAGTTAGTAGAGCATCAGCAAGCAACCCATTAACTGAGATAAAATCTGATGCATTAAACCCCTCACTCTCCACTTTGCACCTTTCCTGTGTTTCTTCAGCTGTCCTATCAAATAAGGCAAAAGCTAAAGCAACAAGCTTTGAAGCAGTACAAAACTAGAAAAGCACTCAGAGAGCGCAGACCTCCGCCATTAGCCCTATCTCCCAATAGTGAAGAATCCTTTAAAAACATTCCTGGATCCAGATGGTGATCTGGATCACTCCCAAAATCTAATCTTCCTTATGCCATTTCTGACATTTCCTGATAATTTCATCAAAATCCGTCCATGACTTTTTGAGTTATGTTGCTAACAAACGAACAAACAAACGAACAAACCCACCCGATCACATAACCTTCTTGGCAGAGGTAAAAAGACCTTCAGAACCAAATCAAATTAAACATTCTGCCATTGCAGTTTCCCTAAAATAAAAAATAGCAGCTATAAATAACAAACGAAAGGTAGACTAAAATAAGCAATATAAATAAGCATTAGTCCAAAAGATCAGTGTAGAAGGACATACACTATATTGCCAAAAGTATTTGCTCACCTGCCTTGACTTGCATATAAACTTAATCGACATCCCATTCTTAATCCATAGGGTTTAATATGACATCAGTCCACCCTTTGCAGCTATAACAGCTTCAACTCTCCTGGGAAGGCTTCCAAAAGGTTTAGGAGTGTGTTTATGGGAATTTTTGACCATTCTTATAGAAGCATATTTGTGAGGTCACACACTGATGTTGGATGAGAAGGCCTGGCTCTCAGTCTCTGCCCTAATTCATCCCAAAGGTGTTCTGTCGGGTTGAGGTCAGGACTCTGTGCAAGCCAGTCAAGTTCATCCACACCAAACTCTCTCATCCATGTCTTTATGGACCTTGCTTTGTGCACTGGTGCACAGTCATGTTGGAACAGGAAGGGGCCATCCCCAAACTGTTCCCACAAAGTTGGGAGCATGGAATTGTCCAAAATCTCTTGGTATGCTGAAGCATTCAGAGTTCCTTTCATTGGAACTAAGGGGCCAAGCCTAGCTCCTGAAAAACAAACCCACACCATAATTCCCCCTCCACCAAACTTTACACTCGGCACAATGCAGTCAGACAAGTCCCGTTCTCCTGGCAACCACCAAACCCAGAATCATCCATCTGACTGCCAGCTGGAGAAGCGCGATTCATCACTCCAGAGAATGCATCTCCACTGCTCTAGAGTCCAGTAGCGGTGTGCCCTGCACCACTGCATCCGACGCTTTGCATTGCACTTGGTGATGTACGGCTTGGATGCAGCTGCTCAGCCATGGAAACCCATTCCATGAAGCTCTCTACGCACTGTTCTTGAGTTAATCTTGAGGCCACAAGAAGTTTGGAGGTCTGTAGCAATTGACTGCAGAAAGTTGGCAACCTCTGTGCACTATGCGCCTGAGCATCTGCTGACCCCGCTCCGTCATTTTACATGGCCTGCCACTTCGTGGCTGAGTTGCTGTCGTTCCCAATCCTTCAGCTTTGTTATAATACCACTGACAGTTGACTGTGGAATATTTAGGAGCAAGGACATTTCATGACTGGACTTGTTGCACAGGTGGCATCCTATCACAGTACCATGCTGGAATTCACTGAGCTCCTGAGAGTGACCCATTCTTTCACAAATGTTTGTAGAACAGTCTGCATGCCTAGGTGCTTGATTTTATACACCTGTGGCCATGGAAGTGATTGGAACACCTGATTTCAATTATTTGGATGGGTGAGTAAATACTTTTGGAAAAATAGTGTATATGCAAAAGTGACACGTGTATAAGAAAAAAGATATTTACGAATCACAGGAATTTGAATAAATAGTACATATAAACAAATGCACAGTATAAAGTGTTAAGAAATTTCTCAAGGTACTGCACATTATGCCTGATAAAATAAAAGGTGTATGGTCTAGTGACACTACTGCAAGCAAGGTTCATTGAATAAATGACATGCCAGTTTAAAGATAACATAGCAGGGACTAAGGTAAAGTCTTGATGCTGGTTCAACAGTTGAAATTCAACTGCTTTTTTAGATCGGTAACTTATTGTCAAAGCTTGTTTGTTTTTCTTTCCTAGCAGTATATTTAAAACTTTCTACTGCAATATGCACTATATGGACAAAAGTGTTTTTATTACTGAATTCAAGTTTTTCAATTAGACCTGTTGCCACAGGTGTATAAAATCAAGCTTGTAGCTATGCAGTCGCCATTTGCAAACATTTATGAAACAAAATGGGTCGTTCTGAAGAGCTCATTGACTTCAAGCATGATACTGTGATAGGATACCACCTTTGTGAAATTTCATCCCTTTTGGATATTGTACTGTAAGTGATACTATTAGGAAGTGGAAGTGTTTAGGAACAACAGCAACTCACCCACGAAGAAGAAGACCACATAAAAACACAGAGCAGGGTTGACAACATCTAACACCATCACACTAAGGGAATGGCAATGAATATTGAGCTCTCCACCATTTCAAGAGATTTTACATCTGATTAAGGTTGATTTATATACAATGACCCCTTTTGAATTAAGAACCAAAACCATAAAAACAGCATCATGTCTTTGGAAGACAGTGACATTAAAGTTTGAGATGTATGTTTTTGAATTAATGGCCAACACCCTATAAGTAGTTTAAATTTTAATGTATCTCTCTGTTCCCCTTGTAGTTGTTTCCTCCCGACTTCACCAAACACTGTAAGCTGTGTGACGTGTGCATTAGAGACTACGACCACCACTGCCTTTTCCTCAACCGCTGCATCGGACGAGGAAATCATCGCCTCTTCCTCTTCTTCATCCTCTCCATGGTGATTGCCCACCTTCTTTTTGTTGCCACAGCAACCAATTACCTTTTTGACAAGCTTCCTGCAGGCAGTCACAGCCTGTCGAAGTGGCTCTCACTGCTCGGGGAGGAGTTTTGGGTTGTGGTCATGATGGTGATGAATGCTCTGACGCTCCTTTGGGAGGCGTGGCTACTGACGGAGCAGTTTGATGCTGTTGCCATGGGAACGACGACTTACTTCAGACAGTGTGAAAGCACAGCCAGGCAGAGGTCACTGGCTCAGCGCTGGGTCATAGTGCTGTCGTTTCTGCTCGAGGGCAGGAGACGGGTGGGCAGCGGGCACCCAAGAGAGGATAAATCTGCCATAGACATTTAAGACTGTCGGTTTGTTTTCTGTTCAGCTGAACTGAAATAACTTTATGATCTTACACCAACAAATATATACTGTGCATTCTTAGTTTACAGAGTCTGTGGTGTGCTCTCGACTGTGTAATGATATCCTCTTTAGATTGATTTACTCTCTAATGTCATAAGAAGCTGCGTTTCTGCCACAGGTACTTTCCAGAGAAACTAGAGACTTAAGGGGGTACCAGAGTACGGCGACAAAGGTCTGACAGAAGTCTGAAGAACTATATTTTATGTGCACAATGCTCCTGCTGGAGGAAAAGTGCTTAAAGTAGCAGTTGGCAACATGAAACATCATGAAAAAAATATCTGCCTCTCCCTTATCCCACTCTGCTATAAGTCTTCAACCAAATGAAGCACAAAACATGAATATTAACCATTGTCTTTGTAATTATATGTTCCACTTAGCTAGTACTGTTGGACTCTGCCAGCAAAAAACCCCACAGTTGATCAATTTGTATCACAACAAGGTTAAATTGCAGCAAGTGGTATGTGCCGCGTATCCTGTGGCCTGTAACCACTGCTGAGGCAAGTAGAGAGTGAGACAAAGCAGCAGAGCCTCTGATACAACTCATGTAGAAGCCATGGACTGTACTATACATGGACACAGTCTTAGTGACATCACACATTGATTGCTGAAGCACAGTTATGAAGCCCATCAATGGCAAACGCCATATTTGAAATGTCGCTCTCACTAGCTTTCAATCAAAAAGACAAAAAGCCAGAATTAAGACCGTTCTAGAGCCTCCAGGCAAACAGATACAATGTGCCCACCATGGCAGATCAGCCAGGCCCCTAATTATGAGTAACTATCAGCCTAACATGATAAAAGTTAAGAGTTTTTAAAAAATCAATACAAACATTTAAAGTATAATCCTCTTATCCATCTTATTCCTAGCCCCATGATACTTTGTGAGAAATGTGGGTGTGACCTCATAATCAGTATTTGCATAGCAATAGGGATGATCAAGTTTTGTTAAAGGAATTGGCGCATAACCTAAATACTAAACAGATGTAGAGCCCAGTTAGAGCATTGGCTATTTTCTGCTAAGTTTGTGGGTTTTCTGAAATTCTCATCTCACCAACTAGCCCTTCTGTAAATGTGTGAATTATAGTACTATCCATGAATCACCTGGTCATCACTTCAGTTCAGTAGCTGAGAACAGGGTTGGTTGTCACACTTTTTACTCTAGTGTGAATTGCTCATCATTAAAACATCTATCAATAGTCATTCCTACATTGAATTGAATCGTATGGTGTTTGCTTGAACTGTGCATCCATCTCATTTTAAAACTTAACCTTACAAATAGGTAATAAACGATCAAAGACTCTGACCCATTGTGACAACCAATGCCATCACATGGATGGTTGCCACACACTGTGGGGTTGTTTGTTATAATGTTGTTTTAATGGGAAAAATCTTTAAAAGAAGGCAGAACTAAATTTTAAAATTGAATTTCATTGACAAGTTGACAAAGACATAGCTTAGTTCATCACAATGTACAGTAGCTAAGCTCTGATCCTAATTCTGGACATTGCCATACCAAATTTTGGGAGACAGCCCCCTCTGGTGGCAAGATATAATGAGTGTGACAACCAACATGTGTGACAACTGACCCCATTCACCCCTGAATCTTAAATTCCATATGAAGAATTAATGATAAATTAATTTTACAACAATCACATCCCTTGTTTAAAACACAGTTGTTACAGGCATATATTTAACTTTTCCACCCACAGTAACCCCCCCCCCCCAAAAAAACAACTATTTTTTAACTGGGTGTGAACATGTTTATTCCTGTTGTAAAAACAGGTAGTTAAAATGGGCTAATGGGGCTTTGACAGCCAGCCTCAAGAGGACACTGGAGGGACTGCAGTTTTATGCATTTCTGTCTGGGATAATTTTTCAGTACTGATGTTGCTGCTTGATATAAACACTGTGATTAGCTGGTTATTTGTAAGTAGGCTGGACAGGATGACTTTAAATAAATAAATAAATAAACTCAGGTCAGGCACTCGCAGACAAAGACCAGGCACATTTTTTAAAGGAAGATTTAAAAATTAGATGGGACTGAAATATTCTCTTTGGTTAATTGGTGGCATCAATCAGAAGACTTTCATGCATCTCTACAGATTGTTTGGTGAAAATGCACTCAAAATGGACGAGAGGAGCCTTTAATTCCCTGAGAAGTAGCCCAGAATGGACCAAAATATCCAGGGTAATTTTAGTGGAAAGTACGGACTGTCTCAGAGATAGATGACTGATCTACTTCTCATCATTTTACAAAAATGAAGCTATAACCTCAGTGATGGGCACGAACATATATCTGTGGTGCTGTAAAGTTGAGCAGTAGATTCCACTATCACTTTGACCTCCTGCACTTCCCACTAACCAAAACACACATTTACCTTGCTGCTAAAACATCAATTATCCCTCGGGTTGGTACAAAACACAATGCATACGATGTTCCAGGAACCCATTCGTTAACAAGTTGTCTATCATGACATTAAATCCACTCATTTTGGCGTTAAAAAGCTAGTAATATAAACATTTCTCAGAAAGACATAAATCATGATAATGAGAATGATGCTTTATGGCAGAAACCATGTTTGGACAAAAAATAGTGAGTATTTTGATTTTCCAGTTTGACTTTTGTCTTGTCTGTTAATATGGAGGAGGTGGAACTAATGACCCATACTTTATCCAGTCAGTCGAGAAGGTCCAACGTTTTAGCTTTACTTCTGGGGAGCTGTTATGTCGTCCATCTTATTTTGCAGTCTGTGGTGGAAATGCAGCTTAACATGTTCTACTTAAATTTCATGTGGATGTATCTTAATGTTCTATTTTAATATAAAGTAGGCGACTTTTCTGCAGAACGGTCCACAGAGTGGCTAGCAGGATTATCACCACTGGAGTTTAAATGTTAGCTTAGTTTAAGAGACCTCACTGAAATCTTCTAAAATATAACAGTGTTATATTTAACTTGTCTGTTTACAATGTTCTAAATTATCAGACATTTCTAAAAACTGTGTTTTAGCAGGAAAGGCTACTGAATGCTCATATTTAAATGTGTTTTTATAAGATTCATCAGCATACTTTTTAATGTCTTGTTTCCAATAAAACTGTGTTAGTTAAGAGCATATATCAAAATTGTGAAAATGTGTGTACTGAATTAGCTGTTATTAGCTAATGGTTAATATCCCTCTTTGTTCCTAGTATAATGTCTTTACCCCTCTGACCTGCTCCTAGTCATGTTGGCCATGACACTTCCTCAGCTCACACTAATGAGACACGCTCTTTTCATGTCTTCAATTAAACACTCTCATTTCCTTTGTGTCCCTCAGGACCATATTTCTACATTACAGATGATGTTCCCCGCTCTCCTCTGAGGATGGTGGGTGTGGACGATGTGAGTGGATACATGTATGATGGTATTTAATATCTGCTGTATTATCTGTTAGGCATAAGGAGTGCTTTTACTCTATTTTTCTGTCAGTGGATCAGGGTTATACTTTAGTGTCTGGCATTTGTCTGGTTTCCTAGTTTTAAACATTGTACTAATGTGTTTTACCCATTCTGTTTTTAAGATGATACCTCATTGTGCCATAATGGTTTAATGCTCTAGGAAAAATCTGTCAAATAAATTGCTGTTGTCTGCCATTTTAAATAAAAAAAACCCTGCTTTTCTCCAGTATTAAACCGAAGGAAAATGAGCCTCTCAGATCTAAAGCTTGTGACCCCATGGGCCGAAAATTATATCTCAGTGTTTTTTAAGCTGATTGATACAAAAGACACTGATCTCACTGATATTAAGCTTGTTTTATACTGTAGTGACAAAAAATGAGAGTCTTGGAGCGCCGATAGTTGAGTGGTTAAGGTGCACGCCATATATGCAGGCGACCTGGGTTCGAATCCGGCCCGTGGCACTATTTCCTGCATGTCTCTCCCCGCTCTCTTCCCTGTTTCCGACTCTATCCGCTGTCCTATCCAACAAAGGCAAAAAGGCCAAAAAACAAAAAGATGAGTCCTCGACATCCAATATTGGTCAATTTGAATGCTAAATATTTTAGTACAATTATTTTCTTATTTTTAATAATATCAACACTGTCATTAGTAGCATATCTGTGTATTAAGATTTATATTTTTCTATCCACCTTATTAGGGGGTTTTACTGTAGCTATAAATGTGGTGGAATTTCCGGTACAGTAATAACTAGAAGAGCACTCGGAGAGCGCAGACCTCTGCCATTAGCCCTATCTCCCAATAGTGAAAAATCCTTTTAAAACATTCCTGGATCCAGACGGTGATCTGGATCACTCCCAAAATCTAATTCGCCGATTACTCCCTCCCCAATGGGGTGGAGACACGTTGAGGCAAAGCATTGGCTGCGCTACATGTTAAAGTCATGGCAGAGGGTGAATATTCCTCTATTCCTCCCAGCATTGTGAGTATTCTCGCTACAATTCCCTGTCTTTCTCTCTGTTCCGCTCCGACTCGTCTCCTCGACTGGGCGTGCATCTTTCAAACTCTACAAACTCCAAAACTTTCGATAAGTTACTCATGTCCACCATCTCCTGGTGTAAAGCGGTAGTAGAGCAGACCTCTGCCATTAGCCCTATCTCCCAATAGTACAGAATCCTTTAAAAAATTCCTGGATCCAGACGATGATCCTGTATCACTCCCAAAATCTGATCAGTTCTTCCTTATGCCATTTCTAATATTTCCTGAAAATTTCATCAAAATCCGTCCATGACTTTGGGTTATGTTGCTAACAAACAAACAAACTAACAAACAAATGAACAGACAAACCCACCCGATCACATAACCTCCTTGGCAGAGGTAATAATAGCAAAAACGTGATTCATCCAATGGCTGTCTAAAGTGAATAAGCCTCAGCTGCAGTTGTTTTTTTGAAAGGAATAACTCTTTGCTATAGTCAATACATCTTATTTTTTGTTAAATCAAGCATCTAGCTAAATGCTATTAGAAGCTCAAAGTTATAAATTATATTTGCTGTAATGTTCTGTACCTGTAAAGTAAATTTACCTGACAAAGTAAATTATGCCTTCAACAACAGTGTTTTAAACTGGTTTTCCACTGCCTGAATGCATCAGGGCTGTGATTCTTTCAATATTCATTTATTAATTATTCTTAATACAGAATTTGAGATTTACCAAACTGAAGAGTTGACAACTTGAGCCATGGATTGTAATATCAATATAATTCCCACATTTTAAGAGGGATAAGTTGGAGGAATGAGAATTTCAGGAACCACAGAAACTAAACAGAGAAATATTAAAGCTATGACTTGACTCTACCTATCTATCTTAGGTGTCCCAACTTCTTTAACAAAACGTGGTTACATGCAAATACTGATACCACACACTTTTCTAAATGTTGCCAACATGTTGTGCAATGTAGTCAGTGTAAAACCCATGCCAGTTTCATACAATTTTCCAAATGTTGCCAGCCTATTATTGCAGTGTCAGCAGCTTAACCCCACACTCTTTGCCAGTTCCACCCACTTCTCTAGTGGCACCACTATACAATATCATCACGATTCAATATAATTGCAATTTTAATTTTTTTCAACAAAGTATTGAGATAACATACATTGGGATATATTGCTATCTATACCAATTTTTGAACTGTTTAGCTGATTTAGCATTAGCTTTGCCTTCATTTTTATCATATTACCGCAGTATTTTATTTTCATGCGGCACTCCTTGCAAACCCCAAATGTCATGTCCAGGTTGCTTGTTTCCTGCTTGCATTCCTAATGTCCTTTCCCATGTGCTGCCATATTGGTTGTACTAACTTTCTCCTGCTTTATGACCATCACCTCTGCCTACCTCACTGGACAAAGAGCGCAACAGCATCGTCAAGTGGACAGCAAAGCAACTGATGCTATTTATCCAGTATCATAGACTTCAGTTCATATTAGCAATTAACGAAAAAAAAATCAACACTTGGCAGAAGATAGGATACGATATATCACCACGCTAAATATCGTAATACTTTGTTTTTCCCTCACCCCTAGTCAACAGTGTTAAACCTTACTTCTCGCAACTTCTTTGGCAGTTCCACCAACTTTTCCAAAAGTTACCAACATCTTTGTGCAATGTATGTGTAAGACTGTCACTCCTCACCAGTTCCACCAACTTTTCTAAATGATGCCAAAATATTTACACAATATAGTCAGTGTAAAATATTGTCTCCCTGCCAGTTTCACACACTTTTTTCAGATGTTGCCACCTTACTTGTGGAATGTAGAAAGGGTATAACCCTTACCAGTTTCATCCACAATTCCATATGTTGCCAACATATTATTGCAATGTCAGCAGCTTAAATCCCACACTCTTTGCCAGTTCCACCAACAAATGTTGCCAAAATATTGTGCCATAAAGTCAATGTAAAATCCCTCTCCTTGCCAGTTCCACCCACTTTTCTAAATGTTGCCAACTTAGCTGGACAATGACGTCAGTGTAAAACCCATGCCAGTTTCACAAAATTTTCCAAATGTTGCCAACATATTATTGCAATGTCAACAGTGTTAAACCTTTTCCTCCCAATGCTCTTTGCCAGTTCCACTAACTATTCCAATATTGCCAACACCTTTGTACAATGTAGACAGTGTAAAACTTCTAACCAGTTCCACCCAGTTCTCCAGTATAGTAATGCAATATCTTTCCATATTTCTCCTGTATTTAACTGAGACAGAGCTTTCAAATTTAGTGACCTTCCCTCTTCATTTCCATTCGACAATTCCAACCTGTCAGAACTCACAGTTCTACTGGGTTGTAAGCTTACAAAATGTACAGTAATAACATCTGCGGGAGAAACTCATAATATCTTTTTGAACTCAGCAGTTTTCACTTCTCTATCATTATTGCTCACTTCCTTACAGAGAGACAGAGAATAAGAGGAAGGCTGGAGTAAAGCATCACACAGATGTATTTTATTTCTCTGTAAATCCAAACCTCACAGCGGCAGCTGCCTGAGATTTTGTGATGCTTCCTTGTGTGGTACACAGAGTCTGGCTCCAAACTGAGTCGTCTGGTCTGCCCTTCAGAGATGACATGGCAAGTAATCCTCGCATGACTGTCTTTATTTCCTTCCTTCTATCAGAGTCTGTTCACATCAGCATTCTTCAAGCGCGTGTCATTTTTGTCTAAATGACAGCAGCCATAGTGGTCCGTTCTCTATGGGGTATGTGGATTTGTTTTCCAAGTGATTATCAATTAAGAGGAGGGCTGAGATTTCAGTGTGGGCATTGTTTTGACCAAGTTTGCCCATGTATGAGTGTTAGTGTCTGTATTGTGGCTCTAGAAATGGCTCCAGTGGTGAAGGAGAGACTGTGTGCAGACGGATTCGCTACCATGAAACCATCCACGATGCCTCTGACCAGTGACAAAACCAAGGAACTAGCAGGTAAATCTCAGTTTTTCAGTTAGTTTGGCAAGAATGCTCGTTGTTTCAGGCTTTATCCTAGTTATGATTTAACTTGCTGGCCATCTTAGTTTATGTCTTTAATCTGAGCTCCTCTTAAGTTGACGTTATTGAGCTGTTATTAATAACTTATGTTACATCATAGTGCTTTGTAAACCTTGTTTTCCCAGCAGTGTATGTTGTGATTGACTGGTATGTGTGATCTGATTAGTTTATATTTATCTAGAGAGATAGATAAGTACCACACTGTGTTGTGGAGGGGTAAACCACATGTAAACAAACAAGTACAAACAATCAGTGAAGCAGGAGTGTCTCTGTGCTTTAGGCACAGGTGGGGGTCATTGCTCTCAGAGAGGAGCAGTGACATGTGAAAGGTGTGAAAGGCAAAACAAAATAAAAACCTACAGCACACAAATCACGTCAGTTTAACTCTGATGAAGACAAAGTGCACGTCAAAACATTAGTTCTCTGCACCTGATGGCAAAAGTGATTCTTGTGCTCCAGTTTCTTCTTTGGATTTGCCTTTGGGAAAGAATCAATTGAAACACATTTTATCAGTACTTTTGCCAACCTGTTTGCTCATGGCGCAACAACATTTATATCCAAATGTGTAATATACAATCCCTAATATTGCACAAAGCATCATGGGTAAAACTTGCATTTTAGATAGTTTTTATAAGTTTTACTTGCATTTGAGCACAAGTATCTCTTAATAACAACATTTTGATTTTAATTTGAGCCCATTTTAACAATGTTTTTAAATGATAGATCAGTTTTATGGTTTTAAATCATATTAGATTTTTCTTTGTTTTATGGAAAGCGTCCCATGACCCCCCTTCACTGTCTCGCGGCCACCCTGAGGGTCCCAACCCCCACTTTGGGAACCACTGCCCTAATTTAGGGTACGATATTAAATTTAAAAAAGGAACAGAATGCAACAATTTTTAAATCTCATAAACCCATATTTTATTCACAATAGAACATAAACAACATATTCGATATTGAAACTAGAAAAGCACTTGGAGAGTGCAGACCTCCACCATTAGCCCTACCCCCCAATAGTGAAGAATCTGTTAAAAAATTCCTGGATCCGTCCCCATGTGCCCCTCACCACAGCATTCGCTGATTACTCCCTCCCCAGTGGGGTGGACACGTGTTGAGGCAAAGCATTGGCTTCGCTATGGGTGGACTGTAATGGCGGAAGCATTGCCTGCTGGTGCCAACAGGTGCACTGACAGTCTCACCCATGGTCTCAGAGGACAACTGGAAGTCATGGCAGAAGGTGAATATTCCTCTATTCCTCCCAGCATTGTGAGTATTCTGGCTACAATTCGCTGTCTTTCTCTCTGTTACGCTCCGACTTGTCTCCTCGACCGGGCGTGCGTCTTTCAAACTCTATAAACTCCAAGACTTTGAATAGAAACACACCCAAAAATGCTGCTGGGATTGAAGTTATTCATGTCAGCCATCTCCTGGTGTAAAGTGGTAACAGTGCAGACCTCTGCCATTAGCCCTATCTCCCAATAGTACAGAATCCTTTAAAAAATTCCTGGATCCAGACGGTGATCCGTATCACTCCCAAAATCGGATCAGTTCTTCCTTATGCCATTTCTGGCATTTCTCGAAAATGTCATGAAAATCTGTCCACAACTTTTTGAGTTATGTTGCCAACAAACGAACAAAACCACCAGATCACATAACCTCCTTGGCAGAGGTAATTAGGTTAATTGGCAGCAGGTCGTTAGCATGACTGGGTATAAAATGAGCATCACAGATAGGCAGAGTCTCTCAGAAATGAAGACAGGCAGATGCTCACCAAATGTCAATATTGGATACTCAAGATCTTTGGGACCTCAGCTGGAATAGCATTTAGAATAAACATGATTCTGTACTGGAAATCACTGCATGGGCTCAGGAACATTTCATTGTATGCCCACACAGTCCACTGATCCATCCACAAATGCAAATTAAAACTGTATTGTGCAAAGAAGAAGCCATATGTGAACACAATCCAGAGGCGCTGCTGTCCTCTCTGGACCAAAGCTCATTTAAAATGGGCTGAGGCAAAATGGAAAACTGTTCTGTGACCAGATTAATCAAAATTTGAATTTCTTTGTGGAGACGATGGACACTGTGTCCTGCAGACTAAAGAGAAGAGGGATCATCCAGCTTGTTATTAGTGCACAATTCTAAACACTGCTGATGGTATGGCGTTGCATCAGTGCCTGTGGCGTGGGCACTTACATATCTGGAAAGGTACTATTAACGCTGAAAAGTAGATAGAGGTTTTAAGGCAACAATCACAACATCTCTTTTGGAGAAGGCCTTATTTCAGGAAGACAAAACTTAACCACTTAACACATCCAAACAGCATGACTGCACAGTAGAAGAGTCCAGGTGCTGAACTGGCCTGCCTGCATTTCATACCTTTTATTTATAGAAAACAATTGGAGCATCATAAAACAAAAATCCAGCATTTTGAGCAACTGGAATCATACAAAACTCCAGGTCTCCTCACTTTCCAGACTGTTGTTAAAGGAAGAGGTGATGCTACACAATAGTAAACATGGCCCAGTCCCTGCTTTTCTGAGATGTGTTGCTGCCATCAAATTCAAATTGAGCTAATATTTTTTCTATAAATGTTAAAATGTGTCAGTTTGAACAGCTGATATGTAGTTTATGTTCTATTGTGGCTGTAATATGTTTTCTATAAAAACTCAAAATCATTACATCCTGTTTTACAATATACACAGCACCCCACCCCTTTTGGAGTTGGGTGTATAGCTTTACTTAACTAAAGTATATTTCTCCCTGAGGTAGCTTTGCTGCAGTCCAGCTTCTTTTATCGTGCAAACCAACGCTCTCAAAGTAGTCTGCTCATCTAGCAGTGGCTCTGTTTTGCATTTCAGTCTCATCCAGGCTCTTGAACTGCAGCATTTATCTGCTTTATCACATCCACTACAAACCCACCAGGCAGAGTAGGAACGAGAACATCACACCCTTGAGCGCTGTGGCTTTCTCCATGCAGACAGCTGAGTGACTGAGGAGTGTGGCATTTCCCCTTCTGACTAAAAATCTTACTCTCAATAAGTCAGGAAGCTAAATTTTAGGAGTTTTGAAACACATTTCTGCTAAAATGTTTAATTTTGACAGACACGTCTGCAACTTTTTTGTAGGATCAGACAGTGCAATGACTTGGCCAATCTGCATCAGATGTTAAATAGTAAGACTGTTGGTTAAATCAAATGTATTGATCTGAGGTTATTCTTCAGGGTTGAAACAAGACCATAATCAGATCTCCCTGGGCAAACAGCTGGATGGGTTGTAAAGACTTTATGGAGAGTGGGGGGAGCCGATGTAAAGAAATAGGTGACAAGACAGAGGACACACAGCCAGACATATTTATAGACAGTGAGAAATTGATACTGAGAGTGTGCAGCAGCAGGCAGAGAGACAGAGAGAGAAAGAGAGAGAGAGAGAGAGTGGGCAGGGCTCGAGGTATGTGAGAACAACAGCACGCCGGGCCAGTGGGACAGAGAGGGGGGGAGTGAGACGAGAGGAAGGAGGGGAGGAAGAGGAGAGTATGTGGTTAAGTGCTTGCGAGTGTCTGTGTGAGTGAAATCGGACGGGAGACAATTTGTGTCCAGGAGGAAGACGGTGGGCCGGGTGGAGAGAGAGAGTGAGGGAGAGAGATGCTTGGAGAGGATGAGGAGTAACAGGGCGAGGCAGCAGCAGCAAGAGAGAGAGAGAGAAAGCAAGAGAGAGAGAGAGAGGAATAGTGTGTGAACAGAGGGATGCAGTCATGTCTCTGTGAGAGGGAGCAGCACAGCAACCGTAACCATGCTCAGCCCCAAGATAAAACAGGCACGCCGGGGTAAGCACAGTCCCTCCTCCTTTTTTCTCTCCATCCCTCTTCATCTCTTTCTGTCCTCTCTGCAGTCCACCTTTTATTCTCTCCCTCTTTTTTCTATATCTGCAGAGCTGCATCTATCCTGCTGTCTTTGTGATAATGTATCATCAATATTGCTGTCACTGCATTCATTGATAATGACATTAAAAGGTGAAAGAGTGCCATGATAGTGACCACTATTACTAAAAATGACCTGAGTTTTTTTGCATGATCTGAGGAGTTGCAGGTGTATTATGCATGTCTGGGTGATGTCATACTCTCTTTCTCTTGGTTACATCCTCCTTATTCCTGGTAGATTTGATCCTGATGGAGCCACTGATGGTTGTAGTAAATATGGCTGCTGGAGGGAGAATCCTCCCTCGAACATCCTGGCACGTTCACACCTGAACACATGACTACATCTCTATTTATTCAGGCGTTATTGGGTTAATTTTCAGCCAAGCAGGTGACACACGGATCAGAGGTTGGCGATAGGAATGCAGGGCTCTCTCTGCTCCTGTAAAATCACAACAGCTGACTGTCAAACATAGTTCCTCTAACGCGGGGTAAAACCCACTCACGCCAGCCGAAGTCGGGACACCACACATGCATGCTTCTCACATGACTGTGTGAAGATGGATAAGGAAGCTGCTACTACTCTTCTGCTGAGATTAGCATGGTGCAAAATATAAATACTTGCTGTTCTCTTCGTAGCAGGTGGTTGCTTTTGGCAACAGACTCAGTGTTTCAGGTAGCTCTGGGAGTTGTGAGAGCTGCAAACTTTTCTTAATGAGAAAAACTATTATTGGTTTTTCAAGAGGGGGATCCATGGAGGCAATTCAACCCTGAGGGGAGATAACAGTGTGTGAGGATGTCTTATCTTACTGAATTAATTTCACTCTTTAAAGCACCAGTGATAAGCTTGTGTAGATTGCAGCATCCCACATGGACAAATCAGCCCCTATTACGTTTGCTGATTTTTCCTGTACATATGGAAGAACTGATATTGAACAAACTAGAGATACTGCCTGGAGGTTTAATGCCTCCATGAGGCAATACTTTATGATAGCATGATTGGTAGAGATCTTGCTTCTCTAACAGTGTACATGCTTTTAAAAAAATAAACTTCAGATAACAGAAAAAGTTAAGTGTTTGGGGTCAAACTGATGCATAAAATAATGACCTTTGTTCTCCACAATCTGATCATCTTGTTCCAAATTAGACAAAAATCTCTCCATGCATTCTTCAAATATTGTGCTCAGAAGACTTGAGGTCACAAGGAGCTTGACCTTGTACCTCCAAAGTTCATCTTTCAGTCAGAATGGACATTTGTGCAACGTCTGAATGAAATTCCTCAAAGCAAGCTTAAGACATTGTGTGTACAAGCAAAGAATACACACTAGGACAGTTAACCTTCACCTTTGACCTTTTAACTTCAACATTCAATTAGTTCAGCTTTCAGTCAGAGTGGACATTTGTACAAAGTTTGAAGAAAATCCCTCAAAGCAGGCTTTAGATATTGCATCGACAAGTAATTTACAAAAGTTGAATGATAATGAGGTGTAATGAAGTGGACATTTGACCCTTGACCTCAAAAGTCTCTAAATTCATCCTAGAGTCAGAGTGGATACTCGAGCAAAATATGAAGAAACTTTTTGTACCTTCACCTAAGATCTTTTAACTTCAAATCTTATCGGTTCAGCTTTGAGTCAGAGTGGATATTCTTTAGATATTGCATCTACAAACATTGAATGAACATGAGGTGTAATGAGGTGGACCTTTGACCTGTGACCTCCAAAGTCTTTTTAATTCATCCTAGAGTTAGAAAATCCACTTATCTTCACCTAAGACCCCTTTAACTTGAAAATTGAATCAGTTCATCCTAGAGTCAGAGTGGATATTTTTTGCAAAGTTTGAAGTTAATATCTCAAGCATTCTTGAGATATCAGAGGAACAAGCAAAGGGAAGAGCATGAGGAATAATGAGGTGGACCTTTGACCTATGACCTCAAAAGTCTCTTTAATTCATCCTGAAGTCAGAGTGGACATTTGAGCAAAAATAGTAAGAAAATCCACAGAAGCATTCTTGAGTTTTTTATCTAAAGGCAAGGGATGAACTTGAGGCCCACTTAGTTCATCTCCATGTACGGCAGGGGTGTCCAGACTTTTTCTTCGAGGGCCACATATATTTAAGGGTGGTAAGGGAACCTTCGTATACCTCACCTTGAGGATACTGAAAACCAGTTTATGTTTAAATGGCTTGTTAATGGCTGACAAGGCAAATAGTCAATTATTTTAAGGATTTTTGCGAAGCCAATCAGATTTCAGGGGGCCTCTGGTCTGCCTTGGCTATCACTGGCTCCACACCAGGAATGGGCCTGGGATGCTGGTTCTGCTATTTGCTGCTGTAATCTGTCAGGTGATAAAAATCAAGATATTATTATTTTAGTTGCAAATATGTACATTTACGGTGTTGTCTCAATTTGGGCACCTAAAAAACATCAATAATTTCTTGTTGTCAGAATGTTTGTTTGCAGCATTAGCCTGGTAGCACTGCCTTTGGCTGAAACTACGAAGTATAATAGAATCAAGCACAAGCTTCATGTTCTAATGTGGGCCATATGTCATTTTATTTTAAGTATTTGTGGCGGACCAATCAAAAAATTACTGCAGGCTGCATTTGGCAGGACTTCAGATTTTGTTTCATTGAGCCGAAGGGAGTTTTGGAACATCCAACATTTAATGTCTGAGAGACAGGCTTTAACATGGGACAGTTCATCAGGGTAGCTACTGGTCAGGGGGACTTAAAGTTGGGTGTCATCAGCATAAAAATGATATTTAATATTATAATCCTGCATAAGGTGACCCAGAGGAAGCATGTTTATGGAAATTAACAGGGGACCAAGAACAAACCCCTGTTGTACACCACAAGTGAGAGAAGCAGGGGATGAGGAACACTTACCAAAAATAAAACATAAAAATATCTTTCAGATGAATGAAACCAAGCCAGAGCAGTGTCTTTAATGCCGAGGTAGTGCTCTAGCTAGTTCATGAGGATGCCATGATCAACTGTATCAAAGGCAGAGCTCAAGTCCAGCAAGATTAGAACAGAAAATGCATCAGAGTAGCAGCTAAAAGCAGGTTGTTGGTGACTCCTAAAAGAGCCGTTTCTGTCATGTGTGTAATTTTCTGAGATGCTACTGCCTTTTCAAAAAACTGTTGACTAAAATGGCTAGTTTTAGATTGGCCTTACAATGTTATGGTCCAGTGGGTCAAGTGTGGGCTTCTTCAGGAGGGGGCAAACTATTGCATGATGGGAATGAGTAAGTAGACAGTGAGCGGTTGACAACAGAGAGAATTTGTGGACTAACTGAGGGAGAGACTTCCTTAAGAAACCTGGTTGTAGGTATTAAGTCGACAGGTGGGTGAGTTCACATGGCAGGTTATATTTTCTAAATCAGATTGAGAAATTTGTGGGTTAGCTTGGTAGGAGGTTCAATGAGGATGGGAAGGTTTCTTGCTACAGGTGTAACATGAAGCCTGATATTTATTTTACTGAGAAACTGTTCAGTTTTTGTTGGATGCTTCCATGGGTTGGGTAGGTGGTGGGCCCATGGCTGAATTTATTATCTAAAATAGAATCTTGGGGTTGTGGCTGCTAGCAGCAATCAAATTAGGAAAATATAAGTGTCTCGCTTCTTTGACAGCCTGCTGATAAGTGAACATAAGATTTCTACGTTTCCACTTTATTTCCTTTGTCTGGTTAATAAGCCAAGGAAGTGCCTGGGCTTTAGCTTGTTTTGTTTTGGCGGGGCAGTGTCATCGAGTACTGACTGACATTTTCTGTTAAAATTGTCCAGTAAGTTGTTCAAAGATGGATCATTCTGAACAAAAGCATTTTCAGATACAGCTTTAAACTTAGAGCTAAAAATGAAGGCTGACTTGGAATTGAAGAACTGTGGGTGGATATTGGTTGTAGGAGATGTGGAAAAGCACACTTTTGTGATCAGAAATATTAAAATCCAGGAGTTTTATATTATCAATAGACAATTTGTATGGCAGAACAATATCAAGACTATGTCCCTTATTATGAGTTTCATTTTGAACAAATAGATTCAGGCTGAATGACTCATAATGGTTAATAATATCTGCAGTAAATGGAGAGAAGGACAGCAAATGTGCACATAGAAATCTCCAGAGTAAGAACTCTAATAAAGGGTAGGAGTTCAGAGAATTCTTGAATAAAATCAGTGCTAGTTCCAGGTGGCCTATAGATCAAAATACAGAGTAATGGAAGCTGCCCATTTAGAAGACAAACCAGTAACTATGTAAGTAGCTATAGCATCCTCCACTCTTCTTGGAAGGTGTTAAACAAGAATTTGGAGTGTTTCTGTGGGAATTTATGCCCAGTCATTCTGCAGAGCATTTATGAGGTCAGGTGCTGATGTTGGACAAGAAGGCCTGGCTTGCGATCTCTGTTATGGTTCATCCAAAGGTTGAGGCCAGGGCTTTGTGCAGGCCAATCAAGTTATTCCACACCAAACTCCTCAAACATGTCTTTATAGTCTTTGCTTTGTGCACTGGGGAAAAGAAAAGGATCCTCACCAAACTGTTGCCACAGAGTTGGAAGTGTAGAATTGTCCAAAATGTCTTGGTATGCTGACACAGTAAGATTACCCTTCCCTGGAACTAAGGGACTTGCCTGAAACCCTGAAAAACAGCTCCTGTTTCTGTGCTCACATTAATGCTAGTGGAAGTTCAGCCAAGGGTTGCACCAGCTGTACATAAGTTCAAATGTTGCCTAGTTTGAATGTGAGTTCTTACTTAGGAGATAGTTTAAGCTCTAATAGCATTTAGGGAGTTGCACCAGCCGAGATAGTTTCAACGTAGGCTTAAGTTTTAACTTTAGTCTTACGCCTACCTCCTACCAGGTGTAAAGTGCTCTGTAAAATATGAGCATCAACACTACGTTCTCCATAACTCCATGATCAATAACTCTGTTCTTTTCCATGAGTGGAGATAATATCTGCTGACAACCATTAAATTACCTCGTGTTATTAGCGATTTCGCTTATGGATGTAGTGTTTAATAATCACCTAGGGAAAATGCTTTGTCATATTTTTCATCCACACTGGACACTGTTTGAGGATTAACAGCAGTTATTATAAGTTATTTTTAGCCGTTAACCTGTTTAGAGACAATTAGACACGAGTTGCAGCGCTGGAACAAACACTGGTCAAAAATGCTTTACATTGATTGGTTAAAGTAAATGAAAACGTCATACCTGCAACTATATTTTGGTTAGCTTGGATGTAAAGCTCTACCAGTTAAGATCAAACTTACATCTCTGTGGTGCAACCAAACAATGACACAACTTAAGTAATAACTTCACTAGTTTCAACGTAGGGTTTAGGGTGGGTCTTTCTCTAAAACTTAGGACAGAGCTTACACACAGCTGGCTCAACAGGCTGCAGAACTCTTCAGCTTGAATCAGCAGAGAATTGGCGACTTTTATGTACTATGTGCCTTGGCACTCGTTTACCCTGCTGTTATTTTACACGGTCTTCCGCTCCGTGGATGTTCTTCCTAAACGCTTCCACTTTCGAATAATATCACTTACAGTTGACTGTGGAATATCCAGCAGGGATAAAATTTCATGAACTGTCTTATTGCAAAGGTGAAGTCACTAAGCTCTTCAGAACGACCCATTTTGTAACACAGATGTTTGCAGATGGAGGCTGCATGGCTAGGTGCTTGAGTTTGTACACCTGTGGCAACAGATCTGATTGAAAATCCTGAATTATATGATAAACAGGTGTGGCCAAATACTTTTGTCCACATAGTGTATGTAGGGTAGGAATTTAGTGTAATAATTTTTACATTTGATTGCCATTTAATTTTAAAAACAAACAAAAGAAACAGGTGTGCCTCCAGACATGGATGTATTTATGGACATGCAAAATTAATATTTAGTAGAAACTGTTCTTCTGACACTGCAGCATGTGCAAAAGCTAACAACTTAATTTAACCTTCTGATACTGACAATGACATTATATAATATGTTTTCTCTTGCTGTGAATTCAATTGAATTCATACAGCCGCTTTAAAGCATGGTAAGTTTTTAGTTATCCACTATTTGTGAGCAAATTTTAGGACTATGCCACCAGTTAGGCTGTTTAAATATGTGAGGCCAACGGTGAAGAGCCAATTCTCATTCAGAGAGAAAGCTGTGAAAATCTGCATGTGAAAATGAACATCTGTCTTTGAGAACATCATTTCTATGTGAAAGTTAGCCTTTTTCTCCACTTGCAGTCATTGTCTCACTCTAATTTGGCTGTAAAAGTAACTCCATAAAAGATGTGAAGGAGAAGCGCCTCGTCTTTCTCCTTCACGTACGCAGCTGGAGTGCAGCAGCCACTTCAGTTTGCTCGCCACGTTTTGTGCGCTTGCCATCTCTCATTTGCTGTAATGGTATTCTCCTTTGATTAGATTCCCAGCTCTGCTTCTCGTTGACCCTTTTATGCAGCATCATTCAGGGTGGATTCAAACTGCAGAGCAGAGCTGGAGTTGCTCTCGGGAGCCGCGAGATGGAAGACCACAATCCCTGAGCAGTTTAGTGTGTGGAGTCTGATGGGAAGATGTTACGGTGTTTGAGGTTTTTCTCCATTATCTTTGTGGTCTAATAAATGTCAGTATGAGGACTCTTGAATGAATAATGAAGAATTCAGTCAACAAAAATGAATCCCTTTTAGAAACTATAAATATGAAAAAACAAAGAGTCTGTGTCACTGAATAATTCTAATTTATGGAGGTTTTATTGGAGATGTTTTGTCCAATGAGAGGAACTTTGATCCTTTCCATCTATAACATACCCATTACAAAATGTTCATTTTTATGCTATGCCATGATAAAGATTGATTTATTCCTTGGCGCTTTAGTGGCTATTTTGCAAGCCCCACCAGGCTGTGGTTTTCAAAGTGTGCTGTCTGGAATTGAGTCTGAGCTGTGGCTCCTGTCCCGCAAGTCATCCCTCACTCTCTCCCCCCAATTTCTGACTATCCACTGACCTTTCTCTCTAGTAAGGCTTAAAAAGCCTTAAAATTAATCTCAAAGTGATTTATACTGAATAAATGCGGTTACAAAATTTCTTTATTCTAATGAACCATGGAATTACATGAAACTCTACGCTGGGTGAATTATTAAACCGCTAGTATGAGCAGAAGCAAATCAAGAGGTTGTCCTCTGATGGCTTTTACCCCCTACATTGAAAAAGGATTGGTCACCCCAGTTTTCAACCTTTATTCTTTTACTATGATTGTTTATCTGCCCTTTGGTGAGAGTAAACTCTTAAGCAGTTTCAACAAGCTATTAGCAGCTTTCTTTGTATTTCAATAAAACACATTTCCTTTTGTTAGTTTTCAAAATGTGACTTCAAACATGCATCTTTTCAAGTCCTTGAAGAATTAAGCTAGAACAAATTTATGTCCCCCATCCATTGTGTTCCTTTTTTTCTTTTCAAAGATTATTTTTGGGCTTTTTGCCTTTCTTAGATAGGGCAGCTGTGCAGAGACAGGAAACATGGGGAGAAATAGTGGGAAAGACATGCACCAAACATGCGACTAAATAGGGAGTCAAACCTGTGACCAGTGAATTTAAGACTGCAGTCTGTGCATATAGGCCCCTGCACAACAAACAGAGCCAAACAGGCACCTGTTTGTCTTACTTTTAGGTAAAAGAATAATTAAATAAATTATATATATATATAATTACAGTTATAGAATAAATAATTATAGAATGGGACACAAAGGTGGTTTAAGTGACTTTGTGTGGATGTGTCATGTTTGTTTGTTGTCTGGTAGGCTTATATATTGTTTTGCAAAATTCTGACCCTACATTTAAAAATGGCTGCATTAACCTAGACTCATCAGATCAGCCTGTGAGAATTGTAGTGGCACCCAGTCTGGTCTTCTGCTGCTGTAGCGACTCTGATTCAAGGTTTTCTTTGAGTGCAGAGATGGGGACCTGCATACCCAATTATAATTAAAAGATGTTTGAGATATTATTTCTATCAACTCAAATAAGTCTGGTCATTCTCCCCGGAGCTCTTGTGTTAAGAAGACCTTTTGGCTCAGAGAACTGCTACTCTAATTTTCTAATTTTTGGATTATTCTCTATAAACCCATGTTTGTTTGTGAAAATCAGCAGAAATACTGAAACACTCAGACAAGCTTTTCTGGTACTACCCATAACATGTTAAAAGTCACTTAAATCACCTTTCTTCTCCATTCTGAAGCTCGATTTGAGCTTCAGCAGATTATCTTAACCATTTATACATATCTAAGTACATCGGTTACTGTGACGTGATTGGCTGATTAGATATTTGCTTTAATGAGCAGTTTAACAGGTGTACCTAATGAACTGGTCAGTGAGTGTTGTTTAACACTCTCAGGAGCCATTTTCTGTATTTTATAATTATAGGGGTAGAAATGTACTTAATGCCTTTGTACACAAAGAGTTAGTTACTGACAGAAGATAAAAGAAGAAGCAGTCCCTCTCTCAGGTTTCCTGTCGCTCTTTCTGTGGGTTTTTTTTATAGATGTATAGGACACAACCAAGTCTGCTTTATTTACAGATCCGGTTTTTATAGTTCTATTAATATACCACCTTTTGTATTCCTCACATTTGTTTCTCTGCAGGTGAAAAACATGCAGAGAAATGAAAGATAAACAGAGGATTTTGGCCAGAGAGCTGATATATAAGAGAAAGAGAGAAGGGAAACCAGGAAGGGATTTGAGTCCAGGCTCTTGCAGATACCTTCCCTGCTGTCCTCAGCAGAAAGCAAGATGCAATTAACAGGAGAAAAAGATGCCATTGATTTCTCTCTCTCTCTCTTCTCTCCCTTTGCGTTCTGTTTATCTCTCTTCCTCTTTCTCTCCCATGGCTCCCTGGGGATGGCTCTACTATCGTTGTTTTTACTCAAAACCTTTGGCATACTTATTCAAATGCAGGAAATCATTCTGTTGCAGTTAAAGCACAACCTGATCCAAAACAAAATCCCTTCTCTGTTCTGAGGCGAAACAAGAGAATCTCTGTTATTAATATAAGAAACACATAAGGCAAAGATAGATGGCTGTCATCTAAAAGCAGGATGTCTTTGCTACAAAATGGAGGCCAAGCCGGGCTAGATTTACTTAAGAGGGAATGTGGATGCACGGTCAAGCCTGCAGGCTTATCAGTACCTGAGGGAGGCTTCTGTGAATAATGATTCAGGATTTCACTCCTGATGAATTTTTAGAACCCAAGCACAACAACAGAGACAGGAAATCCCTAAACAACATGTATCTTTCTTCTTTATCTCTCTGCTTTACTTTTATTCTGCTGGTCTTACCCCTGAAATCTGTTTATGTGTCTCTATGCAGCCCGGTCCAAGAGCATGGTTCTTGGAGAGTTGTCCCGGGTCTCCAGGCCGTGCTCTCCTCTGGACCAGGAGAAAGCTCTGAAGGCTGGCTGGCTGAAGAGACAGCGGAGCATCATGAAAAACTGGCAGCTGCGTTGGTTTGTCCTCAGGACTGAAGCTCTGTATTTCTACAAGGACCAGGATGAAACCAAGGCACAGGTGATGCTCTCAAATATCTTAGTTTTCTTATGTCATCTCTTGCCAGAGGAGGAGTCCTTGTTGTTGATTTATTATTTACTTTGGATAGAAACTTCATTAAGTTTTAATTTAATTTTTTAGCCATTTTAAGCAGTGCAGCATTACTTGGCTCAGATTTTCAGTGCTGTAAAAAGTTTCTGCCCCTTCTTCATTTCTTATTTTGCTGCATATTTGTCACATTTAAATTTTAGTATAAGACAAAGATAACCAGAGTGAATACAAAATGCAGTTTTTAAATAATGGTTTCATTTACTACTGGAAAAAGCCATCCAAACCTACCTGGCCCTATGTGAAAAAGTTATTGCCCCCTAAACCTAATAACTGGTTGTGCCACCCTTGGTAGCAACAACTTCAGGCAAGCATTTGCAATAACTGGTAATGAGTCTTTCACATCACATCACAGCATTAATGGCCTGTTTGAGGTCATGCCACAGGCTAGCATCTCAGTCAGACTTAAGTCCAGACTTTGACTTGGTGGCTCCAAAGTAACAAACCAGCTCCAGACCATTACACTACCACCACCATGTTTGACTGTTGGTATAGTGTCCTTTTTATCAAATGCTGTGTTTTTCCAAAAAGTTAATCAGTCCACTGAATATTTTTCCCAAATTTTTGGGGAACAGCAAGGTATTTTCTTTGTCAAATGTGAGATGAGCCTTTGTGTCCTGATTGGTCAACTGTGGTTTTGGCTTTGGAACTCTCCCATGGATGCCATTTTTGTCCAGCCTCTCTCTTATTGTTGAATCATAAACACTGACCTTAACTGAGCCAGGTAAGGCCTGCAGGTCAGTTAAGGTCTCACCCAGGCACTTTCTGGATGAGTCGTTGATGCAGTCTTGGAGTTATTTTTGTTGGCTGGTCGCTCCTTGGAACGTTCCCCACTGTTCCAAGTTTTCTCCATGTGTGGATAATGGCTCTCACCATAGTTCTCTGAAGCCCCAAAGCATTAGAAATGGCTTTATAACCTTTTCCAGACTGATGAATGTCCATAACTTAGATTCTCATCTGTTCTTGAATTTCTTGAGATAATGGCATGATGCATTGCTTTTCTTTTAGTCTATGTCACTTTGTCTGACTGGTTCTAGTTAAGGGATTTCTTGATTGCACAAGACTGGCAGTGATCAGGCCTGGGTGTGACCAGTGAAATTGAACTCAGCTTTCCAAAAAACACGTGGTTAATCACAGTTAATTTATGATTTAATATGGGGGGCAAATAATTTTCCACGCAAGGCAAGGTAGGATTGGATGGCTTTTTACCCTCAGTAAATACAATCATCATTTAAAAACAGCACTTTATGTTCACTCTGGTTATTTTTGCCCATTTAGAAGTTGTTGGAAACAGCCCACACCCTAAAATAGCATATAACAATGACACGCTCATCACAAAGAGATATGCTTATAACACACAAAGCGGCGTGTTATGTTATTTCAACTACAAATTATGCAACGTATTGTTCCAAAAGACCAAGAAGGCTACAGGCAAAAGTCCAATTCAAGGCTTCAAACAGGGCGTTTACAGGACGTTCATGGGGAATTTGTCTCTAAACTTAATGAAATTATATTGATTAATTTAGATAAGATAAATATTTATATGCATTTGACCTTTATTATGTTAAAGTGTAAGCAGTTGTTTTAGCATTTCTGTCAATCTAAATGATAAGGACTCAAAAGTCCTCCCTGAAGACATCCCCCACGCTCTCCATTAAAGTCACACTGTGTTGTTATTGCCCTCACTCTCTGATAATGTGGTAACGTGTGCTCTGTGGTACAGCTGTATGCACTTAGCACATGACCTTAAACCTTCTCTGTGTTGGAAAGATCAAATATGGGAGTACATCAGGAAGCGCCATGGGGATAAAAAGATGAAGAGATGTTTCCCTGAGTCATCCCTCCTTCCATCATCATAACCTCCCTCTCTCTCTCTCTCTGTTGGACGGACGCCCAGAGCGGCCTGCTGTACTCAGAGCTCTATAATGTTCAACACACACTACACGTCCGAGTCCAGAACCACTAATTGATTTCTTGTTTGACTCTTGAAGGCTGTTGATGGGGGTGTTTTCCTCATGCCTGTCTACCCGTCTGTCAGTCTGTCTATCAGCCAATCACACGCCTTCCTCTCCCTTCTCCTGCAGGGTTGTATTCCTCTTCAGGGCAGTCAGGTCAATGAGCTGCCTGCCAATCAGGATGAGCCTGGTCGCCACCCGTTTGAGATCGTTCCAGGTGAGCTGGCAAGACAACAAATGTGTAATGTGAGGAAGTGAGTGAGTCTTGTTCAAGTGATGCTGAACCTTCTTTTTAGTTCTGAATGCCAAGCAAAAAACTCCTGGCTTTTATTGAAATGAGCACATCTCCATGGCACAAGGCCCACACTAAACATTCAACAGTTACAAAATTATAAAAGTCAAGGAGGTTAACTGTCATTCCAGAGTGTGTTTGTATACGAACTGAATCGGAAAGACAGAAAGATGTAAAAAGAAGCAGTTTTTATTGTTCTTTTCCCTGCTGCACATTTTTAAATCCTATTCACCACTCTTTTTTCCCATTTGTTCCACATTTTCCATTTCTGACCCATTTTTGCCAAATTTGACCCATTTATGCAACTTTATTCCCCTTTTTGCCAACGTTTTAACCCCTTTTTTACTATTTTATCCTGCCATTTTTGCAAAATTTTTGCCACTTTCAATCCATTTTCAATATTCTTTCAGCCATTCTGCAACATTTTTGCCACTTTTTGCCTATTTTGGCAACTTTTAACCCCTATTCACTTCTTTATCCAGCCATTTTTGCAAAATTTTTGCCACTTTCGACCCATTTTTGCCCCTTTCCTAACATTTTTGCTACTTTTAACCCATTTTCATTATTTTTTCAGCCATTTTTGCAACATTTTTACCTCTTTTAACCCCTTTTCAATACTCTATCCAGCCATTTTGTAACATTTTTTCCACTTTTTGTCTATTTTTGCCACTTTTAACCCCTTTCCACCACTTTATCTGACCATTTTTGCAACATTTCTATTTGTTTATCACTTATCATTTATCATTCATTCATTCTAGAATCCTTACGTTTGTTCACGTCATGACTGAGCTACAAAGTCTGACATTACTTTCCAAGTGATTAAATGAATGTGCCCATCCACATTGCAAACATTACTAAAACAGTTAGTTCTGTTTAAAGAAAAAGGGTTTACATTGGGGAAAAATGTTATATTTTTCATCAGCCTAAATACATAAATTAATTTTTTGTTGTTTTGATATAAGGGTTTACAATTCCTCTTCGATATGAAATGTGTTTATCACAGATTAACTTAACTAATGGACCATGATTTTGCTGACCTCCATGGACCCCCTATTTGGCTTGGCAATAAAGCACTCTCCCCTTTATCCCACCTTATGGGTGGCCTCTCTTACTGTCTCTGTGTGGAGTTTTCATGAACTCTCCGTGCGTGCATTGGTTCTCTTCATGAAGACACCCAAAAGACATGCTCATTAGGCTGACTGGAGACTGAATTGCCCATAGATTTGAGTGTGTGCATGAATGTTTATCTCAGCCCCGTGACAGACTGGATTTTCTATATTGTAAACAGGTTGAGACACAAAAAAATAGCAGGACAATAACCTTCCATAGTATCCTGTGAGCATCTTCCAAGCACTCCTCAAACTATATTTTTAGGTTGTCCTTCAAGTTTTAGGGTGTGCCTAATAAATTTTAGATCCAGTTTGTTTTCTATACAACCAAAATTCCAAAAAAATGTTGGACACTATGTAAAATGTAAATAAAATTGAATGCAATGATTGGCATATCTCAAAAACATAAAAAAGATCAGATGTTGAAACTGATACATTTAATTATTTCATGAAACATATCAACTCGTTTTGAATTTGATGGCAGCAACACACATCAAAAAAGTAGGGACAGGGGCATGTTTACTATTGTGTAGCACCCCCAACTTTGGTAGTCTGATGCCCAGTCATGGAGATGGAGGTCTAACTCATACAGCATCTGAGCAGTAACCTGAAGCAGGTTTGCAGTAAACTGCTGTAAATGAAAACATAATCCAGCTCCTCATGTCCTCTGTAAAAAACAGAATCGAAGTGATGGTGCAAGACAAGTATGGAGTACAGCGCACATCAAAACTGCTTCATATGAGTCACAAGCCGTAACACATGCATGAAATATGCAGAAAAACAGAAAGGATGCGTGTCACAGCCGTGACTCCAAGGGTTAAACAAGGACTTCTTTCATTTCTGCTGGTCTTCTTAGTTTCTCTGACAGCGTGAGGAAAACATGATTGTGGTCAGAGGGGTGGATAGTGGGCACATAGATGAGAGAAGAAAGAAAGAAAGCCTTCTATTTGCACATTTCCCACCAACTTCTGTTGCTTGACTTCATATTGTAAGGATCACAATGAAATTATCATGAAGTAAGCAAGCAGAAAGACAGTAGCACCACCTGCTCTGTTTGCATCACTGGATAACTCAGAGAAACCCAAAGAATGATCCGTGTCTACTCTGCATCTGATTGGCTTACTTTATATTTTTATCCAACCAGTCCACCAACGAAGGGGTAAACATCATCACCATCATCATCATTTATTTAAACCCTAGGAAGATGCATTAAGGGACAGACATCATTTTTAATGTTGCTAAGGTGAACAACAGAGCAGGTACAGAAAAATCAAGCATGCATGTAATTTGGATAAACAAGTTTTAGCAAACTAGAGGCAAAGTAAGGCAGGCCATTCCCTAACCCAGGAAAAAATGCACCCCCTACTGTACTGAGTAACTGGTAGTAAGTGTTTTAGTTGTGATTGTCAGAAAGGTGGATGTATTGTGGCATCCCTTTTGTGTTCCTTTATTGAAGTACTTCTAAAGGCAGATGGAACTCTACTGTTAATGATTATCTTGTGTTTATGTACAGTCGTGTGCAAAAATTTTAGGCATGAAGGGTGCTAAGGATTTATCACTGTGCCACAACCTGGTCTTGAGAGGGGAGAGCGGGCAGTCAGAGGGTCGCTTGGAAGCCAAGGTCAAGCTCCATGGCATCTCTTTTGTCTGGACTTTTTCACCCCTGGTGATTGGACCAGGAACCACTGGTTGTTTTCTGGCCCTTGGTACATCCACAGCACGACCAGGGGCTTGTGGCAACCCTACCACCCATCAGGACAGTCCCCTAGGTCTTACTGTCCTGGTGCTTACTCCCCACATCCAAAGCTGACTGTGCCCTAGAGGTGTTGACTGTATTATTTTTTTCAACAGATTATTGTCCCATGCACTTGGCAATATGCAAGGACATCGAGAGCACGACCTGGGCAGTGTCAATCCACCTGATGGTGCCCCCAGGCAGGCTTACTCATCATTACAGGCATTATTTTAACCTCAACTTTTGGCCCAAACATGCCTAAGAGTTCTGCACAGTACTGTGTATTTATGAATAAACAAATGTATTTGTATAGTGGTGGCTGAGGTTCAGAGGTATAGTTGGTCAACTTCTATTAGATAGTTTGGGGTTTGATCCAACCACCTGAGATCCACATGTCAAAGTGTCCTTGTCTAAAACACCAGACACCACATTTTCCCCAGTTGGTATAGCCAGCACTGTGCGAATGCATATAATAGGGATAAGTTACCATAAAAAACAGAATGTAAGTCATCCCAGTGTACAGCATGAGTCTGATTTTTTAATCTTCCAATTGGAAGTTTTTGAGTACCATCTGTTCTTGACAAATAAAGTTTGCACATCTACTTGTAATGCTACGGTAGTTGAGCCCTCAGCCTGCAGGGAATATTGTGAGACATACTCAGGCCTGCTTCACAGGCGGGTAATTTGAATTCAGAGGTTTTTCTCGTTCGTCTTTAAAAAAAAAAAAAAAAAGGCATCCATACATGCAGCATTTTAAAGTACATCTTTGTCCACATGAAAACACAAAACTTCACAGTAACCTGCTGTGAAGAACACACAATAGTCTGTCCTTCACTGTGGGGCAAAGCAGCTCACTCACAGACGATAGCAGAGTCCACTTTTATGTCTTTGACATGTGGTTCAGACAAACGTCCTTTTATATTTGCACCCCTCCACATTGGCTGTAAATGTATATAGTAAATGTAAAAATGTCCAAGTGCAGAGTGATCTTAAGCTTAGGTTGTGGATTATGAGTTTTGTAGGGACTAAATGGTGAATTTGAAAATAATATACTAAAGAAAGTAAAGAAATAGAAGTCTCTATTCCACAGAACTGCTGTGAACAGAAACAACCATCCATTTTCACAATGCAAATCAGCAATGTGGGCTCTGCTGCATCGTCTCTGCTTTGGCGATCTGCAGGATATCACACATACATACAGCACGTATGCATCCGTACCCTACCTGTGTGCAGAACTGCATTAAAGTCAGCAGTTTTACAGTTGCTGCAGAGCACAATTGTGGTAAAAGAGAAATACTGCATCATTAGCACATGTGGTCACACCTACTGTATGGTATTTTCTGACTGCTCAGTTACTGTTTTAAATATTTATGTTTTTTTGTGCTTGTGCACTTTACTTAAAAGGCCATTTCAGTTTTATTTCATGTTTCTACTCATTTAAACAGGGGTCTAAAGTTGAATTGGCCTCTAGGGTATCATGGTTTGAATGCACTACTGAAATACTGCAGAATATTATTGATCTATTAGTTCTTTTTTATACATAAAAAATCTAATTTGTTGATATGCATCGACTGATGTTCTTTTATGTTTCCTCGTTCCATCACACAAACTCACAAACAATCACTCATGTTTTATTTTATGGTTAAATTTGGCCTCTGTTGTCATAAAAAAGCTTATTCTACTACATATCCTTGATGTTGTAATTCTCTGAAAGGCAAACTATGTGCTATTTATAATTAAAGGGATAAAACTTGCAAATATGTCTGTGTGATCATGGGAGATGGTGTTCAGAGCCATATTATTGAGAAAGTTATGACTGAAAAGACACAGGGAGAGGCCTGAAAGAGAAAAGAGTGAGAGGCATGGTGCAGTTACTGGTGTCCACAGGGAGCGTTGCTCTTTCTGGGTCAGTTCTATCGCACACAACACACCTTGCACCACTGTACAGGACTCAGAGAGAAATGCATGGACTTAAGTATAGCCTGCACAGAAAGTATTATGCAAACACCAAAAGATTCTGTAACACAAATCTTCTCCAGTAGTTTGAAGGGGTCTAATAAGATGGTTCATAAAGTACATGTTAGATCCTTAAAGGAGGAGCAGAACTGCTGCCTATACCCCCATCTGCAAAGACAGTGTGTAGATGGTCACATAAAAGGAGACGTTTCTGATAGTGTGATCAAAGCTAAACTGGAATAAACTAAAATGTCATTCTTAAATGTCAAACCAGTTGGTATCCAGCTGTGAGCAGCCACAGGAAGGGGAGGCAGAGCTGTACGGGTGAGCCTTTGTACCTGCCAGGGGTCCTGGAGCTTATAAGGTTATTTTTAAAAAGATGGTCCTCCTGGTTTGTACAACCCACTTCTTTACTGTTATACTTTTAAAAATACTTTCTCAAGTGAAATCTGTTTTGCTCATGATTCTAAGAATTGTGAATCTTGACATGTGTATGTCATTTTTTCCTCATTCAAAGAGTAATGGAGTATTGTTATGTTTTCAGGGGGGACTGGAGAAAAGGATCGGACAGGGATAAGCCATGAATCATACCTGCTGATGGCCAACTCTCAGAGCGACATGGAGGAATGGGTCAGAGCGATTCGTAGAGTCATATGGGCTCCACTCGGAGGAGGTGTGAGTCTGACACGTACATAAATGTCTACACGCAGCCAGTGCTGGACTAACCTCGCACTGTTTCATATATTTCCATTGCATGGATCAATTTCACATTCACCTCTCATACAAAGTGTTTGGAAAGGGCAGGACTATTAAAAAATTCTCAGAAGGTCATTGAAAGAACATTCAAGACAAAATGAGGCATCAGACATGCACAGCTCCAGTAGTAACCTGAGCTTGACAGACAGGAGCTGCTATATATGAGCAGTGAAGCTTGTTGGTGGATAAAACTCATGCTGAAGCCAGTCAGTCAAAGGAGCCAGTTTAGCGTGGCTCCTTTCACTTATTTTCATAGAGGCATGTAGCCCAGTTTCGAAAAAACTAATGCTTAACTTTAGCTACATCCAAACTAATCGCTCAAACGGGAGCAGCCCTTGTATATTGGCCTTCAGTCCAATTAAACCCACCCAAACTCATGCCAAAGCAGGTTGAGCGAAAATATCTTTTTCTGACATGAGAAGCTTTCAGTGCTGTTTTTTGCTCTCTAGTTAATAAAGAAATGTGGTCCAGTAAAACTGCTGCTATATTTTATCCAAATCTAATCTAATCCCACAATGCTAACTATTGCCATTGGCTTCCAGTACAACCAAACCCCTCCCTTAGCTCCCACCTTGTTCCTCTCAAAGGATGCTGATTGGTCTGTTTTCAGACCTGGCACAATAATTTAAGTTTGGAGCTTTGCAACATGGATTGAAATCTGTCCAAGTCATCTGCTCCGCAAGGTTAGTGGTGGACGGTAACAAAGTCAGTGTACTAGAGTATCTGTATTTTACTTAAATATTTTTTTGTGTGTTTGTGTGGGTGTGTGAGGGGGGACTTATGACTTTTACTCCACTAAATTTGGGGGGAAAAAATCCCACAATCTTTTCTCTCCACCACATTTCTGTTAATGTTCTTCATACTTACTACTTTTGTGCTGAAGTCAGCTGATGAATATCTTTACCAAAGACAAAAAAACTTCCTGTGTGCCTGAGCACACATGCATTCTGTCCTGCTCAGTAGGTGAGGGTATGCATGCGTTTGGTTTGCACATCTGACTAGAAGAAGAGACAAACATGGCAACCACTTATGTCTATATTTGTTCATGCTCTGTGCAGATGATGGAAGCCATCCTGCATGCCTGATTTAATTGTTTTTAACATGCTAACATTGATCCGCCTTCTACCTCTACATCTACCTTGTATTCCAGAGGATAAACTGGTACGTGCTGTGCACATCGTGCTCTGGATGTCCCCTACTCCCTGACTATTACCCTGTGCCTGGGCTTGGTGCTTTAACATCCCCTGCATATCATGCCTGAATCCACATGAATCATGCACAAGACCAGGGTGTACCCAGTGTACAGTAAACCCAGATCTGGACCCAGATGATTGAAAAATGAAGCCAACATGAAATGTCAAAAAATGCAGTTCATAAAGTGTCCACTTGAAGCTGGCTCTAAATCCAAGGAATCCCCATTGAGTCTAATATTAAAATGTCCATTCTTAGAAGAGAAATGAACATGTTTCCAGCTTGGTAAAAAAAAAAAGATTTTTGTTACTAATCTGTCTTAAAGCTATAAATTATGCACACGTTTGCATAATTGGGGGCATAGTTGAGTTGACTGACAGGTGAGCGCAATGTATCTACATGCAAGGAGGCTTAGAGTCAGGTGGTGATAATATTTCCTTTTTTTCTGTATTGCATTGCTCTGCACCACTGGTTTTGTTTTCACATTTTGCCTAATTATAAAAAAGAGAAAAAAAAAAACCCCTATTTCCAATATGGTGTCTGCCATTGTTTGGCTTTCATAGGTCTTTTCACTGGGTGACATCACTGAGACTACGTCAATGTTTTATACACTCTTTAAAGCAAATGGCACCCATGATATGAATTATTGCTAGCTACTGCTTTGGGAAGGTAAATTGAGTTTTAGGGGTTGGTGGGAGGATGAATATCAAACATGACATTTGCTGGTATACTCTCCTGTACAAAATGATGCATTTTACATAGTATCACAGGCATTTCCAGTGCTGATATACTGAAAGAATAGATTCAGTTTCTGTATTTTACAGTGGATAATTGGATGTCTTAAAGGACCGACTCAGAACTAATGGTGACGTAGTTTTCTGTGTTTTTTGTCTGCAGGGGTCTTTGGGCAACACCTAGAAGAGACAATGTTGTACGAGGCTCAGTGTGGCCCTCAGAGAGTCGTCCCTGTGCTGGTGGAGCAGTGTTGCAGTTTCATACGGGAACATGGGCTCAAAGAGGAGGGTCTTTTCAGAGCTCCTGGACAGACCAATCATGTTCGAGAGCTGCAGGATGCGTTTGATCGAGGCGAGAAGCCGGTGTTTGACAGGTGACACAGCAGAGGGGATTTTTAATCTCCAGCATCATGGAAACCTATATTTCTATAGTGGATGGCATTCTTTATGTCCACTCTGTGTCTCTTACAGTACCACAGATGTCCACACAGTGGCGTCACTGTTAAAGCTGTACATTCGGGAGCTGCCAGAGCCCATAATCCCATTCTCCAAATACACACAGTTTCTCTCCTGTGCTCAGCTTCTTACCAAGGATAAAGCAATGGTAATTACATGTCAGCCTAGCACTTTCCTGGAAATTTTCCAAACGCTTTCTCCATGCCAAAAAAAGAAACCTGCTTGAATCTTCTTCAAGTAAATGTTTGAAAACCCTCCTTGAAACAATTACAATGTCTTTTTTGTTGAAGGGTATCTCAGAGCTAGGAAAACAGGTGAAATCACTTCCTCAGGTCAACTACAACATCCTTAAATACATCTGCAGGTGAGTAAACATGATCTGTCATCTGTTTAAAAATAAATTATTAATGCACCAATTCAACTCTGATAGGTTTTTAAATCATTGTAATTTGCCAATCACTGTGTGATGATTGAGGCTTTGACACCCTGTCATACAAGGAAAATGGCATCCATCACACCCACATCTTTGTCATCAGGGGAAGTGACATCACATTGATTGATGCTGAGTGTGAATAGTTACAGTCAGCTCTGCTGCCATACAATTATTGCAGACTGTACCCACTCACCAGCCAGAATCATGACTCAGTCCTCTTTCATTAGTTTCATTTTCACCAAATGAAAAAAAGAATTATGCTAATCGTTCAGTGAATGAGTCAGCACTCATGTTTTTGTTCCATCTGCTCAGGTTTCTCGATGAGGTTCAGTCTCACTCCAATGAAAATAAGATGAGTGTTCAAAATCTGGCCACTGTGTTCGGACCCAATATCCTTCGGCCCAGAGTGGAGGATCCTGTTACAATGATGGAAGGTGGGTGACGATATCAACATAACATTGTCTAACCTGTACTTCAAATATAATTTTCTTTTTTTGTCTTTTTTAAGGAGGCATTATTAAAATTGATTTTAAACTTTACAATCAAAAGGCAAAACAAGGCTTAGACATGTGCAAATACATGTCTGTATAAACCTAGCACAAAGACTAAGGAAATTTGTGTTTGGTAGTTTATTTCTTTTTTGTAACAATGCTTCTCGGCAATAAATCTTATACAGTTGGAAAGTCTGTTTATTTCCCTTTTAAATGGTGCTGCATTTGTAAATGAGACATAGCAATCATGTTGAGCTGCAGCAAGAACTGCATTCACTTCAAGAACTTTTGGAGCTCAGTGCATTTTCACTGCAGAGACCAGGGTCTAGATACAGATCCAGGAACTCAAATGTTCCCTTTCATCAAAGGTAAGAACTTCCTTAACCCTCTGATACTGGCATTGTCGTATACAAGAAGTAACACGGGTTCTTATAAGTTAAATTCCTTTTGAATCATAAACCATAGCCTCTTACCCTTTTTCATCTTAAAGCTAGCTATTGTGTCATTCCAGTGACGCTATTCGTGCCTTTGAATTCCTTATGAAAGCTTTTCTAGCAACCCTGGAATTTGGGTGACATTTTCAGGGTTTTCAAAGATTAAATCAACACCAATAAATCTGACAATTAACATATTTTTATGAATTTGTTAATCCATTTTCAATTTTTTCTGCAGCTAGCGGCTTATGCTTAATGCCATTTTTGTATCACACAATTACATTAACTATGGCGCAACTATAACTGTGCAGCTCCTGGTGGAGATGGCCTGAATAGCTCATAATGGAGAGAAAGAAATGGAGAGGCTGTGATGTGGCCCTCTGTGTCACTGCAGACAGGAAATGCATAGAATAATGGCTTACATTGAGCCAATGCAAAGAGGTGCAAGGACTTTTTTTGTAAGTATATGAATATTTAAATTTTTTTTTGTCCCAAAGGGATGGGAAAACAAGTTTGTGCAAAAAAGTCTTAGCCATAATTGTTTACTGTGTCACACATAAAAAAATTTGAGTTTCAATTTCCGTTTATTTATTCTTTTTTTAATTCAATTACATTACTGTAGCACACACATTCTTAAAGCCCAGGTTGTCCTGAAAAAGTATGAAAAGAAATTGATTTTCCACCACAGGGTTGATGTTTACAAGCTGTATAAGATGATAATTTCGGGTGAGACAAATTGGTTAAAAATAGCTTAGGGTTAGAGGCATAAGTACAGGAGCCTTTGTAACTCAAAGGTGCTGAACATTTCTGATGAGTAATCCAAGCTTTCAGAAGACCACTAAGGATCGAGTAGTTTGCATGTCTGGATAATCATTATAGGTCTTTAGATCTTACCCTAACCCAAACTTACCCTTGGCCTACAGCCAACAGAGGACTGGGGGAACATTTCAAGCCTCCTGAAACTCATATGGGATGTTCATTGACCAAACATCCTGTTCATTCCCATTGGAGCTGAAAAGCAATGTTCAAAGAAATGGCAACCTGGGAAGTTAAAATCCAACTCCTATTTACTTTTCTTGCAGGGGTATAATGTGCACATGTTTTTCATTATTTACAGGGAGTTCCCAGGTACAGCATCTTATGACCGTCCTGATCAGTGAACACGCTCAGCTTTACCAACGAGAGGAGGAAGAAAAAGATACTAAAGCCCCCCTACAACAGAGTGCTATCCAACGGTGCAAGGTGGAATGGCTCTCACAAGAGGACACTGACGCCCCCATATCCTCCTCAGGCCAAGGCTCCAAACCTTCTAAAGAGAAACCCCCACCTTCCACCCCTTCTGCAGACACCAAGCCGACTGCACAGAGTCCTGTTACAACTCAGGAGAAGATTGAGGATTGTCAAATTGAAGGGAAGGGCAAAAACAAGGCAGAGGAGAAAGTGGATGACAAAGAGGACAGTAGAAGTGAAGGGAAAGGTGGGAGTGATGCAGCTGTTAGTCCTAGTAAGCAATCTAAAGCCCCGCCCACGTGGAGGACCTCCTTCAAAGGTGGTGCAGCATCTGCAGGGCCAAGGGGGAAGATCGGCGGGTCAGCAGGGGACGTTTCAGCAGCCGGTGGGAGCAACTGGCTGATGAATGGCCTGTCGTCTCTCCGATCTCACAGGCGAACCACCTCATCAGGTGAAAGACTTAAAGACTCGACTCTGTCTCTAAAAGACTCCACCCTCTCTCTTAAAGAGACCGCTCTTTCACTTAAGGATTCACAGAGAGACTCTGATGAAGACTCCCCTCAGACATCCCTGTCTCACAGAGCCCTACTTCAATCCCACAGACTTTCTGCCTATGATAATGTCGCCCCTTCTAGTTTAAGCCTTCCTGCTGACACCTCGTCTATCTGGACGTCCTTTGAGATCTCACTGGCTGATCCGGAAGGAAACGACAAGGCGGTAAAATCAGGGTCGGGTCAAGACAGACCCCCAGAGGTCAAGGACAGTACGAGCACTCTGGATCACAGTGCAAGTGTCACTGAGGATGACCTCCCAGTAACAAACGAAGGTCTTGCCATCAAGCTGAGCGAGCTCAAGCAGGAACTGAAGAAACAGAGGACAAGCTACGAAACCTGCATTCGCAAGTAAGAATGAGTCATTTCCTTTAAAAAAAAAAATCCTCTAATGAGTGTGAGTGATCTTAAATCCCTTGTCTTTTCTGTAAGGTTGGAAGAGTCCTGTTCAAAGTACCAGTCCCAGGTGAACCGCCTCGAGGAGGAGCTTGACCAGGAGAGGAAGAAGTTCCAAATGCTGGAGATCCGACTCAGGAACTCGGAGCGGGCGCATCAAGACGCAGAGAACCGAAACGTTCTCCTCCAGCGAGAGATGGAGGAGTTCTTCAAAACCCTCGGGGATCTGACTACAGGAACACCACGGACCAACTAGACCAGACCAACCTGCCTTCATCTGGTCCATCGGAGGTGGAGGAGGAGCTTGATAAATGGGAAGACCAGCCAGCCCCAAAGCTTTGAAGACCAAATACCTCTAGTGCAGTACAACTTACCACCGTGTCCTCTTAAGTATTGCCGTCTTGTGCCTACACTGAGCAGTGCCGGTGCCAAACGAGAGCTCCTCTGGACCAAGCACCCCTCAAAATACCATTCCCCAAATACTATAATACACCATAGATCATGTAGCTGATTATTTATTGATGAGACTACTCTGAAAGAGAGCAGAAAAGGTCTTGTATAGTGCCTTGCATATGCATTCATACTCCTTGAACTCTTCTGTATTTTTAACTACATTATAGGAGGGTTTTATGGAAAGGACTAACCCAAAACAGTCTAGGATTTTTGCACGATTTCCTGAACAAAAGCTTTGAATGCTTTGGTAGGATCAGGCACAAGTGTTGTCTTAAATTTAACTCTTAAATCCCAAAAAGTTCCTCTTCTCGACTGCAGTTTGCCAAACTCATAGTTAAATAAATAGATAATATAAAAATTTGGGTTGAATTCTTATGCAAGGCACCATTTATAAGGTATAGATTTACCAAACATGTCCTGTTCATTCCCATTAGAGCTCGTATTTGTGAAAAGAAACGTAGTCAAAGAAACGACAGTGTGAGATGTTAAAATTCAACTCTTTATTTGCTGGAGTTGAAGGTAGACAGTTTCCATTTCTGATGTATATAATTAGTCTGTTACTGTTAGTGAGGCAATTCAGATCCAAAGGCTAAAATTTACACAACTGGCCTTACCAAATCACACCACAACAGGTTAATTCTGTGCTGTCAGTGTTTGTCCGAACCCTCAGAAGACTGCAGCATCATCCCAGAAGTGCTGAATGGCTTTCCTTTTATTTCCTCTAAATGTACCTGCACTAAAAACCAGATTTGCTCAGAGAAAACTCATGCGTAGTCTATTCTATCTTCTCTATTTTGGAGGAGATGGAGGAGAGGAAAACTACAAGAAGAGAGGCCACAACATTGATTCGAGATGTGGCCCAGAAATGGTTCAGGACATGCGTCACAATCCCCAAAGTGCATTCTGGGAGCTGATGCTAAGGGGGGGAAGGGAGGTCACTGTCTGGAGTGCCCGACCATGAAAAAGGGCAAGGGGACAGGTTGGGAATTTGAGCCATTGAATACATCCAAAGGTTATCGTGGCAGGTAGCAAATGCCTTTTTCCTGACTCAGAAAATATACAAACATCTACAGTAAAATGTACAGATCAATCACTGGCTATACTAATCTATGAATTATATTGCACAGAAAACCAAAAAATAAACAAACTGCATATAAATAGTACTTCTGAATGAAATGTACATTACATACAATAGACGCCTCCAAGCTTGAAATAAATAAATAAATAAATAAATTAGAAATACAGAAAATAACTGGAGTTTTTCTTTTGTTCTCATTTCTTTTGAACGGTGTGTGCCATGATATACATACTGTATCGTCAAAAAAAAACGTTTGTGTGCATTTGTGAGGTAGAACTCAGAAAGACGCACCACAAGAGAGAGGGGCATCTGCCACAGAGAGGACTGAAAATCACTGAACTGAGTAAGGGCACTTAAATTAAATATCTTAAATATCAGACAGCTGTGAAAAATGTCTGACAGAACCTGCTGAAAGGGTAAAGTGACTCATTCAGACAAAAGCTGCATTTCTGTAACAGGAACTTTGCCTAGGGAAGTGAGACTTTACAGGAGTGCCTTCTTACTATAAGGACCCAGGAGCTTGATTTATCCCCCACATTTCCCTTTAGCTGTAGTACACCCTACTAGCACAGGAAATTTTAGGACACAAACTTTTCTAATTCCTCACCTCACAGCATTAAAGTCATTATTTCACATCTGCAGACTGTATAAAAATGGACATGTCAGCACCCCAAAAGTGAAGCCAAAATATTTGGCGCTCCCTCTGCAGACTAGCTGCAGTATGGGTCAAAAGCTCCACCTCCTGCATGTTAACAGATTGGCAAACTTTTAAATTCGAACATGTCTAACAAGTTTTCCTAAAAATGGTGCTTTCATTGTGAGCCCTCTTCACAGTGCATTTTCACAATAGTAATCTAATAAAGCTCCGATATCATTACACCTTTAAACATTCATTTTGATTAACACCGTTGCAACATTGGTGTCCCCTGTCTATAATTCACAATGTATTACAGGGTTGGGGAAGCAGGATAGAGCATGACACAGCAGGAGCTCCACATGACAACAGTGCCACATTCCTCTGCTGGCTCTGCTGATCCTGTCTCGTCTCTTCAATGTCACTTTGATGAATGTTATCAATGAGTACATGTAGATGCACTTTACTGTTTTGCTTACCTTTATATTTTGCCTTGTTTAGCCATACTTATTGTTTGCATTCTTCGCTGCTCAAAAACACATGCCCTTCCAGACCGTCGTTGTCATATACGACAAGAAGTGACACAGGTTATCTAAAGTTAAATAACTTCTGAACCACAAATTGTAGCCTCTTACTTTCTCCCCTCGTGTAGCTAGCGGTTGTGCTATTCCAATGACGTGATACGTGCCTTTGTAGCCCTTACAGAAGCATTCTTAGCGAGCCTGGAACTTGTGTGACTATACAAGGGCTTCAAAGATTAACTCCACACCAGTAAATCTGATATTGAACATCTTTTTATTTACTTGAATCCATATTTGATCACTTATTACTGCTAGCTGGAATGCTAACGGTTATACTGTTTCTTTGTGGGAGCTGTCAACCAATGGCAGGTTGTACTGTCATATCATGCTGTGTCATACTGTCAGGAAAAGATGGTATAGTAACATCTCTAATTTTAGTTATTACATGCTAAAATGACAGATATAACGTCATGATTGACACCTCTGGCATAAAAGATGGCTCAAGCACCAAGTTTACTGATAGTTTTTATGCATTTAGTTTGCTTACTAGGACTAACAGCAACAGAAGTGTGTTATAAAGAGAAAATTCTTCTTCTTACTATCATTATATGTGCACCAGATTGGCCAAGAAAAGGGGATGAGAGATGCAAACCCCCTTTCCAAGCACATTAATGGAACAGCACCTTAAAGAAATTTGTCTACACATTCATATTGATATCAAAGTAGCACTGTATAGGGGTGTACTCACAGAGTGTGACAGGTAATTTGAGACAAAGGTGTCAACACCACACCTTGAAATGGCAGTCTGACTAGAGCTCAAGACTAACCTAAGTGTCAATGAAGAATCTTTTATGCTGTGAGCTCCGCAGTCTGATCTTTGCAGTTTACAATAAATGTGAGTTTTGGTAAGCAAAAGGAGTGGGAAACCAATAAGAAGGCTCTACCAGCTCATCTCTACCTCTCAGACTCTGGCACCAAACTAAGTCACCAGTACAGTATGCCAGCGGCTGTCGTGGTGGTATTTTGGCTTCATTTTGTACAGTGGGAAGAATCTGAGACTTCATATCCATCTTTATACACTCACTGCTGCTGACTAACCTGGGTTTTTACTTCTTGATAGATATATAGACAACATTTACTCAGAAAAACCCCTCGGACTAAAAGTCCTTCATGGAAATGCAGCTTTAGTCTCTGGTGACGGCCCCCGAATACAGCACTCGTTCTAGCCAGTGGTGTGGCCTACATTAACTCATTCCAGCACTAACAGCATCATTGGCTCCTCACTTAGCCACATTTCTTGTCACTTACATTCACCCTGTTCTTCCTCATCCAACAAACAATCACTTATAAATTACATTAAAGTAAAAAAAGTTAAATACAGTCAGTTTACAGTATGCTATAGTAAAAAATAAGAAATTCAGTGTCAGGGCAATAGACCATTTGACTGCTTGTCAAGATGCACACAATCAGAAGTGACATAATACTAAGAAGTTTCTTGGATACACCAAGGGGACACTTTCTACAAGAAAGATGGCGGATATCAAAAATCATCCATTCGCATTAGGACCCAAGATGAAATGTGCTATAGTCTACTGGTAGATAAGTGTCATTCAGATGTCCCTAAAAATTAAGCAAATTCAAAAATATACTCAACATAATATTTCAGTGCTAACAGTATTGTTTTTAACTGTGTAGCAGCAGCCTAATAACAGTTCACCCAGATCCCTCTCTTTCAAAACATACATCACAGCTTCACATCAAAACATACTCTGATTCTTCGCAGCAAAAATACAGTAATAATGATACAATTTAAACCACAATCATTTACAGCAGTGTGAGGGGAGGGGAAATAAAAACAAAACTGTACATCAAAAGCTCTACAAACTAGCATGAGAAGTTCAATTGGCCTAAACCGTCCACCATCGCACACACAAATGAGGACAGGTTTGTTTTTTTTCGTGTGTTTACGTGTGTGGAGTATGTGTGCGTTATCTGCAGCAGGCTAGTGCACCCAGAGTGGTGTGGCTGTCCAGGCTGCTGTCTGTTTCAGAGGCCATGGTGGGGTCACTGCTCGGGTCAGTGGGCTCTGTGGACATGGATGAGACGTCGTTGGCTGAAGACGAGGAGGAGGACGTGGGCTGGGGGGGGCTGTCGATCACTGCTGCACCTGTGCTGCGAAAAACACACGTCAACGCATAGGTTTCATTGAAATACACTGCAGAGTATCATTATCTGAAGAGTCACAAACAGCATGCACATTAACAATTAGATCCCTCTTGGTCATTAACTTTTAATGACCAAGAGGGATCATTTTATTGTTAAAGCTTCATATTTAGGGGCTACTTTATTATAAGTGCTGCACTGTAGATCTCATTGCAGTTCAGACTTCAGGCTGTGCAATTACAGAATCGTACGAAGGGCTGCAATGATAAGCAGGTAAGCAGGACATGTGGCACTATACCCTCTCATAGATGAAAAATTTAAGGCTGTATTATCTAAATTTGTCCATGGGAAAAAATGTTATTCTTAGGCGTGGTCGACATGGTCTAATTGTCTTTTCACAGAATTTTTTTTGTTGTAACAGTATTATATCAGGGTAATTCAAAATTGAAAGACATAATGCATTTAAAATACAAATTTGGGGGTGACAAAACTCCTTCTCCCCCAAAACCAAACCTATGATGGCATAGTGAAGTCATATCTGGGCGTAAGACTACAGAAAAAGGTTTTTTAAAGTCTGTCTGTGTCCACCTCTTTGTAACTTAACCTGTGGTGTTACGTTTCATTCCTCTTTAGCTGAGGTGTGTCAAGCTGCTACTGAAAACACCGCATTTCCTTCAAAAAAAGCTCTCAAGGAAAAACAACAACAGACTTTTATTGTAAGGATTTGTTGGCAGTACCATTTTTATCCTAGACTTTGCTTAGATTAGCAACGCTGGGCTCAAGACACTTCGTCTTGCGCAAGCTTTATGTTCTAATGTGTCTATTTTTTTTTAAGAATTTGCAGCAGGCCTATCAAAAATGTACCAAACTTTTTTTTGTTAGTTTGGACACCTCTGTTCTAAGGCAAATGATAGCAGAGCTTTGTAAAGGTGATATTACAGAAATGCAATGTTGAAAGAAAATAAAAATGTAGTTGCATTGTAGTTTGATGCACAGCTATAAACAGAGTAAGAACCATTTGACCATGAAACAACACATTCATGCTTTCATTAATCCTTTTATAAATATGATTAAACTCAAACAAATAAAAATAGCTTTGATTCACAGTGATTCATCATTTCCTTATATCTTGTAAAGTTCTAATGATTACTCACCTAAAGGAGGAGGCTGCCCTCTTATCACTCCATTCTTCGTCCACTCCTCCCATTCACTCACTTCTTTGTAAATAAGCTCTACAAATTAAAGAACAGAAGAAGGTTAAGTGGGGCAGGAGACATAGAGTTTATGTACAGTCAAAGTGTTTTGCATACTGTAAAGTCCACACAGCATCATGTTTCTAATTTGGACATGCTATGCTGGTGTGACCCTTCTCAAAAATTAGTGAGGGGTCATTATCACCTGGCAGGGGTTAGAATGAGCTCATCCTGCTGCTCAACTGAAAGTGATATTTACTCACAATCTGAAGCCTTCCCATACTCGACAGACTCATGTTCCCGTTAGTGGAAAACACTCACTGAGAGCCTTTAAAGGAGGTTCGAGCCATAACATGCTTAGGAAGCCAGAGTGGAAACATGGAGCTCCTTCTGAAACAATTTCTGTGACCGAATAACTTAATGTGTAAACATCATTGAGTGTCACACTAGTTTCTTTTACACATGTTTGAAATTTCCATTTTTTTTTATTAAAAATTCATCACATCAAGGCCAGAAGAATTACTTGAATCTGGCAGTTTTTATTTCCTCATGAAGAGATCTAGTTTGCATGAAATTCATCTTTTTATTACTGTGAATTTAAATTTATCCAAGTAGTTTGAGAGCCCTTTCCCTCTGACATCACACTGAGGGGTGGAGCTTTAATTCTTTGTCCAGACTTGCCAATCAGTGACACACAGAAAATCTGGAACATTTTATTTTAGCTTTATTTTGGTTATAAAACTCATGTTTGTGATGGTTTAAAACATTAATAGCAGGCTCCAACCTCATTACTCTTGCAGATCTTTTTTTACATAGAGGAGTGATGAGAGAGTATCTTAAGCCCCCTTTAGAGCCTACAGGTAGATGCAACTTAACAAGACCAGCAGTTGGTAAGGTGTTTGTCAGGTAAAACACATAATTTTACATGACAGATGTGAAATGAACACAGCAAAAGTCATCTGTCTAAACTAGCCTACAGGCGTCGCCCTGTTGGTTTTCAGCATTTCTTGAATAAATAAGGGAGGGATATTTATGAAACATAGGGATTTTACTTTTTTCCTGTTTAAAGTTCATCTCAGCTTATGGGTGAGCAAATATGTTGTTTAATCAAAAAAAGATGGTCTGTTCTACTTCAGGTATTCACTCTCTATTGTCTTTTCCCTACCAATGGCTTGAAAAACTATGAAACAATGATCCTGAAACACATCAAAATTCAGACGGTGTTTCCACCTTACTGTGAGTTTGACATCAGCATAAAAGAGCTGTTATGGAGTTAGGAAAATGTTGTTAATTCAAGAGACGGACTGAGGGTTGACAAACAGCTAACAAAAACCTTTTGCCCCGGGGGGTCAAACTCAATCACATCAGGGGATTCTGAATTTAGGTCTATTCTGAGAGCCTATCAGGGTCAACATTTAACCATAAACTGTCAACCTTTCACCAGTAACAAAATAAGAGTAGAAATTTTTTTTTAACTGATGGTATATCATTTTGAGATTTAAAAAAAAGTCAAGATTGTAAGTTTAAAAGCTCAAAACCTGAGATAAAAAGTCTAATTTAAATTCAAAAGGTGAAAACACAAATTTAAAAGTTGAATTCATGTTTTTAAATGGCAAATATTACAAAGATAGTGAAATCATGAGTTCTAAAAGTCAAATATGAGATCAAATTCTAAGTCAAGAGTTTAAAAAAGTCAAAATATAAGCAAAAGATTTTAATTGTGAGTCTAAAAGGTAAAAATGTGGGATTAAAGGTAAGGACTTGAAAAGGTCAAAACGTGTGATAAAATTTGAAATGATGACTTAAAATGATCAAAATATGAATTTAAATGAAAAATTGTAATTCTAGAGTCAAAAACACAAAGTAAAGTCAGAATTGGGAAATATAAAATGAAAATGTGAAACAAAAACACAAATTTATGTCTTTTCCCACATTCCTTCCTTACTTTTTACAATTCTTATGACTTAACAAGGAAATCTGCAGATCTTGTACCGGTGGGTCAGTTATAATATTTTTGGGGGCCGGGTATAATTATACCAGAAGGCGGATTTGGCCCCCGGGCCTCGAGTTTGACACCTTGCTTTAGCCAATCCCTAACTCATTTCTCTTGTTAGACAGTAATAAGGTGTACACTGGGGGTGCAAAATATTAGATTTTTGTCAATATCTAATATTTGTACAAAATGACTTGTTTGTATGGTAAATATTTACAGTTAATAAAGGCAGATCTTTGTAGCCAAAATATTGGTTTAAATATCAGCAGAAATTTTCATAACTGTGGATACCGATAATTGGTGAATGGTAAACAGCAGCAGTGTTGAACACTAAAAGTACCAGTTAAACTTCAGCAATACACAACATCTTAACCAAACCTGGTTTTATTTTGAAAGTCTAATGAATAAGGCCCCTCAACAGAATGTTTATAAATGTCCAAGTTCATTTCATCATAATGTCACTCTTATTTTTTTGATTATTGTTCATGGAGACCTGTATGGCTATATGTCATAGCATTTTGGTGAACTTGTGTGCTGCCTCAGGAGGCCAGAGAGTAAATAACAGGCATAAGTGAACGCTCATTAAGAGGAGTGGTGAGTGCAACATTAAGAATATGAATATGCTTTCTAACCTTTCCACTCTTCCACGGTATGCTCCCTCTCATCCAGCTGTTTGTCGAGGATCTTCGGAGGAGGCTGAGAGAGACAAAAAGGTGTAAATGGCTCATAGGCGCTACAAGAACTGTGCCAACTTTCCACTTTAACTTCAAATCTCATGTGTCCCATTTAAAGACTGTGCGTTCCGATCTGCGATCTACTTACTGCTTCGACTTCAGCTGGGTCGTACCAAACATTAATGTAGGGGTGCTGCAGGGCCTCATCCACAGAGATTCGCTTGGAGGCATCGATCACCAACATCTTTGACAGGAGATCTCTGGCTTGGCTTGCTGATAGGAGACACAAGAAATAGATAAGATCCTGCTGCTATTAATCAAGTCTGCAATTTTGGTTTGATGACAAAGCTCCATGTGATTTATGGACATGATGTGTTGAAGATATGAAACAGTACCTTTCAGTTTGCTGTGGTCAGAGTCAGCAGGAAAGAGAACGTCGGGGAAGAGTTTCTCGAAGCTGTATCCGGCGTAGCGTGGCCTGTTTTCTACGTATGTTCTTACTGACTGGTTCAGCTTCATTAGAAAGTCCTGAGATGGAGTGCCTAGCTGCTCGATTACCTTGTTCCACTGGTCAATGTCTGAAGTGTTAATGTTAAGAAAAACCAGCCTCTCATGCACACAATTCACTCCTAAACATAATGAATTGCAGCAGCAAGTTGGTGTGACAAAGTTATTTTCAAGGTACGCACATATGGCAAGCAGTTTTAACCCTTTATGCACACTGATTGAAAAACTTGGAAATTCAAAATTTATGCCCTAGAAGATTATTAGTGGGCATCCAGAGAGGTTTTATCTAAAAAAAAAAAAAAAAAAAAAGAAAGAAAAACATTACATATTCAGATGTCAACTATGGGAAATAAACACAAATAGACTCTAATGAGCATTTACTTGCACATATAAAGTTATTTAAATACAAAATATTAGTTTTACAATCATGGTGATGTTATCTTTAGATTCTGACCTCTTTTAGGGGAAAGACATGGCAGTGTAAGTTATGGTGGTACCACCAGTTTTATCTTGAAAAACCTAACATAAACACAAATATTGAATAACTAAGTGAATTATAGCACTGATGAGGCTTACAATAAAAAAAAAACCACATTTATGCCATTTAAGTTGGATAAAGCTATTATACTATTGTAAAAACAACTAAAATTTAATTTATTTAACTACTTATGCCATTTATTTTTCTTTACCACCAGAAAACATAAAAACATCACAAATATTTAATGTCTAAATCAGTTTAGAATAATAATAATAATAATAGTAAAAAATAATAATAATTACTTTGAGAATAAAGCTCAGAGTAAAAATAAAAATGGACATATACCACATAAGTCTAATAAAACTTTTATGAGGTTATAAATCTGACCAAAAACCACACCCATTTTATTATTTTTACTTTTAAATTTTCTATAAATTTGTAAAATTTGCCACTGGATCACTTTTTTTTACAACAGTGGCAACATCTAACTACACTATAGAGCACTATTATACTGTTTAATAATGAGTTATTTGACAAGAAAATACCCTTAGTATGGCTTGATAGATAAGTCCGCCACATGTCTTGACATAGACAACATTTTACACCCCTCAACAGGCATATGTCCAATTATGGTTCCTCCGTTTCTCACGCTTAAATTTCAGTAATTACTACTCAAACAAAATCTATCATGACATTTAGCACTACTATACAGCTGTATAATGTGTGAGTTTCATCATTTTATCATGGTTAGTTATGATTTTAGGGCCATATGTTTGGGACCAAAAGGGAAGCAAAACTGCATTTTTCGAGTTCTGGAGGAAACAGGAAGTTTGGGACATCTGGGCCATTGCTGATTGGTCAGATGTTGTGATGTCACTTTCTGTGATGGATAAGAGCATTGCAACATCACTTCCCACTTCCTAATGTGACTGTGCCCCCATCTGAGGGAAAACAAGCCCTTAGATTGAATGGTGGTAGTTACAAAACAGCAGTGACAATGCGATTAAAAGCCATTGTGTTGTGTTTCTTGCCTTAAACAATAAAAAGCCATAATGTAAGGCATGTTTTATTATTTTTAAATGATGAAAGAATGTCAAAGAATAGCTCTGTGTTTTGGCTGAAACTAGAGAGGAGTAAAGCGGGCTAATGTTGGACCTGTGCCGTGTTCTTAATGACTTCAAGCTAGTGATCGCTCTATGACAGCAGGAGTCTGTCTGCCTGTTAACAGCTTTTTCACACATTCACTAAATTCTTTCAAGATCCGACACATATTAGGTATGTGATGTCAGTTTATGACATAAATAGCCTACATTATATGTGTCACTCACTGGCCATTGGATTCTCCCAATAACCATGTAACAGTCTAACGGTTTTCATATTTTCAGCTTTTAAATCCCTCATGACCCAATCTTTCCCATTTAGTGCCGTTTATTTTTATGGAATGTTTTCCTCCAGAAAGTGGAGAGGCTGGCATCGTTTGAGCAAAGTACCCAGGTGGATTGCTCATATCCGTGTTGACTGACGTTCAGTGATTGGCTAAGAAAAATCATCTGGTTCTACTATATCACAGAGAGTTGGGGGAAGCTACAAAGAAGTCAATAAAAGTGGGCATATACAGCCCATCCTGAAAACTTCAGTATTTTTTCAAGAGTTTTGTGCTTGTGAAAGCAGCTTATGAAACATGTTGGAGTCTCTAAGTGTCACATCCGTGAGAACACAGAGCTTAGAACAACAAACCCAGAGGGAGTGGGACAACTTCATTACTCATTCTTCCGAGGACAAATGACTTCACTTTTGTCATCTGTGTGTTTGCAGCTTCAGTTTAGAAAATCCACAGCGTCATTCCTTCCACACAAAAGGAACATTTTGGATATCTTGAATTGCTTCTGGAAAAGCTCCCATCTCAAATATCTCAACTCAGTTGTTACTAGTCATAACTTTCATTTCAGGTTTCCAAAAGTAAAATCAGATATCCATGATGACATTTAAATACCTAGAAACCCTTGACTATTGATGCCATTTGTCATTATACCATGTGCTTACATAATATCATCTCACCCAGTTCTTCCAAGTGATAACACTGCTTAGAGTTGGAGAAATGTTACTATAGATATCTAAATTTTAAGTAGTTGCTTTAAACATTAAAACTGCTTGCCACATTAACATCTCTAAATACACACACATACAGGCCAATAGAGCTATAATATTACAACCACTTAATACTTACCTATGCAGCTAACTTGGTGCCTTGCATGCTTTATTAATCCCCTTTACATTTTTCCATGTTTTCAATGCTGCAACCTGGAAATCAGATAGACTTTAGCCTTCATTCTTTGATTACCAGGGCTTTTCAAAAGAAGCCTAAAGGCACTTAGTTTGATCAAATTTTGTAGCTCATTTTAATAACTCTCAAACCCCTATTTTTGAAACTTCCTCACTTTTTAAAAAACTTGGTCTATCTCATTCAAACGCAGTAAGCTCCATCTTATTGCAGTTGTTACAAGACAAAAAAACAGGAAAGTGCAAAAGGGGTTAATACGTTTCCAAGGCACCGTACAAAACCACTGAAGTTCTAACAATAGGAGGGTGTAGCAGAGCAATGATTGAGGTCATGTTTGTCATGTGGAAAATTGGAAAATGGATGGCAAAGTGACGCAGGGAAACTCTGGATGGTGTTGGATCTCTTCACACAGAATGAAGTGATGACACAGGGATCAATCAATGACGAGGGAAGGATACGATCAGTGCCGGGGAACAACACACTTCCCCTGATCATCTCTGCCACAATACAGCCCACTGACCATACATCCACTGGAGGTGGACGTTTAGATGACGGGGAGGTGGACATGCAAATAAACAAAATGGTGAGAAAATAAGAACAAAAATAAGTGAGGGAATGCAGACAGAATGGCAGCTCTGATGAGTTGGGATGAAAATGGAGAACAGGCAGCATCAGCCGGATGAGAAATGCAGCACTGAGAAGATTCAAATGCAAGCTGACATGTTGATGAACATTTACAGCCAATGACTGCCAGAAAGCATCAATGTTACACTGCACATTATTAACATTCCCCAGTGACTATATTCACAAGGTGGCTATTTTCTGTGATGTTCAGGTGGGAAGATAAGAAACTACTCAAATGTCATACTTCTGTATTCAGGGGATAATAGGCAATAAATTTAGGGTGTCTGCCATTAAATTTAAATTGACTGCTTCCAGATTGGACAGACAATTAACAGTTTAAATCTAGAGGGAAATCTGCAATTTTGAAATTCTAATGTCAGAACCAGCTACTAGTCAATAATAAGCTCAGAACACTTGTATACAGTCTCAAAAAATGCCTCAGTGAAACTCATTAAAAGCACAATTTCAACTCCCAGCAGTTGAAAACATGTATTTTAGGATACAAGGCTTTTATTCTGGAAACTTTGCTTCAAACTTGTAGTTTTATTTGCTGGTTGTCACCAAATATTTGCCATTTTCTAATATTTGGCATTAGGGGAAACTGGGGGAACTGTTGTAAGAATGCATTACAATCTTAAAAAAAAAAAAAAAAACCCAGCCAAATTCCAAGTTTTAAATCATTATTCAAAGCTGCTAATCCCCTTCAAGGAAATCCACTTTGTATGTAATATTTGAAAATATTTATTTTTTGTGTTTCTACATTAAAAACATGAGTTTTTGCACCAAAGCAGGCATTTAAAGAATACAATTTCCCCAAAATATTCATATTTGATATTTATGATCTGGTCTGATCTTGATTAAAAAAATTAATGCAAAAAACTAAGTGGACAAGTCCAAATTAATTTGAACCTTGTGAAATCAAACAGCTACCTTATTTCCTTGAAAATCCATAACAAGTTCATTTTTCTGTGGCTTTGTTTGTGTTTAAATCTCTGATCTACCTATAACAGCAGATCAGCATCCAAACAGGAAGTCAATCACCCTTAGTGCAAGTCAGAAAAATCCAAAATTACAGTGACAGTGATATTTTAAAATGCTATAAAAAATGTAGATTAGCTACAGATATTCTGAAAGTAATTGTGTGTTTCTCATCATTAGCTTGACATCAGGGAAATAAACCATAGTGTGAATATAGTTACCCTGGTACAGATGCCCTGAACAGTGCAAAGCCCTTTACAGCAAGAGTTAAAATTTAAAAAAAGTGTTTACAAGTTTTGAAAAGACCCAAGGATACAATCCCTTCCCGGGAAGAGGATTTTATGACGAACCATTTCCGCCAGTATGCATCCCACAGACCATATGTCCACTAGTAAAGTGGAACACGGTAAACAAAGCCAGTAAGAGGTGAGAGGAAGGCATAATGACAAGTTAGTTATGCTCAGGAGGATAGTTAGTGGGTATTAATGCAATAAAAGCTCCACATAATGTATTAACATCAGCGTCATGCAGCTTTCAGAGTGTTAAAATAGAGTATTCAGGTCAAAGCATGAGTTAAAAAGGATCCAACTCCAACATTTAATAGGTAGAAACATTTCACAGACATATAACTGCAATCATTTAAAGATAAAGACTAACCATTGGCCTGGTAGCCCATGCCCAGGATCACCTCTGGTGCTCTGTAGTAGCGTGTAACCACATATGGCGTCATGAGGAGGCCTGTGGCAGCTGTTCGAGCCAAACCAAAGTCCAGAATCTTCAGTGTGCAGTCTGACTTGACTACTATGTTACTGGGCTTGAGGTCCTAGCAAGGAACAAACATATAAATGTAATTATTTCATGTTAATTAATTCTAATAGAAGCAGAAAAGTACATGCAAATTAACAGCTTTAAATGCAGTGACAGACAATACGCCAATTCAAGTAAGAGACGTGGCATAAATTAGAAAAACGCCTTCAAATGCAATTTTGAGACCCCCACAATACAATAAACTTCATGACTCATAGCTTTTTAAATTTTTCTATGAGAGAACTGTTTTTATTATTCACATGACAAAATAAATCATCCATCATGACTAAAACCCTGCAGGTTCCACCCCCTGCTGCACTTTTTCTGAGGATTACACAATTTTGTCTACATAACATTTCCCTGCAGCACAAACTGCTTACTGAGCTGATTTGTTTGCTAGTGTAATTCAAGTCTGCAGCTTTAGATGAATCAAGTTCATGCATTTTAAGATACTGTTCATAATACTGAACAGCTTGGTTGTTTCTAAATAGTAAGGATAAAGTTTTAATGAAGATGTAACACTTCTGTGACAGTTGAGTGTCTAACATATTTAAAGTGAGAAATTCTTGTCTTCATCTCCCTGATTGTTACTTTGTTTTTCATTACTTTCTTCATGATAATATGCAATTAAAATCAAAGTGCCTGCATATGATTTAAGCCCACTTATTATTGATCCTTATGAGGAAATGATGCATTAACATTCCCTTCCTAATCAATAGAAGTCAGAAGTCCGCCCTGGCTCACACTGGAGGCAGCGAGGGGACTAGAGTTATGCTTGAAGGATTTGTTAGGCTTACTGCCTTTATTTTCATAGGACAGATGAAGAAAGACAGGAAACATGGGGAGAGAGAGTAGGAAGACAAGCACCAAACAGCCAAAGCATTGAGGACTCTGTAAGTGGGCACCTGCACCAACTGAGCTAAACTGGCAGCCTGCTTTAAGGATCTTCATTAAAACACCAATGTTAACTTCAAAATTTTTAAGTAAAAATAAAAAAATGTTAAATACAGTCCTGTGCACAAGTGGAGGGTGCTAAGGAGGCATCACGGGCCTTGTGCCACAACCTAGCGCTGGCCGAACACGTCACTTGGCAGCCAATGTCAAACTCGGCGGCATGGACATTTTCAAACCTGGTATTACACTCAGAGACCCCCAGTGGTTTTTGGGACCCTGGGACATCCACAAGGGGCTTGTGGAAACCCTACTATCCCCCAAGAAGCCTTGAATACTTGCCACATGCACTCCATACTCTGCCCTTAAGCTGTGGACTCTGTTGTTTTTTCAATATATCATTTTCCCATGCCCCTGGTAATATAAAAGGACATCCAGAGCATGACTGGGGTTGTGTCAATCCTCCTCCATCCTACATCTATGCCTGACTTCAGCCTCAATTTTTAGATCAAAGATGCCTTGAAGTTCAACTGTTTTGAATATAAATCCAAAAGCAACACAAATCATTTCCTGGAGTTTTCGTTAATCATTCTTTCAATTTCAGTTTCATGGTCGTGCAAACCAAATTAATGTCTTATACTGATCCAAAATGTAATGAACTATGTGTGTATTATTACTATCACTGTTTATAGCAGGACTAATTTAAGCCCTTTATAAGGCATACAGGATTACATAAAGGGCATGGAGGCTGTAAAACTTTCTTTGCTTGTGTGACAGACAGCCATAACTGAGATAGAAACTCTCTCTAGAGTCTAACTTTGTAAAGAAACCATTTTCAGTGAGAGACAGCTTTATTTAGCGTTATTGTGTTTTCTTAAATACTGACTAATCAAGTCTATTATCTCGAATCGTTTCACCCAAGTGTGCAATTAGTTTCACTGAATAGTGTTCTTTGTGGCTTCTTTTGTGCACTTTTTGTATCTTGGCTTCACTGTAAGTGACAGAAAATTCTGAAGTTTTCAGGCTTACAAAAAGGTTAAGGATGATAAAAAACATTCGGCTGGTTCTGATAAACATTGAACACTCAACTTATATCACACCACTGATTTCAGGTAATTTTTTATTAAATTCTCGCGATACATATCCTCTTTCCTACAGATACCTAGACTTGAGTAACGGCCCACGTACAAGTTAACATATAGATTTTTGTGTCAGGGTTGGTATTTACCGATTTTTGTTTCTAAATTTTGCAGGGGGTTTTATTTGAAGAATGGTTTCTAGTTGCCTACATTAAACAGGATATGAAGAGACCAGAAGGTGGTGAAGGAGTGCACTGATTGAAGGGAAACTCAAGGCCATCTTAGCAACCAGCTGGAAGGTGCACAATGTATACTTTGTGATCTTTCAAATTTATGGTATTTTGTGATTGTTTTCCTTTTCCCTGCTGGCATTCCTGCTCGCTTAGCCTAGCCTTTGTCTTGTATGTTTTCACTGTTTTCAACAGAAAATTGTGTAAAATGTATTTTGTAGATTCATTTATCTTGTAAATATCTGCTGTTTTGCATGGGTTATGTCTAATTATCAGTTTTCTAATGTCTGTTTTTCTGTTTTTCCAATGCTCTTATGTGTTTTTGACCATTTGCACTGCTTAAAAGGATAATGAAAAAGTGTCTTAAACTATCAGTTTTAAAGTCCATACATTGCTTCAGCTGGAGATGGTTATTGATTCCTTAGCCTAACTATTGTCAGTATTTGTTTTAGGTCTTGTTTTGTATTTTAGCCTACACGTAATGTTGCTGCCTGTGTCGCTGCATCTTTGTCATGCTTTAACACACAAGCTGCTCCTGGAGGGATTAATAAATTGGGCTGAAGCGAACAGAATTGAGGACCCTCTAATAGAATATACAAGTACATATCATTGGTGGAGAATCAATGATTGAAAACATTTTGCTTTCTTTGACCAAATAACATTTTTCAGCAGCACTGTGCTTTTGTTTGGTGTAATGCAGGCACAGATTAAAAAAGCCTCAGTCTAAAGCCTGGACCACCACTCGTGTATGGTCCATGTCCACAAAAAGGGATCTGGTTTGGTTCAGTATAGCTTTGTCATGGTATATGCCAGGTGAATCTGTTAAACTATGGAAAAAATATGTTTTTTTGTAAAGTGTAGGAATCAAACTTGATGTATGTTGGAATTTCCTGATAATAACTGCAGTGTACAGGTCCATTTAGAGCTGTAAAGTACTAACTTTCCTCCATTTCCATTCATTCTTTACAGCTGTCCCCCACTTCATGCCCCTCATTAGGATCACATGACTGCAAATGACTTATTAATATCTTAATTTACCATCTATTACTCGACTGTTTGACCCCCTGCCCACACACCTCTGTGTCAAGTAACCCAGCAGGTTTAACACTTTCTCATAATGACACCTGTCTAATGCTCACCCTGTGAATGATGCCGGCAGCGTGGAGGTGTTTGATACCACACAACATCTGATAGAGCAGATAGGAGAGCCTCTCATGGTCCAGCTCCATCTGAATGACCTGGCACAGGTTGGCATCCATCAGCTCCATCACCAAGTATCTGAAGGAGCAAAAACAGTCCACACAAGAAGGTTAGAGACAGTTAAACTAGCACAGAAGAATTTATGGCTTTAATACACGCCGAACAAACATGTCAACAGTTCACATGAAGGTACTTACACATCTTGGAATTCTTCTAATGATTTCTGTGGCGTGAATACATTTAATAGGCCGATTATCTGCAGACATAAGGTAACTACAGTTAAAGCAATGCTGCATTCATTTCACAACTACGTCAGCTACATAACTGAAGGTAAAAAAAATAGCTTTCACAGCTGAAGCATATTATTTCCAATTGCTTCGTCTGCATACTTACATTTTTGTGATTGACACATTTCATTAGGACTAGCTCTCTGAACGCCCTCTTGGCATGGGTTTGGTTTTGAAACGGCCGACTCAGCTTCTTGATGGCAACATTTCGTTCAAGGATTTGGTCGTAAGCAGAGCTAAAAACAACAAAAAAGAGAAATAAATTAAAGATAGAGTAGTAAAATTAATGTTGACATTAAAAATGATTAAATAAGAAGCATGGCAGCGAACATTTAAAGGCTTATAGTGTTATTTCTTGGGTCAAATTTAGCTGAAATGTGCTGCAATGTACTGGAAACAGCAGTTTATATTTTATTTTATCTTCTTGCAGAGTATAAACAAGGTTTAAGCACTCACCAGACGATGCCCTGTGCCCCTGAGCCGATGGGTCTTAGATTCTGGTATCGCTTTAGGACTGTGAACGTCGAATCCCCAACATCCAGGCTGTAGAACTCCCGTTCTCTCTTGTTTTTGTTCATGGTCAAATCTTCAATTACTGCTCTCTGTGCATCCAAAAATGTCCTCTGTGAAGACAAAAGCAGGCACAGGTTTGACTATTTTGTAGCTCTCCCACTCCGCCACAATAGCCGCAGAGCAGAGAAGAGCGGCAATGAAAATAAAATTAGGAAGTCAAATGAAAATCCCCGCTCCGGAGACAGCAGATTAGGAGAGAGGAAGAGAAAAGGCACAGTGCTGAATTTCACACTTGAGGCGAGCACTGCGGCTCCTTATCTCAGCAACTCAGCAAACGCACCAGGATGGAAGATTTGATATGATCAGCAGTGGTGGCAGAAACAGCAGGCAATGGGGAAGGTCTCCTCCATCATATGAAACACGACTCTCACAGCGACTCTGTCACACTGGAAAACCAAGCTCGGTGCTAATTCCTGAGCGTCTGGATCCCAGCCCAGTTCTACGGGCAGGTCTTCCACAGGCACATGTTAACTGGGTCAAGTTGCACCGGCAGGCAGGAAGCCCAGATAAAATGCCAGTTTGTTGGGCATGGTGTTCCCAAACATGTTTCATTTTTCATTCAAACAAAAACAAGCTAGACTCTAAAAAGGAGAACGCTCTCACATCCTTTTTCCTTTTCTTCAGGGCTTATGTAAGCTGAGTTATCGCCCTCCCCGTTCTCACAGTCTACCCGACACACGGTCCATATGAGGGATGTAATTGCCAGAATAAAATGAGTCAGCTCTCCTTCTGTTCCTCCAACGTCACATAGACGTTTCAACATCCGCCTCCCTCACAACATGAAAATAGACATGTTACTTCTTTTTATATTTTAGACAGGAAGACAATTACACTCATCTGAGTTAAGCACCCTTGAATGATTTGCAGTAGGAGTACAGTGATATGCACTGATATGTTGGTTTTACTGCTCCGCTGTAGGGTTATTATTCTGTAATGATGGCTATCCAGGAAGACAATCAGGTCAGGTCAGTGCACACAGAGAAGCACAGCCTGATTAGCTGCATGATATCTTGTAGTCTCACCGCTAAGACTATGTTACAGTCCCTGCTGTGTAATAACCTGTATTGATGCTGCATCAACAAATTCCTCTGAAATCAATTATTCACCATTAGAATGCAGTTATGTGTCAGGTGCGGTATTTACAAGCAATGCAGCAGCCCCATTGCTGCTTTAAAGCTGCACCCGAGGGGTTCGGACCTTCAGGACCGATTTGAACGCAGGGGGCTGTTACAAACATTTCAGGGCACCGTGCGTCCTGATGGAGCAGGAACACAGCAGGAAGGGTCATTCCCATAGTGCTCTGCTTCTAATGACTTCACCTCTGGTTTCTCTACAGGCCATCACTTAAAGGACAATTACCAACCCTGCAATGCTCGTTAATGTATACACTGTTCTAAAAATAACTAATTCTAACATAATTTCCTCATTTATATAGATTACAATTGCTTACGTAACTAGGAACAATGCAAATTAACATTAAAATGTCAAAAACAGAGTATAAAGATGACGTGTAGCTCCAGGACTTGAGAATTTACAATATCATGAATTTAACTAGGGATTCACAATGGTATCAGTATTGGCAGATATGAAAACTTCTGCTGTTATTTAGGCTATAAAAGTCTGCCTATATCAGCTGGAAACATTGGCCATATGAACAAATAAGTTATTGGAGACCAACAGATCTATGTCAGCTGAGTCTTTTTCTTTATTCATCATCATTCCTCACACTTTAACATGTGTTTTAAGGGCTGAACTTTGTTAATTTATAACAAATTTAAATTGCGGTTTTAAAGATGGAAGTTCTAGGTCTATACTACATTTGAGTATCAATATCAATGTTGGAATTGGCTAAAATTAAATTGTAAATATTGGCAAAAATCCAATATTATGCATCCCGAAAATCAACAGTTACATTCATCTTTAAACTACAGATAAATAAGTACAGTAAAATAAAACACTATCATATAAGGGCTGCAGGATGCTGGAATTTTGAAAATTTCCAATCATGCTGATATTTACAAATTAATTTTTGCCATCACCGATAATGATACCAATATATGAATTCAGCTCAGACTAAGGTTGGGTAATTTATTTAATTTTAGATTAACTCACCAACTGCAATTTTCCAAGGAGAAATATTTCTTCGGTCTGAAATGTGTGTCAAAATACCAGTTTTATACTTTTAATTGCAGCTGAGATGTTATGCTCTACACGTCATGCTAACATTCAAATGTATTTTTTTCTACAATAGTTTGCAAAAACTCATGCTTTCCTTATTTTTGCATTTTCTTCTTATTGAAAATGAGAATGACAAAAAAATTGCCATTCACTTCAATAAAACAATTCATATCACATTTGCAATATGAGTTAAAAAAAAATCTGATATTTTTTCCAAATAGTTCAGCCCTAGTAGTTATGATGACTGCTTACAAGGGTAAAAGTTAAATAAATCAGTCATTTACTACTGTGATTGAACTAGATCAATAAAAACAGGTAACTCATATTGATTTGTGCATCATCTCATTTCATCCTGATATGTTTGCCTAGCCTACAGAAATAAACAGTTCATGAGTAATCTACCTGGTACTGTGTCAAATCATCACAAAGGCCTGTAGTTCTCACCAGAAATTCCACAAGCTTATACTTTCATAAAGCTGCATTGATGAAACATTGGTTGTACATATCCAATAATCAACTTTTAAAGCATGGTATTTACGCCATATTGATACTGTTGTGCATCCCTATAAAATATGGCCATATACAAATCCCATCCAGAAAAAATTACATACTGAAAGGACATTTCAACAGCTAAGGTTTGCTTCTAACACAGGACCATACGATACGCTGCTACCGTTTAGTCCAGTGGATTTCAAACTTTTTCTGCCTGAGGCACACCTAAGATCATCCCCAAAATCTCAGTCTTACAACATATATTCATATCCATGCAAAGTTAAACATGATACAGTATCCTCAGTAGGGCTGAAAAATTTGTGGAAAATAGCCCGATTGAGCCCCCCCACCCCCCCCCCCCAATTGTAGTGATTGCGATTTTATATGCGATTGTTTTTTCAGTTCCTCATCTTATGTATTTCTCAACAAACAAGCAGAAAATCATTCTATGATATATAAAAAACACAATATTTAGTGGATTAAACTAAGACTGAACAATTTTGAAGAGCTATCCAATTGTAATTATTTTGACATTTTGCAAATTCAATATGAATTGTTGTATTGTAGGTAACGATGATTTTAGGCCTCTCATTTTTTATAGAAAAACACAAAAACAAGAAAAGTAGTAATTTTGGCAAACTGTCCTAGAAAAAATTCAAACTTAAATGACTGCATGATGTGAGAGCATATCATTTGAAAATTGCAGTAGGACACGTTGCAGTTTCATCTAAATTTTGCTTAATTGCCCAGCCCTAATCTTTAGTTGTTGTAGAGCTGTAGTCATAAGGTGTGAATGCTAATTGCCATGGCACACCTAGACTTGCCTAAAGGCACATCAGTGTGCCTCGCCACACCATGAAACCACTGCTCTAGTCCATCACATATCATAATATAGACCTACATGGAAATAAGTAACACACGCACACAAAGGAGGAAAATTACTATTAGGTTAATACTATCTCATAGTCACATGCAACATGAGCATTTAGATTAGGAAAAATAAAAATGTAAACCATTAAGGGAAAAAATCCTTTATAGATGAGATATCTTCTGTCACTTAAGCTTAAAATGCAGCTATGTTCTACTGCTGCACAATTAATCTAACAGCAGCACAATCACAACATCAAGCTGTGCAATCACATTATCGCATGAAAGGCTGCAATTATTTCTGTATTAAGTGTTACTTGAAAGGTTACCAAAAATATCTGCAGAAAGGTCTTTAAGATTACTTTGTAAAAGTACCTTTATCTCCAGGAAAAAAAGTTTTTTTTTAAAAATATCAAGTTATTTAAAAGCAGTACTATAAAAACTTCAGGTTTGTTTTTTGTGCTACTGATTATTTGCATATTTTTTAAGTTGAGAAATAAAAACATCAAAAGTTTCATTACTCTATTTGTTTCTTTGATAACCAAGCAAGCAGACTTTTGATACCATTTATGAATGTTATCACAATTGCAATCACAATATTGTCCCTTATAACTGCAATTGCATATCATTACTAAATCGTGCAGCACTATTATGTACCCAATTCAAATCCAAGAAAGCCGTTTGTTCTCCAAATCATGGAAACACCAGCAGTTTGAGTGAACTAAAAATGAAAAACTCTACAACACTAAAAGCACTATGAGATGTTGAATAAGGCAACACCCTTCTCTTTAACATACCATAGCAAAACAACCCCATGTTGATATGCAACTTGAATGAAGATTAATATTATCCCCATGGACAAAACAACATGCCCTGTTCTACTGATGATCATGCAAAACGACAAAAATACGACTATCACTGTTATTTTGATATAATTTACCTACTGTCACATATGATCCTCATGCATGCTGTGCACCAAATCTTAAACCCAGACAGATTTTTCCACCAATCTGTAGAGGAAAACTGGAAGATTACCCATTTGAGAACATGAATGACAAAAAAATTCAGCATTGTTACCCAAAGTCATGAAATTCCCTGGTTTTATTTCATATAACATAACATAAATCCACACTAATACTACATGCATCAGGCTTTACAGGAAATCCAATGTATGGATTATCATCAGTTTTATCCTAATTTATAATATCATCCACCAGCAAATACGAAAACTATAAATTTAGCCATAAATAACTCTATTATGGTCTATCTCATATTGATGTTACCCTCTTTTGGATTATATCCTTATGTATGCTGCTCATGGATGACTTGTTCCACCTAGCCTCTTAAGGTGGAGGTGAAATGATAACACAAATGACACAAACTCCTGTAAAAATCCACTTTTAATCCAAAATAACACGATATGGTAAGGCATTTTTGTCTTTATCTTTACACAAACCAATATTAAGACTAGTAAAATAGATCTACTTTTATTCCCATGAATAGACTACCGTCTAATTTTCTCCCAAACATCACCTACTTTCAGATAATGAATCCACAGTCATATATCATTTAATTATTATCTACCTTACTGCTGTGATTGCCTTTTTTCCATGTTATCCTGCTGTGCACCCAGCCCAAATCTAACAGCCTTTTCTCCTGTGGTACAAACTGTCAGCAGGGCGTAAAAAGACACAGACACAGAAATCGTCGTTACACCTCTCAGCCTCAGATTGAGGACCACTATCGATCTGCACGTTATTTATTTTCATTGGATGTCAGCGTGTTAACCTTGGACACACGACCCCTCCTCCCCTCCCTTCGTCTTGCTCGGTTGACTGGAGAGGAGGTTAGCTGGCAGGTGAATGGCTGTACCGACACAAAAGAGCCGTGTATGCTAAAACGCAGGAGCTTGAAAAAAGCCGGGGACAGAGCTGTGGAGGACATTATTGTAGCGATAATGACAGAGAGCCATACCGTGATATGGGCCTGTTTGTGAGACACAGTACGTAATGCATGTTGCTGCCTGTACACGAACGCTGCGTTTAAGTGTACGGTAGCGATATAAAAGGGAGCATTTAGGGTAAGCAGATGAAGCTGCAGTGTTACACCATGAAACAACAACCATGTCGGTACAGCAGCATGCACATAGCGGCTTCAACCCTCCCCCACGGCCAAACAATAAGCACGTCTGAGGAGCAGAGGTGCGAATCCTCATCTTACCTCTGTCGTTAAATCAAAATTATCGATCCCCCCGCGGTCCAAACGCCGGCGAAACGTCCTGCAGCAGCGGACTATTTGTTTGTGCCGGCGGTTATGGGTGATCTATTCCGTTGTGCGGCTTAAAAATACATGACCTCACCAAATTCACTTGCCTACGTTTCCATCTGCCTGCTACTGACAGGCCAGGACGCGCAGTGCGCACGGGGCATGCGTCCCAGCAGAACGTCACTCATCCACAGAGACACACCCACCGCCTCCTCCATCCATCCTTCCTCGCTTCCGTCCGCCAATCCGTTTGTCTATCCGTCTATGAAGAACACAAGCATTTTGACTCGGATTTTACAATGTATTTTCCCCTAATTTTGTCTCAACAGATGCGGGTTGAATTGATTTAATTAAACTGCATACGCTAAATGAGAACACAAAAAGGCTGCAGACTATACACATATTTCTGTCCAACACTAAATAAGCTATGATTACTAACAAAGGCCTATAAATGCCAACAAATTTGACCCTTTGCTTAACTAATCATAGCTCTCTTTATCCTTTTTAGGATGGCTACGTTTTTGTAATACTGACTTTATACTGTATAAGCCTTTGTTATGCTTCTTCCTTTTACATTTTACTTCCATTTGATGCTCCTTTTAATACTTTCCCTGGATATTCATACATTTCTACCTTATTTTCTCTTTTAAAAATGTATTTTCCTACTTCATATCTTATGAAATCTTTTTCTTCTCTTTTTATAAAGAAAACAAGTTTAATGCTTTATGCTTCAAGGAACTCTGGGCACATAGGTCAAACACAAAGACATTTTATGTTACTATAAGATAAAATGCATGCCAGTTCTTGTGCCATTTTACCTAAACCAACTGGAATCCTACACAGTGAAGGACACACATGAAGAACACTCCTGCAACAAGCATACTGGTTTAGTAGCACAGCACAGGAAACAAGAATAATGGCATATAGTACTTTAATAAAACATGCGCTTTTGCAATCATGTAGTTGTATTTTATATCACTGGTTCTGAACCTTGGACCTGGACCCCCTAGGGGTGTGCTAAAGATCTCAAGGGTGCAAAGCTCTGAGGTCCTCAAAATACTTTTTAAAGAGTTTAAACAAACTATTTTGGTATGGCAAACATGTTTAAAGCTTTTTCTTAGGTTTTTATCAATAAAATTGACAAGGTTTTTTGATAGAAATATGTCCTTTTTTCCCAGGTGGATTACTGGGGGGGGGGGGGGGGGGTCAGCTATTCTTCTGGGATGCTGGAACCACTGTTTATATCATTACCTCCAAAACCCAGGACCTATGTACCTAGTTTTGTTCCTTTTAATGCACCTCTATGCTCTGGAATGGCAATAAACCTCAATGAATCCTTTAATAAGGGAATATTGCCATTTTAGTGCATATAGGTTTATTTATTTATTCATTTTTATTCTTTCTTTTAATTTTCAGTTTGGTTGAATTAAATGTGGATGGGAATTTTGATGGCAAGTTGGTTCTAATGTAAAAATAAATACCTTGGTTTGTTCTCTTAATTTAAATTACATATATATTAGTAAAACAACACTACCTTTATGATGGTCTGGCCTTGTTTGTTTGCACACTACTGCATCTAAGAGGACTCTTTTTCTGATGAGGTATCAATGATACTGGTCTCATTTCTGTTTTGCACACAGAATTTTTTTTTTTTTTAGGCAGAACTCTCGAATTATACTTTATATTAATTGTATAGTCAAAATAGCAAACCTGTGTGTATAGTTCTCTTTCCAAAGTTGTAACTTTCAGGTAGTTCTGGAGGCATAGGCACTTTTACCATTAGGTAAAGGCGGGCAATTATCAAGGGCCTCTTGCACCAAGGGGCTTCAATGCACGGACAAACGAGTGACCTAGTGCTGCATAACTAATCTGATGGCAGTCACAATCACAGTGTCAGGCTGTGCAATTACATACACAAATAAAAGGCTGCAATCATCTCTGTATTAACAATATTTAAAATGTTTATAAAAATTCTACAGTTGCACTTTGTAAAAGTATCTTTATTTCCAATAAAGGAAAAAAACTCCTAAGTTATATTATATTATCAGGTTATTTTCAAAGCACTTCATTTATGGTAATTTTATTATACTTAATATTTGTATGTTTTGAAAGTATAAATAGGCTATGAATTTTGAAACTATCCTTATTCTATGCTTTTTCCTTGATAACCAAGCAGGTAGACTCCTTATACCATTAATGTTTTATATTGTTATTGCAATTGCAAATCACAATATTGTCCACTATGATTGCAATCTCACATCATGACCAAATCATGCAGCACTAGTGTGAACCAACTTTACTGTATACAAAAAAAAAAACATTTCTGTTCTAATACCCAGTATTTGGGCTTATTAAGGTGCTATCCTCTCACATTTCCTTGTGCATAAAATAGCATCAAAAAATAATGTGATCATCTAAAAATCCCCTGGGTAGGATCTCTGGACCCCCTACTGAGTTCAAACACAACAAAGAGCCCCACTGTCCTTATATCAAGTGAATTATAGCAAGATGGATCAATACAGAAATATCAAATCCAAACAAAATAATAACAAAATCAAAATAATAGGCCACTGTTTGCTAAAATGCCAACAATAAAAAACATTATTTTATGCAGAGGATGGATATTACATTTTTAGTTCTTTAAGTTATACTTTGCCTAGATAAATGTTAAACTACTCAGATATAGAGGCATTGAGTTTTATTGTCAATCATTACTCTGAGATGTGCAAATACTGCTTTCACACATTTGTTCTATGCAGGCCTGGTTCTGGACTACTTTGATTGATGGGAACGTGAAGAAATGTTGAGCAGGATAGCAGTTATTTACTACAAGACTTCAAGCCTGATTGCAGGGGTACACTAAGGGCCTGATTTACAAAGATCCCAAAGAGTATACATTGCATTATTGTATGTTTTTTTGGTGATTCACTAAGAATAGCTGTGTGTATGACAAAAGGCACAAAGACTGTGGAGGTGGAAGTATTGAAAGTAGGGTTTTATGAGTTTTACTGCTTTACATCATGGGGTGTTTGGATGGAAAACAGAATGACAGCAGGAATTAAATGAAAACTACCCCCCTGAAACTGGAGGTATTAGTGGAAAAGGCAAATAAGAACTCTGAATATTACAAAAAGAGCTGTGAAATAACAGGAAGCCGATGAATTAGAAGGTAAGTCCTGGTACAAATAACAGAAAATATAAAGAGAAGATGGCAAGGCATAAGGCGAGGAATAAAAGAAAATTAGGCTTATAAAAATCTTGGCAAATAAAACAGGCACTCCTTAAAATGACCCAGTTTTTGAGGACACTGATAAGTATCTGACCGTCACAAACATGCCAGCTGTGTCCTCTGGTGCACAGGCAGACACAGTTTGCCACCTCAAAGCACCTGGAAAATTCTAATCCAGGTGCCCAGCCAACCAATCAAACTTTGAGTATCTGAATGTGGCATGCTTATAATCATCCAATCCTTTTTTAGTTATTTTTAGCTTCTGAAATGAAGTGGGATGATTAAGTGGGGCAGTCAGAGTCCATGGTGCCAGTACCTAAAGTTGGGGATGGCTTTGTTAACTGAAAGAAATGCTTCAAAATATTTTCCTTTACTTGCTGTTATTGCTGTAAGCAAAATGGAGAAGGGCCTTTTTTGCTTGGGGCCTACGGTTACCATTTCCTACACTCCAAGTAAGCAAAACTATTTGGGAAATATACATTTCCCAAAATCCTTACTACAGCCCATTTAATACAGTACTGACCAAACTTAACTGCTGCTGTGTACTCAACATTTGATTGAACACAAAAATGGCATTCGAAAATGGAGTAAAAGGCATGGATACAAGACTGTGTACAGATTTCTTTAGGAGGAAGGAACTACATTTCTCATAATCCATCGCAATTTATTTTATTTGTTGTTGAATCAATAGCTTTTCAAGCTTTTAAATAATTTACGAACCTCTTTTCCACACTTATCTTTATGTAGTGATTATATTTAAGAAGATAATGTTATATGTTGACATTTCCATGGTAACTGGAGATCCCACCCATCAGAGACATGACCGTGACACTCAAGGATTGTGAGTATTGCAGGATTTCTGGCTGTGATTAGAAACAAATGATGCTTTTCTCAAAACAAGGTTAATATCTTGCAAACTTTTGTCTTCTACAGGAGCATGTGTATCGTTTCACTCTCAGGTAGCTTGTGGTAAGTCTAACTTGGACACCTCTGAAGGTATAGCTAATAATCAAATTCACTATGGACAAAATGCATGTGAATTTTACTTCCAGAACCACGCTGTTTAGTCCTGTTGGTTAAACAGGAACAGTCTGGACAGAGACAGTTTGACAAATACACAAACACAGAGAAAATGTTGCAGACATGCTGGATTGTTCTGGTATTTCGGTGGATAAAATTCAAACGGGGTTCTTCAAAGACAGGATGTATTTGTGTTTTATAGATTTTTGACGGGACACAGGACACAACCTGAGAACAGGCCGGTCTGGTTAAATCTGGATATATGCCCTACTGGGACCTGCAAATGACTTACACCAGCCCTGTATGCAGATTCAGTGCATATCACTATCTACAGCAGTGGTTCTCAACTGATGAGTCGGGGTCCAAAAAAGGACTGCAGAGCAGTTTCCAGTGGGTCGCAACTAGGTGTGAACTAAAATGTTGGCAAAAGTCCTGAATTCCTTATTGGATATGCATCTATACCTTTTATTTTACCCTGTTTGATCAATATTTCAATTTATCTCCCCTTCTTTCAATAAATAGCTATTTTTCAGAAGTTCTCTGGAAAAAAGGCAAAAATTAATATTCAACGTGTTCAATTAACCAAACATGCATTGTTGAAAATTGTTTGGAAAGTTTGGTCATGTTCTGTCATAAGACAGACTTTTGAGTCCTGAGGCCAGACCAGTTGAGAACCCCTGGTCTACAGATAATAGCAATGTTGCAGTGACTAACTGTAATTTTAAAATAATTTAGGCCAGTGGTTTGCATAGTAACCATTGTTTTAATGCTGTGTACTAAACCGCTGGATAATTCGGGACTGGACCATGCTCAGGCTCTGCAGGAGTCCATATTATGTGGGTAATACAACAGTGCCGGAGACTGGGGACCCCCCCACTGTCCATGGAGGTGGTTAAAGCACACCAATTCACACAAAACAAAATGTACAAATTAACATTTTCAGAAATATTTGCACACATTACTTACATGTAAGCACAAATCTCACTCAAAACTATGGTTTTACTTTAAATTGAACTAATTTTAAGAATATCTTTTTACAATAAAGGATAAATATGCTGCTTCTAATAATTTGTAATTTCTCTGTTTGTTTTTTTTTTTCGTAAGCTTTCACGACCCCTCCTGAGAGTCTTGGGACCCCCCTAGGGGGACCACTGATCTTGAGTTGATCCTTCACTTTCTTTACGAAGGGGTCATTCAAACAAGGGACACGTTAATGTTTTGGGGAATTTTTTTTAGGGAAACAGGACATGGAGCGTGAAAACAGGACTGTCTAGTGAAATCAGGAGGTATGGTCACCCTATTGGGTCCACCAAATTTTTAAAACCACCCCTGTGTAGAGGGGGTGGCTTCAATGAATAATAATGTCTACAGGATAAAAGTGATGTTGCAGTGATTGCTTTTACATTCATTTAGGGCTACTGTTTGAAAAATAAACATTTTCTTTACACTACATGTATTCTTCTGTTTCTGTTTATTAAACTGTGGGATAATTCATGGACTGGACCATGCTCAGGTTCTGCATAGCATAGTAAAGGTTTTTCAAAAACAGGAGACATAGGCATTTTATAGGTTTTTGAAAGGACAGAACCTGAACAGGACAGTCCAGTTACATATGGATGTATGGTCACCCTGTTGGGGCTTCCAAATTGTTAAAACCGCCCCTGTATGAAGGGGGTGAATTTAATGCATCAATGCCTATAGGATGATAGAGATGTTGCAGTGATTGCCCACACTTTTACATTAATTTAGCAATCGTTTGCATAATAAACATTATTTCCGTGCTACATTTATTCTACCGCTTTGTCTATTAAACCGTAAGATGATTCTGGGACTACACCATGCTCAGGCTCTGCAGAAGTCCATAGTATAGTAGTTAGGGTACCATCTAGAGTTCATCCATCAGTTCCTATATGCTACGCTACAACAACGGAAGCCCGCACGCAGCCTCCGTGTGTGAAGACATGTGACTGGAGAAGGACATTCGGTAAAATTACGTTAACTTATCGCTGAGTAGTTTCAATTCTCCCTGCACCCACCTGACAGGCCTGCATGCTTGTTATTTCTCCTTGTCCCTGCGCAGATACCCCGCGGCCTGCAGAGACAAGCTGCGCGCAAAACGGCATGGATAACCGTCCCACACCGACTCCCGCAGCGAGACGAGCCTACTACGGTGCCTTACCCCTTGTTCGAAGAGAGCCCGCAGTGTTATGATCATCGTGAGGGAGCAGCCCGGCAGCAGCAGGCTACGGTCCACTCCTTTGGCCGAGGTCGTTCGTCCTTCCCAGGCTTCTGTGTAGCGCACCTACAGTACCGCCGGGGATCCACCGCACCTTGGGGCGTCAGACGGATTAGTTAAATCGGTGTTGCTGATCTCACGCCACCCGCTATTGGTGGTTCTGACCTGTCGCTGTCAAACCGCGAGGCTAATCCAATTAAGCGTTTAGAAGCGAGAAGCTAAGAATAGCGCCAATTACAGCAAAAAGTTTCAAATCGTCAGCGTGGTGCTGGTCGTAATAGAGCGAATGAATGGGGCACCATGTACAGTTAATGTCATTGATGAATTACCTGACGGAGAGGAGCTGCCTTTACTGAGGAGAGGACGTCAAATCAGCAATGCGATGATCACAAGGATTATTTTGGATCCGTGGTGGGAGCACTGAGGATCATACAAAGGATCAGACTGCTGACACGGGTTACATATGATACCAGGTAATATTCTGTGCCATCTTCCTGCTTCCTTTGACAGTTTAAGGTGGATGTCTCCATGTTTGGGCTCTTTCTATCACTTCACATGAGGTGCCAAAGCCTCCAAACCTAGTTAGAAATCCACAGGGCTGAATTTACCTTTAAAACGCACTGTACTGCCTTCATATTCAGGCCTGTGGTGACAAAATCAGGCTGCTTAAATGTGCATTTTATCAGCTGATTGTGCTGCAACTACATAAATTAGACCAGCTCTGAAACCCACACTATGAAGCTTTGATTTCATGTTGAGTCAACATGAAATTTTAGTGGGAAATAAGGATGTAAGAGTCCTAGATCTTGAGCAAACATGTCCTAAATTCCTGGGAATAAACTGCACCTTCCCTGTCTGTGTGTACATCATGTGGTGTCTGCTAATGGTGTTTGTCTCTAACAGGATAATAAGGCTGCTTGCAGACAGGCGCTGCATTGTAGTCCAAACATGATGAGTACATAGATGCTTTTACAGAGGGAGAGAACATGTAAAATGTGGCAACTGGTGTGTAAAATGGACATGACATGAGAAAATTAGAGGTAAATGCATGAGAGGTGTTGATGCTCTGTAATTCAGCCGTAATCATCACTTTTCAAAGGTTGTGATTTAGTGATTGCAGGGCTGTGAAAGAGCGTCATGTTGCTTGTGAGAAACAGCAGGGCCAGCTAGACTTCTTGTAGCTGATCTAAATGTGGAGGCAGAGTTGCTTTTTGCACAGAAATCAGCTTCATGTGACGGTGTAAGCTCTGGAAAACTAGTATCCAGGTTTCTGTGGGCGTCCCAGCGGCAGTGTTTTGCTTCACATCACTGCTCTAATGGCTATACACCTGTAGACAGACCACTTTGAGGGAGAACAGCTGCTAAAGTTTTGCTCCAAAGCAGAGAGATGGAAACACCTGGCAGGGCACCGACTTCCTTGTCTGATCCCTTCTTTATCATAAGGGCAACCCAGCGTGCAGGGATTTAGAGGGGTGATTTTACATCAATAAAATTATGCAATCAGTGATTTAAAGGTCTTGTGCTGCTTTAGTAACCCTCATAACTGCACTGTGTCATTGATGTTTTTGATTTTTGCAGCACACTTATCCTCGTAGGTCATTCCTGGTGTTCAGGAGACAGTCTGGTGTCACATGTCTGGGTGATAAATGCAGTTTGAGTGAAGGATTTAACACAGGCTGAAGTAAAGTAATTGGGTTGGTATGTAGCAGTGGAAACATCGTTTAAGTAAAGCACATGGAGGGCTTCAAGGAGAGAAGAGGCACAGTAGGTAGACTTTCACAGGCTTATCTTTGGTTGTCTGAAGAAATTAGGTTGACCTGGAGGACAACAGCATGCGGAGATCTGTTTGAAATGTTTAAACTTTAATGTGATGCATTGATCTCTAGGGCTGCACAATTGATTGAATTTCAATGTTTGTTATGATTTTGGCCTTTAAACAATCAAAGAGGCATAATCAACAGCAATAAAGTACATTTTAAAAGCTCTAGCTTTTAGAAAAACACTCTTTGATAGGGATGAACACTGACATTTTTTGACATTTGCTTATTCTTATGAATATGAGTTTTTGCTTTATGGGTATGAATTTAGGGTTGGGTATTGTTTTTTTCTGATACTTGTGCTAAACCTTTGTTTCAAATGGTGTTAGGGCCTGAATGGACAATTTTTGGAGAAAAAAAAGCATGCCAAAAGGCAGAGGATGAATGAAAGCTGTCTTGTAAATGATTCAAAGAAATATTTTAAAAAGATGTCAATAGAACATACAAGTAAAGGTGCAAAATAATGCATTTAATGCCTTTCGTTTGGAGTCTAGAGAGTTGTGTTAGGGTGGCAGAATACCTAAATGAACCACTATCAGATACATTAGTACCAATTTCATGTTGGTTCTGGTTTTCAGTACTCATGTCTAGGCATGTTTGGCCTTTTTTAGGAGTAGATGTTGGCTTCAAAAGCCCAGTCAGTTTTGCCACAGTCCAGCCCTGGCAACAGAGGAATAGCAGGGTGAATATATTTTAAAATAAACCTTAATCAATACAAAATGTCCTTGAATTTAGTGAAAAAGTTGTGATCTCAATGCTGATCGAAATGATTGTGATAATCATTTAGCCTAAATCCTGCAGCCCTTCTTATTCCAGCCCTTTAAAGCAACTCCTAACCAAAATACTAAGCTGTAATCGTCCAGACTTAAAGGATTTAAAGTCAATTCTCATGTGTTGTTCATCAATACAAGGTTTATCTGCAGAAAACAAGGTTTTAATCTATCCACTAAAGTATTGATTTGATTCAAACATGTTACAGTAGATTGTAGACATGCACTAACTGTGATAATTAGGGCCAATGCCAATACCAATGTTTTTCATTGCTTTTTTCAGTGTAAGACTCCTAGCAAGAAAGCATTTTCTCTCATAATCTGAGACAGTTTAGAGTCTTTCTAACTGGTCACCTGTGCTCTGTAAAAAACTCTTCTTTGATTTGGCAGCCAGATAATCCAGATGTAGGGATGCACAATATTGGGATTTTGACAATATCTGATATGTCAGTTTTTACAAATGAATTTAACCCAAAACCGATATTTAAATCTAGCTCAGACCTAAACTTTAGTCCTAGCACAATTTAAAGTTTGGGGATGATCAAACCAACAAATTCCAGTCCTTAAAATACATTTGAAGTTTTAGTCCTTAAATTCTTAACCAGGAAAATATCATTGAGATTAAGAATCTCGTTTACAAAGGTGTCCTGGCCAAGACAGGCAGCAGCACATTTAACAGAGTTACGGACATGAAATATTGAACATAAAAACACCACAAAGATCAACCAACTCCTGAGTCACAGATCAGAAAATCTACTTTTCGAACAATTTAAGGAGTCCAGCTCCTCCAGACGTATCTGTTCCTGCAGAAAATTCCAGGCTGCAGCAGCAACTCCTTTTACCCATCTCCAGAAGGACTTGAAGGACTGTGATGAAGTAGAGTGATGAAGAGTAAAGACTTGAGCTGATGTATGCCAGTTGGTCCGGCGTAAAACTCCACTAACTTATTTGTTGGTACGGCCTGTATTTGTTACTGATATAGACACATTTTTATGGCCAAAATACTGGTTGAAATTTACCTTTATGCCAAAACCGATATCATGCCAGTAATATCATTCATCACCTAACCCTGTGGTTCCCAGACTTTCTCTGCTGGGCCCGCCTCTGGCAGATGTAATTATTTTCATGACCCCCTTCACTGTACTTATCAACATGTAAACAAATGTTAATATATTGTACGCTGTAGACTCATTGTTACCCTTAGGTTTTCATGAAAATCCTCTGACAACATTGCATTGCTTTGCTCTTGGGATGCGTGCAAAAAGCTGCCTAAACAGTTTAATCTGGATACCTTTGCCATCTGCACCAAAAATATAAGTCAGCTAAACAAATTATTAGCATTTTGTATCAGTTCAGGTCCACAGTTCCAGCCGAATGCTCTGTATAAACTGTAACACAGCCGCACGGCACTAGCTGCCTCTGTAATTGTTCTTAATGACTGCTGCCTAGCTGCCACAGTGCTTTGTGATATAATGTAAACAGCTAACTGGTTTTGCACCAGTAGCATTTTGTAGTAATAGCACTATTTTGTTCTAGAAAAGAGGATAAAGTTGTTGTAGGTTGTATCATTTTACACTCATATGAGTGAAGCACTGAGTGACGATATGCTGCCCAGGAATGTGAATGTTAACTTACAGAAAGTATTGAAGGCCTTCAGTGCTAGCTCTGCTGACATGAGCATGATTATGCAAACCAACTTTGCATTGTTATGATGTGACATTGTGTAACTGTTGCACTGTGAGTTGGTTTACAGAATGTATTTTTTTGACTTTAGAATAGTCGGCTAAATGTATTTCTATTTTGCATTTAATCAGATGGAAAATTAGACGCCTGGTAAAATCACAACTTTGCTCGCAGTGTTCTATGATGTGCATTTTTTAATTTAGCCTTGTCGCACCAGCCCCCATCATGACACTGCACCCCCCTCAGGGGACACACAGCCCACTTAGGGAACCACTGACCTAACCAGATGCAAATATAAATTTATAAGACACAACAGATACACATTGGTAACTGATGTCTGTTTATTTCAACATCATTTAATGGTTGGTTTGTAAACTGGGCTGATTGGCCTAAACAGATATTAAACCAATGCATTGGTGCATCCCTAGTGGATTTTACTGCTTTTTGTGTGTGTGCTTCTAGCTAAAGCTGCTGTTTTGAATAAAAAAAATAAAGTTTTACATTAAAACTGATTCATAGAGGAAAGATGATCAAATATATTTCCTAGAAAAGAGATAACAAAATGAAAACAGCACTCAAAGTGAGAAAACTTGCTTGAAAATGTTTCAGATTACTTTTTGTTTTGCCATTCAAGCTTTGCCATTGTATGATTAATTATTAGAGTATAAATGATCATAAATTTGTCAAAATTCTCATCACAGTTTCTTCAAGCCAAAGATAGTGATTATTTAGACCCTTTTACTAAACCAAGATTTTAAATTCAACATTTTCTTCATTTTTAAATTGACAAAAATCAACAAATCTTTAAATTTAGGAAGCTTTAAACTTCTTTTTCTTGCTTGAAAAGTTTCTGAAGCAATTCATCTGCTTTAGGAAAAATCTAGATTTTTTTAAAATCAGTGATTATATATGATTATAGTCGAAGAATTCTTATCTTTACGTCTCCACCAGCATTCTTCCTCCCTGGGATTTCTTGGACTCCTTCACACTGCTCTCTGCTCTAGCTGTTGCTGCCTAATACCTTTACAACATGTCAAAACAAACTGAAGAGGGATGATGACACGATGTCTTCGCTGTATGAGCAACACGGCGATGGAGCACAGACTCAGGGATGCCCTCTGGTCAAATGAAAGCCTATTACCAACCAGGAGAGGCACTGAGAGCAAGGGGCAGTGAGACTAATGGACTATGATAATCTTATCACAGTCCACAGCAAAGAAATGACTTTTTGTCTGCAAAGTTTCAGGATTATCTCTCATATCTCTGTCTTTAAAGTAAATAATGTTGATTAATTCTGATGATAATGTTCTTATCCTCTCAGAGGAATGTGAAGATGAAGTGGAACTGTTACATGAAGGTGATGAGAAGATAGCCAGCCTGACACTCAGTGAAGAAAAATGGCTCAAAATGGAGATCAAATTGCTTTCTATGAGTGCTGAAAGAAATTATTTTCACTCCCACGGATGCTGGAGAAATTAAACCTCTGCAGAATACTCCCTGTTAAATAAAGGCTTCTAATAAGAGTCTTTTCAAGGGTTTTCTCATGTGTGCTTTATATGTTTGTGTGTCCTCAGGTGCATGCTGGGAATGTGTGCAGGATGAGCAGCACATTTGTAACATTAGCTGAAGTGCTGGAGGCTCGAGGGGGCCCTCTGCTGGAGGAGGAGGTGTGGTCTCTGCTGCTGGCCACTGCAGAGTCTTTAGTGGATGTCTCTTATAAGGGTAAAGCTTCCTCTCATTGTATGTTCACATATATCACACCGTAATGTCACTACTATTCCATCATGCTACCATGTAATGTGTAATGTAAATATAACACAATCACTTGAATGCATCCTTCAGTATTTTGGTTTAAATCTGTAATATAAACAGTGAGCTGTACTAGCAGAGTCTTTTATATATTTGATGGGTTTTCTACTTCTTTCAGGTCAGAACAATATGTGTAACATCATAAGCCCCACCTCCCTGCTGCTGTCAGCCACTGGTAGCTTAGCATTTAAAAACTGTGGCCTATCAGACGAGGTTTCCACCTTCACTGCTCCGGAGATGCTGCAGGGCCGCGCCTGCTCAACCAAACCTGCCATAGAGAGGGTCAGTACTTACATATTAACACCCACACACATACATCATCATCATCACCATACCTGTCCTGACAGTTTACATTGAAGTTTATGACAGACTAATTAGTGGAGAATCAGTTAATTTGGTTGTTGCTATTTTATTTAATGAATTTGTGCTAAAACCTGCAGTGTTTTTACTGAATAAGAAGCCACACCTTTCATAGCCTGATGTCTTTTTTTCTTGGGAGTGTAAAATCTCAGGATGTCAGAAGTTGAAGGACAACTGAAGTGTGAGCATGCCATCTAGTGGCTCATTAAGGGAACAGCAGCTCTGATTTCTGCACTGTAGGAAACTGAGCAGAGGAACCTCATCACTAGTTAATGCAAATGCACCAAATAATAATGCAAGTGGCTGTAAACAAATGAAATTTTTGTGTACTTGGAGGTACACTGCTGTGATAATTGCTGCACATTTTTGATAAGAAGACAATAATTTATATCAGAGAAACATGCCTCTAAGACCTGGTGAATTTCAATCTGTTTAATATGTAAAAAACCTTATCTGAGACTTGATTGACGCAGCATGGTTGACTATTTCTTAACCCTTTTGGAAGCATTTTCAAAATTTAATTATCAGCATTATCAAATTAAAAAATGTAAGAAAAGCTGTAAGACTACAGCAATTTACTTGGTTTTATCCCACTTGTAAACACATCAGATCATGTTACACAACATTTACTATTTCATTTTAGATAAGTCATTTTTTTTTTTTGCTTTAGTTCAGTGGTTCTCAAAAGTTGTGCCTTGTGCCAAATCCAGATACCATGGCATGTGTTTAAAAGGCTACTTTGCATGAATACATGAACAAACTCTTTTCAAGATTTAATCTGAGTTTTCTTCAACAGTGGCTTTCTTGTTTCCACTCTTCCATAAAGTATTGACAACAGTTGTTGTATGCAGAGTCTCCCTTAGTCATAGGTGTCTTGCTGGCCTCTCTCACTAGGCTCCTTTTTGCACGGTCACTCAGTTTGTGAGGACAGTCTGATCTAGGCAGACTTACACATGTGCCACATTCCTTCCATTTCTTCATGATGGATTTAACTGAACTCCAGGTTATGTTATGTGCCTTGGAATTTTTTTGTACCATTTACTTTTCAAAAACATTTTCTCTGAGTTGCTTGGAGTGTTCTTTTGTCTTCATGGTGTAATGGTAGCCAGGAATTCTGATTATCCAGTGACTGGACCTTCCAAACTCAGTTGTCTTTATATTACAATCACTTGAGACACATTCACTGCACTCAGGTGATCCCTATTTCATTAACTGTGAGACTACTAGCACCGGTTGGCTGGACCTCTGTTGAATAAGGTCAGTCACTTTAAAAGGGGGTGAATATTTATGCAGCTGCTTATTTTACATCACATATCTTTATTTAATTGACATAACTCTGGAGAAATCTGCCTTCACTTTGATATTAAAGAGCTATTCTGTATGTTTTTTAGTTAAAAAAAATATATATATATTGACCATAATTGATTTAGGGAATCACTTAAAGGTAAAACATCCAAGTGTAAATACTTTTTATACGCTGTGTATGGGTGCATGTCCACTCAGGGCATCCATAGAATAGTTAACATTGATCGCCTTAGAGAAAATCTATTTCTGTAAGCTGGTTATACTATAATTATCTTCACTAACTTATTCACTGTGTTTCACAGATGCTGGTGTATTCACTGGGTATGACTCTCTACTGGTCAGTTGATTTTCACCTACCTCAAAATCAGGTGGGAACCATTATAAAACTGTTGTTTTTATTTATTTTCTATCACAATCACAGGTCAGTAAAACTATAACATAACAGTTCACTGTGTTCTCTCTCAGCCAGTCCAGTTGAGCGACCATCTGAACAGCCTCCTCCTCAGCATGTGTGAAGATCTATCCCACCGCAGACTCAATCTTAACTCCATCCTGGAAGCCTGCGAGTCTCAGCACAAAGCCTCCGTCCTGCCTCCGCCTGCCAAAGTCATCAGACAGCTGGTGGAGGAGGTTTTTCATGAATCAGTGAGTCTAGATATCCGCCTACAGTTTGTTCCTGTCTGTGAGCGTGTCAGCTCCCCTGTGGGTCATTGAGTATGTGTTAGAATTTAAAGCAGTGCTGCAAAATAATCTGCAAAGAGATTATGAATAGTAGTGGTTTCTCTCCTTCCAGATGGACCAGGGTTCTCTTCCTGACAGTAACGTCCCTTTGAGCGGCCGGAGTCAGATGATTAGAGAGAGACTTCATGGTGAGCATGCTCTTTAAAGTGCTAAGAAACCTGGGTTTTATCAGAGTTGTATGTCAAATTCAAGTACCAGTAAACATTTAGGACAATTTCTTCGATCTGTAATGCTGTCCAGTTCCATCCGTCCCTGAAACGGGAGCAAATTCAACAAAGCAGCAAAAGAAGGCAAAGCAAGGCAGTACAAATTGAGTACCAGTCACATGATGATCAACTCAAACTGCTCTACACAGTTAAAATGGAGCATGAAGTACACTGGCCAAAAAAAAAGGCCCTGAAATACAGCTCCAACTCCAAAAAAGTTGGGTCGGTGTGTAAAATCTAAATGAAAACAGAAAGCAATGATTTGCAAATCTCATAGACCCACATTTTATTCACAATTGAACATTATTAGTGTATCAGATATTAAAATTTTACCATTTCATGAAAAATATTTGCTAATCTTGAATTTGATGGTGGCAACACATCTAAAAAAAGTAGGGACGGGGTAACACAAGGCTGGAAAAGTAAGTGATGCTAACTAAAAACACCTGGGGGAGCATTTTGCAACAAATTTGGTTAATTGTCATCAAGCCAGTAACATGACTGGGTATACAAAGAGCATTTTAGAGAAGTAGAGTCCCTCAGAAGTAAAGATGGGCAGAGGTTCACCAATCTGGGAAGAAATGCATTTAAAATTGCGGAACAATTTCAGAACATTTTTCTTGGCATACATTTTGAAGACTTTGAATATAATAATAATAATAAAAATAATAATAACGATAACCTTTATTTATGAAGCACTTTTCAAAACATGTTACAAAGTGCTTTACAGAAGACATGCACAACAGAAAAATTAAAATCAGCAAATTCCATAGGGACAGTTTTGTTTATGCACCAGGTAAGTGCATAAACCTAATTAGAATCAAAGTGTAAGACAAACTGATACTCTGAAAACATGTTATATTCAACCCCTACATAAAGTCAGGAAAAGCTCTCCGGTAAAAATAAGTTTTTAAAAGTGACTTAAAGGAAAGCACAGAGTTAACCGACCTGATTTCCTCAGGTAGATCGTTGCAGAGCTTTGGTGCCCGGACTGAAAAAGCTCTGTCCCCCTTAGTTTTCACCCGAGCTTCTGGCACAAATAAAAGACCTTTGCCCGAGGATCTCAGAGTGCGTGCAGGGGAGTAGGGAGTTAGTGATGTAACTGGGACAGAGACCGTTGAGAGCTTAAAAAGTGATTAATAAAATCTTAAAATCAATCCTAAAATGTACTGGCAGCCAGTGTAAAGATGCTAAAACAGGTGTAATGTGCTCATTCTTCTTAGCTCTGGTTAATGTGTGCTGGTCACAGTAGAAGAATCTGGCCTGACTGCGGTCCAGACCTTTCACCAATAGAAAACGTTTGGGGCATCATAAAAGGAAAAATCACATCACAGACCCAGGACTGTTGAGCTGCTTCATCAGACAAGAATATGGCATCTGAAATCTCCATCAACTGGTCTCCTCACTTCCCAGATGTTTACAGACTGTTGCTAAAGAGGAAATATTATTTTATTTAAACTTTGTTTAACTGGATGAAGACCCATTGAGATTGAGATCTCTTTTACAAGGGCAACCTGACCAAGAAGTCAGCACTCCATAATGATAAATGCTACACAGTGGTAAGCATGGTTCTGTCCTTACTTTGAGATGTGTTGCTGCCATCAAATTCAATATTAACTATTGTTATGAAATGGTAAAATGTCTCAGTTTCAACATTTGACATGGTGTTTATGTGCTATTGTGAATAAAATATGTGTTTATGAGATTTGCAAATCATTGCTTTCTGTTTTATTTGCATTTTAACAGCACCCTTAGCTTTTTGGAGTTGGGGTTGTTTAAGGGTGTAAGCCAGAGAACCAACAGCAACATAGCCCCTCAGTGTTGGACCTGCAGGCTACGGTTTCACAAGGCTCTCACCAACACGTAAAAGCCTGTCCAGTACATTTAAGCCTGGCTCTTTGCTCAGTCACTCTCTTTTCTCTTCTAAGCTTTATCCGTCACCATTCACTTCTGTCTCTTAGCATCAGAAATTTTATCAAACTGTACTGTGACAGACTAACTGGCTGGTGGGTACTCTAGTACCGTAAAGCCATACGCATTTCTCATGAGTGGACTATAGCCTGCTGCCAAAATTAAATAGTGCTGAAGGGATGCTAAGTGGATATGAGATACACACCATTCTCCCTGGTGAAAGTTATAGTACAATTAGATCAAATCTGAAACTACTTTAAGGTGGGAAAGATACATATTGTAGCTTTTAGACATTGGAATTCTATTTAACTTTCAAATAGTATAGTAGTGGTCTTCATATTTACAGAAGGTAGCTGCAGTCACTGCTCTCATGACTGAAGACAGGTCAACAGGATTAAAATCTTAACCTTAAGCAAGCAGAGGATTAGGCTCCTGGTCGAGCCAATCATCAGAGTGTGGCTGCTCTGGACTAAACCCTCCATTAGACTCAGTTCTGTCTAAACCTCCCAGTGTCTCCAATGAGCAGAGAGACGGCACGAGTCAGACTCTTCAGTCATCTTTCCTCTCTTGCATGTGTCACAGGAAAGAGGGGGCATTTTTCAGACTTCAGCGAGGGGAGCACCGAGGGGAGGAGATACTCAACGGACTCTGACTCAAAGTCAGGTATGCACTGAAGTAAAGTAGTCCCAGTGTTGTCTCTGCTTGAGTGCACAGATTTACATCCATTGATTTTTTTTTTGTATTTTCAGAGTTTAAAAGGCTTGTTTTAGTGCATGTGTTCATTTTATGTCTGTGTTTAAGGGAGTTTACCTCAGAGACCTTGGAGACGAAGACCAAGGAGCTCTCCCACACCGCTGTACCATTCTTCTATAGACAGGTCTGTACTCAACACTTCCACACAGTAGGGCTGGATGATATGGACTAAAAGTCATATCTCAATTTATTTTAGCTGAATGGTGATACAAGACAGTAAACATCTAGTTATTTTTACTGCAAAGAAACATGATTCTTACTATACCAGAATTAAGATTTGAAACCTGAAAGAACCTGATGAAGACTGCCTTTATTGATTAAATCCATTATTCAGCCAGACACAGTTCTCACTATTCTTGCAGTGGACAGCCGTTTTTTAAATCAACCTAAACATTATCAATAAAAAAGAAACTGTCTTCCCCTTTGTCTCGTTTGAAAATGTATTTATATATCTTAAAACCTTGATGTATTACACAGCCCTACCATACAAACAATCTAATATTGCATTTAGAGGAAGATTCTCCAACTATTAGAACCTTTTGTGCGTGCATATCAACAGAAATAAACCTGCCTCGTTGCCCGTCCTGACTTTTAGGGGACGCGACATTGTCCCAGAGTTTCACTTTTCTGAGCAACTATTACACAATCCGCCCTTCCCCAACCCCCTTTCTCCCTCCCTCTGTCCCCTCAGACTCCCTCGTGGGGTTCGTCACAGGGACAGTAACTGCAGTTGGCTTGGCGGGAGCCCCCACCACAACATCTCTCCCAAGACGTCGGGTAGATCTCAGAGTCCCTCCATCACCTTCAGCGAGTCCTCGCTTAGCCTAAGCCAGAGGAAAGCAAAGGTAAGAGCGATGGTTTTAATGTTAATGTCTTAAAATCAATGCAAAGAAAGTATTTTTTTAGAATGTGACTTAAAAATGTATTTATAGTGCATCCGAACCATGCATTTGTAAAACCGGGAGGATCAAATTGCAATCTATGAGCAGACAGCAGAGCTTTAATAAACAAAAGCTTTTTGAATATGTTGCAGGTTTAAAATTTTATATTACTGATGTTTTATCAGGCTTTGGGTCCTGAGTTCGTCAGGATGCCAGATGAACAACAAATTGTCCTCGAGCTTCCAGGATCTATCGTGGTAAATTCTTCATCTATTTCCTCTCTGCCTTTGGTCCATTTTGATCTAAATTCTTGTTTTTCATACTATTTGAATCTGTCTTTCTTGCATGCTTAACTATGTCTGTCTGTAAAATCCCATGTACAGTATTTATGTACATGTATGTGAGCATGTTAGTTGTTTTTTTATGTTTGTGTGTGTTTTTTGTTTGTGCTTGTGTGTGTCCACAACAGTCCAAAAAGGGCCGTTCATGCTCGTCTCAGAGAGAAGTGACTGTGGTGCTGCCTAACGGACAGTATGTGGTGGTTCGCTGTGACATTAAGTCCAAAGCACGAGATGTGTTTGACATGGTGGTGGCTCACGCTAACTTGGTGGAGCATTTCTACTTCGGTCTTGCCTTCTTAGATGGTACGAGGACATATTATATGTGACTAAACCTTTATTGTATGCATGCCCTCTGTTTAAAATAGAAATTTATTTCAGCATTAACTCCCTCACTTTCATTATTGTTCTGTAGCTGTGGACAAAGAGGTTAATATTTGAATTTTGGCAGATTGTACCTGAAAGAAAGGGATGACTTTTACTCTGTCAGTTGTTGAAGATGTTAGAGATTAAAGAAGCTTTTCTTTGTCTCTCTGCAGATGATGAATATTTCTTTGTAGACCATGAAACAAAAATCTCCAAAGTTGCTCCTGACAGCTGGAAAAAAGGACAGATAACCTCCTTTTTGGTGTTTCTTCGAGTTAAATTTTTCGTTGATGACATCTCCTTCATTTTGTAAGTACATTTGTTTTGTTCTTACACGAAAAATACAATGAAACTTTTGTATTATTATTTTATTCATAAAAATCAAATGCAGTTACATAACTACAAGACTTTACTCTCAGCTTTGTGTACATTTAAACACAACTGAATAAACATTGAAGGAAATAAGAATGGCAAGAAATCTGAGATTTTTTTTCAGTTTAGCTTTTCCAGTAATTTTATCATTTTTTAAATTTTTAAGTAACCAAACTGAATTATTTAGAAAGGAATATGGGAAACTTTTACATTAGGAAGGTACAGACCATTCAGAAAGTATTCAGATCCCCTTCACTTTTTCAATTTTGAAGCTTGATTCTAAAGTTGAAAAAAAAAATCATTTTTAACCTTGTTAATCTACACTCAATACTCCAAAATCTAATAAAAGCAAACTAATTAGACATAAAAATAAAAACTGACATATCACATTGACATAAGTAATTAGACCCTTTGCCAAAAAACTTGAAATTTAGCTCAGGTACCTCCCATTTCTTTTGATATTTGCGGAAATGTTTTTACACCTTGATTGGAGTCCATCTGTGGTAAATTGATTTGAGAGGACATGATTTGGATAGACACACCTCTCTATTGAATTGCCTCACAGCTGACAATGCATATCAGGGAAAAAACCAAGCCATGAGGACGACTGCCTGCATAGCGCAGGGGCAAGATTGTTGCAAGGCACAGATCTGTGAAAGGCTACAAAAAGTTTCTGCTGCACTGAAAGTTCCCAAGAGCATGGTGGCCTCCATAATTCTAAAGTGGAAGAAGTTTGGCACAACCCATACTTTTTCAAGAGTCAGTCACCTGGCCAAACTGAGCAATTGGAGGAGAAGGGTTTTAGTAAGAGAGGTGACCAAGAACTTGATGGTCTCTCTGATTGAGCTCCAGAGATCCTGTGTGGAAATGGGACAAAGTTCCAGGAGGACAGCCATCACTGCAGCTCTCCTCTGGTCTGGGCTTCATGGCAGAGTGGCTAGATGGAAGGCTCTCCTTTGTGCAAAACACACTTTCATTTAGAGTTTTTTGCAAACTCCAAGTGGGCTTTTATGTGTTCTGCAATGAGGAAAGGCTTCCGTCCATAAAGCCCTTATGGGATCCATATTGAGTCCTGGTCATACCAAACTTTTTCCACTTGAGAATTATGGAGGCCACTGTGCTCTTGAAATCTTTCAGTGCAACATAAAAACAGATATGTGTAGATCTGTGCCTTGCTGCAATCCTGACAGGTTCCTCTGACCTCACGGCTTGGTTTTTGCTCTGATATGCACTGTCAGCTGTGAGGCCTTCAATAGAGAGGAGTGTGCCTTTCCAAATTATGTCCAGTCAGTTTAATTTACCGCAGGTGGACTCCAGTCAAGGTGTCGAAACATCTCAGCAAAGATCAAGAGAAATGTAAGGTACCTGAACTGAATTTCAAGTGTTTATGAAAATGGTCTGAATACTTGTTTGAGTGATATTTCTGTTTTTTTAATTTCTAATTAGTTTGCTTTATTAATTCTGTTTTTACTTTGTCATGATGGGGTACTGAGTCTAGATTTATGAGAATAAACATGATTTTTAGTGACTGTAGCATCAGGCTGCAAAATAACAGCACTGACAAAGTGAAGGGGGCCTGAAAACTTCCTGAATGCACTGTATGAGTAAGAATGAGCTACTCAGTCCTCAGGCCATGTGGTCCAAATTCTGTGAAATATCTCCTTTTGGACTTTGAGTAAGAATGACAGCCTTTACATCCCATATATTTTATGTAAAATTTAACAGCTTCATACCAAAATACTATGACAAAAAACAGTGCAAAGTAGTACTTTTTAAAAGTTACACAGGCGATTTCTGCCAATCACAAGCCATGTAGTAAAAAAATCATCTAAATTAACAAAATTTAACTTTTGTTGAGGGTTAGATATGCAATCATAAAGTATATGTTTCTTGCATTTGTTTGGTGTTTGTTTGGTGAAGAGAATTAGTTATAGAAACAATCATGTTAGAACAAGTTTTGCTGCTTGTTATTTATCATTATCATCCTGTTTTTTAGACACAGACTGACTCGTCACCAGTACTACTTACAGCTGCGTAAGGATATCTTAGAGGACAGACTCTACTGTAATGAGGAGACTGGCTTGTTTTTAGTCGCTCTTGCTTTGCAGGCTGAGTTTGGGGACTACATGCCAGAGGTACTGAGCACAAATAAACAATTTTTTCTCCTTATGCTTTTTTAATGTTAATATCATCTTTTGGCATGTGTCACAGCAGAACATTTGGTTGTTTGTGTGTCTTTTTTAGCTGTATGGAAAGAATTATTACCAGCCAGAGCATTATGTGTCCAAGAGGATGTTGGAGAAGCTGGCCCTGCCTAATATCAAGGAAGAGTTGCCAAGATTACATGCAAGTCACGCCCAGATGCTCCCTGAAGAGGCTGAGACTGAGTATCTAAAGGTATTCAGATTACTGATGCATCTGCACATGCTCACAAAAGAACAAAACCCAGTTTGTTATGTGATTATTTATTTTTAGATATGCTTAAACTCAAAAATCTATATGCACTTGTTCTTGATAATACTTCTACTGCTGCACCTTTTTTTTATCCAAATATGATTGTCAAAGTAGATGCCCAAGCCCTCTTATGCATAGAAAAATACCTTTTTTTTTAACTCACCCTCCCCAGATTGCCCAGCAGTTACCAGAGTATGGGGTAATGTTCCACCGTGTTGGGAGAGAGAAAAGGCCGGTAATGGGAGAGTTGGTTTTGGGGGTCTGTGCCAAAGGAATTGTTGTGTATGAGATGAAGAACCACATCCGGACTGTCACTAGGCGCTTCCTCTGGAGGGAAACAGACTCCATATCAACTGGGGTAATAATAAATGCCTTTACAGTCAAATTAAGCTCTATGCCCTTTTAATTGTACAGCTTGTGTGATAAATCTCACTCTTCTTTCAGAGACGTAAACTGATTATTGAGTGTGGTGGACCCAGTGGCAGAAAGCACAGTTTTGTAACAGAAAGCTCAAGAATAGCACAGTATCTCTTGAACCTCTGCTCAGCACAGCACAAGTTTCACAGTGAGATGACATCACGACAACTTAACCACACCTTGATACCAGGTATTTATTTATTGTGTAGAACAATATGCCTTTGTCTTTGTTGTTAAATCAAGAGGGAAATGTATCAGTAACGTTGTGTGTAAATAACACCTAATTCTCCCCTGTTCCTCAAGATGAAAACATGGACAAATACCTGTCAGCCTACCACAGTCGTAACCTGAACTTAAAGCGGATGTCGTGCTCAGAGGGCATGCTCAACCATGTTGGTTTAGCACCTGATCAGCCAGACTCCATGTCTAAGTCCTGTGATGACCTGACTGCTAAGCTTGAGGCTCGGCTACGCCAGCAGAGAGAGATGAGAAGGGAGATGAGTAGAGAGCTAAACAAGGAGCTCCCTGACTCAGGAGAGCACAGGGACACAAGGGAGCGGCAGTGGAGGTAGCCCTGCAAGACAGAAACATTTCTGCGCTTTTTAGAAAAACATACATCTGGTTAAATAAAGAAAATAAATGTTTAATGCACATATGTGTTGTAGCACTCCAGAGCCGATTCCCAGAGTGATGTCCAGTGTGTCGCTTCAGAAGCAGGACTCTGATGCATCTTCCTCCATAAGAGGTGACTGTGTCTTTATGTAACATACAACAAAAGGGGCATAGTATGGAAAACAAGCCTCTGAATGAATTAATACCCTAAGCCTCTTAAACAGCTTTGTCTCTCTTATATTGAGACTATTTGAACTTAAGTGTAGACAGTGATACCATTTTATTTATTTATTTTTTACTAAATATGAAGATTTTGTAAAAAATAAATATATAAATATCCATTTATCTTTTGTGATAACATGTATTTTGCAGTTGAAACACCAACCAGGACCCCTCCAGAAAGAGAGATAGTCTGTGTGAACCTAAAGAAAGATCCCAAACTTGGTTTTGGTAAGTGTTTTTATTTTTTTTTTTAAGAAGGCTTAGTTGGAAACTGGATGTAAAGTTAACAAGTGTCATGTCTTCACTTTCTCTCTGATCCTATCTCAGGCTTTGTGATCGTTGGCGAGGACAATACAGGTAAACTCGACCTTGGGATCTTCATTGCTTCCATTGTGCCCGATGGACCTGCAGATAAAGATGGACGGATCAAACCAGGCAAGAGAAATCATTGACTGACAGTGTTCACAAAGCTTTCATTTTTACCATAATACTACTTTGTTGGAAAGCTCAAATTCTGATGTAAAATATGTAAACTTAGATATTCTGACAAGTGGTTTCAATGTTTCAAAAAAAGACAAAGGCCTTTTAAATTACTGATGGATTTCAGGCCATATTTAAAGTCAAACATGTTTGATAACCTGTTTTTAAACATCAGAGAAGCACCCTGTTACTTTTTTAGCTAATACTGATTTTAGCTTAAAATTGACTGAGTCCTAATAAGTTGCAAAATGATAGTAAAGGCTGAAAAAGGACAAAGACTCAACACTAGCATTCAGTGTCCCTCTGTCTAACATTTTCTGACATTATACTTAAGGGGAAAGCTCAATTACTGTTAAACATCATAACGCCGCGTTTTTCAGGCTATAAACTGTATGGACAATGTAATGGGTATTCTGACTAGTAATTTTAATTTTTCTTAAAAAGAAAATGGCTTTTAAACGTACTGAAGGATTTCAGGTCATATTAGTCAATCGTTTAGCATAATCAAAGTTGTATACTTCTGTCGATATACTGTGTTACAGTACATTTAAATACAGTTTAGAGAATTTAATCACAGCAGGTTAGTATTGTCCCAAATTGCACTCTGACATTTTGCATATAAAGGAAGTAACAAAACAGTTCAGCTGCCTCATTTTTCTCCTAACACCTCTGCCTTGTTCCATATGGAAATATGCTGCCATTGCTAATAACATGATCGCTAGCGGTTGCTAACGTTAGCTAGCATGCTAACAGTAACGTATCATGTATCGCACCCATGTATTTGATAACCTGTTTCCACTCATCAGAAAAAAAACAGTTACTGCCTTGCTAATATCACAGCTAGCTAATAAATGGTTCTAAAATGACAGGAAAGGTTTAAAAGACATAGACTCAACACTAGCACTCAAAGGCCCCCAAGCTAACATTTCCATCAGAGAATATTTTTTCCTATTAGCTTTTGCCTCACAGTTAGCTAGTCAGTGGTTCAATGCTACCTGTAAAATTTTAAACTATAAGATAGCTCTTCATGGCTTTCAACCTCTCTCTCGCAAATACTGCTGTAGGGTTATGCCTTTTCGTCCATGCCTTGTAGTTGGCTGGAACAGTGTAAACTGCTCATTCTGAACTTAAAAATTGGCATAAAATTATTGGAAAGTTGTACACATCCTTAAACAACCACTTTCTTAACCCTCACTAGCAAAAGTTACTGTTAGCGAGGTAAGCCTGCATTAATATATCAAGAGACACAAAAGATAAAATTAGCCTTAAGAGACTTTCCTGCTAACTGTAAAAAAGTGGCTGAATTGAACATAAGCTTTAGGACACTTTCTCACTTATGACATTAGAAAGTTGTTAAAGGCTATCATTAGCATTTAGCCACTACTGGCTGTGTTGAACTTCTTAAGTTTGTAAGTTGTGCATAAGGGACGTTATTATAACTTCAGATCAAATTTGAGTATAATGTCAGAGAAAAATAGCTGTTATCTGATGTCAAAAGGACACTTGAAACAGTGTCAGTTCCTTACATTGTGAAATGCAAAGTAGCATTACTAGAGAAAATACAGTACCTTGGCTACATATGATTTTGTTGTTCTAGGTGGACGTCTTATTTCCCTCAACAAGACCAGTTTGGAGGGAGTGACATTCAGTGATGCTGCAGCGATCTTACAGAGTAGCCCTGATGAGGTGGAGCTTATTGTGTCCCAGCCTAAACGTAAGACTGTTTAATGTCTTCCACAAGCCCATACAGTCATACTTATATTAGAGGAGCAAATTCTAAGTATTACTGGTGGCATATGAAATACACCATATGGACAAAAGTATTTGGCCACACCTGTTGATTATTGAATTCAGGGGTTTCAATCCAACTCGATGCCACAGGTGTATGAATTCACGAAGCTAGCCATGCAGTCTTCATTTGCAAACATTTGTGATACAAAATGGGTCGTTCTGAAAAGCTCAGTGACTCCAAGTGTGGTACTGTGATGGATGCCACCTTTGCAATAAGACGCTTCATGAAATTTAATCCTTGCTGGACATGCCACAGTCAACTGTAGGTAATACTGTTAGAAAGTGGAAGGGTTTGGGAACAACAGCAACTCAGCCACAAATTGGAAGACCACATAAAATAACCGAGCAGGGTCATGCTAAGGTGTATGGTGTGTAAAAGTCACCAGTGCCCTGCCTATTCCATTTCTGAAGAGTTCTGAACTTCCACTGACATTAATGTAAAAATCAAAATCTGTGCATGAATAGGTTTCCATGGCCGAGCAGTTGTATGCAAGCCTCACATCACAAAGTCTAATGCCAAGCATCTGGTTGAGTGCTATAAAGCAGTGAGTGACGGATCCCGCCTCTCTGGCAGTCAGATGGGCGAGTCTGGGTTTGGTGGATGCAGGGAGGATATTACCTTCCTATCTGAAGTTTGGTGGGGGAGGGATAATGGTATGGGGCTGTTTTTCAGGGTTTGGGCTAGGCCCCTTATCTCCAGTGAAAGGCACATTTTCAAGACGTTTTTGGACAATGCTATGCTTTCAACTTTGTGCCAGGCCTTCTCATCTAACATCAGTGCCTAACCTCATAAGTTCTCTACAGAATGAATGGGCACGAATTCCCACAGAAACACCCCAAAATCCTGCCATAAAGGGTGGAGGCTATAAAAGCTACAAATGGAGACCAGCTCCATATTAATGCACATGTATTTGAATGCAATGCTATTATAGTCCCTGTTGGTGTAATGGCCAGGCAACTGAATACTTTTGTCCATATAGTGTGAATGAAACAGAGCTACATTAAAGAATATCCGGCTCTTAGGGAACATTGGTGGCTCAGAAGTGATACTAAGTGTGCGCACAGATGTTCTTTATTCCTCTGCTTGTCTTTCAGAGTCTCTCAAGGACAGTAAGAGCTCCTTGAGTCAAAGCACTCTTGGTTTGGCGCTGGAGAAGAGCTTTGGGTCACAGACCACACTAAGCGGCACAGAGTACCGTCCTGCCATGGAGGAGCTGGAGGAGGCCATCACCCTGTCTAGCCTGGCAACCCCAAAACAAAACAGAAGGCTCCACATTCCTGTTGTCAGAATTCATGATGCTCAGGTTAGACTGTGGCTATAGATGAGTGACTTCCTTTCTAACCAGAGGTCAACGCTGATACGAGTTCAGCTTGTGGCAATTGTTAAATGGATTAACCGCTTTGATTAATGTGTTAAAGCTTGCCTACTTCAGACGTGCCCTGAGAGAACTGTCTTCTCCTTAGTTCACCTTTATGATGTCTGTTTATTGATTTGTTTTCTCTTTCTCAGGATGTGTGTTCCAGGTCCCCGTCTATCCTGAGCCTGAAAACTGGGGAGCGCTTTGTGGTGGAGTTGAAGAAAAGTGGTGGCAGTCTGGGCATGAGCGTTGCTGTGAGTCACTGTTTTTTTATGTTGACAGGTTTTACCTACATCAAGGACCTTGGGTGCTATACTTATATACTTGTTACCTTTCAATATAAAGCTCATTAATAAGGGCCAATAATAATAGTTCTACTTTTAATTGATGAAGACAAACTTTTCATTGGATCTCAAATCAGACAGAGTATCTGCAGAGTCTTAAAAAATGTTGGTAAGTTGTTGGTAAATCAATTTTATCAAAAGCTTTGAAAAGTATTTAAAAGTTTTAAATGCAGCACCATAAGAATTTACATTTTGTAGCTGTTTTCAGTTTTTATATTTGTCTAGGCTAGTTTTTCCTGATTTTGTTTTTCTTTGTAGTTTTAATCACAAGTGAGATGCCAATGAACTCCACCAGATCTGGTGTCAGCCTGCACACTTGTTACACTCTACCCCACTGAGCTATCAGTTAAAGCTCCACTGTTGCCCTAGATAGCAGGTTAACTCTGTGGTTGAATGACGTGTGCATGCAGGTATAAGGTAAATGCAAGTATTCTGACAAGCGGTTGAAGGAGTAGATGTTGGAGCTGAGGCTTGGGCCAAGAGATGTTAACATTTTGCAGGATTTTGTTGCTAAAAAGCAGCTTATATTGTAATACTAGAACAGAGTCTGTTCATGTTAGCACTGCTAGCATCTCAGAGCTGTCTTTGCGCACTACAATTGCAAATGCAATCTTAATTTCCTGAACTATGTCTTCGTATTTTTATTTTACAATCTTAAAAAAAAGCATGCACATAATCGTCACCCATGTAACTGCTTAGAAATAGATGATGCAGTTGGGTCTTAAAATAAATAGACAGGGTTCTTGAATAAGGTCTTTAAAAGTGTTGAATTTAGTACCAGATTTTTTTTGCATATCCTGTAGGAGTAAAAAGCAAAGTAACCACATTTTTCCTGCTGAATATATTGTATATGGTCTGCCTCATTCTAGTTTTTGGGACTTGTATGAATTCAGTGCAAAATGATATCCTATAGATGGCAGAGAAAATGTACAACCCAAAAATAAAGATAATGCCTAAAAATGTGCTTTTCATTTAAAAATTCTGCTGTTTTAAGTGTTTTGATCAAAGTTTCAGTGACCAAATTATATGGCTTAAAACACGAGGTGTTAAAAAGTGTGCAACTATTACATTTTTGACAGCCTTTTAGTCTTCTTTGTGCAAACAAGGGGCAAAAATTTGGCTTTAACTTGTAAAAGAAATCAGTTATAAAATTAAGCATTTTAAAAAATAACATTAAAAGTTTAGATTTTGGTAAATATTGAATGTTTGATCCTGGTAGTCAGAGAGCATCCTACTGAGCGTATGCAAAATAATTGTCATCACTGCTGCTTGTTTAATTTTGAAAACAGTGGTTGTTAAATTTCTAAATAATTGACTTATGAAACAGTCCTGTAAAATTCAACCTTGGACATTTAGTTGAAATTCGCTCTCGAGTACATCCTTTAAAGAGCCATTTGAAAAAGCTCTAAAATAGTTTAAAAAGAAAGCAGATAATTAAGCATATTAAGCTAGAATAAAAAGGCTTCTCTTCCCAGCTGTTGTGTGCATCAGTCTAATTTTATCTGCAACATATATTTTTTCAACTAAACCTCTACTTCATCATCTACGTTAGCATGTTTTGCCCTGACTCTCTGTCTTTGACCAAGTCTTTGAAAAGGTGAGCTGAGGGAACACTGCTGTGCCCAGGCAGACAGTCTTGTGCTACGTGTCGTGTTTACATACATGAACCCAGGAAATTGTGCCAAGGACTTAGTGACTTTATTCTTAAAGAGCAAGATCATCTCAGGCAAACCGCTTTACAGGACCGATGGAAAGGCCAAAAGGTAACATGCAATTAGCCAAACAGTGCAACGTGGATGCCTGTACGTTGAGTCAGAGTATTTCTTGACATTTGAGGCATGTGGCATTGATCAATTTTTATGAACTAACCCTATTTTAACATACTGAATGGTTCTACATATGTCTAATGTTACGCATGGTTGCTTTAAAGATAAATAAATTTTTTTCAATTTTTATGAACTAACCCTATTTTAACATACTGAATGGTTCTACATATGTCTAATGTTACGCATGGTTGCTTTAAAGATAAATAAATTTTATCGTTGGAAATATAACTTCCTTTTTTGTGACCTTCTTGTGCCAACAGGGAGGGATAAACACCAACGTGCGATTTGGAGGCATCTACATCAAGAGTCTGGTGCCTGGAGGAGCTTCAGAGCAGGATGGACGCATTCAGATAGGTATGCCTTGTATTTGTCATTTAAAGGAACAATCTGTCAAGTTTTTGCACCAATGAAAAGTGATTGCTCCTATGTTATATATAAATTTACTCAGCACTTACACAGGGTATCCGTGGGGTCTTGAAAAGTATTAAAAGGTGATAAATCAATTTTGGGAAAATTAAGACCCTTAAAAAGTATTAAAAAGTCTTCTCATGACTTTATAAAGTCTTAAATTTTGAAAGTATTTTTTCTGAATTAGCTGTCCAAGAGTTTGAGTCCCAAAAACATTGTAAAAGTGTGTGAATTTATTCTTTTTTTTTTTAAAAACAAAGATGAACAGGCACATAAAAAACTAGGCTATTGGGGGTGCATTCATAAATTGTCTCTGAGAGCGCCAGAGCAAGCTATATCACTGATGTAAATGGTTACAGCTTGAAGTGGCGGTGAGGTATTAAAAAATATTGAGAAGGGGACAAAGTCTTAAAAAGGTATTAAAATTAACTTCAAGATTCCTGCATATACCCTGTTACATTGCCTCAGTAGTTCAGACACAAAACTGTTGCTGTTGAAACAGTGGATGTTATGTCAACGACTGCTACATAAGGGAGCGTGAGCTGCTGCTGCTAAGTTGCTGTATCTCCTTCATGTTTACTGCTGCTCACTTGTGATGGACCATGATTATTCTATGTCATACACCGTGTGCTGTCACCCAAGCGTAGCTCCAACACCCCACCCCTGTAACTGGAGGTGCGAGACAAAATGTCACAAATGCAAATGTTAATTTCTACCATTCTGAATCAGTTCAATTTATTTCACCCTTTTAAACAGCAGACAGTTTCAGTACAGCAAACCCACTGGTTTATGCTGCAAGTGATCCCAAAATGCTTTTTGAGCAGCTAATGGCTCAAACCAGGATGGTCACTCTCAACTGACCTCACATGCCAGATAGACTGTTTTATATATCTATTGCATAGGATTTATTTCACATTCATCTGAGAAACCTCCCATACAAAGCATTTGGGAAGAGCTGGACTATTCAAATTAATTTTGAAAATTGAGGTAGTAGACATGCACACCTCCGTTAAAAGCCTGAGCTCGGCAGGCAGGCATAGTCATAGTTTACAAGCATTAAACTTGTTAGTGGATAACACTCATGTCGAGTCTGGTCGGGAGAAGTCTTAAAGCATCTTCTCTGCCAAGAGAAGCTTCCAGTGTGGCTCTTTGCTCTTGTTTAAAGGTCAATTATTATTCCAAATACACATTTTCAGGCTTTTCTAACAAAAATTTGTGCCCCTGGCCTGTCAACAATCCCTCCAAGAATCAGAACCCCCCCTCCCTTTCCACCTTTCAGAAAAAGTGTGCTGAAACAAGCCGTTCTCAGATTTTCCCCTCATGATGTCACCGCCCCCAGGTTCAGTCAGCCCTCCCCACTTGGAAGAAAACTCTGCCCTGCTCTTCTGATCCTCGGGAGAGCCACATCCGTTAAGCCACATCCATTTCCTGAGTCAGACAGCTCTGTAATATTTAAAGCCACAGACACAGAAACAGCTCGTTCTAAGCTGAGCTGAAACAGAGGGGTTTTTAGACATGCAAAAATCCACTACTGGAGTGTTTTTTTGGCAACAACTTCACAGGCATGTTTTGGGGACCTCTGAGACCGATATAAACTTGTCTTAAAAGTGGTAAAATATGTGACCTTTAAATAAAGAAATGTGGCCCTGTTTCGATAAAACTGCTCCTCTACTAAGGCTACATCTGAGCTACATGCTACACCGGCGACTGCCATTGTATACATCAGCTTACAGTACAACTAAACCCCACCCGTAACATTGCACCTCATGGTGCACTAGGTCAAGAAAAGAGGTGGTGGAATTTACATACTATTTGATTGAAAAGTAGCTTAAGCTAAACTCGTTTTTGAAGATTACAGTGTTATCTGAGTCTGATGAAAACAGTGAAACATCTGCCACATCTGAAGATATTTCTACTCCAAAAGAATTATTGTTAAATATACCAATGAGAGTTTTTCAGCCATTTAAAAAGATGAAAGCTCCAGAAATGTGTATAGCCATTTTTTTATAATACTAGTAATTGCTCTGTATATTTTCAGTCATTTGAGTATGTGTACACAACTGTGTCTGCTTCATTCATGGCTCAGTGAGCAGCAGAGTTTTAGATATTTTGACATGCCTATCTTCTCTGACCATTTACGTATTGATGTTGCTAATGATGATGAGGTTTGTGTTTGTGCGTATGACAGGTGACAGACTGCTGGAGGTTGATGGAACCAACCTGAGGGGCGTGACTCACCAACAAGCTGTCGAGTGCCTGAAGAAGACTGGAGATGTATATACACACAAACAAACCACAATTACGTGAATACAACAAAATCTCCTTGTGATACAATTGCATAAATACCGGTACATTAAAAATATATGGTCAGTATTAATTGTTTTTCATCCACATGCAAGGTATAGAGCTGATGGAGAGGTTGTTTCTAATGGACTGACCGCTAAAAGGAAAAAACTGTAAACAAAATAATGTACATAAGACAAACAAGACTATGAAGGAGAATATGCTGCATATAACTGTGATTTTTAATAGTTATAGGCCATGAATATTGTAAATGTGAAGGCAGATTGATACATAAATATGTATTTCACTGCAATAGTTCACATTGTGTAAATACATTGGTTAACCTACTAGGGTTTTGTTATGAAACAAGCTTCAAAAATTACTGATGCAATTTATAAGAATGTAACACGAGCAAACCTGTCACTCAGTGACCTTAAAATACATAGGATCTTTCAGATTATTGAATTACAGACCTCGCCAGCCGGTCAACAAGCAGCATAAATATAAAGTGCCTTGAAAAAGTATTTGCTTACTTTATGATTTCTTATTTTTTTTTGCATATTTTTCACACTTCATTTATTAAGGGAAAAAGCCATCCAAACCTACCTGGCCCTATATGAAAAATCAGTTGCCCCCTCTCGTTAAATCATTAATTTGCTGTGATTTACCACAGTTTTTGGCAAACTGAGTTTAGTTTCTCTAGCCACACCCAGACCTGATTATACCAGACCTGGTGGATCAAAAAATCACTTAAACAGAACCTGTCTGACAAAGTGAAGTAAGCTATAGGATCTAGCAAAGTCACAAGCATCTGTCAGTCTAGAAAACTGTTACAAAGCCATTTTTAGCTTTTGGAACTCCAGTGAACCGTGGTGAGAGCCATTATCCACAAATGGAGAAAACTTGGAACAGTGATGAACCTTTCAAGGAGTAGCTGGCTGACCAAAATTACTCCAAGAGCTCATCAACGACTCATCCAGGAGGTCACAAAACAACCCTGAAAAACATCTAAAGACCTGCCGGCCTCACTTGACTCAGTTAGGGTCAGTGTTCATGATTGAACAATAAGAAAGAGACTGGGCAAAAATGGCATCCATGAGAAACTTTCAAGGCCAAAACCACTTCTGACCTAAAAACAGACAAAGGCTCATTTCACATTTGACAAAAACATCTTGATAAACCCCAAGACTCTGGGGAAAATATTCTGTGGACTGACGAGACAAAAGCTTAACTTTTTGCAAGGTGTGAGTCCTCTTATATCTGGAGCAAAACTAACAGCATTTCATAAAAATGCTGTTAGTAGTGGCGATGGTTGTGTGATGGTCTAAGGCTGCTTTGCCTTTGAATTTGATGGAACCATAACTTCTGCTCTCTACCAGAAAATCCTGAAGGAGAATATATTGCCATCCATTTGTGACCTCAAGCTCAAGTACACCTGGGTAATGAAGGACAATGATCTGAGGCACACTAGCCGGTCCACCTCTGAATGGCTTAAAAAAAACAGAAACAAAGTAAAGGTCTGGACTTGAATCAGATTGTGATGCTGTAGCATGACCTTAAACAGGTTGTTCACACTCGAAAACCCTCCAGTGTGGCTGAATTAAAACAGTTCTGTGAAGAAGAGTGGGCCAGCATTCCTCCACAGTGATGTGAAAGAAGCACGGCCTGGTATTGCAAACCCTTGCTCTGAGATGTTGCCGCCAAGGCTGGCACAACCAGTTAGTAGGTTAAAGGGGCAATTACTTTTCACATAGGGCACACAGGTTTGGATGGCTTTTTGCCCTAAGTACATAAAATCATCATTTAAGACCTGCATTTATTATTTACTCAGGTTATCTTTCTCTAAGATTGAAATTTGTTTGATGAGCTGAAATGTTAAAGTGTGACAAATGTGCAAAAAATAAGAAATGAGGCAGGTGGTAAACACTTTTTCCCAGCACTGTATGTTTGAGACAAACCATGGTCTCTCATCCCATTTTGCTTTAGTCAGCCATAAAAAGGCCTCAGTATTAATTTTAGTCTATGTCATTATCATCTGGGCACACAAGCTGTTATTTTTGCTCATTATTTCCTGGTAAAACTTTTGAACATGCTGTACAGACAGGGTGTTTGTGCGTTTGTTCCCTGCAGGTGGTGACCCTGCTGCTAGAAAGGGAGCCAACCATAATACTGGAGCCCAGACCTGAATCTCCCTGCCCCCTTTTGGCCCACAGTCCATCACACACACAGCCCCCCAGGACTGAAGTCTCCATGGAAACGACCTTGAGTGGTCGAGCCAAGGACTACAGCTTTGTGACTGATGGTGAGAGGGGAGAGGAAGGGGCACAAATGGGAAAAAAAAGACACGCACACACATTTGCACACATGGCCCAGAGGTGACTGTGAGTCATCTGACAGCTACATTGTGGTTTCTGTCAGAGTCGTCCAGAGCTGACGCTGCCTCTGTCCCCTGAGACTACAAGCTCTGAAACCTTGAAGCTGCCTGTTCAGCTCAGTTAAAGGGACAGTTCCTCGTCTCTACAAAGCCTTTTTCTCCCTACTGGAAATCTGACAAAGAAATGAATGCTTGTCTGCTTTTTAAGATTATGATTTTGGGGATGTTCCTGCAAAAGTAAAAGCCCCCCTAATAGGACCATTTGTGATGGGGAGATTTATTAACATTTTTAACAGTGCACCAAAACGCAGCCTACATTACAGATTAAAGATTACACAACACACATTAGTGCTCCAAGATTCACCCCCCCTCTCTTTTTTTTACTTTCCTAGAAAACACACATGAAGTAGTGCTGAAGAAGAGTTTGTCGGGCCTTGGCTTCAGCTTCAACATCTGCCGCCTGCATGCGGGGTCTGAAAGTGGCAGCGTGGTCCGCATCAAGCGGCTGTTCCCGGGTCAGCCGGCGCTGGAGAGTGGCCTTCTTCGAGAGGGGGACATCATCCTGTCAGTGAACAAGGAGCCCGTCAAGGATCTCTCCTACCAGGTAACAACTGGACCATTCAAAGTTAGTTTTTTCTTATTTATTTCATTATGTTTGCTTATAGAAATCCTTAAATAAAGAGCCACTTATGTATTGATAACCCATTTTGGTCATTTTTTAAATACTTATTTTGCCTTTAAATTTGTTGTTGTTAGATAATTTGTCATTGTGTCCTTGTAATTCCTTGCCATGTTTCATATATTAATCAATGGATCAATCAATCTTAAATTGACTAGGTTCATAAATAGTTCATATTTCGTTGTCTCAAGCAAAATAGGCAAATCAAGACCAAACAGATAGTGTATATTTATTAAACCAGCTACATGTGTTGCATATAAACCTTCATGTTTGACATATGCATCTATCTATTCATACTTCACTTTTTAATCTTTTTTTCTCAAATTAATCTTTTGTTGTTGTTTTTATTTTATCACCTCTCATGCTCTGGCATTTTCCTGATTGACCCAACTTCTTAAAAAGTGAAAACTTGTTATTAAAACATGAAAAAACAAGCAAAAAATATCATAAAAGTTACACAAGGAAAAAAAGAGTGAATTTTTTCTTTCTGTGTTTTTGTTACTAGAAGAGGTTTTGTTGGAGTTGTATTTGTTTGTTTTTGTGCCTTTTCTCCCCAAAATCAATACATGTTTTGATAATGAGCACAGTAGTTGGTTTGGCCTTTGGCTGAATAATTGTGAATGGGCTGGCGAGAGAATGAGCAGCTCTTGTAGTGACCCTGTTCCTTCTTAAGACCAGAGCGTCATCCTTCCTCTAATCTTTTAATCTCATACGACCAAAAATAGCGAGCCGGTTGTGTCCTGGTGTTTGATGTGTCATTTAATCTTTTGTGTCCTGCCAAGGAGTCACATGTGTGGTTTCACACAGAAACATGTAAACATACTTAAAACAGAATCAGCCCCAGTGAGCTCCATGTACACAAAGTATTCTGTTGTCATTCATTTTTGTGTTCATGTGTTTTTATGTTGACACAGAGAGTTTTGTTCTTGTTACGAGGAGCTCCGTCTGAAGTTCATCTGCTGATCTGCCGGCCTGGTCCTGGAGTACTGTGTGTAGTAGATGATAACACGCTGGTGAGTTTATATGCTGGCATGTACTTTAACATTATGTATACAGTATTTGAAAAACAATAACAACAAAGCATCGCATTCACCATTATCATCCTAAGATTGTATTAAAGGGATATTTTTGGTGTTTTTGAAGTTGGGTTGTATAAGATTCTTGGCAATTGTAGTGGCATTAGCCTCCAGAGATTTCAGTGTGCATTGCCCCTTTAAGATGAGCACACTAAGGGCATCAGCAAGGAAGCTAGGCTATACAGTGATACAGATGGGTACAGTTTTTTAGTGGAATTAAACCAGTTTTAGGTAAAAGTGGGCTGAAAAACAATGTTGGCTCAAATGTATGCTATACTGAGAATTTTTGAAGGTTTTATTTTTTACCCACAAAAGCCTCCATGTTTGGCACTATTTTGCAAAGCATCTTTTTGCTACATGTTCTGCAGGCATGCAGACTTTGACAGAGACAACAAACTAAACTAAAACTAGTTCAGTCAGAACCACTTTTTCAAGAAACACATATGATTTGCGGCTATGAATATTTATTTATAATCAGTTATTAATTGGCATTTATTGCTGTTATTTGGTGGTGTGGCTGTTCTGGGGTCCCCTGCCCTTCCACGAGTCTACGTAGAAAGCATTAAGTAGGAACAGCACACGTTTCTGCTCTTCCTATGCTGATGAGGAAAACCTAAGCTGGGAAGAGAAGCAGCAAAACACAGAGCAGAGCAGGCATCTGTAACATCAGATTGGCATTAAATCAGAAGCAGAATGAAGGAGAAGCTGGGGTGGAGGAAGGTTGCAAGAGCACCATGGAGAGAGTGGCAAAGCGTAGCCAGGCTTGAGCAGTTTAAAATATGGCAGAAAGAGAGTGATTAGAGCAAGAGAGCTTGCCATCAGCTGATGAGGGCTTGAGTGAGATCAGCTGATCTCACGTATGGGAGTGTTTGACTCCATGGCCTGCTTGAACTAATGCCATACACTCGATTTATTTCAGCTCAGTTTTCCACTCCCACAGCTGACACATACTTTCATTAAGTAAAAATATCGTGCTGATGGTAGTCTAATTACCAGCCATTCGAGGATTTGAGCAACAACCATCAACTTACTTAGTTGACAAAATTCAATTCAGCTCTTCTGGTTGGGGTCAATTTTTCAAATTTATCCTCAAAAGTTGAAAAAGGTCAGTAAATGAAGTAAGACAGGAAATACTTGATGGAGAGTGATGAAGAGAGTATGCTCCTCTGATCAGAAATGTCTTGAAGAAGTTTTTGGGAAGTCCTGACAGCAGTAGCTCCAAATTGTTCTTAAAAAAGTTTGGCAGATTCATGATCATGTTCTTAAACTACTAGGTTGCTCACACCTGTGCTCTTGAATTAATAAATGCCATGCCATAAGATGGCAGCTTGTGTTTATTTTTCCTAATTTGCATAGAGAAATGTCCTTTTGTGGTCCATGTAAGTGCACTAGACTGCAAGGCCATGTACAAACAGAGGGATCACACAGGATTTCAAAGAGAGGAATGAGAAACTAAAAATTTGTGATGATTGTACAATGGACTTCAACAATAAAAAAAATACTTTAGAAGTAAGAATACTTTAAACCCTAAAAGTTAGCACCAGTGGTTGATATAAAATGCACACTAAATACTAATGTTTTAGATTTTATCCCCGTTCAGACAGTGTTGTTGTTGGTGGTGGTGATTGTTGTTTCAATCAATTACAAACTGATGCTCTAAATCTTGGCCCCCAAACTTCAAAGAATTGATCAAAATAGTGACCAAAATATACAAAAAAGAAAAGATAGCTTTTCTGCTGAAACTTAAGGGAGAAACCTTTTCTTAGGCCCACTGTGAGTAGTACATCACTGGATAAATGCCTGCAAATATCTCTGAGTGGATTCAGCTGTTTGTTACTGTCAGTCCAAAGGTAAACATGTATTCAATGATGCAGTGGTGAAGGTCTTCATATTTAACCCATGCACAAAGTGTTCAAAAATCATGCCCTATATTTATATCTGTGCAGACCACACCTGCTCCTTCCCTCCCCTTAGGTTTTTTAAATGTGGCTTTTTTTGTTTAATGCTAAAATAAAATAATTAAATGTTTATTTATTCAAAAATAAATCCAATTAATTTCAGACTATTCATTTTTTCTCTGATAATACAGAGTCCTGCATCCTTCAGAGAGGTTCGATCTCGTTCTCTGGACATCAAACTAGGAGAGGATTACAGCCAGCTGCTTAAGTATCAATGTGATATCAAAGTACCCATCCAGAAGCCACCCCCCGCCCCGGAGGAAGATCTTACCGCCACCACCGAGAAAAGCTCAGAAGCTCCTGCTGCTCCAGCACCCCTAGAGAACCAGGAGAGTGTTGACGCCGAAGTCCAGACCAATCAGCCTCTACCGTCTCCCCCTCGCTCGCCTCCATCGCCTACCTCACCTCCATCACCACCATCACCTGTTTCACCAGCCTCCCCTCTCTCTCCAGCATCACCTGCCTCACCAGCACCGGGCTCTCCTCCAGCTCCATCAGAGTCAGAGCCAGCTGCCGGGAAACAACCAGAGGAAGAGGTGGAAGCAAAGAAGAGCAAGAACGAAGGAGAGGATGAGGTTGCAACTACAACAAGCTCTCTAGTGACGCCCATGGATGTCTGTCCTAAGACTGCTTCCAGCTATGTTTATTCCAGGTAACGGAAACTACACTACACTACAGCCAGATATTGTTTTGGACCTTATGGTCCAGTTTTGACAAAAACTGGACCATAAGGTAACCATGTTAACTAGATAGTACTGCAGGGATAATGTTGTTTTGTAGGCCCACCCAGAAGTTAGTATTGCACAAGATCAGCAGTTATATTTGGGAAGCCTAACAGTGTGAAATAGCTTGTGCATATGTATCTGGATCACAGCTGACCGGGCCGGGAATCAGCCTAATGATACTAGGACTGTGGTGAGCCGCCATAATGGAAATTCAGATTATTGCTGAAGAAAAAGCATGGTGATGATAAAAAAGAATTTATGACATAATAAAATAATGATTATGTATTGCTTTCATACAGTAAGGCCTTGTTTAAAATATGTAAGGCCTTTCCTGAAAGAGATGTCTGGATGAGACTATATGTAGCTCTAAAACCTCTATGTACTTTAAGCATTGATAGAGCCTTTCTAGATGTGTGTGTTGCCCACACTATAGGCACTAATGCAACCCCATACCATCAGAGGTGCAGGCTTTTGTGCAATAACAACAGATGGCTGGATGGTCAATCTCCTCTTTAGTCCTGGACTACAAAGGGTCATGTGATTCATGTGGCCACAGAACAGTTTTCCATTTTGAGTTAGCCCATTTTAAATGAGCTTTGGCCCAGAGAAGATGACAATGTTTTAGGATTGTGTTCATGCATGGCTTCTGCTTTGCATTACTGGAAGTGTTCTTGAGCCCATGCAGTGATTTCTAGCACAGAATTATGCCTGTGTTCAATGCAGCACCACCAGGGCCTAAAGATTGTGAGCATCCAGTATTGACCTTGGACCTTGTCCCTTGCTCTCAGAGATTTCTCCAGGTTCTCTGAAAATTTTTATGATATTATGTACTTTAGATTGTGGGACATTCATAAACTTCACAATTTTACATAGAGGAAAATTTTTCTTAGAGTGGTTCACAGTGAACCTCTGCCCAGCCTTTTGTTGCCCTGCCCCTACTTTTATGAGTTGTGTTGCTGCCATCAATTTCAAAATTAGCTAATAGTTTTCATGAAATGTTAAAATGTCTCAGCCAGGGGTAGACAGGTTATCAGCTTGGCTTACTATCGATGCAGGTATTTTGCAGTTAGCTGATTATTGGTATCAGCATTTTATTTTGGTGATAACCTGCCAAAACCAGCTAATTAAAGGTGTGCTGCTTTGCTTTGATGAATGGTGTGTCATCCCCTCTGATTTTGTTATTTTACGCTCTATAGTCTAACCTAATGTCCTGCCCACAATACTGTCTGACTGGCATTTTACACAGCATCCCAACCTTTTTAGCCTATCAGATTTCAGTGTAAACCAAGGATGTATGTTTATGTGTGCTATGGATGCTAAGTACTGTTTGTTTACTTGTAGTGGTATCCGAGAGGAGGCAGATGGAAGTGTGACGTACTGCCTGATGGGAAATGGACTGACCATCATGGCTGATGAAGAGTACCTGACCATCAGCTCCACTCTGGAGCCTCCTCACAACTTTCCCTCCAATCTCACCACTAACACTCCATCAACCGACCTCTCAGCCACCCACTCTCAAACCTCGAACACCTCGTCTGGTTTCAGCTCTCAGAACCCAAACCCCGGCCCTCACATCCCCACCACAAACATCTCACCGCTCGGCCTCTCGTCTGAAACCCCGACCACCTGCCCCCTGACCCAGCCGCTTACAACGCAGCCGCCCAAAGCCAAGCACCACCCGATCCAGCAGGGGCTTCTCCCTAGTCACTACAAAGCCATGTCAAAGAGCAGCAGGCCTCTCGTGCCTCCACCCCAGCCTCCTGCTCCATCACTGACACCCATCACAGCCCAGGTCATGTCCTCTGTGCCTCTCTGTGCCAGCCCACCTGCACCAACGCTGCCACCCCCAGTGCTGACCCCTATCGGTCAGGGCCACACACCAGTGAGGGAAGAACCAGAGAAGAGAGAGAGGGAATACAAGGATGATGATTTGGATGAGGAGGAGGAAGAGAGTCGAAGAAAGGCAAGTTTGTGACATTTTCTTGTTTGCTAACTTGACCTCTGCCTCAGGAAATATCTACTTTTATGTAGGTATATTAGTCTATAAATCTAAGTATATTTACTTAAGTCCTTTGTTTGAGTTATGCTGAGTTTCTGAGACTTTGTAGCCATAATAAAAATTGAGAGTTTAGGTTTAAGGTTTAATTTGTTTAGCAGATATTGTTGTGTTTCTCCCTGTCAGGGTTTGGTCAAGGAGTTTGAGTTGACTGTAGTTCTGAGCAAATCCAGGAGTGGAAGCTTTGGGTTCACCATCACTCGCAGCAAACTTGACAACTGCTACTACATCCAGGAAATCCTTGACAACCCGGCCAAGTCAGACGGGCGACTCCGAGCAGGGGACAGGCTCATCACTGTACGCACCATCACAGACATCTTTATTGCTGCAGTGTTTTGTTTGTATGTGTTTAAACTGGTCAAAATAACAGTAAAGATTTCTCAATTGTTTCCAGGTAAATGGGCACAATGTCACCAATGTTGCAGATGATGTTGCCATGACAATTCTCAGGTCATCTCCACGGAAACTGAGTATGACTTTGGGAAGAGCAGTTACCAACCTGGTGGCCCCGCCTCCCTGTGATAGTCTACCTGATATTGTTCTTTATAAGACTCCTTCGGGGCAGCTCGGTAAGGCTCTGTACAAACGTTCACTGGAAAAAAGTGGGAAATTAGTAGCCTCTAACAGTCAGATTTTAGACTGCAATTGCCACTTCTGGTGGTAACTGTGGCAGCCAGTTGAATATATAAAATCCTGTAACTGTTGTTTGGCTCCTGAGATACTGTAGAAACATGGTGGTGCAAGATGGAGAAGCTGTGTGGTGGACCCTGCTTATGTCTGAATAAACGCTTTTTCTAAGTTAATAAAATAAGATTATATATATTGTCAGGTTACTAACCACTCATTTAAACATGCTTATAAATATTATGTACTGTTTTACCAAGTTTGTTCCTCTAAAGGCTACCACTTAAGACTTAGACTACGCTAGTTATTGCTACAGAGCCAACTTTAGTGTTGCATTTGTATACTTTTGTTTGCATAAGGTGATAAACCAGGCATAAACTTTCACCTTTGACACCATAACACTGTTTGTTCTATTAACAACAGGAGCAATGTTAGGTCTCTCACAGCCATTCTTGTAGCTAAAAGGTCCAAACATTTGAATGTATTCATTGTTTATGCACAGGTATTAAGCTGACAGGTGGCATTGGCAGCAAATGGCAGGGCATCTACTGTCTGGAGGTTGTGCCAGGCTCTCCAGCCAGCGAGGAAGGCAGTGTCCAACCAAACGACAAGATCCTCTACATCTGTGGCAGGTGCACGCTGGGAATGACCCTGGAGGACGCTGTCAAAGCCTGTGAGATTGCACCGCGTAAGGTGAAACTAAAAGTCATCAGGTATGATTCCCTCAAATTAAAGAAATATACTGTAGATAGGTGTTTGTTCTTTATGTGTCTGAATGACTCTAATGTTTGTATCTACCACAGAGAGGAGCAACCAGTGACCCCCAAGGCTAAATGGAACGGTGAGTGACTCTGCAGGATTTATGGTTTCAGCTGGTTGACTTAACACAAGGAAATAGAGACTGGATGGTTGTGTTGTTTTGTGCACTGATGGACTGCCTAGAAACCAGAAATGTTTGTGCTCCACTGAGGAATGATCATTTCAGATCAATCATTACCAAAAGAAGTACTCCATTATGGGAAGGAATTTTAAATATTGATAATCAGTTCTGCTAAAAATTATAGTTTTTTGTACAACTTCTGGTGTTAATTTCATAAACATGTTTTTCTTGTGTAGGTTTGTTTGACTGGAAAAAGGACAGGAAGTTCTTTGCTCGTTTTGAAGAGCCGGTCTCTCCAGAGAGACTCTCTCCTACTGAAGATGGTGAGATTTTCAGTACATTATGAGTCAACTGATGTTGCAGGAACATTTTGCAAATTCAGCTGTTATTCAGACAAGACACAAAAACAGAAATCAAAGCAATAACAAGAGTGCTTTTCTGTACTTTCCTTATCTATTCCCATGTTCTATGTAGAGATACCCTGATTGATCGGCATTAAATCACTATCAGGAGCTGATTCTTTGTGCCACCTATAATCAAAACCAATCACCTGTTAGAACTCTGGTTTGTGGCTGAGATGAGCACTGTGTGCCATGTAGTGCAATAGTGTAGGCTAAACTTATTGCCAGCCAATAAGAATTAAGCACCTTCAGCTGCTGGTCTGAAAAAAGTCCATCTGATTGTCTGTTGCTGCTGCTGAAATGCTTTTGAAAAGTATTCACCCTCTTGCTGATTTCTTATTTTTTTGCATAATTGTCACTCTTAAATGTTTCAAGTCATCAAACAAATTGTAATTTTAGACTAAGATAACCCAAGTAAATACAAAATGAAGTTTTTAAATTATTTTATTTATTAAAGGAAAAAGGCCATCCAATGATCTCATGTGCAAAAGAAATCTCCTCCATTGTTAAATCATAAATTAACTGTCATTAACCACATTCTTTTTCAATTTTTTCAATTTCACTAGCCACACCCAGGCCTGATTACTGAATCAAAAACCCCATTAACAGAGCCTAAGAAAGAGAGTAGGAGAAAAATGGCATCCATGGGAAGGTTCCAAGGCCAAAAACACTGCTGACCAAAAAGAACACAAAGGCTTGTCTCACATTTGAGGACAAACATCTTGATGATCGACAAGATTTATGGGAAAATATTCTATAGACTGACCTAACGTAAATCAAACTTTTTGGAAGGTGTGTTACCAGTTACATCTGATAAACTAACACAGTATTTCATTAAATGAGCATCATACCTACTGTCTAACATGGTGGTGGCAGTGTGATTGTCTGGGGCTGCTTTGCTGCTTCAGGACCTGGACAACTTACCATAATTGATGGAGCCATGAGTTTTGCTCTCCACCAGAAAATCCTGAAGGAGACTGTCCAGCCATTAGTTTGTGACCCCAAGCTCAAGCGCACTTAGATTTTGCAGAAGAAAAATCTAAAACACGCCAGCAAGTCCTTCTCTGAATGGCTTAAAAAGAAGATATATATTTTGGAGTGGCCTAGTCTGGACTTAATTTGGGTTAAGATGCTGTGACATGACCTTACAGAAGCCATTTATACCAAAATGAAAAAAGAAACCTCTAGTGTAGCTGTATTAAAACATTTCTGCAAAGAAGAGTGGGAAAAATTCCTCCACAGGGATGTGAAAGACTGTCAAAGATGTTGCAGCCAAGGGTGGCACAACTAGTTATGTGGTTTAGAGGCAATTACTTTTTCACATAGAGACAGGTAGGTTTGGATGGAATTTTTTCCTTTGTAAATAAATTCATCATTTCAAAGCCATTTTTTAAATTACACAGGTTATCTTTGTCTAATATTCAAATTTGTGTTATGATCGAAAAAATAAAAGTGGGACAAATATGCAACAATCAGAACTTGGGAAAGGGGAGATATTTTTCAAAGCATTGTAATTCTTGTAGAGAGGGAAAGGCAATGCAAGTCTTGCAATATAAAAAGAGGTTGAGCCAGAGTATGCAGAACAAGCTCTGTAAACAAGCAGCAGAGCAACAGCTAACTGATGTATAACAAAGTCTGTGCATGGACTAATTCATGATACATTAATCTTGACATTACTATTTAATGTGATTTATTTATCTATCATTATCTGCCAATAGCACTCCAAGATTATTGGTATTAGCAGCAAAAAAAAACTTTATCAGGGCATCCCTTGTTCTGTCAGCACCATAGCTGGTTCCCTTTTACTCTTTTTGTCTACGTGAAGCCGGATCTCGATGCTGAAAGATTGTTGTCTTTGCAGCCACTTGTGTGTGCGTGGATGTGTACGTTTGTGTGTGATCTGAATGCTGACAGACAGATCCTGGGCTCTCACAGCAGGATTAATAATTAGCAAGCCTCAGGCCCTCCACTGGTGTATTGGGCTGCAGAGCTGTATCCATCATACACTCACAGTGGCATACAGACAGTGGTCTACGGGGCAGGTAGCTCAGTTGCGTGGTGACGGTGCAGCGGTTAGGGACAGTGGAGAGGGTCAGTCTGAAAAGAGCAGACTTGTTCACCTGTCATAGAAGAGACGCAGCCATCAACACTTCTCTTTCAAAATGGCCAAAGAGGTGGGAGGTTGGTGTGTTGTTTCTTTCTCTGTATCTGCAGCTGGAATTCCGTTGGTCCTAATAGATCCATGGATGTTACAGTTAGGAAGTTATAAGTCAAGAAAAAGCAAAGATGACAGCTTTGGATCAGTCTCCAGTTTTTAATTATTACTGACTTTAGAACTTTTAATGCAGAATTTTAGATGCTACAGAGTTTTTTTCCTGCTGTGACTGCTGAACACTCATAAACCTTCTGTTTGTTTTAGCTGAAGCCGTGTGCAGGACTGCTGGGAATTTCAGATGTCTTCCTTTCACCCAAGATCAAGATGTAAGTTCTGGGAAATGTTTTTTTTTTTTTTTAAATCAAGAACCTCATTCTTCCTAAGTTTATGCCTTCATTTTTAGTCATCTCTTTCAGGCTTTGGCTGTTCTTTTCTTGTACTGCAAAACTTCTGAATTGTTTAATGAAGCGCCCACTGTAACATGAGTCTACTGTGTGTCAATCTGCAAATGTATTCTCTGCAGGAGGTGCACTGTCTGTGTGCAGCAGACTTTCTTTAAACCTGATTGTTGTTTGAACAATAAAAGGGAATTATTTTCCAGGAAATACAGGGCAGTTACAATACTGGAAATAATTTGACAAAAGTTACAATCCCTCCTCATTTGTAACTTATTTTCTCAAATTCATTTTTTTCTGTGTTTATTTAGAGTTGCATCATGCAAGTGGAGTTCACAAAACCAGAGGGAGGAGGCCTCGGCTTTGCTTTGGTAGGGGGAACTAACGGCAGCATGCTCCGAGTAAAAGAAATCTGCTCTGGTGGAGTAGCTGAGCAGGATGGCCGACTGAGAGTGGGAGATATTCTTTTAGAGGTAAAAGTCCATCATGCACCTGCATTATATAATTCACCATGTATTAGGGAAAAAACAGTCTCATTGAGTGCCTTCAAAAGGACTTCAGAAGTCTGGTTTTGATCATATTCAGGTTATGGTGTTTACGTGGACACAGAGAAACCTAATTATTCATATGCCTGTATGCATGATATCTGCTATAATCCTGGTTACTGCAGCTATTTTGCACAGGCTCCTGTTATTTTATTTTTTTAAAAAGAAACTGTGGCAATTTTAGAATCTGAGAAGAATAATAGCATTATGGATTACACTATTAAAATGCCAACAACAGGTTGCAGTTATAGTATGTATAGTATTGTATAGTATATAGTATAAAAAAACTAAAAGAAACTGATAAAAACTGCCAGGTTAAGATAAACACTCTCATTGCCATTGTGTATTTTCCAGGTAAATGGTGTGATAGTATCCGGTCTGAGCCACAGTAAAGTGGTGGACATCCTGCGTAAAGCAGAGGGCTCCGTTCAGCTCACGATCTGCAGAGACATCTTACCCCTGACCTACTCTGAGGCACCCACACCGCCCAACATGTCTGCCCAGACTGAAGCTATTCGAGCTGAGCAGCCGGCTCCTGTGACCAGCCCTGATGCCAGCTCCTCCCCTGATGCTGTGCTGAATAAGCCAGTCGAGCGCCCTCCTGGTATGACATCTGAATACTGTTTCTCTTTTTCAATACATTTTTAAGGTTAGATAGTGTTAGGAAAAAGAGCTGTAGACTCAATAAAGATTTTTGACTAAAGACTGGTTTACATTGCTGACTTTGCTATGGGAGATTAGGGGTTTGAATCCTGGTCAGAGCACGAGTATCTAGTGTGTTCCCTTTGGAAAGGTCCTTTATGCCAGAAAAACCTGTCCCAGGTGTAAGTCACTTTGGATAAAAGTTTCTGCTAAATGACTGTGTAACACTGATGTGTCAACAAGCATAGAGACATGTTTGAATGAATGTTGTTAGAAGAAAGTTATGGAATACTTTTTAAAAAGATTTTATCAGTCCCTTTATTCCAGCTTAAGTTCATGAGTAAACTTTTGAGTTCACCTAAAAAAAAGTAAAGTTAACTTCAGCGCAACTACAACAGAGTGGCACAAGAGCTTGTTCCAGTTTTTGATAACTTGTATTATTGCAAGTGTGACAGGATAAAAAGATCTGACCAGAAAACACAGAATTTTAATTCTTAGGTCTTACTTATATTCAGTTCAGAGATTTTTTTCTTTTTAATGGGAATCTTGCAGGAGATCTGCACAGCAACTTTATGTTTTACACGTATTAATCATAAACAAATCCTGTTTGTTGCCATGTTTGTTAAACATGCAGCTTCATGAGTCCCTTTTCAAGAAAGAGGAAAAAAAATATTTCTTTTGTTTTGCAGATGACCTACAACACTATTGGCCATTAAATACAAATAAAACTCCACGCAAGACTTTTTAACTGTCTTGAAGACATCAAGACTTAAATTGAGTGTGATTTTTTTTAAATCTAATTGATATGGTAACAGAATAAAGTATTTTAAAATGTGAACTTAGTCTTGGCCTTTTAGCCTCCTACAGTCACCTTTCTGTCAAAAACTTTTGGGTTATTTATGTTGTTTCCTTCAAATTTGACTAGCAAATAATTTAAGTGAAAAGATCAGCTGGATGTTTTTGGGGGCAAGAAAAGCCCTTTCTTCCACCAAACTAATTTGAGAAGATTATTTATGGGTTTATCTCTTATCATTTGGATTAATGTTGCTTGTTCTAAGTTAGTGTGGATTAGTCATCTCTTTGTTGTTTACAGCTGATTGAAAATGTGACTGATTGTCTTCAGGCTGTGAAAAGACATGACCACATCACACCTGTACAGACTACTAGCTTCCTGTCAGCTTCAGGGTCCAGTTTAGGATTTTATTTCTACTATTACTGTGCTGGTACCTTCATATTTGTTTGAATTGTTGCACATACATGAACCAGTCAGAGCAGAGAGCCTATTTCTGCAGAATATACATAAATGGATAGGTTTTCGAATACATGTTTAGCTGTGTCAGTTGTATGAGTCTTCAATTGGTAAGACATTGTGGCAATTGTTGAGAAAGGTATGATGGAGTCTTTTTTAAATTATTTTGATAGTGGACCCCAAGGATAAACTAAATTTCCATTAGAAGTTCTGAAAATTTTTCTGGAATATATCTCTCCCGAATCAGCAAACATTCTCTAAAACTACAAAAAGGTCCCTAAAATTTCTTTGAAAATTCCTAAACATCTTTTAAAATTATCCCATAAAAGTACATTAAATTCCTTCAAATATTCCCTTAAATGTTACAGTAAACTGTTACCATAAGGCCTAAACATTCCAATAACAATTCCCCCAAAATCCAGGAATTGCTGAGAATTTTCAAGCAAATTCCCTCTAAATTCTTCTGAAAAAAGTGCACAGAATTTACAAAAAACTCTTCCAAGAAAATGACCAAAAAATTCCCTTAGGCATCCAAACAAATTCCCTGAAATGTCCATGAAAATTTCAAAGGATACCCCCCCAAATTCCCACCAAATTCCCACCAAAAAATACAAATAAATTTGACAAATTTCCATTAATATAACCTAAAAATCTCAAAGCGAATTCCTTCAAAAACATTTAACCAAATTTCCCTAAATTACAAATAGATTTTCAATAATTTAATGGAAATGCCTAGAAAATTTTCCAACAAATTTCCCTAAGCATCAAAACATAAATAATATGTAATATCCTTGAAATATCCTTGAAAATTTTTCAAGGACACCCCTCCCTAATCGTATTCCCAAACAATTACTAATAATACTACCAAATTTCCATGAATATACTGAAAAATCTAGAAGCAAATTCCTCAAAAATAATGAAAATAAAATCCCCCAAGATTACAATACATCCTGTATTTCCTTGAAAATGCCTGAAAATTTCCAAAAGAATTTCCCCCAAATATTCAGATTCAATGAAAATGCCTAAAAAATGTTCAAAGCAAGTTTTCCCAAAAATTTCTAATAAAAGTCTTCAAAATACACAATTATTTCCCTACCATTTCCATGAAAATACTTGAATGTTTCCAATCAAATTTTCCAAAATACCAAAACTAATTCCCTAAAATTTCTGTGAAAATATTCCCTACATTTCAAGCAAATAATTTCAACTGAAATATGCTGTGGGAAAGCCAAGCTGTGATGTCCTCATTGGTACACGCAGGATCTTATAAGGTTAAGACAATTCTATTTGCACTGGTTGTTGATACAGGTTAAGCTTGACATTTTGTTATGCTCCTTTTTATTGTGTTTTAATTGTCTAAAGTTTTACTTTTGTGAACTGAGGTTGTTTTAAATGTGCTATATGAATAAAAAGTGACTTAAACCAGCACTTACTCGATTATTTTTTATTCTAGAGGCAACGTCAGATCCTGTGCTCAGTGATGCTGGTGTAGTTCTCACATCACCTCCTCCGCCTCCACCTCACCGCCTGACTGTTGTTACAGATGAAGCTGCAATCAGACAGGTAACATGCACTCTAAAAAGCATGGTCTTCTGTGTTGTATATATGATTTTAACATTTATTTAATCAACTTATACCCCTCTTAAGCCCTTCACTAACATCGGTTACTAACATATTACTCCTCACTTTCTGGTGCTTGTCCATCTGTGGATCAGGAGAGCTGTGAAAGCACCCCTTCTCATCAAGCTTGCTGCCCATCCCTCAATGTCACTGACATGTTGCATGGAGCTTCTGACAGGTAGTAACTTCCCCAACTACTTCCCATTTATAGTGTGTACTTACCCCCTTTCCTGTGCCGCATCCTCTTCATCCTGCTCCCTCTGTTGTTTTTGGTCTTCTGGTTTTCCACTATTGACCACAAGGAGGCAGCAGAGAGCAATAAATACACGCTTTTGCTCAGGGTTGAGAACCTCAATGAGACAGTTAGGAAGCCTTAAGTAGCATTTTCTTTGGCCTCAAAGCTTCAGGTATGACAGAAGTATGCAGACATTTTAGCCTCTTGTCTATACTGTATTTTAGGTGGAAAAGTCGCAGGGACAGGAAGCTCAGCCTTGCATGATTTCATCCCCTCCTACCGAAGAGTAAAATGGTCTGGTCTCACCCCTGCCCCCTGACTCCCCCAGGAAACAAATTGTGACCAAACTTTTGGACCAGTCCTGTAAAGACATCCGGAAAACTCAGTCAGACGGCTGGAGCAGTGAAGAGGAAGATGATGATGTGTTTGAAGCCACTGATTTCGAAACAGCCTCACCATTAACAGGTTCCCATCTTTTTACTGTTAAAGCAAAATATCAGTGTGAATATTTAATCTGTACTTCACCATACAAGCATCATATGCCCTGCTCTTCTTTAATCTTCTGTTTCCTCAGGCCCACCCATAGTATCAGAGGAGGAACTGGCCAGTTTAGCAGTCATTAGCCCCTCTAAGACTAGCCAGTACTCAGGTTCCAGGGTCAAAGCTCTCATCCAGATCCTGCAGCATCAACTGGACCAACAGGAACTGGTCAAAGAATTCATGGTAAGAATGTTTTTTTATGTAGAGATTTACCACTCAGTTTGATTCATTGTTTTTATTCAGAAGTGCAGGGCAAATGTATTCACAGAGCACAATTGGTTATGTGCTCTGGAAGAGTATTCTTCATAAAAGCACCAAGTTTACAAATAACTTTTGGTTTCTCTGATTGCAACAACAAAATCACTTTAAACATAGAAGGACAGCTCAGATAATACTTTGGTATATACTTTTCTCTAATGCAGTGGTTCTCAGCTGGTGGGTCAGGACCCAAAAGTGGGTCGCGAAGCTCTTTCAAGTGGGTTGCAAAATGTGTGCACGGGGAAAAAATCAGGCAAAAAGGCTGTTGTATGGAAGCCAGAAGGGCACAGACATACATGTGTTTTGTAGGATTTCCTATGATGATGAGTAAATTTCAGTGTTTGTCTCAAGATTTCAACTTATTTTTCTCCTTTTCTTTGGGTAACAAGCAGGTTTTCTAAGATATTGAAAAAATTTCCTATGAAATTACCAAATTCCCATCCTGTCTTGGAAAGTTAGTTAAAATTAAATGCATGCATGAATGTCCTTCTGTAATGATGTTCTTTTAAAAAACATTTGGTTCAGGGCGCGCCGGTAGTCAAGCGGTTACGCAGGCGACCCAGGTTTGAATCTGGCCCGTGGCACTATTTCCTGCATGTCACTTCCCACTCCCTTCCCTGTTTCCGACTCTATCCACTGTCCTATCAAATAAAGGCAAAAAGGCCAAAAATAAATCTTTAAAAAAAAAACAAAAAAAACAACAAAAAAAAAACATTTGGTTCATTGATTGATTGTGTTTAGTTCCACTTAGGGTCCGAACTGTCAGATTCTTTTGATATATTTTTAGTGGTGGAAAATTTTCAAAAATTTGGGTCGCGATTTCTCTTAAGGAGGTGTTTGTGGGTCCTGATGTATGACCAGTTGAGAACCACTGCTCTAAAGCTCATTATGCTCACATAAATGTCCCAGCACTTTGAATAAAGGGAACAGATAAGCAGCACAACAGTTTGACCTTGACAGTGATATTGCTTTCAAACAACAGGCACTGTGTGGGCATTATGTGCCTTTATTTATAGAGGAGGATAGTTAATAGGAGAGGTATACGGGAAAGGAGCCACAGGCCAGACCTGAACCCCGGCCGCCCGCATACATAGGGGTGCTCCTTAACCATTAGGCCATCTGCGCCTCCACCTGGGCAATTCTTGTGAAAGTGACGTCTTAAAAAAGCTTTGAGGGATTTTTTTCCCACTTCGCACGCATGTCCACTCTGACTTAACATTGAACTACTTACATATTAGAGGTCAAAGGTCATGGTCATTGCGCCTAATGCTTATCCCTTGCTTGTGAACCTGATACAGTATCTTTAGAGCACTTTGAAGGATTGCCTTCAAACTTTGCACGAACGTCCACCTTGGGGTCACCGTGGCTTAGTAAGTAGAGTCAGTTGCTTTTGGACTTAAAGGTCAAGGGCTCAATCTCCACTTCCTGCAGTTGCATGTCAACATGTCTATTGGCATGGCACTTAACCTTAAATATCTCCTGACTACGACTGTAAAAGTGCTACACAAGAGTTCTGCTTTTAGTTTGCTACTTTCTGGATGTATGTCTGCTAAAGTATTTATAGTTAATCAGCATAGGTCAGTACCTCTAAGGCAGAGTGATACAGATATTAACCAATGAAATTACATTCAGTTTTACGTACATTTGACTGTTACTCATTGAAATAAAAGCTGTATTCAGCATCGAACACTGCAGAAATGTGCTACTGTTATGGACAGACTTACAGACATCCCGCTGCAGTCATTTAGCTAAAAATATTTTCATTTTGTTCATTTTGTGTTTTCTTGGCTCTCTTTCCAGGCTCTGGAGCATCTGAAGCCCTCTGACAACTGTGTGGTGGGAAAAGCTCCCGAGAACAGAGATAAGAACCGCTACAGAGACATCCTACCATGTAAGTCTCTCTTAACTTTCACTTTCTTTGGGGAAAATCTAAACTTTTACTTTCTCCTTCTGTTCAAACCTCTGTGCTTTATTTTATGTTCCCCTCATGGAGTATTTTATAGGTGAGCTGAAGCTGTAAAAGCTGGAAACTCACAGACCTGGCATTTATAGGAGAGCCTGTTTGTTAGCACTGTTCTTACCAACTTTAGGGTCTTCACTGAAGGAGGAGAGATATTTGTTTACAACACTAAAGTCAAGTCTGCACAACAAGTCATTCCCTAAATTAGGATCAATAATTCACTGGTGCCACACTTATCATTTTCTTGATATCAGCCAAGTGTGTAATTATGAGAAAGATGTAATTTGTTTCCAGCCTTGTAATTATCCAGGATTTATATTTTTTAATAATTGAAGCAGCATCAGGAGAAAATTACAAGCTGTGTAATTGTTTCACATTTCAGGGGGTAAAAACAGAGATTTATGTGTGTTAATGCACTCAGGAATGCAATGCTTTAATTTTGCTAGTGTTAATGATTCTGAAGATTGTAAATCATGTTAATGTAAGCTTTCTAAAGAACACGCAGTTACAATAAACAAAAAAATTTGACTTTAAAAAAACGGATGTGGCTACTTTTACGCCACACATTGTTTGTGAACTGCTTTGCCTGAAGCCTGAAGTTCAGCAAATTAATCACAGTCTCTTTTGGTAATCTTTTTTCCAAGATAGAGTGACCATATATTGGCAAATAGATGGTGCTGAGGCAGGGGACAGTGGTGAGGGAAAGGGGCAAGCCAGCCAAGCTTGAGAATGTCTGTCTGATAGCGAGCAGCTAAAGCCTTCCAGTCAAATGGAGCAGGTGACTTGAAGGTCACATAATATGCAAAATATGCTTTTTCAGGCTTTTCTAACAGAAATATATGCCCCTCGCCTGTCCTCAATCCCCCCAAGAATCAGAACCCCCCCCCCTCCACTTTTCAGAAAATGTGTGAACAAGCTGTTCTCATATTTTCCCCTCATGATGTCATGTGGGGAGTTAGCACTGCCCCAGGTTTGGTTGGCCCGTACCTGCTTGGAAGAAAGTTCTGCCCTCTCTCCTGATCCTCTGGAGGGCAACATCCATTAAGCCACATCCATTTCCTGAGAGGGGTAGAGTCAGGAGTGGGGTAAAACAGTTCATAAACATTAAAAGCCACAGACACAATAACAGCTCGTTCTGAGCTGGGCTGAAACAGACATGAAAAAAATCCAAAATTGCGTTTTTTCAGCAACGAACTTCACAGGCATGTTTTGGGGACCTCTGAGACCAATATAAACTTGTATTCAAGGGGTAAAATATGTGACCTTTAAAAAAGTTTGTCTCAGTACTGTGGCCATGAAACCAGAGCGGTGTTCATTTTAAGATGCCTAAATTTTAAATTTCTCATTTTTAATGGCTAATTTGATTTCTGCTTATTTCTTTGCCAAAAATGTGCACATATTTTTGAATTTTCTTTGGCTGTTTTTGCCATTTTCTTAAGTACTCATTATTTTACTGATCTGGCTTGAACTGGTGGCTACACTTGTCACCGCTGCCCCTGTGATTGTTGGTGGTATTGCAACATTTGATCTGTATATGTGACCCTCTAGAAAACATGCAGAAATATGATATAATGTAAAAGACAGACAGACGGCTTCATCCATATCCACATGTGAGTTGAATGTAGAGCATAAATGGGCATTAAAAGCACAAAAATGTCAAAAATAGTTTAAATCAGTCATTGTTTGGGAAGCATTTTTTTGTTAAATTGCATCCCTCTATAAGATAAACTATTAGGGTGGTAGCCAAGGCGGTCAAAACCTGTGGTGTTCTAAGATGTAAATGTGTTTAAACCTGCTGTTTAGCCTGGTATTTTTCTATGAGGTCAAATGAGTTTTTTGAGTCAGCCTCAAATGGCTTCTTCAGGAGCCGCAGTTTTTGGCACTTCTGAGTTGCCATAACTTCTCCTGCTCTTCAATTACAGACTGGTATGTGAAACTCTGTATGCAATGCTTGAAATTTCATTATAACTAATGATATGGAAGAATGTTGCACCTCATCATAGCGTAAAGCTGTCAGAAAAACACACACAAACAGGACATGCACACAAACACTCAGCGTTTACTTTTCCAGCCTTCGGAGTGATTTGGGGTTAACAGAGGTCACATTAATGAATGACTGTGAAATGACTGTGATAAAAAGGGTATTTACCCCCAGTGGAAAACCACTGTGGCTCACCGTATGTCGAGTTGTCTTTAGCCTGTCTCAAACCTTGTTTGTGCTTAAAATCCAGAAAATGTTGTGTTTATTTTCCATCCTGATACTTTGCTTTCAGCCTTTAACTATTTTATTTAGAAAGTCTGATTTCCAGTCTGTGGCTTTTTGACCTCACAAGCAGGAGGTGTGGGACTAACTCAGAAAGCATTCCTTACTTTCCTCCATCTATCACCTCTCTCATCACCAACAAACTTCCTCACAGCGAGGGTTTGTTGAGCCTGACTCCAGACCCCAGAGCTGTTTACCTGGCTTTATTTACTGTATGCTGAGATTGCGTGCCATTAGATAAACAACAAAGTCTGCAGTGTTCTTTGTTTTTGATCAAGATATGAATGGATGAATCATCATGAAAACACTGGCCATGTCTGGCATTTTGCTGGTTTTATTTATGTAATGTAATGTTAACTGCAGTTCAAGATATTTTTCTTCCTCCTTTTACTTGCTGTAGATGACAAAACTCGTGTTGCCATCGGAGACAACCAGGACTACATAAACGCCAGCTTCATTCGCATGCACTTTGGCAATGAGGAGTTCTTTTACATCTCCTGCCAGGGCCCTCTACCCTCCACGGTGCCAGCCTTCTGGCAGATGATCTGGGAAAATAAATCTGACGTCATCGCCATGATGACCCAGGAAGTAGAGCGGGGAAGGATCAAATGCCACAAGTACTGGCCAGAGAGGCAGAGCGTGCCTTTGGACACGGGCAGGTACCAAATTCACCTGGAGAACAAGCAGCACCTGGAGTACTTCCATATCAAGGTCATACGCATGGTGGAGACAGAGGTAAGAAACTTATGAAGAATACCTCCCTAATTCCATATAGATATGTATTTTGCCATGTCATTTTATTATTGAATTCAAGTGTTTCAATCAGACAGGTTGTCACAGGTGTATGAAATCAAGAACCTAGCCATGCAGTCTCCATTTGCAAACATTTGTGATATAAAATGGGTTGTTCTAAAGAGCTCAATGACTTTAAGTGTTGTACTATGATGGAGGCCACTTTTGCGATATTATTAGAAAGTGGAAGCGTTTAGGAACAACAGCAAGTCAGCCACAAAGCAGAAGACCACATGAATTTACAGAGTGGGGTCAAAGACTACGAAGGCGCATGGTGTCGCCAGCGCTCTGCTGATTCCATAGCTGAAGAGTTCTGAACTTCCACTGGCATTAATGTAAATGCAAAAAATGTGTGGCGGGAGCTTCATGGAATGGGAATCCATGGCTGAGCAGCTTTATGCAAGCCTCACATCACCAAGTCCAATGCCAAGTGTTGGATGGAGTTGTGTAATGCTCTTCCTTATCTGCAAAGAGCAATCTTAATGCTTCAGCATACCAAGAAATTGCTATGCTTCCAACTTTGTAGCAGCTGTTTGGGGAAGGCCCTTTTTTATTCCAACATGACTGTGCCCCAGTGCACAAAGCAAGGACTATAAAGACATGGTCTGATGAGTTTCGTGTGGAAGACTGGCTCACACAGAGCCCTGACCTCATCCCCATCAAGCACCTTTAAGATGACCTGGAACACAGATTGCATGCCGGGCCTTCTCATCCAACATCAGTGCCTTACCTCATAAATGCTCTACAGAATGAATGGGCACAAATTCCCACAAAAACACTCCAAAATCTTTTGGAAAGCCTTCTAAGAAGAGTGAAGGCTGTTACTTAGGCAAAAGGTGGGCCAACTCAATTTTATAGTACATGTACAAGTACATACCTTTGTCCATACAGTGTATTTCATGCCTGTTGGTGAAGTTTGAACTCTAATATTCAGCTTGAGGGGAACACCTCATAACCTCAATGGTTGAATGTTTATTTTAGACAGGTGAGATCCACTTTGTCCGTCACCTGAAGTTCACACACTGGCCTGACCACGGCGTGCCGCACAGCTCAGAGCATCTTGTTCGCTTCATCCGCTACCTGAGAGCGGTGCATCACAAAGGACCGGCCACCGTGCACTGCAGCGCCGGCATCGGACGTACAGGAGTCCTCATCTGTACTGACATCATCCTCAGCCTCATCGAGAAAGATCTTCCTGTAAGTGCAAGCTAATTCTGCTATTGTATAATTGTTTTTAATATGGAAAGGTGATATTTATCAGGATTTATTGAATTAACTTTATTTATACTTTTTTTATATACTTTTTTCAAAAACAAAGTTGCTTAAAGTTATTGCTTATGTAAGTAGGAGGCCAAAGAAATAGACTAGGTTTTACCGATCAGTGCTATGACTATAAGGATATTTCTGCAATAATTTCAAATGTCCTGAAAGAAGAAAATGGGCCAAGCGGAAAAGAAGTAGGAGTTTGGGAAGTCCTTTAAAACAGTATGAATAACTGAACATCACAGCTGATCAATCTGAGGAATCAAACAACCATCTAACTATTTCTGTAGCGCAGTGTTAATTTTGTACACCAAAACTATGACTAAAAATGTTCATCTACAGTCTTTTTTTTCCGTTTCAAAAACTAGACTAAGACTAACAAAAATAGATCTGTGATGACTAAAACTAGTCAACTAGTTTGATTTTTGTCATGACTAAAACTTAACTAAAATGTACTGTAGTTTTCGTTGGACATTTAAAATTTGTGATATTTCTCCACTGTGAGTAAATCTGTCAAAATACAATGCATCTCTATCTCTTCTGCCTCTCAGCAGTAGAAAGCATGGACCCCAGGTTTGGCAGAGTGCAGAGAACTCACTACCATGACTTGGAACCAGATTCAGGCAAAAGAATAAATGCTTGGACTAAAAGTAAAGACTTAAATGTGAGGACTTTTTATGGATTTAAACTAGACTAAAATATATTTGAATTTTTTGTTGACTAAAACTATAAAGGGTAGAAATGACTAAAATGTGACTAAAACTAAAAGACATTAAAAACAGCTGTCAAAATTACCACTGCTGTAGTGCAGCTGAAAAGTAAATTTTCCTTTTTCATGAAATGTCCCAATTAATTTCAATTGATTGTCCATAAGACATTTATGTTCCTGACAGGATAATCTATAACTCTAAACTCTTTGCCTTCAGTCAAGCAAATTCATCGTACAGAATTCATTATTTTCAAAATAGTCTAATTTTTATGAGCAAACTCTAAAAACTGACATTCCTAGCTGCCTTAAGTTTTCTTTGTATTAAAATTGTAACTTTGCCTTAACTTGAATAACTTTAAAGTATAAGCATACTAAGATACAATACTAAAATGTAACCAAGCCATATTAACTTTCAAGCCTAGTTTGTGAAAAGTAATCAAACATGATAAGTTCAAATATTAAAGGATCAAGTTTAGGGTTGTTGGGTTTTCATAATCAGATAAGTTATGGTAATCCAGCCCTGGTTTTATCTGGATAAAATCCTCAAAACCTTAATGTACGTTTGAGAAAACATCAAACAAAAGAAAAATAGGATAAACCTGATCCCTGAAGAAGGCTGGGTTCAAACTGGATTACAGAAAAAAAGAGTAAGAAACTATTAATGGTCAAACAATACATAATTTTTACAAGGTAGTTTGTGAAATGTGGCCCATTTCTGCTTCTATATTATGGCTACATTCGATCTTCACTGGCAAACTCATGCCAAAGCAGGCTGGGAAAAGAGCAAAAGCATCTTTCCTGTCATGAAAAGCTTGCAGCGCTGTTCTTTGCTCTATATTTAATAAAGAAATGTGGTCCGGTTCTGATAAAACTGTCGCTATACTAAAGCTACATCCGAGCTAAATGCTACACTGGCAGCAGCCAGTGCTATCAGCTTCCAGAACAAGAAAACCCTGCCTGTAGCTTCTGCCTCATTCTCCTCAAATGATGCTGATTTGGTCAAGTATATTGTCAGACAATATCTCTGAAATACAATCATTTCAGATCAGAGCTGAACAAGATGCATTTGCCTAATAACAGCTTGCCAATCCATCTGCTTTGCAAAGGCCACATTATCTAGGTGTGTTGGTCTACTTCTTGTTATTTATTTTAGTTAATTTTAGTCAAACTCAAAAGTTTACATGCATTTTAAAAGTTCAGATTTAGTCAGACTACCATAAAATGTGACTCTCTCTATTAAAACATAGTGAACATGCATTCTCGCACTCAGCTGCCAACATGGCTGCTCACTCTTGGCCTTGTTAATTTATTATCAATATAATGAATGAATAATGGCTCACACACATCCTATAGCTGTGTCTGACTACCTCCTGTCTCCTCTTTTAGATTGATGTGACTGAAATCGTAAAAGAGATGAGGCTTCAGCGGCATGGGATGATTCAAACTAAGGTTAGTGCCAACAGGAAGGTTAAGTGTTCAAAGTTCAAGCTTTTAAAAAAAAAAGAGACAGTTCTGAAAAGCCAGACGTGCCCTTTGTCTCTCTCATTTCAGGAACAGTATCTCTTCTGCTACAAAGTCTGGTTGGAGGTTTTACAGGGCATTTTACAGCTTCACGGCAACCAATGGCAACCGGAAAGTCCCAGAGACCACAAAGTAGTCTGAATTTTTTTCCACGTCCAGTTCACCTATGTGTAAAGCACAGACTGTTTTAGGAACCACATGGGGTTTATCACAGCCCAGACTGGAGAGATCTCTTTCTTTGATTGTAGTTTAGTGTAGTTAGCTTTAATATGGAAGCTGTTCTCTGTTTTGATACTTTGTGTTGAGCCCTTTTGTTATTGACTATTTTTGGTTCTCTATGTGCTCTCGGTGCTGTGTTTATTTAGTTCACTGAGGTTGTTTTGCCTTCTGTCTCTAGCAACTTCTCAAATCTGTCACTTTCTGAATGTATCTCATTTATTTTCTCCCCTTGTCCCTACTTTTTTGCAACTTGCATTCATTTTTTAACTCAAACTGCATGGAATTCAAAAATCTGATATTATTCACATCTTTGAACTAGCAGTGTTTTTTATTAACATCAAAATGCACAAGTGTCCAGTGATCTCATCATAGCCGAAGGAGAATCTGTTGGTAACCTTGATGAGTGAGTAGCGTTTGATTAAGCATTATCATTTCATTAAGTGCATTCGTACCCTGGAGATAAAGGGCATTAGCAAAAGAACACTATTGATTTTTCAGTTCATCATCTAAGGGAATGAAAAGACTCAAGTGCCTTGGAATGACTCACACCGTTTGCTCCGCATCGACCCGAGCCACTTGTCGCAGGCGGTCAGGGATGAAGAGCAAGAAATTGATTTAAGAGCTTGTTTGTTGTCAGAGGGGAATGTTTGGTCCAACCAAACCAGAGGAGGGTTACATCTCACCTTTAAGTTAAACTGCAACCAAGAAACAATGTGAAGTTTGCACACCGCCTGGCAATCTTTTTGGTTTGTTTGTGGGCCCATTTTATACAAATCACAATGAAAGTCTAACACATAATCACAACTTGCACATCCTAATACAGATAAAGAATGATTCGACTTAACAAAAGTTTGGATAAATTCATGAATTTTCAATTCACTCTTTTGCAAAGACTTCAATCAGATTTTTAAAATGTACAAAAGTGGTTTAAATAATTAGTTTAGCTGTAATTTGTTATATGAAAGCATCCTTTATCTGTATTCCATAGCTATTTTAATACAAACTCAGCCAAAAATGCAAAAAATACAACGATGAGGTTTACAATCTTTCAATTTTGCAACTTCGGATGTACAAAGCAAAAGAGCTACATCTCAAAGTCATGGATGATTTACAGGCTTGAACCTCAGTCTTTGGATGTAGCTGCTTGTGAGCTTCGTTCTTTTAGCTGCTATCACACACAAACACTTCCGCTCACACACCAGCTCTCGTATTGCATGCAGACTCTTAAAGTACAGACGTCTGAGCCTGGAGAATGACTTGATCAAAAATGTGGAATGTAACAAAGCAATACCCTTCAAGAAGAAGAGGGGAGATCAGAATGTCAACCTCTTATCTGCTAACATCTTCCAAAGAGTTTGGGGCATGTTGGCTAGACATATGCAGTACTTTACCTTGTAGCCATGTGGATGGCTGTGTGGAGCCGTCAGCCTCCGCTCTATGGATGCTACATCCTTTCATTCGATGCTGCTCGGTTGGTTTCCAGTGACGGGAAAGCCTCTGTTATGTGCAAGTTCATGCTCTCTTTGAGATCCTGTTGATACGTTTTCTCCCTAAAAAAGATTATTATTGAAAGAGCACATTTTGCATTCATCTGTGAAAAGGCATCTTGTACAGTCAGAGCAAGTGCTTATGCAACAAACAGCATTGTGAAATGTAATAACCTTAATTGCACAACAGCTTATTTATGCTAAATTAATGTACAAGCCACTATGTAACCAATAACTGATAACAATGTAATACCTCTCTCTTTAATTAAAAACTCTTCTGAAACTTGTTTGTGTGTTTTTCAGCATGCCCTCCCCCCCGACTCTGAACACAACATAACTCAAGTCAAACAAGAGCAGCAGAACGGTTTTCCCTCACGGCACACACAGAACAGAGAGCCGGAGGCGGCCCTAAATCTAATTCCTCTGAGCCCCCCCTCCACTTTTACTGCAGGGTATACTCCCTCTCGGGTTTTACTGCAGGGTAAATAAGCTGGTCTCACAGGGGTCTTTGTGACAGCATGGAAACCCCTTGCATGCTCCACATACACACATAAACCCGGTGCTGGAGGAAGCCTTGGAGCAGATTTACTCCTTTACTCTCTCTCTACTACCTCTCTGTGTACTCCCACTGCCCTGTCACACTCACACATACACAAACCTCCAGTCTCCCTCCCCTTTCACCTCACTCCCAAACTTAGACCTTGTTATTGCTGTAAGTTATTGCAGGAACGACAGCCACTCGGTTTTTCAAGGTTCATTAGTATTTACAGTTGTATCGTTTTATTAAACAAATGTCCTTTGAATTTTAAACCACAAGAAAAGGAAGAAATTACAGGCCACTTTTGCCAACTTAAGGACAATTCTGCAAGTATGGAGGTTGAAAACTTGAAAAATTTGAACTCTGTTTAATTACTACTGAAATCTATCATTTCTGAGGAACAAACCGCTGTTTTAATTTCATGGATAAACTTCTCAAAATGAGGGAGGAAAGTTGTTTAAAGTGGCTCTCCTGGTTCACATTGCAAATAATCTCAATGCTTTTCAAGTAGTAATGGAGGTAGGCAGAGCTGAGCAGTGCATCTCTACCACAGACTGCAGAAGATATTGGACAAAGCCTGAATGACGTAAACCATTGGGTCATGGAGACATAAACCATTAGGTTACTGGAGGAGTCATAAAAAACGTCTCTAACTTTTGATCAACCTACAAGACAAGGAGTTGGATGTGTTAAGCCTGCAGACAATTACCCTGTGTAAGCTTGCAGTTATTTCAGCCATGCCCCTAATGATGCATGAATCAATACCCTTATTTACACCAAAATGGACACATTATTACAAACTTCACCCCCTGTAGCATGCATTAACTCCGCAAGCAAGAAATTCAAAATGATGTTGGAAATGCAACAAAAGCTGTCGAGCTGAAGAAATATTTAAAGTTGTTTAATTCTTCAGGAGTTCACCAGCAGTTGAATGTTAATTCTCTCTGTGATCCACGTAAAACCGTTGATTATTATCACTTTGAAGCAGATGTTTGAGATATTTTGGAGCTTTTGGCCATGTACGACTTCTCCTGAATGAAACTGCATTTGGCTTGTTTTCTGTGGAAGTGGCCCTGTGTTGAGTGTGAACAGACGATAAAAGGAAGAGGCGTGTTGATCTACCTGTGTGCTACATGGAGGGATGTCATCAAATACCCTCATATCATTAACACAGAGAAAGATCCTGAAACACTTCCTGAAGTCCTCCTGTGCTGCAGATAGTCTCTGGGTCCTTGTACTGGGAACCAAACTCTCTTTATTCCAAACTGTGGGATTCGATTGAGCTTCGAGTGTAAAAATAAATGAGCATTAATGTGTTTTTGGGAGTTGTTGTTGACCATGCCCTTTGTAAGTCGACCCCATCGGCTCCTCAGTGATGACAGCCCACTGACACACACACAGAGAGCCATTCATCCCTTCTCTGAGCAGAATGACACTTTTGTGGCTTTCCAGACTTTCAGAAACCACAGACATGTCAAAGGAACCGATTATGATTACGGCCTCCCCTTGTATATTCACTTGTAATTATCTTAAGTTGGTTTTGTAGAGGGATAGCTGGGCTCCCGATCGGGTTTTCTGGGGTGAGCTGCAATTGGAGTCTAAAATTACATCCAGTGGTGATTTGTGAAAGATATTTAATCTTCTGAGACTACTTTTTGGTATTGAGTTTGTCTCATTTCCTGTCCTGTATTATTTCTGGTAAAACCCCATAAACAGAATATATGGTATATGAAAGACTGTATATAAGTCCACTTCATATTAAAGCTTAGTTTATCATTATATTCCAGAAATACACATCCATCATGGCAGGGAAAGTGAGTAGTAGATGCTCAAATTTCCATAAAGATGGACTATGAGACTATTTTTGGTAAAGAATTTAAGCTAGGGTTAACTTGTTCTCTTATTTCCTAGATCAGACAATTGTATTACACACTACAGTTTAATCACTAAGGGTAAGGGGAGATGTGTGCAGGCAGAAGCAAAGAAATAGTGTTTATCAAAGCAAAACTAAAGAGGTTAAATAAAATAATGATTAAACCTGCACCTATGTTGCTTTAATTAAACTATAACAATCAGCTTACTTTTCTAAAGCTTAGTTAGGTTTAAAACTACTGTAGATGATTTTGGTCAGTTACTCAATTGAAGAGGCAAGTGATCAAAAGTCCTGGAAACTCAAATAAACAGCCAATAACTCTTGAAAAATCACCATAGAAAACTCAGATGTAAGCTTAAGTGTCCATTTAATGTCTGGAAATTAATCAACGAAAGGGTCTCCTTTCTTTAGCTACAGTCCCCTTTAAGTCTGCAGATCAGGCCCCCCATAAAACAAAAATAGAAAACAAGTTCCTTTAATTATTATTATCCTTAGTGCTTCAGTTCTTTTGATTATCAAGAAGCCCCCTAAATGTCCAAAAATAGTCCTTCCAAAGCAAAAAAAAAAAAAAAAAAAAAAAAGGAATCCTCCAGTCCAAAAACAAAAATCAAAAGCAATGCATTGCCAAAAATCCAAAAATAATCCACATGAAGCTGACTCACCAGTCCTGGGGTCGTTCTTCTTCCAGACTTACTCTTGTAGGTTCTTTTTCTGGGATCTCCAATATTTATGGCCCTCATGCTCGGCTGTGATCAGGCTCGTGTCTGGAGGAGGCCTCACCATAACAACGGAGTGGACTTGAGTTATCCTTTACTGGGAAAACCACAGTCCTTACACAGATCCACCATCTAATTCAGGAGGCCCAGACACTTCTCTCCACAAACATTTCATCTCAGCCTTTGTTCTGCCTCAGCCCCTCCCCCACTTCACACCTGAGTCAAACCTGGCTGCAGCAGGTCACCTGACCAGGCAGACATGCAGCTAAACAGACTACGTATATTTAACAGGAAAAACAAACTCAGGTAGGGAAAGCTAGGGATCTAACCTTCAAGGGTTTTTTTTCCATATACATCCCTAAAGACACAATCCCGAAGGGTAAAAAGATGTAGCACTTGTTGGTTTGCAAACTGGCAATTTTTAAGCTTTGGTTCAAATGCTAGCTTCCCCAATTTTGTTTTCAGGAATCATGAAGTGATGATGTTTGGATGAGAGGATCCAAAAAATCCATGAACAGGCCGCCATACTGAAAACACTTTTCGAACTTGTTTTAGATTAACCTTAGATTTAAAATAGAAAAGCTTGAACACATTCTTTTCTCTGCATTTCCCTCTTTCCACACTCGCTTTCCTCATGTATAGTGAGGAAAACTATCTTAAAGGGATATTTTTGAAGTTGGGTTTTACGACACCACTACAACAGGGGTTCTCATACTTTGCAGCCTGCGACCCCCCTGATAAAGGTGCCCACCACTGGGGAACCACACTGTACCTGAGGGTGGTTGAACACAGCCACAGCCATGCACATTCAGGAATAGTCACAGGCAGACAAGGCCGACCATAAGGGGGCTAAGAGGAGAGCTATCTGGGGCCCAGCCAAAGTGGGGGCCCATGGAGTCAGCAAAACCATGGCCCATTGTAAAGTAGACATGATAACCATATTTTTTTTACCCAAGAATAAATGCATTAAAAATGACTAAAATGTCTGAAAAAAATAGTGAAATGTGATTTCAAAGTGGCAGGGATGGGTTAACGTGGAAAAACAGGCATAAAAAGTGGTAAATTGGGTTAAGAGTGGCAATAATGCTGCTGCTGAAAAAACCTCGTTGTGAAAGTGCAAGTGAGATGTTTTGTCAAGCATGAGATTACACCTTCCAGGCTCTTATGAGAACTCTGACGTACAAGTTTATATGCAGGCCAGAGAACTCTCAGACCTCCATTATAATGCTATTGACTAATCCCAGTCATAGTGTTGTAAGATACCAGTCATCCTTGTGGAGACACTGGTATGGGTGTCTTTTACAAATAGGGGGGTATGTTGTTTGTCTGTTGATTGTTTATATACATATATATATATATATATATATATATATATATATATATATATATATATATATATAGTTTTTAATCCTGGTTTTTATGTATTTGTTGTTGTTTTTTTATGGACTTCTATGTCTGCTAATAAAGACGATGATGAAGATTGGCTTAAAAGTGGAAGACATGGGCAGAAAAGGTGAAAAAATAGAGCAAAAAATAGCAGAAATGGGTTAAATCTGTTACGTCCAAGTCTAGGGGAACCTGGACATAACACAATGTGTGGCCCCACTCATCCCACTCCCAAGAAAGCCAGTAATACAAGTAAAGCAAAGGTAAGCAGCATTTTAACTGGCTTGATATGAGTAACAAACAAATTAACAAAGAAGGTTACTGACTGCTGCCATGAGCTTAATGTTGAACACTTATGTTCACAAATTTATACTTTAACAATCCCAAATAAAGGGCCAAGTTAACAAATCTAATTTCACACTCTAAGTAGTCAAATCACACAATTCACAAAGTCACAAAAGCTAAAGTATCAGGTCACAGAGCTGCCTGCTTCTTTGACCCAATCAGCTACAGCCAGCTACATCAGCACCTGATCACCTAGACACACTCACAGAGACACACTCACACAGGCTGAATCTCCAACTCCTCCCTAAACCCTGAGCCCTGATTGACCGACTGCAACTGAAAAGTGATTGAGTGTATTAGGCTGCAAGGCCGTCAAGTGGTAGAAACAGGAATGGGACAGCTCTTTGTTTTTAGACAGTTGGCATCTTGCAGAGTTTAAAACAAAGATAAAAACAAGCGTGCCTCACCTATAGATCTATTTTTTCAGTAGATGAGGGCTGTTTTAAATAATATACCCAAAGGAAAAATACTTCTTTTTTGCAACGTCCACCCCTTTTTGCACCTTGCATGTTTTTAGTTTACAATTTCGCTCTGTTCACTTCACTTTAGTAGCGTTTACCAGCAAGCATCCCTGAGAATCCCTGTCATACATTACAATGCAATAAACTATGGGTAATTCCCTAACGCTAAGTCTGCAGAGGTGCCCACTCAAGGAAAGAGTGCATAAAGGGCTAAAAAAGTCAGCGAGATATCCCTCACGCACTTTATGATTTGACAGTGGGACAGCCCTAAACCCTCACAGGCTTAGCGGGAGCGCACCTCAAAGTCAGTGAGTGTGTAAGTGTGGACATTGGGATTGGACCACACACTCAACACTGCAGGGAGGACACAGAGCTGCCCATGTGCAGACCTCCGCCATTAGCCCTATCTCCCAATAGTGAAAAACCCCTCAAAAAAGTCCTGGATCCGTCCCCATGTGCCCCCCCCCACCACAGCATTCGCTGATTACTCCCTCCTCAGTGGGGTGGAAACACGGCGAGGCAAAGCATTAGCTTCGCTATGGGTGCCAAAAGATGCACCCATGGTCTCACAGGACGACTGGAAGCCATGGCAGAGGGTGAATATTCCTCTATTCCTCCCAGCATTGTGAGTATTCTCACTATGATTCACTGTCTTTCTCTCTAGCGCTCCGACTCTCTCCTTGATCAGGCGTGCGTCTTTTACACTCTATAAACTCCAAAACTTTGACTAGAAACACACACAAAAACTGCTGCTGGGATTGAAGTTACTCATGTCCGCCATCTCCTGGTGTAAAGTGGTAACAGCGCAGACCTCCACCGTTAGCTCTATCTCCCAATAGTACAGAATCTTTTTAAAAAATTTCTGGTTCCAGACGGTGATCTGGATCACTCCCAAAATCTAATCAGTTCTTCCTTATGCCATTTCTGACATTTCCTGAAAATTTCATCAAAATCCATCCATAAGTTTTTCAGTTATGTTGCTAACAAACAAACAAACAAATGAACAAACCCACCCGATCACATAACCTCCTTGGCGGAGCTAACTATGACCCAGGGTCATAACACAAAAAATGGGCATAACAAATAGTGAAATGTGGTTTGAATATGCAAAACTGGGTTGAAAAGGTGGTGAAAAGGGGTTAAGGCAATAATGGGTCAAAAGAGACAACAGGCAGGGATCAGCAAGAATTGGTTTGGAAGTGGTAAAAACAGACAGAGACTGTGCTGGAAAGGGTTAACAGTGACAACAATGGCTTAAAAGAGGAAGAAATGCAAATTGCACAAATTGATGGAAAGCTGCAAACAATGGTGGCAAACTTAATGAAAATTGGATAAAAAGTAGCACAAATAAATGATTTCAACAGAAGAACCCAGTGTTAGTTTGACACACTTTTTACATCCAAAATGAGGTAATAGTTAGTCAGGACACTAGCACCAATGCTACTGTTCCAACACACATTCACTGATGTCATCAATAAATCACAACTGTGGAGGGCCGATTCTCTGGGTTTGTGAGGGGCCCAGTAAATTCTAGGGGCATGTCTGTATGCAGAATCACTTTTTATGGAGTTTTTGAACATTGCTTTGATTTCACCAGAAATCGCACCAAATTACATGTTTTATTTTACATTTAACTAATTCTATTGCATTATATTTTCATAAAAAATGTTAAAATGTACAGTTTGAAATCTTTAAGAAATGTTCTTGTTTTTTAAAGGCATCAGGCGACCCCCTCTCAGTGTCTCACGACCCAAACATTAAGAACCACTGGCCTAGCTGACCTAATTCAACAGAGGTCCATGTATCATGTTCTATGAAGACACCTGTGACTAGAAGGTCCAGTCACTGGTTAATCAATATCCCTGACTACCACTACACCAAGAGGACAAAAGAACACTCCGAGCAACTCTGAGAAAAGGTTTTTGAAAGGAATAAGTCAGGGGATGGATTAAAAAAAATTCTAAGGTACTGAACATCCCATGGAGTTCAGTTAAATCCATCATCAAGAAATGGAAGTAGGCTAGTGAGAGAGGCCACCAAGACACCTATGACTACCCTGATGGAGTTCCAAGCTTCAGCAGCTGAGATGGGAGAGACTCTGCATACAAGTGTTGTTAGGTTCTCAACCACAGCTTTATGGGAGAGTGGCAAAGAGAAAGTCACTGTTGGAGAAAACTCAGATTATATCTTAACTAGATTTCGCAAAAAGGCATGTGGGAGACTCCATGGTCAAGTAGGAGAAATTTCTTTGCTCATGTAACCCACATGAAACATATGATTACTAAACCCATTTATGTCATTTAGAGGTGTAGTTTCATGTCCCACCAGTGGCATACTGCCCGTGCCTCACCATTAAGACATCAAACTATTTAGTGCCTTACCTACAGCTTGCTCTTACTTTTCATCTAAGGCATGTCCCAAGAGCACATTGTCAAACTGAAGAAACCTTCGGACTGAGTATTGTATATAAACTAAACAGAAGAGCCACTCCATCCATCGAGCCCTCTCATCACAAGCTCCGATTGTTTTTTTTCTTTGCGTGGACTAGAAATTGGAGGGTTCAGTGTTGAGCCAGTATCAGAGAGCTTGACTGTGGACGGACCAGACACATGGTGTGGCCAGCCGTGGGTTCCGCCCTCAGCGAACTTCAGACCACTGACTCACTCCATTCACTCAGATACAGATAAAACGCAGCACATTACAAAACCTAACCAGGTAGTCATAGGGACTGTGTGCATACAAGTCAGAGAGAACTGATCTCCTTTCCTCAAGGGAGAAATTCATGAGGAACTGAACTCTTGCTTTTACTCAAAGAAGGGACACTTTTATTTTGTTTATTATTTTGAGATTTATTTCTGTATTTTATTTTATATTTTATTTTTGTACATATTAATAACACAGCCAGATAATTGCTGTGAGGCAATAAGAATTATCACTGTTCAACGTAACGTCTACTCTCTTCTAAGTGAGTCATTCTAATAATTGAAAGGTGTCCGGCTTCCCGAGCCTAGAGCGAATGTTGTGTCATTAGTATTGTTGTTAACCCTGAGTAAGACTAAGGGTGCTACACTCTCATGAGACTAAAATGGTGCTTTTTGGCAATCAGACAAGATGCTATGTTTGGCGCACACCAAACACTGCACATCATCACAAATACACCATTCCTGCTGTGAAGCATGGTGGTGGCAGCATCATGCTGTGGGTATGCTTCTCGGCAGTCAGCCCTGGAAGGCTTGTAAAGAGTCCTGGAGGACAATCTTACTCAGCCTGCCAGAGAACTATGGCTTGGGAGAAGATTTATTAGTTGGTCAGTTCTTTTTTTGAAATGCTACATTACATGACTAAAGCGATTTAGCCTGTCTCTCTTTATTAAAAGAAGGCTGGACCCCGATCTAAAATAAGACATCAGCTGACCATTATTTTATTAAAAAAGAGACAGAGTCATTATTCATCCTCACCAAAACCAGAAGTTGAACAAAATGTAATTTAAGCGCTTGGCTTCTGTGCTCTACGTGACTCAGAAACAGCTGTTTTCATGACCATAATTTGCTGTAATTATAATGTGACCTCTTCAAGAAGCCAGAATAAATATAAGCACATCAATAGGCATAAATGTTGGTTTTAAAAATGCCCTGCTCAGGAGGTAAAAGTACGTGACACAGGAAGACTACTGTACCGCCTCAAACTAAGATATAAAGGAAGAATTTATATTAATTTGTGCTGATTTTAAACAAGGAGTCTTGTATTAAAATATGTACTGTTTTAGGGAAATCTGATCAAATGGACAATGGACAGTTCTGCAGAAATGAGTGCAAAAGGCCCTCTTTGTGAGCTGAATGGTCTGTGTCACTGAGTGGCAAGGACGATCTTCTCTTTGTCAAACTCCCTCCTAAATCACACGCCACATCGGAGCAAGGTTGATTAACACCTGCTTTCAATTAAGCGACTTTCTCATCAAGCTCTGGTTGGAAACAGAAAAAAAAAAGCCTCACGCCTCGTCACGTCGAAGATGTTCCTGCGTTAGATAGCTATTAAATCAGAGGAGCAGACGCACGCCGTTGCGAGAGGCGTCGTTTATCTTCATTTGAGCGGGCCCTCCATGATCATCTCCACAGGGGCGGCTAATTGAAAAAGGGCTCCAGAAATGCGATTGTTAGCAGCGATAATAATTTATTACTCTCAGCTTGTGGAGTCCTGGGAGTCATTTGTATTCATTAGTGTAAATTCAAATTATGTTTGCGATTAAAATGTGACTTTGACAGGCAGAGGGGCCTCAGACAGGGACAGGCACTGATGAGACCTTTGCTCCGGGTCACTGCCTCCCACATTCGCCTCTTACTAAGTACGAGGCGGAGAAGGCTTCTTTGCCTCCCCACCATCAATCTGTGTCTCATTCAAGTTGAGACGTTAGCTTTGATGGCCCCTTCTTAGCCATGTGTGTTCTCGGCACACTTAGTATGCAATTTAATCCACTGTCTGGAAGACAACACCAATCAGATACCAGATAAGACATGGCTGGCACCAAATAAAAAGTCCCTCCACTTTTTGCTCCTCTATTTATCCAGTTGTGGCTGTTATTTGTCATGGCTGACAAATATTGACCAAGCTTTTCTCCAAATGTCAGGCAGTGATTTCTTTGACGTCCAAGAGGAGGTGGCAGTTAAGTAGGTCAGTGTCACTGTGATGAACATCAACCATGGCGGGTCAGTGACTGGGCCGCTCCTCCACTTGCCTGCCTGTGACAAACCAGTGAGCCAGAGGAAGTGAAGGAGCTGAGTGCTCCTTTACTGAAGCCCAGTAAATTACTCCAATAGAGGCTGTCAGCATGTAAAGTGAGGAACTTTATCAGATGTACACGGCTAAAGGTCATATTTTATTGACCTGACAGGTCTCTGGCGGGGGTCTGATGGGAAAGCTGATGAGGCTGCAGCAAAGGATGATGGTTAAGGGCTGTTTATGTTGGATATGAAAATGTCAAACACTGCAGATTAAATGGAAGAGAGAATAATGTTTAGGGTTTAAATGTTTATGTGCTCACATGCAAATTTGTGTGCAAAAATTAACATGTGAATGTATACCTCATGTAATATAAAATGCATACTATTTGCATACAAATTCAGAAATGTATTGCAGAGCTCTCAAGGTGAATTTTTCATTTTCTATTATTGATTTAATTTCTCTTAATCCTTTTCCCCCAGTCTCTTGTCTGGTGTCCTGATACTAACTTTGTTTATTGCTTTTATTTATCACCTAATTTTCTTTTTTTAAAGTGCTTTATCCTTATGTGTTTGTTTTAGTCTCCTGTGATACGATGTCTGAAGCATTTAAGAATGAAACAGGCAGAGGCTCTGTTTCTGTCAACCGGAATGCTAGCTGACAAGAAGTCGCGCTTGGTGGGCGGGCCGTTAGGTTGATCCAAAGTTGGGTTGAGACCGCGATTTCAATATGGAAGCCTCCGTGGATTGGCTTCAAGAGTCGTTCGAGTCCGCCTATTGTAAGCAGACGACTGACGTCACAAGGGGTTAGTCCAATTCTTTCTACAGTCTATGGTGCCGAGGCTGGGTGCAGAGGACGTTATCTTTTCTCTTAATGGGTGTGTTTAGGTACGAAAAGTACACACATACGAAACTAAATGCAAGCTTGCTTGCTCAGTTAAGAGTGCACTTAGGTTAAAACGGAGTAAAACCTATAAGAAATAACCAGAGTTTCTTCTTTTTAAATTCTGGTGTTTGCCAATTTCTGCTGCTACAAATTCATAATTGAGATACGTTGTGTTTGTGTTGTTTATTGCTGAAAGCTTTGAGGTTCTTAAAGTTAGATTTTTTTTTTTTATACAACTTTAAGGTAATTTACGTAGTTTTCATGATAGCCTTTAAATAATCATTTAAAGAGAGTGAGAGGCATACTTAACCCTAGACAGTTATTTTACAGTGAGATGTCTCTTTCACCACTAGACAGTATTTGGGTTTAAAGGGGTACATACTTTTTTGATACATAAAGTGACTTATTGTTAATGATTCTGTGGTGAAAGGGTTACACAAAAATTAAAAGAAATCGGGAAAGTGGCGAATACTTTTTCACTTCACTGTAGGCACCTGATCTCCACACTCCTATTAAAAGCTCTCAGTTAAATAGCCTCATATTAACCTCTGTGAGCAACATCTCAGTATGATTCATGCTGAAACATCCACCTCCAACACAGGGCTTACAGAGGGGCACCCGTTCTTCACCTACAGCTCTGCAGCAAAAACAAAAACAGATTTCCCTCTCAATTATGCACGAATCACACACTTAAAAACGTCACACACTTCTATGCAAACATGGGGAAACATGCTAACACTCACAGACATACATGCACAACTGTGTAACAGTGGAAAATCCCAGAGTTTCCTTCTGACCTTGGAGCATGCATGACTCTGGGACATGAGCAGAAGCTTTCATCAATGAAGCTTTTCTCTAAGGTGGAGGGAAACCTAACACACACAGCAGGCTCAGGAACAACCTCACAGGGCAACCCCTCTCGCACACTCCCACGCTCCAGCCCTCTTTAAATGTCAGACCGAGGGAGAAAGGGTTTATCTTGGAACGCTATGGTATTTTTGCACCTTTCGTTACAGCCTCTCTCTCTCACACACACTCAAAGGGTTTCCAACATGCTTGGTCTAGTGAAGGGCAAACCTTGGCCTCTGTGTGCTACCTCATAGTTCAGAACATGAAAATACCAAAACATTTATGCTTTGAAAACATCCCTTCATGTTTTTGTAAAGTTTAACCAAATGTCATGATCAGAAACAGTGTTCACGTGATGGGAAACTCTTACATAAAACAGTCTCATGATTCTTTTTTTTGTTTTTTAATTGTGCCTCAATTGTCTTACCTTTCTCTCATTACTACACCGTGGCAATTTATCCAGTCCTTAGTCGTGTCCCAAACCAGGTGCAGCATCCTACGAAGGACCTGGCCTTTGTAGCCTGTGTGGACTACTAAAACTGAACTGAATGAGTGCATGGACCGCTGTCTGTGCCGTACAGCTCAGCAGTACGGTTCTGGATGTAAAATTTCCATTCTTTATCTCCACAGTGAATCTGATTGTTTGCCATATTAGAAGTATTCTAGGTAGACTTACCATGAGCTACCTGAGTGGTACCTGTGATGACAATGTTGCAAAAATCCATTCCATGACAGAAATTTTACCGGTGATGGTATTAGTACCAGTTTACTATCCACCACCACACTGCCATAAAGATAAGTGTAGAAAAAGTATATATATGGCTTGAAGGCTTGACAAGCTATCTTTTAAAGGAACTAGTGAAGCACAATAAGTATTTTTTCGAACTGATAACCAATAATTTCTTACTTCTGATGGCCGATAACCGATAAGAACTGATAATTTTTTTTTAAATTGATTTTTAAAAAGTTTATTCAGTGTGTTAACTAATAATAAGTAATCATCACTAACTGACATCACTCGTGTTCACATAAAAAACTAGAATGGCCGTCTGAGGCGGCAGACCCACGCCGAGGAACTCACGCTCCCATTGATTACTATGGTGTTCAAAATTTCGAAGTCCAAGAAAAACCGACCGGGTGCGGGGATCATCACCAAAATCTAATCGATTCTTCCCTGTCACTATCCCAGTGTTCCCTTAAAGTTTGGTGAAGATCCAACTTTCCATTCTCGAGTTATCTTGTACACATACAAACAAACAAAGATACGGAACCCTTTACATAACCCCCTGCCGATTTCATCGGCGTGGGTAACAAATTACTATTCTGACTTTACAACTTATTTGTTATGTTGAACATCTGTGTACCAAAGAAAGTACAACATACACAACCTACTGACATTTGTTTTCCCCTTTTCCCTTGAAATGAATTGAAGTATTTTGACAAGTGGTCAAATCTGACTTTTCAATCAACTAAACAAGAATTCAGCTGACTCATGTCAATTCAGACATAAAACCAAATGATAACAGGCTGTCATTCTTTACAAAGGGAGATGTTTGGGGGTCTGGGTTTTTTGTGTGTTTTTTGCTGCCCAAGTCAGAAATAAAGAGAGCTGATGTTTTACTGCCTGGTTAAAAAAAACAAACATGTCTCATTAGCTAATGTCTTCATGTGTTCTCATTGTACGGCGGGTGAATCTTTTGTACCACAATGGTTTAGATTATATTTAGGAAAAACCTCACTGCAGACTGATTGGCACTTCTCTTTTGATTGACAGATAGCTAGCTAGCTAGCTGTTTGTTTGTTTGGGTTTTTTGCTGCTTAAGCCAGAATTAAAGCGAGCTGATGTTTTACATAAAGATTAAAAATATGCACTGACATAAGTCATATCAGAGATAGGTTAGGACCGTGGTCTGTGGCTAAACTTCTGTTCCTAACATCAATCAGACTGAATCAAACAGAGGCGGGGCCTGCTCCCACCAAAGGCCAACGAGGCACCGTCTTTTTGGGCTCCTTTCCTCAGAGCAATGTTTAAGAGCTGGCCCCCTCTTTCTTTTCTGTAAGAGCACAGAAACTTTAATATATTGTTGCAAAATTTTTTGCAAATGCGTACACAAGTCCACAAATCTGTGTACAGCTACAGGTGTACAATATGGCAGCGCACATAGTTGCAGCAGCTCGGTCTTTTCGCTGTCGGTGCTTTGTATGGCTTATACTCCTTGCACAGACTGGTGGGCACTTTGAATTTCGTTGTACATGTTACAATGACAATAAAGCTATTCTATTATATTCTATTCTAGGTTTGCAAATCTGTAAAAAGATTTGCAAATTTGTAGAAAGATCCACAGATGTGAGCACAGATCTGCAAATCCATCCATTTTCCATACTGCTTATCCTGTTTTGGGTTGCGGGGCAGCTGGAGCCTATCCCAGCTGTCATTGGGCATTGTCATACATTGCAGGGCTGACATATAGAGAAAGACAACCAGGCACACTCACATTCACACCTACAGCCAATCCAGACTCACCACTTAACCTAATGAGCATGTTTTTGGTGTGGGAGGAAGCCGGAGTACCTGGAGAGAACCCACACGTGCACAGGGAGAACATGCAAACTCCGCACAGAAAGGCCCTGAACAGGAAACGGACCAGGAACCTTCTTGCTGTGAGGCAACAGCACTAACCCCTGAGCCGCCATGCAGCCCAGATCTGCAAATGTGTCGACCAGTTATTTTGGTTCAGAAACACTTGTTTTTTTTGCTTTCAGTTGTCAAAACACAAGACATCAATTTCAACAGAAGACTGCCTCCCAGTTGGATGTCATACACACGACTTTTGCAACACTTGCGTTTGCATACGCTATGAAGCAGGCAGCCTTGCCTGTGAGCCTGAGCTGAGGGCAACAAAACCCAGTGCTTTTACGCTTAAGGATCTGAGTATGCATTTGCAGAAGTGTTACAACATTCATGTGTGTATAACTTTTCAAATCTTTGCACATATTTTCAGATTTGTGCACGTATTTACAAAACTATACCAATTTGCAGATCATTTGGAATCATGCAACTTAAAATTTAACTTGTCAGAACTTATATGTGAGGATAGTGGTTTTAGTTGAAAGATTTTACAGACCTTGCCAACTGATCTTGGCTGGTACGGCTGGGGGTCAGACTTCTGGAACTTGTTTTCAATCCTGGTCACACAAAGAAAATGTTATTTTTTGTGAACTTCAACTTTGTCCTTACAAAACAAGAAAAATGTCCCAACTACTGTTGATTATTTGCCATATAAAAGCAGGTACAAACCTTCTTTCCCTTGAGGGATACTGGAAACAAAAAGATGAGAGTAAAATTATTATTATTATTATTATTTTTTACCTCATTCATATGTTGAAATAAAAATCAGATGAATTAGAATTTGTTTAAACAAATTTTTAACATTTCTGTCAAACATACCAAACATTTATGTGGGAGCCAGTGTGACGGGATCTGGCTCTCTTCGCTGGCATCGTGGATGTTGAGGCTGTGATAAAGTCAAACACAAAGGGGGTTCAAGTTGTGCTCATGTAGTCAGTAAAGGTTTATCTGTTTTTATAAAAGGCTGTTAAATTTGATTCAGCTCAGCAGAAGAGCTGACTTTGTTCGTTTATCACTTTGAAATGTTTGCACTCAGTCAAATCAAGAAAAAATGGAGGATTAATAACACTTAACCACACCCTGCTCAGTACATAATTAATCATTGATGCTATTGATATTCTCTATAAGACTGTATTTTAACTCTGTTAGGAAAAAGAAGCTTATTATAACACAAAGTGTAATTAAATACAGGTATTAAACTTTGATAAATATGTTAGATTACCACCTTATATGTGGGTAAATATCAACATTTAGGATTCCTCATTTTTACTACACTGAAGCATCCAGCCTGATTAATGTTTTTAAAATCAGATTGATTGTGTTTGCTGTCTTGTTTTATTTGTTTAAATCTGGTTGTAATCTTGCAGTGAGGAAATGTGGAAAACCTCAGTGTTTCTTTGATAATACATAAAGGTTTTGGGATTGAATTCAATGAAATAACAGGGAGATTTGACAATAGAAACTCTTTTTAGTTATTTGATTAAAAAAAATTTACACTAAAAATGTATATAGCAGATAAAAACATCAACATAAATACATTTCTTCAAACACAAATGTTTGACTTCTAAAGACAGTGTGAGTTTTTCTTAAATCTAAATGATTTCTGGGCCAGAAACAGTTCAGGAAACTGATCACTGAGGATCATTTCACACAGAAATGCAGCTAACTACATTGAGTAAATTTTCTGGATATTTTAAGAAGTTTTAACGCTTTTTTAGAGCAACATTTTGTCGTATGTCTTGATTAAATTTCCAGAAAACTAAATATGTTGTGAAAAAGCTCCTAAAGCCAGGGTTAATGTTTAAGACACACAAGTGTGAATTTTTTTGTGTGTGTGTAAAATCATCAAAACATCAGCAGGAAGCTTTTGATCTAGTTTCAGATATCCTTTCCTCGTCTGAGAGCTGCAGTCATACTCGCTCTCATGAAGAATTTATAATTTGATTCAAATGCATTATTTGGTTAAAAAAAATTGTATGGGTAATGTGTAACAGGTTAGATCTAGAGAACGAACCTTTCTATAAATGTGTTGCAACATTTTCACGTCCATTTCTGCACTGAATTGCTCTGAATGTAACTCAAACTTGCTTGCTCACTGTTATAACTGCTAACTGCAAGATTTCAGAAATTAAGGTTTATAGTCTCTCCTGAGAATATTTAGAAAAAGAAAATGCATACAAAAGTTAGACATGCAAAATGTTTAATATGTCAAATAGGAACACGATTTTCTTTGTAAAGCTTATGTTGTAGTCAGCTTGTTTTTTTAAAATATATTTTAAAATTGACTAGATTCATATTAAAGTGTAGGTGAACCCCAGGCTCAGAGATAACTCCGCCCACCTCTGTAATTTAAAAAAAAAAAAAAAAAAAAAAAAAAAGCCAAGAAAGTGAGCAGTTTGGTTCTGAGAGGAGGGAGGGGAAAAGGACGGGGTTTTCCAGATGAGGCAGGAGCAAGCGGCAACCTCCGGTCTTGAAAAATGAAGACAATGCAGAAGTGCAAAAAATTGCAATACCGCGAATGTCCACTTGAGGCTGGCTGCAGGAACACCTGAAGTCCCATCTGCACACATGTTAAACAGACGGTTTTGACACTAGAAATAAACTGGTTTACAGCCTGGTTCAAAAAACCAAACGTGTCTCATTAGCTAGTGTCTTATTATGCTCCCACCGTAAGGGGGGGTGAATTTTTTTTGTACCACGATCGTTTGGATTATATTTAGGATGAAAGCTGATTGGCCCATCTCATTTGATTGACAGATAGCGCGGCAGGCAGAGGCTCTGTTTCTGTCAACCGGAATGCTAGCTAGCAGATTGACAGGAAGTCGCGCTTAGTGGGCAGGCCGTTAGGTTGATCCAAAGTTCGGTTGAGACCGCAGTTTCAATATGGAAGCCTCCACAGATTGGCTTCAAGAGCCGTTTGAGTCCGACTATTGTAAGCAGACGACTGACGTCCAATTCTTTCTACAGTCTATGGGTGGAAGTGACAGTGATGCCCCCTTGTCAGAGAGAGACACAGACAGAGTCCTACAGCACTGCTGCCTCAGAGCGATGTTTTGAGGTGGGGGGAGTCCCCTGACACAGGCTATACTGTGGTGGTGGACCGTGGTGATCCTGAGCACTACCTGTTGGGTCCATTGGCTCCAGCAGCGGCGTTACTAAAGCCGGAGCTCTCAGGGCCGAAACAGTGCAGGTGCAGGAGAGGATGGGAGCGGTCTCTTAATGGTAAAGTTGGTCAGACAGGTCTGGTAGTTATCAGGTCTGGTTGTAGCTAGTGAAACTGAACTCAGCATTCCAGAAATGTGAATAATCACAGTTAGTTCATGATTTAACAAGGGGAGGGTTGTAACTGTCACATAGGGCTTGTTCATGTTATCGTGTTATTTTCACCATCATTTAAAAAATGCCATTTTTGTGTTTCCTCTGGTTGTCTTTGTCTTATATTAAAATTTGTTTGATGATCTGAAACATTAAAGTTTGATAAAAATGCAAAAGAAGAGAAAAAAAATCAGCTTCACTCCTACCAAAGCTGTGTATAAAAATATCATTAGATAAGATAGAAATAAATAATGGGTTCAAAACAAAACTGAAAAGATAAATTGGACTGGGGTTGACTGTTTTTTTATACAAGGACAACACCATGGTTAATAATTGCCTTTTTAAGCAAAACCCTAAGTCATCCACACCCATTTTGCTTTTTAGTTTGCTACAATCCTGCACCTATAGTTGGGTTTCATCTTGGCTGTGTGTGAAAGATATAAGCATAAAATGAAGATGGCATTTTACAGTTTTAACAGGACAGTAATCCGTGCCATGTGCATGTGTAATTAAGCAGAACGGCGTAAAATCAGAGAAAGAAAGAGAAACATCCAGCTACTGATTTGGATGCTAAGCAGTTTATTCATTAAGCACATTCCAGTGCACAGGCAGCTGTTGTTTGTTCCTCTAACATCCTCAAAGTGGCCGTGTGTGCAGCAGGATCAGCAGTAGCCGGCTGTGATAGGGGTGACGGGGGCCACGACAATGCCTGTCTCCCTCCCCGCTGTTCCACCCAGGAGCCTAAACTACTAATGGCCCCCTAATGTATAAAAACCATTCTGTAGGCATTAGTCACACTTTCTCTTTTTCTCTGATGCACAAACACGTCCGCACACACAGAAACACACACTCGGAGCGGCACGTCTATAAGGCATTAGTCACAGTGGCAGCCACGGCCTATGGTTGGATCGCACATGAGGGCCAAGGCCAGGGGCTGAGGGTCTAAATTCTCTTGCACAAACAATGCATGTCAAAGAGGCCCATCAGAGGCATTCTTTAAAGACGGGGAGATGTTGTTTGGAGCACAAAGAGAGGGCAGCAGGACCGTGCCGGACACCGCTCCAGATAGAGATGTGTCGATCTAGAGGCACAGGTTGCTATTGTAATGTGTGTTTTTCAGGAGTTTGTATCATGACTGTGTGCATGTGTTGAATAAACGTCCACTGTGAAGTATGAATAGAGCAGCAGTGACGGCTTTGCATGTAGAAAAGAATACAGAAACATGTTTACTTTGAAGCTGTGTATGAATGCAAATCAGTACAGAAAGAAAGGTTTTTTTCTTTTCTATTTCTGATGTTGTGAAGTGAGACCACAAGCAGGGAAAGACAGAAGCTCATCCTATACCCAGTGGGGTTTGTTGACAGCTAAATATCTTCATTTTCACATGAGGCGTTATGGATGTAAATTGCCATTTAGGTGCATGCATGCAGGATCAGTGGAGATCATTAATTCCTATTTAAAGCATCATTTATCAGAGTAATATAAAGACTGTAAGAAAGGTCATTAATCACTGTTAACTGAGTCAAAATTTCTGTACAATTGTGTATTTTTATGTGTGTGCGTGGGTGTGAGTGGGTGCATTACGTGACCCTAAGCTAACTTTGTGACATTTTCCCACACACGTCAAAGAAGCAAAGAGCTGACAGCTAAAAACACTCTGATGAATTCATCATCTTCCTCTTTTCAGCACAGACCCGATCAGTCAAAGTACTCTCAAAGCCACATGAGGCTCAGTTATCAAGATCATTAAAGACTCAGGAAATCTGGCTTCAGATAGTTAAATCAATATGTGTTGAAGTGAAAAATCTCATTAAGCCCTCAAAATAAAAACATAGAGTAAATATTAATATTCATAACTTTTGAAAATCCAAGAACTAGCACATATTTTTGGCTTTTTAAATCATTTCCCCTAAGACTGTGTGGGCGAGGCAGATCATGTTTTATCTATGCACAAAAACAATGCAGATAAAAGGATATCAGGTACACTACAAGATAATCGCACCCATGTTGGGCCTGATTGTTACCACTGTTGTAGTCGAGTCACCAAAGAAGAATCAGAGTCGAGCCCTCTTTATGTGAGTCTGAGTCCAAGTCCAAGTCGACTCCTCATAACTTGTGTTTGAGCCCTAGATGAGTCCCCATTACATAAAAAATAGAGCCAAATAATTATTGATTCTTAATCATTTTTAAGCAATTCCAGCTCTCCAGGTTGGCTTTATTGATGTGTTGTGTTAAAGGGATATTTCAGTATTATTCAGTATGAGTCGTATGAGGTACATAGCTGTAGTAGTGGCATTAGCCTCCAGTTGTTTCAGTGAGCATTGCTCCTTTTAAGAAGGACTAGTTGTACTGCGCTGGAAGCTAGGCTATACAGTGTAGATGGGTACAGTTTCCCCCCAGAATTTAGTGAGTTTTTGTTAAAAAAAAAAAAAATGGACCACTAAACAATGCTGGCCTAAATGTATACACAATCAAACATTTTCAAGAGTACCTTGATGCAGGCAAGATGGCCGACATACAGTTGAAACCAGAAGTTTACATACACTATACAAGGCACATAAACTTTTTTTCTCACCTTCTAACATTAAATCAAATTAAACTTTTCCTGTTTTTGGTCAATTAGGATTACCAAAATTATTTCTATTTGCTAAATGCCAGAATAATGAGAAAAGGATTTTTTTAGACAATTTTTATTACTTTCTTCAAAGTCAGAAGTTTACATACACTAAGATTACTATGCCTTTAAACAATTTGGGAAAGCCCAGATGATGATGTCATGTTTTTGGAAGCCTCTGATAGGTTTATCGACAACATCTGAGTTAATTAGAGGCACACCTGTGGTTGTATTTTAAGGCACACCTGAAACACACTGCTTCTTTGTGTAACATCATGGGAAAATCAAAAGAAATCAGCCAAGATATCAGGAAGAGAATTGTGGACTTGCACAAGTCTGGTTCATCCTTGGGTGCAATTTCCAGATGCCTGAAGGTGCCACGTTCATCTGTTCAAACAATTATACACAAGTAAAAACACCATGGGAATGTCCAGCCATCATACCACTCAGGAAGGAGACGGGTTCTGTGTCCCAGAGATGAACATGCTTTGGTCCTTAAAGTGCATCTCAACCCAAGAACAAAAGTAAAAGACCTTGTGAAGATGCTGGCTGAAGCTGGTAAGAGTGTGTCATTATCAACAGTCAAATGAGTCCTGTACCGACATGGGCTGAAAGGCCACTCTCCCAGGAAGAAGCCATTACTCCAAAAGAAACATTAAAAAGCCAGATTACAGTTTGCAAATGCACACAGGGACAACAACCTTAATTTTCGGAGACATGTTCTGTGGTCTGACAAAACTAAAATTGAACTTTTTGGCCATAATGACCATCGTTACATTTGGAGAAAAAAGGGGGAAGCTTGCAAGCCTGAGAACACCATCCCAACTGTGAAACATGGGGGTGGCAGCATCATGTTGTGGGGTTGTTTTGCTGCAGGAGGGACTGGTGCACTTCACAAAATAGATGGCATCATGAGGAAAGAACATTATGTGGAAATACTGAAGCAACATCTCAAGACATCAGCCAGGAAGTTAAAGCTTGGGCGCAAATGGGTTTTCCAAATAGACAATGACTCTAAGCATACTGCCAAACTGGTTACAAAGTGGCTTAAGGATAACAAAGTCAATGTTTTGGAGTGGCCATCTCAAAGCCCTGATCTCAATCCCATTGAAAATTTATGGGCAGAGCTGAAAAGGCATGTGCGAGCAAGGCGGCCTACAAACTTGGCTCAGTTACACCAGTTCTGCCAGGAGGAATGGGCCAAAATTCCTGCAAACTATTGTGAGAAGCTTGTGGAAGCATATCCAAAATGTTTGACCCAAGTCATACAGTTTAAAGGCAACGCTACCAAATACTAATGAAATGTATGTAAACTTCTGACTTTGAAGAAAGTAATAAAAATTGTCTAAAAAATTATCTCTCTCATTATTCTGGCATTTAGCAAATAGAAATAATTTTAGTAATCCTAATTGACCAAAAACAGGAAAAGTTTAATCTGATTTAATGTTAGACAGTGAGGAAAAAAAGTTTATGTGCCTTTTTATATAGTGAATGTAAACTTCTGGTTTCAACTGTACATCCAATCCTTACCAGAAGTCTCAACCTGAAGTCTGTACGTCTAAGGTTAGGCTTAGGCATTAAAACCCAAGTGGTTAGGTTCAGGGTAAGGCAGTGGGGAAGGTGATATATTTGAGATCCAGTTCCAAGGGTTAGGCTTAGGCGCTGGCAGCTGAGTCTAACAAAAAGATGAAACGTCCGCTTGGGACTTCCCACATGGACTGGATGTATCACGACGCCCATGTCAGCCATCTTGACTGCAGTTGGGTCCCTCTCAACATTTTTGAAGCTTTTTTTTTTTTTTTTTAAACCCAGAATGCCTCTGTGTTTTTGTCACTATTTTGCAATGCAAAAGCATGTAACTGGTAGCCAAAGCCTGCATTATTAGGGTTTTTCTCACACAAAAACAATGAAAAATTAAAGAATAAACCAGTCTTTAAGAAAAAAAAAAAAAGTTCAAGTCCTCCTTTCCTATAATGATGATGATGTGTGCCTGCATTTTGATTTGGACTCTTTCAAAGTTGTCCGCCTCTTTCTTGGCTTGGTTTTATTTGAGCAGGGCAAATAAAGAACCCATGACTTCACCAGTCAATGGTATAAAGTAACTAAGCAGTTCACCTCATTAGAGTCTGTTATTTGCTGATTTCACTGCCTTCATTGAAAGTTGACAACCAGCCATGTGCTGTTTTTTGTTCATTGTGAGGTAAATTTCCCAAATCTATCAGCCAAGGTGGCCTACAGGTCGTTGAAAGTATCATAACAGAGAGATTTGTGCCAGAAAACAGTAAATTTAATCCCCAACTTCTGTCTCTGCTCTGGCACAGACCCAGGCAGCTGCACTCTGATCAGAAGCTTTTTAAAAAAACTGGACAGGATCATATTTGTGACCTTACACACCTGAAGGGCTGTTTCACAAATCCATGGAATAGGATATATTTCACAAATATCTGGGCAACACGGCATACATGATGTTTGGGAAGGGCAAAACCTTTGAAAATAAAACAAAGTGGAGGATGGTTGGACAAATGTTCTAACTGTCATGTTTATTACAGGTCAATCAGAAGAAAATGTGTGTGATACAGATGGCGTGTGCCGCCCTGGGGAGTTAACTACATAACACAAGCTCAACAAGCAAAGATATTGTTGTTCACAACCAGTGGAGCCAGTTGGTAAAGTAGACTTTTGCAGAAGCGAGTCAGGGAAGAGCAGAATAGCTGCATCCATGTTAATCTCTTCAACAGCTGCTATTGTTTACTGGCTTGCAGTGGCATTAACTAAACCATACCTGTAGCTACTGCCTCTTTCTCCTCAAATAACACTGATTGATCCGATCATTATCTGAACCAGGAACAACTGTTTCAAATGGAAGCTTTGCAAGATGGATTTGCTTGTTGACAGACATGGAATCTAGCCAATCTATTGGTTTTGCAAGGTTAGCAAATTTGTGCACCTATGAAAGCACCAAAAGATACTAAATAATGTCTGTTATTGTGTTTCTTGTTACTTTAAAGAGCAAGTAGGTTAAAAAGCCTATTTTGCAGTAAACTTGCATTTGGATTTGCTGTAACATCTGTCTAACAAAGACGGATATACATATTTAACAAATTCTTTGATGCCAACAGTTCAAGGAGAGTCTTACATTTTTGCCGAAACTAACAGATGGTCCTGGGTCAAAAGTTCGTCATGCTGCTGCTAAAATACAAACCCATATTTCAGTCTATTTAACAATTAGTGAAGCTCTCAGCATGGGACATGGAGATCATTATTGCAGAGCATCAATCAGAACCCTGAAATCAACCGTGGCCGTGCAACTGTTACTGAGCTGTGACCACTCTGAGCGTGTGACCTTATAACAGGGCTGTAAAACACATAAGGGGGCTTTTATTCTCGTCTTTCTTTTAAGTCCTACTCTATTCTCCTGTCCCAGAGCTTTAACCTAGAGCAAACAATCTAACTGCCTAGTCCAAGCACTCGCTGTGATGGTCTATGTTGAGCTAAAGTCTGTGGATATGCTGAGAAAAGAAAAGAGAAGATCTTAACTAGCCTTGTTTATTCAGCTGAAAGGTCATCAATGATGTGGCATGTTGGTATTAGACTGCACAGAAATGTGAGTGTAAAAAAACTGTTTGGAAAGTCTAACGAAGCTAGCATGTGGAGGGGGATTCCATGAGAAACCTCAGCAGGGCTTTCCTCGGCATCCTTTCTTCCACTCAGTACCTACGCTTTTACACGCCTACACGCAGAGAGCGTGAGGCATGCTAATGTCTGCTTGTTTTGGACTACAAAAATAATGTGCAGGATGTCAGGTGGATGTTTGGATTAACTTATGATATTAAAGGGAAAATTACAAAGCGTAGGAGTGTTTGCACTGAGCTTCACCTCCTGAAGACCTGTAGAGAGAGCACAGCGCCACCTGAGCACGTTCCTGTCAGCTTGTAAATCAGTGAAGAGCTGAAATCAGTGCTTAAAAAGCTTGTCTCATTGTCTCAGCATTCTAAATCCCTACTGCTATCCACCAGCTCCATATTTCATTCCTCATGACTTTATTGTTTTTCAGCCTGTGGTCTCCAGCTGATTTGGTTGTAATGTTTTATATCTTTACAGAAATGCTGTGCAAAAAGGAGCAGTACTCCCTGACACCGTGAGGCACATTTTCCAGCGATTTAGATGTTTCTCCTGTTTACCAGGTAAAGACCCCTGAGAGAACACAGGGTGGAAACTTAAACGAGGAGGCCAGTTTAACGAGAGGAGGGAAAAAAGCCTTCGCAATTTGATTTTACATGATGGCATTAAAAGTTGGCTTTAAGAGCGCGTGTGGAAACCACCAGAGGTAGTGGAAAACAACTCTGTTTGACCTCCAGGGTTAGAGACAACGATGAGAGTGGCATTTTGGTAATTTTCATTCTAAACATGGGATTTTTTTAGATAAACAAAAAGGCTGCCATGCACTGTTCATAAAGGACAAAACGGATTTAAATGTATTGGAGTTGAAGGGCAGCATCTCAGGATTAATAGTTTCCATAAAGCTACAAATCCAGAGAGCACATGGGCTGATCAGCTGGAGGGAAGACCTGTGTCATGGAATATCACGGATCATTTGGTATTTAATGTCATGGGTACCTAGACAAAAGTAGTTCTCACAAATAATTTGAGAAATGTTTTTTTGTTTTGTTTTGTTTTGTTTTGTTTTTTAGCTAAGGCTAATAATAACCTGCAGAAGGTTTTAAATTACACCTGGATTTTCCAGTAACAGGTATTTATCTTATATTCTCATTTTGATAGCCTTAAATACAGACTGTGAAAGAACAAGTGAATACGAGTTGTGGGTTCTTAAATTTGCAAAGTTGTGTGAAGTTTGCACACATTATTTTATAAGTTTAAATCATCAGGTTACAGTGATAATCATTTAAGATCTCACTCTCTGCATGAAGAGTGAGATTTTCAGTGAAAGCAATGGGTTTTTTTTTTTGGACTATTATATTTGTTAAGCTCACTTATTTAAATGTTAAAAAGATCATATTCTTGAGATTCGCATAATAACTTGAACCATCATTGTAAGGTAGGGGTGTCCAAACTATGACTCAGGGGCCAAATGTGGCCTGCGATGCACCAGTTCTGATTGGCTTGCTGCAAATTATAGAAATAAAATGTAACATGGCCCACATTTAAACATGAAGCTTGTGCTTGACTGTATTGCAGTTCATTGTTTCAGCACAAGACGGTGCTACCATGCTGACTAAACTGAGACATCACTGTATATGGTAAAAATATTGGCAATCAAAATAATGATGTCTTGTTTTCTAACTCTCTGGTGAGTTTTGGCAGCAAATAGCAGGACCAATAATATTCCAGTGGCTGAGCCAGTGGCTACTAGGGCCAAACAGGGCCCCTTAAAATCTGACTGGCATCTGCAAACCCTAGCTACTCCTTCACTCTGCTTCTGACTTAATAGTAGTAGTACTAGTCAGTTTCTCTTCTCCAGTGTCTAAGTCTGTGCACATGTCCTGTTCGGTAAGCATGACATATTGACGAAACAGCCTGCCATTGGTTGTCACAGCGCAGATCGAAGAATTGATTAAAAATGGATTAAAAGACGTCCAGTATCAGAATTGCTGGTGTGGATTTTATCTTTAAAGACCCCAGAAAGTCAGCCAAGTTCCAGGCTCACAAGAAACTGCTCTGTAAGAGCTACGATGGAGTGGATAGCATCATTAGTATGACACAGCAGAGGGCTTTCAGAGGAAAAAAAAAACGAGTGTCTATGATTTATGATTCAAAAGTTACGTAACTCTGAACAACATGTCTCTTCTTGCATACATTCTGACGGTTTTTTGCAGCTCTAACACGCTTACCAAAGGTATTCAAATGTGTATCCAGCAATTTCTAATTTTGCTCATTTCTATGTTATCATTTCATAAACCTTGAAATAACACAGAAATAAACGACGGACACTTTATATAATCCAGATTCATAATCCCCGGATCATTTGAGCTTCAACAGACTGCTTACATGAAGCTGATCAGGGAAATCATTTTCTCAGTGTCTGGTTTTATTAATAGCCAAATACCGGCTCTGAAAATGTAAAAGGTGGATTTAAAGAGAAACAATTGTTGTTAATAGCAGGATGCACCTGCTAGATGTTGCCTTGTCTGTGTCTGACAGCCATTAGCTTCTTGCTCAGTTATTCATTCTATTAAACCATCACAGTGTTACCACGATACCACCAAAGACGGCAGCCTCATCAATCTTCTGCTGTCTGTGAACAAACGCACACATAGACACAGTTAGGGCAACTGACAAGTTTTCCTCCTCCGCTCAGGCCTCCACCTGCAGGGAGTTTATTATTCTTTCTTTCTCTGACATGTTATGTGCTCTTTTATCTTTGAATAATGCATGAAGCCCTTTAGAAATCCAGTTGTACATTTGGCACCAGCACACGGTTTATTTGGCTTTTACTCTGAGATGTCGAGGCGGCCCACTCATTGTGGAAGTCTGTCAAACCTGGATGTCTGCTCTTTATCTTCTTCTGCTCACTTTTTCAGTGCGACATGCACCATTTACAGATTTTTCCTGTGCTGACTTTGTGCACACTTCTGCTGCGGACAGTATTTCTGACTGTTTTTAAGTGTTGCGCTGGGATCTTTCCCTTCCCTCATGTATTGTAACGGTGTCGGGGCGTTAATGTAAAACGTTAGCAGCGGCCCGGGTCACTGGCTGCTGTTTTGAGGCCTCTGTGTTCTCCCAGGCCTCTCTTTTCCCAGCTCCTCTCCCCTGAAGCACTGTGGGTGTGTTTAGAGCACGCCCAGCAGGCCGCTCTCCATCACAAAGCGCTCTTCTTCCACAGTCCAAGGCTGCCAGCTGGTGAGAGTGTCCAGCATAAGTTTGAGAGAAACAGAAATGTGTGTGCAAAGAAGAAAAATTACAACTTTATCGACTCTTTCGGGCATCACTGACCTAACCAGAGTGGGAGAAAATGAAAAACTTGGAAAGAGAAATGCAGGACTTGGGTCTAGAGGTGGAATAAATCAAAAAGCCGGACTCATTAGACTCAGCTCTGCAGGTCGTTTTATCTCCCCAGCAGGCAAGTAAGGCTGATAAAGCTTCTCCACTCAGTAGCAGCCCGGCATAAGAGAAAAAAACGAACATAAAACACAAAGAAAGAAAGGAAAAAAGTGCTGGCTTTGGAGCTTCAGGAATCCAAATTAACTGTGGGTCATGTCATGTGAGAGCTCTGCTGTGGTAAAGCAAGAAAATGAAACGCCTGAACTGCATCACCTCGTTGGAGAAGTGGGCAGATCAACAATTCCCATGGGAACCCATGTTCCCATTGACCCGCCCACCATGAAAGCCTTTATCAAAAGCTGCGAAGCAGAAGAGCAAAAATAATAAAGATAAAAGACGTGGGAGGGTGAAATGGAAGGACACAGTTTCTCGTTTTCTCGGGGCCAAATAACACGCTGCACGCTCAGCTGTATTCTGTGAAGGAGAGACATGACAAGTGGTTGATGAGCATCCGCCTCCGATCCAATCCAAGTCCTCAAACAGCACCAGTGGCCACCAAGAGCGGTGCATCTGTCAGCTGTCATCTTCCTTAAAGTCTCACAGTCGAAAAAAAGAGTCCACTTCCTTCCTCCCAGGCATCGTACAGCAGCCAGGTTTCAGAAGAAAGACATGCTGGTGCTCATCACACACCCCTATGATTATTCACAATGGTACTGGAATGCTGCAGAGGCTGGGAGCGGCTTGAGATGTGTTTGTGGCCAGATTGGCTGCAGTAGACAGATTTACTGATGCTGAAATGTCCAAAAAGAATTAGATCGGCTGTCAATTCAGCTGGTCATGTGCCATGTGGGTTTTATATTGTAAAGGACAAATGGGAGAAGATCCCAGTCCTCTGGCCGTTCACCAAACTCCACTGCTACACTATGTTAACAGCCGGCTGTGTTTGTTTCTTCTCCTCGTCTTTCTTTCTTGCACATTTTTAGCCAAGAGCATTCATGGCTGACTAATCTCCCTTTTTAATCAGGAATTTATCTTTTCTATTACTGGATTTAAAATGTCAAAAGGGGTTAGGTTACACAGTGCACACTCAGCACATTCACAAAACATCCTGCTCTCTCCAGGTTGGGAACATTATAACCAATACACTATGATCTGTTTGATAAATAATTGTCAAACCATCAGACCGCAATGTACTGGTCTGTCTGAACAGTCCGTCTGGTGGGTTGACAGTTATCTATCAAATAGATCACAGTGTGTGCAGGCTGAAGGATTTACCTCTAAATATCTTGATGTTAAATATGGAGTGCCTCAGGGCTCAGTCTAGGTACTGCTGTTATTTACACTATAGTATTGGTCATAATGTTCTCAATGCAAATTTGCATTTATATGCTGATGACACTGTCATTTATTGCTTTGATAATAAGGGCCATATAAGCTTCCAAAGCCATGACATCTTCATCTGGGCTTTCCCAAAATGTTTAAAGGCATAGTAATCTTAGCATAGAATATATTACTACAGAATTAGAATTTCTACCTCTGATCATTCTGGCATTTAGCAAAGATAAATAATTTTGGTAATCCAAACTGACCTAAAACAGGAAAGTTTAGTCTGATTTAATATCAGAAAGTAAGAAAAAAAGACCATGTGTCTTTTTATACAGTGTATGTAAACGTATGGTTTCCGCTGTATGTTCATGTTAGAATATGCCACATGCAAGATAAACAGCATGGTTAGATTTCTGGTTTGTACTTTTCAAAATAAAAGCCTTTGGCATTTCTGTGTAGAAACTCACCTTGTTTGTAAAAAAAAAAAAAAAAAAAAACTTCTCTTCTGAATTCTTCCTGGCTCAGCTTTACTATGAATCAAGCCACTTAGAGGGAGATTTACTGAGATAAAACTTATGAAGAAAGACTGGGCTATGACAGCAGAGAGACACACAGTGTACATGCACCTAGTATGAAAGCCATGATGGCACAAGTCAGAGTTAACTTACACTGCAGCTGTCAGGCAGCAAACACATGCCCAGTCTGAAACGGCTGTGAGGGTCCCATCAGGTCCCATGTACTTGCAGTAATATTGGCTTATATCTCAGCATTTTGTTCTGTTTTAAGTTAGTGCAGGATTTGATAATAATGTGAAGTTACATTAACACTTGACAATACTGTGACTTACAATTGCTGTTATGATATGATGCAGAAATGGTATCATTAGTCACCTTGCATGGTTATTAAGGAAAATGCAGAGAATGATGATAGTGCAGAAGTGTTTATTTCTCATTTAAAAACATATAACAATATCAAGTAGCATATAAAATACAAAACATCAAGTTTTTACAGCGCTGCTTTCAAAATAACTTCATATTTCCCCCCAAATGTTGAAGTTTTTCCTTTTTAATAAAGCTAAATGTACACTATTGTCCACCTAAAGGCCGTCCTGCAGGCATTTTTTGTAAACATTTCAAATACTACTTAAAACAAAATAATTGCAGCATTCCATGCATTGTAATTGCACAACCTAACATTATGACTGTGATTAGATCCATTGTGCAGCACTAGTGTAAGCAAGGCCACCCATAAGGGGGGATAAAGGGTCAGCAAAACCATTGTCAATTGTAAAGTTAAGCTGTAACATCCGCATTTTATTTTTAACCTGAAGATAATAATTCTTTTTCAAAGCAGTAAACATGAATTTCAGTTATTTATGCTGTAGTACAATACAGCCTTTTACAAAATGTAAACCCTTTTTGTGTGAATAGAATAACCTTTATATTTGTAACATTAACAATATGGATAGCTGCACTAAACTACTAGGAAGGTAATTTCAGACTCAATAGCAAGGCCATGAGGTGCACAAATGTCAGGATGCTGGAAAATAGAAATGGGGAAACTGAGAAAACTTTTTGTAAATAAAGTGAATAATTGAGTAATTGTGAAAAGAGACAAAAAAAAAGAAAAAAAGTGGCAAGAATGGGTTCAAATAGTTTAGAATATAAGTTCAAAAAGTGGCAAAAATTGTGTAAGGTGGCGAAAAAGAACTGGCAGAAATGGGCAAAAAAAATGTAAATATGAATGAAAATTGGTTGAGGTGGCGAGGAATGGGTAAAAAGTAGCAGAAATGGGTAAAATGGGCTCATAGTGACAAAGAAATGACAGAAGTTGCAAAAAATGGGCAAAAAGCAGCAAAAATGGACAGAAAGTGGCAAAGAGCAGCTAAACCAGCAAAAAGATGTTGCAGAAATGGGCAAAAAGTGCTTTCGAAAGTGACAGATATGGTATGAGGGGCAAAAATGGTACAAACATGATATAAATGTGATATAAAAGTGGAATAAAAGCTCAAAAATGGGTGGAAAGTTTCAAAAATTGCTGAAAATTGGAAAAAAAAAAAAATTCCAAAAAAGGCAAAGGGCAGCTAAAGTAGTGAAAAAGTTAAAATAAGATGTTGCAGAAATGGGCAAAAACAGCCAAAACATTAAGGCAAGGGGGTATAATGCCTTTTTTTCTAGGCTTTACACCATCCCTCTGATACCCACGCAGTAGCTTCACAGCTCAAAAAACTCCTCATGGTTCTTACACTTATTATAACCTCATTTTAACCTCCGTCTGAAATGCCTCGTTTTCGCTGCTGTCTCTTTAACCCCCCCCCCCCCCCCCGGACCTGCTTTCCTCCGACTGGCCGATTTTCCGGAGGTTGGCCGGGTGCAGGACTCAATGTTTTGTGTCCGCTCCCCACCAATGTGGCTATGTTGCTAGAACTTGTAAACTTTGAATAAACCGGTCTGACTGAGTAAAATATGGCGAATTTTGATATACATCCGTACGTGATAGACCCGGAGTCTGACCCTGTTAGTTTGGAGAGAGAGGGGGAAGAAAACCAGCAGCTGCAGGGAAGGATAGAGCAGGACGTATCTGTTTGGTAAATGTTTAATTACTGTGTTAGTAAATGGCTAAATGGCTAAAAGGCCTGTTCTGCTTTGCCGGCAGCACGGACAAACCAGTCAGGAGATCCTATTGCGATGATCTCATCAGTTCGCTCCATCAAAATCTCATCTCGGGAAGATCTTTGATATCTCGGGAAGATCTCAGAGAGATTCCCAACGAACCATTTTCATCAGTTTACACTCTAATTCCAAGATTACTGCCACATACGTTTATCTTGCTGTTTGAAAATTTGCATACGTGAAGTATGGACACCCAACATTGTGACTTTATATTTATGTTTATATGGTAATCTGAAAAGTATTATACCCCCTCTTTAAGGAAAAAAAATTTGCAAACATGGGCAAAAGTTAGAGAGAAAAGCAACCAATTTGGGCTAAAGAGCAAAAATGGGATAACAGTGAAAAAGTGGTGAATGTGGTAGAAAAGTACCACAAATAAATCATTCTAACGTCACAACCCAATAACAGCTTGACTTTTCAGCTCTGAAATGAAGTAACTGTTAGCAAGAATGCTAGCACCAATGCTAGTACCAATGCTACTGATCCAACACAGATGCAGTGATATCATCAATAAATCAAAACTGGGGAGGGTCCATTCTCTGGGTTTTTCAGGCGCCCAGCCAATTCTGTGGGCGGGCCTGAGTGAAATGGATCCTGTCAACTTTTAAAATGGAAAAATAAAGTGTTTTAAACACTGGATTTTACGGTACAGTTTAGATATTCAACAGCAACACTAATTTCTGTCTGCTGTAGTAGATTATCACAAGAGCAATAATGATGTTTTAAAGTGAGTTTAAAGCCTGCTTTGCTGCACTGTTACCTTCAATTCTTTTTTTAATCACAAAAAGGAGTCCATTTGTATTTGGTTTAGGGTTATTATTAGAGCACAGGTCTTCAATGACTGATACTGCAAAACCTGTACAAATACACCATGCATGCCTATGGCTCACAACCAGAAAGAAACCTGAGACTGTAGATATTTTCGCAGATATATATATCATAACCAGACAGACATTTTGAGTAAAGCAGCAGAGGTCCTGAAAACTATTTGGTTCCACATGGATCAGCCACCACACGCATGTTAAAGCTGCTTGTTGTGGTTGGACAAACTGCAGAGCAACGGACAAGATCTATTTTCAAAGCGGCTCATGCTGATCTCAGCTATTAGAGCAGACACATACAGGGCTATTTCAGGAGCAGGCCTGGGGGCCACAATAACAGTCTTTTATTGTTGTGGATGGAGCCTGAATTTAAACAAGCCACTTTTAAGCTTTATTGAAACAATTGCAGTGGTGCAAAGAGAGGCTGACTTAATGAGATGGATTTGGGTGGATAATAACAGGAACGATATGAATTCAGAACACATACTGCACCGGCTGAAGAGTGAAATCATAGGCCTTTTGACTCAGGAGGCATACGGAAGCACTTCAGAGAGGATCCTGCTTGGCTACGGTTTCAGTTTTCATTCCCCAAAAACCATGATTATTCTTTTGAATTTCACCCCATCAAAACTGCACTCAGACCTCGAGGCACCACAGCAATCCTCCGGGTCTATGATTTGCATCTAAGGATTTACGACGAACACGTTTGAAGATCTCCAGATCAAATATCATGTTTGAACACTGAACTATTCCTGAGGCTTTATTAGAAAAAGAGGTAATAATTGCACGAACCTAAACATCCCTAATGATATATGGAGATGTGACGACAGACAGAAAGCAGAATATCAGGTTGTTGTTTAACTTTGGTGCTTTTAGCAAACGAGGGGGAAGGGCAAAGGGAAGGTCAAGGGCATTTTCAACCACAACTTCACACATGTAGGAGCATGAAGGATGGTTTGACTTCCTGTTTATACACTAAATGGTTTACATTGGCTCACGACCTATACTACTTAAATGTGATTGTTAAAAAAGCTAAATGGCTAAATCCAGAGTGCCACTGATAATTATAGATAGTGTAAGTCCCTGAATTGCACATTAAGAATACTAATGAGTTTGGACAATAGGATAAAAAATATTGAGTAGTTTGCTGAATGAAGGGTGTGTATCCACAGTCTAACAAGGTTCAAAGTGACTGTGCCTGCAGTCTTTTCTCTGGAGAGTGAGAGTGACTTATTGGCCTTCCTCCTGTTTGTCTTTGCCTGTCCAGGTTTGTATTGGCAATGTGGTGACTGAAGAGAAACACAATCGGGGCCCAGAGTGCTGCACTGTGCCCTTCATTCATCCATCACATCAAGGGATCTCTGAACAGAGCTCCTACAAGCAATTAATGCCAGCGAGCTCCAGCGCTGGGTGCTGCTCAGTGTAAAGGCTGCCTCGAGGCTCAGATCACAGAGGTCACAAAGTATTTCCTCTACCTTCACCTCACCTTCACCCTGTAGTGGAAACAACAAACAGGAATCAAAGCAGCTTAATCAGTCAGGTTTCCCTCAACTGCAGGGAGGTGGAGATGCATGAAAATGTAAAATCACAACAACTAAAGATGGACAACATGGATCACTTTGGGCTGTGTCGAGCAGTATTTCAGTATAAAATTCGGAGATAGACGCCTTTATGACTGCAAGTACAGCCGCTACCATTACCTAATGCAAGGACCTGATGTTAATAAAGAATGATCCCCAATTCACTGTATTGTGCAAAGTATGCTGGGATACATCGCACCAAGGGTCAGTCTGGTAACATAATTTTTGTTTATCATTTAGCAAACAGCATTTGCCATTTCAAGGTTTATAAGCACATCCTGGAGCTCATTAAAAAGGCTTAAGGTTCCCAACTGCAAGGTGGACCAAGTCAGTTGCGTTGGCAGAGCAGCTCCTATCTCAGCACTGCCAATCTAAAAATAGCTTGCACGACAACTAAAGGCAACGAACCTTACCTATTAGTAAGACTATAGGGATTATGGCAGTGGGTGAATTTGCAAAAAAGTTGAAGTATCCCTTTAAGCTGCTCTAGCCCACCTCCTCTTTGATGTCATCCTGTTGTCATTGATGCCTGCTGCGCTCTGGGTCTTTTGCTCCTTCTCTCCTTGCCTCAGACTTTTCATAATGGCACAAGAAACAAAAGAATGTGTGCTGTTCCTGCTTGATCCTTTCCACTAAAGCCTGTTAAAAAGGCAGGGGGAGTGGCTGTTCCTAGAACAGCCACACCACAAAATACAAACATTAATGAGTACAAAATTAATAACTGCTAATAAATAAATATTTATAAACACCAATTATGTGTGCTTCTTGACAAAGTGGTCCTGACTGAATGGATTTAACCTTACATGACACATGTACTTTAGCATGGGATTCATTTCACAGCCATCTGGGAAACCTCTCATAGTCTGTGTTTGGGAAGGGCAGAATCTTTGAAAACAGTTCTCAGAGGGTGATTGGTCAAACTTTCTGTCACATTAATGACAGACCAGTCAGAGCAACAAGACAGAATGACATAGATGGCATGTGCAACACTAAGTAAACTATACATGAGCTCTACAGACAGGTACTAATGTTGTTTACTATCAGTGGAGCTAGTTGTTAAAACAAACTCTTGCCGAAGCCAGCGGGGAACAAATCATGTTCACTGGTGGCAGCCATTGCTTACTGGCAGTACAATTAAACCCCACCCATAGCTACCAGCTCATTCTCCACAAGCAACACTGATTGGTCAGTTAATTTTCGGGCCGGGCTCAAACGTCTCAGATTGGGACTTTGCAAGATGGATCTGCCTGGTGAAAAAAAATGTAATTTGGCCAATCCATCAGTTTTGTAAGGTTTGAACAACTTCTGTTTGCTAAAAACTATGTTCAAATTTACAGCTTTCACTCATCAAAATCTTTCAGGGCTGCAATTTTGAACTCATGCACAAGCAATCAAATCAGACTCAATTTAGCAATGGGATAAGTATCCAAAGGGAACAGAATCAACTGTATTAAAAGACTATTAATGTGTCCCATACAGCAACTGATTTCCAGACATTTGTTGCACTTTAAGCAGAGGTGAGGAGTAGTTCAGCCTGAGATTTTCTGATTTTATTGCAAATCCCCCTTTAGCTCTTTAAACAGACAATCTTACAAAAGGTATTTGACCAGAAATATGTCACCCAGCAGATCCACAAAAGGCTTACTCTATGTTTCCTGTGTGGAAAAGAAGAATTGTCCTATTTTTCTTGCAGTAGAGTTCCACTTTTCACCAGAGTACAGATAGGGAAAGCTCAAGAGTTGCTCAGAATAGAGACCGGGTTGAGCAATGTGTTTTCTTTGGCTCAGTTTAGAATGGGTAATATGTGAGAAAAGTATGCTCCCAGGCTATACCATGACATGTTGTATTTAATATAAACTGTTTTATACGTATCATTAAAAGGGAGTTAATCTGTTTGTAGAGATTAGCTATCATTGTAGTGAAATTCTAGAGATAGAGACACAGATATTAATGCAAAAGCAGCTCTGTCAAAGCTCTTTAGTCTATCATGTTATATGTTCAGGGAAAGATTTTCCCACCTTCTGTCTTTAAAGCACATCAAACTGATATAACAACATCTATGGGAATCTAAGAACTGCTATTAAAGTTTAAAATGTGGTTTAATGTGCCATATATTAAATAGGACAGTACAGGAATCTGTGGTAGAATAAGTCTCTTGGCTTAGAATACGTCATACTCTGGAGAGGTGTTGGTCTTTCTTTGTCGTAACAGTATGGCATTGGCCATTCTCTAATGAAACCAGAGCCTGTGGGAGCAATAGCCTGCTATTATGACCCCTAAAGTTGCCAGCTGTGATTCAGATTAGAGAAAAAAGATATTCTAGCATCAGTTTCCTTTTCTGTGGGGTGATCATTTTTACAGTCTTGGAAGCTGGTTAAAAAATAGACTTTACCAAACATGGGCATGCTCTTAGTTGCTTCAACCATTTGTTCCTGAGGTAGTTCTGAAGCTCAGTAATGTTGGACACCAGAGGTAGAAAGAGTACAAGACTTGATATTAGAAGGGTTGCACAGTAAAGCATTATCTCTAACTCATGGGCAATAAAAACAAGTAGTCAAAGCCAAACTCTTGTCCAGATTCAGACTGTTGACAGGAAGCTTTAACCTGACTTGTAATGTAATTTTCACTCAGCAGTGGCTTCTTTTTAAATGTGACCAAGAACAATACTTCCCCCAAAATATACTAAATTAAAAGTAAAATAACTGATGAAAACTACTCAGAAAAGTATAGGCACATACAAAGGCTACTCAGTAACAGTAAAAGTAGTAAATGCAGTTAGTTACTATGTTGGAAATGCTCTCAGCCTAATGTTTGTTCAATCTTAAAACAGGCACAGAGGTAATGATGAGGCAGGCCTTAAAGACCCTGTAAAGTGAAATCCAAAGTTTTTGTCTTAACACTCTTGAAATGTTGGAATATGGTTGCTGTAAACATGTGAAAACTCTGAGATCTACATGAGACTGAATTCTGGATTGAGGCCATTTCATCTCTTTCCTGGCTTGGTTTCATGTGGGCGGGACAAATATATGGACTCAAGATGTCATGAGCCCACAGTAGGGAATGACCCCACCCCTCTAACACTATAATATTGTGGAAGGAAGCACTCACCTGGAGCAGGGACTTCTGGTTCATTTTGTGCAAAGGAATTCAGTCTTGTACTCTTGTACTGTTCTATAATGTTTATGTTTCATTGCAAAGTTATAGTTCTGCATGTTTTGTTTGTTGGTTCATGTTTTTAGGGGAAAATATTTTTCCAAGTGTGACACCATGAGTGAGGGGGTTAATGCTGCAGACTACCCGTGTCCTGAGTGGGCGTGGTTTCAGCTCATTCAACAGACACGCCCACACCATCCTGGAGTAGATTTTAATACCTCCTTTTTCATTATTTCAAGCTTAATTTTATAAACTTAGAGATGCTTTATGTGACTGAAATTTGACCTGGGGGTTCATAACACAGTGATGTATCATACAACAAACCTAAATACAGATTTATTTTTACTTTACAGGGTCTTTAAGCCTCTCAACAACAACAACAACAACAATAATAATAATAATAATAACTTTATTTATATAGCACCTTTAAAAACAGATGTTTACAAAGTGCTTTAAGAGACATAGTAATACCAAGAACTCAGGGATTCTCAAAATAAAATAAACAAATTGGCAATAAACAAAAAGAGAAAGTCTTGATAATCAAACAGAAAATCAAAATGAACTGAAACAAATCTATGGCATTAGCAAAATTGAAAGAAATAGGAATGACACTAAAAGATGAAAATATCCAGGAAAAGACAGTATGATATAATATGAAAATAAAACTGTACACACATATAAGAAGTCGACATCACATCATTAGCAATAAAACAAAAATAAGAAGATTTAAAGTAGATAAAAGAGAAGGAACAGGTAATATATTAAAAATAGAGGATATTAAGATGGTAATACAAGGAAAAGTCAAGGATAAAAGGAGTAAGAGCAGCAAAACAAGTAAAAGAGTAATTTTAAAAATAAGTTAAAGGAAGTGTCACATAAAAGTAATTCTGTTAAAGTAAGTTTTGAGATGTTACTGAATCTGCTAGCCTTATCTCCTCAGGCACGACGTTCCAAAGTCGAGGGGCCCTGACAGCAAAAGCTCTGTCTCCTTTAGATTTGAGTCTTGACTTTGGAACGACCAGGAACCCCCCATCTGAGGATCAAAATCCCATGTAAGTCACTTTTGGCACTGGGTTAGGGTTATCCAGAAATTTTTAAAATAAACGCACATGATCTCTGTGTTGTTTTATCCACAAAGTGACCATGTCTGTAATTTGCTGAGTAAAAATTCCAGGGGCACACAGAGGTCCGCAGGTAATCTTAATCCCATGCAAATCAACGTCTCTGTAATTCAGGGTGGTTGTAATTTTTAAGGTCATTGTGGCTTTTTTGCTCCTTTATCTACTTGAATAAACAAGAGAGGAAATTGTGGACAACGGTTTGACATATAGGCCATTAATAGTGTTTTTCTTTCAATTAATATCAGTTTGTTAAAAAATGTCTTCTTTATTCAAACTCTATTGTCTATAAGTATCTGTGCACCCTGATGTTCTCTAAATATGCACAATGCTTCTGCTCTTCCTCCTACAGCCTCTCTCTACAAGAGCCTGATCTTGTGTTAGTATTACTTAGTCAAACATTTCATGCAAAGCACAGTTTAACTTTGATTATGTGTCACGTAAGATTCAGTGATTTGACTACAACAGCTGATATGCACAGGGAGGGTTTTTGTGCATGGGTAATGATCCCCAAATTAATATAATGCAGAATAACATCCACAGTTTCAACTGCATGAGCTGTTGAAATGAAAATAAATCAAACACTTCAGCACATGATGTCTATTGTAAACTCTGGTTATCAGTATTTATAGGACATATGAAGATGGATCAGAATGTGATGTGCCTTTTTTGTAGGAACTTTTAGAAATAAAAATTTGTAGTGCATTTTTATTGCTAGTGTCGTGCAGCATCTCCGTGTTTTCCTTCAGAAATGTCAGTAAAATCAAGTACATCACATCCCGTGCAAATGCGCCGTAACAAACAGTGACATCAGGGGTTAATACACAAATTTTCAGAGGTCCACAGGTAATACTAATCCTGTGCGAATCGTGCTCAAGTTAACTCAGCCCTTCACTAATAATGTAAATTTATACATAACAATTAATCTAGATATAGATACAAAACAATTGACTTATGCACAAATTCAACCCCTGTACAGTGAGTAACAATGAAGAAATTAGGTATTTATACCAAACTTGTTTTTTGAACCAGGCTGGAAACATGTTTATTAACTCTTCAAAATGGCAATTTTAACATAAGAATTAATGGGACTTACTGCTTTTGAAACCAGCCTCTAGTGGACACTCAAGGAACTGCAGATTCATACATTTCCACACTGCCTTCATTTTTCAACACTGGAGGTTACCATTTGATTGAAAAAAGAAAGCCACATTCTAAACATGACTTCTGGTTTTACTTATTTGCAGATGTCTGTTCATAGCTGAGATGGTAAGCAGTTAGGCCTCAGTTTTTGTGTGATGGCCTGTGATTTTTCCCAGTTTGCTTTTAACACAGGTTTGCCTGCAAACATAAAAAACACTCGGAGTCTTGTGAGCTACAGATGGAGAACGCAACACTTCTTACACCAAAAATATCCTTCAACTTCAGAATCCACATTCAGATGGAGAGATATGTTCACAGGATGGGCAAAAACTTGGATGGCAGCAGACAAAAGACCAAGGGCCAGATTCAGCTCCCACCAACCAGGCATCTCTTCACCTCATGGCTCCAGAACTCCAGGGTGGTGTGGCTCAGGGCCACCAAGCTACAAAGAGAGATGAGATAATCTGGCAGTGGTGGAGGTCCACTGTGGAGAGTGCATTGTCTGTGATGAAGCTAATAAAGTCCAGCCATGCTGGCTGATCCTTGATATTTGGCCCTTGTCCAGAGTGGGCATACTGCTCTTGTCTCTCCACTTATCGTCTCCTCTCTGCCCCCTGCGTTCTGTGACAGGAGGGCTTCCAGGAGCAGCTTTGATCAGCGTCTGCCTGTCATTCAGCATTAGTCACCCCAGGAGCAGGGAGTCCTCTCTGAGCTCGGGATGCACCGGAGAAGGGTTCCATCCTGAAAGGAAGGGCCCATGGCTGTGGAACAATCGGCTCTGTGTGGCACAACAGACGTCTGGGTGTTAGCAGACATACTCCGGTGTGTGCCACATGTCTCACCCCTGACACTGTCATGACCCAATGTGCACTCCCCTTACAGCTTTATCTCCCTAACATGGCCCCACAGCTCTATTAAAAAGGATGTGTTGGTGAGATCATTGCTACTGCTCATTCTAACTCGTGCTCGTTCAGCGATGATTTAATTGATGTTTAATGAGTTTTCCAGTGAGAAAGAGTGAGAGCATTGAGTTATACTCACTGCATCCAGAGCGTAAAACATACAGATTCACAGTGTTTTCAACTCCAACAAATTAGCTTATTTCCCATTCCATGAGAATCACCGTACCAGAACGACTTGTTGGACAGAATATTGTCCTTGCTCCAAGCTTATGAAGCTGCCAACCATGACATCAGACGTCCCCGATTCAAATCTATCATCTGCCTCTACCTCATGTCTGAGAGAACTCACGTAAAGAAAAATAAAGCAGAAGTAGTCTGGGGAGATTTGGGTGTACAGGCTTTTATATTTTCAAAGCAAGGCATCAAGGTTACTGGGACTGAGTGGAGTTTGGCCAGAATGTTTGACACGATAAAGTCTCATTAAGAAAGTTTAGAGAGGAAATACACCTTAAAATGAGTAGAAGGCATGGATCACAGGTCAGATCATGTAGTCAGATTGTGTAGTCATGGACAATCTCAGATGAATTTGAGCTGAATGGCACAGTAAGCAGCATTGGTGTTCTCTCAATCAAAAGGTTGTTGGTTCGATCTCCAGCTCCTGCTGTGACGTACTGATGTGTCTTTGGGCAAGACATGTCACTTCCGAAGGCTGCATTAGCAGTGTGTGAATAAAATTAGTTTATACTGATTGCCTTTCTACATGCAGTAAATTTAGCTCAGGTTCCTCCTATTTCTGTTGATATTTGTTGAGATGTTTCTACATCTTGATTGGAGTCCACCTGTTTACCACAGGTCCAATCAATAAGTTGACTTGACATGATTTGGAAAGGCCTTCACCTCTCTATAGAAGGCCTCACAACTGACGATGCATTTCAGAGCAAAAACCAAGCCATGAGGTTAAAGGAACTGCCTGCAGAGCTCAGAGACAGGATTGTTGCAAGGCACAGATCCGGGGAAGGCTACAAAAAATATCTGCTGCACTGAAGGTTCCCAAGATCACAGTGACCCTCATAATCTTTAAATGGAAGAAGTTTGGCACAACCAGGACTCTTCAAGATCTGGTCACCCGGTCAAACTGAGCGATCAGGGAGAAGGGCCTTAGTAAGAGAGGTGACCAAGAACTCGATGGTCACTCTGACTGAGCTCCAGGAATCCTGTGTGGAAATGGGACAAAGATTCAGAGGGACAACAGTTACTGCAGCCCTCTACTGATATGGGCTTATGGCAGAGTGGCTATATGGAAGCCTCTACACAGCGCAAAATGCATGAAAGCCCACTTGGAGTCATGCTGCTCTTGCTGCAGAAGCAAACTTTTTCTCTTTGTGTGTTTTGCTGTGGAGGCTTCTCCCTCTTCTTCATTCGTTGTTATATGGCAGTTAAGGTCGGCTCAGACTACACAAATTCAGCCAGATTTGGCCCGAATGCAGCGTTGCAGCTCAAACCTTGGGCCCGATTTTGCATGTCGGAAATGACAAACATTATTGTAGTGTTGCATAATTAACAACTTGTCCAAGACGCCCTGCGACCACGATTCATCAAGACTAGCATGTTAGAATTTTTCACACACCATTGTAGGTTGACACCCTGACCTGACGTCAATGACATGAATCCTAACGCCTACATAGGAGAACATTTGCTCCTTATCTTTGCATCATCATTTGCATGAATCCCTACTTTTTTTCCTCCATGGACTAATGTGTCTGTTTCATTTCACATGCTTAATTTCTATGTGAAGGAGTGCCAGTCCATATTGTCCTCCTCTTGCTATCCATAATTGTTATCCATAATCTAACTTGTTATTGTTTGTTTTCTTCAACATATACAAGGTAGGTAAATCCTGCTAGTCCGGTTAACTTTTAGTTGAATGGGTGTCAGTTTGTGATGATATGATGGTTGAACAACAGACATGATGTGAAGACCTCGTGGTCCAAAGCCATGGGAGCCTTCACGTTCAATACATGCACATACACAAACATATCTGTACATGCACAGTTCACACACATGTGCTATAACATCTGACACCGCCTCCCTGCTGCTCTCACCATGTCAGGAGGGGAAGTCCATTCATTCCAGAAAAATGCCCTGTGAATCAGAAAGACTGTGACCCAGGACCGAGGTTTCAGTTTACATGGAGACTGAATGTTAACAGCTTTTGTCCCCAGCATCCGAAACCGTTCATAAATAACATTTATATCTTATATTCTAAGGCTGTGATAAGGTGGACGGCGACCATCCATCATTAGACAATTTAGAATCCGCTGAACCCTAAAAGTAAAAGCATGAGTCAGAAATGTCTGAAACTTCATCAGCTCGTGTATTTTTCTGCATAATCTCCTGCATTCCATCTTAGCGTTCAGAAACAGTGACAAAACTCACAGACGGATCATTTAGCACAACCCTTTTAGCATTTCCTGTTCTCCAACCAAAACTTGAGCTTCCTCCAGAAGCAATCTATCACTGAGATTTATGTTTTTGGACTCAAACACCCACAGGCACACGTGTATGTATGAACATCTACACGCAAGGAGGAGAAAATGAGAAATTCTGTTTGATTTTAGGTTCAAAATAACAGATTTGATCCATGTTTGTTTGGATACACCAATTAATTCAATCCCCCCTCTCTAGAGATGTAGAACACCAAATGACAACAAGAGTTGGCTCATCCCACTTTACATGTATACCAGATTAAATACCAGATGAAATTATTTATGGAGACTCAACATTAATGCAACTTTGAGCTAGCACTTGGAAATGGATGCAAGGTCAGACTACATTTTAATATCCAGAAACCTCAAGCTAAACCAGTTAAATAACATCCATCTGCTACAGCCATAACAATACATCATCCACTCTGAGGTCCAGTGTAGTCGAGGGTATTTGAATAAATCTAAAATTACAGCTGCAAGAATAAGGATTTCCTTATGAAAACAGTCTTATACCATGATGAAAAATGATCATCATGCTGACCACACATGGTGATTTTAAACCCAACTTTTGTCCTCCCAATGTTTGGAGTGGGAGCAATTCAGGGCTTTACACAAACAATAATTTAATAATCCTCCAAGACCTTGAAGTGAGACTTTGAGAAGTGAAAACAAAGCCAAAGGGAAGACACTAGTGATGTGTTGTTTGTGAATAGACTGTTCCGAAGAGCCACATTATTTATGACGGGATCCCGATCCATATTTTGCTATTTGATTGACAGAATTGGAAAGATCTTTCCTCCTCATCTACATACGCTGGCCACTAAGGACTCATGCTTGATGGTGTAGCATTAATGTTTTACAGTATACCAGGAGTGTGAAACAGCCTAGTCTTTGGACAGGTTTCATCTAACCCAAGGCCCTTTACACAAGATTTTCATTGGTCAAAAATATAAAGCACAACTGGAGTAAAATAACAGCATAAATATCTATCATATGTCAAAACTTCACTAAATTTAGATTATCTAATGAAGTTAAAATGGAACTAAATGAAGAACCATTTAGGAGCCGATACAGCTCTTCTTGCTGAGTTGATCAAAATGATTTAGATCATTAAAAGAGACAGAAATCCCATTTCTTAAAGATGGACCTTACAGCAGAACCAAATCTGCATAATTTTTAATTGTTTAACTTTATCAATGTTGATAGTGCTGCTACAACAAATGCCCAATATAGTCCCAGATAATCAGACAGGCCGGTAATCAATCAAACCATAATTAGTGCTCCAACATTTTAATGATAATCAGACTGCCAACAACCATGGTACGAAGTCACTTACATCACCTTTCTTTCTCAGTTTGACCAGGTCATCATGTCTTAATGCACTGGTTTTGCCATGTGATTGGCTGATAGGTATTTGGGCAGAGTTGGAAAAAGTACACAACTACTGTACTCAAGTAAAAGTACAGTTACTGTAGTTAAAATTTACTAAAGTAAAAGTAAAATTACTGGTCTGTAAATCTACTTAAGTTATAGTAAAAAGTGCTTAAAGTTACTTTAAATACTGAGTACTGCGTAGCTACTTAGGAGTTGTATGATAAAATAATCTTTCCTCATTGGCTAGAACAAGAGAAAAGATCTCCAACCAGGTTGCTGAAGTAAAGTCACATTTCTATATTAAAACAATAAAACACAGCAGAATTAACTCATATTGAGTTAAATTTAACACTTTAAAGTGCCTATAGTTAAGCTCCACTTTTGAAAGTGTTAATATTTTACAATTCAACAAAGCTGCAATAACTCAAAAACCTGTGTCAATGTCGGTCTCCTCCGGCAAGAACAGAACAGAGTCAACCTCATAGCAAGGCAATGCATACTGATGAAGAGTATGCACTATGTGCCACCAGCAGAAACGCTAACTCAGTGGATAACTTCACTCATGGTGCAAACGTGTCTTGCATCAGAAACAAACAATCCACCAGAAACATGAGCAAAAGAGCCCCAGCAGGAATCCCTGCACAACAGGAAACATCCAAACACAAACATATCTAAACGCTTTGCCCAAGGGCATTATGGGAAACTCACCAACTGATTTTTTAAAAACTATTCAGTTATTTACAAAATGACTGTTCGTAAGAATACCACGTTATACATCACCAGAAAGCTCTGATTTTCATTATTCTGACCATGCTAACAGTTCCTGGATAAAACTACCACAGCAGCTACAATTGATGCTTTTGTCAGGCTACAAACAGTAAGAAAAGAGAAGCTCTTTTGGTCATATTATTCCATCAAAAACAGCCCTGCTGCATCGGAAAAAGTCCACACAGTCTGAATCCAGTCAGATTTTAAGTCCAAAAGCATGATTATATCCATAAACATCCAAGAACTGGTTTAAAATTTGCCTTTGTTGTTATCAATAGTCTCACTGTATTTGCTGCAATAATGTTTTTTTTCCATACAATTACTAGCAGTGCTGTATAATAAAAATGTCTGCCAACCTTATAAAAACAGGCATAAAATCCTAATTTTCTGTTCTGTTGTTATCATCTTTAAGCCTGATCTACCTAAGGCTTCATGCTTTGGTCCAGTTGAGTTTTCAGCTAATACCTCCAAGCAGTCATCTGCAGGCCTCTGTTTCACAATACAAATTCACTCAGTATTTTTTGTTGTTGTTGTTGTTGTTGTTTTGCTATATCACTCAATTCCAATAGCGGCTACAGAGAGTCTGACAGTTTGGAAAGAAACTTCAGAGTGTTACCTTTCTAAAGACACCTTTTTTGTGCGTGTACCCCTACCAGTTCAAACACAGCATTCGGTTTAATTTGTGTATTCCTGGATAGGCGTTTTTGACTTATTTTACCCAGAATTCTAGGGGGTTTGAAAGTACAATGGATAATAATTTCCCAGCCAACAAAACCTGTGATAAAGGATCCTGCTTTGTCCAAGGGGGGCACCAAAGTTGTCACGATCTAAAAGTTCCTGACAGGTTTAATTAAAAAGTTTCCTCCTGTCTCTCTGATGCAGACCTGAAGCAATAACTGACTGAAAGCTGAGGGTTTGCTTTGTCTAGAACAGGAAGTCGTCACTGAAGTGCTTTCACTTTTATTAATTGAATCTGTGTTCCTGTGAGATCGGCCACCGCTGCTCTGGCCTTGACCTTAAAGCAGGTTTCTGAGGCTGACAATGTGAAAGGTTCTCACTCCTTCATACTGTATGTTTATCCTGTGGGCTGACCTGCCATTTACACCACTAAAGACAATAGATCCTGTTGGACTCAGTGCAAATGTTTGCTCTTGTGTCAACGATTGCCAGAATCATGAAATATCAAACTGAATCAATGATACTAGGAAATATGAAAACATGGGAGCTTTGTTTCAATCTCTACCTCCCTATAGCTTTCAGTAATCACTCACTTACCACCACAGGCCTTTTCCTTTAAAAGAAACCCACCAACATGACATCACCTAAGCGGCGGTCACGTCCAATTAGAGCCCTGAGAGCGACAGGAGGCCTGAACCCCCCACTAATGGGAAATAGATATTGCAGTTATTACCCTAGAAGGAGGGTAAATTTATTGGGAAATATCACACAGCACCTCGCTAAATGATGGAGACAGAAGCAAATTAGAGCAAGGGTCAGTCTGACAGATCCATCAAGCTATGAAAAAACTCCGCCATCATATTCTTGACACAGATCTGCTTTCGTTAGAGGGACTGAGCTCTGGGATAACAGGAGTTTTTTTTTAAAGAAACCTTGAGGCCTTTGGGTAAAAGTCAGCCCAAGAGAAACAAACCGCGTGTAAATCTCGGCAGGATATTGTGCTGAACGTGTGTGGGCATATCACATTCTGGGCTCTGAATTATCACATCTCACTGAAGAAACACACTTCATCCATTCTTCTCATCTCAGAACTTAAGTTTAAAAACACATGAGATGTGAAGTGGGCAGGAAGCGACAAATAAGTGCCCTTTGATTTGTTTAACAGTTTAAATAATCACGCTTATTCCCCAGCGTTTCAGCTCAGTTTTCTGTCAATATTTTGAAACCTGCAGCAATTCCCCCTCCTCAAATAAAACCTCCAATTTCACTTCACATTAAAAAAAAAACACACCAAGGTCCATCCAAAGGTCCAAACTTCCCCATCTTTACTCAACACAGTCAACTACCAAAGGAACATTCGCTGAGGCTCCATTGTGAAATCAGAATAATTAAAGGATTTAGCCAATCAATCTCACAGCGCAATTTCCTCCATCCTGGCTCCAGCCCAATGGGGTTTAAGGGCGGCCTGTGGAGGTGAAGGTCACGGGCCTATGGGACGTGTTCAGGAAGTAGCAGCACACAGCACAGCCTGTAATGAATATCATGGGCGTCAGAGTAAACACAGCACCAGCAGTCTCAGCTCAAATCACACTCTCTCTAGAATATTCTGCATTCCTAGCAAACACTGCTCACTCAGTTAAATGAGTACTGTCTGCAAAATAAGTCAAACTGGAGACTCTACTGTATGAATGGAAGGTGTTAGGATTTACAGGTAATCAATTATGTAGTCTTTATTTTGCAGAGGCATTTGGTATTAAATCCATCTATACGTATGTGAATATTATCTCCTTTAAGCTTTTTACACATGCACAAAATTCCTGTTATTTCACTTAATTTCAGGATGAGCTGCAAATGTGAATTCAAACATTCCCTGTTTACATCTTTCCCTGACTCCTGAAATCACCACCATCTCCTAAGATTTACTTCATCCTATCCCTGTATGAGCCTGTTCAGTCTCTCCAAGCCCAACCCATTAAACTTTATTTATGTACCTGAGCATTATTTAAACCTAACATTTTAAATAAACTTATATTATAGTTTGAACAATGATCCTGTTGTTTGAATTGCTGAAATCTATTCTAAGATCTTAATGACTGCAGCACAAAAGCATGGGTTACCTATGCAGCATTCATTTTTGATCAGATGAGCAGTGAGGATGAGGAGTAGATGTGTAAACATAACTCTACACTGAAGGAGCATTATGTAAAGCACTAATCATCAACTGGAGGCCTGGGGTCCAGATCAGGCACCCCCACAGCTTCCCATCTGGCCCCCCGAAGCCCGAATAAAATCAGAAAAAGTGCTGAGGAAAAAATATTTTGCTTTATTTAGGGTAACTTTTCTTTGTTTCCTTTTATGATCCCTATGGATGTTTAAGTCAATCCAAAAATGAGATTGCAAATATTTTTTTAAAGACTGGCTTAATGTTTGATCAGTTTTACAAAAAATCCAATGAATATTAGCTATAATTAGCAAATAAGATGCATGACAAACTTACTCAAAAGTCCATTCTTGATTAAAGCAGCTGATTTCTGCGTAAATTCAACAGAACAGTCTTTCCCAACCAGTTTTCCTTGGAGTCCCCCTACATGTACCTAAGAAAAACAGAGCACCCCCAGGACCCAAGAGAGAAGAAAAGTGACACAATGCCATCAAAAATCAGTACAGATTTTAATTTTTTTATTGATAAACCCTAAAAAGGTCGATGCATGCTTTTCTTATCAAAAGACCTTTGTATAAACAACTTAATAACTGCTTTATCATGGTTTTTGTCAATATTTGCAAATCTAATGGATAAGCAGTAATTGCCAAACAACATTTTCCTGATACTTAAAAAATAAAAGGCTTTTATGGAGGCGGTTGTAGCCAGCATGGCGATTGGTTTTGACACCACAACTTGAAAGTGAAAAAATAAGCTATTAGCTATTAGTGAATGTGTAAGGTACGACATTGATGTTTCTGCCTGTGAATAACGTGTTCATTGAGAGACCGAGAGAGGCAGAACAAAGACGTATGTCAGACCTGGATCGGGACATCAATCCTCCATTTATTTTCCTTAATCACCGATCAGCCGTCCTGTCAAGTGGTTTGAGCCTCACTCAGAAAATACTCAGTCAGTGAGATCTTAAACACAATACGTCTTTCTGTACCTCGCCACAGGCTGCAAAGACAGAAGTGAACAGAAATGAGTCTGAAACAGTCTGATGTCAATTAGGCATGGAATAAAATATTCCCCTTGAGCTGTAGTATTTTTTTTCATCCAGAAGTCTGGATGTCACATGAGGTGAAACCGCCAGAAGTCAGGTTTGTACTCCAGTTTTTAACCTCAGTCTAAAATAAGACATCCAATTCTGCCTCCTGAGATTCCACCTGTGTGTTCAGGCGTCTTCAGTCAGAGGCCAGCAGCCGGAGGAGAAAGAAAACCTCATAACACCAACCTATTTATTGAGACAAATTCAGAGCAGGAAGGGAAATATTTTGTTAGCTCAGTGGTGTTGGAGCAGTCCACACATGAAGAAGGGGGGGGGGAACAGCCGGCCCTTTGTTTTCAGACAGAATGGTGCGCTCCGTGGGGTCACTGCAGGGGGGCCGAACATCACAGCTGAAAGCACACACACACATGTTCGCCTGCACATGCATGCTCTCTCACACAAAAACCATAACATTCCTCTGCTTCTATGAATGTTTTATTAACCATGTGAATGGGTCAGAGTTACACCCCCCAGCATAACTATAGTCTCCATAGCCACACACAAAAACACACTCCTGCCCTCACACACTCACACCTTCTGATCAGGAGGAGAGGGTGACACGTCCCACATGCTGGGATTCCTGATATTTCATAATCACAAACCTGTGTCTCATGTAGGGTCACACAGTCCTGATCTTAATAGGAGCATTAATCATGATTTGGGGAACAATTCTGTTACTGGAGGGCTGAAACGGTTATTTGGAAAAGACTGCCATGTACCAATTAAATAGAAATTGGTACATGGCAATGAAATTTAACTTCTGAAAAGTTTTTATCAACAACAGTCTCATGGTCACTGTTTAAACTGATCTCTTGAATTGTTGACAGTCGGTCCAGCATTATCCAGTTGAGTTTTTCAATTAGGGATGCACAATGTCATCAGCATGATATCAGTATAGGCATTAGCATAAAAAAGTGAAATATTACATGAGCAAATAGGGAAATTTCTGCCGACATTTACAATCAGTGTTTATGCAATAATAATATGTCTATACCAGCTGTAAATATTGGCTGCACAAATAAATAAGTTAGTGGAGTTTTAGGCTGGACCAACAAACCTAAAAAAGAAGAGAGTAAAAGGTCAGATGTCTAAATGTAACTGATTCATTTAAAAGTTGATATGTGAGAGGTGGCTCGGTTTAGCTTTGTTAGCTTTCGCTAAATCTAACATAGCCTCACTAGCTATGTAGTTACACGACACATAAGCCATTGTAGCTTCAATAGCTTTAGCAATGTGAGCTGTAGCAAATGTAGCTAAAAGGGTGGAATGCTCTTTCCAGGGTGGGAATGAGATCCTGCCCCAAGTGGAGGAGTTCAAGTATCTTGGGGTCTTGTTCACGAGTGAGGGAAGAATGGAGCAGGAGACTAACAGGCAAATTGGTGCGGCGTTGGCATGATGCGGTCTCTGCATCGGTCTGTTGTGGTGAAGTAAGAGCTGAGTTGAAAGGCAAAGCTCTCGATTTACCAGTCGATCTACGTTCCTACCCTCAACTATGGTCACGAGCGGTGGGTAGTGACTGAAAGAACGAGATCACAGATACAGGCAGCTGAAATGAGTTTCCTCCGCAGGGTGTCTGGGCTCTCCCTTAGAGATAGGGTGAGAAGCTTGGCCAGCCAGGAGAGACTCGCAGTAGAGCCACTGCTCCTCCGCATCAAGAGAAGCCAGATGAGGTGGCTTGGGCATCCGGTCCGGATGCCTCCTGAACGCCTCCCTGGTGAGGTGTTCTGGGCAGGTCCCACTGGGATGAGGCCCCAGGGAAAACCCAGGACACGATGGAGAGACTATATTGCTCGGCTAGCCTGGGAACGCCTTGGGATCCCCGGGAAGAGCTGGATGAAGTGGCCGGGGAGAGGGAAGTCTGGGCTTCCCTGCTTAGGCTGCTGCCCCTGCAACCCGACCTCGGATAAGTGGAAGAAGATGGATGGATGGATGGATGGATGGATGAGCTTAAGCTTATCTCTGTAGCCTACTCCGCTAATGGAGCTATATAAGCTACATTTGCTACATTAGGATGTTTTCATGGAGGACAAGCTTTTTTCTGTAATCCTTCTGTAACCTGTCTAAACCAGCTTTAAATATTAGCTGTACAAATAAGTTAGTGGAGTTTAGGCTGGACTAACATCCCTACATCGTCTGAAGTCTTTTTCTTCGTGCATAATCATCATTTACACTTTAAAACACACAGTATGTAAAAGTCTGCCACCAGAGGGCTCTAAACCAAAACAATAAAATGATATGGCAAGTACAGGCCAACCCTGCCCAGCTCCACTGTTCCCTTCCTGTTTTGAATTGAGGACTTATCAAACATCACCTCATAAGGTATATGTTACGGTGGCTGGTTAAGGTCAACGGCCTGCAAAAGCAAGACGATTTCTAAATGAAACAAAATGGCTTCAATAAGCTTCCATTTTAGAGACGCAATCAAAAGTCCAAACAAACTTCAAAAAGGGAAATGCGGTGCAACTGACAAAATGCTCTCTAAGAGACAAAAAACCTCCTGAACGGCAGACACGCTTCTAGTACAGAAAAGATTCCACACTCAAAAAGATCCTAATCCAAAACGCACTTCAAAACCAGAAACTTCAAAAAGCACCCGGCCTCCAGGGGGCTCTCTAGCAGGAAGAGTGAGAGGCCGATTTGCAGGCCGTTGACTCTTGCCCGCAACCGGAGTATTTACTAAAAAGAAAAATCGATGTTTGGTTTTTGTTCCTAAATTTCTCATAATGATGGAAAAATGTACTGAAAAAGGAAAGTGCAATGGAAGCAATGCTAAAAGTCAAAATACTAAATGCCTTTTCTCGAGGTCTACAAAGTGAATGTCTGAGTACATTGTGGAGCTGCAAGAAATGTGATTGGCTCCTGGCATTGAAGGGCGGGGCTTAGCTATAGGCAAATAAGGCCTAAAGGCTCATATATGCTTTTTTTAAAATGCATAGACGGACCCTCCTGTCCATAATCTGCGTTCATTTTGTCCTTGATCTCAAAGCTTACAGATACAGACCAAATGCAGCAATACCACCAATCATGGAGGCAGTGTTGAGCAATACAGCCAACAGTTCAACCTAGAGTAGCAAAACCCAATGAAGATGTATCATTTGGGAAAAAGGCAGAAATTAATCAAGTTAATCAAGTTTTCTGAGGAAAAAATTGCTGAATTTTGAGTGAGATGTTAGAAAATACAAACATATCAGTTATGTTAGCTTACTTGGGCACAGCTGAGCAGTAGCTCTGAGAGAGACAGCGACCTCTAGTGGATTAGTTTTTCAGTATCCACTTCAACATAACAGACACATGTAAGTATGTAGGCAAAGACAGTTGTAAAGTTTAAAACACATTGATCTATTTTCATACGTGCATAGAGCATAAACAGGCCTGAAGAGCAGTATAGCACATGGGTCCTTTGTTACATATCTGATATCAAAGCTTGTTTGATATTAAGTCATGTGTATTTTGTCACTGCAGGATTTGACTGATCGCTGCATAATCAATATCTGACATGAAATCAGACGATGTTCCTCTGCCCACTGATCTCTGCAGCAGCCCTGCACTGTGCAGACTTGTTGTATTTGACTACTCAGAGCTGTGAGTGTTAGTTTGTTCAACACGGAGGTCCCCTGGTAGGGCTATCCAAACCAAACAGGACTTGTGTTCTGCTCTCTGTGGGGGTATGCAGGAGCGTGAGGGTTTAACATGCCAGAGTGTGAGTCTGTGTGTGGTTTAAGGACTGGTGGTTGGTTCTGGAAACGCTCCTGGTTTCACACCTTTACACGGCATCAGGTCAGACTATCTGGATCCAGGGCTCAGCAGTGGAGGTCTGATAAATGTTTGAGTATGGGCATCAGCATGGATTGATTACTGGACAGACATCCTCTGAAGGCTGATGCTGTCACGCTTTGTCCAAAAAGAACAGTGCTGTTCATGTTAAGTAGGACGGACTAACTGGGCTGTTTTGTGCTCATAAAAAGAAAAGAGGGCAGTTTGAGCCAAAAGTTCCCATGATGTGTATCCTCCAGGATGTTTACAGCTGCTATAAGTGACTTTCCTGTGTACCTCAGGAATATTTTATGGGTTGACAACACAAGAGGTCACACTCTGTCATACAAGAGGTCAATCAAGATTGTAGGGATTTAGGCGGAAAGCGCCGGTGTCTGTTTAAAAGCTGTTTTAAGACTGTTAGGATCCTGTCAAGCAGACAAAACGTCTTCTGTTGAGCTGGATTTCTTGGTGTCATTTTTTTGTCACCATGTGTTAGGAATGGATGGTATGCCCTAACCTAGGGTATTAAAATAGCCATGGTATTGCTTTAATTACTGTCGTGAAGACACTGCTGTGTAATAATGAACAAATGTTTATGATAAATTCCCTAAGAGTGTGTGTTTGTCCACCAGCAGCACCACTGCCTGTGTGAGGATGCTTTAGAAGTGACGACAGAACTCTTGTTGATGATGTCGAGCCAATTAGATAAATGACGAACAAGCGTATATAATAGTGCGCCATGACATGCTGTGTGCACTGGTGCAGCACTGCTGTCTAAAGTCAAGCTGTTGAACATGCTGCTGGCTGTAATGTCATCCACAGCAACTCCATGTACTCAAGCTGTTGGCTTTAAACGGGTGGCTCTAACACTCTTCCTTTTCCTGCATGTTTTTCTCCACTCTTTTCCCATTTTTCTCCTCTCACACATGGCTTCATATTCCATGTTACAGCTCTAACTTGCATGTGTGGATGGTAAAGCGAACTGCGTTGACAGACGATGATTTCTGGAAGTGCTAATGAGCTCATGCAGTGATTTCTAAAATGGAATCATGCCTGTTTTTGATGCGGTGCAGCCTGAAGATCATATGCATTTAATACTGACCTTTGACCTTGCCCCATGCAAACAAAGATTTCTTCAGATTTCCTTAATCTTTTGATGATATATGTCATGTAGAGAGTGGGATATTCAAAGTCTACATCGAGGAACATTTTTTAGACACAATTTTTCTTAAACTGTGAACACCTGCCCCTCTAAGATACTTCTTTTATATCAAGTCACTTACTGACCTATTGCTAATAAACCCAATTACTTGCAGAATGCACCCTGAGCTACTTTTGCAGGTTTTTGTCTATATTTTTTCGATATGTGGCTGCCCTCAAATTCGAAATGGGCTAGTATTTTTAATGGAATGGCAAAATGTTGTTTATTTTCTACTGTGAATAAGATGTAGGTTTATGAGATTTGTAATTCATTGCATTCTATTTTAAATAAAATTTTACACAGTGCCCCAATGTTTTTGGAATTGGGGTTGTATTAGAAAGCCAGGGTAAAGGCATGGTTGAAAAACTGGAAAATGGTGTTCACAGCTGCAGCTCTCCTGAAAACTGAGTTTGTGCATGTGTGGAAATAAAATATTAATATGAGTCTCAGTGGGAGTTTACTCACTTTTGGAGCAGCCTCTTGTGGCCACTTGAGGTACTGCAACTTTTGGTCATTTGTTGACTGCAACTTCTGGTGCTGGGCCTTTAAATTTAACTTCTAATCATATGGCTCCATGTCCAAACTTGGCCTTAAAGTGTCTGTTCGTCCTCTGATGTGGTTGCATTTATCAAAATCAAAATGTGTGGGATTCTGCTCTCAGCAAGGGCTTGACTACTTCCACATGTGGCTTTGAAGATCCTGCTGCAGCAAAATCTAATTTTTGTGTGCTTGACCTGTCACTTAATACACCCATGCTTCAGACAGAAACATTAAAGTCAAGCTGAAATGACACGTGTAACCGTAGCCTTAGATTACACGCCTGGTTGTGATCTCTTGAGAAACATTTACCGGTGGTTTCTCTGTCCTGCTGTTTTTTCTTCCCATCTTATTATATCTAGTCCTAGTGATGCTGCTGTCCTCACAGTGGTGATGGAGAGAGCGGCATTATCGTAGATAATGCCCAACATTAATCTCACACTGGCCTACATATTCAGGGTTATGGGTCAAAACCATTTCACGTTGTCATCCTCACACTTGAACTTGTAAGACTATTTATTATGACCCTAATGCCCTGGTTTCAGATATCACTTCAACCCCCCTGCCTCTCTCTCTCTCTTTCTCTCTCTCTGCTCAAACGTATATGGTTAAATTTAAGGTATTTTCATTCTTAACTTGTGCATTTTATGGATATATGGCTCACACCCCTTGTCTGTGTAAAATGCAGCGTCCTCTTGGTTGTTCCCATGTGCTCCCTAAGAGAGAAGCAATAAAATCCTCCCTTATTGTCATAAAGACATTGGGTTTTAATGACAGGGAATGACAGCTCACTCATGGGCAGTTATTTGCTTTTTGAATGTAATTACTTCAAAAAGAGCAACAGTATATCTTTCAGTATCTGCCTGTAGAGCTAGTAGTTTAGTTTTAATAGAGGTCATTCCCAAATACCATTCCAAATTCTCTTTGTATTACAAAACATGTTTTTCAAAGATGACGCTATTGTATTACACATATTCATAAAAATGACCACAACAATTAATCATATCTTGTTTTTCAACAGACACATGGTATGAGGAGCTCAGCCAACTCCTCCACAAAGCCCCTCTGCTCCCTTTCTCACACGCACTCTTTCAAACACATCTCCAGAAAAGTCCAGATTTAAGACCTGTCGCTGCCGTGAAACACAGTGAAAAGGAGTATCCTGTGGGGCCCTTGGGGGCCAGAAAGGTACTATGTAGCTCTGTATGTGTGCTCCTGCGCGCACGCGTGCGTGTGACTGTGTGAATGTGAGTGTGCGTAGCTGCAGAGAGTGACCCGAGAGGCCCAGCTAGTTACAGCCTCTCTGCTGGAGACCACCACTTCCACAAAACAAGCATTGTTGGTACAGAGCTCCAGACACCAGAGACACACACTGGAAACAACTCCTATACACACTAACACACACACCAAAATACAAACTCACAAGAGACTAAATTATGCTGGGTTTAAAGTGTCAATCCCAGAATACATCACGTCGTTTGTTGAGAATAAAATCATAGTTAAAGCTCCTGTGAGGAGTTTTAGTTGGTTATGAACAGACTGAAAGTAATGCTAACGCCTCTGTGTGACCTACAGAAGCAAACAAGGTTGTAATGGACAATACTGGCTCCTTCTGTACGGTTATTTTTAAATGGATCTCTGCATTTTAAGACTTGTAGACTTTGTTGGATTAACATTAGTGTCTTTTATACGTATGCTCCACAAAGAAACACATCAGAATTTTATATTTTTAGCAAACTCCAAAATAAAAATCACATGTAAGCTCTGATTGTTTTGCAAAGCATTCTGGGTAGCAATGTGAAATCACTGCATTGTTCGTCCTCTAATGTGGTGTCATTTAGGAATGCACAAAAGCAGCCTGCTAGATCCGTGTATCATTCGTTCAGTTACTATTTGATTGTTAACTAAATAACAAATAAATGAAAAATGTCTGGGTTTTTTTTATGTTTTTAAAACCAAATCAAATAAGGATTTTTTCTTGTCTTTGTTTCTGAAACGAAATTTAAAAAAAAACAAGAAATTATTTTTCTTTATTTTTGATATTTATGTTGGGATTAAAGAAAAGAACATGAAAAACACAGCAACGAGCAGTTAGTTAAGATTTCATTATTCATTTGAGTAACGGTGCAGGTGTTGAGCTAAGAAAAGCATCCCGAGAATCATGTGCCCACCACTGAGGAGCTCATGCTTTCTGCATCATCATCCTGATCTGAATACTGCTGCTATTTCTATGCCATGTGGGTGAAAGAATGTGAGTTTTTTTAACTAGATAAGAACATTTTCAAGCCCTTTTTCCTTTTACTTCTTTTGACTTAACAGATTTCGCTACATTTAAACTTTACCCTACATTTGGTCGTGTGTAAGCTATGTGCAGCAAAGATTACAACCAATGAGAATAACTAGAAAAATCACACCGATCTGGTGGTCTATAACTAAACAGAATAACTGGACACATCAGTAATCCGAGACGAATGATGATGCTATTTGCTCTTATAAAAAGCTGCTGGCATTTGTGCCCGATATACCATTACAGTAATAGATGGGCACGTGATTCTAGGGAAGCTTTTCTGAGCAAAACAGCTGCACCAAGTTTACAAATGAATGATTAAATTTAACCATTCTATAATATTCCATTCTTTGATCCCAACATAAATATCAAAAAATGAATTGTTTCTTTTTTGATTTAGTTTCAGAAACAAAATCAGATTCTGCTAAATGGTTAAAGCTGGACTGACTGTTTCATTTATCCGTCGCACTGATATGCTTCACCCTGACTCGGGAAACCATGCATACAAAGCATTTGGGAAGGGCAGATCTATTATTGTCTGCCAGGCCAATCAGAGCAAATGAGGTAGTGTGCACAACTCTAGGAGTAACCTAGGCTCAACAAGCAGGCTAAACTGTTGTAGTTTTGAACAGAGAAGCTTGTTGGTGGATAGAACTCATGACGGAGTCAGTCAGGAGGAGTGCAAAAAAACCTCCGCCTAGAGAAGCTTTCAGTGTGGTCCTGTGCTGTTGTATCAAAGAAGTGTGTCCAAGTTCTGATAAAACTGCAGCTATACTAATGCTATATCCAAGCTAACTGCTACACCTGCAGCAGCCATTGTATAAACCAGCTTACAGTACAACCATACTCCAATCAAAAGTATTGCAAACTCATGCCAAAGCAGGTCAGGAGAAGAGCAAAAGCATCCTTTCTTCCATAAAAAGCTTTCAATACCATTCTGTGCTCTTCTTTTCATAAAGAAAAGTGGTCCAGTTCTTTTAAAACTGCTGCTCTACTGGAGCTACATCTGTGCTAACTGCTACACACCTGGCAGCCATTGCTATCAGCTTTCTGTACAACTAAATCCTGCCTGTAGCTACTGCCTCATTTTCCTCAATAAATAGTCTGGTCTGTTCTCAGACTGGGCACAGTCATTTCACATTGAATGTGATTGCATTGTTCTTCTACCCATGGAGTGTGATCTAGGGATGCACAAAGCAACCGGCTAAACGGTTTGAGCCAGTAGTCGGTACCAGAATTCCTAGTCAGTTAACCTTATTCTTAAAACGAACCCTGCATGATCAGACAAGTTCATCTTGTTGGATAGATATTTGTATCTCTCAAATGTATATTGAACTAAAAAAAACTCACTAGATATCTGCATTTTGAGTAAATTTGAGCTTATAAACTCACCAGGAGGCTGCCATGTTTTGGTCTGCACTGGCGCTGTGACATCACTCTTCTACAGCGCTCCCTATGAGCTCCTCACCGTTGCTATGCAGTAACTGTTTTTCAGATGGTTTTTCTGCTTGCAGCTGTTGCTGCCATAACAGCTTTCATACCAGACACGTGTTTGCTGCGTGTTGGTTTTGTCTCTCTGCTGTCAAAGCTTTGTCATTCCTCCTAAATTTTACTTTGACTAAAACTCCCTACAAGTGACTGGAAAATAAAAGCAGTATGTACATACGAGGGGAGTTTCTCCGAAGAAATGCTAAAGTGGACTTTTACTTTGAAAAGCACAAACTGGAAGTTCTTTTGTACTGTTTACCTTTACCTAAACTGTGTGGAAACAGAAAGCCTCATAAAGAGTAGATGTTTGGGGAACAACTTTATCAAACAGACACATCTTAGCTTGTGGCCTTCATCTGGTTCATCAAGAAACTGATTTCAAACATATTCTGTGGATGTGGACAAAAATATTTGCTCTGTATTTATCACTTTCCTAGATGGACAGATAACTGCTCATGGTGCAAATAAAAAAACAGAAGAGACAGAAGAGACCTCAAATTTTAAATTTTCCATGCATGAGACTTGCAGTGTCTCTGAATTGAAGCCCTAATGCTGGCTGCCAGTCTGAAACAGCGGTTACTACATAGAAACAGCGGGAAGCGCTGCGGTACTGTGACGTCACAGCAGCAGCGCAGACCAAAACATGGCGGCCTCCTGGGGAGTTTATAAACTCAAATTACTCAGAATGCAGATATCTAGTGAGTTTTTTAGTTCAATATACATACAAGAGACACAAAAACCCATCCAACAAGATGAACTTGACTGATCATGCAGGGTTCCTTTTAAGGTTTTTATCATTTCAGGCCCACAATCCCCTACGAATTTTCTGTCTAAACTGTTACACAGCCAGTGTAAGCCACTGTAGTTGTGGTTAACTGGTATTGCCATGCTGCCAAAATGCAAAAAAGGGTGCATTTGCAATATAGGGGAGAAAAACAAAAATGTCAGCATCAAGCGAAAAGTTGCAAAAAAAAAAAAAAGTATACTACAATGGAAGTTAATAGTGCCGTTTTTGTCCTTAACATTATGAGTGTCACTTTTTTAATAACAAAAGGTACTAAAGGCATGTTTCAATGTGTAAGGTCACATTTTCAAAATTTAGAAAAAAAAGTATATTGCCATCAAATTCTATGCCATATGCTTTAAAACTGGAAAAAAAATATTAAAAATGAAAATGACAAAAATACCACTAGTGAGGCCTAAGGGTTGGGCCAAAGCAATCACAGCAGGCCCTCTGTGCTGCTATTATCATGGAGCAGATTCTTACTACAGTTTAACTGTTTAAATAGGGGGTTAAATTGTTAATCAGCAAAGAGACAAAATATAGGCACTGCCTTGTCCAGAGAGGGCGCCAAAATTGACCAAACCAGAAATTTTTCACTGGAGCGTTAAGTTCCATCTTAAAGCTCCATTCAGCCTTCCAGATCCCCAGAAACACACTCAGACTGTACAAACAAGGATCACTTCTCTAACAATAGTCCTTGGGTGGTTGGTCGGACTATTATTGTAGGTGTTTCCATGCTGATTATGTGTGACTGAGAGCATGTCAGAAGTAGTTACTGGAAATAATGCGGTGAGCTGGAAATTCTGAGGTGGACTCACTTTAAAATAAAACTTTATTGAGTTTCAGCAGAGGCTTTGTCAGACCAGTCCTGAACAAATGCTCCAGAAAACAGTGCCAAAGCCACTGAACTATTATTATAACTCCTTAAAATAACACGAGGAAGGCATCATCATATTCACCGTCAACATCATCAAAGAGGAAAGGAGGGGTCAGCATCATGACCTCCACCTCTGGCATGCGCTCTGCAGAGACCTCGTTGGCTGACAGGAGCATACGTCAGCGCCTCTCACTGCTCCAGTATAACCCCCTGAAGCCTTGTGCGGTCACACACAGACGCACAAGTAAAAGTAGAGGCTCCAACTGTTGCCCGGACTAACCAACGTTCAGCATCAGAGGAGTGAGACGGAGCGGAACGAGGAGCGAGAAGAGGTGGAACATTTACGCACAGCCTGTGTAGTTTGGATCGTTTTGGCGCGTCTTTAAAAGTCAACCCTGGGTAGCTTTGGAGACTATTCCTACGCTGATCGCCTGGTGGATTTACATCTCAGCACTTAAATGGCAGCTTTAGGTTTGATTTCTTCGCACCTGCTCCTGGTAACGCTAAACTGTTTCCTGGGTGCTGCATCAGTCAGGACCGTGAAAGGTGGCACTGGGAGCGCACAGGACACTGGTATCCTCCACTCGTCCTCATCGGACCCGTTTTTAGATGACCTGGATCAGGACATGGTCTCACAGCACATGTTCAAACTGTATGAGAAGTGCAACAGGGAAAGCCGTCTCAGGGAGGGGAACACTATCAGGAGTTTCAGAGCCAGCCAAGGTGTGTGAATACTTTGATTAACCTGCATTACGCAATCAATAGGTATGAATCTTGTAAAAAGATGAGATTGGACCAATGATGGATAGGCTGTGGCACCAAAGAGAAGCAAAAAAGCATCTTATGTGGTTGGCGCAGCTCGCATGAAGCAGAGCGTAAATGTCAGAAAGCTTTCCTCTGATGCTTTTCATGGATGCTTATTAAAAGTGCACGCGCGCAAGGAGCCTGGCTCGAGCTAGCGCTCTAAATAGGTGCGATTGTTTTGGAATAGTCTGAGAATGCATTTAAATGGATTTTGGACGCTAGTGGGCTCTCTTTGTTTTGTGGCAGCAGCTGTGCCCCGTCTGATCAATTACCGCAGACACACGCGCGCAATATGCGCAAGAATGCATGAGATTTTGTGCCAGCCGTGCCCAGCGTCAGTAACCTACAGTAAAAACTCAGCACGCAGCAAAAGGGTCACTGTCGTGACTCCCCGTGTTCCTGTTGTGGCTACAGGACATGTGTGGCTCCACGTCCTGGAGTCAAAGGGGCTTAACGCACAGTCGTTCCTCTCTGACTGATGCTGTTTTTAAAAACACAACTCAGACATTTTTATCCTGCGTACTTCTCAGATGGCATAGCATAACACGTGTGTATTTTCACTGCTGAAGCTGCCTGTAATCCAAGGAGAGATGTGAGGGAGTTTTCACAACAATGTAAGATCTGTTAAAACGGTTGATTATGTCTTGGTGTCTGGGCAGACAGTGCTGGCTGTATTAGGCTTAAGGGGAAGCTTTAAAGGAGACTGAGGTAAGCATTTCCATATGCAGGCTGAATCCGAGGTAATGTATATCTCTTGAGTCAGTCCATGCTTCCGCTCAACTCCTACACAATGAACAATAACTCTGCTGTTGAAGTTAATGTTCATCATGAATATGTAGCTCTCCATTCTGCCCCCTTTTCCCCTGCCAGCCTGGTTCTTACAGTCTGCTTCTTCTAAGGGCACCTTCTTCTCCATGAAGCTGAGAAGGAGCCTCTCAGCTCAGTCATGTTACACAGAACAAGGACAAGGTTTAAGAAGGGCCACTTTTTAAGACAATAACTCAAGCAGCAGTGCTCTTGGTGCAATTTGACCCCATTTTCCCAATCATTTCCCTTCACTTTACAGAGGGCTTCATAATAGAACTGTTCTTTTTAAGTCATCCCTTCTAAAAACTGTAAAAATATCAAATTATAAATCTTGATATTTATGCTTTTCATGCCGTGCCTGCACTGGCAAATGCTTCAATACATCCAAATGTTTCCTTTGATAAGTCAGACAGTAAATGAATAAATAACAGAAGCAGATAGATCTATTTTGATATATATTTTCTTTCCTAAGCAAGCACAGCAAAGCATTTAAGCATCCAAATGGAATGTTTTTTGCTGTTTATTCATTGAATATTGACGAGCGGTAATAGAAGGAACTCTACTGTGCAATAACATGTTCAACTTTTGTTTGTGCCTTGTGTGCATGGTACTTTTTCCATATGCAAACTTCATGTTTCTACAAATACAACCCTAATCTTTAACTCCGAGTGTTTGTGCAACATGCAGTCTCTCTTAATTCATCAGCAGCAAAGAGGGGAAATCCCCTCTTTGCTGCTGCTTAAAGACTGAAAATGTCAAAGTATGGTTTATCTTAGCTCTCAGGTCTTAGGTGAGATGTAAATTACCACCATTGTTAAAAGAGTTCCATTATCAGGTTGCTCACCTGACTGAGTGACTGATTGGTTTGATGTGTCCCAACCCAGCTGCATCATGCACTTCACTAAGGATGTGCAACTTTTTAAGATTAAACTACAGTAGGAGGACTTTTGGTGCAATTTGATTAACCTTTTCCAGTTAATTTTCTCGCTTTTCTTTACATGTCCACCTTATTCCAAGCCTCCATGACAGCTTGGGCAAATTCTGGGTGAAATCCGGTGCCTTCTGTCAAACCAGTGTTTTCCATTGTAACAAATGCTAATTCTCATAATTAGAATGATTCAGAGATTAAAATGTATGAAAAAACATGTAATATAAACAGGACAATCTAATTACAAGGGCTGCCAAAAGATATGATTTATTAAGTCCTAATTAATCTCAGAATCTCTGTAGTTAATTGCAACAAATCAAACTTTTTCATTTTAAAATTCCACTAATTTAAATTTTAAACATTTTTTGTGTCATTTTGGATTCGCCTGCTGTCTTAAACTTGGACTAATTGACTTCCTGTTTGGATACAGACCTGCTTCTATAGGTAGATTTAATATTATGACGTGAACTTAAATACAGAAAAAGGAACTTGTTATGGATTGAAAATGATACAAGGGGACAGTAAAAAGGAGATGTTTGATATTACTAGGTGCAGCTGACTTTTCACTTGTCCACTGAGCTGTCTGTGAGTTTTCAAAGTGAAACGGGACATATACTTTGTTGAACTACATGTTTGAAAGTGTTTAATATCTAACAGTATGACAGAGCTGCAATAATGCTTAAAAATCTGTGGCAAGGTGGGTCTCCTCTGGCAAGAACAGAACAGAGATTCAACCTCATAGCAAGACATTGAAGACTGATACAGATTGCACACTATGCATTCCTTTGGAGCACCTGAAGTCACAGGCCTTTGGGACTATAAATCATTGGAGAGCTTCACTCATGGTGCAAATGTGTCTCACATCAAAACAACAACAACCCACCAGAAACAAAAAAAAAAAAAAAAACAGCAGGGATCACTGTACAACAGGCAGCATCCAAACACAACTAAGCACATGTAAATACATCTAAAACTTATGAAATACATTTAATATTCTGCAAAAGGCATAGGGAACTCTGCAAACACCATCTTATCATGCCAAAGAGTTAAGCCAATCAGTGTGAGGAAAAATGGAGCAGATTAAGGAAATCACGGCTGATTGTTTCCATTCAAAACAAGCACAGAGAGTCACCTGTTAGCTGTTAAACTGCCTATTTTTTCTGTTTTTTGTGTTAAGAACCAGCAGTAAATGTTGGCAGAATAACTTAGGTTCATACAAACTTTAATCTATCGACAGCATTATGTTTCATTGTCAGGTTTCTCACCTGACCGTAACTGATTGATTGATTGGTTGTCTTTTCAGACTCTTCCGACCTGAGGATGGTGTACCGACTCAACCTCACATCCCTCCAGGACTCCGAGGTCATCCTCTCCGCCACATTCCACTTCCTGCTCGATCGTCGCCCTCATCACAAACCGTGGTTCTGTAAACGCTTCGAAAGCCCATCCTGTCGGTCCTCAGCCGTGCACCCTCCTCCGTCGATCAGCCTGCTCCTCCGCTCTGTCTCCTCAGGGTCAGAGATCAGAGCTGGGTCAATGGGGTCATTTTTAGGCAACGTGACCTTTCACCCCCACAGGAGAGGGGCGTGGCAGATGAAAGACGTGACCCAGGTCATAAAGGAGGCACGGGATAAGGGTCATCTCCTGGTGTCAGTGGAGGTAGACTCCAGGCAGCAGTACCACATGAAACCAGAGGAGGCGCTGTCTGCAGGAGGCCTGCCTTACCTGCTGCTGTATGCTAATGATCAAGCTTTGGCTGAACCCAACAGTGTGGCTGGGAGCCTTCAGAGGTACAACCCGTTCAGCGAGGAAGGGGAGCCCTCACATTCCTCTCAGAGACCAAGCCCGTCACCAGAGTCGAGAGGACGCGTGAGAAGGGAAGCACCTCTGCTCTCTGACACCATTCAGAACAATGAGCTGCCAGAGGTCGACTACAGGCCTGATGGATACAGGAAGGATGACCTCTGGGAGAGCACTTGGTACCTGGCGCTCAAACCCAAGCACAAATCAGGGAAGAAAAAAAAGAGCCAAGAGGAAGAAGGTAAAGGAGCACAGGACAGAAAAGAAGAAGTTCACAAAGAAGTAGAAAGAACATCGCAGGAGCTGACAAAACTTAAAGACAGTCATACACCGACAGTCAGTGATGGACAAAAGCATGAACGTAAAAATGGGGGAAAGAGTGGGAAAAAGCACAAGGGCAGCTCAAACACTCAGTCACCAGTTCTGAACTTTGATGAGCAAACGATGCGAAAGGCGAGGAGGAGACTGTGGGCTGACAACCAGCAGAGAGGCTGCTCCAGGAGGAACCTCAGGGTGGATTTTGCAGACATTGGATGGAGCGAGTGGGTGATAGCACCCAAGGCTTTCGAGGCCTACTACTGCGCTGGGATGTGTGGGTTTCCCATGCCAAAGGTAGGACCACAAACACATAAAACTCTCTACTAAAAGATTTTCTAATGGCATCCTACTCATTATAAAGTATTTGCCAAAAGTAAGTGCCTGTACAAAACCAATGCAGTTAAAAAAGTATGTAACTGGGGCCTAGTAGTAAGGTCACCTCCCATGTACACAGATGGTCACATGTTTCTATACCCAATCTGTTTCTGACACTATCCACCGTCCTTCACTTTCAATAAAGGCATAAAAAGTCCAAAATCTATCCTGCAAAGCTTCAAGCTGAGATGCTTATTAATTGCTAGTGAATGGCTCAACCAATCAGTGTTATTAAAGGAGAACTAGGTGGTAGCTATGGGCATGGTTTAGTCATTAGGCAAGCCTGGATGCTACAAACACAGTGAGCGCATGGCATCACTATTAGTCTATTAGTTTTCCTGCTGCTGCTGTGTTTCTTAGTGCTGTTTCTCATGCTGAGAGCTAGGGCTTAATTGTTTATTTTCCTTCCTTTATTTGATCATGCAATTTTACTTTTTCCACATTAAGCACATTTTGTATGTCATGATAAATGCATATCAGTTCCAAATATCGGTGATCGGTCTCATGAACTGCTAATAATCAGTATCTTACTGGTCTTGAAAACCCAGTCTCATTCAACCCCTATGTGTAACACGTGACTGTCAAAATACGCCAGTCCCCCTCTGAGTTTTTTGTGCACAAGGTTTGGCCTTTGCCAAATAACATGTATGGGCTGTTGTCTAGATAGATGTGAAATATATCCCATGACATGGGGTGAATGGGATGCTATTTAAAAAATAATCTAAAACAGGAAATAAATTGCACCAGCAAATTACATCACTTCTGTCCAAACAGAGGCAGCCTCTCACAGTAGTGGTCTACAAGAGGGGGTGTCTGAGACCTGCGGTCTGCAGCCAGACCCTCCTCCAGGCCCACACGTCATGGCCATTGACTGAAAGAATTCGACGAAGCCTGTGTGATGTCAGCCGTTTGATTACAATAGGCTGACTCAAACAGCTTTGGAAGCCAATCCGTGGCAGCCTCCATATTGAAATCGCTGTCTCAACCAAAGTTCGGATCAAACTAATGGCAGACAAAAGCTTGCTCACTGAGATCGACTTCCTGTCAGCTGAGCTAGCACTAAAGCCAGCCTTCTGGAGGCAGCGTCTGCCTGTCAAGCTATCTGTCAATCAAATAAGATGCACCAATCAGTGCACAGTGAGGGTTTTCCTAACGAACATAATCGAAGCGATTGTGGTACAAAAAAATTAATCCCCTGTACACTGAGTGGACATGAAGACATTAGCTAATGAGACATGTTTCGTTATTTTAACTAGGCTGTAAACCAGTTTATTTCTACTTTACAAACAGCTTTTTAACATGTGTTGTGTACGCAACTTCCAGTGTTCCTTCAGCCAGCCTCAAGTGGCCACTCGCCATATTGCAATTTTTTTTTGCACTTTCGCATTGCCTTTATTTTTCAGGACCAGAGGTTGCTGCTTGGTCATGACATCCCACCTTGAAAATTCATTCACCCTACAGGTTCACAACTTCTTACCAATGGCATAACTTTAGTGTAGCTAAATAGCTTGTTTCTTGAGTTAGAATTAAGACAATTAAGTTAATTTTGTCAGCATGAAGAAAGTGAGGATGTACATACTAGTCTACCCGTGAGACATTGGGTCTGTCCTTGAGAAAACACCAGTTGTCACTGCTGACACTGGCTAGGGCTCATACTGGTATCAGTATTGTGACAATTTTTACTCTCTACATCATCTCCTTTGGACCCAAATTGGTATTTTTAGTATCCACGTTGTATTGTTTTCCTCATTCCTGTTATTCATTTTCCATTTCCTCTGTTAATTCTGCTCTAGGTGGCAAGGCCGTCCAACCACGCTACCATCCAGAGCATTGTCCGAGCCGTGGGGATCATCCCTGGTGTTCCAGAGCCCTGCTGTGTCCCAGAAAAGATGAGTCCTCTTGCCGTCCTCTACCAGGATGAATCCAGGAACCCAGTGCTCAAGATTTACCCCAACATGTCCGTCCAGTCCTGCTCCTGCAGATAGGAAGGGGAGGGCGATGGAGGCGGAGGAGGGAATAAAACAGGGTGGATGTGCAGAACACTAATGGAGACAGAACCATACCTCTGTTTGTTAAGTGGTTTTTCAGCACTGAGAAATAAACTCACTTTGGCCGTCAGTATTCCTGGGGGCTTTAGAGAAATCACTTCCATCTCTTCTGTCCCACGGCGGCAGACATGAAGAGACATTTTGTCTGGCGTCAGCTTCAATGAGAGGAACAGAGTCACACATGTAAAGTCAGGGCTCCACATGTCCCAGACGCCCGGTTGTTTTGATTCTGTGTTTGAGATAGTATTGAGGATTTCATGGACAAGAGCGTCTAAGGGATGTTTTCCTTTTATCTCAGATGTACTTGTGTTGTTCAGACAGCTCACAGTGAGTTTTAGTTCATGTTTTCTTTGGACACAAAGGCTCAAAATAAAAGACGTTATCATTGTGTCATCAGGCAGCTCAAACATGACAGAGATTATGAGTAAGATTTCTACATTTTTACAGAGTGCGTGCAGCTGTTTCTCCTTTGAAGCAAATTATAAAACCCAGTGTACATTAAGGTTGTCAATATTTTGATACTTCAGCACTCTTTCAATGCCATGTGTTTTAAAATGAATCAGTATCTGATATTTTAATTATCTAGAGCAGGGGTGTCCAAACTTTTTTCAGTAAGGGCAGCACTGATAAAAATAAGGCTGTTTAGGTCACTTTGATTTACCTCACCTAAAGTGTGTTTAAAACAGAGTTTCCACTAGTTTTTTGTCTCAAGCCAAAACTGAGTCTTACCGTCAATTGTTCCACATTAGTCCTCATAAACTTATGATCTCATTTGTGACTACTGCTTACCAGTAAATCCAACTATCATGGTTTCTTTGGTGTAGTCATAGAGAAAGACAAAGGTGTCCACTGTGGATTGATCGGTGCTGTCTTCCTTTCATCGATAGCTCTTTCCTGCAGTCACGTTTGCTGCTGCTGCTGAAGGTTAGATTAGCAAGAAAGTCCTGAGCTTGTAGTCCGAGCTATGGAGGATTGAGACTGTGCTCTCCCCACCAGCCTGAACAACCCAAGCCTTGCTGCACGGCATGATTCTGTGTTGAATACAGTTCCACTATCAGAGACTTGGTCATAGGTAGATTTACCCACTCATCAAAGTCCACTACAACTCTCTGCTTGGCCCAGGCCTGTCCTTGTCCCTGCCGCTGCATCTGGGTTTATGCCATCCAGCTTTCTACAGTTTCCTTTGTTTCTGCTCGATTATTACCTGCATCCATAACAAACTCAAAATCCTTCCATGTTGCTAATTTCCCCACATAGTTTTTAGTAGCTCCAACCTCCCATGGAGATAAGCATTGTTTGACACCATGAATATTCACCGCCTAAATTAGCCATATGCTGTCTTAAGCAGATAAACAACCAGAGCACCTAACAGGAAGTAGGTCGTAGTAAAATGACTGAGTTTATATCAATGGATTCTTGCCATTTATCTTCTAGGTAACACAATAAATAAAATGTAACTATTCACTATTTACTTATTTGGGAATTGCCATGTTTTTCAGCCAGACAGTTTGACTGTTAATAGTCTTATCTGTCAGACATCCACCCATGAAACCGGCCAATAACAGCTAATTGATACTCTTACTGAGCAAGACAGTGTTGCGTTCCCAGAATCTGGGCATACAGACAAAAGTCAGTCTTTTGGTCCTTGGTCCTTCCACTTTCACTATACTCTTGTGAGGCCTGGATGTTGACTGATGGCGAGAGGTACCAGCTGACTTTGTGACAACCTCTCTTCAGCACATTTTTGGGTATCATTTGCACGACCGTGTGTCTAATGCTGACATGCTCAGGAGTGCAGGTATGCTTGACAGCTGCACTTTTACGGGCCGTCCAGGCTTCATCCGGCTCACCACATACTGGCTGCTCAGGACACGATGGGCTGGTCCAGTCTCCATGGGAAACCACATGCGTTGTCGAGGGGGAAATTGGGAGGATACTTTGAGTAATGGGGCATGGGACTGGTGCAGGCCTGGGGATGGCCATCAGGAGGCCAGAGCAGTACAGGACTGAGATTGACACATATGCTCCCATACCTAACCTGATACTTTAGTTAAAATTAGTGAGACCAATTTGATGCACCAGTAGTTTAAGATATGCTTAGTAGTTGAAGAAAAATAACAGCCACATCAATGACTGACAACAGAAATAACTAATCTTTGTTATTTTGAGGCCAGCTGATCAGGTTTCAGGGGGGCCCTGGTCAGCTCATACAACTTGATCTGGTCAAGATGAAAATTATGCTCTATGCAACAGGGAGAGGAGATGGTGACATTTCATCTCCACATTCACACTCAAAATGAGAGCAAACTGCAGGAAGCTGCCAAACTATAGCAGTATAGGTGCTTGAGGATGATTAGCATGGTATACTTTATAAATCGGACCATGAAACAGAGCAGATAGTAAAGCAAAGGAGCACTGATTTATAGTGTTTTGAAGTTTGGTACAATAGACACAAGCTTCATGGTCTACTGTGGGCCAACACAAAATGTACCGCAGGCTGCATTTGGCCCGTGGGCCATAGTTTGGACACCCCTGATCTAACATCCAGCATCATAAAGCACTGAAACAAGGAAGAAAATAAAGATTTTCAGTCTGATTTTTGCCCAAACTCTTGAGCTCTGTCTAAATAGCACAAGTATGTTGACAATGTTTTAAATAAAGAAACTTTACTGATATACTTAAACTATATAGACAGAGTTCAGGAATTTTCCTGCAATATTTGATTATTTAACACAAGGAATTACCCAATATCGGGACTTCATTATAACTTTAAAACAGGTATCAATATTGTTTAATTCTTGCCAGTATCATTAAAGTTTACTTTTCTAGTATCATGACAACCCTACTGTACATACATGCTATGCTAATCTGTTTGAACATTGAAGCTTTTTCACATTATTGATAAAAAGGAATTATAATGAATTCAAGTCATCATCTGGAATTCATTTCATAACACAGGAATTTTTTTATTAAAACCAGAAATATTTTTCTATTTTGAATGTGAACTTGATTGAGAATTATTTGTCATGGTTACTAGGTTTATGTATGACTTTTATTTTAGAAAAGATGTGGTTTTGTACATGTGTATTGTTTAAATTATGAAAAGGTAGCCCTCTATATGGTAGAATAAAAAGTAATTTAATCCCATGACCTTGCTGGGGGATGATTATTTCAAAGAGATGTTGTTCTTTGTCATTATTGGGTATAACGCTGGATAACTTGAGGGGAAATCTTTGGTCAAACAGAGCTAAAAGAGCACCACTGTTTTAAAATAGCTCAGTACAAAAGCAGGAAGGTTCCACTTAGAGATAACCAACATTCCCCTAAAGCCTCTTGAACCCATTATTACCCCACACCAAAGGCTTACTCGTCTGTTGTCCGGCAAATAATGTGACTGATGCCTTGAGTTAATGGTTGATGGAGGAAGCAGGCACGCACCTATTAGGACGTCAGCCACTTGAACTTCAAAAAAGGCTGCACTTCCCCCTTTCCAAGCAGACCACTCCAATCTGCAGGAAGTTTTTTTTTTTCAAACAGATGGAAACACACGGATGATCTCAGCCACTTTAAATCAACTGCTGTCACTTTTATTCACAGCAGGAAGAGGGTGACCCATGTGGTGCTTAAACAGTGTGTCAGACTGACAGAAAAATGACAGAGGGACCCTTTTTGATTATTAACCCGTCACTCTGTGGTTGTTTTTTTGCCTCCAGCTTGAAAAAGTTGGCACAGAGCGCCACATCTGTTTGCAACAACAGAACGCTCTGAAGTTTGCCAAGGCTGGACTGGATGGTCATTTCTGTTTCGCAGTCAGGAACATTCAGTAACAGCAGCGGGGTAGGAACAAAAGAATCAGCTGGTTTAGAATAATGTTAATAACACACAGCTGGAAATCCACCTGTTTTCATCTCTGACAGAAACATGCCACCAATCCTGCCTGCACTTCTTTGTAATTAGATTTACAGAGTAAGAAAATATACTCTCTCTGACCACTTCATTAGGTACACTAAAGGCTGCAAATAAAGGAGTCTACCCGGAAGCGCTTTCTGGGGCCTGCCATGGAGGTCATCAAAAATCATAGCACATTGTTAAGTTAAGCTAAGTTAAGCATTGTTAAGTTAACCATACTTTTTTTTCTACCTGAAGGATAACCTCTCTTATCAAAGCAACATATATATTTTTTAATTTATGCCATAGTATATAGCCTTATTTAAAAAAAAAAAATAAAAATAATAAACCCCTTTTCTAGGAATATAATTAAAATGAGTTGAAAGTGGCAAAAATGGGTGAAAAAAGGCGGTGAAAGGGAATTTTTGAAATAGCCGCAATAAGTCAAAAGTGACACAATTATGTTTAAAATGCAAAATATAGGATAACAGAGGTGGGAAGAGAACAAAGGGGTTAAAATAGTAAAAACCAGCAGAAATAAAGGTGAAATGGAGTTACATGTGGCAAAACTGGTGTAACAAATAGTGAAATGCAAATGCAAAGTGGCAAAAATGGGTTAACAGTGCAAACAATGGGCAAAAAAGGTGGTGAAATGGGATTTTGAAAGTCACAAAAATTAAATAACAGTAGCAAAAGTGTGTTTAAAATGACAAAAATGGGTGGAAAAGTGATGGTAATGGTTTAAAATGTGGAAAAAATTGTTTAAATCTGCAAAAATTGGTGAAAATTGATCCAAAGTGGCAAATTATAAAGGCAAAAATGGGTGGAAAAGGTAGCTAAAATGTTTTCAAATTTGCAATAGAAATTTTCAAAATTCATGGCAATTCATTTCTGATGGTAATTTGTAAATGTTTTTTTGTTTGAACTATCGCCTCACTTGCTGACAGCAGTGGCACCTAGTCTTCTGCTGCTGTAGCATACATGTCAAGGTTAAACGTGTTGAGCATTCAGAGATGCTCCTCTCTTCTCACCTTGGTTTTAATGATTGATTTACAGTTACAGTTGTTCTTTTTTCTCTGACCTCTGCCATCAACAAGACATTCTGGCCTTGAGAGAACTAACGCTCACTGCACATCTTCTCTCTTTTTTTGGAGCTGTACACCCTATAGATGGTAGTGCAGGGAAATCCCAGAAGATCAGCAGTTTCTATAATAATCAGACCAGCCCATCTGGCACCAACAACCAAAAATCACCTTAACTCACCTAACCCCAACCCTCACTTTTCTTCCCCATCCTGGTGCTCAGTTTGCGCTTTAGCAGATCATCTTGACCATGTTTTCATGCCTAAATGCATTGGTTAGTGCCATGTGATTGGCTATCTGTGTTAATGAGCAGTTGAAGAGGTGTACCTAATGAAGTGGTGAGTGTGAAAAGTTGCTGTAAACATGAACAATCAGAGAAGTCAGAAAGTTTTCATTACATTAGGATTTAATGCTTCGGTAATATTGCTTTTAAATATCTGAGGACACTTCTTAGAGATCTGAGGATGTTTTTCTGCTAATTAATGTGCAAAAAAGCTGAATTTATGTGTATAAAGACACTATAACAGGTAAGGTTTAGAGAAGGGTTCCTGAAAGTAATGTTTACAAAATATTAAAGAAAAGTTTTATCATCTTAGCTTGGTAATTAAAGTCTGGATAAACTTTGTTTTTTTTTACCATTTCTTATTCTAAAGTTAAATTGAGAGGTTGTTTTGCTGAGGCTTGGCCTTCTGCTGCACCATGCGATGATGAGATGATAAGCAGTATCATAACCCCAAAGAGATTATCTTTGATCCGTAAACTGGATGGTTGACTTACAGATGATCGCGGAGAGAAATGTCTGAAATAACAAGCGCATGATTCAGATTCAAAAACTGACCCAGTACTACAAACCTTGAAACAAATGTACCTTTTTATGGGGTCCATTTGAATTATTTTGATGACAGTAATGAGGCTCATTATAAATCATGTTTACATTAATAGATGGTTTACCTTCAGTTGGCCTGGCTCGATCACAATGAATACATCCAGGTTCATTTTTTCCTCATTTCCTGACCGATCCCTCGTACAGTCTGCACCCACAGCCTGCTTTCACAAAGTGAACCCACGTCAACCACGATCACAGTCACAGGAGAGCACTTACTATGACCGACTACAGCCCAGAAAACTGCCGCAGTCGAGACTTGTGTTCAGAGCCCAATGAGCCTAAAAGCCAAAACTAAACGAACCAAGAGGGGAACCAAGAACAATATTTGTTTTTCCACAAGATGACTGTTCAATTAAAGGAGAGCAGTATAGCCATTATTAGACAACAGAGGAGTTTCTGTGTCCGGGCTTAAATGGATTTTTCCTCGCATGCTCAGAGGACTAATACTCATGTTCATTAAGATGTAGCTTTAATAGCATGACACTGTGCCTCTTAATCACCTTTTTAATCATGTGGACCACATGGGAGTATAATAGATATTCCTATTTTTCCATTAAAGAGTGAGGAAAAAATGACTGACTTCCATCCAGGTAACTTTAACAGCTCTAATCATCCAAAGAGTGCATTTAAAGCTCCTGTGAGAAACCTGAGTGTGCTTTGGTCTGGCGCCTCCCTGTGGACAATGCTGTGCACTTCATCTCATTACAGATTTTGTCTTGTTCATGTGCAAGGAGTGTTTTCTGACAATATGATTAAACCGTACTCTCTTTTACCAATCTAACAGGTAAATCATTCTCTATATATGCTGTAAGAAAAGGAATTCTAGATTGTTTCTTTGGTGTATTACATCTCATCTTACACCGGCCCTATGGCATTAAAGTAACAACAGAGAAAGTCTTGCTGCTGATGCAACTGTTTGCTTTTGTGACTCACAAAGAATTTTTTTTTTTTTCATAAAATCTAACAGGAGCTTCATGTAAAAACAAAATTAAAGAAGCATTTTACATAAGAGGGGTGCAAAAAAAAAAACTGAGAGAATAATTAAGGATTGTGGAGATGTTGCAGTGCAATGTTATGGCTGTTTTGTATGTAGTTTTGATATCATTAGCTGTTCTTGCACTCCAGAAATTTCTTGAATATTTTGGGCAGACTGCCCCTTAAATCTTCCAAAGTTGGTTGTTCAGATTCCAACTGGACTTTTTGTTTATATTACCCCAGATACCCTGAGATTCCAATTGGCCTAATTAAGACCACTAAATATGAAACTTAAAGCAAACGTCTAGCAAAGGCAGGAAGTTGCAATGACAAATTTGTACGAAATTTACACACTTATAATATTGTTTTTTCTAGTCCTGCAGAGGATCACATTAAACCCTTTGTCAATGAAATGTAAGATATTTCAGACTTAATTTAAGGATATCAAATTCAAGAAAAGTTTTAGAGACACACAGGTCAACTCAAGAAACCCTATTGCACAAAAATAAGCAGAATTCAGCAGCTTTAGTGAGTCCACATCTCTGCCAATGTTGCAGATGAACTGACCATGGTTGAGCCTCGACTTTCCCATGAACCTCAGGCTTTCTTCCCGCCTCATTTACCTGCAACAGAGCCGGCTATTTATGTCCGTCTGTCTGCAGGCTGCAATGAATTGGACGTAAGATGCTCAACCTTTGCAGGAAAAACATGAAATCACAAATTCAAAGCGGTATGTGGTCTGCATCCAGGTTTGTAGATGAATGATAACACTGTTTAAGTGTGATTGCAATTATGAGTTGCAGATTACAAATCCGACTCTTATTGTTGAAACTTGTTCACTCTTTCATCTGAAACTAAACCCTAACCCCGGCATGCAGGTAAAGCAATAATTCACCTTTAAAAAACATTACTTCTCTTATTTTGTCAAGTATGGAAGCCCAAAGTGGACATACACCCATATATTTTATTTATGCCTTTTTTATGGTCTTTTTTTCATGAGTGTATTTTATTAAGCACAAAACAAACAGAAATAGTCTCAACAGACCTGATTAGTTTAAGCCATGGAGGCATGGCATGTCACGCTCTGGCCTATTGTAGTGACGTGCCTTTTGTTTGTATTTCTGGAGCAGAGAACTAGCCCATAATCACAAGAAAACAAGCCTTGTGAACTTAAGATAATGAGTTAACTAATCAGTGAAAATGGGAGAAAAAGCTTTGTTCCAGCACTATTAACTTGAGATAACACTGAAAATGCGCAGAGATCTGTTTAAAAAACTACATGGAAATAACAGGGAAATAACTCTGATTACAATTTTTAATCCCAATGGTCTCAGAATTTCTGACAATCGCATCCTTTTTAACACAATTAAAATTCTACTAAAACTGTTTTTGTGTCATTTTGGATTTTTCTCTTAAACTAAGGGCAAATGACTTCCTGTCTGGATACTGACTTGACATTAACTTAAGCACAGAAAGAGGACCTTGTTATGGATCTTAAAGGAGATAAGGGGACAGTAAAAAGGTAGATGTTTGATATCACATGGTGCAGATGACTTTGGCTTGTTCACTGAGCTGTCTGTGAGTCTTTCAGAGAAAAGTGAGACACGATGGAAGAGTGATGGTTATTTTACATCACTGTGGCTGCAGGGAGACGCTGATGTGGCCAAACTAAAGTGTGTCAAGAGGGACCATAAAATATGAGATTAATCATGATTTATTTTTTTAAGTGCACTAAATGTGGACCTTAATAAATAACAATTAATGCAATTTATATTTACAGCCCTAAAAACAAGTCACTATTACAGGAAAATTAAGAAATAAGATGTATAAAAGCACATCTACCCAGGGATTTGGTAGGTATGAGATGAGAGTTTGTAACTATGGATGCACTTAAAGGATAAACTTTATTTGTTTCCCCTGTTTAACCTTAATAATGAATGTTTCAAATTCTTTTGAGAACTCAACTTCTCTAAATAACTATCCAGGATAATAACAGTCATTCCCTGTGATAATGGGTTATTTTCTCAAGATCTCAAGAAAGCAGCTAAGATTCATTAGATATTTTTGGAAAACAAGCATTGTTACGCTGTCAAGTTGAGATAAATGAGTAGAGACATGATGGAAACAAGTGAAATGTATATTTAATCAAAGGAATAAGAACAATAGTTAATCTTTGGAAATAAATAACATTTACAGAAGTATGTTTTTTAAGAGCTTCCATATATAACAACAGAACCTGTTCTTACAAGCACTGTTCCTTTAAATGACCCAGCCTTGATATCTTTCAGGATATACACTACTCTCAAAATTGATGTTATGCTCTTTCAACATCATTAATCCATAGAAAGCCATTTTTACATTTTTCTTTGATGTTTTTTTTTTTTTTTTTTTTTTGCACTGTCTTTTCTTTTAAAATTGTTTTGACTGTGTAAATGCTAACAACATACAATTTGGAGGTCAGTAATAAGCTCTGGACACTTTTTATACACTCATGACCAAAAGTGCCTCATTGAAACCCATGAAAACAAGAACTTTTGATCCCCCTACCTTTGCAGTAAAAAAACATGTATTTTATGATATTTGTCTTTGATTCTGGAGTCACTATCTCAGACTTTGAGATTGGAGGGACAATTGCATACTTTTTCCTGTTACTATAGTGACATATTATCAAAATCTGAAAATTAAAAAATGCATTGAAATCAAAGTAGTTGCACAAATACTAACATATTCAGGCCTGTGATAATCCTTGTCAAGGAAATCCAATTTGCACACAGCATATGAAAAACAATTGGTGTTTTTTTGTGTATCTTACATTTCAAACACCAGGGTTGTTGCATTTGTACTGGTATTTGAAGGGTTAAATTCCCCGAAAATCAATTTAGATTTGATATTTGTAATCAGGTCTTATTGAGGTTAAAAAATGAATTGAAATGAGTGGATTTAAAAAAATATACAGTATTTTTATTGCTATTGATGTATGGCAGCCATTTTTGGCAACACAGTGTGCAACAATTTATTAAATTCTTAAAGTTAAAAAACACACAATGCATAACAAACAAAGTTTAGGCTCAAATATGAACATATTTAATGTGATAATATGATAATCCCTTAAAGAAATCCAGTTTGCCTGTAGTGTATGATTTTTTTTTTTTTTTACTTTATTTTGTTTTTAATTTTGCATATATCACGGTTTTATGTATTAAAACTGGCATTTCATAGATTAAATTTCCAAAAATAATGTAAAGTTTGATTTCAGTGATCAAGTCTGATCATGATTTTAAAAAATAATGCAAAAAGGATCTTCATTTAAAACAAAAAGAGTATAGAATTTTTTATTGCGTTTGATGTGCGGTGTCCAAGCTTTTGACCTTTAAAACCCAGATTGTAAAAAAATAATTAAAATTGATATTTTTAAAAAGAAATAATAATGTATAAAATTAACATTGTTGCTATTATAAACATATTCAAGCTTGTAATCATCCATGTCAAGGAAATCCAGCTGCATGTCTTATATTCAAAATAGTTCTTTTTAGTGTCTCTACAGTACAAACATCAGTTTTTTTGCACTTTAACTGGCATTTAAAGGGTTAAATTCCTATGAATTCATTAAAACTAGATATTTACAATTAGGCTTGATCTTGATTAAAAAATAAATGCGAAAAATTGGTAAAATATGAATATATATAATTCTAATCGCAATTTATGTATGCTATCATTCTTTGTATGAACACCCTCAATGTTTTAATTTATTTTCCACCAGCTGAGAGTTAAATATGGAGGCACTGCTTCAGTCTCCACACACCTGATCACAAAGAAACTGACAGGCTTTGTTTTAAGAAGAAAAAACTCAACACGTGTTTCTTTTTCATATTTTAAGAGTTTAAAATCAAAGTGCAAACACACTCAATCCATGTCTCTTTTACAAATCAGAACAGTCAGAAGCAGATAAATTAGAGGATTGACATTTCTGACAATCATAAGCTGTCCTCGAGACCTCCCCGTCTTTTTTCTCCTCCTGAGCTCCTTAAGGCACAAAATAATCATCAAGCTATCATACAGGCCTACAGGACAGACAACAAACTGCAGTGAGATCAGTCACACACGCACCTCTACCGCCATCTAGCGGGCAGGGTGTTGAAGGGGACGTGTGTCCGCTTTGTCTTATCTTTACAGCTAACTACATTCACTTTTACGCACCAAAGAGTCAGCGTGGATTCAGAGTCTAAACTTGTTAAATATGAGCATCATGTTGGAAATAAATAAAGTTTTTTATGTCCTTGCTTTGTTTCAGTTATGTGACGTCATGTGTCTGGACAGGTGGTGCCGCTCTCTGAAGTATTCGTGGCAGATCGGGCAGGTGAGTTTCTCCTCCCTCCTCCTCCTCACCTGGGACTCCGCCGCGAACTCCTTCTTGTGATGAGAGCGCATGTGGAAGACAAGGTCTGACGTCATGCGGAAGGAAAGGTTGCATTTGGCGCACCAGTTCTGCACAGACACCCCGAATGAGGTGAAAGTCGGCGGCAGGATCGTGAGAGAGGACGTGGTCTGCAGCTGGACGCCGATGCTCCTGGACCAGTGTTCCGGTGCGTAATGGAACGAGTTATTTAACGCGACTGGGGAGGGCACAGTCTGTAAGTCAGAGCTCAGGATGCTGGGTGCCATCAGGTTGTTGTATCCGACAACAGTCCTGGAGGGAAAGGCGTCAGTCATCTCCTCTAGGCGGCTAGAGGGGGCTGTTGGAACGCTGCTGACGCACGCCTGCGGCTCAACAGGAGAAGTTCTTTTACTCGGTTTACAAAAGGCGCTTTTCTGCTCTCCTTGGCTGTTGGAAACAACCAGAGAAAAGGCGCTGCTGCTGCTTGAGCGCACATTAGAGCTCTCTCCTGCCTCCACTCGTGCGTCAGCCTCTCTCTCGTGCGTAAAAGTCCCTTTGGCATCCCCTGTATCATCTTTACATCCCAAATGACTCGATTTGATTTTATCAGCTTTCCCCGCAGAGGGAGGTTCATCTCCTGCTGCTTGCTCGTAGCCCTTACTCATCTGTGTGATATTATCATCATTTGAAATATTTGTTTTCTCCAAAAGAACCGCTTTCCGTCCTTTGGGGTAAAGAGTTTCCTCGTATTTCCTTCTCTTTGGGGAAATCTCCGCATCCTCATTAGATCTCTTGTGTTCCAAATCTCTGGCGATGTTGTGGAAGTCAGTCACTCGATGTTGTCTTTTAATTTCCACGTGCTTTTGCTCGTAAACCTCGCGGCTCCAGGTGCCACTCTTGACTTGGGTACACAGGAACCTGCAGTGAGCCAGGAAAGGATACTCGTGCTTGAAGACCTGGTCACATCTTCCACATCTGAAATCTGAAAGAAACAAAAAAATCCCATGAGCACAAATTAATCCAATAATGGCATAACAGTAACGAATTTAATGTGTTTGAATCTATTTGCTCACAAAATATTATTATTATGCAATCGACCAACCATTAATATGCAATATACTCAAGAGGATATAGTTTGGTTTTGGCACAGTACCCTGACCCACACTTCAGACCCCCTCCTCACCTTCACTCGTGCCTCTGGTCATGTCTGTGAAGCCCAGCAGGTGAGAGAGCTCCAGGTCGTACCACACCAGCAGCTCTTCCTCTTGTCTAATGTCACGGATGGTCCTCACGTACAGCTGACCCCCTTTCAGGAAGGCCTCCGTGTTCTGCTCCTCTCCATTACGCGCAGCTTGCACGAGCCGGAGCCAGGACAACACAAGAGCGGAATTACGCATGGCCTCAGGGTCCACCTGTTGACGAGGATCATTGTCATTTTAGAGCAAAATACATTTTAAATGTATACTTTCATTTATTTGTACACAACATTGTAATTGCGTAAAAATAGCCAAAAGGCAAAGTTATGTCAGATCTAACAGACTGGTCTTCAAACGGGTTTAATTTACATTTTGGATGTTATTTAATTTGATTAAAGTAGCAGACTGGGCGCGTGGAATATAGCCAAATGAAACAAAGAAAAAGTTGCATCAAATTTGCAAATTAAAAACAAAAATCTAGAGTCCTAAACTCCATCAAAACAGCTTATTATGGTCCCAAATCAAGTTCTAAATAAAAGTTGAACACCCAACAGCACCACTCACCCTGAACACATAGGACTTGGCTCTCTTGTCGCAGGATTTCTGCGCAATGAAGGCGATCGTGTCGTAGAAAGTGTTTTGGAGCACACAGGGACCAAAGCATGTGCCTGCAGGGATGCTGCGCGTAACGACCACACTGGTGTACAGATCCGCTGGATGCTGCAGGAATTTACTGTCACCGGTCCAAATGGACCGAGGCAGGAACGGGGGATCCATCATTAAACTGGAAGAAAATAAAACATATTATCAGTAAAATATCTTATAGAAAGCTGTGGTTGAATTTGGGGAAAAGATGTTCTTTCTAAATAAAGGCAGAATGGCGAGGCCTTGTTTAATCCGTAAAAGGACTGGATCATATTTTTAGTAATTTGATGAAACAAAATTGATCACAAATGCAAACATTGAGCCATCTGGGAATAAAACAGGTGCAGTGATCTTCAGTTACTAGATATGGATTCAGGTTACAAGTAATATTAATGCGTAAAATATGGGCAAAATCATAAATACAACTGCATGTCTTCATAATGTTTCATTCTGCAATAATTGCGCTTTCTAACTGAGTCTGGCGCAGCCGGTGCCGAGGCAAAATGATTTCTAACGTCCTTTGTCTCAGTTTTTCACTCGGTTTCTCCTTTTGTCTCCCCATCTGCCGTGAAGCCCAACTGCCTCCTCTGTGCGCAGAATAAGTTCAGTATGCGCTTCTCTTCGTGCATCAACAATATTAACGCGCAATAAATGTCTGAATGATTATTTTTACCTCTCTGGTAAAAACAAAGTGAAGGGTTCTATCGCGTAAAATGTTGACACTTGACGCGCAGCATCAACACAGAATGTTCTGGTGAGAATCTGAAATGCCAGTCAAACATGCTGACATTTCACAGAGAGTTGATTTAGGAGAAATCAGAGTGTTAGAGCTGCGTGTGGACTCACCTCCCGGACATTCGAGTCGACAGTGTTGCAGCAAGTTGCAGCAGGTGCAGATGACCTCGGTATGGATGCTCTCTGGTTTCGTGAGTTACTTATCCTTCCGATTCTCCCTCCGTACTGTCGCCCCTCTGCTCTCCCACTCCCACTTATCTCCTCCACGGAGCGCACTGAAGCGTGGCGCATTGATGTAAACACGTGCGCGCTCACGGACGCACACGCGCGTACACAATCCAGTGAAAACAGCCCCTTGATTCTCACGTGTCTGATTTACAATCGTTTCAACGAAGAAGAAAGATGTGGAGGATGTTTACGCGATGAAAAACGCAGATTTTTATGAAAATATGGTGTTATTCTGTTCTAAATACACACACGAGCGTAGATATAATGTGAAAATAACAAACGATATTGTCACTTTTAAGTTTCTTACAATCTATATTTTTCCAAGTCTTGACTGCATTTCAATTGCATAAACTGAGGCTGTGAAAGCAGATTTCCTTGAACCATAACCTCTTATTATCACAATAGCCTACCACACCTCCCACGTGCCTCTCCCAGGCTGTAGTAATTGTTCAATCATGTGTGCATGTTGTCCTTTTGCCATCATATTTTCGGTTATGGTTTGAAATTAAAACCCTTCCACTTATTTTTGTGCCAAAAGAGCTTCTGCCTGTACTTAAAACCAATCTGGTACAAAGAGATGGTCTTCAGTCACATTTCTGGAAACAATAAGCTCCATTAACACATGGTGGGTGTTTCACTGGCCTCCGTGGGCAATGGGAAATAATAAAATTGGCCACTTTTCCATGATATGATGCAGGGTGGTCTGGGTTTGCCACTGGGCAAATGCATAATTCATAAACTAAATGTTTCTGTCTAATGAGCATTTAATGGATTATTCTGCATCAAAGCTCTGGACTGGATAAATGTCCTGCTGGTTATCGTGCCAGCTTTGTGTAATGAGAGAGCCGGATCACGTCAACACTTCTAAACCCAACTGCTTGGTTAAAGTGCAATATGCAACATTTACAGTGTGGGAAAGAGGAACAGACCATTTAATGCGAAATAACTTTCTGTCAAGAGTGGATATCTATGAAAGCCCTGAGTCAGGGGTGTCCAAACTATTTCCACTGAGGGCCACATACTGAAATATATAAGAACGATGGGATGCTTTTGTATACCAGATCTTGAGGATATTAAAGTTTTTAAAACCAATCCATTATTAAGACATTCTTAGTGATTGTTAATCCTCTCATGGATAGTTAGTGGTTGACAAGGCAAATAGCCAATTATTTCAAGAACTTTGGGGAGGCCAATCAGATTTCAGGGGACCCTGGTTGGCCCTGGCTACCCCTGACAATGCGCCTGGAATGGTATCGGTGCTGCCATATTCTGTGGTAATCAATTAAGGAGTTATAAATTGAGATATTGTTATTACTTTGGTTGCGAAATGTTTTTACCATTTACAGTGTCATCTTAACCTGGCATGCCAGATGGATATCCATCTGGAAAACCACTCATAGACAGTGATCGGGAAAGGGCAGAGCCTTTGAAAAAAAAAAACTCAGAGGGTGATTGGATGAACGTTCTGTCTGCCACATCTTTATGGGCCAATCAGAGCAACAAAACACGTGACGTATCCGCTACCAAGCTGCGCCCCTACTGAAGGAGTAATCTCCATACAGAACTTCATAACGTGAACCATGGCGACTGTAGACATGTCAGTACATGACGTTTGACGTTTTTGAAAAGAAAACAACTCACTGCTTTTCTTTGTTTCTTTACCGAAGAAATGTCGTCAAGTTCTGATAAAACTGACGCTTTAGCAGCATCCACGCTAATCTCTTCCACCATATCTGCACTGGCCTCTTGTTGCTGCTTAGGTCACAACTCCGCCGTGCCCGAAAGGCGACTGCCCCTCGTTGCTGATTGGTCCTGTCACTTTCTAACCAGGCCCAAATGGTTCAGACGGGAGCTTTCCAAGATGGATTCACCAGTGAGAAACACGGAAACAGGCGTATCCATGTGCTTTGCAAGGTTAGTGGCATCTTAGTTTAGTCACAAATTTAAAAAACATCAAAAAAGTCTTCTTGTCAAAATGTTTGTTTACAGAATTAGCATGGTAGCACCGCCTTGTTCTGAAACGAAGATGTACAACACAGTCAAGCAAAAGCTTCATGTTCTAATGTGGGCCATATGTCACTATATTTTTTACATTTGCTGCGGGCCCATCAAAAATGGATTGCGGGCCATATTTAGCCCCCTGGCCATAGTTTGGGCACCCTGCCCTAAATGGACATACATCCAGACATTTTATTTAGCTTTGTTTTCTATCATTGCAAGTAAATAATCATTAGACTGGTTGAGATCTCAACTTTTTTATTTCATATTCACTTTCCACTTGAGGGATAAATATAATGATTTTTTTTTCTTTCTTAAGAACTTGATTTTCCATCATAGAAAGATAGTCCCCAACAGCTCAAGAAAAAACGAGTTATAGTGTTAGAAACTTGGTTCAGGGATGAAGACCATACCCCTACCTAATCCCATTTCTGCCATCCATATGCCTCTGCTTTCACATTATTCCTTCCCAAACCCCCTCTATTTCTAACCTCTCTGTCTTCATACAGGAACCACTAGGGCTCCTTATTGAGAGCATCAAGGAGATGGCGCCCCCGCCCAAAGTCTGCCCCTCTGGTTCCCTCACATCATACAAACATCAGTGGACAAAAGCAAGTCATTTCACCCCTCTATCCAGATCTCCTCCAACTTCCTTTGGCTGCACCATCGCCAGCTCAAGCCAGTCCATCGCTCAGACCATCAACTCAAGTCTCAAATCCTCTGCTTTCCTCGGCTCAAACACACTCACAATAACCCAATATCATCTCTATATTCATCTGCTCAGTTCCTCATAATTCATCCCTCCATTTCTTAGCCGTTGCATGATCTCAACACCAAACTATTTAAACCCATTTCGACCTAGTGTGGTCTTTGCAAGATGATCTCAAAATAACGGATAACTGCTTTCATTATCAATATCAGTCTTCTCTATCTCATTTTCACTGTATTTATTAATGCAAATGTTGCAGTCTGTTGTTATACATGGCTATAACTCTACACATTTACCCGACAACAACAAGTCACCAATAAATATATGTAATATTAAGATAAATTCATGGTCAGGACAGCCATAAATGATCAAATCCATTGCTGTTGCGCTGTCTCTATGCAGTGTTTCCTTTCTCATATATTATACTCAAGTTTGCCACCATGCTATATTTACAATCACCAAAGTATATGTGTATTGCCATCTGCAACAAAGAGTTTGTGAGAGAGAGAGGTGTCTGCTGGTACATCTGCTCCTGTAATTGCACCATCCATATTAAAACTAAGGCTTCTTATGTCAACATTTAAGTATTTTTCTGCATCTCGTTGCTGCAAATGCTGTTCTCAGTTTAGAATGATCGTTCTGATACACTGTGTCATCAACAATAAGCCTCCACACACGGATCACCTACTGTGATGATGGAATATCAGGTAAAAAAATTTCAAAATGCTGCGTAACAATATTTAAGAGCCTTTTAAAAATGTACTGCTGGTCAGTCTTGTTGGAACAGAAATACATAAAAAACAGTACAGTGGAAATGGAGTGTGGGCCCTATGTGTATTAAGAGAGGAGAGCTGCTGGTAATTGTGGATGTGGAAATAAGAGAATAAAAGAAACAAAGACCATGAACATACAAACAGTGGGGATATTTATACAGCCTAAAAATCAAACGGGTTCTTCTGTGTCCTCCACTGCCCAGTGTCTAAAGAACAGCAATCCATGGTGAGTGCCATTATCCACAAATGGGGAAAACTTGGAATAGTGGTGAACCTTCCCAGGTGTGGCCAGCCTTACAAAATGACTCCATCATTGTCAGGTCAGTGTTCACGATTCAACAATAAGAAAGAGACTAGGCAAAATGGCACCCATGGGAGATTTCCAAGGCCAAAACCACTGCTGACCAAAAAGACCACAAAGGCACATCTCACATATGACAAAAAAAACATCTTGATGATGACTTTTGGGAAAAATTCTGTTGACTAACTAGATAAAAGTTGAACTCTTTGGAAGGTATGCATCTTGCCGTAATTGTTAGAACCATGAATTCTGTGCTGTACCAGAAAATCCTGAAGGAGAATGTCTGGCAATTAGTTCACGCTCAAGCGCTCTTGGGTTATGCAGCAGGACAATGATCTCAAACACACTATCAAGTTCACCTCTGAATGGCTAAAAAAAAAACAAACAAACAAAATGAAGGTTTTGGAGTGGCCTAGTCAAAGTCAGGACATAAATCTTAAACTGTAAGCAGGCCATTCATGATCAAAAACTGTCCAATGTGGTTGAATTACAACAATTCTGCAAAGAAGAATGGGCCAACATTCCTCAATGGTGACCTGAAAGACTCATTGCCGATTGTTGCAAACGCTTGCCACCAAGGATGGCACAAGCACTTACTTGGTTTAGGAGTCATTACTTACTCACATAGGGCCAACTAGCTTTTGATGCGTTTTCCCTTAATAAATGAACTCATGATTTAAAAACTGCATTTTGTATTTACTCAAATTATCTTTGTCTAATATTAAAATGTGATGACCTGAGACATTTAAGTGTGACAAATATGCAAAAAATTAGAAATCAGGAAGGTGGCAAATATTTTTTAGAGCACTGGATGTCCTCTGCGGGCTGCCATACAAAATATCAACATCCTGACATTGTGTAAAATCTTTCTGAAATTGTGGGGTGGATAAGTCTTGAAATGCAAAACATTATTATCTGGATTTTAAGTGTCTTGGCACGCTGCTTTGTATGAGGATATCTAAAAACTGTTCAGAATGACATCCTAACATTGACTGATTAGTATTCAGGCAGTATGCAGTAGGACGAAATAATAAAAGACAGTGAGGAGACAGGAAGAAACTACCACAACAATGACTCATAAGGGAACAGCATTACTTGGTTAAAAACTAGCATTTTTGGGGAAGAGGGGATAAGGACTTTAAAAATAAACATTGGTTTGAGGCTAAACGTGAACCATACTTGAGGTTAATTTCACGTTATTTCCCTGATATTTCATCACACGAACAAAAAACAGTCACGTTTAGAGAAACTGTTGATAAATGCCCAAATTCTCCAATAGTTTTATGTTACGCGGGAAATTCCCAGCCTGACGCTGCAGATCTGCTGCCTTCTCTTTTTCTGGGTAAAATTGGAGTTTTGTGTCTCTCCTCGGGTGTCGCTCCTCTCCTCTCCTCCATCCTGCTCTGCCTCGGTTCAGTTTTTTTTTCTTCTCAGCAGAAAGAGAAGAGTTGGAGAGCCCGGCTTCAACAGAACAACACTCCTGTCTGCTGAATGCACAGGACATAAAGGGAGGAAGCACCGTGAAACAACACGTGGTTAACGCACAGTCGGTTTACAGCAGAATTTGTGGAGAAAATGTGAAGATCTTCTGTTGTCACAGTTGTTGGAGAAGTCAGCAGTAAACCGGGAAAGATGGCGAGGGCTCGCATGTTGCTCGCTTTGGCTCTGCTGGGAATTTTCTTGCTCGGTGTCTCGGTGAAAGGACAGCAACAGGAGGAGGAGGAGAGATCCTGTCAGGGCGCTTTCGACCTCTATTTTGTCCTCGACAAGTGAGTGTCCGATATTATTTATGGCTTTGTTACTTTCTCTTCGCTGCGCATTGCCATGCAACCGCCCAGTTGTTTGGAAACGCGGAGCGCATCAGTCAGCCTCAGTCTCCACGTTTGTGTTCACCGTACTAAAGAGAAGTTAAATACACGCTTAGACTTATAGAAGTGTGACACTTGCGTTTTTAAATGTTTTTCTGCTACACAAAAGTAGGCCATGTTGGATAGCGGTTTGCTGTTTAACGGAAGATGTCACCCAAACTCATTTTATCTCGCATTGTTTGTCTTTAAGTGACTGACTGTAAGTGGTTGCTTCATTTTTAAGTGTGATGAATACTTCAGACAATGGGGCTCCTGCTTTTCTTTTCTTTTCTTTTCTTTCCTCCGGTTCAAAGTGGAGGGGCAAACAGGCTGAGCTTTCCTCACGGGATGTGGGCAGGGCGAGCAGGATGGATAGAGTTTCAGGCTGATGACGCCTGCGGATACAGCTGCTGCAGCTGCCCTACAGCAGCGGTGCTATGGCCTTCACTGTCATCCCATTACACTCCATTACTCCCTCCATCTACTGTGAGCTCACTGCATCCAGAATCAACCACATAGTGACTGAAATAGGGTCGTATCTGCTGTTTTTCTTCAGGGAGTTAGCTTTCTTAACTCTAAAAGAGATGAGGAGATGTTTAAAAGCGTCAATATTTACATGGTTATATGAAACAGACTGAAATTAACATCAATGCATCTTTAGGAGCTACAAAGGCCAAAATACCATGAGCATAATGCTTGATTTTATCTTTGTACCATTGTTGGGGCTATTAGGCTTTTATTGAACAGGCCAGACACAGAGAGAAAAGAAATATGGGGAAAGAAAGGGAATGACATACACCGAATAATGTCACAACCGGGAGTCGAACCTAGATCAAAGGGAATCGACCTAGCAAAGCACATGGATTGGCCCAATTCCATTGCTATCATCAGGCAAATCCATCTTGCAAAGCCCCAGCCTGAAGTCACTGTGCCAAGAACAAACCTGACCAATCAGCGTCATTTGGGGAGAATGAGGCAGTAATTAGTTATACAGGAAACCATGGCTACTCCCTAATTAGGGATTAGCTCAGATGTAGCTATAGTATCGCAACAGTTTTATCAGAACTGGGCCACATTTCCTTATTTAAACAAGAGCAAAGAACCCCAGTGAAAGCTTTACTTGGCGGAGAAGATGTTTTTGACTGGCTGGTTTCGGCATGAGTTTTATCAACCAACAAGCTCTGCACTCTTTATGAACAGCACTGTTCATAAACTACAGCAGTAGCTGCTGCTGTCACTACAAGAGCTGCACATGCCCACTACCTTCCAAGAATTTTCTGAAAAGTCCTGCCAGATGAATGTGAAATATATCCTATGTAGTAGATATATGAAACAGTCTATCTGGTGTGTCAAGTTAAGCAATAATAAGCCTGTTTGTCTGGTGCCCTCACTAAAAACTGAGAAAATCAAGCTACCCTGAGCCTTTTGTTGAATATTTCCAGAAGAAATGATTCTCAATCAGGGATTTATTTGACTGTTAAGGCTCATTAAGTTCTCCAGGTGTGAAACAGATAATAATGGATTTTCTGTTCGTACTCTGCATTCTTTTTGTCTGTATATTTGCACATTCTTTTGAAGCTTAACACCACATATTGCAATACCACTTCAAATCATGGGGCCCAATGTTTCCCATGATCCATTTCTTATTGCCCCCCCAACAAATTCTGAAAATAAAATTATATATTCAGCCAACAATAAAACATAAAGATTATGCTTGACTGTACTGCAATTCTTAGTTGCAATAATAAGCGTTAATGGGGTGATGATTCTGTAAACAAACATTTTGACAAGGATAAAAACATTGGCAGGCTTTTTTCATGACTTAACTGAGACAAAGACAAAAATGGAAAACATATTAACAAATAAAACTATTTTGATTCACAACACCCTGATGAATGTAGACAAAAAGGATTATTAGCAGATAGCAGCACAAATGGTGCCCATTTTCTTTGGAAATCTCTGGTGTAAGACATGTTTTAAGTGTTCATCAGCTAATCACTCCTTTTTGAAAAGCCTTTCTTAATATGCTATAGATCAGTGCCATAAGGGATACTTGGGTTACAAAGTCATGAAATCCTTTTGGAGGACTCCTCTTACTTGGCTGGCTCTCTTATTACTGGCTATTTAATTTGCCTGAATTTTAGTCTCTGTCCTTCCAGAAGAGGTTGCAGAATATCTGACCTATATTTACTACTTTACTTTAGATGCTTCTTAAACTAGGCCAAATATGAAGGTGGTTGGATTGCATCTTCAGGAATGCAACCCTAATCTTATGATCTTATCAAAATATCATTTATTCTCTTCAGCTTTTCCGAGGAATTTCTGTTCTCATCTGATAGGAGTAGGCAAAAGACTCGAGGAAATGAGGCATGACAGAGCGAGGATGACAAACTAAAACTCCCAGCATCCCAAAGATCTTGCGATTTCTTCAAGCTCCTAGACCTCCAAGATTCTCATGACCCAGATTCTAATGAACTCTTAGATTAACCCCAGCTATGTATTTGGACATCTTTTTACCCCTTTTTCAGACTTTTGGGTTGCACCTCTTTTCAAAAGGAATTCATATGGATGTGAGTATCACAGATCTGCAACCTTTAAGCCTCAACAACTGTAAGCCTTTGCCATTCACCACTCTCCAGATTTCAGGGCAGGGAGTCCTTGAAATCCTCCTGTATTGCCTGTTTGCATATGCATCTTGCAGCGGGACTTTCCCTGTCAGACAAAACGGGGTCGTCTCAGCAGGCAGGACATGACATTCAAATTAATTGGGAAATATGAGGGGCTTGTGGGAAAAATCTGGGTAAAATTAGGGTGAAGCTGACACATGCAGCTCACCCTGAAGGATTTGTGAGATTGTCATCCTTTTTTGACATTTTCAGACTGCATGGTCTGAGATGGTGTTTTTGCCCCCTTTTCCTGCACTGACTATTCCAGTAATTACCCATGTGTGATCTCACCGCAACCTCAAAGCTGCTGAACTGCTTCCCATAACAGCTCAGACATTATAATTGACATTTTTGTCATATCTAGGGCTCCAGTTGCAAGGTAAAGTTCAAGCATGTGGACACAGAATGATCAGACATGTCAAAACACGCAGAGTTAGCTGGAAGAGGGAGATGGAGGAGAAAAAAAAACATTAGGCAGGATTTTTTGCACTATTTTAGCAGAGGATAACAGGTTGTAATGCCAGAAGAATAGATCATGTTCTGAAGCGAGTGTCAGATTTTGCAGCATGTAGTGATTTTGAGGCGAAGGCGTAAAACACTGTGGTAACTGTGTAACATTTTGATGAGGTAAGCGTCATGTTTGACCTCAGTTGCCCTATTTTTACTGAAACACAAGCTGGGCTGCAGAGATGCTGACATTTTGCCTTGATTTCCACACATTTCATGATCTTTTTGGATGTCCAAAACACCATCTGTTGGTCACTCTTCAGTCCTCACCCTATGAGTCAGAAGTTTAGGAAGAGCCTCAGGAGTGCGGGCATCACGCATGGCCAGGCCTGTGGTACGCCTCCGTTTGTCAGACTGTCTAGACCTGCGTGAATGAGCAAGCCTCCAGGAAGCTTCTGCTGATTTTCCCTCAAGATGGCATCAACTCTGAGATTTTTCAGATCTTAACTGCCACAAGAACAGAGCATAAGGGTTGTTCTTACCTCCTCAATGTTTGTCATGGTTCACTCCCCAGAGAGTTATGAGACATGCTGAGTAGAGAATGTGTGTGCAAGCTTCTCTGGCCTGAAACACCATCAAATTCCCGCATTCCTACACTCCACGTCTGACCCCCACCAAATACCAAGCTGCATATTTCCTCTCTATCTGGTGTCCCACAAATAGAGTAACAGGAGCTGTACTTGGTAGGTTTCATCAGTCTGAACACTTGCAGACAGAGACCCCAGTTTAGTATAACACAAATCTTGAAGGTATCTCATGCTGTTAAAAAACAATTTTTTTTGTGCTGGTCTGACTTAAACTAGACTTTTTCAGACATGTAAACAAAGTCAAAGTCTGACTAAGACATCATGTGGTTGGGAATCATACAAACCTCAAACAGACCCAAATGGACCTATGGGTTCTGCTCATGCTCCATGGTGTCCCTTTATCGTCTTCGAGTCTGAAGTCTCACAGCATAATCAACGCATGCAGGGCATCTGTGAGGAAAACAAAGCATAAAGAACAGAGCACACATGACATGTACAGAGCTGTCCATGTTTTCGCTGTTTAACAAACAAACATTTTGCTAATTACAAACTTAGTATGTGACATAAAATGTTAACTTAGAACATCCCATAATAACTGGCTGAAATGGGGCATATCGCCACATACAGGTGGACATCTTTCAATCAATGAACTGACATGGCTCCAACAATGACAACATAGTCACATCATGAGAGGCTAATATTATGTTTTAAAATGACACAAAGTACTTTATCTGTAATATTTTATCAGTATGAGTACTTGGGCTTGGTGTCAGCACCGATACTCTATAGGTTTTTTGCAGATAACATCACGCAGTAGCAGAGAACTCCCCTCATGGGGCAACCAGTGATTTTTACATAGAGAAGCACTACCAAAAAGCCACATTTTGAGCTGTTTACGACTGCCAAGTATTCAAAGTGTGAAAATATAAACATTATTAGTTCTTAAGCCACTGTTATGTATTGAAAGTAGTGTAGTGAAATATACAGGGCATCTTTTTAAAGTCACAGGGAAATAGCAGCAGGCAGGAATCTTAAAAAAGCCTCCATCTAAAGCCGGGACAAGCCACTCATGAATGGTCCATTTCCATAAAGTGGTCCATTTGGTTCAGTTCAGTTTTGCTGTGGTTTAGCACTTTTAACTCTGCTTTTACTCGTGTTTCCTCAGCTGATGTTCGTCTCACCATCCTCCAGCCTTCTAGATGGGAATTCTGCCTCTTTTAAGAGATGCAGATCATTTGGCTCTGCTCAGCAGATATGGTCAGCCCCCAAACAGCGCTTCATTTAGAACCAGTTTGGTATTTTAAAATGTGGATTACATAACAGCAAAGGATGGAGGACAGGAAACTGGCACTCAAACAAGAGCTAGCTACCATGGCAAACATTAAAGAGCTGTTTTGTAGCACAGTCTGGTTTATGAACGGCACATCATTTCTTGGTTATTCACCCCCACAAGGTTTATTCAGTTGATAGTCCATCACATGTTTGTGACAAATAAGGATTTTTATATGTTAAAGGGGCTCAGCTAGCCTCTTAGCTCAGTACAAGACTCTTCAAGAGTCTTGTTTCTCTTCATCTGGCTAGATGACGCTAGGAGGTCTGCAGGACTGGATCATTTGTGATACTGATCGTCTCTATGTCAAGTAAATAATTTAAATTGGCTAAAAACACAGTTTTGTAAAGTGTAGGAATACTATGTTATGTGAAAATTTTCTGATAATTGCAGCATAGAGGTCCATTAGAGCTGTAAAGAAAAAAATCTGCTCCATTCCCATTCATTCCTTATGGTTGTCCCCCACTACCTGACTCCCACACATTCTGGGTCATGTGATTGCAAACAACCTCTACTGGTATCTGTTCATCCCTACTTCTTTTGGTGTTAAGACTCCTAGTATTCTAACATTTATTCTCACAGTTGATCATGAAATCAGATCAGAATTTGTTCAACAGGAAAGATTGTTTTAAATTTAGCAGCTATATATAACAGAGATTTAATTTTGGTTATTTTGCCTTTATTTGAACAGAACAGTGGACAAAGAAAGAAATGAGGGCGAGAGACTGGGGAATGGCATGTAGGAAAAGAGCCAAAGGCTTGGCCTGAACCTTGGCTGTCCACCTTGAGAACCACAGCTGCCACACAAAGTGTGCAGTCCTACCACTCAGCTATCTATCCCCCTTTTCATCTTTACATGTATTTTAAAAGTCCAGTTTTAGTCAAAATAACACAATAATTCAGTTTTTTAAACTGCATATTGCAGAGTAAAATACAACACATTAGTGGAGGGGGCAATTGGACCTGACTGAGGTTCTTGAAGACGTTTTGCCTCTAAAAAGCTTCTCCAGTTCTGAATAAAAATACGAGTAAATCCTTATTCTCTACCTTAGCTGCTTCAAACTTGAGCCAAATCATGCTTGTGTGTTCAATGGACACTGCAAAACCTGGGATCCCTTCTTTCTTTTTTCACTGTCATGTCTTCTAACAATATACACAGCATCGGCAGCAATATAAAAGAAAATTCACTCTGCTCTCAAGCATTAAAAAATGAATATTAAACTTAAATGCACAAGGCTGCATACAATAGTGCAGTGGTGAGCAGTGTGACAGCTTCTGAAAGAAATATGATAATAAATGATGTAATCATGTAAATGATGAGCAGCTGATAAGTCAGATAACAAGTTACATAGTTTTGTATCTGGTCTGAAACTGAGCTTTAGTTGTGAATGTGTTGTTTACTCTTAATCTGATGATTCAGAGATGATTAGTTTAGACAGTAGCTGCACCCAGAGGGGACTCTTCCAGGATCAGAGCTTTTATCATCTCTTCATCCTAGAGAAAAAGAAGAGGAAGCTACTGATTCAATGAGAGGTACAAAAGAGTCATCATGAATAACCAGCCCAGACTTTCACTCATTTTATGACCCTGCCACACTCACAGACAGCCCGGCCCTCTGCTGTAGGAGCTGTTTGATGTTGCATCCTTAACCAGGCCCTCACACTCACATTTACCCCCTGCTAAGTGTTACTACTTTGTCCTGCTGTTGTTCATGTCCCAGCCTTTTCTCTCTGCGGACCCCCAACCTGTTGTTAGACTGGCTCTGCTCACTGCGACCATCTGTTCCCCCTCACCAATCCAACACACAAGCACGCTGACACAAACGCTTACACTAACACGCACACACACGAGCGCGGACACACAGGCCAGCTGCCTGCTACATGGTCCCTGCTAGAGGCAGACTGCTACATCTGTCCCTGTCTAACCTCAACCCCTCTGGCCCAGCAGCAATTAGCCCCCATTAGCACCCCCCTGAGACTGGGCTTCATTAAAGAGACTGTCATAGCTGCAGCAGGATGTAGCGGGCTAACCGGCAGCTCTCACCGCTGACAGGTTACTGTCCAAACTAATGGAATGTGACTGATCCAGCACAGGAATGTCCTCAAACAGGGAAGAGATAAATCCTTACTGTTTATCCTGAACAGAGACTTTATGTGGGTGTAGTCTCATTAACGTCACTCACTGGCTTCTAGAGCACACTTTTTAAGTCCAAAGATGACGAATGGCATTTTGGAAATGCATACTAAAACTAACTTTCAGTGAACCAAGACAGATGTGGAGCCGTGGTGAGCCTTAAGCCTTCTGACAAACAGTTACGATGGGCCTGCCAATCTGTCAGATCAGATATGGCCCTAATTATGAATGAATTTTGGCCTTCATATAATCAAACAGATGAGTGATAAAAATCTCATGAGTTATGGAGACGAAAATATTTTGTGAACCAGGCTGTAAACATGTTTATTTCTTTTTTAATTATTATTGGGCTTTTAACCTTTAGATAGGACAGGTGTAAAGAAACAGGAATAAGGAGAGTGCGGGGAAGACATGCGCACCAAGACAATCCTGCGACCACTGCCTTAAGGGCTACCCTCTGCTAATGGGTGCCTGCTCTCTACTGAGCTACACCGGCGCCCAACGTGTTTATTTCTGCTGTCAAACTGAGCATTTTATGTGACGCAGATAGTCTTTCTTCAGGGATGGGCAATTCTGGTTACCAAGAGGATTGCATTCATTTTATAGTCAAAGCCAAAGACCCAAATTGATACAAATTGTCATTATTATGCTAATTCTAACCATCCTGTTTAGTAATAATGCAATGAAAGGAAAATGTGTTGCTGTCTTTATCATTTATTATACCAACATTTATGTTTTTTAACTCAAGTTAAAATAGAAATGGTTCACTTAATGAGAAACAAAGAATCAAATCAATTTCAAACTGATTCTTCATGTAAGAGAACATGGTAGTAATTTTTCTAACATATTTTACTTGCATGTTTTCTCCATGTTTATAATTCACTGGTACTGAAACTGACCTGAGGGGTCCCACTGAGTGAGGTGGAGTCTTGCATGTGGCCCTCGGACCACCATTTACCCAGGTTGGCCCAGGTTACTGACTGGCCTGTGGCTCCTTTTCTGGAAGTCATTCCCTACTCTCTCATTTGTGTTTACGACTCCATCCACTGTCTTCATCCAAAAAGGCATATAAAGCTTGAAAGTAAATCCTGAAAGAAAAATCGAATGATATATTACGGCCTGTGTCTACAGCTGCTGTTCTTTACACTGGCAGTGCAAACAACCTCAGTTTTAGAGAGTGCTTCTCGTTGCTGCTAGGTTATTAAAGCTAATTTACACTTCTCTTTAAAGTATCCATAAGGCTGTTTTGAAATCGCTCTGTATGTTTAAGATTTCCCTGTTATCCAGGAAAATATCAACAAGAAAATGATGTAAAGGAATCCTGTCCTGGTATTTGTGGCAGCTGTAGAACTATTCATTTTACCCTTGAAAAGACGAGTCATACAAGTTTCTCCTTCACCTTTGTTGTTGGCAGAGCTGATATCAAAACTCCTGCCTCTTTTTGATTTTGATTGGTGGAGAAGTGGCATTGACAAGTGAAGTGCTGTTCCATTGAATTAAAATGGTTTATCTCTGAAAATCAGCAGCAGGAAAAGCTTAGTTTTTAACTACCCAAAATTACAGAAAAAATCCTGTATATTTTTTAAATTGTACAAAAACTTTGGAACATTTCTCTACAGAAACATTGCCAATGTTTTTATGTGCAGTTTAGGGAGCAGATAAAAACTTTCTTGCAATTCTTTCTGGATGAATTCCTCTCCTAAGCATCTGTCTAGTGGTGTAGGAACTTTTGATGCTATCACCATTTTAAAAATGGATTTGTTTTTATTTTTAGAATATGTGCTGTTAGAAACATTAGCATATTGAACACTTAGTTGCCAGTCTTGGGATTATCTGCAGCTTTGGATGTGTATTTTATAATCTAAATATTTCATCATGTAGTTCAGATTTATCATCCATGGAAACTTAGCAAAATGAAGCAAATGGCATGTTATTCTCACATTTAGCAATGAAATAAAACTCTTAAAATTGATTTCACATTTGTAATAATTGATGAGAAATCCAGGAACTTCAAAGTCGGAGCTTGAACAGACAGAAAATTTCCCAGCTATTACTCTGAAGTTTGTTGAGCAATTTTGGTGTGGACTAAGGAGTTGGACTGGCCAGTGTTCAGTCCCCAGAGAAACTTAATTGGATAATGACTGCCATAGTTTCTCACATTTGGCTTTGATTTTATCCTATCCCAGGAAAAGCAGCTCCATTTTGAATGAATAATTCCTAAAACAGCTGTGTATATTAACTAGAAATCCTGCATTTAATAATAAGAATGCTATTGGCTGCAGCAGAGAATAATTAGTAACCTGTGGAGAAATCACATTCTATCCCTAATAATGTTTTGTTTTTGTTTTTGTTGTTTTTTAGGTCTGGAAGTGTGAAGCATCACTGGGTAGAGATTTACTCCTTTGTAAAGCAGCTGGCAGAGAAATTTATCAGGTAAAAAACCGGATTAGTCATTGAAGAATTTTGAATTTTCTTTGTTTTTGCCAGCATTAATGTGAAACAACTGTTTTTGCAGCCCCATGCTGCGAATGTCTTTCATCGTCTTCTCCACGCGAGGAAACATCATCATGAAGCTGACTGAGAACAGGTGAGACCTGCTCCTAAAAATCACCTCAGCCATAACTGTTTTTGTTTGAAACCTCATCACTCATGGTCTTTAACCTCACTACAAGTGCTTCATATTTCCTCTTTGGCTGTTTATCTTTTGTTCCAAACTTCTGGAAACTAGGATTTTTTGACCAGATTTTCTTGCATCTTAGAAATTGAATTTAACACAAATTAAATCCAGCTTTAAGCAGCCAAATAATACAAAACAGTCCATTCAGTCTCCTGGGGAAGACTTTGGCTGAGGATGGGCTTGAATACCTCTTGAGCCACACAATGACTTGCCAACTCAAACCACTGTGGAATATTTCTCAATACCTTTGCATGAGAGTTGCTTTTTCCCAGTATGTTTTATCAGGATTTTTCTCTGTTTATTCTGCAGGGAGGCCATAGACAGAGGCTTAAGGGCTCTAGAGAAGGTTGTCCCTGGAGGAGACACATTTATGAACTTAGGCCTGGAGATGGTAAGAGGCTGAGGACCACACACAAATGGAAAGCCAGACTAAATCACATTAGCTCTGGCTTCACTGTAAGGTTTAAATTGAAATATTCACAGAGGATAAAATGGGCCTGTCAGCTACCCTGACACCAATGGGAACGGCTTTTTGATTTATTTTTTATTGAAAATGCTTAGTGAGGCATTGTGAAATTAAGCCACACTGCCATGTGGTTTGTTCTCATTCTTATTAAATCCCCAAAATGTTTTGGTGGTAAAAAAGAAACATTTCCAGATGGCCTCCAAATTTTAAGATATATACCAAAGAGTAGTAAGATGTTTGCAATCCTGGTAAAATTAGGGCTGTAATCTGCCTTGGAACTGTGTGATTTCATTATGTTTTTAACAAGACAGAATCTTTGGTGTTGAAAACCAGAGCCAGTGCAGGGATGCAAAAGATTGCAGTACCATATGTGTCCACTTGAAGTTGGCTCCAAAAGCTCAAGAAGTCCCATTAACACCCATACTGAAATGTCCAATTTGACAGCAGGAATAAATACATTAACAGCCTGGTTCAAAAAACAGTCTCAGTCTAAAAACTGAAGTCATCATCATCCACACTGGGTGATAATCTTTCTTAGAACTTGACACTGTTAGTGTTATTAACATTAAGGCAAAGAATTAAGAAAAATATGCCTGAGTCATATGGACAGGCGTATCATAGTGGTTTACCAGGATGCTAAAGGTCTGCCTCAGCACCAGCATCAGGGTGGAAAGTAACTAAATACATTTACTCAAATTACTCTGACTAGTTTTTGGGCTAATTTACTTGTTTTGGGTACATTTTGAAATCAATTCTTCTACTTCTACTCAAGAAAGTTTTAACCAGAGTAACTGTACTTTTACTTGAGTACAATACTCTTGTACTTCCACCTCTGTTGACTACACAGAAGCACATAGTAAGAGAAAGATTCCACACCACGTGCCAAAACAGCTGTTGTGACACAGCAGAAACAGTTACGCTGATATCTTAGGGTTCAACATTTCAGAGTTTATCTTGATTTCAGTCATTTTAAGTGGTCTTCAGTGATGGGGTTGATGTTGATCTGCTAGTGTTAGTTCCTCTGTAAAAAGTCAAGTGAAATAAGCTCTGCCCACTGCCATTACAGTTATTGGGGATGTGGGAGCGGAATTTCCCATCGTGCTCTTGGGCAGAGTGTTTAGATGTGTTTGTGTTTTCTCTGTGTTTGGATGTTGCCTGATGTACAGTGATGCCTGCTGGGATTCCTTTGCTCATGTTTTTGATGGACTGCTGTTGTTTTTGACACATTTGCACCATGTGTGAGGTTATCCACTGAATTAGAGTTTACACCTGCGACTTTAGATGCTCTTAAAAGATGCATTATGCATACTCTTTATCATTACTCACTGCCTGACTATGAGGTTAACTCTGCCACAGGAGACCCACTTTGCCACAGATTTTCAAGAGTTACTGTGTTCTGTCATGTTGTAAAAAGTCTAGTTTTACTATGAGTAGTTTGGACAAATAAATATATTTAAATGTGTTAAATTTAACTTTATATTTTGTCAATTATCACTGCCAATTTTGCTATGTATTTTACTTTATTATTTAGGTGTGACTTTACCTGGACAGCCTGGTTTGAGCTCCATTCTGTTTTTGCTATTGCCAATAAGGGAAGGTAATTTTTTATTGTACAACTCTTCAGTAGCTACACAGTCCTCAGTAGTTGAAGTGAACTTTGAATAAAATACATTTTACTTGTACTTGAGTAAACTTATAGACCAGTATTTTTATTTTACTCAAGTGTATCTTAAACAGACCAACGGTAATTTTACTTGAGTACAGTAGTTGTGTACTTTTTCCACCTTACCCGCAATTTCCACATAGGACAACTGCGCCACGCACCGAAGCACTGCGGGTTTGGTCCGACCGAAGGCAAGCGACCTCGCCAATTGGAAGCGAGTCTAGAGCGCTGTGCCTGGCGCGCAGCTTGGAGCTTTCTGATCGACGGGTATCAATGCAGTTTGGCAGCGGCCGGTGCTGAAAATAGACCTGCAGCGTATCTCGAATGAAGTGGAGTGAAGTGTCGGTCCAGGCACACGCCGCTGCCGGTCTGGAGCACCAGCTGTGGAAATGCTCTGATAGACTAGAGAGGGAGTGATGTGCTCTGCAGTACGATTCGCCGGCGGTTTGGGGCACGTTCGCTGTATGTGGAAATTGGAGGTTAGACAGAATTAACAATATGGTGACCACCATAGTTGGGCCTCACAAGTCCTCTTTGAAAACCAATGTTTAATTCAGTGCAGTAATGTCAAAACCTGCAAATGTTTTCTTCCAACTAAACAGATTTGGTTCAGAGTAGTGAGTGACTAACACTATGTTTCTTGTTGCAGGCTAACGCACAGATTTATCAAGAGAAACATGGTAAGCTACTCTGTTCATTAGTGCACTACATTAGTTAACATGATGTCCGCTGTTACAGAGAAAATTAAAGTGTTGTTTTCTGCAGGGACAGCCAGTGTTATCATTGCTCTGACTGATGGAGAACTGAATGAGTGGCAGTTTGACACCGCTCAGCGAGAGGTAAGAGGCATTTTAATTCATATTTTAGTCCCTAGCACACATCGCAACAAGCATTCACCCTACAATTTATCCATCCATCGGTAGTATTTGGTAGTTTTTTTCTTTCTTTCTTTTTTTTTTTTTTTTTTTTAAAGATTCCTTTTTGGGCCTTTATTAGAGAGAGGAGGACAGTGGATAGACTTGGAAACAGGGAAGAGTGGGAAGAGACATGCGGTAACGGGTCACAGGCCAGATATGAATCCGGGTCACCCGCATACAGTACATGGTGCGCGCCATAAACCACTTGACCATCTGCGCACCCCAGTAGTTTCTTTTTTTAAGGGGTCATATTTGTTGTATTGGTTAGCTTTAGGAGGGAATAAGCTGTACTGTTTCTGCATAGTGAAAAACCCAACATAAGTTTTACAAAGAAAACATTGGAATAACAGTTTAACTGCTTAATCAGCGAGTGATTGTTATGAATTGGTGGCTTCAGTCTTTCCTCAGGCTTTAGGGCTGTTGCTAACAGGAAGAAAAAATTTCCTGTCCTTCAGTTTGCCTCTTTGTTTAGTTTTTCATTACAACATCCCCATACTTCACCGTCTTTATAACAGTAAACAGGAAGAGAAAAAAGCACTCCTCCTTTGACTCTAAGGATGGCAAATCTCCTAATTACAACTCTTCACTTTTGTAGTCTCTGGTTGGCAGACTTGATACATGAAATAACTATTTATCCATTTTACACATAAACATATTCAACCACATCAATTACAGGGTTTAAACAGTCCATTGAGAGAAGATGAACACATGCCTAGATCCTGAACCAATGCACTACTGACATCACAATGAATCATTTGCTCTTGAAGCATACAGCCAGTCATCTTTGTTTACAAGGACAAATAGTCAGATCGTCTTTCGACCACACAGTCAATGCATTTAAGACCATTTTTGTGTTTAAACGTTGGTTTTTAGTGTAAACAACAAAACTAATTAATTCCTAACTTTTGCGACAAATAGAGGACATCGTTTTCTTGTGCTAATGTAATCAGACTAAAAATGGTGTGTCCCCTTCTCCTTTTTTTCTGCCATGAAGGAACCAGACACATAAGACAAACAAAATGATTTCAGGCCAGAATTCAAGATAAGTCAGCGTCAAATTTCTCTCTGACCACAATGTAGCAAACATTTAATATCAAGTTCACGACTCATTCCTAGGTAATACACATCATCTCTTTTTCCTACAGTTGGTCTGACACATTTCCGCAGCCAAGAAGACCAGTTAATGGTGAAAATCCCCATACTACAAGGTCAAATGTTGAGACAGTACAAGTTATATTCAAAGAAATAGAAAAGCGCCAGAAATATAGACTTTAATGTTTTGCTTTCAGTTGCCTGACAGCCTTGTGATGTGTCATTACTGAACGAGCTGGTTCAAAGAGCTACCTCTTTTATGTGAATAAGATCTGAATCCTGTTTGAGAACCCTATTTCTTTCTTCTTTTTAAATGTGTGTTTGTTATTTGACTGATTATTAGGTATGATCTCTTCACCACAACACTGTACCACAGGCACACCATGCATTAAGAACTCCTGCTGTGTAACGTTAATGTTTTATATCAGCAATGTCATTCTGCCCAGCTAGAGAGCAGGTTTCAGTTGGCCAGCAAGCTGTTTTGTGACATTATGACATGATATTTTCAATAGTTAAAAAAATTTAGCATCATTGAAGTAATAAACTAGCACAAATATCAATCTTATGTCATGGCATTGCCAAAAGTGTCATGTCAATTGCAGCCTAAATAATAATCAAATAAAGAGCCGTTTTGGGAGCCAAAAGAGCCGGCTCTTCTTGCTTAGCTGAGCCTAATGGTCCAGATCACCAAAAAGAGCCAAATTCCCATCTGGTGAACGGGAAACGTCATTCCGGAAGTTTAAAATTCCAGTCCGTATTTTACCTTAGCTCATTCAGAGTGGGTTTATCTTTAATTTCGGTTCAATTAGTGTTACTCAGTGCAACAGTGGAGGAAAGAGTTAACGCGTGTGTGTGTGTGTGTGTGTGTGGTGGTGGTTCGAGATTATAAGCGGAGTTACCTGTGGGTAATGAAGTCCTGTACAATCCGGTCCGTGTTTTCCGTTGGTCCAATTAGCAGCTTTGAGTCTTAGAAGCCCCAAAAGACACGAAATATCTCACAGAGCTGACTTATCTGGAGAAACTGTGGCATTTGAGGTATTAATAACTAGAGTTACAGCGGGAGAAGGATGGAGTCAAATGCTGAATTAGCCATTTGACCAAAAGAACTGACGGTTGTCTTGCTGCCTTCGCCATCTTGGATTTCAGTGTCATCGCCATATTTGGACATGTGAATAAAAAAAAAAACTAGCGGGAGGGACGGAGGTGTGTCAGCAGAGGTGTGTCTGTGAAGGTAATAGGTGTGTGGAGAGGACAGACAAAAAAACATATAATCTCGAAATGCATCTGTTAATAATTTGCAACGACACCTCTGTGAATAATGGCTAACTTTGCGGGTTGGAGCGCAAGCTAGCGTAAAGTACGTCAGGTCAAAATTTCCTTCTTTCTATGTCGTCATTGTTTACAGTCCTACAAGCGGCTTGACACGGTAAGATCTGAGTTAATATACAAGTGTTGGCCTGCACCTTTATGAAAATATCCATAAGTTATGACGTTTATTTGAAGCTTAATCGTCTTGAGATAACCGATAAGACCAAGATATGACTGCCTTGCAAATGCTGATGGATTCCACCTCTATGTTATTCAGACGTATTTTTTCCTTCATCATGAAAACTGTGGCATGTCATGAAAATGTGAATAAAGCTGGTATTGTAAGCATAATGTCGAGCCAATATCCTTGTCACGTCCAATACTCTGTTATTCATGCTCTCTTGAATTTCCTACTTATTTAACTGGCCAACTTTACATAATACTGAATTCGTGAGTTACCTATTGTTGTCTGTCTGCTGTCCTCTTATGATCGGTCCATCAAAGCTGTTTTAAGTTAACTTTATTTATTTATTTGTTTTCTTATAGGCACAGAGGGCCCGGACTATGGGAGCCATTGTATACTGTGTAGGGGTAAAAGAATTCAACCAGACTCAGGTAGGATCTTTAGGAGGATATTAAAGAAGTTTTAAAGAGCATGTCAATGTATAAATATGTGATTTGAATTTGTCCGTCTTTCTCTGTATTTTTCTAGCTTGCAACTATTGCAGATACCATGGAACATGTGTTTCCTGTATGGGGAGGCTTCCAAGCCCTCAGGGGAATCATTGACTCGGTATGACACCAGTATACCATATTCATGTCTGCCCACAGATTCATCTATACACAGAGACAAAAAAACCTTTTTGTGGGTGCTTTTTCTTTGGAGAGTTTCATTTATGGGATTTTTCTCTGATCTTTCAGATTATCAAGAAGTCCTGCATTGAGATTCTGGCTGCAGAGCCGTCCAGCGTGTGTGCAGGAGGTAAGAGGTGTGATGAACAAGCGTTTCCCCTCCTTGTTAAAGCGCTGGGCAGTGAGGGTGCACGATTGTGTCAGATGACAGTCATCCAAAGCCTCTGGAGTGGAACATGAGGTTGAGTAATCGCATGGACGCTTATGACTGCGGAGTGACAGAGAGCGTATTGTCATTCACGGCCGGGGGAAATTAGCATAGCCGCTTCAGCACAGCGTGTGTGCAGAGAAAAGGAGGGGGGACGGGTGTTGGTCAGAGGAATTAGCCGTGAATCTTTAAGCATGGCTGCATCTCTGGCCTAGTTTGCCACATCGGATATGTTAAACAGCCATTTGGGCTGTTTCTCTTCTTCTGTGTCCAGCTCCTCTGCTCAGCGGTCAGCAGTTTCAGGAAGTAAGAAACAGGATGAAAGAGTCGATGAGAGAGAGAGAGCTTTTATGTGTAGCCAGCAGGATGGATGAGCTTTGACATGACCTTATTAGGACTCACTTAAGAGAGTGCATTTGCAGCCATGCTACCAGGACAACCAATGGAGATTAGCATCCATTATGGGTTATGAAGGATGGGAGAGGAAATGGAGGAAGAAAAGGAGAGGCGAGCGATAAAAATGTTGCCTTAAAGGCACAAAATGAGGAAGGAATACTGAAGAATCCCAGTTGCTCTCATGTAATAATTAAAGTGAGTCTGTCACTCGACATGTGCCTAGATATCTTCCAACAGCCTCATTTATAATTCGATTGATGAGCAGTCTAATGGTCAGTGAACTAAGAAACCAAGGACCCACTTAAACCAAGACTTGATCTGGCCTAATTAATGAAGGGCAAAGATTACAGCATGTGGAACTCATGCGTATAGTCCACTACATTTCAGACAGGATATGTATGATTAACATCTTAGACATCTGATTCCTTATGTTATCCTTAAGCATAGCTTTATTTGGTCTTTTGTTATTAATAACCTTGGAACCCAAAGTATAATCCTGCAGTACAATATGATATATTATCGGTAAGCAATAGAAACAAATGAGCAAAGCTTGGTGTAACCAACTACCCACTTCCATCCATCCTGATGCATTTACATATTTCAGATTATGACATATTACATAGGTAAAGTGACAGCCTTGTTCTCCGTCTTTCTCACAGCCCACATTTAGACAGACTGTACACGTTTTTCCAACACACACGTAAGGATGTTCTTATTCAGCACACTCACACATCTCTCAGCACGCATACACACATGTCCCTCACACTGATGTGAAGTGACCAGACCGAGCTGCCTGCAAACAGGCCATCAGACTGGACAGTGAACGTTGGGCTACACTATCTGACATGACAGCACTGATTCCCCTCATACACATACACACTGAGAGGACAGTGAGAGTTGGGCCTTAGATCTAACATGACAGCAGAGATTGCTGCTTTCATTAACGCCTGACCCTTTCCTCCCTGATGTCCCGTCCTCCGTTGCCCCTCCCTGCCCTTCACTGTCCCGTCGCACTAACGTGATTGAAGAGCTGCAGTTCGGACAAGCTGTACCCCATTTTCCCCACACACACATTTAACACAAAGACAGACATTGGTACAAATGTAATTCTTGTCAAGCGTTCAGGTGTAGATGTAAATGGACATGTGGCCACAGAAGCAGGCAGGAAGCGCACAGGCGAGGGCAGCAGCATATGTGTTGTTCATGTCAGTGGGGCACCACCAGTCTCTGCCCACCATGTGTCTGACAGCGCTGACCTTTCAGCCCATCAAGCCTCAGTGTGTGTGATGTGTGTAAAAGATTGAGATGTTTCCAGTTCAGACCAGTCATTAAATTATCAAGAAAAACAACCGGAAACCAACAACATGGCTGTGCTTAAAATATTTTATTTTGACCATCTTTAAGCTGTGCCAGGGTCTGTTTTTCCTTATATTTTAAATCCTTCAGTTGTAGATATCTGCAGCATGAATTTCTTATATAACACACTGCTTAATTTGAAGAATAAATCAAAGCCAGTAAGCAAACTTTTTACCTTTTCTAAAGTTGTCAGCATTAATGCATTTATCACAATTAATTAAGGTCAGTTATTAGTTCATTTGTTTTTTTTTTTTCGATCCATTACTGCTCCTTAAAATTTTACTTCACCTTAAAAAACTCACAGCTTAGTGGACAAGTCACAAGTCAACTGCACCTTGTGATATCAAACATTTACTCCTTTACCTTTTTCAGTGATTAAGTTCATGTCATGATCTTCAATCTACCCAAAGTTCCTTACTTCCTAGGGAGTCATGTTGTTATTAGTATGATATCAGTATCAGCATAGCTTAAAAAGGGAATTATCAGTATCTGTAGGTATGTAAATATCTGCTGATATTCGGAACAATATTTTTTTTTAAATCTGTCTAAACCAGCTGTTGGCGATATGAACAAACAAGTTGGTGGAGTTTTAACCCCTAAGTTCCACCAGATGTCACAGCAACAGAGTTGAGAAGTTTCAGTTTTAGTCAGTGACATTGCTTCCACCTACTCCACTGCATTGTGTCTCTGCTCCATCACAGCTCTGACAGCCCAGAGTCCTCCACAGCATATATGCAGGACTTCTGTTTTTGCACATCACTTTTGCACAGAAAAGACTGGATGTTTTACTGAAATCAAATTGAAATATCTGGTTAAATATCAGAATAAAATACTCTGTGTTGACACCAGATGAATGCCAGATTGTATTTCATTTTACTCCATAAACAAGATGTCATAGTGGGGCGTAGCCTGGAGTCAACAGGTCAGAGGGACAAGAAGAATTAGTAAAGTTAATCTAAATTGTACTTGTATAAGAGATTATAGTAAACTGATTAAGTGCATTTATTTATGGATAGGTAACTTACTGATAATAGAAGCAAAAAAAATTTTAAAAATCCATATAGACCCCCACCCCCCAACTCCTGCAGGTTGGACCAGGTTTTATAGCGCTCCAGTAGTATCTTCTTGCATGACTGATGGGATTCTGTGATTACCTCGGTAACTCCTCGGTTTCGCGTGCTGCATGCTGAAAACTCAGTCAGTGGGTGTTGATAGGTGGAGGGGCAGGCAGCCAAACCACAGTACAGCTGTGACAAACCAGAGACAGACCCAGTGGAAGTCCTGGGATAGGCTGGACCAACAGACCTTCTTCAGCTGAAGTCTTTTTATTTGTTTATCTTAATTCCTTACGCTTTGAAGTATGTTTTAATGACTGAATTTAGTTGATTAGTTGATCTTTACATTTTAAATTGTGTGTTTTAAATTCTTATTTTTTTAGGTCTTAACCGCATTTTAATATCAGTATTGACTAGAATTAATTTGTAACTAGAAAAGCACTCGGAGAGCGCAGACCTCCGCCATTAGCCCTATCTCCCAAATGTAAAGAATCCTTTAAAAAATTCCTGGATCCAGATGGTGATCCAGATCACTCCCAAAATCTAATTAGTTCTTCCTTATGCCATTTCTGACATTTCCTGAAAATTTCATCAAAATCCGTTATAACTTTTTGAGTTATGTTGCTAAAACACAAACTAACCAACCGTCCCGATCACATAACCTCCTTGGCGGAGGTAATTATTGGCATATTGGATGTCCGCAAAAATTCAATGTCATGCATCCCTGTTATTTTCTTTCAGAATAAAAGCAGGCATATCAAAATTGAAAGCCAGTTACCCTTAGTTTAAGGCACTTCAAACATCCAAAGAAATGAAAATAGTTTTCAATGCAAAACAGGAGAATTTCAAAATGCAACAATAAGGGGAAATTAATTGCATTCAACAACAGAATTTCTGAGATTAATCCCAATTAAAGATTTAATCGTTTGACAGTCTAATCATTTCTATTTTAAAATAGCTGAAAATATTAATCTAAACCCCCTGGTAAATCAGTGTTTTCAGAGTAACTCTGCTTTTATTTTATATGTGGTTACATATACAGTATGCCCTGTCAAGCAATAGCGATGGCTCTTTTATGGTAACTCTGTGGTGCGTGGGATGACTATCAAAGCAACTAAGGCACTGAGCATGAGAAATAATCAATGTCAAATTCTCTAATTAAGTTGCATACTGTAGTCCATGCTAAACATTAAAAACCACAAAAACCAAAGTTAATCTGACAATTAATGCAATCCAAATTATATAGGGTTAGCTGTAATTTATTGCCTTGATTGTTGTGGCTTTCTTTTGTTGTAAAACTAGGGATGGATCAGGGAGAAGACCAAAGCGTGGTGACTGTAAACGGTTGTAAAAAAGCATGTGGTTGATCAGACGGCATATGTGTACACGTGTATACACATGTAAAATCTGAGTCTGAGGAAAAGACATGAGCAATACTGACAAGTTGCAAGTCATTGAACATCTGTAAATAAGCATGTAGGCGGTCATGCAGATAAAGTGTAACAAGGGCAGCTGTGTGTGCAGGTTTTGCCTTCCTAAGGCTGTCTGCAGATCTAATGAAATGTCTGTAGTAATGTGCTTTATCTAATACCCATATCAAATATCTAGTAAATACAACAGATCCCTGTTAGGGGAGGGTTCAAATACCATCTGTCTTGTGCATTACAGCTCTCCCTCCCGGGCCTGCTCCAACAAATCTGAACTATTCAAGATTTTTACAGCATCTGTAAATATGCAGAGATTTGCAGGCAAATGTGAATGGATCTTTGTTTTCTTCACTCAGTTCTTTCTCTGGCTGTATTCATGGCTTTTCATAGTAGCTTGTGTGACCTTTAAAGAAGCACTGTCACATATACACTGACACTCACTGATGTTCTTATTCAGTGATCTTCACGCTGGAGCTTTAAATGTTAAAGGTGTGGCTGATGCTTGCTTCCATCCAACAATATAATGCTAGAGGAACCCTTACACACATGCTGACATCTGTGTATACACATGCTGGAGACTTACAGACACTGAAAAACAAAAAGGCAGCGTGCACACTGTGTGTTCATCGCATCATTCCTCAGATCCACATCTGAATACAGACACAGACACGTGTAAATGGTGCCATAGGTAAGGTCAGACCTACTTTGACAGTGCTCTGCTGTTGTCAACCCTGCAGGCATGTTTTTAGGCAAGTGTTTTTTTTTCCCGCTCTCTAACATATGCTGGGTAGCAGCCACATAGACACTCTAGCATATGCTGGCAAGCCTCTGTCAGTGTGCTTTAACAGTGCCTAGGGGAAACTAAAGGTCAAAGACATGCACACACGCACACACACACATAAACCTCCTGGCTACGGCACAGCACATATTTGTGAATAGCAGCACTTTAAGCATTAGCACCACTGGAGCTTCTTGTGGCCTTTCCTCACATACACGCACAAGCACACAGATACAAACAATCAGTAATGAGGCATGCACCCGTTTCTGCTGCTTAAGTTGAGCACATCAGAGGAAAAGAATGCCCTGTAGCACTCAGCATATTGGTGTACAAGATTTTTTTAAACTCTAAACTAAAAAAGAAAGCCTATTTTAACTTTCACATACTTTGTATACAGCTGAAAATATGTTGTATTATTGTTTTGCATGAATTGTAATATATTTTCTCAAGATGCCAATGCTTTTTTTGTTGTAGAGAGTTTCCAGGTGGTGGTGAGAGGCAACGGATTTCTGCATGCAAGAAATATTGACCAGGTTCTCTGCAGCTTCAAATTAAATGACACATATACTATCGGTAAGTTCTGCATATGTGCTGTTTTTTCTTTTTAGAAAAAGATAAGACCAAGACCAGGACATTTTTGCCACAGGTTGAAAAAAGGATTATGAATGTTGAAGTGAATGTCAGCATCAACAAAGCAAACACATTTAGACTGTCCAAGGTGTATTAAGGTTGGCATATACATTTCCTGCTTTCAAGGATATATTCTCTGGAAAATACATGTAAACAAAATATGTGCAGCAAAACAGAGCGCTGATTTCTGTGGGTTAATTTCATGGGAATGCTCCATATTACAGCTAATTGCAGTTATACATGAATGCTTACACTTAAAAGCATTTTTGGATGCTGGCTTGGCTTGTGCCTTTAAGAAGAATGTGGAAACTGTTTACAGACTGCAGATGTGAACATTTCTACTGCATAAAGAGTGTTTTTTCTGTCCTCATGTAGATGAAAGACCAGCTGAAATACAAGACACCTTCCTGCTCTGTCCTGCTCCTGTTATAGAAGAGGTTGGAAGGTAGGGAGGACATCTCTTTTGGCTCTCACTCGCTCCTTTGTCTTTAATTCCTCAAGTCAAACTTTCTGTGTTCAGCTGTTACACTCTGAGCTCAGATATTTACCAGCTGCATACAAGTTTGGTGTGGACACAGAAGACTGCTGTCCTTGAACAAATTAGGGCCAAAGTCATCGAGTGTCTGTGATCAATCAGTGTTTGTCACAGCTAACGAAGCCAGACACCAATCACAACGGGACAACAGGAGAAGAGCCCAGGAACACGACTTAATGACAGCCACGCTGGAGAGGACTTTGCAGCAGTGTTTGTGTGTGCGTGTATGTGCTCATGTGTGATTTATCCCAATCTCTGTCTGACACTTTGGGAGAGTGAAAGTGTGAGTGGAGTCGGCGGGGCAGTGTAAAGTTTCCTCCAAGGGGTTCTAGCTTTGCTGGTGGTGATTTAAAGCAGGAGTTTCTTGTGGGACAGACAGAGCAATGCTTTGGGCTGAGCTCGGAGAGGACTGAGGAAGGACCGGCAGCCTCCCCGTCCCTGCTGCCTGCGGTCCTGTGCATAATTATACACTCCAGCCTGCGGCCTCAGACACCTCCCAGTCATCATCTGTCTTGTTGCTGTCACTCAGATTTCTAGTGTGATTTGAGCTTGTCCTGTCCGCCAGTGAAAAGTATTGCTTTGATAGAGAAGAGACAGAGAAAAATACATTTTGTTTTCCCTCTGTGGCGAAAGGGAGATTCAATCTGTTACATGCAGCGTATTTCACTAACACATGCAATAACAGAGGTTGCACACAGAATTTTAATTATAACTCACAGATAAGACTTAGGGAATTGACTTAATGACAACCATTCAAAATCCAGAAGATACTCAGCTCTTAAGTTGGCCTTCTGTCTGAGTTGTTGCCAGTGTGGCTTTGTTTTAGGTTGCTCCTCCTGAGAGCAGAGCAGAACCTAGAGCATCATTATACATTGCAATGGTGCCCAAAGGATGAGTCCCCACATGTAACAGAAGCCCATTAGAGCAGAGTCAGCAATGCCTAACAGCCTGAGTGCTGCTAAAGAGGAAATCAGCTGTGAATGGCTGAGGGGCTCGGAGAGGAGGCCAACAGCTGGCTGATGAGTTCAGGGGGTGGCGGTGCCACAACATGAAGATAGATGCAGAAATATGTAGGACAGAGAGAGTACAGGCTAGATCCTTTTTTGTTAAATGAAATTTGATTCCCTTGTTTGTCTATGGAGTTTAGCCACTGTAACCAAACCTTCATTCTTGGTTTTTATGTTGACCAGCTATATCTAAAATTAATCAAACACTCAAGTTCTACAACTGGTTGTCATATTTATCAGCTTGACATGAAGAACCGTCAGTTTAATCACTTTGATGTGAAACATATCAGGATTTCTCAGTTGATATGAAGTGCTGTCAGATCTTCTTTGCAGCCGAAATAAATTTACATATTTGAGTGAAAAGTCTGAAGGCATACTTGGATAAAAACAAGTTATTTAACATACAAATGAATATTTGAATTATGGCTGGGGGGTTATGGTAAAAATCAAAATCATGATTAATTGAACTTTTACCTCAATATCGATTAATTTATGATTACCCCTCCCTCCACTGACTATTTATGCTGTAAATATTGGTATAATTATAAAACAAATAACTGAAAGGAACATGCACAGATTAACAATATGGTTAATTATTGAAATCAAAACACACATCAGCTGAAATGTTTTTTTCTAAGTCATTTTCCTAAAAAAAGTAGAAAATAAACAACTGGTATTTCTTGATAACAAAATAATTTTCTCAGTGTTTGAGCTGAATGGGACAATGTCATGTGACTACTACTTCTCCTTATGGGTTTCTGGCAGGCTACATGTCCTGTGACACCTGACTGCCTATCACATGACTACACAGCCAGTAGTGTGTTTTAAAAGGGGGTGGTGCATTAGTAGAAAGAGAATTACAAGGGGAAAAAATTGATATAATTGACAGGGCAGGTTTACCCTGGTTAGAGGCGCCAAATTTCGGTTTCGATTCATTTTTGATTTATTGCCCAGCACCAATTTGAATGGTTAAATGATTTAGCTGAGCTCAGATCTTTTAATGAAATGTTTCTTAAAATATGCCTATGTTCCTGGCAGGCAGTCTTCTTCACTTATTTGTTGGCATACAGTATGATGTTGTATTCACACCAGACTTGAATGAATGCCTCTTTACATGTATCTGCATATGCAAACGTAGTGAGTTTACTTGTTTAATTCTTTTATATTTGTGCAAATGACTTGCTCCACTTATGTGTAAAATCAGTTGTACAAGAGTGCCCAAAAGACGCAAGAGGGGAGGAGCTTCCTTCTCCCACATCGGGCATTTCAGATGGCTGAAATCAAGTGACAGACAAGCTCCTTTTTATTTCATTCCTGTTTGTAATAACAGTTGCGGTAGCCACAGACAGACACCACAATGATCTTCTTTTTACGGTTTAATGAACATCCTCCCCTGCAGGCTGATTCTTCGGATATCCTCTGGCAATGTATGTGAAATACACCACCAGAGGATCTCCGTGCTGATTGGCCATCGCGATGCAGGTGATTTGCTTGAGATCAGATTCTTCAACTGTTGCAAATAAAGCAAAGTAAGCGAACAGACGTGGTGTAGTTCACCTCGTTCATGTGAATGACTCACTCAATATGTGTGATTCGCACCACACATTTGCAGTGTTCAGGCCACAGGAGGCGAAATCACATCTAGTCACATCTTTACATTGACTTTACCTGTAATTAACTCACACAAATGATCCTACCCGCGCCTGGTGAGAACTCAACTTTAGACCTGGTTTAGTCCTGGCAATTTGCCGAACCCGGATTAAAAGCTGCTCATTGGGGAAAAATACCGAATCACCCTCTTCTTATAGCTACAGGTTGTTTATATCAGGTCTTCTCCATCCAGAAAATTAGAGATGCACAGACTGTGAAAATTAGGGTTGATACCAGGATGGGTGTTTAAAATAACATATAACCAATGTCAGTGCTGATATCAGCATTTTTTTTCGTCACTTCTTTTGGTTTAAGATTCCAAGTGTACCAAATTTTCTTTTAGTTTAGTTTATTTGTACGTTTCTAAAATCACAGCGGCATGATCAACAGCACCGATATTGACAAACACTGATCTCAAATGCATCCATAATTAACATGGAAGATGACAATAAAGGTTAACTGATCCTTGTTTTTGGTTTTTTAGTCATTACTTGAGGTCTAAGAGGACTCCAGCTCCCAGCATCACCTCTACTAAAAATCCAACAACCCTCACTCACCTTCTGCTCTTATCACATATAATGAAGTCATTGACAGTGCCGTCACACAAATCTATGTTGACTGGGAACCTTCCGGATGCGTCTCCCCCCTTCTACACATACACAGCCTAAGACACATAGTGGGCAGATTGATGATTGATAGGGGCTGAGATCTCTCTGTCAGAGAGGGGCTGATAGCACCATGTCCTCCTGCCTGCCTGAAAGGAGGGATGAACATATGATGTGGGAGGGAGGGAGGTAGAAAAAAGGGAGGAAGTAGAAGAAAAGATGAGTGGCACCTGCACCACCAATTTCCTCCTCTGAAGTGAGTGTCAGCATGAGTTATGAGACGAGCTCCAGCGGCAGTGAGGAGGAGAAAACAGAGTCAGTGATTGAGGAAATAGTGAAGAGGGTCACAGAAGGGAGGGACGGCGCTGAAGGGATGTCGAACAGGAAAGGCCCTCCTCCTACCATCCCCCCGTCTCTGTTTTCCTCTCCCTTCTCCCACCCTGCAGTGACCTCCCTCATGTCCCCCTTTTGAATAAAAACCTCAATGCCCCCCTTGTGTCTTTCAATACTCCTCTAAACCATACAAGCAGCAAAAGAAGCCTTTCTCCATTCTTTTCCAAACCGTTAACTACAATCCAGCTGCCTGTGCTTCCACCCTGGCCTTTGTTTTTCACCATCAAGTCTTGTCTTTACTCATATTTCTGAAGAGTTTTATGAAATTTTTTACTCTTTCTTTTCTACCTTACTCTTTGCAACCTTTTTCCTCTTCCTTAAAAGCTATCCTGTCATCTTCTTAACCAACAGCTGTATTTTTTCTCCTGTCCCCTTGCAGATATCAGTTTGGTTAGTGGAGACTAAGAAGTCATTTAGCTGTCTGTGGTTTCCACATTAGAGGTCTGGGTCTGATCCAAACAGAAGAGATTCCTTCTCTGGGTGGAGAACTCCCTGACCTCTTTCAATGCTTTATGTCTGTGTCAGCATGTTTGTGTGCTTTTAAGTCAGCAAGTATGGACAAAGTAGATGGAGGAATGTATTTTAACACCTCATGCAGGCTTCTACAGTAGCTGAAACATGACCATGATGTGTGCACCAAGCCAATGTTCACTTGGATGTGCGTGTGCTATGCCGATAAAAGACAGGGAGCTCAAGAGCAATGTTACCTCTGCTGTATCTGAAGTCAGCTGAGTTTTAACATACACAGAAGTTTGCTAAAAGATAAACATACGTAGCTTTAACCAACTGTAAATACGCCGAACTTTCCAAATGTATAAAACATGCCATAAAGATAAAAGAGAAAAGTATATTACAACATATATATATATATATATATATATATATATAATTTTACCATTAATAGCAGTGTGGAAGCACTTCACTTAAAGACACTTAAGGGGATTTGCTTGCTCAGCAATTCTATCTGCCAACTTTAACTTCTTCATAATGGTACCTCATGACATGTAAGTGGGCAAGTACAGCCAAGTTTCTCTGTTTTAAAATAGAGAGAAATGATCACAGCATAACAAAGTTTGACTGTTTCCTTCATAGCAAGGCAATGCAAGGCAAGTTTATTTGTGTAGCACATTCCAGCAACAAGGCAGTTCAAAGTGCTTCACACAGAACATTGAAATGCAATGACAAATGGAAGAAGAAAGACAATAAAAAGTGATTAAAAAAACAGCAAATAAAACCCACAAGAGATAAAAACAAAGATATGAAAGTAAAAGTTACAGTGCAAAGTTGTGTTCTCTCCCTATACCCTTATTATTACAAAAAGTGATTCTCTCCCTGTACCCTTATTATTATTCCGATTCTATAAGATAACCACACGTAGATGAAATAGAAAATTTTAAAAGTGAAAAAATTTTAAAAGAAGGGGTAAAAAAAATTAAAAGTGATTAAAACAGCAAATAAAACCCACAAAAGATAAAAACAAAGATATTAAGGTAAAAGTTACAGTGCAGAGTTGCAGTTGAAATATAAAATGTAAAAAGTGATACAGTGTTTTAATCAAAGGCAGCAGTAAACAGGTGTGTCTTCAACCTTGATTTAAAAGCAACTTAAATGATAAAACACTGCTATGTAAAGCATGGACATGGGCTCTTTTTTAAACTTTCATTCTACATACAACTAAAGTAGTATGTAATATGACATACTACTGTATGCTAATTGACAGTTATTTTGCAGTATTCTGGGCCTGAGTTAGCTGGTTTATAGTCTTGGAAAATAGAAGTTAACAATAGCCTCGATAATGGCTAATACTGACATGGTCGAGCATCCACTTAAAAAATAATAAGTGTTTCATTTGGATTTCTGTGATTCTCATAGAGATAAACATTTACATGTGAGATCTGTAACAGCTTTGTAATGATGATCTGTAACAGCTTTGTAATGATGAAAAATAGAAATGGGTGGTGATACCATATACCAGGGTATGAAAAAACAACAATGCTTTAATTTCTCTAAAGATGGTGCTGTGTGACAAGTGAATATATACAATAAATTCCTTTAGAATGTGTCCATTTCCAACAGCAACACTACCTGTGTGTAGAGATGTTATAAAGTGAGGACAGAACTCATGTTAATGAAACAACAAATGTGCATATATACTGGCGATGGCACAGCGTTGCCAGAGCATTTTAGCCTTCTCTAAAGTCAAACTGTAAAGTATTTATTAATAACAACATATGCTGCATGCTGGAAAAACAACATAAGGCACCATTAAAACCATTCAAAGTTTTTAAAAACCTTTTAACTTACTATAACCCATTTTAATGGGAAATTTAGATAAAGTAGATTGGTGCTTGTTGGTTGTTTCAGGCACTGAAGTATTCTGTAACTTTATAAGATCTCCGTTATATGAACTCCCTGCAGGACTGAACTCACCAATGTTGTGCAAAGTGGAAATAAAATAGTTTATAAGTCTCATTTTTATCTGTTTAGAAGCACATGAACATTACTTCACATTCCCTCCTATGATAATAGTTTGGGGATTATTATTTCTTATTGTACCTCTGTGAGGAAAGGATAGAAAAGGGAGGAAAAGAGAGTGTGTATGTGTCATTGGAGAAGGGTAAAAACTTAATTTGATCCTCTGTCCTGATTTAACTCAGGCTCTGTTTACATTCTCAGGTGAAAATGCAAACTTTTGTGGCATTTGTATGTCTGTCTAAAGAGGACGGTGCCTTTTTGGATGCCTGAAAACTGAGCAAATAGGAAAAAGCATTTGATTGCATCACTGCACTGTTGATGCAACATATTTAACGCGTAGGCTAATAAACCTAATGCTGTTGCCATCGATACACACTGTTGAAGTCTGCCGTTTTGACCTCTGACTGGTGGGTAGACCATTTTACCACTGTATAAAGTAGACCGGTCAGGTGCATAATGTAGATTTTTTAGCTCCAAAGTAGTACAACATTGGGCTTTTTTGGCAGCATCTCACATTTGTTAACATTCTGCATAACCTAAGCAGCATATTCTGCGAGTACAATGGGCAGTTTTGAAAACAAGCATATTGTCAGTGAGGTCATTCGTTAGTTTCTGATGATGGCGGTTGTCATGTTGGATTTTTGATCAGTCCAAAAACAGGCAAAAATGTGGACTGGCCGTGAGCCTTTTACTACCTGGGGAAAAAGTTACAACATGCAATTTATATATAATCCTTGGGGTTCATAAAAATCAAAACAGATGAGTTATTAAAAACAGTTATCTTTTCACAGTGTGTACCAACAAAAAATGAGCTGTGGATACCAAATTTGCTTTCTGAATCAGGCTGTAACACGCTTAGTTCTGCTATAAAAATCAGTATCTTAATATGGGATCTAGTACGGGTTGTCTCACTTTTGAAGCCAGCCTCAGGTGGACACTCAAGGAACTGCATTTTTTTCCTTTTCTGCATTGGCTTCATTTCAACACCAGAGATTGCTGCTTGGAAAATACTGAGATGTCCTTACATATTGTGGGGGAGCAATTGATCTCAGGCTTTCAGGTCATTGTTACATTGTGTTTTATTTGATTCTTCCATGTTTATCCGTGTCTGATAATCAGACCACCATGTGTTGGTGTTTTTGCAGGGTGATCTACCTGCAGGTCAGCATGAATGAGGGCCTCTCCTACATCACCAGCTCTGTCCACATCACCACGACTGAATGTGTGAGTATATTCTTTGTGTGCACCATCACAACAACAGATACTTTTTTCTCTCTCTTGCATGCTACTTTATTTAAATAAACTTTATTTCAACCTTTATATTCTCTCTCAGTTCTCCAGTCCTCTTCTTCTCTCCTTCTTCTCTGAGGTCTCCTCTGTTGTGTCTGTCATCAGAGGGGGCTGTGAGTACTTTCTCTTTTGGTTTTTAGCGTTTTCTTGTCAAATGTTTTGATTAAATTGAATCTAAATCCAGAAATGTTGTGTTTGTGTGCAGTTTGATGGCACTATTGTGCTAATATCTTTGCTGGTGGTGTTCCTGCTGTTGGCTCTGCTACTGATGTGGTGGTTTTGGCCTCTCTGCTGCACCGTGGTAAGTTTCATTTATATTCAAAAATATTCTAACTCATCTTCATTTGTTTTAATCTTTAAGTTTCCCCTATGTTTTATCTTCGATCTTCAGGTGATCAAAGAACCTCCACCTCCTCCTCCTCCAGAACCAGTAAGACTCCATTTGAACCCTCATCTTTATCCTTGTTCTAATATTGAGTGGGTTTTTTTGGAGAGCTGAGAGCTGTCTCATGGAATTGGATTTGTTTTTTTTTTTGCAGGAATCAGATGATGAAGATGGGATGCCAAAGAAGAGGTGGCCCACAGTGGATGCATCCTACTATGGAGGGAGAGGCGTTGGTGGCATCAAACGCATGGAGGTACACACAAACAAAACATGCATACTTGATTCTAATGCACAGAAATAGTGTTGCTTCTTAGCTGTTAAAAGGATAGATAGGAGATCAATCTAATCTCAGCTTATTTGGTCCAAAGTCAGAACTGAAGTCATTTGTAAAAGAGTTTGTCAACAGAGCCACTTGCCTTTAAAACAACCTGTCTGAGGATAGAAAGTGCACAGAGTTCATAGCATCTTTAAAATCACTTCCTAAAACCCAGTGCTTTAAATTTAGGCTTAAGTAAGATTTTAAAATCTTTTTTACCTTGTAAACCTATATCCATCTTAATTACTCATGTTTAACTTGTTTAATTTATTTCAGTTTGTCTCATTCACGTCCTTCATCTTTCATTGTCTCTTTGTTTTGTCTCCATTGTGTTCCCAAATCCTTTGTCTTTTGTTTTAAATTTACATTGATTAAACATTTAAATAATGAATAATATAATCAGTAAAATATTATGTTGAAATACAGTATCACAATTTTAGCCAAGTGATAATGTCCATGAACCCCTTGTACATGGGGTTTTCTCCTTGAATGGTTGGCCAGGGTTTAGATCCAGCCTGTGGTTCCTTTCCTATATGTCATTTCCTACTTTCTCTTGCCAGTTTCAGACTATCCACTGTGATATCAACAAAAAAGCCCAAAAATAATATAGAAAATATGTTTCTTTCTAAGGTGAGATGGGGGGAGAAAGGATCCACTGAGGAGGGTGCTAAGCTGGACAAACCTAAAAACGCAGTTGTAAAGATGCCAGAGCAGGAGTTTGAACCGTTTGAGCCCAAGCCACGGAAACCTCCTCGTCGTCCCCCACAGCAGAGGAGATGGTACACACCTATCAAGGTTGGTCTTTTAGTTATTACATTTAAAAGATAAATATTTATTTTTCCCCTTTTTAATTTTCAACTTACTTTTTTGCCTATGTTTGTTTCTTTCCAATACTCCAGGGGAAGCTGGATGCTCTGTGGGCTCTGTTCAGAAGAGGTTATGATCAGGTGTCTTTGATGAGACCACAGCCTGGAGATGAGGTCAGTCCCATACTCTTAGCCACTGTCATGTTTGATTTTTATTTTTACCTTAACAATAGTTTGTATAAAAGAAGCAGAAAGCCTTTTGGCATTGCCTATTTGTTTCTGAAATACTCCCATCAATTTCTTTTTCAATTTTTTATGTTGCAGTATGATGCTACAGTTAAAAAAATATTCTCATTAATCTACATTCAGTACCCTATCATTACAAGGTTAAAAAAGAATTTTAAAAATAATTAAAGATAATTAAAAAATGAAATATCACATTGAAGTATTCAAACTATTGCAGCACCACTTGTGGTTTGGCACAACCAGGACTCTCCAAGAGCTAGTTGTCTGGCCAAACTGAGCAATCAGGGAGGGGGACATTAGTTAGAGAGGTTACCAAGAACCCAATGGTCACTCTCACTGAGCTCCAGAGATCCTGTGTGGAGATGGGAAAAAGTTCCAGAAGGACAAAAGTCACTGCAGCCATCGACAGATCCTGGCTTATGACAGAGTGGCTATATGGAAGCCTGTCCTCTGTGCAAAACGCATAAAACTCCATTTGGAGTTTGCAAAAAAAAAAAATACTAAAAATGAAAGCCAAGTTTGCTTTCACGTGTTTCCACTGAGGAAAGGCTTCCATCTAGTGCTCTGCCGTAAGTGGCAAATTGGTAATGGACTGTCAGCTGCACTTAAATTCCAATATTTGTTCATAGTTACCAGTAAATCATTGTCAGATTACTGCTGGACAGATTTTACATTCATATGTAGAATCTGTATATAGATATTTGTTCTCCGTTGGGTTCATTTTTTTAAAACTAGTGTTTATGTCCACATCTTTTACGGCCTGTGCCTAAAGCATGCATGAAAATCTGATGGACCACAATCAGAGATTATGACATTTGGTAATGATGTGTAATTTTAAAGATTGCTCTGTGAGTAAAAACCACTTAAAAGCTCGAGTCTGGTACAGAAGGTTTTAGCGTGCTCTCTGTCTCTGTTTGTTGACAACAGAGCATCTGTATTCTGTCTTTTTGTCTGTCACATTACATAAAGACAACACGTGCCAGTTGGCTTCATGTGCAGCAGCTCAATACTGACTTTTTCTGTATGTCTCACACATGCACACAATCACAGGGTGAGTCAATGAGCTACTGATACTTCTCTCTGTGTCAAAGCTGCCTTTGTTCATGCAGGAGGAGCACTGTACTCCTCTGTACTCGTCTTTGAAAGTTCCCTATAGCTCCAAGAAGATGACTAGGGTTTTTATCAAGCCTCCAAATCACACATTACGCTCTCACTCCCAACTTACAAGTAATAATAATTGTATATAAAACAGCTTCCATGTCAAATCTTTGCTCTGGTCCCTGTAAAGCTCTGCTGCACATTTTATTACTCCTTATATCTGGTGACTTATGCTTCTGCTGCTTCTCTTAAATCATGACATGATAGCAGAGCGTCCCCTCTTATCTAACCTTGACCCTGTGTGTGTGTGGCATCCCAAAACCTCACAGACATGTTTCCATCATCACACCGGTTGTCATGGTGAAACATCTGCTCCGTTGTAAATGGTTTCATTGTCGCCTCTTGTAGCTGAGGCCATATCGCTGTAAAATTTATTGATTTGTTCCTTGAATGGTATGATTCATCTTCAGGATGTAACAGTGTGAGTGCGTCTTTACTGTATCCGCAGTCTATAAATGTGGTCATCAGCACCGGTTTTATCCCTTCTTTCCATCTTGGAAGCTTTTTTCTGAGCAGTACAATTCATCTCTGTCAGGACAGAAGTTTCTGGAGTCTTTGTCAGACACTTTTTGTTGAGCTTTGGAGCTACTCAACAATGACCTCTACACCTCCCTTCACGAGCCATTAACTCAGGCAAATACAAGGCCGCTTCTCACATAAAAAGAAATGAGAGGGAAAAATTCTCCTTTGTTGTAAGTGTGATAGTCATTCAAATTTGGTGCTAATGGTCATATCAGACATGAAACACGACAATGATGTCTCTTGTTGACAAAAATTCTGGCGCTCATCAAAAGTCGTAGAGGGAATTCCTCATGGTTGTAATGACTAACAGCCCTGCAGAAGAACAGTAAGTGGACTTTTATGTTTTGTTGGTAACAGAGGAAAGATGCTGGGATCTTTTTACTGTTGAAAACAATTTATCCTGACAACACAAATAAAAACAGAATGTCCTTTTTAGTTTGGTACCAGCTCCATCCCTTGAAAATGATTTGAATGCAAAATGTAAGGGCTATACATGAGCAAGTAATGATAACGATAAAAATAACCCCTTTTAACTGTAAGAATCAAATGTAGGTGTTTGAATCTTTCAATACCTCAATATTTAACTACTATCAAAGCTTCAGGTCACAATTCTATTTAAAATCAAGTTTCGATTCAAAATGGTTCTGGATTTTACAATAAATGACTGATTTGTTACTAAGTTGTACTTATTCCAGGGTTTACACTTGTCTGCTGGGCTCATAGAAGCTGAAAATTATGATTTGATGTCAAAAACCACTATAAAGTGTGCTCAGCTTTATTTTTATCAGCTGATTACTACAATATCAATACACAAAGGCAAACCTGTAATGCAGCTAACATTTATTTATGTCTTATGTTGTAAAATGCTTAATTGTTATTCAATTTTGCATCTTAAAGATGCAGTATGTAGAATTTCTGCACTGAAATTTCTATATTAGTTTCAAAAGTGACCATTCATTTGTTATATATGTTTTTAAATTGTGGTTTTATAGTATCCTGATAATTTCCTAAAGTTTCAAAGACAGAGAAACTTTTATTTGTTAAAACTGTACAGGGCATGTCTTGTCATGGAGTCTGCTTCAGTTGCAAGTGTAATCGCCCAATCTCACCTCTGTAACATGGAAACCCCCAACACTTTGCAATTCCAGCGAATTAAGACCGGCACAGCTCAGTGTTTCCCACCTCTGAAACCCCCCTCTCAATACCACTTTTTGATTTGAATTGAGGACTCTGTTAAATGAAAATGAACAGACACCAATGATTTGCTTTCATTCATAAATTTCTCACCATGAGGGATATATGAAATCTATAAGGCATTTCCTCATTCATGCTGGAAGTGATCATAGGATGTGCATGTGCACTCTAGCATCACGTCCAGAACACAATTGCATTCTGGGACTGCTTACAGCACGAACCTGGAAGTGCTTTTTTCAGAGCATTTCTCCCTCATTATGAGAAGTTTATGAATGAAAGCAAAACATCGGTTTTCTGTCTTATTAGGTATCATTTTTATGGTCCAGAGTCCTCAATTAAAAACAAGAAGTAAACAGCGGAGATGGTGGAAGTTGGCAGCACTGGTCTGCACTCCATATTGTATTATTGTTTTGCTTAAGATTCCTCTGGTGGCTGAATTGTACATACTGTGCATCTAACCAGCTAACTATTGAACACAAACTTGCCAGAGAATAAATGACATGATTATTAATCCAAAGCCTACATTGATGACAACACTGTAGGAGGTCGCTTAAAATGAAGCAGATGATGGATGTTATTTTTATTCGCCTTCAGAATTAAACTTAAGATAAGTAATGCTGTGTGAGTCAGTCAGTAGTTGTCTGAGTTTTTTACTTATTTTAACTCTGGGTGGGGGTTTATGATTTGAGCTCAAGCTCTGTAATGTCCTGTCGTTCTTCAATTTCATTTTGCAGACCTGTTATATTGAATGCATTGGGTAAAACTTAATCTTACTTCTGGTATTGTGAGAGCCAGTGCTGCTGATGTTAGCAGTGATAAGTAAGGACTAACACACCCAGTGAGTCAGTCACATATTTCTACCACCATCAATAAATTTAGTAATTTCTAGTAATTTCCACAGTAACAGGGCTATATAGTGCTAATGCTGTGCTTGTGGTGATTAACACTGGTCTATTATAATAGGGTATAGTTTATATTATTACATTAATGATTAATGCTGGCCTATAATAGTAGGGTATAGTTTTTATTATTGTATTAATGATTAACGCTGGCCTATTATATAATAGGCCAAGATAGAGAGTATGGTCTAGACCTGCTCTCTTTGTAAAGTGTCTTGAGATAACTTTGCTTATGAATTAGCGCTATACAGATTGATAGATTTATTGATTGATTGTATTGGAGAAGATGAAGGGGTGCTGTTGATGGAAATGCCGGAAGTGGGTTTGCAGTGCTCAAACAGGCGGCTGTTTGAAAAGTGAGGAAGCTAAAGAAGGTGACAAAAGAGCAGCCTTTGGTTGACAGTAAATCTAGACCAACCACAATCATAACCATTTTTGTTTCATGGAGTCAGACCTGGAACTGTACTCAAGGCAACACAAAAATTTGTCAAATCTTTTAAAATGTACACACATAGCGGTGCCTATAATATTCATTATCTCAATATCAGTCGAAATAATCGTTATCATGATTATTGCCATAATGGAGCATCCTTAATTCCAGTGGTAAAAAGCACAGCAGCTAGGGCAACACATCAGACTTCTCATAATTAACCAGCAGCTCAGGAGGAGCTTGTCCTGCTTTCTCCCCACATTACTCTTCCTTCACTGCCTCTGCAAACGGCCATCAGCAGCCTGCCAGTTTCTGCCACACTCCCTGTGTGCTCCTGATCCCTCTGTGCTGTGTGTGCGTGTGCATGCGAGTGTCACTGTAACGTATGTCTCAGCTCTCCAGAGTGAGCGTCACACAAACAGATGGGGAGTTTAAAGGCCACGAGCTATATTGTGACAGAAGAGATTCCCTTCTTTTGTCCCCAGAGCTGATGGCACTGATGGGACCGACACACAGCGCAGAGCGGACCAGAGGGCAGCCACCGTCCCTCCATGGTCCACGAACGACAAATGAGCACAGCAGCACCTCCCATTTTTCACCCTCCTCTCTTTTCCCACCTCTGCTTTAATAAGAGGAGAGTATCACGCAAAATAAAAACACATACATTTCCACTCACATCAGTGGCAACTAGCCATATAGACAGCTATGTTTAATTATGGTTAGTAGATATAATAAATTTCAAAAGACTGTAGTTGCACAGAAGTGTATTGCTGACGACAGGGTTAGAAATAGGACTTGTTTTGAAGCTTTAAGCTATTTAATATGGTATTTATTTTGGCAGTTCATTATTTTTTTCATGGAACTGGAGATGATCTGATAGTGACACCAGTGCTTTTGAGCAAAGCGTCGAGTCCACAACCTTTTTGAGTGGGTGTATTTTTGTTACAGTAGCCTCTCAGTGTAGTGCTGGCAAAGGACTAGCTAGAAGTTTGACACTGGAAACGTGTTTTTTATTTTCATAGATATCCCAGATCTGTCATACTAAAATTATTAAAAGCGATTGCAAACTCCTAAAGACCAAATATTGTATATGAAGCTTTGTTAACTCTTGAGTGTGCACACAGAGCAACTCTCTTATGAGAGTGGATCGCTGTAATGTCATGTGAGGTAACAAGGCAGAGCTGTCAGGTCAAATGTGTGTCTCTGTTCCTTTTTCTGTACCATAAGGGTGACAATCGTGCAAGATTAAAGTCCATGTTAATGGTTGTAAAGTATCTGCTTCATGTGTTCATGTTTTTAAAGAAAGGCAAGGTCTTGGGGCTCTCAACTGAAGGGAGATAGGAGGAGGGATGCTGGGGGTGTTTTAAGGGTTTTGTTATTCCCAAAAAAAGGAGTTGAGGGTATGAGTAAACAATCGCTGAGAGGGGAAGAAAAGCAGTGACAGACATCAGACTGAACAGTACATGTGAGACGACGCCGACCTCTCACACAACTCATCCATCTTCATTCAGAGGTGGCATATGTACACACAATATTCACTCAAGAAGATCAGATACTAGTAAAAGCAACCCTTTGTAAAAGTAGTAGTGTTGAATGACTTTTTAAAAGAGTTAAATGGAAAACAAGAACAGGATCTGAAATGTTGTCATGATATGACAGTAAATAACAAGCCCTTTGCAGGAGAAAAACCTGCAGAACGTTTTTGTGCAGAGCCAAATGCATCATACTGGAGACTATTAAACTTTTGTCCTCCTTACTTTGAGTCAACAGTACAGTAGCATGCATCACTTGGAGTCCAAGACAGATTTCCTCAACAGGCTAATAAATTATCACAACATACCGTATTATATCCTGTCATATTGTATCTTACCCCCAAGTACAAATAAAATTTATGCATATGATCCTTTTTCTGTGAGACATCTATAAAGCTGTATGGTTCCATTTCATCCAAAAACTAATGGCAATGGGTCAGAGACATCACATTCAACAGATAACAAGAAACAGCTCGCTGAGTTTCCCCTTTATGTTACTTTTAGTCATGTGATGTAGTTTGTGTGGGATTTATATTGATGGGTGTTTAACAGGTATGTTAGGTGTTTTTTCCCAAGGTTAAAAATTTCCTTCAAGTTGGCCAGTTAGTTACCAAAATGAAATGATAACAAAATCTGTTTTGATACTACAGCAACAAAAATAGTTCTAGGCACTCATTTTCTTCTTCTTCTGGCAAAGTTTTGGTACCAAGGTCTTCAGAAATATCGGTGTAAGCTGAAATGTGAATTTGAACTGACCACCACTGCTATCTCTCGTTCACTCATTTGTGCAGTTTTAAGTCAAAATATGACTGAAAGGAAACCCTGCATATTGAGTCATATTGACCTTAATAGATCAACATAAGTGTCTTTTATATGTTGTACAAATAATTGAACTCTGTCAGGAGAGATTCAAAATGAATTTCACAATGATTTATTTTACTAGTTTGGAAATGTTGGAAAATGTGAAATGTCTTTGGTGAATAGACTTCATTGTGATGTCTTTATGAACTAGAGAGACTGACAGTAGGATAGAATACCCTCTTTTATGGTGTCTAGATATGGCAAAGTAGGATAAAATGAGGAGTGGATGTCTGAGGAGCTTGACCCAAACACTGATGAGATGACTAGGAGGTGGCAATGAAGGAACGCAGGACGGCATAAAGGAGCCGGACCTGAACACCAATGAGATGACATGGAATGGAGGTGGCTGGGGTGGAGGAGGGTCTCAGCAGTCACACTGAAACAACAGACTGACTGTTTAAAATGTGACAGGAGCAGGATGATTGGATTGAAAGAGATCGTAGCAGAAAGGGATTAGCTCAGAATTTAAGTGAGTAGTCGCCCATAAAACCTAATTACCAGAGCAGGAAATGGAGCAGGAGTAGGGCGAGAGTTGTTACTAATGAATGAATGGAGATAAATCACTCTTTCTGCTTGAACTTACACTAAGCCCCATTAGATTTCTTGATTTTGAAGAGTTTTTAATAGAAAAAGATTTACATGTCAGCCTCCGTTGTTCTGCAGTGCATTCTGGGCAGTGATGTTCTTTGCCATCATCTTTGGTAATTTATTCTTCTTTATCTACATTACATAACTTCTCCCTTACCCTCTGCATCAAAGCTTTACTTGATTTAAACGGTAACATTTTTAAGGATGACACTATGAAGAAGAATCCTGCAGCAATGGAGCAATAGGACACCACTACCCAGAGTGCATCGCACAGAAATTACAGCCTACATGTGAATCTTTTTTTTTTCTCCAAAATGTAGAAATCTAGAGTGTTTCTTTGTACAATGTACATAATGGATATAGTTATATAAATCTAATAGAGGCAGCAAGTTTTGATATGCAGGTTTCTTTGACAATCTGTAGTTTTTCTAAGTATCTGTACTTTTTGATACTATAAATCCTAAAGAAATAGAAGATTGTGTCAGTTTGAAATGTGTGGTACAACAGATGTCAGCCCTGTTGACAGATATTTTTAACGCTGCATTATTTACCTATCAGCTAAAATGTATCATGCACTGATGTAAGTAGCTGATGTGTTCTAGCGTCTCCTCAGTTAATGCTAATAAAGCTTGATTACCTAACTGCTGATTCAGAGGGGAGGCGTTTATTAGAAAGAAGAAGTTGTTTTTTGGTCAAACTTTGATTTCTTTTTATGGTCAAACATGATATAAAATGTTGACAGTGTGGGAGTTTTACCCTGTCATTGATAAAGACCAGCAATATGCAGGCAAGGCATGCCCATGTGACTGTTCAGGGACTTTTAAGAATTTAAAATACCCCCACTGACAGCTCATTTGAAAAATAGAGAAATAATTGCTAAGAAAGTGATGAAAAGCATTGGGTTAATCGTTATTTTAAACATCGGTATCTCTAGAAGCTCTGGTTTTCACAGTCAATTAATGTCTATAATCAATGCACTCAAATGGATCAAAGTTTAAACAAGCCTTCTTTGAAAATGTAAGGAGAATAGAAAGTAAAGATGTTTCTGTAATGAAGTATAGATGTGAAGTACTTGTGATTTGTTGCATCCTGAAAGTCTAGTTTTCTTCTTCTCCAAAGTATACGAATCTTTTCTTTTCTGCCTTGTTTTCAGCAGTCACCTTATGTTTTTGTATCTCTGCTGCAGTCAGCCCCCTAACCTTCCTCTTCCTCTGTTCCTGTTATTCATGAGCTCCAGGTTTCATTCAGGCCATATGTTCTGGTGGAGGCATGCTTACAGTCACAAACACTCTCATATTCATGAGCTTGTGTTCTCATTGTGTCCATATGCTGCCTCTGGTGTGGTGCTGCTGCTCTGCTGCTCACAGACTGGGCCTTTCACCGCGGCCTGGACACAAGACCCCAGCAGTCACTCCCCCTCCTCACCCCCAACCAGGGTGCCCCCAATCAATTACCCAGCCCTCATACACACACACCCAAACACACAATGGCCTCCTCAGTCACAAAGCTACTGCTGCTGGGGCCCTCTTATTGGCCCCTGTGTGACTTTAGGGCCTCTCTGTTTAATAAGGTGTTATAATCAGACCACCAAGGGTCTGTGACACAGAGACCTACTCTCCATCCTTCACATATACTCACTGAGCATGACAAGTAGAGAGAGAGAGAGAGAGAGGGAGAGAGAGGGATGCTCTGCAGAGAGGAAGATCATCAATGAGAACAATAAGAGAAGCGTTCCATTGGAGCAGACTTGTAAATTATGTTAAATGCTAAGGGGCCTCTGTTAACCATTGTGGGGCTGTAGATGTCCCTCCTTTACATTCCTACAAGTCGAACACATTAGAGACATAAACCACTTTCTGTTCTGCATCAAGAGAGTCGCACCAGAAGCGCTGAGATACGAGGAGAGGAAACAGGGGAAAGCTTGAGACTGCAGAAATGTATCTGTGTACGCCGTCTTTGCTAGCATCACAGCTATTGTAGTGCAGGTGTGGACAGAAGACAGAAGCAGCTCTGTGTGCTTTCTGAAGCTTTAGACACATGAGCCTCTATCTGCAGAGCCGGGCAGAGATTCACACAAACCACTGTGGCTGCTGGATCTAAGCTGCTCATTGATTTCAGACAACGATGCGCTACTTTTAAAGCTGTGTTGTTGAAAATTGGCTTGCATATGAGAAAAATGCAATCTCAAAAGCATTGTTGTATGCATTATTAAAATTAAGTGAATTGAATTAGTATCAGAGTTTCTATCCATTTCAAATCACAGTTTCTTTATCTGTGTTTGCTACCTTTCTACATCAAATCCAAAAAATCTGCTTTTTTAACTGCTAAATTTGCCATAGTTTATCTGAGGATAGCTCAAAGAGTGCGTCAGGTGACTGCATCAAAATGTTGTGGAAGTATAGAGTCCATCTATCAGAAAAGATGCTGCATACTGAGTAAAAAAGTATTGCATAATTATAAAAAGATATTTTTGTATATTCACTGTGTAGGCTGTTTTTAAACACAAATGTAAGACACTTGTTTTTGTTTTTTAAATCAAAAATACTTGAAATATGGAAACTAGATAGTTAGCATGCATTACTTGACCATTTCACAAGCTTAAGAATAATTTTGATTGCATGTGAATGAGTGCAATAGCATAACGGCCTTGTTGTAGCAAATATGCATTTCCAAATTGATGGGATATGTTAGAAGTCTGTTCCTCATAATTCTGACCATGAAGGCCATGAGATAAAATGCATCTGTTTAATAAAGTTGTTTGTTAAACTTCTATCATTTGGTTTCCACATCAGTACAATATGTCACACGAAATATTGTGCTTTTCAAAGTAAAAGCCCTGTGTAGCATATCTATGGAGAAACTCCTTCGTTTATACAGAAAGCTTTTATCTTTAAAGTTCCTGGAACTGTTCCACTACACACTGAATCAAGTCACTTGAGGGGAATGCCAGTTCTGGATTTTAACTCCAGTTCCTTGTGTATACTCCCCTAAGAAAATATCAGTTTAAATATTAGATGTCTTTTCTTTGTGTTTTGAAAATCTGAATATTAGGGGTGCACCGATTGCAATTTTCTGTCCGATCACCGATCTTTAAAAAAGCCTGACCTGCCGATTTCCGATTTTATAACTGACAGCATACACTTTCAATGTTCCAATCTTATTTAATTGAATAACATTGAACAATACCCGTGAAACAACACAGACTTGTTGTTTTAACTGCACATGAGGTAGTTCTCTCAAATATAAATGAAAAGTTGAAAGCATTGCTGTCCAAACTACTAACTTGTATCAGTTCCTTTAGTCTTTCATTTTTCACATTTTAGTAGGTAGAGGCATATGAAACCGATCTTGTCCACCGATCTTATTTACAAGGATCAGCCGATTGCTGATCTCCTAAAATTAAGGAAATCAGCATACCGATTTTGGCCGATCGATCGGTGCACCCCTACTGAATATAGATTGAAATGATATGCAAATCACTGAATTCAGTTTTTATTCACATTTACACAATGTACCAACTTTTTTGAAACTGGGGTTTTTGCTTCACTGATAGTCTCCATCGCTAATTTGCATGTGAACCAGGAAACTCATGCATAAAAACTGAATCCATTAAGATAAACCCTTTGGTTGTGATGAATCAGACTTTCTGATGTGTTTGTTGTAAATGCTCATATTATAATAACCATGATGTGCAGTCCTGAGTAAAACATGACATGCAATTGTGGTTTTAACATTTCTATGCTTATGTGTTTTGCAGGGTCGCTGTATCAGCTTCCAGCGGGTCAAAGACTCGGAGTCCACCCCAAACAACCGGCCCCCTCCTCCTCGTACACATCCCTCTTCCTCACCGCCACCTCCTCCTCCTCCTCCACACGCCGAACAGCAACCCCTCGTCTCCAACTCTGTCCCCCGCACCAAACCTCCAACAAGAGGACCCCGCACCACGCCCCCTGCCCGAGCTCCCCCTCCTATGACCCAGTCCGCTCACGCTCCGCCTCCTTCTCGTGCCCCTCCTGGACCTCCAGGACCCCCGCCCTCTCGACCCCCGCCCAGGCTCTGATTGTGAGGAGAAGACCTAAACAGCTGGTTTCACAGAAACATGTCCTCCTTTTAGACTCAGTCATGAAATCTTAAGGCAGGAGCTCCCACATGAAGCTCTGTGCTTTGTTGCTGGACAGCAAGAAATATTTATCAGATTTTAAAGTCATTGTTATAGGAAAACAGCATGTAGTTACCCGATAAAGCCTGTATGTACCATTAGATGTCATGTTTTAGAGGTAAGAGGAAGTGCAAACCTTTGTGGAAGGTTAAAGGATTTATCTGTCAAAGTTGATTATGAAAGTTTGTGTGTGATTGATAGTAAAAAGGTGTGTTTGTTTGAGAAGTTGGAGAATAATAATGTTGAGGAAACATGGTGTAAAATTCTGCTTCAAAAGAAAGAGTATAGCACGTTAGTAATGTTGGCTTAAAATATTTAGGTTTCACACTGATTCACTGTTTTACCTTTTAAACCGAAGAAACTTTTCTACATTCAGTTTTAGTTTAACTACGATGATCTTTTTGTAACTGCAGGGCAGTTTCTCCATTCTTTATTTATTTTAATACAAGCCCTTCCTGCATCTGTTTTCTATTTAGTATCAGGTGGGTTTCTGGGTTTTAGATCTTTGCAGGAGGGGAGTATCAAGGTGGATATGAGGGAGCTTTCTGGCATGCCATCTGGTGTATTTTTGATCCTTTGGAGGGTTTTTACTGAACATTTTGTATCTTCAGGGTTGTCCTGTATTCTGCATTTACTGACTGAAATGATTGTTTGCATTATTTCTTTATTAACAACCTTGTTTGTCTTTTTTCAATAAACAAAATGGGTTTTTTATGTACTGTCTGGACATGACTTTTTTTCTAAGAGGGTAAAATTATGGTGTCAGGATTTTGCACAGTCATATTGTGAATAAGCTTATAAACATATTGGGGTCAGTGCATCAGCGTCATCATGATATATTTATTAGTTATTGGAAACTGCAGATTGTAACATTTGGTGATGTTTTTCTCCTTGCATGCACTACTTTAATTAAAGTAATTTAAAATCTGCCGCTGACTGGACACTGATGATCCATCTTTTAAATTTACAGAGGTAGCCTGCTAGGTTAATACTAAATTAAAACATCCTTAATTGCCTTTAGGTTTATTAAAAGCCACGTTTCTGGAACACATCCCTGGCTGATATAAATCTTTTTGCCTTTTGTTTCCCATTTAAACAACCAGCCAAGAAGTCCTGCAGTTAACTTTTAGTGTCTTTGTAAAGTACTCCTAATATTTTCAAAATTATGCCTTAAACCTTCAGGTAGTGATGTGACGATATCTGGAGATCCAGTAAAAATGATAGAAATGATGATTTAAGTAAGGTTGTTTAAATTTATTTTTGGTCTTAACCACAAGAAGGTGCTGGCCAAAGAAGTTAACCTGACATGCCAGATAGATTTGTTTCACACATCCATCTGGTAAACCTCTCATAGACAGCGTTTGGGAAAGGGCAGAGCCTTTTAAAAAAATCTCAGAGTGTGATTGGATGAACTTTCTGTCAGTCACATCTTTACTGGCCAATCAGAGCAAAAAAACGTGACGTAGCCACTACAGAGGAGTAAATCCATAGAGAGCAGCCTAACGCAAACCATGGCAACTATAGACATGCCAGTACATGACTTTTGTCATTTTTGAAAAGAAAACAACTCACTGCTGTTCTTTTTTCTTCTTTTAATAAATAGATGTACTCAAGTTCTGATAAAACTGGCGCTTTAGCAGCATCCATGCTAACCTCTTCCGCCATAGTTGTACCAGCCTCTTGTTGCTGCATGCTTACATCACAACTCCGTCACACCCAAAACCCACCTCGACGCTGATTGGTCCTGTCACTTTCTAGCCGGGCCCAAACTGTTCAGACAGGAGCTTTGCAAGATGGATTCACCAGTGAGAAACACAGAAACAGGCAGATCCATCTGTTTTTTGTTACAAAAAAGTCAGGTCTAAAAGTAATGCAAGGATATTTTGCAATTTAATTGTAAGAAAATACACAGAAAAGACAAATTCACTGACTGCAAACTCCTTTTATAAAGATAAGATCATATGGTCTCAGAGCCTGAGTCCACAGCTGCTGTTTTATGAGCTGGCAGCATTCATTTTCCAAACAAAACCAGCATGCAGCATGCTTAACACCCTGGGCATCAGCACTTTGTTTCAGTGCTTTCAGCTGAAAACAGCTCAATGATAGACATTAATATTTTTCAAAAATTTGGGGGAGTTAATTTTTAAAACAATGCACACTCTACTTATTAAAATTAAATTATCATATCTGTCAAGAAACTTAAACCTTTAAATGCCAGGTTCTGTCACTATGTGCCCATGTTTTAGATGAGAAAAAAAATTAAACTTATTTTCAATATATTACATGCAAAGTAGTTTTTTTTCTGGTCATCAGAGCCTGGTATATGTCAGTTTTTTCTAACATTGATTTTTATGCATTATTATTTTCTATTACTATTTTCACAATGTCAAATATAAAATAAATGCCACACATAAGCTGACCAAAATGGCTCATTTCATACATGATGATATAAAATGATCATGGTCATATTTTTAAAAACTTATTTTGGTTAATCTTTTATACCAACTCCTCCTCTACTCATAAAAATTAAATAATCATAACTTTCATGAAATTTAAGCATTTAAAAGCCAGGTTCTGTCACCATGCCTCCACGTTTTCTAGATGGGAGAAAGAAAACAAATGAGCTATTTTGAATATAATACAACCAATTTCTCCCTTGCCCTCAGAGCCTGGTATATTTCTAACTTTTGGCAACACTGATTTTTATGCATTATTATTTACTGTTCAATGTTAAATGTTGACACATAAGGCCTTAAGGAAAGAGGGATTCTCAGCAAACTATTCAAAAAAAGTTGAAACTGGCTAAGCTATTAAACTGGTCTTTTGGCTATGTCCACACTGCAGTTAAAAGTGACCTGAATCTGATTTTTTACCACAGTGTAAACAGCGCAGGTCACATTGAATCTGACCTTTTTGAATCAGATTCAGGCCACTTTTGTTTGTGGTCTTAATTCAGATACGTATCTGATCTTTTCAAAGTTGAGTGCAGTGTGAACAGGCAAACAAAAACTCAGACCTGAGAAAAGATCAGAATTGAGCATTAAGGCCAGCATTGAGAATATAGCCTTAGACATAGATTTGTTTTGAGAAATAATGCACCTTCGATTGCAATAGGACATATTGTGGTTTAATCTCAGTTTAGATGAATTGTATCTACTCAGTCCTCAGCACCAAAAGTAAACTTCAAATTGAACACTTTTTATTTCTACTTGAGTAGAATTATAGACCAGTACTTTTCCTTTTACATAAGTAAAGTTTAACCAGAATTACTGTGTTACAAAGTAGTGAAAAGCCCACTAAAAACAGGAAAAATTAAGCATACAGAGCTATTTCAAAATGTTGTGGATACTACTAAGAAAGGCAAAAGTCAACTGCAATAACCTGGTCATCTCAGATTCAACAATGCAATCCAAGATTCTTTCTGTATTTTGGTTTGGAAAAGGAGTATCCCTGCTAGACTAGAGTCCTGGCCACACTCCTCCTTTTTGCCACAGTGTTAGATGGGTTTCTCTGCCATTGCCTCAACCAAGAGAAAACAGGGATCAAAGCTGAACATTGAAAATAAACTGAGAGCAGAAGTCTTACAACTGCACCCAGGACCCTAGAAGATCTGCAGCACAAAAACAAGCCCGCAGTTATCAGTGGAAGTATAAATCTTGAAAAATGTTCACAAAGTTTTTATTTTCAAGTGACTTCTCATTTTCAGAAAGTCTGATTTGTTAAACAGTTTAAAGCGATGGTTGTTATTTCTACAACATTTTTTAGGTCCTATGTAAATAAGAATTACATTTTAAGACAGGAATTTGTAACATATTTTACATGTTGATTTGTACAGTGAAGGGTAGAGCTAAATATTAAAACTGCCAAAGGAGAGCCTAGCAGAAAAAGTTGGAATCCCTTCTGTAGGCAGTCAAAAATGGCAACTGTGAACGCAAGCCCTTATTGTGAATCCAGTTTCATGATACATAACAGTATCTTATGAGTCATGCATCATTACATCCCTACTTATTCTAACAGATTCCTCTGAGGAGAGAAAAAGAATTCAGTCAAAACAACCTACAACATATCTACAGTAAGTGTTGACCAGTCCGCTGGTTCTAAAGCTACCTTATATAATCTAAACCTTGTTCCTGGTGGTGACGTATGGTCTGAGAATGTCCTGAATCAGTCAGAATCAGTCTTTTTTTTTAGCCTCCTCACAAAAACGCTGACTACCACACTGAGCTCACAAACATCAGAGCGCGATTAGGAGGTCAGTCCACGACTACATGACTCATGCTGCTGTGATCCATGTGTGGAAATGAATCACAGAATGGTAATGGTATGTTAACTCATCCTGCTAAAAAAAACAACAACCTACAGCTTCTTTTTCTGTCTTTAAGGAGATGCATTCACTGACATCTACAGCACTGCAAAAATCAAATCTAAGCAAGTGAATTTTCCTTGTGAAAATATCAAATTAGATTTATTTTAAGCCACAGTCACCCGACTAGTCCAGATAAACTTCTTATTTAAAGACGTAAAAGCAAAGTAAGGCCTGCAATGATAGTTGTACTTCTATACACATTTTAGGCTTTAGTTTTTGCTTTTTATATCTGGAAATAAAATATTAATCTGGATCTTGGGCTGAATTCGGTGTAAAATGCATGAAATAAGCTATTTTGACATGAGTCTAAACATATGCAGAGCTCTAAGTTTTTGCAATGCATGCTGAAAATGATTGTTGGTGACAAAACATTTTCAATACATGCAGCTTTTAACACCTTCGAACAACCCAAGCTGCATTCATGCACACTTTTTTGCATTGTTTGTAAATGTCATTGTTGATGCTGCATCTTCTACATTGCTTTTAAAGTGATTCCACAGTAGGAGTCCTGCTTTTTTAGGGCCTTTTACATCTCTTCCACCTCTCTTCATTGTCAAACATCCTTGGCACTAAACCCAGTTCTTACTCAGACTCATTCAGTCAGTGAGGCAGAGGTCTACAGCACCCTCAAGTGGCCAAATAACAACAACAAAAACAGACAAAACTCTTTCATTATAGTCTTATTATCTGCCTACACATCTCCACAATTTTCACACATAAATACATTTTTCTGTTTATCAAAATCCATGAACGGCAGGGAGACATCTAACACGCTCTTACTCTCACAAAGGCAGAACTTCTCATGAGTTTACAGAAATGGATCAGTTTAAAAACAAACCGGTTTCACCATCAATGACAGTTGCTCACATCCACATGACTTTGACACACACATCTGAGGTGTATAACTGCATTTGTGTCTGTTCATGAAAGCATAAAACATTAAAGAGTCCATTGATTAATAAGAAAAGCTCTTCAGGCTTTCCTCTTCTTATGCATTTTCTTTCCAGACAGCGCCCCCTTCTGGGCTCCCTTCACCATGCCCTTGAACTGGCCCTGCAGCTTGGCACGCTTCCTGCAAAAACACATAAATAACATCAGTGTCCAATACTTTCATAAAGGTTTTTGGCAGAGGAGTAGCAATGATTAAATGTTGCTCATACCTGCGGTTGAGCTGGGCCTTCCTCAGAGGGATGTAAGCGTAAGGATCAAGCTTCCCTTTCTTCTTCACGTCCCCTTTTCCTTTCTGAAATGAGATGATAAAAACAGTGAAGCTCAGGATGAAGTTTCCCAACAACAGCTCCTGCAGTTTGATTTCCTTATCCTCACAGACTCACCTTTGATTTATAATCCGACCCCATGCCTGGCCTTCCTCCCAGCGGTCTGTGGATACCTGAGCCTCCAGCTGAGATCCAAACAAAGTGATGGTTTAACTATCTTCTGAACCAAGCTTTAAGGCTGATTTACATCTCATGTGCTGATGATGTACCAGTCCTACCTTTGTATTTCAGCTGAGGTTCAACATCCATGTCCTCATCGAAGTTATCGTCTCTGAACTTCCTCTTTTGTGTCTTTTTCTGATGATGACCAAACAAGAACATTTTAAATAAAAAGCAAGCAAAACTGTCAAGTTCTTCTCTGAAGCTATGATGTTACACCGGATAAATGAATAGACAATATAGCCTAAACTGATATCTCCAAGCTCTGCCCCACAACAAATGTCAGTCATAAACAGCACTGGAAAATGAGGCTTCCCTGAAAGAAATAACGTATGTGCACCCCCACCCCCATTAAAAAGAGTTTCAAATTAAGAAACAACAATCAACGCTATTTTCAAACATCTGTCTCATCTTTTTGCATTTTTATTCTTTAAGATTTTTGATATTTTTGTCTGCATATTTTCTTAAAGATCTTTCTTTCAGAGGAGACTAGTTAATTGGTTTAAGCTGAATACCATCATCCTTTAAATAATACGCCCCTGTATGTTCACAGTTCAGCAGACCTCGACCTCAGATTTTACCACACGGAGATGCTTTATATGGATATTTAACAAAAGTACTCACACTCTTGACTCCAGCCTCTTCTAGGATATCATTCATCTCACCCTCATCTGTGACAGAGTAATAGGTTCAAGTTTCTATAGTTGGAACAAAAAAAACGTACTAAAACCTTAAAGCTAACGTCATTCCTCTAACCTTTATCTTTAACATCCTCCTCGTCTTCCTCTCTGATAATCAGCCGCCCGTCTGATGTCACCTTGAAGCCGTGGTCTGACTTGGCAGTCTTCTTCATCGTTGGATTTGTGGCTAAAAAAACAAAACACGTCAAACAAAAACTAGTGAAGCACAAACAAGATCATTACCTGAATAATTAAAGTTACCAGGTGTTACCTAGAACTCTCTGGGAAACTTTAGGATCCAGGAAGTTAAGAGGCTCATCTTCCTCGCCCTCTTTGAGCCACGCTCGTCCTTTCTGCTTTTTGCCCGCTTTCTTAGGAGCGTTACCAGATTTTCCTTCATCCTCTGACAGATCGCTGTCCAGCTCAGCAAGGATCTCCTCAATACTGTAGGGGAGAGAAAACATGAGGGTTTTTAAAAAAATTTTTTTTTTTACTTTGATGTCTTTATTTAGAGAAGAGGACAGTGGATAGCCTCAGACCAGGAACGAGAGAGTGGGGGAGCAATATAAGGAGACACGGGCCCAACAGAACCTGGACTGCCCACGTATATGGGGTGTGACCCAGCCGCTTGACCATCTGTGCCCCAACATTAGAGTTTTTAAGGAAAGTGCTTAAATGGGTTAATGCATGAGGATATTTAGGACTTTATCTACCTTTCACTCTTTGTTTTAGGTGTCTCGTCTTCACTCTCAGAGTCATCCTGCTGCGCTGCTGCTTGTTTTCGTCTCATGGTTCTCGCCTCAGCCTTACGGATGTTTGCAAGCACTTTGTGGTGTTCTGCAGGCAGCATGCTCTTCACCAGCTCAAAACTGGAAACACAAAAGAAAATCAGACCCAAAAATACACGATAGTACGTGTGGTACACCTTTACCTGCTCTCTAGTTTTTAATCAAATTCTGTTTGGTCATTGATTTGCACAAGAAAATAAAAATAAATTCATCTTATGCGTAAGGATATCAGAAATAAACCCAGATCATAACTCTATCACTAATATTTAAAATAACTACGAGAAAGTACAGTTTTTATGTTTGAGTTAGAGTAGGGTTTGAAGAAAAGGCCACAGATAAATAAAATAGTGAGGATAATGCAGGTCAACAACCAGTGAACTGATTAAAAAAAAATCCCCACAATGTAGATGAACAATCAGCTCATCTTCAGCATTAACAATAACAAAATCAGCCGTGTTTATCTCTACCAACAGCTGGAGCTGTTTGAGAAGAAAGCATGCATTCCTTTTGCTAACATCAGCATATGATTTTTATGCAAACTTGACTGAAGGCATCTTTAAGTAATTTCTGCCGACAACGCTTCAATCCGCTCTGCACACAGCTGGTTAGGGGAACTTTTAGCAGACAATTAGAAGATTTTATCAATAAACAAACTAAGCAGATTCCTGATGACTATTATCAGTTTTAAATCAAAAACAGCAAAGAAATAAATTTACTTCTCATTCGTATACAGCTGAAATTTGTTATTTGTATTATTCAAAGACACAAAAACTTATACTACACACGTTGATCAAGAAATGCTGCTTGTTTACAGACACTGCTGTGGGTGTTTTGGAGGAAATGAAGAGCTCCAATAACACTTCTAGTCCAGAAAACAATTTGATTAAACTGAAATCCTTCATCAGAATGAAGACTTCAGCAGAAACACAATGATCTCATAAAGTTGTTCTCTAAATTACAAGCGTTACTTGAGTTTTTCTGTTTCCTCTAAGACTATCCATCCTCTGTGCACCTTGTCATTTGGTGAAATTATACTAGAAATGCCTACTACTAGTGTGAATTTTTTAAACAGGAGGAATTATCTAACCATCCTTAAAAAAATAAAAGATCTACATATGACCTTTAAAAAGATACCTCAGGAGTGCCAATGGCCTGGCAAAAAATTTCTTAACCTTTTTGTTGTAATGCGCTCTTTAAAAATGTGAAAAATCTCAAGTCATCCAGGTCAAAATGTATTTACAACATTTTTTTAAAAATGACATCTCCGTGGCTGTCCATTGATTCATGTATTATTAGAATTACCAGGATAAATCTTCAAAGCAATCACTACAAAAAAATCGAAATGCCTTCATTTTATCAGATTGTAATGTGTAACCAGAAAAACGCATGACACATTTCTCCACAAACACCAGCAAAACTAGGAAAACTGGTGATTTCTGCAAAGTTTGTACTAAACAAACCTATTCATATGTTGACACAGACATTGGCATGGTTGCAGGTAAAGAACCTTTGAAACAATTTTGATTATTTATCTCAGGATAGCTAATGATCTGCAAATTCCTGGTAATTCTTGGCTGAATTTAAAGCATTTTGAAGCATTATCACCCTGATAATGCCAGAAAGCATCCTGAGAAAGGCTGGCCTAGCAGTTATGTCGACAAGCCCCCATGTAAAGAAGCCTTTGTCCTCGAGGTAAACAGCCCAGATTGAGATTACTTGAATTTGACTTTTATCAGCATAAAATATTTATATCACTTCTCCCTACAACCTAACCTTAACTTTGCAAAGCACATGGATTGGCCAGATTCCATGTCTGTCATCAGGCAGATCCATCTTACACAGTTCCAGTCTGATGATAGTGCCAGGTCTGAGGACATATCTGACCAATTGGCGTTACATGAGGAGAACAAAGCAGTAGCTACAGTCTGGGTTTTTTTTTTAGTACAATGTAGCTGTAGTATCGTGGCAGTTTTATCAGAAACAGTCCCTTTTTTTTTTTTTTTTTTTTTTTTTACTAACACAAGAACAAAGAGCCACACTGAAGGCTTTTCTCGGCAGAGAAGATTCTTTTGCCCTTCTCCTGAATGACCTTAGCATGAGTTTTATCCATCAGCAAGCTCCACTGTTCATAAACTATGGCAGTGCCAGCCTGTTGAGCTTGGGTTAGTCCCACAGCTGCTCATGCATACTACCTCATTTTGTCTTTTTGCTCTGACTGGCCCATAACGAATGTGACAGGCCGATGCAGCTTGCAAAGCTTCAAGCTGAAACCTTTGTTCCCAGTCAGAGGCTGATCAGCTATGGGCTTAGCTTAGCTGAGGCTGATGCAAGCTAGTAAACAATGGTGGCCAGACAAGAGATAGGCATGGATGCAGTTTTATCAGAACTGGACAACATTTCTGTATTAAAAGAAGAGAAAGGAACTACACTGAGAGCTATTCTTGGTGGAAAACATGGTTTCTCTACTCTCCAGACCAGCAGCACACACCTACTAAGGCTTATGTTTTTGTTGCTCTGATTGGCTGTAATGAATGTGACAGACAAAATTTTTTTCCAGGCTTCTTCTCTTCCCAGATGGATGTGAAATATATCCTTTCAACAGATATATGTAACAGCCTATTTGGCCAGTCAGGTTACCTGCAACCAAGCAGTTAGCTAAATGGGCCCCAGTTGATGATTAAAGAAACAAAATCAGCACCTACCCAAACTTTCTGATGAATTTGGTGAAGACGTTCTTCAGTTTTGTCCTGAAGTGCCTCCTCATGTCGTCTTTGATGCTCCCTACACCCTCCATCTGAACAACAGAGAGAGTTAAATCTGTGTAAAATGAGATGCACATCTGTCTCTTAAAGCAGGGGTCTATAAATCACTGCCTACCATGACTGTAGCGTGTGATGCCAGCGTCTTAGGGTCCATGATGAAGAGGATGACTTTGATGAAGCCTAAGGCAGCTTTGACGATCTCTCTGGTGCGAGAGGAGAGCAGCAGACACACATTATGCAGCAGCTGCTCCATGGTGCTCACCTCGATAGCATCTAGGAAAGAAACACCCCAGACTGAGTCTTTCCTGCAGATTAAAGCATTCAGAGCACTAAAGAGAAACAGCTGGGAGTCAGACAACCTACCTTTGTACTCAAACACCAGCCGAGTTAGAGCCAGCACTGTGCAGGTGATCATTGTGACAGAGCCTGTGAGTCCTGCATACACCAGCATCAAATACTGCTCCATGGCATCTGGATCACACAGAGGGTTGATTCATTTTATAGCTTATAATTAAGCTTAAAACTGCAACGATTTTGAACAATTTCTCAGTTATTTAAAATGACAACGGTCATCACACAAACATAATTTTTAAAAAAAGCATGTTACCTTTTTTGTTTCCACAGAAGCGAACAAACGCGTTTCCTATTTCAACCAGCAGAGTGTAAGCGTTCTTACGAGCTCCAACAGAAACCTCTTTGGTGCAAACAATCACCTGAGAAAAACATCAACCTCATTAAATGATCAACATCATCTCTCTCTGTTTGAGTGTTAACCAACACCTTGTGAGTTCGTACCTCTGGCAGCAGAGCGACGATAAAGTCTTTGTGTTCCTCGCCGAGCCGCTTCACAATGTGGACCAGACACTTCAGTCTCGGCTAAGAAGACACAACATGGAGTGAAAAGATGCAATCAGACTGACTCTAAATCAGGGTTTTTACAATCCTCAGAAGTGTGTGGTTATCTTATTTCTCTCCACGCTGCAGTCTCACCCTCTTTGCAGGTGAAGAAGCATTTTTCAGAGTCTCCAGAAGGACGACTTTCAGTGTTTCAAGATTAGCAACAACAAACGACCGGCACTCGTCTCTCTCTCCTCCACACATCTCCTCCAGCACACGGTACGCCTTCTTCTGCATGCCTGGCTCTTTGGTCTGAAAACAAATACGTAGAAAGTAGAAAGTTAACGAGGGATTAGATTTCAAAGAAATGATTTTGACTCTGAAGGAGGTTTTTAATATGGAGATGTGCCATTCTTGCCCATATTATGCCACAGATTCTATGACATTTTTAACCGTGTCCCTCGAATAGACCCGCCTGAGTTTGGGCTAAGCAATACCTATTCAACTATTTGGACTCTGCTCCCGACCAGAGTTTAGCTGTATTTTGATATTTAGAAAGTAAAATTTTGTATTTAAGCTGTACTTTAATGCAAGAACAGATAACAGAACAACAGTATGACAGCTTGTTGCCCTAAAAGAGCTAAAACTAGGACAGCTTAACTAGGGATGCACAAGAGTTTCTGTGCAATATTGGTATCAGCTTAAAAAGTGAATTACTAGTATCAGCAAATATGAAAATTTCTGTTGATATTTTGGCTATGAAAACCTGCCTATATCAGCAGTAAATACTGGCTGTACTAACAAATAAGGTAGCAGAGTTTTAGGCTGAACCAACACTTACATCGGCTTCAGTCTTTTTCTTTATTCATCATCATTCCTTAAACTTTAAAGTGTGTTTTAAGGACTGAAATGTGTTCATTTGTTCATCCTCAGACTTTAAATTGCTTTTTTAAGACTGAAGTTTTAGTTCTGAACTGTATTTAAGTTCTGGTATCTATATGAACATCAGCTAAAATTGCTTTGTAAATATCGGCATATTGGATATTGGCAAAAATCAACTGTTGTGCATCTCTTTGCTCACTGCCTTTGCTTCACATCATTGATTGCAGAACTATCTGCAGAGGTCTCTTCAACTTCAAACCAAACAGTCCCAGAAACAGAGCTCTACATTTCATCTAATCCCAACTGCAATCACAATCGCAATGTCAGGCTGTGCAATTACATCTGCGCCCTTCTACAGCAGTACTTTAGACAATGAATTAGACAAGAACATTGAATTACAACCCAGATTATGATGTGACTGTGGAATGGCTGGACAAGAGTCAATGGTTGGTGGACGTGTTTAAAGAGGAGAAAGATGCAGAAAATTTGATGTTATTGAATATGAATGAACTTTGGAACAGGGAATGATCATCAATTGAAGCCAGGGGTTTAAGCATACAGATGCTTTTCATGTGGTGTCTGTGCTACGGAGACTGAGAAATAAAGATTCTAGTAAATACTGAAATACTGTGCAGTTTTTCAGAGAACCATCAGATTTTTGGGGGTCATTTTCAAACAATTCTTAGTTTTTAGATGTTTTTTTTTTTGGTCTAAATTAGAGCTGGGCAATTAATATAGAAAAATAATCATAACCAACATTTAGAGCCTCTAACTGACATAAACCTGCAGCATCAATTATTTCATATTTTTTTCCCTTATAATTCTCTCTACTAGTGCACCACCCCCTTTAAAAACAAACTACTGGCTGTGAAGTCATGTAATGGGAAGCAAGGTGTCGCAGGGCATGTAGCCTGCTGGAAACCCAAGAGAAGAAGAAGTACTAGTCATGTGACACCATCTCATCTGGTCCGCTAAAACTCAAACACAGACACAACTGTGCAGCGAAGTTATTTTCTTCTTTTTATACAACAGTATAAAAATAATTGATGTTGTGAGCAAGAAATACAAGTTGTTTTTTTCCACTTTTCTAGGAAAATTTGACTTTTTACCAAAAAAAACCCCAAAACATTTGCTTTAGCTGATGTGTGTTCTGATTTAAATTGTTTTAATAACTAACCATAAAATGTTCATATGTGCATGTTCCTTTCAGTTGTTTGTTTTAAAGTTATACAAATATTTACAGAAAAAAAACAGAGCAGGAGGTTGGGGGTGGAATAATTGTTTATTAATCGCCCTAGTTTAAATGTGTTGAAGAAGTGTTTCTCATCTGGTCTCACCTAAGGACTCACCATCATGAGAAATCCCAACTCAAATATCTGACAATTTTAACCAATCTGACTTATCTAATAAAAATAGTGCAGTTTTAACCTCAGAAGGTACAGGAAGGTAAAAAGCTCTGCATGGACTTTTTGACCATCTTTTTCCAATGGCACATTCACAACCGACTGAAAACGACTCGCCTCTTACCTCCATGTACGGCCTGATCAGCTCGAAGGTTTTTGTCATGGTGACTTCATCTACAAAGGGAGCCATTGCAACCACAAGGTCCATCATTGACAGCCTGACGGGGAAAAAGAGCCAGATCACATGATTTGAAGAGTGTGCATTACTTAATAACAAGGCTGTCAAAAACAAACAGAAATATGTAGAAATTTAAGTCCTACCGTGTGAACTCTGTGCTCTCTGCATTGTTCAGTCTGTCTGTGGCTTTTTGCAGGAATGTGCAGATCATCTGAGAAGATCATTGAAACAAATGAGACATCAAAGACCTGAACTACAAAGCCAGTCTTTGAAAAAGCTTTAGGTTTCACAATATTTGCTCCATCACTACATGAGCATGTTATACACTGAACTAACCTGTGTTTCTGTGACTGTAAGGTACACCTTGATGGTGTCGAGTACAGCCATCCTGTTGGTGGCTGGCTCTCCCACTGCAGGTGGCTGGCTGTACACATTGAAAAATATGGGCAGGAAGTTCTTTGAGAAGCGTCCCACTTCTGCCTTTTCTTCAGCTGCACAAGAAGTTTTAAAATCAGCTAATTCAAGAAGAAGTGTTGGTAGTTTTCAACATGTTTACGCTTTCTTTGAATACATCATCTTACCAGTGGAGCAGCCCTTGTTGATGAGTGTACGTAAGGCTTGGCACACTGTGAGTTTCAGGTCTGGCCGTTCATTTATAGCCATTCCGAGTACACGAGCGATGCCTTTAAAGGATGTTAGCAGATCCACAGGACACATACAGAAGCCTGGGAGCATGGTCCAGATCTGGAGGGAAATAAAGGCATGCATTCTTGCAAAATACAGCTTCACCGTAAATTTTAAACCAATGTTAGGTCACAGTGTAGCTACCTGTAGCTGTAACGTCTGGTAGACTTTGGCTTCAAGTTTCTGTCCTGCTTGCTCCAACTCTTCAGCTGCAAGAAAAAAAAAAATCCAAAATAAGTACATAAATATCTAAACCACACTCCAAATCCAAATCTTGTAAACTCAAGTGAATCATCCAACCACTGATCCGCTTTTTTACCTCTCTTCTTGAGTGTAGAGGCCAGAGGGAGGAAATAAGAAGTGAAGAAACCAAGGTGAGTGTTCTTCACGTGGTCTCGGATCACTGGAACCAACCAGCTGCGAGGAAACTCCAAATCATCCCTGGAGAAAATAAATGATTAGATACATTAAAAAATGAAAGTGAGTTTATCTACTGCATGTCAAGAAGATGGCTCCATGGTGTTTTTGTATATTTGTTCATACTCATAGCCGGTGATGTTGAGAGGCACGGCACCCAGTACCACCTCTGGCCCCATGGTCTCCACAGCTCCTCCCACAGCCAGGTCCAGCTCCCCACTGAAGGGGAAATGAGGGGTGGAGCGCAGGTCTGCCAGAGACTGCAGGGACTGTGGAGAAACAAAGACAGAAAGACTCGGATGAAGTGTTTCACCTTAATTTACTCATGTGGTAATTCAGTTTTATAACTGTACCTTCGTCATGATGGGGTGAGCCTGTTTCCCTGCAGTTCGATAGAAACATCCCAGAATCTGGAGCACAAATGGCCACGAGGCATGGAAGCGATACGACAGTCCTTCTTCTATAATGCTGGAACACAAACACAGGCACACAGTCATAATAAGAATATTTAGAGTCTGTTTAAATTTGAGATTTAATTTCTTTAATTATAATGATATCAAACAGGAAAGGTTAAAAAGCAAATCTTAAGGCACTGAAATAAAACAAAAAAAAAGATTAAAGAGGAAATCCATCACTACTTCCATCTGAAAATGCTTCTTTAAAAGTCCAGTAAGGTAGTAAAACATTGCCTTCGCCTCCAAAATGCTGTAATTTTTAATGAACAAAAGGTGCCGTACCTATTCAGACATGTTCAAGATTAAACTGCACTTTTTGGAAAAAGGACAGGATTTATTATCCAAACTTGAGGATTTGCAATGAAACAGGGTTTATTTTGTTTGCTGTCTTACCTGGACTTATTGTCTTAAAAAGCCTGTGACACATCAACCCTGTGGTGCACAGTCAAGCTCTAAACATCCTTTACTCAGGACAACCTCAGCTTTAAGAGTATGTGTGCTGCAGTAATGTCACTTAAATTGAAAAATATACAGAACTTTGAAAAAAAAAAACTAATTGGAAATTGAAACAAAAGGATTTTTATTTGTGACAGACTGTAAACAAAAATGATTAAGCTTTTAAGCACAAACTTGTTCTTCCATCTCTTGAGGACCAAAAAGAGAAAAAAAATCTTTCAGTAACAAAAAGTCTACAGAACATTTACAGTTTTACATTAAAAAAACGCTGGCACTTCTGGGTACCGGCTCTATATGAGCCATTTTTCAAAGTACTTCCTGTCTGCAGAGACACAGAGGGCCATGTCACAGGCTCTCTCTCTCTCTTTCCCTCTATTTTTAGCTATTCAGGCTGCCAAGATGGAACAGTCTGCCATTGGTTTTCACAGCCATTCACAATGCATTGTGGGATGCAAAATGAAGTACAGCAATAGCCACTTGCAGCAGAGATGATCTAAAAATGGATTTAAAAAATGGTTAAAAAGACAGTTTCAACATTAGAGTTCCTGATGTGGATTTAATCTTTAAAGACCATGGAAAGTCATCCAAGTCCCAGACAAAATAGAAAAGCCTCTGTAAGTGATTCAAAGGCATTGATAGCATCATTAGAACAGCACAATGGAGTGCTTCCAGAGGGAGAAAAAGTAAGTGGCTATGACTAATGGTTCAGAAGATACTTTTTTTAGCCTGTGTCTTTTCTTGTGCTATACAACATCAGTCTCAGAGGGTTAAAACCAAGCAAGCAAAATAACCACTTATTTAAATCTAATAACACCAGTGCATGTAAAGTATGTGCCAATACTGGTATCAGTATCAGTGCTGCTGATATGAAGTATTAATACTCATCCTGCTGATACTGTACTCAATAACACTTTACAGCATGATGTTAGGCTCTTACTCCTTGAGCAGGCGGGTAAGGTTGCAGTCATGTCTGCTGTTTGGAGATGCAAACACTTACCGAAACATTTTGCAGACATAGGAAGGGTTTCCTGCTGATGCTGTAGCTGTGATTTTCCCCATCTCCTCCATATGAGGGGCAACACATTCAGTCAACAAAGTCTGAAAGAGAAATAAAACAAAATTGGACCCTATATGCAATGTAAAAACATGAAGACACCTACAAATGAATATATAAATTAACAGATTTGTTGTATTTAACATATAATAATTTGTTCTAATTAAATAATAATTTGTTGTAATTAATATATTTGCTGCATTTTTATCATATGTATTCATCATCTCCTTTTTTAGTGTTGATTATTCTTGTTTTTAATTTGTCCCTGTTTATCTTGTTTTATTCTATGCATTTTGTAAAGCACTTTGAAACCGTGTTTTGATAAGTGCTATATAAATAAAGTTATTATATTATTATTTTATTATTTTATTAAATATTCAGAGGAGGAAGGATTTGCAATCTTGTCTGCGAGATTCACTTACAACCTGGATGCACTTTAGGCTCGAGTTACCCAAAGTGGATAGCACAAAGATTTTTCATTACCTTCAAAGTGTTAGTGGCTGCAGAAACAACCTGAGCGTGAGGCGACAGTAGGCAGGACATGGCAGCAGAGAAGAGGCGAGGGAGGTGACCCAAACTCAGAGAACTCTGCAAACTAAACAAAGACACATAAAAATGATGACTAACAAGATCAAACTTATGACTAAATAACAAAAAACCATGCAATTACATGTTTGCAAAGATGGATGTGTTGTACTGTCTGTGGGAAAAACATTATACCCTGCCAAGTGAACGTGTGCCTTCTCCATGACGGTGAGCCAGGCCAGCAGAGGCTGCAGGTCGTTCTCACTGGGTAGGTAGTCATACAGAGCCTGAGAGGAGAAATGTTAGCTTTGAAACTGCATTTTTGCACTCATCTTTCTATATTTATTCATTTGTATTTGCTCACTGTGATGATTTGTGCGTTGAGTTCTGCTGAGAGGGTTGAAGTATTTGGTTTTCCACTGAACAGTCTGTGAAACGCTTGCATGGCACTCGCTGTCACCATCTACAGACAGAAACACAGAAACCATGTTAAAAAGTACAACCAAGTGAATGATAACAGCGTCCCCAGGTGCCCTCCTGAAGGTTTCAAGCTCTCACCACATGGCTCAGTGTCATCACTCGCAGCAGTGTCTCACAACATGACTTTACTGCTCCCAGAGGAAACGTCCCCAGCAGCTCTTTAAGGAGTCCCAGCACGTGGAGGGTGGTAGTGTCTTCTTTGCTGCCTGAGGAGAAAAAAGAAACATTTACAAGCTGCAGGGCAGAGAGAAAATCACTAAAACTTTTCAACTTTTATCGGTATTAGGTATGGCAGAAATGCTGTTGCTATTCAGGTAGTCACTGTGTAAATTATATCTGTGATCATATTGTCCTACCTCCAGCCTGCTCCATTTCTTTGATGCAGAACTTGGCTGTTGTCATGGCAGCAGGATGATGGGACGGAGCGTTATCTTTAAACAGGAAGTCACTCCCTCTGAGGATGGCACAAACACCCTGCTGTGCTGCTTTACGGACCTAAGAGAGAACGAGTGGACAACATTTTAACTGCTGAACACAGGGACAGAGTTGTACTATAATCTCTGGAGGTGACGGCCAAGTCTGTATGCTTCTAGGGTGGCTGTTATTATATAAGAATGAAGGAAATCGATTTCAGGGGACAGCTGAAGGAAACTACTTCACTACACTCCAAACTAAAACGGACATGAAATAGCAAGACTAGATGTGGACAATACAGGCTGGACATGTTTGTCGATTTGGAACAAAGAAATACAGAAGACTACAAATACAATACAGTCTTCAGTTTATGAAATTGGACTGTCAGCTGCTCTTATATGAAGATATCAGATTATAGAGAACATATAACAACTTAGAATTACAATCTAGTTTCTACGCTTCCTGCATAAAAACTATATTCTAATTCTTTTTTCTCTTGTACAAGGAAATCCGAACTATGCCCAAGCTATTTGACCATAGAAGTCTAGTATCTTTGACCATGATGAGAGTTCTGAACCAAGCTCAATGACAATACTCTTCCTCAGCCCTGGCATGGATGTAAAAAGTGTGCTTCAACATAGCACAACTTCAAAGCGAGCGCAGCGTAAGACAACCCAACCCAATCAGCTTTCTAATCTTCCAATGTCAAATTGAACGTGAAACTACATTAATTTACAATAAACCTGATTCTGATCCTGGCTGATGTCAATATTCCTCAGACTATAGACAGAAATCAAGATGTATCAATCACAAAAATATTAGCTGTGGATTACATTTAGAAACTATAAAATAAACCCAGCATACAAAGATATTTATCAGGCCACAGAGTCAGACCTTAGGTTTGCTGTGTACTGTGAAGCTGAGAAGGCCGTGGTAAGCCTGAAGAGTAGTTGGATAGGTCCACACAGATGCATCCTGCTTCCTTAACAGAGTAGCCAGACATGACAGGACCTATCAGAGAGAAAAATGTAGAATAAGTTAATAAATCCCAGTGTGCTGTTTTCACTGATCAAGGATAAGGAGTTGAAAAGGCTCAGAGACAAACTGACTCACCCATCTGAGAGCTGAGGCGGTGTCGGATGTTGCCTGTTTGGACATGACGTCCATCAGAGCTTTGGTGGTGTCTGAGAATTTTGACATGAGCACAGGGGCAGGAACGCTAAAGAGAAGGTATCACCAAAAAATTAGCGACATTTCCATTCAGACCAAACAGTCCTTGCTCTTCATGAGAATTTTATTTCAATTATGAAATTCAAGTCCAACCGTTTCATGACAAGGTTGAGGAGGTACGCCACTGCAGCCTGCGACTCCGCTGAATCTACAACTTCAAGGGTGGTCATCTGTAAAAAAGGTAGACATGCTTTATTTGAGGACCTACATGTTCATGTTTTAACACGCCTAAAGGTAACTTGTGTATTTTTAGTCACGTGATAAAAACACTCACCAAAGCAGCAAAGTACTCTGTTTCTGTCTCCTTCCCTCCTTGGCTGCGGATCACCTCAGTAACAGCAGCTAACACAGCACAGATCTGAGAGACACAGCATAAAAGAAAGGTAAAGATACAGGAAAACTCTGCATGTTGGACTCACAGCTATACATTTGTTATTAAGACATGGTTTATTACATTATCTCCAGTGTCACATAGTTTTTTAAACAATAGGTAGCAGGACTACATCAGAATAAGAGGTTTGAAAAAATTTTAAATCCACAGCTATCATGCCTACCTCTTTGTGAGCAGCTGAATTGGACTCCCAGTATCGCTGCACCTTTCTGAACGTCAGGTTGGAGCAGTCAGACAAACCGCTGAGAAAAGTACCCGAGGTCCTGTCTGAAAACGCCTCATCCTGCTCCTCTTCCATACGAGCATCTTTACGTCCCGTGCTGAGCTCCAGCGGCCCAGCCTGCAGCTCATTATGCAGCTTCAGGGCATCGACTGTTAGATCGCTTTTACCTGTTGGGGAAAAGATGGAAAAGAGTCAACATCAACATAAGGCGAGTCAGCATTACTAGGTCGGATAGAACTTGTATTTTCAGGTATCAACTCCTATTTTTGCCGGCATCTGAAATCACTGCAACTTTGCATATAAGTTGTGGCATGAAAAGAGTTTCATAAATGATACAACCAGACAAGGCTAACACTTCCTCCACTGCAAACTAAAATTGACATGACTGCTAGGCTTGGCTCTGACTTGTAGCAGCTAGAAGCCTTTGCTGGGTGGATAACACAGGAAGCGCACATCTTTCATGAAGTAAGCACTAGAGAGACACATTGTCAAAATAAGGAGCAATTCCAATGCTGATGTTCAAAATAACAATTAAGCCAATGGCCAATGTTTTTATTACTTCCTTTGGTAAAAGACTCCCACAAGACTTTCTCTCACGTTTGACAACAAAAACAGAACTAAGTTCATCCAACAGATCACATCTGTCCAGTAATAAATTTCTAGCAGATAAGAGACAGTGACAGATGAGCATCTGCTGCTGGCATTAGTTCATACCGGCCCATGTCTGTCAAGAAGACCAGTGATGGCCAAAACTGATCAGAAACTGATGCATCTGTGCATACATAGTCAACACTAGTGTTACCACATTACCAGATGTGTAAATGTCTATAAAGCTGCAGTAAAAACAAACCAAATAAACAAGAATATGTTGGTGCAAGATGGTACTAACTTACATAGTACTGAATATTGGGAAATTCCATATGAACTCCTGCACACTCTCTAAAATGCACAAATACAACATAAACCTCTTTAATAGTTGCTACTTTAGTCAAGCTCTCTTTTTTGCTTGTGGCAGCTTTTGATTAGAAATAAAATCAAAGATCTGAAGCTATTTAGAGCTCCTGTGCTTTTCCACACAACTGACTATTAAAATAACAGAGACTGTATTGCGTGAAAATGTGGTATTAAAGCAAGGAGCAGTCTGAAACCTTAGTCAGCCCAATAGTGACAAATGCATATGAGTTCTTATTGTGAGCACAGAGCAAAAGTAAGCAAGATTATCCCGATCTGACATCTGAGCAAGCTTTACTAAGAATTAGAGCAAGAGAAAAAATCTGTATATACCATGAAATTAAAGCTTGGTGCAAGACAATCATTAGGAAAGGTACCAACAACCAAGATGTGTGTAGATTATAATTTATAGTAAGTATGTTTCCTGTAATTGCTGTGGAGCTAGATATACAAGTGTGATGATATTAATATGCAGTTGTCTTCATCATAGGCAGAACAAGATTTAATAAGGCAACACTTATACCAATGTTGACCAAATTTTGAAATATAAATATTCTCAATTGACTATTACAGCTAAGTAAAAACATGATCAGCCATTGGCTAATCAGAAAGTACTGTAAGTACAGTAGCAATACAACTCAAATTCAGTCTCTGTCCAGATGAACAAAAGTTTTGCACATCAGTGTTATGATTAAGGCTGTTAAAGTCACCATGTCATAAACAGGACATCAGCTATAAATAACTTTTGTTTGGATTGAATGCTGCATGCCTGTTTAACTTCAGTGGTAACAAATACACAGTAGCTAGTTGTTGTCATATCAATAGAGACTAAACTGAATGAAGAGTTACTGCTGCTGTCCAGGAAGAATAAAACGTGAACATATAGTTAGATTTTCTACTGACAACTTCACTGAACTTGTTAAAAAACATATAGCAGAGGATAAATATTAAGTTAGCTCACGCTGTCCCAGGTTAAATGGCTGTCTGTAGCTAACGCTAGCAGTAGCCACAGACCCACGTGTAATCAACTTACCGGAGGGTCTGCTGAAGAAGCGGCTTTTGGCAGCCTGACGGAAGCGACTGGTCTGCGGGTTGGAGTCGCTGCTGTGCCCTTTCTTCCACCGCTTCAGTTTCGACCCTGTCCCGGAGCGAAGTTTCCCCGATTTCACCATTTTCGGGGTTGAAAATAATCACGTTACTCCACCACAACTGCCTGTGCTGCTCCAGATGACTCTGTCGCTCACGAGTGACGTCACTGCTGTTCTCACGTGTCTGCACCTACACTGTAATTTGAGCACCAGAGGGCGCCGTTCGTCACATAGAAACTACTAAACAGGCTGTGTGGTGTGGCTTACATATTTTAACAGTTCTGTGTTTGTTAAATATAATACATCCCCCTTAACGTCTGCCCTGCACTTAAAAATAAAAAAAAATTAAAAAAGAAAAGAAAAGTTGGTGAAACTAGTCCTTTTATAACCCAGATAAAAAGAAGTTGGGGTGCTGTGAAAAATATAAACAAAAACAGAATGCAATGATTTTAAGATCTCATAAATCCGCATTTTATTCACAGTAGAACACAAATAAAATATCAGAAGTTCAAACTAATACAGTGTATCATTTCATGAAACATAACTACTCATTTTAAATTTGATGGCAGCAACACATCCCAAAATAATAGGGACAGGGCCGTGTTTACCATTGTGTAGTATCCCCTCTTCTTTTACAGTTTGTAAATGTTAGGAGGCGAGGAGAGCAGATGCTGGAGTTTTGGGAGAGGAATGTTGTCCCATTCTCGTCTGATGCAGGATTCTAGTTGCTCAACAGTCCTGGGTCTTCAAATTTATCAAATCATCAAATTCATCAAATTCATCGATCCTCTGAGAACGTATTGTAAGTTTAACCTGAAACCATTTTCAAAAAACATCATTTTATAGGATAAGGATGGAACGTGTTTTCTCTTCATAGTTGGTGCAATCTTTAGTATTTCACCTGAAAAATGCAAAAACATAGGAACTGGAATAGACATATCAAGTGCGTTTTCATCACTTTACCAATCCAGATTTGCCTTGCTCACATTCCAGCAAATCTTTGATTTTAAGATTTATTTTTGGGGTCGTTCTTGAGAGACAGGACAGTGATTAGATATAGGGGTGAAAGAGTGGGGAATGGCATGTGCTGAAAGAGCCATAGGCCATATTTGCACCTGGATCACCTGCATTCAAGGGGCATGACCTAACCACTAGTCCATCTGCACCCCATTCCAGCTTATCTTTACACAAATTCTTTCCAATTTGTACCTGCAAAACATACAATTTATCCTCTATAATACTTCTTTTTATTTGCCATAATTCCATCTGAATTTGAGAGCTTTTGAAGGACTGTGGTAACCAGATTTTTTGTTTTTAAATTAACATTTCATCGTCCTGAGAATTTGTTGGTAGCCTGCATTTCAAGAGGAAACAGCAAAAACAAGGATAAGTTACAAAAAATTATTTTGTGTTTGCCATTAACACAGTCTTTGGATTGCTGATTCTACAGTAAGATTCCTGTAAAAACAAACTGATTGGTGAGGCACCAGTAGCCAAGATGCAGGTTTACCCTTGTTCAAATGTGGCCTTTTTCTTTACTGCATGTTATTTCCCACTTTCCACTGCCCTATCTTTAATATAAAATCATGAAACCCCCACATCAATCTATATCTTAGTTGGGAACTCATGCTTTGGGATAAATTCTTGCAGTATGGACTTGTGATGCAAAGAACCAGGACAACAGAGACCGACTTTAAATCGACAATATTTATTGATCATTTATTCAAGTACAGTGAGCATCATATTGTACATACGAATACAGTATCTGGTTTGGAGTGATGAAATAATTAAAAAACAGGTCTGATCGTCTCTGTTTACCTTTAAGAAAGGTGCCGTCGTTACATTCGGTGTCTTTATTATGAATATACAGCTGTGGATTGAAATGCAGTGTGCACATAGATACATGACCAAACAACACAAAGGGAAACTGATATTTACAGCTTTCTTTCTACAGTTTGCTGCAACTTTAAACATCATACATACTTCTGAAATGGCAAGACAAAAATCTTTAAAAAAAAACAAGAGAGATTGGATTTTCCTTACTCAGATCCCCATGTGAATTATATTCAGTTAGCACATGTACAAACACATGACAAGGGGGGGAGGGGTGTCAGTGTAAACAATAGAGTTGTGAGTCAATGTCCACACAAACAGAAAGACAGCAGGACAGACAGACAGACTGACGGACACATGGGCTCAGTCCCAATGTACACCTTGTCCCTTATCACTTAGCCCTAGGCCTATGGGTAGGGTGTCCCAAGTTTTGTGGGAATGGAGGGTTAGGGAGAAGTGCGAGAGCTATGTGACGCTTTAAATGGAGATTTTTTCCAGAGGCCCAAACCAAGTGTCATGAGAAATCTCCCAGAGTGCTTTATAAATCATCAGTAAGATGGCTGCTCAAGCGCCAACACAACGTCTGATGACATAGCAGGAAAGGGGGCACTCAAAACAAGGTGTAGGGTCAGGGTTAAGTTTCAGAAGTGGGACTGAGCCTTGGATGTGCATCTTAGGACTCTACATCTACTCTAAAGTGTTTCAGTGCTTTTCAGTAGTCTTACTTCATTTGGAAAAAGGAAAAAATACAAAAAGGAGCAATATAAAAGCAATAATTTCTTATATAAAAATGTACACAAAATTCCACTGCAGTACCAAACCCTACCACTACTCCTGGCACGTCCTTTTTATAATCCCCAGTCCTCAGTTAGCTATGACTGGAGGGTTCATGTTGACGATCACTTGGACCACATAGTCCTTCTGGATCTTGGCGTCTTGCAGGCGGGTCTTGTCGGTCAGTAGCTTCCCAGAAAAGAACCACCTCTGGCGGGTCACGTCAATATCTTCCTGCTCCTCTAACTGTTTCTTTAACTCGGCGATGGAGTCGGCCATGCTGGCTGTCAGACGCACGTCCTTTCCTGTGAAAAAACAGCGAGGCATAAATAGAGTTGACACAGATTTCTGAGCAAGCTGTGAGAGACTGAAAAGCTATAAATTATGAATATGCCTCCAGCCTGGAAGAGACGAGGCGCTTTGAAATGTTTGAAATGTCACATGCACTGGAAAAGCTGCAGTATATGCAGTTTGTCAGATTTGCTTATGATACAACTTTGCACCTAGTTCTTCTTTTACACAATTAAAAATGTCGCACACAACATCAACACCTCAGTCTCCTGCAATGTACCAGATAATACTTCGCATGCATTTATTATGCCCATTTAACTTTCCATTTTGAACATATATCTTTATCTTTTAGTGGTAGTGTGTTACTTCATATTGATTTTTCCATTGTTTTATATATTTCCCAAGTTCAAATCTCTATCTTTCTGTCCATCGATTGATATATTATGGACAGATGGACATCCATGTATTATAGATGAATTAAATATCAGTATGGTCATATTTCTTTATCCTGACTCCTGATATAATAACTTAATGGCTGGCACCCATTGGCCATAAACTAGAGTTTAGAAACTTTTGCTGCTGTAAACAGATCTTTTCTCACTGCGTCACAACTTAAAGACTCTTCATATTAGTGTTCATGACATTGATAAGGGTAATGTAAATGGAAATTAACTGGCTAAAGAGAATGAGACAGCCGGATAATGTTGGACAATAGTGAGAGCAAGTTCAAGAATGAAGCGTGATTAGAAATGACTATCACCCTGAAACCAAATTGCAGGGAAAAGAAACATGTTAATTAGAAGTAATGATATATTAAATGTGGTTGCTTTACAATATATAATAATTGCAAAATCCCTATATCATGATATTATTGTGTATCTTATTGTATCATGCTGTTTTCTATTGGATTCCATTATATTGCATCATTTTGTATCACGTTTTGTTGTTTTAAATTAAACAGTATCATATTGTCTCTGAATTTATTGGATTATATCTTTACACGAGTTATCCTGTTATTCCATTCCCTAGTCCAGTGATCATCAACTGGCGGGCCGAGGGCCACACCAGGCCCGCCACAGCTTCCCATCAGACCCCCAGAAGATTTTTAACATCAGAAAATGCACAGAGGAAAAATATGTTGTAATATTTAGGGTGTGTTATTAAAAAAAAAACCTATAGACTTTAAAACAGTGGCTAAATATTTGATCTATTTTACAGAAATCAATCCATCAGTTATCGTGAGTGAATATGATGAATGATGAACACAAATTCATTGGTCTGTTCTTGATTAAAACTGCCGTTTTCCATGTCAACTTTCCACTTCAAACCCCCAAAATAGACCTGCACATTTTTCCATGAAATATGTAGCCAAAATTGCAATAGCCTCCTAGTGGCAATTGCAGTTTAGGCGATTGGGACTGATCTCACCTCCAAAGGCAAAATAATAAAAAATACAAAAATTTGATGCAAATAAAATAATTACACAATAAACTGCTAATCTTAGTTTTTGTAAAGTCCGGCCCTTTCAGTGTCTTCCAAGAAAAAACCTGGCTCTTGATGACCCCTGCCCTAGTCTATCACCCACACTGTGTGTTTCTTACCTGATGACAGCCGGACCCTCAGCTGGAACTCTTGCCTGCACACAGGGGGTTGGTTTTGTTTCTGTGTGGAGTCGGACACTTTGGTGTCCGTGGACGTTTCATTGATGAGATTGACAGGTGGCGCTAAAGTGTAGGCTGGCAGTTGGTAGCGATTGCCCAGTTCATCATAACTCTCTGTGAGAGAGCCTGGAAGAGGGAAAAGGGCTAATATTAACAACAATAACTACCTCTAAACCTTGATAAATGATCCCTTCTCATTTTAATAAAGCAAGGAAAGGCTGAGGCCACCCCCTTAATAGTTAAAGCGCTTGTGTCCGTCCTTGAACTTGTAAAACAGCTTAAAGAAAAAAAAACCTTTCAGAGTGTGAGCAGATGAATATGCGTGAGTGAGACATTCAGCTCTGTCATGGCTTTCTGTGAACCAATCTATTCACAGTGGTCACGCAGCACTGCGACTATTATGTAACTGTTATGGTAGTAATCTCTGCACAACTGATGCAGGGGATTCTGCACACCGGCCTTTGACATTTGGAGAATTACAACTATGAGATTTTTGTATTTGTACTGCAAGTTCCAGGACATTTGCAGCCTACAATGATTTTCATATCATGTTTGTCTCTGAGTGCCTGTGGGGGGGTTTCATACCGTGTGGCAGAGTAATGCAGGCTCCATCCACGATGGCCTGAGCTAGCTCCAGGTCATTGCACTCTGCTGCGAGGGCAGCTGCTCTGAGTGCGTCCCAGATCTCTTTCCGCCCATCAAAAGCCGGAGCCGTATCCCAGAACTCATCCCTCTTGCTCCTCAGCTGGCCCTCTGTCATCGGGTATTCACTCTTCCACTTTGGGCGCTCCTTCTTGAGGGGCTCATTGCGTCCTGAAAGGAAAAGAAAACTATGACATAAAGAGTGGTATAATGACTGATCCAAAGGCTGTAACCCAACATAATCAGGGCTTTTAACTGCTCGACAGTCATGCTAACAACTTTTTAGCTCTTGAAATGGAGCCAGGAAATACATGTGCAGCAACTTTTTGCAGTCATTTCCATCCTAAAGTCATACTGGCTGCAGCTAAGAAAGCTACACTTAACAAGGTAACTACATGTAGTGCTTTTAAGAAGCTTTCTGTGCATAATCTGTGAAAAGCAGTAGGAGGAGAACAAATTTACAAATGAAATATCGTATAAAACTAATGGAGTACAAATAAGTGAAGCTTAATGTGACAAGGACAATTTATCCCTCCTACACTGATGCTTTCTCAGTATTCAGTAGAAATACTCCTGGCATTTGTGATAATCAGCACCACTTCCTTTGCTATTTAGAGGGAAGTCAAGCCAATTACCGCCATGCATGCGACTGCTCTTTGTCAGTGCTCTGTTACCACATACACAACTTCATTTTCTCCAGCTGCTGCAGGAGTTTCCACTTTGAAATCTTTGTCATTTCAACACTTCCAGCGTTCAAAGGAAGAGCATTTCAGTGACAGAGGGAGGAAAATCGAAGTGATTATTTATAGTGTCGAGGATTACCGCTGTGGCTTGTAACACATCCATGTGCAATCACACATACACACAAGCGCACAGCAGTGGATTATGGGCAGTAATCAGGTTTCACATAACAGGATTTATCTGCCTGCATCTCATGAGGTATTGGTCAGAGAGATGAGCGCTCGCTGACCAATGAGAGCCGGCGAAAGACACTCACTGACTGAAGTCCGATACAACAAGAACAAAAAAGCCAAAAACAAATGTCAAAAATAGCATTGATAACACATCTCTTACTCCTGTGAAATGCATGTTAGCTAAGGTAAAATGCATTTCACAGGTCATAAAATCAACTATCTACATCTGATTGCTGAGGGGCCTTTCCTATCCAACAATCCATACATATTTGAATGATTTTTGATCTTAGCCATTCAGTAAACTTCCTATTCTCAGGCCAACAGGTTAGGGTAAGATGGGGAGAGGTTAGTGCATTGTTTGTACTTGTATTTTGTAGTTATGTTGTGTGTCTGTATTTGAATACACTTTACTTTATGTGCTTTTATGTGGCAGCCTTTTCATGAATCTCAACTCTAACAGACAGTAATGAAAATGTGACACAATCTCCTGACTAGATAAGACAGAGACCAAAGAATCAGGTATATTGCATTTATCTTGACTGGGATTTTCTACACCCAATCTAAATATCTATTCATTCATAATCCAAGCCACTTATCCTGTTTGGGGCCTCTGGGGGGCTGGAGTCTCAGCTGTCATTCAGAAAAGAGGCGGGGCAGACCTTTGACTGGTCACCAGTCAATCACATATAGACAAACAAGCAATCACACTCACATTCATGGGCAATTTAGTCACCAGTTAACCTAGAGAGCATGTTTTTAATCAGTGGGAGGGAGTCAGAGTACCCAGGCAGATGATGCAAAGTCCATTCAGAAGGACCCATGAACCAGGACCACTATACCAGCATGCAGCCCCACTCTAAACATCATTAGTTTTAATTGTATGTAACAGGGAAAACGACCTTTTTTTCTATTTTTGAAGGGCAGAATGGAGTGAAAGTAACTGGCATAAGAGTAAAACTTGATTTCTATCTTCTGGTCCAGCATTAGTTACATTATAACAGAAAGGATTCCCATAGCTCTGCTTTTCTTTCATGACTGCTGCTTTAATGTTTTATTTTCTTATTAAGGACCGACAGCTTCAAGGTTGCAAAGGAGCGCATTGACATGCCGGCAAAATAGATGCAAATGATCAGGCTGCCTGGATTCCTAACAGGCTACCTGACTAGAAGATAAACCGAGATAACTGCAGGCAGCTGATCCTGATAGACTGAGCATCCGTAACGTACTCCACCAAGATGGTTTAGTGTGAAATTTTTCCCAGTTTTCTTTTTAAATTTTAGTTTTCTGGCTTTTGCATTTATTAGACAGGGCAGCTGGGGAGAGAGAGGAAACATGGGGAGAGAGAGGTGGGGGGAGATGAACCAAACATGTGTCAGGATTAGGGATGAGTATCAAAATCTCGTACCCACATGCAGTGGTGCAGTGCAAGGACCATACCTACTTATGTTTTTGGCTTCATAGACTGTACCCACTGCTAAAGAGTATATAGATTAAAAGATACCCACTTCTGCACACACTAATACATCTCTGCCAACGTAGTACCGGAACAAACAAATCTGATACCTACCAGACCGAATTACAACACACATATCAATGCTGCATTTTGATACCCAGCCACCCCAAATAAAAGGCAAGAAATATGGAATTTGTGTGATTTATGTGAAGTTACTGGTTTCCTTTTCTTATCCAGTGTTTGACTGGCATCTTATAAAGATATTTCTGCAAATCATTTAAGACACCCAGACAGCTTTTTATTTTCCCGCTGGCTTTCAAGACAATTTTTTCTCCCAAAGGTATCAATTTGGGCACCGTTAAGGCACCAGCATCATATAAAGAGTATCGATTTAACACCAGTATCAGACAAAAAAAACAAATGATAACCAAACACTAGTAAGGATCAAGACCTGAACCTGCAACCATTGTGTCAAGATAGATAAATAGATATCCTATTAACCCAGAGGGAAGTTCAAGATTTCAAGACACACAACATGAAACATCTTATATGTGAATCCACCCCCCCATCCCCGTTAAGCTAGACAATTAAAAAGAAGCCCTTACAAAAAAACAAGTTAAGAGTCTTTGAAAATTGAGTTAAAGTTAAATAGAGTAAATAATGATAATATGATAATAAATAAAATTAAATAGTAATAGTAAATATACTAATAATACTACCACTGCTAATGCTATTTCAACTGATAATTGAAATAAAAAATAGAATTTAAATACAGTTTATGATGTAAACTATTTATGTTTATGATATAAATTTATATATCTTAAACATAAACACACTTTATATTTCATTTCATTTACATTTACATAAATTATAAAATTTAAAATTTGTAATATAAACTTATAAACTGTTTTATTATTATTAATATAAAATGAAATTTGAAATAATAATACAAAATTTGAATTAAAAGCCTTCCAGTAAGGAAAATAAAGCATACATTACTGTTACTGTTTAATTCTAAGAAAAAACAGAATTAGAAATATAGGTCAGTAGATGGGGCATCTGCTCTATTAACCAAGCTAAATTGGCGCCTCAAATCTGTGCAACTGGACTTGGACAAAAATTGACTTTTTGATAGCAGGTGTTCTGAAACAGAACAACTCCTTTTAGATTACCAGTAGTAGTGAAAATGTGCCCAAAAACTCCAGATATTCAGTCATATTTTTAACCAAAAGAGAAAGAGAGCACTGTCTAAGCTGCATTAATATATCTAAGAGGTGTCAGTATCTCAATTTTACCAAGTCATTTCTCCAATCAAAGCAGTGTGTGGGAGTTTAATTCATTTCAAACAAAATGTACACAGACAGACGGTGTTAGAAGAGGTCTATGTTAATAGAGGAACAGCTTGCAGACTGCCATCACGTATTTTGGGGCTGCCCGGTAATGCCACCTTACTGGCAGATAACACAAGCAGTCAGACACATCTGTGGAGTTGAGATTGATCTTTCTTAACAATTTATCTGGGGAACTTTGCTACTCACTTTCATCTCAGGATAAATACCTAATAGAGATATTATTACAAAAAGTCTATGCGGTTAAAGCCCATAACTCCAGCAAAGACTGACTGGATAGATATTGTAACTGGACAAAATGGGTTGAGCTTACAACTTTGAAAGGTGATTAATGAACCAGCACCAGCATGTATTTCCATCACTTTAGTTTATGGAATATAAGAATGGCCAGATGTTTGTTATATTGCTCTCATCTGCTTATAGAAGTAAAAATGAAGTAAAAAAGCCTGATATTAGGTGTGTAAGACTTCTATTTAATTGGCCATGGTATCAAACAGACACTGATATTGTTTGATTTACTAGTGTTGTGACAGAGTTGGTTGGTTGTGAGGCATAGGTGTATAAAGAACACAAGAAAACTGGCAAACTGTCTAATTTGCAACATTTCACTACTTGACTTTCATCAGACAAACAGTCTAGTACTTTAACGTTGCAAATATATTCCTTTAAATACAAGTTAGGCAATGTGCAGAACTTTTAATTTATGTTGCACACATGGCCCTTCAGTTCAACTGTCTTATGAAATAGATGTGTAATGCATTTTCACCACTGTGATGCCCAGTTTACATAACATACTCAAGTCTTCAGAATTATGTTTGGCAAGTAGGGTTACACTAAACAAGCTGTCCAACTTTTTTAAAAGAATGCAAGTTTAGTGAGAAATATGAGCCACAGACAAAGCTGGACCCCTAACAAGGAAGACTGTGCACCCGCTGCAGCCAGCAGGAGGTAGAAGCAGACCCAACCACCTGTTCTCAAGACTTGTTGTACAATTTCTAAATTGTTGATCATCATTTTAAAGTCAGACCAATATTTTTGATTCCAATTCTAATACTTTTTTCTGTAATTATTATTATTATAAATTTGTGCACTGCTTTGGTAATGAAACTGATGATGTTATCCATGCCAATAAAGCCAATTAAATTGAACTGAGTTGAAAAATATGAAAAACATAACAGCTACAGTATTCCTAGTGTTGATTATTTTGCTTGATTATTTTGTCCTGGTAGTTAAATGTTGTGATATAAAATCAACTGTACTTTTTTAGAGTTGTATTCGTGCCAACTTGAGAAAAACACAGATAATCAGTCCTGATCAGATCAGCTGTGGCCACCTGCTTCATACCAAGGTTGTTTTATTCACCTGGCTGTAGTAAGGCAGTGATCCTGACTGTTTGTGAATGTACAGGGGGATCAGCTGTGTCCTCAGATGTAAGTTCGGCTACTTAGAAACTCAAGGTCTAATCATTTCAAATGAAGTGGGTCAATCAAGGTGATGTCCTTAAGCGCGACAGTTTACAATTAAAGGAAAATCAAGCTACCGATAGGTAGGAAAGAACTTCACACGTGGAAAGACGTGCAAAATACAGATACAGCAGATTTCAAAGGCAAACAGCTCTTGAAAGACAAGATTTCAACCCAAATGGATTCATTTCTGTTAGATATTCATGCAGTTTTAGCCCTTTTTCACATTTCTTTTAGCATGCTGAACATAACTTGGAGCATAGCTGCAAACTAAAATCTAATAACATTAAAAAGATAAGAAAAGCATCGACAAAACAGATGATCTTTAACAGAAAATGCACAAAATGTATTTACACAGACATATTGTGAAAAATCTAAAATGTCAACACAAAAACACAAAAGCTCAGACTTACTTTTTAGCAAAATCCTAAGTGGAGAGTTTGGGGTGTGCTGGTAGTTGTACTCCCTGGAGTTCGGTACTCCCATAGCTGATCTTTTTCCCGATTTGATGTGAGTCAATTTAAAGTCCGCATGAATCAGCCACAAACGCTGACCTTAAAGGAGCAACTCTCCTGTGAGTGATGTTGGAGACAACCTCCTGATCTAGTTCGAAGCTTCATGCAGATTCAGAGCTCGGGTAGACGTGACGACACTTCCCCAGTTTCTTAAAAGTGACCGCCGTGCATCCAGTTATATCCCTTCTAATAACAAACCTTCACAACCCCAAAATACCTCAGGATTGGTTCATGGAAGAAGAAGGTTCCATATGTGAGCAGAGTAAGGGGAGTGCCCTTGCCAGAGGGTAGTATCTTTACACAAGAGGCCTAATCCTATCAGATCTATTCAGAGACAGGATAGAAATACCCAGGCACCCAAGGCTGCATGCTAAACCTATTAACAGCCATTAAGGCCCTTTGAGTCTATTACAGTCTGTTGGCTGAGGAGCTACTGTAACCCCCTGATCTTTTTCTCCACGAAGACTGGGCTATTTTGACCAACAAATACAAATCTGTCTCTCAGACTGAATTTCCACAGCCCGTGTCAGAGGTCTTGTTTGTTTGCTTGTCACTAAAATAGAAAATTTAAGTCTGAGAGGTACAAAAATACAACGGCAATCATAAATTTACCATGTGGACAGGGAGCGAGGCTAAAGAGCTACCACGATAACACCATGGAGCACTGTTCACTTTCAAGGGGTTTAACCGCACATTGCGCACTGCTCTCTCCACCTCTCTGTGCAGAGGAGAACAAGTTGCACACTCAAATATCCCCAGCAAGTTTTCATGTTTTTTTTCCTCATGTGTGTTGTGATCAAAGGCGTATTAATGCACAGGTTAGTTGGAACTGGTTTACACATAAAGGGAGATTTTTTTCCTGAAGTAACTGCCATGTGGTCGAGTCAATCAGTGCATCCGTCGTGTGTCTTTACGCAGACACTTTTGGATTCATGCCATTCACACCGCCACGCAAACACTAACGCCACTCACAGACAGACAAACACAAGCTAACGGGTTTGTGGTGTAGACCTGAGGCTTCTTTCTGCTTAGGAGAAAAGGATTCAACACAGAGCCGAACTTTTCTCCTGCTTTAAAGCTCCTCTTTGACCATGGTGCATATGTGTGTTGATGCTGTTTATGAATAACCGCTCTCTCTTTTCCCCTCTCTCTCTCTCTTTCTCTTCTTAGCGAGCTGCAGACTGTTAAATTGTTGTTTTATTAACATTCCACTTCTATATTTTATCATGACGACACACCCTAATGATTAAACATCAGTATATGAGCTTATTATCAAAACATCTGATATGTGCCACGTTGCAGGACATACAGTTGTTCTGTATATTGATAATAAATCAATCAAAAAATCATACAATCTCTTACATCCTACTAACTGATCAGCAGGGCAGTGAGAAACAGAGGCAGACAGGAGCCAGGAGGAGAAAACTTCTACAGGAGTTAAAAAGACTTCAGCTGAAGAGACTAAAGCTGTAAATTTCTCAGTTTTTATCATTTTATTTATTACGGTAATGAGAGATAAATGAGCTGATTACATCTTTCCCATTGTTAACTTAATGTTACACTTTCAAATAATCTTATTTTTATAAATACTTATCTATCTTTTTGTAACATTAAATGGATGTCTATTTTTTACGTAAACACAGTGCTTTAAAGAATGAAGCTGACTAAAATGATCTACAATGAGACCAGAAAAGAGTTGATCTCCTATAATGGACTGATAAAAGGATTTAAGCCCTGATGTTTCTAACAGTGTGACACATTTCTCTGTAATGAGCTGTTTAATTTGTGCAGAAGTCCTTTGGGAGACCTTACTTTGACAAGGTTTATGGAGCATGAGAACAGAGCTTGTGTTTTGTTTCACCCCAGATGTTCAAGCTTTCTGCCATTTTATGTGAAACTGCAAACTATGTTAATGTCTATTTTCACCTTAAGATAAGTGCTTGTATGTTAGAATCACAGTTTTCTTGATTATAATGAGCAGGATTTCCAGATATCAAAATTGTGGCTAGCTAAAATTGAGGATGGCTTGTGAATGAATGAACGAATAGTGAAATTCATGACTTCAACAGTGATTATTAATCATTATAGTTATAGTCGCTTGTAATAATATTTGGGGTCGGAGAGGTGATGCCATGCCACTGCCATGTGGACGTAGCGTATGGGTCAGATGTCGCCCACAGTTAATGAGGTAGGTGCTCAGGGGAGTCGAATGTCTGCTCAGGAGTTTTAAAAATTAGAGGGAACGTTGCCATGGAGATGTGAGAAAGAGTTCAATGATAAAATAAGCAGTCAAACTCAGTTTATTCTACACTCAGCAGGTATTGGCTTGAATGCAGTTTACTAGGTTCTCCTTTTAATTGAAAAGTAGCCGTAACATTTGTGTCATAATGAAAGGATAAGCGCCTAAAGAAGAGACCTCTAATCTCAATTATGCCTCTATGCAACACTGACAAGTTACATAACCAACCACATGGTCTTTAGTTAACATCCCCACCCTCAACAGACCCAAGCTCAGGACGTGAAAGCTCCAGGTAGTGACAGATGAACCTTATGCCACCACATGGCCCCTCAGCTTATATATGTAGGCTGATTGGCAGAAAGAGTCACAACATCACTGGAGCTGTTGGGTAGGAACCACCCACCATTCCAACCAGAAGACATTAAAAAACTCTAGCCAGAACTTAGGATAAGGGCAAGGAGAATAAGGATGTAAGACCTCTTACATTACCTTTTGCTGTTATGAAGTGTTTTGAATCATTGTTGATATAATTAAACCTGTATTATCTCCTTCTCTTGACGCTCCCCAGTTTGCAATGAGGATAAAAATTTAATCGAGTATAAGTAAAAAGTATGCAATTTAAAGTTTACTAAAGTTCTGAGTAGCTACTGAAGAGTTGTACTGTAAAATCTGAGCTTTCCTTATTGGCAACAACAACAAGAGAATAGATCTCCAACCAGGCTGTTCAGGTAAAGTCACACCTCTGCAATAAAGTAAAATACACAGCAAAAATGACATATAGAGTCAAATTTAACACTTTAAAAATGTCCATATTGGTCCACGGTATTTATAGTCCAACTACACTTGTGAAGTGTTAAATATTTTACATTATGACAGGCTGCAGTAACTCTTAAAAATATGTGGTAAGGTAAGTCTCCTCTAATGGCAAAGCAGAGAGTCGACCTCATGCAAGACAATGCATACTGATGAATACGCTCTATGCACCCTTCAGGAACACCTAAAGTCAGAGGCGGGGAATCAAACTCAGTGGGTAACTTCACTAAGGGTGCAAATCTGTCTCATATCAAAAGTGACAACATTCCAACAGATATATGACAGAAAAAACTCCTGCAGGGACGACTGTACAACAGGCGACATCCAAACAGCATTCTTTACAGAGTTGAACTAACACTGGTGGATCAAAACAGTCAAACAAACCCAAAACTGAATACTTTGAGAGTTAAAATCAACTCTGAAAATTTTAACACTGAAATATCAACACTCCAGCTTTGCTGTGCACAACAGCTGTTTTGGGATGTAATGTGTAATCATTCTCTCACTCTGTGCTACTGTGTGGTCAACTGAGGTGGGAAAGTACAAGAGTCTTGTACCCAAGGAAAAGCACAGTTGTTCTGGTTAAAAATTACATATGTGGAAGAAAAAGTAAAAGTAAAATTCCCCAAAAAACTACACAATTACAGTACCTTTAGTACATTTAATTAGTTACTTTCCACCCCTGCTTTAGAAACACCTAAAGTCAGTGGTGGGAATTATAACTCAGTGGATAACTTCACTCACAGTGCAAATGTTTAACAACAAAAACAACAACTGATAAGAAACAAAAGAACCCCCGCAGAGATCACTGTGCAACCTGTAACATCCAAAAATCAACTAAACACATAAAAACACATCTAAATACCCCGCCCAAGGGCATTAAGGGGAACTCCACCCACTCATCCCCCCAAATTTGAAATCACTTTAGGCAAAGTTGTATCTACACTGGTGGATCAACACTATCAATACCGCCAACAATGAAGACCATTCACTCAAGATGGAGTTAAGATAACACTTAGAAATATTTAACACTTAGATGTGGAGTATAGTACTCAAGTAAAAGTACACTTACTCTGATTAAAACTAAATACATTCGTTATAAAGTTTTCTGATGGCACAATTATTAAGTTAATTCATAAATTAATTGCTATCATTAAGTCTTTGTGTGTTTGTGCAATATATTTTAATTTGTTTATCACTGTGAGGACAATACAATATAAACTTTTACCTATAGAAGGGGAGAAATCCAGGCACTCCAAACACACAATAAAGTAAAAATGAGGAAGGAAATACTTTAAAAAGCCTTTATTGTAATGGTCAAATCATCTTTAAAAAAGCCAACATGTTTCGTTTCATTCATTATAATAAAGGCTTTTTAAAGCATTTCCTTCCTCATTTTTACTATTTTGTGTTCAGAGTGCCTAGATTTCTCCCCTATTTCTGACATTTCTTTCCACCTGTTCTCCAAGAGCACCAGACTTGGTTTATTACTGAAGCACCACAGTCACACTGAGCAGCCAGTCAACCCCCCTTCTTATAAACTTTTACATGTAACTGTCTTTTTTATCTTTTATTATTTATCTTGTGACACTTGACTGTCATTTTTTTGGGGTGTATTGTCAGTTTTTTCATGTATTGACTGAACAGAAAAGTTGCACTTTGTTCCATGAAAAATTTCCCTCAATTGACAATATCTCATCTCATCTCTGCTTCCCACTCTATCAGCTGTCCTCCTTTATTAATAAAGGCATAAAATGCCCCAAAATATCTGTAAAAAAGGAACAGATGTAATAAAATAATAAAAAAGATAAAGCACATCTTCAGACTGGTAAATTGTATCTTTATGGTGAATGAGATTGCTCCATTGCGTGTAAATTTGTTCAGCAGCAGGTCAACGTGAGGCAAATCATGCACCAAGTGGGTCAAACTTTGATATGAAAATTTTCTGCTCAGGCTCCCGGCTGCTGCTGCTGCTGCTGCTGCTCAATACATAATGCATAATAATTCATCTGAGTGCATAGGCACCTTTTTTCTTTTTCTTTTTGCACAAGAAATGGATTGACCAGTGTTTATATAAACCACAGTCCTATCAGGGAACATCCTCAGCGGTGATCAGACATGCAGCTAAGCTTTAAAACATTTAGTCAGACACAGCAAGCTTTTAGACCAAAGTTTATGTCCATTCCTAAACTGTGACCTCAGCCGACTCAGCTTTATAAATATATTAATGCAGATTGGCAACGTTTTTTAATAAGCCGGTGGTTGTTTAATACTAAGATACAATCTCTGTTATATTATTAAAAGATAGATTGAAATGCTTTAAAAAACTATATCTCTTTCATAAGACAAGGGCATAGGAGAGGCCATCAGAGATCTTCTGCACACTGTAAAAAATGCACAATTTGACAACATTTGTGCTATTTTGACAGTGTGTTTCAAGTTTTTCTGCAAATTTTAGTCATCTAAAACAAAAACTAACATAATATTGTGTGTCCCGGCCTTCTATTTTTGTTGCTGTGGTAATGACACATGCACCAATGCAGTTTGATGTTCAGTACTTGATACTTTTTCAATACCACATGTTTTGAAACCTTAGAGTTTTCATTTGATCAATGAATGATAGTATCCAAAAGTGCACAAGACTTTAAAAAACTGCATTTATACAATAAACAGGAGTTTAGAAAAGAAAGAAAACCAGTAAAAATTGCAGGTAAACTCCTGGACCCTGTCAGATATGCACAAAAGATTGGCAACATGTAATTTAGATAACATGCAGGAGTTTGCCTGCAATGTTTTAAACTAAATTCTAAGACTAGAACTTCTATTTATGTTGCATCAAAACAGGTGTGTCTATCGTTTACATTTTGACTAAAATAATTAAAGGTTAAGTAAGTACCTTTGCATATCCCCATAGGCATGATTAAGCCTTGAACTACTATTAATATATCCGCTGATTTGGTGCCTAGAATAAAGGCCAGAGGATGTGTCACCACTAACACGTTCAAGCATCAGATCAGCACAGAAGCTTTTCTCCTCAGTCATATAAAATAATAATCTAATTCAAGAATATTTATAGGCTCCCTCGAGCTCAGGCCCCATTTTGTTCCCACCTTTTCATCTTTCTGGTAAAAGCATGAATAAAAGATACAGACATGGTCTTATTCCCAGTTTCTGGACCTCATTAAGTCTCATTTCTTCTGCAGCAGCGTCATGTAGTAAAAATGTGTGCTTACAATAGAGCCTATCACAATTTAAAGGCCAGTTCTTTTAACTGGTCTGGTGATGCTGCATGTTGCTGTCAGTGGCAGAGGCAGTCATCTCTCAAACAGAGGGTCAGAGGTTGGATTACATGTCCTCAGGAAAGGCACTGAACCCTAAATTTCTCCCACCGTTATGTCATTGGTGTTTGGATGTATACTGATGGATGCTCTACAGCATCCTCTGCCATCAATGAAGCACATGGAGAAGTCAGACAACTACAAAAATGCTATACAAGCTCAAATCCATATACCATTTTACCAAGGCCATTCAGTATATGTGCAAGAAAAACAGAACAATGTTGATAAAGAAGATTAAAGATCTGCTATGATATACAGTGCCTATAATTGTTGGATTTTTTTACCCTTTTGTTGATTTTATAAATCAGTCATGGTTAATATCTGGCTTTTTGACAAAAACAAAAAAAACCTCTTCAATGTCAAAGTGAAAAGAGATTTCTACAAAGTAATTTCAATTGAATAAAATTATGTGATGTAAAATAAGGGACTGCATAATTATTACCCCCTTTAAAGTGACTGGCTTAATTCAACAGAGGTCCAGCCAATTGGCAAACACCTTAAGTCTCAACTAGAGTTCACCAAAAGGCATATGGGCGACTCCATGGTCAAGTGGAAGAAAGGCCTTTGGTCTGACGAGACCAAATGTTGCTTTCTGGCCATCAGACAAGACACTATGTTTGGTAGATTCCAAACACACCATCCCCACTGTGAAGCACAGTGGTGACAGCATCATGCTGTGGGGATGCTACTTAGCAGCAAGCCCTGGAAGTCTTGTGTAAAATGAATGTGGCAAAATCCTGGAGGACAATCTTATTCAGTCCACAGGAGAACTATGGCTTGGGTGACTTATTTTTCAGCAAGACAATGAAGCATACAGCGAAAGCTGCAAAGAACAGCAGCAATACACAGTTTCATTAAACAGTACAATCAAACTCATACAGTATATGTGAAGTGATATAAAACAAATTGTTTAAAGACAACAAGATGAATGTTCTTGAGTGGCCAAGTTAAAGCACAGACCGCAACCCAGTAGAGAATTTGTGGACTTAAAAAGGGCTATTACGCCTGATCCCTATGATACCTGGCAGAGCTTGAGCAGTTTTACAAAGGAGAATGGAGTAAAATTGTCTAGATGTTCAAGCCTGATTGAGACCTATTCACACAGACTCAGAGCTATGATTGCGACCAGAGGTGTATCTACTAAATACTGACTTGAAGTTGGTGATTACTTACATAATTGCTTATTTCAGATTACATATTTTTATCCAGTTGACATTACATTTTTCCCAAAAGCCATATTTTACTGACCAAAAAAATAAAACATCTAAGGTACTTTGTGTTTTCTTGCTTCAACAGAGTGAAAAAATTATCACTCCTTTAAGATGATCTGGATAAAGACTAAATAAATCTAACCCTCAGTGAGTGACAGGATGGACAAGGACGACCTGCTGCTTGTGCTGACTTAAGACATGGAAATTAAGGTTGGAACCTTGACACAGTGTTTTTAATGCAAATCTCTTATGCAAAACTATATGCTATGACAAAAACATTAAACAGCTAATGATACTCTGATATGCTGGCATAGCTCCATAAGCCATTAAGTACTTGTTAGTAATTATATTAACAGGCTCCCTCTCTCTCTTTGCATCGCTGTCTCAAAAAGCAAGGTTGAGTTAATTATCCCTATCTAATCTTGTAAACAGTCTACACATTCTAGGTACATTTGTACGCTTTGCTGTGCATGAGTTTTGTTTAAAACTGTCTCATATTCACGCCTTTCCCAAATAAAGATAGGCTTATTTCATAGACTTGAGTAAATAAAGCTACAATTGAAGTTCTAGGACACTACAGCACGTGTGAGGCTGCAGTTCAGTGTGTCCCAGCTTCTTACCTCCGCGTTTCTTGCTCCTCGTCGAGCTGCGGGCACTCCCTTGCCCATCCATCCTGCTCCTCCCCACACAGCCTCCCATCACTGTCCCTACATGCCACACCAAGGAGAAAATCCATCAGTCATCCTGCACGTTTTTCGATACAAATGCTTTTAAATGTATATTGCAATCGTGTGGGATTAAAATCATTTGGCGATAATGATAAATGAAGTGCCTTATATGGAAAGCATCATCTGGGAATAATGACAGCTCAGCACTCCTCGTTCCTGCGGGGTCAGGCAAACGGCGATGTTTACGTCACGTGTACTGCCAGCTGACAGGGCACGCGCCTAAACCTCATGCCACTGTTGTCATCATTTTTCTTCCACATATTTTTTAAATGTAGTCAAGGTCTGAAGTTAATTCTTTGTGTCTGCTTTTAGCAAGTAACTGAAATAATTTAAAAATGTATTAATTTGCATTACCCTGCAATATGCCTGATTATACATTTATAATAATAATTAAAATAAAAGTGATTCTTTTGCCTACCCGAGATCCAGTCTGCTAAATTATGCATCCGTCTGCAGTTTGCTTGCCACATCCGAACTCTCTTCCTTCCAGGTGAAGTTGTCTCTGGATCCTGACAGCAGACGATCAGCTCAGGATGACACTTAGCAGGTGAACAGGCTCAAACTGGGACCAGTGTGTCGGTGCGGGGCAGGTGGGCTGCTGACCAGTATGGCCCCGCAGAGCCACCGGCGGGAAAAAAAAAAACAAGTATAACGGCTTTAAAATTAGATCAATATCTGTGTTTCCGCCGGATCATCATGCGTGAACCACACGCACCCGCATGAGACGTTCCAGTGAGAATTAAATCCTTATCAGTGAGCACGCATGCGCAGCTTGGACAGGATGCCCTTCATGAAGTTTACAAGAATGAGAGCGGAAGTAGAATATTTTTCTGTAGAAAACTAGTGCCGTTTGGATATATTTCGGTATTTTTTCTAGAAAACTTTGATAGTAAACGAAATTCCTTGAGAAAACACATAGCTGAACGTCTTAATAGAGTCTGTCGAGAAAAAAAGTTGATTCTCGCATCATTTCAGGGTTTTATTTTGAAAGGAAAAGCGGAATTTGTTAGGTTTGACAAACGATGTTGAAAAAAAGAAAAAAAAGCCACATTTTGTTTGCTCTTTTGTTTTGCTGCTCTAAAATGTATTCTTTTCTTGGTCAAAAAGTCCGACTTCTAACTGCCATTAGTTGTTTAATTGAATCTGTGGATACAAGTATTTAATGTGCGTAAATAACCATTTTTAAGTTCAAAGGGAATATTGAAGTATAGAATCCTCATAAAAATAAATTATCAATCTTTACCAATTTTACTATTTTAAAGTTGGATGCTACAGTTAGAAAACTTAATTTTTATTCTCATACCCTGCCATGATGGGGTAGGCTACTTCATGTAGATTAATGAGCATAAAAATTACCTTTGTCGACTGTAGTATGAGGCTGCAACATAATTCAATTGAAAAAAGTGAAGGGGTCTAAATAATTTTTAAATGCACTGTATGATGACAAAAACACTGATTAAAAATAAGTTTAGTTTTTGTCAAGGAGACTGAAACAAGATTAATATATTAGTACAAATCAAAATAGCTGCCAAAATTAAGACTGTAAGGATGTCTATGCATTTTTATATTAAAAAAGAATTAGATTATCAGATAAACAGGACTGTATTACACCTTGAAGACAAGTGCCTGGCAAAGATAAGGTGTACCCTTTATAATTAATTAAATGATTGATTTAATTGTCTTAGCGTTCCCTAAGTATTAATATGACGTGTTTTACCTGCTATTGAAATCAATGATCACCTTTAGTATAAACTTTATGGGTGTGAAGTTGTTTAAACCTGCAGATTTTTTTCTTCTTAGAATTAACCTCAAAGATAACCCTACAGCTTCATACCAATCATGACATGTTGAACACTGACACCCCCTGGAGGATTAAATACTTACATGTCTGGGTCTGTGTATAGGTGTCTGCATGTGCGCTGTTGCAGAGGGAGGGAGGGAGTGATGAGCTGTGACAGGGTGAACGAGAGTTTAAAACAGGCTAAAATCAGCTATCATCCCCTAATCTCTGCTGCCCTTATCTGTTAAACTCTTTCTCTCACATTCACCCTTTGACTGACAATGCCACTATGCATTTATAGCAAAAGATCAAATCTATGAACAAGTAATGTGTCAGGAAGATTTTGCATGGATCTGCATTTGTTTTCATCTGAATGCGTCTCCACTACTATGTCTGCCTGATTCTGATGTAATGCTTTTATATCAATCTCCTCTAAGCTCCCAATTAATCCTCCACCACTAACAGTCTGCCTGCAGGAGCAACACAGTGATGTAATACTCGGCTGGAGTTCGTCTGCACGCTATAATTTAGTGATCCTGCTGCAGAACAAATTAATACCGTAAGGGGCAGTCAATGGACACAACATATATTAAACAGTAATGGTAAGCAGCCTTTTTGAGAGCAGTTCAATCCAAAGTGCGAGTTATATGTGGGTACATTTTTGGAAGTAATTCTCACTGCAGCCACGTTTTTTTAAATAAAGCAATTTAAAAAGATTTATTAACTTAACAAGTACAAAAATATCAGATAAATAACACATTTTCATAGTACAGCAGTTTCCCTCTGAAGTTGTTTTCAGGTGATAATGTTGGACTATTAAAAGAGTATGAACATTGAACAAGGAGATCAAAGTGTCAGAAGTGTCCTAAATGTTGGAGTGATTATTCTTGTTTTTCCCTTATAAGTTAAACTCAGCAGAAAGATTTTAGTCGATGATATGTCCGTGTGCATATCTCGCTTTGAGAAATATCAAACCCATCCCAGTGCAATGCTCTGAGTCAACTGGGACCAGTTTGTAGAGAACGAGCAGTCAGTGACAAATTGCCTTGTCACTGGTGAAAAATGTAGACCATCAAACCATGTGCAACGCCAAAGCAAGATATCTGAGGTATTCAAGGTTGACATGACTCCATGTTTGAGTTGAACAGAGCCACCATGCAGGGATCCCTTTAAACCAACCTGATCAAATGACCAGAGCTGTGTTAACACAGCAAAAACTGCAGAATTTAGGCCACAAGGGTGCCTAAGTAGAGTCTGTCATACTGGTATTAAGTCCTTTTTAAGCTGGAAGACCTCCCACGTCAGACCATCGCCATGTGGGGCGTGTGCGGAGGGGAGGAGAACCCGCGTCACCCAGTGACTGGAGACAAAACAAAACAGAGGTTAGAAGATGTACAAGGAAGCACTGTTCATATATGATTTATGATTATCTGCACAGATAATTGTTACAGACATGAGGGAGACACACCTCCTTTTCTCTATCCCCAAGAAGACTTTCCAGTTATTCAGCCTGCCGTAGTTAAAAGGGTTTCTGTACACCTGCCAGAGCAGTTAAAGAAAAAGAAAAGGGCAGTTAAAGGCATAATAAAAAATCACAGCCTCTTCAACCCGAAGAACACATTCATATTAATAAATGCTTTGTGACTCTTTCATCTCTCATACTTTACCACAACCCTGAATTTATTTGACAGATGAATTAGACAATCTCACCCTTCCTTGTTTTGCCATTCTCTTTGCCTCTTTGCCGTTAATGTGCCTCTCTATGCTGGTCTCTCCTCTGGATATGAGGACTGCATGCCAAATGGTCAGAGCTCCCAGGGCCACCCCCACTGTGCTGGTGGAGCAAAACACATTTTATTTGATCCGCTGATGAGATAATAAAAGTCGAAAGCAGGTCTCAGTTCTGCAGCACATACTGACAGTCAATACTGGTGTAGTCCAAGGCACACTGTGTCCACAGTTGGTATGAAACAAATAAATGTATGTCATTGCTTTGTACCAACAGTCAGAGAAAAGACATGCTAATTCACTTAGAGTGCCTGTGGGAGTTGTGCTTAAACATAAGGAAGCTTGTAAATGTTTTTATTGAGGTCAAATACTTTTGTCTGAGATTTGACATCATCCTGGAACTGCTTCAAAAACTTAAACAGTTTTTTGACTTCATGATGAAAGATGGGAGCTTCAAGTTTGTTTTTAAGGTCTTCAAACCATGAAAAAAACAGGATCTTAATTGTTTACAAAGTGACTGCCTTATAGCGTTTTCAAAATTCATGGTTTTCCAATAGCATGGTCTGGATGAATGAGAACCTACATGGACACCAAAACTAATTGTTTTTTTCCCCAACAAAAAAGTGCCTCAGTCTCTCCAGTCCCTCATTTCTTTGTAGGCTTTTGCATATTTAGCATTTTTTTTAATACAAAATCACAGCACATTAAAAAGAAATACAATCTTATGCTGTGTTAATCATATTTCCACACTGACTAATTTGTTAATTTTTTGGGAACTGGTTCGATATTCTACATTTTTTTACACCCATTCAAGTCATATAAAGTGGTGATTAATGGGCGCTGAAATTCACTTTCAAGCGTCGCTTCTGTGGATTTTACCCATGGAACATACTGACATGTAATAAGAAAGACTGAAGATGCACTCTCTGTCTCTTTCTCTCTCTCTTCAATTCGGTACAATGCTGTGATGCACAAGCTTGTTCAAATAATCCATATAAAGGGCTCTTTTAGGATGGATGGACCTGGTGTTTTCTTTTTTCAAGGAGTGAAAGAAACCACAAAATCAACATCACTGGTTTTTGCCTTCGAAGCACAAGACCATTTGTCTCATACTGTCATATTAAACTCATTAGACTCATTGGGCAAGGTTTATGTGCATGAGGCTTAGGACTGAATATAATTTAGCTCCCAAAATTATGATTGCGGTTTAATATGAGATCTTATTATTTTTTAAAATTCCTCATCCTGTGTATTTTTAAACAAACTAGGCAATAAATAACTATATCATAAACAACACAATATCAGATTAAACAAGGGCAATTTTGAAAAATATGTGATTGTGATTACTTTGACTAGAATTGAAAATTTGATGCAAATTTTGAATTGCTGTATTGAAGGGAATAGTCATTTTTATGTCATTCTCATTTGATTGAAAATGGCACTTGATTAATTGCATATGTCAGACACAACACCTCTGCTGCAAAAAAAGTTTTAAGCTGGTATTTTGACACAGAACTTATGCACTTCTACAATCTGAAAAACTGCAGCAGGTCATATTGTGATTTAATCTAAATTTCAACTGATTGCCCAGTCCTAGTGAGGCTTCATTTTTTTGATCAGATTATGAAAAAAATGCACTTACATTTTCTTTTGAAAGGGTGTGTAAAGCCTTTAAGTCCAGAAAGTGCTCAGGTCTGTGGGTTTTTGACCTTACACTTTATAGTTTTCTACCAGACATGTGCATTCTAACATTAACGGCATAAATTAGGCTACTTTAGTCCATAGACTATTATCCATCCATCCATCCATCCATCCACCCATCCATCCTCTACACCACTTGTACCGTTTGGAGTCATGCAAAAAGCAGGATATATCCTACAATGATTTGTCAGTTAATCACAGGGCTGACATAAAAAGACAAACAACCATGGACACTCATAGTACAGATAATTTAGAGTCACTAATGACCTAACAAGCATGTTTTTGAACTTTGAGGGAAACCTGAGTACCCGAAGTAAACCCACACATTCATGGGGGAGAACATATACAAACCTCACACAGAAAGGTCCTGTACAACAGAGGTTTGAACCAGGAACTGTCCTGCTGTGAGGCATCAGCACTGATCCCAATGTGCAGCCCTGAAATAGCCTTTTATTAACATCAATATTTGAAGTTCACTTCTCCCTGTAACCTGGCCTTGGAAAGCCGATGGACTGGCCAGATTCCATTTCTGTCATCAGGCAGAATCATGTTGCCAAGCTTCAAGCTGATACACTTGTTGCTGTTCAGAGAGCTGAAGCAAATGCAAGATTGTATTTTAACTTATTTAATGCATATCATATGTATAGTGGTTGAAAATATACCCCCAAAAAATCACAACGCTTTAATATTATATCTCTACATTTTGATGCATTTTTTTTTTTACTAAACAAGATCTTTAATGTGTAGTTAACATTTTTAATTAATATAATGTGTGTTCCCTCTGGCATGATAAGGTACCAAAAACACGTCACCAAATGTTTTCCTCTCTAATATTGAATTTGACTATCAAATGTGAGTTTTGACTTCACTGGAGATGCACTGATTGTGAAAATATGGCTTATTATATATATTATTTTATTATTATATATATTATTTTATTTATTTATTTATTTGTAACCTGGGACAATGCACATTAATGGACATAAACATGTAAATGTGCCAGATTGTAGCCATAGGCTAATTTCCATCTGTAGTCCCCGGCAGGTTGATGGTATGTACAACACAGAGTCCATTAAAAATCTTCATAAGAATCAGACAACAGCAAAATCAGACAACATAGACATTACAATAAAATACAAAGACCCAAATAAAACAATACTTAGCTTAGGAAATAAATTGACCATTGCAGTTAAAGTGCATAAGGCAGACGATAAAGTACTGTAGTGCTAAAGTGCAAGTGTGCTAATATATTGCACATGATCATGATACCAAGGTTTAAAAAAATGTTTTATCATTATTAGATAAAAGCAGGAGGCATTATTTCTTGTGTAGTAAGTAGCAACAACAAGTGCATGTTTTACCTGGTAAGCACCCACATGTAGATGATGCACTTATGAATCATCTTATCCTTAAAGGTGTATGGAGGTGCTGGTGTCAGGAAGTTGGTCTTGAGGAGAGAAAAAAGTACACAAACATAGCTTACATAACTTTGAAAAATAAAAGCAAACAAGTTATTTTTAATCAATATTATAGCATACGTGCTGAAGAGAGCATACCTGGCCAGGGGGCAGAAGCCCTATAATTTGTCCCATCCCTGTTACTGGTACCCCCGGCTTTTCCAAGTCCAAATGCTTAAATCGCTAATGACACAGCCCGCAATCCCAGTCCCAAGATTTAAAAACAGAAAGAAGGCCGCATCAGTACAGAAACAGTTTAAGCCCCTTAAAAAGAAGACACCAAACAAGGAGGAAAAGTACCAAAACCTTACAAGCCTTCAAGGACAAAATGCAAAGCAGGCTATTCATATAAAAAGTGAAGTGTGTGAGCATCTTACCTCAAGAGCATTGTATGCATCAAGGAACAGATTTCTGCCACTGATGCTGCAGTAGACACAGCCCAAGGTCATGAAGAAGCAGAAGGAGAAGAAGTAACGGTGGTTAAAGTGGCCCACACAGTTATTCAACCAGGCTGAGGTGCTATCATTAAGGAAAATAACCTCTTTGGAGCAACATCCTTTGATTTAAGACTCAAAAGATCATGACTGATATGTTTTCCAAAAGGATACGGCAGTGATGGTCCATTTTCAGGATGCACCTTTAACGGACAAAGACGGTTATAAGATACATGTACACACATCTCTGCAATGTCTTCCAGCCTTAACTTCAAGCTATAGCACCAAAGGTTGAGGTAAACTCAGATACTAACATGAGGAAGTAATGCAGAAGGAAACAATTTATGATGGATACAATTCTAGTAAAAATCAAATGGTATCAATGTCTGTTTCGATAACTCAACAGCAAAATACAAATCTATGCATCCAATTGGGTTATTTATTAGTTTTAATTACCAAAAATTTCACAAATACAACGAAAACTGTTCGGTCCCAAAATGTAACCCGCATATTTGTGCACAGGCCATTCTCTCTTTTCCTAGTGGCAGCCATTTGTTAAAAATATAACTTGACATCTGAAGTTAATCAATAATCTCAATCATTGAAATATTGGAGACTGTATCACTTGAAAACTCATGGTTTCAAACTCTATACAAAAAGTATCACAAGTAGGGTTGTCAAAAGATTAAAATTTTTAATTGAAATTAAGCTCAAGATTTCTGTAGTAAATCATCACTGATCACACTCTTTTTTTAATCACATTTCAATATCTAACTACTTTGTAAATAAAAATGTTTCTGCGTAGTTTTGGTTTCAAGATGGTCTTAAAATAAAGGCAGTTGACTTCCAGTGTGGACACAGACCTGTTTTTATAGGTAGATTAAAAAATGAACATAACCAAGGAAAAGTAACTTGTTATGGACTGAAAAGGAAATAAGGGTACAGTAAAAAGAAAAATGTTTTATAACACAATGTGCAGACGACTTCTGACTTGTTCACTAAGCTGTGTATGAGTTTTTCAAAGTGAAATGAGACTTTAAGGGGCAGTGGTGGACTTATTTTACTCCACTGTAGCTACGGGAGATGATGCTTAACCAAAGTCTGCTCAGATGGACAATAAAGCATGCAATTTATCCTGATTTTAAATGATTAATGCACTAATTGTGGATCTGGGTTAATCGTGATTAATGTGATTAATTATCATAGCCCTAATCATAAGTATCAAAAATTCTGAAATGCACACGTGCTCAGTTATGCTGGAAAACACTCACCTTGGAGAGCAATTTAAATAACCTTTTTCTCTCATATATGCCCACATGTGTACCCTTATATGGGGAAAAATAAATAAGTAAAACCTAAAATAATCATTAAAAAATGTTGTAAACTATGATGCCCAATAAATCATCTCTACATCCATATTTTAACATACAGCACAAAAGTTACCTTTGCACATGCCCCTGACCCAAAATATTCTTAAATCTCATCTATCACAACAGTATCCATAGGAGCTGTGTATTTTATTCATGTATTGTGCCGTTTTTAGGATGTGCATAGCCTGTCTGGACTTCTGTTGCAAACTAAATCCCCTTGGGGACAATAAAGATTTTCCGATCGAATCCAGTCATGTTTATTTGCCATCCATTTATGTACTATTAGGCTGCTTTTAACAGCCTTTTTACAAGAAAGAACAACAGATTTTTTAACTTGTTCTTATTTTCTTTTGCACAATTCCTCCTTTACCCTGATAACTTGTTCTGGCCACGCTCAGTAAAGACTGTGAAGGATCACTGAGGATTGGCTCGGGATTATTAAAGCACAAGAATGTGTCAAACATCATAATAGCAGAGATGAGGTCATTACCATTGGCCTTACAAACTCTGATCATGACCTGTCTTCATTTTTTAGTTGCACATGGTCACCAAGCATAGCAATCAGACTGTCCTTCATGCTGTGAAGGACAGCTATGTAAAACTGCGATCAATATCATTTTTGTAGGAACATTCCTAGCTGCATATTGTGACCTTCATATTTATCTTTATCTAAATATCTTTTTTTAGTCATGACTCTTGATCTGCCACCAATTTGAGTGTAAAGTTGTGTCCCCTGTTAGCCCAAAAAATCCCTTTAAACAGCCAATGTCTTCAGCTACTAAAAAAAACAGACTGATGGTCAAGATGATTCAGTCAGCAGAAGAAGACAAATAAGTCATCAGTAGAAAAGAAACAGTCAAATAATGACTCATACTCACCTGTTACAGATGCCACAGTGGTGTGTCCTTGCTGGTTTAGGCATGATGCATTTTTTGCAGACTGCCACAAATGGACTGTCATTTTTTTCCTGGTTGAAAGAGAATATTTTTGATGCAATAAACTAGGAAACATAAACTAATTAGCAAAAATACTTGTGTTTGTGTTTCTAAGGTGGAGTCTTACAGAAGGGAGGTAACCAGGGGGTGTCTTGGCAGCCTTGAAGTAATGAAAAGCAATCATGATGATGATCCAGTGTCCAAAACAGACATGCCAAGCAATCCATGGAGGGGTGTATGTGTTGAGTACCAGAGGGAGCAGAACAACATATGCTATCACTACAATGGAGCTGGTCAGCATCACCACCAGACAGACAAACACCTAGAAGAGACAGACAGGGTAAATCAGTAAAAATCTGTCTCAGATAAACAGGATAAAAGGCCATAAAACACACTACTCACTGTGCCAAACCAGCGGGTGACATAATCCACCGTCCAAAACACCGGCTCAAAGACTGAGTCAAAAACAACATCAGAGTCTGTCAGGGTGTTGAAGTACAGTGACCGCACCAGCAGCTTCATGTAAGCCCATATTTCCCTAATCCAAAGAGGCACTCTGGTTCTTCCTCTCCTGGTACACGATCGCAGCCGCACACAGCGCAGCAAGTGAAGCAGTGAGCTGGGACACCACCGCATCCTGCATCTGTAAAATGCACGTACCTTTGAGGAAATAAAGAAACAAATCAACAGTTAAATCTTGCAGCGGTAGCAACTTAAACATGCAAGTGTTTTAGTATTGTATTTTCTATCCATGTTATTTATACAGCACTGATGTTAACCAAAGTGCTGCATAGTTGATAAAAAGGAGGAAACATGAAGTGTGAAACCATTAAAACATTACCGACACTACATCAGTTTAAATAAACAGATTGTTACAAGAAAGATTGAAAATAACTCATTTTGACATCAGAAGTTTCACTGATTAGTTATTACTATTCTTTCATAAGCAGTGCAAAAACCTGTTGTACATATTGCTTAGCTTCTATGATTGAAAAGTACTGTTAAAGTTATATCTGTAGATCTACCAATTAGTTTTCTGTCCATCATCTTATTGTTCAGCCCTGATCCAGATCATACTTACCAAACGATGTGTTTGGGAGCCAGCCAACTTTGAATGTTGGCCTCTTAAATAGCTGCTGAAGCACTTACAACTTCCCCTCCAGGTACAGCAACAATTCAAAGGTGTTGGTGAACAAAACAGAGCATCCACATTGGAGTAAAACAGAAATTAAGCTAACCAAAAGATTGTTTTGGACAAAGGGACTGGCTGGTTATGACTTATGCCAAAAGCTGGCCCTTGCATTGCTGCATTCCTGTCAGGGTGGAGTCTGGGTGGAGGCTCTGCAGGTGAGTCTGAAGTCAGGCTAAATTCATTCTCTAACATTTCCCTCCATCAGTTCAAAGACTTTAACGTGGCCTATTGACAGTATGTCGCCTCTGGACCCATCTAGCAGCTAATTTCTCCGCTGTACACATCGCTGTGAGCTGTCTGTCAGAACACAAACGCTCCCAAATCTCTATTGTTTGAATGTCATGCATTGTTTTCCTATTCAAATAACCGATGCTGAGTCCAACGTTGTGACATGCAAAATATTTTATGCATTTTAAATGTATACTCACTGTTCTATGAGGGTGAGCAAACTGCCGAAAGAGTCCCCGTCGTCGACATGATCAAAAGGAAAGCATAAACTGGTATATCGCTCCACATCAGCGGAGAAGAGCAGGATCAGGGACCTCCTATGACAGTTTACAGATCTGAATCCTGATCCGGAGTTAGCGCGCATGCGCTTGAGTGACGACGCAAAGAATCTTGGTAGTACGAGTCAGGAAGTAAATATAACGTCTAATGGTTCTCAAAAAAATGTTTTATGTCCAAAAAAAAAAAAAATCCCATATTTAATCTAAAGTGGGTCTTAGCTGGAACGTAAAAGGATTGAAGTACAGATTTATAGCTGCCTAGCAGCCGATTATAGCGGATGCAGAATTCTGGGAGTTGGAGTTTCTCCCTGCAGCGGGTCTGCTAAGCTACACTTGCATGCTAGTTTGTTCACCATGTGGAGTTTGCAGTAAATAGAGAGAGACTTCTAGCCTGTAGCTAACTGTGTGTCAGTTATCATGTCTTTTTGTTTCAACTTCGATGTTCCCGGTCAAACAACAAAACGAGAGGAGGGGGATGAAAGTATTTTGCAAAACGAGAAGAAAGACAATGCAGCTAAACCTGTAAGTTACATATGCGAAGTCCCTTGAAACTGTCAGTGTTTTTTTTCCTACCAGGGAAAATCACTTGTTATCAACCTGCTGAAATGACTTGTGTTGTTAAAGGTCGACAATGCATTCTCATTTAGAAGACTGTAACATATGAAAATATGACAGTAGTTCCACATAAACCAAAGCAAAGGAGAAAAACTGATTAATATCAGACTGTGTGAAAGGTTACGCTTCAAAAGTCTTTTATCTTCAACCATGGATGTCATTTTGTTATTAGTGATAGCGTTATTATGCAGATTAAATGTAAATAAACATTTGGAAACAACAGATAAAATCACATGAATAAGTCGGGGATTTTATTTTACTGGCCAGTGTTCAACCATTTTGAAAGGCAAAATTGTTTTATTTTGTTAATATTGCTTGTACATCACATGTAAACACAATGTGCAATTTTCCCTGTATCTAGTTTTTTATCTTACTATTCTGTGTGTTTCAAACTAAAAGAATAAATTTATCCATACTCGCAAATTTGGGTTGCATTCTGAAATATACTCACCAGCCACTTTTCTTTGGTACACCTTGCTAGTAAGGGGTTGGACTCCCTTTTTCCTTCAAGAACTACCTCAATTCTTCGAGGCATAGTTAAACAAAGTGTTGAAAACATTCTTAAGAGATGTTGGTCCATGTTGATGCGATAGCATCACACAGTTGCTGCATATCTGTCAGATGCACATCCATGATGAGGATCTCCTGTTCCACCACATCCCTATAGGATTCAGATCTGATGACTGTGGAGGCCAGTGGGTACAGTGAACTCACTGTCATGTTCAAGAAACCAGTTTGAGATGATTTGAGCTTTGGGACATGGTGCATCATCCTGCTGGAAGTAGCCATCAGAAGATAGGTACACTGTGGTCATAAAGGGATGTACATGGTCGGCAACAATACACAGGTGGGCTGCAGCCTTTTAACAATGCTCGATTGGTACTAAGGGGCCAAAAGTGTGCCAAGAAAATATCCCCCACTCCATTACACCACCAACACCAACCTGAACCACTCATACAAGGCAGGATGATCTATGCTTTGATGTTGTTTATGCCAATTTTTGAGCATACCATCTGAACGTTGCAGCTGAAATCGAGAATCATCAGACCAGGCAACGTATTTCCAATCTTCAATTATCTAATTTTGCTGAGCCAGTGCAAATTGTAGCCTCAGTTTCCTGTTCTCAGCTGTCAGGAGTGACACCCAGCGTGATCTTCTGCTGCTGTAGCCTATCTGCTTTAAGGTTTAAGGTGACGTGTGTTCAGAGATGGTATTCTGCATACCTTGGTTGTAATGAGTGGTTATTTGAATTACTGTTGCCGTTCTATCATCGAAAACCAGTCTGCCCATTCTCCTCTGACCTCCTCCACACAACCTCTACTCACGGAATATGTTCCCTTTTTCAGACCTTTATCTGTAAATACTCAGACCAGCCTGTCTGGCACCAACAACCATGCCACATTCAAAGTCACTTAAATCCCCTTTCTTCCCCATTCTGTTGCTTGGTTTGAACTTCAGCAAGCCGTCTTGACTGCGTCTACATGCCAAAATGTATTGAGTTGCTGCCATGTGATTGGATGACAAGCTATTTGTGTTAACAAGCAATTGAACAGGTGTACCTAACAAAGTGGACAGTGAGTGTAATCTGCAACCTAATAAAAAGCAATCAAAGCTTTGAATTATGCCTTTCCAAAAGACAGAACAGGATGGAATAGAAAATACTTTGTCAGATTTTTCAAAGATTGTCTCTGACTTGCTTGTGTAGATTTATGTCAGTGAAACACAAGGTAGCAAATTTACAGAACACAAGGGGGCACATTTGCACATAATTATAAAACTATGATTCTGTGATTAGTGCTGAACACATATTTCACTTGTCTAATTAATTTATTCAGTTCAATTTTGGTTATTACTTTTGCTTCCCAAGATCTTGAAAACAATATAATTAGTAAAGATAGGCAGTCAACAATACAGCTTTTTCCATCAGTGTGTGAATATGGAGTAAATGGGTGTGAATCACAGGACCTGTGATGTTGATAGCACTTTAAATTGTCAGATAGCTTGAAAGGCACCAAACAAGCTCAAGGCCATTTATGATTTACCATTTCCCAAAAATGATTATGATTTAATTATTATTATAGTGTTGCATTTTCCTTTTTGTTCATAGGATTTGTCGTGTAGTAAATCCTTCAGTGCCTATTGTTGTCATTTGACAAGAGCATCCCCGCCACCTCAAAAACATAAGTTAGTTGATTAAGTTTAAATCTATGATGGTAAGATATTCTTCTTGTAATAATACTTTTCTATTCATTTGTTTTAATTTAATGCTTGTTTTTCAAGGTGTTCAGAATGAAGAGTGAAGAGTTAACGTTTGATAATGCATGTGGTGCAGATGTTTTTAAATCACTATTATTTAATCAGGTAAATAATTATGATCTCAATATCAGTCAGATGTTTGTGGGGTTTTTTTGCCACAGTTGAGCAGCCCTATGCCAGATAGAAACAGACACAATAGATCCACATCAGAGGAGAGCAGCAGATTATTAAAGGTGAACAATGGAGAGGTGTTCAGTAATCATATAAAGTGTGAAAGATACTCACAGACCTTTGTTCTACTGCAGCTGACAGAAAAGTTTGAAACTTTTAAGACTCCCATGAAATGAAGCATGGGGAAAATCACTGACACTGAAAACAAATACACTATGCACTTAAATGCAAAATAATAATCAGTGTCATTTCCACTGTGGATGGGGTTCCATCACAATAAAACTGAAAGTAGGATGGCTGAGCATCCACTAGAGAGCGTAGGTTCTCAGTCTTCTAGCCTATTATCCCTGACATCACAGGGTGGAAGTATGTCAATAAAAAGTCAACGGAAGTGATACAAGTTCATACTGATAGTAGCCTGTAGGAGTTGTTGTTGTTGAGTCAGACACCAAAGCTGTAAGGCATGTGAAAAACTTGCCAAGCATTCATTTTTTAAAGTGATGTGCTCCCGTGGGTGTGATGACATGCTCAGTTCTTTTTAAAGTGTGTCAGTCACACTGTAAATCACAAGGCTGATTCATGACCTCAGTTTATTAAAGTACATCAGGTTTTACAGAGGTACAGGCATTAGGGAAGTGATGAATACATATGCAAGAAAGAAATGTGGGTGTTAATAGTTTCCTTATAAAGTAATGAAAACCAAAAACAGAAAGATATGTATAGATTTTTTTTTAAACTATTTATAGCAAATTCATAGTGTTTCATCAAATTCATTAAAATCTCAAAACACCACAGAGTTTCTGTTTCTGAAAACTTTAGAATGTGAAGAAAAGCTATTAAATTCAAAAGAAGTTTTATTTCAATAACTACTCAGATTTTATTATTGGTATCATGAGAAGTGTATGAAGCGGCTGGGATGAGAATCAGCACCTTCAAATCTGAGGCCATGGTCCTCAGTCGGAAAAGGGTGGAATGCCTTCTCCAGGTTGGGAATGAGATCCTGCCCCAAGTGGAGGAGTTCAAGTATCTCGGGGTCTTGTTCACAAGTGAGGGAAAAATGGAGCGGGAGATGGACAGGTTGATTGGTGCGGCGTCGGCAGTGATGCGGTCTCTGCATCGGTCTGTTGTGGTGAAGAAGGGGCTGAGTCGAAAGGCAAAGCTCTCGATTTACCAGTCGATCTACGTTCCTACCCTCACCTATGGTCACGAGCTGTGGGTTGTGACCGAAAGAACGAGATCACAGATACAGGCAGCTGAAATGAGTTTCCTCCGCAGGGTGTCTGGGCTCTCCCTTGGAGATAGGGTGAGAAGCTCGGCCATCCGGAAGAGACTCGGAGTAGAGCCGCTGCTCCTTCGCGTTGAGAGGAGCCAGATCTTTGATTGCCTCCTGGACGCCTCCCTGGTGAGGTGTTCCGGGCAGGTCCCACTGGGAGGAGGCCCCAGGGAAGACCCAGGACACGCTAGAGAGACTATGTCTCTCAGCTGGCCGGGAAGAGCTGGATGAAGTGGCCAGGGAGAGGGAAGTCTGAAGCTAACTGAGGGGGTAACTTCACTCATGGTGCAAAAGTGTCTAATACCCAAGGGCATTCTGGGAAAACTCTTCAGATTAATGGATGATGTCAAATAACTGAGTGCTATGACAAAAATACTTTAAGTGATTGTGTACTGTACTGAAAACAATAAATGTGATCAACTCAGGAAAACAGAGCAAACACTACTCAGTTTTTTAACAACCTTTTACTGTTCAGTGCTACAGTGTACCTCATTTGCAGTATTAATTCATTTCCACACTATGACAACTGCAGTATCATAATTTGTAAGAGATCTGATCTGTTACCAAACTACCCCCACACTAATGAGGTAGCTACTTTGTTTTTTTTTTTTGGTAGGACGTAGGCTGCTATCTGGCGCATATTCCCCTGAAAATTACTCATCAAATGGAAGATCTACCCACAGTTGGCATTTGGCGGCTTTTGATTTCAGGCCCTGGGCTACTTCATTGATACCGCAATACAACCCTTTTCTAACATGTAAAAATTTACGTTGGTGTAATCACGGCTAGTATGATGTGGCGCAGCACTAATATAAATATGACACATTTATAGCATATTGATATCCATAGTTCATAGGAAATTAAAACAAGCTCTGGTATATTTAAAATATGCTTGCTGAAACTTGTTAACTCTTGCTCCACTGCCTCAATGTGTCAGTGATTTGTATCTGCTGTTAAAAGTGCTTCAAGCCCTTAAATTATACATATCAGTATTTTGGGTACATGATGCAATGCTCTCATTTTTAAATTTTTAAGTTATATTTTCCACATTCTTTTGATTTTAATCTTTATTTGTAAAGTCTTACTACATCCATCACGCCTAGTTCAAGGAAATGGTCCTCTTCTTTACCATATAAATACTACTCTGTGTTTTTCAGATTGAGGACAATACCAGAGCAGCAGCGCTTTTAAAAGAGGCGAAAGAGCACCTTCCAACATCTACCCTGCAGTTCCTTCTCATGGATGCTGTTGCTGAAACAGTCACTATAGGGACTCTTCCTGCTCTACAGTTTTTAAACGAGACAGTGTTTGAAAAGACGGCGGCAGAGAGAGAGGATGGGGAGAATATCCTGTCTCGCACCGCTGAGCAGAAGTCTGATCTCATCTCTGGCGTCTACGAGGGAGGGCTGAAGGTGTGGGAGTGCACGTACGACCTCCTGGAACTGATTGAGAAAGACGGAGAGACCTTTGGAGGGAAGGCGGTTTTGGATTTGGGCTGTGGCGCGGGGCTGTTAGGGATATTGGCTCTTAAAAGAGGAGCCAGGCAGGTCCACTTCCAAGATTATAACAGTACGGTTATTGAACAGCTCACAGTGCCAAATGTAATGCTAAACTGCCAAGATGAGGATGAAGAAGACAGTGAAGAGGACAAAGAAGGGAGTGGTAAGGGGAAAACAAAGGGAGGAAAGGGTTGTAAAAAGGAGAAAGACGAGTCAGAAGATGGCGTCTCACCACCAAAGAAAAGAGCCATAGACCTTTCCCAGCACGCACTTCTCTCCAAGTGTCGTTTTTTCTCTGGTGACTGGAGCACATTTCTTTCTTTGGTTCAAAGGGAAGACACACAACCCAAATATGACATTATATTCACCTCAGAGACGATCTACAACACGGCTTACTACCCTGCGCTACACGAGACCCTCTACAAACTGCTTGCTCCAGACGGGTTGATCTACCTCGCCACTAAATCACACTACTTTGGTGTGGGTGGTGGACTTCACCTGTTTGAGAAGTTTGTGGAGCAGAGGGGTATTTTCTCTTTGGATCATGTGTGGGATGGCGAAGAAGGACTTCAGAGGCATGTCGTAGTGCTACGCCTCAAAAAGGCAAAGGACAATTGAATGTACTAAAATCACACAGGAGCCTTTTTCCCCTGCTCAGAATCAGTTTAACTGGCTAGTATTTGGGCACAACCACGAGCCTTAACTCTGATTTTACATTAATCTCAATCAATTGATAAACTGACATACTGCACTAAAAACAAGGACAATTTAACAAGCTTGGGATTCTCATATGCTGTTATAATGTACTACTGTGTTCCATAACAAAACATTAAATGGAGAAAAGGAGTCTGGTCTGTTATTTCACTACTTTGTGACCTAAAAAAAACCCACGGGACAGGGGGCTGTGTCAAGGTCAACAGGTCCTCACATTAAAGTTTGAAAGTGTTACTCAAAACATTTGGAAAGGCTCAAAAAACTTAGCCAACTAAGGCTTTTTTCACACATGCTATCCAGGAAATTTATAGAACATTTCAGAAACTGCCCCTAGAAATTTCTTGAGTTGCTTTTTCATCCTTGTCCCTTACAGCAGGAGGTTTTTCCTGTCAAGCAAGAGAGGTTAAGCAGAGGGGGGAAATACAACGAGGGCTGTCTGGAAAAGTTCTGGGTGAAATATTTTGGCTGTTTGTATTCACACATTTTGCTGACCCATAAAAATTCAGTAAACTCTCAGAAGTTTTGTGGAGTTTTGTGCACAGGTGAATAGGGCTTTACTGTTGACTGGGGTTAGCACATTAGCTTTCATTTTTTGAAGGAAGTTCTACTTAATTTTTTTCATCAATATTTCACTCGTCTTTTTATTTAGAGATGACATAAAGTTGTGGAATTCTAACAAGATTTCCTGTATTTACATAATTTACAAACATGGTTAGCTTGCCAACTAATCAGGCTATGCTAATGGGTAAAGAAAAAGTGGATGATATGAAAGGTGAAGCTAAGCTAGTTAGCTAGAAATGTATATCTTTACTGTCTTGGCAGGTGTGTAACAATTCACATTCTTCTGTACTAATGCTGCGTTCCAGTTGACTTGGACCTCAGGTGTCTTGGGATGATATCTCACCCAAGTTGAACGTGTTCCTCTTGCTATGACTTGGTAACTCAAGGTACCAGAGCTTCTCCAAGTTTCTAAGTCAGGGTGCATTTTTGATGACGTATCTGACTGGCATCTTGGAATTTCAGAGTTCAGAGATTAAATGGAATGCACCATTAATACTAGATATTTTTAGTGTATCAGTGCATAATGTGCATTCACACAGAGAAGAATAGGAAAATGTGCTCACAACTATCTAAGAACTGAGTGAGGAACGATGAACACTTAACGCTCTCAACAAACACCATGATGTAGCGGATATGTTACTGTTAGCATTCTAGCTAATGTTAATACTAATGTTAGTATTAAATCCGGAGCTTTCAGAGCCGAGGCAGCGCAGGTACAGGAGAGGACTGGAGTGGTCTCTGAATGGTAAAGCTGGCTAGAGGCAGTAACACTCTACCTTTTATATAAAGTTTGTGACCTTTCTACATCACATAAGCTATGCCTTTTCAGAAAAAAAAAAATTCAAAGCAGATGTCTGAGCTAATTAAAAACCATCAAATGCATATTTTTATCAGTTTGGTGCAAATGTCAGAAATAACAGCAGCACTGATGTGTTTTATCATAGTTCAGTCAGATACTTCAGTAACCTTGCAAAGCAGGTGGATTCGCCTTTCTGTGTTTCCGCATTTGAGTATTTCATCTAAAAATGTTAACCAGTTTCCCCTTATCACTGTTTATTTTATACAGTGGTCTCACAGAAAGTGGTGAACTGGCAGCAATTTTTCAGACTCCTTGAATTTTTCTAATAAGTTAGCATGACAAAATGCTAGACTATGGAAAAGGAGTACATCCAGGCTAGTTAGCTTGGAATTTTCAAGGAAAGGAAATACTATAGGAGTATATGTTTCATCTGCTGTTGTCTAACAGTTGTCAGTCTTAGTAAGATTGTGATGTTTTTTATGTATAATACAGTTACTTTTGATAATCATCGTTCAGAAAGTGACAGAAATGAAAACAGTTTGTCAGACTTTCATGTTCATAGAATTAACTAACCTGGAACACAGCAGTGCAGTATTATAACAACATTCCAGATTTCCATCTTAGAGAAAACAGGCAGTTATTATGTGCAGCTTTGAGCAATTATTGTCTAGGATGCTGTGGTAAAATAGGTGAATACTGCCAAGTGTAATTTGATTAAATATCTTTTATATACTACATGAAGGTTCCATGTGTAGTTGATTTAAGACTAGGAAAACAGGAAAAAGCTGTAATAAAATATGCTGTCTCATGTCCTATTTGCTCTTTGGTTACCTACACCTTTCACTTCCTATATATAGAAATGTGAATATGTCTGCCAGTAAGTGAAGTGCAGTTGAAAGGGGCTGTTACAGGTCTTTAGATGCATGTGGAGGAAAGAAAGGAAATGGGCTCAGTGACCTTTGCGAGTGATTTCCCCAGTGTTCAAACAGCAGCATGAAAGCCAGGCTTGTTTCTGAAGTCCGGCGCAAAATGTCAATTGCAACTTATCCCACCAGCCCAAGGATGGAGTCTGAAAGTGGATTCTAGAGTTGCTGCACATCAGTGGTGGGACTCTGTAAGGTCTCTAACTTTGGATTTTACCTTCAGTTTCACATGATCTGGGTGTGCTCCATTGCAAAACAAAGTCATGACACATTTTGAGCACATACATCCAGGAAATATGTGCAAATGCGCATCCAAGAACAAGAGGGGAACTGTGTGGTAGTTTTTTTCCAACACCATGTGGATTCCCCCTTTTTGTCCAGATCAAGGAAATCTGTCAACTTAATCTGACTGGGCTTTTTCTGAAGAAGTCCAGACTGGTTTCTCGTATATGAAGGTGAACAAATGAGGAAATCGGGTGTTTTTTTAACAAGGCAACTTTACAAAGAAACTTCTTGAATGCCCATGGCTTTAAAAAACAAACAACAAAAGATGTTTTTAACCTCCCTTGACCTTGCGTTGTCATGTTTATCTTATTGAACGCCTCACCACCATAAGTAATGTTTGACTATGACCAGAGAGCAAATAAAGCTATTTTAGGATGACTTTTCTATTGAATACACCCGTCTGACCTCACACTCAAACATCTACATGAATCGATCTCCTGAACATGACTCATGTATACACTGCTGAGCTGATATTAAGAAAGATAAATAACTACTAGGAAACCTGCTGTCAAACATGCCTGTGCATTTCGACACCCACAGTGTTTGGACAGAGTTTCCAGTTTCTGATTGTGTAAAAATACTGTAGTGTGTTAAAGACTGCCTAAACACCAAGCACAGTTTCTGTTTGCATCCATCCCCAGGCCTGTGTCGGCCTCGTCATCATTCTCTCATCTCGACAGCTGTTCACGGCCTGTGGGGGAATTCCTGGTTCCTCAAGCAGACGCAGCCTTTCCCCTGCTTACTTTATGGGAACAGGGGGCAGGGCAAGTCAGATGGTTTTCCTCAGAAACTATTATGTGTTGATTCACTGTGAGGGGGCGTGCTGTTCACTCCCACTGTTTCCTTCTTACTGGGAAGTGACTGTCAGGCTTACCGAACGGAGGGAGTGTATGAGAAACAGATAGAGCAGGAGGGTGGGAGGGAGGGAGGGAGACTGATGGGTGATGTGAAAGGTGGTGGTATTTAAGGTTCTTTGCTCTGAATGTCACACAGTATGCCGTATCCCTTCTTGGGACTTGGAGGACATGGGAGAGTGAGCTGAAAACGCAGGTGAACTGAGGAGGGATGGCTTCCTGATTGCTCTGTCTTTTGCTGCTTTTTGCTACTTAATTTAAAACTTAAAACAACAGACCTGGAGGGCCTTCATGAGGAGTTATACTTCTGCCGTGTCAAAGAGAAGGATAGAGACTCTCAATGAATGACTGGGGTAAGTATAAAGGTAAGAAACTATCCAAAATAGTCCACTAATATTTGTGTTTTCATAACAAGACATCATGTTTTAAGTTGTGACATTTTAAAAAAAGCTCTTACAAAGAAATGCCAACTTCCACATTTTCTAAAGGGTAGTATTAATGCTGTCATACTGTGATAATGTGCCTAGATTATAATGCTATCTTTCAACTGTAGCTCAGACAGCCTCAGTAGGACATTGCTTGTGTGGTGAAATAGGCAGCAGAACCGGTTGTTTCCCAGTCAAACTGCCGGAGAGATAGGAGTTTCCTGAACACGGTCAGGTGTGGCCTTCCACCAGAAGTTCATTGTGCTGAATTACACGTCTCCTAAAAGAATGTACACTCATGCTGTCTAAACCACAGTGACAGAGATAACATTGAGGATTTATCTCAACCCTGCCATCGCTGTCAATATTGGCCTCCATCTTTCTGAGCGATCCAGTAGGTTAATAACCAACTTATCATGGTCGGTTCAAAGATACATCAACCAGCTAGTTATCTGAGTGTCCCAAAGTTCTTTTCCTGCTCAGGGAGTGTTCAGCCATAAATGATGAGTCATTTCATCCCTTGACCAGAGGGATATCACAATGATCTGATTCAGTTTCATTTCAGTGGTTATGAAGCATTTCCAGGAACAACAAAGTTTAGAGGGTTATTTAGTCTCCAGAAGACTTTGAGTGGATCTAATCAGGCGTTTAAGTCCATTTTAGAGCTCAGAAAACAGGACATTTCTCCAAACCTTTCACAGCAAAATACACTTAAGATTAAATCTGTAACTACTGTATGACTCAAATGCCAGCCATGATTGATCACTACAGATCGATTTATTTGCAATTGTAACGGCCTCTTGCGTGATGTTTCAATAGAAGAAGGAGGGGTGATGTTATCGCTCATCATCACGGTGCTTTTCCTGAGAAATAGAGCTGGTCATTAGTGACTAAACCTCAACGTGCCTCTCAACATGCTTTTATCTCATAATTTGAGAGGTTTGCATTTAGATCCATTGGTTGTTGATGGATTTGTTGTGGTTTTAGTCAGGAAATATACAAATTTGTAATGTTTTTCTGGCAGATATGGGGAGTATAACTTGAGAAACCTTAAGAAACTGTGCGCTCGACCAGCAAATACTGGTAAGTTTGAGGTCTGTATTTATGAGACAGTTGTGAAAACGAACTCAGACTCAGCTTTTCCTGAGAAATGGGGATATTCATTGATGACTAAACCTCTTTTTTTCTTTACATTTTCTTATTTCATGATTTGAGAAGTTATCATTTGGTTCCATTGGTTGTAGATGGCTTTATTTTGTTTTTTTTTCAGTTAAGATAGATCGCTAGAACGGCTTTCAGCTGATGGATGATTAAAACTTAAGGGGAAATCTTAACCTTAAGAAACTGCTTGTTTGACCAACAAAGACTGGTAAGTTTAAGAGGTGTATTTGTTGGACTGTTAAGAAAACAAACTCAGTGTTAACTTTTCCTGAGAAACAGGGATGATCATTGATGATTAAACCTTGATATGCTCCTCAACAGGTTCTTATTTTATAATCTGACAAGTTTTCATACAACTCCATCAGTTTTAGGTGCCTTTTAGTGGTGTTATCTAGTTTATACAGAAAGTTTAAAGTTTTCAACTGATAGGGGAAACCTTAACCTTAAGAAACTCCTTGTTTGACCAACAAAGACTGGTAAGTTTAGAGGGTGTATTTGTGGGATCGTTAAGAAAACAAACTCAGTGTTAACTTTTCCTGAGAAACAGGGATGATCATTGATGATTAAACCTCGATATACTCCTAAACAGGTTTTTATTTTATAATCTGACAAGTTTTTATACAGCTCCCTCAATTCTAGGTGCCTTTATTGCTGTGTTATCTAGTTTATACAGAAAGTTAAAAGTTTTAAACTGTTAACCTTAAGAAACTGTGAACAACAAGGCAGGGTAATTTCACAGGATAAATCTATGGGATGGTTTGAAAAATATTAACTTAGACTGAGCAAATTCTGTGTGAGAAACTGTATAAGAATAGCCTTTCCAACAGGTGCGAGGAAGAGAAGAGATTGTAGAAGCTGCTTATGATCTGTGTTCATTTTTCTCTCGATAAGCCAGTCAGTAAGTTAAACTTCATCTATATGCTGTAGCATCTTCCATACAGATTAAATTGTTGTTTAAAGTGCTTCACAAAAGAGTGGTTGTAAAAACAACTGACAAAAAAAACTTGAACGGAATTTGAACACCTATTCGCACCAATGTGAATTAAGATGTGTATTATGGTTGTTATAAAGTTAATGAATTATATGATTAAATAAGTGTAAACCTCATTTACTCCTTTTTTTAAACAAGTCATGTTTGCTTTGTGTTGAATGTGTTTGCTGAAATGTTTGCTTAGGTTCATTTTATTATCACACATTGCTGTTTTCACTGGTTTATCTTTGATTTTATTTATGTAAAGATAAATATCAATCCGTCATTCAGTCAGTCAGTGTGTAAGCTGTTAATAGGAATGAACTGAATATTAGTAATAAAGTAAGAGTTGTGGCAGATTTTTAACCCTCCAAGTATTAAGAGGCTTCTTGTTTAAGTGCTCTACTATGAGAACTGAATTCCATAGATGGTGGTGTCCTCAGGTGTCGTCTATGGGCTCAGTTCTTTTGGTATGGTACCACTACACAGCACCTCAGAGCTGAAAATGCACCCAAAGAAAGTATTAATACTTGGGGCACGCTGGTAGTTGCGTGGCTAAGGCGCGCACCATGTACGCGGGCAGCCCGGGTTCGAATCTGGCCTGAGGCCCCCCGCTGCATGTCTCTCCCCCACTCTCATCCCTGTTTCCAAGTCTATCCACTGTCCTCCTCTAGCTAATAAAGGCACGAAAACAAATCTTTAAAAAAAAAAGAAAGTATCAATACTTTTATTCCATTGTCTCAGTTTTTAATCATGAATTCTTACCACTGTATATTTGCGTGTGTTATAGCTCTACAAATGGCATATTAGAGGCTAATTTCAATCAATGTAATATTCTACTGACATTAACATGTTTCTCAATGAATGTTCAAAATGTACCAAAGTGGATATCAAATAATTTCTATTATTATTAATAAAGAAAATCAACCTGAATACATTTCTGTTGTAATTTATGAGTTCTTTTCCCTTTTCTTTCTTTTCCTTTTATTGATATTTGGCAGATATCTCAGAAAGATCACTCCACATACAAGCCAGCCAAAAGAATTGGTTGTGCCCTCGAAAAAACAGCAAGTGGGCACTCCCCAGTTCTGATTTATTAATGATATCAATGCGAATGAGTTGGGCCAGCGCTTGGCTAACAGTCATCTTATGTTGAGCTGAAAAGGGTGTAAACAACCATTGCATTGTAATGTTCAACTTACTTATTCATGCCACTTTTAGTCTTCTATTCATCATCGTTTCTGCCCATTTTTACATTTTTTTCAAACTTTTGGCCCATTTTTACCTTTTCTAACCAATTTCTGGCACTTACCTAAACCTAACCTATCTGTGCTACTTTTTAGCCCTTTTTCACGGCTTTAGATGCCAATTTTTGCACCTTTTTGTATATTTTTCCCTCTGTGGCCCACTGTTGTCACTTTCTAAACACTTTTTCATTTTTGCCACTGTTATCTCATTTTTGCCATTTTTAACCACTTTTTTCCAGTCTAACTACTTTTCACCACTTTTTCTGCCAATTTTTGCCTGATTTTGTCATATTTAGCCCCCTTCTGGATTATTAAATTATTTTTCCCCACAGTTATTCAATTCCTTCTACTTTATTCTTGGCATCCTGACATTTTTGCACATCAGCTCAGCCATAAAGTCTGAGGTAACTTGCCTAAGAGTTCATTTGGTTTGAAGAAAAGAGGTTTACATTTTGAATAAGGGCTATACTGTAGTACAGCATAAATAGATTATAAATAAAATACATTTTTGTTGCTTTGATACTGGTTATTATTCAGGTTAAATATAAGATATTAACACACATGAACTTTTGTATGGATCGTGATTTTTCCTCACAACTATGGTCCCCCCCAGTTTGACCCTTTTAGGCCTTGCTTACATATAAAACATACATGTCTGCATACATGTCCAAAAAGTAAGTACAACACTGAGAGATAAGTAAAATCTTCCAACACCATAATTTATTCATGAAAATAAATCAGGTCTTGTCATTTCACTTAATGATTACTATTTACATTTTATTTCACATTTAAAATTACTGCAACAACCAAGGCTACATTTCTTTGGCAGTTTAATTCAGTCATAACACAAATTTCACACATTTTACACAGTTTAGACATTTTTAACAAAGCCAGCAGTCATGCATTGGGTTAGCAGAAGCAAACTGCTTATAAAGGCCTATCCTGTATTCTTATCATATTAAGCTACCAACTTCCAGAACTCCAAAGAGAAAGTAACAGAGGAATCAATCACACTTCTGTGCTTAAAAACAGCTTTACAAACCATCGTCTTTAAAAAACAAAAGTGAATTTCATGTTTTTAAGTGTATATTGGCATCATTAAAGAATTAATTAAACACCAGCAATAGAACCATGTCTCCTTTTTGTACCTTTTGTGGCTTTTTGTCAATTAAATTTACAAAGAAACTCGAATTATATCAGCTCTCCTGAACTAAAAAGTGCTTTTTTACAGAGTCAGGGGGTGTGTGTTTCATTTTGCTTTGAACATTATTTGCATTATTTTGTAGTAATACGAGTCATAAAATTTCATTACATGGGGATTTAGAAAAGGGGATCTGTGTGAGTGTAATACTCAGCTTTACTGATGATGTGTATGGCTCATTTTTGCGGTTTTATTATTGAATTTCTGGTTGTTTTAAATCTTGATCCCTATTATTACACACAAGAATCTCTATGAGGAGCTTTTAGTGAGTAATAGATTGAATTTAAAGCCTTATGATTTAATATTTTTCTGGATCCATACAGAAAAGTTGTTGAATGTGAAATTTTCTCCTTTAATGTATTCAGTGTTTTTTTTTGCATGTTATCTTATGATCAATCACAGCCCCGAAGAATATGGTCTCAAAAACTCATTCATTGTCAACATGACAAATTTTGAATCTAATGTTACCATCAGTTTCCTTTGGATTAAAAAACATAAATTAACTTTCTTAATATTCAGAGATAATTTATTGACATTATATCAAGTTTTGAGGTTTTTCTTCTACCTTTCTACACCACACAAAAATTCTTTTGAATTCTTATCAGAGCAAAATATTTTTGTATCATCTGCAAATAATACATATCTTTAAAAAAAATCGACAACATTGTAGATATAATTGATTTACAGTATGAATAACTGATCCCTGTGGTACTCCACCTTTCTAAATCCGGACACAGTATCATTCATTTGTACACATTTCTTTGTTGAGAGTTGAGAACCCCTGCTTTATACAGCATATGACCTTTTTTTCTTATCTTCTTATCTCAGCTCTAGCTCCATAAAATCTGCAGCCATGCTGATGGCAGTTAGCTAGATTAAACAACAAAGTTACATGTGACAGCCAACATCCTTTTTAATTATAGTATCATGGGAATCTAACAACATTTCCTGCTTCATCCACTGAAGGAATAGCATGAAGTTAGATGGACTTTTGGAAGCTTCAGTCATTGTTAGTGCACCAGTTCTGGTTTAAAGCAGTTCTTTTTTAAACAACAGTGTGTTTAATGGACCAACATGGATGAGAGATTTACACACATACTGTATAATAGACTTAAAAATATAACAGGAGGGTCTGAAGTAGTGACTTTATGTTTTTTTACCATCCTGGAGGAGCCCTAAAGCTCCTGGCTTCATTGTCTTGTTCACAGTCCTTCAGTCTTGTGTTTACTTTTGTAAGGCCTACATGCTATATTGTGGAGATACACAACATTTTATAACAGTGATTTTGTATAACTGCACCTGTAAGGCGTGGTGTTATGTTTATTGCATGTTTATCTGTATAAAATGAAGAATAGCAGGCCTTCTAATGCCTGACAGAAAGGCACACTATCTTTTTTTCACATGAAACAAGTGGCTAACAAAACACCACAGTCATCAGTGTGATGACAGAGATTAAATGCAACTTCTATCGCTTATCTGATACATTGTTCAACATCAACTTGTTCCTCAATATTTAATTTCCCCTCAAACTGTACAGTCAAATGTATCATGTATGTTTTATTTCTGAATAAAAAACTTTGAATAAAGTGGAGTACTCTGCTTGCTCTCATTTTAGGAAAACAGTAAGATGTGTCATGTGCACAAGCATAATACTAAAAAGTTATCAAGGCAGAAGTAACTAGAATGAAAAGGACCTTAAGTTATTTTCTCCTACAGATATTTGCTAAATGTTCTTATGAAATTATTCTAATCAAACACGTACATGGCCATCAAGAGTACAAGGATCAGTGTCTGATGGCTGAACAGTCATTTTGAAACTGTTAGATTCCTGGCCAGTGGCCACATCCTCCACAAATAAGGATGGTGTCATGGTGACTTCCTGGTTGCAACATCCTCAAAGTGAGGGTGTATCTTAACTGAACTCTGACTCAACAAGAAATGTTCATAACGCTCACTTTATGAATAAACTCTGACTGCAAGACCCTTTACAGTAACTGCCCTTTCTTTAATAAAACATATACTTTCAGTCAACTGTGCAAGTATTCCTTTTCATGCTTTCAGTACACAAAAACCCCCCAAAATAAAAATGTAAGTCGTTTTCATGCTATTTTATCTTTAATGCATCTTTTTACTACAGCCCCACATTTGATAATAATTTGTTCAAATTTCACTTTGTAAATTGTGATATTTTATCATTGTACAAATATGATGTATTTTTAAAATACATCATAATGTAAGGACAATGTAGTTAAGGTAAACTCCCCTGTGATTAAATCATACATTACCTCAAATTTCTGTAATTGAGTGGCTTTGTTCTGTGCTTGCACTTTTTTGAGAGAATTTGAAATCAGTAACTTTACTTTTACTTATTTTGTAGGAAGAATTGTACTTCCCTATATTAAAAAACATCAACAACTAAAAGTCAGAAGGAGGTTCAGGCCTTCTGCCAGTAACAAGAAAAAGGCCAGTTGTTTGGTTTTGACTTTACATCATGGCATGCAGCACAGCTGTTGGGCATCGGCAGGGAAGATTTCAGAAATTTTTCATGGGTGCAACCCACATACTCAGCTCCGCTGCTCATCTTACAAACACGTTTCTTACAAATGTGGCACCATTTAAGAGGAAAAACAGGCTTTCCATCAGTATAAGATTTATTGCCGAGTAGCAATGTTAGAACAAAGAAAAAAACAAACACAAATTTCCTTACTTTGTGTACTAAGGTGACAATGGTACCAAATTAAATCCAAAAACAGCTGTTCGATTTATCTTTGTTCAGAAGTTATGATATACCTAAACAACCCGGTTGAGATTAATTTTCTGTTGTTGTATTTGCACATCAGGGAAAGGTTATTTTTCTGTACAACCTCTTGGTATCCAAAGCAGCCAGTACCTTAAATAAACTTTAAACTAATTACTTTTTACTTGAGTCAATTTATACGTTTATTTCTACTTCAGTAAATTTTTACCAAAATAACTATCCTTTTATTTGAGTACAGCAATCTTGTGCTTTCTCCACTTCTACAAGTAGAACATTCTTCCCGGAGCCATTTTGGTTGAATGATAATGAATGAATAAACACAGTTAGATGTAACTGTTGGACTTTTATGACATTATTAGTGTTTAAAAGCATAAATCCCTGACGTATTTTAAAAGTTGATATAATATCACTACTTTTACATAAATAAATATACTAATTACTTCTTCAACCACTTGTTACTTTTCTTCAAAGACCCATTTGGCTTTCACATTCATCATTTGGCCCCTTAAAATCTTTGAAGCTCTAACCCGGAAAAAGGCATCGTTTTACTGTTTGATTGACAGAATTGTAGCCAATCATAGTTGTCTACAAAGCAAAACGAACCTCAATTCTCAGTCTTCATTGGCCATTAGAAGTGTCAGTAATTACGTCACCATACCTCTTCAACCAATGGGACGGTTGTATTTTGTGGAGGATGCGCAACAGGCTGTGTCCCTGCTGAGTATAGCAGAACGGCTGTAGTTACACCTAAATTTCGTTGGCTAACCGCCACAGAGTAAAACTTTAATGAATTATTTTTCTCGTATTTATTGAAGTTGGGGTGGATAAAGGAAAATAACTGCACAGGTGTTGTTTTTTCCACTATAACTGGATTTGTTCGAGGCCTTCGCATGGATGAGGTACGGCCTACCAGTGGTGCTCAAGCCCACGGGCTGGTGCCGCTGTTTCCCCCCGGACTGCAAGCTATCTACGGGGAATGCCGGCGACTTTACCCCGAACAGGCAAACCCGCTTCAAGTAACAGCCATTGTTAAATACTGGTAGGTTTACCCATATGTTTAAGTCGGCCTGGCACATCTGTGTGCTCTGAATATATGTTAACATAGTTTATGAAGTGTTGACCAGACGTTTGGTTCACAGTAAGCTAAGGTGCTAAGCTAGCACTTAAACTAACTTCATGTCCAAGCCCTGCTATAACTCATTGCTATTATGTTATGATCATTTCATGTAATACGTATCAAATATTCTGCTATTTGTGATGCACATAGTAAATTAAACCTTAATGAATGTATCACGCCATATGAATGCTAGTTAAAACCACTACCTGTCCTCAGGTGTGCTGCATGTAAATACAGTTTACTGACAACAAAGGCATTGTGTTTTTTTTTTTGCTAAGGTCGATATTTTCATTATGTGTGTCTCACAGGTTAGGAGGACCAGACCCGTTAGACTATATCAGCATGTATAGGAGTATGGGCTGTCCAGCCCAGGATATCCAAGAGCATTGGCACTATGTCAGCTTTGGACTGAGTGACTTGTATGGGGACAATAGGGTTCATGAGTAAGTATCCTAGTATTCTTTCTTCCTCAGGGTCCCCATTTAGCACTAACACAAGTATTGACTATTCTTCCTGGGGTCCAACACACATAAGGTCATACAAACCTACACACAATGCAACTTTAACAAAAAAACGTGTTTAAAACTGAACACACCTCCTTACAGAAAGTATATAAAATATATACATTCAGAGGAGAAACAAAATGGCCATCCATTTAACAAACATTATGCAAATCAAAATCACATCAAACACCTTAAACTCAATCAAACTTCATGTCTTACATAAGATGTCAAATAAAAAGACATGCATGCACATATACATATAACCTGTGACAACTAGCTATCCTTTATGTTATTCCCCACTTTCTCCCTGATTTCCTGAATAACAGCCAAAAACAGCTCAAGAAAATCTTAGAATAAGAATTAGCTAGGCAGAGTACTGTTTCTAAGATTTGTTTTATAGTCTTCATGTGCTTTTTAAATGAAAAACACAAGGGAAATATGTGGATTAGTTTTTCCATATTAGAAGATTAAACTTCTATATCAGTAAACATGTAAACAATGAGGTTTCTTTTTATAGCATAGCAATAAAAATAGAAGTGGTAGACACTCATTGTCATTGTAGTTATTTTTGTTCTCAGTTATTACAAATTCCAATTAAACCCCTGCATACTTTTCAAAATTATGCTGTGATTGAATTTTTGTACAGATATGTTGTTAGTGTTTTGTGAAATTTTGAAAGTATGTGGGAGTTTAGTTGCAATTCTGTCTTTAAATTTGTTGTCTCATTTTAAAACATGCAGTGTTGCAAAGATTTTGACAATCCTGGTGAGGATCAAACAAAACCTTTCTGAGTAGGTGAAATATTTGCCTGACAAAACCCTTGAGTAGCAGACCACCCACTAACCAACATAGCACCCAATTATCCTGTGTTATTCTACAGTCTTGTTGATCTTGTCAAGCGTAGTGATTTTCACATCCCTCGTGCTTGTCACAAAGGAAGTACAGCTTCTGACTGTTGTCCACCTGGTTTCCCTCTTGGTGTGTGTCAGATTCACAGGGCCTGATGGACCCAGTGGCTTTGGCTTTGAGCTCACCTTTAGACTTAAAAGAGAGGTTGGTGAGACGGCACCTCCAACCTGGCCAGCTGAACTCATGCAAGGCTTGGCTCGCTATGTTTTCCAGTCAGGTAAGTGAAAACCATTTCTTGGGAAATGGTGATACTTGCTTTTAGCATCTTTGAACTGAGAAGACTAAATAATTAAACACCTCCTGTTTAAGGCCAAAGTCTATTCATCTCATATTATGATGTTAAAGAGTTGTGAATGCCGGTTTTACAGTTTCCCCGTGTCCTTGATGTTAATGGAATATTTGCAGAGTGCATACTCGGATGTGTGGTCCAGTGACCAGGAAAGCATTTTAATCTCATTTTACTTTCTGATATCCAAAAGTGTTTCAGACTTTTTAACTGAATGTATGCTATATATAAGATTTTATCTGTCATCCAATAGTCTTTGTTGTTTGGTTTCATTTTTAGCATTTGTCTAGACTAAACAGACAGTTTTGTGACCTTATTGTGAACTCTAAAACTTTTATGATATAGCTGAAATATCAAATTAATCAAGAAATAATTGTTAGACTAAGTTATGAAGACCATCTTTTGTCCGAGTCTTACTTCAGTCACCATGAAAAAAATAGTTTTAAGAGTCAAGATTTTTGTTTTTCATAGAGACGCAGTATAAATAGTGTAGTAGGTGATCCATCTACATCTGCTTTTCTGAGATAAATTTCTTTTTGGCTTCGGTGTCCATGCCAACTTGTGAGATGTTTATAAAGTGAAGAATGTCTTCTTTGTAAAAGAAGCTTGTTCTTTCCAGTTATTAAACATGCATGACAGAGAAGTTGCTTCAGGGAGCAGTTTTTTAGCTAAGCATGCCTTATTTGTGTTTGTTGGTGCTCTGGGCATTGACAGGAAGTCTAATTTCCCCTTCTTACCCATTACCATTTGTGAAAACATTCATATTAAAGTAGTAAACAAGAGCGTTGTTGCACTATGCTAATGTATACTTTGTGTAATGGGTATATTCTTTGGTGCTAAGTCACTTAAACCATTCAGCCGTGTATTTTGAGTGCACAACAAAGTGTGGTTGAGAAGGGAGAGGGTATTTAAAAGCCATGAGGAAAGAGAAGAAGGCTTTTCTCCCCTCTTCACTACACAGCCCTTCTCTACTATCCAGCTGGGGTCAATTTGCGCGTGGGTGGGCCGGGCTCCTGAGCTAAGTGAATGCTGATTCTTGGCCATCTTCCCCCCTGCTTTTCTCCTGCTTCGAATCTGGACTTGGGACATGTAACCTCCCAAGCAGCTACATTCCTTAGATGGAAATGTGGCATTTATGTCCTATTTGTCATAGTTTGGTCCTGACTTCTTTCCAATTCTTTCTCTTGGCAATTGTGTTCCCTCTTTTCCTGTTATTTAACTTTTCTTCAGAATTCGTACACTGTCTAAACAATGGAAAGTGAGACTGCATCCTTTTGGTAAATGGAAATGCCCTTTGTGGATTAACACTCATGATCTGTCATGATTCAGTAAGTCTTTTTCTCTCTCTTTTACAGAAAATACATTTTGTAGTGGTGACCATGTATCGTGGCACAGTCCTCTCGACAACAGTGAGTCACGTATTCAGCATATGTTGCTAACAGAAGACCCACAAATGCAACCAATTCAAACTCCATTTGGCACAGTGAGCTTTCTGCAGGTGAGTCTAAATATTTAGTACTTGCTTAGTATAAGCAGTTTCACAACGAGTGCTTTTTGGATCTTTTGCCTCTAATTACAGACATCTACAGGGAGTTGCGTAATTTGCATGTAGAATATGGACACAGAACCCTATAATGCCACATCTGTTTGAGGAATTTTATGTAAGACTTGTAAATAAAAGAAATTTCACGTAGGGATTTTGGCCTTAGTATCGGAAATGAAAAAGGGAGTCGTAATCAGTCAGAAAAAGCATTCAGATATGGATTAAAATAGGCTTTATTGGTCAGATATGTAGAAACATACAATAATTTAACTCTGGTTGTACATTATGGTCATTTATATACAAAGAGACATACTACAAAAAAAATCTAGAAACTTCTTAATGCAGGTCAGTTGATACAATTAAAGTAAAAATACTAGCTAACTGATCTGAATTACAAGTACACCTCATGCTCTGTTCTCTCTCCCTCAGATTGTAGGTGTTTGTACAGAAGAGCTACAGGCGGCACAACAGTGGAACGGCCAAGGCATCTTAGAGCTGATGCGTGGAGTCAAAGTGTAAGTTCAAACTAGAGAGTTGTGATTTTTTTTTTTTTTTTTTTTGTCAGTATTGGATATTCCAATATTTCCAAGCTTATTTTAACCTATAATGGAATGTACACACCATTTCCTATTCTATATATGACCTTTTGTTACTATTATTGTGACACTTGACACAAGACAAACAAAATTTAAAATTAATGTATTACTTTTCAAAACCAGACATTTAGTAATTTAAAAATGGGAGTAATATCTATATATTATACATATATTTTGTGAAAGTTGTATTTTGTTAAAAGCAACAGTAAAACCAAGCCTTAATAGCTACAAATATCAACATTGCAATCTGCTGACAGATGTTGAGCTCTGCAGAGCTCCGAATAATACTGTATGTTACACTTTTTCATGGAGCAGTTACTTTCAAAGTAAAATTTATTTTTCCAATCCTTACAAAGTGTTTAAATGAAATCAAAGTAATTCTTTTACAATGCCACAAAAATGAACTAGCCATCTTTGAGACTTAAAACTTAAGTCCTTTGAACAAATTTTAAGGTATAAGGAATAGGGATGAAAAGGAAAAACTCAAGTTGAGGTTGGTCTGTTTGTTTTGCTTATCTAATCTTATCTAATCTTATCTTAGTGGAAAAGATAACTTCATTACCCACATGTCCACAGTTATAGTCGGATTTGTTTTTTTGTATTTGTGTGCAAAAAATTGAAATTGAGTGGTCACCTGAACCTGTTTTCATTAGTAAGAATAAACCATAGATAACAGACTTAATTAGCTGGTAAAACTAAGTATTTATGTCCCCTCCATTCATATTAATGAAATAAGTCAGAAACTGAAAATGTAATCAAATAAATGCCATTGCGGTATAAGATGCATTCAGCCCATCTAGACAAATGTACTGTGAAGCAGCCAGTGATGGGTGTTGTTACTTATTTATCTATTAACTTTGTGTTTAACTTCAGTTTAACGCTGTGTGAAGCTAATGTTGATGATTGTCCTGTGTACAGAGCGGGTGGCCCCTGGCTTATCACTGACATGAGGCGAGGAGAGACCATTTTTGACATTGATCCACACCTACAAGTAAGGCTTTATTAAGTTTTGAGCACATTATCTTTCTGTACAATGCTAAATTGTGACTCCTTGTGACTGTAATGAAGCTCAGTAAATAGATAAAGGGCTAAAATATGCAGCTGAACTCCAAAAAGTTAAGTAAGGTAAGGCAAAGTGATTTTCCATATATAAAGATATAAATAGATGAAAGAAGGCCATTTGTAAATTTCAGAAAGAACTAAGCGCCCTCTGTTGGCTCATAAATCTTAAAGCACCGTCTTCTCACATCTGGAAATGTGAACCATATGTGAGTTTTATGTGGGCTAGTGTTAATGATTGCGTATATTCCTTGCTCATCCAAGCAGGAGAGAGTGGACCAGGGTATTGAGACAGAGGGCTCCAACCTGAGTGGGGTCAGTGCCAAGTGTGTGTGGGACGATCTGAGTCGGCCGCCAGAGGATGAGGAGGACAGCCGATCCATCTGCATCGGATCACAGCCACGGAGGCTCTCAGACAAAGGTACGCCAAGTCCCAAAGGAGTGAAAAGACCAGATCCTTAAATTAAGACTGAGCAAATCCAAGAACGCTAAACCAATCTGTATGGAGGAGTTCTGTTTTTTTTTCTGTCAGCAGTGCATGATGGGATAATTCCGTGCTGATCTTTGTCTGTGTGTTGACAGACACAGAGCAGATCAGGGAGACGCTGAGAAAAGGACTGGAGTTTAACAGCAAGGCAGCACTACCACCCATCAACAGCCAGAGACAGAGCCATGAGAGACCTCAGTGAGTGCTCCTCCCATACCAAACGCACACGCATGAACACAGTTCCACCTCAGCAGAGGGGTTTCACGAGGACAACTCCCTCCAACATGTGCAGTGACTCACTGACATCTGAACTGCTATCACCATTGTTTCTTAACCACAAACTTAAAACAGTGGTGTGTCACCAACTAATAGCCTTTCTTCCTCTGCAGGGTCAGGTGAGGGATCCTTTAGAGGAGCTGGGAAATCTGGGTATTTTTCACGGAAAAGGCAAAAGAACTTAACATTCCTGCCACAGATGATTTTGTTACCCCATACATAGCCATTCATCATAGCCATTCAAAGCCACATAACTTTCCCTCTTCTTTGCAATTCAATGTTTTTTTCCTTTTATCAGGTTTTATTAGTTAATATAAAATCACAAAAAGTATACAGCCATCTCATGATTTCTTTAATTCACTTTAATTTTCATTCTTTGATTTAAATTTCTACAAATGTATGCAGGGGGTTACAATTAGAGTCAAAAGGCTTGTTTGACATGACTCGGCCCTTAAAAAATTCAGTTACTACATCTTCACTTCCTTGTGGAGAAACCCATGATTATTCCATCACAAACTGATTAGTTCATTTACACACATGTTCAACTACTTACATAAAAATAAACTTTAAAAAATCGATTTGAGTAAAAATCAAACAATATCACATTTGTCAAAAAATAAAGGCCTTTATTAAACTGGCATGTCCTTAAAGTAGAGCATGGTTTAAAGCATTGACTTTAATGCATTTAATTTTAATCATGCTCTTCTTTAAGAACATGTGGATTTAATAAAGGCTTTTATTCTTTGTATGGACAAATGCCTTGGTTTTTAAAAAAATATTTTTTCTTGATTTGTTCACACCTTTGCCGAAGAGCACCTATCTTTTTTTTTCTTTTTTTCTTTTTTTTTTTTTTTTTACCAATACTACTAGTTTCATGAAACTCTCCAGTCCCTTGTTTTTTCATAATATTGATGTTTTAATACAATGGCAATAAATGGGCAGTGTTAATGGAAGTTCACTTCACTTTAATGAACTTCTTTAATCCCTTTAGGGGCAATAGATTTGGAGTAGTCTGTACATAAAGACATACATATAAACAAAGTATTGTTAATTTTGGCCGCTATTTTAGAATTAGTCTTAATTTTAGTCTTTAGACAGTAGCACATTTTAGTTATAGACATATTTCAGTCATTTTTACCCTCTTAAGTCTAGTTGTAAGGACAGATTTTGGCCAAGCTGCATCGTCGCAACCATCCTCAAAATGTCAGTGTGTACATCAGGGACAACAAACGCTCTTGTAGTGTAACATAACCATTAATGTGTCCGGTTTGCCCCAAGACCAAGGCTTTATCTGGAATCACACACTTATTCCCTACTCACTATTCACTGTAAGTTGCCCATAGTGGACTACATAGTGGACTCAACAGCACAAAACAAAAACAGATTTGGACACTACTCCTGCTTTGAACTGTAATGTCACTGCCATCTCACTTTTAAAACATGTTACAACAACAGCTCATAGATATCCATGGCAGTGGCAGGGGATCGAAAATATCTGCACTCAAAACCGGGGTGTCCGCGGGGTCGTAAAAGTATTAAAAGTTGCTAAAACAATTTATTTAAAATGAAGGCTTTTGAAAAGTATTAAAATGTCTTAAATGTAAGTCTTAGTCTTAAATTTTGTTGCCTTTTTAAATGAGATTTTTAACAAACGAGGTTGGAATTTGTTTTTCTGCTTTTGATTTATATTTAGTTTTAATCACATTTGATGTTCTTTTGTAAATCTGCCAGATTAATAGAACTGATATCACTCAACAATAGTGAGCTATACTTTATCAGCTGCAACTGTAACATGATCATAATCAGTCTTCTACTTTTAAGTTTCAACTGAAGTGCAAAACGTGTTCTTCAAACTGTGGTGTAGCTACTCTAGGTTGTTAAACCAAAAAAATAATTAAACTTTCCATTGTCAGCCACCTTACAGTATCAAACCAAGGTCTTCCTCCTCATGTTCTAGTCTAAAAATGTTTTAAGAATGCTCAATCAGTGCAGTGTACTACAATAAGAGATACTTTTGGCTTTTTCCATGTAGTGACAGTCAGATCCAAGCGTATAGGGAACTGTGTCACTAATGTCATAGGTTAGAAACTGTAGATGCAAAAGGGTCTTAAAATGTATGCAGACAGTCTTGGAATAAGGTTTAAACACATTAAATTTAATGTTAGATTTTTTTGTATATACCTTTGAAACTGTTACTAAATGTATGTTTACCAAAATGTTTGCATAGAATTATTGTCTCACATCTGTAATCATCTTTGGGAAAAAAATAATATTTTGTTTATGTCGCTCACTCAGAATTCGGACACCACTACAAAATGGCAAATTCACTATATAGTGTACTAATAAATAGGGAGTGATTTTGGACACAGCCCATGATTCAACAAGACTGGCATGTCAGAATTTGTCTTGCATCTTCAGTGTTATTTGACACTCTGACCTGACGTCAAAGAATCCTGACACCTACCTGAAGGCATTTGATCTCTTTCTTTGTGTTATCATTTATCAGAGTGGCATTATAAAATTCCCCAACCCAAATCTTTTTTTCCCTCCAGGGATCTTCTGTTGACATACAGGGATGGTAGCATTACTACCAGACTGGGCTAATTTTCAACATGTTTCCACTATAGTACCTGAAGTTCTATTTGAAGGATAACTCGTCCGTATTGTCCATGCTGTGAATTTTTATGATCACAGAACTAACGTTGACCTGCCATCATTTCATCTTTCCTACACGAAAAACTGTCACTAACAAACATTTTAAATCAAATTTTTGTTAATTAGATTAGCAATGATGCACAGATAACAACAGTAAGTATATGTAAGGTAAAAATGTGACATCAGAAAGGATCTGTCTGGGTGTCCTAGGTAACCAATATTTTGTAATTTCAATTTTTTATTAACACAAGGCGACCACCTGCACATCTGAACATTGTCCAAGTTGAACAACAATAGTGGAAACGTTTTAGAACAAAAATCTTATCGTCATATTTGTGCAGTTTGAACAGTGCTCTCTCTCTCTCTTTTGCTTGTCACAGTTTTTGATTAGAAATATGACTGAAGGGAGACCAGATGGGCCTCCATTTATTCTAAATTTCAAAATTGCCTTTTTGGACTCAAAATTAAGTCCTTTCTCTTTTTACTTTCTTCTTTGTTTTCAGGAGTCGTAAGGACAGTTTGGAGAGTGAGAGCTCTGCAGCCATCGTTCCTCATGAGTTGGTCCGAACACGACAGCTAGAGAGCGTCCATCTCAAATTTAACCAGGAGTCTGGCACGCTGCTGCCCCTCTGCCTGCGGTACTGTATCATTCTTACCTCTCCCAACATGATATTTCCCGGTTAGGAATGTCCCTAAGGCAGGCAGATAAAGATTAATCCAAACATTCATGGTGAATGGGTGTGGTGGGTTGTCTTTATGAATCATCAGAGCAAAAATGCAGATGACGCCATTCTTAGAAGTTAAAAGGGGCTTCAACAAGTCAGACCTAAACTCTGATTTTTCCCCCTCCTACTTTGACTTTGATGAAACTTCAAAGTGTGAAGGAAATAAAAAACTAGTCAGTTTTGAGGCCCAGAGCTTTTATAAGTGAACAGAATGGCTTCAAAGTAAAGATTAATGCAACCTGTGACATGAATGGCCACCTGAAACTAAAGGAAGAAAATAGACCTTGGTTCTCTTTTTTTTTTTTTTAACAGTGTTTTTCATACTTTCTGGATTTTCTCTGTTGTATTCCCGATCGTTGACCAATCTTTACTCTTCGCCTGTCTTACCAGAAATGTGTCAAACAACAGGAAGAGGCTACAGAAGGACAAAGGTCATGCTTTGCTGAAGTGAAATACTGATAACCTAGGATCCAGTGACGCTGCTCTATCATCTGTTAGCTAACACATGATCAGTGTCAGTCAGCTTACATTTAATATTCAAAGTTGAGGAGAGTGCATATGAAACCACAAATGAGATGAATAGAGACTAGAAAGAGAAAATACAAACAGCAAAATCAAGAGAAAGGAGTTTACACATCTTAAAAATTATTGTAAAGCTTTCTTTTGTGTGTCTGTGGCTGATAAAACCATTTTGGGCATCAGTTTTACTGAAGAATCATCGTCTAAGTAACTACTGTCTAATGGGAAGTGCTTCTTTTTATATATAGAATACTCGTCTGCACAGGAAGGCAATGAAAATAAAGCTGCTTCATGTTGTCTTCGATTGAGGAGACATCAAGGTCAGAGTTAGCTGACAAAGAAACCTGTGTGAGAGCAGGGAGTAGGAGAGATGCCAATTATGACACCTGCATAAGGTCTGTTTACACCTAAATATGCATTCAAAATCTAAATTGTGATCTTGGAGAGACTGTAAATCAGGGTGAATTTCAGAATGATAGACCAACCCAGAGCTAAGTTTAGCGTCGTTTCTCTTGAAGAAGTGAGCTGAACTGAAATTCGTTTTGTATCAATGTTCCATTGCAGTTCAGTGCGTCAGTGATTACATACTTTGTTGGCCAAATCAGAAGTTATCCAAATCACTGTTAAGGGGCCAAGTGGACTTGATTGAATCAAGTCCACTTGGCCCCTTAATAAAGTTTGAGATAACCATGACCTGAATGAGAATCTACACTGACAACACAGGAGTTAACATTGCATGAGTTCCACACTATTTTTTTATGGATTTTTGGATTGTTGCTAAAAAATAAGTGTTGTGGGGGAAAAGGTCTGACATTTACACATTTTGTTAATCAAGATAAGCTTCAGAATTTAACACTGCTTTCATAATTTTGAGGGTTAAACAAAAACAAAAAAACAACTTATTTTAGGAAACAAAGTAACTACACTATGATTGACTAACTTCAATGTCACCCATGGACGCCAATAGAGGGGGGATAAAGGGGAAAGCTTTCTGGAGCCCTGCCACATTTGGGAGCCCATGAAGGTTAGCAAAAAATGTCCCGTCCTAAAAAGTTAACGACAATATTCTAACAAAAAAACTTAAAATTGCCTTTAAAGAAAACAAATAAGCATATTTTTTTCTTTATTCCTTCAAAAAATTGACTGTTCCTAAATACAACCCCCCTTCTTAAAACGAACATTGTACAGCCATGCCAGAACCTGAATAAAAGTTAGAACACTGGAAAGAAAAGACATGAAAAGGATGTGCATTTGACCCTAATAATGACCTGTTAGCAAACCGTTTCAGCCATTTTCAAAGTTGATCTAGCTCATTAGAAGCACACAAGCCAGGAGGCTAAAATCGCCACTATGCAATTCTATGCATTGTAAGATTTTTAAAGAAAATAATATTGCGATTATTTTGACTGATTGTATATTCAATATGAACTGTTGTACTGAAGGGAATTATAATTTTTATGTCATTCTCATTTTCAATAAGAAAAATGTATACAAAAAATGGAAAGTCATTTTTGCAAACTATTCTAGAAAAGAATGAAACTTGAATGTTCAAAGCACAAACATCTCTGCTTCAAAAAGCTAAACTGGTATTTTGAAACACTTTCTTGTCAAAGAAATATTGCACCTTCTGTGATTTAAAAATTGCAGGAAGGAATATTGCAATTTAATCTAAATTTTGATTAACTGCCCTGCCTTAGTCCCGACCCACTTGTTGAGCTAATATATATTTGCTGGCTGTCACACTCATATTGGGCAATAAAAAGTTCTTTAAAATATAAAGGTAAACTTCATCAAAAATGTAAGGGAACTACTACCTTGATTTTAATGTTTCAAAAGTTTGTTTTTATTGTCTTGTAGAAAGACAGATGTTCAGTTACTGGCTCAGAGTCGATGTTATTAGGAATAAACTATATGCTCTTGCACTTGTGTTTATATTTTACTTGTTTGTTTGACAGAGGCCGGTTGCTTCATGGGAGACACTTCACATACAAAAGTATCAATGGAGACACCGCCATTACCTTTGTGTCTACAGGAGTCGAAGGAGCTTTTGCTACTGAAGAGCATCCATATGCTGCACACGGCCCTTGGCTACAGGTAAACATACACAGACCCAGATTTAAACCTAAATTTTTAATGTAATGCCTCTTGCTTGCTTGTTTGACCTTCTGCTCTCCTCTTTCAGATATTGTTGACTGAGGAGTTTGTGGAGCAGATGCTCGGGGATTTACAAGAACTGAACACTCGTGAGGAGGTAAGAAAAGAGCTGTATTTAAGCTTTGTGTTTGAATTAAATTCTGCTGTCTTCCTGTTTTACTTTGTACATATGTTTCTGTGATTTAGACAAAGTTACCAAAGGAGTACAGCTGGCCAGAGAAGAAGCTGAAGATCTCTGTACTACCAGACGCTGTGTTTGATAATCCACTGCAATGAAATGGAGACGCCTAATCACCAGGAAACGCCTGCAGACACACTACAGAGTGGACCATCCCGAACAGGAGACCTCCAAGGACCCTGAGCTGTGAGATATGTTGTTCCTGCAGTGGACGGCCAGAGACTGTTTCACTCCTGTAGCTGATATGAGAGATGATCTAAACACTTTTGACTGTTACTGCATTCTCAGACAAGCCCCACCGTTTACAACTTTTCCCTGAGGTCTGAATGCTTTTGAAAATATTGAATCATCCTGAAAACCAGCCTGTCCAGATGGTCAGCCTTTAAGAACAATCATAGGTGACATAGTAGCTGTAGGGCAGTACGGGATGTTGTCATTCCTTTAGCTAGGACTGCCAAGATCTGAGGTCTAAAATATACACATGGCTCAGTACATTTACATGCAGTTAAAAAAAGTCAAATTATTGTGTCAATCTGGCTAAAACTGAACTTTTAAAATGCATGTTTGTTTGGCTGATATTGTGCTAAGTGAAACTTCTCAGTGTTGGGCTAACACACCTAGATAATGTGGCTGGAAATTTCAGTGCCATGCTTGAACTTGACGAGCACAAATGCGAACAATGGCTTCTTTCTGTCTTTGAAGATTGCCAATAGCTCAAGGGCTAGAGTGCATTGCATCTATACCAAAAATAAAGCATAGAAAAGGTACAGTATGTGCAGAACTGTAAAATTTGTCCATGTTTTCATTGTTCAACATACAGTTTACCACTTGGTATTTGTCAACAGGAAAAGAGCCAGAATAACTGAGCAGAGGAAACCCTCGATAAATCAATTCTCTCACTGTCCATGTAACTGGGATGAGGACTGTAGTCCAGTTAAATTCCGTAATGGTGCTGTAATCACAGCTTGACTTATCTGTGCATGTAAACGTACTGACTAAGACAAATGACAGTGCATCCAAACACTAACTGGGTTGATGTGTCTATAAACAGTTCTATTTATTCCGCAGGCCTTAGACAGGACAAAAACTAAAGTTTTATCCTATTTGTCGGTGTGTTTTTACAGCTGGAGCTCCTGTGTTTATTATTAACAAATGCTGGACATTTTTCTTTTATGTTTGTGGTCATACCAAAGTTTTACTTGTCAACAGTCTGCTGCCTGAACCGTCTGCTTCACAAATGTGTCATAGTTCTGTAATAATGGCATGACAGGATGATGAACTGCCCTTGTCTGAGACATCCAAACAAGCATCTGAACTGTTTTTATAGTTATCTGGAAAATACTGCAGGTGTGACCACCTCCTATCTGATGTGCCAAGAACATGACTCCTCTCTTGAGTAATTGTTTTTGAATGTGACTGTTTAGATTTCTCATGCACGATCATTTGTGTTTTAAAGTTCTGAAATATATCAAATCTGTTAAACATTGAGAGGGGGAGACTGTGGCATGTCTTCTCTCAAATGTTGTCTCCAGTGGCCACACAAATATTTTTTCCTTATCAGTAGGACCTGCCTGAAATTGCATCGGAGTAAAATTCCTCAGTGCCTTGGATTGGAAAGGACCACATATTCTGTTGACCCTTAATGCTGCCTACAGCTCTTCGATTGTTATGAGGTATCACTTCATATCAAGGCTGCTGTGTTCATCGTCTGTCTCTGGTTTCATTATTGCATTCCACGTTAACACCAAAACAGAGAACAGTGTCTTTTTACAATAATGTATACTCTTATACATATGTCAACGTGTCTTATTTTGTTTGTCTTTTTTATTCAGAGCGAGAAATGTAAAGTTTAGACATTCTTTATATGTTTTTGTAATGCTATCTCATTGACTGAACTGGCTGATTGTAATCCCAAGTGCATTAAAAGGTGTAGGTATTTACACAAATAAAAGCTGCAAAACTAATCAAGAATTGCAATGGAATTTTATTTTATTTCATGTCTTGTTTCTCTATAGCTGCATTCACCAGTCTCTTGCTCAAGGATACTTGATGTGTGAAAAGAAAAGAGCTGTGTTCAAACCACTGAACCTGTGACTAGTGGTTGATGTTTTTAATCCAAGAAGACTCAGTTGCACCTCTGTCTACTGTACAGTAAGGATAAATACACTGGAATCTGTGTTCATGAATTTGCAAATCATTATGATTGTTATGAGTCCTGATAAATTACATAGGCATGTTTTATTGATTCTAAGAATCCAATGTAAGCCATAAAGGCATGGCAAGGCAAACTTAGTTGCTAAACATCTTCAATGTAAAGAAAAAATCAAACTGTTCTATAGAGATACAAACAGAACATTTAAGAAATATGAATGGAAATTATGAAAATGTAAAATCAACAAAGAAGGAATGGTTAGGATGTCATACATATATATATGTTTGTATGTGTAAATATAATAAAATATATATTCAACAAGAAAGAGAATTTAAATTGGAAAAAGAACTGTTATAATTGAAAATTTTCATTACTTCTGAATGATTAACATTATTCACAAAAATAAGTTTATTAAGTTTATTCACAATTTATTCTGATATTTTATATACTTATACAAAGAACATTCAAAAATAGTGTATTGTAGAAGAAAAAAAAACTTGGGTACATTTTGTATTTATTTTTTGCATACTAATAGGCAGATTCATGTTTTTACAATATTTACGATTTTTTTTCTTTGATGTATTTTATATTTATACAAAATATTATCAAAAAGAAGAGAATATTGGAAAAATGGTTTTGTACTGAATGCCCTGTTTTAGTTTACTGCAGTTTTTTATTCCTAATTATCTTATTCTCTTTTTTAGAATGTAAATTCCTTATTTTTACTTATATCTGTCTTGTGAATATAAATCAAGACATTTCTGTCTGTCTTATTTTTTCATACTTGCTGGCAGATTTATGATACAATGCTTATTTATTCTTTAATGTATTTAATATTGATTTTTACTATTTCAGTTGAATGTCATAAAATCAGTCTGCCAAGTTGTTGGTGAATTTGCATCTCTCAGGTACTTTATCATAAAGGCACTGGCAACCAATGTTTTCATTGTTAAGGGAGGCTGAGTATCAACTGTTATGAATATTTAATATTGTGTGTGCATTGTGTTTATTCCATATAGCTTGATGGCTCCTTTTTGTTTATTCCTGTCATGTTTTATTGTTACTGCGTGTTTTATCATCTCATCTGGTTTTGTCAAGTGTATCTTTGCATGAAATGTGTTAATAAAAAATACAGTTTTTATTATTTTAAGGCGTGCATTCACACTGTCTTACATTTTTCCAGTGTGATTCAGTGTTTTAATGTTTCTCCTTGTGTACCAACCCTCTCATGGGCCCCTGAGGGCCTCTTACCCAGCCAGCCAGGACTCCTCTTTATGAGAACCAGTGGTGCAGAGGATGACAGGTCACACAAATGTCTCCCGGTCATTTACAATCTCTCCGGTAGAGTTTGCTGTGGCCTGCTCCCCGGCCTTCCTCCTCCTCCTCCTCTTCTCGGCTCCTCCCCGTCTATTTATCAACTCTATGACGGGTCACGTTGTCGGAGGGGGGCTGTCGGTGTGAAAGCACTGAGCTCCCTACCGACGAGTCACAGTCTACCCGCACTTACCATTAAATATTAGTCAAAGAGTTGACGGGAAGGAGAAAGCAGCTGGAGAACAGTCGGCGATAAAAGCCCACGCGCTCAGCCGTTACGTTACGTCGGACTGAGAGTTGAAATCTAAACGGACGAGCTGGATTTCCTCCCGGGCTGGAAGTGAAGCTCCTCGGCTTTAAAGCGAACCGGAGTCCGCCGACGACATGGAAAATAAATAGTTGGTAACGTTGCTTTTTTACTATAAGAATGCGCCTATTGTATTCAGTTTCATTAGTTGAACACCAATTTAACAGCGTTCAGTTGTGTCTTCGTTTAAAAATACATCATCAGTGTAGCTCAGTCAGTGTGACATTTCATTAGTCCCGTTTCCAGTGTTGTTCTCAAGCAAGTTGTCACTTGCTTTTAAACGCCACAGCCTGAATCGCATTGTACAGCATTACCCAGCATTAATTCACTAGCTAACACAGGAAAGTCATTGTGAATCGCTCATTTTCACTCCAGTATGGGGTGAAGTTGAAGTTCTACTGTAGTTGCACTTGGTTTGACTGGAGTTAATCTTAGTTTTCGTGTTGGGCTGGGCAGTATACCGAGTGTGAAAGAAATAGCAAAGTATTTTCATACGAGAAACAGGGTAAGACAATATACACGAAAAAATAGATGTTAGACCTATTGATCAGTTTAAAAGATAGTTTAAAGTAAGGAGTACTAACAGCAATTCTTATTGACCACAAGTTAATTAGTGTTAGACTGAATAGGAAAACTACTGTCACATTTAGCAGAATTTATAGTGTCAGGAAAAGCCAAATCATATTGATGTTTGGTAAACATTTGGTTTATTGGGTAAAACTGGCTCATATTGACTAAAGCCATGATAAAACAGTTACTAAATAGTTTGTACAAATGTCTTTTAGTGGGAGAACATGTGAAGGCCCATTTCCTAGGTTGAAATGTACAGAAATGTAGTGATCTTTGATTATTTTGAACCAAAAGTAAGGCAGAGCATTGTTTCAAGTGCACAAATACAATGATAACATTTGTTTAATTGTGTGGAACTAGCAAGGAGGAGGCTCTCTTGCCATTTCCATACACTTTACCAGATGTTGCCAGCTTATCTGTGCAATTTCAACAGTGCTCTGCCTCTCTTTTGGTTCAAAAAGTGAATGAAGATCATCACTTTTCTGTACATTTTCAAACCAATAATCATTCAATTTATTTGAAACACGTGGTATTTTAGAGTATGGAAAAATGGCAAACTCACAGTAGTGTTGACAATGTGTTTGATATCACAGCGACAATACCAGAAGTCCTAGACACCCAATACTGTGCAATTTCTTGTTTTTGATTATCAAAAATTGCAGGCACACTCCTTCCCAATGTCAAGTATATCAACAATATCTGGTAGAGTGGGTAGAACTGGCATGGAAACCACTTTATTAAATGTGTCCAACCTATTTATGCAATCACAACAGTGCTCTGCCTTTCGTTCGGTTAAAAAAATGAATGAAGATCATTACATTTCTGTACATTTTGATACCACAAATCATTAAAAAAAATGGACATTTTATCATTTTGTAACACGTTATTTGGGAGAATGGAAATTTTGGACAGTTTTTGTTCATTAAAGCCAAAAAATAGTGTTGTGTTCTATTTTGTTGCTATAAGTAAAAATCAAATGATATTGATACTTGTTTGATATCAGAGCATCAAAACAGAATTCCTAATCCTATTTTAGAGTATGGAAAATTTTTACAAGTCATGGCATGGAAATATTGCCAAGGTTTTGTGCAAATATTGACAGTGTGTAGGAGTTTGTGTGCAGTTTTTGTTCATTAAAGCTAAAAAATAGTAGTATAGTATAGTAAAGGACTTTTATTTGTGTTGCTCTGGTATCAAACAGGTTTTAACATTGTTTGATCATTACTCAAATGATATTAAAGTTTATAATTCTGGTGTTGTGATAATAACTTATTTCTTTGAGAAAAAAAAAAAATCTTAGCTAGCCTATATCTTCTATCACCATTTAGCTAAAAATCAATATCAGGGTGTCAATATCACCCAGACCTGTTTTCAGGTCAGCTGTGTTATTGTAATGTACACTTAATAAGCATTTATTAATATCTTCTCTATTTGCAAGGTTGTTTTCCCTACGTTTTTATGTGTCATTCTTACCAGTTCTACTTTACGTAGAAATAAAGAGGTTGTAGGCTTGATTTCCAAAGGGAATTTCTTTAAAAAGTCCTTCATGTACAGAGCACAGCTCTCAGTTTTGCTTTGACTCTTATTAAAACAACCTCTTTCTTTTTCAGTCATCCACCCCCAGCTAATTCCTTTGCTTATTGTAAAGTACATTTAATAAGCTTGTGCTCTGTAAGAGTTTCCCACCTGTGGTTTAGCTTGGCCCAAATATTTCTGCAACATTTTGGACAGTAAAGTAGCAAAAGACTGTTGAAGGTATTTTTTTCATATCCTTGCAGACTTTGAATCTCAGTGTTACTCTGACTTTTGATTAATGTAATCCTGTTTCTTTTCAAGTCAGGCTGCTGACGCTCATGTTCTACTGTAAAGTAGTTCTTTATAACTCTGACCTCAAAACATTTTCTTTTTAGTTTGTTTGACCAAAATCTCTCAGTGTTATTTGGGTGTTTATTTCAAAACATGTTCTTTAAAAATAATTCCTACTTTTGCTTTTATTGATCAGGCAGTATCAGTTTGGATCCAGCTGTAGTCATGGATGAAAATTGGAAAAACTGTTTCGAAGAGGAGCTACTGTGTCCCATCTGCCTGAATGTTTTTGAAGAACCCATCCAGCTGCCATGCAAGCATAACTTCTGCAAGGGTTGCATCTCTGAGGCTTGGGCCAAAGACACTGCCGGGGTCCGCTGCCCTGAATGCAACCATGAATACGACCAGAAACCAGCGCTGGAGAAGAACTTTAAGCTGGCCAACATAGTGAAGCGGTTTAATGCGTTGAACACTGAAAAAGTCCCTGCAGTGCTGCACTGTGTCCTCTGCAGACGAGGCCCACCGCTTCCTGTGAGGAAGGTCTGTCTGCGCTGTAAAGAGCCCTGCTGCCAAACTCACATCCAGACTCACCTGCAGCAGCCGTGCGCCGCCCCGGGACACCTGTTAGTAGACGCTGAGGAGCTGAGCGCTTGGACATGTCCCAGTCATGAGGAGTACAGGCTGCTCCACTGTGAGGAGGAGCAGGTGGCTCTGTGTCCGTTCTGCTGCATCTCTCACTGCACTAACCAAAGACACACAGTCTGCGATGTGGACACTCAGCGCATACAAATGCAGGTACATAAATCACACCCACACATTCTCTCCTACTCACACATTCACTTCCAACTATTAGCTGGCAGGCAGGTGACTGTCAAAATGTTTAAAGGATTCACTTTCTTCCTGGGTTTTTTTAAGTAAACACTTTTCTCTGTTCAGCAGTCTATAAAGGCCTCCTCTCTTTCTTTCTTCCTTTATCTGATGTGAATGGACCGGACAGGTGAAAGCCACCCCTCAGGGTAGATAATAGCGCACACACATGCATGCACACACATGCAGATATACGTCACAAACTGCTTTTAACCTTGATCAAACCAGCCGTTCCTCACAGCCACGCCTTCACATTAGCCGCCCTGTGCCCCCGGGTAAGTGCTGTGATGCAATCTGCAACCACCGGAAACGATGACCCCTGTGCAGAGGGGGTGGATCCTCATGTAGTGTGTTTATCTTAGCTAGAGTGATCACTTTCAGGAGTTGTTCGTGAGGAAATGCACGCTGGCAAAGCTTTTAGGGTGGGCATACCGTTTTTCAAAAGGGGAGGGAGATGATTTGTGGAGTTGTTTGCATGCCAACAACTTCATAAAGTAGCATTTCAGCCATTGCCTAGAGGTGATTTATAGAGAAATCATCAGGAAACCAAAGCTCTGAATGAGGAAAGAAGCAGCAGTTTGTTTATCTTAGCTAGCCTGATCAGTTTCAGGGATTGTTTATAAGGAAATGAAAACTGGTTATTCTCTTTGTTTTGCTCATAAATGACAAATCTGTTTTGAAAAGGAATTGTGGGGATTTTTAAGGTGTTCACAGGCTACAAAGTTTATAATGTCATATTACAACAATTACCAGGAGTGAAAAAAAGTTTCTAGTAAAAGTTTCCAGGTGACTAAGCTTAAAAGGAATGGAAGGATATAGATCCAGTAGCTAGATCAGTTTCAGGAGCTGTTTCAGTAAGAAATTCAATATTTTTTAGGCTCATAAATTGGTTGACATGCTATTTTTGGGGAACCAAAATATGATTGGTGAAGTAGGTGATTTATTTTGTTACATTTTAGTCATTTCCAGCAGTAAAAAGATGATTCTAGTGGATGTTCAAGATGGACAAAGGCTGAAAAGAAAGTAGGACTGTAGTTTAAAAATATGCAGCAGCAGCTGTAACTGGCAAGATCAGTATCAAGAGTTGTTCATGGGGAAAAACACACAGAAATGCTTTTCGGTCCGATAAACAGATAGATATTGTTTTTCTTAGAATGAACTGTGCTGCTTTGTGAGTCTGAAACGTTTAACAAAGTTGGATTACAGTCATGTCCGGGAGCAGGAAAGTGTTTCTAGTGAAGTTTTCAAGTTGTCAAAACGAAGGGAGGAATACACACTGAGGGGTAGTTTTAATGAGGGCATGAACACCAGCAATCCTGTTTTGGGTTTATTTATGAGTTTACAAATTGTTTATGAGAAGAAAATGTGATTAATCAAGGTGTTACAGACAGTAAATCTTCATGTTGTATTTCAGACTTTAACAGGAATAGGAGAGTGATTTTAGTTGAACCTTGAGGTAGATGAAGCTTCCAGAGAAGAATATAGATTCAATAATCTGCAAGATTAGTTTTATTCTCACTTAGTCTTATATTAGGGATGTGCTAAATTCAATTCATGACAATATGTACAAATTAATTATAGCCGATAATGATACCAGGGAAATAGAATTGAAGTTTCTGCCTCAAACTTCAGTCCTAGAACAGACTTAAAAGCTTAAGAAATGAGAATGAAGAAAGAGGAAGACTTCAGCTGACATAGGTTTGTTGGGCCTGCATGAAACTCACAAACATATTTGCACGTATGGTTGATATTTATAGTGGTTCAAGCCAGTATTTACAGTTGGTGTATTAGTGGTAATATCAGCAGAAATGTTCATATCTGCCAAAGCAATTAATTGATTTTCTAAGCTAATATCTGCTGGTACTGATATGGCAATATTATCATGCATCCCTATATTATACATCTTATTTTAGTATATTAAACATCATGGGTTCTTCATTAGGAAATAAGACACTGTTTTTTAAAGAGATTGTAGAGATTAGCTAGAAAGTTCTTCAGCTGCATTTAAACTAAATTTGAAGGGGAAAGTGTGATTACGGTAACATTATAAATACACAAAAAATAAGGAATAAGGTTTGTGGTATATGTTAAATAAGAATTTTATGGAAAATACTTTGTTTACCTTTGCATGCAGGGGCATGAATTTATCTTTGCATGCATGTGGAACTACCAAAAACACGCATGAGGGTGGGAAATGGGCACCTGCCACCAGCCAAATATGGGCGTTTTTGAGTGGTGTCAGGTGAATTTGCTTAACCTACCAGTCACTGGGGCAGGTAAATAAAAGTAACAGGGTCTTTTTGTGACTGTAAACAGCTGAACTTTCTGCTTATTCCTACTGAAATTCTACCTATAGTAAACATTACTGTGAGAATCTTTTAATTTCTGTTATTTTTTGGTGAGTCCTGAGAAAATGGCGTATCTATTCTTTTGCTGACCTTGTCTTTTACAGGTCTGAGTAGTTCTAAAAACATCCTGTTGTCTTTAAACATAGGACATGTTGAAATAGCACTGTTTTGTGACCACAAAAATAACACACACACTTTCCAGCATAACCTTCCTGATTGTGATAACTCATCTAATATGGATTTATTTGTACAGCACATTTATAAACAAGGATTTTCAAAGTGCTTTGACATGTGCAGAAGCAAACAGGAACAAAATATAATCTAATGACCATAAATTGATTATCCTGCCTCTTAGGTTTAGTTGCAGTTAAATCTTCATGTCAGGATCTGTCTGTAATGGAGACTGACCAGCCTCAACATAATAATGATAATAATAATAATAATAATAAAACACTTGTTTTCTGTTTATGAACAAGGCAGAGAGCTTACCAGTATTTTCTTTGATAGTTGAAGTATGTTCCTTTTATTGAACAGCCTGTAACTTCAATACTTAAGGCTAGATGATTATTCTATACCTCACTACCTTATGCTGCTCATTAAAATAAAGTGGCTGGTAAAAAATGTGAGTGACTGGTAGAAATTTTTTAATCCACCAGCCACTCTGGCAGGAAGAAGAGTAAGTTATTTTTCAGCCTTGATGTACATGATGAAAACAGATACTATAAGCCTACATTCAAGCAAGGCACCATTTTTTTTTGTAATTATCTTTTTATTGAGAGTTGGTAAAACATTACGACAAACTGTGTCTTATTCAGTTGTATATCCAACATACATGTCTGCCACAAGTCTCAGAGTTATTTATGTAAGACTTAAAAGAGGAAGAAGAAAAAAACTTTTACATAAAGCATTGGCTAATCGGCCATAAAACAAAATAAATAAAGGCAACCACAAGAGGTTAACAGATAGGGAGTGATCATGTATGCACAACAGCTATCACTTTCTGAAATTAAAATCAGGCCTGCAAGGGGATGCGTAGTTAATCCATTTTTCCCAAAATGAAGTGAACTGTTCAAGTTTATGATTGACAAATGCAGTTATTCTTTCCATTTTGTGAATTTCCATTGTAATTTCCATCCAGGTGTTAAGAGTTGGCCTTTCCTGTGATAGCCACTTCCTAGTGAGTCTTTTTGGCAGCCACCAGCTGAATGTTCAGTAGGTTTTTACCTTTTTTCTGCCAGTCCTAAGGTATGCATCCAAGATACAAGGTCTTACAGTCAAAGGTAACTTCACATTTAAAAATGTCTTGTAGAGCATTATGTATTCTTTTCCAATAGTACTTGATGACATTGCAGCCCCAGAATACATGGTAATGATTCGCATTATGATTTCCACATTTTCTCCAACATAAGGCACCAGGCTTTTAAAGTAAAAGTGAAGGGGTGTTGAATAATATTTTAAAGTCACAGTTTTCCACTTTTTGCAAATACTTGGGCGTGTCACCCAGGTATATTTACAGCCACACAAGTATATTTGGCTAACCATTTTATCTTTTTTTTTTTTTCACCAACTATGCATGGAAGAGAGACATCCACTGTGTCCCTCTTACACATAAGGCATGACATCTTATGTAATTTAGCTTCAATTTAGCTACTGTCTAGTATAAGGAAGCAGGCTAAGTATAAAGTAATGAATTTTTGTGTTATGGTGATTAAAGAGGGAAGAGGTGACAGTGGTATCACTTAATGTTTAACAGAGATTTATTATCATATGCACAATATAACAGACTCTCTGTGTAAATTCTAGTATGTAGTCCATTTCCTAGACAAATAAAGAAAATATACAAATGTTAGTGAAATTTACTGCAATTTTAAGTTGAGAGCAGTCCTTCTTAAAGCAATCATTTTAAGTGTCATTTCAGGAAAGATACAGGGACAGATAAGGATGTTGAATTTGCAGAAAGGAATGACATCTAACCCTTCTTTAGTGGAATCACACAAAAGACCAAAGTACTGCAGAAGAAGAAATTTAAGAGACATCTTCAACCCTGGTACAATCTAGTGTTTGAACAACATTTTAGTCAAATATTAACTATAACAACCATAGATAGATTTGTTTAATAAAACAAAGAGACATTTAACGATATAACTCTATTATATTTTCCTGTCTGTGAAAAAGTGAACACTAATCTAGTCTTTGAAGGGCTGAACTAGCATGTCATGGTTGTGTTCACTGTTGACTTTTCCCTCAGTTTATGCTTCATCACAGTTCCCTCTTTTTTCACAAGTCTAATATAAGTGGCAAACTGTTAAAAACAGCTGCCCACACTGCCTTATACACATTTCTTCTCTCTCTGTAAAAGGGCAGGGGTAAGAATCACATTAGGTTTAGCATCTGCCATGTTGTGCCTTGTTGATAGTTCAGCTTATCGTATAATTCCAGTTGTAAAAGTCACAGATGCATTTCCTTTCACGGGGGTAGATCGCAAACTTCCAAATCAGTTGAAGTATTCATTGCAAACTGTTGGTCTGGTTCAGAGCTATTATTGGGACAAAAGATGTCTGTTCAGCCTTTTCCACAGCTGCACACACCCAGCCATCTTTCTTTTTTCACAGCTGTATGTTCACAGGGTAAATGGAGTTATCCAGGAGTCAGAGGTCCTGGCTTCTCTCAGATTAACACTCTCCATGCCTGAGCCTTTAGACGTACAATACTGTGCACTGTGATGTTGAAAAAGTAGCAATAGCCAAAACTTCTAATTCAAGGCTATAGCGGCTCCTCAGCTTTACTTACTGAGAGGTCATTCTTTTTGACAGAGCTGCGGTCTATTTTGGTAAAGGATTTTTAAATTCCCCTGGCAGCACTTTTGTTGCTTTTGGGATAAACAAAGAGGGAAAAACCAATGCAGCTATGTTCATATCTTTTAGTTATCTTTGGCCCTCCAAGGAGACTTTTGCAGTAACCTTTTGCAGGCGTGCTGGTAATTTCAAGACGAGAAAGGAAGGGTAATATAATAGTAATGTGGTCCCTGGGACAGGAGGAGGAGGAGGAGCCCTCCCACACAACCTCACCTTGGTTTTCTCAGGCATCTCAGCAGGAAACCATCGTTATGGAGGCTCAGCCGTTTGCAGTTTCTTGTATCTGGGCTTCAGTGAGTCAGTTCTCCCAGAATGCTGAGGGCAGTCCATTGACATCAGTCGTGGGGAATAGTTGTCAGTTGATTGTGAAAGAGGCTCTCTGTTCATTGAGCCCGAGGCTCCTCATTTAAACATGAGCTTCCTGGCAACCCGCGGGTGTCTGGATGCCTAAATAGGACAGTGGGGAAAGTGATCATTGGCGGGGTTTAATCTTGATAAAGGTAGGCTTTCACGCTGCTGCAGAGAGATCTGCAACCAGACTGTTCCCTCCTGTCCCTTTATGCTATTTCAAGCACATAACAGGACAAAAGGGGAATGAGAGGAAAACAGAGAAAATGAGAGAGCCATGAAGGTAGACAGGCACAGAAAAACAGTCAGCATAAAGCAGTTCATGCACCAATCACAATAGCAATAAACCAACAGTCTTTTGTCACTACAGCAGTCATACAGAAGGTTTTTGCAACCACACAGCTCCAACACACAGTCCTATAACATACAAGTGTGCTGTCTGTAGTTTTTCCTGCACTGTTCATTTGATTCTAGACTAAGCTAACTCAGTAAAGGGAAGAATCCCTTCCAATGTTCATATCAGATTGTTTGGAGAAGACTGTGTAGCTTAAACTACAAGTGTAATCAAGATGTGTAGCGGAGGTAATGGTGTAGGATGTGCTCTAAGAAGATAATTAAGGACCATTTTGTTGATGTTTTTTTCCATTAAGATTTATTTTTTGTCTTTTATGCCTTTCATTGATGGGCAGGATAGTGTATAGAGTCAAAACTCAGGGGAATGCAGTAAGGGAGCCACAGGCCAGATTGGAACCTGGTCCTCTGTGCAGGAATCATAAACTAACTGCTAGGCCACAAGCACCCCAACTCTGTTGACTTTAAGTCAGTCCTATATGAGAGAATATGAAAGGATAGGGTAGGATTTTTTTGTATTAAGTACTACTTGAAAGGTTTACAAAAAAAAGCCTACAGAAAGGCATTTAAGTTTAACATGGTGCCACTATTCCACTTTGTAGAAATACCTTGACTTTCTAAAAAGGAAAACCTTTTATTTTTGGAAAATTTTAAGTTATTTTGAAAGCAGTACTGTAAAAACTTCATGTTTTGTATCTTTTAAGCTACTTAGTATATGTTTGAGCTGAGAAATACACACATCATAATTATCATTATTCTCTGTATTTTCCTCGATAGCCAAGCAAGTAAGACTCATGATATCATTTATGTATTACTGTATCGTAATTGCAATCGCAATATTGTCCAGTAAACTACAGTCCACATTATTGCCGAATCATGCAGCACTAGTATATATACTTGTATGAAGTGCTAAGACATGCAATGTCATTGTGCAATGTCCCAAGTGCGTGCAATTCGCACCGTCACATGCTGCATGAGACCTAGTGCAGTTAATAAATTCACTCCATTCATTGTGTAATGCAGTTGGCAACTTCAGCTTCACTGCTCACATGCTGGAATACTTAATGACACAGGCCACTCTGGCAGAGATTGGTACCATCTTTTAACAGCCCTGGCCCTTGTTTCGTCATAACCGTGCATTTTAAGGAAACAGGGACTACCATTAAGTGATTTTGAGTGCTAGTTATACTGAAAACACCCTTTAGAAGGGACAAGTGAAAGGGCAGAGCAACAACTAGCACCATCAGGGGTTGCAAGTTTGTCTCATCTAGGACAAAACAGTTGTACAGAAACTACGCTGGACAAAATAAAAATTTTCACCCAGGAAGACGGTTTAAAGCTTTTCTCCCCTTGGGAGATTTCCAAAAAACAAATTGCAGCTTATATACCAGGGTGGTTTATGTTACGGATTTTATGGTAGTTCTTTATTTGCAAAAACAGCATTAACACACTATTATATATGGTTACAATCATATAAAAATGCCCAAATGGGATAAAAAAATGGAGGTCTGGATAAAGGAACCCTCCAAAGACTGAAACTAAATCTGCTAAGTCTCATCACAAACAGAGAAGAGAATACTCTTTAAAAAAAATGAATAGTTATTATACACTGCACATATTTTCTGCTTTTAACATGCCTGTAACATCTGCAATAGTTATGGCCCTTTTCCAACGGCCCGTCTTAGCCCTACTCTACTCAACTTGACTCGACTCTACTCGGTTTGTGTTGCATTTGCACGGGCGCGGTACCTTGTACCAGATACTATTTTTTTAGTACCTGCTCTGCTCTGGTTCCCAGTGAGCTGAGCCGATACTAAAAGGTGACGTCAACTGACTGCCGGCCACTGATTGGTCAGAGAATGTCGTCACCGAAGAGTCATGAGCGCGACGCCCGACACAGGAATCAAACCCGCCATTTTTAGAAAATGACAACAGGTACCAGGGCTGGTGGAAAAGGTACCCAAACCGAGTAGAGCTGAGTAGAGTAGAGTCGAGTCAAGTCAAGTGGGGCTGGAACTGTGTAGTGGAAAAGCACCATTAGTGAGTTGACTAAAACGTCAGCCTGTGTATATCTTCCAGGGCTGGTAAAATCTATGAGTGATTTGAGTGTCTTATTTCCAGCCTTTGCAGGCCACCTTCCCTTCACTATTATTGGCAAACTATCAATCAATCAGCCTTTACTGGTGTAATGCCAATTCATAACCAATGTTATTGCAAGATAAAAGGCAAGCCTAGACTGTACTGTATGTTTTATTATATAACACCATGAATATTGCTAAATTAAAGTGGCAAAGAAAATGGGCAGAAATCTCAAGTAAAAACCTGACTCATGTTTAACAGCCCTCTGCTGAAGCTGGGCCTGGTGAAAGTGGATAGAACAAGAAAGATGAGCAGAGACACAGCAAAAAGAATGAATAAGATAGATATTTGGCTGTCCTGACCATAAATCTATCTCGATCTTATTTTCATCTATAGCTACAAAGTCAGAAATAATAAAAACAGAAGAAATAACAGAGATAACCATGTTTGCCAGGAGACTTGACATTCTCATATTAGCATTAGAAACTGAGATGATAATGAAATGGAGAGGCCTCATATTGGTAATCATAGTAGTAGTAGTTGAGCATTGCTTAGATTCACTTCAGCATTTATAATACTGATAATAGATGTAATATATGTGTTTGGTATTTGTGGGAACAAGAACATTAACTGATCATTCTAATACTAGCATTAGCAACAGAGGGGAGGTATAGACTTTCCCAAACACATCGTACATCCACATTCTTGCTGTCGACATTTGGAGTTTTCCATGCGACCATATTATGAGCGTACTAAGCAAAACTTGGCATGCTATGTTGCAATAAAGAATCTTTTATCAGAAGTATTTTGGCCATTATGTGCAACTCCCTTGTACACCCTTGTCCTTATGACTTGTTTGAGCATGTGATAGAAACAAGGAAGTGCTTGTCACAGCATTACTCCAAAGTGCCATCAGTTGTTTCACTGATTATCTTTAAAGTACAAGTAAGAAATGAATTCCGTTACACTGCTGCAGTATTGTCATTATCATTGGTTTGACTTCATTTAAGCCTTCATGATATGAGAGAAATCTGCAATGTGCTAAAAATTTTGGTGAACCTATACTCAGCATGTATTACAACTTAAACTCCTCAGCCTTTCTGCTTTTCTCATGACCTCTGCACACTTGTTATTCAGGTCAAGAACGGATGTTCATCATGGAAGCTGTGCAAACCACATTTCCCTTTAACTTCTTATCCTCAGCTATCTTCCAAGCTAGCATTAGCCACCACCAGTTAATCTGAGGTTGGATACCTTGAGCAGCTGGGTAGGCCTTCAACTGATTGGCTAACTGGTGTGTCTGCGTGACCCATTTAGCCTGAGTTCCATCTGTAGGACCATTTTTATAATGATGGATGTAAATACATGGCTAATTAAGCTTAATACATTTTTTCTTAACATCAACTTCAGATGATTCTTTTGCAGTGTATTTTTTACATGTTTGAATTGCAGTGACTATGACAGTGCGGTTAACTGTGCAGAACTAGTTTAGCCGCCACTTCACTCCTTTAACAATATCTGCTGCAGCAGACAGCTAGACAAAAGCTTTAATTATCCAGAAACATGACTCCAAACAGATTTTAGAGTTGAACCTGTTCTGCTGGGTGTGCCATTTTGTTTTTTTTCTGTTTCTAAGTGGCGAAAAGAATCAATTTATGCTGCTTTAATGGCTTAAAAGCTTAATTTATCTTGTTGCCATTCCCTAGCTTCTGCTTTCATTGCCTAACTCTTAAATCTTTGTCCATTATTAATATTCATAAAAGCAAAAGTTGATGTAGTTTTTATGGGCCCTGTATTTTCCATCATTCGACGCCCTTTTTTGCTGTTTTGTTACAGGAACAAAATGCACTCTTGAAAGTGTTCATTGTGGGGTAGTTTAGTGGCCGGCCAGTTGTTCAACACAAGACTCCATGAGTGTTGTAAGCAGCTGAAGAGGCCTGTTGCTGTGATACCACAATGTAGCTACCCTGAAACTCACTCACTAGAGACCACAGGAATGTCCTCTTTCTCCCTATCTCCCTCTTTTCTTTTTTCTGTTTTTTTTTTTTTTTTTGCTTCAAACTTTTCCTCTGTTGGTTTCACTCTCTTTTTGTCCACTTCCTTTCTGTCCGTTCTTGGCATGTGCAAGCAGAGCCCCCACAGCACTTTGCCTTTCCTGCCGTTCCCTTTTTCTCCCATGCACACTCATGCGGAGGGAGCGAGCAGACCCCGGCGTTGTGCACACAGACGTGACAATCTGTCACTGACACAGAGGCCAATGCAAACAATAGGAGTGATGCATGTGGCAAAATGAGAAAGCAGAGAGGGGTAGTGAGACTCACTCCCTCCCTCCACACTTTTTGCTCCCTCACATACACATTAGCTCTCACATATAAATACATACACAAGGCTTTGTTGCCATGACAGCCGGTTCTCTTATTTGGGCACGGTGCCTTTCCCATGCAGAAACAGTTCATTAAAAAGCCTACCTGCCCTCCCCTGCTCCTAGTTAGCTGTCAGCCTGTGACTGCAGATTGATTTCCGTCTCCTGCAGTAAATGGAGAAGGATTGTGTTCAGCGGCTCTTTTTGCTCTCTGATTCAGCCTGCAGAGGAAGTAGGCTGGCCCCAACAATGGACTTTACTTGATGTAGCAGAGTCCCTGATAAACTTAGAAACAATCAGAGATAGATTTGTGCAGTCATGTTTGCCATAATGGATAAATGCATGTGGTTGTTGCTGGCAGCTGTTGTTTCCTGCGTCTCATCAGGATTGTGGAGGAGGTTGTCTTAGTGACTAATGAATAGCACCCAGGTTTGCTGAGGTCACAGTGGAGGCCTGAATATCAAGACAGACTGCATGTGCGTGTTTATTATTTCTATTTTCAGTGTATCTTGTTGAGGTTCATCTGTCTAATCCATCTCTCAATATGTCATCTCTCCACAGGCCATGCTAATGAGGCAGCAGGACAGACTGGAGGGCCGTGTTCAGAACATCGATGAGCAGCTCACCAAGCTGGAGTCAGATAAGACGCTCATGAAGGTACAGTACGACACACACATTGTGTGAGTTAACACAAACACAATTCAGAACATTATCAGCACTTGTCCCTCAGTTCTTTGTCATCGTGTGGGGTTTTGTGCTGTAATTTAGTCTCCACTGTGCTGTAATGAAATGTCGCTGCACCTTTGTTCACTGTTGGAAAATGAAAAGAAAATATCATTTAGCTCTAGGTTTGAATGGCTAGTGCATTAGCCTGGAAAATGCAATTTACAAATGGCTTTCCTGCTTTACCTCAGAATATAAAAAGCTTTGAATACACAAAGTAAAGAAAGAAAAATGTGCTTCAATATGCATAACTGAACACACCAATTCATTATTGTGTATTGCAGCATATTTTATCCCAGGTTTTTATCTGTTTTCTGCTGGAAGGTGTTAATGGTAATTTATGCAGATGAAATGCTTATGCTAATAAATGCACAAAGTTATTTAAAATAGCAAAGTTGTTTGTTAAAACTGGAACTCCAGCAGTTTAATATTGCACTTTGTGGCAGCACAGAAGACGTATTCAAAGTAGAGAAGTCAAACTTTACTCTATTAGAAATCCTTGCTCTTGCATACATTTTCTTGTGTGTGACAAAACTTCCTCCAGAGCTGCTAAGAACATTTTAAAGCTATTTTCACATACTGAGTAGTGCTGTACAATTGTAAGTTAATACATACAGACATGCTGAATGGGTACTGTGCCCAAATAATTTTAGTGTAAATGCATTTAAAACTCAGAGAGTGTGTGTCTGAGCATGTTTTTAAATGAACCTATCTTCTTCTCGCTCCACAGGATGCGGTGTCTGAACTGAAGGAGCGTGTGAGAGCTCAGTATCAGAGGATGCATGCATTGCTGGAAGCGAATCAGGCTGAAACGGTGCAGATGCTGGAGAGCACTTTCACCGCATACGTGAGGAAAAATTCCCAGCAGGTCTTGCAGCTCAACGAGAAGCGCCAGGAAGCGGAAAAACTCCTGAGCTCAGTACAAATGTTATTCCAAAGAGCGGACAATGTCAACTTCATGAAGGTACAAAATCTTGAAATTCCCCTACCACATGCACTCACACCTATTCAGGTGCACAAATCACATATTCACTGAAAACAAGTATCAAACACAGGGCTATTTTAGAACAAACATTGATCCCTTTACGCTGTCTGAATGATTTTTGTGTCTTTTTATGTTTCCCAGAATACAAAACCTTACCAGCTGCTGATGGACAGGTAAGCATCCTTGCTTCCCTTCTAATGCTCTAAACTGTTAGACCACTGGATCAAAAATATGTGTAAATACTTAAGGGCCTAAATTTTTACAGGCTAAACATCAAGTTTGAAGTTTCCTATTGGACCAACAATAACTGCATATGCATTAGAGGTACTACTATAATATTTTAGTATACTATAAAGTCTTAAAAAATCTTACCTGTTCTTCTTTTCAAGAAGATTCTTCACTTGGAAACCGTTTAGTTTCCTTTATCTGTGCAAGTCTGCACTTTTTTTTAAACCAGAGATGAGCAGGCAAGAAAACCTTTGTGTTTTCAAACACTTCTAAAAGAAAGAACGGTTTTTATGTCACTATTTATTCATTTATTGCTTTTCAAGATGTTTATGCCCAAGTAATAGCATTGTACTCTGCTTTTACATAAAAAAGGTGTACTGTGACAGTGCTGGTGGCTAAGACTTTGGTTTTAGTTTAGTTTTATTTATGGTCTGCCAGCCAGGGGGAAACCTAGGCAAATGCAGTGTATTTGTCACTTTTAAGTCACTCCCCATAACTAAGAAACAGCATAAAAGATGCAGAAGTATTAAACTCAAACAAATGTAATAAAACAAAAGGAATCACAACAAGTCAAAATAATGAATCAAAGAATTATAAATGTCAACACATGATACACACAGTTTTTTCTCTTATGACAGTTTATAAAAGATAAATAACCACCAATGGAGCTGAGGTCAACCTGTCAATCAAACAAGTGTCAGCTATCAGTCAAGTCCAAGCTGCATTAGGCTTGGTTTGCGTAGGTGGTTTACGATCACGAGAGCCCAAATATCCATTGGGAGTCAGGAAGTGGGGGACAGTCTTCAGGAATAAATGGGAACTGAGGAAAATTTGTCCTTAACAGTTCTAAATGGATTTACGCTGCAATTAATATCAGAACATTTCCACATACCAAACCCATCTTGAAAGGCTCCAATCCACAACATTGGTATTGAACCAAACATTGTTCAGAACAATCAGCGTCAGTTGAGAAGAACGATGCGGGGTTTAGTTGTATTCAGAGCCGTTTGCATTGGCTGCCTCCTTGTGGTGCTGACCTCCGATGTAGCTTTAGCATAGCATCAGTTTTACAAGAACTTCACTACGTTTCTGCATGAAATACAGAATAAAAACAACACCAAGAGCTTTTCATGATGTTAAAGATGTTTTTCGCTGTTCTGCCAACCTGCTTCGGCATGAGTTTGTGATTGGATTAGTTGTGTGAGTGGTTGTGTACAGTGGTTGCTAGTGGAGTGATTAGCTTGGACGTAGCCGTAGCCGTAGTCAGAACTGGGCGACATTTCTTTCTTAAAACAAGGGCATAGAGAAATACTGAAAGCTTTTCATGACAGAAACAATGTTTTCACTCTTCTCCTGGTCTGCTTCAGCACGGCTTTGCGATCATTGCAGGTGGGGGTTTGCTGCTGTATCCAGTGGCTGCTGCTGGGCTAGCTATTAGCGCGGATGTTGCTGCTCTGGTTTGCCCGTCATGAATATGACAGCAGGAACATTCCTCCAATCACCTTCTGAGAATTTTTTGGAGAGTCCTGCTCTTCCCTAACGCTTTCCATGGAAGTTTTCCCAGATAAATTTAAAATATATTCTTGCATATGTTTTACCTTTTGTTTTTATTTTTGCCTAAATATTTCACTGATTTTGGGGACACAAAAGTAGCTTAATAATGAAAAATGTTTATATTTTTGCATTTTGGATGCCTGACATAGTTGTAAACCATTTAAAACACGGTCTTTTCAGCAGTGTTTCTCTATGCCAGCATCACTTCTTGCTCCCCAGGGGGCGTTCTCTGCTGCTGCGAGATGTCATCTGCAAAAAACCTATACTGTTCTGTCAGGATCACTGCACCAGGCTGGATCTGTGTTGAGTTGTGCGCATCCAAGGGCCTAAATTCCCTCAACTTGAGCAAATTTTCCACAAAATGCAAAGCTCTACAAATGAATCAGCATCTTCCGACTCCAACAACAGAGACTCGTGGTGGAATTTTATTTAAGTCCATTAGAGTGCTTGCTGGAGAACATAAATAAAAACCAGAGGAGAGAAGGAAGAATGAATGAGTTGGCATGTTGCAATACAGCAGTTGATAAGCAAAGGCTTTTTGTCAGTTAGAGATCTTTAAAGCAGATTTGTGTCTTAGCCAAGGGTGCAAAAAGCTTGTTGAATCTTGAAAGAGTATTTGATCTGTATGTGTCTTCTTGTAGGTCAAATTCACACCTGACTAGTGCCATCCCACCACTCAGAGTGGGCCAACTCAACTCTCATCATTTACTGTCTGAACTCTCAACAAGGGAAAAAAACCTTCGTAAAGTCTTAGAAGGTAAGAAAACAACATGAATAGGTAAAAATGAAGAAAATTGCTTTTTAGTATTGTCTAAATACACTATGGTGTCTTTCTCTCTTCAGAGCCGTTCAATGAGGCATCCATTCTTGAGGTAGTCCCATCTCACAGCAGCTCTGCCGTCTCCCATACAGAGACGAGTTCAGGACTGCAGAAGAGAAAATACAGCATGGCTTTCCTGGAGAGTAACACAACAAACTCCACCCCCCAGGATCCCCCACCTTTGCTCTACAGCAGTAAGAAGCCCTTCCTGGCTGAGCAGAGCCATCGGGCGCCGTCCATGTATTCCTCTGATGGACTCTCCCAGAATCCTCACGCTGGCCCCGGACACAGCAGACTCCTTGACACTTCAGCCCATCACATGGTGGGTTTAGGCTCCAGCTCTAGCCACCACTCAGGGACCATATTCTCCCCCTCACATTTCCCCAGCGGAGGTGCCTCACAACAAGCCATGTACGAAGGCAGGAAAGTACTCATGTGCACTCTGAATAACTGCTGCTGCTCCAGGGCCCCCACAGCAGCTCGTGCACGGCCTCCGTACCCGGTGTCAGACTCCTTCCCTTCTATGACCTCTCAGGAGTTTACCCCACATGCATCTCTTCCTACAAGTCAGTCCCTGCAGCATTTTCCAATGAGGGGGCTGATGGAGGCCTCACAGACAGCCCGGCACCCTGACTTCTACGGGCTGTACGGCCAGTCTTCAAACAAGCATTACGGGACCAAGTAACAAAGAATCGGCATTTGTTCTGCATCATTTAATCAGAATACGCATTAGGATTTTCATTGTTACTTTTTGTTTCTCTCCATGTTGGTCAGAGATTTGTAGTTGGTTCTGGCTTTTGACTGTATATTAATATGGACAGCTTGTCTCCGCTTCCTTCCGTTGAACATAGTGAAGCCAAATATCACAGTGACAGGAGATGACAATATTTTGCTGGGGAAGTAGATTTAAGCTAAGAAATGTGCTCAAAGGGAGTTGCAGAACTGGCACCATGCCGATTTTGCTAAATGCAGCACACATTAAACGTAACTGTTAGAACTTCCAAGATCCCTCTAGTTGATTCAAGCCAGCAGAACAAACTGTTGTGTCCGTTTGGAGTAGACGCTCATAGTTATGAAAAGCTGAATGACTGTATTGTCAGTTTTAGTTATATTTTTTCTTGCCGTTCCTCCTTTATTCACTCAGTCTAGTTGACAGTGGTGTATGGAGCCACATTTTTCAACAGAGCTTGGATTTGACAAATATTTCTTTGGGTGTGTATTTGACATGATCGTTCAATCCAAGCCCCAGCTATTAAAGTAAACAATGACGCTTCAGCGCATGTAATAACTGGGGCCCTCATGCTTGAGAGTTGTAATTAGGGCTGCAAGCTTTAATGAATTAACTACGCTAAAATAAGGCCCATAATTAGTGCATTCCGTTTCTTTTAATCCCATGCTTAATTGTCCCTTTCAGGGCACTTTCAGTGTGTTCAAAATCGCATACGTCTGTACAAAATGCTAAATACTTTGAGTGCATATGTGTGCAAGGTATACTCTGATGCACTCAAAAATGTCCAAGAATTGATTGATGGACACTTCGCACCCTCTTTTCATATCGGTGATATAGCAGGTGTTGTACTGTTAGTATGCTAGCGCGCTAGCTAATGTTAGCATACGCGTACTAGCTATCGTGTCATTAGCAATTGCAGCACATTCAATCAAGCTATGCAAATCAATCAAAAAAAAAATATTAAAGGCATGATGTTTTTTACAATGAAGCAAATAATGTTAACATAACATACAAGTGACATGGAATTAATAGTGAGTGAATATATACGTTAGATTTTGATTCTAGCTGCTTATTGTCTATTATGCATCTACTTTTTAAAAGGAAGCAGAAGAAGAAAACAGAAGCTGTTAACCATCATCACTTCCTTCTAGTGCAAATCAGCAGTGTGGGACTGAGACAGTAGCTGTAACTGCTTTGAACCGTTTTTGAACTGTTTTAAGTGTACTGTAATGCAGTGTAGTTACAGAAGTGTTTGATTTGAGACAGTTTAGTTAAGTCACTGCTGCATCTTTGTGAGGCCACAGTGAAGTAAAGTAAGAAGAACATTGCCCCTTAATGTCTCATTTCACCGTTAAACTCAGAAAGCTCAGTGGACAAGTCAGAAGTCATCTGTGTTATCAAATATTTAACTTTTTACTGTTTACTTATTTCCTTTTAAATCCATGACAAGTTTTGAGCTCATTTTATAATTTTTGCTCTTCCCTAAGTTCTTGCCTTTCAAAATAAAGGCAGCCTTAGTTTAAGACAGTACAAAATTCCAAAATGAAACAAAAACGGTTTTAGCTGCATCAGTGGAATATCAATATGCAACAAAAAGATGAGATTAATTATGACTAACGGCAGAAATTCTGAGATTAATCATGATTAAAATGTAAATGCTTGACAGTTGTAACGTATTACATAATACAGCAGTTCCCTCACCGATATTATAGCTCGTATACGCAACTACAAAATGGTAATAAACTGCATAAACCAATAAAATCATGATATTTTTATCCACAAATCATTAGGGATGAGTATTAAAATCTGGTACCAACATATCCAATACCTCCCAGACCAAATTACAACAGATATCGATACTTCATTTGGATACCTGCCACCCCAGTGCGACCCTCTGCTACCCCAAATGAAAGGCAAGAAATACACTGGAATTTGTGTGATTTATATGTGAAGTTCCTTTTCTTATCCAATGTTCAACTGGTATAAAGATATTTCTGCATATCATTTTAAGATACTCAGACAACTTTTATTCGTCCGCTGACTTTCAACACACTTTTTTAAAAATAAAAGTATTGATTCAGGCACTGGAACTGTATAAAAATGATCAATTTAAGCGGTATCAGAAAAAAAAACATTAAAAAACAAACACAACATTTGAGAATAGAACAAACAAAGACAGTTACACTCTGGTACAGGCAGAGATGAAAAAAGTACAAAACTGTTGTATTCCATTAAATGTATAGTTACTTTGTTTAAAGTGACTTCAGTAAAGGTAAAAGTACTGGTCTGTAAATCTACTCAAGTTAAAGTAAGGTAGACCATTTAAACTTTACTCAAAAGTTCTGAGTACTGCTAGTTACTGTTGGCTACCTAAGGGGTTTATACAATAAAATATGCTGTCTCCTTAATGTGCAACAACAAGAAGATAATAAGAATCTCCAGCCAGGTTGGTTATTATAAGGAATGACTTAACCCAAAGAAAAAAAATCTAACAGCTGTTTTGGAGTGAAATGTAAAATCAATATCTCATTATGTACTACTGACCATCATGCGTAATCAAAACCAAACTATAGGCCAGTTTCATGTCATTAACAGAAGGCTTAGACCTCCTTCTTTTGGCTGTTAGAGTAAATTTTTACTTAATAGTTGATGCTTTTAGAATGTAGTGAAGTACAATACTTCCCCCAGAATTTAATTAAGTAAAAGTTGAATTAAGATTTAAGATTTTAAAAACTAATAAAAAAAAGTACAACCCAGAAAAGCCACTCAATTACAGTAATTTGAGTAAATTTGTTATGTTGCTCTCTACCCTTGGGAATATGTAAACATGATTGGAAATGAGGGCACGTCCCTCCACATTGGTGATCCAGTTGCGTTTTTTTATGGGAGGGGGACTTCACAATGTCTTAGTTCATGGTCCTAACGGGATATTATTATTACTACATGATCTAAACTTCAGGCAGTGAGCAGTGGGAGCTCTAAATATTTTGGCTTCACTTCCAGGAGGCTGTTACTCTGTCCATCTTATTATACAGTCTATTGTTCTCTAGCCTTCATATTAATGTTAATTTGACATTTATCTGACCCAGATTTAGGAAACCACGCTCTGTTTACCTCCTGAATCACAGTGACAGAAGTAATGCTCTAATTTCTTTTATTTTCAAATCAACTGGAAGTGCTAATGTGAATCATATAGTCTTAAATCCATTCAAGCAGAGAACTAAAGAACTGAGTCCTGGCGTGGGACTCCAGAGACTTTCAGTGCCTAAAACGACTGTTAACTCTCTCTTGTATACTTGCAAGTTCCTAGCTCTTGATTTTTTTCTTCCCTGTTTGCAGCTGAAAGCATGCAGGGAGCCTCTCCATGCACTCCAAAAGTCCACGTGGCTTTAGAAAAAACACTGGACTACAAATGTTTGTCAGGTTTTTCATGAATTTTTATACAAGATTATGAATAAACCAAAACCAGTGGAAAAATAATGAATAAAACGCATATTAATTTACCTTTTTTGTTGTGTTTTATCAGATTTTATGTGATCTTTTGGTTTTTTATCCATGATTTTGGCATCTTTAAAGTGGATTACACATTTGTTTTTCCATGTTTGATTATAGCTGTGGTCTGTGCGTACCAAAAGGCACAATGTGTGATTTGTTTAGGTTTAGAGGTTTTACAGTTTGACTCACAGGGTTACAATGAAATGTCAGAGCTTCCAGTGAAGAGAGAAAAGCCATTATTGCAGTGCGACTCACCCACAGTCTATTCATAGGTTAAAGCTTGTAAATGGAAAAAGAACGCCCTGCGTGACCACATGTTTAAGATCTACAGTATTCAGAGGAATCTCCAAGCAGAGTGGAGGAGGTTTGGACGATGATTCGCTGCAGACGGGCCCACAGCAGGCCTTATTATCTGCCAATTTAGGACAGTTCACTTCCTTGTCAACATCCTGGTCTCGGGCAAAACCTCCGTCTCATGCCTCTTTGTCTCATTATTGGAGCTTGTTGTCGAGTTAGGTCAGAGAACAGGAATAACTGATGAGCAGCACCTCCCTCTCTTCCTCTCTCGGGGTATCATTTGCGGGGGCTGGATGCAGAGGAGGAAGAGGAGGAGGGTGAGAGCAGCGGATGATATAAGCGCAGAGTTTTAATGAGGGCTGGGACAGCAGAGTCATCTACTTATCTGTCACTCATACTCCTTTCATCGCTCCCCTCCCCCCCAGCGAGACGGTGAGATAGACGGAGGGGCGGATAGAAGGGCGGAGAGGGAGGGGAATGGTTAGAGAGGGTGAGGCAGGAGAGGCACATCACTTATTTATTTATGGGTTATAAAATGTTCTGCCCTCCTGTTCTGTCCCCTCATGCAGGCTTTTTTAAATTTTAATTCAAATTCAAGAGGGTGACACTGAAATTTCTGATATCCTTTTCAAAGGAGCCGGCCTCCTTTAGCATCGAACACGAGGCAGAGGAGGAGGAGGAGCGGAGGTTTAGTTACAGTGTGGCATGAATCTGACATTTATTGTGTGTGTGTGTAAGCCTATTAGCATTCCCCTTGAGCCTGGTTCCTTCTGTGTGTGTTATTAATAAAACATGCAGCAGATATCCTGAAGGAGGCCATACCATTAATTTAATCCATATGAATGATTGCAAATATAGCTGCATGTTTTTCATTATAAACCAAGTCATTTTAAACATTTAAAACTAAAAAGTAAGGGACTTGCATGATCAGCAAGTTTTCTAAAATTATAAAAATGTTGTGGTCAGTGTCTGTGCTCATTTATGTTCAATTTTATTCATTTAAAAAGGGGAAAAACAGATTAAATGAAACTACAGCATATGAATTAATCTGAATATACACATCAACATACAAAACTGCTTATTTGCATATTTTGTTTTTCTTCTTGGCCATACGTGAAGACAAAGGACAGAGATTGTGGCACACATTGTTGAGATATACCAATCACCGATCACTTTATTAGGTATACCCTTCTGTCTGCTTATTAATGTAAATATCTCATCAGCCAATCACATGGCAGCAATCAATCCTTTAGGCATTATTTTATTCATGTAAATGGACAGAGGAGGACAGAATTATTAGCCTTTCTATTAAAATTTCAGTATTTCCCAAGTGCTGTTAAACAGAGCAAGGTTTTATTTAAACACAGCTTTTCCAAAGATCCTAGTTTTATTTTGGATGCTTTCATTATTTTACTTTGCACACAAAAACAAAATTTTCACCCCCCCCCAATTTACACACTATAAAACTTCAGTTAGGGTTTGAGCTGCCACTGAGAAAACATGTCAAAAACAAAATAAATCAGTTTAAACTTGTGAAAAAGAATTGTTGATGCTCACAAAGCAGGAAGACATATAAAGGGTTTTTTTCTGTCCTTTGGACAGATGAGACCAAACCAGAGCTCTTTGGCCATAAAGACTTTGCCTATGTTTGGAGAAAGAAGAGTGTATAACCCAAAGAACACGGTCCTCACAGTGAAACATGACAGTGGGAATATTATGCTGTGGGGACACTTAAGTGCATCTGGGAATGGGAATCTCATAAAGGTAGAAGGAATCATGAAGAAAACGGATATGTGAAAATTTTGAAAGAAATCATCAAAAACAGTCAGTAGTAAAACTGGGTCTTGATCATTGCTTTGTCTTCCAATATGACAATGACCCCAAACATACGTGGCTCTTGGTGAAGAACTACCTCCACAAGACCAAAGTAAGCATCACTGGCTGACCTGCACAGAGCCCTGACTTGAATCTCATTAAAAATCTATGGGATGAACTGAAGACCAAAATCCATGGCAGAAGATCATCAAATTTGGAGGAGCTTTAGAGATTGGCCAAAGAAGAATGGGCTGGGATTCCTCAGAAGACGTGTCTGAGACTGTTGAAAACTATAACACAGATCTGCAGGCTGTTATTCAACAAAAAGCAGACACAGCTGACTATTAGCATCAGGGGGCTAATAATCTAGACCCAGACAGTTTTGGGTTTTTGTCATATTATTTTGTCTCTGTGTGCAAAGTGAAATAATGTAAGCGTCCGAAATAAAACTAGGATGTTTGGAAAAGCTGTGAAACAGCACTTGGGAAAAACTTGGGAAAAACTTAAATTTTCACAATTCTCATCAGTATTTATCCAGGAAAGCCTCGTTGAGATAAGGAATCTCACAATAGTGTCCTCGCCAAGACAGGCAACAAAGACAGACATAAAAAAGGAGCACTTAAATCACAGAAAAATAAAATCCTGAGTCACAGAACAGAAAGTCATCTGTCAAAACATCTAGAACCCAATGCATCTTCCTCCAATGCCCTCAATCTTTCTTAAGAAAGATTTAGAGTGACCAGCTCCTCAAGACAAAAGGTCTCCTGTCGCAGATTCCAGGCTGCAGGAGCAGCGTACCTGAAGCTCCTTTAACCCATTTCCAGTCAGACTTTGGGAACAGATCATTTAAGTAAATTTTGTGACTAAGTCTCAGTGTAGACTATAGCTTAAAATCACACAAGTATGATGGAAGCAGGATAAGGATATGTCAGTGACTTTGTCTACAATGGTCAATGAAGGCCAACCAACTTGATCATGCAGAGTACAATGAGTTAAAGACTTAGAGTTTATTATAAACCTCAGCGCCCAGTGGTATACAGTGGCTAGAGATTTAAGACACTGAAGCATGCATGCACACTATAAAACATTACTGTAATCAGAGGTGTAGGAATTTATAAGACAGCACAGACTCAATCACATCATCCTGAGATGTAGAAATAGTAGGAAGATTCAGCGACCTTTTCTTTGAGTTTGAAAACATGTTTGGTTTTGTCAGGACTCAGAACCAATTTTAACTCATGCAGAGCTTCTTGTAGAGAAAAAGGCCTCTTGTAAGCAGCAGATGCTGTGTAGGAGTGGAGCAATAAATGACAGTGTCATCTGCATATACACGAACTTTTGCATTGAGAACATTATGTCTTTTATAATGACATGGTACACAGCATTAAAGGCCTCCGGCAAGTCAATAAAAAGAGCAGCACAGTGTTCCTTATTGTCCAAGGACTCAGTGAAATCACTAATGACTTTTAAAGCAGCTGTTGGAGTATTGTGCTTTTTCCTAAAACCAGACTGACAATCAGATGTAGTCATGGCCAAGACAATCTCATGAAGGTCAAACCGAGAATCAGAATGAGGAAGAAAAGTGATTTAACTAGCTTGAATGTGCCGTTGTTGTTTGTGGTCTGGCAGGCGTTCGTGTTTGTAACCTATTCCACAGAGTGCCCTCTGTGCTTACATTCATGGCAGTGGAAGTGCTTCAGCTATGGGCCTGAGCAGTCGTTGACCCCGCTCTTTGATTTTGCGTGGTCTTCTGCTTTGTGGCTGATGTTCCTAAATGCTTCCACATTCTAATAATGTCACTTACAGTTGACTGTGGAATATCCAGCAGGGATGAAATTTAATGAACTGTCTTGTTGCAAAGGTGGTATCCATCACAGTACCACGCTTGAAGTCACTGAGCTCTTCAATACAACCCATCTATATCACAAACGTTTGCAATGGAGACTGCATGGCTAGGTGATACAATATGATTTAAACTGAATCAAGTGATTTAAACACTTGATTCCAATAATTAACAGGTGTGGCAAAATACCTTTGTCCATGTTATATATGTCCATTTAGATGTCCCTAGCTACAGTCATTTTTCTCCAGGCACAAAATCCCAACCCACGTAAAACAGCTGTGTTACCCACTTTCATAGCATGTCACCCAGACAAAATGTTTAGATGGTTATACAATCTCACAGCATCATCATTTATAGATCTCTTTATTGGCTGAGACAGTGCGAGTAAAAAGGCTGTGTATCTGTTTGTGGTCTGTGGTCCCTCGTGTGCAGGTTTAGTGCAAGTCCAGCCCTGCTGCAGGACGACTGTGTGCCTAAGGTGTCAGCGCACAGCCTGTCAGTTACTGTGTTTCCTCGTGTATGTGTGAAAGTAGTGCGAAATGAGGTTACATATAGGGTAAAGGGTGATGCACTCGACAGCTGTGCTCTGTTGTGGCAGGTGTGATGGAGCTGTATATATACGAGTGCAACACGCCCTCCCTGCAACAGGACATGGGCCGTTCTCTCTCTCTTTCTCTCTCTGTCTTATGCATGGAGAGCTGGCAGCTGTTGTGCAGCTGTTGTTTGTGTGCTTTAGCCACTGGCTGGAGGTTCTGTTGGAGTTACAGTGGGCACTGTTTCTCAGTTTTCTTCACACAGACAGTGTTTCCCGCCAAGCATCAGTCATATTTTTCAAAACTTATTCTAGATTTTTTTTTCTACAGAGAGAGAAATATGTGGCATGAAAACTGACATGACAGCATGGAAAGTTGAAGGTAATTTACAACAACCAACCACCATCAGGCAGACAGGAAGATAAGACGTACAAACTGTAACAGAACACCATAGAAGAAGAAAATCTAGATGTCTACATGACTGAGCCCTCTACATAAACTATTTTGATTTGATTTTTGTCGATCTCAATTTGAGTTGTGCAGATATACAGTAGCTCCCTTTAGAGAGGAAAAGCTGTGTCATAGTTTGAATTTTGCTACACATGATTCCACATTAAATCCAAAATCAGCCATTGTATTTCACTTTATTATTAAGGTGTGCTTTTAATTTAACATTTTCTCATGTTTTTGCACATTAAACAAAGCTCATATTTTGGAGAGGGGTCTTGCTGCATATTCCTGGCAGCCACTCTCACAGACCGTACATCTGAGACGCCGTATATCTCAGGACAGAAATACAGGCCAAGACTTTCAAAATAAAATTAATCTTCCGTTTAAGTATTGTAAGGGTTAAGGTAAGATTAGGATAGCTAAATTTAGGAGGAGGGCTGTCAAAAGATTACATTTTTAAACTGCAATCAATCTCAAGATTTCTGGAGTTAATTGCTATTAATCACACTCTTAGACCTGTTTTTGTGTCATTTTGGATTTTTCTACAGTTTTGAACTAAGGGTAGTTGACTTCCTGTTTGAATACAGACCTTTTATATAGATAGGCCCAAGGTTTTTGACCAGAGAAAAAGGAACTTGTTATTTTGAAGGAAATATGGGAATAATATAAAGTAAAATGTTTAATAACACATAGTGCAGGTGACTGAAATGAGACATCAAGGAGTAGTGGTGGACTTATTTAGCACCACGGAGGCTGCAGGAAGAGGCTGATGTGCTGAAAGGGACAATGAATCATGCGATTTAAAAAAAAATGTAACTTGATTAATTGAGATTAAGAAGTTAAATATTTGACCTGAAAAACCCTATTAAAGCAAGTTTAATAAAGTGCAGTAAACCGTCTGATTACAGGAAAAATGTTTGTCCTCAATGAAAACATTCTAACATAGCAAGCATAGCTTACATAGCGGTGTTAGCTGCATAAGCTACATAGATAACATAGCTAAGTAGCTAAAGCTAGTGCACAAAGCAGTTATGTAAGCTATGTTATCTACATAGCTAAATTGGCTTTAGCGACATTTTCTAATGCTCTCATTGCTAAAGCTAGCATAGCTACATTGGCTTACGACATAACGTTAATTACGTAGCTAGCTGAGCTATGTTAGATTTAGCTAAAGCAACAGAGCTAAAGTGAGCTACAATTTGTGTAACAACTTCCAAAACAGGTCTATACAGATTTAATCCTTTTTCTCTATTCATCTTATTAAATTGCTGTAATGTTTGCAATGTGGTTATTTCATGAGTGTAGCTGCCAGGCTTTGATTTTGAATAAAGTAGAATTTAAAAAATGGAAAAAGGTTTAACCATCAGTTTATGGCATTTCTGTGGAAAAAATGCATCTCAGATGAACGGTCTGTGAGAGTGGCCGTCAGACATGAACGGCCTGAAACAAAACTGTTTTGGGTTTTGAGTTTCTTTTAGACTTTTTTGTCTCAACAGAAATAAAACATATCAGAAAGAAACTTTATGATACAACTTCATGTCTGGGATGCAAAGGGACAAGGGGGACGTTTTTATTTCGAACCTGACCAAAGACTGAGATAGTAGAAACAGAGCCTGGCGGTAAACATAGAATGCAGAGTGGGGTTTGTCAGAAAATAATTTCAACTACTGCCTTACAATGATATGCTCCCATGGGGCATCAAATTACCATACAGTAAAAGTAAGGTGGTGGGTCAAAAAGGCATCACTCCAAGCTAAAATAAAGATTAAAGTCCAGGTGACCTCACAAAATGCAATATAAGCAGAAGTATGCCAATATTTTTTCTCACGTTTTATTGAAATGGTTAAGAGAAAAAAACAACTTTGAAAAAAATTGTTGACTTTGGTCCACGTTAACTCTCCATTCACAAAGAAAAAAGGTGTATTAAACCACATTATGACTCCTAGAGTATGTTGACTGTCTCTCACTGATGATGTATACCAGCTGAAGAGTATTTGATGGTGGAGTTTTCCACTATAACTCAGGGCTTTTGATGGATATTATTGACGTCGTTCTGATACATTTGCTCAGCTTATAGCTTACATAACTGTCCTGTCAGTTCAGCGCTGACATGGCAGTATTAGTATTACGGTCTGTGAAACATATGTGGATTTTAGTGCTGTAGGTCTGAATACACACACTTACACATTGACAGGATCATATACAGCATAATGCATACAGAACGGCTGTTTATCACTCAAGCAGAATGCTAACCTTCATCTGATAAAGCCTTTGAAATCTGTGCCAAAAATCCGGTCCAGGAGAGACATGTGCACACACTCACACAGTCACACATCAAAGACACAACCAAGGCCAGTGTTTATTGATCTCCTGGTTTATTTTAGCTTGTGGAAACCAATGAAACATAATCCAGTTGTATGCTGAGTTTCAGCTGGGTAAAACGATGTATAGTAAGGAAACCATTATAGTAGAGAGAGGGCTGTTGGAGTGGTCATAAGCAGGGGTGTTTTTAAAAATTTTGAGGCCCAAGGCAAAGACCAACAGTAGGTCCTTCCTCATTTGGATAAAAGCAAAAGTATTTTGATGCATCTTTTTTCAACTAGCAAAGCCAGATAACTAGTCAGAAAACCTGGATTGGGGTATTTTCTGCCATTCTTCTTTGCAGTTCCTCACAGGCTCTGTCAGGGTGGATGGGGACAGTTGCTGGACCATCGGTGGACAGCCATTTTCAGGTCTCTCCATATATATTTGATAGGGTTTAAGTCAGGGCTCTAGCTGGGCCACTCTAGGATATTCAGCGAGTTTCCCTAAGCCATTCTTGTCTTAACTGTGTGCTTAGAGTCATTGCAGAGTCATTGACGGGTTTCCTCCAGAAATTGCATTTAGAATTGAGGCTAAAAAGTTCCTTCTTGATTTCTTCAGACCAGAGAATCTTGTTTCTCACAGTCTGATTTACAATCTCCCCAAATTGCTCAGTTTGTACAGGCGACCAGCTCTTGGAAGAGTTCTGTTTGTGCCAAACTTCTTCCATTTGAGAATTATCGAGGCCTTCTAAAGAGAGGTGTGTGGCTTTCCAAATCATGTCCACTCAATTTAATTTACCACAGGTGGACTCCGATCAAGGTGTAGAAAACATCTCAGCAAACATCCAGAGAAATGGGAGGACCTTAGCAAAGTTTCAGGTGTTGCTGCAAAGGGTTAGAATACTTGTACCAGAGATCCTGCGTGGAGATGAAACAAAGTTCCAGAGGGACAAACATCACTGCAGCCCTCCACTGATCTGGAGGTTTATGGCAGTGTGGCTGGATGGAAAACCTCTCCTCAATACAAAACACATGAAAGCCCGCTTGGAGTTTGTAAAAAAGTACCTGAAGGATTCTTAGACTGCGAGAAACAAGATTATCTAGTCTGATGAAACCAAGACTGAACTGTTTGGCCTGAATTCTGAATGTTAAGTCCACCCATCATGTTCCCAAAACCATCTCAACAGTGAATCATGGTGGGGGCAGCATCATGCTGTGGGGGTGTTTTTCAGCAGCAGGGACTGGGGGATTAGCAAGGGTTAAGGGAGAGCTGAATGGAGAAAAATACAGACATATCCTCATGAAACCTGTTCAGCAGCACTCAGGACCTCAGACTGGGCTGAAGATTCATCTTCCAACACGACAACGACCCTAAGCACACGGCTAGGACAACACAGGGGTGGCTTAGGGCCCTAGAGGGGCCCAGCCAGAGCAAAGGCAGTGGAAAATGGCATCCACAGACGGTCCCCATCCAACCTGACTGAGCTTGAGAGGATTTGCAAAGAAGATTGGCAGAAAATCCCCCAATCCAGGTGTGCTAAGCTTGTTGCATCACACTCAGAAAGACTTCAGGCTGTAAATGCTGCTAAAGGTGCTTAAGCGAAGTGCTAAGTAAAGGGCCTTAACATGCATGTCAATGTGATATTTGTTTATTTCTTTTTGATAAATTTAAAAAAAACTCTGTTTCTCTTCGTTATGTTTGGATACTGAATGCATATTAATAAGAGAAAAACTGAATTAAAACAATTGTAGCATCAACCTCACTGGGGCAATGCCTGCTCTTCTGCCACAAATTTGCATGCCATTTTATCATCCACTTATTTAATGTTTTAGTATGTCAATGGGGATCTATCTGACTTTGCTTGATATCAAGACATTTTAGGGGGCTTTTTGAAGGGTTTGAATGTTTCTGCTGGGGGCAGGGGTCCTCTTCAGGGACGTTTTGGAAAATCCAACTCTATTTTTTTGCTGTTTTATTCACTTTTGGCATCTTACTCAGATTCAAAATGCACACCCTGGTCTCAAAATGATTAGATTAGTATCTCATAATAATAATTCCAGTACTTCTTGCTATTTGTGATGGAATATGCTCCCCCTACACACAGGCTGACATAAAAACTCTGTAAAACACCAGATTCTATGGATGTGAACAAATAGAGAGATGAGTGATGTGACACATGAGAAAGCACCCTAGACTAGCAGTTGGGGGTGGAGTTTGCTCCAAGGCACCTCAGCAGTGCTTGGAAGCTTAACTGGCATCTCTCCAACTTCAAGGTCTAATTCCAAACTGAGCCCATCCAGGATTTGAACCAGGGACCCTCTGGTACCCAACCCATGTCCCTCCAGACTGAACCAGTAGCTCTGACAGTCTTCTTATGAAAATAAGAAGTGACAAGCTCCAGATGCTTCTGACTACACAGGAGTGACAGACTGGAGTTTCAGGGAGAACTTATAAAATGGCTCTATATATACATTTATAAGTTTAAATTTGAAGTAAATTATATACACTATGCCCTGATAAAAAAATACTGCATGGTGAAGTCTGGTCAGTGCTTTCCCTGTTTTAGTTTTATTTAGTTTTACAGAGATATGCCCTGGCTGGATTTGCTCAGCAGACTACAACCTCGGTACATGAGCTGTGACCTAGCCACTAGCTCGGCCATCAGCATCACAGTCAGGGAATTTTTTTCTATACCACCTCATTCTCCAAAGGCTCAAAGAGTACAACTGAGAAAAAAAGCAAAAGTGAAACTGAAACAGACCTCAAAGAAGTGTAGTCTTGGCAGTTTAAAATCTCCGAACAACTGTTTACAGCACACAGGCAAAGGAAAACCCCTGCTAGTCCTCATTCCAGTTTAGTGATTTTTCTTTCTGTTTAGAAGCGTGTTTAAAAAAACTGTACTTTCCACAGTCATCTTTACTGGAACAAATAGTCATACTGTGGGAAATAATCTCACCTTTGAATCAATTTAAAATTGACTTTAAAAATATGCTGATAAAAAATAGACTGAAATAGAAATATCACAGCCTCTCAAATATACTTTTAGTATTCATGTAAATCTAAAGGATAATTGCACCAATTTAGGAGATTTAATTTAACCTAATTAGAATAAAAACATCAGCCTAAAAAATAAAAACAGTAGCTTTTTACCAATGTACTAATCGCTGTGCACCGCCAATGAATCAGCCTTATTCTATGTCAGTCACCAGTCAGATCCATCCTGCAAACTTTCAGTCTGATGCACTCGTTCAGGCCAAAGAATACACGGCCCAATCAGTGTCTTTGAAGGAGGCAGTAGCTACAAGCATGGTTTAGTTGAAGCAACTGAAAGCCCTTTAAACAATGGCTGTTGGTGAAAAGGCTGATGTGGGTGAAGCTATAACAGCAGTTTTATCAGAACTGCACATCTGGTTTTTATTGACAGATGAGCAAACCATGGCATGTTTTTTCTTGCTCCGATTGGCCCGTATTGTATGTGACAGACAGAATATTCGCCCAATCACCCTCCAAGATGTTTTTAAAGATCCTGTCCTTCCTAAATATCATGTATGTGATTTTAACCAGATATACAGTCATGTGCATAGTTTGATGCCTGTAAGGCGCTAAGGATTCATCACAGATCCCGATGTGCTACAACCCAGGACTGGAGGAGCAGCCAGAGTCAAGCTTGATACATGTTGACACACGTGTGCCACTCAGCAGCCAAGGTCAAGCTCAACGGCATCTCTTTCCATCCATGCTTTGCATCATTGCAACATCTACCCCTTACTCTACCCAAGGTGGGACTTTGTTAAATTTTTCAACAGATTAATTTCCCATGTCACAGGTCATATGCAAGGACATCCCGCTCAGTGGTACCCACGGACGGCTTACTTGTTGCATCTACACATTATTTCAGCTGTCGTTTCTGGCTCTAACATTTGGTTAAGCTTAGTCTGCTTACAGGAAAAAGTCTTGTCCTCCAACATTCCAACACTGCTAATGTAGCTAAGGCCATAGCTAACAAAGCCATGTTAACTACATAAATAGTGTAGCTACAAAGTTAACATAGCTAAATCTAGAGCTAACAAAGCTACATAAGCTACAAAGGTAATTAAGCTAGGTTAGCTAAGTAAGCTCTGAAGGTAACGTAACCACAGCATGTAGGTAATGTAGCTACATAACAGCTAACGCTAATGAAGTTCATTAGCATTGTAGACAACATAGTGTAGCTATGTATATAATGAGATCATATAGTGCAATGCTAAGCTAATATAGCTTAATCAGTTACTTGAGTTATCTAAGCGACAAAGGTAACATAACTACATGCCTAAATGAGCTAAAGATAAAGTTAACAAAGCTACATTAGCCTATGCTATGTTTGCTAAAGCTAGAAGAAGCTGTGAAAACAGAAGTCTGATTTAGCATTGTTATTTTTAGCTAAAGCTAATAGTTATAGCTTCATTGGCTTTATGTAATGACATCAATTGTGTAGCTAGTGAAGCTAAGTTAGCTTTAACTAAAGCTAAAAGTCTACAGCTTCATTGGCTTACATGATGACGTTAACTGCGTCGCTAGCAAAACTAAGTTAGCTTTAGCTAAACTAATAGCCTATAGCTTCATTGGCTTACATAATGATGTTAGCTGTGTAGCTAGCAATACCTAAAAGTTCTGCACAGTACTTGATGTGAAATATTTTCCATGGCTTGGATATGTGAGACTATCTATCTGGCATGTCAGGTTAGCATACTGCAGTACTGCATTAGTCCACTCTAAAAAGAAGTCAGCTAGTCTGTGTTGGGACACGACAGAGTGGACAATGATGGGTGAGGCTTCAAAGAGAGAATGAAGGGGAAGCTGAATAATAATATTTATTAATACAATTTATTTACAACAATATTTTATTAATGAAGATAGAAGATATATCTTTATGTAGGGCCATCATTTAAATGTTTCCCTTATTCTGGTCCTCAGTTGAAGTAAAGACATAAAGCTGTCTGTAGTTTAGCCTCTTATAGACCTAACAATGAACCTGGACTGTTGTGTGTGTTGAATAACTTATTTTAATATTGCTCATAGTTTAACTGTCCCAGCACCTGATGCCGCCCTGCACCCAGTCAGAAAACTGCAGGACAGGTGCAGACAGACTGAAAACACACCCCTGACAACCACGGTACATATGCAGAAGGAATCAGTGGCTCGCTATGAAGAGGAAGTGTTTTGAGCTGTGCTATGTTGTTAACGAGAATGTGTGTTTATCACCCGGCACCACTGAAGAGCAGCTGTTCTACACGGAGAAACCAAGCGACTGTGTGATCCTCTGACGAACTATGAACCTCAATGAATGCAAGTTATTTCAGGTGAGAAATACAATCCACTCTGCACAGGGCTGTTATTTAGTGCTTGAGCTTAATGATGCTGTTTTAAGGACAATAGGGGAGACTGGGGGCTGTTAGAACACATTTATCTGAGTTACTAATATGAACAAGACAAATTTCAGAGCAGACAATTAGACCAAAACAATTACTCTCTTTGAACACACACCTGTCTTCCCTCTCACGGCCGTCCTCCTCAACATTCCTGCCCCACCCTGCTCACCAGAAAGTGCCAGTGGGATAGAGAGTGACAGGCAAGTGGTGATATACATCTGCAAGCAACGCTGCATCTTAGAGTTGAGTCAGTTATTGTCTGCTTGACTCCTCAGGCCTTTAAAGGTCTTTTCTTTAATGGCAACACTCCATCATTATGCCCTAAAAACAGTGACCCTGAGTAGGTGGGCCTGTCTCTCTTCTGCTATGTGGTTGCGGGGCAATCAATAAGAGAGGATTCAGAAGAGGAAAGAAGAAGACTTTTTACAGTTATCTCTCGTCACAGCTGTCCCCTGCCTTCCCTTCTAGCTGACCTGTTGTAACAATGCTGCGTTTTGTCTGGTGTATTCCCCTCATGACAGCAGTTTTTATGTTACTTTATGAACAATAAATACGTGACTCAGCCCCATTTATGATTCGCAAACCTTGAGCAAAGCTGAACTTTGATTCTGTTGAAGTTAAACTTAATCACTCTCATTGCACTTTGTGGCACTCTCCAATTTGTATCAAAACCCTGTCAATTATTTGTTTACATCTCTGATCCATGTACCGTTTGCTCATCTCTAATAATTCAACAAATCATCAGTTTAAAGGCCTCTCCTAAGGTATGAAGGTTGTGAAGCCATCCCTTTTCCTACTGAAATGATTTGCTAAATATCTTCTTAAGATTCACCTTTGGCAACTGTGCTTTCATTCTGTTCAGTTCATGAATGGTTGAGTTTTCTCAAGCTGTTCTTATAAATTAATTTGATCTCTCAAAATGTGTTGTGTTTCTTAAGTTTTCCTTCACTTAAGGTTTTATTACATGTCCACTACTGTGTGATGCCTCCTCTGTTGGGACAGGAATACATGCTAAGACGTTCTAAATAAAACTATATAAACTTGTGGTAAACTTGAGGTATGGGTAAGGGTAGCAAAGCACAAAAGTCAAAAACCTGACCTGCAAAACCTGATTGCAAAACACTTATAAGCTGAATTAATAGTCTGATTACAGAGAAAAGTCCTCCATTAAAACACTCCAACCCTGCTAATGTAGCTAGGGCCATAGCTAACAAAGCTACATTAGCTAGATAAATAGTGTAGTTACATAGCTAACATAGCTAAATCTAGAGATAACAAAGCTACAGTAGCTATGTAGACAACGTAGTTACAAAGCTTAATCTAAAGCTAATGAAAGTATGTGAACTACGTAAGCTCTGTAGGCAATGTAGCCACAGTACGTAGGTAATGTAGCTACACAACAAAGGCAAATGCTGGTTAAGTTTGTTAGCTTTTTAGACAACATAAGTAGAGTAGATATGCATCTAATGAGCTCATACAGTGCAATGTTAAGCTAATATAGCTACATTTGCTACATAAGCTACTTTGGTTATGTTAGCTACATAGGTAACATAACTTCATACCTGACTGAGCAAAAGATAAAGTAAAAAAAACTACATTAGCCTATGCTATGTTTGCTAAAGCTAGACCCGTTTTAGAAGTAGTTATGAGAACAGAAGCCTGATTTAGCATTTTTAGCTTTAGCTAAAGCTAAAAGCCTATAGCTTCATTGGCTTATATAATGATGTTAACTGTGTAGCTGGGGAGGCAAAGTTAGCTTTAGCTAAAGTAAATCGCCTTTAGCTGCATTGGCTGACTTATTTACTGTTTTATTCATGAAATGTTTGCAGTGTTATTATTTCATAAATATAACTGCCAGACTTCTTTTTTTATGAATAAAGTTTAATTAAAAGCGTACCAACCGATAATGTACCCTCTGTTTTGACACAGTAAACGCCTCACAGTAGTGGTCTGCAAGTGGGGGCATCTGAGATGTGTCATCTGCAGCCAGATCCCCCTCAAGTTTTTACAAAGTACCCCAGTCCCTCCTTTTGACCGAGCAGTGTTCTTAACTGTCCAGAAACTGAAAACCTCATGGAGGCATGTAACTGCCAGGCAATAGTTCTATTCCAGTTATGTTACTGCTATCCTTGTAAAGCACTTTATATTTTTTCTGGAGAGTGCTAAAAAAATAAAGGTTATTATTATCATCAAAATAAAGAAAAATAAAAACAGGTGGATTGATGACTGCTTCCAAAAGTACAAGGAGACAAAAGATAAATCAGTCTATATTTCTGAGTTTCCAAAGCTAAAACTTTCCCCAGAGACTTCTAAAAGAAGACGGTGTGCTTCCTAAGTGAAGTCCCTGAATCTTTATTTTACTCCGAAAAGATCCTTGCTTTGGGGGAAGTACAGCGGTTCTGTCTTGCAGCAATAAACTTTTCTGATTGGTGGAGTATAAATGTATCTTTTTCCAAATGAGTAGTCTAGTTTAACCTCGTCTTTATGGGGTCTGTGACCTTGAAAGAGAGGAAAAACAGAGCTGGAGAAACCCTTTAATGCCTGGAAAAGAAGCTCTAGAAAATTCTAGCACTTTAAATGGAAGTGAGTATTTAAGTCCATGAACAGACCAGCTATAAAACTATGAACAGTAAAAGGTAAAGTGAAAACACCAGTTAACTCTTCTTAGTGAGTGTTATTAGTGGGTGGGCTATGTTAGACGGCAGCTGAACTTTTCCGATCCGTCCATCTATCCATTATCTGAACCACTTACCTCATTCAGGGTCACGGAGGCTGGAACCATTCCAGGCTGAGGGAGAGCAGGGGTACACCCTTGACTGGTCCGGTCGTCAGTCAATAACAGAGCTGTAATATAAAGACAAAAAGAAGCAGTCACACAAACACCTACGGGAAATTGAGATCCACCAATCAGCCTAAAGACCATGGCGTTGGACTGGAGAGAATCTACAGTCTGAGAAGAACACTCAAACACAGAAAAGGCCCTGTCTGATCGCAATTCAAACTAATAACCTTCTTGCTGTTTGGTGACACTTTCAGAAGATTTTGATGATAAATATCTGCTGAAATTTCACTTATGTCGATGGTCTTCCAGGTTTTTAAAAACAGTTACGATATGAACAAAGTGTGTAGCCAGCCATGTGTGTGGTCATAATGTTTTGGCTGATTGGTCTGAGTGAAAAAGGACTCAAATGTTGAGCTAAAGTACATGCAATGCTTAAAGAAAGGTGATGAATGATTGTATTTTCTGTAGGTTAGCATTAACATAATATTTGGCTTTTAGTGATATCTCTTTTCCAGTAAATTTCTCTGAACATACTCAACTGATATCTGGTAAACTGTCACTACTTATGCTTCTAGAGGCGCTCCCCTGGACACTGCTTTAACCTCTACTCAGAGGTGAGGATTTAATGCAGCACACGGATGCTGCACCATAAAACCCTTATACCCAATAAAACTGCTGTAAAGGTTCACAAAACTCCCACTCAGCGTTCACTGGTCGGATGTGGTTTATGAGTCAGAAAATAAGAAGAAGCAGCACCTGCTCTGAGTCAAGGTGACATTAACTAGCAGAAGGGTTGTTGCACATTGATTTGATCTGTCACATGACCTGCTGAGGGTTTTTTCTCACTCTGGTGATGTGTAATTAATTATTATACTGGCTAAATCTCCAGCAGACACTGTCATGTCAGCTGAGGTTATTTCTTTTCTTGTTTCTTACATCGACAAAAAGAGAGAGAGAGAGAGAGAGAGAGAGAGAGAGAGAGAGAGAGCAAACACCTGGGACAATCAAGGCTAAGAGCATGGGCCCAGATGTTGCAAAGTAATCAGACTGAAGCTGATCAAAATGAATTAAAGGAATATTTCAAATATTTGAATTTATCTTACCAGGAAAACCTCTCTGAGATCAAGTGTGTCAAGGCCACGACAGGCAGTAGCACATTTCAATCAGGAGAGACTTAATACAAGTGAATATTACGCTATTTTACTGGTTTGGAAATGAGAAATGTCTTGGGTGAATAGACTCCATCATGATGTCTTCATGTACCTGAAGAGGTAGTGAGGCTGACAGCAGGATAGGATACGCCCCCAGAGTTCAGACACTGATGGTGAGGTGCGACTTCTGAGGAGCTTGAAAGGAATGTGGAGTGGAAAACCTGGACCTGGGTACAGATGAGATGTGATGGAGGTAGCTGGGGTGGAGGAGGGTTGCAGCAGCAGAAGAGAGGAGAGCAGATTTTAAAATATGACAGCAGCAGGAGGATTGGATCGAGGGAGGTAGTGGCAGAGTGGGTTTGGTTTAGAGCTTAAGTGAGTAGACACTCATACCAGCTGATTACCAGAGCAGGAAAATAGAGACGTGTGAATGAATGATAATAAATCAAAGGATGAATGGAAATGAAACAGTCTTCCTGCTTGAACTTCCACTAAGCTTCATTTAACAGTAGACATAAAACATAAAAACATTCTTTACAGAAAATCTTTAAACATTTACAACCTGATGCATCTTCCTCCAACAACTTCAATCTGCTTTTGAAGATTAAAAGAGACCAGCTCCCCAGACTCAAAGTCTCCTGCAGCAGATTCTGCAGGAACAGTGTCCCTGACAGTCCTTTTCACATTTCCAGACTAGAAAGCTTTGTGACTGAGTCAGAGCAAAGAATGAAGCTTCCAGAAATTTTCACATGAATAAACATTGTATCAACAAATCCACAGAAAGCTCTTAGTCCATTTATTCCACTAAGTTTTCCTAAGATACCAAGTGTATTTTGTTCGTTTTCTCAAGATTCTGAGTTATTTTTTAGTTGTAGTTTTTTTTGTTGATTTGGTCGATATCTCAGGAAAGCAACTCACAACTTATTAAAATGGAAAATCTGCTTATCATCTCTATAGGAGCTTAGTTTGGCCCCAAAAAATCCAGCCTGACCCTACCCAAGCCCATGCACATTTTTCCACCTTAGGTTGATCCAAACCAAGCCATGCTGATTAACTTTTCCATCACCAGTTTGGCCGCACTGGGCTATGTTGAATGTCCCAGAATGGTCCTGCTCTGTGGCAGGACCAAAGCATGCCAGCATGGCCTCCAAGCCCACCATGGTGGTGTCACAGCAGTTCGTAATCATTCTGGGACACCTTGCAGTTGTGTTTAAGTAGCACCAAACTTTGATTTACTTGCCACATTACCAGTAGAAGAAGAAGAAGAGGAAACTTTGAAGAAGAAACAATAGACAGCTCTTGAACAAAACAATGATTACTGAAGAGCAGCTATTTAACGTCATCGACCCAAAACACCATGTCATCAGCTCTAGACCCGCCCTCAAACACGTAGCTCTGTTATGGTGGAAAAACGAATCCCCTGACACGCTGCCAAGTCAAATCAAGAAGAGCCAAGCCGCCAGTCCCAACCCATTTACTAGATTTATGGGCCCATGCCTGATTTTAACCAATCACTTTTTTAGAAAGACATAATACACTGAGTTTTCAACCTGGATTTGAACCCTACCCATGGCTCCTTTCCAGCATGTCAACCGCACTATCCCTCCAAAAAAGGCACAAAGCACAGGTTAAATCAAAGAAAGAAAGATGGAGCATGGGATAAGGTGTCTATGTGCCACTTTTGAAGTTCTTCAGGTAGCAAAATCAGATTTCTCAAAATTAGGATAAGGGCTTTTTCCAATTTCTCAGGACGTGATGTGCGGACAAACTCAAAATTGGACTGTTAGAAAGCCTGATCAATGTGGTCATAAATAGTTTTTTACTAAATAGGTTTTCTTTATTTGCAGTTATAAATTTGCACTCATTGCTGCTAATCATATGACTGTTCTGGGATTCCCCCTGGTCTTCCACATGTCTACATGGAAAGCAGCAAACAGGCACACTGCACGTTCTTGCCTTTCCTGTACCTACAAGGAAAGCCTAGGGCAGAGAGAAAAGTAGCAAAAAGGCCAGAGTAGAGAAGGCATCAGTGACAACACAATGACATTGATAAAGTCAGAGGCAGAATGGAGGAGGAGCTGGGGTGGAGGAGGGTTGTAAAAAGCAACATAGTGTAGCCATCAGCTGAGGAGGGCTTGCGTGAGTTCAGCAATGTCAACTAAATGGCAGTGCTTGACTGCTAAATTTATCTTAACATGTAAGAGGTTTTTTTATCTAGATGGGTTTGGTGTGCCTTGAAATTTTGGCTTGATTGTAGGTATGCCTTGGGCAAAAAAAAGGTTAAAAATCACCGATGTAGACTAACACTTAGCCGATCCTGGATAGCAAAGACATTCAACATTCTTTCTGTTTCCCCCTCCATCTTTTCTCTTTGCTGACAGAAAGCTGTTACAGACATCACACAGGTGTTCATTTCTCATGTTACCATGGCAGCACCTGGCATGACTTGGCTGATGTGACAGAAATACTGGTGCTGTTACCCTCATACGGACTTGTGTGGTTTATTCAGCATTTTTCTCCGCAGGCTTCTGTCCTGCTTTATCACAGTCATGCTACTCTTCTTTATGCAGAGACAGGACAGGTAGGATTTCATGCAGGTGGCTGTAGTGCAGTGTTTCCTCTTTAACAATGGGTCCTAATGAGACTGATAGCTCTGACAGGTACACATGAACACATTACATCCCACTACAGTGACTTACTGTTAAAGCCTTCTTGTAAAGATAATGATATGCCAGGATGGGTGCAGATGGGATTATGATGCATATGTATGTTGAGATTATATTGTCTGTAAAGCAAACACGTCTCCCTCCATACTGCTGTAACTGATTCTACTTCTGAAAGAATGTCTATTGTTGGTGTTGAAATCAGTACTTTCACTTCTAAAGAAAGCTTTAACCAGAGTAACTGTACTCTTACTTGAGTACTATACTCTTGTACTTCTTTCATCTCTGCTGACCACAAAGTAGCACATAGAGAGAGAATAATTACATCAATCCAAAGCCACTGTTGTACACAGCAAAAACCTGAGTGTTGATACCTCAGGGTTTAACATTTCAGAGTTGATTTGAGCTCTTTCCTGAGTGAAATGGTCTTCGGTGTTGGAATTATTTGAGATTCAGCTGACCTAAGCTCTGCCAACTGCCATTGGGGGGGTGTTTGGGAGGATTTCCCCATGATGCCAACAAAACGTGTTTGGATGTTGCCTGTTAAACAGCAATTCCTGATGGGATGCTCATGTTTCTGGTGGATTGTTGTTTTTGATGTGAGATACATTTGCACCATGAGTGAAATTATCCACTGAGTTAGAGAACCCACTTGTGACTTCAGGTGCTCCTAAAGGACACAAGGCATATACACAGGTGTGTCTTTACCTGAACAACCTGGTGGGAGATCTATTCTCTTGTGCTTTTCAAACAAAAGGTCATGTTTTACTGTACAACTCCTGTGTAGCAGCTGAGTATTTACAGATAACTTTGAAATGAATATTTTAGACCAGTAATTTTAAACAGTAATACAACAGTCATGTATTTTTCCACCTCTGGATAAAACTGCTGTCACAGTTGTTCTGGTAGCAGTCATTGTTTACCAGCTTGCAGTACAACTAAACCATGTCCCTAGCTACTGCTTAGTTCTCTTAAAACCACGCCGATTAATCTGTCTATTGCACATTTTAGACTGTAGCTTTGCAAGATGGATTGGCCTGATGAAAGACAGGATCCGAACAACTTTAAAACTGACCTGTAGCTCATTTTCTATGGGTCACTCCCCACTATCTTTCCTGTTTTCCCAATCTAACCACTGTCCCATCAAAATAAAGGCAAAAAAAAAAACCCTCCGAAAATAAAACTTTGGAAAGTGTAGGCATGGAACGCTGATGGCTTAGTGGTTAAGTCTCGTCTGCAGCACCTCTCCCACATGTCCCCCTCCTTCCCACTCTCATCCCATTTCCCAATTTTATCCATTGTCCTAGGTAGGTACTTTTTCACAACATCAATCATTAAATTTATGAAGATTTAATCTTTTTTTTTTTAATATCGTTTTCATACAAGAGGGAGTAAAATAATGGAAAATGTTGGACAGCATTCTCTTGAATTAATTGATATTTGTGTTTTGTTTGCATTCTGCTGCTGATCTCTGATTTAAGAAACTGCTATCAGTGCTGTTAGTCCTTCAAATAAGGCAGTTTTCCTATTTCAGGTGTGCATAACTCCATATAATTTAATATAAAAGGCTGAAATTAGTAACCTTGCAAAGCAAATGGATCCGCCTGTTTCCATGTTTGTCACTGGTGAATCCATCTTGCAAAGATCCCGTCTGAACCGTTTGGGCCCGGTTAGAAAGTGACAGGACCAATCAGAGTTGAGGGGCAGCACTTTCAGGCGCGGTGGAGTCATGGCGTCAGTAAGCAGCAACAAGAAGCTGGTGCAGTTATGGCGGAAGAGATGGATGCTGCTTTAGCGCCAGTTTTATCAGAACTTGATGACATTTCTTTGTTAAAAGAAGAACAAAGAACGGCACTGAGTTGTTTTCTATTGTAAAATGAGTACTGATATGTCTTTAGTCACCATGGTTCATGTTATGCTGTTTTATATGGAGTTCATTCCTCGGTACTTCAGAACTTTCATCCAATCACCCTTCGAAGGCTCTGCCCTTTCACAAACGCTATCAGAGGTTTACCAGATGGATGTGTTTCACACGCGTGTCAGGTTACAAAATTACATTTCTCACAAGTGTTTTTCTTGATGTGTTCAGCTTTAATTACAAAATCTTCACATTTTAGACATATCACATAGAAAACGGTATTTTGGAACTACATACAAGTGAAAGTTTGATTCTTAAACGGAACCAAGTATCTTGAATTAGCTGCGTAAATGTGTTTAAATCTGCTTCATTCATTCAACACACACATAACGTACCCAAACACACAACTGGTTTTGTTTATATCATAGTCAAAAAATTCAAGAATCCTGAAGTAAACGACACATTTCCCATCACTGATGCGATAAATCCATGGAAGTTTTGACTGTATCTGATACAGTATAAAAGGCTGATCCGCGCTAAAAGCAAAAACAGCTCTTAAAGTGAAAGTCCAAGCTGCAGTGAAATAAACTGCAGAGAACAGTGAGAAACTGACGAGTGAAGCAGTGACAGCTTTAGAAGAACATGTGTCCATCCGGTACAAAAACCTCAATTCTCAAAGAACGCCACTGAGGCTGCTCCAAAAGCCATCAGCGACCTCTCCACCTACTGCTTCAGTTTCTTCTTCGCTGGTTTAATGGGGGTGATCTCCTCGTCGTCCTCTTCCTCCTCATCAAAATCATCTTCATCCTCCTCGGAGAGGTCAGACTCTCCGACCTGTGAGGCTGCACGAGAACAGAAGACGATGTGAAAATCACAATCTCAATCTTTGGATTGAATTTGTTCACAAAGGCCAGAAAGGTTTTATTTAATCTGACCTCCAGACTGGCCTCCAGCACAGACAGAAACAGCCGCTGAAGAAAGCAAAAGGAGGCTAATCCCGATCATGCTGCCGTTTCTACCATTTGGATACATTTGCATTTCACAGTTTTTTAAGAATAACTTAAAATTGACTTTTAAAAGTTAAAATTGAAAATATATTAAAGGGGCAAAGGTCCTGGGCTTTTTGAAGGAAGAAATGTGAATTTCATTGCCCAGTGATACATTACAGTTTTATGTGGTGGGGTCAAATTTTAAAGAATAAAAAGTGTATATTTCTAAACCTCATGAATTTATTTGTTCAGTGTTTGTAGCCAGTATTGGTGCCTCTGGGTGACTGGACTCTAGCAAAGGTTAATGGCTTAATCTAAAACTCACAAAGCAACTAAATAGCAGCTATGTAGTCTGTTTTTTGAAAATATTGCCCCACATTTGAGCTCCACTGTTTTTATACAAAGTCTTCCTTTAATAAGCATAGTTTTCCCTTCGAGAGAAGTGTTTAGGTTGCAAAAACCGAGGACCAAAACTAACCAAAGCTGTCAGATGGGATGCATAATCCACCCACCACACAAGCACATTAAATGAAACCCATTGACACTAAAGCACTGTTTGCATGGGATTAGTATTACCTGAGAATTTATGAATTATCTCCTGATGTCACTGTTTCTGACGGTGCATTTGCACAGGGTAAGCAAAGTCTGTAATGTACTCGACTTTACAGACCTTTCTAAAGAAAAACATGGAGATGCTCCTTGATAGCAGCAATAAAAATGCACAAGGTATTTTTTTATTTCTAAAGTTCCTACAAAAAATGCAAAGTTGTGCACATTGTGATCTGCAGGTGACATCTTTATGCGTCCTTTACATAGCCTGTTAATCAAAGTTTCCAACAGAGGTACTAAATTTGTATTTTTCCCTCCACATATATTTACACATATAAATGTGTTTTTTTACTTTTCTTAGATCATTTGCAAACTGTTCATGTCCAATAAACTAGTGAACAATCTCCCTCAACTCCTCTATTAGACATTGAAGTCACGTCTGTCACCTGTTTGCATCTGCTGCTGATCAGACAGAGAAGAAGTCAAGCACTTCTAAATCCCTCCTATAAATGTTTGAGAGAATAAGATGTCACGTATCAAATATGAAGCTCTTCTGGCATTTTTAACAGTTTTGATTCTGGTTGGTTCTGTTGATGTTAATCTGAACTATTCTGGTATTTTTGGGATCGTCATACATGCACAACAACCCTCCTTTCGCAGATCAGCTGTGGCAGCCTAATCACTAAATGTTGAGCAACATTTTACCAAATAAACTGCATTACGTGACATGAACAGCTAAATACTAACATAAAAGCAAGGCACTTTTAAAGGACACAGAGGCTGTAGAAGGAAGAGCAGAAGCGCTGTGCATATTAACAGTGCAGTGGTGCGTGCACATGTATGCTTGGACAGTGGAGTTTAAATTACGTAAAGTACATTAAAATCATTTCAAACAAACTGAAATTAATAAAACGAAAAAGCATTATTAATAACGTTTGCCAAAACTTTCCCCTACGCAGCCTCGTTTTCTTCTGACCAGATAAAGGACAGAATTTTGTATTCTGCAAGATTACATACATTGTTGCTGCCTGCAGGATGAAGAACACTGACGTCCCATGTGGTTATTACAAATCACTAGAGGTCTATTAGTAATACTAATCCTGCGCAGTTAGGGCTTCAGTTTGTAAAATGGAAAAAAAAAATCCAGATTTTACAAATGTTTGAGAGGCTCTTGGCTTAGAGCAAAAATATTTCCATCATTGCAGTTCATAACTAGACACCCTTCTCTCTGAGCTTCATACTCTGAAACTAGAGCACTGTTCTAGTTTGGAAGATTTTAAACCCAGATTAGGGCTCATCTGACCTGTGTATGTGGGTGTTTTACTGCTGATGTAATTTCTGCTTGTTGTTGGTTTGTTGTTGATCAGACAGAAGAGAAATCTTCACCTCCATGGCGATACTACTGGTGTTTCAATAACAGCTTCATCTCTTATTTTTACATCTTTGCTCCAAACACAACAAACTATTATGATTACTATCATTTTCATTTACGATGCATATTAATTTCTTATTAGTAGGCTTAGACTGCTCTTACCTATGAGATGTAGCCCGTTGACAGTTACTGGGCCGGTCCCGGCCTTGAGCCGGAAAGTCACTGGGGCTTTCAGCTCAAATTCTCCCAGACTCACCTGAGGGGAAAATTCAGAATTTCTTTGGCTTTGAAAAGATTTGGAAATATTTGAGATTCTCTAAGACCTCAGCAAAAATATAACATAGAAATGGTCACTTTTTCAATTATTATAGATATTTCAGTGCAAAAAATTCTACATATTCTATCTTTGATCATACAATCTAGTCAGAAATTGTGTTATCATGAACATATTTTAAAAAATTAGAACCTCTGTTAAATAAATTGTACACCATAGATTAAATTATACAGCCTACAAAATGTTTGAGAACACCTGCCTGCCTGCACCACATTAATGGTTCTATAGGCAGTGAAGAGGCTTTAATCAGAGATGAGATGCACCTGTGGAGTAAACCACATCTAGAGGGACTCACCATGCATCTCTCACTTTATACAGAGGGAAGTCCAAAATGGACTAAAATGTCTGCATGAATAAGTTTTGTCTGATCAGCCCGACTACGAATCAATAAGAACATTCTTCATTCTTCCCACTCCTCCTTCTCACTTACCCTCTCCTTAGGGCTAAGATGCTTTGTGAGTAACTTTTATCTTTACAAGAATCTAGACTTGAATTTAAGGGGAAATTCGCAGAAAATGTACCAATTCTAAGAACTTAGACTTTCATCACAAAGAGCGGCTCTTTTTACAGAGGAGTACCGCCCTAGGCTTACTGCCTGTGTCTGTGCAGCTGTGACAGACACTCACCTCATATTTTGCAGATACATCTACTGTACTGGTTACATCTCTATCATAAGTGCTACATTAACCTGCATTCAGAGAGAAATTAACAGTGTACCATGGGCAGACAGCTGATGTGAAGGTTGGCAATGGGCACTGAAATGTTCTTTCCTTGGTGGTTCATGGCTGTAACTTCCACCACGTTATTCTCCTCTTTGGCACCCTCTCCCAGGCAAATCTGCAGGAATCGCAAACAATTAAATAAGTGACCGGTCTGCTTAAGTAGCTGAAAACACAAAACCTTACGTTTTTACGGGACTGGTTTCAAAACAATTTCATATTTTCCGAAAATTTAAAGTTTTTCCTTTTGTTTGAAACTGTTTATTTATACTTTTTAGATAAAACAAAATTGCAGGTACAGTAAAGTACCAGTATTGGTGCCTCTGGGTGACTGGACTCTAGCAAAGGTTAATGGCTTAATCTAAAACTTACAAAGCAACTAAATAGTAGCTATGTAGTCTGTTTTTTGAAAATATTGCCCCACATTTGAGCTCCACTGTTTTTATACAAAGTCTTCCTTTAATAAGCAATGGGCACTGAAATGTTCTTTCCTTGGTGGTTCATGGCTGTAACTTCCACCACGTTATTCTCCTCTTTGGCACCCTCTCCCAGGCAAATCTGCAGGAATCGCAAACAATTAAATAAGTGACCGGTCTGCTTAAGTAGCTGAAAACACAAAACCTTACGTTTTTACGGGACTGGTTTCAAAACAATTTCATATTTTCCGAAAATTTAAAGTTTTTCCTTTTGTTTGAAACTGTTTACGGTTATTTATACTTTTTAGATAAAACAAAATTGCAGGTACAGTAAAGTAAAAAAAGGAAAACAAAACAAAAAAAACCCCACAGATAATCATAAGGTCTTGGATTGGTCCAAACTTAAAGTTTTTCCTTTTTAGAAAACAAAGGTACTCTTACAAATTGCAATCGCAGTGTCAGTATGGTAAACTAACGGGCTTTTCTACAGGCATCATTGTAAAACTTTCAAGTACTAACTAATTCAAAAATAATGCCAGCCTTTTATGTAACCACACAAACTGACATTACAATTGCAATTAGATTGTGCAGCACTACTATAAACATGTAGACATTCTGATGTGTTTACACTGCTCCATTACAGACTCATCATTGATTATATTAGCAGGCGTCTCTCTAAGTTTACTTCAAATGCTGTTTAACAAAGAAAGATCAAATACATTTTTTTCATTATTATTTAGTAATAGATATCCTCATTTATAAAGCCTTAAAGATTCTTTCTGGTGTAAATTTGAAACCTAACAGACTTACCCCTCTTGGGGGTTGTAAACAAGCTTTATCTAAAAATAATGAAAGGCCTGTCTCCCATTGATCCATCCATCCATTTTCTACACTGCTTATCCCATTTAGGGTCTAGAGCCTATCCCAGCTGTCATTGTGTGGGAGGTGGAGTCAGAGGTGTCAAAAGTATTCACATTCATTACTCAGGTAGAAGTATAGATACTAGGGTTTAAAAAGACTTTTGTAGAAGTTGAAGTATCAACTTAAGCTTTTTACTCAAGTAAAAGTGTAAAAGTACTGGTTTCAAAACTACTTCAAGTATAAAAGTAAAAGTAATGTGGGGGGAAAAAAAGGCCATTAAGGAGAAAAGTTTACGCCACACCACAGGGGCCTATAGTGCACTACCCCACCGACCCAAAAAAAACATTTTTCTAAGGGCCATAATGACTATAATGTTATATTAAAATGTTAACGTTGAAAAATTTGGGATGTACCTGTTTCAGCCGCATTTATGCCCATTGAAAATGAATGCATTTTAGTACAATGCAAATACATTCAAGAACCATATATGTGTACTACCAACCTCCTCGCTGGTGCTTGGTTGGGACATTTCACTCCAGCTCTCTCGAGTCTCTGCCACAGACATCTTCGTACTAGCCTACATACATCTGCTATTTCCTTGCTGGAGTGTGACGTGATTTGTCATTTGTCATGTGTGCAGGTGGGATGGTTCGCGTACAAACCAATAGGGTATCAGAATGGTATTATGTTTATACTTCTCATCCAACCAAAATTAAATTCACTCTATCCAGATGGCGCGATTTATCTGTATACGTTTTTGGGTTCTTTATTCGTGTTTATTTTTTTACAATGATGGAATGAAGCTGAAATGAAGTAGGAGTAACGAGGCCATTTTTAAAATGTAACGAGTAGAAAGTACAGATAATTGCTTGAAAATGTAAGGAGTAGAAGTAAAAAGTAGGCTGAAAAACAATTACTCCATTAAAGTATAAATACCCAAAATGTCTACTTAAGTAAGGTAACAAACTGTTTGTACTTAGTTACTTGACACCTCTGGGTGGAGTACACCCTGGACTGGTCACCAGTCAATTGCAGGGCTGACAGAGACAAACTGGTGTGGCATAATTACAAGACCATCTATGCCCCTTTAGTACATTTCAAAATCAGTACTTTTACTTAGGTATTGAACTTTATTACATTTTAACAAAGCATTAAGTACTGAGTAAAAAAAGGATAAACACTAAGAGGTGGTTCCAGATGTCTGTTGATGGCATGAAACTGGCCGTAAAGTTCCTGCGCATATGATGATGATGATTCCACACCACATCCCAACACAGCTGGACTTTACATTAAAGTTTTTACTTTACCTAAATAGCCCAGTAGGAGATCCATTTTCTCATTTCATTATAAATGAGGAGCGATTATATTTCACTTTACAACTCTCTAGTTCTTTAAGTAAATTTTAAATTAAATTCTTTTTAGTTATGTTTAAACAGATTTATTGCCCGGTACTTTTATTCCAACTTAAGTTAATTTTACCTAAGGTAAATGTGCCTTTACCTGAGTACAAAAGTCCTGTACTACTTCCACCTCTGGTTTTAGGTTGTCCTGGGGGAAAGGCTCGTGCGTGAGGCTGTGATGAACAATGGCTGACAGCTCTGATTCAAACTTTTCAGTAAGCCCTGCGTTAGACTGTGCTTGGTAAAGACTTTCAAGTCCACCGAGTGTCATCAAACAAACTGAGCTGTAACTGTACATACTGTTCTGAGTTCAAGGAAGTGCTCCAGCTCCTCATCCTCATCTCCCTGGAAAGTGAAGAAAGGGACTTTCGACGACAGCTCCTGACCTAAAAACACACCAGAACAATTTTTAGCTAAAGTTTTAATCAATGTTAGAGCGCAGTTAAAAAGAGCAGGTTGATTTCAGAAATATAAAGCATGCTCTCCGTGGGTTAATCACAGATCAGACCCACGTGTGAGCCCTCAGAGCTGGACTCTAAAACGGGTTTAAAGGCTTCTTACTGAACAGGAAGCTCTCCAGCTTTGATTGACCAGTCATTCCCGTGTCAGAGGTGTCATCGTCGTTGAAAGACATTTTGCCGACGGGTTAAATTCAGCTTTAATTGTCAAACTCCGAAGCTTAATGAACCCACTGCAAAAAATAACAAGCGCGTCGCGAACTATGAGCATACCTGATGCGTCATCACTGTGCGACGGTTGCTTGGTGATGTTTTTTTTCTGTTTCCTCCCACAGACCAGTAATGTTTTTTAAACCTAGATTTTTATGAAAGAAAGTCTGTTCCAGCTATTCTTCCCTATTCACATTTCTCTTAATATTCCTTCAAGCTTTGAACAAAATCGGATGCGTGTGATCATTGCAAGATAAATGTTTTTAAGTATCGTTTTTATCCCTCAAAATCGCTCTAAAAAGAATCAATGACGATACTGATGTAGACAGGTAATCCCATAAGTCTACATAATTTAGGCCTATTCTGAACACGTCTCCCCTTGTATCTTCATGTGAGAGTTCTGTCACACAGAAGGAAGCTAATAACATACAGTGCCTATAAAAATATACACCTTCTTGGATTTTTTTACACTTTTATTGATTATATACATCATTCATGGTCAATATAATTTTGCTTTTTTGACGAAAAAAACAACAAAAATAACTCTCTAATGTCAAAGTGAAAACAGATTCCTACAAAGCAATGTCAATTAAACAAAAATATGTTATGTAAGATAAATATTCACCCCTTTCAAAGTGACTGACCTTATTCAGCAGAGGTCCAGCCAGTTGGTGCTACTAGTCTCACAATTAGACACATTCACTGCACTCAGGTGGGACCACCTGAGTGCAGTGAATGTGTTTCAAGTGATTGTAGTATGAAGAAACCTCTGAAAGGTCCAGTCACTGGTTAATCAGTATTCCTGGCTACCAGTACACCATAAAGCCATAGGAACAACCCAAAAGGTTGTTAGAAAAGGTTATTGAAAAGTATAAGTCAGAGGATAGATACAAAAAAATCCATGGCACTGAACATCCCCCAGTGTTCAGTTAAATCCATCATCAAGAAAGGGAAGGAATACGGCACATGTGTAGATCTGCCTAGATAAGGCCATCCTTATAAACTGAGTGACCGTGCAAGAAGGAGACTAGTGAGAGAGGCCACCAAGACACCTATGACTACCCTGAAGGAGTTACAAGCTCCAGCAGCTGCGATGGGAGAGACTGCATGCAACAACTGTTGCCATGGGGTTTTTCACCAGTCAAATCTCCACACAATCACACTGTGGGGATTGGAAAATCCTGGTGGACATTCTTGCTCAGTCTGCAAGAGAACTATGGCTTGGGAGAAGATTTATTTACCAGCAAGACAATAACCTGAAGTATACAGCAAAAGCTACACAGAAATGGTTTGAAGTCAACAAGGTGAATGTTCTGGCCGAGTCAAAACCCAGACCTCAATCTAATAGAGAATTTGTGGCTGGACTTGAAAAGAGCTGTTCACACCCAATACCCATGCAACCTGACAGAGCTTGAGCAGTTTGTTAAAGAAGAATAAAATTGCAGTGTCCAGTTGTGCAAGCCTGATTGAGACGTATCCACACAGACTCAGTTCTGTGATTGCAGCTAAAGGTATATCTACTTAACATTGACTTGTAAGGTGAATATTCATGCACTTATTTGCATTACTTTATTACATTTACTTTTTCACATAGGGCCAGGTAGGTTTGGATGCTTTTCCCTTAGAAAATTAAATCTTCATTTTAAAACAGGATTGTGTATTTACTCAGGTTATCTGTCTAATTTTAACATCTGTTTGATGATCTGAAACAATCAAATGTTGCAAATACTTTTTCATAGCACTTTCAATATGGTAAAAATATCTTGTGTGTATTTCAAATTCATTTTTATTTATGAAAACATGGACATATGCTGGCTCAAAGAGCAGCAAAGATGACAAAACAAGGTAACTTATCAATGTTTATTTATTTTTAATATTATGTATCTTACATACAAATTTTACATTGGTGAAACAGTCCATTTTTGACAACCCCTCCCCTTAACTCTGATAACCAAAATATACAATTGGAGCCCTTTCTCTCCCTCACAACCCGTTTCTGTCAAAGCCGGTTGGCAGAGGAGAAAGCTTGAGCTTCGACAAACTGAAAAATGAACCATTTAAACGAGCATGAAGATCCTGCAGCCTGTCAGATGAGATTCACTCTGTGCTGAAACACAGCCAGGCAGGATCCACCGTGTTTCTTTTCCTTCAAGGACACTCGCCACAGTTTGAAAAGGATATACAAAATAATAATAATAACACTTTATGATTGACAGTGTTTACAGACTGTCAGCGTACTACAGTATTGTGCTCGTAGAGGTGAGAGGCATGCTTCTTTCTCTATGCAGCACAAAGATGAGGTTATTCTAATGACCGCCACGGCAAATCCAATACACCTCATGCACATTGTGAATGTACACAGTATCAAAACATCACATTGGCAGGCAGCTACTGAAAAGCAACTGTTGATCCTCATTTAACCAACAAAACACTTATTTTTAAGTAATTACACATGTACAAAAACAAATGGGAAATGCATCAGAATATGAAACATTCAATGGACAGATGGGAAAAGGCAGAAGAATTGTTGCTCAGAGCCCCCAACAACAACAAACGTGGGAGTCAGTACCACTTTGGTGACAGAATTTAACCTCTGAAATGCTCTTCACCAAGGCTCAACTGCAAAGACATTCGTTTAACAGTACACAACGCAAGGAAGGAAGCAAGACTACAAATGTAATTGGATGATTTTCTGTTAACAATAGCAAGCAAAAATATTTTTTTAGCATGGAACATGTTTAGATAAGGGCTGAGATTAGGGCTCAGCCAGGTTAAGAAATCATTGGTTTAGAAAAATCAGAGCAGCTTTTCAGATGCTTTGCGTGTCATTATAATCATTTTTACCCATCTATATCACCAGTGAGCTTTGGATGACTGTGATGATCTACTAAAGATTTTCAGTGCTGCTGTTGGGATCTGAAAGAAGACGTGACAGTCAATATCAGGCTACATCTCTGGAATTTGAGTAACAAAAAGGCCAACATCCAAAATTAACCTCAAGCTTTATCTGACGGACTTAAGTTACAAAGTCCGAAGACACTGGGGACTGATATATAAATCTAAATCCAAAGGCAATGAACCAAAAGGCAGTAGCTTAAAAAGAGGGAATAAGAAAAAAGAAAAAACAAATTGCTGGAATATAAAAAAGGAAAAAATGGCCACAAGCGAAGCATTGAGCAAAAACAGGCTGAGAACAATGTTTGTAAACTTGTGGAAGCTTCTCTATTGCTTTCCAAATGTCTATTTCTATTTGAATGGAAATTAAGAAGACCTCCTGGTTGAGTCTTTTAAAGTCTCAACAAACTCTCCTTTTCTGGTGTAATAGAGTCTCACCAGCCCCAAGAGCTACATTTTTCCACCCTTCATGTCTACAGACTCACCACTTTAGTTAGAAACATGCCGCTGAAAAGGCCGCTTTCTTAAAGTCTATTGAAGAGAAAAACCCTAGTGTGATGATGAAAGGCAAACTCTGACGTAGCACTTCACGTCCTGTTAAAGGTGTCCTATTTCTGTCCACAGCTGCGGTGTCACAGCTGGGAAAGCAGGACGTAGGGGTAGTCATACACTACCTGAGATACAGGTCGCCCTCATTTCACAGCTCTTGCTCCATTTCAGATACAGACACTTCACGTTAGGGCATGCAGGCATTTTCTGAGTAATAGCTACTGGATTCAATCAGAAACGGGCTTATGGAGTTATCAGGTCTTGCCTCCTGGAGGTATATGAGCAGTGGGACCCCAGAAATCAATGCTCCTCTTCCAGCTCCAACCATCTGATCCCTCCTCAGCCTATTAGCTTCACATCTGCTGAATCAAACAGAGCCATAACATCTAAGGGCAGCCCGGGAAATCTGGGTGTGCGCTTGCTGTGCTTCTGTACACAAATCCTAAAAAGAGGTTTCCAGGGGTTGCCCAGATGGTAGTGTGGTATAAAATCATCACAAAGGTTTTTCTCATGAAGGTAGCAAACATGTTTAAGCCACGTCGACTCGTTTTCTCTGTTTTTGTAACAGGGCGTTTCTTCATAGGCTGCGTCCCATAATGATGACATCTTTGGGAAAGCCCTCCATTTTGGCCACTTCAAAGCATCCCAGTTTACTATAGAAGTCCAACATTCTCTTGTCAGTCTGACGGACCTTACAGAACGCACCACGAGAGCCTGGAAGGGAGACAAGAGCAAATAAATTTAGTGGGATATGTTTACACAACTCAGTGCCCAAATAAGGTCTTAACCTGTGTCATCTTTATTCATCATTTATTTACACATCTATGTTTACTCAAACGTATTCATTATGATCAGGTAAGGGGGATAAACAGTTAAAAAAATGTATTAAGGTACCCTAACCCTGGATAAAAGTATTTGACCACACATGAATTATTTTATTCAAGTGTTTCAATCAGACCTGCTGCCACAGGTGTATAAAATCAAGAACCTAGCCATGCAGTCTCCATCTGCAAACATTTATGACACTAAATGTGTCGTTCTGAAGAGCTCAGTGACTTCAAGTCTAGTACTGTGACAGATGAAACCTTTGCAATAAGATGGTTTGTGAAACTTCATCCCTATTGGATTTTCCACAGTCAACAGTAAGTGATGTTATTAAGTGTTTAGGAACAACAGCAACTCAGCCATGAAGTGGAGGACCACATAAAATCACAGGGTGGGGCCGACAACCGCTAAGACGCGTGGTGTGTAAAAGTCGCCAACGCTCTGCTGATTCCATTGGTGAAGAGTTCTGAACCTCCACTACCATTAATGTAAGCACAAAAACTGTGCTGTGGGTGGAATGGGTTTCCATGGCTGAGCAGCTGCATGCAAGCCTCACATCACAAAGTCCAGTGCCAAGCGTGGGATGGAGTGGTGTAGACATACTAACACGGGACTGTGGAGCAGTGGAAACATGCTCTGTGAAGTGAAGAATCACGCTTATCTGTCTGGTGTCAGGGCTGTTATAGCGGCAGAAGGGGTGCCAACACCATATTTAAGAACATATATTTGAATACAATATCATTACAGTTCCTGTTGGTGTAACAGTCAGTTGGCCAAACACTTTTGTCCATATAGTGCATCAGTCCCAGGGGTTACATACTGCCTCACACTGGCAGGGAAATTGAATTTCCTAATGGTTCCGATTTTCCTGAAAGTAATACTGAAAGTAATTATGCTGTAAGCTACATATGTGAAAACTAGAAAAGCACTCGGGAGAGCGCAAACCTCCACCATTAGCCCTATCTCTCAATAGTACAGAGTCCTTTGAAAAATTCCTAGATCCAGATGGTGATCCGGATCACTCCCAAAATCTAATCAGTTCTTCCTTATGCCATTTCCTGAAAATTTCATCAAAATCTGTCCGTAACTTTTTAAGTTATGTTGCTAACAAACAAACAAACAAATTGACAAACAAACAAACCCTGCTGATCACATAACCTCCTTGGCGGAGGTAATAACATTATCTGTTCTCTTCTTTTTTTTCTTTTTATCCTCTTTCCATCTTTCTCCCTTGCATTGCCTCAATGTGAAAGCTCTTGGGAGTTTTTCGGATTCTCTCGATGAAGAAGGGGAATGGATTACAGAGAAGCAATAATGGCTTGGGTTTTGTCGATTGAATCAATCTATCAATGAGAAAGTGGATTGGATTAGACTAAAAGTGCTCCAAAGATAGTGCGGACAGAGATGTGCAACAATGCTAACTTACAGACTAATATTGTAATTTTGTTTGCTGGAGATTTAAGGCAGAGGACAATATAAAGACAAAGTGTTCTTACACCAGTCTTATTCTTAAAGGGTCACACTTGACCACGTTAGTAATAAACTATATTTGTCCATAACTCGGAGGTGTGTTTGACGTTTTCATCTCTTATTTAACACGACATCAGGATAAGGGAGCTGAAATAGTTTGCTTTCTGATTTAAAAAATCATTTATTAAACACCCATGTGAGAAAGTTTTTAACTTGTAATGAAATTAGCATTAATGCCACTATAAGATCTGCAAAAGCACACAAAACTAGCAGACACAAGAGTGAGTAAGCAACTTGACAATTAATAGGATATTTCTGTGTTTAGTTGGTACAAACAGAACAAAAATTAGGCTGGCTTTCACCTACCGTTGGCCTTAAGAGAAGATAGAAGACATCCCATCATGCTTTTGGCCACACTGGGATCAGTGACCTTGCCGTGAATGTCGACTTTGATGAGAGAGGGGAAGTTGGAGAGGAAGGAGTCTGGGAGACCTTCCTCTTCTTCGTGGAAACTCAGCATCATTTTCTACAAGGGCCACACAGAGAGATGGTTTAAGATACGGGACTAGGAGGCTCAATTATAGATAGTGAAGACAGAGATTTGGATTAATATCTTACCTCAGCCTCTGTGAGGTCCTTCTGGCAGTCAGGTTTGTGGTATTTCTCCTGCATGAAAGGAATCCAGCTCAACTTGCATTTCTTGATGAAGGGCTTGACGTCCACTGTACCAAGAGCATAACCGCAGATCCCTTCATCATCCTCCAGCACAAAGCCGTAGTCTGAGCTCAGCGTCAGGAGTCCACCTACTAACCTGTGAACAAACAGTGAGGATTCTGTCAGCACGGTGGTTTGCTTTGACTAGTAAAACACTGCTGCCAAAGCCTTCCTCTGGGAATATTTTTAAAAATAACTACATCTGTGTGTTACCTGTCTCCTATGAGGTCAGGATCGTCATCAGAGAAAGGGGAATCCCCCAGTCCTTCACAGTACATTTCCCTACAGATTTTATAAACTGCAGACTGCAAATAAGCAAAGGGAAATATCTGTTATTATGACATCCTGAACAAAAGACTGATAACAACCTTTAACTATGGATTTTAAAGTCTTAAAATGACCCAAAACTCTGACATGCCTCAAGAATTTTTCAAATCTGATTTTCAAATCTGCACAACAAGTGCTAAACAGATCTGCTGCGGTTACAAGAAAATGGCCATCATTATTTCTGAAACCAAACATTTATCACATTTGATTGGAAATTACAGTATGAATGTATGTGAACTGTTACTAAAATTTTTAAGATTTGGGAAAAATGGTTAGTAAAACTTGTGGCTAAACACAGAAATATAATCTTACCTCATCTTTGGGAAAGTATGGCCTTATGGAATAGATTTTGGAAGTTGGCATTGAAGGTGGAGGCTGGTAGAAAAGATCGTTTGCCCCATCTATTGGCAACAATCTCTGTGGGTATCAGAAGAAAAAAGTTCAGTTTCACTGAGACAAGGCTGCTTTGGCTGACTGCCTCTGTGTATTTACTACAGCTGGACCACTATCAAACCAAAAGAAATGGCAGAAAAGAGCAAAATGCTCTAATTTAAATACTGAAACAAACTATAACATATAAACTGGCAGTTCTTGCTGATCTGACAGTGGGCAACATGAGCAAACATCACAGCTTTAACTTTTTTTTTCTTTTTTTTGCTAAAGGAGCATAGCGCAAGAAACATATTTGCTTTTCAGGTAAAATAAACAAGGGTTGTATTTTGGTCTGACTAAGGTTTTACTGGCTGAAGGAGATGCTCCTTTCCCTTTTCAAAGACATCACAATGTTTCGCTGCGCAGGAACCTCCTGTTGAGAAAAATAATGATGCTGGCGCAGAGACAGAGAGAACTCCAGGACAAAACCAAACCTGCAAAATAAAGTCAGACAGTCAATCACATGTCATTTGGCTTCATGAGTCTCCTTCCTTGTGTGGAGCCACCAATTTAGATAGAACAGGTGTGTTTTATCATGGAGTTTTCCCATTGCATTCATGCTTGCGTTCTCGCCGGCGCTGCAGTGCTTGCGCGCGCGCTTGCAAAGAGCTGGCTTGGTAATTTGTGCGCTGTACTTCCCTGCAAAGAAATGAGTCGTCATGAAAATAAAACCTAGCCGTGCTCGCTTGCGCTGCGTGCGCTAGGGAAAAGCAGCATCTCCTTGGTCAGCTGCTGAAAGAAATTCAAATTAAGGCGCTCACAAAATGCCATGCCAAACACTGGCTGCAACCTCTTTGGTGATTTAGGTTGAAGGTCACCTGTTCCCCTCCCTTGAACTAATAAAATCCCTAAGTAATACAGGGACATGAACTTCTTTGGAATACAAGTGGAGGGGATGGAACCGGGATGTTACGAAGCCCAACCCATAACAATCAGCTCACCTTTGACAGACCAAAGCCCTTTATACCTACGCATGTATTCCAATCCATTGTCTTCTTTGCTAACAACACTCTTTTTTTTTTTCATTTGATTTCCAGAAATTCGGTGCATTAGATACCTGGAACTCTCCTGCTAGACCTCCCCTAAAGGCCCAGGGCTCTTGGTCTCCTCTAAGGAATTGTGCTGAGGACTGACTACGACACCCTGTTAGGAGCAGAGCCAAGTGGACATCGTTACTACAGGATGGGGCTCTCTGACACAGATGAAAGGAGTGGAGGGTGAGGAGGAAGGGGTCATATGTATCTCATATAATTAATTTAGTTCTGTTTTAAATATTAAACATAAAGGACCTAGTTCTGATGAATATGTTACATTTGGAGGAAATATTTTTATGATAAAATGGGGCTCAAGCAACTAAAGCTTACTTGTGTGCAAGGACAAATTGAGTCCGATCATAAAACATATCAAATTGTGTCAATATGATGTCAAAGTGCTCTACATTATGTAAAGAAATTAGTGCATTAATGCAGTGTTACGCACACCATCATAAACAGAAGAAAGAACAGAATTCGGTCTAGTTCTGCCCCCTCAGTGTCTCAGCAAGGACAACAGTCATGTAAAAAGCTGACAGCTTCAGCAATATTAGACTGACCACCCAAAACAAAACCTATACTGTCTAAAGGCTACAGACGTAAGCTTCAGCTGCTGTCACCCCACCAATCGTAGCACCCCGTCTGAAGTCACATTCTCTTCTTATCTGCCTCGTCACATGATGCAGAAGCATGTGTCATCAAACCAGGACGACAGAACAAGGTTTTATGAATGTCCCCTGAGTTAAAGGGCCTCTCGGCATACTAGCTTTAAAAGCTGCAACAGACGGACCATAGATAAAATACACCGCAGAACAGCACACATTAAGTATTTATATCCAGGCACACAGGGCCGTTAGAAAACCAGAGCTGATGCTAACCAAGTCTGACCGTGGTTGATGAGAAGCCCTGTCATGTGACCAGACAAACGCAGCGCGCGGGAAGGACACCTAACACTGCTTTACATTTGAGCCTCATCTTGACACCTAAAACAATTCCTCTGACGAGATGACACGACATAGCACACAGATGCACCCACGGGAAGGAACTCTGAACTTGCTGCTTACCAAAATCAAAAATCCCAAACCCACAAAAAGTTAGTGGATTACTTCCACATGAGACTGCATTGCTTTAATGGGTATGCTGAAAGCATGAAACTCTTGTTTCTTCAGGGTCTAGCATATGCATCTGTGAGCACATGAACAGAACACATGATCTGGTTACATTTTAAAGCCAAGTATAAATCCCCTTGAGTAGGTGCATCAGGCTGTTGTGAGTCATTTCTATAAGCCTACTGACAGAAACAAAAAAACAAGTTAGAGAGATGCTGCCAAAGAGAAAAATTGGGGAGTTAACACTTTAGGATTCAAAGCTAAATCGCTGCGCGAAATGTGACTTCATCCGAAGGACTGCTTCCTTTCCTCCAAATAAATCTTTTACATAAATAAATCTAGTTTAAGAAAAAAATTACGTAAATCCATATGAAACATGAAACAGAAAGAGACAACGCCAGCACTGTGCATACATCGGCCACTGTCGATCCAATAGCAGTAGAAACTTGTACTGTGGATTCTTCCATCTGTACATAGTGAAGGGAGAAAACAGTAGAAAATAGTTATTAGTAGGTGTTCTCAGTACAATAACCAGGGAGGTTGTGACTAAGTGCCGGCTGCACAGCTTCCATATTCAGGGGAAATACGGGGACTGATTTAGAAATCCAACAACAGAAGTCAGCCATGAGGCTTTTCTTTACAAGGAATAACATTTTCTCAACGTTGCTGGAGATGTAACAGTGATTTTTTTGTTCTTTATGGGTGAATAAGACCATGAGTGTGGATTTTTGATGTGGTTTTGCCAGTGTGGGGTTGCTGCCTGCTGTGTACTGTGGGCCAGGCTTCTCAGCTTTACCATAAAGCCGCACGGGACAGAAACCTGTGAATGAAACTGGGTTACAGGGGGGCAACCTACAGGCCATGCTGGTGCTTTTCTACATATATAAAAAAGACACTCCAAAAAGAGGTACATATCACCACAAGGCTGAATGTTACTCAAACTGCATCACAGTGGACCATCTGAAAGAAGGAGAGAAAGTGTGAGGGTGAGGGAGTGAGAGAGCCAGAGAGAGACAGAGAGAGGAGAGAGACAGCATGTCTTCTCTTTTACAAGACAGTGGATCACACCCTGATACAGATTGAGCAAATATCTAATGGCTAAAATCTGCCAACCAAATCTGCCTCATTTTAGGAGATTACTCCGTGAAGCAAGATACAACACTTCAAAATACAGATGAAATTAATTCAATATATTTCGCTCAATTTATGCACCAGAATGGCCTTCCACAGGCAGTCAGTCAACTTGCTCTCCAAGCTCGCGTGCGCGCTAGGGCATGGAGGAGGGGTGGCGCAGGGGATGGGGACTTCCCCCTGGCTCCCATCCCCACAGACAGAGAGATGGAAGCAAGTGTGTCTGTGTGGGAATGCAGCAGTGATGTTACTGGATACACAGCAAGCAGCAGTAACCCTGCTGGGAGTTTCCACAGAGACCCAGTTTAGATATCACCAAGATGGAGAAGCTTGTTAGAGGATCTATCAGTAGGATGCTAGCAGTGCAAGCGGCAATGAGTCCGATTTAAAAAAGAGAGACATTTAACATGTTTGACACAAGAGCAAAGAATATGGACACTAACTGCTTAGATGTGATGCTTTTGGTCTGATCTGTGCACAGCTGATCTTTTCATCAACTACAATCAGTAGATGTTTTCAACCTGTTTACAGGTGATGGCCAAGGTATCTTAAGCCATGTTGCTCTTTTAGCAGTTAGACAACTCCAGCTGACAACTTGTAAAAGTTATGTAAAACAAAAATAATATGCCTATTTAAAGATCAAAGCAACCGCATAATCCATGCAGCAAAAATTAATCAATAAGTGTAAATGTCTTAACATTATTTTAAGTTGACTGAGTGATTTGTGAGTGAAAGTAACTTATTTGAGACTAACTAGAATTTGGAAAAACTATTGCTACGCTATTGCTCCCAGAGAATGGGTGCCTTGTGGTTTCACTCATACATACCGAGCCACTGGACAAAAGACTTGACCATAGAAATGATGCTCTTGATGTCCCAGATGTAAGGGTAAAGGTCGTAGAGGATGGTGCGGTTGGCTGAATTGGAAAGTCGCGTGAACATCTGGATGACTGAGCAGCACATCTCCTCAAACTTCTCTGCCCTTGAATGCCATTCTTCTACCTGTGGGCAAAACCGGGAAGAGAAAAGAGGGCAAATAAAAACAGAATCATGCAGATTCTTAGACTCACTTTTTAACAGCAGACGTTTTTATGAAAACATATGACTTAGAAAATCAGCAATCTTTCTTTTTAATAGATTTCCACAGTAAGTTATGATAACTTCCTTATAGTATCACACCTTTTCTGTGGAAAGTCAAAGAGTCTTCATTAAAAAAGCAAATGACTCAATGACTCAAAGGTGTAGTTAGATTAAATCTCTTTGGTGCAAGTGCATCCCATTTCCTACCAAAACCACACCACCCAGTGGACAGCCAAGGTAATGCACAGCCACCATTTTGTGTTCAACAACCAACACTTTCACAACCAAAACGGTTTAATCAATATCTAGTTTTCACAGATAAACTGCTTTCCTGTAGTTCTCACACATCTATTTTTATCATTCAGCCCACCTTTTCAGTTTCCTTTCTCTTGCAGTTGACACTGACGACGCTGCTGTTGGCTCTTAGCCAGTTGAACTCCCTCAACATCTGCACGGCCTTGTTTCCATGTTCATAAGGGAGGTAGAAAAGCTCAGCCAGCAGGCTCAGGTCCTCCAGAGTGAGGGGCTCTGCTGTGAACAGAGGCTTCTCATTGGGCCCAGGCACAAACACATCCTGAGGATATAAATTAGCAATGACCAGACTTTGTAGGCAATGATGATTAATGTTTGCTTTTATTTCTGATATTAAGGGGAAAAAACTCACAAATGTTTGCAGCACCTGCTTGAGCTGATCATCTGTTTGCATGGGGGCGATATCACTCCCAGAATCTTCCTGGATTGACTCTTCTGGGGATTTTGACTCTGCCAGACTCTCCTTGTCTGTATCCATGGGCTTCAGGTCCTCAGCCATTTTGTCAGCTATGATAGGACCAGCTTGCTTCTCCTCTGGGTCAGCTTCTGCTTCCGGCTCAGGCTCATCTACCATCTTCTCAACCACCATCTCCATGGGCTCCTCATCTGAATCTTTCTTCTCTACCTCCACCTGGACGGAGCAGTAAAGACATTACTTCTTGTAGAACTAAATAAAGGGGGTTTCTTTCATCTAACAAACTTCAAATATATATTTTTCTGTTTTATAACAAATCAAATGAAGGCAAGGACGTGGCTAGAAAGAAAAAGAATCATGAGAGTGCTTGAGGGGCTGTAGTTATTTTTAGCCTCACCTCCTCTACCTCCTGAGGTCTTTTTGCCATGGGGTGAGAGAGTGGTGAGAGTGGATCCAGACAAAGAGGCGGCATGGCGGGGGACATGATAGGCTGCTGGAACACAGTCGTGACTGTTGTGGAAGAGCAGAGAGAGGGAGCGGCCATAGATGACACATCGATGGCTGTGCTTTTGGCACCGCTCTGAGGCACCTGTCGGCCTAGAAGACAGAGATGAGCCTCACTTCATTATGATCCTCAATTAGGCAATTATCTTTAAAGTTTAACAATGCTAATTATGAGCACAGAATTACTGCTAGAAAACCTTTAGCAAAGAAGTATGAAATAATAGTGAGGCAGCTCTTACTGTTGTATTGATGAGGAACACAAAATTCCCCAAGCCACTCTGAGAGAGCCAGTTTAAGAGCGAGCTGTGGACTGTAGAGCATGTCTGTCTCCAGCTCTTCATCACTGCCCTCGTTTTCTAATTTGATCTGGATGGACACTGTGCTGTCCTCACCATCAGCTGTTTAACACAGACAACAAATATTATAGAGGGCAAGAAACAAATAAACTCATACAGTAAAATAATAAATACATGTCAGGAAAGTTGTGGGTCATACTTACTCATGACTACATCCTTGCGCACCCCATTCATGTTAGACTTGTACCACGTGGCCAAAGTGTGGATTGCTACGAAGTTGGACTCAAACTCACAGTTGGGGTTTGTTAGTACTCCCTTCAGTCTAGGGATGAGCTCTGTGGAGCGGCCTTTGTAAGGACCTAGGAAAAGCCTCTTTTGGTCATAATCATTAGCGTGAATGTTGTCCCAAATCACAGGGGCGCGCCTGAGGATTTTCGAAACCTCCTCAATAGACTCCACTGAAATATCTTTGGACACCACCTTTGGTCCTGCAGATAAGAAAACATAGTCAAATGTATTCATTTATCTTCTGCTCTGACATGTATGGTTAAAAGTGGAACGGCTGATAGGGAAATATGTCAGACGTACCTGTCCATAGCACGTCAATGCTAGGCAGTAGCTTCTCTCCAACTGTGTGGAGGTAGGGGGACTGAGCAACATTTGGGTAACAGAATGTTCCACAGTACTCTGGGTTGTAAGGAAAGGAAATAAACCAAAGGTTTATTGAAATAAAAAAAAAATAAAACACATAAAATATATGAAAATATTTCAGGCAAGAAAAATAGGTACCTGTGGGACAAAAGAGGAAGGTTTCTGGCTCTCCTAAGTACTGGTAGATTTCATTTGTAATTGAAACCTGAGCATGTGCAAATGAGCTGAAAACCTCTTTGTCTGCTGGGCACATGTTGTGGTCAATATCGTCAAAAAGTAAGGCAAATGATTTGCAGCCAAAGTGAGTAACCTGATGGCGTGAGGAAAGGATAGTGAATAAAATAGAAAATAATCCATTCAGAATAACACAAAGCAAAAGATGTACAAAATGTTGAATATATTTATCAAGAGATTTAAAGGAATATGGACCAGTGTAACACAAAGTGTTGCAATACCTGATCAAGTTTCCTCTTGAGAGCAGAAACCTCTTTCTGGTTGGAGAAAGTGATATCCAGCCCTGGTGAAATGGCATAAATAAACTCTATTCCATGCTCCTTGGCAGCGCTAATTAATGCCATCAGTTGCTCTAGAAAAAAAAGGAGAAATCTATCACTGAATGATCACTTGTGCTTTTATTTGATAATCTTAGCCATCAGAAATGTACATTACAAACAGGCATTTGATCTATTTTTTGCCCATAACATGTCACAGAGACTCAGATCTGTATTGTCACCTGCTTCCTCCACTGAGTACAGCTCTCTCCAGAACATTCTGTGCTTGTAGTCGTCTTTGGGTGCATAAAGGTATGTATTCAAACCCCATTTCTGCTGCCTGTATAATTAAACATAATAAAAACTAGTACAAGACCAAATTGTCATGATTTAACATCATACAAATGAAGCATAACATCAAGATGTGTTGCAATAATGTTATTTAGTTACCATGTTTTCTTAAATATTTCATGTAGCCTATCCTACCTTCTGAATAACTCCTTCCTCTGCTCCATTGTCCATGGTCGCCCATAAAAACCTGCATCGGCAAAAACAAAAACAAAACAAAACAAAACAAAAAAACCTTTAGTTTCCATGACGTGTGCAGTGCTAATGATCAACAACACTCCCTTTGTACACAGAGCTGCTTGAGCACAGGAGATTTTCCTCAGGTGTGGGCTTGGCCAGAAATGCTATTAGATGTGCTAGCTCTTTTCCTTCCTGATATCCAATCAATCATTTAAATTTACTCTGTCAAATAGCATCTAACATTGCCAACATGGGTTAATTTCCAAGAGGCCAATGCAATATTAATCATCAACCTTTCAGTCACTCCAAATGTATAATACAACACAGACAAAGGCAAACCTAACTTGACCAGTCAAAATGAGTCATATGTCACCATTTTACTGCCATATACATCAGTCCATCTTGCTTATAAATGAAAGAATGACATCGATCGTCGTCTGACAGTACTGGTGTACAATTTCCATTAATATTTTTCGAGATTACTTCGTAATCTTTACCACCACTTTTAACGTCAACTTACACTGTATTTCTGATTACTGCTACCCTGTTTGAAACCAGTCATAGGATTGATTTCGCATTGATAGCAGACTTATACCCGAAAGACTGGATTGCTGCGGTATTTTCCGTGACCCAGTTGCGGTTAAAAAAAGATAAATGTGGTGAAAAATATTTTAATGTACTGTCAAACGATCAGTATTACCTTCAACGACCCCACTTATGAATTTTCGGTGGCCCGTGGCTTGGACTACGATGCCAGACTCTTCAGTTGGGCCAGGGGCCTCGGCACAAGCCTCTCCGGAGACTGGGCTGGGGCTCGGCACTCCGTCCACTGGAGGAGTCTCCAGCGTCTTATCCTTTTGAACCATTCTTCGAGATTTCTCTCTGTTTTTACGTCAACAAATGTAAACACAAAAAGAGTACCGAGCCGCTGCAAAATGAATTCAAACGGACAAATTCGTCAAGCAAAAACGGAGGAAACCAACCGTCACAGACGGACGGTAGCCTGCTTAAGCTATTAGCGAGTCTATCAACGCTGTCAAAAATTAGGCACCTGCTTCTACCAGGTGTAACCAAAATGGGTATTAGGTGGTATCTGGCAACATCTAAGCTGAGATTTTTAAAAGAAAATCGCAAACGTTCGTTCCGTTTTGTCTGATCATTTTTCGCCCTACTTTTAGTCGGTTCTTCCTGTTTACACCAAATGCGCATGCTCATGGGACCAGATAAAACCAGTCAAAGCTAGATCTGCGTGACAAAACACAGCAAAGATGTCAAAATGCCTAAGAGATAGACGATTTCTTTTTACTGCGCAACTCCAATCATCAACGCAATATTGATTACACGAAGCATTTTCTTCATTTTGGTAAACATTTAACGGCCTTTATGTGCGGTACGTTTACTAAGATAAAACACTGAAGTAAAAAATAGAAATTGCATCCCAACTATAAAAAGTTTCACAGATAGACAACTTGGTGAAATGAAACAGTAGTTTTCAGGAGAACTGGAAGTCTTTCCACATGCGCAAGAAAAGGGCATGTAGCTTTAGGCACAATTCCATTTGTCAAACCCCAGCAACTTAAATAACACATGAAACTGCTATTCAATAATGGTGGTGTTGAATATCTCTACGGCTTTTTGATATCTTGAGAATCTGCTCCATATTTGGAATGCAGCTGGGCTCCAACTCTACATTCAGATAGGAGGTACTTACTCTCATCTGATTTGACCTGAGCCAGTGTTTCTAGTGTCAGCAAAACACACAAGCTTTGTTCCACATCCACATGATATACTCTAAGTTATTTCCTAACCTAAACCTTCTTACACCAACTCCATGAAGTGTGCATCATTTATATAACACTACACTTGAAAAGTGGCCTTATTCCTTTATTTGATAATCCTGTTACACAGCATTGTGACTTTATACACGAGCAAATTAGAGCTTTAATGGATTAAAACAGAGATTCATCCTATGCGTGCACTTTGCCAAGTACAGTATTTTGCATGTACTTACATGGTGTTATGGAAATGAGCCTTGAAAATAATATATGGGTCACCGGTGCTCTTCCCTGCTGCAACATGTTTTTTCTAACAAATCCCCTCTAGTGCCCTGACACAAATAAGCCAAATTTGATTTTACCATCCAGGAGGCATCACTCATTATCTATTCTCAAAATATAACATTGTCACCAAACACCAGTCCAAACAAAGGATTTATAACACAGACATGTTGACCTTCTGGAAAATCATGCTGCTCTCAGTACTTGGTTGGGGCTCCTTTTCCACAAATTACTGCATCTATGCGAGGTGGCATGGAGCCAACCAGTCTGTGGCACTGCTGGGGTGTTATGAAGCCCAGGTTGCTCTGATAGCAGCTTTTAGCTTGTCTGTATTGTTGAGTCTGGTGTCTGTGGTTCAGAAATGGCTTGACACTAAGAACGCAACACTTGTAGTCCATTTTCTGGACATGACAGTGTGGTGGCTCTTGGTTCACTGACTCCAGCTCTTTGTGAAACTCCCCGAAGTCCATATAACCCTCTGAAGGCTGAGCTCATCCCTGTTGCTTGTGCCCCTTCTCACTTTTCTCTTCCTGTTAACGTTGCATGAATTTGCTTTGTTACAGCACTCAGAACAGCCTGCCCTTCAGCAGTGACCTCCTGTGGCTTACGCCCCTTATGGAGTGTGTCAATGACTGCCTTCTGGACAATAGTCATGTCAGCAGTCTTCCCCATAATTGTGGTTGTGTACTAAACCAGAGTGAGAGAATAAAGGTGCAAGAAACACTTGCAAATCAAATATCCACAATATTCAAATATTTTGAGATAGTGGATATTAAATTTTTTGTGAGCTGTAGGCATCAAGATTAAAACAAAAAATCTTGGAATATTTCACTGTCTGAGATTAATCTAGAATTTATAAAAGTTTAGCTTTTAGAAGTAAATCACAGGAGGGAAAATAAACTTTAACACTGCACTCAAATTTTTTGAGATGCATCTGCATCTCTCATTTGGCCTGCCTCAGAATCCCCAAAGAAAAGCTGGAGAGATGTCTGGGCTTGACTAGCCTAGACTGCTGCCTCTGTGAGCCCGCCCCAGATAAGCAGAAGAAAATGGATGTATGTTTACTATTATTATTTTACTCCCAACACTTTTTAAAGGCACCTCCCAAATATCTTGTGTGAAAATGGTCTATTTCTCTGTCAAATAACTAAAAATATTACTAAGTAATAAAACAAAATTCATAAAAAAAAAAACACATAACACATGGCCATATTTTTCCGTTTATTTAGGTCTGTAGTACATTTGTATAATGTATTACAACCTCTCCCAGTCATTAGGGAGTTTCATTCCACATGCTTTCCCCTTTTTAAAAATGATTCTCTTCATACAATTCAAATTGAATTTTACATTTAAATAAAATTTTAAAAAATTATTTATTTCCATTATTCAATTTTTTTTCTTTTACTACTTTCATTACAAATCTTCACTTCAATAGAAGGTGTTAGCTTGCAGAAACAAAATAACAAATAAAAACATATGCAAAATATATGCAACAACTAAAACATAAAGACAGTGTTGCAGGTAGGGAGCCAAAGCGTTGGCTCTGAGGTAAGTGTCATCTGCTCCCTGCTGCAGGCCTCCTGTTACCTCTTCAGACTCTGCTGGGCTTGCTTCAGTAAAGTGTCGAAGTCTAGTGTATGAAACTTGCCTTTCCCCGGCAGTGGATCGTACTCTTTACTTGAATCTGTAAAAAATAAAAAATAAGGTCAGAAAGAGTCCACACAGAACTGACAAAAAAAGGACAGAGAGGGCATTTTGAGTATTTTGGGTTGGGATGCACAATAAAATGGACATTATATGAAAACTAATGCTGACATTTACATGGGGGGGGGGCAGCCAAAAATTAAATACTGAGGGCATGATATATCTCTACAGTCGCTACAGCCAACTAGCAAAACTTTAAAGAGTAACCAAAACCCATGACTAATTTCTGGAGGTAAAGAACTATGTGCATCTCCCTCTCCTACATGTGATGGTTTGTGCAGACAGCAGTACATAATTATGTTTTGAATGTTCTTTCGATATGCCTGTAAGTATGCCTGTTCATGTAGCTCCAGGAAAACTAGCATAACTAGCATATGTCTGAATATACCCGCGCTACATAAACTATTCTTAACTTTGTTGGTAGCTGCCAACAGTGAAATCAGTCTGGCCCCTCCCTTTCAAACTCTGGGTTTTAGTTGCCCTTTAAATGGACTTGTGTACAGGAAAAATTAAAGAAAATTGTTCTAGTTTGGACTGAATATCTTACTGCGCACTTTTGAAAACAGAAAATCCCTTTTTTCAAGCCAACAGCACAACTAAGTGGAGTTAGTCTATTCCTCTGAATAGTTGCTATGTATTTTGCCCAGTTTCTGAGATAACTGCTGTGGTTCTAGTAAAGTGTCTCAAAGTTGCATATTTATCTTATGTATGCACACAGTAACAGTTCAGCAAACATCTCACATCTTCCAAGAACTAGTTAAGTCATACTTAGGAGATGTTTGGTTTTATGCTTACCCAGGTCAGCATAGCTGGTCTGGCAGAACTGTCTCCTTCCCCCAAAGCAGAGATCAAATGGCAGCTCGTCAGGTTTACGCAGTTTGCTTCCGTTCTCGATGGCCGTGAAAGCATCCTTTGTGTCATAGTAAGTGACAAAGCCGTAGTTGTCCCTGCAATAGGAAACAAAACATCAGCCTGAATTCATTTTCAATACATCTGAAGTCAAAATTCTCGTACTTAGTTTTGAGCTGTGACTTGCATTTAAAAGAGCGACCTGGGAGGGTTGCCAGGAGGCCCCAGTTATGAACAAGTCAAATTTACTTTAGCACTGTAGCTTGGCCTAAGAGGTCACACCAAGACCAAAAAGGTTCAAAGACAGTGCAGTTTGCTCACATCAAACACAGACTTACTAAAATATGCATGGATTAATCTAGCTGTCTTACCCATGGTCTCTAAAGTGCAGGGTGCAGTCCTCAATCTCACCAAATAAAGAGAAGCGATCTCTAAGTTCTCTTTGAGTCATTGTTCCCCGAATTCGCCCAACGTAAACAACCCGGCGCTCCTCCTGAGAGAAAAAAAGGAAAATCAGTCACAATACTTCCAACTTTTCACCTAAAGACCCATATACTTTGAGGAAATGGACTTACAATGGCTTTCTCCTTGCTTCTCTTCACCTCTTCTTCACTTTGTTTTGCAACATAGCGGGGCCTATGCAAGGGACTGAAGAAAACAAGAATCCTTAATTTATTTACAGTCCAAGTATTTAATTAGTGCAAGTTTAACATTCAAAATTCTCTAAAAGTTCTGGCATTATGCAAGCATGCAATAAACTGTAAATACTTTGTATAGTTAAAAAAGTTGACCAGAGTCAAAGTGTTCTTTAAAAGATCCATCAACATCAAAATTACCAAAGCTAAAAAAAGCCTTAAAATCCTCAGTCATATTTCAATCAAAAGCTGCCGATTAGTCAAGATAATGGTGTCAATAACTGCACGAATACATGGGCAACGTTTCACTACCAAATGCTGCCAACATAGTGTCTGCAGGAGTAAACTACCCAAAATTGGGTGCTTGGGACTTCTATTTTTGCTGCAGTGGTATCACAATGAGTGTTGATACCAACTCATTTTCACCAGAGTCATATCAAAGTTTAAAAATCTGTTTAAGTGACAACCCTACTTCACTGTACTCTACCTGTGCATTCTTCTGCTCCTATTCCACTGTGCCCGCCTATGAGGGGATTGAGAACGGGACCTTGAGCGACTCCAAGAGCCAGATCGAGAGGAGGAATAGGAGTACTTTCTTCTCCTTCTAGGTGGGGAGCGGGACACGGAGTGGGAGGAGGAGGAGCAGGAGGAAGAGCTAGAACTTCTATCTCTGTGGGAGCGATACCTAAAGAAATAAGGAGATTCAGTTATAATCAAGGACACATGGAAAGGTCCAACAACAAATCATCTTGACTGAAGGCCTCACCTTTTCTTAAAAGGGGAACGTGATCTAGAGCGAGATCTAGAGGAATGGGAGTCCGAGTCTGAACTAGTCGACATGGGGCTGGGAGAGCGGCGGGATCCTCTCTTTCTTGAACGGCCTCCAGTCCTCTCTTTGCTACTCGATCTGGGGCTTGGTGTGCGAGAAGCAGCATGACGGCGGTAGGATCTCCCAAAAGGCCCTCTCCTGGGGCTCTCCTCTTTAAAAGAGGCATCGGTGTCCAGCCGAGAAGGCGAAGCATCAGGAGTCTCCAGAACTGAGCTCTTCCCTATCCCATCAGTCCTGTGATCCAGAGGCTCTCTCAAAGGAGACGCCTGGGTTTTGATTGTGGCTGCAGTGTTTGGGTTACAGTGGGTAGATTGCACTGGGGCAGCTGGAGCCGTTTGTGTAGTGATAGGTTTAATGGTGATAAATGACTGCTGTTTGACATTCCAGCGCTTTCCTGCCTCACTGTTTGAAGTGCCTTTGCTGGGAAGGCAGTAGTCATGGTCCATGCAGGCCACTTCTGGGGCTACAGTAGCAGCGGCAGGAGTGGGTCTGCTGCGGGACTTGGCTGAGGGCAAAGGCCGGGCTTCTATCTGAATCACCTTAGAGGGGGTGGACTTTGAGGCCTCTGCTGCCTTGCTCTTCCCCAGCAGGGCCACAGGGGCCAGAGGTTTCCACATCTGATGGGGAGGAGTGGCTGGAGGAGTCAGAGCTGAAAGAGAAAGGGAGATAAGTTCATAATTATCTTTTAAGACATCGGGTGAAGGTGCATTTCGACAGTATGGGGCTGTTTTGTCAAACAAACTGCCTGCTGACCTAAGGTTTGTGGAAACACTGAGTTCTTTTATAACTGGTGTTTTTCTACCGAGCATTTAGCTGTTAATTTGTCTGTTTGCATGCTTATGTATGATGAGGCATTTGTGCTATATGGCTGATTTGTTAGTTATTTATTCATTTCAAATATGCCATTTGTAATATTTATCAACCAATTAGTTAATAAAAAAACAAGAAAAAAGAAGTCAAAAACAACTATTTATTTCTTATATACTATATTTTTTCATCATGCCTAAAACTGACACAGTTCCCCTTACATCTTACATTTTTATGTTTATATTCAGAGTGGGAAAACCTTTAATGCCCAAATGTTCCCACTGGGGATTAAGGGTGCACTCACTGTGCTGTGCCCAAGCATGTTTCACCCCTAAAGCCCAGTTTAACCAAAGAGTGTGTCATACTGGGCTCAAGGTAAACTTTTGGTTAACTTCCTTGGCTCTAGCACAGATGGAAGAGGTGGGTTTCAGGACAGTAGGGTTGCTCATGAGCTCATGTATAGAACATGGATGTTATGTATTGTCAATGCTGAGTGATGCACTGCCATGAACAATCAAGGCATGCTAGATTCGTACGGCCAGCTCAGACTACAAAAATATTTTTGGCCTTTCACAACGGCACAATGTCAGACTACACGACAAGACTCTTGTCTTGTCCAACAGCCTGGCCACACACTACAAGACTGACCCTGACTCTCACTGTATGCTGACGCCACCACTGTCTCTGCAACAGTTTACAGGTAGTCAAGTCAAAGAGTGAATCATAGAAGTGATCTCTGTGATGCTGACGGGCTTTTGCTCTGACAAGATGAAAAAAAACCCCAAAGTAATTATGGACTCTCTCCAAAGTATCAAGAGGAGATGTGGACCATCTCCCCTTCAAATAGATCATGAGGTCTGAATGAGCCAACATGTCAAGAAAATTCCTATATGTCCACATAAATCCCTGGAGGGAGAAAAAGTGGGGGATTGTTTGTTGTCACTCTGTTGAATAATGATACAAAGACAAGAGCAAATGCTCTCCTATTGGTAGGTGTCAGGATTCTCGTTAATGCTAGTCTTCTCAAATCATGGTAGTGGGGTGTCTTGGACAAGTCATTAGTTATGTCACACTACAAAATTGCCATTTCCCGACTCATTCAGGCCTGAGGTTTAATGGTGAGCTGCAATGTTGCAATCGGGCCAAATGTGGCAGAATTCCTGTAGTCTGAGCTGACCTTTAGAGGGCCGTACTCAACCATAAGAATTCAAACCAAGTCATATTCTCTGTGCTGTTCTTCACTGTGCTGACTCAGAGACCACACTTTTTATAAACGTGCATGCTTGTATGAGCATGAGGTGGTAACCTTGCTCAGGCCTGGTTGTGCAAGGAGCAATGTGAATGCAGGCCAGCAGGAGACTGGAGGGGGGACAGTCATGCTTTGGCACAGTACAACTTGGGCAACTGGGCCCTATGTGAGAGTGTAGTTTTTGATTCTGATGGCAATGCCATTGTTTTAATTAATATAATATGCATAGAAGCTATATGTACAGAGAAATAGCACCTTAGTATGAAATCTATAAAGAAATGGAAATCCAAGTTTTGTTATTTATGATTTAACTCATTGGATTCATCAGGAAACCTAGTGCTGACTTACCTGCTGTACTTGAGAGGTCGTTTGCTCTCACACGCTCCACAGGTGTTTTCTCCGGAGCCAACTCAACACTGAAAAGAGAAAAGAAGAATCAGTTAGTCAGTAAAGGCAACTCCTGTAGCTTTTAGCTCAGTTTGTCTTTAGAACAGGCCACAGCCAGTCCAGACCAAAAAAAAAAAAAAGAATAAAACGAACGTTAGGCCTGAGGATGGGGATTGAAACCTAGGTCCATAAGGACCCGGTTCTGTGTTTTTTAAATACCTGAAAATCAATAACGTTTTAGCTTATCGATACTGCTACTGAGTCTCACAGGCTCTGTGACGTAACGTCTTTTAAAGATATTACTGTTGTAAAAACATACATCAGTTCTTTCAAGGCGAACATAAACTAAAAGCACATCAAAATTGTGCCTTTAACCGTCTGCTTGAGGAAAAAAGATGCTGCCTGTGAGTTGTATGCAATCATATCCGCCTGCGCTGGGATTAACATGCTATCCTATCCCTCTCTTTAGCTGCTTCAGAACAGATTTCTTCTTCAGCTGCTCAGATAAATGCTGAAAAGTGCTCCAAAGTGTTATAGCAACTCTGTTAAAAGTAGTAATCCAGTGTAGAAATCTGTGGTGGAGTCGGGAGCATTGAAGTTAATTAGCAAACTTAACAAGCTGAAAGGTGGAAAATATGATGCATTCAGGTAACCTCAATAAATTAGATGACTGTATACTATGTTATGTGTTCAAATGTCACCTAAAAAAGGGGAAAATTTAGTTTTTGATGAGAAACCTTAATAAATACAGCTGTGAATATGAAGAATGTGTTCATATTTGAGGGATATAAAATAGATGTTACAGACTGAATCATAGCTTTATAACTCTAGCTCTACTCAGTTAAGACCATTTCGACAGTAAATATTTGTCTCCATTTTGTTTTTTCACCCAACTATAGAAAAGTATTGATAGTGGTATCGATAAGGACTTGGAACAATAAGGAGTACCGATAAGGGTATTAATATCAATAAAAACTAACGATCCCCATCCTTAGTTATGCCAGGATGCACAAACTCAAACCAGGACAAGGCCATCACTGCAGCAACAAATAGGCAGGGTTTGCGGTAGGTCTTGGCAAAAGGTGTATATCACCTTCAAACACGCACACACACAGACACTCAGCAAATATGCTCAGCTCTCTCAGGGATTTCCATCACTCGCTCTGAGCAGCTTCATGGCTGTAGGGTAACTCACCTGGAGTTTCCTACAGCTGCTGCTCTACCACAGACCTCCGGCACACATTGCTCCTCTTTGGCTGAAGAGAGAAGGAACAAGGAAATGAGTGCATGAGCACAAAGGAGAGCAAAACAAATAAATACATAAGAATTTAAATATAGATATTGGGCCTGATAGAGGATAAACTGCGGGTGGAAAAGTAGTGCTTCATGTGTTCGCACCAGGGCTGTCAAAAGTTAACATTTTTAATCACAATTAATCTTGGAATTTTTGTAGTTAATTGCAATTGATCACACCCTTTTTGTAGCATTTTAAAATGCCATCATTTTGCAGGTAGCAAACTGTAGATTTTGTGAATTTCCGATAAAAAGGCAACTGATATTACTAATGCTTAAACAGAGCCCAGCCACTTGTTACAGATGGAGCTTGTACATCCGCTCAAACAAAGACAGCAGGCTGAGAGTTAAATAGATTTGCGGACGGGGCAGAATTCCAGCAGCTGAGAGCACAAAGCAGCTTCTCTGCCCCCCGCTGCACACATCTCTTAAAGGGAAATATTTCAGCACATAAAACAGCCATTTAACTGTCAGAAGTCCGCTAAAATCTTTGTCTTTAAACCTTACCTGTGCCTTCTTTTACCTGTCAAACCAAAGCCTGATAATGAGTTTATTCTGCGGAGAAGTTCATTTTTAATGGCCAGAGTTTTCACTTCACACTACTAGTTACATTAGATCCACTTTGGATTTGTATCTTCCAGCCCACTACTACTAAGATAGTGTTTCACTAATGCATGCCTGTCATTACAAAACCAGGAAAACTGACACTCTGACTACATTTAGCTTGATGCTCGAATGAGTTACCCACTAGTGAGTAAAAGTACCCTTCTGCCAGGGCTGGAGTAAAATGTGAAGTTCAAGAGTGAGTGAAAAAGGTCAAAGAATGATCAGAGAACTTTTTAAGGATAAAAAACAAAAAAACAAACAAACAAAAAAAAAAAAAAACAAGAAATGCAATCAGCCAGTGTTGATTACCTTGGGTTTCCTCAAACTGCTCCAGCAAGCTTGTCAGATCAGCGGCTTCAATTCCTGCACAAAACAAAAACTGGGTCATTACAAAAAGAGTGACTGTGCTAATTTAACTATTTCATAAGCAGGCTTATCATGCATGTTACAACACATTAATGCTCTGTTTACAGCGACACTGAACTACAGAAGTTATTCTGGTTCTAAACAAGTCAGAAAAAAAACAGGATTTAGGATTAGGCCCAATCTAGGGACTAATGGGACTTTTTTATCAGATTTTTGAATATGTTTACATTACTTTGACTTTAATTATAGTATTATTATTTTATGCATACGGGCATGCTCTACACCAGTTTCTCACTGCTTCTGTGTGACGTAGTCACTCAGCACAAATATTCAGCCAGCTCAGTTTTGGATACAGACTTAGATGTAACACTGCATTTTCTATGTTTCTGTTAAACAGTAGAGACTGTCTATTTCAGGGTCTTCCCGAGGAGAAAAGGTTTAAATCATCATCCTGAGCTGTGATTTACATTTAGCAAGTTTGCAATGCCCAGTCTCTGTGCAGCTGTGTACATTCTGATCTCACTTGTTGAGTTTGCACTCTTGCATCGCCTGCTGGTCACTTGTATTTAATTAAGGAGGTCTTTTAACGAAACCAGTGCTCAACAAAGCCAGTTTACTTTAAAGTATATACCACTGTTATGTTCAAATGCAGCGATATGAATTAATAGGGCAGAATAGACATTAAGAGGTGCAGCTGTCCTTCCCAGCATAGTCCTCATTGCTCTTCAGCCTGGGATGTTTTCAGCAGTAATGCAGCTGCTTGCATACGCAATGAATGGGGGCGAGTTTTCAAGAGCATCGGATTGCATAAAATGTGTGATAATGGTCGCAATAGGATGTGTCTCAGGATTTTAAACTGGTGGCAGAGGCATGCATGATATTGGAATTTTGCAGGTATCAGATATGCCGACATTTGCAAATTGATTTTACCCAAAACTGATGATATTTATACATGTACCCGTAGTTCAGGCCTAACACCTCAGTTCTTAAAACATACTCAAACGTTAGAGGAATAAAAATATACAAAACACAAAGAATTCAGCTGATGTAGGTCTGCTGGTCTTGATCTAAACTCAATTTTTTGTACAAATGGCCAATATTTACAGCCAATACATGGGCTGTAAAAATAGGCATACATTTTCAGAACTGCCAATACCGATATAAGGCAGGTAATATTGGGCATCCTTAATATATAAGACATAGCCTACTTTTAGAGATGCAAGTGCATCTCATATGCCAGTTTCATGTCTATAAAACAAGCTGCCAAATTATTTCATCAACTGTTAATTCAGTTAGATGTTTCATGCATTTAAACAAACAGTAAAGCAATAAAACAACTCAAACTCACCTATCTCACTGGTGAAGGCCTCAATCAGCTCCTGTGTGGGGCTCTTTGCTCTTTGAGGTTTCAGAGCTGTAGTGGCTTTTTCTGTCTTTTCAAGCACAACAGGTTCTGCCTTTAGACTCTGGGAGTCTGGGGGATGAGCAGCTGGAGAAGAAATGGTCTTTGCACCATTGATTGTAGGTTTAGAGGACATGCCATCCAATGAGGGGCTATTATTCAATGAAGCTGTAACAGCATCCTCAGGCCTCTTTGGGAAAACAACAGTGACCTTCCTGGGAGTCAACGCAGTAGCAGCAATGTACTTGATCGCTTCTGTAGTGGTTTTAGGAGAAGGTGTAGTAAGTTCTGGAGACACAGGCTGGGATTGGGGTCTTTCAATTACTTTGTTCCCTTTTGAGAGTGAAGAACATTTTTCATCTGCCAAGGGAGCTGGAGACTCTGAGCTCTGCTGCACACACAGTGCTGAATGCTGAGCAGTGGTTTGTTGATGTGCAGGTAAACTCTTCACTGAATTAGCAGCTGGGGGAGCTTGGGGTGAAGAAGATGTTGGTATTTCAGGTGTTTGCTGGGGTTTAGACTCAGAGGAAGCAGCTGAAGTCTTTCTAGAAGAAGCCACCATGTAGGCAGGGGGCACAAGAAGAGCTTCAGGTGTAGGTGGAGCACATGGACCTCTTGGCTGCCACGCAGGTCTGACCTCCTCCACTTCCTTCTTTGCTGCTTGTAAGTTTTGTCGTCGGGGATCTTTGGTGCTTGGGTCGGTGAGGCAGGGGATCGGGGGGAGCTCTTTAGGAAGCTCTGGGAGGCTCGGCCACTTGGTGCTGATGCTGTCCTGTTTCTCCACCGGGGCTGGCTTCTTCTGCTGCCGGAGACGCCGGTACTCTGCCAGACTGAGGGATTTAGGCTTCTGCTCTGGGACAGCACAGGCTGCAGGAGGGAGGGACCCACTTACAGGTGGTGTTAAAGGAGCAGGAGCAGCTGCAGGAGCCTCTGAGGACACTTCAGGGAGGTCAGCAGAGGGAGCTGCTGATAATTCAAGCTCTTCAGGGTTGTTTGCTGGCTGTTTGGCTATTTCTTCAGGCTGTTTTGGACTCAACACTACAGGAGGAGAGTTAGGCTGACTTTTCTCAGTGCTGGTATTTGATGGAGCTGCTTTAGGTTTAGCTAAAACAGTTGCGGCATCTTGTTTCTTCATTACAGGCAATGGTGTAGTGGCGATTTCTGGTTTTGTTTGGGTTTGGCACTGATCAAGTTTCTCAGGCTTTTTAAGGGAAGAAGCTGGAGCTGAGGCAAGAGGAACTTTTTGGGATTTTTGTTTTTCTTCTTTTGCAGGCCTTTTTTCAGGCTTTTTTGGGGATTCCTGAGCTGTGTTTCTTACCCTGCCACTCCTGAGGACTCTTCCTTCCACAGGTTCAGATTGAGGCTCCTCTTTACATTTCTTTTTCTTTTTTCTCCTGGAGGGACTTTTCTCTCTGATCTCTTCTTTCTGTCTTTTTACAATCATCTCATCTTTTACGCCTGCTGTCACAGATGTTGCAACTTTCACTGGAGACTCAGTGACAGTTACATCTTCATCATCAACTACTATTTGCTCTGAGCTATCGGAGGCAGCTTCTTCTGCTTCCTCTGAATCCCTCTGCTGATTTAGTGCAACGGAGACCGGGAGATTCATGTCTGGGATGGCCAGGATAGGCTCTCCATTCTCCCCCTGGTCTACGACTTCAAGTAAGATTCCTCCTTCGGGCAACATCTGCTCCCCATCGGCATTCTCCACACAAATGGTCATACAGTACGGGTGCATGTGCCTGACCAAGTCCCCCAGGCTCACAGAAACACCATCTTCATCCTCCTGCTCAAAGGTGACAGGAAGTGGGAGAGATAGACCTTTCCAGTCCAGCAGGTCACAGTCAGGAGATGAATCATGGCTTACTGGGCTCAGAGTGAAGGAGTTTTCTTCCTCTTCCTCTCCATCACTTCTCTGCAAAGAGTCTGCAAGTATCCTGGGGATGCTCTGGAAATAGACCAACAAATGCACATTTAAATTCAGAAATCTGTTAAATATAAACCATTATACAGAACAAATTTGAGTGGGAAAAGCTACCTTTCCAGTTGATGAGGGTCTTGCGTTAAATAGTGGGTCCTTCTCTGGAGGGGAACGAGACAGACAAAGCAATCTTCGGAGCTAAAGAGTGGAAGAAAAACAAAAGCATGACATTAACATCTTTTATAAAATATTTATGGACTCTGAAGCACATGGAAATTTTGCAAAAAAAAAGTAAAATACTTATCAAAATACGGGACTTATTTCTCTTCATATGTAGAAGACAATAGAGTTTAAAATTAGCTTTGTAATGTTTTTCCAATGTTTTTGAGGCAAAGCAGGTCATGTTTTTATTTTTTTTTTTAAATCTGCTTGGCTCACCTGCAGAGCAATGACGCATGAGACAAGCAACAAAGTGCCAAACTAAACAGCAAGCCTGAATCAACTAAGGAACTGAGGAGGAAGCAGAAGCGTCACCATGGCTTGCAATGCGACATGGTGGCTGCATCGCTTTAGCTACTGATATTTATCACTGCAAAATTAGAAAAGCTCATTGTGTCAACATACTGAACATGGATTCAAAGTATTTCAATAACTTTTAGACCTGTGCTGTTATTTTTCTCAATTGGAAAACAATGTTGATTTTTGATTAACTGAGAAAAAGTGATGTTTCAGATCCACATAGGTAAGCAGGTTTTTCCCCAGCATTCCCTTTCCCCCTTTTTCCCTCCTGCTTAAAGACCAGATGGAGGACGTCAGGAGCAGTAATCGGTGAGGAGCTCTTTGAGAGTTATGTGTGACAGCTGGCCACTAACCGGAGAGTGTTCCCTGCCCTTCTGACCCGACAGCAGGTCCGAGTCAGGCAGTGTGTCAAACGGGGACAGATTCTCATCGTCCACATTGTCAAGGATCTCAGTCAGGGCGGTTAGCAGTGTGGCTTCACTCTCCTCATCTAGTCCTTTAGTCTAAATAAACACATTGAAAATAGGTCAAAGGAGCGAGTACTAACAAACTATTACAATGCTTATACATTACAGATGTCTCTGCCAACATCATTCTAATGGAGCCTTACCTCTATTGTTGGTGTGTCCTCAAACATTGTAAGTATAGAGGGGTCCAAGCAACTCTGAAGGGCTTCTAGGGTTTCTCCAGAGCTCAGCACGGCAGTCTGGAGAGAAAAACGGGCCTCATTTATTTGACAGAACAAAAATGGATTCACCATTCAGGCAAACACCACCATGAACAAGTGCATAAATGTAAAAAAAAAAAAAGATGAGTCTTAACTGATACCCAAATAGGGAATAAATAAGTTGTTACAGCAACTCAAAGTAAAGGACGAGAGTAACCAAGCGATAGACTTAAAAAAATCCAAGGAAAAAAATAAAGCAATTAACTGAATAAAAGAGGTAGCACAAATACTAATAGTAGATAAGCATCTAAGCCTTCAACTATGGAAAGAAAAAACTCTTTTTTAATCAGAAAACACTGCCCAAGGTTGTGTCACAAGGAATCTATGAATAAAAAAAACAAAAACAGAAGATAAATGGATGAGGAAAAACAGTTTACACCGGAAACAAGGGTTTACATCCTCAGGACTTCAATACATATACTGCATCTGTCAGCTTTCTAAACTTTTTAAATTCCTCTTTTAATTCTAAATTAAGCAACATTTAGAAGTTTAACTGCAGTGTTTCATCTTTATATAAAAGAAAATGCATTAGACAATCCCAAATATATGAACTAGTTGCATATTCAAGTGAATTCATATTTACAAAGGATGTTTCTTAGAAATGTAAACTCAGTGTGCTCAAGATAAAAACAAATTCACAGGAGAAAACGAAAAGGCAAACAAGTTCAAAAGTTAAAATGTCAATAAAAGTTTCTAGGCCATACCTATAGTGTTATATGCGTTAACACTGACACTTTGCCATTTGTCACAGAAAATTTACATTACCAGAAGGTTTAGTGAGCAAGTTTTTTTTTCTTGAGTAAGAAGATGCCCGACTTGTTTATTTTACTACTAATTACATGATCTTGAATCTAAAACATCAAAAACTATCCCAGACCTTGTTTTCTAGTATTTACAAAGGTTAGCCTAAGTCCTCAGCTAGAAAAAGAAAATAGTTACAGCTCGTTTTATTTCCTTTTAAAAAGGTTAGTATCATGGGACGCAGACGGCCTAGTGGTTAAGTTGCGCTGGGTTCCAGTATGGCCTGTGGCTCCTTTCCCCCACTGTTTCTGATCCTATACACTGTTACTGCCTTCCATTATCAACAAAGGCATAAAAAGCTCAGAAGTATAAGTATCAGCCTTAAGTATCAATAAACAGAAAATGTCAACTTGACGAACCTGAACTGGGAAATAGGTCATGCTGGTTTATTTCGTTGTTTAGATTTAGTGCAAGCCTGAACTAAGTCAGGCGTTTGAAATTGAGAGTCAGAAAAGGAAACCCCAGAGGACAGGATAGGGTGCATGTTTTTAGCTGCAGCTCCGAGAAGAGGAAAACAAACACCCAAGGTGCTTTGCTACAATTATTTATATATATAGAAACACTGGAAAAAAAATATAAGACAGGGCCCGAGAATTTCAAATAAGCTTTTCATTACTGCTATTATTTTGAAGACTGTAAATTTCAAAAGGTACTGATAACTGTTTCAACACTACGGCAACAAACACAAGCCAAATAGGCACCAAGTCAGGGTGATCTTTTTTTATTATACAGAATGGCAGGCAAATTCTGAGAACTAGAAACATTGCCAACATGTTTAAGCATTTTACACAGGGTCTCGAAGCTTGCTTGCAATTTTGGATGGCTCCATTCACCTCCTGTCTAATGACAGCTTTATTTTTTAACAGCCCTCACACTTTGATGGCATCATTCATTAATTTAATAAGAGAATTAATCATTTCAAACATAACATTGAAAATGTTGACAAAAGTGATAGTAAATCACTTGTCAGTATAAGTTTAACTAAAGTTTTCTTCAAAAGGATATATAGATCACTATAATTTCTGCCAAAAAAGTAAAACTAAGTCACCAACATTTGTAACTTATGCCATATGTATCTAAATAAATCAGTGCATTTTAAACATGTTTTTGACGAGGTGTTTCATTTAATACAAACTAGTTGTTTTAATGTTTCCATGTGATATCTAACTTTTAGATATGAATCATAGACATTGCTACATTAAGTACAGTATATAGCCCCCCTGCAAGGTCAAACACAACTGATAAAGTTGTGCACGTTCATCTGAAAACGCAGTAGTATCTTCTGAGACCCACGTGTTTCTATCTACACATGCACGCACAGTGCGCAGACATGTTTGATCCTTGCCTCACCCCGTCCAAAGGGAGGCAGTAGTAGGCAGGTAGCTTCCCTTAGGACGCCCACGTGTTGAACTACAACAAACCTCAGCACAGGCCTCACGTCTGCTCCTGGTGTTTATTTCAACAATAAATCTACCAGTTATTGTATTAAATGCATACTTTGAATGCTAACATTTGTGTTGAGGCGTTTACTAACTATAAAGAGGCATATGTAATTAGTCTTCACTGGTTGTGCGTTCTGCGCATGTGCGAGTGTCCAACATGTGATTCAACACGACCAAACCACATGTCGACACACAGAGGCTTTGAATGAAAACTTGTTTAGCTGCTACCCTGTCAGGATGAATAATACCACAGGTGTCTTCAATCTGCATTGATTACAAGCATAGTCCAAACGTAAAAGAGCTTCACCGTTGTATGCATCATCCCTGATGACACATTACTGCATTGAGCTGGCAGTGAGCCTACAAACTCACGACAGCATGGGGAAAAAATAACCCACAGCATCTAAACGACTGCAGAGTTAAATAAAAATGAGAACAAACCTTTATAATAATGGTGGAAACGCCATCTCATTAGCATCTTGCAGGGTTTGTCACCACGTGTGTGAATCAGTAATGGACTGTACACCAAGTACTTTTCACAAAAACCAACTAAAGATGCTTTAGTACGCACAGCTAATGGTATTTACATAAAATGCACACGTGTCCGACAAATAAACAATAAGAGTACACAGCTGTCAATGAATTTTTCAAATGACTGTTTATTATATGAGTGTGGAAACATGCGACGTTAACGTACCGGCGACACCGACTCACATGCTAGCATCAACTTAAAACTAAAACACGCCAGAAAATATATATGGAAGAATTCACTATTTAGGAATGAATAAAAGACCATAGAGTTATCAGTTTTTGTAATTTACCGCAAAAATAACTTTTTGAATAAGTTTTACTACGTTTGTATCCACGTGTCACTTTTCCATGCGCAGTCCAAACATCATGCTCTGTTCTGCTTCTGTAAATACAAGCTAAACAAGTAACAGCGGACTGATATAATAGGAAATACATTAAAGAACACATTCTTTACCTCGTCTAGAGCATCCATGGGGAAAAAATCCATATTGCACGCAGTTAAAGTCTCCTCGCCTGCTCCCCACCGCGCCGCCATCTTGCCAGTCTACTCCCTACCCCGTCTCGTGTCGGAATGAAAAGTGATGAATCGCCGCATCAGAGGAGGGAGCAGCACGCCGGTGGCAGACACGTGGTGCAGCATTCCCGGCAAAATGACGTAAAATGACGCTCGGGGTCAGGGGGTATGCAGCCGCGTTTTGTTCTAATTCTTAATCACTTAATCATTTTCTTTCTTCGTTTTGTTTTATGGTTAAAGACAAAACGTAACAGCAGACAAAATAGCTTCAATATAACAAACAAAGTTTACTCCGTCGTTTAACTGTGGAAAGAAAACATTAAACAAACTGTGAACAAGCAGGTAGGTTTTTTATCCCTTTATCAAGTCAAGTTCCTATTATATATTTTAGCTCTTATTTAGCTATAATTTGTTGTTGTTTGTACGTCACTGTTTTATTTATGTTTGCCATGTGGATGCTCAGTGGCGGCTTTATTCATTTGCAGACCCAGAGGTGTTAAATATCCAGTGCATAGTTTTTCCCTCAATCTAATTGTGCTAAAAGTGTCATTATCATTCTACAATAATGAAATACATTGTTAAAGTTAGATAGCTCTCACATCTGACTCCCAAGTGTCTGATAATTTTTTAAGTTACTTTGCATAGGTTGGTTAAGAAAATTAGAGTGAAAGTTTACAACAGGAATCATGCATTTTCAAACAAAGCATAGGGGTTAGAAATATTGATTTATTCACAAAAATGCTGAAAACTGTATTTTTCAGAACACTAAAATTTCAAAGCAGTGAGATCATATGTTTGATTTTTTTAAAATAGCCTAATGTTTGGCTTTAAGAATCAACTTTCCATGTTGTGATCAGCAAGCCCACATTGTTAATCACTTATGTCTTTTTGCATTTATCTATTAGCAACATACTTTTAACCAACCTGGAAGATTCAGGGCTTTTAAGAAAACATTCAGGGCTTGAGTCACATAAGCCACCCCCTCACTCCGCCCATGTCCAGTGATCTCTCTGGGCTAAGTGTAACTTAAAAATAAAAAGTGTATGCTCATTGTTAGGGTGACATTTGCCACAAATCTTTTTAATCAGCCAACCCTTGTTTGTTTAGTGCCAACTCATAACCAAAGTTATCTCAAGACACTTTACAAAGAGGGCAGGTCTAGACTGCACCCTCTGATGCGGCCTGTAAATAAAGACCAGCACTGATCACCATGGTAGGGACTAGGAGGAATTCAGATAAAAAATAGGCATGAGGGCCTGGAGGGCGAACTATAGCAAAAATAACTCACTGAGACTGGATAAGTAAGATTTAGAATAAGGATTTGAAACGATATATGAAGTATAACTCAGCCTTGGTTAAGGATTCAGAGATTGGATTTAAAGATAGCAGAAACCCCTCTGCCACAGCCAGTAACTTGTGGTGTATGAGTGTTTATATGACTGAGAGTAGTTGATTCATTATATATTCATCCTGATGTAGATAGGTTTCAGTTAAACAAAATAAACTGACCACATTTCCATGAAATGATCCATCAATTCACTGATTCAGTACTTCTAGATCTACCTAACATTTTGGATGTTGTTGAGGCCATGAGCCATAGGGACTCTGTTTGGATGATCACTCTTGGCCCCTTATTTAAATAAAGATTACACATCTTGAGTTTCATTTTCATGAAAGTAATTTGAGGCACACTGTACACCTCATATTGATGCACACCTATGATAACTACATGGAGCACAGAGCCCCAGGCAGTTGCCTATTGGCAAAATTTCAGGCAACTTAGCGGACCACAGCTGTAATTGATGATATGTTTTGTTTGATGCCAGTCAGTTAAAACAGGAAATACTATCGTTTGAATTTGATATCAAAATTAATATTATAAATGGGATGAAGTGTATCATACTACAGAGGACTGGTATTATAATTTCTTCATAATGTCAGCATTTTATATCATTTTTCTTTTAAAGTAAAAAAAATCTCCTTATATTATAACTACCTGCTAATCATTCATTTCATAAAAATGCAGTCCATGCTATTTTATCCTTCTTTTAATATTTATGTAAAATATTGTACAGTGGGCAGCTTATCAAATGGAAAAAAATACCTTGTATATAATTGTATTTTTCTGCATTTGGCTCACTTACACATCTTTGTTTCATTTGCACTGCTTAGGAATCCCTAAGTCTTGAAATGCAAAGATCTCCCTGCTGCCCTCTGTACACTAAAATAAAATAAAAAGGTTATTTTAAACTTAAGCACTGTTTAGTGGAATAAATATTCATTTTTAGCTTGATTTATGTAATTTTACCATTTTATTTGTAAGTTTGCAACAATTTCTAAATTTGTTTCTTGAAATAACATATTTTGAGATATATATTTGCTTAGAAAACAACAAGCTGATTTCATCTTTTTTTGTTGTGTGTTGAGGTCCCATATCTTAAAAAGTAAGCTTAATTTAAAAAATAGTTATCATTTCTTAAAGTTGAGGTTGTGCTGAATAAAATGATACCAAACCTGAGCATGGTTAACATTTTTTGGGGGTGTTTTATATTTAAAAAAAGATTGTCAAAATATAAAGAATAGCCCCTTGAACTTCTAAGGGTTAAGCTAATATCTGCGGATATCATACCAATAACATTGTTCATCCCTGCTGCCAGTGTCACGGTTTAACTGGTGTTAGATTAACTGTTTACACTTTGTTAAGCATTCTGCTCCTGCTCGCTTTCTGATTTTCAGAGTTCATCAGTGTCTTCTGAGACATTCATGCTACTTTACAGGAGTTTGCAGGGCCACAGCGTACATTTACAGAAATGAATATTAGAAATTAAACTTTAGGTGACTTTGCAGATGCCTGATTAAAAGAAATGGCAGCAGCTGATTAACTGTCATTGTGATCAACAAACACTTTTAATGGATCTGAAACCAAAACATTTGCATTGAATTTCCTGTTTATGAAAGAAAAATGTCATCGATAAAAGACAAGGATTTGAGTTTCATGCTATGGTTGTATGAGGGTATTTTGGTGGAAAAGTTTCATATTGGGTTTGGGAAAGGTTGAATTAAAAAGTTAACTAGACTTTAAAAACAGGAATTCCTCATGATTAGAAAAGTAAAGGCATCCTCAGTTAGAAATAACATGCATTCATTTGATTAGGGATAATTTTGAATTATGAGGCATTATTTTCTAAGGTTTAAAGATTTATTTACTTAATTATTTCATTTAAACTATGAAGCAAAATTAAGAGGGATATCCCTGAGTTCAACTACCTGAGTCAACTTTCTAACTTTGAAATGACTTTGTGCTCACTGTTCTCCTGTGATTACCAAAAATGGCCACCAGAGGGTGCTGCTTAGCAACAGTCATTTGGGCTCCCTTTAACACTCTGAGCGATTTTAATTTGAAATAGGCTGACGAAACATCATTATTATCAGTGGAACTTCATTTTCTGTTTTTCAGGAGTCAGTGGAGGAGAATAACAGAGGTGTTTTTCATCCAGAAAGACCAAATTTGATCGAAAGCTTCAATCTTCCTACTTCATATCCAGCTGTTGTCAGCCAGTGGCCGCGCTGTAGCCGAAGAAGAATTGAGATGCAGGAAAATGCAAGTAAGAAGTAAGTGGAACTTAAATTAAGTTTCCTTTGACAGTAAAAATTAACTTTATAGTTCTGTCTTACCAGTAGCTTTTTGGGCGTATATTAAAAACACAAATCTGCACAAACTAGATGAACACTGAGACAATTAGGACTACTAACAAGAAAATTACTATTAAGGGGGAAACCATCTCAATCTGGAGAGGAAAACTGAGGATCAGTTATTAGTATGTCTTCTGTTAACATGTGTAGCACATGAAGTAAAGATAATATGAGTAAATAAGCAGATAGGCAGTGAAACATTGAGTTTTTTAACAAATTGGGTCAAATGCAAAAGTGGAACAATATTTCTTTGTAGGTTCAGTATTGCCTTGTACTGAGAAGCCACAGGCAATTCCCTGAGTCCCACTTGCAGACACGGATTACAGGTGAGCTCAGAACCTCACACAGACACAATCTGGGGTCTTCAGCCGTGTTTTATTACTTTCTCTGTGTCTCTGTCTCTAAAATTACATTTATCACCTGTCTTGTCAGAGTAAAACTCTTATTTCCCCTCTGAAATGTTTAAGATTTAAAACGCTTCCATAACCTCCATCAGATTTCTCTTGTGGAAAAATGTTTCTATATGTCTTTATTGCAGTTTTAAAAGCCATCCTTATTACACAGCATCTTCAAAACATCAGACACACTTGTAGTTAAAGACTCGCTGCTGTAGATTTTCTGGCATCAACCCAGGGATCCCTCAGGCAACAGCTGTGAGTCTGACTGATCAGTTTTGTCCCTTGTTGAAGGAACATGAATCTCAATGAAGAACAAAAGCACTCTGGTTATGTGCCATGGAATGAAACATTTAGAAAAGTACTGAATTGCATTTAATAAATGTGGATGTATGTAGAAATATGCATCATTTTTGGGAAGGAAAAGCAGATGGTTAAAAAGCTCAACCAGCTTCCAACAGTGTCAGAAGCATCACCATAGAGATGCCTGACAGACAGCTTTACAGTTTTACACTTATTTATAGCATATTAAATGATAGGTTAAATCTTAGAGTTTGATAAACCCTTTTTTGTTTGATAAACCCTTATTAAAAACTCAATTACTGCCTCACCAACAATTCACTGAAGCATCAGTTATCTGAGAAAAAATGTTCTTTTGAATAGGTTTTAAAACAAATACAGTCATGGTCGAAAGTATTGGCATCCCTGGAATTTTTCTAGAAAATACACCATTTCTCCCAGAAATTGTTACAATTACAAATGTTTTTGGTGTTCACATGTTTATTTGCTTTATGTGCATAGGAACAACACAAAAAATCTGAAGAAAAAAAGACAAAATTGAAATAATTTTACACAAAACTCAAAAGATGGGCTGGACAAAATTATTGGCACCCTCAACTTAATATTTGGTTGCACACCTTTGGGAAAAAAGTAACTGAAACCAATCGCTTCCTATAACCATTGACTAACTTCTTACACCTCTCAACTGGATTTTTGGACCACTCTTCTTTTGCAAACTTCTCCAGGTCTCTCAGATTTGAAGGGCGCTTCTTGCAACAGCAGTTTTAAGATCTCTTCATAGGTGTTCAGTGGGATTTAGATCTGGACTCATTGCTGGCCACTTCAGAACTCTCCAGCACTTTGTCTCCAACCATTTCTCGGTGCTTTTTGAGGTTAGTTTGGGGTCATTGTCCTGCTGGAACACCCATGACCTCTTATGCAGACCCAGCTTTCTGACACTAGGCCCTACATTGCAGCCCAAAATTTTTTGATAGTCTCCAGATTTCATGATTCCTTGCACCCAGTGCCAGAGGCAACAAAATAACCCCAAAACAGGGGTGCCAATACTTTCATCCATGACTGTATTTGGTTCAACACTGAAGTTGTTATCACACCATTTGTTTTTACAGGGAACTGAAGTTTATCGCTTATCTTAAGTTTATCGTAGACATATATTGAGCGGATGGAAAACATACTTTCTATGTCAGCATGGGCATATTTTAAATTTTGGATAGGTTGTCTGTGCTTTCAAGAAGCTATGATTTAATGAGACGATGCTCAGTTTAGCTATACTGTTGTGAAAAAGTATTTGCTTACTTCTTAATTTCTTCTTAAAATTTTCACACTTAAATGTTTCCAATCATCAAACATACTTTAATATTAGACAGAGAATTGGAGTATATACAAAATGCAGTTTTTAGATGATAATTTAATTTGATTTTTCTACATGAAAAAGTAATTACCCTCTAATTCTAATAACTGGTTGTGTCATCCACTGCAGCAACAACTGCAAGCAAGCATTTGCAATAACTGGCAGTGAGTCTCTCACATCACTGTGGAGGAATTTTGGCCCACTTTTCTTTGCAGAGTCCAGACTTCACTAGGCCAGCCTTTCTCAATCAAGGTGCCCTCTGGCATCATCAGAGTTGCCTTCAAAATATTTTCAGTTCTTCCAAGAATTACCTTGAACCTTGGATATGCAGATCATTAGCTATCCTGGCATTTATAATCAAATTGTCTTATATGACCTTTCCCTGAAATCCCGCTGGATTTGGAGTCAGTAATTGATTTGTCAGAAGGCACTGTGTAAGAATTTTACAGTTTTTATTAGTATTAATATCATTTTTAAGTTTGGCCTGGCAGGTGTGCCAAATGCATCAATGCATGTGTTTCTTAAAAAGATTTTTTTGGCCTTTTTTATGCCTTGATTAATAGAGGAGGACAGTGGACAGAACCGGAAACAGGGATGAGAGAGCTGGGGAGAGACATGCGGGAAAGTGCCACAGGCCGGATTCAAACCGGACCGTGTACAAGGGGCGCGCCTCAAACCACTGGGCCACCTGCTTCCCAATGTGTGTGTTTTCAATGTCTACTTCTTGTGAAATGCTGTTAGTTTTAGGCCAGATGTAACGGGCTGCACACCTTCCAAAAAGTTCATCTTTTGTCTTGTCAGTCCACAGAAAATTTTCCCAAATGTCTTGAGGGTCATCAAGATGTTTTTGGTAAATGTGAGCCCAGCCTTTGTGTTCCTTTTCGTCAGGAGTGGTTTTAGCCTTGGAACTCCAATTGATGCCATGTTTGTTTCAGTCTCCTTCTTATCGTTGAATCATGAACACTGACTTAAACTGAGTCAAGTGGGTCCTGCAGGTCATTAGATATTCTGTTTTTTTTGTGACCTCCTGGATGAGTTGTCAGATTTTTCCCTAATTGTGGGTAATGGCTCTCAACATGGTTCCCTGGAGTCCCAAAGCCTTAGAAATGGCTTTGTGCCCCTTTCCAGACTGATAGATGTCAATGACTTACATGAATTCACATAAATTTTCTTAGATGGCGCCATGTTGTGTTGCTTTTTGAGATCTTTAAGCCTATTTGTCAGACTGGTTCTGTTTAGGGGATTTCTTGATTCAACAGGTCTGGCAGTAATCAGGCCTGAGTGTGGCTTGTGAAACTGAACTCAGCTTTCCAAAAAATGTGGCTAATTAAGATTGAAATCATCATTATCTTCATCTAATTTTGAAATGTGTTTAATGATCTGAAACATTTCACTGTGATACATGGAAAAAAAAAAGAAACCAGGAAGTGGGCACATACTTTATCAAAGCCCTGTATCCTCTCCTATGCTCCTGTCCAATTAAATAGACGACCTTAGACAATTAAATAATTGAGACTGTATCATTTATAAAGGTGTGGTATCAAAAAGCGTCCAGGTATTGAATGTTTTGGCAGCCTTAGTGCTAGAGTGTGTAGTTCTGGAGCCTTGTGTTGTTTCAGCAGGTTGAGTCTACCAGAGGTTTGTTGTGTTGTACATCTGAAAGACTTATGATCCTGTCTCTGTTAGACTGTGAAAGAGACAAACACACCACCATGCCCCTACACACTTCCTAACTGCTACCTACCTACCGCTGCTCTGCCGTTGCCATGGATACAGTGCCCTCTCTCCCCCTCTTTCTCTCTCTTGCTCTCTCAGTGGGTATGGAGGGATGGAGAGGAGAGGAGAAGTGGCTCTGGCTGCTGCCTCTGCGTCATATTCATACCAGTGCAGCTGAGAACTGCCCCCCCCTCTTTTTCCCCCTTCCTTCCCTCCTTCCTTCCTTCTCATCATCCAATTTGCACACAGCTAGCCCCCCCTCCTCTTCTCCATTTGTGTCTCCTATCTGCATCTGCTCATCTCTCTCTCTCTCTCTCTCTCCCTCTCTCTCTCTCTCTCTCTCCCTCTCTCTCTGTTGGCGCAGCTTGGTTTCCTCTGCGTGGCTGACCCGGGCGGACTTTTTTGATCGAGCGTGGGCGCAGAGGGAAGACAAAAGGTAAGCGCACAGAGATGGAGGATGTTTAAGAGTGTTTGTCTGTGAGAGAAAAAGAGAAAAAAGAAAAGGAGAATAAAAGAGGGGTTGCAGAAGCAGCTGCAAGACAAAAGACAGAAGAGGTAAGCTTTAATGGCATGAACTCACCTGAGATAACAAGTGTGCCACCAGGTGCTTTAAAAAAAACATTTTTCTGGGATTCTGAGATGAAAAAGGTTGTCAGTGCATGTGCTGAAGTGTGAACATGCATAAGAGTGTGTTTTTGCAGGATGTACACCTCAGTATGACAGGCAGTTAGTGTGTCTGTGTGCAGGCACTTTGCTGTCTGTCACACAGTGTTATGATGCTGCTGCTGCTGCTGCTGTATGTTCCCACAGTGGAGAGGAGGCGAACAGAGGGGGAACTTCATTATTCTCCCAGTGCTTTTTTGTGAGCGATGTGCGGATGTGTTGACGGAGCGGGATTCTCTGCATCTGCAGGAGTGGGAGAGCATGCCTGACAGTGGTGAGGAGCTCGGCTTCAAAGCCTAATCGCTCCTGGAAACAGAAGCCATTTCCCAAATCACATCAATGCACCCCTCCTCTCTTGTACTTCTTTTTCTCTCTCCGGCTTTGTCTGCTTTCTCTCTCCTTCATATCCGCTTTTGTTCACAGTTCTCTGTTTTACAGTCGTAGGATTTTTCTGTAAATGTCAAACCTGCAGACCACAACCTTCACACGCACAAAGGACTGACACAGCGACAGAAAAGCAGTGAGAGATCAGAGCGAGAACCTTGCTGAAACAGAAAATAGACAAAGTGAGAGAAGAAGGAGATAAAAAGAGAGGAGAGAAGACAAGTAAAAAGGGGAAAAAGAAGAGGAGGCCCGCAGGGTTCTTCATTGTGTCTCGGTCCTGAGAACAGTGTCTGACACTGTGTATGACATTTAGCTGTGATGCTGTGCCGCCTGCGTACGGGTGTGTGGGGAATGTGCCTGTCAGCTTGTGTTTCAAAGACGACAGTTGTTTGTCTGCTGTTAGTAGATTGGTTGTGAGTGACAGACAGCAGAGATCAGAGGTTTGTTAGACCTCAGCGTACACTGGGAGGAGGGGGGATTCTTTAGTGCAGGAGATACATGGAGATAAGACCAGTGTTTTCCTTCTTATAATAGACCAAAGTGGCTCTTTATCTACACAAATTCAAACCATCTGTCATGTCCACTTGTAATCATTTTAAACCATAAGGAAGTCAACAAATTATGGAAAAGTGGATGTTATAAAAGCTTTGTTTTTTAGAGTCGAGATCATAAATACTTTATTTATCCCAGGGGAACTTTGGGAAAACAGCTCAGAACTCCCTCAGGTAGCACTAATAGGGCAAAGCTTAAAAAAATCAAACAAGCAGCATGGAAATAGGAGACAGCCAAATAAAGGAAAACCAAGAGGAACAACTTTACAAGGCTGCATGCATTGTCTCCAAGTGTGCATCATTATTATCATTTCATACTGGTAAACAAAAATTAAGCATGTGTTTGCATAAATATCTTTCTGACTCAAAAAAAAGAAGCATAATTGCATCTTTGAATCAATCGCTTTAAGATAATTCCCCAGTTTTATATGTATTATTTCCTTTAAAACATTGATTAAGAAACCATTAGTTAGTTGTGCTTTTTGAAAAGGAAGACACATGCAGTGAGTTTTTAAACACTTTAAGGCAGGCGTGTCCAAACTTGTTTCACATACAGAATATAAGGATGTCTGACCCCCTTTAATATAGCTCACCTTTAAGGATTTAAAGTTAGTAAAAACAATCAAAACTTGGTTCAGTTTGCTTTTTTCTGAATATGCTTACAGAAGAACAACAGCCTACAACTCTGCTTTCTGTCAATGACTGACAAGGCAAATAGTCAATCATTTTTTGGGATTAAAGCATAGCCAATCAGATTTGTACAAGGGCCGTGATTGGTCCTGTTGACCGCTGGATCCATCCCAGGTCAGGAAGACGGTATGGTCAAACTGCTAAGCTCTTACCTCCATTGCTTACTTGTTTTCTTAAACTAACGACTCTGCTCAATTTAAACTGCACTTGATAAAGTTTTTATTTGCTAATAATTATTAACCACCTGTGCCATTTCATGGGTGAATTTTACTAACTGATATAGAAAAGCTGTTTTAAAAGTGATTGATGCACTTTGGCTTTCAACCAAGTGGATGCAAGTTACATGCAAATCCTTTTGGAAGCACTTGTTGCAAGAAAACAAAAGTCCTTGCTTCTTTCTAACAGCTTTGCTGCCTTCTAACAGCTATTCTCCCTCAATATGTGACATTCAGGGCGCCAGTTTAGCTCAGTTCGAACATGTTCCCGTAACCAGAGGCTGTAGTCCTCAGCGCACTGTTGGTGGGATCAGTTCCTGGTCTTGGCACTGCTTGGTGCGTGTCTTCCCGAACTCTCTCCTCCTATATTTCCTGTACCTCTTCATATTAGATAAAGGTTAAAAGCCAAAAAATAAAAAATAGTCAAAAGCCTAAAGAGTGAAATTCATCTATTAAACAGAAATGTTAGTTTACTGTTTAGTAAATACATCTAGTGAAATCGATTTTTATTGAAAAGACACTTCGTTTCAAAATAGCCCAAAGTAATGGTCCATCAGTATGGTCTAAAATGGTCCCTCATTATGGTCTAAAGAGGTCCATCGCTATGGTCTAAAACAGTCCATCAGTACAGTCTAAAATGGTCCATCAGTACAGTCTAAAACGGTCCATCAGTACAGTCTAAAACGGTCCATCAGTACAGTCTAAAATGGTCCATCAGTACAGTCTAAAATGGTCCATCAGTACAGTCTAAAACGGTCCATCAGTACAGTCTAAAACGGTCCATCAGTACAGTCTAAAATGGTCCATCAGTACAGTCTAAAACGGTCCATCAGTACAGTCTAAAATGGTCCATCAGTACAGTCTAAAACGGTCCATCAGTACAGTCTAAAACGGTCCATCAGTACAGTCTAAAATGGTCCATCAGTACAGTCTAAAATGGTCCATCAGTACAGTCTAAAATGGTCCATCAGTACAGTCTAAAACGGTCCATCAGTACAGTCCAAAACGGTCCATCGCTATGGTCTAAAACGGTCCATCAGTATGGTCTAAAATGGTCCATCAGTACAGTCTTAAACGGTCCATCAGTACAGTCTAAAACGGTCCATCAGTACAGTCTAAAATGGTCCATCAGTATGGTCTAAAACGGTCCATCAGTACAGTCTAAAATGGTCCATCAGTATGGTCTAAAACGGTCCATCAGTACAGTCTAAAACGGTCCATCAGAACAGTCTAAAATGGTACATCGCTATGGTCCAAAATGGTCCATCAGTACAGTCTAAAGCGGTCCATCAGTACAGTCTAAAACGGTCCATCAGTACAGTCTAAAACGGTCCATCAGTACAGTCTAAAAAGGTCCATCAGTATGGTCTAAAACGGTCCATCAGTACAGTCTAAAACGGTCCATCAGTACAGTCTAAAATGGTCCATCAGTATGGTCTAAAACGGTCCATCAGTACAGTCTAAAATGGTCCATCAGTACAGTCTAAAACGGTCCATCAGTACAGTCTAAAACGGTCCATCAGTACGCTCAAAACGGTCCATCAGTACAGTCTAAAATGGTCCATCAGTATGGTCTAAAATGGTCCATCAGTACAGTCTAAAATGGTCCATCAGTACAGTCTAAAACGGTCCATCAGTACAGTCTAAAATGGTCCATCAGTACAGTCTAAAATGGTCCATCAGTACAGTCTAAAACGGTCCATCAGTACAGTCTAAAATGGTCCATCAGTACAGTCTAAAATGGTCCATCAGTACAGTCTAAAATGGTCCATCAGTATGGTCTAAAATGGTCCACCAGTACAGTCTTTAAGTCCATCAGTTTGAGATTTTGGCATTTATTTATTGACATTTTGTTTGAGGAGAGCTTTATGATATTATTATTGTTGTTGTATTGAGAATTTGAGATTTCATTGGTGCTGTTATTTTGATAGATTCCATAAGGTAAGATAGGATTGGCAGGCACTAGGGAATTTGAATAGTTCACCAATTGTTTCTAAGAGAACTTTGTTGAATAAACACAAAAAAGATTGTACTTTTGAATGGACATTGACATTTTTTGATCCTGTGTAAGATCAACCGTGCCACAGTGGTCAGTTTAAGTTTGTTTCAATGGATTTTTTCAACCAGTCAGTGAAACATCAGTCCTCTGCACCTGATTTAATTATAAAAAGTTACTTATGTGCTCCAGTTTCTTCTTTGAATTTGCTTGAAACAATCTTTGTACTATACTGGTCCTTTCTGACCACAACCTCCACCTGTCGAAGGGTTGAAGTGCAAGAGACCCCTTCTTCATTTAGAATGTTTTTTTTTTTTTACTGACAAAAGGCAAATCGCTGCTACAAGAGAGATGTACAAGATTCATGTTCTAATATGGGCCATATTCAAAGGTAGAAAGTAACTACATTTACTCAAGTAAAAGTAATTAAGTAGTTTTTTGTATACTTGCATTTTTCTTTGAGTACATTTTAAAATTAGAACTTTTACTTCTTCTTAAGTAAGTTTTAACCAGAGTAACTACACTTTTGCTTGAGTACAATACTCTTGTACTTTTTCCACCTCTGTGGGCTACACAGAAGCACATAGTAAGAGAATGATTCCGCATCACATCCTAAAACAGCTGTACTACACAGCAAAAACTAGAGTCTGAGTGAAGTTATCCACTGAGTTAGTATTATGTTGACTCTGTGCTTTGTTTATGCCAGAGAAGACTCGCCTTGCCAATAAGATTATCGAGAGTAACTGCAACTCTGTCATACTGTAAAAAATTTAACACTTTAAAAGAGTAGTTTAACCATATGTAGTGTGGGCCAACATAGTCATTATAAAACATTAAATTTATCACTATCAATTTTGCCGTGTATTTTACATATTATTTCACTTTTACTAATTATAGGGGTGTGACTTTACCTAAACAACCTGGCTGGAGATCTGCTCTCTGGTTATGGATCAGATTTACTGCCCAACTCCTCAGTATCTACTCAATACTCAGTAATTTAACTATAAGTTAGATACTTTTTATTTTTACTTAAGTAATTTTTAACTAGAGTAACTGTACTTTTACTTGAGTCCAATGGTTGTGTACTTTTTCCACCTTGGGCCATATAGCATTTTATTTCTCGAATTTGCTGTGGGACAATTATGAATGTTCACAGGCTAAAGGTACCTCACATGTTATAGTTTGGACACCCCTGATTTAGGGCAGGGGTTTCCAAACTTTTTAGCCTGTGAGCCCTAAAATAACAGTGCCAGGGACCTGGGACCCCCACCATCCTGGAGATAGTTAAAGCATTTTTCCATATTTTTGTACACATTTAAGCACAAATCTAGTTTATTTTCTATGGCTTTATTTCAAAATAAACTGTTTTTTTTTACAATTACAAATAAGAAATATGACTTTAAAACATTTTAATTTCTCTTTTTTATGAAAAGCGTCCTGGAACCCCTCCTTAGTGTCTCATGACCCCACCAGGGGCCCTGACCCCCACTTTAAAAACTGCTGATTTAGAGGACTGACAAATGGCTTTATGCAAAAAATTATTCATGGAAAATTAAGGCTTTTAAATCAGTCATAAAGATCAGTTTCCCTTTACTGTTAAAATTTCACATAGAAAAGCTTTTGTCCAAAGATCACAGTTTCAAGGCTGATCAGACACAAGTGCTGACAGGCAGTGCACGGATGCAGCATACAGGCTGTATCAGAGTTTATATTCTCTTATCATCAACAGCTGCTGTCTGATAACATCATCATTATATAGATTCTAATCGTCATTCACAACATCCTCAATACCAATATCATCAATAGTGTCAATATCATAAGGTGTGAGTTGTTCTTGAAAGAGATGGACGTTCATTCTTTACTGGAAGGTGAAAACAGACTGCAGATCCCCAACCAGCTTTTTCCACATGTTCCTCCCGTTAAGCTGTGTTTATTTTAACTGTTATCGTAAACTATTTTAGTCCAGAATTTGAATTATTTGCTCATTAGACTCCTTGGTCTGGTCCTTAACTTGTCCTTACACACTCTTAAATTGCAGTTATTTTATTTTGTACACAAGTTATGCTACTCTACAGTTCTTCCAAGTACGACTTCAGGTGTTTCCCTTGAGGTACATGTACCTATTTTTGGGAAATCCCACTGCTTGTACTCCCTTCTGTAAGTTGTATTTCTTTTTATGTCACTTTGTCTTGCAGTGAGTCTCACTTGCTCAGTGCTTAGGCTCAGGCAGTTATCCATTTGACAGGATCAGGCACATGAGCAACAAAGACATCCAGCTCATGGGTGTCAGTTCTGTGCTCGTGTGTTTGTGTAGTGAAGTGTGAGATTATGAGATTATTGGCCGGGAGAACAGGCTGGCTCGAGCCAAGAGAAGTTATGGGATGAACGGGGAAAAGGGAAACCAAAGCCGGGGGAGGAGGGAGAGGAAATGAAACAAAATCACATCAGGCAACAATGAGCTGCAGAAAGGTCAAGGTAATATCAACAGGACGAGGAGATTAAATTGACAGAGTGAAGTGAGATTAAAAAGGGAGGAAAAAGAGGCAGAGGCTGTCGGGTAGAACAGTCTGCAGCCGAGTCAAATTGTTTACGCGCCGCTCCTGTTGGGTTAGAGCGTGTGCACGGTTGAACATGCACGCTCTTCCTGCCTCCCATGGGTCTTCTGTGTCCCTGCGCTCCAGGTGGGCTTTGCATTTTTAATCGATACTGTCTGTAGTGATTAACACCAGTCTTCTCTCAGCAGCAGAAAAGAGCCAGAGAGAAAGAGAGACAGAAAGAGAGATGGAAATCTGTCACACATGAGGCTGTGTACGTGTTCTTGGTGTATGTGTTTGTTTGGCAGTAATGACCCTCTGCCTCTGGGCTCCTACTGAGTATGTTTATCTCCCACAGCAGCAGCGGGCAAAAATGGACGATGCATCACTGCCACACACAAACACACACCTTGTACATTTTTTCCTTTGCTCTAATTGCCTCCCTCCTGCATTCCCCGCCTTTCACACGCACACAAATCCTCACTCGGCTCCTTATTACTTACTCCAGTCTCACATACTGTACTGACTTCTTTCTTCCTCGCTCATTTTCCCTCCCACTTGTGTTGCAATATGCCTATTAATGATGCAGCTAGAGAAACCACTGCCAACTTCCTGCCTCTGACAGAGAGCGAGGAGTGTAGTTGTGCTGTACATGCCCTGCTTTGTACCACTCCCTCTAATCTCTCCACCCCTCTGCTTGTCTTGTTTTCCCTCAGAGTTAGCCCATGCGAGCAGCAGCAGCGTGTGGACTGAGTGCAGCTGTTTCGTTCCGAGCAGAGCCCAACATGTGAGAAGATGTCTGTTGGAGGTTGTGCTTGTCCCGGTGAGTGTCTACTCTTTCTCTTGTGTCTTCTTCTTCCTCTTTCCTCCTCTGTCTCAGTGCTCAGTGGCGCTGTCAGAAAGATGACTTATGTAAAAAAAAGTGCTGCAAAGCTGCCCAGGGCCAGTGTCAAGCTGTGTGAGTGTGGGTTTTGTGTATGTGTGAGTGGATGCATGACTGTGTTGGTGAAGCAATCGCCACACATGTCCTAAAACAAGGTTATGGACTGAGGCTACCACACTCTGGGATTGAGTTGTTCAGCAGAGCCTCTCAGTCACGCTAGCTTGCTGTGCAGCAGATCAATGGCTCTTTCAGTCTCACCACACACACAGACACTGAGGTATCAATAAGTACTTCACTTGCAGACTCTTTCACTCTTTCACTTCACTTAATCTGGCCCATGTAGGTTTTCTCTTTGATTGTTTCTGCTCTTTAATGACTACACGAATTGCTTGAATTCACATTTTACTGTCAGATGACTTGATTTTCACATTTATTGCAGTGCAGAATGTGGCAAAAGTACTTTAATTTACTCACTGCTAAAGCTTTGAAGCTTGTCTCTCATAATAGGCTTAAACAAGGGTACTTAACAAGACAGCCTAAGAGTTTAATTATCCTCACAGCAAAAGCTTAACTCTTACAAAGTGTATTTGTCTCAGCAATATCTAATTGCTATTAATATAAGCCACTTTCACTCAGCAAGTCCTGATAAACATTTAAAGATATAACAAGAAGAATTAAGCCCCAAATTGCTTCTAATAAGTGAAAATAACTGCCAGTGCAGCAAGGAAAATCTGTAGATTTCTTAAACTGAGGTAAAGATCTCATTTTCAGAAACTTGACAATATTAAAAGCAATTCAGGATTAAGTTTTTGTTTGCAGTACTTTGATTTTTATTTAGACTTGCCTGGTGAATGTGACTTATTGTTAGTGCTACAAGAAACTTTCAACTAGAAACAGGGCAAATACACTTTTTCAGTGATGTTTTTTTGCAGCTCTCTGAGTATCAAAAAGGTTATCATGATAGTGTAATATGATAGGATATGATACAATATGATATGATAAGATATGGTATGGTAGGTTTCACACTAAGTGAGTACAATACTAAATACTATGATATGATACGGCATGGTACAGTATGATATAGTATTGGAGCATGACTGGATCAAAACAGCTGATATGAACAAAAAAAGGGACAAAACTGAGAAATTTCATACCCTCTTTCCCATTACTGTGTCAATTTTTGCCAGTTTTTCATAGAATGTGTGAAATCACTTCATTACTATGGGAAAAGTAGCCATTTATTGCAAGAAGAGGAGATAAATAAGTTGAAATTTTGATCAAACATTTAAACTTACCCAATATCACAGTAAAACAGGAAAAAAATAAAAGGTATCGATGCATGTCCAATAAGGACTTCTGGACTTTTGCCACCATTTTTTCAGACACCTTGTCGCGACCCACTGAAAAATGCTCCGTGACCCAACTTTGGGTCCAGACCTGCCACTTTAGAACCACTGATCTAAGGAAAGCCTACCCCACAAGACCCACACAAATTTAAAAGTGATCGATAACTTCCAAAAATAAACATCAATTTTAATTGTTTCATAGACAAAACCCAAAGAAAACAGGTTAATATATGATTATTATACCAAAAGACCTTTGTATAATCTATTTAAGTAAAGGTTTGCCATGATCTTAGTTAATATATGCCAATTTAATCTCTAAAACCTTAGTGCAGACAAAGCCTCACGCACCCCCTGAGATCTCTGGTGTCCCCCTAGGGGGTCCCGGACCCCAGGTTTGGAACCCATGCAATCGGGTTTGGTAGGTTACACACAATGGTACAATATGACATAATCAATACATCACTATATAATACTAAACACTAATATGATATGATAACAGTATTAAATGAAACAATACATAAAAATACCGATATATTAGAGTATAGTCTGGTACCACATGGTTCACAATAAAATACAATATGATAAGATCAATATGATACAAATGATATGTGACCACACAGTATGATAAGATGGGATATGGTACAGTATAGTACAAAGTACATAATATATGATGCAATCAGTGATCGATTTTTTATGATGTGATACAATACGTTACAATACAACACAGTATGATATGATAGGACAGCATAGGAATGTATATGATGCGGTATGGTCTGATATGATACAGGATGACATCATACAATAGGGTTTGATTGGTTGCACACTATGATAGAAAATGAAATGATTATTACGATATGATACTCAACACTATGATATGATAAGGTACATAGTACAATACAATATGAGATTATTTGTTACCGTTTATTTGATACAATGCAGTATCAACCATTAATATGATATGATTTGATATGATACAATATAATGCGATATGATAGGATGTAATATAACATGATCTGTTATAATACTTCACAGTGTGATGCGATGGGGGAGGACTGGATATGATGGGATGGGATGCAGTACAATACGATGCGATAGGGTTCAATTGAATTCATTTAAAGAATTTGTTTTATAATTTCATGTCTTAAATTTGTATTTCTTAATCTTCCCTTTGCTTGTGGTCGACCCCCTGCCTATTTGATGTTTTTATTTCTTATTTAGTGTTGCTGTCTGTGTAAAGCACTTTGATCAGTACCTTACCTTGTGAGTTTTTCAAGGCTTTTTTGTCATGTGTTTTTTAAAGCTTGGATAGGTGGAGAAAATGAATAATTTTCCTAAATTTTGCATTATTAAAGAAAGGACATGTAAACATAGACAGAAAAGATAGTTGATGCAGCAAATAGTCCAGGGTAGTAAATCAAACCTGGGACTGAGTAAGGACAAGGCTGTAACAGTCTACCAGGAGAACTGGTCACTTTCCCCTTGAGCATTTCACCAGTGAGCGCTGAGCATTTAATAAGGTTGAATATAAAATATGTTTGGTTACCGATGATAAGATAAACTACTATTTTAATTGTCTTTACTGCAAAATCTCAAACCTGATTTGTCTAATTTTCATCAGAAATATCTCATTACACGTAAAATACGCCAAATTCATCACAAATGTTAAAATGTGAGCAAAATTGACTTTAGCTGCTTGAAGTTACTTAAATGTCTCATTAAAGTAACACTAGTACATTTTAAAGCACTGGTATGAATATATTTAAAATCATTACAAGGAATACAGTTGTTATTTTTAGTTGTAATATCCTAAAAAAAAGATGTTTATTTGAGACTTGTTAAGTGGTTAACTCTGAGTGAAATGAGGTTTTTTGTTGACTCCAAAGTAAACAAAAACTTGCTGAGATTTGAGTTCTGGCTGTGTTGTTGTTAAACTGCTGTCTGGACATCTTTCTGACTAAGTATGCATGGCCAAACACTCAGTCTCTGAGTTTTACTCTCTTTTTTGCCAATTTATGTTTTTATAAGACAGAACAGGTGGGAAGAGGACTATCTATTCTCAATATTTGCTTTGTTGAAGATACAACAGCTGAAAAGACTCAGTATGTTAGGTATAAAAGAGAGTGGATGCAGCAAAGAAGAAACCAAACAAAGGCTGTTGTCATAAGCATTCAGCCATAATTGTTTCTTGCTTGGCCAAGTAGATGCCCCTCTTTTGAGTATTTAATAAAGGTCACATAAAAAACTGTTTACTGCTGTTGTAACATTGTTTTTATTGGTGCTGAATATCCACACATTTCTCCAGTACTGCTATATCAGAGGAGGAGCAATACAATCCAGGGTCTGAGTCTGTCTGCACATCCGTATCTGGAGGGCAGCATGTTTTGGCAATTTTTATCAAGAAAATCTTGTAATCTTTGCTCTCCTGTTTGACTTAGAAACAATTTCTCTCTAATAGTGCCCTAGCGAGAGCAGACAGGCTATAGAGACGGGCTGCCTTGTGTACAGAGAAACCCTCACAGTGCCAGGGGATGGGCTCCGTGCAGCACGAGGGAGCGAGTAACAGACAGAAATTGAATTGTAGCATCGGCTCAGGGGGATCTCAGATTGAATTAGAGTGTCAGTTTCATTTTAATGGCGCTCTTCTGATTCATCGGTAGTCGGCTATCAGATGGAATAAAATTAGAGAGATGTGCTTTTGCTTGATGTTCTTTCTCTCAGATCTTTTCTCTTACTTCCTCGCTGCCTCCTGTAGTTTTCCAGTATCTCTGCTTCCTTTTGCTCCCTCTGTTAGAGCAGAAACTTTTAATGGCAGCCACATGTTTTTGAAGGATGCAGCAAGGAAAGCGATCGAAAAAAAAAGGGCACAAACACTCGCAGGTTTACACTTGCAGTTACACCTTCACAAGGAGCCCTGTTAGGACAAGTTATGGCTGGTGGATCTCTCAGATAACGACATTGATCAACACCAGGTTACAGTCGAGCTCTCTCCCTCTCTGCGTGTGCTGTAAATCATTATATTTGAAGGCCGGTTTGTTTACATTCCTGCATGATGGTGGATGGAAGATCCTCCCAATCCCCTTTGTGTGTGAAGCTGCATCAGAAAAACAAATCCTCTCTTCTTCTAACATCACTTTCTCTTTTCATCTGCTCCCAGTCTTTGTGTTGTTTTTGGGTCAGAGCGTTTGAGAAATGAAGGAATTTGAGAGTGAGCAGCGTATTTGCATGTGGCAGAATGTGGGCCATAATGAAGAACAGACTTCTCCTGTCTGTCTGGTTTGGTTGACAACACTGTGTCATCCTGCTGTTGTTGTGCCTTTGCTGTGAATCAGCCTTTTTAGGGCTTTTGTTCCCCGCATGAAGGAGATCCGTCCTCACACATCAGAGCCAATCACATCCTTTGTTCTAACTAAATGGTAAAAATAGATTGCCTGTGAGCTGAAGATACCCCCCCTCCCCTCATTCTCCCATGCACCCACTCAAGCATGCTTTCCTCTCTTCTCATCCCTCCCTCCCCTGCCTTCCTCATATCCTTCTCCTTTTTTCAGCCTCCCTGTCACTCCTTCATCCCTCACTCGCCTTTTTTGCAGTCACACTGCTGTTACCTCATGCAGAAAGTCACATGGCTCCTGATTGGAGAGAAGTGACTTAAAGCAGAGCCAAGATGGCAGCCAAACAGCCAGCATTTTTTTTGATTACCATTACACAACAACACGACTGCCTCAGCTTTATCTCGCTGCGCTGAAAGCCTGCGTCTCTCTTCCTTTCTTCCTCTTTCCTTCACTCCTTCCCATCTCCTCGTCCCCTCCTCTCTCTCTCTCTCTCCACCCGAGTGAGTCTCTCAGATCTTGTTTGCAAGATCAAAATGGCTGTGTGTGTGCAGAAGCAGAGAGAGAGAAGGAATGCGTGGGAGACAGAGATGCTAGGGAGTCAGAGAGATGAAGGTGGGGTGGAGGGGGGGGTGTAGTGATGTCACATCTGCTGCAGGCCGACACGATGGCAGAGGAAAAGCTGCCATGTGCCACACAGCCCAGAGGAGAAGAGGAGGGAGGGAACTAAATGTGTGGGATGGAAAAAATGATTTTCTATCAAAGCGCACCTTTCTATGTGAGAGATGTAGAAGCAGAGGAGTCTTTTAAACATGAAAGCGAGGTGATGCTTAGATAGACGGTGATAACAGGGAGCTGTGCTGGAAACAAAAGGTGTGAGGAGAGACGCAGAGTTGTTAAAAAGCACGCTGCTGTATCCCATTACCACCTGTGTATGTGCAACAGTGTGAGAATAACGATATTTCTGGCTCAGGTTTGCTGTGTAAATGATAATAACGTATTTATAGAGCCCTATTAAAATCCAAGACCAAAGAGCCTCAAGACAGCAGAAACTTGAAACTAAAATTGATCAGACTTTAAAAAAAACTGTGAGGAGGACTGGAAGTTGGTTGTGAAACAAAATGGCAATAGTAATGCATTTTTAAGACTTTCAAAAGGAAATGACCATCTGGAACAAGGTACTAGTGAGTTTTTTGGGTCTTTTTGACTCTATTCAAAAAACACTGTAAGACTTACCGGATGAAGGCTTTTAAAAAAATGAGTTGTGTTAACATAAAAATCCAAAACAGTATTTTCAGGTCTATTTTTCTAAGTTAATGGAACACATTTTTTGTTTTAAGTAAGCCGAACTCAATCATTTTTACTATTTTTTGTAATTTTGCTCAAACTATTTGACAGTCCTCCGTTAATCTGTAGTTTTCCTAAATGTCTTTTGGCATTAGACACTTTTGCACCATGAGGGAAGTTACTGACTCAGCTAGACAAGTCCCATTAACTCAATCCAGTGGAAGAGCACTTTCTAGGTAAAAGTGCACCTTCCAGCCCTTTGCTGTAAGACTGAATGATTTAAAGATGTTAACTCATAAATCCAAAACAGCTTTTTCAGCTTTATTCCTTTAAGGTGAAATAACAAATTTTCTTTTTTTTTTTTGAGTAAAAAAATAATGATTCACTTAGTTTTTTTGCCATTGCACTTAGGGATGCACGATATTGGATTTTTGCCGATATCCGATATGCCGATATTTACAGATTCATTTTAGCTGATACGAATATCAATACCGATATTTAGATATGCCCTTCGGAAAGAAATTTCAGTCCTTTGGACACACTTTAAGGTTTGAGGATGACCAAGAAAACAAACTTTAGTCCTTAACCCTTTAATTCCTGAGCCTCTTATTTTAACTATAAATGGCACAGAAAGTGTCTTGTAAGTGCTTTTGCCCATTATTTTATAGTACTTTAATATCTGGCAGTTGTGTTCAATGTACTGCATGTTTAAAAAGTGTTTTTTTTTTTTACTGTTTAAATTAAAACTGAGTTTCTGGGCTCTTTTCTTATTATAACCGTAAAAGGCCCAGAAATTGTCTTGTGAGTATGTGCTTTTGCCCATTTTTCCACAATATTTAGAACTTTTAATATATGGCAGTTATTTACATATTACTGCATGTTAAGTGTTTTAACAGTTTAAAATGAAGAAACACGAAAACAGGGGAACTTAATGCTTGAATCTTAGTGGGAAAAGGGGAAATTACAGAAATAACAGCATGCTGGCTGTAAAGCACAGTTCCTTAGCTTTCAGAAACTGTTTGAATTTTTCCGATAGCACAAACGGTCATGCAATTATGGTCATGTGAAATGTACTTCAACAGCGCGTTGTCGATGACGTGCTAGGAGTAAAAGGGTTAAAAACACTTGAAAATTTGAAGAATGAGGATAAATAAAGAAATAGACCTATACTGACAGGTCTGTTAGTTCAGCCTAAAATTCCACTAATTTATTAGTATATATGGACAGAATTTACAGTCAATCTATACTGAAATACACAGACAAAATATCGGATGTAAATATCAGCAGAAATTTTGATATCTGCCGATACCAATATTTGCCTTTTTAAGCTAATATCTGCCGATACCGCTATCAGACCGATAATATCATGCATCCCTAATTGCACTCAAAGTATTTCAGTCATAAGGTAATCTGAACAGTTTTCCCAGAATGCCTTTGGGCATTAGACACTTATGCACCATGAGTGAAGTTGCTGACTCAGTTGGAGAAGTCCTGCCTGTGGGGGCTGACCACAAAGTGTAACAGATGAAGAACATGCAGCTTAATGAAAACAACTTAAACTTGTTTGGAGTTGGATTTAACTTTGTAGGTGTAGGAAAGTTTCTATGGTGTAGTTTACCTTCAAACAAGTTAAGTTAACCCAGCATAAATGTACGAGTAGAATTTAGTTGATGTTACTTTAAATGGCTAAGAACCTGCAACTAAACAAATACAGTTTTTAAGTGAGTATTGCTTAAAAAATTGTCAACCAGATTTTTAAAAAAGCCAGAATAAATTTGATTGTCATAAGAGCCTGTTGGAGCTTCTGTTTGGGGTCCAGGATGGCTTTTGTAAACCAACTAAAGGGCTATCTGATAAAGTATAAGAAAGTTAAAGCAACTTTTTAAAACAAATTGCTATTGTTAAACAAGATTCATGTTTTAATTTGGAAAATAAAGTCATCTCCCTAATCAGCGCAAAATTAGAGCATTAGGATTTAAATCGATGAGGCCAGCAGCAGGTTGAGGTGGAGTTGGTTGGTGGATTTGGTTCATTTATTAATTATTAGATTATGATTCATCAGGCCTACACTGTTGCCTATGGCATATTAATTTGTGTTATTTAAACTTAGAACTTTGATAGCATTCATTCTCCTGTAAAATCAAGTGCTTTGTCATAGTTGTTTCATTATTCACCATCTGTGGAGTGGCTCCAAGAATAGTCTTTAAATACTATTATGACTGCAGACAGTGTCTTTGTTGTTCAGTTTACAACTGAGTTGCACTGGGCTATAAAACAAAGAGAGTTAGGTCAGGACAAAGTCACTTATTTCACTTGATGTTGTAAAGCGATCTAAATCTGTGGCCCCTTTTTGGGTTCAGTTGTTAGAGTGCACATCCCATGTACTCAGGCTTATGTCCATAGGTTTGATTGTAGCCCCTGGCCTCTTTCTGTATTTTATCTTTACATACTCCCAATATTTCAAGCATATTTTCATTAAAATAGTCATTCAAAAACGTCCAGTGATTTGCTTGTTCTGCCCTGATGCAGATCAGTGGCCCCAGTCATCGTCCATGACAGCAACGTTCACCAGCTTCCCCTCATCATCCGTCCATTTATCTTGAACACACGCACTTAAACTTCCTGCTGTCAGGCCACAGTAGCATCCTCTGGGTTCAGTCTTGTTGCTATCACAGCCAGGCAGGTGTCACAACAGTTTCCCTCACAGTTTCTGTTTCCACTGTGGCGTCTAGAAAAGCTGCAACAGGAAGTGGAACTGGTTGTTAGACGGCGCTCTCCTTAGATTTCAACTGCTTTACCGACTGTCATAGCTTCAGAAACATCACATCTGAATACTTTCCAGAAACATTAAACTTGTTTTGGTTTAACCTGTTTGCATACCAAATGACAAATTCGGTTCTCAAAAGGCAGATCACATTCATACAAAAGCTTCTGATTTTACAGAATGATGAAAGAGGAGAGAAGAAGCAGCCAGAAAAAAATGTTTAATTCATTATGATTTCAAGAGCTTTATCAGATTTTTTTCCTTATTTTTTGTTGTTTAAAGAAGCAAAAATAACCCAAAAATGGTAATAGTACATGTTGTTAGCTTTCTCTGTTTTAAAAGCATTATACCTGATAGTAGGGCAGGTGCAAACAAATGAAAGTGAAGGAGGGAAATGATTAAGAGTGATGGAATTAAGGAAATTAAATTTAGGAGTGGGTGCCGTTGAACAAAGGGGTCAAAAGCTTAGATGAGAACATAATCCATTGGAGGAAAAATAGAAGGACTAGCAAATCAAATAATCAAATCTGATCTATTACACTTTCACTGTATTGCAGACCACAGAATTTGATCCCATTACCATGCATGGACATTTCAGTGTGAAAACCATGCACTGTTTCTACCTAAAAACAGAGCATGTTAAGTGGTCTCTTTGTAGGAGTTTGAGGTCTAAAAATACTAGAGGCAGCATTAGATCTACTGTAGAACAAGACCAGTTTTCCAGTGACTAAAATAGTGCTAAGATCTCATGTGTAACACTGCCATATTCTTGTACCACACTTGGTGTTAACACCGTCTGACAGCTCTACTTGCCAGGTACTCAGAGTGTGTTTATACTGAGTACCTGTTACTGAATACAGATGAAATAGGCTCCCTCTCTTCCACAAAGACACATGTGATATTTCATATACATTTTGTGCCACTTAACCGAAGATGCCCACAAGGGAGAAAGGGGAAAGCTTTCTGGAGCTCTGTCCCATGTAGGGGCCAATGGCAGTTAAGAAAACTGATGAGCAATAATAGTTTACTGTTAGCCTAAATACCTCTTATATACTAATTAAATAACAAAATACATGTTTATTTATGCTTGCTTCAGTAACGTGAAGCCTGTTTGTAATTGTTAACCCCCATTTTCTTAAAATGGTACGAGCCAAAATCATTGGTCATTTTTGTGTGGAGGCCAGTTGAGCTTAACTGCGAGGCCTTAAATGTGTTAAATTCCTTTCCAGGACCTTCACAAAAGTTAGAAGGGCAGAAAATAGGGGAGCAAAAAGAGAAAGCTTGTTAGGACTTAAAACCCCAGTCAGTGATAACCTGTTAAGAAACTGCAAAAGTTGGTCAGAGCCAAGCGTGTGATGTATGGGTTTGCACTATTTAATCACATCTGGGAGGGGACTTAGTCTTTCAAGGACCCAGCCATTTCTGTGGGTGGGCCTTCATTTAACCTGTCCTGGCATTTGTTCGAAATGATAAGGCAAGATTTGTATGTTTACTTTCCTGTGCACATTTCAGCAACAAGGCAATACAAAGCGCATCATGTAAGACAAAAGGATCATGAAAGAGTGCAAAAAAACCAAACCAAAACAAAAAAAAAACGTATGGTTTGCAGATTGGTCATCATTTCACAGTCCTGAAATAGCAGTTTAGCAGATTTCCTGTACAGATGTTTTTTTCATTACTTCATTTAGTTTAAGCCTTGTAGTTTCAAAAATTTGCTCTCGTGTTTGACGATGAAAACAGATCAAAGTTTGTTCAGCAGGATGCAGATTTAGCTCAGTTGGTACCCATAGACAAAGGCTGCAGTCCGCGATGCATTGGTTGCTATTTTCTGCATGCCCCCCACTCTCTCTCCCCATATTTCTTGTCTCTCTTTAGCTGTCCTATCAAAATAAAGGAAAAAAAGAGTGCCTAATGCAAGGTTAAAGTTAACTAAAACTAACTGAATAACTAAAATGTTAAAATTGTTTTAGTTATCCAACACTAAATAAAAAACTGAGCTTTACAAAAGAAAATCACTAAAACTGAATATACTAACTGACATAGAATTAAATTAGAGAAAAATCTCCTTAGTTTTAGTCTTTGACAACAGCAGACTGACTACCATGAACACCCAAGCCTGTAGAGAGTAAAATGACCTGATTAGATTGAAGAAGACTTTACAGAATGGTAATTTTAGGTCTTGAATTGTACATGAACATCAAAATTGAATTTAAAAAAATGGTCCAATGGATGACTATTAATGCCCGGCAAAAATCTCTTTTTGATTTATTAATAAGGACTACTTGATCCCCAGATTAAACTGATTTGACCCAACAGATAAGCATTGGCTGCTGATATCTTTTCATGCCACATTAGTTGACCTAAGTTTGCTAACAGGGCCACTATTGGCTGATACTGTTGTTACACTGAGGCATCCTTGTTCATTATCAATACTGTTTGCCCAGTTTTGGGTTTCTTGGGGCTGCAGCAGATTTCTGCTGTCATTGGATGAGAGGCGGGGTTTAACCTGGACTAGTAGCCAGTCAGTCCCGGGGCTGAGACAGATTCACACCTACAGACAATTTACCAGTTAGCCCATTAAGCATGTTTGAACTGTGGAGCTGTAGATAACCCACATATGAATAGGAATAACATGCAAACTCCACACAGAAAAACCCTGTCTGCTTGTGACTCAAGCCAGGAATCTCCTTGCTGTGGAATGACAGCACAACCCACTTCACCACTATGCAGCCCATCATGAAATACACACAAGGCGCTAATGTTTACCATGACACACCTGGTCTATGGTAAAACTTGGATTTGTGATGTAAGATCAAGCTTTGTGTATGCATTATGATTTCTGAAAGCTCCTGGATTGTGTTCTCTATCTTCTCTCAGACACTATCAGTAGTATGTTTGCAGCAATTGCCAGCAGAGGGAGATGATGCTCTGTCACAACTCTCCTTGTGTCAGCCCATCAACACTGTACCGACAGCAGACAGAAGAAGCATAGACCTCATTATGTGCCTGCTCTTAAAAAATTATGAAGCTCTAACTTTCTTTATTTCTTGATTTAAACTTTCTAGGAAACTACAGTTTAGACTGAAACATAGTAACAATAAAAAGATTTAGTGTTGCATCTTTGACCTAGATATAACTGAGGTATGCTTTGTAGGATATCCAAATTAGCCTAGCAACATCCTGGTGACAAGATAGGCTTCTGCTGTGGGAGTGGAAATAATTGAAAGAAATATACTCCAGTTTTTGTTATGGCGTAAGAATCCCTTTCAAAGCAGGAGTGCTAAGTTTTGCTAAGTATCAAAGATTTAGCTCTGTATACATGTCTTTGTGCCATCCTGCTCCAGTTTCCAGTCTTATGCAGTAAGAATGACTGTTGTGGGTCAGATGTGTTTACTCTCTAAATGAAATGCGCTGTGTCTCATCTGCTCTCCTGGCTCGTATAATTCTACAAACTGACTGGCAGCTCAAGTAAAAGCCTCAACAAATTGAGTTTTAAATGCACTCTGAGACCACAAAGGGTTTTCCGGTCTTCTAATACATTGCATGTAAACATTAGAGTGGTTATTGATTAAAAGTGAGGCAGCAGATTATACCCTTACATAATCTGAGTCAATGGCAGGCTCAGGACTCCAGCTTGAAGGATTTGAGTCATCGGCCAAGGCGATCCTTTTTTATAAGCCTTTACAAATTTTGCTTGAATTCAGCGGCCTATTTAAGTAACTGGTTATTGGTTGGAACAGCATATCTGATTCTAATCCATGAATTTAATGAAGGGAATGCAAATCAGAGCTTTTTTCTTACTTAGCTCGGGATTCTTAAGGTCAGGACAGCATCGGATGCCTTGTGTTAGTATGCATAGTCCATGTCTGAAAAATATTGGGTAGTAACTTTATACTTTATTTCCTAACTTTGAACCGTGAAAGACTAACAGCGCTTTATTATGCATAATGTTTATGATTTAATAAAGTTTTAAAGCTCCACAACACAATAAGTTTAACTGACAGGAACATAAGAGTCCTTGGGATAGTATCTCATCATTTTAACCAGTTAAAGACATCGATAAATCCACATCAGTGAGTTACATCTAATTAAATAATAATTAAAAAAACAACAAGCCTGCCTGATGTCAACAAGTAGACTGTTCCACAATGTTAGTGCATGAAAAGAGAAGGCCATCTGTCTTTTTCTGATCTTTGGGACACTCAAAAGCCAAGTCCCCTTGGAAACACAAAGGAGGTGTAGGTATATACAGGTTCACCAAATCAGACAAGTACAACGGCGCAATAACCATCATTTCTGTCTTAGCTGAGGTGAGTAGGAGGAAATATGCTGACCAGCTCCTACCAGCAGCCACACAAGCCTCGAGTTTATTTGTACTGGACCTGCTTTGAAGGACTACTGGCATATAACAGTGTAAATCATCCGCATAACAATGGAAAGTGATCCCAAAAGTCGAACACCATGCTACCTTGAGATTATCCAAAGAAATGAGCTACAATTCAACAAAGCCTTGACCACTGCAGATTGGAAAAGCAAATAAACTACATCTACATCACACATATGCTAAAGACAAAGTCAAAGCAAGAGAAACAAGTGCAGAAAAAAAGTCAGTGTTACATAATACCTCAAATGTCTTTGTGTGCAGATCTAAAATGTCCTTCATTTATTTAATTGTCAGTGATGTTTTTAGACTTTGATGTCCTACTGTGCTGCTAGGACATTAGTTCATTAATTTTGGATTAAATGGTAAAATCCTTAAATATGTATCTTGTTTTAATTTATAACAGTCTTAATCCTCTAGCAGACATGGGTGGCTTCTGACTTTTATTAATTACAATGACATTTAAATCACAAGCTATCATTGTGAGGGCAGAGTAATTGGTTGTATTGAATGGCATTTTATCTACAGTGATAGAAAGTTACTGATCATATGAACTCTTTCAGTATAGCAAAGTATAATCTTAGGTACTAGCATACTTTGTATTGACTTTTAGTTTTTGTACTCCAGTGCTGTGCAATGGTAAATATTGTACCTTTTCAGTCCCGCTACATTTAATTCCTTACATTACAGGTACTCAGCAGATTAATAGGAACAACACTAAACACAGTATTGGACAAAATAATATTTTTAAGGTAGCATTATCGAATAAAACAAGAAATACCCCAGCATCCAGCAACTGTACTGTGCGGCAAAATTTAGGCACAACTTCAGCAGTTGGGTCATTAATCTTTGGTACAGAAAAGCATCAGTGTTATCATTTCACAGTATTCTGAAAGTAGCTTTACTTCTTAACGCTCATGAGCAGAATGTTCTGTTTGTCGTTTTTAGGCAAACCCTGTGGATAAAGTGGAATGTCTTAAATGATTTTATCATGTCAGTCTACATCTGAAGAGTGTTTTAACAAAAACTCCCAAACTGCTTCCTTTTAATATCACTTATCTAGAAGTTTGGGTATGGAAAATGTAAACATTACAAATCTTCTTTCTGCAGAATACTGTAACTCAATTTGTCTGACTCCTACCCCTCTTGCAAACAATTTTAGACATTAGAAATAACAACAGAAATAGTGAATATTTATGTAGATGGCCTTGATTGCGTTTGTAGCTCACAAAAGCAACACTTAAATTTAGTCTATTTCATAACCAACCAAAAACTCAACACTGCAGCTTTAACTGGTGGGTTACTGGGTAAAGTAGCTGTTGTTATAAAATAAAAACATACGCATGCCACTTGATAAAATAATGAAATTATAAAACATAAAGCCAATATTTGTTTTGCTTCTTGGCATAATGTGGGCTAGCTGAAAAGTCCGAGCTACAGGGAGTTTGAACTAGTTGTAACAGAAGTTAAATTATGTTTTCAGACTGATGAATAAGATCGTTTTGTCCATTCATTTGCCCAGTGTGAAGAGTCGAAAGAGGCTAATAAGTGCTCCTCTCAGTGGGGATCCACTGTGTACCACCCTTGGGGCCACTGGTGCAGGAACAGGTCCAGGACAGGACAAATTGGGGGCCCCTGACAGGGAGGCCGGCCTGTGTTTGTCCCGGTCTGTGAGCTGGGATGGGCGGAGGAGCCTGAAGGAGGCGGGCCTTTGTTTGTTCGTGTCTCGGCTGGCAGGAACAAAGGGTCCGGTAGTAGTAGTGGGTAGGTAGCGCTTTCCCCTGCTTCAAGTGACATTTAAAACATATAATAGCGGGTTGCAAATTGACAGGACCGTAAAAACCTAGCTGGAGTTTCCTACTTTCCGCCCTTTGTCGCCTTGTTTGATATCGCCGGACTGCATTATCAACGGTCAAAGCTGGAGCTTTCCCCATCCAGCCGTTGAGGCTAGCTGCGAGGCTAGGAGGCTAAAACACCGAGCGGAGGTGTTGAGCAACACCGCGTTTCGGTGGACCTTTCTCTGCAGGTAACTCTAACTTAGAAACACCAAACTTTAGCAACGACACAGCTTCACAACAAATTACTTCAACCGGCCATAATTAAGCACTGGTGTGTTTAAGTCGATGTTAAGGCGGACGCTACTATAACAGCTAGCTAGGTGCATATTTTAGCAATGGCAACCGTCCTCTGCAAACGGTTAATGAATGCGGCCCTGCCGTTCAGTTTACGCCTGATGCTGTGCTTTAAAGGGAAGACGGTCTTATTTTAAAATGTCCACGGTGCATCCCAAAAGGGGAAAAAAGGCTTGAAACAAGTATGCACTGTACATATGTGTCACTTCACATTGCTTTTGATGTTTTATTGGATTAGGGCCAACCTCTGGATGCAAGTCCATTGTTTGCTGTGAATATTTTGGGCGGATAAACATCACCCAAGTCCCACTGTGTTAAATCGTTTAAATTGATGTTTATTGTGATGATGTACACCTTGAGTTCTTATCAGCCCCTAGTTGTGCGCCTGAAGACTAATGGGTGATGAGGGTGCTTCCCTATTGATGTATTTTACTTGTGTCTGGCCTGTAAAGTGTTCATTGTATGCATCAATGGGAGTGGATCATTTTATCTGTAGATGTGTAAAAAGGTTAAATGCTAGTTGCTACCTTTTTTTAAGAGGATGCATGGTGGTGTTTATCTAAAGTATGGATTATTTCTGTCAGCAATAATCTGGGGTTATATCTGCAGAAGCTGGTGCTTTTCCATATTACAGAAAATGACTCATTTACTCCAATATGTGGTAAGGAGGTTTATGTTGTATTGTGTTATCAAGGGCTACACATGGGGCTGAATGCTGTCTGGAGCTAATGGCTGGTGCTGCTAGAGAGGTTGGGCTGTAGGTCAGAGGTAAATGCTTAGAGAACCATTGTTAAGTGCCCTGTAGCAGGTTCACCCCCATAGTAATGGGGAGGAGAATATGACCTGCCATGACTCCCTTGCATATACTGAAGTGAGAAAGAAAAGGGTCAGAGTAAATGAAGGAGGAGCCGTAGTTGTTCAGGGAGCAGAGACTGAGCTGTGAAGGAGGACAGACAGATCGGAGTTCATGCAGGCAAACTTAACTCAAAGTCTTTTTCTTGACTCTAACCAACACAATTTGTGAATTTGTCTATACTTAAGAATCAGTAGAAATTGAGTAAAGCAGCATACTGCTGTTGATGCTGCAAAAGTGGCACAAAAAGCTATGACATGATGTTTAGTGTGACAGAACTGATTGCATTAAAGTAGTAAAAATTTCAGTCATATTGCATGTAGAAATATAACTGTATTGCTTTAAGGATCACAGTTACTTGCAGCATGTTGTGTCTTAAATCATGTAAAATGTTGCATATTGTATCACCACATTTTTGCCTGTCCAGCGCTCAACAAGCTAACGGGGATTGTCTGTTTTTCATAAATTTTTGACTAATTCTAAATGCTGCCTTCTGGTGCCTCTCGAAAATAACAGATTAAGCAGATTGCACATAAGCATCATTGTTAAAATACAAAAAAGTGTAGTGCTTTTATCTCAGTATTAGTATCTGGTTTTTACAATGAAGAATTAACTACATATATTAAATTCCTCCAGTTGACTTGACTTGTCACTATGAAGTAGGGTAACATACTAGCTACACTTGTTGTGATGGTCAATTCTGGGTCAGAATCCCAGAAGTTGCTTTTCTTCAAGCATCCTAGCCTGCCCTTGCCTGCTTGCCAGGGTACAAAATATTTTTGGTCAGACCTAATTGCATGCAGCCGCTGTCTGTGTGAGGTCTCCTTTAGTAGAGATGTAGAATAGATGTTTTTTCTTAGGGGCCGGAATTGTTTGAGCATGAATGCTTTATCCAGACAGACAAGGGTTAACAACAGCCGGAGTAGCGAGTGGGGGGATGGGTAGTAGAGGCAAACTAGAGGGGGATACACGGTGCAGAGTATGGTTAGGATTACATGGGGCTATATGCAGAGAAGAGGGTTCCCTGTAATGATGGGTATGGTTGACAGAGCATGCTAGAACATCTCTGCTAGTATCCCCCCCATTTCACTGATTATGTTCTGTTATTGCTGCAGGCTAATAAATATTCCTGGGTTTTTTTTTCCCTGTAGTGATGATTTGTTTCCTTGTCCATTTACCAGATTGAAGATGCATTAGATAATGAAAGCAGCAGGAAATTGTTTTGGCAACGTACTTTTATTGGAGTAAATCTCAACAAAATCATCCAACATTAGATTGCTTAGATGATGCTGTGATTTGAATGAGCTAAATCTAAAGTAATCTAAATCTCCTCTAAATCTCTGCTCTGTTTTTCCTCTCCTCCTCTGCTGCGTGCTTGTGCGCAGGCTGTTCGTCAAAGTCATTCAAGCTGTACTCTCCTAAGGAGCCCCCAAACGGCGGCAGCTTTCCCCCCTTCCACCCAGGCGCTATGCTGGACAGAGATGTGGGGTAGGTGTGAAGCTATAATGTTAAAAGAGAGACTTTTTTGCAGTTATTCAGTCATTAAATCAGTTCAAATAGTCTCCTCTTATGTCTCTCCTTGCATTTATTTTTCTTGGAAGGGATGTATTTATTTTTATTTGCAATATTTTTTTTGTTTAAAGAAAGATTTGCCTTGACTTATAAACGCTTTTTATTTTTGAGACAAAGCACATTTTACATGTGTAACTCTTTAATCAACCCGTCTGTCATAGTTTTAGTGAAAAAATTAAAATTAAAGCTGATCACACAGAAGCAAAGTTATTTTGACTATGGCTTGAAATTGCAAAATAGCAAAGCAATAATTTTCAGCTTTATTGAAGTAAGTGTAAAAGTAAAATGTCACAGAAAGCATGCAGCAATGCTATTGTAAATGTTAGCAGTAATTCTTTTTGCAAGTGCTGCTGACTACTTCTAAACCTTATCCTGGCCTCCCTGCTGAGTTGTGCTGTGGATTTTCATCCTAAAAGGCAATGCTTCTCTGGTTTGTTACAGTTTCTATATGATGTGTCAAGCGCACCATGTTTCTGATGATGTTGCTAATGTTTACAATTATTTTTTCTTGTAGGCCTACACCCATGTACCCACCATCATACATGGAGCCTGGAATGGGGTAAGTAAAATGAGTGTCAGCTTACATGTTATTTTCAAAGCTTTCATTCTTGGTGTTGTGCTGCATACATGTTAAAAGTGTTGCATCAGAACCAAAAGGGTTAGTCTGTGCAACCATTTGTTTGCACTATGGGTGTAGAAAGCTGGGTTGACAACAAGTTACTTTGTTTCTGTTTCAGGAGACCCACACCGTACGGGAACCAGACAGATTACAGGATATATGAGCTGAACAAAAGGCTACAGAATTGGACAGAGGTGAGAATCTTTTTATCACTCACATAAAAAAAAACAAGAGCATCGCAAAAAAAAAAAAAACAGCTGCTTTACAGAAACACTGAATTAGATGGTCTTAATTGCAGTCTATGGTGCTACAACCTCAAGTGTTTTCTATTGTAGTGTTGTTTGATTTTTCCCTCCCAGCTGCTGTTTATTTGTAGCTAGCCATGCTAAGGATTTTGATGGAAATTAATCCAGAGAATTCACTGACTGAATTTGCATTCAGGCTCTAATGGGATTATCTGATCAACCTGATATAAGTGCCAACTGTTTATTGACAAAAGCTTGAGACTTAATACATATATTAAGCTAGCTTTTATGTGATTGTCTGCATGTGTTAGCATGTACACAGTGCACAGTAGTGTGCAGACTACAAGCTTTTAATTGTAAGAGTTGCGGTAAACATGATGTCTTAGTTGCAGTGTTACCCTCCCCTTTAATTCAGTTATGTTTTAACTTCCAATGTGAACCAACAGAAATGCAATTCTGCTCATACACTGATATTTGGAATGTGTTTTGTGTTCGACTTTCATGAAGCACTCAAGACTTGGAGATGTCTTGTGGTTGGTACTGAGACTTCTATTGACCAGGTTTTAGAAAGTACAGCATATGAGTTAGCACACTGGAGAACCAGAATTTCTGCTTCTTTGCTTTAAATGGTTTCAGTATGTTTAATTTGTTTGTTTTTTCAGAATTTTGTAACTCTGCCATTTCAAGGCAAATGAGCAGCTGTTATTTTTGGATCAGGTATTCCATGCTAAACAAATGAACTCTGTTGGATTAGAAAACAGCTGAGCAATTCATTAAAATTTAGAATACACTTCAGTATGGCTTAATGCAATTTTCAAACTGCATTTTTTCTTTAACATAACGTGTCAGAATACCAGTTTAATACATTTTTTGGCAGAGATAGTCTCTACACATCATGCAAACGTTCAAGTGTCAGTTTTTGGTCTTGAATAGTTTGCAGAAATCTGACTTAATTTTTGTATATTTTTATTAAAAATAAGTGATATAAAACTAATACCCCCATCAACTCACAAATTCACGTAGCATTTGCAGTATGAGTCAAAATAAGCACAATATTAATTCACAGTTTTTCATTACTAATTCAAAATCAATCATATGTTTTATTTCATAGATTAAACTGCCTCATGCCTACTTTAAGTCATGCTTTATGGTATTATGGTGTGAAAACTGTTGTTCTTTCCTTGTTTTCAGGACTGTGACAATCTCTGGTGGGATGCGTTCACCACAGAGTTTTTTGAGGATGACGCCATGCTCACAATCACTTTTTGTCTGGAAGATGGACCCAAACGATATAGTAAGAATATTTTTTAGAGGGATGTTGATATAAGATTTTTATTGGCATCCAAGTATGGAATGGTTATGTATACACTTCTCTTGCATGGATCAGGTGTCACTGTAGAAATATTGTTTGTGCTGATTAAATTCACAAAATTTTTTATTCTTCTGCAGCTATCGGCAGGACGTTAATACCAAGATACTTTCGGAGTATTTTTGAGGGGGGTGCCACAGAGCTGTTCTATGTTTTGAAGCATCCAAAGGAGTCCTTCCACAGTAACTTTGTGTCTCTGGACTGTGACCAGTGCACCATGGTGACCCAGAATGGCAAACCCATGTTCACACAGGTACAGTTAATGCCATACCTGATTTAAAAGTTCAGACTCAGTTATTTTCTGCTGTTAACAACTTTTTATTCTGATATCTTGTATGGGTAAGGTATGTGTGGAGGGTCGCCTGTACCTAGAGTTCATGTTTGATGACATGATGAGGATCAAGACGTGGCATTTTAGCATCAGACAACACAGAGAGGTCCTACCCAGGAGCATTTTGGCTATGCATGTGAGTTTTAGACCTAAAAAGCACACACAGACACATTCAATCTCTCTTTGGACATCTTACCTATTAAATCTGTTTACTCAGGATCCCCAGATGCTCGATCAGCTGGCTAAAAATATCACCAGATGTGGGCTGTCAAACTCCACGCTCAACTACCTCCGTGTAAGCAGTTTCTATCATGATTGCTTTATTGTTGTTTGGAACATTTCTTTATTTTACAAACATACCATACAAGACCAGTCCTCTAGCATCTCCCTTTTTATTTGTCTTTCTCAAAGCTATGTGTGATATTGGAGCCCATGCAGGAGTTGATGTCCAGACATAAGACCTACAGTTTGAGCCCCAGAGACTGCCTGAAGACCTGCCTCTTCCAGAAGTGGCAAAGAATGGTAGCACCGCCAGGTAACACACACAGAAACACTTTCAAAACTGTCGCTCTTATTTGAGTGTTGCTTACAGAAGCAGATCCAGTTGCAATTTCATGCAAGTCCCTTATCTGCAACAGGCTAGTGGATAACCGATATGAAAACAAGATTCTGAAAATGTATCTTTGTGTATTTTTTGTCTTTTTGTAGCCGAGCCAGCCAGACAAGCTCCAAACAAGCGACGGAAAAGGAAGGTGTCAGGTGGAAGCACCGTGAGCTCCGGTGGAGGCAGCAATAACAACAACAACAGCAAAAAGAAGAGTCCAGCAAACAGCTTTTCACTCTCCAGCCAGGTACCTGTAAGCATTACATCTACTTGACCTCTCTCTGAACCTCCTCGGTCAGCAGGGCGGGCTTGTGGGGTTAGACAGAGGATGGGAGATAGTTATTAATGGGTGTAGGGGATTCTAACTGGGATTGTTGATGTGTTTAGGAGTAGCTTTAGCACTAGGTTTTGGACCGGGAGAGATGAGTCTTCTTCAAATGGGGTTTTGATTCAGATGTGGTGGGAGATCAGGGGTATATTTCTTGAATATCACTTATATTATTTAGATTTAGTAAGTGTACCCCCTGATGTGAACCAGTGATGGGCAGTCCCTGGTCCCCCGGGGCCACAGGTTTAAGGGTTTTTATAGAGGAGGTTCAGGTGAACTCCTTCTCTATTGCTTATAAATTTTGGGGCCATGGGTTAGGGTTGCTCTGATCTCCAGCGGGACAGTCTGCTTCTCTCTCAAACTAAACTTGGTTAAAGGGTTACTGATAAGTTTATCAGAGCACATGGTTCATACAGCACTGCTGTCTTTGCTTACATGGTTGGTTGATTGAGTGAACGAGACCCGAGGTGGAATGAAACCCCCTGATGCAGCACTCAAGGATCAGGGATGCCCACTGCTGGCCAGTAGGGAGGGCGCCTAGACCCTGGTCCTTGGAACAGGGGCAGGAAGTCAGGGCCACATGGACTTCTGAATTGTAGCTGCCCTGAAACATTGTCCTGATGTGATAAGATTAAGAATGAAGGGACACAAAAACCTCAGGCTTAAAAATTGGAATACTTTGGTCCCTAACATCTAGCATGACGTTTCAGTTTCCATTTGCTCATATTCATTTGTAAGATGGAATTGGGCAAAGTTAGATCACACCTAGACCATGAGCAAAATTGCTACAGTTACAACTCGTCCGTGCAGCCAATCATTCCGCGCAACCCCCTTTATTATGGGGATAATATGTACCGGCCCTTGCTGTCCCCTTTAGGACGTGATGATGGTGGGAGAGCCCACTCTGATGGGAGGGGAGTTTGGTGACGAGGACGAGCGTCTGATCACACGGCTGGAGAACACGCAGTTCGATGGGGCGAATGGCCTGGACGATGAGGACAGTTTCAACAGCTCGCCTGCACTGGGGGCTCACTCGCCCTGGAACAACAAGGCTCCCTCCAGTCAGGAGAGCAAGAATGACAACTCCCAGTCGTCTCAGTAGAGCACAGAGGGATAGACAGTCCCTTTTTTAAAGCTTAAAAATACTTGGATCCAACTGAGCCGACACATTAGCAAGAGGAGTCAGGAGGATGGCCTTGAGCTCTTGTGTTCCGTTTATTTCTTTTGTTCCGTTCAGTTTTTTTAAAGACAGAAAGAGAATGGTCAGGGAAAGAGACAAAAGCTCGTGGACTGATAGAGCTGTCACCTAAAGAACGGAGTCAGCAAATTCCCACTAGTTCCCTCACATTGTTGCACATGCTCAGTGGTGCTCAGTCTGGCCCCTAGCTGCTCAGCTCCAGTTAGTCCTCCTAGAGGAGTGGTGGGTCTGGCGGGGTGTATGCATGTGTTTTGACCCCCCCATCATCACTCACCACAGAGATTGAGCCAAAGTCGGCATGACCTGTTGTCCAAGTGCTCGCAATGGCGACCATGTCAGTGGGTTCTTGTTCCAACCTCGGGTCTCGCAGGCGTGTGTTGTCCCTTTACAACACACCTCGTTGTTTCTGTTGTGCTCATGTCAAAGGGAAGAAATGCTTAGCTTTTATTTAACTTATTATTTTTTGCAGGCTGCAGAAATCTGTGTGCACTCTTAGTATCTAAAATTCAACTTTCGGTTTTTAAAAACTCAATCATTTGTTTTTGTAGGACCTGGTTGGAACAAAAACCTGTACAGTGCCGGAGCTTGAGGACCGGAGTTGAGAACCACTACGCTAAATCCTATACACACACCATACATACACCCATACACACAATGACAACCACCCAGAAGAGTGCACACACCAACACTCCCAGCCACACCCACAGCATTAAACATTGAGGTACTGGAGACAGGTGGTACGCAGCGTGTCTGGACCAGAGCACCAGACTCTACAGAAGTGTGTTTTCATTTTCTATGTTTTAGACTTGTTTTGAATTTTTTTTATTTTTGTAAACAATTTCTAAAAAATAAAACAGACAAGCAACCAAGCAAACAAAAACACCCCAGAATATTCTTTGCACTGTTTTCCACTCTTAACTCCAATCTATTTTTCTTATGAATTAACGGTGTATTTTTTTCTTTTCTATTATTGCTAATGTAAGAACTGTAAAACACCAGAAACCAACAGTATATTAATGTATAAGTATTTCTTGCTGTTAGATCATTCTTCTTGTGATGGTAATAACTTTCATGTAAGTCTGTGCTTGATATAACGTCATCCATCTGTGTCAGACACCACACTGTCACCAGGTGCATTGGCTTCAGTGATACAAAACAAGTTCTGGAGAGCCAGATTATTGTTTTAATACTGTTGTACATCTTTAAAGCAGCACACTGAAAACCTCTGTCCTCACTGAATTTCCATCAAGCACCTGTTTGGATCTGTTGACTTGTCATCGCAGAACTGTTTGCTTTGTCTTGAAATCTCTATCTGGGGTCCTCTACAGAGAACACAATAAAAGAAAACTTCTCAAATTTGCTACTCAAAAAATATTTTAAAAACAAGTTTTGACAGGATTGTAAAATAAGTAAAAAAGACTTTTGTATTAACTTAAGTTTCCCAGAAATGTTTTTAATCACAATTAAGAAAGCTGCAGACCAAGGAGCTACATGTAAAGACTCTTTAGATATTGATTACACTGTGGTGTTTTATGTTTTATGAAGAATCATTTTGTTGGCTTTACTCCTCATGTTTGTGTCTGTGCTTGTATATTTTTAGGTAGTAATTTCTGTAAAAGTTATTCTATGTATTCCTCCCTAGAACTATGAGAAACTCAATCTAATGTAAAGAGATGAAAAGCCTCTTAAAAGTTTTTTTAAACGTGATTTTTAATGGTACAATCACTGATAAAAGAATTTTGCCCTCATGTTAGCAAACTGTATTTATTTTTCTATGTACTGACATTCTGTTAGGTCCAACCCACCTGTACAATACTCATGATAATATATGGAGGAGTTTGTGGGACTGCAGAGTGGCAAAATGCTAATAGAGGTCATTCCATTACTTGTTTTTATTTCACATGCAGCTATGAGATATCTGGCCTTGTTTTTAGAGTGGTTCAGTATTTGACATTTATGCCATTCTCTGCCTTTGTAGGCTTCTGCTCTTACTAAAAAAATAGATCGACCGAAAGATGTCCACTTTCAGACAAAGTATTAGTCATCTTTTTTGTGAAGTTGCTTGGGGTGAGTCATCCTGTGATGAAGAGCCCCAGATACTGGAAATGTGCCACAGTGGCGCACAACATTTGTTGAAATTTGTTCAAATTCACTGAAACCTTAAAAAAAAAATTTTTTTTAATAGATTTGATTGAGGATTTTCTAATACACCTCAGAGCTGTTACTGAAAAGTAAAAGTATATACATCCAGAATGAGGATATGCTGATCATAAACAACACCTTACCCTTGAGAAATTAGTCAAGACTTGCTGTTTTTATTGATATTTTGGGGGATTTTGCTTTATCTGTGAGCCATTTTTCAACAGCCTCACAGTTCTTGGATGGTGATTAACACAGTCCCCCAGCAGGGGTCTCTCAGAGCAACCATACCGAGTGGGAGAGAGTGTTAAAAATTCCTCAATCATTATTTCTGGCAGAAATGATGTCTGTAAATCCACACTGAGCTGCAGGCTGTTGTGTTAAAACCCTTAATTGTCTCTAGAACCTCTAGTATCCTTTTTGTGGTGTACCAACTCAGCAGGTCGACAGAATTGAATCTAGGGGCGGTTTTCAACACTTTTGTTTCCTAAGTAGAAGGTATACAGGGAATGAGGGTTTGTGATATGTGAGACAGAGCTGAAATGGCAATGCACCCATCGCTGGCTCCTGTAGCACCTCACCATAGGGGTGATTTTATATCTATATTTTTTGCCAGGTTTCTGTCTGATAATTCATGTATGGTATCAATAAAGATGAATTTTCACTGAAGACTGTCTTATTGTTTTAAAATTTCATGAATGTTTGCACTTTCCACACAAAATCCTCTAGAAAAGCATTCCAGTGACTCCAAACTGAAGGAACAAATCACTTTTCTGTAGTCACCATGGGGAAACAATTACTTCATTTTGTGAGTTAAAGCTTTTGAAAAACCAACAACTCAGCAAAGGAAGCTGTTCACAAATATGAAGACAAGTTTTTTTGGCAAGAGAATGGGAAGAATTAGCCATGCACAGCACAGTTGTACAGATTTTTTAATTAAAGCAGTAAAGTTTGAGAATGAGGAGCACTTGTTTTATATGGAACAATGGCATGCCCAAAGTCACTTAAACCACCGCTTTTTCCTCGTTTTGATGCTCAGTTTGGACTTCAGCAGATCATTTTGACATGCCTAAATGTAGTGGTGTATATTTGTAAGGAATCGAGTATGCAATCTACAGAGTGACCTTCTATCTGCCAGTGCTTCCAGCAAGTTATTCATCTCTTCTTGGCAGGCCAGAGCTGGTAAAGATGGCAGATATGATGGCTGGCAAGAAAAAACTAATACACAGGCTGTGACAATGGCTGTGTTTGTAATAGGTGGCCACTGTAACAGATAACTGATGAAAGAAGAGCAGGATTGAGGATATGAGCCAAGCTCAGAGTCCCTATTTCAGTTCTACCTGAAACTATTGGGTTAAAGGGGAAGTGAAACTTACACTGCAGTACCGGAATAGGGTAAATCCCTAGCGGACCTTTAAATCACCGGTTATTGCAAGTTTCTTTTATTAACTGTATCTAAAAATATATCTGAGAACAAACCAACTGTATGCTCTCTCAGCGCAGACTCCAATCTCAATGGTGTCTAGTCAGACTGAAAAATGAACAAATGATAGCCTGGGACAAAACATTATAATTTCTCGGCTTCTACATTTTTAGCAACGACAGGAGGAAAGTTGTTAAACTACATGACACAATAGCAACGGTGTTTATTCTTTGCTGAACTTTAGTGCGTCCTGGATTTTCAGTTAATTTCTCCTCCATTGTTTAAGGATCTCCAAAGGTAAGGTTACATAGATATAGCTAAATGCTAATGCTAGCTCCTTTACATGTAACGGTTGTAGGGTGGAGGGTAAAAGACTGCATTGGTATTTGAGTTTCTTTACGTTTCCTTTTATTTAATAATTTTTAAAGGCAATATAAGGCAGGTTTTATGTAATTAATACACTTTTGTTTTCTTTTAAGAGTCGAAACTTTACATATGGTATTGTATATTTTAACAGCGAATGCTAATATAAGCCGTTGACAAACGGCGCAGCTGTCGATGAACTGAGACAGTGAGATTCTAATGTGTAACACTTCCCAAAGATTATATTAGCCATAAGGAAACTAAACTGATGGTGTCTTACAGAAGCAGGGTTTAATTAATCTAAAATTTAAATATTATTGTTAAATCACGTCATTTCAAGTATGTAATGCTATCTATTAGCCACACTCCCCTCAGAAGTATTGGCACAGTGAGGTAAATTCCTTCATTTTAGCTGTAGACTGGAAACAATTGGGTTTGACATCAAAAGATGAATATGAGACAGGAGATCAACATTTCACCTTTTGTTTCTGGGTATATACACCTGCATCTGATACACAACTTGGAAGATAACACATTTAGTTTAAACCCACACATTTTTTTCATGGGAGCAAGTATTGGAACATGTGAGTGACAGGCATGTTTCCTATTACATTGATTATTCAATAAATAAATAGTGCTGAACATCTACATTCAGTTTCAGATCTGGGTTCTGCCTGTGCAGACTGCATTTCTAGTTAGAGGTGTGACCAACATGAAAACCAGTGAGCTGCCTATGGGTGAAAGACAAGCGATTGTGAAGCTGAGAGGAGATGGAGTATAACCATTTAGCAAGTAACAAACGTCTAACAGGCAGACCAAGGAAAACAGCAGCAGTTGACAACAAAAACATTGTGAAAGCTGTAAAGAAAGACCTTAAAACAACTGTTAGTGACATCAGCAACAACCTCCAGAGGGCAGGTGTGAAGGTATTACAATCTACTGTGCACAGAAGACTTCATGAACACAAGTACAGAGGCTACACCAGAATATGCAGACCACTCTTTTGCAAGAAGAATAGGAAGGCCAGGCTAGAATTTTCCAAACAGTACATAGACAAGCCTTAAAAATTCTGGGACGAAGTTTTATGGACTGTTGAGAGAAAAATTTATTACCAAAGTGATGGAAAGGCTAAAGTTTGGAGAAAGATCCTAAACATACAAGTTCATCTGTGAGACACAGTCAAGGGGTAAGCCTTGAAAAGCATCACAAAGGAAGAATGCAAAAGTTTTGTGATGTCAGTGGGTCAAAGGCTTGATGCAGTTCTTCAAAGCTAAAAATTCGCGATCAAATATTAAGACTTCACTTTAATCTACTTTATGTCTATCTGTTCCTATACTTCTGCTCGCCTAAAAATGTGTTGTTCTGTTTCAAATAATGCAATCTTCTAACTTTTGTAGCAGATCCAGATCTACATACGTGGAAGTAAAAGCTGAAATGTTGATCTCTTGTCTCATATTCAGCTTTTGATGTCAAACTGGAATGTTCTTGGTCTACAGCAAAAATAAAGGAATTGGCCTCACTGTTACAATACATTTGGAGTATAGAGCAGCAGATTTCAAACTTTATTTTCCCAAGGCACACCTAGGATCAAGCCAAAATCTCAAGGCACACCATACTTGTATCAATGCTAAAAGCCTCCTTCATCTACATTGCAAAAGACTATTAAAGATACTGTTAGTTGTTGTACAGTTGTCTTGATCTTATTTCATGGTTATACAACCTCCCATCTGATTTTCTCTAAGGCACATCAGTGTGCCTCGCCACACTATTGAGAAATACTGAGCTTTTGTGTCAGTTTGTGTAATTAGTCCCAGAGGGTTGTCAAATATGTTGTTTATGGCTGCAAAATATGGCCCAGAGTTCATCTGAATTTTCACTAGACCTATCTGTTTGATTTTTCTGTTGCTGATAAATAATAAGGCAGTTAAATGATAACAGTTGCCAAAAGTTGTTTATATAAATAGGTTTGTATGATTATATGACAGCTGTTTGAATATGATCAATCCCAGACAACATCTCATAAATGCCGTATCTTAAAATAAACCCTAATTTAACCCAAAGGGTAACTTCAGCTATATATTATTTGTGCTCTTTCACCTATTCGTCATTAATGTGTTGTCAAGTAAGTTGTTTTGCCCCTGGTTAGTCCCACTGGATTTCCCCTGTCCATGTTTTTTCCAGTTATTACTCAATCCAGAAAGAATAAAATGAAAACAGCTTCTTAAAATCCCATTGTATAACATTTGCATCAAATAGTTGCTGCCAAGGTATAGTATATTCAGAAAGTATTCAGACCCCCTTCACCTTTTTCAGCTTTGTTATGTAGCAGCCTGCTGGTACAGTCAAAAAAAAAAGTTTTTTTTTTTTTTATCTACAATCAGTAACCCATGACCAAGGGGAAACTGAATTTTGACATTTTTGCAATTGTATGAAAAATGAAAAAAATTTCAGACCCTTTATTAAAACATTTGAAATTTAGCTCAGGTTCCTCCCATGTCTCTTGATCTTTGCTGGGATGTTTCATCCCATTGATTGGTGTCAACCTGTGGAAAATTAAGTTGATTGGACATGATTTGGAAAGGCACATACCTCTCTACAAAACACCTCACAGCTTTTAACATGGAATAACTATTAAAAGTCTTGCATTTGGTGATCACGCTTTCTCTGTTGTCGCAACTAAATTGTGGAATGAGCTACCTCTTGAAATCAGGATGTCCCCCACTTTACCGACTTTTAAATCACGTCTTAAAACTTATTTTTATTCCTTGGCTTTTAACTCAGCATGAGAGTTATGTGATCTCCTGTGGTTCTATGTTTTTTACTTGTTTTAGTCACTGTGCAGCACTTTGGTAAATATATTTTTTTGTAAAATGTGCTTTATAAATTATCTGAATTGGATTGTATTTGCATCTTTATTGTCACCCTGTTGCTGGTGATTTAAATAAAAGTAAAATCAACGGCTTTTAAAAATACCTTACAATAAATGAGAAGGGCCACCATGTAAATATGAACACCTGGCAACAGCCTCTCTATGGATTACATATATTTACCGTGGAAAGCCACGTCAGAGTGCTTTACACAGCATGAAAAATCAGAGCGGAAAAAACAGACTGTGTTACTAGCTTCCTTTTGGAGTACACATTGATCCATCATGATCGTGAGTTTCTAATTGGGGATAATCACAAGTTTAGCACACTGCAAAACCTTACTAAGTCATCACATGCCAAAGCCACTTGGTAAGTGCTCTCCTGTTAGCAGATTAAAGGATTATCCTGTAACTGATGACTTGTCTGTTAAGTTGAACTACGGACGAGTGCGTGGAAACTAATTATGCTGCTGATACAGTAAACAGCAGAAGGCAGCTGCACGAATACATCACTTCATTTGCATCAGCAGGGTTAGACAGGCAAATTAAGATTCATGCATATTGTAAATTCTTGTATCTTTCCATGCAGATGTACTTTTTCAACCCTGTAACAGGATAGTCAAGGAGAGAGGGCAGTATCACGGCGTTATAGGTGAGTAATAACAAAAATATTTATTTCCTTATTGTGTTGTTTCTCTTCTTCTGAGAATAGTTCAAAGTTCAGCCTGTAGTACAGTAGTTTAATGATTGCCTTGCTGTGTACAATTGCAAATGTAAATGCTTTATACTGTGCCCTGCAGAAGTATAAACCCCTATTCATTTTCATGTGTTTGAAAGTGCTAACATATGGAAGTTACGTAGACTTGTAATTGTTTTTTGTAGTCCAATAAACAATTAGAGTCATTTGTTAGATGCTGATCAGCTCCTTATTCCTTATTTTAACGAGAGATTTCACAGTGTAAGACTTGAAGCTTTTTTTCATATTTTATTGGTTAGGTTTTCAAGGCTGGTTTTAGTAATTTGAAGGCCCCGTATTAAGGCCCAAATGACATCCTTCATTACTTACTTAAAAGCAATCATAGGAAGTAAACAAAATATTTCAAAGCATCTTTTGTCTGGAAACAAAGCCAGCAACTACAAGACATACCTGAATTTGAAAGATAAATTCCCAACAGCACTTGCTCATCAGCTCCTATAAGAGCATCATACCACAAACTTACCACATCTAATTATTTTAGTGCATTTCTGCAATTGAAGATGTTGGTAGCGATTAATCTGAGAATTTATGCAGTTACTCGTGATTAATCTCTCCTTATAGCAGTGTGAAATTCCACTCAGGTGCATTTTAAAACGGTTTGTTTCAATTTGAATTTTTGTAGTGTCTTAGACTAAAACCAGGTGTACACTGGGAAATTTCAGCCAATTCCGACAAAAATTTTGAGTTGCACGACTTTGGGGCGACTTTTAGCGTGAACTTGCAGCCTGGCTAACTGCTCTGGACTAGTTGGGTGAATTTCTTGTGTGTTTGATGTTTTGGTCATAAAAGTGCATGCAATGTCCCTGAAATCCCTAAACTATGTGGCCTGTTTTCATGGTGTAAATTGTTGGACAGCATCTTACACCATGAAAACAGCAGAAACGTCTTTTTGATGTGCCTTCCCTGGCTTTAATGAGGAAATAAACCAGCAGGAAATAGGCCTACCTGCAGACCTCCAGCTTTTTGTTATTTAGCTGCTTGTTGTGTTTGCTGGCGATGCTGTTTATGTGTGTGTGAGTGTGATGGTGAGAGTGATTCTGTGACGATTTGTAGCTATTTACCTTGACGATGAGACACTAAGTATGACTTCGACTTCCATGAGTAAAAGTTAATGTACTAATTATGGACCTTAATTAATTACAATTAATGCATTAATGCATTAATGCTGATGGTCCCAGTAAAAACCATCCATAATACGCTCATTTTTGGTGTGATATCTGTTCTTCTATATCATAAATTCTGTACAAAAATAATACAATAATTCTGTGGGATCAACTGGATTATACTTTGCTTGATAAAGATACACTATATTGTCAAAAGTATTCACTCACCCATCCAAATAATTGAGATCAGGTGTTCTAATGACTTCCATGGCCACAGGTGTATAAAATCAAGCACCTCGGCATGCAGACTGTTGCTACAAACATTTGTGAAAGAATGGGTCACTCTCAGGAGCTCAGTGAATTCCAGCGTGGTACTATGATAGGATGCCACCTGTGCAACAAGTCCAGTCATGAAATTTCCTTGCTCCTAAATATTCCACAGTCAACTGTCATGGTGTTATAACAAAGTGGAAGTGATTGGGAATGACAGCAACTCAGCAACGAAGTGGTAGGCCACGTAAAATAACGGTGCAGGGTCAGCAGATGCTGAGGCGCATAGTGCGCAGAGGTGGCCAACTTTCTGCAGCGTCAATTGCTACAGACCTCCAAACTTCATGTGGCCTTCAGATTAGCTCAAGAACAGTGTGTATAAAGCTTCATGGAATGGGTTTCTATGGCTGAGCAGCTGCATCCAAGCCATACATCACCAAGTGCAATGCAAAGCGCCAGATGCAGTGGTGTAAAGCACGCCGCCACTGGACTCTAGAGCAGTGGAGACGCATTCTCTGGAGTGACGAATTGCGCTTCTCCATCTGGCAATCTGATGGACGAGTCTGGGTTTGGTGGTTGCCAGGAGAACGGTTCTTGTCTGACTGCATTGTGCCAAGTGTAAAGTTTGGTGGAAGGGGGATTATGGTGTGGGGTTGTTTTTCAGGAGCTGGGCTTGGCCCCTTAGTTCCAGTGAAAGGAACTCTGAATGTTTCAGCATACCAAGAGATGTTGGTATTCCATGCTCCCAACTCTGTGGGAATAGTTTCCTGTTCCAACATGACTGTGCACCAGTGAACAAAGCAAGGTCCATAAAGACATGGATGAGAGAGTTTGGTGTGAATGAACTTGACTGGCCTGCATAGAGTCCTGACCTCAACCTGATAGAACACCTTTGGGATGAGTTAGAGCGGAGACCGAGAGCCAGGCCTTCTCGTCCAACATCAATGTGTGACCTCACAAATGGGCTTCTGGAAGAATGGTCAAAAATTCCCATAAACACACTCCTAAACTTCGTGGAAAGCCTTTCCAGAAGAGTTGAAGCTGTTATAGCTGCAAAGGGTGGACCGACGTCATATTAAACCCTATGGATTAAGAATGGGTTGTCACTTGAATTCATATGTGAGTCAAGGCAGGTGAGTGAATACTTTTGGCAATATAGTGTATTTGGAGGCTTTTGGAAGGGCTTAGACCTTACTGTTGAGACAGGGGATACCGCCCTTCACAACCAAACTCTATTTTTGCGCATTTTTATCCAGTCCTGGCCTCTTATTAGTAATTTTAGATGGATACTTCTATATATAATGCAAACTTTTAATGATTATATCTTAAGTCCCCTTGATCACAACACCCCAGGCAGTTGCCTAATTGTGTCAAATGATAAAACCGCCTATTAATACCATGTCTTTGGATCCCACTTCAAAGTTCTGCACCATATTGTGTTCAAATCTATCACTTGCAGACTTGATAAAACCACATTTTAAATCATATTTGGAACATAAAAACATATGGAAAAGCTCAAGTGGAGAGAATTCATACCCAAGCCACAGTGTGATTCTTTCTGACACAACATAGAAATATCTTTTCTTTTAACTGGCCTAAATTATGTCTGGTAAAATGTTTCTTTTGTGTATTTCTTGGCAAGTGTAAGATGATGTGTGTTGTCAAAACTCTGGTCCCAAAGTCCAAGAACACCATGAATCTCAATCCTGCATACTTTGGCTGTGTTGTTGCTTCTTTGGACAGAGGAACTTTGCAAATGTGGACTGATATACTTGAACGTACTGTATGAAAAAACTCAGCTTTTTTATGCAGTATCATCCACATTGAGATCACAGTTTAAGCTTTTCTAGAAATCATTGTAGATATTCCCTGTATTTCCCTTAAAGGAATATATAAACATTCCAACTGTGCATAAATGTTGCTTTATAACCTCTCCTTGTGATCCTCAGATGTACTTCAGATTCCAGGAAACAAGGTGGGAAAAATCCCATTTGTGAGAAGGTAACTCAGTCTGTTATTTGCTTCCTACCAACGCTCTCACTCCTCTTTCCCACGTCATTCCCTCCCTCTCTCCTGGTTTCTCTCTGTAAGACCCTCCTCTCTCCTCCTCCTCCTCTGGCCTTCCTCTCTGTCTCTCTTTCTCTCTCGCTCCCTTTCGTCTTACTGCCAGTCCTTTCTAGGCAAGCACACAGTCAACTACAACTTGTCATCTGTGGCAGAGCGTATCAGGTTTCTACAGGACCGTGAGAGTCACACACGCCCCTCACTGAATAGCTGGAAATCAGAGAGCCAGACTGTCCTTCACTGTCCAGCAAGAAAGGGTGAGTAGACTCAAAGAAAAGAGAATATATCTTTCTTTCCTTATCTGTCTTCTCACCCACAGCATTTCTTGAGTAAGGGTTTACCCTAAGGGAACCCAGACAGTTCCCAGAGTCCCTGTATGTTCAGCAAATAGCCTTGGGCATTTTTTTTTTTTTTTTTTTTGTGAAAAAGGTGGGCCATAATGTTATCTTTAAGTCCTTTAAAAAACAGTAAGGAAGGACTATTTTCTTGAATTCAAACCCTGTATTTTTCCAGAAGAGGAAGTGTTCTCTTAGTCAATGGCATTACCCTTATAAACTTGTTTGCTCAGAGTTACACCTACAATGAAAATATAGACTTGATGGTGCTTTGAAAACAGCTAATGTTTGAGTATTGTGGAAAAGAAGGGTGCTGTATCTCCTACCGAGAATAAGTCTTTACTGTCTTTTGGGTGTTTGTTCAAATATTTTATACTTTTTTTTCGATATTGCGTGTTTGAAGCAATAGAGTTTCCAATATTTTAGTGATTTGTAATATCGAAAGGTGCCTAACTTTAAAAAGCAACTGACTTTGTTTTTTTTATAAAAACACCTGAAAGCAAAAGAGAGACATTTTTGGGAAATTATAACCAAGGTTTTACCCAATAGTGGGTCCGCCTATGGCTTAATGTTTCAGAATATTTGGTACTTTCAGACTCTTGGATACCACATTTTAAAATGAAATGTGTTATTTTTTAATAATTGAAACTTTTAAAAAAACTTCAGACCATCAGTCATGATTACATCCAAAAGCTAAAGCAAACAGATGAAATAAATTACTGTCCAAATTGCACAAATGTTTTGTATACATTATGTATGTATTCATACAATTTAGACAATATTCTGGAGTTTGCCTGGAATTTTTTGTAACTAAAATCAAGAAATCAGCAAATACCAGGTGCCTAGGACTTTATTTTGTTAGCAAATAATTTTCATTACCTCTCCAGAACGTATGGCCATCCTGCCATGCATTTAATTTCTTGTTTCTGCTCTTTTGACAGTATTCATCAGCAGTGCATCATATAATTACTCTGATTCCACACCTTTTGGAATGCTTCAATTGATAATCTGTTATCATAGTAAGAGAGCTTCGTGTGTGAATACTTGTCACTGATGACATAGTGTATAGTAACAATCATCTTTGTGTGCAGGAGTACAGGATAATTCCGGCAGCAAGTGGCAGCAAGAAAATTGTAAAAAAAAAACAAAACAAAACGGCATACGAAGGCCAATTTGTACCTTAATTGGTGCATTTTACAGGAGGGAAATGTTACTAAATGTCACATGCGCAGATGGTGATTATACGTCATACTAGAGATAAAATACAGTAAAATATGGTGTGATACGATACACTTTGTGTTTCCTTTGTCTCAGACTCCAAGTGCTGCACTCATAAAGCTGCCACAACAGTAATAAATTTGGACAATAAGCAACAACAGTCCAAATGTAAACACAAAATCCACAAATAACAAAGTATCCCATTCCAATAAAGAAACACAGATCTATAAAAACAAACAACAAAGATATATTGAATTGTGTATACACATTTTTAAGTAAGTAAAAATGCTCTACAAATATACTTGGGTGGCTCTGAATGTAGCAGAGTGGCCCATCCAAGTATAGTCTATGTGTGGGAAACACTGCGTGCTTATCTATGTGAGTGAATGAATTAGTTTATATTTTATTTACATATCTGGTCATTTACATGACCCATCCAACATGTTATTCAGTTATTCAGACACAGCAACTGAAAATCAGCAAATATCCCAGAATCTGGCCAGCACCAAACAGCACAGTACAATACCAATAAATAAGTGTAAACCCCCTCCACATTTAAATATGTTGTCCTATCTATATGAAGTTTTAAAATGATAACACCTCTGACTTTTTTAAAGATAAATATTCACACAAAGTACAGAAGCTTTAATGAAATATATGGATTCACATTTTAACTCCAAAATACAGCGTGATGAAAACAGAAGGTGTGGTTGATTAAATGTTCCAAATTTGGGATATTTTCAATGCCACATTCTTAAACACAGTACAATCATTTATTTCAATGATCCATAGTATGTAAAAGTACCCAACTTAAAAAGAACAACAGCTCTTCTTTCATGATTACTACCAAAATGCAATAAGCAAAATCTCTATATATTTCAAATTGCCAGTGGCTGACATTTACTCATTATTAGAGAGCACTGATTTTCATAAAGTGCACTGATGAAGTGCAATTGCTTAACGACGGACAATGAACAGCGGATTAACCACAGAGAGAGAACTACATCACTATCAGATGATGAGCCGTCACATCTAATATCCTTAATTTAATCTAATAAATCTGAATAAATATTTTTTTTGATTGCGGTATCCATGTTGAAGGCTAGTCTCTGACTTATGATTTAGCAGAGCAGCCATAGACACAGGATGTGTCCACTGCAGTGCCTGTTTTGCCCTTTTGAAGGCAAGCTTGTATTGTTCTCAGAGGTCCCTAAAACATGCCTGTGAAGTCTGTTTCTGAAAAAACACTCTAGTATGGGATTTTTGCATGTCTAAAAACCCCTTTTTTTCAGCCCTGCTCAGAACGAGCTGTTTCTGTGTCTGTGGCTTAAATGTTAATGAGTAAAGTAGAACCTGACTGGGATTAGAACCATCAATCTCACAGATCAAAGTCAGCAGGGTAATCCACTGAGCTATCCAACATCTCAGCTACCAGCTGAGAGGAAGATCAGGAGACGAGGGCGGAACTTTCTTCCAAAAGGGGAGGGCCAAACAAACCTGGGGGAGGTGCTAACTCCCCACGTGAGGTCATGAGGGGAAAATCTGAGAATGGCTTGCTTCAGCACACTTTTTCTGAAAGGTGGAGAAAGAGAGGGGAGGATGGAATGGATTTTTCTGGTGCTTGAGGGGATTATGGACAGGCCAGGGGCACATATTTTTGTTAGAAAAGAAAAGAAGAACATTTTTTGCATAATATGTCCCCTTTAAAGAAGACGATTTTACTAGCATGGCACTTCTAGGCATAAATGGACGATCCTGAATCTAGATTTATTTAAACAATTTTTAATAACACTAGATGCTCTACAACAAACTTTCAGAAAATGTCAAAGACTGACAGATACTAGAGAGTTAGAAACAAATGAAAACAGCCTTGTATCAAAACAGGTCAGACAGATTTTACTATTAATCATATCTAAGTGTGAACCTCTGTTACTGGGACAGTCCTAGTCCTCTATTCTGATAGTGGTCTAGCATGGTTTTGCATAAATACAGGTGATACGGGTATTTGAAGCAGAAGCAGCTTTTCTCTGTGTTTACACTATGAACAAAGCACTGGAACTACAGCAAGCAAGGCTGTAGTTATTCCTCATTTGATTTTGGAAACTTCTCCTGTAACTTCCAAACGGCAAATATTCCTTTATGCTTTAAAAGTGACATGTTAGTGTGGAAGTTAAAAATACATTTTAAAGGGCACTGTTCTCCTTTCAAACAAAACAGGTGTTAGCGTAACATTTACTTCTCCATTTACAAAATGTCATCAGTTTATTTCCACTGACATTTTCCAACAAACTGTGCTGTGAATTCTGTCCCTTGTGACTCAGTCTGTGGGTTTGTTCAGTCTTGAGTATGTCATTGTTGTCTTTTTCTTTTATTTCCAGACGCATCCAGACAGTTTTCACCATGAGGTGATCAATCTGTGATCCCATTTTTTTCTGGCAAGTCATCCCCAAGTCACCTCCCCTGTAGACATGGAGTTATACAACAGCATGCGAGGGCAGCAGGGCAGCGCTTGGACATTAAGGGTAGGAGTAAGTGTGCTACTGCTCGGCCTGAGTCTGGCTCAAAGCATCCCTCCACCAGCTGCATGTGGAGCTGCTGTTTCCCCGCAGAACCTCCCTGAGTACCAGTACCAGGACACAGCAGAGGGTGACAACAGCGGCTTTCTGTCTGCTTTTGTCCAGTCTTTTCTCCACACAGTGCAGCCTAACCCTTTCCCTAAAGGTCAGTATCGATGTTATTACTCACATCTAATGCAAATGTTACCATCTTCTTCCACATAGCTTTGGTCTTCATCACTTGGGCTCACCAGATCCAATTAAACCACACTGAATATTTGGCTTTCTCATGTTCTGTTATGTAACTATTCCCCATGTTTCAGAGGTGACACACCATTTGTAAGCATACAATGAAAAAAGTAAAACATTGGTTGAACTTAAAAAAAGAAGTAATTAATCACACGAAACATTTTGAATTGAATCAATTACATTTTTTAAAATTAGGTAAATGTAAATTTTTTTAAGTTCATAGAAACTATGTTTAAAGGTTTAGCAAACCTAATTATTTTAGATTGTCCTAAACTAAAAATAAAAATTTCCCTTAATCGACCGATATAAATATTCCACTCATTTTAACTTAAAATGTTTAAGTTCATACAACCATTTTATAAAGGTTGGAGAAATGTTTTTCAATTAAGAAATAATAGTTTTTTTTATTTGAAATGTAAAGTAAAGCAAATTAAGTTTCTAATAATGCATTAAATAGAGAATACAGCACACAATCCTTTATTCATCCATCCATTTTCTATACCGTTTATCCCACTGGGAGTTGCGGGTGGTGGGGGCTTGAGCCTATCCCAGCCAATTTAGAGTCACCATTTAACCTAATGAGCATTTTTTTGGAGGTCGGAGGAGGCCAGAGTCCCCAGAGAGAACCCACATGTGCATGGGGGGAACATGCTAACTCCGCACAGAAAGGCCCAGACTGGGCACAAGTCTTGAAAGTCAACTCAACACATTTTTCCTGAAAACTCTTGCTACTTTGGCCCGATGGGAGAGCAGAAATGTAGGGGACATATTTTTCCCTTTAAGACAAGTTTATATTGGTTTAAGAGGTCCCCAAAACATGCCTGTGAAGTTTATTGCTGAATAAACAGTAATATAGGATTCTTGCAGGAAATGGATGTCACTCCCCTGATGTTTCAGGCACTTCTATCCAAAATTTAGCACCTGGCTGGGATTCAAACAATCAATCTCCCAGTCAAAAGTCAGCATGGTAACCCATTGAGCTAAACTGGAAGCAGGAAGGTCAGCACTCAAAATGTCCTTTTTAACGTTTAATCAGGCATAACAGACCACAACGGACGGGTTTCGATACGTAGGTCAAGGCTGGATGCCTGTGCTGGAGTGTAGAGGGAGAGCCACTCAAAAAGTGACAGCTGCTGTTGCATCAAGTGTTTTTTGAATCCACTCGGGACCTACGAGGTGTTGTTTCAAATGCGCATGTGCACAGCAGGCTTAATACAATAAAAAAATAAATTGATCCAATGACAGAATTTAGTTTGGTGTCCAGCTGCCAGTTTAAATAAAAAAATATAGGTTCCACCATTAAGATAATTTAGAAGATTTAGATTTAATGAACAAATCAATAATTTTAGGCTGTTATAAAACGAAAAATTACATCAATCCAACAACAGCATTGTTGTACTTTTTTCAGTGTAGGATCTGCTTTTGAACTAATGATAACCAAACAATAAGGCGGCAGGACTGGTTAATCAGTTAGTTAATTGACATTCTTGGCTTTTTCCCGGTCAATCTTTACCTCAGAAGTCCAGCTCTGATGTTTTAAGGCTGTGGTTTCCTGTTACTCAAACTTTCGTCACACCTGTGGTCTTTTGTCCGTCCCTGTGACTTGTAATTGCTCCATAAACCCTTCAGCATTTCTTATGCTACTTCCTTCTCGGTATTGATTTCAAACTGGAACAAATGGACACAGAAACACACCAAACAACCTTTGCCCAGGTCAAAATTATTGCACTTAGTGGTCACAGTATTGAATATGCTGGATACAATAGTGATGTTTAAGTAACAGGCACTTGTGACGCACAGAGAGACTTGTGTTTAACTTCATCTCCTTCCATGTCAACAGTTGTTTGAACAAGTTGGCCTCAATCGCTCAGTGATAAGGCAAATGGCCTGATTGTCTATTGTAAACTGTGGCTTCAAAAAGCCACCAAGCCTGAGGTTATAAATGTCAGTGGGTAAATAATAAATGTGTTTTTGCTTAGCGGTCAAACATGAGGACTCATTTTCTTAAAAAATTGATAGCTACTCAGACAAAATAAGCTGCCTTGGTGAAAAGTGCATGCCAACTAAAACGGCCTGCACTGAAATGCATCTGACTGTTGAATTCATGTCATTTCATGACTGATTACTGACTAATGATGAATGGACGCTCTTAGCAGACATTCATGAATGCACTTAATTTTCTTATTTACCCCATGAAAACAAGCAGGTTGTTTTCTTAAGATCTCCACCTATTTATCGCATTATCTGGAGATAACTTGTGTCCATGTTAAAATAAATGTTTTGTTTTTTCTTGAGATCATGACTTATTTATACTGATATCTTGAGATTAGAGTGCTGGTTTTCCCATTCTAACAGATTAGTTTGTCTCAGACATAACAAAGCTTGATTTGCACAAGACCAAGACAAGACCAAGACTTTTGAGAATCGAGACCGAGTCAAGACTGAGACCGAGACAAGACCAAGACCCTAAAAAGTTTTTTAAAAAAACATGACAAGGTTGAACAGTTCAAGAGCATTCTCTCTTTAAATTTAGTTTTCTTTTTAATAAATTTGACAGATAAAAACAAGGTGTCTCTCTCTTTTAAAGCACAACATGCAAAAATCTCAAATCTTAACAAATTTATTTAACTAACTTGTAACAAATAAATCCTTGTATGTATTTAAAAGCCACTGATAAATCCTGAATATTTAAAAAATCTGAAAATTAGATGTTTATGAATGGGGCCTAAGTGTTAAGAGGTATTTCTGACTAGAAATAACATGGACCGATGTCTGGGTTTTTGCAGGTGTAGCTATTTGTTGTTATAGCAAGTGCTTCTCCTTATTTTACATTAATGAAGTCGAAGAATAGCAGATCAATGCTGGTTTCGATTGGTCTTGATGGACAATCCCTGGTCCAGCCAATCCAAGACCGAGACGAGACCAGGTAAAAAAGCTCTTGAGTCTGAGACAAGACCAAAACATTCAAAATAGACCGTTTCTGAGTACTATAACACTTCTGGTCAGTTCTACTGATTAATGAGAGATAACTGAGATGGAATATGAGTAAACAGGTCTGTATAATATATTTAGGTTTGAGATGCACTGATTTGAATATTAGGGCCGATTTGGGTACAGATGGTTAAGCCACCAATTTACTAGATGCTGATGTTTTTCATTACTCTTTTTGGTGTAACATTCCCACTGTACCAGAATTTTATCTCAGGTTTGACCCTGAAAACAGATAAGAGTTTGTCCAACAGGTGACTTCTTCTGCTTAAGAAAAGAGCTCTCCAAATCAGCACTAAGGTGTTTTAGATGCCAGCATTGGCATGACTGATGTTCTTCAGCTTGGCTGACATCGGCCAGTACTGATGTTAAACCTATGCACTGGTGCAACTTTAATTTTGGGGGATCTGAAGACACTGTCTTAATTACATACAAATATTGGTAATGGTTTGGCAATTAAATATTTGTCAAACTTTGCAGGTTTTCATACTTTTCTATACTTTGTGTTTTGAAACAATATAATCCCAGTAGTTTTCATAATCCACTGTACTGAAAAGTACCAAAGCTTAAAAAACTACCAGTCTTCAGTCATTTAGTTCAAACCTTTAGTTATTCTCTTAAATGCTGGAAATCAAAGTCCCTAACCCTGCAAAAGAGGAAAGACTTCCAACGTAGTTTTTTTAACTTAAAAAAGTTAGCATTTAGGCTAAATTTTGAGTTGACTGAACATGAAATGATAAGTTGAAATAACTCAACAGGAAAACCTTCCCTAGTCCAGGTTCCTACCCAAACCCAGTACTGAACTGAATTATTACTAAAAAACGGGACCAACAGTAACCACCATGATATGTAGTCACTTTGTTTGACTTCATCATTCTTTTCTGTTTATGGTGAGTCATAAATCTTTAAGACGATATATCCCTCATCTTGAATTCTTAATTTCAATTGACTTACTTTAGTAAGTTTGAAAACTTGCAGTTTTAAACTGTAGTATGAATTTAAACAGAGCTGACTAACATAACATGTTAATGTAATTATGACATAAGTAAAAGAAGTGACTACATAGCACAGTGGTAACTGCTAGTGCTCTACTCCTAGTTCTCTGGTTCAGTTCCTGCCTACGACAGTGATGAAGTTAGCTGGACAGGGGAAGCTTTTCATTTTTATTTATTTGTTTTCATGTCTTCAAATAAAATGCATTTACACATTTTTCATGTACATGTTCAAATAATATAAAGACCCATCTCAACTGTGCTAGAGTTTGCCAAAAGGCAAGTTTCCACCTTTAGTCCCTGGCCAGAAATTAGAATATGTTGCAAGTATCCTAGTTTAGCTGATACCAATATCAATGGGGATAGAGTGTTTGTGTTGATGTGCAGTATTTGGTCTCTGCCAAACACAGAATCTTGTCTGATGGCCAAAAAGCCACATTTTGGTCTCATGAGACCAAAGAACTTTCTTCCACTGGACCATGGAGTCTCCCACATGCCTTTTGGCGAACTCTAGTCAAGATTTAGAGATTTTTCTTCAACTGTGGCTTTCTCTGTACCACTCTCCCATAAAGCTTTGACTGGTGGAGAACTCTGCAATGGATATTGTAAGCAGAGTCTCTCCCATCACATCTGCTGAAGCTTGTAACCCCTTCAGAGGTGTCTAGGTGGTCTCTCTCACTAGTCTCCTTCTTGTATAAGGTCTCAGTTTGTGAGGACAGCCTGATCCAGGCAGATTTACACACGTGCCATATTCCTTCCATTTTTTGATGATGGATTAAACTGACTCTGGGGAATGTTCAGTGCCTTTAATTTTTTTTGTATCCATCCCCTGACTTATACTTTTATTTTGCATTTTCTATGATTGGCTTGGAGTGTTCTTTTGTCTTTATGGTGTAATGGTAGCCAGGAATACAGTGAACCAGTGACTAGACCAGACACAGGTGTCTTAATATGACAATCACTTGAGACATATCAACAGGGGATCTAGACTATTAGCACCAATTAGCTTGACCTCTGCTGAATTAGGTCAGTCACTTTATAGGGAGTGAATGTTTATGCAGTCACTTATTTTACTTTGCATATTTTGTTTAATTGACGTTACTAGGTAGCAATCTGTTTTCACTATGACATTAAAGAGGTGTTTTTGAAGCATTTTTTTGTCAACAAAAGCCAAATTATGTTGACCACGATTGATTAATAAAATCAATGGAAGGGGAAACATCTCAAGGAGGTGAGTACTTTTTATAGGCGCTGTATAAATGTAGTTCAAACTTAAATGTTTGGACCTTAAACACTTCAAATTTAAGGAATTAGATGAACAAATGGGAAGACTCCAGCTGATGCAGGTCTGTTGATCCAACCCTAAACTCCAATGAAATAACTTGTGCACACAGCCGATACTTAGAGCCATAAATATCAGCAAAAACTTTCATATCTGCATATATAATATTCAACTTTTTAAGCTTAAAATAGGTAATTATAGCTTATATAAGTTATATACAGTATTTATTATGCCTCTCCTCTAGAGAGGGCCAACCCATCTTCTCATACAGGACACGATCTGTGCTGTATCTGTCACCAGTTATAAATCTGAGGGCTGAGTGATAGACAGTGTCCGGAGGCTGTCATGCTGAAGCTGCAGCGTGTCTATAAATTACATCCCTATAATCTATGAGTGGTGAAAACACAAAGCTTCAACAACTCTCTTCTATTTTCAACCAGAAACTGTGCTTGGATAGAGAGGAGACTATCTAAATCGGATAAAAACACTTGTAATATATGGTGACAAAATGTTGCCAAGTTGTGTGAAATTGAGATGATGCAGGAGTTTGGTAGCACTTTGGGGGAGCTACAAACAAAAACTTAAACAGAAGCAGGTTTCTAGGATTGCTAATTTGGTGCCATGATGTAAGATCAGGTGTCAGTGCTCTTCTTTTTCTAGTTTTGCGTTAAATTCTGGTATCATATCAACCCTAATCAACAGGTTAAGACCTATAGTGATGAGTTTTACATACATTTTCAAGGACAGAATACCAGATTACAATCTGATGTTACAGAGAAAAACAGATTGTTGATAAAGTGATACAAAAACCTCATGAAAAGAGAACCTCAACGTGTGCTCTCAGTTACCTGTGTCTGTGTTTTTGGAACAATATCTGCAACAGCATGGTCCAGTTGGGGCCATAAAGGCTTTGTATTGTGTGCTTTTGTGTGCATAAAAATCTAATCGCACCCTGAAAGCTGTCCTGGTTTCCTGGTAACCACATGATGGAGGTGTCACGTTCCCAGTTGTACAAAGACAAAGATCAGAATGTTTGTATGGAGCAGAGGACACTTTATCCATACAGCTGGGCTTTTTTTTTTCTTTGCGTGGATAACTAGAACAGGGACCAACAATGCAGAGTAGTAATTAACTACTCCAAGCCTCTTTTAGCTGCTTTCTATGTATTGTTCAAATAAAAAGCCACATTTCTCTCACATTTTTCCAGATCTTGTCCTAAACGTCATCCAGGATATGAACCAAGTGCTGTCAAATGAGAACCTTGTCAGAGAAGTAAGTGATTTTTTTCATGTTTTTCACATGTTGCAGCATGTTAGTATATGAAGTCTAACATGTGTGTGTGTGGGGGATAACAGACACACCCTCTTCAAAGCCCCTAAAGCTGGTAATGTGAGAGTGTTTAACATAAGAGCAGCCTTGTGTGTATAGATCTAAGTCAGCTGGAGTTACTCTCTGATTGTGGACTGTCACCACAGTAAAGTAAAACTACAGTTTAGTGTTGTCTCACTGTGATTGACGTCACAGCAGACCACAAAGACCTGCCACTGTGCTGCAGTTCCTGGCTTGGAAATTGATATTTTAGCTGTAGTACATGTCATTCGTCTGTTTATCTTTGTGTGTTTTTGGCCTAGGTCTTGGTCTATGAAGTGGGATTCCTGGTTTGTGCAGCCATCGGTGTTCTCTACATCGTTCTCATGCCCATCATCGGCTTCTTCCTGGCGTGCTGCCGCTGCTGCGGAAACTGTGGCGGGAAGATGTACCAGAAGCAGACGTCCTCCATGGACTGTCGCAGGAGAACTCTCTACTGGAGCGCTTTCATCACCACAGCCATTATCTTGTGAGCGTTTGTGTGTTTTTTCACAGCATAATGATGTGTTATCTTAAATTAGCATCCCAAAAAAGACAGCTTGAATGTGCACGCCTCACTGCCTGTCAGCTTCTCCCTCAGATTATGCTCAAGACTAAATTTTAATCTTGTGTTTGTGTGTTTTTTTGTTTGTGTGTGTTAGTGCTGGGAATATATGCATGTTCAGAAGTAATGAAGCCCTCAAAGTGACTGTGGACCAGACTTCAGAGGAACTCAGCAAAACTTTGGATAACGTCAACACCTTCCTCACATCTGTGCCTCAGGTGAGAGAGAACTTTCTGCCTGCTGAAGTTCATCCCATAGATATATAAATAAAGGAATACAATACTTAATTCATTATACTTATATGACAACACCGTGTTTATTTAAATGTAGGATGTATTGTATTGTGCTGGTATTTTACCTCTCATTTAAAGGCACTACATGTAAATACTGCCTCTAGGGGGCTTTCAGTCAAAACAATAACAAAAGATGATGAGTAGGGATGTGCTGCTGAGCTCATTCCATCTCTGAATTGAGGACTCTGTTAAATAAAACTCCACCCCATACTTTGATGTGACTTTCACATCATGAGGGAGAAAATTTCAGGGTGGGTAAAGGTGGGACACAAATGCAGACCCAGGTTTCTTAAAGTTAACCCCAAAGGGATAACCACTAGAATCGCGAACGATTATTGGAAGAGGGAAACGAACTGAAACAAAATGGGAGAATCCCAAACCAAAAGTGCCCATTTTGAATCACACTGAGAAAAAAATGAGGAACTAAACCACAGCTGCCTAGCAGCTGATAAGAAACTAAACTTCCTGCCACCCAGCTGGTGTTATGAGAAAACTATAAGACTAGACAAAGAAATCCAGCAACAACCTTGAAATATTTGAATCAGGGAAAACACAAGAAGGCTCAAGAAGTGCTTTGGTTCACTAACATTCATGGAAACAAAGGAAATTTGGAGAGAAGCTCTCACTACCTCTGATGGTGAGATAATGAGCCAGCACAGAGCAGAGGAGCTGAAGAGTATAAGTAAGCTTCCCACACCTGGTCACAATCAAGGCCAATCAGCCACACACACCTGACTCTGCACTGAGTTGATTCTCTCACCTGCCTCTGTGAGCAGTGAGAGTGAGAACCCTCACAGAAAAGCTGTTAAAAGGGGCCTTCTTTTGCACCGAGACTCGTAAAGCATTCTGGTTTTGCTCACAGTGTTAACAAGGGAGACCGCTTTTAACAGCCTGTGACATAAATGTAACTCAGCTTAGGCCAGAGAAGCAACACAGCAATCTATGCTTTAGTATTTATTCATTTATTTAACATTTATTTAAACCTCACTGATATTTAAATTCTCTATTCCAAGAGTGTCTCAGGTCCAGCCAAGACAGGTGGCAGCAGATTCAAACAATGAGACATAAAACTTAATACAAGTTACACAGTTAAGATGCATTAAGAGAAGCCAATTTAACCTTGATTATAAATATATCAGGCAAAGCATCTGCAGCCAAATGTGACTGGCTCCAAGTCTTGTAACTTCCTCTTTAAAACATCCAACAAGACAAGATCATTAAGCTGCCTGAGTTCAGTTCTGACCTTTGGAACAGACAGTAAGAAAAGATTGGATTAAGGAAGGGATGAAGATTATAAAACCCTGTCCTCTCTAATCTGCTGTTACTACTGTGTAGTATCTAACTACTATTCCTACTAGTTGACTGCTTTCTTATTATTTCACTGAGTATATAAAAAAAAAACTATGTACTGGATTAATGTGTGGTCCTCCATACGGTTGGTCCAGGTTCAAGTCTGACCTGTGGCTCCTTTCCTGCATGTCATTCTTTACTCTTTTTCTTACTTCCTTCTTTATCCATGGTTTACATTACCCTCTGAACCTTTCTGGATCGCTGACAATCAAAAATGGTAGTGCATGTGTTGTTCACAGTATCTCAGGAACCATCAGGTGGATCTCTGTGGAATAAATTGTGATCAAAAATATACCTTTTTGCCAATCTGTAGACCACTCCTGGCATTTATATCCCTTCAGAAAAATTTTTAATCCTGCCACAAAGTACTGTGTTTATTCAGAGTTCTGATACTACAAGTCTGCATCACTAAATTAACGAAAATATGACAATTAATTGCATGAAAAACTTAGCAGTGTTGCATCAGTCCTCCATTTGACACTGGAAGTAAACGACAACAAATCCCTGTTGGCCTGTTGACCAATCATGGTTCTCCAATTGAAGGATAAGAAGGATAAGACAAACACATCCTCTATGGCCCAAATAATGAAAAGAAAATGTTTGCTTTCCTACAATGGGATTCATGTACATTTTACACACTGGAATTTCAAAAAATTTGAATGATAGTGATAAATTCTGCTATAAGCTTGTTAGAAAGTATTTTTTTCTCCTGATAGACAACGCTTGTAGGAACTAAATGCAGATGTGTAGAGGTGTTTTCATTACTGATCTGTAACCAAGAGTTAAAGAAAAGAAAGCCTAAATGTAAAACAAAATGCTATTACATTAATGCAAAATTTGCATATATAAGGTCAGGTACTCAATATGGCAGCACTTTTCAATATGGATTGGCAGAGATGGGAGCCACTTGAGACCAAACAATACAGTAATATTACAATGTTTTAGTACTGATGTAATGTTACTTTAAATCTTTTAATCATTTTGCACCGTGGGATGTATTGTAGTGTTGTGGTTTAATTACTTTTATCACAATACAAATAATAAACTCCAAGAAAAACTGTGTCACTTATATGAAAAGATGACGTTTTTGTAAGACAAACAAAATAAATGATGGAGTGTTTTTTAAACTATAGGTTAATAGTTGATGTCTGATACAGTATGTTTATCCACTAGAACTTTGATTTTTTGATTTTTTTCCTCTAACAATTCAAATTGAATCTTTGTTTTTTATCACTGCTTTAGGGCAGTGATACTCAACCTGTGGCTCTTTTGTGACCAGTTGTTGTTCTTTTAAGACCTACTTTAAAATAAATAATCCCTCTAAACAAATTTAAGAAAGGAAATCACTGTCATCAGAAGTGATTTATTGCAAGCCACATCAATACATTTGTTACCCACACATGGACCATAAGCTTTAGTTATCAAATTAACTGCCAACCTTTATGCTTTTATCTGTTTAACATTGCCATTGGGCGCATGCATGTGAGAGTGGAAACATGCAAGAGAGAAAGACAGAGCATAAGTTAATAAAGTGTGCTGTCTCCTGTTCAAACTGAAGCTTCTCATGCCCTTGTCTGAATAATTTTCTTAAGCTGCTTCCTTCAGATGCTCTTACACACTCTTCTTTTATGATGATCTTTGTGATACAAGTCATCATCAATGAACCTCCATACACGGATCACCTGTTGTGATAACAGAATATCAAGTGAAACATTTCTAAATGTGGGTATCTTATTTGATCTTTAATGTACTACTGGTAATTTTGTCAAAAGAGGAGAAATAAAATGAGGCAATGTGAAACCAGGCAATGAGTGTGGGAGAGCTGCAGGTGTATGCGCAGGGGTTTTAGTAATTTGGGGGCCTTGTGCAAAAAGCAATTTTGAGGCCCTTCCTTTAGCTGAAAGCAAGAACAGTGAGTTAAAAAAATTCAAAGTTTCTCTTTTTTGGTTAATAAAGCAATAAAACTACATTCATACCCATACTACATACCCAGTTCTGAAGTATAAATATGAAAAGAGCCATTAGTACTTCATCAGCTATATTCTGATTTTTGAATATTTTTCTTTGTGTGATGTACTGCAAATTTAGTTATCAAATTCATCTTTCATACTGCAGATAACATGTTCAAGGAAAAGCCTTGTCCAAGTGTCTTATATCTTGAAGTCAAGTTTAAGTCTGTTGTCACACTGAAACGAAATAATGGTATAACAATTTGTACTAAACATAGATGAATCTATATTTAAACGCCATTAAATATTGCTATCAATACTATGCTGCACCTAATGAAACCTTAAGGTGATTATTTTGTTTTCAGCATCATTATTGAACAGTGTCAGTGTTAAAACCACAAATATAAATGTCCACTAAAGATTATCATATCAGTCCTGTTCCACTGTGGTAAGTGTGACGTGACTCGACAGTTTCTGCGTGAGATTCAAACTGACTTTCTTGTCAGTCTTCTGATTGATGACCAGCTCTGTGCCCTGCAGTGTCAATACTCTTATCTTAAGATACAACAGTGTGGGAAAAGGTTGCAGGGAATAACGGTTGTCTTCTGTTTGTTTCTATTCATGTTGGATTAGCAGCTGTAATCAGCCCTTGACAAACTGTGTGCTGTATTTAAATCCGTATCTTATGAGCACACTCTGAAATGTCTGTGTTTCTTTGTCTCTCTCCAGGAAGTGAGCCATGTGCTGAATGAAAGCTACAAAACCATAGAGGAGGTTACCAGGAACCTAGACAGTAAGAACAGGACCTTATTATGTAAAAAAGAGGAACCACTTCAGTTCTCCATTACTGAGGCGGGGCAATGTCTGGTTTTAAAACATCTTTAACCCTTTCACACCTTTTCAATCCTTAGTTTTGACATTTTCTGCAGTCCTGGTATTTAATTTTTGATATCTTTTTGATGTCCTTTGATGCTTTTAGTGTTATAATTTTTCTGTTTTCAACCATGTAAATAACTTTGAATGGCTCTGAATATGAATAGTGCTATATAAATAAACTTGCTTTTATTTTCTTTGCCTTTTTATCTGTATGACTCAGCTATTGGACCTCAGCTGGGAAAAGAGATCCAGGAGCAGTTCAGAGGAACTCTGGAGCCTGCGCTGAACTCAGTGAGACTTCTGAACGATGGTATGAAACACCTGCATGCTCTGTCCTGTGTCTGTCTGAACTTGTGAGCGCTTGTTTGCATATTTGACAGCAGATCTGTGATCATGTAGGTGGAGAGCTAGTCATAAAGAAACAGAGAAGTTGGAGTTTAACTTATTCCTCTTGCTGACAGTAAATTTTGACATGTTTGTGTGACCAGGAATTACAAAAAAGAAACAAAAAAGAAACAGTGACACAAAAGTACATGAATAATTATACCAGCGATCATATCACAGCACAGGCAGGTTAAGGTGGCTCCAAACCAGTCAAAGGAGGGGATACTGATGTGATCTTTTTTATTCCATCTTTTTTTTTAGTATCAAGACATGTTTACCTGGTTACATCAAAATTAACATGTTTTATACACACAAAATATTGTACAAAAACTTATTGGATTTCTTCATTTTGAGAACAAATTCAGAAGTTCAGTAAGTTTCTTTGTGCAATATATAAAAAGACAATAATATTCATCTACTCGGGTACACATGTCTTAATATGCCACTGCAGCATCTCCCTGTTGCCCTGTGAGTTAAAATAGGTCCATCATTGCTCCTTAATGTTTCATTTCACTTTAAAAAAACCTCAATGACAGGTCAATGGACAAGTCAAAAGTCATCTGCACCTTGTGTTATCAAACATTTGCCCTTACACTGTTCCCTTATTTCCTTTAAGATCCATAACAAGTTCCTATTTTTCCAGATTCAAATTCATGGCAAATCAAAGCTGGTCTGTATGCAAACGGGAAGTCAATTACCCTTAGTTAAAGATGACAGAAAATCCAAAATAACACCAAAATGTTTATTAGTGAAAATACAAGTGTTAACATCTGCGTCTGTCAGCCAACTTTTGGGCCTCAATTAAAATGAACATTTAGAATATCATAAACAAGGAGTCCAGAATAATAAAATAGCCCAGAAATAGAGTTTTGTAGTTCAAATTATTCCAAAATATTACTTGGGAATGAGCCTTGGACCCCCTAATAAGATGAAGCACCACAAAAAGTCCCACCATGTCTTCATATCAAGTTAAATAAAGCAGGTCATTGTCCATCATATCCCAATCCGTAAAATAGAGGATTACTGTGATTAAACGGCATAAAATAAATTTTAGAATAAAGATTTTGGCAGGAAAACTGAAAACACATTTTTAGAGAGCATATCTTGTTTATTTCAATAAGTCACCTTACTTTAAGACATGTTAGACTACAGACATAAGTTATATTGTCACTCATAAAAGCGATGATGTGCATTTACCGCTTGTTCTCATTTGGGTTTGTCCTGTAGTTACTGTGAGTTCCAGATGTTTTCCTTCACTAGCTATGATTGCTTTAAGCAAAACGTAGAAGGGCCTCAAATTGCTCTTTGCCCGGGGACTCCAAATGATCGAAACTGCCCCTGGTTCCTCCTTAAGATAGTTTTGAAAATCACCAAGCTTTTCTCCTGTGATGTAAGCTTGATCATTTGCCTTGTGGATCAGCAAGTTTCAGTGGAGGTCTTTTGCAGTCTACTACATGGGAGTGTGAAATGTAGCAACTATTACAGATTTTCCTAGTCTTGGTCATGAGGTGAAAATACCTTTGAGTTTTAGTCTAGTTTTTTTCCATTTATAGTTTTAGTTTAAGTTTCAGTGGATGAAAACTCTAAATACTTAGTCCAGTTTTAGTTTTAAAAAAACATTACATTTTAGTAATTACTTTTATATTTTTTCCCTTTACAAACTCATTCAGTAATCCTATTTGTACAATAAATGTAATCCTGGAACACTCAAATTAATGCCATATTAACAACTTGAGTTCTTTTACTTCCAAATGATAAAAATTCTGCTTTAATTAATGCCTTCAACTAGTTCTGAGTACCTTCACATGTTACCTTTGGCATAAAATGAAACACAGAAGGGCCACAGATTTCACCAATCAAACAGCTTTTATGCATCTTTATGAAGAAAAGCCTTAGCTTTATAGGCTGTTGAAATTCTAATCCTATCCAGACTGGGGTCACATTTCAGTCTCACCTTATCATGATCATGATGTCAAAATATATATTTCATCAGAGTTTAAGTTGTCATCATGGAAAAAAAATTGAATTTTTGTTGATGGAATCAGCATTGCTAGGTAGTTAATATGTAGTTCCAAACCAAGCCCAGCACTTAGGGCTTATTGTGTAAAAGGAAGGTGATCACATTATCTAACATGCTGGAGTTAAATATCCCATCTAGGTTTTCTATAATTAAAAAAAAACAGGAACACTCACTGAGACTGTAAAACTCCTTTTCGCAAACGACGACAGCTGACAATCAGTGAGCAGCCCTACCAAAAAGATTAACATCAAACAGAACTATCAGTCAAAATGTCTACAATCAGACTTGCTTGCCTTCATGTCATTTAACCCATTGAAGCCTGGAAACACAAATTATAGCCAGAAAATTTCTAATTTTTTGGAACTGAAATGTTTATTTAACTTTCCACTGAAATCCAAAGAATCCAAATTTCCATAAAATTTAACATATATATTTTGTATCTTATTTGATACATTATGTGTTTTTGGTAACTGATAATCCACTTCGGGCATTTTTTACTATTTATCAGATTGTATTCAGAAGTCTTTTTTAGTAATTTATTGACCATATTGATTAGGTAGAGGTATCATAAAAGTATGTATCAAATATGATACAACAGGCTTGATGGGGTTTTAAAATCCCTAGTTTGTGTCAGGCCAGGTTATTTTGTCATGTTGTAATTTCTTTCTCAAAAAGGAAGTAAGAACTTTGACACCTTTCTCCCCTCTGTAGTTCAGACATTTATTGCGGACATGCCCTTATTTAGGTTTAACTGAATTTCGGTATATATGCCTAAAAATAGCAACAATAAATAATAATTAAGCTCACTGTCATTGTTTTTAAAGATGTACTGCTCAGCTTTCATACTTCCAGTTGTAAAATCAAACAATTCTGCAATACATAGTTACAAAGGAATAACTTGTACAAAAGTGTTAATCATTTGTGAGTTTGTATTGAGTCAAGTTGTTTTCAGCAAAAAGAATTTCTTTGGTCGTCAAAGATGACGAATTTAGCTCTGATGCATCATTTAGTCACATATTTCTTAACACTTTACTCAACTGACCCACAGCAAAGCCCCACCTCTGAGCTCCCTTGGACAAACAATCGTCATGCTGCCCAAGATCACATTAAGGGCTCTCAGTTGGGTAGGCTTTAAATGTGACCTTTTGCTAAAGTTGGGACTGATGTCCACTGGTTAAAGGGGAAAATTATGAGCTTAAAAGATGATTTGAAGTGCTTGAGTTAAAAAGAGGGAGTTGGACAAAACTTGAGTCGCCATTAAATAACTAGAGGTAACATTATGTTGCAAAGTTTGCTGCAAGATGATTCTATACATGATGCCACTGACAAAATATGAGGTTATAAACAGTGCATTCAGAGAATATTCAGACCCCTTTCCTTTTTTTTTAGTTTTCCTATGTTGCAGCTTGATGCTACAGTTGAAAAAAAATATTCTCCTTAATGTAGACTCAGCCTCTTCGCTTCAGTGGAGTTTTTGCGGACTCAGAGTGGGCTTTCATGCATTTTGCGCTGAGAAGAGACTCCTGTCTAGCCACTCAGCCATAAAGCCCAGATCGGTGGAGGGCTGCACTTCTCTTATTAAAGCCCCTCTCCCATGATTGCTTAGTTTGGCAGGGCGACCAGCTCTTGGAAGAGTCCCGGTCATACCAAACTTCTGCCATATGAGAATTATGGAGGCCACTGTGCCCTTGGGGACCTTCAGTGCTGCAGAACTTTTTTGTAGCCTTCCTCAGATCTTTGCCTTGCAACAATACTGTCTCTGAGCTGTCTCTGAGGTGTCTGCCTAAGATGCAGTCAATTTGCAAAGGGTCTGAATACTTATGCCAATGTGATATCTCACTTTTAATTTTTGATAAATTTGCAAAAAATTCTAAAATTCTGTTTTCACTTTGTCATGATGGGGTACTGAGTATAGATTAATGGGAATAGCCTGTAGCATCATGCTACATTTCTGATGCCTTCTATGGAGCTTGATGTCCAATGCATTGTGGAGCTGTGACATGTAATTGGCTTGTGGCCTTGGAGAGCAGCTGTTAGCAATAGGTCAGTTACAACAATCAGGTTAAATGATGTAATCTGGAAAGTTTAGTTCTGTAGAGCTGCTGGGTGGTACATTATAATTATTCTTCCAGTGTAGTCAGGAATCTTTTGTCTCATTTTTTATAAATAGCTTTTGGATTCAAAGCCTGGTCGCGTTAAATTAAAGGTTACCTATGATTGTCTTAACATAATGATATTGTTCAAACTTTGTCCTGTGCTGACTCATACCTGTGTGTTTTTGTTTGTGTGAGCAGATACCGAAGACTCCAGCATTCAACTGAACAAGCTGAACTCATCCCTGGCTGAGCTGCAGTCCAACGTGGATCGCCTCCAGGCCAATGTCACTGCTGTTAGAGATCGCATCAATCAAACTTTATCCAATCCAAACTGCAATGGCTGTAAAAACCTGCTGCCTGAGCTGCAGAAACTTGATACACTGGACACCACCATCAATGTAAGAGCAAGTGACCATGCGTAAGTTTTCATGCGTTTTCCGCCTAAATGGATGCAGTCAATCTAACATAGGCAAATTAACTTAGTTTAGTGCAATCATCCCCTCCTGCTGCTCAGGTGTTTATGCAAAACGAGAGTGAGGTATTGACTGCTCAGGGTGCACTCTTGCATAAGTACAGACCAGGATTTTTCCCTTTTTTTCTGGGTGTGGAGCTTCAGAAAGAATCATTAATGCAATCAAAGCAGGCTGATGCAATCTGACGCAGGCTGAGACAGATTGACACAGGACAATAGCTCCTCATTTTTGGCTTTATCTGGACAGATGATTTGTCCTCCGCCCATCTGTTCTTCTCTATTCCTCCTACGCTTCTCTGACTCTGACACATCCATACTCTCCCCCTCCTCCCCTCTTCCCTTATTTTTTCTCATCACATTTTAAATTGAGGAACTAAATATAAAATCTGCATTAACAAAGGAGAGATAACAGGCTAATTTAATCATGGCCTCGGCATGAATCAAAACTTCTAAGTGCTTGTTTTGCTGAAATCTGGTGCCCCCTCCTGTTCTCTAAGAGTATAACATGAGATTACATGTGATCCCTAGTCACAATGTTTGCACGTGCATGTCTCTGCTTTTTCTCCACAGATTCCCAACGTGAATGAGCTGCAGTCGGCAGTAGATGAAGTCATGAAAATTAACCTCGCATCCAAAATCCAGGAGGTTCGTGATACCCAACAAAAACAAGCAGACTTGATAAAATAATGCCTGCTTTGTCACTGAATCTCAGTAAAGAGAGAGATAGAGTAAAGACCGTGAAGAAGTTTTAACCAAAGATAATAAATCAACAAACAAAGCATCAATTTGTAGTCAGTTATCAAATCATTTGAGGCAATGTTAATCAGAGAAAAACTTGTGGCCAAATCCAAAGAGGATACTTTTTTTGATAGATAAGACACAGGTCAAAAGTTAACAAACACTTTATCTAAGAACTTTTTCATTATAAAACGTTGATTTTCTCTTCTTTTCAGGTGGAGGATTATTTTAACAGCATACCTCAGAGAGTGACAAATGACACCAAGGATGTGGTTCAAAGTGAGTGAGCACATTATACACATTATATTAAAACAACTTATCTTTCGGTTTATTCCGTTTGTTTCCATTACATACATTTCCGTTTTAGTCCACTCATTGAGCTGGATAAGACGAGTTAATTCAAAAATATGTGTGAGCTTCTCTGTGTGTTTTTTAGGTAGCAAGACACTTCTGGATGACATTAAAGCACAGCTCTCACAGATTACCAATGACATCCCTCTCTCTACTCTGGATGACATTTCTGGAACTCTAGACGGAGTGCAGAGAGACTTTGACAAGCTCACCCCACAAGTCGTGGAAGGGGAGCGAATAAGGTGAGAGGAGCGGACCACTAACTGCATATAAAGATGTATGAAATGTCCAGGGGTGTTTTTAGTCATTTAGAGGCTTCAGGCAATGACCAATAGGATGCCTTTCCCCATTTAGCTGAAAGCAATCATAGGACATGCAAAAAAATATTTTGAAGCATCTGTTTTCTTAACAAAGCTACAGAACTGCAGTACAAACCCAAATCTGAAATATAAATACTTAACTGTACTTGTTCATTCCTTCTTAGAAGAGCATCATAACTCAAACTCACCACATCTGAATATTTTAACATGCTTCTAGGCCAGGTGGAACTTATGAAAATATTAAGGCTACTGCTGGATAGCTCAGTGATTTACATCACCATCTTTGTTACAGGTCAGGGCACAATGAGTGTAGGTCCTTAGCACTGTGAATACCTGTCCCTGTATGTCGCTTTAAACAAAAGCATCTGCTAAATTACATTTAAGCTCGTAACTTGTAAACTCAAACAATATTGATACTTGTTTCAAAACAATGGCAACAAGGATTTATCACATGTGTAGCTTTAAGGTCTATCTGAAGGAGAGCCAGTTCATATCGTCCTTCTCTTGATACGCATTACACCTCATTATTTATTGCACACCTGTAATGACTGTATCTTTAGGCCACTTGGAGAAAAAGGCCGCAGGCAATTGCCTACCCTTGCGCCAGGATAAAACTACCTATGCACATGTCTCTGCCACCCTCATCTGTACAAAAGTGAGGGCAGAATACCACCCAGAAAGGCACTAACATATTGCCATTTGGAGACAGAAATTGTTAGAATATTTTGGGTGGGAGAGCCACGGTATTAAATTCCCTTGCCTTTTTCCCAAACAGAACCCCCATTTAGCTCTTAACAAAGTAACAAAGATCCCACAGGTTGGTTCAGTCCACAGCAGAACAGGTTCTTGTGGTGGTTTGAGCAGACACTCATAGCTAAAGGAATTTCAGGGACTATTTTTTAAATTTTTTTTTTGTAATTTTTTTTCGTTATTGTTTTTGACAATTTTTTCATCATTTTTGTCTTTACATCTTTTTGTTTTCTTCTTGTATTTTTTGTCATTTTTTTTCTCTTTTTTTTAAATGATTTTTTTCTTCATTTTTTCATCAAATAGCATTAAAACTACAATGACAGACACTGTGATTGAGAAAAAGCATGTATTAGACTTTATTTTAACATTATAGTTTGACCGCTGTCCCATGGATAAACATAAAGGAGGTTCAGTTTATGACCTGTATTGAAGCCAGTTTGAGGCCCAAGCTCTATATGTTGTCATGTCATCCATCTTTTCAGACAATCCATGAACTGTCCATACAGAATAAGATGATGAATGCATTTTAAAAGCAAAACCCTGTAACTATATTTCTCCAGATGGGGTGTTGGTGTGGCTCTGTGCTGCCTCGTCCTCCTGGTGGTGGTATGCAACATCTTAGGTCTGCTGCTCGGCCCTCTGGGTCTGAGTCCAAATGCAGACCCCACGAAGCGATCATGCACAGCAGACTGTGGGGGCACCTTCCTCATGATGTGAGTGCTGGGTTTCATTTTAAGTTTAATTTGTAGAAATATAGCTGCATTTTTCTAGTTTGTTATCAAGCTTTAAGATAAAATATCCCATCATGGACACAGCAAGTAAAATGTTCAGTACTTAATCAGATAACTAAAGACAGTTGAAACCTACTGCAATGTAGCATAAAGACTCAAAACTTAAATGGAATAAATGAAGAAAGGAAAAGTTTCTGATTGTAAAGTCAAGACTTGACCAAAATGTTTTACTTTCTAAATTGTTTTTACTCGAGGGTACCTTTTTATTAGTTTTGGCACAGAAAGTTAATCAGAAAGGTCTTTCATAAAGAGTCATGGTTATCCAAACTGTTCTACCTCATGGGCACTTTGTCTGATGTTTGACCTGAATCTCTGCAGGGGAGCAGGTTTCAGCTTTCTTTTCTCCTGGCTGTTCATGATCCTGGTGCTGGTGTTGTTCCTGCTGGGTGGAAACATTTACACTCTGGTGTGCCAACCCTGGAACAACGGACAACTGCTAAAGGTAGCAACACAAATACATACACCCGTATCCACCTACATTTGCACACCACAGACTGTTTATTCATCTACTTAATTGAATTAGTGTTGTTAATGCTGCAGTAACAGCTAGCCTTTCAGAGGTCCTGAAAAAGAAAACAAGCCAGACATTAAAGCATGAAGAGGGATGATCTTCAAGTTCAACAAAGCAATGTTTGAAATATCTTTGGGTTGATATTATGGTCTCTTTCTTCACAGCTCATTGATACTCCAGGTTTAATCCCAGGGTTTGAGTTTGGTCCAAATTTGGGACTAAACTCTAGACTCAATATCTCTGATATCTACAGGTATGTGATGCTAATTCACACTCACAGAGGAGCTCTCCATTTACTAGATATAGTTAATTTTTAAAAATATGGATCCTTTATACCTCCATCCAATCCCACCTCCCCAAAAATATTTTAATCAACAGTTCAAAACCACACATTCTCTGATTTCAGTTTGTTTGCTTACCCGCACACCATAAAAACAGCTGATTATTTGTTTCTTTTTGGTAGCTTGGGTCATTTGACTTGTTCTGAAAAGTCTTGAAGGAGTGGTTCCCATCCTGTTTTTCCCTGGAGCCCCCTTGTATCAAAGAAAAGCTGAGCCCCCAAGACCCACACAAATTTAAAAGTGATCAATTGCTGTGAAAAAATCAACATTAGTTTGAGTTGTTTCATAAGCAAAACTAAAGAAAATAGGTCTAAATATGTTTAAAAAAATATAGAATGTTGGTCTACATATGTTAAAAATATAGAAATTATGTCTACATATTAAAGATGTTCTGCCATGATTGTAGTAATTATATGCCAATCTAATTTTGACAGGTTATTTTCGTCATTCATAATAACTACATAGAAATAGTCAAATTGTTGCATATGATTTTGTTAAAACCACTTTAAATCCCTCACTGAGGCTTTGAGTAAGCAAGCATTAATGAAACATAATTGTGATCAGTGTCTGTAGAAATAAGTTTGACCTGTTTTTGTTCATGTTTGCAGAGACTGTGAGCAAAACAAACCATTGTGGACAACCCTTCACCTGAATGAGATTATAAACCTAGAGGAGCTACTCAATGTGTCAAAAGTGAGTCTATGTACAGAAAATGATTCACTTTTTTGTAACCAAATGCTTTTTCTAGTAGGAGTTGGCATATTCACCTACTTTTATTACTTTATGATCATGCAATAGCAGAACTCCTGGACTGTGTGGCGGTCTGCTATGCTTTGAATGAACTAACAACTGATGCAGATGTTTGACTGATCTGTCCATGAGTCTGTAACAGCCATCAGTACTGCTGCACCTTCCTCGTACATCTTTTCCTTTCTCTTGGCTGTTGTTCACCATGATGTTGGCATGAGCTTGTGGAAGCCTGCTTTTTATGTAAAACTTACTGAGAGCTTATCTCCAGTTTTATTATTGGCTTGACTAATCTTCTCTGCTTTGATATCATCACAGTGTTGTGTGCTAACAGTTCTAGCTAATGATGTGATGCAAGATAGCCTGTCTCCACTTGTTTCGGTTTTCTTGCACTTTAAGCACACAGAATTAAGCATCAAAGTAGTATTTCCTTGTTTAACTATCTTGGCCTTAAGATGAGTGAAACATTGGTTCAGACACACCTTTAGCAAATACGCCAGCTGCCATGCTACTCATATGATATTTAGTCAAACCACTGACGCACACAGCCAGCTGCAAACATTTACTCTGACACGTTGAGGAGGCAGGGCTCCATGGTCAATGAATGTGTAAGTCTGCTCAGTTCTGATCATGGAGTCTGTAGGAACAAGCAAAAAAACAGGACTCAATTTATCTTGTCTACCATCACGAAATCATTCTGTTACTTTTATTTACCTACCCAACTGGCTGCTAGGTTGAGCCATTTACCCAACACTACTCTTAAAATACCTGCATTTGGTTGGTAGTGGGTGCTAATATCCCACCCTGACACAGCCATGCTTATATTAACTCTTGCAGACACTTTAGAGTCACCGTTTAACCTAACAAGCATTTTTCAGTCTGCTGGGAGGGAGCCAGAGTGCTTGGAGAGAACTCATGGAAGCACAGGAAGAGCATGGGAACTCCAGGCGCTGTCAGACAGGGAGTCAGACCTGGAATCTTTTTGCTGTGAGGTGACAGTGCTTACCTCTGCAGCCCTGAATCAAACACCTGTAGTATTAATCAAAGCTTTTGCAGGCACACCAGCGGTGAAACATTTCTCTGATAACAATGTCAGCAGCAAGCACTCAAATAACCAAACGCATCCCTAATATCTATTTGACATTTACTTCTTATCTCTGTTTATGTCCTTGTCTCACTCAGTACACTGACCAGATCCAGCAGTTCTTCGATAGCACAGAAATCACTCTGTCCACTCTCACTCTGCTAAGCCCTGAGGTTAAAAACCAGCTCAGCAGCTTCTCCAGCAAGGCTCAAGACTTTGACTCCATCAATATCTCAGAGCAGGTAGGCTTTATTTGGGGTCTTCTATGTGCCTTGTGCAGATTTACTATTTTACGGCAGGTATTTTAGAAGCAATTATTCCTATTTAATCTGTGTTAAGTAGCTGTTGTGTTGCACTTACATTTTGTTTTTTGTCTTTGGCTGTGATTTAATCTTATTAAATACAGTATTTTACATTTTTTTACCTAATTAAAAAACGTACTGTAAAAAAGCATTTATGCATAAATCATGATGCAAATAAGGTGGATAATTAGTGCACACACTATGGTTAAGCCTCTGCAGTGTCTCCATGCAGCCACAGTGATGTACAATAAGCCCACCACTGCTCCTTTACATCTCCTTTCACTTTAAAACTCCACAACTAGCTCAGCAGATAAGTAAAAGTCATCTGCACCTTGTGGTATCAGTCATTTGCACTTTTCTCCTTCACTTATTTTCCTTTTTAATTCATATGAAGTTACCCTATGATACCAGTTGTGTGGTGGAAATAGACAAGAAAGGTGGATTTGGGTATTTTCTGTTGAGCATCATTGTTATCAGCATGGTTTTATGATCATTTTTGCCTTTTGCATTTACTTTTCTTGTTCTTTTGCTACATTACCTTTAAAACCCTATCAGGAATTTCAGATATAGCTAATTTGCTCTCTAAGCAGACCTTTTTTAGACTTTGGATCACTGCATTTCTATTTTGTCTTTACATTTCCCCATTTTCTATCTCAGATGAAAAATGTTTCCAGAATTAATCTGAACACAACGGCAGATAAACTTGACCAACTAGCTGACCAACAAGTGAGTCACGAGACTTTAATGTAACACATAGTTTCTTGTTGATATTGCTTCAGCTTTTCTGCTCTACAAACTTGTCACATGCTTTCTAACTGAATTATTTTTCTTCTATAGCCCATTTCCTACTCTTGACCACTGATTTTCTTGTTTTCAGACGGATGATGGTGTTAAAAAAGAGCTTCAGAATGAAGCCAGAAACCTGAGGCAGATCCAGGCTGACATAGAAACAACTATCATCCCTCAAATGGTGAGTATCTCAGCTGCCACCTCTCCTTATATCTTCATTCTTCATCTTCTTTTCTCCCTTGTTAGCCATCCCTCTGAATTTTAACTCTGACATCTAATGCTTTTGCCCTCAGGAAAGCATCAACTTGAGCATCACAGACCTTCGATCCATGGCAGAGAAAATCAATGTGAGTACACTGACTAACACCTGGAACTGCTGAGGATAAAGATCATCATTTCTCTTTCTTTCTATCTGAGGTTTATTCTCTCCTCTTCCAGGGAACAGTGGGGGAGGTGCTGAGCTACGTGGGAGCAGCACAAGACTTCCTGAACACAAATACAACTCAGATCATCAAGACCGTGAGTAGAGCCAGGAGTCACATGAGCTGGAAGGGGGAAAAAAGTGCTCCATGTGGTCTGTTAATGCTTGTGGTCGATCAGTCATTTAGCCAGAGGGGACGGGAGGTGGGACTGCCCAGTTTGATTTGGAGTACTGCTCATAGCTGAACGTGCTTTTTAATGTGGTCTCACATCCAATGGGCAGAGATTACAATTGAACTTAAATCTTATTTTGTCTTGACTCCAGTGATGCTTGTTTATTATCAAAACAGACGTAGTTTGGTCTGCTTTTTTCCTTGAAAGTCCATCCAGCTCTCAGTATGTTAGAAATGTACAGAGCTTAACAAATTTATTAGACCACCACCCAAAGTAAGGTTTATGCCACAGCTGCCCTAAATTAACAGCATTGGTAATTACCTAAATCATTTTTTATGTTTCTGCAATGGTTAATACACCAATATGTAGAAGCTCTTTAACCCAAATGATATTTTTAATGCTGAAATATAATTATTATTGTTATCCATGAATTTTCCAAATTACTGATTTACAAAAAAACTGAAAAAATAGTAAAGCACATTATTATTTCTTGATTAATATGTCAAATTGTAGTTATTTACTTGCATTCCTGAACAGAAAAATTAGTTGTAGTGCTTGAATTTTATGCTTGATTAATTTCTGACTTCTCAGAGAAGCCCAGTGAGCCGGCTCAAATTTGGGTATAAAAAGGTGAATTCAGTTTGAATTTCCTCATTCCTGTTCAAAATGTTAAAACGTGGAGAGCTCACTGAAAATGAAGAGTCCGCATTAAAGCACTTCATGATGCTGGATGGTCTCTGAGACAAATATGACAGGTGGTCTAATAAATTTGTTAAGCGCTGTATGTTTTGCTGCCATGTAAAGGTCTAGGGTTAAGAGAAGTTATATGCTTCCAATATGGTCAGATGCACACTGCCTTCTGTTGATTATAAATTAAGGCCATTAAAAATGCATTAATTTCATTAAAATAAATCAAAAAGAATAAATGGCACAAAAAATCCCCACTGATTGATCACACACTGATGTCACTGATCATATAGCTCTCCATAAAAGCGTTGAGCATGATGAAGACACATGCCACAATGTATTTTCATTATTTCAGTAACCTGACTATCCAAAATCTGTTAATTTATTTAATTGCCCTCAATCTATACTGCTCCCACAACATATTAAAGAAGTTTGTAAATTAACTAAAGCTGGGAAAGTAATCGAACTTTAGATTAAATGCAATATACTCTGCTGCAATTTTCAAATCGCAGAAGCTGCAATATTTTTATACCTGAGATGTGTGTCAGAAGACCATTTAAAAACTTATTCTCTACACATCATGCAAACATTCAAGTGACATTTTTTTAAGAATAGTTTGCAAAAAAAATCATCCTTTCCTTATTTTTTTGAATGTTTTTCTTAATCAGAACAAGAATGACACAAAAAAGATCACCCCCTTCAACACAACAACTCATATAAAATTTGTAATTCTAGTCAAAGCAATCAGGATTAGTTGTTTTTTTCAAAATTGTTCAGCTTTAGTTTAATCTGGCCAATATTGTGTTATAATATGTAATGTTTTATTGCTTGTGTTTGGGGAAAAAAAATACATTAGATGAGAAATGTGAAAAATAATCACATTTTAAATCGTTTTCGTAAAAAAAAAATCACAAAGATTATTTTCTAAACTTGCTCAGCCCTAGAATTTACTCATCATAAGATGAAGAATAAAATTCATTCTAAATGGAGATTCTAGAATTAACCACATAGAAATGAAGTAATGCAGTAAGTCTGCCTGTATGGCAGGTAGACTTGTGATCAATCACAAATCTGTCAAACAGCCTGAAATCAGTTACAGAGTAGTAGATTAAAGCACCCATTCATTAAGCCACTACAGCATTTACCTTCATTCATAGTCGTGTAAAGTAAGTCAAACCACTGCGCCTCATTTCATTAAAAAAAACAAAAACAAAACTTAACCATGTGTTATCAAATGTTTTACTTTTTACTGTTCCCTTATTTTCCATTGTAATTCATATTTAGTTACTATTTCCATGGTTAGGTTTATGTTGTAATCCTTGATCTCCTTGAAGTTCCTTATTGTCTTATAGGGTAAAAGCAGATCCGTATCCAAACCAGAAGTCACTCACCCTTAGCACCTTAGGCAGTACAACAAATCAAAGGACAACAAAAGAGTTTTACACCGTGTCATAAGTGCACGCAATCACAGAGTACATCAGCGACAAAAACAGCCTGGTTACCTACTGAAACCTAACGTAATATCTTGCTGGTGATGCTGCACGATACAGTGCAATGCTGAATCTGAATGCCCGGTTTCCACAGAAAACAGAGGCAGTGCCTAACTTAAAGATGCAAAAACTGCACATTATATAATATATAATAATAATTTTAAAAGACCATCATATATACCAATATCCTAAGAAAAAAGGTGCAGACTCCCTAAATCAACTAAGCATTGTAATTTTAATACAAATTTAACTCAACAGTGATAAATATTTCATTATAGGAGGAGTGTTTTGAGCTGTGGATGAATATTAATCTGATACTGGGATTATGTATACAGAATGATCTACTGCTCAAATTACATTTGCTTTGAAAACCACACTGATACATCTAAAAAAAAAAACACTGCATGTAATTATATACATCTAATTTAAGTGATAGTATGTCACAGCTGTGGTACTTAATTTCTTGACAGTAAGAGAATATCTCCTGACTTGTACTTTCATGCTTTAATGAACTATGTAAGGCACTTTAAATTGCCTATTTGCTTTAAGTGCTCTCTATATATAAACTTTCTGATTTTCCTTGCCTCATCTGATCATGATGCTGGTGTGGTTATTCATGGGTCACTTCAGAGGATTTACCCAGAATCCAACTTGCTGAGATGGCGAGGCATTCCACTGATTCCTCATGACTTCCCACTGTAAAGCAGGGAGAAAATGTGAGGAATTTACTCTCTTTCCACCTCTCTCTCTTTTCTTCCCAGGAAAGCAAAAAGTTTTCAGACTGTCAGCTGAGTTACTTCATTGTTTATGCTGACTGGGCCAAGCTCACGGTAAAGTCTGTTCAGATTTTTACACTTTTAAAAACATGTCTGCACTTAAAGTAATTAAAAACATATACACACATTTGAGATCCATTCATTTGTACTCTAAACTCATCTGCGTATCCTCTTTCAGATCACTCTGAATTTGGGCCGCTGTGGGCCGGTAGCGGATGCTGTGGACTCAGCTGAGTATCTCCTCTGCTTAAACATTGTCGAGTCTTTGGTGAGGATAATATCCTGTTTACTCCATCTACAATATTTTTGTTTTTAATGCAATTTTTTTATCAGTCTCCACAGTATTCATCCAAACTCTCTGTCCTCCCCTTTAGAATGCATTCTGGTTCAGTCTGGGCTGGTGCATGATCTTCTTCATCCCCAGCATCATCTTCTCCATCAAACTAGCAAAGTACTACAGGAAAATGAAGTACTCTGATGTCTTTGAGTAAGTACCATAACAGAAAACAATCTAAAACATTCATCAAACACCAAGGGTGTGGCTAGTTGGAGCCTTGGGCGGCATGGCCCCACTCTGAAATCTGACTGGCCACTCAAAGGGCCACCATGTAGATTTTGAAGACAGCAGTTCCCTGCCTTTTTTTCTTGAAGCCCAGTATACCAGTATGTTAGCAAAGCTGAGCCCCTCTAGGACCCACATAAAATCATACATTGGTGCCAGTAATTTTATAGATTTTAATTGATTTCATTATGACCTGAACTATTAGTGTTGCTGACAAAGTCATCTGATAGTTTAGTGGGTGGACACAGGATTTTTGATAAGTTGTATCAGCAGACTTTTGAATAAACAATCAGTATAGGGAATTGTCATTTTAGATAAAGCCTCATGCCCCCCTTAGACATTGAGCACCCCGACGGGGATATAAGGCTTTAGTTGGGGACCAGATCTATAAAATACTTTTGTTGTTTTACTCCATTTTTTTAATAAACATGCATAAACATCTAAATGCACTGAGTTGCTGCCGTGTGATTGGCTGTCCATGAGGTGGCCTAGAGTGGCATAGACCCACCCTGAAATCTGATTGGCAAGCCATAATGCCTCCTTAATATCCTAAACTATGGCCACTATTTGCCCAGTCAGAGGAGTTCATAGCAACTTACACGACAGCTGAAATAGGCTGCTTGTAGATTTGATAGATTTTTTTTCAAAAAAACTTTTTTTTTTTTTTTTTTTTTTTTTGTGGTGGTTTATTTCAAACATGTAAAAAAGAAAAAGTAAAATAAATAGACAGGAATCATACAGTAGTGGACAGGCATAAAGAAAAAATAATAAATAGAACAAAATAACAAAATGCTTTGGTTCACATATTTGAAAAAGGAGTAGGAGGAAGTTCACCTACAGTAAATACCAATAATCGTTGTCAACTGACACACGAAATAAGTGCAAAAATATATTTAGCAACAATAAGCTGTTATATATAAACCTTATTTAAGAATTACGAAGTTAATTAACTACTAATTTTTATTCTTATATGTGTTTCTCTATATCAAAAAGGATGTATATCAATCAAAATGTGAAAACACCTGTAGGCAGAATAAATAAATAAGTGGTGAATTAAATAACAGCAAGCACCTTGTGATAGTCAAACACCCTCCTCCTTGGTGGACCTCATAAAAATTATGACCCTATACCGCTCTTTGAACTGTTTAGGTTTCCCCATTCAAACTGTTCCATAGTTTCACTTTCTTATGTTTGTATGTATAAAAATGATGTGGAAAAAATATAATTTTATATTTAGATAATGGTTGATATGGTTTAAACACTCAAAAATCATTGGACACCTCTAGTGACCATGTATACATATAATAAGATCAATAAAAGATATAAGTGTTTAAAGTAGATATGATCATTGGAGACATGGTAGATCTACTCTAATCAGCAGTATTCGTGTGCCCCCCCCCCCCGTCAGTCAGTCAGTTCTTCAGTTTGGCCCTGTCTAATAAAATCTGAAATATATCTGCCCCTTTAATTTATTTCTACACTTTGTCCATAGATGCTGTATTTAACCACACGACTGATTCATTATGCTGTGATGTCCTGCTTTTAACTGCTGTTAATTTTTCTATTTCCAGCGAGGGCCTAACCATGAGTAACATCCCCCGGGCCCAGATGAAATTCACCTGAGAGGACGGCATATGTGCCAAACAGCTTTAAAGACTGCAGGCACAAATGCTGCATAACTTGACCAAAGACACATGGTGCACTCCTGCGCAGATGTGGCACGCTGTCACTCTGGTGGGAAAAATCCTCAGAGTGAAGAAATCCTACATTACATTTCATACACCACACAGCATTTCTGAAATGACCTCAGGAACACACAGGGCATAAGGGAATCTTCAGGGACTTTTTGTATTTTGAAAGCTCTTTCAAAGGGATTAATTTGTTGTATTATTACATCAATATTTTCTATGTATTTAATGTTTGAACTGAGCTGCTGCATGAATCGGAGGAGTTTGTCTGACATTTCAAACTTTAAAGCTAATTTAGTGAAGAACTGATCATAATTATCCAGGCATGTTTAAGTCAGTTTGTAGGGCTCTCAGAAAAAGCTGCAGTGTGTTTCTGTGCCAACAGGCGTTTGCCTTTGTTAGTTTTTTTCTGGGATTTAACAGCTTACTCTGATGGGAAAAACGTTTAATCTTATCTTTATTATACTTGCACTATTTTTTAAATCAAAGCACAATTTCTCATATGAGTCATAAAATGAATACTTGGTTCCTCTGACTGGTATAAAGGACAGTGGCATGTCACTGTCTAATACATACAATGCAACTATAAAGACTTTATGAACAACTTTATTTAAATTAAGTTGTTGTAAATATTGGTTTTAAATGATTTGGTGATGTCTCTTTAATGATTATTTTTATACTCTGAACTCTTGATTAGATTGTGTTTTATCTTTCTGGTACACAGCACTTTATACACCCTGTCTACATAATGTGATCAACAGGTTGTGAACATTTCTTGCCACTCTTGTAAAAACTACTGTAAGTAAAAACTGTCACTGATTAACAACCGCTGTGCATTTTTCTACCTTTTAGCCGTAACGTGGGAGGAATCTCAGAGATCAGTCAGTGTCTGTTTTCCTCATAAGGCATGAAACTGTTTTTCACAGTGCAGATTTGTAACCCAGAATGTCCCTCTGCATCATGAACCTTCATCACACTGCTGCAGCTGAAGTGGTGACATAAAGCCCACTGCGCTGTCCTGCAGCAAACATGGCAGCAACACAAGATTAGACAGCTTAAACTCTGGCTATATGGTGGAACAGCCATCATAATCTTTAACATTTTAATAACTATAATACCCTTTATCTGTAAAGAACTTTAAATAATCTGAGTTAAAACGGGATTCACAAAGGCAGCAAAACATTATCAAGCAATGAAAGAAAATAATTCCAAAATTATACAACTTTAAAGAAACAAACAGTCCAGAGCATTTTAAAAGGCAAAATAGTGCAAATTCTACTAAAGCTCTAAAAGGACATACATCCATACATGTACCTGTGAAGATGACTCAGATTAACTCGTAATAATACTAAAAACATCAACGTAATCCCCAAATAACAAGCTAAATAGGATCTTGAGACAACAGCTGAAATGTGCTTTTCACAGGAAAAGAGATTAAATAAAATGCGAGGATGCATGTCCTCTCAGAGCTTCCATAAACTTCTTTTGCAAACAGAATGTATTCAGGAAGTCAAAAACACACACTACTATATATGTATGAACAGCATGTTTACACAGATTATCATGACGGCAGTAATGATGTGTCTTTGAAATCATGATTATTGCGCTGCATTTCTGCAGTTAAATAGATTAAAAGAACATGTTTAAACTCCTTACTCGTGATGCTATGAAGATGAATTAAAACATCAGAGGAAGGAAACTGTGAGCAGACTGATGACTTTTATTTGAGGATCCAACATGGATACGAACCTCACCTCCCTTGGTTCAGGAGATGCATCACAAATACAAATATGTACAGTGCACTTGAAGTATTCAGACCCCCTTCATTTTCTCTATTTCCTTATGTTGAGGTCTGATGCTACTGTCGAAAATATTTATTTTCATTGTCATTAATCTACACATAATGACAAAGTAAAAACAGATTTCTAAACATTTTTGAGGGCACACTGGCCTCAGTAATTCTCAAATGGAAGAGGATTGGCACAACCAGGACTTTTCCAAGGGCTGATCCCCCAGCCAAACTGAGCAATCTGGGGAGAGAGGCCTTAGAAAGAGAGGCAACCAAGAACCTGATGGCCACTCTGACTGAGCTCCAGAGATCCTGAGTGGACATAGGACAAAGTTCCAGAAGGACAAAAGTCACTGCAACCCTCCACCAATGTGGGCTTTGTGGCAGAGTGACACTCCTCTGTGCAGAACACATGAAAGCCCTCTTGGCTTCCTGGCAACCAGCTCTTGAAGCCACTGTACTCTTGGGAACCTAAGTGCAGCAGATCTTTTTTTGTAGCCTTCCCCAGATCTGTGGCTTGCAACAATCCTGTCTCTGAGCTCTGCAGGCAGTTCATTTGACCTCATGGCTTAGTTTTTGCTCTGATATGCAGTCAGCTGCGAGGCTTTATAGAGCGGAGTGTACCTGTCCAAACCCTCCATCCATCCAATGGTGGACCATTTAAGCTGTAGAAATATCCCACCTCTCCTTTCATCAGCACGTCAACCAGCTCAGAAAAACTGCCTTCTTCCACTACTCTCCTTTCCTGCAGCTGAAACTCTTATCCATGCCTTCATCATATCCAGACTAGACTACTGCAATAGCATTCTTTATGGCACATCCTCAACAGTCCTCAATAAACTCCCAAAATCTGCAGCACGCCTTCTCACCCATACCCGCTCCCATTACCACATCACCCCCATCCTTCAAAAACCTCCACTGGCTCCCTGTCCCCTACCGCATCCAATACAAAATCCTCACTCATAAAGCCCTGAACCAACAGGCCCCTCCTTACCTTACTGACCTCCTACACCATCACACCCCCTCCTGTAATCTCCGCTCTTCAAACCTCAATCTCCTCTCTCCACCCATAAGAACCAAGCACCGAACCTGGGGGGACAGAGCCTTCTCCATAGCCGCCCCCTCTCTCTGGAACTCCCTAACCATATCCAAGACTGTACAGACTCCTCCACATTCAAATCCATGCTCAAAACTCACATTTTAAACTGGCTTTTAATGTTTGATTCTGTTGTCTTGTCTTTTGCTGCCTGCTTGTTTGATTGCTTGTTGTCTGTTTAGCTGTTACAGCGTCTTTTGATTTCTTTGGTATGTAATGTCTTTTAACTTTTGTACAGAGTCTTTGAGTTTTGAAAAGCGCTTTCTAAATATAATGTATTATTATTATCTCAGCAAAGATCCAGAGATCAGAGGAACCTGAGCTCAATTTCAGGTGTTTTTGCAAAGGGTCTGAATATTTCTCAGTGTATATTGCAGATTTATATTTTTAATAGATTTGCAAGAAATTCTAAAATTCTGTTTTCACTTAGTCATGATGGGAGACTGAGTGTAGATTAATGTGAGAAAATGAATTTAAACAACTGTATCAGGCTGCAACATAACAAAATTTACAAAAGTGAAAGAGGTCTAAAAACACTGCAAATGCTCCGTTTACATTGATGGTTTTTCTGAAGCTCTGCAGAGGTTAAGGCACCCAAACTGAACTTTCAATAAACTTTCATTGAACTGGTGACTGCATGGAGGACCAACACTTATGATCGCTTATGTTTTGTTTCTCTTACATGCAGAAGCCATCCTCTAAATCAACCAAAGATGCGTTCATAGATGCAAATCCTTGTAGCAACTTCATCTGTGCAGTTTTTCTCTTTAGCAGCAGCATAAATAATGCATCCAACCCTTCACCCAATCAGCACATAAATTAAATCAAAGCCTTCAGGGGATAGCAGAAATTTAATTTGAGATTGATGATCCATAGACTCATTTGTAGTCCAATCATGGGAGGTGAAATAGCAGCGGCAGAATGATTAACGCTGCAATTACTGTAAGGTTCACGGAGAATTTTGAATCTTTACAAGCAAGTGACTTGCTTTTCTTTAGGTTATTTGACTTTTGTTAATTATAGATTTACCCTAACCTGAGAGAGCTATTAAATATGTCGATGAAAATGTCCTCTGCCAGTGCATTGATGTTTGCAGCTTTCTCCCTCTGAAAACAGAGGAACAGGCTGCTTAGATGTATTTTTGTTTACAGGATGTCATCTATAATTAGAACAGGTGAATCAATGGCTTTACAGCATCAGCATGATCGGAGACCTTGTAACAGGAGAGGCTGGAAGCAGAAATACTCAATCTGAAAGTGAAAGGAGGCGGGAGGAGAATAAAGGGATCGGCTCAGGACCTTTAGGTATCAGGTTATGGCTGTTTCTGCAGTTCTCTGCTGTTTTGATGGCCAAACCTCTTATTACCCTCTGACTCCTTCACCACCCTCCATTTTCCACCTCTATACTTATTCCCCTCCTGTGATCATACCCTCACATCCCCTTGTGGAAGCTGCCTATTTGCTGAGAAAAATCAGCCACATGTACACTCACTCACAGGCGCTGACCTCTGCTTTTGTTTGTTAGTGGCTCTAGCAAAGGGGGTCGCCTCAGAAGCTTAATGGCTGAACGACGACTGAACATTCCTCTTATGGGCCCCGGCCATTGAAATATTCACACACACACACACACTCAAATCCCTCTGCAAATCAAACACACACACATAAAACCGCTGCTGTAAGTGGATTTGTCCATTGCAGGGATATGGTGAAACTTTGAAATGGGGGCAGTGGATCATATGAAAGAAGTGTGCGTAAGAGACTAATGCTGGCCTAACTAAGCTTTTATTTCAGCACATTGTTAGCAAAGTTGGACTGAATAAACTTGAATAATCACAGAAAAAGTGTCCTGGTATTATGGTTTGTCCTGGCTGAATAGAACATATTCTGTCAGGTAAAGTTGCTGATGTGCAGTGATGTAAAAGCAACACGCTTAAAGAGCTGAACAAACCAGAAAAACAGCAATGCGTGGGAACATGAACCTGGCAGGCTGCTGACACTGACATGTTAAAGGGAAGCTTAATGACAGATACATGTCCTACTAGCTGTCAAAAGGGAACTGACGTGAACAAATACAATGAATAAAAGCCCTAAAACCCTAGGAAAAAGCACTATGGCTTCATATTATTTGCAAGGGCTTAAAAAGATTTCATCACACTGCAAAACTGCAGGTCAAAAAATTAAAATTCAAGAAAACTTAACAGGGCAAGAAGAATTTTTATCCTCAGTTTAATAGCATACAGCATCCATTCATAAATACATGTATACATGTTCTTTTTGAAAATACTTCATAAAAGAGCAACAAACAAACACTGCAGAGCAAATCCAGCTGGTGTTTCTATGTGGCAACAGAAACCGAGAGGGCAAATTAATGTTCAACCAAGGAGCACGCAGTCATAACATCAGGCTGAGTGGAAAGTCTGGGGAAGAAAGGGAGTTCCCAGTTAGTCTAGAGCATGACTGACGCTAGGGCTGGGCAATATGGACAGTTTTTAAGAGTTGATTCCAGAGGCCTATCAGTACTCAGAACTTCCAACAATCATAGGCTTATTTACCACAAGTTGATCTGTTTGAAATGTTTAGTCTAAATGGGAAACAATAATTGGTTTTCATTTCATTTACAATATTAGTGAAAATCTAATCAACTTGATGCCTGTTTGACACTAAGGCAAAAAAAATTAAAACCTGGACTCACGATTTGTTTTTCACATATCAGCAATTGCCAGCAAACTCCCTAACAAAGTCTAAATTGCACAAATGTGTTGTCAACATTAAGGAAAGTGGATGGAGCTAGTGAAAAGTAATGCTGATACCTATTTGATACCACAGCAAAAATAATAAAAGTCCTGGACACCAAACACTGGACCATTATTTTTTCAATTACCAAAAACTGACAGCAAACCTCCTCACAGTCTCAATAGCACAACTATGTTGGCTACATTTGGTAAAGTGGTTGGGACCTACAAGGAGTGATGCTACCTGTCTGATACCACAGCAACAATAATTTAAGTCCTAGACATCCAATATTGGGCAATTTATTCTTCACTTTTCAAAAACTGCAAGCAGACTTCTACAAACCACGTAAATTGCACAAATGTGTTGCCAACATTTGGTAAATTGGGTGGAGAGCATTGTTGATACCTGTTTGATACCACAGCAACAATAACAGAGGCGCTGGGCACCAAATATTTGACAACTTGTTATTTTGCTCATAAAGAATGGCATCAAACCCGTACACACACTTTCTAAGTTGCAAAATAGTGTTGTCAACATTTGGTCAAGAGGGAGGAAATTGGTAGGAAATACATTGGCAAAATGGTGGGACGCTGTAACTGGCAAGGAGTGAGGGTTTCACCCTCGCTCCTTGCCAGTTACACCTGCTTTAGAAAATGATGCCATGTATTCATACAAGTTAGGCAATTCCGCCCCTCTTTTGGTTAAAATATGACTGAAGATCACTGAGTTGGTGTCGTTTTTTTTTTTGTTTTTTTTTTTACCAACAAGCATTTAAATAATGGATACTTTATCAATTTGAAACATATTTGGACACTTTTACTTCCTTAATACATGGAAATATGACCAAACAACATAGCTGATGGACAATACGGATGCCAGAGTTTCCTTTCATTACTCCCCATAAGCAAACATTTTCTCTCACCACAACAACAGATCAGTTTGGCCAACACGTCACACCTTCTGCCCAATAATAAATCCCTTCTCTGAATCAGCTGTTCACTACGCTAAATGCTAGAATTAAATTGTCATGACCCAACAGATAAACATCCGTTCTGGCATCAGTGCATGCCCACAATATTTGTAACTGGCCGATGTCTGTCACAGGGGCCCATAATGGGTGAAACTCATGTTAAATTGATGCAACTGATCATCCCTTTTTGCCAATGTTTTTGTACAATTTAGACAGTGTGTAGGAATCTGTCGGCCATTTCTGATCCTTAAAAATGAAGCATTGCAAACACTTACATGTCTAGAACTGTGGTGTCAAAAGGTTCTCCTATCGTCTAATTCTTACTAGACTCATATCAAAGTTTCTAATTCTGGTGCTGTGACATTTACAGAAAAAAAAAAAACAAACTCAGGTCACATGTTGTACACGGACACTCAGCTAAAAAACATCAAGATATGAGTTTCAGTTCATACTGTCCAGCCCTATCTGGTCCACACCAAAACAGAAAGCTAATTCAGATAAGAGGAAGACAGCAGTTAGTTTCATTTTTAAATTGAAATCTCATAAAAACAGACAGCAGAATCGAACAGCTTTCGGCCACATTTAGAACCAAAAATATTAAAAACAATAACCCCCCCGAAAACAAAAAACAAAATTAAAAACACTGTACTCTACAATACAGAGACCTCTAATCTCCAGGATATGAGTGAAGCCGAAGCAGGATCAGGAATGTGACACTGCTCCGTAAATGAAGAGCAGCACTGTGAAAGGCACTCTGATTGTTCGGCAGCATTTTGGAGTCTGATTGTCATTCGACACATTTAAGAGGTTTTTAGAAGAGTTTTAGTGCTTTACCCTAAGACTAAGGAGTCCTAAAGTTTGTAAGAAATTCACTATTTGTTTCCAAGGGCTCAACATTTACATAAAAACTCACTCTCTTTGACTTAAACAGGCTACACAAACTAAGAATTAACACAGGCACTGAAGATAACAGGCACTTAAATATGCGTTTGTTTACAGCACTTAATCAGAAAACATTCATCTCAACAGATGCATTAACAACAAGGTAAAAACAATACTGACTGGGGTGATATAAAAGTGCAATCTGTCTCAGGGCAGAGCTAACACAGAGGGCCTAACATCTCTAATAACATTACCCTCACTGGGTCCATGAAGGAGCACGAACACAACTGTATGCAAGCAGCGGAGCGCCTGTGTTAGTCACGCCGTACCCAACCCTCACTCGAATCCTAACAGAATTACCTCTAAAATTGAATTAAAGTCAAACTGTGAGTCACTTTTACTGAGTATTTTGTGAGGAATGTCCTGTGAGTGCAACTGTGGGGGGAGGCAGATTGGATAAGATGGAGTCAGGAGAGAAAAATGGATGACGAGAATTAAAAATTCAGGCAGGTAGACGGTTTTGAGTTTGGTTAACAGATGTTGCATAAGCCTAATAAAACCAGGTTAATGATTAAGCACCTGTTAAGCTAGTATCAGTAGGGGGGACCTTGGACCCCTCTTCCCCCTTTTCTAACCCATACCACTCTTAAAACAAACATTTAAACACAAAGGCCAGCTTGTTGGGATAACACTCTGGAGATTACCCACTTAGGAAGCTTGCTAAACTCGGCTACGAATAGGAGGAATCTTCTACTTTTAACTAAAATAAATCGACACATGTTGACATGATACTCCACAGATAGAGGGATTTGGAGGCTTGTTTTTTGTCAGAGCAGACAGGACTGCTTACTGTGTTTAAAACAATATATTACCATTTTTTATTGGTTTTCTAATAAAGGCTAAGCGTATTCAATGCAAGTTTATGCATAACATTCTCAATCCACGTGCAGTTAAGGCTAAAGAGATAAATAACATCACTGATACAGTATATACACATTAAGGCTTAAAATGACCTGCAGTATTTACACTGGTAAGATCGTCAGTAGTCATTTCATAGTTTCTAGTAGTCATACTTCATCTGATAATACCATTCATTTTAAACACAGTCAAATATCACAAGTAACTGCATTACACTGATAATTGTAAGATACTGATGTTGAGTTTTGATTTGATTGTCAGCACACATTTAGTTAAGAGTTTGGTCAGAATGTGTGGGGAATGACAGAATTTAAGCGTCTTTGTTATTGTTTTGAATCAGACTGGGTTTGCAGGTAGTGCCACCCTGGTTCCTGGAACAGTCGTGTGTATGGGTGACTGCTCTTCTGGTGTTTCTGCAAGAAAATCTGTTGCAATTTCACCATCCAGATTTGAATTTATGCAAGGGTCTGTGACAGTGCTTGTTTGCTCTGCAGGCTGGCGTGGAGGTGCAGGAGGGGGAAACAATGGAGACTGCAGGATGTCAGCGTAGCGCTGGCTGGGTTTAGTCTCCCTCTGAAGGACTTTCCTCAGCAGAGGTTTGAGCAGCCCGATGGTCAACTGGCTGTTCTGAGGGTCTGCGAAGGGAGCAGGAAACGAGGGGGATGTGATGGACATGGAGAAGGAGGAGGAGGAGGATGAAGGGGGGCTGTTGGGGGAGGGGAGGTTTTTTAGCACCAAGTTGAGAATAGTTGTGACAGTGAGGTCCTCAGGGCACAGCGCCCATAGTAAGTCCAGGTAGCGGTCCAGGTCTCGATGCTGGGCCACCTCGCACAGCAGAGTGGTGAAAATTTCCTTGTTGAGTAGTGGACTTTGCTTGCAGAACTTCTGAGCCACCTGAGTAACCCTCTCCCACTGTTGCATGGCGATAAGGATCCTTAGAGCCTGGAGGATGGCGTTGGGTCGCCCGCTGACCAGCAGCAGCTCCACTTCCAGGTCCTGCTGCTGTGCTCGTTCCATGCTCAGGCTGGAGAGAACGCACAGGGCCCGTTTGTAGAGTGGCACATTTTTCTCTCCACCTTCTCCTCCTCGAGAGCTGGAGAAGCTCCATGATGAAGAGGCCAGGCTCAGGCCCAGCCCCATGGAGCCCTGCTGCTGCTGGGCGAGCTCCAAGAAGGTGGGCAACCAGCTGGGTTGGAAGTGAAAAACAGAGTGACAGAGGAGCTCAAAGACGGGCAGGGCAGCTGGGAGAGTGGAGCTCAGAGGTTTGGCTTTACAGTTGGCAATGTGATCACCTTTGAGGCTGTGGTTGTGTTTGGGCCGGCCGTTCGTGAATGTGGCAGTGCTTGATGTCACAGCAGGGGTGAGGACAGTTTTCCACACGTCTGGTGAGGCCCTGCTGGACAGAGAGCGTTCCCCGTTGTAGTGAAGCTGAAGAGCAGCCTGCGCTGCCCTCCACGCCTGGCAGGGGAAGATGCTGAAGATGGAGTTGAGGTAAAGCAGAGCCTCCTGATCCAGCTCTGCTGAGGACAGCAGTCTGGCTACTTCTTTCTCCACTAACATGTCACACACTGCCTCCACTTCTTTTACACTCCCCCTCACTAAACTGCCCTTCACCTCCTCCAGAGTGACCAGACTCTTGAGCTCGGCCTCCAGCGAAATCATAAGCTTATCCTGCCCTGAAGTACATCCGTCCTCTCCATTCTGGGACACCACTACTCCCTTCTGCTTCAGGAGGTAGCTCCTGAGGATGGAGGCTAAAGAGATGGGGGCCTGGAATCTCCCTCCCTTCTTCAGGATGTCCACAGTGAGCTGGGTGCTACTCAGGCTCCTCTGCTGGTAGTATTTACAGGCCTCCTCAAAGACAGCCTCCACCAGGAGAGCTCCTGGATCAATATTCTCTGCTGCACTGAAACCATAAGGCTTCATCTTGTTGGAGTCAGTCTCCTTGTTTAATACCATAAAAACTCCCGTTTCTGTAAGCAGGTGAGGTATCCATTTTTCATTACGGTTAAAATATAATATCCCCTCTCTCTTTACCACAAGCTTATCCAGTTCTCTCCCACAGTTTACATCTATTACATGTAAGTTTTGCCCTATAAGCACAGCCAGAGTGTCCTGGTACAAGCAGAGGCTAGTGTCGGTGCCATATTTAACCAAACAGTTGTCGGCCAGTTTAAAAACCTGCCGCAGCACTCCATCTTTCTGCAGAAAACACACCCAACCTGTGCTGAGCAGGAGCAGCAGGCCTCCACAGCCTGTAGGTGAAAAGTCATAGATCTCTGGTGGCTCAATAGTTGATAAATATCCCAAACAATCTGGCACCAGTCTCTTAAAGTCAGACTCTTTAGATGATAGCTTCTTCAGGGGTGTGTTTTTGCATGTAGTGCTGACAGTGAAGGACTCATGACGAGGACACCAGGAGAGAAAAAATTTAGAGATGCTCAGCAGAGGTTTAACTTTCAAGTCAGGGAGCAGGTGCACACAATCCCCTGAGCTGACCACGGTGAATTTAGGGTTGTTATGGAGGGCGATTTTCACTCCACCCAAGCTGACAGCCCCCTCCTCCACCTCGAAGTCACGTCTGCAAACACAGTATCTCAGTTTGTTCCTCGTGGAGCTGAGGGCAGGGGAGCTCTCAGAGGGCGGCCTCTCCTCACACCAGATGATAAGATTAGCACAGGCACACACGGACACCACTCTAGCCCGGGGGCTGTTGCACAAGTCTGATGTTTGCAGGAGATGCCAGCCTGATTTGCACTCCTGGAATCTCCAAAACTCAGCCTTTCCATCTTCAAAAATCACTGCCACAGCTGCTGTATCCCTGTTGCTGTTGCTGCTTCTGTTATTGTCCAAATATAAAATATCCACAATAGGCACACCTCGTGCCGACCGCACGTCCAGTTTCTTCTGTGTCTGGATCAGATGGGGTCTTTCATATTTGTCAAAAGTCACAAGACTAACCTTAGGCTTGCGGAGGATGACATGAATGTGACGTCCATCTGGGCTCAATCTGACGTTTGACAGGCTGGTTTTATGCTCGTTATTGATAAGTTTCAAGCTATCAGTCAGCTCTTTGCCTCCAGAATAGTCCCCGAAATCTGACAGTTGCTCCAACCCCAACCGCGCCATAACTCGACCTTTTCCCAGCCTAAGCGGCGGATTTTAGCTCGTTATTAGCCTGCCACAGCGTATGAACTAGCCTGCTAGCTTTGTGTGGCACATAAATCCGACCAACCTCGGGCTCCCGAGAGGCTAACTGAGCGGCATCCCGTTAGGTCCCTTGGAGAGGCTTCATCACCGTTGGTAACGTTGACGCGGAAGGATACATCCAGCGGCAGCCTTCGACCCCGCTAACCCCATGTCGGTCGACGTTGACGGAACTCAACGGTTGATTGACAATCACCGTTAGAAAAGTTTTAAGCCCGAATAAAGAGAGGCGCTTCGGTCACTCCGATGCTATGCTAGCACTCCCTGACATCACGGGATCGTTAATTTCCGGATACCGATGATGCTTTTGTGTTACAGGAGGAGCCTGACGAAGGTTAGCAAAGATTGTCGAGAAACATAGAGAAGAGCAACTCCTCCTGCTTGGAAGGCTTCAGTCGGCCATGCTATGTAGGTAATGGACGCTCATATTAAGATACAGTTGAACATCTTAACATCTTTGTGTTGGAAATACACATTCAGTAGCAACTTTTACTATATTCATATTTTATAAACTTCTCCCTTGAGGACAAGTAAGATCTCACTTTTATTATGCGTAAAGATGATTGATTTTATGATCTATTTTCTAATAGATGATATAGTAACAGTTGTACATTGTTTGTGATGTGATGCTGAATGCATCAGATTAAAACGGTTTTTATTTGAGCTACATCATCACTACATCTTGATTTGATCACTCAGTAACCCTACAGTAATTACATTACATTGAGACTAATATCTTAACTTACCTGTCAGTCTAAACATGCATGAATATACAAATCAATACCATTCAGGTGCCCCAACAATAAAAATAATTAGTGCTAGAAAATTAATCATTTTTTAAAATGTCCGTTTTATTTTTAGCCTATCACAATCACGTAAACAAGATTATTCAGATGCTGTTTTTGCAACAAGTGATAAATATTTCAGTTTTTATTGATGTGTTTTGGCCATAAAAAGACATCACCACTACCCAAAACAGATCAAGTTTATGTTGATTCATCTGTACAGTGCTGTGTTTTATTCATATTTTTCCACTGATTTATTTCATTTATTGCTTGTTTAAAAATGTACTGAATGTTAATGAATTAAGAGGGGTTTAATTTGATCACTGCATGGTGCAAATGCTGTAAAATCATGGAGTAAATGTGATTAATAGTCATGATCTCAACACCAGTCAAAGCTATCTCGATTCTAATTTTTTGCCATTATCAAACAGTGCCAGATATAGTAGAGAAACTGCATCTATGTCTGGGTTGTAGCTTTGGTAGAGGGTAGTTTAGTGTGCCTGATTACAGTATGTTACAGCAATTTCCAGATCCAGCTTAAGCAGCTGACTGTGACCTCTGACCTCTCAAAAGGCAATGCAAACAGAGCAGGTCTGTTTGGGAATCAATAATATTTACCAATTTTGTTCTTATTTCTAAATCCCATGTGTTTTTGGAGCACGTCAGAAAGGAAACACAGCAGAGAATGTGTGCAGTGGTGCAGGCACCAGACTGAAAATATTAGTTGAGGTAAGAACAACAAACGCACAAATGGGGGACTGTGATTATTTCCTGTTTGCTTTGACAGCAACTCATAAATAGTAGGCTCAGTCCGAATACTCTCTTGTCTATACCCAGGCCTGCCCACAGATTAGGCTGGGCCCCTGACAAACCCAGAGAATGGACCGTCCCCAGTTGTGATTTATGGATAGTATCATTGCATGTGTGTTGGATCAGTAGCATTGGTGCCTGTGTCCTGGCTAACAGTTACTTAATTTTGAATCTGAAAAGTGTGTACAAATATTTATAGGTTCTGATTTTGAAATTATTTATTTGTGACATCTTTAACCCCAATTAACCACTTTTTCAGCCATTTTTGCCACTATTAATTGTTGTTTTTCATCAATTTTGCACATTTTTCCCACTTTAACCTGTTTTTGACACTTCAAACCATTTTTTGCCACATTTTTACCAATTTTCAACACTTTCCATGTTGAACAAATTTTTGCCACTTTTAACCCATTTTTGCGACTTTAAAAATCCCATTCATCACCACTTCTGCCCATTCTTGTCTCTTTTGACCTATTTTTTACCACTTGTAACCCCTTTTCACAGCTTTTTTACCCCATTTTTGCCAATTTTAACTTCATTTGACTATTTGTTTTTCCAATTTCTGCCCCTTTTAACCTATTTTGCTACCTGTAACCCCTTTTCACCTTTATTTCTGTTAGTTTTTGACACTTTAAACCAATTTTCCCCTTTCCACCTACTTCTTCAACTCTGTTAACCCTTTTTTAGCCTTTTATACAGCTTTCTTCCACTCCATACTTTAAAAATCCACTTTCACCACCTTTTCGCCTGTATTTACCACTTTTAACCAACTTTAATTATGCTTTAAGAGAGGTTTACATTCTTAAGAAGGCTATATGCTACACCATAAATGAATCAAAATGTGTGTATTACTTTGATAACAGTAGTAATTATTCAGTTAAAAAATAAAACATTGTTATCACAGCTTCACTTTACAACGGACTATGATTTTGCTGACCTCCGTGGGCCCCAAATTTGGCTGGGCCCAATAAAGCTGTCCCCTTTATTCCCCCTCATTGGCGGCCTTGTCCCTACTACTTCATCCTAACCCTATAATTTTTTACATTCACATCTAGGGGTAGGGTGTCCCAGTCTTGTTGGAATGGAGGGGTAGTGTGAAGTTCCTGGGGTGCATAGCCCTTCAAATGGAGATTTTCTGGAAGCACACTCCAAACTGAATGTAACGGGATGTCTCCCTGAAGGCCTTGGGCATAATTGGCAAGATGGCTGAGGGACAAGGGGGCACATGAAGAAGGAGGGTTAGGGTTAGGAGTTAAAGCCAGAAATGGGACTGAACCTATAGCTATATGGAGACCAGTTTTATCTCGAGATCACTGCAGGCACACGTCCAAAACGAGGATCAGCTCCAGAACAGCCTTGCTCATTTTGGCAAGAGTCTGTGAAAAGCGTGGCTGGACTGTAACAAAGTCCGCTGGGTTAATACCAACCTGAGAAACTGACTCACTGGATAAGCTCAGAAAATAAGAGCCATCCTGCTTCACAGCACAGATGCAGTAACCGGATGATTTGTCCTTTTCATGTTGGTTGGATTTCAGGGACAGGCTGGTAGGCGTATCAGGGGTTAACAAACAGCATGCAGAACTTAAAAAACTTCTTTGTTTTTGAGGGAAGATAACTTCATTTAAATGGCCTCAGTGGTGACTCACAGTATAAGTGAATGCCTGCCTGCTGTGAAGGCCCTGTTTATTACTTCGACAAACTTTCACGGTAACTCTCAAGTCAGCAACTTTGGAGTTAGCCCACACCATGAAGCTGTGATGGTAATAAATTACACGAGCATCTAGATGCACATACAAAAAAGGAGTCAGTCATTTGGCTGCAGTCAATATTTTATTTACTCTTTGCAGCAACCAATACCAGTCTGTGAGGGGGCAAATACATATCCCCCTGCATTAAGAGTACAGCCTGCATTTAAAGTGAACTTTCTTGTCTGTCTGGACTTTCTAGGGGTATATAAATCGATTTCTTTGCAGAGGTATCTGTTATAAACAACCACTAGTTAAAGATTTTGTGGCCATTTACCACAGCTGAAAGAGAGCTCTTTTTATAAAGTTGGGACTGTGTTTTAATGACTTTAATTAATTAAATGATCAACTTGTGATACTAATAACTCAATCAAATTATGGTGGAGATTTCCACTGTCTGTGTCTGACAATCTTTAGCTTGCTGAGGACAGAACTTATTTCCTGTTTTCTGAAAAAATATGCTTATGTTTTGCAATATTTCATATCTGAAAAAATTAAAGCAAGAACATTGTTTTTACTTGTGCCTCATTGTCGTCACTTCATAACCAGCAGGGGGCAGCCTTATTCTTTAATAGTGCATGCAGAGGGTTTGAAACTACAAAATAAATGAGTAAAAACAAAGCATAAGTGCTCACCGTCTAGAGTTAAAGGGATGATACTTTTCTTGCTGGAGTCTTTATCTTCCTGTCATCCTACTGCACAAAAGTATTTAACGATCCTCAAAAGTACTTTAGAAAACTCCTAATGTTTTCCAATGAATCTCACATGCCTGTACAGACTCTGCATCACAAGACTGCCATCTCCTCTCACCCACATTTGACTACAGTTGTCCATTAAACCTCATGACTTTAATTGCTTCTGTTTATGTCACTGCTTCTTGACATGATAGGCCGTCCAGTAAAATCCACAGCAGCCTTATCCTCTGTTTGTTGCAGCTGGAAGCTCTATAACTCTTTCTAGTACACTCATAATCAGAAATTCAGAATTTAAGCTCTTAAATATTATTGGTGCAAATCCCATTACTTTTTTTGGTTTGCTTCAGTCACTTTTCTCTATTTTATATTATTATAGCAAAAATCGAGGTCAGTGAAGTGACCGTATATGGTTCCTTGCCCATTAATGGGAAAAAAGGAGTTCCCATAGAGTGTGCATATAAGAGTGTTTTTTTTTAATGGAAAATGAGTATTAACTTACAAATCAAAACATACTAGAATAAAAGTATGTATTTCGTACACATGGTTATTTTTGAGATACAAAGATGAATCGACATGCTGCTTTTCCATCAAATTTAGGACTTGGAACAATGACGGGTTAAACCTCACGGTGCTATCTGAGATCTGAGATGGTGGCTGCGTCCCCTCACAGTCAGAGACATCAGAGTTGGTGAGATTGTCTTTAGATTTTAACCTCTTAGAAGAAAGATGTGGTTGGCTTTAGCATACAGTATAAGCAGGCTTGCCCACAGAATTGGCTGTGCCCCTGACAAACCTAGAGAATGGGCTGTCCCCAGTAGTAATTTATTGATATATGAATGTATGTGAGCTGGATCAGGAGCATTGGTTACTAAATTTTGGAGATGAAAAGTGTGTAAAATTATTAATAGGTTGTGATCTTGATGTTTGTTATTTGTGCAATTTTTAACCCCAGTTTACCACTTCTTTAGGTTTTTTGGTCACCATTATTTGACATTTTTTAAATAAAGTTTGCACATTTTTCACCCATTTTTGCCTATCTTCACCAATTTTTTTGTCAGTTAAACCGATATTTTTTGCCCCATTTTACCCCTTCCCATCAATTTGACACATATTTTGCCAATTGAAACACATTTTGGCCACTTTTAACCCTTTTTTGTATTAAGTCCCATTTCACTACCTTTCTGCCAATTGTTGTCTCTCTTAACCCATTTTTGCCACTTTCTGCCTATTATTGCCTCTGTTGATCCATTTTGCTTCTATTAACTGCTTTAAATTGTTGTGTTTGAAGAAAAGGGGGTTACATTCTTGAGAAGGCTGTATACTTTATATAGGAATAGTTTGACACTATTATTTGCCACTTGTCTCGTAAATTTTTGCCACATTTGACCCCCATTCATCATTTTTTCCACCCATTTCTGCCTTTTTAAACACATTTTGCCACTTCAACCCAATTTTGTTATTTTGAGAATTCCTATCACCACCTTTACCGATGAGTTTTGTCACTTTTGACTCGTTTTTGCTTCTTTCTGCAGATTGTTGCTGCTTTTGATCCATTTTTGCCTCTATTAACCCTTTTGACAACATTTAATGGCCATTTTGCCAATTCTGGCTACATTTCACTCTTTGTTATGCCATTTTTTTTTACCCCTTTTTATGATTTTTTTTTGCCACTTTTAACCCCTCTTCACCATTATTTCTGCTTTGCCACTCATTAACTCATTTTTGCTACTGTCTTTTTTTTTCCTCTGTTCACCCTTTTTGGCACACCTGTGGCAACATGTAACTACACCACAGAGTAATTATCCTATATATATATAATGAGTTATTTTTAAGAAAACACCCTTAGTGTGGTTGCTAGGTGGTTTGGACTTAACAGGTGTATGTCCAAATATGGTTCCTCCATTTTCCACATTAAATTTTGCAGTAGTTGCTTAAAATTCTACCCTAACAAAACCTATCATGACATTAAGCTCTCCTATTCACCTTTATACTGTGTGTTTCATCAGCTTATCATGGTTACTTTTGATGTTAAGGCCATTTGTTTGGGACCAAAAGAGATGTAAAACTGCATTTTGCCAGTTCTGGAGGAAACCGGAAGTTTGAGACTCCCCTGGCTACTGTTCATTGGTCAGATGCGGTGTTGTCACTTGCTTTGATGCTGACTTATCTCCACTGGTTGGCTGAAAAATCATCCTTTTCTACTGAATCACAAAGAGTTCAGGGAGGCCACAAAGGAAGTCTTCTATAGTGACCAAATATGGTTCCTTGCCTCATAAAGGGCTAAGTAGGGATTTGATTGAAAATTTCTTTAATTTTACACCTTCTTTTGCCAATTTTGTGGGATAAAAAACATATCTTGCTATGAAAGCAGCTTCTAGAGCCCCCTGTCTTCATTTTCCCATATCCTTTGAAAGTAGGATATCATTCTGCCTGAGGAACAACTTGGTAAAGTGTGAAATCTGGATTCACTCTCTTGTAGATCTTTTAAACTGTCTGTGACCTAACGAGCAGAACGATAATTTGAATGAGTTTCCATGTGGTTGCTCTTACAAAGCCTTGTGTGTTTCTTTCTTTGTTTCTGCTCTCATATATATTTATGTGTGCTGTCTGGATTATTGTGCCAGAGCGCACTTTCAGGGAGGCAGGCTACCCATTTATATCGGTGCGTACGGGTGCATTATGTCCTATTATGTCTCTGTGTCATTGCTGATATGGGTGCAGTATATTATTCAAACAGGGGAATCAAACCATGCCGCCTCCAGACAGGCTTGTGTTGGACTGAAAAACACCCTCTATTAGAGAGTGTGTTTAGTCTGCTGTGCCTGCAGACAGGAAGATAAAGTGCATGTCTGCAGACTAGAGAGGTTTGGATGCAGGGGAGATTTGCTTCTTGAGTTATACGCTATATTAAAGAAAACCAATGGCTGCAAGATGTTGCTGCTCAGGGCAAGAGAGATGGGTAGGCTGTCATCTTTGCATCCCCTCAGGAAAGAATTATTTTAATCGGAACACAATTTATAAGAAAGGAGTGTCTGTGAGAAAAGAAATGAGTATGTCAGTTTGTTTAGGCTTTGAGGTAGACTACTTTTTTGTGTGTCAAGTGGAAGTTGCAGCTAGTCTTTCAGCCACTTGTCTCCTGTAAGAGCAGGCTGATATCACTGTCAGTTTACTCCTTCTATCACAGAGCTGTCTTATGTACAGCCTCCATCTCTCCATAACTCTGTTATCCTCTGTATTTCTTCACTGGAGCTTCAAAGAGAGGATTCTGTGTTGTCATACAGTGTAGCATTGTGGGAGATCAAGTCATCCTTGTGTTTCTTTGTTTTGTTTTTACCAGGGATGTCAAACAATGAAATTTTTAAATTGTGATAGATCTCAAAAACTCTGTAGTTGAATGTGATTAATATCCCCTTTGTGTTGCATTTTGAAATTCCACAATTTGGCTTTTAAAACTGTTTTTTTTTTATTTTGAAAATTTGTATTGGGTACAGACATAAATTTATTTTGAAAGAGAATAAGGAACTACTTAAGGATCTGGAAATGTCAATGGAGGAGTTAAGTGGAAAATTTATTTTTAGAACCAGAAAAAAAAGTGGGCAGGCACTTTTGAGCTCTATTGCAGTTATTGTAGTTGTACCTTGATTTCAGTAGAAATGGTTTTAATTTTAGTTGTTAATGTGTACTAGTATTCAGTATAAAGGTTATTTCATCAGTATCATTTATAAAGGGACGAAGATAGTTTATATACATCACTGTATGTGTGGTGGGTTGATTGTTCTGTGATCTGTTGGTAATGCCTCAGGGTTCCAGCAGGGGGAGACCGCGCTCTGCTTCTTCACTCAGTCCAGGCAAGTGAAGGCAACGGTCGCTGTGCGCTTTCTTCATTTCTTCTCACTTCTGTTTCTCTCTATTTAAGGTAAATGCCGCACACCAAACACTGTAAACACGAGGTAACATGAAAGTAGTTATGTATAGATTTACTGTTTAAAGAGTGTGAAGCTAGTTCAGACCATGGTTAAGCTAGTGTCAGGAAACCCCGTAGCACCACTGCCATCTTCAGTTGTCTAACATGCGGTCATGGCCTCATAAGCTAGTCTGGTTTTATGTTTGTACTTTAACTGCAAGATAAGTATGTTTATTTAGCTATTAAACATTTCATAGTGCAGCAGCAGTAATTAAGTAGGTCAAAAATACAATTCATAATATTGTGTTGCAAAATATTCTTTTTTAAAGATAAACAGTAGATAGCATTGTAGTTATGCAAGGTTCACGTGGTCCTGGAATCTTGCAGCGTTGCTAAATGTACTAACACTGTAAAATGTATTTGTTTATTATAACTTGCGTCTTATAATTGATGACATTAGCATGCAGTTTCTAAATAGCTGCACACTTTGGAACAAATCCAGAGTGCATTTCTTTTGTATTTTCTTTTCAGTGGTGCTGCAGCATGTGCCAAGCTGACCTCAGCAGACTGACCCAAACAGGTGCACAGCCATGACAGCATGCACACCTGGTCAACTTAACAAATCAAACACCAAGTACAGTCTGATCATTATTCCCATTTTAAATCAACTCTCCTTGATCTTTAGTCAACTAAAGACAATTTTGGTAGACTGAAAGTACACCCAAACACTGACCAGTTGATAAATCCTGCTGTTTTTACTTAATTCATGACAGGTTCCTCATTGAACCATGTGGTAGTGTGAATGATCTTAAAAAGGAACATAACAAGCTTTATGAAGCACTATTGATCATTTTTATCCTCATTCTGTTCTACTAAAATAACAACTGCCTCAAAAACGTTAAGCGTGCATCTGCCTTTAATCGTATTTTCACGTGATCATGGCATGATAACTGGCATCGTATAGCCTATAAAAAGTCCCCAGACAATTGTTTATATTATTTTATAATGCTAACTATTAACAGGATCACTTGTTCTAGCCTGCACTGTGTCATTTATGAGCATTTTTGTTTGTTTTTTCCCTTTTTTTTTTTTTTTTTTTACAAATTATTTATATTTTAAATGTGCAAAAAATGAATGAACAGATTTCAAGCTGAGACAAAAATGAAATTAGAGTGACACTGTGACTATACAACAACTAAGGATACTTTAACATGTGTTTGCGCTAGTGTTTTTTTAATACCATAAATGATTGAGATGACCATTGTGACAGATTGTTTTAAAACTTGCAATACCATAAAGTATCAAAATATCTAGAAGCTAGAAAAAAATCTTTGAAAACTTATATTTTTCTGTGGTATTTCTGGTATTTTCTAACTAAATGTTTTAGATGTTTTAGCAGTGTAACTCCAACAACCAAGCATTGATACAAGAGGATCTGGCTGCAGACCTCTATGGTGGGGTGTTCAGCTGCAGACCTCTACGATGGGGCAGGTAATGACGTACATTACCCAAGCCAGTACCAGAATGGTGTGCTGAATGATATATATTTTCCACTCGCTGTCAGGTGTTATGCTAAGTGGCTATTTTTCACAACAACAGAATTTTATGTGTAAAAATCTAAACTTTTCTAAGGGGGATAAGTTTAAATTTAAATTAAACCCCACGGCCGAGGTCAGCCCGTTGCAGCCCCAACCAACGCCAACCTTAAAGGTCTGCAGCCTCTCCATCATTACTAAAACCAAACATCTACTGTAAGACATGTTTAAGAGGGGATTTTGCAAGAATATGAAGATGGTGGACCTTAGGCAAAAAGTGTTTGAAAATGACTGCTCTAGATAGATAGAGTTGATAACTAATAGATAGAGAAGCAGCAGACAGCAGCATGTCAGAGACAATAATATATTGTCAATATGATGACAGTGATGGTCACTGGCACATTGACCCCCTCCTGTGGCCCCTTAACTCATGACACTCATCAGAGTAAGGCGAAGACTGAAAGACACATTTTAAGAAAAACAAATAGATAAGGAGTAGGAGATGCATTGCAGATTACATGGTAAATCTACTGTCATAGAATGTTTGAATAAACAGGCTTCCAACATAAGAATAGAGTGTCTGGATAAACCACCATGTGAATAAACGCAAAACAAGGAAAACAAAATAAAACAAAGTTTTTCTTTACAGAAATGTCTGCTATCGAGGTTTAACAGCCTGATGGCAGGAATGAAAGATTTAGAATGATGGTTTGTTCTCCTAAAGGGCACCATAAAGCAGCGGCCTGACGGCAGTAAAGAGATTTCAGAGTAGAGGATATGGTCATGTTGGGAAATTATTCCATTATCTTTTTGGACCGCCTGCCTCTCCTGCAAAGAATGCAAATAGTCTGAAAATGTCATAACCACAGTTCCCTTCAGAAATCTTTCTGATAAATGTTCATCACTTCACTGGTTGAGAATACTCAGACAGCTTGCCGGGCTGCATTTATTTCTCTCCAGAGCTTCATTTCTGACACTGATGGAGTCCTTTCGGCGGTAAATAATTTCCAGCCAGATTATATTCCTACATCCGAGTGCATACATCAGCAAGTCTCCTCAACATTGACTGTGTAATGAATTTGTTCGAGCACATGGAGTGGCAATTCATGATAGACTGTTGAGAGGAGACGAGAGATGATGCAGAGAGAGGGAAGCTTAGCGGTTCATTAGGAAGACAAACAGACGGGTGGATAAATGACACACTATATCTTCAGCTGAGACGGCTGAACAATAACAAGCTGGATGAGATGAGCCATTCTGGGGAATGTTATTTTCCATGATTTTATGCATAATGGAGAAAGTTGACAGAAAAAAATAAGTGAATACTCCAGGATAAGTGTAATGAAACCACTGCTGTTCATCAGATGATCCCCTGTTGACTGTTCATAGAGGCTATTTTGTTCTGATGTCACAGTGATAGGGGACGCTCAAAATTAGGTTTAAAGTTGTAAAAATGTGGTCAAGCTGAAAACCTGATTTGTTTTCATCTCTTCAAGATTGATCAGCATTAGAAAGAAAAATCCATGGAAAAATTGGCCAATATTGTATGACCCTATTTACTTTATTTTTTTTGCCTTTGACGGTAACAGTATTATAATTGCAGAATTACAAAAATTAAAAAGAGATAATGCTATTCAATGCAAATCCAAGTGTTATAAACCCCCTTCTCCCCTTAAAACAAGCCTTTCATGGCATAGTCAATTTATGCCTAAGTATAGGATCACAGAAAAAAAAAAATATATTTTTATGTCTCTCTAGGTCAGGGGTCACCAAATGGCAGACCGTGGTCCGGGTCCGGACCCAGATGCCATCCGGACCCGGACCTACAATCATTAGAAAGACAAAGACAGTAGCCAAAAAAACAAGTGAGCTGAGACAAGACTGTCCTGATAAAGTGTGTTAAGCTGCCAATGACTTAACCAAGTTTCCTGGTGAAGGCGTTCACAACAGAAGCGTTTCAGAAAAATAACAGCCGCAGACTTTTATTGTGAAGAGCTTGATGGAAGTAGTGTGTTTAGCATTGATTTAGCTTAGCTTTGGCTGCCCTAAAGACGAGCTTTTACAGCTAGTTTACAGCTGCTGTTCTGACCTTGATTAACATCACAGCCTGGATCTTTGACTCACCGTGGACTAAAGGCGGCCTTACACCTAACGACGTTTCCTCTAATTTCAAAGTCGCAGGTAAAATTCTAAAGTTGGAGTAAAATCAAGGGAGTCTTGCTAAAGTCGCAGCTCGCTCCTGTTGTCTCAGTCGTTGGGTGTAAGGTGGTCATAAGATTTCGATTTTAGCAATTTTAAGGCAGACTTTCTTCGGTCTTAGTGTTATGATAATATCAAACCTTTTTTTGTATTGTCGTAAGTCTTAAGTCTGGTCGTGTGCAAATTGTGTTTCTCACTGATGCGTCCGCCCTCCATGACCAATGTGAAGCAAGTGTTGTGCGTAAGCACATTAATTCACTTCATTCTTCAGAATACAAACATGATCAATCTAGAGCCGCTCAATGTCTGCTCATAACTCAAGAGATTGAAAAACATTTCTGCTCAGAGCTGCAGTCAGATCTCTGCACCTGTGTTTGTGTGCCCTGTCTGTCAGTTCATTCCAGGCTGACATAACAGGTACAGTAAACCTCTATTTGGATTTTCAAAGTAAAAGCTTGCTCACTTTGTTTTATGTGGTGAGACTACTCATGTATTCATACAGTACTTTTATTCTGAAGTGTTTCTGGGATAGTTCCTCAGTTGTTGCAGTTACATGCAAAGTTGCTTCAGTGTTTAACTTTTCTTTCATTTCTACTCAATGTAAATGATTTATAAACATCAGAATATGAGACATATTAACTCAAATGTGACCTCCATCTCCTTTTGCATCTTGTTCTCTGCTCAAAAATTATTGTTGTGAATTTCCACCAGATGCATGATGGGAAGGAATTGTATTCTAGTCGTGTAGTTAGTGACCCACAGTCTTTGCAAATTGTCTTTAGATGTGAGCGGGTCTCAGGTGGCAGTCTTCTTAGAGTCTTGTAAGAGTTTTTGCAAAATTCTCTGGTGTAAGGCCAGCATTAGAAAAGAAAGTCATAGGTTAAAACGCACCTTGAAATGGTTGTTTAAGCCATTGTAAGATGAATAGCTGCAGTGCTGGGCTCTACACACACCGAGACCAGCCAAAGCAGCACTTAGCTTGTTTTAAAGCCAAGGCTGACAGGGACGGTAAACTGACTTTGTTGCGGTACAGCGATCAAACTATGAGAGTAAAGAACACATGTTTTGAGTGTTTACCATGCTTAGTTACAGCGGCAAGATCGGGTGGCATTCAGTTAGTTACCTGGCTACATGTAATACAAGAGCTAAACGTGCTAATGACTGGACTCAGCCTGAGCTGTCTGTCACAAATCACTCACTCAACCAGCTGTGGGAGCGGATATGCCTTGTGCGTACATCACAGCACAATGTAGACATTTAAACCGGTGATGACAGTGTTGCAGAAATCCATTCCGTGGCAGAAATTTTACTGGTAATGGTATTAATACTGGTTTACCACCCATCTCTAAAAAGGGAACACCATATTTAAAACAGAAAAACAACAATTAGATAAGCTTTAGCTAACCTCAAAAAGCTAGTTTTAACATTCAGTCTCTTCCTTGCTTATATTACTATTAGCTTGGAGCTAAATGATAACATAACTGTTCAACAGTGTAATACAAGTACAACAGGAAAGGTGTTAGCTGTCTCACTGTACAGCCTTTAGGAAGTAATGTACAAGTAACCTGACATGCCAGATGGATTTGTTTCACACATCCATCTGGGAACACTTCAATAGGAAACGTTTGAGAAAAGGCAGACGCTGACAATGAACGTTCTGTCTGTCACATCTCTACAGGCCAATCAGAGCAACAAAACACGTGATGTAGCTGCTATCTAGCTGCGCGTGCACAGCTACGAGGAATAACGCTAAATATAGCAACCATAGAGATGTAAGTACTCGACTTTTGTCGTTTTTGAAAAGAAAACAACTCACTGCTGTTCCTCTGTTCTTCTTTTAACGAAGAAATGTTGTCAAGTTCTGATAAAACTTACGCTTTAACAGCATCCACGCTAAGCTCTTCCGCCATAATTGCACCAGTTTCTTGCTGCTGCTTGTTTACGTCACTCTGCCGTGCCTGAAAGTACTGCCCCTCATCGCTGATTGGTCCTGTCACTTTCTAACCGGGCCCAGACGGTTCAGATGGGAGCTTTGCAAGATGGATTTGCCAGTGAAAAACAAGGAAATGGGTGTATCCATCTGCTTTGCAAGGTTAAAGTACAGGTGCATCTCAGAAAATTAGAATATCCTGAAAAAGTTAGTTTTTTCCCTGGGATTTAATTCAAGAAGTGAAATATCTATTTTTTTGATTAATCATTACAAAGTGAAATATTTCAAGACTGTTTTTGATTTCCATATATTTTGATGATAGTGGCTTACTGCTCACACAAATAAAAAATCCACTCTCTCAAATTTGAAGTTATTTGTTGGTTAACACGGGCTAATAGCTACTAAAGTATGTTGATTTATCTTGAAATATGGCCTGACATGTCCTCATATTTCACCACCGGCTCATTTTCTGTTGCTGATCAATCCAAACTCCATGAAATGAAGATTAGTCAACTTTATGTCAGCATTTTAGCCTCTACACTGTTTAGTGCTTTAGGCTGCATACCAAAAAATTACCACTGTGTATTTATGGTGAAAGAGAGGTCATAGCAGTGCTGAAATGTCTGCATTGCTGTCACTCATAAAAAATAACTCTCCTCATGGGCTGATTAGATAACAGGCTGTTTGCAATTGGCTGTCTTTCCGCATTTAGCACTTGGCGCTTATCTCAATGATCCATAGCCCGACTCTGAACATAAATAGCATTAGCCCTCACATCACACTATTAATCGGATTCATGGCCCTTGGCTTACAGCGGGATGTTTTGGGAGCCCTTTGCCACTCGTTGCTTGTCTCCCATCTCTTACAAAAGGCACAGAAAAAAGACTTCTAAGTGTAGTACTGCATGTGGCCACAGGTTGGCAGTATGTGCATTAACTTTGCTGGTACAGTGAAGTTTGGTCATGCGAGGATAAAAGAAGGTCGTGCCATCTCTGTTCTTACAGAGTGCTTGCTGACTGAACTGTTTAACCGTATCCTCAGGGTTTAGAGAAGAGTATATATAGACTCTGCCGTCAAATCCTCCTTCCTACTGTGATTGTGACAAGGGAGCTTACCATCCAATAAATCCATCTCCTCTGTGTTTTAGAGCTATGGAAACAGGTGTGAGTCACTGCCGCTGCTCTGAGTCTACAAAGTCTCACCGGTGCAAAAGATCAAAGAACAGGATTCAGCCTGAGCTTCCTCCTTGATTTCCTGTTCATTTCACCTCACTGCCTCCTCATTAATCAACCTGGAATTATATCAAGGTTTCCCCTCACCTCTGGTATTTATACTCTCGTTCTCTCTGTCTTTTTCCCCTACCATCTCTCTGTCCCAAAATCAGGTATAATTGCTGTTGAGATAAACCCTCCAAAGCAATTTCTCCTTTTTGTCTCTGCAAGCATCTGCCTCTCATTGATACCATGGAGCAGTCAGACCGTTATCAGTGCTGCCTTTGATCACACACAGCATCCTCTCCTCAGTCTTGGCCTAATTTAGCAGGTTCTGTATCCACAAAAACATTGATGCTGTCACTTAAAAGTCCTCCACATTGGCTGCATTCTCAGATGAATCTGGCAGCATCTTCGCACAGTCAAGCTTGCTGAATCTCAAGTGGCATGTGTGCATTTAGACTCACATATTTGCTCATTTATACATGAAAGGTTTGCACGTTTTGAGCATGTTGGTGGTGGTTTCCATGCCACTCTTGCATGACAAGAGAAGCAGTTAATTCTTAAATTATCCTTTGCATGATGCAAATCTCAGACAATGGACTATGAAATTAAAATGTCGTGCCACGTCATTAAGACTCAGTGGCATTTGAAATAATCTGTGTGTGCTTTCGGCGATTGCCTTAATGTGCCTTTAATCTTTCATAGGTGGAAATGATGGCTCGGATAGAGACGCATGGACAACATCTGTCTCTCTTTGCTTTGGCACAAACAGACGTTAAATGTCTCCTTTCTCTCACTTTCTCTCTCTAAATGAGTATCCTGCGCTCAGAGATGCCTGCATATGGTGTCGTTTTGCCTGATCCAGCAAGCAAACAGAATAATGGCGTCAGCTTATTCTAAATACCAACAGAAGCCTGTGCGATCAGGCTTAGAATGTAAATGAAGCAGACGGTGACGGTAGTGATGTTGACAGGTACTTTGTAAAATTTTCAAGCTTTCTGTTAGTGGTTGCAACTTTTAAAGAATCAGTTAAAAGATTCCTGTTCAATTCAGTGTTATCTTCCCCTAGTTTTAATCATGCTTCCTATTAGTCCAAATAATGTCATACTAAAGTCACTGATCACATATCAGTGGATTCAGCAATAATGCAAAAAACATCACTTACTAGATAAAAAAAAAATACAGACACTCTAATTGGTTCTATGCCCATGTAAGTTATTTTCATGTTTCCATGATAATGGATTTTTTTTCTTGAGATCAACACTGGTATATCTTGTTCAATCAGTTTATTTTAAAAAATGAAGGTATTCTTCAGCCATTCTGAAGTGCCCATAAGCATCATAAGCTTGTAGTATGCTGTCTTGTCTCGTCTTTGCTTCTGTCGAGGTTAAAAGTCTTGTTTGACCATCTGACAATGCACGACTCACCTGAAAGGTAATCACACCTCTTCGAAACACCGGCCATGAGTGACAGCACCTCCATTGTCCTCTTTAACCAGCAGGGGTGTGACAATCTGGTGAAGAGGTAGGGGTCGCTTTTTGTCCTGTAGCTTATCATCTCCCTAGAAGGATGGTTGTTGTCATTCTGGTCACCCTAACATCTGGTGTCTGCTTTCAGGCTTTAGACTTTGGCTCAGACAGCAGCTCAGCCAAACTCGTGCTCAGGGAAAAGCTGAAGAAGAGCTGGTGTGGTGTGTTTTTTTTGAGCTAATAATCTTCCTTTCAGACCCCCCCTGTAGGACAGAGAGATAGGATATATGTCAACAACTGATTTTTTAAATTTTCTGGCGTGTTTGGAATAATTTATATTTCACAAAAGGTTTAATTCTTTCCTCTAAATGTGTTCTGGTGTTGGTTTGACTGTATTGTATGTGATCTGCTTGCAAAACTACTTGTCAGCCGTTCTTGGCTCACTGCTGTAAGTTACTGTTAGCATACAGTGCTTAACAACTTTATTAGACCACCACCCAAATTAAGGTTTATGCCACAGCTGCCCTAAATTAACAGTGTTGGTAATTACCAAAATCATTTTTTATGTTTCTGCAATGGTTAATACACCAATATGTAGAAGCTCTTTAACCAAAATTATATCTTTAATGCTAAAATATAATTATTATTGTTATCCATGAATATTTTAAATTTACTGATTTACAACAAACTGAAAAAATAGCAAAGCACATTAATATTTGTTGATTAATATGTCAAGTGATAGTTATTTACTTGCATTCCTGAAGAGAAAAATGAGTTTTAGTGGTTGAATGTAATGCTTGATTCATTTCTGACTTCTCAGAGAAGTCGAGTGAGCTGGCTCAAATTTGGGTATAAAAAGGTGAATTCAGTTTGAAATTCCTCATTCTTGTTCAAAATGGTAAAACGTGGAGAGCTCACTGAAAATGAAAGAGTTTGCATTAAAGCACCTTATGATGCTGGATGGTCTCTGAGACAAATAGGGAAAGACATAAAGTGTTCTCAAAGTGTGGTCAAGTATGCTTTGGAGTCAATTGCCGAGACTGGTACTTACAAAATGCGCCAAGCAAGAGGCAGGAAACCAAAGTTAACTGAGGCAGGTGTCAGGGACCTCAAGATTTTAAGTACTAGAGACAGAAGGAAGACCACTGCTGATCTTCAGGCAGAGATAAATGCTTCTAGATCAGAGTCTGAGAAAGTCTCCAGAATGACCATAAGCAGACGACTGACAGAACAAGGCTTAAAGGGAAGAACTGCTGCTAAGAAGCCATTATTGAGGCCTGCAAACATCTAGAAACGCCTCAGATTTGCCAGGGAGCACAAACACTGGACTGTTGATGACTGGAAGAAGGTACTCTGGATGGATGAGTCCAAGTTTGAACTCTTCGGTCAGCATCGCCATGCTTATGTTCGCAGAAAAGCTGGAGAAGGTTTTGATGCCAGATGCATTGCACCCACAGTGAAACACGATGGAGATTCCATTATGGTATGGGGTTCCATTTGTGGATACGGTGTGGGCAAATTAGTGAAAATGGACAGTATCATGAACAAGAACGTCTACCATAACATCTTAGTGCATCATGGAATCCTTTCTGGACTGAATCTGATTGGTCGTGGGTTCATACCAACAAGACAATGACTGCAAGCATACTTCAAAGCTGTGCAGAGACTATTTGACCAAGAAAAAGGAATCTGGAGTACTGGAACTGATGGACTGGCCAAGTCAAAGTCCGGATTTGAATCCTGTTGAACAAATTTGGGATTGAGTAGATTCAAAAATTGATGGCACAAAAGTGTCATGTAAAGCAAGTCTGTGGGAACAGCTAGAAACGATTCGGAACTCAATAACAAAAGAGACTGTGGAAAAGTACATAAAAACAATGCCAGCAAGAATGCAAGCTGTTATCAAGGCCAAAGGAGGCCATACAAAATATTAGCTTTTTTGGTTATTATGTGTGAAAAAGGACTATTTAGTTGTTTCAGTTTGTTATTTACCAAATAAATAACATTTTTAGTTTTAAACAAGTTTTTGAAAGATTTCTAAAATATTTACATTTTCTCGTTTTTATGATAGGTGGTCTAATAAATTTGTTAAGCACTGTACTTATTAACATACCCTCACCTTCAGCATCAGGCCCACCAACGTAAATGGTTGGATCCCTGCTCCAGCAAATCGACCCTCCCCAGATGCCACACTTTAAAAAATCCAGCTTGATAAATGTTGAGTGAATAAAATATGAATCATTGGCAACTCTTGAAAACTTAACTGTTGTAAAGACCAGGGCCTTTATTTTCAAAATTTCGGGGCAGGCCTTTATAGGAAGGTGGCTCTTTCTTTTGAGCCAGGTCTTTATTTCTAATTCTCACTGATTTTTCCAATTATTCATATTTATATTCTCATAGAGAATAATAATTGTTCATATTTTTGTAAAAATAAAATATCATGATGTAACTTCAATAGTAATAGCCTGAAATGATTTTTTTTTTCAGTTAGGGGTTCTATTATAACCAAATAATATAAAGATTATAAAATAGAATATAAATTTTGTCTTTGATTTTCCAGTAGGCTAAAAGGTGGTTTGAAACAAACTAGCGTTTAAAAAGTGAATGTTTAACCAGCTACCAGCTGTGTCCCTCTCTCTTCCTTTTTGTCATTTTCATATTTTCTTATTTAGAGTATTGATTGATTTAGAGTTCATCTTTTACCCATTTTAAATCTGAACTTTAACAGTGACAGGTAGCCTCCTGTGTCTGTGAACAGATTTTATGTTGATCTAAAATCATAGTAACTTTGTGGGTCATTGAAAGTGAGAGAAATCATTAAATAGGCTGTTAGTTTTATTTTCTGTTTTGATATAAGATGTTAGTCAGGATTACTGCTGAGAGACATTTGCTTTTCCTCGTAGAGATTTGACACAACGTATTACACACTGAAACGTACGAACAAACTGGTAACAACAGTTTCCATTTTTGATGAAATAGGCTGTTCATCACCATCTTCTTCTCATGACCAAACTTCTTTACTGTCACTGATTCGTTCTGTCTGTCCCTTGGTAAACTCTCCTGTCCAAACCCCTGCTCCATGTGCCTCTGTTTTTCTGGGAGCAAAGAAGTTGATTGGCCGAGTAGCATCACATTGGACGATCTTTACTGTCTAGTCAAGAAAAGTTGTGCTGTTTAAAACAGACTCACATCTGAATGCAGTGAAAGCTGCGCTCTTTCAAATGAAAACACGCAGGAATTAGGACGTTAATCATTTATAGTACCCGGCCATCAAAAGGGGGTCTGGCACTTATTTGCTTTTGTGGACCATGAACCCTGCTGTAATATGGGGCCAGGCCGCAGTTTGACTCCCACTCTTTATTAGAGGATGTATGGTAGTTAATACAACACATTATAATTAGTTTCTTAAATTATCTAAGATACATATCAAGTTGACATATGGAAAATTGAGTCAACATTTTCTGGGGGAAGTAGTTGGCTTAACTTCTTTAGCTGAGTCAGTTGTAATATATGCTTTTACTGGAAAATTTTTTGGGCAACTTGATACTTTTAGTAACCCAACATGAAGTATTACGCCAGACCCGTTGACTGAAAAAGCTGTAAAACTTGCTACTTAACCGTTTTACGTTGGGCCATAATATTTGTTTTTACAGTGCATATAATATCACTATATGCATGTTTGATCTTTAGCATTAGCCCCCTGGTTTACATACACTTCCTGGGCCTGCCTCCAGTCAGTTTTGAAAAGGGTAATAAAAAAATATGTTACAGATTTTAGCTTGGCTATTGATTGATTCAACCCATCCTCGTACTTTACCCAAATGATGCCGGCCCTGCCCCATTCTGGGTGAAAACATTTCATCAAAATCAATGGCGATAAATGGGAGGGATTGGGTCGTCTGTGATATGACAGCTTACAATATGCAAACTGTATGATTTAAGGGGCGGTTGATGAGAGTCTGAAATCAATAGCATAAAAATATGAATACTGATGGGCAGCTCAGAATTATATTAATAAAGTTTTAGGCTCATCTGAGTGTCTGTTCAGACTCTCTCAGTCAAACCAGACAAACAACCTCATCTTGTGACCTAAGATGTCATAAACAAACATCATAAACCTTATGTGTATATTCTAACCTTGCTATATGAGATGATTCTTAACTTCTAAAATGTGGTGTATATGTGTAGGTTATTTTATCAGGCAGGTAAACTACAGCTCCTGCTGTTATAGGGCAATTGCTAGCTTAAAGTCAGTAGAAAGACATTAGTGGTCCGACATGTTACCATATATATATATATATATATATAATGTAATATTTATGATTAAAAAAAAAGTGGTAAATTATGGTTTTTCATTTGTTTGATGCTCAGAACGCAGTGCAATTGTATTTATTTGTGTTGTTACCCTTGTTTCCTAATCTACCGACATTCAGACACAAAGCTTATTTTCACTCAGACTTGGGTGCGGTCAATATGGAAGTGATGTTACACTGTTTTATATCAATAGACATTGACATTGCTGTCCTGGTCCAAAGGGCCCGCCCACAATGTTGATATTACAGAAATCAAGGTTCACACCATTTTAAGAAAAGAGGGTCTACATTTTGAAACAGGCAACAATATATAAAAAGTGAACATTTTGTTGCATTGATATGATAATGGGTATTTAGGTTTAAAATAAAATCTTGTTATTGCTTAAATTTTGGAATGATCATGTCTATGCTCACCTTCATGGGTCTTTCAATAACTCTAGGCCCTATAAAGCTGTACTATTTTTTCTCCTTATGGGTGGCCTTGACAGAGATTACTTCAACACAAACCTATAAAATATTCACTCCACATTAAATAAGGATTAATCTGTATTTCCAGTGATAGGAGACCTGCCATCTTGCATTATCTTCCCTGCAGGCCTGTAACATGCCTGTCCCTTTCTTTGACCTTAGCTCTCCTATTCGCGGATGGTGAAGGGAATATGAATACGTACCGCTACATCTTGCACATTACAGCCTCATTGATTCGTCCGCTGTGTGGCTGCATCTCACGAGGAAATGGCTTTGACACTGTTGGCCTTTCCTTGATAAATTAGGTCCCTGGGTAGGCATCCAACATTACATTGCACATTCATTATGAGAACTACGAGTCATGTGGAGGGGAAAGTTTACTGTCACCACACATAACCATGGTGTTACCAGATTCGTGAGCTTTCAAATTTAACTTAAGCAGTTTGAAAGAGCTTTAACTTTTCAACAAAACTCCACCATGCCTGCATTCAGATCACACATTTGATAGACATTAGTCCTGATTAGCTTCTGTCCTTAAACACTGCAAAATCCAGGAGCCTTGTGAGTAATGAGTTCAGAGATTTAGTGGGGAAATCAGCTAGCACACTTCCTAATTGGAAGAAGGTGGAGCTCAAGGGACAGGCAGGTTGGTGGAGAGTTTCACAATGGGGTGTAATGATTTCCTGTGGGCAGCAGAGGAGCCAGAGGCAGGCCTGATTGGGGTGAGGTCGAAGAAGGAGGAAAAAGGGATCAGAGTAGGAAGGGGCAGCTGTCTTGAGACTCATTTATGTGGCTGCTCTGCTCCGACTTTTGGACCAGAATCAATTTTTGATTGCATCCCTCTTACTGCCTCTCTTTGGAGTGTGTTTACATTTCCGTGTAGTGATTCTTAGGAACTTTTAGCAAGTAGCGCTTTCGTCAAGGTCAGACGTAGTCTGAGTCTTTCCTTCCTGTTTTGATTTATGATTTCATTTCATTTTATTTCCAGCCTATTTGGGCTGGGTGTTGAACCTCAGTACTGTTTTGTAACAACTGGAACAGGGTTTCTACAGTTAAATTTTGAACTTTTCAAATGTGTGAATACAGCAAACAACCCAAAGCCTTTTTCACACAGTCATTCCTGGTGATTTCAAGGTAATTTCAGGACGGCATACCCCTGATATTTTCCTGAGTTGCCCTTTCACATAAAATCCACAAAGTGAAAGATTTCCTTGTTTGATGGGAGGTCAGAGGGTTTCAGGAGGATATGGCATAAAAAGGATGATACTGAATTTGTGGTCTAAGTAAGAGAAACAACTCTATAGTGGCAGTGTTTGCCTTTCTATCAATGCTGCATGGAAATTGACTTATTCACAGTAATAAAAGAGTGGGAAAGATTATACTGGTGAGCAGAAAAGAGTATGAAGCAGTTACTTTTTGTGCATGACATCTGTAAGAGTAGAACTATATTCACACATGTACAAAAATCCTGAACATTTTCTGTTTTTCTGGGTGAGCTGCAGGTGCGAATGAAAACAGCTGGAGTTTTTCATCTAGACTTGTCCCTGAGTTTTCCTTGCCCCAGTATTTCCCTATCTTACCCCGCACTTGCCTGACAAGGAAGATTTTGTGCTATGAGGGACGTGTGAATAGACAACTCCAGCCAGAGCTCCTGAAATTTTTGGCACATTTTCAAAAAACCATGTGTGGAAAGCAAAGCTTTGTTGTCATTGCTAACCACCCACTCTTTTGTGGGGAATTTTCCTGAGTATGTCCTGCTATGTTCACTTAGCACCCAACCCTAGCCCCATTCACACATGCATTGAACTCCTGAATTTTCCTGAATTTACTTAGATGAGCTGCATGTGTGAGTGCAAACAGCAGAACTTTTCACACTGACTTAACCCTGAAGTTTCCCAAATAGTCCCTTTAGTTAATTTTCCTTCCTTATCACTTTTCTTGACTGAAAGTCAAACTACAGGAAAACTCCCTGCAAGTGTGGAAATCTTTCAGGTAGATTGCCCTGAAAACTTCTGAGAAAATTTGGGGGTTGCATGTGTGAAAAGGGGTTCTGATTTGTCCAGGATATTTTACCAAGGGCTGACAGAAACACCCCCCCAAAATATGGACCTGAATAAATCCAGGGCTAAAAAGGGATAGTCTGAATGGACATACAGTTTTGCGAGGTTGTTAAAGTGAACTAAAACTAACTAAATAACTAAAACTAAAATTAAAAAAAATCATTTTAGTTATGTGAAAGTAAATAAAAACTAAGCTTTACCAAAAAAACGAAAACTAACTAAAACTGTATAGTGCGCTTACAAAACTAGCTTAAAATAAAATAGAAATAGAGACAAAATATCCTTAGTTTTAGTCTATGACACGACCAGACTGACTGGCACTGACACCCAAGTCTGGGGAGTGTAAAATAGCCTGATCTGATTGGTTAAGATTTCACATAGTGGTAGTCTGTGTGTAGTCTGGAGTTGTATTCAAACATCATCATTAAATAAATAAATGAAAAGTGAAGAGTAGCCTGTTTTAATGTTTTTAAAAATGTATGAAGCTCACTCAGCCCCAACATCTATCTGTAACAAGACTAGGTAAACCTAGTATGTGGCTGACCACAACTATCTGTGATGCTTGTTGAAATGCCTGACTAAAATGTGTGTTCTGGCAGTGATCTGGCATGATTGTTAGTGGTTTATGCGCCCAGAGTGCGTTGGTGAGAGTAGTGACGTCACCTCCTCCTACACGTTTTTTTGCTGGGCAGCTGTCCCAGTCTTCACTTTTCCATGCTCCGTTTCTCCATGGTACTCCTCTGATCGGTGCCCTGTTAGTGGCCATTATTAGCTGGACCACTATGGATTGTGATTTTGTACACGTGATTACGGTGCAACACCAGGATCTGAGGTGTTTTTGGGTTGTTTTTACAATTACATTTTATGTCCAAATAGCGGCAGCCATGACACCTGTGGAGACCGTTATTACCTGCCCGGGGATCTCCTGTGCTTTCCTCGGGGCATACTGTTTCCCTTTAATGACCACCCTCAGTTGTTCTGACCACAGTGGATGTGTTTGATCCTCATACCAGCTCTGCTTCATGCTGTCACGTACTCTGGCTTTAAACTCCAACCTCTTCGAAATGAGCTGTTCTTATTGCTCTGATATGTCTTGGTTTCTTTATTAGATGAGATCATGTGGACTCCCCATTTACCCTTTGTGGTAGCCACATGCTAACTCATCTAAAACATCTTTCCCAACATGAAAAGCTTATAGATTTGTTTTATTCTTTGTCATACATAAATGTGGCCCAGTTCTGCTGAACCAGAGGCTAAAGCTATATCTGAGTATTTAGAGCAGTGGAGGCATCCATTACAGGGCTTTCAGCACGAGTAAACCCCGCCCATAGAGCAACTCTGTATGGATGAGCCATACATACATGATGTTAACTCAAGCCTAGTGAGTGGAGGCAGCCACTCTGTAGTATATGGCTCATACAAAAGCGTCACTCACTCAGTTACTTATTTACCGACCGACTGACCGACCGACCAACAGACAGACAGACAGACTCAGACAGACAGACAGACTCAGACAGACAAACAGACAGACTCAGACACAGACATTGCCATATATAGGGCTGCCCTCAGCGGTCAGCCAAAAAAAACCAAAAACTAACACTAAAGCTAGTAAACCTAAATTAAAAAAAGCATTTTTGCAAAAAAAACACCCTAAACTATACTAGCAAACCAGCAGTCAAAACTAATAAAAACTAAACTGGAATTGAACACAGAAAGTGAAAATGAAATAAAAATAGAAATTAATGAAAAATCCAAGACTATTATAACCCTGCAGCTTTGCTTGGCATTGAAGGATCTGTTAAAGATGCTCCCTGGGTTCTATCCATTTAAATAGATGAATAACAACAGAGCATGCCAAACACAATGACATTTAGTTTAGCTGCAATCCACTCCTTAGCAGTATAAAAGTGAATTAGAAAAAACTTTCAAATTGTTAATTTTGAAAGCTAACAATTAATATTTTAAAGATTTTTTAATCTATTTTTGCCTTTATTCAAACAGGACAGTGAAGGACTAGCAAAAAATGTGGGATGAATGCGACGGGGGACATGGACTGGACTACAGCCACTGTACATGGGCTACCTTTGCCACCAGCTGAGCCAAAGCAGCATGCTTAAGACCAGCTTGTTCCTGGGAAATGTAGATCACAGAGTAAGTTACCATAAAAACCTGGTCAGATTTGTATTCCTAACTCCCTTTGCAGATATCCTCTAATGTAACAAGAAAGAATCCCAACCCACTCCAATTTAGGAGAATATCTGTCATGTACAGGATTGAATGTTTGAAAGATTTTGTCTTCAGATAAAGAGAATGCATGGTTATGTTCCTCAGAATAAGGGAATGAATCATTTCTTTGTTATTGGTAAAAATTTCTAGTCTTTGTTCTCTTGGGATCCTTTTCGTGATGCCAATTTGTGCTGAAATTCTGGAGCTGTGATTGAACATGATTTGGAGAGCCAGATGTCTGGTGCTTTATTAAAGCTCATACAAGAAGGATTAAGAAGAACAATACAAGTGTGCACAGTGTAATAACTCCAAATTCTGAATGTTTTCACCTTTTGAAGAAGAATTATGATCTCTGAAAGAAACGCTTCTCCTATTTTTGTTTCTTGTCATTAATACAACAATTGTCCTGCTCTTTCTTGGTGACCACTGTGAGCCTGATTTGGGCGAGTCAGCCCTCTTTAAGTATCTGTCTTTCTTTTTTACCCCATCATTATCCCCTCTCCCTCTTTATTTTCTACCCCTCTACCTCCCAATCTCCCCATGCTGCTTTTGTCATGCCCATTAGTCCTCGGCATACAATCGATATCTGGAGCCTGCAGCTCTGCCAAAGTAAAAGTGAGGAGGGAAACGAGCAAAGAGGGGAGAAAATGAAAGTGTTAGAGATGGACAAGACTTGTAGTGGTGATTCTCAGTGTAGTTCTTTCTTTATGAAGCCCAGATGTATCACTATTTATCAGGGTTAAACCTCCAGATGAGATAAAGACAAACATTTTTAATGTTTAAACTGTCAGACATGGATCAATTCTTTCTTCTTTCTGCCTGTCTATCATTGACTTTGAGCCTTGTGAAAGTTTTGCTTCAAAAAAGGATCATGTTGACCAGTAATACTGGGCAAAGTTTGAAGATTTATAGTTGTTGTTCTTGGTTTATGTCAACAAGGGTTTTCAGAGAGAGTAGAGCCTGTGTTTTAGGTGTAAATTAGACTGTAGATCAGGGACCCCGGCAGACATCGATGCTGCAGGCCTGATGAATGGATAATGGTGCCTCTGTTCCAGAGAGCCCTCGGCATATGGCAAATAAACCAGCGTGCACACACGGAGGGCCAGCAGATAGACAGGTGCAGACGCATACACACAATCACGCACACAAATTTCTGTTCCGCGCCAAGACGCCACCGACAGGAGGAACTCAAAGTGAATACAAAACAAGCAGAAGGAATAGAAAGTATTTCTAAGACACTTGAAGAATTACTGATTCTCCAAAAAGCACTGAAAACCTTAACATAAAGCTAGTATCTGCAGAAGGAATTGAAACCTTTTGGCAAATAAAGTCACACTTTATTGAATAGAACGGATTCCAAATTCATCACAAAGCAATCAAACATTAAATCATTCAGCAGCAATTCTCTACACTGTAATGTAAATTATTTTGAGATCTTACTATTTTCAATACCCCAGTATTTAAATATGAGATGTTAGCTGCTGGGCTGAAGCAATGCAAGATATTACACTATCTTGGTTGCCCTCCTGGATATGGAAATAATGTTAATTCAGGCAGACTAGTTTGATTTATCTTTAAAACTCCGAATTACTATTAATGTGAAAACTACATCATTAACCACTGCTGTAGTGGGAAAATACCAACTTTACAGACCTTTGGCATTTTTCATCAAAGTGTTTATGTTAATAGTGAAGTCAAGCTACAGTTATGCTATTTGATGGACTGATGTCCCAGTAAGAGTGGGCAACATTGAAAAATATCATATTACATTTTTTGAGGCCAGATCAAGATCTTTTTTCATTTGCTTTATAAGAAAAATATGTAAGTTAATTACAAGGATAACCCAACTTATTCTGCACAAAGGTGTAACAGTATTTGTGTCATCCCGAACAGATTCACAGTTCAATGCACATAGTCCCATGACAAAGGTGTCTGAATTCTTCCTTCAGTCTTTGGTCTAAATGGAGAAAAACAGCAATCACATAAAACAGTATCACCCGCCAATATAGGTGGCAGTAACGCCAATGAAGTAGTAAATAAACAGCCAATGAAGGCAAAACAAAACACATGAGGAAGAAACTTAAGGTGCAGGTGCAGTAGCAGGGGAGCGGTGAGACTCACTAGCTTCTTCCCCTTCAACTTCTCTGAACATGAAAGCAATGAGGGTTGAGGACTGTAGCAATGTCAATACATTTTAAAGGCTTTACACAGAAGCGCAACGGCTACAGATGTGTTTTTAGCGGCTCTGCTTAGACTCTGTTAAAACGTCCCATCCTGTGTTTACATGAGCCATTCGGATAGAGGGACGGATAATGGATGAATGGATGTTCAAAAATTCCCAATGGTAATCTGTAATCTACATATTTAGCTGGGGTTATCTCCTGTTCAAAAAGGGGTTTAATAACAGGCATTTCTAATAAAGCCTAATATAGCCAGAAGTGTGGTGTACAGATTAAACAAACATGATTTAGATAGCATTAACTGTCAGTGTTATACCTGCAGATTTCTTTGTTCCTTTCAATTAAACTCTAAGATTGTGTTTTACAGAGATATCTTAGGCAAAAGAATGCACAGCAAACGACAATGAATAATCAAGATCAATCTGTATCGTGCAACACAAGCTATAAACTAATTGTGTTTGATTGATTGCCGTTAAAATGTTTTCCAATATTGTTCCTGCACAGTAAATGCCTCATATATAAAACATTGCAGTGTACTTTGAGGAGATAAATGAAAGAGTCCTCCTCCACAGAAACAGCAAGGAGTGATGGTTACAGAGGAGAGAGGGTGTGAGTGTGGGCGTTGGACAGATTTGAGACTACTGTTTTTACCTCTTCTCCGCCTAATATCCATCACTTTCCAAATCTCCGCCGTGCTGTAACTATGACTCAGCCGATGTCTTAGATAACTGAAAGATGGCTGCAGAGACAACACAGCAGTGGCTTCTAAAAACAGCTCTGTTATTACATCCATCTCTGACTTTAATCTTTCATCTAACAAACCCATTCATCACACCGATGTAAATCACACACAGCCCTTCTGATAGAGGTCTTTATTTATGGGAAATTAGTTGGATTATTATTTTTTAAGAGCAAACATTAAACATAGAGGCTCCTTTCATTGCACGCTGTCCCTGATTTGATTTTTAAGATGATAAAGTCTTTGGAATAATCCAACAAATAGGGCTGTAATGAATAATGTCACTTCCTCTTGTGATTGATGATGTTTATATCCACGAGCGGTGACAGCAACAGATGCTGTGATTAGGCAGACTCTGACACACACAAACACAGACATGCACACCCTGATGCATTTGGATAACAGTATTTATACCATTTTTACAACAATGTGCTGCTTTTTTCCAAATACATGATACAAGCTTAGTCTGTCTTTACGCTGTATGCTGAACTTTAATGGCTGTGAAGTTTGCTTACTGTGTTGTGCATGTCATGTATGAGAATAATACCTAATTATCACTCCCATAATACAGTAAATCACTTTGCTCATGGTGAAAATATCAAAATATGACCCTGCATGTACATCTATGCCCATTTAGTGATGCTGTTACCTGGTTCCCTCTCTATGTGGCTTGATGCCCCTTCATGTAGTATCAAGATTGCTTGGTGGATAAAACTACAGTGATTCAAGGCTATACGCAGGGTTTTAAAATACTAAGGTCCAGAAAACCAAGCTTACAAAAAGGGGTATGGGTTATGCTCCCCTGAACTTTTTACTTTCTTTATGAGCATTTTTAGACTCTTGGAAAGCAAAAACTGGATAACAGTAGATTTAAAGCCCTTGGAAGTAGAAATCGTGCTCTGAAATTTATTTTATAATTAAACAAATAATTAGGCCTCCTTCCTGTGTTATTTTTATAATTATCCATAAAATAGTAAAGTCTAGACCGCTCTCTTTGTAACGTTTTTGAGATAATTTTAGTTTTGAATTGGCGCTATTCAAACAATGATCAATTGATTGAATACATGTATATGTTTTATATATATTTTATGTATTTTTACTTTTTTATGCTAACCCATAGCCTCTCATATAATCTCTAAACATTTTGGTTTGGGTTCTCATAACTGATACTTTGCTGTGCTTTTTAACTCAAAAATGTCTTTTTTTTCTCAAAAATTACAAATCATCTTTATATCTATAAAATGTTTCTTTTAGAGTGGCCCTAATATGCCATTGTATCTTAATCCGTATATCTTTAAAGAGATGGGTAATGTTATGGAGGCTGTCATGGCAAAGCTACAGCAACAGAGATAACTTGGTTATCAATGCCTTGGAAAGGTTGGATGTTACGTGAAAGACAGCTACATAAGAAAGCTGGCACTGCTACTGTGAGCTACCTTTGTGCTGCATCTCATTCATTTTTGTGCTGCTTACTTGTGATGGACTACAATTATTCTCACTCTTCATTTTTAGGTGGAGTAGAGACATGGCCCATTGCTCAGTGCAGCTGATGCACTGAGGACTTTTTTTTGCTAAACAGTAAACACAAGTTTTGTTTTCATGGCTTAATATCACATAATTCAGGAGAAAGGCTGTTACAATGACCTTAGTTACTCGCAAAGCATTTAGGGTTGCTTTTATCTCAGACAAGGAAGTACACGTTTCAACAGTTTTTCTTCGTCATGATGAGAAATTCATCCATGAAATCAAAATGTCAGTTTCCTGTTTGATAAAAAAAGCTGCATGGAGTGCACTTTACTAATTCAAAACAGGAAGTAAATAGTGGAGATGGGCGGAGCTGACCACTGGTCTCATTTTGTCATATTGTGTCATTGTTTTTAAAAAAAGAGGGTGGAACTTACATACTGTCCCTTTAAAACCATGTCAGTGGGCAGCATAAATTATCTGTTTTGTATGTGTGCAGTACTGACCAGTGGTGTAAAGTTAGAGTACTTTGTTTAAGGTCTAAAGTAATTTTCCAGAGTATCTTTATTTTATTTAACATCATTCCCTGTGTACTTTTACTCCATTACATTTCCCCTAAGCATCATAGTTGAAAATTAAAATGAGACGAACTTTGGTAGCCCGTCTGCTTCTTTCTCTTTGGCTTCCCACTTATCCCTCCTGCTAATGTGTATGAAAAACAATTTGATACATTCATTTAATCTTTGTGTTTAAGTCTTATCACTTTGGAGCTGAATTAAAGCAGTACATTAACAGTACATGTAGATGTTGTTATTGAGCCTATATATTCTGCAGCAATTATTCAAAATTATTCAAATATTTAACCAGGTATAGTCAGTTAAGAGCCAATTCTCAGTTTTAACAGGAACATAATGCTATTCTGTGAACAGTGGGCAGGCGGTACCTCTCATCTCCATCATCTCTCTTTCTGTCACTCTCCTTCCCCTGTTCTTTTCTAGTTCCCTTTCAAAAGCTGAGCTTTGTTTGCTGAGGAGTTCTCCCTCTAATCATTCTCGTCTCTGTATTGTTGAAGAAAATAAACACAGGGTCAATTGATATTTGACTTAGCCAGCCAGCTAAGGGTTAATTTTTTCAAGTGAAACTTGCTGCTACCCCAGCATGATGAATGGCCACTTCATAACGGAGCGTGCATTAACACACCACGGCACAGGAGCTATAATAACTCTCATCAAGTTTTGATCCTCACATATCATAAATGCAGTGAATACTACAGAGCAGCCATGTCTACTAAAGATTGCATATTGACTACAAGAGTATTCACTTCATCTCCGGAACAAACAATCAGGTGTTATCCATGCTGCTGTTATCAGAGAAACAAGCAATTCTCTTGGTATAATAATGTCTGTACAATTGCCACAGGAAAGTAAAGTTTATTTTAGGTGTACACCTCAGATTATATACAGAGGTCCTGACCTCAGTGGTCAGTATGGTCATACAAAGTTTGATTCAGGAGACCAAGATTTAGGTTTTGAATGCTAATGTTGAATGGATATAGGGGTATAATATGCAACATTTTAAACGTTAATATTAAAGATATGAAACAGCATCTCTGTCCCTCTCTTTGCCAGCGTGCCTTGATATAAAAACAAAAAAGTGATATATAGCACTATGGCTTGTTACGTTTTAGAGAAAATAGCAGTCTCCCATTAACAAATCAACATTTTGGTGTTGTAGCAAAACTTTGACACACCACAAGACACATCATCACACATTATAAATCAATTCATTAGCATATGTTAATGATTAGACAAGAGAAGTCGTCTGTAAATCTGTAAAACCATTCAGTGATACAGGAAGAAAGACAGGTAGAGCTAGCATGCTACAGTCAAAGTTTCTAAGGTTTTCAAACTTGAAGGTGTATCAAGAAAAAAAAACGTTATAAAAGTTACAAATCAAGTTGCTAATTCCCTTATTTTGGTAAAATGCACTGATAAAAGTCACAAGAGAAATAGGTAAAAATGTTGAGTACATTGTGGTCTGTGGCTAAACTTCTGCTCCTCATGTTGATCAGACTGAATGAAACAACGTCAAACAGAGCAGAGTGTCTATGAAAGTAGCAGTGGATCAGGAGACTGTGAGACTGATTTTGTCATTATTGGCTTTGCCTTTCTGCAGTTTCCAATGCCTGCTGAATCAGCATACTGCCTGGTATTAGCCTTTGGCTTGGTCCTAATGCCTGCGGCCAAGGCTAGCGGCTAGCGGCTTTGTTTTAACATCGTTAGGATGATGACTTTCAAGTGACTTGTAAGATCGGTTGTGTTAAAACTTGAGGACTTTTTTTTGTTTGTCTCTTTGGGATCTTTGTGGGGCAAATTTGACAAACACTGTCATGTTATCCTCCCCGTTAATACTGAATAACTCCACAAGTGCAGCCGTGTTATTAGCCTCTTAGCACTGAGGCTTCTTCCTCTTCTTCTCTGGTGCTTAACAGGGGGTCATGTACCGCGGCGCAACCTACTGTTTCAGAATGTTTAGTCTCATGAGAAAGGAAACAAATGCCTTTATTATCTGTGGATTTTATCAGTTAATATTTTATTATTGGGATAATGAAAATAAGTCAATTATATGCGGTATAAGCTGATAATTTAGTGTTACCGATAATTATTGTGCATCCCTACTTTAAACGTCAGGGTCACAGTGTTGCCTGCTCAAAAATGTGAACAGCCCACACTAAGTTTGACAAGTCTTCCCTGACAGAAATGTTTTCTTTTTTAAAAAATTAGAATCAACTCAGCGCACCTGCTTACAGTACTTTCTGATTAATATTAGTTTGCAGTTTATTCATAGAATGGAGGCTTTAAATGTGCCAGAAACCAACAAAGTTGGCGTTAATGATCAAGAAACTTCTTTGTCCTATACCAGTTGACATTTCATAAACTGAACATTAAATTAGAAAATTTAGTCCTGGTCTGGTGAACAGAGTAAATAATCTTAGCCTTTCATTTTTGCATCATAAAATGTTTATTAATTCTTCTCAGTTCAGTTCTTAAAAAGGTCTTAAAAAGATTTTAATTTGACATCTAAAACGTGTAGAGCATCCCGGCTTTAGCCTCCTCACAACCAGCTACAACGTGCTCTTCTGTGACTCATCTCAGCCACACTGTTAAATTTCTAAATACCTCTTGGGCAGTCAAGACAGATGAGTTAAAAAAATATGATTACCTATTCAGTGTGCACCAGTGAATTAATAAACTATAAAGCCCAAAACCCATTTTGTGAACCAGGTTGTAGACAGGATAATTCATGTTGTAAAAATGGACATTTTAATATGGAACCTATTGGAGACTTGTTTTTTTGGAGCCAGACTCAAGTGGACAGTCTTGGCACTGCAGCTTTTTGCACCTCAGCACTGACTTACCAGAGATTGTGTCTTGGTCTGATGTCCTGGCATGGTGGGAGTAAAAGCCTGTTGTTATAGAATCAGGGACTTTTTGTATTTGGTTGGTTTGATGATATTAAAAAAATCTTTACTTCTCTATGTCTGTTGACTTAATGCAGTTAGTATTTGCTTGTCAGATTTGTTCCATCTAATGACAACTCATCAGTGCAGTAAGTGCTCAGATCTTGGAGCTGTTTTGAGTGTAATTCAATTATATTTTCATTTTATTCTGGCATATTGAAAGTATTCTACAGTGACACTTTTTCTTTATCTAAATGATTAGTGGCAACCCGTTAAAAGGGCTGTAATGTTTGAGACTGCTGGATAACACACACACAGAAACACTAATCAAACTCTGAGACAAAGTAAAACTTTTTCTGTTTTCACAAAAATGTAAATGAACTAATTAAATCCTCCTGACTGTCACAGTAGGGATAATAATGTGATTATATTTTGCGCATTCCTACTGAATTTTCAAACACTTGAGTGTATTAAGATGAGAGGTTTCACAGTTCCTGACGGTCCTTTTATGGTCCGTGATACACTGAGGTATACAGATATGACTGCTATAATGCTTTTAAAAGCATTTCATGATTCAGCATCTATGGCTGTGCTGCCGAGATAATGAAGTGGCTTTGAGGGGATTTACACAAGAAGGTGTTGCTGTTTCCCCCTCACTGTGTGGTGGGCTTTGACTGTTGTGTAATGCTGGAGAGTGTTTTATTGCAAGCTGCCAGTGACGCCATTGGCTGAGTGTGGTAAACATGGGCTGCAGTCTAATACCTTGGCATTAGCTGAAGGATTTGATTGCCCACTAAGCTAATATCTGGGGAGATGAGGAGTTATTGGCCAGACTGATTCAAATGCTCTATGACTCACAGGAGAGGGGGTTTTCCAAAACTTGCTGAGCCCTTTTCCTGGTCCCCAGATGACTGAAACTTACATATTCAGTTTGATGTCATTGTGTTGTAAATCTAGTTTTAAGTGAGTAATCTACGTGTAAAGGTCACATTAAAATCTGTGTTCTCAAATTAACACTGTCAGAGTTAATACTGATACTTTTACAGTGTGTTATGTGTTCACACCACAGAGTGTTGATTTGACTCTTTGGAAAATTGGTACATCATCACTTATTTAGTTTCACCATTGACTCTTTTAGGAAATAAAAAATGGACTCGTCTTATTTTCACTCAAAACTTCTTTGTAGTGTTACCTCCAATTTCCACATTTAGCGATTGCGTCAATACCCATCGGTCAGAAAGCTCCGAAAAAGAAGTCAAAAGCATAGAATATCTGGTTCTTTCTAAATCAAACACAATGCATGGACTCCCGGTCACAAATGACCACTATTTTAACATTATGTCTCATCCTGTAGTGAGGGCAAAGGGTCACCAAGAGGTCAGTGGGTCACAGAGCTACAATGGCCCCATTTATGAGGAAAAGTTAACTTTTGAGGACATTTAGCCGAAGAATTTTACATAAAACCACAGATCCTTTAAGCAAACATTAACCTTTTAATTCCTAAAGCAATAATAGCAATAATATCATGGTCTTATACCGGAAAGGATGATAAATTAACCCCAAAAGGTAAAATCGTCTGCTGTTTACATACTATTCCTGCGTGAACTTGTAGTTCTCCCATGATCTCTGCCTGCTGATCATGGCTGCACGCTGCAGCACAGCGCTCTAGACTCGCTCTCCAGTGGATGACGTTGCTCACCTGTTGTCAGTGCAAACTCGCGGCACTTCATTGCGCAGCGCAGCCGCCTATGTGGAAATTATGGGTTAGAAATCAATTCTCTCAGTGCGTCATTTTAAACTATTAAAGTATTATCCTCATATTAACACTGTAAGGTTTAAATATTTATGTTTAATAATATAACTACAGATTATACCCTAACGTTATGTTATTTATTTTTCCTTCAGGAGTAAATTTAAAGTATTTACAATTTGACTTATTGACACATTTTAATGCACTTTTCATAATTAAAAAAACCTGCTGTTTTATATTACATCTGTAGCAAAGGCAGGTGTATTCTTGTAAGAAATGAGCAACGAGACTGATGCAGAGCTGGCAAACACCATTTGATGAGAATCAGCACACCATCCTTACCTGTAAACCACCCATTTCCACAGATTAGAAGTCACTAACTCAGTGGATAACTTAGGGCATGGTGCAGAAGTGTCATTAAAAAAAAAAAAAAAAACAATAATACAGCAGAAACATGGGCAAAGGAATCCCAACAGTGATCAGTGTGTAATAGACAACATCTAGACACATATAAATACATCAAAAACATCTAAAAAAAGACAGCATATGAAAGATTGTAGAGTTAGAAAGTTTCACTCGTTATGCTGTTAATATGACAGACAGTCCTTTTGTGGAGTGGTAAAGAGGCCTGTTAATAATGACGCAAAACACCAAGAGAGCACAACAATATCAACCGTAACTTTTATAACAACAAGACTAGTTCTGCCGCCACCACACTCACCTCTGCTGACTGTAGTGTGTCACACCTCTTCCCTGTTTGACTCCCAGCAGACCATTAGGGATGCAGTCTCATGAACCATGTAGCAGTTCCATATAGGGTAGTTAAAGCTATTTTAAGGCTATTTTAACCCTCGGTCCCTTGTAATTTTTATCTACATCTGTCCTTGTTTGTCCTGAAAACGTACATGCAGAAAGGTGCTAGTAAAATAATCATTTTTCAACATGTTTTTTACTTTCAGTGCTTCAAATCTCTTCAACAACTTCAACCCTGACCACTAAAAAAAAGAAAAAAAGAAAAAAAAAAAAATTCAGTGTTACATGCTTTTTATGCCAGTTATTGTACACCATGTCACTGCTATTTTTTATGGTAAAATACACAAAAACACCATAATTCCCATATAAAATGATCTAGAAAAAAAATCTTTTTTTTTCAATAAATAGAGTCTGGGCCATGCCAATGATGAGTAGTAAAATTGATTTTGATGCATTGAAATTTTTTCTGTAGTGCCGAATGCCATATTTTAGCTACATCCACCCTCGTTTGTCCTGAAAACGGACATGCAGAAAGGTGTTAATAAAATACTAATTTTTCAACTTTTTTAAAACTGTCACTGCTTCAGATCTCTTCAACAACTTCAACCCTGACTACTGAAAAAAACATTTAAAAAAAATTCAATGTTACACCCTTTTTATGCCACTTATTGTACACTATGCCCATGGCTTGGATTCGTCCATGCTAAAAAGATGAGTCCATCCGTGTGTAAAACACGCCAGTTTTACCCTCCTTTTCTCACGCCTCCTCCGAGTGAATGCATTTGTTCATGTTAGGTTTATTTTATGTACAGGCATAAAGAATCAGAGGATATTTGTAGGATATGAACCACGAACATGCGCATTTCCACCTCTAACCAAAATGTGACCACAAATATGCCAATTACGCGCAGATATAAATGTACTGCATCTTTGAGATATAATATATATACTTACCTATTGATCGAAAAGACCTGTGCATCCTCATGCTTGTTAATCCACTTGCTATGAAGTGAGGACAAAGTTGAAATTGTCCAAATGTCCCTCTTTCTTAGTCCCAGGCTGCAGAATCCACAGGTAACATATCCTAATGTAAACACTTCACTTACGGCATGTCTGCTTGTGAACATACACATAGATTTGCACCCGATCACACACGTAGGAGCCCACAAACTTTTCCTTACACATCTAGCCCACTCTCAGACATCCATATCGGTTCATTTAATTCTGGTTATGTTTAGCGGGTGAAATAGCGCTCCAAACACTCTGAGCACATGGAAGGAAAACCATGTCTGCGCTGCTGAAAGGGTTAAAATGGTGCGCTGCATGATCCGCTGGATCACTGTTTAATGGTGAAATTTAGATCCCTGGTGATCGACTGACTGCAAAAACATGGGTGCTAAAAGTTGTTTTGGTGCCCTAGACACACAGTCAAAAAACGTGTTTTGAATGGAAGTCTATGTGTCCGATTTCGGACAAACAAGGCTGGATGTAGCTATTTCGCGTCGTGGGCGTTCTATGGGTGACACGGTTTTCATTTTTTTATTTTTTTTTTAATATGAAGAAAAATAATAACTTTGGCCAAATTTGATGCCTCAATCTATAAAAATGTGACTATTGACTCAAAAAAATGATGATTAAAATGATGAATGTCCTCAAAACGGACATAGTAGGGACCGAGGGTTAAGGACTTAAGTTTAACTTTCAGTTTAAGCCACAGAATCACTGCTTCATTGGGAAGAGCTGGGCGTATCACTTGGGTTGGAAAGGCCCAGATCAAAGATATGCTGTCAGGCTTGACCTTGGCTGCCGAGCAACATTTGTCAAGCTTGATAGCTTGATTCTAGTGCCCTAGCCTCAGGTTGTGGCATAGTTGGTGCTGCAATTAACCCTTCACACCCTGCATGCCTAAAACTAGTTAACTTTACTGTATATTTTAAACATGCTTAAGCACTCTGTTGGTGTAAACAGAGAGCTGAAAACAGCAAACGCAAAAAGAGTTTGCCTTCACTCTCTTTTTTGAGAAGTCATTTCTAGTGGAGTTGGAGGTCTGAAATATATGGGGTTTGGCCCAAACTTTGGAAGATCCAGGGACATGCTTCCTGGAAGTTTTTGGCTTATCAGGTAGTTGCCTGTTTTAGATATAAAACTAGATTCGAAACTCTCAAAAATGTATTCAACGTTTGCGTGACAGTTTGAGAGAAATTCAATAATATTAAATATCCCATTGTTCTCAGCCTGTAAGATTAGGGACTATTAAGAAAATGTTCAGGGCTTATTTTCTGGTAGTCGGCCCCTGGCCCTACAAATGGAAGTTATTATTTCACAAACTGTGTTTTTATCAGGGGTATATTTGATTTATGCAGTATTAATATCGGGATGTTACACATGCCTTTGATATAGAAAAAATAATGCTGTAAAAACACAGCTTACCGCAGGCAAAATAATAACCTAAGCTATCGGAGCAAAGGGCTGAATTAGTACACTTAGTTCAGAAAACTTGTTTTATTGTGGTAGATGACACATGGCACAAACTTACTCATCAGTTTATTAATGTAGCTGCGGGTTTTAGTCAGCATTTAAACCATTTTGTGCTCTTTCCAGACAGTTGCTTTCTGTCTTCATAATGCTGGCATCCTAACTTTGTCCAGCCATATTGATCCAAGTTCAGAATATTGGATTACTATGCCACCAATGACTGATGCTTACAGCAAATCATCTTTGCTATGAAATTGCCCCAGGTAGGGAGCAAGAGGCTTAAGGGGACATAGAGCCAAACTTATTTAGGTATGATTCATAAAATGAACTTCACTTCCCTTGATTTAAATCAGCTAAAAGGAGGCAGAGTTTTAGAAATCCAAAACAGCTGAACTGATTCAATTGAAGATGAAGGCACCGGCTATTTCACAAGAATCCTCTTGTCTCTCGAGTGTTGTCTCCTCTGATGATACTGCAATCAACCAAATGATGGAATTTAAAAGTAGAAAAAGCACTGTGAAAGAAGGAAAATCAAGTATCATGCAATGACAAATTACATGGTATAAAAATATTAAACAAGTTTACGTTGGACCTCTCATAGTATTTTTCATGACAGGGTAAATCACACATTACATACAAGTAAAGTATGCAGACGTGCAGTTTTCTGGTGGGATTACATTCAGTGATGAGCGTCTCAATCAGCCACGCTTCTAGTCTGAGAGCTTTAATGCAAAAACCTCTGCCTGGATGTCATTAGCATAAGCTGACATGGTGGTGGAGTTGTTTTGAAGTGACAGAAAATTAAAGTGATGACAACATATGTCATATTTAATCTAATTTAATTTGAAGTACTCTTTGCTTTACAGGGTCAAACAAAGTACAGAACAGATCAAACACATCATGATTTAAGATATGAAGCTGTAGCATCAGAGTGCATCAGTTTGTGGTGAAGTGTGTATATGTATGCATGCATGTTTTCATGTGTGTATCACGGAAAAAAACGGTAATTTCAGACTAAACGAATCAAACTGACTTCTAGCAGAGTAGGTCCCTTTTTTTGTCTGAACAAAAAGTTCAAAACACATTCATGTGGAGAATCTGTTCCTGGAAGTAGAGCTGGGCGATATGGCCTAAATTTGATATCCCGATATCAAAACTTCCACATAATTCGTACCCGATGTTCGTGATATAGTCATTTTATACACTATGCATGGCAAAAGCCGCGATACATGGAGTGTACTCGTTATATCACCCAGCCCTACCTGGAAGCAGGAAATCCTCATCTTGCATTAAATAAGCTAGCTGGACTGCAGGCTGTTCATGTATTTGTACCAAAAACAATCAAATGTTCATTCTAGCAGATGTGTAGCATTTAGGTACTTGTTGATGTTGAATGCCTAGTTGTTGTAAGCTCTGCAGGCCCTACTTGGTGCAGATTTGTTTAGTGGGAAACTAGTGGGCAACTAGCTTCACTACCTTGATCTGTCCGTTATCTGAAGTCATAAACATCAACCAGGTATGGGTTGTATCGGGTCAATCAGCAGTACCTCCAAAGTCCGAGATCCAAGATCAGTAGCCGAAAAGTCAGAAAAATGGTCAAAACACAAGCACCAAAACACAGAACAACAAACAACTGGCTGACTGGAAGTGGAACAACTGACTGGAGGCGGGACAACTGACTGGAAACCTGGAATTTCACTGCAACACAGTGTCAAGCTAATTTTTCATGAATATACCAATAATAGTCTTTTCCTGTGTTGCAGCTGTAACAAAAATGCACCCATGCTCCCTCTTAAATTTGAGTCTGGCTGTATCTCAGTCTAATTATGATGTATGCAATTTAAAAGTCACTTTTGATAGTTTTTTTGTCACATAACTGCTCAGAAGTCTGGATAGCATAAAGAGCTTAGGAAAATGGCACTGACCATTGAACACAGTGGAGCTGAAGCACAAGCTCACTTATTTTCAATCTCTTTGAAATTCTGCATGTTCACATCACCTTAAAACTGTAGAAAAACAGAGGTTTTGAGAAAAACTACAAGTTTTGGGCTTTTTAAACCCTTATACACCATATGGTTTTCACTTGAATCTGTCCTTGTATTTTTACAGTTTCCTAATGTTTTTTGTCTTCCATATATATATACATAAATATATATGTACAATTTTGATAAATAATGCTATGTTGCAATAGTGACAGCATAAATAAGATTACCAGAATAAATGTGTTTTTTTGTCGCTACTAAAATACACTGTATATCCAAGAGGTATCTTTGAAAAATGCAACAAAAAAATTTGCACAAAATTGTATCAGTATTATTGTCATGAAATCAAATTTTAAAGGTTTAGGTTCAGAACACCCACTTCATAATACAAAGTAACCTTAAAATGGGCATACGATTTTCTGAAATATATTTCGTGCTTCATTTTGTGCTTATTTTTTGTTTTGGGAGCAGAGATTGCACTATGTCGAAGGGCCCACATAAAACCTCATTTTAATACCTAAAACAAGGCTGTGCCATCAAAAAGTGAATACCATCATATATCCTGAGTGTCCTTTTTGTCTACAGGAACAGGTTTTTGAACAAGAATGTGTGAAATAATAAAAAAAAACAACATGAAGAATCTCAGCAATAGATACCTCAGAGTTTTCTCTTTCTATTGCATTAAGCCCAGGAATTGTCTACCATACCATACCTACCATACAAATATAAATCAATGTAGACTACTTATTATCACATACAATAGGCATTTATACTCAATTTTAATTGTAAGCTGTTGATTTCATTCCAAAATCTGCCCAAGCTATATCTCCTTAATTTTACACCAGTGAATAGTTCCAATGTCCTCATGTGACTTCTTGTTGTAGCTTGGTACTGTTGGTAAAACCTGCCAAATCCTAATGCCTTGACAAGTTTTGTGTGGACAGTGGCTGTAGGGAATTTTGTTAAAAAGGCAGCCGTCTTGAATTTGAGTTATTTAACTTTGAATAACACGTGTCTCTTCTTGTTGTATATGACAATGCCGTTCTCAGAAGGTTAAGCAAAATTAAGGTGTGCAGGAAAACCAGAAGGTATAGATATGGTTTTTTTAAGAGATTAAAATGTGTAATGTGCAATAAATCAGTAGATCACAAACATTCTACGTGTTTACTTTACTTACTGTTCACTCATTTCCTCCCTGGGGCGCTGGGCTCCTGCGCCCACAGCCCTCCAAAGACTTCTATTATAAGCTTCGCTCCTCACCAGTACAACTACGACTACTTGAACCTTATGTCTTTTGTAAGTGTTTCTATTAAAAATAAACATTCAAATAGCTCTTTAACATAATATTGTCATGTATTAAGTTGATTTGTGATCATGTGTGATAAGTTAGAAATTTTAGTCGACTGTGATAAGAGTTAGTTACTTGTGGCTGCTGATGATCCTTATTATAGCTATCTTATTTTAATATTTGTTCACCAACCAAACAAATGCAGATGTAAAAAAAAGCATATTAATTTAATGTAACTCACATTGTAGTGCCATCTGTTGATGCCTTACATACATAACATATTAAATTTGGGATTTTGTTGTAGCTCTTCCTGAAGAAAAATGCACCAGCCGCCACTGATCATGCTGCTAACAGCATGCACCCCTTGTGGAAACTATAGACAAAAGGTGACAATAAACGCATCAGTCTGTTGTAACAGGGCTCCAGACTAACTTTTTTAAACTAGGATCACAACGGCCCCTAACTTAAAATTTTAGGGGCGCAAGCAGAAAATTTAGGGGCACACACTGTAAATCAACTTGCGAAATAAATATTCACGTTTCCTCTCATTTTCAGTGTATTACTGATAAATACACATTTTATGTTTCCAACTGGCATTGTGTTTGCTCAAAGTGTCGTGTTTTAATTGTGTAGTGCCAGTATTACCAGCAAATTTTGTGTTTCCCACATGTTGTGGGTATTAGGGCTGCAGTTATCAAGTCTTTTTGTAATCGAGTACTCTATCGATTCTTCTGACAATTAATGGAGTACTCTAATAACAAATATTGCATTTTTTAAATCAATCCCTTTTGCTTTTTTAAATAGAAGTAGTACCAGACAATTGATAAAACACGGTGGGTCCCTTAAATGGACTATTTTTAAGTTAAAAATAGGTATTAAAAGGTTACCTAAACAAAATATCTAAAATAGTTTTGATGGCAATTTACATTTATTAAAGTTGAAAGGACAGGAAGTTAAACAATTTCATTAGATTATGCCATAATTGAGGTTTAGGGATCTGGCTGATAATTCTTTATTTCTTATATTGTAGTTTACTTTTATTTTTCACTTTGTCATTAAGGTAAAGAGACACTTAACTATTTTAACTTCCTCTACTTCAAGCATTGGTGTAATATTTCATGCTGTAGCAAGGAATAAATCTCCATTATCCACTCAATGGTATGATGATTTCTGGAAGCTGGACTTTAACATTCCAGAAATTTAATCTATTTCTCAAAGGGTGTTCACTTTTAATTTTTGCCACCACATTTTTGTTTGGTCCACCATGACTTTTTAACACCATATCTGGACCTGGAAACAGGTTTTAGGGTAAAGCTGCATCTGTGATCCGTTGAATCCTGACTGTATGATGGTGAACTCTGACCTCTTTGCTCTCTCTGTCTCAGTCACTGTTAGTAGCAATAATGTTTCTATTTAACTGGCATCTAATTTCTATCAAAATGTAGTCTTATGAAATGCTTCAGGGTGCCAAAGGGTTTTGAAAAAAAAACAAAACGCTGAAACAAAGATGTGCGGGCGCTGAATTTTGAATTGTTAATTAAATGCATGACGTGTGCACGCAGAAGAGAGAGAGAGAGAGAGCAAGAGAGAGGGAGGGAGAAAGCACCTGAGCAAGGCTTGAATAATGAAGTGTGCCTCTCTTCAGTGAAGTTTATAAAATCCCCTGAAGTCTGCAGACATAAACTGACCGCTGTCTCATATGAGCGCGTGGTGCAGGCTGCTCTTAATCTCAGAGTTCTGCATACTTTCACCCGTTGAAGGCTCTTCAATCTCTGTAGGAAACTGTTTTTCTTTATTTAAACCTTTTTTACGATAAAATGTCGCTACAACATAGTGCCGCATCTACCATTATTTCATAGCCAGTGAATGTGTAAAACGCAGCAGGATGAGTGTCTGTCAACATGAATGCATTGTCTTCTTTCTCTTCACTCATGATTTTCACACAGCGCAGCACATGTTTACTGCATGTTACGTTATAATAACAGTAAAAACAAATACATTGTGTCACACAAATACCTATCCATGTGAAACACAGCACGCCGTGCGCCACAGCGAGATGTCAAGCTTATACCATGGCATATATGGATACATGACGATAATATGCCGTCTTCTTTTGGAGTTAATGTCGGTTGACAAACCAGCTCATTTGTGCATTATCACCAACAATTGGGCTGAAGTGTGGAGCAGAAGTTTGTCAGCAACAAAAAATATTTAATAATAATTTTAAAAATCAGCAAATTTACTGATCACACATGCGTGAGTAGATGAAAAATTTACTTGCACTGTCTCAAATTTTAGGGGCAAAATGCAACCATTTAGGGGCAGTCTGGAGCCTTGTGTAAGACAGTTATTCAAATATCTTGATCAAGAGTTATCTTCCACGTCGTTTGAAATTCTCACTTGGCTGACCTTTTGGATTGCATCAACATTAAATGCAGACAGACTTCATACTTGAAACGCCAGCCTGTTGACAATCATGTTAAAATAGAGTTCTTTGCTTTAGAGGCATCAATTGACCCCAGTCTTCACTCTCACTTTCTGTCTGTTTCTCTCTGTCTGTCTCTCTGTCTTCAGGCACAGATGCATGAACAGGCCCTCGACATGCTCAACCAAGCATTCACATTTCACTTTACATGACACACATTCACCCACACAATACACACACAAAATACTGACTTTCCATCCAACTGACAAGCTGTCTGCAGCACTTCATCCCTAAAAACAACTGTCAAGCCAAGTCAATCTCTTTCCCCTTTTTTGTAACTCTCAAACACACATTCACCCACACACACACGCTCAATGCTCTAACGGTGGCAGGATGTTGGGATTCGTGAGCTGGGGGGAAAGCTCCCCCCAATTATCCCTGAGGATAGCGAGATAAATGTGTTTTTTTTCAGTCTATGTGTGTGTGAGTGTGACTGTGACCATGTGCATGCTTAAGGATGACTTTCTGTCTCTCACTCGGAGATCATTAGAGAAGCACTCAGTTGTAACAGATCCCTGTGGAGAGAAGCAGAGGCAGTAAAGGGAGAAAAGGATATTTACCGCAAGGTAAAAATACGGATAGAAAGTCAAAGTTTTTTCTTAGTTCAATTCATCTGAAGACAAAAAACAGCAGCAGAAGTTATCCTCAGTTTAGGTACCATGTTTTCTGGACAACAGTAGCTATGGGCAAAAGGATGCTTTGTCCAGCTTTACAAGAAAAAAACCTCAGGCATTCTTTAGTATCTCTCTATCTGCTTCCCTCCCCCATACAGCTGAGGAGTAATCGTGCCACTGAGTGTGTATCTGCCTGTCACAGTGCAGCGATAAGAGGCTGATACAGGGAAAGGCCCGGGGAGATGCTACATTAATACTTCCTCTGATTAGCAGTGCAGTGAGGGAGGGCTGCTCTGTTGTGTTCCAGTGTGAGTTACTGAAAGAAAATGCATTATAGATGACAGACTGTATATGCATTTGGAGTAATAAACCCATTCATCACGACATATTTACATCCATGTCTTGTCTGCATTTTGCAGAACTTACAGTAAAATGTGGACACAAGAATGTGGTCCTACTTTACTATTAATGTTTAATTTATTTACAGTAACCTAGCTCATAAGGCAGTCAAAACGCTTGAATGGTTGAATCCTTTTCAATAATTAATGTTTAAAATGAAACAATTTTAATGAATGAAGGTCGTGAAAATAACTGAAAGTTAAACAGACTATACCTATTTCAAAAGACAGGTGTGTTTTCTTACGGAGAGATTGCATCTACTATATAGCATTTTTTTGTATTGTGTTGTATTGTATCAGTTACATGACATCCGCTCTTGTATTATATCATATTTTATCTTGTCTAATCATATTGTTTTGATTTATTATCGGTTCCCAGATCTTTCAGCCTGTGACCCCTAGAATAACACTACTAGTAGCTGGAGACCCCCACTGTACCGGGAGGTGGTTGAAGCATAGTTAATTAATTTGAATTTATTTAGCTAGGAATGTCTCAATGAGATCAATCTCACTGACAGAAGTGTCCTGGCCAAGACAACATCTATAACATCTACAACCAGTTGCATCACCCTCCAATACCTTTAATCTGCTTTCGAAGAGATTTAAAGAGACCAGTTTCCCCAGACACAAAGTCTCCTGCAGCATGTTCCAAGCTGCAGGAGCAGATACCTAAAACTCCTTTTACCGATTTCAAGATGCACTTGGGGAACACAGAGCTAAAGAGGTCTAGTGACTGAGTCACAAAGCAAAGACTTTAGCTTCCAGCTACAGCTTTCACATGAATGAAACTGAATGGAAGCAGTTTAAGTCAAGCCTTGTATACAAGGATATACAAGTGACTTAGCCTTTAAGTGGTGAAAAGACAGCCACTTGACCTGATCATCAACAACTATAATCAATCAGAGGCATAGAAGTGGCAGAAACAAGTTTTTTCTTAGCAGTAAACAAAAAACAAGACTTGTCTCTGAAATAAAAAACCCAGCTGCAACTTTGAAGTCTTTACAAGCTGCTCAATACGAAGCTTAAATGTAAAGAATCATTTATTGAGAATCCAGGGTATTTATAAGACAACACAGACTCTGTCTGAATGTGCACAGTTGTGCACATTCAAATGCAGAATTGCATTTAAAGTATTTTAGAACAGTCCTTTGACTCTAGCATAAACCTAATGACTATGTTTTTATTCTAACTTGACCTGATTTTATGCATATGTTTTTACAATAATGGATAAAATACACAGTATAAAGTCATTAAAAATGTTGTTTGGGTTTTGAAGGCATCTCATAAACCCCAAAATGGGGTCTCGACCCACACTGAAGTAAATCTTCCAATTAACCAGTTCTTTGTTCCAACTCCTAACTGTGATAATGATCTTTAGGTAATGATAACAGAATGAGCATGTAGACACAAGTTCCTGAAATGAGTATTATAAGGAGGGCGGCTGCTCAGCTTCAGACAGGGAGAGAAGATCAGACATCTGGAGGAAGTAAGGATTAGAGCATCAAAAGGAGACAGTTGAGGTGGTTCGGGCATCCACTAAGGATGCCTCCTTGGCACCTCCCTTTGAAGGACTTTGGGGTACACCCAGCTGGAAGAAGACCTTGGGATAGACCTGGTCCTGGTGCCTCAGGATCCTTTAGGATGAGTTGGAGAGTGATGCAGGGGAGAGTGATGTCTCGGTTGAATTGCTTAGCCTGCTGAAACTGCAACAAGGCCCCAGATGAGCAAGATAATGGCTAGATGGATGGCTGTAATGCACATTTTCTTTAACCTTATTATTTCATTTCATCAAATCTTAAGGCATCACATTGTATTGCATCTAATTTTGTCTTGCATTGTCTTAAATTATTGTATTTTGTTGTATTTTATGTTGCCATATGTTACATATCATATATCAGTCGTATTGTATCTTTTCTTAAATTACTGAATTGAATCATGTAATTTAAATTATTGCACTGTAAGCATTGGGTTTGTTCAGTTGGTAGAGGGCAGCCATATACAGAGGCTGGAAATCCTCAGCTCACTTGTCACAGGATTGATTTCCTGGGGCTGTTTGCATATCTTTTCCTGTTTGCTCTCCCACTATTTCCTGTCTGTTTTCAGCTGTCCTTTCCAAAGTAAAAAAGGGCAAAAAATAATGTCAAAAAATAAATGTATTGTACTGAAAAACTGGTTTCACAATTCCAGAGTTCCAGCCAATGGGGGAAACTCAGCTGACAACCTACTATTGCCTATCACAAAATCAACTGTATTTATCTTCACTGATGGGCCTACTTGGAATCACACCTATTGTGGGAGTGAAGTTAAAGGAGACATACCCCTTTAAGACAGGCTTAAATTGGTCTCAGAGGTCCCCAAAACATGCCTGTGAAGTTTGTTGCTGAAAAAACACTCCAGTATAGGATTTTGTACGTTTAAAACCCCCTCTATTTCAGCCCTTCTCAGAACGAGCCGTTTATGTGTCTGTGGCTTTAAATGGTAATTAGCTGTCTGACTCCGCCCCTGACCACACCTCTCTCAGGAAATGGATGCAGTACTCCTGGTACTACAGACACTTTTATCCAAAGGTAAGAACTTGACTGGGATTTGAACCATCAACCTCCCAGGCTGTAGTCAGCAGGATAACCCACTGAGCTATCCATCATCTCAGCTGGTAGTTGAGAGGATCAGTAGAGGAGGGCAGAACTTTCCTCCAAGTGGGGGAGGGCCAACCAAACCTGGGGGCGGGTGCTTATGCTCCTGGTGAGGTCACCAGGAGCTGAATCTGAGAACAGCTTGTTTCAGCACACATTTTCTGAAAGGTGGAGAAAGAGAGGGGGAGAGGGAATGGATTTTTCTGGTATTTGAGGGGATTGTGGACAGGCCAGGGGCACATATGTTAGAAAAGCCTGAAAAAGTGATTTTTGCATAATATGTCTCCTTTAAGTTTATATACACTATATGGACAAAAGTATTTGGCCACACCTGTTTATTATTGAGCTCAGGTGTTTCAATCAGACCGTTACCACAGGTGAATGAAATTAAGGTCCTAGCCTGCAGTCTCCATCTGCAAACATCCGTGGAGTTATGAATCATGTCTCTCTGTGTGGCAGACAGATGGGTGAGTCTGGGTTTGGTGCATGCCAGGGGAATATTTCAGGGTATGGGGCTGTTATTAGGGTTTGGGCTGGGACCCTTATCTCCAGTGAATGGCAATCTTAATGCTTCAGCCTACCAAGACATTTTCGGCAATGCTGTGCTGGGGGATTGGGAGGGCCCTTTTCTGTTCCTGCATGCTACCATGGACAAAGCAAAGACTATGAAGACATGGTTTGATGAATTCTGTGTGGAAGAACTTGAGAGCCCTGAAGCTCATCGAACACCTTAGCAATGAACTGGAATGGAGATTGTGAGCCAGACCTTCTTGTCCAACATCAATGCCTGACCTCATAAATGCTCTACAGGATGAATGGGCACAGATTCCCACAGAAACACTCCAAATACTTTTGTCCATATAGTGTATGTCAGAATCAGTAAAAAGGTATAGTCTGTGTTTTCATTTACAAGTCCATCTTGTCTACATCAGAGTCAGGAAGACTTTTTCAAGAAGTTTTTCCTTCCTCAAGTGAACATACATGAGAAAATCCAAGGCAATATGATCTTCAGGCCAACACTACCATACTGATTTGATACAACATCTGATGGGCAAGGCTTGTTTTCTTACATGTATAGGTCCTACATTATCTAAACTCATCCTCTCAAAGTCGTCCATAAAATTCCTTCAGTAGACTTTTTTTGCCGTGTTTATATGCAGTATCAGTTCACATGATGGTAGTAAACCACAGTATCTTCCATAATGCAATATGATAGTGTAAAAGAGGTTAATAGTTTCCATATAATGAGGTTGATAAACATTCTTACAGCCCTTAGTTACGCTACATTTAAGATCATAATTCCCTTAACTCCACTCGGTCTTCAGTCTTATGACATCTCGCTCTCTGATTTCCATAATGGGTTGATAACTGGCAGGTGTGTCTGTGTGCCTGTTAGCAGGAGTGTTCAAATGTCCTTTTGTTTTCACGTTGCACTGTGGGCTTATGTAAAACATGCATTTATGTGCATGTGTGGGCGGCAAATGGCTCTCTAAAAGCTGAAAATAAGTGGACTGATGGATTTGCAGGTCTTTTGTTTTTTACTCGAGGAACATCTTAAAAAGTAGCACTTTCACTTTTTGTTAGTGTCGTCTCTATTTTACATTTCTCTCTGTTTCTCGGTGAAAACTTGTTTGCTTTGCATCCAAGCCCATTCTCTCCAGCCTCAGAGGAGCTCTTTGAGCCACAGTGTGAGAGATAATGTAATGATCATTATTGCTTCAGTGATAGTGCAGCTGTACGTCCTGCTGTACACAGATAATGTCCCAATGAACTGCATAGCACAATGAGGCACAGGGGTATGCATGTGTCTGCAAACACGCCATCATGAAGGCCTTGTTTCTTCTTCTCATTATGTCACTTCTTTCTATCACAGACGCAGAGACTCTCTAAGGTTCCTTTAAGCATTATTAAGGTTTATTTTTCTTCTTTGCTTGACATCTGTGACTTGGGTCAAATCCAAAACAGCAGCGGACCTTTTCTCGCTATAATAAGGAACCAGGGCCTGGCTTATTACTGCATCTGTTCCCATGCTATGACATTAACAGCAATGTGGTTCAGGCTCATTTTATTACACTAAAGGAGCCAAATATCTTTGATGCAAATAGGGGACATAGTTATCCAGATGGGGATGGTATTTGGACTGACAGGTACAGTGTTTCTTAATGTTTGACATCATGGGTCTGTCTTCATGCACCCTGCTTGTATGAGAATTATATTAGTGTCAACGTTTCACCTTGAAAGCTTGTTTACTGTCCAAGTGTTTCTGCAGAAGGAGCTATTAGAGCCGACATTAATTACTGTCACTCTGAGTTAACGTAGGAGGTTCTCAGCCACTTCTTGGCTTGTCTCCCAAACCAAAGTACACAAACACATACTGACACACAAACACGTGTTCTGTTGCGTTGTTCTAACAGTGGTGTAAGCTTAATTGGTTGTGTAAGTGTTTTATTGCTGGGATACTTCAGGAATTAACAACTAAATCAAATGTTACAGTCCGATAATTTTTATTTATATTTAACAACTTTATCACTAGAAATCCCTTCACTTCTTTGTCTTCCTAGAAATACTCACTGCACAGAAACAAACACCATGCTGAGATAAGAGATAAGCTATGAACATTAGTTGATGGCTATTCAGGCAAGTTTTCTCTAACTGGCCTGAGTTGACCTCTGTCCATGGTGCTGAAAAAGGAAGAGTGATTATTTGTTGACTGTGGTATGAGAGATTGCAGGTTCAAATCCCAGCCAGAGTGTGAGTGTCCAGTGTGGAGTCTTGGGCAAGATCCTTAACGCCTGGAACAGCTGTCCCAGATGTAAGTCACTTTTGATAAAAGCTTCTGCTTAATGACACTGTAACATTTGGTTGTATCTTCAGACCTGATCAAAACAACCAGATATTCACATCTTTTCAGGTTTTAACCTTTAAATATTGAAATATTTGGTAGTTTTGATTAGGAAGGAGTGATTGAAAGATTGAACCCAAAAAGGCTGGTTGAAAATATGTGACTAATATAATTAAATAATAATTTTACAAATGTAGAGTGGAAATTTTTGGTCTAAATGACCTTTAAGCACAGTACATTTTTGCACCTTGTTTTATAGTCCCATTAAAAAAATTAAATTGGAATATCAAAATTGATGGAGAAAATTAAGTATTTTAAAATCATGCCCTTCGCAGTAACACAAATGAAACTATTGCAAAATAAAAAGTGAAAAATTATTAATTTGAACAAAAATGTCCATAATGATACCAGAAGGTTAAAGCAGTCATAGAGCCCAGTCAGAACCTTAACATTTCACATCAGCGTGTCTGGCAGAGTTGTTAGCTGTATTGTTAGCTGCTGGCCAATGGTGTATCATACTTTAAAGTAGTAGTCTGCACAAAAACACAAACAGCTAACATGGCTCACCACTGTGTACGTCAAAACAAGCTCGGATAAAGCTCCACATAAGAGTACAAGTTTCATCACACCTTTTAGTCTGGGAATGTTCTGAAATTCTCATTATTTCACGCTGAAAAGATCTCTAATTTAAAAAATGTGCTTTTACTGATTTTCATGATTCACACTCTTCTGGTTGATAAATCTGGAATAAAATACTTTAAAATATCTGAATCGCTGATGCAGCCAGTCAGGGTTTGAAACATGTTTAAAACACTGCTGTTAAAGACCCAAATGTTGGGGAGAGAGTGATACCTCACAGGGAAGCTTGGGCAACAGAATACACAGCTGATAGCAGAGAATAGTTATGACCCATCACAAGTAAGCAGCACAAGACATGAATGAGATAGAGCAGCAGTTCCTGCTTCTTCATGTAAGTAGTCATGTCTTGGTGGCTGCCATGACAAGTCATGTGCCATTAAAACTAAACAAATTAAGGTTTTCTCTGATTTGAAACTATTGGAAGTATTTGAGATAGTGTAAATATAGTATGACATAGCCTTAGGGTTTTTACATTTTAGTACAAAAAAACCTATGTTTAGTAGATTTAAAGCAAGTCTATATTGCTCTAAGTATATTTATTGTATTTTTCTTAAAGTTGTAATACTACTCCAAAGTCCCAAAAATTAGTATAACCTATACAACATTTCATAAGCCTTGAACAAACAAGAGAAAAATAACATAAATAATAAATTATCCTGATGTCAGGAAAGTTTATGCAAAGTTTGAGTGTTGTAGACAATTGAAAATCAAGATTTACCTTTCATTAGAGCCCCTTGAATTATTTAACTGCTGCCTATCTCAGCCTTATCTCCTCCTGCTGTAGGTTTATATTGCTGCTCTAAAGAGGGGGCTGCCTTCACTCTGGGGCTGTGATTAAAAAAGAGACTGAACGTCAGTAGTAACCTTGGAAAAATAATTGGGTTATTTTTCAGTGTGCTCGAAAGAAAGTGAATTGTAATAATCTGCTTCACAATTTCCACCCATTATTTTCACTCCCTTTACAGATTAATCAAAATACAACATATACACACTGACACACACTGAAATTTGCACAAAGGGGAAAGAAGACTATCAGAATATTTGCAAGGAGAGAAATAATGGCCTTTCAAAAACTACCCTAAGGACTGAAAGATATAATATCTTCATAAGGTAGAATCTTTTTTTATGAATTCCTTCACTTGAGGTGAGGTGACAAAATAAAACCAGCTCTTCACTCAGCTCTGAGCATGTCCAGGAGCTTGTTTAGCATGCTGTCTGCAGCTTGAGTACTAGTCTGGAAACAGTGTTGGGTTTGTCTCCTGAGGTGCTGTCGGCGCCCTTCACTTGGCAGCGGTGTGGACTGGGTGGGGTTAAGCTGCCACCGCGGAGCGTCGGGCATGCTCCTGGCTGCTATTAGAGTTCAGTGTTCCAGCAAGCGGGCATGGAGAGAATGGACACAGAATAATGTATGAAGGGCTTCTGAGCCGCAGGTTAAAGTGCTGCAGACTGAGAGTGTTTGGGTTTGTGTGCATGTGTGTGTGCTGGTTTTGGGGTGGTCATAATAAATGCACACAGACAGGATCTGAAATGGCAAAGAGTTTTTATTTTTAAAAAGAATGTGCGCTCCTTCTCAGACTTTTATGCATTTTCTTTTTTCCCATTTTCTGGAGTCCTTAGATAGCACAGTTTGCAATTTAGATGACCAGATTTGGAGTGAAAATGGAAGGAACGAAAGCTTTGGGTTCTTGTGTGCATTGGTTTTTGTTATTTCTTTTATTTAAATTCCATTTCATCCATAGTTATTTTAATCTTAATAATGAATTTTTCTTATTCCTTTGTATTTTTTGTCTTGTATCATTTTCCTTTCTGAATTTCAGGGAGCCCTGCAGACAGCAGTGCCTGTTTAAATCACAACTGCAGTACTTTAATTTAATGCAGGTTTTTTATGGTGTTTCCCTTATTTAATTTACTTTCATGTATCATCCCACACTCATGGAACCAGCCCCTGAGGGGTTCCCCTGCACCTCAGGGGACCCCTCTGTAAAACTCCTGAACTTTGCAGAACACCACTGTTGTCTGTCTCATCTGTGATGGTGAGGAGTCTGCATACAGATGGGAGCTGGAACAGCTGGTATTGGGTGTGGTCAGAACTACCTGGAGCTGAATAGCTCAAAACTGTGGAGATGACGGTGGACTTAAGGAGGAGCCCCCCCCATTCTACCCTCCCTTACCATACTGAACAGTACAGTGTCTGCTGTGGACAGCTTCAGATTTCTCAGTTTCACAATCTCCTGGGCACTGAGGTGGACTTCCCACATAGACTGTGCCCAGAAAAAGGCCCAGCAGAGGTTTTACCTCCTGAGACAGCTCAGGGAACACCGAGCAATTGAGGCCACATGAACCTTGAAGGTTAGCTGGACATAAACCGTGGCACCCAAATTCTGGGCAGACTTAGTGGCCATGAGTTTATTTGACCCAAGTTGGATATTGATATGTGGTTGCATGGTGAGACTGGCTGTAATGATAATAAGCTCGGTATAGGACAGGCTGAGCTGGAGGTGACGTTTCTTCATCCATTTAGAAATATCAACAAGGAAGGTTGAGATCCAAGCTGAGACAGTTGTGCCATCTGCTGAAATGGATATGAAAAGTCAGGTGTCATTTGCATAGTAGTAATAAGAAAAGCCATATGAGTGAATGATTGCACTAAGTGAGGTGGTGTATACTGAGAAAAAGAGGGGACTCAGCACTGACCCTTGAGGCGCCCCTGTTGATAAGCCATGTGGTTTGAATACTCCTCCCCTCCATGATACTCTAAAAGATCTCCCTGTGAGGTAGGACAAACCACTGGAGGGCAGACCCTTAGATACAAAGTGCAGAGACTGTGGAGTGGACCATTTTGGTGCTTTACTGTGTCAAAGGCAGCAGACAAATCGACAGCTGCTCTGGCCAAACGCACCATTACAGACAAAAGTGCAGTTTCAGTAGAGTGGCGCCGCCTAAAGCCAGACTGATTCTGATCAAGTAGATCATTGGAGGCATTAAAGGGCTAACTGATGAGGAGACAAGCCTGGGTTATACTTCTACAGAACCTCATTAGAGAAATACACTAAAACAGCAGATCAATGCTGTTAGGCACCCCCCTAATGCTATCATAAAAAGTGTGTTAACTTGTTCAAGCTATGATGGGCAGAAAATGACAGCTGACAGTGATACCTGAAGTATTGTTAAGTAATGTGGCGATCTAATGTTAGAATTGATTTTAAAATATCTTTGCTCACTACATATCTGATGAGCATAAATACAACGAACAAACTGTCTTGCACAGAGTGTAGGTCCAGACTTGATTCTTGAACCTTGGATGAAAGGATCTGGGTGTAAATTGAAACAATCACACTTTTAAGTCTGCACATTTTTAATTTAATCTTCTTTATATCAGTATAATTTCCCTTTAATCTTTCAGTCTCATAAATGCATTTCCTTGATTATCATCAGGTGTTGTATTCTGTGGAGAATCTGCATGGCTTTCATGCCCATATGTGCCTCCTGTGTTACATCATCCCCCTCTCAGTATAAGATGAGCAACATTCCCCAGTGCTCTCTAATATTCCTTAATCAGCCCCATTATTTAAACGTCTGGAGTAATTAGGAATGTGATTTACTGTAATCAAATCCCCGTGGATGTTTCATGCTATGTGGTAAACACTTCTGGGGGGGATACTGTTATATTGTAGGTTAAATCACAGAGACAGAAACCAGGAGGTTCAGAGACAATGAGACTGAAAAAAACACATATACACACACAGAGATGGAGTAAATAAAGTATAAACAGAAGAACAGTTGGAGAACCTCAGTGCAGAGAAGCAGCGTGTGGCTCAGTGTTAATGAGATTGATGAAGCAATAAAAATCAATTACTAGAAAATGATATGCAAATAAACACTTTAAGAATTCAGTTCACGAGTCCCAGAGTTTTCATGGGAGGAAATTATGGACTCACCATTCAGTCCAAAGAAAGGTTCAGACCCAAAGAAAAGTTTCAAAGGAGCTGAGTCTCAGTGATTGGTTATGCAGTCCTAATTAAGATAATTAAAATTGTTTTAGCAGCCATCATTTAAAAGTGTTCTTGTGCTTGGTTCTTTTTTCGTTCACATATTTTTCTTTATTTACTAAGTTTTATCAGAATAATAAAAACAAGAACACAATACTGGGTAAGAGATGCATATACCGAAAGTATTCAGACTCCCTTCATTTACACTCATAAAACCATAATGACACAGACATAAAAAGATAATACAAATTAATTAAAAAACACCTGAAATATCACATTGACATAGGTATTCAGGCCCTTTGCAAAACCTTGAAATTAAAGCTCAGGTCCCTCCCTCTTCTCTGGATCTTTGTTGAGATGTCTCTACACCTTGATCAGAGTCCATCTGTGTTAAAATAGGTTGACAGGAAATGGTTTGAAAAGGCACCCGCCTCTCTATGGAAGGCCTTACAGCTGCCAGTGCATATAAGAGCAAAAGCCAAACCATGAGGTCAAAGGAACTGCCTGCAGAGCTCAGAGACAGGATTGTTGCAAGCCACAGATCTGGGGAAGGCTACAAACATTTTAGCATCACTGAAGGTTCCCAAGAGCACAGTGGCCTCAATAATTCTCAGATGGAAGAAGTTTGGCACATCCAGATAGTTGGTCTGAGGTTTATTGCAGAGTGGCTAGATAGAAACCTCTCCTCAGTGCAAAACACATGAACACACACACTTTCATTTGGAATTTTTCCATGTTTTTTCACTGAGGGTAGGCTTCTGTCTAGCCACTCTGCCATAAAGCCCATGTTGGGGAGGGCTGCTGTGATGGTTGTCCTTCTGGAACTTTGTCCCATCTCCACACAGGATCTCTGAACCTCAGTCAGAGTGACCATCGGGTTTTTGGTCGCCTCTCTTACTAAGACCCTTCTCCCTTGATTGCTCAATTTGACTGCATGGCCAACTGTTAGAAGAGTCCTGGCTGCGCTAAACTTCTCCCATGCAAGAATTATGGGGGCCACTGTGCTCTTGGGAACTTACTTTTGAAGTCTTCCCAAAATCTGTGCCTTGCAACAATCCTGTCTCTGAGCTCTGCAGGGAGTTTCTTTGAGCTCATGGCTTGGTTTTTGCTCTCATATCCATTATCAGCTGTGAGGCCTTCTATAGAGAGGTGTACTTTTTTGGGTCTGAATACTTATGCCAATGTGATATTTCAATATTGTATTTTTCGTAAGTTTGCAAAAGTTTCTAAAATTCTGTCAAAAATAAATGATTTTTTTCCCACTATACCATCAGGCTGCAACATATCATTTTAAAAGTGAAGGGGGTCTAAATACTTTCTGAATGCACTATATGCTTTCAAACTTTATACAAACATGACCTGCCTCTTTAGTGGACTTTTTCTCACAAACAAATTAAGAATCCCCTCCCCAAAAAAAGCAACATATAGTAGACCAAATCCTTTTACTAACGTGCTTGTATAACATGAATTTAAGCTTGTAAATCACCTCAGTGTGACATTAATCCTGTTTGCAGGATCCTCAGCTCAACAACAACCCTCTAATGTGCTTGAGGTCGCTCTTCACTCCGTGTTTTATCTTACCGCTAAAAATAATCCTCCCTACTTCCTTAAAACAGTGGAAGGAAAGTTGCCGGAGGAGTTTCCTTCAAGGAAGTATTCACAGTGAAGCTTTAAGAGAGAAGTATTTTTAGGGAACACTGAAGCTGCTCTTACTGCTTTAGAAATATCTGTAAGCTGTTTTTAAGGCGCTATTATTGTAGTAATTACAGCTGCCAGTCAGTCTTCAATTAAAATACAGCATGCAGAAAGCATTAATGGATGAATTGTTATTTTTTCCATCAGCCTCTGCTGGATTGATGGAGTGATTTTAAAAGGGATCTCATAATTGCTGCAGGGTTACAGGCATTGTGATAGATTAAAGCATTTATCCTCTAACATTTTATATGTCAGAGTAAAGAATTGTTTTATCCTCACCAGACCTCCCTTTAACTCTTCTGGGAAGCTTTTTTCTGCTTAGAGAAACAGCTTTTAGAGAGGCTTTAAAATCAGGAGTGGAAAACACATTACTTTAAGAATTTGCTCCCTAAAATGTGCCAATTAGACCACCTTTTAACTTCACATGGCTTTGTGAATATGGCCCCTTGCTCATGATTATTTCATGTGCTCTCTTATTTGGACTCATGTATTAAGTATGAGATGTCATAAGTCTGAAAGTTTGGCACTGTGGGCGACCTTTGGTTGTGTGTGGGAGAGAAGGAGGGAGTGGGTTCATGTGAGTGTACTGAGAGTGCTGAACGAAGTGGGAGAGATAAGGGAGTAGACAGATTTGGGGCCGTCTGCACTGAGAGGAATATTCTTATAGAAATCAGAAGGGAGGGGGGTGTGGGTTTAAACAGCAATGCCTGAGCCTCATGGCTACGTCTGTAAGTCACAAAAACACAAACAAGCCCACAAAAAGCCATGCACGTGTCAGCAGAAGCATACACACGTATGTGTGTTTAATAATGTAACAGCTCGCCCCTCTTTCCCTCTTTTGTGTTTCACAGTTTAGGCAAGGTTCCACTGAGTGCAGCCACAAAGCCACACTGCAGTTTATGCTACACAAGCATGAAGGCAGACAGCTTAACACACACTTAGAAACACACAAACACACACCTGTCTCACTTTACAAATGCAAATTTTATATCGGAAGTGGTTTTAGTTGCTGGTAGAAGTTTTAATCAGCAGTAAAGGCAATTAGTTATAGTTAACATGCCACTTTACATACGTACTGAATGTACTGTAGATATGAAAACATGCACGATAAGGCAAAGCAGTTAAAATTCCAACATAGTAAATACTAAAATATCAAAATAAAGGCCATGAATGAAGAATTTTTGCTGTGTTGATTGGTGTGGAGACATGTTACCTTTACACATAATAACTTGTTGGGGCGCAGATGGCCTAGGTCACCCCGCATGTACACAGGGGCCCAAGTCCAGGTCCGGCCTGTGGCTCCTTCAAGGCATGTTTCCCCTCCACTCTTATCCCAGTTTCTGACTCTGATGTTCTCCTTTTTGTAGCTTCTTTGCAGATTTGTAGCTCTTTCTAGTACCATCAGTTTCAACATGTTGACTTTGTGATCCTGCTAGCTAAAGTACCCAGCACGTGACCAGTTGTCCCAGAGCCATTGTGCCGATCTGTGTTAGTCATGGTTTGCCATAATGTACAGAAAAGTAATGATTCTATGGACCCATGACTGACAACGGTTCTAAAATATTATTCTATTATTTATTATTTTTTTGGAGAAAACTTTCTTCATTCTTCATCACTTAAAGACCCTGTAATATGAAAATAAATCTGTATTTAGGTTTGTTGTATGACAGGTCACTGTGCTATGAACCCTTGGGTCAAATTTCAGTCAAATAAAACATCTCTTGGTTTATAAAATTAAGCTTTAAAATCAATAAAAGTTAAATTTAGAGAAGGTTAGGTGATATGGTAACCTTGCAAAGCAGATGGATTTGCCAGAGTCCATCTCTGTCATCAGGCAACTCCATCTGGAAAGCTCCAATCCACAATATTTGTGCTGAACCGATCGTTGTTTGGACAAATTAGCATTTGAACAATACGAGGACAAGAACAAGACAGTAGCTATGGGCGGGGTTTAGTTGTACTCAAAGCCGTTTGCAATGGCTGCCTCCAGTGTAGTATAGCATCAATTTGACCAGAACTGGACTCTGTTTCTGCATGAAGCAAAGAACAAAAACAACACAACTTTTTGTGATTGGAAAAAATGTTTTCCCTGTCTCAACTGTAACGCAGCCACCAGCCACTAGTAGTCACTGTAACTGCTACTAACTACTGCCTTGATGCCACAATGCTCTTTACTGCAAAAAGAACAACGACCAACTGCTGTTGTATTGATAACATTTCATAGAACAGTGCAATTTAGCACTATTTCGATGTGGAAAATGGGGATAAAGTTAAAGCCCAGAGGTTGTGCCAGGTAATGTTCACACATAACTAGAACATTCATGGACTGCTAACTTTAGCCACATTCTGCAAACCAACTTTGCATCGTTAGAGAGTAATATTGCTTTACTGTTGCGCTGGTTATATTTTCCTTTTTATTGGACAGGAAATTATGCAGAGGAACATCACTACTCAGAATGGAAAAAAACAACCCAGACCAGGCTGGTAGGGGTTGGCGACGCTTTTCAACCGCTTTTCTCCTTTGCTGGGTCATAATGCCATATTTGAAAGAAACATGAAGAATACCATTAAGAAAAACAACTTCTTGCTGTGCTTCTTACTGAAAATAGTCCCAAGTTAAAGTCAACACTTGACAGGCACAGGGCAGAGAGGCGTGGGCTGTAAGTCTGTTTCACAACAATCTCTCCAACTACCACACTATAGATATTAGATTCGCTAGCTCCATATGTTGAAAGCAGATGTTACTTAAAGAGCAACACAGCTGCACAGACACTTAATGTTGTGAACTTTGCTGAGCAGTAAAGAAATCGTCACATAGGAAGCAGGATTACACTGGTCTTCCCTCCAGGAGTCTCCAAAAACAAACTGTGGCTTATAAACTGGGGAAATTCATATTCTGGATTGTACAGTACTTATAGTGCCTCTTTTATGTTAAGCCTCCTGTGATTGCATTTTAGACTTTGTATGTATTAGAAGGGGTGATCCCCCTTCTAGCCTTTCATCCATCCCCAACATGTCCTGGTCCATGTTAGAAATGCAGCTGGCTAAGTATATCAGCCCAGAAGTCCCTTTCCCCGGTGACATTTTCCAGCTTCTTTTTGGGATCGTGGGTTCCTCAGAGGACAGATGGGATACACAGTCCCCTAAGAGAGCTCTAGATCTACCCCAGGGTGTCCTCCAGATGGACAGATGCATAAACCTCTAAAGGGAATAATCAATCTTTGTTTGTTATTTAGCATCTTTCCCAACACCAAGATCAATTCCAGCCTGCATTTCCTGGACAACACACACTGAAAAGGCAATTCCTTTTAATTTTATCAATGTGTTTAATTAAACCTGCAAACACTAAAATAAACTCAAAACAAAACACAGTTCATCGAACCATTTATAGGCTTACACTGACTTTTCATTTTATCTACATATTTCTGTATGCTTCTGTGAATGTGTAGCAGAAACCAGTCTTATATGGCATCTAAGTTGCCAAAAGCCCTGGGGGGTAGCTGTGCATATTATGGCATGCACATACATTAGGAGTCGTGCCATGCAGGTAATTTGCTTGTAATGTTTCGGTCAGTGTTCCTGGCAGACCTGAGGCTACAGAGAGAGTGGATGTTTTTATTTCTCTGTTATCTGTCCAGGCAAACTCAGGTTCACATTATAACTTACCGTTTATTTCTGAGGCTCTGTACATTTCAAGGAACTATTTCTTCATGACTATTTCACTTAAGTTAGAAGATTCAAACATTTTTTTATGGATTCAGAATTTTTCTAGAATCTCAATATCAGTTAAAATCAATAAAGTCATTCATCATTTGATGATGGCAGCATCACAGAGATAACAAGAAGCAAAGATGATATCTGATCCCTATCTCTTAAAGTCTGATATTTGTGTTGTGCATGAAATCACGCCTCTGAGGCTAAAGAAGTTAGAATAAACCACTAGAGACCTCTATTGTTGAGCTCGTTGTAAAGTGATGTATGTTATTGATGATGTTCATTCCAGACAAGGCTTCTGTCTTTTTCCTTATAAAGGAAATTTCACAGCAGCCTCTCCTCTCATTTATTTTTAGGACTGTTAGTCTGCAGGTATCCTTGCTTTATGCCTTTATGTTTACTCACACATGAGGCTGTGTCATGAACATAATTGCTCTCATACTTAGCTGTGCATAACACATGTTACTGTTGGATAACTCTCTAGGGCTCAGGTGTCACATAGCTACAGCTGGTATGCAGGATGTAAACTGCAGACAACTAAATAAAGAAAAAAGCAGTGGTTTCAGGTGACACAACTCTTGCATTATAGACCATGAAGATGCTGAGTAACTTACATAGCATCTCTTGAAGGTGACATAACACATCAGTTTTCTACCTTTAGGAAAAATTCTCTGCAATCTAAATGACACTTCCATGCAACAGTTTGGTCAAAATAAGATATGGATCAAGCACCTGAGGAGGTTTTGACCCTTTGTAAACCAGCTTTAAATGGCCTTTCTCAGAATATGTGTGTCCATTCATTGCAACGTGAGGACAACATGAGTGCAGCAAGTTCACCATGGCTGTGGGTGGAGGTACTAGGTGAGGGATATTATAATAACTCCCAGTATGACACAGAACAGACTATCAGATTTCATGTTTTCAGACATGGACCATAAAAATTGGACTAGGTTGGCTTGCTTTACATTTTGTAGGTTGGTAGATACTCTGGAAACCCAAATATACGTGCACAAATAGTGGTTTTTTTTTAGTTTTTAAAAACAATCAATTTAACTTAATTTGTCTTGACATTGTTGAGTGATATTGATCATGTATTGGTTGAAATGAGCATGATAGTGCACTAAACCAGTTAGCCCCTTCAAGACAACTCATTGCCAAAACATTCCTTTATTTCCTTTATTTAGCACGAAATTAACAAACTGAGATAAACATTCTGGTCCATCTTTGGTAAATATAATGTTAGAATTCTCATATTTCTCTTCATGGAGCAGAATTTTTATTACAAAGATCTTTTTGTCTGTTTTTTCTGTACCCAACACTTTGATCTGTAATTATTTACCACTCTGCACCTTTTGTGAAAATGTCTCCTTCTCTCTTTGCTATATCATGGTTTGGTATCACCCCTTCAAGACTTATGGAGCTGAATGAGGTTTTGTGTTAAAATGCATTTGAAGCAGGGGGGATTTGCCTAAATGCCCTTCACTGAGGCTCTAGTCTTTGATGCACTTGGCACAGGATCTGCAACTTGCAACCGTGTAAGTTGAAGATGTACACTGTACACATGCTAACAGACTGAGTAAATTAAGCAAAACAAATGTGTCTCTCGCAGTAAAAAAAAAAAAGACAAAAAAAGACCTAACCTGAAAAGTGAGATATGGGATATGGAGCAGAGGGGGATGAATCAGGAAACTGGAGTAGTAATGTTGTTGTGTTTTGTGCTTTTGCATCCACCTCAATAATTAAATACTGCTGTAAGAAAATTAATCTGCCCAGTGCCCACTTGAGGCCCCAGCGAGAGAGGGGGGAAAAAAAAATTAAGAGCTAAAACAGTAGTTCAGATTAGTCTTTGCTTTTAATCACCACCATCCCTGGAGTTTTTCCTGTAACACTGTTACGCTGTTCAAACTTTTTTATGACTTTATTATAAGCATACAGTTGACATTGAGAGGGTTTTTTCAAAGTACCTTTTACACTGCTTTTATAGTTCAGAAAAGAAATAAACCAAACAAACGTGCATGCATTTTAAAAAATATTTTCTTTATGGCCTTCTTTTACAGGGAAAAGGAAATAGAAATTGTTGGGAGGAGATCCAAGGCCTGTGGAAGCATAAAGGACAGTAGATTTTATAGTCCATGTCCTTTTTTCATTTGCTACAGATTCATCGAGGCTGATGTCTCACCTACATCACACATTGGTGAAGTGTTGAAGCCCAGCGATGTTGGAAGTGCTGTTGCACATTAGCTTTCAGTTCACAGGTGAATCGATGGAGCTGAGGTTGGGCTTCAGCCCTTTGGCTAACAGCTACAGGGTGCCCTTCTGCAGTTGGAAGTCAGATCAGTCACACCCCTAATTGTATGCACACTAGTCTTCTCCATTTTGTGTTAGCAAAGGGCATATCTTTGAAATCTGATTGGCCACCCCCCAAAATTCTTAACTGTGCTTTGCCAGAGGTGAGGCTTATACTTTAATCAGTTTTTAGGTTATATTGCAGGCTGCTTGTATCTCTCTTGCACAGCACATGCTTGGGTTTGTACTTAGAAACATGAACCCTGACATCTTGTTTTTAAATCCTTAAAAATACAGTGAACGTTATGAGAACTATTCATACAGTATACACAGGGAAAAACATCTTTATAACTTTTAATCATCTTTTAACCTCTGCAAAAGTCACAGCCACAGCTGGGCGACCCCAATAAAAACATCTAGCAACCCACTGGTGTTGGCTTTAGCTGATTTATTGAAGATTATCAGCCCCCCTTTGAAAATTTCATTTTTCTTTAATTATTGCCCAAATGCTGTTAAACAGAGCAAGATGTCTTTTATAACAAATTTTGCAAACATCCTAGTTTTATTTTGGATGCTTACATTATTTTACTTTGCACACAGAAATAAATTTATTTCTAAAAATACCAAAAACTACCAGGGTCAGAATTATAACTCCCCTTTAGAAGTGACCTTTTTGTTGAGCCATAGAACAAACTAGTTTTTCTGCAAAGATGTGCTTTTACTTTTTAATGCTCAAAACTTTTAAAATCAAGGTAAAACTAAGGGTTATCTTCCCACTTGAACACGGTATGAAAACTCCAGTAAGAGATTGAACTGTCACTGAGAAAGCCTTATGGTAAAAATTAAAGAAATCAGTGTAGACTTGTGAGAAAGAATTGTTGATGCACACAAAGCAGGGATAGGATGTACAAAGTTATCACAGTTTTCAAGAGTTTTCAAGTGTCAAGAAGTGGAGTGAGAAGTATCATCAAGAAACTCAAAGAGAGCCACACGGGACTGTACCAAGAAAAACTCTACCTCTGCAGAAGAGACACCTCCAAGTTGAAGTATGCTAAGGACAGCCTGGAGAAAGATTATGAATACTGGAAGTGTGTCCTTTGGCCAGATGAGACCAAACTAGAGCTCTTTGGTCAAAGAGATGTTGCTTATGTATGTTTGGAGAAAGAAGGGAGAGGCGTATCACCCAAAGAGCACTGTCCCCACAGTGAAACACCACAGTGGGAGTATTATGCTGTGGGGATTTTTCATTGCATCTGGAACTGGGAATCTCGTAATGGTGGAAAAAATCATGAAGAAAGAAGGATATGTGGAGATTTTGAAAGAAAACCTGAAGCAGTCAGGAGCAAAACTGGTCTCATCATCATTGTGTCTTCCAACACAACAACAACAACCCCAAATATACGTGTCTTCTGAAACTTGAGAAACTTACCTAGAATAACAAAGTAAATGGGCTTGGATTCCCCAGGAGAGGTGTCTGAAACTTTTTGAAAACTCCAACAGACAACGTCAGGCTGTTACACTACAAAAAGGAAACACAGCTGACTATTAGCATCAGGGGGGCTAATGATTTAGACCCTGGTAGTTTGGCAAAATAATTATATCTCTGTAAGTAAAATAAAGCATCCAAAATAAAACTAAGATGCTTGGAAAACTGTGTTACAAATCCTTTCCTCTGGTTAACAGCACTTGGGTAATGCTTGAGAAAAACTGAAATTTGTAGGGGGGGCCTACAATTGTATCCTCATCTGTAGGCCTGCTGGGCTTGCAAAACAACAACCCCTATAGCCATACAGCTGCATTAGTGCCGAACAGCTTTGTTTAAATCTATCTCCAGCCACTTTTGATGAAAAAGTCCACTCCTAGGATGACTGTCAAGCTGCATACTTTGCTTTGATCAGCAAAAACTTAAATAAAATATGAAAAATATTTGACTGTACTATTTCTAAACCACTTTCATCTGACAAATCAAGATAACAGAACACAGAATCTAAAGCCTGCAATGCTTGTAATAAGTAAAACACATCTGCCAGTGGAGCATGGACATTTTACCTGAGTGTCTTGATATGAGATACTACTAACAAATTGATGAGAAGTACGGCAAACACTCTCACTCAGATCATAGTTTTTGCAGAGTGGTGCACATAGTTCAGCCGGTGTTTTCCCAACAGGCCCCGCCAGTTTCATGACAGTGTACAAAGATAATTTTCATCCTTCTCATTTTCTTCCCCCAGATGCTCATCGATTGCTCAGATCTCCCTTGAAATTAAAATCCGACCAGGAGCTCCTCTGGTGATCGATCATCTTACACAACAGCGGCTGGACAGCTGTGGGCGGACACACGAGGATTTAGAGTTTATGTTATTGGTAAAGTCCACAAGTAAGTGCGTTCAAACATGCACTCACACATGGTGTGTCTGATGAATGTGTTTGCATTGATCTGTCTTTGGTTAAATGTGATGATAACTCACTGTAGGAGGTGGTCAATTATTCCCTTCAAACAGGGCTTATTTTCTCCCAGAGATGCTGAGCTCTTATATTGGTCGGGGTGAAGTTGATAGAGAGCTGAGACAGATGGATTTTATTGGTTGTTTAATTGGTTGTTCAACAGCATTTTTGTATTTTGCCACTTCAGAACAATAGAGGCGAAAAGGACAAAGAAATAAAGTATTGTAAATAATTTTCTTTATTCTGGAAGCATTCCCAGGGTGGCATTTTATATCTTAGAGGGTAAATCCTGCAGCTTTGCCACTGGCTATGAAACCCAGCCTGCATTACTCCACCTGTAGCAGACCACAAAAACAAGCTCAGTTCTGTGTTAAAGGAGGGATTTTCGGAGGAGAGAAAAAGCAATCAGTGGTCAGACGACCAGAGGATGAAAAAAGACCTGGAGGAGTCTTGGAGAAAGGCAGAGGGAAGCGATACAGATAGAGAGAAGATGTTTAATTTGGCGCCGTGTTCCACCGAGGCACTTAATCTCCTTCAATCCTTGTGGAAGGTGAAAGTGAGGCGGCAGAGGTTGTAAGGGGACGACTCAGCCAGGTGGAGAAACCACAAATTTCCCACAAATGACCGTTGAAAGCCTGCTGAGAGTTTGCTTCTGACTGATGGCTCTCTCTACCCCTCTGTCCTGTAAATACCACTCACATATTCATCATTATTAACTGTTTTAGACCAGGGACAAATGTTTACCTTTGGTTGTAAAATTAAAGTCATTGAACTAGGTTAGATTCCAAAGACAATTCATGATATTTGCTGCAAAGAATAACTTCAGAATAGTAAGTCAAATGTCCTGTTAAGAAATTTTAGCCAGAAAAAAACAGACCCAATTAAATACCAGAACCTCTTGAAGGCCATCTATCTATTATTTACGCATGTGCAAGACATTTGCGATTAATTTTCAGCTGAATGTTAACATTAAAATATGGTATAATATACCCATAAATCTGCATGTTATACAGCCTGATGACAGAATATAGAGAGAAAATAAATCTGGTTCCAGGACAGAACCTTGAGGCACACAACAGGACAGAATACAAAACCCAGATAAGTAAAGGCACAGAGAAAAGGTGACACAAAGGGTAAACACAGAGAAACAGAATTTGAAAGTAGCTGGAGAAACAGTCAGATAACGGCAATGAATTGAAATTTAGATTAAATCCCAATATGTCCTGTAGCAATTTTCAAACTTGCGGAGGGTGCAGTATTTCTTTAACCTGAAATGTGAATCTAAAAAAAAAAAAAGTTTAATACACTTTTTGAAGCAGCGATTCTTGGTTCTACACATCATGCAATCCTTTGAATGTCACTTTTTAGAACAGTTTACAGAAAATCCTACTTTCCTCACTTTTATTGATCTTTTCTTGACTTTTTCATGATCAAAATAAAAATGACATAAATGATCACATCCTTGATTACAAGAATTCATATCAAATTTGCAATATGAGTCAAAATAATCACAATTTGACATTTTTTTTTCAAAAATATTCAGCCATACTTAACTCTATCTGATAATGTCTTGAGTAGTATATTGAATGATTTTTTTTGCTTGTGTTTGTTCAAAAATGCATACGAGGAAGAACCAAAAAACTTGATAAGTATTAAATTATAATCACAAGGTTGGGAGGATAAATGGCTATTTGATTTTTTTCCCAAATCCTTTAGCCCTACAATTAACTATAATGTACAATAAGTGCAGGAATATTTTTGATTGCAAGTAATCGCATGCTTTATTTTTGCCTTTAACAAACGTTGGTTAGGCCACTGCAATGTCTCAAGTCCAGCACTGATCTTTAATGTCTTATTTCAGTTTTAAAAACTTAGTAGACAGCTCAGTAGACAGGTCAGAAGTCACCTGAACCTCAAACTATCAAACATTTACTTTTGACTGTTCACATATTTTCTTTTCAATCATAAAGCAATATTTTTTAAGTAGTCAGTTCATGTTAAACTCTTCAATTTACCTTTAAAAGCAGGTCTGATTCGTCAGTTACCCTTAGTTTAAGACAATAGAAAAATCTAAAATGACACAAAACAGATTTAAATGGAAATTCGAGCAGTTTTTAATAGGATAATCTTTATACACTATATTGCCAAAAGTATTTGCTCACCTGCCTTGACTCGCATATGAACTTGAGTGACATCCCATTCTTAATCCATATGACGTTGGTCCACCCTTTGCAGCTATAACAGCTTTAACTCTTCTGGAAAGGCTTTTCACAAGGTCTAGGAGTGTTTATGGGAATTTTTGACCATTCTTCCAGAAATGCATTTGTGAGGTCACACACTGATGTTGGACCAGAAGGCCTGGCTCTCAGTCTCTGCTCTAATTCATCCCAAAAGTGTTCTGTAGGGTTGAGGTCAGGACTCTGTGCAGGCCAGTCAAGCTTTCAAAAGGCAGATCACGGTAATCATACAAAAGCTTCTGAAATGTAGACAAGGATGGGAAAAAGGGAGCTGATCTGCAGGAATGCAAGTAAATAACTATAATTTGACATATTAATCAAGAAATGTTAATGTGCTTTACTATTTTTCTGTTTTTTTGTAAATCAGTCATTTTGAAAATTCATGGATAACAATAATAATTATATTTTAGCATTAAAAATATCATTTTGGTTAAAGAGCTTCTACATATTGGTGTATTAACCATTGCAGAAACATAAAAAATGATTTTGGTAATTATCAATGCTGTTAATTTAGGGCAGCTGTGGCATAAACCTTACTTTGGTTAGGGTTAGGGTGGTCTAATAAATTTGTCAAGCACTGTATACATATATATCTACTTTAAAGATCTGCTTTATAGTGTCAACTAAGTCAAGACTTTGTTTTTTTTCCCCACAATTCCAGTGACAAATGACAGCTAATTAACAGTTAATTTCTATTTAAATGTTCATGGTCATTTGGAAGACAAACTAACAGAGATAGATAAGGTTTTTCCTAATGGGTTTATTGTCATTGGCTACACCAAACCTGTGTGCAGGTGTGTTCGAGGACAAGGAGGATTTGGTGAGGAGGAAATGGAGGGAATGAATGGAGTTAAACAATATTAATATATTCGCTAAATTATGACACCTTATCACAAAATTGACATTTTTTCAGAAGGCATAATCATGATAACTTGACATTTGTGGTAAAGGTGTCATAATTTAGCAAATGACACTTAATGGCAACATTCATGAAGCCCTATTTATGTTAATGACAGGTGTCATGTCATGATTATGACAGCATAATGTCAGTCTTATGAATAAAACTTCAAATAAAGTGTTACCGAAAATAGCTTCAGTTAACTGTCATTATTCCTCAAACAGAGACAGAAATGTTTGTGCTATATGAAAAAGCATTTTGACTAAATGAAATCTATAGCCTACACACTAATCTCCAGCTAGAGTAAAAAACACAGACATCAAATTATTAACTAAAATACAAGATAATCAAACAGTACTCTATTGTTGAACAGCTGAAGTTATTTCTGAACATCTGCTCATGTAAAACGAAAGGATAAATCCCAAGAAAGCCATCATTTCTGAAGGTTATCTATCATGGAGAATATACTGCTGACACCAAAGAGCTGATAAAACTCTCCACTCCGCCACTTCATCACTTAACTTTCAAATCTGTTACCATGACAAAAGTTTTTAATACAAGACTTTACAAATATAAGGAGCTAGGTGTAGAGCTAGGTGTAAAGCCAGGTATACACTGTGCAACTTCCGTCCAATTCAGCCACGAATTATGAGTCACATGAGTCACTTTGAAGTTGGGCCAACTTCAGTTGGATCGGGTGAAAAGGCTGGTGCTGGCCTCTTTGTTTTTTTCTTCCACTGCAGGTTTCATGTTGCTTATTGCACATTTCTTAAAGAAGAAACCCTGGAGATTTTGTTAGGTCCTCTGAAAAGCATGAATGGTATGAAATTGCATAACATATGGTGAGAAGAGGCTGCATAAACTACGGAGAGAAAAGAAGCTAAGTATTAAAGAAAAGTGAAATGCATAATAAGTTGTTTAGTCTGAGATTTAAAAACAGATGTTACATGGATCTGTTTTTAAATCTCAGACTAAAAAACAGATGTTACATGGATCTGTGAGAAGGAAGATAAGGAGCACAAGGGTTGTATGCCAAAGTCTCATTTTTATATGTAATCAGAAAGTTTATTCTTTCTCAAAGTAGCCTGTTACTTACAAATAAATCAGAGTAAAAATATATACTTCTCATGTGTGTGTTTCATGCCTAATTACCTGTCCAGCATGTGCACACAGGTGCCCTTGGGATCCTAATTTCAATAAAGCAAAGGAGAGAGAGGAAGAAAACCCATTTCCTCAGGAGCACACACCTTCTCTCTCTCTCCCCCTCTCACAGAGTCCCACTTTGATCAGAGGTGCAGTGACATCTGTCCCATATGGTTGTCAGCCACGGTGAGCTCTATCTCCAGTTGAGCATATGTTTCTACTTAGTTTGGTCCACTGCTGACTGGATTTTCTCTCTTTGATGTTACGTAACACTTTCATGTTTTTATTTTCACCCAAACTGTGAACTATTCTGCTGATTTCATTGTTTTTATGACACATTTTAATATGCTTGAACTGCTGTGTCCCTTTTCTCACACAGGGATGCATATTGTGGAATACAAGGATGCAAACATTATGTTATCTTTCATTATCTGCGTCGAGAGATGTTTTTTTTTTTATGCACAGCATCTGTGGTACCTGAAGGGATGCATTGCCATGCTCAGGACTGCCGCATAGGGCTGTGATTTTTTTTTTAAATCTTATTTGAAGGCCCTGAAACTGATCTTCATGAGATGAATGCAGGAACTGAACGTCATTTGTCTCCTCTTTGCCTCTTCAAAGGTATCACTGGGGTTTATCCAGCTTGATGGAGGCCAAAAGAGCAGATGCCTAATGGGTCTTTTTTTGTACACTCAGTGACTCACACAATATGATTCATAAATGAATGACCAAGCTCTCTTCTGTTCAAAAAGAGGCAGCTGCAAACAAAAATAAAGGCAGAGATAGAGGCCTGTCCATTCAGTTTAGGGCTTACTTATGAAAAACCAAATATTTCCTGCTGTTGCAGCTTTCCACTAAAAAAATTACCTTTCAAAGCACTAATTAACTTTTATTTTGAAGGAACTTTAGACTACTTACAAGAAATGCCTGAGTTTAGCGTTAGCACTTCACTGTTTATCAAAAGCCTCTGGGCTATGGACAAAACAATAAACATTTTATTATTTTTTGGCAAGAGATCAGTTTGAAATATATGACGGGGAAATTTCAGTCAGTCTGTACAGTGGAAAGAGAAAAAAGCTCTTTTTCCAGATTCATAATAAAAATAGGGGACATTTCAGGGGACTTCACAAGCCAGAAACAGATCTCTTCAATCAGGGACAGTCCTTGGAAATCCAGAATGTCTGGTCACCCTACCCAAAAGCAAGACTCCAGACAAAAAAAGTAAAGTTCAAAGTCCATTACAACAGTCCAAATTCAATATCACAGGCAGAGACTAGGTCAAAAATACACTAACTGGTCAAAAGCTCTAACTTGTAACGTAAAGAAAATGCTCGGACAATGACAAAAGGGATGAGGTGAACTGGTGGGAAAAGAGAGACCTGGAGAGAATAAATACTCTGGGAAAGGGGAGACGATCAGACAAAGGCGAGACACATGGTAGTTACAGGTATGGGAGACAGATGGGGAAAAGAAGGAAGGTTAGGTCAGGAGCATATGCCGGTTGACACTTTGCCATGTCAACCTTGGTCCTGTGCTGCTCTGGCCTTCTGATGGCCATCCTCCAGGCCTGCACCAGGCCCATGCCCCATCTCTTCAGGCATCCTCCCAGCTGCCCCCTCCACGACACATGTGGTTGCCCCCAGCGTCTGGACCAGCCCACAGGGTCCTGGGCATCCAACATGCAGTGAGCTGGATCTGCCCTGGCAAAGCACGCCAGGTGCCTGTAAAAGCGTAGCAGTCATTCCTGGATCAGGCAGCTGACTTTTCCCATTCCCAGTCTCCTGAGCGCGACAGTGTTAGACCCCTAAAGATACCCAAAGATTCACAGAGAAGAGACATTTTCACGTTAACATCCAGGTCTCACAAGTGTATACTAAGATCAGAATGACCAAGGGACACCACAGATACCACAGATACTTGGAACACCACACTGTCTTACTCAGTGAACCCATCGCCACATCCAAGAGTCCAAGTCTGCGGTGGATCTCAGCCTTGCAGTCAGCAGATCGATGGATTACGCTGCCAAGACAGGTGAACTGCTCCACAACCTCCACGCTCTCATCATTCACAGACACAGGTTCGATGGCAGCAGTCAGTGTTTCTCTAAATACCTGTATCTTTGTTTTGGCCTAGGAGACGTACATTCCCAACACATCAGACTCCTCACTTAGCAGGTAAGAGGCCCCACGAGGACATCTGCAGTCTCTACAAGGATCACAGAATTAGTAGTAAAGTCCAGATCAGTCATCTTGACGTCGTGAAATGACACTCTACAGTTCGCTGCCCCTGTTAAGAGCTCCATTATCAAGCCCCATAAAAGAAAAGGAGTGAACTGAAAAGAGACACAAGGTACGTAAGTATACACAATTAAACAGGAAACACAGGACAAAAAACATGAGGCAGGACTGAAGTACATCTTAAAATACTTGAATTAACCTGTAGACATGACACTTTGTAATTGTCCAAGGGTATTTTCATACTTAACTTTCAGTTTGGAAAACGCAGATATCTTGAGCTGATCTGCAGACACTCAAAGCAGGCCTGTTAACAATGTCCAAAGTCACGATTTCACTGTGACCCACTGGCTTTGCCTGGGTGAAAGTTTGTCTTACCAGAAGTAGCCCAGCAGTAGTTGCTGTGAGAGGGGGCTCTCTTGGTGGGTCAGCTGATCTATCAGAGAGCCAACAAAGGGTTAATTCTTTTGTCAATATTAAGATATTTGCTAGAATGAAAAGTTGGCAGGAAAGTAACCGACAAAGTATAAAAAAGTCAGCTTGATCTAACTGAGCTTGTCCTTTGAAAAGCTGCAATGAAGCGCATTGTTTTCGATAATAATTGTATTTTCATCTTTAAGAATGAAATCACATCTTGGACTGATAAAATATATCTATATCAATGTATCCTTACAACCCAGACGAATGGCATTTTTCCTTGTCTGTGTGCAGAAGAAATGTCTTGTGATTTTATGTAAATGATTGAGAACTCACTGTGAGACATCCTCCTCTTCCCTGTGTACAGTATTTGGCTTTGAATATAATATACATGAATTATAAATATGGAAAATGCTAAGTGCTTAAACCACCTACATTCGTTTTAAGCATACAGGAAGACACGCAATCAGGATGCCACCATGAGCGACAGCCGTTCTAATGTTGATCATCTATGATGATTTCATCCTTTGTTGTGAATGATTTTCATTAACTGTAAAGCCAGAAAATAATCACAGTCACTTTGGCCTGAGGAGAGGTTCATATGACGCTTTATAGATTACAATTAAACGGCAAATTAAGTCATCAGTGTTGCAGGCAGATGGAGGCTTTGGTTCAATTAAAAACTTCATCAATTTCAGTGTCAACATAGCTCCGCTTTCCAGGTGGTATAAAACAGGCTATCAATTTCAGCCATGCCTTTTATCACTCTGAATGTGGCACTTAATAACAAACACACCTACACACATCCACACTGTGACACAAGCTGGAGCAGTTTAGGCTGATCTCTGAGGGTCATGAGGGTAAAGAAAGGCAATGGAGGGATGAAATCTGTCCTCGAACAACAGGAAATCAATAAGATCATACCACAGGGTGTGATCCATATACATACAGTGCATTTTGAAAGTAGTTTAAATTAATTTTTATTACCATTAATCTACACTCAGTACCCCATCATGACAAAGTGTAAACAGAATTTTAGAGATTTTCTTTTCGAATTTATGAAAATAAACTCAAATATCACATTGACATAAGTATTTGGACCCTTTACAGCAAAACTTGAAATTTAGCTCAGGTTCCTCCCATTTCTCTGGAACTGTGCTGAGACGTTTCTACATCTTGATTGAAGTCCTCCTGTGGTAAATTGAATTGAAAGGACATGATTTGGAAAGGCACGCACGTCTCTATAGAAGGCCTCACAGCTGACAATGCATATCAGAGCAAAAACCAAGCCATGGGGTCAAAGGAACTGCCAGAGTTGAGAGACAGGATTGTTGCAAGGCACAGATCTTGGAAAGGCTACAAACATTTTGTTGCTGCACTGAAGGTTCCTAAGAGCACAGTGCCCTCCATGATTCTCAAATGGAAAAAGTTTGGCACAACCAGGAGTCTTCCAAGAGCTGGTTGCCCAGGAAACCTGAGCAATCAAGGGAGAAGGGCTTTGGTAAGAGAGGTGACCAAGAACCGTATGGTCTCTCTGACTGTGCTCAGAGATCCTGTGTGGAGATGAGGCAGAGTTACAGAAGGACAACCATCACCGCACCCCTCCATCAATCTGGGCATCATGGCTGAACAGCTGGACGGAAGTATCTACTCAGTGCAAAACACATGAAAGCCCGCTTGGAGTTAGCAAACAAAGCATGTGAAGGACTCTCAAACTGTGAGAAACTAATTTTCTGGCCTGATGAAACCAAGATTGAACTGTTTAGGCTCAATTTTTAAAGTTTTGACTGGAGGGAACCAGGCACCACTCATCACCTGCTAAATACCATCCCAACAGTGAAGTATGGCGGTGCCAGCATCATGCGGTGGGGTATTTTTCAGCAGCAGGGCCTGGGAGACTCATCAGGATTGAGCAAAGTACAGAGATGTCCACAATGAAAACCTTTTCCTTAGCGCTTATGATCGTAGACTAGGCATACATAACAATGACCCTAAGCACACAGTCAAGAAAACACAGGAGTCTTAGGAACAACTCTGAATGTCGTAGAGTGGGCCGGCCAGAGCCCTGGCTTAAACATTGTCGAATCTGATTGAGCTTGAGAAGATTTGCGAAGAAGAATGGAAGAAAATCCTCTAATCCAGGTGTTCAAAACTGGTTGCGTCATATTCAAACAGACTCGAGGCTGTTGAAGGTGTTTCAACAAAGTACTGAGTGAAGGGTCTGAATACTTATCTCAATGGGATTTTAAAGTTTTTTCTTTTAGGTAAATTTGCAAAATATTCTACAATTCAGTTTTCACTTTGTAATTATGGGTGTATCATGAGTGTAGATTAATGAGAATAAAAATGAATCTAAACAATTCCAGTAGGAATACTCTCTGAATGCACTGTAAATCTCTTTGTGTAAATGCAGAATATGCTGAGTTCATATCCAAAACAAAAGGGACACTAAATCTATAAATATCCAATAAAAATCTGAGTCATATGCAATAACACTTTCAGAACAAAACAGGGGAGAGAAATGTCGGTGTCAGATAAACAAAAAGTATCCTCTCACAGCAAAGTGTCACGTTGCTATGGCGACACACCTACAGCTCTTAGTTATGACAGTAATTTCATTTGCAAATGAAACCAACACCACCGGAGATAATCTTTACAGGGGAGACGACCGTTTGTGCTCAGCATGTGTTTTTTGTCCTGCATGTGTTTTTTAAAGTTCAGAAAGGTGAAGAGCACCTTCTCCCTCATGGGCTATTCTGAGTGGTCGGAATCATGGCAGAGAGTGCATGGGTGGACCAGCATGTGGGTGAGCACTTGCCAGGTGGAGAAAGGTATTGCTGTCTGTAGGTGGAGGTTAAATTCTGTGTTTTATGCATGAAGAGGCAGTACAGTAAGAGAGCAAGAGACAGAAACAAGAGAGAGGAGATAAAAATGAAGGTGAGAGCTGTTCAGCCTCGCCAGAGGATCAGCGTGCGGTCCATTAGCATACTTGACCCACTGTGATTCCAATAGGACAAAGGTGATGATTTTTTTCTTCTCCAGGCTCTTTTTTTCTGAGCAGACTGTATGAAAAGTGTACAGTGATTTGTTAGAGTGTGATAAGAGAAGATTTCAACAGAAACAGAGGTAAACAAAGCTTTCCCCTTGAGCAAACAGCATGTTAGAATTGGCTTACCATACAATTCCTCAAAAACTGTGACGCCAAAGAACGGAGACCAGAGAGTAAGAGAGGGGCTGCATTGTTTGTAGCTGGTACTTAAGGTTTGTGATGTAGAAAAAATATGGCTATAAAATAGGATTAAATTGTCTTTGGTATGAAATTGAAACAAATAATGTAATGTTACTTTGCAAATACATTTGATTCAACAAATGAAAAGAAACCCAATCTCAACTTCCAGATTCTACACAAAAAAAAAAAATAGAAAGTAGGTCTGTATATTTAGCCTGGTTTCATTTTTTCCTTATGAGGACAGCACTTTTCCTTTTGTACATTTTCTTCTGGTGCTTTTATAGTGGCAAACTTAAAATATTTGCAAGTTACATAGCAGATTCATACTTACTGTTCAAAGCAGATGGATTGGACAGACTCCATGTCTGTCAACAGGAAAATCCATTTTGCAAAGCTCTAATCTGAAACGATTATGCAAGGTCTGAAAATGGACCTGACCAATCAGCATCATTTAAAGAGAATGAGGCAGTACAAACGGACAGGGTTAGGTTGTATGGAGGCTTATGGCAATGGCTGCTGCTGTCGTAGCGATTAGTTCAGATGTAACTATAGTTTGAGTATGCCAAAGTCATAGGTAGGGGGTTAGTTGCAGCTTGATCTGGTACACAGTGACTGCTGGTGGAAAGATAAGCTTGGCTCTAGCCATAGCAGCAGTTTTATCAGAGCATTTCTTTATTGAAACAAGAGCAAAATGCGACACTGAAAGATTTTCATAATGGAAAAGATGTCTTTGCACATCTCCTGACCATCTTGAGACCAGGTTTTATCCACAATCAGGCTTCACCATTGGAAAACTACGATTGTGGTTTTCTGATTGGCACGTAATGAACAGAACAGTTATCAAAACACCTTCAGAGATTTTTTTTGAAATGTCCTGCCCATCCTAAACACTTTGTTAGGGTAGGTTTATGGAACGATATATAAAACAGCCACTATGGCCTGTCAGGTTGGATTAATAGTGAAGATATATCAAAACTATGAAGGAACACATATTGAATTATGTAGTAAACAAGCAAGTGTTAGACAAAATAGGATACAGTGTTTTAGAGTCTTCCAGCTCTACAGAGCTTAGCCAAATGAACTGGATCTCATAAAAGAGACAGATGTTCCATTACAATGAGCAAGACAGGACAGACATCAGCTGAGAAAATTCAGGTTAACTGGAAAACTGAACTGAAACAAACTGGACCGCTTTGCGGAAATGGACCATACACGAGCAAGTGTGACAGCGCTCATCCAGGCTTTAGGCAGAGGTCTTTTCATTCCTGCTGCAGTTTCTCTGAAGTTTTTTAAATTTTTCCTGGGTGTTTCACTCCTTTTGGGACACAAAAGTAGCATAGGAATTAAGAGTTTTTTCGCACTTTGAATTCTTAGCATAGCTGTAATCAGCCGAAAAGAAAGCCTTTTGGTAGCGTTTCTCAATGTGAAAGTCACTTCTTGCCTTCCATTGAGAGTTCTTTGCTGCTGATGTCATCTGCAAAGAACCCTTTATTATCAACCCTGCTTCAAGAAAAACATAGTTCATTCATGATCTTGAGTAACAGCACTATATTACCAACAATCCTAGTGTGTCACAGCTACAGTTGTGATTTGTGGAGACAGATTTCAACTGTCGGCTGTCAAAGTGAAGTTTACAGTTGTGGAAAAAGTGAGTGTTAACTGTTGAGCTCTGTGGCGACAACAGATGGAACCACATATGTCATTTTGCACCAGATCTGCCACTAGACATTTTTCTAAAACAAATAGTTGCAGTCGATGATTTCATCCCTTAGAGGGCAGTCACAATGCACATTTTTAAGATAAAATGTAGATTTTAAATTCTTTGTTCTAAAATGTCGAGATTTGGAGACTAATTGATCAACAGTGCAACTAAATCCCAATACCTAGGTTTTCATATGGAAGAAGTGATCTGAGGGTTTAATTAATCTTCAATCTATATGTCGTCTTCATGTCTAACATAGCCTTCTACAGGAAGCGCCGAAATCCTGTTTACAACTCCCTGCTAACAACACAGTGACTGAGTAAAATCACCTGCACAAGAAAATAACAGGGTGGCTATAACTGAAGGGAAAAATCCCATAAAGAGTTTCAGTGGAGAGGATAAATGAGAGCAGATTAGGAGGGCAGATGGAAGAAATAAAGCATCAATAAGAAAGATATGGATGAGATGGGAGAAACGGACAGCAGGAAGTCCTGAGGACAGAGGGAGAAGATGGAGGTGTAAATCTGCTTTAATGGGCAGATAGAGGTCCTCAGGTGTCCATAACACCACACATACCCCCACACGTACCCTGGCTACAACTCAGGAGGTAAAGACAAGTGTGTGTGCGCTCACCGTGTGTGTCTGTGAAAATGCATGAAGCCAGAGGGTGAAACTGTAGGAGGCGGCTTTATGCACAAAGAGACAAGGTGTATTTTATAGGATGGCAGATTAATGAGCTTTAATGGGAGATTTGTGATCAAAGATAGCTCTTTCGTGAGTTACTGCTGAGGAGGAAGGAGAAATGGCTCTTTCCTTATATTGCACTTTGCTTCCAGCAGCAGTAAATTTACACTCTCTGTTCTCTCAACCTTAAATGTATCAGGAGGAAGTTATACTTTCACCTCCAGCATGTATAATGCTTGTTTGATTTATAATTGAAGCGTCTTTATAAGGAAGTGAAGTTAAAGTTGAAGGTTAGTAGTGTCTTTGTCTCAGTGTGCTACTGATTTTATGCAATCAAATTTCTAATTTAGTGTAATTATTCCAAATTAAAATCCCTTGAAAAGCAAGGATAGGATTTCAATCAATCAAAGCAAAATAGCTGCTTGGAAGATAAATGATGAGAATATTATGAGTGTTTTGTTTAACGATTATTTGTTAGATTGAATCCAGACAGCTGCAGACTGTCAGATACAGCTTTCTGTGAATATTACCTGTAGCGTCTTGTAAATGACAATGCATTGATTCTTAGCAGATTAGATGGCCTGACTGGACTGCTTCCCTCTGTGAGGAATGGACGATAATGATCATAACAGAGGAGGCAAGTGCAATAGTTTGTGAAGGAGGTGGTGTTGCAGCTACGTGCTGCAAGACACAAGCAAACAAAACAAGATGACAGCAACAATATAATGCTACAATTTTCAAAAAAGAAAGAATTGTAGACATTCATGGCTATAAGTCTAGACAGGAGTCACTTCTTAATCTTTTGAAAAGCCTTTCAAAAAAAGTGGAGGCTGGTATGGCAGCAAATGGGGGACCAGATTACGTCATTACAGTCCCTGTTGTCCCATGTAGTTTTATTTCATATATTTTATCTGGCCTGAACATTCGTCCAATCACCCTCTGATTTTTGGCCCTTCCCAGACACAGACTAATAGGTCTAAACCAAACAATTATTCCAATCTTCCATTCATCAGATGATTATTTTCCAGATTCATTAATTATTTATGTATGTTACTCTCATATATTAACACTTAAAGATCATGCAGATGTCAAAAGCCTTCAAATGTGATTTGATTCTAGGATTCTAGTTAAAGTGGGACTATGCTTTAATGATTCCTCTGGCAAATATTTTACCCCAGAACAGTTAAGGATTAGCCAATGTAGCAACTTTTTATGCATCATTATCTAAGTAAGTCTCAGCCTTCAAAGGTTATTTATATCATGATAACTTACAGACATTTGTTGCTAGGGGTGGGAATCATAGGGTACCTCACGATACAATGTGCTACAAGATACATGGTCCATGATACCGATAGTATCACAATACAGCGATACTGCAGTAATCAATATAATGCAAGAAAATTTTACAACGATACGTCACACAATATGTCTAACTAGAGAATACAAAACAGTCGTAAAAGGGTTAAGTGCAGGATTTCTCAATTTATTCACTGCAATTTAGTGTAAATTTCACAGAACTTGACACAGACTGAGCTACAACACTGAACATAGTGCATAAAGTATATATATATATATATATATACAGTGCTTAACAAATTTATTAGACCACCCAAAGTAAGGTTTATGCCACAGCTGCCCTAAATTAACAGCAAGTAAAAATTTGGTAAAAATTGGTAAAACCAAAATAATTTTTTTTGTTTCTGCAATGGTTAATACACCAATAATATAATTATTATTGTTATCCATGAATTTTCAAAGTACTGATTTACAAAAAAACTGAAAAAATAGTAAAGCACATTATTAGTTCTTGATTAATATGACAAATTATAGTTTTTTACTTGCATTCCTGAACAGAAAAATGAGTTTTAGTGGTTGAATGTTATGCTTGATTAATTTCTGACTTCTCAGAGAAGCCCAGTGAGCCGGCTTAAATTTGGGTATAAAAAGGTGAATTCAGTTGAAATTCCTCATTCCTGTTCAAAATGTTAAAACGTGGAGAGCTCACTGAAAATGAAAGAGTCTGCATTAAAGCACTTCATGATGCTGGATGGTCTCTGAGACAGGTGGTCTAATAAATTTGTTAAGCACTGTATATATATATATATATATATATATATATATATATACACAGTTTATATAATTACTATGTAATTTTGTAATTTTAAGTTAATATGAAATATAACAAAACAGAATTAAGCTATCTAAAAGATATGTAGTCCTGCATCATCTAGCATTTTAACTATGTTTGTGCTATCTGAAGATGAGAATTTTCCACATTTGCTGCACTGAATTAAAACGCTGTCGGGATTTTTTTTTTTTTTAAGGGGAATAAATTAGTGGTGAGTAAATGTACTCCAGTCTTTCATAATTCATGTTATATCAGATTTTATATCAACATGCAATGACAAGGTGCTTGTGGAGGGAGACTCTGGTAGAAAAGCTGATCATCACGTCCAGCTTTAAGAACTGATGAACTGAGGGCATGACGTGACAGGCCACAGTGTTTTTTTTTTTTTTTTCGTATTACAGAAGCGGTCATTCTTAACAACACTAAGACAGTGCAGGTCCTTACTGATAAAACGAAGTATTGACTGTGTGATTATGGTTGCATGAGTAGAGACCAGCAGTGGCTTCAACAGGCTTATTTGTTAACCTTAGCTGTTAGCTGTAATGCTATTGCTATGATGATCTATGATCTAATTGCAAATTTGTGATGTTATCTGAGTATTTCACTCTGGCAGGCATATCTTGCAAACAACTTGACTCTTGACTAAGTTTGTATCGTCTTAATGTTTTGGAAACTATAATAAGTCCACATATCTGCTATGAATGCAGCAGAAGCTGCTCTGCAGGGTAGGCAAGCGTGATCTTGTTGACTAAAGAGAGCAGAAGAGGGAAGAGTCCAATGCCAGCTGCTAGCTGGGGGTGCCTGCCTCCAGCTAGTGGTCGGGGTGAAATTACACCACAAACTCCCGCACCAACAAAGTGAGTTATTAATTATAAAATGTCGATTCTGCATTTTAAAATATCGATGCAGTCTCGTGCCAGGAAATATCGGGATATTTTAGTGTATCTATTTTAGTGTACCCTTATTTGTCACTCACTGCTTCACCAAGCTAACGTTAGCTCGTAAATGCTTGTTGTTATGTTGGCACTCGTGGGGTAAATGTAACGGATTACATCAATGTCTGACAGTCCACAGCTATTATTTTTATCTGGTCTTGTCTCATAACAGAAATAAAACTAAGGTCCTGCAAGAGTTTTAACAACAAAAAGCTATTTTTAGATCACCAGCGCTCAGCCTTCATCATGGGAAACCATCGTTGATGAGTATTTCTCCTCATTTATTTCCACTTGTCAGATTATTATCAAAGACATACTAAACTTAGTGAAAGTAAAGTTGATCAGCTGTCTGGGTGTGACGTAAATCTGGATGAGAGTTTGGCAAAAGGCATGTGGGAGACTCCATGGTCAAGTGAAATAAAGTTCTTTGGTCCAGTGAGACAAAAATGGTGGATTTTGGCCATCAAACAAGACACGACCAATCACTGCAGGTAACCACAAACACACCATCCCCACTGTGAAGCACGGTGGTGGCAGCATCATGCTGTGGGGGTGGTTCTAGGCAGCCAGCCATGGAAGGCTGGGAAATGGAAAATCCTGGAGGGCAATCTTATTCAGTCTAAAAGAGATTTACGACTAGGGAGAAGATTTATTTACCAGCAAATTAATGACCTGAAACATACAGTGAAAGCTACACAGAAATGGTTTACAGACAACAAGGCGAATGTTCTGGAGTGGCAGAGTCAAAGCCTGACATAAACCAATAGAGAATTTGTGGCTTAGCTGTTCATGACTAATCCCTGTGCAACCTGACGGAGTTAAAGCAGTTCTGCAAAGAAGAATGGAGTAAAATTGTTGTGATGTGCAAGCCTGACTGAGACCTACCCACACAGATTCAGTGTTGTGATTGCAGCCAAAGGGGACTTGTTTGTAGAATTGTGTTTTCACTTTGACATTGAAAGTGTTTTTTTTTTTTTTTTGTAAAAAAAATAAAGCCAAATTATATTGGCCATGATGGATTTATACAATCAATTAAGGGTTAAAACATCCAAGTAAACATACTTTTTAAGGGCACTGTGAGGAAAATGTTCAGTAATTAAAAACAATAGAGTACACAGAATTTTGTTAAAGCTTACTTTTTCCTCTCTCAACCACTCATTTGAAATACATAATTTCACTTTCATCTACATAGATTTGGTCCACTTCTTATCCATAGTAAATAATCAGACTACTCTATTGATGCGAGAAGGTTTGCTGGGAAAATTACATTTACAATGGATTGTTACAAATTAGGTTTTAAGAGGTAAAAAAATTATACTTTTAACAAAATGCCAATGCTTTTGCAGGACATCCTGCCAATCTATGACTATTCTCTGTTGTACTTGTCTTTAACTCCTGACCTTATTTGCTCCCAGAAAACATGAGAAAGACTCTCTACCTCTGCTGCTCTTCTTCTTCTCCTCCAGATGAGTTCTGCCAAAAAAAGGCTGAGTCACAGTTGGCGTTCTGCTCTAAAAGTCTATTGTCATCCAGACATTCAGCCCTTCTCTCCTGGCTGACTGATTTCTTATTCTCTCTTTTCGCTCTTTCATCTTTTGTTCCTTCTTCTGGCTCCGATGTCTTTTGTGTGAAACGGTGCGTGTGAACACTGTCATAGGATCTCATAGGATTATGCAAATTATGAACGTGCAAATAAACACTATAAAAAGGAAACACAGATGCAAGTGTGCACTCCTAAAATATGTTCATAGTTATGTGATTCTTAAAGTGAAAACATGATGATGAAGTGGAAAATTCTTTGAGGAATGTTAAATATGTTTTATGCTGTGCTTTGCTGTTTTTCATTCAGTCTCAGGAGCTCTTCCTCTTGTTTGGGAGTATCCTGTCATTTGTAATCAGAAAAAGTGAAACAAGAAAACATGGCCTATTTTGAGTCTTGATTTGAAGTCTTCTGTCATAGATATTTCATAAAGCAGAGGAAAAGGTGCTGTGTGTGTTGAGAGTAAGATCAAGATCAGAGTGCATGCATGAGTTATAAACCAGTTTGGAGGATACAGAGAAAGATGCTTGCTTTTGTCAAAGAACATCCTGGAAATGGTTTAAAAACTGTCAAGAACATATGAATTTAAAATGTGATGTACACTCCTGAAGGTGTTGTGTTTTGATTTGCAGGTAGTGGGCAAGAGCTTCCACTTTTTTAAATGTAATTATAGCAACACCAGAAAAAAGGAAAAAAAAAATTCTGCCCTCACACTCAGCATGCTCTGCATGAAATGTGCTGATATAGATGTTTGCTGCATTTAGTGAGAGGGATAAACAGCGCTGTCAGCTTCGGTTGAATCTGCCTGCACCATTAGACAGAATGGATAACAAGCAAAAATTGGACTATAGAGAGGAGTAAGACATCAAGGGTGAAAGAAGCTGCCACAAACGCATCCCTGCAAATCACAGATAAAATAATTAGCTATTTCAAATTTTCAGAAATGAGTATAATTCATTTTCAGCCACAAATTCTCTAGGTAGTACAACACAATTCAAATGTTCTTGTCTTTAAGAATAAAACTATATGAATAAGACAAATTTGTCTAATTTACCCACCCATTTTCTTTGAACACGTTTCACTGATATCTAGCTGCTGTTTAAACTTTGCATGTGCTCATTTAGTCAACTGCATGGTTAAATGTCATCAACCTCAGTGGCACCAGAAGTACTAGCAGGAGAGATGCAGTATGAATTATTTTATATGCTTACACTCAGTGCCAGTCACATGTTGTGCTCAGACTTCAGTATAGCCACCATTCTACAATGAATGCTGCAGAGTGTCCTCATGAAGCTTCTTATTCAAAGCATTACACTATCATACTGTAGTAGGAGTCATTAACAGTCAGACGACAATAAGGCTGTAATCATACAGTGTGTTACTCTAGTAAACTACTGTAAGCTACTGTAATCATCTTACCCATAATGCACTGCAATTTACAGTTAAACTATGTAAATAACAGAACAGTAAGTTTTTGTAAAGTGTTTTGTAAACTGTGTGATTTTACATCAGTTTGTGACAGTGTAATTCCCCGGAGAGAGAAAAAGTAGGGACTCTGCTAAATGATGATGCAAGGATAAGGAGCAAAGCTCTCCTGTTGGAAGACGTCAGGATTCACCTCGTTGAGATAGCAAGTCAGGATTCAAAAAGAATTCTGACATGCTACTCTTGTTGAATTGTGTTCGCAGGGCATCTTGGACATGTTGTTATTTATGTCACGAGTGTTTGTCGTACCCAATGTGCAAAATCAGGTCAGAGGTTTGATGATGAGCTGCGACGTTGCTGTTGGGCCAAAACCTGGCTGAAGTTGTGTAGTCCGAGCCAGCCTTTACTGGAACCTGTCTCTGACTTTTCTGGTAAGAGTGTTTTAGATAACGTCCCAAGTGTTTGTACAACGATGCAAGCTGACAAAAACTTCGAAGTATCACCCTTTGTCTGTGGTTGTCAGGTGAGGTAAACATTAGCTGTTTTGAAAACATGGAGATTACAGTCCAGGTGCTAGTGCTGCAGCAGATTGTAGTGTTTAGTGGGAACTGCAACTTCGGTAATAATTTTTTGCCCTCGAGGCCTCCATGCGGTCAGGTGGCCAGTACGTCACAGGGGTTGCCGAGGAGGAATCTCCCTTCTCCAGGGCTTCTTCAGATTTGGTGAGTGACACCTTGGGAATGCTGGACAGCTGGCTCTGGTATCTAAGAGCCAAAGTATGAAAGCAAAGTGTTCTACTGAGTTACTTTATGTGCTAATACATGTAAATACTGATATCAATGGACAGCTGGAGCTTTGAATAATAAAATACTATTTTTTCCCTGCAAGTTAAGATTGTAAAACATGTTTATTGATTGTTAAGTCAAACTGACAAAGCTTTTATGTGATGCGCAGTTAAGTGCAGAGGGCTGGATTAATCCAGTCCTCCTGCTTTGACTACAGCATCTAAAAGTGGGATATGATATAGCCAGGTTGTCCAGCACCAAGGCAGGATCTTTCATTTTAATGTTTTCGGAAATAATTTGACAAAGATGCTGAAAACATTGGCTTCAAGCTTCTCCAATTAATGTGAATACTTGATTTTGGCTTTTTCGATCAGGGTGGTCAGGGGTCATGGGTGACAAACTCATTCACAGCAGGGGCTGGATTCTGGATTCAGGACTAACCTGAGGGCCTAACAGGGTCACCTTTTTAACCATCAACTGTCAACCTTGTTTCACCTGTAATAAAATATGAAAAAAAACTTAGCACTGATGATCAATAATTTTGACAAAAAGTAAAAAAAAAAAAAAAAACAAAAAATATTATATGAGAAGTCAAAATTATGAGTTTAAATGCTCAAAGTATGAAATTAAAAGTCAGAATCCTAAGTTTGAGTCCTAATTGTGAGATGCTAAAATGAAAATTTGAAATCAAAACACAAATTAATTTCTTTTCCCACATTTCTGACTTCTTATCTAAATATTTTTACTCCTTTTCAGATTTTATGACTTAACAAGGATATCTTAAATCATCAAGGTTACATTTACATTTTCATACTTGAGGAAATCTGCAGATCTCATACTGATGGGCCAGTTATTACAGAAATATGAGATCATCTTGCAGGCCAGATTTAACCGTTCCACACCCAGATTTGGCCCCCGGTCCTTGAGTTCGACACCTGTGCTTTAGGTATAAAAACAAAAGAAGCTTCTTGAAGATGTTATGCTGTGCACAGGGGCATTATGAGCTTTAATCATAGAATACTCAGTAGGATATGAATCCCTTGTATTTAAATAATTATATCTACACTGTAAAAAATGTCCGTAGAAAATACGGCAAAAGACTGTTAAATAGCAACAGTAAAAGACCGTAAAACAAATAAACATATATTACTGTATAAAATACACAGAATTGCTGTAAATCAAGCAACAGTATGAAACATAAATTTTTACAATTAAAGTACGTAATAATTACAAAATTGTACCGTTTAAACGAAAGAAGATTGTGAAAATAAAGGAAAAATACTGTAATCTTCAAGACGGGCAATTACTCTAAAAATTACAGTAGTATTTTGTTAAAATTACAGACTTTTCTCTCATGTACATTTAAATTCACAGTAAAAATCTGTGAAAAAAATTGCAATCACATACCGTAATTTTAGCAGGGACAAGAGGTTAAAAATACTGCATGATCAGGAAAGTTCTGTAGAAAATACAGTAAAAACCTGTCAACCTGCAAAACCTGTGAACAAGCACCAATTTGTTGTTATGTTCACATTTGTTTCTCAGTGCTACACCACATGATGCTGCCTTGTGAAATAAACGGACAGTTACAGTTAATATGAAAACCTTATTGAAACAAGAATGGTACCAAAAATCATTTTGTTTGTTCTTAATTTGATGGATGAAAGTGGTCAATTATTTTAGTTTAACTGATTTATTGGAAAAGAATGATGTTAATTGCTCTCACAAAGAATGCCATTGCATCTGTAAAGCCATTCCACTTCCTTTAATGCATCTAACACAAAATACATTGATGTACTTTAACATTTCAGTCAATCTTTCAGAACTGAAATTGGATGACACATATTACCGATAGGAAATATAACAAGGTAATTGGAAAGAACTATTTTATATGTACATAAAGAGAGAGAGAGAGATACATACTGTATATATAAAATGTATATAATACAGTTGAATATATAGTATATACATTATATAAATACAATAGTTATTTTTACTGGTTAAATAACTTAAACATGAATGCAAATAGAATGACAGGAAACCCTCCATAATCAGTTTTAAAAATGAATGGGAACTGTACATATAGTCTATCAAATTGATTTCTAAGGGAAAAAAAATCTTAAAAAAAAAAAAATGAAACCATGGTTTAGTTTCTGAAATTTTAATTTACTTCTCATACCTTATGTAATTTAATCTAAACTTCTCTTTACCTGTATGTGGGGTTATTTATGTCTAGAAAATACGTTTTGTTTCATGTGCCAATGCTGTATTAACTATTGGAATCTGTTCAATAAAGTTGTATCAATACAAAAAATAAATATATAAAATAATTTTGAAAAACTGTTTCCCGTCGCCATTCAACCCTGTCTACACAGGAACGTCTTCTATTCTGTCTGTACTAGAACAGCGATTTGGGTGTTTAAATATGGAACAATTTGGAAACGAGCTACAGAGTGAACAGTTTTCAGTCACCTCCCTCCACGTACACTAACAGTGCTGCTTTCTCGAAATGCGTTTGCGCACTGTGGTTGCAGTCAATTGCCATGCGCGAATACGGTTTCGCGCAGGCGCGGGGAAAGAAGGACCTTATACGCATGCGTGTGTGATTCGTTGGAAAATCAAACCGCCAACGGCTGCCTGGTAAACTACAGCGTTTTCGTGTCTTCTGTAGTCTCGTGTGCGCGGAAATATTTCATAAAGTTGCTGTCTGCTCGTAGAACGAGCTGCAAACGAAGATGGAATACAAAGCAGGACATTGGCGTGTATTAATTCGACGTCACCCGGAGCATCAGCCTACGAGCTATTGGTAAGGTATGTAGAACTTCTTTTGTCGTAGTGTCAAATATTTCTTGAGTTCTTTTCATTCAGTAACACCACGTGTTTATAGGTAGAAGTTAAATGGGTCAGGAGGCATTTTGTTTCAATTCTAGACCAGCCAACATTGCTGTTTGATTTGTATTTTTTGCTGTCATTTTAGCGTGGAGAACGTTCAACACTTGCTGTGTTGGGGACCATAAGTGAACCCCAAGCTCAGAGCTAACTCCGCCCACTTCAGACTTTTGAAAAATGCACAAAAAATTGGCGGTTGGGTACTGGGAACACTGGGAAGAGGGAAAGAAAAAGGACGGAGTTTTCCAGATGAGGTGGGAGTGACCGTGAGGACCGTGATGTCCTCTAGCCAAAAAGTGAGAGTCCCGCCGCAGCACTGATGCTTCAGAGCGACCTAAGGTGAAGGATTTTTCCTCTTCAGAGTCACATTCATATCTGTGTTCAGAGTCACATTCATATCTGTGTTCAGAGTCACATTCATATCTGTGTTCAGAGTCATATTCATATCTGTGTTCAGAGTCATATTCATATCTGTGTTCAGAGTCACATTCATATCTGTGTTCAGAGTCATATTCATATCTGTGTTCAGAGTCATATTCATATCTGTGTTCAGAGTCACATTCATATCTGTGTTCAGAGTCATATTCATATCTGTGTTCAGAGTCCCCTGAGGCAGGCTTTCCAGCTTATTCCTACCCCTCCATGGATATGGGCGCAACTTCCGCTCCGTTCCATCTAAATGGGACTTTGCATAGAAACGAGATGCTAAACGTGACTATTAAAGCAATTTTAATACCAAACTACATAAACTTAGACTGCTTAACCTCAAACGGGATAATATTATTATTATTTCTCTAGCCTCTACTGGAGAGTTCAAATTGATGACATTACTTTAGATAACCTACACGGGCATTTTTAGCTAACTTTATTAGCTTTATATCAGTATAAAAAGATACATTTCTAGTTTGTGGAGTTGCTGAAATTCTCATTTTACAAACTAATCCCTCTTAAATATGGGAATTATATTTATAAAATTATCCATGACTCAAGTTGCCAGCTCTTCAGTTTGGTAAATGTCAAGTTTTGTATTAAGAATTAATGATAAATTAATACTAAAAGAATCACATCCCCGATGCACTTAGACAGTGGACAGCATGTTGTGAGAGACATATTTAACTTTGTCATAATATTAGTACCATGAACATAGCAACAGGTACTGAGCATAACAGAAAATATGATTAAAACATTTCAGCTCATTGATTTAACAAAAATGAAGCAGTATTTATTACAGCAAATATTTATTTATTTCAGAACAACCACTGTTGACACTAAATCACTTTAGTAAGCCTTTGGAAAAATCATGTTTTTGCTATTATTGTTACTGTACTGGAAGTTCCACTTCCATTCATAGCTACAGTAGACCCCCAGGAATAATGTGGTATCCACCTTATTTACTTATCTACAGCTTATAATACAAACAGTGTGAACATGTGCTAACAAGATGATAAATATTTAAAACTTCCAGAAGAATTCCTATTGAAACAACTGTGGTTCTTTGTTAGCGTCCATAGTTAGCTGCTGTACTAGAATACATGTATTTAATGTAGCCTACTTCCGTTTTGGCACCGGAAGTTTCGCCCATATTCACATTTGCAGTAGCAGCCCCAGGAATAAGGGGGATAGTGTGGTGGTGGACTGTGGTGGTCCTGGGCACTACCTGTTGGCTCCAGCACCTCCTAAATGCACAATGGGGATATGTGCACGTCAGTGTCATGGCACTAAAGATTTAATAGCTCACTTGATTTTTGCAGGATGCCACAAAGCTCAAGATTCAGAGAGGACAGTTGGAGGGCTGCTCAGAGGACATAAAGGGTATGGTGTTTCCTTCTCTCCTGTTTCGACAAAAAAGAAGACAACCTCTTTTGCCTTGTTGAAACATTCTTGCCAGATGAGGTACCGGTGGAAAGCCTGCCCCATGTATTGTTTTTTGTAGTAAGTGGATCTCAGAAACACTTTAAAGACTCATTTGGATGGTAATGGATGATTTGCTTGTAATTCTTTTCTACTTTTATCATTCTCCCAGGAGCCTCTTGCTAGGCTTCAAGGCAGCTCATGCTATGCATTGACCAGCATTGGGATCCACTCAGGAGTTCCTACAGAGGTAATAATTTTTCCTCTTTAGAGGTAGTTATATGGTATAGTGTAATGCTGGCAAAATGTTTTATATCCTTCCAGCCGTGTGCATCATATGATACAATATCAGTTATTTTTATAACTGTGTTATCACCTGTAACAACTGCTATCCTGAGGAAGACGGTTCAGGACAATAAGAGCCAAAACTAACAGACTGAAAAACAGCACATATCCCAGAGCAGTTGCAATAATAAACTAGAAAAGCACTCAGAGAGCGCAGACCTCCGCCATTAGCCCTATCTCCCAATAGTGAATAGTCCTTTAAAATTCCTAGATCCAGACGATGATCTGGATCAGTCCCAAAATCAAATCAGTTCTTCCTTTTGCCATTTCTGACATTTCCTGGAAATTTCATCAGAATCTATCCATAACTTTTTGGGTTATGTTGCCAACAAACAAACTAACAAACCCTGCCGATCACATAACCTCCTTGGCAGAGGTAATAATAATTGCACTGAATGGAACTGTGCAAAATTTCGTTGTACTTGTGTACAATGACAATAAAGATTCTGGTTCAGATTTTTAGGTTTGATAGTATCCAAATTTTCAAATTTAAAAAACAAAAAAGAAATAGATGTGCAGCATTTTTTTCTAAACCAAAACTGTTGTGAGCAGAAAAAGCGCAAGGGCAAGCAAGATGACTTACAGAGCTGTGGGATCAACACACACTCTAAGTGGAGAGGGTAGCACCAGTCACAGCTTAGTGTTGATTTTAGAAGAACATATAAACACAGCAACACCCGTCTGATAACTGCTTAACAGCTGGATCACTCTACATGTATGTCTGCATTTTGTGTCTGCTGTAGCTTCTGCCACAGAACACAAGGGATGTGACAAGACATTCAGCTCATGGGACAGGACGAGATTGGGTCCCCTCCTTTTTTGAGTGAATTCAAAAATTGGATAGTACTTTGCAATCAGTGCATACATAAGTGTTCAAAACTTCTAAGTTGACATGATTTGGTGCTTTACCTTGTCTTTCTATTTTTCCTTACTCTTTTTTAAGGTCCTGTTTCTTCTGCTAGTAGTGACTAGGACTCCATTACTTTATACTGTCTCCAGTATTCCACTCTTCTTAAAAGACGCCAGTTATCAAGGAAAAATAATGGTAAGCCTTGCACAGCATTTGTACATACCTCAATAAATTCTTTAGATTAATCTTTCTTTAAGCAACATGAAGCCATTTTATGTTTATTTTATGTAGTTTACACCAAGCACTGCATTAATCTGGTCATGTAGAAATACCCAGAATACTGCCATGCCACTGCTTTGTCCAGCTTGTTCTCAGTGTTCTGATGATCACACCATATGGGGGCCAATACAGTTTTCTGTGTGAGTCATATGTTTTCATTATGATTGATTTAAAATTCAGCGCCCATCATCTTTGTTACAGCAAAATCCTTTTGTACCCCAAAGCATTTAGGGTAAGTGTACCCATTAGGCCCACCAAAATCTAAGTTCACGTATTTTTCATAGATACTAAGATGGTTTATAAACATGATCATTTGTTAGAATGAAGGATTAATCCCTCATTTGAAGGTATATTTATTTACTTATGCATATTTCAAAGAACAAATTAAAGAAATGTTATGAATAAAGTCAAAAGTCTGGCATGGGCTTAATTGGTACCTAAGTACCATTTAAGCCCACGTGTGTTCCAAATAAGCCCACAACCACGTTTATTGACAGAAATTTAAAAAATTATTACATTTTTCAAGTAGTAAACATATATTAATTCAGTAACATGTTATACATGTTAAACACAATTTATTTTTTGAACTTGGCTTTAATGTTTGGCTTGTAACAATGGACCACCACAAACATGACTAAGTAGGCCTAAACCTAATTTTCATTGGCTTCAGTATTTAACATTTCATTGAACATTTTATTTAATATTGACAAAATTTGATTCAATATTGACAAAATAAAAAAATGTGTTTGTTTTTAAAAGTATTAAATGACATTACAGTGAATCAACAATATCTTATTGAACTTGGATTTAATGTTTGGCTGTAACAATGATGATTTTAGGACAGTTGCTGTAATTCCTCTTTTTTGTTGGCATTTTTCTCACCATAAACAAATGATTATCCAAAATTAACTGACATAACAATTCTTCTGGTCAGTGTGTGATCTGTGATGTACTCGTGTTAATGAAGTTAGTATAACAACATCCAACACAGGATTACAGCGAAAAGCTATCAAACCTCAAAATTTCATTTTTTCTATTGAAACACATAAGATGGGCTTAAATGGAACACACTGGGCTTAAATGGTACTACAGTGACTACCAGGAAATGAAGATAATATGTTCTCACCAAAATTAAACAAATGTTTAAAGAAATGCCTGTAGCCTAAATATGCTGCAAAACTTGCCATCACAGTTGTTCCTCTTCTGCCAAACTTTCTGAATTATCAAGGAATTCTTGTTCAAAGTTTTATGTAAGATTTATGTAAAATGAATCAGAAAACACTTAGTTTGTGTACTTATCATTTTTAATCATTAAGCAGTGTATCTATCAGTAGGGCTACATGTATTGACTAGTGATTAGCTCGCTACGCTAGCTAGCATGACTCATCTTTTCACATAAAACTAAATAGTCAGAAATTACAAAAACTACCTGTTTATACACAAAAACAAATTAATAATCTCTCAAATTACATAATATGAATGTACTTAACAAGTCAGTGGCTGAAAATGGTTGAAAAGAGGTTCTTTCTGAGGGTCCCAAAACACCAAAGTTTTGAGGCGACTTTATCTGAGCCTCCTTGAGACTGCACAAATGTAGGCGGGCCTTTTTCAATATCTACTAATGTGATTGGTGTCAAACAAAAACTGACATATAATTAAGAAATTGTGTGATTGGACAAAATAATGTATAGCATAAGACAGGCCCCTCTTTTTTTTTTTTTAAATTGACTTCAAAGTCGCAAGTGGGCTTAAATGGTGCCTGGGCTTAATGGGTAGGCTTACCCTAATACAATACAATAATAACTTTATTCATCCCCGAAGGGAAATTATATAGAAATTATATATAAAATTACATATTATATTTACATGTAAAAGCAAATTCTATATTTATTTGGGTGGTCTTACAAGTAAATATATATATAAAAAGCATAGTTTGCAAATATTTATCTTGTGGTTCAACTACCTAAAATCACAATATAACCCTTATGAATGGTTAATACCAAGGTCTTTTGCTAACACTTGTGGTTTGGGCTATTGTGTGTAGCTTTAAATCAGTGTTAATTTCGTCGACTAAAACTATGACTAAAAATGTTCATTGACAGCTTTGTTTTCCATGACAAAAACTAGACTAAGACTAACAAAAATAGATCTGTGATGACTGAAACTGACAAAAACTAAGTTTAGTGTTTGACTAGAATGTAATGTAGTTTTCGTCGGACATTCAAAATCCATGATATCTCTCCACTGTGGGTAATTCTGTCAAAAACAACGCAGCTGTAGCTCTTCTGTCTCTCAGCTGTAGCAGGGACCCCAGGTTTGGCAGGGTGCAGAGAACATCCCACTATGACTTGGTACCAGATTTAAGCAAGACAATAAATGCTTGGACTAAAAGTAAAACCTAAAATGTGAGGACTTTTATGGACTAAAACTAAATTGACAGAAATGACTAAAATGTGACTGAAACTAAAATTCATTTCACTTAAAGACTAAAACTAAGACTAAAATTAAAAATATCTGCCAGAATTAAAACTGCTTTAAATAATGACATCAATTCAAATTTATGTTTAGTTTTTACAGCAATAGCTATGTCACTTTTTTGTGTGGGTCCATATCTTCTTGGATATTTGAAGGAGGGGGGAGCTCAGTGGATACAAGCCTGGGCACCACAGCTCTAAACTATAAAGGAAAAGCAAATTGCAATTAATATGTCATAACTGTCTCATTATAATCAATAACGGAAAAGTAATTGGCTGTTGTTAGGTGATTGCTGACTTAATAGCTGGCATTTGTGGGTACATTTGCGTTTCTTCACCATATTCTATTATAGAAATGATCTGTATGTACTGTACACACTGTTTATTTTATTCTGTTGTGCTGATTGTAAGCATGGCTTATTAGAGCCTAGTTTTCTCAAATTTACATCTGTGTAGGCATTAAACTGAAGCACTGAATCACTCTAACTTTGTTTTGTATATGTACTTCCTGCAGAGAGGATGGAGCCAGTCCAAAGTAGAACACCTGATGAACTGTGCTCGAGTCTTCAAGAAGATGAAGTTTCTTGGCCATGTGAAGCTTCCCAAGTGGAAGGCCTTCTTCAGTCAAGACTGGACTCATTACTCTTGAATCATTTAGGGGCAAGTGACTTTGTTTCATCTTCATGCATTACACCAAGGACTACCTGTCATACATATGGACACAAGCTTTTTCTTCCAAGATCTAAACTGCTTTGTGAGTATACAGACAAGTTATCAGATGTGTTGAAAGGTTTTTTTATTGCAAACATATAACTGCAGAGTTTCTTATTGTTTATCAGAGAGCTTGAATCTTTTGTTAAAAGTAGGAGTATTAGGGCACTACTGCAAAAATCTAGCAAATTAACTGAAATTTCACATGTTTTGTACTGTATTTTTTACAGTAAATATCTGGCAACCACAGCTGCTTGTAATTTACCGTAAAATTTGAAGTAAGGCAGTATTAAGCTACTACTGTAAAATCTGCAAACATCAGCTGTAATTTCTCATGTTTTGTCCTGTATTTTTTACGGTAAATTTCTGGTAACCACAGCTGCCAGTAATTTACTGTAAAATTTAAAGTTGGGCAGTATTTTGCTACTACCGTAAAATCTGCAAATATCAGCTGTAATTTCTCATGTTTTGTCCTGTATTTTTTACAGTAAATTTCTGGTAACCACAGCTGCCAGTAATTTACTGTAAAATTTAAGTAGTTACAATAAAATACCGTTAAACATTATACGGGTCTACTGTTTTTATTACTGAGATAGATTGTATTTAGGTTTACAGGATTTCTGGTGTTTTTAAAGTAATTTACCGTAAACAGGTTTGTTTCATTATCGTTATTTTTACAGCCAATCCCTGTAGAAAATGTTGTAATAGAGCTGTAATTTCTACATCAAATTACAGTAAGTTGTACAGCAAATTACCGTAAATATGGTTACAGTATAACTGTTATTTTTACAGCAAATCCTTGTATAAACGGTTACAGTGTTGTATTTTTTTAACAGAAATTTACAGTTAAAAAAAAAACAGGTTTGAACTGTAATATTTACAGTTGTAGAATGAAAACACCGTTTTTTCTCATACATTCTCACCGTAATTTTTACAGTAAATCTCTGGTAACCACAGCTGCCAGCGTTTTACCGTAAATTTAACGGAATTTTTTTTACAGTGTACTCTCCTTTTCTATGTAGGACTGTTTCACATCATGTGAACTGACAAAGATGTAAACGGTATACCTGTTCATATTAGAAAGCTCATTAAAGGCAGAATAAGATCAATCACTACACATTACCCTGAAGCCATTTCCACTGCACAAACGCACCAAACAAAACGTCACTCATGTCAACGACACCTCCCTCCTCCACACCCAACAAAGAGCCTCGCTGGTTGGTGCAGCAGCTGAAGTGGGATCTTTGTGTTTGTGGATTTCATTCAAAGCAGCTGCCCATATTTCCTCGGCCCTCCGGTAAGTAATGTGTGTGGATAGATTGTATATGAGTGACATTTCTGGGCCATTAACACCCATCGCCGTTCTCGTTCATGGAATCCAGTGATGAATTTTACAGAAGTCAATTTAGTAACCTGACATTTAAGCTTTCAGTTTTAATGCAAGCCCCCACAGCTCTGCCCTCAAACAGGCTCCTTTGAAAGAAACAAAGGAACATGAAGCAGAGTCTGAAAATGTAAAAAAAATAAATAAATAAAGGAGAAAAGGTTCGTGCATTCTTAATGTAAAACGCGTCTTGAGATCCTTTACATGTTGCACAGCGTTTTGCAGCCTACAGCCAAAGTTGAGAAACTGAAAGAAGAATTACATGTTAGATGTAAGATCCCGTCAGTTGAGACTCAATTAGACGAGTCACATTTGATACAGAGCCTGTGGGGTACATTCTGTTACAGGATGTCTTTCTGCTTCAGATATTTCTCCAACAGACAGGAAAAGGTCATGCTGAAGTGCCTTAAATACAAGTTTAGCCAGTGTTTTAACTGTAAATTTTCAAACCCCAGTTCCAAAAAAATGTTGGGGTAAACTCTTTTTTTAACCTTTGTCTTTCCATCACCTTTTCTTCTAACACTCTGTAAGTGTCTTGGGGCTGAAGACTATAATTGTTGAGTAATGAGAGTGGACTGTTTTCCCATTCTTGCTTGCTGTACATTCTAAGTCCCGCAAGCAACAGTGTGAAGGCTTCCATTATCATGTTTTGTGCTTCATAATGTGCCTCACTGTAAGGCCATGCTGTGTGTAACGTGACACTTACATAGCCCTGAAAGAGATATCTAGATGGAAGCATATGGTGCTCTTAAACCTGTGTGTGCCTGTCAGTGTTAATGGTGCTTTTACAGATGTGCAAGTTACCCATGCCATGGGCACTAAAACACCCTCACACCATCACAGATGAAGGTTTTTAAACCTTGTGTTATCAACAATCTGGAATTACCTTTTCATCTTTAGTGAGAGGACTCATTTCCAAAAACAATTTCAGATGTGGTTTTGTCTTCCTCTTTTTGTGACCACCGTGTTTTGTTTTTTGCAATATAAAGTAGTTCATTGCAAATCAAAGCTCTAAAACAAAATTGGCTTAAATAAACCATGACATTGATCCTGACTGTGATAAATGCAGGTGTATCTAAATAAAGGAGATTATCATTGTAAAGTTGATTTAATTCAGTTATTCAATTCAAAAGTGAAACTCAAATATTATATAAATTCATTCCACACAGACTGATACATGTCAAGTGTTTATTTCTTTCATTTTGAAGACTATGGCTTGCAGCTATCCCAGAAAATTAGCATGTTACATAAAACCAATAAAAAATAGGATTTTTAACACAGAAATGTTTGACTACTGAAAAGTATAAACATGTACAGCACTAAATACTTGGTCGTGGCTCCTTTTGCATGAATTACTGCAGCAATGCAGCCTGGCATAGAGGTGATCAGTCTGTGGAACTGCTGAGGTGTTATAGACACCCAGGTTGCTCTAATAGTGGCCTTCAGCTCTTCTGCGTTGTTGTGTCTGATGTTTCCCATTTTCCTCTTCACAGTACCCTAAAGAGTCTCTATGGGGTTTAGGTCAGGCCAATGTGCTGGCCAGCCAAGCACAGGGATACCATGGTCCTTTAAAAAGGTAGTGGTACTTTTGGCTGTGTGGGCAGGGGCCGAGTCCTGCTGGAAAGTGAAATCAGCATCTCCATAAAGCTGGTGAGTAGGAGGAAGCATGAAGTGCTCTAAAAATTTCCTGGTAGATGGCTGTGTTGACCTTGGACCTGATAAAACACAGTGGACCAACACCAGTAGATGAAATAGCTCCCCAAACCATCACTGATTGTGGAAACTTTACCCTGGACCTCAGGCAACTTGGATTCTGTGCCTCTCCACTCTTCCTCCAGACTCTGGGATATGCACATTTCACACCAAAGCATGTTCATCTCTGGGACAGACCCAGTCTCCTTCCTGGGCGGGATTGTGGCTGGACATTCCCATGGTGTTTATACTTGTGTGATATTGTTTGAACAGATGAACGTCGCGACTTCAGACATCTTGAAATTGTACCCAAGGATGACCCAGAATTGTGGCGGTCTACAGTTCTCTTCCTGATATCTCGGCTGATTTTCCCGTGATGTCACATAAGGAAGGGGTGTGTTTGAGGTGTGCCTTAAAATACATCCACAGGTGTGCCTCCAATTAACTCAAATGTTGTCAGTTAACCTATCAGAAGCTTTCAAAGCCAAGGCATCATCATCATCTGGGCTTTCCCAAATTGTTTGAAGCAAACTTCTGACTTTGAAGAAAGTAAAAAATTCTCTATTTATTCTGGCACTCAGCAAATAGAAATAATTTTGGTAATCCTAACTGACCTACCTACCTAACTGCCTGAAAAAACATTTTCTTCTGACATAGCTTCCACTGATGCATCCGTGTGTCCCTATAGCTTACAATAGAAGCCAAAACTTAAGAGGGACTGATAAACTTTTCTAATTCAGAGTTCAACTTGCAACTGAAGACACACACAAGCAAATACACACTCAAATTGCAATGATCAATTATAAACCAGGCAGGCAGGTAATAAAAAGTGAAGTTCATTAATCCTGATAACTTTGCAATGCTGCAGACTGTCAGCAGTGTGTCTGTCATGGTTGTGTGTTGTTTATGTTTGTGATGTTTGTGTTGGGTTGAGGCAGGTATATCAGGATTGGAGTGATGGGGTTTCCCTCTCTTTAGTCTGGCTGCAGACCTTTGTGGAGAGCCTGAGGTGCACAGCCTCATTTGTCATGTGGACAGCTCTGCCTATGGCTCTGACACTCTCTCACTCTTTGTGTGTGTAAGTGCGACATTTAAGAGTGATCATTAGCATATTCCAGCCTGGTGGTGGTATTTTTTTCTCAATCAGAAGCTTTTTTGGATTTTGTTTGAATAATGAAAGTTATAAAAGATGGAATTCATTCATGGACAGAAATAGTACGAGCAAAAAGAAAGCCCTCAGGTGTAACTGAATGAGTCTGCTTCTTTTCTTGGTTCGTGATGGTGTTTGTGAAAACCTATTACAGCCGATGTGCTGGAGTGATAGCCTGCTCTCAGCTTTAGCGGCTGATGGCTGTGCGTGTTTGTGTGTTCAGTGTGTGGTGTGTGTGTGCATAATGCATGGATCACGATCTACACAGATAGCCTTGGGAAATTAGAAAAATGCTACCACACTATTTGCAAACAAGATCAATTTGTCAGTGTTTCTCCTGTGATCAAAGTGCAGATCTCTTTGCATTTAAATGTACGGCATTAACATTAACAGGCCTGAATGTGCATGTGTGATTATGTGTGACTTTTCTATTATTATCTAGTATCAGGGGCCTCCTCTTTAATGTTTGGTTTCACTACCTCACCCCGGCTAATCTCCATGTGTGTTTGAGCGTGATATCCATCAAGTGAAGCTACAATTTCCTCCGAGTACAGTGTCAACAAACACTATCAGGGGACCAGTCAGCAATCCGATGAAAGATGCACCTGGGTGTTTTTTTCCTCCCCGCAGGAAGGCTTTATGTATTTGTCTGCTTTGACACAACTGTGTGCACATCACTCTGTGTGAATGTATGAGCGCTGCTCTGTTCTGCAAAGAAATAGATTTCATATTTACTCTTCCATACCTGCATTTACACTGTCTTCCTCGAGATGGATGACTTCTTATGTTCCCATCAGTGCCTCTTTGTGTGTGAAGGTGTGCGGTCATGTGTGCTGTTATGTATGTGAGTGAGAGAACAGAACACAAGAGATAAAGGATAGGAAAATCAAGGGAAGCCATTCATATAATTCAGAAGATAACAAGAAAGGTGCTAAGAGAATTTCCACATTTTCTCCTTCATTATTTCTTCCTGTCTGTCTCTCTCAGACTGGATCTATTTTCAGCCTCTCTGTTCTGTATTATTATAATTATAGTAGTTCAGAAAAGCAGCATGAACACCTGTGAGAGATTTTCGCCAGTGAATCCTACTGCAGTTGCTTTATTTTTCTCAAATTCTCATCTACTGTTTTCTTTGTTTTGCTTTCTCTCACATTAGAAATGTCTTTTCTAATAATTATTTACAGATTATATTAGGCCGTTTCTACCAAGTGGTCCGGTTCAGATTGGTAAGGCACGGCGCCTTTCCATATACACTATATTGCCAAAAGTATTCACTCGCCCATCCAAAGAATTGAAATCAGGTGTTCCAATCACTTCCATAGCCACAGGTGTATAAAATCAAGCACCTAGGCCAAAGACACCTATCCTTCCTGAAAAGGTGGGGTTACACACACAATAATAGGGGTTTTCACTGACGTCTCTTGCAGAAACTAATGCTCTGCCGGGCTGCAAAACAAAGCTGTTTGTTTTGTAATGAGCAGGCAAAAACGAGAGAAAAACAGACTCATATCAGCTGTAATTAGGGATATTTCGACTTGACAGAGATCCGCAATGTTTCCTGGACCAAGGATATTGATGTGTGGCTGCAAATCAGAGTTCCTTTGAGTCTTAATTAACATACCAGTACAACTACAAACTTTTCTGTACAAACATTAAGGGTGCTTTCACATTAGGCCCAGTTGCCCCTTATTTCCAACAATTGTGATAGAGATCTGCACTCAGGCTCTCTAGGGCGTAGTAGTACTTGGTACAGTGCTGTAGATGGATGCATGGATGGATGGATGGATGGATGCTTTATTAATCCCAAGGAAAATTTAGGTGTAATTAACAAGCTTGCACAAATGTTTTCTTTTTTTTTTAAGGAGCAGAAGAATCATAAATCTTCTTCAGTGCTTGATGCCTCCATTTTTTCTCCATCCATCCATCTATCCATCCATCCATCCATCCATCCATCCATCCATCCATCCACCCATCCATCCATCCATCCATCCATCCATCCTTGTGTGTTCAACCTGGGCTGAGTTAAATTTGTAAAACAACTTAGACCTTCCTCTCCTGGGGAGTATTTTCAGCTCCTTCTAGGGGGATCTTGAGGAGTTCCCAAAACCAGAAGAGACATATCATTCCTCCAGTACAACATATTGGACTCAGTATACCAGAATTTCATACATAGTGTTTTTCTTTATCAGATTAGAGATCCAACAAATGTATCTGGAAAAAAAAAACAAAAAACAAAAAAACAAAACAGCCCAGTTTGCAGAGGCCATGTGTAACCTTGGCTGTTATATTTGTAAAGTCCAGAGGTCAAAGAGAAAGCTTTCAGGACCATGGATAGCGACAGTCAAAGAAACATGACAACAGGCACCTGGGAGCAGAGGAGCTGCATTTTTAACACAATAACCTCGCAACTCACGACACCCCCACTCCTTTTTGGCATCATAGTAGATAAGAGAGAAGAGAACCCCTGTACTTAACAACAGATATCATGGTTCAAACAAAGGCTAGCTATAGTGAGACACACACTGTTAACCCAAAAAAGCACATACACAATGAAACAGGTGCTTGGCGGTGACCTCACTCGGACATGATAAACTTTAAACAGGGTTGGCAGCCAAACAGGTTCCCCAAATACCCTTGAAAAGGCATTTGTACTCTCTTATATGAATAGCATCTGACAGGTGTTATGTAGATCAAAATACCTGGAACTGTGAATGATCTGAACACTCTGCCTTTTCTACATATAATCTTTTCAGAACCCTGAACATCCAAGACAGCAAAGGCTGGAATGCCAAGGTAAAGGCTTAAAAAATATAGTCTACACACCAATGATCTTACCGCAGCTCTGCCCACTTCATTTATATAGTCTTTAGCAAAATGTTCTATGTGGATTAAAAAAATACCAAGCAACAGGTAGTGTTTGCACACTCAACCTCTGCCAGGTAATCTTCCTCCTCCACATCCTTGCACATTTACAAAGAGAATACATTAATGTAAATTTGGACATCGTCTTGGCGAGTTAGTCTGAAAATATTTTCCTCACATTTCTCACTGAAAGAGAAGTGTTTTTAGAAAGGCTTTGTGTTGTACTTGTGGCTTCCAGGTTTTCCCTCTTTCTAAGACATTAGAAATATTTAATGATTATGACTTTCCTCCAATGACTGGTTTAATTTTAGATAAAGTTACAGTTTGGTAAAGTTTTCAGTTTTGCTGAAGTCTGACGTTATGATTTATTAATCTTGGATTTCTCCTCCAGTAGTGAACAAAACATTTGGTACTCACGCCATCAAAGCTGCACTGCACTTACATTTGATGGCCTTTTTTTTCCTGAAACTTCAGAAAGCTCCAGAGCCACAGGAGACATTATGTAAGGGTTTTCCCAAGCTGAGTTGTTCCCGTTGTTATGACTAAACTCAACGTCATGTTTTAAATCGGTGGAGTGACACCAAGGGCTCTGTGCGACTCGCTGCTGAGCAAAAACATTTGGATGGTAAAGATGCTCTTTGTAACTCTGCACTAGCACTTGGATAACAATCTCATAAAAAATATGTTTGCAAGTGGACTGTGTTTTATATGAATATCTTTGGATATCAGCATATTTTTAGAACGTGTTAGTGCTCAAAACTTGTTTTGCAACTTGTTTTCAAGCTGAGTGTGCAATCATCATAATTTGGCATTTTTGCCTGTGAATTCTTTACACCTCACTGCTTTCTACTGATGTGGACACATTTACAGTGCATTCAGAAAGTACTCAAACCCACTTCATTCTTTTCATTTTTGTTATGTTTCTGCCTGGTGCTACAATCATTTAGATTAATTTTTCCTCTCATTGAGCTACACTCGGTACCCCATAATTACAAAGAGAAAACAGAATTTTAGATTTTTTGCTTATGTGTTATAAATAAAAACTGAAATATCCCTTTTACATAAGTATTCAGACCCTTTGCTCAGTACTCAGCTTAAGCGCCTTTGGCTGCACACCTTGGTTGGGCGTTGTTTGGGTTCAAGTTAAAACTCCAGTTGGGACACTCTAGGACGTTCATAGAGTTGTCCTTAAGCCACTCGTGTTGTCTGCTGTCTGCTCAGGGTCATTGTCATATTAGAAGAGGTACCTTCAGCCAAGTCTGAGGTACTGAGTACTGCAGATTAGGTTTTCAATGTAGATAGACTATATTGCCAAAAGTATTCACTCACCTGCCTTGACTCACCTATGAACTTAAGTGACATCCCATTCTTAATCCATAGGGTTTAATTTGATGTCAGTCCATCCTTTATGGGAAATTTTGACCATTCTTCCAGAAGCACAATTGTGAGGTCACACACTGATGTTGGACAGGAAGGCCTGGCTCTCAGTCTCTGCTCTAATTCATCCCAAAGATGTTCTGTCGAGTTGAGGTCAGGACTCTGTGCAGGCCAGTAAAGTCCATCCACACCAAAGTCTCTCATCCATGTCTTTATGGACCTTGCTTTGTGCACTGGTGCACAGTCATGTTGGAACAGGAAGGGGCCATCCCCAAACTGTTCCCACAAAGTTGGGAGCATGGAATTGTCCAAAGTCTCTTGGTATGCTGAAGCATTCAGAGATCTTTTCACTGGAACTAAGGGGCCAAGCCCAGCTCCTGAAAAACAGCCCCACACCATAATCCCCCTCCACCAAACTTTACACTTGGCACACTGCAGTCAGACAAGTACTGTTCTCCTGGCAACCACCAAACCCAGACTCGTCCAGCAGATTGCCAGGTGGAGAAGCGTGATTCGTCACTCCAGAGAACGTGTATCCACTGCTCTAGAGTCCAGTGGCGGCGTGCTTTACACCACTGCATCTGACGCTTTGCATTGCACTTGGTGATATATGACTTGGATGCAGCTGCTCGGCCATGGAAACCCATTCCATGAAGCTCTCTATGCACTGTTCTTGAGCTAATCTGAAGGCCACATGAAGTTTGGAGGTCTGTAGCGATTGACTCTGCAGAAAGTTGGCAATCTGTGTGCATTATGCGCCTCAGTATCTGCTGACCCCACTCCGTCATTTTACGTGGCCTACCACTTCGTGGCTGAGTTGCTGTCGTTCCCAATTCCTTCCACTTTGTTATAATACCACTGACAGTTGACTGTGGAATATTTAGGAGCGAGGAAATTTCATGACTGGACTTGTTGCACAGGTGGCATCCTATCACAGTACCACGCTGATATTCACTGAGCTCCTGAGAGTGACCCATTCTTTTACAAATGTTTGTAGAAACAGTCTGCATGCCTAGGTGCTTGATTTTATGCACCTGTGGCCATAGAAGTGATTGGAACACCTGATTTCAATTATTTGGATGAGTGAATACATTTGTCAATATGGTGTATCTCTGATCTTTGCTCTTAAGGAAATTTATGTGGGGTTTTCTTGGGGGTAAAGGCTTCTCCATCTGGATTTTACAGTGTTTCTCAAGAGGACTATTCCTGGAGTATGTTAACGCTGTCTGTCATTGGAAGATGTAAGGACGTCACAAGAGCAGATGTATTCGAGGATGACTATATTTGTAAAGTTGTTGTAAGGGTAAGGGACTGGCATAAAAGAGAGGAGTGTGAATGAAGATAGAGAACACTTTGGGTCTTCTCTCCATGCTGCATATCAGTAAAGGAAGAGGTTTGATTCATCACAACGTGATAGTCATTTTTTAAGAGAAACTTTTGTTACAATTTTCAGAATTATTTTCAACCATGACCAGTCTCTAGACCTTGCTGCTGAAAAACACCCCCACAGCATGATGCTGCGAACACCATGCTTCACTGTTTGGATTATATTCAGCGGGTGATGAGCGGTGCCCGGTTTCCTCCAGACTTAACTTTTACAATTGAGGCTAAACAGTTCAATCTTGGTTTAATCAGACCAGAAAAAAATCGTGTTTCTTGCAGTCTGGGAGTCCTTCAGGAGCTTTTTTGTGAACTCCATGACGGTTTTCATGTGTTTTGCACTAAGCAGAAACTTCCGTTTATCCACTCTACCATGATGCCCAGATCGAAAAGGGCTGCAGTGATGTTTGTCCTGGAGTTTTGTCCCATCTCCACACAGGAGAGACTCTCTGAAACTCAGTGAGCATCAGGTTCTTGGTCATCTTTCTTACTAAGGATCTTCTCCCCCATTGCTCAGTTTGGCCTGACGACCAGCTCTTGGAAGAGTTCTGGTTGTGCCAGACTTCTTCTATTTGAGAATCGTACAGGCCAGTGTGTCCTTGGGGAATTTGTAAAATTCTGTTTTCACATTGTCATGAAGAGGTGCTGAGTGTAGATAAATGGGAGAGAAAAATAAATAACCTTCATTGATTGGTTTGGTCAGAGTATAAGGTAAGCCAATCAGAGGCAGGGCTGGGCAGGTCATACTTTGCATTTCTCTTAAATATCTATTGACAAAATAGCTGACGGTGCTACTTTCTGTCAGCTTCCTTTCCTAACTAGAATTTAATAATAGTCTTGATTGTAGTAGGCAGAGAAATAATCACATTATTTTGTGATGTGCAACAGATGAAGTTTTAAAGAATTGCTTTAATAATCAGGATTGTTGTCTAGTTACTGTGGAAAACAATGGAGGGCAACAAAAGTCAGGCCCAGAATCCACGCAAGGAGACATGGGGCTCGATCAAAGTGGATCCCTTTTCTTAAAATAGTTGGACAGAGGTCAGTCGAGGTATCTTGGGGGCCACAAATAAGATAAATAAGACAGTGTTGCAAAACATTGGAGCACCTGACGAGAACACATAGTGAAGAACAAACCCAAGATAAGAAGTTTGTTGGATGTCAGAATCATTTTGAAAGCTATGTAGGAGGTTTTAAGTACACAATTCTCCCTGAGAGCAGTTACTGAATGAGGCCAAGGGAAACCAGAAAGAGGAGGAGAAGAGCTATGATTCTTATAACATTCAATCAGCCTACACTGAATAATACAACAACCTGCTGTCTTGACAATATATCACATGTAGTGAAAAGAGAACAAAGGTTTTTTTATACTGCAGCTCCTCATCTCAACACCAGCAACAAAACTCCTACACTGCAATCTCTCTGTCTTTGTGTGTCATGCATTTGTTTTTCTCCTTCTCATTAAATTCTGTTGTTTCGCTCTCTTCCAGTTGATGTTTTACACATCTCCTCTTCTCTGCGCTCAATGCCATCTTGGGTCTGCGCTTCAGTATTTGACATTTGCCTCCTGCTGAGAGATTAATTAGCTGTCTACCTCTGAGATTTGTGGATATGCTTCTTGACATCCTTCACTTTGTCTTGTCAGCTCATGCTTTCATTTCTTCTTTTCTTCCTCATGTACATTTTTGTCCTTCAAGTCTGAAGTTCATAACTCTATCTGGTATTCCCATGGGATACTGCAGCAAATAAACTTCCAATTTCACTCTAAATCTAATTGATTTTGTCTCTGCGTGTGCTGCGAAAACAACATTTGATAGATGCCTGCTTGATGCACTGGAGGCAGGCTGTGTTATTGAGCGGTTTATCCGTGTTCAAACCGTGAGCTTGCCTTTGAGGCTTACATGTACAAAGGATGTAAAGCAGAGGTCACCAGAGACAGATGCCTGACCCCTTTGTCGGAGGAAGGATCAATCGCTGTGCCGGATGATGAGATCAAGCAGATTCTTAAAGATTTGTAGTGTTTTTTGACACATTAGAGAAACATCAGAGCTTTGATTTTTGGTCACACGAGCAAAGCGAATGAACACATTTAAAATATGCAATGTTTTTGCCCCCCTTTTCTCTTGAAATGGAAAGTACATGTTCAACCCCTTTGGGTGAAAGCACTTAGTACGCAAAAATACAGCTTTACATAATTTGATGCTCTTGGAAAAACTAAGCGGCAGCACTTCCTTGCTCTTTCTCCATAACTAACAGCACTCTGTTTTAAACTTTCATGTGCTTCCAGAGTGAGTCCACGGCAGAGTAAACGCTGTGGGAGGAGGTCTTGTCAGGCTACGTTAACCAAGAGCTGCGGTAAGAGAGCAGACAGCATCCCGGTCCGTCTGCTCGGCTGATAGGTTGCATATTTTACGCTATATTTGGTTAACATCGCTCGTAGATGTTTTGGGAATGTATTTGAGGCTTACAGGATTACAATTTAAACCCAGCACAAATTCCTATGAGGTAAATGAGTCTTTCGTCACAACTACAAGTTAAAAATAAGGTAGAACCAGCAGCAGGGTGGGGAGGAAAAGCAGCAGAAAGGTCATTCTCCATCTATTTATACAGCGGGCCTAGTGTTTTCTTTCTCATGCTAGGCCAGAAACCTGCAGCAGGAGGAAGAGAAAACAGTATGCTTGTGTATTTTTTGAAGCTTCTGAGTCATTCAGTTTGCACGAACTGCATGAAGAAGGTTGAAATATTGATGTTCCTCTTCATATACAGCTTTATCACACATTGGAGTCTGCAGACACCTTGCCAGTCAAGACCTCTTATGATATGAAAGTTTAAGGACAGCGACATGAAAGTCAGGAGGAAATATTCCAGTGAAAATCTCAGTATCAGTCTTCAATTATACATCAGACCATCAAGTGGAAAACTAGCAAGAGAAGATTGTTCTCAGAGGTTTTCTTGTACAAATACCTAATTCCAAAATCCTGTTTTTATTTTGTGCTTCATAATGTTTGAATGACACACCAGATAGACTGTTTCATATATTGACTGCATGGATATAATTTACAAACATCTGAGAAACCTTCCATTTTGGAAGGGCAGGACTTTTCAAAACAATCTTGGAAGGTGATTGGAGGAACGTTCTGTCCGTCATTCACTATAGGCCAATCAGAGCAAAAAGAAAAACATGCTCTAGCTACATGAATAATGCAGCTACTAAATAAGCCTATGTAGCAAAGTTAGCTTTAGCAACATGAGATTTTGCAATGTGAGCCTTAGCAACATAGATAAAGCTAACATAGCTATGTAGATAACATACCTATGTAGCTTATATAGCTGCTTTGTGAGCTTAGCATTTGCTATGTTAGCTACCTAGCTACATTATCTATAGCTAAGTTTACTTTAGCATTGTGAGCTTTAGCAAAGACAGCTAAAACTAAGGTGTTGTATAAACATAGCTTAGATAGCTGCTTTGTGAGCTTAGCTTTAGCTCTGTTTGCTTTATTGCTCAGTTTTCTACGTAGCCTACGTAGCTACTAGAGCTACATAAGCTCCATTTGATGTATTAGAATTTTTTCCATGGAGGACAAGCTTTTCCTGTAAGCTGGCTGTTAACTCTGTTTAATAAAACATTTTGAAATTAGGCTTTGCTTGTCAGGTTTTTAACTTATAACTTTTGGTATTCTAATCCTTACCTGGATCCTAAATAGAAGTTTAATCCAATGTTTTATTTTTATTTTAAAGTTTCAGCATGTATATCCATTCTGAGATACACAGTGTCTCTGATCTACGTTTTGTGGCTGACAGAGATGAACGGTCTGCAGCCACACTCATCCCGTAACTCATGCAAACCCATGCCAAAGCAGGTTGCCAGCAGAGTAAAACATCTTTCCTGTTATGAAAAAGCATTCAGTGCTGTTCTTTGAATTTATTTCATGATGAAATGTGGATCAGTTTTGATAAAACTATTGCTATACAATAGCTACATCAAGCTAATTGCTACACAGGCAGCAGCCTTTGCTATCAGCTTCCATTACAACTTTACCCCACTCGTAGCTACCGCCTTGTTCTCCTTAAATGATGCTAATTGATCCAAACCATTTTCAGCTTGACACAAACAAGGATTGGAGCTTTACAAGGTGGATTTTCAAAATTACAAACATGGAGGCTGGCACATCCAACTGGTTTGCAAGGTTTTAGTTAATGCCCCATACATTTTCAATAGGAGATGTGTGGAGCCTGCATGAAGGCCACTCTAGTGCTCACACTCTTTCACTGTGAAGCCATGCTGTTGTAACTCATGCAGATTGTGGCTTTGTGTTGTTTTACTGAAGTATGCAGGGATGTCTCTGAAAAAGCTAGCCTGGAGAGAAGCAAATGTTGGTTCAGCACCTGTATGTACCACTTAGTATTACTGCTTCCTTCACAGATGTGAAGAAGTTATCCATGCCATGGGCACTAAAACACCCCCATACCATCACGTATGCTGGCTTTTGAACTTTGCATGCATTACAATCTTGATGGTCCTTTTCTTCTTGAAACTGGAGGATGTAATGTCAAATATTTCCAAAAGCAAATCAAAATGTGGACTCATCAGACCAAAGCACACGTTTTCACTTTTGGTCAGTCCATCTCAGATGAGCTCAGGTCCAGAGAAGTCAGCTGTTTATTGTTGATCTATGGCTATTTATGATGAGGTCTTGACTTACATTTGTAGATGTGTTAACTGACAGTAGATTTACAAAGTGTTCACCAGCCCACACTGTAAAATCCAGCACAGAATGATGCCATTTTTTAATGCGGTGAACCTGAGAAATCAAAGGTCATGGGCATTTGAATGATGATATTTAGCCTTACCTCTTCTGTGCAGATGTCTTCAAATTCTCTTAAGATTGTGAAATCTCTAAATTCCCTGCATTTGCACATTTAAGAACATTGTTTGCAAACTGAACTATTAGCCCACACAGTCTCAACAAAGTGAAGGACTTCCCCCCAGTGTTGATTGTAAATGACTATTTGACATGCTGGCAGTTAGCGCCTAACTTTTGGAATGTTCCAGGTGTTTTTTGAGATTTCCACAACATGAAATCTTTTCCAGCTCCTGTCCCAACTTTTTTAGAATGAGAGCAGACATAAAATTCTGTGTGTTTATTTGTTTCTTAAAGCAATAACGCTGATCAGTTTGAACAATAAAAATTTTTCAGTAAAAAAAAAAATAGGTTAAAAAGATCTGTGGATCACCGCATTTTGTTTTTATTCATGCTTCTTACAGTGTCCCACTTTTTTGAATTGGGGTTTGTATTTTTAAGATGGAAAAGCTTTTGGTTTGACTGAGTTAAATGTATTTCCTGATGAAAATACCAGCACTTTATGAAGGATTGTGATAGCAGTTCTGAACATTAACTGAAAGTTAGATGTTGAATGGACAAAACTACAAGTTTCTAAGTTTACTGAGTCGCAACTGTAACAAGATACAAGTGAAAATAGAAGAAAGCAGCAGAAAGGTTATTCACCTGCAGTCTATTTATTCCACAGGCCTTGTTGTGTTGCCTCATTCTCATGCTATGGATAAAGCAAAGCCAGAGACCTGCAGCATGAGGAGAACAAAAATACATGCCTGTGTATTTTTAAGGCTTCTGAGTCATTCACCTTCCAATAAGTGCAAAGAAAACAGCACAGCTAGCTCCTATCTGTATGTGAAGGCAGTTCCTTTGGTACCAGTTTTAAATGTTTGAGTGCTTATGTCAAAGAAGAAGAATAAGAGAATGCTGGGTTGTGCCCATTACAGACGGAGCAGACTGTGAGCCTAAATCCTCTGGAACAGGGGTTTGGGGTTGATTTTTGAACAGCATCTATCAAAGGTTGCTTTGAGACAATAAGGGTTATACAGAGGGAACAGTAAATGTCTGAAAAAAATATGGAAGGTGCATTTAATTAAAATGAAAAGGGATGAAAAAATGTAAGATAAACAGCCCACTTTCATTAGTAGCTTACAAGATAATAAACAGCAGATACTAAAAGAGCAAGCTGCATTAAACAGACACTGTTAAATCCTGTCTTAACCTTCTCTTTTTTATGATTTACCAGACTGCTACAAAGACACCATCCTCACACATGCTCTTTAAAAGCTGAGTACCATTTAACAGGCCTATGAGGAGCTAGTTAAAGTCTCCAGGCTCAGATTGGGCAATTGCTTTTTAAAGGAGGGAGTGAGAAAAGGGTCAATTAAATGCTACCTCTGTTGACATGAGGACACTGTGACACAGCTCCAAGGACAACTAACAGTATAACCTACATGACAGATTCACTGACCTCCATGTTAACAACAGATTTCAAGCTTCACTGTGAGTCAGAAAACATCACTGTTTCATGCTCATGGCACAAACAGAGGCGTCCTGGGGAGAAAACATGTGGAGTCATTTCTCTGGTTGTGTAATCTAATGACTGCTCTGGTGGTACTCCGTCATCTGCTGAGGCTGCGTGTGCAGTAGTGCTGCTAAGTCGCTCTACACCAAACAAATTGACCTCACTATGTATTTATAATGGAAATAAAAACAAAAGAAAAGTTTGAGGCATAATCTTTAGATCACACATCACATAAGTAATGAACAATACTGAACAATACATCACACAGAACATTTTGTAAACAAACCTCAATTATTAAAGATCGACTGGCTGTAAAAGAAACTCTGTTATTGAGTGCTTACAAAAAATCTGGGACCAGAATGATGAAATTTGTCAGAGAAAACATGAAATCTAATGGCAGACAACATTACCACCTCAGTCTTTGACAACAGTTTTTAACAACCAGAGAATGGGGGCGCATGGGATGCTGCAAAATATACAGGTGCATCTCAATAAATTTGGATATTATTGAGAAGTTGATTCTAGTGTTGATTTCTTTTAATTGTAATGATTATGACTTACAGCAAATAAAAGCTCACAATTTAGTCCCTCAGAAAGTTAGAATTTTATGAAAAAGTTCACTAATGGTGTCACACTCTATTCAGCTTATTAACTTGAAACCCCTGCAAGGTTTGCTGAGCCTTTAAATGGTCTCTCAGTCTTGATCAGTAGCCTACACAATCATGGGGAAGACTGCTGACTTGTCAGATGTCCAGAAGACGATCACTGACACCGCACATGATCAGACACAATGATAAAAACAGCATAGGGCTCAGACGGTTTATACTTCCACTTTTTTGGCTTAAATCTTAAACTCAGCTTCAGTCCTGATCAAAACTACAAAAAATTCTAACATTTCAGGATTGTAAGCCTTTAATGCACAAACATTTTATGACACTGTCATGCTTTTCTTTTGGTTTCACCACTTACAGTAAAAAATTGGCATGCATTTTATTCATAGGCTTACAACAGGAAAATAGCTTCAATGTGAAAACACAAAGATAAACCCAAATGTTAGCTTCAGAATGAATCACTGACGTTACAGAATGCATGGTTTTAATCTGTGATGGCAGAGAGGTTAGAAATGTGATTTTAATGAAAATATATGGTATTTTTTTTTTTCATAAATAAACAATCATAACCTCTTGTTGTGAAATTTGCACTAGATTGCTAAGAATTCAAATATTTGGTAGTTCTGATCAGGACTGACATCAATGAAAAGAATCTAGCCCTAAACATTTTGGAAAAAATATTTTCATGCATTTTTCAACAAATATTTTTTAAGTGGACTTTTTTGTCCTGAATGTCTTATTAGGGTGTAAAATTAAATACTACCCAAGGGTTCTGAACTATAATGCATGGCATATTAAGTGAGCAGTTGTGATTGTATAACACTGAAAGTTTTGTTTGCATAGAGGTTTTCAAACTCCACTGTATGTCTCTTTACATAGAGACGTTCACCCTTGTGTGATGAATCAAAATGATAACCTTCCATTTTCAATCAGGCTGATCCCATTAGTGCAGAGTGCGATAAGTGTAGCTAAGCCCTGGTGTGATTGTGGGGATTTAAGCTTTGGCAAAAATAATTAGAGATGATTACTGTGTAGTCACACAGGCGGCATCCTCTCATCCTTTACTTTGTGTCATGAGACCCGACAGTCTTCTTTTGTTTCATCCTCTCTCTCTCTAACACTATACAGCTTCACTAAGATTACCTTCAAGTCCAATTTTTTTTTCTCCTAAGATCACAGTTAAGAACATGTTTGTTGTTACCCTCTTTGTTCTTGTGCTGTTATATGCCGCGAGGAAAGATGAGATGAAACATTTGTTTTATGCCCTTTTTCTGTTCCTTATGCAACTTCTCTTGGATCCTAACCCTCTCCTTGTTCCATTTATCCTTGTGTTGTTCACTAATCTCTTAAGTGACCTTTTTTCCATTCTGTAGCTTGTTTTCATGACCTGAACTAATTAAAAATTTCCTCTTGTTTTTCTTTCTGTTGACCTAAGACATCAAGTAACATCTCTCTTGGCCTTTTTTCCTCCTAAAGGCAAAGAAAAGCAACATAAATCTGACTGCTGCACTGCATGGTAACTGTAAATTGGATGGTATGTACATGGCTTAGTGCAGGATGATTGAAATTGATTGTTAGTGGTTAAAATTGTCATCCTGCAGCTGTGTAGATGTTATTGATCAGGTTTTAGTTGCTGCTCTGGGGTGCTCACTTTTAAAGGGATGTCCTGTCATGTAAACTCTTGTATTCTTGTATACAGTTTTCACTCATCACTCTCACTCATGAATGCTTGTCAGAAAACACATGCATGTGCAAAAACATGTTGAAATTCACAACAAAGAATGTTGGAGTATATTGATGCACAAGGAAATCCTACCTCGTCTCCAAGGCTGAGAGATCCCTGTGAGAGCAATCGATACAAGCCCGTAGTCGAGTTTTAACACGCTCCCTCAGGGCACAGCGAGGCAGACAGAAAGCACTGAAATAAAGAGCGGGAATGAGAGTGAAAACGAAGTAATCTCAGCGGCCTTTTCATAACTACATCCCTAGAAACAGGAAATATTCCACTGCTGTGTGGTACCAAAGAATTCTTGTAAATGTGTCTCCCACCGCCAGGAAGAAAGGCCAGAAAAAGTCAGTGGGTGTGCGCTATCCAAAGGCCAGTGAGCACATTTAGTGAGTAAATGCCACGTGTAAATGGTTCTAGCAGGCACCCCTGTACCTCAGCCATGCCATTTCAGCTGTGAGGGGGGAGAGGAAATGAGCCCTTATTTCCCCTAAGGCCATGGGAAGCTGACAGACTGGTCAGGAGACTGCATGATTGACAGCTTAGCAGGTCAAACCCGTAAACTGCAGGCTGGAATGCCCAGAGGAATAAGAGGTATTGATGCTAATAACTCAAGTGGACAAACAGTTGATGCTTCCGCATTTGCTGCTGACATTTACTCACTTCTGTGTGGACATCTGTGTGCAGACAGTGCCAGGGACAGTTTAGAGGATAACAGGCACATTAAACAAAACATTAGCACTGATCTATAGGCTTTGGAGATCAAATAAAGACTATTAATGTAAATTAACCTTCTAAGTCTCAGCAGTCCCAACAGCTCATCATTTCTTCTCGGAGAATTTTTGAGAAAATGTCCAGTGAAATTAAGGCCATTTGCTTGAGATGTTGGGAGAGTTTTCTATGAAATGTTAATCATTTTTATGGATATGTGAGGGAATTTGCTTGCATTTTGGGATCATTTGGGAAATGTAAAAGACATTTTTTGGAATTTTCCTTTAATTTTGAGGAAACATTTGGTTATAATTTTTTTTAGTTTTTTCATGGAAATTTAGGAAATTTATTTGCAATTTTTTTGTGAATTTGGTAGGAAATTTTAGGGGGATTTTGCTTTAAATTTTCAGTTTTTTTATGGATATTTTAGGGAATTTGCCTTTTAAGTATTTTCATGGAAATTTTGAAGTCTATAAAATGTTATAAATTTGAGAGTTTCATTGATTGTTTTGGGGTAAATTCAATTTGGATTTTTTTTGGCATTTTCATGGAAATTTTTTAACTTGTTGAGAAATTTTCAGGCATTTTGTGGTAATTTGGGAGATAGATATTCTTTAAAATTTCAGGGAATTTTTATGGATGTCTGGGGAATCTATTTGTAAATGTTTGGGAATTTGATAAAACATTTTAGGGGGAAATTGCTTTGAAATGTTGATGGGGAATTTATTCCAATTTTGGGGGGAATTTGCATAATAATGTTAAGGTATTTTAATGGAATTTGGCATATGTATTTGCTATTTTTTATTTGTTTGGAAATTTGGGACAGGGCTGTCCTTTGAAATTCTCAAGAATTTTTTGGAAATTTCAGGGAATTAGTTTTAGATGTTAAGGGTTGATTTTTTTTTTTTTTTTTTTTTTTTTTTTTTGTCATTTTGATGGAATTATGGGGTATGGATTTGTAAATCTTGGGAAATTTATCAGACATTTAAGGGGTCATTTACTTGGAACTTTTGATGTACTTCATAAACTTAAGGAATTTTTCGTCAAATTTTGTGCTAATTTTATTTGAATGTTTAGGCTTTATGATAAAGTTTCACTGAAACATTTGGGAACATTTTGGGGTACGCTTTATGGGACACTTTTTGGTAATTTTTGAAATTTTAGGAAATTTGTGGGGATTTTTGAGGGGAAAATTTCCAATAAATTCAGAACTTTTATTGAAATGTTATCGGTGCTTGGCTTCAACACATCCTTGTGGTTAATCATCAAAATGCCCCCCTATCTCTCTAAATGGCCAACACCATTTCAGTCTGACTCAAGACCCCCCACAGCGGACCAGCTGGCAGACACACGGCCCAAACATCTGCTCTTAAACCGATCCAGTGCTGTATTTTCTACAGCATCAAGACATTCATGAGAGTTGGAGACATAATTTTTAGTCAAAACTAATTCCTGTTCAAAGACAAGGCTGAGTTGTTTTCTTATTGATTGATTGATTGACTAGTTAAAGATGAAGGAGCTCCTAGGTTTCTGGTATCGACTGTGCATTTTTCTTTTCAACTATTGAACCAGTATAACTCTCTCAAACACTCTGCCTGAGCAAGTGGGGGGGGTCTAAGGTCAGGGCTCTGTGAGAAGAATGGTAGTCAATGAAGTATTGAAGTAAAGGGTGACCATTTAAACCTCTCTTTAATAATGCACACAAACATGCATTTCTTTTTGAAACTTTACTGTATTGTTGTTTATTTCTACTTCTTATGTTCAGTTACTTTATCAATAACAGAAGTGTGTCTCTGTCATTCACAGCAACAAACTGCAAATTTGAAGTTAAACCTCTTTGCTGTTGTTTTTTTGAAGATTAATTTTTGGGATCACTATGATAGGACAGCTGAAGAGAGACAGGAAGCATGGGGAGAGAGAGGTGGAACACATGCTCCAAACAGCGCCAAGGCAGAGAATCGACCAGTGCGTTGAGGATCATAGCCTCTGTATGTGAGCGCCTGCTCTACCAACTGAGCTAAACCAGCACCCACTGTTTTAAAACAAACCCAGCACAGACCAGGGAAAATTAACCAACAGAAAATTAAGTGCAGGAGCTGGGGATCAAACCCTCTCCAGTTAAGGGAGCACTCACTCTACCTAGAATATCCTGGAATATATACCTGGAATATTCTACTCATCCTCAGAAGTCTGATTTCAGACAGTAACCTCCACATACAACGGCTGTGCTGCAATCCACTGGTGAATTGTACGGTGGAGCAAATTGCTCTGTCTTTTGACAGTCAGAGCAGGACCACTGCCTGTGCTCTAACCACTTAGGGAAGCCCCTGAAGCACCACTCCACTCCTCTTTGCTGGAATCAGTGCACATCAAGCAAATTAACTAAACAGCTGGAAAAACATGCAAGTAGTCCCATCACCTTCAAAATGCAGCACAATTCATGAACTCCCATTCATAAACCATTTCTATATCAACATTACATTTCATCCTGCAGCACAAGCCAAAGACCATCAGGGGGTCAGTGGGTCACAGAGCTAAAATGGCACCATTGACAAGGAAAAGTTAGTCACAGAATTTAAAATAAAACCACAGATTTATGTAGCCAATGTTTGCTTTTTAACTACATAATGTTCTCACCCATGGTGGAAGCAGTCAGGTTATGGAATCACGTCAGTATGAATGGCAAATCAATCCCAAAAAGGCAAATTAATCCACTTTTGGCATTCTGTTCCTGTGTGAACTCTGATGATCTCTGCTCTCTTGTCTCAAGCTGATCAGTGTGCAGGGTAACTCACCTTTGGGCCGAGCAAACCTATGGCACTGAGAAGAGTGGCACCGCCGGTGTATGTGGAAATTACAGGTGAGACAGAGGGCTCCACTGCTGCTTATCCCCTTTGTTGTGGGAAAAGCTTGTTTGGCCACTACCACACTACTCAACACATGGAAAGCTGCTACAGAAAAGCTATTTGATTCTGAAGACAACACTACTGAAAATTGTATCTTCTAACAATGCTGTCTGTAGAGCCCTTTCTGCCCCACACTGTTTTTGGCTTTTTCCATCGGTTTGATATAGAAAGAAATATCTCTATGTAATGTCGGTGTAGGTAGGTGTACTTGTGGGAGAAATACCTAACAGGCCTAAAGACACAAGCATGAAGGCAGGAGAACAGGTACCAGGTTTTCAGGTTCAGGAGAAAAAATATCCACTGGCAAAACCAAAAGAAAGACACACACACACTAAAGACAACAACTAAGATGAACTGTCAGGTGTACAAAGGATTTTCACTGATGTACTGTATATGCAGTGAGGCTAATGAGAGGAGTGGAGGTTAGCTGGGACGGTCAGGCTACTGCAGGACTCATTAGTAGTTGGGATAGGTGTGTAGATGTGGGAAGGAAAGGAAGTCCAAGGGCAAGCAGGTTGAAAAGGTGGAGCACAGCAGGAGAAACTGGGACACAGACCATGACAATCGGCAAGGATTTGATTCATTGCCATGAGTTTTTGTTTACTCCTGTTACCCTAAGCATCAGCTAATTAGCATAATGACATTTATGACAGCTTCCTGTGAGTCCAAATGATGAGAGAACAGCTTAACGAGGAGGAAAAGACAGTGCATTGCTTTCACCCCATTATGTTGTAGTTTTAACAGTATTACAGTTTTGAAAGAAATCTTGAGCTTGTTGTAGGATCAAATAGTCAAAAACACTGAATAATAAACATTAAATTTGCACTTTTAAAGGTCACATATTTTACCCCTTTAAGAAAAGCTTATATTGGTCTCAGAGGTCCCCAAAACATACCTGTGAAGTTTGTTTCTGAAAAAAACAATCCAGTATTGGATTTTTGCATGTCTAAAAACGCTCTGTTTCAGCCCTGCTCAGAACTGTTTCTGTGTCTGTAGCTTTAAATGTTACCGAGCTGTCTGACTCCACCCCTCTCAGAAAATTATATGTGGCTTAATGGATGTGCCTCTCCTGATCAGAAGAGGTGGGTGGAACTTTCTTCCAAGCTTGGAGGGCCAACCGAACCTGGGGGTGGTGCTAATTCCCCACATGACATCATGAGGGGAAAATCTGAGAACAGCTTATTTCAGCACACATTTTCTGAAAGGTGGAGAAAGAGGGGATGGGAGTGGATTTTTCTGGTACTTGGGAGGATTGTGGACAGGCCAGGGTCACATATTTTTGTTGGACAAGCCTGAAAAAGTGATTTTTGCATAATATGCCCCCTTTAAAGGTGTAGTAGGTAACTTTTTGGCAAACATCCAAGGGGAGAGATTTTGAAACATCAACACAACCCCTCTGAACCCGATTCTCTCTCAGTTCAGTCCCCACACTCCTGTGAGCCCCTCCCACAAGCTCACATATGATCTAGTTTTAACCGACATGGCGTCAGACAGTTGTCAAGAGAAGACACCAGAATAACGGCTGTATCTGATTCTAAGGTAAGAAAACTTGTGATGTCCGAAAATAATTCAGATTTAACCTCAGGGATTTACACCCTGCTACTTCACATTTGGATATTTGTTAGAAACGAAACTCAGATAGCTTATACCAGCCAAACAAGTGAGCATCGCTTATACTTAGACGATGCTAGCCGACTAGTTAGCATTAAACTAACACAGTACAGGTTTACAAACATTAGAGAGCACCGAATAAAGAAAGACACTTTTATTTTTAGTATGAAAAAGAAGAAAGTCTCAACTCCAGCAGTGGCTAAAAGTCAGGACCATCCACAGCTGGAAGTTGAAGTGTAGCAGGAGCCGGGCCAGCGCGACCAAAGCTGTGGAGCTGAGGGAGAAGCGGCCGTGGCCGGACGTATACATGGAGGAGCAACAGCCTATGGTCCGATAACCAGACAAAGATCTCTTAGAGGTGAAAGCCCAAATGATGGCAGAAGAGTGATTATGTCTTTTGAATGCACATTTTCCATGTTGTAAAACTGATGTAGTTGACCCCTCTTGTATAAATTTGGCTGTTTATTTTACTTTACTCTTGTACAGTTGAAGGAGGTGTTTTGTCCATATTAAGATGTATATTAATATACATTTGTCAAACTTTTCAATACTAGGATCCTTTTTTAAAACCATGTTTTATTTGCTATTTCAGTGGTTAACAGTATCAAAGGAACTATGCTTTGAAAAAATGTCTTTTTCATAAAAAGGTTTCTTTGTCTTGTACTCTTGAGACACTTTGCAGGAACTTTCTTGGATTTTTTTCTGTCCATCCACTATCTACACCATATCCTTTTCAGGGTCGCAGGAGGCTGGAGCCAATCCCAGCTGTCATTGGGCAGGAGGCAGGTTACACCCTTGACTGGTCACCAGTCAATCACAGGGCTGACTTACAGAGATAAACAACCAGTCACACTCACAGACAATCTAGCATCACCAATCAGCCTAATGAGCATGACTTGGACTGTGAAAGGAAGCCAGAGCACCCAGAGAGTGCCCACTCATGCATGAGGAGCACATGCAAAGTCCACACAGAAAGGCTCTGTCTGACTGGGGTTTGATCCAGGAACCTTGTGAGCCAACAGGGCTAATGCAGAGTCACCTGGAGGGCGCCTCCTTATGACAGCTGTAAAAGTAACCAGTTTTAAGCAGAATCTCAGCTCAGCAGCAAAGTGTGAGAACGTCAAATAAAATGAATTGTAAGAAAACACTTCAATTTTGTTTACACAATTCAGTTGTTCATAAACTAAGCTAGAGTAGCCTCTAATGCCAGGATAAGACAAACTGATGCTTCTGTCTTGACAGATCGGGACTGGCGGAGCTCCAGATTCGACAAACAGCAGCCGCCACATCCTCTCTCCTCGTTTCACAGGCCACTGACCAGCCACCTCTCTCATCTGGGAAAGCAGCTGTTCCTCCATTCGACTCTTCTCTCTCCACAGGCCCATTCTCTTCATGTATTACCGTCCCCTCTTCTCTACAGCTGTGCAGCTTCCCTCTCATACAGCTCATTTATCATGGTGAGAGGGAAACCTCTCATGGGGTTTCCTTGGTGAGAGGGACGGAGAGGAGAACTACTGAGAGTGGACTTCCTCTTCTGGGGGACTGGGGTTCAGCAAAATAAAAGCGCCTGAGAAAGGGATTGTTTAACCACATTTTAGTATTCCGTTTAAAGTGGAAAAATGGCTCGTCAAGGGGGAAATGTTCAAAATTTCTACATGTACTGTAAGAAGTTTTCCAGCAAATGTCTCTGGAATAGTGTTGGTTATTTCAATAATAAAAATGATGTTATATGGTCTTAAATTTCCATCTATTTTTCCTTCGTTTATTTAATGTTGGTAGTACTTAAATATCATATTGTTTGTTTCATTTTGCCTTGTATTTTTTCAGTGTTCACTTTTCTAGACTTTAGTTTTGGCATACTTGTCACTCTTTCCTGTGTTTATTGCATCCTCCTTAATAACTGATTGTGCACACCTGAGCTCTCCCAGGTGAATTTGACCGGCATCACTCAAGAACCAATCCCAGCGAGGCCCATGATGACAGCAGACCAATCAGACAGCATGAGAGGCGGACCTGTCGCCCTCAAATACTCAACCGCCAGGTAACTGCATGCCTTCAATTTTAAATGACTTTAAGCATTTTTAAGCTTGAATGTGTACTTCAGTAAGTGATGCACACATCCAACTAACAAACACCATTAACATCCCAATTTCTGATCTGACAAATGTAAGTCCCGTATTCATTCCTTCTTACTTTGCTGTTGCCACCACATTCCTGAAAATGTTTGTTGCTTTTTTGGATGCTAAATCCTGTTTTCAGCTAATACTTTTAGTGTTTTGTCTGCTGTACTGTTCAGGTTGCCAACATTTTCGCCAAATAAGGGACACGATATTTTGTTTTAAGCTCAGTGCTACTGCGATGGGTAGGATGCATGGCTGCATTGTAAAAGCAGGTACTGTGTATTTGATCTGTAGTTTTATAAAAACTCAGATTGCCTTTGTAATTCATAACAAACCTCTCTTTTTGCCAAAAAATACCCTCCACTCCAAAAATTACACAACAGACCTCTGGATGTTTTTAGACATTATTATCAAGCAATCAAATAATCAGTTTATTCACAAATCATTAAAAATGCAATACAATCCATCATGATAATTCATTAAAAAACCCATTTGTGAAAAAGGACTCCCGAGAAGCTATGTAGAGCTTTTAAATGGGGCCCAGACATAGTTATACATTTACAGATAACATTCAAAATACATACTATACACAATTACAGATTCAAACATCATTCCTAGCATTAACTCAGAACTCTAAAAAACCTTAAAATGTACTCTAAAGATCCTAAATATGACACTGATACAATACATATAGACAGATATAGATCACTATTAGGATGTTCCCAGGTGTCTATTTTACAAATCGGCTAAAGGCCCATTTAAATCGTGTTAAACTGACCAGTCTAAAGAGGAGAAAGTTTACAGTTAAATTCATCACAGGGTCATTATGTCTGCAGGTATGATGTAAGCCTGATATGCTGGGTAGAGCATGGCTAACATTAGCGGCTAGCTCTGCCAGCCTTTCTTCCTCTTTGCAGATTAATATTGTGCATTGATATGTGGCCACTTTTTTTTTTACTTTGATTGAGTAGTTACACATGAGGACAACCCTTGACAACCTACATACCACTTTATTTCCATTTTCTATTTAAAAAGACCTGTCATACCATGCTCTTCCTACTAGATGCTAACTGCTAAGCTTCTTATATTTATGTCTGGTGATGTGCTGGGGGAAGCTCTGATGATACTCAACCCGCGGCTCTCGAGCCACATGTGGCTCTTTAGTGACCGGTTGCGGCTCTTTTAAGGCTTACTTTAAAAAAATCCTCCCGAAATCCTCGAAACATGTAGGTCCACACAAAGAAGCCAGACTGTAACTTCCAAATTCACATAAAAACTTGTATATTATTACCATTGGATGTGTGCTGGACGGAGGAACGTGCGTAAAAGAGGAAGTCTGCTGGTGGCGCATGTCTTCATTAAGTTAATTCGTAGAGGTGTGCTGTCTTGTGTTTCAAGATAAGCTTCTAATGCCCTTGTTTTAACACATTTCTTCAGTCACTTCTTGCCGATGCTCTCCCATACTTGCATTTGATGATGATTTTTATGATGCACGTCATCATCAACGAGCCAAACACATATGGATCACATTTTGAATAATGTAAAATTGAGTAAAATTTGTCCAAATGTGGGTGTTTTATTTGATCTTAAACATACCAATGATAAATACTGTCAAAAGGGCAGAAACAGAAAAATGAAAGCAACAAACTTGCAGGACAGAACGATCTGTGAGGGGGAGCTGCAGGTGTGAGGCAGGGCCGGTTTTAGCCATTTGGAGGCCCAGGGCAAAGACCAATATGGGGACCCTCCCCCTTTAGCTAAAAGCAAGAATAATGAGAGGAAAAAACTAGAAAGTATAACTTTAAGTTAACAGAGAGTCAGAACTACAGTAAATGTCCAAATATGAAATATAAATACCCAAACAGACACCCATGATTCATCAGCACTTTTTTTTTGTTATTCACTAGGAGGCAGTCATTGTGTTCACATAACTTGAGGTCTCATAACTTAACACATAACACATAACTTGAGGTTAAGAACTGAAACCTAATGTTGACCAGTCAAACATGTTCACTTACAAACACACACAAATATATATATATATCCACTCGCACACCTATACATATACACACACTTAACTCACAGACACACACACACTCACATTAGATGAGTTAAAATGACTTTACAACGCCTTCAGAAGTTGATTTGTTGTTGCATTGCTTAGCACTGATTATATCCTGAATGCTGAGTCAGCACTCTTTTTCTGTGTGATTAAGTTCTGTCACACTGGTCTTCTTTTATTTAAAAAAATAAAACAATTAAAAATGCATTAATTGTGTTAGTCAAATTTGACTTGTAAGGACTCGAAAATTTCAAGCCTATGAGTTTGGACTTGACTCGACTTGTCTTGTCTTTACTTGAGACTTGCAAAACAATGACTTTTTCCCATCTCAGGAGTTTAAAGAGCATTAGACTGGGATTTCAAGCCCATGTTTATAAAAATGATAATGTTTCTAGTTTAACTGACTTGTAAATCTTGCGCTGGCTATTTCATACACAAATGTAACCAATTAACCACGCACATCCCTTATTATTATAGACAATGAATATAGCCATTACAAATTATTAATATTCTTTCACTGAAAGATGACAATTATCTTGGGAACACCTGTAAGTCCTGTATTGACCTCTGACAGTCCCTGGACTCTACTTTGGGAACCACTCAAGTAAACCTTAAATAAACAGGGAGAGAAGGGAGAGAAACTACAGCTTGGAGCCTTATGATAATAAATATACTGGAAATCCAAAAAAGAGGCATGAATCACCAAGTTCATTTCTTCATGGATAGATCTTGTTGCTCTTAACATCTACGAGTCTTTTGTCTTTTCATTTTAAAGTCCTTACATGTTGAATCGTAGTCCATACATGACGTTTAGCTCTGCACTGTACCTGTACCAGGTGTGTGAAGCACATATGATGCTTCTGTCTTGCTGCATTTTTTAATCTTCTGATGTTGTGGATGTCACAAATTGCATCAATATTGCTGGGACTTTTTGTTAGCATGACCTCTTTGTGCTTAACTGTAGCATCATGCTGTGTTTGGTCATCTCACCTCTGAGGCCTTTGAAAACTCCTAACAGCACAAAGTGCAGAAAGCTTCTGTCAAGTTGTCAGTGACAAGTGTCAGTGTCCCAATTGCTCTCCAGTCCTTGTTGTAGCTGTAAAGCTGTTTCTTTTTTGTAAATGTGTTTTTAAATCCACATTGTGCTCAAACGCAAGAAAACCATCCAAAACTAAACTTATCTCAGCAGGATTTGTGGCTTTTAATGGTGGTATCACTGATGTGGTGTCACTATGTTGGCGTGATCAGTGCATGATGGGTTACTTGCTGTGTCAGATCAGTAAAGTGCCGTGTAGTGCAGTGTTAACTTTTTTCTGATGACCCACTTTTTTAAAAAGATTTGGAGGAGAACAGTGGACAGAACTGGGGGGGGGGGGGGGGGGGGGGTCCACTTTTGTATTGGCTTCATTTTTCAGACTATCTCTTGGTTTAAAAATTAAAGAATTTAAAACAATCAGGATGAGATTATGTGTTGTGGCTGGCCCAAGTATATGCCAAAGTACTTGCAGGATTGACTCAGTAGTATGTATTACTGTACTGTCAGCAGGAGCATCCTTGCATTCATAGGTTAAAGTTGAGCCTTGCTGCTTTTGTGTATTTTACACTGAAATGAGCATGCTTGAGGACACCAACCTGAGTGCCAAAAGAATCATGTTTAGTGCAAGATGTTGGGAGAATGTGTCAAAAATAGACATAAGCCAAAAATTTCCTCTCCTCCTCGCTTCCATTTAAGCTTGTTTTGTGTGAAATATGACAGAAACTCTCCGGCATTTTCTCTTCTCTTTTGTCTGTCAGTCATTCACAATCTCAAGTTCTGCTTGGTAATGTCTCCTGACTCATGCCTCTCACTTCACTTCTTGCTTTAACAATTCCCTTCTCCACCCCACTGTTCCTTCAGTGTATCACTATTCTGTTTCATTTACTCATTCATATTCTCCCCTTTTCTTCTGTCTCTTCTTTTGTCCCTCGGCATCAGACCCAGGGTCAGCGCCTAAGGGAAAACTCTCTTGCTTTGGATGAAACTAACTTGATTGTGCAGTCTAGACTTTCTATGTTTACAGCCCTTTGTTATCTGTATCCTTCCTCAATGTCGCTTTATTTTGTGTCTTCCTCATTTAAACACTTAAGTCAAACTCTTAATGCATTGTGACGCTGAGAATCGGTCTCCTTTTAGAAATTAAATGTGGAAATGAAGGTGTAGCCCTGCAGGAGGGTTTGGAGTGTTTTCAGAGAGTGAAATGAAAGCTGCTTCACTGTGGAAACTTAAAACTTCACAGAACAACTATTGCTTTAATCAGTCAGGTTAATTTGGCAGTAACACTGTGTCCTCCGAACTGGCTGCTGACCTCTACAGATCAGAAAAATAGCTTTGTTTGTTTTTCCAGTCAGCTAATGAAACAGGTAGCAGCCAGAATACTGATGATTCACTGCAATAAGGAGACTTGGTTTAAAGCAAAGAGCTAGCATGCTATTGTCATCTCTAGTATGATTAAACACTTCTATTGCTGGCTGTTTACATACTAAAATATTTACTGTTGTTTTTGGCAGTAAAACACATTTTAGGAGAAATACCTACAGTGTTAAAAAAGTAACCAGGTAAAATTGAAAATATTAGTGGGGCAAAAGTTCAAACATTTAAACTATTACAGTGTCATTTTACAGTAATCACAACCTGTTAACCCAAAGCTTCATGCATTATCCATACTGTAAGATTCAGTGTGTAAGATGAACTTTTAGTACCTAAATATTATCTAACAAGTGGGCTTTGTATACTCTTATGACCATTATCAGTATAAAAATACTGAGACATCAACACGCGGAACAATGTGGATTTTGCCCTGGTCACGGGACAGCGGACCGGCGCTTTACTCTTGCCAGACTTCTTTTAGGAGCTTGGGAGTTTGATCATCCTGTCTACATGAGTTTTGTGGACTTGGAGAAGGCTTACAATCGAATTCCCTTGGGGGGGATCATTGGGGGTCACGTTTGACCTTTGGGTATGACCAAAAGAATGACATACAAACGGCTGAAATGAGTTTCGTCCAAGGAGGGTGGCTGGGCTCAGCCGTAGAGATAGGGTGAGGAGTTCAGACACCCGGAGGGAACTAAGAGTAGAGCCTCTGCTCCTCTGCATTGAAAGGCACAGTTGAGGTGGTTTGGGCATCTGATCAGAATGCCTCCTGGGCACCTCCATTTAGAGGTCTCCCAGAGTGCACTGGAGGAATGATCTATCATGTCTGGTCTGGGAATGCCTCAGGTTCCTCCAGAAGGAGTTGGAAAATATTGCTGGGGAGAGGGACGTCTGGGTTGACTTGTTCAGCTTGCTGCCACCAAAACTCAGCTACAGATAAGCAGAAGAAGATGGACGATACCAGAATTTTAAACTTTGATGGGATTTATATGAAAGTTGAACAATATCTGGACAATGTAATGAAAAGAAGACTTAGGCACCCAAAATTGGGTAAATTCTTGCTTTAATTTCCAAAAGATGAGAGAAATCTGCTGCAGATTGTCTGTTTCCCAAATCAGCAACATTTCATTACAGTTAGCTCTCTTTCCCTTTTGGCATATTTTGGGTAAAATCTGACTGAAGAGCTAAAGAAATATTTAATGCTTGAGTAAAAACTGTGGAGACAGAGTGTGGTATTAAAGTATCAAAGTAAATTATTGAAATTTGACTATCCTAAAGTAAAGGTGGAGTGTTTATCTGTTCTTCCTGCTTTTAGACTCAGCAGGCACACCTAAATCTGTTTGCATTTACAGATGCTTCAGTTTCATTATTTGGAGGTTTTGTTTTACCCTCAGGGGTTTCCTTTGTGCCTCCTTTTGTAATGCAGATTCCTTAGTTTCATTGTTTCATTTTTGCCTAAATAGAAAGATAAAGAAAGTGCAAGAGAGATTTTTTTTTTTTTTTTTTTAATGCCCCCTTGCTTCAAACTTTTATTATTTAAGACTTGGAGGGTTCAAACTTCTTCCTTTCTTCTTTTTTCTCATAAAAGCTTGTATTACTTTTACTCCGAACAAATATATGCAACCCCATGGCTTCCTCTGAGGAGATAATGTCAAAGTGTGTGCCATTACTAGATTTAAAGGTTGTAATTTACAGCCTCTCTGCTCTGCTCTCAGCCTTCAAGTTTGGCCTTTTAGAATCAGAAAACACCATTTAGACTGCCAAGGATCTGATGCCACCCTGCACGGTTACAAACTCTTTAAAATGAAATGTCATGTTCTCTTGTCTTCAGGACGTGAGTCTCAAGGTCAATGATGGAACGTGGTTTCTCTGATACAGGAAACAAATGCCATGGATGGGATCAGTGTTTACTGAGGCATTGAAGGGGATTTTTGGACCAGTTACATCAGGGACAATGCTAATTCCTTAGTTCTACAATCCTTTAAATTACCATCTATCACAGATCAGCAATACATGAAAGTTTAATCGCAAAGATATTTTGAAAAATAGAAATTTAGATTTTATTGTTCATACTAGGTCCTTAAAGATATTTGTTCTGTAAATGTTTAGATTTTGAGCTTTCATGCTTTTTTTGTGTATCATGGACAGGAAATGCTGGGAGAGGGACTGAATATGCTAACATGCACCAAAAAGTGCAGGCTCACAAGTTGAACCTGCTACTAGTGTGACAAGGACTGAAGCCTTTGTACATGAGGTGCCTGCTCTATCAGCTGAGCAAACCCAGAACTCCAACAATAAAGATATCCTCAAGAAGAATTAAGTTTTAACAAATTAGGCACTGCAGTGGCACTACTCATAGCAGACTTTACTGCAGGCTCCATCCATTTCTTGCTTATAAAAAAAAAAAAAAAAAAAAAAAAAAAACCCTCCTCTCCAAATTCAGAAGAACACAAAACTGCAGTTCCTTAAATGTCCACCAGATATAACATACACTATAAAAACTCAATATATTTACAACCTGGCTCAAAAATGAGTTTTGTGGAAATCCTGAATGCCTAAATGTATAGCGTCAGTTCAGGAAGGCCATGGATTCAAGCACAGCTGATCTCACACATGCCCTCATCAGCTGACAATCAGCTGATTTGCTCTAAGCTCACTACTGGCTAATTACATTCATGCTGCCATTTTTTGACTGCTCCATGCTCTGCAAGGTGCTTTGCAACCATCCTCCACCCCAGCTCCTCCTTTATTTTGCTTCTGACTCCATCAGTGTCATTATGTTTTCATTGAAACCTGCTCTGCCCCTGGTTTTATGCTGCTTCTCTCCTTGCTCTCAGGCTTTCCTGGTACGCACAGGAAAGGCAGGAATGTTTGCTGTTTCTGCTTGATACTTTCCTTATCAGCTTGTGGAAGGGCAGGGGGATCCCAGAACAGCCACACAGCCAAATATGAGTAACAGCAATAAGTGCAAGGTAATAACCGCTAATAAAGAAAAATATTTAAGTGCAATCTCACTCATGTGTCATGGTGATCAGGGGTGTGGCAGATATGACTACAGGCTATTAGTCAGGAAGCCTCAGGTTGCATTAGCTCTGCCTAATTGATGGTTTCTAGGCTGACCAAGTTTGTTTGAGACAGCCTTTACAATATGGCTGTCCCAGATTGGCTTCATAAGACCCCTTCAGTAGATTCATTCAAATGGTTGAGTTGCATCAAGTTGCATCCAATACAGTGCCTAAAAAAAGTATTCACCCCCTTGGATGTTTTAGCCATTTATTAATCATGGTCAATAAAATTTGGCTTTAAAATCACAGCTCTGAGTCTGTGAGGATAGTTCTCATTCAGGCTTGCACATCTGAGCAGTAGTTCTACTCCTCTGTCAGGCTGCAGGGATCGGCTGTGAACAGATTGAGGTCTGGGCTTTGACTCAGACACTGCAGAACATTGAACTCGCTGTCTTTAAACCATTTCTCTGTAGTTTCCCTGCATGCTTTAAGCCATTGCCTTGCTGGACAATTAATCTTCTCCTAAGCCATAGTTCTCTTGCAGACTGAATAAGATTGTCCTCCAGGGTTTTCTATACAGTATTTTGCTGCATTCATTTTTGATCTACCTTTACAAGCCTTCCAAGGCTGGCGGCTGAGAAGCATCTCCACAGTATGATTCTGCCACCACTGTGCTTCACAGTTGGGATGGTGTGTTTGTTGTGATGTGCAGTGTTTGATGCAAATATGTTGAATGATTATAAACCACTAATTAGTTTTATTCATCCTTAGAAATTAAGATTTTAATGGGTTATCTTCCCATCTATTAGTCTTTCTGTAGATAATTGTAGGGCCACTCTCTAAGGTCTTAACCACTTCCAATAAAAAGAGGCTTATTTCTTTCTCCATGCCCTCAATAGAATCTGCCTGCCCACCATTATGGCTATTTGGATCAATTCCACATTTTCATATTCCTGTGGTGCTGGTGTCAGCTGAGACACATAACCTCGAAGAGAATTCAAATTTGTGTCTTTAAATCCCTTTTTAACAGTTGTAGATTTGATCCCAAAGTATAATTGTTTTAAGATTGTGAAGGAAATTGCAGCTATGACACCTAATTGGTGCTGAATTTTAATCACCTTTTAATAATAAAAAGCATAGTCACGAACACATATGAAGCCCATGTTTGCAGGTATAATGCTCATGCAGGTTAAGCTCTATCCTGAGTTAATCTTGTATCTATGCAGCCCGCTCACACTGAGAGATGTTTATCTTTTGTGGCTCCGTTCCATCGCTGTGCACTGTTTGACCTTCAGCTTCTCTCCAGGCAGGGAAGTTTCTGTTTTCTGCCCCCAGACATGGAGAGGATTAATCTCACACCTTCATGACTGATTTCACACCAGATTAGAGAATTTCATCCACTCCACCTCCCCCTCCCCTTATCCCTGGTTTCTTTGCTGAGGTGGAGGTTGAGGAACTCCAAACACCTCCAGAAACGAAAATAGTCTTCATTACATAACGCCTGCAACAGCATGTGTGTGAGTGCATGCATGCACACATTCTTTATTACATGCTTTGTGTGCTTTTCATGGATTTATGGAGATTAAATGTGTGTATAAGCACTGTTCTGTATGTGTTAGCGCGCAGGTGTGCCCTAGCAAATAATCCTCCTGAGAAAACTCCATGTTAGTCTGTTTATTTGTGGAGTAGATTCATCTTCTGCATGGCACATCTGTTTCTCTGCATAGGTCACTGTGCATGCTCTGGATTTTGGCGTCCGTGTGCAGTGCAAACACAATGAGTATGCATATTTAGTAGCCTGCGTGTGAGGAGTTAAACCCGTGACTAACAGTAATTGCATGTATATCAATACACGAAAGCTCAGCATGGCTTGCTTTAAACCTCTCGATGTGGGTGAGATTGAACCTGACTCATCAATGTGTACTAAATATAGAACCAACAAGCTGTAATCCATCAAATACTGTACATGAACCAAGCTTTAAACCCTCAGGATCTCTTGAGTATTAACAAATCATTTCAGAGGGGAAAGTTGCCATTTCCTCTTGCCTGATATTTCAGCTACACAAACATCCATGCCTGTAATTTCCAGTTGATCATGATTGTGCAGCATGAGTGTGTGTGGGAATGCCAGCATGTTCGTGTCACTTTGAGTGCTGCTGTTTGTTTGCGTGGGGGATTTTTTCCTCGACACGTTTCTTGCGCTGTCAAAGAATATTGTGTGTGAGTGATTACCTGTCATCTCGAGCCTTGAGCTCTGCTTACTCCCCAATCACGCCGCTGCCTTTGCTTTTCCATCACTCTCCCACTCTTTATCTTTCTTTTCTAACCCCTGCTAGCTCTGTTTCTCTGCTTCAGTTGTTCCTCTCTCCCTGTTTCTTATTTTCTCCTTCTCCTTCAGTTGGTGTATCCCTCCAGAAAGGTGATATCAGGGTCTTGAGCTTTTGTATGTCGTTGATCTGTTTATTTCTTTCCTTATTTTTATTTCTCCCTGAGGGCATTAGGCCATGAAACAACCAATGTAGATCATCATGAAATTCCTGCCTGGCCCAGCTGCAGCATCCATTTGTCCAACATGAGACAAGCAGGTCCAGAGGTTGTTCTGAGGATGTCAGGTCCACTGGCAGGCTCCCTTTGCTTCGGTTGTGCATCATGCCTAAGAAACACGCTTTTATGTTTGTTTTCAGGCATGAGGGGCATGCTGTGAACAGTGTGGGATGATGGCATGGTCCCATTGCTTTTTGAATTTCTAAGTTGTGTTTTGCATACTTCTCTTTTCCATTTGTAATATTTTTCTATTCTTTGCAGCATCGATGCAGCATGATGATTCTTGGAAGCATGTGCAAAATATTTCAGGATATTTGAGTAACATGCAAAAGACGAGCATTTAGACATTAATTTGAGTTCTTAGTTTTTTCTTCTGTCTTTATTGTCCCATAACTTTTTAAGATTCAAGTGACATTACTGCATTACACATATTCTTAAAGTCCAGGTTGTCCAGAAAAAGAGGATGTTTAGAGCTTGACTATGCACCGCATGGTTGATGTTTTACAAGATTTTTAAGACAAAAAGTTCAGGTGAGACAAAATGGTTGAAAATAGCATAGGGATTGACGTTAACTGTGTCTACATGGGTGCACTATGGCTGACATACACTCCTAGCATTGGTTGTGCATGTCCACAAAAATAACATTACAGGAATGGTGTTTGTGTGGCAGTGAACACAGCAGGAGAGACAGCAAGGGCTGAATGCTCTGAAGACAAACTAATAACCCAGGGCTGCAGTTATCCACGTGTGTGATGTGTTATTGTAACTGCACACATGTGGCTGTCAGATCAGCTGAGACAGTGTTAGCTCAGGCTGGCCATGGAGTCGAGCGCCGCCATATATTTGAGACCAACTGATCTCCTGCAAGCCCTCATCAGCTGATGGCCAGGCCAGCTGATTTGCTCTAAGCACGCTATTGTCTAATTGCACTCATGCTGACATATTTAAACTGCCCTAGCCTGCTTTTTGCAACCCTCCTCCACCCTAGCTCCTCCTTTATTCTGCTTCTGACTTGATCAAGGTCATTCTTATTTATTTGTTTATTTTTTTATTTGGATCCCCATTAGCAACTAACTAAGTAGAAACTACTCCTTCTGGGGTCTACAAAGAAAGACACAAAACATTCATGTAGATTACAATGATAAAAGTCCAAACAGGAAAAATATACAGGGTGTTAAAATCATACTTCTGTTGTCACTGATGCCTGCTCTACCCAGGGTTTCTCTCCCTGCCTCAGGCTTTCCTTGTAAGCACAGGTAAGGCAGGAATGTGTGCTGTTTTTGCTTGATGCCCTCCTAAAGGGCAGGCGGATTTCAGAACAGCCACACTAGCAAATACAAATCATAGCAATCACAGCAGATTGATAAATGACAATAAGAAGAAATTATAAACCGTAAATCATGTGTGTTTCTGGACAAAGCAGTGTTAATTTTTGCAGCTATTTTTACTTTTAGCTTTTGTCTTAGTCTTTAGATAAAATGTCTTTTATTTTTAGTCCCATTGTAGTCATTTCTACCCTTTTTAGTTTTATTCTAATTTTAGTCCATAAAAAGTCATCACATTTTAGTCTTTACTTTTAGTCCAAGCATTTATGATTTATTCTCTTGCTTAAAGCTGGTACCAAATCATGGAAGTGTGTTCTCTGCACTCTGCCAAACCTGGGATCCCTGCTTTCTACAGCTGAGAGGCAGAAGCGATACAGCTGCATTGGTTTTGGACAGATTTATCCACAGTGGAGAAATATCAGGGATTTTGAATGTCTGACAAAAACTACATTACATTTTAGTCCAGTTTTAGTCATCTTGATGAAAACTAAACTTACTTTCAGTCAGTTTTAGTCATTGCAGATCTATTTTTGATAGTCTTAGTCTAGTTTTTGAAAGTGAAAAAAAGACTGTTGACGAACATTTTTAGTCATAGTTGTAGTCGACAAAATTAACACTGAGTCAAAGTGATCCTGACTGAAATACTAATAATAAGACTGGTGTTACAGTTCAAAAGGTAACAATGCAAAGTGATGACTTAATGCTGAATGCATCCTAGGTTTTTTTGTAGTTTAGTTTTTTTCATTAAAATCATTTCTGAGGAAGACATATTGATATAACAACAATATTAGACACAGACTTCTTCTGTTTTTATCAGCTGCTATAATGATCACATTCCTGAACACAGTTGACTGAAGGTCACCAGTTAGCCCGGTCACTAATTCAGCTGATACACCAGGAACGTGGCGTTCATGTGCAGAGGAAGATGTTATAGAAATGAAATGCAGACAGTGTGTTCTGTTAACTAGTCATAAGTCTGAGCTTAGCTGATGTTACTATTGATTATTATTGTTAATATTTTGTTATTTCTGACCTCAGAATTAACGTTAAAATAAATTCATCAAGTGTTTCCATGTTTGTAGTTGACATCCCACTCATCAGATAGTTGTAAACAGCTTGCACTCTCTTGTGTGTCCTCTAGAGGTATCTTCCAGGGATATGCTTCCATATCAGCAAGTATTTTTATGCTCATAATGCAGCTGGACACAAACACAAATGCAAGGCCAAGCAAATATTGTATAATTCAGATTACAAGTCATGCAAGTATAAAAGCTACAGTCTGTCTGAGTTTTATATTGATGTATCTGTGACGGCAGCAGCATCACCTGTCCCTTAGACAGTTTTTGCCAAGGAAACGAGGAAACTGGCACCTTTGGTGTCCTCCAAACAACACAGAAGCAGCAGCACGATGTCATTTAAATCATGAGACAAACATCAGATTTCCTGGGATGTGACCATTGCACATGGGAATATCAAAATCGTGATTGAACAACAACAAATACAGCCCTAACTAGTATGTAAGACATATGTATGTATGGCATTCTGTCATTTTGTACAAATGTCTATTTTTGTACTTATTTAAGGAGGATGGTATTCAACTTTGTCAAATCACACCTCTACTGTTTGATTCTGATGAAGCTGCAGTACACACTGAAGCATTTGTTGTTTGCACCTGATTCAAGTGAAAAGGTGACTCATGTGTTCCAGTTTCTTGTTTGGCTTTACCTGTGACACAAAGTCCATCTTTCAGAGTCTAAAGTCCTTTTCTGAGAGCATCGACCTCCACCTGTGGAGGTACTGAAGCACAACAGACTCCTCTTTCCATATTTAAATAGCCTCTTTCCAAACTCTCTTTGCCTTTAGCTTTGGATCTATCTGTGTGAGTGTGCTGCTGCATCAGTATTAAGAGAACAAATGGCCTCAGCTTTGCTGCTCTAATCAAACATAAATATCCACAGCTAATGGGTGAGAGAGCAGCGACACAGTTTTAATGATCGTGAGGACCGCCTCTCGCCACAACACTGTTCTTACAAATCTCTGCTAATGGCTGCTTTGACTCATAATAAGTCTGAATCTCATTACTGTGTTTGTACTTTATAAAATTCAGTATCATTAGTCTAAAATAAGTCAGGATGTTTATTTACCCTTTAGCGAGAGCAAAAATGGAAATTGAGTGTGTTTTTGTGTTCCTAAGTTTGAGAGCTTTGCAGGCTGACCATCTTCAGCAGGTGGGGAGCTGGGAGAGCTGTCTATAACAATCGAATGTGTGTCTGACTTTGTGACTGACGCTGCCTCTGATGATCTGAGACATCTTGTTGTCTGCTGGGTAAAACCTGTCACTGTCTGTGTTAAAAAAGGGTCATGTCAGTTTTCTGCTTGATGTAAGGTTATAGCAGGGTTAGATCCTCATTAAGAATCCATCTCAGTAACAAGGACAGACTTTGGATCACTGCAAACAGCTCCAATTCTCATATAAACATCAGTTAAAGCAGTTTACACTAAAGACTACTGACTACTAGTATATACTGAATAAAGATGACTCCCACTCCTGTCATAGAAAAGTGGAGCCAAAATACCCTGTCAATAGATGCCCTGAGCTGTTTTTTTTTTTTAATTTTTATTTATTTATTTATTTTTGCCTCGCCTGTGTTGTAAAACATCAAGCCTGTGGTGCAAAGTCAAGCTTTAAACATTATTTTCTTCAGTACAACCTGAGCTGTAATAAAATGTGTGCTGCAGTAATGTCACTTCAATTTTTTAAAAGTTATGGAACTATAAAGAAAAAATAAGAAATAAAAGGAAGTTAAAACTCAAAGGTTTTGTATGTGACATACAGTAAACAATAATAATGAAGACTTTTTTTTGTACAAACTTGTTCTCCAGTATCTTGGGGACCAAAAAGTAAAAACAAATTATTGTGTGACAAAAAAAAAAAAAAAATCTTTCAAGTAATTCCTTGTATTGGCTCTATTTGAGCCCTTATTCAAAGCAGTTCCTATCTGCAGTGACACAGAGGGTCACATTACAGGCTGTTACTCTCTGTTATGAGCTATTCAGGCCATCTCCTGCAGTATCTAAGTGTAAAGACATGCACAGTTTTAGAAAGCATGATGCGACAACTGAGCAGCCCGCCATTGGTTGTCACAGCTGTCACAAAGCATTATGGGGTACAAAATACAAAACCTGTGGCACTTCTTGTCGTATATGACAATATTGGTCTCAGAGGGTTAGTGAGCAGCTGGCATTATTTGTATGAATATTTTGCAGTCTTTTACATGCATGTTTAAAACATTTTTATTCAGCCCAGTTCATTGATTTTTAAGCTGAGTTAAGAGTTGAGGAACATGCTGCTAGCTATATCACTCACAAAAAAATTGTAGTCTTGTAACCTTCCTCTCACACACAAGGCACATTTGTTGACTAGCATAGGAAAGCAAAGCCATGAAGATGTGAGAAGTCAGAGCTATGTCGACTGACAATGTACAGTAATGATACCAGATTTTGTGCATATCTGACAGCCCATTGTTTGCATGTAAAGTGATTGCATATTAGTCACCACGGCATCATAGCTTGCTCAGCTGGGTACTATTTTGCAAAGCTCTCTTCAGTAAGCAAAAGTATCTTTGATATTTACTCAAATGCCAACTCCTCGCTCAGTCACTCTTCTCTTCTTGGCTTCACCTGTCAGTGGTCCTTTTGCTTAGCCTTAGCTAAGTGGCCTCTTTTTAGCTGGAGGCTGGTGTGGGAACAAAGCATTTCTTGCAAGAAGACTGTGGCCCACTGCCAGAGCTACTTTAGCGAAAGCACTGAAAGCAGGTGATAGGCACTTTTAGGTAAGGGAGGACGGAGGTCATTCTCCTCATTGAAAGTTACTGTAGTTTGAGATCAACGTTATATATAAAGATGAATGGCAAGTCTCCAACTCCCACTGTACAAAGTGAAGTCAAGTACCCCTCAAACCAGGCACACATTTGGCTTAAGCTGGAGATCCTGAAGGCAAAAGTCCACATCAGAACTGATTCCTCTGTAGTCCTGAAGCAGACAGTTATAAAGTATAATGACTGAGAGCTTATGACCTATATTATACTGAAGCCAGTCAGAAGGGGAAGCTTTAAATGTTTTGGCTTTTTTAGAGATTTGTCATATCAGGTACCCTATATGTTATGTACAAGAGTATATGTCTGCCTGACCATTACACCAGCAGGGACTGCAATGGCATTGTAATCAAATACATGTACTCTTACATAGGGTTGGTCCCTCTTTTGCAGCTATAACCACTTCCACTCTTCATGGAAGGCTTGGGAATCTGTACCCATTCATTCTGTAGAGCATTTATGAGGTCAGGCACTGATGTTGGACGAGAAGGCCAGGCTTCAATCACTGTTCACCCCAAAGGTGCTTGATGGGGGTGAGGTCAGGGCTCAGTGCAGGCCAGTCAAGTTTTTCCAAACTGAACTCATCAAACCATGTCGCTTTGGTCCTTGCTTTGTGTACTGGGGTACAGTCAGTGGACATACCCCAAACCCTTGCCACAAAGTTGGATGCATAGCATTGTCCAAAATGTCCTAGTATGCTGAAGCATTAAGATTGCCCTTCATTGGAGATAAGGGTCCTATTCCTGACTCTAGAAAACAGCCCCATACCATTATCCTACACCAAACTTCACAGTTGGCCCAATGCAGTCAGGCAGGCAATGTTCTACCGGCATCCACCAAACCTAAACTCACACATCTGACTGCCCAACATCTCTCCTCAGAACATACTTCCACTGCTCCACAGTCCAGTGTTGGTCTGCTTTACAACAATTCATCCAATGCTTGGCAATGGACTTGGTGATGTGAGGCTTGCATGCAGCTGCTCAGCCATGGAAACCTAACCACAAAGCTCTTGCAGCACAATTTTTGTGCTAACATTAATGCCAGTGGAGGTTCAGGACTCTTCAACTATGTAGTCAGCAGAACATTGGCAACTTTTACACACCATGCTCTTAGCAGTCATTGACCCTGCTCTGATTTGACAGGGTCTCCTGCTTCATGGCTGAGTTGCTGTTATTCCTAAACACTTCCACTTTCTAATAATATCACTCACAGTTGACTGGGAAATATTGAGCAAGGATGAATTTTCATGAACTGCTATTACAAAGGTGTCATCCATCACAGTACTACGATTGGAGTCACTGAGCTCTTCAGAAGGACCCATTTAGTATCACAAATGTTTGCAAATGGAGACTGCATGATTTTATACACCTGTGGCAACGGATTGGATTGATATACTGGAATTCAGTCATTAACAGGTGTATTTTACAGCCTATGCTAAAATCCCTTTGACAAATAAAGCAGAAATAGATTTGTGTAACTTACTCTTTATTGACTTATGTTGTCCAATCAGCTCCTTTAGTCATAGGATTGTATTTCAACTGTAGCTGCCAATACATATGTTTATATTACATCATTATCTTTACTGTTACTCATAGACCTGCAGATGACAGGACTACATCCACCCCCTGCAGCCTGCTGTACGCAGGTTTATTTCATGGCTGAGAAAGTTAAATATTCCCTCTTTGAGCTTCATTTCTGAAGTTGATGACCGCTGTTTTATTGGTTTGCCTCATATCTGCAACTTTTCGGTTTTACAATACACCTCCTATTGAGCAAAGGTTACGTTATTAGAGCCTAGCCCAATTATATGAGCCAGCATGCCATTAAATAAACTCACCATTAACTCTTCTTTATGTCTGTCTCTTTCCTGTTTTTCAGCCAAGTTTCAACTAATAAGTTAATAAGTGTAATCATATCTGTTTGCCAAGACCAGGGGGGGCCAATCTTTTTCAAACCAAGATCTACTTTTTAAGTTGGCAAGGTCTACTATAGTCACATAAGACAGAGAGGTTCTAGTCTGCAGTAGCAATCGCTGATATCCTCAATATTCATTATAAATAGGGATGTAATCGTATCAAAATCTCATGGTACGGTATTTACCTTGGTGACAAAAAACTCAGAACTACAGATGAAGACTTGGAAAAAAAATGGCATCGGCATTTATTAAACAGCAATTGCACTTTAAATATAACAGTATGTGCAAAAAAGTGCCGTAGGTGTTCATAGTCTTAAAAATGATTGAACATTTTGAAAAGTCAACAAGGATAAAGGAATGGATGGACTAGGGATATAGGCAGGGTACGAATTGTTGAAAAACCAGAGGAGGGGACATTTTCCAAAAAACAAAACAAAACAAAACAAAACAAAACAAAAAAAGTGCATTTTGCAACTGGCCTTAATCTATAGCCAGGCATACACTGTGAGCCTTCAAGCATATTCTCACCTGATTTTTGAGTTTGCAGTGAGTAGTTTGTGAGGACACAATGGCCGAGAATCCGTTTTGCTCAACATTGAAATAAATAATAAATTCTAAAGTTTACGTAGACTGGGATGTTCACCTGATAAATTACAAAGACTCTGGGTTTTTGCATATTGATGGCACACCAGAATCTACGATAACACACACAGTTAAATAGCAGAAGGTTCATGCACTTCAAATGATTGTTTTCTCTCCTAATTGTCCTCCTGTTAACTGCGTAAAGCATGCAGGGGCTTGCTTGCTCACTTTTCCTCTCTTTATCTCTCACTCTCTCACTTTCTCACACTCACTCTCTCACTCTGTCTCTCACTATCTCTCTCTCTCTCAATCTGGGCCTATTAAAAGTTATTAAAGTACAATCAGCCAAACTCTTATTTCTAGGAAAGCTTGGAACAACAATAAACAAATCTTTCCTTTTTCATGCCAACAGTGAGGAGTGCCAATGTCCGCTAAGCACGAAGCAATAAAGCTGCACAAGAAACAACAGAACGATGACAGCATGTCAAAAGCAAAATGCAAACAGGCTTTTGCAACACAAAGGTGCTGTCGCACTGCTGCAGGGGAGTGAGAATGTGAACACTTCACAGTGGGATTGTCATTAGAGCCTCCGCAGTCGCAAAAACTTACTCACTCTTCCCTCCCTTGCTACTCCATGCATCTGCCATTTTTGCGCTGTAGAATTAAGCAAGTGAGTAGGGCACAAAGCATAGTGGGTACGCAAGGGTTGATGGGAATTCTAGTTTCCACATCCACAAAAAAAACCTACACTTTTGCCCTGAAGACTTACCATTTGAAACTGTCACATATCTGGAAGGGTATTTGGATGCTTCTGATACCGCGGATACCGTGGTATTACTGATATCATTACATGCCTAATTATAAATACAACATAAACTGAAGAAAACCACATTAAGGTCAAATAATATTGGAGGACTTTTATAATTTAGAAAAGCAAGAATAGTTATCTCAGTTGGATCTCTGGCACTGGGTGGAGGCAGCACATTTTTCATAAGCAGGGCAGTAGGAGCAGGTTGCAAGGCATAGGCAATCCACAAGGTGCTCATCAGTCACTGTGGATCCGTATATGGACTTAATGATCTTCATATGAGAAAAAGAAGATTCACACAAATAGGTACATCCAAGAAGAGCTTTCAGGTTCCAAAACTTTCCATTCACGCTATGTGTTGCCCTGGATGTCATTTTGCAGTGTCAGAATCATTTTCAGCAGAAGCACCGTCTAGGTAAAACAGTGACACTATTTTGCACCAAATAGAAAACACATTTAGCTGGTGAACAGGTTCAACGGATGCAAAGTCAGTGAAACAGTTCTTAAATGCAGGCAGGACACTCTTGACTTGCTAATAACGTGCATTTTCAAGTTGTGCATTGTCTTTGCCCTGTCATTGCAGTTCTGCTTGCATGAGAGAAAAATTCCACAGGTCACAGCATTGCAGCCGGCTCAACAGCAGTTTGCTTTTAAATGCACTCACTGAGCTGATCATTTTCATGACATCTTTATCTTTTCCCTGCAGCTCTAAACTGAGATCATTGAACAGGCCAGTAAGATCTGTAAGAAAAGATAAATCCAAAAGCCACTGAGAATCCTCTAGCTTTGCATATTCTGCATGTTTTGAAAGCTTCTGAAAATCTTTTTTTCAAGCTACAACTCGCTGCCCTCTGAAAAATTTTCCTCTGCTCAGCTTACATGTGTGTGCAGCAAAAGGTCAGTGTGTTCTGCGCCTGTCTCTAAGTGTGCACGAAACAGCCCCCTTTGCAGACTCCTGACTCGAACGGAACACAATCTTCATCGCAACATCCACCATTTGTTTCATTTTTAAATCTTCCCACTCAGTGATTGTTGGTAACTGATGCAGTGGTAACTGAGAATGTCTGGAAAATATTCACTTTGTTTGCAGAGTGCATTGAATCCGCTGATGCAGCCTATCATTGCTGGCGCTCAAGCAGTTGTAATTGAGATGAGTTTGAAGAGAGGCAGTTTGCACTTATTCACATGTTCCATAAAGGTATTGGAAATATCTTCACCCCATGGTTGTTCTTTCAATGGCAAAATGGGGAGCAGTCCATTCTTGGCCAACTGGGCCACAACCACCATCCCAGTCACCTCGTCAAACTTAAGTGCAACTTAAAGCCCGGCTGCAGCTGGCGGAATCAACTCAGTCATTAATTTTTAACTCAGATGTTCCGGCTTGGTCTTGGTCAAGACTTTGTGTAATGGGCTGGCAATCTCTTAATTTAATGGATCACACTAAAGGAAATAAAACCTCCTTGTTACCCTGTGTTTTAGAAAGGAGCCACAGGTCAGATATGAACTTTGGCTGCTCACTTTGAGGACAACAGCCTGTAGTGTGTGGACATAACCACTCGACTACTAATGCCCCAGTAGTCTACTTTTATTAATCATGCCTCTTACTGTCCAGTGTTTTGATCTGTGTGGCTGTCATGTGGTACTATAAGCCAGTGGTTTGTTGGAGTAGAAGTGGACTACTCTCCTGTGGGAGGAAACAGCACGCAGCCTAATGCTCCTTCTTTAACTCTGCGGGGAAGTGTTGAACCAAATACTCATGATCTGCTGGGATTTCTTGAGATGACAAAATCAAATACCTGGCTTAAAAGTAATCCTTGGGGAATATACTCATTCAGTGAAGGTCAAATTATAAAGAATTATATTGATCTTGTCTCAAATCTTTTTGTCCTCTGAACAGCTCTTTAGAATAAAATGGAACCTCTCAACCAGCAAACGGTTTGTGTGGGATGTGAGAAATGTCTCTACTACCTTGGCAATTGTCTTCCACACTCCCCATGAGGACCATTTTTATGTGAAGTCATTATAAGACAGAAATGACACAAATGCACACACTGCCAGCCAGCGTTCACGGACAGATGGACGCCTTGGGGCAGAAGTTTGCTTGCATTGGAGCCCTGGATGGTGAATCTATTTCCATTCCCTTGTGTTGATCAGGGACACGACTCGCATAAATTAAAGCCATGACACTTCACTAGTTTGTTATCGTATCGACCACACAGAGTAAATGCCAGTCTTAAGTGGGATGACACACAGAGATGAGGCTTTATAGACGACAAAGCACATTGATTACTGAGCAGACTGGTCTTTGAATCAATGAACCACAGGTAAGTTTGGAGCTGTGCACTTTGAAAGAATTCTATTTAAATGGAAAGCATGCTTTAATAGAAAACAGGCTAGTACACTCTCATCGGCCACTTTATTAGGTACACCTCGTTTATACCAGGTTCGACCACCTTAATTCTCCATGCCATAGATTAAAGAAGGTGCTAGAAATAATCCTGGATTGAGATTTGGTGAGTATGGAAGGTATTTTGAAAACTCATTGTTATGTGCAAGAAACCAGTTAGAGCAGATTTGACATTATGTGGTTTAAAGGGTTGGAGATAGTCAGCAATAGGTAGGCTGTAGAGTTTAAATGATGCTCAGTTTATATTAAGAGGCCAGAAGTGAGCCAGGAATATTTCCCCCACACCTTCACAATTGAACTATTGATACCAGGCAGGATGGACCCATGCTTTTACGTTGCTTACTTCAGATTCTGACCCCGCCATCTGAATGCCACAGCAGAAATTTAGACTCATTAGACCAGGCAATATCTTTCCTATCTTTTATTGTCCAATTTTGGTGAGCCAGTGTAAACTGTATTCTCCGTTTCCTGTTCTTGGCTGACAGCAGAGGCCCCAAGTGTGGTCTCCTGATGCTGTAGCCGGTCTGCTTTAAGGTACAGCGTGTTGTGAATTCAGAGATGTTCTTCTGCATATTTTTGGTTGTAGCAAATGTTTTTTTGAGTTACTGCTGCCTTTGAACAGAAGGCTTTCACCCAGAGAACTGCTGCTTGCTGGAGAATGTGTCTTTTATTCTCACCATTCTCTGTAAAGTGTAGGGATGATTGTGTATAAAAATTCCTTTAGATCAAGAGGCATCTAGCTGAAGGATGCCCCTTCTTGTAGAGCACAACTGTGAAACAGCAGGTTCCATCAAGACCGAAGTGAAGTAACTTTCCGGTACAATATATTTGCCATTTTAGAAGATTTAATTTTTAAATTTTAACTTTAGTCATACAAAGTCTGGTAGATACATTCATGAAACAAGCACACCACAAACATTACAGACTGAGCATCATAAATAAAATAGAAGTTAAATAACTGTTGAACCTTAAATGGTAGCCACTTACCTATTTTCTTCCAGAAGCTCCCCAATGTGCGATTCTAATAAAGTTATCCATTCCTTTGTAGCCCTTACTGATGCTTCACCAGTGAGTCTAGATCTTGAGTGATTTTTGGTCTTTAAAGTTTAAAGATTTACACCAGTAACCCCAATACTGAATGTCTTTTTATCCATTTTCGAATTCATTTTTGATTGTCTCTGCCCCTAGCATAGCGTTAGCCACTATATTGTTTTCCCACAATGGATATCACATGGGTTGTTCTGTTGGTCACGCTTTGCCAATGTCTATACACGTAGAACCTGGAGTAGATGGCCTGAATAGCTGATAATAGAGAGAGAGAGAAATGGAGAGCCTGTGATGTGGCCCTGTATGTCACTGCAGACAGGAACTGTTTTGAATAATGGCTCATAATCAGCCAAAGTGTAAATATGTGACAGTTTTAAAGACTTTTTGTCACAGAATGATTTTTTTGGGGAGAACAAGATGGTAAAAAGAGATCTTTTGAGTTTTAATTTCTGTTTACTTTTTATTCTTATCTTTATAGTCCAATAAGTTGTCTGAAATTCAAGTGACATTTCCACGGCACAAATATTCCTAAAGCCCAGGTTGTCCTGAGAAAAAGGATGTTTAGAGTTTGAGTGTGGACTCTACGGTTGATGTTAATAAGCTTCTTACATTATATATAAAACCATTTAAGAAGTACATGAACACTGGCTCACTTTAGCTTCGTTAGTTTAACCTAAAGCTATTTCGTGTATTTCCATCCTGACAGAAGCAGCGTCTCACTGTAGTGGTCTGCAGCCAGACTGTCTTGAGTAAAGTGGCAGTTTGTGAAATACTTCAACCAGTCTATTTTCTACCAACAACCATGGCATGGTCAATGTCGCTTAAATCACGTTTTTTTTTTTTTCCATTTCTAACCTTGCAAAGCCAAAGGGATTGGCCAGATGCTGTGTCTGCCATTTGGAAGATGCATGTTGCAAATCTTTAGGCTGAAACTCTTGTTCCTAGTCAGGAAATGATTGGACCAGTCAGCTTCATTTAATCTGTACATATTAAGGATTTTTTTATGGCAGCAGTTTCCAAACATTACACCCAAGAAGTCTGCTGAGCGGTATTGAGGACAACTGGAACAATGGTGTGTGAGCAGCTAAACAGATGTACACAGTAAAGTGGCCACTGAATGTATAAGTAAGTGCCCACTGTCTTCTATGTGAGCATGGTTGACCACCCTGTGTTCTTAAAGCTCAGGTTTGTGGTTTAACCTCAGGGCAAAGTAAACACAGCTTTGCCTTTTTTTCCACTTAAATAATTAGAAAAAAAATCCCTTAACTTTATCACATGTCTTATCAAACACAGTAAATGCACTGCTAACACACCTGAATACCCTCCAGTGCTCTCTGTGTAAACATGTCTGCCTGTTTTCTTCTCCTGTATGTATACAGAGCAGGTCATCATAGAGATGCATTAATTCTACATTCGCAGACCAGGGGTCAGTGGTGTGCTTCACTGACTGTCATAATGAGTAAATACAGTTTGGAGTTTATCCATGTCTCAGGTGCTACTTCATGCATTACTGCTTCTGTAGATGGAAGTAAAAGATAGACGACATCACAGTAACTGTGACAATAAAAGAGGGAAGACTCTTTCACTCTTACAAACCTGACATGAAAACAGCTTTCACATTTTGCCAAATAACTGCAGAAAAAGTCAATGAGTTGTTTTTAACAAAACAAGCCAACTTTTTTTCTCCCAATCGTTTAAAAGCTTATTTGTTAAAAAAGATTGACTTGTTGAAGGTACAACCAAAGAAGGTCAGGTGGAAGCACATTTTTCTATTAGCCCATCTGTGAAGGATATAAAAGTAATTCATTTTCTTGCCTGCAGCCCCTCAAAGACTCTCTTGAAACATGATTTTTCTAAAATATTTTTAATCCTTTGGATAAAACCTTCAACTTGTGCAGTTTGCTTTTTCATCTTTAAAAGGATGTGTCCTTGCTTTTCAATGAGCCTCTTATGTGTTTGTCCCTTATTGTTTTCTCATGGGCATCCTCTGTCAGAAAGAGACGTTTTTTTTTTCTTCATGTGTATTTTCAAATGTGAGACCTTGCATTTAATTTGTCTAACGCTCTCACCTCCTTTATTAGCTTTCATCATGCTTTTGTTAGTTCTGTTGTCTCTTCCTCTTGGTCCTACTTTGCTTAAGACTTTACCTAAAAACTAAACAGGGGCATACAGATGCCCTAGTGGGTAGGTCATGCCCCATGTATGCAGACGGCCCAGGTTCAAGTCCAGGCCTCTCTCATCCCCATTTCTATCCACTGTCCTCCTCTATCAAAAAAGGTATAAAAAGCCCCAAAAGTTAACATGAAAAATATACATAAAGGGATTTTTCTGTGTTTAATCTGAGGACTTACGAGACATGAGTGATGTCTCTAAAACCTGTGTTGTCCAAACCTCTTTAAACCTTACAGTTTTTTTTAAACTGCAGAGGATTTCAACATTTACAAAAATCTGTCAGCCCCAGTTGCAGATAGAGACATAAAATCAAAACATTCACAGGCTTACCCACAATTTACAGACAAAAGCGCTGCGGATTTGATCTGACTGAAGGCGAGTAACCTCGCCCACTGGAAGCGTGTCTAGAGAGCTGTGCTGCGGCACGCAGCCCACATCAGCAGGCAGAGATCACGGGAGAACTGCAAGTTCACGCAGGAATGGTTTGTCAACAGCGGACTAGGTTACCTTTTGGGATTAATTTATAATCATTTCCGGTATAAGTCCATGATATTATTGCTTCTGCCTTTGGATGAGTACATAAGGAAGTTAAAAGGTTAAAGTTTGCTTAAAGGATCTGTGGTTTTATACGTGCATTGTGTTGTATTTTGAAAGAGCCGGATATTCTACCCTTGTGACTTCTGTTTTGGTGCTTTCTGATCGACGGGTGTTGATGGGGTTTTGCAGCGGCCGGCGCTGAAAATAGACCTGCAGCGTATCTTGAACAAAGCGGAGCAAAGTGGCGCTCCAGGTACGTGCCACTGCCGGACTAGAGCTCTGGCTGTGGAAATGCTCTGATAGACTGGAGAGGGAGCTATGTGCTCTGCAATACGATTCACCTGTGGATCACAGCGCAGTTGCTGTATGTGGAAATTAGAGGTTAGACCCTTGGTTTTAGCAGTTAATAAATGCCATTGCCCTAAAGTTTGGTAACATTTTTAGACTCAAACAGTATCATCACCATCCTTCTCTTTAAACATTCCCCTTATCCACCGAGCTTTGGCAAACAGGTCTGCGTTCACATCATAACCTGGGTTGTCATTGTTTTTGTCATGTACCGCTATGGCAGTTGTCTTTGACACTTCTCAACTCTACCAACCTTTTTATCTTTAACTTCTGCATCCATGGTGTGCCTGACTGTGTTTACCAAAATATGCACATGTTCAGTCTTTTCCCTTTTAATTTAGCTTTTACTGTTTCAAAGGCTTGTAAAAAGTTCTAATACCATTCAGAAGCACATTATTCTGGATAATTTCATTACTTTTATGATTAAATCTACCTGTAATGCAATCCTTCTCTTATTTCTGGCATTTATCCCTCCATCCATGCTTATCCAGAAAAGGTCATGGTGGCAGCAGGCTAAGCAAGTCAGCCGAAACATCTCCCTCCCTATCTCTTTTCCAACTCTTCCCGAGGAATTCTGAGGCATTCCCAGGCCAGATAAGACAAATAGACCCTAAATCAAGACCTGGATCTGCCCAGGGTCTCCTCCCAGTTAGATGCTCCTGGAAGACCTCCCAGGGAGGCGACCAAGCTGCCCAAATTACCTCAACAAGCTCACTTCAAGGTGAAGACGCAGCGGCTCTGCTTTGAGCTGAGCCCAGCCACCTTCCTGAGGAATCTCGTTTGACCACTCAAAGACGTGATCTCATTCTTTCAGGCATTATCTGGAGCTCATGGAGCTTCCCTCTCTGTAGGTGAGAGTTGGAACGAAGATTGACCGGTAAATTGAGGACTTTACGTACGGCTCAGCTCCTTCTTCACTACAACAGCTCAGAACAACATCTGCAATACCGACGATGCTGCACCAATCTGCTTACCTGCTACCAATCATGAATAAATAATTACAAGGCATGTGGTAATTTAGTAGTTTTTTAATCAATTGAGAACACTATTTATTACCAAAAACTTAATAAGTAATGTCATCATTGGTAATCATGTTTGCTTGAATTAAAGAAAAACATAATCTGATTTTCTCTTTATTCAAAAGAAACATCCTAATAAACATGAATATGAACAGGTATGCTCCTTCTTGTTTATTTATCAATCTATTCTCCCTTGTGGCACTTTTATTTAAATAGATTCCACTTCCTGTCTTCTCTGGGATTATATGGCGCCGTGACTTACGTCTGACCTCTTTATCTGCAATTGTTTTCCTCTGCTTGGTGCTCTGTGTGTATGATTGTGTGTAGTTTTGTGTGTATTTGTCTCATCGGTGTATATCTGCCAGCATATCTCTGATGAACCAAGGACACTTCTATGTGTGTGTGAGTGCTCCTTTAATTAAACTTCCGTTCCCAGACTCATTCAGCCCTCTTGCCTGATTGCTCTTTGTTTTCATACGAGTTTAAGCCACGTCTTTAAACACTAAATCACTGCTACTATCAACACACCACTTGATGTATTCAGAATTATTCTGCAGGGCTCGACCTCGCTAAGGAGGAGAGCTGTTGCCAAGATTAGCGGTAAGAGAGCTCTTCCTGACTATGATGTGTGGTGAATAAAGCACAGGCTAATCCTCCCTCCATTGCTGCCGTTGGCTCGATGGCCATTTATGGGTGGCTCGGCTGTTGTGCTCTGTTTCCATCTCGTCTGTTAATCCGCAGGCAGCTCAAGTGGTTGATGAGACGCCTCAGCGCTCCTCGGTATATACACAAACAAACCAGCACATTCACTGGCACCCAAATCATCCTGAGTATAATACTCCCTGCATTCAAATGCCTTTGTGGAAAGCCGTTGTTTGTGAGCTTGTATATTTGAGAGCTATACGTACACATAAATGTGCATACTTTGTGTGCAATGAAGTCATATCCTCCAGTATGAGTCACAGGGTGGAAATTAAAGCTTGGGATGATCCCTTCTTCAATGAGAAAACACTTCATTTTGACAGATCATTAACTAGACATTATCTTTCATTAGGCGCCTCTGCATTACTTATTCAACACCCCTAGGACACACAAATGCAGACACACACAGTAACACACAGACAAACCATGCACCGGCTGGATACAATACAATTCAAAAAAGTGCACTCACAAAGCATTATCTGTGTCGCTGGATTTGACACCTACAGGAAAAATATTCTGACCGCTCATAAAAGTCTTCACACAGCTTGCTCTGGTTGGACTTATCTAATTTTTTATACACTCAAATCTAATTTCTGTAGAGCCCATTCATCCCATTCATCTCCCCTGCTATCATACCGCACGGATCACGCAGCCACTTTACAGATGGTCACAGTAATTAGATTGACAACAAGCTTTATAAGAGAAGAGTAGGCTGAGTTGTAAAGAGCATCCTGATAAAAAAGGGAGAAGCTCTTAAGAGCACAATGAGAGAGGAAACCATCACATCATGAAGTGCTAATTCACAAGTCTGCTGCTGCTGTCTCTAACAATGGAGACAAGTAGAGAGAAAAGGGCTTAAACCTCAGCAATGCCAGCCGCACCGTCCCTACAGAAGTTGTTTTAATGTGATATTTGTGATAACTGGCCATGAGTCTTTAATATGGAGGAATGTTGGCCAACTCTTCTTTGCAGATTTTTTAAAATTCAGTCACATTGGGGGAGTTTCCAGCACAACCTGTTTAAGGTCATGCCATGGCATCCCAAACAGATTTAAGTAACCCAAGTGCACTTGAGCTTGAGGTCACAAACTGACATCACAAAGGTTAGCTAAGACTGGATTTTAGCAGATTTCTGTACACATGGACAGGGCTGTTAACCTTGCAAAGCAGATGGATACGCCCCTTTCTGTGTTTCTCATTGGTGAATCCATCTTGCACAGCTCCCATCTGAACCATTTGGGCCCGGTTAGAAAGGGACAGGACCAATCAGTGACAAGGGGCAGGACTTTCAGGCGCAGCAGAGTCTTGACGTAAGCAAGTAGCAACAAGAGGCCGGTGCAATTATGGCGGAAGACATTAGCGTGGATGCTGTTAAAGCGCCAGTTTTATCAGAACTTGATGACATTTCTTCGTTAAAATAAGAACAAAGAACAGCAGTGAGTTGTTTTCTTTTAAAAACGACAAAAGTTGTGTACTGACATGTCTACAGTCGCCATGGTTCGCGTTATTCCTCGGTAGCTGTGCACGCACACCTCGGTCGCAGCTACGTCACGTGTTTTGTTGCTCCGATTGGCCCATAAAGATGTGACAGACAGAGGATCCATCCAATCACACTGCAAGTTTTTTTCAAAGGTTCTGCCCTTTCCCAAACGCTTAGTATGGAAGGATTTCCAGACGGATGTGTGAAACTAATCCATCTGGCTTGTCAGGTTATAGAGCTGTAGTCTGACCCTGAACTCATTGTCATCTTTAACAATAGTATCACTGATACAACTTTTATTTCAACATAATAACCCACTGGTGACATTAATGGGACGAAACATTTCAGGGCAGTTTCCGGGCAGCCAGACTCCATCCATCTGTCTGCGCTGCACATCAGCACTTTTCCTGTTTACTCTCTCCATCATACCCCACATCTACCCACCAGCCTCTGCTCTCCATCCATCTCTGTAGCCGCTTTTTCAGCTCGCGCCTATAAACCTGTGTGCGCCCGCCTCAGCCAAGCACACCCCAGCGATCTATCAGAGGGTGATTTTATGGTCTTTCCCCCCTCAGTGATGGCCATTTAGCTGTCCTCACCCAACCCAGGACCATTTGTTATTGTAAGTGTTTGTCCAACACATTTAGGCTCTTTGCTCTGACGGCACACAGATGAGAAACGAGGGCTGTTTATGGAAAGTTATGACAATTCATTGCACTGACAGATCAATGACACATCAGGGAAATAGGAAGTGATAATGAGATTGTTTGTGAAAGGATATTAAATGGATAACAGATCTAGATAGGGATGTGATGACGGGTTGAGACGTATGGGTACCAGAAAAAAAAAAGTCTGGACTTTTAATCCTCCCCTCTTTCTCTGTCTGTTCTCAACCATATTGGCTTTCATGGGCACACGCACGACTTTAACTGGATTCTGTGCGCTTGGTTGCTGCTGCTGCTTCAATAAACAAGCTCAGGTTGCATTTCCCAGATGGAGTTGCACATACACACAGCAACATAGCCACACAAACATGAGAGGCTGTTTTATCTCAGCCTATTCCCATTAAACATACAATGAAGAATCACACTGAAACAATCTGCTATAATGCTCTCCTTAGAGGAGGATAATAAAGTGAGCTTTATGTTTCCAATAATGTATATTTGCTTTAAATTCCAATAATTTTCTCATCTGGAATGACTGCATCGAGACCAATACAATCAGGTGTACAATGAGCAAATCAATTCAAGGTTTGTAGCTTGTAGCGGAAAAGCCTCTTGGTCCACTAAACATCAACTTTTTCATTACTGCTGCTTAGGAGAGGAGGTATAATTGTGTTAATGCAGTTTGTATATATTTCTTTTCAAGTTTGAAATTTTAACAATAGAAGTTACAGGACACCCGTCTCGAAACAAATGAATTGTGGCCCTTCAATACAATTTTACACCCACATAAGTTGTGCATTAATTACTTTTCCCAGCAGCATGTGTTTATATTGTTGAGCATTGTTAACCTTTAAGAAAAAGATGAAAGATAAACTTGTGGAGGAGTAAGGCATGGTATGGCTTAGACAAAAGGTCTGTATGTTGGGAGAATGATGTCAGCTTATACCCCTTGAATTAAACACTGATGTGATCTAATGAAATACTTGTACCTTCTTCATAATATTTTTTTCCCAGAAGTACAGTGCCAATAATAAGTATTCACCCCCCTGGATATTTTAACTTTTTATTGGTTTTATAAAACAGTGGTGGTCAATATAATTAGTTTTTTAAACCCCCCCCAAAAACAGTGTCCCTGGCTACTGTTACACCATAAGGACAAAAGAACACTCCAAGCAAATCAGAGAGAGGGTTATTGAAAAATGTCAGTAGGAGGATGAATACGAAAATATTTCTAAGGCACTGAACATCCCCGGGAGTTCAGTTAAATCCATCATCAAGAAATGGAAGGAATATGGCACATTCAAATCTGCCTAGGTCAGGCCGTCCTCACAAACTGAGTGGCTGTGCAAGAAGAAGACTTGTAAGAAGCCACCAAGACACCTATGACTACTCTGAAGAAGCTTCAGCAACTGAGATGGGAGAGACTCTGCATACAACAACTGTTGCCCAAGTTCTTCACCAGTCAAAGCTTTATGGGAAAGTGTCAAAGACAAAGCCACTGTTGAAGAAATCTTTTATTATATCTCAACTGGAGTTCACCAAAAGGCATCTGGGAGACTTCATAGTCAAGTGGAAGAAAGTTCTGTCATCTGATGAGACCAGGTTGGGAGAAGATTGACTTGAAGGGGGTGAATATTTATGCAGTCACTTATTTTATATTACAATTTTTTTTTTTTTTCATTGATACAACTTTGAAGAAATTTGTTTTCACTTTGACATTTAAGAGGTTTTGAATGTTTTCCCTTGTCAAAAAGCCAAATCACATGACTGATTTATGAAATCAATAAAAGGGTAAAACATCCAAGGGGATGAATACTTTTATAGGTACTTTATCACTTAATTTATAGTTAATTCAACTTACTTATGCTTCAGGATGTTTCCAGTGTAAAATTAATACTTTTTTTAAAACATATGCCATCATGACTCCATCCACAATAACCATGAAACACCACACAGGACATGACAGGTTTGATGAAAAGGTCAGGTCATATATAGGAGCATGTGCCAGTTTGGCACTCTACCACTTGGTCGTGTACGACTCTAGCCCGACCATCGTCGAGGCCTGTGCCAGACCCATGCCCCATCTCTCCAGGTATCCTCCCAGCTTCCCCCTCCACGACATACCAGTTGCTGCTGACGTCTGGACCAGCTCAGCGGGTCCTGGGTATGTGGTGAGCTGGATCAGGCCTGGGATAGCAGCTGACCCTTTCCATCCCCATTAATTTTCCTTTACTTCTCTGACCTGGAGACTGATACCATGACAAAGGGAGCAGGTATCTGTCTTATTACGTATCTCCATGTTGTAAACTCCAGGGACGGGGCCAATTAAACCATGTTTAACCACCATATCTAGGGGGCGTTATTTAAAGTATTTTTATTAATGCTGTTTTCGTCAACACCCTCGCAATCCCACGCTGTGATTGGCCACCTACACATGTTTCATATATCACACGTGGATCTTGTCATAAAATGATTTCTACACCCAAATCTGTGCTAGTTTCTATGCAAGTTTGATAAATGAGGGTGATTTAGTGAAATTAATCCACAAAATTAAAACATTGTTTAAATCTATAGTACCTTCACCTTATGGATTTCAGTTTAAATGAAGACACATCAATCCAAATAAGAATGTAAGCAATGATCGCTGCTTTAACGGGGGGGTTGTACACATTTCCACACATTTCCAGGTGGATCAGGGTTTATAAAAGAACATTATGTGTAGATGATCATGCACAATATTTTATAAATCTGATTTTTTTTTAATGCATACTAATTTTGGGTTTTTGGCATTTATTCTATTTTAGTATGTGACCCAATATATATTCTGGCACAGAGAGTGCTGTGAAGTGTGATGGCTCCACCTCCGAATTCTTCCCAGTTGATTCTAGGGTGAGGCAGGGATGCGTCTTAGCTCCCACACTTTTCAGTACCTGTATGGACTGGATAATGGGGCGGATAACGGGGCAGCAAACTGTGGAGTGTCATTTTGCAATGTTCAGTTCACTTATCTGGACTTTGCTGATGGTGCTGTAATTCTTGTGGAGAAAATAGATGTCCTTGTGGGGTTCTTAACTTGCTAAATGAAGAGGCTGTTGGGAATTGTTGGGAATGAATGTCTTCTGGGCCAAACAAAGATCCAGGCATTTGGGGATGCCTTGGATGCTGCCATTGAATCTGTTTCTGTAAATGGTGAGCGCATGTTCGACTACCTTGGCAGCATAATCCATCAATCCACTGACTGCGAGGCTGAGATCAACCACGGACTTGGACTCATGCATGGGGTGAAAAACCTTGCAAAGCAGATGGATACACCTGTTTCCGTGTTTCTACCTGGTAGATCCATCTTGCAAAGCTCCCGTCTAAACCGTTTGGGCCTAGTTAGAAAATGACAGGACCAATCAGTGTCGAGGGGCGGTACTTCCGAGCATGGCAGAGTCGTGACGTAAGCAAGCAGCAGCGAGAGGCCAGTGCAGTTATGGCGAAAGAACTTGACGACATTTCTTTGTTAAAGAAGAACAAAGAACAGCAATGAGTTGTTTTCTTTTTAAAAATGACAAAGTCGTGTACGGGCATGTCTGCAGTCTCCATGGTTCATGTTATGTAGTTCTCTATGGAGCTTGCTCCTCGCTAGCGGCCACGCCAGGTGTTTTGTTGCTCTGACCAGCCCGTAAAGATGTGACAGAACGTTCATCCAATCACCCTCTGAGTTTTTTTCAAAGGCTCTGCCCTTTCCCAAATGCTGTGTATTAGAGGTTTACCAGATCTGGCGTGTCAGGTTATGGGGTGAAGGGTCCACTGAGGAAGATGGTGTCGCCTTTCTGGTATCTGAGCATGCGGACAAAAGTCAGAGTCTTACAGCCTGGACTTTGACTGATGACTTGAGGTGGTGGCTGGACTCCTTTGTGAGAACTTCTCTTCGGCACATGTTTGGGTATTGTTGGGAAGACCGTGTGTCTAATGCTGATATGCTTAGAAGGGAAGGGAAGGGTTAGCTGCTGGATGTGGGAGTGGCAGCTGCACTTTGACAGGCACCTGGAGCTCTTTCCCAGGTCTGATCCAACGTGCATCTTGGAGTGGAGCTGGGAGAATACGTGGAGAGATGGGGCCTGGCACAGGCCTGACGGGCCACCATCACAAGGCCAGAGTAGTACACTACCAAGGTTGATGTGACAAAGTGCCACGCTGACCCGACCTGAATTTTGTTTTTTTGGCACACATGCTGTTTTAGCGTGGATTCGACTCATCATTTCCAAAATGAGACCCCTAGTCAAAGGGAAAAAACTTGTTCCCCTTGGTTTCTTAATTCAAAGACCTCAATAAACAGGACACGCTGCAACCAAAGTGTTGTAAACCCAGCAGTAGTGCTCCAGTGTCTTCAGTGTTACAGTCCTGAGCTTTGTAAAAGAATGTGACACTTACTGCAATGTAAAAAAAAAAACCTGAACATAATCCAGACAGCAATCCTCTAAAACAGACTGTATTTGGCCAAAACATCCCACAGTTTATAAACTCCTTTTTTAGGAGACAGTGTAGCGAGGCATGATGGAGAGGCAGTAACACAGAGGCAGTCAGTTTTATGTCACTGTGAAGTCTTCTATAAACTTACTGCTGCAATATCAGGAGGCTTTTAAATTACAGCCCTCTAAACCCACTTTGAGTTTTTCACTGCCACACTACATCTGAATAAGTGATGTGACACACAGCAGATGGATGATTTGTGTAAACACCGATTGTCTGTTGATTAAGCATCATAGAGGGCACCTTCCACATGATATGCCCCAGTTTGGGTGTGTGTTTGTATGTGTGTTTACCTTTCCACAGAAACAACTCGACTGTCTGGGCGGAGAGGACAAGTCTGGGACGGACGCACAAAGGACGTATGGCACGGATAAAGTAGGTGGCAAGAAGAGGGGCAGAGAGAAGAGAGGAAATGAAGAGAGAAGGAAAGTGAGTGAGAGAGCTGGAGAAAGCATGCACTTTACACTCATGAGTAATTCATACAGGTTTTTTATTCTGCCTGCTTTCTTTCCTCCAGGCCAGTAAACATAAAGACATGCAATATAATTCAGCCGCTCTCTGAGGGGTGCAGACCTAAAACACTAGCTGTATACATTAGAGCCAGCCAGCACGACGCCCACACTGTCACAAACTCACCCCCAACATGACAATCAACTTCTGGCATGACCGCCCGCCTGTGTGCCGCTCTGTCTCTGAGGGTGTCATCCCTCAGGCAAGAGGTGACGTCTGCAGCAGCAGCCCAGCTGACATCTGTCAGAAACTATCGCAGGGTTTTAAATGCTTGCAGAGACAGCAGACGTACCTGGGGATCAGAGGTTACGTTATCCTCCTTTTCCCGAGACAGCACAAGAAATAAATAAAATCAATTACAGTCAATGACGATTACAGGGAGCAAAACGAATGTGACAGACGTGGAGAGGCGCTCATGTTTCTCTGAAGGTCACACAGTCATCCCGTCCTGAGCAGTGTCATCACATATCTGCGGCTTAGAGCAGGAGATGAGGGCTTCAGAAACATACAGATAGAGAGATGGAATAATCAGAGTACGATGGGGAAAGAGTGGAGAGCGGACAGTCAGTTTGGATTAGGGCTGCAGCGGGTTTGATGAAAACTGAATGGAGTGCAGTGAAACTGGGAATAAACAGTTAAAAGATAAGAGGATAGGAGGGCAGAGAGACTCTATAAATCTGTCACTATTAGATCTGTATACAAAGTTTATTGATCTTTGAGTAACATTAGCATTTTGGAAATCCATTTGATGTGCTTTGGCGCCCAGTGAAGGTCCCTGAGTTCAGCTGTACTGTTCTCAAACAGTAGGAAGAACTTCCTGAGTAAAGTCCCTCGGAGGAGAGGCCAGAGTCCACCCTGACAACTCTTGAACACAGATTTGGAACAAGCTAGTGAGTGCAGCAGCGGCAGAAATCAAAATTGGAGGGGCATTAACAACAACTTGTCCAACTTCTAGCCTGTGCCATCTAATATGCTCTCACATCATCATACAATCATAATTTATATAATCATATAATCATATTCATTATACATTATAGTCATATGATATAATTGGGTAATTTAATCATATTTTAAGGCTGTACTTTTACCCGTCTGGTTTTATTTTGATGCCATGAAGTTATGATGATTGCATATTTACTAAGGAAACTGGACATTTGAAAATGTATTGAGCGTTCAAGGACCTGGCTTCCTCCTGATATTGAGCTATTTAATTGATTTTTTTGCAAAAGAAGGTAAAAAGGTGCGTATTGGATTAGGTAATTCCTGCGAGCGGAGGACACACATGTGCATCCTTGGGAATTCTATTTGAAGGACTCAGTCCTTAGCAAAATTTCGAGGCTCCTCGACAGCAGTCGGAGGACTGTTCGAGGATTCCTCCTTGGCTTTGAGAAACTGCAATAGTGCTCTTACGTCTCTCCTTTGATAATGTGCATTTGTTAACAAAAAAGGGTGGGTTTGCAAAGATGTTAGGAGAAGCCAGTGTCATGTCAACTGACTGGATTTCACGCAAACTGGATTCTGCTAGCATCTACAGCCTGTTGTTTTCCAACTGTTGCATGTAAGGGTGTGTATGTCTATTCAGCTACTGCAATGATGTTGAAAGTCATTGGCTATGGCTACAACACGGAGAGGGTTGTAAGGTTCTTAACTTGTAGAGTTAACTTCAAGATAAACAAGAAATTTGTGTTAATTTTGTAAGCTATTTAAATTCAGGCATCATTGTTCCTGTTGATTGTATAAATAGATGGAAAGTTATGTATTAATGCTTAAGAGAAAAATTGTAGAGGAAGACCAATGTTAGTTTTGATGTCATTTTGAGGTTTAAGCATGTAACTTTTGATGACTTTTCTAAATAAATACCCATGATTTACACTATTGGAAATACAAAACTACAATCAAACTCCAAGCATAATGCACTTTATTGATTTTTTGCACAAATTTGGCTTTTTTATTGTTGATATTAATTTAATATGCAGCCTCTATAAGATTCATGTGGAACCTTGAAAAGCATGGTGTACTGGTATGCTAGTCCAGGTGTGTTGTGAATTTGTACAACCAAATGTTTTTATTACAACTATGCGAGTATAGATACTTAAACAAGTATTAAAGACTTTTTTGCCATGTATGAAAATGCTGTGCCTTGAAATTTGGCTTGTCTTAAGGCCGGCTCACGAATTCAGCCAGATTTAAGCCCGACTGCAACGTCGCAGCTCATCGTCAAAACTCAGGCCGATTTAGAGTGTCAGGAATGACAAACGGTCTTGTAGTGTGATACAATTAACGACGCGTCCACGACCATGATTCAACAAGACAAGCATGTCAGTATTTTTCGCACATTGTCAGCTAGTTTGACACCCTGACCTGACGTTAACAATGTGAATCCTGATGTCTAACAACAGGAGAACATTTGCTCATTATCTTTGCATCATCATTTACAAGATTTACCTCTTTTATCCCCTTTTATTCCCTAATTCCCTAATTTTATTTCATTTTATTTACATTATCGCATGCATACCTCAAGTTCTATCTGAAGGAGAGCCAGTCCACATTGTCCTCCTCTCGATACATCCATAACTGTTATCCATAATCCGATCCATAGTTGTTTCTTATTTTACTTGTTTACAAGCAAAAGACCGCTGCAATCACACCGAGCGCTTCTGTTGCAGAGTGATTGACATTCTTTGGCCCGCCCCCAGACAACCTGTGAACTCGCACTCTATCATGGAGGTGGTGGTGACGTCAGCATAAGGTGAGCGGTCAGGATCATTCTTGTAGTGTGGCCAGGCTGTCGGCCAAGACAGGACAAGATTTGGTCGAATAGTCTGGCATGGTACCACCGTGAACGACCAAAATAATCATGTAGTCTGAGCCAGCCTTTAGGTGTGTGTTGGGCAAAACAAAGTTGGAAAACCACTGCTCCATGCATCATCCCTGAGTGGGCAGCACCATCTATCTTTCCCCACATGATGGCAGGGGTAACAGTTTGCGAGGAAGGGTTTCACATGAAAAAAAACACATGTCTGAGGCACTGAGCAAAAACAAAAACAAACTAAAAAAAAAAAAAGCATCAATATGAACACAGAGCTGAGAACAATAACCCTGTAGGTTTTTTTTTCCTCTATAGAAAATTATTTCTCAAGGATATGTTTTGTTAGGATGTATAATATTTGCTACATCAATATTCAAAATATCACATATTTTACCTTTAAAGTAATCTTTTCTGATTTTAGGACCAGGTAAGGACTGTTATACTGACTTGGTAAGGTGTGTCTGTAAGAACACTCATGAGCAGTTTCACACTTGCGTTGACTCCTTTAATTCTGCTTTTACTTTAAGGGTGCTTTCACATTAGGGGCCTGGTCCCGGATCTGAGTGCACTTAAGCCCAAAGTCTGGTTTGTTTGGGTAGTGTGAATGCAAACGAACCACGCCTGGGCACCGGGCTCGTGCCCACCTGGGTAGGTGGTCTCGGGCACGATTCAAGTGGACTCTTCTGGTTCAGATGAGATGTGAATGCAACCGCGCTCAGATACGGGACAGAGTGCCATTTTAGCTTCATGACGTCATCGTAAAAACTAAACTTCTTTCAACAGTGCGGCAGGTTGTTCGCATTTTTCTTCAATAAGGGGCAGAAATCATCAGAATCTAGGCAATAAACGGTCTGTTGTGACTCACCTTACAGTTGGACACAAGTTGGAGTCAGTGAGAGAGAGTGCAAAGGCAATAAAAGTCTCTGTCACCTCAAAAACCGCTGTATCTGCACAGCGCGAGCCCATTTAGCCTAATCCTCTGAACTTTAGTAGATGTGCAGATATGAAGAGCCAGGTTGCTGGCATCTTAAAAAGTGATTTTAAATCATCCATGGCTGCAGGATGGACTTTTTGCCGGGTCAAAACAAAAACAATTTTCACTCAGGTCATGACCCCAGTGGTTGCCATGGTAGCTTCTTCTTCTTTCTCCTCCTTTGCAGGAGGAATACCGTCACCTGCTGTTTCAGACCAAGTAAATACGCAAGTGGGCCTGGGCACGGTTCGATGCTGCTAGTGTGAAAGCAAGCCGGCAGGGGGAGGGGTAGGAAATACGCCGTGGCGCAGTTCGAAACAACTAGGCCTTATGTGAAAGCACCCTAATACAGCTGAGGATGAAAACTGCATTTATAAGTTTGTGTGTGTGGTCTGTACAAACAGTTATAAACATAAATCAAACACCATATGTTTCCATTGCTGTCTCTTCCAATATACTTTATATGCTAGCATATAATAGCAAGTGAAACCCAAAATAACACCCAGAAAAACTACACATACACTGACAATATCAACATGACTAAGACAAAGAAGCGTGCATATGATGTTAAAGGAAACATACTATAAGCAACATAAATGCGTTTACTTGCACTTCTTAGTGTGCTAACCACCAATGCTAATCGCGGATGCTAACTGCTAATGCTAACCGCTAATTTGCGAATCGTGGATGCTAACTGCTAATTCACTAATTGCTAATGCTAGGCACTAATGTGCTGATTCTTCTTCTCTACATGAAGTATTCAACACTGAAACTAACTTAAAGCTCTAAGTATTTAATTCTAATGGATGTACAGCCATTTTTGATGTCAGTGATATCTTCCCAACGGCTCATTTTACTGATTTGCCAACCTTTTTCTGATATATATCCCCACATTTAAAGGTGGCCAAAATCTGATTGGAAAAGATCAAATGCCATGTGATTTGTTCTGTTTCACCAATTTAAAAAATCTCATGAGTCACACGTGGAAAAAAAAATCTTTCTTTTTTAAAATGACTAAAGCACTTAAAACACTTAAAGTGGAGGATGTTGTTGTTGATGCACAGGATAGGCTTTACACAGAAAATGAAATTCCCTTTGTGTCACATTGTCCCATATGTCATGACTTTAGCAAGATTTCCTCTTTTTTTCTGCTTAAAGACCCTGGAGAAATCAAAACTTTTCATGATTTGCTCTCAACCAGAGAATTAAAGTGGCTTTAAAGATCCAAATCTCTGCACATATTGCAGGGCTATGCAGTAATCACTTGCCATCTTTGTCTGATATAAATATGAACTGCAGTGTTTTAGTGGGATTACATGTGTCTTACATAATCCTGCAAGGCAAAACCACTCCAAAAGTATTAGTTTTTTATATTCAAGGCTTTAAAATGGTGGTACTGTGGATCCAATATACAGAGTGAACATTTTATCATTGCTGCTTATTTTGCTCTAATTTGATTTCAGATTTTGAAAAAAGAATATTGAGACACCAGAGCAGACAAAGAAACTATCATATCCATGATTAAGGTTACAACCTTAAGAGCTATAAATCAGTTGTTCTGTAAATGCAGCTGGTGTTCACAAGAGTACCTCAAAACTGCATATTGCTGTTTGTCATCTTTTAGAAAGAGAAATAAGCGCTTAAAGTTGGGCTCAACGATTTTGGAAAATAATGTAATTTAGATTTAATATGCAATTATTTTTAAGTTCCTCCTCATGTATTTCTCAACAAACAAGTAATAAACTATTCTGTATTAGAATGAACAAAATATTTGGTAGATCAAAATAAGGCTGAACAATTTAAAAAGTCTGATTGTGATTATCTGGAAATTAGATCTGAACTTCATATTGAAGGGAATAACAATTATATGTTCTTATTTTTTATAAGACAAACATACAGAAACAAAGAAAGGATTTTTTGCAAACTATTCTAAAAAATGTCTGGAAATGTACTAAACTGGTATTTTGACACCACTTTTAGGTCAAAGAAATATTGCACCATCTGTGATTTGAAAATCCAAGTAGGACATTTTGCGATTCAATCTAAATTTTTATTATTTAACTTGCACTTTGTTACAGTTAGCAGAGAGCTAAAATCCTTACCTTCTCTCAGTGAGCAATGTGTGTAAAAATGATCACCTCCATTATTTTCTATGAACAAATCCACACCAGCAACTGCCGGACGCCCGTGGAAACACCTCACCCCGGCACTTTAGGCCATTGCTCTATTCCATAGACGCAGCTGGTGGAGTATTTTCCCGAGAACTGCTGTTTTGTCCGTCTGGACTGCCGTAGTAGCAGCTCTGCTTGAGAACACAATAAAAAAAAGCTTGGAGAGCAGACAGCCGATCTGTTAGAGGCACATCCCATGTTAGCGTGCAGCCCAGGTTCAAGTCCAGACTGTGGCTCCTTTCCTGCATGTGTCTCCCCCACTGTCATCCTTGTTTCCAACTCCAGCCACTGTCCTCCTCTATAAATAAAGGCATACAATGCCCCCCAAAAAAGAACTTTAAAAAAAAAGAAACTTAGCACCATCGTTTGTTCAAAGTGTAGAATAAACAGGAGGCATCAGGTGACATACCACTGCTCATATTGTTGTTTAATTTACTCATAGGTGAGGGGAGGCCATCGCTGAGCAAGCTTTCAGCTCTAGTATTAAACACCTGGACAGCAGTGGCTTGTGGGGAGTCTGACTGTTGACATACTGCTGTTCGGCACTGGTTTGTTTTAGGCTTCAGAGGACTAACAGTACATGTCATTACTCAGTTGTGTTACTGTCAGAAGTAGCATACTTTAGTCTTAGGTGTTTAGTAAGCAGAGCTGGCAAACAAATAATATTTGAAATCGTGATTACTCTGATTTTCTATAACCAATCCCTATTAATCTCAATTTTCTTTATTGTGTTTTAAAATCCCTCCATTTGCACTCGAATCTGTCTTTGTTTCAGTTTAGATTCTGATACTAATTTCTACCATGGGTTATTGACTTCCTGTTTGAATACAGGCCTGCTTTTATTTTGAAAGAAACTAAAGAACTTATGGTAGACAGAGGATCATTATATTAACTAAGCCATGGATGGGTTGAAAATAAAAATAAGGTGCAGACTTTTTATCCTAATGCGGCATATAAAGTGCAGTTTGATGTCTTTGACCAGGTGGGGTGATCTGTCAAAGTGGCTTGCTGCTCTACGGTTCACCCTGACCCACGACCGCCTCTAAGCTTTTTGTGTGGCTAAGTTTCGTCCTTGCTGTGCAGTTTTGGGCTCTGGCTAGCAGTCCAAATGGGGCTCTGTGCGCCACATGAGGTCTTTCTCCCAGTCTGATGGAGGTGATGGTGTTCACAGTGTGAAGCTGCTGTTTACTATGCAGGATACCACTGCAGATGGTGTCAGCTACCGCCTTTGACGCTTTGTCATGTTGCAGCTTTCAGGCAGCATCTTAAGATGAGCTTCAGGGAGCCTGTCTCCTGGCACAGTGGGCAGTCTGCCGTGTCGGTTAGACCCCAGCAGAGCACATTTGATGGACTTGGAGGTACATTCTGCTCTGTCTAGTTCAGGAACTTCAGACTAGCTTGTTCTGACCCTCTATGCTCTGACCAGGTGATTTCACAAGCAGCCACAGTTAGTCTGAGCTTCGTGTGTGCATTGCCATATCTCGCAGCAACGCTCCTTCTAAACCTCCTCATGGATCTCCCTGTGGATCAGACCATGTTCCTCTCCCCTCTCTCCCCTGGGCTTTGCCATACAGAGGTCAGACATTGAAAAAGAAGATTAAAGAGGCTGCATTCCTCCTGCATATTCAAGTGTTGAGGGGGATCAACAGTCAAACTGACAAGAGCATGGATTATTTCTTGTTTCGGTCTTGAAATCTTCATGTTTTCTTAATAGTTTGGTGTGTGGAAGCGTATGTGTGTTTGAGTCTCATTGGACATCATCAATCAGTCAGTCAGTCAGTATTGGCTTTGTGATTGAGGCTTGGCTGACAGCTTTGAGTTGGAGGTCACTGGAGGCCAGAGTGAATAATGAAAAGAGGTGTCATTTAGACATTTGAAGGGCTTTTTAGCACTGCTTAACCAGGAGCATTTTCTTGAAGATTTAGCAGACCTCCAGGGACACCCCCACACACCCCCCCACCCCCCAACTTCTTTGCTGAGGATCAAGCTGTCCTGGCAGGGAGACCTGACCCTCCTCTCTGCACAACCTACAAATATTCAACATGTTTGTTTGCACAGAAAAACCTAAAGTGGTTTTAACTTTGTGGTGCTGAGTGGAAAGCACTGATTTGATGCCTGTTGGCATCCCTGTGGATGTGATTTAAGCACACACACCTTTGTTTGGGAATCCCGGGGTTTAGTGTTGTTAATATTCAGGGGACACTTTGGCTCATGAGAAAGTTGCCAAGGACAGGGACTCACCTTGGGGGCTGCAGTCAGAGCTAGGCAGTGCATCTCAATAGTTTGATGACTTTTCCTCCCCCTCCTTCTCACCCCACTATTCTTCTACTCCTCGATTTCCTCCACTCTGAGTTTTTATCAGTCACTCGCAGACACCAACAACATAGCCTGTTTGTCTCTTTGAGATTTAAAGTGAGTGCGAATAATCCAGTAAAGAGCGACTGCTGGGAATAGACAGAGATTCAAAGGCCATTTGACCTTTAGACTAAGATTCCTCCCTTGCATCATTAAATGCTAGTTTATACGTTGTGGTATGAATTAAGTGCAGCTTGCTGTAAATTGCAAATATCAGCTTCCAAGGGGATGATTCCTTTTTTTTTTGCTGACAGTAATCATGGGCTAAAAACTGTCAAAATAATGAGAAAAAAGGTGCATTTCATAATTTTTAACAGAATTAAAAATAGTCTCTTTATTGCTGACATGAATAAGAAAGATAAGACAGTAAGATGAGAAGAGATAAATCTGAATGGAAACCTTGTGCCAGGTTGTTCCATTGTTACAGTATAAAAAAAGAAAATTAATTTAAGTTTTAAGAGAAATAAATAAACATAAAACAAAGTGTATAAAGCCTTAAAAGATGAGAGTTACATAAAAATGTCTATAAAAGGATAAGTAGATGTAGAGTTAGGTAACAGATAAAGATAAGAACAACAGTAATGGCATTATTTATATTTTTATGTATTAATCCTGTATTTTAGCAGAGAGGACCCACTGAGACGGAGGCTTTTCCAGGGATGCCCTGCAGTAATGCAGAAAAAAAACCCAAATACTAACAGTTAAAATAATAACATATACACCTATAAGCATATATACTTGCAAATAATGTCCATATCAATGCTTTTACATTTGAAAACAGTTACAATAGATTTCCTGTAGTGGTCCAGACACTAGCTCTTTAAAAAAGTCTAAAAAACCCCAAAATACCAAATGGAGACTTAAAAAAAGTAACATATGCATTTATTAAACAACAATTGCACTTTGAATATACAGTATGTGCAAAAAAGTGCCATAGGTGGCATTAGGCTTCAAATTGCATTCTCAACATTGGCTCCATCATTTTGATCTTGTTGTTGTGGGGAAGTGGGATTGTGGACGCCTCCTTAAGAGTCTTTTAGCCTGGCCGGACTCTGCTCCTTGAATCTTTTAGGGGTGATGATTTTAGTGGCTCCTCATGATACCCGTATTCCCGATCAAATGTGTCACCACAGTCTGACAGTGTCTGCATGCTGTTTTTGTTTGTGCGTCACCTTTTCTCCTTTCTCATTTCTTGACACCAGGAAACTAAAATGCTTCCACATTTCAGATTTAAAGTCACTGGAGCCTTCAAGATCTCAAAAACTCTGTCACCCAGTTCTCCCTTGCAACCTGTAGCATCCCCCATTTTTGCACCGTAATGCTGCATTTCATTTGACATTGTAACTCGTATTCTGACTTGTTTTTCCGACTTACGACCAAAAGTGGCAAATGGAATGTCTCTTGAACTCTTGAACCTTGAACTCGTTCTTTCACAGAACGCCCTGACCTTGATGTCACAACATGGTGGCACAAAGTTTTAAGTGTAGTAAAAACTTTGATTTTGACCTGTTTTCAGAACCTTTTGCTGTTTCTTAGTGCATTTTTTAGAATTTGTAGACACTACACTACCTTGCAGTTGCATTTAGTGTGCAACAACAGTCTTTTAATACATGAAGTACTGCACAATGAGTTGTTTTAAAGCCTTATTGGCAAGCAACTGATCAGTGTTGCTAAAAACAATGAATAATGCAAGGACTGCATCCTTCGTTTTTCCAACTTGTCGTGGTAGTGACAAATGCAAGCAAACAACTGGGAAATCTGTTTTTTTTTTTCAGGCAAACGTGACGTAATTCCCAGTTCTGACTTCTGTGGTAAATGGAACGCAGCATTAGATCAAGCCAGCGAGTGGAGCACATAAGATGATGGGTATGCAAGTGATGATGGTAACTGTTCTTCCCACTTCCCTTCACTATGCTCCACTTTTTGCTATGAAGACCTATTGTGTGAAACAATCACATGTCCACAATGGTAGCAAGACACTTCTGTGTCCACAAATTAAGATACCATTATATCTCTAGAAAGCAGTCTTCCCTCATTTAGTCCTAAGCGTTGGTGTTGTTTAAGTTGTTCAGTTTTCAGTAGTATGGGTTACAATGTGAGAAACAGAAAAGAAGGAGAGTTTATCAAAGAGTGCTCTGTGAATAAATGGAATACTGTGCTGCTTTCTATGCTGGCCCAGTAAGGACCAGCCTGCAGAGTCATTCAATTATAACTATTATTATATAGTTGTTTCAATAAATAGTATTGACATTGTACACTTAAAGTTGTGAAGATGCTGATAAATAAGGATATAAAGACATCCAGAGAGGTCTAAGGTTGCCTTAACACCAGAGCTTTTTGGTATGCTTTAAACAAACTCTGGTTTGTTTCCCCGGATAGTTCGGACCATTTGTTTGTAGTGTGAAAAAGCAGAGCAATTTATGAACCAAGCAAGAGGTGGCATAAAGTGTAATGATTTACAGATTTATCTTTATATAAACAGGTGCATCTCAGTAGATTAGAATATCATAAAAAAATTAATTCAATTCAAAAATAAAACATACAGTGTGTATTATATAGCTTCATTACACACAGACTGACATATTTTGTGTTTATTTCTTTCAATTTTGATGATTGTAGCTTACAGATAATGAAAACCCACAATGCAATATGTCAGAAAATTAGAACACTGTAAAAAAAGTTCAACGCTGGAGACTCATCACACTCTAATCAGCTAACTAACTCCAAACGCTTGCAAAGGTTTCCTGAGCCTTAAATGGTCTCTCAGTCTGGTTTAGTAGCCTACACAATCATGGGAAAGACTGCAGACTTGACACATGTCCAGGAGACAGTCATTGACACCCTGCATAAGGAGGGTAAGACACAAAAAGTCATTTCTAAAGAAGCTGGCTCTTCACAGAGTGCTGTGTCCAAGCACATTAATGGAAGGTTGAATGGAAGGAAAAAAAGTGGGAAAAAAGGTGCGTAAGCAACAGGGATAACCACAGCCTTGAGAGGATTGTGAAATGAAGCCCATTTGAGAATTTGGGGGAGCTTCACAAGGAGTGGACTGTAGCTGGAGTCAGTGCTTCAAGAGCCACCACACACAGACAGACCCAGGACAGGCTACAACTGTCACAGTCCTGGTGTCAAGCCATTCTTGAACCAGGAACATCAGAGGTGTCTCACCTGAGCTACAGACTAAAAAGACTGGACTGTTGCTCCGTGATCCAAAGTCCTCTTTTCAGATCAAAGTAAATTTTACATTCCTGGATCAGGGGCCTGAGCCACCTCAACTGGCTGCTTTCAATGCGAATGAGCAGCGGCTCTACTCTTAGTTCCCCCCGGATGTCTGAACTCCTCACCATTCTTTCAGTCATTACCCAGAATTCATGACCATAGGTGAGAGTTGAGATGTAGATCAACTGGTAAAAATGGAGAGCTTTGCCTTTCAGCTCAGCTTCCTCTTCATAGCAGTCCAGCAAAACGCCCACAGTACTGCTGACGCTGGTCAATATCACGCTCCCTTTTACCCACACTCATGAACACGGCTCCAAAATACTTGAACTTCTTCACCTGAGGCAGAGACTCACTCTCCAGTATCAATATCAATAAAACTGAACGATCTCCATCCATGCTGAGCGCTAAAACCCTGGACTACATCAGTTTTGTATTGAAAATGAGCACTGCTTAGATGCCTGCTGTGGACACAGGTTTTAGAGTCCTTTTAAAGAACTTTTAGTTTGGCGCCCCCTGTGGACACTGCAGTTTTTACACTGAACAAATAAAAAGGAATTTAAATGCAAGACCCACAGACAAAGGCTAAGTTTAAGTCTGGTCCATTAAACCATCAAGAGTCCAAAAATAAGATGGGACATGCTAGGTCCATCATGTTAATACATGTCAGATGTAACCTGCTGTGTCCACAGCATCTCAGTTTTGCCACTGTTTTACTTTGTCTGATGGCACACATCATTGCCAAGAATGAGATAAATAACATGCAAAAAACATGATCAATCATTTGTCTGAGGTTGATTTGCTGTTCATTTGCCTCCTGTTTTACGGTGACGTTGGTATAATGATGGGATCAAGGATCACCAGTCTGTACCTTGTGCTTTTATTTTGAAATTGACTAGATGCTCTGTGCCTTTCTGTGTCTGACTTCTTGTCTGGGTCGCCATGCTCAGTTCAAACTGACATGCTGGGAGTAGCTCTGTTGAAATAGACTCAGAGAGAAGCAGAGTGGAGTGGTGCTTCATGTGCTGCAGACCTGGAAACACAATCATTGACAAAAAAGACTGAAAACTGTTCTGGAGAGTATGCAAGGACAGACACGGTGCAGACAGACCCTTTGGAAACTGTGGATAAGGCTATAAGCACAAGGGAAAAGGCTAGAATGCTGACATAGTTGGTACAAGACAAACTGGCACAGAAGTGATGGAATCACAAATACTCTCCAGGGTTAAAGACAACTAGACACAGGGGGGACATCTGAGTCAGACACATGGTAGGTTTCAAAATAAAACAGCAAGCACAAGAGCAGAAACATGAGAATAAATAAAGTAATCCTGTAGATCTGGAGATACCTTTAATCTCTCTGCTTGCTTTGTCTTTGTGTTTAATTAGTGTTTTATGACTAAAAATGTCATTCTTCTTTATTTCCAATGTAAATGTGCAACTCATAATGAACCGTGAGCAGGAAAAAATGTCAAAAATGTCAAAAATCTGTTCTTGCGGTGAGATTTTAAACCCCTCATCTGACACCTACCCCACAGCAGGGGTCTGTTAGAATAATGAATCTCCTCTTTGATGATCATGTTTGCTTTGGTGGGTCCCATTGAGGCATCAGTATTAATTTCATATCCAGCTAAAACCCTTTGTAGGAGCTTTAATGTATTCCACTGTTAAAAATATGAACTCAAACATCTCCATATCCAAACAAGAACAGACCTCTGTGCATGGCTGGCATCCTGCCCTGTATCTGCTGCTCTGTTGAGGGATGCAACAAGGTTGTCTCAGGGTCACTGCACACCAGCCCAGCGTGTATGTCCATGTCTTGATATGTCTATAAGTCCTGACCTCACCACTCACCGCGCCTCCTCGGCAATGACTCGCAGATTCTCTTTATTTTCGCCCTGACTCACTAAATCCCCTCTAACTCACCATGAATCGATCGCTCTGCTCCCCCTTATCCGTCATTGTTTCACTCCTCCTCGCCTTCATTAAGAATCCACCTCTTCTTGTCTCTGTTCATTTACCACACACAGAAATCCAATCATTATCCAATTGTCCGTATCTGTGAAATATTTTGTTGGTATTAGGCGGCAGTAAAAGCAGCTATCCTGGTTATCGTGGGCCTCCCTCTGTGCATTTAAAGCACAGGGTTCAAATAGGATACTTCATGACCTCAGCTCACCTCTTTTCAACAGCGTTAATGAGCCTTTAGTCAAAGTTTACATTAAAAATGTAAATGATCTCAGATGAACCAACCTTGTTGTCAATATGCTGTTAAGTCCCTATGTGCTTTATGCTAATGAGACCAGCAACCAACAAGAAGCTTCTTTGGTAAAAGACCACTCCATGCCACACTTGATTTTGATTTGCTCTCAGTTATGCCAACATAGAGTGGTGCAGGAATTAGTCCTAAAACACAGGAGTATGTTAGCATTTTAGCACTTCTGGTTCCCTCGTCTGAAAGTCAATGGGATTTTTGAATGAGTTTTCAGTTAAATGCCTGAAATAAGGTCTGTGGTGAACACAAGCTCAAGAGAGTTTAACGTTTTAGCCGAAGCGCGGCAACTGAGTCTGCCGTTCACTTGTATCCGCGGGTGATAACGTTAAATTCAGTTGAGTGTTGTTGTAGTTTAGAATAGCATGATGTTAGCTTTTTACTTTCCCCAGTTAGATTAATGAGCCAGATATGATGCTTATATTATCAATTTGTGAAGATTATCTCTATAAACAAAACGTGTAAGTTTGATCAATTTTTATTGGACACAGAGCTTATTTTCAGCAATAATCCAAAAACCCACTGAGAAATCCCATAGACTTGACGCTGAGGGAATCCATGCGACGCTAACTTCTGGGTTTTCCTACAAAATTACGTCACAGCTGCCCCACTCTAGTACAAAGACCATTTTGCATAAGTATGCCCCTTTTCTTTAAAGGTTAATTTGTGGGTCTTTGCCAACAGAGATGGAGAAAGAGGAGGAGAGAGTAAGGGACAATGTGCACCCTAGACTTTGCATCAACACCTGCCCTACCAGCTGAGCCAAACCAGCCAAAACAGCACGTACCTTCTGAGATAAGAAAAGTTTAATTCTTATTTTTTAAGGAACCCATAGATCAGTAGCATTGGTGCTTACATGCTAACAGTCACTTAATTTTGGAGCTAAAAAGTGTGTAAAAATGTTATTAGGGTCTGATGAAATCATTTACTTGTGTTATTTTTAACCCTTTTAACCACTTTGTCAGCCCATTCTTGCCACTATTACATGCCGCTTTTCATCAATTTAGCACAATTTTTGAACATTTTTGCCTCTTTTTAGCAATTGTTGCCACTGTAAACCAATTTTTGCCACATTAAATCAATTCTCATCACACTTTTCCTTTGATTTTTGCAACCCTTTATGGCTGACCATATAAGGAAAAAATGAGGATGAAATAAAACTGTGCTCAATTTGCAAAAAGACAGCATGTTTATAAAAGTAAACTATTCATAGTAGTGCAATGAAATCTCTAAGTGTGCCAGATACTTTTGAGCATGCACATGTTTGCAGAAGACCGTGTTGAAACAATAACAAGTGTGACTTGTGACCTGCAAGAAAACAACGGAATAGGTTTCGTAAGGACAAAACATCATCATACTTCATCACTTACACGTAAGGAAGGAAGTGCTGTGAAAGGCAATGGTCCGGATTCGATTGTAGTACATTGTTTTTGATGTGTGCACTTTTTACTACATTTTTACAAAAGAAGGAAGGACATATCTGGAAGGAAACATTACTCTGGAACTCACTGAATGTGTGATATTTTAGTGTTACTCTTCCAGTTTTATATGCAAAAGAATTATTGCTCTATCTCAATTGGTTGCAACTCTACCTGCGGTTAAAGATAGGAATGCATTAGGAGTGCCGGCACTCCTGTAGGTCTTAAAGGGCTACACACATTGCAACTTTAACCCACTTTGCTTCCTTTAAAATCTCATTTCACAACCTTTTGCGCCCAATTTGTCACTTTTGACCCGTCTTTCCACTGTCTTCCTATTGATGCCTCTGTTGACCCATTTTTGCCACTATGAACCTCTTTTCACAACTTTGAAACTGCATTTCACTATTCGTACACCCATTTTTGCCACTTTTAACCCCTTTTCGAGATTATTTCTGCTGTATTTTGTGACTCTTAACCCATTTTTATCACTTCCCACCTATTTTTTGCCTCTGTTATCTGATCTGAGATTGGGTGAAAGCACTCAGGACCTTTGAGTTTAAAACAAGACAAAAGATGTGACAAACAATCAAAGCTTGAAATGAAAGTGGGTCACCTCAGACAGATAAAAATGATGCTGATGGATTTTAAAGAAAATACTTCCAAGTAGATCAGAGAACTCCAGCTGGAATTTGAGATTTTTTAAAATGAAACCAAAGATGTAAATGAAATCTGCTTTTAACTGGGATAAGCTGTGAATCATGTAAAAATCAACTATTTGCCTCTGTGTTGTGGTACTCTCTAAGTACTCACAGTTACTGTTTTTGTGCTGGTAGCATTCACTTCCATACAAAACCAATATAGTCAAGTTTATTCAACTAGCAAGAAAAGTAAGGAAATTTGTGTTTTGTAGATTATTTCTTTGTTGTAAAAATGATTCTTGGCAATAAATCTTAAACTGGTGGAAAGCCTGCTTGGACATGAGCAGCAGAGCTGAGTATGTGGGTTACACCCATGAAAAAATAGTCCAAGTCTTCTCTGCCAATGCCAAACAGCTTATTCTGCCATTGACTGTTGTTTATTGGATTGTATGATATAAGTCTGAAGAAACAAGACATATTGCCAATTTAATAATCAATTTATTTCACAAACAGGAGCCTCAGTAGTGTTGGAAGAACCATATACATCTGCAGCAGCCTGGCATCTCTTCCTAATGCTGATCACCAGCCTGGGAACAAACTGCTCTGGGATGGCATCCCATTCTTCAACCAGTATTTGTTGCAAGTCAGGCAGTTTGGTTGTGTTGGTCAATCTGGCACGAACAGCACACCCAAGCTAATCCCTCAAGAGTTCAGTGGGGTTGAGGTCAGGACTGCTGGCAGGCCATTCCATCCTCTCCACTCCTAAATTCTGGAGGTAGTATCTGAGAAGCCCCGCTCTGTGGGGGTGAGCGTTGTCTTCTTGGAGGATAGAGTTCGGTCCCAGACTGTGGAGATATGACAAGCCTTGTTTTTCCACTGAGGCAGATGCCACCCCACACCATCATACTGCCTCCACCAACAGATGTTACTCTGTGGGTGCAGCAATCAGCATAGCACTCTCCACATCTTCTCCACACTTTGACCATATGATCCAACTGCCATAGTCAGAATCTGGACTGATTGCTGAAGATAACTTTCCTCCACATGTTCAGGTTCCGGTGTTCCCAACACCAGCGCAAACGGGCCTGATGGTGAAGGGCGGTCGTGGCAGGCCTCCTGGCAGCCTGGGCAGAGAGTTGTTAGCCATATTGTCCTGCAAACATTGACTACAAATCTGTAGAAGACACCCTACGGTTCCTAAACAGGGTGAGGAAATAGTCTTTTTGGGGTGTCAAAGCAAGAGCCAGTAGCAACAGGCAAGCAGAATAAGCTGTTTGGCACTGGCAGAGATGATGTGGCAAATTTTTCATGGGCGCAACCCACATACTCAGCTCTGCTGCTCATCCCACAAATGCATGTTCCTTACAAATGTGGCACTATTTAAAAGGGAAATAAACAGACTTTTCAGTGGTGTAAGATTTATAGCCAAGAAGCATTTTCACAATAAAGAAATAATCGACCAAATACAAATTTCCTTTTTTTTTTTTACTTAGTTTACTTAAAAGGTAATAGTTAACACAGATTGGATCAATGGAGTCAGATAGAGTTAGGGTTCACATAAATTTAATGCCACTCCCAGTTTGGCCAGCCTGGTCTAAAAAGTCTGGCTCTGCCACTGAACCACGTTATAGTTGTTCTGTTGTGTAAAACCAGGCGTATCAGACATCTGACCAAACAGGCTTGGCCTAATGTACCATAAACAAAGTCATTCACTTCTGATCCCCAGTGTCATTAATGCTCACAACCACAGAAATTTTCACCCAAACATGTCCTTTAGTTTGCCAGTGTGAAAGAGAAACACAACACAAGCAAGTTATAGATATTATTTGTAATGTTCAAATGTTCAGTCCACTCAGATGAGATGATTTAATGGTGATTCACTGTGGGCTCTGACTGAGATCAGCAGCTGTACCTAGCCTCACTACGTATCAGTTACATTGGATAAAAGTGAGAAATACTCAAATCTTATCACACCTTCCACCACACACAGAGCCATGTTCTGAAGAAACATTTTTTGAAATATCACACCACGGGAGTTTGTTTAAAAGCCAGATTTTGTTTGTTTATTCCACCTTAAAAAGTTCATTTGAGAAAATTGTTTTCTTTCATTTAGATTGTCTCGGTATAGTTTCCACCAAATGAGTCGGAAAAGCACGAACAAAAGGCACAGACATTTAAGAGTGTCTCCACACGAGCATGGTCACACTTGGGGAAACACATGAGAGTTACAGAATTACTTATTGGAAGAATGAAAAGGAAAGCTGTAAAGTTTGGGTTCAGAGCTTGCCTTATGATCCCAGAAACATTTAATTTGAAGCTTGCAGCAGCCCTGAGGGCCCTTTGTAATGAACATGACCCCCACTGCTGACCTCTGGGCACCAGGCAGACAAATCTACCGACTTTCAACAGCAGCCAGATACCATGACACATATTTAAGATCCGTAGAATAGAACTAAATTAAGTAGAGTGATGAAATAAACACAAGCTGATTCCTGCAGTAACTTCATCTTCTTGAATTATTCTTCATTTCTGTCACTCTGTGCTGAATGCTCACATAATGTTAAGGTCTGGGATTACATGCAATGTGCATTTGCATGTAGGCATTACTTGGCTGCTACATGACACAAATGCATGCTTGAATGATAATTTCAGTGACAGATGTGACACTTAAAGCAGCCCCTACGAAGATGAAGTCTTGTGGCCAGCCTTTCAGTGACACGTGTCTGACATGTACAGCAGGTTCAGGTTAGATGTGGGGCAGAAAGAGGAAGCTGCTGAGTGTCTTTCACTGTGTGTAGCTGAGGGTCTGTGTAAAACTAAAGAAATAATCTTTGCACAAAAAGTGAGGAAATTTGTGTCGTTAGATTATCTCTTAAAATGCTTCTGGCAATAATCTTACACTGTTGGGAAGCATATTTATTTCCCTTTTTTTAAATAGTGCAATGCAGGATCATGCATTTGTGGGATGAGCAGCAGAGCTGAGTATGTGGGTTTTGCCCATGAAAAGTTAGCCAAAGCTTCTCTGCCAATCCCAAACAGCTTATTCTGCTTGCTTGGTGCTGTTTGGTAGATTGGATGATTGAAGTCTGAAAAAGAAGAGAGAGAGAGCTTAGTAATAGGGTGGGGGAGGCAGAGCTCAAGCTAATGTGCCCTGACTAGGGCGAGCACACACCCCAGCCTGCTCTACTTCCCCCTAGTCTCTCATATTCATGAGGGAAGAGAGAAAAGAACGGATTATGAGAAAAGAATGAATAGAGGAGTTAAGGGGTTTTGTCAACCTTTATTTTAAAAGAATAGAATTATGATAAACTACATGGAACAAACTCTCATTGTATTTATTTTGAAAGCCAATGGCAGCCAGACAAGATGGCTACAAGATGGCAGGATGAGGAAGGAAGTGGCTTAAACCCAGAAAACAAAGGATGGCTGTGCTCGGCAATATTGGCTAAACCTTTTCCAGAGTCCCCAAGTTGTGCAAACTTTTACAATATCCTGCAGTCTGTTTGGATTTTTAATGTTCAAGGAATGAATAAAACATTTTCATAAGGTGTTATCAACATAAAAATCCTGCAGTTTCTGTAAAAAGTGCAAATGACCCCGACATCCTGGAAAAGATGCTTTTTCCTGAAATGCTCATGTCTTCAGTCTTTGACACAGGGAGGACCTATATCAGTCAGCATATCCTGTCACTACTGGGCCATTGGGATCACCAGTACTGAGGAGGAACACGATCATTGAATCATCTGTAAACTTATTTACATGGCCCTTCTTACATAGTGGCTTTAAAGGGGACATATTTTACCCATTTAAGACAAGTTTATATTGGTCTCAGAGGTCCCTAAAACATGACTGTGAAGTTTGTTGCTGAAAAAACACTCCAGTTTTGGATTTTTGATCCTCCTCTCAGCTGCTGGAACTTTCTTCCAAGTGGGGAGGGCCAACCGAGCCTGGGGGCGGGGCTAACTCCTCACATGACATCATGATGGGAAAATCTGAGAGCGGCTTGTTTTAGTAAACATTTTCTGAAAGGTGGAGAAAGAGAAATTACCCTGCTTTGAGGGCAGTAGTTTCGTAAAATGAAGTGACTTGGAGTTGGCCCTACTTCATTAGATGTTTATCTTTGGTAGCACACTGGCAGCTTTCAGACAACAGACAGACAAACAAGTACTGCACACCTTTATGTGTTGCTATACCTATCTTAAATAGATAAACAACCTTGAGGAGTTTTTTTCTGTTTATTTCACCATTGTAAGCTCAGTCTTTCAGATAAGAGAGGCTTTGATTAAAATTTGAAAAGTCTCAATAGCTTTAAGGTGATTTAAGGTTAGCGACCTTAAATATCGGCTGAAATCGATTAAAAATGTCCACAACAAGCATCAGACTAATTTGCTTAATCTTTGAGGGTTTTACCTGAGTGAATGCACAAGTTGCCAACAACTAGCCAGTGTAACTTAAAACCTTTCAAAAGAAGCTCCAGGCTACTTTTGCTAGAAACACAGCTTTAGTTTACACATTTCCCTCAGCCCTGCGGGCAGAGAGAGTGTGCATCATCTTTGAGTTTATCTTTAGCAGTAACCGACTGATAGACATCACAAATGCCCAAGATAAATGATTGGATAGATGGATAGAGATATAGAGCATTAGTGATGCAAACTCTGCCACATTGAACAAAATATGGCCTCAAAGACAGATTGCTTGCCAGATTGTGTCCAAATGTCAATCTTAAAGCAGGCAGGAGTGAAGCAAAGCGAGGCAAAGACACAGAAAGGAAGAAAAAAGGGAAAGACACAAGGCTTCCCACAGCCAGCGAGTATTTATAGATCAGATATAGTCAGAACCTCTGCCTGGCAGCAGCACAGAGCTCCTTGTTGCTCCTGCTGATGTCTCCGTGTGCAGCCGACACAGCTCTGACTCAGTTGAGAACATTTGGAGAGGATGTGAGGGTGATATTAATGGAAGAGAGGAGTAGAGGCTGATGGGTAGCTCGTGAGTGGGGTTTGGCATGAATGGAGAGGGATATTCTGCTGGTGATAGTTGACGATGGGGTACACAGAAATCAGAAGTAGGTAAAATCTAGAATGTGCTGAAAAGTGATAACTCATCATTGAGTAGACCCAAAATATTATGATTTTTTGTTTTTTTTTACTAAATTATGTCAACAGGTAGATGCTATATTCAGCATCAAGGACACTTCCTAGGTATAATAGGACTAAGACCAAACTTTCTAGGAACATGAATTCAAAACAAACTCATGTATAAAAAGTCTGTTAGCCTTCTCTTCTTTTATCTTTCTTCAGTTTATAAAAAAAATAAAAAATAAAAAAAAGTAATAAAAACAGCTATCTTTAAGATACAAAGCAATCACTGCAAAATGGTCACTTTATGAATACCAATGAATTTTTTAAAAGTTGCTTTTTTAAGATAAGATAATCTTTTATTCATCTCCTGATAAAAAGTCAGATGTTGCAGCCACACAGAGATAGTGATAACAAGCAGGTAAATAGAAATGGAAATTAAGATAAGAGCAGATAAGATAAATAGAATAAAATAGGATGTACATACAGGCTACACTACTGATATACAGTGCCTATAAAAGGCAGATTTTAAAAAAACTTATGACAACTAAACAAAAAATATAAGGTAAAATAAGTAGTTCCTTTGTAGACTGAATAAGATTGTCCACCAGCCAGGATTTTCCTAGATTTTACCCTCTACCTTTATGAGCCTTCCGGGGTCAGCTGCTGAGATGCATCCCACAGCATGATGCTTCCACCACCTTCCCTCACAGTGGCAATGGTGTATTTGTGGTGATGTGCAGTGTTTGGTGTCCACAAAATCTGGTAGCAAAAACGCAGTTTTGGTCTCTTACGACCAAACAACTTTCTTTCATCTTATGATGGAGTTTTACTGACATGCCCTTAGATAAACTCCCATAAAGTTTAGACTGGTGGAGAACCTGGGCAAAAGTTGTTGTATGCAGAATCTCTCCCATCTCAGCTGCTTGAATTATAGTTGACTTATAGTTGCTTGGGGTGTTCTTTTGACTTCATGGTGTAATGGTAGCCAGGAATACTGATAAACCAGTGACTTGACCTTCCAGACACAGGTGTCTTTATACTACAACCACTTGAGACACATTCACTGCACTCAGATGATCCCCATTTTACTGATTGTGAGACTACTAGCAACAGCTGGCTGGACCTCTATTGAATTAGATCAGTCCCTTTAAAGGGGTTGAATATTTAAAAGGTAATTTCTTTTACATTACATATTTTTGTGATGACAGTACTTTATGAAAATATGTTTTTACTTTGAATTAAAGAGTATTTACTTTTCAGAAGCCTGACATTTCTGTTTAAAGTATCATTTTTTTATTGATCTTATGTGATATTCTAATTTTCTGTAAGCCATAATCATCAACATTTCAAGAAATAAAGGCTTGAAATATTTCACTCTATTTGTAACAAGTCTATATAATATAAGGTTTTTACTTTCAGAGAAGAGTGACAAAAAATATTGAACTTTTTCATGATATTCTAATTTTTTGAGATGCACCTGTATAAAGGAGTAAAATTAACAATACGTGGCAATTTACGACGTGTCGTGTATCAAATGAAAAAATAAAGTGGCAAGTGTTGATATAAAGTGACATGGCAGCCTATGATTAATAATGATTTATGTAAACAGCAGTATAATAATAGGCCCATAACATTTCAGCTTGTATATAATATAATATAATATAATATAATATAATATAATATAATATAAAGGGGCAATATAAGTGGCAATAAAACATTAGAACAAAAGATAATCTCCTATTGCACAGACCAGTGTAAAATTAAAGCATGAATAAACCACACCAGATTCTAAAAATACGTTATCTCTGTGAGTATGCGTGAGTTTAACTGTGTGCGTGCGCGCGTGCCAGCCCATGTGAGAGAGAGTGGCGACCAGAAAGAAGCGCGCGTGGGTCACTCCGCTCCTGGATGCCGCGAGCGCACACAGACTAACAGACCCGGGAAAAATAACTTACATGGCTCTTTGTTTGAATGTACAACGACACCATGACGACTTGTTAACGGCGGTCTACCTGTAGCCGTCCTCCGCGAAGGCGAACAACAGCACCACTGCTATTTTATCACTGTTAAGAGCAATTTTCCTCTCTTTCCTTTACTGTTCCACATTCCGGCGCACACACGGGGAAAATGAAGGCGAAAAACCGTGACCAAAGCTTGTCGGACTCCAGGGAGCTGGACGGATCCTATGACCAGCTAACGGGTGAGTACACCGGCTTAAACACGGGTAAATGTTGTGTTGCTGCCTGCTGGAAAAAAAAGATTCAATATGTGAAGCTTATGCTGAAAAAGCTCGGTGAACGGAACTTCAGGTGGTTGTAAAAGCTACAACCTGTTCGCTGTTCATATCGGTAACGAGGAACAGTACAATTTTTTTGAATGCAGCCGCTTTTGAAAGTTTATTTTCGGCACGTTAGGCTATATTTAAGTTTCCTGACTTTATTTCCGCCTCCATGGAAACGGCGTTTTCTACTTTGCCTCCTGCATGGCTGCTGTGTTGTCTCACTTGAAGTACCGCAAAATTCTACTTTTTTTTACCTGAAGAAGAAGAAAACAGAGGGAAGTAGCTGAAGAGCAACATTTGAATGACAAAAACACACATATTGAATCTTTTAATGTAAGTGTTGCATGTCAGCGTGGTTGTATATTGTGCGTAATGTTACTGAATGGTTTGTGTCAGCTAAGATAACATGACTCTGCTGTCCTGGCTAAGCTTTGGGAGACCACCTTATTGTTGCAGTTGTATTGGAGCGCTTCGTTCTGGTTACCTGACACCTGTCTGATGCAAAAATGATGGGTGCTCAACGTGCTTTGGATTGAATTGTGTCTCTTCAGACAGGAATCTTTCACAGTGCTTTGAGTTTTATCAGCTGAAGTCTGTGCAGCTTATAGGTGAGCTGGTTCTCTGTGAAGCAAAGGAGACATCTGATAGAGTTTTAGTGCCATGTGGGTATTCAAACTATTAATGTGCATGCATTTTAGTTAAGAGTCTGGTTTGATGTAAAACTCTCATCAGTGATAATACGCTTTCTCTGTAACTGTGTGCATCAAAAAGATAGGATGATGCTTGTCTCATGTGCAGATGACTGTTATCAGTTTTATAGCCACATAATGAACCAGATCATCGATGGAGTTCATTGAGGTGCAGCCTGCATGCCTGCGTCTACCTGCGCTCTGCCTCTTCTCCTTTGAGAGCTCAGCACTCTCTTGAGGTGTTTTCCTGTCACCACAGCCTCCCATTGTCACATTCTAGCTCGCATCTCCCCCCCTGCTTATGTGAGCACCGTTTGCCTGTCAAGTGCCAGCTGCCTAAATAAAATGCTCTTCTTTATGCCTGAACACATCTCTGGCCTGCAGAGGGAAAGTGTGCCTGTCCAGACAGCTGTGTGCCTCGGGCTCGACGGGGACACTGTAATCTCATTTGCACTCGTCCACGCATTAGCAGCAGCGCTTTGTCACAAATTTAATGCATCCTAAATTAAGAAAAGATTGTCTCAGTGAGACCATGTGTGCTGAGCATGTGGGTATCTGCTGCCAGGGTTTATCTGGGAATATTTTAGTGTGGAGGTATGAGAGCGTCTGTGTGGGTATGTGTGTGGGTGAGTGGAGAAGGAGCAGCTACTCTTTTTTTTTTTTTTTTTAACGGTCCATCGTTGAATGTAAAAAGAATTTGTTCTGCTGGATCCCCAAACCTCTGTCAGATTTTTGTGAGAAAAGTCATTTTTCCCCATACAGTGAGCTGACCGTCATGCTTGTGCTGGCTCTCCAGATCAGAAGCCATCAGCTTTTGTTTGACAACAACAAAATGATATAGGCTCCTTTTTGGTGGGGCTCACAGTGTAGCTGGGATTTTTTTGGGTGGAGGCTTCCTTTTTTGTGTGTTGTTTTCCCACAGTCAGACTAGAAACTGGAGAAATGAGAATAGAGTTGGACTGAGCGATGACTAAACAGCTGGATTGCTGGATTCTCTTACATCTTAGAGTTTTGATGCTAGGTTTAAGGGCTGCCCTATTGTAGATTTGTTTCTAATCTTGCAGTCCTCATACTTGTTTTCCTCTGTAAAGCTGAAAAACTTGTGGACAATACTACTGAAACATCATATGGAAGAGTCTGACACTTCACCTTAATTCAAGTCCGTCTCCTATGAATCTGAAATTGCAGAGAGGTTGTTCTCCCCTAAGATTCAGTGGTCATTTATGTGCTAATCAAGGGTGGCCTTGTGAAATAAAATGGCTATAAAAATATTTGAATTCTCTAAATAAAAGATGCAGTCTGGTAAGCCTTTAGAAACACAACAGTCAAGTCAGCATTAATCCATAAAATCCCCCAGTCAGATGTCTAAAATGTAGCTTGCTCGAATATTAAAAATATATGAATGCATACTTAAGAACTGTGTTTACAGCACATATGCAGCAATGAAAAGCAACCCATGTTTAATCATTATGAAATGGTGAGTGTGATTATGTTAAGCCACTTTACTTTGGTGTTTTTGGGAATAAGATCATGGTTTTGATTTTATGTCTGTGAATTGGAAAAATCTAGGAATGCTATAGGAAGTATGGTTGCCTGCAATATCTAATACCTCCATACTCTAATTTCACCCACCTATTCTTAGGGATGGGAATCGATTATATTGATATCAGTGTGTTCTTGATTCTTCTTATTGGTTAGATTCTTAACTGATTCTCTTATTGATTTCCTCCGATAAATTTTTCTTTTTAGAAAATATTTTCATTGTTAACAATTCAAATTTTATGTTGTCTTTTTCTCTCAGGACAACTGAAAGTCACAAATATGAGTGCAAGATACACCCTAGGATGCTCTGGAACACATCCTCAGTGATGTGCCTGAGATCATCGGGTGTTTCGGGTCTATATGCCCTCCCTCAGGTGACCCAGCCAGGGTTGATCAAGCCCTGGCTTGTGTCCCAACAGCATTGTCCCACTGATTACTCCTCCTGATCCAAAGCCATCTGGAGGCTCTCTCTGCAGCCTCCATGGTTTCTTTGTGGCTTTCTTCTTCGCAGCCCCTGTGATGCCATGCAGTGTGTAAACTTTGCACAGTGAGAGGCCAGCAAAGCCTCGACACCCCACTTCAATGGGCTCACAGCGTGCCTTCCAGCCACTTCCTTGGCATTGCTCCACCAGCTCCTGGTACTAAACTGCTTCCGCTCGTTTGCCTCCTCGATGCGGTCCTCCCATGGAACTGTCAGTTCTATCACAAGCACCTGCCTTGCAGAGACAGAGGAGAGCATGATGTCTGGCCTCAAGGATGTTGTTGTGATGTGGTCCAGGAACTTGAGTTGCTTGCCCAAGTCTACTCTCAGCTCCCAGTCCGATGCTGAGGTGAGTAGGCCGGCTGCTGGTTTGGATTGTGACTGGGGCTGCTCTCCAGCCCTGACAAAGATAATGTACCTCTTTCCTTGTTGGTGCTTGTTGGAGAGTCAGCCATGCCCCAGAAATGGAGATTAGCTGGGCTAGGTAGGACATCTTACGCAGCTGTGATGATGAACTTGATGCGCTGGGATTCTGCCTGCCAAAGCTCGGCCCAGGTCACCTTCCTGTCCAGTGCCCCCTCTCACCTTGTCCATACTCCCTGCTGCTGCATGGCCACCATCCTGCTGGTCCGCTGCTCCTCGACTCCTGCCCGCACCTCTTTCAGGACTAGCTTGCATTTGTCCTGCCCACGTGCCTTCTCATAGTGGGGCTGAGGGCAAGCCCCGAACCCTGCACGCCCCGTTGCCACTGTACCCACCAAAGTCCTGTGTCTCAGCCGGGACTCAGCTACCTCCAGGCCTTCCTGGGCTTTCCACTTCCTGCCTTTGCACACCATGCCCGCTGATGCAACTCTTGAGACCTTAAAATCTTGATAGAGCATAACCTCTCTCGTCCAAGAGACTCTGAACTCCTCGTCGAGGCTGCTGATTGGGAGCTGGAGTTTGCTGGTCTTCCCATACAGTGCTGCACTGCAGAGGCTGTGCGGCAAGCCCAGCCACCTGCGGAGGTAGCTACTGATCTTCCTCTCCAGGGTTTCTACTGTTGACAGGGCCACCTCGTACACCAACAAAAGCCAGAGTACCCGGGGTAGGACGCCATGCTGGTAAATCCACGTCTTAAATCTCCCAGGTAAGCCAGACTTGTCTACCGCTGACAGCCATGTTTCCAGCTCCTTGATGCTGCTGTATCCCTGAGACTGCAGTCGAAGACCTTTCCCAGGCTCTTGACCAATTTCTCTCTCAAGTTATTTACTGGCTATAATAAACAGTTTCAAAGACTAAACATCTTAAACTAGGCCAGTTAATATTCACAATGCTAACACTGGTGATTAATCCGGAAAGCTTAACATGTTAAAAAAACAATAACGCAATTTAATCATATGATGAAATTTGACCACAACTTCCTCCCTTAGTCCTCCTGCGCGGATGTTTACATCTGGGGTGAAAAGGTTCAAACGCAGCAAGCAGGTATGAGTGAGGAGACAGAGCCAGGTCTGCTTCATGGTAAATTTTGATTTAAGAAGCTGCCTAATGGAAGTCTGGATGAAACAAAAGTTGTGTGTACATACTGCGATGATGAACTGTCTTTACACCGAAGCACGATTCTGAAGTACCACCTCTGGACAAAACGCATCTTTGCTGATGTTAGCAAAGACGCTAACTACAACACGGGATCAAGCCATGATAGCTAATATTGCTAATGTTAGAAAAGACGCTAACAACAACACTGGATCAAGTGAAAATGTCAAGCCACACCGGCACAGTCCAGCAGACCTGGATTTGTCCCCAAAACAACAACATCTGAGCTAACTAATGCGTTTGCTAATGGGTCACCAGAGACTGCAGACCACTTCAGGACCACACTTGAAACTGAGGGGTATGATGAATTTCCCACCATGCACTGCATTCACTTGCAAAATGGCACACAGACAACGAAGGAGATGTGTAAATGTAAATATTTTCAGCATTTATAAATGATTATAGAAAGTACAACAGTTGTGTTTTCTCATATATTCAATCTTTAGCTACTAGGGATGAGAGTTTATTGTATTTTTGGTATGTAGATGTGTAAACCAGGAGCAGATAAACACATGAACGAGATGGTCGAAGCTTTATCGTCACCTCTGATGACGCACTGTTTACCTGCTATGTGTGACGATGGACAGCAATCAAGTGGCGTCTCTTTTCTTAAGGGAAGTTTTCCCCCCCTACTCCTTACCAATCTGTTTCAAGGGGCAAGGGGAAGGGCTTAGGGGAAAGGGTCAAGGGGTTAAAATAGGATTGGTCCTAAATGTCAATGATGTTGATGGATTGAACCAATTGGAACCAGCTCTCCACTGGAACCGGTTCTCAATTCCCATCCTAACCTACGCTATGTTTTCATAAAGTGACATCCTGCTGGCATGCTCCACAGTGATCAGCATCTGTGAGCCATGCTGTGCACAAAGCCAACGGCACCGAAATCGTGGACATAGGCTTTGCGTTGGTTGCATGAGCTCCAAACACACAAGCGAGAGTAGACAGCCCTAAAACCATTCCGGATAAACCCAGACCTTTCCCAGCACTTGTTCCCCTCCCTTTAATATCCACGTAGAGTCTGTGTATCCCCACTACTACCCGCTTACAAGCATGCACTCACACTGTGTCTCTCTGCAGGCTGGGTGTTACATTAATGTACTATTTGATAAATATTCCTGTAATACTCACATCTTAAATGATAAAACCTCAGCGTGTGAACATGTGCTTTAAAAGACTGAGCTTCAATCAGACGTATCACTGGTGGATATAAAACATGTCAAGAACCCAGAAATCTGGCTCATTAAGGCAAAGAGAAGGAAAGAGGCAGTCAGGTCAAATATTTTAGATTTAGCTGAGTGAAACAGTCTTATTTTAGTTATTTACTGTATAATTCATAAATCCTTCAGTAGTCAGAGAGAATACCGCTTCAGTAAATTTCTATTTCTGTGATTTGATTTATTGCTGAGTGCTGTTAACAAGGGTGGAGGAAAAGAGTGTAAATAGTGATGAGTTGTTTCTCTCTAGTGTGTGAACTTAACACAGAAATTCGATTCACATATTATATAGACAATAGATTATTTTTTTTACTTAGGCCAACAACTCCAGCATAAATTCTGGAACACAAGTGAACAAAAATACAGGAAATAAAGGATGTGACACAATTTTCTGGTAGAGATTAGTTTAAGTTAAAATCCGAGATGTGACCTGATGCATTTTTGATTATTTTTGTAATATAAAGTTGATGGATAGTCAGAGTTTTATTATGGTCTAATTAGAAATCCATTAAAAACAAGAGAAAAAAGGATTTCCTTAATGTAATTAAAAGATTTTATAAAGGAATGTCATCCAAAAATCTTCATCAGCTGGTCAGACCAGGAAAAAATTGGAAATTAGAGATGGCCAGTTGAGTTATAATCAGTCCACCCCTGGTTTTATCACAACAAGAGCTCAAATTGTTTGAAGGGAACAAAATTTTTCAAATAAAGCCTCTTAATTTTACTCTCAAAGAGCACAAAATTGAAACATTGAACTTCAGTATGTCCACATTTTTCTCTCAGGAGAGCGTGCCTCTGGACCCCCCTGGACAGTTTGACCTCCATAGTCTCTTAAAATCCTGTGGGAAATACTGGAACAGACTGAATTCAGATGCAAAAGGTCTGTATGCCTTTCCAGTGTAGCTGATGACATTAAACTGCCGCCAGCCAAGACTTCTTCTCTGTGCAGCCGTGTCATTCTGTGTCATTAATGCTATACTTTCTTGGTCCATTACATCCCCGGGGTTCCCCCCTGTTCATCTGTTTCTTGTGAGTCTCAGTTTGACAGTTGAATTTAAGTCACTTTGCAGCTTTACGCTGTTTCGCTTCAGCAGCAACTCTGAAGAAGAAACCAATTTCTTGTAATTTACTTGTGATCAACAGATCTTAAGTTGGCCAAAATAACACCATGTTTGCCTAAACCACCAACCCAAGGTGTTTCCTCAGTCTATACTACTAGATGTGACTTCAACACCAAAATGCTGATCATGCTGCTCCAAAACAGCCTCTAAAATTACACCTGAGAGTATAAAAGTGTGTGTGTGAGTTAGTAGGGGTGTGTGTGGGGGATTCAAGAAGCAGCACCTTCATTTTTTCAAGAGTCTATTGTGTAAAGTTTGAAATAAAAAAGGATTTATTCTGCTGAATTTCAAAAATGTCCATGAGGCTTTAACTTAGGTATTGTAAGTCATGTCGACCGACCCACACAGAGAGCTGAGCGTCATGCTTGGACAAACACGGAGCTTTGCAGAGCTTTACAGAGACTCCAAACCACACACTCCAGCAGCTTGACTGTCTTTGCTTCTGGCTGCTTTCCTCACAGTGTCTTTTCTTTACAACTCCAACAGTTCAGTGATCAGTTTAAGCTTAGTTTGCAATGCACACATGATAACAAGATATTATGAATGATAAGTCATTATGACAGGGAAGAGGATAAAATGTTCTGTATTCAAATGTAGAATCTCCTGAAACCCTAAAGTATTACTGTCTGGTTTTCAAAAATGTCCATACATTATTACTATGCAGCTCAAGACAATAAAATCTCCAGTTATCCTATGATAAAAGATTGAAAAGTACCAAAATTAAAAAATTACAGATGGCTCTTGAGACATACACATACATTGACACTGAGATTTTCCTTGTAAACTTTAATATTATGACATCCTTACTGAGGTTCAAATTCCCATACTTTGATATGTTGTGATCCTTTTAGGTACTTTTCAATAGAATTCGATACCATTTGCAACACAAAGCGATCTAGTCACTGTGTTTTTTAATGGTTGATGATATCCAACAGAACCAAAACTTTAGAAAGCTTGAGCTGTTCAGTATTTACTGCTCTATTTTTAACCATAGATTGGCCTTTAAGACAGAAAACACTGATTTAATTGGAAAAAAACATTCACAGACTTTTGGCACTGAAATGTTGCCAACATTTTTTTTGCTATTCAGACAGTTTACAGGAGTTTGCATGCAATCTTTGATAACTGAAAACAAGAAATCACACAGTATTGGGGACGTAGGACTTGTGTGTTTGCTGCTATGAAACTGAAACAAGAATCTACTCGGGATGGGTGTATTTGAGTACTCAAGTACTTGGTGTGGCTGTCATTGTTGGAATAATGTTTTATTACTCGCGCTTATGCTGTTTTAAGCAACATTATAGACTGATTTGCCATAACGTGTAATCTGGCTTCCTGAGTTTGTCTAACTCAGTGAATTTGGTAAGAATAAAGTAAAAGATAAATGGCAATCAGAGGTGTAACTTCTCCAGCCATGGCTCTGGCTTTTTTAGCACAGTAACAACAACAACAACTGCTTCACGACAGCTACGGTAACTCTCAAGGAACATTCCAGGTTGAAGAAATACATCAGCTTATGTGATTTGGATATAACCAGATAGGGTTGGTACCATTTGGTTCATACAATGGATTTCCATGTTGATTTTTTCTCTTTAGATTTCCGAAGTCTATGTCTAACATATATTATTGATAAACTTTTAAGTTAGTATTGTATCAAAGTTCAAAACTCTGGTAACATCACCAAGCTTTTCAAAGTTTTCACTACCTTAATAGTTTTTGAAACCATGAGCTGTTACATGAAAAAATCTGCTATTTACATGATCGATGGTAACAAATAGAACCATAACTTAAATAAGATCTTCAGTCATAATTTTGGCCTTAAAGAGAGTGAGCACCATCTTAATTGCATCAACATGTTGCCCATGTTTCTTTGCAGCAGTTTGCTTCGACTTTATGTTGACTGAAAACAGGCAGTGACTCAATATTTATTACCAAGGACTTCTATTTTGACATTGGCATTTGTCCTGACATTGCTTTACATCAGCATTTCCCTCTGTCTTTTGTACTTTTTTCAGTCCAGTGTGTCCCAGTGGTCCCCTGTGTGCAGGGCTCTCCGGTAAGTCTTGTTATTTTATGGAAAGTTGACCAGAAAGGGATAAAAAAAAAGGAAAGCCAGCAGAGGGTCCGAGTCATTCAGTGTGGCGGAGCAATTTACTTCTGGCGTGGTTTTTTAATGACTTTTTTAAAGCTGCGAGACGCGTTGTTAATTCATGTCTTTAAGACGTCGTCAACTTGAAAACATACTTAGCCCTGATAGTTACTGGCTGGTTATTAGGGGCTGCTCTTGCCAATAAAGGTCAGTGTAATGAAGTTGGAAAGAAGCTTAATCCGTTAAGAAGTATTGCTGCTCTTTGTTTATGGTGTTTTTCATAAAACAGTGAAGTAGCTGACCGCAGAGGTTCCTGTTGTAAACCCTGCTAGAGAAAAACAGGTGATATGCTGCATAATTCAAATTAAGATAAGTAAAAACCAGAATGTTCGGCTTTGACTTGAAATTGGATTCCTAAGTGGGTTTTTCATGTTGGTAGGGCAGCTACAGGTGAGTCATTCTTCTTACTAACAACTTGTGTGTGCAGGTGTGCGAGTGTGACCTGTGTAGCTTAAAGGTAGTGTGGGTGGTCTCCAGTCACAACTCCACTGAAATGTATCCCTCTAGAAATAACTCTCTCTCTACGGCAGCTTCATTGTGCTGAAGTGAGCCCTTCTGTGTGTGCGTGTGGAGTGCGTGGTCGCCTGGCGTCCCCCCGTTGTGTTTAAGAGCAGCGGCTGAGAGATGAGAGGTAATTATAGAAGCGTGGTGCAGTAATCTCCTCTTCCACCTCACAAGCTACACTCAAGAGGAATCAGATCACCGACACACACACTGACACAACGGTTCTTCTCCCACATATGCATATTCAGCTGTTATCTCCAGCCTGTCATGATCTATGATCTCTTTCCTCAGTCCAGAATATCTACAGGCTGAATCAATGGTGGTTGCAGAAACTCTGCCAGTCATCCTTTTGTTCTGTGTGCATTATCCCATGTGTTAATGAGGAGGGTGGGGGGTTAAAATTTCATGCTTTAACTATCTTTGCAAATGCATAAATCCAGACTTGACAAAGTCTTTGACTTAAGGTGCTTTCACAACTCACTTATTTGGTTTTGGTTGAAACAAACTTGAGTCTGTTAGCTGAGTTGGTGCAGGTTTTGTGCTGGTGTGGAAGCTGTCAATCTAGGTGTGCAGATGGTTTTAGTGGTTAGGCCGTACCCCATGTAAGCTCATCTACTCAGGCCATGCAGGTTTGAATCTAACCTGTGGTTCCTTTCCTGCATGTCATTCCCCACTCTCCCTGACTATTTTTCCAACACCAAATAAATGTTGTGAGTTGAACCCCAGTGTGAACCATGCCAGTGTCACTTGAAAAGGTCTTAATCTGAAGCACTGTGCTTCTTGTATTAAACCATGCTCTGTAGTTGGAGGAATATGTGTTCAAAATCACGGGCAGACTTAAGGGAGCCTCTGGGACAATTGTGCAGGTGTGTATTTTCCTTCCTGTCATCAGGCTACTGTCTATTAAAAATGTTACAAAAGTAATGGACATCCCTCACACACTTTACCTGGCATCACTCCTGCATTAACAGTGTAGATGCACATTTGTAAAAATCAGAGTAAATGCTGATATGTTTAAACCATTTAACTGATGGCTGATACTGACGGTCATGTATTTTTTAAAATTACTTCTTTCAGTGCAACATTCCCACAATGCCTTCCTTTTTTCTCATGTTTGACCATAAAAGCAGATCATAATCTGCCCAGTGATTAATCTCTTCTTTGAATCAGCAGTAGGTGTGCTAAATGCCAGCATCAAACTGATACAACACAACAGACCAGCATCTACTACTGACATCAGTTCATGCCCACATTATTTGCCATGTCTGTCAACAAGACGGATGTTGGCCAATGCCAATGTTGGACTGCATCTGTGCATCACTATTTGTAATCAGACATGGTTATAGGCACATTATCACTGATGTAGCTTAACAAATATGAAGACCTTCTTTTGATGTCTTGTGTCAAGCAGTGATGTTTGGCCTCTGATGAACCTGGACAGTTAATTTCTTCCACAGACTTGCAGCTCTAAATGGATAATTTGAAAAACCCTGGCATTCAGAGACGCACTGGGCTCAAAGTCAGGGCAGACCTCACTTTGGGCCAAAAAAAGAAAGCCAAAAAACGAGGATTAATGTATTGAGGTAAAGGATATAAGCAGGCTATTGAATGATGCAAAGCCCTTCATGGTTTAAATAATTATATACAAATGGTAGACCAAGCAGTCCCAGAATACAGAGCCTTTGCTCTCCATCTTAATTGAGCCTGTCGGAGTGAGTTTAGCCTGCAGTCACCTTCATGGCATGACAGTTTTCACTGTAGCTCAGATAGTAACGGCTATTGGCACTAATTAAAAGCAATGATTTCATGTGTCATCTGATGTGCGGGGACATGCGTGACATGAGTTGCCTCATCAGAGATCCACTCTGGGCTTCCTGGATCCTCCTTGAGGTGAAAGAAGTGCTGATGTGAAATGACTGGTTTCCTGAGTGGAGGAAAGCTCGGAGGGCTCCACTTAGGCTTGTCTGTCACACTGGTAACGTCCCCGAGGGAAGGAGAGAAGGGAATGTGTGGAGGAGGAAAGGAAGGATGATCAGTGCAAGATTAGTGGAAATCCAGCAATACTCAGTGTGATACGCATCGTGATAATGGGTTCATTTTATGAGTTTACAGATATGTCCACAAAGACATGAGATTGAAGTCAAATAATCAACAAATGTGATTCTTTTATTTCAGTTTTATAACAAAAAGAATAAAAAAAATCTGACTTATTTTTCCTTATATATTAAAGTAATGCTATTTTAATTTAAGATCTCTCAGTTAACAATAGTTTTTTTCTTTACGTGTAAAGTGACAGTGATGTCTTACAAATGGAACTTTTTCTACCATAAATAAAAAGGAATATTTACCTTGTTTAAGCAGATCTACGGAAGAGTATTGGGGCCACTGAAAAAAAAAAATTTGAGACGAAAATGTTTTTTTCACTTGTGAGAAAAAAGTCAGAATTCTGAGATTAAAGTCAGAATTCTGAGAAAAAAGTCAGAATTATGAGATTAAAGTCAGAATTCTGAGAAAAAAGTCAGAATTCTGAGATTAAAGTCAGAATTCTGAGATTAAAGGCAGACTTCTGAGAAAAAAGTCCGAATTCTGAGAAAAAAAGTCCGAATTCTGACTTTATTCTTTAAATGAAAAAAAAGTCTCAAATTTTTTTTTCTTCAGAATTCTGAGATTAAACTCAGAATTCTGAGATTAAACTCAGAATTCTGACTTTTTTCTCAGAATTCTGACTTTAATCTCAGAATTCTGACTTTAATCTCAGAATTCTGACTTTAATCTCAGAATTCTGACTTTTTTCTTACAAGTGAAAAAAAAAAATTAGTCTCAAATTTTTTTTTTTTCGGTGGCCCTAATACTCTTCCGTACAGATCTGTATGTCCGCATCAGTAGAACATGTTTGCAGTCTGTTTCTTGATGATCCAGACACAGTACAGGCACACTTCCGGTTTGTACTTTTCAAAGTAAAAGCCAGCCTTAGCAATTCCTCTGACAAACTCCCGTTTTTTGGTACAGAATCCTTTCATTCTGAAATTTTCCCATCTCAGTTCAGCAAAGCAACGAATCAAGCCACCTGTAGAGAGATTTACTGAGGTAAAACTTACAAAGGACAGGGCTGTGACATCAGGGAGACACAGCCAACATGCGGCACACATGAAAGCCATGGTGGTGTGTACAGATTCTCTTCATGCCTGCTCCTTTGATAGTCCTAGAGATTACGGGGCTGCATGCAGCAAATCACGCTGTCAGTCTAAAACAGGCATCTGTGTGTTCGCTTCAACCCAACTCCGTAGTTTTAAGTTTAATTTTCTCCTGCTGAGGTGTGTCAAGCTGTAACTGATACCACATTTCCTGCTGTGGGCCATCACTTGAACAGAATCGTAACTACAGAGTTATTGTGAAGAACTCGTCAGGAAAAAGCGTGCTTATCATTGATTAAACTTAGCTTTGGCGGAGGTATTGGTGAGTGTTCGGAGCTACAGTGTTTATAGCTGCCTTGCTGATCTGTTTATTGCCACGGTCTGCTTCTTTGAATCATCATTGACTTACATTAAAGGGACAATGTGTGGAATTTGGCATTTTAGCGACATCTAGCGTTCAGATTTCAGAATGAGCCGATCTGTTACCAAAACGTCACATCACTAGGCGACGAGAGCATGTGAAGACCAAAAAGGATCGTGAGCCGGACATCATTTACAGCAGTGACGAGGTGAGGGTTTATTCATTCCTTTTTGTAACCATTATTTTTATAGATTATAGGTCAGTCTTCCTCTCCACCTGCCTTCCAGGTAGCTTTCAGGACTGGCGGGCGGGTTCGTATTTAAAAATCGCGTTTCGCTCTTTCTGTCCCCAAAACGTTGCCGTAGACAACATGGCGGTTCAATATGGCAGCCTCCGTGGGGGCGACCCGCGGTAATGTAAATTTATAAAGCTTTTTTCTAATTTTGTAAAAAGAAAACGAAAGTTTAAAGGGGATGATTGTGCACTTATTTTAACATACTTCACATAGATATATAAACATTATATCCCATGTACACTGTTTCTGTTTGGCGAAATGCAGCCAAATTCTACACATTGTACCTTTAAGTGACTCATCGTTTTAAATGGTTGTTAAAGCCATTTGAGGAATTGCTGTAGTGCTGGGCTCAAGACAAACAGAGTCAGTCCGTTGTAGCTCACAGCTTGTTTTAAACCCCACCGAGACACTCTGCATAGTGAGCACACTCATTGTGAGCAAGTTGTCATTCATGCAAGCTCTGCCCAAAGCAAAAAAAAAAACAAAAAAAAACACACACCCTCTGCTGGTTGAAAAGTATTGCAGTATATATTTTTGTCAAGTTGATTTAAAGTGTTTTTATTTGTAGTGACTTTTAGTTTATGAGGTTTGATCCAAGTCCTGTAAATGAGGTTGCACACAGTGTTACATTTGAGTGGCAAATATTGACTCTGTTTTTTGATAGTCTGTAGGTGTTGTCTCTGCTTTTTCAAAAGCACCTGCTGCTAAAGCTAACTCCTCTCCATCTGTAATGATGTGGGAGCTGTGCACCTGAGACCTGAGCTCCTTTTGACATTCAAATTCATGACTCTTAAGGTAAAGTGGATTGGATGTTTGACTGTAGAAAGAAGAACTTTCGTAATTGCCCATCCATCCTTCTCTCTCTCTCTCTCTCTCTCTCTCTCTCTCTCTCTCTCTCTCTCTTAGGTCCCTGCTATATTTCTCAATAATCTGACTGACAGTCTCCACTTAAGCTGCGCTCTCTTATTCTCGAACTCTATCACACTCCTCCCCCTCACTCTGTCTCCACTCTCACAAATCAGATTATATAATAATATCATATATATATTTCTGTCTGTAACAGAGTGGCTGCGGTGTCCTGATTCATCCCGCCTCTGCCTCTTTGTCTTCTCCGATATCACCTTATTCTCTTTTTCCCATCGTCCAAACTCCCCCCACCCCCTCCTCCTTCCTCTCTCCTCTCTGACTCTCTCAGGCCACAGCGAGACCGTAGCTCAATGGGTCTGGATGCCCGAGTCAATCCTAACGAGTTTTAATCGTTGACCGAATCCAGCGAGGGCCGGCCGATCGTTAATTAAAATAAGCCCCGCTCACCTCTCCCTTGGTACCCTCGCCCTCCTCCCCTTCCCCTCTTTCTCTGTAAACACATTTCATTTAGAAATGCCTGCAGGGAGGAGAGGAGGGAGAACAAAGATGGGAAGATTGTTAGGAGGAGCACAGTTTAGCTCAGTGAAGTCGATGGATTGAAGATGAAGAAATTAGGAGGCAGTTTGGGAAATAAATCTTTGATTCTGTGTGTTTAGAACGACCTAGAAGTCAGATTTGATCTGCTCTTGTCCTGTCAGAGATGTGCATCAAAGATTGATTGATTGACATAAAGTGTCTCAGAGTGTGACAGAGCCTCTTGTCACTCTTTGTTCGCTCTCTCCTGCAAAGATTCTCTGTCACTCAAAACATCTGATCTGCATTAGATTTTCTGTCCTTTAGCTCGACTGCTCTCCATTAAACTAATAGGACCTCATCTGTATGGAGAGGAGATGATCACTGAACAATGCTGCTCTGTTTTACTATTCAGGTTGCAACCTTGTTCCATTGTTTTGCCCACTGACTCATCCTGTACGAGAGAGATTCCCCTGTCATCAGGGGTTACCAGCTTGCTTGTCTTGGATTGAACAGAGGGGATCACTGTGGGTGTGTTGTGTTTGTGTGAAGCTGTAAACATGTGTAGAGGATGTCTGAAGGGCACACGTGTCTGCTGTTGGCTGAGCGTCGCAGGGCATGGGATAACTTGAGGTGTGTGCGAGTGCTACCATCTTTTCTCATCTAAAACAGGGCACAAGGGCGACACCTGACTGAGAATGTTGTCATTCTGATCAGCTTTGGTGGCTCTACACAAAGCTTTCTGACCCTTTTTTCCATTCAGTTCAAAACTACACTTTGGTATTAGTTTACATAAGTCTTTTTACTCCCTGTAGGAGAAAAATTAATCTTCCACTGAACGATGTATCATCTAACCACTGCAGTAGTCACATTGCAGGATGTGCAGTGTCATTCATGTGATGTCTGTTTTGTTGCTCAGCACAAACCAAATTGTCCTGTTGCTCATTTTCTATGACTAATCTTCCATGAAAGTTTGTCTGACATCACTGATGGATGTGCCTGTTTGGCCAGTGATAGGTTGTTTGCAGTCACATAACAATGAGCAAATATCAGATGGTGGCAGGAAGTGAAGAACACTGATGAGGAATCAATGGAAATGGAGGAAGGTTGGTATGTTAGAGCAGCAGCTGGACCTAACCCTGCCGAGGAGTCGAGCAGTATCACAAACTACTTAGTCCCTATTACAAGTCAAGCCAGACAAAGGGAGACAAGATTTGTTTAGAGCTAGTTACACCACTTTAACAGCTTTTCAACATTGAAATATCACTTTAAGGCAAACAGTGATTTATTAATAACTAGGGGAATAACTGTGTATTCAGCAGTCACGGTTCAGTGCATGTAATCACACAACGAATACAAATGAGGTACAAACTGAACTGTGGCCTCTGTGAAAATTACACCCCTACTATTAACCAAATTAAGTTGTGGAGTGAACAGCTGAGTAATGATGTCATTCATGGATGAGTGTTTTCTATGAAACAGCTCTTTATTCAAGCCACTGGAGCTTGAGGTTGCCAAAATTAGATTCACTTGTACTAACTAAGATCATGATTAGGCTAATTTATTTAGAACTGAACAATGAAAACTTTTAAATTTAATGTTAATTTTTGACATACATGTATCACCTTTTGTTTGTATGGGTCCTGGGGGTCCTCAGCTCCTCTACGATACAAGTAAGGGGGGCTCATTGGAAAAAAAGGTTGGGAACCATCGACTTAAACCACCACCTCCTGTTTTGTTTGATGAAAACCAACACAGCAGATTATCTCTTATCTTACACTTACTTTCACTAAAAGTCTCATGCTCTGCAATCAGAGAACTGACCACTGTGCATGAAGTATATCCCTTGCCATGTACTATATATGGAACGGTTTATCTGATGGTTCCTGGTTGCATCATCTCCTCCAGGTGCTTGTTAGTGGCTACATATACAGAATGTTCATGGCCCGGAGGTGCCACTCATTTCTGCTGAAGGTTTGTGCAGCAGTGTGAGAGTCACATGCAGCTCAACACAGTGAGATTTTGTTTACTAAAACATGTTAATGAGTCTTAACTAACACAATAATGAACAATAACTGTTCTGAAGTTTGTGCAGAAACGTGTTGCTCCACCTGCTCTCTCAGCATGAGTGTGTCAAGGTGGCGGTTAGAAGGCATGATTAAAGTAGGTGCAGGTTTACATATGGAATCAGAAAATGACTTGAAGCCTGCCACACACACACACACACACACACACTGTGCATTTGTCTGGTATAATAGTTTTTAAAGATAAAAATCAAACAAGAAAAAGAAAAAGCGAGTGTTTTTTCCACAGTGTTCAGCCTTAGTAGAGTCAGTAGCATCAAGCAGACTACAGGTGAGTGTAATTTAGATGTGAACAGGCCCACTGAGGACGTTTACTCCACTCACTGATAGGTCTTCAGTAACATCCTCAGTGTGACTGACAGCACAGCACAGAGGGAGAAGGAGGTGGAGGTGATTAGAGGAAGCCTGGGGTTTGCTCTTGTCAAACTAAAAAAAACTCTCATGGACTCTCACAGCACACATAAACACACAAAAACACACCCTGATACACACAAACACAGGGCTCTGGCCTGAGGGATGGCAGCTCAGGAGAGCACTGCTGCTGGTCTTACAATCAGTCAGTTTGTTCCGACACAACTTTAGATGAGATGTGATCAATAAAATACACAGAGGCATGCATGTTCACACTAACACACTGGAGGATGAACACCAGGCTGAGTCTGGTCAATATCTGTCAGTTAGCCCACCAGTCAGAATAAACTCGACTCTCCCAAAGCTCACTGTGTCGAACTGAAGCCTCAATCTAGACAGCTTTGATGGAGTCTGGCCTCAAATGTGTCTGGTGAGTAGTGATGAGAAGTTTGTGTGTTTCTTTCTAAATGTCAGAGAAGTATTACTGAAACTTTTCATTATAAAACAGCACCTTTAAAGGCTCATTTAGAGCAAGGAGTTGCACATTATTTTTTCTTTATAGGAGGCTTGATGATAACCAAGTTTTGTTCATCTTATCCTTAATAATTTTAAAGTTTTAAAAGCTAGTAGGAGCCTAAAAAGTTCACAGCAGAAACTTGTGTATGGAATTCTCCGTGTTGATTTTACCCCTAAAGTGTCATTTTAACTCCATTAAACCCTTGGTTTAAAACACAACACACCAAAATGTCAAACAGTTTGACAATCTAAGAGACACTCTGTAGAGTTTAACCTGTGGATGTAGAGAAAAACCAGCTTGGCAACACATTAGGAGGTTTCTGTGATGTTAATTGTTCTATCAGGCTGCCTTTAAAACCTATGGAGATTGTTGTTTCTTGCCTTTCATGAGCATCATGCAACATAGCACAGTTTTTTTAGAACAAACAGATGATGTTTCCAACAGACAGGGGACACAGCAGCCATCATGCAAATGCAAATGCAGAGCTTTAAGCTTGCTATGCCACCATCTGACTGAGGATTTCTGCCACTTCCCTTTTAAACTCTGTTCACATTTTCTTTTTTTTAAAATAGTTTTTAACAAATGCGTGCCTTCTTAATTTTTATGGATTTCTCAGTCATATGAGCTTTTAAAAATGCACTTACTCTTCTCCAGCATCAACTAGACTTCTGTTTATGGGTTGATGTGATAAAACTTAGTCCTTCAATACCAGCGCATTATCAACCATCTGTGCTTCAAAGCAGCAGTTTGCTATAGAGAGACCGAAGGAATACAGAGTAAGATTAAAGCAACCCTCCAAATCAATAGAGAACATGACTGTTTGTTTCTTCTCAATCAAAACAAAAGGGTTTCTACATCAAACACAGTGAGCCTTGATTATTTGGTCTCCAGTTTCAGTAGAAAAGTTGTGCAAAGTTGTACAAGTCCTTAAGACACATTCTAGATGCAGAGAATTAAATTAAACCTTCCTATTTAAATAGGAATTGAAGGATCTAAATAGATCTGTTTTTGTTGCATTGTTAGGTGATTTAATCTGAGCAGAGGGCAGATATTTTTAAACCAGCTGCTACTGCAAAAAGTCTCCTGCACAATATGTTATTGTCCGGCATCATTAGCTGGCTGGCAGGCCTTGCTGCCCTTGCTCTGGCCCCAAAATGGCTGCCTTCACTGCTGCTCCTCTGTCAGCCTGGGGCCAGGTTGTCAGAGGGGACACTTCCTGACAGCCCGGTCTTTATCTTTCCCTGGAGAGTTGCTGAAGTCAGCCGAATCCTGGAGCAGCTAAATATGCACAGTGTGACAATGAAGAGGGAAACTGATTTCATTTAGGAGCCCACGTTACGGTTCAAGGTATTACAATTGTGTGTGAGCAGGTTATCGAGAAATGCTGAAACGCTGAGCTGGGACTTCTGCGTTCAGCTTCACAGAGCTGTGTGGCTGTTGAACCAGCCTTTACTTATTCCTCCCAGTCTCCCACGCCAAACTACACACTTGTAAATTCTAAATACACCCACTTCGGAGGTCCAACAACATATTTGTGCAGTTGGAAATCCATTTGCTTTAATCATCTCCATTGCACACAGCTTGCTTTGGGTGTTTGCTTGTTGGCTGTGGGGCTTGAAAAATCCTATCCCTCCACACACGCTATCTCCCTCTGGCACTGGTAAACCGATTACTCACACAGAAACCTGACGGCCCGTAAGTGCTTCTCCCCAGGCACTCTGGCCTGGCACCAGAGTTTCATAAGAGTTAATGGAGTCCACTAATCAAACACACAGAGTCAGAGCGGTACACAAAGTCGCACAATAGCAGGTTTGATTGATTGGAGCTATGACGGCATTGACAGCTATGGGGTCGTTAGCGACCTGCAGCAGCGATATAGCCACTGACATTAGCATCAGAGGTGGACCCAACCAAAGCTGTACAAAGAGTGAGGAGAGGGGAGGAATTTAGAGGGAGAGGGAGGTGGTGGGGCGGTTTAAAAGAGATGGAAATTAAAAACAGGTGGAAAAAGTTTTATGGTACAATTCTACTATGATACCGGACACTTGACAGTGTTTGTGTCACTTAGATGATCAGAGATTTGACAATTAAGGAAGCTCTCAGATCAGTAATATACAACCCTGGATTAACACAGCTGAGGTTTGAGGATTTGTCCATCAGTTAAAATTACCACGGTGTTTTAATTGTACTGTGTCAACATTTTAGTATCACCTCTCTTCCTTTTGACTAAAATCAACTGTTGTATCTGTTCCTAACAGCCACATTTGTATGTGGCGGGGTAGATATTACACTGCTCAGTTCAAACCAAAGATTCGTGACAAGAAGAGATAAAACCTGCAGCTGCTCTTTTTTGGCTGCTCTGCAACATTCTGAATGCCTTTGTGTTCACAAAACATTAACTGGCGGAGTAAACAATGCTTATGAAAAGTGTTTACCTCCTTGGATCTTTTACCCTTTTATTGATTTCATCAGTCAGTCATTGTCAAATGAAAAAAAACTGGTTAATCCTGGCTACCATTACACCATAAAGACAAAAGAACAATTCAAACAACTCAGAGAAATGCTTATTGAAAAATATAAGTCACAGGATGGATACAAAAACATTTCCAAGGCACTAAACATCCCCATAAGTTCAGTTAAATCCATCATAAAGAAATGGAAGGAGTATCGCACATGTGTAAATCTGCCTAGATCAGGCCGTCCTCTGGACCTGGGTAACAGAGCTAGAAGGAGACTAGTGAGAGAGGTCACCAAGCCACCTATGACTACTCTGAAGGAGCTACAAGCTTCACAGGCTGAGATGGGAGAGACTCCTCTGCATACAAAAGAGAAAGCCACTGTTGAAGAAAACTCAAATTAAACCTTGACGAGAGTTCACCAAAAGGCATGTGGGAGACTCCATGGTCAAGTGGAGGAGAGTTCTGTTGCCTGATGAGACCAATGTGGTACTTTTTGGACATCAGACAAGACGCTGTTATTGGTTGACACCAACTGCACATCACCACAAACATGCCATCCCCACTGTGAAGCATCGTGGTGGCAGCATCATGCTGTGGGGATGCTTTTCTGCAGCCAGCCGTGGAAAGCTTGTAAAGATAAAGGTTGTGAAATGAATGTGAAAAAATATAGGAAAACCCTGGAGGACAGTCTCATTCAGTCTGCAAGAGAACTACAGCTTAGGAGAAGATTTATTTTCCAGCAACACAGTGATCCAAAGCATACAGCCAAAGCTACACAGAAATAGTTTAAAGACAACAAGGTGAAAGTTCTGGAGTCAAAGCCCAGAACTTAATCCAATAGAGAATTTGTGGCTGGACTTTAAAAGGGCTTTTCATGGCCGGTACAACCTTTGCAAAGAAGAATTGAGTAAAACTGCAGACGTGATGTGCAAGCCTGACTGAGGCCTATCCACACTGAGCTGTGATTGCAGGGGGTGAATCTTTAAGCAGTCATTTATTTAGTATTGCATATTTTTAGATAACTGACATTACCTTTTGGAAATCTGTGAGTTTCTTTGTCAAAAAAGCCACAACATATAGACCATGATTGAGTTATAAAATCAATAAATGCGTAATAAACAAACAAACAAAAAACTTTGCGAGCTCAATCTTGCTAGAATCTGTGGAAAACAATAGCTATTATTTACACATACAAATGTAATCACTAAATCCTTAAATTTCTCTTGGGTTAGCTGGTATAGCACAGCACATCCTGCTTGTACGCATAGCTGATGAATGGGACAGGAGATTTCTTTTTCCCCTTTATCTTCTTGCAATAGCAAAAACAAATTGACAAACTGAATTGCAAGCCACAGCATTAGCCGGCCAGCTCAGTTCACACTCCTGTAACTGTACCCCAAGACCCTCTAATTGTGTTGCAAATCTTCGCCCTGAACTGAGCTTTAAAGACCAGGCTACGAGGGTTAGAGATGAGGATATCTGGAGTGGTGCCTTTAGAGTCTCTGTCCAACAGACATCTGCCATCAGGGATAGTCCTGAGAAGTAACTGGGATTACTTTTTTGGCCTCGGCTACTGGAGGGTCAGCAGCTCAAGTTCTTATTTGTAAATTGGGACTGGTGGCTGGAGAGGTACCAATTCACTTCCTGGGCATTGCCTAGATCCCCTTGCACGGAACGGTTCCCCAATCCCCCAACTACTCATCACCATGTGCAGCCTCCTTACTATGACATCTCTCCATTAATTGATGCAAATGTCACATCTTCCTTTACGAATTGATGAAGCTCTGTATTCTAAACGATACAAATGTACAAGGTATATCTTTGGTACCAGACAGCGCTCACTCGTTCTTGAATATGTATTAATTTATTTCTAATGGTGTATTTATTAGGGACGGGTGGAAAAACCCATGCAAGAATTGTAGTGTTTATAGTGAAAGCTTCTTTACGACACCCGTCTCTAAAGAGCTTTTCTGGGAATAAAAGATTAGAATTGTAAGTTGAAAGTGAAAAACTAAAAGGTAAACTGGTTACTGTTTTTAGATCGTGTATTCGTTATGAGAAAATGAGTAGGATCTTGGACTCATGCTTCCCTTGCTCATCATAATTAAGTATTAAGACAGACCATACTGTCCATGGTGTCTTATTGGTGCTTATTTATAGCTATTTTGGTAAGTCCATGCCTGTCTATGACCAGTTTTCCTTTAGACTAGTGCGACTCTGAGAGTTAGAGCTTCATTTTAACTCAACAACATTAAAAAGATTCAGCTTCTCTTGTGTTACAGAAGCATTTCTTCTGTATCTTTATCTTTGTAGAAATGAACTACACTAAATTCCAGCAGCTGTTTCTGCTGCTGGGGATCAGAGTCATTACGTTTTATTGGTATTGATGCACTTATAAATACTCTTTATTGATCCGTCCTTATCAATACTGCTATTGATACTCATATATTGTTTGGTGGAAAGACAAGACAGTCGGTTCTTAACAGAGGTGGTGTAAGCTGAGAAGAGCATGTGTTAAAAAGTTCATAATTCCAGCTATTATATGTATTTTAAAGTGGAATGACACAGAATGAAAATGCCTTCTATGAGTTTTGATGTTTTAGTAAAACAGACAGCTCCATACACCACGAAGCCTGATATTGAGCCGTGACTCACACACCCACAGCTCCTTCAGCAGCAAAATCCAAATTTAAACTAAAGTAACATGTGATTACAAAAGCTCTAATTAAAAGTGTACTTGACCAAAGTCATAGAAAAGCATGTGTGTGAAGGTTGTTTTTTCGGTCACCGTCTTTTTTTAAGTACAACCTCAAGATGTTTGCTTGTAATGAGGCTGATTTCCGAGACGCTGTTCTGATTCATGCACTCACAGAAAGTCATTAAGAGGGGTAACGATTATTAATGAGGCCGGGATAAATTCATTCTGTGAAATATGAGCCTGTTGTTTCCTGTCTGCGTGTTCATGACTGAGAGCTGGATTTTGTCATCAAAGGAGACATCACTGACGGTAGAGTAGGCTGAGCAACACTTAATTAAAGGTTTATTTTTATGTGTTAATATACCTGGAAGTTCTCACGCTGCTTTAATATGCCAATCATCTTTATTCAATCCAGTAAGCACTCTTTGGTCTTTGCATTTATGTGAATGGAAAGTCAACTTTTTCAAATCCTTTCCTTCCTTTTTTTTCACCTTGGCTTCTTACTCCTCACCTGCCTCTAACTACTGTTTCTTTGAAAAATGTAAAGATTTACCTAACAAGAATAAGAAAACACAACTTCTGTCTTAAAGGTAATGAGATAATATGTGAAAACAGACATTTTTCATCATCTTTGTAAATATATATGCAATAAAATTCTGTTGCACCGTTGTAACCTAGCTAACCTGGGGGGGGGCTCAAGTTTTCTTAGATACAGGTAGAAAAAAGAAAATTGGGAAACACTGTTAGATGCATCTTTGGCTGCAATCACCGCACTGAGTCTGTGTATATAGATCTCTATCAAGCTTACACATCTGAACATTGCAATTTTACTCCACTCTTCTTTGCAAAACTGCTCAAGCTCTGTCAGGTTGCATGGGTGTTGGGTGTTAACAGCCCTTTTCAGGTCAAGCCACAAATTCTCTATTGGATTGAGGTCTGGTCTTTGACTCAACCACTCCAGGACATTCACCTTGTTGTCTTTAAACCATTTCTGTGTAGCTTTTGCTGTATGCTTCGGGACATTAATTATCTTGCCATATTGTTTCACCCTTACCCTTTAAAAAAACCTTCTAGGGACGGCTGCTGAGAAGCATCCCAACAGCATGATGCTGCCACCACTGTGCTTCAGAGTGGGGATGGTGTGTTTGTGGTGATGTGCAGTGTTTGGTAGATGCCAAACATAGCATCTTGTCTGATGGCCAAAACGCACCATTTTGGTCTCATCAGACCAAAAGAGCCTTATTCTACTGGACCATGAAGTCTCCCACACACCTTTTGGCGAACTCTGGTCGAGGTTTAATCTGAGTTTCCTTCAACAGTGCCTTTCTCTTTGCCACTCTCCTTTTAAGCTTTGACAGTCTCTCCCAACACAGCTGCTGAAGCTTGTAACTCTTTCAGAGTAGTCATAGGTGTGTTGGTGGCCTCTCTCACTAGTCTCCTTCTTGCACGGTCACTCAGTTTGTGAAGACAGCCTGATCTAGGCAGATTTAAAGGGATGTGCCTTATACCCTCCATTTCTTGATGATAGTTTTAACTGAGCTCTGGGGGGCGGCTTGGAATTTTTTAATCCATCCTCTGACTTATACTTTTCAATAATCTTTTCTCTGAGTTGTTTGGCGGCTCTTTTGTCTTTGTGGTGTAATGGTAGCCAGGGAAATGAATGAACCAGTGACTGGACCTTTTAGACACAGGTGCCTCTATTCTACAATCACTTGAGACACATTCACTGCACTCAGGAGATCCCCATTTCACTAATTATGAGACTACTAGCACCAAGTGTCTGGACCTCTGCTGAAAGGCTCCATGTTTATAAAATTAAAGGTGGGGGGTTGGGGAGAGTGTTGTTAAAAAATTTATTGGAAGAATTTCCTGTGAATGTCAAGTAGTTAATTCTCCAGAAATGCCCAGCCTACTTTTAAATGCTGTGATTTTCTAGTAATGACTTGAAGAGGTTATTTTTTAATTATTTTTTGTGTGATTTGTTATGGCTGTTACTTTAGACAGGTCTTTCTTTGTGACAGTTTTTTAACCTCATCAGGAATTCCCTGCAACAAATAAATGTATATATGAGTTCTTCCTACAGGTTGAGATGCTTTAAAATATCAATATAAACTTTAATAACTTTGCCTCGAAGAAAAATGTGGAGAATTCCTTTAATCTTACTGCATTGAAGTTATTTAGTCTTTATAGGCATGCTGAATTAGATTTCCTCTAGATTTAGAGTTAATAAAAAAAACTATTGAAATGTTTAGACAATAAATATGTATCTATAGTCTAGTAATACATACGTTTAAGTTCTGCTGAAGTTTTGCTCCTGTGGTTTCGTGCCTTATGGCGTTGTTTACATTTCAAGGTCATGTCCTCTGAGAGCAGCACAGGGAAACATCTCCACTGATTTGAAACTTTAGTGAACATCCTGAGGGAGGGATTTATGTGTTTTGGGGGAATCTCATACAGTAGAGCATTATCTCATTGATATTCCTGGGCAGATCTTGACATTAGGAAGTCATTAGAGTCTGACGGCAGAGAGTCAGAGGTCTGATGTGGATTCTTGTCGCTGCTTCAATCACCTTCACATTTCACCTTCATTTTTCCTCTACATGCTGCGCTTTTATGAATGAAAAGACGGATCAGTGATGATTTCCTCCTCTCCTCTCCTCTTCTTTCCTCTCCTCTCCTCTCCACAGGGTGGAAAAGGTGATTAGAGTGGATGTTGAATTAATAGTTTAAGCTCCTGCTCTCATGCCTGGGTGGGCGCAAGTTTGTGAGCACACGGGGCACTGTAATGGAAAACAATGATTGTGTGCGTGTCTGTGTAGAGGTTGTTTGTCACTGAGGGAGATTTATTCATATTAGCCGTTATCTTCTGTGCAGGCAGCGGGGTGAAGTCAGATTAAGGTCATACAGTTAAAAGAAACACAGACATCTTTCTGCCAGAGATGAGTCAGACTTAAAGAATAAGAGGAAATAAATAATGGAAGGAAAACCCATCATGCATTGTGCTATGAAGTGACATATAGAGTACAGACACACCATCTGGTGTATTTCCAAGCTGAATCATCTCTACAGCAACAAACAAAATAATTAATTTTTAATATTTCACTCTGTTTATGCAAAAAGAAATAATGATAAAAGACTAGCATCATTAAATAATAACACGCCGTTCTTTCCTAATCAGGTTGCGTGTTCTTAATTAGGTTTCAAACGCCTCTTTAATAATTCATCTCCTCTCAATCACAGCGCCAATCTCTGCTGATACTTTGGGTATTGTTGCAGCTGTTTGCGTGTGATTTGTGTGCATCATCAAGTTGTTTTTAAGTGCATTATTTTGTGCAACATCACACCAGTCATTACTGGATGCCGTTTGCTTTTTTTATTTTCTGCTAAAAATTACAAATGTCTCATGTGGCGTTGTTTTTAAATTGTGAAGAATGTGACTTGACAAAGACTCAGCAGGTGTTCTCAGGCCAGAAAAATTAGACTTGAATGCCCACCCACGAAGAAGAGTGTATCATTAACACAGACACAAAAGCTGGTAGTAACAGGAGCACAATGAACGCTGCACATAATGTACATTTTACACATTCTTATAACAGGAATGTGGTCGTGTTTGGTTCTATAAATGCATCTTGATGAAAGTTTTTCTTTTAAAGATGTGGAACACCAAGAAATTGTTTATTTTTCAGAATTTGAGATTGACATAAAGCCCATCTGCATGAGTCCCCATGTCTGAGAACATATGACAGGAAATTCTGTAAACAGAAATTACAAAAAAACTTCATGTTTGTGGAATTGTAGGTAAAATGCATCGTTTAAACATGAGATAACTGACATGACAGAAGTTAAGGGTGCATTCCTAGTACGTACTGCCTACTTCTGGTCCTATATATCATGTTGGGCCTCCACACCTGGAAATGATCGATTTAAAAATGCATTTTTTGCTTATTTTAGATGACTGAGCAGGATTTATGTTTTGTTGTCTATGTTTAACAGTGCAGTTTATGGTGCAAGTGCAGGGACGAGAGGGGGCCATGTGGTAAAGGGCCTCAGGCCAGATTCGAACCCGGGCCGTCCGCGTACATGGGGTACATCTTTTACCACTAGGCAACCTGCGCCCCAAGTTGTTTAGTTTTTCAATAAATTCATATCTCCTAAGCAGATCTTATACATTTTAGAAGATGTTCAGTGTTATAAATATGCTGTAATTAGAACAACCGCTGACACTTTCAGCTGAAAAGTCACAACTTAACAAGTTAACACGGCCACTTGTTAATCCATAACATCTGCTCTCCTACAGCTTTGTCAAGCATTAAGGTTTTGATTTATGAAGTTTTTTCTAGTAATGAGTTTCTAATCAATAACTTTATGGCTTAAGCCCACACTATTGAAATATTTTGCAATTTAAGCACAAATTACTGTTTTCTTCAAGAAGTACAAGTACACAAAAACGCTGCTCATTTACAGTCATTTGAGTAAATGTAATTGGTTACTTTCTACCCCTGCACAAACAGTATCTCAACCTTCATCTGTGCTTGTTAAACAGATTTTCTCTGGAAAACTTCTGATTTACTTCAACGCTTAAGCACATCAATCAGCATGTAAACACAACTTCAGATGTCACTCTGGTGTGGTTAGATGCTGGTCTTTCTTAGATGCTGATTAACAAGTTAGTTAACTTTTCTTCTCGTATTCCCTGCAGAGTGAAATTTTCACTGGAGCAGGATGCCTGCTGCTGTGGATCAAACACGGACAGTGACACGCCCTTCCAGCTGACTGAGACCAAAACAAACATTTCTGATGTTTCCCCAAAGACATTTTCACTCACTTTTAAAGATTAAAGAGAACTCAATCTTAAAAATATGTTTACATTTTTGACTTTAAGAAGAGACGACTGGATGTACACAGATGATTTTTACATTAATGCAGAATGAGATGCTGCAGCTTTTTTTGTAGAACGACATCCCAGCACGTAATATGCTCTTCTTCCAGGTTTTTTTTTTTTGCATCTTTTGACACAGCTTGTGATAATGAATGTCATGCCTGCTGAATACCCCCATCTCAATGTGTGTGCTGATAAGACAAATGCAAAGATCTGAATTAGTGTGATATTTAAAGAAAGCATGGGTTATTCTCCTAATTTGATTTTGTGATGTAGTCTCTGATTCCTCGGTGTAAACATGAAACATGCTTGGGCTTGTTGTGGCCCCAAACAAAGATTCAGGGTTAATTAAAGAATAAAAATGAGCTGTTTGTGCATGTGATGTGTTTCAGACAAAGAGAAAGAAGATGATAGATGTCATCTCTGCAGGCCCGCTCAATTGTCCCTCTCTGTGATTGTAGTAAAATAAAATGAACTGAAACAGAAAAGAGTCGCTTGGCCTCAGATCCATCTGTCTCTGAACTTCTCCCAATTCCATCAAAGCCTTCCAAAAAAATACAGCATCTAACATTCAGTTAAATCCTCAAAGAAAAGCAGCCAAGCAAACGACACAGAGAGAGAGACTTGTGAAACAGCAACTTAATTTACTCAGAAAGGACCCTTTAGGTCAATTCTTTGATGAAATGAAATAACTTGAAAGTTGGCAGGCGCAGATATCATCTGCTCATGTATCGTCTGTTTTTGTATTATTTAAGAGGCTTTCAGAGCAGTGAAACCGAATCAAAGTTTTATGGACTGATGCAGCATTCATTTAGTGAGTAGTAAAGGTTCCAACTGTCAGTCAGCAGAGACACAGCACACTCACACTCTTTAACACACGCTGACGGAGGCTCTGATGTCTGCTGATGTGTCGATTCAGGATTATAATGCCACAGCTGCTCTCTGTCAGCACCTTTAAACGTCCAGAAAAGAGCCTCTATCAACACTCCCTGCCTCTTGCTCTGCTTTCATGTTACCATAATGCTCATGGGTAACAATTTTAGCAGCTCTTTTATTTGTGAAACACAACAAACTTTTCAAGCTTAAGAGGGGGCCAGGTGGCTATTACAGGAAAAGCATGGGTGGGCCTTAACAAGTACAAAAAAGTTAGACTGGAGGTCTTCTTTTAATTATTTACTTAACATTTTTATCTCCCTGTATTCCCCAGGATTACATCGTGATTTTGTAGTGTGCATGCTTTTATGTTTTTAAATCTCATTTGTGTTTGTCCGGCACACTTTTACACAGTGATATTTATTTAAAACGTGGACCATTAATTCATACAGCTGTAGCTTTATACCACTACATATCCATAACCAATATTATGAAACGGTTGTATGTTGTTTCTCTTGCTGTTGTTTTTCATACTTAACATTTAATATTTTGATATCACTTTACTATAAGCTCACTTTAATATGTAAGAATGACTTTTTGCTTTAGGCTACTTCTGAACAAAGTGGCTCCCAAACAGACGAGTGAATATTAAACAGTGTTACTAACGCTGCCTGCAGCAGCTGCCTGGAGCCATTATCAGCGCCGCTTTTTGGCTCATGTCTTTACAAATTTAGCATAATGTGCTGCTCATGATCTCCTGAGAAGAAGTTGGGGGAACTTTGAGTTTACAGCGTCATTCAGTGGTTAGGTTGACTCTGATTAGTCAGTAAACTAGCTGTTGTTGCTGACTGCTAATAAGCCTGCTGTCAAGTGTCAATGAAGACTGGTGTTAATGGAGCTAAGGCTGGACAATTAATCGCAAATTAGATCAAATTGCAGAAGGTGCAATATTTCTTTAACCTGAAATTTGTGTCAAAATACTAGTTTAAGACTTTTTTTGCAGCAGAGAAGTTACGCATTACATATCATGCAAACATTCTAGTGGCATATTTTTAGAATAGTATATGAAAAAAATCCTATTTTCTTCAGCTTATTCCATTTAATACAACCATTCATATCCAATTTGCAAAATGGGTTAAAATCATCACAGTTAGATATTTTTTTTAAACTGTTGAGCCCTAGTTTAATCTAATATTATGCTGGTTATAGTAAAGAATGAATTATTGCTTTTTTTTTAAATAAAATACATGAGATGAGGAATGTAAGAAATAATCGCATAGTAAATCGCAATCACAATATATGCTAAAAAATCGCAACTAGATTATTTTCCCAAATCGTTCAGCTCTAATTGGAGTGTTTATCTTCTTACAGCTTGCGCGAGATTTGTCCAACACCGGACTGCTGCTTGAAGAAGCCCAAAGTAATCCAGTATCTTTGCTTTCAGCCCCATCCAGGTTCTCGGTCTGAGGAGACAGACATGCGCTGGGGCTGCAGTTCTATGACTGCTGCCATCTGCTGGCTTTTTTTGTAAATTGCACCATGGGGGACCTATGAGTAAAAACTGCCATCACAGCATAAATCAAGCAAGGGGTGTGTGACAGTATATCACCATATCGATTTTTGCAGTCTAGAATGAAAGAGAAAATAAAGTCTTGTCATCATGTACGACACACCCAGACTTCCTACACATCGCAGAGACTTGACTCCATCGCTGTCTTGTCTTGTCTGCCATCTTGCAGCTTGGAGGATGTAAACTCTTCTTATTCTATAGAGTTCCTTTTAAAATGTAGCTCAGGAAAGTTAGTGTAAAATTATCGGACAACCTCCCTCTGAAATCATCCTCTTTTACCATCACACACGTCCCTAACAGCAGGAAGGAAATATCCCCTGTCAGACAGGGGTGAAGGGGGGCCTCAGGAGGCGGGACAGGCTTTAAAAAGATGCCACGTGAGACACTGTAATGTTTATGATATATCCAAGCTGGTGGATGAACCACAGGGTCTGGCGTTATCATGACAGTTCTTGCTTTTAGATCAATGTAATTGGAAGTAATCACAGGCAGAGGGGAACAGGACATACTGGTAAGCAGAAAAAGTAGAAAGCTGGTTGTTTATGTGCACAACGATCACAGCAGTTCCTTACTGGTCCCAGGATAAAATCAGTGTTTCCCACTGAGGATGCTCGGGCAGATCACCCAAGTATATTCATTACCAACCATTTATTTGTATTTGTGTGTTAAGAGAGAGAAGTCTGCTGGTATGTTTGTGTAAATGCTCTGAGTAGTGAAATCTCATGTCAAACTTCTTAGAGCTCTGCTTTTCTCTGCAGCGGCTTGCTGCAAACACTGTCCTTCATACTGTAGTTACAGAAGTCTGTTGCAGTATGCATTATCCACAAGATGCTTGTGAATTTAAATATATTGAAGAGTAAAATGGGCTGTGCCCCCTGAAATTCCTACTGTTTGGGTTATTAATACTGGTACAGGACACCTATGTTAGACTTAATTCACAAAGCGTCAGTTATTTCTCTCTGTACTTCTCCCAGCTTGTTCCCATCACAGTCAAATATTTGACCTCCAGGAGCGTGCAAATTTGCAGCCATAAATTGGACAAATACCAGGAATAAATCTGCCTGACAATCTTCAGGTAAACATTCTCAGCCTGATTACAACACAGCTTTAAAATAAAACTTTACAGCCACACTGTCCTTAGAGCTGACCCCTGCTGAGGGAACCCTCATTTGTTTAACATCCACACTGTGTTTGACAGGACCGCTAACAGAGACCAGAGGAGTCAGAGGTACTCTAAGTCTTTACTCAAGAGAAGTACAGAGATTTGTGTAAAGAAAAAACTGTCCTGAAAGTAAAGCACTTTGTCAGTGTTGTTGAATTAAAAACTTTAGCTGCTGTACTGAAGTTAAGCTTAAAAGATAAAGGCCTTAAAATAAAAGGAAATGCTCTGGGGGACATTTATGCTGACTGTGTCACATTGACCAAACCTCATGTCATAATTTGAAGGGGGACTTTGCTACAACTTTAAATCAGTTTGTTTCTTGTTGCTCTGCAGTCGTCCACCATGTTGACTGATTCACTTCCATCCATATCACTCCCTGTCAGTCACAAACAGCATCCATGAACAAATCCTCTCAGTCTATTTTCACATGCTTGTTTGTTTCGTTCTGATAAGCCTTTAGAGAAATGTCAACATTTAAAGCTAAACTGTAAAATGTGGGAGATGAAAGTAAAGCACGTATCTGAAAAAATGCAGATTTGAGTAAAGTGCACATGAGAACTCCAAGGTATTTTTGCTTTGTTTCCTCCCTAAGTAGATCATTAAATGGACTTCTTATGGACCAGTGCCACAGTTTATAGGGAAGCACAGATGCATCTGTTTAACATTGATGTTGGCTTTTTTTGACAAACATCAACCATCAGAAAATGGTGTAGGCATGAATAGCAGTTGCAGATGCTTATCTGTTGTGGCCTAACAATTTAGTTATAGCATTAAGCACACCTAACCACTGATTTAGACAAGAATCGTATTATTTGGCAGAAGATGTGACCTGTTGAGAAAAAAGTCTGATCTGTTATCATGGCCAAACATGAGAGAAAATGGTGGGATTGTGGGTAGGGCTGAGGATATAAAGTTTTACTGTTGTGATGGCGATGCACAATAGTCATATCGCAAGGACGTATGATGGTCGGCTGACCTGAAGCACTTCATGCAACCGCTTATGTGTTTTGGATTTTGCCAAAATTGCACATTTTCTTGTTTTCATGACTAACTTGCATTTAAATCTGCTTGAAATCACCATCAGAGGTCAGATAAATGAGTCCTGTGCAGCAGAGTCTCTGTGTCCTTATGTCGGGCTGCCCTTAGTTACACAAGGCTGATCCTAGGTGAGCTACTTCCAGCTACAAACGCTACCTCGTCCTGATGCTTGCTAGTATACGGACCATTCATGGCACAGATGTGCTGATTGTTAATGTTACAGCTTAAATGTGTGTGCTGCAGCACAACTGTTACAGCAGCTCGCCCATGTGAGCATGCGGTCAATCATCAGGTGCACTCTTGGGCTTTTTCATGTCAGCTTCAGTAACATTGAATGTCGCCAGAAATGGTTGATGACTTTTAAGGAACAGAGTAGCTTTGATTTGTAAAGTTGATGAAGAAACGTGTTGCTCTTTCCACCTGCTCTGTCTGTTCTTCTCCTCCTCCATCCCTGTGTCAGAGCTGCTGTCAGAGGCTGCACAGTGTGATGTCTGAAAATGACGTAAAGACACAGTAAGAGAAAAAATATATTTTTTTTTTATTTAGATATATTTAATGTGAATAAAGGCACTTCATTTATCAGGTTTTATTTACATTTTTCAATCTAAAATCGCAATATGTTTCTCAAAGGGTAAAACTATCTCAATCTCTTTTTTCTTCAAGTATCAGTAAGATCTATTTGTGGGAGTGTTACAATAAATTAAGTAATAAAAAACATTGGCATCAATATCTGCAATGGCTAAATTGTTGTTTTAAACATTGCTATCAGCATCTACCCTGATTTCTACAATTGGTGCATCTCTACTGTGGCTGTTATTTTTGTACTTTGCTCAATTGTCTAACTACTGATGGTGATATCTGAGAGATTTTTAATCTAAATTAGTTATAGAGACTAGAAAAATCATGTTGGAATGCATCAAATAAGACAGATTTAGTAGGACGACATGCAATGTGAGTATTGCTTATGTGCATGTTGCCTTTGCAGTTGTAAAACAATATATTATGGATTGGTACACCAGGGATCATTTTCTATTTGATGCTAGAAGTTGTATAAAAATAAATTAAAATACTCGAGCAGTTGAGTTCAACAACAGAATTTCTACTTGTCTCTTTTATGATTGAGACGTCAGTGGATCTGATGAACATCTTTAGTTTGTAAAAGCTTCTAATATAATAGCAGTGTTGCTTGAATCAAAACTGATTGCTTTGTAGTTTAATGAATTGAAAGTCTCTGGGTTTTTGTTGGGCTGATTGAAAAGTTCAGTTGAGGAAACTGCCACTGGAAGACACGCGATACTCCCAGCTTTAATCCCACTGAAGTCCTAGCAGGGATATTTTATATAAAGTCTAATATAGCTTCCATAAGACTGAAATTACTTCAATATCAGCAGCTTCTTTCAGCCAGAGGAGTGACAGTAATATTATATGTGTCAGTGTTGTGTGTTTGTTCACTTGAGTCGCTGACAGAAAGTGTTACACCTGTAGGAAAACTGTACGCTTCCTGTTCCTCAGTTCTCCTCCTCCTGCTTTCCTTTGTGTTTGAGAGAAGACACGGTGACAGACGGAAGCACACACAGAGGAAAGCCTGCCACAGATTGTGTGTGTTTATCTGTGTGTGAGGTATGCCTTCAACAGAGACGCAGAGAAGAAAACAGACAGGTGTGTGTTCCTCTGTGCCAGGCCTGTTTCTCCCACTTTGCTTTACAGCAGCGGAGATGAATGGTCCCTCTATGTCTCTGTTTCTCACCATTAAACAACCTCTGCTCTGCTCTTCACTCAGCTTTGAGTTTGACAGAATCTAAAGATAGAATGAAACAATAAGAGTTCTGCTTCTCCACTCTCACATGGAATCACTACGATTACTCATTTTGTGGTTTTTGAATGGCTAAAACTTTCAGAAAGGAAGGAGTGTTCTCCAGCCTGTTGATAGATATTGCCCCAAAGCTGATTATTTTTCTAGATGATGCTGAAGTGCACATAATCACTTTTTGTCATCACTATTAAGGGACCATATACAGACAGCATGCTGTTAAGAAACTCCAACAAGGTGATGCAAGATTATTTCTTGCAGAGTTAGCTTGCATCATCCCCTCAAGCCTGTTCATACTAAAACACTGCTTCTTACAAAAGAAATAATCTTTTCGACTAAAAAGAATGATTTTGAAGTTATGCAGTGAAGTCAAAAAGGATTTTATTTCTCTATCAAAGACATAATCCTCAGATTTATGCAGAAACTGCACCCCTGAAAGCAGTCTTATCTGCAGAATTCTTATTATCAGTGTTAACCTGACACGCCAGATATCACATATTAATTATATTGAATATACTCAGCATCCATCTCAGCAGCAGCCCATTGCTGGTGTTTGGGAAAGGCAGAACTTTTCAAAAGAGTTTTGTACGATGATTGGACAATTGCTCCGTCTGTTTGAAATGTATGAGGCAGTAGGTGTGCACCGTCCCTGGTAGAAAATTAAGCTCTTGTTCAAGCCAGGTGCACGGAGCAAAAACACCAAGAAAAGCTTTCAGTGTGGGTCTTTGCTCATCTTTTAAAAAAGAAATGTTGTCCAGGTCTGATTAGATTGCTGCTTTTGCTTCATCCCAGCTAATTCTTTCAAGTGAGGTCAGGTATGGGAGCGTATCCCGGTTTGGCACTTCACCGCGCTCTGGCCTCCTGATGGCCATCATCCAGGCCTGCTCCTTGCCCATGCCCTATCTCTCCAGGTATCCTCCCAGCTGCCCCCTCCATGATGCACACGGTTGCCCCCTGGACCAGCCCACCAGGTTCTGGGCACCCAGTATACAGTGAAGAGCCGCAGAGAAGTTCAGCCGGGGCCTCTGGCCATAAGTCAATGTCTGGACCTCACAGGAGTACAGTAAGACCAGTAGGACCAAAATACTCTGACTAGACCTTGGATTCAGGTTTTCCTTTGTGGTTCTACATTATTGCAATCAAATCAAAACTGATTTGTGATGCAGAGAATTAAAATCAAATTAAATCTTGAGCTTTTGAAAGATTCATACCCCTAATTTTCCACATTTAAAACTGATCCTCTTGGTATCTCAGTGAGTCATGCAGAAGCTGGTACTTTTGTATATATTATTGCTGCATCAACAGTTTCTTAATAAATCCAAAAGAAAAATTGGGTAGTTGGTTGTTAGAATGAGCAGCAGTGATAGTGTTTGACCAAGCCAAAAAAAGGGTATTATCTGGAAGCAGTCTTTGGAAAGTGCAAATTCATCTTTGGAATGAAAGGAAGGATTCATAAATTGCCACTTTAAGAGTGTGGTTCTGTGCAGATACAGTAGGAAAGTGATGAAAGTGTTTGGCATCGTCTCTTACTGTCCTGATGGTGTGTGTGGGAGAAATAAGATTAGAGAAATGCTGCTCCGTGCTTTCTCTTGGCACAGAACCTGAGAAGATGTGTCTTAAAGATTTGAGTGGCGGCAGTAATGCTGATGACACTTTTTGTCTCATTTGTCAGTCAAAGCGTCGGCCAGCTTGGCTCGATGGGAAACCCTCCTCCCCTCTGCCTCCCTGCTCCTCTTCCTCTCTCTCTCTCTCTTCACAGGCTGCGACCGGTATCGTGGCGCTGGCGACAGGAGAGTTATGACAATAATCCCCTCGCCTCTGTTCTCCTCCTTACCTCCTTTATCAGCTCCTCTCTCTCTCCGACAGCATAACAGCCAGCGTTTTCTGTCAGGAGAAGACAGCTGCTGTGTCAGACTGTCAAAGTATAGGTTTCCACTCAGCTCACTCAAGTGGGAGCACTTTTCACATTGTGTTATACAAGTGATGCGCTGAAGTGCTGTCACAGATACTGGGCTGTACACAAACAAAGACACACATGAATACTTTAAAACCCCTCAAAACCCAAATCTGTAATAGGGTTTATGCAGCCTGCACAAAGATGAAATAGTGTCATTAAAGTTTCTGTAAACTTTGGATAAGAACTATGCAAGCTTTTGGGCAGATTTTATTAGAAAATATTGCGTTCATTTTAGGAAGATGTCAACAGGGCAGCTGTTTTGCTGTTTTCACCTTCTGTTAGCTGCATCCTTGACTGGATTGCTGTTGCCTCACAGCAAGAAGGTTCCTGGTTCGTTTCCCTGTCAGGTGTGATGGTTTCTGTGCATGTTCTCCCCATATATTCGTGGGTTGTCTCCGGGTGCTTCAGCTTCCTCCCATCATCAAAGACATGCTCATTAGGTTAATTAGCTATTCTGAATTGCCCATAGGTGTAAGTGTGAGCATGCCTGGTTGTCTGTACTGCACTGTGACTGGCAACCAGTCCAGGGTGTACCCTGCCTCTCACCCAGTGACAGCTGGGATAGGCTCCAGTCCCCTGCAACCCCCAACGGGATAAGCGATGTAGAGAATGGAGTCCAGGGCTCCAGGGCTACATGTGTTATGTAGACCTGGAGAGGGGACATGTGGCTGGTACTGCAGGAATATGGGGTCCTGGGGCCACTGTGGCTAGCCATCTGGTCCCTGTATAACCATAATCAGAGCTGTATTCACATCCTAGGCACAAAGTCGGACATGCTCCCGGTACGTACTGACCTCTACCAGGGCTGCCTATTATCTCCAATTCTGTTTGTGATTTTCATAGATAGGATTTCAAGGCACAGAAAAACCCAGAACAGATCTGTATAGGCCAGTTAGAACTCTTTGTAAGGAAGTAATCTTAAGTTTCACTTTCATTTTAGCTGTTCAGCTGAAGCAGAAAGGTTGGGGGTAAATGAACATAGATCTAGTCAGGTAGAATTTGATTCCCCCAGTCTCTAGGCTTTAGCAAATTGCCAATACATTCTATTTCTTCTCTATCTAAGATGGTCCTATCACGCACCTCTACCAAGAGTGTTGTAACTTGCCCTATTTTACACACAGTTTTCAGAATTATATGTCTTTGCCCCTTGTTAAAGAGAGATAGTAAATACTAAGAGATGGAGTTTAAATGCACCAAACTGCATCAGGACCAGGAGTCAAACCTCTGACCAGTGAGATCAGGACTACATAGACCAGAACTCCTATACACTGGATGCCTCTTTTACCAGCTGAGCTAAACCAGCGACCTATAGTAGTGATTTTTAACTTTCATATATGTCCACCTTTTAGGCCACATTTCCAGACACTGCAACTAAGCGCAATTTTACAGGTCAGTTATTAAAGCCATTCAGACGTATCTTTAAGCACTCCTCCAGCAGCATCCTTTCCCCTCTAATCAGCAAGAATTCGCCTCTGTCATCCTGAAAAAACAATATAACCCTCGACGCATTTGACAGCCGTAACACATGCACATCCATAATCTCTTTAATAAGCATCTACATGAGGAAATTATGCTCAACGAATGAAGCGAGTGTAGTTTTCACTCTGGTGGATATATCTATCAGACAGGCGAGCTGAACTTTAAATGAACTTCATGCATTATCCTGTCTTTTCGTACCTTTTGCAGCCAAAGCTGTTTTTGCTTAGGATGCTCTGCTTGCTACATAATGGGCTACTTCTCGTTATCAGCGTCTTTTCACTGTGAGTCAGACTGGAGTTGTGAGACTATAAAATGATATTTCTTGTTTCCAGACCTTTATTGTCTGTGGCTGTGTCTGTGCCTCTCTGACCTCACTGAAGTTTGGCATTTTGAGCGCAAAAGTTTAAAAAGTTCCAGACAGTTGGGAAATAAGGTTTTGGGTAATGTCCCTGTATAAAGGTATGATTTTGAACATGCACCCACACAGGCGTTTGTGCAGACATCATCCCTGTGCAGGTTTCATAAAACTGTGACATTTCCCTGCAGCTCTCCTGCTCTCCTCTTAACTCATCTTCTCCTTCTCTGCTCCTATTCAGACGAGTCCTGATGGGGAAGCGTGTTTGTCTTATCGCAGCCTGCCAGCTGGGGTTCGGATCAGGGATCTAGGGGGTCTCTCCTTCTCTCAGCGCACCTCTCACTAAAAGAGCCAGGGACAATGATTTGGCACACTTCACACATTCAAACAATTACAGCATGCATGCTGGTGCACAAAAACACACTGAAACATGCACACACTCGTGGTGCTCATCCAAATTTCATGGCTGCAAGTTGTATGGACCTCTGAGGCCAAATAATAATACTGAAGAGGATGTATTGTCTGCTTTCAGCTGGCTCTCTCCCCTTTAAACTGTCATTAGACGCTCTGTTTGCAGGAGTCAGTAAAGGCACCTGCCTGTGGCTGTTAATGACTACAGCCTCTCTATTCCACCATTCTCCTCACTCACTTAAACACCTTAATGAACCACCTGTACAGTGTGCATTTGCATCTTTGTCTATGCATCTGTATGCCTGTGTGTCAGTGTGAGGTGCCTTAACTGCCACAAGGTTGCCCCTTGTGCATATGAGCCAATTATCTTTACTTACTTTTCTCCTCACAGCGACTTTGAAATGAGCTCAGAAGAAGGTAACTAAGTCTGCGAGTCACAGGGAGCATATATGTTGGTGCGTTTGTGAGAAAATTGAGAGCTTTGGCCAGTCGTTGAGATGGATTCGGCAACAACAATTGGCTCATTTAAGAATTTTGAATACCGCTATTGTCATTGACAGATTTTATCATCATGCATTGTAATTTTCTTGTGTTGCATTTAAACAATACACATTTTACATGCCAACATGCATTTAAAATTCCATAAGGAATACAGAAATCCAGGTCACATAACAATCTTTAGATCAGTGTCCTTTATATCATCTTTTCAGACCTTTATTGGCTAAAGAAGAGATAGAAATAGTATATACAGCAGCTGGGAGTGGGGGATGACATGCAGCAGAGAGGAGGGAGTGGAGTCAAGCCAGTGGCTGCTGTTTGGGTAAAGTGCACGCTCTATCTGCTGAGCTTAACAGCAGTTCTAGTTTTGACTACTTGTGCATAGCTTCCTCATAAAGTGTGATCTAAATGGACAACATGACAGTATAAAGATATAAGATAGTTTTAGGTGATAAAGTGGCTGGTCTTGAAAGCTCCAGCTTGATTCTGTTTCTCAAGGACATTCTATAGCATATATAGCATTATGTAGCACTAAGATGTGGTTGTAGCATGTAACATCCCTGCCATTCCTTTTAAAGTGTGAACACAGTGTTTAAGTCTCTGTTTAACATCTCTTCCCCATTTTCTATTAGGACACTTGGCATGAAAACCTCAGTACAGCAGCTGTATAAATTCATTTCTCACAGCTTTGCTCAGATTGCATCAACCACCTCCATGAACTTAACTGGTTGACATAGGCTGTATGTAAACATATGTATCAGATAATGATGTTTTAAACCTTGACCTTCTATAGAGCAGTTTGGAGCTTCTCAGCTGAAGTGGATGACTGTTTCTAGTTGACAATCTGTTATGAACTCAGAACAGTTTTCTTGAAGGTTAGCTCATTCATGAAGCTTCGGAACAGTGGTCATGTCTTCATAAATCCATATGGCAGATTAATTTTGTCTCTAACAATGAGAGTATTTTACAGCAGCTAGATCTAGGGCAACTGCTGAAGTTTCTAGGGTACAAGCATGTTGCTTAGAAATGAAGGGTAAAGACAGAGACATCTGGTGACACGGGCTCAGTATCTTGTCTTGTGTCAGGTTGGTCTTACTGGTCTATGAAGGTCAGATACCTCAGAGTTCACTTTGATATGATTCTGTGATATTTTTGCTTCTTCTATGAGTGAGTAAGGAGGCAGAAAGGTTTGTATTCTGGAAAGGATGTGTCGTTTCACATAAAACCATGTGGTTTCCCACCTCGAAAAATAAACTTTTCTTCATCTATGGTGTTGTTTTACCGTTGTGACCCTCTGACTGAATGACATGTGGCTTTTGCCGAAGATGTAACGAAATGTTGATAGTGATGAGATTTAATGTCATTGCACACCATGTGCAAATAATTTGCACAAAATTATTTTTATTCAGTTTGTAGTGGGCCAATGCAAGCATTTGCACCAGCAACGTAATTATGCAATGCAAAATTGTGGCTAGTATTTATTTGAACTGTGGTTGATTTTTGTCAACAAGCACATATCTGACCAATCAGAATGCTAGCTGTTGCCAATGACAGAAGAGTTTCGAGGCAGACAGAGGTGCTAAAATGACCCCATCACTGATGAGGGTTGTTCTCTTTTCATATAAATGTTTTTCTGTAACCAGTGTTAAATTGTCATTTGTTTTTAATCTGTGAACATACAGTACGTAAATAATCTGTGTGCACAGCTGGAGCTATTTTCAAACTAACAGGACTTTACTCCAATGACACATTTACCAACCCACAGTCTCCTCTGACATACAGCTAATCACTGCTCCAGCTCAATCAGCTCCATAAAATTACTCCTTTAACCAGTCTGTAACACAAACAGGTGAGCCAACAATATTATTAATATCATCTAACTTACAGAATGAATAAAAAGTCTGTCCATCCTCCCGGCCAACTTAGCTGAAAAGAGGGAGCAGTCATAGTGGATGACACAGTGGGATCTCCTCTAGCCCCTTTATGCACGGGCTGGAGAAGATCGCAGTTTACCAGAGGATAGAGCAAAACACTCTGTACACTTTCTCAGCACAAATGATTTTTAGAAACTGCATTAATTATTCCGAAAATCCCATCGTTCCTGATGTGCCTACAAAGGCGTGTCAAAATTCACCTCCGAATTATTCATGTTTTCGTGCTGATTATTCCCATGTACTTGATGGGCAAAGACCGTTACAGTTGGGAGTCTGTGAATTGTGTGTATTGTGAAGTTGACCAGATGCTTTGCACATTCTTCCTCCTGTTTGGGTTGATCTGCTCCACGTGGATTGACGGGTTTTTTGGCGGTGGACATGGACTAGAAATTAGCAGTTTGCTCGGGAGTGCGGTATGTGTACATGCAGATGGAGTATATGGAAATATAAAGGCAAGGCTGCATCCTTCAAAGGATGCAATTCCTGATATAAGACCATTGAAGGTGGAGTTGGAAATATTTTAATTGTTCATGTTTTGTTTTGATTTCCACCAACTCCTGAGAGAAATGCTTCATGCTTTCTTTTACAGATAAACACTCTCCTATGTCAGCAAGTGTTGTACGATGTTTTTGTTTGTTTCTAAATGTTGGTTAAAAAAATGGGTGCTAGTTTACTTCAGTTGGTAGAGCAGACACCAATGAACTGAGCCTGTGGTCTTTGATACACTAGTCGTGGGAACGATTCCCAGTCTGTTTGATGCCATCTTCCCCCACTCTCTGTCCCCAGGTTTCCTGTCTCTCTTCAGCTGTCCTATCAAAAAAGGCAATGGAAAGGTTACTTCGCACATCTATTTCTCAGGACAGGTGCATTGGAGGGCAAGGTATCCAGCAAACAGTTCCAACAGTTGGACAGTGTGCGGGTGTTTACCTTTGAACTATCAAAAAAGGCAAAAAGCCCCAAAAATAATCTTTACATTTCTTTGGTAGAATGACTACCTGAGAGTATAAAAAGACAGTGAGAGTGAATTAAAGGGTATGAGAGGTGCCAAAGAGTGGACTAAATCTTTAACAACAGCTTTACAACATTTAGAGATGATTGGGTTTTCATTCGTCCGAGACAAAGAAATAATGGAGTTGGAATTTTACTATGTGGTTGTTGGATGTATTTTTCAGGTCTTAGCTTCAGCGCCTTGTTGCTGGTCCTGCTGCCCTCTGGTGGCCAAAAACACACGATGCAACTTTAATTTTTAACGTCACCATGCTTAACAGGATGGAACGGATTGCCTTAAAAAAACGCCCAACTTTTTGCCTCAACTCAAGTTTGTAATTGGACTGTCTCTCAAGATTTTTTTCAGTCACGCTTGCCCAGACCTTCCTAATTAAGCCCACACAAACCTCTGACAGATTCCCGTCCCTTTGGCTGTACTCTAGCGTTTCCTAATAATACTGAGCTCTGAACAGGTGGTGATGCCGGTTTAGCTGACAAGAATGCCTTTGTTTATGCTGCTCTCCCCATCACTTTCAAATTACCCACAACACCAGAGGCAGCGGTCTCCAATCCACTGGAATCTCTGTTTAATAAACACGATTCATTCCCCTTGTCTCTCAGCGTGGCCACAGGAGGGGACTGCTGTTGAACACACAGGCCGATCTGGATTTTGTTGTTGTTCTAACACCAACTTAACTTTTTATTGTGTGGGTGTCTATGTATTTTTTTATACATGTTTGTAGTGTCTGCCTTTTTTAGTTTATGATGTTCTAGACATGCACTTCAGTTTACACATGAAATGTGCCGGCAGAGCTTTCCTTATAAGCAGCTTTATGCTAAGAGAGACATCTAAAAAAATGCACCTGGTCTCAACAACTGGCAGAAATCCAGTTTAATTCTCCAACTGGCCAACACATCACACAATCTAATTCCGCTCTTGGACTGTTTCGTGGCTCCATAACAAACTGTGAGATTAGGATGGTGTTAACACACACACACACTCTGCTGCCAGGTCTGTAATGTCTCTGAGGTGTGTGCTTAGATAAAGGTCATCTCAACAATTAACCTTGTGTGACAACTGAGAGAGCAACACAAACAACGGGACAGCGGCGGGGAGTATCAGGCAGACAGCTGGCGCCTAAACAAACACTGACATATATAACTGTAGGCTCCATGCAAAGTCACCTGGGATTGATTTAAGACCCTCTTCATTATATCCTAAACATCTGTCTGAACAGCAGACTCAATCCAACAGACACCAACACAGCCTCCAAAAGGGACAATACAGGGAGGGATGCAAGCAGCAGCTTAGAGGCGTTTTAGCTTTGTTATTGAACACCACCTGGGCTGTTTCAGAGACCAGAGCTCTGGAATCAGAGAGTTGAAGGGTATGTGTGAAAAATATGGGATAAGGAAATGAACCCAGCTGTTGGGTACAGGTTTATCATACTAAATGACATGATGTTATACTACATGAATGATGGAATGATAGAACATGAAACAGTATAGTACGATAAAACAGGACATAGGATTGGTTACTGCTTGAGAACATACAATACAAATCCTCATAACAGAACAAGGATGAGATGACGTGTCTTTACAGCAAAGATCTTCAGATGGGGGGTCAGGAAGTGATTTCTGCATAAAGAAGTACTATCAAAACCCCAAAGCTCTGCCCTGTTTATGGCTCTAACCATTCAAATTGTTGGGGGGGAAAACGACCATTTGAGCTTCTTTGGAGTTTTAACGTAGTGACACATTCAGGCAAAAAAATTTAATAAAGCTCATGGAGAAACAGTAGCAGACCTGGATGAATAACCACCACCTAAAGTCTGAAGGAAAAGAGTCAGACAGCGCTTTTGTATGGTCCATTTCCACCAAGTGGTCTGGTTTGCTTCAGTTCAGACTGGCACTGTTTGGCACAATAAATCTGATCTTGCTTGTGTTGTCACAGCCAATGTTGGTTGCAATGGGAAATCCTTGTCTTTCTGGGGATCTGGATCATTTGCCCCAGCTCAGTTTTAAGAGCCTGTTTTGGCATTTAAATGGCTCTTCATTTGGTATCAGTTTGGTTTTTTAAATACGGCCCATAGACCCAGCTCATTGGTTGCTAAATAGGTTTAAGAGCTATTAAACAGGTGCAGCTATCCTCCTAGCTCAGTTCAAGACTCCTCCCTTCATACATGTAGACATGTAGCAGGAGGTCTGCAAGACTACGTTACTTGTGATACCAATCACCTCCATGCCTGGGAAATCAGTCAACCCATGGGAAAAATCACTTTTTTGTTCAGTGTAGTCGTCAACATACTTGATTTTCTGATGTAACTACAGTGTACTGACCAGATAGAGCTTTTAAGTACTAACTATCCTCCTTTCTGATGAATCCTAACCTGCACTTTTCACTTCACTTCCTGACACCCATCAAGCTTTCATGCATCATCAGGATCACATGACTGTAATTACCTATATACAACAGTGAGAAAGATCAGAGCAACATGATGCTTAGCACCAGCCATAAAGCCTTGCAGACAATTATCAGTTATCTTCATATCTCTTAGAAAATCCATATCACTGTTATTGGAAATTGGCTGATGTTACACTGAAGTGTTGAACTTCAGCCTTTCTTTAACCACTGTAGCCCCTAACTTACTGTGCAGCAAGTCTGCCAGGAACTCAGCTCTCAACACCAGCACTCCCTGTCTTCAAGGCTCTCCACTGAGCTTACAGCTCCAGCTTAGTCCTGCAGGGAGCTTTGACAAAATCTGCCCCAGCAGCATCTCAAAGTAGATGGTGGAGTTTGCAGGAAGCCTTCACGTGATGATAATCTTTTAAAGCCTATTCAAAGACAACAAATACTCTTCATATTGAATTTAAGGGCACTGTTTAATGCAAATTCTTCAGGAAATCTAAATGAAACCAGATTTGATGATCCTGCATGTTCAATGCAAAACATTTAAGATATTTTGCATACCATTGTGTCTGCAGTCACTGTAAACGGAATCATGAAATTAAAGTTCCTGCAAATGAAAACAATATGATAGCTTATTTAGGCAGCATTGCTATTAAAGTTGCAAAAAGCCATCCTTACAACTATGAAAAACATTTCACTGATTCAACATTTAATCCAGCTATAAAACATGATGTCCTCAAGCTCAATGAGCCAGATTACGGTATTTCATATATTACCTGGATCTAAATCTGGTTCTGAGAACGCCTCCTGAACATGCTGCACATATACGGACACAGCTGGTGTGTTTTGTCACATGTCAAACCTACATTCCCTTTATGTCTTGCATTTCCTCCTACACTTCACTGCAGTATGCTTCCCTATACAGTCAGCATACAGGAAGCGGCACCATGGGGAGCTGATGTCTAAAGTAAGGAGACGCTGAAGTCTGTCCCACACAGTTAAGTCCACAGTAAAGTTCAGTAGGTGGTAGATCGGCCTTTGTGCTCAAATGTCACACTTCTGCACTTTATTTCCTGCCTTTAAATCCTAATCTAGTATAAAATACACCTGCATGCTTCAAACTCAGAGCTTTTTCCATGCTTGTGCTTGTGTTCCTGTAAAAATGTCTTTGGATATAGAAGAGAATTCCCCCCACAAAAAGGCTTTTTATTCATGTTTCAGTATTGCTAGCTGTCAAATTCATGACACTTTTTCTCTCTGTATTGGATCCTTCCCTCGCTCCCGGAGGATCTCTCTGCTGTCATTTCTTCCCGTCCACCCCCTCACTTTAAAGTTTAGTTTAGTCTTTTAGCACACAGTGTTGTATGTGTGCATGAATGTTTTAGTTTAAAGATTTAAGTGTTTTGGCTCCGGTCATCTCTGTTTGGAAACAGCTGCTGTTCTCTGAGAGTTATAGAAATAATATAACTTCATTCAAGATTCATGAGTTGCATAAAGCCAAGTTTGTTCACAGGCGGGTTTAAACAAACACGCCTGACCTGATCCTGTTGACTGGTCAGTATTTGAGTCATGTGCAATTACCCACAGACAACAAACGCTCTTTTTCTGTCTTTACTGCTTCAACACAAACCTGCTTACATGCATACAGACAAAGATGAGGGTGAAATAACATACACCTCATATCTTTGAACCCCTCTTCTGATGTGCCGATTAGACAATTTAAAAGGCTAAAGTTAAATCTAAAGTATCACATTTAGAAAAACCTATCCTAAAAGAAATGCATCAATGGATAAAAGCCCAGAAAGAAACCTGCATTAATCAACAAAACTGTAGCAATTTATCAGTTTAAGATGAAATCAAGAGCAAGGCACTTTGCATGGCTGCACTTAGTCGAAGCAGTTTGAACTACAAAATTGACGTTCTCATGACAAAAGCTTTAAAACAGCGCATTCATACTTCTACCTTTGTCTGTTGAATTTTGATTTCTTCATCTACGTATTCTCCTTCTGCTTCCTGATTGGCTATTTCTGTGTCACAATTCTTTTGTGTCGGCTGTCCTTGGCACTAACCACAGATGACAGATTTGGTTGTGAATATTAAACGTTTTTACATTTCAAGTCTTGCTTTAGCCATGCCACCTCACAGCAAAGGGTTTCTGGTTTGTATTCTGCTCTGACAGGTCTTCCTGTGTGGAGTTTGCATGCTCTCCATTGTGCATGGGAGGGTTCTCTCTGGGGCTTCATCCACAGTCCTCTAACGTCCTGGTTAGGCATATTGGTGACTCTAAATTGTCCAAAGGTATGAATTTGAGCATGCCGGGTTGTCTGTCTCTATACGTAAGCCCTGTGATTGACTGGAGACCAGTCCAGAGTGTACCCACACTTGTCCATTGAGAGCTGGTATTTGCCAGCAGGACAACTGGCATCATTAATAAATGGATGGATGAATTAATTCCTCTTCAACATGCATTTCTCATCAAATTGATTGTTTTGTTTTCAATCAGTTAGTATCAAAAAGGTGTCAAAAATGTTGATAATGGAAATGTCATACATGTTGCAGGTTTTTGGTTATAATTCAAAGTTAGGGATTGATTGATTTAAACTTTGACCTGTTGATTTAGCTTTATTAATAGTTGAAGCATCAACAGAGTTGCTAAAATTCAGTCTGTGGAAATAAAACTGTGTGCAGAAAAGTTCAGGGCAGTTCAACCAACAGTTATTTCAAAGTTTTACTCCAAACCACAAATGTCAGTCTGAGAGGTCAGAGGTCAAAAGAAATTGGCTGACTTCCTCTCAGAGGGGCTGTGAAAGTTCGAGCAAAATTTTAAAATAGTCCACCCAGTGGACTTTATTTCAATCTGTATGAAGGTTTGTGGCCAGCTGACAGACTGATGCCCACAAAGCCTCAGAAAGCGTCGGAGTTTTAATGAGAAATTGGCAGATATTTAAATCAAATCATACACAGCAGTATTGTTATCAGTCTGTTGTTGAGATGTTTAACATTTTGATTCAGTCCTCATTCCTCTTTAAGTTTGATCATCGTTTTAGCGTCATTGGCGCCACCATTTCCCCTCATCCCTGTGGGTAAAACAGACCCTCTCCACTCCTGCCGATGCTGTCACATGTCCTGCGGTGACTCGGTGCCGAGGTCATTTGTCCTTGGACGTCTCTTACACTAAACATGTCACTTCAGCACAACAGATATAGCTGTTTTTCCTGCAGCCACATCTCTCCTTATCCATCCTTGTTTGGAGGCTGTCAGAATATTTTGTTTGTGCTCTACACTAACCATCCTCTATTTATCTCTGTTCACGCAGGTTGGTGTGCTGGTTTTTGTGTGTGCATGAGTGGGCCTTTTTCTCACCACCTCCTGGCCCTCAATCTTTGTGCATGAATCACAAGGATGTTTTTTTTTCTCTGCAGAGAGAAGCAGACAGAGAATATTTGTATGTGTTGAAAATTTTAAGAACAAACGAGGCAGCGAGAGAGCAACAGACTGCTCAAATTGTGCGTGTAATTCCCTGCATTTTTCATCTTTGCTGCTCTTTGTGAATGCCTGTCTTTGTTCTTTTGCTACTCTAAATTGGACGCTTCTTCAGTTTATCTTCCTAACTTCTTTTCTTTCCACCATTGCTTCTTTGTCCTCCTTGTCCTTGTCCATCTTTCCAAAGTGTTCGCTGAAAGTAAAAAAGAATAAAGTGAAGGGTGGGAGAGAGGAGATTGAGTCAGAGATAGTGGGTGTAATAGACAAAATTGGTTGGCAGGGTTGGGTCGATAAGAGGGGGATGGATAAATGAACATAAGGGAGGAAAAAGCCCAAAGCATTATTACAGAGCTGCAGGGTTAAAGCTGAGCCTTTCTCAGGGAGAAGTACTTTGTGGAGAGTTTTAAAATGGAAATGTTTCTGCAGAGGAGTTCTTCACACCGAAGCCAGGAGACTCAGTGAATTGGGAACAAGGGGCAGCGCGGCTGCATTTAATATCAGCCACTGTATTATAGATAAAGGAGAGTTGTGAGAGTTTCTTTTTCTCCACCATCACCCTGCATGCCTCACCTCTCGCTGCTTTCTCTCTGTCCCCTGTGCAGAATGAAAGAGGTGGGAGAGCAGAAGAGAGGGGCTCAAGGTTTTGTTTTCTCAGGAAAACAGTTGATAGGGGAGGACGCAGGTGACGGAAAAGACGAATAAAATAACAGAAAACTCACAGTATGAGCAACAACTACCAAAAATGTCTGTGATTTCAGGAGGTTTGATCAATCATTTGTCTGCAGATGTCAGAAGGCCACTCTTCTTTAGTCTGACAATGTTAAAAACTCAAGATTTGTTATTTTAAAAAAAAAAAAAAAAAGACCATAAAAGGTTTCAGGTTTCATTTATTTCATCTTTATTTATACAGATAGTCTCAGTTAGACATGTGGTCTCATTTTCATTTTCAGGAGTTTTAGGCAGACGTGCAACAAATAGCTACAGACTGGTTTTGCTGGTGTTGTTCAGTACATGTGTCTGTCATGTTTTACTAAAAACCTCATTCTGATTTATTTTGAATGTCTGAGTCTAGTCTAGATAATTCTCAAATACTTACTGCTTTAAAACTGTTGTAGACCAGACATAGGGACAGTTTCAACTGATTTTAACATAATAATCCTCAGAACACACAAAAAGCCCCAGACCATCACACTACCACCACCATGTTTGATTGCTGGTATGATGTTCTTTAATCAAATGCTGTTAGTTTTATACAGGACGCACACCTTCCAAAAAGTTCGGCATTTGCCTCATCAGTCCAAAGAATATTTTCCATCAAGTCCTGGGAATCACCAAGATTGTTTTTTTTTTTTAAATTTTATTTACCAACTATTAGACAAGCCTTTGTGTTCTTTTTGGTCGGCAGGGGTTTTGACCTTGTAACTCTCCCATGGGTGCCATTTTTGTCACTTTCTCAATGTTGAATATGAACGACGACCTTAACTGAGTCAAGTGAGACCTGCAGGTCTTTAGATGTTGGTCTAGGTTCTTTTGTGATGTCTTGGACAAGTCATAGATGCGCTTTTGAAGTAATTTTGGTAGGCTGGCCACTCCTGGGAAGGTTCAACGTTGTATTAAGTTTTCTCCATTTGTGGATAATGGCTCTCACCATTGTTCGCTGGAGTCCAAACGCCTCGGAAACGGCTTTGTAACCCTTTCCAGTCTGATAGATGTCCGTAGGGATTAATATTGAAATACAGTTTGATGTTGTACCAGTACCAAAACATCCGATACCTACTGGACCAAATTACAACACAGGTATCGATACTTCTTTTCGATACCCCGTCACCCAAATGAAAGGCAAGAAAATCGTTATGGAATTTTTGTGATTAATGTGTTGAGTTACACCAGTTTCCTTTTCCTATCCCATATTCCACTGGCATCTTATTAAGATATTATATGATACCCAGACAGCTTTTAGGATCCTGCTGACTTTCAACACACTTTTTCTTCCTCTTAAAAGTGTCGATTCAGGCAACATTTAGACATCGGCACTGTATAAAAGGTACTGATTTAGTACAGGTAACAGAGAAAACCTAAACAGTACCCATCCCTAGATGTTGTTGACTTTGTTTCTCATCTGGTCTTGAATTCTTTAGAGGCATGATGTCTTGCTTTAGGACATCTTTTAGCCTACTTACTTAGTCAGACAGGTTCTGTTTAAGGGAGTTCTTGCTTCAAAAGGTCTGGCAGTGATCAGGTCTGGACATGGCTAATGAAATTGAACTCAGCTTTCTGAAGAATGTGGGTAATCACAGTAAATTGGGGGAAGTTACTTTTTCACATAAAGGGCCAGGTAGGTTTGGATGGCCTTTTTCCCTTAATACATATAATCATCATTTAAAAACTCTGGTTATCTTTGTCTAGTATTAAAATGTGTTTGATGATATGAACATTTACATGTGACATATGCAAACAAATACGCAAAAAATGAGAAATCAGAAATAGATCTGAATTGATCTGAATGGTGCAACTGAACTTTGTTACTGAAGATGTTTTGCCTCTGAAGACTTCTTCGGCCGTTGAACTGGCTCAGGCTGAGGGGAGAAATGTAAACCTTTGTCAGCTGTTAGGATGGTAATGATCTGGATGATTCCCTGAGAGTTGTTGGCAGATTTGTTGACCTATCAATAATGTTCAGCACTGTAGCCCCATACCCCATAGATCCTGGGCCCTTGGACAGTTCTACCCCCTGAGCAGAGACTCTTCAATGGGTAGATTTTTTTTTTAATCCCAGAACTAAATTTAGACTCTTTCTGCTGTTGAGAAGCAGAGCTCCTCAAAAGGTTCATAGTTCCAGGGGAAAGTCCCTGCTGTCACAAAACACCTAAAAACACACAATAGCCTTTAGATACAGGTACAATTCTGAAGGTGTAGGTAGTCTTTTGAATAAAACCCTTATTGCAGTTTTACTGAGTGAATAGTGCATTTGTAATTATGGCCTCATTTTGATTTGCAATGCATAACTCATCAAATTATCCCAGTGTGAAATTAAATTATCTAGCAATAATTGAGACTATTAGCCAAACGTGTATCATTACTTTGGAATGATTTCTCACAATGTGTCAGCCTTCGAGGTTTGACAGTCACAGCTTTTATAACTGACTATTTAAGGTGTTATCAGGGATATTTCTACAACAGTAGCCTGAAACCATTGTCACTGAAAGTTATAGTGTGTTTCATATGATGTGTTGTTTTTCCCGCTGTATATCAGAGGAGCACAGAAGGGGAAAAGACTGAGAACACAGTCACGCTCGGATGTATGCACATACTAGCACACATTTTTCATTACCTGCTGCATGGCTTGACAGGACCTGTATGGAGCTGCTTTATGTTTGTTTGTCTGGCGTCTCTGCGAAGCTTCAGACACACCGGCCTGTCACTGACTGATCAAAGCAGAAGCAGCTTTCAGTTCCTTTGAATTTCAGAATTTTAGCTGCTCTACTTATGCTTTTATTTACAGATCAGGGTGTCACCAGTAATAAATTCAAAAGTTGTCTGCATTTCAGTGCTGCTTAGCAAATTTGGATGATCATTTGGTTTGTGTCCCTGACATGGGACAGGATACAAAACCTGGTCAAATGTAGGGGTGTAATGGTCCACAGTGCCGATGCCATTTTATCCTTAAACTGTACTATACTATACTATTCTGATACCAATGTGTTGGGTATCGGCCGATACTGAGAACTGAGTCAGATGAGTGCCGCCATTTCTCGTCTTCTAATACTGGAAGTCACTTTAACTAATTCAAAATAAAAAAATATCTATACATATATGAATCTGTATTATATATGAAATTATTTTAAATCATATGACTGAGAAAATACAAGAAAGCAGATTCTGCTTTTTATGTTTCACTGTTGGTTATTACTTTAACATGCATCATTTGTTATAAATGATTCATTAAAATCCATGCAGGCTCGTCGTTTGAGCTTTTTATTCCGAAAACTTGCACAATCCTTGTCTACTGTATTGAATGACATAGAGACTTGCCTCTGGCAACATGGCGGCGATGCCGATGTCTGGCCAGCCAGTCTCCCGACGCATATTATGTCTGTGCTCAGTGATGCGTGAATTTTGATCATAAATCGAATTGTTAAAATGAATGTAACGTTATCGCTGAACTTGTTAACCCGAAAACTTGCAAATTTTTCGTCTACTTGTATTTCTTCACTTGGCGGACTTGCCTCTATTATCATGGTGGCAACACACGAAGAAAACAACGAAGAAGACGTTCAGTTCAAGTGACTTCCTGTATTAGTAGAAAAGATATGGCGGCGATTTTCCGACCTCTGGTGTGAAGTGGAGTTCCTCGGATTCATCCAGGTACTCTTGGAACAGCCTGCCACTGGCTGACAGACCCTCACACAGGGTAAACAAAATGGCGGTTAGCATTTGAGTTAGCATTTGAGTTAGCAGTGATAAATGATCATAATTTGAAAAAAAAGGGGGATAAAAAGACGATCAATATTGAGTTTACTGATGTGGATTTAGTCATTATACATGAGTCACACGAGTTCCAGGCTTGCTAACAATGCTGCCACAAGGGGTTCAAAGGCACCAATAGCGTCAATGGGAAGGCCCTACAGCTAGCTTCTAGAGGAAAAAGAAGTAAAAGGCAACGATTTATGGTTCAGAAGTTATTTAACTTCTGATAAACCTTGTCACTTCTTGTCATTTACAACAGCGCCAGTCTGGAAGGCATTTTAACAATCACACTCAGAGAAAAACTGTCACACAGCCTCCATTCTTTGCTGCTGCAGTGGATCCTTTGCTTCTTCTTCTTCTGTGCTCTAAAAACAGTAGCCCATGCATGCAGTGCTTTCCGGCAGCGAAGAAGAATTGATTTCTGGTTTATAGTGCAAGCATTTAGCATGGCTAAATGAAGCCAAAGGGTATCAGATCAGTGCATAAACTTGTGTTCTCACCGATAACAATACCTGCATTTGAAGCTGTATCGGACCTATTTCCTGTACTAGTATCGGGATCGAAACACCCCTTCTGCATACAACAACTGTTGCTTGATTCTTCTTGACAGAACTTGACAAAGATGGCAGAGCTTGAGCAGTTTTGCAAAGAAGAATGAAGTGGAATTGCAGTGTCCAGATGTGGAAGCCTGATTGAGACTTGTCCACACAGACTCAGTGCTGTGATTGCAGCCAAAGGTGACACTACTAAATACTGACTTGGAGGGGTTGAATATGTATACGGTCACTTATTTTGCATTATTTAATTTCATTTAATTGACATTATTTTGTTGAAATCTGTTTTCAATCGGCCAAATTATATTGACCATGGTTGATTTATTAAACCAAGAGGGGTGAATATTTCTCATAGCCGCTGTATAATGTTGAATTTTAACCTTTAGAATGATGTGGACTCCTGTGAGAGTGTTGGGGACAAAATGCCTGAGAGAGACTCAGAGAGAAGTAGAGACTTAAACTGTGTAATAAAGTGAACCCAATCAAACCCACTCGCCCTCCTCCCCCTCCTGTCAGCGATCTATACCTGTCCACCCACTGATTTCCCATGAGCCTTTGGGTGATTGTGTGAATTCAGCCAAGTCTGGCCCCTTTTTACAGAGTCACTGTTAACTTACACCATCACACACAAATATACACACGTAGGAGAAGTCACACTGTACACAAATGCTCACATTAGGATGCACTCCTACATACACACTAACACACTTCCTCCTCTGTGTTATGTAACACTTGTGTTTACAGTGAGGGACTGATGAGTAACTCCTTGGCAGAAAAACTTAAAGGCAACATATTTGCCATCTTGGGTTGTCATGATATCAGAATTTTAAACTGATGTGAAAAAAAAATATCGATACCTTGTCGAATACCATCTTTAAAAAGAATACTGCATTAGGACAAACATGAGACAACTCTGCTTGTAATGGCCAGACCAGACTGAAAGATTTTTTCTTCTTTTGAGTTGGCACCGTGTCAGACTGTGCAGCAATAATATTGTCCTATCTTGGCTGACAGACTGGAAACACTACAAAGTGGTCCAGTGGGCTGGGTGATGGGTGAGGGTTCTCTATTGACGTCTCATATCCGCACACACCTCTCCTCTATTAACACACACATTCATAATTCAGTCCCACTGCATTCAATACAGAATGGATGAGGCTCATCCACTATGGTTTATCGATCTTACAAGGCAGCTGTACACTGATAAAATGTTGCATTGTTAACCATTGTCTTAAAATTGGCCTCATAACTCCCACACCCACACACAAACCTCTCCTTTTAACACATGCAGTGTCATACCTTTCTCACTCTTTGCCAACACCACTCTTACTTTTTTAAAAGATATTTTTGGACGTTTTAAGGCTTTATTGACAGAGGAGGACAGTGCATAGAGCCAGAAACAGAGATAAGAGCGTGGGAGAGAGACTTGGGGAAGGAGCCACGTACATGGGGTGCTGTCCACTAGTTCATTTGCGCGCCACAATTCTTACTTTGAAAAGTTTCATTTACTATGAGTGTCCTTTAACCAGTTTAAAAAATCACAGCAGAAATACCTTCCTAAGTGCCCCCGGAATGGACAAAATTTGACAAAGTTCCCTCTTAAGTGCCCTCTGAATAGTCAAAATTTGGTTAAGTGCCTTCTGAAGTGCCCTCTCAGTAGACAAAATTTGACAAATTGCCTCTTAGGTGCCCTCCAAGTGGACAAATCTGACAACATGCCCTCTAAATTCCTCTTTAAATAGACAAAATTTGATAAAATGCGCCCCAAGTGGACAACATTTGGCAAAGAACCTTCTTTTATGCCCTCTAAGGCTGGCCACGCACGGCCTGGATAATAATCGTCTTGTGTGTGGTGTCAACACGGTTGTTTTGCTGCTCCAAATCGCGTCGTAGCCTCCAAAATCCCGAATCGTAAATATCAAACACATTTGATATTGGATTCTAGGTCATGGTGCCTCTGAAAAAGTACCCACAACAACCAATGAGAGCGAGCAGATCGGGTGGCGTCATAGCCGGATCATACGTACTTTCACTGCTCACAACCATAAACACAACTTTCCCATGTTTTATGATTTTTGCTTCACCTGTAACGCATGCCAGGACAGCATGTTGTGGAGGGACAGCAAGACAGTATCGACAGACATCAGTATTTTTTATTTATTTATTTATTTATTTTTTCTGAAGTCACGTGATCACCGAGGTCGTTGGCAGGTCGGCAGGTGTGTGATGTCCAGTGATCTGACAGTCTGGCTGAGTCGTCCAGTGTGTTCGTTCAGAGGATGAAAATTCTTTTGAAACTGTCCTCATCTCTGTGGTCTCACACGGTTTTAAAATAGTTTAAGATTTTAAAATTGTGTAGTGTGTGGCCGGCCTAAGTGGATAATATAACAAAGAGTCTCTAGGTTGCCTTTTAAATGAACAGTTCATGATAAATTGCCCTCCATTGTGCCTTTCCAGTGGACTATAATTGACAAAGCCCTCCAGGGCGTCTTCTCAGCGGATGAAGACCACATGTGTAAGAGTGGAGAAAGTGCAATAAAGTGCTATAACTCCTTTGGTATAATGTCCTCCCTAATGTATCTTTTTTTAAATCAGTGCTTAAATGTTTTGCAAATCCTTGTATATTTGGTGCTGTGGGCATAATCATAATAAAAATGTGGTAATTCTTGGAACTGTTTTCTTATTGTAAGTAGAAAAAAAAAAAAACACAAAGAAGATGGGCACATACAGTAGGAACTATGACAGGGTGGAGCTATGAGACCCACCAGCTTACTAACCCTCTCCTAAGCTTTACCATGCTGTGTTTAAAAGCATCTGGGAGTGAGAGCAGGCATTAAAATGCTAATAAACTTTAAAGGCTTCCTGCAGATATATAGTATAGAGAAACCTGGCTTCAATTGTGTATTTTAAAGTGCTCAAGTCTTGTCAAACGTTCTTTCCCGTGTTTACATGAAGCAGTCCATGGTCTGTTACCAGCTAACACAGACACGAATAATCCCCACACCTTCTGCTCCTTAACAACTGTGTGAGCACACACTTTATACTGTATATCAGAAATATTATACTCTGCTCCAGGATGCATGTAATATATTTAGCTTTTTCTTTTTTAGTTTTGTTTTAATGTGTCATTAATTTCAGTTGCATTTTATTTTGCATCATTTTATTGCTTTGTTTTGTTTATTGTTCAATACACCACAGACCGGACCAGCTACACAAAGTTTTAAATAACACAAAGTAGAGCAAGCTGGAATTGTCATTGTGCAAAATAATAGACAAGAGAAACCCAGAATATTTATCTGGGACTTCTTGTTGATTGTTTTTTTCCCGTTGAACCAAACCAGAGGTAAAAACTGAACTGTGACCTTTGTTAACCTTTACATCCATATTGAATACTAAGGTTAGCAGGAGTCATGCTGTTGTCTGCCTTTGGATATCATCATGTTTTCATTGTTTGATGAACAACAACAAAGCTGTAGTCAAGAGGAAGATGCTCCACAGTATGGAGTAGTCAAGTTAGATGGCCTCAGTGAGCTACTATAGCCAAAGCTTTACACAAAATGCATTGACTGTCACAACTGCTCAACAAGATTGGCAACATCCTGTCCTGGCCGTGGGACAGTGGACCAGGTCTTCACCCTTGCAGCACTTCTTAAGAGAGCAAAGAAGTTTGCTCATCCAATTTACATGTGTTTTGTGGACTGGGGAAAGGATTACAGTTGTGTCCCTTGGGGTGTCATGTGGGGGGAATATGGGGTCCCAATGCTGCTTGATCCTGTAGAGCCAAAGTGAGAGTTGTGTCCACATTCTCAGCATAAAGTCGGACACATTCCCAGGGCATGTTGGCCTCTGCCAGGGCTGCCCCTTATTCCATTTTTCCATTTTTTGTCATGGCAGGATCTCAAGGTGCAGCCTGGGGTAGGAGGGTTTCCAGTTGGGGGACCTAAGAATTCCATCTCTGCTTTTTGCAGCGTTCGGGATGAGAGTCAACACCATCAAGTTTTAGGCCTTGGTTCTCTGCTGGAATACGGTGGATTGCTCCCTCCAAAAAGTGTCGCTGGAGCTTTCAGTTTCCCACAGGATTTTATATCCTGATTAGTCTGGGAATGCCTTGGGATCCCCCAGAAGGAGTTGGAAAGTGTTGCTGTGAGAGGGCTGACTTACTCAGCCTGCTATCACCTTAACCCAGCCCCAGATAAGTGGAGGATGATGGGTGGATTGGTAACATGTCTGTAAGAAGTTTGTTTAGGAGTTTGCCTGTTATTTTGCTGGATTCATTCTTCTTCTTCATGTATCGTATGAAATTCATGCATTTTTAAAAGTATTTTGAAATGTTTGATCACTAAAATAACAGATTACTTTTAAAAACACAGTTGGAAAAGTATCAAATTCTGACAGCCTCATCAGTGCCTTCTAAGAATTGTGTACAAAAGTAACATCTCTATTTTTCCTTGAAAGATGTTTGTTAGTGTTGTGTGTTTGTGTTTACATTTTCAGATCCGTGTAAATGCTGCACAGCCCGCCGAGCGTCTCGTCTTTGATCACTGTGTTGTTGTAGTGGGAACAAGTTCACCCTGCACTACCTCTGGCTGTCTGCCCACACACCAAGAGAGACGGAAACACAGAAAGAGACTTTCAGAAAAGGAGAAACTCTCTATCTCTTCAGTCCCCATGGTTCCCTGTTTGAGATGCTGTGATGGTGTGAGAGGTCTCTGTCATTAGAAAAGGTGTCTCCAGCGGCACACATTTTCAGCAGAAATAGTCAAGAGTAGAGGCACTTAAGGAGACCACTAAGAGCGGGAGAGTGAGCTCTGAAAATTGAGTTGAGAGCGAGGTGGAAAGTTCAGCTACGGCTCTGCGAGAGACACAGACGGAGAAGGGAAGGCGGCTCTTTAAGAAAGCTGTGGTGTAGACGATGTCAAGAGAAGTGAGGGATTACATTAGCAGAGTTAGTGGTTATAGTGGAGTAGTGTGAGTGGTGCACTTGTCATGATCAAAGCTGCTATTAGAGCTTTTAGTGAAGATCAAATGCAGCTCATGAAACATGTAACGTGAGCATGAATGAAGAAGCTGTCAAGTTAGGGAGAGGAAGTATAAGTAAACAGAGGTTTTTGAATTTTTTCTTCTGTTTTTGTGACGTGTTTGTTTTTTATTTTGAAATGAGTGGGAAGATGGAGCTTCAAGAGAATCAGCAAGGCATTTCTATGGGTGCCCTGAAGGTCAAAACACAACAGTATCAGAAAACATAACATTTGCTAATACATGAAAACACTGCAGAATGCCAAATTTGAGTATCAGAACATCAGTACAGTACAAATACATTAAAAAATATAAAGATAACATGAAATTAAACAAAAAAACATTCTGAACACACAGAACTGCAACAACACAAGACACCAAGACTTCCCATACAACTAATGAAGTAGAGCGCTGTAGAGAATGTGGTGATGGGCTGAGCACCACTTAAGCAGCAATCAAACCAGATCCTGCACCTTCCTGCATGTTTGTGTGGAGGTGTTGGTGTGCTTCTAAGATCTTTAGATCATAATCGCTGGGAAAAAATCAGAAAATAACATCTTCTTGTTCGCTTAAAAATCCCCACAATACAAACATTTTCTCATTTCTGACAGTCGAAACAGGTCAGAGTTGGTCTAACAGGCAGTCTTGTAGTACTTGAGTCCCGGACTCAGACACGAGTGACTCGTGACTCGACTTGGACTCGAGCGCTGATGACTCAGACTTGGACTTGGACTCGGGCTTTAACTGCATCAGGACTCGAAGATGAAGAGGAGGACGGTGAGCGGGTGAGCCTGGGTGACAGAGAGAGGAGCTGATAGGTACAGCTCTGTATTCCTTCCGAAACTAAAATGTCGGCCCACCTTTGAATCGCTGAAAATCTCCATCAGCTGCTCAGACTCGTCATATTATCTGCTGTTGCTGCTGTACAGTAATCCTTCTCAGTCTTGGACAGAGTGATAAAAACTCTTAAACCTTGTAGTGAGTCCCGTTGGTTAAAAATATCAATCCAATGCTGAAATCTGCGTTAACATCAGCGAGATAACGCTGATTAGTGAGCTAAACAAGGTGGCATACGGTAAAATTATTTTTAATGACAACTCAGACTTAGAGAATTGAAGGGGGGGCAAAGGTAAGACCTTTTTATGTGTTCAAATGTCACACGGAAAAAAAGTAGAATTTCTGAATAAATCAAGTCATTTAAAGGAGGAATATTTAGTATAAGGTACAGGTAAAGCATGAGTTCAGTTAAAAACACCTCTCATTTTTCCACCCTAAATATACAAATAATTGATGAAGAGTGTAATCATTAAGGAGTATTAAATAGAGTATCAATATCAATAAAAATCAATGACTTTCATCCTGGACTGGAATGTTTTTTAGGTTTCATCGACTAGAACTAGACTAAAACTATGAAGGGTGATCAGGACTAAAATGTGACTAAAACTAGAAGTATTTTTGTCTAAAGACTGAAACTAAAAGCGGTTGCCAAAATGAACCCTGTCTCTAAGGCTACTCAGCCACTGGGTCTCACATGTCTGGTTTTGCTCGTGCACAGCTGCTGTAAACAGCTCCTCTAGTCCTTTAAAATAAAAAGTTGAAGACATTCATACATTAACAAAATGTATCATTAGCCCACCTGGTGAGCTGGAATGGCTTAAAAATGATTAATAATTGAATTTAATTTGGCTCAAGGTTTTAGGTATGGGGGCTCTACTCGGACTCAGGGAAAGGGGACTTGACTCGGACTCTGACTCAACTCTGATTTTTCTTTGGGGACTCGAACTCGACTCGGACTTCAACACTAAGGACTAAGGACTCATCTCTGACTCGAGGTTTGGTGACTCGACTACAACACTGCCAACAGGTGATAAAACAATCTCTTCTTTGATTCCTCGGTTAAGTGTTCTTGATGTTAGCATGGGTTAGACACCTCAGATAGTTCATACCACATTATTTATGCTATTATTTTTACAGACCAATGCTGTTATTTAACATTCCTAATCTTACATCTCTATCACCTTTTTTGTGTCACTAGTGACCTATTTAATCAATGTCTTTAGAAGAAATTTGTTCTTAGAAACCACCCGTGCAGTTTTAAGAAGATTCTGACATTCAATTAAGTTGTTTTTTGTTATTTGTTCTTAGCTAAGAACAAATAAACTCTCCAGAGCGCTCTTCTCAGAATACAAATGCCTTTATAGTCATTTTATAAAACTACAGCAAAATTAGCAGTGCCACCCCAGTGGTGCATTTCATTCAAACGTAAAACCATAGAAACTCAGACACAAGATGATAAATGGAATAATTTAAAAATATGTGAACACAGTATAAAAGTATAACATTTTAAAAGTGCAGAAAGGTGCAATAAAGTGCTTAGTATATGGCAGAATAGCAGCAATTATCCGATTACATGATTATTTAGTGTTGTGATGGCTGATGGGAAAGAAATGGTCTCTGGGTCTGGTGGTGCATATCTTGGCAGCTCTTTAGCGTCTGGCAGACGGCAGAAGTTCAAAGAGCTGATAACCAGGGTGTGAAGGGTTTTAATTATGTTTTTTACTCTGCTGATGTAGTGTGAAGTGGCAAGTTCTTCCAGGGAGGGCAGGGGGCAGGGGATGATCTTTTCTGCAGACCTAATGACTCTAACCAGAACATTTTCCCACATTTGAGTGCTGATATAGTGGCATGAAATTATTAATTTTGCACTTAATAACTCTCAGATATGCTGAACTATTAAAGATGCTATAGCTTATAATTTTTGAACTGTAATTTATGCACCTTTATCACTATCGCTTTCATCTGATTAAATAATATGCATACTCTTCTCTTTCTGGGCGAGGCAGTTTACAAGCTATAATAGACGAGTTTCAGTTAGTGGTGATCTTCAGCTAAAACCGAAGACTTGTCTCATCACATGGGTATTTAAAGGTGCTAAAATGATGTTCCATCATTTAACAGAGTCAGTTTTAATGTGGATTTTCATCCAGTCCTTTTTATTTTGAAAAACATGGCTTCATGATGCAGTACGTTGACAGTGCTATCTGAATGAGTGATGTCCAGTTTATTTGCTAATGGCATATTGATTCCACAACTGGGGCTAAATGTATAAGATCAGCTGTTTCCATTTCACTTTGAGCAGCACTACATCCACTTTAGAACCATCTGCTATTTCTCGTTTGAATCCTGTGTGCCTTCTGTGTTTGCACACAGCCCTGCAATCTCATGTCCTTACATGGGCATAAAAGAGGCATTTCAGTGCTATTCAGAGAAACATGCACAAGCTTTCAGCTTACCAAGACAAAGCTTTCAACCCAAAGCTAACGAGAGGGAGAGCTTGGAAAAATGTGTTTTATGAAATTCCATTGCTTTTTTTGTGAAATGTTACATTCATTTAAGAAATATACTTGGTATTTTGACCTTGAGGGCCACTGTACATGCTTCTCTTTGGGATTAATATAGGCTCAGTCTGTTTTTGGTCTGTCAGCACCCTGCTTACACTCAGCCTCTGGATACTGTGATGTCTGTCTAACCTTTGCTCTGACACTTTTTGATGAATTGTCCCCTCAGGGTGCACGGAGCAAATACCCTCCCATCAATAATTCCATTCAGCCCTTCAATTTCTGAGCAGAGGTTGTGCCAACTTCTAAATTCTGCAGCTCGCCACTTGGGCTAAAAGTTGCTGTAAGCTTTTTGAAGGACAAACAGCACTCCTGAAACTTTGTATGCAAAGCTGATACCACAAAAACACACACATGGGCCTCTCTGAGGATTCCCAATCAGGTGTACGGTGCCTGAATCACAGTGAAGGTGACCTCTTGTCCTCTGGTGGTTGACAGCGGTGGGACTGATCCGTCCCTCTTCTATTAGGACTGATGACATCATTTAGATACAGATGGGTCGTTTAACCCAGCAGCTGTCCTCATCAGGCGCACAGACTGAGCCCCCCTGGTTAATGGCTCACCAAAAGCCGTGAGGGGAACAGAGGCTGGTGATGAAGAGGAAACACACAAACTAAAGGCTTCGGTATCAGGGTGGAGGATGGATGGAGAAACAACGTGCTGCAAAAACTCGGTCTGTGAGGATGCGTTGTCTCACTTCAGCGGTCTCTGACTCTCATAACTTTTCCTCACCAGCAGGGGGCATAACTGATTCAACTTTTCCTCTGTACTATGGTTTTCAGAGCAGAACAGTTACCCGCTTTAACCTCTTAGGGCAGGGGTCATCAAGTACCTATGCATAAGGGCCAGATTTATTCTTGACAGAAGCTCTGAGGGCTGGACTTTCAAATACACAAAAATTAAATAAATATTTTAGTCCAGTAAACATATTATTGTAGAAGTATTTGTATTTTCTTTCAAAATGCAGGACATTTTTAGGCACTACCAGTGAGATCTCGCCCTATTATCTATCATGCTGCAGGCCACAAGGAGACAAGCCTGACAACAGAGTCGGCTGGGCCCCTGAAAATCCCAGAGAATGGGCCCTCCACAATTGAGATTTAATACCAGTATTAACCAATTTTAACCCCTTTTTGCCTCTTCAACCCAATGTTTGCCATTTTTTTACCTCTTTAAAAAACTACTTTTCTGGCATGTTTGATCCCCTTTGTGCCAATCTAATCGATTGTTGCCAGTTTTCTTCTATTTTTGTTAGTTTTTAAGCTCTTTTCATTACATTTTTTCAACAATTGTTGTAACTTTTAACTAATTTTTGCCACTTTTCACCCATTTTTGCCACTCTTTAACCCCCTTTATCAACTTTCCTGCCAATAATTTCCCTTGTGTGCCACTCTCGAACATTTTTTCACTAATATTCCAGGCTATTTTTGCTGTATTTTCACCACTTTAACCTTTTTTTGATACTTTTTACCCCTTTTTGCTCCCTTAACCCAATTTTTGCCATTCTTTAACCCATTTTCTTTATTTTTTTGAACTATTTTTTGCCATTTGTAACCAATTTATGATACCTTTTGCCCCTTTTTCCCTCTTTAACCAGTTTTTGCCACATTTTAACCTCTTTTCACCACTTTATCTGGTCATTTTTGCAGCACTTCTGCCAACCTTAACCCTTTTTTTAAATATCTACCAATTATGACAGTAAATATCTGTAAAACAGATCAAATGTTAAGTCATTCGCACACTATTTCAATATTTAACAGCTGCAGACATTTAAAGCCTGAGCATCTTCTTTCCTCCTTTTTTTAATTTAATGATCTTTTGGGGGCTGGACAGGAAGCTTTGGGGGGCCTGATATGGCCCCCGGGGCGCTAGTTGATCATCAGTGTCATACGGGTTCTGAGCAACACACAAAAAAGTTTCAGGTGTGAACATAAAGCCATCTCCTGTGCACCTGAAACTGAGCTTTGAGTATGAGAAGGCTTGAGGATCGTCTCTGAGAGTAATGTGTATATGAGAAGGTTTCTGTCTCATAGGATGAATCTAATGGTCACCTATTAAAATTTATCCATTAAAATTACTACGAAATGGTCAGAAACAAAGTTTCTGGGTACAGCATTTTTTCTTTTGCTTGTTGCTTGACAAACCATATGGTGCATATGGATCATGACAGCCACAAGCTGTTTGTCGGATAAATCCCTGAAACAAACCCCAAACACAGAAACAAGTCAGAGGAGGACAGGCACAATGTTGGCAGAGGGAGAAAATAAATGCTGCACTCTGTACAATCATACACAAACAAGTTACAAACTTTGCTGTTTTTATGTTTGATCACATCATCGAGGTTTCAGGCTGAGGAAAGTAGGATACTTGGATATAGCCTCTGGTAGCATTACCCTGTCCAAAAACAGATGAGCAGGTGAAAACAAGTGAATCAGATTTACTGGCCATATGGGTTTGAGTTTACAAGAATATGGCTGTGGTTGATTGGTAGTGGTAATACATGCAGTGAACATTTAAAATTAAAGTTATGTATTGAAGACTGCAAAAACGTGCTGCAGCACCGAGGTGTTGGTAGGGGAATGACCTCCATCAAATGTATCATCTTGAAAAAGTGGGATAACTTGGAAGGATGAGGAGCTGAAAGACTTACTGGCTGTTTGCTGTCAGTCTGTGTGATTGATTAGATCCCTTACATATGTGTTATGAGTTAATATTCATGTGCCCTTCGTTTTCTATTAGCAGAGATAATTTCACATGTAGAAAACAGGCCTCCTGCTAAATCACCTTTACTTTAGTTGAGGATTTCAAAGTTTGATGTCTTCATTGAAGTTTTTAACTTGTCCTGGATTGAGGCTGTCGGCTTAGGTGATCACCTTATCATAATGCTGTGTCATTTAAAATACATTCCCTTGCTGTTTATAGAGTAACGGCAGTCAACAGATTTTATTTTCAGCCATTCGTTTGTTCAAAGTGGGTCAGACAGGAAAGACAGCACTGTATCAAACACTGAATTAAAGTGAAATTGGGAATAACTGGTAATATTAGCTACATCTAACAGTCACATTCTAGACTGTAATGTTGACTTGTTTTGGTAACTGTGGCAAACAGTGAAATTTTAAAAAAGGTGTAACTGTTAAATGGTCCTGTCTATGGTACTGTCTAAACATGGGGGTGCAAGATGGCAGGGTCCTTGGATGGGGACCTTCCTTATGCACGAACAAAAATCTTATTCTAGGTTAATAAGGATAAAACAAGTTCTATAATCATGTGATTAAACACTCATTTAAACATAATTACACAAATTATATCCCATTTTTAACAAGTGTGTTCTTCTAAATGCTATTCAATATTAATCAGTGTGCCTTTAAGAACAGAACTCTTCTCTGATTAGCTATTTGAAGTTTAATGTAATTTGTGAGACAGTATTTTGTCAGCTTGGTTTTTGGCCTGACCAGTTATTGAGGCCGATATTTGTCATTTGACCTATTAGGGTGTCAGCATTTTATTTTACCAATAATCAATAAAGTTCATCAATCAAAAAGCATGCTATTTTAGTTCCACTACAAAGTGTATCTTTCCCTCTGGTTTTCACCATCCACAGTGTTACCAGATGCCCTGTATACAGCACAATCTGATTGGCTCGATATCACATGATGAGTACTAGCCAATCAACACATAAGCCTAGACACCACTAATACAGTGAGCATATGGCATCACCTCCTGTTTCTACTGTGTTGCTTTGTGCCATTTCTCATGCTAATAGAGCTTTGTGTTTATTTTCCTTATCTTTTTCTTGCAATTTTACTTTTACCACATTTAGTGCATTTCTGTTAGGCATGCTCTACAGGCTACAGTGTTGTTATTGTGCTACGGGAGACATCATTCTTATACTAAGACGGTGCAGGTCCTAACTAATAAAATGAAGTGCTGACTGTGTGGTTATGGTTGCACAAGTAGAGACCAGCGGTAGCTTCAGTTGGCTCCTTTCATGCTAACCGTTAACTGTAATGTTAATGCTATGATGTCAAGCTCGCAGGGGAGAAGAGGGAAGGGTCAAACTAACTAGTGGTCAGAGGTTGAAATAACTACCACACCAATAAAGTAAATTATTTTTTCAGAAGATATTGATAAAGCATCTTCACACCAGAAATATCACAATATTTTAGTGTATCACACCCCAATCAGGACCAACATTTTAGTCTTATTTGATTCTCTTTGATGAAAACTAAACCTAAATTTCATCAGACTAATTTTTTTTTTTTTACACAGATCTGTTTGTAGCTAGTCTTAGTCTAGTCCTACTTGTGGCAAAAGGGTAATTGACTAACATTTTTAATTGTAGCTTTAGTCGATGGAATTAAGGATTGAGTGACAACATTCAGCACAGAAAGGCTGATAGCTGAAGATCACCACTAACTGAAACTCGTCTATTATAGCTTGTAGCGCTGCTGAAGTTAGCTACATTCTGCAGACCAACTTTGCATCATTTATGCACTTCCATGGTGATCCCACCTTAAATAATCAATGTGCAATTTTGACTGTTTCCTGAGTATTATTCGTACTTGAGTCATCTAAATATAATCATGGCTTGTTAATTGTATTTTAAATTGTTCACTGTGGACCATCACTAGTTTGACCACAGGGTTTAGTGAGGATTGTAGCTGCTGCAACACAGCTGTTTGGCATATCTGCTTGAAAAATGAACAAAATGAAAAGGTGTTGATTTAAATAGGCTTCCATCCCTTTTTTCAGACAACTAATAGATTAATCAATACATTGATGCATCACTAGATCCTCTCTGCAGCTACATAAGGGCTTATTATTCTAATGAACACTCAGGATGAGGAGAGAGAGGAGAGCAGTAATGGAGTGTTTGAGTCAGCATCACTGGAGCTAGTTTTAGGTCAGAGAGCGGGGAGCTGTGAAAATGAGGTTACCTCAGAAAGGTTTGATTGAGTCAGTGCACAGTCGTAGTGCATTTTACTGTTAACATTTGCATATTTTATGCACAGGAGGGACCTGATGGAAAAACGCTCTATTTTGTCTTTTTATCTCCCCCTCCCTCTCTCTGTCCTCCTCCTTGTTTGCCACACTAGTGCATGCATGTGTGCATTCACTCACCAAAGCCATTCTCCCTTGTGACGCCTCAATTCTGCAGCAACATGCTCCCTAATAAAAAAAGGCCCCTCACACAGCCTGCAGGAGACATGCGTGTAACATGGATCAGACACATGCTCTCCTATTGAACTGATGCCGCCGCGGCCCGGGGGAGGTGGGATAAGAGCTCCTTCCTGTTACAGAGAGAAGACAGACTCTGAAAATGGAAGCGTGGATTTTTTTTTTCTTCTCCTCCTACACAGGCAGCCGAGCTCAGGGGGGGCTCCGTCTCTGCGAGGCTCTCTGATCTTGGAGTCACAAAACACCTGCTGCCTGCCTTCAGACAGGCATGCAGAGAGAGACAGAGAAGGAGGGTTTAGGGGAGGGGGTGGGAGTCAGCAGTGAGAACAGCAGTCAAGCAGCCAAGAGGTGGGGTGTGACAGCGGGAGGAAGAGAGCCAAAGGCTTCAGAAGAAACAGCACTGGATGGTAGAAATGGTGCAAGCAGCAGCAAAGGAGATAGAGCAAGAGATCACGTGGATCTAAACTTTTAAGGACTACCAGATACCTTAAGTGACTTCTCCAATGTCTAATGCCAGTGTTTGGTGCAAGTGCCAGCGTGTGATCTCCTCTTTTCCACCATTAGGCTTGACTGACTTCCCTGCAGGTTGGTGTGTCACAATAAAAACAAGGTGAAAGCCTCACAATCTCCCATGGGGGTTATTTGTCTCTCTTGTGGCCCACTGATCCATTCCTCTGCCCATCTCACTTGGTTTATATGTCACTCTTTATCTCCCACGGGCCTGTCCCCTTTCCTCCTTTATCTGTCTGCACAACGGTGGCTTCATCTCTGGCTGTATCCAACAAATACAAGAGGCGCTCCCACAGGGTATAAAAGACAGGGATAATAGGAACGAGTGTGTTCATGCTGGTATGTTGTGAGGCCTCAGTAAAACTAAAAATCAGTGCAAAGCAGGAACAATCTATTGTTTGAGAAAATACATCTTTTAATGCTGTCAGGGGTAATGCATTAAAGGTGATGCAATTAAGCTCTGAAATTAATGACAGAGGGTTTTAAATCACATTAACTTTGCTCTGTTTTGCCATTTCAGACCTATATTACTTCCATACCATTGAAGAGCAACAGCTGGACATTTCTAACTTTAGTCTCCTCCTTCTTTCACTGTGAACTCATAGAAGTATATTTTGCATCAGAGATCATACATATTTTTCTTACCTGTTTCATTTAGCTGTGTTCATTTCCTTTCCTATTTTTGCAAGTTTTATTCCTGAGACTTTTGACCTCCTAGAGGTTCCATATTTTCTTAAAAAAAAAAAAAAGCTGTATCTTAAAGTTGCATTGCCAAGTACATTTTCTCATACAAGAAATTTGACTTGTTGTTTGGTGCAACACAGGAGAGGAATCAAAATTAAGAGGCTATTAAAAATATCAAGGGACTAAACTTAAAATGATTGTTATAGAAGATCTGAAGCAGCAAAATAAATAAAATACAATTAAAATCTCCCGAAAATATGTACAAACAAAGATGCAAAAGGAGAAACTGTACAGATTTACAGGCACACAGGTGAATAGGTTTGGTTTTTAAGTTTTTTTAGAGGAGTTTAACACACACAGTGTGCAGTTACAAACCAGAAATCTGTGTATCAAGAGTGCCAGGTAATTGTTTCTTGACAAAAGTCTCTTAGTTTAATTGTTGACCTTAACTGGATGGCTTGCACAAAGAAAACAACTAAACTTGAACCAATGAAATGTGCAAATGTCTCATTTACCAGGAATCGCTGGACTTTGAATTTAAAGAAACAACTTAAAGAAAGCATAATAAAAAAACGTCTCTTTGGCATCCTTTGATTCCCAAATCAAGCCATTAGTAAGATTTGTGTCACATCCTTAATATAAAGTTAAAACTTATGTTTTATAGGCAAAATAATTTGTGATTAAAAATGTGATTATCCATGATTGACTATCAAAACCAGTGATTAATCAAGCCAAGTGGGCTTTTATGTCTTTTGAATTGAGGAAAGATTTCCATGTAGCCACTCTACCATAATGCCAGATCACTGGAGGGCTGCCACACAGGATCTCTGGAGCTCAGTCAGAGTGGCCATCAGGTACTTGGTCACCTCTCTCACTAAGGCCCTTCTCCCCTGTTTGCTCAGTTTGGCCGGGGGACCAGCTCTTTGAAGAGTCCATCCATCCATCCATCTTCCTCTGCTTATCCGAGATCAGGTCGCAGGGGCAGCAGCCTAAGCAGGGAAGCCCAGACTTCCCTCTTCCCGGGGGATCCCAAGGCATTCCCAAGCCAGTGGAGCGACATAGTCTCTCCAGCATGTGGGACCTGTCCGGAACACCTCACCAGGGAGGCATCCAGGAGGCATCTGGACCAGATGCCCGAGCCACCTCATCTGGCTCCTCTCAACGCGGAGGAGCAGCGGCTCTACTCCGAGTCTCTCCCGGATGGCCGAGCTTCTCACCCTATCTCTAAGAGAGAGCCCAGACACCCTGCAGAGGAAACTCATTTCAGCTGCCTGTATCCGTGATCTGGTTCTTTCGGTCACAACCCACAGCTCGTGACCATAGGTGAGGGTAGGAACGTAGATTGACTGGTAAATTGAGAGCTTTGCCTTTCAACTCAGCTCTTTCTTCACCACGACAGACCAATGCAGAGACCGCATCACTGGCAACGCCGCACCGATCCCTCTGTCAATCTCCCGCTCCATTCTTCCCTCACTTGTGAACAAGACCCCGAGATACTTGAACTCCTCCTCTTGGGGCAGGATCTCATTCCCAACCTGGTGAGGGCATTCCACCTCCAAATCTGAGGACCATGGCCTCAGATTTGGAGGTGCTGATTCTCATCCCAGGTGCTTCACACTCGGTTGCTTTGAAGAGTCCTGGTTGGTTATGCCAAACGTCTTCCATTTGAGATTTATGGAGGCCACTGTGCTCTTGGGAACCTTCAGTGCAGCAGATTTTTTTGTATCCTTCCTCAGATCTGTGCCTTTAAACAATCCTGTCTCTGAGCTCTGCATGCAGTTCCTTTGACCTCATGGCTTAGTTTTTGCTCTGATATGCATTGTCAGCTGTGAGGTTTTATAGAGAGTTGTGTGCCTTTACAAATCATTTCCAATCATTCACCCCAGATGGGCTCAGGTCAAGGTGTAGAAACATCTCAGCAAAGATGAGAGAAATGGGAGGAAACTTACCTTGATTTAAAGTGTTGTTGCTAAGGGTCTGAATTCTTTTTTTTTTTTTTTAAGATTTATTTTATAGAGTAAGGACAGTGGATAGACTCGGAAACAGGGAAGAGAGTGGGGAGAGACATGCGGCAAATGGTCATAGGCCGGACTCGAACCCGGGCCGCCCACATACATGGTAGCGCTTTAAACCACTCGACCACCTGCGCTCCCTAAGGGTCTGAATTCTTCTTAAACAACAGGCTGCATCATACAAAATAGAAAAAAGTAAGGGGGGTCTGAATACGCTATACATAGGACATTTCAAACAGCGGGCATCAACTTATTATGCATCAAACAGAAAACAGTTGACAAATATATAAAATAATACCATATTAGCTAAAAAAGACACTAACAAATTTAATAATGAAGATACAGCTTGATACACTTAAATATTACAATAGAAAAAAAAAAGGAATAGACTTGCTATTAAAGATTGATTAAACCTTACAGATTTAAAACCTAACTAAATCTTATAAGGAAAGATCTATTTATAGTCTGCTTAAAGGAGCAGATGGTTGTAACAAACTTGTTTCTGTGGTAAGAGCTCCATAATAAAGAACATTAATTTAATGTCAATTAAAAACGTAGAATATTGCCATAAGTCAAACCTTTAACCCAGTATTGTGATACTAGGTGTCAATCATGAATAAAGTGTCTTTACATCCTTAAATGCCATCATGGGTTGTTTATTTTATCTTCAGCAAAGCAGAAGGTTAAGTCTAACAAGTGCAAAAAGTTCTCATTATTTCATTTCTCTGTCTTCTCTTCCTCCTCTGGTAGTCATGTAATTGCTCTGAAGCAGACAGTGTTTTCTCATGACCGGCGACCTTCACAGGACAACAGATAATGATGCCCAGAGCATGGAGAAACATTAAAGTCTGATCCTTTAATCAGAACTAACTCAACAGTAGGCCGATAAAAGCTTGTAGATATCTTAGCATTTATCCTCCTACACTGTCCTCTCACAGTTCCATTACACCATTGCTCTATTTTCTGCAGGCGAGATAATTAGCTGTATATAAAAGCAGGCGGCAGTAAACTGGCACTAGACTAGCAAAGTCTGCTCCAATGATTGCTTTTCTCATTTGTCCTGAGCCATTACCAAGATATAATATGGCTTTATCTGTACACTTAAATAACAATCCAGAGTGGTTGCCAGCATTGTTACAACCTAACTTATTCAGAGCTGAGGTAATGCACTGGTAAGATGTATAATGTATAGTACTGGAGTGTAATTTCAAGTGAATTTTGCAGCTTTCTTATGAATCTAGTGTGCCTGAAGGGCATTACAAATCCCTAAAAAGATGTGACTGCTAGTGGAAAAAAAATGATAATTTCCTTCCATAAGGAACACTTAATGAGTTTATTTTATTGAACTGTAGTTGTGTTTTATATGGTCTGTATCCGCCCTCTACTGGTGTACACTGTCAGGTACAGGTGAATGTATGAAGCCTCCAGACAGAGCAGTGAACAACAAACCTGTCTGCATGGAGTGCATATTACTCATTTTTGCACATTTTTTGTGCATCACAAAAGAAAAATAAAGTCAATATTGTGAAGGAAAACCAAAAAGATCATAAGACGTCACTGCTGTTTCTGATCTTTCTTTTTCTGTTTATATTGATTAATAAATCTGAATGTTTTTTCATGATTTTTTGGTCTACAGGAAGCTGTTGACTCATTTTGCATTTTTTTGAGTGCTAAACTTGACATTTGACATAAGCATTTGTTGAAATAACACTCTTCTGTATATTTATTTCTGTAACCTTTATGCTGGAAATTTAACTAGTGGTCTCATAGTAGGGGTGTAATTGTACATGTTTGAACTAAAACGTTTCGTACCAGACACTTAGCATTACCATCATGGCAACTACAAGTAGTGATGAAAATAATTTCCACAATGCAGACGTGAATAATTGTGCATTGATGCAGAAGCAGCTCATAATCACTTGGCTTATATATTTCTGCCTGCAGCTGGACCTACCAAATACTCATATAATGGCCTTTATCCCTTCCAAACAGGGCAGCTTTCAATGCACTTCAATGTAAGTCTTTTTGAGTTTTCTGTCTGTAGCACTAGTCAAGTGTCACACTACATAACCAGTCAACTCCTGTGTTAAGACTACGCAGACGCATCAATCCGGAAATACTCTCTGCACTCTGCAGACTTGATCTCTGACAGAATTACAGAGATACAGAGCAAGATGGGGAGAATTATAAAAAGAAGATGGTGAAAAAAGATGTTTTTCATGGATGGACTCTTTATGTTCACTATGTTTGATGTTCCAGCAACAGTTTGAGACCAGGATGTTTTGCATGTTTCTAATAAAATACAGGACAAAACACACACCTGTGGAGGAGACATACCAAACGATGACACATCAATTCAACAGCATCCAATCACAGTGAAACACTGCACAACAACGAGCCGCTAAGTAAGTTTGAGTCTACATAAAAACCCTTTTAATGAGTTAGTAAAATAATGTGACAGGAGGCTAGCTGACACATCAGCTCAGATAAAATCTGAGTAGGACGATCTGAAGATAATTTCTCCCTTCAAGGAAAGATTCAAGCAGCTGATGAGGCTGTTTAATTTCAATAAGTGACACTGTGTTTTAAAAACAAGTTGAGTTTTACATCGAAAAAAGCGAGAAAAAAACTACCTTTATACCTTCAAATATTAAGCCTATTTTGATATGCCTTTTCCAAAGCTGTTAAATGTTAAATGATGTAATACTTTTTATTGCCAGTATTTAATATCATTTAGCTACATTTATTTATAAAGAAATTTGCATTGACATCTGGAGTTTATATTTATCAGACTGTTTGCCTCTATTGATCAAATGTAGCCATGTGCAGTAATATAGTAGAGGATGCATCATGATGCATTGTGATATCGAATCAGATCTTTGGCCTGATAATCGTGATCGGATTGTGAGACCAGTCAGGATACATAACTCTAACCTAAACAAACTATAAGCAAGAGGTTAAAGATCCCTCTCTATCATTATCATTGAGTTTGAACAATCACTGCAACTAGGAAAAAAGAGCAAACACAGCTCCTGCAGGCATTAAAGCAGCATTTTGCTGGTAATTCTGAGTGGAGTAAAGCAATAAAAACAAAAGCTGTTGGCATTTTTATAGAGGCAGATTTTTTTCCTGATCAGTTGTTGAGAAACACATGGAAACAGTAGTTTAGCTAGAATGTAAAATTCCTCCTCTTCTACATGTCAGTGATGAATTCACACCAGTTCTTTATGAAGAGGTAAAAGCTGCTGTTGTGCAGATGTTGTCCAAGTGTCTGCTGTGGCACTCATGACTGATGTGTAGTTATCCTGCTGTCTCAGATGTGTTTTTAGATTCATTCTGTGGTCTGCATTCAAAAGAGGTGTAAGCACAATAAACATCTGCCTTTCTCAGCCATTTGAAGGAAAATTGAATCCTTTTAAAATGATGTTCTTTTTAATTTTTTTCTGTATTAGGTTGCAGCTTTACTCTATTCAGATTCAAACAACTTTATTGATCTCAAAAGGGCAAATTATGTGCAGCTCACCCAAGTCCACAACACAGAACATCCGACTGAAACATGATAAATCAACACACAGAGGTCAGAGAAGGACGACAGGTTCTGCCCTTCCTAAACACTGTCTATGGGCTGTTGCCAGATGGATGAGTTAATCCCATGTCATGGATATGTGAAACAGTCTACCTTGCGTGTCTGGTTGATACCACATCTCATTATCTTTATTTGACCTCTGCAAACATGTCTCATAAGCTGTAACAGGTTTTCACCAGAACTGTCAATACTCAAAGACAAACATGCACATACAGTATATGCTGGAACACAGGCATGTCATCATTTAACTGTCCATGTTTTCCTTGTTTTAACAAGTCTCGATCAGTGTTCTGTCGACAGTATTCCCTTGCTCTCTCCGTCTACCAGCTGGAGTAGCGGTGCATCATTAGCTGCTTGTATTGTTTCGGCTCCATTAGTATCCCCTGCTCTGCTGGGAAGTTAGATGCCGATGTGTGGGATTGTTTACGTGTGAAAGGTTTGTGAGTCAGTTTCCCCCCTGTGCTGTCTCTGAGTCCATCTGTTTGCCCTGGAGGCACATAAATGCTCCTGGAGTTGTCTGTGCAGCATTTTTCCTGCAGATGGCAGCAGCATCATGGACTAAATGTTCTGGACAGCCAGTGGCTACAGAGCTGTGTTTAATGAATCACATTTGAAATCTAGACGTGATCAGTGTACTGTGGCTGCATATCAACACCACAGAGACAATAGCAGGTTCTGTTTGATTTGTCTCTGGGTTCTGATTATTATAGCTTTAATGAATCATGGAATATGTGCTTTTTGATACCTACATATATAAGTCTATGCCACTAGAAGGGCTTTAATGTCAGGTCAGAGATGATTGTAAGTTTCAGCTTGTGTCAAGAATCAGTTTCACATAAAATATACCTGCTGGTTTGATAAGAGCCCCTCAGACTGCTGGGAAACATCTACTTGTCCCCAGGCTTTGGGTTTCATTAATCATCAAATGAAAAAATGCCTTACGTCCTACTCCCAATGTCAGCCCGTTGATGCTCATCTGTTTCACTCTTTCCCCACCTTTCCTATTGATCTCTCGCATTAATTACATCATACTCAAAGCCAAGACTGTGTTACACTCTATTTCATGAAAAGTCTGGAATGAGGTGAAATTTCACAAGAAGATAAAGCTTGTACTTGGTAATATTACTGTAAACTGGCATTTTCACAAATGATCCCTTCTTCTCTCTACTACATTATGGTGTAGCATTCTGCTTTCACTCACAATCGGAGCTTTGATGAGCTATCACAGCACTTTATATATAAAACAAGGTAAACTGTGAGATGCATTTATCACTCTCAACATCCATCCCTATGAAAACAAACATTCTGATTGTTTCTGTTAGACTGTGCAATAGAAAATGACAAATAGAGATACCCCGATTGATCATAACTGATTGTATTGGTCAATATTTATTCCTAAATGTGTGATCAATGTATCAGAAACTATTCTTGGAGTCACTGATCCACTCACTTAATACTTTCTGAGAGAAGCACTATAATTATAAAGGGTACTTGTATTATAAACCAATAAGTATTAAGCACATCAGCATTTTAAATCAAATTAAACTGCAATGCAGCACCTTCAACTGTCAGCTTGAAACAACTCCGTCACCTTGTCTGCTTCTGTTGCTCAGGCTCAGTTTTCCACTTAAAGCAGCTGTATTAAACTCATCCAGTCTTTGTTTTGCATTACAAAATATTAATCCAGTGTTGAAATCTGAGGTGAAATCCCTGTTTGAACCAGCAGATTAAAGTCTGCTAGCTTACTAACATTAGTGTCAGTATGTTAGCAGACATAATGTAAATTATGATGCATTTAAGGTTCTGTTGGTAAAATGATTTAAAATGACTTAATAGGGAAAAGTAAAGTCCTTCTGACATTTTCACATGGTGCTGTTAAAAAGTGTGTGCCCCCTCCCTGATTTGTCATTTTTCTGCTTATTTGTCAAGCTTAAATTTCAATTTTATATCAATGGTTACAAAGCCACTTCAAAGGAACTCCAACATTCTACAGCGAGTGCTATTATCCACAAATGGAGAAGACTTGAAATAATGATGTACAATTCCAGAAGTGGTGAGCCTACCAAAATTACTCAGAGTGCTTTGATATCAATCCAACAGGGTCACAAAAGAACCCAGATAACCCAAGTAAACGCTGTTTTTAAATTATGATCAGGGGAAAAAGCCATCCAAATCTACTTTAATTTACTATAATTAACCAGATTTTTTTTTAAAGCTAAATTCAATTTCACAAGCCACAGCCAGGCCTGATCACTACCAGATCTGTTGAATCGAAAAGAACCTGTCTGACAAAGTCTCAAAAGCAACACATCATGCTGCAATCAAAAGAAATCAAGAACAGATGATAAACAAAGTCAGTGACATCTATTAGTCCTGAAAGGGTCACAAGGCCATTTCTAAGGCTTTGGGACTCATCAAACCAGAGTGAGAGCCATTATCCACAAATGGAGAAAATTTGGAACAGTAATAAACCTTCCCAGTAGTGGCCAGCCTGACAAAAATACTCTAAGATTGCACTGACAACTCATCCAGGAGGCCACAACATGTAAAGACCTGCAGGCCTCACTTGACTCAGTTAAGGTCACTGTTCACGACTCAACAGCAAGAGAAAGACCGGGCAAAAATGCTATCCATGGGAAAATTCCAAGGCTTATTCATTAAACTATTTACACTGTTAAGCCTATTTCTTAGAATGCATGCAATAAATTAATGAATCTTTAAATTGTGTTATTCAGGTGTCCTTACTACTTGTTGCATCGTTCTTTGGGAGGTTTTTGGACTGCTCTGTTAAAATAAGTATGTAAAAGCATGCTGTTGACAAAATAAGGATGACTGTTGTGCTCATTTATCAGGTTAAGCTGCCATCTGTGGGACATTCTAGTTCACTACAAAGCTAAGAAGACTGGTCAACCTCTAAATGTGCAAAACAAAAACAGAAAATATGATTGTTTTGTTATTGGCCAATCTGTGATCAGTATCAGCTGCAGCTGCAAAATATGAGAGCTCTTCCACAATAATAGCATAACCACGTGGGCTTCTTTTGCTTGTGAAGAACACTGGGCTGATTACCTCATGGCTAAAGGCAATTTGCTGATACTTGTAGAGTTACTTTCTTACTTTGAGTGTTCAAAAGTAACAAGATTAAGTTTCCTAAATACCCATGGATTGAGTAAAGAAACGATCTCTTGGCTGAAAAGTTTATGTTCTTCAAAGTAACATCAACTGTTTTTAGTTAGGTTGCTTTAGGATAAAAATTTGTGTCCTGATAATTGAATTGAGAAGCACTCTCCATCACTGCTGGTCTCATAATTCAATAAATTTAAACTTTACATCGACCCAGGAGAGAACAGCACCTTAATATTAATGGTATTTTAATGATAATGTGATTACAGGGCTGTCAGGAGTCTTCAGGAGTTCAGCTTTACTAGATTATTTGTTTACAGCCCTGAAGAACTCAAAGGTAAGTGTGCAAAAAAACAGATTTCAAGGAAAGCAAGAGGTTGCAAAGGCTGCTTTCGCTTTCTGGAAACTTTTCTCTCCTTTCTTGTTGATGTTAAAGACTTAACTGCACATCCCTGAAGATGAGTGTTTCCACCTGTGCCTCTCACTCGCTCCTCCTCCTCTCTTTCTGTTTCTCCTCCTTCTCTCCACCGTCACGTGTTGTCGCTGAATAGAGCTCTGAGTGGGTTTCACCAGCTGGTGCCTTTGCCTGCCACATAAATAGTGTTAAAAACAAATGTGTATGTGTCTTTGCCAGATACTTGAATGGAGTGTCAGTGTCACATCTGCCCCCCAACGTTCCCGTGTGTCTTTGTGCTCATATGGCAGCATCAAGTCCACAGACTGCTGCACAGTGTCCAAAACAGAGGAAAATCTTCATGTTGTCCCTCAAAGCGCACACAGACGACAGAGTGGAAGTTCGACCCGTTTTCCTATCTGATATCATTAAGATACCAACCTTCAGTATTGACAGAAAGCCTTTGGATATCACTTTGATTCAACGTTCACCCTCCAGGTGCTGCAGCTACAAGTCCAGACACCACATATGTAACACTGAAAATCTGAACTCTCAGCAGTTAGAAATGTTTGTTTAATTCCTTTATCCATGAGCAAGATGAGACTAAGACGAGCTAAAAATAGATCTGTAATGATAAAAACTTAAGAGAAAAAATAAGTAGAGACTAAATGAGACTGAAATGTGACGTAGTTTTCAGCAGACATTCAAAATCTATGATATGAGAGGGCACAAGCTGTTAGGTAGGTGACTCTGAAGCTACAGTATATTGCCTTTCTGTTGTTGGAAGCAGGGATACCAGGTTTTGCACGGTGCATAGATCTCACAAGTGTGATTTGCACCAGATTTGAGTACATATAATTTCTACTAATAAGATATATTTTTGGGCTTTTTATGCCTTTATTCATAGAGGACACTGGATAGCGTCAGCCTGCACACATGGGGCATGAACTCACCAATGTCATCTGCAGCCCTACTTTAAAGATTTAAAACAAGCTAATACTTTGATATATCCATGAAATATGATCAAATATCTTTAACAGCACACTGAATATCTCAAGATGCATCCTGTTTTTAAAGCAGTGTAGCTTAATCTGAAAGTATTACTAAACCTATTATTGTTAGGCCTGACTTATTAAACTGAAAGCCTGAATTTAGCTTAAAACATAAAGCAAAAAAAGAAACAAACTAGGCCAACAATAGCCATAGCCCATCAGTCCTCTGTCTGTTAGACTGCATCGAAGAACTTGGGCACATTTAAGGCTTGGCTTCAGACTAGTTCAAAGATACTAAAATAAACTAAGCTAACATTATTGACAGCTTGCCATATCCTCTGTCTACTTCACTAAATATTTGAGCTTTTAGGGGAGTGGTCCTCATCTGGGACAGCCTCAGGACCCACCACAACCTAATTAATGAGAAATAGTGACCCAAATATCAGGACATTCCCAACTGTTCAAATATTTAATCAAATTATTTGAAGGAAAAATGATGCAGGCTGAACTTGACAGGGTGAGAAAAACTAACCCACCAATAGAGCTGGAATAAGCTGGTAAATAAAGTCTAAAACTTTAATGAGACAGTGAAAACAATATGTTCACCATATGTATCTACATTTATTACACTAAAGGCTGCATTAGTTTAAACATGCTGACTCACTACAGTAAACTGAGTCATAATGCCACGACAGCAAAAATCCAGGCACTTGGGGACACCTGGATGCTGCCGTCAAAGCTACGCTATGAATGGTGAAAGCGTGTGGAGCAGTTCACCTACCATGGCAGTGTAATCCATTGATATGCCGAGGCTGAGATTAAGTGCAGACTTGGACTTGTGCATGGGGCGATGGGTTCGCTGAGCAAGATGGTGCAGCATTCCCAGAATCTTAGCATGTAGACGAATGTTAGTCTTTTGGTTCTTGGTCCTTCTGGTCTTACTGTACTCTTGAGGCCTAGAGGCAGTGGCTAGACTCCTTCGTGACAACTTCTCCTCAGTGCATCTTTGGGTATCCTTGGCAAGACCATGTGTCTAACGCCAAGGTGCACAGGAGAGCAGGGATGGGGAGTATCAGCTACCTGATGCCTGAGCTCACCGCATACATACTGGGTGCCCAGGACCAGATGGGCTAGTACAGATGCCGGGTGCATTGTAGGGGGGGTCAGCTGGGAAGATAGCTGGATGGCCATCAGGAGGACAGAGCAGTAGAGGGCCAAGGTTAGATGCTGCAAAGTGCTGAACTGGCATATGCTCCCGTACCTGACTTGACGTGACATATGTGTGCAAACGGAACAGAAGCAGATGATTTGCACAAGAGGTCTCTTATCGATTTACAGGTGTCATTTGATTGGCGTGATCAGTGCATAATGGGCTACTTGCTGTGCCAGGACCAGTAACATGTTGTCTAGTTACTACAGAGATGTAATGCTGAAATACTGGACAAGAGGCATCCCATACTGAATAGACACTTAAGCTCAAAATACAGGACAGTTGGCAACCCTACTTCCTAGGCTACATCGTCAGTCTACTCTGGTTGGTCAGCTAAGGATCCTGCATAGTGTTTTAGCTTGAAAAATATGTATTAAGTATATATACTTGTCTTAAGTTAAGATTAAAGAAGGTGGGAAATCATTAATGGTTGTTCTTTTCTTTTTTTGTAGCTTTCAGTTATTTAGCTATGCGGTTGTTTGCCATCCCATAGGCTTAAACAAGATTTTATTTGAAGCCAGTACGTGAGTTAAATTGTGAAATCTACTGTACTCAAAAAGAAGAAACATTGCAAGTCCTAAGAGAGCTAATGGTTCAGGTTGGTGTATTATTTATTATCATACTTACCTGTAGCCTAAGACACAGGACTCTAGGCAATAATGAAACTTTCACCAGTATCTTAACTCTAAAAGAAATAAAAAGTCTACTTTACAGGGTTTAAATTGAGTTTAGGAACAGACAGATAACAGCCAAAGAAAACTTAAAAAGTTGAAGTCAAGCAGACAGGTACAGATTTATCCTCCTGACCTGTAAAAATAAGCCCCAGATTTTCAGCTGTTTGATGATGTTTCTGACTGTCACTTCAGGGTCAAGGTAGGTCTAAGGCCTCCAGGGTCTTCAGTTTAATGATGGGACCAATCAGTCAGACAGCCTGCAGATCTGAAGCTCCACAGTCAGGTCAATGGTGCACACAGTCTGCCTGTTACTGTTCTAATCTCATCTTTCATCGTGTGTGTTTGACCTCTACTTCTGTATATCTGTCTGTCAGCAGATTCTCCTTCTTCCTACCTCCATGCTTTGAAGCCTTTAAAAGCTGGTCTGAAACAGTCAAATTACTTAACTGATATGAAAGTGGGGCCTGATTTACCGTTACAAAATGTCTGCATTTGTAAAGCTTAAGCTTAACTTTTAATTTGTTTATGTTTAGTTGCCCTCTTTATTTCAGATTCTATTTGTTACAGAGCAATAAAACCCTGTTGGTTTAGGCTTGCTGTGGCCTGTTTTTAATCTGCCTATAAACAATTAAAGTGACAGTCATTTTCATTAAAGTCTCAGTCAATACATCAGCTCAGGTTTTGTCAGCTGTTAATTGGTGCTAAAAAGGATATAAGAGGTGGATTTTCTTTAGCTGTTGGGTGTTGAAGTCGTTAATAGAGTGATCTGCTGCGTTCACAACATAACGGTGACTTAAGATTCTGGATGAAAACACTTTTTTAAAAAAGATTATTGAGCTAAAAAGTAGGCCTATGAATACCTTTTTAAGGTAAAACATGGCAACAAGAAGGAAGAGGATGAATCCGGGGAATTTCCTGACACGGATATGGAGCTGATTGGGGTGAGATGCAGGTGTAGAATGGGGGCGTTACAGACAACTACTACTACTGTGACTGCCAACATACTGCTGCTCCATATACATCCAAGCAGAGCCAGTTCATCCATCATGCAGCATCCTGCATTATTGTAACCGTAGTATTTATGTTTACAACAGTCACACTGATTACTTCTCATTATGCCATGATGATCCTGCCAATCAGTGGTATTCCCCACTGTTAGTTCTGTTATTGTGGCTTGGCCTGCTTTATGACACTGATTATGTTTTGAATGTGTAATGATTTGTGTGAGAGCTGTTATTGAGTCAGAAACAGAGGTGCTTTATTGATTCCACAGGGAAATTATGGCATTTAAGTTACTCTGAGTTCCAGAGAAAGAGAAGAGAAATACATCAAACAGTGACAAAATAATAAATCATGCAAAAAAGTCCTGACTAAGCCAAGCAGCCATAGAGTAAATATGAAGAATAAGATATAAAGAATTAACTTTAAAACTTGTGGGTTTCTCAAATTGCATCCAAACTGTGTGAGGTTTGTATAGAGTTGTTATAGGCTTATTGTCCATTAGTCTGGGTTGACAGATTATCAGCCTGGCAATCTATTCTATTCAATCTGCATTTGTCCAAATGAGTTATTTTAACTGATAATCAATGTTTTACAAATGTAGTTCCTGAAATAAAAATTAAATGAAATAAATATATCTAAGGTAAAATAAGTGACTGCATAAACATTCATTCCCTTAAAGTCAATATTTAGTAGATGCACCTTTGGCTGGTGGGCACATCTGGAAACTGCAATTTTACTCCATTCTTCATTGCAAAACTGCTCAAGCTCTGTCAGGTTGCACAGGATCAGGCTGGAACAACACTTTTCATGTCCAGCCATAAATTTCTGTATTGTTTTCGCTGTATGCTTCGGATCATTGTCTTGCTAGAAAATAAATCTTCTCACAAGCCATAATTCTCTTGCAGACTGAAGAAGATTTTCCTCCAGGAATTTCACATATTTTGCCACATTCATTTTACCTTCTACCTTTACAAGCCTGCCAGGGCTGGCTGCCGAGAAGCATCCCCACAGCATGATGCTGCCACCACTGTGCTTCCCAGTGGAGATGGTGTGTTTATGAAGTGCAGTGTTGGATGTCTGCCAAACAGAGTGTTGTTTGTGTCTTTGTGGCCTCTCTCACTAGTCTACTTTTCACACCATCCCTTCATTTGTAAGGATGGCGGGATCTCTAACAGATTTACATATGTGCCATATTCTTTCATTTCTTGATGACGGATTCCATTGAACTCAATAACTTTTTGTCTGAGTTGCCTGGAGTGTTCTTTTGTCTTCATGGTGTAATGGTAGCCATGAATACTGATCAGTCAGTGACGGGACCTTCCAGACACAGGTGTCTTTAGACTACAGTCACTTCAAACACTGCACTCAGGTGATCCCCATTTCACTAATTTTGAGATTACTAGCACAAATTGATGCAGTGTTAGAAGGGAAGAGCTGATTGTGTTTTGGGTTTTAAAACTACTTGGGCTCAAAACATGAGGATTTAAAAGATAAAAGCATCACAGCTCAGTCAGCCTCATTTTTCAATACTTAACGAGGAGGGTGCCCTCTGGGAGGCAGAGTCCCATTTTAATAGAAGCACTAACTGTAGCCAAGGTTGCCTCTGCACACACTGAGAACAGGAGGCTAAGCCTGAGCTCAGATCCTGGAACACTGTCGTAATCTTTAAACAATACACGGAGAGGATGTGGCCCACACTCCTCTATTCACTTTAATCACTTTGATCATACCTCCCTCTAATAATCTTCATCTCTCAGCTGGGTAACAACCAGCTAATCTTGACAGTGTGACACTGCATGTTACTTTTTCTGTTTGTCAGTGTGCTCGGCTCACCTGATGGCCTCTCAGTGCTGCAGACAAACTTCTCCACATCCTCAGTAAACCTGTCATAAACCTGCAGAGGGCCTGACATGCTCCCTGTCACCCACTGTGTCACAGCTGCAGGGAAAAGAGTCTGTGTTGAATATGTAAGGCTACACTGAAGACAGGAAGGAAGACAGATATGGCAGATAATATTCTGAGAGAGGGCAAAATTATTTGTGACTTCAAGTCTGAGTCAGTTTTATTAGATAATGTGTACACAGACCCTTCAGAAATTCTTGGTGAAGGAAATAAAACTTTCACCTTAACTAGCTGGAAGTTTGGCTGTTGCATGAACAAATAAAACAACAACATTTAACCTCATTTGTGTCTTAATGAAAAGTAAGGTGAAAGGGCTCAACAACAAAGTAGTTTCAGACTGTAGAGGAGCCTTAAACCTGCATTCTTGCTTATAGCTAGAAGGTGGGAAAGTCTGATATCCTGTTTAGAACATGCATTTTTAACCTTTCATCTTGAACTGAGTTACCATTTCAGTCTAACCAGTATTCCTCAAGATTCATTTCCCCGTGTCCTTTAAAAGCATGTCAGTGTGTGCCAGTGTAGCTCAGTGTAGAGGTGGGTAGTAAACCGGTATCAGTACCGTCACGGGTAAAATTTTTGCCACAGAATGGATTTCTGCAACACTGTCATCACCGGTTTAAATGCCTACGTTGTGCTGTGTTGCACACACGAGGCATATGCGCTCCCACAGCTGGCAGAGAGAGTGATTTGCTAGATCAGATCTGAACTTTAATCTGTTTATTGAAATGTTTTCATCTTTTTAAAAGTTTTTTACAGGCCTCATTTCTGTTTTTCTCTTTTATTTCTGTGCTGTTTTGTGTTCTCAGCTTCTTAGTGAATTAAACCTGCTGAGGTTTGCTTGTATGACCTGTACCTAGATTTCATATGAATAACTGTTGGTCAGTCTCCGTTGTCTACTCTGTCTCCTCAGAGCAAAGCTGGCTTTACCAAACCTTACCCTTTAATCATCGGGTCAGAAACTCTTGTGTTTGTGTGTTTGCACGTTCTGCAGAAGACGGTGTTCTTGTGACAAGCGTCATTGCAAGTCTGTAATCCGTCATGCTACGCTGATCGCTCAATCTGTCACTTCAGTCCTTCTTCAGCGTTTACCCCCACTGTGTAAGTACTTCTATGTGTGTATGTGTGTGTGTGCTCTATTTCTTAAGCTACAATGAGAGCGAACTCGATTATTCATGGGCTTAAGGAGGCGAGCAGTGAGAAAGGAAGTGTGTTTGATTGTGTGTGTGGCTTTGTGAGAGGGAAAGAAAACCGTGTTGATAATAAGTTTGTTTGCGTCAATAACAGTTCTGTACAAAACCCTCCAGTCAGTGCAAAACTACAGTTTTCATTCTGGAAGGCCTGCACTGTGCTTTCATGGGACTCTAGCATCTTTCAGCTTAGACCAAGCATGATCTCCATTCTTTTCATTATAGATAAAAATGTCTGTATTTTTAGGCTGTTTTTGCCATTGAAATGTAATTTAACATCCATTAATGAGGAAAAAGGCATTTTACTTCCTTGACCTTCAGTGAATATACATGGTGTTTATTTTGCTAGTTACTTTTTAAGTTTCTGTGCAAAAAACTGGAAGCAATGAGCTGAAAGCAGCTTTGAAACTCCTCAGAGCTGAAAAGTACTGAAGAGTTTGCTGTTTATTCTCTGTGGGCTCGCCTCAGAGTAAACTCCTCTCATAGAAAAGTTGGGTTTGGAGAATGAATGAGTTTGGTTTTTTGCATCTATAGAAAATTCTTTCTCCAACAAAAAAAAGTGTGAGTTGGTTGTAAGAGAACGCTGGTTGGTAGACAGATGTGTGGACTAGTGAGTTAGAGCGGTCAGCCCAGAGTGCATCCTGAGGTTGATCTTTTTGAAGTTTTGTTGGGTTTAGCTCGTTCGTAGCTCGAAACTAAGCTGAAGGGAAAAGACACAAGTTACTCTTGTGTCAGTCCAATCTTGCTGAGTACAGTGCCTACAAAAAGTATGACCGTGCAAGAAGAAGACTCGTGAGAGGGGCCAAACACTTCACACCAAAACCACCCCTACTGTGAAGCATGGTGGTGGCAGCATCATGCTGTGGGGATGATTCTTAGCAGCCGGCCATGGAAGGCTTGTAAAGGTAGAGGGGAAAATGAATGTGCCAAATAAAGAATAATTTCCTGGAGGACAACCTTATTCTGCAAGAGAACTATGGCATAGGAGAAGATTTAATTTCCAACAAGACAATGACCTGAGGCATACAGCAAAATCTACACCTAAATGGTTTAAAGACAACAAGGTGAATGTTTTGGAGTGGCCAAGTCAAAGCTCAGATCTCTATCCAATAGAGGATTTGTGGCTGGACTTTAAAGGGCTGTTCAGGCTCGATCCCTGTGCAACCTGACAGAGCAGTTTTGTTTTTCTCAATCAAAACAAGAATGATACAAAAAATGATCAAACCTGTTAATTTAGCAGTTGATATCAGATCTGCTATATGAGCAAAAATTGCAATTTTATATATTTTTTCTAAATAATTAAATTCCTAGTTTAACATATCTAATATTGTGCTTGTTAAAATATGGGATGATTTCATGCATGTGTTTGTTGAACAACACAAAAGATGAGGAATCTAAAGACAGCCATGTATTACATTGCAATCACAATATTGAGGGTAAAAATACTAATTACATTATGTTTGCAAATCAGGACAGGACCAATCAGTGATGAGGGGCAGTACGGGTGCGGCGGAGTCGTGACATAAGCAAGCAGCAACAAGAGGCCGGTGCCGTTATGGCAGAAGACATTACCATGGATGCTGCTGAAGCGCCAGTTTTTTCAGATCTTGACGACATTTCTTCATTAAAAGAAGAACAAAGAACAGCACTGAGTTATATTATGGAGTTTACTCCTCGGTAGCGGCTACGATGTCACATGTTTTGTTGCTCTGATTGGCATGTAAAGAAAGATGTGACAGAACGTTCATCCAATCACCCTCCAAGTTTCTTTTAAAGGCTCTTCCCTTTCCCAAACGCTGTCCATGGAAGGGTTACCAGATGGATGTGTGAAACCATCTGGCGTGTCAGGTTGATCTAGCCCTATTCCAAATCATGTCAAATTAATTTAATTTACCAAAAGTGGAGTCAAATCAAGGTGTAGATACATCTCACCAAAGATTAAGAGAAATTAGAGGAACCTGAGCTAAAGTTCGAGTGTTTTTTGGAAAGGGTTTGAATACTTCTGTATTCAGTATGATATTTTAGTTTTTTGTTTTTAAAAATTTTGCATAAAATAGAAATAAATAAATAAATTCTGTTTTCACTTTGTCATGTTGGGGTTCTGGGTGTAGATAAATGAGAAAGATTTAGATCTTTTTGACTGTAGCATTAAGACTGCAACATAAAAAAACAAAACAGTAAAGAGTATGCGGAAGGCTGTGTATCCACATGCATTGAAAACAGCATAAACAAACCTTTATATGAACTTTAATTATTAAGCCTTTTCCATCTGCTCTCACATATGTTTTTAAATCCTTTCTCCTACAATCCGACCATCAGGTCCTTCTGTGTGACTTGTTTATTTGAGGGCTCTTTATCCTTCCTGTCATTGTCCCATCATCTCTTAATGACTCTGAACAGCCTGCTGTCAAACACCCGGCTGAATGCTGACCCCTGTCTGTGGCTCTTAAATGAAAACCAGAACCTGCAGAAAGGGAAGGAGAGCTTTTCATGGCGGCATCTGCCTGACACTTGATTGATTTTCTCTCATGAACTGACAGGTGTGTACGTCCACGTTGGTGTGTGTGATTTTGCCGCCCGTGCTACCAGAAAAATCCATGGAGTCTGTGGTTGCTGTGGTAACGGTAATCACTTTTAATTCAGCATCAGGGAGGAAGGGAGCAGATAAAGGTGGAGTGGCAGCCGTTTAGTGGGGTAATGTGGGAGACAGGAGGTAAAAACATGTCAGCGGGGAAAAGGAGGAGGATGTTTTGCTGTTTAGAGACTGTGAGAGTGTTTACAGAGACAGAGAGTTAAAGATGAAGACAGAGAGGATAACATAAATACCTTCTCCTCCTCTTTCTTCCCCTCTTGTCTTCTGGCGGATAATAATCCCTCCATCAGTGGTTGCTCAGAGCTGGTATTTGTCCAACAACCTCTCTCTTCCTGTCAAGCTTTTCCTCCCTTTTTAAATTTTACCACACTAGAGACAGGAGGAACAGGTATTAATTATGCATTCCCCTTTTTTGGCCCCATCTCCACCTCCCTATCCGTCTCCTCGTGTACCTTCACTTTGCCTTTTTGCTCCTTCTCTCCTCCTTGTCGTCTCTTTTTCTCTCTTCTGAATACTATTAATGAGCGAGCGAGGCAGAGACAGACAGCAAGGGACGGTGCGTGTGATGCTAATTAATAGGTTTGGTTTGTTTCTACTGTCACTTTACTCAACCTCCTGCTGGAGCAAACACACAAGCACATACACATGCTGCCAGAGGCGGACTTCTTCATGAGGCATGAGTGCGGAAAAAAACATCAACAAGATGTGTGCAGCTTGAGAAAAACCACCACCTGCCACTCAAGCCAGCCTCTTCGTAGTATAGAGCTCACACACACACACTAACACGCACCGACACACGCACTGTGGCATGTGCGCTGTAATTTTCCGCCACACTCCGCTGTCAACCAATCAGACTCCAGAGGAGAGCATCTCAGAACGTGAGGGGGAGGGGACATATGGAGTCATTATGGTGGCAGAACTCAAGAGTGCATTTTTACATTCTAAGAGCATGACTTACTGGTTTCTGACTCTTTTTTTCCCAATTTCCATTAAAACCTAACCTGACACGACAGAGAGACTGTTTCATATATCCATTACATGGTTAGATATTTCACATTCACCTGGGAAAGCTCTAATACAAAGTGTTTGGGAAGGGCAGGACTTATCAAAAAATTCTCTAAAGATGATTGGACAAATGTTCTGTCTTTCACCTTTGTTATGGGCCAATCAGAGCAAGAAGACAAATAAGGGAGCAGGCATGCACAGCTCTGCTAGTAACATGAGCTCAACAGGCTAGTGCTGCTGTAGTTTATGAATGGGGAAGTTTGTTTGGGAATAAAAAATGTGCTCTTGTTTTAATAAAAAATTGTGGCCCAGTATACTGTAGCTCCATCTGAGCAAATCACTGCACTGGCTCAAGCAATTGTTTATACCAGCTTACAGTACAACAAAACCCCGCCTGTAACTATCACAAAAACATGCTGAAGCAGGTCAGGACAAGAGCAAAAACTTCTTGTCTGTCATGAAAAGCTTTCTGAACTGTTCTTTGCTCTTATTTTAATAAATAAATGTGGTCCAGTCTAGGTAAAACTGCTGCTATACTTCAGCTACATCTAAGCTAAACACTACACTGGTGGCAGCCATTGCTGTCAGCTTCCAGTGCAACTAAACCACACCCGTCGCTACCGACTCATTCTCCTGAAATGATGCTGATTGTTCAGATCTGTTTTCAGAGCAGGCTCAACCTGATGTTATTGTGCTTTCAGATTTTAGCCAGAATCACATGTTTTCTTATTTCCTTGATGACTGTGTGTTAAAGTTTGTCTTAAGTTAGTTAAGTGTGCAGCAGAGTCTTTATGTCACCTCCTTACTTCAGGCTGCAGGTGATGCTAGTGCTGTCACTACACCGGTATGACCCTTCAGGAAGACAAGACAGTCTGTCTACAGACTGACGTCTCTGACAGCCACTCTCACAGACCGTCCATCTATAATACTGTGTATCTTAGAGAGGAAGTGCAATTATTTGCCAGTTTTTAAGATTTTTTAAATTTCAGCTTAATTCATAAACAAATCCTAGCAGTCACGAGAAAACATGTAAACATTACAGACTATGCAACATTTTATAAATAAGATAGAGAATAAGGTCAGAGGTCTGAGGTTGCTTTAGTTTCTTTGGCTTAAGCTAAAGCTAACATAAAAATGCTAGCTACATAATTAACATTACTACATAAGCCAATGTAGCTAAGGTAGCTTTATCAACGTGTGATTTAGCAGTGTAAGCTTTAGCAAATGTAGCTAGAGTTCACACTGCTATGTAGCTTACATAGCTGCTTTGTGAGCTTAGATTTAGCTATGTTAGCCACATAGATATGTTAGCTACATAACTTATGCAATTAAAGGAGCTACGTAAACTGCCCCTGCTGTATTAGAATTTGCATCAATTTTTTTTTTCCTGTAAGCACTGTTCACTCTGCTTTATTAAATGTTTTGTAATCAGTTTTGCATGTCAGATTTTTGATTCCAAACTTTTAGTATCCTGACCTTAACCCTTACCCTAGCCCTAAACACAAGTTTAATCAGGTTTTATTTCAAAGTTTTCATGTGTGTTTCCATTCTGAAGTAGAGGGCGCCTGAACAGTCTGTGAGAGTGACCATCAGAGATGGACTGTCTGCAGCCAGATCCTTCTCCAGGGTGCTTAGTTACTTGGGGCCGATAGGTTGGTTGAGTCCTGCTATAAATGGCACCTTGTCCAGGTGCTTACTAATATGCAGTTTGTTCAGGTTGTTTATTTTACAGCTTCAGTGTGTGCACTGCAGCGTAACAGTCACAGTAGCTCAACCCCATTAGCATTTGTTTAACCATCAGGTACTCTCATGGGCCTGGTCATGTCAGCTAAACTTAAATTTGAATATCATTAGAACCAGTCGCAACATCCACCTATTCTGTCTCTTCTTATCCTCCGTCTGTGTGTCAGAGCTCCTGTCAGAGGCTGCACAGTGTGATATTCTAAATTCAGAAATAAGAGAAAGGCTTCATAAAAAAAGGGTATCATTTATGATTTAGATTTGATCAGTGTACTTTAAAGGCACCTTATTCATCAAGTTTTGTTTTTTTTAATAAAAAATTGCAATACGTATTCCTGAGGAAAAAAACAACTTATTGCAGTATCTGATTTTTTCAATATCGCTCCACCCAAGTCCTAACCCTAACATTTACCATAACTCACTAACCTCTCACAATGTAAAAATACACTTGAGTTTTGCAACAATAATGATTCCATAGGGAAAGATTGCTGCTGTCTGATTGACAGGCAGCGCCCTACAGGTGGAGAGAAGAGCTGAAGAGAGACGAGGAGAGAGGGGGGAGGACTACAGAGAGAGAGCGAGGGGGAGAGAGGAGGAGGAGAGGAAGAGAGGCAGCGGCAGGCAGACTTCCATACACACATGCACTAGACTTCCAGTGCTCTGTTCCTCCCTTCTTACCTTGAGTGAGCCTGCTTCACCCGGCGGACGAGCATCACTATCCTCACCTCCACCTTCAACACAGCTGCACCAAGATGAGCCAGTGCAGGAAAAGGTGCAAGAGGCAGCTCACTAAAGTGGCTCGCTATTTCTACCACTTCCTCATGGGGACACTCACCCAAGGTAGGCACCCAAAACTTCGAGATCTCTCTTGAAAGGTTTGCAGGCTGTTTCGTGAGTATTAAAGACAGGTGAAGGAGGTCTTTGGTTGAGTTTAGCTGCTACACAGCTAATTTTTGCTCTTTAATTTGCTTTTACTCCACAAATCAGTGTCTCAGTTTGTTTGCAACTGATTAACTGCACAAGAGATGCATTTCTAATTTGCATACGTCCAAAACATGCAGATTTGTCAGTGCGATGGACTTTGTGAGTGCACATTTGTGTGTGTAAACAATACATCCAAGAGCTTTTTTTACTCTTAAAGCTGCAAGACCATAAAACAACCAAGCAAAAGCTGCATGTTATAGTTATTATTCCCTGCATATGTATATTCAGATGTGCTGTATGTATGCATATATGCACGTTAGAATATGTATATACACTTTCCCTAAGCCTGTGCGTAAAAATAGAATCAAATGATCAGTATGCACAGAGGGAATTAGAATCTGTTGGGGTTGAATGAACTCACTCTTTCCTTCTTTCTATCTACCTTTTTTTAAATTCCCTTCTCCTCACCTTAAAGCTCTGTCCTCTCTCCTCCTGCTCCCTCTCTCTCTCTCTCCTCTGCTCTCCCTCTCAAACAGTCAAACAGATTGCCCTCTGGAAGCATGTGGCATTCCACCTCCATTGAGAATCTCTCAGTGGGAGAAAAGACACACACACAGCCTTTTATCCAGCCCCTGAGCCAGCTCTCAGTGTGACATCAAATCACATTTCTTCCCTCTCTATCTCTCCCTGTAGAAACATCCAACTTTATAATGATAATCCCTTCCCTAAGATTAGATAAACTTGTCTAAGCTCAGTCCAAATCTTTGCTGATGTTTAGGCGATCTTTAAAGCCCTAACACTCTTTGTCCCGTTGAGTGTACTCTTGGCTGAATAAAGTGTCCTTTGTGAGAAACACCCCCTATAAAATTGCTTATTGACAGCGTGCTACTAAGCTTTATACCCATTTCCCTCTTTTTTTGTGCTGTGAGTGATATTGAGCAGTGGCACACACTGCCTCGGGGAAGACACAACAAAGTCTGGTGGTTTCTATTGAATCTCAGCAGTTGATCCAAGAAGGTGGAGATAAAGGGATGCGTTTCGATGACCTTGTCAACAGAGCGGTGTGGAAATGCTAATTTGACATCCGTGCCGCTCATCTCCACCTTGGGTTTTTCCTTCTCCCTGTTATCTCTTCAGACTTTGACATGTGCGGAGCTTGGCGTTCATGATGGGAAGGCAGCGATTGGACACACGTGGATGTGTGGAGAGGCATGCTCATACATACAAACATGCTGCAACCTCAGGATGTACAGTGTGTCAAGACCATAGATGATATTTAAAGATAGATGGAGCAGCTGATAGAAGGGGGTGTGAAGCCAAAACATTAGAGCTCCCCCTGCTGACTGGCTGCAGCACAAGGCATAAACTCCTCCTCCATGTTATCAGATTGGACTTTGCTGGAACTAAGTCGATATATGCATCAAAAGCATTGAATTAACATGGATTATGTTGTGATGGTTACTATCAGGGATGTGCATATTAACCCTCTGAGACTGATGTATACAAAAAGAGTTGGCACAGGTTATAAAAAGTCAAATAACTTTTGAACCATGGATTGTAGCCACTTCCTTTCTTGTCTTCTGGAAGCCCAGCATTTCCCTGATCTAATGACCACGCTTTTACAGAGGCTTTTTTAGCGAGCCTGGGACTTGGATGACTTTCCATGTCTTTAAAGATTAAATCCACACCAGTAATGCTGATACTGAATGTCTTTCTTTTTGTTTAGGATTATTTTAGGAGCTTTTTTTTGCCTTTATTTACACAGGACAGCTGAAGGAAGACAGGAATTACAGGGAGAAAGAGTAGGGGGAAGATGTGCACCAAACAGTGCAGAGACTGGGAATCAATCCTGTGACAAGTGCATTAAGGACCACAGCCCCCACACATGGGCACCCACTCCACAATCAAGCCAAACCAGCACCTCTTGAACGGCTTTCTATCCATTTTTTTTTAAATTATTTTTTTGATAGTTTCAAACGCTAGCAGCGATTGCTGTCCGCCATATTGTCTGGGCTGTGACAACCAATGGTAGGCTGTGTTGTCATGTCGTACTTTGTCAAACTGAGCATGTATATCTTAGAGGAAAAGGTCTGACAGAGTAACAGTGAAAAAGCCCACCTAAGGGGACCATCTGTTAGAAAGGAGGATTGACACAACCCAGGTTATGCTCTGGATGTCTTTGCATATGACCAGGGGCATGGGAGAATAATCTGGCTGAAAAATAACAAACCTTAAGGGTTGTCAGGTCAGATGAATCCAGTGTGATTTTAAAAGACTGACAGAGCCACAGACTTGCAATACGAAACAATTTGCCACGTTCTATGAATTTTTTGCAGTGAACGCAAAAAAAAAAGTAATGGACTCAGTGTGCAAGGTTCAAGTGTGTGACGTTTTTTCAGATTACGGAACCGAAAATAATGGATCCTGTGTGTAAAGACCTTAAGAGGTGGAAGTGGTGAGTAAGCATGGCCTCGGGCAGTGGTTGTCAACATGGGAGTCAGGGACCCCTGTGTGGGTTGGTAGACACTGAAAGGGGGTTTCCGTATGCTTTCCAAAAAACAAAGAATATTTTTAATAGAGCTGTCAAAATTAACGTGTTAATGCAGATTAATCCATCATCATGATTAATCTGTTTAAGAATTTTAATGCAATTAACCCATCTGCAGCGCAGATTGACTCAAAATCCCTGAAACATCTCTGGCAACGCATTTCAGGCAGTTTGTCCAAGTAGGGTTACCGTCAAACATGCCGCTTGCACAAATGGGCCGTTGATCTGTTAGTGACCAACCAACTTGATATGGAAGATGCTAAACAGCACATTGGACCTCTCAATGGGAAATTCGAGTACAGAAAAAAACCCAAGACAGAACAGTTGACCAACATAAAGTATTATGCACATTCTGTAGGAAGAAATTTTCTTTTCACTGAAGCACTTCCAGCTTAAAATACCACATTAATGCGAAGCATACGTTTGTCAGGGATTCTGCTAGCACTTTGGCTAATGCATCGCCAAGCTTGCAAATTGAAACGCAATTAATATAGATTAAAAATGAATGTCTTCAATCATGATTAATCAAAATTAATCCATAGCAACCCTGTGATTAATCTGATTAAAAATTTTAATTGTTTGACAGCACTAATTTTTAAATGATTTTAAATTGAATATTTTACCCATTTCTATAAAGATGCATGCATAAAGTCAGTTAAATGTACAATAAAACATGCTCATTTGGTGAGATTTATGCTCAAGTCAAAGAAATGTTTAGAAAAATCCTTGAAATGCATGTCTGCACGCAACTATTCTTGAATGTACACAGTTGTGTTCAACAATAACAACAATATGATGGGCGTCCCCGGTCACTGGCACCTTTACTTTGGTGGCCGCGGGCTGGAAAGTATGAGAACCCCTGGCCAAGGGTGCCATCCAGGCGGATAGTAGGGTTGCCACAAACCCCTGGTCTTGATGTGAATGTCCCAAGGGCCTAAAAAAAAAACGCCAGTGGTCTATGGTTGTATTACCAGGGGTGTCAAGGCCCAGATGGAAGAGATGCTGTCGAGCTTGACCTTGGCTGCTGAGCCACAGGTATGTGTAAATAAGCATAGAACAGTGGCAGCTAACATGAAACATTTAGTGGCGTTGAAGAACCAAGGATTTATTTCCTATTTCTTTCATACCATGCATTTCTATATTGACTGACAGAGAAAGAGTGAGACATTAATTTGAACTGTCTCATATATTTACTATAGTGAAGGATCTTCTTCTTGTACAGCTGACGATGAAAGTCTGCAAAAGCACAGAAAGTTTTCTGTACTTTCCATGTGATCAGGTCAGTAATGCTGCTATCAAGGAAGTGAAGGGCAAGAAATTCACCATCATCAAAGAGTTAGTGAATACTAGTAGTTAACATTAGCTAGTATAAATTACTTAACGATACTATGAGAATTACTGTCAGATGTCAGTCGGGACAAATCCAGTCTTATTCTGCTCATGTTAACAGTATTAACATGAATTAGGAGAAGTGTGTGTTGAAACCTGCAGAAACAGTGGAGTGTCTAAATGCATTTATCTCTCTTCTTTCTCTGTGTCCTGTAGAAGTATACCCGGGTTGGCTCCTCATCAGGTAGAGCATCAAACTGAACAACAACCTTCTTGCTTTCAAAACTGTTAAATATAAAAGTAGTTAAAACACAAAGGTAGCAACAGAAACTGTCAACATCTCTGTAGTGTCAAGTAGTAGGAAGCTCAGCAGGGGTAGTCCCATGAGTGTGTGATATCACATGAAAGCTATGAATCAACTCTCCTGTAAAATCCCACTCTGACATTTATGAACAGTCCATCATTTCACTCACAACCAGACTTTAAGAGCACTGTTACTCATCTCGTCTGACACCTACAGCACAGTCTCCTCCAGCAGTGGTTACAAGCATTAAAAAGACCATACTGAAATTATTAACTTTCTTTCTGGTTGTCCTGTATGCTTCATAGGTTTTAAAGAGGCATCACTTTCTATTTCAGTCTGTTTCATCATAATGAATGCAAGGGTATTCTGGTGATAATCGATATTTTTCTAAGGGCAAACGTTTGTACAGAGATTCAGCTTTCTTTAGTTCAGACATTTATGACTGTAAAATGTGCATCTGAGCCACACTTTCTCTGTACTCCATGCTTCCTCATTTCAATAAACATGGGCACTGTAGTCTATTTATAGAAATACTACAAACAACATCCTTCTGTCATAAATACTCCACCAAATGCATATTAATCCGCAGCTTAAAATAGTTCCACAACCCAAACAAAAACACTGTTTACTACTGCTTAAATGATACTAGCTGAAAACTAAAGGGACTAGGGTTTTAAAAGGAGCTATCAGGCTTCTTTGCTATGAGAAAAAATATTTATTATAATGTAGCTCTTAATTTTAAAATCTTTTTTTCATTATGATTTTTTTCTTTGGGATTGTTGACAATGATTCCAGCTTTATCCTTGGAAAAATGATTCCACTGTACAGTCACATTTTCAAACTTTGGCTTATGTGGTGTCTTTTAATGTCTTAGAAAAGCTCAATATCAGGGCTGTCAAAAGATTTAGATTTTTGAGTTGCGATTAATCTAACAGTTTCTGAAGTTAATTGTAATTAATTGCATCCTTTTTGTTGCATGTTAAGATTCTACTATTTTGCATTCAAAATTGCTTTTGTGTCATTTTGGATTTTTCTACTGTCTTAGACTAAGGGTGATTGACTGCTTGTTTGGATACAGATCTGCTTTTATAGATCAAATAAAATGCAGTGATTTATCGATCTCATTAACAACATATCAGATATTGAAAATGTGACACTTTTTTCCTCTTCTTTTTACAACAGTCTGTAAAAGTCTGGGAAATGAGGACCAGTTAATGGAATCATGGGAGAGGAATGTTGTCCCAGACTTGTGTGATGTAGTATTCTAGCTGCTCAACAGTCCTTGGTTTTCTGGATTTTCGTTTTATGATGTGCCAAGTGTTTTTTTGTTAGTGAAAGGTCTGGTTTGCAGGTAGGCCAGCTCAGCACCTGGACTCTTCAGTCTTTTCTTTTCAGTCCACAGGACAGGATGTCCGTGGTTTCTAGGGATGCACGATGTTATTGGCCTGATATCAGTATCAGCAAATATTAGCTGAAAAAGGCAGGTACCAAAATTTCTGCCGATATTTACATCCCATATTTTGGCTGTAAATATTAGCATATACGGACTGTAAAATTTGGCCATATATACAAATATATTAGTGCAGTTTTAGGCTGGACCAAAAGAATGCAGAAATTTAATTTATCTGACCAAAGAACAGTTTTTCATTTTGCATCAGTTCATTTTTGACAAACTTTGGTCCAGAGAAGACGGTGGCCTTTCTGGATCATGTTCACTTAAGGCGTCTTCTTTGCATGATTCAGCTTTAACTTGCTGTTGTGGATGACACAGCAAACTGTGTTGATGGACAGTGATTTCTGAAAGTGATCCTGAGCCCATGCTGTGATTTCAGGTACAGAATCATGCCTTCTTTTAATTCAGTCCTGCCTGAGGACCCAAAGATCATGTGCATCCAATACTGTTCTTTCTCTGATGATGTATTGTGGATGGTTGGATATTAACAATCTTTTCAGTTTTACGTTGAGGAACATTTTTCTGAAATTGTTTGATGATTTTTAGACACAGTTTTTCTTCAGATTGGTGAACCTCTGCCTATCTTTCCTTCTGAGAGACTTTGCCTCTAAAATGCTCATTTTATACCCAGTCAAGTATGTTCCAATTAAGGTAACTCATTAAATCCTTTTTTTTTTTTTTTTTTTTTTTTTTTACGTTTTTCATCAGTGCCACTTAGGGCTAGGCAATTAATCAAAATTTAGATTAAATCGCAAGATGGCCTGCTGTATATTTCAAATTGTAGCAGGTGCAATATTTATTTAATCTGAAATGTGTGCCAAAACACCAGTTCATACTCTTTTCTTGCTGCAGAGATGTTTCGCTCTACACACCATGCAAACATTCAAGAGTCTGTTTTTAAAGTATTTGACAAAAATCCTACTTTCCTCATTTCTGTATAAAGTTAGCTTTATGGCATAACTGCCTTGGTCATAGTTTAAGGTTTTTTAGAAGAAAGGAAAAAACACATTTAAGGAATCACAGGATTTTTTTATTTATACTGAAACAGTAAGTTCTGCCTGATGTGTGTAGAAGTTTCTAAAAAAAGAACAGCCACAACAAGGATTACATAACAGATTATCAATAGATAAGAAAGATAATAATTAATTAGATGGTTTAGGCATAAAGTGATTATGGATTGTAACATGCACTCTGATTGGCTGGGGTTGTAGGCAGTAAGGCTCAATGAATCAACAGTGTTAGGAGAGTAGAATTAGGCAGATAGATCACAATTTGGACAAAAAATGACTTTGGCAACTATGCTTTGAGGCTAAGAATGTGTTTTCTTTATCAAAGTGAAACTAAGATCAAAAACAATTGTTCTCTTCAGTAAAACAGTTCGTATCAGATTTGCGGTATGAGTCAAAATAATTACAATTAGTTTTTTTTTTTTTAATTCTCTGGCCCTAGTTTAATCTATCTAATAATGTGTTGGTTGTAATATAGAATGATTCATTGCTTGTTCTTGTTGAAAAATACATGAGATAAGAAAGTTAAAATACTTGCAAATTAAATCGCTATATTGGAAAAAATAATTGCAATTAGATTATTTTCCCAGATCTTTCATCCCTAGTGCCTCTTTCAACATTTTGCTGCCCTGTCCCTACTTTTTTGAAATCTTTTGCTGCCATTAAATTCAAAATGACCTAATATTTTCCATGAAATAGTAAAATGCCTCAGTTTCAACATTTGATATGTTGTTTATGTTCTATTTTTGATAAAATATGGGTTTATGAGATTTGTAAATCATTGTTTTTTGTTTTTATTTTCATTTGAAAAACATGTCCCAAAAAGGATATAGGTGAGCAGTAAAAGTTTGAAAGAGTTTGAAAAGAATTGAGATATTCATCACTTTAACTGCTTCACCAAAGGAGCTTAAAGGAGCGATAAATCATGTAATTAATCAAAATTAAGAAAATGTGTTTAATAATTGTTGAACTTAATAAATCCTGACAACTGAGATTGATCTTAACAGCCCTTGTATAAATGTTTAAATATGTCAATAAGTGCTTTTTTATTTGATTTTGATTATGCTAACTCCCTAGACTTGGATTTTATTGTTTAAACAAGTTGAAATGATTGTTGTTGTTGTTCTTTTTCAGAGCATCTTTTGGGGCTTTCTTGCGTACCCACACACAGCCACACACACATAAAATCTGATAAGGAGACACAAACATTGTCATGCCGCTGTCTTTGACATCCTGCTAGCAAAACAAACTCTTCAGCCCTCAGACAGCTAACTAGCTTCCACGGTCTCTCACAGCCTCTTTCCCCAGCTCCCATCCATGAAGTATTTATTAAAAACATTGTGTGTATGAATGTGTGTGTGCATGTACATACCCAGAATGGAGTTACCATGACTACTGGCTCCTGTGTGTCTGTTCAAACGAGAGGGGGAGAGAGAGAGCAAGAGAGAGAGAGATGTCTGCCTCGGTGCGGTGGGAGCCGTTGAGGGCTGAACTGTATAATGGCTGGGCTACATGGGGGATTTCATCAAGACCATTCAGGGTCTGGTATTTGTGGCATTTTTTGGCCGTGCCAAGGTGCCGAGGGACGTGCCATTTAAGCCCAGCATAGAGCGACTGAATCTACTCCTCCGCATGTGCACTAAGAGTCATTTAACCTATGCAAAGCAGGACGCATGACATTAAAAGCGCCTCGGGTTAAGTGTCTCCACGTGATTGTATAAAGTCACCGGACCATGGCTGAAAAACATTTCCTGACTTTCTACCCTGAATGATCCTGAGAGTGTTTCTGGAAAGGCTCCTGTGTCTATAATTAGTTCTATGAATTATAACTATAATGACATCCCCTGAATATCCCAGCATAGACCTGCACAGTCGTCAGGAGCCTGCTCTTTCTCCATGTTTGTGTGCGTTTGTGTGCGTATGCATTACTGATGACAGTCATTTGCAGTCACCCTCCTGCTTGCCCCGACTTCGCCCACTAATTAGTTTGTTTCATTAGCCTCTGTAGGGGAAACAAGGCCATGCTGCTGCTGTGTGTGTGTCCTCCTCTCCTTCTCTGCCCTCGAGCTTTGTTTATGTCAATTTCCCTAATAGTGGGACTTGCTCTGTTTAATGCAATTAAGACGTATTAAATACTGTTCAACTTGTTCCCCGCCTACACACGCTAATGCATGCAGTAAGTATCCCAATTCACGCACGCCGATTTTACACATTGTCTTCCTTTTCCACTTGACTCTAGTATGGCACTATCTCAGCCTGTAGTTGTTGTAGCTGTATAGGATCAGCGTGAGCCCTATTGATTTGTCCTTTAGCTGAGCTCTTATCTAACATAAACAGTCCAGGCTGACAGCACCTGCCTTGATTTTCTCTCTGTAGCTCCTCCTGTCCCCATCAGTGTCACATAATGCACCTCTGCTTTGTGTCATTGTAGTTTCTCATACAATTCATACAGGAGGCTTAAAACAGCAGTAACTGGAGCTTATGAGGGTATTGAAATACAGAAAAACATGCTGTTTGTATTAGAATAAAGACAAGCTGAATCAACCTACAATACAGGTGCTTTTCAATGTGTTTTCTAGTGTTAGAACTTCTGCGTTAGACTGCATGCTTTATTAATAAGGGCCTTTGTCAATTACCCGGGTTTCTTTGCATTGGCGATTCCCATTTTCAATACAAAAATGATACAGATCCGTCTTTTTAGCAGTCAGTGTCATGAGCACTGTCACTGCGCTCACAGCAATCTTAAATGCAAGTACAAACTCCAGTTCAAAAGAAGTTGAGACATGGCAAAGTTGTGAGTAAAAACAGAACAGTGACTTTAAATCCTTTTTCACCTTAATTCATTTGAATGTAGCTTAAAGAAAATAGTTGTGTTTTTAAAGAAAAGCACAATCTGAATTTAAAGCCTGCACCTCTTTCCAAAAAGTTTGGACAGGAGTCTGTTTACCTCAGTGTTACATCACCTTTTCTTCTAAACGGCACTTTGTAAGCATCTGGAGACCAGTGACACTAATTGTTGAGGATTTAAAGTGTAATTCTTTTCCATTCTTGCTTGGTGTACATCTTAAGCTGCTCAACAGTGCAAGGTTTCCATTCCTTCCTTGGCTGTGAATAATTGGCAAAAGATTCAACTTTTTGTATGTTTTTCTGATTAAAAATGAAAATGACATAAAAATGATGATTTCCTTCAACACAGTAAATTATATTGCACTTGCAATATGAGTCAAAATAATCACAATTAGATAATTTTTCAGAATCAGTCAGCCCTGTGCCATGGTTCCTTAGCAAGGTGTAAACTGACAACATTGGAATGGGAACAACACAATATAAAATGTTTATTCCTGCTGCCTCAATAAACTTTTTTAGGTTAAAAATAGATTTATTTGCAATTTCTTTAAAGTAGGAACAGACAGAGTTTTCATAGACCTCAATGGGTGCTTCCACAAGGCTGGGTCCCAGGAAGCGATCCCTTATGAGCAGTCTTGGTGCTTGCACGCTTCTACTGTGAAGCCATGCTGTTGTAACTCATTCAGAATGTGGCTAGGCATTGTCTTGCTGAAATAAGCAGGGATGTCTGGATGGTCTTATTTACAGAAACATTTTGAATCATGGACTTTACAGATCACAGCTCACCTTTCCACTCTAGGCCAGTCCATGTCAGATGAGCTTAAGCCCAGAGAGGTCAGCAGCACTTCTGGAGGTTGTTGATGTGTGGCTTCTACTTTGCGTGATAAAGTCTTAACTTACCTTTGTAGATGCAGTGATGCATTTTGTTTACTAGAGATTATGAAAGTTATTGGGCAACACTTTTACTGTTTTAGGTCACAATTTAACCAACACTGCTGATGCTGATGCTATATTTCATTACTTGTTTTGGTGTAGCCTCCAGGTTCTACCTACAACAGCTGCACTGCAGTCCGCCAGCAAATCATACTGCAGAGCAAATCTCTCCCTCTTTTGTCAGTCGGAGCAGTTCCCCTTTGTCCCTGAAGTGCCACTTTGTTGAAGATTTGCTGCAGGTCTGTTTTTGGTGCTGGCTGCTGCCAAATCACGTCGATTCATGTTAAGCAGACCGATCATAACAGCTGGGAAGACGTGCAAAGAACCTGGTCAACTTCAAAATACAACACAATGGATTAACTCCTGGAAGTAAATCAAAACTATATCAACATTACATCTCAAGTGAAAGGTCATTGGGGGGTCAGTGGGTCACAGAGCTACAATGGTGCCATTGATGAGGAAAAGTTAACTTTTAAGGTTAAAATAATTTTAACTCTGCTATTGACATGCTATTCCTGTGTGAACTTCCAGTGTGCTAGTTGGCTCACCTTCAGTCGGAACAAAACCGTGGTGCTATGCCAACATTTCCTCTCATGTTTGACCATGAATTCAAATCAGGGTTTGCCAACAGGTGACTTCTTCTGCAAAATAAAAAAACTCTTCTTTGCCTCATGTGTAATGTGTAACACAGATAAACACTGGCTACTGATAATTTTTCAGGCCACATAATTTACCATCCAACAATATTTGTCAACCGGGTCAATATCGACCGTTATCAAATTAAAAAAGCATTGGTGCATCCCTAATGTAAGGCATACATCTATCAAAGTGTTTAGTTTTTAACTTTGCAGTCATGTTAAGAATATCGAACAATCGGGTAATTACATGTTTTTTGTGTAGAATCTGTGTAAAAGATAACAAAAGCAGCTAGACATGGTCTATCATAAACAAACACACATACAGACCGCTCCCTGCTCTGATATGACTGGGCTAGTATGAACTCTCTTTAATTATTCAAGTACTCCTGTAGACTAGAACAATGACAATCACAAGTATTTCTCAGTGTTCCTCTCCACTTGCCTCAGGTTTTTTCTGCCAGCACAGAGCGTGTGCAACTGTTGTGCAGTAATCATGACAGTTTCTCCAAGTTGGTCTGAGTGTGTGTGTTTTAACTATTGTCAACTTTTGAACTGTGTTGATTGTAACTGTGTGGTTGTCCGTGTATTTACTCAAATTTCTTCTACATTTTTAGGCTAATATGGACCTCTATGGGTCTAAATTCAATCAGAATCAGTGACGTCTTTTCAATCACTTTAAACTCATTTTTTTAAGACTTGATTCTGTGTGATGTCTTCTGTCCTTATCTCCAGTTTTCTCTCTTAAAATCTCTTCTTCCTCATATTTTACCTCTGTCTGCTATTCTCTGCGTTGTATTTTATGCTTGGTTGGATTCTTATTGCTAAATCTTCACTTCTCCTATTTGGTTTTAGGGATTTTACCCCCCTCCCTCCACTTTTATTGTTTTTACCTCTTTTTTCAGTTGTATCAATTTTACCTCATTACTATGATTTTTATTATTATTATGATTAATATTTTACAGTTTCTAGCTTTCTAATTTTCCAGTTATGACTTATTAATCTCTACACATTTTAATTGTTTTTATTTTATTGTTACTGCCTTGATCCCTAATTCTTCCTGTCTCTTCCTAATATTTTTAATGCTCTTACATTTCTGGTCCTTAGGTCTCTTTTTATTTGGTTGTGTTCCTGTGGTGCTTGGATTGGACAGGTTATTCTGGGTTTTTATTGTTGGGCTTTACTTTATTCTGGAATTTATTCTGGAATCTTTATAACGTGTCAGCTGGGATGATTATGATATTAGGGTTACAATGCTGGCCAAATTTTTCATGGGTTCTTCCGTTGTTGGGGTTTTGTCTTTATTGTTGTGTTTTTATGCTTGTGTTTTGATGCTTTGTCTAAATTGTGATTCTGCCTGTCAAAGCACTTTCTAAACCTCTGTTTTTAAAGGTGCTATTCAAACAAAATTCTTCTTATTATTAATATAAGATTTAAAATGAATTAATCATTTAATGCAGAAAATTGCATGTAAGATGTCTGAAATGTATTTTTTGACATTTTTTGTCAATTTGAATATGACACCAAGGCATTGTGATGAGAATTTTTTGAAGAACATTTCATGTTATTGACTAAAGAATGAATCCAGTTATCATAAATGTAAGCGCTACATTCATCAGTGTTATCATTTACATCCGTAGCATCGTGCACATGTGATTTTTCTTCACTCTTTATGGTTTCATAAACCCAGTTTGTCCACTTTAATTCAAACATGCTTACAGGCACACATATCATTGATTTCTCAGCGTGTTCTGCCTTTGCTTCTGCTGGATTAAAAATGAGCCTTTTTGTAATTACACAGTGACTAAGTACTGTTAATTTTTTTAAAACGACTGAAAGAGCAACACTTTCTACCTCAATAACCTTACTCCATATAAACTGCACACAAACATTTTGTTTTTGATTTGTTCATTGTCTTTTCTTGTAATGAGTCACCATAAGTCAATAACTCATGTGAAGATTAATGTGTGTAGAATGAGCAGCAATGTCAACTGATATTTACTGCATAATGTGATTTGAATAATATAATTTGATAACACAGTCTGCTTAAGGTGATTTGTACTGAGCGTTCACTCTTACAGAAACTAACTTCCAGTAACTTGTGATTTATTTTCTATCAAAATTGTCCCTTCTACAACCACAGAAAACTTCACCTGCACTCCATATTGCACATATGAGCTCCAAAAACTGGAAGAATCATTTCCTCCTGCAGAGTCAGGGTCATTTGTTAGGGGCTCTGACATTTTTCTAAATGAAATTGGGTGTTAGTCTTCCTCCAGAGGCTGCTGGAACTTCATAATTTCTAATTAATAACTTGTGATTATGTCTCCCTTGTGCCGCTGCACCTTTCTGATGCATGAGCAATTATAGACTTGAGCACCGGTGAGGCTGCACACATAAAAATATGCATTTTGGCTGGAATTGAAAGGAGCACTTGCACTTGAAACACCGGCTTGATTTAAGGTCTAATGCCTTGAAGCAGATTCTTTTTTGCAGCTCAGTCTGGGCTATGACCAAAGAGATTTTGTTATGTCTGTCATACATGAATAAAATATGTTTGGTCTGAGTCTGGCCCCGGGGATACTGAGCTGTATGTGGATTTGTATGTATGAGAGTGCAGCCAGAACTGTGTAATACTGTCACTGAGTGTGGATGGAATTTGAATGAATGAAGTTGTAGCCAACCAGCTATGACAAGTTAAAGCTGCTCTAGTGTTTGTCCTGTTCTGCACTGAGGCATCACTTTACTAAAAGTGAAGTGTATATTAATCTTTTCCTCACTTTAGTAGAGGTTGTAGCTATTATAGCATACCCTATTGCTTTGTTTATCCTCCTATTGAAGCCTTGAGTTTGATTTTTTTCCTGCCTCTATCTTGGTTTGTTGGAGACAGAAATGACATCATTCCATCTCATGTAGAAAAACCCTAAATCATACCATAATTTATTGATGGTTTTCCTCTAAATGGAGGCATTTTTACAGAATAAGCATCATTCTGTGTTAAAGGAATAGTCTGTTTTTTTAAGTGGAGTTGTGTGAAGAACTAGTCAATAGTAAGTGTATTAGCTAAAGTAGCCGACTCCTTTACTGAGAAACAGTTGGAGTGCAGACACAGAAGCTAAGCTGCATTCCTCTCTTCCTGTAAAAATTATTTTACCCCATATATTGGCTAACATAAAAAAAAATATTTCAAAAAATGCTGGTGCAGATGCTCGCCATTTTAGAACATTTTGAATGCATTATTCCGCTGTCACCAGGACTAATTGTTGAAGCACTATTTCACAGATGCTACACATGCTGTATGTGTTCACTCATCTGCAGCACACTAAGAAGCTGTTCAGCTCTGCAGGCTTCAGAAGAGACAACAAATACAACTAAACAGAGAAATTAGCATTATTACAGTGACAACAACATGCCATCTTTGTTTTTACAAATGAATGGAAAATCAGAAAATCAAAATGGAAATTTGTCTTCAAAGTAAGTGCAGCTTGCACTGTTTCATTAATGCAGAATGACGCAAACCATGGTCTGCAGGATGTTTAACTGATCAGAAACATTATTATTCATCTGTTGAGGAAAACCAAGCTAAAATAACAAACTGTAGCCATTAAGTATGGTGGTGTGTTAGCAAGATAATCTTTAAACTCCCTGTAAAGTGAATTCCAAACTTTGTGTCTTAACACACTACAGTAGAGTTGAAATAGTTGCTGTAAACATGTGAAAATACTGAGATCAATGTGGGACTGAATTTTAGACTGTATCATAAAATCATAATCATGGAGAGATTTGCACCAGAAAACAGTAAACTTAATCCTCTAACTCTCTCTCTAGTCTGGCACAGAGCCAGGCAGCTGTGCTCTGATTAGAAGCAGTTTTTTTTTAGATTTGAGAGGATGGTGTTTCTCATGAGTGGGTGTGGTTTCATCTCATTCAACTGACACACTCACACCATTCTAGAGCAGATTTTCCTTCCTCATTTTTCATGATTTTGAAGCTGAAGTTTATGAACTTAAAGATATTTTTCATGACTCAAATTTGGTCTGGGGGTTCATAACACAGTGACCTGTCACACCGAAAATAAAGATTTATGATCACTTAACGGGAGCTTTAAATATTCATAGCTCAAAATCATTTCAACCTATGATGTAGTAAAATTAAAATCCATTATATATGACTATGAGCCTAAAGGGCATTATTAAAGCTGACTCAAAGTTAGCCTATCTGTCTTAGAGCACAGATAATCTAGTGGTTAGGTCGGACATCTGCTTTGCAAGGCTGTGAGCTGTTTGTGAGTTTTTTTTTTTAACTGACCTGAGATGTTGAGGTGCAGTGTTGTACTGAAAAGGACAATAAAGCATGAGATTTAAAAAAAAAAAAAAAAAGTAATGCATGATTTATGGACCCTAGCTGTATCCCAATTAATGCATTGATGCTGAAACACATTTGCACAAACCAAAGTGTTCCAGTGCAACCTCACTGTTGTAAACTGATGTTTACCCCACTTATACAATGTGCATTTGTTGACAAACAGAGGGTGGGGAGGCCGACAAAGATAGAATGACAAGCCAAAGATTCAGGACAGCTAGCAAAGTACAGTGATGTTGGCAGATTTTGCACAAATATGACTAAGAGCATCTCCAGCTTGTTGTGGATCATGTGTGAGTGCCTTTACTTACAGCCATGGATGCTACATTTAAGAGTTTAATTTATTACATACTAGCTGAGATATGTTTAAAAAGGTCTGATATATGAAGCTAGCATGGAGATGGACAGAGAAAGAGAAAACTTTTGGAGTAAGATGAATTTATTTATCTACAACCCCAATTCTAAAAAAATTTGAGTGCTGTGTAAAATGTAAATACACAGAATGCAATGATTTGCAAATCTCACATACCAATATTTTATTCACAATACAACATATCAGATATTGAAACTGAGACATGTTATCATCTCATGAAAATATTTGCTCATTTTGAATTTGATGGCAGCCACACATCTCAGCGTCTTCCAGTGACATGACTGAGTATAGAAGGAGCATGTTAGAGAGACAGAGTCCCTCAGAAGTAAAGATGGGCAGATGCTTACCAATTTGGGTAAAACTACATCAGTTTGAGAAAAATATTCCTTATTGTGAAATTGCAAAGACATTGAATACCCAACCATCTGCAGTTCATAATATCACCTGGAGAAATCTGTGCACCCAGAAGTCCAAAGGTCAACATTATGCTTGTGATCTTGGGGTCCTCATGCATTCTAAACAGGCATGATTCTGTCGCAGCAATCACTGCATGGGCTCAAAACACTTCCAGAAACCATTGTTAGTCAACACAGTTTGCTGTGCAGTCCACAGAAGGACGTTAAAGCTGTACCATGAAAAGAAGAAGCCATATATGAACACAATCTAGAAATGCTGCTATCTTCTGTGGGCCAACGCTCATTTAAAATGGACTGAGGCTAAATGGAAAACTGTTGAGCAGCTAAAATCCCACATCACTGGAGAATGGGGCAACACTCCTCTCCCAAAACCTTTACAGACTGTTGCTGATGCTATACAGTAGACATGGTCCTGTCGTAACTTTTGTCTTTGCAGCCATCAAATTCAAAATGAGGGAATATTTTTCATGAAAGAGTGAAATATCTCAGTTTCAACATCTGATTTGTTGTTTATTTTTTTATTGTAAATGAAAATATGGGTTTATGAGATTTGCAAACCATTGCATTCTGTTTTTATCTACAATTTACTCAGCACCCCAACATTGGGGGGTTGTATTTGTGTGCAAGCCTGAGGCAAAACTTAGGTTTGATGACTTTTTTCTAAACATGAGACAACAATAGTACAGATAATGATTCAGCCTAATTTTGAGATGCAAACCTTTGTGAGTAACATCTGCAGGGATGAACACGCTGCCATCAGATTGTTGCTTTTTGTCAAGCTTCTTGATTGTTCACTCTCTCATTCTCTTGTTGTCATTGTCGTCCCCTGTCTTACTCTCTGTTGTTGTATCCAATAATACTAAGATGGGCTAACTGGCTCTTTTTTAGCTGAAGGATGGTGTGTGAACTAATGCAGTAAAGTGCAGGCATTTTGAGAGAACTGCAGCCACTTGTTAAAGATAAATAGTGCTAAAAGCCGGTGACTAGAACACTCTGGTTGTAGGACAGACGGCTGTTGAAAGTTGTTAAACTGTTAGATTTACCTTAAAATGACTATTCTAAGGTGGAGAAGTTACATATTGTTGCTTTAAGACACTTGTGAATTCACCTCACTTTGGCAGCTAAGCTATAAATGGATTTATTTGAATAAAATCTGACCTTTACTGTTAACATCTTTCCTTCAGACACCTGTGGATTTTATTTAATTTAACTGTGCAACCTCTCTGACCTCCTTCTGTCAAGCACCAGACATCTTCACACACCTGTCCATCATTTTTCCCTCCTTTTGACAACAGTCGATATCAAACGTCAATTTAAAGTAAAGTGAATATAACGTGGACTTCCTGTGGCGGAAATTTTTTGACAAGTGCTCGCAGGGGTGACTGTGGGTGCGTTTAGCAGTATTTGTGTCTGTTAAGCAAACTGAGGCATGTCACAGTGTGTGGTAATGTTGCTCACAGCGGGAGGGGAAGTGTTCATTACCAGGAGGTAAACTTACTCAAAGCTAAAGACCCCTGCCTGTGTGCTGCACCACAGCGTGAAGAGGAGTCACTGCTGTCTCAATGCAGAAAATGCAATATGAAAAGGCAGCAGGAAGCAGCTGTGAGGCCTCATGTGTGAGATGACACAATTTTATAGAGCATAAGAGATATATGCAGATAAAGTTACACTTTTTTTTTTGCAACTGATTTTAAAATCAGTTTGCCGGTGGCAGTGCCGGGTCGAGACTGCTTTTATCCTTTGATAATGTTGTTTAGTGACATGAAAACAAAGAAAGAGAGCGACAAAATGATAAGACAATAAGGAAAGAGATGAGAAAAAAATGTATCCTCTCACGTCTGAGAGCTCAAATCCATTTTAAGAACACACTCATTTTGTCACCAGACTTGTGAAGATTCTCACTGAAATTATCCCGCCTGTGCTGATCACTTGCTTCTGTTTCTGTCTCTTGTCGACACCTCATGACTCGTACGTTCGCAGTCAAGATGAATAAGTGTCCTAAAAATAAACTCTCCGAGGAGGTTCAAGGTCAGAGCCTTTGCAGAAAAGTTCCTCTCTGATGATCTATATTTAAAAACCTACTATGCTGTTTTTTTTGCACACACTGCTAATTTTATGCACATGCGGTGGTATTCAAGTTCAAGTTATTAAAGGAAAAGCGACAGTTGGTTTGTAGTTATTTGTGCACTCGGTGTATGCTGAATAATCCCTCTGTGTATCTGTTGCTTGCTTTCTTATCCTCTGTTTTCTCTGGCATCAGGCCCACTGTTTTAGCCTTAATCTGCTCCATGCTGTTCACATTTCACTGCCTCCAAAGCTGATTGATGCAAGCCTCCTGATTCGCCCGTCCCTCAGGTACTATGCTATCAATGTTGGATCTGCAGTTTTGGCTTCTGTTTCCATCCAAAGTACTCAGGACTTTTTAAACCAGGAGCTCTGAGGGGACTAAAAGTTCCTACAACCTGTTGTGCCCCTTTTCACCAGTATCTCAAGACCTGTGCTGTAATGGGAAAAACTTAGTTTTCTCTCTTTCTTTGATGAGAAAGAGAGAAAATCAGGAGACCTGGTGGGGGAAAACACAAAATAAAGTTACTGTCAACATATGGAATCGACCAAGATTAGAAAAATGTACATTTTTAAAGGGAAAGAGAACAGAACAGACAAAAATGGTAAAAGGAGTTCAAGACAGCAAATCACAAAGACAGAAAAAGCTAAAGGGGCAAGCTCAAAGTGAAATATATATATATGTATGATAAAATACATATATATGCATAAACTTCCAAACAGATCCATATGATCATCATCATCCTCTTCCTCCTCCAACTTTATGGAAAGGGTGAAGAGCCATGTGCTTAACTAAATACATGTATAATAACAGATTATCACCGTTTTTCATTTGACAGGATTTTCTTTCATACCTGAACAGAGGTGGTTTCAGTTCTTACACAAATTTAGGGACTCAAGCTTTAAGAAAATCATTTTTACATTAGGAGCTGGAACTTAATAAACACACAGGTGTAAATAAAACTGCATTCAGAGTAAAACGGTGGAGGGAGGCAGAAACCAAGCCAGGGAATGCACGAGTCATTACTGCTGAGAATCTGATATATTTATTAAAATAGCATGCCACACACTCTACATGATTATAATAATGTTTTCTGTCAAGAACATTTTGCAGGGAAGCCAGGAAAACTAAATCAGTTTTGCAAGTCTCTTCAGTGACTAAAGAATTGTCCTGGAACAACAAAACACAACAAAAACACAGTAAAACACCACAGAAACAAACTAATTGGGCTTTTACTTTGAAAAACACAGTGGGAAGTATATCAGCTTTGAATAAATCAACTTGTAGGATACATACAGCGATGTTGTGAAGTCTGACTTCAGCTCAAAGACAGACAACTTTCTATACCTCTCGGATTATAAACAGCCAATCAGTAGCTCCAGAGTGAACTGTGCTCATGTTTCATTCAAAAATGTACTGATCAGTTCATAGTTCACCAGAAATATGAGGGCGCTCATTGAACATATTTGTTTAAGGGGATTAAGCACAGCACGTCTCCTAGGCCAAAACAGTTGACTGCTGACTGCGAGGCTGAAATCAACGTGCATTTTCAGGTATCGTTGGCAACACCGAGTGTCTAATGCTCACTGCATACTGGGTTTCCAGGATCCGGTGGGCTGGTCCAGATGTCGGAGTGACCTCACACAGGGAGGACCCAGAGAGATTGTGGGATTGGTGCTGTTTGCATTGACACCTCAGCAGTGCTTGGTGATGTGAACTAGCACCTCTCCAGCTCAGGGTTTGTATCAGGACTTAAACTGTTGACCTTCAGACCTGCAGTCTTAGCTCCCGCTGCCAGCACCGATTTTTAATTACAGCTTTAACCATCTTGGCACACTCTTCACCTGCTTCCACTCTGTTGTTGGGAGACACTATGAATGCTTTGGCGATAAAAGTCAAACAGTTCAGCTTTGTTCAATGTCTTGTCAAGTGAAATCAGTGCCTCATTACATTGTGTATCTGTGCTGAAAGTCAACAACCATGCTTCATTAATGCTGACACTTTAGGAATAGTCTCTTTTTTTCAGAGCTGTATAAGCAGACTGTAGTCAAACTACTTGCATGCTCTGCTGATCTCCTGAATGCTGGCTGCTCTCTCATTTGTGCTGCAATTCCTCCAGTGTCCGTATGTTTTCAGAGAACTTTCCCTGGAGATATGACTTGTTTGAGAGAAAGTCAGGCCTCTTGACTTCACTTAGACTCTGGTCTCTGAGTTGGAAAAGTCTTCACTACCTCCAAAAGTCCCATGGGGAAAGTTCCTGCAGTGGAAATGGAGCTTTATCCACTTCTAACACGATTTAAAGCAAGTTACAGGTTTCTCTCTCTCTAACTTTCTCTGCAGAGTTACAGAGGGGAAGACAAGAAGCCAAAAATGAAATGTGATTAAATTTCAGTTTTCGCCCAAAGCGAGTGCCGGTTTGATCCGTGTTTAATTAGATGGTACAGTCCAGCAGCCTGTTCCTGTCATCCCACATCTCTGTGAAACAGAGCACTATCATCAGCGGCCTGTTGATCTTCAGCAGCTTGTAGGTCAGTTTGCTCGGCCAGCGGGGATTTCAGGTGTCCCTCTCACAGCCTGTCACCCACAGCACACACACCTCTTTACACAGCTGTACTGTTAATCGTTCTCATTCACAAAAGCCTGTTTCCCACCCCACCTTCAGCCTCTACCCCTTCACCTCCAGCTGCCCCCCATACCTTTCACTGTTTCTCTGCGTACGAGAAAGATGTGAAATGTCGCCGTCATTCATCATGTGTGTACACACACACCTCACACAGGCTAAAAATAAACCCCTATTAGTAGCAGTCAGAGTATGGTGTGGAGGGGGAAGACTAGGTGTGACTGCTGGAGAGGAAGACAGAGGAGAGTTGGTATGCAGAGAATCTGAAAAAGGTTTAGTAGTTTTTGGTTGCCTTTGTTTGCTCAATATACACTTTTATTGTGAATAGTAAATGATCACTTAGACCTTCAGGCTTTGTAACAAATCCATACAAGCTATTATATTCAATGCTTAACACAGAAATGACCTCATGTATTGGTTTCTAATAGTTAGCATTACAACCATACTGGGTTTGACTGGCTCTCATCTCTGCCTTCAAAGCAACCACACATCCCATTGCAGGGCAGGTTTTCTTAAGCAACTTATTTTATGTTAGAAAAATATAGAATACATGTGCAGCCACAGTGGCCCACAAGTCTTTAAAAGTATCATGACATAGAGATCTGTGCTAGAAGACTGTGAATTTAATCCCCAACTTCTGTCTCTGTTGTTTTAACTGGAGCTCTGCCAAAAAAAAAATGTTTTCAATCACGATTAATCGCAGGCTTAATTGTCCCTTTTCAACACACTTTGGTTAAGGCATGTCAGCCTCTCCCCTGCAGCCACAGTGATGTAAAACAAGTCCACCACTGCTCCTTAATGTCTCTCTTTACTTTGAAAAAATGATAGACAACTCAGTGGACAAGTCAGAGTCATCTAAGCCGTTTTAATTTTCTCTTATTTCATTTTCAATCTAGAACAAATTCCTTTTCCCCCAGTTAAGTTCATGTTATAATTTTCTATCTACCAATAACAGTAGGTCTGTATATAAACAGGAAGTCATTGACTCAATAACCCTTAGTTTAAGACAGTTGAGACACAAAAACGACACAAAAACGGTTTAGCTCGCAAAATAGTGGATCTTTAAAATGTGATACAAAGGGTGTGATTAATCGCAATTTACTACAGACATTCTGAGATTAATTGCGATTAAAATTGTAAATCTTTTGACAGCCTCAGTTTTAATCTGTATTCACTAATCTTAAATCCTGGATCAGTGATCATCAACTGGCAGCCCAGCGGCCACATCAGGCTCCTCACATGCTCCCATCTGGCCTCAAGGCAACACCAAATTCAAAAGATGTACAAAGGAAAACATATGATGTGGTATTTTTTTTAAATAAGCTCCCCATAGCTATTAAAGCAACTCCAAACAGTTTCATCAAGATGACTTTAGTTTTATCCTGTTTTTTTTTTTTTTTTTTTTTTTCAGAAATCCACCTGTCAGCCATTACTATCATATATGATGTATGTTAAATGCAACTTTTTCAGTCCATTCCTGATAAAACTGCCATTTTCCATGTCAACTTTTGGCTTCAGGAATATTCAGCTTAAATATCTCAGTCGCCCTGGCTGTGATAAATAGGACTGATCTCTCTGTTAGTGCCTGACAATTGTATACATTTGAAAGAAAATTAAAATATTTAAACAAAAATATGTTAGTGAGAACATTTCTAAAATGTCTTAAGTTTTTTTAAGAGATCGGCTCCCAGACTGCCCAATTGAGGAAAAAGCTGGCCCTTGTCCAAATGTAGTTGATGACCCCAGTCCTAGATGGTTAACAGAAGTGGGCTGTGATGGTCTCTCTCCATTCTGCCATGGTTCATTCCCTCATGTCTGTTAGTGCTGCAATGCTAAAGTTTAGTAAAATATTCGACGATAGGCATGTTCTGTTCCTGCTGAGCCTGTCACAATAAAAGCCTCCAATGCTAATTGTCATTGAGGACTTTTATTTTGAGGAACAACATCAGAAAATTGATTGTTTTTAGTAGCAACTTAACAACAAAGCTGTCTCATAAACAGGAGAGAGACTTAACTTTACATAACTCAGAAAATGAGATGTCAGGGGCACCTGAAGAGTTAAATACAGGATGAGAAAATAAACGAATGACTTTGTAGCTCTAACCTTTTTACATCAACACTCAGGATCTGAACATTTTTAACTGAAGAACAGACTTACATTAAAACAGATGTCTCCTTCTGAAGTTATGAGGACTTCTGTATTAGTATTTAAATGTTTTTCATCTCCACTGGATCAGTGTCAGACAAAATATTTATGGAACTTGGACTAAAAGTTAGAATCATTTCTATGACAAAGATTCAGAATGAGTGATATAATTGTTTTTCATTTTTAAAATCTTGTTTTGAAAAAAAAAAAAAAAAAAAACATTTACATTAAAGCTATTTTCCCCCACCTCCCAATTTGAGCAGACCTGTTTTCACAGAGAAACTTCACATGGCCCTATACTGTAGTCCTACTGACTCTGTCCATGGTGCTGAAATTCAGCTTCACTCAGACTGGTCTGACATGAATCTAGTCCTTTTAGACATCAGCTTATCAAGTAGTTTCTACTTTAATGGCGTGTTTATGTCTTAGCCACATACATTAGGTTTATGTGAGTCTGATTTTTTTCCCTCCATTTAAAAAAAAATCCCATTAATATCATTGTATATTTAGATGACTGTATTGTCTCTTACTATATCATACTGTCTGTTATAACATAGGAGCAATGTGGAAACAAGAAAGGGTTTGAATATTCTAACTCACAGAGTTCATATGCAGTGTTTCACAATGATACAAACTCTGTTATCTTAATAATTAATAATGAAGAACAGGCTTTCATGTTGTTTGAATTTTACTAGTAATGTATCAAAGTTCTTAACTCTGGTATCTCCAATCCTACTTTGTACATATAGAACATTTTTCCCTGCTTTCACTGAAGAGATATTTCCACCGTGTGTTTCTCCCTGACCACTGACCGGTCAGGTAGAGCATGCTCACCTTTTCGTAGAAAAGAGCAGCATTATTGCTGTAAGTGGTTTAAAAACAGTGTGACCTTCATCAGCGGTTATTTCCATTATTCCCTGGGTCATGGAGGTTTCCCTCAGCTGCTGCTCCTTTCCTGAAAATGATGTCTGCATGTGACCTATGTAAAGCATCAGATCCTGTTATGATCTTTAACGCCTACTCTACTTTGTTTCTTCACCTTTCTCTATGAGTGTAGTCTTTGTGTTACCTCTCCCTCATATTATTGTCCATGTCTTTGTTTCCTGTCAACTGTCTTTGCTTTCTCTCTCTAGGAGCTCATACAAACTGTAGTAGACTTACACCCCTTCTTTGAAATTCAGAACATTCAATTTACACCTTAATGACTTGTTCTCAATTTTTCAGTTTTCAGAGGAAATTTTTAGTCGTATTTCGATAAATAATTAATTTTCTAATCAGCTCTTTGCAGCCAGCCACTCTGTCATTAAAGGCTAACCAACTAATGGAAGTGTATTTTCTATCTGTGGTTGACAAGTCCCTCTGGCAGGTGGATGAATTTACTGCTAACTATAGCCATCAGAGCAGGGGATAAATCGAAGCTAACTATAGCTATTAAACGCCTCAGGGATCTCTCAGTTACACTCGTACAGCTGTAAGAGAGCACACGGTGTACACCCAGCTCTTTATTTATAATGCAAACTTAGTGTGGAGGTGATGTCTGTGTTTGTTCTTGCAGCCACTGCATTTATATTCCAAGTAACATTTTACATCAAGTGTTATGATGTGACTGTTATCATAGATGGGCTAACTGTCTCATCCTTTTGTACACATGCATTATGTAATACAGTCATGATCCAGCTTGTTAATGGGAGCCTTATTCAAGTCCCCTTTTGCTACCAAGCTTTGTTAAATTTCATTTCCCAAAGTACAACCCCAGAGAGGATGCAGTTGAATGGTTCTGATAGGTCTAGTGAATAACACAGATTAGAGTGATAACAAACTTTTGTCAGTGCACTGCACAGACACAGCAGTTGGTCGTTTATTAACCCGTTTTCACACATAGACTTCTGATGTCTGTCACAGCAGGAGACGATCCCTATTGGACAAGAAGAGGAGAGACATGAGGCAACAAGCATGACAAGAAAAATGACAGACGAGACAACACCATAATGAAAAGTTTTTGAGTTTATATCAGCGTTGTGTGTAATTAGACACATTTACAGAATCAGCCAGAGATTGGTTGAGATCATACTTGCAGGCAGAAGAGATATGAGCCAGCTTTACTCAGTGCACAATGATCACGCTGACCTCTCAGTGACTGCTTCGTGTAATCTCCCCTGCCTGCTCACTCATGGTTGAGTGCTCCTAAATTTCTCCTGCTGTGTGCAAAGTTATTGGACACTGTCAGGAAAAGTTCTTGACAAAGTTAGGGTAAAAAATAAAACTGTCTATTTGCATTCACACATGCAGCTTACTTTGACATTGTTCAAATTTTCATGATTGTGTTGGATGTGTGTGAATTATCTCAGCGTGAAAAAAATTGTCTTTACTAATCATTTCTAAACATTACATGTGATAAAATGTCATATCTAATGGCTTAGGAGTAATGGTAACATACAACCAAAAATGTATTATGACCATAGTGATAGTAGCAGGGAAGTGGTTTGAGTGACCTTGTTGAGAAAGTGTAATTTTTGGTTATCATTACAAGCTGTAGACTAGGGCTATGGTTTACATTAGGCCTGGAGCATCAGGACCCACCACAACTTCCTCAATGGCAAAATGCAAGCTTAATTTATTTGATTTTCAATCTAAACCATATGTTTTAGTGAAATACGGAGCACTTTGGGCTTGACAGGGACTGAATGTAATGGATCAAAGAAATGAAGGCATGTTTTTCAAAATAAAAGCACATCAGAGACTTTATCCACCTTTTTATTCAGGCACACCCATGACCCAATAAAGATAGTTTGTTGATCCACTCTTGGGTTCTCACCCACCAGTTGAGAACCAAGGGTTTACAGCACTGGTTTCTGTCCTCCCCACCCCATCCCCCACTTGTACATAAGAAGAGCTGAGCCTCCCTAAAACCTCCTCCAAAAACATCCTGCATTGCATGCATTGAAAATGGGTCTGCATATGTTTTTCTTCAAAAGACCTTTGTATTAAGTGTTAGGTGCTTTGTCATGATTTCAAAAACTCTTTACAACCCCCCATGATCTTTGGCACTTCCTCAGGGGTTCTGGACCCAAGGTTGAAAACCAAGGGGGGTATAGAGTATTAATTTGGTAAATTAGGCACATTACTCACCTGACAAGTTTAGATTAATATCCTTTTCAAGATAGGTCAGGTTATAAGGGGAGGAGATGCAGGTTCAGCACATTGCTTTGTCAACCTTGGTCCTGTACTGCTCTGGCCTCCTGATGGCCATTATCCAGGCCTGCACCAGGCCCATGCCCCATCTCTCCAGGTATCCTCCCAGCTGCCCCCTCTGCAACACATACTGTCATCCCTGGCATCTGAACCAGCTGGACTACTGGATCCTGGGCACCCAGTGTGTGGTGAGCTGGATCAGGCCAGGGAAGGTGCACCAGGTGTCCATAAATGCACAAGTTGTCACACAGGAGTCCACTCAGGGCCTCTGGTATGTATTAGGGGTGCAAGATATTGTATTTTTGCTGATGTTTAAATACTGATGTTTACAAATTCATTTGAACTGATAGAAATATCAATACCCATCTGTTATTGTAGAACAGACGTAAAAACTTCAGGCCTTGAAATACAGATACTGATATCAACAGCTGATATTGGTCCTTATATCAGTTGTAAGTATTGGTGGAAAGTTTCATATCTGATGATGCAGATAATAAACTTTTTAAACTATCTGCCAATAACAATATTTTGCCAGTGTTATTGTGCATCCCTAGTTTGTATTCATTGTAATTTGTAAAAATAGTAACCAAAGAACCAAAATTTCCATGCTAAGTTTCTTGGAATGTGATAAAGATGTCATTTCATGTAAACAAAAGCTGCAGTGATGCAGTGGTTAGTTCTGTCACCTAGGTTTACATGTGCTCTCTGTGCATACTCATTAGGTTCACTGGTGAATGTAAAATTGCCCATAGGTGTAAGCGAGAGAATGACTGCTTGTTGGTCTGAGTATATCAGCCTTGTGATTGATTGGTGACCCATTCCGGTGTGTACCCAGCCTCTCTCCTGATGACAGCAGAGATCCGCTCCATCCTCCTGCAACAGCGCTGCATGTGATAAGCGTTGTAGATAATGGATTGATGGATGGATTTAATGCCAGCCGTATCTCAGGGGGATGTGACTTACATTATCTTGGAGAAGAAATCATAAAAACTCTCTGAGTTCTTGCTGTGCTGCAGAGTTTGTTTTCAGTCAAGCTGTTAGTTGAAACATGGTGAACGACATCTACCACAAGTTCTCTGGAACAAACTTCTTTAAGTAAGTCTCAAAAATAGTTCAAAACCCATCAAAAGTCTCTTTACTCTGACATAAGAATAAAAAAAATTGACACTTGTAAAACAAGCATTTTTTTAGCTCAGAAATTTTCTCTTTTTGGCATTTTAGCCTTAAAATGTTCAAAACTAAATCCATTATATAAATAGCTACCTTTATTTCAATACACGTTCCATTATAAAATGCATTCATTGACATAATATTCATTATATCAGTCTAAAAATACATGTTTTCCTCCTTGACTTGACCAACCCCTATAAAAACACAAGTGACTAAGTTTTTTTGACAGTGGTAGCATCTATTTGTCTGAGGAGCTGAGTGATGACATTACTAGGACACAGCAGTATTTTAATATGACTCTCACTGAAGAATAGGTGGATATGAACATCAGTGAAAAAGTCTCGTCATCCATCAAAGAGATGTGATGAAAAAAAAGCTGAGCAGGTAGAGCATCTGACACCTCAGCATGATTGGAAAATGTTTGGCCTGCTCTGAATAACAATCAGCCGTTTGTCATGGCCGGTCCATGTTGTTTTCACAGCACGAACAAATCACACTTCAATCCCCCTGTATGTTGACAGAGACGCACATTTCCAGGCATTTCTGCATTTTGAACTCATTAAAAGTAGCATTTCATTAGAATTATGCTGTCCAGGCTGCTTTGTTTTCTTCCTCTGTCTTCCTCTCTGTGTGACAGACGGCGGTGGACGAGAGAAACAAAGAATGCATGTGGTGTCTTTCCACCAGGGAGGCCGATGGTCAGAGGCACTAAAAGTCTGATGGTCCCCATCCGGGACTGAGCTGTCTGTTCCACTCAGCCATCCAGGCATGAGGATGCCAGACTTCGGATGGGGACGACCTTGAGAGACCGTGCGGCTGACCTCTGGTCGACATGACAGTCAGGGAGCAGGAGGATGTGAGAAAAGGGAGAGGAAGTGAAGGGGAAGTAGGGTGGGAGAGGGGAAAGAGGGCAGAGGTGAGGAAGGGGGAGGAGAAATGTGGTGATAGAAGTGTGCTCCTTTAGGTGACACATACAGTACATACACACACACATTTCAAACCGTTTCACTGGAATTTACTGTGGTTATGTCTGTATTTTTTCTCAAAGCCAAAAGAAGGAGGAAACTTGTGCTGTACAGCTTATTTTCACAATCAACTTCAACATATGTCATCTATTTTTACTTTCTGCTAGTGCTGCTCTTGTATGTCTATGTCCTTGCCCTTGATTTAACCTTCAATTAGAGCATTTAAAAAAAACAGGTCTGCTGCAAGATGTTTCTGTGTATAAGGGGCTCCAGACTTTTTATTTTATGCCGTCATCCCTGAAACGTCCTGAACCACAGGTGTCAAACTCAAGGCCTGGGGGCCAAATCCGGCCCGTGGAACAGTTAAATCCGGCCCCCAAGTTGATCTCATATTTCTGTTATAACTGGCCCATCAGTATGAGGTCTGCAGATTTCCTCAGGTATAAAAATGTAAATGTAACCTTGATGATTTAAGATATCCTTGCTAAGTCACATAATCTGAAAAGGTAAGGAGTAAAAATATTTAGATATGAAGTCAGGTGGGAAAAGAAATTAATTTGTGTTTTAATTTCACATTTTCAATTTAGCATCTCACAATTAGAACTCAAACTTAGGATTTTGACTTTTAATTTCATACTTTGAGCATTTCAACTCATAATTTTGACTTCTCATATAATATTTTGAGCTTTAAGATTCATAATTCTAATTTTTAAGTGATATTTTGACCTTTTTAACCAGTTATTTTGTATTTTACCTCATATTTTCAGCTCCAAACTTTGACTTCATAATCCCATACTTTAACCTTTTAGACTCACAATTTAAAATTCTGAATCATATTTTGACTTTTAATTTCATGATTACAAATTTTATTTCATTTTTGACTTTTAAACTCATGATTTTGACCTCTTTCTAATATATTTGCCATTAAAAACAATTTTTTCAATTTCAATTTCATGTTTTGACCTTTTCGAACTAATAATTTAACTTTTCTCAGATTGTGAGCCTTTAAACCTATCTTTTTAACTTTTTAAATGTCAAAATCATTTATCAGGACTGTTTTTCTTTTCATATTTTATTACAGGTGAAATGAGGTTGACAGTTTATGGTTAAAAGGTGATCCTGTTAGGCCCTCAGGTTAGTCCTGAATCCAGAATCCAGCCCCTGCTGTGATTGAGTTTGACACCTCTGCTTTAAACGGTAGTTTTTACATAAACACAGCAGAATAATTGGGCTGGATATTAGGTTTTCATCTACCTACCACTTTGACTGGGGAATTAAAAAATCTAACCAAAATCCCTTTATTTAATATTGACTAGATTTGAGAGACAAAAAGTAGGTGGGCTTTGTAATAATAAAGGTTTAAAGTTAAGGACACAATTTTGGGGTGACTGTGGCTCAGTAAGTCAAGTTGGTTGTCTCACAATCAGGGGGTCATGGGTTTAATCCCCATTTTCTGTCGTTGTGTCCTTGGGCAAGAAACCTAATCCTAATTTGCCCCTCATATTCATGCATTTGAATGGGATTAGCTAACACTGATTGCCAATTCTCCAAAGTAACCTCTGCCATCAGTGTGTGAAAGCACTTTGAGAAGAAAAGCACTGCACAAGTTCAAGTCCATTGACCATTTACTACAATATCATCTGCATACCTGATATCAACATATCACTATCAGCTGACCAACCATTATAACTGATGTTATGTTACCCCATTTGCTGTATCTGCCATATGTACAACTAAAGTTCCTTCCACACCAAAGGCGTTGTTTCATGCTAAATAATTCACACAACATTCTTTACTTTATTATTCACTTTATTATTTAACATGCAGTGGGTAAATACATGCTTTCACTCCAGCAGTGTAATTTTGCTGTGCAAAATTGTGGCTTTAATTGCAAAATGTTAGCCTTTTAAATTTAGAAATGTCCTTCTTCTTTTGTTATAAATTCACAACTTCTTAATACCTGACATTCTGAGTTTATTTTCTCACAAATATACGACTTTATAATCTCAAAAATGTCATTTTTGGGGTCTTCTGCTCAAAAATTGTGTAAAATCTTTTTAGTGACACTTATATGCTGTCATACATTAGGTTTCTAACCATGTTTTAAAAAGAATATAGCACTGGCATCTGGTTAAAACTGTGTATTGCCATTTTATCATGGTTTAAACATAACTATTTACATATGTTAGTGGGTTGAACCAATTTAAAGCAACAAAAAGTGTCAAAAAGATGCTGACTATGACTGTTTAGGTTTTTAATTAACATTAATTAATACGGCTTTTTTTCATTCCCTGAAAACTGTTGATTTTGGAGATTGGAGGTTTTGGCCCTAAGTCAGTATCTCACTACGGGGGCTGATAGAGGAAATTCACCCTGCACAGAAACATGTGACTTGCTGGGTGGCAGTAGCATACCAGGAGAGGTTTCTTTTATCCCATGCACTTTTGTGTAGTTCAGGACAATGGGACATCTTTAGTCTCAAGCTCTGCTGTGTAAGCAATTTTAGTAATTCAAGAAAAAAGCCAACACGGAAGGGCAGCAAATGGAAAAAGAAGTGATTAATATAAGGGTTTATGATAATGAGAGATCAGCAGAATGTAAAATACTCTAACCAGACCTTCTGCTACCAACATCCATGGCACGTTCAAGTCACTTCAGTCACCTTTCTTCCCGTTCTGATGCTCAGTTTGGACGACAGCAGATCATCCTGCCCGTGTCATATCTATATGCATTGGTTTCTATGATGTGATTGGCTGATCAGATTTGTCTCCAGCAGTTTAAGCTAATAAAGTGATTGATGAGAGTGTTGAAAACAGAGATAAGGATGAAATCACATCAAAGCATAAAGTCAGTGAAGTTTACAGAAACTTTGCATAAAAAGACAAAGAAAGTAAATTTGTGAGGACAGCGTGGATTTTTGGAGTCATAAACAATAAAATATATGCAGCATCATGTCGTTTAGTGTCCCTGCTCTCTCTTTTACAGTTAATGTGTCACCTGCTTGTCGATTTCTCAGACTCCCCTCATCCATCATCTTTTCACTCTGCAGAAACCTGATGTCTGTCAGTCAGCTGTGTGCTCCTCCAACATGATTCTGTGTGACACAGTTATGAGTGATAAGTCTTAGCAGCAGACTCACAGGAACAGGAAAGAGGAAGAGACATTCAAAAAGTTGTTTTTCTCACTTTATTTAATCATTTTTAGTGCACAGGAAGGCACATTTTTTTCTTTCTTTCTTATTGGCAGGAAAGAGGATATTTGTATCTTATTTGATGTGCTGTTTTGTAACTAAAGGAAGCAGCATGAGACCTGTCAATCCAAAATTAGACTTAATATGTTGAGTTTTTGCTATTTTAAAGTCTGACTTTTCCTTCAGTAGTTGTGGCTTGTGTGAAATGAAGGGTCTACGAATGTTCTTAAAAGATCAACTAAGGTTTTATTACTGTGAGCTTGTCTTTTAGTGCAGTGAAAGTTAATTATTGTCTTTGTCAATGTGAAACAATAAAAGGGCAGAAAAAGGGCAAAATGGAAGAGACTTTGTGTTTATTGTATGAAAGATAAGCACCATGTTCTTCTAAACTGTCAGACAGTCTAATAAATCATTGACAGCTAGATAACATAGAAAGCTTGCTTAATTTTTAAATACAAAAGCAACAGTTAGCCTGTATTACATGCTTTTATTGCTTTTATCAATCAATCATGGTCAATATGATTTGACTTTTTGACCAAACAACAACAACAAATAAAACTCTTTAATGTCCAAGTGAAAACAGATTTCTGAAAAGTAATGTCAGTTAAATAAAACATGCAATGTAAAATACGTGACTGCATAAATATTCAACCCCTTTAAAGTGACTGACCTAATTCAACACAGGACCAGACAATTGCTGCTTGTAATCTCACAATTAGCTTCAAATGATTATAGTACAAAGACACCTGAGTCTGGAAGGTCCAGGCACAGGTTGATCAGTATTCATGGCTACCATTACACCATGGGGAGAAAAGAAGACTCCAAGCAACTCAGAGAAAAGTTTATTGAAAGTACAAGTCAGGGAATGGAAACAAAAGAAATTCCAAGGCTCTGAACATCCCCCAGAGTTCAGTTAAATCAGTCTTTAAGAAATGGAAATAATATGACACGTGTAAATCTGCCTAGATCAGGCCATCCTCACAAACTGAGTGACTGTGCAAGAAGAGCATGAGTAAGTGAGGCCACCGAGACACCTATGACTACTCTGAAGGAGTTACAAGCTTCAGCAGCTTAGATGGGAGACATTGCATACAACAACTGTTGCCCAGGTTCTTCACCAGTCAAAGATTTATGGGAGAGTGTCAAAGAGAAAGCCACTGTTGAAGAAAACTTAGATTAAATCTGGTCTAGAGTTGGCCAAAAGGCTTGTTAGAGACTCCATGGTCAGATGGAAGAAACTTCTTTGGTTTCTTTTTGGCCATCAGACAAGGAGCTATGTTTGGTGGAGACCACAAACACACCACCCCCACTGTGAAGCACGTTGGTGGCAGCATCATGCTGTGGGGATGCGTCTTGGCAGCCGATCCTGGAAGGCTTGTAAAGATAGTGGGTTAAATGAGTGCAGTAAAATATAGGAAATTCCTGGAGGACAATCTTATTCAGTCTGCAAAAGAACTACAGCTAAGAAGATTTATTGACCCAAAACATCCAGGGAAAGCTACACAGAAAAAGTTTAAAGACAACAAGGTGAATGTTATGGAGTGGACAAGTCAAAGCCAGAACTCAATCCAATAAGAAAATATGTGGCTGAGCTTGAAAAGGACTGTTCATTACTGACCTGTGTGCAACCAGTAAAATTGGCAGTGTCCAGCTGTGCAAGCAAAGGATCATCTTTTAGATATTGACTTGATGGGAGTGATTATTTATGCAGCCATTTATTTTATTTTAGAGATTTTGTAGAAATCTGTTTTCAATTTGATATTAAAGAGGTTTCCATCTTTTTTGTCAAAAAAAAAAAAAGCCAAATTCTATTGACCATGATTGATACAAACAATAAAAGGGTAAAACATCCAAGGAGATGAATACTTTTTATAGGCACTGTATTGTCTGTCTTGGGTAACTTTCAGTTGTATGATTGTCTTTCCGGTCTGTCCTGTGAAAGTCAAACATCTTTAAATCATATTCACATATATAGTAGAATATTCCCTATTCCCATACATCTGTCATGGGTTCTTGTTTCATGTCTTATTAATGCTCTCATGTCCTTGAAAGTGTTCAGACCGCACATGAATATTCGACAGACTTCACTTCACGTGTCATATACTTCATGTTCAAGTGTCCCGTACATCCTGGCGTTATCTCTCTCCCCTGCTTGTCATCATTCACTCCATCATGCTAATGAATAATTGCACCATTTCCTCCATGTTGTCATCATCCTGCAGCGGTTGGCTGCTCCCCAGTTTTTTTAAATATATGGCAGGTATTCGTCTCGATGTCTGCTCTCTGCTGTAGCTGTGTTCAGTCTGTTCTCGCTCTCTGTTCTGCCACCTTCACGCTGTTTTGTCAGCTTGTCTGTCTCCGTGCTGGCATGATGTCAGTCTGACTCCATTTCCTCACATCCGAGCCTCCTCCGTGTGTCCGTGTACGTGTGTGATCTCATCAGCTCCCACCTCTGCTCCTCCAAATCTGATTCCTCTCAGTGCTATTTATAGCCGTGGAGGCCCAGCGAATACTGTGTGACACGTCGTGACCTGTGCTCCTGCTTGCCTGTGAGAGAAAGCAGCACATGACACCGTAAAAGCAATTTTATCAGATGTGTGTTTTAGTTTGTGTGTTTGTGTTCAGTTTATCCTGAATCCAGCGCTTGCTTGTTTCCAGGAATCTACTTTGGGTTCACTCCATCTGGGATAACTACGAGGTGCTGCTTGGTCACTTCAGTGACTTTGGTCAGTGCAGATGTAGCTAAATTGATTCAGATTTTTTGGCATGAAGCAAACCTCACTTCAACTACAATATGCAAGTGCTGTCAGGTGTTCATAGCTTCAAACTTAATCTGACCAGAAAGACAGACGGACTTGGCTAACATTATTGAAGACATTTCACCTCTGAAAGGCTTCTTTACTTCTAGAAAAGCTCTTTCTGAACTGAGGAAACTTTAGGAGTATGTCCATGTCCAAGAATTTCAGCCGAGCCTAGTTGCCTTTCAAGCTTGGGATAATCATGACCTGGCTGGCTGGGAACCTTTCCACGCTTTGACTAAGTAAAAAATCAGAATGCACCAATTTTAATCAAATCATGCAAACACAGATCATCTGCCTTATCGGCTGTGGGTCAAATACTTCTATACTCGCCATGTGTGCACTTGTACAAACTACAGCAAGCTGAAAAAGCTTGTAACAAAGGATTTGGCCTTTTTATTTGCCATAGATTAAAAGTTTCTATCTCAGAGTTATTGCACAGTTGTAAACTGCAATGCACACATTAGCCCTTTAAAGATCCTGCAGTGCTCTAACAAATTTCTGCTGTGATTGTGCCTTTCTGCTAAGACTGCACAATAAATCACAGTTCTTCATTATGAGCTTTAGCAATGAACACACTGAAAATATTAGAATTTATCAAAATAGGAAAAATGCTTGATTTAACTCACACTAATAACATCTGTTGATATATACCTTATGTAAAATGTTAAATTGGGATTTTGTTACAGCAGCTGCCACTTACACATAGGCATGCATACACGCAGTGCAGTTAATGTCTCTGAAAGCAGATCAGGGGTTGAACAACTTTGTCACACCATCTGTGTGTTACAGATTGTAGAGCGTAGCGTTGATGTAAGTTTCTTGCCCTCACCTGGCAATGTGTGCACCAGTAGAATGAGGTTCAAGGTAAATTTCATTATCCCCAAGGGTCAAATGTTTCACAACCAGCAGTGAACAGTGGATTAAACATACACACAAAAAGCTGAAACACACAAAACAAGGGAGCAGGAAGTCACATATGAGACCAGTGGACCAGGGGCAAATGAGTTTTTGACTCTGGTAGTTTACCTTGGCTGAGGTATGTACATGATATCCATGAAAATACATAAGTCTGGACTGTGTTCCTCTTAAGTTCAGGTCAGACTTCATGTTTCAAGCAACATTCTAGCTCGATATGACGGTCAACAGAGTTTCAGAACCCATCAGCCCCAAAAACATTCATTTTGGCATTCCAAACCGAAGGGCAGAGGCTTTGAAAAAAACCTCGGAGGGTGATTGGATGCTCTGTCTGTCTCATCTTTACGGGCCAGTCAGAGCAATAGAACATGTGACGTAGCCGCGCTGACACCAGAAACACCAGAAGTATTGTGAGACTGCTACACAGATTCTCAACACTGTAACTCCTTGAAAGTTTGCTCAATCTAAAAAATTCCAAAGCTGACAGAGAGCTGTAAGCGTTGGCAATATATGATGTGCGGTATATATACAGTGTGTATATATATTATGGTAACGTTCAACAGCACCGTGAAAACGTCAGCTTTGGCAGAAGACGAGTGAGAAAGGGAGAGTGAAGGAGAGTGGTGTTTTGTTTTCAAAAAATAGCATTAGATAGTGGCATTTGTGCGTGTCTCTCATGTGCAATAAAAGTATGTTACTTGAGAATGTTGAGAATGAATTTTTCCACCTTTATTTGCACTAATTGTCGCCTATATAGTGTGTTTTGCACACCCAGAATCCTAGACTCAGAAAATGACTGGTGATTGTTCTAAACATGTATCGGTTCACATTTCAAATGTCAAAACTAAACTTAATGAGCAATAACAACATTTCTTCTCATAAAAGCCATGAAAAACAAATATGCTTTTCTTCTTTTAAACTGCTGACAATTCCATATAATGTGCAATAATCATTAACCATATGTTGAAAAGTCAAGTTCAAGTACTCCTGGGAAAAGGGACCAAAGCTCTCAGACTTAGGGCATTTCCTGACTATTCTACAGCCATAATAACAAAATATGTATAAATCACCATTTTTAGACTCAGTAGGTAAAGGGTTAATCGTATTGTCTTCTGTTAGGAGGTAGTCATGCGGGCTGAGATAAACACTACAGCTCTTACTACCACTGCTACACAGCTAAACAATGACTGAAGTCCACAATGAACTAATAAGAAAATGAGCTAACATTGCCTGATGAAGATTGTGAATGATATTACTTCCCTCTGTTTAGATCGATTTATCCAGCCTAGAAATAGAAAAATCTTCTGACAAACACTACAGCATGTTCAAAGATGGCAGCAGAGCAAGGAAAGACTATAAACAGTCATCCCCCAGGAGACATATACTCATATTTGTTATTTCTTAATGTTTATGTTGTTGTTTATTTGTGTGTAGAATACTAATAGGTGCCATAGTCCTCACCGCCACGGTAATGAGGTTTGTCTTGTCCACAAGGTGTAATATCACAGAGACAGCAGCGAGGAAACTTCGAGTGTGTGATATGGCATGAATGCTGCAGCCGCTGCTGTGTTAGATAGTATGTGTGCTTCTGGATCAATACTTTCAGCCACAGATATAATAGATGAGATGGGAATGTCTGTGCGTGTCCTTTTTTACCGATACATGGAGCTGAGTGAGAATAGATGGGGATATAGGTGTGTGTTGGTGCGCAAGCTAACCTGGGGAATTGATGTTATGTGTCGTGTCCATGACGACAGCCTCTCTCTCTCTCTCTCTCTCTCTCTCTTTCTCTCTCTGGTGACAGCTGACAGGTTTAACACAAAGGGGCGTTGGACTCGGCCCAGCTGACAGACACAATCACAGCCTTCACTTCTTTTCTATCTCCACTCCTTTTCTTGTATTTTTCTCTCCTTCCTTTTACTTTCCCATAGTCTCCTATTTCTTTGCATTCTTTTCTGCTTCTCTTATCGCCTTTTCTTTCCTTTTCTCTTATCTATCCTTTACTTCTTTTTGTCCCTCTTTTTTCCTTTATCATTACATTTTCCTTATCCTTTCTTTTCTTTCTCTCATATTTTCTTATCTCCTTACCTGTCCTTTCACTTTTCCTTATCTCTCATTTTTTCACATTCTTTGCCCTTTGCATTACATTTCCTCCCCCTGCCCTTTCCTTGCCCCTGCTCTCTTTGTCTTTTGCCACAATCTGAGTCAAGGCAGAGGTCAGCTCTTAGACCTCATGAGGAGTTTTCAGGCCCCCTTCACATTTTTCAGTTTTATGTTGCAGCCTGATGCTACAGCCCTTTGAATTCATCTTTTTGTCATAACCCCATTTTGACAAAGTGAAAACAGAATTTTAGAAGTGCTTGCAAATTTTTGCAATTAAATTGGCTTAACTTGATTTAGGAAAGCACATGGTGAAACATCTGATACGTTCCTTTTGTTCTATTGTGAATAAAATACACATTTATGAGATTTGCAAATCATTGCGCTCTGTTTTCATTTACATTTTGCACAGCGCCCCAACTATTTTGGAACTGAGGCTGTAAGATTCAGGAGAAACTTGTTGCAAAGACAGCAGGCACTGTATGCTTAAAGAGCAGCAGAACAATACAAGTTTTTATGTATTTACCACATGATGTATGGTCATTGCATTACTAGCCAATGATATTGTATATATAATCATATTTATTTATTATTGTGCAGGCCTACTAACTCACTGGTGAGCACCTACTGCTAATGCAATCTTAGGAAAAGGTAAAAGGTTGACAGGAGACTCATGAGAGTGAAAGCACTGAGTCAGAACATGCAAGAAGAGCCATGATAGCAAACAGAAGAGCCTCATTAAAGTGATTTCTAATGTCAGTGTAAGAACTGATTTGTGTTAAACTTTAGTGATCCAGGGCTGATGCAGCCTGGTTTGAGATCAGTAAATATCAGTTTACCTTTAAACCACTAATTGTTACAAGTACTGACTCATTAATAAATTGCCCCTGTGTGTTTTTGTGCTTAAATTCTCCTTTATAATTACTGTGCTTTCCCCTGTCTGTGACTTTGCAGGCTTTTTGTGTGCACTGCTGCAGATTTGTCCTTTAGCATAGGTTGAATCATTTTCTTTTGATTAGCTGCTGATTCAGTAGAGCAGAAGGTACATGTGCTTGATGCCATTGTTGTCCCGGTGTCCATTGAGTCATTCATTTAGATAGAAAGATTTTTGCTGTGAGCCTAGCACTGGTATATGTCCTTAACTGTGAGTCAGTGGGAGTGATAGATGATGAATTAAGGTTTCTCTGCAGAGGACACTGCAAAGCAAAGCACATTGTAAAAGGAAAAAAAAAGACTGCTTTTGTATTCAGGGTGCATTCATTTAAGACGTTTTTCTACACTTTTAGAAGAGGTCAGCCAATGTTAGAGCTCTACTCAAGGTCTTGTCCCAGGCCTTCTACCTTTGATGCAAATTGAAAAGTGTGACTCTTGTGTTATTACCTCATCTTCCTCAGCACACAGAGCGCTCGGCGGTGTGCCAGGCTAAATATACTGTTCTCTCTGAGGTTCAGCCGAGGGCTTATACCGCTGATGAGATGTTACAGACTTGGCTTTGACTCAAAACTGCTGCATGCTTTTATCAGTGCAGGAGAAACAGGATGTAAAGAACATTTGAAAGTCACACTGGCCCAAAAAATTGGCACAATCTTTGGATTCATTAACGTCTGTATGTGTGAGGAGCTGTATGAGAGAGAGCAAGAGGATGAATGTGTGTGAACTGCTGTTTGAAATTCTTTGAAATGAGTAAATACTTTAATCTACACTGACCTCTAGTGGAGGTTGATTGAAGTTGCACCCACTTGAAGTAACTTTAGTGAGTGTCAAACTTTCTTTTGCCATTTCTGCTTTGATTCATGTGTTCAGTCTTAATTTTTACCCATAATGCTCCTTCTCCTTTCATGTTTTCTCTTCCTTCAGACTCACACATGTCTTATTTTCTAATTCTCTTTCCTCTCTTACAGCCCGGTGGTCCGTCTTTCTCACCTTCAAAACCTCCTTCTGCATTCTGTTTTTTCTCTCCCCATAGCTTTCAGCTGCTCACTCACACCCTCAGAATCGAACTCAGTGTTCAATAATACAATGTTTATGTCTCTGCACACAAGACTCTTTCTGTGCTTCAGTGTGTGCTTGTAGGTTTAAAAAAGTGGACACATCCTGTGTTCTTATCCCTGTATCTCCTAACAGCTGCCTCTTCATTTACTTAACATCCTGGCTTTGTGTGTATGCAGTCCTGGCTCAGCCATGCTGCTGTTATGTTTTCTCATGGGGCGTGAGAGCAACAATACCAGCACATAAGACAAACTGTCAGGGCACAAACTGTACATAAATAAAAGACACAAAAGGCCCCATTCAGACCTGCTGATGTTTTCTCTGCCTTTACAAAGGCAGCCTGATCATGGGGGAAAACAACAGTCAGACTATCAGAGCAGGTGCTGCACAACAACGTCTTTGTCCTGGTGTAAGGGTGAGCATCAGCTCTGAGAGAAAAATATTTAGTCCTCCTCACTCAGTCATGGAGAAATTCCAAGGAAAAGTTCAAATTTAGTAAAAGTGCAAAAGCTTTTTGCAGCTACTGACCTACTGGTATCTCACTGCTTCTGAGTTAAGTATGATCATTCAGTCTGGATCCTTATCAAAATTGATAAATATTACTTTTTCAGGGCTGAGTCATCGATTATTTTTGTAATCAAGTAATCTTATTAGAAATATTGCATGCTAAGCATTTGTTGAAAAGGACAATTTTTCCTTATTCAAGAGCAAATGTAATAAACTTATTCACATGGATGTTTGTATGGGCTTTTTTTGCTCTGGAAAAATGTGTTTGTTGTTGTCATCGGTTAGCTTAAATGGTTTCAAAGCAAATCACACCACCATTTGTATTCTCTTTATGTACTGTAAGTCAAAGCCCTTTTTAAACCCTTGTTTCTAAAGTGCTATTAAATAGAGTTATTATTATTTATAATGACATAAGTTAAGCTCATAATTTAACAAATTAACAGCAGTGTTTCATTTTCTGGGGGGTTTTATTTTCTTGAACAGGACTGATTAATCTAGCTTCCCTACATTTTGCAACATTGAAGTAACAATTAAAGAGTTAGATTTAAATCCAAGTGTGTATGGTCTTTACCAGAATTGGTGTTAGAATAACTCCTTCCCTAGTTCATGCAGCTTACAATTGGCTTTGTAAAATACACCTTCATACTCCACAGGTGGAAACTCATCAACTCAGTTAACAACTTCACTCACGGTGCAGAAGTTTTTAAACATCCAAAACAACAACAATCCATCAGAGACATGAGCAAAAGAATCCCAGCAGTAATCACTGTAAAACAGGCAGCAAATAAACACAATTAGAAACATCTAGAACACATGGGATCATGGGGAAAATCTGTTAAAATATGCAGATTTGAAATTGCAGTCGGCGGAACTTAGATTATGTGACTGGTTAGAGTTGGATGTATCAACACTGTCAAATAACTTCAACACTGAAGACCATTGCACTCAGAGTAAAGTTAAAATCACCTTAATACTGAGATATCAACACTCAAGTTTTTACTGTGTATTAGGGACACAGTAGTTATGATTTGTGTTCTTAACCAGATGTTAAATAATGCTGTGGTCTTTATAAGCCCCAGCTACAAGCCTCAATTTATGTTCTTCACTTTGTTGGACTTGGTTTACTTCATGAGTAGATTAGATGGTGCTGGGAGATACTGCAGCATAGTTAACGTATTTTTGTGGTATGCTAACTTCATTTTAACTTTGACACACCACACCATGTGTGTGACAAGTTTGTTTTAAACTTGTTATCACACACTTTGGACGTTTTATGTTGTTTGCACTGGAGTGTCTTTTCGGCCATTTGTGCTCTCTCTTCCTCCACGTTATTTGTATTAACTTTACTGAACGTTATGTTAAAGTGACAGCAAAGGTAAGTGAATGTGCCACATAGATTACTATCCATGCAAACTACAGTACATCATGTGGCACACAGTGCACTGTTTTACTGTCGGTATTTGATCTGTTGGCAAATATGTAAGCCTTGAGGTGAATTTTAGTAATCCAGTTATATTCCAGGAATTGTTTCAGCCATACTCTATTTCAATTCTGAATCTGCAACAAAACAACCTAACGTAAAGCCACCATAAAGGAACTTTAATTCTGTAGCCCCTGATGATACATGCACCTCTGATGCACCTCTTAGATCTGTGCTGATTTTCTCCTGTGCATGTGTAAGTGGGGATGCCTGATGCTGAATCTCCCCATGCTTCCATCAAAAAACACAACACTCACACTCACCTTTCTGTAGAAAATATAACAAAGGCTCAGACTGTTTCTGATGGCTGCTGCAGCTCACTTTGCCAGCACCTGCCTTGCAACAGAGTTCATGAGTATGATCAAATCACCGCACAGAATCAAATCAGTCAATCCTTGTTTGTATTGCTGTGATTAATTAAGAGTCGTCTCCAGTTATTTACATAAGGGCAGATCTACACAACACTCTTCATTATATCATTGAGAGGGTTTAATCCTCCATGAGGTAAACACTTGGCAACACTTAGCAAAACAGCAGAATGATGAAAAAACCTTATCTATACAGAAGGAAGGAACCTCAGCTAGAATCAGGCTCATGTTAAATAGCCATCTGCTATTGAGAGGGAAACGGATCAGTCTGCCTATAACGGATTTGTTTGCCTTTGTAGGTTGCATGAGGCCATTAAAACTAATTTATCAGTGTTGTGACCAGCTAAACTACTGTGTCTGATCACGCCCACAGAAGGAGGGGAAGCTCAGCCGTGACACTGATTAGTTTTCTCATAGCACACACACAAACAGTGTGGTGCATGTGATCCCTCACCTGGCTGACATGTCTGTCTTTAACTCTGTGGTGATCCTGAGCAGCTCTGAGGAGAGCTTTGGAGGTTTTTATGCTCTCATTCTCATGTCAATATTCCCGCTGTCTTTCTGGCTGTTTAGGAAGGAAGGTAGGTGCCCTCTAGAATTAATTTAATTATTGATATATTGATAAGTTACAGGAGATAAACTGGGGTGTTGCTGCGTTTTCAGAAGACACGGTGTCCCATATGGATCTGTTTGTGAGAGAGCAGCACGGTTTATCTGCAATTGAATGAAAGAATATTAATCATCAACTGTTTTGGTGACAGATGATCTTTTCAGTGAGGCCCAAATGTCACACATTTGCTGTTCAACTTCGTAAATGTGACAAGTTGCTACTTTTCTGTGTCATCTTTGATAGAAAAAGTTTTTTGTGTGTTTTGCTGAGAAGCTGCCTGAGATGTTAGTGTCTTTAGCACTTAAATCAGTGTTTATTATTTTTTATTGTATAAATTGAGAATCTATTTCTTGATAAGAGTTTGTCATATCCTGTGGTGAGTATTTTGGGTGGCTGTGTGTTTTGTTTTTTTCTAAGGTATACATGCCACAGAAAGCTACTAAAAGAAAATACATTTGAGGTGCTTTTTTAAAGTTTTTGTGGCCATGCAATGAAATCTAGTGCCATGAAAATGAAAGCATTTTTAAGATTGAAGAGGTGGTCTTGGAGTTTTTTCCTGTTGATTCATTAAAAGTACACTTACTTTACTTAATATTTACTTCAGTAAAAGTCAGATATCTGGTCTATAAATCTACTCAAGAGAAAGTCAAAGTCATTTAATGTTTACTCAGAGTACTGAGTACTGAGTAGTTCTTTTGGTACCTGAAGGGGATAAAAACTAAAACATCATTTTTCCTTCATTTGAAATAAGACACGATTTGAATCTCCAACCATATTGTTTAAATAAAAAAATGTTCTTACGACCTTGCAAAGAAAAGATTGGCCCGACTTCATGTGTGTCATCAGGCAAATCCATCCTGCAAAGCTCCAATCTGAAACGTTTGTGCCAGGTCTGAAAACAGATCTGACCAATCAGCATCATTTGGGGAGAATGAGGCGGCAGCGACTGGTGGGGTTCAGTTGTACTGGAAGCTGATAGCAACGACTACTGCCACTGTAGCAATTAGCTTGGATGTAGCTATGGTAGTAGGCTGTTTTATCAGAGCTGGGCCATATTTCCTTATTGAAACAAGAGCAAAGAGCCACACTGAATGCTTCTCTTGGCAGAGACTGGCCTCTGCACGAGTTTTATCCTCATCCATGCTCCATTGTTCATAAATGTTGAGAACTGTCTGCTGAGCTCAGGTTACTAAAGGAGCTGAGAATGTCCTCTACCTCAGTTTGTCTGATTGGCCCTTCATGAATGTGACAGACAGAACGTTTATCCAATCACCTTCAAAAAATGTTTGAAAAGTCATGCCCTTCCTTAAACACTTTGTGTGGGAGGCTTTCCAGATGAATGTGAAATATGAAATGGATATATGGAACAGTCTAGCTGGTGTGGTAAAAATGAAAGATGATACGTATAAGTAGGCCTATTTAAATCAGTATTTTATCAGCTGACAAATAAAATAGTTTTATTTGTGTATCATTGTTTAATTATCTTGGAAAAGGCTTTTTAGTCATACATAGTGCTGTTGTCAGGCCAAAACCTCCCATCGCCAAAATAATGACTTTTCAGGGAATAAAAAACACTGTACTTTTTAATCAATTTTAACACTGAATGATGACAGTCAACATCTTTTTGACACTTTTTATTGGCTCAAAATTAAAACCCCACTGTCAGCTTTAAAGGATGATCAATAGCACTGATTTATGAAAATTTTAAAAAACATGAAAAATGGAGATATGAGGTTTTGACCCAATGCCAGGGACAGGAAGAGTCCCTTGTACAGACTTTTCACTCAGGTGTTTTTAAGTTTTTAATAACTAAATGACAGACAATATCTTGTGTAAATCATTAATGATAATAGTAGGATTGATCTTTATTAGAATAATCATCAGCTGCATCTTTTATAAGCAGCTGTGCAGCAGAACATTTGCAAATGATGTATCTTAGGGTAGAAAAGACAGCCATAGAATACCTAAATGCCATCATTGTTAATGAAAGGTCAAATATGAATTAATGCAGGATATATTTAGCAATGTTTCCCGCTGTTAAAGTCACTTTTATTTAAATATATCAGTGCTACAGTGTGTGATCTTTGCCCACTAGAGGTCCTAGTCTAGCTGGCCCAGGATTTCTAAAGACACCACTGCTTTAAGTTTCCAGTTCAAGCTGCCTCTTCATGTCCATTTGAATGCACATTGATTATCTGAATAGCTCTCTGTGTGACATGGGAATGATAGCAGACACATTTGACATGTTTTATTGATTCAAAACAGCAGGAGTCAGAGGGAGATCACACTTATCTCTGCAGTTTCCATGAATTCCCCTTTAAGAGCACTCTCCATTCATGTGTCTGGGATTCATGTGTGTGTCTCTTAAGCATGCTCAGTGAAGCTTAACTGAAGCAGAAATCAATAGTCATGTTCTCCAATTAGCACCTTCTGTGGATAAGAGACGTAACATGCAAAGATCGATGCAGCTCGACAGGCAGCAGCTCTGCAGTCATGTAGTTTTGACCTTCAGGTGTAGAAAATGTGTTTTTATGAACTCTTCATGCCTGAAAATCTGTCATAGAGCTTTCTCTTCTGCCTCAAGTCACATCATGTCTACCTGTCAGAGCTCAAATGTCACACAGGTGATCTGTAATACCCCCCCAGGCCTGAAGCTTGGCTCTATGAAGCCATTCACTTTACTTTGTCACAAACTCATGAATGAATCAGCAGGAATGTGAACAACACTCCCCGCTGTTTAGCACCTATCAGTTGACCAGCTTCCCTTCAGCGCTCACGTCTCCGAGCATCTCTTACAGTATATTTAGCAGCAGAAGATATTTGGAAAAATCAATAAGAGCCTGAGGGCAGAGAGAAGGAGGAAGTTAGGTAATTTATGTTTTAAGTTTAGAGCTCAATGACTCTGAGTGTCTGATAACAGAAAACATCAGGCACAAGTTTGTGAGGAAAGATGTTTGGCTTATGAAGGACGTCATTCGTCTGAGACGTGTCAGCAGGGACCGTCAGAGAGAAATCTCTGTCGCTGTACGCTTTAGGGACTGTTGCTCAATTACTGGCTTAAGCAGAGAGATTTCTTTTTCTTCTCCCTTTAACATGATAACACTTCAACACCGTCCTTTGAATATTTCTTTGGATCATGTTTGTATTTTTATTTGGCTGTAGTTCTGCTGGCGTGTAGCGTACAAGGAGAAGAAGAAAACTGTAGTTAAAGCAGAGAACAGTTTAGTGCTGGTGTTTTCTTTTTATTTCTTTTTTATTCCCTTTGGCAAACAGTAGATATTGATCATTTTACTTTCAAAGTGTTGTTTACTTTTACTTTTCAATATGAGTTATAGGGACTCTGTATGATTTGTTATACAAGTTTAAAACTGCCTTGTTTATTCCAGATGCTGCATGACGTTTAAAGATCATCTGTGAAGACTGATTGACTGACGTTTTTATTTTGAACATGTAAAATGGCAACTTAAAAACAGTGAAAGAAAAGAAAATGGAACAAGAGGAAAAAAGAAACGATAACTTGCATCTGCAAACATTTCAGCATCTCATTCTGAATGAGGAGGAGTAGAAAGGAATATGAACTTATTTACTCTCAACCCTTTACTTTCTGGTTTATTTTTTTATTGAGGTCTTTACTGAAATTATTACATCATATTCATTTAACATTCTGTTTTTGAAACTAGTGTCCTACATACAGTAGATCACTCATGTAGAAAATATAAGATAGAAAGGATTCAAGTTTGTTGTTGACATCAGTATGAAATGTGGACTCTTTAATGACCAGCAGTTATATAATGTTGTTTTATCTCAATAATTGATGACCTGTGAAACATGGTTTTTAATGAAATGATGCAATGGCCCCTCTACTTGAGTGATCACACTGTGGAATAAAAGTTGAGCTTACTTTAAAAATGAGGAACTGATGCCTCAAAAATAACAACTAGTATTGTACGTACCTGCAGGCTGCAGGCAGCAGATTCAGGACCTGTTTTTTCCCAACAGCACCACCCAACTAAATGGAGGAGCACTGCAATTAAACAAGTTGCAGAAGTTTATGGACTGCAGATATAGAGCTGTGGATCTAGAACCCGTGTTTTTCGCTTGAATTGGCACAAATTTGATAGGCAGAAACCTAAAGTTCACTTGAAGTACTTTTTTTTTGTTATTGGTGTTTTCCCTTAATTCTGTTTAACTGTTTTATTCATGTTCAGTTGTGTAAGCAACATTTTTTCTTCTAATATTATGACTGCTTGCAAAGTACAGCCTAAATAAGAATGTTTTTTTGGGTACAGACTCTCAGATTCCTTTATTATTTATTCAGTTTTACTTGTTTTAGTTTAGCATGCCTGGTTGTCTGTCTCTATATGTGAGCCCTGTGAATGACTGGCAACCAGTCCAGGGTGTACCCCGCCTCTCGCTCAACGACAGTTGGGATAGGCTCCAGCACCCCCACAACCCCCAACGGGATAAGTGATATAGAAAATAGATGGATGGATGGTTGTTTTAGTTTGACAAGTTTTCGTTCCACTAACTTTCCACTAACTTTTTTAACTGAGTGCTCTGATTGTGATCCATCGCTGTCTTGACTACTAGCAATAGCAATAGCCAGCAATCTGTATTTAAAAGAATGCCCATAAACAACCTGCATGTGCCAAGCAGGGTCCTAAATCTACGGTCCTGAAACTACTGCCTGTAACCCTGCAGACACACCCTTCTCAAAATAACAAGTAAACCAAGCTAGTGAGATCAAATAACTTGTTAATTTCAAATGTGCTGCAGTTACACTAATATTTCTGAGTAATAAATACTGATGCTGTTATTTTTAACTGTACTGTACTTGTTGAGAGTCGATGATTTTAAGTCTGCTAAACTAGTTTAAAATTCACTATTTCAGGTGTTCAAAACTGAGATTCTAGCGTAACGCTCTATCACATACTACAATCTTGAACATTTATGCCACAAGATAGGACAACGTAAGTGTCTTCAGGTGATGATAACTGAAAGGTGAGCATTGAACAGGTAGTCATCTTCCATCATGTTCAGTGTGCCATCCATTGTGTGCTGTGGTTGTTTCCCACAGGTGGGACTTCTCTAACTGTGTCGGTAACTTCACTCATGGTGCAAAAGTGTCTGATGCCCAAAGGCACTCTGGGAAAACTCTGCAGATTAAAGAATAATAGTCAAATGATTTGAGAAGGATGGCAAAAATACTGAAAGTGAGTGAACTAGAAATGAGTTTTATCAACTCAGAAAAAATAGAGCTAAAATAGCTGTTTGGGATTTTTAAGTTAACAAAACTACATTTTTTACCACCCTTTTTTTGTTTGGTCCTACAGAGCAGTGAAAAAAGTTGTAAATACTTTTTTGTTTAAAACTCGTAAACTTGAGTAAATCCAGTGCTTTAGGTTTTATGGCCAAGGAGAAAAAGTAACTTGTTTATAATAAGATCCAAGACACTGAGTGTTTCTGAGTAAAACATGATGTTAGTTTTTACAGTGACAATCTTTCAGAACTCCGTCTGAAAGATGAAACATTTTTTAGTTAGAACATTTCCCTGTGGGAAAATACCTTCAGGGTATGTCGATCTTTTTTAAAATAGACCCTGATTTTTTTTAAACAGATTTAACAACCATCTTATTCTGATTACCTAAAGTAAAAAGAAGTACATGAATCTCTGAAACAGGGAGGATTAACTGGTCTAAAGCTTTGTAATTACGGAACTCTAAGTTTCACATCCATCACTGATGAACCAGGCTGATGTAAGCCTTCAGGCTCTGCTTTGTGGACTTCAAATCAGGTCCACATAAATGTCAGAAAAGAAGCAATTTATGGCCACATTTCAACGTCCATGGTCCAGGTAAATGCATGGATCTCTATCCAGTCCAGATATTCCTATTTTAAGTCTGTTATTCTTCCATTTTCACCCACTCCTCATGGGGCAGACAGCCTGAGCAGTGGTGTTGCACGCTGAGAATGACTGCAGTGTAAACCCTCTATCATGTGCAGGTCCACCTTTCTGGGACAGGTAGGTAAAACTGGCACCCCCTATGGGCCAGTTATGTGGAGCTCCACAGCCCACTTTTGGTGCTGATCCACCAGTTGAGAACCACGGCTCTGAACTGTAGATGCAGAGATCTGAAAACACCTGTTGTACTAAACTTTATTGGACTTAGGGATTTAGAGAAATGCCCTTGTTATTCTTGCTAACACTGACACTGAGAGGAGAGCAAATATGTGCTTCTGGTTTGTGCAAATTTGATGAAGACTGGAGGAGAAAGCAGTGGGGAGAAGGAGCAGAGGACACATCTGCAGGTCCAATTTTCTTTGTTGACAGCCAGAATGAAGTGAAAAATCCTCCAGGAGGTGAGATATGCTGGAGGGTAATAAAGAATAGATGCCTCTGACCTTAGAGTCGCCAAGACTCTTCAGTTTGTCCTTAGTTTGTTCTTTTTCTGTCAATCTTCTCTTTTCTCTCATTACTCTCCCTTGCCACCATGTCTCCTGCCCTGTTTCTTCTTCCTTGTCCTTCTTTCTTCCCTCAAATGACAACTCTTCAGTCTGTGCGGAGAAATCATTTTTAACCAACGTGCCTGGCTCAGATTTCCCTTTCTTTCCCTCTCACTTTGTCTTGGTAGTGAGTGTGTGGTTCAATATTTTCTGTTTGCTTTTGCATGTGTGCAATCGGAGCTCAGCTTCGATACTGCTGGTGTACATTACTGACAGAGTGAGGAGAAATGGCTCTGCTGTGGCGCACTGTGTTTGTTTGCTTTAACACCATGTATATACAGTGACGTCATGTAAGATTAGCTTTCCTGTCAGCTTGTCAGACTTGATGTGTGTGTTTGTGTGTAAATAGGCTAACCTACATAGTCCTTGGTTGACATTCGTCTCTGTAATAAGGCATCCTGCTTTCAAAACCAGGCTGAAAATGCAAAAATAGGAGAGTCAACAACTAAAAACAACAGCAGAAGAGGATTCAGATGGAGCAGATGCTGTCTCGTCTCTGACGAACCCTCCTGTCTCCAGAAAGAACCAGTGCATAGGAGAGTAAGAGAAAGAGGGACCATCACACCTTTTTTCCATTTCTGTTATTTTTGTAGCATTAGGCAAAGTGATACCCTCAGAGGGAGTCAGGCTGGGTGGGGCAGGACATCAGATGATGGCAGACACAGGCTGCACTGTTTCTGTCCATGCTTTTAGTATTCCAGCCTCACATGATGACTGACAGACAGGGTGATGGTGTTTGAAACTTCTGAACCTTCCCATACAGTAGAGATCAGCTGGTGGAGCTTCAGTGTTGATGCAGTTTCTGCTAACCAAAACCCTTCATTTGGCTTACAAATTAATGTCAAAGATCCCTCAGGTCTGTACAATCAAAACAGAACAGCTTCTCTTCAGTTTGAAGCAGGAAATTGCTGAAATTTGTATGGAAAGAGACATTTTGTAGGCCTGTCGTCAACCAAAGAAAAACTTGGCTACTGTGGCCAAACTGTGGGCCATCAGCATGGTCATCAGCAAAATCATGGTCCATTGTAAAGTTAAGCTGTGATCACCATATTTCATTTTTAACCTTTCTCTCCTTTCCCTTTCTTTAAACAGTATTACTTTTGTTGTTGTTAGGAATGTGGATGGGCATACTTAACTAAATGATTAAGGAAGTAATGTCAAACTTCATTGCTTAGCCATGATGTGCACAAACATCAGGATGCCGGATGATAAAGTAGAAGACACTGAGACAGCTTTTATGGAAATAATTGAATAATTGAGCAAAGAAACAGAAAATAGGTGAAAAGTGGCAAAAAAATGGCAAAAATGGGGACAAGGAGCATGCAGAAGTGGCAAAAAGAATGGGCAAAAATGGAAATAAAAGTGGAAAGATTGGTTAAAAGTGGTAAAGTATGGTGAAAGTGGGACAATGAGCAAAAACGTGGCAAAGATTGGCTAAGAGTTAAAAAATATGGTCAAAAGTGGGAAGAAAAGGCACAAATTAGCAGTAGCAGGTGAAAAGCAGCAAAACTTGGTTGAAAGAGACAAAAACAGCAAAACTCAAAAAGTGTCAAAGATTGGTTAAGAGTGATAAAATAAGGCAGAATGTGGCAAAATGGGCTGAAAATGTTTAAAAGAAGTGGGAAAGTTGGCGACAAGTGGCCAAAAAGTGGTAAAAATGGGTGAAAAAATGCCTCCAAAAGAATGTGTTAAGGCCTAAGAAGTGGCAAATATCTGAGTGAAGCAGCAAAAATAGTCACAGCTAAGGTTAAAAAGAGTACAGGCAAAAAGCAGGAAAAATTAAGAATGTGAAATAGGACAAAAAGTGTCTTAAATGGGTTGGAAGTGGTAGAAAGAAGTGGCAAGTATTTTAGAGAAGCAGCAAAAATGGGCAAAAAAATGCAAACACAGGTAAAAAGCAGCAAACACTGCTTAAAAGTGGAAAAAAGGGCAAGGAAAACAAGTGCAAAAAGCAGCGAAACGACGAATGGTGAAATAGGACAAAAAGTGGCATTTATGGGTTGGAAAGGGTTGAAAGAAGTGGAAAAGTGTGCAACAAATAGTGAAAAGTGGCCAAAAACTGCCAGAAAATGGGTTAAAAGTGTTGAATGTTTGAGAGAAGCAGCAAAAATTGGGCAAAAAGCAACAAAAATTGGTTTAAAGTGGCAGAAAGAAATGGCCAAAATCCCCCTATATCGGTCCAATATTCATATGATTGTTATGCAGCACAATCACTACTCAGAATTATACGCAAATAACTTTAGAAAAAATTTCTTTTTTCTAGTTTTAACAATAATTAATAACAAGACCCACTTGTTCCATCCAGCTCTGTGTAATTTACTAAAATATACCAGACAACATGTGACATATATTTCCTGATATTCCCCTCCTGTCTCATGATTGTTAGACCACCAAGTTTTTTGGGTCCCATGACAGCTCATTGACTCACCAATGGTTTAAACAACTGGATGGTTCTAGCCCTAAAGTTTTGGGTTCACTATTGGTTCAAAGGGACATACAGTGCTGTGAAAAAGTATTTGCCCCCTTTCTGATTCCTGAGTTTTTTGCATTTTTATCACACTTAAATGTTTCGGATCATCAAACAAATTTTTATATTTCACAGAGACAACCCAAGTTAATACAAAATGCAGTGTCTGAATGTTATTTAATTTTTCAAGGAGTTTCAACAAACGCCTGAAGGGAAACTTTCAGAAAGTTTTAAAAACATAGTTAAAAATTAGTCTTTTTTAGAGGATTATTTTTCAAGAAGTAATGTCAACTGTTCATGTTAAGGCAGGTAATTTTGGACAATTATTGATGTCTTTCTATCACAGTCTGACAAGTCAGTATTGTGGATAAAAGTTGAGGCCTTTTTGTCGATATCAGAACTTGATAGATTTAACTCAGTAATAGGACTTAAGATCCGGCCCAACTGTGTCACTTCCTGTTGCCAGTAAGGGTTGCTTCAGCAAAATGATAGGATTAACCTTTGGACATGTAGAGGGGCAGACCCTGATCATGCGTGAGAAATATGAAGTAAATCAGATGTTTCATATGAGAGCTATGCCAACTTCCTGTGAATTGGCGAAATATCAAAATGCTCGCTGTTGCCAGTGAGGTGTCCATTAATAAGACATGTCAGTGTTCTCAACAATTATCGAGGACTTTAGCTGAAATATCTGAGCTTGGTAGGTTCAGCACGGTAAGAGAAATACACAAATGAACAACTTCCTGTTGCCAGTAGTGGGTGCTATGATTAGATGTTTGTATGAGGGTGTGTACAATATGATACGGTTGTCTTGCCAGAAAAATGTATACAAATGTTACAACAGGGCAAAGTAATTTTGCACTATCAAAAATGCTTTGTTTTGAAACTGCGATGAATCTGGTGGTCTTCCTGTTGGGATTTGGGCGTGGGTCCAAGAGGTGTTTTTGTTGGTCTGATGATGACCCAGGTGAAGACCAAAAATCAGGAGCCTAGGCTGAATAGTGTGCAGGGGCTGGATGTTTTGGGGCAAAAGTCAGATGAAGAAATGTTCAGTTGGCAGAAGGGGATGCTGGGACAAAGTATTACTTGGGACAAGCTCCAAAGAACTAGAATACATAAGAGTGTGGTAAAGGCCTCAAAAAACTGATTCTTTTGGAGTAATAACTCCTCCAATTTCAATAGGTTCCTCACTAAAAGGGGTCAGTGCTCAGGTCCTAGATATCTTCATATTTGGCTTGATGAATCATTTACATTTAAGAACCACAGGGAAAAATCTCTGGCAAACTTCAACAGAAACTTGGGCTTCTATGCATCTTCTAACTTTCCTGGTAATTTAGGGGAAAGTTTTGTGGAGGCAGTTTTTCTGTCAGTGCTAGATTATGGTGATCGTTTCTACAGACATGCTGCTGCCTCCACTCTAAAATCCCCAGACTTGGTTTATTACCCTGCCCGTTGATTCATTGCTCTGGATCTTATAACACTCATCATTGCATTCTGTACAACAAAGTTGATCGGTCTTCTCGGGCACAGAGGTGTGATTAAAACTTGTAAATCTTTATGCCTCTGCAGCGCTGACAGCCACAGCCTGAGGCAATATGTTTTTCAGGTTGTTTTTATGGCAGTTCTTGTGAATGTGATATCTCAAAAACACTTTGAGGGAATTTCTTCAAACTTTGCACAGATGTTCTCCCTGACTCAAGGATGACATGATGAGATTTTAAAGGTTCAATGTCAAGGTCACTGTGACCTCAGATCTTGTGAGAACAGTATTTCAAGAATCCACTGAGGGAGTTTAATTCAAGTAGGCAGAAACCAACATTTGGATTTTAGGGTGAACTGAAAGTCAAAGGTCATGTAACAATGACCTCGTACCATATTAGGGGTGCACAATATTGGATTTTTGCAGATATCCTGTATACCGAGATTTACAATTTCATTGTGGCTGATAACAACAATAATAATACCTATATCTACCTATATTTTAATGGTATTCAGACCTTAAACTTCAGTCCTAGAACATACTTTAAAGTTTAAAGGATGAACAATGAAACAAACTTCAGTTCTGTGAGCCTTGATTCTCAACTGGTGGGTCGTTACCCAATACTGAGTTGCAAAGCCATTTCAGTGGGTTGTGGATGTATGCCTGGAAAAAATATGGCAAAGTTTCTATGACATACTTTTATGTTGAGGGATTTGTCTCTAGCTCTTTATTCTGTTGTATCTTTTGCTCCAGCTCAAGTTCAACTGCCCTATTTTCACTGAAATAATTTGATGTGGGTTGATTTGTCCTTAAGGAGGTGGTGGTGGATGCTGATGCTATACCAGTGGAGAACCAGTGCTTTAGAGCACAATTTAGATCTTAAGGGACAAGGATGAACAAAGAAAAAAGACTTCAATCTTTTTGCCAAGCCTAAAACTCTTAATATTCATACATGTAGTCAATATTTACTTCCGATATAGGCCAACACTGACAGTTGATACAGTGGTTGTAAAATTCAAAGAAATGTTTATATCTGGCGATATCGATCATACCTATCATCCCAATATTATTGCACATCTCTATACCATAGCTTCATAGGAGCAACACTTTCTTGACCCACTGCTATATTTTCACTGTTAACCAATTATATAGCTTGTGGAAGCTTATGACGCTCAGGTGTAAAACCTAGTTGTCTATAAATCATTCATTTGACTCACCGTCTTACATTAGAGCTGTAATGAACTGGTCTACTGACCTCGTAAACTTGACATACTAATTGTAACCTCCAATTTCCACATACTCTGCCTGTGCTGCGCTGTGATCCATTCCCAAAGTAACCTTGCAAAGCAGATGGATTTGCCTGTTTCCATGTTTCTCACTGGCGAATCCATCTTTCCCATCTGAACAGTTTGGGCCTGGTTAGAAAGTGACAGGACCAATAAGCATCAAAGGACTGTACTGTAGGATGTGGCAGAGTCGGGACGTAAGCAAGCAATGACTAGAGGCCGGTGCAATTATGGCGGAAGAGATTAGCATGGATGCTGCTAAAGCACCAGTTTCATCAGAACTTGACGACATTTCTTCGTTAAAAAAAGAACAAAGAACCGCATTGAGTACTTTACAAAAAGCACAAAAGTCGTCTACTGACGTGGTTCGTGTTGTGCAGTTCTCAATGGAGTTTACTCCTCTGTAGCAGCGCGCCTCGGTAGCCGCTGCAACTTTACATGTTTTGTTGCTCTGATTGGCCTGTAAAGATGTGACGGACAGAACGTTCATCCAATCATCCTCCAGGTTTTTTTTCGAAGGCTCTGCCTTTTCCCAAACACAGTCTGTGGGATGGATGTGTTTCACACATCCATCTGGTGTGTCAGGTTTTTTATTCGCAAAGCGCACTGCAGCGCAAATTGCTCCTTTCCCAGTCAGTCTGTACAAGTCACTGTATGAACTCTCCAGCATGAAATAAAAGCGCAACTCTGCACAGCTCTGCAGGAGATACAAAAAAAGAAATGAAAATAGGTCTATTTTAAGAGTAGCTTGATTATTGGAAATTAAGTCGATTTTTGGTATCTGCATTTTACTTCCCTGACAATCAACCAAAATGGATTAATTCAAAGGTTTGTTACTTTAGCTTCTCTGCAGAGTGTGGCTTCCCATCTGGTTTTGTTTTCACTCCCTGCAATCTCACCTAATGTCCTGCTCACAACACAGTCTGATTGGCTTGATGTCACGCATCCACCAGCCAATCAGCACCGAGGCCTGGGTGGCACTGACACAGAGATTGTCAATGCTGCTTCCTGTTTCCTGCTGTTACTGTATCACTCTGTGCTGTTTCTCATGTTGACAGCACTAGTGCTACATTTTTTATTCTCCTTAATTTTGTAACATACACTTTGACTTTTGCCACATTATATACATTTTGTTTGTGATAACAAATAAATATCTGTTCCACATAAAGGTCTTCAACCACATGCACTACTATTAATCAGTATTGATATCGGCCCTGAAAAATCAGTATCAGTCGTCACTAACCCTAACCCTAACCCTTAGCGCCAGTCACTGCCAAACTTGTTAAACCACCTTTTGTAGATCATAACAGTCAACTTCAAAATACAACACAATGCACAGATTTCCAATCCTAAACCATCACTGTGGCAACATCACGTCTCATCCTGTGGCTCAAGCCAAAGGTCACTGGTCGGTCAGTGGGTCACAGAGCTACTACAGTGCCATTGATGATGGAAAGTTGACTTCTGATGTGGAAAAACAGAATTTTGGAAACATAAGTCTTTTCAAATGTACTCAGCCATGGCGGAGGGGAAAGAAATCATAAAAGATGTGGAAATAAATGACAAATCAACCCCACAAAGGTGAAACAATCTGTTGTTTAGATCAGTAGTTCTCAGCTGGTTTAGTCACAGAACCCACCATTAACTCCTCAAGGAGAATTGCGACCCAAATTTTGGAGATTTCTTTGGTCAGTCAGATGTTTTTAATGAAAAATAGTAGAGCTTGGGCCTAAGACAGTACAATAGATGTAACAAAACAATGAAACGGGACAAAACTTACATATTTTATTGTCTCCCTGACAATTTGGCACAATTCTTTTCCCAGGCACACATCTGTGACCCACTAAAAAGGGCTTCGTGACCCAATTTTGGGTCCCAACCCACCAGTTGAGAACCACGGGTTTACATGCACTTCTCATGTGGACTCGTAGTTTTCCAATCGAGTGGCTCAGGGCTGCATGGTGCTTTGCAACGCTTCAGGGCCGTTTCCAGTGTGCGAGGTCTGTCGGCATCAGTCAGAGCAAAACGCTGCGCACCCTGAACACAGCGGACTATGTGGATTTTGGGGGTAATGCATCAAGTTCTTCAGGTTTCTTGCACTTAGAAAACCTGCCTTTGACATTTTTTGCTCCAAAATTGTGTAATTATTTACAGCACAGGCTGGACAGTTTAAGATGGTTGTATAATAGTTTCCTTGAGAATCAGACTTTCTTGGTTCATCTCAATTGTGCTTTTACACTATCAACAGGGCAAAGCTCAGTGGTTTTTAAGGAACAAATAAAAGTTTAAATAATTAAGCCATGTAGCTGTACTGTTAAGGACAAATATTTACTGATGTATATCAAGTCATATCCAATAGCATTCTGCTCGTCTTCTTTTTTATTTTTTTATATATAGCATTCTGTACCATAGCCAAAAATCTTGGCCCATTGAGCTCTAAAAGAAACAAATTTAAAAAGTTAATGAGACATTACATTGACGTGCAGACTGCAAATAGATACAGCAGTCTGCATACACTGAAAACACACATCAAAGATCAGACATAAACATAAATCTGTCTTACTCGTAGTTAAACCTGTTTTCTAACACCTACCTCTGAGGAAACCACATGAGGCAAATCAATGAAGATACGTCATGAGAGAGGGAAGGAATACCCCAAGTCTCCCCCCTTGCCTCCCCCCTCCAAACTGTCTCTTTTACAATGTGTGTAATTGTGTGTGTGGTTTTGGCCTGTGCATTTCTCTCTCTCTCTCTCATCTCCCACTCATCCCATCCTCTCCCCCTCTCTTTATCTGCTCCCTCTCCCTCCCTCACTCACTCCCTCTTTCCCCCTCACAACACTCACTTCCTGACAACCTCTGCCAAAGGACTAGCCGGTGCAGCACATCCCAAGTTTCCATCACTGGAGGAGGGCCTTGTAGGAAGAAAGAGAGAAGGAGGAAACGATAAGAAAGCACCTTTAGCGTATGAGTTTCGATAATCTGGCGCCTTGTTTTGCAGCCCGTGGATCCAGAAGTATGGCCTCCTTCAGGGGGTGAGAGGGTTTTTGTTTTTACTCACAAGTTAGAAAAAGATTGGATCAAAGTGAGGAAGTGAGCACAGGACGACTCTTTTGGGCTAAAATTGGACAAAGTTTGACAGGTGTTGTGACGTTGGCCAGACTCGGCCCGGCCTGACCTGACCTGGCTGGGTGGCGCAGCGCTCTGCGATGACCGACATTGGTCTACCAAGATGTTGAATATGGAGGGCTTGGAGATGATTGCTGTGCTGGTGGTAATGGGTCTGTTCATCAAAGTGCTGGAGCAGTTTGGGATGTTCGAGCCAGTCGGAGGGGAAGGTAATGGATTTTTCTCTGAGATTTGTTGGTTTAATACCGAGAAAGTTATGGCATGGTAAAATACAGAGGTTTTTAAAGGCAGTTTGGGAAGAAAAAGACGATTCTGATTCTTTGATCTGCAGTGCCTGTTCCCTCTGGTCCTGAGAGAGCTTCAGTCCTTCCTCAGGGTTTAAGTTACCAATGCAACTGTTGGCCATGCAACACTCTGCCCCTTTCTCTCTCTTTCTTGCTCTCTTACACACACACAGAGTAACTTTAGCCATGTGTGAGGCCTCCCTCTGCCCCTGGGGTGTGTGCTTTTACCCTTTAATCGATAACACTATGGACAGAGTGGGTCTGAGTGCTGTGTGGAGGCACTCGTCTCACTGAGGGAATGTCAGCCTTACTTTCAGCGCTCTCATTAGCCTTTAGCCTTTTGGAGGCTGAACATAAAATATGGCTCATTTCTCCTGCTGCAGATCAAAGGTCAGTGTAGTTTGTGGTTGAGTCATCTCAGACTGATATGAGCATTGTTCAGATCAAAAGTGTTAACACTGATTCATCTTTCCAGGCGAGGATGGAGAGATAAACCTTGATTCATTTGTGGTAAATTAGCAGTCAGCCACACATTCAACTAGAGGTTAGACTCACAGATGATTGTGAAACAGACAAATGTATACTAATGCCTCTGTATGACCTACAAAAGCAAACATGAACATCCGCAACAAGACCCATAACAGTATTGCATTTTTAATGCTCACAATCTCTGCTGTGCATATGCCATACAAAGTAAGTTAGAGCATGGGGAAAAAATAACTTAAAAAAAAAAAAGATTCCACTGCAGATGGTGCCAAAGAAGTGCCTAATTTTTACACAAGCTAGAAGTTCATCATAGGAGCTTTAGGTATTATTTATGGATATTTAGGATGGGCAGATATGACAATTGCTGCTAATATTTACAACCAATATTTTGGCTTTAAAAATCTGCCTAAATCAGCTGTAAATATCAGCCATACAAACAAATTAGTGGAATTTTAGGCTGGGCCAACGGAGTCACATCAGCTGGGTTAAAATTTGTGAATTTTTTTATCCTCAAACTTCAAATGTTGTGTTTTGAGGATTGAAGTCCCAGTTCTGAGCTAAATTTTAATATTGGTATTGACACTGTATTGGCTAGAATTAATTTGCAAAATTCAGATATTGGCAAAAATCCAACATTGTACATCCCTAGTATTTTTTCATTGTTTTCCTCTCCTGTATTTATGGAATTTTATCTATTTTCTACTCCAAGACTCATTATTTCATCACAAACATCACTTTAAATGTCTTTGTGTTAATTTCTGTATTAAGGCTGACAGTAGTGACACAGCCACGTCTTATCTTTTGGTGATTTAAACTGTGATCTATGAAAATGCAAGACATCACACCAGACAGTTTTTTCTGCACATCTTAAGCCCATGTGTTTTTTGGGGGTTTGCTAAGTAAATACCAGAGTGCCAATTTGCCATCTACTGTTCCTTGTGTTCTAAATTATACACTGTTTTTTTCAACATGTTCATCCTGAAGCCAAGCTAAACCCAAAATGCTGACTTTTTAACTATACTGGTGCCAGTTAGTCTGACGGTATCCTTAAGCCATCTTGTGCTAAATCTGATTTCATTAAGATTATTAGAAGCATGACCATAGCCTGAGATCCACGCAACAGAAAATGTACACATTTATTGATAAATGAATGCTTCTTTAAATATTGTAATTTTCTTTTTATGTTGGGTAAATCGGCATTAATTTTGCTGACTAAAAATGCCTAACAATGCTTGCGACAGCCTTTTTTCATGCTGGGACTATGACAAGTTAAAAAAGAGATTTTTGATAATTAAAACTGATGAATATTAAGTGTATTTTTCATCAAAGATACCTAATGAGACCGAAATGTTAGTGCTGTACTGTTGGGCATTTACAATCAATTTTTAACCAAAACCAGGTTACAACAGGATGAATATACCAGTTTAGATAAATCAGCTCCTCCCAGTTATATTGATACTTGTATACCATGAGACACTGGTCGTGGTGGTGGGGTTCCTGATATCTTTAGTTCCAATCTCCTCATCCACCCTAAACCAAGGCAGAGTTAGAACTCATTTGAAAGCCTTATTCCAATATTTTTCTTATCCACTTTCAAAACCCTTTGAGTCAGTTATATTTGTTATAGTTTACCACTCTCCTTGCCGTTATACTGAGTTTCTGAATTCTCTGAATTCCTTTTTAACTTATTACTTAGCACTCTATGTAAAATGCTTGAAATAACTTTGGTTATAATTTGGTGCTATACAAACTAAGATTGACTGGTTGGTTGATATTCCTCTACTGTGTGAGATCCATCAAAACAGAAGCAGGTATGAGGTGAAAGTACAGATTTTAATTAGTATATTTTAACTAAAGTACTGAGGAGTAAGTGTTTTGGCTAAAAGTAGGCCCAACAACAAATAAACACTCATATTGACTAAAACAGGACTAAAATGTTTTGCATTTTCTTCAGCTAAATCTAGACTAAAACTGTGAAGTTTAAAAGTGACTAAACGTGACTTAAACTAAAGAACAAGTTAATGTGAAGCCTCAGCCTTAACTTTTGATAGCTGCAATAAAAAAGACTGGAAAAAATTCAGACTTTTGCAAGAAGTTATTGGCATATGTTCATACGTAATGATTGTGCAGCTTTAGTCTGTGTGTTTGGCGTGGCTTTATCTTTTTTTTGATTGTTCTTAAGCTCCCTTTTTATCATGCTTTCCTACCAATGACATACCATTTAAAAGCTTAAGTGCTTTTATCAATGTAAACTTTAAAATCCTTTTCAGCAAAGTCAGAAATTGTTCTCTAAACAGTCCATATTATTTAGGAAAACCTTCCCTTGCTTTCCTTCAAATAATGTCTGTCTTTATAGGAAGGTTAGACGGAAAGGTCCTTGTCCTGCTCAGCCCTAAGAGCTGTGTGCACCAAAACCTTGTTTATCCTGTCTTATCCAGATGACCCATGTTTTATCCTCCTTTAACTCTTATCTACTCTACCTTGTTCTCACTTTCTTATCTGGTTTCTCCTTGTGACAACAGGAAAGATGGGATTCTTATCTCCATTGTTGTCTTTTCCTGTGTGTCGCTGCCTCCTGTGCCCTCCACACTTTCAGCATGAAGTATCTCTGACAGGGTCTAAACTTTTCCTCATGACAAATTGCCCCTTTACTTTTCATTTTCGAGCCAGCAGCGGTGTATAAAAGGCTGGGAGTGCAGTGAGGTCCCATAAAGAGAAGAGAAACAGCCTTTTCAAAAGATTTTTCTCTTAAAGAGTCTTCTGTAGGCTGCACAATAAGAGACAGTCTCGGCCCCCTGATGCACCTGCTGGACCGTACCCAGTATTCAAGGTGTGCCAACTGCCCTGTCATCCCAACAGAGTCCCCCTTTAAAACCTATTATATACATGCATGTACACACAAACATACAGGAGGGATATTTATACAGCATCTATACTGTAGGGATGAGTCTATAGTATATGTTGACTCTTTATGGAAAATGACAAATGTAATCAGCAGATGTATCTGTGTGCCAGCTCCCCCGTGAGTACTTAAGCTAATGACTTTTCTGTTTAATGGAGGAACTTAGTCCAAATGGCAGAACTACTGTATTACTGAGACTTTCTGCAGAATCATGGGCTCTCTGATGGGCTCTGAACCAATGCACACAAGGCATTGTATTTCCACTTGGTGTAAATTGCCTTGTAAGGTTGTTAAAATCCTGGATACTTTGATATTTTCAGTACCACTTGCTTAAATTTTAATTTTAGTGATTTATAAGTACTGCAGTATTAAGATCTTTGGACTTATTCTAGGTTGAAGCTACCACAGACAAAAGAAAGAGAGCAGCTTTGGCCTAATTCGCAGGTTGGCAAATCCTGAAGTTTAAGTCCTTTTAGTTCTCACAAAGGGGGAAAAATTGAGTTTATTTATCTTATAAATTGATAGAGCAGAAGAGGAAATAGCAGAGCTGAGAATGTCAAAATTGCACAAATACACTGACAGCACTTTGGTACACAAACATTGCCAAAGTATTTATGCAATATAGACGGTGAGCAGGAGTTTGCTTGTGATTTAGGCAGTCAAAAACAATAATATACATAATTTGGAGTTACATAAACCTTCTAAATTTGTTGCCTCGGTACCAAAGAATATCATTCCATTTGTACTTGTGTTGTATCGAAGTATGAAATGTTTGTATCACGGCACTAATGAGTGTATGTGCTTTTAAACGTTAAAGCCATATGCAGATGATACCATGATTAATTTTGCCTCATGTTTCTGTGTAAATATAACAATAACCAAAGCCACATGTACATCTCTATGAGCAAAATATTCTTCCCAATCTTTTGCTGACATACCAAAGCTTTTTATTGACTGTATGTGTGGTGATTTGTCTTTTATTTACTTCTCCCTCAGCATATTGATTTGCCAATGTGAGATGACTTACCAGCTTCAAAGTATCAATTATTGGTTGTGTGGTTTTTACTAAGGCCTGTATTTATGCAACATTTTAAAGCCTCTGGAAACCCTCTAAAGTGCTTTAATTACCCTGGCTGATTAGACCTGGAGGGGTTGAAAATAGGCAGTTATTGTTAGAATTTATGATGTAATGAATTTTAGAAATAGAAACAAGTCAACAAGTCCACCTATCAACACAATTTCTACTCAATTGACAGGATAATGGAGCTTTCAATCAAATAAACTTGTCCACACCAAAACAATCCTGATAAGAGTTGAAAGTAAGGTCTCAAACAATAACTGTGTTGGTGTCTAGGGCTTTTAAAACGTTATTATCAGAGATATCAAATACATCTTATCTTTTTGAAGTAAGCACAATGTGCCTGCACACTACTAAAAGGTGAAGAAAGCCCTAAACCTAGTAACCCCTTAATGTTGGCCCCCACAAGTCACTTATGTAAACTGACAAGCAGCAAGAAGCCAGCACTTGCCAGGGTTGTGAAGTGGGTACCCCCTTTGCTGGAGGGTTAATATTTTCACTGGAGATAAGGGGCCTAGCCAAAACCCTTAAAAACAGCCCATACCAATATCCCTCCTCCACCAAACTTCACAGTTGGCGCAACGCAGGTAGGTAAAGTTCTCCTGGCATCCGCCAAGCCCAGACTGACTACCAGAGAACAGAAAAGCGTGATGCATCACTCTACTGAACACGTTTCCACTGCTCCACAGTCCAGTGTCAGTGTGCTTCACAACACTCCAGCCAACACTTGGTGTTGGACTTAGTGATGAGAGGCTTGCATGCAGCTGCTCGGCCATAGAAACCCATTCTGTGAAGTTTCCAATGCAGTTTTTGTGCTTACATTAATGCCAGTGGAAGTTCAGGACTCTTCAGCTATGGAATCAACAGAGTGTTGATGACTTTTACGATGTATCTAAGCAGTCGTTAACCCCACTCTGTGACTTTGCATGGTCTTCCACTTCATATCTGAGTTGCTGTTCTTCCTAAATGCTTCAACTTTCTAATAATATCACATACAGTTGACTGTGGAATATCCAGCAGGGATGGTATTTCTTAAACCGTCTGATTGCAAATGTGGCATCCATCACAGTACCACACTTAAAGTCACTGAACTCTTCAGAACGACCCATTTTGTATCACAAATGTTTGCAAATGGAGACCGCATGGCTTGGTGCTTGATTTAATACCATGTGTCAACATGTCTGATTGAAACACCTAAATTCAATAACTAACAGGTGTGGCCAAATACTTTTGTCCATATAGTGTAGTTGCCTCCAATATAAACATTGCAGAGTAAAGATTTTCTTAAAAGAAAAAAAAAAAAAATAAGAAATTAGGAAAACTTCCTTTGGATTTGTTGTTATCAGCTCTATGTGAACACTAATGGGATGGTGCTTTCTTCGGCTTGTATGTTTGTTTCTCTCAGAACCTTTAACATGTTTCAAACAGGATTTTTCTTCACCTGAACCCTCTTCAAGAGTACATTTCAAGGTCTTTCTGGACAAACGCTCAAAAGGAAAGAAACCAAGGCAACTTTAGACGGCAGACGTAGATATCAGTCCTTCGAATGGCTGCACTTGGTCAGAACACTGAGGGCGGAAGGATGGGGAATGGTGCGGTTTGTTTTGGTCTGTGAAACTACTGCTATGGTTTACCATCTACTGGACATGTACTTTAAAAGTGACATTACACCTCCAAGCAGACCAAAAATGTATGGATGATGTTAAAGTTGGCAGTAGCTGGCTTTGAAGACATTTTTGGTTATCATCAGATAAATCAATCTCTCAGCTTCCTTTCATTTTCTTTAACCAAATCTTGCACTTGTTTCTTCTTGTAGGGAAAGTTTGTGAGCTCTGATACAGATGTTGTGTTAGGGATTTGGTTTTATCACCTCCTATGGTCTTCAAAGAAGCCATATGCTTTAATTTTGTCTCTGGGTGTCTTGGATTTTCATATTTTTACGAGAAACAAATTAGACAAAAAATAAACAGTTCTGACCCTCCAGCATCAGACTAAAAAACAAAGAGAAGAATTCATTGTGATTGGAATGCCCTCCTCTCTTCTCATACTGAGTCATTTTCTGGAGAGACAGAGCGAGACAAGAGAAATCAAGAGACTGTGAGACTCTCATTACTTTAATGAGCTGTGTTGTTGACCTTCTGCTAATTAAACACATGGATGAACGTCCTGTTGTTGTCTTTAGAGAAAGTAAAAGAGGAAGAAGAGATGTCTTTAGGCCTGTGAAGTAAAGTATGCATACAGTATGTGTGAGGTGCACTCTGGTTGGGACGTTTATGAGGCTCTGATAGATTTAGAGCTAATGGCTAATGGCCGGAGTGTGTTCCTTAGAGGTTTATGAGGTGGAAATTGAAAAGTTGTGCAATGGGATGTTCTGGCATGATCTGGATGGCAGCGTGCCTGAAAAGAGAGTTTCTAACAACACAGCGCTTTCGTCGACGCTTTGCTTGTTCTAGAAACATCCTCAGTAGTAATGGTATACCTACTTCATTCTATATTCTCCAGCCAGCTCCTCTAACTGAGATATACTTTTTTCAAAGTGGCAGATCTATCTCACCTATTAATGCAAGGCAAGGCAAGTTAATCTGCCATTATCTAGCACCGTTCATACTCAGAGTAAATCACAGTGCTCTACAGAGGTAACACAGAACATTTATAACATTAACAGCATTAAAAAAAAACACATCAAAAGTGAAATATATTTAAATGCAAAATAAAGATAATGACATCCAGAAAGATAAGAATAAAACCAAAATTATATAAATATTTTCAAATTGTTTATGTTTCTCTGAAGTCTCAGACTACAGAGTCTTAACTTCTGAACAGACACAGTTTCACCCTCTGGTCTTACCCAGTCATTATGGATTCTGTTTTAATGATCCACCCCAGAACATCTTCATGATGACTTAGGCTCACAGTTTGATCTGTCTGTGTCAGACACAGCCCTAAGCTGCCCTGGAAACCTCCAAAGGGGTGCTGTGGTGTGAAGGTCAACGCACAGTCCACTCATTTAAATATGTACAAGATCCTATTAGACATTTTAACTGACATGTTTAAGTCTGTATGCATTAATGGTAGGATTCTGAATAGATATGATCAAGAAGTTTAAAATATGCAACAACATGGCAGATTTACATGAAGTAGATAAAGGTTTACAATAATTAGTGTACATGTGCATACAAGCTGAGGCATACTACAATTAATTTCTTAAAGTTACAGTAAAGTAATAAAGAGACAATGCATTTCTTAGACTTTTTGATTATAAATTTGATTCTATCTTGAAAATAATAAGTGCCCCAGTTGCATGGGGTCTGTTAGTAATCAGGTCTGCTTGACTTTGAAGACCTATCAATTCCAAGTAAATCTCAAGAAAAGTGTCTTTATCAGCCTCATACTGTTGAAGAAAGATGGAGTGAAGCCTCTGTGTAGCCGTTGAATTGAGATTCTAGAGGTGAGCAGACAGTATACTCCTGGGATGTCATGGACTAAGAAATCCTGTAAGGCTGTCATTTCTTGGCATGGAAAAGGTAGTGTTGGCTCGAAGTCACACAGCGGTGACTGTTGGCTTCACCAGATTTACCAAGAAATTGTCATTTATTCCCAGGGGTATGACAAGGACTGTCAGCAGGTGCCTTGCCTGTGAGGCTGCTGTGCCTAATATTCTCTATATTTAACTAGGGCTGCAGGCAGCACTGAACTGGCCCTCACACCTCCCGGCATGTCGGGGTTTGGTGCATGTAGGGCTTGTTGCACAGCCACTAAATCTAATGCTTCAGGACTTTTGTCCAGTATGAAATGAGAGTACGCTACATTACACCTGACAACTTGAACTTACAACTTGAAATATACTGTATTTTTTCTAATGTGCTGACAATGTTCCTTAAATTTGCACTGATCTAATATCAACATAAAATATTGCTGTTGACACTGGACACTGAACCAAAATTCAAAATCCGAAGTCAGATGTGGTGTGGAGGCTGATTTTTTTTTTAGGGGGGGCGCCACTGAGCCGTTAAGACATGCCAACCCAAAAAAATGACATCATTAATCTTGTTTCCCCTCTAAGAATTTTCTTAATTATCATTCATGGTTCTTTTACCCTGACAAAACTACTTCCTGTTTCATTGTGAGCAAAAAATCGCCACGGCTGCAGCATTGGATGAAACCTCATTACCTTCATCTGTTGCAAGTCAAAGGTCTCTGAATATTTTAGATCAGATGTGAATGTGATTTGATCAACCACATGGGAATTGTAGTTAATATTTTGAAAAATGATTGGACAAATATTTTAACCAGTAACTGATCATTCATTTTGTCTGGAGTTTGAATGTCTGAAGACTGAAAAGTTCACCACAAATCCCAAGTAGCCAAAAGTTACTTCTCCAAGTTGTTTCTTTAGTCCAAAAAGTAACAAAAACATTTTTTCTAAGACATATTTTGGGGCTTTTTATGGATTTATTTAGACAGAAGGACTGTGGATGGAGTTGGAAACAGGGATGAGAAATTGAGGGAGAAACATCTGAAAAAGGAGCCACAGGCTGGACTTGAACCTGGGACACCCCCATATGGGACGCGACCTAACTGTTAGGCCATCTGCACCAGTAAACCGAAAAATTTCAATTCCACAATGAATCAAAACAGCAAAACTTTACATTTCTCCAAGCAAAGTTTAAAATTTTGGCTCAAAGGATAGCTGAAGAATAAGTGATGCAACAAAACCACATGACACACATACATCCAGACAAACACTGCTGGTTTAGCTCAGTTGGTAGAGCAGACGTCCATGAGTAGAGTCTACGGTCCTTAACGCGCTGTTTGCTGGATCGAACCTGGTCCTGGTGCTGTTTGGTGCATGCCTGCTCTCTCCCCATATTTCTCTGTCTTTCTCTTCAGCTGTCCTGGGAATTAAAGTCAAAAAAGCCCCAATATTAATCTTTAAAGAAATAAAAATAGACACAAGTAGGAGACGAGTCAGAATTGTCAATTCAAAAGAGTATTTTGAAAGCTGTTATCTCATTTTTATGAAGAAAAGTATGCACTGATGTTTTAGCAACTACACAACCTCAAATGTAATCATTTATTACTTATATTTAAAAACAACAAAAAGAAGTTTGAGCATTTTGTTGCCATAGTATTAGAATAAGAACCATACATAACCTTGCCTCAATCATATTTCTTGTAAAAATGTTGGGACGCTCTTTTATCGATAGATCGATTAGTTTATCAATGAACTGTTGAATGTGTAGCTGATGTGTATCAGTGGTGTAGTACTCCTGGTCACTCTATAGCATGAAAGCTCTGGCTTCTTGCCACATGCACCCTTTCTCTCTCAGCCTTTGGTTTCAGAATAAATTGAACTGGCACTTGTCTTGATGAGGTCCTGGATGTCAGGGACATGTTCCAGTGCTGCTTCATCACTTCTGAGAGGTCTATGATACTGTAATGTCTCTCCTTCATATTACCTCATTCTTGATTCAGCAGCTCTGTGGGAGCCATATGTCGACCAGCCTCAACAATTTGATCTCACAATTTCCACAGTGGCGTCCTACTCTGCTGACTTTTGTTTTAATCGCATCGATTCACTGGAAATGAATCACGTCTTTGAGATGGCACACTGTTGAGACTGAATAGAGCATTCAAAGTACTAAAGGAGAATCCAGGGATCTAAACTTCAGGATATTGCAGGGGGCATTGATTTATACAAAACATAAAAGATATGAATTATTTTATAATGCTTCTTCACCTGCCTTAAACTTTAAAAACCCATTTCAGCTTGTCTGCCTACTGCATCTCTATTGCACTTCTGCAGAAATACAATAAAGTCATAATAATAATAAAAGCCTTCACCTGTTCTCCAGCTGCTCCATCAGTCAGCACTTCACCTGTAAAATTTAGAGCTCAGAGAAGTATGGTAGATATTTAGTTCATCACAAATGATACTGTTAGGAGAATTTAAATGGATTAGGATTTTTAGCCTTGCCGGCTCCATGGATGCAAATGTTAAAACTGTTTGTCATGCACAATTTTGGTCAGCAATGAAATATCTTGACAGCTGCAGGATGGATTGCGGTACTGTAGGGTTGATGTTTTATGAATTTCAGTGACTTTGTTGTCTTACATTTTCTCTGGCACTAGACCCAGTTTGATCTTATCTAGTGAAACATTTGAGTATGAACTGATGCTTACATGGATGCTTACCAAACTTTGCACAGGCAAGCTTCAGTTGGCCGGGCCTCTCTCCATGGGGCCTGGTCGGGCTCAGCCTGAAGAGAAAACAGGGGGTTGCGCATAGAAGTTGTATGAACTACAAGCTGGGAGCTATTATCCTGTTTTCATTGTAGGAAGCTAAAATTGTGATTTGAAAATGAAACAGCATTAGTACTAGGGCTGGGAATTGCTAGTGGACCCACAACACGATATTATCACGATACTTGGGTCACGATTCGATATTATTGCGTTTTTAAACATTTTGCAGTACAGTGAGTATTGTGATACCATATATTGCAATATATTATTTTATTTTTCCAGTACCATAGAATTCTGGTCATGTTAGCAGTTGATTAAAAAAAAAACAATGGACGAGAAGGTACGATATATTACCAGACAAAATATCATAATACTATGCTGTATCAATTTTTTCTTCCACCCCTAATTAGTACTAAGTACCACAGTCTTAAAGTAAACTTTCTGTCGTATTCTAGTATAAAGCACTTGACTACGAGAGAGAGAGAGCAATGTTTCATTAAACAAACACTGTCAGTGTATTACGTAAAATATATTGGTTGCAGAAGTTTGCTTGTGGTTTTGGGTGTTAAACAATATATGGGGGTCCCCTAGAGCTTATATTTTTGTTGCCTTGGCATTACAGTTGTCTGTTTTTTACAAGTATTGTGTCTAAGTAGAAATTATGATATGACAGTCCTTGTGCTGAGTGAGTATGCTATTGAATGTTACAGCTATATGCTGATGATACCATTATTTATTTTAGTCTCATTTTTCCATGTAGATCTAACACCTTTGTTCCTACTCATTTTTCTCCAAACTCTAATCAGTTCATCCATGAGTCAGAGTGGACCTTTGTGCAGAATTTGAAGAAAATCCTTTAAAGTGTTCCTGAGATATCAGCCCACAAGTACAGTCTGAACAGATGGACCAACAGCTTGAAATCATAATCTCTCTATTGCCAGCACAGTGGCATAAAATGACTTTGCATCTGAGTGTTACCTGTAATGACAATGCGTTTGTGTTGGGAAAGAAAGCCCAGCCTTTTGAAGATGCACTTCAACCTCCTCAGGAACTTAATGTCTTTGCTAATCAATACTTCATGTCTGGTTGTCTTTCATAACAACAGCGATTTCATTGATTTCAATTTCACTGATTGCAGTCAGCATTGGCAAACATTACATTTCCCCTACCACAACACCATTAGGGTAATCAACTAATCTACCTGGAGCAAGTTGGGCTTATCAGTCAGGTGTTTGTGGTCAGGGTATTGACCAGCAGTATCAATGATAGTCTGTAGTGTAGACTGTAACAGAGTTCAGTAATAAACAGCTTTAAGTACTGGGTAAAAAACTCTGATTCTCAGCATCCCCAGCTGTACTTTGTGTTCTGTGTTTCTGTATTATTTTTGTGAGCCTTGCAGTGCCACTAGCATTGCTCTTAGCCTTGTAAAAACATCTTTACAAACATATATCCCCTAAAAAGTGCTGATAAATGTAGAATTTCCTGGAAATAAATCTCCTGGAAGCCATTTGTGAGTTTGTCCCAGACAGATGAGTTAATACCAAACAGCCCTGGGAGCTAGAAGTATGTGGAAAACAAAATATAAAGTGTGTTTGTGATGTCTGTAGTACATGTATACGGCCTGATATCCGTTTGTGTGGTTGTCTTCAGGGAACACTAGCTCCATTACTGAACAACATCCTTTTGATGTATACAGTGAGGCTCAGCAAATCATTTTCCCTGCTTAAGGGAGATATTCGGCTATGATCAGCAGCAACGTGTGTGTGTGAGTGTGTGAGGAAATTAGACAGTATGAAAGAGAGAGATAAGTGCAGGTAAATTGCTAAGTGGTGAGCAGAGGGCCCATTTATGTCCAAGCACACTCACTCAGAGGCGAAGCCATCCCCCCTCGTAGTAATTGCCCTTCAATGGACGGGCGTGCTAAGTGGACTGCAGTGTGCAGGTGTGTGTGTTTGAGCTGGATCTGCATTAAACCATGTCATATGTAGTTGTCTTCTTAAGCTACCAACACAGGGTATGAATGGAAGAAGTGAGTGCGGTTACATCCAGGGGGCTGAAAGCATCAATGCTGCAGAAAAGAAGTGCTACCCTGAATACTGAACACAAAAGCACATCTTCAACGGGACAAAGCTTAGAGGTGTACTTGGAGTAAGATTAAAGGGAGAATGAGCCAGATTGAACCTAAAATCAGTGTCACGCTGCTCTCTTTTCACCGGCCTAGACCTGCATGTTAAGAAGCTTTGTAAAGCTAATGTGGTCTACAGCAGGTTATGTTCAGAGTTTCTTCTTTGACTTAGGGTTAGAATGGTGACTTATATTTAAATTAAGCCACAGATGATGCTGAAGAGTTGAGGCTAATTTAAGCTTCTTTTATTTATGATGGATGCATGTTTAAAGCTGAATTAAGAGCAAATTTGTTTTGGTGAGTTTGGCAGCCAATATTCACTCGTCTCATTTTGTGCTCAGTCATTCTCTCTTCTTAGCTTAATCCTTCACAGTCCTTTTCCATCGCTAAGGGGCTGTCCACATGGAGACGAGTATCCGCAAAAGTAGTTTATCATATTTGCATTTCATCCACACGGAACCGGTGTTGTAGGAGCCTGAGGCCTTGTCCACACGGAGACGAAAACGATATATTGCCGTTTCATTTTGAAAAAGTTTTCCATAAGGACGGGATCGTTTCAGGAAATATCCACGTAAACACGGAACCACTGAAAGGACTGAAAACACTGTAGTGCATTTGCCAAATCTGTACTTGGCGCTGTGTTGCTGCCACAGAAATGCACCAGAAGAGAGAGAAGAAGATCACAGAAAATGGACATAAACTTTCCTCTAGTTGCCCTTCTGGTTGTTCTCCGCATTGGATTTAAGAACATATGGTGTGTCCGTTTCGCAGTGGTGGTAAAGGAGCATCAGATTTTGCTGTAAAAGCTATAACAAGCTCAGTAGCTTCTGCATCACGAACACAACCCTGTAATCAGCCATTATTGTTTTGGTCGCACCCACGCAGTCTTATGAGAGTTACGCTATGTGTGATGTAATTGTTTTAAGAAAGATGCGGATAGCCATCCACACAGAGACGAAAGTTTTGGGTGAAAGAAAAGTTTTGGGTTTGCTTGTTCCATAATCTTCTTCTCTGTTTTTAGTGCATTTCTCACAGCACCACTTACATTCCTGGCATATACAGTATACTACAGCATTTTCAGTGGTGTTGAATGGTTTCATGCTTACCCAGACATTCCTTGAAACAATACTGTGTTTACAGAAAACTTTTTTCATAACGAAATAGGAAAAGATCATTCTCGTCTCCGTGTGGACGAGGCCTAAGCCTCAGACATTTTATCAAACAGTGCAGAAGCAGGCTAACTGACTTAATTTCATCTAAAGGTTGGTATGTGAACACCCATAGAAATTGCTGGGCCTCTCCTAGGCCCAATCAAAAGGCCCTCGTCTGATGTCATTTAGTTATATCAGCAGATGAATAAGAAACATTAGTACTAGACTCCTGGCTAACATTTACCTAGGCAAGGTTTGGATCAGCTTTGGGGCTGGGGTCGTTGCACCTCCTCTTCTTCTTCCTTTTCCAGTTTCCTAACTTTTTCCAGGCCCAAGTTCCATGGGTCGGTCCATCAAACTAATATTACAAAAAACAGAAGAGAAACCTCAGACCAGAAGAGGTGACTTATATCATGAAACTGTCCACATTTTCTGGAGCAATTAAAAATAAAATGTTTGTTGCTTTAATGCTTTTGCTTTTTCATTAACACATCTTGCTATTACTTATTAAAAATAGGATGGACCATATTTTGCTTACTTTCTTTAACCTTAACACAGATTTTAAAAAATCATATCTTAACCTTTATTACTTGCTCAAAAATACATTGCCAGCTGAATAGTTGTGGTTCTATTCTGAAAGGGGAAGTTGAATCAAGTTCATGCACATGGATATTCTAGCTCCTATCAGTGCTTTAGACAACAAGCACTCCTGTAGAAACTTTACAAACAGTAATCAAACTGCAGAGAGAGTATGCGGGACCGTCCTCTTGTCCTTGTCTCAGGCTCTTCCTCTCTCTGCCCCTGTGATGGTCAGCCAGCTGAGAGATGAGAGCCGGGACGCAGCAGGATCAGAGGGAGGATATTTAATACACAACTCCGTCTATCCACCACAATTCCTCTCTCCCTGCTTCTCTCTCTTTCCCCATTTGTCTCTTTCAGTGCCCCCTCTGTCGCTGTTTGTCTTTTGTTCCCCCCTGGCTGTAATGCAGAGGCTGTATGGCAGGTGATCTGTGGATAAAAGAACAGAAGTTTTATACTGCTGTTTTTCTGACATGTCTGCACAAAGATGATAACATTGAGAACAAGCTAGTGTAATAACGCACATGTACAGAAATGTCCTTGAAAGTATTCATCGCAGACTTATTGGAGTTAGAAGATTTGCATTAACACAGCTTAGCCTTGTGTCTGAAGGCCTGGAGCTTAACCCAGGAACGCTATGGAGGTTTTTGTGCTGGCCTTCATTTTAAGAATATCATGCTATACCTGTTTATGTCACAAAACCATATAACATACAATGTTTTGATATGGCTTTGGAAGGATCACAAGTCACATTCACATGTGAAGCACACAATGCATTTCTATTTTACGTCCATAGCATTTATTCATTTATTTATTGACTACATTTTGCAATTGTAACACATAATCCTCTTGGCTACAGCTGGCCTAACACTACATGATTTTTAGCCTCACTTTTGGCCAAATTTTCTCCCTCTGGCGATTTGGGGAGTGTGTCTTGAGTCAAAGCTCATCGCAAACAATAATTTGTTGAAACAGTCATCAATAGTGTGGCGTCAAAATGATTATTTAATGCTTCCTACGATGCAGGATTTCACATATATTCCTTTTTCTGGTTCCAGGACAGCCAGCTGAAGTTTTCCATGGTTCTCCATGTTTGTTCTCATGTATGTCTCAATATCCCATCAAGTCGGACAGTTATGAGGTGATAAACCATATGAAACTGCCCTTAGGTCTGTGGTCTCCCGTGATTTAATCCATCCATCCATCTTCTTCCTTTAATCTGAGGTCAGCTCGTGATGGCAGCAGTCAACCCAGACATCCCTCTCCCCAGCAACGTTTTCCTGTTCCTCCTGAGGAATTCAGAGGCACTCCCAGACCAGATGGGATATGAAATCTCTCCAGCAAGTTCTAGGTCTGCCCCAGGGTTTCCTCCCAGTTGAATGTGCCTGGAAGACCTCCACAGGAAGGCGGAGGTCTTATTAGACCTTAATCAGATGCCTACTTTGCTTGAACCACCTCAAGTGGCTCCTTTCGACAAAAAGAAGCAGTGGCTCTACTTCGAGATGCCTCCTGGTGTCTGAGCTCCTCACCCTATCTCTAAGGCTGAGGCCAGACACCCTCCTGAGGACTCACTTATATCTGTGATCTCATTCTTCCAGTCATAACCCAGAGTTTATGATCATAGGTTAGGGTTGGAACATAGATTGACCGGTAAACCGAAAGCTTTGTCTTCCAGTTCAGCTTCCTCTTCACCACAACAGTTCAGTACAACTCCAGCAACTCTGCTGATGCTGCACCAATCCACCTGCCAATCTTACAGTCCATTCTACCCTCACTTGTGAACAAGACCCCAAGATACTTGAATGCCTTCACTTGGGGAAGGACTCATTCCCCACCCAGAGGGAGCAATCCATCACAAAGAACCATGGGCTCAGTCTTTAGTCTTAAACTGGCTGCTTCTCACTCAGCTGCAAATTGCCTGAATGTCTGCTGGAGGTCCCCTGCTAAGGAAGCCAACAGAACCACATCATCAGCAAACAGTGGAGATGAAATTCTGAGGTCCCTTATAATATTGTTTAGGATTTGAAAATTGTCTATTGTGTTGCCAGCCTTAGTGGTACTATTTATTAATCAATGGTGCCAAATTTCCATATTTTACTGGAAAAAATTGTTATTCTAAACAAATATCTCTGCCAAATTGACTCACAACTTCAACTACTCATGGGGTTGCTTCTGAGATTAATAAAGGTAACATGAACAGAGGTTTTTTTTCCCCTAAGAAAACCTAGTGGGTTAAAACAAGATGACAACTTTAGGATACTGTCTGACAGCATAGAGATAAAGTTTCAGGCTAAAGCGTGATAGGTTAAAAGTGAAACCAAATTACAGTGAATGAATACATAAATCCTGCATTTAAACTTTATAAGGATGTTTTGTATTTTTAATCAATATTACTAACTAAGCCTATGGCTCACTTATGAATACATAGGGCAGCTAATGCTAAGTGGTAGTGTCCCCAGCTCCAGCAGTCACATGTCCAAGTGTCCTCTGGCAAAACACTTAGTCCTCAGTTACTCCCACTGCTGCATCAGTGAGAATAAATGAATGTGATTAGTTATTACTCATGGGTACTTTCATAACAAAAATCCCCACCATGAGTGTGAATGAGTAAATGTAAAGCACTTTGACTGGTCAGATGACCAGGCAAACACGAGACAAGCTCAAGTCTGTTTACCTCTAACCATTGCATATTCCCCTGGCTTTTACAAAGCCTCTGTAAAGCTGAAATTTCTTTTCTGAAAAAAGGAAAAATCCTAAGTAACCTGTATCTTCTACAGTCAAAGGTCCATCAGCCAGAGTGGATAGTGGCATTTTCTTCATTAAAGACATGATACGCTATAGGGATATAAATAAGAAATGATTTTTAGATCAAATTTAATCAGTCCTGTTATGAGCTTCTCTTATGAACCATCAAGAAATATTTTCTACTTTGCTCCTAAGAGATTTATGAATCCGCCTAAAGCAAAATACTCTGTGAGTTCCTTTTATTTTTCACAGTTCCATTAGAAGTTCGACTGCACAAGGAAAAAAGACTGTGATATTTTTTTTCTCTGTGATATAAAGCAATGTTTAAAAACAGATGTAGAACAGATAAATGGAGTGTTACTATTAAGGGGCTGTACTTATGTGGCTTCACAAAGACTTTTTATGGAAACTATTAAAAATGATAAACTGGGGAGTTTTTGTTTTGCATTCAACAAAGGAAAATGGCAGCAACTGATCTGCAAATATATATGCAATTGCTAGAACCAAAGTTAAAGTTTATCTTTAAGGACAAGCATTAGGACTCTATGCATTTATAAAAAAAAAAAAAAAACCCTTGAGTTTCATATGATGCTACCCTTACATGACTTCCATGCACACATTATTAGAGCTTGTCATGCAGCCTCATGTCTTCTCACCAATGTCTTTGTTTGGCTTTTTAAATGTGGATTAAATGGGAGCTAGCTACCATGGCTCACCTAAAAGAACAGGCTAGTTTGTGGTCGGCACATCACCAATAGATCACTCACCTCACAAGATACACATCACTGTTTCAATTTGAAGCATTTTTGTGACAAAATTAGGTTTTTTTAATATGTGAAAGGGGCTTAGCTAGCCTCTTAGCTCAGTCCAAGATTCTTGTCTCCCTTCATGTGGAATGCTGGAATGCTGATATACAGATTTTATGAGATGTCAGCGGAGGATCTCAATGGTTACATTACCTATAGGATCCAGAACCACTGAAAAACTGAAGTCACTGCCTCAAGTGGATGTTCTAGGAACTGCAGTTTTCAGCACTGACTTCATTTGTCAAGACCTTGCAGAGTTCCTGCAGATCCTTCAAAAGTCTTAAATTGTCTTAAATTGCACATTTGACATTTAAGGCCATAAAAGTCGCTCTAAGACATGTCCTTAACAAATCTTTGTTTTCTGCCAACCTTATCTGGTTTTAATCATCTTCCTCCACAAACTGTTGCATCAATATTCCCCATAATTCTGTCAATTTAGTGTGTGATGTTATAAATTTCCAAGGGGAGGACCCCAGACCCCTCTCTGATCTTATCTGACTTACAGTGATTTAATAAACCCTGTACTGTTGTGAAACACAAGTCTAGTTCTCTAGCATCTGGGCTGCAGGCCACCCTTAGATTAGCAAGTGACAAAAAAGTATTTTTTTTTTAATGCCTAAACTGTTTAGAATCAGCTAATCTGCTAAAATGTATTATGATAAATATCAATATACATTATATTGATATAATAGAGGCATTTAATGTGCCAGAAATCATCAAATATGGGCGTTTATGACCAAAAAATTGATTTTGCCCTGTACCATTTCATAAACAGTTCATTAAATCAGAAAATTCAGCCCAGGTCAGGTGTACCAAGAAATCTCATGTTTCTCATTTTTGACATGTACCATGCACTCTCTGTTCACATCTTAGAAAGGTCTTAAAAATCTTCAATTTGATCTTTAAAAGCGTGTACGAACCTTGCCTTAGATGCAAGGTAACATTTATTAAAACAGACTTAGAACTGAACAGTAAAGTCCGTAGTCATTCTCTGAAATATCTGAATTAAAAAACATTTCTTTGCTTCCTCCCAGCACGAGGTCTCTCACTTTCTCTGCTACTATTCACATCCATCTCTTCAGCTCCTTTTCTCTTATTCTCTTTCTCACACACTCACAGTATTAACATTACCAAACAAGCCTTGCAGCAGGAGTCGCTAGAATAAAACATTTATGTTGGGGCAGACAGCAGCTATTATTCACCCTGCTTTACTACAACAAAGGGAGGCTACAGGCTGCTGTCATTCTGCCATTGATTTACCGCCAATTTGATCTCCACTCATGGCTGAATCCCAATAAACATTTAGGACAACTTTTGTTTTTACTGCTGCCAGCTGCTGGATGTTTACTCTACTTTAAATATTTCAGTGAGGTCCAAAAATGTTTTGTTAGGCAGAGAATGATGTCAGATTAATTTGTAATTCAACAGTTTTGACATTAATTCCCCCTAAAGATTGGTTGTAATGGTCTTTTTAGTGGCAAATCTTTCAACCAAACCTACAGAGAGCTTAGGTTCAGACCCTGTTAGCTTGCTGGAATGTGATTTTTTTTTTTCCTTTGGTATCGACCGGGTCAGGATGTTTACCTGATTTGGCTCCTGGCAGGAAACAGCAGAGCAGAGTGTTTATGATTTGATGGAAATAAGTTTAGAGGATTGTTGTGAGCGATGCAAATCCAATTTAGATTGACCGCTGTACGCCCAAAAACACAGGATGCATTTTAAAAAGCATGACTGCAGCTGAGAGTCAGAATGAAGTCTCACAGTATACCATCTTTAATGCTCTGTGGTCTGCTAAGGTTTTGTAGCTGCAGATCTGAAACATGAGAGCAAATATGAGAGTTACTTTCTCTGTTATTGGTGTGGGAATGTGTGTATGCGAGAGGGTGTTTGAAACTGTTAATGGTTTGTGATCTTTCATTACCCTCCCACTGTTTGCCTGGTCTCTGGAGCAGAATTTAAATGAAGGACGATAACAAAGAGAAACAGAGAATAACCGGGGGTAAAATGCTCTGGTGAAGTACAGGGATGCTTACAGAATGACTTACATTACACTGCCCCCCTCAGGTGAAGCAGATGACTGCAGTTTAGAAGGGTTTTAAACAGCAACTTTGATCACCAGTAATAATGATTTTATTCTCACTGCTAGAGGATCTAATTGTTACAAACTTTAGGATGCTCTGAATCAGTACCTATAGCTGAACCAAAGGAACAAGTGTAAAGCTTCTATCACAATTTGTTAAACCAAAGGTTTTAAACTCAAATGCAAACACAAATACTACTAGTAGGTGAGCTAAACGTATAAAAGAGAGCCAATTTTAGCTTCATTTTCCATGCAGTAAACCCAGTATTCAGTAGTATTTAGTAATGCGTCATAAAGGAGTTTTGATGAAACAATTACACCCAATTGTGTTATTTTCTATTAGAACCAGTTATATTACAGTTATCACAGATGATTACAAAAATAAACTTAGCACAAAAAGTAAGGAAATTTGTGTTTGGTAGATTATTTCTTTGTTGTAACAATGCTTCTTGGCAATAAATCTTATACCGTTGGAAAGCCTGTTTATTACCCTTTTAAATGGCGCCACATCTGTAAGGAACATGCATTCGTGGGATGAGCAGCAGAGCTGAGTAGATTATTACAGATTTTTACAGACAGAATTTGAGGAGTGATAAGATAACTGCTTAACACCCCCCCCCCCCCCCCCGCAGAGCAGAGGAAGAGACCGGAAATCTTGCAGCTTAAATAGACCACTTATTTATGAGGGTTAGTCATGTGATTTGATTAAAATGCGTGTCAGGTGTGAATCATTGCACTTGAGATTATCAACAGAAATAACTCGCCAGCTTTGTTTTATTTGAACTGTGCGTGGTGCAGTGTCAATTCTGGCAGGTAGTTCAGGTTGAGGCTTAGTCCTCTAATGTGTCTTAAATCACATACTTCTATTAGTATAGGCTCTTACAGTACAAATAAATGCAGTACAAAGCACTTAATCACAGTGGGTTTGCATTGTCTCAAATGGCGCACAGCCATCTTGCACTAACAACAAGTGTCGGCAGTTTTAATACCCCTGTTGTCTTCTGTTTTGACAGCAGATGCCTAACAGACATGCGGTTGATTATAATATAAATTTGATTATAATATAAATTTGATTATAATATAAATTTGTCGGCTATTTTCACTCACTATTGAATTCATATCAGTTGTTTTCAATGTTTACATTATTTGCTTCAATAAAGCAAACTTATTTTGCCTTGAATGCCTTTTCTAGATTGAAATCTGCTGCCATTGCTAACAACACATTAGCGAGCTAGCGGATGCTAACATTAACTTGTACGCTATCATGCTACATCACCAATATTGCATTCACTGAGGAAGGGAGGTATCCATCATTCCACACCTAATTCTTGAACATTTTTGAGTGCACCAGTAGTAAACTGCATTTGAGTTTACTTTTCAGTTTGAATGCATGATGCACACTTATGCACTCAAAGTATTTCGTGCAGTGTGGACACACTGCTGGTCTTGTGATGAAAATACTTTTCATTATGGTTGTCATCTTTGAAGGTTTCACACTTTTTTGATAATATGTCCTTTCAACAAAGTAATATCAGTAGTACCCAAAAGCTCAGAAGATATGAAAAAATAAAACAGATAAACAGTCTTTTTTTTCAACCTAAGGATGCTGCGAGCAAGGAGAGAGTGTGCAGCAATGGGCGATCAAGTACATACAAAGCTCCTGTCATGACAACAAAGCAGTTATACTAATAAATTATTATTTCTGATCATTTTGCAGCATTTATGCTCTAAAGAACTTCAAAGCACATCAACACCTCCACACAAACGTGCAGGAAGGTGTCAGATTTTATTTGACTGGCGATGCTTTCCTTCCTGTCAGTCACAGACAACACAGACAGCACGTTTCTTATAAGTATCATCGTTATCTCATTAAAATGCACATGTTAATGTTAGTATTTCTTACAGACTGATGGAAAGCAGAGAAGCAGATGTCTCCTGGTCCCTAAAAAGTTTTTATTCACATCTCGACCTGCAGGCTTCTGACTGAGTGCCATCACCACACAGACAATTACAGCATGGTATTGAGAAGTGGTTTTAAATAATTCTGCCCATGGAATGACCAACATCAAGCCAAAATTTCAACACACAACACGTACATATTTATGGGGGGATTAAAAGCCTATTTCACTCTTCGTGGAACCAGAGCACCTTCATTTCAATCAGGAGAGACTTAAATGTTAGTGATCAATTATTTATTTTACAAATTTTGATGAAAGAGAAATGTGCAATGTCTTTAGCATTAGACTCCATCACAGTGACTTCATGTACTTGAAAGGTAAGCTAGGCAGACAGCAGGACCAGGATACACCCCTATGGAGTAGGAGACACTGGTTGTGGTGTTGATGAGGGATGCAGGATCAGAGGAGGAGTAGAGCTCTGGGGAGCTGGACTGGGACATGTATGAGGTGGCTTAGAGGAGGTGGCTGAGGTATGAAGGATGAGATGAGCAGAAGAACTGTGTGGATCTGGACTAGATGCTGAAGAACTAGAATCGAGGTGGCTGGGGTGGAGGGGGGCTGCAGCATCCACACTGAAATGACAGGCTGACTGTGGAAGAGAGGACGACAGATTAAAAATATGACAGGTGCACTATGATTGGTCAAACAAGGTTGTGGCAGAGTCTGATTGGCTTAGTACTCAAGAGAATGAATGCCCGTAATCAGCTGATCACCAGAGCTGGAGGAGAAAAAGAAAAGAAGAAGTAAGTTATATGAACAAGCAGTGACTAATGAATGAGTAAGAAACAGTTTTCCTGCTTGAGCTCCATACTTATAATCACAGTTTCAACCAATCAAACAGCTTGTTATGTGCTAAAGGACGACCTTAACCTTTTAAAGTTACTGATATTAGATAGGTTGTGAGACCTTTGTCATTCACTGCTTGGTTGGGCAATCATTAGCTTGTACTGCTCATCACTGCGTCATCTCATGCTCTGTCACTCTGCCTTTCTCTCATACACATCCACTCCCCCTGCTCTCTACCTGGCAGCACCTCTCCTCCTTGGGCCTACCTCTGACATTTTAGTCTTGTCTCTTTATTATCAACTATCTATTTTTAGCTAGTCAAACGTCTCTTCTTTGTCATGGACAAAAAAGTATTGACAAACATTTCACGTCATACTTTAGGCTGATGAAATGAACACTGGCACCTTGTTCTATGGGCAGCTTATGCTGAGATACTTAATGGGCAGTTTTGTCATGTTCTCCTCATGTTTATAATCTAATATTTAAAACTTACTCACAGGTTGCATTGAGTTGTTTTTATACTTTATAAAGCAGAAATATATTTTTTGTATTTGTTACTAGGTTTCTTTTTCTTATTTATTTATTTTTTTAACCAAGAGAAGTATGACTCACCCCCTTGGATGTTTTACCTATTATTGATTTTATAAATCAATAATGCTCACTACAATTTGGCCTTTTTTCCTCTGTTTTGCCACATTCATTTTACCCTCTACCCTTACAAGCCTAGAAGCCCCCCACAGCATGATGCTGCCACCAGCGCTTCACGTGGGGGATGGTTTGTTTGGTGTTCACTTAACATAGAGTCTTGTCTTATTGCCAAAAAGAACCATTTTGGTCTCAGCAGACCACAGAACTTTCTTCCACTTGACCATGGAGTCTCCCACATGCTTTTTGGGGAACTCTAGTTGAGATTTAATGAGTTTTCTTCAACAGTGGCTTTCTCTATTCCACTCCCAATAAAGCTTTGACTGGTGAAATACCTGGGCAACACTTGTATGCAGAGTCTCTCCCATCTAAGCTGCTGAAGCTTGTAACTCCTTTAGAGTAGTCACAGGCGTCTTGGAGGTTTCTCTCACTAGTCTCCTTCTTGCAGGGTCACTCAGTTTGTGAGGACGGCCTGATCTAGGCTAATTTACACATGTGCCATATTCTTTCCATTTCTTGATGATGGATTTCACTAAACTCCAGGTGATGTTCAGTGCCTTTGTTTTTTTTTTTTGTATCCACTCCCTGACTTATACTTTTCAACAACTTTTCTCTGAGTTGCTTGGAGTGTTCTTTTGACTTCATGGTGTAATGGTAGCCAGGGATACTGATTAACCAGTGACTGGACCTTCCAACATCCAAGGAGGTGAAGAATTTTTACAAGCACTGTATCATCATGTTGGCTTCTTTAATGTATTTGGTTGAAAATGGTTGGTTGTAAGGACTTGAACAAATCTCAGTGCCTGTTTGTAAATTTAAAACATTCTACAACTACAAACTGTCCTCTCCTAAAACAACGTTCACTCCATGCTAACTTTCTTTATCAAAGAAGCTTTTCATATACCCAAATCATCCATAAAAGTGAGCACCTCTTGATCTCTCTGTCACACTCCATTATGTGCATTTTCTTTAAAAAGGAAACTGTTTATGATCAACTCTCTGTGAGATATTTTGAAAGGACCGAGCTGCTGTAGAATGAATCTCTTTTTGTCCCACATCACTGTATTAAAAATATCCTCAAAAGCTAATGATCTATGCAAATGGATCTCTGCTTTCACTTATCTAATTGAAAACACACTAGCCAATTTTGAGCACCATTTATCAATGACCTCTGTGTCTCCCTCCCTGCGAGCACACGCACACATGCACCTCTCTCTGTTAGACATTTAATCAGTTTTGAGAGGAATAATTGCTCAGGTAGCCGTCTAAATATGGAGGTATTTCAATTACTGTGTGTCTGACTTCAGGCAAAATATGTCTCTTAGAGACTCATCAACTCAGACTAATTAACCTAATATTTTATTACTAGAGTGTGTGAGAGAATATGTGTGTGAAGGTGTCGACATAACTGCTAAAACGTGTGGATTTCCATTATTACAGTAAGACCAGAACATCTCATTAGATATCTTCCCCATGTGCACTCTGAGGTTAAATTAGTCCCCCATGTTTCATCTGTTAGCTAAAGCTAACATAGCTTTACACAGCTAACGAGCTGTGCTTGCAACATAATTAAAGTTACTAGATAAGCCAATGTAGCTAAGTAAGCTTTAGCAACATGAGAAAACATATATAAAGCTAAAGTAGCTACATAGATAACATATCTAATAGCTGCTTTTTGAGTTTATCTCTAGCTATATAAGCTACGTAGCTATGTTAGCTACAGTTAAGTTAGTGTAAGCAACATGAGCTTTAGCAAACATATAAAGCTAAGGTAGCTACGTAGATAATATTTCTGTGTAGCTTACATAGCTGCTTTGTGAGCTTAGCTTTAGCTATGTTAGCTACATAGCTATGGTAGCTACAACTAAGTTAGCTTAAGCAACATGAACTTGGGAAAACAAAGCTAAAGCTAACTTAGCTACATAGATAAAGTAGATCCATAGCTTATGTAGCTGCTTTGTAAGCTTAGCTTTAGCATTCAGATATGTAAGCTACGTAGCTCTATTATTTACTAAGCTTATGCAGCTAATGATGCTAAGTAAGCTAGCTGGCTGCATTAGAATGTTTTCATGAAGGATGAGCTTTTTCCTGTAAGCAGACTGTTTAGTGTGCTGTATTCAACGGTTTGTAATCAAACCCTTACCCTTAATGGAAGTTTAATCCAAAGTTATTTCTAAAGTTTTAGCATGTATTATGTCCTGAAAGAGATGGCTTCTCAGATGTACAGTCTGCTGCCAGACCACTCTCTGCCAGTTTTGTCTGGGTCTACCCTGAGGTCTCCTCCCAGTTAGAAATGCCCAGAAGACCTCCAATGGGAGGCACCCTGGGAGCATCCTGATCAGATGCCCAAACCACCTGAACTAGCTCCTTTTAATGCCAATGAGAACTGGCTCCTCTCTCAGCTCCTCACCATATCTCTAAGGCTGAGCCCAGACACCCTCCAGAGGAAAATCATTTTGGCTGCTTGTAACTGTGATCTCATTCTTTTGGTCATTAAACAGAGCCAGAGCTGCCCACAGATTTGGCTGGACCCCTGACAATTCCAAAGAACAGGCCCTCCCCAGTTGTGTTTTATTTATAGTATCAATGCATGTGTGTTGGATCAGTAGCATTACTTAATTTTGGAGCTGAAAAGTGGGTTAAAATATCAGGCTCTGATTTAGAAATTATTTGTTTGTCCCAGTTTAATCCATTCGAAGCACTTCTCCATCCATTTTTGCCACTATTATTTGCCACTTTTCATCAATTTTGCACAGTTTTTTCCTAATTTGCCTCCTTTGACCATTTTTGCCACATTTTAACCCCTTTCAGTCACCTTTTTCCACCTATGTTTTCTTATTTTAACAACATTTTTCCACTTTTAACCATTTTTTTTTCTTTTTTAACCCCATTTCACCACTTTTTCTACCATTTTGTCTTTTTTAACCAATTTTTCCACTTTCTGTTATTGTTGCCTCTGTTGACCCATTTTTATGTCACAATAACTCCCCTTTTGGGTACTTTTAACCTATTTCTTCTACTTCAAAAATTCACTTGAACCCATTTTAATTATGTTTTAGGAAAAGGGGTTTACATTTTAAGAAGGCTAAAAATAGACATGAATAGATAAAAAATGTATTTGTTGTGTTGAGAAGAGTGGCTATTATTCATGTTAAAAATGAAACATGGTTATCATAGCTTAACTTTACTATGGACCATGATTTACCTGACTTCCATGGGCCCCCACTTTGGCAGGGCCCAGAAGCTTTCCCCTTCATCCCCCCTTGCTCAGACCTCATGACCATAGATGAGGGTTGGAGCGTGGATTGATAATTCAAAAGCTTTGCCTTCTGGCTCGGCACCTTCTTCACCACAACTGTCCAGCAATGCCTGCAATACTGCTGATGCCGCACCAATCTGCCTGTCAATCTCATGCTCCATTCGACTCTTACAAGTGAACAAGACCCAAAGATACTTGAACCCCCTTGTGGCAGAGAGGAGCAGGAGGAAGCAGTCCACTGTTTCCTGCACAGAACCACGGCCTTTGACTTGGAGATGCTTACTTCATCCCGACCACTTTGCACTCGGCTGCAAACAGCCCTAGAGTCCGCTGGAGGCCCCCATCTGAGGAAGCCAACAGAATCACATCATCTGCTAAAAGAAGAGATAAAAATCTGAGGTCCCAAAACTGGAAACCCTCACATTCATTTACATCAGCCTCAAGTACTTGACATCTTTTGGCCTGCAGAAATCTGAATCGTGCATACATGGAAACGACCGTTAAGACAGCTCAAATGTTTACCACCATCATTGTTGCAGAAGACTTCCTCTATGAGGTAATGACAGAAAGGCACAACTATTCTTCATCTCTCAGACTTTCATCCTTGATAAGTGTCTCAGGCAGCAGACTGTTTGAGAATTTACTGTCCTGAATATGTCACTGTATTAGGAATTTATGTAGCCTGTTTAATTAGTCCAGCCCAGAAAATGCAGGCAGAGTATACGGTAATATAATGGTCAGTGTCGATTACAAAGATCAAGAGCTGACCAGCAGTGAAGTAATCCCTTTAATTTATTCCTTTAACGACCATTTCTGATATTATTCTCAGCTTTGTGATCTCATTTTGCCTGATCATACAGGCCTCTCTGTGCTAATGTCTGATCTCTTAGTGCCATTAGAAGCCCTTTAGATCTCACTATTTGAACTTGACCGCCACCGTTGACTCTCCCTCTGAACATTAAACAACGACGTTGATTGATTGTTGCCCTCTTTGATCGCTCTGAGCTCACTTCCTGACTTTGAACATGAACTCAGGCTGCAACCGCAAAGTTAATGCTTGTTGTCATTTACCAAAGAGCGTGAGTCGGCCTCTGATTAAGTGTTGGTCGTTTTGTCTCTTGAGGCCGCTCTAAGATGTGTGCTCCCTGAGGCTCCAAAGTAATATTGTGTCTCTAGGTCTCATTTTGACTCTGGGAATCATTAATCATACAACTGACAGATGGAGCCCTCTATAAACTCCTGCAGCTTCTGCTTTATCCTCCTCTTCATCTTCTGTGTCTCTCTGTGTCCGACACTGAACTGACCTGCTCACAGACACAGACGGACGCACCCGCAGACTCATAGAAAATACAATTTTGGAGACAAAATGATGCTTTTAGAGTTCTTTGGACTATTTTCTACCATTTTCCCTCTTAGTAGCTGTGCCTTTGCATCTCTGTTTTTAATACTGAACATAGAGTAGAGGATGAAAGTGATGGAGGACTTTGAAACCAGGGGTTGTCACTTACCACTTAAGATGAAGTCTAGCCATTCTCTTATTAAGGGAGCCAACTATTTTTTCTCTCAGTACAAATTCCTGGGACATTTCTATGGAGAAGAACAAAAGCATCAGTCATTTTGGCAAATGCCGCCAAAACATGTTAAAGTTTGAATGACAAACCTGTGCTGTAGATAATTTTTCAATTACTGCCGTCTGTTGGGAGGGATGTGGGAGCTTTTTTCAGGAGTCATGAAAGTCTTCACATGGCTCAACAAAACAAATGAATCTGAGAGTTTCTACATTTTCTTCCAAAAGTCAAGGACAGGTTGTGACTATACCTGATTTTTAAACTTCCATTCAATTCCGGTAGGAATCAAACAATATTATTACGTGTTTTGATACTTTAGTAACAAAAATACACAGTGCTGGAAAGTATGTGCCCCCTTCCTGATTTCTTATTTGTTGCATATTTGTCTCACTTAAATGTTTCAGATTATTAAATAAATTTCAATATTAGACAAAGATAACCAGAGTAAATACAAATCAAGTGTACAGTGTTAGTTCAGGCAGACCACGGTGTCAAGCTCTGCCATAATTGAGATCAGCTGATCTCACCCAGCTGATTTTCTCTAAGCTTGTTATTGGCTATATTTTAAACTGCTGTTCTTCTTCTTGCCTGGCTATGTTTGCAACTCTCTGCAAGCTGCTCTTGCAACCCTCCTCCACCCCAGTTTCTCCTTCATTCTGCTTCTGATTTAATTAATGTCATTCTGTTGTCACTGATGCTTGCTCTGCTCTGGGTTTTTGCTCTTACTCTCCCCACCTTAGGCTCTCCTTATCAGCGTAGGAACATGTGCTGATCCGGCTTAATGCTCCACGTAGACTTAGAGAAGGCCAGGGGATCCCAGAACAGCCACACATAAGTAACAGCAATCAAGCAATCAAGCAGTTTTTTGGCAAATTTGAGACAGGACTTCTTGTTCTGATCGGTCAGCAGTGGTTTTGGCCTTGGAACTCTCCCATGGTTACCATTTTTGCCCAGTCTCTTTCTTATTGTTGAATCATGAACACTGACCTTAACTGAGCCAAGTGAGGCCTGCAGGTCTTCAAATGTTGTTCTGGGTTCTTTTGTGGCCTCCTGGATGAGTAGTTGATCTGCTCTTGGAGTAATTGTGGTAGGCCACTTTTGGGAAATTACCACTGTTCCAAGTTTTCACCATTTGTGGATAATGGCTCTCAGCATGGTTTGATTGAGTCCCAAATAATGACCTCATAACTCTTTGCAGACTGAAAGATGTCGGTGACTTTGTTTCCCATTGGTTCTTAAATTTCAGTAGATCACGACATGATGTATCCATGATGTATATGTTTCACACATCCATCTGGAAAACCTTCCATAGACTGTGTTTGGGAATGGGCAGAGCCTTTGAAAAACAAAAACTCAGAGGGTGATTGGATGAACGTTCTGTCTGTCACATCTTTACGGGCCAATCAGAGCAACAAAACATGTGACTTAGCCGCCAGGTAGTTTTGGATGGCTTTTTTCCCCTTAATAATTGAAATCATTGTTTAAAAACTGCATTTTGTATTCACTGGGATTATCTTTAAATAATATTAAAATTTGTTTGATGATCTGAAACATTTAGGTGCACAACTTATGCAATGCAAATTCTGGAAGGGGGCAATTACTCTTTCAAAGCAATACTGATTCATAACAGGGACATTTCTTGTTTTTTGTTCCCATAGAATGCGGGGAAACTCTTTGACGGTATCTAAAGTGTGCATAACATTCTGTGCAGTGTTTCTGCAACTTTTGTTGGACATATTCTTCTACTATGCACCTATCTTATTAGATATATTTTTCCCTTTTAGCCTAAATACATTTTTGATACCATCTACCACTGAAACAAGAGAGATGATCTCTTTTTAAAACACATGATATAAATAAATATTGAGGTATATTTACCTTTTTGATGATCTGAAGTCAAGGTTAATGCTTTTCATCCTGACAACAAGCCCACACTTTATGTCTTATTGAAGTCATTACTGAATAACGTCTTCTTAACAAACTAAACTATATCATTTCTGTGTTCAGCCCAGATCCATACTCTTCTGTTTCCTCCTGCATAAACATAACAAATCTTAAACCAAAGTCAGAGAGGTTTTCCTCCATCTTGCAGCCTTGATTTATAAGTGCTGGGCAAGCCAAAGGCAAATAATGTCAGTCTGTGATTAGAGCCATCGAATTAGAAAGCACTTACATGTGCCACTCTGGAGCAGGATTACAAATACCAGTAATAAACCTAAACTCTAGTTGTCTGGGAAACTCAATATCATTAAATCTTACTGCAAGGAACAACTGCTAAAAGTCAGCGAGAACAAATGTTCCAAAGGATGGTAAAATCTGGAACTGTAGAAAAAACATGACAGGAATAGAGCTTTTAAAATCAGAGGACAACAAAAGCTCGGGCTGATGTGTCACCATATTCTGAAGCCACATTTGACCTTATAGCTACATGGTTGAAAGTGACTAAAACTGAAAACACGTAAGGTTTGATAATGCGCTACTTTAACAGTACATGTGGTTATGGACAGCTTTCTGTCTGTACTCTGTGTTCATTTCGCCCGTTTTCGTCCATCAACTCAAAGTTTATGGATACGGACCAAACTTTGCAATAGGTTCTTTGCAGATGACGTCTCGCTTACATGGGGCGTGCCTTAAACCATCAGGCCATTTGAGTCCCAAACCTCTTAATTCTTAAATTTCGTTTGTATTCCAAACTCAGTAAAATATTCTGGGAAAAAAAAAATGTTTAAAAGCTCACAGAGCAACAGCAGCAAATCACAAAAGCCTCTCACCAAGGCCTGGACGAGTGTTTTTGAAGTTGGGGATAGTAGCTGCGTCAGCCTCCAGTCATTTCAGTGAGCATTGCCCCTTCAAACCGGACACGCTTGGAGATGCTAGGCTACACAGCTTGGACCAGTACATCAGCTCCGCATAATTTAGCAAGTTTTAGTTGAGAATGGACCAAAAAAAATGCTGGCTCAATTCCACACTACATCAAAAATTTTTGAAGCATATTATTTTTTCACCTAAAATGTCTCTGTGTTTGGCACTATTTTATATTGCAAGCCTCAGCAGCCGGTAACATGCTGTTCTGCCTCAGTGAGTCTGGTCAGATGTTTGGGTCAAGTAACTAATCTAAAACTAGTTATTTCAGCTCAGTTTTCCACTACCACAGCTCACACATTGTTTTCTTAAAGTAAACATTTCATACCAACTGTAGTTCATCTAATTATCAGCCATTAGAAGAATAAAGCGACAGCCATAAACCTACTTGGATGACAAATTCCCATTCAGCTCTTCTGGTTGTCCTCAGAAACCTGAAGAAGGGTCTTAAATAAACCAGCTTTCAATAAGCCAGGGAACTCTGGATGGGGAGTGATGCAGGCTGCAGGTATCTTGTAAGCCGCTTTCCTCGATCAGAAATGTCCTAAAGAAGTGGTGAAACTATGCCCCACTTCTGTAAACAGTAGCTCTTGTAGACAGTTGCCACACCTACGGTATACCAGCAGGTAACTCAGGACGTCTCCTGCTCACCTCTCTTTCCACTAAGTCTCCATCTGTAGAAGTTCCACTCCGTGTTTCGGCTCATAAAGATATCACCTTGTATCCACAGTAAACAGCACGTCATCATCGCTTGAGTCAAAATCACTCATTTTAGCTTTGTTCTGGCTTAGTTACTTGTCTCCTCTGACAAAGCCCACAGACCCAAACAGCTGATCAGATAAACTGAGGCCGAGAGGCAGCTGGTGGCTGAAGCTCTGTAAAATAGATCCAAACACAGAGGCTTTCTGGAAGAAAAATAAAGCACTTCAAAAATTTCCGATATAGCTTATGATTGAGCTAGCATTGTTTTTTTGGCCCATTTTACCTAGAACTTGAAAAATTATGCAGAGCTGCTGTACCTGTCTGCTGCTGTATATGGCTTAGCTTCTCCAAAAGCGTCATATTTAAAGGGGTAACACACTCTGACAACAATGGGGGCTAATGCAGCTTACTATCTCCTATAGTACCTTGTACATCACAACTTCAAAAATGCCAAAATATCCCTTTAACTTATTGCTAACTTGCCCTCATTCATTTTTACTACCAGTGGTGACACTGCCCCTAACACGTAGGTATACCTAGCCACAGTAGAGACCACAGAAATGATACTGGTTGTTGTTTGCATAGGAAGCAGGCAAGTGAGCTCTGATATCAGGTCCTTACAGAAGATAGTCTTAATGCATGGTGCAGATGCAGTACTAAAGTGCTGTCACTTGGTATTTAAATGTCCACAATGCATTGTGGATACAAAATGTAAACAGTGTGAAGTATTTATGAGAATATTTTTAGCCTATCAAAAGTCTCAATGAGATTCAAATCTCCTTTTCTGTAGTGACTTGGCAGAGAGCAGCATAGACATTGTTAGAGCAAGAGCACAGTACAAACAGAGAAATACAGTAGCCAAACACTGTAAGTGAGTGAAACCAAAGCCAGTTACTGTGCAACTCAATGGCAAGGACAAATATACAACATTACAGTGCAATGCGATTCTTCTACAATTGTGGCAGATTACGATGCAACCACGTTGGCCAAGAGTACTATTTTCTCTACCTTTGATTGTCATGCTGCCTGAATTCCAACTTTAGTGTAATAGTGGTAAAAATCTAACTATACATGTGTTGATATCACAGCAAACATAAGTCCTTGATTGCCAATATTAGGCTTTTTTTTGTTTTCAGTATGTAGAAGTTGCAGGCAGACTCCTGCACATTGTCTAAATTGCACAAATATGTTTGCAGTGTTTTTTGGCAAGTAGCATCATTACGCGCATTTCTCATGATGTTATCATTTTCAACTTGCATCATTTTATTTCGCATTTTATCAGAAGAGTATGATAGTGTCAGATATTTTGACAAACTTACTTTTAAAATGACTTGAATTCCCCCACAGTGCCACAGTAGGTGGGTTAGGATGGGTGTCTCCAGTCTGCTCCTGTGCATCACCAGTGCCTCAACACTCATTAAAACCAAGCATTTCCAGTTCCACCATCAAAGTACGCTTAAGTTTCTCAGTTCCAGTTCTGCAGCCTTCCAGATGTGACATCGATTTATACCTCCCCATCTGAGATATTCCTCACTGTGCCGGACTGCATATACAAAACATGATATTGCCTCCAGGCTGCTGTTTGTGCATGTGTTTGTGTGTGTGCCGAATTTACCCTCAGGGGAGATTGCCACATCTGCGAGTTTGTCCATCGTAGCCGGAGGGTCAGATGCTCTTCCCTTCTGTTACTCTGTCTCTTCTTCTTCTACTAATTTTGTCCTCATCTTTTTTTTTTTTGGACTGTATATATCCCCAGTTGTCTTAGTTTCTGTCTTAAACCATTCCCTCTCGCCCCTTCTCTCCTCCAATCTCATCTACCAATCCTTCCTTCTAATCTGTCTGCAGTGTATCCCCCCTCTCTGTTTCCCCTCTCACCCTACAAGTAGTACTCCTCCCTCCCTTTCCCCCTCCTTCCATCTCCCCCTCCTCTTTCCTTCCTTCACTCAGTCCCATCACTGACCCAATTAAGGATAGGGAGGGACACCGCAGGAGGAGAGAGACGGAGGTAAGGAGAGAAAGAGAAGGAGACGGAGGACAGGCAGAGAGAGTGGAGAGAGAGTTTGAGAGTCAGTGGCTGTAAAAAAGAAGAGAAGAGTCTGAAAACAATCGCAGCCACACTGCCAGGACACTCATGGTTTATTGTCCGAACTTCACCTGGAACTTTAACAGCCTCTGACAGCCTCGGAGGCGACGGGGGTGGAGCAGCAATCCAACAGTCTCGCTGCCACGCAGTTACCGCTCTGGATGAAGAAACGAGGAGAATAACAATCTACCTTTCAGTGAAGAAAGCAGACGGGGAGCCGTGCGGAGTTAGGATGACTGAATACCAGCACATAGAGGGAGGCTGAGAGGAGAAGCTGAAGAGACGAAGACGGCGCATTCCTGGCTGGAGCTGAGAGGGGGGGAAGTGGTTGCCCTGGGGCGAGAGAGATATTTTGTTGTGAGAAAGAGGAGGGGGGATAAGGATGCATCTGTTCTTCCGAGACAAGTGGGAGTTGGAGGGTCTGCAGACTGTTGGCATTCTGCTGGTGGTCTGCAGCTCCCTCAAACTGATGCACTTTCTGGGGCTTATCGACCTTTCAACGGCAGGTGAGATGAATGGTAAGAGAGCTAGAGAGAGGCGCGGACTGTGACGGCAAAATGATAAATATGGTGAGCGATAATGGGAGGGATGCACTCTCAGGAAAAGGGGGGTAGGGGGTGTGTCTACATGTGTGTTGGAGTGTGTTTCTTCAGTGTTGATCAGGATTGAACATCAATTAGTTTGTCCTAATTTCCTCCTAAATAGCTGTCATATTTGTCACACCTATTTATGGACCTGGGCAGTGTTTGTGGCTGTGTATGGCTTTGTGTGGTTGTGTGAGCACTGATGTTTGTCTGAGACTTCAATACTAAAGCACACGCTCTGTGTCTGTATGTTCTAACTTGCATAGAAGTGCAGCATGTTCAGAGTGATGAATGTGGTGCATAAGATTCAAAACTTTGCAAGAAAGCTGACAAACATCCTTAAAATTGCTCCTGCTTGATGACAAAGTTGATGACAAAGTTGATGATGATGATGATGATGATGATGACGATGATGATGATGATGATGATGATGATGAGTTTCATCATCCACCTTATCTTAGGGAATCTGTAATTTTAGAAGTCATGGATTTTGCTTGTCAGTTTTATTGTGAGAAAGTTTTGCTTTTCAAAATAGTTTTTTTTTTTTGTTCTCTGGATTATTCCACCACTTTTATGTCTAAACATCATCATGTTTGTTTTAAACAGTTGTGCAGATTAACCCTTGATCAAGCAGACAGGCTAAAATAACACAATTTAATGATTTTTTTTGTCAAAATACAGTCTTCATTTCCCAATATTTACTCTATACTAATTCTGTGTTGCCCATTTGGTGTGTCATTGCAAAATTTGCTGCCTTCTTTAAAGCAGCAAGATGTGGGAATCTGATTTAATGAACTTCAGCATCCACTGAAGGTGTCTGAGTGCACTGTTGTATAACACAGTGCTGTTATATTTACCCTTCTCAGACAACATGTGTGGTATATAAGCCCACAAAGATCCAAAGAACCAAGCTGACTGACGAGTTACAGTTTGTAGTTTGTGCAAATATGACTGCTAGCTTCTGCAGCCCATTGTTTGCAAAGTTACTGCACATGGAGTATAGCTGTTCACTAGGATGTAATGCTATCAAAAAGGGATGCATGATAATGGATTTCTGATGATATCTGATATGCTGATGTTAACACATTAATTTAGCAGTTACCAATATTGAGACCAATATTTGTGTATGTTTCTTTGGCCTAAAATTTCAGTCCTTTAACCACACTTTAAGGTTTGAGGCTGACCAAAGAAACAAACTTAAGTCCTTAAAACACACTTTAAAGTTTAGATAATGAGGATAGAAAAAGAAAAAGGCCTCAGCTGTCATGGGCCTGTTGCTCCATCCTAAAACAGCACTAATTTATTACCTCTGCCAAGGAGGTTATGTGATCGGGTGGGTTTGTTAGTTTGTTCGTTTGTTAGTTAGTTCATTTGTTAGCAACATAACTCAAAAAGTTGTGGACAGATTTTAATGAAATTTTCAGGAAATGGCATAAGGAAGAACTGATTAGATTTTGGGACTGATCCAGATCACCATCTGGATCCAGGAATTTTTTAAAGGATTCTGTACTATTGGGAGATAGGGCTAATGGTGGAGGTCTGCACTGTTACCACTTTACACCAGGAAATGGCGGACATGAGTAATTTCAATCCCAGCAGCGTTTTGGGTGTGTTTCTATTCAAAGTTTTGGAGTTTATAGAGTCTGAAAGACGCACGCCCGGTCGAGGAGACGAGTCAGAGCATATCCAAGAGAAAGACAGTGAATTGTAGCGAGAATACTCACAATGCTGGGAGGAATAGAGGAATATTCACCCTCTGCCATGACTTCCAGTCGTCCGGTGAGACCATGGGTGCATCTGTTGGCACCCGTAGCTAAGCCAGTGCTTTGCCTCACCATGTTTCCACCCCACCGAGGAGGAAGTAATTGGCGAATGCCATGGTTGGAGGCACATGGGAACAGATCCAGGAATTTTTGAAAGGATTCTTCACTATTGGGAGATAGGGCTAATGGCGGAGGTCTGTGCTCTCCGAGTGCTTTTCTAGTCAGTATATGTGGCCAGTTTTTACAGTCAATATATGCTGATATTCACAGCCAAGGTAGCAGATGTAAATATCTGCAGAAAGTTTGATATCTGCCGATGCTGACATCAGGCCAATATTATTGTGCATCCCTAGTATCAAAATCTCATGGAACAATAACACCTCCATAACAAATCCATGGTATGGTGTTTATTGTGGTATCAGAACAACAACAACAACAACAAATGAAGACTTGGCAGCAACACAAAAGACACAAAAGACATCCTGGTATTACCTGATCATTCCACCAAGTTTGTCATTGCCATTAGAACTCCACACCAAAAAGCAAAGAATGTGGCCAAATGTCTGTGGGATAATTTCATTGTCTACTACGGTATCCCAGAATGACTACATTTAGATCATGGTCATGATTTCGAATGCAAGTTAATCAAAAATTTCTGTGAAGTTGCTGGAATCCAAAAAGTCAGAACAACACCATATCATCCTTGTGGAAATCCTGTGGAAAGATTCAATCGGACATTACCAGTCATGTTAGGAACTCTGGAAAACAATCACAAATCTAAATGGGAGGAATATGTAAAGCCTTGGCCCTAGTGTTTTTGCTAACCATCTAAAACCTTTGTTGTCAACCTCTGAAAATAGCTGTAGGTCTCTGGTGATATATTCACTGATTCACCCTGTGATCTGTTGAGCACTGAGTCTTTTGGCCTGGACAGATTCTGCTCCTCGCATTTTTGAGAATCCTTTCAGGATGATGGTTTGCCAACTGGCTCCTCATGTTACTCGTATTCCCCCATCAAGTGTTCTGGCTGTGTCTGCATTTAGTTTTTCTCCTTTCTCATTTCTAGACACGTGAAATTAAAATGCTTCCATACATTAAATGTAAAAATCCCTGGAGCTTCCACAGTCTCAAAATGTGTCACTCGGTTCTCCCCACCACTTGTAGCATCCACCATTTTCTCGCTGTTAGATCAAGCCTGCTAGTGGAATGCAAAGGATGATGGGTAACTTTAATTCCCACTTCCCTTCACTCTACTCCACTAAAATAAAATCACTTTTTGCTGTGAAGACCTATCATTTGAAGCTGTCACGTGTACATAACGGTATTGAGACACTTCTGTCACCATGATACAGCTACATCTCTAGTATTCAGCAGTTGCCATGATGTCTGAAGCCCAAATAGCTGCATTTGACATTGCAATTTATTGCACACTAGCTTAGAAAGATTTGTAGTGTTGCAAACTTTAAGATCAACAAAAAAGAGACAACTTTTTAGTGTTTGATGGATTTTCTTATTTATTTGTATACAAGCCTGAGACAAAATTTGGGTTAGATGACTTTTTACACCAGGTAAAGCTGTTGCACATGAAAAAATGACAATGTAAAGTTATGTCATAATCTCTGATCAATAATATCGGCAGCTTTGCAGTCAGCAGTGTAGAACTATGACTTAAAATGTTTGTCGACTACCTATGTACCATAAAGAAGACAAGACTTAGATTTGTTAAAAATAGATCTTGGTGACAAGATCTCTGACAGAAAGTTTTGTCAAGGAGACTATAAAGGTTGTTTAGTTTTCATCAGACATTCAAAATCCATGATATTTCTCTACTCTGGGTAAATCTGTCTAAACATATCTGCAGGTTTTGCAGGATGCATGCAGCACACTAGAATGATTTTCACTAGACTTAGACAAAAAGAATTAATGCTATGTCTAGCGGTTTAGACTCAAATATAAGGACTTTTCTGGACTAAAACTGGACAAAATGTTTTTGTCAACTAAAACAATAGAGGGTAGAAATGACTAAAATGTGACTAAACCTAGAAAGCATTTCAATACAGAGACTAAAACTAAATTTAAAATACAGTAGCTGTCAAAATTAACACTTATGGTCAGATTGTCTGCAGTGAGAAGGATCAAAAGTAGATCAAAATACCTACTTGCTGGTAGTCAGTTGGTGCTGGATGGAGCCGACTTCTTGACGAATATCTTTCCAATGTCTAAAGTTTGTTGAGTTTGCCTGCTTCTTGCCAGTCTCTCTCTCTCTTTTTGTCCTCTAAGCTTCATCTGTTACTAGCCACTTGTGTCTTAGAGCCAAAGAAAAATTCAGCCTTCGCCCAAAGTTACACAGTGCTAAAAGCAGGCAAGCAGGGCACTCTGTAGTGGTGGGTTAGATTCTATTCTCCCTGTTGAAACTGGCTGAACTGTTAGACTGTGAAGCTGCTATTTAGGTTAAGAACTACATACTTCCACTTTGCGCCACATTTTATAAACATTTTATGTGCATATTTCAAGCCTGTTTTGCATGAAAAGCTGAAAAACCAAACAGTAGTTAATCACACGAGATTTCAAAGTTATTAAAAAAAAATCTTTTAACAAAAACAGCTTTTTAACAATGATAAGACAATATCTTCCTGTTTTATATAACCTCCCCTGTGGTTCACCCACACTAGCATTTTTAAGCTTTTCAGCAGCTATGAAAGCCAGGCTTTATACTTTTGAAAAATGATGCATGGGGTCCATTCATCAAGCATGCCTAAACTGGTAATTAATCAGTAAAACATATTCAAGAGTAAAATAAAGAGTAATCAATATTTCACACATTCATATAATGATTATGTGTTGAGTTTAAGGCCATAAAATCAAGTATATATGAGTGATTCTCTTCTGTGCTCTTTCCAAAGTTATCAAACACTAAATAACCCTGAATGTTTATCTTATCAAAGATGCAGCTTTGGGAGGGTTGTATTTCTGCAGTTTCACCATTTTGTCTATAGATACAGTAATGGAAATGTAAAGGGATATAAAGTAGGTTTGACAGATGTATTCGACTAGAATCAAATTAGCTTATTTCAGATACCCACAGTGCCTCAAAGAGATCCAGTGCCCCCACATTTATACAGAAAACAGAGCTTCTACCAAAGGGTTTTGTACTATGAGGAATGTGGGATGCAGTGTTGTTGCTGTGTTGTTGGAGCTTGAGCCATAGAAGGGGGCATTGCAGCATTGATTTTGATTATTCTTTTCTTTTTCAGCTTTGTGAGTCCCCCAACTTTATTCATGTGCAATATTTAGTAGCTGGAGTGCAGAGGAGTGAAGCTAGGCAGGAGTAGTGGGAGGAAATGAATGACATTAGGTAGGTCCCTGGCCTCATTGAAAAACCAGTCATACAAAGAACAGCTAGGATGACTACAAGAACTAATTCAATGAAAAGATTTAAGAAAACTGCATCATTTTTTAAAGATGCAGCTCTACACCTCTGGAAAGCTCAGTGCTGCATCTGCATCATCAGTTTGTGTCTCCATCAGCAGAAAAGTGTATCACTGTGGCTTTTAATGGTTATGTGTTTGCTGTCTTTGCTTCCATTGAAGGACTTCAGGGAAGAATCCTCCGATTTCACGTGTTTATAGAAAGCAAAACTCCCTCAAAAGTTGTACTGAAAAAATGCATTGCTATAGGCTAAAGATACTCCTATTTTTCTTATTTCCTGAAGAGCTGTGAAGGTCTGTCAGTGTACCCTGGGGGACACTGTTGAACTCTAATTGCACAATAACTATGTGGCACGCCAAGTAAGAATGTAATGATGCTGCACAACAGCAGAAAAACCCAGACAGTGTCTTTTTCCAGACCCTGCCTGAAAAGATGAAGACAGGCTCCATCTTTCTGTCTACTCAGCCAAAATGAAAGGATCTCAGGTCTCATTCTTGTTGCCACTCAAAAAACTATTATAACTTCAAAGGCAGAAGAACTAATTGATCAAATGTTACTTCAATAGCAGCGTGAGGGCCAAAACCTTTTCGTGTTTTCACAGAAGACTGTTTTCAGCATGGCAATATGTTAATAAGATACTACTTACATAGTAAGGGTTGTTTCTTTAAAAAGATGCTTTTCAAGTGTACTCTGAAAGAGCTGTGATAGAGAAATCACATCAGCTTGTTTCCTTAGGGATGGATGGATGGATACAGTATGATAAAGTACGGTATGATACGGTACGATTCGATACAGTATGGTATTGTAAGATACGATATGATATTATACGATACTGTACCGTACAGTACGATGTGATACGGTACAGTACGATACCATACAGTATGGTATGGTACGATACAATATGATACAATACGGTACGATACAATACAGTACGGTATGATATGATACGATACGATACGATACGGTATGGTATGGTACGATACAGTACTTTGGAGATAAAGTTGAAAGTCAGATACTAAACATATGTTGCGAAGATAGGTACATTATGAAACCAAGGATGGATCATTTTGATCTAAAGGATATGATACAAAGAAATGTAGGAATGAAATCGATACTACAGATAGGAGTGAAGATGTATAAGTTTGATTGATAGTAATATACAAAATATAAAAGTACCCATACAAAGGTAGAAAGATTGATAGGCACAATACCAGGTTAACCTTGCAAAGCTAATGGATTGGCCTGATTCAAGGTCTCTCATCAGGTAGATCCACTTTGAAAAATTTCAAGCTGAAATGATTGATACTGGTCAGAGAATCACTGGACAAATCAGCATCATTTGAGGAGAACGAGGCAGTAACTACAGTCCAGGTATGGGAGCATATACCAGTTTGGCAGTCTGCTCTGACATCCTGATGGCCATCATCCAGGCCTGCACCACACCCATGCGCCAGGCATCCACCACGTACTGGGTGAATGCCTGGTGCATGGTGTCACAAAGGAGTCCAGCTTGCACTTCTGGCCATCAGTCAACATTCAGGCTTCACAAGAGTAGAGTAAGACCAGGGGGACCAAGGACTGAAAGACTCTGACTTTCATCTGCATGCTTGGATGCCGGGAACGCCGCACAAGGACAACATTTTTTCACCAGAAGAAGAGCAGAGAATTGCAGAATGTTTTTGCTCTTCTTGCAACCAGCTTCAGCAAGAGTTTGATTTACTAGCTTGTTCCACTGATAGTTAACAGTGATAATGGCTGCCTGTTCAGCTTGCATTACGTTGTTTACTCCTCGAGGCAGCACATACTACGTCCTATCTTTTCTTGCTGTGGTTTACATAGCTGACATTGCTACAGGAGATTGGTGTTTCAAATCCTGGTTAGGGCACAATCAGTATCCAGTGTGGGCTCTTGGGAAAGGTCCATAATGCTATGAACACCTGTCCAACACTTGCTTCGGACAAGAGTGTCTGCTAAATGCCTTGTGGTCAAACATGACAGAAAATGTTGGCACTCTGGGAGATTTACACCAAAAAAAATTGGCACTGCTATCGCCACAGGCCAAATTGATATTTAAACCACCAGTTTCAGCCCTGATATTTTAATTGGTACATCTCTAGATATCTATAAATGCCACTGATAGATATAGATGTTGGTTCAGCAAATAGAGGGGAAATAACAATACAGTTTGTACTATACAGCCCATACAAAGATAAATAGGTACAAACAGATACAACAAAGATGAATTGGTAGAAATGACTGAAAGATTTGAGACATGATTGATCAATAGGATCTTATAGTTACTGAGGCAAGTACATGGAGAGATACGAAGAGAAAGAGATTTAAGACTGATCTAAATCAGCTGTTTAATTTGTACTGGGAAGGAAAGATGCTAGATAGTATACTATAGATATAATCATCGGCTCAGGTGCTTCACTATGTATTAAGATATTTTACTGAAAATTGTAGACATGTTGGTGTGTGTGAGTGTGTTAAAATCAGGTTAATTCCTCAGGGATCAAACATCTCTATTCCACGACAGACTCAGCCAAGACAGCCGGAGCACACTTACTCAAAGACATCAGAACGAGCGAGAGATTTCACCACCAGCGGAGGACAAAAATACAGAGAGAGACGCAAAGCAGATGGAGAGAGGCCTGTGAGATAGGGAGGGAGGGAAAGGGTGTCTGAGTCTTAAAAGAAGCATATCTTAGCACTGACAGCTTCCAGTAGATGTGGCTTTTATGGTCCTTACAAGTATTTCAAGCCCCGTCTTCCATTCAGAGCAGCAGCTCTTTTTTTGTTTTTGTTTTTAATCTATCTTCGTCTAAGCATTCAGAACAGTCGTTAGAAATTAAATTTAGTCCGCCCACATCCATCAGCAATCTGCATCTGTAACACAGTAACGATCAGATCTATGACGGTTACTTTAAAAATGTATTACTAACAGATGCCTCATCAAACTCTTATCTCTAAATGCCCTTAAGAGACTTTCAAACTATATTCAGTCCATAGTAATGCCTCAGGCTTCCACACATTTTACTGGACTACAGTATTTTATTGATTATTGACTTTCAAAACATGCAGTGCCTTTGTAAAATATCATGAATTCTTATCTACCAATATAAGAAAGTTATTTCCAGATGAGCAAACTATATGACCTTAAGGCCCGTTAATAGATATGCTGGAGCTTTAGATGGAATCATGTGTTCTTCCTGAGCAGATGGAGTTACCCAGCTGTCGTGAATTTTTCCCAACACTACAGGACTACTCAGAGTGTTGGATTAAAAGTTGATCATCCATAACCAGTAATTTACAGCAATTTACAAAACAAACTCATAAGGTTCAAGCAATCCAAAGGGATGCAGCAATATATCAGTTTAAAGTCCCTGTAAGGTGATAACACTCCTACACTTATGTCATGACAGGCTGACAAATTAGAGCCAAAAAGTCTCAATTTCATTTTCTCATCCTGAATTTAACTCTTCATGAATTCCTTATATCTCATTTTCTGACTAATGTGAAGTTAAGTTTCTCTCCCATTTATGAGACATTTTTATTGTTGCTGAAAAAACTCCCTCTCCTGATTTTGCCCTTCAAAATAAAACTCTTCAGTGATGATTTGCATTAGAGGCTTTTATTGTGACAGACTAGACAGGAATACAACATGTGCATCAATGGATACTTGAATAAACTTTAGCATCACAATGCTAACAGACATGAGGGATTGAACTGTTCCTGCTTTGAGAGAGACAAAGCCACAGTCTGCTTCTTTTAGTCATCCAGAACTAAAGACAAGTAAAATAAGGATTACAGAAGTGTGTTTTCTGTCACATATCTCTCTGTTATGATGCTTTTAAGACCCGTAGGCTGCTGTAGCTGATAGATTTGGCAAATCAACCTCATATTTAGCAAAAACAGCATTTAACAGGCTGTTATTTTACAGCAAATGCAGTGACATCAGTTAGCAACACATTGCATCAAGATAAGCAGCACACTGATTCTTTATCATTGTATTGTTAGGGGGGTAATTCCCAAAGCACTTGTGACATCACGGGCTGCTATATTTGCCCTGCCCAAATCAAACCAAGACAGGAAAGAGGTAAAAAACTTTCTAACAACCTAAATCCAAAATTCCATCACACATAGATCTCAGTGTTTTCACAGCAGCCTAATTCCAACATATCTGGTGTTTTTAGACTCAAATTTTGTATTTACATGGACTTCAACATGATACTGGCTGATATTTGCCTGCTTGGCAGATGTAGGCCTGTCTGTAATGTTATAAACAGTTGTGTTTCTGTCTTGTCGCACCATTTTAATTCTGACAGGTTGGTAAAACTAACTGCTGATTCAAAAAAAAGATTTTTATTGGACATTTTGATTTGACAAAGATGAAGGAAAATGTTGGCATTGTGGGAGTCTTGCACTGTGTCTGGGAAAGATCAGTGACACACAGTTAATAAGACATGTTCCAGGGACATTTCAAGAGGAGGAGCTGCTGTGACAGTTTAAAGACGTCAAAACTCATAGCTCATTCTAAAAGAGGACATGCACAATTACCAAGGTTGTGTCTGAAACTGCACACTCATTCCCTACTCCCTATATAGTGAGCTGTATATAGTGGACTTGTACATTGAAATAGAAAAAAATATTTGGAATGGGTATCAAAAATAACAGTAGAGTGTCAGTGAAAACTGATTAGATACTCAACATATTTTCACAAAATAATTAAGATGATGATGATGTTCATTATGTTACTAGCTGAATATTGATACATATTTTGTGCTGTATCTCAGTTGTTTGTGCATACAAATGATGAAATCATGCCTGTAATCATGAGGAAAACTATTTCTAACTACAAATCTTTAGCACATTATTAAAAGAGTTTGGTAAAATGCCTCAAAATATGGTCTGGGTTTATTTGTTGTATATTCATGCTTTCAACCACTGTAGAACTGTCTACTTAGAAATGTAAATTAGATGATGCAAGTAGTCTCATAATAAGTGAAATGAGGATCAACTGAGTACAGTTACTGGTCACAGTCACAGTTTTCCTGGCTGCCATTACACTATAAAGACAAAAGAACACACTAAGCAACCCAGAGAAAAGGTTATTGAAAAGTATAAGTCAGGGATGGATACAAAAGAATTTCAGTGGCACTGAACATCCCCCAAAGTTCATTTAAATCCATCATCAAGAAATGGAAGGACTAGGGCACATGTGTAAATCTGCCTAGATCAGGCTGTCCTCATAAACTGAGTGACCGTGCAAGAAGGAGACTAGTGAAAGAGGCCACCAAGACACCTATGACTACTCTAGAGGAGTTACAAACTTCAGCAGCTGAGATGGGAGAGACTCCGCTTACAACAACTGTTGCCCGGGTTCTTCACCAGTCAAAGCTTTAAGGAAGAGTGGCAAAGATAAACCACTGTTGAAGAAATATCAGTTTAAATCCGGACTAGAGTTTGCCAAAAAGCATGTGTGAGACTCCATGGTCAAGTGGAAGAAAGTTCTTTGGTCTGATGAGACCAAAATGGTGCTTTTTGGCCATCAGAGGTGATGCTATGTTTGGTTGACACCAGTGAAGCACAGTGATGGCAGCGTCATGCTGTGGGGGCGCCTCTCAGCAGCCGACCCTGCAAGGCTTATAAAAGTAGAGAGTTAAATGAATGCAGCAAAATATAAGAAAACCCTAGAGTACAATCTCATTGAGTGTGCAAGAGAACTACAGCTTCGGAGAAGATTTATTTTCCAGCAAGACAATGACCTAAGCATACTTCAAAAGCTACACAGAAATGGTTTAAAGACAACAAGGTGAATGTTCTGGCATGGCTGAGTCAAAGCCCAGACCTAAATCTAACAGAGAATTAGTGCCTGAACTTGAAAAGGGCTGTTCACGCCCAATCCCCATGCAACCTGACAGCTTGAGCAGTTTTGCAAATAAGATTGGAGTAAAGTTATAGTGTTGTGATGTACAAGCCTGTTTGAGATCTATCAACACAGACTCAGTGCTGTGATTGCAGCCAAAGGTGCGTCTACTAAATACTGACTTGAAGGGGGCTAATATTTATGAAAGCACTTATTTTGACATTAAAGAGTTTTTTCAATAGAGCCAAATTATATTAACTATGATTAATAGGTGCTGTAAGCTGTGGTACAATAAATTTAATGCAAAGCCAAAACTGTAGTTACTGAGCTAACATTGGTCCCAGAGGGACTGTAGTCGGAAATTCCAGTTTTACGGACAAGAAGAAGTATGACAGAAATCAGGAAAAATACAATCAAAATTTGGAGGCAATGTTGGGGGCACCATTGTATCAGTGTTTAGGTTGTGCCTCACACACATTGGGTTTAATTCTCTAAGTTGGCAGCCAGGGTTCAAGTCTGACCTGCAGTTTCTTTCCTGAATGTCATTCCCTGCTCTCTCCCTGATTTTTTGCTCTATCCTCTGTTAAGTGAAAATTCATTAAAGCCCAGGAAGTTCATGTTTTGAGGCTGAATACAAACAATGTTACTAAATAATGAGTCTCCTCTATCTTACTTTCTAAGTCCTCAGATGTAGTTAATATTCATTTTCTGTATCACAGACAGTTATTGGGTCCATTTGGGAAAAGATAATGTACTTACACACACAAAACACAGACCCTGGGGCAGAGGGCTGGGCTTGAACGAGGCGGATGGATGCATTTAATCTGGTTTCAATGGGACAATGTTCTCTGCCTGTTCTGGCTCCCAATGACGCCACAGACGCAGGTCAGGAGCACCGGAGAAAACAGGGTGACAGATCACAGGGGATAGATAGTGAGCAGTGGAGGTACTGTGGATCTATTGGTTTTCACCCCGTCATGGCTTTCATCCCTCAGACTGCTGGGGTCCTTAAAGGGGTACGGGGCCTGTTTCCATGGAAACTAGGGAGGAAAAGTAAGTATGCAGGTTTCATGCGTGTAAATGTGTGCTGCTTCCTCTATCTGATTGTCATTTCCATTCTGTGAAACACGTCCAGAAAGGCATCATGAAGTTTGTCAAATTAAAATGAACTGGCTCTACAGCATTGTGGTATTTGTGATAGGCTCTAGTTGAGACGGTTTTGCGGTACATTTGTTTGGAAGATGACTTTTTACTGTCACAAATTAAATCCTTCTTTAAGCCGATTGTGAATTAAAACTGTTGATGTCTGAATTGCATTTTGAATTGAGACCCTGCTGGTGTTTCATACAGTTTGCTGAATGTGGCATTGTGAAATAAAATCCAGTCTGATGAAGGAAACTGTGTGTTTCCAGGGTTCATGCTGTGTTTCGTGGCAGTGTCCACTGTTCGGAGTGGTAGCTGTGGTCTCCCATTGTTCAGCCAGGTCAGCAGACAAATAATGGCATGAATTGGTCTGTTGTTGTCTTTTGCATGGAGTTTGGTCCAACAGATTTGCATGTGTGTAAAAACAAAATGAAACTTGCACACTTAAGTGAGTGTGCGTGAGCCTAACCTTTGTGATTATGGTTGGTGATTGCAGGTAATCCTTCCAACAGCCAAAGCAAAAAAACCATAAAGCAGCGATTCCTCAAGCTGCTGCCGTGCTGCAAGCCCTCGGCTGCTCCCTCAATCAGTCAAAGCAAGTGCTTCTTTACTCTCTTTACACTCACTGCTTTCTCATGTCTATGGCCTCTTCTGTGAATTGAGAAGATTCACAGAAACCCACAGTTACATAAAGACAATGTTCTAAAAACACTCAGATTTATGTTGTAATAGGTCAGAGGTGCTTTCTTCATGTTGGGACTTGAATTGTGTGCTGCTGCTATTGGTATTACTGGACGTTTGTGTGCTTGCACATTGAAAAGAGAGCCTGATGAGGATGAATGTAAACAAAACAGATCATATATATAAACAGATATGCTATCATGTGCACCTTGCCAATGCATGTATCGATACAGATATTACAGAATCAATACGGCGGTAAATGCTGTGACGACAGCACCCATGGTGCAGTTAACAAAAAACCAGCAGATGCCAGCAGTCGTAACACTGAATAATGCAGCAAACACCTCACTTACCCAAAACAAGTTGGAGTTGGCACTCACACCGGGTACCATGGATCATATTTTTATCTACTGCCAGCAAGACCTAGGCTACAGCAAAGATATTTGATTATTTTGGGTTTCTTCAAAGATCTGAATATCTGGAGTTTAATATGAGTAGTACAAGCTGTGCAGTAAACAAGGTAAAACACTGCAACAACACCTATCTTCCTGACACACAACAGACTATTTAGTAGTAAACAACAACAGCTTGGCTCAACAGGCCAGTCTGTGTTGTCTCAACCTGCACTGAATAACTACTGTACAGAAACAGCAGTGTTGTTTTATGCAAATGTAAAAAAATAAATAATTCTTACAATACAAGTGGGCTTCTAGTAAAGTGAAACTGGAATGTTATATAAAAAATATGAAAAACAGCAGCAAGAGAAAAAGCGGATAGGGCTGTTTTTAAGATTAGAAAGTTAGATATTACTGAATTTTTATTTATTTATAGTTAAACAATTATAAGTGGAGTATTTTGATTTACTTGGACATCTCAGGATCTGAATTTAAGTGGTTTAAATTGTAAGAACTTTAAACCATACCTCTTTTGTTATCCTCAACAATAAAGAACAGCAGCTGTAGTGAATTCTATGTAGGACATGTTTATTACATCATGATTTTATCCCAAAGCAACGTGTATTAGGATACATATCATATTGAGGCCTCTGTATCTTCATATGAAATGTGTCATGGCCTCTGTATAGCGATACATATCATAGGAGGATAGGTAGGCTTATAGTAGAGCTGCAAAATGAATTGAATCACAATTGCAATCACGATTTTGACCAAACTACCATCAAAGAAACACAATTGTTGGCGATTATTTACATTTAAATACATGCTCTGCCCACATACAACGTAACATGGTCGCCTTTTTGAAATATTTTTCCTAAATGCAGTTTCCTGTTTGAATCTCATCTGGTTGTATATGAAGTTTTAGGGCAGATGTTAGAGGTTAAAGTGCCAGAGCAGAGTTTCTGTCTCAATCTAGCCCTGAAAGGATGTTAGGAGCAGGATATAAGGGTTTTGAAATTAAAAAATAAGCAATGAAAAAATGGCTGTTAAAATGTGACTAATAATTGTGATCTCGCTTTTGATAAAAATAAAAGTGAGCCCCATTTTGGCAAAAATTGTGCAGCCCTGGTTCATACGTCTAAAAAACTGTGGCACTTGATATGAATTAATTATTCTTTTTTGGGGAAAGAAAAAAACAATGGCTTAGCTAGGAGTAGTTTTTGTTGTGAGAAAGATCAGTTAGCTCTTTATCAGCTATGAGCAAAGATACAAGTGATAGGCCTTCAGGCCTGACAATTATTATTATTATTATTATTATTATTCTTTTTAATTTTATTTAATTTTTTTCAAATTTTCAACTTGCAGTGCTATTCAGCCCCACCCATAACTACAGGCTCATTCTCCTCAAATGATGCTGATTGGTCCATCTATTCTCAGACCAGGCATAAACATTTTACATGGAAGCTTTTCAAGTTTGTGCTGCCTGATGACAGTCATGGGATCTGGACAACTTATTGACTTTGCAAGGTTAAAAGATAAAAACAAAAAGCGTAATGATAATTATATTAATTTTCTAAAAGTAGATTTTAAAGGTCTACAAACTCTTCACATGGCATATGCTATGAGTTGTTCATCCCTGTTAGCTATTGGTGAAAGCTAATTTTCTTTTCCTGGCTGCTGTCATAAATGTTAAAGCTCTTATCTTACTTTTTCATCATAATTTCTCCTCAGTTTCATTCATGTTCTTGAGATTTGAAGTTTGAAAGCAAGGCAAGCGTGTTGATTTGAGGAACTATAGCTTTCTCTGGAGCAAAGCTATGTTAATGATTATTGGCATCAGAAGGGTTAATGATTACATGTTTTATAGTGATATTATTTAGCTATGTAGTTGAGTTTATGAGAACATTTGGGACCCACACAACTCACTTGTACTATTATTGATTCTTTTATGGACTGGGATCTTGCACTGGGATATTTAAGAGGTCACTTGTGTTGTTTTTATGATATGTCTTTTAAATGTGGCAAGACATATTTCCTTATCTTATGAGTCTTTTTTATACTTGATGCTGAGCTCACTTTCATTTTCAGCTCGATGTCTTCATTACAGAGGTCATGGCCACCCTGAAGGCTGTTGTGGCTGCACTTACGATAAATGATAACCAACACTGGTCTCTTTCTCCCACAGATAGCGTGGAGGATGACTTTGAGCTATCCACTGTGTGCCATCGCCCTGAAAGCATGGACAAGCTGCAGGAACAGACCAAGTTCACCAAAAAGGAGCTCCAAGTCCTCTACAGGGGCTTCAAAAATGTAGGTTGGACTGAAGAAGACAGTGACGAGCCAAGAGACACAACAATTAAACCTAGAAAATCTTAGAGGCATAATTACAGTAGCAGTCCAGTGTAGCCTCAAATTACCTTCCTATATCCTGTGCTAGATGGTAACTAATGAGTTTTCTTGACTCATTTGTATCCCAGGAGTGTCCGAGCGGTGTGGTTAATGAGGAGAACTTTAAGACCATTTACTCCCAGTTCTTTCCCCAGGGAGGTGAGTTGTCGACTCCTACCATTAAACCTGTAGGGCTCCAGCTTTTTTCCATCATACTTTTATTTATACTTTTCTATCTGCATTTTAGGTTAAAGTGGTTAACAGCTCATTTATTTAACTGTAGAGTTTTTCATCATCAGACTAAAATGAACATAATTAAGTCATAATAAATCTGCTGCACTGTAAAAAGTCAAGGCAATATTTCATTTCATGATATTTAGCTTGATGAAATGTTAACCACTCGCCTCCAGTTTCTCTTGAAATTATTCTCATATCTTAGCTATATTTAGCTCACTGCAAATCCTAGCTGTTCTTCACCTCATTGTTTGGGCAGGCAAGTTACTGTAAGTCTCCATCTTTTTGCAGATTCAAGTATGTATGCACATTTCCTGTTTGAAGCTTTTGACACAAACAAGAACGGCTCCGTTAGTTTTGAGGTGAGTCCATTCATCTATCTGCTTCTTTTTTAGTGATAAAAGCAGATATGTGAAACTTGCAGCCACAGCAGTATCCATACAAATATGAGTTCTCTCTAAATAGCTGCCAGCAGATGTTAATGCTGTGTCAAGATGTAAGAGATGCCAAGCACTGCAGTGAATCGTTTCCCTTTCAATCTCAGGATTTTGTATTTGGCTTGTCTATCATTCTGAGAGGGACCATTAATGACCGGTTAAACTGGGCGTTTAACCTCTATGACCTGAACAAGGATGGCTGCATCACCAAAGAGGTAACAACACAAAAGCACAACTGCACACCCAGGTCTGAATTTTCCTCTGAATGACTTGCAGTAATGGCTTCTAATCAAGGCTGCAGCCACTAATGAGGACTACAAGGTCAAGTCAGTATTTTGTTAAATGTGCATTTGAATTTTGGAGGAAATTAGGTTCGGAAATTAACTCCTTTAGGGGCATTGATCACTGACTGCATCAAGTTTTATTTTAAAATTGAGAACTTGGCTCCAGACATCAAATATCCATTATGAAACCAGGCTCTTTTTGAGCGTCACACAGAGGAAATTGTTCATATTGCTTCCTGCTAGTAAGAAAATGCAAACCCTAATTTTTAAAACATTTGAGCATTGAGCAAAATGTGATAAAAACAGAATAGTGATGGACAAATCCATACAAACCAGTTTCTGTTGAATACGGCACAAAGACATCATTATTATGTTTAAACTGATAAACTTAATTGTTTTACGGGAAATAAACACTCATTCTAAATTTGATGGCTGAAACGTGTTCCAAAAAGGTTGGGGCAAGAGCATGTTTATCACATTTAACTCTGTAAGCATCTAGGGGTTGAAGACACTATTTGTTGTAGTTTTGATAATTTTCCCACCAACTGTACCGTAGTAGGTAGAGTCAGTTGTGGGTTGTGGGCTCGATCCCCAGCTCCTGCAGTCACTTGTCAATGTGTCCTTACTTACACATACTCAACCAGTTTTCTCCCACTGCTAGATACATATGAGTGGGTTTGATTCTATGTAGAATTGGCCATCAACTGTCATCAGTAAAAGCAAGTGAACAGGTAGGTGTGACTAGAAAAGCGCTTTAAAAGCTCTAGTCCACTTACCATTCTTCTGTCCCTCTCTTGCTTGATGCTCATTTTAAGTTGTGCAACAGTATTTTCAGTGGGGGACATGTTTGGACTACATGCAGGCTGGATTAGTGCCTGCACGCTTTCACTGTGAAGCCATACTGTTGTAACTTGTGCAGCATGTAGCTTAGCATTATCTTGCTTAAATAAGCTGACATATCCCTGAATAGAAAACAAGTATTTTTCTGCTCCAAAACCTGTATGTACCTCCCTGTGTGTGGTTCCTTCATAGATGTGCAAGTTACCCATGCCATAGGCACTAATGCACCCCCACACCAGCACAGATGCTGGCTTTTGAACTTTTTATTTTCGCAGTCTGGATGGTCCTTTTCCTCTTTAGCCCAGAGGACTTGATGGCTGTTATTTCCAAAAAAACAATTTGAATTGTGGACTCGTCAGACCACAGCACACTTTTCCACTTTAGGTCGGTCCATCTCAAATGAACTTGGGGATATCTGTAAGCCAGAGGCGGAGCCATAGGGGTGTTCCGGGGCTTTTTCACTTAATTGTTTTTCTCAAAAGCCCTGAATCTTTAAATTTGGTAAAGCGTGTGATATTTTTGAGTGTAATGATCGATAAATGCAAAAAGAAATATCCTGGATGATAATAAAGAAATGGACCGTTATGATCTCACCATTGAAATTGTATCCCTTGAGTCAAACTGAATTTTCATAGATATCTCTATTCACACATTTTGCTTTTTATTTATATTTATTTTTTGTTTTTATTTTCTTAAGAATTGGTCCTATGGGAAAGTTTCAAACAAAATTCCTACCCCACCCATGTATGTATCTTTAGAGATAAACATCAGAAATTTTGACTGCTTTAGGAAGCATAAATAAACCATTATTATCTTAAACTTGTTGTATGGGGGAATAGATTTATGGCCTTTTTTCAAAATTTCTTTAGAACAGTGCATTTAAGAGCTGGTTATGCAAAAATAAATAATACAAAATTCAGGGGATGCATGCTTTACATTGATAGGCGGTGGCTAAGCCCAGTATATTTGACACATCTGGCTCAGCCCCTGCTATAGGTGTTGTTCAGTGTGACTCTTGTATGACTGAGGATATATCCTCAGTTTTACAGATGTAGATTTCATCCTTTTATGTGATCCTATGGTCTGTAGCCCATCAGTGTAATCCTCTGGAAGCTTCAGGGGTTTCCAACAAATACCAGCCTAATATTCAAAATCTTGTTTGCATGGGTGTGTACAGTGGCTGAGGTGGTTGGGGGTTGGGGGGCCCTCCAAGATATTGTGCCCAGGGGCCTCTGTATTCCTAATCTGGCCCTGCCTAAAGGGATTGTAGGTCACAGTCGCTCAAAGTTGATCTTTGGCCTTACCTCTTCTGTGCAGATATATCTCCAGATTCTCTGAATCTTTTGATGATATTACAGATTGTAGATGGTGACATCTTTAAATTTCTTACCATAGCACATTGAGAGCACAGTCGGACTATCTGAGAGTGGAGGTCTGCAGCTGGACCCTCTCAGCCTTTTTAGGAGTGCTTGTTTTCATACCTTATCATGGTATTATCACCTGTTTCCAGTTAACCTACTACCTGTGAAATGTTCCAGGTGTTTTTTGAGCATACCACAACTTTCCCAGTCTTGCCCCTGTCCCAACTTTTTAGAAGATATTGCAGGCATCAAATCAGAATGTGAGTTTATGATTTTTTTTAAATCAATGAATTAAAGTAGTTTGAACTTTAACTATCTTATTTTGTGCTGTATTCAAAGGTTGATAAGGATTTAAAAATCACACATTTCTGTTGTTATTCACATTTTACACAATATTTGGGTTGTAAATAGGGGTTGGAACTATACTTTATTAACTAAATCTACTAGTGAGACCTTGCTGTGCCCTGAATTTAGAACATATTTTATGTCCAACCTTTCCTGCCTCCTCCTGATTTTCTCCCTTTTGTTCTTTGCTTACAGGAAATGCTGGACATCATGAAGTCCATCTACGACATGATGGGGAAGTACACGTACCCCTCTATGCAGGACGACGCTCCAAGAGAACATGTGGAGAGCTTCTTCCAGGTCAGCTTCAACAGTTTCTACTGTTTACCACAGAAAAATACTGCTAGGACTTTCTTAAAACTAATGTCACATTTGAATGAAAGTGCTTCTGAGTGAATATTTGGCTCCTTTTGTTTTCAGAAAATGGACCGGAATAAAGACGGGGTGGTCACCATAGAGGAATTCATCGAGTCATGCAAAAAGGTAGGGAGGAGAAATGGATTTTACATCCTTGAAGTAGTCCATTTTTTTTCTTGAAAACACATTTATTTATATTCTTGTCAAGAATCAGAGGAAAAGATGACACCACTTTTAAGTCTGTGCTTGGAGTATGCAGCAGAGACAAGATATTAGAAGGATCTCCAGTAACATCAGAAAATTACTGCGCAAGGCTATGAAATATTTACAACACGTAACACCTCTATAAACCACAACCTGTCATTTTGCATTTATTTTTTATGTGTAGACATAAAACAAACACGCCATTAAGTCCTATTTAATGAGCTTTAAAAAGTCATGTAGGAGGATGTTGTTTTTTTTTTCTTGGGCCAACCCAGCTGTTACCACTTTATGTTTAAGGTAAACTGTCTCCTATGAAGATTTTAAAATTCATATAAATATGAAATACTCATTAATGCACTATCAATTATTTAAGTGATGTTAAATATACTCTTAAAGATACTTACACTCCTTACATACAGTGAAAAAATATTGATTTCAAACAATCCAGCAGCAACATTTTAGTGTTGATTTAGTCTTCTGGACTAAAACTAAACTATGTAGTTTTTTTCATTAAAGATCTAATTTCAGCTAGTCCTGGTCTAGTCAAAGGTAGTCAACACTCACATTAAGTCACAGTTTTCAACAAAATTAACAGTAGAAGAGAGAGGGCTAGACGAAAGCCTGTGCAAAACACAGGAGTTTGGAAAGACCTCCATGTGAAAGCCAAATGGGTTTCACTGAGTTCAGTTCAGTTTTAGTCAGTACAGATCTGTTTTTGTTTGTCATGGAAGAAAAGGCTGTCAGGGGAGATTTTTAGTCATAGTTTCAGCCGACAAAATGAACACTGCTTGGTTTTGCCAGACTTCTTCCATTTGACAATTATGAAGATCACTGTGCTCTTGGGAAATTTCTGTGTCAAAGATCCAGAAAAATAGGAGTGTTGTTACAAAGGCTCTGAATGCTTATGTTAATGTGACATTTCAGCTTTCTATTTTTAATCTAATTTGCAAAAGTTTCTAAAATTCTGTTTTCATTTTGTCTTTATGGGTGACTGAGTGTAGATAAATGAGAATAAAAATGAGTTGTTTTTTTTTTTACTGTAGCATCAGGCTTCAACATAAAATAAAAAAGTGAAGAGGTATATGCTTCTCTAGCACTCTGAAAGAGATTATACTTCACATGTAGAACTATAACATATTATTTTCCCCTGTCTAGATCAAGCACTTGAAAGAACTGACATTGCCTCCTTATCTAAACATCTTGTCTCCATCCAGGATGAGAACATCATGCAGTCCATGCAGCTGTTTGACAACGTCATCTAAGAACCCGGATCAGAGACAACACAGGCACCAGGGAGGGGAATGTGTGTGTGTAAGAGGAACTAAAAAGAGAGAAAGAGTTTGTGAATGTGTGTGTATGGCTGTTTTCAGACTTGCGAGCTTGTGCTTGTGTTGAGAGCTGTGCGTCCTGAGGGCTGCAAGAGGCCCTCTCCCTCGTCCTGGACCCCTGGTGGCATTTCTCCAAGCAACAATGGAGGCATCCCGACTCCCTCGCTCATCATGCAGAACTTTAGTTTTACCCAGAGACACAGAGACGAAAAAGCAGCGGGCACACCCCAGACTACCCTTTGTTTTCTATTATTTATTTATCATTGTTACTAATGGAGGAACTTAATCAGCCTGTGGTGGTATCTAATTGTATCCAAGGATTACTTTTCCTCCTTGATGGCCAAGATTTGGATTCTGATCCTGCCTCTGTGCATGTGGGTGACACACTTCCCTGGATTTGAAAGGCTGCTCATGCCCCAGCCATGACAAAATAAACAGAAGTCTGCTGCCATCTAGTGGAAAGAGAGAGAAAGACACTTCCTAAGGAGACATCTGACAAATTCAAGATCCAGGCGATTCTGTTTTATGGAGGTTTTCCACAAGAAACTGATTTCAATATCGCATGATGATGTCACTAATATCCAGTTATGTATTTACAGAGATACTCCAAAGTCTGCTTGTCTGTCCGCTGTTCCTAGTCATTCACAGGTGCCTCACCCTCTGTGTATGTGTGTGTGCATGTGTTACAGGAAGAGATGTCATCCGTCTTACCTACAGGGTCCCGTTCATAGGATCCTGGATGAATATTCCCCAGCCTTCCAAGTATTACAGTCCTAGCTGTAGATGTCTAATGACTGTTGTACATTTTCTAGCATTCCCAGTGGTGTGATCTGTTAGGCAGTACAAGGTGGGGGTTGCACTATAGTTAAAAAAAATCAAACTGTTCTGAACATCTTATTTTCTCTCAATACAGAATTTGAATTGTACTAGTCTATCAATTCACATTCAAAGGGAATTTATTAGATTGCAGACTGTATTTGTGAACTTCTTGTAATCAGAAAAGTCATGTGGTTGTAGCAGGTTCTACCACTCCCTGAAAAAAAATCTCAACCCTCCTTTTTGCATTAATTAGGCTCATAAAAATTGAAATAGAGATAGTATGTGTGTGTACTGTTAGCGAGAGAGACATGGTTTAATGACATTTTTACACCCCTCTCATTTTGTATTTCCCCTCTCTCTGCAACACCAAAGAGAAGAAATAAAGAGGTATAAAGCCCACCTATGGGTGAAGAGAGAGGGAGATGCTGTGTAGAACAAGAGGCAAGGGGCAATCAGACATAAAGGATGTCTTGTCCTCATGCACCCACTCCAACATTAAGCATACAAATCCATTATGCTCTGATTTTTTTTCAGCTATTTGTTGAGTTGTTTGAATTCTAAATTAGACTATTTCTGAGATGGTACAAGTGTAAAAAGCACTAATGCTATATTTCAACAGGCTGTAGTGTTTTCCAGCGCATATACTAGTATGGAATAGCAATAACGATCGACATGTATAAGGTGCATTTCCACTCGAACATCTTATTCATCTTACAGCACAGTTGAAGGATACATTAAAGCCTTGATGATAATATGCACTCACCGACCTTTACTTACTTTGTTGCTGTATGCTTTTCTTTACATTATTTATGTAATGGAGGAAAATAGCTACCCTCTGATTGTTCCTTGCCTACAGTCTTGAATTTCCACTCCTGACCAGAACTAAACCTGTCTATACCCGCATGTACTGTGTCTAGAACAATGAAAACCTACTAACCCGCTGTACTGACTGTCTAGTTAGCTAGCCTCAACTGGTTGCATTACGTATTTAAATTGTGTATATTTTGTACAGAGACAATAAAAATCACAGTTACTATGCAAAAAAGGACTGGAGTTTGAATTTTAAAGACTGTACAGATTAATCTTTATTGAAATAAGATTTCAGCTTTACATTTTTAAAGACAGTATGAAGCAAAATCAAGTCTCCATGTATTTGTTATCAATATAATTTATTAAACTACAGCAGCCATAACTTAAATGTACATCATTTTACATGTAATCCCTACAGCCACATCTGATTCAGTGAAAAGGAAGTGCATGTCACCTTGTAATATCCTGTTTTTCAAAAGCAAGTCAGCTTCACAGATTCCTGCAGAAAGCAGAGCATTGCACTCTTCAATCAAGACTCTTCTACTGCATCATTAAAGTTGAACAGAAAGTGAAATTTAGCTTGTTTTGCTTTTTGTATCCTTGTTTGATTCCTTGCAAAACAAGAAAAAACAACTCACAGTGAGATGTCATCCTCTGATCACAATGTGTATCCACAAATGGCCCAGTCAATTCCTCGCTGACAGCCTTGATTTATTCTTGTAATTTCAGTCACAACAGCCCTGCTTTAATAAATGTGATGATTTTATGTCAACACATGAGGAATTTTTTTTACAACCACAGAAGTGAGCCTTCAACAAATGCATAAAAAAACAGTGTAAACTGAAAAATAGAATTCAGTGCTTTGCACCTCCACTCTCTTATTTTATTTTCTTCCCAAATGTCTCATCAAGTTGATGCTTCTGACTCTTAAAGGGCCTGAGGTGTGGCTAGTGGGGATTGGATTTGTCCATAAAGGAACAGACATTTACTTGGGCATCTTGCGGAGCTCTGCCAGGACCCAAATGGCCAATGAAAGAAGAGCAACAGAGCCAGACTGGTGAGTCGCTGCCAGTGGAGTGGGGACGTACAACAACAGGGTGCTGATACCCAGGGCAACCTGAGAAGCACAAACATGCAGTTTTTAGCAATACGGTAGAACACTGATCATCAACTGGAGGCCCAGGGGCTACATTAAGGCACCCCACAACTTTCCATCCAGCCCCCCAGAAGATTTAGCAAATTCAGAAGATGTGCAGAGGAAAAAATACATTGTGGTATTAAGGGTATCTTTTCTTTATTTTTTTTAATCCCTGCAGATATTAAAGTAACCCCAAAAATATGAGATTAAACAGTTTTTTAGAAGATTGGCTAATGTTAGACATTTTGACTAACTGGAGGAAGGAAGAGCCTGTGTTGCAGCACATGCACACAACCACATGCACACAACCAGATGCATAGACCTGTTCAAGTTTGCACACATGAACTATTGAGGAGGTTATTTAATCACTTAAAAAATCTTGTAGCCTGTGGGCAATGACTTCAGTCTCTGTGCTGACAGCGCACTGCTAAAAGTATCTGAGCCGCTCACTCACAGAAGGATACAGGTCAGTGTGCTTCAAACTTTTTACAGTTTTATGCGTTGAGTACTTGCACAAACTGTAGACTTGGTCTCATAAACGGTTGCTTTAGTTTTGTACTTATGATTTATTTTCCACACATCTGTGTGCAGTCACTGCAAAGAATCATCCGCACGCAAAGGTTGAGCAATTACATGGCAATTTTCCTTTTTTACCCCTTTACAGAAAGATTGACAGCCTCCTGCAGAGTAAAAACAATGATGAGAGCAGCTGGTGAGCACTCAGTAGCATTTCTGAGATCTCACAGCAAACTTAAGCTAAGTGATCAGCTGTCTGGCTCAATTTAAGTCCTAAATAAAATCCATTATATTTGTTTCTTAGTACTATTCTTTACATAGGAGTTAATAAATGATGATTAACCTTAATAAAGTCTGCTATATTACCATTTCATCTCTATTATTTAGGAGTTAAATCAGTCTGACATTTTCGGATGCTCTACACACATTTGCAGATTGCATCATTGCAGCTGGCGGAGGAGGATGCAATTGTCATCAATTTGTCCTTTCTTGTTTCATTTTTATAATTCAATATATTGAATTCAGTGCTTGTGAGTCTGAATGGTAGACTAGAACGGACTAAGCTGTGCAGGCATGGACACTGCATAAGCACACAGCGATGATTAAAAATCCTGTGAAGCAGACAAAAATTTGCAGGGCTCCACAGTTCAGCTTTTTAACACCTTGTTATTGGCTATGGTCCTTAAACTACGTCACAGTTTGATATTGAAAATACTCTTAAAACAGTAATTGATATCTGAAGTGGCACAGTTCTTAGTTGCTTGCTTGCAGACTGTGATTTTGCTCCACTGTTGCTGCTTAAAAAAATATGGCATGAGGAGTAAACACTGTGCTGCTCGGTTCATCTGTCTTCCACTGCCTTTAAAAAGTGCAGAACCTCAAAGATTGCTCTTTTTATGAAATATTAGTTGGGAAAAGGCCTTTTTGTAAATTAATACTAATACAATCGTATTCAATTATATTATTTTACAAATACTAAAGAGAAACTTAAAATGATAGGTTGTAAAATGGCATGATGGAATATTTGATCCTGTCCTTCAAAATGAAGGACAGCAAAAACATCTAGCGCAACCTCTGCTCATCAGCCCATTCCTGATTAAAGATGCCATTTTCGGCATCAACTTAACAGTTCAGGTGCTTTGAGAGTGTTTTTCACTGCTGGAGAATTTTTTTAAAAAGGACTGTTTTCTTTAAGTGTTTTTCACCAATCAAGATGCAGCATATTTACATCAACATGACATGAAGGCCCCAGAAATATTTGGCTTGAATATCTCAATCACCGCCTTGCGGGACTGAGTTCACTGCCATAGGCTAAAAATAAGGTGCATTTTAAAGAAAATAAGTACGTCTAAACAATAATAAAAAAAGGTTCCTCTAATCTAGTTTATTTAACAGTCTAACCAACACAGTGTCTGCATAGACATTAGCTGGCCCTTGTACAAATGTAGTTGATGACCCCTGCTGCAGGATAAAAGAGTTTATGTGTTTCCAGTCTGACTGATAGCATACCTGACCATAGGCCATTGCTGTGAGGAGGCTGATGGCGATCTTTGCCCGCCTGGGCAGCAACATCCTCCTTGAGAACAGATAGAGTCCTGTAATCGCTGTCAAGGAAGAAATTGCCTAGAAAGACACAAAAAAGATCATTAACCTTTGATAAGTCAAATATCTCTCCTTACATAAAAACCTGTCCTCTGCATGTTTTTTTTTGTTACATAAAATGATAACATACCAAAACTCTGTGGTCAAACTGCACCGTTGTTGGATTTTCAAAAAAGTTCTTGAGAGTTGGGGAAAAAGCCAGGAGGTCATCAGGGATCCATCGTTCTCCCATCTTAGGAAAAGAGTTATAAACCAGCCCAGCATCCAAACCAGCCACAAAGGCACCTGAGTAACAGTATTTGTAAAATGATTAGAAATGTGTCTGAAAACACATAATTTATACTGTTATCTAAAAAGCCTGCGGTATTACATACTATGCACTTAGTCTCTGAATATGCCCTACAGGAGACAGTAATGTACTCCCTTGACTCCAAATGTACAGCTGAAAGCACTCAAACAATTGTAAAGAATTTCTGACAGGAAGGCCTTCAGATATGATGGGAAGTATGTTAGTGAAATGCATTTAGTCTGTACCTGAAAGTGCAGTAAGGAAGACCAGACCACCAGTTCCCTTTGCAAACCTCCTGAGCTGCATTATTCGTTTGGTTTCTGCAATCTGTGAAAGAAATACCCATAAAAAATAGAGTTATAAATCCTGTTACCAAAGACTGAAACAGAAACTACAGTCTTCATTTTGCCTGGAGGGAAGGAACGTTCCCTGTACCTTGTGCACAGGCAGCAGCAGAGTAAGGCCTGTCCACAGACTGGCACAGTAGAGCAACAAGGCAGAACCGAGGTGAGCACTGAGGCGATACTGGCTGACACGAGGGATGTCATAAGATTCAGGCTTCTCCTCTAGACCACTTTTAACCATGTACCACCCTAGAAGGCCCTGAAATCACACACATGATTATGAAATCTAACATAAAGAATGACGAAACACTGATCTCTTCACCAAAGCTGTCCTGAGCCTTGCCTGGAAGAAGACAAATCCACAGAGTCCCAGCACTTTCCCCTTCATGGAGCGATTGAAGTATCCTTTCCTCCAGAAGTAAATGGTGGGGAGGATGTATGCAAGTCCGACCAGCCTGCCCCACATGCGGTGACCCCACTCCATGTAGAAAATAAACTTAAATTCTGGCAGAGTCATGTCATGATTCATTCTGGGAAAAACAGAAAACCAACAGATAATTTATCTTTAAATCTAAGACACAAAAAAACAAGTTCAGAAGCACAGATCTAATCAGAGAAGAGTAAAAATAGAATGAAAAACGTTGAGAGAGTTGAATACAGGCTTAAACTTAGTGATGTCCATCAGTCAGTCAATTTCAAAGCTAAAGCAGGTTAAATATCCTGTTGGTGATAAGGTATCTTAAACTATGCTAGCTTGAATGTTGACAGTGTCAAAGAAAAGACCAGACCTTACATTTTGAACTCAGGAAACTGCTGGTACTTTGCAAACTCTGCCTCCCACTCTGCCTGTGACTGCGGTGGCTTCATCTCCCTCACCAGATGCCAGTCAACCATGGAAAGCCCAGATTCTGTTAACCTGACCGAAACAATGCACATTTACAGTAAGTGCATGGCAACACTTAACAAAATAATGGCTTTAATATAGAAAGTAAAGGCATTTTTTACCTTGTGACACCTCCCAAGACGACAGCCCCCACCACCAGCCCGCTGCAGCCGAGTAACCAGCGACCCACTATGCGATTTGTGGCGGCGTTGGGGATAGCAGCTGCTGCTGGGGTGGAGGAGGCTCCCACCTCCGCTGTGATGGTGCTCTGATTCCTTTTTATAAGCCATCGTCGTATTTGAGGACTTCTCTAATTAGAAAGAGGAGAAAAGAGTTTAAATTAAACTGGACAACAAATCTTCATCTGCATATATAACCCTTGCAAACACAGCCCAGTCACCTAGTATTTAATCTTTAAAAACTGTTATTTTACTGCAGGGAGATACTTTAGAAACAAAGTCATTCAGAGACCTTGTTCCATGGCAAATGACTTTTTTTTTCTTTATTTTATGTTGCAGCCTGATGCTACAGTAAAAAAAATACTCTTTGATTAATTACAAATTAAAAAAAATTGAAATATCACATTTAAAGAAGTATTCAGATGCTTTGCCAAGACACTTGAAAATTAGCCCTTATTAATAAGACAGTTGACCAGGAACCCATCAGTCACTCTGACTAAGCTCCAGAGATTTGTCTGTTGAGATGGAACAAAGTTCCAGAAGGACAACCTTTGTCGCAACCCTTCACCAGTCTGGGCTTTATGGCAGAGTTGCTAGACGGAAACCTCTCCTCAGTGCAAAACACATGAAAGCCTGCTTTCTAAAGCAGTAGAGAGAGTTAAGATCTCAGTTTATTTATATTTTTTAGATGAAAGAATCATAAGTTGGGCACATAGACTCGGGTGGACAGTGTGGGGTCGGGGTCCTATGTTCTGTATGATTAACAGAACAGTCTTGTCCGCCTGGGTGATGTCTAGAGACACTGTTTTATCAGCATTGAGCTGTAAGTAATGGTCCGCCACCCAGTGTCCAACAGAATTTATACAGTCTAGAAGCTTAAACATCCTTGAAGTCCCACATGATTGAAATGTAAAAGTATTTGTAGGACATCAGTGTACAGATGATATGCTATATGAAGGCTATGTATGATTTGTCCTAGGGTAGTGGTGTCAAACTCAAGGCCCAGGGTCCAAATCTTGCCAAATCATGGTACAGTTATACCCAACCTGCAAGATCATATCATATTTTCATTATAACTGGCACACCAGTATGAGATCTGCAGATTTCCTCCAGTATAATAATGTAAACTTAACCTTGATGATTTCAAAAATTAAAGAGTAAAAATGTTAAATTAAAAAGGCTGGATTTTGGGAAAATAAACTAATTTTGGTTTTCATTTCATATTTTCAATTTTGCGTCTCACAAGCCTAACTGATGACTTTTTATTTCATATTTTGACCTTTAAAATGAATAATTTTGTCTTTTTACCCCATAGTTTGACATTATACAGCCTATTCACAAAATTTAGTTTTAAGTCTTTTTTTTTTACTTTTAGATTTACAATTTAAAAGTTCTACTCATATTTTGACCTTTAAAACCCATAAATTTGAATTTTCTCACATTTACACCTTTTGAACTCATGATTTCAACTTTTATCTCATATTTTGACATTTAAAAATCATGATGTGAATTTTATCTCATATTTTCACCTTTTATCTCAGATTCTGAGCCTTAAACTTATCTTTCTGACTTTGTTTAATCTCAGAATCATTTATCATCTACTACTACTAAGGTCTTTCCCACAATTCAAAATGAACATGGTGAAAATGAAGTTGACAGTTTGTGATGAAATTAAATGTTGACATACACATTAAGATTCCGACCCCTGTTGTGATTGAGTTTGACACCCCTGACCCTGGGGAAGAAACTATATGGAAAAGCAATGGCCCCAGCAGACAGCCCTTTGACACACCAGATGACAGGAGAGGGCTCAGTTTCAATAGACTTTAACATACTGTGATGACAAGTTCTACATGAGGGACTTAAGGATAACAATTTCAGCAGACAGTTTTGTAGCTGACTGTTGAAGAAAAGTTTGAAAATTGAGCTATATAGCAGAATACATTGAATGATTGCCTTCTTTTACATCCAAAGTTAAAATTTGTTTTGGGATTGCTTGTGTGAGGCTTTTTTGCCTTTTACAGTTTTGAAACAAGTCAGTCCTGTCACTGACAATTAGGTAGTCAGGCAACTAGAAAAAGAAAGCGTTGTGAAAGTTCTAATTGATTGGTCAATTAAGTCTATTTGACAAAAAGGTGACACATTTTTACAGGCACGATTGCGCTACATTTCAACAATGGATATATTCAGGTTAAAAGGTGATCAATTACACAATATCTTTTATAAACCCAGTTATGTACCCGCTGTTACGTCGATTTGACACTAGGATGATGACGGGGTTAAGTGAGGTTAATTCAGCTGTGTGGTTAACTGATATATGAGGACGTGACTGCTACTGTGAACAACTGGCTAGGTAACGTAAACTAACCTAGGTGATTGCTTAAACGATAAAACATCAATAGTGAAAAATCCACGGAGGCTGTCAGGTGATTACGCTTCTCGAAGATGTCTAGCAAGTCGCGCTTCAATTCGTAGCAGAAATCATTTACTTTCAGTGGCTGACCTTTTCCATGTCTATGCTGGTAAGCTAATGCTAGCAGCTAACGTTAGCGTCGTACTCACATTGCTGTGCTGAAACCCTTTCCCTGCGTGTCTGCAGCTGCAAAAGATCGATGTCCGTACGGAAGAGAGCAACATTGTTCTCTAATCCTAATGTTTAGAGGTGATAAGATGACCCAGAAGTGTTGCTGTAAAAGATGAACTTAGGTAAAAGCTGCCACAGGCTGTTACAAAACCATGTTTCCTAACTGTAACCTCGTGACGTCACAAAACACATGTAATGATGATTACTTTATATGTATATATTTTTCAATTTATATATCAGAATATGACACCTTTCTTAAAAATTGAGAAAATGCATTAATCTGTTATTTTATTTGTCTTTTAAATTATTTTAAAGAAACGGGATTTTTGGGTGGAGAGGGCACGCTTCATACTCTGGCGTATCCTGCATGGGCGGCTACCCTTTCCTCCTAGCATCATAAGCTTAGCATTTACTGCACCGCCCAGTCAGGAAACCGCGTTTTAATATTCATCCAACCGGAAAACTCTTATCCTCTTCAGTGTTTGGCTGTTGAAGCTAAAGCTGTTTAATGACTATAAACACATATTGATTGCATGTACCTTAGTAGGGGCTAATAAATCGATAGGAGTGGACTTGACAGGTAGTTGTTGTGAGTCAAAACTGCTTGCTAAACATGAGTGCACCAAAACTATTTACTTGATAATGAGTGTTTGTGTCCATATCTGTCTCTGTCTCACTGTCTAGACTGTCAGTATGGCAGAGGGGTTTTTAATGGAGGTGTGTGTGGACTCCGTGGAGTCGGCTGTCAATGCTGAACGAGGAGGTTGGTAATAATGTGAAATGTGCTGTTGCGCTTTTTATTTGTCCTTTTATCCTCCCTTTAAAATTCCACGGAAGAGACAATAGAAGAAGTTCTGCTCTTTTTTATTTAGTTTTACCCTAAGCTAGAGGAAGAAAAAGTTTGAGTGCAATATGACTCAACAAAGTGTGTCTTAAAGGTCTTATCTTTATTTAGCAACATGATATTTTATTCTTAAAGGTCACGTATCATTTAAGTTATACACAGCTTCAGAAAATAAAAAATCACTGGTCTTTTACAAGTAGGGAAAGGCAGGGAATGGCTTGGGGCCTCTTGATCCTAGGGGGGTCTAAGGTAATATTAAAGGTGTTCATCAGATATGAGGTACATGTCTTAAGTTACTTTCAGTGATTAAGATATTTATTTATTTAACCTTTTCAGTGTCAATAATCATTAGGTTTCCCTAATTTACAATATACTCGGGATACAAAAAGGACAATATATCTGCCAATGCTCTGCCAAGAGGTGACAAAGCTCTGTTGGTGATTTATATGCCAGATTTTAGTATGTCCTATAGTTCTCTGGCTCTCCTACCTTCAAAGAAAAGCTTTAAAATATTATTTCCCCTCGCTATAATTGCTTTTAGCCTCATATAGGTAACAAATGACCAAAAATTGCCCCTGAAAAACTGAGAGACCACTGCAAAAATATGCTATTCTGTTGTTCTCTGGTTCTCTTTATTATAGATGTGTGCTTGAGTAAAATGGTCATTTTTGTTTTGCACATACAATTTCTCCCAGTTTTCAATAAAATCTCCTCATTGATGGATTTAACTGAAGAAAATGACAACTTTTTAAAAAAGATGCATGTCTTTTCACATTACATTACTGCATTAATGGAATGAAAACAATTCAATATTTATGTAAAAAACAAGACTGCTTGTGCTTTAATGCAGGATGAGTTCAAGGATCAGTATTTGTTGTATTAATCCTGGTTTTAATCTGAATTTTCTTGGTGACATTATGCCACTTACAGCCAGTATTATAGGTTTACCTCTGTTGACATTCAGCAGACGCTGAAAGAGAATGGCTTCCCTGCATGGAGAAATGCCTATTTAAGGAACATGTAGAGTGGTCTGTTTGATTTTCCACATCTGTACGTCCAGTAATGAACATTTCTTTCCCCTGACAGGTGCAAGTCGACTTGAGCTATGTTCAAGTCTTCTGGATGGGGGGCTTACTCCCAGCTTAGGTGAGCAGAGCTCTGTTCTGTTTACATCACACACAAACCCAAACACTGAAGTTCTGCCTAAACCCTAACATACCACCATGTTATCTTCCCCAAAGGTCTGCTGCAGGTAGTGAAGCAGTATGTCAAAATTCCAGTCTATGTCATGATCCGGCCCCGTGGTGGGGACTTTCTGTACTCAGACCAGGAAGTGGAGGTGATGAGGAAGGACATAGAGCTGATGAAGAGCCACGGGGCTGATGGACTGGTCCTGGGAGTTCTCACAGAGGATGGACGGGTGGATGCAGAGCTCTGTATGGAGTTTCTGGGTAATGCCTCCTTGGAGTTATCTTTTGTGTATGTAAGCCTCTAAAGATAAAAACAAGATTCTCCTCTCACAGTTCACTATATTGAATCACACCAAACCATAAAAACAATTTTAAAGATATACTATTCAGAGAAGATATATCCTACAGACAGGCATTATAGGTTAGTCTTTCTAAATCGTCACATTCCTTCTTAAAATTTCTGCAAACCAAAAAGCTCTTACATAAAATTCAATTTCCAAATAGAACTTTAACACAGCAGCTCTGTTCTGTCGAGGAGCTTCAGGGGTCTTTTTTGATGCAAGTGGCATACTGGAACACCTAAATTGAATTTAGTCTTGATTTTATTAGAAGCAAATGTCCTTTTTATGCCATTAAATTAAAAGAAAATATGAAATTTCTTTAAAAATAAAGTTTCAATGAGACTATTTTAGACCCAATTCAGAACCAAGATAATCATTTTCTTTACTCTAAGGTAAGGTCTTCTAAAAATAACTTTTAAAAATATCTCACCTCATACGCCCTCAAACATTCCACCTAAGTAACTAGCATAAAAGCCCTCTGAGTCTTGTGTTTTGATAAATCACTTATTTTTTATTACGGAATATAACCAATACTGTTGAAATATGTGATGACCTTGAAGTTAAAGTTCAAAACTTAATGATATGGTTTCTGTGTTCACAGTGTTCTCAGAGGTATATTGGGTATGGCTATTGAACAAGACTAATGCTGTAATAGAATTTTATTGAACATAAACATTAGTCAGTGTCTTTCTCATTTAATACATTTGCAATCAAAATGATTCATTCCCCATTGAAAATCAGGTTTATTGTGAAAATATAAAGTCTTTCTGCTTTTTTGCTATGAACAAATCAAAAAAACACAATTCATGGCAAGCATCTTTTATACTTAGTAGAGCAACCTTTAGCTTTATGACCTGCTGCAAACGAGATGCATAGCCAGACACCAGCTTCTGGCAGTGTTCCTGAGGAATCTTAGCCCATTCCTCATGTTTAATGCACTCCAGGGTTTTTCACAACCTGCCTTCTCAGATATCTGGTTGCAGCCATTGATAGCTTCCTTTTTTTTGCCCTGTCCAGGAGGTGTAACCAATGTTCCTGTAACTCTGAACTTGTGAATTATGCTCCAGTGGTGTCTCTTGGAACATTCAGTGCCGTAGCTGCCTTTTTGTATCTTGTTCCGTGTTTGTGAAGGGCAATGATCTCTTCTCTCAACTTTTTGGGCCATTCTTTTGAATTTGCCATATTTCTCATTTGCAGTCAAACATGATACTCAACAAACCCCTCACATTTCAGGTATTTAATGTGTTCCAGGTCAAGCAATCCTGGTGCAAATAATGAAGCCCTTGATTAGCTGCATCAGGTGTGCTTAAAACAACACTGTGATTGTATATTTGAGCTTAGTGAAGGATTCTGTTCAGGGGTTGAACAATTTTGAGACCGGAGAAGTCATTTTTAGTTGCATTTTTATTTAAATTTGGGGAAACCACTTGAATCATTCATTGTGTTGATCTATCTCAATTCCTTTTGTTTGATTTTTTTCATTGCAATCAGCTTAAAGTCTGTACATTTTCACAATGAACCTGATTTGCCATGGGGATTGAATAATTTTGATTGGAGCTGTATACTCCCCTTCTGCATCAACACAGCGCTTCAGGTCTTCCACTGATCAAAGCAGCACAGTACGTCTTTTCAGACAGTTGTCTCTGAACCTCTGTCGTTCTTTTCTGAACTTCTGACACAGACTCTAAACGTGGTTCTTTGAGCACAGAATTGATCTTAGCAAAAAGGGAAAAGTCACACATTGCTAGATCAGGTGAATAAGGAGCGTGATAAAGCACTGTGATTTGTCTTTGGGCCAATTGCTTTTCCGAGAGAGCAGTGTGAGCTGGCACATTGTCTTGATGAAGAATGAAACCATTTTTTTTTTTTTTTACAATCGTGGTCTCTTTCTTCAGACTTTTTTCACAGTTTTTGTCCAAACTGTTTGTATTAGTGTTGATTCACTGTGACTCTTCTGGAACTCACTCAAATTATACCCTTTTTTGAAAAATAAATGAAAAACGATCAAAATGGCCTTGAATTTAGACTTTTTTTGTCGTGCTTTCTTCAGCCTTGGTGAAGATGGTGTTTTTCAATGGATTGATAGCTGTTCTGTCTCAGGATCATTGTGGAAGATCCAAGTTTCATTGCATGTAATTACTTCGACAAAGTTCTTGTTTCCTTCAGTTTGTTCCAAAATGTCTCCAGCCTTAGTCCTTTGGTCCGAAGTCAGAACTTTGGCACACACTTTGGACATGATCAAATTTCCATGCAGAATTTGCCAAACTGTCTCTTTATCAATGGAGACCGTTTCTGCTATCATTTTTATACTGAGTCATCCATCTTTTTGAACAGTTTGTTAAATGTTTTCAGAAGTTTTTGATGTACATGGGTGCTTAGAATGTTCATCATCTTGGACATCCTCTCTGCCTTTACTAAATCTTTTGTGCCATTCAAACACATGTGCAGTGTTTCCCATACACCTCAGTTTATGCACCAGAAGATTTGGCCGCTGTTTTGTTCAATTTCACCAAAAAATTCAAGTTGATACATTGCTCAACTTTTAAGCTTATCATTTTTTGACACCTTAGCAAAAACAGGTGCATTTTAAGCAGTAGCTAGCAGTGAACTAAAGATGACACTTATTGGAAACTTACAGCAGTTGTGCATGAACACCCTGCCTTTCATATATAATCCTCGGTGTGGTTGTGAACCTCGTGGTTTTATCCTCATAAGCGCAGTCTCATTATATAATAGGCATACCTCATATATAACAGAATTTTTCATTTTAAAACTAATGTAGAAATCTTGGTGCAACAATTCTACAAATGGTAGCTTAAATCCCTCTAAATCTTGCTTATACAACGTGTGGCTATCATAGATGTTTAAAAATATAAGAACAAAAATGTGATTAAACTCAAGAAAGGTCTGCGTGCCCTGCAAAACAAACAACATTTAACATATCACACAGTCTATTATAGCAGTATTGATACAAAAAAGCATATGTATTTCACAGAGCCTAAAAAGTTACATGGAGGGTGTTAATGGCCTCACAGTTAGGTCTAGCATATATGGGAAGGCTATAGTCTTCCAAGTGGGCTTCTGGAGTTTAAATTCAACATTTGGCTCTTTTCCTGCATGTCATTTCCCTCTCTCGCCCACCGAGTTCCTTTTCTATCAACTGTTTTGTCAAATGAAGGCATAAATAAGAAAAACAAGTCTTAGAAATGTTAAAACCACACGGTACAGTCCTTAAAAAGTCTTGAAACTGTAATTTTAGCTTGATGTTGCAAAAAGGCTGAGTCATGCTTACTGTAAGTAACCCCTCTGAGTCTTAAAGAGTGACAATCCCTAACTTTATTATGGCAGTTATGCAATAGATCTTATAAAACAAAGTCAATGTTTCAGTCTTTCAGTACATCTATACAGCAGGAGGCACTAACAAACAAGTGACCAGATGTAAAGATATGCATGTCTGTGCCCACTTCTTTCTATTACTGGACCCTTATATTGATGTATCTGGTTTCAGGCTTTGTATAAGAATAATTTTCTTTTAATAACCTTTTTTTCTCACCAGCTGCAGCCCGACCTTTACCTGTCACCTTCCATAGAGGTAATATTTCTTCCTTTTCTCTCTTCTACTCTTAGAACCTTACATTCATTTTCACTCACATATATTACCCTCATACTTGAATATATAAGATTTACAGTACATTCAGAATAGCTGACCTTTAGGGTCCAGAAAGACTTAACTGTATACGTTACTGCATCTGAATGACTGTTAAAATGAAAACATGATATTGATCTTCTGCAGCTTTTGATATGGTTCATGACCCAGTGGTTGCTCTGGAGACACTGGTTTCATTAGGAGTCCAGCGCGTGCTAACAAGCGGTTGTGACACCTCAGCTTTGGAGGGACTCCCTATTATTAAACGTCTCATTGATCAAGTAAGCATAAAGTACAGTATGCAAAGACACCCTGTGAGAAGGTGTAAAGCTTATAATTGATGTTGTGTTGTACTAATGAGCAGCTTCATTATTCTGCATAACATTTTCACCTTTTGTTCCATCAAACAGGCTAAAGGGAGGATTGTAATCATGCCAGGCAAGTGCTTTTGCTTCTCTGTATGTACAGTGCTTGTGTGTTTTTCCAAGGTTTTTCTTTTTAAATCTGATTTCTTTTTCCAGTATAGGAGGCGGTATTACAGAGAGAAATCTGCAGAGAATTTTAGAGGGGTCTGGAGCCCAAGAGTTTCACTGTTCAGCCCGCTCCAGTAGGGATTCAGCCATGAAGTTCAGGTAGGTTTTTTTACATGTCAGTATACATTCTGAAAACATGAGAAGCTCTCTACCTTCTGTTTTTTTTCTGGTAGGAAAACCACACAACATGCTTGGATATTTTCAAAGAAGTCTTAAGAGCCACCTGTTTTATGCAGCCTATGGCTGCAGATAACTCTTGTTATCAGTAGAAAACATAGCTGTCATTCCTTAGTTTATTTACTCATTTATTTAGTTTTCTCTTTCTTTTGTTTGTGTTCACTTGCTCTGCCCTCATGTTGTGAGTCCTTGGCTACCTTAAATTAAGTCAAGATATCATTCAGGGATGTGAGTATTCCAGAATTATCCTGATTTCCTGATCTGAAATGACAACCCACAAGACTACCAGGCCACCCACTTACAGCATATTTGTCGACTTTTTTATTTTTTTTAATCCATTTAAGTTTGGCATTTGAGATCCATAAACTACAAGAAGAACTGCACTTGCTCTCTAAGATTGAGTAGCATCTGCATGCCCTGCTGGTAGTCAGAGAGAGATGCATCAGATGTTTCATTTCTTCTTAGATGCAAAGATCATGGTGCAATGCCACATTTTAAATTAAGAGCTTTTATTGCTGCTATTATTAAGTGTTATGCATGTAGTGGCTGCACATGTTTTTCAGGCCTAGTTTTACTCCTTGATAACAAGCCTCCTATTGCAGGCTTAACTTGTGAACGTAAATAAATTCTTAGAATGAAACATCATGTTCATAAGTAAACCTATTTAGTGTTAATCTCCTTAGTAAATAACATGTTTTTATTTTTATTAACTTAGAATAAGTCTTTTATTCAAACACAGGGAGGGTACTGGAACACCTGCAAATGCAATAACTGTCCACTAATTTAACAAACCACAGATGTAATACAGATCTGCAGCTTTTAATGTAATAATCACACAAATGTAATACGTTTCCTACAAACATATGGCAGTTGGCTACTGCAAACTTAACTATTATATTTGCAGGAAGTAAAAATCACTGTTTCTCAAAATTGAATTAACTTCCCAAAAATGTAATGTGATCATAAATAAAAGCTGTGGTCATTGTTGTAGCCTTTATACAACTGCCAGGGGGTTAAGCTCAAGGAACAACAAGAAACATAGGGGATTTTTTTGCTCGCCATGAAACAGGAAGTTTTTTCCAGAGTCTTATGACATTCATAGAGCCACAAGTCTTAGCAGAGCGAATAAAAATGTGCCAAAAGAGACTGAAAAAAAAAACTTCCTGTTTAATTTTTTTATGTAACAAATGCAATGTGAACATGAAAAATGAATGCTGTCATCACTGTTGTAGCCTTTTTACAACTGACAGGGGTTAAGTCAGCATAAGCTTAGAGTCACATCAAGAACTGTAGTTATGGCAATTGTTTTGGCCGCAATGAAACAGGGCGTTTTTTTTTCCCAGAGTCTTAAAACATTCATAGAGCCATGACTTAGCAGAAATGAAAATGTGCCAAAAGTGACGGAAAAAATGACTCTCATTTAAGGTGAACAAAAAAAATGCAGAGTCTACATTTTTGATGTGACAAATTTAATGTAAACATGAAAATTCAAAGTTGTGGCCATTCATGTAGCCTTTTCAAAACTGCCAGTGGATTCAGGTCAGCTTAAGCACAAGTCACATAAAGAAACAGTTATGGCGACTTTTGTTTGCCTTGAAACAGGATTTTTTTCCAGTCTTGAAAAATTCTGTTATGAATACTTAGATTTTTAAATAACTGGGTGATTCCAACCCCCCCCCCCCAAAAAAAAAAAACTCAGTGAAAATTCACCCTGCTCGTTTAGGGAAACTTGGTGCACTTGAGGTGGCTGCTCCCAGCTGACAGCTGGTGGTAATCAGCAAGGCTGGGAGGCTATATAGGGAGCAGGTTACTGCCCAGGTCAGTTGGGTTGTGAGTGTGTGAGAGTCAACACCATCAGTTGGCTGTCTTTGTTTTTGAGTAAAAAGAAAATTTTGTTCTGAGTGCCTTTGTGTGTGTGTGAGAGAAAAAACAAAAATATTGTTTCACTTTCTCCTACAATGACTCCCACCTATTTTGTTTGTGGGTCATATTTTTTCGTTCTATCATTTTGATAGACTTAGTGGGAGGCAGTGTGGAGACATAATCTCCTGCCACCTTTTAGAAACCCAAGACCCATTTTCTTTGTTCATGCAGTATCTGTTAGTTTCCCCACTAGCAACCTTTGTTATAAAATTGGTGATTTCTTGGGTGGCGGTTTGGGGGTGGGGGGCGTGTAACAATTGGGGGCTCGTCTGGGAACTCTGTAATAAGCCTGTTCTGACAGGTTTTTGTGTTAATCGCTGTTGAAATATTGAAAAATTGTTTGCTGCATGAATTATGGAGTTTAGTCTTGAATCATTTATTGAGAGCCCTACTTGGGAGGCACTTAATTTGTGTAAAAAGACAGAATTATTACAAATTGCTAGCCAGTTTGGCATCACGGTAAAGGCAGGCAGCAGAAAAGATGCAGTCAAGCAAGCTGTTGTCACTGGTTCGTTGGAGAAACAGATTCTCATTTATGTTCCAGAGGCCAAGTCAGAGAGTGGCGATGAAGTTGCTGATTCTGTCGAGGTCAAGGATATGGGATTAAAGCAACTAGAAATGAAGCTGAAGCTTGAACAGCTGAAAGTTGAAAAAAAAAAAAGAATGCAATTGGAACATCAGGAAAGAGGGAGTGAAAGGCAGAAAGAGAAGGACATATGATTAAAAGAACTTGAAGAGCTCAGAATAAAGTCAACTCAACAATTTATGTCTAAAGATTTTGATTCGGTGCATAATAGCAGACTTGTGCCACCGTTTAATGAAAAAGAGGTGGATGAATATTTCACACTTTTTGAGCAGGTTGCCAACACATTGAAATGGCCAGAGGAGTTCAGGCCTTTGTTACTCCAAAGTGTAATGGTAGGTAAAGCTCAAAGTGTTTATGCATCATTCTCTGTAGCTCAAAGTTCAGATTATAAGTCTGTGGAGGGTGCCATTCTCCAAGCATATAAGTTGGTGCCAGAGGCGTACAGGCAGCAGTTTAGAAAATTGAAAAAGGGTGAGACACAAACTTATGTCGAGTTTGCATTAGAAGAACAGAGTTTGTTTGATTGTTGGTGTAAATTGCAAGAAGTGAAGGATCTAGATGATTAAAAAAAATCATTCTATTAGAGCAGTTTAAACATTGTGTTCATGAGAGGGTGGCAACATATCTTAATGAACATCGAGATTTAACTCTCGAAAAAGCTGCTCTGCTGGCTGACGAGTATATACTCACCCATAAATCAACATTTCCTCCAAAGTCACCAAACACCGACACTAAACGCACAATAAAATCTCCAATCACCCCCAAACCAGGTGCTGCCCCTACTTCAAGGTCAATCACTTCAGGTCAAATTGAATGTCATTATTGCCACATCAAAGGTCACATGGTTCATGACTGTCCAGCCTTACAAAAGAAAATTGAGAAACCCAAAACAGTCGCCCTACTTGGTAGACCCATAATTAGTGAACCTTTGTTTGAGAAATTTAAATCTGTAGAAAAAGATGTGCCAGATGAGTGTAAGCCCTTTACCTCAGAGGGATTTGTGTCTCTGCCTGGAGATAATGCTCAAAAGCATCCAGTGACGATACTGCATGACACGGCAGCATCACAGTCCATCTTGTTGAGGGGTGTGTTACCCTTAACTGAAGAAATGAAAAGTGGAAACAGTGCTCTACTGCGGGGGCAGAGATGAACTGCTCGTTTAGGGAAACTTGGTGCACCTGAGGTGGCTGCTCCCAGCTGACAGCTGTTGGTGATCAGCAGGGCTGGGAGGCTATACAGAGAGCAGGTTGCTGCCCATTTCAGTTGGGTTGTGAGTGTGTGAGAGTCAACACCATCAGTTGGCTCTCCTTGTGTTTGAGTAGACAGAAAACTTGTTTTGAGTGCTTTTGTGTGTGGGAGAATAAACAAAAAATTGTTGTTTCATTTTCCCCTTACTTCAATGACTCCCACCTATTTGTTTGTGGGTCATATTTTTTCGTTCTTCTATCATTTTGATAGACTTAGTGGGAGGCAGTGTGGAGACATAATCTCCTGCCACCTTTTAGAAACCCAAGACCCATTTTCTTTGTTCATGCAGTATTTGTTAGTTTCCCCACTAGCGACCTTTGTTATAAAATTGGTGATTTCTTGGGGGGAACGTAACAATCCATAGAACCATGAATCTTAGCAGAGCAAAATAAAATATGTGTCAAAACAGACTCTGAAAAATCTACTTCCTGTTTGACAGTGAGCAAAAATCGCTAAAGACAACATTTTTCAATGCATCTTGAGTTTGAGCCGAGTTGAAAAACAAACATTTACATTTAGTTTTTGTGTTCATAAATCCCTGCAAATAGTTATTAAGTTTGCGAAGAATTGTGTTGTTATGTTTGCAGTAGGCAACCGCTTTTATATTTGTGATGTTTGTTGTTAAGGTTTGTGGGATCATACAATAAAAAATGCTGATTAGTATTACATTTGTGGTTGTTACATCTTCCCCCGAAACACATCATTTAAAACAAAGGTTGCTAATGGGGAAAACTAAAAAAAAGTTCACAGTCAAAGTGGAGGTGATTTTTAAAAGGTGGCAGGGGATTATAGCTCCATGTTGCCATACACTAGACGATTTTTAGATATGAAACCGCTTTTAAACAGTGTGAGACCACAGATATGAGGACAATTTCAAAAGATTTTTTATCTTTAATTCTCTGAACTCACACAATAGACCAGTGGTTTTCAAACTTTTTTTGCCCAAGGCACACCTAAGGTTAAGCCAAAATCTCAAGGCACACCATATTCATATCAATACAGAATAGACTTTTTAAATAATATAATAGTCAAGGTGGCCCATAAGGGGGGATAAAAGGGAGAGGTTTCTGGGGCCCAGACAACTGAGGAGGGCAAAAAGTGGCAAAAATTGGTGAAATGTGATGAAAAAACATGGCAAAATTGGGCAAAAAAGTGGCAAGACAAAGTCAAAATGGGTAAAAATTGGCCAAAGGTGCCAAAAAGATAGGTTGAAAGTGAAAAAAAACATGTTGAAAGTGTCAAAAAGATGGCGAAAATGGGTTACAAGTGGCCAAATTGGGTTAAATGTTGTAAAAAGGTGGTAAATTTGGTTAAAGTAATTAAAAAATGGGCAAAATTGGCCAAAAAAGTGGCCAAACAAATGCAAAGTGAGTGAAAATTGGCAAGAAAGTGGCAAAATAGATTACAAGTGGCAAAAAGGGTTAAAGTTGCTAGAAAGTGGTAAAAAAGGGTAAAAAGTAATGGAAAAACTGGCAAAAAATGTCCAAATAATAGCAAAAGTAGGCAAAAACCCAGTAAAAAGGTAGCAAAAATTGTGAGCAAAAATGTAGCTAAAAGTTCCAAAAAAAGGTTGCAAAAATGGGTAAAAAGTAATTGAAAATAGTTGCAAAATTGCAAAAAAAAAAAAAAGCAGCAAAATAGTTTAAGTTGTCAAAAAAGTGGCAAAATGGGTGTAAAAATTAATTAAAAGTTGCATGAATTAATAATTTCAACACCAATTTCAACTTAATAATAGCTTGCCCAATGAGGTAACTGTTAGCCAGGATGCTAGCACCGGTGCAACTGATCCAACACACTTGCACTGATATCATCAATCAATCACAGCTGGGGAGGACTTATTCTCTGGGGTTCTTTCAGGGGCCCAGCCAGATCCCCGAGACACACCTTCACTTGCCTCAAGGCACACTAGTGTGCAATAGTGTGACACACCTGCCAACCTGCCTACGACCTCACGTGATCAAGTGACTTCAGAAAAATAAAGAAAAACATGAATGTCTGTCGATACTGTCTTGCTGTCTCTCCACAACAGGCTGTCCTGGCATGCGTTACAGGTGCAGCAAAAATCATAAACAAGGGAAAGACTCAGGACAGAATCCTGGATAGAATTAAGGTACAGTTTTGATTATGGTCCTGAGCGGTGAAAGTCGGTTACTTATGATCCGTCTGGTGACGCTACCCGGTGTGCTCGCTCTCATTGGTTGTTGTGAGTACTTCGTCAGCAGCACTACGACCTAGAATTGTAAATATCAAATATGTTTGATATTTAGGATTCAGGGTCTGGGAGGCCACAACGTTATCTGGAGCAGTAAATTAATCGTGTTGACACCACACACATGCAGACTACTCAGACAAATAATCGTTTGAAACAAGGCTCAGTCGGTATACAGTTGAAACCAGAAGTTTACATACACTATATAAAAAGGCACATAAACTTTTTTTTCTCACCGTCTAACATTAAGTCAGATTAAACTTTTCCTGTTTTTGGTCAATTAGGATTACCAAAATTATTTCTATTTGCTAAATGCCAGAATAATGAGAGAAGGATTTTTTTTAGACAATTTTTATTACTTTCTTCAAAGTCAGAAGTTTACATACACCAAGATTACTATGCCTTTAAACAATTTTGGAAAGCCCAGATGATGATGTCTTTGGAAGCCTCTGATAGGTTCATTGACAACATTTGAGTTAATTAGAGGCACACCTGTGGTTGTATTTTAAGGCACACCTGAAACACACTGCCTCTTTGTGTAACATCATGGGAAAATCAAAAGAAATCAGCCAAGATATCAGGAAGAGAACTGACGACTTGCACAAGTCTGGTTCATCCTTGGGTGCAATTTCCAGATGCCTGAAGGTGCCACGTTCATCTGTTCAAACAATTATACGCAAGTATAAACACCATGGGAATGTCCAGCCATCATACCACTCAGGAAGGAGACGGGTTCTGTGTCCCAGAGATGAACGTGCTTTGGTCCAAAAAGTGCATCTCAACCCAAGAACAAAAGCAAAAGACCTTGTGAAGATGCTGGCTGAAGCTGGTAAGAGTGTGTCATTATCAACAGTCAAATGAGTCCTGTACCGACATGGGCTGAAAGGCCACTCTCCCAGGAAGAAGCCATTACTCCAAAAGAAACATAAAAAAGCCAGATTACAGTTTGCAAATGCACACAGGGACAAAGCTAAGTTAAAGCTTGGGCGCAAATGGGTTTTCCAAATGGACAATGACCCTAAGCATACTGCCAAACTGGTAACAAAGTGGCTTAAGGATAACAAGGTCAATGTTTTGGAGTGGCCATCACAAAGCCCTGATCTCAATCCCATTGAAAATTTATGGGCAGAGCTGAAAAGGCATGTGCGAGCAAGGCAGCCTACAAACTTGGCTCAGTTACACCAGTTCTGCCAGGAGGAATGGGCCAAAATTCCTGCAAACTATTGTGAGAAGTTTGTGGAAGCATATCCAAAACGTTTGACCCAAGTCATACAATTTAAAGGCAATGCTACCAAATACTAATGAAATGTATGTTAACTTCTGACTCTCAAGAAAATAATAAAAAAATGTCTAAAAAATGATCTCTCTCGTCATTCTAGCATTTAGCAAATAGAAATATCTTGCCAAAATTGGGATTAAAATCCTGTAGTGTGGCTGGCCGAATTCTATCAAAATGACAGACCAACTGAAAATTTGACCCAAAACAAGATAGGTGGGAGTCGCTTTAGGATAGTTAGAGTGAAGAAAAGAAATATTTTTGATTTTCCTCTCACACAAAAGAAACAGGCTCTCAAAGAAATACCCTTTTCAAATTCAACTCAAAGAGAGAGCCAATTGATGGTGTTGCTCCTCTGGCAAACACAACCCCACTGAACTGAGCAACAACCTGCTTCCTATAAAGCCTCTCAGGCAGCCCTGTGGTTCAGCAACAGCCCTCAGCTGGGTACAGCCATCACAGCACCCAGTTTTCTAATGAGCAGGGTGAATTCTGACCAGGTTTCTGTGAAGAAAATCACCAAAGTATTAGGGGTGAGAATCACTTGTGGCCCCAGGATACAATATCATCACAATACTTCTGCCAAAATTTGATATTATTGCAATTTTAAACATTTTGCAATACAGTGAATATTGCGATACCATATATTGAGACATATTGATATCTATACCATTTATTTTTTCAACTGTTTAGCTGATTTAGCACTAGCCTTGCCTTCATTTTTATCATATTACCTCAGTATTTAATTTTCTTGTGGTACTCCTTGCAAACCACATGTGGTCATGTCCATGTTGTTTGTGCCCTGCTTGCATTAGTAATGTCCTTCCCCTCGTGCTGCCATATTGGTTGTACTAATTTTCTCCTGCTGTATGACCGTCACCTCTGCCGACCTCACTGGTCAAAGGGTGCAACAGCATCATCAAGTGGGACAGAAAAGCAACTGATGCTATTTATCCAGTATCATAGGCTTCAGTTCATATTAGCAATTAATTTGAAAAAAAAAAATCAATACCTGGCGGATGATACAATACAATATGTGGCTGTGCAAAATATTGCGATACTATGCTGTATCGATTTTTTCCCCCATCCCTACAAATTATGAACAATAGATAGAAGGTAGAGCAATAGTACTTTATTAACCCTGAGGGAAATTCAAATCTATCCATTCATATGGCGGGCAGTTATTATGTTTTCAGGTGTAACATGTCCCCTCCACAGACTCTGCCCTTTGAGATTTTGCATCATGCATGTTACTACAGTACCACAGAAAGGACTAAACAACAGATATGCAATTTTTAAAATTCCACTGGTTACCACAGTTACTACCAGAAGTGAGCATTGCAATCTAGAATCTGACTGTTAGATGTTGCTTTCATTCACAATTTTACACACTGCACCTTTAAAACCAAAGATGTGTTTTTAGGGAGACCTTGTGTATTGCACTTTGTTTTAACCCGTTGATAAAAAAAAAACTCAATTCCAGTAAAAAGAAACTAAGATCACTTCTCCAGAGTGACCTTGTGTCACAAAAATGTGTCACATTTTGAATATGCAGAATTGTACCATTTAGCCATTCTTACAAACTTGTAAACAAAAGTTAAGTAGGTGCACACACCTTGAGTTTATATCTGTGCACCCCATGCCCATGTCCTCTAAGGCTGAAGATATACTTGCTGTTAACTACGTGGATGGGGGGGCAGGGGCATCATGGCACTGAACGTCCCCAGCATCCTAAAAAAAAAAAGACAGTGAACGCAACAGCAGAGACAAGAATGGGTGTCAGTTTGCAAGACAAACTGATAAACCAAGTCCACATGTCTTCACATCTTTATGATGTGTTATTGTTACTCCACAGAGGCTTGCATGCCTGTCAAACCAGCTGGGGCAGATAAATAGTGTTTTAAAAGTTGATGTTTATACCTGTGAAATAATAAAAATGAGACTGGTGTTGAAGTTCAATCAGTGACCTTGCAAACTGGTGATTTTCAGCTGTTACCCAACCCAGTACATCAGGGAGCATTACATCCATATGAAGGAAAATGTTGCACAAACAAAGCCTAAATGATGTGTTGTCTGGTCTCAAAACCTAAACAGGGCTGGCCTGGATAGTATTTGGATGGGAGAATTACTAGGAATAACAGATGCTATAAGTCACTATTGATTATTGATGTTAGTGTTACATTAGTTTTAAGCTCAGAATTATCACCATATTCTCTCACTATGTTTGTAGTTTACATCTCACACATCAGGTAGAGCCTCCAGTAACAGGCGTCGCATACAAGCAAGTACTGTATATATTTGTATCAGAAACACTAATGACACAGCCGGTTGCATATGCAAACCCAAGGTGAAACAACAAGTATATGCTCGGCCTATGAGGGGAAGCCTGAGTTTAACGCTGACCCATGGCTTCTTTCCTGCTTGTCATTCCCCACTCTCTTTCCCTTAGTTTCTGACTCTGTCCTATCCAAATAAAAGCATGAATGAATGTCCAAACATAGATCTTAAAAAAGGACAGAAGTAAAACTCTCCTTATGCCATAATAAACATGCATGAGCAATACATAGACTCATTGTACAAAGCTACAGCTTTAGAGATTCTGCAAGGCTAAATTAAAGCAGAAAAGCTTAAATCTTAAACTCCATTTCTGTGAGAGTGTTTGAATGAATGCAAAAAGGAAAACAAGACTATATCATTGTTATTAAAAAGAACAGAAAAGAGGTACAAATTAGTGCATGAAGTTGATCAGAATGCAGTATACTTTATGCTTGGTTTTAAATTATGTCTTTGAGAAATCACCAGATCATTTTGCCTGAGGGTGCTAAAACTATTCAATGGAAAGTATTTAAGCATTTCTTGGCATAAGTGCACAGATTTTTTTTTTTTAAGTATTTCAACATACTTAAACTTTGCTTGCATGCACATTATTCGTGCACTTTAGCATTTAAAACATTACATTTATATACATCTGTGGTATGCATGTGTTGGGGGGAATTTTTTCTGCTTTTTGCCAATCACATCTTGATTATTATTATATTATTATTATTGCAATAAAAGAGATCAAACTTAAGAATAAACTTTTGCTCTGTTGGTTTCTGTATGTATTTGTTTTCATGTGCAGGAACACGAGTGTGACAATGGGAGCGGCTTTCTCAGCACCGGAGTACGGCCTGAAGGTGGCAGATGTGTGCAAAGTCCGGACACTGAATGCTATAGCCAAAAACACGTTGTGAGCAGTTACTGTACAATCAAGACAGACAAACAGATACCTCATATGTGATTATTTGTAATTAAACTGTTATCTAATCATTTCCACTAAGGCCCAGATAGAGGATATTTCAGGATTCTCTTTCTTTCATTTTTTAATCACTGATCAACTATAAACTAATCAAAGTGTCTGTGAGGAGAGCAAAGGATAGTTCTGATTTATCAGTGTCCACATTTGTGTGGCTTCAGCAGCAATGTTATAAAGTACACAAGAAACTGCAAAATTAAAATTTCTGTTCACCTAAAATTTGGCAAAAAGCGCTGATCAGTGCTTCGGCTGATTTGAAATGTGTATTTGTACCCTTTGACATGCAAAGGGGGGTTAATTTTTGACATCACTCCTTGTTTGTAGTGGGAGATAATGCTTAGCTGTGACCTCTTGTAATATTTTTAAACAAGAACAGAAGCATAATCACTTTTTAAAGTTTTCTCAGAACTTCTGCTGAAATCCAAAAATAGTTAACAGTTTAGTGAGGTATATTTGTCCTCACCATCCTCTTCATTTGAAACAGTCTATTATTCTGCTGATTTAATAAATATGGTGCAATTATGCAGAATCATGATTCCTTCATTTAGTTGTTAATGAGTCATGTTAGTATCATTATGCTCACTATCTAATCAAGCTGATTTATTCTCCAATGTATGATGGACTCTCCTCAGTCATAGAAAAGCATGTTAGTATTTAAACAGCAAATGTCAAGCACAGCAGTATTTTAAAGGGCTTCCATAGACAGAGAGGAGTGTTAAAACATCCTTGAAACACTGCACTGCAAAGATTTGATAAGTTACTGAAATAAAGGAGTTGTAAGTTATCCCAAAATGTGAAACTATCAGAGGAAACATGAAATTAAGTTATAGAAATCAGTGACAGGCAACAGAACAGTTTTTTATTTTGATTTAAAAGAGGTTGCTGAAAGCACCTTTTTTTTTTTTACTGGAGTATTAAGAACCGACTGCTTGGTAAAGATCCAAGGGAACTACATTGCCTAAATTTTTTAAGAATTGCAGAAATCTATTTTAGTTTAAGATGACGAAGTGATTTTTAAGCTAGTAGCTGCAGTTCAGAATGAGTTATTTTAATTAGAAGCCAATGATAATATTCAGTAACAGGACTAATGTCCTTTGCTTCTTGGAAGAACTACTGTACAAGTGGTTTTACCATAAGGCAAAGGCAGACCAGCCTTTCCCAAACTTCAGTATGCTGCAGCCCAATTTGAGACCTGAAAATCTTCTGGAGCCCATCAAAAAATCTTGTTTACAACCATGAGACTCAAACATTGACCTTTATTTCTCATAGTTTTGTTTCATAAACAGGGGATTTAAATGCAAATGCTTTGCTTTCAGATACATCAACATTACTTGGAAAGTGTTTGTGGGCTCACAAAGTACAATTAATGAGTTGCTTTCTTATATTTTGTTTAGCTTGGTTTTTGCTTCGATATTCATTGTCATCTGTGAGGCCTTCTATAGAAAGGCGTTTGCCTTTCCAAATCATGTCCAATCAATTTAATTTTACAAAGCTGTACTCCAATCAAAGTGTAGAAACAGCGCAGCAAAGATCCAGAGAAATAGGAAGAACTTGAGCTAAGTTTCAAGTGTTTTTGCAAAGGGTCTAAACATTTACATTAATGTAATATTTCAGCTTTTTATTTTTAAATCATCTGCAAAAATTTCTAAAAATCTGTTTTCACTTTTGTTATGATGGGGAACTGAGTGTAGATTAATGAGAATAGAAATATTTTTTTTCGACTGAAGCATCAGGCTGCAATATAACAAAACAAAAAAAAAGTGGAGGAGGTCTTAATATTTTGTATGCGCAGTACAGCACACAAATCCTTTAAAGGCACAGTGTGTTCTATTTAGCTTAGTATAATTTAATGAAATAGACCTGGTAAACATGAAACACAATATTTAATTTGGCCTACCTAAATTAGTGTTTAATTTCCTGAAAATATGAAACTGTCTCTTTTTTAATTAGCTAAGAGTAAGCCTTTTATTGAGTCCTCCACAGACTCTGCCATCCTGGATTTTTGCATCCTTCATGTTTCTACAGTACCACAGAAGGAAGTAAATAAAAGATACCAGCGCTTTTTAATTACATTTTCAATTTGTCCCTACAATTCCCCAGTTTTTCACACTGCAGCTTTAAACCTAACAATCTTGTCTGAAAAAGAGTGTTATTTTTTTGGCTACTCAAACAGATGAGCTGTAGTTACTGAACTTCATCGTTATGTAACAAGTGCACTGACTCGGCTTTTTGTTGTTATATTATGCAAGTGAATCATGCTCACCTTTATGTGTATGATCATAATTGTAAATCTGAGCATAACAAGCCTGTCTAGATTACATGAGTTCTCTTCACGTGTTGCTGCTGTCCTTGGGCTGTGCACACATGAGTCAGTCAGATTACAACTATAGAGTTATCTTAAATGTAATGATTAACCTTCCTGCAGCATGAGTAATCAGTTCTGGATCCATCAAAGTCAGTGCAAGACTTATCACCCATTTCATTGTAATGGGTGTGTGTGCAGTAATGTTAATCTATCACTTTTAAGTACGACTAATCAGTCTTTGTCATGCTGAGTATTAATTGAACTGTTACACAGTTCAAGTAAGTGTTAATACAACCAGTCAGATCTCTGCTGTTTACACTGTCTGGACTTGGGGAATCTGATGAGTCTGGGTAGCATTCACTAAAATGTTAGAAGTTTTCTTCCCTCTGATGATCACAATTACACAAGCAGCTATCTGTCTTCTTTTTAAAGTTTGTTCTGAACAAGAATCTGGAAGTAATTTACCTCAGGAGTGTCTTTTTCAGAGAGTAGCCTAACTTCAACTTCATTAACAAACAGCGCTTTGTTACTGAGGATTTTGCTCACGTATTAACCGAGTACTTCAAGTGAAGTGATCTTATCTTTAGTCTTATCCTTAGTCGTTCTTTAGTCTCTTTGTTTTGAGCCTCATGTAAACAGAGAATATTTTAGCCCTTCCAGCCCTCTACATGTAAACAATGGGAAACAGATGAAGAGGAAAAGAGCCAAGCAGCTTTGTTCCACCTCCAACCCAACTCCAGCTTTCTGCTTACAAATATTCTGCAATTTTTTCAAATAACCCTACATTATGGACCCTGTTTGAAAGCCTGACACTAATCTAATGTGGCGTGAGCTCCAAAGTGCGTCTCTGTCCAGAGAGGCAGACTGCATGCAGAGCAGAAGTGGGGAACCAAACAGGAAAAGGGGTCTAATGAGCCCACTCCCTCCCCTTCCCTTAACACATTCCCTTTTTTGAGTGGGCTGTCCGACTAACATGGGAAAAAAACAGCAAGTCATTCTGTCTTCTCTTTTTTCTCTCTTTGATGAGGGCATCTGTTTGAAAAGTTGAACTTTAGACACATGTGAGCGCTGGGGAATGTCTGTGGGCTGGTGCGAGGCTGGTTTTCTGAATGACTTTGACTGCAGTTACTGAGATTTCTCAGTTGAACATCAGGAAGACAGCAGGGGTTTTTTTTTTGTTTGGTTTTTTTTAGGCAGATATGAACCGAAACTCTGAGGACTGCTAGAAGACAACTTAAAATCCTCTGCCTAAATAAGGACTCAAGCATTAAGAGTACTATTTTTGACTCCATTTTAGTACATCTTTGTCATTCTGACGTGTTTTTATTGCACAAAGTGGGTGGGAGATATGGTTTCTGTTTAGAAGCCTCGTGGCTCAAAGTCTCTGGGAGTTACATCCTGCAATTGTCTGAGTAGACTGGGGAGAGTTGGAGCATTCAAGTCCACTACAGAAGCAGAGAAGAAGAGTTTAAGAGTTGTTGTCATATCACCGTAAGGGTGACTGAAGCAGCCACAGCGGACCATGTGTGCTGCACCTCTGGAGGAGTACTGTGGGTCCATCTTCTGGGTAAGTTTACAGCCTGTGTTTAAGTCGGTGAGAAACAAAGATGTCAAAGAGATGTAGTTGCATTTGAGTCTTCTGTTGACCATGGTTGGCAGTTTTTGTATCCTAGGGCCAAGTTTTTATAAAGTAGTCCAATGGGATTAAAGATATCAGATAGGATTTAATCTTCAAATGGGGAAGTTTAGAAGGGAAAAACTGATTCGGTAATCATGCAAGACATTATCCAATCTGGTCCTGGCTTCAATTTGGATAACACCTGTAAGGACTGTCAAATCCTTCCTTAATAGTCTGTAAATGGATCGGGTTGATGTATTTCAGTATTTCTTTGGTATTTCAGTTGTGCTAAAAATGGACCAAAGTGGATTTCCTGATCCTGGTAGGAGGCTGGATTCAGACAATATTACAGGAGATATTATATGAAAGGTGAAGTCCACTTTAAAGCACTTGTAATTCAGGTTGACTTTCCTTAGTAGTCTCTATCCAGATTGGCTTGATCCAGTCCAGTAATTCTGTTAGCAATTGAGGTAAAAGTACACTGGATAAGGTATACAATTGGTTGCCAAATCCAGATGTCTTTATCACGACTGGGCCCAAATGAATAAAATCATGAAATAACTAACAACTTTTGACACACAGGCATGCTCATTAACTTTAAGAAGCAAGTCTCATTTTGAAATACCATTGGATTGACATCACAATCTATAGAAGCAATCCCTATCTAAAAAAAACAAAAATTTGTTGTCAGAAAATGGAAGATGCTTTTGTGTAACCTGACATGCCAGATGGATTCGTTTCACACATCGCCAGTGAAAAACACAGATCCATCTGCTTTGCAAGGTTAGCTGCTGTTAGAAAATGGCTATGACAGTGTCACTATAACTACAAGTGTCTATGGCAAGGCTATGCTGCATGAATTCAAGACCTACATTTGTCCATTCTTTCTCAGCTTCGCTATGTGACAATAAGTGCTCATTTGTTGCACATTTAGAGGACATATGCTGAAACTGAGGGCAGAAAAATGTGAGACTAAAAAATGTGTTAAAAGGAATAGCATGTTGTGTGTGTTCTTGCTGTTTTGTGTTAACCCTTGTACACAATAAGCTCAGTGAACATGTGATTCTTAGGTAGGACATGACCAGACACATCCAGTGACTGCATAACATTATGAGCTATAACTCCATTATTAGTAAAAAAAGAAAGAAATCCAAAAACACAAGAGCATGCATAAATTGTAGGAGTTGGAATAAATGTGTCTGCATTTTTTTTACACATTTCAAGCAACAATTCTCTTAAATCTCATGTTGCTTCTCTATCAGGCCAATGTGCTTCCTTTGTGCATCAAATTAAACTGTATTTTAATATGTATATTCAATTATTTCTGATTATTTGAAAAGCGTATCAAATGTTGTCCAAGTAAAAACCCTGCTCGGCATATTTGTGCCTGATTTGAGAATTGAGACTGGACCATCGATCAAGACTTGTCCTTAAGGCAGGTTGGGGAGGTGAAAATATTAAAATCTCCAAGTGATCAGAAGTTGCTACTTTTCAATCAAACAGCAGTCTTGACCTGCCATGTCTTATCCTCAATATTCAACATCTCTCTCGACAGTTCATGTCAATCTATTTGCACTCATATCTCAAGGACTGTCTTCTCTGGAAATCCACAACGCTCATGCCACTGAAAACGCGGCTGTAAGCAGGGCCCTAGGGTTTTATCATATATGAGTCACTGTTAATTAAATTTCTAATCAGCGAGGTCTGGTGTGTCCTCATGATGTCCCCTTGTGGGATGCACATGCGGGAGTGTGTTTGTGCACCTTTTTGTGAGATTAGGAGGATTTTGAATGAGTGTACTGTGTAATTTACTGGAAGGTTATGCATGTGTAAAATGTATTAACTTGTGAGTGTGTGCACCAGAATGCCTCATATCTGGATAGAGAAGACCCCGACCTGCCGGTATGTGTGGAACAGACAGTGTTGGTCTGGATCCCACTGGGCTTTCTCTGGCTCTGTGCCCCGCGGCACCTGGTGTCTCTGTGCCGCAGGACGAAGGCGAAAACGAGACACTTTTCCAAGCTCTACTTCTGCAAACAGGTAATGCACACGACAGGAAGACAAACAGCTTTTTTCAGCCGGTGGATAAGAAAAGGTATAAAACAAGAGGTTAGCCTTTAACATAGTTAACAGTTACGTTTGGAAACTGATTAAAAGAGCTGAAGCTGATGAAATAAGTAACCTCTTCCAAGCTAACTCCGCTATCCAACTGTTAACCAGGAATTTTAATGCTTTCTAACGGTAACGTGTGTTGTTGTATTGCTGAGAACTGCACGTTTTCCAAAGCACTTTGTAAATCTTGATGTTCTTATAATTTAGAAATAACTGTATTGATACTATTGTTACATTAGTGTTATCATTTGGCCACTCAGGCTAAGAATTACTGTAAGGCCAGCCTCTGAAACTATAGTCAAGCCAGCCACCACATTTTGTTGTGCACGTGTAGAAAAGACATTACGGTAACGACGTGAAGCAGCTGAAATCAAAATAAAAGCCCCTACTTCCTGGCTTGACATTTATTCATGAAGTTGATACCGAGTTACTAGAACCCAGCGACAGGAAAATCTGATGCTGAATTTCAAAATAGTAGTCATCTGCAACATTACAAATTCCCTATATGTTTGGCATAATTTGATTAAAAAAGGCCCCTCTTACCACAGACTCATTCCAGTTTGGATTGATAGTTAACAACCCCACAATGTAATTGACACACTATCCAGACTATCCAGATGGATCTGGCTGTAAAACATCTCTGATGGAGCATCTTGCTCATGTGAGATACCCTCTCTGCCAGAGTGGAAATATACTTTAAAACTTCTATTTAGGGTTAGGATAAGAGTTAACGCAAGGGTTAGGATCCCACAACTTAAAAACTCAACCAACAAAACCTGATTACAGTTGAATAAAACCTAGCAAACAGTCTGCTTACAGGAAAAAAGCTCATCCTCCATAAAAACCAATATAATGCAGCAGATGTTGCATATGTAGATAAAGCTGAACTTTCAAAGCAGCCATGTAGACACTTTCTCTAAGCAGCTACATTAGCTATAGCTACACTGGCTTGTGTATTTAAGTCATGTTTTTTTAAGAGTTAGCACAGCTATACTAGCCGTAGCTAAAGCTAATGATGCTAAATCCAGCCACCATTCATGTAATACTCCATTCCATTTACCTCAGACTCAGATGTTGGAGCTATGGATGATGTCAAATTTAGGACAAATCTGGCTAATTTTTTTAATTGAATTTCACAAATAAACTCCTTGTTACTACAGACTCAGACTTTGACTTATGTCTGATAGCTTTTATTTTGAAAATCCACATCAGATTGTCTTGATATTGTGTCATTATTCCCTCCAAACTGAAATGAGTCTGTTGTAACAGGGAGCTGTTGGTATTTTTAGTTACATATTGCTGAAATATATATACATCTGTAATATTACACGTGGCTTTTATTTTGAAATTCCACATCAGATTTTCCTCTCCCTAAGTTTTGGTGATTCAGCCAGCTTCATAAATAGATATCAAGCCAGTGAGGAGGGGCTTTTATTTTGATTTGAGTTTTTTCACATGGTTACTGTAATGTATTTTCTATATGTGGACCACAAAATCTTCTGATGCCTGGCTTGAGTTCTGTATTCTTTCAGAAGTGGAAGCTGGCTTTTGATGGCAGTTAACAACTGAGGCTGAATGCTCATGCCAGTTGTGTGCTAACGACCTCATCTATTATTAAATATGATACTTTGTCTTGAATATGGCATCCTGTCCCCTTTTTAACCTTCAAAATATTGCTTATCAATCTAGAAGCTCATAAATGTTATGTTTTGTCAAATTCCATCTACTCATTTTACAACCTGGATCAATGCAAAAACATATGAGCACATCTTTGCCCCTAAGTGACATGGATAAATGTGATGTATCTGGGTATGTCTGTGTTTTCTCCCCTCAGTTTGTGGTCTGTCTATTATTCTTGACGGCCATAGCATCCTTGGCAGTTACATTAGGAGAAGACTTTGGTCCAAACTCAGACAAATCTACACCTGAGAAAAATGCTGGTGTATACTACGCTAACCCTGTCCTTTTTGCTGTCACATGGGTAAATATTGCAGTTTTGATTTAAAGAATTTTTCAAATTATTAGCCCTGGAGGTAAGACTGGAAACATGTCATGTTTATTAAATTGTTTGGTGTGTTGTCTCTCTTAGATACTTGTGCTGTTATGCCAGGAAGGAGTAAGACGGCGGGAAGGAGCGGTAGACTCCGCGACCCTCTTCCTCTTCTGGCTTCTCCTTGTTCTGTGTGACATCTTTCCTTTTCAGACCCTCTTACGCGAGGCACTTAAGCTGGTATGAGCCATAATGTTAATTTTGGAGGGAAGTATTAAGCAGGAACACACAGTGTCTCAGACATAATAGTTTTAATAATAGCTCTTCAGTTTAGTATGTCCTTATGTACCATGATCTGCACAGTTCCTGACTGCGTCTCCCTCGCTCTTGAAACTCTTTCCATTTTCCATCTTTGACCATTAGGGTACAATCAAGGATCTCCCACGTTTTTGCCTTTTCAACATTACCTTTGGGCTGGAGCTGGTTGCATTTATCCTCTCTATTGTGGCTGATATTCCACCTGAAGCTGAGGAGATTGTAAAAAGGGTACAGTACCTAAGCACCTTTGTTATATTTTTGTTTTGGATAATGCTAGATTCATAATAATGAAGGAAATAACACTTACTAAACCTCCATTACCTGAGTTGGCTAATAGTGTAAATCATCTGCTTGTGTTTTGTTATTTTTATCCTCAGAATCCAGAGGCAGGGGCACCGTTTTTGAGCAGAATTACTTTCAACTGGTTTAACAGGTAAATAAAAATTCAGCGCACCTACATACATTTTTTGCTTGAACTTCGAACTTCTCCCTTCCCTCCCCAGCATGGTGGTGAAGGGCTACAAGCGCCCCTTGGTTCAGGAGGATATGTGGGAGCTCAGTGAGAAAGACAGCACCGCATATCTCAGCGAGCGCTTCCAGCATTTCATGAAGTCAGAGCTGGGAGCAGCTCGAGTCCGATACCAGCACAAGCTGAAGAAGAAACCAGCAAACAACAAATACAAAGCCCAGGAAGAGAACTTTCAAAATGGACTGGGGAAAGGCGTGAGTCAGGATGTGCTGATGATGGTAAGAGTGTGCAGAAAAAAACAAGTACAGAACATCACTCCAAATGTTTTTACAGAAGTGCTGTATTTGGCCTGGGTCAGCCACTGATGTAATGTGTGGTCCTATTTAATGCCTTTAAGTGCTGGCAATGTTCAAACTTTATTTTTCTGCAGGAGGTAAAAGGAAAGACAGAAGATGGAAAAAAGAAGAAAAAGGACAAGAAAAAGGAGGACAATAACTATCCCAATTCATGGCTTATTACCACCATATACAAGACATTCAAATGGATTCTGATTGAATCTGCCTTCTTCAAACTGCTGCAGGACGTGTTGGCTTTTGCCAGTCCTCAACTCTTAAAGTGAGTACGATTTCACTTCATATGCACTAATAATAGATTCACAAGAGGTGTCATCTTCTAAGCAGCAAATTAGCCAGTCTTAAAGTTGTGTAAATCATATAACTCACTGCCCCTCATAAATATTTCTGTAAAAGTTGTTGTATAAAATCACTCTGTCTTACTGTCCATGAGGCAGTTTTTGGTTTTATTGCTGTTGGCTATTTGACCCAGTCAGCAATCACTGCAATCATTAACTCAGGGTCGATAAACTCAAAGCCAGCATTTGTTATTGTGGGCATCAAGCAGCTCTATGCCAAGTGACATCATTTGAGGCCATTTTTATGATTTTGTGCACCCTCATTGGGTGCTTTTACTACTTAATTTTTCCCTAAGGTTTGTAAACAGACTGTAAAGTTAGTTTAGCTTCTCATAAAATCTTATAAGATAGGGTTATACTGCCTTGTGAACCATTCACTACTTATCTCTAACTTCAGTTTAACAGGAGTTGATTTCACTGGGGTCCGAGAGGGGAAGGGGTATAGTAAAGTATGATGGAAATTAAGTAGGACATAAAAGGATTGTTGTGTGTAAAATGGTTTGAAAATCAACTATTACACAGCATGTTGATCTGGACAATGAGGTTACTTTTTCTTTTCCTAGGTTGATGATCTCCTTCACTCAGGACAAAGCCAGGTACACCTGGGAGGGATATCTGTATGCAGTTCTGCTGCTTGTAGTGGCTATTCTGCAGTCATTGTTCTTGCAGCAGTATTTCCAGCGCTGCTTTGTTCTAGGGATGAAGGTCCGCACTGCCATAATGGCTGCTGTGTATAAGAAGGTAAAGAACAAGAACACATGGATGTTTTGATAATTAATCTAATGCAAAATTAAAAGCATGAACGTAGTTTTCAACTTTTGCCTGATTCGCATGGGATAAGTACCTAGGGACCTCTGGTAATTTGTGAACTACCCCCCTGTTAACAGTGTTTAGTGCGGTGCATTCGCTATGGATAAATGAAGTCTGTAATGTACTTGAATTAATTGAGATGAAAACATGAAAGTGCTGCATGGCTTCAGCAATGAACATGCACAGTTATTTTTTATTCCTATACTAAGAAAAAACGATGCTGTGCACATCATGTTCTGCAGGTGATGTTTCCCTGATGTGATTACTGACAGACAATAAGCAGCCAATATCAAGAAAAATGAAACAATAGGATGAATAAATAAATACTTCTCATCAATTTAGCTACGGTCATAAAGGGTATGAGTCAGGTAGAACATCTAAAAACACTATGTCCTCCAAGTCATTCAGCATTCTCTGAAAAGCAGCTACTGAGTCCATGCCATTAATTTCAGGTCTTTTTGTCATTTGTTCAAAGGGAGCAGCAAATTTAAATGCCTTTTTTTCCAACCCTGGGAACAGACGGTGCAAAAAGATCCGGAGAGCAATTAAGTTCCAGGGCTCCTCTGGCAGACAATAGGAAGAAAGTAGACCTAGAGTAACCTGGTACATGTGTGTGTCTTTGGATTTGCCTTTAAACGGGGCTGATTTAATAGTTACAGGAATGGACTAAATAAAGAGGTAAAGAAGATGAAAAGACCACCGAGTTTAGTATGTGGAAAGCATCTCCTTATTGTTGCAAGTTTGTTTATGTGCCAAATAAAAGGTAAAAAACAAATATACTGGTAAATAAGAATGTTAGTGTTTTAGTCTTTGTGAGGACAAAGACAACTATCCAACAAGCTTATTAAACAATTAGTGATGGGTGAGGGCTTTAAAATGAGTGATTAACAGTGTCTAAAACATGTAATCGCTGCAACGAGGTGTGCATGCATAATACATTGTCATAATCCAGCAAAGACATAAAAGTGGCAGCAACCAGACTCAAAAGAAAGGCAGGGTTTGATCCTGAAATAAAACCCCGGTTTCAGGGAATTGATGACTGAGGAAGAGTTTAGTGACTTAGTCTTGGCATTTGAAAATAGCATGGCTTTTGTTTTGTCTGTGTTTAAAACAAGTTCTGAAGGAAAAAATGTTGAACTGTGTCAAGAGCCAGTTGTAGCTGGGGAAGGGCTTGGTCTGGGGCAAATGTTGACAGATGAAAATGAAATTTTGCATTAGACACGTACTGATCAATGTTATCATACAATGCATGAAAAGAAGTGGCCCCAGGACTGACCACTGAGGCACTCCTTTTGTTGCTTTAAGAGTCAGAAGTGTAACCTTCTGCCTGCGCACACTGCATTGCATCCAGTAAGTTTCATCATGGTTGTTTACATAATAATAGCTTTGTGTATGCCAGTTTAGAATTGAACTTTTTTTTTAATTTACATTTTTCATTCCCTTATTCCACTTGTCAGCTATACGGGCCACTTAAATCTGCATGTAAATGTCTCACAGCAGGTATACATCATTGTGCTAAAAGCTTCTGTCATACATCTAGCCTGTGAGTTTTTTAGATTCATGGTTCTCTCAGACACTCTATCCACAGCCCACATATTTTTTCACAGTAACTGAACCAATCCAATGATCCATATCTAATCAATTACACTTTAAGGTATTGTATTCATTAATGGGGTCTTTGGTGAAAAGCAAAAAAAAAAAAAAGCATTTCTATATATATATTTTTGTGAAGAAAAAAATAATCCCCACCAATTAATCCACATTTGCTTCTTTTCCATTCCCCTTTCTCTTACAAACTTGTCTTCATTTTTTCTTCAAGGCATTAGTGGTGTCAAATGACGCACGCAAGGAGTCAACAGTTGGTGAAACGGTGAACCTGATGTCAGCAGACGCCCAGCGCTTCAACGATGTGACCAACTTCATCCACCTGCTGTGGTCCTGTCCTCTGCAGATCATCTTATCTATAGTTTTCCTGTGGTTTGAGTTGGGACCCTCAGTGCTGGCAGGACTGGCAGTCATGATCCTGATGGTGCCTATTAACGGTCTGCTAGCCAACAAGGCCAGAAAGCTCCAGGTAAGCTGAAACAGTGGGTGACGTATGCACACATGACAGGTGTTGAACATTTACAAAAAACGTCTCAAGCACCACCTGTACACCACAGCCTATAGTCTTCACTAAACCAGCCCTTACACTCATCCTACCCCTTACATAGTTTGTCCATGTCTTATGTGTTCTTGTAAAGCATCCTTGGGTTTCTTGAAAGGCGCTATATAAATTCCAGATATCATTATTATTATTATTATTATTACTATTAATATTATTCCAAAATAATCTTCTGTTTAGTCCAAGGATGATCCAAAGGTTTTATTTCTTAATCTGAGTTAATGCTCTGTACACCTACAGCACCTTTGATATGTTAACTGATAATAATAACTTTACTATACTCTGTGTTTTTTCTTTATTCCAGACACACGGGTCTACATCAGTATAAAAAGGAAAATATAGCGAATATGAATCTAGCACAAAGACAACACCAAAGGAACAGTGTCTTCAGTATTTCTAGAAACAGTATCAACACTCTGTCATCTAGTGTGGGATAAATGTTTTCTTTCTTTGAGTCAGTCAGCAAATACATCTGACATTTGGTGTACACATTAACATTAATGGCATTAAAACTTAAACAAAGTGAAATAGAACCTGCACTTCAGGTAATGAAATGTTAGTAATTTTGGGGGGAAGTACAAAACATGGTATGTATTTTAAGGTGATACTGTCATTGAGGGTTTGTCAACCCAAGGCAGCCTAAGGGGCAAATATGTAGCCACAATTTGACACATACTCAGTTTATTCAGAAAGTATTCAGACACCATTCACTTTATTCATTTTGTTATGTTGCAGCCTGATGCTGCAGTCGAAAAAAAAAAATTTATTACATCATTATTAATTTACACACAGCAACCCTTCATGAAAAAGTGAAAGCATAATTTTAGAATTTTAAGACTATTAAAAATGTTGGCATAAGTACTCAGACCCTTTGCAAAACACCTGAAATTTAGCTCAGTTTCCTTGATCTTTGCTGAGATGTTTCCACACTTTGACTGATGTCCATCTGTGATAAATTCAATTGATTGGACATGATTTGGAAAGGCACAAACCTCTCTGTAGGAGGCCTCACAGCTGCATATCATAGCGAAAACCAAGACATGAGGTCAAAGAACTGCCCACAGAGCTCAGAGACAGGATTGTTACTGGCAACTGAGCTGTTTTTGTAAACAGTTTCAGATTTTTATTTTTAATCTAATTTAAAAAAAAAAAAAAAAAAAATCCAAAAACTTTGTCATGACGGGGTACTAAGTGTAGATTTATGATGATTTTTTTTTTTTTTACTCTAGGCTCAACATAAAATTAAAAACAGTGAAAGGGGTCTGAATACTTCTTGAATGCATTGTATGTAACATAAACATCTTATAAAAGTCATTACCAAAGGGTTTAGTATAGGTAGACAAACATTTAAATAAATACGTACACTTAACTGAGAAAGAAATCAGTCAGAAGCTTAGAAGTAACAGCCAAGTGTCTCAACATACGTAGACCATCCAATACATTGGTCTCATGCAAAAAAAAAACCTTAAATGTTTCTTTAATTAAAGAAAAGGCATAATGCTTTGTGACTGGTTAAGAAATGATAAATGCAAAGTGATAAAAACCACACCTAATTTGATAACGTGGTTTTGTATTTACGGTTCAACACTAATCACAACAAATGGAAGACAGAGACGAGAAATCAGACATCTTCTATGAATAACAACCACATAGGAATGTAATGACACATGCATGGCCAGAGAAGACTTCAGTAACAGTCTCTCTAATATGATAGAGAAATGAACTTAGAAGTTTGCATTGTCAGTAAAGAGATCACTTAAATGCTACATCAACATTTCTTTAAAGTGAGCGTGTTCTCAGGTACCACAGATTTAAAGTGTGGAATTCAAGAAAAGAAAGCAATTAGAAGTAGAAGAGAATTAAATGTTGGTGTAGATGAAAGAGGGTCATATGAGCCTGTTTTTCTTCTGAAGCTTTTTGTCTCAGTGCATTGACAAGTTTGGCTGGCAGGAATATTTTGTACCATCTTTGCTTCCATTTAGACCCATAGCTTTTAACAGCTTTGAGAAGATTTGATGTAAAGAAATCTTGATGCTAATAATAGCACATCTATATGGCTCCATTATAGTGTTTCCTGTTTTTTTTCTGTTATCTAATGACCATGAATTACTAATGTGAGCTATAAAGCCTTGCTAATTTACATAATTTCTTTTCAGATAGAAAACATGAAGTACAAAGACAAGAGACTGAAAATCATGAATGAAATACTAAATGGGATCAAGGTGAGCACTCCTTTGGATATTTCTTTGGGTCACCAAGTGTTGTTAAATGACCATCCATGCTTTTTACACAAGTAAGTACACTAATGGATCAAATTCTTTCTTGGATGAAAAGGCTTTGCCTCAGGAAGGTTGGAAATGTTGGCACAGAGTGCTTTCTATTATGCTGCATCCTCTACCTGGGGTTTATTGACACTAACAACATAAGGTTTAATGCTTTCCCTTTGTTCACCCACCCTTCCCTTTTTGTAAATTTCCACAATGCCCCCCCCCCCCGTCAACTTTTGCCTCCTACCAGATTCTGAAGCTGTATGCATGGGAGCCCTCTTTCCAAACTCAGGTGGAATCCATTAGGGGGGAAGAGCTGAAGGTCATGAGGAAGTTTGCCTACCTGACGTCTGTCTCCACATTTGTCTTCAGCTGTGCTCCAGCGCTGGTGAGTTCCAGGAGGAAGCTGTGAAAAACAGAAAAGAGACAGCAAGTTCAAGAACATCTCATAAAATGTTCTTTTCTGTCACTCTGCCAGGTTTCTCTTGCCACATTTGCAGTGTTTGTGGGTGTGAGTTCAGATAACGTGTTGACAGCTGAGAAAGCTTTCACTTCCATCTCCCTATTTAACATCCTCCGTTTTCCCCTGGCCATGCTGCCCATGCTTATCGCCGCCATCGTGCAGGTAAAATAACACCATATGGTGTATTAGCAGCTGTCAAACCTGCACCCAGTCCACTAACCTGTCTCTTATACTTCAGACCACAGTGTCCAAGAAGCGTCTGGAGAAGTTTCTGGGAGGGGATGATCTTGAAAGCGACATTGTTCACCATGACTCCAATTTTGGTATGTTCTCAATCACCACTTACACTTGTACTTTTTATAAACCAGTGGCTCCCTACCTTGTGTCCCAGCACCCCTGGGGGAAACAAATGTGAAAACAGTAGTTGGATAATTTACAGATATGTCCCCTTAGTCCAGATGATAATGATAATGTTGCGATTTTGGGCTAAAACTTCAAGTATTTCCTTGTTGCTTAGTCAACGTAATCATCATCAGTATCATTTGATTATGCTCTCAACTGCAAGACCTCAGCAAGAACAACAGCTTTTTCCTGGTATAACTTTCTTCAGCACTACCAGCTATTTTAAACTTTCTAATTTCAAACATTCTAAGTTTTAGTTAAGTTAAATTTGTGACTTTTAAAGTTCAAAATAGTTTTTTTCCCATAAATGTATGACATGTTATACTTGAGAATTTTGGGGGTTTTTTTCTCTAAAATGAACAGATCCTCATCATTTTTAAGAGTGACCCTAATCATTTGACAAGAAGTATATATAAGCCTATTACAGTGGGATTTTGTCAATGAAAACAAATAAAATTGATGTTAAATTTTTCCAGTTTTGTCTTGGGCCTATGTAAAAAAGGTTGGGAACCACTGTTCTAAAGTGTGGAGTTTATTCATCATTATTTTCTACTTAAGTTTATCTTTTATGCTTCAACTCTGTTAATTTTTCTGTAATTTTTTTTTTTTTAAGCCACCGCTGTTAGCATCTGCGACGGCACCTTTGCTTGGGAGAGAGAAGCTGAGCCTCTGCTGAAAAAGTATGTTTGTTTATCAAACTACTGACTACATTCATATGGACAATGCATCTCTGCGCTCTGTTTTACTAAAGTGAAGCCAACATTCCACTACATCATGGGCTCTGTGTTGCACTGGTGACTTAATTCTGTGCTAAGACTTGCAAAGAAGGGAACTGACTTGAACTACAGACTTGAATCAGCACCCCTTCCAATAACCAAACACTCAATTAACAAACTTAAAGAGAATCTAAGAACTTCGTGGTGGTGGTACAGTCCACAGCAGAAGAGAGTATTTTGTTGGTTTAAAGCACACAGTCTCAGTTATAGAAATTTTAATGGTGATATTGTTCGCTGTCAGTATGTTTTTGCTCACTGTACTTCCTCTACTCAGCTCATTTGGTTAAAAAATTTGCAAGGAGCCAAATTGTTTACCAAGCTTTTGATCATGATGCTACAGCCACTCTTTGTTTTCATCAAATAACTAGGAATGCATTATATCATCTGCATGATATTAGTATCAACAGATGTAAGCTTAAAAAGTTTATTATTATATTTGCAGATATGAAAGTGTCTTTTGATATTTACAACAAATAAATGTAAACATCAGCCTGTTTTGGCTCTAAATATTTGCCTTATATACAAAAGGTAGGGCTGCACTATTATGAAAAAAAATCTAAATCACAATGAATTGAATTTTTTTCCTCGATTACAACGAATTAATGATTATCCCACCCCCATCTCAGACTCTGAGAAAGAGAGAGTTTTAAAAAAAATAACCAAAAGGAAAACGCATAGATTAACAAGTTAAGGTTATTTATTGGAACAGTAGAAATCAGAATACATCAGATAAAATTTAAATGTTTTATGAAGAAAGCCGAATATTCCAAGAACAGTATGAAATAAACAAATTGTATTTCTTGCTAACAAAATAGAGTGATTTCATACTGCTGTATAAAAGTAGCAAATAAATTTCACCTTATGAAAAAATATTATATAAGTTCCCTAAAATCAGGGGTTTTCAAAGTGTGGGAGAGTGAGCCTCCCCTAAGAGAATATAATTTGTTCCGTGGACCCTCACCCATGTGATAAAAGATAACAATAATTCAAACTTTATTTTTAGACATTTATGTCTCATCTTTAAACATTTTTATTTCAACATTTATCATTTATTCTATATGTCAGCCCTGTGTTTGACTGGCGAGCAGTCCAGGATGTACCCCGCCTCTCGCCCAATGACAGCTGGGATAGGCTCCAGCCCACCCGGCGTCCCCCAACACTAATGAAAAGGTTTTATAGTTTTTGGCTGGACCAAAAGACCTACATCAGCTAAAGTCATTTTCTTTTTTCATACTCATTCCTTAAACTAGTGTGTTTTAAGAACTTAAGCGTTTTTTCTCTGTTCATTCATTAAAGACCCTGTAAAGTGAAATCCAAAGTTTTTGTCTTAGCAAACTAGATATGTTGGAATATGGTTGCTGTAAACATGTGAAAACACTGAGATCTACATGTGACTGAATTCTGGATTTAGACTGTTAGAAAGTTTTTCACCTCTTTCCTGGCTTGGTTTCATGTGGGCGGGGCCAATATGTGGGCTCATGATGTCTTGAACCCACAGTAGCAAATGACCCCACCCCTCTAACACTACAATATAAACTCACAGAACAGTTTATCTCAGTATTTTCTGCTGTTAATTGATGTCCCTGCCTCTATTGAAAGAAAGCAGTCAGTTAAATGCTGTTTTTTTTTTTGTTCATTGTGAAGTAGATTTGCCAAATCTGTCAGCCACAGTGGCCCATGGCTCATTTAAAGCATCATAACAGAGATTAGAGCCAGAAAACTGAATTTGTCTCTTCTCTGGCACAGAGCCAGGCAGCTGAGCTCTGCTCACAAGGAGAGCAGATTGCTCTCATTTTTCATGATTTTGAAGCTTAATTTCATAAAAATAGAGACGTTTTAGTTGACTGAAATTTGATTTAGGGGTTCATTACACAGTGTCCTGTCATATCACAAACCTAAATACAGATTCATTTTCACTTTACAGGGTCTTTAACTTTGAAGTGAGCTTAAAGGACTGCAGTTTTAGGTCTGAATTACAATTATATATCAGTTTAAATTTTTGTATCTGCTAAAATACATTTGTAAATATTAGCATGTCAGAAACTGGTAAATTTTCAATGTCAGGTATTCCAACAAATAACCGATTAACACAAAACTACTCTGATAAATGAGAACTTGGACATAAAGCACCATAACAATATCTAATTATTCCAACAGAATCCACATCTGTATAAACTTTACTCAACAAAAATTTTAACTTCACTGTTTGCCACTTGCTCTTTTTCTACACATGGAGGAGGTAGAGCTTATGAGCTATACTACAGCCAGTCAGGAGGAGCTCTAAGTCTTTAGGCTTCAGTCCCATGCAGCTGTTGATCCATCAGTCTGAATATACAGGCTTTGACTCAGATGACAAACTACCCTTCTCTCTTTATGCCTGCATGCCTGTCTTTGTACTCTCTGTATTGTTACTATTGAACATTTTTTGTTTTGTCTGTGTTTGCCAGTGTGTCCTTGGATATCAAGCCAGGTAGCTTGGTAGCAGTTGTGGGAGCTGTGGGCTCAGGAAAGTCCTCTCTCATATCAGCCCTCCTGGGAGAGATGTACTGCAAAGAAGGCTTTGTCAACATTCAGGTGACACCTTGTTTCTCTTATCCAACAATATAATTGGGTTATGCCGAGGACATCTGTTGGGCAAAAAAATCGTAGAGGTGCTAATTAAAATGTCTCATTCAAACCAGATGTGTGTAGAGTATGAGCCATAATTAATACTCACTGCAGAGCACATTCATTATTCATTGTTTATTATTGAGAGGCCGATTTTATTAGGATGTTTTTCATTTCCATTTGTTTGGGCTGCCTTATTGAATTTATCTTTTGCATAAAAATCCACACAACTCAGAGCATCTGCAGTTACAGTCATGAGGTTTTAAATATAGCCTTGTAGATCATTTCTATTATGGCCCTCAAGCATACAGCTCATAACACAATGACACTCTTTAAGCACAACAGTGACAAGAAAAATGTGTGTACAATGGCTAAAAGTCATTGAGGCACCCTTTTAAAGAAGTACAGCAGCAGAGTGCTTCCATGTGTCCTAATGGATAGTCCAAATGTAGAAACACAATGTATCAAACAGCTATGAGTTTGTGTTTCCTTGGCTTCTTTCTGTATCTCAGGAGAGATGACAAGGAGAAAATTGTCTCTTTGCTGCTGTGACTCAGAGGGTAGAGTCACTTTCTCTCTGTTTGTATGGTTAGCAGTTTGTTGGACTGGAAACGTGATGTCCGTGCTCAAGGCTTGCAATTACAATAGAACTGCAAGTCCATTCATACATATCTATTCAACCAAATCAGAGAAATTTTTTTGAGACAGAGGGATTTTTGTATTCTAAATAGTGTGTAATTTAAAGCTAGTTTGGGGATCTTTTGGGTTGTGCCCCCAAGGGATGAAGCAGCACTAAATCCATCCTGATCTTGTCTTCCACATGTTCAAGTAGGGTTTTTTATTGCAACATAAACCCATTTAAATATGCATGAAACTCCTGCTATGGGTTGCACCAGCTATGCCTAAGTTCAAATGTAGCCTGGTTTGAATGTAAGTTCTTACTTAGGACGGAGTTTACGCTCTCCTAACATTTAAGGTGTTGCACCAGCTGTGACAGTGTAAATCTTACACCTAACTCCTACTAGGTGTAAAGTCCTCCATAGAATATGGTTGTCATAGTGATAGCTCTAAAAGACGTGATAACCCGGAGGGTGACGAGGAGTTAGGGATTTTACCGGAAATTTGGAGTCAGCACTGCGTTCTCCATGACCAGTAACACTGTTGTTTTCCTTGAGCGGAGATCATTTCTGCGTCCACTGCTATATTATCTCGTGCTATTCACCACTCGATATCAGTGCTGTTATTTATACTGGCTCTAGGTTTAGGCTGTAGGCTTCACAATACTCACATAGGCAAAATGCCTCGTCATATTTTTCATCCACGCTGGATGCTGTTTGATGATTAACGGCAGTTAGTAAACATTATTTTTAGCTGTTACTATCTGTAGCAAACATGGGGTTAAAAAATTGGTTAGTTTGGACATAAATCTCTACTAGTTAAGATCAACCTATGTCTCTGTGGTGCAACTGAACAATGACACGACTTAAGTTAGAACTTAACTAGTTTCAGCGTAGGGTTTAGTGTGGACTTTTGCAACAGGATGCTGGAAATTTCCTGAATTTTCTGGCTGAGCTGCATGCGTGAACACAAACAGCCAAGACATTTTCCTGCTAGTCTCCTGGCATGTTTTCGGCATGAAATTGATGTAAGATTATGTGTGAATGCAGCAACCTATATTTAGAACAATCCACTGGGGGCAATCTGGTATGTTAATGTCATTTTATTTCATGCAACCAGTACATGGCCATAGCATGTAAATTGCCTGACCAGAACAATCTCCATGCATGTATGTTTTATTCAGTTCAATTCAAATAATTTATTTGTCCCCAGGGGACAATTCAAGGCACTAAGAGCAGCAGCATTACACAAGGCAAAATGCAGAAGTCTAACAAATAATCACAATTGCAAATATAAAAAATATTTATAAAGAAAAGAGACATTTTTAAAAATTACACAGTATGTGCATTTCTATGTACAAAATGAATGCTATAAACAGACTATTTTCAATATGGATCTCAAATATTGACAATAACAGCGGTTAAATATATGAACCAAACTGTACAACTACAATAGAAAAAAAGCCAAGAGTAGTTGTGATGCGGAGACAAAGATTTCAAAGAAAAAAATATATATAAAAACTAATTATAACTAATACTCAGGGGAAAAGAAGTGGTTGCAGTCCAAAAAATTAAACATTTTTAGTGTAACTCCATTACCATTGAGTGGTCATCAAAGTAACTCTGTGATTGTTGAATGGACATCAGAGTAACTCTGTGACTGTTGAATGGACATCAGAGCAACTCTGTGACTGTTGAATGGACATCAGAGTAACTCTGTGACTGTTGAATGGACATCAGAGTAACTCTGTGATGGTTGAATGGACATCAGAGTAACTCTGTGACTGTTGAATGGACATCAGAGTAACTCTGTGATGGTTGAATGGACATCAGAGTAACTCTGTGACTGTTGAATGGACATCAGAGTAACTCTGTGACTGTTGAATGGACATCAGAGTAACTCTGTGACTGTTGAATGGACATCAGAGTAACTCTGTGACGGTTGAATGGACATCAGAGTAACTCTGTGACTGTTGAATGGACATCAGAGTAACTCTGACTGTTAAACCGAAATAAGAGTAACTCTGTGACTGTTGAGTGGTCATCAGAGACTCTGTGATGGTTGAATGGACATCAGAATAACTCTGTGACTGTGGCCCTTTACTCTAACTCTGTTATTTGCTCATTTGCTCCTTTGTTGATATTGGGACTATGTTAAACTTCACATAGCATTGATACAAAGGAAAAATGTAATAATGGTGCTGTACAGCTGACTTGATTTTTTTGTTTACCACTTCGGCATTGTTCTTTTAGCAATTTGTCCTGTTTCTTCAGACTAACAGCCCCATTCTCTGGTCTACTTCCCACTGCTAGGTGCATGTGTGAACAACTCAGGTATATGTCAGGGTACTCCTTGAAATTGTGAGACATTTTCAGGAGTGCATATGTAGAAAGAGCTTAAATTACATCTCTCTGGGGGTGCACAGATAGCCTAGTGGTCTAAGGCACTACCCATGCACGCGGGCAGCTTAGGTTCGAATCCAGGCTGTGGCCCTTTACTACAAGTCACTCCCCACTCTTTCTCCCGTTTCCGACTCTATCCACTGTCCTCCACTATGGAATAAAGACATGAAAAGCCCAAAAATTAATCTTAAAAAAATGTACATCTTTCTATCTTTACATAATTTAACCTTTTGTTCACTCAGAATGCAAGTCATGGAAAATGCAAACGAAGGCAGCATGCAGTTAAAGTGCTTCATTTGACAGACCACTTGGCAGTGGCAGCTTTGAAAAATGTGTAGATCCTCACAGGATCTCTAAGTTCACTATAGAGACATTAGTGATTGCTGCTGAACAGTCATTTGATTGGTCCTTGTGTTTTCTAAACTGTTTAAGGCAGTTGAACCGCTCTTTATCTTTGCCATGTAACGTTGTACTGATGTCTTTTTAACTGGAACAGTGGTTTGATTAAGAAATTGTTTGTATATACCTGACTTCTCATATCTTTCTGTCCAGGGTTCACTCGCCTTTGTGCCACAGCAAGCCTGGATCCAAAATGCCACTCTGAAAGATAACATCCTGTTTGGTTCTCCCCATGAGGATAGAAGATTTGAGGAAGTGATTCAGGCCTGTGCTCTGGCCCCCGACTTGAAGCTGCTCCCTGGAGGTATCCTCACTGAGATAGGAGAGAAAGTAAGTTTATTGGAAAGGTTCATATGAGACAGACATAAAAGTTTGTTTCTGTTAATGTCTCATCTGTTATAGCCTCATCCTGGAGGTTGAGTGTGAACAAAAAATACAATCATATTGCAGAAAATGTCAGTGCTTTGAGCAATAGTACAAAACAAGATATTTGTAGTTGCAACTTGGTGCAATAAAAAAAATACACTAGTCTGGCGACAATGAGGATGAGCATAAAAAGAACTTGTCAACAATGAAAGCTTCTTGAACAAGCATCTAAACTTGAAAGCATGATAAATGTGGTTTAAAGTTGGGGTCGACTGATATTGTTTTTTGGGACCGATATGGATTATTAGTTGTTCATGAAACTGGTGACTGATAATTGAAACTGAAATTCATTTACAGCAAAAATTAAAGTCTTTCAGTAGAAGAGTTGAATTTAAATTGGTATAGATAATTAAGCAATAAAGGTTAGTTTTTAAAAAAAATTATGATGACTGTATACCTTTTACAGTTCATGTATGTATTAACCAATATATAAGGACATCCAGTTTAAGTAAAAGGAGCATAACCACAGCGTAAAAATGTTCTATTATAAGTATAGGTCAAAATCTTAGGTAAATAGATAATAATGTCAGAAAAATTATACTCAATGTGTCACACAGTTTGTGACCACGCTAATGACCATTAGGAGGACGTGCCAGGCTGTTGTGGCTGTGTATGGTTCTTCCACACACGACCGAGGCTTCTGTTTGTTCAATGGATAAATTGTTGAATTGCCAATATGTCAGTTTTCTACAGACTTTAATCATCCAGTCCACCAAACAACACCAAACAAGAGTCAACGGCAGAATAAGCTGTTCGGCATTGTCAGGAAAGATCTGGCAAATTTTTCATGGGTTCAACCCACATACTCAGCTCTGCTGCTCATCCCATAAATGCATGTTCCCTACAAATGTGGCACTATTGAAAAGGGAAATAATCGGGCTTTCAAACTGTATAAAATTTATTGCCAAGAAGTATTGTTACAACAAAGAAATAATCTACCAAACACAAATTTCCTTACTTTTGCACTATGTTTAGTTAGCCCATTTCAGTACTGTTTGATTGCATGGCTGAGGCTAAGAGTTGGCTAAGGTGAGTGATGGGTGACGGCAAGAAGAGAAAACCAGAGAGGGGCTAAGCAAGAAGCCAGACCAAAAGAGGCTAAAACTCTGCAGTGGACATTGTTTATAACAGTATGCAACAAAAACCTTAAGTTGTCAAACTCAAGTTATGTCTCAGTTTTGCATAAACAAAAAGTTAATCCATTTTACGCTTAACAGTTGTCTCTTTCCCTGCGAATCCAAAAGTCACTTTATAAGTTTGGAACCTTACAAACCTTTTTTCATCAAGTATGTAATGAATCACCCTCCCCAATGTAGCCTGACTAGACACTATGACAATAGTTGAATCAGCATACATATACTCCTCCTGCAGACGGTCTGTGCAACAGGCTTTAAATACTTGGAGTCATAATGACTTAAACTCTGTTAATCTCACTGTGTGATATGATGACTAAGCCATGTGGTGCTGTATCTTACTATGTGTTTTACAACAGCACAGTCACACTCACAACTTTTTGGTGGCTAAAATGGCTTTAAATGGGCAAAAATGGATGGAATTTTGTGAAATGAGATGGAAAAATTGATATATCCTGGCACAAAAATGTTAACTAAGACAGAATAAATAGGCAGATATTGGCAGAAATTGGTTAAACTAGCAAAAATGGGCACATCAGATAGTGAAATGCGGTTAAAATGGGAAACACTGGGTGTAAAAAATGGTGAAAAAGGGTTAATAGTGGAAATAATGGGTCAACGGAGGCAAAATTAGGCTTAAGTGGCAAGAATTGGTTTAGAAGTGGCAACAACAGGCAGAAAATATTTGGTGGAAAGGGTTTGAAATGGACAAAAATGGGTGTTAAGTGGCAAAAATGTGTTAAAATTGGTGGGAAAAAATATGAAAAGGGGTTAAAATTTGGTAAAATTGGTGTAAAGTGGCAACAGTGTAATTTGAAAAATATTCTTAGCTTTTTTAGGGCATCTGGAGACCCCCCTCTCAGTGTCTCGTGACCCCCAAGGGGGTTCCCACCCCAAGGTTGAGAACCACTGCCTTAAAGAACTGCATCATAAAATGTAAAATAATAGTTGTACAATCCAAAAAGTCTAAAGTTACACAGATGAAATTTTTTGGACAATTCAACAACTGACCTGTCACCTCCAAGAGAGCATTACATTTATGGTAATTTATCATAAAGACAAAACAAAGATGTCTCCCTATACCCATTGCATTTAACAGATGGCAAGCATGTTCCTTTAATCCTAATATATTCTAGTTCTATTTTTCTCCTTTCTTCTCCTCAGGGCATCAACCTCTCAGGGGGTCAGAAGCAACGTGTGAGCCTGGCTCGTGCGGCTTACAGCCAGGCTGATATTTATCTTCTAGATGACCCATTGTCTGCTGTCGACTCTCATGTGGGAAAACATCTCTTTGATAAACTGATTGGACATAATGGGATACTCAAAGACAAGGTCTGTGCTACACCAACATTAATGCAGCAATCAGTACTGCACGACTCACTTCAAAGGAACAGCCACTTCCTTTTAATAATACTCTCAGCAGCATGTCAATGAATAGTAGCAGTTCATGATATTGCTTACAATTAAAAGTAGGTACATTACATATTTAATTAAAGAGGTACATCTCGTACTGTGCTAATTTGTCATATGGGTGAGTAACAGCACCCTCCCTTCCTCTCCACTTCTCAAAAGAGTTGAAGCTCTCTTAAATGTCCTTCTAATGCAGGCAAATTAATTGATTTTTTGATTTGCAAAAAGAGTAAACAGAGTTAAGATAGCTTAATTATGTTATGATAATGATTTCTTTTATAAGATGGAGAAACCTTGCCAATTATTCTTCTTAACCACCTAAGACCATGCATGTGTATATGAGGACATTACACTTCAGCTTTATTCCAACAGAGTGATAATTTTTTCTAAAGTAATTTTTAAAATAATTGTCCAGAATACCCATTGACATTTAAAAACCTTGCTTGAAATTAGACAGGATTGCTTTGAAATTTTCCTCGATTTTCATAAGAAATTTTAGTGAATATGTTTGGATATTTTCAGGAATTTGCTTCAAAATTTTAAAGTATTTTCATGGAAATTTTGGTGATTTGTTTGTATATTTTGGGGAGTTTCATTGGAAGTTTGGAGGTAAAATTGGATTAAAATTTTTTTACATTTTCATGGAAATTTGGACAATGTATTTGTACATGTTTGGGAATTTTCCATCATTTAAATGGAAATTGAGGGAATGTATTTGTAATTTTTTCAGATTATATTAAGAATTTTTAAGGGGTATTTTCAGGAATTTGAATGATTTTTTGGGAAAGTCTTTGATGAAGGTTAAGTCTTGATGAAAAAGTTTCACAGAAACGTTTAGGGAATAATTAATAATTAAAGATATTTTGGGGTACTTTTTATGATATACCTTGAAAATATGGTTAAGAATTTTAACAGCCTATTTAGGTTATTTCTTTGAAATTCTTGGGAATTTGTGTGGATTTTGGAAAGGAAAATGTGCAAAATCCAGATCTTATAGTGGAAATTGTGTTCACGCTTTGGCTTCACAAGTCCCTGCAGTGCATAGGCGGACATATTTTGTGGACATCAGTTTGGTAAAAACAAATGCCTCTTTATAGATAAGTCTGAGCTTTTAAACACCCGGTCCTACTTATCCGAAATCAGTGGGGAAAACTAAAAATGCACTCCAAAGAAAAGCTCAGGTCTCATGAGGTTAAGTCTGTTAACAGCAGCTCCTTCTTTGACCAACAACAATCTTTGGGTGGTAAGTTTCTGCTGAAGTGGTCTGTGGTTAGTTTATAGTTGTAGTTTTAAGAGCAGAAAGGATGTTTGCTTTACTTGGGTGACAAGCAGATGCATTGACAATGCTGAGCATGTAGAATCAGGCATCAGTAAGTTTACAGAGACTACAGTCTGCAGTGTTGTTCACACACTACACTGACAGATGATCAAATGAAGTTTTTGTTTTCTTTAATAATGGCATGTTTTTCGCTCTTGCTCATCCGTATGATCTCCTTCTCTATCTCTCTTGCTCTCTCTCTCTCAGAAGGATTTAAAGTTCGAGTTTTAACAAGTTAAAATCAACTTTTAGAGAAACAACTAACCAGGCTACAATGTTAACCAGGACAATTAGACAGCTATGATTTTGTTTAAATAAAATCTTCCTGAAACACCTCAGTGTGTGTGTGCAGTGATAGATGGGTGTGCTGTGAGTGCATTCACACTACAGGATGTATTGCTAACAAGTTACAGGCAGGACTTGTATAATCATTGTCCTCTTATCAGATCACATCACTTTTGTACTTTCATCTTTTACTGTTGGATGTGAGTTATCATTTCACCGCTAAAGCCAACCTTGTCTTTGTCTGTGCAGACTCGTATCCTGGTGACTCATGGAGTGAGCTTCCTTCCGTATGTGGATGAAATAGTGGTTCTGGTTGATGGAAAGGTTTCTGAGGTTGGATCCTATAACAGCCTTCGTGCCAGCAAAGGAGCTTTCTCTGAGTTTCTTGACACGTATGCTAAAGAACAAAGCAACCAGAACCACTCTGAGTCAGGTAATAATTACTTCTTTCTCTGTACAGTGGGTGAAAAGTAATCCAAAATCTGCTCTTTTGTTGGTCACTGTGACTTTCATACATGCATCACATACATGATAAACAATACCTTTGGTGGCAAAAATATACTGTGTGGTGCAAAGAGGTGTATATTTATAAATCTTTGTTTTCAATATGATTTAAAAGTTGCCTTAATGTGATATTTGGCTACATTTGTAAAAGACCCCAGAAACAAATGTGATTCCATGTTTTTTAGATGGTTCAAAGGACACTGCAGATGTAGAGCTCATCCCTGAAAGAGATGATGCTCAACCCGATTCGCCACTGGAGGACACAGTTTCTGCAACACTGAAGAGAGAAAACAGTATCCGCCGTAGCCAACGTGGCAGCAGGTTTGAGAACACTTTACTGGCAGTGATATCGATAAACATCGTATGTGATTGAGTCATGAGCAAGTCACACATTCCTAATATTCATTTTTTTATGCACAGAATGTTTTAACTGCATTTTGTATTTCCTGTTTCTAATTCAAACTGTTTGTTCCTTCTAGTGTCAGACTAAGAAAAAACAGTTCTTTAAAAAAAACAGAAGTTCCTGCAGAATCAAAGAAAGGCGAGAAGCTTATTGAGAAGGAAACTATGGAGACCGGACAGGTAATACAGGAGTTTGATCTGCCTAAATAATTATTTTTAATGGCTGCTTTAAAACATTTTCCTAAGCCTTTTTTCTCTTTCGCATCTAGGTGAAGTTTTCAGTGTACCTGCAGTACATGCGTGCCATGGGCTGGGGATACGCGATCATGGTCTTTGTGGTTTACTTCATCCAGAACATTGCTTTCATCGGTCAGAACCTGTGGCTGAGCGATTGGACCAATGATGCAGTGGTGTACGAGAACAAGACATACCCTGACTGGAAGAGGGACACCAGAGTGGGAGTGTTTGGAGCACTCGGAATCGCTCAGGGTAAATGAACTGTTTAAACGCAGGTTTTGATATTTCTGCTTTATGGCAGGTAGCACCAAAACTGATGCCAATATCTCTCTGTTGGTGACATTTAAGCATTTCTTTCTTTCTGTCGTTCTTTCTTTCCAACTTCCCAAAACTCCCTGTGAAACCGCACGTATTTCTTTTCTGTACAGACTGAACCATTGTTATTAGTGCTCTTCAAAAGTCTGCACAGGTGTGTTTGTTTTTTACTTTGAGCTAAGCTAATGCTTATGTTAACTTTCTGCTCTCTAACTCCACCTGCCTAACTGGTTTTATATGAATCTCATTGGCAATTTGAAAACCTAGGTTTCAAATATGTTGAACCATTCCTTTTATCTAGATATTTAATCTTTTACTTTCTTATAGCTGCTTCTTTTTGCAATTAATCTAATTTTTTAAGCAACAATATGTAACTTTTTCACCTTTAAATAGTTTGAAAGTCAATCTAAAATGTACAACAGGGAGATGTCATATACCAATTTCCATTGAGTCCCTGGTTGACTGCTTTCAGCACTATATAACTGGCTGCTGACAGTGGTTCTCTTGCAAGAAGTGCATACAACATACAGCACTACTCTCTCTGTACAAATGCAGTGGTTGCTGCTAAAACTGTGTCCTGGGCACATAAGTAACCTAGCAGTCTAAGGCGCTACCCATGTGCGCGGGCAGCCCGGGTTCATATCTGGCCCATGGCCCTTTACCGCATCTTTCCCCACTCTCTCTCCTGTTTCCAACTCTAGCCACTGTCCTCCTCTAAAGAAAAAAGGCACGAAAAGCCCAAAAACAAATCTTTAGCAAAAAACTCTGTGTCCTAACTACACAGGAAGCAAGAAAGCATCAGCAACAGAATGAACTTGATTACATTAGTTCCTATGGCAATATCCTGACAGCGTATGTGCAAAGCAGCCCAGTGTAGTGTGACACAGCCCAACATTTTTTCCACTGTTTCTAAACCTTGCACAGAAAGTTTGGATATTTGTGTTCGGTAGATTATTTCTTATAATGCTTCTTGTTAACTAATCTTATACCATTGGAGTGTTCCCTTTTAAATGGTGCCACATAAGTAAGGAACATGCATTTGTGGGATGAGCAGCAGAGCTGAGTATGTGGGTTGGGCATGACAAATTTGCCAAATCTTCAAATCTTCTGCCAATGCCAAACAGCTTATACACTGACTTTTCTCTGGTGTTGTTTGATGTAGATTGGATGATCGAAATTTGAAGAAACAAGGCAAATTGGCAATTTAACAATTTATGCATTGAACAAACAGAAGCCTCAGTAGCATGTGGAAGAACCATACACAGCCACAACAGCCTGGCTCCTCCTCCTCATGCTGGTCACCAGCCTGATCACACACTGCTGTTGGATGGCATCCCATTCTTCAACCAGTATTTGTTGCAAGTCAGCCAGTGTGGTTGTGTTGGTCACTCTTGCATGAACAGTACACCCAGGCTGATTCTACAAGTGTTTAATGGGGTTGAGGTCAGGACTGCTGGCAGGCTATTCCATCCTCTCCACTCCCAAATTCTGGAGGTAGTCTCTGATAAACCCCGTTCTGTTGGAGTGAGTGTTGTCATCTTGCAGGATAGAGTTCAGTCCCATCTCCATATCATTCTGCATTGAAACTGATTTCAATGATGACAAGCCTCGTTTTTCCACTGCCTCCACCAACAGATGTTTCTCTATTGGCTCAGCAATCAGCATAGTGTTCTCCGTGTCTTCTCCACACTTTGACCCTAACCTGCCTTAGACAGAATCTTGACTCATCGAGATATAAATGTTCCTGCACATGTTTCCAACACCAGCACAAACAGGCCTGTGAAGGGCAGTCATGGCAGGCCTCCTGGCAGCCCTATGAGACCAGAGATCGGCTGCGTACAGCCTGTTCCAGATTTCTTGGCAGAGAGTCATCAGCCATATCACCCTGCAGACCTTGACTGCAAATCTGTAGAAGACAGCCTACGGTTCCTTAATGCTAACAGGATGAGTAATGGTCTTCTTGGGGTGTTGTCTTCTTGGGACACCCACTTGCTGAACACCAGCTTGAAGTTTCCCTTTCGTAAAAGCCCTGTCCAGATCAGTCAAACGTTGCACGCCAATTCTTGGAGCAGACACCCACTGACCACTGTAGCAGGGCCCATGCTCGCAGGAGCTAACAATCAGGTACCAATCAGGCATCTGATTGTTGGCATCTTGGAGTACCAGAAGCTTAAAACAAGAGTCAATTGCATCAGCAGAATAAGCTGTTTGGCATTTTCATGGGCGAATCCCACACACTCTGCTCTGCTGCTCATCCCACAAATGCATGTACATGCATGCACATCTCAACTAGCATGTAGCAAACGACCCTCTCTTATGTAGCTATTTACAACACTTTATAGACATCATGGCAACAGCTGAATAAACATAGTGTACACATACGCTGCTTTATTTTGCCTTTCTTAGAAAGATAGGTTAGTGGGTAGAGCTGGATTCAGGATTGACATGCAGTGAAAGAGCCACAGGCCCGCCAAACAAGATAAAAATTCACAGCAGACCTAAAACTAGAGGAAAATCAGCATAGGAGAGACGAACTGAGGATGTGCCGTTGTCATGTAAGATGAACTCTCAAACTGTTGAGAGCATTTATCAGTGTTCAGTCTTTTTGTCAAGCTCCCGTCCTTGTGTTGATTTCCCCAAAGGCTCAAGGTCTGTGTTGAAATAAGATTGAGTCATCATCATAGGGGAAAGAGAAATGATGACACATTCCAAGTGCCCCTGTTTCACTGTAATTGGCGCAACAGTTTTCCTTTTTTTAAAGGTGGAATTGCAACTTCCACAATAGGACAAACAGTTTAATGTTCATGATTACACTTTTTTAGAGCCATGAAATACAACAGAATTAATCCATTTCCTCCTCTATTGGAGGAGCAGTTGAATAGAATCTAATCTTCTCTTCTCTTCTTAAATCAGCGATTTTATCCCTAGAGACTTGAGTGAATAGAGTGGTGAATCATCGAACAGGACTGGCTGATGTTTGAGCCGAGCCTTGTTTGAATTTCTCTGAAATTTAACCCGATCTTTCTTTCTTTGGGAAAATGATTAGGCTGAGTCACAATAAAAACAGAATGTCACAGTAATATTTCACAATGCAGGTTTCTGTAGTAAACAAACAAATATGGACACATATAGGATACTGTTTCAAAGCTGAGTTGGAGATTTTTTTTCAGTATTTAAAAAAAAAAAAAAATGTTAAGGAAGTTAAACTACACAAGAAATCAGACCTATCAATGGAAAGGATACAGTATAAGATCATTGCAGCAGATAAACAATAAATGGTTAAACTTACAAGTGTTTACTCTGACAGCATACTACCAGGGCTTACATAAATACACAAGTGTTATGAAAGACTGGACTAAGAATGAGCTTCCAACAAGCTTTCTTCCTGGTTGTTTGGTTTTATCAACCACCATGTCAGGTCTGAAAATAAAAGCACAGGCTACTAAAGGCAATAAAAGCCTTATGTGTCACTTTTTTTCTGATATCACGCTGTGACTCTCAAGAAAGCACTTCATGCTGTAGGGCAGTCTTAAAGGAAAACTGGAGCCTCCAGGTAGTTCATTGGACATACAGAGTGCAGCCAAAGTATAGAGACCTTGATTTCTGTTCAAAACCAGAACAACTGAGCAGAAATCACTTTTATAGAACCTGTCTAATAAAGGGAAATAGGCTGTATATCATTCCATCCATCTTCTTCCACTTATCTGGGGCCAGGTTGTAGTGGTAACAGGCTAAGCAAGTCAACCCAGACATTCCTCTCCCCAGCAACACTTTCCAACTCCTTGCGGGGGATCCTGAGGAGGTTGCAGTTATTGCCACCAGTGGGGCTTGTCCATTACATGGTGTGGCTCGACTTGACTCTGCACGGCAGCCCAGCACAGCAGGGGATTTGCTTTTCCACCACAACCGAGCTACCCATTTGAGGGCGCGTCTAGAGCTGATGATGCAGTGTTTTTTGAGTCCTCTCAATCTTTCTACTCTGTCTGATCTGAATGACTTCTCTCCCCCTTTATCCGTGATCAGTAAACAAACAATAATTTGCACTTATTACCAAAAGGAGAGGATTAACAGTCTAAATATTATTGATTTGTGGGTCTCTAAGGAGCAAAAAATGAACACAATCATATTTTTGGATTGGGCAGTGAGAACAGCATGCTTTACTAACGCCAGAATAAATTAAAGACAGACTCCATCATGGGCGAACTGTTTTCAATATCCAGTATTTTATGTTTCAAAGTCTAGAATTCATTTGTCTATAAGAAGGGAAAAGGGTCAAACTTTTGTTAATAGTAGATACAGAAAAAGGTGTATTCCTGCATCTGCGCCTGGTCCTTCCTGATCTCACTCGTCAGTGTGAGAAGCCATGCACAACTATCAGAGCATAGTATGAGCACAAAAATCTTAAGTTTTGGTCTTGTGTCATAAATATTTCAGTCATACAGGGAATACTGACACTACTGTAGCAGAGTTATGGACAGCTGGTGCAGAGGCAGGGATAAAAGGTATCTCCCCTGTCTACCCGTGGGGTGAAAATTTATCATGGAGGGGTTATCAGGAGCAGAGGGGGTAAATTTCCCCCGTGAAGCGCTTCGACGTCAGCATGGCGCCCTTGAAGGTGGGGCTTGCCTGCTTAGCATGACCATTTGAGCGCTGCACGGTGGGGCCAAATTGGTGATGTAAATGCACATCAGCACCGCTTGGTATGGCTCGCCGCGGCCATGAGCCGCAGTGGAAAAGCCCCAAAAGGGTGGTGCAACTAGTCATTAAGTTTAGGGGGCAATTACTTATTCACATAGGGCCAGGTAGGATTGTATTGATTTTTCTCTTAATAAATGAAATCATTATTTAAGAACTGCATTTTGTATTTACTTGGGTTATCTTTGTCGAATATTAGAACAGTAGTTTGATGATCTAAACGTATAAATGCGGCAAATCTGCAGAAAACAGCACTATACAATAGCTGGTTTAAAACTTAGGCATACTATTAATATTCTGTCTTTTTGGATAGATGATGCAGTTTAGCTTTAATCTTCCTTATTTATTATATGCAAACTATTACAGCACAAAAAGCATAAGGGCCTCTGATTGAGTCTTTATTTGTCAAAATGTGCAGCAAAGCCAGACTAGGAAAAGGGGCTGGGCCTTACTTGGGATGGGCTCTTATTTGAATTTTCAGCCATGTTTCCTGATTACATGTTATGTCCCTTAATATCGTCATTGTCCCATTTGGTTTGATTTTTACCACTAATACTCCCCCATTCCCTCATCCTTGGTTCCTTCTCTATCCACTATCTTCTCCTCTCAATAAAAAAAACAAAAAAACTGAAATAATGTAAAAAAAAAAAAAAATAGACTTCACTGTTTGAAAGTGTAACTACATAACTGAGGACCTCCTTTTTATTTTTCAGGCCTCTTTGTGTTTCTTGGTACCCTGCTTCTAGCCAACGCCTCTGTAAATGCATCTCGCATCCTGCATTCACGTTTGCTGAACAACATACTGAGAGTTCCCATGCTGTTTTTTGACACGACACCCATAGGGAGAGTGGTCAATCGTTTTGCAAAGGTATGACCTCTTACTCATTTTTTTATGAACTTTAAATCTTTGTGTAAATTGAAAAATATGGAGATTTTTTGTACCTATTTCAAGATACAGACGATGCCGAATTAAAGCAAAAAGGGCAACACTGCATACTAACCATTACACACTGATATGAGGTGGTGTAACACAACAATATGTACACTTTTCACCTTAAAACAGTGGTTTTAAAGTTGATTTTATTATTCAGTAACATTTAGAAGGGAGAAAGCAGTCTGCCTGGTTTTCACATACCATACTGCTCCACATGCTTGGCAAGCAACAGGCGTTGGATAGCAGAGGAGTCATATTTGATCAAAGTCTGGTGGTAGACAGTACATTGTTAGCCCCCATGGTCCTTTGGCTTCTAATAACAACTTTATTGGCTTTGTGTTTGCCAACAAATGCATGTTGTCTAAGAAGTATGTGTTTCACAATAGTGCAGTTGCACTCAGAGATCTTTGGTAGGTGCTGAAACAGATTTTCTTCATGTGGAGACAGATCTTCACATTGAGGTTTGCCTTTCCATGGTTTCCATGGTTTTCCATGGTCCTTTTCCCTCTCTGTGATCTTTGCGACCTCTTTATTTTCAAAATCCTCTGATGGTAAGTCTACATTAAGTCATCAGGTCATTCTTTATGCCAGGACATTTTAAACCATTTATTGTATTTCTTCTTCATGTGACCCCCTCTCTCTCAGAACCCCCCTTTATCATGCAGAAAACTTGCTTTTTCACAGGTGTTAATAAGACATACATTCTACAGAGGTGGATTTTTGATTCAGTTCTGGAAAGATGATTTCACTGAATCCTTTAACTGCTGTTGTAGGACATATTTACTGTGGATGAAGCTATTCCCCAGTCCTTCCGCTCCTGGATCCTGTGTCTGCTGGGTGTCCTGGGGACACTGTTTGTCATCTGTCTAGCCACTCCTTTCTTCACCATCATCATCATCCCTCTGGCCCTGGTTTACTTCTTTGTACAAGTAAGTTGATTATTAAAGCATAATGAATGAGGAGAAGAGATTGACATAGAAAAGATTTAGAGATAAAACAAACAAAAAGGAGCACAAACTGTAGAAAACTAGATCATCTAAATATATATCCCTTCACTTTTTTCTCTTCATTTTTGGTACTTTCTCTCTGCATTAGCGCTTCTATGTAGCGACTTCGAGGCAGCTTCGTCGGCTGGACTCTGTGTCTCGCTCTCCTATATACTCCCATTTCAGTGAGACTGTCTCAGGTCTATCTGTGATCAGAGCCTATGGCCATCAAGAACGTTTTCTGAAACACAATGAAGTCACGATTGATGAAAACCTTAAGAGCGTCTACCCGTGGATCGTGTCCAACAGGTAAGATATTGGACTCTGAAGAGCTCCCACTCACATGAAGAACTAATAAAGCCAAGCACATCAACCTTTTATAATGAGATTTTCAGGTCATAACAAATTATGAAACCATCTGTCTTGTGTGTGTGTTTTATCTGCAGATGGTTGGCTATCCGCCTGGAGTTCCTTGGAAACCTTGTAGTATTTTTCTCTGCTCTGTTTGCCGTCATTTCCAGAAATTCCCTGGACAGCGGCTTGGTTGGCCTTTCTATATCCTACGCCCTCAACGTCAGTAGCTCACACACACTCAACACACACTGCAGAGCCTTTTTATCAAAGTGCTTGTGATATGATTATTTTGGTGGTGGCAATAACCTCAACAATGTTTGATCCCTTCCTCTTTGTGCTTTTGCAGGTGACTCAGACACTCAACTGGCTGGTGAGGATGACCTCAGAGCTTGAGACAAATATTGTTGCTGTGGAGAGAGTGAGCGAATATGCTGAGATTGAGAACGAGGTTGGTGAAGTTGATGGCTTGTTTATACTCACAAAAAGAAACCACTCTGTTAGCTTGAATCAGTTTGCACTTTTTGGAGTGATGAGAATTATGCAAACTGTATCATATTCCCTCTTGTGGAGGGGTCATTAGATAAGCCTTGCACAAAAAATAAAAGGAAATTTGTGTTTGGTAGATTATTTCTTTCTTTTGATAATGCTTCTCGGAAATAAATCTTAGACCATAGGAAAGCCTGTTTATTTCCCTTTTAAATGGTGCTACATTTTTAAGGAACATGCATTTGTGGGATGAGAAGCAGAGCTGAGTGTGTGGGTTGCACCCATGAAATATGTGTGAAATCTTTTCTGCGAGTGCCAAACAGCTTATACTGCCATCGACTCTTGTTTGGTGGATTGAAGTCTGAAGAAACAAACACATTGGCAATCAACAACTAACTAATTTAACAAACAGGAGCCTCAATAACATGTAGAAGAAACATACACAGCCACAAGAGCCTGGCACCTCTTCCTCTGCTGGTCACCAGCCTGGTCACACACTGCTGTGGGATGCATCCCATTCTTCATCAGCATTTGTCACAAGTCAGCCAGTGTGGCTGTGTTTGTTGCTCTGGCATGAACTGTTTGCCAAGCTGATCCCACATGTGTTCAGTGGCATTGAGGTCAGGACTGCTGGCAGGGTATTCCATCCTCTCCGCTTCCAAATTCTGGAGGTAGTCTCTGATATACTCCACTCTGTGGGGGTGAGTGTTGTCATCTTGCAGGATAGAGTTTGGTCCCAGACTGTGGAGATATGGGATTGGCACTGGTTGCACAATCTCATCGCAATATCTGTCTGAATTGAGATTGCCTTCAATGGTGAAAAGCCTTGTTTTTCAAATCAGGGAGGTGCTGCCCCACACCATCCCACTGCCTCCACCAACAGACCAACAAACCTCTATTGGCTCAGCAATCAGCATAGCATTCTCCATGTCTTCTTTGACCCTACAATTAGACTGCCGCAGGCATAATCTGGACTCATCACTGTACATAACGTTTAGGTCCCAGTGCACATGTTGCCAACCCCAGTGCAAACAGGCCTGTCGATGAAGGACAGTCATGGCAGCCTTATGAGACTGTAGACTGGCTGTGTGTAGTTGGTTCCAGATTGTCTGGGCAGAGCCGTCAGCCATATCATCCTGCAAACCTTGACTGCAAATCTGTAGAAGACAGCCTACAATTCCTTAGTGCTGACAGGGTGAGAAATAATCTTCTTAGGGTGTTGTCTTCTTGGCCTTGAGTTTTTAGATGGCACTAGGGCTCACTCCAAATAATGCCACAACTTTGTTTTGCAGAACACCAGCTTTAAGTTTCCCTTTCGCACAAGCCCTGTCCAGATCAGTCAAACGTTGCATGCCAATTCTTGGAGCAGACACCTACTGACCACTGTAGCAGGGCCCATGCTCACAGGGCCCATGCTCATAGGGCCGACCTGGGGGTACCAGAAGCTCAAAACAAGACTATAGTAATAGCAAAATAAGCTGTTTGGCACTGGCAGAGAAGGTCTGGCAAATGTTTCCTGGGTGCAATCCACATACTCAGCTCTGCTGCTCATCCCACAAATGCATGTTCCTTACATATGTGGCACCGTTTTAAAGGGAAACAAACAGGTTTTCGAGCAGGATACGATTTATCACCAAGAAGCATTTTTGCAAGAAAGAAATAACCAAACATACATTTCCTTGCTTATGTGCTAAGTTTTGTTAAAATCATAGAGGCAACCTATGGTGTTGATCTTTGAAGCCAGTGAGCAGTGCAAAAACCCTCTCGTCCTTTAGTGTCCACTTGAGGCTGGCTCCAAAAGCCAAGGAACCCTTTAGGGGCCCAGTTCTAACTGCTTGCTACTTAAAACAACTTAAATCCCACTTCAGCTCCACCTCTTTGCCTACTGGTAGATTCATTGAAAGTTAAACCCAAGATCAGACTTTATGTTGTCAGCACAATAATAGCCCAACCCGACAGTCGAGCTAAGGAAAGTTTATCAAGCTTTTGAACAACATCCCTGTGTTTATGATGTTCATTTTAGATGTAGTCTGTCATGTCTGCTTGTTAAGCCATAGCACCGAGTTATATCTCTTTGATTGTCTAATATGACACATTGACCATCATAACAGACAAAAAACATAGTTGGGCCTCTGCTTGAGTGTGCATTTCCAATATGACAGCCACCTCTGGTGGGCTTTATAGCATCTCTTCAGAGACCAGTGGGTGACATCATAGAAACTAGATCCATGTGTTATACAGTTTTATGACTAGTATGTGAACACATTCAAAACTATGACAATCTAAAAAAAATGTTTGCAGCAGTATTTATAAAAACTGTATAAAAAAATCGTAATTTAGGCCCTTTTGATCATTATGCAATCCTATCCCTCCTTGTCTCTTCTTCTTTTCTCCTGTTTTGGATGCATGTGCTCAACTATGATCCTTAAAGTCCTAAAAACTAATTGAGGGTTTGGAGTTCTCTGCAAACTTTTCAATTTTCTTTTGCATTTAACGTTTGAGTTCTCTTCACTTCACCCATGCTGAGCAACTTCATAACTGAGCACAGCACATTTCAAGTATCCGAAGTGCACCTGTACTTGAACTTCTCTAACAACCAGCAGCAAACTATTATCTTTGTATGTATGTAGGCCTCTGCCTTGAACAAAGATGCCCTTTAGTAACAGAAGATTTCTATTTCTAATGAATGCGGTTTTCGTTGAAAAACTGCAGTTGACATGACTGTTAACTTTGAAATAACAGCCATGTCATTTGTTTCTTTTTTCCCTTAGCTGTTTTTTCACACAAGTGAACACATTTCTTCTCTTGTACATAACTTGCTATAATGTGTTCCTTTGTTTCTACAGGCTCAGTGGATAAGTCACACTCGGCCTCCAGAGAAATGGCCAAAGGATGGAAGAGTACGGTTTGAGAACTTTAAGGTCCGCTACAGACCTGGATTAGATCTGGTGCTGCATGGAATCAGCTGTGACATCGAAAGCTCAGAGAAGGTCTGTTTTTATGTGTCGTTACACAGTGCCTATGAAAAGTATTCACCTCCTTCGATCTGCTTTTATTGGCTTTGTAAATCAATCATGGCCAATATAATTTGGCATTTTTGTGGAAAAAAACCCACAACAAATTCTTTAAGGTCAAAGTGAAAACAATTTCTACAAGGTAATGTCAATTAAACAAAAATATTCCATTTAAAATAAGTAACTGCATAAATATTCACCTCTTTCAAGTCAGTATTTAGTAGATGCACCTTTGCCTGCAGTCACAGAGTCTGTGTGGTCTCAATTAGGCTTGCACATCTGGAGGCTGTATTTTACTTCGTTCTTCTTTGCACAACTGCTCAAACTGTCAGGTAGCACGGGGATTAGGTGTGAACTGCTCTTTTCAAGTCCAGCCAGAATTCTCTATTGGACTGAGATCTGGGCTTTGACTCAGCCACTCCAAAACATTCACCTTGTTGTCTTTAAACCATTTCTACTCAGCTTTTGCTGTAGGCTTCAGGTCTTTGAAAATAAATCTTTTCCCAAGCCTTAGTTGTCGTTCAGACTGCATAAGATTCCAGCGCAGGCTGCTGAGAACCATCACCACAGCATGATGCTGCTGCCACCATGCTTCATAGTGGGGGTAGTGTGTTTGTGGTTATGTGTAGTGTTTGGTGTCTGCCAAACATAGCGTCTTGTCTGATGGCCAAAAGCATCAGACCAGAGAGCATTCTCCCGCTTGACCACGGAGTCTCCAACATGCCTTTTGGAGAAATTTCTTCAACAGTCAACTCTCTCCTGCAAAGCTTTGACTGGTGATGAAGTGTTGTATACAGAGTCTCTCCCATCTCAGCTGGCAGAAATGCCCTAAAATATGTCCCAAAAATATTTAGCCTTGATGATTTATAACTCTACAATGAGAGTACAACCATAGGTATCGTAACACATGTATGTGAATGATGGCACTTTATTTCTTAATTGAAGTAAAATTTTGAATTTGTGCACCAAGAAGTAGATATTGACTATTTAAACTAAACAAAGTAACCTTTGCAAAATAGCTAATTACTAATTACATATTACATATACATATTGTTGTATATTTTCCATTATATATATATTTATATATACATATATATGTATACAGTGCTTAACAAATTTATTAGACCCCCCTAACCCTAACCAAAGTAAGGTTTATGCCACAGCTGCCCTAAATTAACAGCATTGTAATTACCTAAAACATTTTTATGTTTCTGCAATGGTTAATATGTAGAAGCTCTTTAACCCAAATGATATTTTTAATGCTAAAATATAATTATTATTGTTATCCATGAATTTTCAAATTTACTGATTTATAAAAAAATGAAAAAATAGTAAAGCACATTAATATTTCTTGATTGTGTCAAATTATAGTTATTTACTTGCATTCTTGAAAGATGAGTTTTAGTGGTTGAATGTTATGCTTGATTAATTTCTGACTTCTCAGACAAGCCCACTGAGCCGGCTCAAATTTGGGTGAATTCAGTTTGAAATTCCTCATTCCTGTTCAAAACGGTAAAACGTGGAGAGCTCACTGAAAATGAAAGAGTCCGCATTAAAGCACTTCATGATGCTGGATGGTCTTTAAAGCAAATATGACAGGTGGTCTAATGAAGTTGTTAAGCACTGTATGTACATATATATATATATATATAGTTTTTAATTTCATTAAATTGTGTTTTCCAGAAGATCACATTTAAAAATGTCTCATAAATTTGTGGCATTATTTGTAGTTGTGTTTACACAGCATACAGTTTAAACAAAGAGAGAAAAGTAGTGCAAGGCTCAAATTTATATGTGCACATCCTTTTTATAACTATTCAGAGGTCTTTAAAAATTGCTTGCATTTTAAAACAGTTGTGCTGTTGCTGTTTCCATGCACTGTAGTTTCAGTAGATTATCAGGCTCAGGATTTAGCCCTGATATCAACCAGTGCTAATATTCTTTAGACCATTTCCATGTTTCAGACATGTCCATGTTTCAGACCATGTTTTAGATTTTTTGTGGCATTCTTGACTGTGGTACACAGATAAGATTTGTATCTTTTCTTATCTGTTGTTGAATCTTAAGCCTTTCAGCAGTCAGGGCTTCACTGTGTAAGGGCTGCAGCACAAGGTGTTCATAGACAACAAAAGAGAAAGCTGCAATTAAATGCCTTTTGTGTTTCAGTGAATGTACCATATAAAATTAATACTTAAGGGGCTGTTTTGTCTCATTCACTTACAGGTTTTTCTTAATTGTGCTGCTTCAACAAATAAATCTTTCTGTGTATTTGTCAGCATCAACAGTCGCTTACAATCTTCACATGGATGTAAACAACATGTGCTTGAGTATGAAAAAAAAAACTCAAGAAAAATAATCTTAATAATGCTGTCATGAAAAAAACACATAAGCCGTGAACCAAAAATATTTTATAACTGACTACAAAACAGAACATCAAGCCAAACTGTTGATTACCAACACTTAATTTAAAATCTCAATTTTTTTGCCTCAACACAAACAAAGAAACAAACAACATCTTATTTCACAAAAACTACCAGGGTCTAAATTGTTATCCCCCCTGATGCTAATAGGCAGTTGTGTCGCTTTTTTGCTGGATAACAGCCTGCAGTTGTGTGTTGTAGTTTTCAACAAGTTTCAAGGATGTCTCCAGAGGAATCCCAGATCTTTCTTAAGTCAATCTCTCTGCCAATCTCTCTTTGTGCAGGCCAGGTAATACTGTTCACTTTGGTCTTCTGGAGGTAGTTCTTCACCAAGAGCCACGTATGTTTTGAGTCGTTAGTGTGTTGAAAGAAAAAGCAACAACCCATACCCAGTTTTTGCTGTTGACTGCTTGAAGTTTTCTTTCAAAATCTTCACATATCCTCTTTCATCATGATTCCTTCCACCTGTACAAGATGCCCAATTCCAGTGAAGCATCCCCACAGCATAACCCTCCCACTGCTGTGTTTCACTGTAGGAACAGTGCTCTTTGGGTTTCACGCCTCTCCCTTCTTTCTCTAAACGTGAGCAATGTCTCCATGGCCAAAGAGCTCTAGTTTGGTCTCATCTGACCACAGGACATGATTCCAGTATGCATGATGTTTCTCCAGGCTGCCCTCAGCATACCTGCAGTCTGGTTTAAAGGTGTCTCTTCTGCAGAAGTCAAGTTTTTCTTGGTCCATTCTTGTGCAGGACTCTAATGATTGTCTTCTTTGAGACTACAATTCTTGACTTGGCTAAGTCATTCATCAGTGTCTTAGCAATTGTTCTGGGGTCTTTAGACACATCTCTCACTAGTGTTTTTCCAGAGTCTGAAATCTTTCTCTTCCTACTTCTGCCAGGCTTGTTCTGGACTGTGTGGATCTCATTGAATTTCTTGATTATACTTCTCACTCCAGTTCTTGATACTTGGAAACACAGTGATAACTTTGTATATCCTTCTTCTGCTTTGTGAGCATCAACAATCCTTTTTCTCAAGTCTAAACGAGATTGTTTTTCATGAATTTCTGATTTCTAACTTGTAAAATTACATTGAAATTCTAAATATTAAAGTTAAACTAATTACTAACATTTTTAGATGTTTAAGACCAATGATCCCACTCAAACTCTATCCCAGCTGTAAAGCAGCCGCCTGCCACTAGTAGCAACTGTGTTTGTTCTTAATGACCACTGCCTCGCTGCTGCTAAGGTTATTATAATTGACTAAAACTAAGTAAATAACTGAATGTAAAATTCAGAAATCATTTTAGTTAACTAAAACTAAATACAAACTAAGCTTTACCAAAAAAAAAAAGGAAAACTAAGTAAAACTATATAGTGTGCATGCAAAACTAACTAAAATAAAAACAAAAATAGAGACAAAATATCCTTAGTTTTTAGTCTTTGACACAACCATACTGACTGGCACCTACACCCAGGTCTGGGGAGTGCAAAATGGCCTGACTTGATTGGTTAAGACTTCACACAGTGGTAGTTTTATGCCTGGAGTTGTATTCAAACATCATCTTTAAATAAACAAATTGACAAATGAAGAGTAGCCTGTTTCAATGTGTTTTTAGAAATGTATGATGTTCACTCAGTTCTGACAAGTATCCAAAAAAGAAACTAACACAAAAACTACGGAAAAATCCAAAACTATTATAACCTTGGCTACCACAATGCTTTTCAATCTGATGTAAACACTATCTGAAGCCGTTTTGCAATATTTGATCAAGAAAATGTGGATAAAGTTGTCTGAATGCTGTGTCAGGTTATATTAATAGTAATGATAATACATTTTATTTATAAAGCGGTTTCCAAAAACTCAAAGTCACTGTACTATAATAATGAAAATACATTACAAATAAAAAGAGAAAGATATTGACAACATCACAGCCAAGCAATGAAGCAAACAAGCAAACAAAGTGACAAGACAGCATCAGGATCAAACATTAAAAGTCTGTTGATTTGAATGTGGATGAGTCTGTACAGTCTTAGATATGTTTAGGGAGTTAGTTCCAGAGGGAGGGACGACTATGGAGAAAGCTCTGTTATACTCAAAGGAATGTGGACTTTAACCTGCAAAGAAGATCGAGGGCTGGCGGTGCTAGCACTGCTAACATTAGCCACATTAACCAACTTTGTAGTTTTACCTTTGCAGTGTGAAGTTGGCTTACAGAATGTAACTACAGACTATAGACTAGTCAGCTAAATGCAATTATAATGTGCGCCACACTGCTGATTGTGAGAGACACGTTTAATACCTGGAAGAAATCTGTGTTTAATTTAGTAACTTTTTTCTGACATAAAATCCATCTAAACTGGTGCTGCACCATTTGGGGAAAAAGTGTTTTATTACACTGTGGACGTATGCTGTTTGTGATAACCATATAATACAAGAATGGTATCATGACTGACTTATTTGGTTATCAAGGGAATAATGATAGTTTAGGAGTGATGGTTCTAAACTTAAAACATACAAATATTAAGTAGCATTATAAAATACAAAGCCATAGTTTTTACTAAATGGCACTGCTTTTCATGGCACTGCATTTTTGTTTACGTTACAAGTACTAAGAATACAAAAATAACTGCAGCCATTTTTGCCTTTACATTATTGCACAGCCTGACACAGTGATTGCAGTTAGATGAATTATGCAGCAGCTGCTAGGCTGCCAAAGCACCACAGCAGGTGTCACATTATTTTGATTCTATATATGCTTAAATTAACGCCGAGCCCTTTTTATCTGCAAGTGCGATTAGAAAGTCACAGTGTTGGCTGTGTGACCCTTTGAACCGTGGATAATTGTAACACAATATAAATGGCTCATCCTCAGTACACATACAGTATGTCTCTGTCTGCTTTTTATATTTCGCACACTCACACTCAGCCTGTGTCTCTCACACAGCCACATCGCTCACCTTTCTTCTCCTTTTCTCATTACCTGTGTGTGTGTTAACTCATGATTCCATTATGGCAATTCAGAAAGTATTCACCCCTTTGATGTTTTACCATTTTGTTGATCTTCTAAAACTATCATGGTCAATTTAATTTGGCTTTTTAGAAAAACATCTTTAATGGCATAGTGAAAAAAAATAACTACAAAGAAATGTAAATGCGCTAAAACATGTAATGAAAAATACATGACTGTATAAATACTCACCCTATTCAAGTCAGTATTTAGTTGATGCACCATTGGCTGCAATCACAGCACTGAGTCTGAGTGGACAGGTCTCAACCAGGCTTGCACATCTGGACACTGTCAATTTTACTCCACTATTTTTTGCAGAACTGCTCAAGCTCTGTTAGGTTGCACAGAGATCAAGTGTGAATAGCCCTTTTCAGACCAGCCACAAATTCTCTAATGGACTGAGGTTTTGGCTTTAAATTGGCCACTCCTGAACATTCACTTTGTTGTCCTAAAACTGTTTCTGTGTAACTTTCGTGTCATTGTCTTAATTGTAAATAAATCTTCTCCCAAGCGGTAGCTCTCTTTCAGACTGAATAAGATTTTACTCCAAGATTTTCCTACATTTTCCAGATTATTTTACCCTCTACCTTTACAAGCCTGGCACCGGCCAGCTGCCGAGTAGCATCCCCATAGCATGATGCTGCCACCACCGGGCTTTACAGTTGGGATGGTATGTTTGTGGTGATGTTCAGTGTCTTGCATCTTGTCTGATGGCCAAAAATACCATTTTAGTCTCATCAGACCAAAGAACTTTCTCCCGCTTGACCATGGAGTCTCCCATATGCCTTTTGGCGAACTCTAGTCAACATTTAATCAACAGTGGCCTTCTTTTTGCCACTCTCTCATAAAGCTTTGACTGGTGAAGAACCTGGGCAACAATTGTTGTATGCAGTCTCTCCCGTCTCAGCTGCTGAAGCTTGTTACTCCTTCTGAGTAGTCATAAGTGTCTTGGAGGCCTCTCTTTACTAGTCTCCTTGCACAGTCATTCAGTTTCTGAGGACGGCTTGATCTAGGCAGATTTGCACATGTGCCTTGTTCCTTTCATTTCTTGTTGATGGATTTAACTGAGCTTCAGGGGATGTTCAGTGCCTTGGAAGTGTTTTGTATCCATCCCCTGAAGTATACTTTTCAATGACCTTTTCCCCGAGTTGCTTGGAGTGCTCTTTTGTCTTCATGGTGTAATGGTAAACAGGAATACTGATTAACCACTGAGTGGACCTTCCAGACACAGACATCCTTAAACTACAGTCACTTGAGACACATTCACTGCAGTCAGGAGCTTGTCACTCCACTAATTGTGAGACTACTAGCAGTAATTGGCTGGACCTCTGTTTAATTAGGTGATTCACTTTAAAGGAGGTGAATATTTATGCAGTCATTTATTTTTAACTTGTATATTTTTTCAATGTCATTACTTTGTAGAAATATGTTTTCACTTTGACATTAAAGAGTGTTTTTGTACTTTTTTTTTTTTTTTTTTTTTCCGAAAAAGCCAAATTACATTGGCCATGATTGCTTTAGAAGATCAGTAAAAGGGTAGAATATCCAAGGGGGTGAATCGAGTTTATAGGCACTGCAGATGATCATAACAGCAAACATTTTGCCCCCTTTTGTCATTGTCATTGTGAAGTTACTGTCATGACTGAACTGGATGTTTGTTTTCTATCTTTCAAAATTAAAGTTTAAAAAGCTTAAATATTAAGTACCATTTAATAAAATACAATCTCTGATGAGGATGAATACTGACCACTAGAGCATGCTGGGTCATGTTTTGGCCTATAGTTCAGGGCTGGCATGACCCAAAATTCAAAGGCAAAGTTTCTGTTCCTATAAACAATAAAAAATGTCATTCTGATAAAAATCCTGTAGCCATGGGGCACAGATATCCAAGTGGTTAGGTCCTGCCCCAGGTATGCAAGCGGCCTCGGATTCAAGCCCAGTCTGTGGACCCTTTCCCGCATGTCTCACCCCCAAGTCTCTCATCCCTGATTCTGACTCTATCCACTGTCTTCCTCTTTAAAATAAAGTTGTAAAAAGCACAAAAACAAATCTTTGAAAAAAAGTAATGTAGCCCTTGTATCTACCTATCTATTTATTTTATGTGCACTCTCTCACTGAATTCAGATTGGTATAGTCGGCCGTACAGGAGCTGGAAAATCAAGCCTGACCAACTGCCTGTTTAGAATAATCGAAGCTGCTGAAGGTCGAATCCTCCTGGATGACATAGATATTTCCACATTAGGCCTGCATGACCTCAGAAACAGCCTCACCATCATCCCACAGGTAATCACGCAAACACCCTAGCTTTGTTTTTTTTTTTTTTTTTTTACAGTTCTTATTAATATAACTGACAAATCTGACCCTCTGTGCACAGGATCCGGTGTTGTTCTCAGGGACCCTGAGAATGAATCTTGATCCATTTGACAAATTCAGCGATGAAGAGATCTGGAGGGTGTTGGAGCTCTCCCACCTGAAGGACTATGTGGCAGGGCTGCAAGAAGGATTGCAGCATGAAGTTGCAGAGGGGGGAGAAAACCTCAGGTAGGGATGAAAATAAGTGCTATTCATTTGAGGTATGAAAAGACTATATAATTAGTTCCTGCCAGCTGTCCTGCATCCACAGGAAACCCAGCTCTACAATTGTCCATGTATAATATAAACGTCCTGTACAAGAAAGAAAGCCTCTAACATTTTTTCTGCATTTAAAACCATATGAAAAAGCCATGGCAGTATACCACTCTCCCCTTAGCATTCCCATCTCCAAAAGCCGAGTATTCACCTCGACTGATGGCCGCAGTTGTTGACTGTTGATTGCATTTATTTATTTTCAGATGCAGTCAAGTACAGGTGGTTGATGGCCTAATTTTCACAGTGGTTGTGTTTGTGAGTGGTGGGGATTATGGTTTTTTATGTTGCATCACTAGCTAACACCACAGAGATGCCATTTAGTTGTCAGGACTTAGAAAAATTCAGGCATCTAAATTTAAATTATTTGTTCATGTTATTGGATTACGACTAACCATTAAAGGTAGAGTTCCTGCAAGCCTTCTGTTTGTTTTTGAAGTAATAGTAGTCATAGTTATGTTATACAGTCATCACAAAAATTATACACAGTATAGAAAGTTTAAACAGAGGCAACAGTCATGCATTAGGTAGTGACTGAAAAATCATAGTGTGGGGGTTTTAATGCTAGGCTTTGGTTATTGTTAAAATATTAGGGGTTATGATTATAATAATAATAATTGATAAAAATACATAAAGTTGTTAAACACGATTACTAATTTATGGGGCACCACCCTGGAAACAGCCTAAACAACAAAAAAGGAGCAAATTTCAGTCTAAGAATTAATTATTCAAATAATAATGTTATTATTGTGTACTGAATTGGTAGTTGGTTGGTATTTGAATAAATAGAAAGCATGAAATTGTACACTGACCCGCTCTATATAGCAGATTATTACCGTGTATATGCACAGACATCATGGACATCTTCTCTTTAAATCTATTATAGTAGTTACTTAATAAAGCAGCATCAGTGTTATCAATGACACGTAACACAACAATTATAACTACTAATCCACAACAAACAAAAACAATACAATACAAGCAAAGCAAAGTGTGTTGAAGGTGTCAGTCAGTGGTTTCACATGTGACTCTAAAGTTAGTAGACTTTGAACAGACAAACCTCAGGCTAAGGAGTCTACAAACTCAGTATTTAATGACTTCTACACACAGAAACTCCATGGCTGGACTTTGATTAAGCAGCAGTAACGCCAATGTTTGTGTAGGTGAAGGCACTGTACTGAACAAAAAATGGGAACATAGCAAAACAAATCAACAGCACATGAGCACATACCCAGATCAAAGTATCTTACTTGTGATCACGGTGTGTCTTATGTCCAACAGATCCAGAGGTGAGCAGGGGTCAGTCCATTCATGTTCATTCCACAGTTCCAGCAAGTTAAAAGTCTTGTGGCTCCAAGATTCAGCTTTAGGACGAGTGCAAGGCTTGTGCAAAGTTGTGTGTCCTTAGATACCGATGGGCTTTCTGCAGCACCTCGGTCTCCAAAAAAAATGCTAAATTTACGTTTATCTAAAAACAAGACTAGGACCTCTGAGCATCGGTCCAGTTATTTTCCCTAGTCCAGGTGAGACGCTGATGACATCTGTGGTTCAGAGGTGGAGTGGCTCAACACTAAGAACCCGACACTTGTAGCCCATTTTCTGGATCCATCTGTGTCTCTGATCCACTGAATCAAGCCTCAGTCCACTCCTTGCGAAGTTCTCCTAAGTTCTTCACTCTGCTTCATTTCAATCCTCTGAGAGCTGAGCTTATCACTGTTGCTTATACACCTTTTCTTACCACACTTTTCCCTTCCAGTCAACTTTCCATAAATTTGCTTTGATACAGCCTCTGAGAACAGCCTGAGCTTTCACCAGTGACCTTCTGTGGCCTACCCTCCATGTGAAGGGTGTCAGAAAAGGGTGTCAGATTGTCCTCTGAACAACTGTCAAGTCAGTAGTCTCCCCAGGATTGCAGTTGTGTATAGTGAACCAAAGTTAGAGAATGACAGATTTTTGTGAGCTGTAAGCTGTAATCATCAAGTATAAAACAAAAATATGTGCTGAAGAAGACACAAGCAAATATATTTTCAACCTAAACATGGTTTATTTGCAATCAGGGGCAACTGCACTACTTTGCCTACAATTCTAGAGTGTGAAAGTAATGTCTCTGATTGGTGGAGCCACGAATTTCAGCTGTCAGTTTCTACTAGTGAAGTTAACGATCAGGGGATAAAGTGGGCAGTAACTGTTCAACACTGTGGTGATGATGGATGACCCCACGTACGTCACTTAGCTCCATTTCAGCCAGTAGAAAATCTGCTAAATATATTTATTCTTTATCTTCTACTACATGTTAAAACAACAGTTAAAGCAACCTGTAGAAGGCAGCTGCTATGTGTATTTTCAAAATATAAAATATGAAAACTTTGTGCTAATATTTCAATATCCGAACACTTAATGGTCAGCAGTGATACTAAATCTCCCATATACAGACTTCTATCTCAAAGTAAGTCTGATGTCTGCGGGTTTAGTTAACCTTTAAGAGTGTACTTTAAAGGCAATTTGTGTGTGTCACTGTGTTTCAAGGCACTTAGTGGAGTGTGTCTTTTCTCCACAGCGTTGGACAGAGGCAGCTGCTGTGTCTTGCCCGAGCCCTGCTGAGGAAGTCTCGTATCTTAATTCTCGATGAAGCTACGGCAGCTGTTGACCTGGAGACAGACGACTTGATTCAAACCACCATCCGCAAGGAGTTTTCACACTGCACTGTGCTCACCATCGCCCACCGTCTGCACAGCATTATGGACAGCTCCAGGTGAGTTAGAGCACCGTGAATTTCTGTATTAATAAACTTGTTCTAGCATTACAGAAAAATCTTCAGCATTACTTGAAACTACAATGTTGGTTTTGAAGACCTTACATTAAATGTTAAAAACACTCCAAATGGTACAGGGAAAAACAGCATATACTTGTAAAAATGAAGTCATTTTACTGAACAAAAGGCAACTCAACGATCACTTAAATGCAGGCTTTCTACTATGAGCTGACTTTTTGCACAGATGGATAACACAGTATGTACACTTGGATTTCCTTTACAAGAAAGAAAAAGTACTTGCAGTTTCCACTGAAAGGATCTTTTATCCTTCAGCTTGTAATGGCACACAGACTCCTTAGCAGGTAACCGTTTCTTTCTTTGTTTCCTTACACAGGGTGATGGTACTTGATGCTGGAAGAATCGTTGAATTTGATTCTCCAAGCAACTTACTTGCTGAAGAGGGCCATTTCTATTCCATGGCAAAAGATGCCGGGATAACACAGGAACAAACCACGGCTCTCTGATTTTGCAGTTGTGTTTTTGATGATGTTTAATAATTATTTTCTTCGTTTTTTGATTTAAAGTGCTGGATTGTACTTTGAAATAAGATGTAAGTAATATTTGTATTTATATGTAACAAAGTAATCATATTCTGTATGTAAAGAATTTTTGTAAGGGAACAATAAACATGCTTTCTCAAATAGTACTCATTCTTTGAAACTCCCATGAGTAGTTTTTAACCAGTTATGGAAAAAAGACTGAAATTAAGATGGATGCAACTTTATAAACTGCAAAAGAAACAGGACAATCAAGGACAGTTTTCATTAATATTATCCTTTTACGTTTGTATCCTGCCACAGGATCAGAGAAGAAGATGAGCAACTGACTGCAAAAACTGTCTTTTGCCCTATTCACACAGGATAAGTATTACCTAGGGGTTCCCTTCATATGTCTTATACATACTGTTAACTAGAGTTTCCAATAGACAAAATGTGCCGTATTTATTAGCATTTTCAGATCTGCAGCAAGCTGTCCATGACTAAAAATATTAATGTATGAGAGAGGAAAATGTCTAATATTAAATAGGTGTAGTAGTTTTAATAGTTTCATGTAGTTGATGCTGTGGATATTATATTGTGCTCTATTCATCTTGAGTCGTTACGCATCCACAAAATCTCTCCTCACGCTGAGCAGCTGTTGCAGGCAAACCACTGGTTGCTGAGCGACACTTTTTAAATCATAAATTGTGTTATGCATGACATGTACGGCTAAATAATACTCACATGAGATCAGGCAATTATAAGAGGAAGAACAGAAGCACTCTGCATATGAAGAGAGCAGCGGCGCATGCGCGCACACTTGGACAGCGGAGTTTAAATAACTAAAATAAAGCCATTTTTACTCATAAGCTGCAATTTACTGAAAAAAAGCCCTTTATATAACCTATATGTGTCAAAACTTTGTTAACAATGTCCTGTGCAGCCTCTACGTATTAATTTTCTTGGTTAGGAAGGGTGCAGGAAATTCCACAGGCCGTAAAAAAACAAGCAATCGCACAAGAGCATCACCTGTGCAACACTGTGTACATTGATATATGGTAGGTCATTTGCCTTGGAATTTTTACCTTACAAATTACACACGTGATCGATTTGCACAGGATTAAAAACACAGATGTCTTGTGAGATTATTTCAAATTACCAGAGGTCCCAAGGTAATACTTATCCCGTGCAAATAGGGCATTTGTTTTTCACAGTTCATAGTCATCATCACCATCTTTATTAGCAGACATAGAAGTCCATAAAAAAAATAAACAACAACAAATACATAAAAACCAGGATCAACAACAATATAAAAAAAAAAACAATCAATGGATAAACAAAATACCTCCCTATTTATAAAAGACACCCATACCAGTGTCTCCACAAGGATGACTGGTATCTTATAATACTATGACTGGGATTAGTCAATAGCATTATTGTGGAGTTCTGAGAGTCCTCTAGCCTGTGTATAAATTTTTACATCACATTTTTCATAACAGCCTGGAAGGTGTAAACTCCTGCTTGACAAAACATCTCATTTATACTTTCCCAACAAGGTTTTTTCAGCAGTATCCTCATAGCATCATTGTAAGCAACATGAAGCTTTTGTAGGCTTGATTTTTTGTAATTAGTCCACAGGGGGCGGTATACAGAGGGGTACAATAAGCTCTAAAGAGTAATCTTGACATTGTCAGAGAACAGAAAATTTCCTTGCCAAAATGTTGGCCTGAGCATACAGCATACGGCACTGTCTATACCAATCATCATCATCACACATTTTATCAGTAATGAGATGTCCCAAATATTTTGTTCTGCTACTGACAGTGAGCTCCTGCTCTGACAGGTAAAAATGAGGAAAGTTGAGATCGTTATCCTCTTTAGTTCTACATATCAGAATTGGGCTCTCTTTGGCATTATATTGAACATCAAATTTTAACCCATATCAGAACAAATATTTAAAAGCTGCTGAAACGGAGCGCTGCTGGGGGAAAGAATGACCAAATCATCAGTATTAGGGATGTCCGATATTGGCTCTTTTACCGATAACCGATAACCAATATTGTCCAACTCTTAATTCCTGATACAGATATAAACCGATACCGATAATATGCGGGGTTTTTCCACCAAAACTAATGTAAGGTAACAACATCACATATACCCTGTTGTGAAATTAACACATTATGCCTAATTTAGTCACTTTATTGTGATGCCCCACTGGACGCATTCATAAATGTAACAACAAGGCTTTCAAATGCAAACATTTGATTTCCCAGTGCAAAAATGAGAAACAACTTCAACTTAAGTCATGGAGAAAAGTGCCAACATGGCACTGCCATATTTATTATAAAAGACAAGTGCTTCTTTTTTCTCATTTTTTTTTACATGTTTCAAACAACAGCTTGGATCATGCTCTCCCTGAGATAATCCTGACAATACCCGGCCACTACAACTAAGGCAAAATACTTAGTTTTGACTTCTTCACAAATGGCAAAACTACAGCAAAAACATTGAAGGCAAACAGCTTCAGTCCAGACTAGAGTAGTACTAGTAATTGTAAACAAAGGAGTAAAAATGTTGGCTGATCTAAACTCAGGGTAAAAGTTTTTTGAAAGAATTTTTTTTTTTTTTTTTAATGAAAATCCGATACCGATAATTTCCGATAATACATTTTTATGCTATTATCGACCAATGATATCGGGAGGCCGATAATATCGGACATCCCTAATCAGTATACATAAGATTATTGATTATTTTGTTACCCAACACACACCAAGTTTTGCATCCATTCAGTTGTTGAGATAAATCAATGTACAGGTTAAGGAGAGCAGGAGAAAGCAGCCCCCTCCCACCGTACACCATTGCTCTCACCAAAAGGTGAAGAGACTCTATCTCCCCATTTGACTTGCATACTCTGACTGGCATACCAGTAAGCCAGAATTCTTACAATATATTTCTGCACCCCTTTTTACCTAATTTCATAAACAGCTTTTCATGATTTACACAGTCAAATGCCTTAGAGGCATCAATAAATCCTATAAGAACAGACAAATTTTTCCTCTTGTAACTTCAACTGTTTCTTTCAAGGCATAAGTACAGAGATCAATGCCATGCTTGGATTAAATCTGAACTGATTATCTGTGGTACCGATATATTTAGTGATCCGATCTAAAAGAACCCTCTCTAGTGCCTTAGATACCACACTGGCAAGCGCAGTAGGCCTTTAATTATCTAAGATCCCAATCTTTCCAGCTTTGTCCTCAATAACAGGCACTAACAAAACAGACAACATAGAGTCCCAGTAAAGCACATAGCAAGAAGTACTGCAAACTTTGGGCTAGCAAACTTCAGATGCTCTGCAGTGATCTGATCTGAGCCACTTGCTTTATTATCAGAAAGCAGTACTAATGCTTGATAGACGTCCCTGGTTGTAAATCGCACCACATCACCACAGGCATTTTTTCCCATAATATAGGGTCCCCTTTAACACAGCTGAATAAATCATGGTAGCATGTCCTCTGTAACCTGGCTATATTATCTGATCCAGAAACTCCCTCTATTGTGCATGGAGCTGCTGTTCCCTTGTTAAAGCCTCTAACTTGCTTCCAGAAATCTGTGTCCTTGTTACTGAGAAGATTTTCAGCCATACAGTCTGCTCTCATTACGCTCTCATTTCTGCACACAAAACGTACAGCATATTTAAACGTAGCATTGGTAAGCTTCTTGTGCTCCAGGACAGACCCCTGCCTGAGTCAGCCTGCCTGAATCCAAGCTTTGAAGGCCTCCTTTGTTGCTGCATGATGGACAGCTACATGTTTATTCCAGCCTGGTTTTATGTTGTATGTATTTTTATAGACGGTAAAGTGGAGGAGTAAGGGGATTTTCCATGAGAAATATCTGTACAGTTTACATTGGAACACATGAGAGCACCTTTGGGTAAAAAATAGGCCACCAAATTTGTGTTCTCATATGACAGCAGATCCTCAGAGTGAGAGATTAACTAGCAGAATGAGAAATTTTGTCAGAAATTCTACATACAGAACAAAATCAGCCAAGAATGTAAATAAACCCAAGAAGTCCAGTGCAGAACTAAGAGCAGTCCAGTGTCCCCCTGCTCAGAGAGGCCATGCACCTGAGTGAAAACAGTAGCAATAGTGTAGCCACACAACTAAACGCTACTGCGTTCCCTTTTTTTTTTCTTCAAAATGAACTTTTACAGGGCAGTCTAAATTTTTTGAGATAAACCTGTATTTTTCTTCCTAAATGGACGACAGAGTTTAAAAACTCAAGAGGAGTAAAGTGGGCTTGATGTGGGATTCATATTTTGTCCCTACTGATTTTAGTCAGCCATCACCCTGCCTGCCTGTTAGCAGATTCTTTACACATTCGCTAACATTTTAATGTTTTGAAAAGTCAAGATCCACCTCATTTAACATGGTTGAAAATACACACATGAGGTACATATATGACATCTCCAGTCACAAGATGGGAGGTTTTTCCAGTTTGAGGGACAGAGTCTGAACAGTGTATGGAAAAAATTATGGGCATCTGGATGAAGAAATTCAGAAAGATATGGAAAGGTGGACGATACTCACATTATACTTCAGCTCCAAGGTAGAAATTGTTAAGATGAACATATTATCAAGAATTCTCCATTTTTTTTTTCACTCATTACCTCTAAAAATTCCTCAGACTCAATTTGTGGAATGGGAAAAAATCTTGTTTGTTTAGGGAGGAAAGGCAAAAAGAGTAAAATACACCACTCTTTACACCCCCAGATATAAAGGAGGGATGATGTAACCAAATCTCCAGGGCAGCTCCGAACTCTGGCTGGTTTGTGATATGAGATATGACACAAGATAGAAAGATATTGAATTAAATAGGGAGGAATATCATGTACAGAGCTTGATGACTGACAAAGAAAAGTTTAAGAAAAATTTCAAAGTGCTAGACACAGTCACTCTAGATGTCTGGTTTTACAGTGATTAGGAGACATACCCTGGAAAGGGAGATGAAAATCCTGATCTAGTTGGCCTATGACTCCAGACTCAAACCAGGGATACTTGACACCAGATTAAAGCAATGGCTTAACAACAGCATTGAGGATGATTATAAAAAATGGAGGGATTAGAAGCTTTCAAGAACTGAAGAGAGACTATGATTAGGAGGACACAGATCTGTTCAGGTATTTACAGAGACTTCTTTAAGAAAGAGGTCAAAGCAGACACTCCAGAGGAACTAAACTAAATCATAGGGACACTGGGAAAGGCATATGAAAATAAGACAGGTAGAGTAATATCCAGATGTGCCAAAGCTTAGTGACAAGGAGATCAACCTCCACACAATATATTAAAGAGACATGGGAAAAAGAATCTGAATTACAGTTGTCGACAGAGGTCTGGCATAATGTCTGTAACAATTCAAATCAAATAGCTTTATTGGCATGGAAATAAATTAGGTTCATTGCCAAAGCAATAAAAATAATAGCAGGAAAAAAGGTGTTAACTCTAGATTGTGGTGAAACATGTAGAACAAAATTTTAAAAAGAATATATTTGTGTATACAATCTGAAGTCCAGTTGATGATGGTGGTTGGGTGATTGAGGATCTTCAGTCACAGCAGCTCACATAAAGCGGATCTGCAGTGTTGATCTTCACCTAGCTGACAAGGAAGCGTCTGTTTTTTTGTCATGCTGGTAAAATATTTTTGTTTGCTGGTCAAGAGTGGAGAGAACTTGTTTCTGTCGTCATTGTACAACGAGCGGGTCGTTAGAAACGGGAGCTCCACCTGCTGTTGGCTGCAGTGGGTGCACCGTCTTTCTTCTTTATGGACCCAGTTTGTCTATGGGGTTGATTCTTCCAAATGAGTTGAATAGTTTTCTTTTTGTTGTTAGATCATTTAGTTTTAGCTGGTTGGTTTTGTGTCTGCAGACTCTGCAGGTGAACAGAGTCTCTGTACCAGCTGTTTGAGGGGGGGCGCTCTCAGCCAGCTCTCTGGAGGTCAGAACTTTGTTATGGAGTGTGTCGGGCTCGCATTCTCTTAGAGGAGAATAAAATTTAAATGCTCTCATTTTGTATTTTGATGGGTAATGGATATTGTCATAGTTCTGCTCTGCATGCATTATTTGGTGTTTCCCGTTGGACACAGAGGATGAATTTGGATCTCAGTCGGTTGTTTGTCCCATTTTGTAAAGTCTTGGGTGGCCACCAGACCTTGCAGTCAAAGAGAACAATCTCTGTAACTGAGTCCAATATATTTAACCAGATTTGAATTAAAATTTTCTAATTTGATGCTCCTTTTGATGGGGTAAAAGGCCCTTCTCGCATTCTCTCACAGATTTATTAAAGTTACCTGTGGTTCTGATGTTAAGGCCGAGGTAAGCGCAGTTTTTAGTGTATTCAATTTCAACTGTATTTAGAAAAAATATTTACTGGTGGAGATGGGATGTGTTTCTCAAGGTGCTGGTGGAGAAACTGTGCAGAAGATCCTGGTGCTGTTGTGGCATCCAGAAAACAACTACCAGCTCCAAGATATGGAAAGAATTTTGTTGGAAATGTATTAGATTCTTTATTACACCAAAGATCAAAAGTCTTTTCTTAAAGATAGGACAAATATGCTGAGGACAGTGTGGAGATATAAATGTGAATCATACTCATATTTTTCAGAAATGTAAGAAAATTGATACCAGGTACCAGGATGATATATGGAAAGAGCTGAGGGTAATGTTGGGTTATGAATTACAAAATAATTTTAGTGTTATATCTAGGAAATCTTACAATGAATAATGCACAATGTGAGGAAAGATATTTAAAATTTTGCTTGCAGCAGCCAAGAAAGCAGTCACAAGGAAATGGTGCAAGAGGATCCTCATGACACTCTGGATGAAAATCATAGATGAGATCTACAAAATGTCAAACATAATCTGAGGACTCAACAATCAGAATTCAAAAAGAAATAGAAATTATGGGCTATTTAAAAAACTCTTCAGAGAGACACCACCACAACTCTATGATGGAGACTAAGATGTGTAGGATTGTAACAAAGCTGCTGTATGTATCCTGATTTCTGCTTTGCGTATTTTATTTTATTTTTTAATGCTGTTAAATGTTTATATCTAAAACAAAATATAATATTAGTATCTAATAGTGGTGGGGCAGTACAGTAGCACAGTAGTGTGATGTGTGGTTTTATCCTCATGAGCACAGTCTCATTTTTTAAGTCTTCTCTTATTTGAAATGTCAACACAAATTGTCTCTGCAGAATAGAAGTGCAGACAGCAAGGTTACCATGTTCGCCTCAATCGTTTCAGCTCTCAGCTTTTCTTCTTCTTCTGTCAGTCCTTTCTCGCATATTGAAGCAGCTGCATTGACCCGGATTTTTCTCTTACTGAGTAACTGTATCTGAGCGTGAATCAGAGGGGAGAGAGGAGCGAGGGCTGAGGGAGGGAGCGTGAGAGCCAGAGAGTGAAGGAGGAAAACCATCATCACCATCAAACAGGTGGTTTTTCTCTTCTTGTGAAGAGATCTGCTGGACTTTATCCTCTTATTCTCCTCTGAAAGGTAGGTCTCAATGCTATTGATTTGTATTTCAAACAGGTCAGCTATACCTGTTCACTTCTAGGATGGACACAAGAGTCCTCTACTTTGTGCGTTTTCTGGCAGAGCAACAGGTTGTTCTTGGTGTTCATGCCAGATTTGATTTGAGCTTTCCATTCTTGTTAAATTAGGATGAAATGCTCTGAGGAAAATATAAGTTATTCTGCATGCTGTGCTTCTATTAGTCAATTAACCCTGATGTTCCCTTCACACTAAACTGTAATTACTAGGATTTACATGGACACAGGGACACTTTGAAATCAGCATGCTGCCTCGTACTGTGTATAGCGTTTATTTACTGCTCACCATCCCTTCAGTTTATCTTACAAATCTTCTTATATGTGACAGTCATGTTGTGTGCTCTCTTTTAATGTAGATCTGTTGAGTTTGTCTTTTCATATTCTGTTTTCATGACTAGTTTCAAATGATTTAAATGTAAATTCTGTTTTAAAAAGCATATATTTGCACAGGCAAGTCAAAGATACATTTCCACCTAAAAGCAGAGAAGAGAATGTTTGCTATTTTATTATTTTTCCATATATTGCAAGGTTTGATCCGAATATTTAGCACATTACTGTGCCAAAGTGACCAGGATGGCTGACTTAGAGTGAATGATGTACACAATGTTCTCTGAAGTTTCTTATCCATAAATATTTTAATAATTTGTCTTCTTTTTGCCAAAAGGATTTAATTTATGACTTCTGCTAAAATTCACTCTCAAAAGTACAGGCATGCCTATTAAAAATTTAAGGTACATCAAGAACATTGTCATTGTTATTGTCAACATTGGGATGAAAATCAGTGTATGTACTGTACATGAATAAAGTCTATGTAAACACTGAGTTACACATAAGATAAGCACTTTATTAACAAGAATGAAACTCCAATCGTAAATGCAAAACAGGAAAAATACAAGTCATTTACACTGGTTTTATGTTACAAATGTGCATCACAGTACTCCTTTAGAAAGCACTGATTCAGACTTTGTCAGTGGAGAGCAGTATTTGCAGAAAATCAGTATCCCTTTGTTTTAATCATCATGGAGGAACTGTGAAAGGTAGCTGATTATCTCTTCGAAGTGACTTCAGTATATCTCTTTCCTGTCTCATCAGCTGCCTCATCATGAACCTGTCGGAGCTCTTTTCATTCTCGTTTAGCTGTAACGTCAGCCCCAGTGAGACGCCACAGCTCGACATCAGCGTCACCCAAAGCGAGCCGCTGGTGATCGCTGTTCCCATGACTGTCTTCTACAGCATCATCTTCTTGTTTGGAGTACGTGCCTTTTATTGTCATTTCACACTGCAGTCAGCTGTATCTCCTGAAGTACAATACATCAGGGTTATGTTATGATAGAACATGAAAGCAATCAGAAATGGGGTCTAAAAATAAACTTGTCCCCCTTTTTGCTCATCAGGTTGTATTCAATGGCGTGAGCATACTGACGCTTCTCTTGGATGCTCATATGAGAGTCAGCGCCATTCGGCTCTACCTCCTCAGCCTGGTTGTATCAGGTAAACACACTACTATTATATCATTATATTACTAAAGATCAATCAGTTTATATTTGTATAGCACCCATTCATAACCAATGATATCTCAAGACACTTTACAAAGAGGGCATCCCTAGACCAAACTCTGTGATATTATGTGTAAAGATAGATCCAACATTGGTCCACCATGACTTCAGCACTGAACACCACTTAGCTTCCATTAATGGAAAGAGAATAGAATAAAAATAGGAATAAGAATAAATAGGAAATTGCAATGGTCAAGTAAAGCGCAGAATATTAGAAATAAGAAATAAAACTATTTACAAAGTGCAGTGTTTAGGAAAAGACTGTTCAAGCATCAGTGTATGAAGAGAGGAAAGGAAGAAGCATAAAGAGAGAAGAGGACGATGCATAAACAAAGAAGAGGATGATACATAAACAGAGTAAAGGAAGATGCATAAGGAGAGAAGAGGACGATGCATAAACAAAGAAGAGGATGATACATAAACAGAGTAAAGGAAGATGCATAAGGAGAGGAGAGGAAGATGCATGAAGAGAGTAAAAATAGATGCATTAAAGAGAGAAGAGGATGATGCATGAACAGTGAAGAGGAAGATACATAAACAGAGTAAAGGTGTCATGGTTTGGGTTTAGTTGTGTTAATTTTTAGTTACTTGGGTTTCTGGTGCTCCTTGTGTTTGTTTTTCTACCTCCTGTGTTCCCTTGTCTTTAGTTTCAAGTTGTGTCAGTTTCCCTCCATGTGTTCCTCGTGCTCCTGTTCAGTGTTTCCTGTTTTATTTTGTAGTTTTTTTTCTCCTCGTGTGTGTCCTCTGGCTTTCTTCCTGCCCTTGTGTTTTTCCCTCCACCCTGATTGCCTTCACCTGTGTCTTGTTCACCCTCACCTGTGTCATTGGCCTCACCTGTCTCCCAGTGTCTAATCACCCCCTTTCTATTTAGTTTCTGGGTCTCCCTGTGTCTGTGTCAGTTCATCTGCATATCCTGCCTGTGACTCCCCTGCATGTAACCTCTTGTGATTTTCATCCAGTGTTCCCTCGTGTTCTTTTGGTGATCTTTAGGTTTAGTATTTTGGCCTTTTTGTGCATTTTGATTTTGTTAGCACCTTTGTTGTAGTTTTTGCATTTTTAGTTAATTAAAGAGTTTTTTTGTGCCTTTGTATTTGAGTCTTTCCCTTTTGAGTTTTTACCAATCCTGACAAAAGGAAGATGCATAAGAGAAGAGGAAGATTCATACAGAGCGTAAAGGAAGATGCATAAAGTGAGGGTGGATGGATGGATGGATGGATGCTTTATAAATTCGAAGGGTAATTCAGGGTAATCAGTAGCAGCTTACAAATGGGAAATTATACTTCAATCTAAATTGAAAAATTATGCTTTAACCAGAAGTTAAATACAAATTAAAATCAGACAAAAATATATTTGCTGAAGAACAGAAATTAGCCTCTTTGCAACTGACAGCAAAATCCTTTTTTAGCCTGAACAAGAACAAAACCTGTCAAAAAAAAAGTTACAGCTAAGTACACAGTGTTTTAAAGAGAAAAATTAAATAAAAATATAAAAATAAATAAAAAAGCAAATTCAAATAGATCAATAAATGGATAAATTAAAATAAATATAATACAAAATGAATTAAATAAAAGTAGTGACGTGGTTGCTTGCTATACTGGGTCAACGTCAGGTTGTGTGCGATGCTGACTGTGGCACTTGCAGTGATTTTGGTTCCTATCTCAGCTTTTTATGTTGGTATGAATAAATGTATGACGCATGAAGGGTGCAGCCAGTTTTTAAAATGAAAATGTATTTCAAACGTGCATCTTCTTTAACAAATTGGACAGAACATTATTGAGTCAAAACCAAGAACAGCTAAAAATTACCCATCATCATGGAAAACAGAGTGAAAAGAACAGATGGACGCATATGCCCTTAGAGCTCTGCAGACATGCATTATTACAATTACTTTTCCCCTAAAACCCCTGTGAGAGTATGAAGGTGGCTGCTGGAGAGGTGAAACTGAAAATGTAAGTGCAGAGCTGTTACCAGACAGCAATGACAATAACAGAGCAGAGAGTTATACTGGAAATCTTGAATAGACCGCCAAACTAGGAAGTCACACTGATTAGTAAAAATGATTTCTCCTGGATATGAAATCAATCTATCTTTGGTTGTCTACCTGAACCAGCTTTCAGAAGTTGCTCCATTTCTCAAGATCATGCCTTATTTTTCTTGTTACCTTCAGATAAATCTTTGTTTGCAGTCACAATAGCTGAGTTTATCTCATCTTCATCAGAGTTCACAGTTATTGTGATGATAGATATCTGATGGTGTAGCAAACCAATAGGCTGGTCTATTCTTTGTTTCTGTGCTTTTGCGACTCTGGGGGGTAGGGTGATAATTAAGTCAAGATTGTAATAAACAAGCAGAGCTTCCTTTTCACAGGAGTATGTACAAATGAGAGTCCTGCTAGAGCAGTGGTGTCAAACATATGACCCGTGGGCCACTTCCGGCCCACCAGCAGGTGCCATACAGCCCGCAAGACATTTAGGGAAAAAGATGGACATTTTTAAAAATACATTAATTTTCAATATTTACTGACTTAGATGTTTGAAATACAAATTTTCACTCAATTTCATGATCTATCTATAATATAGAAAAGAAAGCTCATAGTACAATGCAATAAATGAGGTAAATACGGCACACTGGACCCTCTCTAGAGCAGGGAGGAACATGTAAAAAGACGCACAGCAGAGCACACAGCAGCGCTGCTGCTTTTTCGCCTCAGCTCTGCAAACATGCTGTCCAAATAGAGGCTGATACAGACTGCATGATTTTTAAGACTGAAGGAGAGGGATTTATTCAGTCTATTTATTTATTTATTTGTTTGTTTGTTTGTTTATCTAATAAGATGAAAACCTAACCATGGTGCAAAACTGCACTTTGCTCTCTCATACAGTCTGGTCCTGTCTGCACCTCAGTTTTCCTGTTTCCTTCCTTAGGCCCTAATGAATGTCAGAGGTTTTTGCCTTTCAAAATTAAACTTCTATCCCTGTGGAGGGTTGAAGCTGCTCTCATAGCAAGTACTTTCCCAGCATAACTGTCCATCAGCCACAAACCCAGACATCGTCTCCCACCTCTGGCGAGTGACGCAGTTCAATCTCCAGCCTGATTTAACCCCTCATTATGAAAATGTGTGATGCCAAACTAATATCAACTAAATTTACTTACATATGATTTAATTCTATGTCAACAAGAAGTGAAATTGTAGTCTTGATCACTTACGTTAAAGCAGGACATCTTTTATAAATCCTGTAGCATATTTAACTCCAGGTCTCATAAAACGGTAAAAAATCCTCTCATAACAGTAAAACAGATTCTTTATAACTGAACATTTAATCCTAATCTGGATACAGGCTGTCCTATGACATAAGAGATCGGCATGTTTGGTCTTGGTGCAACGCTAAAAGGCATCAATATTACGCACGGAGATGGCCCCGTTCATGATGCGTGCACAAATGTTAGGAGGATTCAGAGAGAACGGACATGCAGAAGAATGACTGCTGGAGCTCAGACATGGTCTTAAAAGTCAAGTTTTCACTCAGCAGCTGAGAGTTCGTAGGTCTATGAGCAGTACAATAGAGAAACGGTCAGGGATACATCTCCGCAGGATCCTCCTCCCTCTCTCTCTCTCTCGCACCCTCTTTCTCTCACTCATCTTCTCTCTGGACTCTGTCAACTGATCCCAGGCCTGGTGAAATAATGATCAGATCAGATTTTGTGAACAGGTTGCTGTTTTAAAGCCATAAACAGCCATGCTGAATTTGTATTTATAATGAATATTCCAGTCTTGTAAATTTGGCATCAGTGGGTCTTCTTAATAATCAGAAAAAAATGTCACGTGATACAAGGACAGCATATTAATGCCTGACCTGTTTAGGTTTCTTGCAAGTAAATCCTGTCAAGAGTAGCTAATAAATACCCTTTTGTATGTGTGTATATATATATATATAAACACACACATACATACATGTTGCTAAAAAAATAGCCTGGCCCACAGAACGTCTCACTGGAGCAAATCCGGCCCCCGAGCCTGAATGACTTTGACACCCCTGTTCTAGAGTCCTGCACAGGAATGGACTGAGAGGTTGCAGATCAAGAAAAACTCCACTTCTGCAGAAGAGACACCTTCAAGCCAGACTTAAGTACACTGAGGACAACCTGGAGAAGGATCATGTATACTGGAAGCATGTCTTTTGCTCAGATGAGACCAAACTACAGCTCTTTGGCCATAGAGACGTTGGTGATGTTTGGAGAAAGAAGGGAGAGGTGTATAATCCAAAGAACACCGTCTCCACAGTGAAACATGGTGGTGGGAGGATTATGCTGTGGTGATGCCTGGAGCTGGCAATCTCGTAAATGTAGAAGAATCATGAAGGCAGAAGGAAAATTTTTGAAAGAAAACCAGTCAGCAGCAAAACTTCGTCTGGGTTGTTGCTTTGCCTTCCAACATGACAAAAACCGAAATCTTACATTGGTCTACCTCCAGAAGACCAAAGTGAATGTCAATGACTGGCCTGCACAAAGCCCTGACTTGAATCTCATTGACAATCTGTGAGGTGAACCAAGGTCCACACTAACTTTGCAAAGCAGATGTGTTTCTCACTAGCGAATCTATCTTGCAAAGCCCCCATCTGAACCGTTTGGGCCCAGTTAGAAAGTGACAGGACCAATCAGCGATGAGGGGCAGTACTTCCAGGTGCAGCCAGTTTTATCAGAACTTCACGACATGTCTTTGTTAAAAGAAGAACAAAGAACAGCACTGAGTTGTTTTCAAAAATGACAGAAGTTTTGCGCTGAACTATCTACAGTCACAATGGTTCATGATATGCAGTTCAATATGGAGTTTACTTCTTCGGTAGGGGCACAGCTCGGAAGCGGCTACGCCACATGTTTTGTTGCTCTGATTGGCCTGTAAAGATGTGACAGGCAGAACATTCATCTAATCATCCTCTGAGTTTTTTTTAAAGGTTCTACCCTTTCCCAAATGCTGTCTATGAGAGGTTTACCAGATGGATGTGTGAAACACATCCATCTGGGGTGCCAGGTTAGGTCCACCCCAGAAGGCCATCCAATCTGGAGGAGCCTGAAAGATCGGCCAAAGAGGAATGGGCTGGCATTCCTCAGGAGGCGTGTCTGAGACTTATTGAAAGACAAAACTGAGACAAAACTGACCATTAGCATCAGGGGGGCTAATAAATTAGACCCTGGTATTTTTTTTGTTTTTTTGTGAAATAATTTTGTTTCTGTTTTTAAAGTAAAATAATGTAAGCATTAAAATAAGATTGTGTTAAATATTCCCTGATCTGTTAAACACCGCCTGGGTAATGCTTTTAAAAACCTGACATTTTCACAGGGAGGTTAATAATTTCATCCTCATCTGTATGCACAGATGCATGTCCACCCAGGACTACAGTTGATATCCCATATTCAGTGCCATAGATAAAGTAAATTGCACTTCAGTCATCAATGTTTTAATGAACAAGAGTGAGCATTAACATACAGAGTATGTTACCTACATAGATATATATATATTTATTTCAGACTCAGGGTCCATACAAATGAACACATGACAGAGGATTAAAAAACACAATTAAAAAACAAACAAACAAAACAAAACTAAAAGTCAATTTTAAAAGGCACTTATACCATTGCTTCCAAAGCATAATCATGTCTAATGAAATAATAAAATGTTTGATGGCATAAGGTTACATTGAATTATTGGAGTTGTTCTCATTATTGTTGATGTTTGAAGACAGGGGCTCAGATTAAATAAAGAAGCATTACATACCATGGGCATAATTAGTTTGTGAAGGGTTTTGATAATTATGGGGGGGGGGGGGGGTATGACACATTGAAGTGTAGGTATTCCATAGATACACTTATCTCAGCTGCTTTGATGCAAACATGGAACATTTATGCCTTTGGCTGTGATTTAAATATTTATTTATATTTTAATGGCATTTCATCTTGATTTATGTGCATATTAAACCCAAATGCCACACAAATGCCATGACACTCTATTTCCACATATTTACATTTTATTTATCAGTGGTGGACTTAGGAATTTTGAGGCCCAACACACTGGCATGGGGGACAGCCATTGTTCTCCCCCATTGTCAAATACCTGTTTATTAGAGAAAGATCTATTTGTGACTTCATGTAAAACCAACTGTAAATGACTGTTTAGTGAGGGTTTTTGAATAAAAATATTGTCAAGTGTCTTTACTTACTAAAAGAAACAAATCTTTGTTCTATTTTTGATCCCCCCCCCCCCCCGTTTTTTGGTCATATTTTATCAACTAAAACCTCTTTAGAAGTGACAAAATCGATATACAGTGCTTAACAAATTTATTAAACCACCACCCAAAGTAAGGTTTATGCCACAGCTGCCCTAAATTAACAGCACTGGTATTTACCAAAAGTCATTTTCTATGTTTCTGCAATGGTTAATACACCAATATGTAGAAGCTCTTTAACCAAAATGATATTTTTAATGCTAAAATATAATTATGATTGTTATCCATGAATTTTCAAATTTACTGATTTACAAAAAACTGAAAAAATAGTAAAGCACATTATTATTTCTTGATTAATTTGTCAAATTATAGTTATTTCCTTGCATTCCTGAGCAGAAAAATGAGTTTTAGTGGTTGAATGTTATGCTTGATTAATTTCTGACTTCTCAGAGAAGCCCACTGAGCCGGCTCAAATTTGGGTGAATTCAGTTTGAAATTCCTCATTCCTGTTCAAAACGGTAAAACGTGGAGAGCTCACTGACAATGAAAGAGTCCGCATTAAAGCACTTCATGATGCTGGATGGTCTCTGAGACAAATATGACAGGTGGTCTAATAAATTTGTTAAGCACTGTATTTGCTAATATATTTGTATAATATCAGTTAGGAAATATTTAGTAAGATACCAGCCATAACAAATGACTTGTTTTGGGGGTTTTTCATACGAAAAAAAGACATCATTATTCAAATAAAAGTTTACATTTTATCATTTTCAGGTGGCTTTCGTGCCACTATAATAAGACTAAGCTTACATAATATTTCTAGCTTTTAATGACTGTGGTAACCCCTTTATTTAAGCCCTAGCCTCTTTTATTAAGCTACTGCTCAAAATTGCCAGCCCAACTTTAAATGAGTGTAACTCTAAGACTACAAGTTCTGTTTGAATGATCAGTTATGAACAGGGCACTTGTGAAATTTGTTCAGAAGTGTAAATATGTGTATATATGTCACTGGGTCAGAGTGTATAAACTTGGCACAGACGTTTTAATTGAAAAATTAGATTCTCACCTAATTTTTTGGCAATTCTAGCATATTTATCCCATAGAAATAATGCAGTTGAAGTCCAAAAATATTCAGTATGCCATAGCACCACATTTTGACATTACCTGTTTCAACCTTTATGCCACTAGAGGGTTATCAGGACAAAATAAGAGAGATTTTAGAAGAGACTATCCAGGCGAAGTCCCCTCATGTGCCATTTTGACCAAATTTGGCCCAATTTAGCACTATCTCTGCATTTGAAAATTCTCAGGTATCAAATCCCTTTCAAAGAAAAGAAACAAATAAAAACTGCACAAACATGACTCAAATCTTCAGTAGAGGCTGGCCTTTAAAATGAGACCATGTTTGTGTCTGTAGTACCAGGGACCATCCCGTAGGGGGGCGGAAGTGTCTGGCTACATAGCGCTACAGCTACTTTGAAATGTGGTCATTGATTTGATTTCTTTTTGAGTTGTATGTGGTGTAGGTAAAAATGGTTTGGGCTTGTCGCTGAGCTTCTTCGGTTTAATTTTATGTGCAACATAATTTTTGTGCAAAACTAGAGCGCACAGAGAGCAAGGTAGTTCTGATCAAGGCGAGCAGGACCAAATTTGGTCCCACTAGGGCTCAAGAGGTCAAAATTCCAAGCTGCCAGGTCAGTGCAGGTGAGAGGGTTAAGTTAATGATGTGTTCACAGGGCCCCTAGAAGTCCAGGTCCCCAGGCAATTGCCTAACTGTGCCTAATGTTGAAGTTCACCTCTGTTAATAATGGCAAGTATTTTTATGAGGTAAATCATGAAAAATAATTTTATCGATATAAAACATGTCTTTATTTAAACTTTGATTAACCATCATTAAACCAGGGGTATTCTCTCTGAGATACCTAAATCTCTTTTATCAGGGTGTCGTGGCCAAAAGAGCAGCACAAACAAAGGTAACATCAATCAACAAATCAGCAGTGTTTAGCAGTCAGTCATATGCATACACTGGACTAATGCCTCTGAATTCTGGTTATGACATTTACCAAACTGATACAGCACTCAAGTTTAAGTTGAGCCGGCTGTTCAAACCAACCACCATCACAGAGCAAAAAACATTAAAAGCTCATTTCATATGTGATGAATCTTTACTAATATGTTTATTTTGTCTTTTAAAGTCTCAGCTTCCTCTTAATATTAAAGTCTCATTGATACTGTGACGTAAATCCATTATAATAGGCAGTGCTTCTTGGTCTTCTTGCCCTTGAAACTGCTTGGACAAAAATCACTACAGATGAAACATAGAGATCACTGGAGATGAATCACAATTTGCTTATGACTCTAGGAGGGGCCACAATTAGCCTTGCAAAGCAGATGGACTTGCCAGACTACATGACTGTCACTGGGCAGCTCAATCTGGCAAAGTTTCACTCTGAAATAAATGAACAAGCCCGACCAATCAGCACTGATTGAGGAGGACAAGGCAGTAACTACGGACAGGGTTTAGTTTTACTGGGAGTAGGTGAACTGAACCACCTCTAAAAGGTAGTATGGAGCAAGGCCATGCAGTGTTTTATAAACTAATACAATATTTTTTAAAATCAATGCAGGAACTAACAGGCTGCCAGTGTAAGGGCTTTAAAATCGGTGTAATGTGTGCTCTCCTTCAGGTCTTTGTCAGTACTTGTGCTGCAGAATTTTGAATGACTGAAGGAGAGTGTTACAGTTAGTTATAAAGTTGGTTAGTTAGTCTCTCTGTGTGGCTCAGAAGGTGGAATATTCTTAATTTGGCAATGTTTTGAAGTGTTAAAATGCTGTTTTTGTGACATCCCGTGCACGAGCCTTAAAATTAAAATCACAATCAAAGATTACCTAAAGATTTTGAGCTTCTCAACTTGGGTTCAGTCCTATTTTGTGTGGGGGTCAATTTCTCTCTCTGAGCCTTTAAACCAATAATAAAAACTTCTGTTTTGTCCTGGTTCAGCTGCAAAAAAAATCTGTGACTTTTATAAAAAAATTTTAAAGGACAGTTAAGTCTTGTTTGGTGTCATCAGGAGCTGAGTGCCATCAGCATAGCTGTGGAAAGAGATGCTGTGCCTCCTGATGACACGCAGGGTATGATTAAAAAGTAACAGTCCTAAAATTGATCCTTGTGGTACCCCACTGATCACCTCCCCAGCATTAGCAGGAATGGTCTTCCACAAAGACTTTTCTGTCAGATGGATGTGAGGTAAACCAGTAAAACATTCCTGCAGAGGCCTGCACACTTAGTCAATCTGTCTAAATGAATCCACTAGTCAACAGTATCAAAAGCAGCACTTAGATGAAGTAGCACCAGAACCGAAGGCTTGTTGCTGTCAGGATTTATTCTGATGTCATTAACTACTTTAAGCAGGGCTGTCTGGGCATCAACAGGTCAAACAGGGGATACATTATGCCGCTTTTGCTGGCGTTTAGGTTAATTTCAACTTTTTTACATATATCAAACTTGAAGATTTTCTTCATTTAATGATGTAAACACTGTCTTTTGGAAGTTGCAATGTATTTTTGCTTCAATTTACTTTGATACAGTTGTTCTAATCTGTCTCATATTTTAGATACCCTGCAGCTGTTGACCATTCCTGTAACTCTCTACCGCTACTACTGGGAGAGCTACCCTTGGCGTTTGGGTCAAGTCGTGTGCAAGGTCTACTTCATGGTTCGCCAACTGTACTGTGCCACCACAAGCTGGGTTATCATGATCTTCACCACCGAGCGCTATGCAGCCATTTGCCACACCATGTGGTCTGTCTCAAGCCTGAAGGTGGAGTTAACATAACTCATGCACTTTAAGCAGCAGATTGTTAAAAGAATAGAATAGCATTTCAATAAAGTAGAGGATCGGCAGTGCGCAACGTGCAACTTTCACCAATTTCACAAAAGGAAGATGAAAATTGAAGGGGGTATAATAAGTGCAGAACAATTTTAGCATTTCATAAAACTGTGAATTGAAATTTCCAACCTTTCTCTGTCCTTTCCAACAGAATTCACGGCTGCCATGTCTTCTCTCAGTCTGGATCATCTCTCTGGTTTCAGCTGTGCCCTTTGCTATAGTCTATGACCAGGCCCGGGCCTGCATCCTGGACTACACAGCCACCAAACATGAAGATGCCTTTCATGTTTCCACTATGTGTGAGATGACAGAGCCTGATCCTGCCCCCATCTATAAAGGAGCGCTACTCCTGAGGGCAGGTTTCTTCTTTCTGGTGAGATCAGTGCTGCTGTATTGTGTTTTTCTATTGGTCTATTTTAGTGTATTTACACTGAAGCAGATGCTCACTGTGACTCTCCAACTTCAGGTACCGTTGATCTCCATCTTTACTCTCTATATGCTCATCCTGCTCTATTTGAAGAGGAACGGGCGTCAGAGGAGGAACATGGGCCTAACACGGTCGGATCCTGAAGGACGACGAGACGTTCAGTGCCACCAGAATGGAAAGCTGCTTTTAAATGAAAAGAGGGCACTGAAACTCATGGGTGAGCCTCTAAATTATTAAAAAATTGATTATGCTACAAAGTCACTGATTATAGATCCTCAAGGACTGCTGGCACTCTCATTGGCTAAAAAGGCAAAAAAAAAAAAAAAGGCAAAAAAAAAACAAAAAAAAAAACAACCATCAGTATTTAATCCAGCTTTATTTAACATTGAAAGCATCAATTACATTTTGTGGGGCAGATTATATCCTGATAGGAAAGGGTGATTTTGATTGCAGCTGACATGCTAACAAAGCATCCTCCATTTTCTAATTTCCTGCAGTGGTCAGCAATGTCAAGAGTTGGCAATGGTCAAAAGCACAATTTCCAAAGTTCAAAGTTTACATATTACAGGGAATGCCCTGATAATTATCTTTTCATATTAATAAAATGGGTTTAATGCAGATGTATGATGTCCATTTGTGAGACGAATTAGTATGAAATGTCAATCAAATAAATAGAATAAAATCAGAGATAATAAATCTAAGAAATGATGGGCTGCATAGAAAAGTGGATGACTGATCTCAGGCCACAGGTAGCCCATTTAGATTTATGTCAATCACTTTTCCATCATTATCCTTCTGTCTTCCTTTTCACAGCAGACACTTTTGTGGTAGCGTCTTCCTCTAACCCCTGCAGGGTGAGGAGCTCTAATTTATATAAGGGCATTTTCCCAAATTGCCTATAAAAGTATTCAACTCCTTGGATGATTGACCCTTTATTGATTTCATAAATCAATTATGGTCAATATAATTTGGCTTTTTTTGATGAAAGAAACTCTTTAATGTCAAAGTGAAAATAATTTCTACAAAAGAAGGTCAATTAAACAGAAATATGCCATGTAAAATAAGTGACTGCATAAATATTCACCCCCTTCAAGTCAGTATTAAGTTGATGCACGTTTGGCTGCAATCACAGCACTGAGTCTGTGTGGATAGGTCTCAACCAGGCTTTCACATCTGAACACTGAAATTTTACTCCATTCTTCCTTGCAAAACTTCTCGTGCTCTGTCAGGATGCACAGGGATCAGGCATGAACAATCCTTTTCATGTCCAGTCACAAATTCTCTATTGAGGTCTGGGCTTTGACTCGGCCACTCCAGAACATTCACCTTGTCTTTAAACCATTTCTGTGTAGCTTTCACTGTATGCTGCAGGTCACTGTCTTGTTGGAAAATAAATCTTCTCGCATGGTTCTCTTGCACACTGAATATGATTGCCCTCCTTAATTTTCTTACAAGCCTTCTAGGGCCGGCTGCCCAGAAGCATCCCACAGCATGATGCTGCCACCACCACGCTTCTCAGTGGGGATGGTGATCACTTGAGACCCATTCACTGCAATCAGGGGATCCCCATTTCACTGATTGTGAGACTAGAACCAATTGTCTGGGCCTTTGTTGAATTAGGATAGTCACTTTAAAGGGGGGGATTATGCTATGCAATCACTTATTTTACATCACATATTTTATTTAATTGACCTTTGTAGTGGTCTGTTGTCATTTTGACATTAAAACTTTTTTAGTTTTAAAATTTTTTAAAATAGATTTTTTAGTCAAAAAAAGCCTAATTATATTGATTATGATTGATTTATAGAATCAATGAAAGGGTCAAACATCCAACGGTGTGAACACTTTTTAAAGGCAATATCAAACACCAGAGGAGGTTAAATCTAGTCTAAAAAGTCTCCCTCAGAACAAGCTGTTCAGTTGTGTGTCTCTGATGTGGGTAGGGTGCAAAGACTAAATTTTTTTTTTAAAGGCACTGTCTCTAAACAGGGCTAAAGAGCTGGTGCTTAAGCCCCTTTTGGTGTTTTTATGTGTCTGGGTTTGAATACGATCTGTCACAGAAAGTGTTCAGTTTAATGCAGTTGAGCTCCCTGTCACTCTGCTCCTTACATTTATGTGTTGCGCTAACAGAAGTACAGCTGTGTGCTTCTTTCTCCGTGGGTTGAGCTCCATAGGTGGAGATACAAGGTGAGGGCAGGTAGTATTACAGTATAATGACTAAATGCAGTGTTACAGTAGGCACAGATTAGAATCTGATTTCATTGTTTCAAACAGATAGACCACAAACAACGGACTGTGTTGGCTTATATTTCACATTTTGTGGGGAAACAGACGTCCAAATATATGTGCAAAGTACCCCCCAAAGTTGGGTTTCCTTTATAAAATTCCACGAGAGCCCACATTTATTTAAACACTGATGAAAAGGTAGCAACTATCACACTTAGTAGAGTGAGGCTACACCATCTTATAAGTTGGCATATTTCAATAAGTTACTTCTGATCTGACCTCTTACCCTACCTATTTTGAACAAACCAGAAGAGACTGTTGTGTTTCTTTCTGTCTGGATATGAACCCTAGACATGCATACTTGTGAGCAGTGTTCCCTCTTTCTCACTTATCCCTCCCACTGCACTATTTCACTGTGTGCTGGCAGGTTGGAGCAGGCTGGCAGGCCACTTTTTAACCTTTTTTCTCCCTCATTGTCTCAAAGACGTACATTTATAAACTGGCTGTAAAGCATTTCTATTGCATAGGTTTCTTAATAAATAAAAACATGACTGGACTGTGTCTTCTAGTTTAAATTGAGTAGTGGGTCTGCCCCAAAGAGAGTTGTTATGGAGCTCAGTGAAAGTTCAAGCAGGAAGACTGTTTCTTACTCATTTATTAGTCTAATTTATATCTCTCCCTTCTTCCTTTCATTCTCTCATCCCTCCTAGTGATCAGCTGATTTTGGGTGTTTACTCTTTTAAGGACTAAGCTAATCAGACTCTGCCACCTTGTTTGACTAATAATCATGCACCTGTCATATTTTAAATCTGTCATCCTTTCTCCTACAACCCTCCTCCACCCCAGCCACCTCTACTCATTTCATCAGCATCTAGTCCAGATACTCTGATCATCTTCTCCTGCATACCTCAGTCTCCTCCAAGCCACCTCATTGGTGTTCCGGTCCAGCTTCTCGGAAGTCAACCGCTCATCTGATCCTGCATCCCTCATCAGCGCCACCACCAGTAGTTAGACTTCATAGGGGGTATCCTATTCCTGACGTTAGCCTTGTTTACCCCTTCACGTACATGAAGTCATGACAGTGGAATCTAATTGTGAAAGACATGGGCCTCTGATAATTTGTGAATTACTCCCTTATCCCTGTACTACACATGAGATTAAAATCACGGACGACCTGTGCAATTATTACAAACCACCAGAGGTCACTAGGTAACACTAGTCCTGTGCGAATGGGGCATTTGATTCCCCTTGAGCCTGTCCCAACCTGGGCCAGTGGGGATGGGTAGGGATCCTGGCCTAACTTGGTTGCTGGCCACAGGCCACGTCAAACTAGTCACAGGTCTGGTCAGGCAATCCTCTACCACTCTAAGTGACCTGTAGATGGTCTATAGTTGTTCATAACCAGAGCACTGATGAAACAATCCTGTGAGCTATACTTGACATTCCTCTGCTATTGAGCATAGTCAGGTGAGAGTAACTAGTAATCATAACAGATGGTCTGATCATTTCTTTAATAAAATCATGCTGTGATTACATCTGTATTTTTGAATAAAATTTTCACTTTCAAATTTTGATTTCCAACAAGTTGCTGATATAATCCACATTTTGTTTTCCAGGTGCAGTTGTTGTGGCCTTTTTTGTTTGCAACTTCCCAGACATCGCCTCATCTCTGATGCAGGTCTATGTGGTGGTTTGGTCTGACACAGTTCTTTTTGTCTACACCATCCTGAAGTCGTACCTGTCTCTTCCTCTGTGGTACATAAACGCCGCTCTGGACCCACTGCTGTTCTGTATTTCGTCCCACACATTTCGCCGGGCTTGCTGGAGGACTCTAGGTCGGCTTAGACCTCGCTGGAAGTATGGGAGCATCGCTTGGCTGTGGCAGAGGAGTTCTTGTGAAGAAGGAAGCATGACTACAAGGGAGAGGAGTGATGGGAGAATCTCCAGGGGGAAGACAGAGGAAACTACAAATAAAGTCACTAACAAATAGGATAAAAGTGATAGAAATGGCCATGTAAATACCTCAATAAGCAAGCCAGTCACAGGTGCTCTGAATTCACACCTTAGTCCTTTAAACCAGCCTGTCCCACACTTCAGTATGCTGCAGCCCAATTTGAAACCTTAATGTCTTCTGATTAAGATTCACCTTTTATCAGTAGTGTGCAGGGATGGGGGGGTCTCCCCCCCTTGTGGCCCAATTGTTGAAAAACACGTGCTAAATTGCCCTCTTGGGAACCAAAACGCGTGCTAAAGTGCCCTCAAGAGCCACAGCGCGTGCTAAAGTGCCCTCAAGAGCCACAACGCGTGCTAAAGTGCCCTCTTTGGAGCCAAAACACACACTAAAGTGCCCTCTTGGGAGCCAAAACACGTGCTAATGTGCCCTCCTGGTAGGTAAAACACACTAAACTGCCCTCTTGGGTGGAAAAAAACACACTAAACTGCCACTTTGGCTGGATAAAACATGATAAACTGCTCTCTTGGTTGGTAAAAACACGTGCTTTAGTGCCCTCCTGGTTGGCAAAACACAACTGCTCTCTTGGGTGAAGAAAACCCACTAAACTCCAGAAGACCATTAGGACCATGAAATACTATGAAACATTACTGTTGCGATGACTTTTATGTTGGGCCCTTTTTTGATCTATATTGAGCCAAAACTAAATCTCACAGAACCAGTTTGGATTATCTGGTGCTTAATATGGTGTTAAAATGGGAAGACCCCCAGACCCCCTAGGGATTTATTTATTTATTTCTGTGTGTTCTTCACAGTCCAATGTTGAATCTACACAGTTCTTGTGGATGCTGATCCGAACTTGAGCAGTCTGTCTAGCTAGTCTGTTTTAAGGCTATATAATGCCCATTTGTATAACATATAAACATGTCTAAAGTGCCCTCAAAAACATGCGAAACTTTGTGCCCTCTTCAGTGGTGAGAATGCACTGTATGGGCTCTTCTTTTTTCTTTTCGCCCCTGCCCTTGAAAAAGTCTGTGCACGCCACTGCCTTTTATATAGAGTTTGTGATGTAGAAACCTACGTCACATAAGCTCCACCTTCTCAGAAAAGATTGTTCAAAGCAGATGTCCATTTGAGCTTCTTAAAAGCCATAAAATGCAGATTTTTATCAGTTTGGATCAAATGTCAGAAATAACACCAGCATTGATGTTTTATCATAGTTCAGTCAGATACCTCAGTGTACAGCTGAAAAAAATGTTAAAGTGTTCACTACCACTAAATAACATGACCCTTTTTAAGCATCTGTGAGGAGCTTTTACTTTGTGTTGATTTTGGTACTTCCTGTGACCCTAGTGGCATGCCTCGTGTCTCTGCTGTAAATTTGCACGTACAGACAAAAATCTTGTCATGCTTTCTTTTAACAGTCTGACGTGTCACTGGTTGTGAGGTTTTGCTGTAATAAATGTAAAAAAGATTTTCTTTAGAAAGCTATAAATTGTCTCCCTTTTTAATTGTAAGGCTTGTCCCCAGTGGTCTTGTTTGTTTGAAAAGTAGAAATGGACACACACCAGTTAATTTCTTAACCCTAAATGACTGTACTTTTTAAAAAGTTCATGTTTGATTGGGACATTAATTTGAAAGGTGATCCACAAAACCCTCAACTCCTGTAATTTTGGCATATGTCTTTTTTGTTACTTGAATTCACTTGTGTCATGTGTCATGCTAGCCATGAGGGGGAAGAAAAAGGAAAGTGTGTGAAAGATGTTAAAATTTCTCGTCACTATGCTGTGCTAGTGTGCCACAGATTTGCAGTGAATGTGTGCTGGGTTTACCCACAGACTGTTTATCTGAGAAAGATTACGGGTTAACCCTGCTCTTACATGCCATGTTGGGTCATGGCTAACCAAAGCAAGAGCTACCACCTCCTGCACTTTAGAAAGCCTACTGAATAACAAACCAAAATGTACGTCTCTGCCCTGGATCCTTTTTTGAGTTCTCCACAGTTCTCCATATCATCATGACCCTGAAGCAGCTGACTCTGCCCAAATTATTTTTTTATAACACTAATAACTTTTATCTATTATTAACGCAGTTTCCTGACTAACTTCTTTCCACTGTTGAAGAAAACTCAACTAAGATGATGATGAAGTAATAAGGTATTTTTTTGATTGTGATTGTGTCCACCTCTTTACATAAAATAAGGATGAAGAGGCATTAATGTTAACTCCTGTTAGTGTCATAAAGTGAAAAAGACTCCTCACAGGAGCTGTAAGATGTTTTTTGTTGATAGAATTTTGTGTTCAGTGCTTTAAAGTGTATATTACTGTGAACGTCTTGAAAAAAAAACTAATGTAAAAGTGTTCTTTATTATTATGAAAGTGTTTCAACCAAGAACATGAGGTCGGTTTGAGAACATCATTGTCTTGACTTTGAAATACGTGGTGTTCAACTGTATTGTTCATGTGTAAGTCTCATTATTGTGCAAGTGACTTATCCTGTCATTTTAGTCAAAGGAACACATTAAGATAGACCAAAATGGTCAGTTAGAGAAGATATGAGAGTTTCTTTGTATCTGACAATTTTGTGTTCATTTAATACTGAATGAATGAGTCACGGATGTCTTGATTGCTGACACTGTGAAGTAGTACAGTGTCTGCTTTTTTAGACAGCCAAGAGAAGAAGAGACGATGGCACTGCTGAGAGAAAAGCCATCAACAGGTGATAAATAAACCTAGATACTTAGAAGATCACAGCCTGGTGTCCATTTTTATAGTAACTGCCGCCTCTGCCTCCTCACACTACAGCTGTCATAGCTTTATTATCATCTCAAATTGCAGATAGTCCATGTGGTCAGAAAAAATATTAATAAATCATGTGTTCTTGAGTGATTCCTATTGCTTTTTTCTGGCATATTTTCTTTCTTTTATGCACCGTTTCACAAGGCTTACTGGAAGAAAAGGGCACTGATGATGAAATGCATCCTACTGCCTACTGATTTTAAGAGCTGGGAAATTAAATCAGTGTGCATAGCATTCTTAGATCCTTGATTGAACTCTACCATGTCCTTGAAAGCAGTGGCTCTCAAATGGTCTAGCCTCGGGATCAGCCACCAACTCCCTAATGAGTAATTGCAGCCCAGTTTTCAAAAAAAAAAAAGCCTTCAGTAGCTCATGTCTTCCTTGAAAAATGTTACAGCTTGATGACAAGACTGATCAAAGAGAAAGGACAACATTTTTGGGAGAGCATGTTTTACAGAAATCCTTGGAGGATATGAAAGCATTCATTTTATGTTACTCTATGTTGTGTGTGATAACATGTTAATTTTACAGTTTTCTAGAAATCTCTTTGAAAAAGCAGCTTCGGCTGACCACACTCTAGGTTAGTTTAAAGATCCTGTAATGTGAAAATAAATCTGTATTTAGGTTTGTTTTATAATAGGCTACTGTGTTATGAACCCCCAGGTCAATTTTCAGTCAGATAAAACATCTCTAAGTTTATAAACTTATGCTTCAAAATCATGAAAAATGAGGCAGGACAATCTGCTCCAGATGGGCAAAACAGTTGAATGAGCTGAAGCCACACTCACTCACAGCAAATATGATCCTCTCAGATTTAAAAAATGCTACAATCTGAATGGAGAAAGCACTCACGCCATTAGCCTGTCCCTTGACCTTACAGTGACCTGTATCATGGAGCAGCTGCCTGGCTCTGTGCCAGAGAAGAGACAACGGCTGTGTCCGAAATCACTCCCTATAGTACACTATATAGTGAATACACCATTTTGTAGTGGTGTCCAAATTCTGAGTGAGCATTGTTATTCAACATATAGTGCACCCATTCTATCCCACAATGCATTTTGCAAAGTAGCGAACAATCAGTGCTCACTAGCCTAGCAATATTTACCATCATGCATAGCGCTTGCTGCTCTCAAACATGACGGATGAATGAGAGGAGCACAGGAACACATATAAAAACTTTAATTCTTTTTTGCTTGTTTGTTTTAACCAAATCTATAAGAAAATGTTAAGGATTTAAAACAGAGTGACTCTGAGAATAACAAGACATGTGACCATCATCTTTATGCAAAAATACATTACATTACACATAAAAATGTACACTCTTTTGCCACTAAAGACACTAAAGACTCTGAGTGTTTTTATTTTTCGGGGGAAAATACATCACATTTGGGATCTGTTTTCAGTGAAATTCTACCTTTAATTTCGGTCCTCAGCTGTTGTCATCGAAATCTACGAGCTGTTGTTGCTTAACATTTTAATTGTGAGACAGCGATGACATCATTGCTTGCGGCTGGAGCGGTGTCCGAAATCATTTTTGTGTTTTGCAGTTGAGTCCACTATATAGTCCACTATATGCTGCTCACTTTAGAGTGGATAGGGAGTAGGGAATGAGTGTGTGGTTTCGGACACAGCCAAAGTTAGTTTTCTAGCTCAAATCCCCATTGTGGGCTGGTGACATTACCACTGTTTAAGTTAATTAAAAGGCATAAAATGCAGATTTTCATCAGTTTGGGTCAAATGTCAGAAATAACACCAGCACTGATGTGTTTTATCATAGTTCAGCTGTACGACACATTTAATGAACTCATATTTAAAGAATGGCACTGCTACCTGACAGGATGAACAATAAGGTGGTTGCTAGGGGATATTTTCTTATTATTAACCAGAGATCAACAGAATTCTCTAGTGACACTACTGCAAAACAGCCTTCAATTTATAAGAAGGAACACAGCTGAAAACCGACAGAATGACATGAGGAATAGTATAAAGGAACTAATCTAAAGCTGCTTTGTGGAAAGGCCATATGAAAACCCTCTGAAAGCTTTAATAATTATGTACAATCTTTTTCTTTTTCTTTGTTAATTATTGCATTCTGGATTTTATAGTCTATCAAGAAATGATGAGTCTCAACGAGCCATCTCGGCACTTTTCAGTAATCATTGTCAGTCATCAAATAGACCGAAAGAGCCTGTGGTAATGGATGAAAAATGTAATTCCAGTGAAGCTAGTAGTAGCAACTGAGGAGTTGTACGGTAAAATGTGATCTTTCCTTTATTGGCAAGAACAACAAGAGAATAGATCTCCAACCAGGGTGTTCAGGTACAGTCTCACCTCTGCATGCAGCTGCAGTAACTCTTGAAAATGCGTGCTAATTTGGTGACAAGAACAAAGCAGAGAGTCAACCTCATAGCAAGGTAATGTATACTGATGAAGAATACACACTATGCATCCTTTGGGAACACCTAAAGTCGCAGGCAGGAACTCTAACTCACTGGATAACTTCACCAATGTGTCTCACATCAATAACAACAATCTAGCAGAAACATGAGCAAAAGAACCCCAGCAGGGTTCACTACAACAGGCAACATGCAAAAACAATGTAAGAGTGCAGAGCCTAGATCAGCTGACTCTAAAGAGTTGTTTGAACACTGAAGACCTATCACTCAGTATGGAGTTAAAATTACAGTTGGGAGTCAAAATCAACTCTGAAATGTTTAACCCTGAGATTTCAACACTCCATTTTTTGCTGTTTTGAGATGTGAAGTGGAATCATTCTCTTGTTATACTACTGTGTATTGGTGGAAAATAATAAAGGTACTGTACTCAAGCAACAGCACAGTTACTCTAGTTAAAGCTTACTTAAGTAGAAATAAAAGTACCGATTTCAAAATGTACCCAAAAAAGTACAAGTACCCAAAGAACTTCTAGTAATTTGAGTAAATGTAATTAGTTACTTTCCACTCCTGGAATGGATGTTGTGTCACAACACTTTGTCATCTCTCAGATGTTCAGGGTTCAGTATCCAGCTCCCGCAGCCAGGCATTAATACATCTCACTGCTGAGTCTGTGCTGTTTGGATGTGATTAGATCATTCTGATGGCCACTTTATGAAGCTGCCACTACTATCAGTGTGTTAAAGGTTCATGTGAGCTGCAGTTAGCCAGTAACTAGTTAGCTGAATAGAAATGTGCTATACAACCTTGAGACCATTCATTATTTACCAATGCACTTCACGATAGAATCAGCTTTTCTTATTCTTTGCACAGAACGGATTCTGCCATTGATAAGGATCATGTCTCTTGTCAGTTGAACAGTCTTACTCAAAATAAGCTTTGATTTTTTTCTATTACATGCAGAATCTGCCATTTTAAGTTCAAAATCCCCAAACTATTTCAAATAAACTTTTCAAAAGTGAATGAGCGTGAAATAAAGTACAATGTTACGATAAATTCACTGTCAGGTGCAAACAAATAGAGCAGCAACGAGATATGCCTCTGTTTTCAATGCAGCAGCTCTTTTGTTACCATTCTCCTATTCATACAAGGCTTTTAGTTTCCACAGTACATTTTGTTGGTATTCAATGGATTCTTTTCATTTTTTTTCTTTGTCAATGTGAGAGTTGCAGAAGAATGGACTATTTTTCTCTGATGACATGTTTTTTTCTTCTCTCATGAGAAACCTTGGACTCTGGACTAAGAATATAGTGTGCACTCAGTCACAGCAGCAACAGCATCTAGTGTCTAAAATAGCATGAGGTCTTTTAAAATTATATGAAGGAAAGCACACTTTTCAGGACATTAGTTTCACTAAATGTCCTGTTCATTTTCATTTACCTGGCAATGACTCATCCACACACTCAGATTTTAAGTTGGACATATGAATCAGAGCTGTTTACTGAGCTGCGTACAGTTGTTGAACTAGAATGGCAAAAATATTGGACATGTGACGAATGAAGCAAGAAAAATCAATGACACTGTAAAAGCAGATAGGTGTTAGGTAGGGACAGGAGTTTAAAAATAATACACCATGTAGTTCTATGCTACACAACAGCACAGTCCTTTCAACCTAATGAGCATGTTTTTGTTGGTGGGAGGAAGCCAGTGTACCCAGAGAGAACACACAGAAAAGTAACTGTTAAAAATATTTTTTATAAATCGTTTTCTCTCTCGTTAGATATTAATCACTCTTAATATCTTTGGTTTGTGCTATTTTTTAGGTTGAAATATTAAGATAAAAGAACACAGGCCTACATTTTGAAATGCTTTTAAAAATAATCTTAAAAGAGTGGGTTCTGTCGACCGCCCAAGGGCCAGAACCCATTCTTTGAAAAACACAGTCCTAAAAGCACTTTTAAACACTGACAAAAAGCGCCGGTTTAAGCATTTTCTAATTAATATCACATCCGTTTATTGAGTGATTTTATTAGAAACTGCTGCAAATGTTAGAATGATTTTAAAAGTCAAATTATATTTAAAGAATTTGCATAGTAGTGTGTGTGGTGCAGACGTATGATTTGTGCTCTCTCTCCAGTTTAGCTGTCTTGACGTACGTATATGACAGCCAATCAAAACGCCGTGGGCGGGACTAAGAATGAAGCAGCGGAAGATTCAAACCGAAGATGGCGTCGGTTGTTGATGATCCCCAAAACAATCACAAACTGAGCAGAAGGTATTCATTTCTCGATTATTATGGCGTCTGTTGACATGTTTAAAAACTGCAATATAAAGTATATGGTTTTAGAGTGATTCGTAGTATTTTTTGTCGTGTAGCTTGTCAGCGTACGCGTTAGCCATGAAGCCAACTTAGCAATAAACTGTTATGCTATCAGCTAATGACGGTTATTTACCACATACTGTGTCTACAACTCTGTTCTACCGGTTAAAGTTTGGAAAACATTCGTAGTGCTAATTTGTGCCCCAGAATGAACCTTCACACTGTCTCTGTTTCTCCCAAACAGGGAAACAAAATGCAGTGTGTTTAACAGTCGGGGGAAGTCGGAATCAAGCCAGCCTGTGATATTTAACCCTGACTTCTTTGTGGAGCGGTTGAGACACGAGCACCCACAGGCATTCACGGATTTAATTCTCAGCAATTTAACTCGACTCATAGACCTTCCAGGGGATGAATTTGCTCAGCTCATTGGAGAGTCCGAGCCCAGGGTGCCCTCCGCCGCTAGCCTTCTACGGTCACTCAACTTCCTGAAACGGAAAGGTAGACAGAGCCATCAGTATGTTTGTACCCACCCACAAACTATTTTAAACATATGCTAGTATCTCTGCAGCTATTTGTTCGTGTTTTAATATGTATTTGGGGAACATAAATGATCTAGATAAATACTATTAACTCTGCATTCAGTGTAGGCATTTGAGAAAATGATCAGCACGAGTGACAGTCAAATATTCTGATGAGCAAAAAATCAGGATTGACTGTACATTACAGACTCTAGGTGAGACTTTTCCTCATTCTTTTAACCAATACACGTGCTTTAAACACAGAATCAACATTAAATGAATAAATAAATGTAAAGAAACCTACATCTCCCCACCAAATTAGCAACAGTTAAAATGAGAGTAATAGCTTGACCTTCATCCGCTCCTTTTGAGTCTTATAGAAGTATGTGATCCCACCAGGACGCCATTCAATACAAAACGTATGCACCCCTAGTTGCATCACTTGTTCACTTTAAATAAGTCTTCTCTTTTGGGTGAGATAAATGCAGGCTTTTGTGATGTTATTATTGTGAAAGCACATGAAATTGCAATATATTAGCTACTTCTAAATTGTAGATTGGCTTCAGCTTTTTTCATGATCAATTATCTGACAGTTATGTTCAAGACTATTTGATAAATCTTTGAGATTAAACTGTAAAATCCTTATCTTTTTCAGAAGAGTTTCATATTTTATTATTGAATAGCTCATGTCTGTAAATGTTTTTAAAAATGTAGAAAAGCTACTTGGCTCCGCCAACAGAGCACAAAACCAAAGCTTTTTACTGTTACATTTAAAAAGGAAGGCTGCATATCCTTACACTATTGAAGTTGAAATTTGTAAGTGGGTGACATTTTGGTGGACTTTGTCACTTTTTGGTGACATTATTGACTATGGTGCAGCTATATTTCACAGACATTAGAAGAGTTTAACTTACAATAACACAAAATAAAAAAACAGTCACCACTGAGGATGCAAGACTTTGCAGTTTTGCTGATATCTGATCTGCCAGTATTTACAAATTCATTCAGACCTAAAACTAAGGTCATTAAAGCCCATTTCAAAGTTTAAGGATGAAAAGAGAAACTTCCCAAGAACACACTGTAAAGTATGGCTGAACATTTTGTGAGTTTTCTTTGCCAGTACTGAGATTTTGATTTTATAAGAAGTTATTTTTTTATTTTCTCACTTAAGGTATTTTTACCTAAGCAAAAAAAAAAAATCATTCTATATTATAACTAACACATTATCAGATAGATTAAATAAAGCCATTCTTTACTGTTGGCCAAGTCTTTATGTTAGGGTGAAATAAGATGATGCATGAATAAATATGAATGATGGATTTGTATTTAACTACTTAATTTACAGTGGCAAACTGACAACTTACAGCCTTGTAAGTGATGTTCATGACAAATATGGCTGAACTCTTTTGAAAAAATACCTAATTGTGATTGTTTTGACTCATGTTGCATATGTGGTGTGAACTGTTGTATTGAAGGGAATAAAGATTTTTATATCATACTCATTTTACTATGAAAAAAATATTCTACAAAGGAAAGTAGGATTTTTCACTATGTATAAAAGAATAACAGTTGTATGTTTGCATGATATGTAGAGCATAAAATCTATACTGTGAAATGACAAAAAAGTATCCAATTGGTATTTTGACACACATTTCAGGTTAACATATTGTACATTCTGCGATTTCAAAATTGCAATAGGCCATATTGTAATTTAATCTAAATTTTGAGTAATTGCTCAGCCTTCTGTTAAGTATCATGACAGGATTAACAGAGAAAGAGACCTCAGCTGATATCGGTCTGTTACAGCCTTCATTTACTGCCGATAGATAGGTTGTGGTTTTTGGGCAGATAGTTTCATATCTACTAATACAATGATTAACTTTTAAACTAATATCTACCAGTACTGATATGTCAATTCCCACTCATTAATGGTAATCAGACTCTGCCTGATAAAATTTGTATTTCTGCTGACACAGTCCAGATCCAAAGACACATTTTCTTATTTTTATTTTTATTTTTCACACATCAGTGAGAAAGAAGCTGTAATTCCTCACTGTTCACTTCACAATTCAGAATTGGCACAAAGAGAATGTTTCAGCTTTATGCATCAGTAATTAAAAAGAACTGAGGTAGCTTATATGTTGTAATACAGTCATGTTACTCATTTTAAATGACCTTTTCACTTTAATCAATGCATTTTTAAACTAATTTTATGGTTATTTGTCTTGTCCTGCTTTTACTGTTGTGAATAATGTAATTATGGATACTTTGAATGACATCATCCAGCTCTACACACTTGTTGTAATCAATCCTTCTGCTCCATTTGATGTCTTTCAGATAAAGGAGTGGTTTTTGGTGCACCTTTAACTGAAGAAGGAATAGCCCAGATCTATCAGCTTATTGAATACCTGAGTAAAAGTGAGTATTACTTGTTAGATCTGTGATATCAGTGTTTCTCATAGAGTGACGCTGTACTCAGGCAATAGGGATGGCCATCCTGCCCTGCCTCATTGTGTAAGTTAATTTTTTTGTGTTTCTGCTCTTTTGACTGTATTAATCAGCAGCACACTATTTAAAGACACTACAATACCATAGCTCACCTTTCAACATGTTTCATTCAGTCTTTAATCACAGCAGTCCAGCTGCATGCTTGAAGGTTTATTGTTGATAAAGTAGCATATCACAACAATCATCCAAGAGTGCAGGAGTATAGGATAATATTGGCGGACAGAAGCTGATGAAAAAGTTGAAACGGTATGCGATGCTTCCTCTTTGGCATTATATGGCACTTCATTCGGTGCATTTATGTGGTGGGACATACAAGTAGATTCGCCTTGCAGAGCCAGTGGACTGGCCAGATCTTTCATCAGGTAGATCCATCTTGCAAAACCTCAGAAACGATTGTGCCAGGTGTGAAAATGGAGGGATGAATCAGGGTCATTGGAGGAGAAGAAGGTGGTGGCTACAGGCAAGGTTTAGTTGTGCTACAAGTCATGACCAATGGCTACCAGTCAGGCAATTAACTTAAGTGTAATGATGGCAGCAGTTTTTCATGAGAAATGGGCAGTATTTCTTTACTGAACCAGGCTGACAGCTTTTTTTGGCAGAAAATGTGTTTTTGCTCTTCTCCTGACATGCTTCAACATGAATTTGATTCACCAAATGGCCCCACTGATAGTGAACAACAATAGTGGCTGCCTCATTAAGTAGTTTTCTCACTGGGGCTGCGCATGCCCTCTCCATCGTATGTCCTGTCAATCTGATTGGCCCCCAATGAATGTGACAAACACAACATTTGTCCATCACCTTCTAAGATTATTTTCAAAGGTTCTGTCCTTCCCAAACACAGACTATGGGTGGTTGCCCTGGTAGATGTGAAATACATCTCATGCAATGGATATTTGACTGAGTCTGTGGCGTGACCGATATCTGTGGATGTCTCTCTACTGAAATCATACATTTTGCATGTTTGACCTCAAAAAGAAGTAAATATCTCTCACTATGATGGTAAGTGTGTCAGAAAAAAATATAAATAAACACTTGATCTATTAAGTCCAGTACTTTGACTAGTCATACTGCTTCATTAGCCTGTATCTAAAATAACCCTCAGATTTTTGATTTGCTGAGCATCTAAGCTATGTCCTTACTACTTAACTAAGGAGGAGTGCAGAGCATTAGCATGAGGTCATGGTTTATTTCTAGAAAGCAATGATGTCACCCACTGAAAGTGGACACTGGGCGCAAAAGCTGTAGATCAATAATTTATTTCAAAGCACTTTGCTCCTCTTGTCTCCTTCCTTCCATTTCATTCACTCAATCTCTGTGCTCACTTCTATGTCTTTGACTCCCTGTGTCTCTTTCACTCTGTGTCTACCGGTCTACACACCACACCTCTTTCCCCACGTCTGTGGCTGTCTTTCTTCATCCTTCTCTCAAATGCTTCAGACCTTCATGTGGAGGGGTTGTTCCGTGTGCCAGGCCACAGCCTGAGGCAGGCAGCCCTGAGGGAGTTGCTGAATGCTGGCACAGAGATAGATCTGGACACAGGCGACTTCCACCCCAATGATGCAGCCACATTGCTCAAAGCCTACCTGGGAGAGCTGCCAGAGCCTCTTCTCACGCACAGACACTACTGTGCTCACCTAAAGATTGGAGGTGACTCAAATATTGTGTTTTTCATCCCCCAAGATTAAATTCATTATTGAAGTGGCTGTGCGATGACCCCTCCTCACTCTTGTATTAATTTTATTATCTGCTTTGTCCAGAGCTGACTCGTTTTGATGAGAATGGGGACAAATCAAATGTGCCTGACAAGGAACGCCAGATTGAAGCATATCAGCTGCTTGTCATGCTGCTCCCACCAGCAAACCGCAGCCTCTTGAAGCTGCTACTAGACCTGCTCTTCCAAACAGCTCGTAACCAACACATCAACAAGATGTCTGCTATTAATCTAGCCACAATGTTTGCTCCACACATCATCTGGCCCAAAAATGTAAGAACCTTTGTTTCCATTCCTTTTTAAAACTTAATGTAAATTGTATTTCAACCCTACATTAACAGTAAATTAGTTAAATGGGGAATTGATACCCTGTCACTTAACATAATATTGCAACACTTAAGTGATAGGATATTTCCTTGTACCTCTATTTGGTGGAATTTGCATTAATCTTTGTTCTTTCTCATTTTTATGGCAGGTGACGGCAAGTGATCTGCAGGGAAACATAGAGAAACTGAATAATGGTGTTGCATTCCTTATCAGGCACTCCCAAAAGCTTTTTAAGGTAAGTAACTTGCCCACTTTGGTCTCTCATGTTCAACATAAATCACTTTACCTTGGGCTTGTAAATGTGCTGACAATTTAACATGCTCACTGACTTTTTCTGATATTTCAATTTTTACATTGATGCCTTATGGATAGTCACAGTCACTCCTCATAATTATAGACCACTGGGTAAAAACCAGCATGCAACAAAGATTTCAATGTTTTAGTTATGTATGCCTCTGCATATTCATGCACTTATGTTAGCATTGCTACCTTTTTCATGCTAGCTGTTATAGTCAATATTCTGCTTAGCACAAGGAGATGCTTTATCTGTTCAGTTTTGGGTAGAGACATTATCTCACTATGACCTTAACTTTTTTTTTTTTAACATATTTTAATCTACCTCAAACACAGATGAATCCCCATAACACATGCAAATTACTACAGTGCCAATAAAAAATATTCACTCCCTTAGATATTTACCCATTCTTTGATTTAATAAAGAAATCATGATCAGTATAATTTGGCTTTTTCTTTTTTCAGTTAAAATAAAAAAACTCTTTAATGTCAAAGTAATAATAATAATAGAAACACATTTTATTTATAAGCACCTTTCTCAACACTCAAGGTCACTTTACAGATTAAAACAAGTACAATAAAACAACAGATAAAAGCTAACACGGTATAAAATGGGACAAAGTAATTGCAAAGAATAGGCTATCCTGAACAGGTGGGTTTTGAGTCTAGATTTAACGAGAGGGAGCAAGTCAATGTTCCAGATGTCTGGTGGAAGTGAGTTCCAGAGTTGGGGAGCAGAGCGGCTGAAAGCTCTGATCCCCATCGTGCTGAGGCGGGCAGAGGGCACTGTGAGGTGAATGGAGGAGGAAGATCTGAAGGAGCAGGAGGAGGTGGCTATGTGGAGGAGATCAGAGAGATGGGGGGGTGGGGATATATGCAGACCAGGTAATATTATTGATGTGAGCTTGGAATGATAGAGAGCTATCGAGGATGACACCCAGACTCTTAACCTGAGGGGAGGGGGAGACTGAGGAGCTGTCAATTGTGAGGGAGAGACATTCAGTGAATGCGAACCATGGCGACTGTAGACATGTCTGTACACGACTTTTTGTTCTTTGCTCTTCTTTTGACAAAGAAATGCTGTCAAGTTCTGATAAAACTGGCGCTATAGCAGCCTCCATGCTAATTTCTTCCGCCATAATTGCGCCAGCCTTTTGTTGCTGCTTGCTTACGGCACAACTCCGCCACACCCAAAATACTGCCCCTTGTCACTGATTGGTCCTTTCACTTTCTAACCGGGCCCAAATGGTTCAGATGGGGGCTTTGCGAGATGGATTTGCCAGTGAGAAACACGGAAACAGGCAAATCCATCCATCGGTTTTCACTTTATCACTAGAGTATTTTTAATTTTGTTTTTGTAAAATAAAAAATGGGTAAAACATCCAAGGAGGTGAATACTCTCTAAGGGAACTGTATGTAAAAGTCATATAATGTAAACATAGGTCTAACAGAAGCAAAGCACTGCTCCTGAAGATGCAGAATGAACCTTATTTTTTTGTTGTTTGTCAACTAATGATATCAAGGCTACCTAAGATGATGAACACACATGAAGTTGTCATCAACTCAGAATATTGTCAGTGACTAGGTTACTTTGCTCTTTATATTTCTATATATCATGTATTACATTTCTGTGCATCTAAAATCTGTATTCCTAATTCAAACTAAATGAATGTCATTGCTGTACACAACAATTGTACAATGTAACAATATTTTGGTATTGACTTTTATCTCCGTTTGAACCAAGGCTCCCTTAGTCCTTCTGCTATGCAATTAGTACTTTTCTCCTCTGTTCTTGGCAAGACAGTAGTCTTTTAACTGCATGTGTAATTTGGTTTATATATGATTTATGTATGTTTATATTAAAACTCAAAGTGTCCTATTTATATACATTATTGTGTATCCTAATTATAACAAAACACAACATAGGGGCTGATATATTTTGGACTTTTCATTATTCTGTACTAAACTTTACTTCCACTCCAACAAATGAAAAATTCTGTCAGATATCAACAGTGGTTTCCTTTTTCAGTTCATAGTCTGTTTTTATTTACCTTAGTTGACATGTTTTGACAGGTCCTGGTGCTGTTGCCATGGTTACAAGAAAAGCAAACAAAGAAAGGAGAGAGAATGCATAATTAAAATGAGAAAGGAAATATTTAAGAACAATCAGTGCAGCAATCAGCGCTTTTCAGTTACTTGATAACAGGCTTCTGTTTCTGTATTCTTATTCAAATACATTGATTTTTTAACATATCCATGATGTACACCTCCCAGTTGAAAAAACAATGCTAAATGTCAATCAGGTAATCAAAGGCACACTTGATTTATTTCAAACATGTCCTTTCATTAATGTAAATTATAATTTTGTTGAAGGCACCAGCATATATTAAGGAATATACTCGCTTGTACTACACAGGATCAAAACGTCTACAATCAAAGGTGAGTGCTCTTGCCATTTGTCCTTTCTTTATTTGTTATTTAAGTCATGTGAATAAAAAGTGTTAGCACTGTAAGGTTTTCAATATTTTTTTATACTTTTTTGAAATTCTGTGCTCTAAATGATCCAGTATTTTTTATATTACATTGGATAGTACCGAAAATACCGGAGTATTGGAGAAAAAACATATACACACTCATTTTTCAACCCAAAGATGCTGTGAGTTGAAATGGAGACAGGGCACAGCTGTGGGCAATCAAATGGGAGTGAGTGCCTGTGTCTTGTTTTTTAAACAGAGAGGTGATATGGAGAGAGATTTTATTTTTTGATTGTTTCACAGCAGTTATGCTCTAAAGTTAGAAATACACCAACACCTCTTACAGACATGAAGGAAGATACAGGATTCATTTGACTGATGCTGAAGTCGTGCCTCTTTCTGCCAGTTATGTGCCTCTCTGCTCCGCTCTCTACCACAGTCTCTATCCTTGCTAACTTTCTGATTCACTGGCCAGTAATTACATTTTATTGAGTCTCTTTAGCATTTAATGTTGGTGTCTGTTACAGACAGATAGAGAGCAGGGGAGAGACATTAATGTCTCATGGTACCTAGAAGTTTTTCTTTACATCCTGACCCCTGCCCAAACACAGATATCTATAAAACGACCAAAATAAGAAAAAAAAAAAATAAAACACAGAGAGCACGATTGCTGCATACACTTGTTCTAGTTTTTGTTTGATAATTCAGAGGATTTGATTTAGGTCAGCCCCATACACTTTTTAGCTTTATTTTGCCTTGCATTACTACAAACAGTTGGTCGGGTTTTGGTATGTGTTTATGAGCTTTCTTATGTGCATGTTGGAAATGAAAAGAATTACTAAATTAAGCACCTTTGGGAATCCAGGAGATTCTTGTTGTATCTAAAAAGATATCAGTATCTTCTTATTTTAGCTAGTATTGTTTCAAAATTCTGGTATCGTGAAAACGCTACAGTATTGTATCAGAATTCTGAAAGTTATTTGAAAAACCCCAGTTTTCCTTTTGTTTCTAACTTATCCTGTATCTTGAGCATTTTATTAATCCCACCAATTTAAAATCTTTAAAAAATGTTTGTTAGATGATCTTAGAGGGAAAATTCTGTTTTCTGTTTCAGTATTCAGATTTTGAAAGTTATTTGTTTGGTGTTAACATGATTGTGCAGTGTATGACTGAACACATACACATAATCACAACGCCTTACAGGTTGTTTTAGTGAAGTAACTGATATTAGTGTCTTGTTGCATCTGATCCTCTAGGATGATTCAACACTCTGTTCTGGGGCTAAAGACAAAGAGACCATGCCTGCAGTAACAGCTGCTTCCCCTTCTCCCTCACTGAGAACAATGGGCGGTGAGGTCAGCAGCACATCCACAGCCAAGTCCTCTGAGACTCAAAGCTATACAGAGTCTGCCCTCAGGGAGCTTTTCGAGCATGTCAATAGCATGCCTGAGTCTGCCAAAAAGAAGAAACTCATCAGACAGGTACATTGGGTCAGCGTTGGGGGGGCAAACACCTTACTAACCTTAAAACTAAACGTGATTCCATTTTTTTTTTTTTTTTTTGTAGTTTGAAAAGCAGCCTTTGGTGACACCTTCAGCTGACTCTCGGGCACCTTTCAGCAGAAAACACTGGCGGTCACGCTCTCTAGGTGGAATGATCAAGGTTTGTTAAAAGCAATCTGGAAATATTCTTGATTACTACGCACAAGGCTGCTTCAAAATTTGATGAACTAGATTTCTCTTACTAGAACACACTGGTACAGCTGGTGACTTAAAGTTGTCTGGAAATAGGTGATGTGGCCTAAAATTTAAATAACTTTTTTGTTTTATGAGGGTACAAGTGTTATATCACAGCCTAACAAAAAGAGTTGATTCATTAATATGCATATTCAGTGGCTACTAGACCCTTCTCCCTCAAAACAAGCCTGTGGTTGCATACTCAATGCACATCTGTGCATAGGATCGGAGAAAAATGTGTGTTCTGGTCTCTGTAAAGCCAGGTATACACTGCAAAAACCATCCAATTCAGACACAAGTTTTTAGTTGCACGACTCACTTGGAAGTTGCACCAACTTTCAGTCAAAATGTGCGTCAACCAGCTGCTCCTTACTGGTCAGATGGACTTCTGACATGTTTGACATGTTTGTCATGATTGTTTAATGACTCTCATAATAAAGGAAACAAGACAAGCAGAAAATACGCCTACCCGTGGACCTCCAGCTGACATGGATTGTGATGCTGTTTATGCCTGTGTGATAGAGAGATAATGAGAGAGATTATATGACCAGACAGTCTTGTAGAACTTGAGTCCAGGACTCAGACTTGAGTCCGACTCAAGTCCTGATTTGGTGAATCGAGTCAGACTTGAGCTTTAACTGCGTCAGGACTTGAGGATGAAGAGGCTGTTTTATTCTGTAATATTTATTGTTTTTGTGGGAGAAAACCCCTCATAACTGATTAGTGTTCATGCAGTATGAACAAAGTATGAAGTATGGGTAACTCCCTCACACTAAATCTGCAGATATGCCCACTCATGGAAAGGGTGCATACAGGGCGCAAAAAGTCTGCAAGAAATCCCTCATGCACTTTACAATTTGACAGTGGGACAGACCTAAGCCCTCACGGGCCTTGCAGGAATATGCCTAAAGTCAGTGAGTGTGGACATATGGACTGGGCCTGTGTCTCATTTAAGGAGGATGAGAGTGGGTGTTATCCAAAGAGCTGCTGTTTGTGGCTCAATAGAAGGAAGAAAATGTATTTTACAAAACAAAAACCCCTAACATTCATGAAGACCCAACTTTGCAAGAAACTGATCAGAAATATGGACAGGACTCGGCTTCATTAGGATGAGAGGCTGTAGCGGAGCTGTGCATGCTTGGTTGAATTCTTCAGGTCTGATGAAATCTTTGGAACTTGTTAAAAACAAGTTAGACAAAATACATACTCCTCTCTCCATCCTGCCATCTCTATCAGCCTCCTTCTTTCTGGACAGTGTGATTGCTGAGCATGCAGCTGCTGCCTGGTGTGCAACGTGAGCTCTGAAGTGCATACTTTTTACAGTGTTACTCTTTGCTGAAGAGATCGTTCAATGTGCCTCCTTTAAATAATTCATTGTGTTATATTAACCTTCTTCTTTCCTGTAATTACAAATAATTGCTAATAGATGGACCAAAATGTGAATTAGAGATATCTTTATTTGTAAATATTGCAAATCAGTATTTTCCAAAGTTATACTTCTGTGCTTAAATGTCAGGTCCATATCTCATTATGTCACATTCCTGCCCTAGTGCACTTCACTTGCATTTCTGCTATGCTTTGGCCTACCTTGTCCTTCCATGATGAGGCCAGGGGAGTGTGCTGCATCGCAAGTGCGGAATTGCACACTCACACTGGTCAAATAAACTCGACTTTAAACTCAAATGTGCACAGGCACTGTACAGATTGCCTAGTGTGAGTGCACCCCAAGTGGATGTCTGTCACATAGCACTGTTACTTTTCAATACCCTTCACTGTGACTGGTAGTTTGAGCCATCAGTGGCATTGGGCTTTGCCTCAAGTGTACACTACTACGCAGTGCATTAAAACTGGTGATGTTGGTGTTTCGAAAATTTATTTTGTGGTGGAAATAATACTTATGACAGTGTTGATACAGTTTACTGGCTGATTTCTAGTGCTATTAGAATAGATTTGAATTAAAAAAACATGTTTATTTGCAATGAAACTTTACAGAATATCTTGAATTCAGCTTCATCATTTGATTAATTATTCATTCACCTAGTATGACTTCTTTTTTGTTAAACAGAGGAAAGTGTTGGGAAGCCAATCATCAACAGAGAAAGAAAACAGCAGACAGCAGAGTCCTACGTCAAGCACTTCAGTTGAAGCCCAAAGAGTAGAAAACAACCGCTGGGAAGGGGTAAATACATTTGTTGCAATTTCAGACCACTGATGACACGCAATTCAGTTCTATAGAATATACTAGCAAGACACCTGACGTGTTGCAACAGTCAATTTTCTGAGAAAGAAGTCTCAGAACAACACAGTGCCTCTTGTGTAACATGTCAATCAGTCCTGCAGGAAGCAAATGGATAGAGCACTTAATGTAAAGATGGATGTCTGTTCCTCGAGATATGACTGCAGTGTACCGTGAAGAGTTCTTAAGTGGTTATGAAAGAGACTGAAAATGGTAATATCGTTCCTTTAACAAGTACAACAGTAGACTGTAAGAAAGATGATTTACTTTAATAATAAAGTAAATTATTTACTTTCTTATAAAAAAGGCTGACGGTGAGTGAAATGCTTTAACATTCAAAAACAGCAGGATAGTTTTGTCATGATGCCAGGATTTTTAACTTCATTGCAATGCTTGTAACAAACAATGCTTATTTGTGTCTTGAAACTAAAACTACAAAAATGTAAGCCCTCTGACCAAATACAGGGATGTTTTTTCTTTTGATTATTAAGAATTGCAAGCAATCTCTTGCACACTGTCTAGATTTCACAAATACTATGTAAATTTATCTGTGATTTTGCCATAATACTAACCACTTTGTATTCAAAATACAAGCTACAAAGTGCTTAAAAAATAAATAAGCCAAAATGATGAAAACAAATACAAAAATTTACAAATCATAAAAAAAGTGGTCCACATTGCAGAGGCAAGGTTACATTTTGTGACCTGTTGAGTGGTAGGAAGCGCTAGTAGGATCCTGCTGGTGCATCACAGGAAGCAGTCAGGGAGTTAAAAATAAAGGGAATATGGGGTGGGGGCTGGCCATGTAAGGCTTCAGAAATGAGGGATGTATGATGTCTGCATGATACTTGTGTCAGCAAATAAGTATGCAAAAATTTAAAATTTATATATATATAGATATATATATATATATATATATATATATATATATATATATATATATATATAAAGTTTAATCTGATTTAAAGTTAGACGGTGAGAAAAAAAAGTTTATGTGCCTTTTTATATAGTGTATGTAAACTTCTGGTTTCAACTGTATGTATATGTGTATATATATATATATATGTATATATATATGTATATATATATGTATATATATGTGTATATATATGTATATATATATGTATATATGTATATATATGTGTATATATGTATGTGTTTGTGTATATATATGTATATATATATGTGTATATATATGTGTATATATGTATGTGTTTGTGTATATATATGTATATATATATGTATATATATGTGTATATATGTATGTGTTTGTGTATATATATATACATGTATATATATGTATATATATGTGTATATATGTATGTGTTTGTGTATATATATATATGTATATATATGTATATATATGTGTATATATATATGTATATGTATATATGTATATGTATATATGTATATGTGTATATATGTATATGTATATATGTATATATATGTATATATGTATATGTATATATATATATGTTTATATGTATATGTATATATATATGTATATATGTATATATGTGTGTATATATGTATATATATGTATATATATATATATATGTATATATATGTATATATATGTGTATATATGTATGTGTTTGTGTATATATATAGATGTATATATATGTATATAGATGTATATATATGTATATATATATATATATGTATATATATGTATATGTATATATATATGTATATGTATATATATATATATATGTATATATATATGTATATGTGTATATGTATATATATATGTATATGTATATATGTATATATATGTATATATATGTATATATATGTATATATATGTATATGTATATATATATGTATGTGTATATGTATATGTATATATATATGTATGTATATATGTATATATATGTATATATATGTAAATATATATGTAAATATATATATATGTATATATATATGTATATGTATACATATATATATGTATATATATATGTATATGTATACATATATATATATATATTTTTTTTTTTTTTTAAGATGAACTATTGACCTTATGGAGTTTAAAGCAGAACCAGTAGATGTACCTCAGCTGAATTTGTTTTCATCATTTCAAATCATTATTCCCTAAACTCTGAAGTTCAGGACTGAGGTTTTTGGTCTGAACTGGACAGGGGGATGGACGATGTTATCAGCATGATACTGGTATTGGTAGATAGTGGCTTATAAAGCGAATTGTTGGTATCGGCAGATATAAAAATTTCTGACAATTTTTTGGCAAAAAAAAAAAAAAAAAAAAAAAAAAGCTAATATCCAATATCAGCAGTAAATATGGCCGTATGAACAAATAAGTTGGTGGAGTTTTTGGCAGGACCAACAGACCTACTTCAGCTGAAGTCTTACTTATTTTTCATAATTGTTCCTTGCACTTTAAAGTGCATTTAAGGACAGATTTTTTTAAAATTGGTTTATCCTCAAACTTTAAATTGTGATTTTTACAGACTGAAGTTTGAGGTCTGAATTACATTGAAATATCTGTATCGGCTAAAATTACTAAGTATTGGCATATCAAAATATCCAATAAGAAAGATCCAATATCCTGTGTCTCTATTGTACAGCTATTTTTTTTTTTATTTTTTTTTTTACCAGAGAAAAATTTGCTCTCTGATAAACAGATCAAGGAATTTTTGAAGCAGCTTTTCCAAACATCCTAGTTTTGTGTTGGATGCGTACATTATTTTACTCTGCACACAGAAACAAAGTTATTTAACAAAAAAATCAAAAACTACCAGGGCCAAAATTTTTTAACCCCACTGATACTAATAGTCACTTGTCTCCTTTTTGCTGGATAATAGCCTGCAGTTGTTTCTTGTAGTTTTCAGCAAGTCTCCTGAGGAATCCCAGTCCGTTCTTCTTTGGCCTATCTCTCATGCTCCTCCAGATTTGATGGTCTTCTGGCATGGATCTGTGTCTTTAGTTCATCCCACAGATTTTCGATAGGATTCAAGTCTAGGCTTTGTGTGAGCCAGTCAGTGACATTTCACTTTGTTCTTCTGGAGGTAGTTCTGCAACAAGAGCCACATATGTTTTGGGTCGTTGTTGTGCTGGAAGAATAAGCCCCAGACCCAATTTTGCTTCTGACGACTAGAGATTTTCTTTCAAAATTTGTGAACATCAACAGTTCTTTTTCTCAAATCTAAACTGATTTCTTTTGTTTTTGCCATGGTGCTTTCTCCAGTGATAGCTCAAACCCTTACTGAAGGTTTAATACTGTGTAAAATGGCAGATAACCCTCAAGTTTACAGTTTAGGGCATTACAAAGTTAAAACACATCACTGCACGACATGGGTTTGTGCTATAGCTCAACAAAAAGATCAGTTCTAAAACAGGGCAATAATTTTGACCCTAGTTTTAGATTTTGCTGAAATAATTGATTGGCTGCAGACCTCTGTGGTGGGGTGTTTTTGGCTCATCTGTTTTTAGACCTCTACAGTGGGGCGACGTTGACGTTGGGACATGAAGTGATGTACTAATCCTCGCTGAGTTTTTCAGTAGTTTGTGGTGTGTTATTTTTAATTTTATCCCCCTTACCGTAACCCAAACCTTTATGGTTTCGGGTGCCTAACCCTAACCCTCTTTGGGTTTTCCTTAGTTTGTGGTGTATGAAATTTAAATGTATACCCCTCAGTAAATTTTTGATTTTTATTCATAGAATTCTGCTGTTGTGATCAATAGCTTCTTAACCTTCAGAACCTCTGACAGCGAGCAGTCCATCATTCCAGCTTGGGTAATGTATGTCACTTCCTGCCACACGGTAAATGTCCCCCAACCTTAGAGGTCTGCAGCCAGATCCTCTTGAAATAATTTTTGTCCCTGTGCACAAAGAAAATAATACAAGCATCCAAAATGAAACTAGGATGTTTGGACAAACTGTGTTAAAAACTCCCTCTGTTTAACAGCACTTAAAAATATTTTTAAAAAGGGGAACATTTTTAAGAGTGCTGGTACTTTTGTTCCAATATTTATAGTCCATCAGTAATTATGTTTTATTTGAGCTTAAACAATCAGAATGTGAATTTAGGAACAGCATAATACACTCCTAAACATATCCAACTGTGAAAGTATTTCTTACTGACCTAAGCTGATCAAGTTTTCTGGCACTTCCCCTCATTTGACTCTGGTTCACAGCTAGAAAACAGATTAGCCTTATTGTACTTCATTTGCTTTGGATGCTTGTTTCTCTGACAGGATTAAACCTAGTCAAATTAAACGTTATTAGCACTTCTCGCACAGGAGCGAACTCAGTGTGATTCATGTTCAGTCAATCAGCCTTTTTTCTTATAGCACCAATTCATAATAAATCTCATTTAAGGCACTTGACTTAACATTAAATAATAACTCATCTGATGTTCTTGTGCTTCTCTCTCCTCTTCTCTTGCAGGATTAATCATCTCTAAAAGAACATGCTCTTCAAACATGAAAAAATAAGCAGAGTCTGATTGTTACATACAAGGAAGTTCTCAAGCCATCAATATAACTCAGCAGACTGTTTTGCTCTGTATTCAGGTTTTTTTCTTTTTCTGAAAGAGCCTTTGAGGTGAGTTAGATTATTAGAATATCAACATAATTTCTTTGCTGTCTTGAACATTTAAGTCATGAAAGGTCAAAAAATAATTAAATGAAAACACAGAAGACTTTCTATGCTTTATTCTAGGTCAATGCAAGTTATCTTTTTTCTTACCCTGACTACAGAAGTTTATTCCTCTCATTTGTTGTTCATTTAAAATGTTCCACAGAATGCACATTACATCAATTCATACATGTGGACTTCAGGGTTTTAATCTCTATCATTGACTGAAACATTTTTATTTAATTCCCTAACCTAATTGTATTTATTTTTTATGAATCTTAATCTTTTAAATTCTGGGATCCAGTGCATTTATAAAATATGCAGACTTTTGTAATTAAACTTAATTTGGAAGTGTCTTAGGTAGACTTGCAGTGTCAGTGCAGACTGATGGAGACTTATTTTAGAGATGTGCCTTAAAGTAAATATATCTGAAGTTACTGTATGTCCCTATTTTATTTAACTATCTTTTTTATCTTAAAAATACCAAAATAACGAAACAGCTTTTAAGAATATGCTGCATAACCAGGTTTCAGCTGAAAGTATCAGAAACAAAAGGGATTAATAGTTAAGAAGGAGTTAAAAATGGGAGGTTGAAGACTAAAGCTTTGTATATTATGCATGTCTTGTTTTATGTTTCTACTTCAGCCCAAACCTGTGGCACCAAAAACTGTGATGCTTTAAACTACTGTTCTCTAAACTACATCTTGTTTTGCATCTTTGTAGTTTATTTTCCCTCAGGCCAGTTTTGATTCTTATGCAACATTTATGCATTTTAAAGCTTTTACTATGATTTTCTATCTTTATAGTTATCCAAGTTTTTAGAGTGAGAATGTGTTTGATGTTTTTATTCTGTTTTTCTACTCTTCTAAAGGTTGGTTAAACACAAATGAAGAAGGAAAAGTTTGCTTTTTAATATGGTTATAATCAAAAAGCTATTTTGGAGAATTTGTGCCACTGCCACTTTTAAAAACCTTCTTGTTGTCTTAATCTTTCAGTTGACATTTTTACTTGATAGCTGCCTCTGCCAAACTGTGACAGTGTAACTGAAGTGTAATGCCTGGGTTTGTCATTGTTACTGACGGTGTACCTACACTTGTGATATTGGTGCTACTGTGAAGCTATGCAACCTACTATCATTAAAAGACAACTCCTGAGCTTTGTAGTTGTGTTTTTATTTGGCATGTGTTTAGTTTGATTGATACATTTGTTTATTCCTGTCTTTTTTTCACATATCCTGGCATTATATCAATGCTCGCTGCAGAAGTAAAGGGTGAAGATCCTACACTGTTCAGCTTCCTGTGGACAATCTTTTATAACCAAGGACACATTTCAGTGGTAGATGTGGAAGTTCTTGTAGATCAAAACGTCTCCTTGGTTAAATGAAACAGCCACAAGGTGGGAGCTAAGCACTGTGTGGACCAGGGTGGGAAACTAGCACTATCCAGATGTGGGTATTTTTGAGCAGAGCCTGGTCAATTTGTTCAACTGCCATGGCAGGTAAATAAAAGTAACAAACTGATTTTGTAACTAGAAATGGCATAAATTGAGTCTGGGTTTTCTAAATGTTTTTACCAACTTTATGTTTAGAACCAAACAGACCTAATCACTAATTGACCAAAGGACCCCGCCTCCTCATCCTCTAGTAAGAGCTGCTGTCAAATGTTTATAGTCGACTGTGTGCTGGGATGATTTGACTAAGTGTGATTTGAGTAGTGCTGCAACTGGTCTACCTGCTAAAGGTCTAATCGATGTTTCACTCATCTTAAGTCCAAGATAGTCAAAGAAGGCCTGAATCCTGGCATTAGACTGCAGGAATATTTTACAATCACAGGTCTGACACTCATAATAAAGGAAAAGGCATTTCCAGTGCCCCAGTATGTCAAGCAGCAAACATTTGCATGGTTGAATACAGGAAAAACTGGATTAAAAACGACAACATTCATTACTCACACTTTCTAGCATAATGTGCTGCAATCATTAGAGTGCTTTCTAATTGTGATTACTACTAATATGAGTTCATAACAAAATAAACTGATTTATGCCTCTTAGTTGAAGCACAATTGCAGTTAAGTTTGAATTTCTACGTCCTAGCAGATTCAAACTAGCCTCAAAATAACATGAACAAGGTGGAGCCCATGCCAGTATTTTCTTAAATAGTTGGAACATGTCCTTTTATTGAATACCCTATAACTTGAATATCAAAATTGCTTGATATTTATGCTATGCCTCTTCTTACTATGCTGCTTGTTAACATAAAGTCATAGATAGAAAATGTCACTGGCTGGTAGATTATCGGATCCACCAGCCAAAGTGGCAGGTGGGCAAAAACGTTAGTTTCCAACCCTTGTGTGGACTCTCCTTTTGGTCTCTGGTACTTTTCCTCTTCTGCACATTTTGCCTGGATGTGCACAAATCCATTACCTCTGCAGTTCACACAGCCGCCTGAAGCAGCATTTTTTCAGTTCTTACTTGCAGCCACAAGGTGGTGCTGTTGAACTGCAGATTGTTCAGTCATAGACATCACGAATTTGATCCCTTTGAATTAGAGACAGTAATAACTATGGAATTTTTTATTTAGAAAATCTTACATTTCAACTAGTTCCTGTGCTCTTATATACCTCTTAAATGAATATGTATTCAAGCTCTTACTAGTCAGCTAAACAAAACAAATGTCTAAAAACAACACTGAAATATATAATTAAAATGTTTCAGAGCAGGAATCTTAATTGTGTTGCCTCATATGTGTCTTTTATCCTTACTTTGACTTCTTCAATTTTTAACAGGACATATATAAAATCTTCCAGCTTAACGAGGTCCACAAATTGCCTGTAAACTCCAGTGTTAATTTCAACCAGTTAAAACAAAGCAGGAAGAAAGGAAATATTCAGATAAAGTAAATGGACAATCTGTTGCATCAAAAATATTTTTTCCTTGTTTTTTTTTTTTTATCCCCCTGGGACCATGACCAGCAGTCATCATAGTAGATATGCATAAGGCAAACATTAAACTTTCTTTTGCAGTATGGGCACATATTGAACATATTGTATGCAGTTGGAGGGTGAGTGGGTGGATGGTAAGAGTACAGGCAGCTCTCTACAATAGGAGGAATGTCTCAGCGTGTCATTATGGTGTCCATGTCAATGCATGTTTGGTATTGTAAGTATATGTTGTAAACATCAGTGAGAATGGGTCTGCTTTTTCTCATGTCCTGTAAATATACAACAGAATGCTTTCATGATAGGAATAGTATTATTTTACAGCCAAAACTCCAGAGGGGTTTTATTTAGCATTCCTTTCTACAGAATGAGCGTGATGACTGTAAAATGAGTCCGACATACCGTAATCAACTTTACATTATCTTGGCTGCACACAAAGCCACAAGCATATATGATGATTGTGTTTTAAATGTATGCACTGAAATGCCTTTCAGGGGGAGCTGCTTCTGTTTAGAGCTGCTGAATCTGGCATTTCACTTACATATGTGTGGAAAAAGATTCGACTCATGGTCTTGTAGACAAATCTAATCAATGATTAGTTTCATTTCTCAGAGGTGCAGCGCTACAAATAACTCAGGTTTGAAGCATGCTGTGGATTTTTTTGTGCATGCTAAATATAGGTTGTCTTCTTTTTTCCTCCCTCTTTATCAAGCATGCCTTAGCGTATTCAGAAGCGAGCAGCTGCCAGCTACTTCTTGATGAAAGTTTGGTTCTTTGATTCCTACCTTTGGGTAAATGCAGTAGGATAATATTTATTAAACTCCACAGGCTTCAGGAATATGGCAGATTTTCTAAATTAGGTGCCATTCAACATTAATTGCAGCTTGCTCCTCATCAGAGTGAATTGCTGGTGGGGTCTCATGTTTTGCAAACTCTCTTCTCTGAGTCTAATTTTTAATTGCTGCCATGTCCTCCCACGGCTTTGAGAGAGCAGCAGAATAATTCCTGTTGTGTATCTGTGTGCATTCTTGTCACGACTCTGTGAGAGCTGAGGGACGTTACCACCACCCCCCATTACCACTAAACACCACTGTCTCCTCTTTAATTAGACATTCATACAGGGAAGATCTACGCTGCTCTGACGCTTTTATTGGGACAGATGGAGCTTTTTCTTCCCCTGAGGTGCATGTATGCGAGTTTGTGTGCCGACACCTGCATGTGCACATTTATGATCCAAGCTGGTCAAGCAACAAGGCGGACAGATGCTCACAAATGTTTCTGTTTGCATCTTCCCAGCCTCATTTCCGGTCTCTTTCTGCTTTTATTTGTTAAAGTTTGGAAGAGTTTTTCTGTTTATTTGCTGATTTGAATGCAGGTTAAGATCATCTCTGCAAGGCTGACACCAGTACAACCATCCCTGAAGATTTATTTATTTATTGAATAAGGACAGTAGACATTATTTAACACAGCAAAACAGCTGAATCTCATCCACTGTACATCATCCAAATTTACAACTAGAGGCCATCACACAGGATAGTCCATAAGACAGCACACAGAAAAGCTCACAAACAGTTTCACCTACTTTCACAAATAACAGACTAACTATCAGAGAGACAGAGATTGTTGATGACAACATGACTGACTTGTTTTAAACCAGTGGTATTCAACTGTGGGGTTGGAACCTAAAAGTCAACATTGTACTAAAATTCAAAGTAACATACATCTGCATACATCTACAAAAAATTATGAACTTCAAGGAAGATTCAAGCTTAGAGGGGACATATAATGCAAAAATCACTTTTCAGGTTTTTCTAACAAAAATATGTACCCCTGGCCTGTCCACAATCCCCTCAAGTAACAGAAAAATCCATTCCCTCCTCCCATCTCTTTCTCCACCTTTCAGAAAATGTGTGCTAAAACAAGCCATTCTCATATATTCTCCTTATGACCTCATGTGGGGAGTTAGCCCTGCCCCCAGGTTTGGTTGGCCCTCCCTGCTTGGAAGAAAGTTCCACCCTGTTCTCCTGATCTTCCTCTCAGCTTTCAGCTGAGGTGCTGCATAGCTCAGTGGGTTATCCTGCTGACTTTGGTTTGGGAGATTGATGGTTCAATCACCAGTCAAGTCCCTAACTTTGGATAAAAGTATCTGTAACATTGTAACATCAGGAGTGCCACATCCATTTCCTGAGAGGGGTGTGGTCAGGGGTGGACTCAGACAGATCAGTAACATTTAAAGCCACAGACACTCGGTCTGAGAAGGGCTGAAACAGAGGGGGGTTTTAGACATGCAAAAATCCAAAACTGGAGGGTTTTTTCAGCAGCAAACTTCACAGCCATGTTCACAGCCAACCTCTGAGACCAAGTTAAACTCATCTTAAAAGGGTAGAATATGTCCCCCTTAATAGTACATTACAGTTAATTTCATATCCAGGAAATCTTGGCCCAGTGGTTAGTTTGCACCCCATGTGCTCGGGCACTGGGGTTCAAGTCCGGCTTATGGCTTCTTCCCTGCATGTCCCTCCCCCACTCTCTCATCTCTGTTTCTGAGTCTATCTACAGTCCTTCACTATCAATGAAGGCATAGAAAACACCAAAATATCATTAAGAAAAGAAATATAAATATGCCCTGAACTCCAGATTCTGATTCAGAAACTCAGAGCAAATTTGGTCCCTCAAGTTACCAACCTGTAGCAACTGGAATGCATTCAACTCAGCAGTGATGTCAGTCCCAGCTCTGACTTCTGACTTCTGAGGTTAATGGATCACAGCATAGGACTTGAACTGAACCATGGCAAAATGAACTTGTTATGGATTGTAAAAGAAATAAGGGAATAGTGAATTAGTAAATGTTCAATAACTCAAAGCAAGGTTGTTATAGTTAACTAAAACTAACTAAAACTAAAATTCAAAAATAATTTCAGTTAACTCAAATTAAATAAAAAATAAGCTTTACCAGAAAAAAAACAAAAAACGAATACTAACTTAAACTGTATAGTGTGCTTACAAAACTAACTAAAATAAAATAAAAATAGAGACAAAATATCCTTAGTTTTAATCTTTGACACAACCAGACTGACTGGCACAGACACCCAAGTCTAGGGACTGTAAAATTGTCTGATCTGATTGGTTAAGACTTCACATAGTGGTAGTTTTATGTCCCAAGTTTTATTCAAACATCATTAATTAAATAAATAAATGAAAAGTTAAAAGTAGCTTGTTTGAATATGTTTTAAAAATGCATGATGTTCACTCAGCCCCAACATCTATTTGTAAAAAAAACTAAAACTAACACTGAAACTAATAAAAACGAAACTAAAATGAAGTGTTTTTGCAAAATAAAAACTAAACTAAACCAACGAACCAGCTGTCAAAACTATTGAAAACTAAACTGAAATCAAACAGAAAGTGAAAACGAAATGAAACTAGAAACTTATGAAAAATCCAAAACTATTATAACCTTGACTCAAAGTGAGATAACTTCTGACTTGTCCACTGAGCTGTCTGTGAGTTTTTTAAGTGAAATGAGACTTTAAGGAGCAGTGGTGGGTTATTTTATATCACTGGTTACAGTGAGATGTTGTAGCAGCTTTACTAAAGTGTGTTCAATGGGTCAATAAAGCATGTGATTATGTGATTTAAAAATGCACCAATTATAGGCTTTAACTGCCATTAATGCATTAATGCTGACAGCCCTAATTTTGACTTTGGTTGACTGTGACCTCTATCTACAAACATTGAACAACAAACTTACATATTACACAGCAATAACAGATTTAGATCATTGAAATGATCAATGGAAGTTTTTTTATAACACCTGTTGTATAGTAATAGTGTGGACTACAGGAAAAGGAGAGTCAGGTTTTTGCATGCCTGCCACTGTGGCTGGTGGATAAAAAAATCTATCAGCCAATGGTCTTTTCTTTTCTTTCTTTCTTTCTTTCTTTCTTTCTTTTTTTTTTAGCCAGCTACTAGTGGTGTAAAGATAATCTGATATGGATCGGTTAACTTGACATCAGCTAAAGTTTAGCTAATATGCTAACGCTAAATGCAGCACAAACAGACCCAAACATAAACACTTTTCTGAGTTAAAACTTGGAGAAGTCTTCAGTTATCACCATAACAACAGCCCCTTTATTCACAGGGTTTACAACTGTAACATGTTGATAGGAGTGAATGATTTGGTGACATTATCAGTACATCTGAGCCCACTGATATGATATTAAACAGAGAGGACTTCACTGAGCTGGAGATCAGCTGTTCTCCAGTGTATAAATACAAGAATGAAAACGATCAAGGATAGTCAGTTACAAAGAGAAAGGAAATAACGTTTTTTTTTTGTTGTTTTGTCATTTCATGTAGACTGAATACTCAAATTAAGAGGAATTATGAAAGGAAAAAAATGTATAGAAAGATGTTTTCATTTGACTGTTTTCAATATTATTTTAACTCCTTATTCTCCTGTACTAGCAGACACTCAGAGCTCTGTCTATCCAAATCCTCTGGTGACTTTAAATTCGCTTTAATTTTTGCTTCTTGGGAAATTTTGATATTTAGTTTGCACTATTATTGGGATTAAAAATGCTCAGGAAGTTACAAGTACAGAAGGACGAACTTGTACCAATTTAACGTCAAAGTAAGACACCTGGATGTGATGAAAACTTTCTTAAACATAATTTCAGAATGTTAGCACAGGAGGCTGGCATTTAGTCTGTTTTATAATTAAGATCAAATAAACTTAGATTATTATGAAATTATCTTGTTTCCCCCTTTTTTTTCTAATTTTTGTTAAAGCAATGTTATTTTGATTCTATAATCATTTTGTACCGGATTGCATCGGACCAGACCGAATCGAATCGGATCGGACCAAATCATAATGTATTTTAATGAATCATCAGTGAATCGAATCATAGTCTGTGAATCGAGATTTTAATCTATTCATCTTGGGAAGGAGAGATTCACACTCCTACCTGCTACTATATCTAAACTGGCAAGAAAATGAAGTGATAAACAGCATTGTAATCAAGGCTCATGGTGTCCATTTATACTCTAAGTACACATGAAAATAGATCCATGCGTTTTGAACTTTACGACCGTCACTACCCCCTTACTGATGTGCTCTTTTATTTTGTAGTGGATATTAAAAAAACGAATCCACTAGAGGGCGCCATCTCTCACAGAGCTGCTTTGATGGTGCTCCATACTTCCCATGGAGAAGAATGATCTGACAGACCGTGTCCAGGTGAGCTAATCTCACTGACATGCTTGTGTTTTCAATAGCTAACTCATTATTCGTTTATATTCCCTCAGAAAACTCTATTAAGTTCTTTTAAATGTGTCTTTTTTGCGGTATTGCTATTCTAGATTAAACTGGTGGCTGCATTGCTTAACACTGCTCCATGGTTGGCAGCTATAGCAACGTTTGATCCGTTAGCTCCATGAGAATGGGAGGAATGAACGCAGAGTATGGACAGAAGGGTCTGTAACCTTTACTAAACCTTGACCATTAACTTACTTTAAAAGTTTACAAACTTATATGAGGCTTATTTTATATTTTATGATCTTAAAAATCCAAACAGAACAAGTAAAAGGCTGTAATTCAAATTACTCTGTTTTCTATCACTTATCACTCTGTTACGCCTGCCACCAGGCAGTAGGGCTGGTAAGGTTGGGTGAATTCACCAGTGCACAAAAACACAGGCATCTGTCCGTTGGCGGGTGCTGATGGACTGTATCATTTGTAAGGCTTGTTTACATCTGCCTTACTCACTGATCAGTGCTTTGTATGTGAACATTTTAACAGTTTGGTGCAAAGTAAAAAAAAGTGCTTTTATCCTTCTATATCCCAGCATCCTCATATGAGGACATTACAATTTGGATTCCCTTAAATTCCTTAAATTTGCAGAACTTAGACGTATTAGCATCATTTGTGGACCTTGTCTGCAAACTTGTGATGTTAAAGTACATACTGATTATCGATGTCTGTTCAAGTTAGCCGCCATTCTAACCAAAATGCCCAACAGCCACTCCCCACACAGAACTGTTCAAGGTACACAAAGTCTTCAAATTTCATCATTGAAAGGTTCTTATTTATGCTAGGTAACATTTGTACTTTGATATGGCTGCAAATCTGACAAGTTTTATCAACAGTAACCTCTAAACAGGAAGTGCTCACATGAGGACATTGGGACTTTTTCGAGGTGTATAAATAAGGAAAGAGAGCTTGGGCAGATTTGGGGAAGAAACCAACAGTTTACAAGTAAAAGTGAGTATAAATGCTTTTTGCATGTGGTACAAATTGGTCTACACTGTTTTTTAATGGGATACATTTCCAGTGCATATTTCTCCACCAAAAGCAGAAAGATTGATGATGCAATTAAAGAGAAAAGTGAGGAATCTCATTCAGGAGATTCTCCTTGTTTTCTATTTTATTTTTCACAGTCATGTTCAAAACCATGTTCCTGCAGACAGAAAAGACATTTAAGAGATAGTTTGTATTTTTTCCTTTTTATTTTGTGGCTCATCTTGTTTAGGTATTTAAGTAAAGTTGTATGTTGGCTATTCTGCCAAATCTGTGATCAAAAAACAAAAAGACGTGTAAAATTTGTTTAATCTTGCATTTTTAGTCATATTTAGCTTTTTTTTTTTTCATGAAACACAAGCATATTCATCAGGTAATTCTAAGCCATTTTTATATTAAATACCCCTTTATAGGGTACTTTATATTGGGGCGGGTGTCCCAAACCTAAGTCTCTAAATTTCATTTCATGAGAATAATGCTGTCACAATTTTTGCCTTTTTTCTGTCATATTTTTCTAAAAACATCTCTTGGATATAATGTATAAAGAAGAAAAAGAATACTTGATATATATATTTTTAATCATAACACTGCTGTCACCACCCACTGAGTGCCGCCACTGCCATAGTAGCCGTTATTTCTTTAAAATAAAAAATTTGAGCCATAAATTATAATGATTCATCAATATGCATGCATAGAAAACGTTGGAAATAAATGGTTGTTTCTTTTAGGATGTTTTCAACTCTGCTTTTGCACCAGTTTGGTTATACAGTACATAGATAGACCTTCTGTCCTCATATGAGGATATCCCTTTTTTCTGAAAAGTACTCTTGATGAGATACAGTGTTTAGTTATTTTTAGGGCTGTCAAATTATTTAAATGTTTGATTACAATTAATCTTTGAAATTCTGAAGTCAATCTCAATTAATTGCAGCCCTTTTATGGCATTTTAAAGTTCCACTTTTTAAAATTCTGAACTGTTTTTTGTCACTTTGGATTTTTTTTAACTGCCGTAAACTAAGGGTAATTGACCTCCTTTGTTTGGATACAGGCCTGCTTTTCTAAATCGAAGATTTTAAGATGAACTTAACCACAGAAAAAGGAGCTTGTTGAAATGAGGGGACAATAAAAATGTAAATGATTATAAGCACAAGGCTAAAATGACTTGTCCAGTGAGCTGTCTGAGTGGGTTTTGAAGAGAAATGTGACATAAAGGAGCAGAAGAGGACTTATTTGACATCACTGTGGCTGCAGGGAGAAGCTGCTGTGGCTTAACCAAAGTGTGTTAAAGGAGATAATGAAGGATGTGATTTATGACAACTTAAAAAAATTAGTGCTCTAATCGTGGACCTTAATTAACTGTGATTAACTTGATTGATCTTGACAGCACCAGTAATTGTACTTATCAGGTCCTACTAATCCCAAATAAGTAGGAGAAAACAAAAATGCATCACAAATGAAAGCTTGGGTCTCAGGGCCATAATAATGCTTCTCAGGATATAGACCAGTGGTTCCCAAATGGTGTGCCACGGCAAACTGGTGTGCCTTGAGGCAAGTTAAGGTGTGCCATGGGAATTTACACAACCATATTGTATTACTACAACTGTCCATCAGCTTAAGATAATGTAACACATGTTAAAGAGGATATTCGTCATGGATGTGGTGCCTTGAGGTTTTGGCTTGATCTTAGGTGTGCCTTCGGCAGAGAGAGTTTGAAACCACTGATATTGATCCAACAAAAACCAATAAATCAGAACTGTCATTTAGTAATGGTTTGAGATAAGTGCTAATGGACTCTATAAAGAATAAGTAAGTTGTAAAAACTTTGTAAAAAAACAAAAATGGCAATGCAAATCACCCCCTGAGTGTGTGTCAAATAATTATTTTCTGGTATTGAGCCCATTCCCACATAAGCACCTTCATTGTCCTCATCATGCTGAATCTGCTGTGCAAAGTGCATCCAAATCAATAACATGTCATACTTGCTGTTTCTATATTGTGCTGTATAAGCACCCCCATACCAAAGTAGCATGGTGCAAGTTTATGCAATATACTGCATCACATGTGGGGGTGTAAGACTTGGATCTTATTTTTATGCATAAAAGAAAAGTGGCCTAAGTGTTAGTCATTGGTTTTGTGCCACTTAGAAGCAGATTCAGCGTTTATAAAGACAGCTGTGTTAAGGAGGTGATCAGTATGCAGATATCCAAGATCTAATCATTACACACTAGTTCGATAAAAAGTCAAGAAGTGCTTGTTACTGCTCTTTTTCTTTGAAACTTTATTTGCAGTTTAAAGTATCGTTGCTTGCTTTATCTTAAGTATAACTGTGAACAGTGCACTTTGGTTTGTTTCCTACCCACATCCACAAAACTCATTTACAATTCCACGAACTGCAAATCAATAATCATTTGGAAAAATTCACTGAAAGCTACAATTACACTGTCAGCAGGGGCTGGACTCTAATACATCCACTGCTTTAACTCACTGTCAGCCTTATATTTATTAAGAATTCCTTTAAAGTAAATAATAGCCCGCAGACGCTGCCTATCATTCAATTTTCCCTTCTTAACATGGTCCAGTTTACATCTTTGAGTCCTTTTCAGGGAAGGCCTTCTGCTGCTGGCTTTGAGAGAGGGATTGTGTTGCCAGTTTGAGCCATAAATCCACAAAACAGAGCAGGTATGCTTGTAAGTGAAGCTGTTTGTCTTTTCATTTGTATATATTAGGATATAATCTCTGTTCCTGTGCCCATGCTGATCTTAAAATACGGTGTTGACTTACTTTTTATAGCTGTGGTCTGCCTGCCCAACAGATCATGAATATTAGTGTGTGCTTTTCCACCCCTCTTCCCTGCTGCAGCCACATTTGATCTACATGTTAAGGCCCACATTTACGGGTTATTTATTCCTGCTTTTTGCCTCCAAGGATTGAGGTGTTGATTCCTCCGCTCCCCGGTGGATTCTCCTTCGTTACATGTGCACAGACACACTCACAGCCCGTGGCCTCTCCCTTCGGGCGGGGGGTTATGCAGTGTCATGCAGGTTAGGTCTCTCTCTCTCTCTGGGGGGGGGGGGGGGTCCGCCTGGAGGCAAACCTGAGAGAAAAGAAGAGGTGGAGTGAGTGTTTTAAAAAAAGCAGAAAAAGAGAGATACTTGGAGTAGATTTGTGTTGTGAATAGAATCAGGGGAATGAATTGAAGGATCTCCAGAATGAGAGTGAGTTCAGGCAGGGTTCTGGGGGGGTGGTGCAAGGGTGGGGTGGGGTGGGGGGGCTTTATTTGTGAGGAGGGTGGGAGGAGAGGAGGGGTGGGGTGGAGTCGGGGGCTCTGCTATTTGTAGATCCTTGTGATGGATGACTGGTGTGTGTGTGTGAGGGAGTGAGAAAGAGACTGGCTTTTTTTTTTTTTCCCTTTCTGCTCTTTCCCTGTTCCCTCTCTCTTCAGGCGAGCAGAGCAGAGCGGGACTGGCTGAGAGGAGGACAGACGTGTGCACACCAGAGCTCTGCAACTCCACAAAGACAAGAAGGAGGAGGAGGAAGAGTTTGCCAGGAGAAAATAAGACAGCTTTTTTTTATTTTTAACATCAGCAAAACTGTGGTGGATATCAAACCTACATCAAAAGAAAACAACAAAAAGGATTTGCTTTCTCCAAAGGATAATATTAACATGTGCTAGACTTTTTTCTATTCATATTCACCACTGATATAGAATTATTCCACAGGACTAGCGAGGTGTAGGAGGACTTTTGTTTTCTTTGCAGAGAGACAAAGAGAGTGGACAGATTTTGCTGGAGAAAGGCTGGCTGCAGAGGAGGTGAACATGCCCGTTAGAGGAGGCTGTTTTGGGGCAGGCATGGGCAGGCTGGCCGGGCAGCCGCTCTGGATGTGGGTGGTGATGCTCTCTGCCCTGCTCGTGGGCAACGCCAGCGCATGCCCTGCCCTGTGTACCTGCAGCGGCACCACAGTGGACTGCCATGGACTGGGGCTCAAAACCATGCCAAGGAATATCCCCCGCAACACTGAAAGACTGTGAGTACCATCTGTACTCCAACCTCTTCTGTGCATGAGTGTGGTAGAGAAACTCCTTGATAGTGCCCATCTCTCTTCTTCTATTACTCTTTCTGTCCATTTTATCCCTATATGCCATAGCTGGAGTGTACTGTAAAGGTGCACATGACTTTGCTTAGTCTGTAAGAGAACAATAGCCCTGCCTGTAAAGCTCAGCGTGTGCGTGTTGGTGTGTATATGTGTCAGTCAGTCACTCACTGGCATTCCAGTCAGGTATAAATAGGCATGAGGGACTGGAAAGAGCAGGAGCAGATGTGTGCTTTTCACATGTGTCCATGGTTTACTTGTGTATGCAAAATGCATGCATTTTATAAATCCAAATCCACCAGTGGACTTGTGATTTTACTCCACTTTTTTAGTGCGTCACATTCCCAGATTAAAAAGTAAAGTTGTCTCAAAGTTTAATGCAGAAGCACCTCTGCTCTCCTGTTACTCTAGATTGTGTTTTATTTGCAGAGAAAATGTTTCTCTCACTCAAAACAAAAAAAAAGCCTCTCTTTATCTCACTTCCCCTCCTCGTCCCCCTTTTCTTTCACTCTCCTCCACTCCTCCTGGGCCAAAGACTCCCCTCTCCCCCCCCTTCTCATGCCCCTGAACACTCACTCCACAAATTGTTAAATCATGTAGAAAATTAAGCAAATGTGCTACTTAAGTGAGTCTTGCACGAGGATCACGTAGCTGTCTTGTAAAACAGAGGGGGAGGATGTGAGACGGAGAGGAGAGGTGAGGCAGACGCCGGCTTGCAGAGTGGAGTTTTCTCTGTCTATTCTGACATTCCTCTGAAATATTCATCAGTAAATCAGAAGTGAGGAGTGCAAGGGGAAATAGATTGTTCTATTTCAGCTTTTAGAATATCAACCCTGAATAAAACATGCGGTGGGAACGGAGGAAAGAAAGCCTGTGTCAGAGGCAGCGTTGGCATATTTGGAGCTGGCTGCATATTTTATGCTTTTCATATTTAATTTCTAAGAACACATCTTTTTTTTTTTCGCCCGCATGGCGGTCTGCATGTTTCCGGGTTGCTTATACGCACATTGGACATTGAAGCTGAAGGGAAACATGGTCATTTTGTGGTTTCCTTTTACATGAATGGCCATTCACACTGGAAATATACCCTGCCCCTCCACTCAAGAGCATTTCTGTGTTAAAAGTTATTTGTGCATTCATAGGTCATGTACAGCATGGGATTTATCGCTGTAACATCTCTGGATGTTTTAAAGCACTTTGCATTTTAAGCATGACGTTTACAAAGGTCATGTGTAATTTATTCCTGGGTCACCGCCTATTTTTTTAGGTGTGTGTGCTGGTGCATGCGTGTGTAGGTCATGTAAAAGATACCAAGTCTCCACAGAGAGGCACTACTCAACAATAGAGACTCTACTCTTGAGCATGCTGCTAAATAGGGTGATTCATCAAGGTGATTGTGCAAGGCAAAACAGCCCACCCTGCCGCACATGATGGTCCCATGAGGATGTGTAGATTTATGTGTTTGTATTTCTTAAATGTCTGTTTATGTGGTTGAAATTGTGCAAGCGGTACAGGGTCAAAGATGAGTAATGAGGTAGGTGAGGTTTTGAAGAATTGTCCCAGGAGTTGGTTGCCCTGTTAAACTTTGATAAAGTACCCTTAAATTCAGTTCATTTCAGTTTTACTGTTTGAAAGCATTTCAAACACATGTACACTCAACAAGAGAGATGCACAAATGAGTCAAGAAATATATGAAATTTAAAGGCATTGTTATAAAAAAGCTTGCACGCAACTTGCACCATTCCATACAGCTTTCACTTTCATATACTAATGCTGGGGTCTTATGGTCTCATCTACTCCTACAAGAATCCTTACCTCAAACTAGACAAGAAGCACCAGTGAAAAACAAACTATAGCAATACCTGCACTAAAATAGACGACCAAGGCTGACAGTTTTGGATTATTTCTTGTTTCAAATGATCAAGAATTGCAAGAAAGCTGTCTAAATTGAACAAACACATTGAAAATGTTTCATTTCCATACTGAAATTGTAGTGATTTCCACCAAACAAAGAATAAAGTGATTCTATCTCAATTGTCAATCAATTCGGGATGTCAAGGTTGCAGGTCCATGTTTTTCTTTCTTTTTTTGCTGTGATACCATTATAGCAAAAAAAACACAAAACAAGTAAGATGATACAGTATCAAAAATGCACGTCCTAATGACCAAATATGGGGTACTTCTCTTGTTTAAAATGACCAAAACTTGCAGGCAAACTCCCATGTACTGTAAAGCCTGGTTTATACTGTGCAATTTTGGGCTGTCCCTGATAAAAGATGATGCGCAGTGGTGATATCTGTTAACCTGACATGCCAGATGGATGTGTTTCACACTTCCATCTGGAAAACCTTTAGCGTTTGGGAAAGGGCCGAGCCTTTGAAAACAAACTCAGAGGGTGATTGGATGAACGTTCTGACAGTCACATCTTTATGGGCCAATCAGAGCAACAAAACACATAAACGTCATCGCCGCTACCGAGGTGCGCGTACTCAGTTAACAGGAATAAACTGCATAACGCAAACCATGGCGACTGCAGACATGTCAGTACATGACTTTTGTCTTTTTGAAAAGAAAACAACTCACTGCTGTTTTTTGTTCTTCTTTTAATGAAGAAATGTCGTCAAGTTCTGATAAAACTGGAGCTTTAGCAGCATCCCACCATTATTGCACCAGCCTCTTGTTGCTGCTTGCTTACGTCATGACTTCGCCATGCCCGAAAGTACATCTCCTCGTCATCGATTGGATATCTGTGGTCGTGGCTCTAAAACGGTGGCTCTAAGTTGCCAGAGAGACAGGTTGACAGACAGCCATTTTCATGGTCTTGCAACCAAAGATAGCCCTGGGATAAAATTCTGACCGTGTCAGAAATTTAGGATGACCATCTCACAGTGAGACTGCTGCTATGGCCAAAATCGACTAACCAACCAATGGGAATGTAACAAGAAACTACGAAACAAATACATCACAGGCTATTCAGCAGTGTTTAGTGAGACTTGTTATCGTACAGTCTGCACATATTAAACTTGGTTTGTAACCCTGACCTGACATTACCTACATAAATCCTGACACTTACCAGCAGGAAAATGTTTTCTCTTGTCTTTGTATCATTATTTACAAAGCTCCCTCTTCTTTGTTCTAATGATTACACACAGTGATTTTATTGACACGCTCTCACATTCATACCTCAAATTCTGTTTGAAGAAACCAGTCCATATTGTCTTCCTCTTATTACATCTGGAAGAGTCCATTATTGTTTTGTTTTTCTTTTCAGAGCAAAAGACCACTTTCGTCACACAGAGCGCGTCTGTAGTAGCTATGACTCTCTCTCTTTGGCCTACTCCCCCTGACCACCTGTGAACTGGCAACCAGTCTGTCAACCAAGATGGTCAAAATTTTAGTTGCATAGTCTGCCAGGATATTTGGCAAAAAGTCTATGATGTGCTTTTATTTTGAAGGTCGGGACTCTATTGTTGTTAAATCACATTTTGTGTTCCTTCTCGAAAGTAAACTGCAACTTTTTTCATTGAAATTATTTGGTATGATTGAAAATGTTAAGAAATTTGAGTCAAGATTTAGGTGCTGGTGGTTGCTCCTGATGCTAGTCCAGGTGAGAACCATTGCCAGTTTAAGGCAGCATTGGGATTATGACATGAAGTCTTTTTAAGTCTCATTAACTAAAGGAAGGGATTTTCAAGCTTCAGTAAGTTGTGATACTGTTGATCATTAAAACAATGAAGATGGTATCATTTTGTAGCACTTGGGAAATGAAAAGTATGAAGGTTCTGAATTGACCAACCTCTGAATTTGAATAGATCCCTCCTCTCTCTTTAGCTCTCTGAATTTTTTTGTTAGAAACATGACTTATAGGTGCCTGCTTAGCTCATTAGAGCAGGCGCCCATATACAGAGGCTACAGTCCCTCAGTGCACTGATGGAAGGATCAATTCCTGATCTCTGCCCTGATTGGTGCATGTCTTCCCCCAACTCTTTCTCCCCACATTTCCAGTCTCTTTTCAGCAGTTCTATCTAAATAAATGCAGAAAAGCCTAAAACATAATCTTCAAAAAATATATGACTGAAGATCTGGTTTTCTAAAGCTTCAGTTCTTTACCGTTCTATAGGTCAGTGGTTTCCAACCTTTTTCCTCGGAGCACCCCCCCCCACACACACACACACATTTATCTAAGAAAACCTGAGCTCTCCAAGACACACAGGAAAATAAAGTGATGCATAGCTGTCAAAAATCAACATTTTTATAATTATTTCACAGAAAAACAATATGAAAATTGGTCTGCATAATTTCCATGTCAATAGACATTTCCACAAAGCATGCCGTGTTTTGTCATGGTTCAAGTTAATGTGTGCAAATCTAATTTTGATTACCTTAGAGCAGACCCCTGCCCCTCCTGAGATCTTAGGGCACCCCACAGGGGATCTTGGACCCCAGGCTGGAAACCAGTGCCATAGGTCATTAACAATCAAGTGATTGTATCCCTTTGAAACAAACAGAACCAAAGTATTGATCCTTAAACGCAAAATGCTCCAACCTCACAGCAGAGATATAGAAAGTGAAAGACAAAAAGATGAAACTTCTCTCTTCCTCTCTGCTTTTCTGTTTGTTTAGTGTGGAAATAAAGAGTGTTTCTGCTCTAGTTTAGGCATGGCAGTGCTTTTGGGAGATGGAGTGTGTGTCAGAGCAGGAAGGGGTTGCTTAAGGGGGAAATGTGTTTGTGGGGCGGGGGTGTGTATACAGGGGGTGTTGGGACAGACAGCAGAATCCCATTTGCACTTGTCAGTGTGGGTTTGGATCAGGTCTGACCCCTGCGCTCCTCAGACTGAAAACTGTAATGAGACTGTGAGCTCCTCGTATTAAAATGACACCCTGCCTCGTACGGGCCACCGGGTGCTCCCTCCCCCTGCTGCTGCCTCTGAGCATCCATCGTCTCTCTGCATCTCTCTAGGGCTTGTCTGGATTCATCTATGGTGGCACATGATAATCCCATTGATTTCAGGTTGAATTTCAGGAGGAAAATCAGCATTTAGAAGGCTGATTAAAATGACTGTAAAGGTTGATAGTGAAGCTCTAGGTGGACAGGTATTGACCAATCCTGCTTTATCTCTCTAACAGCCCTGCTGCTTAGATTAAGCCTGGGTCTCATCTGTGAATGAGTTGATTTGTAGAAGGGGCGGTGCTCTGTGTGAGTCAGTGTGTGCTTTCATCTAATTACAAAAGCAAGTGTATTGATGATGTAGTTTTAGTGCCAGAAAATACCCTGCACTGAGATTAGGGGGCATGTTGGAGCCCCTCCAGACTAGTGAAGGTGGAAGCTGCACACCATATGTGTGTATGTTTATGCTTTCATGCATGCCTGTATAAATCTGATGTTGACTTGTGTTTGTTCATAAACTTGCCTCCATGTGCGCGCATGTGTGCAGAGAATAAGAAATGCTAGATGAAACACACATGAGGTTTGGTGGTGGTTGAAGAAGAGGGGCTCCCTCGCTCCCACAGCCATGTTTATGCATTTGGGGTTTGTGTGGGAGGTGTGTGCATGTGCATGTGCCAGGGAATGCCTGCGGTGTTTTTGGCACCAGCTCATAGCTGCTACAACTGACAGCTCACCGGCCACCTGATCCATAATTTACCCTGACAAGACTGAACACAGCCCGGCCACTAGCTGCCAACTCTGGCTTTTTGACTCACATAGAAAGAACGAGATGAGAAAAGACGCAGAGCTGAGGTGAAGAGTGGAGCTGCGAGGGTCCAGAGCAGGATGGAGGTCCCGTAAAGAGAGCCTGGCACAGTTACTGAGATGGTTAACACTAATGAAAGGATTACAGCACCGAGGAGTGAAGAGACGTGTTACTCTGCCACAAAGCTCATAAATGAATAAACAAGATCATGTTATTTATTATAAAGGGTGAAATAGGTCGAGCCCCGAGGCAGACTTAATTTCATGCCGGTCCGTTTTTCACAGACTAATATATCCGTCCTCATAACGGGTAATCCCGTGAGGAGTGATAATGCCTGGAATGAAGATCATTCACAGAATGTTTATGCTCAGTGGAGGATTGTGAAATTACAGGCCTGGGACTCAGTCAGTCCAATTTACTGCCTGCACCACACAGCTGTGGTCTTTTCTTCTGCTCTTAATACTGAGGTGGACGCTAGAGCTCGCTGCCTTTGGAGATCAGTGTTTCATAAGCTGTATCGATAAAGATGTTCCTATACCTTTATTCTTTTCTGATCTTGATCATTACATCCAAAAAACTTGGAGTAGACTTCCTGAGCACATCAAAGCAGCATACTGGCAGAAAAGCAGGTGGAGTTGACTATATATAGAACAAAGATTTAATACCAGCCAGGCAATACAAATGCAGTTTGTCTTCAATGTATATGTTTTTGTCTTGTTTATGATAGCCCATGTCTTATATACAGTAGCTTGCATTTTGTGTCCTTGCTGCTGGCAAGGCAGAATGTCCATCCATGATACACAAATACCATCTAACAAAACTTGATATTCAGTGTTCTGGACAGGATCATGACAACTGATACTGACGGATCAGTACATCAGGATTCAAGTCTTCGCTTTGACTCAGCCACTCCAGAACATTCACCTTGTTGTCTTTAAACCATTTCAGTGTAGTCTTCGCTGTGTGCTTCAGGTCATTGTCTTGCTGGGAAATAAATCTTCTCCCAAGCTGTATTTTCCTTGCAGACTGAACGAGATTGTCCTCCAGGATCTTTTTGTTTTTGCCGCATTCATTTTTTCCTCTACCTTTACAAGCCTTCCAGGGCTGGCTGCTGAGAAGCATCCCCACAACATGATACTGCCTCAGAGTGGGGATGGTGTGTTTGTGGTGATGTGCAGTGTTTGGTGTCCACCAATGTGTTCTGGTGGCATCATTTTAGCCTCATCAGACCAAAGAAATTTCTCCCACTTGACCATGGAGTCCCCCACATGCCTTCTGGTGAACTCTTGTGAATATTTAATCTGAGTTTTCTTCATCAGTGGCTTTCTCTTTTCCACTCTGCGATAAAGCTTTGACTGGTGAAAAATCCAGGCAACGGTTGTTGTATGCAGAATCTCCCATCTCAGCTGCTGAAGCTTGTAACTCCTTCAGAGTAGTCATAGGTGTCTTGGTGGACTCTCACTGGTCTCCTTTCACAGTCACTCAGTTTGTGAGACCGGCCTGACATAGGCAGATTTACACATGTTCCAAATTCCTTGCAATTCTTGATGATGGATTTAGCAGAACTCCGGGGTATGTTAAGTGCCTTTGAATTTTTTTTGTATCCATCCCCTGACTTATTCTTTTCAGTAACCTTTTCTCTGAGTTGCTTTGAGTGTTCTTTTGTCTTCATGGTATAATAGTAGCCAGGAATACTTATTAACCAGTGACTGGACCTTCCAGACACAGGTGTCTGTATACTACAATCACTTGAAACACATTCACTTCACTCAGGTGATCCCAGTTTCAGTAACTGTGAGACTACTAGCATCAGTTGGCTGAACCTCTGTTGAATTTTCTCTGTAACTTTAAAGGGTCAACACCCTGCTATTTCATACGTATATTAACTCAAAAATGTCGATACATTTCAATAGGTGTTTTCAGGCAATACAGTCTGGTAATTTCTTGATCCATGGTGTTGAAAAGGACTGAAACTCTAAAAAAAATATAGATCTACAGTCCTACACTTGAACAAAAGCTGCTGTAAGCGAAAGAAAAGTTCAGGCAGTTGGTGAAATGAATTGCTCAATATTGAGTGCCTGGGACGTCTTCTGTGTAGCAGTTGTATTAAAATAGATATTTATGCTTGTTAAAGTTTAATCTCATGACAACCCTGAGGTGGTACCAAGGCCTTTTTGGCTCTGTTATCAATAAGAGAACATCTTGTGAGTCCTCATGCTCTTTTAAATTATGTGGTAAAGTTGATACAGTTGGCCAATAATTCCTCCTCCTCTGGCACATTTTCATGTTTAAACTGGTCTGAAAAGTTCAGCTCCTTTTTTCACATTGAGCATAAATGTACCATGATGCTTGTGTAAGAAAGTGATGAGAGACTGCTGAGCTAAAGCCAGCTGCTTTCTGTCTAAACTCACTCTACACTCTCTAGCCTTGTCTCCTGATAAGCCCTGCTACTTTGTGGAAGTGTTTTAGAAACACATTCATCTCACTGAACCCATCGATAGGATATGTGTGTGTCAAAAATGCTTTCCAACACTAATGCAGGAGCTTTTTGTACTTATGCTCGACATGCTCATGTGGGATGCGTGTGTGCATGTGCATGATTGCTTTGCACGCCTATCTAAGAGTGTCTGTATCTCAGCAGACCGTGAAAATTGAATTTGGAGAATTCACGTAGATCACCTTTCATCTCTCAGAAGTCCATCTTTCCTTTTAACCCTTCTGGCTAGTCAGGGAGAGGCTGGCAATGGAGAGTGAAGGGGTGGGTGATATTTAAGAGTGTGTGTGAGAACACACTCCTAACATTGTAGATATGCCTTTATAATCCCCATTTCACGCTGGTGGAGATGCTTTTGATGTGATGCAAGTTTGAGAGGAAATTATGGGCAGCGACCAGATGCAAGGGGTGCTTGTGATCTACATCTGTCTGTCTGCACATTTTTCGCATCAGTGCTACTTTCCATGAGGTGTTTTCATACAATCTGCCAAAATCATTCTAAATCTAAAAAAACTCTAATAAATCTGTGTTCTTTTATTAATCTGTAAATATTATTTTCCATAAAACCTGCAGAGAGAGTCAGCGGTCTACAAATATCTTCTTTTACAACCAGTGAACTAATTTAAAACATTTGGTGAAGTAACACATATTACAATAAAAAAGTCACATTCAGTTAGCTTAAAAGAGCAAAATTTAGGCTTATGTTGCATATCAAACAAAAAGAATTGCTTGATTTTTGAGAATGTTTCTCCATTACATCCAATTTCTCCTCCAATCCTAGTGGAAAAATCTGATCATTATTACTGCAGCAGCCAGGCTTCACCTTAAAACAAAATCATCTGTTATGTATTTACAAAATTTTGTTTAAAACCAAGACAAAAATATTGTTGGATCATGATTTTTTATTGTGTATTTTGAAAAGAAAGGAAAAAAGAAATGTTGAATTTAAAAACTGATCTCACTGAATGAGAGCCATTAAAGCAACATTTTGAAACTTTTCAACCCCACAATAGTTGTTTTCAAGTTACATTGGACTGTGTGATTCCTGCTCATCACTGTTCAGGGGGCCTCACCATTGCAGTTTTGCAGTGAAATTTCACAACTCATTTAAACACAAAAATGCTTTTCTAGCTCAGTGTTGTTGTAACTAAGATATCTGCTGAGAATTGTAATTTTTCCACTGGAAATTTTTTGCTTCTACAGCCTCGAATTTCTCATGTATTAGTGAGTATAATGCAGCATGTCCTGCTTATGTGCACCACTGATGGAGTGTTTTGGTCTGTAATTTCCATGTGAACAGTTTTGGATACATGCACGCATTTCCAGAACTCACAGTATATTTGTCAGTGTCTATAGCCTGTTAAAATAAGACTTCCTTTTCTGTTTGCGGTCAGACAAACTGAATTGCAGACAACATCATCAGACAGCCTGTTTCAAGCAATGATGTTCAGTCCAGATGACTGCAAGTTTCCTCATGATTTTCTAGAACTGTCACTTTAGGTTGCAAATCTTTGGTCTGAACAGTTCAGTCATTTCAAGATGGATGTCAGTCCCATGTCCACAGAGTGCCCTGATTGCTTGCTTTCAGCACTATATAATTTTACACATTTCTTTTTTGAGTGTCTTCAGATTATAAGGTACTAGTTGACACTGGCCTCATTTTAGCTGAAGGTGAGGTCATGCCCCTGCAGATTTTATCTATAACAGACTGAGACATAATGTTTGGCTGTATTGCTACCAGTACTATTGTTGTCTCGTGCTTTATCAGGAGAATCTAACCAAGTTTATGTCAAAACTAAATAAACTGATCTTACACTGAAAAGTAATATTATTTTTTCCTTGTTGATCTTAAAGTTGCCTATCTACTGTAACTTTGGGATTGAACAAACCTGTCTAAGCTAGCATATGATGAACTGTCCTCTCCATTTTGGCCATTTAGCCACAGCCTATGTACAGACTGTAGATGTTAGTAAAGTCACACCCCAAATGAGGTCACTGAATGCCAATGTTTTACTTCTTTAGGACAGGGTTGTCCAAACTTTTTCCACTGAGGGCCACATACAGAAATATGTAAGGACGTTGGGGCCACTTTTATATCCACAAGATGAAGTATATGACATTGATTTGGTCAGAAGCAGAATAAAGGAGGAGCTGGGGTGGAGGAGGGTTGTTAGAGCAGCTTGCAGAGAGAGCAGCAGAGTGTGGCCAGGCAAGAGAAGTTTAAATAAGGCAGCATGAGAGCGATTGACCAATAGCAGGCTTAGAGCAAATCAGCTGGCCATCATTAGATCAGCTGACTGGGGCAGAGCTTGACTCTGTGACCTGCCTGAACTGACGCTAAATGCTCAATTGAATGGCTGACAAGGCAAATAGACAATCACTTCCAGTTTTTTGGGGATACCAATCAGATAACAGGGGGTGCTGTTTGGCCCTAACTGCTACTGGCTCAGCCCTTGGAATATTATTGGTACGACTGAAACTCATCAGGGAGTTAGAAAACATTATTTTGATTGCCAATATTCAAATGTGGGCCATATTTCATTTTATTTCTAGAATTTGCTGTGGGACAATAAAAATTGTTCCATGGGCTGCATTTGGCTCATGGGCCATAGTTTGGACACCTCTGGTTTAAGGCATTAGTTGTGTAAAACATGTGATTAGACAATTAATCATCTCAATAAAGGGCTTTCCTTAAAATATGACACAACAATCAAGCAACAATAAAAGAATATAAAACAAATAAAATATCTTATCAGTTTTATGTGATTAAGGTCTGTGCAATTAAAGTTAGACTGTTAAAGATAGAAACAAGAATTTGCTAAAATATTGCATAAGATCTAATAAAAAATACTGAAAGATTATTTGCTTAACCTGCTTAAGAAAGTCTGTTTTTAGAGGAGATTTACTGTGATTGTGCTGTTCTCATTTCTTGCTAATCTTTCTGAGGTGGTGAAGAATTTAGATATCAGCCTGATTACAACTATTTATTCTTTGTTCTTCCAGATCAACAGAGTGATTTAAGCCCACATGCAGCATCAATCAAATTAGCAGCCATCAGTACACATCTGTCAGGCAAACATCTACTCAGTCTTCCTCATGGAATAACTGAAACATAATAGATGTAGCGGAGCAGATGTTGAGTCCACATGATACACTCTCAGTTAAGTGTGGCATTCATACAGCCTGAGTGCCTTCATGCGGGACTCTGAGCCACAACAGAACCTCAGCGTCTGTCACTGAACAAACTACAGATACTGTACAAACCATGAAAGACCCCTCAGTCCCTCAGCCTGGTCTGTGTGGGTTCTTTTTTCACCATTACACATTGGAACAGATGTTTAATTGATTGCCTGGGAGAGTGTCATGAGTGAGTGTTTGATCAGAAAGTGCTGTGTGCTACTTTCTCTCCCCTTTCTTGCCCTGGTTTCTCTTCCACAGCTCCCACTTTTTCTTTCTATCTGTTTATCTAAGAGCAGCAAGTGGTGCAAAGTAAAAACTTTGAGAGTCTCTGTCAAGGTTGTTGCCGTAGTGGGAGGGATGTGTTGAAGTGTAAAAAAAGGCTGAAATTTTGGCTTTTACGGGCAGGTAATTATGAAATGACAGAAGCTCTGCAGATGTGACAAGTCTTGTTTGGGTCAAGGCCCTGAGGAGGAGTGTGGCAGTGTGCATGTGTTGGATCTGCTTCGTGTTTACCTCCTCTATCTGTTATCTAGCCTCTAAAACCTGACTGAGCAGAATGAAGCCTGTGAACAGCCTATGAGAGTAGCACAGGAGGCCGGACAAATGATCGTGTTTCTTTTTCAAAACGACAAAACTCCCTGAGATATCCTCAAATCTCATGGATGAGCTGAGAGTGTTCATGAAAATGGCTACTCACTCCAACCTTAGACTGGATATATACTAGACTAGACCTTTCTCTAACTCACCAGTAAGTGTGCTCAGTGTCAGCTTTAAACTGTTAGGACACAACCCATAAACATCAGCAACTGCCATCTGTAAATGCACAATATAATTGCAGGTGGCCGATGTTTGCCAAAAGGCCTGATATCAGTTAATAATGATGTTAAACCGATGCATCCCTAGTTTTAATGCCTGCAGAAATTTGAGAGATTGGAGGAAGAGGTGTGCCAAATATGCACCAAGACCAGGGAATTGATCCCACGACCAGTGTGTTGAGGACTATAGCCTCTGTGTGTGGCTGTATGCTTTACCAACTGAGCTAAACCAGCGCCCCACTAGATGATTTTAAGCCTGTTTTTAGGCCTGCTTTATCCCCCTGCTTGGTGACCTTATATGAGGCTTGTCACACTCCATCATTAATCCTCAGGTATAATGTTGATACGATTGTTTTACTACCTCAGATCAAGTTGGAACCTCTCATTCTCATTCTTTTCCTCTTTTTTGCTTTTCGCTGCAAAATAGAAAGCACACCAAAAGACAGCCATGCAGACTTAAATATGCCTTTACACATTAACAATACAGAAGGCCTCTCATCTGTAAATCAACTCTTCTGCTCATGATGAGCAGCGCAGCCCGCTGCATCAGTATGCTGTTATTTCTTACTGTCAATACATGGGGTATGGCACGTTGGATTGCGAGTGAAACTTTTTCAAAGTGAGAGACATGTTGGCACAAAAAGATGAAGAAAAGAGTAAGACACACTACTGTGTGTATGGGGAGAGTATGAGAAGCCATTAGATGAAATATTTCAAGTTAACCTAAAAGATATTGGCCGTATATTAGGGTCATTATGGTGATGATGTAGCTTAATGTTCCATGACCATCTATCAATGTATCAAATGTGGGCTGACACGCCCACAAAGTCGTGAGAAATGGTCTAAACTGCCAAAATAAGCTTTTCTGAACAAGATTGAAAATCGATATGAAGGGCTATTTTCACTCAGAGTGTTGTGGCTGCTTAAAGACACATTGACTTGAGATAACATATTTGAATTGTTTTATATTTCAGGCCAAGTTCCCAGAGGCTTTAAGATTTAAAACCGTCTGGTGTGTCACCAGCTTTACCTGGGCATTTGTCTGCTAAACCTTTAATAGAATTTCCAAAAGGAATCAGGATGAGCAGCAGGAATTATTCAGGAAAATGTATTTCGTGTGAAAGGTTGAGGCTGATGATGTTTATATCCTGCAACCCTTCACAACTGGTTGGACCTTTGAGCACATAATGACACGGCTGGATAATCTTTGTCTTCTCTGTTCTTTTCCACTCTTTCTTGATAGTGTGAATGTCTTCTGTTACAAGTAAACCAATTTAAAGGCAAAAACTGTCACTATAGCACCTGACTGTTGCTTGATTTGAATCTTGGGTATGTCATGAACACCGCAGCGACTTCTGCAGGTCCTTTTTCATCAAGTCTTACCCCTCCTGTTCACCCGGGATCATCTATCCTGGTGAGGGACATATGCAAGAGAGTAAGTCAGAGTTTCAAGGACTGGCTGTCCTGAAAATGTTTTAAGATTGCAAGTGTGAAATGGGTTTTAGACGTCTGTGCATATCCATGCATATTTGTTCACTTGCTGACGCACATACTCATTGCAAATGAAAAGCCAAGGGTCTTAAATGCTCAATTGAAAGCCACATTTCAATCGAAGGGAATGTTTCGTTTTAGCTGTGCAGAAATCTGACCTCTTAGTGTGGATTGAAGTGTTCCAGTTGGGTTTAAGAGAGTGTTATTTTGGTCATGGTGGTCTGCTTTCTCTCTCCCTCTCTTTCTCAGTCTCTATCTTTGAGTAGGCAGCAGACCTGGATGGTACCGCCTGGATCTGCAGCTCTGTTGGACCAGTCAGTATGTAGGTCACTTTCTCCTTTCAGTCTCCCAGGCCTCAGCTCTCCCCTGACGTTTCCCAGACAGCCCGTCAGCTCTTCACAGCTTCTCGTCTCAACACCCCACCACACTGCTCCACACCGTCGCTTTCCGGCAGCTAACAACGCTGTCAGAGCGGCTGCGTTGTCTTTCTGACTCTCAGCGTCTCTCTCCTCCTGCGTGTTTCACGGCTGTCACGTCCATATGTCCTGGAGCCTGCAGGAGGAGAAAAGCTTCACTCTTCCACAGCTTCTCAACCTGTTCACTTCATTCATTAGTGAGAGTGTTTGCTGGTGTGGGCTAATAGCATTATCAGTGTGTGGCTTTAGTTAATGAGCATCCATGCTCAGGCTGTACCTCAGCTCTTCGATTATTTGATTGTTACCACAGCGATGAGTTTGTGGAGCAACTGATCTTCCATCAGCTGGCTTCTGTCCTCCCTACCAGGCCAAAGCTGTTCAGGACAAATGGTCCTGTGGCGCTCACAGCCGCGAGACAGAATGATGCACTGCAGAAATAAGCACCTTAATGAGTCGCTCATGTTTGATTTCAAAGAGGAGAATGAGGTGTGTTCTGATTTCATTCAGTCCGTTGGTCTGGTCATGGTTTTTAGTCAATGAGCTTTGGGCTAACAAGCACTGAGACTCATTCATAGCTTCGTGCCTCATTTGTCACACTTGGACTCCCGAAAAATTTGAGAAATTTTAGGGAGGCTGTACCTGAAAGCTTCCTGTGTTGCTTGTTCACATATGTCCCTCACAGAGGGGAGTGGGGAAATTATCCCTGGTCAACAGCAGGGGAATTCTATGGAGGTAGGAGATAATGTGAAAATGTGGATGTTGAAAAGAAAGATGAAGCAACAGAGTGATGCATTAATGACAAAATGCTATGTGTAATTTGACATATTCACAGTATCAACAAAAAAACTGAGAAAATATACTGGTGAGTGGACATGCATAAAGATTGCACCAGTCATGGCTGCAGGATGTAAAGGTTATCAAACCCTTCCACTTCCTCAAAAGGATTTTGCCCTGAATATTTCATGCTGCATTCACACATTAGCTCACCCTGACTCTGTGAAAATGTAACTTAATGTATGGCGGGAAAAATTAATTGCTTGTTGATGTCAAAGAAGAATTGGTGAAACTGTAAAGGCACAAGCTGCAAATAATGTAGCTAAAATACAGTGTCCATGAAACGTATTCACCCCCTTGGAGGTTTTACCCTCATGGTCAATATAATTTGACCTTTGTTACTCTATCTTTACAAGCCTTCCAGGGTTAGCTGCTGAAAAGCATCTCCACAGCATGACGCTGCCACCACTGTGCTTCACAGTGGGGATGGTGTGCTTGTGGTGATGTGCAGTGTTTGGTGTCCGTGAAACATAGTGTCTTGTAGGACAGCATCAGATCAAATATCTTTCTCCCACTTGACCATGGAGTTTCCCACATGCCTTTTGGTGAACTTTAGTCGAGATTAAATCTGAGTTTTCTTCAATAGTAGCTTTCTCTTTGCCACTCTCCCATAAAGCTTTAACTGGTGAAGAACTGGTTGTTGTATTCAGAGGCTCTCCCATCTCAGCTGCTGAAGCTTGTAACTCCTTCAGAGTAGTCATAGGTGTCTTGGTCTCTCTCATTAGTCTATTTTTTGTGAGGTTGCTCTGTTTGTGAGGATGGCCTGAGCTAGGTAGATTTACACATGTGCCTTATTCCTTCCATTTCTTGATGATGGATTTAACTGAACCCTGGGGGATGTCCAGTGCCTTTGATTTTCTTCTATTCACCCCCTGACTTATACTTTCAACAAACTTTTCTCTGAGTTGCTTGGAGTGTTTTTTTTTTGTCTTAATGGTGTAATAGTAGCCAGGAATAGTGATTAACCAGTGACTGGACCTTCCAGACACAGGTGTCTGTATACTACAATCATTTGAGACACATTCACTGCACTCAAATGATCCCCATTTCACTAGTTGTTAGACTACTTTTGCCTTTATTAGAGAGAGAGATAGGACAGTGGATAGAGTTGGAAACAGGGATGAGAGAGGGGGGAATAGCATGTGGTGAAAGAGCCAGCCTTGAACCCAGGCTGCCTGCATACATGGGGCACAACCTAACTACTTGAGTGGCAGTGTTGGAGAGCCACATCTGAGTAAAGTTACTGTCATGTTGTCTATAACACTCTATTTTGCAGAATCTGTAAGGCTGTACAACTTGGTTACTGCATGTGTCATGCTAAGACACAATAATGTATCTGTGCACAGGTCCATGTGGACTTGGAGCGGTGAGAGTGTGGTCCAGCAGGGAACTGGGGAGAGGGGAAAAGTATGCTTCAGGTATGAGGCAACAGGCCCTAGTGTGGGGGCACCCTCAGTTTGATATGCTGTAATGTTATAAGCAGGATAATAATGGCCATGAGTCTGAAAGCCATTTGAAGACTTGCATCAGAATAAATCATTTTCATCTGTTTTTGCATGATTTTCACATATTTATCTTTTTGTCTTAGAAAATCAAAACAGTTTTTCTGTGATAATGGTGAAATTCAGTAATTTAAAAAAAAATATATAAAACCAGCAATATTATCTCAGTGTAACCACATAAATAAGTCAATAACTTCAGGAAAAAAAAATATTACTCCTTAACCCTGAAAAATAAAGAAAAATTAAATGCACAGGTGTCTGAACTGGGCTCCCTCACTTAAGTATTTAAATGGAAACTGAATATAAAGGAAATTAGGGGTAAAGAGTGTGCTATTTTCCACTTATTAAATGCTTTAGTCCAAACATTTCAACATCCAATCCCTGCTTTATTTCAGCTGTTCTTGTCTACTTGTCATTACAGCCTGTGAATAAGTTCTGCAGTTGTTTATGACTGTGACATTAAACTATTAAAGTCAGGCTTAGTACCAATAGTGACCCACCTTAGTGAGTCATGTCTGTCCACAGAACTGGGACAAAGTTTTCATCACAAAGAAGAAGAATGTGTGGCTGAGGATCCTCTGAGCCAAGAACCTTAAGTGTTGGGGAAATTGAGCTCCAATTAGGTCTTCCCTGTTCGCTGTCTTCAACCTCCTGAGACCTGAGTTTTTGTTTGGAATGCATTTGTAGTTTTTCCCATTTATATGGGATAAATAGAACCTGTAAAGTTCAAACCTTCAGCCCATGCATTTGCGCAGGATATTTTTTTATAACTAAAATGATATTTGCAAATTTCCAAAAGGTCCTATTAATGTAGAAAATGTAGAACTGGATAGGTTTTTGAGCTTTTCGGATATGTGTTGGCCAGTTGTCCAATTATGGTCAGTCTTAAGTCAGTCATAGAGAGAGACATGGTGTTGTCATTTCTCTAGTTGTTTTGATGATTGACCACAAGGACTTGTTAAGGCCAAGCATGAACAAAATTTCCTATAGAAAGTTCTGAATTTCCTTCCAGTTTCCTTTCCAAATCCACAAAAATTACCCCAGATTTCTATGATAATTATTAGACATATTTTTCATGTATACCATAAAAAGAACCCCAAAATACATTCAAATATTCCCCAAGTGTTCCAGTTAAATGTTGTCACAATGTCTTAACACTATATAAATTCCCCAATAAATTCCGTGTCAATAAAAAAGGTCAAGCAAATTCCCCCCAAAATGTAGGCAAATTCCCCCTAAATGTTCTAATTAGATACCTCTATCAGATTCCTCTAAATTTTCAAATGTATTTTCCTAAAATTCCAAAAATTGAAAAATTCCATCAAACATCCTCACAAATTTGCTGAAATGTCCACGAGAATTCTTGAATATCTCAAAGCAAATCCTCCCCTCAACATCCCAGTTTTATACCCTTGAAATTACAAATACATTTCCTAAATTCCATGAAATAATGAAGTTTCCCAAAACATCCATACAGATTCCCTGAAATTTCAGCGAAAACTTGCTGAATATTTCAAAGCATATTCTCCCCCCAAAAATTCAAATTAAAAACCCTTAAAAATATACTAATACACTTTCTAAATTTCCATGAAAATTCCCAAAAATTAAAAGTAATATTTTCCCTCCAAAGGTGTATAAGGAACTCTCAGAGTATATAATCATATTTACACAAAAGTACTTGAAATTGTTTAAACAAGCTCCCCAAAATATCAAGAAATCCAAACAAGGGCTTGAACTTCTTTGGAAATTCCAGACGATTATCTCATGGATTCTGATAGCAGAAATGATGACTGTGTTGCTTGAAAGCCCAAATGTAATGTCTTCATATGTCCATGTTAGGTCCTAGGAGGTTAAGTAACTCATCTTTGAATTACCAGTAAACCCAGTCTTTACCAGTCAACCCAGCGATTGTCTCACAGTGACTTCATCTGTTGTTATTAAACAAAGCACATGTGGATGTTTGCATCTGTTCACAGTCCTTAGTGAGTCATTGTGTTTGCTTATCTTCCCTCCAGTCTCTGGGTTTATTCCTTGTATAGCGTTCCTCAATTCAAACCAGGTCCCCTTCAGCAGAGGGACCCCAGCAGCTGGCAGAAATAAACATAATGAGTTTTTCAGTGTTGTAGCTACGCTCTGAGCCCCTTTGAATTATAGAGATGTGGAGCGTAGTTGCCGCGTGTCCACCCGAGGGAAGGTACACCAGGAAGTACTCACAGGCATCAATCAGACAGGGATGGAAGATGAAGAGGGATTAGATAGTGATGTTATAAATCCACTTGCTCTCCAGGAAGTGGGTATGTGCCGGGAATCCTTGCAGAGTTTCCAGAGGAAGGAATGAGTTTGACTGATGAAGCTAGATGTAGAAATCTTTTGTTGTAGGAACTGTGAGTGGTACAATATAATCTCTGAATACAGCTTCCTGCAATATAAACAACACCCGAAACAGTGCTGCTAAATATCTGTCCACAAAAAGGTAAACATGATGTGCTGTTTAACTTAACTCATGCAAAGCAAAGAAATAACAAGGACTCCTATAGCAGCTAATAAACAGCAGATTTGTCTTAAAGGAATTTATACCATGTACTTTTAGTTTTGTTTATATTTTCAAATGCAGGGACTAAAAATAAAGGTTAATTTCCTCTGCAGTCCTTATGGTATTTTAAGGTTAATGCAACTTAATACAATATGTGAGTCATCAAATGTGTACACAAAGGTAATTAGAAACATACAAGGATGAAAAGACAGAGGAAATAAAGAAGCTTGCTGAAATTGTTTTTTACTTCCAAAAATCTGCTTTTTTTGGCTCTATATCCTGTTTCTCATTAATATATGTTGCCTTAAAGTCAATACACAGACAAGCATCACTGACTCCAGTTTAGAGAAGTAACTGTTTTTAGGTATATTACCAAAACTCTGAGGTGGTAGAGAGCAGGGATGACTACAGAAGTTGCCAAGCCCCTGAAAGGTCTATAGAGAATGGGCTTTCCCAAGTTGTGCCTTAATATTATCAATGCATGCTCATCGGATCAGTGGCTTAAAGGGCCAGGCCCTTGGCTAGCTTTCACCTGTGGCCTGGCTTCCAACAGCATTAGAGGCTGACAGAACAAGAGTTTGTTAGCAAGTTTAGGTCAAATGCTTTTGCCAGCTCCCTCCTTTTTCTCTCCTTTTTTCTGGAATCCCAACTTTCCCTACTGGCCTAGTTGAGTACAATGGGCCTGCCCAGATGTCAAATTTATATAAAAGGCTGGTGCAATTTTAAGAATTGCTTGGAATTAAGATGGACGTGTATATATTTGAAAGATTAGTTATTAGGCTCGCCTTTATTTGAGAGACAGGACAATGGATGGAGTAATAGAAAAAGCTCCACAGGTCAGATTCAAGCCCAGGCCACCTGCTTTTAGTGCTTGAAATTCTGTATATGGGTTGGGGCAACAGACATTCTTAAAAAACTATATTTTTAGCTGATTTCTATTATTTTTTCAGTACCGTCATCGTGAGGCAGAGGTGCATCTTAGCTCCTATGCTCTTCAGTACCTTTGTGGACTGGATAATGTGACGGGTAACAGAGGCAGTGAATTGTAGAGTGTCATGGCGATTTCCAGATCACTGATCTGGACTTTGCTGATGATGCTGTGATCCTTGCGGAGACTGTAGATGTCCTTGTGGGGGCTCTTAACTAGCTGTTTGAGGAGGCTAAGGCGTTGGGAATGCACATCTCCTGAACCAGAACAAAGATCCAGGCATTCAGGGATGCCTTGGATGCTGCCAGTGAATCTGTATGGAAGTTGTAGAGCATTTCACCTTCTTTGGCAGCGTAATCCATTGATCTGCTGACTGCAAGCCTGAGATCAACTGCAGACTTGAACTTGCGTATGGGGTAATGGGTTCACTGAGCAAGACAGTGTGATGCTTCCGGTGTCTGAGCATGCGGACGAAAGTCAGATTCTTTCAGCCCTTGGGCTTTCCAGTCTTACCATACTCTTGTGAGGCCAGGACGTTGGCTGATGGCCAGAGGCCCAGGTTGGACTCCTTTGTGACAACTTCTCTTCGGTGCATTTTCGGGTATCACATGCCTGCTGACATGCTCAGGAGAGCAAGGATGGGGTCAGCTGTCTGACACAGGAATGGGAACTGCACTTTTTCAGGCACCTGGGCCTGATCCAGCTCACTGTATACTGGGGGCCCAGGACCTGGTGGGCTAGTCCAGACACCAAGGGCACCTACAGGCAGTGTGGATGGGGCAGCTTGAGGATGCCTGGATAGATGGGGTATGGGCCTGGTGGAGCAGAGCAGTACAGTACCAAGGTTGATGCAACAGATTTCTATGATGGAATGTACTTTGCAACACAATCATCAATGGTTTAAATGCATACATTGTGTTATAGTGCAAACATGAGACATAACCAATGTTGCCATTAGCGTAGGAGAGTGATATGTGACAGACAAAAGCTCAGTCATCACTGTGTTTCACACCAACACTAAAGAGCAGCTAGGCAGGAAGCCTAACACCACCTGTTTGTGTCAGTGTAATTAATGAGGCAAGACATGTTCTTTCCTCTCCAAGTTTAATGTGTATAATAACAGCAACAAGCAGCGAGTGTACTCACGCTGCACAGCGTCTCTGTCTAGCATGTCTAGGCCTTTAACACAAGCTGTGAGCTGTCAGGGACTTGGTCCATCCTGAGCCAGTGCAGCCATTCGTTTTATAAAAGCTTAACCAACTGCTTAAAGCTGTCTTTTAACTCATGACTCAGCTGTTTTAAGTTCATGATGATTCCAAGAAGTGGGCTGTGACTTTAAACAAGGTTAGAGAAGCAGCTGTAAATACCATAGCTCGGTACACTTGCTGGCATCTCTGCTAAAGCTGAGTTAGATCAACGACAAATGCACTATTTCTCACAAGTTCTTTGCAATAAAAAAGGCCATAGTTGTTATTTTGCTTGAGCACTTTAATTGTGAACTCCCACAACCAGAAATGTGTTGTCAGAATTAGTTTGTCACACCTCAGCAGGTGAGAAATGAAACTTAATCTATATGTGCATTTAAACAGAAGGTGAATGCCGAGAGACTGATCAAATATAATAATAATCAAAATGTTTTTATTGATTTTTCATTTTTGAACAGCAAACATCCCATTCAAATGAAGACAATAAAACTCACAAAATATATTCCAAATAAAAGTATAAACTGTAGACAAAACAGTAACAAATCAGATCATAGAGATTGATAAAATGTATTATCCTTGGATATGAGTTAAATGTTACATCAAAGGCTTGTTTTAAGGGGAGGAGGAGGGTTTTAACACCTGAATATGCATTTATAAGCAATAGCTCTTTTAATTTGGTAATACTGTGGTATAATACCATCACTACAAAGATGCAAAATCAGCCCTAACCTCTCTGTAGTTGGGCCTCAAAAAGCTTTCCTGCCTTTTTCCCTCTTTTGGGTGGCCTTGTAAGACAGTGTGCAAATAAAAAGTATGCGCATAAAAAAAAGTCTTTCCATTCTGAAGTTGATGTGAATCCCAGCCACTTTCTATCAACCTGAGCGAGACAGCATCCTCACAGATGGGAGTAACTTGGCCATTTTCCCAAGAGACAGAATCCTCCCTTGGGTCAGGAGACATCAGACGGGTCAAACACAAGAAGCTGCAACTCTATATAAGGACCATGTGCTCTCATAATAAAGCCAAGTGTCTACATTTCTCTTTTAATGTGAAGTGCAATGCTCCAGCAACCAATTTGCCTGTGCTCTTTTCAGCTCAGGATAAGAGTAGCTGCAGAAGGTCATGTCTGCATGCACGAACCATAGATCTTTGCAGCAGAGGGATCATTATCACTCGGGCAATTTTCAAGAACCTGATTTTCACCTGGGTAATTTCAAGCACTTCAAAATATTGCTTGGTTTTCTGTTGCAAAATGCCAGTGGGAAAGGTCAGAATATGCCATAAACAGTGTGAATCCTGACTAGTTAAAGCATCATAGGCTTCTGGTGGCATTTCGGTGTAAATGTCACCAGCATTTGGGAGCAGGTGCATGGACAATATGGTGTTAAGGACGGGCACTTTCAGTGGGATAATGCAGCATTGTCTGAAGACATTTCAAGGAACAGTAAATTTAGATCAGTCACCAAAACTTTCAAAACACTTTAGGAAGTTGTTGCGTAACAGCTTTTAACACGCAGAAACTATGGCATGTCACTTATTAATGGGTAAAGGAAGACTTTGTTGCTGGAGGAGAAAAGTGCGGTTTCACTTGTTTATGTGTGAGTCATTCTTCCTCATATTTCCACCCCTCACTTGAACCATCTCTCCTCCCTTTCTCCTCCTCTATCTAATTCCTTTTTCATGTCCTACGGGTGTCTTCAGCAGTGACCACCCTCAAGATAGCTCATTGTGAATCCAGAAGTGTGTGTAGGTGTATGTGTATGTAAGCACCTGTAATGAGTACCGCATGTGTATGAGCCGAGCCTCTGCCTAATGAAGCCCAGGCCATTATTTATTTCCCGTGGCCCTGTCGCTTGGCCTGTCGATGCACCTGTGTACACACACGCACACAACCATCTGTCCGTAATGACCGCTCTCTTCCTTACTGCATAGCGCTACAGTCCCTGGAGTGGTCATTAGACCAGAGAAGGAGAGAATGGCTGAGGGAGAGAGACCAGCGCTTTCGGCTTGGACTTGGAGCCAGTTTTTGTGGTTGTTCTTTTAGGTGGGGGCTTCAGGGGGTCAGGGTAGGGAGTCCCGATAATGCTTTGAAACTGCAGTAGCACAGAAAGATGTCTGCTTTGCCTGCTTCCTTTTCTCTATCATTAGATTACAAAGGGCTATTTTCTCTTTTCTCTGCAGCCAAGGCACCACAGTTGTGAAAGCAGAATTTTAAACCAATATTATATTAGCAGAGGTGGACACAGTTAATCAAAACATTAAACTTTGTTGACTGTTAATCTTTTAATGAAGGTGTCTCTGTTGATAGCTATTTGTCTGTTTATTCTGTTAAGTAACTAGTTTTAATGTTAAGTGCAAGGAACAACCAAAATGTCAGCTTTCTGCGGTGAAAAAAGATTTGAGTTCTTAGGACCACAATGACTTAGAAAGTGTAAAACAACACACATCTGTGTATCTGACAATCCACAAAAAATACTGACAGATTTCAACAAAGTAATGGCAATTAAATTAGAAAATGTAAGCTAAAATAAATGACTGCAAAAATACCCCCCCCCCCCCCCCCCCTCAAGTCAGTATTGACCAGCTGCACCTTTGGTTACAATCACACTTAAATCTGTGTGGATTGGTCTCAGTCAGGCTTGTACATCTGGACATTACAGTTTTACTCTGTTCTTCTTTGAAAAACTGCTCAAGCAGTATGCATGGTATGGACAGCCGTTTTCAAGTCCAGCCACAACTTCTCTATTGGATTGAGGTCTGGGCTTTGACTCGGCCACTCCAGAACATTCACCTTGTTGTCTTTGAACCGTTTCTGCGTTTTCGCCATATATTTCGGGTCATTGTCTTGCTTTTAAATAAATATTCTCCCAAACTGCTCTTACAGGCTGAATTAGATTGTTCTCCAGGATTTTCCTTTATTTTGCTGTACACAAGTCTTCCAGGACCAGCTGCTGAGAAGCAGTCCCACAGCATGATGCTTCCACCACCAAGCTTAGTATAGATGGTGTGTTTGTGGTGTTGTGTAGTGTTGGTGTCCTCCAAACATAGTGCCTTGTCTGATGTCCAAAAAGCCCCATTTTGGACTCAAACCAAAGAACTTTCTTTCACTTGACCATGGAGTCTCCCACATGCTTTTTGTTGAACTCTGGTTGAGATTTAATCTGAGTTTTCTTCAACAGTGGCTTTCTCTTTGCCACTCTCCCATAAATCTTTAACTGGTGAAGAACCAGGGCAACAGTTGTTGTATGCAGAGTCTCTCCCATCTCAGCTGCTGAAGCTTGTAACTCCTTCAGAATAGGTGTCTTGGTGGACTCTCTCACTCGTCTCTTCTTGCTTGGTCGCTCAGTCTGTGAGGACAGCCTGATCAATGCAGATTTACTCATGCGCCATATTCCTTCTGTTTCTTGATAATGGATTTAAGTTAACTTCAGGGGATGTTCAGTGCCTTGGATTTTTTTGTATCTATCCTCTGACTTATACTCTTTAATAATATTTTCTCTGAGTTGCTTGGAGTGTTCTTTTGTCTTAGTGGAGTAATGGTAGCCAGGAATTTGGATAAACCAGAGACTGGACCTTTCAGATCCCAATTCACAATGTTTTTAAAAAAGGTTTTCCTCTGGCAAATATATTTGGAGAATTGAAGCCATACCTATATTTTAGATTTGTACACCAGTTTGCTGAAAAGCATCACAGTGGTGATTTTGTAAAACATTCAAATGCCATGAGGTGAAACAAATCTATAAAAAACAACCATACTTAGTTAAGATGAGGGAAAATATTGCCATGCGATTATTTAACCATGTTGATGACAAACCAAAAAAACACAGCATTTATAGTTAAACAGAAGAAAAGCAGATCAGAGAAAACCACTGACTGAAATTCTTCATTCTCTATCAGATACACAACTCTCTGAAACAATGAGTTTCCTGCCCTTAGATATACTTAACCTGTACGAACCTTACAGTACATCTCTCCTTTTTAACTATTTCGTCTGTGTTGTCTTCAGCAGTGATGGCCGGCTCCCAGCAGGGAGCCTGCTCCCATTATATCCACAGCACTTAGCTTTCTGGCCTCGTGGCCCTTCCCAAATCCCCTTCGCTGGCTCCTGCTAATCCCCACCAATGGTAGAAGGACAGGGCAGAGGCAGACAGAGTGAGGAGAGGGGGGTTGTGGGTGTCGGTAGGAGAGGGCTGGAAAAGAAAGACAAACAGGCAGCTCAAATGTGGCTTCCATTTAAATAGGACTTCCTAATATCTCCCTGTGGAGTTAAACCTGAGCGTGAACTCCCCTTGAACACAGCCTTCCTGATTCTACCCATTAATAAACCCTGTGTTATATTTCACATCTCATCTAAAGCAATTTGCATTTCATAAAACCTGCAGCAATTAAGAACATCCTTGGCATATATTACACCAGTAGAAAGCTTTAGCAAACAGCTCAGGGCGCTGTGTGTGCACTTCATGTGTGCATGTAGTGCACGTATGGCTGTGTGTGTTGCACAGCTCCAGTTTTGACTCAGGTATCAGTAGACTGAGATGCCTCCATGCCTCCGTCTGCTCCTTCAGTCACCAGGCTGAACAGGTTCAGAGGGAGAATAAAGATGAATTATTCATACATGTTTGCGTGTCTGTCTTTGCAGGGAGCTGAATGGGAATAACCTCACACGCATCACCAAGAGTGACTTCGCCGGACTCAAGTACATCCGAGTTCTGTAAGTACTCCCCTTCATGTTCATGTGTTCATGTTTGTATCGAGCCAACATGAGTCCACCAACCCATGCATACCTGAGTGTTAGCTAACCCTACAGCTCACAGGTTGCATTGACTCGCTGCTCAAATTAGCATAAAGCCAGTGAAGTGGAGATGCTTCTGTGGAGAGTCCTACTCCAGAGTACATTAAGCTACTGCAGTTAGTGAAGTAATGGACTTCTCTTTCACTGTTTTCTGTCTGTTATAGTAGCACTTTCTGCCCCTTAGACACACACACAATCACTTGCCCTTTGTACCCACGCATCAACATGTAATGTGTACACAAAGCACCAGTCCTAAACCGCCTCTCCACAGTGTTAACACATTCAGGTGAAGTCATTGACTCCCTCTGTGTGTTGAAATTAAACAGCACTTGTGACTCCAGGTATTAAAGTAACTATAAAAGTGTCTATATGTGTGCACACGCTTATGAGTATAGTTGTTAAAACTCTGCCAGAGGGGAGCTGTGTAGACCTGAACATGTATTAGATGTAACACGAGCTGCATGTAATCCCTACTTCCCTGAAAGCCTGACTTTTTCAAGCGTCCTCCCTGTCTTCCCCATCTTGCGTGTATCTACTCCTCCTTGTCTCCCTGTGCATGCCTCCTCTCCTGCACCGCCTCCTTCCCCCATATGGAGGTTAAATGTCTTCATGTCGGCAGCTTGTCATAAGTAAGTAAGAAAGAAACAACTCCTTGAAAGAGGGAACTGCAGACAAACTTCCCTTACTCTGCTCCCAAACCTCTGATTTCCTCCACAGTCACCACCGTGCTACTCTTAACACACACATGCAAGCACACAGCTCACTCTTGTAATGCCAGCCGACCATACACATGATGCATGATCACAATGATGTAGCTATGTGGAGTGTGTGACCAGGAAATAGTCTGTCTCTGTGTACTGGGGGGCGACCTCAGCAGCATTTAGACTAACAGCGGGTCGACCTCTGATCCCACTGACCCCAGCGCAACCCTCAGAAGGAGCCAAACAGGAACGGAGGTTTATCTTTACAGTCAGCTGCCATCCATCCTGTCAGGCTAGAATCAACACAGCTGATTTAGCTCCAGACGTCTGGAGCTGGGTGCTGGGCTGGTTGAATTTGCATTTCTTGTGTATGAGTGTGTGTTAAGGTTGTTTAAATGGTTGATACCAAAAAGTGGTTCACAGCGGGTTTTCCTCTCTACTTGTATCAAAGACAAGCTGAGCCCCCCATGACCCACCTGGAAAGAAAGCCACAGAAAGAAAGAATACATTGCTGTCGAAAATCATCATCGATGTCAGTCGTTTCATTGATCAAATAAACATGATCCAACATTTGACTGCAAGAACTTGAAGTTTAAATTGATTTATTACATGGAAAAAAGCAAAATAATGATGCAGGAAATTGTAATGTTACACAAAAAAGAACAAAAAATGCACAAGATCATCCTACACTTGATGATTTTGTCTAAGTACACATTTATTTAATCCCATCCCTCCTCCATAACAGTGTTAATTTTGGCAGCTATTTTTAATTTTAGTCTTAGTTTTAGTCTAAAGAAATGCATTTTAGTTTAAGTCTCATTTTAGTCATTTCTATGCTTTTTAGTTTTAGTCAAATTTTCGTCGATGAAAACTCAAAAACATTTTAGTCCAGTTTTAGTCTATAACAAGTCCTCACATTTTATTCTTTACTTTTAGTCTGAGCATTTATTCTCTTTCCTAAATCTGGTACCGAGTCATGGTAGTGTGTTCTCTGCACCCTGCAAAATCTGGAGTCCCTGCTTTCTACAGCTGAGAGGCAGAATGGCTATAGATTACAATTTAGTCTAGTTTTTGTCATCTTGACAAAAACTAAACTTAGTTTTTGTCAGTTTTAGTCATCACAGATCAGAGGTGTCAAAAGTATTCACATTCATTACTCAGGTAGAAGTATAGATACTAGGGTTTAAAAGACTTCTGTAGAAGTTGAAGTATCAACTCAAGCTTTTTACTCAAGTAAAAGTGTAAAAGTACTGGTTTTAAAACTACTTAAAGTATAAAAGTAAAAGTAATGTAGGGGGAAAAAAGGCCATTAAGGACAAAAGCTTAGGCCACACCATAGGGGCCTATAGTGCACTACCCCATCTCCCCCAATTTTTTTTTTCTAAAGGCCATAATGACTATAATGCTATATTAAAATGTTAATGTTGAAAAATTTGGGATGCACCTGTTTTAGCCTCATTTGTGCCCATTAAAAATGAACACATTTTAGTGCAATGCAAATATATTCAAGAACCATATATGTGTACTACCAACCTCCTCGCTGGTGCTTGGTTGGGACATTTCGCTCCAGTTCTCTTGAGTCTCTGCCGGGGACATCTTCGTATCAGGCTGCATACAGTGTTTAACAAATTTATTAGACCACCTGTCATATTTGTCCCAGAGACCATCCAACATCATGAAGTGCTTTAATGCGGACTCTTTCATTTCCAGTGAGCTCTCCACGTTTTACCATTTAGAACAGGAATGAGGAATTTCAAACTGAATTCACCCTATTATACCCGCATTTGAGCCGGCTCACTGGGCTTCTCTGAGAAGTCAGAAATGAATCAAGCATAACATTCAACCACTAAAACTCATTTTTCTGTTCAGGAATGCAAGTAAATAACTATAATTTGACATATTAATCAAGAAATAATAATGTGCTTTACTATTTTTCAGGTATTTTTTGTAAATCAGTAGATTTGAAAATTCATGGATAATAATGATAATTATATTTAGCATTAAAAATATCATTTGGGTTAAAGGGCTTCTACATATTGGTGTATTAGCCATTGCAGAAACATAAAAAAAGATTTTGGTAATTATCAATGCTGTTAATTAGGGCAGCTGTGGCATAAACCTTACTTTGGGTGGTGGTCTTATAAATTTGTTAAGCACTGTATCTGGATGGCACGATTTCTCTGGATAGGTTTTTGGGGTTTTTTTTAACGATGACAAGCCGGAGTGAAAACAAGCTGAAATGAAATAGGAGTAACGAGTCTTTTTTTAAAATGTAAGGAGTAGAAAGTACAGATAATTGCTTGAAAACGTAAGGAGTAGAATTAAAAAGTAGGCTGAAAAATAATTACTCCAGTAAAGTATAGATACCAAAAATTTCTACTTAAGTAAGGTAATGAAGTATTTGTACTTAGTTACTTGACACCTCTGACCAAAAGGGACCATAAAGCATGAGATTGAAGACTAAACTATGGACCTTAATTTATCGCATCATGATAAATGCTGACAACCCTAATCAGTTTCACTTCATTTTTACAAGAATGTGATAAAGTTTAAGCCTGATATGGTGACAAACTTTACTATGAGTGACAAGTAAGATGAAATACTTTGAAATAAGTCTGTTCCCTTTATTTTGAGATAACTGAGGACAATGACTCCAATTCTTGCCAGTGTTCGATTCAAAAAAACTCTCCCAGTCTATTTGTGCAGTTTATATAGTGTGCAGAACTTTTCTTGCTATTTTTGCTCATATAAAACAAGAAACAAGAGGATTAGGAGCTTTCTGTTGATGTGGTTTCAACAGGTATCAATACTGTTTGACTTTCACGGGTATTATAAGTTCAAAATTCTGATTCCAGACAGCCCTAGAGTGTGTATGCATGTGCTGGAAAGCAGAACAAAGGAGCAAACATCATAAGAAAGAAGGAAAAAAGAAATCAAAACAGAGAAGACTGCATGCCCTTTGACTGATCCTACAAAAAAAAAAAAAAAAAAGTTCTCTGAATTCAGAAGTACTCATCGCAGTTTTTTCCAAATCCATCTAAATTCATGAGAAAGAGATCGGAGGTGAATTGCACTTTTCTCTCCATGTTTATGGAGTGCGAGCAATGATTAGCATTTATATTCGATGGGGAAGGAAGCCCAGACTGCTGAGTTGCAGCATGGCGCGGCCTCACAGGAGACATGAGAGGTTGCCTTCAACACAGAACAGTTGTATTTGTAATGAAGGAAGGCTCTTGTTGCTTTTAAAACTGCTGGACACTTTTCTCTCCCTCCTGGCCTTGTGTTATTGTAACACTTCCAAAACCATCCAAGCCCCCTTTCTGAGCGTTAGCTTTGGCAGTATAGGTGAGGAAAGGATGTGTTCCTGCTTGTGTGCATGTTTGTGTGTTTGTTTGTGAATGACTAACAACCTTGATGTGCTGCCTGTAACTTTGATACTGTCCAACCGTGTAAACTCACAGGCTACTTTCCCTTGATTGTGCCAATCATTAAAACATTAGAGCCCACCTCAGTTTCCCCTCTCGCTTTCTCTGACCCCCTTCCCACCTTTCGTCTGGTCTCCACCCAGCCGCTACACCCAGAGGACCACACCAGAGCCCGGACCCACACTTTGTGAGCCACCATAGAAACTTTCCTGGCTGCTATTTCTGCTTCTTTTGCCAAGATTCCTCAGTGTGCCCCCGGTCCACACCACTGCCCTGTGTATGTGAGAGAGGGAGAGGTGTTGAATATATTGCAACCGGCTTGAATATACACGGCGCAAGAAGTCTCGCCACCCAAACCCCCAAAGCCTCCTATACTCTGTTAAAGCCTGAGTGACCGTCCACAGACTCATAAAAATGTCAAAGCCAGACTGTGTCATGTCGTTTCTAAGGCTCTCTTTCTTTCTGCAGGCAGCTGATGGAGAATCAAATCACTGTGATCGAGCGTGGGGCTTTTGATGACATGAAGGAGCTGGAGAGACTGTGAGTACCACCCAGGGGTGTCTGTAGATAGCCTGACAGAAACAACACATCCAACTTCAAATAAAAATCCCACCCTTCCACTGATCTTACTCAGTCCTTGTAATGAGACTAACAGGAGGAACCGATTGTAAATGGTGTACTAAGTATGAGGCACTTCCTTGTCATTCCATTGTGGTCAGGTTGGTGCAAAGAGGGTATAACGTGGGCTGGGAGTATTTTTTTATTAGCTTAGCCAGACAGTAATACCCTCAGTGGGATGTGTGGGCTTAAGAGGCCTCCCCCACCGCAGACCCGGCTCATCTGGACAGCACCAGGACTCCTCGACAGCTTGTAAACCGGCTGGGAAAACACACAGACAAACACAGTCAACCATACCTCAAAACCAGCTCATTAGCAAATCAATAGCGCTACCCACTAGAAAACCTGCACAGCAGATGACTTTCTGGACACACGCCGTCATGCACACACTGTGGTTCATTTATAAAAGGCTTTCCCCTGATCTTAAGCCACATTAACAATTTACATTACCAAACCTCGAGGCCATGCGCGGATCCAAACATTGGCTAGACATATCCATGTGCCAGACCAATGTGGAAATTAGGCGGCTCGTTTCTCTTATGTTTAAAAGCAGCTAACCCACCAGCAGGTACATTTAAGTCAGTGTGAACAGAGATGCAGCAGACCATTAATACCAAATGTACACTAAATCTCCACCTCAGCTGGCTAAGCACTCTTCTCAGTGTATACAGTGAGTGGCTCGGCTCCCGACATCTGTCTGAAGTATCGGCATCAGACCTGCCTTACACATTTGCAGCCATAGCCATCGCTTTCACTCCCATGTGCCTCTGCTGAGCCATTCAGGAGAGAGGAGAGTTGTGGCTCCCAACAGATTAGCCACAGTTGGTTCCTCGTTGTCTTAATTGTTGTATTTGCATAAAGCCTGCAAGTGTTGGACGTTAGTTGTTTGACATGGAGTCTGCTGCCAACCAACCTCTCTTGCAGTGCTCGAATAGACTCATCCTTTTCTCTTTATTTCATTTAAGAACATCTTGTTTTGATATATGGCCCCAGATAAAATGTGTTCATGTTCAGATAACTAGTGAATGTAATTCACTGACTTAAATGGGAATGTTGCTATTCCTGGGAAAGTGAGCAGAGCACCGGGCGCAGCATTGTAATTTAACAGCGCAGAGATAATTTACGGCGCTGTCTTCTGACTAGAAGTTTAATTCCCCTGAACTTTCGGTTGGATATTTATGTGACATTCAGTGCACACTGAAACACAATAGCCTGTGGCTAAGCCGATTCTACGGCAGCAAGCAGAATTATTCACGGCCTACACAAGGGCACACATGCACAGACACACAAACACAAAGTCACTGGTTGATCGTATGTTTTCCCTGCCGCAGGCGGCTGAACCGTAATCAACTGCAGCAGCTTCCTGAGTTGCTGTTTCAGAAGAACCCTGGCCTGTCTCGACTGTAAGTACATTATTTCTATTGTGCACTCACTTTGTCTTCTCACATGCACTCTCTCTTTGTCTTTTCCTCTAAATGTAAGCCAACAATGTTGCTGAGGAATCCTGTGCGCCACAACAGTACAGTGTGGTTTCAATATGTCTGACGAATGTTGGCTCAGCTTTGGTTGGCTGTTAAAAAACAATTAGGCTTCCACTGCACTTGCTGGATTGCCATCAGGTCTCATTAACACCGTCTTATTAGGTTAAGTTTGTGAAGTGTTGCCTGTGATCGTACCGTCTGTGAGACAACTTCAGCTGCACAAGTGAAAATCGAAGTTCTTTGCACATAATTCGGTCTTCATGCCAAGTCATCTGCTGTTCCTCTGTCTGTGAGAGAATCCAGTGGTGACAGGGAGTTGGTGTGACACTGGGACTTGAAATAAGAAACACTGAACTAGACTTTGAACTCTGTTCAAGGTGAAATGATGTCTGTGTTACTTAATGAGGTCTTTTTATGTCACAGGAGAAGTCTGCACAGTGGAATCGTATATCTCGATGTATGAATTAAATGTGTCATCATGGTTTTCACTGGGTTTCCACTTGTTAAGGCCAATCTTACACCCACACATCCTGACACTCATGAGCCCCATGCAGCGAGACAATCCCGCAGTAACGCTAAACTTTTATTCCCATCTGCAACAAGGCTCAATGTTTTTTTACTCTCTCTGAGATAATCAGAGTCCCTGTTGCTCGCTGATCCTTTCAGCTTCCATTATTCCAGTTCAGATTACCTAAAGCATCTGGGAATAATGAAACAGTGGGACATGGAAAAATCATTTCCCTCCCTTCAATCCAAACTGTGGTGCTACTAACCCACGATCCCAACCTCAGAACTCCATCTGTTTATCTTGCGTTTGATGTTCAACACCATCTTGAATCTATCTGTCACTTCCCTGCAACTATCTCCTCATGTCACCTTTTATTACCAACCTTTAGAGCTCCAGGGGAAAAGTCTCATCCTTCTGGGAAGGCAAAGCCAGGCTTCTTGTGGGTTCCTAACACTGAGCAGCGCTGAGTTGTCTGTCGAGCTGGAGCAGACACAGAGCAGACCGAGGCCTTCCCCCGACCAGCGGATGGCCTTGAACAAGCATGATTAGTCCATCTGGAGCTGCGGGGGCTTTGCCAACAGCCAGAGGATTGTGCTAACACAGCTCCCCCTGTTTCATCCAATCTAACTTCACGCTCATTATTCTAAACCCAGCGTTGGCTTTTCTGCCACGTTCTGGGGAATGAGACTTTGTTTAACGTTGCTTAATCGATTCGCTATGTGCCTGTGTATACACTCATTTGTTCTTTATCCTTGGCTGGATTAAAGAGAGCCATAATGGACCTTGAAGCTTTTCAGGTGTGGAAGTGTTGTACATTTTATAGCTGTAAAAACAAATGTAGAATCCAGCATGGTGGAAGAGAAAATAGTACTATTTTTATGGTGATTGTGTTTGATTGACATCTAGTGCTTGTTAAGGCTGAGCAGCCTGGGATCAGAAACAGCAGTAGAAGACAAAGGTTTTTCCTAATGTGTTTCTTAACTCCTGTGTCTGGGTGGGTTCTGGTTCCAGTCTGATGTGGTTAGGTTACAGCCCTGTCTCGCTCCCGCAGCAGCTTTTAATGGACTTAAAAGGTTCTCAGCTCCCAGGGGGCGACTTTCTCTGTTATTTCATGCCTGCGTTTGTGTGTATGTGTCCGTCAGAAATGACAGAAAGAGTCTGTGGTTGTATATCTGTATTTGTGTGCATGTTTTTACACTTGCTCTAAGTGCTCACCGGGCCTTGTTAGGGTCCGTCTTTATGATCCCAACAAGAAAGGTTAATGTGAAAGCCCGCTGCCCTCAGGTGCAGCACTAACCCAGATGTTTTCTGTTCTTGGACGCAGGATTAATTGCCACTCTTTCCCTCTTTCTCTGTGCATTTTACACTCTTCCTCTACCCCCCTCTTTTTCTTCCCTTTTGCTTACTCTGGAGTGAAGGTTTGGGGAAAGGCTTGTATAACAAAGTGGCTATTTGTCTTTGGATCCCTGCTGAGAGGACAAACAGAAAGACGAACGTTGGGGATAGAGGAAGGAGGGCTCGCAGACGAGATTGCAGCTCTCATTAAAACTTTTTGAGGAAAAGCTCGCTGGGTTAATAAAAGACTGTCTGTTAAATGAGCAGAGGATGGTTGTTTGCGTGGAGTTTTAAACACTTGACCCCCATGCAGTCGTTAAGCTAACGGGGTAATGAGTTTCACTACAAAGACAGGATGAAGAATTAATGCAAGATTTTGGAAAATGGCACTATTGTTTCTGCTTGCTTGCTTAAATCTTCTCATAGAGAAAAGAATGAGTTCTTTTTAAAATGACTCTAGGGCTTTGCCATTATTCTGCAAAAGTTTGAACTTATAGGAAGTTTTAAACAATTGTCTCCCTTGCAGTCATTAAGCTGAAGGGTTAATGAGTTTTAATACAAAGGCATGGTGCATATGTAGAGCAACATTTAGAAATAAAGATGCATTTTCTCCTCTTTGGGTTTAACTTATATCTAATGCTAGAAAAAAGTGCAAAGGAGATTTAGATACCAATTTAGAGATTTGCAATAAGTCTGCTGATGTTTGCACCTCATGGGAAATTTTGAACATTAGACTCTCTTACAGTCAGAAAGGTTATGACTTAAACTCCGAAAGAAAGATGGAGAAGTCATGAAGGATTTTCAAAATGGCGTAATTGTGTGGGTTCTTGTAAAATCTGCTGGATTAGTAATGCAGCGCTCTGAAATTGAATTACATTTGATTAAAATATATCTGGGTTCAACTTCAACTGGGAGGAAAAACTGTATCCAGTTTTAACATTATCATGCAGTAGTCTTACAGAAGTTTGAACCTTGTGGGAATTTTCTAAAACTTTTTAAGACTCCCTTTTTTCCTTGAAGTTGAAGGGCTAATGGGTTTCAGTGCAAAAACAATGCAATATTAATAAAATAAAACTGCATTTATTCTCTATTACTTCAGCTTAAGTGTAGCTAGGGCTAGGAAAAAATGGACTTCATATTTTAAGATTACTTTAGAGAGTTGGAACAACTGTGAATAACCTTGAAGTGAGTCTCATAAAAAAGGCAAGATGGAAAAATAATGCAAATTTTGAAAAATAGCATTTATGTATGGTTAAAGCATTAATCTAATGAATTAAAGGGATGAAAATTATTATTTAACATTAACGGGCTTAATGAAATGTGCTCCAGATAATGCTACTCAGCTTAGTTGTTGTATTTTTTTCAGCTAAATATAATAACAACAAAGAAAATGGTCATTTGTGCTTGGATTTCAAAATAATCTGATATAAATAAAATTTGTGGGCTTAAGCATAAAAGGTATTTATCAGTGGAGGAAAAAATGAAGCCCTTGTTGTTACAGATGGTACAGTTTAACAAGTGACCGTCTTTACTGGTAAATTTTCAGCTGAAAATGCGAGTGGTTATAGTTAAAACACTATTTTCTGTTGTGTCTAATTTTTCTTTGAAGATATGAGTTTAATGAAAAACTAAAAGTGTCTCTTTTAGTTTTTGATATCCGTTTGCACCCCTGACGCATTTGATATAAAGTCACCAGTTAACACGGTCATTCGTTAAAATGTTACACTGGTCTTTGACACAAAGCAGACGATGGATTGCGGTGTTGTTTTTTGTCCATGCTGGTCAGCAGTTGTTGGCTGATATTCAGGTCAGGCTTTTTCTTAATCCACAGGGAGTCTTTAAACTTTACTTTCGGAAAAACAGAACCGGTGGAGTGTATCAAGACTCCACAGACTACGCGGTAGTACCAAGCGGCAACCTCCGGTTTTTACACTAGAAATAAACGGGTTTACAGCCTGGTTAAAAAAAAAAAACAAACGTGTCTCGTTAGCTAGTGTCTTATTGTGCTCTCACTGTACATGGGGTTTTTGTACCACAATAATTTGGATTATATTTAGGATAAACCTCACTTCACAGTGATTGGCCTGTCTCATTTGATTGACAGGTAGCTTGGCAGGCAGAGGCTCTGTTTCTGTCAACTGGAATGCTAGCTAGCTAGCTGACAGGATGTCAGGCTTGGTGGGCGGGCCGTTAGGTTGATCCAAAGTTTGGTTGAGACCGCGACTTCAATATGGAAGCCTCTGCGAATTGGCTTCAAGAGCCGTTTGAGTCTGCCTATTGTAAGCAGATGACTGACGTCACACGGGGTTTGTCCAATTCTTTCTACAGTCTATGGGCAGTACGTAATTATGTCAGGCACAGCATTGTTAACCTTACCAACACTGCTAATGCTAACATCTCTCAAGCCACACACCTCCTGCAATATTTCTGATGGAAACAGCACACGGAGGAAAATACGTGTAGGGAGAGGGGTCTGGCTGCAGACCATACGTCTCTGACAGCCGCTCTCACATCTGAGACGGCATATATCTTAGAGTGGAATTGCACGCTAGAGCTTTTGATAAAATCAGATGAAACATTAGGGTTAGTGTAAAGGTTAAGGTAACGGTGTAGGATACCAAAGTTGAAAACCTGACCTGCAAACCCAATTGCAAAACCTTTAATACAAGGCTTGCCCTCCATGAAAACACTCTATGCAGCCAGCGTAGCATACACAGCTCTATTAGCTGTGTAAGCTAGTAACAGCATAGCTAATGTAGCTTAAACTAAGCTCTCAAAGCAGCGTCTTAGCTATGTTCTCTTTGGCAATGCTAGCTTTAGTTCAGTGATCAAGGTAAAGCTAACTTTGTTACACATAGCATAGCTACGTTAGCTTTTGATAAATCTGACGAAGTTAAAGTGAGTCACTGGTCGTGTGACTAAATCTAATACATAATGTAGTTCCCAATTAGACCTCTTGCCCTTTTCTCTGTTTTATTAAGGAAATGTTGCTTAATCTGTAATGTTTGCAATGTGTTTATTTCATTGATGTGACTGCCAGTGTTTTATTCATAAAGATGAATTCAAAAGAAATATCTAAAACTGTAAAATTATTGTACCATCCAATGACAGCACTTCCATTCTGAAATTGACCCAGTCTCAGATGAACAGTCTGTGAGAGTGGCTGTCAGAGATTTATGGTCTGCAGCAAGACTTTCTTTGGAAAAAACTGATTCTGGGAAATTCCAATTCTGTTCTGTATCGTAGAAATGAGTAAATGCAATTCTGACATGAATTAATTTTTTCCAGCACCTCTAATGTTCACACATCCTCTTGATTTTTTCTTCATTTTTTGTTAAAGCATCATCAAACAGCAGACATGGATACAACTTCCTCTACCTGTTTAAATAATGTGAGGCAAATATCAGACTGTAAATTGATATTGAGTACAGTATGCCAATGAGTACTTAGGGCATAGGGAAGTCATGCAGGATTCAGAGACATATGGAGAAAACATGGATGATTAGGAAAAATGTGCATTTTTGTCTGAGTTTTGTTAAAATCTAGGGATTGAAAAAGGAAAGAGTTTAAGTTTACAGATTTAAGATGTTATTGGCAATAATTCTGGGCAAGGTTTGAACAGTAAGGCGAGTTTAGAACACTTGATTCCTCGTGGTCATTGAGCTAATAGGCTGATGTAATGCAATATGTTGAGAAATGCATTTTTTCACTCAAGAGCTTTGCAATAATACTGCATAAGATTGAACTTTGCACAGAGTCCCTTGCAGCTGTTATGCTAACAGGGCTAATGAGTTTCACTACAAGAAGAAGGCAGAGAAGTTATGCAAGATTTAGAAAATAAGCATAATTCTTTCAGAGTTCAGTTAAATCCATTGATGTGAAAATGGAACACATTCAGAGTTAAAAGTCATACCTCTCCAGTTCTTCTGCAGAAACTTAACTTAGTTTGTAACTGTTATACCTTATTTAGTGTTTCATGTTCGCTAAAAGATTAAGATACAGTATATTGTATTGTGCAGCTTGTTCTTCCTCTGTTTTGAGAGCTTACCTCTTTATCTACGACACCCCCGCCTCTCCGTCTCTCGCCGTGCCTGAGAGATAGCAGAGACACTGATGCATGAGGTGCAGCGCAGAGATAATTGGAACTGATTCGAGATGATTAGAGATAGTTAGAGTAAGTTAAAGCTGCCTGTGATGGATTGCATCAATGAGAAGGCATGGGAACGTCTGTGCGGAGGTGAGAGCTGCTGTGCAGAACACCGGCAAACAATAACAGTGAAAATAGAGTTGCATTCATCACTGTTAACGACCTGTTGCCCCCCCCTCAGCCCACCACCCCTGTACCCACTTCCAGTGCACTTCAGATCTGTAATCTACTCATCCACGTCTGTAATTAGCGCCTTTTCGCTGTGGGAGAGCAGGAGGAAGGAAGGAGGGCAGCACTGAGGGGAAAAAAGAAGGATAGGTGAGCGGAGTTGGAGGAGTGACGAGCAGTTAGCCTGATAGCTTTCCCCAGGGGGGATAGCATCTGGTTGTGGCTCAGGATGGGGGGTTGTGGGAGGAGTTGGCGAAGGGGTATTTTGTGGTTTTTGATTACCATGTTGCTTGTTGCTGCTACAAACAAATGCCAACGACAACACAGGCTTGTTTGAAGGGTTGTTTCTTGCATTAGTGGTTAACATTTCAAGTATGACGTGGTGGGTGAGGGGACGCTTAGGAGAGGTGTTCCCTCGCTGGGGGGTTTGAGAAGGAGGGGGAGGGCAGGGTGTGGTAGTACCTACACCACGGGGGGGCGAGGAAACCTTGGCAAAGAATCGAAGAGGCAATCTGTCTCATCTTTCTTCAAGATCTTTCATTCTGTGTTAATGCTTGACAACGGTCACACGCACATACACACTAAAGAAAGAGAGAGAAAAAAGGGAAATGTAAATAACACTAATTAGACACAAACACACACAGGGTAACACTATAATTACATCTCTGTGTGCTAATGTGAGGATGGCAGGCATACGCGAGGGATTACGTTCTTTTCTGACTTTGACTGGAGATAAAAGAGCGGCTCAGTCTATGTGCTGATGCCGAGCTGCCTGTGTCGTGTTTGTGTTGGAGGGATGCTGTGTTTTCTGTTTGTTGATCGCTGGATGCTTAGGGAACGGTAGCTCCGAGTGAGAAGAAAGAATTGTTTGTGGTGGGAGAGGAGATCTAGAATAAATAATGTGCTCTATCATTAAACCTATAAATCATCTCTCTGTCACAGTATTCCCACTTGTTTTTTTGATTTTGTTTCCATTCAGTATTTTCCACCTCTCATTTGCTGCGGCTTGTAGAGCGCCATAAAGAAGGTGACTTTTGACTGGCTGTCTTTTCCTCCTTGCGACTGTTTTTAAAGTATGTATAACACTCTGCTGTTTGTGTGTCTGGCAGGCTGTAAATGGTCCAAGCTGGTCTTGTCGTTTCCTTCTCTTTGTCCCCGTTTATGAATGACCTGCCTCGACGTGCAGGGTCTCGCTCTCTCTCACCCCTCAGAGGACCATTCGGGCCCCTGCTTGGCAGCAGTCCCCATGGCAACCCCGTCTGCATCAGGAGGTTTGTGTGCCATCAGTGGCAGACATCCTGATTTCTTGACTGTGGTTTGTCTGACACTGAGTAAACACTGACAGCAAAGGCTTCAGTGAGGAAAGTTGAGTTTGGAGGAAGTGAGGCATCAGAGAAACTGGCATCTAAAGGGATCAGTTCATCCAAAGTAGGACTTTTGACTTAGTTTTGGTTATGCAGTGCTCTGAAAAAGTATTTGCTCGCTTCCTGATTTCTTTTACTTTTGCATATTTGTTTCTCTTAAATGTTTCAGACCTGAGTAAATACAAGATGCTGCTTTTAAATGATAGTTTGGTTTATTAAGGGAAACGGCATCCAAACCTGCCTGGCCCTGTATGAAAATGATTCTCTCTAAATCTACTAACTGCTTGTGCCACCCTTGGTAGCAACAACTGCATGCAAGCATTTGCAATAACTGGCAATGAGTCTTTTAATCACTGTGAAGGAATTTTGTCCCACTCTTCTTTTCAGAATTGTTTGAATTCAGCCGCATTGGAGGCTTATCAAGCATGAATGGCCTGTTTAAGGTCATGCCACAACATCTCAATCAGATTTAAGTCCAGACTTTGTCTAGGCCATTCCAAAAGCTTAATTTTATTTTTTAAGCCATTCAGAGGTGGACTTGTTGGTGTGTTTTGGGAACTGATGGCCAGATATTCTCCTTCGGGATCTTCTCTTAACTCGTGGTTCCATCAGTTATAGCAGGTTGTCCAGGTTCTGAAGCAGCAAATCAGAACCAGGACATCACGCTACCACCACCATGTATGACTTTTGATATGATGTTCTTATTATGAAATGCTGTGTTAGTTTGACACCAAATGTAATGGGATGCAAATCTTCCAAAAACTTCAACTTTTATCCTGTGAGTCCAAAAGTTTTAGGGATCATCAAAATGTTTTTTGGCAAGCCTTTGTGATCTTTTCAGTCAGCAGTAGTTTTGGCCTTGTAACTCTCCCATGGAGGCCATTTTTGCTCAGTTACTTATTGCTGAATCATGAACACTAACCTTAACTGAGTCAAGTTAGGCCTTGTCATTGCGCTCTTGGAGTCATTTTGGTAGGCCAGCCACTCCTGGGAAGATTCACTGTTTCAAGATTTCTCCATTTGTGGATAATGGCTCTCACTGTGTTTCGCTGGAGTTACAAAGCCGTAGAAATGGCTTTGCAACCCTTTCCAGTCTGATTGATGCAGAGTTTAAGCTGAGTTGAAATAGACAGAAAATGAATATTAATGCCACTAGAACTCTCAAAGGCAAACAGAACCATCAGTAGAATTGACTGATTATTTCTCTGTAATTCTTTTAATCGTGCTGCAGACAGTCAAGAGGTGTCAGACAAGGTAACCGGCAGCATACTGCTCCTTTTAGATTTTCTTGTGTTTCAAATACATGGGCCAGACGTGACCATCAAACAGGCCGGGTGGATCTGGCACCGTGTAGTTCCTAGAGCACCTCCTCTTTTTGCATTCTTCATATGGGATGGAAATAAAGTAACGTTGGTTCAGCACGTCGATCAAAGGTTCGTAGGTGTAAAGCAGAAAGCCTTCCACAATAAGGATGTGAGTCTCCTCCTCCTTAGTGTCAGACTTTGGGACGATCTCAGTGTCCAGGGTGTTATTAACGCCATGAGATTTCTCAAACTTCACTGGGTTATCCAACCATGCGTAGATCGTACTCATCATGGCGTCCATGTCCAGAGCATTGATGACATCGTACTGCTTAAAGCCATCTTGTGAAAGACAAGGTTAGCAAAGGGTGCATAAAATTCAACACAATTTATCTTTACATTTCCTCGGACACTTCTTTCAGGACAGCCTGTGGTGCAAAGTTGGAGAATACATTGAGAGAGGGCTCTGTCAAACCAAAACTATTTGCATGACCTCGTACCACTTAAGCTTATGATTATTTTTACATATTTTGTTAACTTGATTCTGAAGTTATATTTCTTTTACAAGCCTAGTGAGACTTTTTGTTTAGAGTATGAGGTAAATGACCTTGTGGCCAACCAAAAAAGTCCCAGTCGAGCCTTAACTCGGTGCCCCTGCCCCTCTTCCTGCCCCTGTCCTTGTCAGCTGGTAAAAGTGGCTTTTATGGCTTGTCGCTGTTTTCTTTACGAGTCGGACTGTGTGTGAGAGAGAAATGCAGACCAAACCATGTGAGGAGAGCGGAAGCCAAAAGGGGGTAATTTAAAAACCACTCCGCCATCTGAAATATTCACAACCCCGAGCACAACGGGAGCGTCAGAGAGGGAGAAAGAAAGGAGAAAAGAATAGACGAATAAGAAGACAGAGTGAGACGGTCAGAGGTGCAAAAGAGAGGAGCAAAGATGAGGCCAAAGCAGGAGAGAAGCAGCGGTGTTTATATTTACTAACAATTCTGTGTCCTTCCTAATGAATTATGGAACAGATGGATTGAAGCTTGTTAAATATTCACACTAAAGCGCTGGGACATCAGTGCTGTTTTGCGTGTGTCTATGCGTATGTGTCCGGCGTCTGGTACACACTGCTCCACATTCTCATTCTGATGCTCTAAATATTCCTTTAACCAAACATGCACGCACGCATACAAGTTTTCTGCGATGACCATCCCAATCAGACACATGTGTGTGCTCATATTTGTGTGTTTTGTGCACATCGGGGACTGGCCTGGTCATTATGAATTGATACAGCATGAATAAGACATCACAGTGTGGTCTAGATCCGTCATGAGTATACACACTCAGGGATTTCACTCGATGGAGGCCTCCTCCTCCTACTCCTCTCTGAGCTGCTGCCGACAGTTTGCCTCTGTGACTGCTGGCTTTGCGTGGACCAGATTGGAAGTGACACACATGAGAAAAAAGTCTACCCTCATGTCCTCAAACGCACACACTGAAACACATTGGATTCCCAAAGCAGGGGTTAAAGGAATGCTGCGATCAAGCCAGGAATAACAACCCATGCAGATTATATACCTGCCTTTATATAAACTAGGTTGTCAAAATGTTGGATGCTCTTTGATATTGTAACCTTTAAGACAACACATTCTCTGTTATTGTAATGATCAATTGTATTGGAAAGTGGACAGAAGCTTTAAAAAACTCAGATCTTCAGTCAGATTTTCAACCAAAAGCAATTGTGATAGAAAGAGAGAGCAGCGGGGTTGACTCAAATTCACAGGTATGCAATCTGTAACCTTTCTAAACTTCCATTAGAGTCACTACTTACACTGCTGTGTACACATTGCTTCTTAAAAAGTAAGTACTTTGAATATCTTTTTCATGGGACAGATGTGTAGAAGAGATCTGAGTCCATTCAGGACCACTTAGTCAGGAAAAACACACAATTTTAATTTAATATTTTTCTCCATTAGCATTTATTAATTTGCACTTGTTTCTGTTATTTATGTTTGGCAGTGTGACTGTCCTGGGTTCCCCTGCCCTTCCACAAGCCTAGGTGGGAAGCATCAAGCAGGAACAGACTTTCCTGTATCCACAAGGGAAGCCTGAGGCAGAGATAGAAGCAGCAAAAACCCAGAGCAGAGCAGGCATTGGTGACAACAGAATGCCACTGATTAGGTCAGTAACAGAATAAAGGAGGAGCTGGGGTGGAGGAGGGTTACAGAAAGCGGCTTGCAAAGAGAGCAGCAAAGTGTAGCCAGGCTAGAGCAGTTTAAATAATGCAGCACTAGAGCAATTAGCCAATGGCATGCTTAGAGCAAGTCAGCTGGCTGTCAGATGATAAGGGCTTGGCTCTGTGGCCTGCATGGACTCATGCTATATGCTCGATTTTTACAAGGATCATATCGAATTTTAAAATTCCAATGGTAGCAAGGAATGGGTGGTACATTACATGAAAGGACTGAATGAAACACCAGTGGAGACATGAGCTCTGCTGTGAGACTGTGCTTGCACATTCACTTGGTCTGACCTGCTTCTTGGTTATAGTGGTTTTTAAACACCTGCAGGTGATACTGTATACTGCAGGAACATTTTGGGAAGATTTAACTGTAAAAAACAAACAAAAAAAAAAAAAAACAGATACTGCCCACACAGAGAGGCAACATGAGACGCATACATATGCTTAGTCTATATCTATGCATATTGTACATTTGAGCATCCATCAGAATGAAAGCTCCAGTCCATTTGTCACAGCCTTGATAGAGTGCAGTATCCCTACAATAGGTGTTTCCCTCACTCAGTGCATCTGTCTGTCTCGTTACGCTCCAGTTCCAGATCTGGGCTTTCGATCAGCGCTATCTGCTCTGCATCGTCGTGTGGGAAGTGTTGTGTGTGAGGAGCTTAGCAGGAAGACTACAGTGTCTGTGTGTAATCTCTAGTTATGAGCTGTTAGGGTCTGGACTCGAGACTTTGGAGCACAGTGCTGGAAGTGAGCCTCTCCTCCCTTGGGTGGGATGGAGAAGGGAGGGGAGAGGAAGAAAGTAGGGGGCTGGGGTCAGGATCCTTCCTGACATCATCCGAAGCAGGAAGAAGCCTGAAAATACCACAAAAGAGCACGTGTTGCCCTGCATTCCCACACGCTTACAGTAAATGAGTGTGCCAGTCTTATCGTGTAGCCTCAGGCTCTGTCTGTGATTCTGAGATTTAAGAAGAACAAACAAACAAACTGCAGGGCAAATTATGCCTTCTCACACACAGAACACACACGCACAAACAAATGCAATCACACAAAGGCAACTGCACACATAACTTGCCCACCTCCTGCTGGTTTGCTTCTGTAGAAACAAATGCTTTCATTTAGTATGTTTACATGCACAGTTAAATTAAGCTACAATTAGTGCTTAGTTAAGCCATGCTGGACTGCTGTCCTTGTCCAAACATACAAGCATTGTGGAAAATTGTTTCACTGACAGAGGGATATCTAGCTCTGCTTAGCCAGGTAGCAATATAGCCCCCTATGCCACATACAGTCAGTCATCAATAATTCAACATGTTTGACTCCTTCTGCTGACACTTTGTCTCTTTTTCAACACATTTGGGTTGGAATCATATATACTGTGTAACCTTGCATTTGTCTAGCTGCATCATAAGTGTAGTTGTATATACATTTGAGAATCACAGCATGTTTTTTGATGACACCTCTAGAGGTCACCCCAGGCTGTATACAACAACCTGATGTGTGGGATGTAAACTGCAAACATGGCAAGAAAAGGTCACTTTATTGTCAATTATGAGATCAGAACTAACATAATTAATGCTAATAATCAATAGTAACATCAGATCGGCTCAGGATACTGATGACCGCTAGTCCATAACATATAGTGTGCACCGGCCACAGCCTGTCTGCCCTGTTGTATCCCATGCATGGGTGTTAGTAGCCCCAGTGTTTCTGTTTACCAAGGGATCATGTTACCTTTCCACCCTAAGCAAAATGCACCAGGAGGTGTCGTCATAACAGCAGCTGTGAAAGATGGAAAAGATTGGGACTCTTTGAAACGAACACAAGTCTTATTTTAGTTTGGCTTTTCATGTTTCTAAGAAGGTCACACACTACACAACAATTGTGTTGATTATCAGGCTAAATCCCTCATTCCGTTCAGATGGCTGGGTGGCTGGCATAGGCTGGAGCCTATCCCAGCTGTCATTGGGCAAGAGGCGGGGTACACCCTGGACTGGTCACCAGGGCCTACATATAGAGACAGACAACCAGGCGCGCTCACATTCACCTACGGACAATTTTAGAGTCACCAATTAACCTAATGAGCATGTTTTTGGTGGTGGGAGGAATCCGGAGTATCCGGAGAGAACCCAAGCATGCATGGGGAGAACATGCAAACTCCGCACAGAAAGGCCCTGACCAGGAAGTGAACCAGGGACCTTCTTTCTGTGAGGCAACAGCACTAACCCCTGTGTCGCTGTGCAGCCCTTATTAGATTACTTCAAGATTATTTTTCCCAGATTATCCTGTGGTGTGCAGTGTGTTACAAGTGAATTTCTCCCTCTCCGACCCAATTGGAGGTGCTCCGAATTGATATTGTCAATATAGTCTATATATACTATAAACTTTGTCTATATTTATGACCAAAAATCCTGATGTGTGTGGTGAGGACCAAGGACAGTTGAGCAGACATGGGTATGGAGCGGAGCAATTGTAAATCAGAAAGCAAGCTGAGTGAAGGTGGAAGTAAAATGAAAATAGCAATGGCAATGGATAGTAAATGGAAAGCATAAAGTTAGATTGATGTCAAAAACGGAGGAGAAACCTCTTGATTTATGGCAACAAAACAGTGTGTACACCTTCAAAACACACCACAGACAAACTGACAAGGGAGCAAGCTGGACTGGCATTGCAACCGAGTGGACTTAACATGTAGCTAAAAGCTAGCCACATTAGCTTCTACACTCTAAAGTCACATTTGACCATGTGAAATTTGGTGTTTTGAGAGAACCTGTTAGTGAGTGGTGTGCTGAGTTAAGCCTCTCATTCTACACCACACACTACATGAACAAAATGATAAAATCAGTGATTAATTGTCACCAAGGACTATAAAGACATGGTTTGATGAATTTGGCGTGGAAGAATTTGACTGGCATGCACAGATCCCTAACCTCAACCCCACTGAGCACCTTTTGGGATGAACTGGAACAGAAATTGTGGGCCAGGCCTTCTTGTCCAACGTCAGTGCCTGACATATATGCTCTACAGAATGATTGGGCAAAAATTCCCACAAAACACTCCAAAATGTAGGAAAAGTTGAAGTTGTTTTAGCTGCAAAAGGAAGGACTCCACATTAAAGCACATGTATTTGAATAAAATGTCATTATGATCCCTGTTGGTGTAATGGTCAGGCATCTGAATACTTGGGTATTTAGTAGTACTGTTGATCAATTAGGGTCCAAATCTCGACATTTGAGCACAAGGTACTTAAGTTATACATTTTTTCTTAGGAGTATGCATAGTGACTGCCATCTACAGGTGAAACCTGGCCACTGCAACTGAATTTTTCTATTGGCTGATCTGAGGGAAATGTGACGCCTTTCGTCTCTACAGATCTGACCAGTTACCACCCACTTATTCCATGGCTTTCACTGTTATAGCTAAAATTCACAGGCAACAGTGGGCTCCGCCAGTCAGAGACATCTCACTGACACTCCAGGATCATGGGTAGTGTAATACTTTTCCCAAGATCATGACCTAAACATGGCGGGGCATAGATCAATGTTTTACCCTCAGGTGGCTCATACTAAGTCTAACTTGAGTGGTTATGAAATTATAGTGAATAATCACATCTGGAAAAGCAGCATTGATTCTACAATGCTGTGGCTGATAAGGGACAGCACCAAGGAGTGAGTGGGTGTATCTTATCCCTCCTTCCAGCAGTGTCCATGACCCTCTAAAGGCTTTTTTAAACACCATCAGCATGAATGTTAATGCATTATGTAAACAGGGTCTTAGATCTCTGAATGTTAGGATTGCAGTGGATCTTGCTCCATTTTTTATGAAATCTAATTTCAGAAAGCTACTTTTGGGTGTGTCAGGTGTGTGTGGATATTTTTATTTGAAACAGCAGGGACAGGGAATCGATTCCATCCCCCAGCGGTTTCCTGTTAGAGCGTACAAAGCTCAAAAAAGGAAAGAAACCCCCTGCACAGAACAACATACTGTTTCTCATCAAAAATATATCTCCACAGTCAGTGCACTGTGGGGCTAATGAGATCAGTGCTCCATGCTGTGATAGCAGCAGGAGAGTATTGTGAGAAGCAGCCAATATTGGAAACAGATAGACATTTGTACTGAAATTCACTTTTTCCTTTCTGCCCTCCACAGCCCAATATGTATTTTTACTGGAATGTGGGCCGTTCATCCACTTACCTAAGTAGACAAGTGTCTTTTGTTTACTGAGAAAGTAGGATGACTGTGGAGAGAGTGCAGAGCATGGTAGAAGGTTCTGGATGGGTTCAATATTCAAACAGTTGAAATATTCCTCTGTTTAAACTTAATTTTCCAAGTTCTGTTCCTGTTTGTCTCACACAAGGAGCCAAACTGAACATGTTTACATGCAGAGATGAATCATTATTGCCTGTTACCAACCAGATGTGGCTTAAAAGGTCAGTTTTATTGTTCAGATGGCTCAGAAACATTTGTTTGTTTAAAGGTGGCATGACACCTTTAAAGTGTGTGTGGTTGATGAAGAAAAAATCAGAATCAGAATCAGCTTTATTGGCCAGGTATGTGTGCACATACTAGGAAAGTGACTTGGTTAAACATTACTCTCTTAGTTCACAAGAATATACACTATAAATACACACGAGTAATATACACTATGAACATGAACATTTTAACTTTTATGTACAAACAAGAGACCAAAGGTGCAAGGAGGCTCGGTGACAGAGACTGTGACTATATACATTTATACATTTATGCAGCTATTGCAGCTGAGTGGTAAATATGAAGTATATGAAGCTGCTGAACACGGTTATGGTTATGCCATATTTACAAGAATACTGTGTGCATACATATGGATATGGGGATGACATTGACCTAACCGGGGTGTGTGGTAAAAAATATTAGTAAGCTATTATAAATACAATAAATACAGACAAATACAGAAATATACAGAAATATAAATCAAATACAACAGTAAAGTGGATACATGTCATATTTTTTTATTTTAGATTGTAATAGTACTGGTGTTAAGGTTGATTTTATGTCCATATGAATATCTTACAGAAGCTCTAAGAGGGCATGCACATTAAAGCTTTCTCCATTTCCTTGGACAAAGAGTGATTTTTTTGTTGTTTTCTGGAGATCTGGAAAATTTAACAAGATATTATAGATGTACAAGGGTTGTTTTTCAGTGATATATAAAAATAGAGGTTGAGGTATCATTATCACAGAAAACTAAGTTTAAAAACATGTATGAATGTTTTTTCTCTTATTATTGGTATTTTTCAGAGGTAACTGAGAGTTCTTCACTAAGAGTAGGAACTTGTTAAACCAGTTGTTACATATTGGTCCTGTTATTGTGGTAAAGACTCGGCTTTTGTTGTGCCCAAGGCGGTAAATGGTTCTGAAAATTACACCTGCAGGATATTCTGGGATACATAAGGTTTAAATCTGTTCCCTGAGAGAGTAAAAACAAAATCCTTTTAAGAGGCAAAAGAGGGCTACATTGCCTCTCACTGAGAGATCCCGTTATTTGTGAAAGATTCTTTTGCAATGCCCATGGGTCTTTTAATAAAACTTGCAGTCAGTAGGCTGACAAATGCTTGAGTTTTCTAGCACTTTAAACTTGCAGTTTGTCAGTGTTTTCACACATACACAAATAATTAGAAATTTCCTAGAATTGTGGAGGGTTGGGCTGCCATGTGAACACAAATGGCAACAATGATCAGGAACATTCACAGCAAGAGAACAGGAGGGAAAATTATGTTGATATTATATCCATCCAATCATCCATCCAGCCATCCATTTCATCCATCCATCCATCCAATCATCCATCCATCCATCCAGCTGTCCATCCATCCATCCAGCCATCCATCAGGCTAAGCAAGTCAAACATCCCTTTCCCCAGCAACAATTTCTAGCTCCTACTTGGGGATTCTAAGGTGTTCCCAGGCCAGATGGAATATGTAATCCCTCTGGCAAGTTCTGGGTCTGTCCTGAGGTCTCCTCCCATTTGGACGTGCTCAGGAGAGCTTCACAGCAAGGCAATCATGAGGCATCTTGATCAGATACTGAAACTATCTCAACTGAGTCCTTTCAGTGCGAAGGATTAGCAGCTCTACTCTGAAACCCTCCGGATGTCCAAGCTCCTCACCTTGTCTCTTAGGCCAAGCCTGGCCATCTCATCGAGACCGCTTCTATCTGGGATCTCATCCTTTTGGTCACCACCCTAACCTTATGACCATTGTAGATGAAGACGGGGACAAAGAGTGAATGTGATATTGAAAGCTTTGCTTTCTGGCTCAGCTCCCTCTCCACCATGATCCAGTGAAATGCCTGCAATGCACTGATGCTGCACCAGCCCACCTGGTAAACTCACAGTCCGTTCTACTTTCACTCATCAACAAGACCCCAAGATACATGGACTCCTTCACACGGGGCAAAGACTCACTCCTCACTGGGAGAGAGTAATTCATTGTTTTCTAGCAGAGAACCCTGGTGGTACTGTCATCCCAGCTACAAAACACCCCAATCAATGAGATTACCTGCTGAACACATACTTCATTTCACATGCGCAATATAAAGTTTCCTCATGCACTTTTCTGCTGGCTAGCATGTTCTTAACCAATCACTCCTCAATACTGTGAATACATTATTTTACAAGAAGCAATTATAAAAGGGAAATTGAAACTGTCACTGTGGTGTCACAGAGACTTTAGGGGCAGCCTGACTTGAAATGTTTCATAATTTTTCACGTGTCTGAGTAAAAACAGCCTTGTGTTTTCTGAGTTAAGCTCTCTGGTCTTTTTAAAACATCACTTTGCATTCACCTCACTGTGGCTACCATGATGCCCACACCAAATCAATGCAAAATATATTCAGAGTGATCCTTACAAACTAGAAAATGATAAGGTATCAAGGTCTCATGTATTTGGCAGATGAAGTTGCATCGTAATTTAGAAAAGGCTGAATAAATCTGAAGGTTGTTGTTCTGATATCTAAGTGCATCTATGGTATATAACATTTGGAAGCTTCAACAATCCACAACTCTTAATTTGCAGCTCTGTCAGTGCTGCAGGAAGGTTTCAGAAAGACAAAAGTTGCCTCAACCAACAGAGGTTTTTTTGGCTGAGATTCAAACCAACAAACCTGTTCTCACAAGTCTGCCTCTCTCACCTCTAGCCTGCACCCTCATCAACTCATTAACCTGAAATGTATACAAGTCATCATCTTTGTACCATGAAATACTTAGTCACCAAGTTTCAGGTTCAGCTGCTCTGTGGCAGAGGCTCTGCAGTCGGTGGAGTCTAAGGAACAAAAGGGCCAGGAGGTGTGTTAAGAATAAAGCCCTAAGAATGGACCTGCTCACCACAGACAGAGAGGAGACGGAGCCAAAAGTTCACACACATGCAGAGATATGTAGCCACAGGGAAGAGGAAGGAGTTCAACCAAACACTCTTCTTCCAGAGGATAAAGGGATGCATCTTAAAGCCTATAATTACACGTACACACACACAAGTTAAAATCCAAAAATCTCTTTCCATCCATTACACTCCACTTTTCCCAGGCAGTGGGATCACACCTCGTTCAGAAAGTATGAGGCACTTTTTGAACCAATTCACCTCCAAACTCTTTCATTTTGGGCAGCTACTTTTTACTCAGAGAAATAAAACAGAATCCAAGTGTTTTGTATGTGTCAGTGCCCTATAGCACATTCTCCTGATGTTGCTGTTTACTGCAAGAATGTAAATGCATGCTGGCTGCCACAAGTCCCTCATGTTGTGCACAATCCTCAATGTGGGTGTGCACAATGTGGCCATGCGCGATATGCACATAGCTAGTAAGTGGAAGTGCAGAGAGAGGGGATGTGGCTGTGACGTAGTCATAGAAGGAACAAGAAAAGCAGAAAGTCATTATCCACATCTGTATGATGTGTCACAAATATGTCTGTTGAGGTTGTTTTGAAAGATGAGTTTTGTGAAAGAAGAGAGGGAATAAAAGCAGCAGAGTATTGATTGAAATGAGGAAGTCAGAGAGAGAAGGGCTCAGCTGGAAAGCAAAAATAAAAGAAAGCAAAGTCCAGCAGGAGAGGAATATAAAACTGATTTTATGTGCAATTTATTCAGCTCGGAAAGTTGTTTTCTTCCCTCATAAACTTTAATTTGTTGTTTTTGGACAGTTCCCCCAAACTTTTGTGTAGCGCTGCAGTTCTGTTGAGTAAATAGCCGGAGAGTGGAAGCGGTGGAAAGAGTCTAAACTGAGTTAGAGGGCAATAGAAGGGCCTGAAAGTGACGGACAGTGCCTGCAAAGCAATAAATAGCGCCGGGATGGAGTAAGTAGGCTTGGCAGATAAAGCATGGAGGAAAGAAAAAGAGGCAGTGAGAGAAGAAAGATTGGCCTCATCTGTAGGTTTTGAAAGGATTCTCATCTCCTCTCATCTCTGCGGCCGTGCTGGGAGACAGAGAGGGGAGAGGGAGCCAGGGGCACCTGCAGCCGAGCTATAGCCAAAAGACCCATTATCACTTCAAAGCTGGAGGAGGCTGGAGGAGGCCTGAGTGACACCGGGGCCCTACGGAGGATGAAACACTGCTCTGAGATACGAGTAGAAAGCCTCCACACTTCCCCCCCACTGTACCTCACTTCCTCTCTGTCATCTACCTTGTCCTACCTTCCTTATCGCTTCCCTTTCTTCCCCCTCGATTACTTCCTCCCTGAGTCTTATCTGCACCGCTAACACCTGGCCGCCTGGATGGCGAGCTCTATATGAGATCTCTTTCTCTTTTCCTCCTCCCTCCTGGCTGGATTTCTCCATCCCTTCCGGCTTATAAAAGGCCCGGGGACTGGAGGCCCCGATGAGCCCCAGGCTGTGGTAATGAGCTCGCAGGCTCTTTCATGTGGAGATCAAGCTAATGGCTGGAGGGGGTGTTGTTGGTGCTGGTGTTAGTGGAGTGGATATTAGCAGCATTGGGTTGTGAGAGCTCATAGAAAAGACGAGTTGTATAGGTCAGCCCCAGCCCGGCTTGGACCTGGAGACGCAGACGGTTCCCATGAAGTCAAGAGTGTCCCAGCCAGACACAGAGACACACAATACTGTCACAGAACGGGGCAAATCATTATAGCCTTTGTAAGTTATAGCATTCCTCTGTCCAATACATTATCCTAGAGACCTTTCCTGATATTTACAGGCCACAGAAGGTCAGATGCTTTAAGCAGGACAACGGCACAGGCCAGAAATCAATGGCAGGCACACAAACTCATACATTATCCATAACTGCTCTCTGCTTACTCTTTGAGAGTGTCAACACTTCATAAAATTGCCATCTGAATAAGCCAGGGGACAAAGAAAGAGCCACAGAGGGATATTTGAGCAACGTCTGATGCTCTTTGATTCAACTTCGCCCTGAAGTAGGACCGCCACTCCTTAAATCCCCCTTGCCCACGCCTGTTAAATCCTCCAAAACCAATCTATGCATGTGGATGTTAATCCGTAACGCATAGCCACACACCATTATTGCACCCTCCCCCTGACACCTTAATTAGACCCTCAGACAGAGATTACTTCTGACTTGTAGATTAAACCACTTTCCAGCCATAGCACAGGGCTGTTGCTATGTGCTGGGGTTGCTATTCGTGTGGTATTTAGTTTGTTACATGTAACACAGCAGAAAATACTCATCACATTTCATCTATGGTACTGATTTATTGTTTTGTTAGACAAACAGTTCATAAACTCAAACTGAATTGATTTACAATAATTTTAGAAATTAAAGGCTACAATAGCAAGAAAATATTATTTCAAATGGAAGCAGCAAGAAATAAGAATACAAGTACTGATTGAGCTTTTTAAAACTTAATGTCAGAAAGTGCAAAAAGTTAGGGTTGTATTACCACTCTGGGCCCTTAACTATTTTTATAACCATTTTTCTCACCTGGACTAATTGTCTCTAAAAGCCTGTAATACATTAACCCTGTGGTGCACAGTCAACATTTTTAGAACAAGCTGGGCTTGAACAATACATGTGCTGCAGTAATGTCACCTGAATCTTAAAATATGTATGGGACTGTAAAGACAAAAAAACAAAAAACAAAAACAAAAACAATAATAAAACATTTAACAACCACTATAGAAAAACAACATGATGGCTATTGCTAAGCTAGTGGCAGAAACAATCTAAAATGTGTAAAAAAATGTATAAAAAGAAGTTCAATATCATTGTTACTGGTGTGGATTTAATCTTTGAAGACCCCAGAAAGTCACCCAAGTTCCAGGTTTTCAAGAGAGGCCACCAAAAGGGCTATGGAGGCATGGATAGCGTCATTAAAATGGCACATTTACAGGCCCCAACTGGGGAAAAAAGTAAGTGGTCATGATTTAGGATCTGGAAGTTTTTTAACTTTTTGTAACCTCTTGTTGCCTCTTCTTGTCATATATAACATTGGTCTCATGGGATTAAAAAGCGTGCCCATCTGAAGAGCATTTCTACTTGCAGTTCCACTCCAAAGCCATCTTAAACTCAAGCTGTACCCTGTAGAGCCCATCCATCCATTGTCTACACAGCTTGTCTCATTCAGGGTCACAAGGGGCTGGAGCCAATCCCAGATGTCATTGGGAGAGAGGGAGGCTACACGCTGGACTGATCCCCAGTCAGTCACTGACCTGACACAGAGACAAACAAGCCACACTCACACCTATGGGCAATTTAGAGTTAATTTACCTAACAAGCATCATTGGACAGTGGGAGGAAGGAAGGGTTCCCAGAGAGAACCCACGACTGTACAGGTAGGGCATGCAAATTCCACACAGAAAGGTCCTTGTAGACAGGGATTTGAACCACGATCCTTCTTGCTGTGAGGCAACAGTGTCATGCATCTCCATACCTAATAGAGTTTTAGACTTAAATGACACTATCTTCAAACAGAACTTACTGAAAAAACTGAAAATTGACTTCAACAATAGAAAGCAAGCTGAGCTTTCTGGTTACAGTTCAATTAGACAGTGTAATTCATGATCATCCTATTATACGAGCACAAGGGGAGAGTTGATTAATTAGTGTGCCAGACTCTGTTTCCGCAGGTGGCAATGCCCCCCCTTTCAGCTATTAGGCTTCCTCTGTGCCTGAACATACTTGCATAATGTATTCTGTCCAATGCAGCAGGTGGCATCATGCATGTAGTTGGCAAATCTGCCAAGAAGAAAAGAGAAGAAGAAGCAACCATGGCAACAACCTGAATCAACATTTGTTAATGCTCTGTCCATCCTGCAGGCTAGTATAGATGTTTTTATAACTATTTCTGAGAAGCCAACAACAGCTCCCCTCCTCCTTCCACATTTTCCATGCAGCTTAGCGGATGCCAGTGCTGTGTGGATATGATGATTTCTGAAGAGCCAGGAGAGGTTGGGAATGACTTGACAACTCTGCTTGCTGATGGGTGCCATGTTTTCAGTCTGCATGAATTGTGCCCAAGACCACATCTCCAAGCAGACTCTGGCATGGTGAAAGAGTGCAGTATGCTTGCGTTCATACAGACCAAATGGAACCAGACTTTTGGGGCTTTTCCATTACATTGAATGGCTTGGCACTCGTTTGAGGGTGTGTCTAGAGCTGACGACGCAACATTTTAAGTCAAAAACTTAGGTAGCTGCACTTTAGTGAGCATTGTTTTGTTCCACCAGGAGAAGAAAATGCTACTTTGAAGTCTCCTCTTCTTCTTCTATTGGTTATTCTGCAGGTATTTAAAAGTCTGGTGCAGCAGTACCTACGAACTTATGACTTACTTGGATCAGGGCCCCTTTTCCCTAATTTGACACGATTTTAATGTGTTTACACATTTTAAAAGTCCACTTTAAGTAGGACTAACAGTAAAGCAACTTTTAAAACATAATGTCAACATGTTGAATGGGAGAATCTCCAAGTTTCTTCTTCATGTTGCACACACCAGTTGTCTCATCCTCACAGCGTGTTTACCGCTCACAGTAGCAAAACACTAGACCCCTGAAGTAAGAAGCTCATTGTGAAAATATCAGGAGTAAGATGTTTGTATATTTGTGCCAAAGTGTCTGGGGTTGTGCAACAAGGTAGTAGAGGAATCTTAGCACACTAATGAAACATATGCACTTTATTACTTCCCACCTCTGGAGCTAAATCTACAACAATGTTTGAGTGTGAGAAATAAAGTTACGATCAGTTCAGTGCATGTAGTTTACACTGTTAGCAGAGAGGATGTGTCCAGGTTCCACTTCATAAAGTTGTTGTAAAAGAGAAGGAGGCCATTCATGGTAAACAAAGAGTTTTCACATGAATAAGCTAAGCTGGCAGTCCTCCACACCTCCTCAACAACCATTTTACCCATTTTATGTCCTCTCCCCCCATCTCTTGTCACCTACCTTAACATCTCTACTTGTAAACTTTTATTATTTCAATTAAGGAAAACTGTTATAGAAGTTGCCTCACTGTCAGGAACTTTGGTAAGAGATGATGATAAGGACTAAAGAACATTTCACTTTGATCATTAAAAATGTGACAGTTATCTAGACAGGTTCAAATTTTCCTTCATTTCTTTGTCTTTTTATAGTACAGCTCTTAATAGTTTCTATGGAGACTGAATTTGCAAAGTGATGTGCTGTGTTCAGCCCCTTGGCAATCTCACCCTCATTCACCTCTCTACCTGTGTGTCTAGATATAGAAAAGATACAGAAAGACTGTGATACATATGTGTTAAAAGCTCTGCTTCTCAAAGGGAAGAGAAATGGAAACTAAAAGTTTCTTTAGCTCCTTTCACATATGTGCTACACCTTCTAAATTTAGGCAGGATAGGCATGCATTATCACAAACAACTGAGTTTGTCACTGTGATTTTTTCATGTTTTTTCTCCCAGCCTTATGGGAAAATGTCTGTAGAGCCAGGGTGAGCTGAAGTATGAATGTAAATAGTCATCTAGAACACGGTAAGAGTAGATGAGGCAGTTATGTGTTTATGATGAGCTAGTTCTGGGCACTTTATACCCTTTATGACTCACAGTGGGAGCGTGGCGGCTGTGTAACAGGAGATACATGCTTCTCGTGTGTCAAGATGTTTGAAATCACATGGTCTCAAATGTCCATTTGGGGTCAGGAAGTAGGGGACAGCCATTAGGATTGAATAGGAATTGACTAATGTTAGTACTTTACGGCTCTAAATGGACCTGTACGCTGCAGTTATCAGAAAATTTCTACATACATTGTTGTTACAGTTTTAACTGCTTTACCTGGTGAAGAGGTGATCAATATCACAAGTCCTGCAGACCTCCTAGCCTCTAGCATGACCTATCCAGATGAAAGGAGACATGGATGTAGAGGAGTCTTATACTGAGCTAAGAGGCTAGCTGAGCCCTTTTAACCTATAGGAAAACCTCATTTTGTCAAACATGAAACATTAATACACTATCAACCTGGCAGGGTAAGAAACCGAGTATAGTTGGGCAGTTCATGAGTGTTTCTGTTCTAATGTTAGCCACAGTAGCTAGCTCCAGTTTGACTGCCAGTTTCCTTTCCTCCATCCTATACTGAAATTTAATCCACATTTAGAAGGACAAACTGTGACCAGATGAAGACCCATTTGAGAGCCAGACAACCAGCTCTACTGAGCTGAACCAAATGATCTGGATCTCTAAAAAGAGATGGGTTTCCCATCACAACAAGCAAGACTAGATGGACATCAGCTGAGGAAACGTGAGTAAGATCAGAGTTTAATGTGCAAAACCATGGAAAAACTAGACTGAACCAAACCAGTTTGCTTTGTGGAAACAGACCGTGCATGAGCGCTGTGTTCATCTGCTTGTCTAGGCTTAAGACAGAGGCTTTTTAACTTGCGTACTGCCGTTTCTCCGTGAGCTGTTAATTTTTTTTTTCCTCCTAAATATTGCTACTGGCAGGACACAAATGTAGCTTAAGAAAAAAGAATGTTTTGTTTTCAGGGGGCCTTTTCTCAATGCTGAAATCCCTTCTTGCCCCCCATCGATAGTTCTCTGCTGCTGCATGACATCATCTGCAGAGATCTTATTTTTCTGTTAACCTTTTTTTTTTGTTTTTTTTGTTTTTTTTTTTTCCTGTGAGCTGTCCTCTTGAACAATTTAGCCCTGACCTACACCAGAGTATTTCAAGTTGGGAGTGTATTAGACTCAGATTATCTCCCACTGTGAGGTGCAAGTGTGAAAGAGATGTAATTAAGAACTTTCAGTGGTCAGCATCCCAGGAGTTAAAACACCCCTTGGCTGTATGTTTTTTCCAGCTGTAGCACTCTGAGTTGAACATAGTTAAACTTTTGAGCTCCACCAAGCTTGCCAATGTCACTCTGTCAAATCAAAAAGGCACTGGACTTCTGATTGCAATTTTCCGGTCCCAAAGCTTCCACAAATGCAAGTACATGATTCCTTGACACGGCTTTTTATAAGTTCTTGTTAAAATTCTTTTCAATAATAAGCTTAAATCCACTTTCCTAACCCAGAAAACATAAACGCTGGTGAAAAGCACTCTAAAACTGGGACTGTGGGTAGTGCCAGTGCAAAAATGGTTAGCCACAAGCCCTTGTGGTGCAGGTTAACTTAAATTTAGTTATGTGCAGAAATCAAGTTAGTTAGAAATTTCCTCTGAAAACTGCTCTGAACGCAGGACCTGTCAAAGAGCTATAGATCTTCAGATAGACGGCATAATAATGATATTTCCGCCGTTTGACAGACGTCTTTGTCATCAAGAGCTGAACGGCAGATTACGTAATAACTTATTTTTCCTGCTTTTTCTCTTCTGGCATTTCTCCCAGCCTCAACTCAAAGAAAGAGAGTGAGGGTTGGGGTAGAAATAAAAGGTGGAAGTCAGATTGTTTTTGTGTTTTTTTCCTCCACGTTGTGAGAGTGAGCTGAGTGGAGCAGAGACGTCCAGCGGGGTTAGAGAAGCACAGCCTTGTTTCCCAGGCAGGCACCTTCTTTGTGACATGGTTAAAGATGTGTCCTAACAGCATTCCCATCACCCCTAGCCCCCCACCACCCTTCTCTCTCCCCACATCGGCTCCCATCCCTCCATCTCTCCCTCCCTCCACCTCCAAAGAATAGCCTGCCCTTTGCTCAAGCCATTCCGTCTCCTTGGAGCCCATTGTTCCCCGGTTGCTACGCAATAGCTGGGGCCTCATTTGGTCACATTGGATACCGGGGCGGGGGGGTCGGGGTATTTGGTTTGGGGTCAGGGCTGACGGAGGTGATGTGAAGGTGTGTGTGTACGAACAAGGTTGCATGCACACATTGTCAGCCATCACCAGTGTGTGTGTGTGTGGGTGCATGAATGTATGTGAGTGTTTGGTTAAGGGTCAGGCGTGACAGCCCTGGCACAATAGGATGGGGTGTGACCAACCCCTCCTTCACCATTTATTAGCCTATTCAGTCACCCACTCCCCTGCTCTGAGCCAGGCTGGGCCAGGAGGCAGTCGGGCTGTCAGTCAACAGGGAGGGGGAGGGGCAGAGAGGGGGTCCAAGAAAACATAATTAATGTGTAACACAAGAGCTGCCGTATCGCTCCAAAGAGGAAATTAAAGAAACAAGCAGCCACTGTAACGGCAATTACGCAGCGCTGAAAAGACCGCTGTCTTTGAGATGTCAGAGTTGTTTCAGCCACTCACACCTGCTCTCTCCCTCTCTCTCTCTCTCTCTCTCTCTCTGCTCCCTCGTTCTTTCTCTCCATCCACACTTTGAATTTGTCTCATTCTGTAAAACACACACCAGGGGAGAGACTCTTTGTCAACTGACCTCCTGAATTCCAATCCTAAATCGTCAAGCTGGCCGAGGCTGGCTGGCTGGCCGGCCTTGGACAGTCCTGGTGTGGCTTTCAGAAACCTCTGCCAAACACACAACTACGTACACATTCACAAACTTATACTACTTCTTCTTAAGTAGAAGCACCCATCTGGAGAATACTAGTAATGAAATGTAGAGAAACAGTTTTAGAAAACAGACCTTTATTCAAATTAACTTATTTACTTCTATAGGTTAATTCAAAGTGCCGTTTCGAGCTGTTATATTTGAGACCCCCTGAAGTTTCACGTGACATACTCCTTTGTACTCCTGCAAAGCCTTAATATACTGTGAACCAACAGACGGAGACATATCCTAACAATGTGGGCAGACATGTCTTTGCAAAGCCATGCAAACGGCTCTGAATAAAAATAGGTGAGCCTTCTATTCTCTAGATTATTGGTGAGTGAGCTGCTATGCTAATAAAGGCAACCTGCAAGCCCTGACTTGTTAACATGCACACACTGATAGGCTAAACTGGTCCTGGACTACAGTAGTTCTGTGTGCTACTCAAAATAAATCGTTATTCATAGTCATTTATGGAAAATGAGCTCCTGACACCTTGCACCAGACATATTCCAGACTTGCCCTTTCACACATGCAGCACACAGCTGGCGATTGTCTACGTGAGAGACATCCTCAACTACTGGAAGTATTTTTTTCTAGTTTAGGGGTGACACCTAAGTAGGATTTGCTGGACAAGAAGCATGGCTCTAGGGTTACAGTGATGGTTTTTGCATTAATATCACTACAGTATAAGGACATTTTCCCAATGCAAAAGCAAGAACATCACACCTGCACAACAGCTTGTCCTCCCTGCTGTCCTTAGGTCAGAGGTACAGGTCCTTGAAAGTACACTAGCAGACTGTGGAAACTCTTTTTCCAACAGGCCATATGACTTTACAGTCATTTATTCACAAATTGCAATCCTTTTTGTGCACTACTCACGGGATACTTTTGCAGTAAATGTATGTCTGCCTCTTGTTATGATGTATATAAATGTTAAATGTGCAAAAATCCTATTTTTAAAAGTATCCTTGTTGTTTTGAGGATTTGCTTCTTTTGTTTTATCATATTTTATTCCATTATGGTTTATATATCATTTATCTGATATGTAGCCTTTTTTTTAATGGAATAACCCAGCAAAACTATTGCACGTGATTGTTCTTGTATACCCAGACTGACAATAAGCATGTTCAATGTTGAAGAAATTTTCAAGCCAATAAGGCAAACAGTAAAGTGCTTGATGTCAAGAAAAATTATGCACTGAGAAAATCCAGATATTTACCCTCTGTATTTTCACATTACTACAACAAGACCAGTGGGGTGTCATTTGGTAATGTCCGGGTCTCTGATCAGGACTTAACTGATGATGCTGTGATTTTTGCAGAGACTGTAGATGGCTCTTAACTCACTGAATGAAGGGGCTGAAGTATTGGGAATGCATTTCACAAAAACAAATCCAGCCATTTGGGGAGGCCTTGGATGCTGCCATTGAATCTGTGTGTGTGAATGGTGACAGCGTGGAGGTTGTAGAGCAGTTCACCTACCTTGGCAGCGTGATCCATCGATCCACTGACTGTGAGGCTGAGATCAACTAGCCCGCTGGGCAGTGGGTTTGCTGAGCAAGACAGCGTGGCATTCCTGGTATCTGAGCATGCAGACACAAGTCAGAGAGTCACAAGTCTTTCAGTCCTTGGTCCTGGACTTACTATACTCTTGTGAAGCTGGATGTTGAACGATGGCCAGAGGCATCAGCTCGACTCTTTTGTGACAACCTCTCTTTGGGACATTTTTGGCTATCGTTGGCAAGACTTTGTCCAATGCTGATGTTCTCAGGAGAGCAGGGATGGCTGCCTTGTACGAGGGAACTGACGTACTTTCCTGCGCCTGATCCTCGCTGCATACCTGATGCCCAGGACCTGGTGCATCATGGAGGGGGCAGCTGGGAGGATAGCTGGATAGACTGGGCATGGGCCTGGTGTGGGCCTGGATGATGGCCATCAGGAGGCCAGAGCAGTACTGAACCAAGGTTGACACAGCCAAGTGTAGAACCAGCATATGTTCCTATACCTGACCTGACAACAAGACCTCATACATATGTCCAAAGAGCATATTTTGTATGCAAGTGAACAGAATTGATCAGTTTTGTTCTGACATGAGACTATCTGCAATGGGACTGTCCCTCATCAGTCTTTGTCATGTGCCCTTTACATACATTTTCCAACATTTGTGACTACTCCTATCCCTGTCCTTTCACCCGTCAGTCCATTTCCCCTTTGTCCACTTTTTTTTTTGGACCTGCTGACACTACAAGACACTGTCTGTTTTCCCCTACCAAGAATGTAAGTTACAAAGAACAAGCACCCAGAATGGATTTTGCATTGCACTGCATAAAACCTCTGTGGTTGCTGTGCAGGAAAAGAATTCCCTTGGGAATTTGTTTCCTCCTGCCTTCTTATTGCATGTGTCTGTTCCAAAAACAACCAATGAGCAGATCTGGAGCTAAATCACTGCCTTGTGCTCTTATTGCTTCATAATGAATCAGAAGGAATGTGTTGTCCTCACCTGAGCTGTAACTGATAGCAGTTATGAAGATGACGAGACATGCCCTCACAGAAGAAGAAGAAGAAGAAAGCCTGGCACTGTGAGGGGCATACCTGTGATGACAGGCAGGGTGTGTCTGGCCTTGCAGGGTTAACCACTCTGACAAAACCACAGCGGTAATGCGGCAGAAAATGACTCAAGAAACTGGCATATAAACTTTGGCACAGTATGACATCGGGAGAGTTTCCGGAGGAGTCATTAAGGAATCATTGAGTGAGGAAGCAAAGAGATTCATATTCATTGAATTCATCAAAACAAGTTATTGAAAGCAGCTAGTGAATTCATTTAGTGGCCCGGGTGAATTCATGCGTTGGGCTTCATTGATGTGGTGTTGACCCCGGACCACAGCGTGCACCGCTGCCACTGCGGCTTTGTTGGTGGAGCTGTAACCTTTCTTTGTACGCATGTTTGGGCCGGTAACCTTGCTTTGTGTTGCTGTGTGTATCAGGGTGTAGTGTGACTCCCCTTCTCCATAAATCACTGTCAGATTCCAATAGTACCAAACAAAAGCCCTTGCCTGAAGCTGGGATAACGGGGTTGTTGGTGTGTGTGCCTGAACATCCATGTGTGTTGAGCCTGTAGCTTTTCATTAACCAATCAGAGCCCAAACTGAGTTTATGAAAATTCATTGAGTGTGAGATGAGCTTTTCTGATGAATATTGCACGAAAGGCAGCATTGGGTGACAAAACACTCCATCGATTTCAAGGAAGGAAAGAGGGAGGGGGGGATGGGAAGAGGAAAAAAGATGAGGGAATGAGGTTGATCGCTGGTGCGTGATGGAATAAACTGCAGAATTTCTGTCACTGCGTTTGTGTGTGACTCTGTGTGTGCCACACAGGGGGCTAATAAATAAATGATGTTTGAAATGAGAGCAGCTCTCCATAGACTATCTCCACTTCATGAGAAGCGCCTGTTTACAACTCCACACACTCACATACATGCACCCATACTCATGCATGCATCACATCAGTGTCTACCAGATCTGAGTTTATACTGTCGCTCTCCTTTCCAGGAACATGTCTGCACTATGATCGTCTAAGTGTGTGTTCCCACTCTCAGGCCTTCATCACATTACACTCTGCATTCCACCCGTGTTGATGGTGAAGGGATGGGAAGCATTACCATGCAGGCCAAAGCAAACATACTCTAACACACATGCACATAAACACCTAGCTTGTGAGAGAGGCTGGAGAGCATTAGCGAGCTCAGCAGAGCAAACACAGTGATAAAGGCAGGATTTGGGCAGATCCTAATGGGAGGAAGCGGTGGAGAAGGGAGAGGATTTACCCCCCAGTATCCCCACATGTCCAGGCAGGACTGAAGCCCCAAGTTTTGTAACCAAACAGTGTGTGGCGCTGACTCACGGTTCCTGTATTTGCTCTGCGGGCTGTCCTAACATATCATTAGTTCTCTCAGGAAAGTAAAGCTTCTCCTCAGGAGAGTCTGGCTGCTCCAGCATCGAGACAAAACCTGACCTTTTACTTTCTCCCCACGGTAAATGAACCGATGCCATTCTCGATGAGCTGTGAGCGAAAATGAGAGGTGTTGGCGGTGGAGGTGGGTGGGTGCTCATGAGAGAGAGGGTGAGGGATTCATGGGTGTCAAGGAGAGGGCAGTTGAAGCACAGAGGGATTCCCACAGCTTCATTGTTTTTGGAAGATTTTCAAACATCCCATTTCCAGGCAACTGAAGCAAAGGTCAGGTTGGAGGAAGGAAGACGAGAATGAGAGTAGAAGGAGAGACAGACAGAGAGAGAGAGATGGGTTGATGGTAGGGGATACAGCTTTGGAATGCTGCAGTGGTTTTAATTACAGACAGAGGAATAGTCTTTTTAAATATTTAGAGTACAGATGATCTCTCTGGCTTTGTGTGTTTGCATGCATCAGGCTTTGTGTGTGCGTGTGCACCTTCCACATGTGTATATGCACTGCTGTGTGAGAACTTGTGTGTGTGCACGTGATGTGTATATGCAGTCCTGTGAGTCTGTGGGTGCACATGTGGGGGGCATTACAAAGATATATACACAGAAAAATCTTTATTGTCAAAATAGGAGTCTCATGCTCTTCAGCCCCTCCACAGGTGGAGATCGGTGCTCTCAGAGAAGACCTTAGACATTAAAAAGATGAGTGGACTCAGTGGAGTCTAGATCAGCTTCTTCAGATCTTTATTGTCATTGCAGTACACAAGTAACAACATTTTAATTCAAATGGCACGAAAAATAACCTGACAAGCCAGATGAATTTGTTACACACATCCACAAAACCTTCCATAGACGGCGTTTGAGAAAGAGCAGAGCCTTTGATTGGATGAACGTTCTGTCTGTCACATCTTTACGAGCCAATCAGATCAACAAAACATGAGGTGCGCTGCTGCCCAGGAGTAAACTCTATAGATAGCTGCATAATACAAACTATGGCGACTGTAGACATGGCAGTACACGACTTTTGAAAACTTACACTTTAGCAGCATCCACTCTAATGTCTTCCACCATCATTGCACCGGCCTCTTCTCACTGCTTGCATATGTCACAATTCTGCTGTGCCCCAAAGTACTGCCCCTTACTTCTGATTGGTCCTGTCACTTTCTAACCCAAACAGTTCAGATGGGAGCTTTGCAAGATGGATTTGCCAGTAAGAAACACAGAAACTGGCAAATCCATCTGCTTTGCAAGGTTAATGAAAATAGAACTTAATAAAATCAGCCATACTAAAACCACAATATAGCACATGTTCACACACCTTGCATATTACACATACCTCATATACAGTCATGTGTATAAGTTTTAGGCATGTAGAGTGCTTAGGATTCATCGCAGGGCTTAAGAGTGGGTTGGGGCAGCCGGAGTAGCTCAGCAGCCAAGATCAAGCTTGACGGCGTCTCTTTTGTCCAGGCCTTTTCACACCTGGTAATACACCCTGGGCTGTTGGACATTTTTGGGCCCTTGGGACATCAGCAGCATGACCAGGGGTTTGTGGCAACCCTACTACCCACCTGGACAGTACCCTATGCCATGCTGACTCAACACATCAACCCTTTACTTCACCCTAAAGGTGTGGACTGTGGTAATATGCAAGGACATCAAGAGCACGACCCGCATTATGACAATCGTCCTTCCTGCCTGATGGTGCCCTAATGCAGCCCACTCAGGCCTCACTTTTAGGCCTTACTTCAGCCTCAAACATGCCTTAAAGTTATGCACAGTACTGTATATTGCACATGACCTATGTTTTAGTGCAATGTAAATATACTACACAGTGTATATGTTAAATGCAGCTATGGGTCTGGGATAAAAAATGCTTTTCAGCCAGTTTCTTTATATTGCAATTGCCCTTAAATGCCTTGCAGAGGGATGTAATAGACATGGAAATAAAGCAAGAAAGTGAAGAGATTTTGTATTAAATGCATGACATAAATTGCATTTAAATATTTATTCGTAAGTTCTTGTAATTTATTAAAACTGGTTTATTTTCCTGCTTGCTAAGGCCTCTAAATTAGCAATTTATTTGCCAGAATAATAATGAAAAGAAGAATTCCATCCATCCATCCATCCATCTATTTTCTAAACCACTTATCCCGTTCAGGGTCATGGGGGGCTGGAGCCTATCCTAGCTGTGATTGGGCGAGAGGTGGAAAAGAAGAATTGCTTCACTGTCAATAGGGTCCTCCCTCTGAGGTTGGTGCTGGACTCTATCAAGCTTTTGAACTAAAGTGTCTTGTTGGTAACATCATCACAATATTTACACAAAGTGAATGCTGTCTCCCCTACCATTTTACTAGCTGCTAGCTGCTGGCTTACGCACCCACACAGCTGTTTGCTTACCTTTTGCAGATATGGAGCTATGGGCCAACAATAAGGAGAGAAACAGAAACAGTGCAAATGCTTCAGGGATTTTCTTTTGGGTGGTGAAACAAAGGAAAGTTAAAAACAAAAATTTCTTCAGTAATGGATTACTTCAGTGGAAAAGTAGCAAGCTAATGGATTTCTGAACTTGCAGAAGTATCATATGTTACTCATTACAACGAAAAAGTAATCCGAGTACCCTAACACTGGTCTTCCTTTACATTGAGTTGAGAACCCTCTCCTCCATTTGTTTTTATTTAAACATAACCAAGGACTTAGAAAGTTCTGGAAAGAAACAAGTTGACCAAAATGTATTAAAAAATCAAATATGTACATCATGTTCTCTTGCTTAAGCTTCTTTTGAAATATTATTCCTTGAATCATACTTTTGTAGACTTTTTAAGTACTTTTGAGGCTGCTTGTGTTAAGTTATTTAACACTCATGCACTCATGAGATCTCTTGCATATTTTGCAAACTAAAAAGATTTTGCAGAGAACATATCTCAACTCATCCAAACTCTTGAGCAAACTTTTACCCTTCCATCAATTTTTTGACACCACATGATAGCAAGAGGAAGTGGCAAACGGCATAAACTAGAGTGATTGCAGTAAAAAATTCTCTTTAACTCCACTTGAGTCAAACTAGTGAGCCATCAAAAAGCCTGGAGAAACAGTAAAAATCAGCAACATGATCCGGAGTGGGAAATAAACCAAGACCCAGTAGACAGTCATAAGATTCAAGAGGTGTTAGAGGTGCTAAGTGCCGGATCTTGACAATGTGGGTCATGTTGTGAGAGACAAGCCTGGAACGGCTCTCATGGTTTTAGCACTCCGCTCGGCTGCATCTGTCTGACTGACGTCGAGGTGCAAAAAGATAGCAGGGCCGTAATCTCCTAATCATTAAACAGGAAAGTACAGGATGTAAAGAGATGTGAGTGCTGTCTGCAAGCACTAAGCCAGAGGAAGTTGGGATGCCGGAGTTAAGTGGAGCAATATCCTCCTTGTATGTGTGAGGGGGGCTCTTGTTAAATGGGTGCTATCATGAGCAAACAGTCTCTCCGTCTTTTGCTGTATTGTTCATTTGTTCAGAGTGATGCCAAGGCCGCTCTACACTCAGAGTTAGGACGGTAAATGGGCTGTAATTTTGAGACAGCACAGCATTCTGCAAGCTCACATTGATCTGTCATTGACAAAGTTAATGAGCGTGGACGTGAGGCACGGAGCCTCAGCACAAAGACATCAAAGTGTCGCCTCTGTGACTGGCCTGCTGTGAGACTGACCCGCTGTGAGACCGGCCTTCAGGCAGACACTCGAGGCTGCTGCAACCCCTGACTCCCCAGGAGGGCAAAGAGGGGAGGGGATGGAGGTGGAGGGGATCTTGGCACCATGTGTAAGGATGGAGTTTATGTGTCTTCATCCTTTTATCCTAGTCTTCTATGTCTCTTAAACACATTTTGGCATCTGTTTTTGGTTTTATTGTGAATATAGCTGCAACTTTTAAGCAGCAAACAGGATTTTAAACTTCTGCCTGTGCTCACCACCTGCTGCTTGGGAACCTGCTGGATACAAACACACAGACAAAAGTCTTGCAACTAGGTAACGTATTGGCTATCTGCCTTTTCATTCCTCTCTGTCAACAGCAAATAAGAGGAGGGGAAAAAGCAAAATCCAAGAGCAAATATTAGCCCATGCAGACAAAGGCATTCCAGACCGAGCTGTCACTCTCACTCGCTCATCCTTAAAGTCCCATCCTCCTCCTCCTTCACATAGCCTCCAATGTTCCTTCCTTTATGTTCTCTCAAGGTCTCTCTGTTCACCTCAGGGCGAATCATCAATGACACTTTCTGGAAATCCTCTCTGACTTGGCAGAAATCATATTAGGAAATTTGTGCGTTTATTTGTGTGCACTTTTGATTTCATTCTGAAGCTCTATTTGTACTTATGGCCATGTACAGAGACTGAATTAGAAAAGTTGCACTTCATCTCTCCAGTTTGACACAATGCTATGATGCTTGAGCTAATGCCATATACTAGTAAAGCTCTCTGCCAGGATCAGTGGACCAAGTGAGATTTTTCTAGGAGGGAAAAAGGCAGAGAAAACAGTCAAGAACAAGTAAAAGCAAAGATAAAATCAAATAAAAGGAAACAGATGGAAAGGCATTTGCAGAACTATAAAGTAGTTATCCCAGAGACTATTATGCAAGGCAAAGGCAACTACAAGCAAGACAAGTAGAGATCAAAAAGTATTTGTTTACAAGATTTTACACCGTTATATATGAGAGCCTGCATTTTCATCATAAGATTTCTTAGACTTCGATTAGGGACATTTCTCCACCTTCCACAGCCCAGGTTCCCCCAGCTTTTTAACAGTCCTCCTCCTCTGCATAGTCGTCCTCCCTCCCCTGCCTCTCGGGGTTCAGATGTCATCCTCATCCTTGTCAGAGGAGTCTAATGGATCGGTCACGCTCAGGAACCTCCCAGCCTGACTCACAGGGTTGGGGTGAAAGGTCCCGACTGGGGCGAGAAAGAAACCTTGGAGAGAGGACATCCGCTCTGCTGCTACCGACTGCGCCTGTGTCTGTCTGTGTGTAGTATTTTCTCAGTAAGCATGATTTGCACAGAGCTGTAAAATACACCAAGCAAAATAAATAGCAAAGATCAGCAGCAGGATGTTGCATTGTCAGATAGGCATACAAATATGTACTTAAACACACACTGCCTGTGTCTGGCATATCCATCAAAGCCTCTCGGGGCCTCCTCGGTCTTTCTAGAGGTCAGAGTAAAGAGGACGCCTTCATAGACATACAGAGCAGAGTCTGTTTTTGTGTGCTTTATGTGTAGGTGCCAGACCTGTGCACAGCCTCCGTGTTGATTAGGTCTAGACCAGCAGGGGTGATCGATTGCCGTCACTAGAAACACAAACCAAATGTATGTCTGGCAACAAGGCGAGTCAACACATATGATGATATATGACTTGAAGTTCTGAGGGTCAGCAGCAGTTTTTCTCCCAGCAGTTGACGCTCTTTCTTGTGGTTTTTTGATAGTTGCCGGATTTTATTTTCATCAGTTTCTTTTCTCTCCTCATCGACGCAGATATGGAGAAGAATCCGACAGGCATCATTAATGCAGAGCACATTTCCCTGCTGCTGTTGAACATTTTCTTTTGTTTCCTTTTGTTGACTTGGGCGATTTTATATCGCCAGCCGATTATGTCCTGTCCTCCCCTGCATCTTTATTATCCTTTGTTTCTCCTCCGCCACCCTTCCCTGCTCCTCCACCCCCTCCTCCTTCTGACTCTTCCTCTGCCTTGTCTCCTGGGCGGTGAGTTTTAATTTCATGCCCCCTGCTCTGGCAGTCGATCCTTTAGAGAGTGCCAGGCTGGCTTTGTGACACACAGCTTCCTCATGGGCTACCAGTCTCTCTAACACATGCACAGCCACAAATGTGCATGCTCTTTGCCCTCGGGCTATGCATTGGCATCAATGCAGAACTTATGGCAATAAAATGATCCAGAAGTTGCTTTTAAGAACACATAAAGACGCATGCTGTCAGAGATGTGATTACATCAGCAAGCACGGTGGCATGTTAGCTTAACAAACTAACAGATTTGACTCATTGTGTTCACGCAAACGCAACAAAAAGCCACTGTATTCCCACTTATCCATCATAGCTGTCATTGTTTCAGTTATTCATCCAAAGGTATTGGCCTCATCTGGTTAGCGACAGCATGCTAACTGTAGAGGCATGCACTCATTACTCTGCACAGACGACGCACGGCCCTGGGGAGTAATCAGTCTTTATGCTAATGCTTGTGGATGATGATGGATGTGCTTCAGCTTCCATTGTGTTGGACCCTATTTGTTTGTACAAAAAAGGAAAAGCTGTTTCCTTCATTCAGAGATGCATTTCTCTTCAGACGCTGTTGTCAAGATGACTTATAATGATTGTGTTGAAATACAAAGTGCTTAAGATTTTTTATTAGATCAGCTCAGATTAAAGTTAAAGGGAGACAAAGAGACTATTTAGTATAGAAGTGTGAGAGTGCATGAATCTGTGTGTATGTTTGGCCCTGTGTCAGTGGTAATTCATTCCTAAAGCAGCACCTCTGCAAAGGTTCATTAACCCTAAGATCTCACTCAGCTCAGGCCTCATCTTTACCTCATGAGCATTGCAAATCACATCTGCTGCTGCAGGCTGGTTACTCATTAAGAAACCCACCTCAGGGCAAGATGTGAGACTTATCTCAAATGTTTTATGACATGGCCTAGCTAAATTCTCAGTTCTGATGTTGGGGCAGTGGTTAAGCAGCTAAGAAATATAGGGGAAAAATTAAGAGTATACTTCTCCGGTTACCATTACATCACTGTGATCAGTGATCATTATTGATGCATGTCCTCCCCCGCGCGCTCTCCCGCCATCTTTCCTGTCTCTCTTTTGCTATCCATGAAAGGTAAAATGTAAGAATTAATTCTGACAGTCAGTTACATCATTCTCTCTGCTAGTTCTCAAAAGTAATCAGCAGCTGTGGAGAACACAGCATGACAAAATAGATCAGCAGAGCTGACCGAGGCACATAAATAAACACCTAAAGGAACACGGTGCATGACAATGTAAGATAAGTAAGCAGAAAAGAAAATGTCAACAGACTTTGACAAGGCAGAAAACCTCCAACAGTTGTTTTAGGGATTCATATGGTCCTGTTAATAATATATCACTTCTCCATCAATGCTAATTTCTGTAAAATCTTCGAAGGGATTCCCTGATGCTTTGGTTTTACAGTGGCCCTTTTGATAAACATTGGCCATCAACTAAGTAATCTGGTGTGGACAGATCAATCAATCAATGAATCTTTGTTTATATGGCCTCAAAGTTAGACACTTTACAAAGATCTGGGGGAAATGAGGCTCTGTCTGAACTGAGGTTTTCAAAATTAAATGCGCCCATTTTTGTCAACAGCAAGTGTCTGTAGGCCTTTTCTGTTGGAATTTTGTCACTGAAAACTATTGAAACAAAGTGACGCTTGTTTTTATTTTGTCATGATGATATTTATTGTGAACTGGTGCAGTAGGAACCTGTTGAAACCACTTGAGAGGAGTTGTTGTATACCCACTCTCATTTTGGCAACAATTTGTGCTGGAAGTTTTGTGTTATTTGCTGAGATATTTGTCCTGCTATCTGAACTCAGAGCAGGTGAAATGCATTGAATTTACTGGAGTCAAACTCTGAGAAATTACCTTACAGCTTTCCAGAAACAGCATCACTGTTTAACTGGAGAATCCACAGACCTTACTTTGAACAGTTTTCTTTGGACTGACTTTCACCAGAGAAACAGCTCCAATAAAAACTGTTCACATTGAGGTCTGCCATAATACTATGAGAAATCATTTTAAACGTCCAGTCGGTTATAGAAGCAGATCATCCATATCCAGCTGAAACGTCTTTGTCTGTCATTATGTGGTGGTTGTAGTTTTGCCTCACTCACTCCTCAGTCTACGTTATATGTGGGCTGTCAGTGTGGGAGGATGAGGGTGTTCCAGTGCAGCGTGGAGCACAGAGTAAACATCCAGAGCAGTCACTCACTGCTATTGTTCAGCGCTTTTTCTCAGGGCGACTCACACCCACTGCAGCACAGCTGGGAGCGACGCCATTGTCCTGTCGTTCCTCTGCCAGGCTTAGTCTTTCTCTCTCAATCAGAACACACACATATAAACACACACAACAAACACACGTCTATGCCCTCAAGGCTTCGTCACAATTCCAGCAGGGTACCTTTTGTCTCCTAGCAACCAGCACCTCTGCAATTTCTGGCCTTGCACCTCAAATTTAGATTGAGGAGCCATCCTGATATTAGGATTATCCATGTCTACTTACACATAAAAACACTGACTGTAGTCGGGACTTGATTTGTTGTAGGAGTCAAATTGAATCTGAAGTATCGGGCTGTTTGCGCATGGGGATTAACTTTCTTTATGCAGTGAACTTCATTAAGAGCGCTGATAAAAACAAGATAAATGAAAGCCTTAAAGCATTGCCTCTCTTTCAGTGCAAATTTTTACTTTAAGTTCCACTTTATCTGAAAAGTTGAAGCACCTGTGAGCCTTGGAAAATGCACAGCCAAATTACCATTTTAAATTTAACTGTGAGTGCACTGTCGAGCACTGGTGACAAAGTTGAGTATCCTCTTGCAGGGTCGTAACAGAGGTGATGACAGCACTTTCCCTTGAACTTAAGCCTCTTCATTTCCACGAGTGGAAAGTCACTAACTCAGATGATAACTTCACCCATGGTGCAACAGTGTCTAGCATCAAAAACAACAATCCATCAGAAACATGAGAAAAGGAATCCCAGCAGTAATCACTACACAACAGGCAACATCCAAACACATCTAAACTCCCTGCTCAAGGGCATGATGGGAAAGCTTTGCCCACAATTCCCCCAGATTGGAAATAACAGAGGGTGGGACTTAAATCATAGACTCTTCTGTGTATAGCTGCGTTTCCATTACCCTTAGAATGCGCAAAATCTAAATAGTGCAATAAAAAACTGGTAATGGAAACACCTGAATTTTGAAAAAAAAAAAAAAAACAACTCTCTTTCATCACTATAAAGTTTTTTACGCTTTCATGAGGTTTTTCAGACATTTCATTGTAGAAATATATCGCAAAAGTCCAATGGAAAAACTTTTTTTGCATTTACAAGTCACAGGATGTAACATACGATGTCACGTGACCAGTTCACCCGAGTCAACATGGCGAGGTACGTGTGAACAGAAGAGGAGACTGAGACTTTTCTTACACTTGGCTTCCGCCATACATACAGACTCTGCCTCCGAACTATCATCCATTGCCTTCGTCTTTTGTTCAAGATTGTCAAGGCAACCACTGTAGATATAATCGTAACCATACTAACACGCAACAGGTTTTGAATTTCAAGCGTTCTTGCAGCTGAGTTTCGTGAGATGAGATCTTATGGGAATATTGAGGCTCATGCCCAAAACTCCCTTCAATGGAAACACATTCAAAGTGCAATTGTCCTTAGTCCAAATTTAAGTAATATCGCTTTTATTTTGCAAAAAAAAACATCATGGAAACACAGCTTATGTCAACGGACCAGACCACGCTACACAAATTTAGCCAGATTTTGGCCATATTGTATCGTTGTAACCCATTGTCTTATCTCTGGCTTGAATATGAACATCAGGGATGCCAGTTTAGCTCACCTGGTAGAGTAGGCACCCGTATACAGAATGCTAGAGTCCTCAATGCACTGGTCGCAGAACCAGTGCACTGAGGAGCTTAGATGAGACAAGCTCTTCTTTGCCAAGTTTGCCAATGTAGTCTGATCTGCAGAGTCTTCCAATAAAAATCTCATCCTACTTTGACAAAAAAGAAGTCAAAGGAGTGCTTGCTCTAAGTTAAAGCTCCACATAGGAGCTTTAAGTTTGTGTTGATTTTGGCTCCCTCTGTGGAAAACGCTGTGCCTTTAATCTCTTGTCTAATCTTGTCCAATACCTGTGTTCGTTAAAAAAAGCCATCCTGTCATCTTTTAACAGTCAAATAAATAATTCACTTTGAATCCTTGCCATGGAAAATACAAACAAAGCTGTTTCTCCAGTGTGCTGTTAATAATCTTGCCTGACACCTACCCCGCGGCTGACTTTTTAAGCATCAAAGATAACAATATGAAAAAAATCAATCTTGTCAATGATATTCTTCTCTGCTTATATAGGCCACATAGAAGCACCAGGTTTTCTGTTTCATGACCACCTAAAAACTCCACACAGGAGCTTTAAAATTAAATTTACTCTGATAAAACAACCAGATCATATATTTACTTACAAAGAGTGACAATGAAAAAAATGACCTAATGCTTCCATACCATTTTACAATTTCCAGTCCACTATTAGTTTTGAAGTTTAGTTCATAAGTTTGTGTTTCTGCCTTGTTAGCAGTGATGCCAGTACAGCTGTTTTCCTCCCTGACAGCCTCATGTTATATTTATGAATGATTTATCCAAGTGTCAGAGACCCTGCAGTTATTTATTCATAGTTTCATGAATGTCTTCACTGACCTCTGACATGTGCACACACCTGACACAGGAAGGAAATGCTGCCTCTTCAAACACACAAACATTCTCACAGTGCTAGCTGACCATTAGTTGACCTTTAGCTCTTTACTTATGTAACTGGCTGTTTGCAAGGACAGACTTAAAGTTTTATCACACCTGAGCACACAAGAAAAGTCTTTAATTCTCACTCAGGTACTATTGTTTTGTAAGCATCCTCTGTGCAAGTTCTCTCATTTTATTAAAGCCTTGTTCTCTGGAGCAGGGGTTCCAAAATTTAACCCTCAAAATAACAATGTCAGAGACGTGGGGACCCCATCTTCCCCGTAGCTGGTCAAAGCGTATGATGTTGCATAATGTATCAAGTACAAATTTACATTTTGAGTCGTTTTTGTGAAATTTGCTTACATTTAAGCACTGATCTCACTTGATTACTTCAATAATTATCTTAAATTGAACTCTTTTTACCATTTTTTTTACAATGATGGATAATAATGTACCACTCCATTTCAATTTTTCTTTGTTTTTTTGGAAAGCTTTCACTACCCCCTTTGGTGTCTCACATCCCCCGCTGGGGATCCTCTCCCCCCACTTTGGAAACCACTGCTCTGGAGTATCACTATCACTATACTACACAGATACTCTGTAGCTGTTGTCCAGCTCCTCAGGTTATTGGTGATACACAGGGGCAGAGCTAGGGATTTGGGCCCCCAGAAAGAATATTACACAGGGCCCCCTTAACCGGCTAGCCAAGCAACAAATGTTGCATCATTTTTACAAATATCTATGCATTTAAATGTATTTGTGAACCATAATTTCCCAATGTACGAGCAATTTTTTTTTTTTACTTTGGTTAAATTAAATTTACTTGCATTATTTTGCAGCGCTGGACTATACCATTTGGATATTTTTAAGGGAGGAGCAGGAGCCCCCCAGTAATTTATTCCACTCTATCTGATACAAATTTCAGTCTGTTGACCAACTCATTTAGTTGATTTTGATTCAATAATGACACTAATTACTACGAAAAAATAAATAAAAACACACTTTTCATTGCAGGCCTCCCAAGGGCCACTCTCTACTGTGGGCCTGGGTAATCAGTACCCTTTTCCCCCCTGTGCTACACCCACGGTGATTCATATTATACCATTTTCCAACCATTGATTTACTCAGTATTGAATCCTTGTAATTGGATGATTATGGAAATATCCACTGAACCTCAGATTTAGTGAAAAAGCTGAGCCATGACAGCGCAACACAATGCTATTGCAGACTTACCTATATGTCTACAAAACTATATCTCCTAGTGAGAAAGGAATGCATTTTTAAAATCTGAGATTATAGCAGGATACTGGGCTATGCATGATATATCCATGTGATACTACAGTGGTGCTATCAACAGGTGAAATCAGTCTCAGATAAACTAGTTCCCCTACTCTGGTAACCTTTGGCTAGACTGCCATATATTGTGTCTCACATGTCCACCTGTTGTCTTAGCCTATCCATTGATCACCCACACTGTGTATCCTGTGAGGAGATAGGGGGAAGAAAGGCCTGATTTACTGCTGATTACGCTGTTCTTCTGCTGCACTGAGATAGCACATGTGTAGGAGTGAAAGCACCATATATATATGTGTGAGCATGCCTGTGTGCGTGTCCTGTGAAAGATAAAGTGATACATGCCCGGGCTGAATTGTTGACTCGAAGTCAGCCACAATGCACCTGTCTCATACATCATAGTGAGCGGGAGGAGGCAGAGGTAACAGAGGGAAGAGTCTGCAGCCTTGATTGTTCATCACTTCACCTCTGTGACATGGGACATCTATATCTCCCACTCAGCGCAGTGTGGGCTTACTTTCTCAGCAGCAAAATGATGCATATAAAAAAGAGATATTTAAAGATATTTTTCCACTCTGTTACTGATACCACTGCTGATTTTGACGCCTATATGCAGGGTTGTTTGGCCCTGCACAGGGCCCCTCCACCACAGTTTCAGTTAACACTATGATATTCTTAAAACTAAAACTCCATTACAAAAATGGCCACTTAAAAGCTTGTTTTTCCTTCTTGCATACTGTTTGATACCACACAAAAGATACAAGCTCTTATTTTAGTGATTGGCTCTACTGGAAGTGCTAAAGCTTCCCCTCTTCAGTAGTAGACACAAAGAGAGCTAAAAGAAAAAAAAAAAGGATTTGAAGGGTGTTTCGTCATTTTTTTTCCTTCTAATGAGTTCCCCTATTTAGACTAGATGTCCTTGACTGTGTATATCTGGGCAGGCACCTTTAGGCTGTTTTTAAGTTTTACCTCTCAGAGGGATTTGTACGGAGAAAGGGCCAGATAAAAAGGTTGCTACTCTGCTCACCTTCCCTCCGGCTTCGTCCTCTCCTCTCCTCTGCTCTGCTGATATTTTCCATGTGTGATGGCCACTGCGAGAGCTTAAAGTAATGACTGGGAGGTTTTCGCTCTCGATTAGTGAGTCCAGAGAAGAGAAAAGGCTTGTGTACGAGCACCTCTGCAAAATGAGGGCAAAGAAAACCAGAGGATGATCTATGTGAGGGTTCACTTTGGTCAGCATTCATCAAATGTCATCAAAGGTTTTTTTTCTGCATCATAGTACTGCCTCTCAATGCAGCTCTGCTCCTCTGCGGAGTGCATGGACTCAATTAAGTGTCTGGAAGTGTGTTCGTTGTAAGTGTTGATTGAAATAGCTCCTGACTGTGCGCGTCTTAGCAGCAGTCCTCTGATCTGGTATCAGCTGCCTGTGGTCGGGTGCCGTGGATCTGTCATCACAGCGGCTCAATATCTCTGACCTCAGACCAGCGCTTTTTCTTCCTGGAAGAGCCGTCATCCGATCTTTAGGATCAATTTTCCACTTTGTAGGTAGCCAGGCACTCACAAAGAGGCATCTTTAACTAGTTTAGTGAGACCACACATTATGTGTGTGTATGAGTGAGCGTTCGGAGTGAGAGCAGCCACCCAGATTGGCTTTGTTGTCTTTCTAAATGGCTGTCTCCTTCTCTTTTTTTGCTCAGCATAAAACATCAGGACAATCCAGCAAAATGATTCCCAGAGATGGAGATGATTATGTCTGGCTCTGCGTTAGCTCGCTGGCTAACGTCGGGATAGATAATGGTGGTGATTATGGACCTGTTGAGAGGTGTGTTTTCCTACGCCCTCCCTTCTCTGCTGTCTGTTCTTCTCACACATTCCTCCTATTGTCCAGACAGCTTGATAGATGGATGGATCGGCCTCGCCTGCGTCCGCTATCGCACTCCCTGCCGTTCTTTGATTGCGCCTGTGAGCGTTTGTCGTGATCGATGCGGCTCAGCCCCTGATCCATCACTCAGCCTGACTGCCAATGAAAGCCTTGGACACACTCAGAAACACAAGTAGACATAATGGTGGGGAGAAATTAGGGCGAATTGAGAAGACGGATAGATTTTCTCCCGTCTTTCTCCACCATGTTAACTCTTTCATTTGCTTCACGGGTGGCAGGAAAGCTGCGGCCAAACGTATGCGCTCATATGGGGATTGTTTTAAGCCTCCAAATACGCACCGACATCATGAATCATTTACAGTGAAAGAAGAGACGTGGGCAATGAAACTAGCTCTGTCTTCATTCTCCATGTGTGTCTGTCAGGCCTCATGTGGGCTTGATAAGTTGCACTGACATTGTGTTTTCTCTTGGTGGTTGTTGAGCGTTCCAGTCTGGGAGCGCTGTGTGTGTTTCTCGTTGGTTTGGTGAGCTGTAGATGATTAGAGCGGAGTCCATCCATGAAATCCCCTCTAGGTCCCATGCATCGAAAAGGGAGACACTTGTGTGTGTTATGAGAATGAGCGAACCAGGGAGACAGAGGGTGATGTGCTAGCTGGATTTTTCAACATAAGAATAAATCACAAAACCCTCTCCAGATGCGGCCTCCTTTTCTCCTCTTTCGACGACATCGGAGGGTTAAAAATATAAATGAGAGCTGTGCTGTGACAGTCCATGGGGTCTGCTGGAAATGAGATAATGCTGTTTGATGACTTATTTCCTCAAGTTTGTATAAATAAAGCAGAGGAAAGAGAGAATTAACATGCACTCTGTTTCCCTGTACCAGTTTCAGTGGACTGCTGTTGACTCTAGCTTTCAAAAGAAGCAAAAAAAAATCCACAAAGACAAACAGATGCTGTTGAATAATGCCGCTTTCAGTATCAGCACAGTGTTTGTTTTTCATTAGGATTCTTTGTAGAGCCTATTTTTAGGCCGAGAAGGAAGACAGAAAGAGAAAGAGAAGCTTTCTCTCCTGGGTTTTTTGTGTGAGAGTATTCCTAAAGCAGCCTGTTTATTCCACTTCTTATAAAAGCAGCAGTTTCTTCCCGCCCTGCTTATCAAGTCCTCCTCCCACCGAGCCTCCATCCAGCTCTCTCTCATCTCCACCACAAAGGGAAGCACCTTACACACCCTGAGCTCTCGCATGCTCTCTTTGCATGATAATTTGTGTGAACATGAATGACGGATTTTATTTTTAAGGCTGTGTTTTGACCTCAGGATGATAATGGTAATCACGACGATGATAGTAATTGGTGGTGGCTGGCACCAGCGTCCAGATTGCACTGTGGAGGTAAAAACAGTGAAGGCAGACAGAAGAGAGAGAGAGAGCAGGAGACACAGCCAGCAGGCGTGTTTATCATTTATTACAGTGAGACAGAAAGCAAAATGTGAAGGTGTGGAGAGAGAAGGATGAGGAGGGGAGGCACAGGGGTGAGAGGGGAAGGCGCAGATACTCTTGACCGCACACAGAAACACTCAGTCACTCTCTCCAGGCCACACAAATGCACTCACATCCATGCCTGTGTTTTGGCAAGCACCCAAAGGCCCTGCAGCCTCGATCCATACTCCTTCTCACCTCATTCTCCTCATGTTATTCACCATTCTCAATACCTTCCTTCCTATTTTATCTGACTGACACTGCAGGGTTGTTGTCTTCTGCACTTCCTCCACATGAATCAAAGAAATGCCTTTGCAATGATTTATTATGTTAACATAAGCAGGGTTCTCTTTTTTTCACCATAAAAGTCCAACGTTGCTTTTTCTTTGTTATTCAAGCCTCCCCTTGACCTGATCCTCCAGCCTTGGTTTCTTCACCAAGCTGCTGCTTGGGGGCTTAGAAAGAAAGCCAATGTATTTGTGCCAAAATGCAGTTCCTCCAGTTGCCACTTGTTTTTGGCTCCAAAGCGGAGTCACTGCAGTTAGACCCCATGTTAAACTGCAAGACTTTGCAAAGGAAAATAACAACCTTTAGATTAGTATTAGATAAATAACATGGCTTGCTGAGTGATTTAATGTACTAATGCACAGTGTAATAAAACAAGCCTGCTCTATTTTTATATGGGGATCTGCTTTTTATATTTAATGCCTCATTTGAGCTGTTTTTTGTGTTTGTGATCACAATAACTGGTTTGTTTGTTCATTCACTTTTTGTCATACTCGCATATTGATTTATCAGTGGTAGTCAGTACATGAGGGTCAGCACTGTTGATGAAATGACCAGCAGTCCTCAAAAATTTGAGCCATATAAGAAAATACTGGACATTTCCTTTAGACATGTTACCAATAACCTGCATTTAATAGCAATAAAACATATAAAAACAGAAAGCTGTGATACTTCACATCTGTGCTAAACCAGGACTGGGGGCACATTTTTCTCTCCAAAGCTGACCCAAGACTTGGACAATGAAAACAGAGTAAACCCGAGTAATTGTTGCAGCCTCCTTGTTTACACATATTACTCATGACCAGACCTTGGAAAGTATAGTGTCTAAAAAAACATAATGAAAATTCTGAGCTTTTCTTAACCCCAATGCAGTCAATAGCACAATAAATGCTTCTATGTAACAATTAACACCAGCGCTTCAAATGAACACCATTAGCTCCAAGTTAGCTCGTTAGCAAATTAGCGGCTACCATAACTTAGCAGTTTACAACAGCCAAAAACATCCAGCAACAAATTGTACCAACAAATATCTAACCAGTGTCCCCTTAACAAGATGCCACCTTAAAACTCCACATTAAAGATGAAAATTGAGTCCTACTGTCCTCATATTAGCTATAAACTGATGATCTCAACTGTAACCTCAGCTAAAACAGTAAAATCCAGCCGTCATGGTTTATTTGGAGTAGTTGAGAAGAAAGGCAGAAGCATCCACTGTGGGTGATTTAGTATAGTCCTACTCTCCCTAGTGGCTTTTCCCACACTGCTGCTGATTAGCCAGGACGCCCCGAGCAAGCACTCCCAGCTTCAGGGAATTGAGATGGCCCTCACCATTGGCCCTAACGATTCAAACAGGTCAGCAAAAGAGCAAAAGTATCTATTCTGTCATGAAAAGCTTTCAGGTTTTCTTTATTTGATGAAGATATGTGGTCCGTTTCTGATACAACTTACGCTATACTTTATCATCATCTGACCCAACAGCTACACTGAAGGCAGCCATTGCTAACAGCAAACTGTACAACTGAACCCCTGTAGCTACCACCTCGCTTGCCATCCTGCTCACTCCTCCCAATCCAGAATCATGCCGCTCAAAAGGCAGCATGACAACTGCCAATTGTTTATAAAATGCCCCCACTAACGACGGGGTAACATCTTATCTTCCATTATTTATATAAACCATTTTATCTACAGATTGTCTTTTAGAGCGTTTTTATCTCAGCTGCTAAGCCAACTAAACTTAATCTAGATCCATTCAAAGGAAAAATTGAATGTTTTTAAAGGATTTTAGGGTCTTTAAATGCTGAAATTTCAATTAGCATGACTTTGATATAACAGTTTCACATAAATATCAGATAATGGATCTTTTTTTTGTGCATAATTACTGTGGAGTGCTGTTGATCATCCCTGGATTCTTTAATATCAGGAGTACTGCTGCTTTGGTCCCACAACTTAATGAACTTTTAGCACTCAAGCCAGGGACCAAAATAAAGACAACACTTGAATGTGGACATAATGTTTAGTTTTCTCTATTTATTTGAATGCATTGCTCTTTATTTGCTGAGTCCTGACTCATTTGTTGGTACATTTCCAGGTCCAGCCACTTCTTTCAGAAAGGCAGCCGTTTATGTGTGCGGTTGTTTATGTGTGTGTGTCTACTTGTGGGAGGAAAGAAGTAGTTAGCAGTTAGAAGCAGCACACTGCCATTCTTTTAACAGCCCTCACACACCTCATTAACTCGCTTAATGAGTAAGTAATCAAACACATTCCCCCTCTCTCTTTCTGCCCCTTTCTCCCACTTTAAATGGACAAATAAAATTAAGAGCATTCAGCAAGGATAAACATTTTCTTATCATTCAATCAAGTTGAGACGTCAGGGAAACAAACTCTATTTTAGATGCAGGCACTAAAATAGATGCACTTACACAGGCACAACAAACAGCGACTTTTCCAAGTTCAGCAGTTATTTATCAGTATGAAATCAAACCAGTCACAAATGGGGTGGTTAAGCTTGTTTTTAGTGGATATGCTCCATTATTTTTAAGGAAATTTGGTAAGAACAGTAGCTTGACGGTGAATAAATGTGTCAGTTGGCAAAGGTACAACTCATCGGGAGCTGAATTTCAGAGACACATAAGGTTAGCAACATCTATTTTTCAGTAACCTTTTCCTTGAGTTGCTTGGAGTGTTCTTCTGTATTGATGGTGTTATGGTAGCCAGGAATACTGATTAACCAGGGATTTGACCTTCCAGACACAGCTGTCTTCATTTTGTTATCACTTGAGAAACATTCACCACACTCAGGTTGTCCCCATTTCACTAATTGTGAGACTATTAGCACCAGCTGGCTGGACCTCTGTTGAAATGGGTCAGGTACTTTAATTGGCATGAATGTTCATCACTGTAATTTTGCATCACATATTTTTATTTATGACGTTACTTTATATAAATCTTTTTCTATTTTACATTAAAGTGTTTTAAAATATTTTTTGTCAAAAAATTGAATTGCCATGATTGATTTAGAAAATCAGTACAAAGGTAAAACATTCAAGAGGGTTAATACTTTTTATCGGCACTGTAGGTGCCCTTAAAAGAGTAACAAAAAGTCAATATCAACATGGCTTATGTAAATGTTAGTTCACCAGTAAAGTGCAAAGAAAGACAGAGAAGTAAGTCTTTGAAAAGTAGAACCAGTGTGAATGGGGTCATTAAGGAGGGCCTTTATTGCAGAGCAAATGGCTCCATATAAATCCTTAAATGGCAGTGTGTGTATTTCACTTCAGTGAAACCTTTAAAACCCACATATCAGTACATCACATCATCTTGTCTGATTTATGATCCCCTGCGTCAGCCGCTGTTGTCAACCAACTGTGGAGGCAGAGGTTGAGAAATCTTTGGGATATGAATGAAGCGATTGTTTGTCTTAGTTTTTAAGCATGTGTGTGCATGTGCATAAGAATGTTTTCATTTGTGCATTACAAGATGTATATTACTTACCCACATTATGGAGCCTAAAGCCCTGAGGGTTTTAACAAAAGAAGGCTGTTTGTCCTGTTGCAGCATCCCCAGAAGGTCCTCTATTTTTGGCTCTCTGAAATACAGATGAAAGAATTTAAAGTGTGATTATCATAAAAACTATGCTAATCTTAGATTGGTTATGCAGCCTCAGTAGGTATTTGTGTCATGCAGAGGAAGGTTGAAGTTGTACAGTATTAGTCTGGTGTACAAAGATAGAGATCAGAGGTTAATGATGTGAATCAGACAGGAACCAGACATTACCTTCAGCGCGCGGCTAATCTGCAGTCCAGGCGCCTTTAGCTACGTCTGATAATGTTGCTAATTATTCCAGATATAGACTCTGCAGGGATTCTTGTAAATAGGCATATCAGTAGCTGAGTTTATTGTCAGAGTATGCTGACTGAACAATACCCTAGTTTGAGGTCCGGCACATGTGAAACTTTAAAGATCCTGACCGCAGCGTGTTAGAGGCTGTAGTTCATACTGCGAGGACACACCTGAAAACATGTGTTACCTCACCATTAGGGCTACAATGGGAATGAACTGTGAGCAACGTCACCTCAAGAGAGCCAGGCTGCATTAATGAACTAACTGCCCACTTGGAGGGGTGTAGTGCTTTAAGGTAAATCTATACCAGGTCTAACAGCACTCACTTTCGCTCGCTCAGGCACTGCTTCACACACCTGTAATGAAAAAAGGCTGCTCGGCATGCTGTGTGCAGGAAATAAGGAAACAAAAAATAAGTCATGTCTGACATCATTACAGCTCTCTGTGAGATGCCAGGGGGCCTGGAGTCAGGCTGGTGGCTGCAGCCATGCCGCAGGATATTCTTCATAGCATTGTAATGAGTGTTTGGAGGGAGTCTGGGAGCGGCGTGGCTCTGACGCTTTCCATGAGTCCTTTTAACCTGAGTAGAGCTGTGCAAGTCTGGAGGTTAAGACCTTTGATGCCTACTTTTTGCTTCTGCAGAACCCAACAATCTGATGACCCCGAGGGTAGCTGAAACAATAAACTGACTTATGCTCTGGAAAGTGTATATAGGCCTGCAGAGATGGAAAATAAAACTTGGACTATGAGGAGTCTTTTACAGGTTATGAAACAAACTCCATTTAGTGCTAATTCTTCTGTGTGACCTACAAAACAAACTAGAACATGAGGAGAAGATTCTCTGGCTTTTTCTTAATGGTTGCTTTTAATACCTATGTCTGATTGATCATATCCCAATGAAGCAGTTTACTCCTGTAATCCAAAGGAGTCTTCGTCAACAATTTCCCCAGCATTGTTAAAGTTTGACTTAATGACTTAATTATTTGTTCCCCATATTTTTATTTTGCATCAGCTGACTTCTCTCTTGGGCTGTAGTTTAGGTCTGCACAAAACCCTCATTGAATCTAGTTAGTTAGTTAGAACCAAAGTTGTGTCACTCACTGTTTGGTTGCGCCATTGGAACATCAGGTTCATCTCAACTAGAAGAGTTCAAACTTAAAAAAAGGGGTGAAACAACATTTTAGCTTCATGTCAACATATGAGTGCAAAACTCTCAACTAAAACATAAGGCAGCTGAATAGTACATGACATCATTGCCTAAATTATCCCTGCTCATGCCAAACAAAGCTTAACCAAAAAATGAAAGTCAGCATACATTTCTGAGGGATGTAATTTATCCCTAAACCTGATTTACACTTCTGCAAAGCCTCTCTCTTGTGCATGGATGGTGATTATATTATGGGGTTAGACCTCTGTACAGGCCAGTCAAGCTCTCCTACACCAAACTCATCAATCCATGTCTTAATCCTTCTTTGTGCACTGGAGCACAGTCATGTTGGAACAGAAAAGAGCCTTCTCCAAACCTTTGCCACAAAGTTGGAAGCATAGCATTGTCCAAAATGTCTTGGTATACTGAAGCATTAAGATTGCCCTTCACAGGAAATAAGGGGCCTAGCCCAAATCCTGGCAACAACCATAGACTGTAAAAAGAACTGGACAAAGTCTGTGTGACGTCAGCCGTCTGCTTACAATAGGCAGACTCAAACAGCTTTTGAAGCCAATCCACAGGGGCTTCCTTATTAAAATCGCTGTCTCAACCAAACTTTGGATTGACCTAACAGCCCACCCACTAACTGGACTTCCTGTCAGTTAGCTAGCTAGCATCTTGGTTGACAGAAAGGTAGCCACTAACTGTCAAGGTATCTGTCAATCAAATGAGAAGCGCCAATAGGTGCGCAGTGAAGTTTTTCCTCAGTATAATCGAAACGATTGTGGTACAAAAAAATTCAACCCCAGTACAGTGAGAGGACATACAGACATTAGTGAATGAAACACGTTTGATTTTTTTGAACAAGGCTGTAAACCGGTTTATTTTTAGGGTAAAAAAAAAAACAGCTTTTTAATATGTTTTGTATACAGGACTTCTGGTGTTCCTGCAGCCAGCCTCAAGTGTACACTTGCAGTATTGCAATTTTTTGCATTTCCACATTGGCTTCATTTTTGAGGACCAGAGGTTGACGCTTGAAAACAACCCAATACCATTATCCCTCCTCCACCAAACTTCACAGGTGGCACAATGCAATCAGGCAGGTAATGTTCTGCTGGTGTTCCAAACCCAAACTTGGCCATCTGCCAACCAGAGAAGTGTGATTTGTCACCCCACAGAACACCTCTGCACTGCTCAAGTGTTGATGAGCATTACACCACTCTATCTGACGTTTGGCATTGGACTTATTAATATGAGGCTTGCATGCAGCTGCTCAGGCTTGGAAACCCACTCCATGAAGCTCCCAAAGCAGTTTTTGCGCTTCCTTTAATGCCAGTGGAAGTTCAGAAGTCTCCAGCTATAGTAGTTTGTGGTTTTTATAGCTGAGATGCTATTATTCCTAAATGCTTCCACTCTCAAATAAAATCACTTAAAAGTTGACTACAAAATATCCAGCAGGGATGAAATTTCATGACATTTTTTGCAAAGGTGGCATTTATCACAGGTACCACGCTTAACCGTCTCTTTAGAACGACCCATTTTGTGTCACAAATATTTCCAAATAGAGACTGCATGCCTATGTGCTTGATTTTATACACCTGTGGCAATGGCAAAGGATCTGATTGAAACACCTGAATTCAATAATAAACAGGTGTGACCAAACACATATATTGTGTACCTGGGTGGCCCGCTCAAGTATGGTCTTTATGCGGGAAACACAGGAAGGTAAGTCAGTACCTCTACATTTCCAAATGTCAGTAAATCTGTTCTTCTACTTGAGAAAGGAATGTCTGCAGTTTTCCAAATCTCTTGGCCTGACACAAGCCTGACATTTAAAGGCTGATGATTTAATATAAAGGATAAAGAGGAAGGACACCTTCTTTATCTTTCTGTCATTTCTCTCCATGCCACTTGGTTGTTTACAGCGTAGGGCCGCTTCTTGAGTGATGCACTGTGGTGGTATTTACTGAAAGACTGAAACATTGGATTTACTGTTATGACTCAGTAATGGAGCCAATGGTGGCCAATTTCCCTCTTTGTGGTGACTGTTCTCACATAATCGTGTCTGTTTTGGAAGGGATCAGTGCTTCCCCGAAAATCTGCCTCCAAACTAATCAGAAATGTCGAAAATCTCGGAGCCAACACAGTGAAGTCTGAGCTTAGAAAATACCAGTGAGGGGCAACCACAGACTATGTAAAATACAGCATGGTCTCCCACAGAAATGTCCTGTTTGCCGTTTTAAGAATGTGTAAATGCAGAAATGTAGTGTTTCTAAATTTAATAATGCTCTGGCTCCCGTAGGAGTTGAACCCCCTCGATAAATCCAGAAGACTCCAGACCATGACCACTGTGATTATTCTGTTATATGTGTCAGAGGAGAAGATGAACCAGATAGGAAGGCAATATAAGTAAATGAGAGAAAGGCAGACTTTCTGGCATGACAGATAGCATCAAATCTTGTTGTCATGGGGTCTTTTTTTGGGCATTCATTGCCAGAAAAGAACAGGCCTACAGTTACAGCTCGACCTCCCAGGACCTCACCATCTAATCCAATCAAACAGCACCATAAGTGGGAGCATATAGATCACTCCAGCCAATCGTGTTATAGCGTGCTAATAGGATTACGGGGGTTTTAGTGTGCGGATTCCACCCTAGAGCTTTCATTTTACTACTTACACAGATAGCATTGTGTTTGTATTGTCAGAGCTTTCCTGCCTTGTCTTTCATCCAAGTTCTCATGCCTGTCTCAATCTCTCTGCTTCTTTCTTCCTCATCTTGCTCCTGTAGCGCTGTGGAGCTTCTGTCACTCCATCAATTCATTATATTAGAAAGGTGGCAATTTTTCTTGCATGTCTGGCTGCTGTGAATTGGGTTGTGTAATACTAACAAAGAGACCAGCAACTGTAAAGATAATGGACAGTGACACTCTGCCATTCTTTATATCAAATTAACATATTTGGAAAAAGGAAACTACTGTAAGGCAATAGCTATTTAATTCAAATTTTTCCTTGCCAAGACTTTATGCGTTTTAAATTCTCCTCTTCATATCATGAGCTAGCACCGTTAAACTCTACTGTTATTTAGGCATAACTACTCATAGCTAGAGGGTGAATGAATGTTAACATTTGCTAATTATCCATATTTAATAAGAATGAAGCTATCATTTGTTAGCTACGTCAATTGTTAGCATAACTTCATAGCTAGGAAAGTATGACAACCCAGTGCAACATGACTGCACAGCCGGGCTGAGCAGTAAAAGACAACTGTTTTATGGGGAATAGGGGGAAAATGGACTGACTGCTTAATTTAGGGATATTTGTACTCAACAGAGATCTGTAATTTTTTCTAAAAACCCAGTGGAGTGTTGACATTGATATGTGGTCATAAATTGAGTTTCCTGACATTTATATGATCCTGATTTTAAGTAAATGAAGCAGAACCTGAAGACTTACAACAGCCCAGTTTATCAGTTTAATCGATTCAGCATGCTTGTCTTAGATTTTACCATTTTATTGCAACATGGTTTTACATGGCAGAGAAGGCTTTGCTCAAAAGATGCTCCCTTGGTTAGTCAAGCAGCATGCTTTGACTTTCCACCGAATAGATACATTTATGACTATGCATACTGAGTACAAGAAAATTAGTTCAAAAGCAATTAATACATAGTAGCATGAATCTCAATATGAGGGTGCAACAAGCTTTATGCTATAAAGGAGGAGGCTGGGGTTGAGGAGGTTAAGCTTTGCCAGCAGCAGCATGATGCATCAGCAGGGATTAATGAGAAGGGTGTCATATTTGAATTTTTCTCCAAATTTTTTAGGTGTATTTGATTTAACCCCAGTTAAACCTTCATTTTATTTCTAACATGACAACATGAGTACAGCTCTCAACTTTTATGTTATGTCATATTTACTGTTAAAGTGTTGGATATGTTCACGTCATGATTATATTCATCACAACTGACTACTTGTGGTGTCCACTGTAATAGCCCAGCTTCTTCTTGTGTTTTTATTAACGTACTGTTATGACTCCAAACATTTCAAGGACATATTCAATCAGCTGAGGATCTGTTCTGACTGTGGTGAACATCATCAAGATGTAATTATTAGAAAGACAGCACTTTTCAGCTGAAATAAAGCTGCTTATGCCCTACTGATTTCTGTCACTACTTTGAACCTTCTGCCACTCAGTGGAACAGCAGAGACTTGCGCTGCTGTGATATCGTCTATACCTCAGTTGTATCACAATTTCCATCTGTCATTTAAGCTGTCAGATATTTTCAAACGTACAGTAGCAGCAGCAGGAAAGTGACTGATTTAAGTAAAAATGCATTTGATTGCCTACCCTCTGAGAATAGCAAACATTAGCATTTAACCACTCAGGAATTGTTGCCAGGTTTATTACAAAGCACAATCAAACTTGTAAGCTTTCAGCCATTTGCACAGTAATAGTACCACTTGCACTTTTGCTGTATTCGTGAATTATTAGAGCTATCTCCCTCTTATTGTGTCAAGCCCTTATAGACACACACACAAAAAAAATCCTTGCTATTCACAAATGCCTCATGGTTTACAGCTGTGTGTGTTGTTGCTTTTGTTTTCGGAAGGTGTGGAGAAGGGGAGACGACGAGGCTAATTGGTCATCAGATACAGTGTACAAGCAGGTAGACCAAAAGCATTCCTCTCCCATTGAACCACCTTGATAAAAGGCGTTGCTTTCAACTCTGCACTTTGGTTGTTTTGCTAATGAGACCAAAAGAAGGAGCTGGAGGGTAGAGCAACTGTTCTGGCTCTCATCCTTGTTGTTTTGATGCTTTGGATGTGATTCTGCACAGTGTGGCAGAGTAGATCAATTATTGTTGTGTAATTGCCTAAATTGCCTGCTAACTGTGTTGCCGGTGTATCTCAGTGAAAGCAGATGTTATGCAAATCTGCAGAGGAAATAAAACTCTGAAACCTCAGATGATAAAATTAGATTGTGGCATTAGAGTGAATTTTTACGCTCTCTTTGAACACAATCCAACGATGTGTGTGTTTCTTTGACTCATCCGTACATTCACATCAAATTTTTATAGCACTTACTCTGCTGCTATGTGATGCAGTTAAGGTAATGAGACTGTTTGTTTATAAGTTTATCCAGCACATAAAGGTGCTTATTTTAACAGCATTTCCCTGCAGTGTCTTGCCAGGTTAAACACAGAGTTGTCTTTCAGTGGGATGAAGCTGTTTAACAGGAGCAAGACCCAGCATGTGTCAGGCAAATGCATACAGCTTGATCTCTATAGCACCATACTCTTCCTTCACATATTCCAGCATTATCAATCATTTTTCATTGGTTTGCAGTTGCCTTGGATTTAATATATCAAAAACAGAAACAAACAAATCCTTTTTAATTATAGTGTATTTGCAATGGCTTGCAGAGGGCTGTTTTAATTGCAGCCACACCATAAAGAGACAGTCACCCATTCATTAGATTCTGTAGATTGCACAACACAACCACTGTGGTGCGTTTTGCTCCCTTCTTTTGTACCCAGTTGAAACAATGTGCATGCAGTTTTCATCCCAAGGAAAACTCTGGAAATGATGACCCAATGGCGATGCTATGTGAGACTGATGTGTCCCTTGAGTCTTGGGAACTCATTTAACATCCCCCCATGGGGTTTTATAAGTGTGGATACTTTCTATGTGCATCATGGGAATGCGTGCTGTGGTGTGCATTAAAATTAAATAAGTAGATGTCATCAAAGTCCTACACAGATCACTTGAGTTGTGTAGTTTTATAGATTGTGGTGTTGTGCTTCAGTCTCTTTATGGGCGCTATAAGTACTCTGTTTACGTCTGTCCGAGCTGTGGGACCTCACCGTGGGTGTATGTATGTGTCACTGCAGGAGCCTCTCTGGCAGCACCCTGTGTGTGGAAAAGGGGCAGATCCTTTCTGAATGAGGTTAGCTCACCATTTAAACGGCAGACAAAAGAGCCTGCTAATTAAAACTATGGCTACTTGTGTTTCACTCACTCTCCTCCCCTCCTCTCCTCTCTGACCTTCCCTTTTTTCACTCTCTTACTTTCCACACACATGCACTTTTCAAATGCCTAATTTGCAACCACTGTTAAACGCTGCACACTCACACACAAGCATAATACTAAAAGGTAATGTCCCTTGTGCTGCAGCGTCTAAATGAATCCACCCCACTGGCAGCAAGACCCCTCATTGGTCACCGCCCCGCTGATTGTTTGTACGTTCTGTGTGCAGGCAGTGAGTTGGGCACCATCACCACAACCTGGTCAAAGCACAGAGAGGGACAAATTATAGCATGAGTGAACACCGGATAAAACAGCCACTGTAAAATAACCACTCCATTGTGAGCAGAGCTCTCCATGCAGTACCACACCTCTGGGTTTTGGCACACTCTGGAGAGAAACAAAATTACCCCGAGCTTTCTGTTCTGCTCTGATGAGTGCGGTCAAAGAGGGAGCGCCACTGAATAGAGTGTGAGTTCTGCTGGTTGAAAAGCATGCTTTAAATACTGGAAATCAAAAGTTAACATAGGAAATTGTTGAAACGTGTTAATTTTGCTTCCAGAAAAGGGTGCTTTTACAAAGAGTGCACACCCCGCTGAACCAAATAAACCAAGCCAAACCATCTTTGAGGGGAACTTGTGTGTAACCAGTGCTTTCTTTCTGTCTCTGCAGAGATCTGAGTGAGAACTTCATCCAGTCCATCCCAAGGAAAGCATTCAGAGGAGCAACAGATATCAAAAACCTGTAAGTACCTTTAATGTTCAGTAAGGATTATCTATTGACCACCTAATCAAAATAGAGACAAATCCTTAACCTGCCATCACCTGACCTCGCTACAGAGACAAATTCTCTGGAACCCCATAGTTCATTTGCAGTTTTCACTGAGCATAGATCCAAATGCCTCATAACACTGAAACCAGAGCAAAAACTTAGCTAACAGCAGAAAGCACCTAAACTAGGTTACAAGTAGTAATGCCTTACTTCCTCTGCTGCTTATTTAAAAAAAACATACAGACATTCTGCATTGCAGAATACCTAACACTAATCATGTCTATTCAATATGAGCTACCATAGGTGTGCCATGGCTGTAATCTTCAAAATGGAAATTTAAGGTTCGACTCTCTCTCACATGATTCCCCATTCATTTATCCCCATTTCTTACTCAACCTGCTGTCCTGTTCTTTCAATGAATCTTGACATTTTAGAAAGCTCTCAGACTGTCTGCAAAAGCATTAATAATCTATTAACTCAGAAATGAGTCAACTAAGAGTGAATAAAGACCCTTTTAAGTCTACTGTTAGTTAACACAGGTTACAGTTTAGTTCATTTACAGCTCATTATGTACAATTCCAGCATGCTACAAAGATAGTATTTATATGCCTGACTTAATGCCCCTCGCCGAGAGTGAAACAGTAAATGCATCTTTGTGTGTCTATCTGTTGTCTATTGTATATCACTCTGATTAAAACATAGTGCAGCAGCTCCCTGAAGAGGGCTCGTAGCTGCTGAGATTTACATCTTACCACTTTAGATGCACATTCACACAGATTTATGAGGTGCATCAATGCAGATAAACATTCACTAAAGTCCCCTCAGCTTCTCTTGGGGTTACATAAGCTGAGACGACTGCACCAGTATCGATTTACCATGAGCCATCAGTGCTGTACTTGTTGTATCGATGATTACAACTACCCCACAGGGAGACTGAAAGATTGTGTATGTGTCTTGTATAACAAAGCCTCTCTTTCTCTCTCTTTGTGTTTCACAGGCAGCTGGATAAAAACCACATCAGCTGCATTGAGGATGGAGCATTTAGAGCGCTGAGAGGCTTGGAAGTGCTGTAAGTGTCTGAAATGATGCTATCCTGCTTTGCATCGTTCCATTAAAGCACTTAGTTAAATTAAGATATTGTTTTTCCCTGCTGATAACCATAACTAATGTATACACAAAGTGTAGCGCTTTAATTAGTATGGCCCCAGTTATTATGCCAAAATACCCCCAGAGGGCCTCATAAGGGGGTCTGCATCACGGAGACCAAGCTCCATTAACTCATTGTTCCACACAGTTGACAGCAGCATTCCCCTCCATCACATTAACACACCCACTCACCTCCTCCATCTACACCCTACACACCCCTGGGCGAGCTCCCATCTGACAACAGAGCTCCAACCATCCTGGATCAAAAATCCCATTCAAGTGAGCGTTCCAGCCTGGATGCATCCAAGACCATGCAGTTTTTTTTAAACATTCAATTAATCATCTCCTGTCAGAAATCATAATCACAGGCCTCTCCACCTGAAACAATGTAAACTAGCAGAGCATACTGGGGGACAAAGGCACCCTGACAGCCTCGTTATTTCTACTGTGAAAGGTTGTTTTGTGTTTGTTGGGTTTTTTTAAGGGGGTGGGGAGACAAAAAAGCCATTAAAGGCTGCCTTCATAGTGTGGATGGATTGCAGATGTAGTGATAGGGTTGTCATAATGGTGTGAGAGAGGATGGGGGCTGTTTTTGATGGGTTCTGTATGTATAGGGTTTTATGGAGGGGGAGGACAGGTTGGGGAGCAGGTTGAAATATGGTAAAGGGTTATTAGGCTGATTGAAATGACCTGATTTTCTCGCTGCAGCTGATGCCCAGGGTTCGAGGGTGTGTCAAAGTGTGTGTTTGTGTGTTTCTCGAACTACAGGATCATGCCTTTATGTGCATGCATATGTGTATATTTGCATGCCCGACTGTATGTGTGCGTGGGAGGTGTGAGGGCTCCCCATCTGTGTTGAATGAGGTGTTACATTCCCAGCGGGATGCCACAAAGAGAGTGAATGGGGGATGGATTTCTAAAGAGGGCATAGTAAGGAAGGGCAGAATAAAAGTCTTTTAGAAGTATGGTTTGAAATATTCCCCATCTATGCTGATGATGTAACTTGTATGCTCTTTTCCCCTAACAGAACGTTGAACAACAACAACATCAGCAGCATCCCTGTCTCCAGCTTCAACCACATGCCCAAACTTCGAACCTTGTAAGTCACACGTATCCAGTGTGGTAGTCTTTTAAACATCAAAGATCTGTCAAGTTGCTTCAGGACCAAAACCAGAATAGCTATAGGCCTCAAGTTTAGCCTAAACTGTGTTTTATTGTACCAAGAGTTGATGTTCTTCTACCTATAGTAAGTTTTTACAACACTTGTGTCAGAGGAGCAGTAAGAAGAGGTTTAGATTAAGCGAGTCCTGTCATTCTGGTGATCAAAATGTGCTTTGGACAAACAGAAATCTTTCCCTGGATGATTTTTGCTTCATGCATAAGCTGTTTGTTTAGTATATGTACAAATATTGTTTTGAAAGATCCAAAGGGAACCCATTACTCATTACAACAGCAGATCATCCTGCATTATTATTGGAAATAGTCTGAGGTCAGACTGTTGCCTTGGAAACTATAAACACCTTTTGTCATCTAAGGTGACATTCAATCACTGTCCTAGAAAAATAGCTAAAATACATGACATATAGGCGCTAAATTAACGAGAGGATGAAAATCAGTTTGAGATTAACACACAATTATACCATGATTATTTATGGCAACAATCTTGTGTCTTAAACTCAGTCAAAGCAGCTCCCCCCAACAGATCTTTAACTGATGAAGTCAGGACGATCTCAGCTCCATCCATAAGCTACGTTAGCGTTAGCTTTAAATGCATCAGAGGCTAACCTCATCATCTTGGGTTCATTATATATAGGATGTGTTATTTACCTTTTTTTCTGTGAATGTAATTGCTGTTCAAAACAGTCATGACAAACAACAAAAATCCTTTGAAACAGTGTAGTTAGGGCTTCAGGGAAAGTTCTAGGAGATTTCAGGCATTCTGGGAGATTTCAGTTTGGGGTGTGCCACCAACACTTCATTTTATCCCTCCATTTAAACGAGAATCAGGACACTCTACTCCTAGATGCAAATGCACAATATATTAGGAGCCTTTGGGACTCTGTGCCCACCAATACCAACATTTTTATCTAGAAGGAAATTAATAACCTGGTATGCCAGATGGACTGTTTCATATATCCATATGGATATATTTCATATTCATCTGGAAAACCTCCAATACAAAGCATTTGAGAAGGGCAGAACTTTTCTAAAAGTTCTCAAAAGGTGACTGGATAAACTTTATGTCTTTTACATTCATGAATGGCCATTCAGAGCAACAAGACACAATGAGGTGGTAGACATGCACAGCTCAATGCTAACTGTGCAAAAACAGCTTATCTGCTAATACAAGCTTTTAGTGTGGCCCTTTGCTCTTGTTTTGATAAACAAAATGGGGTCCATTTCTGATCAAACTGCTGCTGTGGCTATATCCGAGCTAATCGCTCCAGCAGTAGCCATTGCATCCACTTTCACTATAACTACCCCCTCCCTAGGTAGAAATCATACTCAAGCAAGTCAGTGGAAGAGGGAAAACATCTTTTCTGTCATATTTGTCATGTTTTCTGTCATCCTGTCTGTCTTTCAGTGCTGTTCTTCGCTCTTTATTTCATAAAGAAATGCAGTCCAGAGAGAGAAAACAGAGAGATTAGCCAGATTGTTTCAGGCAGGTTCGTCTTGCAAGCTTCAAACTGATAAGTTAGTTCCCAGTTAGAGAATTATCTGGTAGTTGAAGCAACAGCAAGCCTCTAAATGGCTGGTTAAGAGACTAAAGTGGATGTAGTTTTATGAGAACTGGACAACATTTCTTTATTAAAAGAGGAGCAAAGAACCACACTGAAAGCTTTTCTTGGTGGAAAAAACTCTTGGGTAATAGTTTGATTTACCAACTGGCTTAACTGATGGTTAAAATGATAATGACTTTTGAGTTTGCATTATCCAGGTGACGGTGAGCCCCCACTGCATCATATCCTTTGTTGCTCTGATTGGTCCTTATGAGGGTGATTTGTCCAATCACCCTCTGACTTTTTTTAAAGGTTCTGCCCTTCTATGGAGTGTTGCCCAGATGGATGTGCAATATATCCCATGCCATGGATATGTGAAACAGTATATCTGGTGTGTCAGCCTACACAACTTATGAAATGGAAAGTGGAAGTAAACTGTTTTGTAATGGAGGAGTCAACACTTTCCATGAGAAACTCAACGTAAAAAATTAACTGGCAGTTCTAAGAACTCCCTAATAATGTTGCTGACAAATCCCAGTCATAGCTCAAAGCGACACCAGTCCCCGTGGTGGAACTGGTAAAGCTGTCTTTTATAATTGTCATGGTGTTTTGTTTGATTTCATTTTGCTGTTGCCTTTCTTTTTATTTGTTTTTGTTTGTTTTTAATGGATTCCGGAGTCTGTCAATAAAAATGATGATGAAGACAATATGACATTGGATCAATGCACAGTCTGGGATAATAGGTTGTACAGATCCAACATTTTCAGTTTCCAGTACTGGTATCAGTATCAGAGCAACTCTAATCCTACATTCCTGCAGGCACAGAAAAGAAAGTGCTGAAGTCTCATGATCTCTATGTGAGCAGATAGATTCTGTCGTTCCAGGCAGTGCTGGGAGGCCGCCATAACCACAGAGCACCACAGAAGGGTCTGTAGCAATGCCAGGGGCCATTATCCCCTCCATCTAAAGCACACACTACAACAACTGGCCCAGATAGACACAAGTAGCGCCAGAAGCCTATTGTGTATTGTGCATTGTATGTGCTTACTAAATCTAAAATTATGTACAAATTAAAACAATTATGCCGGCTGAAACTCTCAGAGCCGTGACTCTGCTGTTCTTGTGGTGTATTTTTTAGGCTTCCATGCTCCCAGTGGGGTATTATTATATAGCCTTTCTGTTTATATGTATACTATATGACTGAGCAAATGGGTTTGCAAGCAAGCATACGTGCTCGCGAGGTCCACCGCACCACAGCAGGAGCTATTCTCGAAAAACGCAGCATTCCAGGCATGCCATGTTTGGAGAAATTGGGTTTAGAAAAGTCCTCTTTAGTGTTTCTCTTTTTTAGCATGTGCCATTTACAATCATCCTTGTAGCGTATCATTTAGTGCGTTTCGCCGCAGGGATCCAATCTGATGAGTTCTGGGAAAGAATAGACACTTTTTTGTGCTATTTGGGAATGCAGCTGGTGGTGTTTTAGATAGCATGGAAGGCAGTGTTAATCTTAAAATGCATGAAGGTTGATTTTGTTTCTCTCTTTCTGCAGCCGTCTCCACTCCAACAATCTGAACTGTGACTGTCACCTGGCTTGGTTGGCCCAGTGGCTCAGGCAGAGGCCGACAATCGGTCTGTTCACCCAGTGTACCTCACCTCCTGAGCTCAGAGGACTCAATGTGGCAGAGGTGCAGAAACATGAATTCACCTGCTCAGGTAAGACTTGCAGAGTCATTGATACAAAAACAAGCAGTATGTTTAAATATAGGGAGATTGAGTCAGTCCGATTAAAATATACTCCCCTCAGGGCGCAGGTGGCCGAGTGGTTAAGCCATGTCCCATGTACGCGGATGGCCAGGGTTTGAATCCGGCCTTAGGCCCTTTACTGCATGTCTCTCCCCTGCTCTCGTCCCTGTTTCCAACTCTATTGACTTTTCTCCTCTTATCAAATAAAAAGGCACAAAAATGCCCTAAATAAACCTTAAAAAGAAAAAAAAATACACTCCCCTCCAAAAGTACTTGAACGGTGAGGCCAATTCTTTAATTATGCTGTAGACTGAAACAATTGAGCTTGACATTAAAAGGTGAGTATGAGACAAGAGATTTACATTTCAGCTTTTACTTGCATGTATTTACATCTGCATCCGATACACAATGTAGAAAATATCACCTTTTGTTTGAACCCACCCATTTTTCATGTGAGCAAAAGTATTGAATTAGTGACTGACAGGTGTGTTGTGTTGCACAAGTTCGTCCTATTACATTGATTATTTACACAATAATCAGATTGCACTGAATGTCCACATTCAGTTTCAGATTTGGGTTTGCCTGTGCAGACTGCATTTATAGTCTTCCCCTCTTATAGGTGGCCCTCTTCTGAGGAGTTTATCTATGGCCATGTACATTGAGATAATGCTATAACAGAACTGCATTGTGTATTGTTTATTTGGCTGAATATTTACACCATAAATAAAAGAAGCTAGTTCCCCTGACTCAAATAGAAAAGAAATCGCAACATTTTTATTGCAAATATGGACACTTTAATCAGATCATCAACCAAAAGCGCCCTGTCCAACCTCATAGATGTTATCCTCCTTCCTCTAGTGTTGTGTGTTTTGTGCCAGTGCATTCACCTGGCAGCCACCTGACAGCTCCTCTGCCCTCCGGCAACCCTACGGCTCTCCTCTGGCCCCTTTCATGTGTCTCCAGCTTCCACGAGCTGGCAGCAGTGCCAGGAAAAACACTCTGACATATCAAACACACACCGTGGTACCTCTCTACCTCAGTCGTCCTTATTATTCACGGCCTCTCACCTTCTGGCAGAAAGGATTATTTTGTCTTTGAACTCGTTGTGTCTCTCCTGATGTGTGAGAGAGAGGCAGAAAGAGCATGTGCGTGTGGGCGTGGCAGGTTATCATATCAGGACAATGGAAAAACAGCATGAGAACTTGACTCCCCACAAGGCCGTCTCACTCTCGGCACCAGCTGCGAGGGGTGTTTGCATCTACGTTTGAGTGTGTTTGTGGGTGTGTCTCTCCCTCTCTCTCTCTCCACGGGTTGTGATTTTTACGCAGCCATACGGCGTGACAGCACAGATCATTAACTATTCATCGCCCAGGGAAAGAAAGTCAAAGCGTGGGAGTGTAACGATTCCAGTTTGGAGAGGGGCTCTCAGGGAAACTTTGGGGACTTGCAGATGCAGGAACAGAGACATGAAAAATGGAGGATGTCATATCATGTTTCGGTTGTCATTTATGGGGTCGTCTTATACAGTTTCTCTATAAAATCTCGCCATATTGAGTAGTAGAGATTCACCTTTCTTCATAGTGAACTTTTATTTGTTTTTAAAGTGTGCTGTTTTATCTTTAGGCCAACCTCACTCCAAATACAGCTGGAACTTGGTCTAGTTTAACTTTTTTCTTTAAAATCTCAAAAAAAAAAAAAAAAACATATATATATATATATATATCTTGGCCCAGTAAGTAATAATGCTTCAAAACATGTGTGCTTATGAAGCCCACACCTGTCCACGTCCCTTATAATCTGCATTTACAGCAGGAGAAATCTTCAAGAGTTGGGCTTTTGCATGATGGGGGCTTCCAGATCACTATGTTTAGCATACTTATACCAATTTCTGGTTTAAACTGGTTGTTATCATATATTTGAGATTGCTCACAGAAAAAGAGAGAACAATATCTTTTGCTGTGCCGCTCTGTAAACAAATACACGGTCATGCATTCACATAAACACATGCTCCCTGTTTTTCCCTGAGAGGATGAATGACCAGAGGTTGAACTCCCAGTGAAGGACTCATTAGAGACCGGCTTGCTGGCACCCACACATACTGAATACACACATGAACTTCCCTCTTTCTCTCATTCTTTCTGTTTTTGTTGCACGTTCGTTGTTCTGTGTAGTTTGTGCTGCTGTTACGAGGCCAGGCCACCTGCGGGGGATTTGGGGCGGGGTGTCGCTGTGACGGAAGAAAGGAAGAAAAGGGGAAAAAAGAGGCATGTTATTGAAAGATAATGGGGTACAGCGCGAGTTAGTCATTGCAAATTATGCTGATATTCTGCCAAATTCCAAGCATCAGGACTGGTGTCGGTCGGTACGTTATTTTTTTCTCACAGACAGATGTATATCCTAATACATTAGCTTAATTCTAACAGAATCAGAATCTGCTGCATTAGGTTGCAAACTCAGTCACCCACATTTACCTCTGTAACATGGACTGCCCTTCGCACTCAGCATTTCCAAGTCGAGCTCTGCTCAGCGCCGCCCACCTCCTTCATAAAACTATTTCTTATTTTGAATAGAGGACTCAATAGAAAAGCACCCCATAAAGCATGTTTATGAAACAGAAAATTGTTATTTTGTTTTCAGAATGCATTTTGACGTTACAATACTAACATGCTGTAGTGCCATAGTATTTGAACAGAGCTTGATGGTGGCTGAAGTCTATTGGGAAACATACAAAAACATCTTCTCTGCTAAGAGAAGCTTTTGGTGTGGCTGTTTACTCTTGTTTTATTGAAGAAATGTGGTCGAGGTCTGATAAAAGTGTTACTGTGGCTAGATCTGAGCTAATATACTGACTCACACTAAAACTAACTTGATTTTCATGGAGTGACATGATTCAAACCAATCAGAGCATCATCTCTTATTCCCTTCGAGAACCAAGTGTTGATGCTGACTGTTGTATTGTTATTCTCGGTGGGCTCTTTAAAGGGGACATATTTCACCCTTTTGGTCTCAAAGGTCCCCAAAACATGCCTGTGAAGTTTGTTGCTGAAAAACACTCCAGTATTGGATTTTTGCATGTCTACAAAATCCTCTGTTTCAGCCCTGCTCAGAACGAGCCAATTCTGTGTCTGTGGCTTTAAATGTTAAAGCTGTCTGACTCCGCCCCCTGACTCCACCCCTCTCAGGAAATGGATGTTGCTGGATGTGGATGAGGGCGGATCTTTCTTTCAAGCGGAGAGGGCCAACTGTACCTGGGGGCGGGGCTAACTCCCCACATGACATCATGAGGGGAAAATCTGAGAAGGGCTTATTTTAGCATACATTTTCTGAAAGGTGGTGAAAGAGAAGGGGGGAGGAATGGATTTTTCTGATTCTTGGGGGGATTGTGGACAGGCCAGGGCCACATATATTTGTTAAAAAAGTCTGAAAAAGTGATTTTTGCATAATACGTCCCCTTTAAACTTCTCTTCTTCTGTTGTGCCACTGAGCACACACAGAACACTGTGCAAAATATGTTGTTTGAGGATTTGAAGTTATGTTTCACTGTTCATTTACTATTTAAACAACACGAGCACATGGTGTCAAATCAACATCTGCATCAGATGGAAATTAGGGGAGACACCTGCACTGCATGCCTTTGCGTTTGGAAAGAATTACAATTTTGTAAATTCTTGTCAGTAATGAGCAACACTTTTACTACTTCACATGTAGGAAAATGTTACATTTTCCCGGCAAGTCATCCACCAGAAAAAAATCCCTTAAAATCACCTTAAATTGAACAGTCCAAACCCTAAATCTGGGGCTCATTATTTCCTTTAATAAAGTTCTGAATATTTATTCAGTATCTGTGGTTCATAATTCAAACTTGTAAAGTTATGTTTCAAGGGCAAACATTTTTAATCTTAATCACTACCTCTGGTGCATGGCCAGCGGCTCATTTCTATTTACTTTTCATTTTCACTTTTCGTGACAAGAAGCAGCTTCTGAGCTCTTCTCACCACATACTGATTTTGTTTATTTGAAAATGAGGACCAGCTTTATTCAGAGTTTTTGCCGAAGTCTTGCTCAATATTTAGTAATTAGAGACTGATGAGTGAATGGTAAAAATGATCTGCTATTTTCAGGCATCCTAACTGACTTATAATCATCTGAAGCTTTAATAAAGTGGCATAGTTATGTGTGAATGTGCACAGCTGTGAATTTATCAACCCAAAGCATGTCCATGTAAAGCCTCTCTGCTCCTCTTGATTATTTTCAGGAGAGGTAACTGAAACTAAGAGGATGCTTATGCCAATTTAGGATTATGTGACAGAAAATTAATGACTATTGCGGTGAATTAATGCTCCCAGGGTATTATAAATGAAGTCAAAATATTATGTTTGAAATGAGCCATGAGTAATAAGTCGCTTCAGGGCTGGAATAAAATACGACTCCTGCAGTGGGAAACAGGGAAAGATGACTGTACAAAGAGAAAAACATAGGGAAAGAAGCAGTCAGGCCAACTGTTGTACTGAGAGAGAATCTGAGGAAGGAGAGAAACGAGAAGACGCCAGGGATAACACTTTGAAATAATGATGAGAGAAATGAGGCGGGGTGAGGTTAAATGTAAAGACTAGTGAGAGAAATGAACGGGAGGTAATGGGCTCTGTGACAGTCATTGGCAGAGATATGGGAGAAAAAAATGGCTGAAAATGAGGATGCTAAGAGAAGTGAGAGAAAGCAGCTGGAGGAGGGGAGAGCGATAGAAAGGTGAAAGCAAATAAAAGAAGGGAAGTGGGACGGGAAAGGGGTGGAGGAGGAGGATGGGAAAGAGATAATGGGGAAAACAGCACAGGGGGACGAACGCACATCAAACAGCTTCACCTCAAGTATACCTGTCAGGGAGCTGTCATTGTTAAGGCCGCTCCAGCTGTGCTCTGCACTCTCCCTGATCCCAGACCTGTCAAATATGCCATGTTAGATCAGAAGGGAGTTTTTCTCTGCCCTACACCTGATCCCAGATCTGTCAAAGCTCTGCCATCCCAGATCACAAGGCCTCACATGACGTGGGCTGAAGCAGGAGTTGATCCATGCTTTTTCTGGTATTTGTTGTCTTTACCTTACTCCCAAAAGCACCCTAAGGTGATTGATAATGATTGGCCGGCTGACCTTAGCTTTTCAGCTGAATGTTCCCAGGGCTGGAGCCAGTTGTTTCATGGTAAAGCTAAACGTTTGGCGGCGATCGTTCTTCCTATTTTGGGGAGTTTTTAAAAATGGTGCTTTCTCTGTCGCTGACTCTCCTCATCACTCACTCTGTCTTCCTCTCCGCCTTCACTCTCTCGCCAACATCCTCCACACAAGCTGAGCGATAGATAGGAAGGTCATCAAATATTCATGGTTTGAAACCCGGATTAGTAATGCTGTGTAAATGAGGCCATTTAAAAGTCTGTTTTATTCATTTTATCTGGGTTAGGCTTACATGCACACATCTTGTACACACAAACCAAAAAATGCCGTACTGGCAGAGCGAGAGGCTGCTCTTCACCGTAGCATTGACAGAACAGGTATCTGGAGACAGCGTGATGGGTTGTGTGCTCTGTATGCAAATTGAAAAAGTTGAAGTGTTTTAAAACAAATGGAGAAGAGGTGGGAGCTGTAACGCTGAATGTGCAGAATGGCATCAGTTCCACCCAGAGATCGCAGACTCAGGAGGAAAATTTGCAGAGAGATCAATGGATGTTATTGGGAGGCCTTCAATCGCCACCCCAACTCTATTATTCATGTCCTCCTCCTCCTCTCAATATACTGTGGTGCTCCTTTGATAGATAACCTACTTTCTTGCCCATCGATTCTCAAGGCTGTACAATAAATTCAAGAGCAGGATGTTTCATTTCTCTCCCTCAATGTCAAAACATCCCTGTGAATGTGTGTGCATTTGCAATTCACTTTATAAAACACAAAGGGTTGACAGCAAGAGCAGCAGCGGAAGAGTTTGAGCTGCACATCAATGCGAGAGCGGCTCCATGTCACCGCACAAATCCTCTGGCAAACAATCTCACCCTATAATCCATCTTAGAGTCATGCTTAACCCAAACAAATCCACCTGTGCTCACACACCTGTAGGAGCTGGATATCCCTCTCTTTAAATCATAGTTCCTCCTGTTTAAGCTCTCTCTCCTCTTCTGTTCTCTACAGGTCATCAGGACTCTAACAGCCTGCAGCCGTGCAGCATCGGAGGAGGCTCCTGCCCGGCCATGTGCACCTGCAGCAACAACATTGTGGACTGTAGAGGGAAGGGTCTCACTGCCATCCCAGCGAATCTGCCTGACAGCATGGCTGAAATGTAAGAAAAAAATCTGTTAAGCTGTCTTGAAGCCATGTACAGTCCTTTTATAAAAAAGAGAGAAAATACAGCCCATCTATTTCATTGTAACTGTAGCTCTCTGCCTCTTCCTGCATACTTTCCTGGCAAATATGTAGTATAACTTTTAACATGAGCTAAAGTGATTGTAACCATTATAACACAGCCAACAGTAATGCTTTTGCTACATGCTCTTTTGCAGTAATAAATGAATGATTGATAGGAACAACCCTTGATAAAGTATAGTCATAATCAATGATAAATTGCTTCACTAATTTCCTTCAAACTTAGTTCATGTCAGCTGTGGAGCAGCTGTGAGTACATGACAAACACACATGATGTAGAGTCAAACTAGCCATAAGTTATATATGTCAGGACTCCAGTTTTCATCAGCTGCTGTAATGACGACATCTACGAAAAGTCACCAGTTAACACAGTCGCTAATTAAATTAGATTGATACACCAGGAGGGCTATGACTATTGATTACTATGTTAGTTCTGATGCCAGTATTAACATTATAGTTAGGGTGCGAATTGCTTAAAAACCAGTGGGGTGTTTTCTAAGAAAAAAAGGGCGCATCTTGCAACCGGCCTAACATCTATTGCCTGGCATATACTGTGCTTTCAAACCAGTTTTCACCTGACTTTTAAGTCATGCTGTTGGTGTGCAGTTTGTGGTGACACAATGGCTGGTCTCAGCCTAATTACCAAATCCTGACATGGATGATTTTCTGACGTGTCTGATATTTCAGTCGATGACTGCACACATAGCGAGGGCTGAAATACTTACAAATGGTACTTCAAAAGGAAACTTTGATTTGGCATGATGAGGTTTTCAGTCACTTACAGTAGCAAATGCTGACATTAGACCACTACTGTTAAGGAGTTGGATGAATTCAGTCCAAACAGAGGCAGAGATAAAACCCAATCCAATTTGCACCCTGATGATAGCCACCTCCTTAAATGTTTCCATGTTTGTAGTTTACATCCCACACATCAGGTGGTTGTATATGCCCTGAGCTCTCTCATGTGCCCTGTAGTGGTATCCTCTAGTAACAGGCATTATGCAAAGGCAAATGTTTACAAGTATGCTTATGACGCAGCCAGATGCATACATGAAGACAAGTTTATCTCTGGCCTTAAACTTCCTAATAGTTTGCATGTGTCTTTTTAAGGATGATTTGAATCATAGTGAAGATAGTATTGAGAGAAAAGCCCAAGCATCCACACCTGCACTGTTCTTTCAAGAAAAGCTCTGCAGGCCATTTGCACATACATATTAATGATGCATATTGTTTTTATGTGTCTGTATATGCACATGCAGGGGTTTAACAAGGCTGAGAGATTCAAGCATGCATGTTTTATGTACACATGCAGCTCTTGCTTGCTTTTCTCACCCAGCAGGGAAGCATCCATCCATTTGCACTACACCTAGAGACACACATGCAGACATGGGGCAGACTGTGACTGCATGCTCTTATCGGATCAGATGGCTGTGAACCGCTAGTGAGCCGCTCTGCTGATATCCCTCCCTCAGTTTATCAGTCCTCCAACATCTGTCTGAGCATTAACTGTTTATGGTCTACATGCTATCAACCTATTGTAATTCCCAGGAATGCATGGCTAGACATTTTTTAAAGTAGTGCACTCTTTATACAGGGTTTATTGGCATGGCAGAGGTCTGTAGAAGTGGTACAGGACCACTGTGATTTATACACAATAAGAGAAGGAGTGGATGAAGGAGGAAAAATAGCAGTAATATTGCATGTTTTACCATGAAGCATGTGTGTGTGGCTGGGAGGACACTAAAGTTTCTAGGTCTCCTGCTCCCCATGGGGTCTGTTTATAAATACCCAGCTAGCATGGAAGTCACAGATCCCATGTTCCCCAACAACCCTGACCCATTTCTAGAGCAGAGCTGTGCTCAGTTTCCTAATTTGGACACACTTCTGTGTGTTCTTGTCTAATCAAATGACCACCCAAGAAACGATATAAAGCTTTTGTGAGGAAGTACGGCTGTGTAAATGTTGGTGACCCTTGTGGACAAAACAATACCTCCCATCTCTTTACCCTGTGATTGTGTAAGTGACGAACATTTTTCTCGTTTTCTTTTAGCAGGGAAATTATTCTTAATCTTTTCAGTGGAAAAAGGCTGTGCTACAGGGTGCTGTTAATGTTTTTTTCCTGACACCTACACAGCAGCAGAGTTTACTGATCTTAACTTTGTGTAAAGCAGTAAAATATGCATTTTAGGTTTGTTATACAATGTAAGACTTTGTTTTTAACCACCAGGCAAAATTTCAATAAAGAAAAAACCACCAAGGATGTAAAAACATGTTTTGAAATCAGAAGATTAAGTAGTTATCTTTACTCTGAGATGCAGTGGGTCTGTCCATAGAATGTTCTTAAACAAGCCAACTTGTGAGATGGACTGACCTCATTAACGGTCTAAAACAGCAGTTCAAGTTTAAAGAATTCTGACATCCAAAAAGGCGCACTTGGAAGATGAAGGCGTATGTAAAAAGCAACGCTGCAGAATGTAATGTTGAAATTGATTAAGCTGCATTGAGGCATAAGAAAAAAAAAAGATGCTAAAGTGCTCCGTGACTTCTTATATCATTGTATTACTAGGGGGCTAAGGCACCCTAGTGTGTCATCAAGCCCCCTTTTGGCCCCTCCCAAACTAATTTAAGGTCTAAATCATTGATTCAGTCTCTTTTTACTATTTACAGTGAGTTGTTCCAACACATTTATACAGTCATTTGCATATTTTTTAGGCATGTAGACACTAATTATTTATCACATGGCCCAGTGTGCCACAACCCGAGTCAGAGCTCAACACATGTCTACCCATATGTATGTCACTCTGCAGCCAAGGTCAAGCTTGACAGCATCTCTTTAATCCAGGCCTTTTCAAACCTGGTGATACACTCCAAGAACACCTGTGATTTTCAGTCCCTAGAGACATCCACAGCGTGACCAGGGGCTCGTGGCAACCATAGATATCAAGACGTAGATGCCGCATTCGCTATCTGACGGTACGTCTACGAGATTAGAAATCACATGACTTGTCCTGTGGGGACTTTTACCTGTTGAGACTTGAGTTTTCCTTATGTAGCTCTCTCTCTGCCCCCCCCCCCCCCATGGATCATCTGATGATCAGCTCAAAAAAGTTTACTGGAAAAATGCCCTGACTTTTTGAAATCTGCTCCTTGCTCTGCGAGTGTTTAAGTCAGAAATTCATCCCCTACATAAGTAATTAAGCCAAGATCGGCTGTTGTGTCTTCACAAACTACACACCACAAACTCAAAAATCATCAGGTGAGAAAAGGCGTGAAGGCTCACAGTGTATACCTGCCTATAGATTAAAGACCAGTTACAAGATGAGAGGGAAAGAAATTATCTATATAAATCTATTTGGAGAGACAAAAACTCTTAATTATAGATTCTAAATATTCATTTACATCTGATGTTCCCTGTACATATAGATATATGCAGGGTTTTTTATTTAAAGTTGATCAGACCCACAATCAGTACCTTGATTTAACTCCATTAAGTAATCAGTATCATGTTCAAGCTTTCAGCTTTATAACAAAACAAATTTCATGTAGATTGGGTCAGGATTAAGCAAGGTAGGGCAGAATTTAAAAGGGAAGTAGACTTATTTATATTGAGCGTTCGCTAATCCTGCCCAGTCCAAGATGGCAGTCCGGCAGACGCACAGCGGCTATGTTGAACAGCCACGGACGCGGCATCTACGTATCCATATCTGTGGTGGCAACCCTACTACCCGCCCAGACAGTACCCTAGGCTGTGCTTACTCACCACATCCACCCCTTATTCCACCCTAGAGGTGTGGACTTTCTTATGTTTTCAACAGATTAATTTCCCATGCTCCTTGTAATATGCAAGGACATGCAGAGCACAACCTAGGTTGTGTTAATCCTCCCTCCCCCCCTCAGGCAGGCTTACTTGCCATTACATGCCCTCAGTTTTTGGCCCAAACATGCCTCAAAGTTCTGCACAGTACTGTATGTTTTGTGGTTAATTTCCTACAATGCTTTACACAGCTCTCAGACACCCCCTCTTTCAGACCATTACTGTGGGACACTGCCTTGGTCAGGACAGAAATACAAACTAAAACTTCAAAATTAAATCAGATTAAACTTTCAGGAGGGTTAGGGTGAGGAAACCAAAGTTGAAAGCTAAAAATCTGACCTGCAAAATCTGAACACAAAACGTACGCTGGCTACATTACCCATTAGCTATATTGGAATGCTAGCTTTTGCTAAGTTTGCTAAAGCTTGCATTGCTAAAGCGAATGAAGCTGTGTTATGTAATAACGTTAACTACGTAGCTGGCGTAGCATCTTTAGCATAAGCTAACGATGCTTAAGCGAGCCACTATTTGTGTAAAAGAGTGTAAGACAGGAAATACATTGTACCAGCAACAACCTGATGGTGGCGGTGCATCTCACAGAAGTGGTCTGTAAGAGGAGCGTCTGAGATCTGTGGTCTGCAGTCTGATACCTCTGACCCCTCTTTAGCTTGTTTACATGTATTTCAAAAGTCCAGTGTTGTTTTTAAACTCAATAATTTTCCTTTTTCTAACTGCACGTAAACATACTAAATGTCTTCTGTTGCATAACAAACTTAAAATGCATATTTGCGCTACACAGACTTTATAGGCCTTTTGAGGTGTAACCAATTCAGTCTCTACATTTGAGTTTTTTCCCATGTTTTGTAGACTTCTCAAACATGGCCTCCGGGCTTTAGCTTCCAAAGGTGGTCCCTCTCAGAGAAACTAAAGTGATCTATGAGCACAATAACCAGCGAGCAGCCTTGCTGGGAGAGCTCCTGAGAGATCGCTCTGCCCTGCACAGGTTTTATAGACAGTAGATTCTCTCTTCACAGCAGATGAGTAAAGACATTTTAAAAGTCTCCCTGCCCTTCACATCTAATTGGTGCTTAACCGTGTCCTGCTTATAAACTCCACTCCGTTCTGATTCATCTTTTACAAGAGCGGGGTGAGCACACTGGCCTATATCATGCACATTCCTCCTGTCCTGCCCATCAGAGCCTTACCTTGCAGGTTATATTCCCACAAAGGCACTCTTTCTCCTCCTCTCTTGTTTTTTTTTTTCTTCTCCACATTTCTCTCGCTCTATCCCAGCTTGCCAATTCACCACAGGCAGGTTTTGAGGAGACGGATCAGCGGAGAAGGAATCAAAAAGGCTAAAGGGGGGATTCCGCTCGGTAATTTGGTGCTGTAGGTTTGATCTGTGCTTGAAGTTCATTATAAAATCAGTTTCAATTACAGCAAGGCAGGCTGCTGGGTATCAAGGCCAGCCTAATGCCTTGTTAATGAGGCACTCGGAAACTCACGTACACACAAACACACACATGCGGCTCTCATTATGTACAAATCTGAGACCTGCAACCTCTCTGCCCCGCTCTCCCCTAATGAATGCCAGTGTTGTGTTTATGGCTGCTGCTTTCTGCACTGCTCCAAGCTTCTCTTGTGAGGCCAGGCTCAGTTAGGCTAAACACTACCACAACAGATTATTATGCACCATAGTCTCTGTCTGCAATGACTGAACTCTGCCATAAAAATCCTCCCCTGCCTTTCATCTGCTGCTGCGGTCCTGCCATCCATTTCTGACTCACGCACTCGCCTGGTGAATACCCAAAGGCATAATGTGTTTCCCTTAATGAAAAACATGCTCAGATCCTAATGAAAAGGATGAAAAACCATTGATTGGACTGACACAAACACCAGCTCAGACGCACGAAGGCTCACACACCCCTACAAATGTTCAGTCTGATAAATTAGATTGGAACCATTGATTGTCGACTCTGCGATTGTGTCTTTTTCTCTCTGTTGATTGGATGGAGCAGATCCTTTGTTGATTGGAGGGATTAAGTCACTTGCTCATATCGATCAGAGGGAAGTGACAAAAAGTTGTCAGACAGCTTTAGGCATCCTTTTCTGGCACAGGGGGGTTTGGTTGCATGCTGAAACACACAAGGCATTAAACTTTTAAAACAAAATCATTCTCCGCAGAAAAGTAGGCTACAGATACTTACGTAAAAAATAATATACTTCTTAAACTACTCTGCCCAAGTAAAAGTAAAAGCAAAGGCTTATGAATGTGCTCAGTACAAAAGATAAAAGGGCTCTAAATGGCTTTTGCTCCGGTGAAAAATGTTGGGAACTGCTGGTACAGATTGGTACATCTGTTCAGCTGCTAATTGATGCAAATATTAAATCAGTCAGTGACCTGGTAGCAATCAGTGCCCATAGTCATGCTAAAGACAATCTACTAATAGTTCAAACTGAGTAACAGAATGAAAAAGAAGGGTGATTTCAGTCACACTGAATGTGCTGTGGTAATTGGTGCCAGTTGGGCTAGTCTGAGTATTTCACAAACTTCTGATCTACTGGGATTTTCATGCGCAACCATCTCTAGGGTTGGTGAAAAATGGTCTGAGAAAGAGAAAATATCCAGTGAGCAGCAGTTCTCAGAGCCAAAATGCCTTGTTGATGGCTGAGGAGAATGATCAGAATTGTAGGTCAAATAACCATTCAGAAAAGACTCTCTAAATACGCAGATCTTGAAGCAGGTGGACTACACCAGCAGAAGACCACACTAGGTGCTACTCCTGTCAGCTAAAGCTTGCCAGACTACAAGATAATTGTTCCAATTTTGGGCCAGATTCCTCCTTTCCAATCAAAGCCCATTTTTGGATGGCTCCAAAGATTATCTTGCCAGATTATCCTGACCTGGAATGTGAAATGTGTGAAGGGTGATCTTGAAGACAGCTGGAATCTGTACCACTTGGGATCATAAATATTAAACATGTTCAGTATTTACAATCAGATATTGCAGGCATGATCAGGATTGTTTTGTTGAATGGAATAATAGTCGATCAAGAAGCAAGCAGACTTAAGAAGGTAGCACAACGAACGCAGCCACGGCATGATAGTAAATGCAATGCTTAAAGCTAGACAGGCGTCAGAAATGAAAGACCAACTTGTTGATTTGTTGTAACAACTCATGTTTATGCATACCACCTTCAAACTGAGTCTATAATTTGCAAAACTCAACAAAAATGGACAAAACAAGATTGAAGAAATGTTCCTGGTTTGATGAGTTGTGGTTTTTGCTGCCAAATTCAAATGATGGGGTCAGAATTTGGGGTAAATAGCAAGAAAGCCTGCCAGACTAATCGCCATGGCACATTTAAATCCCTTAAATCACCTTTCTTCCCCATTCTGATGCTTGGTTTGAAATGCCTCAACCATGTCTACAAGCCATTGGTTGCTACTATGTGATTGGCTAATTGGATGTATGCATTAATAAGCAGTTTAGCAGGTGTTCCTGATGAAGTGATTGGTGAACGTATGTTTTTCTCACTGGTCAGGGGTTGAACAAACTGAGGACATGGACGAAAAGTGATTCTTTCCATTACGCAAAAAAATAAAAAATAATAAAAATCATGACTTTGTCTATTTGGGCCCCATCACATGATGAACCTACTCTCTCAGTTTTTATTTTCCCTAGTCTTGATGTTTTGCATTATTTCACTTGATGGATTTGCAAAGAAAATCTGTTTCAATAGGTTACATGCTATCGAAATCAGGCTGAAATCAGGCTTGAGATTTGGAGGGCTGTGCATAATGTTGGAACTAGGGCTGTCATGATATCAGATTTTCACTTCACGATTATCGTGGGCAAAAAATGTCATGATAACGATATTATCACGATATCGATAAAAATTAAAATAATAATGGGACAATCAATCAAATTTATCTTTAACTTTATTTGTGTTGTGTTCTCTCTTTTGGCAGATGAATTACACTCAAAATACCTGTCTAAGGAGGTACTGAGACAATATGAAAACAGTAACTGTACAACTGCATATAAAAAGTGCAATTACACTCAATAGCAGTTAAAAGGTAACCAGATGAACTGATAAACAGAATATCCACAAGGTGCAACATCTGCTATAACTACAATTTTATCTGAAATAAAGTCATTTGTGGATAGTAGGGGACAGCATTTGTGTGCAACTGAAGAATGACAGCTAACAACTTTGGAATAATCCAATGTCTACTGAACAATCCCTGGCATATTTTTCATTTTCTGTTTCCATTCTGTTTCCAGACTGTGTTCAAGTGGCACTGGATCATTTACATGATATTATCATTATGCACATTTTTAGCATGATTGGCGATTATTGTCAATACCAGTGTACCGTGGCAGCCCTAGTTGGAACACAATGCTAATTTCCCTCCAAAGCAGAGGCGTTGTTCTCCATCACTTCCCATGTCTGTTAAGCATGTGCGCACGCTGAAACAAACAGTATGTAGAGATCCAGACTGGTTTGGACCAGTCATACAGACTGGTTGATGAGAGAAGTCGCTAAAGCCACTTGGCCCAGCGCTCTGCGGCATGGTGAGGGCAGAGGAACCGCAGCGCTGTCACTCCGCTGTAAACCCACGGACACATTGGGACAGGCAGACAAAAACAGACTCAGAGAGCATGTCAGCCGCAGGAATCTGTGGTCTGGAATCACTGCTATCCTGGGAATGTCAATTACGCTCCTATAACCTCCGCAAAATTTAGGCCACTGCTTTGAAGGGGGGAAAAGAGTCGTGATTGAAAAATTTGGAAACCTAAAACTGTGAAGTGGCTGTGGCTGATGTTTGACAAAACATTTACCCCCCATGAAGAGACACAAACAAAGCGTTGCAGGGGGCTTATGTGACATGTTGTAAATATGAAAGGCTGCAATTAAATAAATGAATCATGGAAAAATGAGCCTTTACCATGAAATTACATAAATAAGAGGGTAAAATCTGTCAACATCATTATGTTAGCCAGAGTGATCATGATATCTGAATATTTCTCATTTTCCTGCGGTGGCAAAAAGCTCTAACGATCTTTGGACTGCATCCCCACACTTCAAAGAAGCTTATATCTCCCGTCAAAGTTAATTGGCTTCCTACATTTCACCATAAATGTTGTCCACTGCTTCGATGGGGAAAGATTCCTGATTGAATATTTTGAAACTCTGAGCTGTGATGTGGCTGTGGCTGTGTGCTGACAAACATTAAACCTGCATGCATATGCATTGCATGGACATAAAAGCAGTGGAGCAGGGGGCAAAGAGGCTAGTTGTAAACTTAAAATGTCTTTAAAGGAGTATTTACAGGCTTTTCCCTCCTATCACTAAATAGCTTATATTTTTATAGCTCTTTTTAAACAAAGAGCTGAAGGTCCCTACATGAATAGCACAAAAGAAATAATCACACATGGTCCATTTCCACCAAGTAGTCTGGTTTGGTTCAGTTGGGTAAGAGCCACTCTTGTGGTCCCAAACAGCTCTTCGTTTGAGATCATTTTGACTTTTCAAACATCAAAATGAAAAAAAGGAGCCAGTTCCTGTTAATCACATAAAACAGGTCTTACAACTTTCATGAACGACACATCACTAAAGGTCTTCGCATTGAGTTGTCATTTCAATAGAACCAGTAAGTCACACTGTTTTTTTTTTTCAAATGCATCACCATTTCTTTTAAAAGCATGTGTTGAGAAAACACAAGCAGACCCTTTAAAATAATCATAAAAATCAATTCAAATGACTAAATATGTGGAGAAACAAGGAGAAATAGAGATAGTTTCTTAAAACATGTGATTTGACAACAAACCCTTTAGGGTCGGTGTCCACAGCTGCTGCTTTTAGCGCTGGCAGCACTCACAACCTCAGTTTCAGAGCACTTCGGTTCATGTTGCTATTACAACAGTTGACTTCTGCTGTCGTTGTTATTTTAGTGGGCCCTGATTACCGAGTAATTTTATTGTTAACTCTTAACCTAACCCTTCCCCAAACCTTAAACCTAACCCTTGTAATATTGGGGTACTTCTCTGGTAATTAGGTTGTATTTTACCCTAAACCTAATCCTCTAACTCTCCCCTCACTAACCCCAAACCTAACCCTTGTAATATTGTGCAACTTCTCTGGTAATTTGTAATTTATCAGAAATAAGATGAGACTTTTCTAAATAAGTTGCTTGATACTTTACTGGTAATTTCTTTATTTTAGCCGTGCATATTTAACTGAATTCTTCCTGAATATTTTTGTATTTTTAGGGTTCAGGGTAAGATTTAGGTCAGAGTAAATTAGTGGCCGTGGCTCTCGGGGTGTGGGTTATCGGGTCTTTAAATATAAAAAACAATGCTAAAAAGTCTCCTTGGAAAAACGATGACAGTTTGTAAAATCCCAGTTAAGCGGTTAAAATTTGGTTTAAAAATAGCGATTAATGATACACTGAAAAGGAGCAACAACAGCACCTTACTCCACTCACCCAGGGTCTCTGAAGAAATGACCTGAGGACAGTTTATGTATGATTTTAAGATAAATACATAAATATCAGAAAATGTTTAATAAAAGAAGATCTTATATAACTGCCTTTAATTGATGTGTGAAGCTAGAAATATTTTAAAAAATGGATACATTCGTGAAAAAAGGGTCTAGGGGTTAGGTTTAGATTTAGGGGGTTAGGGTAAAATCCCATCGGAGAATTTTCAACATTATTACCAGGAATTGCTTGAAAATGACTTGGCAAATGCTTCCTTAAATATCTTATTTCCAAGTTTCTACTTGGTAAAATGCCGACTTCTTACAATGTGATTACAACCTGATTCTAGTGAAGTGACTGTATGATTACTCTCATTACTATAAAATGACTAAGTAATTAGGGCCCAGTAAGGTAAAGTATTACCTTTACTTTATTTATGGATTAACCTTCTTCTGCAGCACTTTTCTCTTTCTCTGTTTCTCCCTCTCTTCTGTCTTTGCATCTCCTTCTTTTCTCTTCCTGCGTCTTCCTCCTCTCTCTTTCTGCATCTACCTCTATCCCTGTCTGTAAAAATCCATCATTGTCAATAGGCCTGTATTTTCTGAATTTAGTTAACTTTTTAAAGAGGGAATAGATGCTTTAATGATAAATCTGGAAATTTGAAAACATTAAATGCTGAGGCTCCAATGGCCTAGATGTTACATGTGCCTCATATGTGACGGCTAGAGTGCCTCAGGGCTTTTCCGACTTACATTGCCCACTCTCTCTCACCTCATAACCTACTCTATCCACTGTCCTGTCCAAATAAAGAAGTAAAGCCCCCCCAAAAAAGGCTAAAAACTCTGTTATGGACTATTGTTAAGCCTGACAAATCATAATATGCTTCCCATGAGGAGACTCACAGCAAAATAGAGGCCATAGAGGCTTGCAGTTCATTTAAAACCTTTAGAATGAAATCATTAGATCTAATGGAAATGGTCCAACATAATTAGAGGGTTAAATCTATCAACAACTTTCTGATTGCAAAGGAGTTATGAAGATTTTTGAATATTTCTCATTCTCCTGTGGTGAGCACTTTAACAATCTTTAGATTCCATCCTGGACAATCTCAGCATCATGCTTCCGATAAATTTCAATTTCATTACAAAAATGCCTTTGTTGGAAGCCTCAGAGTGTTGAAGATCTTTGGATATTTCTCATTATTTAGTAGTGGCAAAAGAGCTTAAATGATGTTTGGATTCTAATTTTGTAGTAGCCTCTGGATGTTAAATCTCTCCCAGGCCCATGCCTCCTGTTCTGCAGCCCGGTAGGACAAGCAGACAGACCCACAGCTGGCTCCTTCCAGGCCCTGCTAAGCCTTGTTAAGGACAGTTTTAAAAGCTGTGAACTGACCTGCAGATAAACAGCCCTCTGCCAGCCACACCAGGGAATAAGTCTGGGACTGAGCCGGGTCCTGAGCAGCAGCAGCCGGTCTGCCGCGCACACGGTCACATGCATGCCCAAACTAATGGGCCAAAGAGATGTCTGTTTCCCTGAAGCCATCTGAGACTGATTAGAGTTTGTTACTGGTCTTTTCTAAATGTCCGTCTGTGTATCCATTTCATTCTTTGACAGTTTTTTTATGGTGAGGTCTTTTTCTTGTCAACTCTGCTTCAGCTGGAGTTTATCTCACAGGAAAATCTGAACTTTAGCCCTTGTCAAAAATCTATCCCTGAATTATTATTTTTTTTTATCCGTTGCCTTTTGACACGTTATAACAGCAAATTTTCTCTGTGAAGTCTCGAGAAGCAAGACATTGTGTAAAAAAGACACCAGGATGTCACAGTCAGTAAGTTTACATGCACATTTACACAAACATGCAAGAGTTAAGGGTCATTTATGCTCCGTTTACTTACAAACATAGATCCCTGCATTTTAAATGATAACAACCATCACTGCCCACACACTTATGCATGTCTGTAATGTTGAGGAGGAGGTTAGAAAATGAATTCAGTAGACATGGAACTTGTCCGTCCTTGTTTTCAGTTTTGTGAAAAAGCACAGTCATAACTGAAGTAAATCAGATGAGACAGTATGAGATTCTGCTCTGTATGATTTATTATGATTTCTACTGGACTAAGGTGTTTTAAAAGTTTTATTATTGTTCAACTTCCATATATGGAAAAAAGTATTCAGCCACCTGACCATTAACCAACATGGACTGTACTGACACTGTATTCAAATACATCACTTTAATATGGAGTTTGTCACCCTCCTGCAGTTGTAACATCTTTGAAACTTCTTGGAAGGCTTTCCACAAAAATTTGGAGTGTTTCTGTGGGAATTTGTGCCCATTTCATTTATGAGGTCAGGCACTGATTTTGGACGAGAAGACCTGGCTCACAATCTCTGCTCTAGTTCATTCTAAAGTTGTTCAATGGGGCTAAGGTCAGGGCTCTGTACGGTCCAGTCAGGTTCTTCTACACCAAACTCATCAAACCATGTCCTTATGGTCCTTGCTTTGTGCTCTGGGGCACAGTCATGATGGAATTATAAAGGCCTTCCCTGAACTGTTGCCACAAAGTTGGAAGCACAGCATTGTCCAAAATGTCTTAGTATGCTCAATAATACCCTTATCAGGGGCCCAGCCCAAACCCTGAAAAACAGCCCCATACCATTATTTCTCCTCCATCAAACTTCAAATTTGGCACAGTACAATGAGGCAGGTAACCGTCTACCAGCACCAACTCATCATTCTGACTGCCATCAGTAGATATTTCTAATATGTTCATTAAAAGGGACACAGGCATTAAGGGGTTAACTGAAAACATGTGAGAAGGTTATAAATATGTAATATTTGACTCCATTGCAGAGGGTTTAGTGTACATTTTGCAACTACCCAAAGGATATGGAGACAAATTTCCCAAGAATACATGAGATCATAACAGATTTATATGAGAACATAAGTGCAGGTCTCGGTAAATGTTTTATTAAGAAGAATTATTACTCTGACTTTTTGGTTTTAACACCTTCTAACGCTGTGAGACAGGGCAGGCTCCCCTGCAGTCCTTCTCCACAACTCTTGCAGATTGTTTATTGGTTCTGAGGATGTTATGACTCCGATGTGCCTGGACCATTTACAGCTGGGGAATAGATCTCCCCGCTAATATAATCAGGCCAATCACCAGGGGTCAGAGTTAATTGGAGGATTACTACGCTCTGTTGCTATGGAGGAGTCCATTGTTTGGTTAACTGATTATATCTCCTCTTCTTTTCTCTTCTCTATTTTTTCCTCTAGACGTCTGGAGCAGAACGGGATTAAGTCTGTTCCTCCTGGAGCCTTCTCTCCATACAAGAAGCTGCGTAGGATGTAAGTACACAGTACACAGACTCACCTCAGGGCTAAATAATACAGATGAGAACAAGAAGTTGAGGTCTGTTCGTTCCACTCTTAAGGAGCATGAAGTATTTATTTTGTCTGTGCTTAAAGAAGAGAGTCTTGTTCTCAGACTTTTGGTGGTTGGTAGCACTCAGATGCTACATGAGCATAATAACAGCTCTTATATTCCATTGCTGCACACACTGGTATTCCCCTGGCTAACGTTGTGTCCAGTCTGGGTTGTTCCTGCGTTGGCAAACTGTAAACTGCGGCTGGGACGGTGTTTAGGCGATGGTGAGAGTGTTCTTGAACCAAGGCTGAAGCTTCGCCCTCTGAACGGCTGGTAGTTGAGATGTTTTTTTCCCCGTCCAACCAGCTGTCCAGTAACGCAGCCAGAACACACACCAAATCAGCCAAAGCCACAAGTCTAACACCACCCAGCCTGACCGACATAGCATGAGGGAGAGACAGAGGAAGCGGAAGGTCAGGGAGTTTTTCTTCAGCTCTTTTTAAAGGGATTCCTCTCTGTTTTATCATCCAACTCCAGGGACTGTTGTGGAGTTCACATGAGGTGAAAACAGCAGACGACAAACTAGAGCAGCTGCAGACGAAATCTGAAGGGAAATTAACGTCTCTTCCTATAAGGGGTCAAAATGTTTTAGTTTGAAATTTGTGAACTATGTGGACTCGAACAGGTCAGGCGTTAACATAAGACTAACGGGAACTCTTAAACTGAATAAATTTCACAGTAAGTATGAACAGTGCCTATAAAAGTATTCACCCCCTTGGGTGTTTAACCCTTTTATTGATTTTATAAATCAATCATGGTCAATATGATTTGGCTTTTTGACAAAAAAAAAAGCCTCTAATTTCAAACAGAATACTACAAAATAACGTCAACTGCAGTAAAACATGTAATGTAAAATAAGTGACTGCATAATATTCATCCTCTTTAAAGTGATTTAACAGAGGTCCAGCCAATTGATGCTAGTAGCCTCACAATCACCTAAATGGGGATTACCTGAGTGCAGTGAATGTCTAACAAAAGACACCCATGTCTGGAAGGTTCAGTCACTGGTTAATCAGTATTCATGGCTACCATTATACCATGAAAACAAAAAAAAAACACTCAGCAAATCATGTTTAACCCTGATTACAGTGAGCCAAAAGGCATGTGGGAGACTCCAACGTCAAGTGAAAGAAAGTTCTTTGGTCTGATGAGACCAAAATGTTCCTTTTTGGCCATCAGACAAGACACTATGTTTGGCAGACACCAAACACTGAACATCACCAGAAACACACCATCCTCACTGTATAGCACGGTGGTGGCAGCATCATGCGGTGGGGACTCTTCTTGGCCACCAGCCCTGGGAGGCTTATAAAGAGAGTGATATGAAAGCAGAAAAATCTCGAAAAATCTTGGAGGACAATTTCATGCAGTCTGCAAGATAACTATTGCTTGGGAGAAGATTTATTTTCCAGCAAGACAATGACTGGAAGCATACAGCAAAAGCTACACAGAAATTATTTGAAGACAACAAGGTGAACGTTCTGAAGTGGCTGAGTCAAAGCCAAGACCTCAGTCCGATAGAGAACCTGTGGCTGGACTTCAAAAGACTGATGCCTGTGTAACCTAGCAGAGCTTGAGCAGTTATCCATTGAAAAATTTAGTAAAATTGCAGTGTCCAGATGTACAAGCCTGACTGGGACCTATTCACACTGATTAAGCTGTGATTGCAGCCAAAGGTGTGTCTACTAAGTACTGGCTTGAAGGGGTGAATTTCTATGCAGGCACTTACTTTGCATTACATACTTTTAATTCAGTTGACATTACTTTGTAGAAAATCTGTTTTCACTTTGACATTAAAGAGTTTATTTTTTCTTTTTCTCCATCCTATAAGTGTGAATGTAGAGCTTAGAACAACAAACCTAGAGTGAGTTTCACTTCCCTCTTTTTAAGAAAGCCATAACTCAGTAATATGTTTAGTTAGGATATTTGATGTCCTCTTAATGTTTTCAATGTTCCATACTAAATCATTAACTCCCCAAAGTTTGGCCATAAACGGTAGAGCTTTGCAATAGTATAAAGGAAAAAAGTTTACCCCGTCTCATTTAATATTTATAGAACAAAAACAAACCATATTTAACAGCTGTGAGAACGTGTCGCCCTCCTCCATCTGGTCCTCCAAACAGAGCTGACCTGCTACTGTTTCTGCCGCCAATTCTGCATTTAGCAACAACAATGTGTGGCCACATGTCTGTGCTGACCCGCAGTGCCTCTGTTGATTCAGCTGGCTGTGTGCCCTCAGCGACGCAGCAAGCGTGTCCTGGGTCCAACAGCCTCAGTGCACACTGTGTAGACAGCATCAGCACACCATGATGAATACAGCAAATCCCCAGGTTAGGTTCAGCAGATGTTTGTACATATGATTACACTTGTCATCATTTTCTAAACTTTTGGATACCAAAAGTTTTAAAACATGATCTCTGTTATTTTAATGATCCAAAGTACTGGAAAATACCAAAGCTTACAGATCTGCAGTCATATTTTTAATACCAAAGGCTGCCTTAAACAGAGACATAACTGTCTTACAATGTTTTGTGCAGTTTTGACTGTGCAGGAGTTTGCTGTCAAGTTTTGGTTAAAGTAAGAAATTGCCTAAGTGCATTGGACTTGTTCTTTTGTTGCTGTGGTATCAAAATAGACACCAGTATGATCTGATTTTATTAGAACTGGATCTGGTAGAAAATCTGGTGTTCTCTGATCTTTAATCAAAACCCCATTTAAAACTAGTAAAATTCCAGTTACCTTAGTAATCAGTAGTATTAAAAACTACTAAAACTTCAGATCCTAAATTATTTCATTCTGTTTTTATTAAAACTGAGTCAAGCTTTCAGTGTCTGGTGTTGTAACGCCTGATGTTACATGTTCTAAGCTTGCAGCCCTAGTTTGTGTTGATTTTGAAATCAGTAACACTTAAGAGATTCTAAAACCTCAAGAAATCTTCATTTCTTTGGTCATATTTTAACCTGAATCCACCAAGAGCAAAAGAAAGAAATTTACATATGTACAATACATCAGGAATATTATGGTACCAAAACATCCACAGTCAGGACCACTTAGTCAAGAAACACACATTGTCTGCAGTTATTGATATTTTAATTGCCTCCACCAAGGAGGTTATGTGATCGGGTGGGTTTGTTCGTTTGTTTGTTTGTTTGTTTGTTTGTTTGTTGTTAGCAACATAACTCAAAAAGTTGTGGACGGATTTTAATGAAATTTCAGGAAATGTCAGAAATGGCATAAGGAAGAACTGATTAGATTTTGGGACTGATCTAGATCACCATCTGGATCCAGGAATTTTTTAAAGGATTCTGTACTATTGGGAGATAGGGCTAATGGCGGAGGTCTGTGCTGTTACCACTTTACACCAGGAGATGGCGGACATGAGTAACTTCAATCCCAGCAGCAGTTTTTGGGTGTGTTTCTATTAAAAGTTTTGGAGTTCATGGAGTTTGAAAGACGCACGCCCGATCGAGGAGATGAGTCGGAGCATAACAGAGAGAAAGACAGTGAATTGTAGTGAGAATACTTACAATGCTGGGAGGTATAAAGGAATATTCAGCCCTGCCATGACTTCCAGTTGTCCAGTGAGACCATGGGTGAGACTGTCAGTGCGTCTGTTGGCACCGGCAGGCAATGCTTTGGCCATGACAGTCCACCCATAGTGAAGCCAATGCTTTGCCTCACTGCATTTTCACCCCACCAGGGAGGGTGTAATCGGCGAATGCTGTGGTGGGGGGCACATGGGGATGGATCCAGGAATTTTTAAAGGATTCTTCACTATTGGGAGATAGGGCTAATGGCGGAGCTCTGCGCTCTCTGAGTGCTTTTCTAGTTTTATTAGAAGCTATTATTATGCAATTTATTGCCATGTTTTCTATTTGCCAATATGACTGTTCTGGGACTTTCCTGCAGTTCTGCAAGACTTTGTGGAAAGCATCAAGCAGGAAAAGCAAACATTCCTGCCCTTTCTCTCAGCAAGAGAGCAGAACAAGCATCATTGACAACAGAAGCATTGATTAAGTCAAATGTGACATAATTGAGGAGCTGGGGGGGAGGAGGGTTGCTTAAACAACTTGCAGTGAGCGTAGAAAAGGGTGGGGAGGCCAGATCAGCTTAAATATGACGCCATGAGCGCATTCAGACAGTAGGAGGCTTCGTGGGAATCAGCTGGGAGTCAGCTGATGAGGGCTTGTGTGAGATCAGCTGATCTCTACACTATATACTTAATGAATGATTGGCTTCTTGCCTTATTAGCAATCATGGAAAGCTGTGATGTAATTTTTTTTCTTCAAGCATCTTCAATAAGAATGTTTATCTTAGTCTACATTAAATTTGTTTACAACCTTTAACAAACTAAAATGAGGTATGGCAAAGTGGCTCAGTCATCCTTGTATTTTTCAGATTGCAGCCCTTAGTGAAGAAAAGTTTGGACAGCTTTGACTTAAATGGTTCATTTCTGACCAAGCTTTGTGCAGAAAATATTTGGTTATAAGGCAACATCAGTCTAGTAAAAGTTTTATGAGGCTGTTGTTTATTTGTTTTGTTTATTTGTGGTGTGTGCAGCTATGTGTGCAATGCCTCCTCCGACCCTGCGTGTCCTCTTCTCCCTTTAAATGCCAACCACACACATTCTCTGTCACCTTGTCCCGGTTTGGATGACCTACACATGAACCGCTCCCTAAGACATGGATGCACTAACACCCCTCACACACTCACAAACACACCAGTGTCTGCATTTATAGACACACCAGTGCAGATGTTGGCTCCTTCTCTGCATTCTGGCTTCCAGGAAACCTCAGTCCTTTGCGAGAAGACAAATGGGTACTTATTTAACTGTTACCCCCAAATGAGAAAATATCCCTGCGCTCCACCACATGATGATTTTCCTTCAAAGGTATCCAGTCGACTACAGCGCGGTCCACATACTCCATTAACTCTCCCTCTCCATCTGTCTTTCTCCCTTTCTGTCCCACTGTTCCTCATTTAATGTTGCGTTTACTCACACAGACACTCGCACACATAAACACACAGACACACACAGGCTTAGTGGTTATCCTGTGGGGAGAGGCCTGTGGATCCTATTAACAGAGGCTGTGTTCAGACCCAGTCTACTGTATTTCGCTTTGGATTTCAGCCGTGCACCCCGTTTTTACTCCCCACAATCACTGCTGCTGCCTGATAGGCCACAAATAACACAAGTAACTGTTTTGATTGGCTGCAACACTTGAACCCACTTCATTTCATCAAATCCCTTCAAGGGACGCACCATCAAATATTTGAGAGAGCTGGAACTCGTCTTCATCCAGCACCAAGGATTTTTGCTTCCTCTTTACTTGCAAGTAACAAGCAGAGACATTATACTCAACCTAACTCCTTGTGAGGGTGACACCTGGGTGGCAAAGAGGGAAAAACTCCTGCATAACTTTTTTGATCTTCCCCATAAACTTTACTGTTAGTGGTAGATTTTAAGCAAATGCTTTGTGTGGTATAAAAAAAATAGACAGGATTAAATAAGGAGCACAAAGAAGATTGAATCTGAAAGGCAAAACTGGGTGTGGGTCAGTGATAGACAGGGGTTGGAATTAACAATTAGATATACTCACATTACTTTAAATCAGTGCCATTGATTCACCGCCGGGCCTGGAGTGCCACAATCCTGGGTTGAAGAGAGGGGAAGGCATCCAAGGTTAAGCTCAGCGGTATCTCTTTTGTCCCTCCTGGAGACCACTTGTGGTTTTCGGGCCCTTGAGACATCCACAGCATGACCAGTGGCTTATGGCAAGCCCACTACCGCTCAGACGCTACCCTTAGCAATAATAACTTGCAAAATCCAACCCTTACTCCACCTTTCTGTCATAAGCACAGATCAGTGGAGGGCTGCAGTGATGGTTGACCTTCTGGAACTTTGTCCCATCTTCACACAGGATCTCTGGAGCTCAGTCAGAGTGATCATCAGGTTCTTTATTTACCACAGGTGGATCCAGTCAAGGTGTAGAAACATCTCAGTATGATCAAGAGAAATGGGAGGAACCTGGGCTAAATTTCAAGTGTTGTTGCAAAGGGTAAAAAAAAAATAAATTCTGTTGAAGAGGAAGATTAATGAGAATAAAAAGGATTTTTTTCAACTGTAGCATCAGGGTGCAACATACCAAAATAGAAAAAAGGGAAGAGGTTCTGAATATTTCCAGAATGCATATATAGTGGGTTCATTTTGTGTATAAGTTGGACTAATCAGACATAATCTTTCATCCGTTTATTCTCCTTTCATTGTGCCTCTGAACACATGCACCACATACAGGACACTGTATGAAAAGTATTGTTTTAGAACTAAAGTCATATTTTACTGAAGGATTATGAAAGGAGACCTACAACATCAGAAATTATTTAAAAGGGATGATGAACACTTCTGCGTGAGGCACGCCAGACATACGATAGAGCCTTAAATTATGTGTCGACTCTGGTGGCCTTTATGGATAAAGTGTCTCTTCTCTGCTCATCCAGAGTTTAAATACCTGATTTGAATTCTGTGATAAATAAAACTCAACCAGCTTCTTTTTTAACTGGCTTAGAGAGGCTCCTTCAGATAGTTTGCCAAGGAAAATGTAATCAAAAGCTCCTTCGGTCTGCACACTGTAAATGAATTTGTTGGAATTTGACCTAATGGCAGCAGAAATAAAGTATGTCCATTTTAGTCTCTCAGTTGCTCATCTGGAAGCTTTCAGTATACATGTAGAGGAATCGGCAGTAAACTCAATGTGTTTCGTAACCAGTATCTGAAGCTGCAGTCTGTTAAAAGTGCTCCTCCTTTGCATATTTGGAAGTTTAAAAACTTTCTCAACTTCAGCTTTTGAGGATTATTGTGATATTTTATTGCTGTTGCAAAAGAACTTTTCATCTAAAGCCCTTTCCATTACTAATTTTCTGGCCTTCTTTTTTGTATTTCAACACAGAGACCTGAGCAACAACCAGATCTCAGAAATTGCTCCTGATGCCTTCCAGGGCCTGCGCTCCCTCAACTCTCTGTAAGGCTCCTAGAGCTGAGTTTGTGCATGTGTGCGTGCATAAATATCCACTGGGTTGTTATATTCTGTGTCTAAAGCAAGTCTGTGTTTTGATTTTTCAGCGTTCTGTATGGAAATAAGATCACCGACCTCCCCAAGGGGGTGTTTGACGGCCTCTACGCCCTGCAACTTCTGTAAGAACACACACTGTACTGATACTCTGCAGACACGCAGCCAACACCAGGCATCCTGCACTCCCACTCTGTAAAGGAGTCATAACCTTCAAATAAACTTTGTACCTGTGCACGGTTTTTCAACATGGAATGCATAATGAATGAATGCATAAAGAAAGTCTGACAGGCTGTTTCCCTCCCTCTATTTTACTCCTTCTTCCTCCTTCTTTTTTCTTACCCCTCTCAGGTTGCTGAATGCCAACAAGATTCACTGCGTTCGTGCCAACGCCTTCCAGGACCTGCAGAATCTCTCGCTGCTATCACTCTATGACAACAAGATCCAAACCCTCGCCAAGGGCACCTTCACTTCACTTCGAGCGATTCAGACCCTGTGAGTCAAACACATACACATGGGGCTGCACACGCTCTGACACATACCGAGCCGTCACCATAAAACATGAGCCAACACAGGAGTTGTTTACTTGCAGGTCTGTGTAATAGCACAGGAATGGGATCATGAGGTAGAGAGGAGGGTAAATCTATCATCTTCACAAACGCACACTCACAGCTTCTGTGGACAGATCAAGAACATGAAAAGTACCCACCACACCCCATCTTTCCACCGCTGCTAGCCAGATAGCACCAATTCCACCTGAATGAAAGCCTCCGATTTTCTTTTCCAATAAACACAAGTAAACAAAGAGCAACTGCTGTCATCAATACACACCCCACACTAAGGAGTCAGCCATTCCTAAAGCATGATTTATAACACTGTCAAACATCGATGCAAATACAAGATATACTGTACAAGGCACCTGTTGAGGATAGATAGTGCTGCTCACTGGTTCTGCACGCATGCCCATGTAGGAGACTCTGGGTGTCAGTTTAATGTGGGTTTTCTATCCACCAATTTTTAAGCACATTTTCAATTTGTGCATAAAACCGCCTGACTGCAACCACTGCAACTTCAAAAACCCTAAAACATCACCTAAAAGTTTTTGTGTAGGCAAACTGACTTAAGAACAGTGCAACTTTTTAACCAGATGGATTGGTTAGATTCCATGTCTGTCTTCAGGCAGATCCATCTTGCAGCGCTCTTACTTAAAATGATTGTGCCAGGTCTGAAAACAAACCTGACCAGTCAGCATCATGGAAGGAGAATGAGGCAATAGCTAAGGGAGGGCTTAGTTGTCCTGACAGCTGATAGTAATGGCTGGTGCTGGTGTAATGATTAGCTCAGGTGTAGCTTTAGAATTGTGGTAGTTTTCAGGACAGAAAAAGTTTTTTTGCTCTTCTCCCGACCTGCTTCATCATCAGTTTGTGATTGTTGAATAGGTGAGGGTTTGGTTTCATCTTTCTGTAAGCTGTATATACAGTGGCTGTTAGTGGAGCGATCAGCTTGGATGCAGCAACAGTGGCAGTTTTGTCCAAACTGGGCCACATTTCTGTATTAAAACAAGAGCTAACTTTTTTTCTTCTTTTCAGTATTTCTTACATAGTGTTCACTCTCTGTGAATAACATCTTATTTTCTTGTTGGAAGTTTTATGAGAAAGGCCCAAGTAAAGGAGTTCAAGTATCCCAGGGTCTTGTTCACGATTGAGGGTAGAATGAACCATGTGAACGGCAGGCAGATTGGTGCCGCATCTGCCGTATCACAGACGTTGTATCATACTGGCGGTGAAGAGGGAGCTGAGCTGCAAGGCAAAGCTCTTAATTTACCGGTCGATCTCTGTCCCAACTCTCACCTATGGTCAAGAATTCTGGGTAATGACTGAAAGAACAAGATCGCGGTTTCAAGCGGTCAAAATGAGATTCCACAGGAGGGCGGCTGGGCTTAGCCTTAGAGACAGGGTGAGAAGCTCGGACATCCGGAGGGATCTCAAAGTAGAGCCGCTGCTCTTTCACCTGGAAATGAGCCAGTTGAGGTAGTTCATGGAAATCTGATCAGGATGCCTCCTGGTCGCCTCCCTGTGGAGGTCTTTTGGGCAAGTCCAACTGAAAGGAGACCCCAGGGTAGACCTGGAGAGATTATATATCTCATCTGGCCTGGGAGATCCTTGGAATCCCCCAGGAAAGGTGGAAAATGTTGTTGTGGAGAGCGATGTCTGGGTTGACTTGCTTAGCCTGCTGCCACCACAACCCGGCCCCGGATAAGCGCAAGAAAAGGGATGGATGGAAGTTATATAAGAAAGTCTTTACCATCATAGCTGTTCATTATATAAACCTATACAGGAAGGAGCTAGTTGGCTTGGTTGCATGTTTGGTAATTAGGCAGACCTAGCTAGGTTAGCTATTTCATCCAGTTTCCACTCTTAATGCGAAGCTATGCCGATCTCTGAAGCTTCATTTTCACAGTAGGGTCCTGAATCTTACATCAAGTTTCTCATGTGACTTGCAGCAAGAAAGAGACTGAGCTTGTTTAGACAGTTAACCCCTTGTGTGACATTTGTTACTGGCTTACCATTGCAGATTGCAAACAGGCTAACAGGTTTCCTAGCTTTGTAGCAAAAGACACAGCGAGGGTAGCAGTTTCCAGTGATTATGCTAAGCTAAGAGATATCGCTGCTGCTGTAACTTTACATATAATACACAGACATGACTTTCATGTTCTTTTGGTGCAGAAGCAAGTGGTTGTATTGCCCAGAATGATAAAATATTCCTTCATATTGTTGCAAGATGGTGGGTCATTATTGGCTCTTACACAGAATCTATGTAACAGAGCAACAGGAGTGCAGGATTTCAGGATTACAAGGGAGAGGTCTGCAATGTCAAACTCACTTATTTCATGCTTTAGATCACATTGAAAATGGAGTTAAGCATATCTATTAATTAACATAAACAGTCCCATCAGTTAAGAGTTGCCCCAATATAACTATGATGTTGTTACTTTAGCCTTGAAAATCTGAAACAGGAAGAAGCTTTCCTTACTCTTTCACCAAAAGTAGAAGCCAGACATGGTGGAAAACTATTCCCTAATGTCAAAGACTACACTGAATTCCTACTGCTGATGTACACCTATAAACACATTACTTTAAATGTATGATTCATCACTTTGTTCCTTTCCCAACTCTAAACTTTTAACCGTCTCTCCAATCTCTCTCTCTCTCTGTTCTCCAGTCACCTTGCCCAGAACCCATTTATCTGTGACTGTAATCTGAAGTGGCTGGCAGACTACCTACGCTCCAACCCCATTGAGACCAGCGGCGCCCGCTGCGCCAGCCCTCGCCGCCTCGCCAACAAACGTATTGGACAGATCAAGAGCAAGAAGTTCCGCTGCTCCGGTAGGCCGGCGGCTCCACATCACTGTCTCCAAACATCTTCTTCTCTCTTCTCTCTCGGGCTCTTTATCTCCCAGACAGGCTTTGTTGTTTTTACTCCTTGTCTCTCTCTGCTCTTTTGCCTACTCTCTTTCTTTCCATCGGGAGTGGCTATTATCTGCGCATTGTTCCCTCCACATTTAATGAGTTACCATTCCCAGCAAAAGGTTTTATTCTGGCCTATCATTTGCTCTGCTGGTGCTCCTCAATCAATACCTTCCCCCAGATGAACTTGAAGGAGGAACCATTCTTTGTTTCTCTATTTCATCTCCATATTACCGCACCATGAGTCTGGTTTCACATTCAAACCGCAGTGGGCTGAGATCACCAGTCCAGGCTGGTGTGAGGGCTAGAGTTTCTGTGTTTGCCCACCATATCCCTCTGCCCTCTGCCAGTCTCAGACTCCCCTTGATCCTTGCCTCAATCCCCCCCTTCATCGCTCTTTGCCAGGCTCAGGTTTCCCTCTGCACTACCTACCATCTCCACTTTCTCCCCACTATTGTGTTTATGCACTGCACTATGCTGTCTGGCACTCTGCATCGCTGAGGTTTCACACTTCTTTATAGCCTCATTTGTTGGGCTAGACCAGATGAAGAAGAGAGTCCATGTGTTTTTCTCTTTCTTCCCTCCTTCCTCTTCACCTTTTTTCATTTTCTCTCACTGTCTCCTTCTCACTCCTCCTTAGCAACAGCCAAATATTTACCAACCTTTAACTTCAGTTTTCCACATTGCCATGCACAGAGACAGTCCTAGGCTTCTCTGTTTAACTATCATATACCTTGAGTCATGTGTTGTCATATATAAGCTCTATATATGACTGTTCTGAAGCATAGCATCACCACAGCTATGCTGATCAGACCAGCCTCACTGACATCCGACCCTCTTTTTTTCTCCATCACAGCCAAAGAGCAGTACTTCATCCCAGGTGAGTGGCTTGTAAATGTTCACACCTATCATTTTCTTACGCTTTTCTTTAATTATCCACCTGCAGCCATGTAGCGGCATCATTTTTTCCATTACTTACCATTCATTTATATCAAATTCTCCCATCAGTTAAAGGATAATTTGATTTTATTACAACTTGGGTCTTGTTTTTGTAGCTTTGCCATTATTACTTTGGGTAAAAATGTTTTATTTACTTGGTTTATTGCTGCAACTATGGAACATCATGTTAATTGTAGCGTCTTGCAGCGTTTTCAAAAAAGTAAGGTAGAGGAAAATACAAGGATTTAGATGTCTGTACAGGTTTCAATCAATGCCACAGGTTTGGAAAACTTTTGCAGTATAAAGGACTCAAGAGAATCTGCCTGGTGTTTACTTGCAAACAATCCAAACCTTTCACCAATTTGATCATAATAATGAGTCTCCCATTTTCCACTGGCATAATAACCAGGGTTGGAACCTTGAATGCTGCCATAATGTTGTACCCATGTGTTCAAAGTCTCACAATAAATGGGAAATCCAAGAAAAAAGTGTTATGGAACCAGTGGTTCTCAGCTGGCCAACCTGTAAGACCCACCAACTCCTCAATGAGTAATTGTATTTCTGATATTTTTTTTGTCCAGTTGAATTTATTTAATGAAAAATAGTACTGTTTTGGCCTCATACAGTACAAAACTTAAGCCAAAACCAAAAAGACTGGCCAGATCAAGCATGTTTTTAAAAGTAACCTATCATTGACATTCTATTGCAATTTTTACTCCCCTTTGGGACCTTCTCAAAAAAGGGGCACCACAAACCACTTTTAAGTCCTATCCTATGAGTTAAGAATCATAGATTTAAACTGTCAAATAATCTTTAGATGAACAGGAAAGGGATTTTGAAAACCAAGTGTTACATCAGGCCATTATTAAGATAAAACAACCAGTGTGTCTCAAATTACATAGTATACTGTAGTACAGTACACTTAAATGCAGCACAGAGCACTTAACCTAAGTGGGTTATTATTGTCCCAAACTACACATTGTCATTTTGCATTTCAAAGGAGGTGATGACACTTTAACTCCCTCTGTCTTCTTCTTCTTCTTTTTTTAAAACACCTGATGGATGTTAGGTGATAATGAATCTTAATGGCTATTTTCACTATTGAATTTATGAAACTTGTGTTTGATATAAACATTATTCGCTTCAATAAAACAAACTTATTTTTGCCTAAAATGCTGACTGAAACATGCAACTGTTGCAAATAACGTGTTAGCTAGCTAGCGGATGCTAACATTAGCAAGTGCGCTAGCATGCTAACAGTACAGCATGTGCTGCCAATGGCACCGATATCTGTCACCAATATGGCTTTCATTGAGGGTGTGAAGGGTCCGTCATTACACACTGGTTCTTGGGGGTTTCTTGAGAGTGCCACTAGCTTGCGGCATTTGAGTATACTTGTTATTTTGAACACACTTTATGCACCTATATATTTAGCTTTTAGTACAGAAGTATTTGATGTGGGACACACTGAAAATGTTGGGTAACTAATAAACTATCACTCACTGGCCCATTATCTAGTTTGAAAAAGCTAATGTTAGCATTTAGCCATGGGTTGGCTAACATCAAACACAATATAATTTCAAAAACGAATATTATTAACTTGCTGTAATGCTGGCAATCAATTTATGGCTTAACATGGTTGAGTGCTAGTTAGTGTTTGCCAACTGATAATGTTAGCTCAGACTTTTTGTGAACAGACTGGGTTTGAGGGGACCCCCCTCATGACTTAGAGTATACCCACTTCTAAAGGGAATATAAATTAACTGCACACACCACTACACCACTGGTTTTGGCAGAGGTGTCAAAGAGGTGAAAAACAGGATCAGCAGAGCCAGCAGCATTGCTCAGCCCTATGTGTTTGTGCGTGTCTCATTGTTTGCTTCTGTTGTGCCATTCCATAATGTGGAAACACATTGTGAATAACAGATGGGAGCAATTAATATCAATACAAATGCCTCAAGGAGCTTCGTAACAGCGCTGGGGAAATGCACTGTGAAACGCCTATTAATGTTATTCAGTGGATAATTTAAGCTAGGAATTTATACCTTTTCAATTAAAACGAACACTAAAATTATTTTATATTATTGCTGGCTTAGAATAAAATAATTTCATTATTAGATTGTTGAATGCTAACTTAATCTTTTGTCTTCCTGCATTGTTAGCTGGGATTTTATTCCTTTGGTGCCAACATGGTTTACTGCCGTTTATGCTCTTATCTAATATTACTTTATATGGCATCCTAACCATATTATACATTGAAATCTAGCTAAAATATTCTGAAATTTATAAGACCTTAGAGCTTGAAACACAGCAGTAAACACTAGAGACCGATCTCCAACCAGTGTTACGTCAGACAAAACTGTCAACCAATAGCTTTCCTCACCATAACAGATGTTACACAACATTTCTGTTGTTTTAAACTCCACTTGTGCTTATGGAAAACTATGACACAGTGTTAATTTTAGAATTAACAGTGGATTTTCAAGCAGGGATGAAATTTCACAAACCCTCTCATTTCAAAGGTCAGTCAATCAAAGTACCATGCTGGAAGTCACTGAGCTCTTCAGAAAGACCAGTTTTGTATCACAAATGTTTGCAAATTGAGACTGCATGGCTAGAAACACCTTGAAACACCTGATTACAATAATTGACAGGAGTGGCCAAATACTTTTGTCCATATAGTTTTACATTTTAGTCTCCTTGACAATAACTGACCGTACTTTTTGTCAGAGGTTTTTTTGGTCTATTTTTAGCTAGTCTTAGTGTCGTCTTCCCTGTGGAAAAAAAACAGTTGACATTTTTAGTCATAGTTTTAGTCGATGAAATAAACACTGCTATGAATGACCCGAACCAAAGAAAACAGGAATCATCTTTTAGTGTGGATGAACTTCAGGGGAAACTGTCTGCACGGGAAAAAAGCACTGGGCATTTGGACTTGTAAGATCAGCTGAAACAGCTAATTGAGCTCATGAGTGACTGCACCTCTGTGTGCATTTTAATGTGATATACGCGTGTGAGCGTCTGTTTCTCCTCAGCTCTGTTTTCCCAACAGTCTCCGCAGATAGATTCAAGAGGAAGTTGCTCTTTGCTTTGGCATGAGCACAGACAGTCACTCACCGAGAAGGGCAGAAAAGGAGGGAGGGAGGGGGAGCAGAGGGGAAGGAGAGTGTGTCCTTTCTATCAGTAAATGCTAAAGAAAATAAAGCCCACCAGAGGACCCAGATTCCTATCAGCGGATGTTTCCGGACCTCTTAACAAGAGCGCTTCCAAGAAAATAACTAGGAGGAGCAGCGATGTGTGTCGAACTCAGCCTGTGTGGTTGTGTGATTCAGTGTGTATTAGCTGTGTGTGTCAATTAATGTGTCTTTGTGTGCTAAGCTGAGATAAAGCTCTACATTGGCTTAGAGAACAAATGGGAGTACTATGTAAGCAGGAGGAAGATCAAAGCCAGTGTGATTAATGAGAATTTCAACCTCCCTGAATGATAACAATAAAAAGCCTCCACAATACACACACCCATGCACTCGAAACACACAAACGCACAATCGCTGACAGCAAGGGAATTCCGTATTACATTGATAACGAAGAACCAAGCTGCAGGGAATAAGGAGAACTTCTACAACTCCAGAGATGAGTCATTTTTGCCTCAGAGAGGGAAAAACCTTGTCCCTCTTCTCTCTGTTTTGTTTAAATGTGCTGACAGTAAAAGTGTCACCACCACGCACTCGCAATGACGACAATGACTCAGGCTCACGAACCTCCCCTGGCTCCACCACATCCTTAAGATCAAAGCTCCGTGTTGTACTTTCATTGCTTCCTCCGTACGAGGAAATGCTTTTTTCCTGGTGTCTGGCCTTGCAAGCAGTAGTTCCTTAATGACCTGCATTGCCGTGTCTCTGAGAAGTGACCCCATTTCAGCAGGATAGGATACAGAGGGAAGATGTCTCTGTAAATGCAAGTCCCTCTTGCACAGTCCAACTGCAGCCTGGCCCTAAAAATCTGCCTTACTTTTTATGTATTTCTCTCACAGGTGGGGGATTTCCCTGTCCTACTGAAGGGATAGGGGTGTCAGGATGTAAGATGTAGAAAGCAATACTATGGCTTGTAAGGTTGCCACATATCTGAGATGTCACATTCACAGTCAAAAAGTAGGAAAAGAGATATCAACAAGCAGAAGAGTTAGAAGAAGCTACATTGCCCCAAAGTTCATGGTGACTTTTCCTAAATATTACCTGTTGCGTTCCCAGCACTGGGGGGGCATGGCCATGCAGAGATGCAGAGGTTTATATATAAGGATTTTGAATGTGATGTGGGATCTCATTGGTTGTCAGTGAAGGAGCATTAGGGTGAGGTTGATGTGCTGCTCAGGCTTTGTATGAGGGAAATCCAGGCAGCTGAGTTTTGCACATAGCAGAACCTGTCCACATCCCTGCAAAGCAGATGGAATGGCCAGATTCCATGTCCGTCATCAGGCAGATCCATCTTGCAATGCTCCAATCGGAAATGATTGTGGCCCATCTGAGAACAGACCAGACCAAGATTGAGGAGAACAATTCAGAAGGTGCAGATGGGGTTTAGTTGTGTTGCATGCCAGTAGCAATGGCTGCCGCTGGTGTAGCAATTATCTATGATCTGGCCATCGTATAGCGGCAGTTTTATCAGGATTTGACCACATTCTTTATTATAAGACGAGCAAAGAACTGAACTGAAAGCCTGTCTAAGTGGAAGAGATGGATTTGATGAGTTTGATTAACCTACTGGCTCTAGTAATAGTAAGTGAAGCTGCTACCTTGGAAAGTTCACTCCAGAGCTACACATTTCCACTACGTCATATGCATCATCACTCTAATTGGCCTATAATGAACGAGACAGATGGAATACTTGTCCAATCAACCTCCAAGATTTCTTTCAAAGCTTCTGTCCTTTCTAAACACTTTAGATGAATGGTTGCCCAGATGGATGTGAGACATGTCCCATGCAACGGATATGAGAAACAGTCCAACTGGTGTGTCAGCCTGTTTAAGTACCCCAGACAGGACAGGAGTGATGAAGGTATGTATGAAAGACTCAGATTCAGAGACTCTGAGAGTGGTGGTTTGGGTCTGATGTTTTTGAGATGGTGGAATGCAGATTTGGCCTCAAAAGATAGGCTGGAGTCTAGGGTGATGTCTAGGTTGCTGACCTCTTAGGACGAGCAAGTTTTGTCTCCAGACTGTTGAATTTAGTCCTGGTTGTTTTAGGCAATGTAGTAGTTCTCAAGTCCAGGACTCAGAACGGAGTCTGACATGGACTCTTTTGCACTTGGAAGATGAAGAGGAAATTTGTGTATTCATCAAGAGTCTTCTTGATTTTCTTAGTTTTTCTTCTGCATAGCCAAAATAACTTATTCATTTTTAAGTCGTGTGTATTCACATGCAGTTCAGCGTCAGTAAGCATCCTGCCAGGAAGTCAACAAAGGTAAAACAAATCATGCATTTTCCCTTTTTAAGGCAAATGTAAGCAAGACCAATGAACATATTCAGTATGGACTAGAGGAGAAGGTGGGATAACCTCAAACTTTAAAAGACAATAATAAGCAAAATGGGCAAGACTTGGCATGGCATTTGTTTTCCATGGATTAGCATCCCATGCATATGCCTCCATACTCATTCGCACGCCACCCATGAAGCAGCGGGAGCAAATTGGGGTTAAATGTCCTGCCCAAAGATGCATTGACATGTGACTGCAGGAGCTGTGGATCGAACCCACAACCTGATTGCAGGACGGCTGACTCTACCTACTGAGCCGCAATCGCCCCCATAAGGATTTATATTAGGATGAGGATATTAGGATTTTTCTTTGATGACTCAGACTAGGACTTAGACTTGTAAACTGGGGACTTGAGACTCAAACTTAAGGTTTTATGACTTGACTATAACACTGGCATGAGTTTTCCCTGCTCTTGATTTCTTTATCAGACACAGACTATGAAATAGGTTAATGTAGGCACTGGTTCAAATATTAAGTGAGTTAAAACTGTATTCTTTCTTACTGTCAGCATGGATAGCTGAATTGGTTTCAAGAAGAAGTTTGCCTATGTGAAACTGTGAAAATAGTTGGGTTCATTATCCCAGTAAACATTTCCTAACAAGTTTATGGCCTTAGTTGCTTGTTTCAAGTCCTGCTTCATACAGTATGGTGTTCACATTGTGAATTATGCTCCTATTCAGACAAAATTCAATGATAAAGACAAATAAGATTTAGTGTCCAGCTTCCTGAAATAGTCAAGGATAGAGAAATCACAATGTGTACCCTCCAAGTTGTCCAAATTTTAATAACTGTTCATCCCAAAAAGTGAAGATAATGAAAACGAATATGCAAAACTCAAGCCTTAAAAGAGGGCATGAAAAAGGCCAGGGCTAACGTCACAGTAGCTACGTCTACTTTCTTTTCTAAAGTCTGGGTGCCCGACGGTGTCCCGCTGACGTAATCTCCAAACCTCTGGCAGAGAGGTGCAGCGATGTGAGCATGCAAAAAGAGAACACAAAACGAAACCCTAACAGCAAACGCCAAGTTGTTCCCTCTAAATGGAACAAATGCACACACAAAAACTCCACACGCACATATATACACAGACACTGAGACACAATACACACGCTCACAGACACACACACACTGTTCTAAGTGGTTCCCACTGCTGTTTCATTATTGAGCAGCCATGATGTAACTAGCAGCACGCTTTTTGGCACGTAACGTCTATTCATAGACGGAGGAGGTGCAGGAAAACGTCCCACGATCCCCTCGCTGCCTCAGTCTTCCTCTTTCAGGACAGACGTCGCCCTCCACATTGCATTTCTCTATCTTCTCTATCTCTTCTCTACCTTTCTTTCCTGCATGCGTTAACATCCCTTGTGCCCTCCTTTTATGCTTCTTCCTTCTCCATCAGCTCCACCTGTCTACCTACGCTTCCTGTGCATCATTTCGTCCACCTCTCTCCCACCGTCTTCCCCTCCCCAGGGCCCTCTGCTTGACTGAAGCTGGCAGCCTGAATCTTCTTTGGCATCCCTATCTCAATCTCCCCCTGCTTCTGTTCTTTTCACCCCAGTGGTCCCGCTCCATCACCTCTCTAAAATAACTCACCCTCGCCCTCACCCATTCATTGCCTCATGAATGGTAGGAGAGCTGCAGGATGTTCTTCAGGGCATCTGAGGTGAACGATTTGGCAGGGGTGCCGCCTTTTTAGGTCACAACAGGACAAACTCCTGGCGTACGGCTGTGGCGGGAGAGGATGCGTGACTAACAGCAGCACGGGAAAGTCAAGTGCATGTGGTGGTATAGGGAAGAGTTGAAGTCTCTGAAGTCATTTTAGGTTAAAAGAGGATCTGTGTTTGCCTTTGCTCCTGTTTAGGTACTGAGGACACGCGCCTGAATAACGCCTGCAACAGTGATCCAGTGTGTCCTCCAAAGTGCCGCTGTGAGTCCAACGTCGTCGACTGCTCCAACCTGAAGCTCACCAAGATCCCGGAACACATCCCTGCATCCACCACTGAACTGTAAGAAACTAAGGGGAAATTAAATGCTGACAAAACAGAGAAAAGGGTAGAAAAAAATCAACTAAGCAGAAAAAAGATATTAGATGAACTCTTGAATAAGACTGGAAAGATTTTTTTTATCCCATAACTATAGGATAAAAAAACTTATACAACACAAACTATATATTAAGTGTAAATCTTTATGGATCAGTATAAAACATACAGTACTGTGCAGAACTTTTAGGCATGCTTTCGCCTAAACTGAGGCTAAAGTTAGGCTTGAAATGGCAAGAAAACCCTCCTGAGGGCACCATCGAATGGATGCTCCAAGGGCCCGAAAACCACCAGCACTCTCTGGGCCAGGGGGTGAAAAGGCATGGATAAAATAAATGAAATTAAGCTCGACATTGGCTGCAGAGGTGTGCACAGTTGTGTGTCAACATGTGTCAACACTGACTCTGCTTTTGAATGTCCCACAAAAAAATCTAAATTACATTTTAGTCTCTTTTCATCTCATTTTTAGTCATAGAACACTGATTTGCACCTTGTGTTATCAAACAATATTTCCCTTATATTCCTTTTCATTTCAGAACAAGTTCCTTTTTCCTTGGTCCATAGATAGGGTCTGATCTTCAATTTCTTTCCTTTCCTCCAAAATAAAAGCAGATCTGCATCCAAACAGAACTGTACAGAAATCCAAAATGAAAGAAACAGTTTTAAATGCAAAACAGAGGAATTTTAGAATGCAAAAAAAAAAGAAAGTATCACTTGTGATTAAACTTATAAAACTTTGAGATCAATCAAAATTTAAAAAGTTAATGATATGGTAGCCATAAAAACAACATAATTGGAGTGCAGTTAAAACATCTTTAAACAAGAAACAAGGTTTCACTGTCAATTTTTTTTTCATGCCTGTTTTTTTTTTCTAAACACAGTTAGTACATTTTCTGAATTAACACCTTGGAAGACTGCCTTTTTAGTTCTAGTGTCTATGAAGCTTTGCATGAACCCACACATTCATACTGCATACTACATACTCTTACAGTATATACTGTATGCAAGGGTTATTATAGGAAAGTAAAACTAAAATGTAAACATTATTTAAGTTAACTGTAACTAAGTACAAACTGAGCTTTACCAAAAAAAAAAATGAAAACTGACTAAAACTTAATTCTGTGGTCACAAAACTAAAATAAGATTTGGGGCAAATTCTCCTTAGTTTTAGTCTTTGAGAGCAGCAGACTGATTTGATTGAAGGAGACCTCATACAGTGGCAATTTAGATCTTGAGTTGAACTCAGTCATCAAAATTAAAGAAATAAAATGAAAAATGAAGAGCCAATCTTTGACGGGTATCCCATTTTGCTGAAAAAACCTTAAACCATCTCTAAAATGAATAAAGATTAACTATAATGAAGAATTTTCACAAAATAAAAACTAAACTAACCAATCAGGAGTAAAAACTAATAAAAACTAAAATGAATTGTACATCAAAAACTATTATAACCTTGCTGCATACTAGCTGGACCATAAGTACACCATTTGCACTGCACTAAATTTCTGTTTAAGTGGTCCTTTTTGCTTAGGAAGGTTCCTGAGTGAAATGACCCAGAAGTATTTGAATGTCTGCTCTGATAAGAGCAATTCTCTTTAAGATAGGGAAAGGAAAGGAGCATCATTGCTTCCTTTGCTATCTCCTTATACATAGAAGGACAACCCTTTATGAAAGGAAAGAAGAAAGACATCCCACAATTCTTTGTGTCAGCCTCATTTAAAGTGATGTACCTCAATTGTCTATCAAAACAAGTGATTAACCTGACTGCAGTAGATTTAGTTGCCATCTCCACTTAATTATACTATAATTAAATGATTCAATTAATCAATCAAACTTTCATTTTTTTTAAACTTTTGATTCATGTGGATAAATATGAGAGGACGGGAGGCAAAGCATTATGGGGAATTTGAGTATGACAGGTGAGCCATTTCATACATAAATATTCTGGCCAATCTAGTCGGCCATCCGAGAACTTCTATGCCCAAAACTGAGTTCTTTGATCTAGGGTTAGAACACATTGCATGATGTCACACTAATTACAAATGCAGTCAAGTTAAAATTGATGTGGTTGTTTGTATGCTTAAACTTTTTTTCTGCCTTTTTCTCTCTAGCCGCCTTAATAATAATGACATTACTACTCTGGAGGCGACTGGAGTTTTTAAGAACCTCTCCCAGCTGAAGAAAATGTAAGATTTTTTTTTTGTTTACTTTTTATTTACATTGGAATCAATGCACTTTTCTGACACGCTTCCTTTTCTCCAAAGTAACCTCAGCAACAACAAGATGACCGAGATTGAAGACGGGGCATTTGAAGGGGCTTCGTCTGTCAGTGAGCTTCACCTCACAGCCAATCAGATCGACTCAGTCCGAAGTGGGATGTTCAGAGGCCTCGAGGGACTGCGCATGCTGTGAGTGACAAATAAGCAATGTAAATCATAGACATGGATACTTTTTTAAGTTTAAGGCTGAATTTTTTTATGACTTTCCTCCTTAGGATGCTGAGGAACAACAAGATCAGCTGTGTCCACAATGACAGTTTCACAGGGCTGCACAACGTCCGTCTGCTGTCTCTGTATGACAACCAGCTGACCACCATCACTCCCGGAGCCTTCGACACCCTGCAGACTCTTTCCACCCTGTGAGATCCAGATAAATACATACACCTGCCTTTGATCGCATATTTTGAAATACAATTCTCATATTGCTTTATTACTTTCTCCCAGCAACCTCTTGGCGAACTCCTTCAACTGTGACTGCCGCCTGGCCTGGCTCGGTGATTGGCTGAGGAGCAGGAAGATAGTGACAGGAAATCCTCGCTGCCAGCGTCCAGGCTTCCTGAAGGAGATCCCCTTGCAGGATGTGGCTCTGCCAGACTTCCGCTGTGAAGAAGGTAAGTTGTAACAAATGGTGAGGAGGCTGTAAATGATGGAGCCGACTCTAAAAGCAGGCTTGGGGGAGCACATCCTGTGTTAGAGTGAGTTCTTGTTTTTCATCTGGTAGATAAGAAAAGGTTCAATGGGAGGCTGATCATTCATTAATATAGTTCACCGGGGTGAGATGCCTCATCTCACATGCATATTTGCACTAATTAATCTATTTTCCATATTAATTACTAGTTTAATCTATTCACTGTAACTCAAATACAGTAGGAAGGCTCTGTGTAAATAGCCTCACCTCATATTCTTAGTTTTATCTACCTCAATTAAATCTGCTCACATTCTCGCATATTTTATACTTCTGATCATGTCTAGTCAATCTTGCACCCTTTGCACATCTTGCATCATGGACCTATATATAGGCCACTAGAAAAATACCTAAAAAGAGCTTTTACATATTAAAATCTTATTTTTTCAATACTTTTTTCAGGTTAGTTCACATTTCATGTTTAGTTCCTGTACACTAAGAGAAAAGCTAGCCAATAAAGCTGATCCTATTTCTGATTATTCTGAAATTTAACATTCATGATAAACATTTATGCTAAAAACGTAGCATGATAATTAACATTTATGTCTCCATCTGTAGTTGAGACACAGCATGTAGTTTATGTTAGATTTAAGTCCCACTTCCACTAAGGCAAACAGCCAATTATAGTTAAGGATTATTGGGTGGGGTACTGGGGGGGCAATCAGATTTGAAGCCTGGCTCCATCCCCTCTTGGATACACCCCTGATCAAATGTCCAAACATTGTGTTATTAAGCAAATTTTTTAATCCAGATGTGGTTGTTAATGCAGACTAGTTTTTGAGTCTGTATTTCTATATTTAATATGTCGTGACTTGCAGGAAAAGAGACAGAAATTCTCTTGGCTTGCAACCAAATACACATCTCCCTATCAATGTGTGAATCAGTTTCTCACCACTCAGACCATATCTTAAGTTTTATCCCAACTTCCCTACTTTAAATAAAGTGATTTTTCTCTCTGAAGGCAGATAAGCATCTTCAGTACGGCAGATAGCCTCCTCCTTTATGTGTGAAACTAAGCCGTCTGTGGCTGACTGATGATGCCTTTAATTGCGTTTTACTCTGCGATACATTACCAGCGTGAGCTGTTCAGAGTGTCTGAGATCAGCTTAAATAATGGCTGCTATTGTGCAACTCCTTTGTTGACGGAATAGATTGCCACTCAGCACTTCTTAAGCTGCTGGTCGATGGCGGGCTGAGTGGAGCTATTGAGCTGTTTGCCTTATTGATCAGCCAGCCTATTTGCACCTGAATGAATGTTAGACTTGTCTTTAGGCATCGGGCGGCCTTCATTCTTTGCTCTGGCTGGTCGATATTACATTAGTGAGGCTTCTCTTTCTCTGTCCTGTTATACTTTTCCCATTTTTTACTTCCTGTCCTCTCATTGTCTCAATGCCTTAGCAGCGGTTTAAGGGATTGCGGCATTTTGGCTTTACATTGACTTTGTTTTATTTCATTGGCTGGCCTTTCCTTCATCATTGCTGGTTTCTGATTCTGCTCCCTTCTTCTCTGTTTTTTTCCCAGGCCAAGAGGAGTCAAGCTGCGTGCCCAGACCTCAGTGTCCCAGTGAATGCACTTGCCTGGAGACTGTGGTGCGCTGCAGTAACAAGCACCTCCACACACTGCCCAAAGGCATCCCCAGAAATGTGACTGAACTGTGAGTTCCTGAGCATTTATTATGTGGATTGTATTTTTATCTTATCAGCCCAAGTTCCAGGCATCTTTCTGCCCTCCCCTGGCTCTGAATGAGGCAGGTCTGGGAAGGAAACCAAAGAAGCAACTGTTAAAAGGTAGTGAAGAGTGGGTGAAAGAGATAAGAGTTAGTGAATACAGAAGAGATCTCATCATTTGGAGAAGAAGGGGAAAGGAGTCAATAAACCCTGCAGTTATTCTCTCAGACATTCTTCTTCTGTGTTCCCTGCAGCCCTCAGGCTAGCACTGATGTCACTCTCACACTCAGAGCCAAGGATCAGCGAGTGTGCATGCATGTCGGTGTGTGTTTGTGAGTGAGCATAGTTGTGCGAGGGCCAAAAGCCCGTCCACAGGAGCACAGGGGAGCAGGCGGACATTTTAATGAGCACTTTTCAATGGAAAGGGGAGGGAAAGGAATAGGTCTGGAACTTTCCAATACTGCTCTAAGTGGTCCAGACTAACTCACACACACATAGATACACAAACACGCTGCAAGCCTTAAGGCCTGTCATTGTCCCAGCAGGTGTGACCAGGTGTGCCCCTCTTTTGGGGCTTTCATCTAGTCATCTGGAGAGTTTTCTACTCCATCATTATCCCAAGTGTCCTCTGCACCGTCATTACCTATCATTACCTCTGAACCCAGAGGCCCCCGGACTAACCAGGCAGCCCCCCCGCTGCCTGTCCCACCCCGAGTACAGTCAACAACAATAGCAGGAGAAAGGCCTGCAGCTGCACTCAGAGCCTAAATCAGCCATTTATCACGGTGACAGCCCTCTGGTAGCACTTTGTGTTAGCAGGCAGCGGGGTGGTTTCAACCCTGCAGGCATGATGTCAGCCATGGTGGCCCGTACATATGCTAACACACACACATGAAAACACACTTCAGAAAGGAGAGTGCTGGGTCAAATTCAGGAACTGCTGCGAAACAGAAAATTCACTTAAATGTCACTGAATATATTAAGTTTGCTGTCTGTGCCAATGGTCATTTGATACATCAACCAGTTTGAGTCTGGAGGAGGAATGCTCATGTAGGATAGCCTGACCCCAAAGTTTTGTTAACAAAAGAAACAAAGAAAAGTAGTTCTGCATATATTACACAAAATTAAAATTTCCTCCAACAGTGTGAGAAACCATCTGTATTTATGTGTGCCACCATGTTTAACCTCATCAAGATCTTCTCCTTATAAAGTCTTTAAAAATGTCTGCAGGAGTGCAGACGGTCGAGTGCTTTACGGCGTTACTCATGTCACGGGCGGCCCAGGTTCAAATCCAGCCTGTGGCCCTTCACCGCATGTCTCTCCCCGCTCTCTTCCCTGTTTCCAAATCTATCCACTGTCCTTCCTCTGTCAAATAAAGGCATGAAAAAGCCCCCCCAAAAAATAAATCTAAAAATGTCTGCATTGAGCTGGATAAAATCCTGTAACACTAACCTGGCACGCCACATGGATTTGTTTCACACATCCATCTGGAAAACCTCTCATACACAGCGTTTGGGAAAGGGCAGAGGCTTTAAAAAAAATAAACTCGGAGGGTGACTGGATGAACGTTGTGTCACAAAACACATGACGTAGCCGCTACCGAGGAGTAAACTCCATACAGAACTGCATAACACGAACCATGGCAACTGTAGACGTGTCAGTACACAACTTCTGTCGTTTTTGACAAAAGAATTTTTATGAAGAAATGTTGTCAAGTTCTGATAAAAGTGGCACTGTAGCAGCGTACATGCTAAGCTTTTCCGCCCTGATTTCACCAGCTTCTTGTCGCTGCTTGCTTATGTCACGGCTCTGCTGCACTCGAAAGTACTGCCCCTTGTCGCTGATTGGTCCTGTCACTTTTAACCGGGCCGAAACGGTTCAGACGGGAGCTTTGCAAGATGGATTTGCCAGTGAGAGACACGGAAATGGGCGTTTCCATCTGTTATTGTAATACTGAGAAGGGCAACATTCAATATTGTGCAGGACTATTAAGCATGTTTGGGCCACAAATTGAGGCTGAAGTAGGCATGTAATGGCATGTTAGCCCACCTGAGGACACCATTTGGCAGAAAGGAGGATTGGCACAACCTCGGCCGTGCTTTAGATGTCCTTGCATATTACCAGGGGCATGGGAAAATAATCTGTTGAAAAGTAACAAAGTCTACACCATTAGGATGGATTAAAGGGTGGATGTGGCAAGTAGGGTTGCCACAAATCTCTTGTCGTTTTGTGGATGTCCCAAGGGCCCAGAAACCACTGGTGGTATCCGAACATATCACCAGGGGTGAAAAGCTTGACCTTGGCTGCTGAGTGACATGTGTTGAGCTTTAGTCATGCATAAATATTTTACCTCAACAAGTTACCTGCTGAGCTAACATAAGTATTTTGATTGTGTTTTCAATGTTCTTACCCTATCAGGTATCTGGATGGAAACCAGTTCAGTGTTGTGCCAAAGGAGCTGTCTGCTTTCAAATACCTGCAGCTAGTGTAAGTTCCTTCCATCTGCCTCCTCTTCATTCTCTCTGTACAAATCAACATACTTAACCTGTCATTTCCCTTTGCAGGGACCTGAGCAACAACAAGATCAACTCTTTGACCAACTCGTCCTTCTCTAACATGAGCCAACTTACCACTCTGTGAGTCCAGAACAGCCTCAGCCGAGAGCTTGTATTTTATAGTGGTACTGACAGCAGGATGGAAACTGCAGAATTTTATCTATAAACCATATGTAATTATTTTTTCATTGCAGAATCCTGAGCTACAATTCGCTTCGCTGTATCCCCAAAATGGCTTTCGGTGGACTGCACTCTCTACGACTGCTGTGAGTTTAAAATTATATTCTATATGCATGCATATAATGTGTGTTTATCAAAGACAGAATAGGAGAAGTGGGTGCAGCTTGTGCTTTTTTAGATTTATTTCAGGCTTTTATAGCTTTCCTTGGTGGGAGAGTGGATACAGTAGAAAATCAGAAAATGTGTTTTCCAAAGGGAGGCAAATGCAGAGGTACCTCAAATCTGCAATGTTTCCAAAAACAATCCAAATAACTCAACTTGCTATTTTATTCATTATGAAAGCAAAAAATGTCCTTAAATGTTTAGAATTTTAAACTTACTTTAAGTTTTATTTAACACAGTGTGACATTCATGTTATTACTCACATTACATATTAAGTAAATGCAGCAGATTATGTTCTATGGTAAGGCTACCTGTGATTGACATGACTATCAGCCAGTGTTATTGATAAATATTGAGGGACCAGAATCTCAAGCAGGCGAAAGTCTGCAGCTGCAGAGAATCTCTGCTGAAGCTGCGCTGGGGTTGGAAAGGACTAGAAGGAGGGTAGGGACAAGAGAAACAACAAAACACCAAATGAAAGACAAATTTATGGCAGTTGTGACCACCTGTTTCCCCTTTTGTAGAAAATTGCTATCACTTTATTGATGACAGCAGCAACATGTGAAAAATTGTCACTAATAAATATGATTGATCTAATCTGTTATACTTAGTCTATTTTACTTCCTCAAATGCAGTTTTGTAAGAAACATAAGACACCATGTTAGGTGGTATTTTAGCAAGTAATTTCTTAGATAAAAGATGATACTTTTCTCTATAAGCTTCTCGATAATTCCCAGCTAATTCTTTATTTTTTCCCGTACAATTAAAGTGTGTTCCTCCTGAATAATTTTCAAGTAGTTTGTAGGGGTTAAGGATACGGGATTAGAGTTAGGGTTAGGGATTAGAGGGTTAAGGTAAAATACCACAGAATTACCAGAGAACTGCCACAATATTCAAAGGAATTACTTGATGACTAAAACATTATTACTAGAATATACTTCCTTAATGTTACTTGGTAAAATGTCGACTTATTACAAGGTAATTTCCATGTTATTCTCCTAAAGAAAAGGTTACTAATGCCAATGAGCCTATGTACATGTTGAATACAGTCTGTTTTGCAGAAATGCAGAACGCTTTAACAAAGGTGTTCAAGGTTAAAGGTCATATACCATTTCCTCTTTCAACTTGCCCTTCCATAGCACTATGGTGGTATGGTCCATGGTGGAGCAGGTATCATTATTATGACTGATTGTTCTCTTTAAGGATCATTAAATTTCATGTTTTTAGACTTGATTCGACCAGGATCAAAGGACTTGATTGGCTTATTTCACATTTTGTGCATCTGCAGATTGTCCAGATATTTGTAGATAAGTACTATAAAGTGTTTTTTTCACTATATGTCCTCTTCAAGTGTGGTGGCAAAGTCCACCTCCTATAATCAATGATTTATTTAAAGGATTTTCATCTAAGTATGTCAGTCTTGTGCTGAGTCCTACATTTCTATTTTTAAAACTTGTTGTATCTCACCTGTGATATGAGTTTCTTTTTCTTCCATGCTACTCAAATGTTTTAAATGTCTCGTTCTTGTCACATAATTTCAACACCGCTCCCAAATCAGCCACTTCAAAGCCAAAGTGAGTCACTTTCACTCTAAATGAGTTATTAAGGAGGATATTTTTGCAGCCTGCGCTGACTACAGAGACAGAGCAGCAGATGCTGAGAATCTTTGATTGACTCCAGAGTCCTGAAACTGTCTAAACAGTTATGACAGCTAACCAACACACACATATACAGACGCACACGCAGACACAACCTACGACCTATTTTCTGTGTTTAAATGTCGTTCCAGCTCCTACTCCTGCCCACACCTCGTCTTCAGACATCTGCCCGGTCTGCCCGCTCACCTCTAAATGCCCTGAGCTCATCGCTGTCTCACCAACCAGAGGCCAAACACACGCCCCCACAACCCGCTGCACAGAATCACTCTGACACTGATTAGCAGAGAAAGTTTTGCCCCGCTAACCGTAATGGTTTTGACTCTGCCTCCGGGCTTCTTATGAAGTTATGAAGTCTTTGATTGTGCACTCTTGGTGCTCCCAGCGGAGGAATTGGTCTGCTAAATAACTGAGATGTAGAATATAAACAGGTTCGACACATAGATGATGAAATTTCAGCAATCTGTGGGCCTGAATTTGAAGATACAGGAGCTGGACGCCTCAAACTTTAATTCAAATGTACATTTCAGTTATGTGATGTAGAAATAGAGACCCGGCCTGTGGCAGCACTCCTCCTGAGATTATGTATGCATCTGTGTGGTGGTGCATTTCTTACATGTTTGTCATCTCCTGGCTCGCTGCCTGTTAGCATGTGTGTGGGAGTCAACTTATCGGCCTTCCATGTGTGCTCATAGCAGGCGCACTTTTTACTACTGACAACAAAGCTTCAACAAAGGCTCGTTTTTTTATAGCGGGATACGACTAAAGCCCTGATCATTACGCAGCACAAAGCCTAAGAGCCCCTTTCAGTGCGCAATGAGAGTGAAGCTCGGTCATCATTAGCCGATGCCGCCGCGCTCACCCTGGACGTGCCGCTTTGATCTCTAATGAAGCTGCGTCCGTTATTCCTGCTCTTTCTCACTCACGCCACCTTCACTTTTAAAAATATTCCCCGTGTGAGTGTGTCAGACGCCATGTGAGGCCCTCCACACATACACAGACTGTCTGGACTACCTTGCTGTCTCAGTCAGAGCAAATGAAGCAGAAAACTTTGATGTCTCTGCCGCTGCTGGTGCGATCAATCATAAGCCTCCCATTAAATGTCAATTGGTGCCATGGCTTTTTTCCCAATTTTATTTTTACAATGCATGCTGTGGGGGTGCAACAAAACTAAAGCGACAATGAGCTCTTTTTAATAGTTTCGACTTTAAGACCCACCACCAGGTTCAGAGTTCAAAGTTGGAAGCTTCATAGAAACCGCAGAGATGCAAAAACGGGCTACAAGCGGGACACGCTCTCACACAAGGAGGTGCTGAAGCCTTTATAAAGCTGCACCTTTGGCTTTACAGAGCAGTAAAGAGGAGAAGAATCATTAACGCTCAGCTTCAAACACAACCACGGTCTGAGTCTGGGATAGAAGTGGTGCAGTTTGGTGCAATTTGACATGTATGTGTGTGATGGTTGTGGTTTGAGCTGCGATTAATAAGCTGCTAATTGGCCTGCTGGGTATAAGGTGTGGGGTGAGTGAGCTGAGACAGCGCTGAGGGGCACATCTCACCAAGGCGGGAAGCTTTGACAGAAGAAAGATTGCAATAAAGAAACCATATTATATTATTATAATAAACATTTAACCTCTAATTAACCAGGAAAAGCTTGTCTAGATTAAAAATCTCTTTTTTGAAAGTTACCTGGCCAAGACAGGCTGCAGGAGTTAACAGACAAACAATGAGCAGCCAAACGCAGACAGCATAATACAAAATAGGCAAAACATATGCAGCCAGATCTGTCTTCCTTCAGGTCATCAGACCTGATGATTAAGTTTCAGGTCCAGTTGTGAGGCAAAGGAAGCAGCAAGCTTTAATTCCTTTTAGAAAAGATCATGTGAAAAGATCATGTGATTGTAGATTTTAAGATGTGCTCCTCTGATTGTGCAGCACTTTCATACAACAAACAGTAATGTGTGATGGATTTAATAATCAGTGATATATTATGTTTATGTTATGGGCTAAGCCTGGGAAAGCCACCAGTTTTTTAAGACTAACAATCAAAACCCACTGAAAACAGACCCACTTTTGGGTCCCTACCCACCAGTTGATGCCAGGCATATCTCATAAAATTATAAAACTATATGGTCACTATTGCTGCAATATCCAATCTTTGCCTAACCTGCCACGCCAGATGGATGTGTTAACACATCCATCTGAAAAACCTCTTATACACAGCGTTTGGGAAAGGGCAGAGGCTTTCAAAAAAAACTTGGAGGGTGATTGGATGAACGTTCTGTCTGTCACATCTTTATGGGCCAATCAGAGCAACAAAACACGTGACATAGCTGCTACTGAGGAGTAAACTCCATACAGAACTGCATAACGCGAGCCATGGCAACTGTAGACATGTCAGTAGGCTACACGACTTTTGTTGTTTTTGAAAAGAAAACAACTCACTGCTGTTCTTTGTTCTTCATTTAACACAGAAATATTGTCAAGCTCTGATAAAAGTGGCACTTTAGCAGCATCTTCCGCCATATCTGCACCAGCCTCTTGTCGCTGCTTGCTTATGTCATGGCTCCGCCGCGCCGGAAAGTACTGCCCCTCATCGCTGATTGATCCTGTCACTTTCTAACTGGGCCCAAATGGTTCAGATGGGAGCTTTGCAAGATGGATTTGCCAGTGAGAAACACTGAAACAGGCGTATCCATCTGCTTTGCAAGGTTAATTTTTGCCACAAATTTACAGATTTTACTTGCTACATGCCATTTTTTTCCCACACCGCAATCCTCTAGTTTATTGTTTCAGCATGTTTAGTCTACCTAAGTAGAATTTGCAAGACATTAAAACATGTTGGGGCTTTTCAAGAGGCTGAACCTTACTGTTGCAGCCAAGAGTCCTTCCTTCAGGAGTTTTGTAGATGATTAAAAACTATTTTGATGCTATTTTATTCCCGCTTGGCCCTTTATTGGCATTCTAAATACACTTTTAGACACCTACCCCATTATTTGATACACATATAGTGCTTAATAAATTTTTTTGACCACCTGTCATAAAATGGAGAAAACATTAATATTTTAGAAATCTTTCAAAAACTTGTTTAAAACTTAAAATTTTATTGTAATTTATTCGGTAAAAAACAAACTGAAACAACTAAATAGTCCTTTTTCGCACATAACAACCAAAAACCTAATATTTTGTATGGCCTCCTTTGACCTTGATAACAGCTTGCATTCTTGCTGGCATTGTTTTTATGAACTTTTCCACAGTCTCTCTTGTTATTGAGTTCCAAATCGTTTCTAGCTGTTCCCACAGACTTGCTTTGGATGAAACTTTCGTGTGATCAATCTTTGAATCTACTAAATCCCAAATTTGTTCAGTAGGATTCAAATCCGGACTTTGACTTGGCCAGTCCATCAGTTCCAATACTCCAATACTCCAGATTCCTTTTTCTTGGTCAAATAGTCTCTGCACAGCTTTGAAGTATGCTTGCGGTCATCGTCTTGTTGGTATATGAACCCACGACCAATCAGATTCATCTGGGATTCCATGATGCACTTAGATGTTATGGTAGACGTTCTCGTTCATGATACCGTCCATTTTCACTAATTTGCCACACCGTATCCACAAATGGAACCCCATACCATAATGGAATCTCCATCGTGTTTCACTGTGGGTGCAATGCATCTGGCATCAAAACCTTCTCCAGCTTTTCTGCGGACATAAACACAACGATGCTGACCGAAGAGTTCAAACTTGGACTCGTCCATCCAGAGTACCTTCTTCCAGTCATCAACAGTCCAGTGTTTGTGCTCCCTGGCAAATCTGAGGCGTTTCTGGATGTTTGCAGGACTCAATAATGGCTTCTTAGCAGCAATTCTTCCCTTTAAGCCTTGTTCTGTCAGTCGTCTGCTTATTGTCATTCTGGAGACTTTCTCAGACTCTGATCTAGAAGCATTCATCTCTGCCTGAAGATCAGCAGTGGTCTTCCTTCTGTCTCTAGTACTTCAAATCTTGAGGTGTCTGACATCTGTTTCAGTTAACTTTGGTTTCCTGCCTCTTCCTTGGCACATTTTGTAAGTACCAGTCTCGGCAATTGACTCCAAAGCATACTTGACCACACTGTGAGAACACTTTATGTCTTTCCCTTTTGTCTCAGAGACCATCCAGCATCATGAAGTGCTTTAATGCAAACTCTTTCATTTTCAGTGAGCTCTCCACGTTTTACCATTTTGAACAGGAATGAGGAATTTCAAACTGAATTCACCTTTTCATACCCAAATTTGAGCTGGCTCACTGGGCTTCTCTGAGAAGTCAGAAATTAATCAGGCATAACATTCAACCTCTAAAACTCATTTTTCTGTTCAGAAATGCAAGTAAATAACTATAATTTGACATATTAATCAAGAAATAATAACGTGCGTTACTATTTTTTCAGTTTTTTTTGTAAATCAGTAAATTTGAAAATTCATGGATAACAATAATAATTCTATTTTAGCATTAAAAATATCATTTCAGTTAAAGAGCTTCTACATATTGGTGTATTAACCATTGCAGAAACATAAAAAAAAAGATTTTGGTAATTACCAATGCTGTTAATTTAGGGCAACTGTGGCATAAATCTTACTTTGGGTGGTGGTCTAATAAATTTACACACACACAATAAACACAGTCTCAATAAAGGAATCACATCATTGAAGAAATATTAATGTACAAATAAGGGAAGCAGCCACTGATTAACAAAGAGTTTGACCTGGCAAAATGCAAATTAACTTGCAGAATAACCCTCAAAGCATTACTGCTCATTTGTTTATTTTTCTGAAATTCACAGATGTTTTAAAATAACAAGTAGTCATGTTGAATAATTCTGATCTCAATATCAATCACTGTAATCACGAAACACACATTTTGTCTTTGTTCAGCTGTCATAAAAGGCAAAAATAGGCCCAAAATTAATCTTCAGTAATTAAAAAAGATACATAAAACTGAGATAATGCAGGTTTTCTAGCTCCATACTCACATACTCTCTCTGTTCATTGACTGCAACTACAAAACCACTAATTTTCCACTTAAAAGCCTGAAAATGCTCCAGTAAACTCTCTGTCTTAGATTGTTACATAGTTCTATCTATATTGTCTCTGTGATTCCAGCTTGGCTCTGCCTCCTTACATTGAGCAGCCTCACTCTTTGTATCTTCTACAGCGTAGTGACGGATCAAACAAAGAAGGAAGTGTGGTTTCAAAGCCTGTTTATACATCACTTCTCATTATTCAGGCATGGTGAGCAGACGTGTCATGTATTGGTGTATGGACTGAGCGGTGGTAACATTAGAGTGCGGTCAGCTGAGGGATGGAGGTGGTAATGATCCTGTGGATTACAGCAGCCATCAGTCAGCGAGCCATTAAGCCACACTGGCTTGTCAGCCAAAATAGTAAACCGCCGATAGCAAGAAGAATAACTATAGGCTCGATATAGTATCCCTGTACACATGCACTGACATCAAAGCATGCTAATCTGCATACACAGGGAATTATGCTGTTGTTTTTATCCGTATGTGGTGCAGCTCTGTGCCCCCCCACACACTTGTTGTCCCTGCCAACCAGACGCTCACAGAAACCTGACACCAGTCTTTTCCAGACGTATACAGCCTCACATCAGCTGTATGAGGCTCAAACAGAAATACATCCACCTACAACTCAACACAAACACATTTACTCACTCGTTTTCCTGGTATTTCTGTGAGGAATCTGCCAAGTATTTTCTAGATTAATGATCTCTATAAAATGCCAAAACATGTTAAAAGAAAAGCTAGCCACCTGTTATGAGACTTTCCAAGACTACATACTTATTGTTGTTGAATCCCCAAAGAGTGTTGTATTCAAAAGAAACAGTACTTTAAATTGGAAGGGAAGTCTTTAGACTTCAATTTTTATCTATAAAAGTCAAACCCAAAGCATTGGGTTGCTGGTTTCACTCACTTGGTAGAGCAGGTGAAGTTCTTGATGCAGGTCTATGTCCAATGGCCAAATAATACAACATTTCTTTAAATATATTGCACGGCCTTCAGGTTGGCAGTTACATGCAAATACTTACACCTTTAACCTGTTGAAATTCTGATTAATAAAGTTTATAAACTTTAATAAAATTGTAAAATTTATGTATGTAAAATGTATTTCAATATTGCAACATTTTTGTGACAAGCAGAGAGAAAAATGGGTTTTGTCAGCTAGTATATCAGTCTCTGGAGGTGCTCTTGTTGGATAAAGAGAATTGCCTCTGCTCTTCAGTGCACTCTTGCTCAAATACATGTGTGCGTTAATGTTTGTGGAGAAGAGGATTAAGTGTTTTCAAATAATTCTGATTAAGTATTTTCAAATACATTTCCTGTACTCAAACAAGAGGAGCAGCAAGGAAGTTTATGAGAAAATCTAGATTTTTTTTTTTTAATTTAGATTTTCCCTAAATGCAGACAATCAAGAAAACTGTTATATTGCAAGAGCATTTATATACTTATTAATCCTGTAATGAAAATATAACCTCGGTTTTTGGAAGCTATGTTTTTGTAACAGTATTTCTCAGATGCCTTTATGTTGTTAAACCTGTTAACCAGCATCAATTTTCCTGTATTTTAAACATGTGTCAAATTTTTTCTAAATGTTCTAAAAGAGAAACATCTCATGTTTTACTATTGTGTCATGTTCTTATCAGCTATTTTTGTCACTACTTTTTGCTACTTTTGATCATTTTTTTGCCCCTTTATGCCCACTTTTGTGCCATTTGTGGCCCATTTTTACAAGTTCTCTTTGCCACTTTTAACCCATTTTACTTGTGTTTTACCCTGTTTTGTCACATTTAACCCATTTGTTACATTTTTTGCCAAATTTTTCCAACTTTGAAACCTTTTTTCAAACTTCTTTTGCGACTTTTCACCCATTTTTACCTGTTCTTTTGCGGCTTTTTACACTTTTTCGCCACTTTTGATCCAGTATTGCCCCTTTTTGCCTCTCTCGCTATAGTTTGGCCATTTTCTATGCCAATTATTGCCGTTTTCCACCACTTTATCCTAATTTACCACTTTTCAGCAGTTTTTTGCCTCTTTTCACAATTATTTGAATATTTCCCCTTAAATTTGTCTGTTTCTTTGACTTGATTTTCTGGCATCCTGACATTACTGCACATCACGGCTTGGCTCTGAAGTATGACATTTCTTTCCTAATCATTAAGTTCAGTGTTTAGTGGTTTACATCACCATTAAAAGGTGATTCTTTTTAAGGAGTTTATATTTTTAAAAAGGCTGAATTGTGCCAAAGCATGAAATATGGTTATCATAGCTTAACTTTACAATGGACTATGATCTGCTGACCTCCATGGCCCCCCTGAAAGCTCTCTCCTTTATTCCTCCTTATGGTCAGCCTTGATGATCAAACATGGTTGATACAGAATTATAGCTTCAATGTTAATAGTAATGGAACAAGTATGGGCATATATTGGCAGGAACAGTAAAAAAAACATATTGACTGATAGTATTTATAACAGTCAGGGTTAATAGGTCCATTATTTAAAGGTTAAATCCCAGATGACTGATGTTATAGTCAGTTTACTGTATAGTAATGAGCTTTGATAGTAAAAGAGATTATATGCTTGTTGATGGTTCTAAATTTTCTCTATTTTCTTTTTCCTCCATCATCTTTCAGGTCTCTCCATGGCAACGAAATCTCCGAGCTTCCTGATGGCATCTTTAACGACGTGGCCTCGCTTTCCCATTTGTAAGTAATGACACAAAACGACCGTATCTGATTCTGTCTGCATTCACAGCTGAATTCTGAAGCCTGCACACACTTTGAGACGTACAGGGGGTCTGGTCAGACAGCCCAGAAGTGCGTCTCACAGTGGCCTGCCTGTAGTCCTCTTTGGTGGGCTCTGCAGTAGCCAAAGCCCTCCCTTAATCAGCCGCGGGGCTGTGGTTAGAGCAGCACACAGACCCCTGCACTGTCTCATCTCCCTGTCACATCTCTGACACACACTTTCACCGACACATACACAGATTCTCCACGGTCTGCGGACTTCTTGTTTGTTTTGGTTTGTTTATTTATGCCTGTAGCTTCATGTGTAGCTGTTGTGCAGGGGTTTGTGGACGTGTGTCAAGCTGCACTGAGTATCTTTGCTGTTCAGCCTCTGCCATCCAGCCTTGATATTCCCATCATCCCCTGACTCACTGATCAATAGACCTATCAGTGTCAGAGACGGAGAGAGAAAAGGGAGGACAGATAGAGCCAAACACACAGTTTTTGGAGGGCAAAACAGGAGTCAAGGCTGCATGAAACCAAGGATGAGGGGAGGGACGAAGGGGAGGCATTGATCCACAGTCACAGTCAAGTGGCTTTCATGTTAGCAGATGTCAGGTGTCAGCTATTGGCACGGCCCTGAAAGACGAGCCTGTGTTCTCCAGTAATGGAACAGCATCGATTCAAGAGTGTTTGTGCATCCAGTGGGAGGACAGAGCGGCATTGATTCACGACCACCATGACAGAAGTGGTTAAGAGTGCCTTCTGTTAACACCTCCACCTATGATGGAGGAGCCGCCCTGAGAATGATGTATGCCACAAACTGGCATTGTGCATCAAACTTCAGATGGAGTTTGTTCTCAGAGAAGAGGTGTTTTAGTTGAACGGTGCAGCAAGTTGAGTTTGGTATGGCTTTCTTTGCATGAGGTTGCAGAGACACCTGCTGGTGATGCTCTGTACTGCACCTATATTTGACCAAACTTCATGAAATGAATCGCTCGAATTTCAGTATTTTAAAAGATTTATAATACCTACAGCCTGGCCAATATGATGGATGTAGTGGGCGGATGCTGATACTGATATTAGGGAATAAAAAATAAATAACTGATGTATCGGCTGATTCCATTTTTACTTGATTTATTTGATTAATTAATATATAAAACAAATATCTGCAAATAGCACATGCACCAGAGGGTCAAAATATTAGGTACACCTCTTACAACAAGATCAACACTCACTATAATCTCAGTAAGAAACATAAAGAAGAATGAATCATCCCTCTGACAGTGTCAACATTTATAAACACATTTAGTAGAATTAGGATTCATGGTGGAGATGTTGTTATCAGTCCGCTTTACTTTGCACAGCCATGTCTAATGAAGTAGCCAGTGAGTGTATTTACTAGGGCTGGGCAATTAATCGCAAATTAAATTAAATCACAACATGGCCTGCTGCAATTTTCAAATCACAGAAGTTGCAATATTTATTTAACCTGAAAGTTGTGACAATAATAAATAAATTTTTTGCAGCAGCAGAGATTTTATGCACATGATGTAAACATTCAAGTATCAATTTTATAATAATGGTTTACAAAAATCCTCCTTTTTGTTTTTTTTTTAATGTATGTTTTTCTTAATCAAATAAGTGACATAAAAATGATGGTGCCCTTAAACAAAGCAAATGGCATCACATTTGCAATATGAGCAAAAATAGTAAGCTTATTTTATCTAAAACTGATGAAGCCTCATGTTACTTCACGAAAGTAATACCCCAGCTGCAATCAGCTGGTAGCTAGCCTCACCTCCCCCACCCCAGCCGCCTCCTTTATAGCTTAACGCTTGTTGCACCCACATATTCAGATTCATGCTACTATGGATAAATTGCTCTGGAAATAATTTCATTGTTTTCCATACACATGGTCTTATTTATGGAATTTGTCGAAAAATATACAAGATTTACCCAAGAATAATCACATATTAAATCACAATTGCAATATTTGGGGAAAAAAATGCAATTAGATTATTTTTGCAAATTGTTCAGCCCTGGTATTCACAAATGACGAATTTATTATTATCCGTAGGTAATAGATAAGTGAATAAGCACGTTTATAGATCAGTGTTTCCCAAACATATGTTTTGCATACATTATTGCTTATCAAGTCTGCTTTCTGCCCTGCCCGCAGCTGCTTGGTGAAGCTGATGGCCTGCTGTAGGCAAACTTCACCTCCACTACCTTGGTCCTTCCTCTGTGAAAGTTTAGGTTCACCCATGTGGGAGATTAGAAGGTTAAGGCATGTTGTGGCTAAGACAAGCAGCTTTTTTGGACAGTCTACATCACTAAACAAAACTGTATACCTGTTGTTCAATGGAAAGTTAAAGCTATGACGCAAGTGTTGCATTGAATTTCAAACTTTGCAAGGGCATGTCCACTTCCTACATCAGTAAAGAGAAGAATATGTCATTTGGTATTCAAACATTTTTCTTACAGAATCCAATCAATACAAATTGAAATATTTTCTTTGTCAGGGCGATCGGTGCCAACCCCTTATACTGTGACTGTCGCCTGCGCTGGCTCTCAGACTGGGTGAAGACTGGATACAAAGAGCCGGGCATCGCCCGCTGTGCCGGTCCGAAAGACCTGGAGGGCAAACTGCTGCTTACAACACCTGCAAAGAAGTTTGAATGCACAGGTGAGATTATGCTCTAGACACAAAATATTAATACATCAACTTCAGAATCTACTCACTATCACTTCTTTTCTGTCCTGTATTTCTGCAGGAGATGTAGACACTGCAGTGCTGGCCAAGTGTAACCCGTGTCTGTCTAGTCCCTGTCAGAACCACGGCATCTGTCACAGCGACCCGTCTGAGATCTACAGGTGCAGCTGTCCTCCAGGGTTCAAGGTCAGAATAGCCACATTTTTCAATACTTATAGTCCACCTCAGTATTTAACACATCCTGAATTATGTATCAGTTTAACTGTTATCTCTTTGTCTTCAGGGCAAGAACTGTGAGACAGCTCTGAATGCCTGCGTGTCTAACCCGTGTGCCAACGGAGGAACCTGCCAAGTCAACGAGGATGATGAGGGAGAGTACAGGTGTGAAAAACAAACACTTCCAAATCATTACAAAAATTCATCATGTGAGGAACTTTGCATGCTGATGAGTGTTTATTTTCACAGTTGCATATGTCCACTGGGCTTTGAGGGCCCTTCTTGCCAAACCAACACTGACGACTGCGAAGACAACGACTGTGAAAACGGAGCAACTTGTATCGATGGAATCAACAACTACACCTGTTTTTGTCCCCCCTACTACACAGGTAAGGGAGGTGGAAAGGCCCGGACAAAAGAGATGCTGTTAAGCTTTACCTCAGCTGCCAAGCAACACACAGATATTGATATGTATCAAGCTTGACAGGATCTTCCTGATAGCAGATGTGTGTGTTTCTTAATGCTTGTTCACTTTGGATCTAGCTCTCTTTATGTGTGGTGCATGTCTCTTTTCTCCTGTCAGGATAATTTACCTTTTATTAGAAAATATTTATGTTCATACTGTACTGATAAATTAATGTGTTTTGTGTCATAGTTTAATAGTTGATACATTTGTTTTTATCTGTTTGTTTTAGGAGAGATGTGCGAGGAAATGGAGGATGTGTGCGCCCCAGGACGGAGCCCCTGCCAACATCAGTCTACCTGCCTCATCACCTCCACTGGACCTAAGTAAGTGTCTTCTAATGGTGTCATCAGATCAAGCAAAAAGTAATGATGCTTCATAATGAAACACAGATGTTTTACATGGATTGGTGTGTAGTTTTGTCCTTGTGCAGCTTGAATGGAGTGTTTATCTTTTGCAGGTGTGTGTGCTCCCCTGGTTATGTTGGTGATGACTGTAGTGTAGACTACAACGACTGTGAGGAGCATCGCTGTCAGAACGGAGCTCAGTGTTTGGATGAGCTGAACGGATACTCCTGTATTTGTCCTGAAGGGTACAGGTGAGGGGAAGAAAGGGTTAACTTTTACTTCCTAGTTTCTCTGCTTTGCTGAGATCACATTTCCATAAAATCCTGCGCTCTTTTTCTCTCTTTAGCGGTCAGCTGTGTGAGGTTCGCCCATCTCCGCTGTCCCTGTGTGAGCTCGCTGACTGTCAGAACAACGCCCCCTGTGTGGAGCGAGGTGGACGGGCGCTCTGTCAGTGTCCTCCAGAGTTTGGAGGCCCTCGCTGCGAGAAGCTGGTCAGCGTCAACTTCGTGGACAGAGATTCCTACCTGCTGCTGTCTGACCTCAAGAACTGGCCTCAGGCTAACATCACCCTGCAGGTACGCAATGGGTTTACAGTTTTTACAAAATGTTTCAACACATCCCCAGAAAATGTGGCTAAACTTCTCAAAACTATAAACACAACCTGGGAAAATCTTAACTGCTTCGTCAGAACTCTCAGATGTTTGTCTTCTCAAAACTGATTCCTTCTTTCCCTAAAACTGGAATAAGAAGTTAGAATACAAAGATTTTTCAGGACAAAATTGTGCCAAATGCTTGACAAGACTGTTAGATATGCATAAAAAGTAGAAGTACCAGTTTAACTTCCTGATCAAAGTAAAAGTGACAAAGTGCAGGATCTGAAATGTCATAGACGAACGCAAGATAAACTCCATGCACTCTCTTTTTTACAGTTTAATTTCCCTTGTTTTGTTTTCATAGTACTGAAAAAAAAGAAAAACCTTTGTTTAAAGAAGAGCTCCTTGGAGTTTTAATTGAGCGCTTTAAACCTACTCCTTTGGAGTCAAAGTACTCCCCATTCATTTCTGAGGATCTGAAATGTATTCAGAGTTTCAAAGTAAAAATTGTCCCTTTAAAGGATGTTTCTACTGCCTGGTTTGTGGGAAAAACTAAGGAAACTGGCTTCAAATTCAGGAGACTATCGCACTTAAATCATTCTGTTTTTCAATAGAATTTTAAAAAACACACACAAAAAAGGTTGAATGTTCTCTGATCTACAGGTCTTGTCATACTTTTCTTTAGGTCAGAAAGATGTGTTATATTTTGAAAATGAGTGATTCCTGTGAATGAATCAACACTTAAATGATAAGAAAATTTGGGAATGAAATTTCTTAAATGTCAGAGGTAAAGTTTAAAAGCTGTGAGAAAGTAAATACTTGATTCAAGTAGAAATACCTGAAAGCAGAATTGGCTGAAAAACCCAGAGACTGAGCCTTGCGCAGTTGTGATTTATTGATGGTATTAATTATCATTGGATCAGTAGCATTGATGCTGGCATTCTGGCTAACAGTTACCTCGTTTTGAGCTGAAGTGTGTCAAACTATCATTGGGTTCTGATGAAATCATTTATTTGTGCTACTTTTAAAACCTGTTTCACTACTTTTCACCCATTTTGCCACTTCTTGTTGCCACTTTAACCCATTTTTGCTGCTTTTCACTCATTTTTGCAACTGCTCTTTTTCAACTTTTACCCGGTTTTGCCACTTTTATTTCATTTGGGCTGCTTTCCAATTTTTTAAAATTAAACTTTTAGCTCTTTTATGCAACCCTCAACTCTTTTCTTTCACTCTTTGCCCATTTTTGCTAACCTTGCAAAGCAGATGGATACTCCCGTTTCTGTGTTTCTCCCTGGCGAATCCATCTTGCAAAGCTTCCGTCTGAACTGTTTGGGCCCGGTTAGAAAGTGACAGGACCAATCAGCGACGAGGGGCAGTACTTTCAGGCGCAGCAGAGTCGTGGCGTCAGCAAGCAGCAACAAGAAGCTGGTGCAATTATGGAGGAGGAGCTTAGCGCGGATGCTGCTAAAGCACCAGATTTATCAGAACTTGACATTTCCTCGTTAAAGAACAGAGAACAGCAGTGAGTTGTTTTCTTTACAAAAATGACAAAAGTCGTGTTCTGACATGTCTACAGTCGCCATGGTTCATGTTATTCTTTGGTAGCTGCGCACACGCACCTTAGTCGTGGCTGCGTCACGTGTTTTGTTACTCTGATTGGCCTGTAAAGATGTGACAGACAGAACGTTCATCCAGTCCCACTCCAAGTGTTTTTCAAAGCCTCTGCCCTTTCCAAAACACTTAGTACTGAAGGTTTTGCAGATGGATGTGTGAAACAAATCCATTTGGCGTGTCAGGTTACATTTTTGCAGATTTTTGACCCATTTTTACAACTTTTATGCCACTTCTAATCCATTTGTGCTACTTTTTGGCCTTTTGTTTTGTAACCAATTCACCTTTTTTGCAGCTTACAGCAACTTTTGCCACTTTTTACCTGTTTTGTGGCTTTTTGTCCATTTTTGCCATTTATATGCCATTTTTCACCCATTTGTGCCACTTTTCACTCATTTACCACTTTGAATCAATTTTTGCATCTAATTTTGTGGATACTTACCTATTTTGGCTCCTTCTTAGGGATTTTTTTTGCCATGTTTAACACATTTGTCTTGCTTTTCACCCTTTTTGCCACTTTTTTGCCCTTTTTGTGACTTTTTTTTCCACTTCTTGCTCATTTTTGCCAATTTCAACCCATTTGTGCATCTTTTCATCTTTTCTGCCACTTTAAATCCACTGAAGCTGGTTTTAGCAACTTTTTGCCCTATTCACCCCTTTTCTCCTTTATTCCTAATTATTTAAATATCTTCTGTTAAAGTTGTCCAAGTTTGTCCTACGTGATTTTCTGGCATCCTGATATTTGTGCATATCATGGCTAACCTATGAAGTCTGAAATTACTTTCTTGATCATTTATATCAGTGTGCCCATTCCCATTGTTAAAATTACCAGAAAAAATGTCATCCTGTTCAAAGAAAAAGGGTATACATTTCTAAAAGCCTTTACTACAGCATATATAAATAAAACTTTTTTGTTGTTGCTTTGTTAATAGTAGTTTTTGTTCAGGTTAAGATAAATTATGGTTATCATAGCTTAACTCTACAATGGACCATGATTTTGCCAACCCCCTTGGGCCCTTAATTTGGCTGTGTCCCCGAAAGCTCTCCACTTTATCCCCCATATGGGTGGTCTTGCCTGGAAGTTCTATGTAAAAACAGTAATGAGTAATTGTACATTATTTCCCATCTTTGGAAGTTAATCTTTAAATGATTGTGATTTCTGTCTGTTGCTCTACCTTTATTCACTGTAAAAATTCAAGCATACACTGTAAAATGTTTCCTTCTGCAGGTATCCACAGCAGAGGATAATGGCATCTTGCTGTACAATGGAGACAATGATCATATCGCAGTGGAGCTCTTCCAAGGTCATGTCAAGGTCAGCTATGACCCTGGCAGCCAGCCAGGACATGCCATCTACAGGTAAGAAGCCATGCTTCATTTAAAAGTAGATATTGACAGTCATTATTGATCAAAACTTTAAATTTGTTTTCTAATCCTCCTGCCTCTCTCTGTTTCCTTTCCCAGCACTGAGACGATCAATGATGGTCAGTTTCACACCGTGGAGCTGGTTACCTTTGACCAGATGGTGAACCTGTCCATCGACGGGGGTCTCCCTACCACAATGGACAGCTTTGGGGCAGTGCGGCCCCTCAACGGGGAGGCTCCACTTTACGTGGGGGGTAGGGGCCCTCTCCAGAACACACCTCCCTCCTCTGCAGGCACTCTTAACTACTACACTACTGTCAATCACCACCCCTCCCCCTCGCTTTGTCACCACCGCAACCAAACCATCCCTTCAACCATGCAACCCTTTAACCCCATCCTACCTCCAACCAAACCTGAACCCTAACTCCTGTTCTCCACACACCTCCTTTAGTCATGACTGTGTTTGTTAGGGACCACACCATGATTAGACCTCCCTGAATCCAAAGAACATAAAACAGTTGTCAAAAATGACAGCTGTCATGATCAGCAGTACCCCACCTTACAATTCATAAAATCGACTGTTTTTGAGCACATTTTTACAGTGGGTGAAGTATGCCCTCTAGTGGTTAGCATAAGAACTACCAGACACAGTCTTCACTCAGTATTTGTTTTGTTTTTGCATGCTTATACTTCCAGAAAAAACATGGTCATGATCATTTTCAGTATGAATATGCCACTCTTGACAATCATTAAATTTAATATGAAATATTCAGATGACTATCATCTAAAAGCTTATCATAAACATGAAGTCATGCAGCCCATGTTTCAGGCTTGACATGGTAGTTTGCTCAGGAGTGGCTTATATCTGTACAGTCTGTTGCAGTGTCATTATGAGTCGTGTTGTGCTGTGCTGTCTCTAGCTCATACAGGAGACATTTTTTCCACACTTACTTGCTTTCTGCCGTCCTCCTTTTCGAATATGATGTGTCCTGTGGTGCAAAAGCAAAACATCAAACCCATTTTGAAACAAACTGCATACATTTGACAGATAATCTCTGCACATTGGGAACACACCTGTTTGAAAACTTCTTCCTCCATTACCTTCATACCAGCCCTGTGTTAGCTGTCTGTCTGTGGTCCATTGCTCAGCTCTCCACACCTTTCAACATCCTCTCTTCTCTCTCCTCCTCTTCCTCCAGGTATGCCAGTAGACGTACACTCAGGCACTTTCCGTCTCTGGCAGATTCAGAACGGTTCCAGTTTTCACGGATGTATCCAGAACCTGTACATCAATAATGAGCTCCAGGACTTCACCAAGACCCAGATGAAGCCCGGTGTGGTGCCGGGCTGCGAGCCCTGCAAGAAGATCTACTGTGTTCATGGCATCTGCCAGCCCGATGGGGCCCAGGGACCTGTGTGCCACTGCCAGCCAGGATGGAGCGGGCCACACTGCGACCAACCTGCTACCAACCCCTGCCAGGGCAGCAAGTATGTTTGGGATAAAATGTACATTGTACTGCACAGATATTATTGCTCTTTAGCTAGTATTTCAATGGGCAGTGGTAGATGAACCCATAAGCCCATACTTGAACAAACAGTGAAGAGTTTTTAAGAGGTTATTTAACAGTTTTCTGTTTAGTAAATACGCTTTATGAGGTGCTGTTTTTATGAACAGAGTCCTCAGCTCAAAATGAGACGTAAAGAGTGGTAATGGGCAGTTGGTCTGTGTTAATGTTTTGGTTGAGAGCCCCCTTGTGGCGGAATTTCCCATACTGTGTGTTTAACATTCATACTTACGGCTCATTCAGAAATTTTAAGAAATATTCAGGAATTTTGTATGTGTGGAAATGCTACTATAATACCACATGAGCAGTTTAAAGCAGCAGGCAAATAATTTTTAAAATTATTTCCATATGTGATGAATAGAAAGGGCTGCACGGTGGTGCAGGGGTTAGCGCTGTTGCCTCACAGCAAGACGGTCCTTGGTTCATTTCCCGGTCAGGGCCTTTCTGTGTGGAGTTTGCATGTTCTCCCTGTGCATGCATGGGTTCTCTCCGGGTACTCCAGCTTCCTCCCACCACTAAAGACATGCTCACTAGGTTAACTGGGGACTCTCAATTATGTGTGAATGTGTGTGCCTGGTTGTCTGTCTCTATATGTCAGCCCTGCGATTGACTGTCCAGGGTGTTCCCCGCCCTTCGGCCAGTTACAGCTGGGATAGGCTCCAGCCTCCCCCCCAGCCTATTTATATCATGCTGTCTGTTCTCTAACTCAGTGGTTCCCAAAGTGGGGGTCTGGATCCCCCTAGGGGGTCACAAGACACTGAAAGGGGGTCTTTTTTTAAAAAAAAAACTAAAAACATTTTAAAATGATTTTAAATGGAATATTTTACCTATTATTGTAAATGTAGGCACAGAATTACTGTAATCAAATAAAGCCAAAGTCATCAGGTGAAATTTATACTGAAATAACAGCAAAAATTCCTTAAAATGTAAATCTCACTAAGAGTGTTCTAGAATATGCACAGCTGTGTGTAACTTTGCTTTAACCACCTCCAGAGACAGTGGGATCATTATTTTGGGGATCCTGGGGTGAAAAGTTTGGGAACCTAAACCTGCTCAACTTGCTTCCCTTCAGTTCTCTTCTCCATACAAACACACAGACACTCTAAATTTCTTTTATCTAAACTTCTTAACCCATTCAGGGTCGCAGGGGGTTGGAGGCTATCCTAGCACTCACTTGCAGGGTTGACATACAGAGATAGACAACCAGGTTCTCTCACACCTACAGCCAATTTAGAGTCCCCAATTAACCTCATAAGGATGTCATTGGTGGTGGAAGGAAGCCAGAGTGCCTGGAGAGAGCCCATGCATGCACAGGGAGAACATGCAAACTCTGACACAGAAAGGCCCTGACCGGGAAGTGAACCAGGGACCTTCTTGCTGTGAGGCAACAGTGTTAACCCTAACACTGTGCAACCCTACAATATAAATTAAAAAAAAAAAAAAACACAATTGATTTTGGTTTTGGCCAAAACCATGCAGCCATTGTAGCTGGTACAAGAAAAACAAATGGAAAGTGAAAGTTCAGAAAGTATGAGAGTAATACTGGGATTATGGCAATGGCACCATCTTCACACAGCATTATTATGAGGGGCTTAGACAGACAGGCGTGGAGCAACTTAGCCCTGTAACTTTAAAGACAAATTGATTTTTTTAAGGTGAAATTTAAATATTAAAAGCATCTGCTAACCATCTGTCTGATTAATGGGGGTGGTCTATTGATGTCAGTATTCCCCCCTGAGATCTAGAAAAGGTAAAACATATAGCAGTGTAAAACAGAGTGGTCAAGAAGCCTCTCAAAACAGAACTTGGTGCTTCTGTTTTCACCACTGACAGTTCTTAAACTTTTCTAATGATGCAAATCTATGCAGCTGTTCCTAAGGAATCACCTGCATTATTTTTTTTATTGAGAAGGAAATCTGATTAAGCTCATAATGTCTCACCAGGTGTGTCCATGGAAAGTGCATCCCACTGGACTCTCAGTCTTACCGCTGTGAGTGTGTGGAGGGTTACCGAGGTGCCCTCTGTAACCAACAGGGGGAGCTGTTCAACCCCTGCCGTCGCCTGAACTGCAAGCACGGTCGCTGTCAGATCTCAGACACAGGAGACGCCTACTGTCACTGTGAAAGTGGCTACACTGGGGAGCTTTGTGATGCAGGTATGTAATCCTGTTGTGAAAAAAATGTATATTTTCCTGAAAGATAATATGATTTTTTTAACTTAACAAACATCTTTGGGTGTTTCTCCTGTTTTCCAGAGTCTGAGTGTCGAGGGGAGCCTGTGAGAAATTTCTACCAGGTACAGAGAGGCTACGCCATCTGCCAGACGACACGCATGGTCTCCTGGGTGGAGTGCACTGGAGTCTGCGACTCAGGCACCTGCTGCGCCAGCCAGAGAATGAAACGCCGGAAATACACCTTTGAATGCAGCGATGGAACCTCCTTCAGTGAGGAAGTGGAAAAGACCATCAAGTGCGGCTGCGTGGGCTGCATGTAGCATCATTCACTCCCATTCCCTGTCGCTGCTGCTGAGCAGAAGATCGAAAGGAAGAAAGAAAGGAAGGAAGAAAGGAAGAAAGAGAGAGGACTGGAGGAAAGAGAGGGAGGAAAGAAAGAGAGAGAGTATAAAGAATATATATAAAACATCTATCTATATATTATGGACAACAATGTTTGTAAAATAGGACATTTCCTCCCCGTCCAAGGGTGTGTGACCTACAGTAACACAGAGAAACAAACATCATGAGCAACAATGTAGAGGTGACAACAACGGCAACACAATCATTGTATCTGCAACATTGTTCCAAGAGGTCCAGAGATTTAAAGGTGTTGCATTCAGAGTGAGGCATCCCTCCAACCTAAATTACCCAGTGTGAATTCCCCATCCATCTATAAGGCCTCTGACAGCCAACCACCATCTACCATCTTTATTTCGTGGAGGCAGGAGGGACAGCGGGGTCATGCCAGGTTAAGAACAGCAGAAGAGAGACAAAAAAGAGAGAGAGAGGAACAGAGGGATACGAGGAGAGCTGGACCGTTTGACTTGGCAAAGCTATCTTGAGTTGAGCTTGGCTGGGTTACCTGGACGGGACTCGGTGTGGTTTGGGTTGAGTTTAAGTTGGTGTAGCGATTTTTTCTCTGCCAGGATAAAGTCATCCATCCACACATGCACATGTAGATGTGAACAAAGAAAAGATAAAGGTTAGAGTGGCACATAAATGCGGTGCGGATGTCACGGCTTTTGAGGCCAGGCGGTGTGGTGTCACAGTAGTTTGCTGTGAGGTTAACATAGAAACTCCATAAAAATAGAGACTGCACTGACTGGCAGCACTGAAAAGGACAGTCATACACCTCATCACACATGCATGGTATACATACATTTACAGCAAACCAACCTGGCGCTGGAGGTGTCCGGTGGTTTTAACCTCCCAGCATCCATTGCCTCAGGGTTAGGATAATTTGGATAATCCCACCCCGTTTGAGCAGAAGGCTCTGCTCCTCTTGATGCCTGCAGTATTAAATTGTGCAAACTGTTGCATGTGTGGAGAAGAGTTTGCCAACAAATATGTCGTGCTTCTTAATATCATAAATGTTCAAAAAGTTGCAGGATCATCTTCTGATATTTGTTTTTTTTTTCTAATTTCTCATATTGGTTTATTTTTGTTATATTTTGTTATTTTCTCTCATGGTGTAACCTAACTTCTTTAGCCGCCCCCGACCCTTACCAACAACCCTTTATATAGAAATGCCTAACAGATTCTAATATATATATATTTGTATTTCATTTTGGTATAGTATTTTTCTATGTTAAAGAGTAAGTCTGTTTTTGGAAGCTTTGGGACTGGTGGAAAGGCATTCAGTAGGTGTTTTTATTTGTTGATCTCTTTCACGCCAACAAGGTGATTAATGACATAAGATGGCCAAAAATACAGCAGCTGGTTGGCCTTGATGTATAGAAGGCAGTATTGGTCTAGAATTATGTTTAATATTGTATATGTTGTCTTCCATGTGAATATTACATCTAATTCATGAGAGTCTGTGCTTGTTTTTATTTATTTGATCTTTTCCTGTAGAAAGTGAAAGGCATAAATGTTGCTGACTTTCAGATATTTTCAAAAATTTCTAAAAAGTTAAAAAAGGTAAAATAAGAATAAAATTGCATAAAAAAAATCTGTAAGGTATTTGTAACATCACTTAATAGCGAGTTACGACAGTGTTTCCTCTCTGGTTAGACATTCCTCATTCACTGCGGGGGCCGGAGAGGTCCAAGCCGGGATGAAAGGACATCCCCCTTAAAATTTCCTTGTAATTACCATACCACGCTTAACGGCTTCTGATTGTTTCATGTCTGTTCTGTTGAAGTGCTGGGTTGTATCTCCATGACTATTGTTTGCCATAGAAAGGGGGTGTTTTTTTTAAGTTCATCAGAGTTAAAATAGTCAAGCTCAACTGATCATAAGCTGCTGTCAAGCCAGAAGAAAAAGGATGAAGTTGCTTCCTTGGACAATTTTCATGTTAAAGTACATCATCCTACATCTGTTTGGAAAGGTGTGAAGCATCACATGCCTACTAGTGACAGAGAACGTTCTGGACATTTCTATGTGTGCCAGTTCTGACTACACAAAAAGAAGAAATGGTGCCAATTACAGTGATCACAACAGTCATACCTGAATGTATAAATGTGTATAGATAAATATGACCTATGCTTATTCATGAAGTGGTAACTTTTAGCTGTTATTTAGTTTACAATGTAAGATATAGAAATCACATACTGTTCAATAATTGACAGTTCATCAGGATGGCTTAAGGCATTGTTCTCGTGCAGACTGGGATTGTGTTAATCCATTTTGCTGATCTTAATGTTGAAAGTCTCTTTATAGTGTGAAAGGCTGCAGACCCAGATCTCAGCTTGGTACAATGCACACAAAGCTCCTATTCATGTTGCTACCCATGTTGACTTTGTTTTACATGCTGTTGATGTGATCCAGTGGTGTACAATAGCATTAAAAGAAGATCTCTTTAAGGATACTGATGAACAGTCACTGTAATTCTTAGGCTTTGTGCCTCATAAAGGTGCATATTTAGTCCAATGTGGCTTTCTTTTCATGTCTCCTTTCCTTCCTCTGCACTGATCTGTACTGGACTGGTGCATTCAACTTCCTGGTAGACATTTTAGTGGTGCTTGTGCTATATTGAGATGTTAATTCAGTTGTCTGGTCACATGACCAGAAACACAGATTTTTCATCCTATGAACTATATACATAAATATGTTATTGTAAGCAACACAATGTCTCTGTTGTATTGAACTGGTGCAAAATCTTAAATATCCCTGGTTGGGTTCTGTCTGTTTGTTTTTTTGTTACAGGATTGATGGTGGGATTAAACTGAAAAACTCCCAATAATGCTGAATGTATGTAGTGCCACCGACAAAATGTTTACCAAACCTCCACTCTTTTGCATTAATTAAAATTAAATGTGTGTGCTTTTAAGAATCATTTGTCTGATTTACTTTTTCTGTGTCTTTGTGTTATTTGAAAACAGTATGTTGCCAGTTATTGGGGGAACTTTTTGCACAAAATTTGGGGGGATTTTTTTCTCTAATTCAGAAATTAAGAGGGAAATATTGAGGCAATTTCAGCATAACGGGGGGATTTTTTTAATTAATTAATTCTTATTAAATTGAGAAATAATAAAACCTCTCTGAGGGAAACTTACCAGATTTCCCAGATATTTAAGAACTTTCCTGGAAATTTTCACAGAAATACAGATATTTTAACTTGGAACATAATTTTTTTTTTCTAATATGTTATTGAAATTTCCATGAACTATTCCTGACAATAATTTGTAATTTTTCTGAATGTTTGGATCTGTTATCTATTATTGTCCCCTAACATTTCAGGTATTTGAATTGCAAATGTGGGAATTTCCAGAGATAATGCCATATATATGATCCAGAAGCTGACATGATTTTTATGGAAACTTTCTGGAAAACTAGTTAGTTAAATTTCAGGAATTAAGACAGGAAATGTAATTTTACCTAAAACCTTTGAAATTTAAAATATTCAGAAATTTCGCCTCAAAAGATCTTTTTTTTTTTTTTTGGAAAACTTTCATGGAATATCCTTAAAAAATTTTGGATTTTTTTCCTAACAGGTTGGAAATTAACTTTAAATGTTTCAAAAACTAATCCCCCCCCCCCCCCCCCGCCTGTTTGATTTCAAAGAATTATTTATCATATTACTATACATTTAAAAAAATAATAACAAATGTTGCCCAAAATTATTGCCCAAATTTTTCAATAATTTTGAATGGACATTTTCCAGATTTTTTCTATTTGTGCAGGAAATTTTATTAGACATTTTAGAGAATTTTCCTGATTCTTTTCAAAATTTTAACTGAAAATTTTATTGAATTTTATTCATATTTGTTAGGACTAAAAGAAAATTACCCAAAGTCAAGGACTCTTTTGACTACAGGCTTATATCTTCTAGTTTGTTTAGAAATTGACTAGTTTCATATTTACAGAAGACTGAATGTTGAGAATGAGTTATAATGATTTTGTTTTTCACAAACATCCTACCTGAACTCCAGCCATAGCCATCCCCTCAGAAAAATTGCAAACTTTTAAATTTCAACCTTTCAGGTGTCTATAAGTTGAACATGTGTGGGAGTACGCTGGAAAAAGCACTTTGCACTAAATAACTAATCAAAACAATCACTGGGATGGTTGATATTGTTGAGATGCATACCAAATATCATACATGATGTTTAAATTAGCAAAAGTAAAAAGTAACTCAGTTTTGAAATTCCAAGGGGGTGCTATGGAGCCATTTAACCACACTTCTGTGCAAAGTACATAAAATATCAAATTTCACCACTTGGAATTCACATGCAAAGCTTAATGAGCTCTGGGTCATGTTTAAGCTCCCAAATATGTCAATTATTTGGCCATAAGAGGAGGAAAAAGAAAAATTCCTTGCATTCCAGTGGGCTCCTTGCACTGCTTCCAGTGTACATGGTTGGTTCAGAAAAATCCCTGTACTATGCAAGTAGTTGAAATATAAGCTGGTGATATATATGAAATCGCTTACAATTTCATTTAAAAACAGACTTTCTGTGTTTAACAACAGAGGTGAATGAGTCACAAATTTCCTTCTGCTTCATTTGCTTCTGTGAGAAATCATTCGTTAAACCTCTAATTTCTGCAGTGACAAAGGAGGCAAACTGTTTATCAATCTGTCCCACAGCACGAGCTTCCTGTGGTTCTCAGCACTCTCACTTGTGAGCCATATGGCAGGCCATGACAGTCTCCGCCATGCATAATGCCTTCATTGGCTAGACCAGGGCATCTCTGGATCAGGCAGACTTGTTATCAGGTCACAGTCCATGAAGAACACAGATGCTTTAACTGCCCAGTGAACTCAACATGGCAGTTTTCTAGGTGCCTACTGGATTGTAAAATGGCACATATGAGGCTCTTTACACCTGTTATTAACAGATAGTATGGATAATCTGATCACAAGTGGATGACTCTGATTAAAGCTGTTAACACCTTTCATCCTTGAAGAATGCAGTCTGCCAATTAACATTTTTGGATGGAGAGTGTCGGCATTCCTTCACAGTGGCAAAGGAGATATCTGTGGAAAAATGTGGACATGTGCATTCTACAAAGTATGGCTATTAAAAAATGTTAGCAGTCAGTTATTGGAAGCTTACAGCAGTTGTGCTCTAATATCTAACACTTGGTGTGACTGTGAACCACATGGTTTTTATCCTCATTACTTAAGTCATGCCTTGTATACCACTTTTTAAAATGGTCTAAATCATGTCTTGGTTTCATTTTCAACTGTTAAGAGTGATCCACTTGTGATCATATCACTCAGGACAAATTAGATAAAAGGTACAAGCCAGCCCATAACAAGCAAGTCAACAAGCTGAGACACTTCTAGCAGTGACTGGCCTGTTGGACTGGCCTGCAGAATTGGAATAAATGAGCCAAGAAACCAAACATAAAATTCAAACATCTTTATATCAATTCCAGCAAAAATACAAAGTTCTTAACATAAAGATGTATCATTCTTGGGATTACCACAAATAAATCAGTTATTTCTTTCTAATATACAAAATCAAAATATTTAAATAGCAACTGTAAAGAATAAACATGTTCAAGTCTGGTATTTGGTGGGCTGTTTGAGATTTGCTAGATACATGAGCCTACATGAAGTTCTTAAATAACAATAAAAACATGACAGACATGTTTTTTTTCATTTTCAGACATCTTAACCTCTAAAGATAAATGACCATAAAAATAAAAAACACTGTGCTAAAACTGTATTTGTTTTCCTTTGACAACACACTAATGCATGATACAACTGTGAAAGGAAAGAATCTTCACATTATGAGCACATCTGCAAGACAGTCAGGGACAATAGAAAAAAATAATCTAATAAAATTGCAATATACTGGGAAAAAAAAAACAAAACAAAACATGATAATTCAAAAATTTACCATATCAAAGAATTACCAGGGACAATTTTATCACCCAGTCATTAATGTTAAAGCGCCCATAATCTTCATTTATATTAACCAACAGTGTATACCAATTTTTCAGGCTTTTTTACTTTGAAATATTGTGATACATGTGCCAAATTCCAAAGTCATCTCCAATTGTTTTTTTCTTTTCAGATTTGGTTTGGGTGTACATAAAAGTTTTAAATAGGTTTATAATTTTAAAGTACTGGACATCAATAATGTTTGGGGTTTCAGTTTTAGGAAGGTAAAATTCTACAAAGACGTCAGAGAAATTGTCTCCACATTGACAGCACTTGACACATGCAGAAAAAAAAAAAACTCAAAGTGAAGTTTCTACTGAGAGAAGAATGGATGCAACAAGCAGAAATGACAAAGGTACACAATCAGGATGACTGACCCCAAAAAATTAAAAAGAAACCTTGCATCATGGTACACACAGAGGACATCAGTTTGTTTCATATTTGACATCTAAAACAACTACATGAGAACCTTTTAATGTTAATGCTCTGAAAATAGGTGCGAGAATAAGCCTGCAACATAATCTACAGATGAAGCATGACGCACATACCAGGTGAAACGGAAAATATCTGCACTCTGTGAAACACAAATGTCCACTGCCTCGTCAGGAATAGAAAGCTGCTATAACTAAAGAACTGGTTTTTCACATTTTGCACATTCTATTTTTTACACTTCATAAATAAGGCACCTGGTCACAACAGTCACATATTCACAATGTTGTGATTGGAAGACAGGCTGGAGATACAAGCTGCCTACTTACTGTCAGTAAAGGTTTTCAAAAGCTGTTCTTCCGTCACATAGCAAGCTCTCTGAACTGTTCAACACATTGAAACAATAACTACATACAAAATAGCAAAACCAAGGCGATGAAGAAATTATTCGTCACCTTGATAGCTGCACCAAACTGTGATTTTTGTCTTCCCAACTTTAAATTAGAATAGGTTTGATAGGCTATTGTTATCTCCAGCTGTGTCATTTAGTGCTGAAATACAAAGCCAGACAGCAACTTCACCTGCTGGACAAAGCGTGGGACTTGGGTCGTCCAAAACAGTGAGCTAATGCTTGCAAATACTCAGTCACGTTTGCATTTTCACAATGAATGTTTGTAAAAACATATATCACTTTCTGGTCCTTCTTTACAGTTCTGTCTAATGAAAAAGTTTTCCCCAAAAGACATTGCAAGAGTAGAAAATAGATACTCTGTTCCTTCTGAATATATTGCAGATTAAAGAAAGTAACAAAATAAAGATAATCTCTCCCTGCCGGTCTTTTCTATTTTGCAAGTGATGTCCTTGTACGCTTAGCTGGGGACCCTAAATCCTGCTCCGTTTTCTTATTTGATGCCTTGTTTGAACTATGTGGCAGTGAGGCTGGTCGGACTCTCTTTGTAGGAGACCTCGAAGCCCCACCTTTTGTTGGCGTGGATTCAGCAGCTTTTCTGACTGCTTTAGGCGATGGGTTTGCGTTTTTCGTTGACTTAGTGGTCTTCTTTGGAGCAGTATTTGTGCTAGGGACCACGGTCTCAGATTTTCTTTGCGATCTTGTTAGTACCTGATCAGATGAAGCTGAAGCCGAGCTCTGCTGTGGGGTGTCAACAGCATTCTCAGTAACTTTTCTTTCTGCAACGGTTTGTGATGGTTGGTTAGTTTGGATTTTTGCAGCATTCATTTTATTCACAGTGGGTTTTTCAACTGCTGCCTTCTCTGCTTCTGCTTGTTTTTTGCTATCAGCCTTGCTTTTTGTTTTTTCCACTGGGTTGGGTTCAGGTGTTTTAGGAGATCCCAGGCGTAGCGAACTTCTCTTCACCGATTTCTTTTTGCTTGTTTCTTTTGAAGCTTTTGCATTGCTCTGGGCCTTGACTGCCTTGTCTTGAACAGGTTGTTTAGTGGGTTTTTTGTCAGCCGATGTTTTCTTTTTTTCTATTTTAGCTGCAGACTCTTTCGTTCGCTTACTGACAGGTATGGGTGATTTCTGTGCCTTTACAGATGGTTTAAGAACTGACTTGGCGGCAGGCTTTGTGCTCTCAAGTTGTTTCAAGTTGTTGGTTTTTAAGGTCTTTGAGGTCTTGCTCAGTCTAACATTGGTTTGCTGTACCTGCATCTTCTCTCTAATATTTGAGTATTTCCTCAAGATTCTTGCACTAGCTGGATTCTTTGTTTTACCGGAGGATTTCTGAGACTCACCGACCTGTGCACCGGATTCAGCAGAGGACTGTGACTTCATCAAAGTTGGAGCTGTACTGACAAGTTCTTTTTTCTCTTTCCCTTTGACAGCACCTGCCTCCTGCTCCAATGCTTTAGCAATCAGCTTCTGACTCTTGGGGTTGCTCTTAACAGGAGAGGCAACTGCAAACTTTTTAAGATGTTTCTTTAAGCGCTCTGCCTGCAGGCTTGGAAATACCCCCTGAGGGGTTCCCGAAACACCAGAAGCGCTGTGGAAGCACAACTGAGTTTCTGAAGGAAGACGTGTATTCACCTTCTTGACGATAACAAGGGACTTTGTTTCTGTTGATTCGAGGAACCAGCGACAAATACTGGTGAGATTAAAACCTTTCATAAAGAGCATTTGAACTGGTGAGTACTTCTGGTGCTCCAAAGACTTTGTTTTTTTAATCCTGCGTTTACTCCTCCATATTGCTGCCTGTCTGTCTGCTTTGTTTTTGTGTTTTGTCACTGGTTGACCCTCTTTGTCCATTTGCACCCATCCTCTTTGCATCTTATCATACTTAAGGTTCAGATTTGTAATAAGGTGTTGGTTTTCTTCCCCATTCAGGGTCTCCATAAATTTGTTTGTTTGTTTTCTGGGCTCAAGTCTTGTTGTAGTGACAGGGGTGGCTGAGCTTTGCGATAATCGTGGCTGAACAGATTCTGGGGGTGATTTCACCAGAGCTTTAGTTATTTTTTCTGGTATTATTCTGACAGGAGAAGCTATGTCACTTTGTTTTCCAGCTACAGTAACTGTACAGGTAGGAGGTGAAGTCAATCTTTGTGATCTCAGAGCTGATTTCTTGTTGTCCACTGGTGTCTGAGTAACAGACGAGGGGGACTTTCCAATCTTATTTCTTTCACTTCTTAGTGGCATTCTTGAGGGTTTGTCTGAAGAACTACTGTCATCACCACTTGCAAAACTGTCTTCTAAAGTTGGTATAATTGGATCCAATTTCAAAGCCTCTACTTCTGTTCGATAAACACGCTTAGTCCTTACTGGAACAGACTTTGATGGCATTTCAGTCTTTGTGGAACTCTGACCTTCTAATGGACTAGATTCCTCACTGCTTGATTGTTGTTTCTCATCCTTGTTGTCTACTTGAGCTTTTACTGACCTTGGTTTCTGTTGGGGCGTTTCAGCTTTTGAAGGACTTTGATTTTCCAATGGACTTGACTCCTCAATGCTTGGTTTCTTTACCCCATTGTTACTGTTATCTACTGCAGCCTCCCCTGATCTTTGTTTCTGAGATGAAGTTTCGCTCTTTGCAGGACTTTGACTTTCTGGTAGGCCAGGCTCCTCATCCTTGTTGTCTATTACAATCTTTGCTGACCTTAATTTCTTAGATGGAGGTTCAGTGTTTGAAGGACTTGGACTTTCTAATGGACTGGATTCTTCAGTGACTGTTTGCTGTCTCTCATCCTTGTCGTCTACAACAGCCTTTCCTGACCTTAGTTTCTTAGATGGTGATTCACTCTGTGCAGTACTTTCTAATGGACTGTCTTCCTCACCACTTGGTTGGTGTTTCTCAGCCTTGTTTTCTACAACAGCCTTCGCTGACCTTAGTTTCTGAGAGGGCTTTTCACTCTTTGCAGGACTTGGACTTTCTAACGGACTGGATTCTTCAATGCCTGGTTGCCGATTCTCATCCTTGTTGTCCACTACAGCCTTTGCTGACCTTAGTTTCTTTGATGGCGTTTCACTTTTTGCAGGACTTTCTAATGGACTGGATTCCTCACAACTGGATTGCTGTTTCTCATCCTTGTTGTCTACTACAGCCTTTGTTGACCTTAGTTTCGGAGATGGCCTTTCATTTTTGGCAGAACTTGGACTCTCTAACTGACAGGATTTGTCACTGATTGGTTGCTGCTCCTTGTTGTCCACTACAGCCTTTGTTGACCTTAGTCTCTGAGATGGCTGATCAATCTTTGCAGGACTTTCTAACGGCCTGGATTCTTCGATGACTGTTTGCTGTTTCTCATGCTTGCTGTCTATTACAACCTTCAATGATCTTAGTCTTAGAGATGGCTTCTCAATCTTTGCAGGAAGATCAAATGGAGTGGATTCTTCAATGGCTGGTTGCTGTTCTGCATTCGTGTTGTCTACAACAGCCTTTGTTGACCTAAGTCTCTTCAATTGTGTTTCACTCCTTGCAGGATTTTCTAATGTACTGGACTCTTCAAGGACTGATTGCTGTGTCTCATCCGTGTTGTCTACAACAGCCTTTCCTGACCTCAGTTTCTTTGATGGCGTTTCACTCTTTGCAGGACTTTCTAATGGACTGGATTCCTCAACACCTGATTGTTGTTTCTCATCCTTGTCGTCTACCGCAGCCTTTGCTGACCTTAGTTTCTGAGATGGCACTTCACTTTTTTCAGGACTGTCTAATGGACTGGATTCTTCAATGACTGTTTGCTGTCTTTCATCCTTGGTGTCTACACAAGCCTTTGTTGACCTTAATTTCTTAGATGGTGTTTTACTCTTTGCAGGACTTTCTAGTGGGCTGGATACTTCAATGACTGTCTGCTGTTTCTCATCCTTGTTGTCTACTACAACCTTTGCCGACCTTAGTTTCTTAGATGGAGATTCAATGTTTGCAGGGCCTTGACTTTCTAATAGACCGGATTCTTCAATTACTGGTTGCCTTTTCTCACCCTTGTCTACAACAGCCTTTGCTGACCTTAGATTTTTAGATGGTGTTTCACTCTGTGCAGGACTTTCTAACGGACTGGAACCATCACTGCTTGGTTGCCGTTTCTCATCCTTGTTGTCTACAACAGCCTTTGCTGACCTTAGATTCTTAGATGGTGTTTCACTCTGTGCAGGACTTTCTAACGGACTGGAATCATCATCTTGTAGTTGCCGTTTCTCATCCTTGCTGTCTACAACAGCCTTTCCTGACCTTAGTTTCTTAGATGGTGTTTCACTCTTTGCAGGACTTTCTAACTGCCTGGATTCCTCAACACTTGGCTGCTGTTTCTCATTTTTACTGTCATTTACTACAGCCTTTCCTGACCTAAGTTTCTGAGATGGCATTTCAGTTTTTGCAGGACTTTCTAATGAAGTGGATTCCTCACTGCTTTGTTGCTGTTTCTCATTTTTACTGTTATTTCCTACAGTCTTTCCTGATTTTTGTTTCTCTGATAGCACTTCAGTCACCGTAGGACTTTGACTTTCTAATGGACTGGATTCCACACTGCTTGGTTGCTGTTTCTCATCTTTACTGTTGTTTACAATAGCCTTTGCTGACCTTGGTTTCTTTTTAGATTGCAAACTGTCTTCTTCATTATTTTGTATATCCTCTGGAACAGTCTGTACTTGGTCACTTTCAGGGTTCGATTCTACAGCTGTCTCTTGGACTGTGTTTTCTTGGGACTGTTCAGTGGCTGCTGAGAGGGATGAGCTGACTTGTGGAGTAACAGGAAGTGGAGAAGGAAGTGGAGATAGGGGCATGTTCTCTGTAGACGAAGGAGCATGGGTAGCAGCAGGTTTTGGTGATAAAATTGAAGGGTCAGCATTTGATGTGGGTGGTGATGCTTGAGATTCAGTTGGCATCTGGATTGCTGATCTAAGCTGCCACTTGGACTTGGTGCTCTGAGACTGAACATCAAGCTGGTCAGAAAGAACAGGCAAAGTATCCTTGTCACTCTGAATTTTCTTTTGACTTTTGGTTTGTTTTGTCTTTGAGAAAAATTCAGCTGTTGTAGATGTTGGTTCTTTCACTTGCTCAGTCACAGGAGAAGTCTCCATACATTGAACAGGTGTTTCAGGTAGATTTTTCACCAAACATTTGTCTTCAGCAGTTGGGTTAACAGAATTCTTGTTGCTGTTTGAATTTTTAGGTTTCACTGGTGTTCGATTGGGTGATATGCTGTTACCTGATCTACGCCTCAAACTTCTGTCACTGGATGATACAGGTCTTCCATTGACATAACCCACTACAACTGTTTCATTTTGCTGCAGTCGTTTTGGCAGAGAAACAACAGATCCTTTTTTCTTGCGCCAAGGGGGTAATTCCTTCAAGAGTGCATCAAGTGTCTTAGTGGACACATCAAAGCTGCTATCATCATTGTCATTACCATCTTCTGTCTCTAAAGGAACAATGCCGTCAACTGCTTCAGAAGCTTTTATTTCAGGCTCTTTTGTTATCTGCTCCTCTGCTAAATCTGTGGTTATGGGCATTTCTGTAACTTCAGTATTGTCATTGTGTGTCTGGGTTTCTGGCTGCATTTCCTGAGGTTGCTCATCTTGTACCATCTCAATTTTACTTTCCTCTGTCTCTCTGTCTTCCACTATTTGATCCACTGGTTTTGGGGTGCTAGTCAGCTCAAGAATAGGCTCATTAGTAAGCGGTTCATCTGATGAAAGCTGGGTCTCAGCTTCTTTAGCAGTAGTACTCTCTACGGACTCTACAACTGTCTCTGTTATCATTTGCTCTGTATTTTCATGAACCTCCTCTCTTGGCTCAGGCTCTTTGTCTTTTTCTGCTTCAGATGGAGTCTGACAAGCACTTTCTTCACATGCTGTCGTCATGCCTGAATCTGCAGACATACGCTGTTGTACATCTGTGTTCCAGTTGATTTCTATACTCTCAGTAGGTAAGCTTTTCGGTGATGAAGGAACAGACTGGCCCTTGTTCTGACTCTGGTCTGTCTGACTTGTTTCAACTACAATATCTACTTCACTGGCTGCTACCTCTACAGTGTCTCCTGTTCCTGGTATTACACTTTCATCTGATTGTTCAGTGGACATTTGTTGAATCATAGTCTCCGTACATGTTCCAGCAAAAGGCATATTCACCGGTGGTACGCCTTCAGGCTTTGAAAGGACTTGTTTTGGGGTGACCAGTGTGATGAGTTCTGGCATAGGGTTGGGACAGTTACCTCTCCCAGCTAATGTACGGACTGTCTTTAACTCCCAGATTTCATCTGAATACATATGTCCTCTGGTGCTTTTTCTTGCATTGCGACGAGGGACCATGCCACTATGCCTCTTTTTAAAACACTCTGTAATAGGTTTGTCAATAAAAACAATGTCACAATGGCCAAGATCAGGGTCAACCATTCCCTTATAAGCGGATTCCCTGACCTGATGATCAGAGGATGGCTTGATGGTCTTCCTGGCAGTCCGAGGAGAGTCTGGAGGAATGGTCACATGCACTGAAAACAGTTTTGTAGGTGAATCTTTGGCATGCCTAAGAGTCTCTCTCTGCCTAGCCTGATGTGTGCTACTAGACTGATTGTGTCTTTTAATGGAAGAGCTGAGTCTAGCACTGTGAGTCTCCGTTCTGCTAGATGAATTCAAGTTACCCTCTCTGTCAGTGTCAGAGTGAGATGAAAGAGAGCTGTTCAGCACACATGACAACCTCTTACCAGCAGCAACGTTGCTTGTCATGATTTTCAGTCTAAGAGGTGCATGATCACCATGATGCTTGTTTTCCGAGCCAGCTGGATCAGCTTTGGCGGTGACCAAAGCCTGGTTAGTCTTCAACCCTGAGCTGCAAAAATCCAAAGCAGGACCAGCAGCCGATGTTTTCGGCGATCCCATTTTCTCAGGAGCATTTTTCGTTGCACAGGTGCTTTGGATAGAATAGGACATATCGTGGACTTCAGATTTAGGGGTGGATTCACTGGGAAACCTTAAATCTATGAGCGACTTCTCCGGAGTGACGGCACTGGATTTTGGAGTGGAACAAGTTGTTCCCTGGATCCCAGAGGTAGAGATAGAGTCATGCTGCGAATTGGTAGATGCAAGTGCTTTGACCTCCGTCTGTAAAAACCCAATGGCATCTACTATCTGTCTCTGATGGTGGCGACAGAGTTTGGCCATAAAGTGTTCCAGTGTGGAGGTGGACTGCAGGTCTTTTGCCTTTGAAACAAGCAACTCTGGAGACTCACTGAGGAGGAAAAAAATAAAAAAAGATGTAATTGCAATCAAGAAGATTTAACAATGCTTCATGCAATTCACAAGTATCTCATTTTTACATTGTTGCAGATAGATGCTGCTTCCCCTACAAGTCTCTTGGGAAAATTGCCAAAAGCTGCTGGGGTTGTATGAAATAATTCACAAAAACACCCCGACATTCAACATTGCATATTTATTAGAAGAATAGGTGATTTTAAAAGTGGTCATCCAGTGAACTTGACCAATTACATTGTTACAGCTAATAAATTCTGCTTTACACAGATGTGATTTTTGTTACAGTATACATCGAGAAACATGCACAACACAATTAGTAATGGTGGACCACTTTGATTAAAACATATCACATTTTTATCACTTGAAGAGCAAACACATTAAGGGGAAATATTGAAAACATCATTTTTGTTAAGTTTTAATGCATTTTGTAACAAGAGCATAAGGTGACATTTAGATACAAGTGCTCAAAATTTAATGATAAATCCATCAAAATAAAAATCAAACATGAAAGAACATACACTGAATTAGTTATTCCAACTCCTTTGAGGTTTTGTTTGTGCTGATATAAATGTTACTCACTAAAAAGGGGGCTGGCATGTTTCTTTTTTCACTCAAGTTTGTAAGTGAGGTAGGTATATTACAAAATTCTCCAATACCTTTGAAGAACGTATACCATCACATTATGCAAGAAATATATTCTCTTATAACTCTGAAAGGCTTTTATTTTGTAAAATCAAAGTCCCATCCAGGCTACACTGAAGTTTAGACAAGAGCAAAGAACAGGGACATGATACCATATCTAGATTCCTGAGGTTATAGGTCACAAGGCTTTGTTGTGTAACAAAAAATATTAAAACCTCTTCATATAGTCTGTAAAGATATGCAGGCAACTGAAAGATTACCAGAAGTCAAATATCAGATCCTCTGTTTATTATTATCTGAAAGTATGTCTGTGTTCTCTCATTTTCAACCCCTTTAAAACACAATAATCCTCTGAATGTACACACTATACCAGTGGTTCTCAACTTGTCTAGCCTCAGGCCCACCAACATCTTGGATGACAAACCGTGACCCAAATTTCCAAAGATTTTCAACAATGCACATTTAGTTAATAAAAATGTTGCACTTAAGATCTTGGATGGCACATAATTTATGACAGGAAAAAGAGACAGGGAAAACAGACATGTTTTACACCCCTCTTTTCCCATGATAGTGTGGAAATTTTGGCCAATTTTCCAGAGATTTTGAGATATTATTTCATTGACATGGTAATAACAGTTCTTGTATGGCAAGAAAAGGAGATAAATGAGTTGCAGTATTGGTAAAATATTTAAATGTACCAATTATTACAACAAAACAGTTGAATAAATGGTATGGTTGCATTTTCTTCATAGACTTTTGCCACCATTTTTTCAAGACACACACTAACCCACTGAAAACCACTCCACAACCCATTTTTGGGTCCCTACCCACCAGTTGAGAACCACTGCACTAGACGATTCATCCAAACTGTGAGACCACACACCTGCCATTTGTAGTAACGGCTTCACTGAGGAGATTACACAGACACAAGATCGTACAGAAACTTCTGTGATAAAATGTGTCCACAGCTGGCTGTACTGACGTGCTTCTGTTTAGTTAACGTACTGGCTGAGAAGATTAGATTGGTGTTTTTGTTGGTGATCCGATTGGTGACACTACCTGGTCTGCTCACTGTCACCAACTACTGAAGGTGTTCTGTCAGAGGCAGCCAACCTGGAATCATTAATATCAAACATGTTTGATAGGGATGCACGATATTGGATTTTTGACAATATCTGATATGCCGATATTTACAGATTAATTCCAGGAATTACTGGTACCGATAACTAAATGTTTCTCAAACCTTGAACTTCAGTCCTTTAAACACACTTCAAGGTTTGAGGATGAACAAAGAAACAAGCTTTAGTACCTAAGACACACTTTTAACTTTAAAGAATAAGAATAGATAAAGAAAAAAAGACCTCAACTGACATAGTACTGGTCCAGCCTTATCTTTCACTAATTTATTAGTATCATGGCCAAAATTTGCAGTTGATTCATGCTGATATTCACAGTCAAAATATCGGATGTAAATATTGGCAGATATTTATCTGACAATATGATATCATAACAATAATATTGTGCATTGCTGTAGCACCACATTATGTAATAATGCTGCATTATGTCATAACCCTAACCAAAGGACTTAGTGTGGGCTCCAAGGTATGCCCTACCCAACTACCTTGTCCTAACTCTAACCGCTTAGTGACTTATGCCTAAACCTAACCCCCCCTTCAGGGCTCTAGACTATACACCTAACCTTAACCCTCGGACTAAAGGTGGGCTCCAGGGTATACTCTACTACCTTGCCCTAACCCTAACCGCTTAGTGGCTTACAAAATGCAGCGTTATTACATAATGTGGCACTACAATCCCTAATGTTTGATATTCACGATTCCAGATGAGGGAGGCTCCAACTTGATCAGGGGCAGTAAAACAGCGGCATAACAACATCGACCAAAAGATTACATGGATGGACTACTACTCAGTTGCTATAAAATACCAACTAGGCCTGAGGCAAATCAGGCCTAAAATCATCTAGAATGTAGCCAGTTCAAGACAATCAAAAACAATATTAAATCTTGCTGCAGTTGTACCCTTGCAAAAAACAATGCTTAGAATAATTTTAATTAGACATAGCAAAGCTAAAATCTAACTTTTCCCCTTTCTCTTTGGGTAATGAAAAGTGCAGGGAAGTCTAGTGTTTCCAATAATACAGCAATCTGGGGAGGTAAAATATTATGGACCAAACCAATTACAGAGTTGCAGATGATTTACCCGCTTGAAGTCATCAATGGGCATATTGGCCTGTTTCAGTGAACCAACAAAAGAAATTAGAGAAAGAATGGCATAGCATGTGGAAAAGTTGCTGATTTCAGTTTGAAATGCCACATTACCACCAATTTTAGCACAGTCTGTGATAAAGTTGGTACTTTTAATGAGAAATGCTGCATTGTATGTAAAATAAAGCAGCTTTTTGGTCACCTGAGGAACTGAACCAGAACGAAATTAAACTAAAGCCACATTGGTCAACATCTCCTGCAGTGAGGTTGTATTGACATTCATTCTGTATTAAAAGTATAAAAATAACACTGAATAGTTAGGGGTTTTCAGTTTCCGAACAGCATACCAGAATATCTTTAATGTAATTTTTAGAGGTTAAAAAATAAATTTTAGAAGCTAAAAAAATAACATTTCCTACAACTGGAGCCTGACCATTTTATCTGCTAAGTTAATTGACTATACATCCCTGGATGCAACGTCTAAGGAGTAAGCTTGGTACCTGAATAGCAAGTGGTAAATGTTTTATCCCTGAGGGTTAGGCTCTTTCTCTTTTGATGTAGCATTGCAATAAGGAACTGACACAAAGTACATGCCTTTTTCTTCCAAATCAATACAATAACCAATCTAACAAGCAGAAGCAAACCATATTACAACTCATTTCCACAATAGTTAACAAGCACACTTACATGGATGTGTTAACCTATCCACAACGCTCATAAATGGTGTATCACGTCTATAAATAATCTGGCAATCACAAACTATTGCATGGGGATTTATCATACATCTTAAAATGAATCTTAAATACGATTCTGAACTGGTTTAGTGATAATCCAGTTTCAGTTAATCTACCTGATACATTATAGACTTGACAGTAAAAACACCGACACTTCACTATTTTCAATACAACATCCTTAAAGATAACCTTCACCTTATACATCTAACTTTCCACTACCAAATATGATCAAGACAAATCATGCAATATTTCCCCAGTATCATTCCTGTATCACCAAATACGGTTAATCAAATACAAAATCTGTACATAGTTCTTTATGGACAAGGAAACTCTTTAGTCATTGGAAAATCTAGTCTTTTGGCCTTATATATTAATAGTATTTATCAAGCAAAAGGCGCAAAACTTTTAGCAGAATAAAGTTTGATCATCCATGATGTTATCCCTTCCTATATATCATGTAAGCATTTGAATATACATTTTAATCATTATATATATTTGTTTATAAACAGCTGTGATTAACTTCTCGTTTTATTAAAGCCATTTACATTCATGGTTACTTAAGTGGTCATAAAATCATGTTCATAAATATTAATAAATACTGCATTAATAAAATAACTCCAAAATACACCGATTTGAGGTTTTGTAAGAGGGGAAGTTGACCCTTCCAACTTTAGAAACAAAAAAGTTCCTCCAAAGTTGGAGATTTTACAAATTGCTTTAGTTACAACTGTTCCTGCCACCATTTGAACCCGTAAAAGAAAAGAAAACAAGAGAAAGAAGTCATTAAAGAAATCACAGTGCAATGACCTACACTGGACACGATGAAATATTTACATATGGTTGAACAGTTGATAGAATTTCAGCTCTTCTAACCTTAATTTTGACTTCTCTTTCTGCAAGCTTTTTGCCCTAAATCAATGGACTTTACCATAAACTGCATGCTGTGTGCATTAGGAATTGCTACATAAAACCTCTTAGATAACAGTGAACTGTGATATGGGTTTTCCAGATGAGGTAGTTGACTATAAGATTTGCTACAACAGACGATGAGGATGGCAAAATCATGATTTTCCCATCAATAATCCTGATCAAGCATTATTCAAATACATCGAAAAGCATGAAACCCTTTGAATAAAAAGCTAAAATATGACTTTTGTGAAATGCTAGATGATTGTCAATGCTTATGCTTGTATTTAAAAAAAATCATGTGTTTATGAGAGTATGGTTAAAAATGTCTGCATTCAGAGCAAGAAGTTGAGTCATACAAACTTAAAATGTTGCTCATTTTACAGTGCTGTGAAAAAGTCCCTGAACTACAGTATGCTTGTTTTCCTGTATAAACTATCACGTAAAGATGTTCACAATCTTGACAAATTGTACAGAATTTCTAAGTTAAATGCTTTAAGTCATGGAATCCTTTTTCTAATCACCACATCCAAGTTTGTGTAAATATAAAAGGCTGAAAGATTTGCAACGAATAAAAACCAACATTTGCTAGAGATGTGGATCGACCTGATAAAAGAATAATGGGCTGTGATCCCATATTCTCAAACATCCTGAGGTTTAAGTGCACAATGAGGCATACTGATACAGAAAAATTATGAATGAGTTCCCCCCCTGCTGAGGCAACCAAACAAAAAATTCAATGAAAATATCAAGTAAATGCAACAGTGAATAGGCCACTATTATAGCTTATAATTTACCCTTTTTCAGACAGAAAAAGAATTATAATCTTACCCTCTACAGGCGTCCTTTTGAAAAGAAAGTATCTACCTGAGCTTTGTTATAACTGGAAAAATCACAAAGGTAGTGTAGGAAAGAGGAAGGGCAAGAAAAAACTGCATAACTACCAACCTAGAAAGCAGTTTTGGATGCAGCAGTGAACTGCAAAACATGATCAATTGACTTAACAATAGAAATCACAGCAAGTCAGGTCATATTCATTACAAAAGGTTTGCCTGAGATAGTTGTTTTTCATATTCATGCCATTTTTCCTCATCATATAAACAACAATGAAGAAGTATAGTTCATGGTTTTCATTGAATTTTTGTTTGTTACTGGAGAAAAGGGTGGTTGTGGAATAAGACATGATATCAGCAGAAGCTACAGGGTAAACTAGCTTTGCTAGCTAGCAATTGTTAGAAAGCTAGCAGAATCAGCTAGTTTGTGAAGACCATCTGTTAGTATTGCTTGATAAATTCTGTTATAAAATAACCTAAAGAGCAAAGAATTTCTAAAAACTATAGTACATATAGTTTTTATCTAAAATCTTAATTTTATCTAAAATAAGAAATACCTGAATGTAGATTTGAGTTTGGATTAATCTGACAGCAAGAGCTTGTGCTTGTGCACAATCTGTGACAGTGAAGAATTAGGCCACTAAATCCTCCTCATATAACCAGGCAAGTGTGGTTGATTTACCTGAAGACACAATTCTGAGTAATGCGCAATGAGCAAACAAAATGCTTATGAAAGTATTATAAGTTTTGTGTATTTACAGAAAAATAATGCTTTTTCATTACTTTGATATCAAAAGAAAACAATCTTTCTCATGTTTCAGAGAAAGACATCCCAGAGATTACACCTGAAATCTGAAAGATGAGCCCTAAATCACAAACTGAAATGCTCTGAAGGCTTGCACTGGCACGAGATGCTACTGGAAACCAGTTAAGGTAGGTTGTGAATACATCTGAGAGTAGGTGACACAAACTTGTCAGTAAGACATCCTGAAATGTAACCTCAGCAGGGTTTTGGGGTGTAACCCTTCCCCAAGAGAGGTGAAATATTAAGATAATTTAGTTATGAAGCAAATCTGCATCTGAGGTATATTTACAATAAACATATACATTAATGCTGTATCTGATAGACATTTTTTGTTGGCTGACAAGTACTGCATCCTAACCTGTTTTTATCCTGAGTGTAGTGAAGGCATGAAAAAAAATACCATTCATATTGCAGAGTAAATCATACAGACAAAATCTAGATGGCAAAAAACTGTCATGCTTGTGAAGATAAGCTTCGTTTGAGATGAAAAGGAAAATGAAATCCTGCTCATCATCATGCTATTCAACCAAACAACAATAACAAATAAATACTCTGAGTATTTGTGTTTGGAACAATAAATACATAAAATATAACATAGTTTGGACTTTTCTCTCTAGTGGCTATTTAGCCATAGAAGTGCATTTGCAAAACAGTGACAGTCTTAGACACAGAAATAATGTACTTTACCTATAGCTGTAGGCCTACATACATCAGAGAAATATAACAGTACTCGGTACAGTACTGAGAGAAAACACTGAGGGGCGCCACTTCCTCAGACACATTTCAGTTTGGCTCTGTGCGAGAAGAAAACATTTATAGAGCCAGGAATGCTTACTTTTAAATACATCATTTTAAATAAACTGAAGTACTGTAGTACATAGAAATTCTTTACATATAGTAGGTAAGCCTTTCAGGCACCATATGTAGGGCCAGCAGACACTTGGAGTGTTTACAAAAGGAGGCCATACACAAAATATTAGTATTATATATGATTAAAAGTTAAGGGGTAAGAATTAAATAAGTTACAAGTTAATATTATCATTTCCAATTCCAGTGTTTTACACTACTCTATTAAGGTTTAATAGAAAAAAATAATCAGTTACCGCCACTGTCTGGCAAATGCAACATCTGTGTGGTTAGAGAACATAACTTCTTGTAATTTAATGTAACTCATTTGAAGAGAGGCTTCCATCATGGGAATCATTCCCATTCTCTTCAGGTGTGCTTTCTCTCTTCACAGAAACAATGAGCGGGGAATTGTGGAGTTCATTCCCCTCAAGGGATCGCTGAACATCCTGTTCCTCTATGCGGCTGATCAGCTTCAGCTTCTTTTTGGGGGGATTTTTCAAGGTGCCCAGTCGCTCCTTGACTTTGTATTCCAGTGTGCTGTGTGGAATACCGTAGACCGACTGGGCTTTAGACACACTCATTTTCCCACCCATCACAACCACGATAGCCTCTTCAAGCAACTCAGTGTTATACTGACGGTACCTCCCGCGTTTCTTCCTTGGCTGCTTGAGACCCAGATCTGATTCTGAATCCAGAGGATAGTTTTTCCCCAAGGCTTGGCGGTCAGTATCGTAAGGCCAGTATTCCTTCTCTGAACCTGAGCTACTTAGTCCGCCACTGTTCTTTTTCTGGATCTGCTGGGGAAGAAAGGAGCGAATAGTCTTCCCCAGACCGTTCTCACAAGCTGAACCTGAGTATCCATTGGACAGGAAATCCCAAGATGGATCTGTTCCTGTGGACAAAACCCGCACTTGAGGAATCTTGAGGTCATAAGGTGACGGCTGAGAAGGAGAGAGGCTGAGCTCCCTGCTGGCCTCCTGGAAGTTTCCTTTCTCATAGGCAAGTGACTTTGTCAGAAGTCCGGCGGCTTCCAACAACCTGGGTATATCTTTAAGGTGCTCTCTAGCCTCACTGTTGGTTTTGAGTTTGAGGAGGGCCCCAAAACTAGTTTTGGAATCCCATGAAGCAGATCCATTTGTGAAAAGGTCAGTGGGTCTGGAGCTGAGAGGGGACTCAGGGTCGCTCTCCAGATCGGCCTCCTGTTTGATGTGCAGCGAGTATGCAAGAGATGAGGAAGGTTTATAACGGTTGGAGTGGCCGATATTCTCCCTCCTCCTCCCATCCTGTAGGCTCTTCATAAACAGCCCGACCTGTCCGTCCGCTCTCAAGGATCGCCTGATTGGATGGAAGGAAATTGGGTGTAAGCAGAGCTTGCACAGTGCCTTTTTTTTACTAAAGGAGGATGGGTTGGGGAGGGGAGGATGTTGGCCACTCCTTTATTATATGACCTTGCCTTGGTAACATCACTATCTTATCAAATTATTAAATGTGCTGGGGTGTGGGTGGCTTTTAACAACAAAAAAGGCTTGAGTTCGAAAAACTTTTTATTTCTTTGGTGTTATAACTTTACAAGTTTTGCATGAACATAAGAAATAGCAAACAAAAAGAAGAGAAAGGGCAAAGAAACAATGAAGATAAAGGGAAAGGAAAGGGTATTAAGTGGAGTACATAAAGGTCTTCCTGTGATTTAAAAAGCTTAGCCAGGAGAGGGGATTATATGTCATTGCAGGAAGGCAGCTTTGCATGAAGCTGTTAAGCAGGGCACAGTAACTATGCCATACAAAATGACTAATGTAAATAAAGCTCTTGACATTTTGTGTGTGACGTTACCACTGAACAAGCACAGCAATAAAAGAGTAAGCCAGCAGAGGGTGGTTGTATGTATCACACTGAAAACCTAATCAATTATTTAAAGTGAAATCACACAAAAGGATTGATATTGCACAATTCATCTAGAACATCTTTTTCAAACAAACTGGGAATCTCTATGTAATTACTTGAAAAGGTGAATTATTCAACAAAAATGACCCATCTACTCAATTTAGGAACTAAATGGCTTATTTCCAGTCAGTACTCTAAATGTATTTCATAGCTTTTTATTCAAATGCTTGACTTTTTATCAATGTAAATTAGGGCTCGCCCTCAATGATTTTCAAGTGTAAATAAAGATTGTTTCTTATGATAATCTGAGTAGTGCCACTCTCACAGCAGAAGAAAATGCCAAGTCACTGCTACTTTAAAAACCCTAATGCAAATTTAATAAAAGCCACATTTGAGACCAGATTAGTGTTTTTTTTTTGAATAGCATTGAGACTCTACAAGAATAAAGGTTGCAAAGTAAAATCCAGAACCAAAACAAAACACAAAAATAACCCTGATGTCAGTAAGGATTAAGTTAAATCTTATTAGGAATGAAATATGGTAAACTTGTATACAGAAATAAAATAAAAACTTTAACAAAGAAATTGTTGTTAAAGAAAAACTTAAATCTATTTGTGAAAGAAAACTATGCATTTAGCTCTTCCTCTGTTGCAGATGTTGCACTGTTCCTGCCTATTAAAATTCTTTTACCATGTGTCTTTAAGCTGAAAATATTTCTGTTTACACATCCCCATTTATTAGTGTTTGTTTGAATCAACTTTTAAGTGTAAATTTCAGGCCTTAGTCAAAGCATGAGCATTGATGTTATTAGATGGAAGTTTTACTTTTTGTTATCATCTCAATGGTTTTGGTCATCTTAACCTTCATTTTCACACAGAAACATTACTGCAGCTGATGGACTGAGGTCCAAAAATGCAAAGAAAGAAACTCATCTTACCCTTTGATCACGGATGTGGCTGGAGAGAGGCAGGGACTTCTGACAGGCAGGGCGCCACTATAGCGGTTCTTCTTGATTGAAAGGTCAAGGACTCCATCTGTTCAAAGGAAAAAATGACAGGAAAACACAGAAAAAATGTTGAGACAAGGCTGGACTTTCACTGGTGCATTAGTTCAGTCCTGAATAAGCCGGTCTGCTTCAAAGTGTTAAGGTTCACCCTACCTTGGTCGCTAGGCACAGCCTGGGGCTTCTTGATAGTAAGGTCAAGAGGAGCATCCTGGTCAGCCATGAGGAGCTTGCTGAGGACGGGGTTCTGGTTGTGTGCAGGTCCAGCCAAGGTGGGAGCAGGGCTGGTAGACGGAGGAGCCCCTGAGATCAGGGGTGGGGTTGGCAGGCTTTGGTCAGAGAGAGGCTGAGAATCTGAACAACTGTCCTGAGAGGGGCTGGTTTTTGAGGTATATTCGGCAGCAAACTGTTTGATCATTCTCTGAAGGATCTCTCGTGCCACTACTGGAATATGTGGGTCTGAGAAATTTGGCACATCTGGAGGAAACAAGACAGAGGTATGACCATTATCTGTAAATTCACCTTATCATAAACACTCACAAACCATCAAACAAATAAGACAAGAACAAAGCCTTTATTGCCAAGTTCTTCTCTTAGATAAAGTCCATGAAACTCAAACTGTAAGATTTTTTTGTTAATTCCCAGGAGCTTGATATTTTGGATAAAGATTTTAGAAAAAAACAGTGCAAATGCATGTTCTAAGGTTTATATGTCTGAGTAATTTTAATGCTAAAATAATAATACCAGGCAAACACAATCTACATAACTTTAAGACTTACCTTTTCTGCTGAGGACTGCATGGAGAAACTCTTCAGCTTGTTTCTCTAGTCTGCTGATCGTGGTCTGATCTCGAACCTGAAGAGGTTTGGGTGTATCTTCAGGACCTTCGTGGCCTAGGCCAATTAAGTGTTCCTGGTGAAAGAAAAATATATTTTAGTTTAATAATTCTGACACATTTGTCATCCCAAAAACAGCAGCTATGCCATCTTCAACTGAAGGAAAGTGTTTGTACACACCATAAGTTCAAAAAAATGTAAGAGAGTAAGAAGTCTTACCTTTACTTTATCTCTTCGTAAACAGCAGAATAGACAATTTTCATCAAATGACCAGTCAGACACTGTTGTAGGCTCTAAGTCTGTGGACACAAAACAGCAATAGAAAATGATACATTCTTCATGCTTTGTTTAAAAAGGTTTTGTTTTGTGTGTTTTTTTAATCAAAGGATGCCTATAAGATAAAGATAAAGAAACACAAATAAAATAGGCAGATGATGCAGCGCTGATGGTTGTGATTTGTGGATTTTCCAATAATATTTGATAATCAAGTTTATTACAAAGCTTACTTTTGAAAATAAATACAGTAGCCAAATTAAATGGGCCATTGGCTTTATCAGCAGTGACCCATTTTGTCAAAAATAGACTTTACTTAAATTAACTTAACTCAATTTGTCTGATATTTTTATTAGTGTTGATTTGGCAGTTCAGTTTATGACTAAAGTATATTTGTTCTTTATTTTCATTATCAAAGATAAAAAGGCTGTTTGCAAATTTCAAAGTCCCATGTTCATGTTTGTGAAGAATCTTTTAGAACACAATGGCAAAAATGCAGGGTTAGGAAAGCAACTAATTACATTTATTCAAATTACCATAACTGAGTAGCTCTTTGTGTTCATGTACTCTTTTGAATAATTTTTAAATCAGTATTTTTTTTTTACTTAAGTATGTTTTTGAGGAAGTATGTATGTCAATGACATGAAGCTGACTTCAGATGACAGTCAGAAGCACTCAGCAAGAATGATTCAACATTTCATCCCAAAACAGACGTTATATTTCCCTTTAGGTTAAGTCACACTTTATGATTAGTGTTGGAGATTTATATTATCTGATTATTGCACATAAGGAAAGATCATATATCACTTTACAAGCCCCTTGGGTAGCTAAAAGTAGTTAGGGTTAGTAAATTTTAACTAAAGTTACTATGCTTTTACCTGAGTATGACAGTCTTGTACTTTTCCCCCTCTGAAGAAATGTCAATTGTAATTGAATCCGTGAACACTTATCATATTTGTTTCAGTAGGATGGATTCAGTTTATCTTCATTTTCAGCAGCTTTCTTCTCCAATTGTTGTCAAAGAAAGTCTCTTTAGACTTTGATAGTCCTCTCACTGTAAATGTGATGAAAACCCAAATAATGCCTGCTATTGTGTCACTGACATCATGCATTATAAAAATGTCTGTAGGACACTGTAGACTTCATACTGGCCCCACGCCATCCTAAACAGCAACTTTGTAGGAAACACAAGGCATCTTCTCTTCTGCAGCCAGAAGGGCTGTCTTGTGCAGTGAATGTAGTTGGGTACCAGAGGGTACAATGCAGCAGCATTGTCATATTAAGCAGAATACACATTATGTTTAGAAAATTCCCAAGATGCACGTGATCATGGCCACTAGTATGGTACTAAAAAATGGATGAGGATCTTACCTTTAAATAATTTGAGGTCTTGTACCACGTCAGAACCAAACAGCCCTTCAAGAATGCTCTCAAAACCTGAGGAAAGACATAAAATTCATTAAATATTGAGTTGTCAGGGTGCTACCACAGTAGGGCACTGGACACAGACACCGTCAACCTAATATTATTGCTTATATACCCCAAAATAAGGCTGGATAAGGAAATAAACATCAGCAAATACAAACACTAAATGAATCAATGTTTAAGACAACGGTATCTGCCCATGGGTCAAAGTTAATTTGATGTGCTCAAGAAAATACAGTTACAGCGAGCTTTACTGTACATCCCTGACATTTCATGTGATGATGTCTATTTCATCCATCCAGGCATGTATTTGCTTATCTATTTCATCTTTGACAGCCCCTGCAAGCAACCGTACGTTCTGATACAAAAAAAAAAAAACATTATCAGCTTTCATCCTAGGTTTTTACTTCAACACTTGGTACTTGCACTCACTCCTCCTGTTGCCAAGCAACTAAAGCACCTACAGAGTTGGGAGTGACTGCATGTTGTTACATTAAAAAGAAACAAGACTGCAAGGTGATGGTGCAAAGGTATCCAATAAAATGCAAAAAATGAGAAATTTAGGCAAAAGCCAAATTATCACAGTTCACATGACATTATAATACACTTAAACTAGTGACAAAGTACCGTCTGTAGCAAAACATCTTAAATAACATAGAGGCTGGGGAAAGATCTATGCATTACTGATGAGATGGCAGTCTCAAACCATCCCAGCTGTTTTAAACATATAGTGCACAGGACTTTGCTAAACAGTGCATTAACACAAAACGCAGTATGTGCTTTAAGCTGCAGGGTTTTTACATCGAATCCAAAACCATAACATGCATTAAATGAAGAAATCAAGCGCTAAAGAGGCCAAAGGTAACATCTGTCTACTCAACTGGATCTTAATGTGAAGAGTGCATAACTCCAAATGAACTAGGCTATAAAAGCATGGAAAGAATCCACACAGTTGAAGGCATTTTAACATATAAAAACCGTATCAAATAATTGTTAAAAATCTATGTAAAAGACAGAAAATTACAAATATTTTACCAAGCCAAAACAAAATATATAACAAATTAAATTAGCCAATAGGTGATAAAAGTCACATCATAGCAAAGGCCTACTTACAGAAATCTTCATAAGTGAGAGAAATATCAGCCCTTACCATCCACTCTCTTCCTAAACTCACAGGGAATTCAATAAAAGCTGTCATCTGTTAAAATGCCCTCGCTCTGCTTCCCTACAAATTCCCACCCACTTTTCAACAGCCAAACATGAAGAAGGAAGAGGGGGGTGGGTGTGTGGGGGGGCATGTGGTGAAACACAGGCTTGCCTATAGCTGCAGCGTGAGTCTGTTTCTGGGTTAGTGCACAGGACTTCAGCTGGAGCTATCCAATCCTATTTCTGAAATATTTCAGAGGCAGGGAGGGGAAAAGTAGGTCATCCACTTTCGTTTGACAGAGCAGCGGCATGACATCAAACTACTCTTCAGGAATTACCGTTAGGGCATTTTAAAATGTGTCATACTGTAAACCATGACTTTGAGGCAAATTTAACACATTCCTACTGACAGAGCAAAGTGTATGGTGCAGAGAGCCTCTTTGAAACATCACCATTTTAGGAGCAGCAACCTAAACTTAAAAGCACAGTCTTCCTATATGTGCAGTGAATAAAATATTGATAGCGTGTATAGCTGTCATGCAAGCTCTACAAAATAAATGAGACTATAAAAACAGTGAAGAATGGCTGCAATTAAAATGGTTGAATACAGAACATTAAAAAGCTACATGTCACTTGAATTGAGTCTTTTACACTTAACTACAGCTAACAAATTCATGTAGTTGAAGCATCATTTAAAGATTTTGAAAGGGTGCGTTTTCTGTTTAAGGGAACATCCACCAATTAATTAAGCTGTAAGAGAGAATTAGGCCACATTTGTGCTGCTGCTACTACTACACACATTTCTGGTTTGATGTATAGTGATCAGCCTCCAGATACAATAAGAAGCAGGGATGACAGAGGTACAAAGTGATAATTAGAGGAGAAAGTGCCAGGTATTATGTGCCATCAGGCAACACCTAATCATATTAAAACTTAGCAGGGACTAATGAAAAGACAGGACAAAGAGATCAGGTTAATGAGGCTGACAATCATCTAGTACAAAATAGGGGGAAAATGCCTGGAGGCCTTGGTAGATGGAAGATCTGTCATTGAATTGTTAGTGCAGACCATTTTTGAGTACATGTGTTTTATTTTAGAATGCAGAAGGTAATCACTAAAGCCAATCATCTAGCTCTATAGGAAGAGGTTGATGATTCAGGATCATTTTGCTATTTCCAACCCTTATTTGGCTTGCTTTTTACTCCGAATACATACTGTTGCTTGCCTTCAGGCAATGTATAGCTGAGTAAAAGCATGCATTATTCCTCACAGAGGCATGCTGGGACAAAAAAAACAAAGTAGCATGGCAAGAATCTAAACAATAAATGAAATCAACTTGATTATAAAGACAGGAGAAGCAACTCCTCCACTACCAATAATTCATCATGACATTGTTTCTCTTTTTAAGCTTGGTCAAGTGATTTTAGGGTTGCCTGAATATGGCAACAATCAGAATCATATTATGATTTTATCAACATCTGGTCAAAAATGACCCAACAAATGTATGTTCTTCAAGATGCTGATGTGCTTCTATTATGTAATTTTCTCATCTCATGGTGTTTTATGTGGGTGGGAGCTTTGATTAAAATGCCAACACCTTGGCAATTAGCCAAGATAAAAAGCCATTAGGTGCTAATTGCTGCACATGTGTACTACTTTTTAGAATAGGTTTTTGTTGAAGAATTCAGTTCAGCTGCCTTATTTTCAGAGTTACATGAAGGCAGGTCATTTTTATCCTTCAGGATTAGAGGATAATACAGAATATTAAGACAACACAGTGGTTTAACATGATTTACACAGTGATTTAACAACATGTGCATGCATTTATGGAACTTAAACATCCATCACACCTCAATGTCGTGAAGCAAGCAATAAATGAAAATGGGTGATAATATAAAAATGTATTTAAAAAATGATGTGTAAAAAGTTATTTTAAAAAGGGGATGGAGATGCAAGTGGCTCAGCCGTTATATCCACTCCCTACTGAGGCTGTAGTTCTTGGGCATGAGTTAAAATCCAGCATGCAGCTCCCTCCCTACATGTCATTCCCCGAGCGCCTCTCCCTATTTTCTGACTTTGTGTCCTGTCTCTCCAGTGAAGGCATAACAGCCCAGAAATAAAAATAAAGATAAATAAATAAAACTTAGCTTCTTGTGTTTTTGAGACAGTGGTGATATACTCTACTGGCTAAAACATAGCAACAACACTCTGAAACATGATGCTGCAAAAAATACCACCCATGACAAAGCCTATGGACAAAACAAGAACAACACAGCATTTAGTACAGGAACTACTCTCTATTATCTTGTTTTCATGATCATGAGAAGTAGTAGTTTTGAAAATAATGTTTTCAATGATGCATCATGATGCGAACGTGGCGATTCTGCATCGGCGGTTTAAGCACCATCGACACATTAAATGGGATAATTCCAAACACGGCTACAAAACAAAACATACATCTGTAGATTGGAAATACCAAATGGTGACTATGAAAAAAAATAAACTATGAGCCCAATATAATCAATTTACCACAATCTTACGAAATCAAACGCAGCCCAACGACCTGCCAACAATGTTCCCCTAAAGTTAGGTTAGTTTGAGCTGTTAAAAAAATCCTTTTAATGCCACAGGAGGCTACGGTTACATTTTCAGCTCAGATATAAAATCCTAACAGGATGATCATATATGCCAATAAAAAAGAAATGTGCGAGTGTGGGGGAAAGACAGAGAGAGAGAGAAAGGCGATAGAGCAGTTTCATTTTCATATAGAACATTGTTTAATAAAACGTTTCAGAAAACAATTTAAATAATGGAAAATGGAAAATCTAACTAAACTTTAAATCACATTTTCAATTATTAAGCCGATTTCAATGTCTTTTCAAACACTGCTATTTTTCATGCAATCCTTTAACATGAAATAAGAGAAGAGTATCAAATCCAAGTTCATTTATCAGAATGACTGCCTTCATTGAGTAGCCATGTACAGTAATATAGCAAATGGAGGATGCACTGGATGAATCGTGATGCATCCTGATATTGAACTAGGGCTGGACAATTATGGCAAAAATAATAATCACGATTATTTTGATTGATATTGATATCACGATTAATAAACACGATTATTCAATGATTTCAAAATTTGAGTATTTATTGAACCACAACTTAAAAGAACAATCAAAAATAAATTATTAACAAGTAAAATAATAACAATATATTAAATGATAGCAATAAAAACAATAAATACAAATAAATATCCAATCTACATGCACTCCTGTAAAACTTGCAAAATTTGCAACATGCAAAAAACACTGATAACACAGCCAAAAACACAACAAATCAAAATTGAAATCACAAACAAAATTCAATTAATTGTCCAGCCCTATATTGAATAGAATCAAATCTTTGGCCTGATAATCATAACTGAATTTAGAGACCAATCAAGATGGACAGCTCTAATTGGAAGCCAAAGTTGTAAACCAAATTGAAACTCAGTTAATCCCAGAGGACTAAAGTTGCTTACTAAAAACTCCAAACTTGAATGATGCCATAGCCCGGGAATTCTTTCCACCAGCTGATTTAATCCCTGACCAGTTTTAATGACTATATGGGACATTTGACAGGGAAAGATGCTGATTTTTCTCAAATCTTTCGGGTGCTCTATTATCTTTAAGATAGAGTTTTGCCATCACTTTGTCGATCATCATTGTCTTGACATGCCTTTGCATAGGTCTTCCTTTCATCACGACATATGAAATGATTCTGTGCTGCAGTTGTTGGGGCAGACACTTTTAGTTTGTCATTTCCGCATCCCTTGTCCAAAGGAGTATTGTTACATACACAGGATGTGTGCAACAATATTGTGTAAAACAAGTAAAGCCAAAAACCTCTGCAAGCCTTCCTTCAATGTAAAGGATATTTGAAAATCTTGAATTCAGTCGAAGTGTCACATCTATTCTAAGGCACGTTCCAGAGACATTTCAGGAGGGACTACCAACAACAGTTTGAATACATCAGATCCCAAAGCTTATTCAGAAAACAGGCACAAAAAATAACAAAGGCAAGCTGACAAATAAACACTGTCAAAAACAACTGTCCAGTTGCTCTTCAGCCTTTATGGGTTATGAAATAACATGGGCTGCACACATACCATTGTGGGATTTGTGAAAAAAGACAAAATTTATGTCATTCTTCTTCTTAGAAACAATTAACTTGCCTTTAGCTTTCATGCGACCTACATCTTCGCCCAATCAGAGACAGGAATAGAGGGGACATTTTGAGTTTGTGACACCCTTGACCTTTCCTCCAGCACTTAGAAAGAGAAATCCTACAGATCTAGGATGAGCTTAACCTCCCTAAATCCCAACCTTAACCTATGCAGTGTGTCACTCTGAATTGAACATAATGTGTGATAAAACCCTCTTTACTACTTATTGCTTGGGGGTGGTGTAGTGTAGGCAAAAGGTCAGTCTTATTTTAGCAGACTATGCACACATGTTTGATGTGCAATCACATGGTACAGCGCATGCCCACGATTAAGGGGCTAAAACGGAATTGAGAAGCATTTTACTCAAAAATATATGAAGAAAATCTCATTTTCACCCACATAAACCTGTAACAGATTTGTCCAATGTATATGTTGGAGGTTGTGTTATTTAACTTGTAACAGCACCTTTAACTAGTAAGTAGGAGGATTCTGCACACATAGAGTAGGCTGTTCACACGTCTATGTGGTTCCACAAGTATGCTTGATGCTTAGGCAATCTGTGATTGTAAAATACTCTTGCATTTCCCGAAGACGTTTTATTTTGTGCTCTAGCATAAAAGAAAGAGTAGTGAGCATGACCATTATGGGTGAGGAGTTTATGCAAAGTGATACAAAAATATTCAAATTCATGAAAGCTACAGCATGTTCCATCAGTGAGTTTGAAGCTCAACCTTGAATTACTTTTATTTGGTTAATCCAGGCTGCAGAAATCTAACTGACATAGTCCACAAGTAAGATATCAAAAAGCAGAAATTTTGATTGAAATACCTGACTTTAATGCCATTCTAGAGACTGCAGTACAATCTCTTTTGGATGACCCACCCTTCCCACTGCCGCTGTAGTTGCTGAGGATGTACAGTGCTGCATTAACCCCCACTCAGCCCATCCCCCACTGTAGCTACTGTACACATGCTATCTCAGAAGGAGTGACCACAAGCTCGCAGAACAGGAGCTTCCCTAAGCTCATTTTAGTGTTCAGCCAAAATGAACTTCCCTTAATCCGTCACCTTTCGCTACAGCCTTTGGAAATACAGGACTGATTGATCCAGAATATACAGTACTCTCTTTTAAAGCTGCATCAAACTATACTGAATGTGATGTTCATGAGAGTGTAATTTTGTATGAAAAGGGTCACTGATATCCCTGAGCAATATTCTGTGAGCATGTAAGATGGAGCCAAGGGCTGAGTATGAGCGCAGAGATGACAAAGTTGCACAAATTAGTCGAGCTACAGTACATGACTATTTTCAGCCCATCACACAGAGACCAAGCCTAAAGCCCAACCATCTAAAAAGCATTCACTATTGCTTGCTATGCTATCTACAAAAAAAGGACCACACAGAATGTCAGAAATAAAAACAAGAGAGAATAGCTGAAATGTCATGACACATTTTGTTAATTACAGGCAAAATACAGTAGTTATATCACGCTATACAGTGAGCAATGAGGTGCCAGCTATGAGCAACATCTATAGCGGGGAAAAACACACTCCATGAATACTTAACGTGATCTGATGCAAACTGACAGTCAAATGATGTAACACAGCACGCAGCATAACTTTGAATAACAAATATGAGACCACCATGATTTAAGCAAATATGAAAAAAGAGGGAGCACGCACATGCATGAATGCTAAAGCACACATGGACATACACAGTCTTAGACAGTGCATTTAGTATGAGACCATTGAGGCTGTTAGGCATGTTTTGCAAATGTTAACTAACCACAACCAGTTTTCTTTGGAAATTAGAAAAAATGTAGGACAAGTGTCCATAAGAGGGTGCATACTGGAGCAGAAAATGGGCCAGCTAAAGTTTAAATTATAAACAAGACAATCTGCCCGATATCAATACTTGCTTGTTATTTGTTTGAGGAACTCTCTAATCCTACTCACCCACATGTCAGAAGAAGTATGAATTACTAACATTCCTGGCATTTTCAAATGTCCTCTGTTATTGCTGTCCAAATTTTCCCTAAAACACACAAAACCACACATTTTCTGCCACACAGTTTGCATGTGTAGGCTGTTGGTCCATGAACACATGTATGGGCAAACATACAGACAATTGTTGCTGCTGTTCTTGGGGACAATTGCTCTTGTCTTTGCCCTGCAGTTTTACTGCTCACATTAGATACACAAAGACAAAATGTCCATTTCAGCGTCAGCAGGGTGGTGGTGGTGGCGTGCAGCCCTTCTCCACCAAAAAGCCAAACAAAAGTACGTCCTTGTTATCATGGACAGAATATGCCATTCTGCAGCAGGCAGGCTGATGTTGTTGTCATGTCACTTTGCAGATTTACAATTAGAACCCAAACACAAGGGACATTTGTCAATCATAAAGGGAGGGCTGAGTAACTGAGCTGTCCTGGGCTTGTGGCGACAAGTCAGAAAGCTTTTATTCTTCTCCTCATTTTGTTTTCAATAACAAGCACACAGCCCACCTAGTATTGTAGCCTCTAAACAGAGTAAGTTTGATGATGATATGTAATTGTGAACTGCACTGACAAGACATTTGTGTTGGGTGTGGACTCCAGGAAGAGTAGCAATGGCCCTAGCCAAAGCTAATAGAGATCCAAATAAATGAAATGAAATGATCCTTCAACAGCAGTCCACACAAAGTAATCGAGGTAAAATAGCTGATGACAAGTGCCAACCACTAACAATGTGCACCTAAAGGCTCTGCATTTTCAACAAAGAACAAGATGTTCACTCTAAAATGCCTTGAGCTTCATAATTCAGGAACTTTACCCCTATTAAACTGGCTAATGGCTTACAGATACAAGAAGTAATCTGACACTTGTTGCAGGTGTTTGCTAAGCATTTTGCTTATCTAAAATTAATCAATCCCAACTGTGCAGTCTAAAGACTCTCCAATGTCTTGCAAACAAGGTGGTTCTTATCTGGAATTTTTTCTCAGCACCTTTTAAAAACAGCTCAAACTAAGAAACAACGGTTGGAAATCTTACAAAAACCTGCTGATTAAAACACAAGAGTGCTACAGGTAACAAAAAAAAAGTTCAGACAACAGGCATTTAATGCATCTTTCGATTCTTTATAACAACGTTGATGCCTTATACGCTTAGCAAATGAATGGGACTACTATTACTGTTCCCCAGCTCTCAGGGTGATTTCTGCTGAGACAGAGTCAATTCTCTGATGTCATTCTGAAAAAAGCCATTTAGGAAAATGTCTTTGTTGTGAAATAAATCCAAGTATTTATCTGTATTTACATCACTGAACGTAGGCATCAAGGAATGGTTCGTGATCTATTCTCATTTTATTCCCCAATTTGAGGGAATATCTTCTGACCCTTGCCTTTCCTGCCAAAGTACAGCAATTCAAATAATGAGATGAATGCAAATACCTGCTAGAAAGTATTAGAGCTAACATTACCTTGCAACCATGACAGCTTTGTTCTTGACATTTATAATTTTAAAGGCATGCACTCACCAGGCAATCAGTGCCATGCTAAAGGACATTTGACCCCTACAGTCTAGTTTTTTCAACAAGTCAAATGTTACATACCATGCCAAGATCAAACATGGTAACCTTCCTTAGTCTTGGCACAGATGACAGTGGTGGGCTTCAGCGTGGTACATGACCACATATGAGAGTATGCAATGTGGGCCTGACATACGAAAGTATGTGCAGCCTTGCATTATCAGATCCTGGAGTGTTAGAGGGGCAAATCTGACCAGAACAACTCAAAATAAGCTACAAAGTCAGTTAAGCTGCAATCATGTACTCTATGTTGTTCTCCACTGTTCTGTTAACTATAAACTAGGGGTGTAAATGTTCACAGAGGTCACAGTTCAGTACAGATTCTGTCTAGCAGTAAAAAAAAGAAAGTAAAGTCCCAACTTTAATTGTAGTTTTCACTCATTTAAGAGTTTTAAGCTGGCAGTAGTGTATCTTACAGTTTGATCCTTCTCGTGTTATTAAGAAATTCCTGTGATAGTTGGCAAAGCATGTGGTGAAAAAAGATGTAAAATAAAAAGCAACACAGAAATGAAGAGTCTAATATCTCCTGAGAATGATCAAATTGATTTATGACGTATGTACTGTGCCGTGATGCAGTCACATAGTTGTTAGTACACAGAATATTAGAGGCAATATGCGGAACTGTAGAGGTGGAGAACACTGGTTCAAGTGTGAATTACTTGTGCAAAATCTTGACTCACGTTTGTCACAGAATAGCTCACGTAAACACAGGATGGAACATTGTGACGGAGCCTAAGCAGAGGACCTAAACACACACCTTTTTTTATACTTCTGTACATCCACGTATGGCCTTTAAAAAAGTATTTGTGTAGCTAATGTCCTCAACCCTCTCTGCTTTCACATCCAAAGGCTTTTTAAAACTAGCGCAGAAAAATTGGTCAGAAAAAGAAGCTGCCGCTTCTCTGCTATTGAACCTGTTTTCAGCTTTATACGCTTTGTTATCCTCTTCTTCGTTGGTTGTTTAAAAGCGATTAGCAAACAGTTACTGCCACCCAGACTGGCGGGCAACACTATCATCTGTGATAGCCATTTTTCTCCGTTCAGAATGTAGAGTGAAAGAATTAAAACATACTTGTCCTGTGACTGTGCGTCAAACAGTGACAGTTGAGGAAAAATACAAATACGGTTGCACCCCCCACTACAAACGATCAAAAATAAAGCAAAGCAAGTGCAGAACAGCAGGGGCTGCAGAGGGGACAACGGTGCTTCTGCATCGTACGAAGTAATAGGGCTTACTGTTACTTCACCCATGATCAAAAGAGGCATTTAGATAGGAGTTAAACAAATTGCCTATCAATAAAAACATATGATAATGTTATATTCTAATATCTCCTTTCAGTTCTTAAAATATCTTAATTCAGGGTGCTTAAGAATCAATAGTATAGCTTTCTTAAATGTTCATTTCAGAGTCCTCCTACTGCCACCACAAGCTACTTTTCAGGCTAAACATTTACCACCACAATATTTCTTCAGGGAGAGGTAAGCCTAATAACATTACTACTAGGTTCAGTGTTACTGCTTCCTCCAACTTCACATAACTACTCCACTTATTGATTGAACAATGTGTGTGTCTACAGTTCATTGGTTCTTCATACATTACACATCTCAATGAGACCTATACATAGCAGGCACTTTATGTGAGGCTAATTCCAGATGACATTTTGAGATCAGCAGTGTCAGAATTAGTGTTCCTGTTCCAGATAATCTCTCTGCCATGCTGTTTAAATGCTTTATCAAATTACATTTCATATCAGTATCAAATATCACAAAAAACAGTGTGCATGTATGCTTAAAATGCTTAAAAGTGTTAAATCAATACATTTGCACCCTGACCAAAAACACAGAATTTATCTATCATGGTTCCAGCAGGAAATTATGTTTGATCCTTCAAAAAGCAGCTCTTTATAACATATATTAATCACTTCATTAAGAATTTAGTATTTCCTTATGTATCAAGAAAGAAATTAATTTGTTTTCTATCTATGACTTTTCATCCATTATGATTAAATGTGACATTTTAGTTCACTTGAAAAAAACAAGGTAATCTAATTGTAAACACAGCAGCAACTGAGCAACTCTCTACCACTTGTTTACATTACTAATCTGTTTGTGATAGTACAGAGCGTACACAATATCTGTCGTAACATTAACTCTTTAACAGGAGATTGGCAAGGGTTTAAAATGGCATCTCCATCTCATCCAAGCTCCTTAGACAGTGTGAAATTACTCATATTAAGGAGCCATTTATCAATATGTGTGGGACAAAATGATGAAAAGGTAAGAATTGAAACGTATCAAAGATATAAGTTATATTTGTCTATCCCCGATGGAGGAACATGGGTCTAGAATCAAGATGCTCAGAGAGGAGCTATATCAATAGACCTAAAGCAGCCACATTTAACTGATTCAATGACAAAAATGAGTATGAAACAAAAATTCTGATTTGTACACAGCTGACACTTTAAATACTTATGCAGACAAAGCTTAGCAAACATGGGACTTAAAGGTAATGGAATGATTTGTTTGGATATCTTTGGAGATTTACTTGCATAGCAATAGTCACAAACCACACTCTTCTGTCCAAGATGTGCACTAATGTTTTTTAGTACCTCAAAGTCTGATTAAATGTGCAACTGGGCAATACAATTTTCGTTTTTTCTACATTTCAGTAAAAAAAACTAGAAAAGCACTTGGAGAGCGCAGACCTCCGCCATTAGCCCTATCTCCCAATAGTGAAGAATCCTTTAAAAAATTCCTGGATCCATCCCCATGTGCCCCCCACCACGGCATTCACCGATTATTCCCTCCCCGGTGGGGTGGAAACACGGTGAGGCAAAGCATTGGCTTTGCTATGGGTGGACTGTCATGGTGGAAGCATTGCCTGCTGGTGCCAACAGAGGCACTGACAGTCTCACCCATGGTCTCACTGGAAGTCATGGCAGAGGGTGAATATTCCTCTATTCCTCCCAGCATTGTGAGTATTCTCGCTACAATTCGCTGTCTTTCTCTCTGTTACGCTCCGCCTCGTCTCCTCGACCAGGCATGCATATTTCAAACTCTATAAACTCCAAAACTTTGAACAGAAACACACCCAAAATACTGCTGGGATTGAAGTTACTCATGTCCGCCATCTCCTGGTGTAAAGTGGTAACAGCGCAGACCTCCATTAGCCCTATCTCCCAATAGCACAGAATCCTTAAAAAAATGCCTGAATCCAGACGGTGATCAGTCCCAAAATCTAATCAGCTCTTCCCTCTGCCATTTGTGACATTTCCTGAAAATTTCATCAAAATCCATCCACAACTTTTTGAGTTATGTTGCTAACAAATGAACAAATGAACAAACTAACAAACTAACAAACGAACAAACCCACCTGATCACATAACCTCCTTGGCAGAGGTAAAAAAGGACTCAAAAAAAGTCTGTTAAATACTCCAATTCTGGGTAAGGCAGTTTATAGACACAACGTTGCGGCTGTATACTGCCTTACCCAGAATTAAAGTATTTAAAGGACTTTTTCGAGTACTGACCCATCAGTTATCTTGTAGTAGTTTTTTGGTGGTGCACCATAAGAAGCGGAATCGCTCGACTGTGCTCCTTTGTTGCCTCATTTTGAAAAGAAAAAGTAACCTAACAGTCACAGAGGAGGAGAAGTATTGGGATCACATCAGAGATCACGTCATCTAGGAATAATCAATACCTGTCCTGTGCCAGACTTCATGGCAACCTTTCCAGTAAGGATTACTTGATAATTAAAAAGCTGGTCAAACAGGAAAAGGTGAAAGGATAATTGGGTATTTGAATACATCAAAAAGACACCTTAATAGCACCTCCTTTGACATGGTAACCGTAGAAACCTCATTGACTGTTTCATGATAAGTCAACATGTCCGCCATATTGCCCGAGGCGAGATCGCCTCTCAAGCAAAACTTGCATTTGCATAAAACAGATTGTGAGATATCGTTTTTGTACTCAACTGCTACATTCATGTAAGTAGTAATAATGATAATCAGTGGGACCAAAAAATTAACAAGGCCTGTAAAATAAAAACATTGCAACTGGCAGAAAGCAGTGAATGTATCTTGACAGATCAAAAATGTCTGTTGTTGTAATATATGTCTCCTAAATTAAGCTAAGTTAAGGTGTAAAACATCGATAAAAAAGATCTATCTGGCCAGTGTATCCCATAATATAGCTATAATTTTAAATCATAGAGAATGTCACTTTATGGCTAGAATATGGGAAAGTAAATCCTGCTTCTGTGTTTAACTTGTAAAATCTTGTTATTTTTTGTCTAAATGGTATTCACCTTCTGTACTTAACATGAATGTGGATCACAGAGTATAAAACCATTAATTAAAATCAACTGAATGTGATTATATGGGCATTTATTTTGAAAAACTCACATATTCCTCATCTACATGTATATATTTCTATGAGTATTTAATCCAAAGTTCCTACATATTTTATCCACAAACAAAAATGTCAACTTTGCAAGGGCTTTAAAATATAAATCAGGGGATATTTGAGATAGTGGGATCTTGTTTTTGGAAGCAACAAATGTTTGTGAAAATCCATACGGAAGATTTTGTAATAGTTCATGGAAGAAATCAGGTCTAACTATATAGGATAGTTCACGCACAGAGCTGGCATGAATGTGCATCACAATTATTCTGTCTTTTTACAGTGCAAATTCATAACGAATGTTTTCTCATTGTAGGTACCATACCTTTAGTTAAACTTTAGGGGAAAAAAACATCATATATAAAATAAGATGCGCAATAACATCAGCAATTATCTGTAGAAGTGTGTATAGGTCAAGATTTTATAGTAAAAACATTAAGTCTTACTAATAGCGGTGCTCATACCAGTCAACCATATAGCCACAAAAACCGTAATAGCCTAAAACATTACTGTTTTAAGCTTTATTTGCATGATTTCCCTTGTATGCTAGCTGCCATCAGTAATATTGCTTTCATTGTCACGTCGCTAAATTTTAAGTTAGCTTATCGAAACCCTCCAGCCCACCACAATAACGAGCTTAACACCTTTATTTAGCATAATTATTTCGTATGTAGTTAAGGGGTATTTAGAAACTAACTTGCTACGTCAAAGAGAAGTTTATTCGTTTATCGTCGTCGAAAACCGACACTCCCCCAGCAGCAGAAGGGGCTCAACCACTTCCTCAATGCAGTAATGCGCGCCCCCAGTACTTATGAAAGGCAAGTAAGCTAAATGTTAACTGAAAACATACAACACAGGCATTAGTCGCCCTCCCCCAACCAAAATACAGTATCATCACACGGGAACGCGCATTTTAGCAAACACAACGTTTTAGCCGACGCAACGCAAAGGGAGACACTCCCTTTAAAACAAGCACGGTGCCCTTTAAACAACTAACGATAACGTCGCGCTACTACATTAGGAAAGTCCTCACTTTGGATTTACGTGCAATAAAATCGCATAAAAACGAAATAAGTCATGCAGAACGGTCATAAACTGCAACATTTAACAAACTCAGGCAGGCTGCCGTGAGCAGGAAAGAGTTGAGGACAAAAAAGTCGCTCGAAGATGCCCCGAGTGAGTCCGGTGATAGCTGGTTATTTACACCGATAACGGTCGCGCAGAGGCGAAATTCAACCTGTTAAACTCAAGAGTAAGAAGCTCGCTTTGTCCTTACCCACACAGTGAATGAGTTTATGCCTCCACGAGTCAAGTTCCTGCCGAAAGCCGCGCCTGTCGATTGTGCATTGCTGCCTTTTACACTGACTCGCCATTTTCTATCGTTCTTGTCTGGCGGGCACCAGCACAGCTCAGCACGGGAAGAGGAAGCGCTCTGCTATGTGAGCGCGCGCGCCCCCGTGTCGAGGAGGAAGTCACTGGTGAAGGAAAAAGCTCTCGAAATTCACCATCCGTGGTCACGAAGAGAATCAGAACCAAATAGTAGGATTTAATCAGCATAATAGATATGAAACGAGTTAATGTAATATGCAATCTATCGCATTTAGCCCTGCAATGTAAACAAAAAGCCGGATACTTTAAGGTATTTAATTCCCTACAAAATGAGTATCAGTTATGAAAAAAGAAGTAAAGCAGGCTAATGCTGAATATCTCTACATCCGTGGTTCTCAACTGGTGGGTCGGAATCTGAAAGTGGGTCATGGATTTTATTTAAGTAGGTCACAAATGTGCATCTGGGGGAAAAATGGCGAAAGTAAGTGACGTATGGAAGCCCTAAAAGAGCATACATCCATGTATTTTTAATTGTTTTATTTTCAATAATGATTGGATTATGTCTCTATTTGTTAGGATCTAAAGTTATAATCTCATTATCCATTCCTAGATGTTGTGTTAATTTGTCAAAATCTCTACATCCAAAATTTACATGTCAACACAGGAAACACTATAAAATGAAATACACTGTGCAGCAGATCCTGCAATGTGGTTCCACATATGGACTTGTTGGCCAGCCAGTTTGATTTAGTCTGTTATTAACACGCCCATACCATTACAATTTTGTAGAGTCATTATCAAGGCATTGATTCTGCACATTTTGGTAATTGTTTTATTAGGGGTGCACAGATGTATCAGTTCAACATTGGTATCAGTATCAGCCCTTTTGACAGATGCCATTGGCAAATAATGCAGATATGAACTAATGGTCAGTAGTAGATGCTTACAATGCAGGCATTTAGGACACCAAACAGATGATTCAGAGAAAAGATTTATCACTGGGTAAAAGATGTTACCTGTTGGACTAACTCTGATCTATTTTCATGGTCAAGCATGAGAGAAACGTTTGTACTGTGAGTAGTACTGCCGATATTTAACAAAATATGATACAAGTTTTAAGATTTTGAGACAATTCAGAATGCTGACCTTGATGTCCCCTTCACTTTTTCTCTTGAACAAGCTTAGTGTTCACATTTGATTCTGTACTTTAACATTAAAATCTACTGTATAGACTACCTTGAAATAGGTACTTAAAATCTTGTTAATTGAAGTTGCAGCAGCTGTCTGTGACTTACTAGAAATAGGCTTAACTCTTGATCTGTTTGTGATTTTAATTGGATTTTCAGGAGCAATCAGTTATAGCTTCTCACGATTATATTTTTAACTGCAGTTATCTCTTCATGCCCTAAATAAATGCAATATGACAAGAATGTCCATAAGATATTTTGACTTATCAAAAGCCATATATATTAAGTGTTTGTTCGTTTTAAGATAACTAAGTACAAAAAGTAAGGAAATTTGTGTTTTGTAGTTTATTTTGTTGTGACAGTGCTCTTGGCAATAAATCTTATAATGTTGGAAAGCTTGTTAATTTCCCTTTAAAGTCTGCAGCATTTGAAAGGAATATGCATTATGTGGGATATGCTGCAGAGTTGAGTGTGTGGGTTGTGCCCATGATAGACTGTTAAATGAATAAATTGTGGGATTGCCAATATGTCTTGTTTTTTTCAGACTTCAATCATCAAATCCACCAAAAAACACCAAACAAAAGTCAATAACAGAATAAGCTGTTTGGCATTGGCAGAGACGATTTGGCCAATTTTTCACGGACGCAACCCACGTACTCAGCTCTGCTTCTCATCCGACAAATGCATGTTCCTTACAAATATGGCTCTATTTAAAAGGATAATAAACAAACTTTCCAAAGGTATAAGATTTGATGCCAAGAAACATTGTTACAACAAAGAAATAATCTGCCAAACACAAATTTCCTTTCTTTATGGGCTAATTTTATATTATGGGCTCTTTATGCCTTTATTTAGAGAAGAGGGTAGGGAATAGAGACAGAAACAGGGATGAGAGAGTGGGGGTGAGACATGCAGGAAAGGAGCTGCAGGTGGACTTGAACCAGGGCGTCCTGCCTGCATGGGGTGTGACCTAACCACTAGGCCATCTGCGACCCATATTATAGGAGTTTTGTTATTTTGTGTTTTTAATGTCATTTATGGAGGGCAAAATGTTGTACTATCAGCCAGTAGTAGTAAACCAAAGTCCTATCTATATTTGTAATATGAGAAGTGATCTACAATTTATAATCTCTAATAATGTATACTATAGTACAGTAAATAGCCCATAAATAGGACAGAGAGTGGCCATAAAGCTAAGTAAGCATCAGAATCGTGTTTAAAACGCTTCAGAGAGCTACATTAAAATGTCTTTCATAAATATGTCGGCCTCAGCCTACAAGCTAAAACACACCAGACCAATCAGATAAAGTTTTCAATGAGAGCCAACAACAGTCAGGCAATGAAACAGCGCGGCGGTCAGGCTGCATTGATGCTATTGTAATGCACCCTTCAGGTGCTGTCGGAAACAAGGCAGTTCTGAGCTTAGGCTCCGAAGAAAGTGAACAGAAACAACATAAAAGATGGCCAATATGAGCCAAATAATAACTCAAAAAAGAGGGAACTGACGGCTATTTCTGCCGCTGAATTGCAATTTAAGGGGTCATAATAAATCAAGTCAAACATTGAGGCTTTTGTGTTTGACCTACATTGGGAAGTATTCACGAAGCTGTTGTGGCGAACTCATTATACTCATCCCAAAGTAAAACAGCGTTTTCTTAAACGCTGTTGTCACCGTTATCTTCTCATTTGCGACCAATCTAGCCAACATAAAACTTGCATTAATGCCTTATGAGACACTGAAATTCGCATTTTGGAGCTTACGGAGAGAACCTGAAAGCGACATACGTTTCTCAGCCGGTGTTTTTATATTTTTACGCCCCTCCGGTCTTGTATTGTGGTTTCCATGCTTCGAAGACGCCTAACGTAGCGTACAGGTAAATATAAGAAAAGATAGCTCCTAAAGGTAATGTCGCTTGCTATGAATAGCCTCACCGTGTTTCATGATGTTGCTGATTTTAATAGGCTTGTTATTAAAACGACAGGCTTCTCTGCAACCTGTCTGTAAGGCTGCGGTGGGCAAACATATTGACAGCCCTAAGTTAGATAATTTACATTGACGGTTGTCTGTGTAAGATAATGAATTATTCACTCGGTGGCCGTCAGAAGGGTTAAATGACACCCATCGAGCATTTGGCTTTAAAGCAAGAGAGCTACTGTACAGTATTTAAATAGTCACAATGCCCTAAGCTTTTGTTTGTATTTGCAGTAATGCTACAGTCACGTTTTTAGTCTTTTCCTTAGCAAGAGGTTTTAACTCGTTGATATGTGCGTTTAACTGGGTTTAAACCAACACCACACACGTATCCTACTGTACACCTTGAATTTAACAGATTTAATGAGTGCTCAGTCCTTAGTTCATATACAAGGACATGTGCTTAAACCACTGCCTTTCCTCACAAAGGTTAAGACAATCATTTTCATCCAATTTAAGAACAAAAAACAGAAAATAATTCTATTTACAAAGGTAATACTGAAAATAACAGTCTTGCCAGTTTGTCAGGGTGTTGGATATTGTGACAAAAGTAAAACCCTATAGGGATGTAAGTAAACACTTCAATCTCATTATAATGTGTATCATTTTACTGGGTTTGTACCAAGATTTAATCATTTATTTTAAATATTCATACAGTTATTATATTAAATTTATTATCTGTAAAAAATAAATATCTTGTCAGTTATCCTTCAACCTTGCCTCTACATTCAAACCTAAAAATAAGACCCAATTCTAAACTATAAAATCCATAAGTATATACCCTTCTCTAAATAATGATAATATGTTTATTTTAAGGGTCGACTTACCGATACAACAAAAATTAGTCTGACATGTGAGACACTGTTTCAAATATCCATGGCTATGGATAATTTCCTAACTATCTTGGTGACACCCCTTAGCCAGACAGCTGTTTGTCCTGTCATTCAGGTTGTTTCCACTGAGTGGTTCGGTTCAGTTTGATATGGCACGGTATCACTTAAATTGAATTTCCGTTATCAAAAGTTGAAAAGGGGTCCCAAATATCTGACCAGTATTGTCCCACCCTTTTGGAACCCCTTTCCATAGGGGTGCCAAGCTTACCTACTTACCCGTCCCAAAAGGGTGGAACTGCACACACAATAGAGGGACACTTAAGGTCTTGATTTTCCTTTAAGGTAGGGGAAGGAGCATAAAGTTGAGTTCAGATTATATTTACCACTTACTGAATGCTTGTGGTGACTACGGAAACAGCTCAGCTTAGTTTTGTGGCTTTATCAATGTATATGATATTACAACTCAAACATTTCTATGGACATATTCTATCTTGCGCTGCCTGTGACGTGACATACTATACAGTTCACCCACCAAGTGAGGGTTCAGGTGTCTGTGGAAATGCAATCTATTTTTAACGTACAGAACCATACCAACCCACACTCAATCAATTGGACAACCTGATAGACTATACATGATTCTCCACCATTGTTGAAGTCAGTTACTTGCATTTCTACTACCAACCTTACCCTTACTTGGTAGGCAGGGGTTCTTAGTGGCACCGTCCAGTTCAATCTGACCCTCCTTTTCAACACTGATACCTATGAAGGTCTGTACCACAAGGATCATTAATGGAGCAGAAAGGTGCCAAAAAAGTATGACAGTACCGATCTTTTTTTTTTTTTTTTTTTTTTTTTTTGTTATCTTTACTAACTTTTGACAGTGGAGACACAAATGATTGCTACATTACTGAACCAGACTATTTGGTGGAAACAGCTAAAGGCAGTCTTTGCCTCCTGGCATTGAACAAATAAAGCCATAAGGAGACAGCATTATTATAGTCCTTGTTTCTGTGAAATGGGTTCAAATTGCCACATTAGTATTGCATTTAAGTACATCCCTATTTAATACTGATAACATAAAGTTGGTAGATTTGTGCTGAGCTTAATGTGTGTTTTTTCTTTTTTAATTTATCTGGTAAAAGATGATACTAAATTCAAATTTTAAATCTTTTTTAATCCCACAATAAGACTGGGATTTCTGTTGTCCTTACCATTGTTGCATTAAGCTATCCTTTAGTAGGTGAGATTTAGAAGTCTTTGCTTAAAAACAGAATGTCCCTGAGAGATACTAGGCACCTTTTTGTTCCAAACACTTTACATAAAACTAGGAAAAATTTCCTTTTCAATTGCTTTCTTTACAGTAAGGTACAAGGCTATGGCTTGAAAATGACTGGCATCTCCAAGCCAAGAAAACCTCACAGATGCTAATTTCACACTGTTCAAATCACATGCCAGCCATGTTTTTGTCAAAGTTATTGACTTTTTTCTGATGTAGTTGCCAATGAGAGTGTTTGCGTTTTGAAACAGGGGTGACATGACTCTGACCAGAGGATCTTTCACCTACGCCAGTGGGGAAGAATACCACGGCGAGTGGAAAGAAGGTAAGACCGTCCTGTTTCTCCATCTTTGTGCAAGCTTTAACATCACTACAGCGAATGGGCACACTTTGAATGACACAGTGTGTCAAGGGTGTGCAATTAGATAAAGGAAGTGAAATATGAAACACTGACAGAGCGAGAAAATGCTTTTAGTATTTATTATGTAAAGATTGCATTTGATATATAAACTTTTCCACTAAAGACCGACAAAAGAAAAGGAACAAAATAGCTATGTTCCATCCAAATATCAAAAATACTGATATTTCCTGGTTAGTGTAATTTTGTAGGGACGTGACACCATGCAATACAAAAAAAATCCATACATCCATGCATCCGTCCGTTATCCATGCCACTTATCCCATTTTGAGGTTGTGAATGTCGGGCACCAATCTGTCATTGAGCAAGGCTGGGTACACCCTGGACTAGTCCCTTGTCAGTCACATGGCTGATATATAGAGACACAAACATCAGTTTTTTTCACAGTGCATTTCCGAGACGGTGGCTATAATAAATCGATAGTAAATCTATTTGCATTAGTTGATAACACTCTGCTCTAGTATGTGCTTTTTTTTAATCTTATCTTGGGTCCTGGATATCAAAATGTTTTACAGTGGTCATCACCAGGAAATCCCAAGCCAGACATAAAAACATTATTGTTTAAATAAGAACACATGCGGTTTGCACATCTGCATGCATCAGCCTTTTAGTTTCATGTAAATTCCTCTGTGGATGTTGAAATGTCTTGTCAAAACTTTTACCTGTTGCAAAGATTATGAGGATGCTTGCACTGCTTGAACTCTCCCCCACACACATACAACATGCAGGCTCAAGCTATTTAATCAAATCCCAATTAGCTAGCATTGGCAACCCATGACAGACAGAGCCAGATTTACAGGCTCAGGATTTGTCAAATCTTCAGGATTAGACTTTGGACCTATTTGGGAAATCGTAGAGAGTGCTCAGTCAGCTGCTCATGAGAGACCAAATTAGTCATAAAATGTGGAAATAGACCATCCAGAGGAATTTATTTTGTCATTTATGATTATTTTTAGCTCCTTTTAGGTTGGTGGGAAAATGGTTTCTGCCACACATTTTCAGCTGTTTAATCCGTTGCCCTTCAGAGGTAACTTTGCCTACATTTCCTGTGCAGCAATTGCAGGTGTGAACCCTCTGAAATGATTATAAGCATCAGCAGTGAATCATAGGCTGCTAGGAAGGGAATCAGAGATTGTTACTTGACTGTCTGGATCCCAAAGTAGAAATCCCCGCTAAAAATCTGTTGGATTAGAGTGCTGTAATTCCCACCGTGCAGGAGGCAGATGGGACTCCTAATTCAGAGGTAAACCTTTAGCTGACAGCGAGGGGGGGAGGATACTGAGCATGTACTGACTCGTGACATATATTTAAGCTCCAAAGTGCCATGTGAATATAAAACACAGAGCCGCATTGCAAGGTCAAATGCCATACTCTTACAGTATGTTCCACATTATTGTAAAAGAAAAATCCATAAGGAGCAGAGCAGTCAGATGAGGCATGATGATTCTCATGTACATTAATGTGTTTCAGCAGATGGTTTCAAAATCTCGTGTCAAGGTCGTTTGACTTTATAGGATTTCTTGTGCTTCCATCATCTGTTTGAACTTGAGCCTTCACTCACTCTGATGATGTGCGACTTTCCAGGTCGGAGGCATGGAGTCGGTCAGCTCAAGTTTCAGGATGGAACCTGCTACACCGGCCAGTTTGAGAACGGGCTCTTCCATGGCTCTGGTGTGCTGCTGTTTACAGATGGATCCAGGTGTGAGCACATTCAGAATCTCTATCCTGATAGTTTTGCACCAGATTTAAAGCTCAGAAAATAAGTTGTGAATCAGACAGACAATAATACTGATGTCATTCAGATCATCATTTAGAAGATCCACCATTTTTATTATGTAACTTTTTAACCCAGTTAAACACTGACACAGGGTAGATGACAAATGAGACCATTTACTGCAAGGGTGGGCATCTGGCCACCAAGGAGGCAACATGCAGCCCCCATCCTCATTCAGTGCAGCACTAAAGTCAATTTCCAAACTTTGATGAAACATAACCATAAAGAAAAGTGACACTAAAAAAGTGCAACAGGAAAATTTAGCTTGACAACTGACGATTCTCAACTGGTGGGTCAGAACTCAAAAATAGGTTGCAGATCTGTTTTCAGGGAGTCTCAAATGTGTGCCTAGAAAAAAATATGGCAACAAGTCTTCTATGATAAAGAGTCTGTTTTAGTTGGCTTCTCAAGATCTTAGCTTATTTATCTTATTGTCTTGGGACAGTGGTGCGTAACTGGTGGCTGGGGGGCCACATGCAGCCCTCTCATTCACTCACTGTGGCCCTAAAGTTAATTTAATAAGTTGATCAAATATTAAGAAATTGTAGAACTGAGGAAAACATGATAAATCCTGCCATCAAAACAAAAAAACAGGAACATTTCTAGAATTATCTTTGATTACCAGTGAATGTCAAAATGTAAAAAATCTTTTGTGTGCAGTGTCAAGTGTATAAAAATTTAGACATGCAAGTAAAACATGCAAAGATACCCATTAACATGTTTGTTCACTGCACTAAAAAACACTATATATTGGCATAAATTGCATTTGTAACAATTTGACCCTCTGGCAGTGAAAATAACACAAAGTGGCCCTCTCAGTAACCAAATTTGCCCCCTGCTTTAGGATAAGACCGCTGTTTTTTCTATAACTTATTAATTTCTCAACATTTACACATAATCCATGAGTATAATAAGAAGACTTCTGTTATGATGTGTTTTTAAACATGCTTGTTCTTACCTGTCTCTGTTAAGTCAATTGTTTTATTCTTATTTATTCAAACTGCAAATTCTTTATAAAAACATTTGAGTGGTTGAAATTTTTTCAGGAATTTGAGTTGCTATTTCTCATTAAGGAGATGCTTGTGGGTCCTGAGGCAAGGAAACATAAAGCTCTGACAACACTTGTAGTTTAGAGAACAGCTTTATTAGACTGGTGCATTGCATTTTGTCTTGCAGGGTCAAGACAAAATGCATTAGTCTAATAAAACTGTTCTCTAAACCAGCTTCTGGCATCATCAGGGGTGCGTTTGGAATAACTCAAATTCAACCAAGAATTACAATGAATATGCAGGTTATTTGGCCTCACCAAGCCAACACATCATTTGAGAGCCTTCCCACCCAGCTCATCATCTGTTTGATCCCTGCCCTGAGGCTAGAGATTCAGGTCTATTAGGGCTCATTCCTCCAGAATGAGAGATAGTTTTTTTCCCATGCAGCTCTGATCCTGAATAGCACTTCCCAGGCCACCATCTCCACCCATCACACATAAACCTGGACAGTTTATGGGCATAACTGGTCACGCTATTTTGCCTACTTTGCACTTTTTTTGGACCATTTTATACATTTAGTTATGTCTCTTGTATGCTTTTTATGTTAAAATGAGCTGAAAAAAAAACACTACCTACTCATGTACAGGATATGGAGTGTCGCCTGTGAACTAGTTCTGACAGACAACTCAATAATACTAATTTCACACTTGAGATGCTTTTTAATGAAATCATGACACACATTCTACTAATTCAGCAGTCTATTTTAGCTGCAAGATTTACAGACTGTTCCTCTGCTCTGCAATTGCTACGCTCTTGCCTTCAACCCACCTCCACCCCAGCATCCACCTGTAGACTCTGACAGGAGGGGTCAAGATGTTATCTAGTTACTCCTCAAATTCTGCATGTAATATAAATCTGTGAGGAGTGAGTAAGTCGGAGCATTACACTAAAGAGCTGCTGCCATTGAAAAATTACAGTATTTTGCATTGCTTTGTGGGTACTCTTAAGGTTGGTTTAGGCTTCTGCATCAATTCTATGCCACAGCAATGCTGTAGTGGCCCACACTGTAGTGAGCACTACCTACTTATGATTATTGTGTCTGCCTGGCTCTGCAGTACTTCACCTAAAGGGTAGTCGGCAGTGCAATTTCTTAGTTAGCTACATCATAATTTTCCAGTACAGTCACAAAACTCTTTCTTTGTTTGTGTACAGGAATACAGGAAACAGGCCCATTTTGTTGGAATCAGAACTGATAAATATTGAGCAGCAGTTGATGATACTGCAATTATTGCAGAGGAGACATCAGAGGAGATGGAGAATACAGATGCTGAATCAGCTGAGGTGGAACAAAAGATTTTCTTGTTTGTACAGCCACTGAGAGAGATGTGGATATGAAATGCACCTCTGATATTTTTGGGTGACAGGAAGTGGATCATTCATCCATTCATCTCACTCTTGGTACACACAATATGCCAGTAGACATTACTCTAAGAGTAGCAGTCACGTGATTCTACACGGCGGACCCATCACAGGGCTCATGGTCTGCGTAGTAGCATTTTCTTCAGTAGTGCACATCCTTCTGCATAGGTTTCAGATCTATGCAAATCTATAGAGAAGCTTTGACACAACTTTAAATCCAGTACTATTTTCTCCCGTTGTGTGATTGTGCAGCACTTAGGTTAAAGAGAATTGTTCCTAATAGAAATACATGACATAAGAGATACGAACACACGTGGCCTGAAGGAATTCTGATAAATTCAGTGAAATCTGGGACACTTTTCTACAATTTCCTGAAAGTAATCTATTATAAAAGAGAAAAATGGCAAATTAAGCAACATCTGTGAATAAAAGTGGCATTTTTATGATATATTTTTCACAAATAGTTTTTTAATATTATTTTTGGTTTGTATGGCTTTTTTTTGGATTGAACAGGGGACAGAGTAGGAAACTGGGGAGGTCATAAAAGAGAAATGACATCTGGGAAAGTAGCCAAGGGTTGGAACAAAACCCAAGCACCTGCTGTAAAAATGGGTATAATGTTAAAATCAAATGTTATTTTCTCTCCTCACACATCAGATATGAAGGAGAATTTGCACATGGAAAATTTCAAGGTCTGGGAGTCTTTGGACGGTACGATGGCATGAGGTTTGAAGGAGAATTCAAAGATGGGCGTGTTGAGGGATATGGTTAGTTTTGTTTTTTCCTTTTTTTCCACTATTGGCTCAGTTTTTCCATCAGGATGTCGATGTCTCTATGTCATTGGTGATAGTGTTCTGTGTCTGTGCCTGCAGGGTTATTGACTTTTCCAGATGGAGCTCATGGTGTCCCACGAAATGAGGGCTTGTTTCAAAACCACAAGCTGCAGAAGAGAGAGAAGTGTCCTGGCGTGGTGCAGCGTGCACAGGCTTCAGCCTCCAGTGCTCGCAGTCTGGCACTTTGACTGTCATGGACCCTGGAGGAGACACGATCACGATTCCAGCACCTTCCAGGAGCACCTCAGGGATGTACACTCCCATCCAGCTATTTTCTCTGTGTCTTTCTCTATTTTTTCAAACCTCTATTTCAAGTTTTTCTGCATCTTCCTAGCTTAGCCTTCACAGTGGCTTGGAACGCACATGCGACATTGACCAAACAAAGGCTCTCTTAAAGACTGACTTGAAATGCACAACACCATGAAGCACACCTTTAACTTAAACCAGTCACTTAGATACCAGATGCTGCTGTTATTTTCTCCTCTACTCATAAACACTGTCTTAATGTTTTTCCCTTAAATAGCTAGCTTTCAGACATCAAACAGCTGAAAATGGGAGACCTATCCTTATCAAAACAGAGAACTTGAAGAGGTCTCTCCTGCAAAGGGAAGAAATGTCACTTAAGTGTGATTATCAAAGATTAAGCCACTAATGAGACAAATTCTATGGGAGCCCTAAGTGGACATGCGTACATACATTTTATTTGGTCCATTTTTCCATTGTAAAGAGACATTTCTTGTCGATTCTTATCTTTGGGTTATTAGAAAAATAATATTCCTTTACTGACACCCTGAGAAAACATCTGGGAAACACTCATTACAGAAGAAAAATGGAGTCATAAAATGCATGGATACATGTTGTCTTTAGGCTTCTGTAAACACTTCCCCTAAATTGTGCTGCAATCCATACCAACAATGTATCTTAAAGGTACCCTGCTGAGCTTTTGACTGCTGTTAGTGCTAATAAGCAATGTTATAACAAGCGGGCCCCTTGATGTTTTATCACGCACAGGCATAAGGCTGCATGCAAAGAAGACTGTTGGAGACATAATATTTTCTTGTACATGGTTTTGTACAACTTTGCCAAAAGATAATTGATGCAATTTTTAAAGAAACGTAGCAACGTGCCCCAAAAGCCAGTATCAAAAGTTGCGTTTCCACCTAATAGGCTCGTTTGATTTTGTTCTACTTTGCACAGTTTTAAGAGTTCAGTAATAAGAGTTGGTTCTTTGTTTATTACTGTTTTGGGTTTATGACGCCTTTAACAGCAACCAAAATGTAAAGAAAACAGCTCTCAAATGGGAGCTGGCTGCTGATGTTCACATAAAGAACCCAGGTCTTAGAACAAGCTTGTTTGCAAACATCACTATAGCTCTTGACTTGGCATCTTGAATGACAAAATATGATGCATTTTATGTTTATAATTACCACTGTCGCATTGTTTAAGCAGCCAACCAACTGTAGTGAGTCTAGCTCTTCTCTTTAGGGTCAGAAAGGCTGTTGGGACCCCAACAGAAGGATGCCAACAGAGGATGCTTACTTTGGTACCTTGTTTTGTTGTTTCTTCTGTTCCCATCCGCGTCCTGCTTTTCTCCCACCCTCCTTTCCAACTCCAGTGAGCTTCAGTCTGGTTTTGAGTCCGATTCCTGCCCCTTAAAGAGAAGGTTCTTTAACTACTGTTGCAGGCCTAAATACTGCTAGTGCTGAGCTCATGGTGATCAGTCCCAGTCTTTATAATAATAGGCAACATCAGAGGCTACGGTTTAGACCTGCCCTCTTTCTAAAGTGTCTTGAGATAACTTTAGCTATGAATTGTTGCTATACAAACAAAGGTTGATTGATTAATAACTATTTTGTATTTTCACTGGGTTATAGGTTTTGACATTCTTGGTTTGCATTTGTTTTTGAAAGTTGCTCATGTAATGATTTGTGGTCATGTGACTGTTGATGTGATTACCTTCACCTGTACATAATGAGGCTCACGGTTGTCTCTTTAGTTTGATTAGGAATAGCAGTGCTTGAAACATGACTGTTTTGATGCATTAAATAATTTGGATTTCTGGAGTGTACTAGACATCTTTCCTGATGTGCTTTAGTACCTTTCCAATTTTGACAATGAAAACACAAATACTTGGACACTGACCAGAACTGAACTGAACGAGACCATTGGGTGGAAACAAACCTTAGGAAGACTGCATTCATCAAAAACTCAAATCTAAGCAAGTATACTGTCAAATTTCTAATAAAAGTTCTAATTACATCTATTTAAAGCAACATTCACTTGGTTAGCTCAGATAAAACTTTATTTCAAGATACAAGGCACAAAAAATAAGATTTGCAATGTTTGTTAAAGGTACAAGTAACAGAGGGAAGCAAATGTTGCCTGTTGACTGTCTTGGCCCTACTATGAATTGAATAATCTGGGCTTGTTGGATAAATATGGCTTGAAAAGACAAATAACTTTCATAGATTTGAGTTTTTGTAGTTAAAATAAAAGAAATCCCTAAAAAAAGAAAATGCAAATTACCTAAAAATGCAGATTTTAGGATGAATTTGTAATAATTCATCTGTGAATTTAACACAAAGTACTGTTGAAAAAAACAATGAGTACATATAAGCTTATGTTTCTTTAAAAAAGCACTCATCAGGGCACCTTTAAAATCCAGTCTCATTTAACATTATCACTGCATATTAGTTCTTTCTAGAGATGCATTTTGTCACTTGTCCTTCTCTGTGTAATGGATCAGTATTCACATTTGCCTTAAAGATGTTTTGGTACTAGAGTGTAGTTCAAGGGTGTCATTCTGAAAACAAGATCACGTGCTTGCCCTCTCTTTCCCCTCTCTTCTGCATCGTTTCCCCCTACGGTGTCTGTCATCCTTATGAATTTGAGGTCTGTTTGAAGAGTGCCTTCACTCTAAGACACACGTTGCTAAGCTGGTGATGACTTCCAGCTCTCGTCACTCACATTCAGTCCAGCAGCTCCAATAGACTCCAATAAAGCTCACTCTCCTTGAGGAAATCATCAGAGAGGAGGTTTAATTCAGCAGGATAATTCTCATGTTTAACCTGAAAGTAGATGATGTATAATCCTAATTAAACACATTAAATTAGGGATGTAGATCTTAAATGAGGCAGCTGATTGAAAGATTTTATAAAGCAGATATAGGATTTTTATGTGTGTTTTCTGTGAGGTGAAACATATTTATTGTGTTTGTTCTGGCCTTTCAAACAAACCCGTAGTTAAATAAACAGTATGTAGAATTTTTGCACCAAAAATCCACATCAATCAGAAAATGATGACGCATATGTTATATATTATTCTAGATGAGCACTTACAGTTACATTAAGTCTGAACAGTTTTCAAAATCAGAGGAATCCTTCATGTTTATTAATGGTCCTTTTCTTTTTGTAGATGTCATGGCAGACACAATATGTTAACTATTTCTGTGGAAATACTGGGTGTTACTTGAAGACTGCTGCATAAAGCCCAGTTAAGACCGAGGATTCACGATGCAATGAGACCGCGTAAGAACGACTGTGGGGATAGTTACAGCTGTCTGAACTGAGCTGTTGCCACTCACATCAGGTTATCTGACAGTGTTGCTTGTGATTCAGTTTGCCAGATTGCAAGCAGCTGGTTTTTGGACATTGCAAACAGATAAATGGGAAATGGAAATCTTGTTTTGATAGACTATATATGCCAACGAGTTTTTCATTAAAACAATGATGGGTATTTTGGACAGAATTTCATCAATCTTTTCAAAATCCACAGAAATGTTTTACCTGTTAAACACTCCTATTCTCTCCATCAGCTGGACATGTAAGCAGGATGCACAATGCTATTCTAAGTAATACATAAGAAATTCAAGGCTGTTGTAGCTATAGTTGTCTATGTATAAATGTTGTTTTCAGCAGATAGCTTTGTTATAACAAGGCTGAGCTAGCAAAGCATTTTTGTGCTTGTATGTGCTGTAAAAGGTTACTGATACATGCTTGCAGCATGCTATGATTGTGATGACAATAGAGAATTATCACCTTCATGCAGAAATCACGCAACCTAATGTCACATGTTATCATGATGGTAAAGATAAAAAGGAAGGGGAAAAGCTGTTGAATACATAGGGCTGTCTTTGTAGAGACAAATGTATTGTGCAGTAACTTAAGAAAAACAATAGATCGTCTCTTCCAGTCACTGAGGTGTGAACTCACAGGCTTTCAGAATATTGCGTTAAAGTTGCGAGTTTCAACTCGTCTCATTGTGAATCTTCGATCCGAGCTGGGCTTAAGGATGCAAACTGCTACTGCTGCAGTTCTGTCGCTTTATCTCATTCGTGTTTTGTACTGTTTACTTGTTATGGACCAAGATTATTGTCTGCCATTGGCTGTTACATGTTCTGTCCCCCAAGCGCCCCTCTAGACACTTCCTGGTTGAGTACAGAGATGTGTTGCTCAGGTCCGACCACATCTGTTGCTTGCTTCTTGTTTCAAACTGAGGATTTTGCTCAATAAAAACTTCACTCCATGTGGTGTACAGATCACCTAGTGTTAAATGGGAAGGCCATCATTATGGCAAAGCCCTCCATGAAACAAGACTGTATCTTATCCATGTTTTTTTGCTGCTTACTTGTGATGGACCATGATTGTTCTCTGTCATAGGTTGGCAGTCTTTTCCCTTTACTTGCAAAGCATTCTGTTTACCTGGAAGGCATCTTTGAACTGCTTTTCTCCATCGTGATACAAAATTAATCCGTGAAGCAATGACAGGGGTTTACTTTTTAGTAAATATACATTTATGGAGTCAGGTCGGGTATCGGAGCATATGCCGGTCGGCACAACTGCTCTGGCCCCCTGATGGCCATCCTCCAGGCCTGCTCCAGACCCATACCCAATCTCTCCAGGTATCCTCTCAGCTGCCTCCTCAACACAAGGCAAAGGATGCTGACCCCCTTTCAGCTGCGTTAGCAACTGCCGTTATTTATGAAGTGGAGTTTTCATTGAATAAAGTCCTCGATTTAAACCAAAAGACAAACGATGGAGGTGGATGAACCCAGGAAGTGCATCCTTATTTGTCATCTTCTGCTATTATTTTAAATTAGAGCCCCTTAGCGGTGGAATTTTACATACTGTTTGTTTAAGTGTTTGATTGGTCAGAAAATTGTGTTACTGACTTATTTAAGACATTGTGGTTGAGTGTTTTCTGAGAATTATATATGCTACAGCTATAGCTGGTCACAGTTATTTGTGATCACAGATTATTTCATTGTACTTGAATAGTTTATAGGCCTTAAAGAGCATTTGTGGATGTGGCTTGTCTAGGGTTGCCTATATGAAACTTCAACCAAAGACAATCAGATGATATTAAAGTTAAAGGAGTATGGAAAGATAGCAGGAGTTACATGTGTTATTTCTTACAGCTGAACATTAAAGGCAAATCAAAAAGGACAAATCAACATGGGAATTTAGGGCACAATAATAACACAAGGACAGAAGATTGAACCAGGGATTGATATGAGATTCTTCTGTAAATATTCCCTTATTCTCCAGCCTAGATTGTTGCAGTAGCTGATGTTATTTTTTCTGGAGGGGTAAAAAAATCAATACTTAATATTGTGTCTGTACTGTTGCTTGCGCTGGAAACCCCTTTTGGTAAGGCAGTTTGCTGCAATGTGCATTCAGAAGAGTGACATTAGACCACTGCATGCATCAGTACCACTATCAACTAACACTTAATGATACTTTAATGTTTGCTGTATGTGCAAAGTGTGTAATATCCTGTGTTTTGCATCATGTTATGGTATTTTTTCTCTCTTTGCAATGTTGGAAACAACATCTGATAGCGCCTTCTTTGCCTACACACACCATGCCTGAGTGGAATTAAATTCACCAGAATCCCACATGCATTTCCAACTGGAAACAAATGGTGCTTGAAAAGCGTGCCTGTCCAGACTCTCACCTGCCTGGAGAATACCATTGCCATGGTTACCTTTTTTCTGTAACAAGAAAAATGCTTTGAGTGCTCTTATAGAAAACTACCGCACAGTATCCTCTTATTCTCCTGGAGAAGGTACAAGTATGTATCACAAAGATGGTAAATGGTCGATGTGTTTAATAAAGATGTGTTAAAAAATGAAGCATCGATAAGAAATCCATGATTGTGCTGTTATTTCTGATGCTCTAACACGCAGGATGAAACGTGCTGCTATAGGAGGAAGTTTTCAAGGATAAAAAAAATGTGCCTCTGGATTTTTGGCTGCTGCACAGCGGGAAGCAGAAGCCTCCAGTTTTTTACCATCCCCCATCTCACTCTACACCACTCCAGCCCTCTGCAACAGCACAGCATACTGCATGTAGTTCACATGGAATTAGAAATGACAGAAGTAAAGCAGTGAAACATGTATGAGTCATAGAGATTTCAGATTCTTTTTTTCTTTCTGATGCATGAGCCATTTTAGCAAGAATATCTCTGAGAGAAGGAGAAATAAATAACACTTTCACACAGTGTATTTAACCTTATATAGTACATGCTGTGTGCTTTCTCTAGCGTCCCTGACAGTTACATCGCAGAACAGGAAATACTGTGTGCCACTGATAATGTATCTGATGAACTGTCTAGACAGAACTCAAGGGTTTGTAACTGCTTTTCAGAAATGCATTTTACATTCACATTTAAAAAATTATGCATTAACGCAATATGTGTTAACAAATGACTGGTGATGTTTTCACAGGCACAAAACTCTTTAAAATTTCAAAATACATTGACAAAGCGAAAAAAAGAAACACAATGGAAAAGATGATTAAAAACAGCAAATAAGATCCAAAAAGACAAATAAAGACAGAAAGACAGTTGGTTGCATACTGGCCTATAAAGAACATCAGTGTAAGGTGCATTAAGAATTGTAAATAGTGCAGACAGATATATGCAGTATCATAAGCATTTCCTAATGTGGGGATTAGAAAGCTAAAATGGTATATACAGTTGAAACCAGAAGTTTACATACACTATATAAAAAGGCACATAAACTTTTTTTTCTCACCGTCTAACATTAAATCAGATTAAACTTTTACTGTTTTTGGTCAATTAGGATTACCAAAATTATTTCTATTTGCTAAATGCCAGAATAATGAGAGAGATAATTTTTTAGACATTTTTTTATTATTTTCTTGAGAGTCAGAAGTTTACATACACTAAGATTACTATGCCTTTAAACAATTTGGGAAAGCCCAGATGATGATGTCATGTCTTTGGAAGCCTCTGATAGGTTCATTGACAACATTTGAGTTAATCGGAGGCACACCTGTGGATGTATTTTAAGGCACACCTGAAACACACTGCTTCTTTGTGTAGCATCATGGGAAAATCAAAAGAAATTAGCCAAGATATCAGGAAGAGAATTGTGGACTTGCACAAGTCTGGTTCATCCTTGGGTGCAATTTCCAGATGCCTGAAGGTGCCACGTTCATCTGTTCAAACCTTTATACCCAAGTATAAACACCATGGGAATGTCCAGCCATCATATTGCTCAGGAAGGAGACGGGTTCTGTGTCCCAGAGATGAACATGCTTTGGTCCTTCAAGTGCATCTCAACCCAAGAACAAAAGCAAAAGACCTTGTGAAGATGCTGGCTGAAGCTGGTAAGAGTGTGTCATTATCAACAGTCAAACGAGTCCTGTACCGACATGGGCTGAAAGGCCACTCTCCCAGGAAGAAGCCATTACTCCAAAAGAAACATAAAAAAGCCAGATTACAGTTTGCAAATGCACACAGGGACAAAGACCTTCATTTTTGGAGACATGTTCTGTGGTCTGACGAAACTAAAATCGAACTTTTTGGCCATAATGACCATCGTTACATTTGGAGAAAAAAGGGGGAAGCTTGCAAGCCTGAGAATACCATCCCAACTGTGAAACATGGGGGTGGCAGCATCATGTTGTGGGGTTGTTTTGCTGCAGAAGGGACTGGTGCACTTCACAAAATAGATGGCATCATGAGGAAAGAACATTATGTGGAAATACTGAAGCAACATCTCAAGACATCAGCCAGGAAGTTAAAGCTTGGGTGCAAATGGGTTTTCCAAATGGACAATGACCTTAAGCATACTGCCAAACTGGTTACAAAGTGGCTTAAGGATAACAAAGTCAATGTTTTGGAGTGACCATCACAAAGCCCTGATCTCAATCCCATTGAAAATTTATGGGCAGAGCTGAAAAGACATGTGTGAGCAAGGCGGCCTACAAACTTGGCTCAGTTACACCAGTTCTGCCAGGAGGAATGGGCCAAAATTCCTGCAAACTATTGTGAGAAGCTTGTGGAAGCATATCCAAAACGTTTGACCCAAGTCATACAGTTTAAAGGCAACGCTACCAAATACTAATGAAATGTATGTAAACTTCTGACTCTCAAGAAAATAATAAAAAAAATGTCTAAAAAATAATCTCTCTCATTATTCTGGCATTTAGCAAATAGAAATAATTTTGGTAATCCTAATTGACCAAAAACAGGAAAAGTTTAATCTGATTTAATGTTAGACGGTGAGAAAAAAAAGCTTATGTGTCTTTTTATATAGTGTATGTAAACTTCTGGTTTCAACTGTATGTAGATATAATGTCTCATGCTTTGGGAATAGGCCAATAAATGCATACTTTAATGTGAAAGCATTAATACAATTAAATTTTACCATAGTAAAAATATTGCTCATTATTATAGGGAAATTTTAGTTAAAAAAAAAAAAATTAAATGCATTGATATTCATAGAACAATGCAACATTTTTGCTTGGCTGGCTGGTGAAAGGAGGTCCAGTGTAATTTTTGTTCTTGAGGCCCAAAATCCCTAGCTGTGCCCCTGGTTTCACCAGCATTTTTGACCCCTTCCAATCAAACTTCATCAAAAATTGTGTCCCAGTCATCCTCCCACTCATTACCACAATCATTAACTCTCCCTTAGCTCTGATTCAGTTCCCCAGTCCCTCAAACTTGAAGCTGTTACCCACATTCTCAAAAAAACCCTGTGTCTTGTCTCTTAAGATCCCCTACCGTTCCTGCTGTCCAAGGAGGAAACTTCATGCTATGAGGGACATGTCAATAAGAAACTCAGGGAGATTTCAGGGGCAGCCTGTCCTAAAATTTGGAGGTAATTTTCAAAGGTCCATGCGTGAGAACATCTCACATAAAATGACTAAGAGCACAAAAACAACTGCAGTGTAAATAAGCCAGCGAGCTGTTGGTCTCCCTGGAGTGAATGTCCACCATCCCTCGAGAACATTTGAGCCACTGATGATAGAAGGAAAATATGTCCACTGAGCTCCCCGTGAATCCCTGACTTTAGCAGGGGGCATACCAGCCATCTCTGCTCTCATCAGCTGACGTCTCAAACACACTGCTACTGTGTGCTCTGGCCTTTTCTGTCGCCTCGATGTGTATTCAACACAGCTTCTGTACAGCTCTAGCTATTAATGTTATTCAACTTCCAAAGGCATCACAAATCAGATAAGAAACATCTGTGAGAGTGCTTCAAGAAACATGAAGCTCTGTGAGAGCAAAACCAAAAGTCAAGTGCAGAGACAGGGCTTAAAATTTCAGTTTTGTTACATATCTACTTGTTTTTCCCTGCATTTTAAGATAAGCAGATCATTTTGATTCTGTTAAATCCAAGATGTAACTTTCTAGTGTCAGAGTTCAAACTAATCAGAGGGGTTAGCAGCCATGCCCTGGAACGACAGATTGCTTTTGAGCACATACAGTCCTCTGTATAGACCCATATGTGATGTACACAAACCTTCACTGGAATTACAGAATGGATTTTGAACCTGAGACAGTCATAGAAATTGACCTATTAAAGAATAGAAATAGATGTACACGTTTGTACCATTCACTCTGCTCTCGATGGGTTTTCAGGAAGTTCCACCTCCCTCTGCTTGTCCAGTCTCTGCAGCGTCTCCATGATGTCAAACTGCCACTGCTTCACCTGCTGCACGGCTGTCAATCCTTCCTGTAACACAATTCAAACTGTGAGTATGTGAGCTTATGCATAGTCATGAGATATTGGCCTTTAAGATTATAATGTTTCTTTTAGAGATAAAGTACATATTTCAGGCAAATACATTTGTTTTCTTGTTAAAATGTATATGAGGTAGTATTAATAATATTTCTTTTTCTGAAGGGTTCAGTTATATACATTGACAATCCTATTCTCCTGTAGTATGTTGACTTTAGAATTATGCTACCAGTATACAACTCATTTGCTAGTTATTAGAAAGACTGGAAACTGGGGAACAGATGACCAGACATTACGGTACAGTACAGTACAGTACGATTCAACTTGACACAATATACTACAGTTTGATTTGATACTACACAATATGATGCAATACTTTAGATATGATAATCTATGATATGATAAAGATACAATACGTAGAAGCTATAAGATATGATAAGACATGACATGACATGATACAGTACAATAAGGTATAATACTATATAATACGGTATGATACCATATGATGCAGTTTAACAAAATGTGATACGAGGCAATATAACACAATGCCATTAGGTACAATAGCATTGAATACAACATGATACGATATGAAACAATACAAGCATTGCATACACCATGATACAATACTACACAATACAATATGATATTATAGGACACAATCTGGTAAACAATAAGATATGATACAGGTAGGATATGATAAGATAAGATACGACTGGATCTAATGGGGTACTACACGATACAATAAGATCCAAAATGAATGAGTGCTATGAGATATCATACAACATGACATGACATTATACAATACATTAAGGTTTATTATTATACAGTAAAGTAGGATGCAAAGTGATGTGATATAATTCAATATGATGCAATTTTAAATTATACAACATAATGTGATACAGTGCCAAAAGATACAAAAGCACTGAATACAACATGATACGATACAAGCATTGGATACGTCATGATACAATGACACAATACAATAGGATTTGATATCAATATGACAACAAAAAGATATGATACAATAAAATACAATGCAATACTATTTTGTGCTATACAATATGATGGGATTGGTGCTGTGATGATACTCGATACAATAAGATCCAAAATGAAACAATGCAATGAGATATCCAACAACATGACATGACATGATGCAATACAATAAGGTATATTATTATACAATACGGAAAGATGCGATGTGATATAACATGAAACAATATGATGTAATTCAAAATAATAATATAAAACAATCCAAAACTATGCTTATGTTATGATACAACACAATATGATGCAATGCCATAAAGTAAAACAATAGCACTGGATAGAACACAACACAGTATGGTATAGTACGTTACAATGCGATGTGTCACGATACAATATGGTATTTTACAATACTATAAGTTACAATACTTTGAGATATAATGCGTCGTTACAATAAGCTAGAATTCAGTACTGTCATTACGATACAATACGATTGGATTGAATGGGGTACTACACAGTTCAGTAAGATCTAAAATAAAACAATGAGATACTGCACATCACATGACATGATACAGTACAATAAGGTATGATACTTTACAATATGGCATGATGCAATGTGATATGATATGAAAGAACATGATGCATTTCAAAATGATATGACTTGATATGATACAATGCAATACGATACCACGCCATAAGATAAGATAGCATTGGCTATGATATGAAATGACAGTACAATACGATACATTAGTATATAATAAGACAATTCAATACCTTATGATGCATTACTTTATACTATTGGATACAATTTAACTTTAAGATACAATGAAATAGGATTTGATATGATTCAATAGGACATGATATGAAACAACACTTCAGATACAATATGATACGATATGATAAGACTCTTTTCAATTGAAGTTGATACGATACATTCCACATGATTCAATATGATTCAGCCCAATAAGATACAATAGGCATGTCAACAAATGACACAATATGATATGATCTGATTCAAGACAATATTAAAGTAGGCCTGATGGGCACACAAAATTTAATGAATTTTTGGGCATGTTAAAGCTGCCAAATTTCACATTCCATCAAAAAATAAATAAATTAACAGTTCCTTGCATTCCAATAGGGTCCTTGCATAGTTTTGGTGCTCAGGCTCTTATTAGGAAAAAATTAGCAATATACCATGGAAACAAAATTATAAGCCTGGGCACCCAAACCTGTAAACTTTAATGTTGTGAGCAATACCTGTGAACAATATTCGTATAGAAAAGGACATGATAATACACTACAAATTACCCTTACAATTACCTGAAAATATCACTTATTAACATGCGATATCCTCTATGTTTCATCCCTTTTTAAAAAGTTTAAAGAATTTTCCACTCTACTGAAGGTTATGTTCTGCCTTAACCAGAAAACTGCTATGCACAGTGAGTAAGAATCACTGTGGTATGTAAACCCTTTTATTCTTAGATTTATCAATAGAATAAAACAAGGTGTAATACATTCAGTGGAAGGACTTACATGATTTTTTATGTTAGTATCAGCTCCTGCAACTATGAGCAGCTTCACTATCTTATATCTGTTGAGACGCACGGCATCGTGCAGGGCTGTGTCTCCTTCCTGAGAGCAGAGAGAGTAGAGTATTTATGACAGAAAGAAATCAGAGAGGGGATGAAATAAAGGTATTGTATACATTTCTGACATGCTGCCTACTCTGTCCCTGGAGTTGATTTTTGCTCCACAGGACAGCAGATACTCAACAATGGCGGTGTGGCCTGTTCTTGTAGCCACATGCAGAGGAGTGCTGTACAGCTGTAATGAGGATATGAAAATACACTGTGACTATGGAAGCAAATACAGCTGACTGTATGAAATTTAGGCGCAAATATAATGCAGCACCTTATCTCTAACGTTCAGGTCAGCCCCGTGGCTTTTTAGGGCTTTGACGACTCCTAGGCTGCCCCCCCTGCAGGCCCAGTGTAAGGCCCTGGAGCCCAGCTGAAACACAGCAGCCAGCCCCGTCCTATTAATAGTGCTGACCTCAGGCCACTAGAGGCTTGGGCTTTAATGTGTAAAGATAATCTCACCAAATCTCATCAACATCTTTACAAACAAGTAATGTGCCCACAAGTCATACCTGATCTTTAAAGTTGATATCAGCTCCTTTCTCTAAAAGCCTTTCCACGACTGCGGTGTGTCCCTGAACGGAGGCGCGGTGCAGTGCCGTCCTCTTCAGCTGGAAAATGTAAAGATAATATCATTTTTGTTGTTTATCGATGTGTTTACTGTAAAATGAGGCAGAAAATACCTCATCATGGGCGTCAGGATTCCCTCCATCAGTCAGATACTTCTCTATTAAACTCAGCTTGCCTTGACTTGCTGCATCCATGAGCTCTGTAGTATCCTCAGGCCCTACCTGCCCACAACAAAAGACAAAAACACACAAAAACAAAAGCACAAACACAGAGAGAGAAAAACAGGAGAGAGAGAATAAGATGTGAGTAGATTTTCATATCTCTATACTGTCAGATGAAGATACATTTTTCAAACAATTAGAGCTCACTGCAGGGATTTTCGCCGTCATCCCCGGTGAGAGTGTTTCCTTGATCATCTTCTTCCTTTTGCTCAGCCCTGTGTGATTCACTCCTCCATTCAGATCCAAAATCTCACAGCATAGATCTGAGGAGATCATCTCCTCAGCCTATGAAATAAAAGAAGCTGTCATGATTTAGTGAACAGTTCGGGTGAGGGAGGGAACATTGGTTTGTGAAGCAGATCTGCCAAGTAGGCTAGGGACTGTTGAGAGCTGGGAACGGTAGTGTTAATGATGAAATAAATTCACAGCATAGTGCAAGCTGGGCTTGGCAATAACAAAAGTAACCTTCCAAATATGCTCTCATATGCTGTCTGTACTTTTTCTGTTAATATCAGAGATATAGGGCTGGGGATATGATTTATTATGAGTACATTGAACTGTTTCCTTGTTTTATTGATAAAAGATCTATAATCTATATTGTGTTTTAAAGTCCTGGTAAAGTGATAAAAAAAATCTTTATTTTAGGTTTGTTGTATGACAGGCCACTGTGTTATGAACCACCCAGCCAAATTTCAGTCATGAAAAACATCTCTAAGTTTAGTAGATTAAGCTTCAAAATCATTAAAAATGAGGAGGTAAAATCTGCTCCAGGGTGGTGTGGGTGTGTCTGTTAAATGACCGGAAGCCACGCCCACTCACGAGAAATACGATCCTCTCCGATTTTAAAAATTGCTTCAGATCAGAGCGCAACTGCCTAGCTCTGTGTCAGAGCAGAGAGACAGAGCTAGGGGATTAAATTTACTGTTTTCTGGCACAAATCTCTCTGTTATGATACTTTTAATGGCCCACAGGCCACTGTTTGTTATTGATTTGGCAACTTTACCTCACAATGAACAAAAACACAGCATGCAGCTGGCTGTTAACATTAAATGAAAGCAGTGACATCAGCTATATCAATGTAGCGTTAGGGGGTGGGGCTATTCCCCATCAACACCAGTGATGTCATGGGCTCCTGTATTTGTCCTGCTCAAATAAAACCAAGCCAGGAAAGAGGTGAAAGCCAAAATTCTGTCACACATAGATCTCAGTGTTTTCATGTGTTTACAGCCAACTCATCTAACATTTTTAGTGTGTTAAGCCAAAAGTTTGGATTTCACTTTACAGGTTCTTTAAGTTTAACAGCAAGCTTGGTCAGCTTTGGTTGTTTTTAGAGGAGATATAAAAAAAAAACATTTTTTGGAAGAGTAAGCCATCTCTCAGTTCATTACTATTTAAGGTTTTACATCTTGTCTTGAACATAGGCGGTTTAACCTTTAGGCAAAGGTAAAACCTCGGTCTTCAAATGGGCCTCAAGATAAACGTTGATGATTACCTTTAATTTATTCAACCTTTGTTTAAATCTCAAGGAATCATTGAGCGCATGTTCTCTTTTTCAATGATGATGAAAGAACATTAAAAGATAGGGTAGGGTAATACAAAGTTCAAGATAAAAGGTTTTTTCAACACAGTTAAAAACAGTCACACACAAAAGCAGAACAATATAGAATCATGGTTTTAAATTGACCCATGTGAACAAGTGTTTGCACTTTAAATGTTTGTTGTAAAGTGTTCCGTGAAAACGATAAGCTGACCCTCCACGGAAAACCTCCGATGGAAAATATTCAAGAGTACCTTGCTACTGACAAGATAGCCGACATACATCCAATCCATAACAGAAGTCTCAACCGGAAGTCCGTATGTCTAAGGTTAGGCTTAGGCATTAAAACCTGAGTGGTTAGGTTCAGGGTAAGGCAGTGGGGAAGGTGATATATTTGAGATCCAGCACCAAGGTTTAGGCGCAAAAAAGACTGACAAACACTGGCAGCTGAGTCCAACATGAAGAAGAAACTTCCGCTTGGGACTTCCGGCATGGATTGGATGTATAGTGACACCCATGTCGGCCATCTTGACTGCAGTTGGGTCCCTCTCACAATGTTTGGGAAAGGGCAGAGCCTTTGAAAAAAAAATTGGAGGGTGACTGGATGAACGTTCTGTCTGCCACATCTTTACGGGCCAATCAGAGCAACAAAACACATGATGTCGTAGCCGATACCGAGGAATAAACTCCAAACAGAACTGTATAATGCAAGCCATAGCAACTATAGACATATCAGTACACAACTTTTGTCGTTTTTTTAAAAGAAAACTACTCAATGCTGTTCTTTGTTACCTTCGCCAAGGAGGTTAGGTAATCAGGTGGGTTTGTTTGTTTGTTTGTTAGTTTGTTAGCAACATAATTCAAAAGTCATAGATGGATTTTCAGGAAATGTCAGAAATGGCATAAGGAAGAACTGATTAGATTTTAGGATCCAGACTGTGATCTGGATCCAGGAATGTTTTTAAAGGATTCTTCACTATTGGGAGATAGAGCTTATGGCGGAGGTCTGCGCTCTCTGAGTGCTTTTCTAGTTCTTCCTTTAACGCAGAAATTTTGTCAAGTTCTGATCAAACTGGCGCTTTAGCAGCACCCGCACTAATCTCTTCCGCCACTCTTAGCACTGGCCTCTTGTCGCTGCTTGCTTACATCACAACTCCGATGCACCCAAAAGTACCGTCCCTCGACGGTGATTGGTCCTATCACTTTCAAACCAGGCCCAAACTGTTCAAATGGGAGCTCTGCAAGATGGATTTGCCAATGAGAAACACAGACACTGGCGCATCCATCTGCTTTGCAAGGTTATGTAAATGCAGCAGAAAATCTTAACGCAGCATTTTTCAGCATTCTTTTGTTTGTCTGTGGAACTTTAAGCAACAGCCAGTCACTAGATCATGTTGAGTATTGATTAGAATCAGAATCAGCTTTGTTGATCAAGTATGTTTACGCAACAAGGGCTTTCACTCCAGTTAGCTTTGCTCTCAGTGTACAGGAATTAAACATTAGATACAGAAAAATAAATAAAACTGGAAAAAGTTTAAAAAAGGAAAAAAAAGCTCTTTTCAGGTATTTTTTCCAGTATATACAAGTCTGTGTGCATTGATAGAATGGTTGCAGGGTGTGCGAGGGTTGCAAGAATGCTGACTAGAGATGATCAGAGTAAAAGACATGCAAGGCTGTTGGCAGATTTACATGAGGTAGATAAGACAGGTCTATGGTCACCCAAGCAAAACACAGGTTTTATTTTTTTAGACTAAGTAAAGTATTTAGAAAAAGGAAACAGGATGTACTGAAACACTTGTAAGTTCAATGTAAATGAGTGCAGGCCAACACATGGGGAATACAAAACTCTATCTGCAGGCAACTTCAAAACTCCCGACAGAAAGACTCTTGATTTGCATGTTTCTGACAGTGAATTTGCAAGTGCATGTTAAAGTAGTCCGACAGATGTCTGCTCTTCATGTTTGAAGCATAACTTCAAAACTTAGATGTGAAAATTGATTTAAACACATATTTAGTTTAAACTCTTATTTACATCAATTTAGAGCTTTTTCAAAGTTAATTTAATAACAATTGCATTTAATATCTTATTATTATTAATGGTGGTGGGAGTTCAATAGTGACCATTCAGGGAAAACTTAAGTCTTAGATAATCTGATATTAACGAAAAGTTATTGCAAATATTAGTAATTTAATAATAGTACTCCAAATTTACAATTTGCTTTACAAGGGCAGCAAAATAAAACAGGCAGGTCATCAAACCATGAGTAAAGGCAAAGATTAGGAGATAATAGCAAGTTAAAAGACAGTAAATTAATATTAAAGAAGTGTAACATGGTTAAAACTTTATTCTAAAGTCACTTTAGAAACATTTCTCTCCCCTACCTGAGCTGTGTTTTTAGCTCCCATTGTTTCTTTCATCATATTGGCCGCCCACTGTTCAGCCTTCTCCATCTCTGTCTGCATTAAGAAGACCAAAAACATCACTCAGTGGAGTAAATTTAATCAGCTAATGCCTTAAAATGTTCAAATCAGAGTGAAATTAAAAAGAAGTGGTGTTACTTTAAGCAGCAGAGCTGCCGGCCCTTTCGCTTCCTGGCTCGAATGCCGGGTTCATGGTGGGACATTGTGTTGCTCCAACAAACAGGTGTGTGTGCACTTTAGTGTGATGATGCATCCATGTTTGTGTGTATTTAGCAGTAATACACCCTGCCTCTCTCTCTCTCTGCTGTCACACACACACAGAAACACACACTCACATTCATATACACGTACATTGAAGCCTTTATGCCTTTTCCATGTCGTGCTCCGCTCGTAAGCTGAGGGTGAATTCATTCCATCAGCTCCTGGTTTTATTCGCTCCTGTTGCTGCCTCTGTGTAAACTTATGCTTTACTAGAAGACAACACTGATTTAGAGGATTATAGTGTTTATGATGCATCTGTTTGGAAGCACACTAACAATCACTGGGCATTCAGCCCTGGCTTTGATTATTTTAGACATTTTATAGACATATCAGACTACATGCATACGTATATATTTGGAAGGCAACACTGAAGCAATGTTTAGAGAGCTACCAGACTCCTCTCAGTGGAAAAAGTGAAACTATATCAAAGCCACAGGCTGGTAACGGCAACTCTGTAACACCTCTGTTACAACCGTAACTTAAATATAACAGTTTGAGAAGACACGATGAATGATGTTTTAGAAAAATAGTCTTCTGGGAACATCTTTAATAGCAACAAGTGAAAATTAATGACAAACTAATATGTAATATTAAAAACAAGCATTAAAAATGTGCTTATTTGATTTTACGCAGCAAAGATTCCAAATGGGTGATACATTTGACTCTTAAACAAAACCAGGATAAGATTATTCCTAAGAAAACTTCACTTTTATGTGTACAGAGAAGAAAAAAAAAGGTCCAGAGGGGGCACCAAAATCAACACCAGGAGCTTTAAGAAAAAATATGTTCCATCTTGCAGCCTAGTTTTCTTTAAAATCCCCTTAAGTACCAGACACCTCCCTCGCCCCACCACCCCGAAAATGTGCGCTGAAACAGCTGTTCTCAGATTTTCCCCTCATGATGTCATGTGGGGAGTTAGCCCCGCCTTCCCCACTTGGAAGAAAGTTCCTCCCTCCTCTCCTGATCCTCCTCTCAGCCACATCCATTTCCTGAGAGGGGCGTGGTTAGGGGCGGAGTCAGACAGCTTGGTAATATTTAAAGCCACAGTCACAGAAACAGCTCGTTCTGAGAGGGGCTAAAACAAACGGGCTTTTAGACAAGCAAAATTCACAGGCATGTTTTTGGGACCTCTGAGACCAATATAAAATTGTCTTGAAAGGGTAAAATATGTCCCCTTTAATAAACTTCAACTGTTTTTAACAAATAAGGCAAAGATCATCCAAGTAGACGACTACTCCTGCTATTATTTAATCACTAGTAAAATACATAGGATAGCTACATTACAAGCTAAAATGTAGTTGAACTAGTACATTTTAATAGTTCCCAACACAAAAATATGCCTTATAAAATATTTAAGTGTTTCTTTTGCACTTACCTCCCTCTGTTATTCTGCACAGGAGCCCTTCCTTGCTGGCATTTGCATGCAGTGTTTTATAGGACGGCCTCTCGGTCACACATACACATTTATTTACAGACACACCTGCCAGAGTGTGACCAAGGGATGTGTTAATGGTTAACTAGAGCTGTTAGAGGAAGAAGCAGAGTTCAGCCATTTTAAGCACACAGCACACAAATGACTTCATGTTTTTCAGCTAAAGCATGAAGCTCAGGCTAACAAAGAGCTAACTCCCAACTTCTGCTTCTGTCAGGCTGAAAGTGAGTATCATTGCTCATATAGGGCAAATTTTATTCTGCTTGTGATGGTTTTTGAATATTTTTGCTGACAGTGTGACAGGTGGTGTGTTTAGCTTTGTTGCTGCTTTCATTCTGTTATGTAAAAGTTTAAAGAGATCTTTTAGTTCTAGAAGCGGCAGATTGTCGTCTGTGTGCTGAGTCATAAATATGTGTTTCAGGTAGAAGTGCTGGCACCATGGTGACCATGAATCACTTGAGTGTTGAGGACTCAGGCGATGGCTCTCCTCTGCTGTCTGAGGCTGTGGAGGCGTCAACACCTACACCTGTCTATCACAGACTGCGAGGGGTTACAAAGGCCAAGTCCAAGGAGTTCTTCCTCAGCAGGTACATCTCCACAGACACTGTATTTAGATATTTAGGTCTGTTATTCAATTCTGTAAAGCTTTTTTTCTGTTTTCTTTACCGTTCAGGCGTGACAACCTTATTATCAGTCTGGTGCTGCTGATCGGAGGCTACTCTGCCATTCTGATTCCTGCGTACCTTCCATTAAATAAAGCTGCAAATATTAGTGATAACTACCAACAACCCAAAGATCTGGTATGTTAACACAAAAGCAATCATTATTTAACTCGTACCCAGCATCTTCATTGTTTGCTCCTCTCTTCAGGTCTTACTGAACCGCTCAGCACTTTTGCTCTCAGACCCCTGTCAGCCTCTCTGGTGTCTGAAACACCTGAAGCCCCTCTCCTGCTCTGAGGACCTCCTGCACATCCCTGTGTTCGTGCAGCAGGAAAAAATGGTATCCAGGGATCTGTCGCCTCCTCTGGGGCTGAAGGGCTGTGAAAAACATCTGGCCCTGGCTCTCACCTCTCTGTCCCAGCTCGGCCTGCCTCCTTCCCTGAGGAGAGAGAGCAGCTGCATGCGATGTGTGGTGGTTGGAAGTGGAGGGGTTCTTCATGGGAGCCATCTTGGAGCCCATATAGATCAGTACGACATTATTATCAGGTATGCGCACCAATAACAGATAATGAAAGGTATCTGGCAAGTGTTTTTGATTATATTTAAAAGCCTGAGCCATGCTTTATATATGCACTAGTGTGCAGAACTTTCAGGGATGCTTTAACCAGAAATTGAGGCTAAAGTAAGGCGCTGATGTGGCGAGTAAGCCCACCTGAGGGCACCATTTGACGGGCAGGAGGATTATCACAACCCTTGCCATGCTTTGGATGTCCTTACCGGGGGCATGGGAAAATAATCTGTTGAAAAAAAAAAAACAAAAAAAAACAAAGGTAACACCTTTAGGGCGGAGTAAGGGGTGGAGGTGACGAGTAAGCATATCCTGGGGTAGTAGCCAAGTGTACCCATCGCTAGCACTCTCCAGGCTTATTACCAGGGATGAAAAGTCCTCGACAAGAGACGCCACCAAGCTTTACCTTGGCTGCTGAGTGACATATATGTGTCGACATGTGTCGAGCTTGACGGCCCTCCTATTAACCCTCTCCAGCCTGGGGTGGTGGCGCACAGGCCCATGGTGGATCCTGAGTGTCCTAAATGCCCGAAACTTATGCACATGACTTCATATTCAGCTGTAACTGAGAAGTAGATTCTAAAAAGTTTGCTCCTTCAAGGTACCAGAGTCTGGAGGAAGAGTGGAGAGGCACACAATCCATGTTGCTTGTAGTCCAGTGTGTAGTTTCCACAGTCAGTGATGATTTGGGCTGCCATGGCATCTGCTGGTGTTGGTCCACTGTGTTTTCTGAAGTCCACAGTCAACGCAGCCATCTACCAGGACATTTTAGAGCACTTCATGCTTCCTTCTGCTGACTAGCTTTATGGAGATGCTGATTTCATTTTCCAGCAGGACTTGGCACCTGCCCACACTGCCAAAGGTACCAAAAGCTGGTTCAATGACCATGGTGTTACTGTGCTTGATTGGCCAGCAAACTGGCCTGATCTGATCCCCATAGAGAATCTATGGGGTATTGTCAAGAGGAAGATGAGAGACACCAGACCCAACAATGCAGATGACCTGAAGGCCGCTATCAAAGCAACCTAGGCTTCCATTACACCTGAGCAGTGCCACAGGCTGATCGCCTCTATGCCACACCGCAATGATGCAGCAATTCATGCAAAAGAAGGCCCAACCGAGTACTGAGTGCATAAAAATGAACATACTTTTCAGAAGCCTGACATTTCTGTTTAAAACATCCATTTTTTAAAATTGATCTTATGTAATATTCAAATTTTTTGAGACACTGACTTTTGGGTTTTCTTATCTGTAAGTCATAATCATCAACATTTGAAGAAATAAAGGCTTGAAGTATTTCACTCTATGTGTAAAAAGTCTATATACAGTAATATATGGGTTTCACTTTCAGAAAAGAGTATCAAAATATATCGAACTTTTTCATGATATTCTAATTTCTTGAGATGCACCTGTAGTAGGTGTTGGCAGACAATACCAGATTCAGTGACCCTACTGCAGCTTATTCTCCACTTATTCAACCTTCCTCTATCTCTCCTTAACTGCTCTTTTTAATTTTTAGGACCTGATCTACACAATTTTACTTAAAAAAAAGAGACACATCATCTATACTTTCCAAACCCTCGCTGTTAGGTGTTGGTGTGTGGCTTCCCTTATGAGCAGAGGTTATTCTCTGTTTAAATATTGTGGATGACTCATGTTTTGTTGTCAAGACACTTTCAATAACAATTTGAAATGAAATCATACATAGAGGTTCATCTCTGTCTCAAGGCTGAATAATGCTCCAGTGTCCGGCTATGAAAGAGATGCTGGTTCTCGCACCACTATCCGCCTGCTGTACCCAGAGGCAGCCCCTCACTCTGCAGACGAGTACAAAAACACCACCATAGTAGCCCTGATGGTCTTTAAGAGCCTAGACCTGGACTGGCTCACCTCTGTCATCACCAAACAGCCTTTGGTAAGCCTGCATGCATTCCAGCAGCCATTACACACAGAAATGGCTGGTTACATAAATGGTGACATCACTGCAAGTCATGCAGCAAACGCTGCAAATCACATCATCACACTCACTGCTTCACATGCTCTCTACATCCTTCTCAAACAGAGCTTCTGGTCCAAACTCTGGTTCTGGAGGGAGGTGGTGGAGGATATTCCTCTGAAAGCAGAGCACTTCAGGATCGTCAACCCGGAGATTATGCACAAGACGGCACAAGTCCTGGGTAAATATGCTCAGAAAAAAGGAAAGGTGAGTTTCAGTATAACATAAATCTAAAGAGCACACTTGCACACTTTTTTAAACTCAGATTCATGCCAAAAAAGTAAACAGGAAACACTAGAAAACTGGTCAGACTGAGCAGCCTAATCCAACCTGAATGATAATTAAACATTAGTAGTTCTTTTCTATAAGCTAAGAGAGGAAGTTGAGCAAATACAATCATTAGTTCAAAAGGTGAACACACAATAGATTTATCCATGAAACACAAAAACACAACAAGAAAAATAAAAGCATGTTTGACCTGCTCCTGATACTCCATCAGATTTTCTGGCATATCTGTCTTGAAAAGCTCCAATCTGAACTGTTTGGGCCCGGTTAGAAAGTCACATGACCGGTCAGCATCAAGAGGATTTACTTTTGGGCGCGGCTGAGTCGTGACGTATGCAAGCAGCAACAAGAGGCCGGCGCAATTATGGCGGAAGACATCAGAGTGGATGCTGCTAAAGCGCCAGTTTTATCAGAACTTCACGACATTTCTTCATTAAAAGAAGAGTTATGCATCTCTCTATGGAGTTTACTCATCGGTAGCGGTGAACCTCGGTTTGGGACTGTGACGTCACATGTTTTGTTGCTCTGATTGGCCCGTAAAGATGTGACAGAAAGAATGTTCATCCAATCACCCTCCAAGTTTGCCTTTTCCCAAACATTTTCCATGGAAGGTTTACCAGAAGGATGTGTGAAACAAATCCATCCAGAAAATGTCTGGAGTGTTATGAAGCCTAAAATACCCAAACCAGACCCCAAACTGTTGAACAATAATCATAAATCAAACAGTAAAATGATTCAACTTTAAAATGACGTGAACTATTCTCCTCAGGTCTCAAATGCTTACAGAATGTTGTTAAAGGAAGAGGTGATGCCACAGAGCAGTAAATGAGACCCTGTCCCAACTTTTTTGGGGACATGTTGCTGGCACAATTGGGTATATAGTTATTGTGTCTTTGTGCTACTTTCATTTAAATCTGGAGCTCTATTGATTTGCAGATAATCAAATTCTGTTTTTCTTTTTTCCATCAGAGTTTTTCTTTTTTGAATAACGCCATTTCTCGCCTCTAGATGGTGCCCACATTAGGTGCCAGCGCAGTAGTGATGGCTCTGCAGCTGTGCGACCAGGTGAGCCTGGCAGGGTTCGGCTATGACATGAAGCACCCTGGGGCCCCCCTTCACTACTACGAGGCTATACGCATGGACTTCATGAAGGCTCAAGTGAGCTTAGATTGATTACAAAATAGCCATGTTTGACAGTGGGGGACTTATTCATGACTAGTTTAATCATCACCCTCCAGGTGGTGCATGACGTCAGCGCTGAGAAACTCTTCTTGAGGGACCTGGTGGCTGCAGGAGCGGTGACGGACCTGACGGGTGCTCTGTGAGTCAGCAGCACAAAGACTGATAATAAACTACCCTTCATATACACTCCTCCCTCTCACTGAGAGCCTGACACAATCCTCCATTACTGGAGATAACCGAGCCCTGCTGGAGGAATACTACACAGCATGAAGTGACCTTTAAAATGCTCACAGTCTCCAGGGGTGTCTCTAAAGGTTACACAGGCTTATGATTGTAGAAACTGCAGCATATTGCAATTAAATCTAATAAACATATTTCATCGCCAGCTGTGAGAAGTATGGTAAATGTCTTATGAATGAATAACTGCAAGAACAAACACGTTCTAGGATTGGCTGTTTGTAAAATGTTGTGATGTTGAGGTGCTGGTGGCCTAGTGGTTAGGTCATACTCCATATACTGAGGCTATAGTTCTCAAAGAGGGCGGCCAAGGTTCAAGTCTGACCTGTGGCTGCTGTCCTTTATGTCTTTCCATACTCATTCTGCCAAATTTCCCACTTTCACCACTGTCCTGTCTAATAAAGGCTAAAAAAAATGTTTTTTTGTTGAGTTTGGGTCAATATTGCTGCAATTTTGGGATGTGAAGGGCAAGAAATGTTCCATTGTCAAAGTGTAGGTGAATGTTGGATGACTTTATCAGGATCACTGTCAGCTATCAGTCAGTGTTCTGTTGTTGCATTTCCATTATAAAAAGTTAAAAAGGGTCCCAAGTAACCAACCCACACCGTCCTACCAGAGCTTACCAACCTCCAACCCTAAAGAGTGGAGCAACACACTACAGACCCACACAGTTTATCGATTAGTCGAAAGATTTGTCACTTTGATGAGGCGCGGACCTTCCTGGAGATCACTGGTGAAAAAGATAGTGGTTGGGTATCTCAGTGGTTTAAATTGCCGACGTTGGTGAGGGAGCTCAGGGGTTTGAACCACAACCAGGGCATGATCAGTATCCAGTGTGGGCCCTTTGGCAAGATGCCTGACGCCTTGAACACCTATTTCTCACACGATCAGCGCAAAAGCATCTGCTAAATGATATAAATGAGTAACATTGTAAAGAGGAGCAGAAGGAAGTGGATGGTGAAGAAGGGAATGAGAAAGTATTCCTGCTTGTGTCAAAGAAATAAGTGACTGAATTGGGAAATACTTTGTCTGCTATCAAAACGTGTGCACCACAAACAGTTCAACAAGTAATTCAGGCCTTAATTTTTTAACTGGATTACTGTAGTTTGGTCTAACATTTTGTTAAGAATTATAAAGAAATTGCAGCTTATCCAGAATAAGGCTGCACGTGTGGCTCACTCTGACATTGAGATCAAATGTCAGCAAAATGCCTGAAAATCTCTTGTGGTTTGAAGTTAAAAATAGATATAAATCATTATTTTACAAGGCATTCTATCAGAGGTTGTTTTATTTACCACACCAGCTCAGTGCTTGGTAATATACAGAGCCAAATGATATTAAACAACATAATATGTACTCTTTGTAGTTTTAGAAAATCACAACTCTCACTAGTATGTTGGCTTCATTTTCTTTCCTTTTTTTTGCTAACATATATTCTTTAAAGAGTCATTCTGTTTTTTACTTTGAGTCAGTTGTAATTATGTCTGTTGTGTTCTGTCTGTATTATGTGATGTACTGTCTCATGTTTATGTATTGTGAGCCATGATTGTATTTATTGTGTTGTCACAATGTAAACTGTGGACCCCAGGAAGAATAGCTTAAAGCTAACTGGGGATCCAAATAAACAAACAAACCAACACAGAAGATGGTAGCAGAGTGGTTTGTGTGGACATCCAGGTAGAGCTGGATCTCGTTAGAAGCTCTGGAGTGAACATTGAAAAATCAAGAACGACAAGAGTTGAAGTTCTTCCTTGTAGAAACCATTTACAGAAACAGACTGGCCAGTATGGGGAGATACACCAACAGGTAGCAATCTGCTTCTTTTGGTATCATTAGTTTTAGCTTTTTGCTCTGCTAAGGTCACTGACTCACGCCCATGATCTATACACAACATTAGAAGAATGCTATTGGGTCAGTGTGCCTCACAGCCAACTGATTTTTCATTTTAAATCAGAAATCCAAAATCAAGAAACAAGCTGTTTCCCAATTACCAGTTGAAAAAAGGCCGCTCGTATCTAATTGGGAATCAAAAAACATAAACAAACCACTTCTTGTTTAAAGTTTCCTGTTTCTCTTTTTTTGGTTTTCCAAAAAGAATTTTAAAAATTAATCTTATTGATTTTTGTTTTGACCAAAAAAGGAAGATCAAAGAGCGAAACACTGATGAGCTAACATTCCTTTTTTATCAGAAAACCTGCTGCGGGTCACAAATACAGGAAAAACAAGAGTGCTACATCTCCAGAGTTCTTTTTCTTTGATCTTCCTTTTTTGATCAGATAATAACAACAACAAAAAATAGTAACAATGCTTCAGTTATTTATTTATTTATTTTTTTGGAAAGTGAAGAAAGAGAAACAAAAAACAGGAAATGGAAAACTTTTTTTTGTTTTTTATTTTCTGTTTTTTAATTTATTTAATATGAACTGCCTGAAAGAGCCAAAGGCATTTTATTTTCATGTTGTGTTTTCCTGTTTTTGAAACAGTAATCAGGAAACCGCATGTTTCTTGATTTTTGTCATTTCAAATTAAAAATCTGTTGGCTGTAAAATGCACTGACCTTCATGTTTGCAAGCAAGTTAGCTCGCACGTCATAAACCTCCAGAGACTGTAAGAGTGTGTTACAGCATTAATCTGCTTTTTGCTCCTCTCTGACTTTCCTTTTTTGTTCTGTAAAAGAGCTGCTCAGGCTTGTCTCTTCATTGCTTATTGCATTCAAGTGAACAACTTTCTTTTGTAAAAAAAATCATGTAGCTTAGAGCCAAGACAGTCAGCTTCTCAATAGTGCGCAGCAGTTGGCGGACGTTATTGCCCACCAGGGGATGATTCCATGGGTTTGTGATGTTCCATGAAAGTTATGAACTGGTTATACCTGCACGTCCCGTGCACAGAAGCTGTAGTCCTCTAAGCAGGCAGTCCAGATTCAGGTCCAGTCTGCAGCTCCTTTCCTGCACATCATTCCCACTTCCTATCTGCCCCATTTACAACTCTACCCCCTGTCCTATCTCTGAACTAGAAGCCCTAAAATAAATCTTTAATGCAAAAATATTCAAATGTTGAATTGTTGGAGTTATGATTAAAATAACTCAATAAACAAATGAACTTAAGACTCTCAATGTTTATTGTCTCCAAAATAATCTAGAGACATTCAGGAATCATCATTTCATGTTGCATTTGTACAGTTTATGGCATTATCAGTAGTAAAGGCACAAATGATGAAAATCTGCAATTATAAAAATCTTGAGCTACAAATTTAAAAATTGAAAACTAACAAAAACAAACATAGAAAAAGCTAATAAATAGAAAATTGGTCACAAATGTGTATTGAAACATATATTAAATTCTACAAAAATTTAGGCACAAATTTGTTAATATTCTTCAGAGCAAAGACATTTTAAGTGCAAACTGGTGTTCAATAGTCAAAAGTTTAAGTACTTTTAATATATACTTTAAAGTGAACTTATTTTTTAGAGGATACAAAAGCTTCAAAACAAGTAAATTTAGAAAAAACAGACAGTGGACACCACATAAATCATTAAAAAATGAGACTAGGTTTTTTTTTTGTTCCTTCATCTTGGCATCATCACAAAATGTGCACATTAGCCTCTGTTCACCTGTATGTGTATGTCTACAGCAGTGGGTTGCGTGAGGGCTCCCACAGTTTGCTGGCCAGCTGCCTGCAGTGCTGCAGGATGATCTCAGTGGGGATGACCCCCAGGTGAACCGTCAGCAGCTCGTAGCACTTCACCACCTCCCCCTGGTGGTGCTTACTGTAGTATCGCAGCAGCTTCCTGCAAGACAAACGTCTTTCTATAATAAGCAGCACTCTCTCAGAGATTTATCACATCGGCTTTAACATGCTTGATGGTTTACCTGTAGTAGTCCCAGGCAAGCATCCCAATGGGTGCAGAGTCATCAGGTAGGTGTGGTATGTCTCCTGCCTCTAGCTTGTAGCCCTTGTAGATCAGATGTGCATATGATGCTGTTTATTACCTTTGACAGTTCTACAGGATACAAATATCTTTATAGGGTATTACTAAACAACGATTTAGTTACTCACAGTGTCGTTTTCAAACCAGAGGAAGTAGCAGAAGTAGAAGTCTCCGTCTCTCAGCGTGACGGTGGAGTAACCTTTCTGGAGATAGCGCCGTGTTGTGCTGACCAGACTCCACACCTGCAAGTAGATCAGTAAAAATTAAATCAACTGAAGACAAAGATGCAGACTTTATTCAATTAACACAAGATACTTGTGCTCTAATGAAAAGGACTGGCACTCAGTGAGGATTCATCCTCCACATACACATCCTGATAAGTTGCATACTCCACCACATGGGCCTTTAGTGGCCCCTTCAGCCAAAACAGCATTCCCATCTTCAGCAGACTCAGACTCTGCATAAACAAGCTCCAGCAGTATCTGCCCTACCACACGGCCTCTACAGACATCCCCAACCAACCACTATATGGATGGTGTTAGACCTCATAGCAACAGGGTTATCAAGAGAGTACCTCTGTTTTTTCAGATAAGGCCCATGAAACTTTTGGAGGGCTGGACAGTTAACCCCCCGATACCCAGCATGTCTTTGTGAAAGATAAAACAAACACACAAATACTCCTTGTGCCCAAATTAAACAGGAAAAAATCCCAAAAAGAACCGAGAGCAATGCTTGTAGAAAGGTTACTACAAAAAAACACAGCAGGACGACAGAACCAAGAAAACTGATTAGGCTAGAGCTCGCCCCCACCGCCAATTTCAAAGTTTTTGATGGCTTATTATCCACTCCAAAAACACAAAGCAACAGACTGTTAACTCAAGGAGAAAACGTATGTATATTTGTCTAATAAAAATTATGTTAAATCAGATCAACTGTTTTTAGAGCGTTAAAACCAAAATCTAATGCCATAAAGACTCCTGTTGTATCTTACTTGCTGCATAACAGTAACTTTATTTGTAAAGCACTTTAAAAAAACAAGGGTTTACAAAGTGCTTTGATGTGTAGAAGCAAAAAGAAGATTAAGGCAACAAAAACCAACAAAAGGCAAAGACGAACAATTCAAGGACCTGAACAAAAAGTGACCAAGACAAAAACCCAAAACTTTCATAAGACTTCAACACCCAGACATCATGAGACTGCATCCAAACTAAGACATCACAGGACATTATTGGAGCAGACTACATAAGATACTGTGCAGCTAAGACTTCACAGACATCATCAGAATGACACATTGACATCATAGGTAACATAAAAACAATAGTAACCTAGGCAACACAGGAACCCAGCTACACAAGTTGAGAGCAAGAGGACTCAAGAAGATGTAAGAAATTAAAAGAGAAACAAACAAAAATAAAACAAAAAAGAGAGAAAATTATAAAGCCAATAAAATGTCAATAAAACAGTAAATATAAAAGGGAAAAAATCAGGATAAAATAAGATCTGTTAATATTAAAACAGTTAAAAATAATAAACATAATAGCAAAGGTGGAGATAAGAAAAGCAGTAATGAGATACAAGCATTAGGAGAGGATGACAATAAAAATTCAAAATAGCCAAAACAAGGAACAAAAGCGAGTAAAATAGTTAGAGAAATTGAAAATGCATAATAATTCAGGAAGACAGAAGATAAATACCAAATAAGAAGACGACATTAACCCTCGGATCTTACTATGTCCGTTTTGAGGACATTCATCATTTTTATCATCATTTTCTTGAGTTGATAGTCACATTTTTATAGATTGAGACATCAAATTTGGCCAAAGTTATTATTTTTCTTCATATAAAAAACCCCCCAAACAACAACAAAAAATACCATGTTGCCCATAGAACCCGATTGACGCGAAAAAGCTCCATCCATCCTTGTTTGTCTGAAATCGGACAAATAGACTTCTATTAAAAACACGTTTTTGACTGTGTGTCTGTGGCACCAAACAACAGTCACTCGATCACCAGGGATCTAAATTTCACCATTCCACAGTGATCAGTGATTCATGCCACTAGATATGGATGTCTGAGAGTGGGCTACATGTGTAAGGAAAGGTTTGTGTGCTCCTACGTGTGTGCTTGGGTGTGAATCTGCGTCTATATCCAAAGTGCTACTTCTGAGTTCTGCAGTCTGGGACTAAGATGAGGGGACATTTGGATAATTTCAACTTTGTCCTCACTTTATAGCAAGTGGATGAACATGCATGAGGATGCACGGGTCCTTTCGATCAATAGGTAAGAATATATCATATCTCAAAGATGCAGTAAATTTATATCCGTGCGTAATTGGCAAATTTGTGGTCACATTTTGGTTAGAGGTGGAAATGCGCGTGTTCGTGATTCATATCCTGCATACATCTTCTGATTTTTTATGCCTGTACATAAAATAAACCTAACATGAACAAATGCATTCATTTGCATATGATTTGGTAAAGGATGAGGCTCGAGAAAAGGAGGGTAAAACGGGTGTGTTTATCGCTCTGATAGACTCATCAGTTTAGCATGGACGCTATCTCACTGAATCCAAGTCATAGGCATAGTGTACAATAACTGGCATAAAAAGGGTGTAGCATTCTTTTTTTTTTTTGAGGTCAGGGTTGAAGTTGTTGAAGAGATCTGAAGCAGTGAAAGTAAAAAAAACATTGAAAAGTTAGCATTTTATTAACACCTTTCTGCATGTCCGTTTTCTGGACAAACAAGGACAGATGAAGCTAAAATATGGAATGTGGCACTACAAAAAAATTTCAATGCATCAAAATCAATTTTACTACTCATCATTGACATGGCCCAGACCAAAAATACCAGTGACATGGTGTACAAAAAACTGGCATAAAAAGAGTGTAACATTGAATTTTATTTATGTATTTAGTGGTCAGGGTTGAAGTTGTTGAAGAGATTTGAAGCAGTGAAAGTAAAAAAAAATAAATAAATGTTGAAAAATGGTTATTTTATTAACACCTTTCTGCATGTCCGTTTTCTGGACAAACAAGGACAGATGGAGCTAAAAATTACAAGGCAGCAAGGGTTAAATAAAGGCAAGTCTACAAAAACGAGTTATAAGATGTGACTGACTCTGCACGCGTTATCTCCTCAGGTAGGTTGTTCCAAAGTTGAAGCGCCCGGAATGCTCAATCACCTTTGGTTTTAGTACTAATATCTGATCACCAGTTATGTAGTAATCTCTAGGTCATTTTTACATTTTGATGCCGTTGATTAGTGTCTGTTTTGTATTGTTTGAAGCAGAAACAGTAATTCTGAGCTTCGTTTAACACTGGGTTTTATTCATATTATTGTTGACAGAATGCATACACCTAGGAGATTATCTTTATAACTGTCCATAAGTTTATTTTGGTCTAGTTCTAATAGCATAAAACTAATTTAATGTTTTAAAATCACTTTAATCATGTGCTATTTTGTCCTTTTAGGGGCACTGTAGTAAAGCTGTCTTATTTAGTGTTTACTCTAAGTTTAATTTCTGGGGTTGTCAAAATTAGATTTACACAAACTGACTTAAAATAATAATAAATCACTTATCAAACAGTTTATAACAGAGAGTTTTGGTAAGAAAAATATGTGTGGGCCTCTTCTGTTTGTTTGTTTGTTTTATTAACAAAACAGTTCAAATCAGTGTTGATAATGTGTCACTTTTTCCTGTGGGTCTTGGGGGGTTTCGGCTCTTCATAGATACAAGGAAGCATGGATCATTTGATGTTAGTGAGTCATTTTGTACATGCACTCCTACATACTTCTTACTGTATAATAGTGTTAAACACCATCTTTCCCCAATAAGCACTCTGAAACTGAGTCTTACCTCTAAGACATAGTTTCAGACCACAGTAAAGCACTTGAAAAAAAATAAAAGTCACGATCAGAACATGTTCATTTACATTCTTTGATTACCAAACAATACAATGGTAAAAAAATAGCATCACATTGTCTGAATGGACTTAAAAAGTGTTTTGACATTAAATATGTGATCAAAAATGCAATAAATAACAAAGACTTTGATTAATTGACAGCTCTTTTTTTTGTTATTTCAAACATTATATCAGATATTTTCAGGAATTTTAAAGATGAATGTAACAATAAGCCGGAGTTGCACCAATCATATCCTTCTTAATTTTATTTCAGAGTTAAATTTCACTGATTATTTGGCCTGAGACATCAGAAAACAAAAATGAGATCTTCAACTTAATCAATCAATTAGGTGTTAACTTGCTCACTTGTCAGTTCTAAGTCATGCACGGCGCCTCACCTTGCTTTTGATGAACTGAGCCACCGGCCCCTTCCCAAGCTCAGATGTGCTGCGTTCTGTGACGTTCAGTGATGGTGCAATCATCTGACCGGTGGATCGGTCCACGCAAATGAAATGAATGAGACCCGGGAAATCCTCCAGGTATGTGAGATTAACTGAGTCAAGATCAATACACTCAGGATAACACTGTGTTAAATATAGCTGCATATTCATGTTGGTAAGTTACCTACAACAACCATGCACTTCCCAGAAATATCTAGTCTGTGCAGAGCAGTGCTCAAAGATCAGGCACAGCATGAATCCACAAGGAGTAGGATTATTTCTCTGACAGGATATGACACCATGGTGATATTCCTCCTGCTTTTCACCAACAAGAAATCCTTCCAGTCCATCAGTTTCTCCCTGGGCAGGAGAGAGAGGGGTGACAGGGAGAGAAAGACAACGCAGAAATGAACAATAAAGAACGATGATGTGGACAGTCCAAGGATATATGCGTATTATAAGCAAAATTACTCACTGCACCATAGTCTGGGCTCGTTCCTGCAGGCCTGGGGAGAGACGCCGAGGAATGTCAGAGGGTCCGGGGTCGATAAGAAAACACTGTCGGTAAATCCCACACAGCTGTGTCTTCATATCCTTACACCACGGGATGAGCCTGAAACAAAAACATCAGCTCAATCACTTCAAGGAGTTTTCAAAATGCTTTGGTTTTACAAACTTTGTCCAGCAGAGGGCAACAGCAGACTTACGCTCTGGTGAACCCTGGTCCAACTCTGGCAAAGGCTCGGTTTTTGAACTCTGTCCACATGTTTTGCAACTGTGCAGACTGGGTGGAAAACCAAATAACAAAAGTAGATTATATTTTTCCAGAAGCAAAATCTGATCATATTTACACCTGAATAACCACAATTGTTCTTATAAGTTCAAATAAACAGGCAATCATGGCCAACCACTACTATCAAATACTCCTCTTTTTTGGACCTTTAGTAGATTTATTTATATTTAATGTTGGTCACAAAATAATCTTGCATCAGTACATAATCACATACATAAAAACCTGTATTCAAAGTTTGTGTAGCAATTCACTTTCAAGGTACCAAAAAAGAAGATGCCAATAAATATTGTTTTCAATAAACATCAGATCCCATACCTGTATCTCACTGGGCCCCAGTGCTTTAATGAATTTGTCCAGTTTGCTGCGGATGTCGAATATAGTCGGCTGTCCTCTGGTGGCAGAAGATCCTTCGTGGCCTTCACTCAAACGCTTCTCCAGCTTGGCAAAGGCCTCCAAAAATTTATACACTGACATTGCCACTGCACTGGTGGGAATCTAAAAGAGAAAATAAAGAGGCTTCAGAGGCACAAGAAGGAAGTAAAAATGCTATAGTGTTTTTGATCAGAGGTAGGCAGTAAACTGATTTCAGTGGTGCCACTGGTAAAATTTCTGCCACCGTCATCACTAGGGATATGTATCGAAATCAGGTACAAACATAGAACCAGTACAAACACATCCAATACCAACTGTACTGAGTTTATAAGACAGATTTTGGTGCTTCATTTTGGTACCTTGCCAACCCGGCGCAATCCCTATCACTCCAAATAAAAGGCATGAAATGTTATGTGAAGAGGTTACACCTGTTTCCTTTACTTGCATGTCCTGTTTGCATCTTATTTCTGAATCGTTTACAGCGGCTGATTTTTAAAATACTTTTCTTCTCTTGAAAGTATTGATTCATGCACTGTTTAGACACCAGCACCTTTTGAAAAGTCCTGATTCTGCACTGGTATTGGGAAACATCCAAACATACCCAACACTAGTCATCACCAGTATAAATGCATGTGTTGTGTTATAGTGCTAAAACTGATGCCACCATTGGCATAGCAAAGTGTTGTTTGTTAGGCAGTAGCTCAGTCTGAATCGAGTCATTAGCATGTTTTGGTCTAGTATTATGAGTAACTAGGTAACTGATCAAACGTCCCCCATTTGTGCAGCTGTAATTAAGCGCAGTAAACCTCCAAGTTTGATGGCTGTTATAACAGCAACATACAGTGAGCATGTTTGTTTTGCAGCATCTTTGTTGCCCATCTGGTGCTTTAACACAAGCTGTGTGCTGCACAGCTTAAACAACTGTTTCAAGGTGTGTTTAAACTCATGACTGTCTTCTTTTAAGTCCATGATGAGTCAAAGATTCAGATTGCGGCATTACACGAGGTCAGAGAAGCAACTGCAGCTGTGTAAACTTGCTGGTGCGGAAGCCAAAGCTAAGCTAAATCAATGAAAAAAAAACAAAACAAAAAACGCTACTTCAGTCAAGATCTTCACAATAAAAGCCTGTTGTTGTTATTTTTCCTAAATGCTTTTATCTTGAACGTCCACATCAGATGCAGTTTAGTCAGTAGCAGCTTGGCACACCTCATCAGGGTAAAGACAACACTTAAAACTGATTGCAGTGAGAAAGAAATGAACCCAGAGAGGCTCATTAAATCATTTTTATGTGATCTTAGGCTTAGATGTGTTGAGTCAGATGGAGTAAAATAGTGTAGCATCATCTGCAAACATAATACTCCTTAGCAGTTTGGAAAAATTGACAATATAATTAACATTCAAAATGCACACCATTCTGTTGGAAAAAATGTGTCACCAATGTGCCCTCTACTGGCAACTAACCTCATATCTCTGAGTGAGAGAGGAGGCATGAAGGGAGCCGTGTGAATATGAAAGCAAAATGAGGAGCAAGCGTGCATTAAAGCGTTGGTATCTACACACCTTTGTTAGCAGCACCAGAGTGATCCCCGGCCACAGAGGCAAGCAGTACATGGAGTGAGGCATCATGGGATACAGGCCCTCCTTGAGAGAGACCTCTAAGAAGACTCTACGAGGGGTTGAAGGGTCAGGGGGAGGGACCTCCAGAGTCTGCAGACTGTCCTCTGCCATCTGAGGAAGTTATATGTTTAGACATCATTACAACCAAGTCAATATATTCACTCTGAATTAATCTATACAAATCTGGTTTAAATGTGGGAAAAGATAAAACATATATGTTCACCTGGACGTCTGGGTCCACAAACTCAAATACAGGAGTGCTTCCCCTCACTGGCTTCTCTGATAACAGAGAAATACAAAGCAAAGTTACCAAAGAGTGAATGATTTTAATAGTAAAATGCAGAATATGTGATGTGGGGTAATAATGTTAAACATTCCAGGTTTAATATGATGTGAAACAACTTAAAATGAAGAGTGTATATAAGCTATAACTCAGTTTATATATGCATTTGGAGATCTTAATGTTTTATATAGGAGATGTCCTGCCACTTACTCAGTGAGTAAGATGTACATAGGCTGAGTGGGAAAGTTTTGTTTGTATAAATATTGTATTATTTACTGCAATGTGTTTACTGCAGAGGCTCATGTCACTGCTAAAGTGCTGTCAACTGCACAGTCCCACCATTCAATCTCCACTTTAGCATTGACAAACATAAACTGTGGTATATAACTAACCTGAACTGCTGCTGGAGTCTGTTGGGGAGGGCTCTGGGGTGTAAAAACTCTCAGGACCAGAACCGGACGTGCTCTCAACATCCTGAAAATACAATAAAGAATCAGTAAGAAATGAGAGACATGGCTTGGTTTTGCTACATGAGGGTCTTTTCAGTGATCTCCTACCTCTGGGCCGGGGTCGTCCAGATCTGTGTTGCTGGGGTACATGTTTTGTGCCATGATGATGAGAGCCAGGAGGTCTGAGGTGGTGAGCGTGCTTGCATTGCGACTATAAGGCGAGGAAAGTTTATCTATATTGTATATTTTAGCAGCAACATGTCACAAAGTGCTTTGCAAATACACCACATGGTGATAAAGAAGAGAACAAATGGATTTAAAAACTAATGAAACAAGCCATTAGAAGCTAAGAGAACAGCAAAGATGGAGGCTAAAGCAGTTCAGTGTTAAAAAATGACAAGAAGTTATTAAAACAAGATCAGGAGAATAACTGATAAAAGGCAGCAGCAAACAAGAAAGCCTTGGGGCAATGATGACATAGTGGTTAGGTTGTACCCCATGTATGTATTCCCTGATCTGATGTGGAGCAAATGAAAAGTAGCGAAGAAACCACATGCTTCAATACAAAAGCCTCTAATATAACAAATTACGCATGAGCAAATGTATAAGTAGAGGGATAAATTTGAAGGTAAATTTGTACCTGGAGTAGAAGGCGAGCAGCTTAGTGTGAACGAGGATGAAGGAGTGCAGCACCTCCTCTCCTGCTCGCTCCACGCTGCTGTTGAGCTGCTGAACTATCCGACGCTCCAGGAACTCGATGCACTGCTCACACAGCGTGGGGTGGATCAGCCTCTCTACTGCCTGAGAGATGGAGGGGAAAAGATGAGAGTGTGTGAGCAATCATGAACTAACCATGCCTTCTAGGATTTTTCCTCAATATGTATATATAGGCTTAAATGAATGTTGGTGTTTTGATAATTAAAGGCAGTTTTTACTGGTATAATTTAATAGTATAACCTCCAACTGGACTTATTCATAAGGAAATAGCCTTAAAGTTAACTGTTCAATGTATAGGTGCAGCTGAACATATACATTTTAACACAAACATCTAAAAAACATGAATTTGAAATGAATGTAAAAACAGAACAGATTTCAACTATAAGAAATGCTCTGTTTTCAGGCTTTTTCTGCCATCTAGTGGCTCAAATTTTTACACCTCAAATCTAACGTAGCAACCATCAACATACGCCAGTGCTTCATCAACAAACAAAATTTTAACTGGCTGCATATAAATATCAGAAATGTGTATTAATAGATATATACTACTGAACAACACAACAGTTACAATACAGTAACTATGACAGTATTAGTTGGTTATCATTTCATAGAAATGGCACATAAAGAAAAACGTTCTGTGTACTTTTTCCTCACTAACAGCTCCATAAGACTTTGCTTCCTGTATTCTGGGCTCTGTTAAGGATGAATAACTTGGATCTCAAAAAATGACAAAAAAGTCTGCAGTCCACTGTACCCATTACAAGTGTAATTCATCTCCTTTGTCTTGGTTTTAGCAATGACACATATCTGTCATGCTTTTGTCATGTTTTTTTTAATTATTATTTTAAATCGATTAAAGTACTGATTAATAAGAGCATTAATATAAGTATTTTTAATCTATATTTTTTTTCAATTTTGTTGATGATGTTAGTTCAGAGAGAATAAAGGTTGTGACTAAAAGTAAAGACTAAAATATAAGGACTTTTTATTGACTAAAACGACTAAAATGATTTTAAGTTGTCATTGACTAAGATTAGACAAACTATCAAGGTTAAAAAATGACTAAAATGACTGAAACTAAAAAACATCTAAATCATTGGTTCCCAACCTGCCGGGACCCCCAAGGGGGGCACCAAAGATCTTCGGGGGGGGCGTGAAGCTTTGTCTGTTCTGAGGCTGCCAAAATTAGATTGGTTAAAAACCATGATAAAGCAATTATTAAGTTGTTTATGTAAAGATCTTTTGATTAAAACAAGCATCCATAGGACTCTATTTAGGGTTTTATCAGTGAAACAATTAAAATCTGTGTTGATTATTTTGATGGCATGGGTCACTTTTTCTCCTCCCTTGGGTCCTGGGGAGACTCCACCTTTCTTACATACATGTTGGGGGGGGTGCCAAAGAGAAATGGTTGGGAAACAGATTTAAATCATAAGACTAAGACTAAATTTAGATAGCTATAAAAATGAAAACTGCTTTGCTTCCACCTACATTTTTAAACTGAGGACTCTATTCAGTAAAAACAACCCTCCATAAGGTTAACTTGCCAAACAGTAAACCACCAGTTTTGTTCCTTGGATGAATTCTGCATAATGAGGGAGAAAAGCCGTTAAAAGTGGCCTTCTTGGTTCACACTGTGAGCTACCGGCAGAGTGTTCTGGGATTACTCACAGAGTATGTCATCTTTTTTGACTATTCAGATTGAGAACTCCCCTTGAGCTGGGATTTACATATTTAACAATTAAACTTAATTCCTGCACTAGTAATGTGAAGTCTATTTAGCTTTGGTGTGGTTTTCATCTAATTCATCTTTAAGCTTGTACCACACTCACACAGATGATTTTGTGTTTTTTTTGCATTCCTGAGAGCGAAACAAAAATAACCAAAAAGCCTCTCCCCGGCCTGCTTTATAAAGTAGCATTTTGTTGCACCTCCACTAAGAAGCTCTGGTCGTTCTCTCTGAGCTGACTGTACGTGTCCAGCAGACTCTGCAGGTACTTCCACAGCCTCGCTCTCTGCTCCGTGTCCTGAGGACGCAGCCTGGTGGGACAGATATCACAACTTGTATATCAACCAGATAATCTTGTTTAATGCAGACAGGAAGAATAAAATGTCATACTCTTTTTTGAGGAGGTTACTGCTGAGGGTGACCATGCCAAACAGGACCTCAATCATCTTCTTCATCACATAAATCTTCCTCCGGAGATCATCCTCTCCCTCCTCGCCGTCTCCGTTCACAGCAATGTAGAGACACTCGTCAAACTGGGAGGGAAACAAGGTGACCTAATTAGCTCATAATCTCCAAATCATATGACTACAATGGAAAATAAAGTCAAATGGTGTATAAAGCTGTCTCTTGGGATAAATATTTAGGTGACTCAGATTCAAGAGGCTGTTGACATTGAATGGATCTGGAAAATGTCAAGTATTTGGAAAATCGAGGATTGTGTCATGTGCTGCAGGGGGACAAAGCACAGTTTGATTCCTTAACGAGACTCACATGACGAACATGATGGTGCACTGTAAGAGAGGCTGCAAGTAGGTCACAGCACTCATGGCGAGGCAAAGTTCAAGTTAACTGGAATCTGCTATTAACTTCAAAAGAGACCTTTAGAGTCTGGAAATGCATTTTTACACCACTGAGAGAGCTTATCAGGGGATTTTTACAGGGGCTTAGACTGCTTTGATTTTGAAAGATGAGGGCTGACCTGATGTAGGACATAGATGTGGTTGTTTTCTGTGGTGAAGGAGGTGTAGCTGTCACCCAGCCGGTCCACCATGGTGCTGCAGGAGATGATGATGGGAGCAAACAGGGTGCTGATGCTGTCCTCGAAGGCTGGAAGCTGAAAATCAACAGAAATGTTAGAAATTAAAGTTTTTTCAAAAGGCAGGAAGAGATGTTTTTAAATATAAAAAAGTGTAATATATTCTTCTGTACCCCTTGGCCTTCTTCCTGGGATGCTCCATACTGCTCCTGGATATTCTGCTGAAATTCAGAGTCGGTCCAGTGGAAAAGAACCTCTGCATGCTCACTGGCTATCAACAAGCACTTCATTTGGACTGCACGCACAGAAATGCTCCTGACCTACTTCACTGTAGTTACAACGACCACTCCACGTGCATCATGCTGCCGACAAAAAGACCCTCAGGTTAAAAGTATGAAAGGAAAGACATACAACAGAACCTAACAAGAAAATCTAATACTCTTTAATTTCTTATGTAGATCTTTGATATTTGATTAAAATGACAGCGCTGTCATAAAATATGGATTTTAGGCTAAAATTTCAAAGTAAAACTCAATTACAGACGAAAGAAGGGCATTCACTAATTATACATGGAACAAAAGGGGTGATACACAGCTTAACTAAATACAACACAGAAAAATTCACAATATATGGCACAAGATAACCATTATATCATAACATAGCCATTCTGTTAAAACTGATATGTTGCAAGACAATGACATAATGAGACAGTATGTATTAACTGAGTAATAAGGAAGGAATCTGCACTTGTCCCCTGAAAAGGCCAAGTGTATCTAAAATACTCCAATAGGGTTCAGTTGCACTTCTTATCACACCTAAACCTATTTGACAATATTTCACCTTTCTATTGTCAAAACATATTTAATATATTGACAATAAATGTCAAACGTTATGCCCCAACCTTCTGTAACGATCTGATTTAAATAAAATAAGAGGTGATTTGAACGTTATTTAATAATAGTGAAGGCATGCTGTTTTGAAGAGGATTTTTCATATGAATAGTTCTCTTAAAAAATTTAAAAAAAAAAAACTAATGACTGTTGAAATAATCCCTAACGCATTTCAATGCAAAGGTTGTCTAAATGTTTGATACTTTTTTGATACCATATGTTTTCAACTGATGAATTCTCCATTACCCTAATTTCTCAAAAGGGGTGACTTCACGATCAGGGGTGCCCTCAAAATGCTTTATATAAGGGCTGTCAAAAGATTACAATTTTCAGAATGTGATTAAAGTCAGGATTTCTTTAGTTAATCAAGATTAATCACACCCTTTTACAGCATTTTAAAAATTCGACTATTCCACTATTAGTGTAATTGATTCTCTGTTTGGACACAAGCCTGCTTTAATAGGTAGATCAAAAATGGTGACATAAACTTAATCATTTGAAAAGGAACTTGTTACGGATCTTTAAGGAACAGGGAACAGTAAAAAGTAAATGTTTAATAATTGAAGGTGCAGCTGACTTTTGACTTGTCCACAGAGCTGTCTGTGAGTTTATTAAAGTAAAATGAGAAATTAAAGAGCAGTGGTGGACTTATTTTACATCATCCTGGCTGCAGAGAGAGGCTGATGTTGACCAAAGTGTGCTGAAAAGGAAAATAAATCAAGCAATTATTTGCACTTTTAAAAATTTGTGCAATTATTGTGGATCATAGTTACTCGAAATAAATGTGATTAATCTCTCTTTATATATAACCAGGATTTTTTTAATATATATTTTTTAAAGTGTTATTCAATCTTTGTTAAACCAGGTGGAGACCTGCTAAGATTGAGATCTCTTTCACAATGATGACTTGGCCGAAAGGTCAGCAGCACACATTATCATGAATATGCAGTTCATTAGTTATACCTGCAGAAATAACTAAAACTGCCTAATATGCTCCTGAAATCAGGTCATTGTAGGGGTCATGCAGTTTACTTTTAAACTTCAGCAGATTTTCATGGAGATTTATCTTGTCTATTACTACATCTTGGCATCCATGGCGGTCAGTGGGATATAAAATGTTTTTAATTACTATTTTAAAGGGATCTTTCAAAGTTTTTAAGTGTGCCCTGACATAAAAAAAGGTTGAAAAACACTGTTCTGATGACTAGGAATGCACAGGTGCATTGGTTTGACATTGGTACCTGCCCTTTTAACAAACATCAGCCACCAGACCACCATCTATCATCTGATGTCTGTAGCATGTTTATCTGTTGTTAAAAATTTAATTCAGACATTTAGCACATCAACAGCTGATTCAAAGACGAGATTTATTATTGGGTGGAAGATGTGACCTGCTGGACAAACTCTGATCTGACTCTGATGAGAAAAAATGTTGACAAAGTGGGAGTATAACACCAAAATAATAATGGCAGAAAAAAGGCACTGGCACCAGCCATCGGCTAAATTGTTATTTTAAATATAGGTTTTGGCATCAGCCCTGATTTTTACATTTGTTGTACCCCTACTAATGATCAACAGTATTGAAAAGCACTACTTTAAAAAACCTTTAGATATTTACCCCAAATCTTCTTTATAGGAAAAAATAAATTAAAAGCTCTATCTTAATTATGAAACTGGTCTGGAATGTTTTTGTGCAGTTTATCATTAAAACAGTGTGCAAGAGTTAACCTGTGATTTTTTTGTTGATCAAAAACAAAACTATCTCACAATTGTAGGGATGCATACCAATATTATGGGTATAGTATTGATATCAGCTGATATTAAAATTTCTGCTGATATTTGCAACTGATATGTCGGCTATAAAAATCTGCCAACATCAGTCGTAATTTGTGGCCATACACACAAGTAAGTTAGTTAGTTAGAGTTTTTCTTTATTCACCATAATTTCTTAAACTTGGTCACTATGGTATTTCAAACATTTATCACAGGGATTTTTCCTTGAAGAATTATAAAATCTGGTATCATGACAACTCTAGATCAGGCCTGGGTATGAATGCTTTACTCCCCAAGAGACTCAAAGCAAGAGAAACCTTTTTCCCACACTCCATATCACCTTTTTGACCCAGAACAGCCCTCTAAGGGCTGATATTTTATCAGTGACAACCTTTGGGTGAGAGCACAGACAAAAATAAAGAAAGGCTGCAGGGACTATGGGATTTCAGGACACAATCAGTCAAAGCAGATATAAGAGAGCCCACGCGCATAGGCTAAAGAAAAGATTTAAAACTTAGGAGTGACTGTTTGATACTGGTGTGTGGAGATTTAGGGGTATCAGCCCTAACTTGCTGATAAATGTATGACCACTTTAGGAGCTTACAGCGCTTGAAAAAGGGCTTACTCTGCAAAAAGAAAGAAAGTCCTAAAAGGCAGGGAGCCTTTTTTAATCACCAATCCTTTGCTTAGTCCTGACATGTTTGAGGCTTTAGATTAAGATCTTCATTGAATGACTATCACTGACATTATAGAAAAATCCAGAGATGTTAGGGAAAGCAAAATATGATCTTGTCAACCTTGTCTTGGATTGAAGTAAACAGGAGATACTTGTGCCCTACTTAAAGGATTGACCTTAACCCAGTTATGCCCTTAATACTGGCCCCTGAGAGCTAACCATGCAGACTGTTGGACATCACTTTGCCAATGGCAAGATAAAAAACATCATTTAGCATCAAATGTCCATAAATTAATAATAATAATAATAATAATAATAAATCAATCCAACAATATTTATATAACATATAGGCTAAATGAGCACATAGTAAGTTAGAGGTCATTTAAGTTACATGACATTTGATTGGCTATATTGATTACTTTAAACAGATGAAAATAGGGTGGAGATTCTGTAGTATTTTCAAAATAAAACATCCGTTTTTTTTTTATACGAGTTCGTTGCTCATTCTTGTAAAGGATGTCTCAATTGATCATGCCCAACAAATTTATAAAGTAAAATCAAAGTTGACAGATGAGTCCTAATATTTACGTATTTACTGTGGGTAGCATAACGATGTGTTTTGATGGTGTTTAAACAGGGTAAACTCTTCCCATGTAATATAATAGTCCTTCAAAATGTAATTGCAAAGTCTGGCTGCCATGAATACAGCACAGGCATCATACTATCCCCACTTTAATTCATTTTATCATGTTTATGTGCCGTAAAGCTCAGCAGATCAATATTTTTCACCTAACGTTATTCCGGTCCGTGAATGCACGCCGCGTTTTCTCTGAAGCCTCAACTTTGTTCACACACAACTTTCAACTTCCTTAATGCACAAAAAAAAACCAAAATGACAATTTATGTTGTAAAACTCACCCTATGTGTTCTTCTTAGGGTGAAAACGAAGTTGCATCTCTGTCCAGCTTTTCTGTAGTATAAATCGTCACCTTCTTCTCTGTTTTGTGTAGGTTTACAGTCTGCTACTTTCTGTTTCCTTCCGCACTGTCTGCAGCCGCATCACAACCCCGCGGAGTGACACTGTGACCTCAGCCGGAAGCTCGCGCTGATCAAGTAGATAGATCCACAGAGCTGCTGTCGAGGATGTCTACAAACTGCTCCAGGGTAAATGCTAGTAGTAAAGTCTGGTTCTTGTAAATGTGGGCTTTTTGACGCCCCTGCATGAGTCCGGTGGTGATCAGTGGAGCAGGAGGAAGTCATGTGCTCGTGCCTGAAGTAGGGCGCGTGACCGCGACGTTGCGGTGCAGACAAAGTTTGGCATTTAAGGAATGCAGATTAGTTTGCCCTGTACTGCAAATCACTGTAAAAAAAAGGTAATACAGGGATTAAATCTGGGGAAAAGGAGTTCAGAAAAATCGTCAAATACAAAAAATAACAGAAAACCTTTACATTTAATTTCTTAATTAATGCATAAAATACAGAATAGAAAATAATTATATTAACAATAATAATATACTTTGTCTTAATATATTTATTATAGTGCACATTAGAGAAAATGGATAGTAAATGTGCCAGATTCAGACCAATTTCCATTCATAGTCCCATAGTTGATGGTTTACATATAGAATTGTACATCAAGCATGTACATAATGAGAATAAACAATATACATAAAATCCGACAACATGGAGGGACCAAACAACCTAATCAGTACAATATTATATTAAGACCCCATAAAACAGTACATATTATTATGTATAATAACAATAATTAAACTTTTTATTTTATATAATAAATTATCTTATGTATATTTCAAAGTGCTTTATGAGAGCAAGGACAAGTAATTGACAAAATAAGGAATGATAATATTCCTTTCTGAAAACCACAAAATTAAGGGTGCAGAGTGGTTCCATGTAACCTTGCAAACAGATGGATTCGCCCGTTTCCGTCTGGCGTGCCAGGTTAGGTGCCATGGCTAGCGCTGCAAGAAGGTTACTGGTTTAAATATCAGTCAGAGAGGACCTTAATGTGAGGGTTCTCTCCAGGTTCTCCGACTGCCACCCACAGTCTGAGGACATGCTCACTAGACTGACTTGTGACTATAAATTGCCCAGAGGTGTAGATGTTTTCATGTCTGCTTGTCTGCAGCTCTGTGATTGATAAGTCTGGGATGTTCCTCGGCCCTTGCCCCATGACAGCTGGGATCGGCTCCAGCCGCCCACCCCCACAACCTAGAGACAGGCACTATAGACCACTGATGGATGGATTAAAACAACAAAATTATAGAAGGATACAGTTTTAAAGTGTTTTTAAGGATAAGAACAATATTGTAGAGAATTTCTCCTGAGGATAAATAAAATATCTCTGATTTTGAATACAAATAATAATAGTGGTTGTCGTTGTGGGTGTCCCAAGGGCCTGAAAACCACTGGCAGCCTGTTGGTGTATTACCAGATGTGAATATGCCCAGACAAAAGCAATGTCGTCGAGTTTGACCTAGGCTGCCGAGCGACACGTGTGTTGCCATGTGTTGAGCTTGACTCTGTCACTTGACTACCTTATTTTAATCCATACAGCTTTTTTCTGTGATTCATGTCGTAATTTTCAGTCTACCTGAGGTTCCTTATTTGCTTTCAAAATAAAAGCAGGCCGGTATCCAAACAAGAAGTCAATTACTTTTAGTTTAGGACTGACAAAAAACAACCCCTAAATGAAACCAAAACGGTTTAAAATACAAAATAGTTAGTTGTTCAAAACTCCTATGAGGAACTTTTGGTTTATGTTCATTTTAGACCTCCTGTAGCAAAAGCAGCCCCTTTTATCTCATTGTGAATCTTGTGCCGTCTATATGTGAGTATAATTTCTGACAGAAAAAGCCTCTGTCATGGCACTGCTGTGTTTCTGTTATACACAGCTGTAGTTTTAAATAAGCTGTAGGTATCATTGCCGATTCACATACTCTATGAACTGTTGGATTTGGCTCTCAAATCTCACTGCACATCTCTCATCATGACTCCCATGGGAGTTATGCATTATATGTGTGTTTTTGCTCAGTTTATTATGATGTATAGCCTGTGTGGACTTCTGCTGCAAACCAAATTGCCGCTCAGGGACAATAAAGATTTTGCAGTTGAATCCAACCTGAAAAAATCTCATCCTGATTTTTTATTTAGTAAAAACATCCCTTGCTGTTTATTTTTGCCTCAGAAAATAGAAAAAAAAATTTGGCAGGTTTGTCTTAGTTTACTATGATGCTCATGGACTTTCCTTTTTCTTTCTTCCTTAAACGTCAGCGTCAGTAATCATTTCAGTCTCTTTCATAGCTGCTCATAGATCTGTAAGCAGTATTTTCATTTCATCATTACAAGGGGCTTCAAACGTGCAAACATACTTTCTTGTTTTTTTACCACAAATGTCCAAAATATTGTTAAATAATCAGGGATTAAATAAAAAGACAACAAAAAATCTGACTTTTGCAGAAGTAAAGCTTTCCTACAGTATCCTTATTCTTTAAGATTCCCCTATTATTGAAGATTAGGCTATAAAAAAACAAATGGAGTAATATATTTAAAGAAAATTATTTAACTGTCCACTTATGTGGACAGCATGTACCAAAGGAGTAAAATAGGATATAAAGTCAGTCCCTGCTTAATACAAGGACTATTATGTTTTGTAAAGTTACGTCATGCTATCTCTTCAACTCAAATAGTAAAACAAAACAAAATAAGACTCAATTTTTAGGGACAAAACAGCTTTTTGTGCCTATGTTTCTATCATGTCACGCAGCTGCTTGCTGCTGATGCTGTCCTGCACTCGTAGTTTAAGTGGGGTAAACGCTGAAAATGGAAAAAGTACACGACTGTTGTGCTCAAGTATAAGTACAGTTACTCTGGTTTAAATTTACTTTAGTAAAAGTAAAATTACTGTTCTATAAATTAACTCAAGTAAAAAATATTTTATTTAAAGTTTGCTTCAAGTACTGAGTAGCTACTGAGGAGTTACTTCTTGGCAAATAGATGGAGAATATATCTCCAATTAGGTTGTTCAGGTAAACTCAAATAGAGTTAAATTCAACACTTTAAAAGTGTCTATTTTAGTCCTCACTACATATAGTTAAACTACAAACGAAAGTATTAATATTTAATGACATGACAACAGCTGCAGTAATTCTTGAAAATCTGGTAAAGTGGGTCTCCTCTGACAAGAACAATGCAGCGAGTCAACGTCATGGCAAGGCAATTCATGCTGATGACGAATACACACATGCATCCTTTAGGAACATCTAAAGTCACAGGCAGGAATTCTAACTCAGTGTGTAACTGCACTCATGGTGCAAATGTGACTCACTTTAAAAACAACAATCCACCAGAAATGTGACAAAAGGAATCCCAGCATGCATCACTGTACAACCAGCAGCATCCAAAGACATATAAAACACATCTAAACACTCAGCCTAAGGATATGATGGGAAACTCCACCCACAAATCCCCCCCAGATTTGAAATCCCAGCTTAGTTCAATGGACTTTTTACAGAGTTGAACTAACACATGTCATAATAACTCCAACACTTAAGACCATTTCACTCAGAATGAAGTTAAAATCACTGTGGGAGTATTTATTCTACATCACTGTGGCTGTAGGGAGATGCTGCAGTAGCTTAACCAAAATGTGCTGAAAGAGAAAACAAAGCATGTGATTACTGCAATATTACACTCTTACAGTGAACCTTTGTTTATCATGTTAAATCACTGTCGGCTATCTTGGCTAGATGATGTTACTAGACAGTGGATATTAAGAATATAAAGGATAGTACCTGCTGCTACAATACTGCCATCACTCTTCTGACGCTGCCCTCAAGTGGTTTACAAAAAACCAACCATGATAAGCCAACCCACAATAGGGTCACATTGACATGTGGTCACCATGCATGAAAGAATATGCCTGGGTACGATGGTTAAGTGTTTTTCACAGAACTCACTGGGGGAAAAAAACAAACATTATCTGATGGACAGAATCCCATTATATAATCAATGTAAGAACGCCATAAGACATTAACTCTAAATGTACTTTTCTGTTCCAACAAAAGCGATTTTGTCATCCATCGCACACATCGTAGGAAAAACACACGACATCCATGCTGCACAATAAAGACCAAACATTGGGCTGTGTCTCAGAGAATGTTTTGATGGCTACAACAAATCTGTCTTGTATCATAATGTTCAGCACACATTGTATGCTTGGCTTCTGAGCGCATAGAAAGAACCCCATGGTAGCATAAATATTTATGTTTTATTAACCTTGCTTTGGTCAAAATGGTCCAAAAAGCCAAAGAGTCCTGCGATGTGGGCCAGAGTCTAATCTAGTCCATCAGTTTTCTGGGGATCCAGCATTCATGGAAGTCTTATTTAAGCTGACTCCTGTATATACAGAGTAAACATGGAGAAATCCTCAGTGTATGCTAACAGGGCGAGGGGGCCTTGTATGTCTCAAAATGGATCACTCAGTATAAACAGAGTAAGGCAGGCCGGGGTAACAGTTACCTCCACTAAGGAGGCACTGTCACGCAGAAGTGGCCTGACACGCTGCAGTCCTTCTCAATCACAACACAATTAGATTTTGTCAGAGGAAGTGACGTGCAACGAGTTGTTATCACAGGGGACAGGTTTATATGAACCAGAGTCTGGTCAAACAAAACCACTTCTATGGACAGCTCGATAAGATCCTCATCTGACTGTGTGGGCGTTCACTAAGGCCTCGCTGTTTCATTTAAATTCAGTCAGAAAATCCATCACTGACATATGCACAGAGGCAGCCCACAACATTTTATTAAAATAAGTTACAGGTTCAAGTAGACCGATGCAGATACAACCTATACTATCAAAAAGTACTGATAGGAACTGTCCTGGTCTTCCATATAACCCTTGTGTACTGACACCAATGAATCACAATTAGAATTGTCAACATCTTGTAGATCCCTGTGGGGGAAGCTGTGTGTTTAGGTTGCTTTTAAAAAGAATTTAACATAAAGGCAGAAAGAATGATTAAAAAATAAAGTAACATACATAGATTATTATGAGGTAAGTCTAGATTTTGAAAAATTAGTATCTGAAGAGGGAAATTATATCAAAACAAAAAAAGAAATGATCTAGTTTGTGTTTATCTGATGCATCAATCTGATCTAAAACAAGATTCAGTCTACAAAGTGCAGCCTAAGTTGAATTCTAACAGTTTTCCAGGTTACATTTCAAAAGCATCTCATTTAAATTAACATTTAGAGTCTCAATAGCAGACCAACTGTAATAAAAAAACTTATTTTGCTCAAGAGACCTCCTATCTAATGGACCAGGTGTTAACAAGTCTGCTTTGATTCTCACATGTCAACAGCATTGTTCTGTTTAAAAAGAACCACATGGAAAATGAGACTTTTGAAGTTTATTCCTGTGACCAAACATTTCAACTGCTGACATAAAAACAATAGTGCATTTTCCAGGAATGGGACTGAAAATAAGAAAATAATTAAAGCTATGTGCAGACAATGTTCGCTCTCACAGGGCTGTCTGCATTAACAATTGACTTTTTAATACAGTGCAGAAATAAGTGCACACTTCTTTATTTCTTTAGTTCTTAACAACCCATATTCGACCTTTCCCCACGTACATATCGTTTTAAAAAAAGAAAAACAAATAGTTTCAACCCAAGCAAAAACACTGTATAGTTGGTTAAAGCAGTTTAAGTGTGTTAGGATGAGAACATTTTTACAGCTTGCACTTACTTATGAAAGCCCAAAACAGACAAGCATCCATTCATATACTCCACTTTCACATGATAGAGTTCATTTCTGTTGTTTGGTCTGATCTTAACTCATCTTGCTAGTAATCTCATGATAGCTTTGGCATAATTTAACTTATCTTGAGATAACAACACTTGTTTTCTTGTAATAACAGGATAATTTTCTGGTGATTTAGAACTTTGTTTTCTTTAAAGAGGGGCCCTGATCCCCCTGTGGTTTGCCAGGGGGTCGTGGGGGGTACTCAGAAACTGTAACAAAGAAAATTGAACAAAAATGAAAACAATGTTTTTGATATTTAAATGACTATTTGGATGTAATTAACCACTGCAATGACATATATTCTTATGCAAATCATCATGAAAACACCACTCTAGCCAGTCAGAATTAAACAGTTTCTATGGGTGACACTGATATAACAGGAAGTTGATGTACCTAATTAAAAATAACTGTATCTCCTCTTAAAATGGAAATATGTTAATTATGCTAATATATGTTTGGCTTTTAATGATAGATTTAGGTTATAATAAAGTAATAATCATTATTTTCAATATTAATATAAATAAAGTTATTAATCAAGATTAATAAATAACAGGGTACCAACCTGGAGATGAGACAACAACCAAAAGGGAGCAAAAATCAGTTTTATTATTGTTATTATAATATTAAACACATATTAGTTTTTAAATTAAGTGAACATGTGAGATCATATGCTGACCTTCTCAACTCAGCAAAATATCACATGTGTGCACAAAAATCACAGACTAAACTTTAAATCAATAATAGAATTTATTTAACAAAGCCACATCAATGAAAATTAAAAAAGCTATTGAAACTAAACTACAGTAAACAAACTATTACAAGCAAAGTAAAGCGTGGTGAGCTTATGAGAGAGAGATAGAGAAGAGACAAAGGACAAGATGGCTGATATTCTAAAAACGGCTGACAAGAACAAAGGAGATAACATGGCCAGAACACGTAGATTCCCGTGTGACTTTAAAAATGGGACTGAAAACCAAGAGGAGCTCTGGCTAAGGAGTCTACAAACTCAATATGATAACTTTACCCAACAGAAACCTAGTGGACAAACTTTTATTATACAATCACACCAACGTTTGTGTAGGTGACGGCACTGTACTGGACATAAATGGGCACAGCAAAGTAAATCAACAACATCTAAGCAGAGACAAGAAAATATACATGCACAAGAAAAGGTTACTACAGTAGTTTTGCACAGACAAAAACCTCTTACTTGTGATCACAGTGTGATTAGAGCCTGATGCCCATTTAGATCCAGGAGTGAGCAGCGGTCAGTCCATTAATGCTCCTTCCATGATTCCAGCAAGTTAAAAGTCTTGTGGTGTCAAGATTCAGATTTAGGAGGTGAGCAGGGCTCCTATTATGAGGTGGGAGCAGAGCTGTGCATCCTTCTTTGCATACAGGTGGGCATTCTGTAGCACTCTGGATGGTGTTGCAGGAAAAAACTCAGCTGGTTGCTTAGTGCACTAACTTAAAGGCACAAGACACACTATGGAAGGCAGCTGGTCTGCTGCTGCAGAGTGTAGGCGATGGTATGACCACTGAGTAAAGGTCATGGGACTTTTTTTTATCACACTGGATCCACTGCAGAGCCTCTTTAGGTCATCTCCTATCAGAGAGGAGAGTGTTTTCTCTGTAGGTACTGCAAAGGATCCTGGGATGATGAGTCTCTCAGTTTATGGCCCACTGTCTGAAAGTTTCCCTCCAAAGTATCAACAGACCTCTGCAATGTTTGCTAAGCATGAGTCTTTGTTGTCCACATGGCTGATAACCAACAAATATAAAGAAGCTGTGAGTTTAATTTTAGAATTTTGCAATCAAATGCACAAATAATTTAAGAAATAGCATAATAGCGCATAGCAAAACCCTGATCTAGACAGCATACCAACAGACTGGTCAGTGATAAGCCAGACTACAACCAGCTAAGCTACTTATACCCACACTAATGGGGTTAATTAAACCTATTTCTGTGTTAGTTTTTGTGATTTTGCAAGTAAGAGGAAACTTTATATTGGGAAAACAGAAATATGCATGGCCGTTTAAACCTTCCATACATAATAATAATAATACATAATAATACGATTTAAAAAAATACCGTCTGGGTGGATAGTAGGGATCCCATGTGGCTGTCTGATTCTAAGCTAGCAACAAGTCAGCATGACTGTTGGTCTGTAAATAAGATTTAACCACAATAAATCTATATTCATTAATACAAAAAATTTCAAAATTAATCCATTGTTATTTGACAATGTTTAAAATGTATAGTTTAAGTTATTTTTATTCTTAGTTTGCTTGTTGGCTGGCTGAAGAGCTACTCTGTCAATATAGTATGGGGGCTGGGAATCAGTTTAGTTCAGCTGGATGAGCATTTCGGTCTTCAAATTTCTTGGTAATCTAGTGCATGCATGGCAATTTCTTGCACACACCAAATTGCATAAATTTTTTTAATGCATACTACTGATTTCAAAACACCTAGCAGAGGCACATGTGAACAGTCACAGTATTGTTCTCATCTGTCCTTATCGGCACTCAAGAAATTTTTCTTATTTTGGTTCAAATTAATCATTGTAAAATCGTCTACAACACATCATGGAAGAAAACAGAAATAAACTGATGGCACCTCATTATATCTAAGTAGTACTTTATCTCCCCTCTCCATTATCCCATCAAGTAGACCCCAGGTCTTACCAGGGTTTAGTTTGTCTGGACCAAAAAAAGGACTGAGGTCTGGAGTTAAGTCCATCCTGCTTTCATGTTTCCCATCAGTTGCAGCCTCATGCAGGGACAAGACAGCACTTTTCCTACTACAAAGACTCTCTGCAGCTGCCTCCACATCTGGGAGCACAGAGGTGAACAATATGTGCTCTAGAGTGAGTGAAAAAATACAGGGACTACTTTTAGGTAAGGATGCTGTTTGAACATGGCAGCTTTTATCGATAGTCTCCTTCTGTACAAGGGTGTCTCTGCTGGTTTATGTGCACGTATAAACCACTCCTTTTGGGTCTGTTTTTCTTCTTGCTATTACTAGCTTCTGGAGATCCCTGTCTTTGCCTGAAAACTGCTGTGCAGCCTGGTTACTTTGGCACAGATTTATTTCACATGCAGGGACTTTAGCTGCTTAGAAAAAAGCAAAACTTGCTCTCAAATCCTCTGTAGGAAAAAAATTGAATTTACTAAACAGAATTTAATAAAGTCAGAGCTGCTGACAGACTCAAATCTGAAGAGGAATGCAGTATTTGCTTTGGCGGCTTGAGGGTTGGACATTTTGTTTGAGGAAAGAACACAAGTACAACTTTATAGGTTGTAAGTGTTTATTATTATTGTAAACTTTTTCTTAACAAAAATAATATATATATATACGCACACTTTACATATTAAAATAATGCTCTCCAATAAAAATATGAACATCTCTACATTAACTATAAACATATTCTGGGGACAAATATACTTTATATTCAATACAATCGGCACTGAACCTGTTCCTGCTTATTTTCAAATGTGTAAAAGTTGCTGGAGAATTGAGAACTTAATGAGCAGCATGACCAAATATTTCCAGACAACAATTAACTTGTGGTTTAGAAAATAAAACCTGATCTTAAAATGGGATGGCTAAAATATAATGCAATAAAACTGAAATGAAGCAGATGTGAAACATGACTCACTGATCTTTTTAGTTAGAAAACGACCACCTGTGAATGGACATTGGTATCTTAACAATGTACTTCAGTCATTCAGTAATTTGATGAAGATGTCTGTAAAACTACCATTTGCAGTCCTAACAAGATCATAAAAAGAAATAACAAACCCAAATCCCCAAAAAGTTGGGTTGCTGTGTTAAATGTGGATAAAAACGATTATAGTAATAAGCATATCCTTTTTGATCTATTTTTTTACGAATGTGGCTCAAAGACAAGATATTTCATGGTCAAACTGCTCAACTTTGTTTTATAATATAAACAAACTCTGAATTTGATGCTTGCTACATGTTCCACTAAAGTTGGCAGCCTAGCCCAGATTATTTTATTAAAAGCCCTTTATCTTCTGGGTTGGTTAAAAGTATAATACATTTCTGAGGAAGCGGCCCCCCTGGACTGTCCTTTGTCCTTAGCCCTTGATATTTAACACATCTGGCTCCACCACTGCTTTGTACAGAATTCCATAGCATAGAGGTTAAAAGGATTGACAAATCAGTTTATATCAACATTTTACAAAGTGTCCCAACTTATTTGGAATTTGTACAATAAAAAGCAAAACATTTTTCATATAAATAAGGTTTACACTGTATGTAGGTAAACATATTGAGCTTAAATCACTTCTTAAAGTCCCTCTCCTTATGTACATTATAATCAAATATATAGCTGTGAATCTGTACAAAATAATGTCAAATATATCATGAATATTTAATACAAAACTCTAGCAGCATAAGAGGATTATAACAGGGAGATCACACTGAAAATAGAAAGTTGAACATAAACCTGAAAAACAGCTTTCTCTTGAGAGTTTCTGAATGCAAAGCAGTCCCACATTTGTGTGAATGAAAGCCATGTGAGTTCAAATGCTAATGATGAGTTCGTTCACATTGTTCTTCACCCTTGCTTTGCTGCTAAACAACACCAGCAACATGCCCAGACCATCAGATTGTGTGATTTAACTGATAAAATTCTGCAGCAGAGGATAAATGAGAGACAAAACACACACAAAAAAACAGTCTAAAAAAGATAGATTTGAGCTTTCAGCCAGGGAAATATAGCCTTTCAGAGGCTTAACAGGCTGGAAACACATCAGTAGCTTAATCAGGAATACAGACACTCACACACACAAGCACACACAACTCTTGACAAGTCCAGGAATGACCTTGAACACACTGCAGCGCTTTCTCTTTGTGGAAAGGATCAAGTCAAACTGAAGTTGACTTGTGTTTGCTTCAGAGTCGCTGCCTGTTCAGAGGTTTTCTCTCTGACTTTTCTTAGTTGCCCAGGGAAAGACTTAGGGGGGAACAAAGAGTGCAAAAAAGAAAAATTCACACCAAAAGAAAACTTTGAACAGAGGCAGAAATCTTTTGCTCTTGAACTGTATGAGGAATTGCTGGTGAAAAAGTGTTCAGTGCAGCCCTTTTAATGTCACTTGGGCAAGTATGTCTAATGAAGAAGGAAAATAAAGAAAGAATCTAGAGGGCAGCTGTGATATTTTGAAGTGGTTTAAATATTAGTATTAAAATAATTTTGGAGGATTTACCTTTGTGCCAACTCAATAAAAGATGACAAGAGCAAAGCACAACACTATTACCTACAGTATGTGATGGTTGGCATTGTCCTGGAAAGACAAAAAAGTAGAACTTAACAGCTTTCAAGCTTTTGGGTCATGCTTGCAGATGATTGGCAGTTTATGTTGCTTGCGCCCGACATGAAGGGTCAGTGCTATCTCCGGCAGGCGTATGCGTTAATGTTTTTGACCACATAGAACCCGATGGTCATAGGTGGCATGGCTATTGTCCGTCCAGCTCTCAATGTTTTCGGCTTCAACTCAGGAAATGTCTCATTATCCATCATGACCAGCTTCTCCCCGTTCAGCTGGACGAATCTGCACAAAGGATAACAGTAAAGAACAAAACAAAAAAAGACTGCATTCGCTCAATAATACCCATTACTTATCCAGCTGCAGCTGTTTTTGTTGGGGATGGAAGATAATATTGGCATATCAGTATCAGCAGATATTAGTTTTAAAAGTTAATTATTAGTATTGGATGATGGCTGATATATCTTTCTATATTGGCTGTAAATATTGCATCCATGGTTTCTGTTATGGTTGTCTACATCTACCAGCCCACACATAACCCTAGCATTTGTGAAATAGAATGTGAAATAAAGAAGAAGCACAGCTGTATATTATAGGGAACCTTTCATATAAGACATAAGACATAAGACATATTGGCATTATTAAATAAGCATTAGTGGGTTTTACATGTATAGTACAAAGAAACAGTTATGATTATTACATTTTGAGAGCATTTAAAAATAGATTGTTCAGGCTGTAGTTCAATGCACTCTGGGCAGTGAAGTCAAATAGTGCTTCTTCTCACATCATACCAACTGTACTCACCTCCATCTTCACCGCTGCAGCGTAAAGCCAGCTCTGTTCTCCATGACTGCTCTCATCCTTTCAATTCAAAGTTTCAAATTCTTCGCTCTGGCTGTCGCTTTGTTGCTTCTACAGGGAGAACTAAATGCTACAGGAAAACTTTTGTACCTGCAGCTAAGGCACTTCCCAACAAAACTAGCACAAGATGATGCACTTTAACTTTAAGGGAAAATGCATTCTTTTACAGAGTCTTCAAAAACACTTTAACCCTTTAAGTACTATTTTAGAATGGATGTCTTCAGAAGCATGACTTTATCATGACTTGGTTTTGATTGCACTGTTCATTTTTAACATTTTAATGATAGTTTTTAACGTATTTTGTCTGATTGTTCCCTGAATTATAAATCAGTGTTGTTGTCATTTGTTCTTCTTGTCTTTGAAATGCCATAATGCCTGTCTGTACAAAAAAAAAACCTTTTAGGTGCTAATAAAGAACCTTGAACTCCTCCTTATTGTCATTAGAACTGCACTCAAGTTAAAGTGAAAAGGCTTAATGATGACACTCCATAGGAAGAAGAATAATGAACCTATTTGACATCACTTTCCAGAGTGCATAGTGCAAAAAATGCAGCCTAAATGTGAATCTATTTTTTTTTTTACAATTTCTCAATATGTAGAGATCAAGGGTCTTTCTTTATACAACAAACATGTAAAACACACAAATTTTAACCTCATAAAGCAAACATCCTCATACTTGTAAGACACCCTCAGTCTTCAAGCATTATAATTCAATCAGTTGTCCACTGGGGGGTGCTGCTGTTACAAAATTACATTTCACAGATGCACATCTGTGCAATAAGTTGAGAGTTAAACCTTTTTTTCTACCTTAGATTTTGACTGCACGAGTATGGTGCATTTTGAAACTGGAAGAAAACATTACAATAACAACACTCAGGGTAAGTTTAAGAGCTTAAATTTGTAAAAACAGAAGATTTTTAGAATAAGGATTGATTGTAAACAAAAACAACAACAACAAAAGTTGAAAATAAAACTTCTATGGAGTTTAATTCTTCAAATCATTAAAAAATATTTTGCCTGAGGTGCAAGCTTCTAATATGTTGGATATTCATCAACACAGTTTAATAGTATAAAAGTGCAAAATGTATGGCTTTAAACGAGCTAAAATAATATTTTGTTCTCAGAGTGTTTGCATTCTTGACTTGATTTACTAAATCAAACTAAAGCTCCACATGGTCTTTGGCCAAACTCCCTGTTAGATCTTCCAGCCCCCTGTTAGGCACCTAGACCAGAACCCATCAGTCCTCATCAGTGTGAAAAACTACCTGAAATTTACTGCAGCATTCCAGTAAAATTTAAACACTTCCTTATTACTTCAACTCGGTTCTTCTAATTGAACGTAAATTATACCCTTTATGCATTTTAGAATTTAAATCTTGTTCACAAGCGACCCATTTGTTTCCTATCTTAACAAAATATAATTATTTAAAGATAGTTTATTAATTATTTTACAAAGTTTTGAAAATTTATTTTTATGATTTATTTAATACTTTAAATATTTTATTAATGTCTTATTTTTTCTCAGTGCCATGTCTTTTATTGCTCTTAATGTTATATATACTTTAATTCGTGGAGCTCTTTAAATAAAATTCAGTATTTCCTCTGCCTCTCCAAATAAAAGACACAAAATACTTAACTATCTAACATATGCATTTACTCATTTTATTTCAACAGAGTATGACTGTCTTTTATGTGTTTCACTGTCCTGCTCTGCATGTCTGTTTCAACTGCGGTAGCTTTACTGTATTTGATAAAAATCACTCTGACTGACACTTTGGCCACTTCCCCTAACAGACAAACGTAGGGGAAACTGTGATTGACCTGGTTATGTGAGTACTGCAAATCATGCAGCCTTGTTTGTCCCAAAGGACAAAATCTTTACACTATTTTTTATCCAGAGGCAAAAATGAATTTACTGTCACCCAAATTCCCTTCATTTTTGCCCTTCTTTTAATCTTTGCATGGCATTGAAAATATTGAGCTATGGTTATCCATAGCAAAATTTAAAAGCATATTAACATAATATAATATAATATAATATAATATAATATAATATAATATAAAATAATATAATATAATATAATATAAATGGTCTTATTTAAATAGCATAATTTTAACATTATGGCACTGCTAGCAGAATATTCAGCTTGCATACATTTTGAATTTGACGATACATTTTCTTTTAATCAAACTACAATGATCCTTTAGTATAAAACTGTTGTTGTGAATAATGTTACAAAATAAATTTTGCTGTTTTTGTGTAGAGTTGCACCTTGAACATGTGTTTCAGCTTGAGACTTCTGCTGGTATCAGTAAAATTCCTATTATACAGCTCAGCTGTAAAGTTCACGGTATAATAGGAATTTTACGTGAACCTCAAATTCAATAAAATATTAAAAAAAGGTCATGCTTGGGATGCAGGTGGCAGAATGGATAAGGCGCGCATCCCATGTATGCGGGAGGCCCGGGCTCGAATCCAGCCCAAGGCCCCCCACCGCATGTCTCTCCCCGCTCTCTTCCCTGTTTCCAACTCTATCCACTATCCTCTCCTCTATCAAATAAAGGCACAAAATGCCCAAAAATAAACCTTTAAAAAAAAAAAAAAAAGGTCATGCTTCATGAGCAAAAGTTATGAAATTGAGTTGTTCAAAGCTTTCTCTAAACTCACAGGGACCTGAGTACTTGGCGTGCTCTAAAAAGCCACTCTACAAAGACAAATTTATGGACATCTGGTGTTGCTAAATTCTTCATAAAAGTCCCCCCCCATGCTGCCTGTGGTAAAGAAAAGCCTAAAAAAAAGCCCCTCGTTAGACTGCGTTCCTATTAATTGCCTTGCAATCCTGTTCTAACACCTAAAACATCCTCCATCATTATGCTGTAATTGAAGGATCATGCCTGAGCCTCAATTAAGGCTGTATGTGAGTATCGTATAACACGAAGACACACATTCACTCACACAGTCCCAGGTCATTAGGCTGTTATTCCAGGATTTGGGGCTTAAGTCAGAGTCAGAATAACAGGACAGGGGCTTACAGCAGAGAGGGAGAGATGGAGAGCATAAAGAATCAATTTGAAGGTTGTTTTTGGGGCTTTATGAATTAAATTTCCTCATCACATTAGTAAGTGTTATTCTTCAAACAAAGTTCAACAGAATTGAAATGGCATAAAAACAAAAAAAAAACTTTAAAATCCACTGACAAAAACATCTTTTGTGGGCTATAAAGCAGACTCGATCAAACAGCTGTAAAAACATTTGTGGTATGAGACAGGATTTAGTCAACATGTCCTTTTGAAACTAAGTGGAAAATTTGAGTCTCAGTAATACAACAACAAAAGAATACACAATCAACAATAACCCTTCTTTATAGAGGCATAGCACATTCACAAATATTTTTTTCTGTTTTTCTGAGTCAGTGACATCTTTTTCTCCAGGAAGTGTTGTCACTAATTCAGAAAAACAGAGCAAAATGTTATTTTCTCGTGTGAAAATACACTCCGATTCCACTTTAATTACATAGTGCTTGATTCTCGTGAGCTTGAAATCATTATTTAATCTTTTAAAGTTTTGTTGTTTTAAGCTGTCTTCGATTAAAATTAAAACTAAAGGTATATAAGAATATATTCTTTGTTTTTCAGGCTTTTTTGTGCTTTTAAATATTTTTGTTTTGTGTTTTTACATGTGTTACTTTCAGCCTGAATTATACAAGTCAGCCTGCCTTTATCTATTTCCCTCTAGCGTTCATATTTAATACTCTATCATTGAAGGAACAACACTAACTTAATGCCCAATAAGTTGTTAATGTATTTGTCAGTATGCTTATTTCCCATCATAATGTCTTTCAGACCGTTGCAATAATAATGAGTTTTTGTAAACTGCTTCAGCCATCATTAGAGGAAAAATATGAAGCGTTTCATTTTTGTTTTTAATGCGGTAACAAAAGGCACGCATGTTAGCCTATATATAATAAATTATTATTGTTGTTTGGATTAAAAACAATTTATGAAGCAGCTGTGCATGTTTATGTGTATATGCGTGCATGTCTTTAAAAGACAGACTTGTACTAACTTGGCTCTGAGTCCATCCGTGCCGAGGGGTTGCAGCAGGTACTGATGGACAGTATTGTTCCGTAACGTCCCTGCCAACTTGATTTTCTTCCTCGACCGATGCAAATTGATGATGTAGATTGTTATGGACCCTCGAACATAGTTATGACTGTCATGGTTGGAAAGAAAAGATCATTTGACAAATTTTCACCTTGAAAAAGGACAACTGAGACAAGAAAAAAATGCTTCCTTTGGACATCTGTTAAACGGGATTTATTATGCAATGCTGCGCCATCCTTAATAAAATTCTCCATAATTAAAGATGACTACAAAGGGAAGGAAGTCTTTGATACAAAATGTCATCACTTTTAGTTGCAGGATCAAACCCTGACTTCTTGATCTAATCTGGATCAAAAGGTTTCCACAAAAATAATAAAGTGAGATAAAGGAATGGAATGCCATTTCACAGCAAGTTATCCTTTATCACAGCCTAAGACTGATCATCTATATATAGTAAGAACCATAATAAACCACATTTCATTTTCAAAGCCTTTTTCAGCCCTATCTGCTGCCAAATCTGCTTCCCTTGTAAAGTTTCCCAAATTTAAACCTGTCGCTGAATAGTTCAGCGTCTGAAGAAGGGTGTGAATGTGACGAGTCAGACTTCTTGAGTTACTCAGACAACAATGTTTGAGTCTCTCCCCTGAGAGCAAAGCACCTGGGACACAACCTGATAGGGATATCGTCTAGAGGTAAATAACTAGAGGAGAGAGATAAGACAAACATGATAAAATGTAATAAAAGGCTGAGATATGAAGACAAAGACAACACAGCTGTAGTGAATACCACATGTGGGCCTTGGTGTTCAGGGTCAGGCCTGTTTTTAAGCTACATTTCTGGCAGACAGCTCCTCCTGTGACCACCAAATCTTATATCTGAAAAACACTGATGGTTTTTGGTTTCGATGGCTATCTCTGTTCTGAAGGACACTTTGGCTAAAATTAATTTCATTAGCCCTGCATTAATGTCAATATCTCTGTTTATCGACCAGAAAATATGGTGGTTCTGTAGATGGGAATGCTATGTGTCTGGCTTTGCGTTAAAGTTATGGAGCCATAGTCCAGGTTTCTCAGAAAAGAGCCTCTAAGTTGTACATCAGATGGTGAGATGGAGGCAGAGATAATGACCCCTCAGGCCTTTCAAACGATGAGGTTCTTAAAGAGCCAAACCAGGACCATAAACATGTGTTGATGCTGTTTGATGTCCTTGCATTGCTGCAAAGTGAAAAAATGCTGTGTAAACCACTAAAAGGGGTAAAAGGGCAGCAAAAGTCAAGTATCTAAACTGCTAAGACTTCTTAAACCGCCGACTGCCTCAGTACATTTATATTCTGTGCCGTCTTACAGAAAACAGTCTAACCACTAAGACTACAGTGGTCCGTCCACTTAAGCACTGAACTGTTCACAACCACAAATTGGCAGAAATAATGGAGAGATGGATTAGATTCAAGAATGTCTGCTTTAGTGCTTCTCCGTCTGATCAGGGTCCAGGGCTGATTGGTATGCTGACTTAAGACGTGCAGCACCTCATTCTCTTCACTATTTTCATGTGGTAGCCATGATGGGGGGAAGATGGGCATCATATTTCAAGTAAGAAACACTTAACAGTTTGACAACAACAAGGAAATTTTAGACATGCCTGCCTCTGACAAGTTTCTGAGTTGAGAGCTAGAGTTGTAGCTCGTTTATGCAGTTTAACTGGACTACTGTCTTTGCACAGTGGAAGAACTGATTTATTGACAAAAGCATGGCCAACTTTGCTAGATTGCAGAATGTCCCCTTTTAGCTGAATAGTATGGATCCTCTTCCTTTTGCCATTGGTAACAAGTGAGCAAGAAGCAATTTTTTTGTCAATGGTGAAGTCATGGTCAAACAGCACAGATCTGTACATTTTGTGCATACGCAGCTTGGCTTTGACACAAATGCACTGAATGCTGCATGGCAAGTCTGGTGCAGAACCTATGGATCATTTGCAGAATTCTCAATCTAGTTTGGGTCTGATTTAAGTGTAAAACGTGCAAGAGTAAATCATTCTTCAACAGCATTACACAGCTGTGCTGTCTAAGCCTAAGAAATTGGATTTGGTACGATTACAGTCACACTGACATCTTTACAATGCTTTTTAAAAACTCCGTTTTAGTTACACTCACACAATAATTTGACTTCTAGCTGCATGTGAACACAGTGAGTACAAAAATGGAGTTGTTAGCATTAAAAAATGTCCTTTTTAGTAAATATATTTGTTGGCAAGGCAGTGGCTGTAACAGATGTGTTTCAACTTGTGGTCTTCTTCAGCTTTATCAATAAAGTTTATCTATCTTTGTGAACTAAGAGCACAAGAACCCTTAAATACAGGAAGCATGCTAAGCAGTGTTTAGCCTGTTAAGGCTTCCTGGAAAAGACAAAATGGCTCAGTAATATACCTTGTACAAAGATTTAAGCATACATAAATGTACACATACAACATAATACATATGCATGCATATACACCACATATATTAATACATTGACCCTAGGCATAAATCTCCAAAATATGCACCAATAAAATGCTTAGAAGCTATTATGGTAATACTTTTCTTTTGACAAAGGTGAAAAATGCTATGCAAATGCTTGGTATCATTTTTTTAACACAACCTCAATTTTATGACCTTTTTTTTTTTTAACTTTAACTTACCAAATCAGACAGGACCTCCAAAATGACCTATTTATATCAAACAAAAACTGAAAGAGAGCTTAAAACACACTTTCCACAAAAAGTGATTACAGTGCTTGTTTGCATGCTATCATGTGAAAAAATAAAACAGTGCATGATGATGTCACGTCAGTGTGACTGTGGACCCCTAAGGTTTAAGTGCACTAAAGCAGTGAATCTCAACCTGGGGGTTGGGAGCCCATGGGGGTTGGGAGACACTGAGAGGTGGTTGCCATATGCCTTCCAAAAAATAATGAATATTTTCAAATGATTTCAAATTGTATATTTTACCAGTTTTTATAAAAAATATTTGCACTTATAGAATATATATCCTTAAATATAAGTCTGCACATGACTATTCTTACAGGTGCATGGCTGTATGCTGCAACCTCCTTCAAGCACAGTGGGGGTCCCTGTTCTCTTGCACCTTTATTTTGGGGGTCACAGGCTGAAAAGTTTGAGAACGCCTGCACTAAAGTGTGAAATAAATATCAAAAATTAAGACAATTGTTGGTAACTCAAGTGCCAAGTCCAAGATAAATATATACTTAGAAAAAAACAAGCAGCTCCAAATGAGAGCTCAAAATCTCAAAATTTAAGAGAAAATGCAGAAGTTAAAATGTATTTTTTAATACAAACAGGTCCATCTAGTTTCCAAAAATTTTTCTGTACACACAGGAAAAAAACAAATAGTGGAAGCAATAATACAAAAGGGGTATGGTTTCTCAAATACAAAAAGTCAAGTCTGGCCTTCTCATTAAAAAGAGGGTTGTGTATGTGATAGTCTGTTCCTAAAAACCCATGAGTACATAATACACACAATAAATGTCTTCCAAGGAATAAATCCATCCATTAAATCCATTGAAGACCATCTTTTAAGTCTAAGTCTAAGTTTAAGCAAAACTTACAATACTTAGGAGTAAAAGAAGAATAAGGTATACTTAGGAGTACTTTTAACAGACTAAGGATTACCTGACAAACACACACAAAATACATAAAAATAATGATAATAATAATAATAATAATAATAATAATAATAATAATAATAATAAGTACAAATTTTACACAGACTTGGTACTTGAATGTGGCCAACACTTGTCTTAATTTTTGACATGTATTTTTGGGTGCATTTTCTGGAGAGTTGTACCTAGGGTAGTATGACCTGTATGTATGTAAGTGGTGCAGATGAATGCATATGTATTTTAATGCATGTGTTCGTTATATGCATTTTAACATGTACGTCTAGATATTTGTACAAAGTATATCATTAAGTGGTTTTGTCTTGTCTGGGAAGATTGTACATGCACTGCTCCTGTATTTAAGGTGTTCTTCCACTCTCTGTTCACAACACTAAAGAAGACTGCAAGTGAAAATGCACCTGTGGTCACTGCCTTGCTTTAGTTTTCATTGCTGCTGCTTTACTGAGTAGTCTGATGTCCCTCAAGGTGTTTAACCCTCATAAACCTTTCACTTGCTGATCCGTCAAGAAGTACTTACATTAAACATTTTGTGATTTTATCTGTGTTGTAAATAGTTCATAGTCCTATGCTAAAACAGTATACTCTTCAACAGAAATGCATTGGCCAACTTGTAAATATGGGGAGTCTGCATCTCTTTATATTCCAGAATTAACATGCATGCCAGCGAGGTTGTGTGTATTCCTTTGTTAAAAGCTATTTCAAGTATTTGTATACATGTCATCAGGCTTTATGCTGCTGTGTGAGTCAGTTATGCAATTCAGAGTCATTTATCTACCATCTATTTGTGCAGAACTCCCCTATTTTTCTGAGCGATGCTCCGGCTGTAAAAGAGTCCTGTCTAGAGTAAAGCAGTAAGTCTAGTCTAGTGCTGACAGCCACCGGCCTGGGTTAAATGATAACCTTGAACAGACCACGGTGGCACAGACTGCCTTATTGTCCCTCCACCTCCCCCCTTAAACAACCCCCTCCAGCCAATCTGAGATGGGATGAAGGCCTTGCATATCTTTCAGCGGCTCTTTGACGACAGCAAGACAGAATCCACAAACCTGATAAGTGATACCTGTTCAGTTTTATAGGCTCTGAGCTGTGAATGAGCGGGTGTCTGCCGTCTGCTTATTTATGGGAAGCTGAATGGGTCGGCAAGGGATTTTGTTCTTCCCCACCAGAGATTAAGCCTCAGGTGTTTTCAGGAGGAAACAGAGAGCAGGAATAGTGAAAACCACGGGGGTCTGTTTTCCATCTAAATCTTCAGTGACATTTACAAAGCACTGCATATTGTTAAGAGTAAAGAAATCTGTGTGCTTAATGATCAGTCCACCTCAGATTACAACTAAACCACGGCATGTATTGATATGTTTGTGTGTTCAAAAGCAGGCTATAAACACAAATGGTGATTTGGCCGCTCTACGTACTTGTGGTGGCTGGTACAGTGGGCGTAGATCCGTAGCTTGTCTCGTATGACACGTCCTGGTTGTGGTTTTCTCTGCAGTCCAGCCACCCGCACAGCTAACACCCGTGGACCCACCAGGCGCTTGAAGAGCAAAGAGAACCAGTAATCCTGTAAAGGCAACACCAATGAATGAGGACACACACAGACGTTCACTTAACCTTTATGACCGTAATTTTATCATCATGATGCTCAAGGCAGGTGTCACCTGGTTGTTGTTAAAGATACAGTTCAAATGCCGGCAGGTGTGGAGAGGACGTTTTAAAGATCTGATCTCACTGACAGCAGGGAGAAAGTTAAAAAAACACCACTAACTTTGCTGCAGGTACACACACTGAGACACGGAAATTGAGGATTTTATTGTAGAGACTTTTTTTTTTTTTAAGAATTTATTTTGGGGCATTTTTTGTGCCTTTATGAAATAAAGGAGGACAGTGGATAGGAAACGGGGTCAAGAGTGGGGGAGAGACATGTGGTAAAGGGCCTCAGGCCGGATTTGAACCTGGGCCGCCCGCATACATGGGGAGCGCCTTGAACCACTAGGCCACCTGCTCCCCTGTAGAGACTTTTTTTATTACAGTTGGACAGTGTTTGATTGTGGGTCCCCTTTAATAGAGCCAAAATGTCCTTTTCTATTTATTCATCCAAGAGAATGTCCTGGTGAATGTACAAAAAGATATAGTTTCAAACACAGAGGATTTAAAATCAAACAAGGGAAGTACAAAGTCTATTACAGGGTGAAAAATACAAATATTCCCATAAATTTCAGTTCCAAATATGTCAGCACTTTGACACCAAACTCTGAGTTGGAGCTAATGGTCCTATATAACATGTCACAGGCTATCTGACAGCTACACTGACCTGTTTGGAATTGACAGGTCTTAAATATGACATTTTTACAAAACATTTTACTCCATCATGAATTGCTGTTTTGTGTTATCATTGTTGAGTGGTCCACCATACTGAGCCTCACTTTATAGACTACATAGACTCAACACCTCTCTGAGAGACCCAGAACAACATGTGTTCCTCAGGAAGTTCCCATGCAATCCTGCATATGGCAACATTTAAGGGCTTCTTTTTTCCATGCAGGCTGTAACTTAATTTGCTGCCAAGGCATTGAAGAAGGAGAGCACAGTATGGAACTGTATAGTGTTGGCCACAGGCAGAGGGATGGGTGGATGCACAGATCTGTGATCTCTGATAATTACAAACTGAATAAAAAAAGAACAGCTTGAGAGTGAGGCGTGAAAGATGGCAGGAGGGATGCTATACCCTTGATTTGTATTTAAATTTCAAAGCTCAAGTAAAGCAAACACCAACATGGATTGATATGCTTAACTATAGCTGAGTTTAAATCCCCTACCAGAACAGGAATTGGTGGGGCACTGAGGTCCTAAATCCTTAAAGGTCCGTCTGCCTGCCTCCCCAGCGAACATGGGCAAGAACTCGCGACAACAAGATTTTCATCAGAAAAGCTAGCAAATTTAATTATGATGCAATTTCAAAAACATGCACAAAAATATGGCAGTGTCTCCTTGCAGCTCAGGTCCAAAACAAATAACCTGATAAAAATGAATGGAAGTGATTGGTAGGAAAGAACAGCTGTCTCTGAAGACAATTTATGATAAAACTGTGGTCCAACAGGTTCAAAAAGATCCTGAATGACCTCTCACACATTTTATTTCAAGAACTTGAACCGCTCCCCTCAGGTCGGCGCTACAGAGCCTGTAATAAAATGTTTTGTTCTTCATGAAATGAATATCTTTACTAATCATATTGATAAAGTGAAGATGGTACAACTCTCACATTTAAGTTTGTATTACCAAGAAAATGTGCCCTGTTAAAAATGACATATATTATAAAAACTAATGTGTTCATTTAAACAGTGAAAAGCACAGTTTTTTTTTCCCCCAAATAAACATAGTCTGAGTCTGTCGGGTTTAAGATCCTTCCACAGGATATTTTGAGCATTGGTTGCTGTCTTTCTTACACTGTAATATATTTTTATGCTTTAATATGTCATAATGTTGCATTTTTTGTAAAGATGAATTTATTTCATTCAATAATTAATATCTGGCATTTTTGGCATGAATGTAAAAGTGCATAAAATAAAGTACAGTCATCCACACAATGGTGAAATGATGACTATAAAAAGTGTCATGATCCTGAATGCACAAAAGGCATTCACTTTGTAATCCTGTCTTTAAAAAACATGTTTTTGTGAGTTGTTCACCATAAAAATATTACTTTTTAACACCATCACCAAACCTGGAAAACAGATTTTGAAGGCAAAAGCTGTGCACATGACCACTGAATCCTGACTGTATGGTCATGAACACGGACCTCTTGGTCTCTCTCTGCTTCAGTCACTGTTTGTGGCTATAACAAGTTTCTATGCTGTTTATTATCAACATTTTTTCTTCTATACTACTTCAGGATGTTGAAGCCTTTTTAAAAATAGGCTGTGACCTAAACCTGAGGGCGCTGAATATTAAAGAACTAAATAATTTTACATCTGACTGTGCATGCACATGAGAGAGGGAGAAGCGTTAGAGAGATATGCAGACAGACAGAAAGCACGTAAACTAAAACAGGACTTTAATCATGAAGCCTTTTGTTGCTCTGTGTTACTCTGGGGTCATTCTGGGAAGTTTATGAAATCCTCTGCAGTCTGCAAACTCAACCTGACAGCTCTCTCCTATGAGTGAGTCCTGCAGACTGAGTGTGCACACAGTGATCTGTGTAGTGACAGCCTGTGCCAGCAGCCTGCGGAAAACTTATTTTTTTACTTGTTAACACTTTGCTGTCACCACATTGGTGTAATGCTATAAACACATTTTTAGAAGAGCTAGGAGCTATACGAAGTCTATCAGATGCAATGCAGAGTTTGTTGTTCACAGTGGATCGTTCTGTAAAGGTAGGATGAAGAGACAGCAAGTTTAATGTGTCCTTTTAAATTTAAATGTATGAAACATGCAGTACCTTTCACCTTCACTGATAACCCAAGCATTACACAGTGCAACTGATAAACTAAGGTTTTTGACTACAGCAGATGGCTGAGTGTCCAAGGAGCACTGTTTCTAGGTTTTATGAGCATGTGATGCATTCTAAAACTTTCTATTCTATTTTCTGTTCACCTTAAGTGTTCAAAAAAGAAATGAAAAGAGGCCATATATTTAAAAGAGACTTTTCAGTTCAAATCAGGCACTTTGTTACAGGTAATTTCTGTTCAAAGCCTTAAAGGGCATGCATTTTTATTTGAGTGCAACAGATTTTTTGTGGAAAAAAGGGAGCTAAGCTACTAGTTTATCTAGAAAAAAATAAGGTTTATTACACTGTTGCTACACGCTTCGGAAATGTAGCGAGCTAAGCTACAACAACAGCACAAAAGTAGCTACGCTACTTTGAAGCTTTTTTTCATTGTTGTTATTATTATAACTATTATTTTCTGTCAACCCAATTCTGTATGTTTGGTTTTGCTGCTCTGTAGAAGAAGAAGGAGGGTTTTTTTTTCTGTGAATGAGGCATTAAATACTTCAACAGCTACTTTTGTTTTAAATATTACCTTTTTTAACTTTTCGCTATTTTTAGTCTTTCATGCTTACCTGCCTTCCTCAAATCAGCACCTTTACCTGCCTGATGACACCATTATAACGTTCTCCACTGACTGGTCTGAAATGGTCAAGTAAAAAAGGAAACAAAGCTTTATAAAAGGCCTGGGGCAAGTAAATTATTACATTCAAAAGCTCTACTGTAAATTTTGATTCACAAATTCTTCACTTTAATATTGTACTTTTTTTTCTACTGGTTTACATTATGCTCCACTACAGTTGATTAGCTAAGTTAACTTTTTATATTCACTTTAGAAAAACATAAGTATCTCATAACTTTTAAAGCTGTGTTGGGTTATTTACCTACTATCCAGCAATTCTAAAGAATTTAAGTTAACTCTGACTTTACCTACTAACACACTTAAGAGCTCACTATGTGTAGCCATTGCATCAGTTATTTTAAAAAGTATTTTACCCTACTATGAGCCTTTTAATAGGAAAGCTTACAAAAAGCACAATGTATTTTCTTATATTACGTTACTACCAATAAACTTCTAAATGCAGGACTACTTTAAACATTGAATCTCTACATTGTAGTAGTATTCTTACATCAATTATCTGGACCCTTTTCCTACGACTTGTTTCACATTATATCAAACTATTTTACCAATAATAATCTGCCTTCAGCATTATCAGCCTCACAGCTTGAGTTTAGAGCCATTTCAAGGCAACATTTCCCTCTGCATCATTATCTTAATCAGATGTAATTTAGCCTGTGCTGTTGCTGCATTTTTCCTGTGTTATAGTGTTGATAGCTACCTGCTCTTTCTCTAAATGGTCTGAAGAATCATGCAGCTCTGATCTCACTTTATCAATATTGTATATGATGCTACAGTATAAAGAGTCATAACTATAGCCAGTGAGGTAGCGGATGAAACCACCTAATTATTTATGGATAAATATTACACTTTGCATGTGCAAAACTACCCATTAGTCATTACATTTCATTGATATGTGTTCTCAAGCCACCTTAGCCACACATCTACATCTACAGTACCTGTCATTCACGTCTGCGTCAGAGGGCTCCAGGTAGTAGACCAATCCTATGTAGTGACTTTTGGGCTCTGGCCCTGCATGGATGAATGGACATGACGTGTCTGGTACTCAGTAACATGTGAAAAGGGGTTTTAAGTTTGGTCGTTAAAATAAAAGTGATGAATGTACTTGTGATTTTTAACTTTAGGGGAAGTTTGTCATGTGTTATATCCTTGCATGTTGATGGCTAGACAGTGATGTCTAACCCTCAACTAGGGGTGTAGATCACCAGTTTCATCACAATACGATATGATATCGATTCTCAGAACGATTTGATATTTGCTGATATCACAAAGTCTGCCATGATACGATTTCGATTTGATTCGATTTAGGGGCCTGTGATCAATATCAGACGATATTATGAACCCATTTACCACAGTCTGTTATGTTCTTAGCTCTGTTTGAGTTGTTGTTTAGCTTTTGAGGGAAAACGTTAGTCAGAGTTGAGCTTGCCGTGGTATCTTCGGGCATGCTACTGTTAGCATGGGGATCAATACTGTGTTTCTTCCTCAGGTGAGCAGCCAAATTTATCGTGTTTCCTGCATACTTTATCTTGCCACGGCATTGTTTGCATATCGCATGTGCTCTGTCTTCTGATCCATCTTTTCTCCGGAATCCGAAATACTTCCATACCGCTGATTCATTCCTGAGAAGGGAGTGAATGTTTTCGTTATCTCTCTCTCGGCTGCTAGCCATTACCCGCTATCCGTGCTAGCGGTATTGTGACTTGTGGCTGGGAGGAAACTGTCATAACCAAGCGCGCGGGGGACTACCGCAGTACTTGATAAAAGAAATCGGCTGAGCTACTGACAAGCTATTTGATTCAGAAAGTAAAAACGCCACCAAAAAGCTCCAGAAAATGTAGTTAAGCTACTAAGAATGACGCTACTGCCCAACACTGCCGAAACCTGTGGCAGACATTTATTGTGATCAGTGGTGCCTTTAGTGTTTGCACATTGTCACTTAACTTCAATGAAATTAACAGCAAAAGAAGAGCTGAGCCCAAAGACTACATGCCGAGACAACTATATGATTATGCCTTCTGAGTTAACAGATCCTCACTCCCCAGTAGTGTTAGAGCTAATACATAAGAAAGTAATGAACTAGTATAGTCTGGTAACTTTTTTGTTCTTGCTGGTACCCTAACAGAGGTGGATTTAAAAGAGGGTAAACTCTGTCAAGACAGAAAAGCAAGTATGCTTTAGATACCTGTACACATGCTGCACTACACTACTGGTTGTGATAACTGGGTATGCAGTATTTCTGTTGTATTTGTTTAAAAGGTTTGGCTTTTTGATTTACTTCTGTTATGCAAGGTCAATAACACTGCACTGTTGCATCATTTTGTTCTGTTTTTGCAGCACGTCTGCTGCACAAGTATTTGTTTTAGGCTTTCCGCTGCATGGTTTTCATAGTCAGCAGATTTCAATAGTCTTGCTTTTGGATAACTGCAAGTGGTTATAAATTCTTATGATTTCTGACTTTGCAGTCTCTTTCTCCTAATGAAAATCCTTTGGGGCATTGTAGTACCTTTATTTTTTTGGCCACCATATCAATCTTTTCACATCTGGATGGGCTGACAGACAGACATCAATTTCAGCCTTCACTTAAAAATCCATGCAACATACACTAAGAGGCACAGAGACAGACAGGAAGGCACAAGAGAAGCAGTACAAAGCCAAGAGCTCCAGAAAAGTAAACCATACTCAAGAGACCCCTCAAACCTCAGCTGCACAGTTCAGGGAATAATAGGAGGATAACAAGGGGAACAATGATTAACCCCTGGTGATTAACTAAACAGAGCAAATAAGAGTCAGACTGCCTTGTTGAGACCCAGTTAATACAAAACAATCCTTAAATCAAAGTTTGAGCTTTAACTATTACAAGGCATTGATTTTGGTGTTAAAATCCAAATACACCAATGAAAAGTTAACATACAATTCTCTAATTGGGCTTCTCATTAATCAATCAAACATACCAATTGTTAAAATTTAGAAGAAAACAATTCTTGGAGCAGGGAAAGATGAAAGTAATTCCACATTGCGAGGCAACATATGTGAGTCAGAAGTTTGGATATATAAAGAAGCTTTGCAGCTGAGTAATTACTTTTTAGTGATAAACTGTGGGCTGGAAAACTGTGTTTTATCACCTGAAATATTCCCTTTTCTCATACTATTACAAGCTACGGCTTTCCCCTATTGCCAAAAAGTAAAAGTTCTTATTAAGAACTAAATCCCAGAGCACAAGGAGTTAACAACAGACCTCCAGAACAGGCACTTGTGGACTACAAAAAAAAAAAAAAAAAAAAAAACAGGAGACGAGAGGAAAACTAGGAGCTTAAGACAAGTAAAAAGTCTTTTCATCATTTAGTGGTCCATAGGCTTTGGATTTTACCAATGACCGAGACATCCTATAGAGGAGGGATCCAAGTAATAAATTTCCCATGCAGATGACATGTTGGCTTTGTAGTGAATTCTCTCAGCAGGTAGGCTGGTGCAGCCTCAGACATCCGGCCATGCTTAAAGCTTTGAGATCCCAGCGGGGTACCATCATTCCCAGGAAAATGGAGAACAAGAGGGAAGAAAAATGAAGTCACTGCGATTGTTTCATATTGTATGGTTGGAGTTTAGCAGGGAGGAAGGGGCACACCCAGTGCAGAGAACTAAAGAGGGATTTAGTCAAAAAATTCAGTCAGATTTGCCCAAAAACATTCACATATAAAAGTGTTCTCCTTGACTGCCAGATAATTTTCCACTCATTTTTTTCAACCTAGAGCTCTCTGTCCAAGCATGAATGAAATGATCTTAAATTAAAGACAAATGTTTTATTACTGCTTAGCTTCTTTTATCTTTATCTGTTAATGTAAAAACAATGACTTACAGTGTACGGCATCAATTTAGAACTCTTACCAACGCTCTGCCTCAGCTGAATGAAAACCACTTTTTTATTATGTTAATAAATCGTTTTTATGAACTTGGCCAGTGGTTGCAGTTATCCCTCCTTCACATTTTAGATATATTGTTTTCAGCTGAATTACATCAGTTAAACATGAAACTTTAAGACATTTTTCTGAAAGAAATGTGCTATCAAATAACATCAATACTTAAAAGAGGACACAAAAACACCAATTTCTGCCTCCTGCACATCTGCTTTGTGAAAATTCTTATCCCTTCATCAAGCCTTCTTGCAGTACTGAATAAAACACAGTGTTTTTTTTTAAACAGTTGACTTAGTATTTCTAATATGCTTGTTTTATTTCTGTTGTATGTTTCAGACCAAACCACAGAAAACCTGGGTCAGTTCCATTTCAAACATTGTCACAGGCTATTTTACAAACATGCCAGTGTATCATCATCTCAAGTTGCAGATCTCTCAGCGGCCAACCGTCCGCACAGAGGAGCACACATTTGTGATGGGGGATGAAGGGAGAAATGACACTGTCCTGAGTTACTGACAAAAGGCTAAGGTTTCATGGCAGTTCGCCCCTGCTTCAAACCAATCATCACTGCTAAATGCCTTTCATCTCTCCTAATAGCTCCCACGGGAAAGAGCGAAAGGTGCCATCATAGTACTGGGTCTATGGTCAAGACAGTAATAGGACAAGGTCTGATAAATGCCAGAACTTCAATACAATACTAGAAACAACATTGATTTGGGTTGCACAATAAATGAAAAATATGGCTACCACAGTGGGAGCTTTTGCATGTACACTTAGCAAAAGTCTTACTCTATGGTAGTTAATTAGAAAAAAGTATTTTATACAAGAATGCACTAGTTTCTCGCTCAGCATGTGTACATTTAATAGGGGTGTGAATCTTTCCTTCTCAAAACATTTGATCTGATTTGATTCAGCTCAATTCAATCTGGCACAACCTGATTATGGATTCCAAATAACTTTTTGCTTGAACAAAAAAAGAGAAAAAAAGGGGAAAACAACATAATTCTATTATAGTCTAAGTGTCTTTGAGTGTATTCATGAGAGAGACTAAATCCCAGGCCTCCCGTGCAAACATTAAGACATTATGTTTAGGAAATCAAGTTTGGCTTTATTAATCCTGATAACAGTAAAAACTAAATATTACATTTTACCAAGAGGCACAAATGACAGCTAATTGAACTATTAGAGAAGATAAAGTCAGTGTCAGAGCTCTGTGTCTGCTAGTACAGGAGAACAATGGGTTAAAATAATATAAATAATATTGAAAACAGTCAAACTAAAACAGCTCTCTATACATCATATTTTCTTCTTTCATAATTCCTCTTAATGTGACTATTTATTCTCTCAGACAATGTTAACCCCTCTCTCTTTGTCTGACTGCTCTTGTTTGTTTTCATTTATGAAGTAACCTCCAGTTTGGTGACATGCTCGCTCTTTAATTTATCAGTGGGCTTAGACGCATTGATTTTGTTTCCAAATCTATCCCTCTCAACAAACATGTTGCGGTTTTAAACCCAGTGGGCTGTGGATATCGTGATAACCCAAAACTTCCCTGAGTTTTAACTAAGAAAAGTGTTTTTGTTTGGGTCTTTTTCTACATTTAGCGTTAGCATCTTGGGTAACCTTAGCTGTGCCATCTCAACAGATGAGATTTCCATGTTGCTGTTTTACTGAATCATTTTTCTCCAAAGAGAACAGATGGGCAGACATTGCGAAAGTTATCCTTTCTTTGTGTTAAGGTCACAGGACTTGATTTATAAGGGAACCAATCTCTAAGATTAGAACTAGTGCACTGACCAATCTATACTACCATTCTACTGAACCAGAGCTCCATGGACTGAAGCACTCAGACCTTTTACATTAGGATAAGTTAACCAATCCAAATCAGTTTACCTTTATACCACCTACATTTTACACTCTCTTATACTATTTTCATGCAGTCAGATGAAACTCAAGCTAGCTATCAGCTAACCACTGGGTGACTGTTGTAAATTTAGGTGTAAAAAATGCTCAGCTCATTTTGGATTCATGAGAAACACGTTTCATATAGCTCCAGCTAGAGCTAACATGGATTATTTTAAACTAATTTACTCATAAAATTTGATAACATCACGATTTTGAAAAATAATGCATAATACATTTTTCTTCATAATGTGTAGTTCTAAGAAGAAAATAGACTTTAAATCGAAATGTTTTTTGACTATAAGATTCAAATGTTAATTGCAAAAACTCAAGCCCACCAAAACTCCATTAATTGATTGGAATTGTGATTTATTATGCAAGTTTTTGTAGGTTCCTCATCTTATGTCTTTTCAACAAACGCAAGCAATAAATTATTTAAACTGTTGTTTGTTTTCAATTTTAGCAACCTTAAACAGGAAATCTTGGGTCAGATTTTTGTTGTTAAGATGAAATTGGGTGAATTATTGCTCAGACAATGTGAAACAAAACAACAGCCATTCTTGCTGTGGAAACTTACAGGTAAAGGGTTAAAGTGTTGGTCCACAAGATGTGTGTATCCATAGTCAAAGAATGAATGGCGTAAGACAACATCAATCCCCTGCAGAGCAGCCATACCCAGCGTGTTTACCCACCTGAGATATAAGAGAACATGCACAGAAAAAAACAGAAATGCAGAAATGACTACTATCACAAGGACAGCTGATAACATATTTGTTTTTTATAATTAATTCATGTTTTTTTCTTAACAAATATGAAAGACATCTTGCCCATCTTATTCAGTTAAGGTACCATTGCCTACAGGAGACTTCCCTAGAAAGAGAACAGGACTTACAGAAAGCCAGCAGCATATGTGTCTGAGAGATTACTGATGCCTCCTGCCCACGCTGGCCCCAGTCCACCCAGCCACACCTTCTTACCAGGTGTATGTGTGTTCACAACCTGCAGTCAGCAACAGAAATGAATGCTTACCAAAAAAATCCAAACCAAATTCAACCTTGCAAAAGCTCCTTGCATTTCCTTAATCAGAACAGTTCCTTAAGAAAACTATGAAAACCTGCTTTTCAAAGAATAAATGAAAGAAAACAGTCACTTTGAGTCAAGTATTGTTTTGTTTAACTTAAAGCTTCTCTGATAAAGGCTGAGAGATACTGGTAAGCTGTTAAGCTGGCAACAAAAATATGGGTAAATAGACATAGCAACAGAGTCAAACAATAGCAAAACATGCAATTCAAAACCCAGAGACTGTAGAAAATATTGGACAAAGCCTGAGTGACATCAGCCATTTGGTTGCTGAAGGGGGCTCTTGAGGTCCTTCTGCAGCAGCTGCCACATTAAAAATGCTGTCTCAGACTACCTTTAGATGAACCTAGTAAGAGAAAATGAGGTGGAGCTGAGATGGGTCTTGAGCCTCCTGGCAAACAGCTACAACATGCCGGCATGCAGTCATATCAGCCAAGCTCCTATTATACGTAACTCTTCATATTTCAACCACAGAGGTTGCTGCCTGACAGAAACACAAAAACCTACTCTCACAGACTTTAAGGTGAGTAGTTATTCAAGAGAAAATCCCACTGCCATTATAAAACTTCTAAGATTTTTTCCTGGGTATGATGCTTCTTTTTATTAAGGCACATTGGCACTGTTTATCTCTTTAATGATAACTGCCATAGCCCTTTATGGGTACAAAGAATGCCATGTTTTGAAGCTTAAGGTGCCATGTATTTTGGAAGTTTGGGGGATTTATCTATGGTAGATACAGTGATTTGTAATTATGTTTTTTTGGACATGCCACTAAAACTAGCTCTTTTTTCTAAAGCTTAGAAAACTCATGAAGGAGGATTTTTTTCTTTATTTTCGATTTTGGGCATTTTCGCTTTTATTTGATAGGACAGGGTGGAAGACAGGAAATATGGGAGCAGAGGGTGGCAAGTTCCAACCAGCATCTGGATCAAGAGTCGGACCCCCAACCAGTGCAACCTGGACTACAGGGTCTGAACATCAGCACCAGCTCTGCCATCTGAGCTAAACAGGTGGCAACTGTGGCTCGGTTGGTTTAGTCAGTTCTTGCAATAGCAAGGATGTGGGTTCAATACCCAGCTCCTGCAGTCACTTGTTGATGAGTCCTTAGGCAAGAAACTTAACCCTAGTTTGCTCCCACATCTTCATCAGTGGCGTGTAAATGAAGTGACGTTTCTTATATTCTTACCAGAGCTGTCTGAGTCAAGTTGATGGAAAATAATTATACTGAAGAGGAAAGACCAGATGTATGGCCCTTGAAACATATGCCACATACCAGCTACGTTGTGTATCTGAGGTACTTATCAAGAACTATAACTAGTCTAAGAACCCAGTATGTATGTGTGTAAACTTTAAGGGAAATTTGGGTACCTTGGTGACTTTAGTGATCTGTTCTGTTAGTGTATCCAACAGGCGAGTTTTTAGGAAGTCCTCCACCTTGTTCACTCTGCCGTCCATAAAGTAACTATAATGAAAGGAAAAAGCTGTGAGAGAAACACACTGTACCCTCTTAACAACATAAACATCATGCATGATTTCTAATACAACATAACTGGTAAAAAAATAAACTGGGATGCTACATTTGAATTTCACTCATCCATCCATCAACCCATTATGTATGAGTAAGGACTTTTGAATATTCAATCATTCACTTATTTATAAAAAAAAAAAAAAAAAAAAAAAAAAAAACTCACACAACCTCCACTATTTCATCTGCTTCTGGTTGTAGTGCTGGACTATTACAAGATGAAGGCTATGGCACATCTGAATGCTGTGTTAACTGCCAATATCTAACAAAAGGAGCAAAAAGCTGTAATGTTTGGTGACCCAACTGAGGTTTTATGAAATTAACTTTGCTTCTCTTAATGTTATCTATTCTACTTTTTTACTGTACATTGTGGTGTATATTAGGGATACACAATATTGGATTTTTTTCTGATATTAAAAACATAGCTCAGACCCAAAACTTCAGTCCTTAAAACACACTTTAAAATTCAAGGAATGAGAATGAACAAAGAAAAAGTCTTCAGCTGTAGTAGATCTGTTGGTCCAGCCTAAAACTCCAAACACATTCATAGTGTACAGCCAATATGATAGTGATAATCAACTTTTTAAGCTATACTGATATCATGCTGATATTGTACATTTTTAATCTACAGGGCATTCAGAAAGTATTCAAACCCTATCACCTTTTCAATTTTGTTATGTTGCAGCCTGATGTGACAGTCAAAAAAAAACTCCAAAACATTTTTATTCTCATTAAGCTATACTCATTACCCCATCATGACCAAGTAAAAAACAGAATATTAGAATTTTTAGCAAATTTATCATAAATAAGGAATCTAAAATATCACATTAACATAAGTATTCAGACTCTGTGTCTCCCTTTTCTCTGGATCTCTGCTGAGATGTTTCTATGCCTTGACTGGAGTCCACCTGTGGTAAATTAAACTGACTGGACATGATTTGGAAAGCACACATCTCTCTATAGAAGGCCTCACAGCTGACAAAGCATGTAAGAGCAAAAACCAAGGCATGAAGTTAAAGGAACTGCCTGCAGAGCCCAGAGACAGGATTGATGCAAGGTACAGATCTGGGGAAAGCTACAAAAAAATTCTGCTGTACTAAAGATTCCTAAGAGCACAGTGGTCTCCATAAATGGAAGACGTACTGCACAACCAGGACTCTTCCAAGAGCTGTTTTGCATTGGGTAGATGCTTCCATCTAACCACTTTGCCACAAGCCCAGATCAATGGAGGGCTGCAGCAATTTTTTTCCTTTTGGAACTTTGTCCTATCTCCACACAGGATCTCTGGAGCTCTGTCAGAGTGACAAGGAGATTACTATCTCTCCTGCTAAAGGCCTTCTCCCCAGATGACTCATTTTGGCCAGACCACCAGCTATTTGAAGAGTCCTGGTTGTGCCAAATTTCTTCTATTTGAGAATTATAGTTTCCAGTGTGTTCTTATAAACTTTCAGCGTAGCTAGATTGTTTTTGTAGCCTTCCACATGCCTTCTATAGAGAGGTGTGTGCCTGTCCAATTATTTTAATTTACTCCAATCAAGGTGTGAAAACATCTCAGTATAGAGATAAGGATAAATCTGTTTTTGCAAAGGGTTGAAAACATAAATGTGACTTTTCAGTTTTTACTTTCCTTACTAAAATTGCAAAAAAAAAAAAATCTGTTTTCACATTGTCATGATCGGGCACTGAGTGTAGATTAATGGGCTTAAAAATGTTTTTTGTCTGTAGCATCAGGCTGAAACACAACAAAATTGAAGAAGTGAAGGGGGTTTGAATACTTTCAGAATGCCTTCTAAATGATTAATAAAACAGTCTATTTAACTTTATATTGTCAAGGAAAACAGATCTTTTCTTGTGTGAAAATTAGTTTTATTTGAACAATTATAAGTGACTTCTAGAGAGTAATTTTTGTAGAAACCCACATTCTATCCACCCAACCATCTATCCATCCATCCATCCACTTTAAATACCATTAATCCAAAAATCTAAAATAAAATCAAATTCAAACCTTAAATCTCTCAAAACTGTAGATGATAAATATTGTTTTTATGTGTCTGACATTTGTAAAGCCCTTAGCAAGTGAAATCTAGGTCAAGTCATACCAAAACGGCTTTTGAATCCAATGACAAACCAAAATGACCAGCTATTAATTTGCCCAATTATTAAGCCACTGTAATAACAGACTACACAGCAGTGTTGAAGCTAATATGCCTGGTTTCTCCATCAACATTTCTCTGGCTCGTTATGGGCAGCAGGGTAAAAAATCCAAACACCCAAGAATCTAATGGTTGGTCTCAAAAGTGTAGTATGCAATAAAGTGTTTTACATAACAGCTATGATAAACAGGGACAGACATTTAGTAACACTTTAAATAGCTAAAAATCCAATTCTATGTTAAATGTGGTTGCATAAGAGAAGAATTGGAAGAACTGGAACATTAGTGAGGCTGAGAAAAGTAAACAGCCATCTGCATGTGTGTCTGCAGAGATGATTAAGAGACATGATGTTAAAAGGGGATGATGAAACTAGAAGATTTTTGGAAGTAAGAGTAAGATCATCCCTTGGGGTAGACAGAAAGCCTCTCCAAGAACCCAAGCAAGAGTCCAAGAGAAGAAAACAAGTGAGCAACAACCACACATGCTAGTTCATGTTTTGAGTCCCATAAAACAGTTACATCTTATTTTCACTGCAGAGGACTAACACAAAACATGAGTCTGAAAATCTGACTGCTGTGACCTCAAATCAAATTAACTTCCCATCCCTCAGTACATTATGCAGATCACTTTCTAAGAGAAAGTTAAGAGGTTGTTTAAGCGTAGCAGTAATATAGCAGGCTCATGGTGCAACATTATTGCTCTCCACACTGTTACAGTTAGAGCCCAACCAAAAGCCTGCTGGTTGATATTATCAGGCTTGTATAGGCCCATCACACATATCTGTGTTGTCTACAGCATATTAAGATGGACGGAAAACAGCTGTCTGGGAGCAAAGCCAAGATATTGAAAGCTCCACCTGCTGACTGGCTGCGGTACAAGTCATAAACTCTAGCTTCTCCATGTTACCAGAAAGGACCTAGGTCAAACTATAAAGCAAAAAAATCATTTTAAATAAAACTTGTCAAATGCTGTGATGGTAGTTAAGAGAGACATAAAGCAAATGGTGGCACTAACAAAAAAAGCTAATAGACAAAAGCTAGACTACATGATGCAGCAAATACTTTAAGTCAAAACGAACAAACATTGATGAAAAGTCTATCAACTGCCAGCAAGACTCAAAGCAAAGCTACTGAATTACTTCAGGTTTCTTCAAACACTGAAAGGCGGGAGTTAGACATGAGTCACGCACGCAAGCTGTGAAAAAACAAGGTAAAATACTGCAGCAACACAACCAACCTCCATCTTCACATGTAAAGAAACCAGCAGTTATCATTAACAGCTAGGCTCGCTACACCAGGTCAGTGTGTCACCTCCACAAGAACTGATAATGCTTTAAAGTCCCTCGACTTCCAAACACGATCAAAAGATCACCAGCAGTAGTTTTATGCTTCATTTGTAAAGACCTGAGCTGTATGGCCTATAGCTTTAGGAAACTGCTTATTAAGTGTGAGGCCTGGGGTTTGATCCCCACTCATCAGTTTATCAAAGAAACATAAGTGCCTAACTGGAATGCAGATTTAAAGCAAAAAGAAATTCTTGCAGATACAAGTGTCTTTGAGAAAAGTGAAACCAGAATGTTGCTGTATCAAGAACAAAAGCAAAAAAGAAAACTGCGATGGGCATTTCAAGTACCAAAAATAAGATTAAAAAAACTATTTTGTATGCATTTATTAATAGCTCAGGTTTTTATGAACAGATTATTTTAATTTACTTTTTGTATCTCTGGGGACCTAAATTACACCAAGCCCTGGAGTGGTCCTTGCAGTATTTTCAGTATGGTGTTATAAAGATATATATTAACTATCAATGCAAAGCTTACAACATTATACAGAAAGACAAATGTTCATCCTGGATGAAACATTCCCTTTATGGCTGTGATATCAATCTATGAAATTTTCTCCTCCACAGTAATAACCTCTATTGGTCCCTGAAATGCCATATGTCATGAGCTCTAGTTAATATTAGTTTCAAAAGATTGAAGTTTTATAAGACAGCCAATCTTCAGGGTCGTTTGTATCTAAACCTATCAAGCAAGAAGAAACCTGTCGCTCAAAGAACTACTTAAAAACTTTAGTAAAATACAGGGATGTCCCGATCCCGATCACATGTATCGGATTGGAGCTGATACTAAGCAGTTTTAATTGATCGACGATCAGCAATTTGATCCGATCAGCCCAGCCGATCATTTACGTCAGCTGCCGTAAATGGAGGACAACTTACGACAGGCCATAAACGCGCCGATAACACCACAATGCTGCAGTAGCAACATTAACTTTCGTGTGTTAAAATGTCAGCGGTGTGGAAATACTTCAAACGTGAGAGCATAAACAGTCAAACAGCCACTTGCAGCATCTGTAAAACAGCTGTTTCACAAGGTGGTTGCAGAGCTTCGTTTAACTCTACAAATTTGATCCGTCGTCTCCGAAGTAAACATGTAGCAGAATACGGAGACTTCACTACAGCAACAGGCAGCTTTACCGAAGCAACAACCTCTGGACTTTAAGAGGAAAGACAAATACCCTTGAGAGAGCGATAAGGCAAAAAGATAACAGAAAGAAACTTCACTGCTGTTAGCTTCACTACAGACATTTGGAGCTCAGATGTTTGCCCCATGTCACTGCTGAGTCTCACTGCATACTGGATTGAGTCCTCTACATTTAAAGTTAAAGCGCACAGTGTTAGATGCACACCAGTTTCATTTTAAAGTAACAGAGGGTAAAGAAATTAAAGCGGGGTGGGAAGTGATGTAGCAGCTCTAGTTGCACTTCAGAAATTGCACTGAAATAACAAGAGTGATTGTATTTGATATTTGGGTTTAATTCCAGTGTTAATGTTTTGGTTCATGTCTCAGATTAAGCTGCAACATTTTAATATGGATTTTTTTTTAATCTGTACAATTCATATGTTTTTGATCCTATTCAAGTTAAACTGTTTACACCACTTTAATGTGGAGTTGGGATGTTTTGAATGAATTTTTTTTTTTAAAGATTAATTTTTTGGCATTTTTGTGCCTTTATTAGATAGAGGAGGACAGTGTATAGAGTTGGAAACAGGGTCAAGAGTGGGGGAGAGACATGCGGTAAAGGGCCTCAGGCAGGATTTGAACCCAGGCCGCCCACGTACATGGGGAGCGCCTTTAACCACTAGGCCACCTGCTCCCCTGAATTCATTTTTTAATTCAGTTTTTGATGTGACTAATAGAGTCAATTTAACTTCTAAGTGGAATTATAGTATTTAAAATTCGTTTACTGAATTCATATGTTATTGTGACTATTGACCCTGTTACACCACCTCTAAATGAATCTGAGGTTATTTGAGTTCACTTTTTTGACTGCTCAGGTCATTCAGCTGACCACTTTAGGTGGATTTTGATTGTCTGATTGAATACTAAACACTGCTCTAAGTGAATATGTAAATGTATTTTTTGACAGATAATTAAAGCTATTACACCATTCTGAGCAGAAATGTGAATTTATGTTTTTTACAAAAATACTGGCTTTACTGCGTTAAATGCAAGTTTGAGATATGTAGTAGTAACAATCAAAACTCTAATCTAGGCAATTATGAGTATCGGATCGGGACTCAGTATCGGTAGATATTCAATATCAAAAAATCGGATCGGGACTGGAGGCCAAAAATGTTGATCGGGACAACCCTAGTAAAATAAACATAAAAGAACAGATGTCCACCTATCAGTATGAAGCCTTCCATGTTGATATTGAAAAATTCACCTGGATTGGCCAAGTATGATCATTATCTCAACATGGAAACATTTGGTTGTAAAAAGAAAGACTAGGGTTGTCCCGATCAGCATTTTGGCCTCCGATCCCGATCCCATTTTTTAATATTGAATATCTGCCGGTACCGAGTCCCGATCCGATACTCAAAATTACCAAGATTAGAGTTTCAATTGTTACTATTAGATTTCTCAGACTTATTCCATTTAACTCAGTAAAGCCAATATTGTTGTAAAAAACATAAAATCACATTTCTGCTTAGAATGGTGTAATAGCTCTGTTTCGCTTTTATTATCTGTCAAAAAGTACATTACATTTACATTAGAGTGGGTAAAAATATCGATTAATCGATGCATCGCAATATTTCCTCCCCCAATTCAATATCGATTCAGCAAATCCTCTGAATTAATTCACCTCCTGGCCAGTGGGGGTCGCTGTGCGTGTGATTCGCGTTGTATGGACGGAAGCCTCACTCGACCAAACAACAGCCAGCCATAACATGTTATTTGAGGTTTATCACAATTTCAAAGAGGAAATAATATTATTTAAGTTTACATGCACTTTACTTTTTCAGTGTTTATACAGAACTGTCATGTTTTTTACCTTTGTACTCCTTATGCACAAATAACTTATTATTGTGCAAATTTTTATTTTCAGATGTTTTATTGCTCAAAAATGTGAGGTGACTTACCAAATGGGCATGAAAATAATTATTAAAAAATTGTCAACAGGTTATTTGTGTATTTATACTTCTTACTGAATTGACATTGAAGCATTTAAATCAGTATCGAATCAAATTGATATCGAATCGAATTGTAACCTAAAGAATCGAAATCGAATTTAATCGTGAGGTTCTTAACAATACCCAGCCCTAATTTACATATTCACTTAGTGCAGTGTTTAGTATTCAGACAATCAAAATCCACCTGAAGTGGTCAGCTGAATGACCTGAGCAGTCAAAAAAATGAACTCAAATAACCTCAGATTCACTTAGAGGTGGTGAAGTAGAGTCAATAGTCACAATAACATCGGAATTCAATACATGAATTTTTAAATACTATAATTCCACTTAGAAGTTAACTTGACTCTATTAGTCACAACAAAAACTGAAATTAAAAAAATGAATTCAGAACATCCCAGCACTACTTTAAAGTGGTGTAAACAGTTTAACTTGAATAGGATCAAAAACATATGTATCATACAGATGCAAAACAACAATCCTTATTAAAATGTAGCAGCTTGATCTGAGACACGAACCAAAACATAAACACTGGAATAAAACCAAAATATCAAATATAATCACTCTTGTTATTTCAGTGCAATTTCTAAGTGCAACTAGAGCTGTTACATCAATTCCCCCCACCTCACTTTTATTTCTCAGAGATCCAGCAGTGACATGGGGCAAACATCTGAGCTTCAAATGTCTGTAGTGAAGCTAACGGCAGTGAAGTTGCTTTTCTCTAGTATGCTATCACATACTTTGTTGTACAGCTCCGGTAAAGCAGTGTCAGTAATGTAATGTCGAGACGGCAGGGCATAGCGTGGGTATTCTGCTGCATGTTTTGATCGAAGGTGACGGATCAAATTTGTACAGTTAAAAGAAGCTCTGCAACCACCTCGTGAAACGGTCGTGTTACAGATGCTGCATCTGGCCGTTTGACTGTTTATGCTCTCACGTTTGAAGTATTTCCACACCACTGAAATTTTTTACACATGGAAGCTAATGTTGCTACTGCTGCTCTGTTGTTATTGGCGCGTTTACGGCCTGTCGTCAATTGTGCTCCTTTACGGCAACTGACGTAAATGATTGGCTGGGCTGATCGGATCAAATTGCCGATCGCCGATCAATTAAAAATGCTTAGTATCCAATACATGTGATCGGGATCGGGACATCCCTGATCAAGACTAGGTGAAATATGAATGTAATGACAAGAAATCTGAATAAAACAACACAAATTCACTTCTACAGCTACATCTCTTCAAATAATTCACAGAAGAATGATGTAAAATCATTATCCAGTACAAAATCCTTGAAAATGTGTTAAAGTTTTACAAGGAAGGGTAGATATCATAGCAAAACATATAAATTCATGTCTTATAAGAAGTTTTTAGAGATCTGCACTGCACTGAAAATCTGAGTTTTGATTTGTGCATTAGGAAAGTAAATGTTTTCAGTAAGATACCAGATCTGCCCAGTTCAATCTTGCTTCCACATGCAAAAGTTTATAGCCAGTTTTGCATTTCCTTGCAATAGCAGAAGACCCTATAAACCCCTAAAGTCAAAGTATAAATCTGACTATTGAGCTGATTTGAAGATGATGGTTAGCTGAACAATTGTGAATCATAGGTGTGACCAATCAGATTGTGCTTAATACAATAAAAATACAGAGACACATTTTTATGGGAAATCCTGCATCAAAAATGCCATATGCTTGACAGCAAACTCCTCAGAACAAAAAAAGAAATTTACTGTTAAAGTCAGTGTTGCAATCTGAGGTTAACGTGGACAAAATTTTCCTCACAGTGTTTGAGAAGTCCCTGGTTTCTGGCCTCAAACACTAAACAACAGCTTTACACTGATTATTTGGTTATCCTGTCATCGTTCCTGAGAGCTCACAGTAAGTCTTTAGTACAGATCCAAGGGGGAGGAATTCCAGTTCATATATGGAAACATTTCCAAAGACAGACAATGTTATTCAAGAGCAGGATACTCTGCACTACAAACCAGTGCTGCATAGATTAAAGCTTGTCCTGAGGCAAGATTTTACTTCTTCTCCAAACAACCATTCAAAACAATTCAAGCAGAAATACTGTGAACACATTAAATAAAATAAAAACTGTATTGAGACATTCTTTTGACCAGGTTTGATTAGATCTGTGTTTTCCAATTAAAATGTTGCTCAAGAACCACAGACTTTTCTATGGTTCATGTGCGATTTAGCATGAAATTAAGAATGCCAAAATGACAAGAGTTCAAAAACAAAACAGCCCTGTATCTGGGTCTTTTTAAGCAAAGATCTCCTAACCAAGCTTATTTTACATTACTCATACTGAATACCACATCCTCTTCAAAAAGGCCCACTAAGAAAAACGAAAAAGTACTAGACAAAAATAGATTAATGCAGAATTGGAACAGACACAAAACAATGGGAGAAAACAGAAATGTATAGCCCTTTGTCTTCAGTATAGCTCTGAGGCTGGAGGTATACTTGCATTTAACGATGCGTACACAAATGCATAAAGGCTGCCACAAGTCCCATGTACTAGTTTAGCACGTTGGCTGTGCATATCCTGATATCCTTGACATGGACACAAGACGTAATATGCACATGTGGTAGAGGTAATGCAGAGGTATAGGGGAAGTGAGAGTGGCACAGCAGCAGGATCAAAAATGAGAGAATGTTTTGAAGACAAACTAATTAACCAAGTCCACAATTACTCGCACATTTACAATGTGCTATTGTCACTGTACAGAGACAAACATACTCATAAAACCAGCTGGCAACAGATAAATTCTACTTTAGAAGTCAATGTTATGTTTAAATACTTTTTTCATAACATTAGAAAGAAAACTAAACTTAGGGTCATTCACAAGTACTTTGATTACACTAACAGATGCAGCAATGAAATCTATTAATGCATTTGGCTGAAAGTCTCCAACTAACATGGTGACTAATTAAAACAGAACACTAGGAGCATTGCAGACAAACAAGGTTTCATTATAATAAAAATTCTCTGCACGCTAATCCCAGATCAAAAGAATGTCTCTTGTATTTATCATCGATTGTATTTTTGTTGTATTTCTAAGTTGAAGAGCTCCTGTAATGCAACACAAACTTATGACCGTCTGAAAAGAATTTCCAATCAGTTTATCACTGTATCACAGTATCACACCATTGGGAATGATGATATATTGGCGTATTGACATTTTGTCCCACCCCTCCTCATGTATATTTGAAGGCAAGTATCGGTAAACATAGTCCTGTATGTAAAAAAGCAGAGGGTGTCCTGTAAAGTAAATACATCTTGTGCATTACTGATTTGATTAAAAAGATTTCTCAGTGAAAAGCAACAAAAAGCACATGGAGGAGGGCAGTGCTACTGGCACACTGAGTCAAATGCACAACAATCCCTGCAGACTGAGAGCTTAACTTTGGTATTACAGCTAGTGCATGTATTAACACCTCTCTTTGTAGCCACACAGCTGCACAGAAACAGCCCATTGTGGACATGGTAGGCCCCAAAAACAGACTGTAGTTTATATTTTGGGATAGCTTATATCCTGGAATCTGTGATAAATTATCATATCTGTTTGGCCATGTCCAATAAAAATGATTCTGAGTAATTGGTATTTTTTTTTTTTTTTGTTATTGTCATAATACCTACTTTCTCACCACAAAGTAAAGCAAAACTGGATCCACAACTGATTTCATGAGCAAATCAGAGCTTCTTCTCTCTTGATCCCATGACCCAAAAAACAAAATATATGACTTTACAACTATGGGGGTTAAATTTTGATCTCTAAGTCAGTGTTAACTTTGTCACCTAAAACTATGAATTAAAATGTTCCACTAGACAGACTTTAACACTTTTAAAGAACTGTTCAGCCCTTGTTTAGGTATAAAAGAAAGTAAAAGAATAATTGCACATCAAATCGCATTTGCAATATTGGGGCAGAAAAATCGCAATTAGATTATTTTCCAAAATTGTTCAGCCCTAATAAAATGTGAGGACTTTTGTATGGACTAAAACTAGACTAAATTGTTTGAGTGTTTTTCAACTAAAACTAAACTAAAACTATAAAGAGTAGAAATGACTAAAGTGTGACTAAAACTTAAATGCATTCAATCTAAAGACTAAGACTAAGACTAATATTAATAACAGCTGTCAAAATTAACACTGTTTTAAATGAAGGAAAGGGCATATATTACAAGCCCAAAAATGTACAGTCCTTTTAGTTCTATTTAATTTTCCTGTTGTAATTGTACATCAAGAGTCAAGAAATGACCACAAGTTATAGAAAAGAAAAAAAAAACTGGACCGAACAGAGGGATGGCATTATAAGAAGGGGATGTGTGCATTGATGCAAAGCAGGCTATCATCCAACCATCACGACAGAATCTTTTAAGTATATATATCTCCCCTCCTTAACATCCTCACTAAATTTTCAATCCCTCTGAGGTTTTAAAAGATAGAAAGGAGAGGACCACAAATCTTTACCTCCTCTTTCTGCCTTACCTCAGCTATAAATATCATGCACACCATGCTCTATGGAAGGCAGCACCACTGTTACCTGACAAAGAATTAGAATAATGTGGGTACAGGGTTTCACTAAGACCTGTTTAACAAGACCATGCAGCTTAAAACAGGTCAACTAATGAAGAAAATGGTTTCAGAAAAACAAAAACAAATTATTATGCTTTCGATTCTCCCTGGGGCCTCACTGCAGAGTACAACAATTTCTCATTTTATTAAGAAAAGACTCGTTAAAATGAACTGTCATCACTTCACAACTAAAAAAATCATTCAGGAGTTTTTCTTGTTAAACACTTAGATGTTCACACCACTATTACCCAACTGCTGGAACAACTAGTACCTTGCTCAGGAGCATTTCAATAGGAAAACCGTACACTTGTCAGTTTTACTTTTCTTTCTAATATTTCCACAGCTAAACCTGGCAACTGAATGGTCACACACTTTAGCACAGCCAAACTTGTCATCATAGAAAAAACAGATTGATGCCATTCCTGCTTGTTAGAGAAATAACATTTGACAGAATTTCACGGTGGCTTTTTAAACTCAAACCATTTTCTCTCTTTCTTTTGTTGAGAAATGTTCTGATTTTTTTTAATGGAGAATAACCAGGGATAAAACTCTATTCAGCACCTGTTTTAAATGCACTCTTTAACTAAAACTCTGCCAAAGAAAATCCAAACAAAGCCTGGTAAAAAGATCTTAGTGCAGTTGGTTACAAAGACTTGGAAACCTACCTTCAAAACATTCAGTCTTTCCGTAAGACTTAGACAGACTTTATTGTCGTTCAGTACGCAGCAGGTGTATACGGAAAGAGATTTCATTTGCATAGACTTCAGTTTACAGTTCAAGTATAGATCTACAGCTCAAGTGTGGAAATATGTGCAAAAAAATGTATAAAAGGTACAAAGAGATATAATAAGGTCCAGGTGATTGAAAATGTGCAAGAATGGCAAGGGGGATATATATATATATATAAAATAAATATTTAAATATGTACAGCAGGAGTTCAGGTATATGGCAATTGAAAAGTAGCAATAAATAATAACTATGCAACAGAAGTGCAGGTGTAAGTCTGGAAGCAGTGAATATGTACAAACAGCAGTAAAATTTAAGTATTTAAAAGTCTGATGGCTTGGAGGACAAAGCTGTTGTAGAACCTGGTGGTCCTGCACCAAAAATTATGGAACCTCTTTCCAGAGGCCAGCAGGGTAAACAGTCCATGATGAGGGTGTGAGGAGTCACTGCAGATCTTCCTGGCCCGAAACACGCAGCGGTTCTGTGCAATGTCCTGGATGGGTGGGGAGTCCTGATGATCCTCTCCGCTGTCCTCACCACTCTCCTCACAGTCAGAGGCACTACAGCCTGCATACCACACAGAGATACAGCTGGTCAGGATGCTCTCTGTGGTGCTCCTGTAGAATATAGTAAGGATGGGTGGGGGCAGGTGGGCTCTTCCTCTTATCCTCTGCAGGAAGTACATCCGCTGCTGTGCCCTCTTCACCAGTGATGCAGTGTTCACAGACCAGGTGAGGTCATCTGTGATGTGCACCCCCAGGAACTTTGTGTTGCAGACCACCAAGGATCAGGCTGTTGTCTCTGCACCAGGTAACCAGCTGCTCCACTTCCTCTCTGTAGGCCAGGTCATTGTCGTCCCCAATGAGGCCCACCACTGTTGTGTCATCCGCAAATTTCACAATGCGGTTGATGGCATGCCTGGGGATGCAGTCATGTGTCATCAGGGTGAACAGCAGAGGGCTCAGGATGCAGCCCTGAGGGGAGCCTGTGCTGAGGGTGATGACACTGGAGGTGTTCTGACCGACCCACACTGACTGTGGTCTGTCAGTGAGGAAATCAAGCAGCCAGTTCCGCAGGGGGATGCTGAAGCCCAGGGGTCCCTGTTTGTCTATCAGGTGTTGTGGAATGATAGTACTAAACGCTGAACTGAAGTCCAGGAACAGCAGCCGCACATGAGTGTTCTTCTCCTCCAGGTGTGTGAGGCTCAAGTGTGGAGCAGAGGAGATGGTGTCCTCAGTGCAGAGGCTTGGCCAGTAGGCAAACTGGAAGGGGTCGAGCGTAGGAGGGAGTCTGGAGATGATGTGCTCCTTTACCAGCCTCTCAAAGCACTTCATCAGGATGAGAGTGAGACATATAAATATATAAACTCCAGACACCAACTAATTCAATTTAAGGTACTGCACAAGCTTCACTGTTACTGCACCAAATTACACTATTTTTACCATTCCGTCAAATCTAAAGAATGTAAACCGTGGTGGATGCACTGTTTTTGCACCATACCTGGACCTCCCCAGTGGTATAAAGAGCATGCTTGGATTCATTCAGAAGAGACTGTTTAACCTTGGACAAGAAGGGCTCATCCTGAAGCTGTGAAAAGATTTTATCAAATATTTTATATATAACACCACACACTTTTTGCAGACTTTTGGGCAGATCCACTAAGGAATAGCATGGCTATCTGAGTATGTTTTTTTTCGCTCCAACAATGGTAAAATGATTGTTTCAGATCCACAAAGCACAGGCAAAGGGGAAATCCACTCTAACTGCTAAGCAAACAACACTCTGTTCCATTTACATATATGTAAATGATGAGTAGGAGGAGTATTTAAAATTCAGCACAATATTGCTCCAATCAAATCCAAATCAGCCTGATTACAAATAGCACCCCATTAAATTTGGTACAACTGCTCTTTCTCCCTCTCTTTTCTCCTCTTTCCACCTTAGTCAAACACATGAGTGCACGATAAAATGGTGCACGTTAATATCAGACACTTTTAAATAAATCAGCTCATAAAGAAAGTTAAAGACTGACTCACCTCTTTGCACCGCACTTAGAGGAAGTTTATCTGTATGAAGTATGATTAGTTCTCCGTCACCACCCTTGTTTGGCTGTAAATTGTTTATGCTTCTGTACAATGAAGACTGTGCCACAGCACGTGCACAGTGCATGTTTGGCACTGAAATGTTTTGATTTCTAGTACAAAATTAGTCCTAGATATTTATTAATTCTGTCAACCAGAGCAGGGCCTGGCAGATGTTTCCCAGGTATCTGAATTGTTTTCTTGGATTATTCTTTTGAAAGGGAGAGAGCGAGAACATAAGGATGACAGGGGGTTATCATTACTCATGGGATTTGGCAAATTTTATTTATTTATTTATTTATAACGGGACAATGCACATTAATGAACATGAACATGTAAATGTGCCAGATTGTAGCCATGGGTTACATGGGTTCATCTATAGTCCCTGGCAGGTTGATGGTATATACAACAAAAATTACATTAAAAATCTACATAAAAATCAGACAATACTAAAACCAGACAGTTTGGACAGTACGATAAAATACAAAAACCCAAATATAACAATACTTAGCTTAGGACAGACCAGAAATAAAGTGACCATTGCACACGTCAGTCCTAAACTGATTTTATTTACCAATAAAAGGGTGTAAAGAACACTGTAGTACCTAATAACAGACTGGTATTAACAGCTGTGATGAGGCCTAATGGTCAGTAATATCCAATATCACTGTCCTTCATCTCATCCTTTCAAATAAATGTCCCTCACTGCACTTTTCATTCCAATTATAGACTACGCCTGTGGAAACGTGTGAAGTTTGATATGTGCAATCAGAGTCTGGAAGAAAAGGAAAGCAAAAGCTCACATGCATCTGCACCTCTGCTGCAGTTATTAGATCACATAAAACCCATTATTTTTAGATAAAATAATTGGTTTGAAAAAAAGTCATTGGTCAGTTATAGTTGAGCAACTGTTTTTTCATAGAACTTCCTGCTGGGTAAATTAATATTTTATCAATTAATTAATTTGAACGTTCAGGATTTTTCTTTACCGTGAGAATTAACAGCAGTCCGAATGGAAGATGACTTCTAAAAAGAATATAGTTGGCCACAAGGTGCGTGTTTTGCTGCATATCCCTGAAGAACTGTGTTCTCTACAAATATTCAGTGACCACAACTTGACAGAACTAAGTTCCTTTACTTAATTTTCCCAATGTAAACAGATTCCTAAATAGTTTTAAGTTAAGGGAACTTAACTTGTTGGAATTTACAGAGTATGCTGATCAGGGTTAAATGCAACCAGAGAGAGCACCAGGAAGTAGGCTACATCATGTTATGGTCCTATAAATTGAAACATTCAGTATAAACAAATGGGTGGGACAGTCGTAACACCAGTTTACAATAATACTATTATTTCATCAAAATGGAAAAGCAATGCACAGCCACCGTGCATATTACAGGAAGTAACCAGAATGTGAAACAGCCATTCTCAAGCACACCGTGTATTACTGGGGTGTTTTTAGAAAATGCCAGAAACTGCATGAAAAAAGAGAATAGTTGTCAGCGTGATAGCCCACCTGTTTATGATCGTTGGCGCGGAACACCTTTTTGACCAGTTCCTCCAAAGAAGCTACCCTGGTGACCACAATGGTGGTATGTTTCAAAAATTAACCTGTTATTTCTGCAGTTTTGACACCTTCATCCAACATAGCATTCCATTTTAGTTTTCTCTGCCCCTCTCTTTGGTCATTGAGTGACCTGAATCATTTTCTTTTGCTGAGTGATGCTGTGTCAACATTATATTTCGGTCTTTCCTTTGGACTTTTTGATTTTTCTACTCTTGCTACCATGAGGGGATGATGGGGGATTTTTTTGTGTAACACATTGGGTCTCAAATGTTTTGCCTTTATCAGTAATATTTCCTAATTAAAAACATCATCAACATTTTAGTACCAAGATTGCAGGAAACCCCTACACACTATCTTAATTGTACCAAAAACATTGGCAATATTTCTGTCTATTCTCTACTGAGAAGTTCTCACCTCTTAAAACCTTATTTTTCAAAACGCTAAAGTCTCAATTATATCAAATATCAGTAGCATCAAGAGTACAGAGATTTAATCAGCGTTCTTCAGTCATATCTTTAACCAAAAAAAGGAGAGAACACCATCTAAACTAATAAATACACACATACACGGGCAAGATTTTGGGGTTAATCTTGCACCTTGTCGGATCCATCCACTCTTCCAAATCCTGCCAATGTCTTTGTGCATTTAGATAGTGTGTTTACCTGCAATTTTAACAACAAACAATGTTTTTACTTAATATTGGATGTTGAAGACTTATGTATCTGTGGTATCAGAAAGCTATAAATATTGTTTGTTTTTTGCTGATAATATAAACTAACAGTCCCCAGCCTTTTCCAAATAAAGATTCCCTTTGATGTTAACTGAGCAAGCTAAATGTACATAAGAAAAATAGAAAGAGAAAAATGTACCATTATTTACTTTTAAACATATATTATTTCATCTTACCTACAAGGTACGGCTACTAAAAAATGAGACTAATGCTGAAAAACAATTTTATTGAAAATATACATTTTTCAATGTCTTTCTCTTTCAATATACTCCCCTTCTGCATCAACACACCAGTGCAATCAGGTCTCTGTTATTCTTCTCTTAACTTCTGAAACAGACTCTAAATGTGTTCCTTTGAGCACAGATTTGATCTTAGGAAAAAGGAAAAGTCGCATGTTGGTAAACCAGGTGAATAGTGAGGGTGATCAAGCACTGTGATTTTTTTGGGGGGGGGGGCAGAAACTGCTTTACTGAGAGCGCAGTGTGACCTGGCGCATTGTCTTGATCCACAACTGTGGTCCCTTTCTTCAGACTTTTCTCACAGTTTTTCTAGATCCTGTTTGTAATCATGTTGATTCACTGTTGACCCTTCTGGAACACACACCTCCAAAATTATACCCTTAATGTCAAGGAAAACAATCAACATGGCCTTGAATTTGGACTTGCTTTGTCCCCTTTCTTCAGACTTGCATGTACTTACACCTGCTAAAAAATTGGGGTTTCCTTTAATTCGCTCCAAAATGTCTCCACAAATTTGCTTGCGTTTTTCCTTTTGATCAGGAGTCAAAAATTTGGGCAACTTTAGGGCACACTTTTGTCATGTTCAAATTTCCATGAAAAATTTGCAGAACTGTCTCTTTATCAATGGAGATCATTTCTGCTATCGGTCTTATTCTGAGTTGACAATCATTTTGAACGGTTTGTTTAATTTATTGAATGTTTGTTTTTTTTAAAATGAAGATTATGAAATGAAAATAAGAAAACAGCGAAAGGTAAATGCTGGATAACACAAGGTTCAGATGACTTTTGACTTGTCCACTAAGCTGTCTGTGAGGTATTTTTTGGTTTGTTTTTAGGTAAAATGAGACATTAAGGTGCAGAGCTGTACTTATTACTTATTTTACATCACTGTGACTGCAAGGAGATGACGCAGTGGCTTTAACAAAGTGTGCTGAAAGGGACAATAAAGCATGGTATTCAAAAACATTAAGGCACTAATTATGGACCTTAATTAATTGTAATTATTGAATTAATGTTGACAGCCCGCATTACCATCTGATGGTGATACAAATATTTGCATTTCACAACTTACACAGCCTAATACAAAATGAAAGTAATGAAAACTTTGATAATTTTTCTAATAAAACAGCAATATGAGATAAATATATCCTAACATTCTGGTAATTATGCTCATGCTGAAAACTAAAGGGAGGAAGGAAAATCTGTTAAGAGATCTTATCCAAATCAAGTGTTACAGTTTTATTTGAAATGTCTCAGAGACCTACCAATAAATCAAGATCTACAGGCTGGTGACCCCTGATAAAAATGCTCCTTAAATCAAATGAAATACAATGAAAGTTCCTCCTGTTGACTTGATATTTCTGATATAATAGCTTGAGGTCGGTAAGAACCTTATTGATAGTGGTTCATACAAACAACCTTATTGCATCAGGCCTCGCATCTATTTTTTGTTGTTTTGTTTTTGTGAATCATTATCAATGAAAACTATGTCTTCTCCAATATCTTGCTTGAAATTGTATCTGAAGAACTTCATATATTGCCCAGCTGTAGTTTAAAGTATCTTAAAGGAAAACAAAAGGAATGTGTACATCCAGGCATAGAGGGAAGCAATTCTTTAAAAAAAAAAAAAAAAAGTTTATCTACTTTTTCTAGTGGAATAAAATCAGAATCAGACTCAGCTTGATTGGCAAAGTATGTACACAGAAGGAGTTCAACTTGGCCAACTTCAGTTTGAAGGGAGATGTAAAGACAAGAAAAGGGACAGACTGATCATGTTTTATATTTGTGTATCCAAAAAATGGATGAGCAGTAACTAACACAAGATGTAGCAAATGAGAAGCTACAGTGTTGTGAAGCAAACATCATAACATGAGGAAAACCACATAGCAGTGCTGTGGACACGGATGTACACAGATATTTCACTATGTAAACATCGTGTTTCATCAGCGCAAACTCCAACTCTGACCTTAATCTGCAGACAGACTCACTGATTCACTGAGTGGCTTCATTATGAAGGCTCCTTTGCAGACATGTTCGACTTAAAACAACTGGAGCCAGCTGCAGAGGAGTAAAACCCGTGTCGTAGACGTGTTAATGAGCACTTTACACTTTATAGGTTTGGCGCATTTTTTAGGGGTCAGAGTTTCTGTCACGCAGCTTGGTTAGACAGGGATCTGCACCTCTTGTATAAAACAGGCTAACTGACAGAGGGAATGAGCCAGAGCATATGGTTTGGTTTTAACAGTTTGGGTGGTGTTTTTCTAAGCCTTTCTGACAGCACTGCCTCCTTCCGCTTCTTCTAATTTCTTCTAATTAGATCTGACCTTCACCTAAATGACTGCTCAGTCAGGCACACAGGGTTCGTTTGAGCATACAGTGGGTGTGCTCTTCTCTCCATACACATTTTCACATGTGTACAGAGAGGTGCTGATAAAACACGGGAAAAAGATCAAACATTGATATGTCTGTATGCATTCCTACAGGATGTGCAATAGACAAATGTTATTAATTTAACACACACATGCTTTCATAAAGAACATACTTTAACATAAATCCTTCTCTCTAAGTAAAAAAATGTTAGCCGTCTTTAGCTTCTGCATCTACATATTGTGTAGATCAGTGGTCCCACCCTTTTTCTTTGGAGGGAGCAAAGGCCTTTAGAGAACTTAAAAACTTTCCTCTTTCACAGTGTCTAAATCAGTGGTTATCAAATGGTGTGGCGAGGCACACTGGTGTGCTTGAGGAAAGTTTAGGTGTGCCTTGGGTCTCTGTATAACAATGTAGCAGTACTATAATTGTGAGAGAAGATACTTCAACAAGAATTCAAGAGACTATTTCGCATGGAAATAGATATGGTGTGTTTGAAGACAAAAAAAAAAAAGAAAACACTGCTGGGTCTCATATACAGGTGCTCTTTGAAAACTTTGGGCTTGATTTGCTCAGTTCATCTGGTGAAGGGGTGGTTGCATGAGTGAAAAAAATATATAGTATTATAGTAAAAAAATAGTAAAATACATAGAAAAACTGCTACTGTCCTTTAAAAACAATCAGAGGAAAACTGGAGGTTTTATTAGTAATCAAAATGCCTTTAATTTACATGGCAAAACATATTTTAAAAAAAGCCAATGTAGATATGGTGTGCCTTAAGATTTTGGCTCGATCTCAGCTATGTCTTGGGCGAAAAAAAGTTTGAAAACCACTGGTCTAAGGGCACATCAAGAGTTAAACCTCTGAAGCTTGCTTAAATTAAATTTTATATCAATGAAAAATAAAATATATATATCAAGAAGTGGAATTTAAAAAAAAATAAAAAATGCTGCACCCTAAGAAATCTTTCTGAAATACATTACACAAAATATGAATTTATACAAACTCAATTTTTCTTTCAAATGGCTCTGACAGGCACAGCCACTTCTGGGTCTATTAAGCTAATACCTATTACCAAACGCTTACAATGCATGTCAATCCATTAGTTGTGTACGCTGCAGCAGACACCTTTGAAAAGTCACATGCAACAACAGCTTTCCCGAGTTCATGGGATGCATGTTATTGAAGTTTTGCCGACAATCTAGATGTTGAGATTTATAAACTCAGTTTAGGTGTTACGAGTATCAATACTGAAACACAAATGTAGTTCAGACCTAAAACTTCAGTCCTTGAACCACACTTTAGTTTAAGGATGAACAAAGGAAAGACTTCAGCTGATGTAGATCTTGTTTTGTCGAAATCACCTCAAACTTATTTGCACATACAGTCAGTTTTTACAGCAGATACAGGCTGATACTTACAGATGACATATATATTGTATATAATAACCCTTTTAAGACAACATCTGCTATTACCAAAATCATGCTGATAATATTGTGCATCCCTGCTTGTTCATAAACAGCTAATATTACAATACTTTATAACTGAAATGTGGATGAGAAGGAACTTTACAATCTGGCTCATCTACTATTACCATCTATTTAAATCATGTGTTCTCAACAACTGATGTTATTATAGACCTGCTGCAATAAAAACTCCAGTGATATTTGTATGAACTGCTTTGGCCTGCTTAGAATTAACAGAAAAGGCTGTTTACTGCCAAAAGGAGCTGTGTTTCCTCTATGAAGTCTTTTATCTAATTTGAGGTGACATTCAAGTTTGTGTTAAGCTGTTTCAAATCCATTAATAAGTTGGACATGTTGTCAGCAACATACCCAGTTCTTTGTGAATAAGGTCCACTTTGACTTCATCTCATCCATTGTTTAGTTAGACAATTTTGTGGCATTCAATGGAAAACCAAGAAAGCAGAGGACCTTCAAGCGTTTGATTCTCATTTGTTGTTTGGGCCATGACTGTCTATGCATGCAGTGTGCGATGAACTCCAAATTTCCAGCCCGTGTGGGAAATCAGATTTGAAGTGTATTTGTTCCCCGGCTATTTGGATAAGGGCATGTCTGCATTGTACCAAACGTTTTTGCCAAGAATACAAGCACCTTTACACTCCTTGTAATAAGTTTACTGTTTTAGAAGGTTAAAGATCAAATCTATAGTTTCCCTACAAACAAGACAATAAAAAAGAACAAAAAGGGTAAAATACCTACTGTTGCCACGTTACTGCATCAACAACAGAGCCGGCATTCTTCATGAACCTGTAAGTCAGAAAGAAAACAAATTTAATTTTACCTGGGAGGCAGAAAAACCTGAGCCCTATTTTCATGGTCATGGCTGCTAATATATTTGAGAACATTTTATCCCCTAAGATAAGAGAAAGTGGAAATACTGTGGGAAAAGTAGGGCAGACAAGTGGACACAGTGTAATACAACATATCCTTGTTTCACACTAGATTATTTAGAGAGTGAAGCAAAGGTGAATTCAGCAAAAATGCAAGTCCTTGACACCCATTACACTGTTTGGCTGCCTCACTGTGGTGAGAAAATAGTGTTTATTTGCATGTTTTTTTATATTTATTGCAATACATTCAGACCTTTACTATATGTTTATTGTGAAAGCTCATCTTGTGATGACAATAAATTGCCTTCTTTCTGTTAGTCCTCAAATCATTCACTGACTTGACTCTTGATCCTGATGCTATTTAGTGTATACCATGCCAAGTAGCAACCTTTGTGGTAAAATGAAGCCAATATGGATCCTTGTATGCCCACTGCAGAAGCACCAGAAGTCAAATACACACCCTATGTTTAAGTGCTAGTTTTTACAGCAGAGATAAACATGGTTACAGCATGCTTCAAAAGACAACTTTGGTCTGAGGTGTTAAAGCCTTTTTGGACGCACAGAGGGTAAATTCTTTTATGACTCATCTGTTTTGGTTTTGAGAATGAAATAAGTTATTAATGGTGGGCTGTCACCTGCCATCAATACAATCCCTGGTAAATTTTTTTTATTTTAAAACCACGACAGTGATTTTTGCAAAATCACTGTCATAGTTTTAAAAGCATGCATCATGTGAGATATACAGTATGTGACAGGCAACATAGCTCTGTCAGTATTAATTACAGGAAAACAAAGCATTGAGGTAAAACATGTGTTTTCTCCTCTCCAAGTTTACTCTGCAGAATGATTACAGCAAAATAAAGTGTACTTGCTTTGCAGCGTGTCTCTGTTGGCTGGTGTGGGGCTTTAACACAGGATGTGTGTTGTAATGGATCGACTCGGTTTGTCTTGAGCCAAGCTCTGCAGCTATTTATATTCTACTGCATGGAAAACTGTTTGAAGGTGTGTTTTAACTTATGACTCACTTGTTTTAAGCCTATGATGATTCAAAGAAGTGGGCTGTGGCATTAAACAAGGTCAGAGAAGTCAGAGGAGCAGCTGTAAACACAGTAGCTCCATACACTCGCTTGTACCTCAGCTAAAGCTAAACTAAGTCACTGATCAACATGCTACTTTTTGACAAGTTCTTGAAAATAAAAGTCCAAAGTTGTTATTTTGCTCAAGTGCTTTTAATGTGCCTGTGACATAAATTTTTGGCCATATCGCCCAGCCCTATAAGTAAAAGTAATCTTAGTTTAGCTGTTTGTCAGAAAGCTTAAGATCCCCATCAACTCCACCTCTTTCTGTTCCTAGGTTGATCTAAAATTAGATTGAGACTTCTTTTTTGTTTTTTCTTTTTACTGCTGTGGATTGGCTCCAAAAGCCCTCAGTTACCAAACAGCTGGCGTCACTCAGGCTTCATCCAATATTTTCTGTAGTCCATGTTCATCCCCCATTCTCTGTCCCCACATTTCCTGTATCTCTACAGCTTTCCTATCAAATAAGGCAATAAATCCCAAGGCCTGTTCTAATAAAATTGCCTGCAGGAGGCCAGTTTTCAAAGGGTTTATGTTATAGCTAATATTGTACACTGCAGACTAAAAAGAGAACTAAAAATAAATAAGTCTCATGAGGTTTATAACAGACAACTGCACTACAAGTATTACCAGCATTTTTCTGCAGCAAGAACTCTGCATAGTTCTTCCAATGGTCTGATTTCTTTTCCCTGATATGTTGCATCCATTAGAGTGTATGTGTGTGTTTTTCCCAGTCTACCTGACCCAAATCGCTCCATATTTGGGGGTAACAGCTTGTCAGACAAGCTCAGATGTGTGTCTCTAAACTTTCCCTGCCTCAGCTTGTTTAGTCTGTCCCACTCAGATATTTGGACTGTTGAGTAGCTTAGTGTCTAATTCATCTTACTTCCTGAGAGCGTAGGGGTAGTTAGACTGTCAAACACAAGAGCCACCCCCCTCGTAACTGTGTCAAACACACAAGTATCACTCTGCCATAAAATGTGTTACCCATGACCTGTGGATACCCCAGCTCTCTACCCTTCATGCTTTCACTCCTCCTCTTCTTCTCACAACTCATCCTCTGCATCCTCCCTTTCCTCTAAGTCTGCTGCTCATCAGTTTGCCTGAACTAAACTACACAACCCACCTCTTGCTCATGAGGTTCAACTGCCTGGACTGAGTGGTTTGACAGCAGCTTCTAATGGTTTCACTGATGTAAGCAGAAAAGTATATAGTTGAAGGGGGCTTGTATCAAATGGCTCTCTACCTCCAAAGTACCTGTCAAAATATGGGACACATCTGAGCTGGAAGCCAAACTAGAGTGCATGCAAATTCTGGGACCGCATGTGAGATGCTTTTCTATTGAACAGAGTCTTCAATTCAAGACAAGACATAATATTGAGAGGGAGGCCGCAGAAGTAGGTGAAAATGCGTGGGAACCATGTTACAGAGGTGAATTTTAAGATCAATTAAGAATTCCTCTGTTTTTAAAAACTTGAGGAAATATTTCATGATGTAAGACATTTCAGAACACAATTAAGATATTTCTATGCAAAAAAAACCCTACAAATAAAATATAAATATTAGCTACCATTAAATGAAATACCATTCCAATTCCCAAAAAATGGGGCACTGTGTAAAATGTACATAAAATCAAAATGCAATGTTTTTCAAATGTCATTAACCCATATTTGTTTCAAAATAGAACATAAACAATGTACCAAATGTTGAAACTGAGACATTTCACCTTTTCAAGAAAAATACTGGTTCATTTTGAATTTGAAGGTAGCAACACCTCAAAAAAGTATTGAATGGGAAACAAAAGGCTGGATAAGTAAGTGGTACAGATGCAAAAACAGCTGGAAGAGCATATTGCATCCAATTAAGTCTATTGGCAACAGACATGACATGACAAAGTATAAAAGGAGCATTTTACAGAAGCAGAGTCTCTCAGAAGTAAAGATGGGCAGAGGTTCACCAATCTACAAAAAAAAAAAAAATGTTAACAAACTGTGGGGCAATTTCGGAAAAATGTTTCTCAATGTAAAGTTGCAAAGACTTTGAATGTCCCACCACATACAGTACATAATACCATTAAAAGAATTCAGGGAATCTGGAGAAATCTCTGTGTGCAAGAGTCAGGGCCAAAGGTCGATATTGGATGCTCATGATCTTTGGGCTCTCAGGTGGCACTGAGTTAAAAACAAGAATGATTCTGTACTGTAAATCACTGCATGGGCTCAGGAAGAAATGGGGAATTTCTGGCCCCTTGATGGCACCATTAGTTTCCTTTCCCTCTCACTTTATTCCCTAACTGAAATGTGTCATGTTCTTATCACCTATTTCTTGCCTCTTTTGTCTTTTCCATTCCTTTTTCTTCGCATTGTTTAAAATAGGAAATGAATAAAGCCACCTTGCCTGAATTTTGCATGCTTTGAAAACAAAAATATGAAACACCCTTCTTTGTCACTGCATCACTAAGTGATTTTGTTGAAGCAAAGTTTATAGCTATTGAGATTATCATGATCAGTAATGCTCCTCAAGTTGGTTTCATAATGACCTGAGTATAAACACCAGCAGTCATGGGGGAATAAAGTTATTCTGAATACTTGAGTTTAATTTCAAAACAGTAAACAGAAGAGTCTAAAAACAATACAACTTCCCATGCTATCTTATTGCTGTAGGCAAACTTTAGCTACAGAGTATGAAGTATTAAGTAATAGAAACTCATGAAAGTTTGGGCTGCAGTTAAGAGAGCCCTGTTAGATAAGCTGTCAGAGTTAACCCGAGGCTAGTGGGGCTTTAGTTGAAACCAGCAGGTGGGACATAGTGCCGTCACATTATCAATCAGATGACACTTTATTTAACTGGAGCTGAGACCCTCAACCTGCAGAGTGGAAATCCATAAACACTGAACACCACTGTGTGTAAGTGCATGTGTGTGCAGTTGTGAGAGTGAGTATCTAACACAGTAAAGCTCAGAAAAGTTTTTAACGGCTGGGAAATTCTTTCCACTATCTTTCTCTCTTTTTCCCTGGCTGGATAGCCTAACAAGGAGAGGAGATGAATCCAGCCCTATTAGTGATATCTTGCTAACTCACCCGTCTAACAGCATGATGGCATTCTTCCTTGGTCGGCCTGCATTGGGGCCGTAGAGGTGAGCTCTATGGTAGTAGCGCACAGACTGCAGCAGGGTCCTCAGCTTGGTGTAGTCCTGAGCTAACTGGGTGCTGTTGACTGCTCGACCCACCATGCTGCGATAGGCGTTCGGCTCTGGGAAGAGGAGATGCAAAAAAGCTGGTTAACACATCCAACAGTAGGGAGGAGGCAGAGGATATTGCTGTTGTTGTCGTAGTCTGATCTTGCTCGCCAAGAGTCTGCAGCAGCCAGTAAAAAAAAAAAAGAAATAATTGGGCAATTCACAGTAACACTGACAGGTGGACTTGGTGTCAGGGGAAAAGTCCAAACACACAGGGTGGCCTTGCAGAATCAGTAAAATAAAGGCAGTGAAGGAGCCACTTTCCCAAAAAGGATGGAAACTAGAATTTTACAGGCCTACTGCTCTTTTACAACCTGTCTTAAGAGGATTCTGATTACATCTGTACCAGCTTGTGTTTAAGCTGTAAAATAAAACTTTCCTTTTATCAGTTTTTGAGTACACTGCATTCCTCAAAACTATTCAGTAAATACTCTTGAGTGCATTTCAAAGGATCGCCAATTTATTCAACCTCTACAGGTTTGCACTGTTCAGGTGATTTGCTTAAAATGACTCCATCTGCTGCAGTTTAAGTCCTCACTAACATTTCTGCATGGTCCAGTCAATGGATTTTTCATGCCACTTTCAAGCTAAAGCTACAACAAAAGTTTCTCCTTTGAGCTTTATTACAGATTAAATAAAATGAAAATACAGTAGGAAGTGATGTGCAGCCAGGAAACACAGGGCTCTGTGTGGATTGCAGGAACACAGATGGTTAGGATGACACGAAGACTAGAAGTTTCTTTCATCCCTGTCTGATCCCCAAAGGCTTACCCCTTCAGCTTCACCTCTTGCAGCACACTATCTTAATAATGCCTATGTGCAAGTTTTTGTAACCAGTGACAGACAAATGAGAAACTTACATAGATGCTCTCCCAAATAAAATTGCAATGGAGAAAGTAATTACCATTGCCTTGAGAGTAAAAAAAAAAAAAAAAAAAACTTTTAAGATGAAAGCAGCCTTCCAAATCAGATGGATTGGCCAGACTCCATGTCAGTCAATGGACTGATTCATCAAGCAAAGCATCAAGCCAATGTACTTGTCTGGGCCAGAGAGTGACTGTAGTGGCAGTTTTATCAGAAATGCCATGGATATGTGAAATTGTCTAACTGGCAAGTCAGGTTAAAAAAAAGGGTACTTTAGCAAAAGAATCTTTAAATAGTACAGAAAAAGTGTGATGCAGGTATAAGTCGATAAACTTTGGATTTGGTAAAAGAAGTGTGCATAAATAATTGGTGTAGTTTGTGTATTTTGGGTGTTTTTGTGTCAGAAGTTTTCAATACTATAAACTGTGCTACTCATCTGTCTGCCTGTATAAAGCCCTACGTAACTAAATTTTAAACTAAGGAAGCTGCATGAACACACAACCAATGATTATCCTTCTCCAGAAGGAATCAACTGGTTCTAACACAAGTTTAGAGGAAGGTTTAGTAATAAATGAAATGGTTTTTGGATTAATATTAGGTTTGCTAGAAGATAATTCATAGTTGACAGTGCTGTTTTTATTGTAAGGGTCCTTCTGAATCCCTTGTGGGTTGCCAGGGGGTGCTAGAGGGAATGTGGAAACTTAAACGGAGGAGGGGGGTAAAATGGAGCTAAATTAAAAACCAACTATTCACATAATTTGACAAAGCTAATCCCACTTCGTCATTTCCATGTCAAACTCTCAATAAAAAGAAGATGATAAAACAAGATATCATGAATGTAAAGAATAAATAAGAGAATATTTCTTCAAAAAGAACATGGTTATTGTTACCATACTGATTGTTTCCTTAATACAGAAATTATAAAATAATACCAAAAAATGTTCTTTTATCTTTCACTCCAAGTACCCTCTTAAATCTGTGTACTGATGTTTTTTTTAATTAAATGTTAAATAGTAAAGGCATTCACACATAGCAAACACAACAGCTTTTTATAGCCTAAACTGGTTTGGATTATTTGTCCCGAAGAGATGTTACAACAGGAGATAAAGCTAAACTGCAAAAATAACCATTAAAATCCTAAATGAATATCAGCAACTCTATTAGTAGCTTAGAGCATTCCCAAAACGTTAGGGCTGGGTATTGTTAAGAACCTCACGATTCAATTCGATTTCGATTCTTTAGGTTGCAATTCGATATCGATATCAATTCGATTCGATATTGATTTAAATGCTTCAATGTCGATTCAGTAAGAAGTAGAAATACACAATTAACCTGATGACAATTTTTTAATAATTATTTTCATGCCCAAGTGAACATAGTTGGTAGGTCACCTCACATTTTTGAGCAATAAAACATCTGAAAACAAAAATATGCACAATAATAACTTATTTGTGCAGATGGAGTACAAAAGTAAAAAACATGACAGTTCTGTATAAACACTGAAAAAGTAAAGTGCACGTAAACTTAAATACTATTTCTGTCCTCTTGGCAATTGTGATAAACCTCACATAACATAGTTATGGCTGGTTGTTGTTTGGTCGAGTGCGGCCTCCGTCCATACAACGCGAATCACACGCACAGCGACCCCCACTGGCCAGGAGGTGAATTGATTCAGAGGATTTGCTGAATCGATATTGAATTGGGGGAGGAAATATTGCGATGCATCGATTAATCGATATTTTTACCCACCCCTACAAAACGTACACAAATAACAAACTGTAGCCCGTTATTTAGGACAGAATTCTGTGTTATGTGGGTGTACTGACCATTGCCAAGTTCCCAAGAGATGTTATACTTCTTCCCGGCGCCGTACTTGAGGAGGCTCAGGGTGGACGAGGTGTTCCAGGAGTTGTCCGGGTTTCTGTGCAGCGCGTTGAGCCCCAGGATCAGGTGCAGACCAGCACAGTCGGCAAAGTTGTACAGTTTGTCTAAAGACCTGGCTGGGAGAAACCCACAAAGCAGTTGTAACTTTGATTCTTTTTATGCACCTGGAATCACATGAGCATATTCTACAAACTAAACTGACACCATGTGGAAGTCATCGATCTGATCCTCATTTCAATGTACCAAAGAAAGCCTTCTAATCTTTTTCTACAGCCACATCTGGAACTTTTGGCAGCTTACAGTGCTATAACCACTTTTTTGTAGCTTGTTGTGTGCTTGCAAAAATATAAATGGACAAACGGCTGTTTTTACTTTCAGTGCAAACTAAAACACCAATTTTATTGTACTGAAGGGTCACTGTGTTTTTTTAAGATAAGTACAAAAAATACTATCACAGGAACAATTTAGTCTTTAAGATCAGAACATACAATTACAACAAAGAAGATCTATTCCATTTGTGACGTGTAGGCAAAAATAGTTCCTTCATGTCCTAAATGTAGTGCTTTAACACTTTACATAAAGTAATGAAAATAAAAAAGGGTTCAAAAGTTTCATATCTGCTGTTACCAATACCATGCTGATAATTTTGTGCATCCCAAGAACTATGAGGCATATTGTACTATAAGACAGTCAAAATATTCTCAATGCAGGGTAAAAAACATGGAGTCGTCAAATGAGTATAAGGTTTCCCTGGGAAAAAAAAACTTTTGAGTTTTTCTAAACAGACAAACTTCAATATTATTGCTCCTTCCAAATTATTTACCGCAGTGGATTTTAACATACAAGTGAGTGAGAATAAATCTCCACTTAAATGTGCATAGGCATTTTGTGTGCACTGTCCTCTGGGATAACTGGGATCAGTGTTAGGGTTTATTGCCAAGAGAGTTTATGAGGATTTGATCTTGGCATTTTGTTGCATCACAGCAAGCTCTGAAATAAAATAATAACGTAAACCAAGCAATCAGAGGTTATCCCACTCTCAGGAAAGAATGAGTAAAAGAAATCGAAGCTCAGAAAACATATTTGACAAAATACATAGCATACATCTTTTCTGAAAGTATTTGTGCAGGAAAAAACCTCTGATCTTCAACTTGGATTAGTTCCAGAAATGAGTCTCTGTGAGCCAGGTATTTAACTCTGTGTTGAGAATGCGTGCCATTTTGATGTATGACGGCCGAGCCTGGTCTTCAATGAGAATCCAGACATACTGAGTTTCCCATCATGGATCCTGTGGCGATGCTCTCCTCAGAGGAGTGAGCAAAGCTCACCACTCACTCATAGTCATGTCTGCTGTCTCCATCAAAGCTCACAACTCTCACTGAGTGCTGAGCAAGAATGAGGGGCTTACAGCAGATGTTTGGATAAAGCCAGAGAGCCAAAAGTGTTTGTTTATATTCAAACGTGCGACTGCAGGCTGCTCCTGGATACCTCAGGCTCATGTTTTGAAACTGAATCTGTTTGGATTCATTCTGTTAATGTAAATATTACCCTGAACTGTGACCCTTGATACTCCAGGTTCAACAGGAAACAGACAAAGGCTGTGTGCCAGTTCTGGCTAGAATTTGCTCTCAGCTTTGCTTTAGAGTAAGTTGGGTTTAAGTGATAGTTCTGCCTGACGGTGGGCAGCGCGCATGTTAGGTTTGTCTGGTTATTTGCTGCACTGTTACAGTGTTCAATTCACCGATATTCAATAAAACATCAATGTTAAAGATGCAGGGCCCTACTACAAAGCAGATGGATTGGCCAGATTTCATGTCAGTCATCAGGCAAATCCATCTTGCTAAGCTCCAATCTACAACATTTGTACCAGGTTTAAAAACACATCTGACATATCAGTGTCATTTGAGGAGAAAAGGGAGCAATGTGGAGCACTGGTTTCATTGAAAGGACACTATAATTACAGATAAAAAGTGACCAGTGGAAGTGGGTGGGGCAAATCATGGGCTGTGGATCTGTACTCCACAGCTATCACTGTATGCTGAAAGCTCAATTACCTCACTGGAAGCTAGCAAGATTGCAAACTCCACTTGGCAAAAACAGAGCTCACTAAAAGAGCTACACAGTGGCACAGATACAGTACAATGTAGACTTAAACAAAAGAAGTCATTTTTTACTCAGGGAACCCCACCCTAAAACAGATTGTGTCTTGTATGCCATTATAACATATATTTTCATAGTAACTGTAAGAGAGGAAGTCACTTATTGAACATTGTCTGGCATGACACAAGAGGACAAGTTTGCTGTGGTCACTTTGTACCGGGTGCACAGGACCCGCTGGGCTGGTCCAGACAGCGGCGGTGGATACCAGGAAGATATCTTGAGAGATGGGGTATGGGCCTGGAGCAGGCCCAGAGGCAGCTTCAGGAAGCCAGAACAGTACAGGATCAAGGTTAATGGGGTGAAGTGTTGAACCGGCATATGTGCCCATACTTGGCCTGACCTCTGGATGGATACTAATACTCTAGGACTTAATTTTGCCCTCATTACTTGAGTAAAGTCAAGTTACATGTACACTGTGCACATGCAGTTTAAAGCTAACTGACCTAGTGATGTGTAACTGAACTCTGGATTTTTTAACTGTATATACTTGGTAAGAAACATAAAGAAGTAAGAAAATCAAAAAAGGCATACAGGGGTATAACCACTTCAGCCACATCTGTGACTAGTTTACAGGATCAAGAGCTGCTTTACCCCTGCTATGGTAACTACCAAGGGACATATGACACAAAATGCATAAAAAATTAGCTCTGTTAGCATTCCTCATTTGTGATGATACCAAAGTAGAGAGGACTAGTGTGCTAATAATATAACTGGGGACAAAAGATATAGTCACAAGCTTTATGGAGGGAAAAGGCTTCAATGAGCTGATGGCATTTATCGAGCTGGACTTAAAGCTACCTTCACAGCTAACAGCAGTTACGAGAGTGGAACAGAAGTAGGAATAAGGCAGGATATCAATAAGTTGACAGGTATGACAGACTTGTTGTCAGATTCCTCCATGAGGTCATTTTTTTACTGTTAGCTAATTAGTCTATAATATCTCTTGATTTCATTCAGAACTAGGATCCCATCCCTGGTTCATAATCAAATGTGAAACACAGTAATGAATAATGGGTTTGTAGGACAGGTTCAGTATATCGAATGAGAATTGATGCTCAATGAGAATTATGAGGATGCAATGAAAAACAAATCATTGGTATGCTCCTGCTACATTTATTTCTACACCATCCATCCATCCATCTTCTGCTTATCCGAGATCGGGTCGCGGGGGCAGCAGCCTAAGATGGGAAGCCCAGACTTCCCTCTCTCCAGCCACTTCGTCCAGCTCTTCCCAGGGGATCCCAAGGCGTTCCCAGGCCAGCCGAGCGACATAGTCTCTCCAGCGTGTCCTGGGTCTTCCCTGGGGCCTCCTCCCAGTTGGACTTGCCTGGAACACCTCACCAGGGAGGCGTCCAGGAGGCATCCGGACCAGATGCCCAAGCCACCTCATCTGGCCCCCTTTCAACGCAGAGGAGCAGCGAGTCTCTCCCGGATGGCCAAGCTTCTCACCCTATCTCTAAGGGAGAGCCCAGACACCCTGCAGAGGAAACTTATTTCAGCTGCCTGTATCCACGATCTCGTTCTTTCGGTCACTACCCACTGCTCATGACCATAGGTGAGGGTGGGAACGTAGATCAACCGGCAAATCGAGAGCTTTGCCTTTCGACTCAGCTCTTTCTTCACCATGACAGACCGATGCAGAGACAGCATCACCACTGACGCCACACCGATCCACCTGTCGATCTCCCGCTCCATTCTTCCCTCACTCGTGAACAAGACCCCGAGATACTTGAACTCCTTCACTTGGGCAGGATCTCATTCCCAACCTGGAGAGGGCACTCCACCCTTGTCCGACTGAGGACCATGGTCTCAGATTTGGAGGTGCTGATTCTAATCCCAGCCGCTTCACACTCGGTTGCAAACCGTTCCAGTGAGAGCTGGAGGTCCCAGTCTGATGAAGCCAACAGGACTACATCATCCACGAAAAGCAGAGACCTAATCCTGAGGCCACCAAACCGGGCGCCCTCAACGCCCTGGCTGCGCCTAGAAATTCTGTCCATAAAAGTTATGAAGTTGGTGTTTTTCCTGCTTTTTTCAACAGGTGCATCTCTTCAGAAGTACCATAGGGCAAATAGAACTGAATAGTTGCTTGTAGCACCTGACATCAATTTATGTACCTTCCAGCAAAAGGAAGACAAAGCCTTAAAAAAATTAAAGAAAAATCAGCAGTGTAAATTACTTTCTTACACACAGCAACCTTCAAGAGTTTATTTCTCTCTTAATCAATGTCTGTTTTTGGTTTCATTAATAACCAACAGCTACATTATTATCTGAACTACTATTATCATAACACCTTCTCTCTGTGGTTAAATCAGACTGGTATCTGTTTCCAGGAGCAGGACTGAAGGCAACAGGACAAAGAAAGTAGCGCCAGATGTGGCTGTCAGAATGAGTGATTCCAGGCCCTTCCTCACCTGAGATCTGAGCAGCAGACTACAGTCCCGCTTTGAGACACGGCTAGCAACCTTGCACACACCTCATAAAGGCATCATGGGGTGCATCAAAGTGATAAAAATATAGTTTCTCAGGTAGAAGGTCAGAGAGCAGCATGTATGATCAAACAAACATCTGTGTGCGTATGTGTAAGTTTAGTTTTTCGATTGATTCTACACAACCAGCAGCAGAGAAACTTGCATGACTTCTTGTGTCTTTGCATTACAAAGACAATACTGAATCACAAGGTTGAAAAAATGTTTAAAATTAGATTTTATACAAGGTAAAGAGTTGAATATTTTTTCATTATAACCTTTTGTAAAAAGAGGAGCAGATTTGTTGACTGACAGGAGACAAATCAGCAACATATTTAGGCTTTGTGGGTTTTTTTAAGAAAAAATAAATAAATTCTGAGGTTTCTTTTTCTCAAACTCAAGAGTAATATGTTATTTTAGCATTTTGACTTTTGGTTGAGAAAACTAGACATCTGAAGATGTGACTTTGGGCTCTAAAGAGTTGAGAATGGCATCATTTGAGTTGTTTTTTTGTTACAGATTATAATTATATATGAGGTTTTCTTTCTCCTGCAAATGATTAGTCGTTTGATGGGTGGTTTATCCTCGGTTAGACTGCTGGTGAGCAGTCACTATTTCAGTCTGTTTGCACACACAGCAGTGACTAGCCGGAGGAGGAAGTATAGCATTACTCTCCATAGCCAGGCTCACATTTAACGCCTGACAAGAGCAGGTCATCTAATGCTTTCTTCTAAAGTGAAAAGGATTCTGGGCAGATCCAGCCTCCTGGTGTCTGGAAATCTGCAGATCACTGCAGGCTAAACATGAAAGAGCTCCTATACAGATACGAGCAACCCCCATAACTACATATCTATATGTGATCTAAGACAGACAAAAGTAATGGCATTATTGAAAATACTGTCAACTCTGTCTGTGTGTTCACATGCACACAAACCAAATAGGTCTGTTCATGCTTTGATGTTTTACATCAAATGTATGTGCTGCTGATAAGCAGAAATGTAGCCACACAAAAAAACATGGAGAAAAATGGAAACACAGTATGATACTGTACTTTGGTGGTAGGGACTGCCTCATTCATTATATTCATTATTAATCATATATTCATTATATTTTTGCCCAAATATGTCACAACCGTTGGAAAAATAGCTCAATATTTTTTCCGCAACATACATGGTTGGCACAGTCATAAAATGAACAAACTTTGTAGAAACTCTGTAGAAATCACTTCTTCCCATCATCTTGAGTTCCCCACTGCTGCCTGACATCATCTGTGAAGAACCTATACTTGGGTGGGTGTAAATATGGCTCTGTGGACCACCCATCTATGTATGGGAAACACTGAACTGTCCAATTTATCAGGGCACCATGACGTTGTCTTTACTTCTATCAGAGTTATCAAACAATTAACCAACACTGCTCATCTCAGTGGAGTTTGATCATCTCTTTGGGTCGACGCCATTATTCAGTGGTATTTTCACTAGAATAGTCACTTTTTAGGTTCATTCAAATGGACCAATAATTCTCAGTTACACAAATACAATAAAGGCCTGTCTAAAGTCAGGCTCACTGAGCTGCAAACTTCTCTTTTGTCCCACAACAGAAAACAAGCAGAAGAAACCCAGAAAGTTGTTTGCCCAGCACATGTGTGTGGGTTCACCGTGTGTGTGTGCATGCATGCCTTAGTGTGCTTGTGTGCAAACGGAAAGAGTGGGGTCTGGACATTGTCAAGCTGTCTATCTGATAGAAAAGCCAGTTCTGTGAAGCAGAGAGGCCGGCAGCATCAGTCGATGCCATGCCTCATTTCTGCAGCTCTGCATATTCCCTCAAACACTGAGGTACACATGAGCTTATGTACACTGGGCCTGTCGGCTCTCACACAAACAGTGTTTGCTGGTTTATAAACCACCCACATGAGCCAGACACCCAACTGGTTTCCACTAAAGGAACATTTTTCTCTGGTGCAGCACATTTAGTGAGTTAGGATCAGCTGACAGGTACAATTTTACTGTCAGTCTCTGATGGGGCAGACAAAAGTAAAAAAAAAGTAAAAAAAAAAAATCAACATCTAACGGTAGACTGGTAGTTGGCTAGATAAGATAACCTCATATATTTGTATAGACATATAAATAGTTTGGATATTTACTTAATTTTCATTTTTGCAATGCTGTGTTATAAAATGGTTTTGGTAGCACACTGGTCTCAATACAAATACAAATATTGTATGTGTATGCTTACATACAGGATCTGAAATTAAGAAAGAGCAGATTTAAGATTTTGACCATGCTTTGGTGTAGCTGTAGCTCCTTTATCCTGCTACTTCTCTGGTTGGATAGCGAATCTTTGCAGGGTCAGGCTGACATACAAACATATACACAGGAACACAGGCTATGCTCCACTGTGAAATCAGCCACTCTGCTGTAACCAGTCTGCTGCTAGCTATGTCAACTATAATGTATTAGAAAGAAATCATCCTATGCTACATTTAAGGGTATTTTCTTTAATGAAGAATAATTAATTAAAAAAGTCATTTTACATCAAATGTTGCCCTGGCATCCTCTGTTACTTTGTATTTAACTTTATACCTTGTTTCACTCAGGGACACTTCCATTTAATTTTTTTTTTTTAAGATTTATTTTTGGGCATTTTTGTGCCTTTATTAGATAGAGGAGGACAGTGGATAGTCGGAAACAGGGTCAAGAATGAGGGAGAGACATGCGGTAAAGGGCCTCAGGCTGGATTTGAACCAAGGCCGCCCACGTACATAGGGAGCGCCTTTAACCACTAGGCCGCCTGCGCCCCACTTCCGCCAAAACTTAAGGCTTTAAAGGAGAAGGATGGGTTAGCGGAGGTGAAGCTTTGTCAGTAGCAGTGTAGGTTTGCTGAGAAGGAAGTCATACTCAAGGACTGCCTTGCTGAGAGAAATAGCTTTGATTGGTTGAGAGAAGAGGTGTTGAAAATAATCTTTTCTACAATGTATCATGATGAGGATGTAGCAGCTCATAATTAATACCCTGGCTGTGTATTTTTTCCCCCCTCCAGATGGACCTACCATGATTGCTCCAATAATGACCAATTTTCTTTCCAAACAGGGCTTCTTTCAATAGATGTCAAAAGAAGTCTATTTCAAACGTCCCAATTTTTCCTGTTTTTGTGGTTGCAAACCATTCAACTCCTGTGTATGAGTGTTCTGGCACATCAACCTGGAAATACTCTCAGTGCAGTCTGCTTAGTAAAGTAAACAGCAAAAAAAAAAAAAAAAAGTCTAAATTGTGGATTAACAGACGATAATAAGCCATTTAAAATTATTATTTATCTATTTGTTATACGGCACAGTGCACATTACATGGACATGTAAATCTGCTAGATTGTAGCCATATGCTAATTTTATCTGTAGTCCCCAGCAGGTTGATGATATACATATAAACGTGTATATAAAGCATATACATAATAAAAATATACATAAAACCAGGCATCACCCAGAGACCAAACAACATAAACAGTAAAATGTTGTACAAAGACCCACATGTATCAATAGACAATATGGCTTTGACTTTGCTAAAGACTGACCAGGAATAAAGTGACCATTGTAGTTAAAGTGCATAAAGCAGATGGTAAAGTGCTCTAGTGCTCTAGTGCCAATGTGCTGATGTACTGCACATGATCATAAATGTGCTTGGCCAATTTATCAAAAGTGCTGATATAGTTGCACATAGCTCTGTTGCAGAGAGAATTTGCATTTACAGATGAGTCTATGCTTGTATTGTTGCACAGGGCTAGCATACATAAGTGTATCAATGTATGTAATATTGCAGAAGATGCATACATAGTTCTGAGTATGTATGCATAGAGATAATGAAATGGTTAAACATGGTCATAATTCTGGTTTGTCCTGAGCCATGCTTTCAGTTGACTCTTGAAACTTGCTTTTTTTTTTTTTTTTTTTTAAATGTGGCCCTTAAAGGATAGGGAAGAGTCCAGAGTAACCCCTAGGTATTTAAACTTATGTACAAGCTGTAACGCTTTCCCTCCATGGAATACATTTAAACAAGACATCACTTTCGCAAGCTTAGAGAACATCAGCAAACAGTTTTCTTGGTATTTAAAAGAAGGCATAATTTATTGATCTGGTATATTTTTACTTCTGATGACACAGGAGGCTATCTGTCATATTTTCAGCTCAGATATTTTTGCTCAAATATAACAGAGTTCATTTCTCGCATTAGATGAGATGTGTGAGAGTTTGGGAAGGAAAAAGAGAAGGAGGTAATAAGGCTGTAAGAGAGAAGAGAGAGAATTTTTTTGTTCAGAATATTATTTCACATGATTCAGTTAAATGACACAAGTGAAAATTGATTTGTTTGGAAATCAATATTAAAAGTTAATGTTTATCAGAACACTTACCTCTTTTTATCAAAAGAAGCCAGGAGCAGTAATACAGAAAATGGATGATGTATTTGATGAATTGTGATGCATGCATTGTGAAATTGAATTAAATTGAACTGAATCATTGGCATGATAATGGTAATCAAATCAAATCAAATCAAATCATGAAACCAGTCAAGATGCACAGCTCTAGTTGAGAGTAGTGGAGATGATATATCAATCAGCTGGCTGTCAGCTCATTGTAGCTATGTGAAGGGCATCTGAGGAGTTTTCTTCATGTTCTCAATAAAATTACCTGAAAAATCTGACTCTGGTGCTGAATTTTTTCATCTACCCATGACATTGGCTGGGGATTTATTCTGGATTCTAACAGATTATTTTAGATAGTGTGCTGGAAGTATCAGGGATAAATACCAGGAAAGTTTGTTTGACTGTTGAAACAAAGGGTTTGCCAAATAAAAAACTGGAATTGGAAAATAAAAATGTTCTAAACACTTTCAACACTTGACAACATAAACGTAATGATTTTTAGGTAAACAGATTATTTCGTTTACTCATGTATTCTCTAAACAATGAAAATGTAAATCCTTCAGTATTTGATTTTCAGTTATTAAGAGAAGATAGCGCAAGGAAGAGAGGGAAAAGACAGATTTCCTTAAATCTACTTTTGACCAGGTTTATCTGAAATCATTTGTTACAGGAATCTAATGCTGTCAGTATGCCTAAAATCGGCCTGACACACATGCGTGAACAAACACATACACTCACAAACACAAAGAGGCTTGAGCTGACTTCTGGTTTGCTTTAAAACCTAAAACAGGGCCAAACGGGAGGACACTTTTTAGAGAAGTTAATTCTGAGCTGTTCCTTCCTGTTTATGAATGCAATATGTTTTTTCCATATCTAAAGATGTATATTATGTACTGTTGCTTACAAAGTTCTAAATCATGCAAAGACAATATCCACACAGCAGCTGTGGCAAAAATAGACTACAAAATATGCCTCAGGTAGAGTTCTTAATTGCTAATTCTGTTGCCTGTCAATAAAATATACTGTCACTTTGTGTCTTTTGCAAAACTAAAGTCAAAATGTCATCTTCTCTTGGGCTCTTTCATTATCTTCAAATCAGGAACTTTGTTAGGCTCTATCCCTCTGTCTGTGATTCACTGCCCAAACAACATACTTAGTATGACATTATGATGAAACATTTAATATTACATCTGGTCCGTCTTTTCCTTTGACTCATGAAAGGAGTCAAAGAAAGGATTCAGTGGGATTAAATCTTATCCTATAAATGCTTTACTTCAACTCCAGTTCAAAGTCATTCACTGGCTGCATTACTCAAAGACTGAAGTAAACAGGTGCTTTCTTTTCGTTTGTACTAACTCTAAGTGTAGGTTAGGACCTCAGCATTTTTTTCTGGTTAAGTCCTAAACTTAAAGTCCTCTGGAATAGTATTTTTTTTCAGCTGTAAACTGTTACATATAATAATAGAGACTTAACCTCTCACAGCCTTACTGCGATACTAGACTGCTCTCAGCCATTCTCTGATGCTTCCCAACAATCCCTGAGGTTTGGTTTAGTAGAAAAGATGGTATTCTGAAAGAGTGGAAATCAACTTCCCCTCCTTGTTTTAAAATGTGGTTAAATGATATGACTTCTTGCCTATATCTTGAAGAAAAACAGTATTCTTTGTCTAAAACTCATCCAAAGTTTTATAAGACTTGGCGTGATTTCATTGATTATATAAGGAAGGAGAAATGTCAAACTTGTAACTGACTGTTGGAAATTCTTGCATTGCACCTTATCTTACCCCATCACTATGAGCTGCATTGCTTGATCCTTGCTCATCTTTGCACTTAAATCTTTTCCTGTACCCCACTCATTTGAGTACAGCCTGGGATTGACTGACTCTCCCCATGACCTTCATGCTCATCATGAACTATTTGTTGGACTCACTGACATAGACACATTCCCTGTTTTCCTTTTGTAGGTGACTGTTTTTTTCCCTATCTTTTGTTGTTTCCAATTCATATTGTTTTTCTTGTGACTTTTCTGTCTTTGTGTCAGTGTATTTATAACAAAAATGGAAATAATCACATCTATTTCCAAAAAGTTATTTAAAAAAGAAACATACAATGAATTATTTCTTATATTTTTGCCCACAATCTGTAACATCACTCATTACACTGGCATTAAACATGCAGAGAAACACAGACTGTCATGCACTGAATTGTCACTGAGAAGTCAGGGGGGAAAACGTGGTGGAAACAGCTCCTCTCAGTGTGTATCCATCAAACTGGTCCGTGCGAGTGACAATTGTTGATGACAGTATTCAAGGTTTTACCACACTGACTGAAAAGTAAGTGTACTTAACACACACCTCAAGCACACAAGCAGTCACGTACAAACAGCTTGCTTGACTAAGTATGAAAGATTGGCAAGTAAACTGCTTAAATGTCCAGGAAAACCCAAGGGTGGGCACATTTATCATCAGCCCCTTGATAAAGTAAATCTCTTCTCTCCCCCAACTCCATTTACTCGTCTAGCGACTCACTGCCTTCTGTTTCTCATTGGGCTAATTTCTTCTATAACCAGAACCTCTGTGACTGCACAAAAAGGCACTGAAGCAAGGACATCTCCAGACGGGGGTTTTCCAATTTTTAAAGAGACAGTCAAAAGTTTGCCATTTATCATTCATCTGTATCGATCAAAACAAGACCAGTATACTGTTACAATCACTTAATTGAAGGCTATCAAAGGCAGTGGTTTGCTACGTTCGCATGGTGCATCTGCGTCTTATCCTGATGTTCACTTGACACTGCATGTTAAGGTTACACAGAGGGAGAAATGTGTTTCTAATAAAGTGCAAGAAAGTGCTGCTGCACCAGCATGTTGTACAAAACCAAACGCCTCCATGTTTACACACACACATCTCTATATGGACTCCTCTTTCATGCAGCGAGGCTCCGTTCCAGCAAAACCAGTCAGGTCAAACCACTTTTGTATTTTAGAAGAATGTAAGATATGTGGTGGGCACCTGTTTTCAATTCGGTTACTAGAGGGGGACCCGAGTGTGTGTGCATGAGGAAACGCGAGTGTGAAGGATAGAGTAGCTCAATCTGTGAATCTGCTGTGACTAGATTTGTGTGTGGCCATTTTCATGTACAGAGTGTGTAAGTAGCTGGTGAGTAAGATGAGTGGTATGCTAACATGCACTTTCCTACATGTAAAGTACACCCACTCTCTGAAGCTCACTCTGTGTCCCTTTAACCTAGGCAACAGGCTTAAGTGCAAGACAAGTCATACGTGAAGAAGTGGACAAAGTAGTGCCGACTGCCTTTCATTGACTTAGTGCCATATGATTCAAACAGGGTGTTAGGGAAACGCATAAGGGATGTGAGCGTTTCCACATCTGTTTAGCAATCAGGCTGGCGTCTGTCACTCTCTAATGGGAAAAGTACACTATTTAGATACCAATGACTTCACTGGGTTTGGATTGTAAAGCAACGAGGTGCATGAAAGTTTTCCAGGTGGAAAACATCACTGTGTCTCATTTGTATCAAGCAACCTACAAAATGAGAAAAAATAAACAAAAAGGATTTTAGCTTCAAATATCACAAGCCAAAAAATGTTGATGGATCATCCTGGTACTATAAACCGACAGTCTGCTTAGTTTGGTGTGTGAGATGTAAACTACAAACTTGGGGACAGTAAATATGTTGATAATTCTGAACTCAAAACTAACATAATTAACATCAATAATCAACAGTTTCTCCAACATTTTCCTCTGTGCACAGATGTAGCTCTCCCAGTGTATTGGTTTAATTAGTGACCAAGTTAACTGGTGACCCTCAGCTGACTGCATTTGTAGATGTCATAACACAAGCTGATGAAAAGAGGAGTCTTAGTGAATGTGCCTTTAAGATGTTTTTTTATAATGTCAATATATACTCATCAGATATGAATTTAATGAAAAACTTCAATACAAACTAAACGTATGAGATTTTACACTATTTCTTAATTTTGTTAACAGAATATATGAATGGAAATTTATGATATGTTCATGTGAAAGATGTAAAATGTGAAGATTTCAGGTGAAAATTTTAAAAATAACTTAATATCACTGCTTACATATAGTTTATGTCTTGTCTGGCTGAAACTCAAACATGCATTTAAACAGCACTTGAAATGCATATTAACAGCATGTCACATTATCACAGTGTCTCACTGTTATAATTCCAATAATAATAATAGTAACAACACAGAAGCAGATAAACCTGAACTCTCTTCATATTTTGAAAACTATTCAAAGTACACCAGACTAAAATTTTTGTCAACAAGGTATCAAACAGGTCATGGAGGATCAGGACCGTTTCTTGACTAGCTGCCAATCAAACAATTTGGTGTCAGGGGCAATTGCATGGGCAATCTATTGTTCAACTGCACAACTGAATGGGAATTGCTGCAGTACATCCACACATCCTGTTGATCTTGTAATACACTTTTCACCGTAGTGAGAACTCTCACACTGTTTCAATCTCCCAGGATCTCGTTGCACAAAGTCTCGTCACACCCTAGTCTCTACCAGTCATTTGCATACTGCATCCACAGTGTGTAAATTTTGGATCGCACAACAATTCATATCAACACTGAATCAAATTCATAAAATACAATTTAACATATGTAAATCACTCATAAAAACAACACCCTCTTAAAGGGATACTTCAACATTTTGGCAAATTTGGCCATTGCCATAATTCCTATAGTCTTAGTAATAGGTTCATTTCCTTTAGCTGTCGGTGCAAGCTGTTTTTAGATCTAAAAGCAGCTTGCACCGGTAACTAAAGGAAATGAACCTATTACTAAGACTATAGGAATTATGGAAATGGCCAAATTTGCCAAAATGTTGAAGTATCCCTTTAACAGGGTGATTAAAAATGATGAATCCATTTATCAATTCAGTGATCTATTATATATTGTCATTGATGCAATGAGGATAATATTGAGTTGCCAACAAATGCTTATATTCTTACATTCCCACTGCAACAGTTGAGGGTTAGTCCCAGCTGGGTTATATTCACATTTTATGTTGTTCGAACTCACAGGTCCATTGATTTAATCAAATTTTACCCTAAAGTGGGTTTTTGTTTAAGTTGTGGCTATTTCTGTGTCATGTCAGCAGTTGCTGTCTGCCATTGTTTGACCATCAACATATAGCTGAATGATTATAATCTGATGAGTTCTGTGCAAAGAATCCCATCATTCCTTCATAGGCTGAAAAGCGCTCCTTCTCAGGAACATTTTTTTCATTTTCATAATGAAAGCCCAGGACAGCCCCTTATCCTGCAAAGGGTTGCAGGGGGCCTGGAGCCAGTCCCAGCTCTCTCTTGGCAAGAGGCAGGGTAAACCCTAAGATGATTTCCAGAGAAGTTCAAGTTTAAGTGTATTTGTCATTCCAACCATTTATGTAACATACAGAAAGAAATGGCATAATTCAGGAACAGGGTGCTCAGAAGACAACATTTAAGTAAATTCATAGCATGTCCACATAAAACGGGAATAAAAACATTATCAAACAAGACAGTAGGAACAAAAAAGACAGTACCAGCTGAAAGAGAACAGTGCCATGTCAAAGAAAGGAAATCAGTGCAAGAATTCAAATGAGTCATAAAAAATAGAAGATGTACAATAACATAAAGGTAACATGTTTAGCGGATTTCATTAGCAGGGTGCTAGCTGTTAAACAGACTTACGGCCTGTGAAAAGAGGCCATAACACATTCTGGCCATCCATGCTTTAAATGGAGCAATATCAGATAGCAGGAGATCAAACAGTCCATGAGCGAGGTGAAGAGTATCTCATACAGTGTTAAGTGTCTCCTTCTCTAACTGTCCTCGAAAAGCTCCTGAATGGAGGGGAGAGAGACCCCGTCGACCTTTACAGACATCTGCACAGCATGCTGTAAGGTCTTCCTCTCAGAGGCAATGCAGCTGTTATACAAGGACTGCAGCTCATCAGAACACTCAATTGTGCCTTGATAAAAGGTGGTAAAGTTTGGGAGGGGGCACACCGTCTTCAGCTTTCAAAGAAGTGCATCCTCTGCCACACTTACTGTGCCATTTCAGAGTGTTCAGAGTCCAGGAAAAATCCACAGCAATGTGAAATTTTGTGCTGGCCCTCTCTACGGTATAGCTGCTCATGTACAGTGGGGAGTGGATACCAGTTGATCTAAAATCTGTAATATATCCAGAATTATCTCTTGTGTCGACACAGAGGACATTTATGGTCCCTGCACCACCTACCAGCTGCTCCACCTCCATCCTATTCACTGTCTCATAATTCCAAGTAGTGTACTATCATCTACATACTTGCTGAACTGTTTAGTGCTGGATTTGGCTGTACAGTCTTACGTGAGCAGAGTGAAGAGCAGTGAACTGAGCTGCAACCCTGAGGGGCCCCTGTGCTCAAATGCAAAGGTGGGTGTTCAGGCCAAGTAGAGAGAGCTTTTCAGTCCGTTGTTGAGGGATGATTGTGTAAAAGGAAAATTGAGATGATTAAAACAGTATCCTTGCATTGCTGTTTCATTTACAGGTGGGACAGACTTGCTCTTAGTGCAGGGGAGACAGCCTCAAATGTGGACCAATCACAAGGCGGAAATACAGAGACAGATGTTAACTCTCACATTTGCACCTATGGGTAATATCGAATCACCAATTTATCTACAGTGCATGTCTTTGAACTGGGAATGGGCAGTATCCACTTTTAACAACATTAAACTTTCACCAAAAGGTTCTCACCATATATAGTGCCACCTTCCCGTGAATAAAACACAAATTATACAGGAAGTAGCTCAGAGCAGGCCTCTACACGAGATATGTTCAGTCCTTAAAATACCACTTAACAGTGTCCAAAAAACAATGGGACATGAAGATTTTATTACAAGAATGTTGGAAGTGGTGTTTATTTGTTCACAAACTTTACTGCAGCTGCAGAATTTGTCACTGCTTTGTCTGCAAGGGTGATAAAATGTCTGCATCTTTTGAAAAGACAGCTGGATATGTATGTGCACAACGTTGGTAATCTCTTTTCTGCTGTGAGCTAAACTTTCATTTAATTTCTTATCACTGATTTATCCTCAGAAAGAAGAATTAAAGCATTATTTACTGGGGATTGCCCATTTTTTGCATTGGTGCCGCTGAAGTCATTTATCATAAAAAGGTGCATATTACACAACATTTCTTTTTCATAACAGTAATTTAAAGGAAACTGTGGCTTTTTATAATACCCCAGGATATGGTATTACCGCCCAATCTTACTTTGAACTGTAAGAGTTTGCACTTAACCTAGAGTGGACCCACTCCATTTAAGAGAAGAACATGAAAACTCCTAACAGATACCCTCTGTTTGACGGTGTTGTGTTTTAGCATGCTAAAGAAAAGCATTAATTTAGCGCTCATATTTTTGGTGAACAATAAACCAATCAGTTCATTTTTAACAAAATGAACAAAATTTGAGCATACTTCACTCTGAAAGTAACTAACAGCTGATCATGATCCAAGAAGTACAGAAGGTTTTCTTACACTGTGTTCTGAAGTCAGATCTCCCAACGCCAGTGCGTGTATCCTGTCAGTCAATTCATCCCAGGCTGACATGCAAGTTACAGCACACTTCTGGTGTGTTTTTGAAGAAAAAGCCAGATCTGTTTGTTTCTGTAGTAAGACTACATGCATTTTTGTGCAATGCTTTAATAGTGAATTTGCTTCCAGGACAATTCTGTCTTTGCTTCAATGACTTGAAAAGTTGCCTCCGTTTTTCTTGGCGTCCCTGTTAAACTTTCTGTACAACTAAAACAGTCTTCAATCACGTAGGCAGTTTACACTTTGTTAATAATCTAAAAACAGTTAACAAGCATTGTTGAATTATGTGCAATTTCCATGTCATTATCTACCTCATTCTCTGACTTTTGTCTCCACATTCAGTTGTTAAAGTACTCGTATGTCAGTTAGGCACCAGTTTTTAATGTAAACAAAGATTGTTTTGTAAAAGCTGTATTCCTGAAACCTGTGTAACAATCCAATTAAATCTGCTGCACCTATATAACATATTTCTAAGACATTGGCATTTACCAAAGTGTTACACAATGACTAAAACTTCTTTAAACTGGATGACATGACCTTTAAGCTGGCTCATTTTAAGTGTAAATAACACTGGAGGGAAATGAATGACGTATAGTTTTTCATACAGAACTTTTTTTTTTTTTATCAGTTTGAAATAAAAGGCCAAAACCCAAAATACGCTGTGAAAAGGCAGCTTCCAAACTCTTGTAAAGCCAATATATTGTAGGCTGTAGACTATAACTACATGTGGCAAGCAGATGGGTTTGAAAATCATATTTTTGCAACCAGCGTGTCTTTAAACCTAATTACTGCAAAAGACAATCATGTTTTTTTTAATCGCAAAGCTTTTGAAGACATCAGCACAGCAGCAAGAGAACAATGCCTACAATGTTTTAACAGCCAGATATTAGTGACACTAATATCCTGCTAAAAGAGTGGTTGTAGTTTCCAAATCTTATCCAGTTTGCCATCTGATGCTGTAATTGAGGCGTGATTGCTCTGTAATTTTAGAGAAACAAGAGTGGTGCAGGCAGACACAGAGAAAACAAAAAAAGACACCAGCCCAGGGCTTCACTGCCCATGAACAATCAAAGAGTGTGGACTTAGAGCAATTTTGTGCAGATCTTTCTACAAAGCACCTGCTTATGATGCAAACTCTAGGTAGATGACTCATCCATCCAATTACAGCCAGATTTCTAGCAAATGCCTCTTTTAACACTTTGATAGCCATCGTGTTCAAAAATCGCACAACTGGAGAACCAAGGGCAAACAAAACATTTGTTTTAGAGGTATTTAGCACATCTGCTACATTCCCCACTCTGGACGGGTATCTTTGATCCTTGGCCTTGTGATGGATGAGGGTTATGAAGACCAGATCCCAAGCAGTCCAGTAAAGCAAACACACCATATCCCAGACTCCCTTACACTGCTAGAATAATCACCATAATCACAGCAATCATCTTCCACTCTCAAACCATATTCACACACATTAGTTATGCTTTTGTTAAACTGGGGGTTCTGTCTTCAGCTGAACCAGCAGAGCCAGATTAAACACTCACAGAAACACTGGCCTACATTTCAATGGATTTATAACTTACCATTTTTTTTTTTTAATAAAATTACTAAGAACCGGCATCAATTTGTATTAATGCCCCAACGATTTTATCATTAAAACATATTTGATTATAGTTATATTTCAGAATAAATATGTTCATATAATTATATAATTACTTGAAATCAACCAAATTAAACATATGTGGATAAATAATTGAGTTTTATTTTCTTAATGATGGGAGGATTTCAAAATTATTTTTGGAAAGTACTTTTACAAATATGTGCAACAACTGTGCACAAGTTAAAGCAAAGCAAACAATGTGATTTTTCCAAATGGCTACCTTACATAAAAACAGCCACATTTACAATCTCTAAACTCAATTTTATCTATTTTTGTTTTGCAGCTAAATAATATTATGTTTGTAAAACTATTATCTACCAATAAAGAGTAGCTATTTCTGCACAGTTTAAGACTAATGAAATGTATTCAATGTTCGCATTAGCGATAGAAAAAATGGTTATTCTACATTACCCCTGAAGTAAGTAAAATCAAATGTTGATTCAGCACAGCAATTCATGACGAAAGGAAGAAAAGTACATCATGGTTACTTTCCAAAGTGCTGTCCACATGTAGGACCATCACAACAGGGGGGCATCTGCCTCAACTGGCGCACAGGCTTCCTTCTCATAACTCTTCACCTTTAAGTCCCATTAGAGTTTTTGCAGAAACTCGTTATGACAAAGTTGGGACTTGAACTTGTCCCAGCACTCTGATGGATTTTCCAGCCAGATTTTTGTGGAGCAAGAGAATGGGACATTTTCCAGCATTCACCTTTACAGCTGTCTTCTCATCACTCTTGCACTCCTGCTGAGTTGCTCAAATCCCAGCCTGTGGAGCACCTGACGCTGCACCACAAAAATCTGGAATTATTTACACATTTGAAACACTTTCCCCCCACCATTTTGCTTTCCATCTTGTGTCAGACATGTTTCGTGGCAGCTTGCACGCAAGTCAGAATAAGGTTTGTTTTTATTGTTGTGTTTTGTTTAATTAGTCCATTCACATGTTTGATGTTTTGAAAAAATGCAACTCTGCTTTACTTCTTTCACACTTGCAGTGGTGCTTTGAACTGGTGCGAAAAACATATTGTGCACTAAAAGCTTTGAAATAAACACACAGATTTTCTTCCAGTTTTATAAATAAATACTGATTCATTAACACCCTCTGTGGGAAAGCTATAAAAACACAATGATCTGTCAAATAGTGACTATAAGCCCATACATCTGTAATTGCAAAAAATCAACAAATTGTGAAATTACAGTGTACTGGACCTTTGTTGGAAGGGTTTTTCAATTTAAACATCTCACAAAAGAGTCATGATGTGATGCAAAACACCAGTCATATTTATTATTGAAGCATACTTTTATATGCATTACAATATTTACATTATATAGATGGTGAAAGTAAATAATCATAATCCACTGATGAGACTAAAAGTGTAGTTAGCAATTTCACCACTATGCAAAATAACTGAACTGAATCATTGTAAGGAATACCAGAAAATTGTGTATGTCAGCTAGTTTATACTGTACGGCCAATGGTGTATTTTTAAGAGTTTTTAGTAAGTGCAGAGAAAGTGGTTCACATCTGGCATGTGAAAACTTTTTGGTTACATCTGGAATATTTCAAAAATGTTTCATTTTTGGAAGATGAGAACCTCAGGAGACTTTTCACAAGATGAAAAGAAAGCGTGTGCTGTCATTTATCAAAGTCTTGTTTAACTCTAAAACTCAGGGGACATATGTATTTCCTTTAAAAGAAAAGTAAATTAACACATTTCAATGAACTGATTATCATATGTTGTTGAACTGCTTTACTGCTATACTTTTTTCTTTGTGTTTACTTCTATTTCTATTTGAAGTAAACATGATTAAGAGCTTGAATATCTTTGATATATCCATTGAAAGTATCAGTCATCGTTGGTCCTAGGACTTACTTTTTAAGATTCCTACTGCTCCCCCCTGTCTTTTTAGGGTCCAAAAACCTGACAAGTTTAGGCTGGTGGTTGTCTGATGGCAATGTGGTGATACTGTTACAAATACAGCTTTCACTCCAGCTGATTTTATGTTTTGCAGATGGGCTTTCTGACGGCCAAAGTGTGTTTTGCTGCTGCCCTGTGTGCCGGTGTCCATATTTGCTGAGCCTCAGTGTTGTTAATCTGTCCAGCTCTCTCAAACAGTTGTTGTGCTCACTGCAACATACTGCAAAAAACATAAAAAAGTCTGTGCCTATTTGCCTGGTACAAAACATCTTCTAATTGAATGATACCTAAAAGTTAAACAACTGTAACACACCAAAGACTAAACACTCAACAAAAAGAAAAAATATGGTGCCACTGTTAAGAAACAGTAATTTCACATAATTGACATCAATTTTGCTATGATACCTGAAACTTATTTTTTGATACAAGTCAAAATCACCTGATATGTATTTCTGTTTTATTAAAGTGCCAACAAAAGCAGAAGCACCCACCTTAAAGCACATAGGACTTCTGTTTTTTTATCAAAAGTAACTGTAAGCAGTTCACTACAATACATCAAACTCATATATCTCTCAGTCACAGGCATTCCTTTAATCCATCACTCCATGCTCTGTGTGTTAAATGCAAAACAGATATTGGCACTCTTACTCTGTTTATGGTCATGTCGTAATTTGCAGAAGTATTGGTTGGAAACCCTTTATGAAATGGGGAAAATATTTCGTAAAGATGGATGCCATGTCTCTGACCGTGGGTCTTCCAAGTCAGAATATAAGCTCTGACGCAAATAAATGGTTGTATAACATTCTCACATTTGCTGCAAGAAAATATATATTGTAACAATGGATAGGTGATAAAAGCCCTTCCATTAAAGGATGGAGTAAAGTTGTGTTTGAACTGGTTCCCTTAGAATATCCAAGCATTTTGCATGCAAGGAAAAATCAGTTTTACAGCCTGACAGCCCTATTTGAATTATTGGACCAGAAATCCCTGCCATTATTGTAAAGGGAGTTTCTTGAGCCTGGATTGTGACCTTTTACAAGCATAAAATGGATAATTGCCTGTATCTTTGTGTATAATTGGATCCACCTGAGCCGTTGGTTTTTTTGTTCTGATTTGATTTGATTTGTTGGTTATTGTGTGTACTTGTTGATTTATGGTGTCATTGCCAACATATGTGCTATTTTGTTTACTGTAAATATTAGGAAAATGCAATAAAAATATTGAAAACTGCAGTATGCTATCTCAACTGTAAATACATTGCTCCCTTATTTGGTTTAAATAGAAACAAATGCATTTGCATCTTTATGAGAGAGAAAAGGACTCTAGGACCCTGTTGCTGCTCTCTTGCTTTAGCTCGCTGCAATGTTCAACTAAAAATATTATTTAAGTCTTTGTTCTTTATTTTTCAACATGTGTACTTTTATTATATCAGTGATGTTTTTCATTAGGTATGTTTCTGCTCAGCCCTTGGGTGAGATCTGAGTGGGTCTTTTGGAAATTAAACGGATATAGTTCTTCATGCCCCCCCCCCCCCCCCCTCTGTAGGGGTAGGGGTTTACGGTTTTAAACATCACTACTAAAGATGATTAAAAAAAAACTAACATAATGACCTTTTCATGTGGTATTATTAACTAACTATAATAGAGCTGTCAAGGTTAATCAAGCTAATTGCAAATATTCAAGGTCCACAATTAGTGCACTTTTTTTTTTTTTTTTTTTTAATCGTGATGAATTGCATGCTTTACTGTCCCTTTCAAAATACTTTTGTCAAGGCATGTCAGCTCTTCTCCCTGTAGCCACAGTGATGTAAATAAACATGTACCAACAGCTCAGTGGACAAGTCAGGATTCATCTGAACCTCTTTAATGTTCTCTTATTTTATTTTCAATCCATAACAAATTCCTTTTTTTCTGTGGTAAAGTTCATGTTAAAATCTTTGATCTACCAATGAAGTAGGTCTTAATCTAAACAGGAAGTCAATTACCCCTAGTTTAAGATGGTAAATTTTTTTTTAAAAATGACACAGTAACAGTTTAGTAGAGGAATTTGAAAATGCAATATAAATGGTGTAATTAATTCTGATTAACTTATTCTGAGATCAATAGTGATTAAAAATTTGAACCTCTTGACAGCTCTAATCTAATATAAACCTTGTTAAACATACAGTAATGACAAAATGACCAGTAGCGTCACTTTATACTTGAAATGTGTGATATGAATATCTCGGAGTTAAATGAGGCGTTTAGAAGGCAGTGAACATCCCTGATTGAAGGACATTAAGCCAGGCAATTAGCGTTGCAAACCAGCCAGGGGAAGGACTGGGCCAAGCCAAGCCAGCCACACATCTGCTCCTGGTTAGAGGTGTTGGCTCCTGCCATTCAAAGCAGAGGTTAAAAACCTCAGGAAAAAGGTTTCACTTGGCCCCTTCTTGCCTGGGCCACTGCAAACAGTACCCCGAAGACTCCCTAAGGGAATGCAGGTCTGAAGAAAATACCACCGAAAATTCAATTCCACTTTTCCTTTCCGTGCTGCACTCCTGTGACCGAGGCAAATTTCATTACACACTTATGGACTCATAAAATTCTTCTGAAAACATACTGCTGTATCTTTCAGGCCTGTAGAATCAAACTGTTTCAAGAATAAGGAGGGGTTGGAGGGCAACTACAGGAGGTGAGATTTCTCATAGATGGCACCAAGTCAAGTCCACTTCTCTCTCTTTGCCATATTTTTCCATCATATTTTCTTCTTTATTTCTCTGCAACACATCAACAGCTGTATTTAACAGACTAAATATGCTTTTAATGTGTTGCTGCTTAAGTGATGAAAGCCCATAAAAGAGGTTACATATTTTCCCTGTCATCTTGGAGCAATACATCCCCTAGCATCTAATAAAAATCTCCAAATAAAAAAACCATGGCACCAATTACTGGATGCTTAAGCCAATTAACAAAAACAGAAACAAAGGGAGACTTTGGAATTTGAGAAGGAAAACAATTTGGTCACACATCTAACATCAAGCTTCCATTAGGTCTTCCAATAATGAGCCAATAAACTTTTCAGAGGTGACTGATCTTAAAATATAGCCAAACCACTATCTGTTGTTGGTCTCAGTAAAAATAGGTTACCATCCTAACAGCCAAGCACAAACTAGTTTCCATATGTGTCCATCCAATTTTGCTGGATACTTTAAGACTCACAACAAACAAATATCTAGACTCCAACTGAGATGTTAGTTCTGATGTAAAGAATCACAGCCAGTTTTAATTTTCTCACTTCGGTTTATAGCCACTTTGAGTGTAAACAAAAAACCCACAAAGTGGACCTTTTAAAGCGTAAGCTGTTCAGTACTATTCACAAAAACCTGAGAAAAAAAAGCCTGAGAAGGGGATTTATATTTCAGCTTTTCCAGGGAAACCTGGGCAGTGTCATTTGAATACAAATCATTGTTATTCATATGATTTTTCTCTAACAGCACCTGCACTTAATAATTATTGTATCTTTCAAGTGTCTAAAACCTGTAAAATTTAAGTTTCTAAAACAAGACAAGACAGATCTACTTAGGTGTTATTCTGGAGTTGAATGCTAAAGCGTTGAGTAATTCTCCATTCTCACCATTAGTATGACTATTCACGTTGCCTGAAAGGATTTAGAAACTATGAATTGACTGAGATATCTGCCCATATATTGATATTTCCAAACACATTTTAGATTATTCCAAAATATACATACTTTTTTCATTGCAAAAAACACTGAATCCTTTTCTGTACTAGATTTAACCAGTTAGTTCTTATTGTGACAGTCTGTTTATCTATTCAGGCACAAAACAGACCAAAAAAAATTATTTAGCTGTAGATGATGAATTCTTTTACAAATACAGACATGGAGTAATGTGAAACAAAGAATGTGCCCCCTTTTTCTGGAGGTTATTCATTTAAATCAAATACATTTTCCTAATAAAACAACCGATTTGTGGTTGGTTCAATGAGACAACCCTGAAAAGTAGTTGTGAAAGATAACACAAAAACCTTGTTCTGTTTGAGTGGAAAAAAGTTCAAAGAATAAGGTTGAAAAAAGAAAGAAAGAAATTATGCCACAGTAGATCTGCTGGTTGTGCTTTTAACTGTTCAAACTTACTTTTTACACTCTGCCAATAGGAATGGCTTTAAATATTATAGGAAATGTTCATATCTGTCACTACCCACTACAGATGATTAAGTTTTCAAGCTGTTGTCTGCCAATGCCAAAATCATGAAGATAACATCATGCCACCCCCCCAAACAAAATACACAAAATTAAAAATATTTCAAGGCTGACATTTTAAAATATTCAGAGAAGACATATTTATTATCAAAACTAACGCTGATGAAGAGTTTTTGCACCTCTACACTAGCTTCAGTTTTCAACACCAGAGGCCATTGTTTAAGAAAAAAACAGGGAAAAAAAACACAGTAATAAGGAAAACATGTCCTTGATGAGATTAAAGATTAAAGAAGAAGTCTAGAGCTAAACTTGCTCCAGAGGTATCGCTGCTGGCTGTCGGTAATCTCTGACCCTCACATGAAACAAGAATATATACACCTCAGGGGGATGTTGTAAAGAAGCTACTTTCTAATTATGCTGTGTTCAGGATGTTGTCTGAAGAGGTCTGAAAACATCTGTTACTTAGTGATGGGAATCGAAAAATGGTTTCAGCTGACAACCGGTTCCATTTGGTTTGATCCATCGACATCATTTAAATTTAATCTTACTCATTCCCTTTTTGATGCCTTACTTCTCCTTGAGGAGCCATTTTCCACAATGTTTACACCAGCATTCGAGCCTGCTTTGCTCTTCAACTCGGTTTCTGTAAGCTCCCCCCTCCTGAAGGATTTAAAGGCACATATTAGGTTAATTTCTCCATCAGTACTGAATTTCAGCACGAATTTGCAGGAACTGAGCACAAAATATTCAGTTCCTACAAATTTTGCTCTCACAATGCAGAAAAATCCTGCATAATTTATAAACCTGGAATGATTTTTAGTGCCCCATTATGTCAAAGAAGCAAATGTGATGAATGATGAAGGAAAAAATGTCAGGTCACAGCAGAATGAGTGAACAAAGTCTTGATCATCAGTGCAGCAGCTCTCTCTCTCTCTCTCCCTCATTTGCATAAACACACAGATGGGTTTGGGCAGTTGTGAGTGAACACAGTAGGGGAGTAGTATTTCTCCCACAGGTTGCTATGTAGCCCATCCGGGTGTTGTTACTGACATATCCGCCTTCCATGATCAATTAACCCATTCATTATCTCCCTTTCCTTCGTGCACTTCACGTGCGTGTTGTACTGTTAAGTGAGGCTCATCCTCAAGCAGATCACAAAGAGCATGCAAGAAACACTTAACGAGTGTCTAATAAAGAAAGTGATCAAACATAGTGCTGCTGTAATAGAGTTAAGATCACAGAGACAGGTAGAGAAAGAGGAGGAGAGATACAAGCTGGGGTAGATGTGCGTGAGGATTATAGATCTGAGATGAGCAGATTAAAGTTGTAATCAAACCCCTAATTGGGCATAAATGCTCATTAATAATGTAGTAATAATCAAATGCTGCAAAAAATAATCAAATCCATAATAAATTGGGTGATAAAGCCTACATCTTAGATGTGTGTTCCACACTTCCTTATCAGTTGAATGGTCATGTTGTTTGTATGGAGTGAAGGCTGATATAAATAACAAGCGTAAACTTTCAACAGGATATTAATGTGTACAATATGACAAAATATAATTCCTAATGATACTTTTGATAATAATGCCAGTCAATGTAAACTAGACATTAGACACTGATACTCAGGGGTGGGAGAAAAAATCAATTCAGCATAGGATCACGATATTTTGTCGGGTGATATATCGTATCGTCTCATCCACCGAGTATTGATTTTTTTCAGATTAATAGCTCATATGACCTGAAGTCTATGATAATGGAAAAATAAAATCAACTGTTTGTCCAGTGAGGTCAGCAGAGGTGACGGTCATAGAGCAGAAGATAGTTAGATTCAGATTCAGATTCAGACAACTTTATTAATACCCAAAGGGCATTTCAGTTTACAGTTTACCCTGCCTTATTGAAACAATCTAAACAGTCAAAAACAAACAAATCCAAAACATTCACAGCAGCATATAAAGTACAACAAACATGCCAGCATCAGGGGAAGGACATTAGGAATGCAGGCAGAGCAAAATGAGATGGGCATGACACATGAGGTTATCAAGAAGTGTTATATAAAAATAAATTACTGCAGAAAAACAACATGAGGGCAAGACTAATGCTAAATCAGCTTAACAGTTGAAAAAATGGTATAGATTGCAATATATGGTGTTACAATACTCACTGTATTGCAAAATGTTGAAAATCACAGTGATACAGAATCATGACCCAAGTATCATGATAATATCATCATGGCGCCACTAGTGATTCCCACCCCTACTGATACTTAGCAGTGAAAACACAATATCAGAAAAGGTATCAGACTGATAAGGGATGACTGTTACAGTCTGTTCTATAATGCTAGAGTACATACAAGTTACTGTCAGAAACTTTAACTGGGTCAGTTTTAGTGACTCCTGTAAACAGAATGCTATATAATTTGACTAACTCATTGAAACTGAGATGTGAGCACTCAAAAAATGTCCTTAAAACAGTTTTATTAAAGCAAGGCACAACTTGACTCGTTTCGAATCGTGGTCTTCCACGAGTCAAGTTTCGGTAAGGTTCAGTAAGTCTTTTTTAGTCGTAAGAAGTTTACAGTTAGAGGGTGCTCCTTTTGTCGCTTCCTTGTGACTTGACTAACTCATTCCAGATGAGTTTGATTAGATTAGATAAACATTAGGGGTGGGACAAAAATCGATACACTGAAATATCGCAATATTTCCTGGCGCGAGACTGTACTGATATTTAAAAACGCAGTATCAATATTTTATTAATTAATAATAAACTTTGTTGGTGCCGTAGTTTGTGGTGTAATTTCACCCCCTGACTGCATCGCCTGCTGGCAGTTGACTCTTGTCTCTTCTCTCTTTAGAAAACGAGACCACACCAGACTTCCGTTCCAAGTGAGCTGTTTGCTCGCAACAAGCGGCAACCTCCGGTCCTGAAAAATGAAGCAATGCGGAGGTTCAAAAAATTGCTATACCCTGAGTGTCCACTTGAGGCTGGCTGCAGGAACACCAGAAGTCCCGTCTGGACACATGTTAAACAGCCAGTTTTTACACTACAAATAAACTGGTTTACAGCCTGGTTCAAAACACCAAACGTGTCTCATTAGCTAGTGTCTTATTGCGCTCCCACTGTACGGAGGGGTGAATTTTTTTGTACCACAATCGTTTGGATTATATTTAGGATTAAAGCTGACTGGCACATCTCATTTGATTGACAGATAGCTCGGCAGGCAGAGGCTCCGTTTCTGTCAACCTGAATGCTAGCTAGCAGGCTGCCAGGAAGTTGCGCTTAGTGGGCAGGCCATTAGGTTGATCCAAAGTTTGGTTGAGACCGTGATTTCAATATGGAAGCCTCCACAGATTGGCTTCAAGAGCCGTTTGAGTCCGCCTATTGTAAGCAGACGACTGACATCACATGGGGTTTGCCCAATTCTTTCTACAGTCTATGGCTTGTACCTACCCAGCAGAGCGACTTCTGCTGCATTCATAGCGGATATGTGGACTTATTTTGGCTTCCAAAACACTGAAGACAGCACAAACTTAGACAGGAGTTAGACCGTCGTTTGCAAGATATGCCATGTCAGAGTAAAATACTCAGACAACATGACGAATCTACAAGTTAGGCATCATCATGTTAGTGTTACAGCTAATGGCTAACGTCAACAAACAAGCCCGTTGAAGTTACCGCTGGTCTCTACTCGTGCAACCATAATCCCAGTCAATACTTCATTTTATTTGTAAGGACCTGTCCCGTGTAGTGTCGTTCAGAATGATGGCTTCGGTGATACAACAAAGAAACTCTGGCCTGTCACGTAATGCCCTCCGCAAAACAGTCATCAGTCCTTAAAGCTGGACGTGACGATCAGCTCGTCTCCCATAGTCTCCCTCCACAAAGACCTGGTCCTTACATGATGACATAAAAAACTGATATAACATGAAATATAAAAGATTGGAGTACAGTCACTCTATATTCATTTATTTCCCTTTTCTTAAAAAAAAAAAGTCACAACAGCATTTTAATTCAGTGCAACAAATGAGGAAAATCCTCATCTTCAGACTGAACAAAGACAGGTAAAATGCTAGATGATGCAGGACTATATATTTTTAAAAAGCTTAATTCTATATTGTTAAATTCCATATTAACTTAAAATTACATAGTAAAAAAAAAAAATATATATATATATATATATATGTATATGTATATATATATATATATATATATATATAGTGCCCACCCAAAGTAAAGTTTATGTCACAGCTGCCCTAAATTAACAGCATTAATAATTACCAAAATCATGTTTTATGTTTCTGCAATGGTTAATACACCAATATGTAGAAGCTCTTTAACCCAAATGGTATTTTTAATGCTAAAATATAATTATTATTGTTATCCATGAATTTTCAAATTTTCTGATTTACAAAAAAAATGAAAAAAATAGTAAAGCACATTATTATTTCTTGATTAATATGTCAAATTATAGTTAGTTACTTGCAGTCCTGAACAGAAAAAAATAGTTTTAGTGGTTGAATGTTATGCTTGATTAATTTCTGATTTCTCAGAGAAGCCCAGCGAGCCGGCTCAAATTTGGGTATAAAAAGCTAATAAACATATTTATGAAAATTCTGAAAAAAATCAAATAATTCATTGAAATGTTAAGTCTTGGTAGATTCTTCAATAGAAGCAAACTTTTTGTGCTTGTGTGTAATGTTGGCCCTTTCCACTGGCTACCACCAAAAGTAAAATTCAGACCTATGGGAAACACCGTATCGTCTAATTCTTCCAAAAAGAAAATTCACAGCAAAGAATGCATAAGGGAACCGATAAAAAATTGAATTGATAAACAGAATTCATAATGGCATTGATATGTCTTATTAATTCCAAACCCTACTGTTACTTGCTGAACATAAACAAAAGCAAAAATGGAAATTTGATATGCATGAACATAAAACATCCACAAAAACAAACCTTTTGTCTTTTATAGTCAGTCTAGACTCTTTTTCTTTTTTTAGGACTGACTGAAAGTTAAGTGGCAATAGTGTTCCCAATATCTCGACCACAGTCATTGAAAATGTGCAAATTTAAAAAACACTTCATATTCATATAATAGTTCACTAATCACCTTCCAGAGCTGCAAACAGTCCATTTTCCCCAATACTCTGAAAATGTTCCTCCCTTTAATAAAGTGAATTAGTCAGTTAAAATACCCATCCAGCCAGACTTTGCTGGAGGTATGGGTTGCAACCACCTTCTCGTTACTGCTTTTTACTATCTGCTAATAACATTTTATTAGGTGTTTATCCTGTGCTGAAAAGTGAGCAGCCCCAAATAAATTGTTACAAATAGACAGTCAATCGCAGCTCCAAAGATCCTTCTGATTGCTTGTGTTATTCCATGCCAATAAGACAAATTACCCGGCAGTTCCAGAATATATGATGGTGGTCTGCAAACTTTTCCCCACATTTTCTCCAACATAAATCTCTTCCAACATCATCTGTCTGTTTAAATGTTATTTTAGGTGTTATGAAATATCTCATCAGATTACACCAGCAAGAAATCCCTCCAAAGACCAGAGCTGGTGGAGGAGGACTGAACAGAACACATATTTAACCAGTCATCCCCAAAGATGACAAGTCCAGACTCTTTTTACTCATCTCATTCTAATCTTGTTTCTTGAATGTGTCTTACTGGATTGGGTTTGTGAATACAGAATTGAAACAATTTTCCTGATGTCAGCAAGGTCTAATTCTTTTCAGCTGATTATATTTCCTTACGAAAATAAGCCCTAATTTGTAGGTATCTAAAAAAAATAAATGTTTGCCAAACAATATTTTTCTGAGATTTTCTTAACGCTAAACAGTTCTCCATTTGAGGAGACTGAGTGGTAAGAACTAATGCCAGAACGATACCAGTGCTTAAACCTTTCATCAGATCCTGCTGGCATAAAGTTAGGATCAAATGCTATCCATCTTAGCTGTCTGTACTGTCTCTCAGGTGATGATGATTTACATTCTCTGAAACAGATCCTGAGAGGAACCTTTGTCAAATTATTTAAGCTGTTAATGTGTTTCTCATAGAAGGTTTCACTGCCAAGTAAGGATTGTAAAGATATATCTTACTGTGAGGTTTCTAGGTCCTTCTACTTTGCTGTATACCCTGGACAGATACCTACTGATATCAGGTTGAAAATACCATGCATCCCTATCATATATGATTTATTTCATGACAGTTTAAGAAGCTCAAGTTACATAGAATCAGATCCATGAAGTTATCAGAGAAGTTTGATACAGATCACATTCTAACAAGTAATGAAATCAAACAAAAGAAACAAATCACAGATAAGTTCAAAATACGAATTCAGCATTAAGGCTTTCAGCGTTCACATAGTCTAGCCTAGTAGAGCAACACTAATTTAAATACTCAATCCAGAGGACACTATCATAAAGGACACCTCTGTGTTCAATTGCCTTTTGATCATGACACTGGAAAAAAAGAAAAGAAACAACACTGTCAATGTGGACTTAAAAATTAGTTTTGCAGTAAAAAAAAAAATGGAATTTCAAACATGCAAATGAAAATGTGATCATGCAATCAATTGTCAAAATTAGGGCCTGACCCATTGATATGCCTGCCTATTTAATCGGCCAATTATAGCCCATCAAATAAAAGGGGGAGGGGTGTGTGTTTCTGGTTGGAGTTTGATTCACAATGACTTCAAGGTTCAGGAAGATCAAGGACAGAAAATGTGAATGCATATTTAGAGGACATCAGAGAAGAGCGCTTGAAATTGTGTTTTACCAGTGATATTTAAGACAGTGCTTATCCAAGTTCCTATTAAAATAGGCACAGATAATAATAAATTCATCATTTGTACATACACTCACTGACCACTTCATTAGACACATCTGTACAATGTAATGCACACAATAATAAAATCTCTACCATGAAATGTACTTCAATAAATGGATGTCTTTGCAAATGTGGTTGGCACTGTCAGAGAGCTGATTCATTCTTCTTTACTGAGATTAGAGTGAGTGTAGCTGTTGTTGTAAGAGGTGTTCCTAATATTTTGATCCTCTGGTGCATTTGAGTGGGCTTGGCAAAATATCACAGACTCTTCAATGTGATAGTCCTCACATGAACACCCAGCACCACCTCAATAAGAAGCACACAGAAGAATAATCGGCTTTCTGACAGTCTAGTTATTTGTATCATGTATTAATTGATAAAATAAAAGGTATGTAAAAACTTTGATCGGCCAATATATCAGTTATCAGAAATTTTTATTCCTTAATACAAGTATTGGCATCAGCCCCCAGAAATCCATATTGTTTGGGCCCTAGTCAAAATTCAACAATTAATCAAAATGTGATTGTTTTACAGCCCTCCTTTGTTAATAATGTAGAACATTTAAAAAAGTGTCAGATGAGCCTAGAAATAAATGCTAATTTCAGAGCAACAACCTCCAGAAAAAATCACTGGAAACCCACCTTCTATTAACAATGTTTTCTTTAGAAAACTTGTAGATGTTATGTGTGCTCTGAGGCTGTTTGGAAGTCTTACAAGATTGAGCTCCTGAATTCTGAGCACTTACAGGTTTGTTCAACCTTGAAGGAACAGATTTTACAACACAGGTTGTCGAGCAATAACTGCTGGAGCTGGCTCGGAGGGTAAAATACAAGTTTAATACACTCTTTCATGGCCTTGTATGTGGGAAATGTTATGCTCGTCTTTGTATTTGGTTCTTTATTTATTCTACTATGTCCTTCATTTATTTTACAATCTGTCTGCTGCCATTATTTAATACTTCACTTCTTACATTCCCCTTTCCCTTCCCTCTCTCTTATTCTGACGTTGTTCCCTCTTGTTTTCTCATTTCCAGGCCTGAGCGCTGCACTGTGGATCTCTAGCTCAGCAGGACACCTCTGAGTGATAGATGGCCTCTGACAAGTTCTAACACAATACAACCAGTCATACACTCAAGAGTGAGAAAAAAAAAAAAGGAAACAGAATTAAAGGGGGATTCACAAGTGGCCAGAAGAGAGGCATGCCAAACTATTTTGCAAGCAACATTTTCAAGGATTTACAGTAATACATGGGGTTGCTTTGGCACCATAAATTAGATTGATGCTTTCAGTGCTTGAGGACGAATACAGCTCGGCATTCCCTCAGTTAGGTAGGCAAACTAGTTGAAGATGATTTGAAACAGATGAAGGAAACAATCTATTTAACAAACACTAATAATTGAAATTATGATTGAAAACATGTGGGAAGTTGACTCAATGAGGCGCAGATGAAAGAGAAGAAAAGAGCAAGTATTTAAGGACTAGTTTTGGGGGTGAAGCATCACAAAGTTATCCATTAAGCTGGGTGTACACTGTCTAATGTCAAGTCCACTTGGTAGCATTCAGAGTGAAATGTCAGCTCACACTGTGCAACTGAATCGTTTACAACACACAACCATCTTGCATGATTTATATGCCTACTGTACAGTCTGACAGTTGTGCACATCCTGAGTGCTTGCACTGTGCAAGTGAAGTTGGAAAAGACGCAAACAAATGTCAATGGAGTATCCTTTGAAAAGTCACACATACACCGCTCTAACCATCGCTCTTCACACACACAAATAGTATCACAAGCAAACACAACTAGCAACTAAATAATAAAAAAAGTATTCTATGCCAGCTAGAACTCCACAGGTAGGTCTATTTTCTGCTCATTTATTTTCTTTTCTACATGAAAAATATCAAACATGCCAGAAATCCATGTGATCACTCAGAAGCAGTAGGTCAGGCTGTGGTCGTCACTGCATACTGTACAACAAATGATGCATGATCAGGCAGAAAGTTGGCCCTGAAGTGAGATGTCAATTTAAATTTAGTGTCTGCATTAGTGATGCGCGATAAGTATTTTTTTGAACCGATACAGATAACCAATAATTTCCTACTCCTGATGGCCGATAACCGATAAGAACCAATCATTTTTTTTCAATTGTTGATTACACAAAAGAAGTTTAATTTAAGTATTTTTGCACATCTGGGAGGGAACTAATTTATAACTAACTCTAATATCACTTGTGTTTTTCAAAAAACAAAGAACTATTCTGACTTTATAACTGTTATTACAGTTAACTCTTTTTTAGTTAAACATTTGTGTACCAAGTACAACATACACAAACCACTGACATAGATTTCCCCCTTTTCCCTTTAAATGAATGTAAGTATCTTGAAAAGTGGTCAGATCTGACATTTCAATCAACTAAACAAGAATTCAGCTGACTCATGTCAAATCACACAAAACCAAATGATAACAGGCTGTCATGCTTAATAAATGAAGATGATTGGGGGTCTTTTTTTTTTTTTTTGCTGCTTAAGTCAGAATTAAAGAGAGCTGATGTTTTCAATAAAGATTAAAAATATGCACTGAAAAAAGTCCCATCAAAAATAGGTTAAAAATGTTAAGGGCAGCGTGGTCTGTAGCTAAACTTCTGTTCCTACCATCGATCAGACTGAATAAAACCACATCAAATAGAGCAGGCAGAGATACCTCTATGAAAGTAGCGGTGGATCAGGAGAATGTCAGACTGATTTTGTTATTGTAACGTTGCACCTTTTGGCTCTGGCAAACTTTCTGCAGTTTCCAATGCCTGCTGAATCAGCACTTTGCCTGGTATTAGCCTCTGGCTCGGTCCTAATGCCTGCAGCTGAGGCTAGAGGCTACTGCTGTTTCGTTTTAACCTCATTAAGATGAAGACTTTTAAGTGACTTAAAAGATCCATCAAGGACTTCTTTCCACTCTTTGGTATCTTTGCGGGGCAAATTCTTCACACACTGAGGCGTTCCCCCCCCCATAAATACTGAATAACTCCACCGTGCTGTTTGCCTCTTAGCACTGAGGCCGCTTCCTCTTCTTGTCTAGTACTTAAAAGCGGGTCTCGTACTGCGGCGTCACCTACTGTTTCAAAATGTGTAGTCTCACGAGAAAGAAAACAAACATCTTTATTATTAATATTTCATTTTCTGGATAATAAAAATATGTAAAATATATGCAATATCGGCCGATAATTTATCAATACCAATAATTATCATGCTTCCCTAGTTTGCAACAGTGTCGATCAGTTTACACCTAGCTTAAGCGTAGTCAGATTGCCTTCTTGTTTTCATCATCATAGCTCTTCTTCTGATTTATCAATGACTTATTTTTTGATAAAAACAATTACAGTGTGCTAAATTTGAGTACCTTAGTGACCTTGTTGTTATGTTTCTTGAGCCCATAGTTAATATTTCTTGATGTTTTTGTGGTGACCTTCCTTACTCATAAACACAGCCCCTTTATGCTGTATTTATTATGAGCTATTTATAGTACTATAGGAATGCAAATTCCATGCTTCATGACATTTGTCATTTATTTGTGTTTTTATTCTGTGGTGACCTCAGTCACGTGATTGTGTCACACGATGCCTTATTTGTACTTAACCATGTGTTTTTTATCTGCTCATCATGTCCTGATGAAGACTCGTTAGAGTCTAAATGTGTTAATATCCCTGCTTCAATAAAGGATTTTTACTACATCAGAGTGCCTCGGATTCTCAGTTCTGACTGCCATCGACACTATGGGCTTTTACTGACAAGTCAACAGGCAAGTCATTGCTCCCTTTTTTCTGCATATGACACATTTTTGTCCATTTCCTGAAGAGCATCTGATCCTGACTACACAGTGTTAGATACTGTGACCCCATGTAGCACTCACCCACCCCCCTTTTTTTCTACGTTTAACAAGCAATTCAAGTAGTCTGTTACATCTTCATGAAAGTAATCTTTTACTTAAAATGTGGCACTGTTTCCCTCCTTTTACTTTTTGTCATCACATTAAAAAAAAGAGAAAAAGCCAGAAGTATCTGCACAGTGACTGGTCTTCTAGGCACACAGCTGCATGCTAGCTGAAGTGATGTGATTAAGCCAATCAATCAATCAATCAATCAATCAATCAATCTATCTGTGTCTGTATAGCGCCAATTTATGACTGAAGTTATCTTGAGACACTTTACAAAGACACTTTACTGTACCCTCTGTTATGGCCTATTATAATACACCAGTGTTAATCATTAATGTCATAATGAAGACTATACCCGAGTATAATAAAGAGCAGCATTAATAAGCAGTATTTAGCCCTGTTACAGTTGCAGCTAAAATGTACAGATTAAAGGGCAGGAATGTCAGGCCAGACTCAGCAAATGAGATGGTAGAGAGCACAGCATCACACCATGGAACTATCCCCAGCTAAATAATGTATAAGTTCAAAAGCCCACATTGTATTACATAGCCTATGTGTAATATTGTATGCCTTTGCCCTGTTCATTGTGGGATACTGAGCGGATTAAAAATTTTTTTTTTGTCTTTTAGTGAATTTATTGGGCTACAGAATTACAGACTATGGGCTGTAAACTTGGCTGTAGAATGACCGAAGTGTCTACATAATCAAAGGCAGATGTACTGCAGCCTATATGCCAACCTTAACAACTAAAATGTTGGTCATTTAAGTTTTTTTTTTTTAAATACCAAAAAACTTCTCTAATGCATTACTTTCTCAGTATGTGACACAGTAATGATACAATTTACCCTTAAAATTAATATTGCCCTAAACTGCTGAGGTTATATTTGATAATGTACTAGTAAAGCTCAGACATTCCTGCAAATTTACAGAGAAATTCAGCAAATCCTCATTAATGCACAAATATTACATTCTATATGTAGGAGCTTGACATTGCAAACAAGTATCAAAAAAAAGCTACAAGAAGAGTCCAGCAAGAAACAATCAGTTAGTGTAACTTATATTTAGACCAAAAAACAGAGGAGAGACGTGACAGTATTTTGTTCTTGTTTTAAACTGAAGGGTATACGACAAGGGAGACTTTCATTAACACACACACACACCCCACACATGCAAGCACTTGTGTGACGCTAATGAGTGTGTTAAATTCCAGCATAAGTAGTTGAAAGAGGAAACATTATTTTAACATTCTTAGACACTTTGTCAAATGAACTCCTTTAACAGTATTTACAGATTCAAAGCCCCTTCCCTAGCCTTTACTTACACTACAAAATTTACATGCGATGAAAATATTAAGATAGCCTCACACACAGACACATAAAACACACACATGCACAGGGCAATCTTATAAATAACGTACGACAGCTTGAGAGTCAAATTAAGAAATAAGATGTGTCTAGCTAGTAATGAATGAGGCATGTTTCCCCTCAGGATAACAACATCATCTGGACAAATAGAGAGCTCACACTGACACACACCCACACACACACATTCATGAGATACCAGCATTCCTATAGCAGGTCTATCCCACATGAACTGGCTCAGAGCAGTTAAGAACACAGTGCCATGAATTGAAATTTGACACAAAACGTATGTTTTCTGGAGTTCTGAGGAAAAATGTGGAGGTTGGATGTCATGCCAAACAATCATAGGAGAGGAAGGACTGCTTTCAAACATTTCCCATGCATCAGGCTATTAAAATGACATTCATTTGCAGGTTGCTGGCACTTGTCTCGGGGCATATTGCAAACACATGGAATTACATGTTAAGTCCATCCCTGATTTTAACACGCCGGTATTCCTGGGATTAAGGAAAAGCAGACACTTCTGGATCTGTGCAGACCATATGGAAAGAATAGAGAGAAAAAGCAGACAGTATGGCAGTCAAGGCTAAGTCATACTGTGTTCATATCATGCTGATGATTGTAAACTGGCAGGTAAGACTAAAGACTGAGGTATCATAAGGTCATGTCATGTTATATGTGTCATAATCAGGTTCCAGCAGAGCTCTTTTGATCTGAAAATAAATCTCTTTGTTACACTGTATAGAGTCTGCATGCATAAAACTGTAGACGAATGGTGTACCACCAGGCTTAATACCGGGCCTGACTTTTTTGTTCTCCAACATTTACCATCGTATCATTTCAGTTTTTTGTTTAATTTCATTTCATTTAGGGAGTTTTGACAGAATATTAAGCTGAAAAAATCAATACTGGCACCTCAACAAATAAAACAGATCATAAGGTCCAAGATAACTTGGCCATGCACTAGACAACAATCGTGCTGACTGTTAGGCTGAATACCCGCTTCCAATCAAAGACAGCAAAGACCAGACTATTGGATGGTTCTGAAGTTTTTCTTGCCAGATTATCCTGTGGTGTGTTAAGAAGGACCTTTTTCTCTCTCTAATCTACTCAGATGATAAATAAAGGTGCTCCGACCCATGACTGAAAATATCTAACACGTTAAATATCTATGACCAGAAATCTTGTTATGTAAGGTGAGCATAAGGCGTGACCAATTAACTACAAATTAGATCAAATCACAATATGGCCTGCTGCAATTTTTTAATCACAGACAGTGCAATATTTCCTTAACCTGAAATGTATCAAAATATTAATGAAATACATTTTTTGCAGCAGAGTTTTTTGCTCTATACAGATACATCTTAAAAATCTGAATATCATGAAAAAGTTCAATATTTTTTGTCACTCGTTTCAGAAAGTGAAACACATATATTATATACACTCAGTACACAAAGAGTGAAATATTTCAAGCCTTTATTTCCTCAAATGTTGATGATTATGGCTTACAGATAATGAAAACCCAAAATTCAGTGTCTCAGAAAATTAGATTACATAAGATCAATAAAAAAAGGATATTTTACACAGAAATGTAAGGTTTCTGAAAAGTATGATCATTTCTATGCACTCAGTACTTGGTTGGGCCTCCTTTTGCATGAATTACTGCATCAATGCGGTGTGGCATGGAGGCGATCAGCCTGTGGCACTGCTCAGGTGTAATGGAAGCCCAGGTTGCTTTGATAGCAGCTTTCAGGTCATCTACATTATTGGGTCTGGTGTCTCTCATCTTCCTCTTGACAATATCCCACAGATTCTCTACGGGGTTCAGGTCAGGCCAGTTTGCTGGCCAATCAAGCACAGTATCACCATGGTCATTGAACCAGCTTTTGGTACCTTTGGCAGTGTGGGCAGGTGCCAAGTCCTGCTGAAACATAAAATCAGCATCTCCATAAAGCTTGTCAGCAGAAGGAAGCATGAAGTGCTCCAAAATTTCCTGGTAAATGGCTGAATTGACTGTGGATTTCAGAAAACACAGTGGACCAACAACAGCAGATGCCATGGCAGCCCAAATCATCACTGACTATGGAAACTTCACACTGGACTTCAAGCAACATGGATTCTGTGCCTCTCCACTCCTCCTCCAGACTCTGGAACCTTGATTTCCAAATGACATGCAAAATCTACTTTCATCTGAAAAGAGGACTTTGGACCACTGAGCAACAGTCCAGTTCTTTTCCTCCACAGCCCAGTCAAGACACTTCTGACATTGTCTCTGGTTCGGGAATGGCTTGACAGGAGGAATGCCACATTTGTAACGATGCATCAATTAATCGATATTTTTACCCACCCCTAGTTAAAATATAAAATGAATTATTTAGTGATGCACAATAACTATTTTTCTGAACCGATACTGATAACCGATGATTTCCTACTCCTGATGGCCGATAACCGATAATAACCAATATATTTTTTTCAATTGTTGACTTAACAAAAGAAGTTTATTTGATGTGTTTATGCACATCTGGGGGTAAGAAGGGGTTACTATGTAGTGAGCAAAGATATTTATAACTAATTTTAACTAATATCACTCGTGTTTTTCAAAAAACAAAGAACTATTCTGACTTTATAACTGTTATTATAGTTCACTTTTCTTAGTTAAACATTTGTGTATCAAGTACAACATACACAAACAACTGACATAGGTTTTCCCCCATAAAACCAAATCATAACAGGCTGTTATGCTTAACAAATGGAGATATTTGGGGGTCTGTTTGTTTTTTTGCTTAAGCCAGAATTAATGCAAGCTGATGTGTTACATAAAGATTAAAAATATGAACTGACATAAGTCATATCAGAAATAGGTTAAGAATGTAAAGTTCACCATGGTCTGTGGCTAACTTCTGTTCATAACGTCGATCAGACTGAATGAAACCACGTCAAACAGAGCAGGCAGGTATACGTCCATGAAAGTTGCGATTGATCAGGAGACTGTCAGACTGACTTTTGCAACTGCGCCTTTTGGCTCTGGCAAACTTTCTGCAGTTTTCAATGCCTGCTAATGTCCACGGCTGAGGCTAGTGGCTGCTGCCACTTCATTTTAACGTCGTTAGGATGATGACTGAATACTGAATAACGCCACCGTGTTGTTAGCATTTTAGCACAGGAGCTGCTGCTTTTTCTTCTTCTTTGGTACTTTAATAGCAGGTCGTGTACTGCGGCGCCACCTGCTGTTTCAGAATGTGTAGTCTCGTGAGACAGAAAACAAACGCCAGCACTGCCGTGCTGACAAAAATATATATGTTATCACGGCTCGTCGTAATGATATCAGACCGATAAGAATGATGTAATAATTTCCTGTTATTGGCTGATAACTATCAGCCCGATAGTTATTGTGCACCCCTAGAATTATTGCTTTTGTCTGCTAAACAATTCACAAGATGAGAAACTTAAAAAATGATTGCTTATTAAATCATAATATTGGGAAAAAAATCATAATTAGATTATTTTCACAAATTGTGCAGCCCTGAGGACAGTGAGGACAGTGAGCAGAATTGTTACATAGAACTGATAGTAATAGTGGATAGTAAATGTGGAGCATAAAGTTAACCGTAGGCCTGTAGTCAACCTTAGAAAAACCCAACTGAAAATACACCCACACACCAGCAATCTACTGGTTATTTATGTTAAAGAAAAGAGAGAGAGAGAGAGAGAGAGAGAGAGAGAGAGAGAGAGAGACCTTTACTTTGTCTCAAAATCAGTTTCCATGACAGGTTCCTCATTGTACTCCTGGTAGTTTAAATTATCTTAAAAAATAAACATAACACGCTTTATAAGGCTTTATTGTTCATTATTTTTAACCTCATTATGTTGTACTAAATTAATTGCTGACTCAGAGACAATCAGCAAGCACCTGCCTTTAATCATATCATTTTAGTGATCATGGCACGATGACTATTTAGCATCATATAGCCTACAAAATGTCCTCAGATCATTTTTTGTATTAATTTATAATGATAAATATTAACAGGAGCACTTGTTCCAGTCTGTGCTGTGTAAATTATGGGCAAACAGTAGTTAAGTGTTTGCTAACTGCTATTAAACCACCAACAAAAACAAGGAAGTAGCCAACTATCAAAACACACGAAGAAGAAGTTGGCTCCTGTCTCCTGCTGTAAGAGAGGCAGACCACTGGGCCACTGCCCTTTTCTCCCTCTCCTCATTCCTGTGCTGTTTTTAAAAAATCTCTGGATGTGAAACAGGGTGTGTATGGGTCCTAAAAAAGTTTTAAAGGAGGCTCCTGCTGCTTTGTTCTCACATGCACACACATACAAACAACCAACTGCTGAGCAGGATCTTGGCTGGATGAGGGTGCATCGACCAACCAACCAACCACCAACCAGCAGGATCTTGGTTGGATGAGAGTGTATCAACCAACCAACCAACCGACTGACCAGCAGGATCTTGGTTGGATGACAGCGTATCGACCAACCAACCAACCGACCAGCAGGATCTTGGTTGGATGAGAGTGTATCGTCCAACCAACTAGAAGGTGTAAGCCCTTGACCTCAAAAATGGAAGGAGCAACTTTTTGACTTATGGTTACAAAACAAGTTTTTAACAACATGTGCTGTAACACTTATAACAAGTGGAAGGGAGGAAACTGGACCAGACAGGCAACCACAATTACTTGTTGCCATGTCAGAGTTGTGCAGTTTTAGTGTGGCAGGTTTAAGTATTTATTTTTTGATTGCCATTAGGTTCAAATTTGACAATTCAATCCTAAAAATGCAAATTAAAATCAGGCTTTGTTAACTTGGTCTCTGCACATTCACTGTGAGCAGTGTATTGGCCTCTAAAAGGAAGCAGGAGAAGGGCTCTCTGTTGGGAACACCACATACCCATGTGGAGAACAGTATTAGCAAAGAGTTAATACAGGATGCTTAGTCCACAGGGACTGCCAATGAATGCACAAAATTTAAGTTTCCTGAAGCCGCTTTAGTGTACAACTCCTCGCATTCTTTTAAGACACAAATGAAATACAGAAAAGCACATAAAAGCCAAGGGAAACCGTAAAGTTCAAGAGCGACGCTAAAAGCAAATACAGGAAAGTTTAGGTTGCAGAGATAATGTAAAATTTAAGTAGAAGAAGATGAAGTTATAGGGATCCCATTTTGTTCTGTCTAAATGTGGTTTTCTAGCTGCCAGGCAGGTTTCACTCAAAAGATCAAACTTAAACAGCCGTTTTCAGTGATCCACACAATCCTCACATGCCAAGATCTCAATTTGCTGCGCCTTACAGCCCTTTCTGGTCTGGATTTAATACAGTCGGTATCAATGTGACAATTGTTGGCATCATTTAATGTAATGCCACAAACAATTTACTAAGAGACAAACTAAGCTATGTCCAAAACGCAATTAGATACAGGAAGCCTGACTCATTTAAAGATTACTAAGTTTCAAACATTGCATTTGCAAACCTGGCATTTTAGTTCAGTTTATGCAACATCTTTTTCTCTTAAGCAATGACTAATAAAGAAATATTTCATGAATAATCCAAAAACTGAGATGAGATGAAGACACAGGAGACTGAGGTGACTTAGGTTGAGCTGTTTTGTAGTCTTGGCCAAGGAGAAACAGTCACATCAACACAGTGAAAGGTTGAAGCTAGATTTCTAACAAAGCCCAAAGTAGTTTACATTTTTTTTGCTTTTTGGTCAACCTTAACCTTGACCATAACTCAAAATACGATCCTGCAGACTCCACTGATGGGCGTAATGCGCATGTGCAGGAGCCAGACTGTCTCTAAGGTTCCCAGACACACAAGCTGTGAGGAAACAACCTTGACTATAGGAACAAACAGCATTTTATCTAACACAAGAACAGGTTACTGTGTTACATTCTGAGAAAAGTAATTTGTTATGTTACTGCATTACCTAATTCTATAACTAGCACGTTAGAGTAGTTCTGTGTTACTAAATATAAAAACTCTTTAGTGACTCGTTCCACATGTCAGTTGCAAAAACGACATACAATGCAGTGAAAAAGTAATTTGCCCCCTCTCGGATTCCTGACTTTTTTGCATATTTATCACACTTGAATTTTTCGGATCATCAAACCACTTTTTATATTTCACAAAGACAACCAAAGTAAATACAAAATGCAGAGTCTGAATAATTATTACATTTTTTTTTTTAAGATTTATTTTTGGCTTTTTTGCCTTTATTTGATAGGACAGTGGATAGAGTTGGAGACAGGGAAGAGAGCGGGGAGAGACATGCAGGAAATAGTGCCACGGGCTGGATTCGAACCCGGGCCACCCGTGTACATGGCGTGCACCTTAACCACTTGACTACCAGCACGCCTAATTATTACATTTTTTAAGGGGCGAAAAAAATCAAAACCTATCTGACCCTGTGTGAAAAAGTAATTGCCCCCTGAACCTAATAACTGGTTGTGCCACCTTTGGCAGCAATAACTGAAATCAAGCATTTGCGAAAAGTGGTGATGAGTCTTTCACATCGCTGTGGAGGAATTTTGGCCCACTATTCTTCACAGGAATGTTTTAACTCAGCCATATTGGAGGGTTTTTGAGCATGAACTGCCAGTTTAAGGTCACACCACAGCATCTCAATTGGATGTAAGTCCAAACTGTGGTTAATCAGAGTTAACTCATGATTTAGGGGGGCAATTACTTTTTCACATAGTGCAAATAGGTTTGGATTTTCCCCCCTTAAAAAATCAAATAATCATTCAGAGACTGCATTTTGTATTTACTTTGGTTGTCTTTGTGAAATATAAAAATTGGTTTGATGATCTGAAACATTTAAGTGTGATAAATAATATGTAAAAACATCAGGAATCAGAGAGGGGGCAAATACTTTTTCATGGCACTGTATAATGACTGCACGTCTGCATTTGAATTTACAGACTCTACTGTCAATGTACAGTGTAATTTACAGCCCATAATCTGTATCTCTGCAGACTGAGAACACTATTAACAGATTTGACAACCATTAAAATGCTCACTATTCATATTTACAAGCAAGAGATGCGCATGAGCCCAAGAAAATTCCTCAGAGCATTCTAAAGATATTGTGTTAACAAGAATGGCTGTGGCAAAGGAAGAACAAAAAGCTCAATGACCATGACCTTCGGCCTTTGACCTCCAAAATTTAGACTAGATATTTTTGCAAAGTCTGAAGAAAATCTCCCAAGGCATTCTAAAGATATCATGTTCACACGATTGGATGGAAAGCAAGAGATGGACATGAGACCCTTGACCTCCAAAATCAAATGTATTCATCCCTGAGACCCAGGGTGGCATTTTCCCAAAGTCTTAAGAAAATCTGTCAAAGCACTGTAGCGATATCATGTTCACAAGAATGGCCTGTATGGATGTACAGGCAAAGGATCGTTCAAATGCATGGATAGACATAAAGCCTCTAGCTTCGGCTATCATTAACACGGAGGCATTATAAAAACTTCAATACAGAAACATGCGATGCAATGAAATGCATGAAATACAATATGTAATGTTATGACACAATATGACACAATATGTTGCGATGCAATACATTTTAACGAGAAAAAAAGAAAAAGACAGGATGAAAAAAAAATTTAAGCATGTATTTTATTGTTATTGATCCCTTCCTAATAGAACAAGAATAGTTCCATTCCCCTGTGTGCAAGCCGGACATAGAAGAACATCGTTGAGTCAATCATGGTGTTTAAACACTTATCAATGTGTCTGATAATATTTTAAGCTTCGTTTCTGACGAAAAACATGAATACTCTCAACAAATGTACAATCCTGGACTTTCCATATTAGTTAGCAGTACCGCACAGCAGGCTTCAGGGGTAAGTTTCCTAAGGCTGGCCACACACTACAGGATTTTAAACCCGATTTAGGGCAAGATTTGCCTCCCCCGACGATCGTGGGGGCATATACCGACTGGGGCCTTGTCACAAATGATTTGTCTGAGTAGTCTGCACGTGTTTGGTGTAAACACGATTAATTTACTGCTCCAAATCGCGTCGTGGCCTCCCAAACCTGGAATCGTAAATATCAAACCTGTTTGATATTCTAGGTTGTAGTGACGCTGACGGAGTACCCACAACAACCAATGAGAGCAAGCACACCGGGTAGTGTCACCAGGTGAATCACACGTACTTTTACCACTCACAACCATAAACACAACCGTACCTTAATTCCAGCGAGGTTTTTGTCCCGAGTCTTTCTCTTGTTTTATGATTTTTGCTGCACCTGTAATGCATGCCAGGGCAGCCTGTCGTGGAGAGACGGCCAGACGGTATCGACAGACATCTGTGTTTTTTTGTTTTCTTTTCTGAAGTCACGTGATCACGCAAGCTCGTAGACAGGTGTGTGGTCTCCAGTGATCTGACAATCTGGCTGAGTTGTCTAGTGTGTGTGTTCAGAGGATTAAAGATGAAAAATCTTTGGAAATTGTCCTGAAGTCTGGTTTAATTGTTTCAGATTAAAAAATCATCTAGTGTGTGGCTGGCCTAAGATTGTTCAGTACATCAAAAAGTCAGTCCATCCATAATGTATAAAAACAAACACAGCCATATATATATCCTACCATTGCTTCTTCCAACATCAACAATAACTGCTCATATAATGTTTGAACAAATCAAAGCAGATTATTCATTCTCCTGCTGGCATGGCTGACCTGTAGTCTTACAGTGTGAATATTGGCAGAAAGACTCTCAGAAATTTGCATGCAGCATTGAGCTAAAGACTGATTTTGTACTGAAGCTGCTGCAACACCAAAGGCTCAATTCATTACACTTCTGTCATCTACGGTAATGTCTGTGCATTTTAACTGATATAATTTAAACAAAGGGACAAGGAAGATGTAAGACAAACAGTTCTGCAACGTCCTCGCGGAAGAGTTTTAAATGTCAGAAAAAAGAGGGTGAATATAAAGCTGGGAGGAGTCATATAGCAGAACTAATGGGAGGGATGGAGCATGTTTCCCATTTTCTGCAAGAAAATATGTTTTGATTTTAAAATGAGTAAAAACAGAAAGTTATAACTAGAGGCCCTCTGACTGTGGACAGCTGTGCCAGTTTGTTTAGATGAAAACATTTTCAGGCCAGTCACAGATGTTTAGTAAATTCCTCACTGGATGCCTGCTTCTTATGTTTGAGTTTCAAGATATTTGATCTTCTGCCATCCCCTCCCTCCTGTTTAGTGACTCATCAGCTTTTTGTCATGGGCAGGATTTTAACACAAGCCCTCTCTGATATTGTATTACAGATCAAGTTTTGGACTGATGGGGTAACTGTGCCAAAACAACTGTAAAGTGTTAAAATATGTACTCCTTTGTTACATCAGTTTTACATTAAATATATTCCTACACATACGGTATATTTCTGATGGCAAAGTGCAGAAAAACGGAAAATAGGGCTGAATGATACTGGAAAAACTGACTTTGCACATTTCTTGTGTTAAATACCTAGTGATATTAGTGTGATTAATTAGCATACATTTTTAGGTCTTAAACTCATTTTGGCTTCTTTTAACTCAGTTTTAGCTTCAAATTTAATTCCCCTCCTATTTTCATCACACATGGTCCTGCCCTCTGACAGAAGCTTTGAAACGCACACTGAGTAGCACAAAGTTGAGATAGTGTGAGTGTCACTCAAGCAAATACACAAGTTGCTTGTTGTGGTGTTATTTAACCATTATCAACCATTTCTAACACTGTTCAAAGTTACATTTAGATTACATTATCAACTACATTATCACTATCAGAGACAGACCCATGCCAGTGTGACTGTGGCTGCAGCACCGTTACCTGTTGCTATTTAAGAAACTCACCAAAATTTTTGGTGCTTAAATGTAATCAAACTGCTACTATTTTGCATCATTAATCAAGTGTTCATGATCTATGATGTTCAAAAGCTGTAAAGAGAAATACAAGCAAGCTTTACTTGAAGAACTAAATTGATGTATCTTATGAATCAAGACAACGTGAATGAGGTATGCTGATTAAGGTTGAATAATCTTAGTTATGATATTAGATATATATATGGGGGGAAAGTTTACACTTAACTGCACGCTGCTCATTTCTAACAGATTATGATGATAACTGCTGGTGACTCAAATGTTTTGTTGGGATTTCATTTGAAGACACTATGTCAAACTTCTGTCACTGTGCCGAGCCTGTAACCGTTATTATCAAACAGACCCCACCATGTGCATCACAATGCTTTGATGAAGCTATTACGTTGATTTCATGTTGTTAGAGTCAGATATGTTGCCAGGGCAGCAATGTTGTCCTGAAATTTCTGCAAAAATTTTACAGTAGTAAATGGGGAACTAGGTGATTCTCCGGTGACAGTTGGCAAAAGGTTAGGTTCTTTTTCTTTGGTTAAACACAGCAGCATAAGACTGCTTATGCATTGATGCCTTTATAATGTATGTTTAGTGTAATATGCAGTTTAAGTAGCAGCTGGTTTGGCCCATGGCCAGGTTATTCACTGGTGGCTCCATACTCTGAGGATTCCTAACCCCACTATTGATTCTTAAAATTCAGTGCCATTTAAATGAATAAGATCTACAAAGTTGAATGACCTTTGAAAGGTCACTGTGAAAAAAATATAAAAGGTTTAAAAAGTTTAATAAAAATAAAATAGCCTGATGTGTTTGGAATATTTTAAGGTTTGAACTAAGTTTTTTAACTAATTGTGTAAAGGCGTTCTAAGGGTTTGAAGGAGGGTAAAAAAGGACATGAATGTGAAATTTTAAATGAGCCAAAATTTGCAGACATCAAATACAGTTTGAATGTTAAGAGCATGAAAAGTCATGCCGTGAAAGAGATGAATGGTCTGATCTTTAATGGCTAGAATCTGGTAAATTTTGTGGAAGATGAAGCAAGTCAAATAAGTGGGTGGAAGAAAAGGTAGAGGAACATACACTGTAAATTGTGAATCAGCATTCACAGCAACAATACAATACGGCATGAACTGAAACTGGACATTACGCATTTACTATCGTTTGCTTGACTTCTGAGCCCTGCATGTGTTAAAGGGTTATGGTGTGATAAATTTTGGAGAGGAAATGTGTTAGAAAGTCAACACTTTTGGTGTCACAGCTCAATTCAGTTTAACTCTGATTTCAATCCATAGCATAGAGTTGGCACAGTGCCAACACTAGGGATGGGCAATGACTTTTGAAAAGAGAAAAAAGAGTTATTAAATTAGAAGAGAGTAAAGGATTTCATGTTACTATTATCTACCTCTTTACTTTACCAGTCCCTGGCTGTAATGCTGCACTTCTGCCAGAGGGTGGCTGTATAAAACAAAAGAAGTAGAAAGCAGTCATGTCCAGTAACATAACAATGATGTTCCAGACTGAAGAGATGCAAAGACACTGAACTTGTTTGTCTTGATAAACTGTCTAACTCACTAAAACTTTTTAAATTATTGATCAATTAAATTAGCTATTTACTTTGGTATTATAAAGTGAAGTAGATTATTTCTTCAGTTGAAATTAGTGCAAAGTAATGCTAAACCAGTTAGTCCATTTCATGTCAGCATTAGGCTAGCAAACTTAAAAAGTAAATCCTGGTGCATCTGCTTGAAATTTCCAATTTTCTGCAAACAATTTTCAGTGATTTTCCAAGAGTAAATTTCCTTGAAATGCACATCCCTAGCCCACACTGATCTGCACTCTGGCGTAGCCCATACAGCAGCTGAAAATTATAGCCATGCTCTAAATGCACATATGTTAGTGAAGCAGGTTTGTATTAGTACTGTTTCACACTTTTGAATTTTGTAGTTCTTCTCATGTTTCCTTTAAGTGAAGCCTGGCAGCTCTCAATGAGAAGCTCCTGACTGTGACTGCTGCACGTCTGTGGCAGTTCAAAGAGAAGCGCTCGAGTATTAGTGTCTGATACACTCTAGCATGTTGACTTAAACCAAGAAACTAATTAGACACTATAAACATATGTGCTACTTGATACTATGCACATGAGATCAGACTAGAAAAGACGGAAAGGGAGAGTCTGAATCATGACGTCAGGCCTCATGCCATCTGCATGATGGTGAAGCCGACTTCTGGCTCATGGAGCATTTAAGTAATGCACTTTAAAAACGCTGTAAGGAATTTCTGGTTGATGATGGAAAAAACTCAACTTAATACAGATACCTATCCATGATCTACAAAACAAATCTGAAGCAAGAAGTTTAACTTTATAGTTACTTTAATGCTTGCCATTGATGCCAGGGTGCCAGATTTTGTTGACATGAATAAGTTTACATTCTCCCTGAAAAGTACCATAAAATTTAGCAAATAAGATGCAATTTTAATACCAATTTTTAAGGATGTGGACCTTCCGTTCTCAAGACGATTCGATTCAAATCTCAATTCACAGGCACACTGACGATTCACTAGAGATTTCTTGAAATACAGAACAACTCAGTCCAATCCAAGTGGTTTAATTCGATGCAGTACAAATTGATTATAGATAGTTAATTAGAAACAAGACAGTTTCGTATTAGTTTAAGTGTCTTTGTGTGTATTATTAAGAGACACTAAATCCCAGGCCTCCTGTGCAAACATTATGACATTATGTTTCAGAAATGAAGCAAGGATGCACGCTATTATCGGTTTGATATTTGTATTGGCAAATATTAGCTTTAAAAGTGAAAAATTGGTCACAATCACACATGCAGTCTATCCTTAATGAAATTTTCTTTTCATCTCGTATTTCAAGTGGCCATACAGTTTTACCTTATTACCACCCATTTCTAATGAACTGTCACAAACACAGACTAAAGTGGTCAAAAGTGTGGCTTCATTTCTCCAAAAATGACGCATTCAGGGCAATGTCTGTCAAACAGTGATGTCTTATGCATGACATGCATCTTTTTGCCCACGAACTGTTAATTTTGCATGCATTCAATCTATTTTGATACCTCCGTATATCTAGGATCCAGAGATTAGTTTTATATTTATTTTAAGGTTTTGTCTTTTAAAGAAAATGAGCAGTAGTACTGTATTCTAATTCAAGTTCACAGAATAAAGCTCCTGAGAACAGTTTGTTTTAACTGAGACATATCCAACAAAAAATAGACTTTTTTGTATATTTTAGCGTGTTCTCCTCCCAAACACTTGATGTTTAACATTTTTAGCAAGCCAAAAAGAAAATTCACTGAAAGGAGCTGATAAGGGAATCGATAAAGAATTGAATCGATAAGAAGAACGGCATTGATATCGATAAAATCTTATCAATTCCCACCCCTAGTGTGGGCAGGTGCCAAATTCTGCTGGAAAATGAAATGAGTGTCTCAATAAAGATGGTCAGCAGAGGGAAGCGTGACATGCTCTAAAACTCTCTGGTAGACGGCTGTGCTGACCTTAGACCTGATCAAACACAGTGGACCAACACCAGCACACGACATGGCTCACCAAACTATTACTGACTGTGGAAACTTCACACTGGATGTCAAGCAACATGGATTTGTGCCTCTCTTCCTCCAGACTCTGGGACCTTGATTTCCAAATGAAATGCAGAAGTTACTTTCATCTGAAAAAAGGACTGAGCAACAGTCCAGTTTTTTTTTCTCTTTAGCCCAAGTGAGACACCTCTGATGTTGTCTCTGGTTCAAGAATTGCTTGACACAAGGACACTGGGACAGTTGTAGCCTATGTCCTTGGTACATCTGTGCGTGGTGACCCTTAAAGCACTGACTCCAGCTGCAGTCCACTCCCCAAATTTTTAAATGAGTTTCGTTTCACAATCCTCTCAAGGCTGCAGTCATCCTGGTTGCTTGTCCACCTTTTCTTTTTTTTTTTTTCAAACCACATTTCTTCCTTCTACTTAACTTTCCAATTATGTGCTTGGATGCAGCACTCTGTGAACAGCCAGCTTCTTTAGCAATGACCTTTTGTGTCTTACCCTCTTTATGCAGGGTGGCAATGATCATCTTCTGGACATCTGTCAAGTCAGCAGTCTTCCCCATGACTGTGTAGGCTACTGATCCAGGCTAAGACCATTTGAGGCTCAGGAAACCTTTTCAGGCAGTTGGAGTTAGTTAGCTGATTAGAGTGTGACACCATGGGTCTCCTATGTTGAACTTTTTTACAGTATTTTTTGGGTTTTCATTTGCTGTAAGCTGTAATAATCAAATTAAATGAAATAAACAGTTGAAATATATCAGTCCTTGTGTAATGAATCTGTACAATATATGAGTTTCCCTTTTTGAATTGAATTACTAATAAATTAACTTCATGAAGGCATTCGAATTTATTGAGATGCAGCTGTAAATTAACACTAAATGTAAAAACAAAAGCAGAAAAACTAGTCAACAACCTCTTCTGACAAATATAAAAACAGCTTAAAGATGTAAGACCCTATGGTCCCTCATTTCAGACATTTTAATACTTTAGAAAAGCCTTAATTTAAAAAAAAAACTGATTAATCAACTTTTGATACTTTTTAAGACCCTGCATATACCCTGTAAAGACACAGTGGGCCGTGGACATTGACATTAACAAATCAGGTTTCTTGACATTAACAGGTATGTTTACCTGATTTCAAAGCCTGAGAAGTGCACCAAACAAAACCTTAATGCACACACTGCCTGGTTTGATCAGTGATTGATGCGTAAGTGGGTAGACTTCATAGTCAGTGAGTAAGGATCCAGCTGTTTCTCCATATTTCAGTGATCACTTTGTGTCTTAAACTTAAACTTTCTGTAGTCTCTTGAGGGGTTGTGCTGAGTCTGTTAGAGGTCTGTAAAGTCAATTTCACACAGAGTAGTGCAGTTCCAGGATGGCTCAATGTTCCCAGGCTTTCATTAAGTATTAGCTAGCTTGATTTCAACACCTATTAAACTGTTTATTTCTAAAATGACAACTACACATGGTGCAACTTTCATCTTAAATATGTGTAATTGGATCCTCTAAAGAAACTTGATTTTTCCTGTTTAGGAAGATGCTTATACTTGTACATCACATTATTGATTTATTTGTTTTCACTTTAAATGTGTAGAGGAATCCCAAAGTGTTGGGTGAGAAATTTTGGCTTTTCTCTACCATTTATATCATGTGGTCAGTTTGTAGCAGAGTTTTTATAAAGTAGTCATTCACAGCTGGACTGAAAAGCAGACTCAAACTTTTTTTTAACTGTAATTGATTAAATCATTAATCCAGCAGTGCACAATGTTTCCTATCGCTTACAAATCAGAGAAAATGTTTAAAGAGAAAACTATGATTCTATTCTTCCAACAGAAAAAGCAAATCAAGTTTCCTATCCCTAGTCTCAAGAGCAGCTACAGACCTGATAACTAAAAACATCCTATGTTTGAATCATGCTTCTCCAGTTTCTCTGTTTTGGAAAGATTTTCTCCTTGCCTGCATTAGCAAATATTGATTAGCCGGACTAAGACGACAAGAATAACACAGTATAGGAATTCCTAAATAGAGTTGTGTTTATCCATTCAGTCTTAAACACATGGATGAGGCCTTTGAGGTCACAAGTTGAACGGACTGACTGCCTCATTTTCAGAGGTGTCAAATAAACACAAGACTTTCACATGAAGTCACAATATACACAGCTAGACTAACAGTAAACATAAGTGAGAGGACCAGGGAGAGGTGTTAAGTTGTGGACATAAGGACCTGAAAGAGGCAGAGGAAGAAAACTAAAGACGTGACCGCTGAAGGAGGGATGTACTCCAGCAGAAAGATCTGAGATCATGCTGCTCATGACCTTGTCTGAGCTCAGTATTTTCTCAACTTATTCCTGTGCTCAGAGAGAATGTGTTAGCCCTCAGTGGCCCCATTATTGATAGCTCTAACAAGCTTAGGTCAAAGGTCTAGCATTGGTTAGTGAAAAAGGCTGAGGCATGACTTTTAAAGTATCTTTTAAACACCACCTGCCTCTATAAACACAAAACTTGGCTGATTATTACTAGATAACATAAACCTTGTGCCCCTGTGCGACTTAACCAAGGATGAGAAGTTTTAAAACCGATTGTTTTCACACTAAATTCTTGGAGCTCAATGGATAATATTGAGATAATAAGCAAATAATTTAAACTTTCAGGACTTTTTAGTGTCTTGTTTTTTTGATTAATCAGTTAAACAATTAAACACCCAGCACTCAATAGCCAGCACCAGCTCTACTAGCTGGTTAAGCTAATTTTTTTTCCCCCATCAGTTCAGGTTCACAACACTGGTCAAAAGCCCTGTCTATACTTTAACACAACTGCTGCCACTAGTAGCCACTGCAGTTCCAGTTAATGGCTGCTGCCATGATGCTCTTTGACTGAATGGTGCTCCGCCAGCATCTCAGCACAGGCACAGTGTGGCTTAGCACTATTTTCACTGTTCAGTAGGAATGCATGATATTATCAGCATGATATTTGTATTGGCAGACGTGAACTCAAAAAGTTTAATATCAACATCATCAAATATGGAAATTTCTGTTGCTATTTACTACTGATATATCAAAGTACACATCAGCAGCACATATCATACATAAACCTAAAATACTGGTAAATAGACTGGTGAACCGACAGAATTAGGTAGTTACCTAAGGTGCCAAACACTCATCGTTGAGCATCTATTTTTGTTACACAGCTGGACTAGTGTTCCCAATCAGTACAGGGTTTATTACACATAATGAGGTAAATATATTCAGAATGGAGCATCAAACACTTAATTACCTGCAATTTGGTGAATATCTAGGCAAAAATTTGTGGTGGGAAAATAACTGAGTGAAAGGAAACATCAAATTAACAATATTCCCTATTTGAGGTGATAAGTTCAGCATCTACTCCAGCCTGCCGATCACTAAGGAGTTGTAAATTGTTATTTGACATTAAAACAATAATAAAAGTGCGTTCAAGGTAATGCATGTTTATGCCTATTGTGGCGTTTTTTTGGCCTATTAATAATGTAAATACAAGAAGTACAACCTAAAAGAAAAAGACAACACTTGTTGTGCTTAAATTACAAAGTTATTTAATATGAATAAAATGTGTGGGCACAAGTAAGAAAAGTATAAGAAACATGTCAGTAAAAAAAAAGATAATAAATCAGAAGCCTTCACTGCTGACACTGGCTGTGAGAGAGCAGGTGTTATGTTATAATTTGTAGCATAATGAAATGATCTTCTCCATTGTGAACCTAACCTCTTCCCAGAACATTTTAATTTTCCTACATTATCAGATACAGTGAAATAATGTTCCTCTACTTTCCATGCATTTAATGTGAATTCTGGAATATTTTTGTTGTATTTATGTTGATCGTCTGATGTCACATTAGTCCGTATTAACCATTTCTATTTTAACAATTTCAAACATGTATTGATAGAGCTAGTGTGAGCATCAGCACAAACTACTTTCCAGTCTTCATCAAAGATTTCAAATTGTAAATCCTCTCTCCAGTTATTCAATTTACAGTCTTCTTCTCAACTGAGTTTGATGTCAGTAAGTTGTGTAATTCAGATATGATACCTTTTTTCAAACAGTCCTTCATTATAGTTTTTCTATTGTTGAGAGTGCGGGTTTGGTAAGAGAGCTGTTTTGGTTGACAAAACTTCTAAGTTGCAGGTATTTAGAGACATGTTTTCTACTAATGTTGTATTTAGACATCAGTTCCTCCAAGGACATCATTGAACTTGAGTCTGTTAAATAAAGGTCTAACCATTTTCAGTCCCTTAGACTCCCATAATTTAAATGTAGCATCTGTTCTTCCTGGGTGTAACAGCTTTTTGAGCTGTTGTGATGGATATGTAATGGGTACAAGTCGACAGAACTGAACTATTCCAGCACATAGGCTGTGTCAAAGTACCAAGTAGACCAACAGAGACACTTTGCAAAGCAAGGACACTCCCTTACTACTAATGCTGTTATTATAGACACCAAACTTAGTGAGAAGAGAACACACAGGATGTGGTGCTGTTTGGTCAGCAAGCTTGTAAGTCTACTTGGCTCCGCTCTTTAATGTCAACATGAAACCGGCTGACAACATGATCCAACATGAGCTATTGTCTGTCCCAATTCACTCGGTTACGCCACTTTATCTACCCACCACCATGGCTGAAAGGTTGATAACATCAGCAGCAGTTTTGCTTCTAATGCAGAATACTACACACTGCATGTGTTTAAACCGGAAAAGATGGTAGTGCAAAAATCCATTTCATGGCAGAAATTATACACGTTTATTGCCCACCAGTAATCTCAACACAAATTATATTAGCCATTTTTTTCACAATAAGGAGACTAGTTTTTTATTTGCCTCAAAGAAACATTTTAAATCTTACATAAATTTATTTCAAGTTGACAGTTTAAATCAAAAATGTTTTAATACACTTTCAGGCCAGTATAAACCTTGGACAATCTGACTGTAAACTCAACCTCTCTCAGTCTCAGTGACTGGTCTTCTTGTATTAGCATTTCCTTGTTTTAAATCTTTGATTATCAATATGTAACGGTCTACAATGCACCCTGGGATGCGTCTCATGAATCTGATTTTATCTCTCACATTGAAACACTGCATTTGTTGAAGTGAGAGCATCATTTAATGTAACCAAACACGTCAGACATCTTCCTCTGAAGGTAATGATCTAAGCTTCTTTTGAAATGTACAGGAAAAGTCAGTTGCAACTTGTTGGTCAAACTACTTTATTAAATTAATGGCTGGGCATGTGTTAAAAGCTCTGTGATGTATTTCTGCCCATACCTGGACCTGATTATGGTTTAATAACTAGGTCCCTGCCTTACTAGCTAGTAAGAAAACATTCAAATCAATGTTTAAAAAAAAATCCTGGTTACTGCCCTTATCCTTGGTTTGACTGATAAAAAACACAGAGCACATTGCATTGCTTTGTTTTCTTATTATACACAATAAACTATTACTTTAGAAATATCCCTGACACCAACCAGCATTTTGTGTTTTGACTCAGAAAAAAAAAACAGTTTTGATTGATTGTATACAGGCTATAGCCCTTTTAAAAGTGACAGCTCAAGGTGCTGCTTTTACATCCCTTATAAGTTTCGTTGTTATTGAAAATATCACAGTGGCACAATGGTGTAACAAGGCATTATGCTTTCTAACCAGTATCAGAGCTCATAGCAGAGCCATAACAAAAGAGAAACAGCTTCACTGTAAAATGTACGTGCTAGCAGAGCAGAACTATGTGTACGGCTGGCCACACACTACAGGATTTTAAGCCCGATTTGAGACAAGATTTTTCTTCCTTGATGATCATGGGGGCGTATCTTGAATGGAGCCTTGTCGCAAATGATTATTTGTCTGAATAATCTGCATGTGTGTGGTGTCAACATGATTGATTTACCATTCCAAATCACATCGTAGCCTCCCAGGCCCTGAATCGTAAATATCAAACAACTTTGATACTTACTATTCTAGGTCGTAGTGCCTCTGATGGAGTACTCACAACAACCAGTGAGAGCAAGCAGATGGGGGAGCATCACCAGCCACGTCATACATACTTTCACCGCTCACAACCATAAACACAACTGTACCATCATTCAAATCAAGATTTCATCCTGAGTCTTTCCCTAGTTTGATGTAAAGCATGGCAGGGCAGTCTGTTGTGGAGGGACAACAAGAGGGTATCGACAGATATCCGTGTTTGTTTTTTCTGAAGTCACATGATCACCCGAGGTCTTTGGCAGCTGTGTGGTCTCCAGTGACCCGACGGTCTGGCTGAGTTGTCTAGTGTGTGTGTTCAGAGGATTAAAGATCAAAAACTGTTTGAAATTGCCCTTACGTCTGTAGTCTCCCAAGTTTTCTAAAATCATTTCAGATTTATAAATCGTCATAGTGTGTAGCCAGCCTAAGCAGGGTTTCTCCCTGTGCATTATAGGCCTGGCGGGCCGCCAGGCTTTGCTTGCCCCCCTGCCAGGCTAAGCACCACTGAAAATGTTCCCCGCCTTGCTGTCATGAAAGCCAGAGCGCAGCAGTCTTGGGTGCACTTCAGTTTATCTAACAGCGTGCCCTGCTCTGCAAGACGAGTATTGACGAGTTATGTGCAACCTCACCTTGGACTGACTGAATGCACCCAGGGGGAGTGTTGTGAGGTGTATTTTTCATTAAGTGAACCCCGAAAAAAACATTGCCTGTCTCTAACTGATGACAAATAGTCCTAGTAACGTGACATGTCAGGAAAAAGTGTCAAAAAACATTAGACTCCTTTATCCGAAATTTTTCTGAAAAATTTTTCCTTTTTCCAGACCTTAGAAACAGGCTGCAGGAGAAAAGCCTCACTGTCTGCCTGCACATCAAAATAAATGGTCCCCCTGTGGCTGAGATGGACTACCAAAAGGCTCTGGAAGAGTTCTTTAAAAAGCCAAGATGGATTTCATGCACCAATACAAAATGCAGCCTGTGCAACAAAAAGTAGCCTCTGTTCAAAGAGCTCCCTGTTATTTTTACCCCGGGACTTGGCCATGTTTGCATTTATATTTATTTTATTTTACTTTTAAGACAATATTTATTTTAATTGTGTTTGTTAAAACAGTATTTCAGTGTGCCTTTTTGTAAGACTATAGTTGGTGTGTAAGTCTTGTTAATAAATGTCTTACAATAACGCATAATAGTCATAATTTTGTATTTCTGTCAACTTTTAACAGTTTATTTTACAAAAACATGGTGGGCCACCGACGGGCTGCCAGTGGCCCGCCAGCAGACTTCCCTAGCAGCCCTACCACCAGGCTTAGCAAGATTTGTGGGGGAAACCCTGCTAAGCATTTATGAATGTGTGCATGTGAAGCTCCAGCTTGTTACACCATGCCTCTCATGCTTCTCAAACCCCATACCAACATATGAAATGACACTGCAGATTTAATGAGAAAATACAAAGGTGTAGTGACAGGAGTGCTTTGTTATGGCATTGTTGCAGAGTTGCTGTGTAAAAAGGGCTTATGTGTCACTAAATAATGTAACAGTCTTAACTGAATTAACATGTTCTAAAGTACATAACATTGTCATCTAAAAACATAGTTTTTGTTTAAAATAACTGTAAACGAATAAATGCCTGTTAAAAACAATCATCCTTTGTCTCACACGTGGCATATGCTGTGTCTCCCTGGGCTACCTTTAATCTTTCACTGCATGTCAATCCCTTGCTGTCCTGGGATTCCTGTGCCTCTGTCTCTCCAAACCTTAAGCTAACTTTTAAGGGCGAAAAATGGCCAAGAATGATCTGTGTTTCTGTGAGAACACTGCACAGTAAATCAGCTATAAATAAAACCCTTCTCCTTGGCTCCATTCCCTGCCAGCCTTCCAGATAATAACAACACCTGTTTAAAAAAAGCTAGAGCTCAGATCAGGCCCAAAAATTCCGATCTACTGCTCCTAAGCCTGTGCACATTCACTCAAAGCCTGGCCCGTTAAATGTATTTATGGGCCAGAGCATGACTTGAATCCAACCTTTTCAATAATTCAGCTGCAATACTAAAGTTTAAACTATAATTCTACTACATGTGATCTTCCAATGAGCACAACACAGAAGCAGACGTGGCCTATTTATTGTTTACGACAAAAAGAGCAGTGATGGTGAGGAATAGACCGCAAACATCATTGTGCATTGAAAGTGCAGGGCTTTTTTGAAGGGTATTAGTCTGTAAACAGAAAGCCACAGTCTGCTTTTCACTCACTTCATAGCTAAACTTTATTGCAATAGAACAGATGATCAATTTAAGCATTTGTTTCTTTTTGTTCCATCTGTGCATAATTGTGCGCCATGTTCGCTCTCCCACAGTGGTCCTCTGCACTACTTTAGTCTGTGCTTTCAGAGTGGAGCTGGCAGGCAGTTTAATAAATAAACCCAGTGTAGTTTTATTGAAAAGATTTCCTTTTCTAAAAATGCAACCAGGTCTGGGTAGCACATCTATAATTGTCATTTTTTACATGCAAAGTTGTTCTGAAGTAGAAGAAAAAAATAGACAAAAATAAAATAAAATGATGTTGCTATGTCTGACAGGGCATATTGAACTCCTGACCGGGGCCTGAAGGGAGGGGAGGGCATCCTGGCTCAACCTGGCTCCGGGCCATGTGCAGCCTGTCTTCGACTGTAAATATAACCTTTAAAAGCAGCATGACACTGCTCTCTTTCTCTCAGTCTTACCTTCCATGCCTTAATGGGGACCTCTACATCAGGCACAGTTCACATCTAAAAAGACTAAATCCTCTGTAGCTGTCCAATCAATCAGTAAAATTATGCAAAAATACCTAATATGTGGACAAATAAGAATCAATCATGTTTCATTATCAACGTTTGTTTATACGTTATGTTTAGTACGTAGATTTCATTATCTGCCTGCCTATGTAATCAGTACAAATATTTATCAAAAATGAGACAAGTAATTATAGTCTGTGCAGCAGTAGAAGAAAGTTAAAGGATTTTTACATATTTGGTCATCAGTAAATCAGTACCACGCTTGTTCACATGACTTTTACCAAGATTTGCCTGCTTTGGTCAGCCCTCATGCCGAGCAAATGAGCAACTACAAGAACAACATGTCTTAAGTGACACGAAGGAGGCAGGGTTTTAGGCGAAATATGGACGTAATTTTGAGAAGCAGGCACTGGACCACTACAAGCTACAGGCTGGTTTCTCAGTCAAGTTATTTAATGGTTAATTTTCTATTTACACATATACACAATTCAGATTATAATTATAACGTGGAGCTGTGCTATAAATCGAGGCTTTGTTTTATCAGCAAAATACTGAACACTCACTGTAAAAAATGCTTTTTGCCAGCCAGGGAGACAACAACAACACAAGCACACATATACATGCAAGCCAATTTCATAGACGCATGAAAACAAAAACAAGCCCCTTTTGATTTTCTTAACATCTATGTATTTTTTTCCTAACGTACTTGAACTGTATTAATTTGCTAATGAAGTCAAATTACGTTATAGGATAATTTTCCCTTTTGCACAGTGAGCCAAAATCAAACCTGCAGCTGATGCACAAGAACTCTGCCTTCTCATATGAGGTGCATACTCTCTGAATATTTTACTATTGTGTACTGTGATGTCTTCACAAAAAAAAAAATCTCAGAAACTTTCCTGCTACCAAATTTTTGTGGTTGAATTAAAAAGAAGCTCTACATTCCATATTTCTTTCTGCCTCCACATCATACCCACATTACACATATTTCTATTTGTGATTACAAAAAACATCACGCACAATATTAAAATAACGAAAAAAAAAAATTAAGTAATGAATCACAATTTGATCCAATATAAGGAAAATGCTGCAACAATGTATTTCTTACTTGGACGAATAAAAGACTTTGTGTCTACAGGTAAATTACAGGTAAATTACCTTCGCTGATCAAACAGAGTGCTTTGCTACATGACTCCTGAACTGAAATTGTGAACTAACCCTCCTCACACAAACAGGTCCAAATTTTTCCTCTCTGTCTGGCTTCTCTGATAAATGTTATACGGCTGTATTTTGACTGTTTCACTTGAGACTACTTGAAAATATGCAGCTGATGCAAACTGTTCTTATCCCTCTTGATCAATCACTTGCTAACACACAGAGGGTCACTCTGTCCAGGGGATCTTATGGAAACGTGGAAAACACATTGCAAACACACTCGAGCCTGGTCACAGTATATACAGTCATGAAGAATATTTGAGACACCTTCAGTTGAGTTCTCTTGTTTTTCCTAACTTGTCAATGCCCTCTCAAATGCACGACAAAATATTTCATACTTTAATGCATCCACAGGGAACATTAAAGTGGGGGTATTATGCCTTTTTTCAAGGCTTTACACAGCTCTCTGATACCCATGTAGTAGCTTCACATGGTTTACAGCTCAAAAAATTCCTCATGTTTCTCACACTGGCGTCCTGAAAAACCCTTATTTTAACCTCTGTCTGAAACGCCTTGTTTTCACTGCTGTCTCTTTAACACTCCCCCACCCCCCCATCAGACCTGCTTTCCTTAGATTGGCCGATTTTCCAGAGGCTGGCCAGCGGTAGGACTCAATGTTTTGTGCCTGCCCCCTCCAATGTGACTAATTTGCTATGCTAATATTTGTAAACTTTGAATGAACCGGTCCAACTGAGTAGAATTTTGATATACGTCTGTACGTGTTAGACCCGGAGTCTGACACTGATAGTTTGGAGAGAGAGGGAGAAGAAAACCAGCAGCAGCGAAGGATAGAGCAGGACGTATCTGTTTGGTAAGTGTTACTGTGTTACTAAATGGCTAAATGGCTAAAAGACCTTGTGGGGGCAGTCTGTTCTGCTTTGCCAGCAGCACGGACGAACCAGTCAGGAGATCTTATTGCAATGACCCCATCAGTTCGATCCCTGTTCGCTCCATCAAAATCTCGTCTCGGGAAGATCTCAGAGAGGTTCCCAATGAACAGTTTTCATCAGTTTACACTCTAATTCCAAGATTTCTGCCACATACGTTTATCTTGCAGTTTGAAAATTGGCATACGTAAAGTATGGACACCCAGCATTGTGACTTTATATTATGTTTTAAAAATTGGAAAAGTATAATACCCCCTCTTTAAAGTATGTTAACTTCTCGCCATTCAGAAATGGCATAATCTCAATGATTAGCAGTAAATTCTCAAGTCTAAATAGATTTTTCTATTAGCTATTTGGCTTTCAAACTCCATTTCTGGGTGGCTCTTTGTTTTGCAACAATAATCCAGCCAACCTACCACTCCTAAATAACTCCACCTCACCTGTACTTTCAATGTGCTAAAGAGAAAAGAGTATGTGTGTTTCCTTATGAATACAAAACAGAAAAGTGAAAACTACAGCATAGATGTATCATTCTTTGGAGAGATGAGTTTATTTTATGTGCTTTTTTTTCACTATTTACTTCATTTTCTTAAATCTTTGGGTAAGACTTGTAGAGCTTTTCTTGTTTTTCCCTCTAAACCGGAACATTACATTTCATTACTCTTCTACACTATCTAACACATTGAAAACCAGTTTATGGGTGATTCCAAACACCACAGTAACTTTGACAGACAAATTCCTCATCTACCTTCTTCTCCTGCAGCTCCTTACTTTCATCAGAGTCAATCCCAATAACTCTTAAGAAAACCGGGCCACCCAAAATCAAGACTCCAGACTTCTTCTGCGGTATGGCTGAGTTAACTGTAACCAGCGAACGCGTCAGTTCTGTTTACTAGCCTCTGCTGCTGCACTCCTTTATCCATTCCCACATTCCTTCTTTACAAATTACATTTGTCATTTTGAAAGCTGATGGTTTCCATTGGCATGCTTTGAACCTTGTGTGAGTATGTATGTGCACAAATGTTTGTGACCTACAAAAAGCCCAGACCGAGGCCAGCCGTGTAAAGAGAGAAAAAAGGCATTTTTGTGTGTGTGATCTCCTACCTGTTATTGTGATGTTGCTGTAGATGTTGGACAGTTGCTCTTTGAGCAAGACGAGCTGCGTTGTAGCAGCTTTCTCCCTCTGCAGCTCCAGCATTATGTCAGGATGGTTGGCAACTTTGCAGCCATTCTGTTTATCCAATGCAATATCACTGCGTACAATATCTGCAAGTCAGCATTGATAGAAAAAGAAAATCCTTAAGAACAAATTAAACCACAATTTAGGGTTCAACAAGTGGCTGTGCTTAATCCTCAATATCTATTTTCAATTAAAAGAATCCACTCTGCTTTGAATAGTATGTCTTAATGAAGCATAATGATGCTGCTGAGACCCTTAACAACAAAAAATAAGAAATGGTTGAAAAGTCTACCAAGCTCTATTTCCAAGCCAACATATTAGACGGAGGATATCAACGCTATTTACATTTTTGTCATTTAGTAAAGTGTGAAAAAAAATATTTGACAAAAACAGGTTCCTACATAACTTATTTAACATTTTATTAAGGCTGCTGAAACCCATTCAGTCGAGTACAGGGGCTGAACGTATTTTTATCGAATGTACCTGGATAGAATTTGTGCTACGCTGGATTGCATTTTGACGTTTCTACTGTTTTGTAATATTTTTACTTATATTTTTAATTTATTTCAGTGAGGGTGGGCTTTTGAAAGGATAAGCTCATTCCCGTAACAGTTTTTGTGTAACATTGAATATTTTCATGTTCATACGGGTGGGACGAACCCGGGGCGGAGAGCAGTTTAAGCTAGTTAACCGTTAGAAGCCGGCTATTTCCTGGATTTAACAGGAAATTGACAACGTTTAAATAAAAATGTAGCATAGAAATATTTCTCCCCATTTATGTGAAAATGGGGAGAAATATTGCTAAACAACTGAAGGGATTTTAAACTATGTCTAAAACACATTAATCGAGTATAAAAACACAGAAATGTCGTGTTTTACCGTCTTCGTAGTTCTTCAGGTAATAGTCAGGTCCCGGTCCTCTGAACTTAGCCAGGTTCTTCTGGTTGTTGAACTGCAAGAAGTCGGTCCTTTTTCCTCCAAAGCGCAGAAAGGCTGGCGACAGGCCTCGCGCCAGGGTCACGAGCCGCTTGGAGCTGGGCACACGCACAAGATAGTGACACTTACGTCAGACAAAAACGTTAGATATACGTTACTAAAATGTCCTCTGTGTTTGTAGCTTCGGTGTGGAAAAAAATATAACCCCACTCGTCCCTTTTGGTAAGTAGCAGTATATTTCAGTTTGTGTTTCGGCTCCGCTTACTTTACAAGACCTTAAATCTAAATATAGACTACCAGTATCAAATATATTGTCCAAAATGATATGGCCTACGAAATTTAGTCTTACTTATTTAGCTTTTAGCTTGACAAGCCTACAACAAAACTCCTGTCCTGTTCCCTGTCGTTGACATCAGAGGCCTGAAGCAACAGGCTGCAGCTTTAGTTTCATCTGTCAGCCTGTGAGAGCAGTAAAAAAGGACAAAATGAGTACGTTACTGAACCAATGGCAAAAATGACGCCAAATCAGAATAAGTAAAATAACGTATTCTGCTCAATATTTTTAATATGCTGTTAGCAGTAATTAAATAAAATTAAAACATGTCAGCTACCTGTTGCTTCTCTTTAGTTGCAGAAGACTCGCTTATTTTATGAAACCTTTTGCCTTGAAAGAATAACATGTGGACTAGGTTATAATTATTAATTCATGTAAATAGATATTATATCAGCTTCAGAACTGAAACACGCGTTTACAGCATTAGAAAGCGTTTTTTTACACTGGGTGTCATAAAAAGTTACCTTGTAAAAGTCAAACGACGGTTTGAATTTTTTGAAAAGCGAGCCATGGTGCATATAGGGTTTTTATTTTGAAATAATTCACTATTTGTTTTCACGGTTTACGCAGTACTTTGCTTCAGCTGCCACATTAAAATGACGAACATGCACACAGTGACGGCCGACAGGCCTGGATGAACGATGCAGTGTTTAGTCATGTTCAGGTTATTTCAGCCAAACCAACTCTAACTCATACTGTATGAATGTAAAGGTAAATTTAGCCTGAATTGAATATAATTTACTCGAATAAAGTTAGGGAAATTATATTAAGGAAGTGGTGACTATCATGTATATGATATGTCATTATTAAACTAGAAACTTATTGGGTAATAATACAACGGTCTCCCTTTGTCTCTAAGGTCGATGTGGAGAATGGAGTTAACGTTTTGTCACTTATTTGTGCTGCGTCATACCCTACATAGCCTTTTCTCCTTTTTCTCCATTTGTTGTGCTTTCATAATGTCTGCTGTGCGTCCTAATAGTCCTAAAAGTGACCTTTTGACTGTTGAGTGAATTTACCTACACTTAGGTCAGTAGTTAATATCTAAAAGTGATTGTATCACCATGCGTTTTACATTTATTTAATGGCCAGTTCATATAATGTGGGCCATATTAAACATGTGTGAAATTTTAATGTTTAAACACTTTGAAAAAATAGACTGATGAACTTCTGGAATGGATATTTTGTATTTCAGCTTGGACGGGTAAAGACAACTGTGTCTTCTGCTATGCGCCAACAACACACAGCGATGTCTGATCAGTGGAGGTTATAAAAGACTCGAGCTCGGAGCCATTGAACTAAACGACCTATGTCGACGTCACTTTATTAGATTATGTGTCCAGAGTTTGCCTCCATCGAGAAAAAATAAGTCACTAATTTTGATTTTTGGACTACCCTGTATACTCTACTGAGGAAGATGGTTCACCCCAAGACATTACAGACAACGTGGCTGCATGTGTAATGAATACAAGAAGCCCCAAACATTTTGGAAGAGGACTTAAATAGGCTACACTCATGTTGTTGGAGAGCTCTAATGTACCTTAGAAAGTCCAACCAGCCGTCTTTGATGATCGAGGGGTCCAGCTGCAGGGAGAGGAAGTTGTCGTTGAGGACTCTGATCGGACTGCGGGTGTTGACATCCAGGAGAATCAGCGTCCTCTCCATGAAGCCCTGTCGCTTCCCACTTGCCCCTGATGTTCTTTGATAAGTAGAAGAGGAAGAGTACGAGGAAGAGAACACCGATTGCACCACCATAGAGGCCAAAGATGCCAGCCAAAGACAGGACCAGGGGGAAACGCAAGGTGAAGACTTGTGCATCTTCTTGGTTTGGCGAGCAGGAGGATGAGTGCGCGTAATGAGCCTTCAAAGTTAAAAGAATTCACGACAGCTTAACGTCTTCTGCTGCGGAGCTCGGTGGTGGTTCTTCACCTCTTTCTCATCGATCTGGATCTGTCTTCCTGTCTGGTCGTCTCACCCCCTCTGCCCCCCGCCCCTCTGAGGATTTTTGGGAGCTGCTCAACAGAGCGCACGCCCCGAGCCAGCCTTCCCGGCTGTGAGAGCCAGGAGCTGGGAGGAGGAGAGGGGGCAGCACCGCCCCTCTAAGGTTCTCTGAGGTATGAGCGCAAACTGCTGTAAAAAGTTTTCTCAGCTCATTTGGAACACAGCTGCTGACTCTTAAGAGGATAGGATTGTCCTCTAAATAACACAATAAAGTGGTGCAACTTTGCAAGCTCAATACCCCCCCTTCCCCCAAGTATTGTTTGAAAGAAAGCCGAAATCCAATTTGATTTCGTAGCGGAAAATTTTCAGCTCAACTAAAAACAAATCCTCGAGATCAACAGGTAGCAGCACACTTGGATGTCACATGTGTGAGGACGCAAAAACATATTCTTTCCTAGTTTTTTTTTTTTTTTTTAAACCATTGCATCATCTTGACAGAGACAGGGAAATGTGCGTTGCACAAGTCAAAGAGGATAAAACATGTTTGGAAGAGGTTCTACATGCAATACAAACATACACACTTCTGCAATCAAGTTTTTACTGCAACACATTGTGCACAAGGCTCTGTCCGATTATGGAGTCATCTCAAATCTATAAAAACTAGGGCTCGTCCATTCATTTTGATGTCAATAACTCAAATACATGACAGGCTTTAATGCATCTTTTTAACTGCCTGCGAGTGAAATTTTCCAACAGTACATGAATGTCGTGAGGCCTTCATGAATTTCCAGCCCACACAGCTCATGAGAACAAAAAGCTTCAAACAAGAAAAGTTCCTATCTTGTCAGCAGAATAGTTCATGTGTCTGAGCCACGGCGACCCTTCGGTTTGTTCTGAGTCACAACTGATGGATTGCACATTTCTAAACACAAATGACAGTTGTATGATGGCAACATGAACACCTTGGTCTAATTTTAAAAGCATTCAAAAGCCATTTGGGATTTAAAATTCCGACACATGGAGCTCACCTATGAACTTTTTTATACGACTGTTAGCTCCAGATGTTGGAGCCCCGATGCGCAGGAAATAGGCCTGACTAAGTGAAGGTTGTTGTACTTCTCTTCAGATGGTCAGTGCAGGAAGATGTGGTCGTTTAAGGTCACCTCTGTCCCACAGATGAGCAGAAGACTTAATGAGAAGAAAGTGTACTCGTCTAATTTTCCTCCGGCCTTGAACAATTGGTCACAAACATTTCTAACCGCAGCATTAAACAAGGTGCTAATGCTTCAGGTTTTACGCACAAAAGTTTCCATTAAGCGCATTAAAGGAATCCAGAAGGCTGTGACGCATCAGTAATAAAACAGTTTAACTGTTCAATTTAACACTAGACTGCGGCTTTGGTTCACTGTTGAGAGCCAGAAACATTTTAAAGTATGGCTGTGAGTGAGAAGCTGTATTTATTTAACCATGTAAAATATTTCCCAATTCATCCGTCATTTGGAGCAGATGCATCCAAGAGTCTTTTGCTTATGTTGTCAGTTAAAACTCAGATCTGAAACGTGGTTTTATTGAAAGCACAGCTTTTGTTTCCAGTATTTAAATTCACACATTTTCACAAAACGCCTCGTTCTCAAACGAGTTCGAACATTTAAAACTTCTTTGATCAGAAAAGCTCTGGGGAAACTTCAACCTAAAGAAACGACAGTGTTATTTTGTTAGATTCAAAGGGGATTTGCTGTGTCTGCTCTTCTTTTTTGTGTGTGTGTGTGTGTGTGTTTCTATCGGCTACTGACCAAAATCTCTCAGCATGTTTTGCTCTGAATGTTGGGCCGTAGTTTTTAATCTCTTTTATGGATCGAGAGCGATGTGAGAAGAGTCAAAACAGAAGTTTTTAAATTATTTTTAAAGGCTCGGATAATAACTAAACGAAAACAGCGACATACTCAGCTGCCCTGCAGAATATTTGGATTTGTAACAGAGCGAATGAAATCTTTGGAGATAAGATCCTCGGTTTTGATTTGGAAGCACTGGACTGAGAGGTTTAGTCAAACAGCCTGTTCTGATTGAAAATCTTTGAAATGAAAAGGAAAACCGGGGAAGTTTTCAGTGGTTATTATTTGACGACATATATGTTGCAAGCTGAAAACTTTAGGGTGAACTCGTGTCACTTGTGAACAAAAGGTTAAAATGATCAGCCTTTTACGCATTCGGTTTTTAGCCCAAAATCCAGATGTGTGGCTGTTACGCAGGCCTGTAATCAGCGACTGTCATTTCTGTCAAATACATGACAGAATTCGGATGACTCAGTTGTTGGTGTGGGTTAAATCTTTTTGTGCGTTATTATCCGAGAGGACTATAATGGCTGAGATAATGTTATTTAATCACAGCAGGACATTCTACAGAAGTTATGGGAAAGCTTCCCGCCTAAGTTCAGCCAAACACCGACAAAAACAAAGTGATTTTCGTTGGTTTAATAATTAAACTCGTATCTGAAGTTTGTATTAACTTTCTGCGCTTTATTGCTAACACTGACCTCCGAGTCTCGATGTATCGACAACAAAGGCCCAGCGAATCCCCGAGGAGCTAAAGTGGACACAATATCCAGACAAAATAACAACGCTTTACGTTTTCAAAATTCTAATTGGTAACAGGTTGATTTTCGACTCGGTTATCTCGCAGCTGCAAATGATCCGACATGTTAGAGTAAAAGCGAACGGACAAGATGTAAAGGAGTTTCTTTTACGCGTTTATTTACAGTGGAGCGAAGCAGAATGAGCTGTTTATCCGCATGTCTCCTAAGAAATCGCATGTTTAAAAATGTCTCGCTTTGTTCTTCAGATGATTTTGTGCGTGGCTGCTGAGTGTTAAAGACCTGGAAGGACTCTCCTCACACCTTCAGCTTCCTGCCTCGTAAACCCAGCACGCGGGGCTCGTCAAAGCCTGCAAGGCTTTGATGAGGGCTTCACGTAATAATCATAAAATTTTTAAATGTTCGCTCATTTCCTATTATTCTGGTCTATTTCATTTTTGAATGACCATTAAATATATTTTCTTGTTATGAATTCCAATATTACATAACTGCACCTCCTTTGTGATGGTCTATTAATACGTCAATGTAAATGAATATTACATGATGACATGAAAGTTTCATGGGATAGTCATTTTAAAGCTGCAGGATCAAATTTTATTTCTTAACTTTTTTGAGGGATTAAAAGTATTTTTATTCAAGAGAGAGAATTCAATTAGGTGGAAATATATTTTCATATATTTTTAAGATGGAGAAATACATTTAGACTTTCCGGATCCCGCCAACATTACTTTATTTTGAAGCTTTTTAAACTCCGTGTTCTGAATGAGCGGTGAAGAAACAGCTGAGCCAAAGCAGGGGCTAATACTGCCATCTAGTGGACACATGTAGAGACAACACCTAAAACGGTATCAGCCTTGTTACACCTGTTACCGTGGCTGTATTGTCTCTATTCCTTCAGTATCAGTGATGAGTGACCTGAAATGTATTTGTAATGATTCCTGGTTGCTTCCTGTTCATATGTTGGAGGAATGTCCGTTTTATTTGTTGTATATCATTGTTTTTTTTTACAGGCTTTACGGTGTTGTTTGATCTCGTGCATATCGCATAAATCATTCATGATTGGGCATTTCCTGCCTTCTATTTTTAGAAAGTGACAGAAAGCAAATAAGACAGGCTGACGTCACGGGTTGTCATGTATATTTAAGGACTCTGGTGCCCCCCTCCCCTCCCTCTCTCTCTCTCTCTCTCTCTCTCTGCTCTGTCAGTAACATACCCATCCTCTTCTTCATGGATATGGCCACCCAGCTGCTCCATCCATCCCATCCGCACACCACGTGACCCACTTCTCCCATGTCCTTCACTAGTTCATTCAGCATGATGGCTGCGGATGCTGCGGATGCTCTCTGCTGCATCCTGCATCCGCGCCGGCTCTCTCTCCTCCTCCTCACCGTCACCCTCTCCTCTCTGCCGGATCCTGCAGCAGCGCTGCTCGGTGTCCGGCCGGAGGACACGCAGAGCGGGGAGCTGTCCGTGCAGGATGGGATACTTAGGGCGTCCGAGGGGACCCGCTTCATGCTGAGGGTTTACTACAGCGCATCTCCTGTCGTGGAGCATCCCAACAGCCTGAACATCAGCGGCAGACCTGACGCTGCCCCTGCCGCTCCGTGGATCGCGTTCATTGAGGAACAAGGAGATGACAGCGAAGATTCAGAGAGGCGACTTCGCTCTACAGGGAATCCATGTGAGGAGGAGAACGCCCGGAGCTCTGACATCGAGCTCCTGGGCTCCTTCAGATCCACCTCAAGTCAGAACTCAGTTTTGGTGGAGCTGCTCGCAAAGGACCTGCGCAGAGGAGAGGCGATTAAATACTACTCCATGTGCGCCTTTGATGGAGTGAAATGGGAGCATTTCAGCACCAAAGACTTCTGGTTAGCGGTGGTGGAGAGACCTCCAGAGGCGGATGTTTGGCTCCAGGCAGGGGTCTCCGTGCTCCTGTTGGCGCTGTCTGCTCTCTGCAGCGGGCTCAACATCAGCATGCTTGCTTTGGACCCAGTGGAGCTGCGGGTTCTGCAGAACAGCGGCACAGAGAAGGAGCAGAAATACGCACGGAAAATCGAATCCGTGCGTAAACATGGGAACTACATCCTCTGTACCGTGGTGCTGGGCAACGTGCTCACAAACACCTGCTTTGTGGTGTGGATGTGCCAGATTTTAGGGATGACTGCACTCTCAACTGCCATGTGCACTTTGGGGATATTCTTTATTGGAGAAATTTTACCTCACTCCGTGGCGTCCAGGCACAGTCTCGCCATCGCCTCTAAGACTCTCTGCGCCACCCGCCTCCTCATGCTGATCTTCTTCCCCATCGCCTACCCAGTCTCCAAGATCCTGGACATCATGCTGCACCAGGAGATCAGCAACTTCTACACCAGGGAGAAGTTGGTGGCCATGCTGCGCGTCACAGACCCCTACCACGACCTGGTCAAAGAGGAGCTCAACATCATCCAGGGAGCGCTCGAGCTGAGGACCAAGACCGTGGAGGACGTGCTCACCCCGCTGTCAGACTGCTACATGCTCTCCTCGGACGCAGTGCTGGACTTCTGCACCATGTCTGACGTGATGCAGAGCGGCTTCACGAGGATCCCGGTTTACGAGAACGACAGGTCCAACATCGTGGACATCCTTTTCGTGAAAGACTTAGCCTTCGTGGATCCTGACGACTGCACTCCTCTGAAAACAATCACTCAGTTTTACAAGCATCCCATGCATTGCGTCTTCAATGACACCAAGCTGGATGTGATGCTGGAGGAGTTTAAGAGAGGTAAATGATAACTTATGAGTGTGGCGTGTGTGCTGAGTGTGTGAGGCTCCATATGTGTTCTTTGGAGCTGTCTCAAAGCTCCCTCCTGCCACCTCAGAGATAAGTGTGCTTTGAAGCAAGTGCTCACTTAATAAACTAAGTTATCAGTGCAGAAACCCAATGTACACATCAGTCCATTGGCTCACAGCGGGCCTGTCAGTGAAAGCCTTTGATCCTCAGAGCAGTATGCTCCACATGTGTAATGTGATCCAGTGTCATACAGTCAGCATGGCTGAGACAGGGGTTGGAGGCTACTGAGGACCAGGATGCATGGGGTTATCTAAAGAATTTATGTTTGCTTCCATGACAGTAACACCCTGAACTTCATCTGCCCCCTTTTTGTTCATTTTTTCATTTTATGGCTCACCGTTTGGTTCTTTTTACTTGAATGTCATGTTGAGTTCTTCTATAAAGGGAGTCATGTGAGAGTAGAGGCATTTTTCTGCACTGGAATGATAGCAGAGGCAGAGAAGAGCATCTTTTTTCCCCATATGCATTTTTGCTGTAGTGCATTGATCTAACAGAGCACACATTGCTTTTAGTATCAATAATAATAATAAATCAGCCTATAGAAATAAGTTAAGTTTGATATCATTTAAAAGGAAAAACTAAACTTTGCAATATTAGCATTTCAAACACACCAGTATCTTAGAAGTACAGATCACATAATAACTCTACTAATAGTGACAATAATGAATTCTTTATATACTCTTGGGTTAAAATGCCATTTATAATCTAAAGAATTAAATGGGACTAGAGTGATTTTACCCCGACAGTAACCCCTTGAACTTTACCCGCCCCCACCCTGCACGGCTCTTCCCGCCATGTTTGTCAGTTATTAATTTTGCAAATAAGATGTCATGCTTAGCTGAATAAAAAAGAGAATTTACCGAGATTAGCTGCAGCAGAATGGCAGCAGAGGAAGGAATATCAACCGAACCTTACTCACACATCTTTTGTATATTAAATTCAATAATCGAGCACGCACACTGCTATATTATCTAATAATAGCAATAAATTGGCTTACAGTGAAGCATCCTTCAAAAGACAAAACTAGGTGTTGCCTTGTTCAAACTGTATTGATATCAATATTACAAAATAAAATCAGATTTCTTTAATGGCAGTCTGGTTAATGAGCCAGCCTTTCTGGGCAAATTATTCCTGCAGTGTAAAAAGTTTTACAGGATGACCATTTAAAAACTCATTATTATATTAAGAACTTTATGTTGTAAAAATACTTTTACCATGACAATACACCTTTAACTTCATCTGCCTCTATCAGCCCTCCAAGCTTCCCCCCGTGATATTTATCAGCTGCTATCTTTATATATAAAATGTCATGTTGAGCCGTAATAAAAAGGCAATTTAGTACAATAGAGGTGTTTACCAGCAGAGGCAGAGAATATCGACTAAATCTCACATCTTTAGTCTGACAAAGCATTCTTGCTGGAAAGGGTACTCAGTGAAGGACCACGCAGAAAAACTGAAATTATCTCTTTTAAAAAATAGTAATAATTTAGCCTTATTTAGCCCATGTTCTTTAAAAGACAATTCTAGGTGTTCTCATGTTAAGGCAATCTAAATATAGTAATTACATAATCAGATTTCTTATACTGAGGTCCAAATGTGTTTCTTTGTTTTGTTTTTTTGTAATATGCTCTGTGAATATAAAACGTTAGCATGACAGCTGCTTTAAAGTAGCAGCAGCATCATTAAAGTCTAAAAATGTTGTTGCATTAAAGCAGCACAGGACTGTTGTACTCAAGTAGAAGTACAGTTACTTTGGTTAGAATTTATTTAAGTAGACGTAAAAGTATTAGTCTGTTAATATAGTCGAGAAACACTAAAAAGCTGCTTTTGATACCCAAGTGGCTTTTACAGTGAAACAGGATCTTTCCTTAATGTGCAATAACAACAAGAGATTATGAATCTCTAACCAAAAAAGCACGGCCTGTTTTGTAAATAAGCTATGCCATCTATGTTTAGTTTTTTGGGGCTTTTTGCTTTTATTTGGACAGGACATCTGGAGAGAGACAGAAAACACAGGAAAAGAGAGTGGGGAAGACATGCAAACAGTACCGAGACCAGGAACGAGCGGTTTATATGGGCGTCTGCTCCACCAACTGAGCTTAACCGGCGCCCTATTTCATTTTTCATGTAGATAACAAAAATGAATAGGGATGCACAACATTATCGATCTGACATTGGCAAATATTAGCTTAGAAAGTGGAATAACAGCAGTAGGGGATAAGAATGTTTCTGCAGATATATCAGCTGTACACATGGGCAGTTTAAATTATGTATTGGCCTTAAATATCAGCAGAATGTACACATGCACCATCAGGGATACTGTAGAAAGAGGCCCATCGTGAGCCCTGAGCATTTGAGTGAAGCTTCAAGCCAAAATAAAGCTACCAGACTACTCCCCGACTCTTCTCCCAACTCCGCTTGACTCAGCCTCTTTCTGCACTGGAGACACTTGGTGTTTTTAAAATAATAAAATGAGAATTTATTTTATTATTATTTTTAATTCAACCTTTATTTAAGTCTCGAAAATCATTGAGGTTTCCCTCATTTACAATGAAGTTGAGATACAAACAAACACAAAAAACAGAAACAGAAGAATGATTCTCAGTTAAAACAATCACGTACTGTAGTGAGATGATTTGAGAGCATTTCTTTTGATTACCCAAGAGAAACTAAAATGCCGATCTTAAGAGATTCCTGTAAATAGTTCCACATTTTAGGAGCATAAAAGCTAAAAGCAGATTTCCCAAATTCAGAGTAAACCCTCGGGACCTGCAGCATTAAGCAGTCAGTAGAGTGAGTATTATAATGTCCAGTTGTCCAGTTCAGCATAGATGTTATATAAGAAGGTGCACGTCCAATCAGGGATTTATAAATGCAAACATACAAGTGTTTATCATGCCTTTGTGCCAGAGAGGACCAACCAACTTTGTCCTACAGAATTCAATGGTGAGTGTTATAAGGATCCCCAGTTATGAATCTAAGAGCTGAGTGAATCTAGAGGTTTGAGTGTGGAAGCTGCAGCATGTCTATAGACAATATCACCATAATCAAGCACAGACAGCAAAATCGCCTCAACTAAACTTTTCCTACAGTTAGGAGGAAAATCAGCTTTATTTCTATACAAAAGTGTGGATTGTTGTAGGCTGTAAAAAATCAATATCTCTATGTTTAGAAAAGATCATAAATTTAGTTTTGCTTTCATTAAGTACAATTTTAAGAGCCATAAAAGCATGCTGAAGACTGGTAAAAGCACATTGAAGTTTTACGACAGCCAGCTGTGTAGAAACAGCAGAGCAATGTAAAATAATGTCATCTGCATAAAGATGAAAATCACAGTCAGATTGGATATTTCCAGCCTTTACACACTGTGATCTGTTAAAAAGATAATCATAAAAACTCTTATAAGCAATTGGATCAAACCCAATGTTTTAGGTGTCTGGATTAAAAGACCATGGTCAACTGTGTCAAATGGTTTCAATAAATCAATAGCAGCACAACACCTCCTCTTATCCATATTGGAAACGATACTCTCAATAACCACAGTGGCTGCAGAGATGGTGCTGTGCTTCACTCTAAAACCACATTGATGGGGGCTTAAAATAGAATTATAGGACAGAAATGTTTTGAGTTGTTTGTTAACCAGTGACACCAGGATTTTTGACAGACAGGGTAGTTTGGATATTGGACAATAATTATTAGGATCGCTTGTTTCATATTTATATATATTATATATATGATATATTTATCAGCAAAAATCCAATATTGTGTATACCTAGAAAATAGATTAAAAGCAACAAAAACACAAATTTTATATATTGTTGCATAAATGAAATATTGCCTGTTTTAAAATGTAAAATCCCTTTTTGTTGAAACAGAATGAGCCTCCTTTGTTGCTGTTGTTGTGACGTTAGCATTGTGGATGGGTCAATGGAAGTAAATCTATGGCTTGTAATGTCAGAGTTAGCAGGTAAGCCATGACCACACCAGGAAAGAAAAGGAAAAAAAAGCAACTGAGGCTTTTTTAGGGAACATTAAAATCCAACAATGACTTGTTGATTGGGATGTAGGATACTAGATTTTTGCAGATGTTCAATATGCCAATATTTACACATTAATTTTAGCCGATACTGATATGGATATGTTAATGTAGTTCATACCTAAAACTTAAGTCCTTAAAACACATTTCCCGACTTCCTGAAGTCTAAGGAATGAGTATGAAAAAGAAAAAAGGCTTCAGCTGGTATTGGTCTGTTGGTCCTGCCTAAAACTGCACAAACGTATTCATACATACTGTTAATATTTACAGCTGATATAACAGCAGGAATCTTCAAAGATCTAAGACTTTTTCTATGTACACAAAAGGCCTATTTCTCTCAAATATTGTTCTCAAATTTGTCTAAATCTATGTTAGTGAGCATTTCTCCTTTGCCAAGATATTCCATCCACCTCACAGGTGTGGCATATCAAGATGCTGATTAGACAGCATGATTATTGCACCGGTGGGCACAATAAAAGGCCACTCTAAAATATGCAGTTTTATCACACAGCACAATGCCACAGATGTCGCAAGTTTTGAGGGAGAGTGCAATTGGCATGCTGACTACAGGAATGTCCACCCGAGCTGTTGCCCAACCACAGACCACGTGTAACCACACCAGCCCAGGACCCTCACATTCAGCATCTTCACCTCCAAGATCGTCTGAGACCAGCCACTCAGACCACTGCTGCAACAATCGGTTTGCATAACCAAAGAATTTCTGCACAAACTGTCAGAAAGCCATCTCAGGGAAGCTCATCGTCGTAACCGACTTGAGTGGGCAAATTCTCACATTCAATGGTGTGTGGCACTTTGCAGAAGTGTTCTCTTCATGGATAAATCCCAGTTTTCACTGTACGGGCCAGACGGCAGACAGCGTGTATGGCGTCGTGTGCGTGAGCGGTTTACTGATGTCAACGTTGTGAATCGAGTGGCCCATGGTGGCAGTGGGGTTATGGACAGCAAACACAGGTGCATTTTATTGATGGCATTTGATTGCACAGAGATACTGTGATGAGATCCCGAGGCCCATTGTTGTGCCATTCATCCACGACCATCACCTAATGTTGCAGCATGATAATGCACGGCCCCATGTTGTACGGATGTGTACACCATTCCTGGAAGCTAAAAAGATCCTAGTTCTTGCAGCATGCTCACCAGACATGTCACCCATCGAGCATGTTTGGGATGCTCTGGATCGGTGTATTCAACAGCGTGTTCCACTTCCTGCCAATATCCAGCAACTTCGCACGGCTATTGAAGAGAAGTGGACCAACATTCCACAGGTCACAATCAACAACCTGATCAACTCTATGCAGAGGAGATGTGTTTCACTGCTTAAGGCGAATGGTGGTCACACCAGATACTGAGTGGTTTTCTGACCCCCCTGGACCCCCCCATTACAGTAAAACTACAGTGGCCTTTTATTGTGGCCAGCCTACGGTACACCCGTGCAATAATCATACTATCTAATCAGCACAGCATCTTGATATGCCACACCTGTGAGGTGGATGGATTATCTTGGCAAAGGAGAAGTGCTCACTAACACAGATTTAGACAAATTTGAGAACAATATTTGAGAGAAATAGGCCTTTTGTGTACATAGATAAAGTTTTAGATCTTTGAGTTCAGCTCATGAAAAATGGGAAAAATGTAAAGTGTTGCGTTTACATTTTTGTTCAGTGTATCTGCTGATAATTCACTTTTAAATATATATTTGCAGAGATTATGCAAATAATATTGTTCATCTCTATTTTTAACATGCTTTCTCCAAAGGATGCAAATGCTGGCCAGTAGGCTAGCACTAATTCTACTGATTCAGGACAGGTTGGGACCCCTGAGAGGGTTATGAGACATTGGGTCACGGAATGCTTTCTTTAAGCACCTCCAGAGACAGTGGGGGTCCCCGTTCTCCGTCACTGTTATTTTGGGGTCCTGGGCTGAAAAGTTTTGGAACCCCTGATCTAACGCTTTGATATTGATAAATTCCATCTGGTGTGGGCCCATCACTGGGGTTTTAAGGGAACTTAGGCATTTCTCTGGACTTTCTACTGTATGTTCACTTTTAAATTTTTATCTGAACAATGTACATGATAAACGTCATTTTCAAAGGACAAAAACACAGCCTGCACCAAAATAGTTTGCTTCTGTTGTGGTTATCTTCATAAGCTGTTTGATTTAAAAAATTAAGTGGCAGTGTATCAAGAAAAGGGACATCAGACAAAACTTCCATCAACAGAATGTCAGCAAGTAACAATTAATCTAACTCACACATCTTTAGTCTGATGAGTATCTTTGCTACGTGCTGTGGACAAAAATGCTAGACATTCATTTTCAGTTTCATTATAAATAAAAATATTGCAAAATCCAATTCCCTCAATTTCATCCAATTATTAATTTGGCTTTTATGCACATGCTGCTAAAGTTTAAAGGTGAAGAGACAAGCCATTTTAAGATCTTCATTATGTAAAAAGTCATTTTCCAGGACAATTACAAGCGTACCTTTATTTAAGCACACCAAAAATGTCCTGTTTCCTCCTTTTGACAAGTTAATTACTAGTTTCACATAACTGAGAAAGAGAATTTTGCAAAAGCAAAAGCATTGTGGTAGCAGAAGTTAGTATCCCCTCAGTCTGACACATCTTTTGTCTTGGACTTTTGCAGATGAGATTGCAGAAAACATGCTATGCTAAAATACTGGTACTATTGTGTCCATGTATAATATTTTCCTGAGGTTTAAAACTTTGAGGAGACCACAGTTTGAAGACTGCAGGTTCTGTACTTTGTTAAGAATTAAAAAAGTCAAAATTACATTTTTCCCAAACAATAATGACTTAAAGTTTATCTACATAAACCAAATGTGCTTGTTTTACCCTCAGTGTTAAACTAGATTTTAAATTACATGCTTTATGTATAAAATGTTAAACTAAAGTGTATCAAATTCAGGAAGATCAGCTAAAGTAGAGGTAGTTTCTTTTGCTAGAATGAGAGCAGTTATCACCTTAATATAACTCTTTAGTCTAATAGGAATCTTTTCTATCAGTTGCATACACAGTATTACAGCATCAGCATGCTTTTCTACATTCATGTTCAGTTTTATCATGAAAGCAACTTTTGCAAACCCAGGTTTTCCCAACATTAGTCAGATTAAAGCAACAGGATCTTAAATATTTAAAAGTTTATGCTGCTAATATAATTTAAGATGACAGAAACACTGTAAACTTCATCACAACTACCAAACCGTTTTGTATTAAACAAAGTTAATCAGCCAATAACTCAACATCTAAAAATGTAAGTTGAATTGAATCAAAAGGGGAATTTGTCAAAAGTAGAAGCAATTTCTTTCACCTCAATGGCAGCAAATACTGCCACAATCTGGCTCACACATCTTTCCTCTGATAAGCATCTTTGCTGACAGTTGCATTCACAATATTGCAGCACAAAAACACCGATAACATCCCTTCCCTGCTGAGCTAAAGTGTGTCACCTCCCACAGGGACCCTATTCAATCTCAGCAATCCCACTGAATATGATTCTGAGTCTATGCTCTGTAGAGAGAAGCTCAAACTGCTCCCCTGAACGTGTCCCAGACTCTAATGGAGACATATAAGAAACCACTGGAGCTACTCTTATGTAAGGACTTCATTGGCATTGGCTTATGTTGTGAGGATTTAGATGTAAATCTGTTTCATTGACAAACAGAGGCTCAATAGACAGAGAAAGCTGTTGTCCAATCAGAATGTGAGAGGGCATCCAGCAGTGACTTTGGCAGGATCATAAATCAGATCTCCACATACAGGTTAAAGGGTCAAAGCTTTATTTTGTTGCAGATTATGGAGGCTGGCTTTGCTCTGACCCTGTGTCAATTCTAGTGTATGCAATGTACAGATAAGGTTATAGGTGACAATGTGAACTCAGGCTTCACCTTTAGACTGTTTGTGGCCGCCCTAACTGTGAGCCTTGCCTTGACTTTGAAGCTGCTTCCACTCTCTGGGGGTCATCACCATCCAAGCCTGCAGAGCAGCCATGAAAAATTCAGCTCCAACCTTTCCCCTCCTCTCCTGCCTCCTTCCGTCTTGCTCTCATGGATTAAAGGCTCCTGCTGTTCAGGAAGCCTGACTGGGAGCTGGGAAGGATGTCTTACTGTGCTGGGTGGAGGACTGGGATGATATCTTTGTAATGGGAGTCGATGTAAATGTCACTGGTAAAGCATTAAATGGTAGAGGGTGCATGACATGCTGTTAAGATGGCAGTTTTTAACTACAAAGCTTTTAACCTTCTGTTTTTATGGCATGGGAGAATACAGCAAGTTTGTGTTGCAAGAAAATTGGGCCAGAAGTGGTATTTAAACCCCCAGGGGCTCTGGCATTGTGTAGTTGCTAGAGCACCTTCTTGGCACAGGATGGAAATAAATTGAGGTTGCTTCAGCTCATAGATCAAAGTTCTGTAGGTATAAAGCAGAAAATCCAACATAATATGGATGTGAGTGTCCTCTCCTTCCTTATTTTCAGACTTTGGGAGGATTTAAGTAACCAGGGTGCAACATGGGTCAGTGAGTTACACAAAACCCTCTTAAAATCCTACTTAGTGGGATGATTTACTCTATTAGCAGTGAAATTAATATATTTTATTATTATGAAAACAGTTTTATGCAAAAGAAGCAACATAAGACTTTAAAAATACTCCAACAAAATTAAAATCATGCATTGCCTTAAGCATACAGAGAAACTTTTACACTTGAAGTCAGGCAACACCTGAAATGAGTGAAAGCCAGTATGCTTCATGAAGGAGTTATGGCTGAAGAGTACCTGGACCCTCTTTACGTGGAGAGAGCAGCTGGTTTGATACACGTCTCTGTAGGTACTGGGATATTATCAGGAGATCTCTCTAAGAGCTGTATGGTGTTTCTTACGTGGGTTTATGTTCCTTTGCAATGATGAACTCACTTCTGATCTCATTCATAAAATTAGATTTAACACGTGAATCTTCATCTGAAATCCCATCAAGTTTGCAGAGGTGGAAAGTAACTAATAACATTTACTCAAATTACTGTAATTGAGAAGTTTCTTTGGACAGTTGTTCTTTTTAAAGTTCATTTTGAAATCAATAATTTTACTATTCCTTAAGTACACTTTAACTAGAATAACTGTATACTTGATTACAATACTCTTGTACTTTTTCCGTCTCTGTTGACTATACAGTAGCACATACTAAGAGAATGATTCCACATCACATCCCAAATCCGCTGTTGTATTTTATTTTATTATAAAGGTGGGGCCTTACCTAAAAAAAAGACATTTGGAGATCCACATTCTCATGTTATTGTTGCCAATAAGGAAAATTAATATTTTGCTGTGCAACTCAACAGCAGCTAGGCTGGGCGATTGATCGAGATTAAGATTAAATGACAAAATGTCAATGCAATTTTCAAATTGCAGAAGGTGCAATATTTCTTTGACCTTTATATTTACATGTGTGTGTGTGTGTGTGTGTGTGTGTGTGTATATATGTGTATATATATATATATATATATATATATATATACAGTGCTTAACAAATTTATTAGACCACCCTAACCCTAACCAAAATAAGGTTTATGCCACAGCTGCCGTAAATTAACAGCATTGGTAATTACCAAAATAATCTTTTACGTTTCTGCAATGGTCACCAATATGTAGAAGCTCTTTAACCCAAATTATATTTTTAATGCTAAAATATAATTATTATTGTTATCCATGAATTTTCAAATTTACTGATTGACAAAAAAACTGAAAAAATAGTAAAGCACATTAATATTTCTTGATTAATATGTCAAATTATAGTTATTTACTTGCATTCCTGAACAGAAAAATTAGTTTTAGTGGTTGAATGTTATGCTTGATTAATTTCTGACTTCTCAGAGAAGCCCAGTGAGCCGGCTCAAATTTGGGTGAATTCAGTTTGAAATCCCTCATTCGTGTGAACAATGGTAAAACGTGGAGAGCTCACTGAAAATGACAGAGTCTGCATTAAAGCACTTCATGATGCTGGATGGTCTTTAAGACAAATATGACAGGTGGTCTAATAAATTTGTTAAGCACTTTATGTATGTGTGTGTGGGTGTGTGTGTGTGGGTGGGGGTGGGTGTGTGTGTGTGTGTGTGTGTATGTATTTTTTTTGCAGCAGAGATGTTTCTCTCTACACATACAAACTTTGAAGCATCAGTATTTTTTTAAATCTTACTTTTCTTATTTTTGTAAATGTTTTTCTTATCTAAAGTGAGAATGGTATAGAAATCTTCATTCCATTCATTACAGCAGTTCACACTGTATCTGCTATATGAGTCAAAATAATCACAGTTAGATATTATTTTTAGCCCTTGTTTTTCATGATGATTGCCTCAAGGCTTCAAGTTAAATGAATAAATCTACCACTGTGATTAGCATATATAAATAAACATTTGTAATTCACACTGATTCATGCATCATGTTATGTCACTCTAACATATAGGCAGAGCTTACAGATGGAATAGTTTGTTTAATCTAGCTAAAATTGTGGTTATGATAATGAATGAGTTATTGTTTGTGTTTGTTAATATGTGGAATTTAAAAAATAATTAAGTGCATGTCAAATTACAAATGTGATATTGGAGAAAAAATATCGCAATGAGATTATTTCCCAACTCTTTCAGCCCTAGTAGTTACTCAGCACTCATTACCTTTACTTTAACTTAACATTAAATTAAATACTTTTTACTTGATTTATAGATTACTTCTACTTAAGTAAATTTTAAACAGAGTAACTGCACTTTTACTTGAATACAACATTCATGTAATTTTTTTCACCCCTGCTAATGTGTTTCTTCTTTGTTTGCTTGCCTGTTTGATAGATTTTTTTTTTTTTGGCATGTGCTTATTCCCTTCTGCTTTAGTCCTTAAAAAATGTGTGTCTCTAGAAAACAAACAAACAAAAAAAAAACTCCAGGGAAAATGTACAAAATAGCAGTAGTCTTAGGCTGTGTTCATTTTGTTGACTGAAACAACAAATAAAAATTCTGGTTGACTTTCCTTTTCCATAAGTCTAGACAAAGACTAGTTAAGAATAGATCTTTGTAGATAAAAAAAAATCTGATGAAAAGTAAGTTCAATTTTTTTCAGGGAGACTTCAAATCTCAGGATGTTTTTACAATGTGTATAGAAGGTATGCCAGTGTTTTTATCAGTGTTTTTTAAATCTTTTAAAGTTTGATTGAGCATTAATATGAGTGTTTCACATTTATTGTAATTATACAGTTTGGCACATTAATTTAGTTTGGGTTTAATTTAGGTTTTCTTCATTGACCAAAACTGGGAAAAAATATTTTTGAGTTTTTGTCTGCTAAAACTAGTCAAAAACTTTTAAGGTTATAAAATTATTAAACGTGACTAAAAACTGCAGAACATTTAAATCTTCAGATTAAGGCTTAATCTAAAACAGCTGCCAAAACTACCAGTGGTCTCAAGAAGAGAAAAGATGCTTCGTGCCAGATTTAGCTTACAAGCTAATTTCCATGTTTTCCCAACTTTAAACTTTAAAATCTGATCAAATCAGTCATCTACACCTGTGTGCGCGAAGAGAAGGACAGAAAAGTGAAAATACGGCTATGAAAATATTATGTGCATGCTTCTCAGAGTTGTAAAACAGATGTTGAAATGTAAGATGAATGCTGAGAAGACTGATTCCTCAACATCCCCTTTTTGACTTCTCAGGAGAAAATGTGGAGTCTGTGTAAAGTTTCAGATCTGTTCAGAGATTATTTAGTGCTTTAATAGTTTTGACAGAAAAAGCCGATTGTGCGAGGGCAGAGGCACGTTCAGGGATGCTATAGTCTTGGCTTGAGGCAGACCTTGAGGCTCTGCTGATGTGCTCAGAGCAAAAAGCTCTTCAATGGTGGAGGAGTAGCATTATGGATTATTTTACACACTAAACAGACAGCTGAATACAAACTGAAATCATCAAAGATAAGCATTTTATATTTTTTAAGTATATAAAAAATGATGATACTGTTGTGATTTCCTGTTCAGGATTTTCAGGGCTTGTTTGTGGAGAGTGTTATTAGGGTCTTATTTCCCTGAGGCCAGTATGATATAGTGGAATCTAGCGTAACATTATTGGTCAAGGTTGAGCTAATTTCAACTACTTCACCAATGTTAGGAAAGCAGAAGCTTATTCTGTGAGGGACTTGCATGAATATGTAGCATGTTGGAAAACAGAGTGTAAAAATTGAATTTCCCCCCTAGGATTAGTTCAGTATGTCTTTTTGTTTGCCTTCTAGGTGGCAAAACTTATATACATACTTAATATCAGAAAATGTGCAAAAATCCAGAAATATATTTTAGGAGGTGATCATATTTTTTATGTAAATTTTTAATCCAAACATTCAATGGTATTTTTTTAAATAAGCATTTTAGGAAGTTGGTAACCAAAACTTAGCAAACAGTACAGTCTAAAGCCAAGGTTAGAGTACACACATTTCTTTGTGTATTATAATAATCACTATGTCAGATTTGAGACAATCACAGACCCAACCGACTTGATGGATTATACAGACAAGTGCAGTCAAATCATCGGGACAGATATACTTCCATCTCACAGCACCAACTTCATTACTTCTCCTTCACTTTGTCTTTTGGTTTGTTTACATTTTTGACTGCTGTGTTTGCAGAGTGCCCTGTAGTCTTCCTGGTCATCATCACTGATGTAAAAAAAAAAACCCATAAAGGCAGGAAATAAAAATCATAATTGCTGGACTCTCTGTCGTGAGGTTGAGATGTTTCAGACGTGTTCTTGATTGTTGTACATTATATATGAGAGATAAAACAACAAATTTTTGGGACTGACAGGTTAAGATTACAACATAGAATTGAGTGCTTTACTATTTTTTGTCTTTTTTATCCATTGTCTTACACAGGTGCGCACTAAGGTTATAAGACTATATTCTATCAGGCCATATCTAAGACAGTTCTCACCTCTCTCCAGAGGATCATTAGAAGTAAAACACATTCTTTATCTCTTCCATTTTTCCTGTCTCTATTCAAAAAAATAAACCTGATATCTAGGGTAAGTGTATGCATAAAGCCCACCAAAATCTAAGTTCACGTATTTTTCATTGATACTAAGATGGTTTATAAACATGATCATTTGTTAAAATGAAGGATTAATCTCTCATTTGAAATTATATTTATTTACTTATGCATATTATAAAGAACAAATTAAAGAAATTTTATGAAAAAAGTCAAAAGTCTAAGTACCATTTAAGCCCACCTGTGTTCCAAATAAGCCCACAACCACATTTATCGACAGAAATAAAAGAAAATTATTATATTTTTTAGGTAGTGAACACATATTAATTCAGTAACATGTTATACATGTTAAACACAGTTTAGCCTAATTCTCATGGCATTTTTTTCTCCTTTCCATATATTTCATTTACGAGATCCTTCCAATTTTGACTGGATTACGTCATCATCTACAGTTAAGTTATTACATGTAGAAAACAAATAACAGTGGCGTGTAAGAGGAAAGGTTGCATTAGTCAGCTGTAAACTGACCATAATAAGTTTCCCCACAAACATTTTTTTCTAATCCTGCTGCCATGGCAAGAGTCCCTTAGTAGACAGATACTTTAGTCTGGGTATGACTACCGTGAATGAAAAAAAGGCATCCAAACACAGTAATAACACAGGGCAATGTAGTGTCTGCAGATGCATAAACAATACATTGTGTCTATAATACTGCTTGAATGCAACGTTATCATCTGAGTGCACAAAGCCATGCAAACACATGATGCATGGTCTGAAACAGCACACTGAGTTCAAACATAGACCGGAGGATTCGGAGGAAACAGGCGGAGCAGAAACATTTGCAAAGGGGACATCCATGGTAGACCCAGTTTTGCCCTGGGCGTGTGTGTGTGTGTGTGTCTGCCTGCGTGTGAGTCTGCGTGTGTGCCATCCTGCAAGAGTATTATGTAACATATGAGTGATGTAATGCAGTGCTGCCTGGGTACATTAGCAGCTGAGGGCATATCCACGTCTGACTCACCTGAGCTGCTTGGACAAGCTGACCTGAGCTCTGAGTGCAACGTCAGCCTCATGTTTAAAGATGGCCGCCTGTCAGTCAATCAGTCAGGGAGTTTTTTTTTTTTTTTCTCTTGTTGCTGTGGATTAAAGTATTTGATCCATTTTATCCCCTGGCAGTGATCCCCTAAATCGGCCCATCTCATAGGAGCCACAGATTTTGTTGGAAGCACGGTTGGAGACTATTTACATGTTTGTGGTTGGACGCTGTGTTCTAGTGACATCATGAACTCGGTTAGATAACTTATTTGGTCAAAAAATTGACTTAAGCTGTGACGTAAACGGGAGTATTGTTGTGGCTGCTGGGATGACAAAGCAAAAGATATTAAATATGGGAATACATTTTTTAAATATAGAAAATCTGCATACTGATTTTTGCTTATTTACACAGTAAATGGTTATTCTTCTATCAGTGGGATCTAGCATCAGAGGCAGTGTCATGTCACATCAGCATTATCAAATCACTGCAGAAATGCTGTTGGCGATCTGTGTCATTGTATCCGGCAGGCATGTCGGGTTCAGCCAAACAAGTACTGAGTGTGACCACTGGGTCTGCTCATGCGTGTGTAAAAAGTGTGTGTTTGTGTGTCCATATTTGTGAGTGTGTGTTCTCAGAGGTTGGCAGCAGCATGGGCAGTTTCGTCAGCAGATGTAGGCATCCCCAGACTGATTGTGTAATCTCTGTGTTTACGTAAGGGGCCAAGTCTTCCAAACTGTCAAAGTGTCTCCAGACTAATCCCAAAATGCCTACTTTCTACTACACACAGAAATAGTCCTGACATTGCAATTACTTCATACTCAGGCTCTTAGACAAATCTCTCCTGTGTTTACAGTCTCTCAGCTCCAGTTGGTGTTTTAATGCTGGTTTTCATCTTCGCAGCACAGATCCAGTTGGAGGCTGTTCACTCGTGTTATTTTTATCTGCTGACGTTAACTCTCCATCCATTGCATCAGCATCATTTTAACTCAAGAATATTTTATTACTTTTGTAGACAAATTCCCAGAATGTACACTGAATAATGTTCAAAAGATGGAAGCAATATCAATAGCATAATCCCTCATGCCCTTTCAATCCCTATCTACCAGCCTGGATTTCACTTTACTTTTTTTTTGCACTTTTTTTTTAATCTTTGAATACTCTGTGCTTTTTACTTACTGTGTTAGTTATTATTTATATCTCCTAACCCATTCCATATTTTAATCTAAATTTCACCATTTCTTACTGCTACATTGAGTATAAAAGCAACTGTTACAACTAAATTGCCTCCTTAATAAAAGAAGTAAGAGTAGGTAGAAGCATTTGAGATTTGACTGAGATTCTATATAAAACTGTTTTCTCAGAATCAGCATCAGCTGTAAGCATGCTTATGCAACAAAGAAATTTGACACTGGTTAGCTTTGCTCTCAATGTACAGGAATTAAACTTTAACTACGAAAAATCAATACAACTGAAAACATTTTGAAAAGTCAAGTTTAAATGTATACCAGCTCTTGTTGTATATTTTTTTGTAATATGTGTGCGTTGATAGTACGGTTGCAAGATGTGCAAAGCATGCAAGAATGACTAGACATGATAAAAAGTATAAAATATGCAAGGATATGAGCTGATTTACATGCGGTAGATTAGACCATTTAAGATAGCTTATGTCAATTATACCACAGTGAGCTTTCTTACAGAATTTAAGTTACAGTTAATAGATGTATTAATGCAAATATGCATTTAAGGCAAGATATTTTACCACAGTACAGTTAAGCCTTGAGAAACAGTGCAGGATATTTAACTTTAAGCAGGGCTACGGTGTGTTTGATTAATATTCTATTTTCTGACACTCTGGATCTGCCATCTGGGTTCATTTTGGATTCAGGAGGGACATGGCAAACTCAGCATTGTGAAAAAAAACCCAAAAGAACAGCAGATGGACTGGAAGACTGAAATACTCTGGGAATTTAACCAAATATTTTGACAATCTGGGAATTCCTCAGCAAGGAATGTATTTACTTAAAGGTGCAGTGTGTAAAATTGGGACTATCAACATCTAACAGTCAATTCTGGAGTGTGATGATCATTTCTCTGGTGATAACTGTGGGAACCAGTGAAGTTTAAAAATCAATACATGCTTAACTGTTATTTGGTTCCTTCTATGGTGCCATAGAAACAGGCAAAATGCAAAAATCCAAGATGGCAGCATCCTTGGAGGGGACCCTCCCTATGTATGAATAAAAGGCTTATTCTGAGTTAATTTAAAACATACATTTAAAAAAATGTGTTATCAGATGTCAACACTAATTTAGATCAGTCTACTTATAAATGTTATGTTTGATTTTAACCAAGCTTGTTTTGCTAAATGCTACTAGGCTAAATATTACACACTGCACCTTTAAGTATTTGTAACAGAGTCTAATAACACAAGTCAATTATTTAAATCTAACTCCTGTGGGAATATCTCTTACAAATGCTAAAAGTTAGAGTACCTAGATCCTTAATAGTGAAACAACTATTTTTCATGCATCAAAATCACTTATTAATAGAAAAATGACAGCCTTTCCTGCTCATTTCACAGCCTGTTTTGTGGAAAAAAAGAAACTGCAGGGTGTGTGTAAATTATAAAACAGCTTTATGTGTTTACTTATTTATGTATTTGCCACTGTGAATGCTTAGTGTACTGGTAGCTGTTTTCATTGGTCATTATTTGCAGTGAGTGAGTTTGGACTGGTAGGGGCCAGACGTGCTCAAGCCAAGTATTGAACACAGGCAGACACGGTCGATCTTCATTTGTACAGAAGCAATTCATAACTAGACACTTTACAAAGAGGGCAGGTCTAGACCATACTCTTTGTTATATTATTAATGAAGATCAAACATTAGCGCAGCACTAAAAACACTAAGTATAACTACAGGGCAAAGGAAACCTCAAGCAGAGTCAACACATGTTAAAAAGTAATGTACTAAAGCTGAGCTGAGGTTGTAAAAGGATAGAGGGAGATTTAGAAAGAGGAAAGACAGGGTGCAGGAAGAGAGAAGAGGAACATACAAAAAGAAAAGACGAGGCAGATGCAAGGGGGGAAAATAGATGAGGAAGATAACAATGATTAAGATAAATTTATGATTGTTCTAACTGTAAATCTATCTTAAACTTATTTTATTGGATATGGCTCTGTCAGTAATGAAGTAGAGCTAGGCAATTATGTTCCCTGCCGTTATATTCATTGTGAATGGAAAGTTATAAATTGTTTCTCTGTTATTTTTACTATTGTTGATTATAGAAATGGTTATTTTCCTCATAAAGGGTGAAGCAAACCTACACAAAAACTCAACAATCACAAGATGCAGCTGATCACCAGAACACTGCAGTCTAGTGCACCCATTCATGCTCACAGCTTTGATTACATTAGTCCCCTTATCCGTGGGACACTGGACATGAGATCATATTTCAGATCTTGTGCAAGGAACTCTCCTGTGAGATCATAGGGAAAAAAGTTCATTTGGAGGCACAAACTTTTTAACTCCCAGCTGTCAATGTAATGTTTTTAGCACCCAGGCAGATCATACTTTGGGTTGAGTAAGGGATCTTTAAATCCTGGCTTTTCTACAACACTTACTGGGGCCATGTCTTTGGCAATGTGTTGTGTTTCTGTCCCTGTAATCTCGGCATTATCTTGTGACATATTTTACAGTATTTTGTGTGACATCTTCCTTTTGAAATTGAACCACTGCCTTATGACAGATCCAGAGCCGTTCTTTTTCATAACCAAATTATCTGTCTCCATTGCAAACTACTGTCTCCTGCCAACTTGCTCTGGCAGTTTGTCTACTTTCTCTGCATTCTCCATGCTGTCCTCCGTCTCCCTCTGACACAATTACAAGCATGTGCAGAGGAAAGTTTTCTGGATAAGGGAAATGTGCTCTCTGCTGAGAGAGGCATTTAGGAGACAGTGGGAAAAGTGAAACTCCATGGAGTTTATGCTCAATAGTCACTTTATATTCATTTCATACATCTCACATGGCAAAAGCCGTGATACATCGTGTATACTCCATTTATCACCCACCCCTATAAGGAAGATAACAATAAGTGAAGAATTCAAAGTAATACTCAAGTTTAACAGAAGGCTGAACTTTATAGTATTAGCTGGAATCCTCGTTAGTGACTATAACGATAATGAAATGAGATGGACTCCACACACATCAAATAACAATATTCACCACTCAACAGGTTACTTAAAGACAGTTTCACAACTCATTTAGACATATTATTTACATTTCTTACAACTTGAATTATAAAAGAGATGCTCCATCATCCAGTTATCTCATTTTCTAGACAGCCAGTTGGATTTGAAAGCCATTTATTGTATTATTAGACACTTTTACTGACACACTGGTGAAAAAAATTCTTATTTAGAACTATCTCCAGATTTTTACAATATTTTGCATCCATGAGTTATTCCATGTAACTTTTACCCCTGCCCCTGATTTTGAGTTCCCCCTTGCCCCTTTGAAACAGGAGTCGTGTTGACTCAGTGCATCATTCAGTCCTAGACTCATTACTGGTGATAATGAATCCACTCATCACTGCATCCTGTTTGACAAAGCAGGCTGGCCTTCATTGACAGATGGGGCAAGCATTGATTGTTTTTTTATTTATAAAGCTCTGTCTGGACTCTGCCATCATACATCACCTCCTTTACTGACCTTATCCAACAGCCATTATCACATTCACTCCAGTGACTAAATGATGCTGCAACTTAACCTTAAAAACTAAAATGGGGAAAAAACACTGGATAGCAAAGGTTAAAACTCAGATCAGTTATTACAACTGGTCAGTGTCAAAACATAATAAGAAACTTCTGTATTCATGAATGAAACTGTTATTAAATGGACTCAGCTCTCTGTTTATTCTGTCAGTGGCTTTTTCCATTTTGTGTTGGTTTTATTTGTTTTGATGTACTAATTTTACTCTTGGCATCTTTGCAAATGAGAGCATAATCTCAGTGAGATCTTAAGATTAAATAAAGGTTTAATGACTGACTGACTGAATGAATGAATGAATGAATGAATAACCTTCCTCTGTGAAGTAGGACTACCCTCCAAGTTCCTAAAACACCATCAGTAATTAATGACAACAGTAATGTAAACAGACAGGACGTTATCACCAGAGATTTCTACTGGTGAGTTTCTGCTTGAATTTCTTTGCAGGATGTCAGAATAGCCTCCTGAAGCTGCAGTTTTAATGTGAACTGCCTCCCACCCTCAAAATGTCATTTGCTTATTAATGTGGAAAGCTGTTTAGAGAAATGTTACCAAATAGGCCATGTTTTGAGCTGTTTAGGATTATGCCGAGCATTCAAAGTGTGAAAACAAAAACATTATGTATTCTTAAACTACTTTCGTGTCCCCAAATTTGGGCAAAAAAAAACAAATATTTTTTTTAAAAACTCAGAGTGAAATGGCAGCAGGTAGTTAAAAAGCCTCCATCTAAAGCCGTGGCGAGTGGTTTCACAGAACACTCATGTTACTGTTGGGTTCAGTACAGTTTTGCTGCAGTTTAGCACATTTAAACTGTGATCTTATCTGTGTGTCCTCAGCTGATGTTCGTCCAGCCTGTTTTATTGTGACAGGAAATCAACCTCTTTTAAGAGATCCAGATCATTTGGCTCAGCTCAGTAGAGCCAAACGGCTCTTCATTTAGTAGTACTAGTTTGGCTTTTTGAATACAGATTAAATGATGACGAAGGATGGAGTAAAGGAAACTTGAACTCAAACAGGAACTAGCTACAGTTGCTCACATTAAAGAACTGTTTCATTAAGCAGGCTAATTCCTTAAACAGCACATCATTACTCAATCACTCATCCCAAAAGGTTTATGCGATTCATAGTATATGAACATAGTATACCGTTCATTTAGAAGCATATTTGTGAAAAAATGAGGATTTTTTTGTATGTTAAAGGGGCTCAACTAGCCTCTTTGCTCCTCAAGGTCAGGCCTTATATAAAGATAAAACACTGCATTTATCTTGGTTGGTTTTCTGCTTTCTTAGTTAGTGCAGCAAATATTAAAAAAGATTGCAATGCCAGTTTTCCCAATGCTGTGCAGCCCTAATGTAGATCTATCATATGATCAAAGCAAAGAGAGAGAGCGCTTGATGATAAATATTAATTGTTCTGCATTGCTTTGGCAACAAAATAATTATGTGTTCATGCCAATAAAGCACAACTGAAGAGAGAATGGGGGGGGGGGGGTTAGTGCTTCTGACATTGAGGAGATACTCATAGTGTTCCCATAAAGGTCCCCAAATCTTTTTGAATTTATGCAACAACCAGTAACAGAGTAACAAAACTTTTCAAGGTCCTAATAGGACATCATGTCCTTCAACCACTGAGAGATTTTGTTTTTGTTTTGTTTACATGATGAAAAATAAAGCATTTTCCAACTTACCCTTTCTTTTCTTGTTCCCTGCAGGTAAGTCCCACCTGGCTGTGGTGCAGAGGGTGAACAGTGAGGGGGAGGGAGACCCCTTCTACGAGGTGATGGGCATTGTCACCCTGGAGGATGTCATTGAGGAGATCATCAAGTCTGAGATTGTGGATGAGACGGACCTGTACAGTATGTATGATGCAGAAACACAGTGATTATGCAGCTCTGAGTTGTAGCATTAGCTGTGAATCAATTTCATTGTGTTTCCACCTCCCACACTGAATAGATTATCTGAATGTCACAGCAGCTGACAGGTTTTTCTCTGCAGCTTTTGTCTGCAGCATAACTAGAAAATGCACTATAGACAGCTGCAGAAAGAAGCATTTTAAACTCAAAAGTGCATTGGGATTTCCTGCCTTCCACCATCTCCTGTCCGTTTTTCTCATTAAACTATTGATCCCACCTTCCCTCGCCTGTTGTCCCCAGCTCCTTGCTAATGCATAATTAAATAATGTGAATAAATGGCCCAGTCTCACAGATAATCACTATAATCCGCTCATCTTTAATTGGCTGCAAAGTTTCTCCACAGAGAGGAACTCAAATGCCAAACTCACATCACGTCATATCTCATCTTTCTACTATTTCCACAACACAATGAGAGTAAATAACTTTTCATTATACACTCCTACAACAAAAACTCCTTCTCCTAGAAGACAGGAACATCTAATTTTGTTGTGTGCTGCAGTTTTAATTACATGCAGAATGTGTGGAGCAGCCTCTGTCAGGGGTGCTGTTGTGTGGGTGTTCATAAAGTCCTGCTTTTTTCTGTGTCTACGTGTGCATAATTACGTGTGTATATATAGCACAAAGGGAGCTAATCTCTCCTGACGGGCCTCTTCAAGCAGTTGTAGCACCAGCTGTTCTGATGCTGCAGCTACAACGTATTTAATGGAATATATCAAGTACTCCGCGCATCTGCATCAATCTTAGGTGTGTTTACAGTACATGGGATAATCTTAATCTCTCCAGCTGTAAGTGAACTGAAGAGGAAACCATGTAAGGGGATCCATCCTTATTGTTTATTTGCTTCAGGATGTTAAGCTGCACCAGCTAATGAGGTCAGAAGCACCTCAAAATAGTTGGTTGTAGTGCCATTGTGAATAATTTACTTATAGTATGTGGCACATCTAATAGGACAAACCTAATCTGTGAAGTTACACATCTCAATCTTCTGCAGCCTCATCAAAGCATTTCAGCGTGAAACCTGTCGCTTATTGCAGCATGTTGGTTTCTTCAGATGAGTGCGAAACAGCAGGATGAGGGTCAGCACTTTCAAGTTTAATGCCAATATCCCCTGTCGTTAAATGGTGGAACTCCCTTTGGTTGGAGAGTATGTCTTTGCCCCTAATGAAGGAGTTCAAGTATCTTAGAGTCTATAATAGATTGTGACAGGCAGATTGGTGCAGCACCAGCAGTAAGAGCATTTAAAACAGACCACTATGGTGATAAGGAGCTACAGTGCCTATAAAAAGTATTCAGCCCCTTTGATATTTTACCATTTTTATTTATTTTAAAAAACAATCGTAGGTAATATCTTTTGGCTTTTTTGACAAAACACATTTTTTCAAAAACTCTTTAAAAAATAGGGAATGTAAAATAATTTATTGCACAAATATTCACCCCCTTCAAGTCAGTATTTAGTAGATGCACCTCTGGCTGCAACCACAGTCCTGAGTCTGTGTGTATAGGTCTGAATCAGGTTTGTACATCTAGACACTGCAGTTTTACTCCATTCTTCTTTGCTAAACCGTTCCGGTTCTGTCAGGTTGCATGGAGCTGGGCATAGACAGCCCTTTCCAAGTCAAGCCAAAAAAAATCTCTCATGGTTTAAGGCCTGGTCTTTGGCTCAAATATTCACCTTGTCTTAAAACTATTTCTGTGTAGTTTGCTGTATGCTTCGGCTCATTGTCTTTCTGGAAAATAAATCTTCTCCATAGCTGTAGTTCTCATGCAGACTGAATAAGATTGTGCTCGAAGATTTTCCTACATTTTGCCACATTCATTTTACCCTTTACAAGCCTTCCAGGACCGGCTGCCAAGAAGCATCCCCACAGCATGATGCTGCCACCACGGTGCTCCAAAGTGGGGATGGTGTGTTTGTGGCAGTGTGCAATGTTTGGTTCGCTAAACATGGTATCTCGTCTGATGGCCCAAAAGCACCATTTTGGTCTCATCAGACCAAAGATCAAACTTTCTTCCACTAGACAATGGAGTGCTATGTGCTATAGTATTGTGCTATATTATTTCCATTTCTTGATGATGGATTTAACTGAACTCCACGGGATGTTCACTGCCTTTGATTTTTTATCCATCCCCTGACTTTTACTTTTGATAACCTTTTCTCTGAGTTGTTTGGAGTATTCTTTTTTCTTCATGGTGTAATGGTAGCCAGGAATACTGATTCACCAGTGACTGAACCTTTCTTTATCACTAAATAACTGTCTGCAAAAGCACACATGAGACACACTGACTATACGCAGATGATCACCATTTCAAAAATTGTGAGACTTCTAGCACCAGTTGGCTGGACCTCTGTTGAATTAGGTCAGCTACTCAAAATGAAGTTAATATTTATATACTCACTTATTTTACCTTGCATATCTTTTTAATCACCATAACTTTATAGAAATCTGTTTTCACATAGACATTAAAGAGGTTTTTTTTTGTTATTTCCTTTCATGTCAAAAACGCCAAATTATTTTGACCAGAAATTATTTATAAAATCAATAAAAGGGTAACACATCCAAGGGGGTTGTTACTTTTTATGGGCACTGTAAGTTGGAAGCTTGCCTGAACTTTCCTGACAATAATGCCCTTGAATTGAATGGAATTGCATTCTTTAAGCTTCATGGATTTGTAATTTTTCTGTTTTGTTAGCTGATAATCGAACCAAGAGAAGAGTTTCTCACCATGAGAGGAAGCAGCAGGATTTCTCCATCTTCAAACTGGCAGAAAATGAGCTGAAGGTTAAAATCTCACCTCAGTTGTTGCTGGCAACACACCGCTTCTTGGCTACAGGTAGCGTTTTCCACATTAGTATGCATTTACTGTACGAAGAGTAAACTCAGTGGATTTCAAAGTAAGCTAGGAAACTGTCTTGTTTTTTTGGAAATATTTTGGGGTACTTTTATTTGTGTGCCTATGAATCTATCCTGCAGAGGTGGAGCCTTTCAGACCGTGTCACCTGTCAGAGAAGATCCTGCTGCGTCTCATCAAACATCCCAGCGTTGTGCAAGAACTCAAGTTCAATCCCAAGAACAAACACGCTCCTCAACACTACCTCTTCCAGAGAAACAAACCTGTCGACTACTTTATCCTCATCCTGCAGGTAAATCTGAAACTCTGCTGCTGCTGCTGTCAGAGCTGAATACTAATTATAATTTCAGCATAAATGTTTGTGCCAATGAGTTATGAAACCTAACACTTTTGTACATTTTATTGTTATAATTTCAGGGTTAATGCATATTGCTCTATTAGATGAGTCATCCATTTGGTGTGTTTTCACACCCAGAGCTTTTTAAATGCATAATAATGGTTGTGCTGTTGTTGCAGGGACGGGTGGAGGTGGAGATAGGAAAGGAAGCTCTGCGTTTTGAGAATGGAGCGTTTTCATATTATGGCATGCCTGCTCTCATCCCACCCCTGCCTATTGGTAAGTAAATGCAGATGTGAATACATATTGATGGAGTTTTTAAATGAACTCCAAATGAGGGTGACAGGACATTGTTGACAACAGTAATAGTCATAAAATGAGTGCAGTGCTGGTCTGAACCCCACCCAGTGTCTGTATGTCGTCAGCCTGCAGCGGCCGTGGGAAGTAAGTAATTAAAAGAAGTGATTTCAGAGAATTTCCCAGTGGAAGGACATGACCTGCACAGGATTATATGAAATCCAGCTAAGACTGCAGTGCAAGCACAAAGCCTTGTGGCTCCCTCTCCCTTTCTCTCCCTGATTCTTCTGGAGGTTGTGTGCATGATTTGCATGTGTGATGTTAAGGATGAGCTTAAAATGAATTGAAAGACTTCCTTAAATGTTTAAAATCCGTTCTCAGGACATTACAGAATCCAGTATTACATCTCAAAAGCACTGCATTTACTTCCCTTTTTGTACTTGCTGTCTTTTTGACACATTGCTTTACATTTGGAGCTGACAGAAACAGCAATTCTCCCTTCTTGGCACTTCGGTACAGAATAAGAGGAGAAAAATTAGTATGGTGGTTAGCACTGACTTAAGCAGGGGTAACATGAAGATTGTGTGCACACAAACAACGGATCATCTTGTCTTATAATATCTAACTTGATAATATATAATTAAAAACAAAAAGATAGTCAAGTTTTAGTAGGACAAATGAGGATTAGGAGGGTAGAGTAGTAGATAGAAATGCAATTTATTGCAGTTAGGTAAGGTTTTAGTAATGCACGTTTGTGCTCATCCAAAGATGCCTTTACAATTATCAGAATATTCTGTAACAGCACTGACAATTCACCCCTTTTTTCCCTTAAAATTATCATTTCAGTCACCATTTAGTCATCCGTATTCTGTACTGTTTTTAAAAGCATCAATTTAGTAAGTAATCAACATAAAATAACTTACTTTCAGGAATAATGGTCTAGCTGAGTGAGTATTCTGTCTTTTGCCCTGGTTTTTTCTATTAATGTGATTGTGCCCCCCCCCCCCCCCTTTTTTTTGTTAAGCATTTTGCAACTCATCTTGAACCTTCTGTTTATGGGAGTAGAGGGTCTACATTACAAAATGCACACATTCAAAAGATCTGTAATTGTATTAGATATACAGTGCATTTAGAACATATTCAGACCCCAATCATGTTTTCAATTTTTCTTATGTTGCTGCCTGATGCTACAGTAAAAATACACATTTATTCTCATGAATCTGCAATCAGTGCCCTAACATGACAAAGGGAAAACAGAATTGTAGAATTTTTGCAAATTAATTAAAAATAAAAATTGAATCATAACATTGACATAAGTTTAGAGGGTCTGAATAATTTCTGAATGCACTGTACAACTCTTGTCCCTACTTACTAATTGCTTAACTTTGTAAATATTATAAACATGAATATGCACCCACTGGGGGAGTTATGACAGCAAGGCTAAATAAAAACAGTGCACACCATCTTTTACTGCTAACAAATCATGACAAATATTGTGAGAGGCTTCCAGGTAAACATTAAGCTAACAATGAATCTACACTAGATGTCACAACTACTAAAGCAAACACAAGTAGGTGTGATGAGTCATAACTCGCCTGTAGCTTCATCTGTATAACAGTGGATAATGAAGAGAGCCACACTTCCTTCTTTTGCCACATCCTACCACTGAAGAAGAGGTTTCTCTACCTCAGTAAAGACTAAACACAGATTAAAGCTAGACAATTAGAATGAACGTAGAGTGTCAGTGTCACAGCTGCACCCTTAACTTGAGGAGATCTGCAGCACAAATCAACCCACACTAAGTCACTGAATTAAACTGCAGGACTGAAAAGAACATTTTCATAATTTCTTGATTTATAGGGAATTATTTATCTTAAATGAGTCTGATATAAAAAGAAACATCTCTACAAAGACTGTTGTTATATCTTAGAAAAGGGGTGTCCAAACTATTTCTACAGAGGGCCACATACAGAACTATATAAGGTTGGTGGGGCCACTTTCATATTCCTCGCCATGAGGATTTTAAAGTTAGTAAGAATAATCCAATGTAAGTTGATACATGTTTAGTGACTGAGTACGCCTAAATGGCTAATTAATGGCTGACAGGGCAAATAGACAGTCAAGTTCAGGAATTTGGGGAGCCAGTCAGATTTCAGGGGGCCCTGTTTGGCCCTGGCTACCACTGGCTCTGCCCATGAAATGATACTGATGCTGATATTTGCTGCGATAATCTATCAGGACATTGTTTATCAAGATACCTTCATGTCAAAATGTTTGTTTACAGAACTGGCATGGTAGCACTGCCTTGTGCTGAAACTAAAAAGTACAATAAAGTTAAGCACAAGCCTCATGTTTTGATATGGGCCATATTTCATTTTATTTCTAGAATTTGCAGCGGGCCAATCAAAAATGGGCTGCGGGCCGCATTTGGCCCCTGGGCCATAGTTTGGACACCCCTGTCTTAGAAGTATCACGTTTATTGCTTCCTTTGTAAAAGCCTGTTATTTTCCCTGTTTTTACAAACTTAAGTTTCTATTCTGTGCTTTTGATAAGTATTTAGCAAAGAGCGTGCCTGACAGTGTGTTTAGTGTGGATGTATAGGTCTATGTGCTGATGTATATTATGGCAGGTTGACCATTTCATCTACCTAAGAGGGGCTCAACACAAATCACTTGGAGTCTCTAACATAACATCTGACATTATCCAGCTTTGAATGTATATCTCCCTTAACAGTCCAGCAGGTATAAACTGGATTGCACCAAGGTACATTAGAAAGAAATTAGCCAAAAAATGTCTCTAATGTAGCAAATATCGATTTACAAAACAGAAAACACTCTGCACTTAAATCCTGCAGGCGTGTAGGAGAGTTATGTGTTCACCAAAACTGCAAGAAACTCCCACATACAGTGGGACTTCCAGAAATATACTTACTGGCAACATTTTGGTATCCGACCTTCATCAGTTATCAGTTAAACTGGGCAGGAGGTACTGTAATAAGACATGGCTACAATCAGATCTCTGTTTCCCACAGAATGACACTGGACTTTGATGGTAAAGATGGCCATCCTGCTCAACCTCGGTCTTTATGTTTATTTGTTTATGTTCCTGCTGTTTGGACAATGTTCATGCCTATTGCTGATGAGGTAGCATTTAAAAAAGCATCATGGCTAGGAGGAGGTTGGGGGTTGTGAGAAGCTGCAGAAAAATGCTAAAACAACAGCATCGTGTTTAACATTGCACTTTAAACAGTGCATTTACAGAAGGGATCTATGTGCAGGTATCTCTGTAGAGCATGTAGATGGTAATTATAAACACACTAAAATGTGAGGCAAATATTCTTGGATGGATATAAATATACCTGGATGGTTTACTGAAGTATAGTCTATGCCAGAATTTCTCAGCTTTTCTCTAAGTACCCATCCAAAATTTGAAAAACTAAACAAAAACCCTTAAGTAACCCCAGTCGAAATGTATTAATAAAAACAAACATCCTACAGCACAATGGCTGCCATATTGCACACACAAAGTGTTGTTATGAAATAGATTAATGCCTTTACAACACCTCATGACTGTTGCTTATCATTAAGGTGAGCCTGGGATAATGCATACAGCCGACCTATTCTTGCAGGGATGGATCAGAGGTCGACACAGAGCTCCTGAACCTCATCTGCCAAACCAAAAAAAGAGAAATACTGCATGGTGGGGGCCTGTTTAGCTCACTGGTTAGAGCAGGCACCCATATACAGAGATGATAGTCCTCAACACACTGGTCATGGGACCTGTCCTCTGCGCTGTTTGGTGCATGTGTCCCTGCTCTCCCTCCCTATATTTTCTGTTTCTCTTCAGCTGTCCTATCTAAACAAAGCCATAGCACCCCAAAAATTATCTTAAAAAACACTGCCTGATTCTTGTGCAGTGTATGCTGACCAAGCCACTTCATTTGCTGACCCCAACATGGCATAATTTTAGTAAAAAGGCATATGAGACTTGGGGATAGCTAAAGCTCTGCATACTGTATGCATAATAATTCTAGATAAAACTGACTGCACTTTGAAGGCACCTCTGACAATGCCAGAAGGCACCCCAGGGTGCCACAGCACCCCAGTTGAGACAGGCCAGTCTATGCTATGTGAGGAAACACTGAATCTAAATCAATTTATAAACTAATCTCAGCTTTCAATCCTGACTGGGACTTTACTCACCCGAAAGCTACCTCAAGTTCAAAAGGTAACTGTGAAGGTTTTTTTTTTTTTTTTTTTTTTACAAATGTCTTAATGGGCTTTTGTGCTTTTATTGAGATATGACTGTGGATAGAGATGGAAACTGGAGAGAGAGAGAGAATGGGTAATAATGTGGGAAAGCAGCCACAGGCTGGATTTTGAACTCAGGCCGCTCTCCTCAAGGACAACAGCCTCTGTAATTGGAGCACATGGACATTGCCACTAGGCTACCAGAGTATGATTTTAAGTTAAATGGACACGAAAGGTCCCAAAAAGTTAAATTACAAACCAAAACAGAAACTTTACAGCAGATCAAAAGTCCAAAAATAATCAGTTAGACTAAGACTTTATTGTTCCCAAAGGGAAATTCCTTTTCACAGCACTGCATCCATCTGACAAACAAATGAAGACACAGAACACAAACCACACAGTAGAAAGCAAACAATACCGGACACTAATCACACTCTAGCCTGTCCAGCCATGTCTTTTTTTTTTTCAGGGCAGCAGGGATCAAGCTCTTCCCAGAGCAAACCCTCCTGCACATAAGTGATCTTTATCTTCAACCAGAGGACAGAGGGGTGAGGAGGAAATTTAGTGGATGTGTGGTGTTCTGTTCTGGCGCCGCAATGCGTGTAATGGTCATATTGTTCACATCTGTTAAATTGGGTGTGGGGAGACCAATTATTTCTGCAGCTGTAATGGTACAGTAAGATGCGTGAGTTTAGCTTTGTTTTTGACAGACAACATAGTATAGAAATGAGTAATACCATTTTGTCAACCCCAGTCAAGGACAAGTCCTCTCAATGATGATATGATGATAAGTCAAAAATGCACAGCTGTGGCAGGTCAGGAGTGGAAGAACATTACATGGAAATAGAAAAATCTGGGGGCACAGATGGCCCGGTGGTTAGGTTGCACCCCATGTACGCGAGCGGCCCAAGTTCAATTCTTGCCTGTGGCACCTTTCCCCCACTCTCTTATCCCTGTTTCAGATTCTATCCACTGTCCTCCTCTATCAATAAAGACACCAAAGGCCCAAAAATATACCTGGGAAAAAAAGAAATAGAAAAATATGTTTTTAATAAGTGTATTTTGAATCAGGATATGATCGCCACCATCTAGGCTGATCAAAAGCATGTTGAATCAATGAAGGACGATTTATGAAAAAAAAAATGCAACTACAAGTGTTTTCTTCTTTTCTGTTCAGGTCAGAGGTATAGTTCCAGAGCTAGTGGTCTCAACCAATCAGATTCCTTACTAAGTGGAGGCAGCGTAGGTCAGCTCTCTACAGGAGGAGGGGCCTACTTACCGGACTACTCGGTCCGCCAGCTCACAGACCTGCAGATTATCAAGGTTTGTAACAGAAATGTCTGCAAATACAACAGACATCATCATTATTATGAAGTCAACTTAATGTATAACTTCCTGCACACTGGCTATAAAAAATGAAGCACAAGCAAACCAGCAATTGCACTTAAACCCCTCCATTTAATCTCCAAAATTCCCCGAAAATGCAGACTCTTCCTCTGCTGCGGCGTATGCCTTTGATATGTCCTAATCCCTGATTCTGACGGAACACAGACATCCTGCTCGCTCTCCCTCCATGCACCCTCTCTCCTTTAATCACTGGGGATAATTGTGCTCCATTTTATCCATGAATATTGTAGCATTTAATAGTTGTTTTCCTCTTATATTTCACTTGTCCACCTCTACAGTTTCTCACCGACTAAAATAAGCACATTCTGAAATAACACTGATGATAGCCTTTGTTTTTTGTGTCCCCAAAGATCACCAGAAATCATTACCAGAACGCCCTCACAGCCACCAGGATGGACAGCTCCCCTCAGACTCCAGACCCCATGGATCCCAAAGGACGGCCTCCGATCCCAGAGGCTCGCTCGCACAGCATTGCCCTCCCCCTCACGCACACACACACTCGCCTGGGACTGGCACGCCTTGCACATCTCCATCCCCACGGTGGCCTTCGCAACACGTCCCAGCTTAATGAGAGAAACAGAATCGTTCGTAAGTAAATGAAATACTATTAAACACCATGTTGACTTCAGAAACTATAGAAGCTTTAAGAGGAGATGCATCCATACAATCTGGTTTTATTTGTTTTAATGTGATAAGCAAGCAGCAGTCTCTAGTATTTACTCAGTGGAGAAGTGCAAAAGTCACACACAAATCCCTTTAAAAAAAACATTTCCCCCTTAAATAAACATGTTTACAGCCTGGTTTAAATTTGTTCTGAATAGCTCATTTCTTGATTGCTGTAGAGGGAAAAAATTTCCAGCTAAAGTAATTTTTTTTTTTAATTTTATGAAGGATAGTTATGCATAATCAGGGTGTGACTTAAGGCCCGCCTCAGTTCCACCTCTTAGGTAAAAACTAGATGGACCAAAAGTTAGGTTAAGTTAGAGTTTCCAATATGACAACCACCATTGATGGGCCTCAGAACTGCTCCAGAAACCAAAACATGATGTCACTGAGACCATGTCCATGCTTATAAACAGTTTGTGGTAAAAGAGTGAATTTCTGGCTGTTTTCTCAAGATCTTGTCTAATTGATCTAATTATTTCAGTATAACAACACTGGATTAGCCAAGATGAAAACATGAGTACTGAGAAAATGACTCCTTACCAGACAACCAGCGTTATTGTTCTAAAATAATTGCCAAGGCTAGTTGATTTTTTTTTACCACATTTCAGCATCAAGGCAATTCAAAGTGCTTCACACAAGAGATCAAAAACAAAATGACAAAGGGAGAAAAACACAACAGAAATATTTTTTAAAAGTGATTAAAACAGCCGATAAAACCCACAAAAGATAAAGAAAAGATCACAACATGATATCCAAGGTGGATTTCTCGTCTCCTCCCTGCTTCTTGACCCTGTCTCAATTCAGTGGTTCAGGACTCACTGAGATGTAATTATTCTCTTAAAAAATCTTTCACAGAGATTTGTTTTTATTCCCAGGTAATAAAAGCCTTATGGTGCATTAACACTCAGCTCCACTATTGACAACAGATAACTGTCCCAAACTCAATTTATAAAAGAATTTCTGCATTAACAGCCTTGTCAAAGAGTGGTGGATAACTGCCTTTACACCAATGTTCAGGAATGAGAGAAACACACGGGCATCAAGTTTAGTGATTGCAAGTCAGAGTGACAATGCAGAGTTTTAGTTCAAATAGAAAATTCAAGAAGTGATAAAATGTTTTAGTCAAAGGCAGCAGGGAACTGGAACTTCAACCTTGACTTAAAAGAGCTCAGATGTTCAGCAGACCTGATGTTTTCTGGGAGTTTGTTCCAGATATAAGGAGCATAGAAACTGAACGATGCTGACTCAGTGCTTTAAAAGCTATCAGGAGTATTTTAAAGTCTGTTCTTTGAGACAGGATGCTAGTGTAAAGACTTTAGCACAGCACTGATATGATCCACTGTCTTTGTCTTTGTGAGGACTTGAGCAGCAGCTATCTGAATCAGCTGCAGCTGTCTGATTAACTTTTTAGGCAGACCATTAACGATACGGTTACAGTAGTCAACTCCACTAAAGATAAATGCGAGTTTTTCAAGATCCTGCTCAGAAATTATTATTAAATCGAAGTAGACTTAAATGTATGGATGTGTATCTTATTAAGGCTTCTGTGACGATCTATGGTTAAATAACACAGTTATATAATAACACAGTTATTTATCCATGGTTTGTTGGCATAAATACTAACAGCATTAGATATTTAATTAGACAGTCCTTAGAAAATTACTGAACTATAATTCAAAATCCATAATTTGTGACGGTGATTTTCATGTCAAATATGGCAAATAGATATGAACCATTTTCACCATCTGCAACTGGTGGGTCCGGACCCAAAAATGAGTCACAAAACCATTTCCAGTGGGTTGCAGATGTTTGCCTAGGAAAAAATATGTGGCAAAAAGTCTATAATGTGCTTTTATGTCTCCATCTCTTTGTTCCATCACATCTTTAGTTCCAAGTCTGTATTTTCACATAAATAATGATAGTGTGCTTAATTGATAGCTTATTCATAAGTAGCAGGTCTAATTCTATGAGGGTGGAAATTCATTTTAAATTTCTGTACACTCAGTAGCTCATAAACAGGCTCTCTCTTTCTGTCCTCTCTTATTAAAGTAAGCATAGATCACCCTGGTGAACAAAGTCTGCTTCATTATCTTAAATATTTAAGATAAACATCTTGAGTAAGTCCTTGAAATGCACAGAATACTGTATAAAAAGGGGACGTAGTTTAAGCCAAGCGAGATTTATATATAGTTCGAACCAATACTGTAATCCTGGCAACGTGCATAATTGAATGGATCAGTAAATACCTTTTTTCCCCAATCAGTCAATCAATCAGTGCTTGTATAGTGTCAATTCATAACCAAAGTTGTCTCAAGACACTTTACAAAGAGGGCAGGTCTAAACTGTACTCTTTGTTGTGGCCTATTATATTAAAGACCAGCGTTAATCACCATGAGCACAGCACTACCAGTATTTAGCCCCGTTATGGTGGCAACAAAAACTTTCTCTTAAGGGGCAGGAATCTCAAGCAGACTAGACTCATGCTGACAACCCTCTGCCAAAGCTGTGCTGGGGTTAAAAAAGGTTAGAAGGAGGGGTCGTGGTAGGAGAAAAGCAGGAAGAGGAGAGGGACAGGAGAAACAACAAAACAACAAATACAAGATAAATGTATGGCTGTTGTGGCCATAAACCCATTTACTAATAAACATTTTCATGTGACAGCAGTGGGTCAGGTCATGTTGAATACATCCATGATGATGACAGATGTGCATGGCATATCTTGCATGTTGCACAGATCTGCAAGGTTAACTTCAGTGAGTGCATCGCCTTTAATCTCAGATGCACCCTTAATCATTTTGTTGTCCAACCAGGTCTGATCAGTTTGTTGGTTGGGTTACTTAGTTATCTACAAAGGTGAAAACGAAATCAGTTACTCATCACTGCTTTAAAAAGATTTAAAAACAATGTAATATTTCCCCTGCTCACAGTTGCAACAATCAGTTTTGCTTTTGCACTCACTCCTTTTTGTTCAATAACAACACCATATCCCTGAAATGTAAATGATGATGGTGAGCCCTCTGCAAAGGGCTTAATTTGAATTTCACTGGTGAGGATTTCTATTGAAGCAGAAGAAAAAAAGGTTCAAACCATTAGACACAATGACCGGAGTGCTTTGTGGGGTTAGGGCCAAAACCTCTATGAAAGAAGCAATGAATGATTTATTTGAATTTATTTCACCTTTATTTAGTGATTGAAACCTGCTCTGGGATATCAGCAACAGAGGTTTAACAAAAACAAAGTCATACTGTTGGTGTAAGAAGAAATAAAAATCAGATAAGATCAGATGTTTCATGCTTTGTTGGCCAACAACAACCTTAAATAAAAGTAAAGATCAGATAACCAAGAGTCAAATATCTGTTAAACAATTTTACAGGTTGTAAGGGTCTCTCAATAATTGTACTATTTTTATTGATAAAGAATGAATCCTTTGAGTCTTAAACCCTATCATGACTCATCCATAAAACTGGTGCAAACACAACATCAACCAATCTGTACTGGTTTCAAGGCTTAAAGGATTTCTCACACGCCATCTGTCTCACACTGTATGTAACACGCAACAGAGTTTGTGTGTGTTTTCGTCATTAAGAAAAATCTACAGACAGATGGCTCTGTTGGTCATCAATAAAAGAGATTTAACCAATTAAGACTCCTTTTCTGGTTAAAGCTCATCTTTAGTTTTATTTAACTGTAATCTGTCACCACTGTCATATTTAGCTTCTTACTGGCTCTTCAGTGTCGATGACTGATTAATGAGTTCTCTATCTACCTCTGTAGGCAGAGCTACAGACCAGCTGATGTCCTGTGACTGATGCAGTGGTTACAAAACAGATTTGTGTCTGCCTCTCTCTCTACAGGCAGTAAATCTGATGGGCAGAGAAGTCCCAACGACACTGTGTTCCTCCGCATGGATGAGATTCCCTACATCCACGAGGACCGGACGGATAGTTATGGAGAGAATGGTGAGTACTGCCCTAAGCACCATCAGGTCGTCTCCACAAAGTTAGCACAGTACAAAGAACTGCTCCAAGACTAGAAATTTCTAAGATTTTCCTGTTAAAGTTGAGGATAGATGCTTGTGAAGACTAAAGTGGTTCACAAAGCCTCTCAGCCCTTAAGCGAGCTCCTACAGTCTGGTAGCAGTGAGGAGGTTTTCAGAAGCTTAAGCTGAGGAGAAAGATGCATAAATGTGCATGGGAAAAAAGTATTTCAGTGCACTTCTTCAGTGCAAAATGAGGGGTGTGTGGTGGGTCTCACTGCTGATAGAACTATCAGCACTAAGAGGCTACTGTGCAAGTGGGGATGTTTCTTCAAATATTTTGCAGACTGTTCACTGTCAAATGTGCCTTACAAACTAGTCAACACAGATTTTCATTCATAAAACAGTGATCATTATTACACAATATCTGACTAGACTGAATGATTGAGCTGATATAGTCTATGTCCACCACCGAGGATGTAAACTTTATTTTCTCTTGTTTGAAGCAACAATTACAGTTTCAGAAAAAGGACAGGGCAATCCCCGCCTCCCTCTCACAAATTTAAAAGTTTCTTCCCTTGCTCAGAGTTACTCTGAGAATGCTTCTAAGTCAGTCATACACCAGGACTGCTTGACAGAAATTTTAAAGCCGAGTCTATGATAAATTCAATTGCACATCTTTGTGTTTCAGGCCATGCAGGGAACCAATGCTCCTGATTTTGTTTTTTAACTAGTTTTGTATCAAAGTTGAAAATCCAGGTATTGTGACAAGACTTTTCTAGAAAAACTTAAAGGAAAATAAATCATAGAGAACTATGCTGAAAGGGACTGCTTTATGAAATGATTGGCAAAGAAATTCCTTTTACAGCCTGTATGACTTCACATCACTGTTAGTGTTAACTACATTTTGCTTCATCCCCTTCATCTTTTATCATCTGTCTTCACCTTCAGATGTGCCTATTGAGTCTCTGCCGTCCACATCGCCCTTCATCAGCTCGCGCTCTCTGTCCAGCTCTGAGGAGAACATTGGAAAGCGGCTGCTGCGTAAACTGAGTGAGTGAACCATTTAGCCCACACACACTGTCAGACGTGCCCAAACTTTTGTGTCAGACATTCAGAGGAGCACTGCAGTGTTTCTTAGCAACAGGTGATGTGTCACATTCCTCACTGCAGCCTCCTCCTTCCTGCAGAGCTGCAGCTGTCCACTGTGCCACTGATACAAAATGACTCATTTTCTTTTATTGACTCTTTTTATTTCATTTATTTAGGAGTGGATGAAACTGCACTGTCTGGAATCTCTGGTGTTGTTTGTGGTCAGGGCTATTGTCAGGTAGTTTTAAAATGGTTTTGTTGACAGCACTGGCATAAAGAGGTAAGAAAATAACCTCTGTGGTTTTTAAGTGCACCTTTCTAGCTTCGCTTGGTTCAGGCCTTGTTTCTTTGTGACCAATTTGTAGAAGAGTAGAATGTAGCAGAACCTCACAGGGACATCAGCCTCAATAATTAGTAGCTACAGCTAAGGAAAGGTTGCAAGAAGGACATAAAACAAAGAACAAAACTTAACTTCCATTAAGGCTGTTGTGTATTGTGTTGTTTGGATTGATTCATTGTGATAAGAAAAGAAAAAAAAAATGCCACATTAAGGCCTCAGGACTGCTGCCAGGGACTTTGGGACCTGTGAAAAAAATAAAAATATCTAAGACTGAAACAAAATTAACTCAACCCCTGGTCAGTCATGGACCCTTAGACTCATCCTAACTTTTCTCCCCAGTACAGCGCCCTGCTAAGGATAAAACTCTACCCCTGAATACAACTGAAATTTGATACAAATATGGACTATTTAAATCTATTTGACAGAAAAATATACTGAAAAACCTACAATCAAAGCTAGGGTTCAAGAATTTTTTCTTTTCTTTGCTATCTGACACTTTTTTAAAGACAAAATGTGCACCTTTTTATGTGTAACTACACAACTTCAATGATCACTTTATTAAGTATACTTGTTTCACTGCTCATTGACACAAATATCTAACCAGCCAATCACATGGCAGTAACCAGTTAAAAGCATACTAGTACAGACATGGTCAAAACGATCTGCTGAAGTTCAAACTGAGCATCAGAGTGGAGAAGAGAGGTGATTTAAGTAACTTTGACTGTGCCATGGTTGTTGGTGCCAGACGGGCTTGTCTGGTGCCATCTGGGATTTTCACACACAAGCATCTCTGAGAATGGAAAGAAAAAGAGAAAATGTCCAGTTAGTTGGGCCAAAATGTCTTGTTGTTGTCAGAAGTTGGAAGAGAATGACGAGACTGATTTGAGCTGAAATAAAATCAAGAATAATAAGAGTATCCCTGAATACACAGTCTTAAAGCAGATGGGCTACAGCAGCAGAAGACCACCCTGGGTGTCACTCCTGTCAGCTAAGAACAGGAGTCCTGGTTGTGCCAAACTACTTCCATCTGAGAATTATGGAGTCCACTGTGCTCTTGGGAAGAATTTCAGCACAACACAATTTTTTGTAGCCTCCCCCAGATCTGTGGCTTGCAACAGTCCTGTCTCTGAGCTCTGCGGGCAGCTCCTTTGACCTCATGGCTTGGTTTTTACTCAGCTATGCATTGCCAGCTGTGAGGCCTTCTATAGAGAGGTGTGTGCCTTTCAAAATCATGTCCAATCAATTTAATTTACCAAAGGTGGACTCCAACCAAGGTGTCGAACTATCTCAGTTAAGACATGGATAAATTTGCAAAAAAAAGAAAAACCAAAATTCAGTTTTTGCTTTGTCATGATGGGGTACTGAGTGTAGATTCATGAAGATGATATTGATTTTTTTAACTGTAGCACAAGGCTGCAGCATAACACAATTTTAAAAAGTGAAGGGGGTCCGAATACTTTCTGAATGCACTGTACATTAACTCACCCAACCCTTACATATACAAGGCTTTATCATTAATTCTATTTCCAGTAGGTATTTTGATTTGAAAATTAACATCATGTTTAATAAATGTTCTACAGTTAAATGTGTTTTGGAAGTGGCTGAGTCTCCCTCTGCTGGTCATAAAAAATAATGCAGGTTTGAGCACTTGCACATCCCCTTTCAATAAACCAGAGGTTATTTTGTATGTGCATAAAGGTTTTACAGTAAAGGAAATAAAGAGATGAAAAGGGTGAGATAAGAGGAATGCAGCTACAGTTTCATGCAGACATTTTAACCTTCATTTAACCCCTCTGTTTATAAACTTCTTTATTTTATATTATACTTAAATATTTTTTAAACTTGAGTTTTTCTATATTTGAATTTTATTTCATGTAAATAATTTGTGTGCTTCTTGATTATAGATGTACCAAAGACATTTCACTATGCACTGCCATGTATTCAGCAATCATTTATATCAGACAATTTCCGCACATTCTTCTGTTTCCAGGTAACAAGAGAAGGAAAAAGTCTCGAGATGAAGAGAAAAGTCTGGAAGAGCGTTCAGAGGAAAGTTCAGAGCATTTACCAGCCGCCAGCTAGCACAGTGAGCCTGAGGAGGAAGGATGAAACACCTTCTCCCTCTTTTATCTTCCACTGGTTTTCCTCTCTAAACAACAACCCCATCGTAAACTCTCTCCTCGCTCTGCCACCACTCCCACAGGAGACTGAGCCATCATATCTGCTGTACACTCTGTCCCTCCTCTGCCTAACTTCACTCCCTCAAAGTGACGCTACAACAGGGACAGATCTGAAAAGACAAACTTGATTGGACAAATCTAGACAACACAGTTTTGGATTTATCCAGCCTTACACTGGACTCTGTGGACCTCACATGTTTTATATTAGCATGTGTTAGCATTTTATGGTAGCTTTAGCCATGTTGCTAACATTTAAGCATGTCATTTTAGCCATAGCGTGTTAAAGCAGCATTGCTTGTGCTTCTTGTGACTCTTAACATGAAACCCAGCAAGATCCTTAGATAATGTCTGAGCCATTTGATTTTATTTAAATCCAGCAGCCGTATTTAATACTTATTTCTTAAGATGAAGCAGTTCCTACATTCTGAAAAGGATTTTTGCACAGGGAACCGTCTTAATGGTGCCATAATGGTGCCACCTACTGCCACACAATCTGACACACTCACCATCATTTAAGACTAGGGATGCACCAACGGAAAAAAATCACAGCTGACACTGATTCAAATGTTAAAAACAACTTGGCAATGTAGCAGGTTAATATTATCAAAAGGTTAGCAGAGTTTCAGGATGTAACAATACCATGCAGTACCATCGAAATCCAGTATGAAAGTATGCTGTGACTCTAGCCAGTGATGTCTTGTAGCATCATCTGAAGTGGGCTTTTGGGAACAAGTTGCTAACTAGCTAACAGGCTGTAACGAGTCATATATGAATCAACTTGATATAAAACACAGTCAGAAGAGTAGGTTGGATGTAAAGTAGAACATTTTTAAATGCATTCTTACATTGAAGTAAATAGTTAGAAGGTAAAATTAGATAAATCAGGTTAGGAACATCTGAATGGTTGAACAAGTTAGTTCAACTTAGCTAATTTGACCATTCTTTCGTATTTTTGGTGAAATATTTTTCAAAATATGCTACATTTCTTGCAGGCCAACTTCAAGTCCTGTTTTTTTCCAGTCAGTTTCAGGACACTTCTAATCCTGCTCTAGTCCCATGGAATACGTGTCCTGTCCCAGAACACATATTCCATGGTGAAAAGTTGACAAGATGATCCCCTCCCTCATGGCTGCAGGTAATTTCTATCAAGTTTCTATCTGTAAAGATGCCTCCTAGTTTTGAGCACCAGGAGACTTCATCCAACATTTACAGAAATATGGACATCAGTTGCATACGTAAGTGGAAACTAGGGGTAAAGCTCCTGTGAGGAACATTTAATTGGTGTTGATCTGGTGCCCCCTATCAGCAACATGGTACACCTTATCTCTTCCTGTACTTGCTTAAGTAATCTCCCTCCTCTCTTTCAACAAACAATTGTTTCACTCCTCAAGGATTTTTAATGTGCAGAGCAGCGTTGATCACCTCATCTGACACCTACGCTGCAGTACCAGTCTGAGGCATTAAGAATAAGGATATAGAAATAATCAGTCTTAACGCAGATGATCTTCTCTGCTTAAGAAGCTCACAAAGAGACATCAGTTTAAATTTCAGTCTGTTTTATAAACACAAAGAAAACTCCTAACAGGAGCTTTTAAATGATGCAAAGCAATGGACATATGCTAACAACTCTAATTATTTAATGCCAAAATTTTTACCAATAGGTTGATATTTCTTAACTGCTGATATACTGGTGCATCCCTAGCTAGGACTAAAATCCACCAGACAAGAGCACAATTTTTACACTGGATTTAGAAGAACACAATCATAGAAAAAGCCATAAATTAATCCTCAGCTTGAATCACGAGTTACTGTAAACACTGACCTCTGAAATTTCAGAGCTGTGCACAATTTTACAAACACCTGTGCTAGAATGACTGACAATTCTTACCTGTTTTTATATAAAAGTGTCAGATTGACCAAAAGTAATACAAAGAAGCAATATAAGTCATCCTACATGCTGTTAATGTCTTGAAGTTATCATCACATACATGCATACAGACTGAAACCTACCTGTCTTTCCATCAAACATCTCATCCTTGTACCTGTTTTGACACAGTTTTCACTTCTTAGGAAACAATCAGCAACCCATACCAACATCTTACAATCAGTGAGCATCAAAGCCTTTTCTATATAAAGAACATCTCTCACAGGGTCAGTCACTAAAGCTGCATACACCAATTACAAATAAGCTAGGGGTTTTCGGGGTGGGGGGGGGTCTAGGGATACAAATGGATATTATGAGGAAAAGTAGTTGCTACTTGCATGTTTGTTTATGCTGCTATTGCTGTAGAATCATCCCCTGTAAAAGCCCTGATTCTCCATATGCATGCTTACGTAAAAGGATGCATGAATAGAATGATACCAGTCTGCAGAGGTGCAACGTGTAGCAACTGTAGAGATCAAAAAGAACCTTTATAAAGGCAGAAGCGCAGAGTTTTAGCATCTAAAGCTAGGAAACAGATACAATAAACACAAGAGCAAAGCTGCCATTTGCATTAAAGGCAGTTTTATGTTTTAAATTTGAATAATAAGGCACAAGAGGAATAATAGCATCACTGAATCTATAAAGAAGGTAGAGGATGCCATAGATGCTGCTGACTGACAGAGGATTTAAAGCCATTCTGCTAAAGATATGTATACAAATGCAATAAAGAAGTAATGATATGTTTAATTTAAGATGGAAGCGCAGCTCAGGTTGGATTCAGTCGATCTGCTCTGGGAAAAGCTGACAGTTATTGAAGAGATTTGAAAGAGGAAAGCAATATGTCGCACACTGACGTCAAGCCACCACCTCCCTTCAAACACGCACACACAGGTGGTGTTTGGGGACACTGATATAATTCATTCTGCCTGCTAAGGCTACAGGAGTACAAAGGATAGTGCACTGCTAAGCTTTTCACATTGACCCCTCTGTGTACACAGAACATGCTGCGGGAAGTCTTTTGATGTGACAACTGACTGTGAGCACGAGGATGTGTGTGAATCAGAAACCCTCAGTTTTGAGGGAGTTGGTAAACACTGATTTATATTTATAGGAGTTATTATACAAAGTGTTTGGAATTAAAGGAAAAGTTGCATTTTGTAGTTTAATATTCAGATTATGACAAAAGCTATCCAAAGATATGAGACAGCTTATATGTTCCACACAAGGGATGATTGAATTATGAATAAATAGATTCAACAATATTCCTTGTCTGCTGTGTTCTATTCTATTATCATTGTTTATTTCAGACCAGTGAAAAGTGTGGCTGCTGCCTTTAAATTGACTGACCTAATTCAACAGGTCTGGTCGATTGGTGCTAGTAGTCTCGCAATTAGTGAAATGTGGATCAGCTGAGTGTAGTAAATGTGTCTTCAGTGTATAAAGACACCTGTGGCAGGAAGGTCCAGTCATTGTTTGACAAGTATTCCTGGCTACCATTACACCATGAGGACAAAAGAACACTCCAAGCAACTCAGAAAAAAGGTTATAGTATACGTCAGAGGATGGATACAACAAACATTTCCAAGGCACTGAACATCCCCCGGACTTCAGTGAAATCCATCAAGGAATGGAAGGAATATGGCACATGTGCAAATCTGCCTAGATCAGGCCGTCCTCTCAAACTGATTGACCGTGCAAGAAGGAGAGTAGTGAGAGAGGCTGCCAAGACACCTACGACTACTCTGAAGGAGTTTCAAGTTTCAGCAGCAGAGATGGAAGAGACTCTGCGTACAACAACTGTTGCCCAGGTTCTTCACCAGTCAAAGCTTTATGGGAGAGTGGCAAAGAGAGAGCCACTGTTGAAGAAAACTCAGATTAAATCTCAACTAGAGTTCACCAAAAGGCATGTGAGAGATTTCATGGTCAAGTGGAAGATAGTTTTTGGATGAAATGATTAGGTTTCAGAGGTCATAGATCAAATGTTGAGGTCATTGCACATAATGTTTATCCTTTGCTTGTCAACACAATATCAGGAAAGCTCTGAGTTTTTTTTTTTTCCAAACTCTGCACAAATATCCAATCTGACTCAAGAAATTTGAAACACTTTGGAGGTATAAGTCAAAAAACGTCCCTTACCCACCAATGTACTTTCACTGTCTGGTTCCTGTATCCAGAGGCATAAAAACTACAGGGAGTAGTTTTAATGCTTAATGATTAGTATACAGAATTATAAATACGACAACAATACAATCTTAGTGCTAAAAGTTCTTTATTGGAGAAGTTATTCGAAGGTCCAGTGAGGAAATGTTGGCTGAATAGTACACCTTTTTAATTGGTCTACAATAGCAAACTGGTTGATCATTAGTGTGTTTGTGCTATAGGCATGTAGGTCTTACATAACAGTGCTCTAGTTCTGCAGACAGACTTTAGCTGTGCAAACTCAACATTCATTTCATCAGTAGGAGCTGGACAGAAGCAGAAAAATCCCAACATTCAGACAGATTTCTCTGTGGTCACGACACCAGCCTGGACAGTTTAGAGTCATTATTGCTCCATTAAAACAAATTCAAAATGAGGTAATTAGTATAAAGCCTTTATGGCTGAAGACAGCATCATTATTAAATTACAGGGTTAAAAATATCTTCCTGAGATCACTTATTTCTTGTTCTAATTGCATCAAATGCTAAACATAATACTGACACATTACTCCTGATAGAGGCATAAATATGTTTATATTTAATAAAACTGCCTCCTCTTATTAATGACTAAATAAAAATGGAAAATTAAAATGTGTTATTAACACTTGGAATGGACAAGTCATAGCAGCATAACAGTAAACGATGTCCTCAGACGGTGGAGCCACAGATGTAACCCCCTCAAAGAGTGTGATAATGACACATTCACACCACACCGCATGTATAAATTCAGTGATGTCACACTACAAGTACAGACCAACATTAAAAAACTGTCGGACAAATTACAAACATAATCACTTAAAGGAATACTGCAGATATTTGATGTCTTTCCAGGAGCTGGAAGAAAAGATAAATACCATAGAAACAGGTCCAGGAGGTGTTAAGCCTCACTTAGAACAAACACTGAAATGAGGAAGGAAAAGCTGAACACCTTCCCTGGAATCAGGTGGCTCAGAGCAGAGGAGGATGAAGTGCATAGAACTGTGGGTAGTGTAGTTTTCTACTGGACTCTAGTGACAGCCTCATGGATGGACTCAGCTATGTAGTCGATGTTCCTTGAGGTCACACCGCACATGTTGATGCGACCGCTGGCCATTAAATAGATGTGTTTCTCCTTCACCATGTACTCCACTTGTTTGGCTGCAGGGAACACAGCAGAAAAATATGTTAAAATATTTTCAGTTTAATAGGAAGTTTTTCTGTTGAAGAGATAACATGCTGGAATTACTTAGTAAATGCATGTGTTGGGTTTTTAAGCGCTGTGATGGTCATAGTCTTAGTTAAATCTACAACTTACCCATCTATACCAAAGTCAAACCACTTAAGCAGGCACCAGAATAAGTCATATGGTGAAACCCAATATATGAGAAGCGTTTTTAATATATTTTCTAATCGAAAAGTGGCCTTTGTCCAAAATACAAGCGTGAATAATACAGCTGTATGAAATGGTGAGAGTGCTTTATTATGGCATTCACTGTCATACAGCAGTAATGTTATTTTAAGGGAAATATATCCCCACATTTACCCCAGCAGCAACATGGACCAGGCTGGCATAGTCTTACATTAGGAGCAAAGGGGTGGTCTGTAAGTAAGTTAATAGTGAAGGTGGGCAGCATGACTTGCTGTCTGCGGGTCCATATTGGACAACCATCACCACATACTGAGGGGCTCATCTACTGTGAGAACTCTACATGTTGAAAAAGATGGTAGAAAAGCTGCATAGGGACTGTTTATTGTGGACTTTGCTGAACATAATGAAATAGTCACACAGGAAGGCAGTATTAAACTTTTCCCTCTGGGAGACCTCCAAAAACAGACCTCATCTTATATGCCAGTGCAACTTATAATTTCGACTTTACAGAAATTGTTTCTGCAGGGATGTGTAAGAGTGACTGATATGCAGATTGTGTGTTGATATACAGCCTTTGTACTCACAGTTAAGGCCTGTGAAGCTGAACATGCCAATCTGATCTGTGATGTGTTCCCAGGTCCCAGGTGTCCCCAAAGCTTGGAGCTTTGCTTTCAGCTGAGCCCTCATCAACAAGACCCTGTCAGCCATGGTCTTCACATTGTCCTTCCTTGAGTCAGATCAAAGAGAGAATCTCTTTACATCCAAAAACAGAATCATTTGTAGCATTTTATTTGAGTAGGGACATTTGGTACTGACCATTCAGCGAAGAGCTCAGGTGAATTCAGAGTGATGGCAACGATGCGAGCTCCCTGGGTTGGCGGGTTTGACCAGGTGGTCCTGACAATCTTCTCCATCTGGGACAGAACACGCTTCAGGTTGTCAGCATCACGAGCCACGATGGTCAAGTTGCCCACACGCTCATCTGACCAGACAAAAATACACCAGTTAAAAAATAAAAAAATAACCTGATGGAGGCAACAAGAACATATCATTAACCTGTCTAAACCATAGACTGTATATTAAGATAGACAGGGCAGCAGCATGAGAAAGAAGCCAAAATATTTAGAGCCCCCATGCTGTCTTGCTGACTGCAATACAGGTCATAGATTCTGCCTCCTCTGTGTTAACAGATGGCACAACATATCCATATCTGTAAACAGGGTACTTTGGCTTCACTTTTGTACAACAGAAGTAGACACGGGCATGTTGTCCCTATAAATATACAGTCATTGGTGTAAAACTGCCTTACCACAAGCGCAAAAGTTCAGCATCAGCACAATTTTTGCCATGTTGAGGAGAATCTGTAAATGTCTATTGATGTCAGACTTACTCAGCCTGATAAGTTTTTTTTTTTTTTTTTTAAATTTATTTCATATCCAACCTTGCCTAAAAAGCAACAGTTTTCCTCGGGTTTTCTTCGCACAATAGTCAAATTTAAAGACATATCCTTTATATCTCTGTTCAACAGAGGTCAGTCCATGCCCTTTGTTGCTGTCGTTGTGATTAAGGACAACACAAAAACAATGTCACTCTTTATCGTGGTCATGTGACAACTGCAAACATGCCCTGGGGTTACTCACTGTAGAGGCCAAAGTTCTTGGAGAACGACTGTGCACAGAACATTTCAAAGCCCATGGAGACGAAGTAACGAACCGCCCAAGCATCTTTATCCAGACTGCCTGAGGCGAATCCCTGATAAGCCGAGTCAAAGAACACAAACAGCTTCCTCCTCTGGGAAAGAAACAGGAGAAAAGATCAAACAATCACCACAATTCTGTTTATGCTGGCATGTCTGTTATCAGTGAAACGATGTTTCTGAATCATGCACATGTGTGTCATACCATCATAACTTCAGCGATCATTTTCCATTGCTCCTGTGTGGGGTCTGTGCCAGTTGGGTTATGGGCACAGGCATGCAGGACAAAAATGGAGTGTTCTGGACAACTCTGCAGGAAAGAGAAAGAAGAAGAAGCAGAAGGACTGTTAACTGAGAATGACACAAGTGTAGGTGGTGGTATGTGTGTATGGTTTGAAAACCCACCAAGAAGAAGAAAAAAGAGGCAACTATGCTAGCCATTCATGTTGACATTTGTTTATGCTCCATGTGGACAATGGAATACATCCTGCAGGCAACAATGGATGCTTTCTTTTTATGCCAACAAGACTCCTATTTCCACATCTATTGTGCAGCTTGGAAGAAAATCGGTCAGCACTGCATGGATATATTTTTTAAGGAGACATTTAGATTGGCTTTGTAGCTCTACTTGCTGATGAGCATCCTATGCTCAGGCATAACTGCATTCACATCTTCCACATACTTTTGAATCATGCCCAAGACCACCTCTTTAAATGGACTTAGGGACAGTGATCAAGCATGGGAAACTTGTATTCACACAGATCCAATGAACCTGACATTGAGGTCAAGTGTGCTTGGACCCGGCCCACCTAAAAAAAAAAGTCGTACAAGAGTTCATATCAAATGCTGCTTACCTCCAAATCACCAAGGAAGCCAGCCAAATCGAGCCCTCTCTTCTCTGCATCCCAGTACTTGTATGGACGGACGTCCTCAAAGCCAGCATTGGCAAATACAGCATTGTGATTCTCTGAAACAAACAAAGAAACTCTGATAACACTCACCCTATCATATTGGTTGAACTGACTCCAGATAAAAGAGCATGTATTGTTTTATTGAAAGCTTCTCACATAAGAACTGATAACAAACCAAGACCAATGATAAGGCGTGAGAGTCATTAATAAAATGCACTGGCAGACTCAGTCTAAAGTCTACAGTGAGGCTATAGGAGTCTATGTTATAGACTCAAAGATCATAGTCCTTTTATGAGCTGGTAGGTAGGAAGCATACTGCCACACATAGCTGATTAATGCATATGTATATACATACCCCAGGTAGGTGCAGAAACATAGACAGGTGTTTTGGTGTTGTTATTGCCATTGTAAAAACGCCTCAGAAACTCTGCACCCATCTTCAAAGCACCAGTACCACCCAGACACTGAACCGCTCCCACCTGTAAGTGAAAGAAAGATGTTAATTTTGACACCAATACAGCAGAAAATAACAAAATATGATGTTTACCATGACTGACCCTGTTTTGCTGGATGGCTGGACTGTCTTCTCCCAGTGCGATCTTTGAGGCTGATGATCTGAACTCAGGCAGACCCAGGATAGGCAGGTACTCATGATTAAGCCTGTCATCATGCACAATGATCTTTTCCACCTTTTTCACAACCGGTAAAACCCATGGTTTGCCTTCATCTGTTCGGTAAGCTGAAAGGGACAAACCAAGGAATATTATGCAAAGAAAATAACAGATTTGTTATACTTGACATGATCACATATGAGCTTTTAGATGTTGTCTTTCTTTTTTAACATATGAAACGAGTTATCGGCGATATAACAGAAAAATAATCCTATATGAGGCATCAGTTTGCCTAGTAGTTAGTCTGCACACTCACATGTAGGGGCTGGTGTCCTTGAAGCAGGTAGCCCTGTTTCAACCAACCTTTGGCTCCTTTACACAAGTCATTACCACTGTTCTCTCCCCAGTTTCCACCTCTATCCACTTTCCCTTGCAAATAAAAGCTCAAACCTTTAACCTTCAAAAGGAGTTTTACATAACAGCACATATGGTTGCCATAATGATGATGCCTGTAAAAATCAAACTGTTTTAATACACTGTCAAAGAATAGGTTTCTTCGGGGCGCAGGTGGCCTAGCGTTTTAAGGCGCACCCCATGTACGCAGACGGCCCAGGTTCGAATCTGGCCTGAGGCCCTTTACCGCACGTCTCTCCCCTGCTTCTGTTTTGAATAGAGATGCAAGGAGTGTGAAAAGAAGGGCAGTTACCAGACAGATGTTTAAAATAGTAATCAGCCAATTGCCAGTACTAATACCAATGTTTTTTACATCACTTCTTTGGATTTAATACCAGCATTTTCTCTCGTGATTAAGCATGAAAACAGAGCAGAGTTTGCCCAACAGTTGACTTCTTGTTGCTAGTATTAGTGATTCAGTTGTTAAGTATGCCAGTTTCTAGTATCAAATTGATGGGACGCAGCAGATAAAAATGGCAAAGGGCTGATATTTGTCGAAAGAGCCAATATATCGATGTAAAATCAACGCATTAGTGCATCCCCACTTATAAACTAGCCTGGAGAACGCAAACAGACATGTACCAGTGACCATGGGACGATCGAGTCAGGGTTATCATTAAAGACTTTCTCTTTTATCTATTGAGTGTTTCAGCTTCACGAACTTTGTGTCATCACCTGATAAGAGCTAAAGTATACAAAAGCCTCTTTTAAGAGCAGAGAATATTCACCTATCTTTGTGACCTATTTAAAAGACTACAGCTTAAATGTAATCATTTTTAAGTCCAATAAAGGCAAGACACAGAAAATAGCTGTTTTAGGGCTGATAAAACCAAGGTTGTTGGTTGTCTTTGTCATATGTCATAAAGGCAGTGCAATTTTTGTCTTAGTCAGTTTTTATGATTTTACAACAGCCTTTTCAATGATACCTTCCTTTTTTTTACTAGGGACTGATTTTGATTTATTAAATCCAGACATTCTTTTATCTATTTTCTTTAAATTTGATCTGTTGTTTTCAACGGTGTACTTACTGAGCATATATTTGTTCCAGTATTTGGTACTTTGAGCTGCATGTTTGTAAGAAAAAAAAGGTGCTATCTTGATAAGGTGAGTTGAGGTGTATCATTGATTACACTTTCTTTTTCAGATACATTTTTGGGCATGATCAATGCCTTTACTGTAAACATAGCAGTAGATACTATTGGAAACTAGAGTGGGAGAGGAGATCCAGGCTGGATTTGATCCCAGCCATCTGCAACAAGGACAACAGCCTCTGTACATGGGACATCAGCTATAACCCCTGGGCTACTGGCACCCCAGGTACTGATTATTCTGTCTACTGGTTTAAAGATAAAGGTAAAAAGTAAAGCACTGAAATATGCAGATCAAAAGCCTTTAATAGCCCAGAGCGATATCTTTTCATATCCACAAGAATCCTGATATAATCATGTAAGACAAAGACACATTTTCTGCAGATTAAATATAAAATAACCACCAGTTTCACCACTATTTGGATATCTTAAGCATTCCTTGGCCTACATTTCCCAGCTCCCCCTTGTGACTGACCATCTGCAGCACTGTGTCTTGCAGAAAAGCAGGGGATTACAAGCCCTCAGTCTGCTGTACTAATCATGAGACTCCTGAAGCCTCGTCCTGTTACTACACAGAGCTAAGCTATGTTTCCAACACTTCCTTTGCAATGTCAGCAGCAAGGATTACTACTTTTAATGAGATTAACACTCCAAACAGTCGTACAGAGGACTGAAATGTGCCATTTTGCTCTCTTTGGGAGAGAAGCAGGAGTGAGCTGTGCATATTTAAAACCCTGCAAGGAGCTGGTTCTTGTTGCATGCAGGAGCAGTAATCCTATCTAGCGAGAGGTTATTGTGCACAGTTGCAACAAGAGAGGGAAAGCAGAGAGGACAGGGGCAGAGATGATTCAACTAAATGTGCAGGGCTATTATATAATATGATACGCTATCAACAAAGCTGCAATCAGTGGTCGGTGGGGCACGATTGAACTGCAAAGAACATGGGCAGCTGAATCAATCCGGCTTTATTTACCCTGAACTAGAAAAAGATCAAATCAATTACAATTAGTCATCCAGACCTTTTCTATGTCAGTAAGACAGTAACAGTAAATGATGCAGTAATAATAATCTAGAACACAAGAAATGTTAGCTAAATATGCTCATAATACCTAGATAACAAATGTTATAGGTGTAAAATGTGATCTTGCAAACTAGGCCAAAAGACTAGCATTAAAAGTAATGCTAAAATTTTATTGAAACTTTAAATTAAACTCACATATTTTGTTTCTTTGTAAATACTTTGAGGTCAATATATTAAGCAGCTGCTACACTACTTGAGCAAGTTGCACAGTGACAAATATGGACAAATTCCTACCAGGTTACAAGTTCTTTAGGGTCTACATTTTGATCTAACTCCAACTAAACCTAGTTGCTTCTATTTAGCCTCTAGCCTCTAGCAAGGCTAAGGTTAGCTGGGCTCATAGCTGCCTGGTTGCTCCAGGATACGTTTCTATGACTATTACAATGGCAGACTACAGCAGTGTAATGCAGAGTTAATGCTGACAGCTTACCTCCCACTCCAAGGTTTACTTTATCAGGAAACTGGTCGTTGTTGAAGTCCTGCGTTAGCTTGAAGACAGCAACAGGAGCTGCTTGTGGGACCTCACAAAACACCGACATAGTTGCTAACGTTACCGGAGAGACCGCACCGGGCAACAGGGACGGATAACGGGATGAAAGAGGAGTTTTTTCACCTTCAACTTGGATTTGGAGAGCGTAAAGTGGGAGTGAGCGGATTATCCAATAGAAATGAGGTTATATGTGCCAAACCAATCCCAGCACTGATCCCGGTGAGGCCAAAGTTCAAGATAACGCCGCACACTCAGTGCTGACCAATGAACGCCTCTGTACCATGAGAGACGAATGTCACAACAACTATGTGTGGGTGGTTCAGGATTTACATGCAAGTGCTCGGATGTGCCACTAGATGGTGCCAGAACACTGTTGATTAAACAGTACTGAGAGTTTGTACCTGAATAGTCATGGCAAGAACTGACTGAAATTACTGATGGTATGAGTTTGTTTCTACATTTAAAGATGAATAAAGACAGATTTAAATCTGTATCAGTTAATACATAGATATATTTCTATAAATATAGCTTATTTTATGTAGATTTATAGATTACTGGATGTAGACAAACTGGGCGTCATGCAGCACAAAACCACCATATAAACCAGTGGTTCTCATCTGGTCTAGCCTTTGGACTCGCCAGACTCATTAATGACAAATTGTGACCCAAATTTTCTAAAAATGTCAACAATTGTCTAGCTATCTAATTTATGGTGACCACTTTTCAACTCTAAAAGGGGGGCTTTCACAAAACCACATATATGAGCCCATGATATATATATATTTTTTTGGCAGCACATTTTTTGACACCACACAAAGTGCCACAGCAGATGAAATAGCATCTTCAAAAATCAAACAAAACTTTAAAGAGTGTGATTAATTAACACCAGTAAAACTTACTAAAGAGCTGTATTAGCAATAGAAGTCACAGTAGTAATTGTAGTAGTAGATGCAGTCGTAGCGGTTATCATTGTAGAAGTTGTCAAAGTAGTAGGTGTATTAGCAGCTGCAGTAGTCACAGTAGTAGTGGCAGCAGCAGCAGTAATAGCAGAAGCCAGAGTAGAAGCAGTAGTAGTAGTAGGCATAGTTGCCACAGTAGCAGTCACTGCCATTGTCATAGTGGAAGTAGTCGTGGCCGAGTAGATGCAGTAGTTCTACAAATAGTTGTAGTAGTAGCAATCGGTGTTTTACAAAAACAAAGTGGGCCTAAAATACAGTTACCAATACAACTGAAGCATAAAAACACAAAAATTAGTGGTCTTTGCTTTAAAAAACAGTTTTTAACAAGTACAATATTTCCTGACTGTAAATTACTTGAAGGTCTTCGCAAAGGTGTCCTCTTGAGCTGCCCATTTAGGTTCGATGTTGCTGGTGTTTGCTTCACTGAAGTGGGTTAAAACTGTACTATTTCCGCCTGCACCCGTTGTTTGTGTTGGCTAGTTATTAATATAATGTCATATGTGGTTGTATGTCTTTAAATGTGTACAAAATCTAGTGTATTCATTGCCTTAACAAAGAGTTTCCTCTCCTGGAGTTCTAAACCGTTTCCCATTGTGGCATGACAGCTAGTCTACCTGACATAATGCACCAGGTCCGGTTGGAAGACCTGCTGCAGGACTGACTGACACATGTACCAAAAAAGAAAGACATATATGCAGACAAATAAAAAAAAAAATGTGTTGCAGTTATGGTGCTTGTTGTAAAGTTTTGGTATTTCCCTATTTCTATTGGCTAAAATCGGGACAAAGGTGGTTCCAAAAACATCATGTGTGATCAAAACCAAACTACTAAAAAAAAAACACAAGTTCACAAAAAGCTACTCAATTCCAGTAATTTGACTAAATGTAATTAGTTACTTTCCACCCCTGCACATCAGCTGTGTATCCCTGCAGTGATCTTCTGCACAACTAACCTCAGTATGAAGGCAAATTTGTCATACAAAAATACTGTAGATTTGCAAACATACTTTAAAATATATTTCTGAAATATTTTTGTATTTTATATTTAGTTTGTTATACTTAATCTTGCATATTTCAAGTGAACATATTCATCTTTTCAATTTGTACTTTTAAGTTAAACACAACTAATGTAATGCTATCATAAAGCTGCAATGCGTTGAGTTGTCTTCCTTTTTAGTGTTGTACTTAATTTTTTGCACACTTATTTTTGCAATTTTAACATTTGCCTTATGCCAATAAAGCCCCTTTGAAATAGAGTGTTGACAGATTGATAGATCAGTGGATTCATAGAAAAGATGTAGATAGATTAGGGAAGCACAATATTATCAGCCTATCTGTAACGGCAGATGTTAGATATGAACATTTCTGCTGATATTTACAACCGGTGTTTTGGCTATAAAAATCTGCCTAAATAAGTTGAATGAACAAATAAGTTGGTGGAGTTGTTGATGTAGGTCTGTTAGGCTACACTAACAGACCTACATCAGCTAAAGTATTATTTTTAATTTGCCACCATTCACAACACTTTAAAATGTATTTTATAGACTGCAATTTGTGTATTTGTTTATCCTCAAGCTTTAAATTGTGTGTTTAACTACATTCAACTACATTCAAATAAAGGAATCGGCTAAAATAAATGTCTAAATTTCTGCAAAAATCCAGTATCCTTCATCCTTTAGACAGATGGATCTAGATAAATGACTCATGGGAGTAACCACCTCACATAGCTCAAAACTCAAGCATACAAACACTCAATACATCCCATCATAAATGTCAAACTTAAATTCTAACAGACAGTAACTACACTTTGGCTCTGTGCTGTTTGAATGAGTGCATGTGAAACACTGTGAATGAGTTTGTACAAGAATCTCCATCTGTTCTGTCCTGAAGGCCTCTGCTGAGCAGTGGTGTAAACATACCGGCTCCTCTGTGCTCTCCCCGCAGCTGTCTGCACGAGCTGAAGTGGTTGATAAATGAGGTCTTCTGCAGACTGCTCTCTCCTAGAAGGAGCACAAATTGGCGGAAAGGTTTTTTGGAAGCAAGACACAATGCATTTAAGTGACTGTAACAAAATTTCAAATAAGAGGGTTTAGAGTTTGGAGACACTGGAGCACATCAGCCAGTATCACCCTAGAAGAAGGATTTTTAGTGAAGCCAAATAACATTTAACTAATGTCTTTAAAAAGATCTGTATAGTCCTTATATAGTCCCCCATAACATGTTCTATGAAGGTGTGGAGGTTTTGTGACCTTTGGTCTGCTGAAAGTTTTCTGTTGTGAGCTTAACTTCAGCAAAAGAAGAAGGGTACAAATAAGGAGGATCATATGCAGTTAACCAACTTTCTATTGATGGAGTGAGCGAGCATGAAATTTTAACCATCATTTTTTCATGTCTTTTTTTCTCTCAGCAAAGGGTCAGCTGTTGTGAAAATTATCATGACTGAGCATACTACTTCACTGAATGCATGCTATCCATCTGTGGAGATTATTTATACCCATAAGGATGATATTAAAACAATACCATGGATGGTGTGGTATCATTGCCCTGATATTGTCATAAAACTCTAAACTATTTAGGTGTATAATAACATCATTTTTAAGGAAAACTTTTAGATTGTGAAAAATCCATATTCTGTTTTTATAAAATGTACCTTATAAAAACTAGTAAATTTATTTCTGATACTTGGTATCACAGAAGACTAAGTTACTGTTTTTGTCCCAGATGTTACTCACTTTCCCCACTCCCGGTCCCACCCCCGCTCATCTCCTTGCTTCACTTTTGACAGTAGATGTTTTCATTCTTTCCGACCAGGTGAGGGTGTCTCCGATGTTAGCTATCACTGTCAGCTCTGCAATTATGGGATTTGAGCTCCCTGAATGAGGCTCGGGGGCCCAGTGCAGGGTTTGGTGTGAGCATACAGGGGAGGCCCCCGGGACAACGGTGTATGCTGTGATGTGAAGTGTGAGTCAGAGTCTGGAGTGACAGGAGCCGCCTCTGGCAAGACAGTGCCCATAGGGAGTGTGTCACATTCAGATCAATGAGTTTGTCAGCCAAACATTCACAGGAACTTCTCTTTGCGTTTCCTTGACATTGATATGTGGAACATTTATTTTGGCATCCAGCAGTCGTGCAAAAACGCATCAAGGTTTCTTCTTTTGTTTTCATTTTGTAGCAAGTCAGCATTGTTGCTGCAGGATGCAGACACCAAAACATACAAGGGCACACATTCAGACACAAGACAGTCACATTCCAGCTGTGGTATCACTGAAACACAAACAGGAGCGTGTGCACATACACTGCTGCACATTCCAAGGGTGCGTTGCTCGCATGTTGCCGTGGCCCCTGTGTCTCTGGGTCAGAGCGCCGTGGTGAGTGACCACCTTTTTAGCTTCCCGCCTTGTTTGTTTTCCAAAGACAGTGTCATCAATTCTCTAACAAGCGACTAGACACAGCAACAACAGAGAGCGCGGGACCTCCCTGCTGCTCCCTATATAGTCCACTGACTGATGGAGCATGCATGCAACAACATACATCAGTGCTCTGTGTCCCACTGCATTCCTGCCCCACGTGTTTGTGTAAATGTCGGTGCAAGTTTGTGTGTGTACATGCCTTTGATATCAGGACATGAAATCTGTTTTTCTTGCACATGCAAACGTTTACCCTTTGCTCTCACATCCGACAGAAGACTGACTGTATCTACACTCAAACCTGTGTGAGCAAAGATATGCATCTGAGTTACACAGGGATTAGTGTTTTCAAGTAAATGCAGTTTAATTCTTCTTCACACAGATTACCTGGAGAGTGCCAGTCTTATTAACGTCATAAAGGCAGCTTTCATTTCAACTGTTTAAAAAGAAATGTGGGGAAATGTAAACATTTTGTCAGATAGTTTTCTGAGTGATATCTTGACATGTTCCAATTACAAAATAAAAATAGATCAATTTTGTGGGAAATACTTTAGCCTAAAAAAAGAAAGCAATGTTGCCAGCTAGCTTATCTAAGCATAAAGACATCTGGCTCAGATGTCATGAGTCAAATTGTACCTGCCAGCCACTCTGAAGCACCGTTTATATTCTGTTTATTCTGTGCTAAGACTTTAAAGTTAACACAACAACTTATGGTTTTACTGGAGATTAACAGGTTTATTTCAGAGCTTAAAGGGATAGTCTGGTATTTTTAAAGTAGGGTTGTAAGTATGGCTAAGCAAGTAATGTAAATTTAGATTAAACCTTATGTCCTATGGCAATTTTCAAATCGCAGAAGGTGCAATTGTTAAGAGCAACCCATCTGGGTACTGTGCCCAAATGATGCCAGCCCCACCCCTTTCTGGGGGAAAACATTCCAAAAAAATGAATGGCAGTAAATGAGAGGGATTGGGTTATGAGGGATTTAAAAGCTTGTGGTTAATAAGTTAGTTATTTTGTGAAAATGCTGTTAACAGGCAGGCAGATTATAGCTCCTGCTGTCACAGAGCAATCACTAAGAATACAGCACCTCTCCAACATACAGTATGCTCCCTTCAGTCCTCTCCAGTGTCAGCCAAAAGACACAAAACTCTTCTTTGACTCTCGTTCATCATTTGAGAATAACAAAACAATCAAAGGGCTTGTTTTTCTCCAAATCGGACTGTGATCACATTAGAAAGCAGCAAGTGACGCTGAACTGCTTTTATCCGTATTTTTTAACCTTAAATGTGTCAGTCTGATACTTTTTTGCAGCAGCAGAGAAGTTATGCTCTACACATCATGCAAACATACAAGTTTCAATATTTTAAAATGGTTGCAAAAAAGTTCTACTGTCCTTGTTTTTGTTGATGAGAACACCATAAATTTTTCATTCTTTATGAATGAACAAATCCTATTGAATTTGCAATTGAGTCAAAATAATCACATTTAAAAAAAAAAAAAAACGTTGGTTTTAGCATAGGATGATCTATTGCTTGTGTTTGTTGAAAAATATATATGATGAGGAACTCAAAAAAACAACTGCATATTAAATAACAATATTGGGGGGAAAAAATGCCATTAGATGATTTTCCCAAAACGTTCAGGCCTAATTGTATGAGGTTCTTGTCAATATTGATTGTATGACCCACAGGAGATGCCAGTAAGCGTGACCCCTATAAGGACCGACAGAGAGACTGCCAGAGTGCAACATCAAGAAGGAATATGAGAAGCTTGAATACCAAGGGCTGAAAGAACAGCTAGAAAGGATGTGGGGAGCGGGGGCAACTGTGATTGGAGTACTTGGACAGTGACCTCCAAACTGGGAGAGTGGTTTAAGCAGATTCTTGGAACAACATCTGAGATCTCTGACCAGAGGAGGGCCGTCTTAGTAATAGCCACGATACCTTGCAGAACTCTCAAGCTTCTAGGCCTCTGGTAGAGGACCTGATCTTGAAGGAGACACAAGACCACCAAAAAGAATAAGTGGGGAATTTATGTAAGGGCTGTCATATTATTAAAGATTTTAATCACAACTGATCTCAGGATTCCTTTAGTTAATCTCTCTGTCTTGATTCCACTATTTTGCATTTAAAGAAGATGTTTAAAAAGTTTCAAATCAACATAAACTATATGGATATCTTCCTATCCTATATCTTGTTTGAAAAAATGTATCACTATTGTTTAAATCATTGGTTTCCAATCTGGACCCACCTAGGGGGTGCCAAAGTTCTCAGGGGCTTTGTCTGCTCTGAGGTTGTCAAAATAATAGGTGTGTGATGAGATCTCATGCAACGAGACCTCGCGAGACTAAAATGCCACAAGATTTGTTATCAAGGGGAAAAATGTCTTACAAGATTTAGTTTCTTCATAGACAGCCTGAAACAGGCTGCCATGAAGTGGTCATATTTAAGTTGCTTCTGACACTGTAGAATAGTTTGTGTGGAAGGTAGTGAAGAAACATCAGCACAGCTGATCCTCTGTGACCTCTTTGAAACAAAAAAATTCCAGAATTTCCAGAAAATCCAAGCTACAAAGCCAAAAAAGAGGATGTTCTACTCATTATCAAGAAAATAATGAGTGCTTTCTTTTACCACTACAAGGTCTCTTAGTTTAGGACATAAGTGTACCACGTTTCCTCCTCTCAGTTTGTTAAGACAGGATTGCCGCCAAAATAGTGATTTCCATTTTCATTCATCTTATATGTTAACTTCTAAAGAGCTGTACAGTTATTCTTATCTCAGACGCATACATACATATTTATCATCTCATTAAAATCTTGGAAAGATAATCCTTTTCTTTCAAAAACTATGAGGGTAGTAAAACTATAAAATTGGACTAAATACTGTAGAAATGACTGTTTGTAATGCCCTCTCAGGCAAAAACTTGTGTTTGTCTTCATAAACTGATCTGCCTACATGCTGTATCTGATATGTATGATAACAGTCATTAGATCTGCTGATATTACTCTCTGCTCTCACTACTGTGGCCTTCAACTCATCAGCCATTTGAGGGTGGAGCCTCAAACACAAGGTCTACAGTGTGCTTTCCTTATTGATTGATGTTGTCTTTCAGCCAACCCATGTTCTCTAGACCTCAGCGTAACACAAATATTCATGCAAAGAAACAAAGACAGGAAGTGGAAGACAAATTTGTGGAGCTTTTACCCTGACTGCTCAGCTTTTTTGTCTGCATTGGGTTGTAAAGATACCACAATTTTAAACCTTAGAAAAAAATCAAATGATATTGACGCCTGTTGGATACCACAGCAACAAAATAGTAGTTTAAGATCACCAATTCTGAGTATTTTTTTGTTTAAACAACCAAATATCATAACAAACTTCTGCACACTACCTACATATTACCAGCGTATTAGAGCCATTTAAACGGTGATCCTCTCTCTTGCTTGCACACACTCTTGGTTAAAAATGTTACATTTTATTTAAACTTCATTACTTAAATACAGTACAATACAACTGATTGTTAACATAAGAGTGCATCATTTTAAAACATGTGGTAGGGATGGGAAATACAGACCAAAAATCTCATCTCATTATTGAACAGTAATATGCATATGAATCTTTTCTAAGAGGAAGTAACAAAAACAACGTTTTTTTTCTGAAAAACTTTTTTTTTTCTTAAAAAAAATGTAAAACATTGGAGACCACAGACACAGGGACAAGTCCAAGCAATTTTTTTGTCATTCTATGATTCTCTGAACTCACACACTAGACGACTCAGTCAGACCATGAGACCACAAACCAGCTGATCTGCCAACCATCACGCAGCATTTTGCAGAATCTTGTGTGATCAGACGTGACTTTAGAATGGACATAAACAAAAATATATCTGTTGATATCCTCATCTTGCTGTCCCTCCGCAACACGCTGTCCTATCCTACGGTGCAGTTGCAGCAAAAATCATAAAACAAGGAAAAAAATATGGATGAAATTCTGTCTGGAATGAGGGTAAAGTTGTGTGTCTGCTCAATCTCACTGGTTGTTGTGGGTATTCTGTTCGCGGCATTATTACCTAGAACTGTAAATATCAAACTGGTTTGATATTTACAGTTCAAGGGCTGAGAGGTTACAACACGATTTGGAGCTGTAAAGTAATGAAGTTGACACCACACTGTTTGGAAATATTCAGACAATCGTTTGAGACAAGTTTCCACTCAGGATACACCCCTATGATCATCGAGGCCAAATTCAGCCTTTACATCATCTAGTGTGTGGCCAGGCTTAGACAGCAAGCTTATGTCATCAAACTAGGACCCATGTATTTTTGGACAATGGCATCTGTGTGATGCTAACTTCCTGGTTGGCCAACACAGTTAAGACATCCCTGCAGCTCTCCTTGAAGCCTTTCTTTGTCTAAAACAGTGTTAATTTGGGCAACTAATTTTAGTTCTAGTCTTAGTTTCAGTCTGTAAATGAAATGCATTTTAGTTTTAGTCACATTTTAGTCATTTCTATCCTTTTTAGTTTTAGCCTAGTTTTTGTCGACGAAAATGCAAAAGAATTTTAGTCTAGTTTTAGTCCTTAAAAAGTCCTCATATTTTAGTCTTTACTTCCAGTCCAAGCATTTATTATCTGGTACCAAATCATGGTAGTGAGTTCTACACTCCTTGCCAAACCTGGGGTCCCTGCTTTCTTCAGCTGAGGCAGAAGAGCTCCAGCTGCACTGTTTGTTGACAGACTTACCCACAGTGGAGAAATATCACGGACTTGAATGTCCAACAAAAAACTACATTACATTTTTGTCTAGTTTTAGTCAGCTTGATGAAAACTAAACTTAGTTCTGTCAGTTTTAGTCATCACACGTCTATTTTTGTCGGTCTTAGTCTAGTTTTTGTCGTGGAAAAAAAGGCTATCGACGAACATTTTAAGTCATAGTTTTAGTTGACGAAATTAACACTGGTCTATAAGGACTTCTAACACTTTGAAACTGTACTAATCCACATGGAGAGATCTTCAGATTTTAATCCCACATTCACACAGATGTCAGGGGTCAAGGTGATCTCAAGAGAAGGGACTGGCTATACAGCAGGGAATGCCTGCTGGGAACTGATGCTTTGATTTCTTCCTTGGTATTTTTCTTACAGTAACTATTTACAAGCACTTATCATTACTCATAATTTTGTCAAAAGAAACTGTCTTACTGATCCAGATACCACCATGGCTGCTGGCAAGGGTAGCCTTTTCTCTCAAGGATGTTTACTTCTTTTAGTCATGCATGCATCTGTTTCATAGCAACAATGTTTTTCCCCAGAGAGCCATAAATGTCCAAGCAGGTTAGAGAGCGTCCAAGCATTATCAAGTTGAACTCGATTCAACCTTTAGATATTTTTAATATTTATCGGCAGCTCTAGCCAAGTAGGACAGAGCACACAAGCAGCTGAGGGAACATTCAAGGCCCGCACTTCCTATTCAGCTAAATCCCGCCTCCCCTTCAGCATCGTTATCTACACAGCCTGTGTGGCAGCAGAGGGGATAAGCATATTTAGGTTGCATGTTTCCTTCCAAACTGTGTTCCCAACACCGTAGATCACAGACATTACAGCTCTTACATCCCCCTGTTGGCGCTCATATATACAAACTCACACCTGCTGGGGCAAGGCCGTCTGGGAGAGAATTACAGCAGGCTAATTTATGACACCCCAGGGAGGGCAAAGGGCAGGGAACCCAGACTGGCCTGACCTCACTTCCTCCTCTCATGGTCTCCAAGTTCAAGGCTCTATACACAGAACATGGCTTTGGAGAACCCTCTCATGGCCTTTCAAACAAGCTACCCAATTAGGGGATCTTTTTCATAACCTGCTTAACACAATGAGCCCTGAGGGACTGCTGCGACACGCAAGTTAGCGTTCACCTCAGGGCTTGTTATTTTGAAATATTTGGCACTTTCAGAGTTGAAGGTAAGTGGGTGAGAACTGGAGTTTTTGCTATAAAGTCTGGCCCCATGATCACCTCTGGCCTCCTCATTTCCTCCAGTGAGAAGACGCTGTCATCCGTCACTCGAGCCCAGGCAGGGGCACAATAGCACAGGCCGGGTTCTGGCTACTGACACCATCACATGGGCTGCTGATAAGACTCACCTTCCGGGACCCAGAAGAGCTGAGCCATTGCTGATACACAACAGCTTGGTGCTATGCCATTCCTACAGTTGAATAAAGGAGAAAAAGGAATCCAAATTCTGAACTACATGAGGCAAGTGTACTATTAATATCAACGTGTTTCCTTTCATACTGTATTTTTAACATCTTTTAACCCTCCTAAGATTTTAGCTTAGTCCCATATGTAATGTTTACCCCTACCCTTCAATTTCAAGAGCTGTCTTGCATTTTGAAACAGTTACATGGGATAGTGGTGAAATCTTCCCCTACAAATGGAGTCGACTTAAGTGGTCGTGGACAGTATTTACATACATTTACACATGCAATGCCAATACCTAACATGTCTACTTCAAGCTATTTTTTTGAAACGCTTGTTCAAATAAAAAGAGCCAGGTTGTCTAGCAGATTTCCCCTAACACTCAGTTTAAAGTGTGTCTCTGGAAAATCTCAGTTTGAAGGTCTATGTAGCCCTAAAACTTCACCCCACCCCTACATCCCAGGAATCAGGACAAACCTATCCCCTTGACGTGAAAGTGCAAATGGACAGGTAGGGCTGAGTGGTAGGGAAAGGGGGTTTATTGGGATGTAGCAGTAGCTAATGTGTAGTCTTTAATGTTTCCTTTTGTTTTTGAAACACTGAACAAATATAATCAGACACAGAATTTTTTAAATATGCAGGCCTTATATGAACATACAAACCTACACACTTGTATCCTGTTTGACCTCTAGGCATAAAATGTGCAAATGTAGGTGTAGGGCTTAGTGGTAAGGGCAAGGGGTCTACTGGAATTTAAATGCAACTGTATTACAAGTAAGGACATTCTTGGACTGCCACAATTACTGTTTAAGAGCAGCAAAGAAGACCTCATTTCATGTTATGTATTATGTTACGATAAGAAAGTGCCATGCAGTGCTAGCAGAGGATGACATTCACAGCTACACCGAAGTCAGTTCCGGGTCTCCAACACTTTCAGTGAACACAGAACATCCAAGAGACGGCAAGCCAACATTGGCTTGCTTGTTTTTTTTTTATCATGCATTTGTCAATTGTTTATATTTGTGAGGTTTTTAATATGGGCCAAGTTAAATGCATTGGCCTCATCCTTTTGAGAACAAATCACCCTGACACCAACAGTGTAGCATCTCTCAAACACTGAAGGCACGACACAGTTAATCATGAACAAGCACAGGTTTAAAATCTACTAAAAACTGGTTAGCTAAGACTACAGCCTTTTGCACCAGCTATGTCCAAGTTATGTTTTAAGTTATGATGTTATGGTACTAACACTAGTTCAGTTGTAACTCAAGGTACATCATTGTGTGGTTGCACAAAAGAGACTTAAGGTTCATGCTAACTAATAGCGCATAATGTCCAAACTTAAATACTGTCACAGATATGAGGTTTTCACTTCATTTGACCAATCAGTGAAAGGTATTTTTATGCTATGATTGTATAATTGTCTTTAAACAGGCTAATGGTTGAAAATAGCCGCTGGTAACTGACATTAATCCTCAAACAGCAGTGAAAGTGTATGCAAAATATGACAAAGCGTTTTGATTAGGTAGTAATAAATAAAGCCAACAGCGGAAATCTAGAGCCAGTAGAAAATATCAAGAGTGAAAGCGAGTGTTGAAACCGTCAGTAACATGATCATAAAGCAGCACTATGTTGGCCAGCAGAAATTGTCTTGATTCTTGGAAAACAACACCGTAAACTGATCACGGAGATTACAGTGCCATCGCAAACAGCAGCTAAAATCCTCAGAAATTCTCCTCATCAGAGCTAGCCCACCTCTAAAACTGTCACCAAGACAAGCATATTTTCTGGAGGGTTTGTCACCTACAAGGATATAGGTGAAAGATTTAAGTTTCTAACTTTAGCCTACACTAAAACAATCTCAGCTGGTGCAATACATTAAATGTTTTTTGAGCAATACCTCCATCGGAACTATGCTACATGTAAACTTGTTGGTGTCTGGAAACAACTTGACCAGAGATGTCTTCTGTTACTACTCAGAAATTTTATTAACTTAAACACATTATATGTGAAGATGTATATCTGATTCTGCACTGAACAAATAAAAAAGACTGCACATCAAGGAGTTTAAATTAGCAACTTTGCATGTACAACATTGCCAAAAGTCTGGAAGTACTAATCTGTAGTAATAGAAGTCTTAACATTTCAGAACATGAGATAAAAATCTAATATTTCACTGAAATCTAAGTGACATCATTATGCTCAAACGCTTAGAGCAAATAAAAATATTTGTGTAGAATAATAAAGTGAGCATGCAATCTAGAGTCTGTTTGTAGCTGCCATGATTCTCTTACTCAGCTAGTGTGTATGTACATAGTCAGGGGCTGGTACGCTGATGCTCAGCTGTGACTGGCCACTTGCTCATGAACAGGAGTAACTGCGGCTTGGCCTTTTTTTTTTTTTACAATGGGTATGCAATGTGGGCATGACATATAATCAAAGCAAACAAGATGTGCCACCTTGTAGAGAAATTAAGGCATGTTATGAGAGCTGTATTTGACCAAAATGACTCACAAAATGAGTAAAGTTGCAGTCATGTTTTCTGTTGTGCTGACTCTGAGACCACACCTCTTATACACAGAACCACGCCTGTGTTGCATTATGACGTGATGATATATGAACAATAGGTAACCATGCTCAGGACTGAACAAAGTGGGGGCAAACCAGGGGGGACTGTGGAGGGGGGGTGCTTCAGCCCAACCAGACCTAATGTCAGTGTATCCTCATCTGGCCATGCAGATAATTCAGATATCACATCACTTCTATTCATGTTGATGATATAGAGCTGTTGTGTTTTAATCTGATAGAAAATGAGTACTCAGTTTCAGCCCATTTGCAAACATGTATTTCTATCAGTGTTAGAAAGGAAACTAGTTATCAGAATATCTAAGTCAACTACTGCAAGATGCAAGGGAAAGCTAACATAGCTTCTAACACTTCCAGCAGACAAGCGTGCATTCCTACTTGTGTAGCTGTTTTGATAATTCTAAACTCCACTGCTGTTCTGAACTTATCATGAAAGGCAAAAAGGAACGTCATACTAAGCTCCTCACCACAGTTTGCGACTGTTGTAGTAACCCTGTAAACAACCAGCTCCCTTGTCGACAGATGCAAGTCCTCTTCTGTCAAATCATAATTCAAAACACACGTCCTTTCTTTCAATGCACACACACACACAAAAACTACACAAAGCCTGTGCAGTGCACCCAGAGACAGTGGAGGTGTTGATGCTTTCTTTACACAAAGTTTCCTGCTGCAGCAAAACCATCAGATAAATCAACTCTCAGCTTTACAGAAGCAGAGATCACAGGAGGGAGATAATAACAGTCATTACAGAGTCATCAGACTGTAGTGATGTGTTCAGGGATCTGTGGCCTTTTCAGATCCGTATCAATGAGTGGATCAGTTTTCTGAGCCAGAGCTATGATGGCAAACCAGGAAAAATGCACTTAATGATGCAAAAATTTGCAATTGGGGAGATCTGTTGGGAAATAACCTGCCAATTACTTACTTTTATTATTTGTGAAAAGTTTTCTTTTGACTTCAAATAAAAAATTCTAGTTACAAACAGCGCCCCTACAGACTTGAAGCCGTTCTGTTGTGATATCTAGATCGATGTGTTTTTCTGATGCAACTGTTACTAGATTTGCATGATTTTGACTTTTCATCCTCACTGGTTTTGCCATGCATTTTTCTTACATTTGTTTTAGACTTCTGCATGTTTTACCTCTGCACAGTCATCACAAATATCTTTTACGTACTTTTATTTTGCATGCATTTCAACAATTTGCATAATTTCTGAATATGCTCTGAATTTGTTTTCCCTTACGGCACTCTTTTGGGCTGTTTCATCACATTTTTCTTGGTCCTCCACCGTGGAGATCAACTGGTGATATGAGTGTACACCTGCCACTCTGCGGGGAAGACACTGCTTCAACAGGTTAGCCTGCCAGTTACATGGAGAGAGAGGGGGACAAGAAGAAACATGCTCAGCACTGCCTGGCAAAACACCAACTTTAAAGAAGTCACCAGAAAGTGAATTGAGAGGAATGAATGAAATTTGACTACTGCAGGGGAGGGAAGCCAAGATACTAGGGGCATCTTATCACATTTTCTGCTTTCACTGCAGAGAGCATCACAATCACAATCTTTTCTCTTCAATTGTAGATAGAACAATAGCCTGTATGCATAATAATAGTAATAACAATATCACAAAAAAAAAACTGTCACGCTACATTTTTCAACAAAGTCGTATAATAAAAGCTCTCTACAACCACTCCGTTTCTGTCATTTTTATCTGCCTTTTCAAATTGAAACCTCTGAAGTGCTTTCTCTTTCACCAAAAAGCACAATCCTCTATTTGTACAATCTCCTTGCACTTCTGTGTCTGGTTGGCCTCAGCTTTTCTAGTGCCAACATTTGAGATCCCTAAAAAAACCTGAAATACAGCAGCTTCTTGCATCCTTCTTGTCCATGAATTCCTGATAATTCACACCTTCCCTTGCATTTTTGAGTGTATTGCATACTACTAATGCTGTGCATAGCAATAGGCCTGTGTCAACATACACATTTGTACACGAGACACGAAACTAAGATGCATATTTGAAGGTTGCAAAGTCAGCTTCAGCAGCTGGAAACTGTTGCTTCATCTCCACTAAAAAGATCATCCCGTCAGTCAATTTGCCCACAGAAACACTGTTTTTTACTATTTCTAGCTATCAATTTTTATTTTTTGACACTAGGGCATGCTAATTAGTGGCAATGTCACTGTTACTGTGATACATTCACCATAAACATAAAACTGAAATCTAGATTTGTTGCAAAAATGTAGAAATCTTATTTAAGGTAAATCTAAACACGCTCCTTGTAGAGTGTAAAGCCCAATTTTCAAGGCTATTTTGATCCAGTCAAATGGAGCTTAACCTAGCTATCAGATACTCTCAGATGAAATTGCACCAATTTAGAGGTCAAAATGGTTTTTGAACTAATTTTGGGGTCTGGAGTGAAATATTGCAAACACAGGCAATGTATAAAGAGTGAAGAACAGCAGATGGACATTAATGATCCGTTTTAGATAGATTTTGATTTGTATGGGTTTGTGCATGTTTACCTCTGCTGTTAAGCAAACTGGGTGACAAAGTCAGGTCATGTTTGACCTGCAAAGACAACAAACGCCATGATTTATATGAAATAACTACAGTTTATTACAAGTGTTGATCATGAAGGAGAATTTGAAAAATTTGTGATAGCCATTTGTTATGTTTGAACAACTATATAAAAAAATCATTTATTTTCTGAAAATATGTAAATTAAAAAAAAATGAAAACGTAAATGTAATCTGACAATGAAATGTAAAATGCATTCTTAAATGTTTCAATGTTTTCACAAAATTCAACAATGCAACTGCAAATAGTACATACCACAAAATTTCAGATAAAGGCCCACACTGCAGACATCCCATATAGCTTCAATATGTTTCTACTCTGTCCTGGTAACTTCCCCAGCTAACAGACTCTTACAATTTTCTTTGTCTATTAGTCTATTAGCTTAATTACCTTTATTTTGTCTCCTTCTCTTCCCTTCCTTTTTTTAAAGAAATGTTTTGATTGCATCATAATATGATTAGGTTTAATTATAACGACTCTTCTGGTTTCCTACCTCATCTACACAACTCCTGTATTTTTTAGTCTTTCCTTGTAAAACAAATTCACCAAAGCCTTAAAATAAAGAATGTATAATAGATGTGCAAATAAACAAATAAATCCCAGTTACAGAACTAGTCTTATTTACTGGCAATCCACAATAAGGAGAAAAAGCAGAAGGACAAAAATGTAGATCTTTTGTTTTCTCCTTGCAATAACTATTTCAAACAAGGTTTGTTACAAAATAATTAAAGGCTGTTGCCAATTATTTGCCCATCCTAAATAAATGCAGGGTGATGATATCAAATATTTAAGTAAATAAACCCTGGGTTTTAAATGGAAGTTAAAAGGGCATGTCTCATAATGTGCAGGCCTATTTCAATGTTTGGCTGAAATCTACTACTTCTCTCCTCTGTTCTGGGTAAGGATTACATAGCTATTTGAACGAACATACGCAAACTTGGCCTAACTTAAATTTTAAAAAACCGAGTCTCATTTTGATTTGCTTTTGTGGCTAAAAAAAAGCATTTTGAAAAATTAATGTTCTGCCTTCGAGGGGGAGAATGACATCAAAAAGGTAAGATACACTTGTGACCCGTAGATTTTCTTTCCCGCTCTCACCTAAAATAAAATAAAAATGTCCTACGCGTCAATTAAAGACGTTCAGGGTTAGCTGTCCAGCCCTCTCGTGCTGACCTCTGCCGTGAGCCCGGCCTCGCCCAGCTTATCGCGATGATTCTGAGATGAAGATGATGTATTGGAGATTCTTATTGAGTCGCTCTTTGACACTCTTGAGAGTCTGGGTTTTGTTACAGGCAGGAAACAGACTCTTCCGCTCCGTAAACACGCGTCTCTGCTTGACCACTTCTCGGGCTGCCGGTGGCACGCGAGGACTGCTGGGTGATGGTCAGTGACAGCAGCGCGCGTGCGTGAGAGAGTGTTGAGGGTTTAAAAGCTAATTAGCAGTACCCTGTGTCTCTGACCCGTGACTCTTTAAATTCACAGGAATACGGCGCCAGTGGCTAATAAGGTGTTAACTTTTTCTCCAGCATTGTTTGGCACATTTAAATCTAAACTCTTAAAATGTCAAATTAGCCGAGTCATGTCGTCTCCATTATCATGCAGCGCAGTCTAAATGGAGCTCCTTTTGTTTGGTCTGATGTTTCTGAATCATTGCTCGCCATAAACAAGACTGGATAAATATTTAGGAAACAAACTCAACAGATTTACTGCCTTTTTGAGTATTTTACGAGCCAATATATTCCACTTAAGCCCTCATAAATTCCACCTAACTCGTGCCAAATCACCTTCGAAAATGTGAGAATTTCCAGCTATGATCCTTTTAGCAAGTCTTAGGAAAAGACTACCCCAGCTGACATTTAAATATCTCCATTTATTTATGCGTAATATCAAAATACCTTTGCACACTAGTGTCTTCTCTCTCTGCAGACACAGTCCGTTTTCCCTGGGTTTCTCCTCCACTTTAAGAGTCCCATTTTTAAGACGCAGATCCCTGAGGAGGTGAAGACGCAGCTCTAATCTAAACAGCTTCTTGTTGATGGTGAGCGGATGAGATTATTTCGGCATGCTCTCCTTTTCTTTCCACACGCTTGAGGAGCAATGGGCCTTCAGACACTGGCGCCTGCACTTGGCCACAGATAGACGACTAAAGAGGGGTGTCCCATTTCAGTTTGTTTACCCTGTGGCACAGAAGCAACACTGAAGGGAAACTAGACATCTTTACTTATTATTTAGTTGGCTAAATTAGCAAAAACTTGCAGGGAATATCAGTTAGCATGTCCCCAGTTACTGGGCATGCGCCGAATAACGAAGATCGTCTGCTTAAATAAATACGGAATTATTTTTTTTAAATGACTGTATGATTATCATTTTTATAATTATTATCATTATTATTGCTGTTACAGTGATTGTTATTATCATTAGCTTTCTCATTATTGTTGATATAAGTAGTTTTAGTGGCAGTAATGGTACATTATTAAGGATTATTAAAAAGACAGTTCATTACAAATAAAATCAAAGGAACAAATAATCAAATTAAAGCTGTATTTTGAATCAAATGTCATCCTTTTTAATTCGTGCTTATATATTCAAATGAAATCGTTCCCTTAATGTAAAGACCTCTTAAAAATTGTTTCCCTAATTTTTCCACTTGCAATACTGACCTAATGTCAAGAAAAGTATTATCAAAGCCAAATATTGGTGGAAACAAAATCCTATCAAACATTAAGGAGGTATTACTAAACAACATATCACTCCATTTATATTCGTCGTGCGCCTAGAGTTGCCAAGTTTCCTCATTTCCCACAGTTGCAACACATTATCTTATCCGTGGATTGCCGAGACAGGAAAAGGAGATATGCGTAATCTTAAAAGCACCCAAGTGATGATGGGAAGAGCTGTGAAGCTTTAAGACTATTCAGGAGATAATAAATGCTCTGAAACTCACCGTGTGATTATTGAAATCAGAATGTATAAACGTCTAATTATATAAATCAGAAGGAATGCTCTGTATGCTTTGGTCTGTCTGTTTCTATTGAGATCTAAAAAGCCTGAAATAAACCCGTCCTTACCTTAAACAGCTTAACTAGTCTGAGGTAGTCGATGGTGTTGATATTATTTCATAATTTAGGCCTATATGTCTTCCTGACACACCTACAGACTCGGGGAAAAGAGGCAGAGTCTGGGAGTCCCTCCCGCTTCAGGACGTCACTGAAAGGGAGAGGACAGCATCTTGGCTGACCTAGCTGTCTCTCTAGAGAACTGAATCCAGCCAACCAAACAGGATCGACCTCTCTTTCTCTGTCAGCCCCGCAGACACAGACATTTCAACCAGAGGAGAGGGATGTCACAGCTGAAACTGAGCCAGTCTTCTTCGGTCTACGTGAAAAACAAGCTGTGCGCAACCGCCCTCCACGCCTACGCCGAGAGTATTTACGACTTTTACGCGCCTTCTGGAGACACGTTTTTCGCTTGTTGACTACATTTGGGCACCCGTTATCTCTCTGCTTGGTGATCATAATGCTTCCAAGTCCGCTGATAACTTCCTCCAGCACGCCTTTTTCTGTGAAGGACATTCTGAAGTTGGAGTTGCAGCAACAATCTCAGCAGCAGCAGCTCCAGTTGATCTCCTGCTTTGGTCTCTCTGGCGCGCTGTCACAACCGGGAGCCTTCCCAAACAAACCGTTCCGTTCTCACTCACCGCCCTCTTGCATGCTGGCAGGCAGGGACAGTCCTAGTCCCATCAGCTCCGGTTTATCAGAGAGCGAGGATAGGATGTCCTACCTGAACACGCTGACGGTGCAGGAGAGGCTGGCGGAGTCAGGGCTGCCCGTGGAGATGTTTGGAAACACGGGGCAGAGCAACACGGAGCTCCGGCTGGAGGCCGAGAACGAGGATCAAGACAGCAGTGAGTGCACGCGAGTGTGATGATGAATATGATGATCTCTACTCAGTCAGGATGACCATAGCGGTCACCTATGGTCATCTATGGGAGAACAGACGGGGCAAAGGGGTTAACAAGTTAAAGTTCAAAACCCGGCTCATCTTCCAAAAGTTTATATGAAACCTGTTAATATGCATAGGGCATATTAATGCATGACTATCCACAGTGATTCTGCTGGTATTATGAAATATCAAAGAGTTATAAAAATAATTGCATAATATAAATTAAATGTAAATATCTTGAAAATATAATTTTGCCAAAATAAGTAGGACAGAGCAGACTATCGCTGTGCACATGATATTTTGGTATTTTATTATTAGTAAGTTGCAGTTTATTTAGCTTCTTAAGCTCTAAAGCAAACAGATGTGTGATCATGCACTGATTGAACAAACTGTGCTACTAAATTAAAAAAAACTGGCCAAACTGTGCATGAAACCCTCCCTTGTATTTCCAGAAATCTTAATCTCAAAGTAAATAAATATATCTCGTAGTTTAATAATGCAGAAAATCTAGAAATAAAATTCACGAACAGAAAAACACGTGGATCATTAACTCGACCAAACGAGTCTTCATGGTGTGTTTTACTTTTTCATCTACAAATTATTTAAAGAATCTTGGTAAATTACAAATTAATCATCAAACTTCAATTGTAAAAATATCAGTAATTGAAAAGGGATTTTTTTTGTTTTAAATTTAACTATTCTGAGAATTATTGGCATTGCTAAAACCGTTTTTCCTCAACGTATTTGCATCATTCAGATTTGAAAGAAATAAAATTAAATAATCTGGATAATAATAAAAGATTATAACATAAATAATAACATGAATAAATAATAATAAATATCTCAAATCACTGCCTGGTCATTTTGGCTTTATTCTCACTCTTATATATATTCTCTGTGTAGAGAGCTGCGTCACACTGCCTGCTGACTGTGACGATCCAGATCCAGAGAAGCCCGTCACCAAGCAGCAGAGGACCCGCAGGAAACCCCGCGTGCTCTTCTCGCAGGCCCAGGTGTTCGAGCTCGAGCGCCGCTTCAAGCAGCAGCGTTACCTGTCCGCCCCTGAGAGGGAGCACCTGGCCAGCACCCTCAAGCTCACCTCCACCCAGGTCAAGATCTGGTTTCAGAACAGGAGGTACAAATGTAAGAGGCAGCGGCAGGACAAGACTCTGGAGATGGCCGGACACCACCATCACCACCACCACCACCCACCGCCTCCACCCAGGAGGGTGGCTGTGCCGGTGCTAGTGAGGGACGGGAGGCCCTGTCTGAGCGGATCCCAGAACTATAACACGTCTTATACAGTGGGAGCTCCAAACCCGTACAGCTATAACAGCTACCCGGCCTACAGCTACAACAACACGGTCTACACTAACACCTACTCATGTACTTACTCTAGTTTACCTGCCCTGCCGCCCAGTAACACTGCTGCTAACGCTTTTATGAACATGAATCTGAGCAACATTGGTGCGCAGACGCAGAACCAGGCACCCCAAGGAGCAGTGGTTGCGTCATGCCAAGGAACTCTGCAGGGCATCCGGGCGTGGTAGTGCAGACTTTACGCACAATCACAGCTGGGAGAGACTTTTTGAGAGTGGACTAAAGCATGCCAAACTGATCAACGACTGCAGTGAAAGCACAATTCTAACTGATACAAGTTAGAGAAAGTACAGGCCAGTGGACTAACACGGAAGGCAGGCCTATGAGGGCACTCTAATCCGTTTGTTGTGATGTAAAACTTACAGTTGGTGTATTTTTCTTCTGAGCCAGTGTTTAGAAAAGTATTAAAACTGCTGTTGAATGTTTGATTGTTGCTGATGAGCAAATTCTGTGGGTGATGTCTATTATGATTCAAAATGTTATGAGTGCAAAAATAAGAAAACACAAGCTCATATTTTTTCCAGTTTCCATGCGTAGAAGTACAATCCATCATAATGAATTATTGGCTTTCAAATTTGATTACATATATAAATTGATTGGAATAAAACATAATTGCTGGATTTAAAGAATTTCGTTTTTTCCTATTCTAACACGGTGTTCTTTTTGCCATTTTCCGTGTTTTACGCACGTCACGCGCAGATGAAAACCTGTAACTGATGATGAAACTAAAGACTGATGAAACATTGTGGCACGTGACTGTGTATTAAATGTGTACAACATTAAAAAATGAGGATAATTTACAAATAAAGTTGACTTTTGTCTCAATTGTTGCGTAATTACGCATAAGATCTTGTTTTGCATCCCGTCTCCGCGCTTTTTAAATGACTCTTAATAGGCAGTTTCTAAAAAAAAACAAGAGAATGGCTTTCTTTGGTTTATCCCTCAAGTAGATAAGAGTAGTATTTTCTCATGTTCCCTGAAATCCTTTCAGAAGCCAAGCAAGGTTTTTTTTTCTGGTGAGAAAGCTTAAAAAGTCTGAGACAAGAACCAGAAACTGGGAGAATTTAGAAGAGAGCTCATGTCCGGTCAGGATTCAGAGATGGACATTATCCAGACAGACAGCATCCCCGGGACCCACAGGGCGGAGAGGCTCACACAGCTCTGGATGATGGATTTTGTTTGAAAATATGCCTGACACTAAAATATATAATACCCAAAGTCAAACTTTATATTATACTCATAAGAACTATGATAATGGACATAAGAATGTACCAACGACTTCATCATAAATAGATCAGTTATATAATAGTAACCAACAATTTCATTCACACACTTACACAGCACACACACACACACAACTGCTGCTGATTGCAGATGGACTTAAACAAACACCTTCACCTCCTGGGCATGGTAGAATACGCAGACACTATTAATGGAGATGAATGGCAACGTAAACAGAGTGTTTGTCTCCTGTGATAGCCTCCCCGGCCACTTCCCCTGACTGCTGCACTGCCGGTAGGACATACCTGGTGTCAGCTCTAAGTGCTGCACAGTCACTAGTGTAAATAGAGCTGGCGACAGGACGGCGATGCCTGAGGACGCGGCCTGGACACGGCTGCTCTGACAGGCGCTGCGGTGATCGCTATCTCCAGCTTCCAAAGATAGCAGCTCGGCTCATCGCTGCGCTGAAGGCGCGGAGTTTCCCCAAAACAAAGTCTCCAATGGCAACCACTCAAGGAGCTCGCTGGAGCGCCAGGGCCCAAATATAGAGAAGAACAAAAAGTGTGGAGAAGCTGGAGGGAAGGCTCACCCATTAGGTGGCCCTTCAAGTGTCTCCTGTCTGGCAAAAAGGCAAAATGGACGAGGAAAGCTTTCAGGGTTTTTTGCCAAATCCTCGCAGATATTATCTCAGTCGTTAAGTAATTTAATGTTAGTGTAAAGGCAAAGACCTGATAGTGATCGGGTACAATTTGGAGTGAATTTTAAGTGGTTCATGGACAGATGGTTGCATGGAAAGAGAATGGACATGCGCTACATGTGAAAGGCGGTTACGCATGAACGGAAAGCGCATCTCTGAGTCTGAAGACATTTCACGTTAACACAAATACTCAGAAAATAAGGGGACACATCTCGTCAGCACCAAAAATTTTTAACATGTTAATTCAAGAAAGAGAACATTTGAAAACACTGATGAGGCCACTACTTTTTAAAACATCAGACTTTTATGATGCAGGTTTATTTTTAATGGCAGCATTTTAGGGCACATGAAGGAAAGGTTGATCGTTCACGTTAACCAACAGTAACACAAATAATCATGTCATGCTTCAAGTAAGAAGTCAAAGTTCCCTTTTTTCCTGAACTAATTAGTACCGTTGAGCAGACTTGTCATTATTTATGTATAAGGAGGTGTTTCCCATCAGGACATGTTTTGACGCCCTGGAGCTGATTCTTACTCAGTGGGCAAACAGAGAGATTTCTCTGTTTAGTCAGAGAAAGAAAAACAAAACAACACAGAGGAGAGAGATCACTACGTCTGTCATCGAGACTCCTCGATGCAGGGCTGGCCTGAGGATTGTGTAATGCATTGGCATGTGCGCGCGAGCGAGAGGGGAGAAGAGTGGGAGTGCGGTTGAGATGCCAGGTCGGTGACTTTACGCACTTTGGGAATTATGCACCATAACCACAAGGCGGCGCTGCTCTCCTGGCTTGAACTAAAAGGTTGGAAGTCCTCTGTTCGGATGAAATTACTCCACATGGCTTCTCATTCTTCTAGTTCAGTATAATTCCTGATGTTTTGGCCTGTTTATTTGGGGGAAACTTCATGGTTTGTAGCACCAGGGTGTAAATAATCCCAGGCGTTCAATCACAGATTTAAGATGAGAAAGTAGTACCCACAATAGGTGTGGCACTGGAGAACTGATTGGTTTATTTAATAAATCTACTTTAATCACTTGTGAAAAGCATTGGCATGTGTTGTACTGAGGTTTTTGGTGGGAAAATAAACCTTTAAAATATTAGTTATACCTCATGTAGAAGGCTGTGTAAGTAGAAATGTAAATCCTAACAACTGACAACCAGCAGCAAGGTGCACATTTACGCACGAATTACGCACGACTGGAGAACTTAACGCCAGTCCTCCTATAAAGAGGAGTGTTTAATTAATAGCTGGTAATGGCTGAAAGTGCTGAGAACATCCACCCAAGTCCGTAACTCATGTCCACTATGGGTACTATCTCTCTATCCTATCATTGCGCATGGTTTTATCTTGACAAACAGTGAAAATTAAGCCCTGGAGATTCATGTATATCATCCCCTTCCTTGCTTTCATTAATTTATCATATAAATAACAACTGTATCACATGGGAAATAACACGTCTGCAGAGTCAGCGTCCCCTGTCCTCTCTTGAAGCGCGTGGAGCTGGGCGGCACAAGGGAAGCGCCACACAGAGAAAACAGCCAATCAGAAGTCAGCAGGAGCTGCCGCTGCTGCCGACTGTGTTGTTAAAGAGTTGACAGATCTCGATGCACACTGTTCATTAGCAGATCGGGCGTAGGTCACCACAATTAAATTAGAGCAATCAGAGAAAGCAGAGCAAGGATCGAACCGTTGGGAAATTTAGTTTTAGAGAAGCTGATCTCTTCATGCCTTCAAGTAAATCACACGTGAGGTCGACTTCACATCAATCATGACATTGAGTTTTTCTCCCTTCTCCATTAAAGACATCCTCACCAAACGTGACTACCGGGGGAAGTCCGGTACGTGGAGAGGAGAGCTCGGCGAACCAAAGCGCAACAACGATGGAAGCAGAGTCCCGGATCTGTTTGATCTCAACGCGGATGAGAGCAGAAACAACCAGAGGGGACTTCCTGCTGATCTCAGGCTGTCTGTAGGAAATCTACGACCTGATAGTTGTAGTGAGGAGTCTACAGGAGAGGACACGGAGCACAGACAAGGTGAGGAGCTCTGTCCTGCTGGGTAAAGGAACATTTTAAGACTTTATGTGCAACAAGAAGTAGTTCGAATTGAACTGAAATGAAATCTGCAGCAACTGAAGTCGCTGTTAGGGCAGATGAGTCAAAATGCACCTGCTAAGAAATGTCTAATTATTAGACTATTAGTCTAATATTTTTAGACTGAATATTTTGTTACAAGCTATTTCACGATTGCCTGTTAGTATCTCAGTAATCATCCACTTTGTCTTGTCCTGTCAGACTTTCCTTGAGAATGAAACAGGCTGGAGTGAAAAGCAGAAATCGTTGCGTTTATGTCTGAGATCTAGCGTTGTAAAAAGTCGTATTTAAAATGTTATTAAATCTCCAGACTTTCTTAAAGCTCTGTTGAGACTAAACCTCACTCTGGCCAATCAAAAACAGACCCCTCAAAAAGAAGCGTAGTTGCAGAATGATTTCAACAACACGCTTAACTGTCGTGTATTGTTTTTGGCACACAGAGCAGCATCAGCGCCTTCATGAGCAGCAGAATGACGCAGGAGCAGCTGAGGGGGGATTTCAGCAGAGCAGGCCCGGCACTAAGAAGCGCTCCAGAGCGGCCTTCTCTCACGCGCAGGTTTACGAGCTGGAGCGCCGCTTCCACGCGCAGAGGTACCTCTCCGGTCCTGAACGTGCCGACCTGGCAGGAGCGCTGAAACTCACAGAGACCCAGGTAAAAATCTGGTTCCAGAACAGGAGATATAAAACCAAACGGAGGCAGATGGCGGCCGAGCTGGCAGCGATCGGACCGCCGAGGAGGGTGGCGGTCAGAGTGCTTGTGAGGGACAATGATAGGCAGCAGCATCAGCTGAATGGACTACACTTCCCAGTGACTGCACCTCTGTATCAGCCGTACTACCAGTGTGTGAACTACCAGTGTGTGAACTACTGCTGCCAGCCATGGAGCAACAACAGCCTGCAGTGAACAACTCCACTCATTTAGACTGACTTAAAGCAGCAGCTGCTTGAACTGAAGTTAAAAGATGAGCCTTACACCACTTTCTAGAAACGGACTCAGAGTTTGTAAGGTTTTTATGTTACAGCTGACTCCTAATATTGGCTGCTATGTCTAAAGGATCAAAAAGGGGACTGTACTTCAGGGTTTTAAGACATCTTTGTCTCTCCATTACAAACCAAAACGAGCTTATTTAGTCAGGATTCAGTTAAAAAGCTCATAAAATAAATATGGAAAACAAATTATTTTGTTTTTTCATCAATGATTGCAATATAGACATTTTCCTTCCCTTACTTTCCAGCTGTCAAAAATATGTACTCATTACATTTAGCTATGAAGCAAATAAAAAATACGTGGATAAAAAAAACTTAATATCAGCAGTGATGTATACCAGATGTCAGCGTTGCATTGACTGGACACAACAGTTAAATGTTGGCTGTTATTGGCCGATGCCCATTATTAAAGTGATACATCACAGATTTGTACGCTTCACTTTCTAAATGTAATTGGGTACATAGGGGGGAGTGTTACTATATGTGCAGGGGTGGAGAAGGTGCAACAGTTTTATTTCCTGGGCCAGGTGTGGAAAGAAGGACTGCTTTTATTTAATGTCCAAATGATCCCTAAAATCACAACATTGTGAAAGAAAAAAAGAACATGAGCACATCCTCCATCTCTTGTGTGAAATATTAATGCAATGCCAAACAACCAAAGACAATCTGATATGTTTGCATAGCTCAATCAGCCAGCACAGAACTCATAAGAGAGGTCTCTCCCACGCTTCCTCACAGAGCAGCACTTCTGTCTACATGAGATGTCTTATAAGCAAGATCAAACTTGTCACTCTTAACTGAATTTTCAACACAGGTAAATATTTGTTTTGGTCTGAATTTAGAACCAGTCTTTCCCATTTTTGCTGTGCACGAGTTTTGTCTGAAAATCATAAAATGCATGACAAAAATACCTTTTTTTTTGTTTGGCAAATTCATACAAATTCCTTAAATGATGACAGCTGGTCCAAAAGTTTTTTTGTATTTGAAAATATCCAAAATGTAACAATTAAAATCCAAATCAGGAGGTGACTCACTTAAAGCCCACAGGGATAATGCCTTACAAAAGGCCAAAAGAACCAAAACGGTATGTTGCCTTCGTTGCTCCACAATGACTGCGAAGAACTCCCAATTTTAATCATTCAGATTGATTCCAACAGGAAGGAATTCTGAATTTATATACACCCACTTCGCTTGATCTGTGAGAGGAATGACATTTTAATCTGCTGTTTTTTCCATTTATGGGACATTTTAATGGATCATAAAACTTCACACAACACCTAAGGCTGGCTATGTACACGCCAGATGATGTTAGGCTTGAATTTGGGCCCAAAACCCACCTGATACGAGGCTTGTCAAAACCCATTATTTATCCAAATAATCCTCAAGTGTGTGGTGTCAGTTTCCTATCAGACTGACCTGGAGCCCCCCAAACTGCAAACTATAAATATTAAGTTAGATATTCATGAGTAAAGGTCAGAAACATAAACCTAACTGTGCACTGAGCTAAGAGGAAATTTGAAAAAGATCAGCCTACAGAATTATAGCAATTATATCCCTTTATAAAATCTCATACAAAATATATCACAAAAGCACGTTATGTTAAATCACATCAGTTTCTGTGAGATCTCATGTCTGGTGAATCACCACTGTGAAATTGATACCACAAACCGCAGGAGTGCGGTCTGGCTGAATCGTTTAATGTTTGATTAGAGGATTTAATGTTAAAAATCCTTAATGTCAGTGGTCTCCCATACTTTCAAATTCAGTAAAAATGTGGAAATTGTGGGGTGCAGATGGCCTAGTGGTTAGGCCGCGCCCCAAGCACAAAAACGGCCAGATTCAAGTCTAGCCTGCGGCTCCTTTCCCACGTCTCTACCACACTCTCTCATCCCTGTTTACAACTCTTTCCACCACCTTCCTTTCTGAAAAAAGGCAAAAAAGCAAAAAATATATCTTTAAATGTTTTGAAAATATTCTAGTGTGGAGCTAGCTTAAAAAGACATTCTTTATCTGAGGATATGCACTTTAAATTGGAGGATGTCTTGTGTATATCCGTAAAAGCAACACACAGATAACTGAACAAAGGCAACAGATGAAGAAGCCATAACTGTGTGCACAGACAGCATGATAATACAAACATAATTTTAATAAGTGTGTTTGGAGAAACTAATATTTGTGTTGTTTCTTACACAGTAAAGAAGACATCAGAAACATGACTTCTTTTACTATCGTTCTAAGCTGACTTATTTTACTGACCTGAGCGATTTTTATTTTTAAAATGACTCTCTTGTATAGAAGAGTCCGGTGCAGACTTGGTACTCATTTCTACTGTGTGCTGCATGAGTCAGAGAGGGTCAATAGACCATGGAAATGTTGCACCATGCAGCCGGGCTGCAAAAGACAGCACACATTAATCACACCTTAGCGAGAAGACTACACCCTCATCCTGAAGGAAAACACAACATGGCCACACTTGATGGGAAAATAAAAACATAATCCCTAAAGGTGAGTTTGACTTAGTCCTTAACTGATTATGCTTAACAGTGATAACAGCTCTAACTGCCTGAACTGTGGAGAACAAGTGGAGCCTGCAGACTGCTAAGGAGGGTAAAGTTAACACGCTGCACAAATATGACAGAAGTTTTTGTAATGCAATCAGACAATCTATCAACTTTTATTTATATAGAGCTGAATCAGAAGAATTTCATCTAATGCAAAGAGAGCTTGGCTAGATAGAATTGTCTGTTATACTTTTTAGGGCAATGCATCATTAATCCACCAATGAGTGAGCACTGGGCAACAGTAGGAAGGAAACTGCAAACAGAACTTAATGGTAAACATGCCCACTAATGAAAACTGCATATAAGGGATGCATAAGATTTGCAGTACACATAGATAAAAACAGAAAAAACATGAATGATGCAACTGTGAAGCATTTTCAGTGCATACAACACCACAAGGTAAATAGGACAAATGTTATTTGCCTTCTGTGAGGTGTCATTTCTAGCTAGGTGTTATTACTATCATTAGAACAATCAAAAAACATTTAACAGGGTGTTGCATCAAATAACTGCATTTAATCCATCCTTCAGCTTCCCTTTCTCCACAATGAGCTGCTTTGGCAGACACAGAGACAATCACCTGGTGCCGTCCTCTGGCTGCAGCCCAAACCTCATCAAAACAACACTTCAGATGTACTAAGTGGGTGATATAACAGGTTTCTGAGAGGGAGGAATAATATGTCTTTTTTCCACTGCCCTATCATTACACCAACACATCATTAGAGTTAATTTTTATTAACACAGGGTGTATTTGCTTTGCAGCACCTTAAGAAGGTCTAGGGGAGCGTCCTGGTACTGCATTGTGGCTCTGAGGTATGTCTCTGTCTTTGTGCTCTAATTATTCACATTGTGCTGGAGAGTGGTTGTTATTTTAGACATTGCTTTCTGCCATGACAAGATAAGGTTTTTATTTTCCTTCACCCACTCTGTGATGTCAGAGTGAGGTAAATTTCCATTGAGAACAGTAATAAAAGTGTTTGACAAAACATATTATAATTTTGATGACTGCTGGCATTATCTGCAATCACTAAGGCTGAACATTAGATTGTTTTAAAATGTGGCTTGGCAGAGGGAGCTGCCTTGACGTAATAATAATCTACAAACTAACTGCCTGTAACCGAGTGCATAAATAGAGCGTTTTTGTCATTGTTCATTAACAATGTGTTTTATGGGTGGAGCCCAACTGGTAGCAGAAAATTAGCTAGAAGTAGTTTGAGGTCAAAATGTTCTGAACAACCTGGATGCCTTCTGTAGTTACTTCATCGTTCAGCAGGCAAGTTTTCTGACAGTGGAAACCTAACACTCAGCAATGGGCTGAGGTTTCCTGAGCTATGCTTGCTGTTGAATCAATGGATCAACAATCCAACAAAGTTTCCAAAGTTATATCCTTCTGGACAAAACCAGCATCTATAGAGGGGAAAACTCGAGGCCTACAAATCTCTTGATGGACACAGCTTTGTACTTGAATCCTGAGATTTGACAGATGGTTTTTGCGTATTAAGGACTGACATCCTGCCAAGCCAGTGCTACTATACAAAACACTGCTATTTAAAATTAGTCAAAAGACTGCATGTTGACAGCAAACTGCACTTGTATGTCTGGATTAGTATCAATTCTGTAATTATTTTAGCAGTTTAAAAAAAAAAAGTTAGTACATTAAAGTAGTATGTGGACTATTACATCAAGGACAATACAACTTTGGACTTACTGTATGCAAACACTAATGACCCATACAGCTCATCACCCCTCCCCCCGCTGTGCTGCTCAGATCACAACCTGGTCAGACTGCAGCCCAAAGCCCAACCACCAGGTATGTGAAGAAGCGGTCAAAGGAGGCCACTGAGGCACTGTAGTGCTGCTTCAACACCACAGACTGGGATTGACAGTCTGACCCGCTGCATCACCGACTATATTAATTTCTGCGTTGAGAACACCGTAGCCACCAGGAAAGTATGGTGTTTCTCCAATAATAAACCATGGGTGACTCTTGAGCTGAAGGCCCTTCTGCTGGAGAAGAGAAGGGTTTTTAGATATGACAAAGAGAAGCTGAGAAGGGTGCAGAGGGAGCCCAAGAAGAAAATCAGGGAGGGCAAGGCCAGCTACATGGCCAAGATGGAGGAATAGCTCCTACAGAACAATGCAAGGGTAGTCTGGAGAGGCCTGAAAAACATCTCAGGCCACAGCAGAGGCTCTGGGAGGGGTCCTGAAGCTGGAGACAGTGAGTGGGCAAATTAACTGAATCTCTGCTTTAATAGATTTGATTCTGCTCACACTCCCTCCCTAACACAACTGGGCGCAGACCATCCAGAACCCCGAGCACTCCATCTGATTTCTCTGTCACCCCCCCCCCCCACCCCCCCCCCCCACTCCACACCCCCTGTCTCCATAACAACGTATCAAGTGAGGAGTCAGCTAAGGAAGATGAAGGGGAGGAAGGCTGCATGTCCTGACAGTATCAGCCCCAGACTCCTGAAGGACTTCTGAAGGCTGACCAGCTCTGCAAGATTCTTCAGGTCATCTTCAACCTGAGCCTGAGTCTGGAGAGGGTTCTTTCACTGTGGAAGACTTCCTACATGGTTCCAGTCCCAAAAGCTCCATACCCCAGGGAGCTCAACCACTTCAGACCTGTGACCCTCACCTCTCATCTGACGAAGACCATGGAGAGGACCATCCTCAGCAACCTCCTGGTGAGCTCTTGTCTGGATCCCCTGCAGTTTGCCTACCAGCAGTTCTGTGAGGGTGATGTTCTTTGACTCCTCCTTCAACACCATCCAGCCTACACTGCTCTCTCATATGATCTAATGTTATCTTACAAGCACTGCTACTTGTAAGATGCACCCGAACTAAATCTGATTGAGCATGCATTTCACTTGCTTAAGGCAAAACTTCAGCCAAAAAGACCCACTAACAAGCAACAATCGAAGAGTTAGATAGATAGATTTGTCCAATTACTTTTGAGCCCCTGAAATGAGGAGACTTTGTATAAAAGTAGAAGCAATTTCTTAACCTTTCATAGATATTTTTTTCAATCCCTTGAAACCTGAAAGTCTGCCCTTCAACTGCATCATAGTCATTTTATTTCAAATCCAATGTGGTGGCATGTAGAGACCAAATCATGAAAATTGTGTCACTGTCCAAATACTTCTGGGCCTTACTGTATTTCCTCTGAATGATCATTAATAAGACAGTAGAGGTGTATGCAGTGATTCTGCTTCCTGTAATTTCAGATTATTTCATATTTAGGTCACTTAATGGGTGTAAGAGTTTGTGCTGTGAAGCTGTCATCAGTCTGCCAATAAGATGTAAAGGGAACCAAATGAACCAGGAGACATCCCCTTCTCTCTCCTCTGCACTCTATTTGTCTGTTAAAAGACACCCATACATGCATCTTATGAGATGCTTAAGAGACTTATTAAATGTCTTTCAAAAAGGTGAATTTAATAGTGAGGACAGAGGCTGTGACAGCAGGTGGAGAGGAGAGGCACACAGCAGGCAGAGAGGCAAGTCTTCAGCATCAGTCAAACTAAATCCTGAATCTTTCTTCATGTCTGCACTGTTAAACAATCAGGAAATAACATCTTCGTCTGTACCACCGCTCTGTTTTAGCAATGGGACACCTCCATTTGCTCTCATTTCATCACCTACCACTCTGTGCTGCCACTCTCTCTGTTCGAGCAGCTTCGGACACAAACTGTTATTAATTACTTAAGGTTTTCCCTTTAGCAGCAGGAGACCATGCAACAGAAATTTCAAGGGACAAAATATCTGAAAGCAGGTGCCACCAGTGGTTTAAGGACAATGTGTGGTGGTTTCCACCATATTGCCAACATTTTCTTTGCAGCAGTCAGACCAGAGTCATGTCAGAGCATATAATGTCATGAGAGTACTAAAGTATTGAAGATTTTGAAATCAAAATTATGATTTAAAATTAAATTTTAATCAGGATTTTTTTCTGTGTTCATCATGGCTCATCTGGTTTCCAGCAGCTTTTTATGAGTCAGAAGTCCCTATAATGAGAAAGTAGATATTAGAATGAAGTCAGAACTGGAGGTCTGTGATGTACAGTTTAGGTTATAAATAAACTTTTCTTTGCCTTGGTTTTCTCCTCTAAATACACATGGCTGACTTTTGGGCTTGTTTAAAACCTGTATGATCATCTTCACTACATTCCCAGACCTCAGTAAGAGTATGTTTTTACAGGCAGGAGTCCAATGAGGCATTGAGCATTAGTACATGTATAAATATGTAATGCTAAAGTATGTAAACATCTTGAGATGTGTTGTATCAGTCTTCCTCCACATGAATCGACTCATAGAAAAAAGAGAAAGAGAGTGAATGAGAGGAGCCAGACGGCTGGCAGAAGAATATGTTCCTCTGCCTCTTCAAACAATCTTTAGGAACAGCTCAACAAAGCATTAAAGGGCAGATTAAAATAGGCGTTATTAATGCCAGTGGAAACAGGTAATTTCCTGTTGTCTTTTATGTCAGCTGTGAGGAATGTATTAAAGGTGTGGCTGAGCCACAGTGAGTAAGACAGGAGTGACAGTCCTCACATAATCTACGCCCAGCTGCACTTTAAGATACAGATCTATTGAGGGAGGATTCTCACAGTGTTACCGTTCATCAATTAGACATGCATTTCTGATGTGTCTTTTGTAATAGGAATCCTTTTCTTAAGGGCCTTGTTGATAACAATAATATCATCTCCACTTAACTGCTGCCTGCATAAAGACTGCTGGCAATATGGACAGATTAAAAGCTCACACGAAAACGACACTGGGAGAGGCTTCAGAAAACCATACAGTGTCTGTCAGTTGTTAATTGTTAAATCAGAAACAATTAAACAACCGTTAAATGTCGGGGAAGTAGAGGCTGTTGTTTCTGTTAATGCACTAGACCTCACAGGCACAAGGCAGGACTCAGGAAGGAGAGGGGTCATGGTTAATACCTCTGTTTAAAGACAGAACAGCTTCCCTTTGACCTGGTCTCTCTCTCTGTCACACACACCAAACCAAAAACACACACACATACAGCACATAATCCCACCCAGAGGACTTTTCAGGTTTGTTCCAGAAACTATTAGCAGATAGCATCACTGCACGTAGGAATGTAAACATTTACAGTAAAGCTATAAGACACCCACTCCCTGTGGGGACGACACATCAATCACACCAGGCACATCAGTGCTAACAAGCCCCTGGTTTTAAAAAATAAGAGGAATTAGTCATCATACCTTTGCAAAAAATAAGAACTGACTCCATTTAATCATTCTGCATTGTTCAACCAGACATGTTCAGTTAATGTTCATTCTCCACTGAATTTTGCAGGATCTTTAAGGATTACTGCAACCTACATGCCCTTGTTTATTATAAGTATTAAAAGGTTTTAGGGCAAGCTTCTGTGAAGAAAATATTGGACACAGCCTGAGTGGTGTCAAACATTTTGTTACAGAAGGGGGCTTTGAAGTGAATCCATGTCAGTCACCATACTGACAACACTGTCTCAAACTAACTTTAGATCAACCAAAAAAACAGGTGGACCTGAGGTGGGCTTTAAGCCTCCTGACAAACAGCTACACCATGCTGGCATGCAGTCATATCAGCTGTGCCCTTAACTATGAACAACTCATAACTAGGGGTGTGACGAGATATCGCACCACAAGATCTTGCGAGATCACAACGTCACGAGATGTCTAGTCGAGGTGAAAATCATCTCACGAGATCAATATTGGCCAGACATCAGGAGCAGCAGCTCTCCTGACAGAAAACAATACCTCACTGGAAGTTATAAAAGATCACAAAGGTGCCTTGGACACTTTAAAATTGTTGGTTTCAGGTTAATAAAACAAGCTATTTTTCTAAATAACTGTAAAAAACAAACATGTTATTGACAGAAATATTTCTTTTGAGTGTTTTACATATGGATGTACTTAAAGAGGATGAGAAATAGTTTGATTTTACAGATGTAGCTCTGTAGATAAAGGTCCGTTGTAAATAGTTTTAAAATTCCTTCAAAATAATCTAAATGCTTTTATTGTTGTTATTATAATTGTAGCAATGAGTGCATAGTGTAGTAAAATAAGGATGTGGTAGACTATTCAAATGAAAGGTTTGATTTGAAGAGCATTAAAATGTACAGTTTGACTCAGAGTTAGACAAGATATACTGTGTGTTAGCATTGATAGCCATTCAGTACAAGAGGAGTTAGTTTAAATATTTCTGAATAGACCTGAATGCTGCAACTTTCAGCCACACAAAGGACATATTTTCCACTCATAGTTTTTTTCCAAAATTAAAAAAAATAAAGTGTAAAATCTCGTCTCGTCTCATGACATAAGTATCTCATCACACTTCTACTCATAACCTTCTTAAAAACAAGACAGACAATTCAAAAAATAAATCACCCCTGTAAACTATGTGTCCATACAGACATGAACTATTCCCACCAAATCTGTTATCTTTTAACCTGGCCATACATTTGTTCGCTGATTAGCTTCTTTACTTGGATTTGAGACATTCATTCTGCAAAATAGATGAAGTTTTTGGATCTAGCAAAGGTCCCAAATGTTGTGAGTGTTCTTTTGCCCTACCAAAATTGCTCTGGATACATGACTGGGCAAAATACACAACTGGTAAATAAAAATGTCCACTTGAGAGGTATTCATCAAAGTACCAAAATCTTTTAAAGCTCTGAATCAGGAAAACTGCAGGCACAAAGCTGAAAAATATAAAAGTCATTATTGTTAAAACATTGACAATCCAGTGTTCAAAGCAGAATTGTTATTTTTAATATTTACACTACTTTGGTCCTTTGGGGCAGGGATAGGGTTATACTAGTAAAACTATATATCAATACCTTTTCTGGCAACAAAATCACAAACCCCAAGCAACCCCGACTGGGTAATATTCCGGTTTTAGTTTCCAGAAATTGCAGTCATATTCATTCATACACGTTTGTCACACTTGTTTAGTCTGGCTGTAGCACATATGATTAATTGAGAGTGGGGGACCAACTAGCTCATGGCACAATGTTTTTTTTAAAGTGACTGAGACACAGTGACTGAGTCAGTGCTGATACAAACATCATTAACAGAGCCTCTTATGTTTGGAAAAATACAGCCTCCATTGGTCAACATTAGGCATAATAGCATAGATGGGGGGGGGCAGCTAATAATTTTTCGCAACAAAACTCAGATAATCACTATTAAAAAATGCTTTTTAGCCAGATCTTAATTGATTTAAATCATCAAGACTCTGCAAAGAGGACTGCACAGCAGTGCAGGGGTTACAGCAAGAAGGTTCCTGGTTTGAATCTCAGTCAGGGCCTTTCTGTGTGAAGTTTGCATGTTCTCCCTGTGCATGCACAGGTTGTCTCCACATACTCCAGCTTCCTTTCATAGATCGCACAGTAAGGAAGGTGGAGAAGAGTGGTTAGATTTCTATCAATCATTGTGGTTGCAACTTCCAGGAGAAACACCTCATAATTATGCTGCTGAGAAGATACAGTCAATTGAAGGCACTGGTGTGATGCTAGACTCCACTATGTACAGTAAGTGGCAATGAGCACCCTTCCTACTAGGTACTGGATCATCCTCTGGTTCACAATTTAGCAAGCAGCTAACTAGCTGAATGTCAAACGGTGAAAACATGGACAACTTTACAGCTCTGTAATTTTGTGGATGCCCTATGTATAACTTTTGAAATAAATACCATGCTCCTACTTTATAGTTATGACTGAAGGCAGGCGACATCATGACTCCTGCTATACCTAATATCCATACTGTTTGACTTTTGGGTCAAAGCTGCTGAGGCTAACCTTTTTGAGCTGTATATAGCTATACTGACAGACTGAGTTCAATAACGTTTTTTTTTTTTTGATGCCAAAGAAAAGTGTACTGTCCTGAAATTCAGACACCTTGTCTTACTAATCTGCTGAGCAGAGTTGTTTGCTCAGCAGCCACAGCAGTGGTCACAGTCAACATACAAAGAAATGCAGTGATCCAAGATCTGTGTTTGTCAGAACAGGAGCAGAGGTCATGGAGAGGATTAGAAAGATAAGCCCACCCAGAACTTAGAAAGAACAGGCTCATATTAGCACAGGTCTAGTCCACATGGTGTCTGTGTGTGCATTTGTGTTTGTGTATCCACTGGGAGCACATACAGGAAGTGGAGGGGTAAGTCTTACAGGCTTTTCGGGGATCCGGTTAAATCATCCAGGTAAATGCTCAGGAAAGTAAGGTTGTCAAATGGTTTTATTCCTTTTGATACCATGTATTTCAAAACCATGCAATCTATACTTTTACAACTCCATAAAAACAAAAAGGAGCCAGTCTTAAAATGAAGGGGTCAACGTGTCAATGAGCATCTCGGTCTATGTTCTGAGTATTTGTCATTTATTGACTCTGATATTTCCTTTTTGAAGTTTGTAATTGTATGTGTGGTCTGGGTAGACAGCAAAATCTGAATTGCCCTTTGGGATGAATAAAATTGTCTGAATCTGAATTAACTCAATGATCCTTTACTGAATGTTGCAAAGGTATTTGTGCAATATAGAAAATATGCAGGTGTTTGACTACAATTGTAGTCATTTAAAACAAGAAATTACCCAATATTTTTGTTGAAGTGGTATTGATATACAGTAGGTATCACCATCAATTGATTTTTACTAGCATCATATCCAAGTTTGAAAAATTACCAAAATAAATTTGAGAAAAGATGGAAAATTAAAGACGAAAACTAGATGCATCTGCAGAAACAAATCACCAGTTTCAGAGATTGAGTATGTGTTGATCTCGTCTGTCCATAGAAGGACAGGAAGTCCACCAAGCAGCTACTTTTCCTCGTCTGACTCTCTCTGCTCTCATGTCTCCCACACATGCTCAGACAGACAGACACTCCTCCAGATTTGGCTGGAAGAATCCAAATGTTTTAATTAGCAGTGATAAGCACAGACAAGGAGAGCATTGAGCAGCTCTGTCACACAGACGTCTCCTATCAGCCAGCCGATAAAGAAACTACTCAAGCCCACTTACAGCCTCTCAAACCGTCCTCCTCCCTCGTCTCCTCATGGTCTCCCTCCAAAACTCGAATGAGAAAGACTCCCAACCTTATTGTGAGAAACGGCGTATTCAAAGTATCTTAGAAAGTTTCATGAGGCTTCTTTTGGCACATCTTGTCGCAAATAATAGCTGCCTCCCTCTCACAGTTTTACTTGAACCCAAAGTCACTATGTTTTTCTTCTTGGACCATACTTTTTTTTGCATGGCGAGGGAGATCATGGCGATTTAGGATGGAAATCGCAGAGTAACTCACGATATGATATGAGGCCCATAATAACAGTATCATATCGTGATACAGCGTTCTTGCAATAACTGATGTTTCAAGATAATCATACAATGATCCATCACTATGTCTGCTCAACTGGAGAATACAACATGTTTCTGAAAGGGTAAAGTGCAAAAATTATGAATTTATTCAGTGCAATTCATTCCAGCTCCACCATATATCATGTATAATACATAAATATTTTCTACAACTGGTTGACCTAACCCCACTGTCTTCTTTTTATCATTTGCACTTGGTGTCTGTACCTGAACACCCCCAGAAGGACTGAAATAACTCCCCCTACAGAGTGCTAATAAAATTGCACATTTATCTAAACTAAACATGATTTTCATTTTTAATTGATTTTCTTTCCTTCTCAAAATTAAACATAAAAAATATAAATAAATGTAAATAAATCAATAAATCTCACAAAAGAAATCAAATTTCCCATTTTTGGTCACGTGTAAGCTGTAAATCTGTCTTTTAAAGAATACTGTGTAGTTTCAGCAGAGTATTTCACACAAGGATTAGCATGAGGAAAATCAATATTGCCTTTTATTTTATCATACATAAATAATAGGTATAAACTTTAACTTTTGTTACTTGTATAAATCATTTTACATACACATGATGGAGCCGTTCAACAAATAAGGAAGAATGGGAAAATCATGTTTTAAATACGCTACAATTCCAAATTTATATACAGAAAGGATACTTATATTGCTGGTTGGGCTTTTTATCTTAAAATAATTATAATTTTTGTTCGCAAACAATTTTAATCTTTCCCATTCAGATTGTTATAAATCATACACAGTCCTTAAATATCGCTAGAATTTATTTATACCCTACAAGTGGTTTTCCAAGGGGCCACACAAGCCCTGAACATTTTGAAAGAACCTCAAATGTAAAACAAATGCCAGACTGTACTTCCCTACTCTTCTCTCAGTCCTACTTGCATCAGCGTCTCTTTGCACAGGAGACGATTGGTGCTCTTTACAATGAAAAAAGTGTATACCAGTCTCAGCTACAGTTTGGAAATATCAGCATAATAATTATCAGCAAAAATCCAATCCTGAGCATCCCTAGTTTCTAACCAATAGGTCCTGTACACAAAAAATAAAAAAACCTGGGAGGGGACAGGAGCGGAAGTTCAAGGGACTGTCTAGATTCTAATTGTTAAAATCTAGATTTTTCGCACAATTTATCAATAAAACCAATTTATCAAACAGTCCTGTTCCTGGGAGTGAAACATTACTCCCCAACTAGAGCCCGACCTATTGATCGACGGGCCGATTATAGCGTATTACAGATTAATCAACATTAGCTAATATTTAGCCAATATATTAACATTTTTGCTGCACAGGGATTCTCTCGCTCTGCTCCTGTTGCTCTGCTCCTGTGTGTCCCTGCTGAACTCAACCTTAGTTCCTGGCCCCTCCCCCTCACACACAAGCGAGCTCCCCCACTCAACTCATTCAGCTGCAGCAGAGAAGAGGACTAAGACCAGAGAAACGGCAAGAGAAACTGCATTTTATTTACTCCATGGTAAGCTGTGACTTTATAAAACAATGTAACACTACACTTAGGTGCCCCATGACAATAACGTCCTCGCTGAAACACGCTGTTAGGGTACATCAAGGAGAGCATGCTAGTTTTTTCACGCAAGTTTTGGAGAGTGTGTTACAGTGTTTTGATGTTGTCTAAGTTGCATCGTTGTGAACTACACAATGATAATGCAACTGTTAATTCCCATGTCCACCATTATCTGATAAAAGACTACTATACATATCAATATAAACATAGCTAAATAGGCTGTACATCATATATCAATGTTCTTATTTCATATATTGGCCGATATATATCGGTTATTGGCCAATATATTGGATATCGGCTTTTTTTTTTTTAGCCCCCAATATCGGTATCAGCATCTGCCCCAAAAATCCCATATCGGTCGGGCTCTATCCCCAACCTTGAACAGACAAGAAACAAACACACCATACAAACACTGAGGCCAACAATATTAAAATGCCAGATGCTCTCTGAAGTATTCACCAGACAAAAAGCATTTTGGGCATGTGCTGGTAACAAATTGTAAAACTTTTCCTGAACGTTGCAAACTAAAAAGGATTTGATTATAAAAAAAACATGGAGACATTGCCATTAATTTCAAGGGGAGTGGATTCAACATAAAAACTGATGATGACAGCTTTCAGCTATGACATTCAGTCAAGTGTGTAATTAAAACTTTTCAATCGGCATGAATGCTTTTATAAATAAATGAATGGCTGGAGGTTTTTCACCAGACCAGTTTTTGAAGACTGGAGCTCCAAGGCATGGCAGTTAAGCTTTTTTTTGACAGAAAGGGAAGACAGCTTTCTTTTCAAGATCAAGTTCAAAGGGCAGGAGGCCTGTTTCTTCCTCAGTGGCCCTGACTGCACCTGTGTTTCTTTGGCACACACACGCACACACACACGCAAGGAATCCTGTTCACAACGCTGACAGACAACTTCAGTTTTGGTCTCGGGCTGTATGCATGTGATGTGTATGTCTTAGCGCTTTCTCATTTGCTGTATGTGCACTTACCGTGTGTGTGATGGTGTGCGATAGTGTGTCTTAAGTTGCAGCTCTCTGAAGTGTTAGAAGATTTTATGACCTCGCTTACCTTTTAAAGGAATTTGTCACAACATTTTAGACAGAGTGAAGGGTGGAGGAGAGAAAGTTCTGGCCACCTGCAATCAACCGTAACAATGCTGCAGTTCATCACAGCCTGCCAAGGTCCCACTCCCAAAGGCCCAAGGGATGACAAAATGTGTGTGTTTGTGTATGTGTGCATGTGTTCACTTTGATCATTTTCTATTTGGTACTCCTCCTGACACATAAAATAAAGAAAAATGATTGAACTAGAAGTTCCACCTGATAGTTAAATGCCTTTGCGAGAAGAAGGACTGGGTTGTTTTTCTGTGGTGTGTGTGATAGGTAGAAATCGTCTTTCATTAATGGTGTGTGTGCACGTTTTAGAATAAATTTTAGATTGCAAAGCTAGTTAAGTGTACAGAGATCAAATATACGCATAAAATAATAAAACTTTTGGTCTACAAAATCTAAACAGCTTGCCTTCAAGTCCAAGAATAGATTTGAGCCAAATGTGAAAAAGTCCCTCAACATATTGTTGAAATTACTAGTCAAAAGATTTAAGGTCACGGTGACCTTTGACCTCCAAGATGCATTTAGTTCATCCTTGGGTGAGAGTGGACATTTGTGCTATCACCAGCAAAAGAATCCATTTCACACCCAAACCAGGGAAGTGTAAAATGGTCTGATTTTATTAAAGACGACTTATATTAAGGTAATTTTAAAATATCAAATTGAATAATTAAAATGGGTAGTGAAGAGTAGCATATTTGAATATATTTTTCAAACAGCATGATGTTTAGTTTTTGGTCGTTTTGGGTCTCACCACGCCCCAACTGGGCCAAGCAGTTATCCCTTGTCCTGTAGAACAGAGGCTAGTCCTAAAAGTTTAGGCTCCCTTGATCCCTTTCCTGTCTGTCATTCCACATTTTTTTAAACTTGTTTCTTATTTAATGCACTCTCTTATCAACTGAGGGACCCCGAAAATCTTGAAAAATGTCCAAATTTTGGACAAGAAGGTGTAGAGGAGCTCAAAGTTATACATTTAGGCAAATCAAATTAGTCTACAAAAGTGCTCCCAACAGAATTAGGTTTAAATGTGGTTTTATAAGAAATGAGTTGCTAATTGATTGGACAACAAAATCTAGGAAAGCCAGGAGAACAAACAAACACCACTTTTCACATCAAACTAAGAATGAAACAAACCCTACACCTTAAAACATGTCCTCTTATTGCTCTGCCTCTCTGTAACAACAAAACACTACAGTCACTGCAGACACAGGTACCTCTAGTTACTGCACTAGTCACTTTCTAGTCACTGAAATGCTAGAGCATAGATTTCTTTTGTTACATCTGTAACAAAACATTTACTTTCACATCAACTTTATAAAGTTTACAGATATTTTCAACAAAGGTCCTTCAAATAGTGTGAACAACAAACATAGGAAAAAGGATAGGTGACATATAAAGCCAAGGTGACACCCAGCAGCCAATTACCAACACCCAACTCTCCTCAACTGTGACTAAGCCTCCACTTAGATGCATTATGTTACGCCTCAATATTAGCGAACAAATGAGCTATTATAAATTCATTCCCCAACTGATTGTCATGAACAAAGACAAAAGCAGAAACAAAAACTGTTTAATAACTGGGTGTTATGCAGGGTTGTCATGATACTAGGATTGTAAATTTGGACTATTAAAATCTAATGATGTTAAAAACCTGTTTGGATACCATGACAACAAAAGAGGCCATAGCCACCCAGCATTGGAGATGACAAGTTTTGATAAGGCTGCAATATTTTTTGAATACTACTGAACATTAAAAATATGGGAAATTGTAGTTTGAAAAGACATTTGGTATCAGAAAGTATTGGTAAATACCCAAATATCAGAAATGTGCCCTTATTAAAGTATCCATGCTTATTTCTGTTTTAAACTCAGGCATTTTAAGACTAATAACTACGAGATGAATTGGGGCTGGCTCTTCGAAAGCAGGTTTACCACTAGGAAATTATGTGTCCTTCCTGTAGAAGCATTATTCCTCCTCTCCCCCTTTCTCCTCATTCTGGCCCATTAGCAATGGCATTTTACTATAAACACTTAGATTTATTGAGGAGCTTCTCATTCAGTGCAGGTCTTGCATGTTATTCTTTTATTGCACAAGGAGAAGGATCTCGTTTCAAACTTACCCTCACGCCACAGTCACACACACACACACACACACACACACAACCTCACCTTTATACTCTGTAGCTTAACATCACATGTATTTACGCCCATCATCAAAAGAGTGTTTTCTTCTTTGTTGCAGGTTTCATTTACAGAGGCATCTCTGCATTTGTGTATCATTGATCCTCTAATATCCTCGATGAGTTTCTCCTCCCTGTCAACAAAAAAACAGCAATACCTCCCTGACATCCTAATTCTGCACAACAAAGCACTATGGGAGGTGTTCAAGCCTCAACTGGCACACAACTGTTCGATAATCTTTGTTATTTTGGTAGACTTCCTCTCATCCAGAACTCACATTTTGCTGTGCTTCATAATTCAGTCTGCTGCTGCCATCTTTGGAGTCATATCAGAGTGAACAATGAATAAACATATCCGAAAATCTAGCCCAGACCCATTCACTTAACTCTGAATATGTAAACATGCCAACTGAACTTTTAAAGGAAAGTTAGCCATGTTTTACCACAAACACTAAGTGCCAAGTACAACCAGCCAGGTGTGACTGTAGCATATCAAAGACAACAAACTGACAAAGCTTAGTTAGTAGAAACAAGTTTACCTTTTTTTTTAACAGTATGTACAACTAAAGAAAATCGTACAAATAAGGGTCCCTGAGTCACAGTGTTTTGGAATATTTCAAATAATCTATTCATCATGATGTCCGTATGCACATTTTTTTTTTATCATAGTTGTTTGTAGTTTGACTAAAATTGCAGGTCAGGGGCTAATAGCAAAAGGCAGTACATAAATTAGTTTTTCTACAATAGCCAGACTTCTCCTCATATCATGTCCTACAACTGTTATTCCTAATCCTGAAATTCTTAAGTTTGGTTTTAGGCTGTAAGTTTTTGATCTATACTGCATGTAGAACTATCGGGGTCAGCTCAGATGACTTTGTAACTATCGGCGTATCAGGTATGGGAAACAATCTAATGTCATGAATTTCTCATTATATTCAGAACTGAGATTTAAAGAACTGACAGTGGGACAATCAGCAGGTCTTTTTCCAACCCTTCTTTTATTTTTCTAGTTTAAAAAAATATTATTTTAGTAGGTACTTGGATACTTGTTCATAAGGTAATGCAAGTAATTGATCAGTGAAATTGTAAATTCCCAATCCTTGTATAAATGCAGCTTGCTCAAGGAAATCATTATAAAAATCAAATAAATCCCAGTGTACAAAACAAATCCACCCCTTTATAGACCCTTGCATTTTAGAGCATGGCCCCAAGATCATATTTGAGCACTACTTTTTTTTCTATTTTGTGGACCAATACATTCAATTAAAATTCTGGTGTGGTCAATAAGATAAGAAAAATAAGAGTTTACACCTCAGCTATGACTACCTTGTCCACAGGCTGTTATAGAGGAGAGAATGCCAGAGTAAGGATCAAGATCTAAAATGTGGATACCATCATATTTTCAAAAATGTACGCACAAAAGAACCTCATCTGGTCACTCCTCTTCTTAAATCTGCTGTATCTGCCCTGAGTGGGAGAAACCACAGCCAAAGGGATTACAACAACAGCTCCTTTATCCAGCAGCACCCCAAAGGAGCGTGAGATCACAACCAGTATGTGTCTGTGTGAGTATCCCAGTGAGTCAGAAGAAGAGTTTGTAATCACACCTCATCCATTAGCAGCCAGAAAAGAAGGAATAAAGTGGACATTATGACATAAGGTTGTATCACTCTGTTATTCATGCTCAGTGTTTTAGTCATGATTAGGCTTTAATAATGAAGAGAGGTGTGACATAAGACACAAAAGAGACATAAATATGCTAAAAAGGAGAGAAGTCCAGCAACTAATGAAGACTTGTTGTAGAGGACCCAAGTCCTTTAGACATTCACATTCCTAAGTATCCTTGGAGTGTGTGTTTGTGTGTGTGAAATACACTCCTCCACAGGTGCTTGCTGTAAGGGGCTTTGAGCGGAGGCTTGAGTTTCCAAAACATCAGCTTACAGCAATACACAAGGGAGTGTGTGCATGTGTGTTTGTGCCAGCACTTCATCAACTTCTAAGGACCATGAAAGGATGCATTCAGGGTCTCTCTGTCTATGTGTGATATTTCCCAAATAAAGACAGATCACATGACCTCGAACCAGGAACGATAGTCAAGAAGGGAAAGTGTTCTGAGTTTGTTAATAATCAAGCAGCCACTTAAACATATTCACTGCTACATATACACAGTACACACACCCACATGGTAAACACATGAAGATGAATGACAGTTGAAAGTGTTCCACTTTAAAAGTAATAAAACTTGCCCCCTTTTTTTATGTCTGTGTATATTTAAAATGGCTAATGTAAAGTGTTTTCTTTAAAGGGTGTAAATGCTGTGACAGGACCATGGCATATTATCACAACATGACATTATTGTCTTTAGCAAGAGGCATTCATTTAATAGTAAAAAAAATCAAACAAGTCAGAGTCTAAAGCACATTTGAAATAAATACAGAAGCTCTTTAACAGAATAACATCTCTAAAAAGGCTTATCAGAGTAATAGAAAAACAGATGACGCCAAAACAAGGTTATCCAATGAGACTTAATCAGCAAATACTTAAAATGTGTTTGCTATTTCTGCAATTCCACACTGAAATTCAGGCCCTGATAATAATGCACATTATTACTATAACTATACCTTCAGTGGTGCCTTCAGAAGAGGGTATACCATCAATTTGTGCACATTTTAGTGACCCATCCAGCAAAGGATATACAGCCAGCTTTTGGATATTTTTTTAAACACCTACAAATAGGTCATCTGAATTGGTGCATTGACACTAAACTGCTTCTGCTTTTCTTCCAGTTGTAAGGAATATTGTTGAACCATGATTTGGGAAGCACACTGAGAAAAAGTTGTGCTACCAACTGTATCTGTATTTCACAATGCGCAAGGGAAATTACCATTGTGATGTAGGTGAAAAAAAAACACAACACCTACATTTACTTTGCTGGAAAGATCTGGATCCCACTGCAATGTCATGCAATTTTGGGGAGGCGGTGTGATAAGAGTAGCTGGGACAATTACCATTTTATGAAAAATGAAGACAGGACCTCCAGTTATTCGTTTTCCAAGTTCCCAAGTCCCAAAAAAAAAACATAAGCAGCAAACATTAAGGGCAAAGACTGGTTCACTGAAATGCTGGGCAACATTAAGGCTAGAGCACAGACCTTTTGAAGACAGAAGTTTACCTACCTGTATAAAATAGCATCTGATATTACAATAAATGTAAGTTTGGGTTCTACATGCACTTGTTTTTATGTCTCTCTTGATTGCATTCCATGGAATTTCCTGTTCTTTTTATGCACATATTCGTATGTCTGTGTGTCTCTTGCTTATTCCCTGTTAGAATGGGCAGAAAATACAGCATGTTGACTGACCGCATTTCCATGTTGTCAGCATGGCTGTGGGTCCTGCCTCACACAAGCTTTTCAGAGTCCTTTCCATGACTCCAGGCTTGAAAAACGAGTATTTGAGGTTCCTGTCTCGATATTCCACAAAATGATAGTTGTGGTGGGTCCATGCACAACATGGCTTCACCAAATTTGTGCAGAAACAGCTGTCTAATTCATATACCCGTTAGGCACAGTAAACGGGGTGCTCTGTTGGTTTTCACCTCGCCAAATGACCAAGCCTGCTAATACGCTATGCGTATCTGAAAGAATTAGGAGGGCCAGTCAATACAGTATAGAGGCAGAGTAAGTCAAGTTCCTTCTTCATTCTTGGGTAAGATAATGTGTCAGACTGCTAATGTGCATCAGACGTAATTTAGAGGTGGGTATACAGTATGGAGATGTATACTGTACCCACAATGAAGTGGGTATACCCCATGGAAAGTAAAAGGCAAGAGGGTATACTCTTTATCCCTGCGTATTACCTGCACTACACCACTGTATAAAGTTAAAGTATTGTGTTAAAGAGGATACTTTGCATGGAAATAGAAATGTGTGCCCTAAGATACTGGTTTTATTTTAGGTGTGTGTTGGGCAAAACTTAAAACCTCTGTTTTAAGCACAGGTCCTTTCACTTGCCTAGTTATAATCACAGACAGAAAACATGAATTTACACGCATTATTGTGAAAATACAAGCGAACCCGATATAACAAGCAAAAAACTTCTCAGATAAACTAACTTTTAGCATGGTCCAATACCCTCCAACGAGCTGAAAAATGCATAAACCAATTTTATGTCTGAACTGAGCCATCTATTAACAACCATTGTACTTATTGTGGTTTAACGGCCCAGGTCGACCTTACATCACATGCGGGCGAAAAGTAACGTTTTATCTTACCTTATATGGTTTGCAGTTCCTGCACCAATTGTAGCTAGCTAGCCAGCCAAATAATAGCTAGCTGAATAGCTAATACGCTCGCTAAATTCGCAATTGTCTTGTGAACCTTTTCCCGTAAACCCGTACTTTTATTGAAGATCTAGCTTAAGTTATTTTCAAATGAGTAGTTTCCATGTTTAGAAGTCACCGCCACTTGTTCTACATCCGGCCTTCTCGGCGAAAGTTGACGATAAGGTACTCAAGTTGGCTAATGCAAACTCCTTCACGCAGTGACGGTATGTGCACGAGTGAAATGTAAAACCCGCCTTCACCGGTATTTAAAACTTTTGATTGGCTAAAATGTGCAAGTGACACCAATGGTGAACAAATCATGTTCACCATAAAAATGTGTCTGTGTAGTGCCAAATCATCATTGACTGGTAGGTTGGTAACGTTGGGCATTGTGAAAAATTAAAAAGCAAGGCTATATTTGGGCTGAAGTGGAAGAAAATTGTTTATTTATTTAACATACATACTTAATGTAATGCGATGTTAATGGAATTTATTGCTGTGATGTTCTTTCTGTAAAGCTCGAATGCATACGTTTTATGCTGATTACAGAAACATAAAGGCCTAGCCTTATACCTTAGCTGGGTATGTGAAATCTAGCCTCTACAGTAAAAGGTTGGACATCAAAACTGTTAACAAACACCCAGTCTACAGAATACATTTTAACTGCATTAAACTAAAGTTGTAAATAAAGCTGGCTCATTTTTGAAGATGAATTACAGCTAACCTTCCTGGAAATGGGACATAAAAAGAAACACTTTTAATGTTACTAATTATAGCTGCATTTTTGGCAATGGTGGGACCATAGATGGGTGGGACTCATAAAACTAGCAACAGTTACAACAGAAAAATTCTTTAGCACCCATAGAAACTGAGGCAACAGTTGTACGATTTGCCAAGGGGAACACTTATGCAGATATGAAAATGCATACAGCTGATCTGTGTGTCCAATAAGCTGACTCAGTGTATTTTACATTTAAATTAGATTTTTGTTAAAGAACCAAGGACCAAGCATGTTTGCACATACAATAGCCCCTACCCCACGTGAACAAGTTTATTGCACTAACAATGTGTAATTGCAGCATTAAAATGGCTGTTCTTCCTGTTAAAAAGGTCTAGTTTAAAATTCAACCAGCTCCTAAAATGTCAAAAACAAATTTTATGTGAATGTACAGTATATTCACAAGCAGTCTTTTTCATTTTCATTGACTCAGTCAATGCAAAAGCCAGACTGCATACTCAGATCCTTACATGCGCTCCTTCTTTTTTGCTCTCTTTATCTGTTATTGCTCTCCTCCCCTCTGTAACACAAACAGATGGAGACAGTGAGGGGTAAATGACCAGACTAAATAGTTTACTCATCTCAGACTACAGTGATTGAAAACAAAAGACTCAGTCTCACTCTCTCAGTCTTAGCAAGCAGACTTGTAAATTTAAACTTGAAAATAAAGCTATTGTTATCATTGGGGTCATAGTAATTGGTAACCTTAGGCAGGGATTTTCAACTGGTGTAGCCTCAACACCCTCCTTCATAAGAAATCTTGACCCATGTTTCTATCATTCTCCCCACTCTAATTGATTTAATGGAAAATTGGCAGATAAGACCTTGAACCTAGCAAAACATATGATTGTAACAATTGACAGGGCAAAACACATTTCAAAAGCAAAATCATTTCAAAATCCTAGGAAGAACATGCATTCATGCACTTTGTTTAACTCAATTTCCATAACATATTCTGGTTATTTTTGAGAGATTTCAAGACAACACAGCTCTGTTATCCAAGAAAAGAAAGTTAAGATCATTAGAAAACAACTGCTTGTTCTCAAAGAAATAAAGATGTACAGATTCATGCCAGTTTAGGACTTCCATACATCAGATTTCTTGTTAGAATCGTTTCTCTCAGGCACAATTTCTCAACCCCCCCAGAATAAATCTGCTACCCACTTTTAAGTCCTGGGCGACCAGCTGAGAACCAATGATCTAAATCTCTTCATCTGACTGCACCATCGCAGTGTATCAACGTATTAAAAATTGACTGTAGCCTATATAAATTATTAGTGTCATCATCGATGGTCTTTGTTTGGCTTGTGGGTCACATGGATGGCATCTATACAAATTTATGGGTTCATTTACAGCAAAAAAAACCCCCTCACTATCCAATAATTTGTACTTTCCCATTTCAGCCCCCAATAGAGCTCTTCATGATATACGTTTTTTTCTTAGTGTTGCTTTAAAAGACATCATTTAGTTTTGCATATGCAATTGTGAGAATCTTAGGCTTTTGTTCCCTCGCCTTCTGAAGTCAAAGTGTGTCCCATCTTTACATTGTTTATAGTCTCAAAGGTCAAAGTTGAAACCAACACCTGTGTTCAAGACTAAACAACAGTACCCACCTCTAACTAAAAACAAATACCCAAATACACCAACAAACTTGTCATGTTTTTCTTGTAGTACAGATGTGGCTTAGAGAATGGCCTTTTCTACATTCAAAATCATTTAAAGAACTCAGACAACAGCGTCCCATCATTTATGAACAGCGAGTCGAGCTTCACTGCCCAGTCTTTATTCAATGAGTGCAATTCAGTGTCAGAAACAATCAGACATCGATCAGTAAGAATGACAGCCTCATCTAATGTGTTCTCAGGTACATATCTTCTGGGATACTGAACTCTTGAAATTTGAGTTTAATCCTAAGGGCACAGGACCTTGCTTACAACTTTTGCTGTGAAGTGCAAACACTGAGACTTGAAGCTTAATACAACCTGATAGCTGCAGGTAATGCACAGAAATGCTGCTATGGTCTGCTCTGCAACACAAGGCATTAATGGTGAGTATTTGGATGGCCAAGGGATAAATAGAACACAAAAATGAGGGAGAACCGGGGTTTTAAGTCACAGGTTTGCTTGAGACAGGATACCATTAAAGAAGCCAATCATTCAAAAATAAATTAAGCACACTATTCAGATACCACAGGGAAATTAGAATTAGATATTTTTCAGTTCTATAAGTAACACTGATGTTTGAAACAAGGGATAAATAGCATCTTCTTAGCTCCTTTTCAACCCAAAATATGATATCTTAGGTTAATCAGTGATGCCTTCCAATATGATCATTCTTTTATTAAAAATAAATGGGTAATTTGATCAAAATGTAAAAGATGGCTTAAACTTATGCTCTCAAGCTGCAACGTTAGCACAGATCAATCTATTTATACAAAGATATCTAGTACTTTGTCAGGGACATCTCAATGAGTTACTTTGGTTGATACTCAATCTCAGTGTAGCCAAATATAGACACAAAGATGCTTTTGTTGTATCTAAGTTTCATAAATCCAACAAAGGGTTATCAAATGGAGGTTTCAGCCATTGTTTTCATTTAAAAGTTCACAGTTTGAATGAGTTGAAATGTAAAACCTGGTTTAAGGACAGCAAAGCTTTTGAAAATACAGTAACAGAGTAACACTACTGCCCTCTGCTGACAACCTCTACAACTCAAAACTTGTGCGTTTTTCACATTCATCCTCAGCTTGGACAAATGTAGTAGTAACTAGAATGACTGTAAGTATCTCCTTCCTAGAATACTGAGTAACTGTTTCTTTATGTAACTTAAACCATAACTAATGTAGCATGAAAATAATGACTTGAACTGTCTTTGAAGATGTCTTTCTTGTCTGCTATGTCTGAGAGGGATGAGACAACTGCTTTATTTAAGATTCTATGTGCGTATCAGCTTTGCCTCACAAGTAGGACAGAGCAAAATTAAGAGGAGGTTAAACCAAGAAAATATTTAAGCCTCCATGTGCTGCGCTCTCCTCTTGCTGTGCTGGTGCTTAGTGAGTCCGTACTTGAAGAACTCATAGACAGACCAGCTGATGGCTGTGGAGGGCATCTGGTAGATGACCCTCGCCTGGACTCCCTTGAAGAAGCCCTGCAGGCCGCCCAGCTTGTAGACTGTCCGGAAAGCATGGGCCAAGCCTGTGATGTGTCTGTGGGCTCCTTGCCCTTGAACATGGCTGGGAGACATGGACCCAAGGGCTAGAGACTCCTGGGTGTTGAGCAGGGTCTTGCACACATCCAGAGGGGTAGTGGCCGCAGCTGCGATGGCTCCAGCCATAGCTCCAGACAACATGTGTGAAGACGGATTGTAGTGTCTGTGGGGGTTGAGCAGCTCCTGCAGATACTCATAAGTCATGAAGTGGAGCGCCTGGAAGGGCACGTTCATGGTGAGCTGGGTGGTGTAGCTGCGATAGAATGCTGCAGGGCCCTCTTTCTGCCACACAGCGCGTACACAGTCCAACACGCCACGGTAGGGCGAATTATACATCTGCATGCGTTGCTTCACAACTAAGGAGTGTAGGTTGGTGTAGAGTCCAAAGGCAAATATGTCCAGGGTTGGCAGCAAGAAAGGAAGAGATGGAAAAAATTAGAAGACTTAGTATCAAAGAAGAAACACTTGCATACAACAACAAGAAACATAAGATTTAAATTGATTAAACAATGCACTCAACTCACAATATGATTTGTATTACAATAATTGGCTACTTTTTACATTTTGATGTTGCATAAATGCATAGAAGATGCACATTTTTTCTTTAAATGTGGCCCTAATATCTTAAATCAACATGTAAACAATCTCCCCTAACTCTTTCATTATGAGGTTGCTTCACCTGAGCATATCTGAGGCTGATCAGACAGATAAGAAGAAAAGGATGAAAGTGAGGAATCCCTCCTATTAATGTATGAGAGAAGAGAGATGTCTCATTTTAAATATGAACATTTCTGTCATTTTTAATAGTTTTCATGCAGGTGATGCTATGGATTTTAGTCTGCCCTCTTTGGGGTTGCTTTTGGGATTAATTTGCTGTGCATATTAAAAGAGCAGAGGTGCGCGCATGTAAATTTGAAACATGGAGTTTGAATAAAGAAGTGAAGTCATTTTTGAACATAAGATAAAATTAGCTGACAGAAAGGCTCTTTTAATAACCGTTATGTATCAAAACTTTAACAATGTCCTATGCTGTCTCTATTTTTATTATCAGAGAAAAGAGCAGAAAAGCTTCACAGACTGTTAAAAACACACAATTACCACCTTAAATTACAGAGAAGCCAGCTCACAAGGGATTAGTCTAACCTGTGGACCTCTGTGTAATATGGTAGGTAATTTTTCCTGGAATTTTCAGTCTGCAAATTACAGACATGGTCCGTTCCCACAGGATTAAAAACACATTCATCCCATGCAACTATTACAAATTACCAGAGGTCCCTAGGTAATACTAATCCCATGCGAATAAGGCTGTAGCAAACATTGCTTTCTTTGAATAAGAATTTTTGCTCTACCTTTGGATTGCCAATTTTTGTCCCCCTTCTTGCTCAATCACTGTTTTTTCTTCTTAGCTTTATTTGTCACTATCCTCTTCAGCCTTTTAGCCCCAGCCATTGTATCAATAAATACAGAGACGAGCCAGCTGGCTTCTATTTAACTAAAGGCTGAGGAGTGAAATAGTGCCAAAAGTCGTATGCCATTCATTCAAGAGAACGACACCTATTGGCAGAGTAACAGGGTACTCTGTGGAGATGGGATGGGCATAGTTCTTCAGGCTGGAAGTTATTTAGCACAATTTGGGATTTTTCTTTCTGAATGAAACAAGTTGCATCTAGTGTTTCTGGCACTGAAGCACAGGAAGCCTTCAAAAGGCATTAGAATACATTTCTTTTGTGTTACCTGTTTTGAGTTGTCATGCTCTTTCTTGAAAAATTGGGTCTTAACTAGAGTTAATAATTACAAACACAAAGTGGAAGGTATTTTAGCTGTAACGTGTTAATCACCAGGCCATCAATTTAATGAACAGCTGTTTCAAATCCTCTTCTCTGTGTGTTACTAATATGATTTCAGTGTCCGGGGTTTCACAGTGGGGTCTTGCGCTTCATTATATTAGTTGTAATAGTTGTTTCAGCTACTAAAGTCCAACAGAGGACGCAAAGGCAGATAGCACACTCTGCTGGTTAAAAAAGAAAGGAAAAAGAGAATCGCAATGTATTTTTTATCTCATCAGTTTAAACAGCCCCTTTATTGTACCACAAGGTATCATTATCTCCCGATTAATGACTCAGTTGTACAGTGTTTTCTTAGACAGCTGCGCTCCATCCAACAGCTGCACAAGAGGACTCAAACCAGTGTCCTTCTACTGACATGTTTGGGCAGGTGGACTACAGGCAGCTGTCAGAGTCAGTGAAGCTGCAGGTTTAAGGCCGACACACAGAGAGCTGGCTCCGGCTTGGCACCTGCAGGTTACTCAACAGAATCTCTTGTATGGCTCACTCTTCCCTCCCAGGTCTTTAATTCAAATGCAGAGGCTATTTTACACTGCAATGTTGCCCTTACCTTCTGCTGGATTCATGGCTGCATCGTGAAGCAGTGTGGCCACACACCCTGCAGTACCTAAAACAAACACACCTTGGATATTACTAGGCATTGAGAAAACTGCAAATACCAAAAGGACAACCGAAGTGACTGCTGCAAAAATGCACAAAATGAGAAGCATTTCCAATATGACCAATTTCGATGATGTCACAGCTCTCCCTGCCTTATTCCTAAAAGATGTCATGCTCTCAACAATACGTCACAGTTGCACAATTGGTGCTCATTCAGCAAATTGCACAGGAAACTGCATGGGAGATCACACCTGATCAAATTCAGGGGACCAAACCTGAGCAAAGGGAGACACCTGGTGGATAAGGCAGGTCACTGCTCCTTTGAGAGTGTTTTTAAACCAAACCCATAAGCTTGAAAAAAAGCTAACTGAGGGGAGAGCAGATGAGACCGGAGAAAGAGGACTTACCGAGCCTCCTACTAAACTGGAAAAGAAGGAAGAGAGAGAGTAGGGAGAACATGGAATAAGGCATATGTTGACATTCAGACTGAATCTTTAGTTCCTATTTTGTAGTCAAATGTGACTTTGCTGTACTTTACTCCTGATGAGCAAATTGTTTAACTTTCCCAATAGGCAGACAAATCAACAGCTGACCCTAGACTTTGTAACTGAAGCCATGAAAAGGCCAAGTCCATTTTGATGACTTGCCAGTGATTTGTCCTGTCCGCCTTGTAATGAGCCAAATCAGCAGCTTCAAAATACTTGGCTAATCCCACCTAACAACCAATTTCAGGGTGATCTCAAAGGGATACATGATCAGTAAATCCAGATTTCACTTTAAGGTTAGTATTTACATGTATATATATATGTATATGTATGTTTTATGGTACCATTAGCCAAATGACTGTTAGCCCCTGGGTGAATGACATCACTTAGAGTCTTTTTGAGTTTCTCATAGCAGGCAAAATAGAGGGCATGAGCAGGTCCCGCTCCAACTGCTGTGGCATTCAACCCTCTCATTGGCCGCCAGACCCCCTCTGTGGCTACAATTCGGCGAAGGGCATCCATGACGTTCCTATAGCGGGCTGCGGGGTCAGGCTGGAGGCTCTGCATTCGCGTCTGGAGGAGAGGAAAAGGCTGATTTAGGCAAAGTTCAGTAAAAAAAAAGCCTTCTTCCACCAGCAAAACCTCTATGTATTGAGTTATGTAATGCATCTTGAATTTGTTACAAAAGACAGACGGTAATGCATAATTTAAAGGGTACTGTATGTCTTTCTACCCAGCATAAGAAGCAGAAACATGAAAGTAGACCTGGGTGGGGTTGTCAAGATAGAAGAATTTTACATTTTCAATACAATAGAAGTCAAAGTTAGGGCTGTAAGAATTAACTGCAGTGGGATTAAGATGCATAATATAGTGCATTATTGTTTTAATTGCGCACTTTATGGGTAGCAGACTGGGTAACAGCACCAACTGGATGTTAAGAAGTTTTACAGCTCACAAACATAAAACTATACCTTCATTTCTGCAAATATTTCACTCCTATTATTTTACTTTTTTGCAATTTTAACGCATGCATTTGATTGTTCTCCAAGTTTGTTTCTCTTCTGAAGTCATGCTTTGATAACACCAGTTTCTCTGAGTTCTCAAGTGTGGGGAATCTCCACTGTGGGTTCATTACTACAGATGACAGTCTCACAGTCTGGCCAAGTCATCTAGTGACGTCTGGGGGATTATCAGATGAAACAGAATTCAAAACTGCAGTATATCTGTGGTCTCCCGTGTGTGTGTGTTTTTTTTTTAATCTTTCAAGATTTCACGATATATACAGAAAGTTTGACATTAAATGTATTTCTAGTTAAGACATCTCCAGACCCTCTTCATTCATTTTAAGACATTACTGCATCCTTATTTTCTAACACATTACATTAACAACAATTACCTTTGAGCTTTTGTGCAAATTAGACTTTCTTGGAGCATTCTGAGATTCAACTATGAAAAAAAGATACCAAGAGGAATTGGAATGTAATGTCCTATTTTTAACTTAAGTGGCCTAAAACTAGTTAGACCACAATCCAGTGTACTGATTTACAAGTTTTGCACTGCACTTAAAGCTAACAAGTAGCATTCATTTCAGTTTTAGGAAAACCGAACCAAGCTATAAATGTTCACTTCAGGATAATTATAATACTCCTTATTTTTTATTTTCTGATAATAAAAAATTAATGCATCAATAATCACTTTACTGTTGCAGCTGAACAGCCATAGCTTAGTTAAAGTGGGTTGTTTTATATTTTAAATTTGATTCCCACAATGCTATGTAGACTGTTACCTTTGTAAAATTAAAAATAAAAACAACTACATTTAAGACCTCATATTCCTGCAATTAATACTTTTAAAAGCCTTGATTTTTGATAAATTGATTTATCAAATTTTAATACTTTTTAAGACCTTGTGGACACCCTGTATTTAAAAATCGTCTTGTGTGTGGCCAAACTAAATTGCATAAATAAACTGACACAGTCTATCTGTACTGAAACATTGCAACTGTATTTGTGCAGTTCAGTCAGAGTTCTACTTACTTCTTGCAGCAGATTTGAGTCATAAATATGACTGAAAATGTGAAAGGCTCTATTGTAGTTTTAGAATTAAAGACTATATTGTCTTAGCCTATATCATCTAGTATCTAAAACTTTCAAAAAATATAAAGTATCTAAAAGTATCAAAATTTCACTATTTTTGTGACACTAGTTTGGCTCACTTGGTAGAGCAGGCACCCCATTTACAGAGGCTACACTTCACAATCTCTCTTCATTTGCTGTAACTAAAACCTTTTAATACAAATAAAGGAAAAAAGCTGAAAAATAATCTTTATAAATATAAACAGTATCAAAAATGTCCCCCAAGTTAGTCCTTTGTAGACTGCCGTGTTATTTAAGGGTCATTAAAAGGAAATGAAGTGTTGGGACATTGTGTTTGGGGAGTTGGTACATGCATAATTGAATAGAAGGAAACATGAAGTTACAAGTTACAAGGTCATAAGGGGACACAAACTGACTTCCTGCAAACCTGCTATCCTTGAAATACACCTCTCTTTCTCTCTCCCTCCCTCCCTCTCGATCTTTAAATACACATTTGCCCTGAGATTACTAAGAGATTACACAAAAATTATTTAAAGAACAAGAGTGAGGGATCAGCCTTTCTGTCACCTGTTATTCTGTACTTAGCATGGGGTTTTCTGAGGACAAACTGGGAAGTGTGTCGGTTTTTGGCGAACATGGACATAATCCCTGAATACCAAACTTCCAGCTGAAAGGACAAATTTACACCCTGCTGTGTATGTTCATGTAATGCTGCAACAAATCAGAAACATGGCCTCATGTCACTCTATACTGCAGCTGTGGAATGCGAGGTCCAAAGACAGCTAGCTAACAGTGGTACGAGTGTGTGCATCAAGTTACTTCACGCCTGGCACACAAACCTATTGTGCTGTTCATATGGTGAGGAAAGATTGTTATCTAAATACAGGCTTCCACATTTAACCATTGCCTCATGCAATATATAAGAATGCATGGACATATTGCATGTGACTGCTATAGGTCTGGTATGTTTGAACATCCAGAAGGCGATGACCTTTGTACTAAATGTAAACACTGCATGAACCACTATCAGAGACCAAACTCTCTGCTTTCTTTGAATGACTTACTGAGCCCAGCTTAAAAACCATTCACTTGCACTGTGCTGTTTATACTATAACAGATGTACAAATGCTACACGCTTTTCTAAATCCAAACAAATTATAAGGATTTAGAATACATTTCAGGCAAATGGAAGCTTATTCTAAAAGTATAATTACAGTGAAATCTCTTAAGTGAGGTACTTATCGTACAGAAAGAGGAAGCCTTTTATTTCTGTCTGAGAGACCTCTTAAACAAAAACTCTAGATAAAAAATGAACATGTTAAAATATATCTCAAATATTTGCTGCTTCTCTAAATCTGTTTCTCTGCATAAATCTGCTCCTGTTAATGTGCAGTGAAGTCCAAAGTAATCCTTTAAAACTGTATTGAAAAGAGCGAATGAAAAGAGTGAAAATAGTGGTTGAAAGAGTATGCTAATGTGTTTGTCTTTGCATATATTTGTGGCTGTTGGTGTGCAGTACAGGCCAAGGAAAGTCCAAGAGACTGTGTCTATGTATATCTTTATGCCTAACTCTCTTTACAGCCAGGAAGTCCTCCTTTCATAACCTTTATTTCTACATGCATTAGACTATATTTTGCTGAGTCACATTGCCTGTAATCTCCTGGGTCTTGTTTGGAATGACGCTGAGATCCAGGAGTGCACATGAGAAAGCTTTTTGTAAACATGTATCTTATTTGGGTATGGGGCTAGACAGCCTTTCCCAGATGGTGTAGACATGGATGAAGAATCTGCCTACAAACAGCTTTTCAGCCTGTCATGAACAGCTGACTATAATATACCCATTGCCACTTGCTTGCATCATCTCTCAGTGCCGCACAATGGACACACAAGCAAAGCTGACCTCTTGGGGCAATAGGTCATGCCATACTTGTTGAAAAAGTTAAACCAACTCATACATAACAAAAACAGCCACATGATATGAAGGCAGTGAAGCTGCATGACTCACATGTGATCACAGATCTTTGAAAACTGTTATGGTATGTGAAGTAGGAAGAATGTTCTGTCAAGCTGTGTGTTGAGAAAGTAGTTCCCTTTTATGGAATTTCTTACAAACAGCAATGGGTCAATTTTAGTGTGTTTTGCCATAATTATGAATCCCAATGAAGTAGAAAATGTATCAAAACATTGAACAAACGCAATGTTTAGTAGAAGAGGTAACGCTGTAACCGTTAGAAATAGTAACGGTTCCTCTTATTAGCAATTGACAAAATTTATTAACGTTTTCAGGGTTACGTATATAGAAAAATTACATATAACCTACGCAGTATTTGTAAAATATGAGCATTTAACAGCAAGTTAATTCAACTGTGTTTGGTAATTTTTTAAATACAGGGAGCAAATGGACTCATGTTTGACCCTGCTTAAGGTTGTCACAACACCGTTAGCCAACGTGGCTAACGAAAGTCGCGCTTAACTTCTAATAGCATGCTAACAAGTTATGCTTGTTAGCATGCTGAGCTGACTGACCTTGTCCTCACAGCCGTCAGCTCTGCGGCGTGTTTAGGTTAGCAAACATGCTAATGGGCTATGCTAACAAACACAGTGCTACAAGAAAAACTGTCCCGGGAACATAGCAGAAACAACGATATGAGAGTACTGAATATTTCTAATGAGCTGTGTGTTGGCGTGTAACCTGTACGCTATGCTACCTTGACACAGTCGATGGGGAACATGAGGCAGTGCTCCATGATCCCGGCCACAGCTCCAGCCAACATGTGGGTGCTAGTAGAGGCACCCTGTGGCAGCCCCTCATAGTCTGGTTCAACGTCCTCTGTTTGTACATCTTGTGCACTGCGGATAAAGTCAACTGTCTGCAACTCTGTTTCCCCTCCGATTCTGGGCGTCAGGCTCCCTACGATACTTTCCGAAACTCCCCAGAATCTTCCCCCCAGCCATCGAACTTCTGCCCCGGCTGAGGCACCAGCAACCCCGGGATCATTGCCTGTGGTCTCCGCTGTCATCCGACGCCTCCTCACAAATCCATCTGCTTCCATGAGAAACCAGGTAAGTTATTAAGTCTTCAGGCACGCAGACAAGGTGTCTAGGGAAGGACTCGGGTCCTTGAGTTTTACATTCCCATGGGGTGCTTTTGCAGCTTGTCGCCAGTTACACCATTTCCTCCCCGCGAAGGAGCGTCCCTGCTGGAGCCGAGCAAGGGAGGCCGCGGCGGACAAACACCGACGGAGCCCCACCACAGGCCGTGATCAGGAAGTAATCCCTGATTGGTTACTCCATCTTAGTCCTATTTCCGCTATTGGGTGTTGGACATGTCGTTCATGATTGGGCATTTGGAAGACTTCAAACTGTCAGAAGCATTTGCACATGTGGGGTAATGCTAACTCATGTGCATCTGTGAAAGTCATCAAAAGGCTATCTGAGGCCACTGCTGGCCATTAAAACTACGCTGTTTTCTCTTCTCTCATTCTGTTTTGCACCACGTTTTTAAACGCTGGTAGAAACCTCTTAACTCCGAAATATAAAAGTAAGTTAGGCCTATATTCTCGAAGACAAACAGGATCGTACTGAGTAGTCATACATTCATTATTATACCTTACTTAGTTTTCTCCCACTTTTTTGCTAGATGTTACATTATGTATCTCTTTTATCAAAGGATAACAATGCTGGTTATTCTGTTATGACAAATACATTTGGTTGTTTTCTTTAGTCCTTTTTTTATTATCTTAGATTAACAACACCTATTTTCCCACGATAGAGGTTTATTTTCTCTATCTCCAGAGAAAACGACTGAATTTTTTATCACAGAAAAAACAGCATTGTTATCTCAAGCTGAAGTAATCAAGGTAAGAGCAAGTAAGAATGACTGAAATGTATGGGTTATCACGGGAAAATGGGGTAAAACGTAATGTACAAACATATGTCCTCTTTGGGGTTCTGTAGATGTAGGTTTAAGCTTTAATTTTCATCCATAGTTTAACTTTTAAGTTATGAGTTACAAAAAGTTGTGTTGTGTAATTTTTATTAAATTGTTGTTGGCAATCTTGGATTGCCAGTCTTTTATCAATTTTAAATGCACCATCTGATTTCTGTGTAGACTGTTATGTAAAAAGGACTGCTTTCAACAGCCTTGTTCATGTAAATTTTTGTCTATGATTCGGCCTCCTGATTTGCACATCACTAGTCTGTCTGTCCCACTTTTGTCACTCTGGTTTTCTCCATCAATTATACACAAAGTGACTTAACAGGTCAGTTTACTTGCCTAGTTTTGCAAAAACAAACAAACAAACAAAAACAAACAAACAAAAACAAAAACAAAAAAACCCCAACAATAATAAAATAAAAAACAAAACTCTGAACGTTCATTATTTACAAATGTTCTAACAATAAGTTGTCAGGTTTTCCTGTATCTATTACAAAATATTTTATTGAATGTTCATACTTTTAAAATGTAATGCTTTCTAAAGTCTTTATGGCTGCTGTAATTTGTCAAAATATTGCAGGGATAATCAGTCATTTTTATGAACATATTATGCATTTTTGTACTCATTAGAACAAATTTATATTTCTCATCAACATCCAGAATAAGCAACTAGTTGCCCTTTTGGTGTTTTCAAAAACTTCACATGAAAGCCATGTGGGCCATTATGTGTTTTGTACTGAGGAGAGGTTTCCGTCTGCGGTAGTCCTTCTGGAACGTTGTCCGGTCTCCACACACTAGATCTCTGGAGCTCAGTCAAAGTGATCATCAGCTTCTTAAACACCTCTCTTACTGAGGTCTTTCTCCTTGATTGCAAAGTTTGGCTTGGCAACCAGCTCTTGGAAGAGTCTTGATTATGCCAAACTTGCTCCATTTGAGAATTATGGAGGCTACTGTGCTCTTGGTAACCTTCAGTGCAGCAGAACTTTTTTTGCACCACATCTTCCAATAATCAGGGAATTCTTCGATCTCATGGCTTGGTTTTTGCTCTGATATGCATTGTCAGCTTTGAAGCCTTCTACAGAGAGTTGTGTGCCTTTCCAAATCATGACTAATCAACTTAATTTTTCCACAGACTCCAATCCAGGTGGAGAAACGTTTCAGCAAAGATCAAGAGAAAGGGAAGGAACCTGAGCTAAATTTCAAGTGTTTTTGCAAAGGGTATAAATACTTATTTCATTGTGACATTTCAGTTTTTTATTTTTCATTAATTTGCAAATATTTCTAAAATTCTGTTTTCACCTTCTCATGATGGGTTATGAGTGTAGATTAATGAGAGTATTTTTTCAACTGTAGCATCAGGCTATAACATAGCAAAACTGAAAAAATGTGAATGGGTCTGATTAATAATTTTATGGGAATCTTACTCTACAATACAAAAATCATCTATCCAGAATTGTCTCAAGAGCCAGAGAGATAATTGGCACTCAGCAGGTCTCTCTTACAAAAATCTTTGACAGACAAGTTTTGCAGAAAGTATAATCAATCTTGTCCAGCTCTTTTGGAGGGATTCATTCCTGTTCCTTCTGCACAGAGATATCCACTCCCAAGAGCTAGAAAAAATGGATACAAATTCTCTTTTGTCCCATGTGTAATTAATGCACTGAATTTGCACAGCCCTTAAATGCACTCTCCTTGTGGCATTGATGATGATGATGATGATGATGATGATTTTACTGTTTTAGAATGACCTTTTAGGAGGTTGTGATCATTGTGTAGTTTTGACATTTTACACTCATTTTTGAATGTTCTGTTATATACTTTATTATGAAAACTTCTTATGAGAGTTGGAGGACTCTTTTTTGATCAATGTTGGTTACATGCTACTATTATGATGTACCTTGTTAATGTAAATATGTGTGTTCTTAACTGTGAACTGTTCTTGTGCCACTTTCTGCAAACCAAATTCCCCCCTTGTGGGACAATTAAGTTCTGAACTATTATATCTTAGTATGTCATATCCTGTTGTACTGTATAGTTTTGTGGCATATCATAATGTAATGTACCATGTTGCATTGTGCCACACATACCATATCATAACATATGGTATCTAACTGCAACATACTGTATCCCATCCGATTGTACCGTATTGTATCGTATCAAAACATAATATATCGTACCTCAACATACCTTATAGCAGTGATTCTCAACCTTGGGGTTGGGACCCCTTTGGATTTTTCCCACAAATTTTAACACATTTTTGCTTTTTTTGCCATTTAAGCTTATTGTTGCCTCTGCTGACCCATTATTGCCACTATTAACCCCATTTTACCACTTTTTATGCCCAGTTTTTTCCCATTTTAACTCCATTTCACTTTCTGACATGCCCATTTTTGCCAGTTTGACCAATTTCTGCCCATATCTGCCTATTTTTTCTTTCATAGTTAGCACTATTTTGCCAGTTTATATCAACTTTTCTTCCCATTCATCAGACTTCCACCAATTTTTTCCAAGTTAAAGCCTTTTCAGCCACTTTTTAATTCCCTTTAACCTCTATTTATCCCCATTTTTGCCACTGTAACCCAATTTTGCCTTTTTTTGCCATTCTTGTATAATTTTTGCCACTTCTAACCTATTTCTGCTACTTTTAAGACCCAATTTCACCACCTTTTCCACCATTTTTTGCCATTATTAACAAATTTTTTCATCTATTAACCCATTTTAATTTTTTTTTTATAAAATAGATTTACATTTTTTAGAAGGCTATGTACAACACAGATGATTTAAAAAGTGGATTTTTTCATTGATAAGAGTAGTTATATTTTCAGGTTGAATGTAAAATATAGATATCACAGCTTAAATTTACAAAAGATTTTGTTGACCTCCACAGGCCCCCAGTTTGTGTGGGCCCCCAAAGCTCTCCCCTTTATCCCCCCTTATGGATGGCCTTGTCTCCACAGGACTATTCTTGTAAGTGCACGTCTGTGTCGAACAACCTTCAGGTACAGTGGGGGTCCCTGGTCTCTGGCACCTTGATTTTGGGGGTCACAGGCTGAAAAGGTTGAGAACCACTGCCCTATAGAACTGTATTGTATCATATAACATATCATATCCTATTGTAGTGTGAAGTATCTTATTATAATGTAATGTACCATATCGTATCACATCTTAATGTATTGTATCATTACAGTGTAGTAGGTTTGAGCAGGAGTCTATTAGTCACACTGTTTCTTTAAAAAGATCTGTAAGAAGGCATCAGAAAAATGGTCTCAGGCCTCACATCCTCACAGCTGAACTTCTCTGCCTGAAGGTGAAAGGAGCATCCTTTTTCTTAAGAAAATGAGGTAATTGTATTTAGGCGCAGCACTGTTATGACATAATTAAATTTTCTCCTTTATTGCCTGGGAGAGCCTTCAAGGGCTGTAGTGTTGAATTTCTGCCGACAAAGGGGAATGAAGTGTTAATTTCTGCTTACAAGAAGAAAATCTCCTGCTTCTGATCTGGTTATGGTTGACTGGCTGATGTCTGTGGACATTCCTTAAAGGAACACCCAGCAGACAGGGTATCAGGATCATTTCTCTTCCCTGAATCTAATGCTACACTAATAAACCAAGGGAGAGGTATGTTAGCGGGAAACTGGAGATCACCATAACACCACATTTCATTCCCTCTGCATACAGAGAGCACAATCTATACAAACCACAGGAATTATTTTACACCGTCTAAGCAAAACAAAGTCCAAAATCTGCATTGTAGAGACAGGATGGGAACATAATTTGGTTATGTTCTGCTGTGTTTGAATGTTTTTGTACCAATTAACACCCGTCCTTTCTTCCTCAGGTCCCAGTAGGAAATCTCCTCCTCTGGCTGAGTCTATTCCCTGGACTTGAGATGATCTATGGCCTCTTATCTTATTAAAGCACAGTAAGTGCAGCACTAGGCCAATATGACATCTTCAACAGCAGCACTAAGAAACCATTCTGTGTTGAGGGCTCATCTTCACTCTCAAGTTGAGCCCTTACTCAGAGATCAACTGAGAGGATCCAAAATGCTGGAAACAGTGTGGGATGCCCATCACTGGCACAGGGTAAAGTCCCTACAAAATGCTGGAGGGTATACTAGATAAGAAAAGGTTTCTAAATTTTGCATCGCCTCTTCTGCTGAGAGCTTTAATGTTTGTTTGTCATCCTGATATCTGCTTAATGAAATCCAGGTTGTCAAAAAGGAACACAACTCTTGAAATTTAGTGCAGGTTCCTCTCAATTCTCTTGATATTTTCTGGGATGTTTCTACAATTTGATTGGACATGATTTGGAATGGCATGCTCCTCTCTGCAGAAGGCCTCACAGCTGACAATGCCTACTGAAGCAAAAAGCACGACATGAGGTCAAAGGAACCGATTGTTGCAAGGCACAGATCTGGAGGAGGCTACAGGAGATTCTGTTGCACTGAAGGTTCCCAAGATCCCATAATTCTCAAATGTAAGAAATTTGGCACAACCAGGACTCTTCCGAGAGCTGGCCAGCTGAGCTACCAGGGGAGAAGGTTCTGAGGAGGGCTGACCAAGAACCTGATGGTCAGTCTGACTGAGATCCAGGAATCCTGTGTTCCACTGCAGCCCTCCACTGATCTGGAATCATGGCAGAGTGGCTAGATGGAAGCTTGATCCAAAACACACCAGCCAGTCTGCTTTTGAAGGGCTTCAGAAACAAAATGAAAGTTCTGGAGCGGCCTAGTCAAGAGTCTTGACTCGAATCTAAATGAGATGTTGGCATGACCTTAAACAGGTTGTTCATGTAGATGTGTGATGTGATGTGAAAGACTCATTGCCAGTTAAGGCAAACACTTGCTGGTGCAATCAATTATAATGTTACGTTTTCACAGAGGGCCAGGTAGGTTTGGACAGCTTTTCTCCCCATATAAATAAAATCATAATTTAAAACTACATTTTTTATTGACTCTGGTTATATTTATCAAGTATCACAATTTGTTTGATGTTCTGGAAAATGTAAGTGTGACAAAAATGGAAAAAATAAAAAGGGGGTAAATACTTTTTCACAACATCCTGATTGCAAAGGCCTACCATTAGCTGTCAGTCATTTAAATCACTGCTTAATCTCCTATTTTTTCCAACAGTTCTGGGATTGTTATTGTTGCTGTTTTTAAATCTATTATTGTAATCAGTCATTATTTAATTATTTATTTAATTTTTCAATCTTATTATTACTTTCAAAGAATATTTGTTTATTTTATTTCATATTTTTTCTTATTACTAGTCATTTAGTTTGAAGTCATTGTATTTATTTGTTTATAAATTATTTATTTAATTATTTTTTTAATCTACATATTTACTTTTTAACTTTTTTTTTGTGGTTTCCGCCATTTATCCCCACTCTACGTTTTTATACCTGTTTACATTGAGTGATCAAGAGTACACCATGATGAGACAAACTAGTCCAGTCACTGGAATAAAGGAAAGTAGAATGCTATAAGTGATGCTGACAAATACGAGGCAATTTAAAACTTTCTATTTCTTTGTTTCTGTATCGTACCCCTCTCTATACAATGTCAATAGCTATTAAAAAAGATGTGTATTGATGTTAAACAAAAACATAAAAAGGAGAAGGTGATGTATTTGCCAAAAAAAAAGTTTTAAGTGAATTTAATTTACTGTAGCCCTTTCTACCCTCTGCTACAGCTCTGTCATAACACGTTACTCAGCTGGAGGGCATTTAAGGGCCGCTACCTTGCATTGTAGCTTATATTGTTCTTTATTGTATTTTCTCTTCATAATGGGCAAATAAACTAAGGTACATTACATTAAAAATTGATCAATCATATTATCTAAACATTTTGAAAAAAACATTTCTGTTAACTAAGAGTTTGTGATTGCTGAATGTAATGTTTGTGGACTTGTCTGCCTCTGGAGACATAAATGGAGCAGCAGAGCCACCCAGTGGCCGTTTTGATAATAGCAGGCTGATCAATGGTTATGGTAATGTAATCGCAGTTGACAAAAGAATACAAAATGTGGACATTACACGCAGCACAAATATACCAGAGCATACTGAAACATGGAGAAATCTTAATATATACTCTAAAATGTAGCCTTTTTTTAATTTTCAGCTTTCAGCCTGCTGTGTTTAAAGTTAAGGGGCGTTACCAGGTAAAGGCAGAGTTATAGGTAGAGCAGAACTTTTTACAGTAATATCGTTCATGGTCTGCTACGAGACAAACAGAAAATGTTTAACCTATGATTGACCATAACTAATGTTTTTTAATATTAGATCTAAATGCCATGGACACAAATTTGACAAGTTCGTTGTATCTATGTCAACGTTCATATGTGCAGTAGATGTACAAACGCTATTAACAAAAAATCATGGGTGAATAAACTCAAAACACCCCACTAACACGATAGCTTTAGCAACATCCCACCTTGTAGTTTTTTAAAGTCTGGCGTGAGTAGTCGTAGTTCTCACTCCTGCAGGAAACCCGGATCTACTTTGCCTGGCTCCAGGGTGAAAAGAGGAGGGACCGATGTAGGATCCTGCCTCAAAATCCTGCCATGGCTGCAGCGGTGTGGACTGATCGAGGACGTAGGGCTGTAACTGTTGTGGGGACAGTGACCAGATCCAGATCCAGTCAGGCTGCTTTGAAATCCCAGTATGACGCACTGGTCATCGGAGGAGGTGAGATCTGTGGAGTGATGTGTGCGGGGAAGGTAGTGAAAACTGGAGTTCTGCTGCAGAATAACAACCCGTGCAGGACTGTGCTCTGTTGATGCAACGTTTCAGCTTAAAACTGCAGAAGTTCTGTAAAAATGTATCCCTCTGCTTACAAATGTAGATCAAAAAGCAGGGATGTGGCCCTAGCATGTTAACTCACTTCAGTCAGAAACTTTCATATCAAGTTCAACTTTGGACTCATAAGTTTGGCATTGAGACCTGCTGGGGAGAAACTTGCATAAATGTAGCGACATTGATTTTTTTTTAACTCAATAAGTTAAACATTTTTAGGAAAACTTTCTGACATTTTATATTTCCTTGCAGGACATAATGGACTGGTGGCAGTAAGTCCATGCATTTCTATCCCCCTACACCTACAGAATATGGCTCAGTAAGAGGGCAAAGGTGATGTGTGAGTGTGTGTTTATGTGTGTAGGCTGCCTACCTGCAGAAAGGAGGCCTGAAGACAGCAGTGCTGGAGCGCAGACATGTGCTGGGAGGAGCAGCCGTGTCAGAGGAAATCTTCCCTGGTGAGGTGGCCTCTTGCTGGGACACAATCTCAGTTGAACCCTAGTCATAAAGTGTCCTTTATCTATATTATTGCTCAGTTTTATCTACATGAGCAGAATCTGTGGATCGGGATTTGCTATCTAACTCACAGTGCAGTCAGAAAGTATCCAGATACCTGCCATGGCTACGGTTGAAGAAAAATCATTTTGATTCTTATGAATCTGCACTCAGTACCCCATCATGACAAAATGGAAACAGAATAGTAGAAAAAAATGCAGAAACACTTGAAATTTAGCTACGATGACTTCCATTTCTCCCAATCTTTTCTGAGATTTTTCGACACCTTGATTAGAGTCCACCTGTAGTAAATTAAAGTGAATCTGACATGATTTAGAAAGGCACTCATCTCTCTATAGAAGGCCTCGCAGCTGGCAATGCATATAAGAGCAAAAACCAAGCCATGCGGTCAAATGAACTGCCTGCAGAGCTCAGAGACAGGATTGTTGCAAGGCGCAGATCTTGGGAAGGCCAACAAAAATGGGTTCCCAAGAGCACTGTGGCCACCATAAATATGAAACAGAAGAAGTTTGGGACAACCAGGTCTCGTCCAAGAGCTGGTTGTCTGGCCAAACTGAGCAATTGGGAGAGAAGGGCCTTGAGGTGACCGAGAACCTGATGGTCACTCTAACTGAGCTCCAGATATCCTGTGTGGAGTTGGGACAACGCTCCAGAAGGACAACCAACACTGAACCCACCACCGAATTGGGCTTTCTGGCAGAGTGACTTCATGACAGCCTCTCATCAGTGCAAGACACATAAAAGCCTGCTTGGCTTTTACATGGAGTGTTATGCAAACTCCAAATGGACTCTCATGTGATTTACACTGAGGAGAGACTTTCATATATCCATTGTGCCATTATCAAAGATCAGTGGAGGGCTGCAGTGATGGTTTTCCTTCTGTAACTTTATCTCATTGCTACACAGGATTTCTGAAGCTCATTCAGAGTGATTACTGGATTCTTGGTCACCTCTCTTACAAAGGCCCTTCTCTCCTCATTGCTTAGTTTAGACGGCCAGCTCAGCTCTACCGCTGTGGATTGTAGTGACCTAAGTTTGCCTCTGTTAGCAGAAGCAGCATGGCAACATATCAGCTGCTGTAGTGGGGATATTTTGGCTACACTTTTTGTGGCACTGAGGCTTACTGTCCGCTAACAGAAGGTTTTGTGTTGCAGCTAACAATTACATGCCATCATTTTTACCCCTTTCCACGGTGTGCCCCAGGGGTCAGTTTTAGGACCAATTTTATTTTCTCTGTATATGCTTCCCTTGGAGCAAATAATACAAAGACACTGTGTTTTATTTCATTTTTATGCTGACGAAACACAACTGTACCTGCCTGTAAAAGCCACTGACCCTTGAGTGCTTTAAATGACTGCATTACCGATGCTAAAAGGTGGATGTCAGAGAATTTCCTGCAGTTGAACGCCTCGAAAACGGAGGTCCTGGTACTTGGATCCCAGCAGATGGCAAAACAAATTCTGCTATCTCCTGAGCCATTAACTGACTACATTTTGCCAACTGCAAGGAATCCCGACATCCGGTTCGACAATAATTTGAATTTTGAGCTGCATACCACCAAACTTGTACAGTCGTGCTTTTATCACCTCAGAAATATTTCAAAGATTCACTCATTTTTAACTTTTAAAGACACAGAGACAATTTCACAGAGACAATCAGCTTGTTTTTGTATCTAATTGGGTTTATGCACCTACCTAGTACATAAACAAAACTGACCCCATGGAATTTGATTGTAATCTGTTCTGTTGTGCATGTCTTCTGTAAAGCACTTTATAACATCTGTTTTGAAAAGTGCTTTATCAATAAAGTTTATTATTATTATTTTAATATAAAGTCAGTGGTGGAAAGTGGAGACATAAAAAAAAGTTTTCCTTTTAATGGTAAAGAAGTTTGATTTTGAAGAATTTAGATAACTGTCAGGGCAAAATGAAGGATCTAAGTTTACAACACCTTGAATGTTTTCAGTAGTAAGTCATTCTTGACAGATTTGAACCTAAACTAAAAATGTTACTGTTTCAGGTTTTCATTTCTCCAGATGTTCATATTTGCTCAGTCTATTGAGACCCCACATATACTCAGACCTGGAGCTCAAGGTAATATAAGGGGAAGGGGAAAATGCATTAAAGCTCCTGTGAGGGAATTTTGGTTTCTGTTGATTTTGTAGACAGAGAGGTATCTTTTATCTCCTTGTTGGTCATGTCCTGAACATGTGTAAGTTGTTTTGTAATGAAAAATTTCATCTTGTTTCATTTTAACAGCCAAACATCACTCATTGATACGTTTCATAGTAAAAATGCTATGTATACTTTGTTTGACACCTACCCAACAGCAGCAGCTAAAGCCATTATAAATAACTATACTGAACTATGCTGAATCTTTTTGGTAGCTCACAAAGAGACATTAGTATTGATATAGTCTGTCTTATAATCTCCTAAAACCTTCTCACAGGAGCTTTAAGTTATTTTAGCAAGGCTTAACGTGACTGATCTTGAGACATACTTTTCATTTTTGTGCATTTATTTTCAGAAACATGGGCTGAAGGTGTATATGAGGGACCCCCATGCTTACACCCCTATGCTGGAGGATGGGGTAGGAGGTGCCCCACCAAGGTCTCTTACACTGGGCTCGGATCTAGCCATGAACTTGAGGGAGATTGGAAAGTTCTCACAGAAGGATGCTAAGGTTAGTTTACAATCATGCTATCCATATAAAAATCTTGACAGCACTGTGTGAAACTCTGCCTTTTATTCTAGAGGAGATTTATAACTCATACAACCCTATGTCTCTACTGTCATCCTCATCATAAAGTCTTCTTTGATATGTACCTAGGTTTTTCCAGACTTTGTTGCACACCTTGAGAAGCTTGCAGAAGCCATCCACCCTCTCCTGGATGCTCCTCCTGTAGACATTCCTGGTGTTACATCTGGCTCACTGAGGAAGAGGCTGGCTGCAGCAAAAACTCTTATGCCTATCATTAAATGTGGTATGTTGGCAGATTCTGGCTTGAGAAATAAACTTAGTATCAAAATAACAAACTACTTACCATGTAGTTATTATGTGCCACAACTGAGCCATGGTGTTTATATTCCAAGGTATGAAGCTTGGCACAAACATCCCGGACTTTTATGAGATTATAACTGCGCCAATAATGAAGGTTTGTGAAAGCTGACATAGATTTAGGCAGCAGTCATTGCTCTATATTGAAAGTAACTTGATTAACACATGTTTTGCTGTTGTAGATTCTTAATCGGTGGTTTGAGTCGGAGCCACTGAGAGCAACACTGGCCACTGATGCTGTGATAGGAGCTATGACCAGTCCAAGTAATCCTGGCAGTGGGTGAGAGTTATTTTTAGGGCTCCCTGCAACACACAAACACTTATGACTACAGTTAGTCCATGGAGAGTCCGTTGTCTTTGTTTTCTTACTGTTAATTTTTGCACAGTTTCAGTTTCATCCTAGTAGACTGTGCAAATTAAAGGTCACATATTATGCAAAATACACTTTTTCAGACTTTTCTAGCAAAAATATGTGCCCCTGGCCTGTCAGCAAGACCCCCCCCTCAACCTTTCTGAAAATGTGTGCTGAAACAAGTCATTCTCAGATTTCCCCCTCATGATGTCATGTGGGCAGTTAGCCCTGCCCCCAGGTTCAGTTTGCCCTCCCTGCTTGGAAGAAAGTTCTGCCCTCTTCTGATCCCCCTCTCAGCTGACAGCAGAGAGGAGATTCAGAAGTGCCACATCCATTAAAGGGGACACATTTTACCCCTTTAAGGCAAGTTTATATTGGTCTCAGAGGTCCCCAAAACATGCCTGTGAAGTTTGTTGCTGAAAAAACACTCTAGTATAGGATTTTTGCATGTCTAAAAACCCCTCTATTTCAGCCCTTCTAAGAATCACCTGTTTCTGTGTCTGTGGCTTTAAATGCTACTGATCTGTCTGACTCTGCCCCACTCTGCTCTGGTCCACTCTGCTTTACGAAGTCCAGAGTCAACACTGTCAGCAATCTATCAGGAGATTTTAGAGCACTTCATGCTTCCATCTACTGAGGAGCTTTATGGAGATACTGATTTCCTTTTCCAGCAGGACTTGGCACCTGATCACAGTGAAGCCAAAACTACTACAAACTGGTCTGACTGTGTTTGATTGGCCTGTGAACCCACCTGACCTGAACCCCAAAGAGGATCTCTGGGGAAATACCAGAAGGAAGATAAGAGACAGCAGACTCAACAATGCAGATGAATGAAAGGCTGCTATCAGAGCAACCTGGGCTTCATAACACCCCAGCAGTGCCACAGACTGATTAGCTCAATGCCATGTGGCGTTGATGCAATAATTTGTGTAAAAGGAGCTCCAACAAAGTACTGAGTGCATACATGAGCATCATTTTCCAAAAGGTCTATATTTCCGCATCATAAATCCTTTTATGGACTGATGTTTTGGGATATTCTAATGTTTTGCGATCGTGGATTTTAGATCTTTGTGAGCTGGTAAAATTGTAAAAAACACTTTAAAATTGACTTGAGTCTGTAAAGATGAAGATAGCTTTGTAAGAGGCAATAGTGTGAGCGAATCCATTCACATGCATCCATACACATCCATCAAAGCAACAGATGGAGCAAATTGGGGTTGAGTGTTTTTGCCGCGGAAACATCAGCATGTTACTGTGGGATCAAACCTGCAACCCTTTGACTGTGAGACGACTGACTGTACCCACTGAGCCACAGAGTTATTACCCCGCAAAAGCAGCTAAGAAAAGCTGCCTTGGAATTAATGCCATCTTTAAAGACACTTACCTTTCAAAAAATGTTTTTAATGGTGTCTTCTTGAAGGTATGTTCTCCTGCACCATGTGATGGGGGAGGTGGAGAAGGAGAAAGGAGCGTGGGGGTATGTGGAGGGAGGTATGGGAGGCGTGTCTCAAGCCATAGCCAGCTCTGCTCGGTCTCATGGTGTGGACATTTTCACTGAGAAGGTAATGTAGTTTTGATTTGATGAAGCGTACTATGGTGGTTAATTGACGTCATGAACTATGATTTGTATGATCATTGTTTATGTGTGTCCTGTGCAGGATGTGGGCCAGGTCCTGATTGGTTCAGATGGTGCTGCTAAAGGGGTGGTGCTAAAAGACGGCACAGAGATCCACAGCAATGTTGTTTTATCAAACGCTACCCCGTACGTTACCTTCAAAAACCTCACACCTCAGGTAGGAGAGTAAAAGCCATACAAGGTAAAAACATGACAGCAACAAGAATAAAGATTTATTTTCTCTTCTTGATTTTATTGCAGACAGCTCTTCCTCCAGAGTTCATCAAAGCTGTGGATCAGATAGACTACACCTCACCTGTTACCAAAATCAATGGTAAATCAGCTCTTTATTCATATAACCCTTTTCTTGGGGGGGCATACAGTATTGTTTTCGGTGATGCTACTGATAAAGTTCACCAGGTGAATCAGCTCTTCTTCAGTATACTGTTTAGTGCCATTTGTTTGTCTACATTAAAGCAGAATTTTAGCTGCTTGGACTGTAGTCTTCAGACAGTTTTCATCCAAACCTTTACAGTGTATTGTTTCTTAGATGTGATGATGGTCTATCAAGCTTTGCACACACAACTTTGAGTCTAAGCCTCTTGGTAAACAAATGGAGTTAAGATGGGCATGTTATATGCCTTTGCAGCTGCTATAATCCGAATTCACATATGTAGTGAACAAACCTTGCTAAACACACACTTTCTGTTGTTAAATTAGAAATTTATACAAAAGCTAGACCTACCACCTGGTGGTATAGACCAACCTAGAAGATTGGCTGAGGGGCGCAGATGACCTAACAGTTAGGTTGAGCCCAATTTACACAGGCAAACTGGGTTCAAGTCCAGCCTGTGGCTCTTTTCCCACATGTCTCCCTCCCACTCCATCATCCTTGTTTCTGACTCTATCCACTGTCCTCTTCTCTAAATTAAGGCATAAAAAAGCCCAAAATATACAGCGCTTAACAAATTTATTAGACCACCTGTCGTATTTGTCTCAAAGACCATCCAGCATCATGAAGTGCTTTAATGCGGACTCTTTATTTTCAGTGAGCTCTCCACGTTTTACCATTTTTTACAGGAATGAGGAATTTCAAACTGAATTCACCCAAATTTGAGCCGGCTCACTGGGCTTCTCTGAGAAGTCAGAAATTAATCAAGCATAACATTCAAACACTAAAACTAATTTTTCTCTTCAGGAATGCAAGTAAATAACTATAATTTGATATATTAATCAAGAAATATTAATGTGCTTCACTATTTTTTCAGTTTTTTTGTAAATCAGAAAATTTGAAAATTCATGGATAGCAATAAAATTTATATTTTAGCATTAAAAATATCATTTGGGTTAAAGAGCTTCTACATATTGGTGTATTAACCATTGCAGAAACATAAACAATGATTTTGGTAATTACCAATGCTGTTAATTTAGGGCAGCTTAGGCATAAACCTTACTTTGGTTAGGGTGGTCTAATAAATTTGTTAAGCACTGTTTTTTTAAAAAAGAAGAAGGGCTGGGAAGGTTTTACATTGACTTGTATCTCCAAAATCCAGTTCATCCTTGAGTCAGAGTGGAAAATTGTGCAAAGTCTGAAGCAAACATCTCATAGTGTTCCAGAGATATGGTATTTGCAAGCAAGGGATGAACTTGACCTTTGACCAAAACTGAAGTTTGAAGAAAATCCCTCAAAGCATTCTTAAGATTATGCACATTGTAAGAATGGCACAGATGCACATACAGACAGATGTTTGACATACCTACAACCCAAAACATAACTTCTCCAGCCCTGGCTGTTGCTGGTACAGAGTAATAGTCATACACAGTCAATGGACCAAAAAAAAAATTCCCCTAATTTTCTTTGTTGTCTGTTTCGACAGTGGCAGTGGACAAGCTACCAAACTTCCTAGCAAATCCAACACCAGATGATAAACCAGGACCCCACCATCAGTGCTCTATCCATCTCAACTGTGAAAGTGTGGAGGTACTGGAGACTGCGTACAAAGAAGCCATGAACGGACGACCCTCAACCAGGTACATAAAGCTTCATTTTATTTTAAATCTAGTCATTTATAGAGAATTCAGGAAAAATGTTTGGTACCTGTTTCTTGAGATCAGAGATAAACATTGCAGATGCAAAAACTACAATTTCCAGTAACAAAACAGAACAATACAAACTTTAGTTTGTAACTTAAATTGTCATTTCTTGTAATTTCTTAAAAACTGTCATATTAAGCACCATGTTTGAGAAATTTTTACATATTTACTGAGCACCAACATAGGTCTCATACTGACTGCATGAGTGTGTTTACATATTCATATTACATGAATGCCACATTAATTCCATCAGTTTGTTTAATTAAAAACTCTTGAGCATATTACCTAGTAGAAAGCAACTCCACTTTCATCCTGGAATATTAGGCATAGCTCTCCAGTCTTTTCCTCAAAAAACAAACAAATGCATTTAGATCAAATTCTGTTATCCTAAGCCTTCATAAACACATCCACCTTTTCTCTCCCTATTATCTTATTTCATCATTTCATCCTATTTCTTTAGACCCATGCTGGAGATGACCATCCCCTCAGTGTTGGATCCCACTCTGGCTCCCCCTGGCTGCCACGTGGTGTCACTGTTCACCCAGTTCACCCCGTACCACATAGAGGGCAGAGAGTGGACTGACCAGGACAGAGAGGCCTATGCTGACACTGGTTTGAATCACAAATTAACCCTTGACTCCTCATATCAAATGCTTAGGAGTGGAAAAATACACAATGATTTTACTCTAGTAAAAGAACAGTTACTCTGTTTAAAACTAACTTAAAATAAGAGTCATGGTCTATAAATCTACTCAAGTATAAGTAAAAAGTAATTTATTTAAAGTCTTCTTTAAGTACTGAGTAGCTACTGATGAGTTGTACTGTAGAATATGATTGTTTCTTATTGGCAATAACAACATTGGAATATAGATTTTTAACCAGGTTTTTCAGGTGAAGCCACACCTCAATATAAAGTCAAATACAACAACTGTTTTGGGATAAGATGTGTAATCATTCTTTTAATTAGGCATGCACAATACTGTTTTTTCCTATAAATGTGACAATGTTTAGAAAATTATTGTGGCCAATACCTACTGTATATTTAAGTCAAATTTAGACCAAAATTTTGGTCCTTTTTACACATAATTTAAAGTTTGAGGAGGAAAAAATTGACAAAGTTCAGTCCTTAAAATGCACTTTAAAGTGTAAGGAATCATAATAAATAAAGACAAAGGCATGTTGGTCCAGCCTAAAACTTCAATAACTTATTTGTTTTTTCAGGCAATATATGCAGCTGATATAGCCCAATTTTTATAGCCAAAATATCGGTTGTGAATATCTGTGGAAATTTTTATATCTCCTGATATGGATCATTCACTTTTCAACCTGCCAGTACTGATATCATGCTGATAATATTGTGCAACCCTACTTGCTTTGTGCCGTTGTGTAGTCAACAGAGGTGGAAAAGTACAAGAGTATTGTACTCAAGTAAAAGTACACTTACTCTGGTTAAAACTTACTGAAGTAAAAGCAAAAATTTCAAAATGTTCTAATGAAAGTACAAATATGCAAAAAAGCTATTCAGTTATAGTAATTTGAGTAAATGTAGTTAGTTACTTTCCACCTTAGCAGTGTTAAAAAGATTGGTTAAAGTAGAAATAATTCAATTCCCTGACTTAAGCTAAAATAAATTATAGGCTTTGAAATGTATGTCAGAAATGTGTGTTAAACAAAAATCAGCCCCTGAATTACGTCTATGCTGGGGGTTTTAGTGCAAAGCTAACAGAAAAAAATATCTTTTTTGGTAAATTCTTGGCTTAAATTTAAGAAAAGGACAAAATATTGAAAATGATGGATTTAAACTTTAACAAATGCAGAAGTAGGCAATGAATAATCTCTTGACATAGATGCTAACTGAAACAGTGGTCTTCCACTGGATTTTAACTGTGTTTTCTCCTCTTTACCATGCTTATTTATCCAACTGCTTTGTAAAAGTACCGTGCCATGCTTTGCTAGAAGTTATTCTTTGGTTCTGGCCATTTAAAGATCCAATCAACATGGCAAGCAGAATCATTGGATCAAACAGCATTAAACTTGCCATTAGAAGCTCTCCTGTACTCTCATAATATCCACACAAAAGTGGTCCCACTGCTTCAGAGAGGGTCCCATTGACATTAATCCAGTAAAAGTTTCAATCCAAACTCATTACATCCATAAAGATCCACTCATTGCTTCAAATGTACAATAAATAGAAACGTTTTGATGTATTAAAAGTAGGGCTGTCAAGATTAATTGCATAAATCGCTGTTAATAAATCTCCACAATAAGTGCACACATATTTAACTGCCATTAACGGCATGCTTTATTGTCCCTATCAACACACTTTGGTTAAGGCACATCAGCATCTCCCTGCAGTCACAAAGATGTAAAATAAGTCCACCACTGCTCCTTAATGTCTCATTTATTAAAAAAAATTACATACAACTCAGTGGACAAGTCAGAAGTCTTTTGAACCTTTGCAATGTTCTTTTATTTCACTTCAATCTTGAACAAGTTCCTCTTTTTGTGGTTAATTTTAAAATATTCAATCTGCCAATAAAAGCAGCTCTGTGTCAAAACAGGAAGTCAGTTACCCCTAGTTCAAGACAGTTGAAAAAGAAGAAATGACACAAATTCAGTTTAAAATGCAAATTAAAGGAATTTAAATTTTCATGAAAAAGAGGGAGATTAACCACAATTAACTAAAGAAATTATGAGATTAATCAGGATCAAAAATTTCAATCTTTTAACAGCCTTAATTGCAAGTCTTCACTCTGAGCTAGCAGAGCTCCTGAGGTGGCAGAATCTCACAATAAAAGTGGCATTTTGGCTGATTATTCGATAAACCCTCTAACATACAGGCAGCTATATGCTCTTGTGTAGAAGATTAATTTGATGGAAACTGAACTTATAGACATTTAAGGTTTCGTTTATCCTTTTTCAAATTACCTTCTGGGTTAAAATGATTTTGGCGCCAATAATTAACAGATTTACTGGCATGTGCTTTTCTCTGATCAAATGCAGAAATCAGATGCACAAGATATTTCTTGCATCAGTGGAATATCAAGTACAAGTTTTAAGGTTGAAAGAAGTCCAGATGTTGGAAAGGCAGAATGCAATATTTTGCATGATAGGCAACCTGATATAAACACACACGCTGTACTTGTAAGTTATCTTAATCAAATAATTAGTTTTAAAAAAAGTTTGACTTTATTCCTTTCATTTCTATTTGTTATTTATTCAACCAATAGAAAACTCACCAAGTGTTTTGGATAAGCTGGACAAAAAAGCAAAGTCTAATGAGCATTAATAAATACACATATAATATAAGATACATGATACATTGTAGGGCATGAAATAATAAGACAAATCCCAAATATCTGTCAAAATCAACCACAATAGAAACTATATAGGGCAGATGATCCGTAGCCAGATGTACCTGCTACCAAGCCATTAAAATCACCTCAGAAATACCTAAAAAGACCTGGTCAGGGGGTATCTTGTATTGTACAAAGAAAAATATTAATGCTAGAATTTTCTATCTACCTTTACAACAGAAATGTACAATTGTCTTCATGTGTACTAGTTAACTTGTTTGTGTCTGTCTCTTTAGTATTCGACTGGGTGGAGCAGTATGCCCCTGGGTTCAAAAAGTCTGTAGTGGGAAGGGACATCCTGACTCCACCTGACCTGGAGAGGATCTTCGGCCTCACAGGAGGGGTACATTTACATTTACACACACACACAGACGCTGTTAAATTGAGCAGCAATATAAATGTTGATTCACAGCTGTTCTGCTTGATACCGTTCACTGGGAGCTGGATGAGGAAGTAATTTGTTTCCTCTCTTGGTTTTTGATTCGCTCACTGTCTGCTCAGTGAACAGAGCTGTTGTGTAAGCAGTTAATGGTTACAGAGTTTTACCACAAGCCATGAGTCGGAGGCAAAGTTCACATCCAGTGTGAAGGCAAAATATCTCGCTGTATAATATGAGCTTCTGTTTATCACACAGGGCTTTATGAGCTGATGTAATGAACAAAAAATGTGAATTAACATTTTGCTCTTTACAGAATATTTTCCATGGATCAATGTCACTGGACCAGCTCTACTTGGCACGACCATTACCCTCTCTGTCAGACTACAGAACACCAGTTAAAGGGCTGTATTTGTGCGGCAGCGGCTGTCATCCAGGTTTGCTTTTAATGCTCGACCCTCAGCCAAATACTCAAGGCAGTGTGAACAGTTTGATGGCACGAAGTATGCAACATAAAACCATTTTTTTACTCATCAGCTGCAGTTATGGTGTGAAATATTGAGTTATTTTGAAAGCATACGATGGTCTAAAAGGTTTTGGACTCATTGCACCTCCACCTCATGACTCCTCCATGGTGCCGTTTCTGTCATGAATGAGGGTGATGTAAACAGAGGCCAGCTGGCCAAAGAAGTTGACAGTGAGATAAAAGAAGTAGCCGGTTGACATCAGGCTACTATGGATTTTAGTCAGCAGTTATGTTCTAGGTGTATTTGGGAGCCAATACATTAAGAGAGGCTAAAACAAGGCCTAGTAGAATCAGCCTGCTTAACATAAATGTCAGTGACTCTGACAAATGAAGTGATTCACCTCAAGGGCGCTCCGAAATAGAGAAACTTGTGAAGACTGGACTAAAAGAGGCATTTCACCGCACACAGGCGGTGAGGCATGTAAAAGCCATGGTACTTGGTAGTTGTCAACGAGAATGATTTAGAGGCCACACTAATATGAATTTAATAACATTAAAACGGTGAATGATTAAAATAAGTGGCAATTAAAATAATAAGAGACAGAATTAAAAGGCAAAGCAATAAAATTAAGCTCATCAGACTACACAAAGAGGTTTTGACAACACCAATAACAGAGTCCTGTTTAAATAATAACACCAGCACCTGCTCATGTTAGCATCAGCCCTTTCAGTGCTGGAATTTGCAATGTTTTATGTTTCATAAACTGATTTGCAGGCATCTAGGCTTTCTAAACTTTCAGTGTACAAAGTGTGCACTACACAAATTCCTGCAGATAATTTGTGGACATGACTGTTTATTCTGTAAGCGGTGAGAGCATGGAAGTTGTAGAGCAGTTCACCTACCTTGACAGCATCCATCGATCTTCTAACTGTGAGGCTGGGATAAACCGCAGACTCGGACTCGCACATGGGCCGATGGGTTTGCTGAGCAAGACAGTGTGGCATTCTTTATATCTGAGCAAATGGACAAAAATTAGTCTTTCGGTCCTTGGTCGAGGCCTTGACGTTGACTGATGGCCAGCGGCGGGACCCTTTGTGACAACTTGTCTTTGGTGTATTTTTGGGTATTGTTGGGAAGATCATGTGTCTAATGCTGACGTGCTCTGGAGTGCAGGGTCAGCTGGTAGCAGCTCTGCTTTTATGGGCATCCGGAACGCTTTGCAGGGCTTGATCCAGTTCACTGCATACTGGGTGCTCAGGGCTGGTCCAGACACCAGGGGTGACTGAGTGCGTCATGGAAGGGAAAGCTGTGCGGATTCCTGGGAAGGTGGGGCATGAGCCTAGCACAGGCCTGGAGGATGGCCATCAGAAGGACAGAGCAGTACAGGACCAAAGTTGATGTGGCAAAGTATCTAAATTGGTATATGCTCCCAAACCTGCCCTGACTATTTATCCAGCACTAGCATCAGTGAGTAACATGCCCCTTTTGCCATCTAAACAAAGGTGGGATTAAGGGGGACAGACTGCATAACGTCTTATGCAAGAGGTCTATACATACATGAATCTGGCTCCTCACCTTTATAGGGGCATTTTGTATTCTTTCACTTAAAAATATTGTAATTAATAATTATATGATTGTCTTGCTAAAACTACGAATAGCTGTATCATATCTTTATTGTTAGAGTGTATCATGAATCTTATCGTATCTTGATTAACCCTGCAATTCCCAGCTCTAGAGTGCAATGTCTTGCATGTACAGTCATTCTCTTTGTGTTGTCTAGAAGTTGAGTGGACCACCTAATGAGTTCTTGTTTCTTTTACATATCTAATGTTCTATGTAGGTGGTGGTGTGATGGGTTCTCCAGGCTGGAACGCGGCACTCATAGCCATGGCTGATCTGAAACGTCGCTGAAAAATCTCACAACAGCTGAAGAACAAATTTCAACACTCCCTTCAACTATTTACCTGAGTGGCTCTTACTCATTCATTTCATGTTGAGCATCCTGATTGTGAAGTTATGTGAAGTACTTAATGGGGGATTTAAAAAGTATAACATTGAATTTCAGAGACAAGAAGAGACTAAATGAAAAACAATTTTTAAACTTTTTTAGGCTGTCCATGTCAAAAGTCAGCTGTAAAGAATAAAATATTACTGTTGATAATGAACATTAGTCATAGCTGTTGTGGTGCTACATATGAAGTCATTAAACTGAGTCAGCAGAGAACAACTGATACCAAACAATCATAATGTTTAAGCCAAATGTCTTTTAAATAATATCTCATCCTTTTCTTAATGACGTAAACAAAAACTGTAAAGAATGAAATAATGCACAGTGTGCCTTTTTACAATTTTGTATGAATAAACTTGAATGCATTCAAGCAAATTTGTCTCAGTTTCTTCAATTGGAGGAGTGTTACATCTGCAATCGCATATTCCCTATTAAAGGACATGTTGCATTCCAGTTTGCTTTGTATTTGGTCCATCTATCTTGGAAAAAGAATTTCAGACTTACAAAAGAAAACAGGGCTACACAGGGGCTACATTACTGTTTTGATTGTAGTTTGACAAAATGCGTATACATTTTGTAAGGGATACATGATATTGGTTTTTGCAGATATTTACAATTCATTTGAACAGATATTGATAAAAAAACCAGTCCTCTAACATTCCTTAAACTGACATATCTTTGGTAAATGCTGGCCAATGAGATGGCCAATTGTGTGCACGTGGTCTGCGCGTATGTACTTGCATACTTATGGGCATGACTATATTAATTTGTCTATGTTTATGTCTTAAACGCACTTGCAATGTCATGATGTTCTACTTGGTGATTTTAAATATACTCTGTTCATATTTTCCTGTACAGCACTTTGGTACAAACTCTGTTTGTTTTGAAAGTGCTCTATAAATAAAGTTGACCTTGACCAATTAACTCTAATATCTGCCATACCAATAACATGCTAGTGATAGCCTACTGTGCATCTTTAATTTGTATTATACTGGCTCGGGCTAAGCAGGGACAGTGGATGAACTGGGAGAGTGTAGAGAAGAGGAAGCTGAGTTGGAGAGACCTATGGAGTATGGAAGATAGGTGAATCAAATTCCTGCTAGGGTCTACCTATGACATCCTACCATCACCCCAGAACCTAAAGTGCTGAGTTGACGAAGACCCATCATGTGCTTTGTGCTCTGAGACGGCAACCTTGAGGCACATTTTGACAGGATGTAAGATCAGTCTGTCACAAGGTAGATATACATGGAGACATGACAGGGTTTTGAAGAGTCTAGCAGCAGGAATTGAAAACAGAAGAAGACAGGTGAATACAGGACATAATCAGGGAACGAAAACAGTTCAGTTTGTCAGAGAGGGAGAGAAGGTTAAAGGAGGCAGGTTTTTAGGTAGGCACCAGTCAGGCCAGTTACAGGATGCTAAGGACTGGGAGATGCAGGTAGATTTAGGAGGGAAACTGGCTGTGCTTTAGGAGATAGTTTGCACCAATCTTAGGCCTGACATAATGCTATGGTCTGCCAGTCAGCTTGTAGTTTATTTTATAGAGCTGACGGTTCCATGGGAGGATTCTGTGGAGGAAGAAGCTGAGATATGCTGATTTAGGAGCAGAAGCTGAACAGCGAGGATGGAGAGTTAGGACTCGTCCAGTAGAAGTGGGATGTAGAGGGTTTGTAGCAAGGTCAGCTGTTTCATCACTTAGAGAGCTGGGAATGCAGGTACAGAATTTGCGAAAGACAGTTAAGGAGATGTCAGATGAAGCAGCTCAGGCCAGTCAGTGGATCTGGATGAGAAGGAGTAATGCCAGCTGAGGCAAAAATGAAGGTTGACAAAACCTCTTAACTTCTCTATCTGTTAGTTTCGTTTAATCCTGTCCCTACTCTGTCTTCCCTCATGAAAGTGAGGGAGTGGGGTGGGGGGTAGAGCACCATGCCACGCCAGGCCGGGGGTGTGTGTTTACCCACAACAGGGCACCACACTCTTAGCTCTGCCTCCCCCACCCTATTGCAAAGCTTGCTCTCTCTCTTTTTCTTGATCTCCCTAATCTGTCTCATTTTCCCCTCCTTTGTTACTCTTAGTTATTGGTAATAATTGTTGCACTGTAATCATGAGTGGTGTTTAGGAAGGTAGTATCAGCATAGTCACTACCTGGAGCTTGCATGTACGGAGCCTGGGTCTGTTGAAGTTGGCATGCTGCTGAAGCTGTGTGGGCCATGTAGTAAGATAGGTAAGATGATGTCTCCATGTTGGCATGGTGGGTGATGGGAGCCGGCCATGGAGGGGGGTGGCTCTGGGACACTGGAGATCACTGTTCAGCCCTCTGGAGGTGTCGTGGGACAAACTGGACAAAACACTGACGAAGGAGGGTTCCCACTTGACAACCCCTGTGAAGTGCAGGTTTCTTACTACCCATCAGTCTGCATGGGTGACTTGTGGAGGCAAATAGTAATGGATTAGAGATTTCTTCACTGAGCGCTGATCCTCTTTATAGGGCGCAAGTATCTTGTGTTTCATTCAAACTGATAGGATTCAATATGTTTATAATACAGTACTGTGCATAAGTTTTAGGCATGTTTAGGCCAAAAATTAAGGCTGCAGGAAAGTGTAGATTTGGTGAGTAAGCTGCCTGAGGGTACCATCAGGTGGGGAGGAGGATTTACACAACCTCAGTTGTGGTCTGGATGTTTTTGCGCATTACGAGGGACATGGGAAAATAATCTGTTGAAAAAAATAAAGCCCAGGAACCGGGACAAAAGAGATGCTGGCGAGCTTGACTCTGGTCGCCCAGCCCTGTGTAGTGGCAAATTGAGCCCTGTGATGAATCCTTAATGCCCTACATGCCTAAAACTTATGCACATGACTGTATATCATAACATTTGATGTGATACAAGCCTGTAGCCAAAGAGGTTCTGAAGGGCTGAAAGGACCCCCTCATTGCCAAAGGTCCAGAATCTAAGTTATTTTTAAATAATAACTTATACCCCTTCATAACACTGATGGCCAATAATTCTAAACTAATAAAACAAAACATCTAAAACAATCAGAAGTCATTACATTCATAAAAGCATTATGTCTGTGTGATTGTTTTAAGAACTTTTATGTGTGGCAAGATGTACAGTGCAGCTGTAACTTTGAAATACGGGCCACATTTTGGAAAGAAGGACCCCCACCCCCCTCAATTGGTTGACTGCAGGCCTGTGATATGGGCCTTCCTTTTAGAAAATCTGTCCGCACACACTCAGCTGCCTCTGCAGTAAAATGAGTACTTTAAAAGTTAAACAAACAATAATTCACATGTAAACAGAGAGTACATGTCAGCGAAACTACAAAGTGCATGTGTGGTTCCTGCGATTATTACTTGTACAATATTTTGACAGTAATATTATTTACACAGGTGGTAATGAAAATGGTATTTGTGTTGTGTTGTGTGCTGTGATAGCATTCGGTAGCAGACATTTAAAATCTGAACTATTCAATAATCGATAATGGTGTACTGTGCCTTTAAGACGCTGCCCAGGGTGGACCTAACGTCTACATTTGACGCTCAGGAAGTGGACCCAACCACCAAAGATTCCCACAGATTCGATAGCGATTGTCCCAATGTTACAAACGTGTTCACTCCGGGCTAAACACTTGTTTTGAGTATTTTTGAGAGATTATCGAGAGGAATATGCTGGATGGTTGCGCTCATGAAATTCACCAGAGACATATGCAGGCTGCTGGGACTCGGGAGCGGTAAGACATGCTACAGTTTTCAAAAAAAAAGTTTCTAAAGTTAACCGTAAGTTCAGCCGAAGTAATAATGAAACCGTTTTGACAATGAAACTACTGAGAATATATATTTAAAGTTACTTTTTTCATCTTCACACGTGTAATAGTGTTTTTTTAAGCTTGTGTTTTGTCGTGAAGATCATTTTGAGTTCTTGTTCAGACAATGAGAGTTCCCCTCCTGCCAGTTACACCCTTGCTCTCCCCACTTCCAAGTTTGCGTTGTCGGTGCCAAGTAGTGGTAATAAGGACTCTAAAAACATACTTTCACAGACTTTTACAGCCCTGTAGCCAGTAATAATAAAACTTAAAAGTCCACGCACGCCATATAAAGCAGGAAATGTGCATTAAAGGCTAAAACTAAAACAGATAGAGGAGCAACATTCCCCCGTGCATGTTGGTATGACAATAATGCCTCAAATAGGTGGCAAAAGCCCTGCAAGCTAGAACCTCTAGGGCCATATTTAGAGTTATATGAGCATCAAGTTATGTGCCGATAAAACCTGTCATGTGCCTATACTTTGTTCCTCTTCTTGACTTTGTCTGTGTTTAGTTTCCTACTTTAAATATGAGCAGTGAATTAGGTTTGTTTACAGGCTTTCTGCTAAATCCCCATCATAGTCAGAAGAGTATCTTTAAAGCGCTCTTTCATTAAGCTACCTCTGATATAGAACTGGTGTTAATGAGGATACTAGGAATGTACTTGTTATTTACCTGCTTAATGTTTATTAGACCTGGTAAATATGGGTAAACGCACACTGCAGGGCTCCAATATCCAAATAATTTAATGCATGTATGTTCTCTTCGACTCCACACTCTCCCTCTTTGGTTTGGATGTTTGTGTTAAGCCTTCCTCTAAAACTGAAATCTCCAATTTTTCAAATCAAGCTTAATTTAGGAATTTAATTTTTGCCCTTTCCTTAAAAAATTGCAATTTAATAGCCAGCATTTTCCATGAACAACAAAAGCTACCTCCTATTTGAAGCCATTCCTTCCTTTGCTCCTTTTTTGTTGGTATTTAATACATGTCAGAATAAATCTTTATCATCACACCGCTCATCCATAGGCATACCATTACTGCCCTGTCTTAACATTGATGGTTTATGATAAACATCTGGTAAATTAGTATTATTCTTGGAATTATAAAGTTCAGTGAAATTACAGTGAGTTAGGGCCTGTGTCCATGACCAGCATTATTAGCCCTGGTACTTTAAATCCAAAACTAATGTAGTCCAGCATTCTGAGCCCTCAATGCTCTGTGTCAGTTGTTTTGGCCGCCATGCTTCTAGCCCTCTTGGTTGAAAACTGTTCAACTGGTGGAACAGTGCTGTGCTGGTCAATGTCATTTCTCCCTCACTTGCCAATCAAAATCAAAGAGCAAGCGGGACTTCTGACCTAGCGGAGAAGAAACCGATCAACTCGTCTTTTTTTTTCAAGGGTACTTTTCAGGTCTGCAGCTGCTGCCTATGTTGGGATGGATTCCTTTACATTGTTTTCATGTTTTCTGTGTGATATTCCCATGAAATAGGGAAATATGAAGATCATAGAGCTATTTTAAAATATTACAACATCACAGATTCAACCAAGGAAAGGGGGAGTCATTAAAAAAATATCCTGTAAAATACATGCACACATTTCAAAACATCACTAAATTTGGTTGATTTAAAATGCCAAAATGATACTGCATGACGTTTTTGGGAGCCAACAGAGCCAGCTCTTATTACTGAGCTGAGTCAAATAGGGGTGTAATGGTTAGTGAGCTTAAATGCTCCCTTGTAGCTGGTGTTCTGTACCTCTGCATATCTGCTCATAATCTTTAAAATGTATCAATGCCTTCATCCCTCTACTTTCACATTAACAGGCTTTTAAAAAAAATAGCATGGAGATGCTGAGGAGAGAAGCCAGCATCTTGTTTCTCCACTGCTCTTGCCACTGAAGTTGGTTGTTCTCCATCATTGTTTTGAAGTGCCTGCTTCTTTCTCTTCTTAGGTGGCTGTTCTATAGCAGTTATTTACCTGCCACCTTGATTGGCAGGTAAATACTGTTACACGTGATTGCCTTGTTTCTTCGTTCAGATGTATTCCTTGTGTGACCACATGCACCAAACCATAACGCTCCAGGACAAATACAAATATTGTTACACCCCAAGAGCTAAATGATCCGGTCACTAGAAAGGCCAAAATTCCCATCACTACTGCAAATGATAAGGAAATGACTTGAAATAGGCTTTACTTTTGGTCTATCACTATAGTTTTGCAAAAGCAAACTGAAATAACATTCTGAGATAAATAAACTGAATTTTAAGCTGTCCTCTTTTAGCATGGGAACACTTGTTATTCGTGAAAAGTGTGCAAGTAAAGTAAAAAACGTATAACCATATTTTTATTATTTTGTGAATGAGAACCCTAGATGATAAGTCTTTTTATGTGGGATTGACATGACTATCATGAAAATCACTGGTGTGAGGAGTAGCATTATACGAGATTTATATGCCTGCATCAAATCTAGACCGGACATCTGAGTAGCCAAGAAACTACACAGAGGTCTATGTCCGTAGCCAGATGTGGAACCCCCTCAAAAGTAAACAATATAGACAGCAAGCCCTGTGATTGGTATGCAGGGTAGTATCAGGCGACTGCCAGTCTGAGTAATGTCTTCAGTAGAGATGTAGGCTATAATATTATCAGCAAGATATCAGTATTGGCAGATACTACCTTAGAAAGAGAATTATTGGTACAGGCAGATATGAATATTTCTGCCAATCTTTACAACAGATACTCTGGCAATAAAATTCAGCCTTTATCAGCTGTAGATAATGGCAGTCAACAAATAAGTAAGTTGTACTGTAGGCTGGAATAACGCACTTACGTCAGCTTAATTATTTTTCTTTATTGTCCATCATTCCTTACACATTAAAGTGGGCTTTAATGACTGAAATTTGTTAAATTGTCGATCCTCAAACTTTAAATTGTGTTTAAAAGCTAGAGTTTTAAGTCTGAACTACAGTGAAATCCGTATCAGCTAAAATTAATTTATAAATATCGGCATATCAGATGTCCAGGAATCCAATATTGTTCATCCATAGTCTACAGGCATGTTGCCCCCTAGGATCAGACAACAGTAAATTTTTAATATCTACTAAAAATATCAGGACATTTTGTCATCCATGTCTCTCTTAGTGGCTGAACAAGTGCAGAAAATTCCCTCATCTTCTGTCTGTTCTGATTGAGCAGCCTTTTTTCTACTTCCTTCAGTGCCTCCTCTCTTTTGTTCTTTCACAAAAACCGCTGCAAGCAACTATTGCTCATTATTTATCAGTTAATACATAATACTTTTTTCAGTCATCAGCAACTGTATGTAAACAAGCAGGAATTGTGGTGGCAGGACCAGGAACTGGCATAAAAATAGCAGCTGAGTATTGCAGTATAGTGTGGACATACCAATGCTCAGTTATGTAGTGCTCACAGCAGCGTATGTCACTACAGTGTAGCTACGGCGTAGATTGAACTCCAAAGTATGAACCAGGCTTCTGAAGTTATATTGCAATTATCAATTAATATTAAGTATGAAGTTTTCCTTTTAAAATATTTATTTATATAAACCCTTTCCCCAGACAAACATGGCAATTCAAAACACATGATGCAATCGTTAATGCATGTCAAGTACTGTAAAATGTAGTCTAAAAGGTTAGATGAGGTCATAATGGGAGCAGTCATCATAGATATAGGCTACAATAGGCTACATTACTCTATGTTTCTAAACATCTTTGAACTTTAATCTGCTCACCCTGCTTCACTTCAGTTATATTATCCACACACAAACACACCTAGCCCTCTTAATACACACAGCTCATCCTGCCCAGCACTCCCCCCTTGTCACCATGGATGTGTGTGGCTGAGAGATCTTTTGACAATACTCAGCTTTATATAAACTGAAGAACACTTAGTAAAATGTTTCTTGTGGGTTTTCTTGATCCACTTGTAGAATAACTTCATTTACATTACTGACACAATCCAAAACATTGCTGGATGTTAGACACTGCAATGTAATATATGAGGAGTAGCCTAAAGGCTCATTTGTGCCTATGTTTATACGCTTATGGCCAAAGCCTTCTGTTGTACCATGCACAAGAATAAAGGCTCAGGAAAGCATAGCAAATCAGAGTTTTCTACAATATTCTAATATTTTGAGATAGTGGGTTTTTAATTTTCATGAGCTGTAAGCTGTAATCACGTTGTATGAGATAGTATTTAAGATGTAGGGAAATGTAACATTTTGAAGTAAATCACAGGGAAAAATAAACTTTTACTTGATATTCTATTTTCTGGAGATGCACCTGTATTTGATGCTAGCTCATGTGATACAGGGACAGCCAGCTACAACAGAACAGTTGAGCAGAGATCAAACAGGAACTAAATGTCAGTGTTTTGAAATCTTAGAGAAATTCGACCACTGGCTTTGTACAATTAAACACTGATATAGGGGTGCATGGTATATGAGGTAGATGGTATAAATGATACAAATTTGGCCTACGGTAGAGATTTGGAATGTACCGACCAATCGCGATAACGCTTGTTGATGACGTCATCATATCTGCCTCAGTGTGACAATGGCTTCAAGCACAGAGACCACAGAGCAGGAGGAGCTGGTTAAAAAAAAACAGTGCTACGTAGAGGTGGGTGGTAAACCAGTATTAATACCGTCACCGATAAAATTTTTGCCACGGAATGGATTCAAGCAACACCGTCATCACCGGTTTAAATGCTGTTGTGCTGCAATGCACACATGGGGCATATCCGCTCACACAGCTGGCGGAGAGAGTGAGTTGTGACACACAGCTCAGGCTGAGTCTAGTCAATAGCACGTTTAGCTCTAGCATTACGTGTAGCCAGGTAACTAACTGAATGTCAAGGACTCTTGCCGCTGTAACTAGGCACAGTTAGCAGGCAAAAACACGTGTTTTTTTCTCTCAAAGTCTGACGGCTGTACCGCAACAAAGTCAGTGTGCTGTCTCTATTAGCCTGCCTGGGGCTGTAACACAAGCTAAGTGCTGCTTTGGCTGTTCTCAGAGCCCAGCGCTGCAGCTCTTCCTCTTACAACGGCATAAACAACCATTTAAAAGTCTATTTTAACTTATGACTTTCTTTTCCACAGTGAGTCAAAGATCCAGGCTGTGATGTTAAATGAGGTCAGAAAAGCTGCTGTAAACTAGCCGTATTCTCCGGTACAGCAGCCAAAGCTAAGCTAATACAATCCCAAACACAATACTTCTGTCAAGCTCTTCAGAATAAAGGTCTGCGGCTGTTATTTTTCTGAAACGCTTATATTGTGAACGCCTTCACTAGGAAACGTGTTCAAGTCATTAGCAGATTAACACACCTCATCAGGTTAGAGATGAAATGCGAAACTTGGAGTGCAGTTAGACAGAAGTAAACCTAGAGAGACTTAAAAAAAAATAAAACATGTTTTCTGTGTTCCTATACTTAGACATAAATTGAGTATGCCATCAAAGGCTTGTTTTAAGGGGAGAAGGGGGTTAATAACACTTGAATTTGGATTAAAAAGCATTATCTGTTTTTAATTTTGTAATACTGTGATATAATACCGTTATCGTCAAAGGCAAGAAAAATACCGTGATATGATTTTTAGGCTATTGCTGATACCACGTTTCATTACCAAAACCCCAAATCAGTTTGTATAATTGCTCAAGAAGCAAGATCCTGTTGTTGCAACCATGTTTATTTTGCTGATACCTTTCAGCACTGTCACTTGGCTGAGGCTGTTCAGGTAGTCAGCAGCTGTCAGAACATGGGGTAAGGCGTCTTCATGTCACAGTATCTCATTTTCTTTCAGAATTCTTTAGATGGCAAAATCTGATGTCTCAAATTTGAGATAAGGGCTCGTACTGGGATGTGATGTTTACGTGCCTAAACCCTGAACAGGATACTTAAAAAAAAAAAAACTGATCAAAACCAGGAGATTCATGTATAAAACACTCACTGCTCTAAGTCAGGATTTTTTTTAGATTGGTTTGTGAAAGATATTCCTTAACATTTCTCCCCCTGATCAGGAAAATCTGTCTTTACAAGGCGTTATTAACAGAAATGAAACTTACATTGACTATTTCCTCCTCCTTTCCTGTAATATGTCGAAGCACTGTAAAGAAAAGGGGATGTTTTTCAGGTTAAAATGTCCAGTCAAGTTGATGCACTGTTATTTAACATTCCTGTGGAAAGAGCTCACCTTTCAACTCCACATTAACTTTAGCGGTGTCCTTGAAGGGGAGAAACAGAGACTCTTTGTTGTGTTTTTTGGGGATTTTGTGTCATTATTAGAAGGACATTCCTTTATGGTTAGGATTTAACAGAAACTGTTGACTCAGCTAACACGGCGGAGCTGTGCTTTAGAGGTGCTTATATCATGACATTTGAGTACAGACAGCTGAGATCCCTTTTACTTTCTGAAGATACTGACTCCAAACAGCTGTAGAGTATTTACGAAAGTAAAGCTGTATATAATCATCAGCTTTTATTAATCAGGCTGTTTTTTAATGGTTGCTCAGTTAGTCTTAAATTTTTAGGAATTTCAAAAGTTGTATAAAGTGCTCATCACACCACACAGTAACCTTGCAAAGCAGATGGATTCGGCTGTTTCTGTATTTCTCACTGGCAAATCCATCTTGCAAAGCTCCTGTCTGAACAGAATGGGCCCTGTAAGAAAGTGACAGGACCAATCAGGAGTAAGAGGCAGTACTCCTGGATGTGGCGGAGTCGTGACGGAAGCAAGCAGCGACAATAGGCCGGTGCAACTATGGTGGAAGAGATAAGCGTGGATTCTGTGGCAGCATCAGTTTTATCAGAACTTGACAACATTTCTTCATTAAAAGAAGAACAAAGTACAGATATCTCCGTTCAGGTTTCACTCAACTCTGACCAGTCTCCGAGTCCCTGCTGCTGAAAAACACCCCTACAACATGATGCTGCCACCACTGTACCTCACTGTAAGGACAGTATTTGGCAGGTGATGAGCGGTGCCTGACTCCTCTTCAGACAGTTCAATGATAATTTCATCAGACAAGAGAATCTTGTTCCTCACAGTCTGAGAGTCCTTCAGGTGCTTTTGCACTAAGGAGAGGCTTCCATCTAGCCACTCGACAGTAAAGCTCAGATGGAGGATTGCAGTGATGTTTGTCCTTCTGGAGCTTTCTCCCATCTCCACATAGGATTGCTGGAACTCAGCCAGAGCAACCATCAGGTTCTTGGTTGCCTCTCTTATTAAGACCCTTCATACCCCACTTGCTCAGTTTGGCTGGATGACTGGCTCTTGGAAAAATTCTTGTTGTGCCGAACGTCTTCATTTACATATTATCGAGGCCGCTGTGCTCTTGGGAACCTTAAGGGCAGCAGTATTTTTTCTTTGTCTTACATCATATATTCAGCAGGTTTTTAAATACTGTTCTGATTTCATATGAGCCTCAAAGGATCAGCACATTGATGGAGACAAAGAGTGAAGTTCTTGTTTTCCTGCCTTTTTCCATAACAATTGTCATTTGTAATATGAAGAACTTGAACTTAAAGAGTCAAACTGCACTGAGCAGAATGAGGTTAACAATCATTTGGATCAATTACTTGCCAGTCACAACATGAGTCACAGACAAAGAATGAATTTGTCACTGCCCTGGAAATCTTTGTTGAACAAATAGTAATCTGACACTGCTTAGATTTCTACATTGTGCTGGGTGCTTTTGGTTTCCTTTTGTCTAACGATTGGGGTTAAATGAGCTCAATTTTTTTCTGTTTTGATCAGTTATGCACCCACTTCAGGCAGTGCTTGTTTTCTACAAAGTTCCTGTGCAGAGATGTCATGCTCACAAACCGCAGTGTTACAGGCAGCTGTGGGTTGCACGTTGTGCCTGTTTGAGTGGTACAGAGTGCAGATCTTCCTCTCCTCAGGCTAAAAAGAAACGACTTGAGTTGAATCTCACTAAGCAGTTTTTCTGTTCGGCTTCCCCTTCTTATTTTTTTTTCATCCAAAAGAGAGCATGACATAATTTTTCCTGTCTCCACCCAGTGTCATACATAGTTAGCTTATCTAAGGTCACAGTGATTAGACCTGAATACGAAGTACCACATATATTTGCCATCCGGACGACTAATGATTCTTTTCCAACAAGTCACGATTGCTTGTTTTATTACCAAGTCAGTTACATCTGAGTGGAACTTGTTGTACCTTTTCTGTTTCCAAGACAAATGTTTGCAGCTTTTGTTGAGTTTACACAGCACATGTCATGCTAAAGATTGAGACTTGATAAGCATCATGTGCACAAATGATGGCTGACTGGGCATTTTAGTAGGGATGCACGATAGTGGATTTTTGCTGATATCCGATATGCTGATATTCATTTTAGCTGATACCGATTTTTAAATGTGCTTTACATAACGTAAAATTCAGTCCTTTGAACACAGTTTAAGCTTTGAGGATGACAAAAGAAACAAAACTTTTTTCTTAAAACATACATTAAGGTTTGAAGAATGAGGATGAATAAAGAAAAAGATCTCAACTTACATAGGTCTATAGGTCCAGCCTAAAATTCCACGTTTCAGTCTATATGGCCAAATTTTGCAGTCGATATATGCCAAAATTCACAGCCAAGATATTGAATGTAAATATTGGCAGAAATTTTGATATCCACGGTTAGCGATACTTAGGGTTGTTCCGATAACAGTATCAGGAATATGTCTGATACTGCTTAGAATGCAGGTATTGGTATCGGGGAATACACGAGTTTATGCACCGATCCGATACCATTGTTTAGCTTTATATTTTGCTTTGTTTAGCCATGCTAAATGTTAGTGCTATAAACTGGCAGTTAATTCTTCTTTGCTGCCGGAAAGCACAGCATGCACGGGCTACCATTTTTATACTACTGAAGAAGAAGCAAAGGACTCACTGCATCAGCAAAGAATTGTGTCTGCCTGACAGGTTTTCTCTGAACGTGATTGTTAAAATGACTTCCAGACCAGCGCTATTGTACATGACAAGAAGTGACACAGTTTATCAAAAGTTAAATAACTTTTGAACCATAAATCGTTGCCTCTTACTTGGTTTTCCTCTTGAAGTTAGCTGTTGTGCCTTCCCATTAACGCTATTGATGCCTTTGAATCCTGTGGTCAGCATTTTCCACTGAGCCTGGAACTTGTTTGACTTTTGGGGACTCTAATGATTAAATCCGCACCAGTAAACCCGATATTGAAAGTCTTTTTTGTCCATTTTAATTGAATTATGATCATTTATTACAACTAACTCGAACGCCAACTCGAATGCTAACGCCATATTGCTTTCCCTTTGTGAGGGTCTGTCAGCCAGTTGCAGGCTGTTCTGTAATCATATCATGCTGCCTGAATAGAGCATAATGGAGAGAGAGATAGAGAGAGCCTGTGATGCAGCCCCCTGCATTATTGATATTTTAATATTTAGCAATAAAACTCAATAATCAGCAGGAAAACAACTTTAGGGTCACAGAAATGCTATATAGTAACAATTCTATTTGTTAAACCATGTTCTGAATCAAATATAGGTCTAAAATAATTTGCTAGGCTGCACAGTCAGTCCAGAAAGTTCACACCAGTATCGCATCAGTACTTGGTTTCCATCACCTTGGTATCAGAATTGTATTGTGAAGGAAAAAAATGTATCGAAACATCCCTACCGATAATTGCCTTTTCTTAGCTAATATCTTCTGATACCGCTATCAGGCTGATAATATTGTGCATCCCTACATTTTAGTCTTGTATGTGGTGTAATTTTAGGTCATTTTCTATAATCAAAGCCAAAGAATACAGAAAAAATGTATTCTTTCTGTATTCTTACTGTAAAGAATACAGTGTATTTATGCTCTAAAGAGCTACTAAGTTGTTTTCTTCTCATCAGGCCCTCCTGTCCAGCAGCAGGACGAGCAGATGGACTGTGGTGCCGCAAACCCTGACCCAAGTGAGGATGCCTCTTTGACACAGGTAAACAAATTGTGTCACAGTGACAGGGCATTGTACAATTGGTGGAGGTACAATGTGCAACGTTCATGTGATTGTGTGTTTAGGATGCATTAAATGGAGAGGAGGATCTGAGTGAGGAGGAGAAGGCCAGAAGAAGGGCGGAGCGACGCAAAGCCAAAAGGAAGGTGAGCACACACACCCTCATAGCTCTTAAATATGCAACATGAGTCATTTGTTAATTCTGCAATGCTATGAAGGACTACTAAAGTTTGACCTATATTTCATTTTTGTTTCCAAAAACTTCTTTAGAAAGCAGAAGTAGTGAATTTTCTCTAGGAATGTCATGGTACTATTGTAAATTGTCAATAACTCTTGCAAAAATCAAATGTTGTGCTCATACTAAAGATCAAACCATATGTTTAACCCTCTTGGTGTATTGGTCAAGATTTTTGGTTCCGATCTATTTTTTACTTATTAAATTCTGAGGCATTTTAGGTGAATTTACAGGAGCAGCAAGGAGTTTATTTGAAAATTCCTTCTTTTAACATACAGTTTGTAGTGTTTATGCACTGATACGATACCGCCATTGTCATATACAGCAATCAGTGACACGGGCTATGAAAGGTCAAATAACTTTTGAACCATAAATCGTAGCCTCTTACTTTTTTTCCTCTTGTAGTTAGCTTTTGCACCAGTCCATTGAGGCTATTCATGCCTAATAGCCCTCACTGAATCTTTTGTAGCAAGCCTTGAACTTGGGTGACTTTTCTGGGACTTTAAAGATAAATCCACACCGGTAGATCCGATAAAGAACAGTTGGTCCAGAAGGTCTACACCTGTGTTGGATCTGTCCGCTGTATCAGCCGATACCCAACACTCTAGTATCCGAATTTGTACTAGAAAGGAAACAATGGTGGTGGAACATCTATAGAGAATGGTGATGTTCCAATGCATATAAAGTCAAATAAATGCATTGAGTAAACCAGCTTAACACTGCAATGGTAAAAAGAAAAGTTTCACCATCATGATGCAATGGCAGCGCCAGCACCACTGTGACTCAATGTTTCAGTTATATGCAAGTATAATCCGACACAGCCACCACACAACTTTATCCCAATTTTTTAGATTGAATTAGTGCTAAACTGCACTGTTTCAAAAGATTGGTGCTGAAGCAGTTAGCAGTTGTTTTATCAGAGTAAAAAGAATTGTGGCAGCAAGACAGTAGTCACTAAGAACAACTAAAGTGGTAACTAGTGGCAGGCGGCTACATTGCAGTTTAGATGGTGTGTGTGACTGGGATTGTGAGCCTGAGCTGATAAAACATGTTATTAATTAGTTTGCCCAACTCGTAATTCTGGTGCAGATGACAAAAGGATCTGGATTTTACTGTTTAGCTGGCTATTCCTGCATCCCTAGTACAGTATGTGTGTACGCTTATGCCTGTGTGTGTCACTGGCTGCTCCTGCAAAACAGTTAAAGCAGAGCATGAGTTTAAGCTCTGTGTAACAGACTCTGTAAGGATAAACTGATACCAGGCTGTGGTGTCGCTTCACTTTAATGACAAATGGAAAATAAAAATAAACTACAATATAAGAAATCACCCAAAATTGCCTGGGATAGAATCTCTAAACCCAAATATGGCATAATTTTATGTCAGTTTTTAGTTTCCTTTCCTTTTAATTTTAATAAATGTAAATTACCATCAGAACTGTATTGCACATGGTAAAATTTATTTTCTTTAGAGAACCTGTTAATACCAATTTTTAATATATAAGTAGTTATCTTCTTTTCTTATTTGTCTTGTACTACTGCTCTTGAAAAAACAAAAGTGATTGATTAAAAAATGAAATATTTCTGATTAGAGTACTCAGTTAATCGACAGAAGAATTGATAGTTAGGGCTGTGCTTATGGCAAAAATCTAAATCACAGTTAATTGAACTTTTTACCTCAATTACAATTAATGAACACTTATTCCACTGCCAACCTTCAACTGTGTTTGTTCTGTAAATATTTGTATAATTTAGAAAAGATAACTGAAAGGAACTTACAAAGATTCACAATTTATGGTTATTTATTGAAACAACTGAAATCAAAACACATCTTTTCTAAGTTTAATTTCTTTTTTGTGATGCTGAGGTTGTTGGCATGTTACTAATGTTTTATGCTGTTCATTGATCTTTCTCAGGATCAATAAAATTGTGCTATTGTTCAGTCTTTTTAAGTGTTGACTCCATCTCTTTCAGCGCCGTCGAAAACGAAAGAAGCAGGAGCAGATTAAACAAAATGAGAATGCTGATCGGGTAATTCCCACATTATTTTTTTCTGGAAATTCAACGTATGTTTGATTTTTGCGATAGAAAAAGTGATATTATGTAAACCTTGGCCCTAGGATGACGAAGACGAGGATGGTGGTGCAGAGTCTGAACTTGATGAGAGTGAGTCTGAAGCAGAAGCTGGAGCTGAAGTTGAAAAGCAAATAGTGCAAAAAGGGGAGGAACATGAGACAAAATCAGCTGCCTCACACAGGGACATCGCCACTCAAGTTATGAGTTCTTCAGGGAACAAAGGACATCAGAAGACTCAAGCCAGATCCACTGAAGAGGTGTGGGTGCTAGAGTTTTATATTTTTAAGAATACACTTTTTACAAATATAGTAAAAAAATAATAAGAACTCTCACTGTTAGCACCCTCATTTCTTGTATAGGTGGTCAGATATTTGTGTAATACTTTTCAGCCTCATTGCTTAACAGTCTGTCTCTTTTCTGTTTGTCTCACAGGAGCCAGAGTGGGATGTGAGCAGTGCCTTCTTTGCTAATGCTGCTAGCCATATCAAACCCAAAGGATCCAGCCGCAAATCCAAAGAGAACAAGGAGAACGAAGCCAGGAGAGAGGTGAATGAATGCTAGTAGATGATTAAAACGGCTACATCGGATACCTTGCTGCTGTTTTACTTGTGACAGCTCCACAGTGTGATGACGTGGAAAAGTGGACTCTGGACCATGACAGCCTTTACAGCAGTGTGTCTGTACATGAGTGTGTTTTGACCTACTTTGTCTCAGCTGTGGGATGATACTTGGACTTTGGTTATCTGTCTCTTGAATTAGTCTAATGCATTACAGGTGGGGCTTAAATTAAAGCCTGAGCTATATATGACTTAACAGATCTTACTGGCACATAAAGGCCAATGGCAGATACATGAATCCAAGTGTATTTGATTTCTGATGATTTCAGACAATCCTTGGGGTGATGTCATCACATAGTTTGTCCATCAGACCACACTGTTAAAAATAAGAAACACCTGACTACCTATATAACCATATATGGGTGAAACAATCGCAGCAATATTCACAGAAAATGGGACCACTTTTTAATTATTGCCCAACAATTCACCGTATTGCCTTCAGTATTGATAGCAGATTAGCATTTCCAGCTAAAAGTCTCATCATAAAGGACTTGGACATTCCCTGTTGTCAGACCCTCTTAGCCAATCAATTAACCAAATTCAGTTGTCTATGTAATGTTGTGCTTGTTTTGTGTGAATTTGTTGTCATGTTAATGTTGTGACTGTTTGTGTATTTGGGGAATTTTATGTATTTTAAAAGCCCAGCTCAGGATGGTCGTTGCAAATTAGCTCAAGGTACAAATGCTGTAGTGTGTGGCAATGGTTTACTAGCTTCATACTTGTCCCTATACAAATAAACATTAAATAAATTAATTGTTGGAATTCATGTAACTCTAAATCATGACAACTAGTATAGGATTTAAAAAAAGAATGCATTTTTTATATTCAAATTAGACCTGTCAAAATTAATCACATTAATCGTTATTAACTACAATCCACAATTGGTGCACTAGTTTTTTAATTGCATGTTTTACTTTCGCTTCAGCAAAAATGGTTAAGTTTCATCAGCCTCTCCCTGCAGCCACAGTGATGTAAAATAAGTCCACCACTGCAACTTAATGTCTCATTTTAATTTAAGAAAAACACAGACAGCTTAGTGGACAAGCCAAGCCAAGCCAACCCAAACCATGTGTTATCAAACCTTTTTAGTATGCAACAAGTTTGTTTTTCTGTGGTTACATCCATGTAAAAATCTTCAATTTACCTATAGAAGCAGGTCTGTATAGAAAAAGTCAAAGTGACACAAAAACAGTTTAAGCTGCAAAATGTTGGAATATTAGAATGCATTTAAAACGTGTGATTAATCACGACTACAAAATTCCTGGGATGAATCACAATTAGAATTCCGACTCTTTTGACAGCCCTAATCCTATTTTTTTGGTGATATTACTTATAGACACTTGGTATTAATCAATAAGAAAGACCTTAGAACAGAATTCTTCCTTGTAAAAGGCAAAAACCTTGAGCAGAATGACAATTATGGTGAACAGCCATCTGTTTAAATCAGCTGGGGTAGAGAAAGTTGTCAGGAGGGAGAGGTTAAAATACAGCCAGAAATCAGCCTACCTTGAACTTGCATTAGTCTGTCGCAAAATCAGTAAAACTTCAGACAAGTTAGTGGAAAAAAATTACGTTACCAAGCTGCCATTGCCGCAGTGGTTGCTCACTGTAACACTGGCGCATTTGAATGAAAGCTCACTGAAGAGGTGAACATTTTTCTACTTTTAGCATTACTTTCTATGTTACTTAGTTTCTGACAGTGATAAAAAGCAGTGATTTCCAACCTCTTTTTCCTTAGGCCCCCCCTATTCATAACTAAGTCAAGCTAAACCCCTCCAGGACACCCTTTGGAAAAATTAAACTTCAGTTTGAACTTTTTCATTGCCAATATAACAGGCCTACTCACACTTATTGCTAACAAATGTGTGTGCACTTAGTTGTTTTAGGGGGGACATAATAGGAAGATGAGGGTATGGGATGTCAATTTAAGGTGGGATTAAGCTGCATAAATACATTAAAGAGAGGAAGAGAGCCACTGTAAAAATAAGTGCTTATGAATGTATATATGCCTTGCATTAGCGTTCCTGCTCCTAGGTCAACTTGGGTTGAAATAAAATTCTTCCTTCCTAACAGGCATAACTTTAGGTGAACCAAAACATTTAATTTTTGAGATTATAAATTGAAAATACCTGATTGTGTGGAAGAAAATCTGACGAGATTAAATTATATACTTATATACTATACTGTATTTTTTTTTTAAATTTAATTTGTGACTTTAAAACATGACATGTTTGAGTTTATAAAGTCAAAATGTATGACTTTCCAAAATGAGACATTTCGAGGGCATGGAAGTGCAACAGATAAAAAGGCACTACAGCAATTACTATGATCTCTCAGCTTTAGCAAAAAAAACGTACATTTAATTTCTTTATTACCTAAGATTGGCCTTTTGATTGCCCCTATGCATTATGTCCCTTTAGAGAAGTGTTTTTGCTAACACTACTAATCAGTGATGATGAAATGCAGCTGGTAAATTATTGAGCTAACTAGCAAGTACAATAACTTAAACAGCTTTGTAAACAGTGTAAACTGTTTATGTGAAAAGTGTCTCATACATGAAATGTGTAAGAGATTAAGATTATCAGATAAGAGTGTCAGATGAAGGGACCTCTATCCGCAACTATCTGACATTTTTAACCTGATGATCTCCTTTGCTGCCACAGTCTGCAGGCAGCAGCAGGGACTAATACAATATGGCCAGCACCAAAAATTCTGCCTTTGGCTGTGGCTGCTGTTAATAAAAAAAAAAAAAAAAAGTCCATATCTATATATTAAGTCTTTATCAACTGTGTGTATATAAAGTAAATGCTCAGAGCAGTGAGTATAATCCATTTTTTTTTCTTTCAGTCAAATGGAACCGACACCATGAACAAGAAAAGTGCCTCACTGACAGGTGCGCATAATTTCTGCTTAGCAGTGATTGTAAACACACTTTTTCATTGAGAAATAATCCAAGCCTGGGAGTAAATTATTGATTACACACATCTTTGTAAAAACGCATCAGACAGCCCTTAAGGGACTGACTCACCAGAGAGTTATTTACAAGCATGTTTTCTTTCCAGCAGAAAAAGGGATAAAGCTGGTGCAGGAGGGGCAGTACTCACAAGCAGTCAGTATGTTTACAGAAGCCATCAAATGTGACCCAAAGGATAACAGGTACTTTATGACTAAGTCTATAACAAAGCGAGAACCTATAGTGATGCTACTTTGATCATAATTTTTTTTTTCTTTTTTCTTTTTTTTTTTTTTTTAATCCGGTCTTGTAGGTTCTTTGGGAATCGCTCCTATTGCTATTTCTGCCTTGAGCAGTACCCTCAGGCCCTGGCAGACGCTGAGCGCTCTATTCAGCTGGCCCCAGACTGGCCCAAAGGATACTTCAGGAAGGGCAGTGCTCTCATGGGCATGAAGGTATGAACTAGATATGGTTGTAACCAGTACCTCTCTCTCACCTAACCTTTGTTTTAAGATGGTCCTTTTTCTAACTCTTCATCCTGGATGTGTGTTGCAGCGGTACAGTGAGGCAGAGAAGGCCATGGAGCAGGTGCTAAAACTGGATAAAGACTGTGAGGAGGCTGTCAATGACCTCTTTGACTGTAAAGTGCTGCAGCTGATGGTAAATAAAGCCACAAATAAAAATGGCTCAGGTGTTTCCTGTGGGCGTAGCTGCGAACAAAATAAAAAAAGAACTTACTCTGAACTTTCCATTTAAAGAAGTGATTCTAAATTCCTCATTTTCATATGAAACTTGAAAGTATTTTTATGAAGTCATCAATACATCACAATTATTTTCCTCAGGAGCTCGGTTTTGAAGAAGGGCAAAGTGTGGCACTCCTGGAGAAGTTTTCAACTGTGCAGGCTGTGCTGGCATCTTGTTCTGATGTGGCTAGGGGTATGTCAACATGTACACATTTCATTAAGAAAGCCTGCATGCTCTCTTCCTGAAAAATAAAATGTTTTTTTCTGGGATTATAACTGTAAATGATGTTCTGATTGTCATGCAGCTGTGAACCAGGATCCATCAGTTGTGCAACCAGGGTAAGTTACCATTGTTATTTGAATACAGTGGTTCTTAACTGGTTGGGTTTTACTTTGTTTTGCTGTGTTAATAAGTCAGGTTTTTTCATGATCTCAACCTACTTCTCTGTTTTGGGATAAGCTGGTTTTTCCATGATTATGTGTTAATTTCTAGAGATCTCTAGAAAACAGCCAAAATGGAACAAACTGAGTAAAATATAATGTAAGCATACATGTCTTCAGGGCTTCTGAACATTTTGCACTTGATTGAATTTAAGTAGTTGCCTTTTTTTTTTATTTAAGTGGCTATTTCTGATTAAGAAGGTGGTGATGGGTCTTGAGGCTAGACCAGGTGAGAGTCACTGGTCTAATTTAACTAAGGGTAATAAGTCAGTCTTGCGGGTAGAATGTTTTATATATATATATATTTTTATATATATATATATATATATATAGTAACTTCATGCATTTTTAGTCCTTTTAACACAGTTTTATCTGAAGTAGTTTCAACAAATAATATAACTCTGCTATTTAACAGTCTTTGATTACATTCTTTCTTTTACTCTTCCCTCTAGAAGCCCATGCGCATCTCTGTGGGTTGGAAATGTGACGACAGAGCTGACAGAGAAACATCTTTGGGACCTTTTTAAAATGTACGACTTTCTGCAAATGTATTACTAAATATTCTGAAATTGTTCTTGATTCTTATTATTTCACTTAAAAGACATTAAGCATATCTTTACCTATGAAAACAGAAATGTAATATTTAACTAAGGTAGTTATTGACTCACCTGCTAAGCTGTTTACTTTGCATTGTAGGTACGGGGAGATCGAAAGTATTCGTGTGCTGCATGAGAGATTCTGTGCCTTTGTAAACTTCAAGAATGCAAACATGGCTGCTCGTGCCATGGAGAAACTAAATGTGAGTACTCATTTGTGGAGCAAAATACATTATTTAAACAAAATAAAGTCTTAAATCAGTTGTCAGGCAATCAGTGATGGCTTGATCGTTGAAGACTTTTTTCTTCCAGCTTTTTAAATTTAAGACCTGTCTGCTTTTTTCTGAAACTTTTAACCATTGATTGGACAAAAGTCAAAGTATATTTCTAAAGCACATATAAAAACAACTACTGCACACAACAGTGCTGTACAAGCTTTAAACCAAATAGCAGTTAAAATAAATAAAAGTACAAAGAATCAAATGATTTCTTTTAATTGTTGGCATGGGGAATTGTTTCATTCACAGTGTATGGAATCCACTGCCAGGACGCTCTGGACCAAAACCATAACAAAGATTACAAGTAGAGACATGCTCAGCTCTGCCCAACTATGCTGCTTACTTGTGTGTATTGAGGACCCTCATTAAAGACAGCTCTCCCCTAAGGCATATTTACTAGACAATAAACCACCATTTTTGTTTTGTGGATGAATTTCACATACTGAGGGAGAAGGGCATTTTAAAGGTGGCCTTACTGATTCATACTGCCAGCTTCTTGCAATTAATTCTGGGATTGTTCACAGTGCAAACCAGGTAGCTAAATATTACCAGCTTTTCTCCCTAATTATATGAATTTCATCCACAAATACTGTTTAGTTAATACAACGCATGGAGTGCGGTATTAATTGACAGGAGTCCTTAATTCTTAACAAGGAGTAATTGATACAGGTGGGCAGAGCTGAGCAGTGAATCTCAACTCAACTTGAAAATGTCTAGGGGGGCTCCCAATGTAACTAAGTAAGCAGCACAGAAATGAATGAAATATAGTAACAGAACACATCAGTCTTTGATGTAACATCTTGTGTTTCCACAGCAACAATAAACTTGTTTAAGTCATGATGGCTGCCATGAGTAGACATGGACTATTACAGCTATAAGAATTTAGGATTTCTCTGGCTTTTAAGACTGTTAAAATATTTGAGGTAATCTAAACTGAATATAAACAGTACTATGCAGAATATAGAGGCATGTTTGGGCCAAGATTTGAGGCTGAAGTAAAGGCCTGTAATGGTGAGTAAGCGCGCATGAGGGCACCATCGGGTGGGATGGAGGATAAACACAACCCTGGTTGTGGTCTGGATGTCTTTGCGTATTACAAGGGAAGGGAAATAATCTGATGAGAAAATAAAGTCCACACTATGGATTGGGACTGAAACCCAGGGCTGTAAAGACCCAGCTTTCTATTTTTCAAACACTGTAATTACTACAATAATCATTGCAGTAACATCGGTACTCCTTTTGTCTCTTGATTTAGTCTCTTTTTAACAACATTATTATGGACTGTGTATCCTTCCGTACAGGGTTATTGTATTGAGAACACGCGTTTAGTTGTGCGTTATCCTGATCGTCGCACTCAGAGGGTCCTTCCCACTCCACTTAAGACCTGTCTCCCTGTCACACAGCAGACGGGGGCAGCTGCTGGGTAAGAAACACTCTATTGTCAATGAAATCCTACTACAAGACAACAATTTTAACAGTTTGACACTTTATATATTCTCTCTGCCCAGACCTCGACGGCGTGGCCCGGTGAACGGAGATGAGTGTTACTTCTGGAGAACCACCGGCTGCCACTTTGGGGATAAATGTCGCTACAAACACATTCCTGATCACAAAGGCAAGGACAGGAAGCCCTGGCAGCCTTGAACTCTACTTATCCTCACTCTCTGCTCCAGTGTTGTGTAGGAAACTTGGACCCACAGACTGAGCAAAAGGAGCCGGCACTCCCTGGACCAGGTTCTCCAGGCTAAAAAGAAAAAAAATCACTGTAGTGGAATGAACCAGAATAGTCAAAGGATTAGAGCCAGCATTCAGGCTCTTAGGCAGAAAAAGTCACTCGTATGCAACAGAAGACCTGCAGTATGAAGGTTTTTCTGTTATAACCAAAGCCTGACTCAACTCAAATTGCTCAAAAGTACAACATTAACCCAAGGGGACAACAAATCCACCTGCTGTTTGCAATGAAAACCTTCATAATTACAAGCCTTTTATGCTTATGGCGACCTATTCTCTTTTAAGGGATGCAACCTAACCTCAGTCCTGCAACGTAACAAGGAAGTGAAACTGCCGTGGTCCACTCTAAAAACTAAAGTAATGGTTCTGTCACTTCCAGCAGTAATGAAAGGACTCAGTATGGATTTTTCAGGCCAAGGTTCATCTGTGACGCTTGTTGGGACTTTCTTTTTGTAGGAAATCCCCTCAAAAAGCAGCGTTCCTCCTCATTTTACATGAAAAAACACTTTTATTTGCATTTTTTTAACCTGACTCTTTAAAGTTAAAATGTATCCACCAGTTATTCTGGCTGTGTTGGATATGAATGTTTTTTTTCTATGGCATTTCATTTTTTTTTTTTTAGTACTGATTGCATGAAATGTCAGGAGCAAAGTCTTTGTCTGTAGGCTTCTCCCAGTATTTTGGACAGTAGGAGAGTCAGATCTGTGGCCCTTATGCAAACAAAAAGCATCCTCAAGTATTTCTCAGCATTAGAATATGACGTGCTTTCTCGGTACTTGGACTTGTAAACATCACACTGCCTTGTGTCTATGCAAAGAAAAATGTAGACTCAGTTGTCGGGTCCGAGTCAGATATTAACACCAACCTCCTCAGGCAAATTTCTGTTTAGTGTTAAAGGTTGTCAACATTTTTGATACTTTACTTCTTTGCAATACCAGTTTAAGACAACTAATCTCCAGTATTTTTACAACGTATAGTAACAGGAAGTTGCAAAGCTTGAAAATACTTGAGATTCTCAGGCAGATTTTTAACCCAAAGTTACTGCAAGCAAAAGAGGACACTGTCTTAACAGCACTAATACATCGGAAATATTTTGGTACCAAAGGTTTCCAATGTAACTGCGCAATTTAGTCAGTGCACAGGAGCTTGTCTGCATTTTTTATCATGATAAACAAGAAATCACCTGATATAAGGTATCAATAATGTTGATTTCACTTTCACATGATCGTTTCTATGACAGAAACATACGAGATAAACTAGTTGATTCTATAGGACAGGGCCTTAAAAATCCTCAGTAATGTGCATGCACACATCCATGGCCACATGTGCTGCATGCCACTCAAAGGTTCAGAGTGCGTTTGAACCTTGTGAAGCAGTGTTTTTGACCTCGAGGGGTCTTGATTTCAGTATTTCAATGAACCAAAGAATGCTTCATCTGATGGCTCTGCACTGAAAACCTCTCAGTTCAACACTAGACAGTACAATAAAACCCATTAGCAAGTGTCTGTATCATTGGTTAGATAAAGATGACAGCCACCACCCCTGGTTTAAGTCCACACTACGTTCTCTCAAACTATGCACAGCATAAGGAATATTTATTTTCCTATTTATACTGGTTTTTCTTTCTTTTCATTTCTTCTTCTTTTTTTTTTACAACAATCAAACTGTTAAGTCTAAATCACAATGTTTAATTTACTGGTCTGCTTGTCTTTTCACTTTATAGTAGGTTAAAGAAATGTATTTCTTAACAAGTTCCCTCTTGTGCTTTTTCCTGGCTTTAAGAGGTGATTATTATCAAGAAGCTTCTAGTGCAAACACTGTTGTCACATGCTGCACTTCAGCTTTCCTTGCAGTACTTTCTATCTGTTGGCAAACACTTGTGAAAAAGGAATTGGACAACAAACCGTAAGGCTGCACTTGTGAATTAAACTATCACCTGACTGGTTCTGTTGTTGCACAGTTCATTAAAATATCTAAACTAATTTCATGTGATGGATTTTAGCATCACACATTAAGATTTCACATTATGGCTGTTTCAAACTTTGACAAAAGATTTTCCCTAGTTGAATTAGAACTTTTTGGTATGTTTTTTAAAAACTGGTTTTTACCTTTTCAAACTATTTCGGGAAAATGCTCATTTTAATTTTGATGTACACTTACATAACCAGAGCACTGCAATCCTGTTAATCTTCCAAATATTTTGTATTATGGTTACTGCACTGCAAGAGTCTTTTATATTTAATAAATGTATTTGAACCACCTCATTGTGAGTCTCTTCATGGTACAAAAGTTTCCAAACTTTGCAATACCAAGGACCTCAATATAGTATTACCCTTTTGCAAATTTTTAAAATTCCTTTTACTGTTTCTTTAATTCTATTAACAATAAATCTCGCTTAGAAATGTGCACATTGAACTTTTGCTGATTTATGATATTTTCAAATTAATTTTGGCCAATTCTGATACAATGATTCATATCCAGACTCCCATCACTTTTTTCTGTTATGTTGCAGCCTGATGCTGCATCTGAAATAAATAAATAAATATACATATATATATAAATATATATATATATATATATATAATTAATCTACACTCAACACATGACAACAAAGTAAAAATTGGATTTTAGAAATGTTTGCAAATTTGTAAAAAATGAAAAACTGAAAGATCATATTGACATAAGTATTTAGACCCTTTGCAAAAACACTTGAAATTTTGTTCAGGTTCCTCCCATTTCTCTTGATCATTGCTGAGATGTCTTTACACTTTGATTGGAGTCCATCTGTGGTAAATTAAACTGACTGGACATGATTTGGAAAGGCACACACCTCTCTACTGTAGGCCTCACAGCTGACAATACGTATCAGTGCAGAAACCAAGCCATGAGGTCAATGGAACTGCCTGCAGAGCTTAGAGACGGGATTGTTGCGAGGCACAGATCTGGAAAGGCTACAAAAACATTCTGCTGCACTGAGGGTTCCCAAGAGCACAGTTGTCTCCATAATTTGCAAATGGAAGAAGCAATTGGAGGAGAAGGTTCTTAGAGAGGTGACCAAGAGTCTGATTGTCACTCCAGAGATCCTGCGTGGATCTGGGACAAAGTTCCAGAAGGACAACCATCGCTATAGCCCTCCACCAATCTTGACTTATGACAGAGTGGCAAGACAGAAACCTTTCCTTGGTGAAAGTCTGCTTGGTGCGTGCAAAAATTCCATGTGAAAGCCTAGTGGGCTTTCAGATTCTTTTGCACTGAGGAGTGGTTTCTGTCTTGTCACTCTGCCATAAGCCCAGATTGGTGGAGGACCATCTTTCTGGAACTTTTTCCTATCTCCATACAGGATGTCTGCAGCTCAGTCAGACTTGGTCACCTCTCTCACTAAGGCCCTTCTCCCCGTATTGCTCAGTTTGGCAGGGCGACCAGCTTTTGGAAGAGTCCTGGTTGTGCCAAACTTCTTTCATCAGGTACAATCAATCTAATTTACCAGAAACATTTTTTGCATAGAGTCTGAATACTAATGTCAATGTGATATTTCAGTTTCTTATTTTTAATACATTTGCGAAAGTTTCTTAAATCTGTTGTTACTTTGGGTAATAAGTGTAGATTTTTTTTAACTGTAGCACCAGGTTACAATACAATAAAACTGACTAAAGAGAAGAGGGAATACATACATGAATGCACCTTAAATGCAGTTTAGACCAAAAATTTCAATCCTTAAAACAGATTGAAAAGTTGAAGGATGAGGAAAGAAATGTCAGGCCTTAAAAAAACACTTCAAAGTTTGAGTACGTAAAATGAACAAAGAAAAAGATTTAGGTCTTGTGGTTTTGCCTAAAACTCCCGAAACGTATTCCTACAAATGGCCAACATTTACAGCAAATATGTTGGTTGTAAATATCATCAGGGATTTTTATACCTGCCCTTACTTTTAATTATTTTTTTCAGCTGATATCTGCCAATATAGATATCATGTCTATAATATTGCATTCCCAATCTTGCTATTCAGTCATTTATTTCATTCAGGGTATTGTACTGTGGACAATGCATCATAACTAATGTCTTCCACATAATCAAAGTATAATACTACCAGTAATGTCAAAAATGAGAAATACAATGTTTTATTAACAAATAATGTTATAAGAAGATTCTATTCTTGATCCATTTTTTTCTCCTTCCTCCAAGTTTCTACGACCCCCTGGGGGATAAAAGCCCCACTTGAAAACTACTGGTATATAAGAAAAAATAGGGAAAAAATGTCTCAAGATATGTAGTCTGTTATCCTGCATGCTTGGCTGTTCTTGCCATCCACTAGGCGGCAGTGTTGTACATGAATGATTTGCAACTCTATGACCCTGACTGAACCAGCCTATGCAGTGCTTAGACATTGATCTTTTATGATCCCCAGGACCTAAGACTTTCCCCTAAGTAATTCCTGATGCCAAAAACCCTGAAGAAGTAAATCAAAGTGGGCCAGACTGGTGAGGGGGAAATCTTGTGACTGTCATCACTTGCAGGAGACACTTGTGTGGCCAGCATGAAAGCTGCATCAGGGGGAATCTGTATCCGCCCAGACCAGCAGGGGATGAAGACACCACTAGCTGTGCTGGGACTGTGTGGGAAAATCAAGCATTTTGAGCAGAGATGGACTAAACCCTGATGCCAGCTGTGAATGCATGGACTCAATGCAAGTGTGAGGGTTCTGCAAAATAGAAGCAGAATTGCATGCTTAAAAGTATAAAGCTTGATTTATATAGTCACTATAATCTAGATATTTTTGCTAATGCTTCAGGAATCTTTTTTTTAAACTGCCAGTGTATGTCCAAGTGTTAAAGTTGAATCACCCTCTCACCATCTGTGTTGTTCAGATTCTGGTACCTGGATTAACAAACCCTGAAGACATCACTGGGTTTCACCAGTGTGGCAGTCAGAGGACCTAATCAATAGTCATTTATTCTTCAACAAAACCATAGCTTACACAGAGAAAAACATTTTTTGCGAGCAGCTAATCCTTACTATAATATTGGAAAAAGCCTGAGTGACATCAGCCATTTGATTACTGAAGGGGGCTTTTGAACCCCATATGCAACAGCCGCCATATTGAAATGCTGCCTAAAACTTCAGATCAAGCAGGAAAAGGACAACTCATAACCTTCTTAGAACCAGAAATTATTACAATACAACCTCTCATGTTATTCTTATATAAAACATAATAGATCTAAAATCTTACTGTTCCTCTATCACAGCTGCCTTTGTCACAGCTGTTTCTTTTCATTGAGTGTGACTCTGGCCGTAACCTGCCCTGCCAAAGACAGCTGTGATGAGTGCCATCCAAGAGTGACGCCAAAATTAAATTCATTCAGACCCTGCTAAAACCACTGAGGTTGCAATAGTAAACATCCGATCTGTATCTTATTTAAAACAACAAATAAAAGGCCCCATTATACCTTGCATTAACATCTGTTTTGGGCATTCAGATAGCAAGCAGTTATCCTTAATGCTGCTAGGCATGGATGCACCTCATTGTGAGGTGACAAGTTGATATCCAACCACTCAGACTGCTTATGGAGGTGGTCTTGGATAGCGCTTAGATTCGGCACATTGATTGTATTTTAGGGCCTGAGCCAGATTAAAACCCAACCTTTTTCCCCCTGAAAATAATATGGCTTTTATAATTTAATTTTAATCTACAATTCAAAATTGTTTCAATGACAGAGATCTGTTTCTAATGAGACCTTATTGAGCAAAACGTGGGAGCATATAATAGATTAGGCCTTTCTATTCTTTATGATAAACAATGTTTGGTCACCTGTCTTTCACAAACAAAAATGTTCTTCACCAAGTTGTGAATTGTGGGCAAGCAGGCTTATATGTGAACCACAACTCAACCTATCAGATCTTCACAGCTGCAGTGTAAGGCCAACTCTGTTCTCCATTACTGTCCTCAACCTTTAAACTCAGGAGTTTAAACTGTTCCTAAAGGGAGACACAAAACACTACACGAACAGTTTTGTACCTGCAGCTATAGTACTTCTCAACACTGGCACACAATAATGCACCTAACTTGAACGGAATAAGTATTTTAGAGTAAATGTCTTTAAAAGCACTGACTCAGTTTAAACATCAGCAATGTTTATTTTAACATGTTAATATTGGTTTTCAATGTATTTTGTCTGATTGTGCCTTGACTTGTGATTAGTGTTATTTGTTTTTTTTTTTTTTAAATCTCTGGAATGCTGAAAACCCTGTCCAAATTCCAACTTATATATATATATACCTTTTTAGGTTCCAATAAAGAACCTTAGACCTGGAAAAGATGGCCGCAGGCAGCACTGCTCTTCACTCATTACACTGTTAAGCATTTTTTCTTTAAACAGATGACAAACTGAAGTATTTGCTCCTTTTTCCTTGGTGCATAATTGCAGGTTGTGCTCCCTTTCTTTCACTTGTCCACTGCTGCACTATTTCTCTGTGTGCTTGAGGATTGGAATAAGCTGGCAGCCCCACTTTTTAACAGCTTTTCTCCATTTTTAAGTCATATACATATATTTTCAGAAAATGGTATTTATGAGTTTTTATAAATATACCGCTCGGAGTGTAGTTTTTCAAAGACTAATGAATTCAATACATGTGATCAGGACTGGGTACATTATAGCATAATTTGAGAGGAGTCTGGCTGTAGACCCTACATCTTTGACGGCCACTCTCACACACTGTACATCAAATCACAGGCTCTGTCAAAACGGAAGTACATGCTCAAACTTTCAAAAAGAAATTAGATTAAATTTCTTCTTAGAGTAAGGATAAGGGTTTAGTTAAGGGTTATTAATACCAAAAGTTAAAAATTAAAATACCTGACCTGCAAAACCTAAATATGAAATGTTTCATAAAACAGAGTCAACAGTCTGTTTACAGAAAAAAATCTCATCTTCCATGAAAACACTCTAACATAGCAAGCGTAGCTCACACAACTTCATTAGCTATGTAGGCAACATAGTTAATGAAGCTACGTAGCTAGTGTAGCTTAGCTCACATAATGGCTATGTAAGCTACATAGATATTATATCTATGTTATTTACATAGCTATGTTTATCTTTAGCTATGTTTGCGAAAGCTTACTTTGCTAAAGCTAATTTAGCGACATTGACTTGTGTAGCAACACAAATTACGTAGCTAGCATAGCCAAATTAGTTTAACTAAAGCTAAGGAAGACAAAGCAAGCCATCGCTTGTGTAACTACTTCTGAAATGGATAAATATAATTTAATCCCAAAATAGATTTTTTTCTCTGTTTTATTACCTCCGCCAAGGAGGTTATGTGATGGGCAGGGTTTGTTAGTTAGTTAGTTAGTTTGTTAGATTGTTAGCAACATAACTCAAAAAGTTATGGACGGATTTTGATGAAATTTTCCGGAAATGTCAGAAATGGCATGAGGAAGAACTGATTTGAATTTAGGAGTGATCCGGATCACTGTCTGGATCCAGGAATTTTTTAAAGGATTCTTTGCTATGGGGAGATAGGGCTAATGGTGGAGGTCTGCGCTCTCCGAGTGCTTTTCTAGTTTATGAAATGTTGTTTAGTCCGTAATGTTTACAATATAGTTATTTCATCAATGTCACTGTAAGACTGTGTTTATGAATAAAGTTCAATAAAAAAAACTTTAAAACATTGTACTTGTGAGAGATATGTACAGTCTAAAGCCAGACTTTCTTGCATAATTTGAGTGGTGGGATTGCACTGAGGGGAGTTGTTGTTCTTCTCAATTTACTGGTGGGGGACAATCATGTTGGGACAGTCTCAGGGGCTTGGAGAATATCTTACCTGTAGCCTGGGATGCCTTCATCCAGATTGGTTTTTAATTTTAGTCTTAGTCTTTTAATAACATGTCTTTTAGTTTTAGTCATGTTTTAGTCCATAAAAATTTCTCACATTTTAGTCTTTACTTTAAGTCCAAGCATTTATTCTCTTGCCTAAATCTGGTACCAAATCATGGTAATATGCTCTCTGCCAAACCAGGGGTCCCTGCTTTCTGCAGCTGTGAGGCAGGAGAGATTCAGATGCATTTTTTTTTGACAGATTTAACCACAGTAGAAAAATATCATGGATTTTAAATGTCTCAAGAAAGATGAATCTGTAGGAGCTAATGAAACACGAACTAGCAGATTTTTGGGGTTATAAAACACATTTTAACCTTGATTAAACTGTTTTAAGACAGAGTGATCCCAAGTTGAGGATGAAATAAAGATGTCCCAGAAGCTAAATCCACTAAAATGAACCTCTATGCGGCGCTACCTCTTGTTCAACATATCCTCCGCACTGTACGTGCCTACATGCTAGTAAAAGTAAAAGCATTATGAAAGCCTAGAGAGCAGCGGTGGGGGTGAGCATGAGGAGGTGCTGCCGTTTGAAAAGGCACTTGTTTATTGTTGGAGAGCATGTATTTATTTCATGCCTCCACAGATTGTGGGTAAGGGCAGAGCCAGCTCGGTCTGCGTAATTAGAGAGCTGAGGAGAGAGAGAGCAAGAGAGCTGCTGCACTCAAGATACTCTTACCCCATGAGCCCTCTGAGAGATCTGTAACACACTCTCACTAACCCACTGAGCTGTTCAGTATTGGCGCTCAAGCACCTGGACACCTGTGTCGTCTAGTTTGATAAAGTAATACGCCACAGTGCATTATGGGTAATGATGGAAGGATGTCACATAAAGAAATGTTAGCTCAATTTTTTAACCCTTTTTTCCTTTTCTTCTTTACGTCTCTCACTCCTCTCCTTGTCGTCCTTGGAGATCCCTCTGATTTGGCCTCACTAATACGGGGTCTGCTCTTCCTGCTCGGTTTTACCAGTCAGGGAGGGACCACCATCCTGCCACCCAGTCGCACCATCACTGGCACACACAAACTTCTCAATTACAGCTTCAAAGTGAACATTTGTGCACACAAATACACACACGTGTAACGTCTGATTTTTTTTTTTCTTTACCCGGCTGGAACTCTGCATACGAGTTAGTGTTTTTACGGTCGCGGTTGATGTTTCAGTTCCTACCTCCCCTGTCATGATTGTAATTTTTCATGTCTATGAATAAACCTGGCTGCCTGAAAAAGGTGCCTTCTGAGGTTTGCTTAAAAAAAAAACTGAAATAGAGTTTATCAACACAACACCCTGGGGCCAAAAATTTCCATGTTGCTAATTCTGTTCCAAACACCCCTGAAATGTTTCAAAAACATAAATAAACACGTTAAAACATGTCTAAAAGCGAAGGAGACAAGTCAGATCAGGACCGAGTACTGAAGTGACCCCATGCTGAATTTTACACTAGTTTTTTTCATTGACATCTGCGCTGTAAATTAAATCATCATGCTTTCCATACCATGATAACAGGTTAGACTATATAACCTTCTCCTGAGCAGGGGTGGTAAAGAATATTCTCATCACTTGCGTTCCCCAGAGCTACGGTGAGGCCAGGCCTTTTTTTAGAGCTGGTGGTTTGCGGCCATCTCAACAAGGAAATATCTACCCTGTGGTATAGGGAGCTTCTTTAAGACACTTGGAACTTGATGTTTGAAACTATTCCTGAACCAGAGTCCTTCCTGTTGGTTGAGTTTACGCACGTTCACACTGAAGTTGTGCAACGCTCTGAGCGTGAAGTTGTGTAAAGTGTCGTGAACCTATCAGTATGGAGAAGTGTTAAGAAGTCCAATCACAGGAAATCCCTTGAAAATGGGATAAAGGATAGAAAGGAAGTTGTGTAAATACTGCAATGTCATTTGTCTTTCGGAGACAACTGCACCTAAAACCCTTGTTATTTAATTTTAGTGTTTAGCTTTTAATCTGTGATTACCAGTCTTTTTTAACTAAACATCTCCTGTATTTACAACAAAGCTTGATTTACCTGACCAAATTCAAAGAGAAAAATAAAGACATATTCACTTTTCAACTGACGTAATTAAGTTTTATCAGATTAAGCCAGTAGATACTGTTTTGATTGATATCTTTATTTGGAATATGTAGAACGACAACTTAAAAATGAAGAAAATAAGAAAAGAAAAACTAGAATAACTTCCATCTGCAAAACATTTAAGCATCTCAGTTTACATGGGTAAAAAGAAGTAGGAAGAGGAATAAACTTATTTAATCCCATCCCTTTAATTTCTAGTTATTGTTTTTACCAGTAAAATCCTCACTGAAATCTTAAGATCTTCTCAATTTTACATTCAACTTTTGAAACAGTTGTCCTACATACTGTCTTTGATCTATCAAAGTGATAAATGGGAAGGAATGAAACACATAATCATAGGATTTTATTTCTAATTCTTGTCTTGTTTTAAATCTATTTGTTAAGAAATTCTGCAGGTAATGAATGTATTGAAACCTTTTTTGAAATAAAATATAATGAAAATAAAATTTGCATTCAACAAGTTATGTAGGCTAGTACAAAGCACAGCTGATGAAATTTTCAAACTTAAAAACAACTGTACAAGTGTAGAACAGTGTAGTGCAACTGTCTCACTATTTTGCTCTCTCACACTCACTGAAGTACTGTAATTTTCAAAGAGAGACAAAGAAAAACATCAGATGTCTAATCTGGAATTAAATTATGTTTAGACGTGTGTTAGAAGTAGTTACATGAATGGTGGCTCACTTTAGCTTCGTTAGATTTAGCTACAGCTAACATAGCTATGCTACCTTTGTAATTAATGTTACCATATAAGCCAATATAGCAGAGTAAGCTTAACCAACAAAGCTAACGTAGTGACATGGATAACTCATCTACATAGCTGCTTTGAGAGCTTAGCTTTAGCTACGTTATCTACGTAGCTCTGTTATCTATAACTAAGTTAGCTTTAGCAACATGAGCTTTAGCAAACAGCTACACAGAACACATATTTACGAATCTTGCATAGCTGCTTTGTGATCTTAGCTTTAGCTATGTTATCTATGTAGCTCTGTTATCTCTAACTAAGTTAGCTTTAGCAAACATAGCAAAAGGTAACATAGCTACGTAGATAGCATTTTTATGAAGCCTACGTAGTTGCTTTGTGATCTTAGTATCAGCTATATTATCCATGTAGCTCCACTATCTATAAGTTAGCTTAGGTAAACGTAGCTACAGCGTCATTAGCTACATAGGTAGCTTACGTCATGCATTGTGAGCTTAGCTTTAGATATGTAGGCTACTTATCTACATTATCTACAGAGCTACGTAAGTTATGTTTGCTGTGTTAGAATGTTTTCATGCACATCTTATAATCAGGTTTTGTAGGTCAGGCATTTAACTTCTAACTTTTGGTATCCTAACCATGACTTTAACCTTTACCCTAACCGGAAATTGAATCTGATTTTATTTAAGAGACGGTGTCTCAAATAAACGGTCTGTGAAAGTGGCTGTCAGAGAATAACAGTCTGCAGCCAGACTGTCTTGCAAAATTTAGACTAGTGTTAAAGATCTTCTTTAAATGTCTCAAAAATCTACCAGTAGATTGGGATTTACACGTTTGTGACACCTGCTTTAAATTACTGATCTACAACCAAGACGCCGACACACAAAGAGTATGTTTCAAAGAGAAAAAAGAAATTGGCATAATAATAATCTGCAAGCGAGGCAAGCAAATATTTCTTGTCTTGGAAAAAATGTGTCTGCTTATTTACATTGTGCATCATATTTTAGTATCTCATCTAGTAAAATTTGTTTGTACACCAGCAGATATTTTTGGTCTTATTAGAAGCAAAGCAGATCTTTGGCATTTTATATCTTGAAGTAAGATGCTAACCAGGAATTGTCAAGTGAAAGTGTAATAAGGTATTTTTGAATAGAAATTATACAGCTAAGATTTGAGTTTTTGTAGTGTAATAAACATGCTTTACATGCTAGCATGTGTCATAACTCAAGACTTCTATATGTGAGAAAGATACCCAGAGGGAGAGGGAGCACGTGCGGTAGGGAGGGAGGGAGGCAGGGATGTAGAGAGAAGGAGGGAATAAGGGAGGTTTGACTAAGGAGGGCATTTAGAACACACACTCCTTCACTCAGTCACTCTCACCTAACCAGTGACGTCCACCACTGCAAACATTTGCTGCCTGCCAGGTGAGTGAACTTTCACCTAACCTCATAATTTCATCTGTTTTCTATGGAAGGGATGTTTTATTTAACCTAAGCTATTCTTGTTAAATTACATTTATAATCTAACTGCATGCAAGTACTTGGGTAACAGGTGTTACCAGGGTTGAGATGCTCTCTGTCATTTGGGGATTTGCTCTTTTGAGATAAATTTACAGGAGTTGAGCTGCTAAATATATAAGTTAACAAGGAATATTTTCTTTTATTTGAGTTCTTGTGAAGAAACTGGCAGACAATAAAAAAGTTTTACACAAGACATGCCACATTTTCTCACCATGATTCACTCAGGCTGGTCTTCAAAGTCTATTTGCTTGTCGCTGGTTTGCTCCTTTATAATTTCATCATCACATCATCACATGGATTTAGTGTGTTTGGTCTCGGTGTTGTCCTGTGGCCTGCAGTGGTTGTCTCGTCTCCTGCGCGTTTACCCGGCTGTGTCACTTTAACCTCCAGCCTCGTGCAGCCGTCTGGTTAGTTAGCCTTGGGGAATGTTAATTCACGTGAATTGCAATACAAAAGTGTGCTTGTGTATCTCTAATTATATGCCTGTGTTTGACATGACTATTCATTTTTATGTGTTTTGGCTCCCATTGCATCACTGCAAGATTGATGCTGCATCACTGCACATCATCAAACCAAATGAAGCACTATAAAACATTTTTGTCTGTCTTATTGCGAGCTATGCAAGCAATGCTAATTGCCTCGGCATTGTTAATTGTAGTAACAGAGAGGTGCATGCCGGCGGGCTTGAGATGAGTACCTGGACCTTTTTGTCCAGAGGATGTCACCGTTGGTCTGTTTATTAACCAGGCTGCTCTGGCTCCCTTGTGTTGTAGGAATACAATATTCAGTGTTAAAACACAGCAGTTCAAGTACCAATGTGGACCTGAAAGTTCTGGTAGAAGTTTGTCATAAAAGCCAAATTAGCATGTCGTTTTTAATGACCGCTAAATGAGAAAAGCTAAATCAATCTAACAAAACTTTTACTGAGTCATAAGTTGTTTCTGCCTTTACCTGCAGGCCCCCTCCTCTCTGTCAAGATGACCCGCACCTTCTGCTTGAGCTCCCTCCTCTTCCTCCTGCTGCTCTCCCTCGCCGCCCCCGCTCGCGCTGAACCTCGGCGGACCACGTCCGCTCAACACAGGACGCCTCGCGCACCAGCCGCCAAGGTGCGTTTGGCGAGTAACTACGCACGTGAACCACACGAAGGGCGCGTGGAGGTGCTGCACAACAACACCTGGGGGACCGTCTGTGATGATGAAGTGGATATCAAACTTGCTAACGTGGTGTGCCGAGAGCTGGGCTTCCAGGGTGGTTTAACGTGGGCACACAGCGCCAAGTATGGAGAGGGACAGGGTGAGAGCACTTCCGGTATCATATTACAATGAGTGATATTGGGTTGTCAGAAATTGTACCTAAAATTGTAATGTTGAAATTGTCTTTTAGACAGATTTACAAGGTGTTAATGATTGCACAAACTGTGACAAGCCTTGATATTTTGACAGCAGTAAACCCACATGAAATAAAGAAGAAATAACTTAATATTTATATTTGAGGGCTGCATTCAGTTTAGCTTTCCTAGCTTTTCACCGCTAGCTTACTTTTGACGAGTCTTACTTGATAGGAATCCCACCAACCTTTCTTGCTTTCAAATTGTATCACATTTAAAAGTCCCATTAAAGCAACAGAGTCAATTATGAGGTATAAAATATCTTTCTCTTATTGGCAAGATGCAACGTTTGATTCTCCAAATTCTCCAAAAAACTACCATTCTTGTCACTATGTGTTGGCCATACAGAGTTGACACCATAATCGTGTTGGGAATTTAGTAGACAGTAATTACATTTACTCAAATTACTGTAATTGAGTAGTTTTTGAGTTCATTTTAAAATCAGTACTTTAACTTCTACTCAAGACAAGAAAGTTTTAACCAGAGTACCTGTACATTTTCTTGAGTACAATAGCCTACTCTTGTAGCGCTGTTGACTCACAGCAAGAAGGTTCCTGGGTCACTCCTTTCTGTGCGGAGTTTGTATATGTTCTCCCCGGGTACTCCGGCCCCCTCCAACCACCAAAGACATGCTTGTTAGGTAGAATCTGGACTCTTCATTAGCTGTAGGTGTGAACTTGAGTGTGCCTCTTACAATACAATACAATACAGTAACTTTATTTATCCCCGAAGGGAAATTCGTTATATGTTACATGCTATATGTTACTTCTTGCTCTGTCTCTATATGTCAGCCCTGCAATTGACTGGCAACCAGTCCAGAGAGCACCCCGCCTCTTACCCAATGACAGCTTGGATAGGCTCCAGCCCCCAATGGAAAAGTGGTATAGGAAATAGATGGATAGATGGATGGACAATGCTCTTGTACATTTACACCTCTGTTGACTATACAGTAGCACATAGAGAGAATGATTCCAAATCACATCCCAAAACAGTTGTCACAGCAAAATCTGGAGTGTGGATATCGAAGATTTAAAAAGTTTCAGAGTTGATTTTAACCCCTTAAAGCCTGTTGTATCATATTTGATACATACTTTTATGATACCTCTATCTAATCAATATGGTCATAAATTACTGAAAGAAAACTTCTGAATACAATCTGAAACATGATAAAAATGCCCTCAAGTGGATTATCAGTTACCAAAAACACCTAATGCATTAAATCAGATACAAAATATATATACATGTTAAATTTTATGGAAATTTTGATTTTTTTGGATTTCAGTAGAAAGTGAAATAAACATTTTGGTTCCAAAAAATTATAATTTTCTGGCTATAATTTGTATTTTTAGGCTTTAAGGGGTTAACCTGTTCTGAGTGAAATGTTCTTCAAGGTTAGAGATAGACAGTGTCAACCAGTTTTAGTTTGACTCTGTAAGGAGTCAGTGAAAATAAGCTTCGCCTACTGCCATCTCAAATCTGGGGAGATGTGTTGGCAGAGTTACCCATCATGCCCTTGGGCAGTGTTTAGTCTTGTTTAGGTGCTGCCTGTTTTACAGTGCCGGGGTTCTTGTGGTCATTTTTTGATGGATTGTTGTTGTTTTTGATGTGAGACACATTTGCACCATGAATGAAGATATCCACTGAGTTAGAGTTATCGCCTGTGATTTTAGGTGTCCTTAGAGATCATAGTGCATATTCCTCATCAGTATGCATTGCCTTGCTATGACGTTGACTCTTTACTTTGTTCTTGCCAGAGAAGACCCACCATACCACAGATTTTCAGGAGATACTGCTCTGTCAAACTGTAAAAAATCTCTTTTAAAATGTTGAATGTAACTCTATATGAGTTTAATTAACACTGTTAATTTTGCTGTGTATTGTACTTAACTACAGAGGTGTTACTTAACTGGAACAATCTAGTTGTAGATTGATTCTCTTGTTTTCTTGCCAACATGAAAAAACATTTTACTGTACAACTCCTTAGTAGCTACTCAGTACTCAGTACTTACAGTAAACTTTACTTACCTACTTAAATACACTACGTTTTTACTTTTACTTGGGTAAATTTATAGACTAGTACTTTTACTTTAAGTTAAGTAAATTTTAACAAGAATAACTGTAATTTTACTTGAGTGCAATAGTCATGTATTTCTTCCACCTCTGTAAATAGCCTACACTGCTGAAATAATGTTGGACTGTCGTGTTCCATTCAGTAAATATTCAAAAAGTTGAAATATGTCAGCATTGTAACAGCAAAGCTTTCCACCCTGTGTGTGGCATGAGAGCAAAACAGCTGATTTGAGAATATGGTGGATTGTGTGCCTCCCTAACAACTAGCCAAGCCTACGACTTCATGAAGTCTGCCAATTAAGACATCCAAAATAACTAACATCATAAAGTGATAAAGATATCTTGTTGTGGGCTTGGAGACTGGCAGGCTTGTAGAGCAAATATATGGGGCAAAAGAGGGCATTTGTTTAAGAATAATGACAGCATTGGTTTGCCAGAGTTGTGCAACACTTGCAGTGGTTTATGGACATTCTTTACTGCTGCTTTTAAATCCAAATTAAAGAGAAGGTTGAGTGGAGTCAAGGAGTAGGATCTATAGTGCCCTGCCTTGTAAAATACTATGTATCTACAGCTTAACACACCGCTTAGGTGCAGCCTTAAATCAGAGTATTTGTAAAAGTCCAGTGTTAGGTGTTTAGGAACTGATTTGGGCCCTGCTGTAGATGCATTGCCCAGCTTGTCTATTGAATATCACAGTGAATATCACAATAACTGAATCATTCATCTTTTCATAAGGCCCAATATGGATGGATAATGTACGCTGTGATGGCTCAGAGAAGTCCCTGAAGGACTGCAAACACAATGGCTGGGGGGTGAATGACTGTAAACACTCTGAAGACTTGGGGGTGGTGTGCACCCCTGAGCGCAGGCTGGATGAGACCGCTAGCAGAGGGTACACTGCCATCACCAGATCCAATTACAGCCCCGCACCTCAGTGGCAAGGCCACGTAACCACCCGCAGGCATCCAGGATATGGCTATTATGGCAACGGACATCAACATGAAATACCCAGATACCAAAGACATCACTACCAGGTAAAGTCAACAAAGCTTTAAAGATATAATTATAACAAGTCATAAGCTTTTGGGAGTGATAGAGGAAGCAGTGTAATGTCTGTGTACCGATACTTTGTTAACATATATGGCCAATTTGTTTAATGTGCAGGAGTTGTCCTAAATTTTTGGTAATTAGAATCAAGAATGACCAAGTATTAGGTGTCCAGGACTTGTATTTTGGTTTCTGTGGTATCTAAACTGGTATCAGTATTGCTTGGTTTTACTCAGACAGAATCACACTTTAAAAATCCACTTCTGATAACCCTACTGTACCTCCCTACAGCAGTATATTACTCCTGATATATTTATAAATTCATCCTTGGAAAAACATATAACACCAGTTTTTATGCGTATCATCCTCTAAGGGTCGAGGCAAGGTGCAAATCGAGGAGGTCCGCCTTCGTCCAATCCTCATGGCTACCAAGAAGAAGAGCCTGATCACAGAGGGTGTGGTGGAAGTGAAGCATGCTGGGAGATGGAGGCAAGTTTGTGACTTGGGTTGGAGTCTCAACAGCAGCCGGGTCGTGTGTGGGATGCTTGGTTTCCCAGAGGCTGCTCAGCATAACGTCAAAACATACAAGTGAGTATGAATCTCTCCTGCTGCACAGTTCACCTCTATGAAGTTACTAAATTACAAAACACCAGACTTTTGACTGAGGTTCATAAGGGCGGCATGTTACGCCATTCATCCAGTTGTTAAGTGAATAGAAACACATCCAGAGAACAACAACAACAACAACTGCAGTGACATGCTGTTTAAAAACACTTTGAGTAAAGGTGTTTTTGGCCTTATCTTCCTTCTCCAGCCACTTCTCCTGTGTCCCTCTTTACTCCCACTCCTTTCTTCAGCCTCACAATGATGATAAAGAGATCCCTGTCCCCTCTCTACTGCCCTTTCTCTACAGCCCTCTCTAGTCAAATCACCTCTGTTCACCTCATTACCTCTCTCTCACTCTCCCTCCCTGTCTCTCCCTGATGCTATCTTCCGCCTGCAGCTCTCAGACAAACAGCCCCACTTTAACTTTTAGATTCCCATGCTGTGGTGTAATATCACTGCTGATTGTGCTTTAACTCTCCCATCGATATAGTATGTGAAGGAAGCTATTGCAGAGTGGGTATGAGGGTCTCTGAGGGGCGACCCATCTTAGTGTCAGGACAGTCTCTGCAGGCCTGAGTTAGCCATGCATCTCTCCACCTGTGTGCACAAATGCTGCCAGTGTGTCTTTGTTGGATGGATAGTGTTAATTTTTCTGTTTGTAGTGGTCCCCAAAAACACAAACAATACTTACATCATTGACTTCACAGAGAAATATAATATAAATGTATTTTGAAAAGTAGGCCAGTCTTTTTCGTAAGATAAGTATTATTGTGGGAGATATGCACATAAAGCTCCTGTGAGGAACTTTCAGTTGGTGCAAATTTTGACATCAACAGACAGATAAAATGACCTGTAGTCTCAGTGACAAGGCAGAATGTGTTTTGGATGAACAGAAACCTTTCCAGGGATGATACTAGGATGAAGGGATTCATGCACACATATTTTGAGCTGTGTGCTCATGTACATGTAAAATCTTTTGTGAGAAAATTGCAGTGTGAATGTGATGCTAAATACAACGCCAGCTCTCCATAGTTGTAAATGGTTGTTTTAGATGCTGTCTTCTAAAGATCACCTTCGTCCAGTTGAATTGAAAAACAACTAAAATATTCCAAATGTAGTAGCTTTTGTATGATTATATAAGCAAACTATCATATCCTTCATTGTGAACCCCTTTAATTTAAAAAAAAAAATATATATATATATATATATTTTTTTTTAATTTAACATTTATTTAACCAGGTTAGTCCCATTGAGATCAAAGATCCCCTTTTCAAGGGAGACGTGGCCAAAAATGGCAGCAATACAGTTTCAAAATCAAACACGCTCTAGCGAACACAGTTCATAATAAACAAGAGGTACAGTAATAATGAATACATAATCAAAAACAGTGGCATACGGAAAATTTGGTTTCAAGAGTTTTCACTAAAGATTTAAAAACATTCAGAGACAGAAGGTTCTGCAATTTAAATTCAATCTGCAGATTGTTTCATGCAAAGGGAGCAGAAAACCTAAAAGCCTTTTTTCCCAGCTCAGTTCAGACTTTGGGAACAACAAACCTCACAAAGTCAAATGAGGCGTTATGCAATCCATCCTTCAAGATCAACAGAGAGGAAAGGTACTCTGGATTTTTGCCTCAGATGGCTTTATAAATGAAAACGTGCCAATGTCCAAGACAACATGTGCTTAAGGAAGTCCAGTTGACTTTAGAATATAAAACACAATGATGAGTGAGAAATCCACGGTTTGTGGTAATCTCAGAGCTCCATGATGCACACTGTCCAACATGCAGACTCAAAGCAGAAGCGTTCATGTACAAGACATCACCATAGTCAAGAACAGGTAAAAAGGTAGACTCAACAAGTCTCTTTTTGACCATAAAAGAGAAACAGGACTTCTTTCTGTAGTAAGAACCAAGTAAAACCTTCAGCTTTTTAGCAACATACTGAATGTGCTCCTTAAAAGACAAGTTTTCATCGAGCAAAAACCCTAGATATTTAAAGGAAGAAACCAACTCAGTTTCTTGACTGTCCTTTGTAACAATTTTTTTTTCCCAGCCAATTTTCTTTTAGCTGCTCTTGAGGATGTAAAGAACATGAGTTTAGTTTTATCTGCATTGAGATAAATGCATTTTTTGATGAAAAAAGCATACATGCTTTTTGAAATAAACAAAGCATAGATATTAAATATTACCTATTAAGCTGTAAAAATAACAAACAAAAAACAGAAGGCATGACCTGCACTTTGCTCATTTTGAACAAAGCAAGGGCTGGTGTAATTTTCCTGTATTTAGTCTTCATGCTAAACCTGAGATCAGACTACATCTTTTTGTCTGTTTCAATGGTCTCTGCATCTCTTTACGCAATCACAGAACAGTAAATTTGTGTTGTGACTTGACCAACAGACATGACAGACTATACGGACTCATGATGATGTTGGAAAGAAGAGGAGGTAAGGCTAGACAACACTCAGATAGAAGACTGTAAACAAACATTACTTCACTTTGCTTGTTTGTCCAAACATGAAGATGAATGTTGCACTAACTTGTTGCTTATGCTGATGGCAGCTACTCACCAGGTTGCTATTTCTTGCCAAGGTTTCTCTGTCTTCAGTCTGACTAATTAGTCTCTCAAGGACACGTCATAAAGGCAGAAATGCTTGACAAACTTCTCTGTCTCATTGTTCCATCTCCTTGCACAAACATTATTCTTCTTTGTTTCACCATTTAGTTTAACATTTTGCATATTTAGAGCGCTCCGTGCGTTCAATGTTCAATTTCACTGAGATGGTGGAAGATATTGTAGAAGGCAAGAAAGAAAAATCAAACATGCTAGACCTTCTGTCAGGAGGTTGGGAAGTGTCCAAGATGTGGCCTTGACTGTTGTTCTCTCTGATCTACCACACAAGTTGAATATTGTATTATTGTATTAGGCCATAACCATGCTTACACTAGCAAAAACCACACCATCTATAGGATGCGATTTGTCAGTTGCTTATTGATGATTTTTGAATGATTCTTTTGAGCAGTGACGTTTGCTGGCAATGGTTTGGGGAATCTTAGGGAATCCGCCGTGGCTCCCTGGGATGGAGAGGTTTGAATTTATAGAAATGCAGGAAGAGGCGTGGTTGAGGTGTGTCCTAGTCCTGAAACTTTGCGATATAGCATCCATAAAAAATGTTGTCTGGCCTCAGCTTAATCTAAGCTAATTAGTTGCTGGTTCAGTAACTGCGTTCAAGTGACAGGTGATAGACTTGTGTCTTTACAGTCAACGAGTACTGCAAGGAAATCAGAAATACTTTTTAATCCCTTAATAGGTTGCCCTGACACACCACATGGATTTGTCTCACACATCCATCTGGAAAACTTCTCATACATAGCGTTTGGGAAAGGGCAGAGCCCTTGAAAAAAATCTAGGAGGGTGATTGGAATTAACGTTCTTTCTGTCACATATTTATGGGCCAATCAGAGCAACAAAACACGTGACGTAGCCGCTACCGAAAGGTAAATCCATAGAGAAATCCATGACGCGAGCCATGGCAACTGTAGACATGTCAGTACACGACTTTTGTCGTTTTTTTTTTTTTTTAAGAAAACAACTCACTGCTGTTCTTTGTCCTTCTTTTAACGAAGAAATGTCAAGTTCTGATAAAACACGCTTTAGCAGCATCCACGAGATTGTCTTCCGCCATATCTGCACTGGCCTCTTGTTGCTGCTTGCTTACGTCACGACTCTGCCACGCCCAAAAGTACTGCCACTCATCGCTGATTGGTCCTGTCACTTTCTAACCGGGCCCAAAGGGTTCAGACGGGAGCTTTGCAAGATGGATTCACCAGTGAGAAACACTGAAACAGGCGTATCCATCTGCTTTGCAAGGTTACTAATGGGTAACCTTGGACTTGACAATAGTTCCCACACAGAGTGTAAGCATAAAGATATAGATACCAGAACCATTATATAAGACACAAAGAATACAACACAAATGTCAAATGTATGGACAATAATAAGACAATATATAAATTAACAGGAACATAGTAAGATGGATGATTGGCTGTAGAGTTGATTGTATCTCAACGAGAAGGTAAGGAATTTGATATCCAGCTTCTGCAGCCACATGTCGATGTGTCCAAAGGTAAGACACTTAATCCCAGATTGCTGCCACTGCTGCACCAGTGACATATGAATGTGTATGAATGAAATAAGTGAATACTGAAGTGTTGTGGTTTAGTACTCTGCTTCAACAAGGAAAGATGCATGCATACTTTTGTGTAAATACTGTCATTTACAGTCACATGATCCTGATGATGCGTGAAAATCAAGGGCAGTAATTGACCTGCATGCTGCAGTTGTCAGAAAATTTCTAAATACATTGGGAATGATCTGTACACTTTACAAAAAGTTGTTTTTTCTAGTGGATTTGGTTGGAGCAGAGGAAACCAATATTACCAGTTATGTAGTCCTGCAGACTTCCTACTACATGTCTAGCCAGATAAAGGAAGACAACAGTCTTGACGAGTCTTATACTGAGATAAGAGCCTGGCTACACCTCTTTAACAGCTTTTCTCCCTTTTTGTCATAAACATGGTTTGAATGGAGACGAGCCAAATGATCCAGATCTCTAAAAAGACAAGTATTTCCCATTGCGTTGGGCGAGGCTGGACGAACATCAGCTGTGGAAACAAGCAAGATCAGGGTTTAAAATGACTAACTGTGACAAACTGTACTGAACCACACAGTGTGGTGGAATACATGTTAACCGCCATTCCTCAAGCTTTCTAAACTTTTTGCCTGATCGTGTCATGACTCTTCTCATCCTGCCCCTCCATCTGGAGTCACCTGATGTTATCTGTGAATAACCTCTTCTAGTAAGACATGTTCATAAATGCATTGTACTTAAGTGGCTACTTTTGCCTCTTGAACATTGATCTACTGTTCTCCTCCTCCCTCTGAAATAAAAACAAACATTGTCAGTGGTTTTTGGTAAGGCTCTGCTCCTAAACCACAGGAGGACCACACATTAGCAAAGAATAGCTCCACTGCTGTTATACCGTAAGACTGCATTGTGTCGACTGTCCTCGGTAGCAGGGGAACCCAGCTGGATCCTGGTTCTGGACTTCTGCCTGCCCTAGGTGATTCATAGTCTAACTATTCCTTTCTTCTTTTGGCTGGGGTTATTCTGACTCAACAAGCAGCACACAGCAACTCCTGCTCTGCTGTGGCTGTTAGACTTCTAGTACTTCTGAAATGTTGTAACTGTTGATGGAGTAACACATTAATTTTATTGGCTTCCTTTACTTTTTTATCGACTTTACAAACAACACGTGTTGGAGCACACTCACTCTCTGCCCTTGAATTTAGGCATCCTGGCTGAACTCTGCGTTATTGGGAACACTGTGACGCAATAACCTGATTCAATTGTTGGAGCAGGGGATCATCAGGCATCATATCTTTGGTAATAAAAGGTCCTCAGAATGAGGCATCGTTGAACATCCTGGCCTGGCTGTACACGACTCTACAGGATCATTTATTAGAGCACAGCTTCCACTGCATTGCAGGTGTGATGCATTTCATGGTTCTCTTCGATTTTCTACGGCCGCACAGATTCGCCACTTAATGCAAAGAACAGGAGATGAGAGGAAAAAGTAATATGTGAAGGAGGAAAGAGACTGGAGGGCTGCGATGACTGCAACACAGGATTTGGCTGCTTCCCAAGAGATGAGATATGACTGAGGGGGACGGGGCTGCTGTAGCTTGAAGGGCTTGGAGTGAAGCCTGCAGTGAATCTGCTCACTGGCTGTTTCAGGCTGTTGTTTCTTAAATCTCCCTCTAAGGTCAAAGAAAAGATAGAATAACATTTCATGGAGTCGTTTTGTTTTTGACCCAAGCCACAACAAAGTGGATAGAACTGTTTATCCCACACATTTGCTGCTGAATGTACAGCAAAAGTGGGGAACATATTGCATTTTGTAGACTCTGTTGTGGCTCAGTATGTATTATTTTAGTCTGCCTGTCCTGGGTTTGACCTGATGTTTTGCTCTTTCTCAGGCGCTGTGCTGGTCTAAACCACGATTATGTGTTTGTATTCAGACCAGTACCTGCTCTCTATCTCCACACATTTGTTTGTTTTCTCACAATATAAGTGTAAACAGACCTTAATGTCTTAGATGCCAGTGATGTGCTCAAGTGTATTTTTTTTTTTTTTTACATAAATTTCTTTTAGAAAGAAACCTTATGTATGTTATTGTATTCAAGTATTTACATAAAACAGACAGTTATTGAGGAGGACTTGAAATACAGGTGGTGCTGTTTCAGCCTTTCTGAGATGTAATTGTAAGGATTGCACTCTGACTAAAATTGTCACTGTAATTAAGATTACAAAATGTGAGCAGAGTCACAGCCAAACAGTTTAATTTGAGAGGATATGTCGCTCAGTTTATGTAACATCTTGAACACCTTAAACAGTGGACAGGAAGGTTAGGATGGATTGCACGGTTTGACCAAATATAGGCTGTGACACTCCCCTCCTGGACTCTCTCAGTCCATTCTTAGAAATCCTGGACCGTGCCATGTCTTCGGGCTCCCTGTGTCTTTTGGATGAGACTCTGAAGATGCTGTAATTACAGGTTGGTCATGACCAAGGCTCTCCAGGGTTTCTGCTGAGAGTGAAAAAACACCCCCAATTATAGCTGTGCGAGAGTAGGACAGAGCCGGCAAGGAAGGTGGAGGAGGAAAGGAACGAGAAAAAGAAGAGATGGAGAGAAAGAACAAGAGCTGCAGTCAGTCAGTCAGGCCGGGTTTTCGCTTGCTCGTGTGAAATATGTCCAATTACAGCAGCAGTTTGCAGCGGGGTGCGCTGTGTCAGCAGCTGTCTGTCTTCCTCTGTCACTGTAGTGATTTGGAGACTTAACCGACATTTTATGTTTAATTATGTTCCAGACAAAATTCTCTTATGATGAGGGTATCATTTTCAGGCTTTCGGGTGACATTTTATGTGACCTAGTCTGGTTTTTCTGTCTGATGACTGTGTGATCTTCTTCAATGACCTTCCCCTCTAATTTATTTCACCATCTTTTAATTTCTGTATGCGGCTATTTTAGCTATGATTGCTGACTGGTAAAACTAAGCGGAAGGGAAGGGATTTGTAACAGCTCACTCTGATCTGGATGGAAATATTTAACAACTGTTTACATGCAGAATACTTCATGCATACTTACAGTAAGGCAAGATAAAACTTATGGAAAACCACATCTTCAAAATAGTTTGTTTAGCCATGACCTTATTTTTCACTAATCTTGAGCAAAGCAAGCCACTTCTAAGTTTTGTAGAAAATTTCACTATCAAAACTAATTCAGTCATCTTAAAGCTAACTTAAGAGCTTTAAAAGCGTATTATAAACAAGGATATGATTGTGAAAAGTATACATCATTGCATATGACAGTGTATAAACCTACTTAGTTTTTGCCCCTTTTTGCTGAAATAAAGGGTCATGCAAATCATTGAAAAATATTTAATTAGCTATGTCTGAAGTACAGTTTTCTTTTATCAAATAAGTGTTCATACTTATAATTTTAGTAGGGCTGTAAAGATCAATCATATTAGGGCTGGGTGATATTGCCTAAAATTGATATCCCAATATATTTTTGATATATCCTGACACACGATATATTTGCGATATTTTGAAATGGCCTCTCAGCAGCTGTAATTCAGCCCCAAATGACACTAGTCTGGTGATAAAAATAGACTGATCTATTGGATTTTTAATAAAATTGTTTGCAGAAAGTAAAAATCAGTATAAAGTCAAATTTAGCTGTTTTATTTTGAAAAGGACTTCATTCAGTCTTTTACTAATAAATCAAAAAATACATAAATCATGAAATATTCTGTCTTTTACAGTGTATGGAAAGTCCTGAAATGTTTTCTATGTTACGTTTACTATTGCTGACTATAAAATGATTATTTTCCTCATTAAGGGTGATGCACACCTACACAGAACTCACCAACCATGCATGCAGTAAATGGCCAAAACCCTGCAGTCTAGTCCTCCATTCAGGCTCACAGCTGTGATTATATTAGTCCATTATCTGTGCTGATAAACGCTGGACCAGTTTCTGACAAGTTCATAACATGAGAGCGTCTTTGTTATTCAAGATACTCTCCTGTGTGATTATGGGGGGGGAAGCTTGTCTGGAGGCAGGGACATTTTAACTACTTCTTGTCGGTGAACTGTAAGGCTGAGATTCCGTAGTTGAGGAGAAGTGGATCACATTTTTCCGCTGCTGGGCTGTCTTCTCTCTAAAATGTACGCCTCTGGCAGGGAGTTTTCAGCAAAATGCTCGCGCCCAGGCAAATCTCATATTCTGGGTTAAGTGTCTTTTTAACAACACTGGGCTCATGTCTTTACCAATGTATTGTGTTACTGCCGCCGTTGTCTTGGAGACATCTTGCGGTGTATTTTTAACAAATAGTGAGTTCGACCTCTTCCTTTTCAAAGTTGAATGACTGCTTAACGCTGCAGGTCCAGCGTTGTTTCTCGTTAACTGTCTCAAAAGTCAGCTAACTCCCCGCAAACTAGCCACGCTGCTCTGTTTACCTTCCTCTTCCTTGCTTCTTGCCGCTGATGCGTGTTTGCAGAGGAGTTTTCTGGATAGGCGCAGGAGAGAGAGTGAGCTCTCTGCTGTGAAAGATACGTTTAGGGACAATGGGAGAAGTGAAACTCCAGCGAGAAATGCACGCTGATGGCTCAAAACTTCCACATAATTTATACTCGGATATTTGCGATATAGTCATTTTATACATCGTGGGTGGTAAAAGCCAGGATACATCGAGTACACTAATATTTAGCATAAAAATGCTAAATTTATAAAAATACAACAAATTTAATATAAGATTTAGTACATTTTAGTACAAAATAATACTTTACCATATTATCACTGCTTAAATAGGCAGCTAAGAAAGAATCGCAGATAAGAAAACTGGAGAATGTTAGAACCATCTTAAAAACTGCAGTGGGTTTAAAGAACAGATTTCTCCTTAAGAACGGTTGTTGATGGAGGTTTATTAAACCTAACAAACCTTCTTCCTCCTGCATTCAAAGAAACCTATCACTTGCACCTTTTTCTTACGCATTTCAGCATTCTTTCTCTTCTGTTGTCTTGTACAGTGCATTCAGAAAGTATTCAAACCCTTTGTACTTTTTTCATTTTCTTAAGTTGCTGCCTGAGGCTAAAATAAAAAAAAAAATCAGATTTATTCTCATTAATCCATACTCAGTGCCCCATCATGGCAAATTGAAAACAGGATTTTAGAATTGTTCGCAAATTTATTAAAATAAAAAACAGAAATATCACATTTGCTGCAAAAAAATCTTCTGCACTGAAGGTATTTAAGAGCACAGTGGCCGCCATAATTCTCACATAGAAGAAGTTAGGACTCTTTCAAGAGTCCTGGTCACCTGGCCAAACTAAGCAATCAGGAGAGACAAGCCTTATTAAGGGAGGTGATCAAGAACCCAATGGTCTCTCTGACTGAGTTTCAGAGATCCTGTGTGAAGATAGGGAAAAGTTCCAAAAGGACAGCCATCACCGCAGCCCTCCACCAAACTGGCTTTATGATAGAGTGGCTAGATGAAAGATTCTCCTCAGTGCAGAAATGAGAGCTCACTTTAAGTTTGCAAAAAAACTCCATGTAAAAAGCAAGACATTTTTTGTAGCCTTCTCCAGATCTGTCCCTTGCAACAATCCCGTCTCTGAGCTCTGCAGGCAGTTCCTTTGACCTCATAGCTTGGTTTTTGCTCTGATATGCATTGACAGATGTGAGGCCTTCTATAGAGAGGTGTGTGCCTTTCCAAATCATGTCCAGTCAGTTTAATTTGCCACAAGTAGACTCCATTTGAGTTGTAGAAACAAACAAGTGAAGAGGGTACTTTCTGAATATATGGCATAGTGTAGTTTGTCTTCCATGTTTGAAGCATATGCCCAGACATTTAAAACAATGTATTAAAAGAGTCTTGCATGCATTAACACACCTGTCCAACTAAGTCCTGCTTACTGCATTGTGCACTAATGGAGTGTAGATAGCTTAGAATATGTCTGTAGCTAAAGAAATGGGAAAAATTCAAAGGAAAAGTTGAATCAACTATCATAAGGCCAGAGTGATTAAAAAAAAAAAAAAGAATGAGTTTTTCTTTTAAATTTGAATCTGATTTGCACCTCAAAATGATTTTTTTCAGAAATAGTATTGTTAAGAAATAAAAGCCAGTTATATTTTGTTTTGCATATCCACAGCAGCAGACGCTGTTATAAAGCCAGTGAGCAGTGTGAGGGTTATGAAACCTAAACAGTGGTGTAATGCACGTCTTTAACAGGCAGGTGGGACTCCTTATCATTACACTCTGCTCTTCTGGCTCCGCAACAAGGGCTGTATACACCGTTTAGCTGAGCAAAGCAAAGTACTAATACCAAGGTATCTACGGACCTGTTTTTGCTTGTTATACATATTACAGTCACATAAAGGATGCCAAAACTTTCCATTCATCATTACTGCACAGTATGATACCAAGTGATGCGAGCCAATACAAGCTTTGTTATCTTATTGAACAATAGCATCAGGAAATATCAAAGCTTTAAATTAAAACTAAAGTTATCGTGTCTTTGGAAGTATATTTGCTAAAATATACAATTTAGACATTGTGTCAGAGTTTGCTGTGTTTTGGTAATTAAGGATAAACAGTATCCCATACTGAGTGTCTTCTTATATCACAGCTATGGTGTTGAAACAGGAATTGATATTGTTTCAAATTTATTAGGATTGTATTTAAGTTTGAGAATCTGTTATGGATTTTTTGACCAGGCTAATGCATTTACACCTTTTGTGGCCTGATAGTTACTTATTGATTTTATACACATAACGAACTGAAAATAGAGATCTGGATTGGCAGTCTGTTTCAAAAGAAGAGCTTGTAAGGTAAAAATTCAAAGCTTTAGTCCTTGTCCTGAAGAATATGAGGTCACAAACAATTCACAGGCATGTTTGCTTCATTGGAAAAATTGTGTTACAGCGCATGTTTCTCATTGTGTCTGCCTGATGACATGCTACTGCAAAGCCACATGGTAGACACATCTAAGATATTTTACAAGTGCAAGTCAAGACACTGTAAAGAATTAGTCCTGTACAATGTGTTAGTCACTGTCTACAGCAAGACATCGCATGCAGCTATTTAAGGGGATACATGTGGTTTAAATGACTAGATTTTCTGCCTTCAGTCGAATGTTTGATACAGTTTTTAAAAGGTAGCAAGTAAGGCTGATTATAGGATTTTATTTACATATGGTTTTGATTTAAGACTGTTTTGGTCTAAAAGAAGCTGTATGTTTGCTCCAAATAGACCTGAGAATGTAGATTTTGCTGAATGATCTATGAAATGAAAGTACCCACCAAACTAATATTTACATGGGAGGTCTTGACTCTCTGCTGGTGCATTAGGTACTTACAGCTTCAGGAAACAGGTTGTTATATGAATTCTGGAAACCGTTCAGTCAGCAGTCCATGACTTTGCACAAACAAACATCTACATCACATCATGTGAGTGACAACGCTTCTCTTCATTCCATCATCATCAGTTTGTTTATAATGTTTTCTGACTTTCCTCTTACAGCAGTGTCAGGAGTCCATGTCAGTAATTCAAATATTTACCTTTCTTCACAAATATCCTAGGATGTGTGTTTCTTTAAAGGCTATTCCACTAAAACCCGCATGAGTCAGGGAAGATTTTTTTTTTTTATTTTATTGTGTGTAAGTAGCCACATATAAAACCAAAAGAACATGCTGATGCCATGCTGACGTCAAACTCCACTGAGATTAAACTTGAAAATATGTGTGCTTAGCTGTGCATTACCACAACAGCTTACTTTGTGAAATGCCAGTTTTAAAGGTTAAATTTATTCATTTTTTTTTTTCACGAAGCAGCCATTTCTTTGTATTAAAACTCAAGGTTGGAAGGCCAAAAAAAATCATCAGATTGTTGGGTGGTTGTACTTTATTTTATTGAAAGACAACATCCAGTTAAAACATGGAAGAAAATCTGACCATATTTTAAGGCTAAATGGCATTATAAAAACACATTTGCTACCATAGCTAATGAAAACATTCGGCCACTTTCTGGCTTAAGGTCTGTATCCTAAAGTTAATGCCTCTTATCATGTTTTCTGTCATGATACTGTCTGCTATTAGATTGTAATGTTAGAATTCAGCTAACATGGATAAATAGATATAAAAAAGTAGTTTTACCCTGAAATACGGTGCAAGTTCTTCCATTGTTTTTCCTTTTCATTGCCTTTTAAGTGCTTTTCAAGATTTTAGATATTGTTGCTGCCTTGCAGAAACTTTATCTCTCCATTTTTCCTGAGTTTCATTCTTTCATAAATCAGTGCTATTGTTCATCCTCTACGTCTGTCAGTGGGTTTTACAAATTTCAGACCAATTGAAAGTATCATAAAGAGTTTTTGCCTAAACCCCATAACTCCTCAAGATTGGAGGAACTTAAACAAAGCCGCAACTCCAAGGTCCATTTTAGCTTGTCCGAAATCTTGTAACTGCATTTTAGCTCAGTTTTGAGAAAAAAAAAATGTTTTTTTTCCCCTCATTTCCTGAAAAGTAATTTTTGAGACATGACGTTTGTATTAATCTTGCCAAACCAGTGGTTTGGCCAGATTACCTGTCTGACATCAGGCAGATCCCACAGCTTCAAGCTGAAACACTCTTCCTGGTTTGAGAATGGCGGGGCCAATCAGCATCATTAGAGGAAAAGAGGCACTTGAGTTATCAAGCATTTACCTTTTAGGTGTTCACTTATTTCCCGTTCAGTGCATAACAAGTTCCTTTTCCATGGTTAAGTTCATGTTTAAATCTTTGATCTACTTGTAAAGCAGGTCTGGAAGTCTATTACCCTTAGTTTAAGACAGCAGAAAAATCCCAAATGACACAAAAACAGTTTCAAATGCAGATAGTGGAATTTCAAAATGCTATAAAAAGAGTGTGATCAATTCCCCCCACCCCCTCAAGAAAAATAAAGTTTTTTTTTTTCTTTTTACTGAATTGAATAATATGGAAACATTATATCTTGCATGCCAGGCCAGGTTCGGCCCAATGCAAAATAACTGAGATTCTTAAATTGTTCAACATATAACCTTGAACACAGCAGTAAATCATTTTGCTTCTTGTTAGCTACACATTTACACAACTCCTGAAAGTTTTGATATTGTCAAGGTGAGCTGCATGTGTGAATGAAAACAGCTGAATATTTCACACAGACTTTATCCTCACATTTCCAACCAACCCTCTAGGATAATTTACATAAGAAGTTGGGGTCATGTGTGAATTCCAAAGGAAATATCCAAAAAAAAAAAATCCTGAACAGTCATGGTGGGTGATGTTTATATCCTGCAACCGCTGCATGGCCGGTTAGATCGTCATGCATGCATTTTAGCTCAGAAGCTGCTTCACAGTCCTTTTTGTATGCAGGTGTGTTCTTTAGTCATTCATTTAAACTGTGAATACATCCAACTCAACATAGCAACATAGCATTAGACATAGCACTGATTGAAAGGCAAAAAACTGTCCTCATGGCATCAGAATCTGTAGCTTTGTCCACCCTTGTGGAGTATGCTATAAAAACTTCGATGTGGCTTCTGCGGCATCCTCATTACATCAGGATCTGCCTTACGAGACGCTCCCCTAAAGTCTAACAAGGAAAATCTCCCACCCTGAGGTGTGAAAGCACAACTCCTGATGATTTTAGAGGCAGGCTGTCCTTGAATTAATCAGAAATTTCTGGGAATGCCTGTGGAAAACAGCTGACTCCAGGGGACCTTGGCTGCCTCGGGAATATGGTTATTAGGCTACATATTCCAGACACTAGATTGTTAATCTGGTTGTCCACCAATCAGTGTGTAAAGAGTCTGATACCTAGCGCCTGAAGTCCATACTTTAAACCTTTTAAGAGGCAACACTAAGGGACGTATGAGCTAATGTAGCATGAGTTACAAGGAATATTTTACAAATCACCTTTTTTTTTTTCAAGTTAGGACTATCAGAATGTCTGTTGTAAAGCAATGGCATCCAATTTAAGGCCCCTTATAATTTCTGTCAGGCTGTAGTGTGTGGTTCTTTGAGTGTTTATGTGTAATTGACGTGAATGTTAGAGATGCTGCATGCCCTCTGTAGTGGTTTAAGGATGTCCTGGCATGGTCTGTGTGGCAATTCTGCTTTGTGTGTCAGCCAAGAGAACAGAAGGCTTTCCTCTCCTCCGCTCTTCAAGTCAGCCTGCCTACTTGGTACATAAATCTTTATTTGGTTCTGGCATTTCTCGTGCAGTGCAGCTTAGTGCCAGAGTTTTTGTTTGTATATCGTGCTTGGTCAGGCCATGTTTTCCCAGAAATGTTGTACATCACTGATGTTGAATGTCATGATTTATTTGGACTGCGTGTGGCTTTAGAGGTTAACGATCTAGTTGAAAATATAATATGTTTTCTTATCCTTTTATAGTTTGAACATCCTGTAGTTATGTACAAACTCTGGCGCAGTATTGCAGCAAGCTTTACTTAGGTTTTGTATTTCAAAGGGTGTGTGTTAGTTTAAAGGAAAGTACATGTGACTTAATGTAAAGGTGGATTATTTGGATAAAAATATCCAGCAGTACATTCCTGTTGAACACTTAACCTTATGTTGGGACAGGAAATACTGTTAGGGCTCAGGAACATATGATACACTGGCTGTAAATTCTAAACATAAACACAGTAAAAAGCAAGCAGCCCACATTCCAGATGGAAATATGCTCCTGATCCTATAAAGCAAGGAAGAGAGACAGAACGTGGAGTTGGTAAAAAGAACAGTACATTTTTCTTTCAACTGTAGCTGTCGTCGCCGTCGATGTACCTAACTTCACACTTACCACAAAGCCGCACGCACAGCTCATTCTGGTTTTATATACTTAAGTTCTATTTGGAGCTGCATGATTCATTTTTGTGATAAAGTCAGGGTCTGAGATGTAGCTATTTAGAGTCACAACATAGACGACTTCTCTCTACATGTTTGTGCTGCTACTCACTGTGGCAGACGTTGCTCTTGTGTGGGCCAAGCCAAACCAAGCCAAACTGGAGGTCTGCAAAGTCATGGTCCAATGTAAAGTTAATCTGTGATAACCATATTTCATATTCAGTATCAATTACAAATACCTTTGTCAAAACAACAAAAATTAATTATATTTATTTATTCTGAAGTAAAATATAACCTTTTTTCAAAACAAAATGACCTTTTTTCTGGATTGGCACATTGAACATTTAGACAGTAATGGCGCATTTTTACTAGCAAGGCCATGCTTTTCACAAACATCTGGATGCCAGAAAATAAAGTAGAAGAAACTGAGACAACTTTAATGTAAACAATGAAATAATTGTGACGAGGAAAAAATTTGCAAAAGAAAAAAAGGCTTAAAGAGCAGCAAAAATTGAATACAAATGTCAAATATGGTTTTCATGATTTAAAAAGGGTCATAAAGTGGCAAAAATAAGGGCAGAAAATGGAGAAAAGCAGTTAAAATAGGCAAAAACGGGTTATATAGTGGCAAAAACTAGGCAAAACAATGGTGAAAAGCAGTTAAAAACCGCCAAAAAGAGTTATAAATTAGGCAGGAAAAGGTTGAAAAGGGGTTCAAAATTGGCAAAAGTGGCAAAATGGGTGCAAGGTTGCAAAAATGAGTTTTAAGTGATAGAAGAGTTGCAAAAAAGGGTGGACAAAGTAGTAAAAAGGGGTTTACAATTAGCCTAAATGGGTCAAAAGTGTCAAAAATTGTGTGAAAGTGGCAGAAATAGGTTAAAAGTGGAAGAAGTGTGGTAAAAATGGGCTGGTAAAGTAGTGAACAAAGGTACAAAAGTGGCAAAAATGGTTTAGAGTGGTAAAAATGGGTTAATCGTTAGATACGTGGTGAAAAAAATGGGTGGAAACAGTGATAAAAGGGGGTTAATGAAATGGCATGAATAAATAATCTTTACATCAGAACCCAAACCCAGCACCAAAATGAACTAACTGTAAGCCAGGATGCTAGCCCCAATGCTACTTATTAAACACACATGCATGGATATCATTAATAAATCATAGGAGGGGAGGCCCATCCAATTCATTGGGTAGGCCTGCCTACAGTCACTACTCCCTCCATGAGAACTTGGTTATACATGGCACCTTGGAGGGTATGAGGTGATGATCTTTGTTTATGATCTTACTAAATTACAGACTTGATAGAGCTAACACCCATTGTGCTTTTGTTTCTTTTTACAGGAAAATATGGGACACCAAGGTTGCAGATCCTTCAACGAGGTAAGGAAAAGTCAATAATCTCTCATGGTGCCATGCTTATAAAGATGACTTATTCATAATGCACTTTATAATACTGGAGTTACACGGTGCCACATAGGCAGACACAGAAATAGACTGGGTTAAAAAGCAAGCAAATTAAAGTCCAAAATAGAATGCTAAAAATATTCAAACCAAAATCCTACTGTGTTCAATAGGAAACTACTGACCAGGAGGAACTGAACTTCTGAAACACTGGACTGCCACAGAGAAAACACTGTGTTGCCTTCTTATCTCTGACAATAAATTAGAGATGCACGGATGCATCAGTTTAACATCGGTACAAACGACATAACGACTGATTCAGAGAAGAGACTGATAATTTAGCAGAAGATGTGAGCTGTTGGGCAAACTTTGATCTCTTTTCATGGTCAGGCATGAGAGAAAATGAAGACATTGTGAGAGTGTTATACCAAAAGAGGTAATAAAAAACCCCATTGGCATCATCCATTTGCTAAGCTGTTTTAAACATCTGTATCAGCACTTGCCCTGATTTTTACAATCGGTACATCTCAAGAACAAACAGAGTTATGTCTGCAAACACTGTGATTACTGACTTTTAAATATGAAATGGATAAAAAAGCCTTTTGAAATTACTACACCACAACCCATTCTGTTAAAAGTCACCTAACTTTTCTGTGTTTTTCCACGATTTCTGTATTTGGACTGAGCCCAGTTGGAAAACAGGCATCTCACATGTTTTCACTGCACCTATCAGAGCTTAGCAGCACTGGAATCCAAATGTGATGAAAGATGCAGAGTTGTTTGTTCATTTTTCCTCCACTCTCAGTCAAATCTGTTCAAAAAGGGAAAACAACATATTTCATTTTATCAACTTGATCTCGGCTTGTCGCAGCAAAGTAAAAGATATGGCATGTTTATGAGCAATACTTAAGATTTTAAACTATGCTGACAAGAGTACTTGACTGAAAACGTTTCTCTTCTTTTTAGACTGAGCTTCATGGCAAAGAAAAAGGGATTCTGGGTAGAGAAAATCCACTGTCGGGGTATGGAGAACTCCTTGTCAGAGTGCCTTGCTCAGCTCTCGATCCCCCGTAGTCCCACACCTTGTAAGAACGGGAGACATGCAGTGGTCAAATGTGTACCAGGACCTCAGTTTGCTCGCATCTCTTCAGGAAGACCCCAGGCCCCTTATCCAGTTGTGGTAAGATTAATAAAGTTAAGCCTCAAAACACTGTGTGCTATGTCCTGATGAAGACTCGCTTGAGTCAAAACCCCAAGACATCCCTGTTTGATAAAGGACTTTTATATCATATCAGAGTGCCTCGGATTTTCACTACTGACTGCCTTTTTTACCTTGGACTTTGTTTGTTAATAACTAGTCCAGTCATCCATTCATTCTTTATGGTTCATCCTTGTCTTCTCATCCTGAAGAGCAACTGATCCTGGCTAGACTCTTGTAATTTCTGACCCCATGTAGCACTAATCCTCTGATATATACACTGAATGATTTTTATGGAAGGAGTTTTCTGCTGTTCTCCACAGCCGGTGCGTCTGAAGGCTGGTCCCCGACTCGGTGAAGGGCGTGTGGAGGTGCTCAGAGATGGAAAGTGGGGTACTATTGTGGATCACATGTGGGAAAGAACTGCAGCCAGCGTGGTGTGCAGAGAACTGGGCTTTGGTACTGCCAAGGATGCCCTGCATGGAGCCTTCATGGGTCAAGGTAAGAGAGAGAGAGAGAGAGAGAGAGAGCTGCTGTCACTTTTGCACTATTTAGACTGGGGAAACTCTAATTTGATCCAGACATTTTCAGTCTGCTCTGCAGTTTGGATGATTAAATGTGTTTATCATGCGTCATCGTATTCCAGAGAAGACAGGGAGACTTTTCCAGGGTTTTGCTTATGTTTTGCTTATCTTATGATGCCTCGCCCGTCTGCGCTGACTGATCAGATAATGTATGGGCACATGTGTTTTTCTGTGTGTGTATGTTACCTGAAGCTGTGATTACATGAGTGCAGTGCCAGGGCTTCCAGCTGCCCAAATACCATGCACAGTTTTCCTCAAACACACATGCACAAAAAAATGAAACACTGTAAGTCATGGTGGTTGAAACTGGCATTTTGAAACAAAATCCACCAACACAGTCTTGCTCACTAAGCTTTTAGTTTACTGTGTGAAAACGGAGTCCTGTGGTCTTTTTCCCTTCGATTTAAAATTTTCAGCTTTGGGGATGTTAAGATTCAGTCAGTATCCAGCTGCGCCAGTGGTGTCCCCACCCTTAGGAGATGTGAGAACGGCTTCCCCATGCCTCGGGGTTAGGGTGTAGTCTCTAATCATGCTGATCAAGATGAAATGTGGGATGACAGTCTGCTGGTTTAGCTGTTCAGTTGATCATACAAAGGATATTTTTGTATGTGTTGGATTAGTCTTCTTCCTTTTAAACCCTAAAAATGTTTTAATGGTTTTCTGTCAGTGATGTCATCCTCTTTACCTTTCTCTTTGATGTGTCCAACGTAGCTTAAATCTAGTTCAGTTACCTCCTCTAGTCGGACTTTGAACTCCTTAAAGCTCGTCTGGTTTCAATCAGCACCTTTAGTCGTTTGTTAAAGCTTCAGCTTCACCGTGGTTCCAGCAGTCTGAGGGTGAGGTGTTTAATTGTTAGGAGCACCAGAAAGCTTCCAATTTACTACCCAAAATAGGTTTTCTGTGATCTTGTTGCAAAGCTACACTTAGTGTATGTATGTGAAATGCCTGAAAGTGTTAGCATGCATAGGTAGCCTGGTTGTGTGTGTTAAAAAAAGGCACAGAGTTATAACAGTTAGATGTGGCTCTGTTGTGCCTGACAAATAGCAGGTTTCATCTATATGTTAACCCCATATTAGTCTTAACTCCCTTCTAGAAATGCAGGTTTTCTATACCTTGCTTGTAATTCATTCACTTACAGTTTTAGCCCTATCTTTGTGGCTGTGCAGCAGCAAGCACTGACTGCACTTGAAATGGGTATTTTTATGGCTTTTAAACTGACTCTATCATTCTTCTTCTCTATTCCTGGTCACAAGAGCAGAGTGCAGGGTTTACAATTAAAGTGATAAAACGGCCAATCTCTCGATGGTAAGCACCAGAACTAAACAAATTCTTAATACTTTTAACAGTTCTCAGATCTCAGTCAAATGTTCTACCTAAACTGTAACAAAGCCTACTAGTAGCCACTGTGGCTAATGGCTACTGCCATGCTGTCATAATTCTCTCATTACTCAATATAAATAACGTTGTATGATTGATCAGTAGCATCTTGCAGGGAGAGGGTGGTTTAGCTTCTTTTTTTAACTAGACAGTGGGAATAAAGTTGTACATACTCATATGTAACAGAAGCAATGAGTTCACCACATTCAGCACAGGAATGGAGATGCTAACATGCATGGAGGACCGCAGACCGGCAGTGCTAGTCAGAGGTGGAAAAAGGATACAACTATTGTACTCAAGAAAAAGTACTGTTACTCTGGATAAAATTTATGTAAGTAAAAGTAAAATTACTGGTGTATAAATCCACTAAAGTTAAAGTAAAAAGTATTGAAGTTAAAGTTTACTTTAAGTACTTAGTACTGAGTAGCTACTGAGAGGTTGTACTGTAAATAGTGATCTTTTCTTATTAGCAATGACAACAAGAGAATAGAAATTTACAGCCATGTCTTCAGGTAAAGTCACACCTCTATAATGAAGTAAAATACACAGTGAACACAGTGATAGTGTTACTTTAACTCAGATAGAATTAAACTGAACACTTTAAAAGTGTCCATGTTGGTCCTACATATAGTTAAGGTGTTAGTATTTTACAATATAATGGAGCTGCAGTGACCCCTGAAAATCTGTGGCAAGGTTGGCCTCCTCTGTCAAGAACAGGGCAGGGAATCAACCTAATAGCAAGGCAATGCATACTAATGCACTGTTCTTTAGGAGCACCTAAAGTCACACACATGAGCTCTAACTCTGTGGGAAACTTCATTCAAGGTGCAAATGTGTCTGTAAACTAAAAAAACAGTCCACTAGAAACAAAACAAAAGAACCCGAGCAGGGATCACTGTAGAATAAGCAACATCTAAACAAAACTAAACATGTTTAAAACACATCTAAACACTCCCCTGTTTCACTCGGAATGGAGTGAAAATGACACTTGGAGGTAAAATCAACTCCTTAATGTTTAAACCTTCACACTTGCTGAATGATCACAATTAAAATTCCCTTTGAACTGGGTTTGAAGTTATTCACTTGGAGACATCTTTAATTTAAATGAACATTCATAATAGATTTTGCACTAAAAATATACATTTAAAGTTGATCAGTGTCTGCTTCTGGTGTTATATCAGCTAATTTAGAGACTTAAATTTAACAAAAGGAATTTTGCATAAACATCTGAAACCATTTGAGTCAGTGTCAAAAAGAATGTATAATGTTGAAAAAGCAGAACAGTCCACAATTATCTACTAGAGTCATTCCTCTAGTAACTTTACTCCAGTGAAGCCTGATACTGAATGAAAAGCTCTGCTAAATCCCTGGAGCCATAAAAAGGTAGCAGGACAGTTATACTGGTCAGCAGAATACTGTGTCTGGAGTTCTGCACCAAAGCACAGTGCCAAAATGCATGACCTGCCACTGTTTTTACCTTGATTAAATTACATGTAAATTACACAAGCCTCCTGCAGAATAACCGAACACACCTCTAGACATAAACTGGTTAAAACTCAATAATGTACCTGTTACAAGAGATACATTTTAGCTCGTATATTTTCCTCTTTTCTTGTACCAGACTGCTTTGCATTTGCAGCATTTTTACACTTAAACATGGCCAATAAAAATAATTCCTATACATAACATACAGTAAATAGTCTGATCTGAGTGTATGTAGAAGTACAGTATGGGGCTGAATGATTTAATTTCAGTCTTCATAGCTTCCTTTCTATGACATGCAGTCTGTTAGACATTTTACAGTGACATATAATTTTCCATGTGTTCCAAGGCCACATAAATACACGCCTATATGTCGTTGGTAAGGGCCTAAATTAGCCTCTTTGATAGAAGCTCTGTAACTCTCACTAAGAATTTCTTGTACATGCAACTAAGCTCTCATGGAGTAGATTTATCTCATGAATCTTCTGCATTTAGTGATAAAAAGCATTTTGTTCAGGTTCACTTGCTTTCCATCAGCACGTGAGAAAAACGTCTTCATGATTTTTATCAAATCCATCAGTGAGCCGTTAAAATCCCTAGGACCTCACAGGAGCTGTTTTACAATTTAGACTGATCTGATGTGATAAAGTTTTTATTTGAGTGGCTGGTTGGCTGCAGAGACTGGTAGACAGTATGCCAGGTGGCTGTTCTGGCTTTGAATGTGGTCTGGAGATCAGATTTGTATGAAAATTTAATGCACATACGCATTTACCTACATGTGAGAAGTAAAGGCCTATACATAGAAGGACAAATCATCCCCCACTCAGATAAGCAAAAAATCATTGCCTAGGTATATAAGATTGTGTTAGATACTTTTTCAGTACCACTTGCTTTTAACCAAAAGCTGCAGCAGACAAAGAGAATGACTGTGATCCATTTCAATTTTGCAGGCCAACAAATACTGACATTCTTTAAAAGCATTAGGCTAGTTAAATTTTAGTACTAATGACATGTTGAATATGTATTTGTAAAGTTAGACAGTGTGCAGTTTGACACTGTACAGTGTTGACTGGCAATTTTGGTCATTAAAACAAGAAATTGACCTATATTGGGTGCCTAAGGCTACTTTTTGTGGTATTAAGCAGGTATCTATATATTTTTTTTCTAGTACATGTTTTACAAGTTCAAAAGTCTGACTTAAACTAAAATGACAGCCTGTCAGAATACTGTGCATTGTCACTGGCATTGCCCGTTGCTATTTTGCTTCTTTAGTGAACAACTTTAGTGGTGCTGGGGAGGAAGAAAGGGTGGCTAGCACCAAGTTATCAGTGCTATAAAGACTTCCTACAATGGTATTAATTTTCTTTACAAGGTTTTCCTTCATACAGCAAATGGTGAAAGCTCTCATCCATCACTGTTTGTTGTATGAACGTGCTGGATTGTCTTCTCCGTCTTCATGTAGACTAAACACCTGGAGTATTCTTATCTACAAGGATACTTTTCCTTCGTATCTTCTGACTTACATCAGTCAGAGGAGCTCAGGAATCTATCTTCTCCCTTTTCAGGATGTTTTCTTACTGTCTGTACTAAGGGTCAGAACTGCAAGGCACCTAAATTTGCTTCTCCTTCTCCTTCTCCACTGCCTGAAATACAAAAGGAAACATCTTGACTTGGTCTCATTGGATGCTTTTAAGAGGATGCTGGATAACTTGGAGGCAGACAGATGTTCTGCCTGATCTGGTGGCTTTTTATTCAATTTTTGACAAATTTGTACTCACTTATTTCCTGTTTGCTAGTTTGCTTTTAATGCTTGTACATGCAGCTGCTGATGGTCTGTCACTTTAACTGTGCTGCTGCCTGTCTTGGCCAGGACACTCATGAAAAGAAAGTTTTAATCTCAATGAGATTGACTAGATTAATTCAGACTAAAGAAGCTAAGAGACGGTTGAGAAAGAAGATAATTCCCTCTTACCAGCAGCTGTGGTGGATGTGCATGTAAACAAAGAGTTGTCTCTTTACCACTGCCATGTTCCCGGCAATGAAAAGCAATCATGATTCCTGTTCTCAAGCCATTTTAATTCAGCTTACAGCAGGATATATGATTGTTTGTCTGTTTATTCCATTAAAATATCAAAAAGCATCAACAACCCAAACATGGTTAGTTTCAGTGACTGAATTAGCAGAACTGAAACTCGTGTATGAGGCTGTTAACATGAAATTCTGCTGTTGACGTTTGATATGGTGCCTAATGGAGATTGACTAACTTATAAACCAGCCTCAGCTTTTGGCATCTCCATACTGGCTTAATTTTCTCTGGCTATGGTGGAGCACTCACACAAGGATCATTTGCTCTGTGCAATGCTGGAGCACGGTCGTGCCCCCTCTCCAGTTCCCTATTGGCCTGTCCAAACATTTCTCCAGGCGCATTCAGGTCTGGGCTCAGATACAGCATCATGTATGTCATAAATGACACATGCAGTTTACAAGAGGTGCTGCCTCAGAAAGTCAGCTTCATGGAGAAATATACAAACAGTAAGACAGTAACTTGACTCACTTTGTGACCTTTTTTTAAAGTAATTTTGTCAGATATGGCTCTTTAACAGTCCGCCATTATTTGCAATGATAGTTTAGAGGAATGATCTAGGGATGTACAAAAATGGATTTTTGCAGATGTCCGATGAGAAGATATTTACAAAATACTTTTAGCTAATACTTATTAGGGATGCGCAGGGTTAATTGGTAAAACGGTTAAAATCGTCAATTTAGCCGGCGCAGGATTTACTAGATGGTTAAACTAATTACCTATCATTTTTTATGAGCACGGGCTTGAAATCCCCATCTATAATGCTCTTTTAAACTGTAATGAACCTCCTGCCACTAGAGGCCACTGTAGCTTCAGTCAATGGCCACTGCCTTCCTCTTGCCGGCACTTTACCAAATGTAAATATGAGAATCTCATCAGTGGCTTAGCGGTTAGTGTGTAAAGCCAGAAGACTGTGTGATCTCATTCTGTAAACATCGAAGAAGCGGAAAGTGTCAAACGGCTGAAAGCCTCCTGCCTACTGTGGTCGAAAGTTGAAATTAAATCACAAAACTACAGCACCAACAAATTGGATTATTAATTAATTCAATATCTAAACAGTTTTTAAAAAATATCAATACAGTATCACCCTGCAAATACTGCACTATTTAGATGTATTATTTTCTAACACCCCTATTTTAAAATTAAAGGAATGATGATGAATAAAGACAGACTTCAGCTGATGTAGGTCTGTTGGTCCAACCTAAAACTCCAATAAACTTACTTGTTCATACAGGCAATATTTACAGCTTATGTAGGCAGATGTTTATAGCCAAAATATTGGTTGCAAATATCAGCAGAAATTTTAAAATCTTCTGATACAGATTATTCCCTTTTTAAGCTAATATCTGCTGATACTGATATCATACAATAATATCATGTATCTCTAGAATGATCATTTCAGTTACTTTACGTTCATGCTTGTGTGCATGCATAAGCGACTGTACTGTGCTGAAGCCACCCTCTTCCATCCATGCCCAGGCCAAGGAAGAGCACCATGCCTGTGTCCAGATAGACAAACTGGACTTTGTGGATCAAACGTGCTTGGGCACAGTACGGGCTGCCTATTGAGTGTGCACTAATGCAGGTTACCCCATGCTTGTTTTCTTCTTTTCCAGCTTGAAATCCTATCAGCAAAAAACTCCAAAAAACATGATTCTGATGCCAGCTGGCCCCTGCTGTCTTAGAGCCGCCAGGCAGACAGATCTATTTACAAACCTAAAATATTTAGGCTCTCGGCTAAGAAACAGATGCATGATGACAGAACGACTTTGTCAGAGGCATTGAAAGAGATGTCCCACTAAAAGAAAAAACAACATACACTGCATTAATGTATCCAAAAACGGCATGTAATTTCAGAGAAGAAAAAAGGATAGGGTTTCCCTTGCAACCACTAACCAACTATTTGTGCTATTCTCAACAAGAATGTTGCCCTGTTTCAATTCAATTTTTTTATCCTTCCAAATTATTGGTGGCATTTGCCAATTCCAGTTTTATGGTAAACAAGTTAAACTGTGGCTTGTAAATAGTAAAATTTTAGCCACCACATTTTCAGCTGAAAGCAGCATGCCTCAGATGTTTGATTTTCAGGGTTTTATTATCTGGAACAATTGATTTCATGGAGAACTATGAAAAATTTTCCAAGCTCTATTCAGACTCCATCTGCCAATCCTCTCACTCCCATCATCATTGCATTTATCACCGCCATCAGTACGCTAAATTACAGGGACAAAGTTTCTGTTTCCTTTCATGACCAGCTTTATTTCACTGTGTAATTTTGCCTGTGAAGTGCGTCTACATACTGTGTGCTATACGTACATAAGGGAATGAAACACTGAATGCCTGCGTGTGTGTTTCTGTGCATGTAGAGTGTGTGTGGTCAGCTTCTAGGAAATTATTTTGGGTTTTCGTGGATTTCCCAAACTAAGATTTAAATACAGCGTGTCACTGTGCATTTTGAACAGTGGCCCCTGTGTTTGTCTTGATAACTTAAACAGTGGGAATTTGGATCTAGTTTGTGGCCTTTACCATGCAGATAGAAGCGGAAGTGGTATAAAAGTGTCTTTTTTATACATATAAACCCACGCGTGGTGACCAGTATGGACGCAGGCCTACAATCTACCAAAACCAACACAGAGACAGATCCAGTTAGACTGCAGTCTTGTCGCTACCATTTCTGTCATCTTCCTTTTCACCCATTCTTTGTTTTTTTCCCCCCTTTTTCCCTGGTTTATGTGGTTTAGGTTGTGTTTATTTCAATTCAACCTCTTTTTCAAGCTTGCAGTTTGCAACTTCTGTTTAAGAAACAGACTTAAGCCATAGTTTGTACTGTGTTTTGATATACTGCTATCATTATGGTAGCAGCTGTTTGCTTTCAGAAAATCCTTAGCGTTTCCACTATCTCCTCTGTTGTTTGAAGATTATCTCGTCTTTACCGACAAACAAGTACTAGAGAAAGTCTTTTATCTGTTGACAAAGATTTGGGCTTGTTTGCTCACCCAGGGTGGTGGAATACACACAATGCTGTTGTGCCATGAGCTGCATAATGGTGGTGATGAGGTGTGACAGATCCCCAAAGTAGATCTTTGTGGGACTGCTGCTTGGTTTGTAGGAACATTTTGTCATGACAGATAGAGGCTTTTTATTGTTGGTTTCACACTAAAGTAGAGAAAGCACATTCAGATTCTTACATGTGTGTGGCGTCCTTGAACAATAAAGTCTGCTAATGTCGTTGTGTCTACACTGGGTGGCCCGTAACTGTGTGCAGGAAATATTCCCCTGCAGTTATGTCCTTGCTATTCTGGTTTTTGTATTTCCTTGCTTTATTTTTGTCTGCAGAGTCTTAAAATCTACCATATCTCCACCTCTCTCTTCAGGTACTGGACCTATCCATATGAACAGCGTGCAGTGTATGGGATCAGAGCGCTCCATCCTGGACTGCTACTTCCAGGAGGTCCAACCATGGACGTTTAAACACAGTCAGGATGCATCAGTACGCTGTAATGTCCCAAAGACTGGCATAGAAAAGACGGTATGAAAACTATACACAATCACAAGACGTTCTTATTTGCTTTCATAGACCAGTCCCATATTTAATGCCTTTAATCTGATGGATTTCAGGTGCGGCTCACTGGTGGTAGGATCCCATCAGAAGGTCGTGTGGAGGTTTTGATGGAGATAGGTGGGCGAAAGCGCTGGGGCGGTGTCTGCAGTGAGAACTGGGGCATCAATGAGGCCATGGTGGTGTGCAGACAGCTCGGCCTGGGCTTCGCTGCCAGCGCTCACCAGGTAACAGAGCATGTGAATGTCACAGCATTAATAACTGTCAAGTTCATGCAGTGTTTATGTTTATGACAAAGCTACAGGAAGCTTGTCATTTTAACTTTTGGAAGTTGCAAGCAAACTCCTGCATACTGGTGAGCTTGTAAGAGATACATTTAATGGCTCGCTTTATTTTGACCTTTCTCAGGCCAAGGACAAAAACCTTCATTAGGTTATACCTGAAAAAAATATTGTGAATAAATGAATTTTGCAAGTTAGACATTGCAGGATTTGGATTGTAGTTTTTGATGGACATTTCATCTGCCTTTGAAAATAATGTGGGAAGATTTGTTTTCTATTTTGACTCTGATAGAATACTTCCCCTTAACTGGGTGCACCAAAATATACCCCTGCAACTTTCTCACAGTCTGTTTATCGATGTTTATAGTAATGGGTTTGATATCCCAAATAAACAAACCATTGATGCTCTTCCACCTTTAAAACAATTAGTGCAATTTAAAAATGTCTGCAGAGAGTAGTCATTTGTCCAAAACTTGTCAAAATCCTATCAGCAGTGTCTCAGTTATTGATAGAAAAATAAACAAACAGATGTTTAAACAAATGATAGCATGGAGGCTAATCCATAGTCACAGCCCCTGTACTCTCTGTGGAGGACAATGAGCTATGAGACAGAGAAATGAGCAATGATATGGTCCTCTCTTTGACAGGAGACCTGGTACTGGCCTGGTGACCAAAGTGCAGCTGAAGTGATTCTTAGTGGGACGCACTGTGTGGGCACTGAGCTTTCAATTCAGCAATGCCGGCGCAACAACCATGTCCACTGTCCTCGAGGAGGGGGAACCAAGGCAGCTGGGGTCAGCTGTTCAGACAGTAAGTCAGACTTCTTTCCCTTTTTTTTTCTATTTTAAATCTGCTTGAACCTTGATATAACATTTGATATTTCACCTTCAGCTGCCCCTGACCTTGTCCTGGACGCCCAGCTGGTGCAGGAGACAGCCTACCTGGAAGACCGACCTCTCCATCTGCTCACCTGTGCAAACGAGGAGAACTGTCTGTCCTCATCTGCTGCCAGGATGAACTGGCCGTATGGCCACCGGCGCCTGCTGCGCTTCTCATCCCGAATCATGAACCTTGGTCGATCTGATTTCAGACCCAAAGCAACAAGAGAGAGCTGGACATGGCACCAATGTCACAGGTAAATCATCCCTGAGGGGATTAGGGAGGTGTTTCATAGTTTGACATAGTGGGATGTTGCGATGGAAAAAACTGTTTAAATACTTGCTATTTGTGGGATGATGTGGTTGCACTTGTGGTCATTCTGGATGGGAAAACTGTGGTTTAGAGTGCCCTGCATGCAGGTGAGTTTTTAGAGGCTGTCAAAAATACTCTCACAAACACCTGTTCCCTGTACAAAATAGCTTGTTCGTGCATTAATGACATAGCTCCCTTCACGTTGAGTAATTTTAGTTATATTTATTTTAATTGCATTCAATTGCTACCAGGAAAGAAAACAGGTAAAGTGTGATCTCAGTGCCAGAGCACATTTAGTTTGACGAGGGGTCGGCATGCAACATAAGCATTTAACATAAGAAGCTTTGTGTGGCACCGTGCCTCTGCAGCATTTTGTCTTTAGTATTAAATACATGAAATATTGTCCCTAGATTCACTGTGAAGACATTCCACTTTACCTCATAGTTTTCTCACTTTAGTTTCTTGTCAGATGAGGGGGGCGCTTTCATGCCTTTCTTAAAGACAGAAGAAGGAGCCTCTTGAAGCCCACAGTGCAGGCTGTGTGAGATTTGTCACAGTCTGGTGCGGGTGGCCTGAAACAGTGCTGTCATCTCTCCAGATTCATTAGCCGCCCTGCAGCACGTGTCTGTGGAAATCCAGTCAGCATAGGTCAGATGCAATACAAAGGACAGGGCGGCTCAAGCACCAGTCAGTTTGTTACAACAACACATCACTGCTATGGACGTGTTTCAAAGCCCACCATTCACTCAGAATGAGTAAACAGCTCAACATAGATGCCGCTAAAACAAGTGCCTGTAAGAGGTGTTATGGTGACACCCACGCTCATGTTGGAGCAGTGAGGTCATTAGGCTACAGGCCATAGGGAGCTAGTGTTCGGTTAGCATAAATGCTCACACTCATGGCCTCACGTATGCACACACTCTCACCTGGAGTTTCCCTCTGTCGTCCCAGGCACTACCACAGCATCGAGGTGTTCACACATTACGACCTGCTGACTCTGAACGGCACCAGGGTTGCAGAGGGACACAAGGCCAGTTTCTGTCTGGAGGACACGTACTGCCCCGATGGTAATGTTCACTATTCATCAGTCCCAGTGAAAAACTGAGTCCCATTAGTGACAGGAAATTAATATCAATATTTCAGCAGCAGCTACTTAGATAGTTACTGTGTGGTTAATGTATTAGATCAGCGCTGCTGTTGTTTGTTCACTCTCCATTTCCTTGTTATATCAGGGGTGAAATGGCTCATATGAAGAAGGAGTGTTTATATGTTGTTGAACATAATTCAGCAAGCTAAAGGCTCTTAAGCATTAAATGAGCTCTGATGTTATGATTGATAATGTTGTCTATGTGTGTGTTAATGTGTGTGTTAGGAATCCAGAAGCGGTTCTCCTGCTATAACATGGGTGATCAGGGCATCTCTGTGGGCTGCTGGGACACATACCGACATGATATTGACTGCCAGTGGGTCGATGTGACAGATGTGCGTCCAGGAGACTACATATTCCAGGTCAGAAATCATATTATGTCTTACTCTTTCTCACTTATTTATTTATTTATTTATTTATTTTTTTTGGGGGGGGGGGGGGGTGTTGATGTAAATATATGCAACATAAAACACAAAAAAACAATAAAAACAAGAGCAAAAACTGAAGCTATAGAGCTACATAAAAGTGACACCCTACATTCTTATAATCAGTTATGAAGGTTGTTCAATAATATTATCACTCAGTGTTTCTGTAACCAATCAAATTTATTTCATGAAAATCTTGCTGGATGAACCTAAGATGGAACAAAATATTTGATGAACAAAGAGACAGGACAAACCAAATAACGAACATTTTTAAGCAGTGGATCATTACAGAGGCCTTTGACATGCATGCATACATTTTATTTTACTCCGTTTCTTGTGATGACATGTAAAATTTAAGTTGCTCTGTAGTGATTTTGGGAACTAACACATTGGTGTGACTAGATTAGCTTTCTTGTCCCAAGATACTGAAATAAAGAAGTTGAGATCTAAAATATTGTGACCATAAAAAATGAAGTGGAAATCAAATTTGTGGATGTAGAAAGTGGATACAGAAAGCATTCAGACCCCTCTCACTTTTGTCAGTTTTGTTATTTTTCAGCCTGATGCTACAATAAAAACAAAACATTTTAATTCTACACTCAGTACCCCATGATGACAAAGTGAAAACAGAATTTTAGAAATGTTTTTAAATTTGTTAATAAAAAGCTGAAATATCACTTTGGCAAAAGTAATCAGACTTTCATAATTTCATGGCTTGGTTTCTGATCTGTTTCTACACCTCCAGTCGAGGTGTAGAAACATCTCAGCAACAATCAAGAGATGTGGGCGGAACCTGAGCTAAATTTCAAGTGTTGTTTCATAGCATCTGATTGCTTGTGTCTAAGGAATATTTCAGTTTTGTAGTTTTTTTCATGAATTTGCAAAAGTTTGCAACATAACAAAATTGGGAAAAAAGTGAAGGGGATTTGAACACTGAATGCAGTGTGTGAGTTTGGGGCTACTGCACATCAGACTTTCTGACATTTTTCCAGGTGTACATTCGTGACCCACTGATAATATCTCCATGACCTGCTTTTGGGCCTTGACCCACCAGTTGAGAACCACTGTATGTAAAGTGCTATTTGCTCTATAAGGTAGCTGGCTGGCTTTTAAGATTTTCAGTGGCAGCAGAGACAAATGATTTCATATAGATGTTTTTCTTTACACAAGGAACTCTGTAACCTTGTCCTGAAGGCAAAAGCAGAAGTGTTTTAACTCAGAAAGAAACAAAACGTTTTTCCTGAAATCTGTAACTCCTCTTTTGAGGCAGAGATTGACCTCATGAGAAAATGTTCAAAGGCTCTTTAGGTGGACATCCTCGTGACTGGCTGGGTTTTTTGTCTATTTTAGTAAGACCTCTCGACCTGCCTCACCACCTCAACCACCCCTCTGTCTATTATTACTTCAACCCAGGTCAATAAGTCGAGTCATTGTGGCACTACACTAAAACACATCAAGGACTCTATTTCCCATTATCCTCCATCCTCCTTTCAGGCTACTGATCCAAACGTGGTATGCAGCGTCCTCAGATCTCACGCTGCCAATTATGCCCCATGGATGTCTGTGTGTTGTTTACTGCTGCTACTTCATCTGAGAGGTCACACTCAGTCTTTGTAATTAAACTTCTCCACTCTCTATTGAAGATGCATGTATTAAATGTCCTAGTTATAGTTGAGACACATATACATATAAATGAATGTGCTGACAGGATGTATTTTGAGCATGTTGACTGGGATGTAATTATAAAGTTGTTTATTGGTATGGCACATTGTGGAGGTGGAAAGATTGAATGATAGACGAGGAAAGAAGTGGAGTTGAGATGAATGAGAGAAAGAAATTGAAAGAAGTACAAAGATGAAAAGGTCAGGGTCATTTTAGGAGACCAGGACTAAGTGGAATTGCTAAGTTTAGCAGAGAAGAACAAGAGAGGCTGAGCTATTCTCTACTCAAGGCTGAAGAATTGAAAAATCCGTACACATCTTATCAACCGATCCACGTGTGTGGATGCTAAATTATGATGAGGTATAGCACAACAGCTACCCTAAATAAAGATTTTTAGAGTCTTAAACATTTTTGAAAGTATAAGGAACCCCACACAGGATGACAAATTAAAGATTTTACAGTTTTGTTCTTGTTGAGTTGTGTTGTGCAACAAGATGACAAACACAGCACACACTCTACACACTAACATTTTTCCTGAAGTAGGCTTGCTTCCTGGTTGGCTGCCCTTCCATTTCATGTTACAGTTCACAGATTGTATGCTTACCTATCCTCTATATCCCATCGTGCAAAGCTCCCGACTGAACCGTTTGGGCCCTGTTAGAAAGTGACAGGACCAATCAGCGACCAGGGGCAGTACTTTTGGGCGCGGAGGAATCATGGTGTATGCAAGCAGCAACAAGAGGCCGGTGCAATTATGGCGGAAAAGCTTAGCCTGCTAAAGTGCCAGTTTTATCAGAACTTGACGACATTTCTTCATTAAAAGAAGAACAAAGAACAGCATTGAGTTGTGTTCTTTTCAAAAACAACAAAAGTCATGTACTGACATGTCTACAGTCGCAATCGTTCCAGTTATGCAGTTCTATATGGAGTTTACTCCTTCGGTAGGGGCACAGCTAGTTAGTGGCTACGTCAGGTGTTTTGTTGCTCTGATTGGCCTGTAGAGATGTGACAGACAGAACGTTCATCCAATCACCCTCTGAGTATTTTTTCAAAGGCTCAGCCCTTTCCCAAACGCTGTGTATGAGTGGAAACAGAGATGGATGTGTGAAACACATCCATCTGTGTTTCACACATCCATCTGGCGTGCCAGGTTAGCTCTGATCGTCTTCCAAGGAGATCAGAGAGAATAAAACCACACCTGACACACCTCACTTAACAGGACAATCTGGCAAGATAATCTTTAGGAGCATCAGATAATCTGGCCTTTGCTGACTTTGATCAGAGGGGGTAATCTGCCAGAAATCAGTATGATAATACTGTGATTATAGTGTGTACCAGAGGTGGAAAGTAACTAATAACATTAACTCAGACTACTTTAATTGAGTAGATTTTTTAAGGTACTTGTACATTTAAAAAAAACAGTACCTTCACTTCTACTTAAGTAGAGAGATTGAGATTGATTCCACGTCACATCTCAAAACAGCTGTTGAATACAACAAAAACTGGAGTGTTGATATCTCAGGTTAGACATTTCAAAGTTAATTTTAACTCCCAAAGTGTAATTTGAACTTCATTCTGAGAAGAATGATAATTAGTGTTGGAGTTATTTGACAATGTTGATCCACGAGTACTTTTAAACTCTGAATTGTCAGGCTCTGCCTGCTGTGATTTTATATCTGGAAGATGTGTGAGAAGATTTACCCATCATGCCGTTAGGGCAGACTGTTTAGATGACTTTCATATGTGGTCAGCTGTATTTGGATGTTGTTGTACAGTCATCCCTACTGGGGTTCTGTTGGTCATGCTTCTGGTGGATTCTTGTTTTTTGTGATGTGACACATTTAGTTAGAGGTAGAGTTTCTGCCTGTGGCTTTAGGTACTCCTAAAGGATGCATGGTGCGTTTTTATAAATCTGTATGCATTGCCTTGCTATGAGGTTGACTCTCTGCTTTGTTCTTGCGAGAGGAGACCCACCATGCCACAGATTTGCAAGAGTTTGTGCAGCTCTGTCATACTGTGAAATATTTAACACCTTTAAAAGTGCAGTTTAACTATATGTAGTGAAAACTTTTAAAGTGTTAACTTTAACTATATATGAGTTGAATTAACACTTATTTTACTTCATTATAGAGGCGTGAATTTACCTGAACAACCCAGTTGGATATTTATTCTCATGTTATTCTTGCCAATCAGTAAAGATCATATTTTACTGTACAACTCCTCAGTAGCTACTAGGATGACATTGTGCATGACATTATGAAAACAAAGGCATAAAAAGCTTCAGTTTTAACAAGGGCTGTTAATTGATTAAAAATATTACTCAAGTTAATCACATCACCATTCTGTGATTAATCATAGCATTTCTTTGGTTTTGTTCATTTTTAGATTTTTAAATGTTCTTATTATCAAGTGTTTATTTTCATTATTTTAACTTTATGTACAGCCCTTTGAAAGCACTTTTTAATAAAAAATGTATTATTGTAATTGTAATTACTAGTATTTTTATTATTATTAATATTATTATTATTATCTATAAATTAATATTTTAACTATTACCATTTACTTGTATTTATGGTTGAGATAAATTAGTACAAGTATGGTGTTTAAATGAAGAAATATTAAACAAACTAGAGTTTTTAAACTTATTTGTGGTTTGTAAATCAGAATGTCTTTATTCACTGAGCAATAATATTTATAAACTGCAAACGAGCCCAGAAGACAATCACATCAGGTACAAAATAATGTGCTTTAAAGTGAATGATCAGGTGTGCTGTTACCCCGAGGTAGCTGAAGTTGCTGACTGATGTCCAGTGGTCTCTCGTCAGTGTAATAAATGTAGCTCGGGCCAGTTGCTACACTTAAGTTGCCTGTTTAGCTGTCATATAGTTCGATTCTTGTGACTGTAGTTCTCGTAGGTGCTCTGTGGTACGGGTCATCTGAGGCGACCCAGATGATGTCTTGAAGCCCCTTGTTGTCAACGATGTCGATGGTCTGCAGTCTCTGGCGACCCATTAGCGATCGCATTAGTTAGCTTAGATGTTGTCGTTTAGTGGACAAATGTGGGTCTGCTAGACTGCACCGGTGTAGCTTGGCGTTATGGCTTGATCCCGTGTTGTTGTTAGTGTCTTTGCTAACATTAGCAAAGATGCGTTTTGCACGGAGGTGGTACTCCAGACTCATTGTTCTTCGGTGTAAAGAAAGTTCATCACCGCAGTATGTACACACAACTTTTGTTTCATCCAGACTTCCATTAGGCAGTTTTTTAAAATCAAATTCTGTGAAGCAGACCTGGGTCTGTCTCCTCACTCATCACTGCTGGCTGAGCTTGACCCACCTTTAACCTTTTCACCCCAGGGACGTAAACATCCGCGCAGGAGGACTACAGGAGGAAGTTGTGGTCAAACTTAGTCATATGATTAAATTTTGTTACTATTTTTTTAACGCGTTAAGCTTTCAAGGTTAATCGTGAGCGTTAACGCATTTATATTAACAGGCCTAGTTTTAACATGAGACATTATTACTCATACAGTGAATTTACTGAGGGATGTACCAGCAGACTTCTCTCTTTTTCTTTATCTCTGTTGCATGCACTTGCAATGGCCATCATGTCCTCACAAAAAGTTCTCCAATTATATATCAGCAGCAATGAATATAGTAGGGCAGCTCTGAGTATCATCTATGTGTAAGAAACACTGTCTTACATTTCTCTAATAAAGTGCAGATAATGCTCTACTCTTCTGATTCTGGGGTTTACAGACAGAAAGGTTTGGCAGGCCTACCCTTGAACCACCCACTGCTAATGAAACACACCAATTACCCAAATTAACTATTGCCTCCCTTTAGTCAAACAGCAGCTACTGCCCCTCTTCCATTAGAAACGGCTAATTTGCCACCAAGGAATTCCTCCTGGCCTGTTTTTATTTTTACTGCCACTTTCTCACCAAGTAACACGTTCTAAACTAAACCGTCTTTCTACAAAGAGCCTCATACACGCTTGTCCAACACTGTAATTTAAAAAAATTAAAAAGGGACACTTATTGTGTATTCACCAAGTTTCTTTTAACGTTTTCTTGGTTTATTTTAGTGTCGTTTTCCTTCTTTCTCCCCCGTAGCTGTTTGTAACATGTATTTAAAGTGGGTGTAGCAGTTTACAGAGCAGCTATTAGAGTAAATGACTTCTCAGTATTATCACCAGACCAGATTAGGAGAAAGGTTGTTGTATCAGCAGTTATAGAGCTGCTCTGCAAATAACACACTATTAGCACAGTGTATGCCAGCACTCAGAATGAGATGGATTTCAGATATGCAAACATACCTATGCATAATAACTCCATTGCAACAGACTCTAATTTTAGCTGATTCAGTGCTTATTATTGCATACCTTTGTGGGTATGAGGAGCAGATTTATCCCCTGCAGGAGCTACACTGTGCTATAACCACATTCCACAATCTTACACAAAAGTTGCATAACTTCTAGTAAAGCTAGTTATCATGTTGTTGTGGGAAGAAGTCTCTTTGTGACATGTTTTCATACAAGTTATAAAGTATTTTACGATGGGCTTTCCTCAAAGAACTACCAGTTTGTTCCACGCTTTACATAACACATGATAAAAGCAAGTGTTTACCACCACAATTATTCAGTCCATATGCTGAACTGTAGACTACCAAGTTAACGTCATCCTAACATAAAGTCTATGAGAAACTATTGTGTTTAGCTGTCAAAATAGGAATACTGTATGGAAAAGTCATCCAGCTTTTTATAGATGAGAAAGGGATGGACTATAAAAACAGTAGCAGTCACGAGTGCTCTTATATAAAAAGCCCTCTGACAATTTTACATGCAAGTATTCTTTATTGAAATGGATTTCTCAGCATGTACAGAGGGGAGATTGAGTCCTTATATGACCAGGTGCCTGGCCAGTTAGAGGCACTATATTAAAACAACAAAGTGATAAATGCTCCCCGTTTTCTCATGAATGTTTTATGAATACTATAAAGTACACAGCAGCAGGTCAAAAGGTCAGAATTGTCGGCCTATTGTAAATTGTGTTGATTGTCTGTTTTGCAGGTGGAAGTAAATCCTTCAATGGACATGGCTGAGTCTGACTTTTTGAACAACGTCATGAGATGTCGATGCAAGTATGATGGCCACAGAGTTTACATGTATGGATGTCATGCAGGTGAGGATAGCATACAGTTTTTTAACTCTTGGTGACCTCTGTAAATTCACTGTCTTCACACAGCAGCCATTTTTCCAAGTTATGCTAAGGATGATAACTTACAATCCATTAATAATGTCATACTTATATGTTCCCATGCTTTAAATGTGTTACCCTTAAGTTTCAGGCTGCAAGTCATTTATATTTAGGGTCTTTTGAATGACAATGATCAATTCATAACCTAGATGGATCAACAACTAAAATATACTGAACACTGAAAACCTGAAGGACAAAAAAGTTTGGTGCAACATAAGATGATCCCACCATGCAGTATGATGGTACGATACAATATGATAAACTTTATTGCTCCTTTGGGTAAATTTGTCTTGGACTTTAGGAATTAAACATATTCAGCTGCCTCCACAGGAGCTGAAACATTGGCCCATAACAAGACAGTCTGGCCGCAGACCGTTCATCTAAGATGCTGTATATCTCAGAACAGCAATACACACTAAAACTTTTGAAATAATATCTGATTTTACTTCAGTTTAGGGTAAAGGTAAACGTTAAGATAACGGTTAGGATACCAAAAATGCAAAGTTAAAAAATCTTTCCTGCAAAACCTGATCAACAAAAAGTTTAATAAAGCTGAGTGGAAAAAAGCTCTTTGAATGCATTCTAACACAGCAAGCATGGCTTATGCAGGTGCACAAGTTATGTACGCTACTTAGATAATAGATCTACATAGCTAATGTAGCTATGTAGATTATGTAGTTAAAGCGAAGCTCACAAGGCAGCTATGTAAGCTACTGTACGTATCTTTGTTTTTTATGTAGCAAAGTTAGCTTCAGCTAAATTTACTAAAGTTCTTGCTGCTAAAGCTTACTTAGCTATAAATAACGTAGCTATGTAGATAATGTAGTTATGTAGCTAACCTTGCTAAGCTAAGCTCACAAAGCAGCTGTGTTAGCTACATATATCAATATCTAGCAATGTTAGCTTTAGCTACATTTGCTAAAGTTCTCATTGCTAAAGCTAACTCAACCACATTGGCTCATGAAGTACCATTAATTTCGTAGCTAGAAAAGCTACTTTAACTACAAAGCTAAAGTGAGCAACTGTTTGTGTAACTTCTTCTAAAAAAGGTCTACACATAATTTGATCCCAGGTTAGACCACTGGTTTTTCTCTAACTCATTTTTGAAAATTTGTTTATTCTGTAATGTTTGTAAAGTGTTTATTTAGTGGTTATTTAACCACCAGACTTTGTTTATGAATCAAGTAGAATTAAAAAAAAAAAAAAAGAAAACTTAAACTGGAAATATGTGGTACTAGCAAATTTTAGCAGTTCTGTTCTGAGTTATGAGGTGTCTTAGATTAACAGTCTATGACCACTCCGTGTCAGAGCTCTTTGGTCTGCAGGCCGACCCCTCTCCATGATAACCCATCAGCTATGGTCAGACAACAGCTACAGTTTGCTTACAGCTATTAAAGCCTGATTTATGCTTCTATGTTAAAACTATGCTGTAGCTTTCATCGTAGATCTATGTGACTCTGAACCCTGTGCACAGGCCCTCACATGGCTCGCACTTCCTCCAAAGTGTAACTGTCTGCAAAACTTCAAGCCCTGTGATTGGTCCGCTAGTTATCAATGATGACTGCCAGTCTCTGAGTATGTCAACAGGTTTATTGTATATTAGGGATGCACAAATGCATCGGATTAGCATCTGTATCAGCCAATATTGGCCCAGCTGTGGACATGAACTGGTGTCAGTAGCATTTGTTTATCTGATGTGTCATATCAGTTTAATACTTCACCACACCTAACATCTGATTTAGAGATTTATTGTTGGCCAGAAGATGTGACCCAGATCAGTAATTAACAGGTGTGGCCAAATACTTTTGTCCACAAAGTGTATATAAAATACATATAATATTCTTCACTTCTGTGTCAGTGACAGTCATTTTTTTCCCTTGCAGGTGATGCATACAGTGCTGAAATTGAAGACCTGTTCGAGCACCAGAGGCAGATCACCAACAACTTTGTGTAGCCCGTTCAGGGCCCAGAACAAAGGCCTTCATGTGGGGCCCCGAGACTTCTCAGGATGGGCTGAGGTCGATGGCCCTCAGGACCTTGGGACCCACGATAACACAACACAAAACGGCACCTGTTCACTTCATTCGTAGATGTGGATAAAGAAAAACATAACATCACAGAAGTGACCTTAGCATGGACTCTGTTGACAACGACAGTGGAACAGGTGCAAGATGGCTCAAGATGATATTTTACTCTACTTACCAAAGAAGATTTTGGATTTTGATATAACTGTACTGATTTTTGTGAATGTTGATGACTTGTAACTTAAGATGGTTATTCAGAACATATAAGCATGAACGATCGCTACATTACTACAAATAATGCGTCACAAAGACATGGGGGAGCGAGGGCTGTTGGGAAGTGTAACTCTTCCAGTGTGATTTAAGAGAGTCTAACAAAAATGAGGATTACAGTTAGTTTCTGTTGCAAGAAGAGGATTTAATGCACTTGTAGCAAATTAATATAATTGGCTTTTTTGTTTTAAATAACATATTTTTTCTTAATGAATCGTTTGTAACTTCTTTTGCATATCTTCACATTGGTGCTCTCTAACAATACTGTATCTAGTTTTATTAACCTCACTCTGTTTCAGGTGACCAGTGTTGTATTTTGAGCTGTTACTTTTAATGATTATCTGGTATTTTATTTTTGCTTTGGCTTAACAAATTCCTTTAATTTTATTTTTTATAAAATTGTAGTTGTGCTAAAAGTTTTGCTTCTCATCTAGAGTAGTCAAGGAGAGGTTAAATGTTTTTTTTAATGGAACAAAGCACTTTATCTTTTAAACATCAGTATTCCAGTTTTGCCCCCAGATGCATTTTTAACCAGCTACCAAATTGACTCACAACAGTACTTTGTTTTACAAAGCAAGCTTTGTGTTTAGCTTTCATTTGCAATGTTCTATTTATGCTGTAATTTTATTTATTCACAGACTTCAAACATACACAGCGAGCTCTGTAAAGATTTTGCAAGCTAGACGTTAATCAAGAAAACGGTTTTTGTTTAAAAGATTATTAGCCAGTGAAGAAATTATTTCATACTACAGTTACAGGACCTAGTATTAAAACAGTCCTGTTATGCAGCTGAATAATTGTTCATATATTTTATTTTAGTTATTAAAACAACTGTAACTGTATGGATTTTCTCTCCCAGCCTTTCTGATGGGAGGGGAAACTGGTGAAACCACAGTTTTGTGGTAGGCAGGCAGGCAGGGTTTAGAGAGCATATAAAAAGCCTTTTAATTACGTCTGTTTGGGTTAGACTTAAGGTTACGGTTAAGGTTAGGGCTATAGCATGTGCTTTATGAAGAAACACTATTGAATTGTTGCTTGTGGAATCAGAGTAACAGCAAGGATCTGGGTTTCCTTCTTTAGACGAACTACGAGGAAGATTCCTAGTTTCTGAGCGATCTGGTGACGAGGGTGGAGATTGAAAGAAGTAGAAAGTCAGAGACAGAAAGAGAGAATGGGATGAAGTTTGGAGAAAGACTTACAGTTTTTACTACCAGAGCTGCCTTTTTTTTGTAGGCAGCCATACAGAGACCACAAGCTGGCATTTTCAGCTCCCCAACAAGAACAACTTGTTTGTCTGGGACAAAAAATAAACCCCTAGATTCATGCTTAGGCCCGGTAAACAGTGGCCTTATTTTAACTAAAGCTGGGCCTGCTTAAATATATAAATATATATTTCCTGCACTTTTTTTGCTTACTTTTTAGCTCCAACAGTCCAGCTCCATTTACTTTACAACATGGAACTTGTGTTAATCATGTTGTTTTACCACATTAATGTGTTTGATGTGTTTGGCTTATTGTCTCAGTGGTTGAAAACCTGTTAAGATGGTTTTGCAGTGGAATCTTTTCAAGGACAAGTGGTGGAAACAAAACATCACTTTTAAAGACAAATGGAGACTTAATTAGTTTCTTTAACAGACTTTATTCCTCCTTACTGTCTTTGACTCTATAAAAAAAGTTAAGACTGTAGCTCTTTCTAATAATCATGCACACCTTACCAAACACAGGCAGCCAAATTACTACATGTCTGATAAAATGTCAGGAAACAGATCTGAAAGTCTATAATAAGTGTTTCCTGATGTTATATTTTCTTTGTTTGTGCTTGTGTACAGTTGCTTTTGGCATATTTCAATGATCTGTTGTGTGTTATTTAAACTATATTCCATAGGCTAACTTGGTTCATACTCACCACTGTTTTTGCATTACTGTATTTGTACCCAGCACAGCACTGGGACATTGTTTTCCATGGCCAGTTCTGCTTTTCTTTTGTCTTTAAAGCTGAGAGTGTGAGCTATGTGGTGCTTATCTACAATCACATTCACAGAAAGCTGTGCTCTCAGGGACTTTGACCTCATCTTAAGAGTAAAAATGAAAATCATATCAAATGATTTAGGGTTGCTTATAGCTGTGATGCCTCCATGTTGACACCAAATGAACTGGTTGTTTCTGAGAACAATCCTATGATAAAGGGATCTGCAGCCACATGTTTGTTTTGCAGGTAAAAATTGAAGGTATGATAGTGATAAGCTTTATGTTATCAGGAAGAAAGCGATATCTGTGGATAGACACTGGCTGAATCAAAAGCATATTTCAGTTGAGCAACAATCACAATCCATTCATTCATCATTACTGTGAATCAATAAAAATTCATCACATACTAAGCTGTCTCCTGCTTCCTGCCTCCCTTTTAATGTATGATGCTGAAGAACATTTGATGATGCAAACGTGGCTTGCATTTTGCATCAAAAGCAGCACAGATTCAGTATTTTATGTACAATATTCCTTCCCCCTGCACATATTTTGTGAGTAATTTTGCCCTCTGACGTCTTGGTTTTTAGCCACTTTAGGACCGGTGAAATACTGTAACTTGTTTTTTCAAGGCTTCCCATAAAACAACCCGGCTTTCCCAAGCTCAAACCTTTTAAGCTGTTAAATTTTCTGCTACTTAATCCTTCGCAAACACTCTCTCTCATGGGAACTGAGAAATTGCTGACTGACTATTTCAGTAAGAAAAATACACAGAAGTGTCCAGGAATTAATGACTAAATTCATAGCATATCAAATCTGGTAAAAGAGGGTGGAGTAATCAGCTATGTCTGGAAAGGAAATTTACTATTAACAAAAGTCTGATTTGATCACAGCTGACATGTCCACCCAGAAAGAAAACAGCAGGGCTGTGAAGTGGTCACCGGCTGCCATGAAGTAGCTGCTGGGCAAACACGAAAGGAACACTTGAAAGCAGAGCACCTGGGTTCATGGAGGGTACTCGTACATATTCAGCATCCTTTCATGCCATTTCAGCACACTGTAAATCTAAAAACATACATACAAGCAAGCAAACATAGCTGATCAAAGGCTATCCTTTAGGCCTTGAAAACTTTTCTTTAAAAACAATCATATTAAGCTAGATTTTAGTTTATTTCAAGGGTCAATGATAGAACATGCCACTACAGGTTTAACAATTAAAAAGCAAACATGGAAATAAAACAAAAAAATATTAAATGAAACCATTATACCAGGGGTGTTAAACTCCAGGCCTGGGGGCCAAATCCAGCCCATGGTACAGTTATACTTGGCCTGCAACGTCATATTCTTATTATAACTGGCCCACTGGTATGAGGTCTACAGATTTCCTTCAGTATAAAAATGTATGATTGAATCATGACTTTGACTTTTTTATAATGTTTTTACCTTCTCAACCCTTAACTTTGACTTTTGATCCTATATTTTTACCTTTTAGATTTACATTTAAAAATTTAAACCCATATTTTGACCTTTTAAACTCATAATTTGGAATTTTATCTCAGATTTTTAGCCTTTAAGCTTATCATTTTGACCTTTTGTTTAATCTCAAAATCATTTATGATCAGTGCTAAGTTTTTTTTGTGTGTGTCCCCCCCCCCATGATTCATATCTGTTGAAAATGAAGTTGACAGTTTATGGTTTAATGTTGACCCTGTTAGGCTCTCAGGTTAGACCTACATTCAGAATCTGCCCCCTGCTGTGGTTGAATTTGTCACCCCTGTATTATACAATGATTCTCATGTGGTATGCACAAGCACCAGTTATACTGAAAGTATAGCAAGCCAGATATTAACATTAGGTTAGCTCACAATAAGATAACTCGCAAATCTTAGCAGATTTTAAAAATGCGCAAGATCACACAGACACAAGAATAGTTTCAACATATTTTTGGCTATATAATACCCCAGATTCCTCTGACACAAGATCTCACAGAAACCTGTTTGATCACGCATGATTTCAAAAGAAAAACATATATGGAGGACGATTGAGTCAGCTGGCCTAAAATCATATGTGTTGACAGCCTATATAGAAACTATGTACACTCACTGATCATTTTATTAGGTATACCAGTTCAGCTTTATTTGTATCCATAGATTTGTTGGCAGCCAGTAAGATTATCACACACAGGCCTCAACTCACTGCCAGTTGCACATGTGCCCATCTGCATACTCTAATGCTCAGTTCATCACATCACCTTGACCATGTCTAGACTTATTTGACTTTAATATCCCCAAGGGGAAATACCTTTTTAAAGAACCATGTTCATCTGACAAAAAAAAACTAAGGAAAATACAAAAACACATTTCATACATAGAGGAAAGCACACAATATCAAACACTGATCACACTGTTCAGTGAGGCCTTTTATTCAGGGCAGTTGGACAGGTACAGTGCATTCAGGCCCCTTCACTTTTTTCGGTTTGTCATGTTGCAGCCTAATGCTTTGATCTCTTGGTCAGCTCTTCTCTTATAAATCTACTCTCAGAACTCCATAATGACAAAGTGAAAACAAAGTTCTGATGTAAGTATTCAGATCCTTCACTCAGTCCTTAGTTGAAGCACCTTCGGCAGCAATCACAGCAAGCAAGCAACAAGCAAACCTGGATTGGGGGATTTTCTACCATTCTTTTTTGCAAATCCTCTCAAGCTCAGTCAGGTTAGACGGGGACTGCTGATAGACAGCTATTTTCAGGTCTCAGCAGAGATGTTTGATGGGTTTGAGTCAGGGCTCTGGCTAGGCCACTCTAGGACATTCACAGAGTTGCCCCTAAGCCACTCCTGTGTCGTCTTAGCTGTGTGGTCAGGGTCATTGCCATGTTGGACGGTGAAGCGTCAGCCCAGTCTGAGGTCTTGAGTGCTGCAGAGCTGGTTTTCATTAAGGATATCTCTGTACTTTGCTCCATTCAGCTTTCCCCCAACCCTAATCAGTCTCCCAGTCCCTGCTCCTGAAAAACACCACCACAGCATGATGCTGCCACCACCATGATTCATTGTTGGGACGGTATTGGACAGGTGGTGAGCAGAGCCTGGCTCCCTCTAGACATAACATTTAGAATTGAGGCCAAACACTTCAATCTTGGTTTCATGAGAGAATCTTGTTACTCAGTCTGAGAGTCCTTTGGGTGCTTCTTGCAGAACTGTAAACAGGCTTTCTTTGTTTTGCACTGAGGAGAGGCTTCCATCTTCCACCCTGCCATTCCCAAACTATGACTGATCTCCACACAGGATCCCTGGAGCACAGCTCTTGGGGACCTTCAGTGCAACAGATTTTTTTTTTGTTTGTAGCCTTCCCCTGATCTGTGCCTTGCAACAATCATGCCTCTGAGCTCTGCAGGAAGTTCCTTTGACCTCATTGCTTTGTTTTTGCTCCGATATGCATTGTCAGCTGTGAGGCCTTCTATAGAGAGATGTATGCCTCTCCAAAGCATGTCCAACCAATTCATTTTAACCACAGGTGGACTCCAATCAAGGTGTTGAAACATCTCAGTCACGATCCAGAGAAACAGGAGGAACCTGAGCTTAATTACAAGTGTTGTTGCAAAGGGTCTGAATACTTATGTTAATGTGTTGTTTCAGTTTTTTATTGTTAAAAATTTTCAAAGATTTCTAAAATTCTGTTTTTGCCTTCTATGTATCTGAATGGCATGACTTGTATCATCAACCCCACATTGTCAAAGTGAGCCCTTGCTTTATCACCACGTAGGAACTGTTGTGGTCAGATTCTGTTGAGCTTTTTAACCACACAGAATGATCATCTTGATGAATCTACTTGCTCTTGCTACAGTTTCTTTCACTATCTGGAAACATGTAGTCACTATCTTGGAAACATCTAAAATGATCACGTTTTACTTGCAGACACTTGAAACTAGTGTCTCTGCCCTTAAAGAATATCATTTGTAAGTCAGAACTTGATTACATCTCCAGGACGGCCCTTTCTTGTGCTTGGACTCAATTAAACCCGGAACAGGAGTGAGAAAGCAATCTGAGTCAGAAAAACAACAGAAGTTGAGGAAATATGCCCAAACTCCATCCATAAACACTCAGCCATGCAGCTCTCGTTTTATCCTTACAGGCCCACTTCCTGTTTGCAGCACGTGTTTTTATTCGGGAGGCCCCCTTTGCCACCCCACCCCGACCTGATGGGGACCACAGACGGCTACACAATGGAGACTGTGTGCACTCTCTGAATGACAGACCTGTCCATACAAGCTACAAGTGCACCCCCTCCACACCCATGTCACCCTCCCTCATGTCACCCAAACACACATACAAACAAGTGGACTGCATACCGTCATCTCTTTTGGAGGCAGTGTTCCATGCTTTATACGGCAGGCAGACAAACACGACGAGGGATTTTTGTGATCAAACTTCAGATTATCGAGTAGGAATGTGTACACTGACGGAGCCATGTGTTGGCTTTGATAAAGGAAATGTCTGCCTCTTATTTCAGCCTTCTCTCAAGGCCATGAGCTGCTTCTGCCTTAACTTAAAAGCTGATGAGAAGCCTCATTAGTGTTTCCTTTTGCTTGCAATTGAATTACCTGTTTTCATTATTTAGTATGTGTACAGTATGTGAGTGTTTCAGTGGATCACAAGGAGAGGCTCCGACTCATCTCCTAGGATTGTTAATATTTACTGATAAGGAGATGCTTCCCTGAATAATGAGTACATTTGCATAATTGTCCCATCCTGTTGAGTAGACAAACACATTATGAGACACGTTCAATTTCCATGTCTGGCCTTTAGAGAGAGTAAATGAATAGGCAGTGAGATATAATGACTTAGAGGAGCAATGAGAGTGCTTGCAAATTAGCACAATGCCTTTTCTTAGGTGCTTGTACATTTTTATCTGCTCCTTTATGTGCTTGTTTAAGTATTTCGTGCAACTGAATGTGTCTTTATGTGTGTGCAAGAGCTTGTGCACGTACATAACCCCCCTCTCTTCGTCTCCCCACCCCAGTCTTCTCCTCTGCACGATGAGATTTATTGCAAAACAGCCCTGTGAGAGAGTACACATGCTCTGCCCAGTCTCCGTACTGCACCCTGACAATTACTGCTATATATACCACTCCAAATGAGAGCCATGAACCGGCGTGATTATAGGGTGGAGCAGAGGCACAGGGAGAGGTGGGGGGGGAACGAAAGAGTGGGGCAAGTTGAGAAAGAGAGCGAGAGAGTGAGAAAGAGAGGAGAAGGGAGACAGGCAATCCAAGTGGAAGTGACTGAAGTTTTGTGAATTGTGTTGTGGATTTCTCATAAATCAGTGTGTATGACAAGCTATGTTTTAGTCTTAAAAGCTTCCTTTTCATAAAAATGAAGTGGGGAAGATGAGATTAAAGAGAGGAGAAGCATGCTGGGAATGAGCAGCATCTTCAGGACTATTTTGATGCTTAAAAAGGAAAGATGTCGACCCCTGCGTCTGCATAGATCTCATCTATAAATTACACTTCAATGCAGGAATGAGAGGTTACAATAACATTTGGTAAAGAAGTGCTGCCCTCTACTGGACAAGAAAGGAAGCAAATCAGTCCAGCATGAAGGAGAACTGTAAATCCTCTCTACAAGATTAAAATGAATGAAAATTCAGCCACAAACAGAAAAAAATACAAGCTGAAGGTTTCAAGTAAGATATTATTATTACAGTTATTCATGACAGTGTAATCAAAAAAAAATCTAAACTATGACTAGTTTAAAATACAAATTATTTGGTTGTTAGACCATTTCCTGAGCGCTGAAACACTATTGCAATTGCTCCATATGTAGACATGCTAAATGTACATAAGTTAAGAGCAGCTCTACACAGTTATTGAGGAGGAAATAGAGGTTTTGCCATCTAAATGTTAAACATTGCAACAGGTTTCTAAATTGTGGTTTCCAAAACGTTTTTTAACCACAATTATCTGTCAAAATACATTAGCCTGATGTGATAAAAAATTAGCTAGCAGCAAAATGATATGGAACAAAGCTCCCTCAGCTGAAGCACAAGACCTGATAATAAAATAATTATTGGACAAAAAAAATGAATTGACACCTACTTATTGCCCAAGGTAGCTAAAATTACGTTAGCAACAATTGTAAGCTTTAATCCATCATAACACTATCAAACACAACAGGAAGTGAATGCTAATATTAGCTGTCATCTGACACTAGCCGTCAAGCTATCAAATACAAGTAGTGAGCTAAATAAAATCATTAACAGGATGCTCCAAACTCCTTCAGCCAAAAATAACAACCAACATTATGCTAGCTTGCTAGCTAGCACAGATAATGCACAGCCTCTCTGTGACCCTTAAAGTTTCTTCTCCTGCTAATTGTTGTGAGTTTTACTGCTAAATATTAAATAACAGCGACAAGGAGGGCAACATTACAAGCTCTCTATCTCTCCTTTTCTCCATTATGCACTGTTTAGACCATCTCCAAAATAATCTGCGTGTTCAAGCCAGACTATTAGCTTAGCTCAGTTGAGCTAGTTGTCTTCCATTTGTTTCCTATTCAACAACAACAACAAAAAACCCTCTTAAATTTCAAGGTGAAAACAGATTTCTACAAAGTAATGTTGATTAAATGAAAATGTAATGTAAAATAAGTCACTGCATAAATATTCACCTCCTTCAAGTCAGTATTTAGTAGATGCACCTTTGGCTGCAATCACAACACTGAATCTGTGTGGATAGGTCTCAGTCAGGCTTGCACATACGGCTACTGTAATTTTATTCCATTCTTCTTTGCAAAACTGCTCAAGCTCTGTCAGGCTGCACGGAGATCGGGCATGAACAGCCCTTTTCACATCCCCCTCGTTGTCTTTAAACTATTTCTGTGTAGCTTTTGCTGAATGCTTCGGATCATTGTCTTGCTGGAAAATAAATCCTCTCCCAAGTCATAGTTTTCTTGCAGACTGGATAAGACTATCCTCCAGGATTTTCCGATGTTTTTGCCACATTCATCCCACCCTCTTCCTTTATAAGCCTTCCAAGGCTTGCTGCTGGGAAGCATCCTCACATTATGATGCTGCCACCACTGTGCTTAACAGCTGAGATGGTGCGTCTGTAGTGATGTGCAGTGTTTGGTGTCCATGAAACATGCCTTTTGGTGAACTCTAGTCGCGTTTTCATGAGTTTTCTTCAACAGTGGCTTTCTCTTTGCCACTCTACCATTAAGCTTGACTGGTGAAGAATCCAGGCAACAGTTGATATATGCAGAGTCTCTCTCATCTCAACTGCTGAAGCTTATAACTCCTCTAGAGTAGTCATAGGTGTCTTGGTGGCCTCTCTCACCAGTCTCCTTGCTTGGTCACTCAGTTTGTGAGGACAGGCTGGGCAGATTTACACATGTGCCATATTCCTTCCATTTCTTCATGATAGTGTCTTTATACACTTGGGACACATTCACTGCACTCAGGTGACCGCAATTCACTAATTGTGAGACTACTAGCACCAACTGACTGGATCTCTGTTAAATCAGCCACTTTAAAGGGGTGAATATTTATGCAATCAGTTATTTTACATTACATATTTTTATCTAATTGAAATTACATTGAAGAAATCTGATTTCACTTTGACATCGCAGGTTTTTTTTGTGCTTTTTTTGTGTCAAAAAGCCAAAATATCCTGACCATGATTGGTTTGTAAAAAAAAATAAAAGGGTAAAACATCAAAGGGGTTGAATACTTTTTATAGGTACTGTAGTTCCTGAAAAATTTTGGATTATATTATAGTGTACATATGACTGTGTTACAAAGTTAGAAGGTTCCTATTGATTTGGGTTTTTCATAAGCTCTATAGAGCTGTATGTTATATTTACTTGTATTGATAGTCCCCAGATGGAGTAAAAAAGTGCAAATGCAGACAAAAGAGCAAAGGGAAAGGGACTTTTGGAAGCCTGACAAGAGGAAGGCATAAAAAGAGGAGAATTATGTTTGACACAAACACCCTGGTAGGTGAAGAAGCTTCCAAAGGCTATAAAAGAGCCAGGCATCTTATCTCCTCTTCATCCATCTCTCTTTTTCCTATTGGCTGTCCAACACTGAGCTCATCATGTCAGCTGAGAAACAGCCTGCTGTCAGTCACAGGGCTGCCCTGACTGTACCGTCACCTCCGCCCGGCTGTCTGGCAACATCCGCCTACCTTAACAGCAGCATCCAAGGAAAGATTAATAACACAGGAACTGATGTCACAGCAAAAAATGTCCACATATGATGAATTGAATGGCTGGATATAATAGATGCAGGTTGTTGCAGAGCTCAGGCCCCGCTGATGAGCCATTCACTAAATAGATCAGTCTACCTTATGGGGTCATGAGACTGTGAGGAAAGTGGTGAACCTGGAAGTGTTGAGTAGTGAAATAGCTGTTCATTTTAATCCCCCCCTCCATGAGCCGAAACCATCCCTGTGGGGGGAAAAGCAGCAGGATCACATTACCCATGGACCAGTTTTCATCGTACAGAAACCCATGCTCCGCCTCACTCCAGCGGCTCGCATAATTGGAAGCATCTTGGCATGAAGATAGAGTCAAGGTGGCATATCAATGGGCGCGTACTCCAAGGGCATGCAGATAAGAAAAGGCTGGCTGTCTTTACAGGTCGTGTCCATGATGGGGTCGCTGGCCCTCCCCTAAAGAGACAGCAGACCGTGTGTTTACTCATATACAAAAGGCTATGGTAGATCAGTGGTGTGGAGCACTCCTGGTACAGTTCACTCTCAGTGTTGCTCATCCCTAACGGCAACAAGAAACTGCTTTTTTACCAAGTCATGTCCCATTTCATATGCATGTGTAGCAGTGGAGCATCTCTGCAGCTAAGGATAAACAGAGATGTGATGAGATTTCAGCTAACTTATTAACACAAGTTAGCAGCATAACTTTCTGCATTATTGTTGCATTTTACTCAAAAGCTGATTCTGTATCTACACTGTACTTAGATTTTGGGTGCAGTAATGTAGTTTTAGAAGGCTTGAGCACAGTTTTAAGACAATTATCACAAGTCACACCCTTAATCTGAAGTTAAAATCATTTTTTTAGTGACTTGAACCACTGATAGATTCAGGGTTGATGCAGCAGAAGCAAAGTTACCTTTCTAGTTATTCTGTGTAAGTCAAGATCCAAAATCACTGGTTACCCATAATGCAAAGTGATCATCATCATATCATTTTAGGCTCATTTATGCTCCCTTTAAGTACAGAAATAGATCAGTGCGTTTTAAAAGGTACAGCCATCACTGCCTATATACTCACACATGTCTGTTACATAAGGTAGGACTTTGACAAATGTAATCGTCACTGTCTCACACAGACCTCCTCGGCCCCTTCAATGCTGCACCGTCCATCCTTCATCCAGCTTTATTGTTCTGTTTCTGCGCTCAAGTGAGCTGCCATCATATAAACTCTATATGGACAAAAGTATTTGGCCACCATCAGGGACTGTGATGCCGAATGGAGTTGGCCTTCCTTTTGATGCCATAACATTATCCACTCTACTTGGAAGCTTTTCTACAAGATTTTGGAGTGTTTTTGTGGGAATTTACACCCATTCATTCTGTAGAGCATTCATGAGATCAGGCATTGATGTTGGACAAGTAGGCCTGGCTCACATTATTTGTCCCTGTTCATCCCAAAGGTGCTCAGTGGAGTTAAGGTCAGGGCTCTGTGTGGACCAGTTAAGTTCTTCCACAAATCTCATCAAACCGTTTCTTTATAGTCCTTGCTTTGTGCATTGGTGCACAGCAATGCTGGAATAGAAAAGGGCATTCCCCTAAACTTTTGCCACAAAGCTGGAAGCATAGCATTGTCTAAAATGCCTTGGTATGCTGAAGCATTAAGATTGCCCTTCACTGGAGAAAAGGGGCCTATTTCAAATACTGAAAAACAGCCCCATACCATTATCAATCCTCCACCAAACTTTACAATTGGCACAGTGCGGTCAGACAGGTAACGTCCCGGCGTCCACCAAACCCAGACTCGACCAACTGACTGCCGAACAGAGAAGTGTGATTTATCACTCCATAGAACACATTTCCACTGCTCCACAGTCCAGTGTCAATGCTTTACACCACTCCATTCAACATGTAGCACTGGAGCCTCCAATAGTGGTGACTGTGAGATGCCCCCATTAACCACCTTTAATAAAAATGTTCTGTCATTTAGAGGTAGCCCTGTCAACCACAGTCAGTCTGGGATTGCTCCAGCTTTACAACTTTCAATTGGCAATTTTACCAATTGCTTCATTAAATTGTGCAATACATAAGCACTTTATCTCCCACCTCCTCATGCTCTTGAACTTGGATGGTACTTTCTTCCTGTTCTCTATTGCACAACATCACTCATCCATCTTTTGTTTGGTTTTATGCACGTCTTTGTGAACTATTTTTTGTTGTTCTTTGGTTTCTGCTTGTCACTACACTACCTGTGTTTTACGAGGTTCTATGCACATTTATATACAGGTGCATCTCCAAGACTTTTTTCTTCAATTGTTATGATTACAACTTACAGCGCACCTAAATAAAAATCCACTATCTCTAAATGTTAGAATATCCCAAAAATCAGTCCAAAGAAGGATTGATAATACAGAAATGTTGCCTGAAAATTATGCTTATTTATGGACATTGTAATTGGTTGGAGCTCCTTTTGCACGAATTACTGCATCAATGTGACGTGGCATGGAGTCAATCAGTCCATGGCACTGCTGGGGTGTTATGAAGCCCAGGTTGCTCTGATAGCAGCCTTCAGCTCATCTGCATTGTTGAGTCTGGTGTCTCTCATCTCTCTCTTGATATTTTTCCATAGAATCTCTATGGAGTTCAGGTCAGACCAGTTGGCTGGCCAATCAATCATGGTACAAACTAGATTCTGGTTTTGGCTTCACTGTGATCAGCTGCCAAGTCCTGCTGGAAAAGGAAATCAGTATCTCCATAAAGCTTCTCAGCAGAAGGAAGCACGAAGTGCTCTAAAATCTCCTAGTAGACAGCTGACAGTGTTGTCTCCGGCATGGTACCCCAAACCATCACTGACTGTGGAAACCGAAAACACTGGACATCAAGCACCTTGGTATCTGTGTCTCTCTGATCTTCTTCCAGACTCTGGGACCTTGATTTCCAAATGAAACTCAAAATTTAATTTCATATGAAAACAAGACAGTCCAGCTTTTTTTTCTCCTTAGCCCATGTGAGACGTTCATAACATCTGTGGTTCAGGATTGGCTTGACACTAAGAACACACCTGTAGTCCATTTCCTGGACCTGTCTGTGTGCAGCTCTTGATCCACTGACTCCAGTGACCCTCCCCTAAGTTCTTGAACCTGCCTTGTTTGACAATCCCCTGAAGGCTGAGCTCATCCCTGTTGCTTGCCCATCTTTTTAATCACACTTTTCCCTTCTAGTCAACTTTCTGTGAATATGATTTGATACAGCCTCCGAGAACAGCCTGCCCTTTTAACAATGACCTTCTGTGGCTTTCTCTCCTTGTGGAGGATGTCAGTGATTGCCTTCTGAACAACTGTCAAGTCAGCAGTCTTCCCCATGATTGCAGTTGTGTGTACTGAACCAGTGAGTGAATAATGGCCCAAGAAACCTTTGCATATTGGACTTTTCTACAATATTCTGATATTCTAAGATAGTAAATTTCTGATTTTTGTGAGCTGAAAGCTGTAATCATCAAAATTAAAACAAAACAATATTTCCCTTTGTATGAGATGAACACAGAATTTATAAGTTTAACTTTTTGGAGTAAATCATGGGGAATAAAATTACATTTACATGTTTTAGATGCACCTGTATATGTGTGTAACTTGCTGGGGAACACAGATGGAAACTACCCTGCGGGTATAATCCTGCATATTAGCATATTTATGTTCAGTAATGTGCACTTTCCATAATTTAAACAAGTAAATAAATGGAAAAATAACTGTGACTTTCTCTCAATCACACATTATTAAAGTCAAGTGTGTTACTTATCATATGGATGTCATAAAACTGATCACTTCCTCTTCCACACACCTTCTTGTTTCTCAGTACTTATATCTTCTATCTGCTTCCTGTCCTGCAACAGTATCCTCTCCACTCTTCGCCTCTCCAGAGCGGGACCTCACCACCTCTGCACAAATAAAACCGCGTGCCAAGCTGCATTAACTCTGCATCCTTATCGCCTTTCTGACTTGAGACATTTTATGAGCGGGAGCTGTCAGCCCCCTCAGCCTCCAACAACAAGAGAGGGTATGCTTTATGCACTGCTGCATCACTGGCAACTCTGTTTACTACGACACCATTATCATTTAACTGCATGTACACTTGGAAAGGTCACATTTGGACTTCAATTCATCACATCTCATTATATGATGTATATATTATGTAGCGTTAAAGATGTGGCAGAGCTAGAGGCAGGTTTAACTGAGCAAAGTTTTGGTGAGCAGCTTTGAGTACACATGTAAGTGAGGCAGAGGTCCTGCTGAAGCCACTGCTGCTGGTCTAAACCAGCTCTCTGGACCCTGTCAAAGTCTGACCACACTGGCCCTCGCTGTCTGAAAAAAGGCATACATGATTACTGAGGAGAAAATGACCCAAAAACTTCCTGTAATATGGGCATAAATCCACTAATATCCTATAAAAGTCTAAAATAATGTCAGAGCATCTAATTTTAACAGTGGCATGTATTTGGTCATCATTCTCCACCAGGATAAATGTCATTTCATGCTCCTAAGTTTATAATTTAAATGTCTGGTGTTTTGCTTTTTTAGCATGCATCCACTGTTGCATGAATCAGCTTGCTGCCTTACACTCCACTACAACATTAGTATATGCAAAACCTCATAATCACGCTGTGGCTTTGGCCCCTCGTGGGTTCTATGGCGCTGACTTAATTCTGCTCCACTAATCACAATAATTATAGATATTACAGTAGCCGTGGTAATTACTGTAGTGCACTGGCTCCTATCCTTTAATGGATGCTTAAACAAACAGATTTCAGATAACTTTTAGAAGAAAACTAATTTATGGCCTGTGAGGGGAGATCAATCAGGTGACGGGGGTCTGGATTGGGAGGGTGAATCATGGTGGGGTTCGGTAATTAATACAGAGTGCAGTAAGAGATGGAACCTGGCTTTTCTTCCTTTTTTTCTGATTCTGTGTCCCTCTCATCCCTACATCCCTCCTTCTCGCCGTGCCTTTGCCACATTATTTATCTCCGCTGTCACACCATTGTTGTGATTATGGATGTCATGCAGCCGTAAAGCGCTCCACGATCAATAGGCCTGAAATTAAACCAAAAAATGAATTTCCGCAGCGTCGGCCACATGCACTCCTGAGCAGGAATTACCTTGCAGTAGGACGGCTGATTATCCCACTGAGGAGACAGCTGCAGAGACACAGGAGGAAGGAAAGGGCTTGACTGAAGCTGGCAGCAAGGACAGCGCTGCTATTTTTTACAGTTATGGATCACAAATCACTCGTCAACTATGGAACAATCTTTCCTAACAAGCCCTAAGTTTTATTCAGCACACCAGCAGATAGATGACCTCAGGGACCTAATCTTAACACTTAAAGATGTTTGTTACTCATGCCATTTTACTGCTCCAGCACATTAGGAGAGTTTGTAAAGCATAAAGGAGCAAATGTAACAAGCCTAGGTTACTGATGGTGACACAGACCAGCTTAGGAGATGATGTCGTCATTTTCCTCCAGGCTGGGATCAATAAACTATTCAGCATGACGAGATGAAAAAGTGCTCATTACTCCCATCATGAGGTCATTTGGTGGGAGACTTTGGCTGCTGATCACTTTTATCACCTTAATGTTCAAGTCTTTCAGAACAGTTACAAACTCGATGTGAAAGAAGCTTTAGTTAAAGGATTGTTGCTGCTATCTGTTTGATCTTAGTACCTAATAAAGAAAACACAAAGTGCCAAAAGCTGCAGTTCCTCAAATGGTCACTTGAAAAGTGAGCCAATCCCCATAAAGCCTCATATTAAATACCCATTTCTTTTCCAGCTGAATCATACATGTTTAAAAGTCTGGTGAAAAAAACTGTACTTTGAGGGGAAATATAAAAATGCATAATTTTAAGACATTTTAAGGACTTTTTGAGTCTCCAACTAAGAAAAATGACGATCCCTTTTGCCCCTTATTGATTCCCAAGTTTAAACGTTTTTTTTCTTTTTTTTTTGCAAGTTGCCTCAAAACAATTGTTTGCAAAATATTCCCTTATTTTACAACATGAAGCCAATGTCCTGAACTTGCTTTTCATCATCTTTTTGTGATTCTCTCTTCCATTTATAAAACAATGGATAAACAGAGATTAAAAGTTGGAGTTACTGTTGTGGGTTTAATCCATGGATAGCATCATTAGAACGGCTCAGTGCAGTGTCCAGAGGGAACAAAAAGTATATGGCTACGATCTATAGTTCAAAAGTCATTTAACTTTAGATAACCTTCGTTATTTCTTGTCAACATCAGTCTCAGAGGTTAACTGAAGTCTCACATTATATGACTATTTCCAAAAGTTTTCAAAGCTAGAGAAATTTTTGATTTTTATAAATGTAACAAGATGTGTCTTGTCTTTGAGCCTGCCATCTGTTGCCAGTTCAATCGCCCGAAGTCACCCCCGTTAATGTGGGACCCCTGTCCAACTCTGCACTTCCAGGTAGTAGAGACCAGCACTGCTCAGTGCAGTCCATCTCAGCAGCCACACTCTCAGTACACTTTCTGTTTTTGAATTGAGGACTCAGCTTATTAGAAGTGGCACCTTATAAGGAATTTATCTTAACAGAACCCTGAAAATTAGTTTCCAATCATAAATTTCTCATAATGAGGGAGAAAAAGCTTTATAACATGCACTTCTGGGTTTGTACCAGAGACGTGAAGAGCACATATGAATTCAAGGATCCTGGAGCACCTGTGCTTTTAATGAAGACAGAAGTGCACTTTTTAAAGCTCTCCCTCATTATGAGATATTCATTTTTTTCCCCACGGTTTTATTTATTAAATTTTGTACACAAAGAGGTACTAGGTTCAAAGTACTTATAAATGACAGTGTTAAACGGTTCACATCAACAGACAAAAACAAGCAACACTGGGACGGGGTGGTCAGTTGGGTCATACTGTGGATCATGGTCATGTTAGTGTGTATAATAATCTCAGTCCTTAAAGCAGAGTAGAAGAGGGAAGACAAAAAGATACAACAAAGAAATAATTACATCAACACAATAATGAGAGGCTTAACTGACAAACAGAGGCCAGCAGCAGGACAGAGCAGGATCTTATTCAGGAACAAGTGGGAAAATAATCTTTTCTGCATAAACAAGGAAGGGGCCCCACACCTCTCTGAATTTACGAGAGGATCCTTTTATTCAAGTTTCAAATTATTAGAAATCTCTTTTACCCACAGGGTGTGGGAAGGGGGTGATGTTGACTTCCACCTCACTAGAATGAGGCGTCGAGCCAATAAAGTAACAAAGGCGATTATATGTAGTTGCGGTTTAGGTAAGGGCACCAGAGAGATTCCAAACAAGGCAGTCATTGCATCAGGTATGAGACATTCATGAATAAAACAAAACATCAATTTTCTGTTTAGTAAATACTCCATATGTGGTGCCGCTTTTACTGTACAGAGTCCTCAATTCAAAACAAGAAGTAAAATGTGGAAACGGGTGGAGCAGAGCAGTGCTGGTATATACTCATATTGTGTTATTGTTTTGACTGAGAGCCCCCTAGTGGCAAAATATACATACTGAGAAATGTAGTCAATGGTGACGTTTCAGTGAGAAAATTCTACTAACGGAAACTTTAAGTTGGTTTTGAATGTGTTTATGATTTTGTTTCTGTTGCCTCAGATAGGGTCAGCAGGACTTTCTGGTAAAATAGAACTTAAATAAATAAATAAACTTGACCATGGTGATCTTTTTTGAAAAACAGCCGTTAGAATGTCACGGTGTGAACCCAGCGTGTTTCTTTGTTTTAGGCTGTCTCTCCTCAAAGTTTGAATGCGTGGCAGCTCATCTCTGTCTGCTCATGCCAGCCATCGCTGACACAGAGCCGGCAGGAGAAGACTGAAATGTCAGGGAAAATGTTTTCACACTTCTAAAATACCTAGTGGCTCTCTTAAACCTGTCTCCCTTCTAGCCTCTTCGCCTTTCCCGCACCCCCCTTCACCGCAGCGAGCCTCATCCGTTTGTTTCTCTCTTGTTTCCCTCGTCCCTCATTTGGAATCGATTTGCTATTAATGCCAGAGCATCTCAGAGGGAGGGTGACAGGGGGTCGAGGTGGATGCTGCTGCTTGACAGGCTTCTTCATCTCCGAAACAGGAAGTTTGGTTTACATCAGCCGTTGGGCGGGAACTGTCATCAGCATACCTCGGGGCTAATGTGCTGGATTTATGCGCTGCTCTCCTCCTCTTGGTGTGGACCAAGTTAGAAGAGGCAGAAGTATGATTTGAGGTGTTTCTAGCGTTTTCTTCCACAGGTTTGTAAACAGAGAGCTGGAGACAGTTGAGAATTATACCTGGTCACTCTGAAAGCTGTAAATTAGAGCTCGGCTGTGACTTTAATGCATTTATGTAACATGGCGAACAACTTCCCCTTGAGTATTCCTTTTCTCCTTTCCTTTTTCTTGACATGTCAAGACAAATTCCATTCATCACTCCAAGGAGCCTGGTGCTGGGCAATAACCACTGTTTGGTTTTCAAATCAATTTGACAAATCCTCTGAGAATTGTAAAACAGTCTTAGAGCAAATAATGGCCTGACAGTCCACATTAGCCGAGAGCATGTGACTCCAGACTGACGTCTAACCATGTGGCTCCTGGGTTTACAAAAAAAAAAACATTGTGTTCTGTCACTTGGTAAGATGTCGATAAAGGTCAGGATTTTGAACACACAAAGGACACTGGTACCTGGAAGCAAATTGTCTCATAGCCTAACAAAGGCACCAGCTTCCTCTAAAAGTGACGAAAACATCATTTGACTCATGGCCTGGTTTTAAAGTCACACGCAACAGAGACAAAAGAGAGAAGTTCATTCAAGTAAATTAATTCTTTCTCTGTGCTTAATTTTCTGTGTCATCTCAAATTTTAAAATGAGCACGCCACCAATTAGCAGTTTTAGCCTCGAGATTTCACATCTTTTCTTTCTATCCCTGCTCTCCCCTCCTCACTCCATCTGTTATGAGCGTAGCAGCGACTAAACTCATTCTCAACTATTTATTTGCTTTATTTCCTGAGATCAGCTATAAAGAACAAACACTATTAAGCCAGCCAATCAATAAGGGAACATCAGTGCTGTTATCCCCCCTCCTCTTTCCCTCTCCACAAAATAGATTTATATCTTCTGCCCGAGCAACATAAATCAAATATTCATACATTAAATTAAAAAATGTGATTGATAGCAACGCTACTGTGAGAGTGTAGAAAACCTCATGATGTATAAAAAAATAAAACAAATATTAGCTGGGGACTGTGGAGGGTGAAGAGAAAACAAACAAGAGTAATTCTTCACAGTCCTGTGATGGCGTCCAAGTTCAACAGATGAGCTGTTGCTTCAGGAAAAGAAAAGTGACACTTCTGTAAACTGAAGCTACAGAGGCAGATCATGTGAATAATTACCTGCAAGTAAACAGAAAAAGTAACTGAGCAGTTGTCACAGTTGAAATGGAAGCTGCTAGAAGGCGAAAAGCAGCATTTCCACTGCAAAAACTTTGAGTCAGGAGAAGGGGGTTTTACAGGAGGTCACTGTGATTCTAGTCCAAAGAAAGTTCCTGGAATCTTATCTTACACTGCAGAAAGTTCCTGCTCTAACTTTGCATTAAAATAAATCCTATAATCTCTTAAAAAGAAGCACCTGAGATTAAAGTTACATTTCCACTGCAGGAACTACTGGTGGGTAATACAGCGAAATTTAATGTTTTATTTTATTCCAAGTAAATACAGGACTGGTATCGCTGACATGATACCTGATACTTTTTACTTTTTCAAAAGAAATTTGCTGTTAAGCAGAGCTGGGTCCATCTCCTCAATCTTCACTGCTGGCTATGACCCACCTCTCACCTCTTCACCCGTCCCGAGGCATATAGACATCTGTGCTGGAGGACTATGGGCAGGGCCATCACTAGGATTGAAAGATGGGGGGCTTAGCCTCTAGGGTTTTAGGTAATGCTTTGCATATGGTGCGCACCAATTTTTTTTTCTTTATGCCTTAAAATGCTTAATTAATTCATTTATTATTAGTTGTAGAGCATGTATCAGGACCTATAATCAGGCTCACTCTCTTTTCCTTGGAAGTCTGTCTTTTCCTGAACCTTGAGGAGGTCTTCCTGAGTGAGTTTATGAGTTGGTATTTAAAGGTCTATATGCTGGAGTGAGTTCATGAAAAGATGTTGGAAAACATATCCATTAATGCATTTAGTAAAATATAATTGTGTTGTATAATATTTATAAATGTTTGGTTTCATAAATCCTCTCTTTCTTCTTTCAGGCTGTTCATGCTTTCCAAATAACACTAGCTTATTTCTGCCAGTCACTGATATTTCTCTGTCTGAAGACAGTCTATACCAGGAGAACTCAACCTTATTCTGCCCAAGAGCCATGATGTCTTAAAATCCTACAGCCAGAGCCACATTCCAAAACAGGGGATGTAAGAAGATCCATAGATCAGCTGAGCCATAGATGAAATAAAAGGAAACAGTAAATTGTTGGATTATTCTGCAATTAAATGGGATGCAATGGGCCACATAAAAATCTTTGTAGTTTTAGAGGAAAGAATATGTTACTGATAATGAGCATATATTTTTTATTCATGTAAGTTCCACCTGGTGTAAGGACTTGTTAAAATATTAGTTTGAGCTCTGAGATGTTTTTCAAAGAGCTGATGAATTATGGTTGGCCATTTGGGAACATTTGGGACATTAACTGTAGTTCTGTGGCTCTGTTTAGCTTAAAAGAGATGTTTTCTAATTTTTTCCACTCATTATTGATGCTTTTAGCTAAAGGGGGAGGGGCCTCATATTAGTCTTTGCCTCAAAATGACTGAAACTGTCCCTGCCTCACACCTGCAGCTCTCCTAGACACATCGTTGCACTTTGCCTCATTCTGTAGCTTTGGTGTGCTGTTTCTGCTCTTTTGACAGTATTTATTATCAGTAATACATTAAAGATCAAGTAAAACACCCACGTTTGGACAAGTTTCATTTGATATTATGTGATCTCAACATGTGATACGTGTTTGTGTGTGGGTCACTGACGACGCATATCGCAATGATCATCATAAAATACCAGTGTGGAAGAGCATGGGCAGAAAGCGACTAAAGAAACTTGTTAAAACGAGGGCAGACGAAGCTGCAGTCTGAACACAGTACTGCACACCTGAATGAATGATCTTACTGAGAGATGCAGCACCAGTGGACTTCCTCTGCTCTCTCTTACGCGCGTTCCTCCATCACGCACACCCGACATTAACAATACACTAATCCCTGTAGAAAATAAAAGTTTTCATTTAGATTTGGCACTAAAGAGCCACTGACGACTGGGGAGCCATGGGCTGAGTATTTCTCCTCTATACATTAAAATGGGGGGGTTTTATGCCTTTTTCAAGGCTTTACACCATCTCACTGATACCCACTTAGTAGCATTACATGGTTTACAGCTCAAAAAACTACTCATGTTTCTCACACTGGCGTCCTGAAAAACCCTTATTTTAACCTCTGTCTGAAACGCTGCGTTTTCGCTGCTGTCTCTTTAACACCCCCCCGCTCCATGGACCTGCTTTCCTCCGACTGGCCGACTTTCCAGAGCTGGCAGGTGGCAGGGCTCAATGTTTTGTGCCCGCCCCCTCCAATGTGGCTAATGTTGTTATGCTAGTAGTTGAAAACTTTAAATGAACCAGTCTGACTGAGTAAAATATGGCGAATTTTGATATACGTCTGTACGTGTTAGACCCTGAGTCTGATCCTGATAGTTTGGTGAGAGGGGGGAAGAAAACCAGCAGCAGTGAAGGATAGAGCAGGATGTATCTGCTTGGTAAGTGTTTAATTACTGTGTTGCTAAATGGCTAAATGGCTAAAAGGTCTTGTGGGGGCGGTCTGTTCCGCTTTGCCGGCAGCACAGAAGAACCACGAACCAGTCAGGAGATTCTATTGCGATGACCTCATCAGTTTGCTCCATTGAAATCTCGTCTCGGGAGAATCTCAGAGAGATTTTCAACAAACCGTTTTCATCAGTTCACACTCTAATTCCAAGATTACTGCTGGATACGTTTATCTTGTGGTTTGAAAATTTGCATACGTGGAGTATGGACACCCGACATTGTGACTTTATATTTATGTTTTAACAATCGGAAAAGTATAATACCCCCTCTTTAAGCAGTGAGTAACATAACACTGTGGTGCATTCCTAAATTAATTTTGTCTCTGTTTTTACTGTAATGATTGTAAGGGAGGCTGAGGAACATGTGGTGGCCTCAGCCCCCCCAAAAACAGCCTAATGACGTCCCTGGCTATGGGAGGATGTTGTGTTCAAATTTGGTCATATGATTAAATGTAAAATAAAATTGTAATATTATTTTTCTACCACTTTAAGGTTAATCATCAGCATTGATGTGTTTAACATCAACAGCTCTAAACATAAACATGTTTTTGATTAGAATGGTAGAGGGGCGACTATCAACCGAATAAACCTTGTGAGGTAAGCAGTCAAGTAACGATGCACCGCTCGTGAATGAGCTCGTGCTACGAAACAACTCTTTTATGTTAGCTGTGATAGCATAGCTCCTATTTGAGTGCCAGTTTCCTTTCCTCCATCCTTTCTCATCATTTAATCCAGATTTTAAAAAGCATAACTGGGGCTAAATGAAGAGCCGTTGAGGAGCCAAATAATCTGAATCTCTAAAATGAGACTGGTTTCTTATCACAGCCCTTGGGACTGGAGGCTGGTAAGATGGACATCAGCTGAGGAAACACGAGTAACATCAGACTTTAATGTGCAAAACCATGGCAAAACTGTACCAACTAAACCACACCACAGACCATACACAAGTGGCTCATCCAGGCTTTAGACTTTGAATCACAAAAAAAGCTTAAGCATTAAGTATATCTCTATTTTCACACTTTGAACACTGGACATAGTTAGTCTTAAGCAGCTCAAAACATTGCCAAAACATGGGGAGCATTTTTCTTTGCAGAAATAAGGCTAAAAAAAACAAAATAAATAAAATTAAAAATTAAAAAATTAAAAACACAATGTACCATTTATCAGTGATCTTGAGGTAACCTTTTTTAACAGCAGGATTTTATTTTTATTTATTTTTAGAAAAATGAAAATTGTTTTGATCTTTTTTATAGGCTACACTCTATTTTGTCTGTTTAAATGCTAAACAAAAATCTTTTTTTTTTTTTTTTTTTTAGAAAAGGTGGTAAAATTATAGGGAAAACTAACAGTAATGAAGGGGAGCAGATTTAGAAAGTTGCTCCACAAGTCAAATTAAATAACTTGCAGTTGCATTAAAGTCAAATACAGAACTTATTTCCCTCCTGGTATTTATGACCTACAGAGCTACCCGTAGCTTTGGCTCATTGAAAACTGTCTGGTAACATCTTAGAAGGAAAGTGAGCAGCCCAGATTACACATTTTTGTTTTAAAACCCCCTAAAATCAATTGATATTTGATATTCATGATCAGCTCTGATCTTGATTAAAACCAATGCAAAAAATGGAACAAAATATAATTTTATATTTTATTTATTTTTATTTATAGGGGCTGTCAAGTTAAATTGTGCTAAACGTAATTAATTAAGGTCCCAAATTAGTGCACTAATTATTTTTAATCATGATTAATCGCATGTTTCATTATCCCTTTGAACTTCAGTTAATCCATGTCTCCCTGCAGCCACTGTGATGTAAAATAAGTCAAGCACTGCTTTAATCCCAGCTCAGTGGACTAGTCAAAAGTCATCCAAACCTTGTTAATGTTCCCTAATTTTTAGCGTAAGTCCATGGCAAGTTCCTTAATCTGCAGTTAGGTTCATGTTATAATCTTAGATTTACCTCCAAAAGCAGGTCTGCATACAAACAGGAAGTCAATTACCCTTCATTTGAGACTCTGGATAAAAATCCAAACTGACACAAAACCAGTTTAAAATGCAAAATAGTGGAAATTTAAAATGTGATCCAAAGGGTGAGATTAATCGTGATTAACTACCGAAATTCTGCGATTACATTTTTTGTCTTTTGACAGCCCGATTTTTTATGCACCATGAGTGTAACAATTTCTTTTAAATCATGTAAGTGTTAAGACCATCAGTAAAAAGTTTGTAAAGGCATATTTCCACAGCAGGAACTTTCTTCAGGGACTATGGACCCTTGTAGGAACCTAGTTTGGCTCCAGCACAGTGACCAGAGTCTATTTATCCTCCTAAAGGTTCCTGCTAGAGTACTACTTTCTAAAAGAAGAGGGACTTTTGGATAGGACTTACAGCTCTGAAGATTCCTGATTGGTGGAGCTCTTGCAGACATTGGCAGACCAGTTGGTTGAACATTTAAATCTCTAAGATCTTAGTGAAAGGCGGACACCAATGGACTGGTAAATTCCTTCCAAAGTACAACCTTTAACTTTTTAAGAGAATATCATTTTTGGGGCTTTTTGTCATTATTCCGATAGTACAGCAGAAGAGAGACAGGAAATAAAGCGAGAGAGACAATAGGGGAAGACATACACCAAACAGCATAGAGACCGGGAATCGATCCCCTGACCTGTGCATCAAGGAGCCTCTACCGACTGAGCTAGACCAGCATCCAAATTTTAACTTTTTGAGGAACATTTCTGAAAAGTCCTAAATAGTTTTGGTGGAAACAACACACAAAGACATTTGTCTTGTCTCTTTAAGGAGCAGATCATCTTCCAGCCTCTACCCTCCACATGCCACTCTGTGAAAAAAAAACAGGTTCATTCACAAAGTGACACTTAACGGGATCCATACAGATTGCGTCATGCATTACAGGGCCCAGCGGTTATAGGCGCATTCCAGAGGAGAGAGGCAGAGAAATATAGCGGCATCCATCAGAGGCTCGGCCAGAGAGAAAAAGGTGCAGGAACAGAGAGGAGAACGGCAGCTGAGGGTTGGGGGGCTGCCAAGGACATTTAAGAGAGCTGTCAGGGGAAGCTGATCTATGAAGGACCCTGTTGGCTAAACCTATATCCCACTATGCGAGGATGTGTGTAAATGTGAGTGTGTGCTGGGAAAAAAAAAGTGCAGTTACTCCAATGCATGCAGGAACACATGCTCCTCACCCTGGAGGCTGGAGTACAGTAGACTGCACAGGTTCAGAGTTTAGAGCTGCAGATCATCCACTCAGAAAATTCAAAGTAAACTCTGAGCAGGAAATGAATCAGACAATAAAAAGCATCAGGGGTGGAAAACAGGAGACAAAATGTTCAACAGCAGCTTTTATCTGCACATATCTCTGCTTTTGTACAGTACATCTAGCACATATGGAATCAATTTCATGTTGTTTTCGATGTAGATGTGTGCTAATACGTCAAGATGCTAACATATGCTTCTTTTTTATTATATATTGTTGATATGATACTGTGAGGAAAGGGTAGGACTACATGTAGGGCTAATAATGAATCTACATCAGACTTTTAACTACTAAAACAAAGACAAAAACTATGAAGTTATAGTGACCCCTCAGCTTCACCTGCAATGGAATGAGTATTTTAGGGAAAGCCAGATTCCATCCTTTATTCCATCCTACCTGCATGAGATATGTTGTTTTTTTTTTTTTTTTGTATGTTAATGTGATGATTTGTGTGCCGAGGGGTGGCAGGGTTTGAAAATAATTTGATCTGCCAAAGGAAATCTTTGTTGGTGACGTGTGGAAGTTGTAGACAGAGGTGGAAAGTACAAATACTTCTTTACCGTACTGAAGTAGATTACTTTACTTGAGTATTTATTTTTCTGACAACTTTTTACTTTTACACCTGCTCTGTGTACTTTGTCTGTCAATTCATTTAAGGCTGACATGACAGGTACTCTTCTCATTTGTTTTTCAAAGTAAAAGCCTGATCGGGTTGTTTCTGTGGTGAGATTACCCCCATTTTCACAAGGTGCTTTTATTCTGAAATTTTTCTGGGATAGTTCTTCGGTCTTAGCAGTAAATTGCAAAGTTGCTTTGGTTTTCCTCTGCATCCGTGCTCGATGTTCATTTCTACTAAATGATTTAAAAACATCAGATTATGACAGCTATTAACTCATACGTGACCTGATATGTTCACCTTGGCAGCATAAGCCATCAATCTGCTCACTGCGATGCTAGGATCAAATGCAGACTTGGCCTTGCACATGGAGTGATGGGATTGATGGGCAAGACAGTGTGCCGCTCCAGGTATCGGATGAAATGGTCTTACTTTACTCTTGTGAGGCCTGAGCGTTGACTGATGGCCAAGGGCACTGGCTGGACTTTTTTGCAATGACTTCTCATCTGTGCATTTTTGGGTACATTGGCAGGACTGTGTGTCTAGTGCTACCATTCTCAGGAGGAGGGATGGGAAGGATCAGCTGCTGGATACAGGAAAAGCAGCTGTGTTTATATGGCACAGGCCTTGTTGATGGCCATCAGGAAACCAAAGCAGTACAGGGCCAAAGTTGACCGGTATATGCTCTCATACCTGACCTGACCTGCCAAAGGGGGACCTGGCAGAAAAAGAAGTTTGGGGACCACTGTGATAAAGAAAGAGGGCAAGAGACACAAAACTAGCATTGACCCATGCACTTCTCCATGCATGCTCACTGCTGAACACATCAGCTGTCCACATCCCCTCCTTACATCTATCTGACAGAACTGCTCCACTCCTTCACTGTCAGCCTATCATGTTGCAGAGGTCTATTCAAATGTGGCTCTCTCTTTCACCAGTTTATTCACGAAATGGTTGTGTCTGACCCTCCCACCTCCCAATCATGGCCAAGTCTGCAAGATGACATCATCAGCCATCAACCCCAGGCTTCGCAGAACGACCAGCCTCTAAACGGCATGATGTTGGGAAGACATTATCAGCCACCAGACCCAGTCTTAGCAGTATGGTCAGCCTCTTTATCCCATCAACCTCAAACAAAATCCTCAGTCATCATCTGGTCAATCCCAGCCAGTCATTCAATACCACATCCATGTAAAATAAATATCATTCAATTTCACATCTATGCAGAACAAATTTAATCTCAAATCATTTTCTGTCTCCTCTGATTGAACTGGCCATGGCAGAAAACTGCTGAACATGAGTCTGGTTCTCCTTGTTGTTTCTGACTGTGAAAAGAAGTTTTCCCTGGCCAAGGTAACTTCTCCAAATGTTGCTAAGTGCTGTGCTCATGCTCGATTAAGGTTTGGTCTTTGTAAATAATATAATACAGAGAACAGTCTAGTCCTGCCTTCATTGTGAAGTTTCTTAAGATAAAATGTGTTATGGATTTGTGCCATTCAAAAAAAAAAGATCAATTGAAAGGCAGAAGAGAAATGAAAGAAACAGAATTTACTTGAAAGTAGAATACATATAATGTGAGTTGTATAAAGGGATACATTGAAATGGTAAAACCCAGGTTTTAAAGAGTGTCATGATTATATCATGATGTCCCTGCTACTGTTATCGAAGCCATAAGTTGGCATGTGTCCATTGTTTCTGTGATAACTTATCTTTTTTTTTTCTTTTCTAGGGACTTTGAGTTACTTAATTTGTATTCTTCACTTTTGTATTTAAAGAGTTGCAAAAGCACAGAACACACATCAATATTGGTGTAATTTGCCTTATAGGGTGGCCAAAGGCAGCATGGCATGTTGTAGCTGGGCCCATCAGGGACCACCTCATATTCTCTTTACTAGATCAACAAATATTAGCTTATTACTATCATATCCAACTGAAACTGTCATGGGAAAACCAGTACCATAATCTCAAAATAATAAAACAAAGATATACAAGGCAAGTTTGCTAGAAAACTTTGCAGAGGTGCAAAACTGAATAATAACAATAGACTATTAATATATCCGCACAAAATGTTAAGTTCTTGAGGTGCTTATGTTGTCAGTGGTTTTACCATCGTTTTAAACTGAATGATGGCTCAGCTGCGCACATCAGTCTGCTCCAGGAGGCGGACTCCTCCTCATCTTTATCTGAGGTATCTCAGCAGCAGCAGCAGTGAAACAGTGTGACTCTCTAGGCTTCTTGCAGGCCTGTTAGCCCAAGGACTGAACGCCGGGCAACTCTGCCAGAGGGGACGCAGCAGCGGGACCATTACTAAAGCTTAATGATATGAGAAGTGTTCCCCTATCCAGTGTGGAGGAGATTTATCATGATGCTGTAGCACTATACATCTCTCAGCAGCCCTTAAAGAGGAAAGAGGACATTTCTTCATGCTGTAGTAAAAGCCCCTCCCTCCCTCGTTCTTCCCTTGAGCTTTCCACCCTCCTCATCTTCACTTAAAGAAGCTCTATTTTAAGATCTTTGCGTACAAGGAAGGAGAGAGGTGGGGCATGACCTTGGTGATGAGCGAGGGTGAAATAAGGTGGCGAGAAGCGCAGGCTGGGAGCGTGTAAGGGATGTAGACACAAACCACAACATCTTGTCTGGGATTTGTCCCAGTGTGCCCCATGAGGGAGGAATACAATTCACTCTGTGCCTCAAAGTCACACTACACAGTGTCAGCGGCTTGAGCTGAGCGCTGATAGATGTGGCTTTGTCTCCTCATAAATAAAAACAGTCCTGTGAGAGACTGTAGATCAGGGAGTAAATAGCTGAAGGTAAAGCCTGGAGGATTTTCTCTTTCTCTAAGCCGTCACATTCTGTGGCTGCGTCAGAGAGCCGCAGCCTGTAAATCAAATGGAGCAGATAAATGGCAACACAAGAGCAATCAAATAAGTAAAAGCAGTGGCGACTTTGGGTCTTTAACTTGATTTTATAGCCTGCAGACCATACGCAGTAATCACAGCACAGAGAAGCTTTCTGTCCAGGGTGTTTGCATTGTTTGAGTCACAGCCACCTGCCTGCAGATTTACACCTGCACATCACAGACAATAACAGTAAAGACAGAAGTGCACTGCTTTATGACTTCAGCACTTTCCGTTTGAAGTCTTCCAGCACCAGTGAGTTTAAATTATGGTGGGAGACGTCCTTGGGATGTGAACATCTCATTTCACCAGCAGCAACCGTGCACGCACATGCACGCAAACACACCACTCGTTTCATTGGGGGTCTCAGTGAGGCTGGACTCACTGGAGCATGGCATAAGAATTATACATCTGGCAGCAGTATACCTGCCAAATAACACACACACACACACAGCCACACACACCTATGAGAACTCAGAAACAAAACACTAACTTTTGGCTCATCACTATGAGAGAATTTCTTTAATTTTTCTTTTTTCTTTAATTTAACTTCTGAGTGCATGTTACTCTGGTTTATGCAAATATGATGTTGTTTGCCTTTTGTCTCTAATCTGCACACTAGTTTCCTCTTCAATAAAGGTCAGACTATTTTTTTGTCTGTTATAATGTCACTGTGTCAGATTAGGGGATTACAAAGCTGTAAATTCATACCATGACTTGTCCAACAGACATGACAGACACACAGAGACACAGAGACATGCAATAAATCAATGAAGCCGTTGTGACAGGGCTAGACAACATTTAGTAAGAGTTATACTATATTTGTCTATCCAAACGTTGGGATGAATACTACTCTGGTTGATGTAAATGCTAACGGAAGGGATGTCCTAGTCAACAACTTATCCTCTCACAGCGCCAACTTCTTCACTCTTCTTTTGCTTTGCCATTCAGTTTGTTTACATTCGTGACTGCTGCAGGTGCAGAGCGCTCTGTGCTCTTATTGGTCAGCATCACAAGATGAAACGACAGATTCCTGCGGCTGATGGGTCCTGAAACTCTATCACTGTCGAATCAGGCAATAACCACATAAAAACGTGAAGTCTCACCTCATCTTCGGGTTAGCTATGGGAGCACATGCCGGTTCTGCACTCTAAAGCTGCGTCAGCTTTAGTCCTGTGCTGCTCTGTCCTCCTGATGGCATCCTCTAGGCCTGTGAAAGGCCCATGCCCCATCTCTTCTGGTATCCTCCCAGCTGCCCTCTCCACGATGTACATAGTTGCCCCAGGCAAAATCTACAGGTAACATAAAAGCAGTGTTAGACTCAGGATGCTTGAAGGTCTGTACTCTGATAACGTTTTGTTTGTTTCTTCAAACTTACTGATACAGACCAAACATTTAAACACTTAGGGATTTCATTAAAAATCTGTACACATTAAGAAAGGTAAAAGGGATGGGGGGGGGGCACAAAAGCAACATGCTGACTGAAAGAAGAATGGGGAGAAGAGAAAAATGGATGCAATTTATAAAGGAGGTCCCCAAATGATAACTTGGTGCAACAATTTAAGATTTAATTAATAATCTGAACATATTTATGGTTTAATCCTCCGTGAAGTACCAAGGACAGTTGGAGCAATGGTGTTGGGTGCAAATTGAACACACTGTCATGTTTTGTTTACTGAAAGGGCACCCATGTTTTATGTACCACAGGGTCATCAAAAAATGCACTGTGCTTTTTTTCTTTCTTTTTTGTTTTCTAAAAAAAGAAAAGGGCACCAAGAGGAGGGCAGTTGTCCCTCTGCCCACCCCCTAAGTCCACCAGTACACAGAAAGGCAATAAAAAAAAAGATCAAGTAAGATTACCATAAAATACTCAAACAGGTTGACCAGAAATCATAAGGCAGTAACTTTACCCTTAAATATTTAGAAGAAGAAGAAGAATGGAAATTGGTAAATGGACTTGAGCTTGTACAGCACAATCTAGTAATCTGACAAAGTTCTTTTATACCACAGGTCACACCTACCCATTCACTCCAGATTTACACACTGCTATCGGAGGTTGCTCTGGAGAATTGGCCATCCCTATTGGCTAATCACATTCAGACACATCCAAACCCGTTGACACGCTGACAAAGCAGTGGGAGCAAATTTGAGTTAAGCGTCTTGCCCAAGAACACATCAACATGTGACTGCTGGGGATCAAACCCATGGCCTGAGATGACCAACACCAGAAGGGACAGAAATTATGGTGAATTCAGCTTTATTGGGAAACTTTTTGAATTTCTGTCTTCCATTTACTTTACTGCCATGAACTTCAAGGAAAAAGTCAAACACTTAATACCTTCCTGTAACACCAAAGATGCTGTCTCATTTTTGAAGAAAAGTAGTTTAATAATGGTCGAAAGGGTGAAGAAATAAAAACAATTTTGTTAAACTGTACCGTTTAACATTTCAGTCAGGAACACTAGTCATACATTTAACCACTGATTGGATACAGTTTCACTTTATTCAATAGATTCTCCCTGGGTTAGTCAAGCAGCATCCTTTGACTTTCCAGGAGGTGCATATCTAGAAACCCCTGTAGATACTTTTATGACAGTTGTTAAAGAAAATATAGTCCATGCATTCTCAGTTCATATTCCATTCACATTTTCCAGTTATATAACACATCAATACATCTTGACATTGTGAACCTGGATTTTAAAATGCACCAGCAGTTCATATACTCATAGTGAAAAAGGAAAAGGCCTCAGACAAATTCAGCTGATACAGAAGGAAGGTCAGGTAGACTGATGCAGAAGAGGAGAGGAAGAGAGGCCCATGTGCAGACAGGGCTGTGAAGCCCATTAGTTAGTGGGAAGGAGGAGTCTGGCTACACATGCTCAATAGATTTTGGCTTTTTTGACCAAAAAAATCATCTTTAATATCAAAGTAAATACAGATTTCTACAAAGTAATTTCAATAAAACAAAAACATGTCATGTAAAATAAGTGATTGCATAAATATTAACCCCCTTTAAAGGGACTGACCTAATTCTAGCATCCTGATGTGCAAGCCTGACTGAGACCTATCCACACAGACTCAGTGCTGTGATTGCAGCCAAAGGTGAATCAGCTAAATACTGACTTGAAGGAGGTGAATATTTATGCAGTCACATATTTTTATTTAATTGACATTACATCATAGAAATTTGTTTTTACTTTGAAATTAAAGAGTTTTTTGTAATTGTATTTATTAATTTTAAAAGCCAGATTATACTGACCATGATTGATTTACACATCCAGGGGGGTGAATACTTTTTTATAGGTACTGATCTCAGGAAGTGAACCGGCACCTCTTCAGCCACCAGACCACTTTCCAGACTTGAACAGGTGACCCTCCAGTTCCCAATCCAAGTCCCAGAATGAATGAGAATGAGCCAGCTGCTCTACATATACAAATATACATATATATTAGACTTCTGAGCATGATAATAAACGTTTTGTGATAATGAAGTGACTTTTATTGAGAATTCTGCTCTGTTTAATGGTTTGTTTACAAGCTGCAGTGTTTGGAGGGTGTGGCCACAGTTTGACAGATATGAGTGACTACAGAACTGTGATTGATGATATAAACAACACGGGCTGCCAACCTTTTTCATAACGGTGACCCCTAAAAACAGGTCTGATCATACAACTGCACATGCATCAAGATTATATCCCAGAAACAAGTTATAGTGATGCCCATGAAAATAATTTACACCTATGAAGTATTTTTACTCTACCTCTGCTTACTATTTTTAAATGTAAGTTGTACTTAACCCTTGTGTTGTCTTCTGGTAAATAATGACCATCCCATTTTTCATATTTTACATTGCTTTTTTTTGCCTCAGTTATCTTGTTTTATACTTATTTTATGATGTTTTTATACACAGTGTGGGTGACGGTTTGGTACAACATCTGCAGCACTGCTGATGCTGTATCAATCCATCTGTCAATGGTCATTGTCAACTGTCATTCGTGAAGAAGACCCCGAGATACAGTACTTGAGGCAAGTGCTCACACCCCACCCAGAGGAAGCAATCCACTGTTTTCAAGCAGAGAATTGTGGCCTTGAACTTGGAGGTGCTGACCCTTATCCTAACTGCATCGCACTCAGTGACAAACTGCTCTGATGTCAGCTGAAGTTCCCCGACAAAAGAAGCCAAAAGAAAAATCTGCAAAAAGCAGAGATGAAATTCTGAGATCCCAGAAACCCTCCTCACCCAAACTGCACCATATCCTGTCCATCCTGTCTTAGTGATAGGGTGAGGAGCTTGGACATCTGGATGGAGCTCAAAGTAAACCTGCTGCTCTTTCACACTGAAAGAAGCCAGTTAAGGTGGATCGGCGTTTGATTTGGATGCCTCCTGGTCGCTTCCCTGTGGAGGTCTTTCAGGCGCGTCCAACAGGGAGGAGACCATGGGGGGTAGACCAAGGACTCACTGGAGGGATCATTTATCTCATTCGGCCTGGGAATGCCTCGGAATCCACCAGAAAGAGCTGGAAAATGTTGCTGGGGAGAGAGATGCATGGGTTGACTTTGGATGGATGGATGGAGAACATTTAATAACTTTTCCATTTCTACATGTTTGCTAAAAAGTTTGACTGTTTTCTTTAGTGCAGTGGTTCTAAACTAGTGGCTTAGGACCCAAAAAGGTCATGAAACAAATTCCAGTGGGCCATGAATGTGTCTATGTCTATGATGTGTAGACACCCAAAATGGACTTCCATACAGTTTTTTAATGATCTTTCTTTTAATGACTAAATGTTGGTCTTTTTGCAGAGAGTTAAACTATCTAGATAGAATAAAATAAAACATATTAAGATGTGCTTGTAAAAATGAAGTCTCTTTGTTCAAACATGTTTTGTTCTATTTAGTGTCTGAACTACAACAGTTTTCATTTTCACCACTGCCTCAGTGATGCATTCGAAGCAAGTATGCAACTTCTGAGGCTTCACAAATATTCTCACTAACAAAAATTTTGTGTACAACAGTGCAATAGCTGTAGCTAATAATAACATAATTTTATAATAAATAAAAGGCTGTTTTTTCATGCAACTTACATTTTTGTTTTAAATTCAATCAGGCTGCTTTATTTTGGAGTTATTTTCTGGACTCTTTTAGAATATTGAGATAACACAAAGATTAAGTCATCGTTTTAATTCTTGATTTTAAAATGGGGATGCAACTGCGTTTTTTCCATTGTATGTAGATGTGTGCAGGACTCACATCATCCTCTCTGAACCGATGAAGCTGCACACCATCAGCCCCAGCTGTGCCCCGCTGCCAAACCATAATGAACACCTGCGGACACGCCCACCTGCCGCTCTCCTGCTCCGTTATTGGCTCTTTGTTTAAACATCCCGCAGCCCGTCCGGCGATTGGCTCAAACATCACACAAGTGATTTCATAAAGCAAATCTTTTGGAAGTTGTGTAAAGGGGCTAAGTGGGAAAAACCCTAGAGATAACTGCGGGATCAACAGCACAATTATCTGCCTGTATCTCTCCCTCTCTCTTCTCTTCCTCTCCCTCTCTCCCTCCCTCTCTTTCTCTCTCTCACTCTTTCTTTCTTTCTTCGTTTAATCGCTGGAGGATTTTGTCGGAGTTTCTGAGCGTCTCTGCATCTGTGAGTAACCTGAGTCTAAAGCTTCTGAAGCTGCTGGATGTGTGTGTGTGTGTGTGTGTGTGTGTGTGTGTGGATGTGTGCGTTAGTGTGGCTCAGGATGTGTGTGGAGCTCCGCTGGGATCTGGAACAAGAGAACAAGGAGTCGACAGAAAGTTGATCTGAGTTGTGATTTTAGTGTAACTTTGGACTCAAATTCAAACATTCATAGCGAGAAAAATGCTTACTTTTCATATTTGAGCCGCTGAGCCCGTAATGCCATTTCTATGGTCATCTATCGCTGGCACCCTGCCTCACTGTGAGGTGTTTGCTTCTTTAATATCATGCCAGTGAACAAAGAGAGTTACAAGCTTATCTTTGATATAAAAAATAGTAATTTCATGCTGGAGTATCCATCTAAAACCCTGTTCAAGATCCGCGTAAGCGTTATCCTGCGCGTAAATACGCTCAAAAGACGCACGAACAGATTTCCCATTTAAAAATTGACATGTTTTTAATGCTGGTTTTTGCTCTTAACTTTGCGTTTTATACATAATTTTGCTTTTATTATAATAATACTAAAAGTTTAAAACATTTTATTGCCATTAAATAGCAGGAGATTTGATTTTTTTTCATTATATATCATCTTAAAGCTTTTTAGCGTCTTTTTTATCACTTGTGTGATAAATTTCATGGTTTGACTTTTTACTGTCAAATGTTTGATGAAGTTTTGTTCTCACAGATTAATGTTTCAAACTGTTGATATGAAGTTGTGAAGCTGTCATGGTTGTACTGAGTGATTTTTGTGCTTCATTGTTATAATAAAGTGTTTTTTATGTTTATTTTAAAAATGATGGATGATCTTGGAGCTTAACATCAGTAGGAATGGTTGAAGTCTCACAGTGAGATTCATTTGGACCTCTAAAGTAGTAAAAGTGTGTGTGTTCTGCAGTGTGTGTCCTTCACAGAGTAGAGACTTTCTGGAAGCATACAGTGTGTGACTGTGTGTGAGTGAAGTAAAGATGTTGCTGGCTCTTTGTCGCAGTGTTATCAGGATCCGAGCTGGGCTTGAACGCTCCAGAAGGCACATGCTGATGTTGCACGCTGTGATAATGGCCTCTTAATGCCAACATAAATAACCAAATCGAAAAACATTCCTCTGCTTCAAACTCCAGACTCTTTTTTTCCACACTTATTTCATGCTCTCTGACTGTTTTACTACAAATTACCTCATTTTGAGGCGTCCTGCTCTGATAGTGGGACGGCTTTCTGTTGACCCTGCAGATGTTACACCCAAAAACAATGAGCACACGAAGAATCTTGTGTGTGCAAAGTCACATTTGCAACTTTGCTTGATGTCTCAAAGGGGGAGTCTTGGTTTAAGACTGCAGTTAATGCGGGGTAAAACGACTCTATGTCCTTGACTTGGTAATGTAGAAATCTGCCATTTTATCAGACTGGTCCCCAATGGTTTCAAGCACTCACATGCCCTTTTATGGCTAAAATGTTCGGAATAAGTCACTTTTTTCACTGTTTTTAAGATTTGTGGGCCAAATGCACCTTCACTGTCCCGTTATAGTACAAAGAAAACAAGACCTGCCATATTTATCACATCATTTTTTGGGTAAACTGAAGTAAACCTTGGAAACTGAGGTTGAGCCGGTCAAGTTTAAGTTGAAGAAGACAGTGTATTCTTACAACTTGCATTTCTGTCCAGCAAATGTCAACTTTCTTGACCTTCAAAGTGCATTTTTGTATCAGAAAGGCTCTTTTGTCCTGCTTAAAGGTTGACTTTTTCTCCTCTTTTTTAATTTATAGCTCACTACCCCATCTAGAATACGAGCAGTTCTTTAAAGCTGCTGTTTTTAGTCAGGTCCTGCTCCTCTCATTTGTCATTACACCCTCTCTAATGGGGAAAAAGTGCCTCATCTCCAGCTCCCATTGTTGTTAATTAACCCCTCTGCTAACACACACAGTCTACAAACCAGCGTTATCACCGCTCCGCTCCACGTGCGAGCTAGCATTAGCCGAGGCCATATTTCTGCAGGTGTCAGCGGAGGTGCTTCCTCTCCCTGCCGTTGTGCTTTTCAGAGTATTACTCAAACAGCAATGCGGTTTTATCTCAAATTGAATTGTTGAGCGAGATGTTAAAGAGCCATACATCACCTGGACACTCGGAGCAGAGAGGGAGAATCTGCAGCGGTGCAGGAGTGCAGATGGGAACGGCTCAATGGCATTACAGGTGGAACGAGCGTGATGATGAAGGCTGCGTTCATAAATCCACGGGCAGAGCAAATCAAGCTGTCAGCTTGTAATGCCATTTAGTGTGTGTGTGTGTGTGTTGTGTGTAAAATTTTGCGGAGCTGTAGAGGATGAGCGTTTTATTTAAGGAGGTGACCTTCCTCTTTCTTTCCTCCTCCTTGGTTGTTTCTCTTCTGTTTTCGGGTGTCAAACCCCAGCTCTACCTGCCTACACACATTAGATCAATCCCTCCATGTTCTTCTATCCACCAACTACCAAAATGACATGAACATATTACACTGCCCCTTTATCCCAAAAAGCTTTCTGATTTAGAGTTGGTCACTGTCTGTGAGGAAACAGCCCCTCAGGTCCGTTCTATCAGGCCATATTGGTTTCCCCCTCTGGCCTCGGGCTAATGCCCTGCTCCATGTATAGATTTTCTGTCCTGTATTTCCTCGGCCTGTCCGGCTGTGATGGGTTGTTCGGATCTAACCCTGCAGAGCGCTGCTGATTGCAGTGGTAGATCTTCATCTTTATGTCTGAGTATTGCAGAAAGCTCGATCCGCTGATGTTTGCCCTGCGATGGATTTGGAGAATTTGCAACAAGGGCATATGTTGCAGTTTAAGATGTTTATGACTTACAGTTCATTTGATTCTCATTTGTGCCGACTCCCAGGGCTAAAGTGAGCTGGAGATCAGCCCAAGAGTGTAGTGCTTGAGTGCTTTTTTACCAAAGATGTGCAGCTGCATTGTTCAAAATACAGTCACACATTCACTCTGCACATTTTCTCTTTTGTGCAACCAGAGGTTTGATTTCTGGAGCTGCAGAGAGACAAACAGCATGATGATAAAAGTCTGTCTCAAGCTGTGGTGTTGCAAATAGTGTGTTTCTCCCTCTAGGTGAGGATGTTGTGGCTGGTGTTGCTGCTGCCTGCCCTCTCCTCGGCTCAGCGATCAGAGCCCATGTTCTCAGCTATCACCAAGACCGTCCTGCCTCCAGACTACGACAACAACCCCACCCAGCTCAACTACGGCGTGGCTGTCACTGATGTGGACGGGGATGGAGACCTGGAGGTGTTTGTAGCGGGGTGAGAGAGGAGACAGCAGATTGTGTTAAACACTGTTTTTGCAAGCTTAATGTATCCTTGAAATGTCTTTTTCTCTCCCGCAGTGTAACAACACTCTTATTTTGTTTTTCACTATGGACCATTAGAGCAATTACTTAGCTGTTAAGTGATATCCAGCTTTCATTCAGAGTCTGAAGTAAAATGTCTCTGTCATTTTCAAAGCTAAAGGTTAAAGACGAAAGCCAAAAAGAGGAGACATGGTGAGGGCGCCCTGCAGCTCACTCAACTGATGAAAATGGATGTGATTGGACAGAGCGCATTGATGGGAACAGTTTGGCAAGCTTGCCTCCTTGCAGCGAAGCAGTAATAAATTCCTCAATGCTTAACAGAATAGAGATAGACCTAAATGATCCTGCTTAAAAAACGTCTAAGGCCACGAGATCCTGTGAGAAGATCCTAGACTGGAGAGGCTCAAGGAAATCTACTCATGATAGGGAGAGGTTATAGAATTATACCAAGATGACTTTTAAACTTTTAGACAGAGTCATGAAAACTTTTGTCCCTCTGGATCATTTTGATGACTCTAATTTTTATTTTCAAACATTTGAAACATTTCTCCTTGAGTTTTAGAAATTGTTTAAGGTACACAAGAAGAAGTTTAAAGAAATTCGAACTGCAATTGATGCTTTATCCTTCCTGGAAAATATAAGAAAAAAAGGTTTAAAGGTGACATATTGTACCTCTTTTCCACCTATGAATGCAGTCTACTCTAGTCCAAATTAGTGGTTCTCAACTGCTGGGTCAGGACCCAAAAGGGGGTCACAGAGCCATTTCCAGAAAGTCGTGAATCTGTGCATGAAAAAAAAATGTGCCAAAAGGTGATGAAACACTTTCAAAACATGCTTGTTTTATCCTGTTTCTGCAGGCCAAACTGTGCTATTTTTCATTTAATAAATCTGACTGGTCACAAATATATCAGAAGTTTGGGTTGCAGTTTCTCATTGAGGAAGTTGGTGGGGGGTCCTGAGGCTCCACCTGTTGAGAACCAATGGTCTAATCAGTAGCTCTCAACTGGTCCTACATCAGGACCCATCATGACCACCTTAGGAGAAATCATGACCCAGAATTTTAAACATTTCCCACTCCAGTTTATTTAATAAGATTCTAGACCCTAAAAGAAAAAAAAAACAGAATAAAGAGACAAGACATAACAAGCATGTTTAAAAGCACACCATAACAGAAGGACACGCGTACATCTTATTTTACTCAATTTTCCAGAGACAGCATAGAAGTTTGATCATTTCTTGAGGAATGTCTTCAGCTGTGTGTTATCCAAAGAAAAGAAGAGAAATAAGCTGAAAGCTTGAGACAAAAACTGAAATTTAATCATAGTAAAACCTAAAAGACAGATTTATGAATTTACCCTGTGTCAACTTAGGTTTTCTGTGTATGGAATTTTGGCCAGGTTTTGTTCCTGGCACACATTCGAGACCCACCGGAAAGACCTCTGCGTCCTACTTTTGGGTCCCGACCCCCCAGTTGAGAACCACTAGTCTGAAAGTAATGTCTTCACCGTGCTCTGTTCAAAATATAGAATGGCTCAAGCACAAGAGGATGCTTTAGTGCTGGCCCTGTATAGACTCGCTCTAAACCACCCATTCCCAAAGTCTGGGTGGGGGCCCATAGGTGGGTAGTGGGAGATTTTTTTGGGGTCACAAAATCAGTTTTCAGAATTTCTTCCCTAAAGTAATTCATGGCACATTTATATCTGCAGTACATTTTATAACCACCATAATAAAAATACAAAACGAGACTCTACCAGTCTTGGATAGCAAAAGAGCTAAAGTCACAGTTATGGACATTTGGCTGATAAAAAAGAAACTTATATTCCGAACTAAAAAGCCACTGAAGGCTCAAGGAGTCAAATATTCAAAGGAAGGCGGTGTGAAACAGGTAAAGTGGCCCCTTACAGGCTCTTGAAATGAAAAGCGGCAGTTCAAGATCAGACTGAATCCAGGATTAACGTAATCGCGGTTTGCATTGGCCATTTACGCAACCAACCAACCAAGGATGGTCAGAACGCACACTTGATAAGAAATAACACATAGAAAATAAAGATTATTTATCTAACTGTGGTTAATCTCCTCTTTTGTTACATTTCTCAATGCTATATTGCATAGAACTATGGTAGATTTATCCTGGCTTTTTATACTGTCTTAAACTAAGGGTTATTACTTTGTTTGAACACATGCCTGCTTTTATTTTGAAAGAAAATAAGAAATCTTGGTTAGGTCGATGATTATGATGTAATAGTTACTACAAAAAAGGGACTTGTTATGGATTGCAAGGGGAAGTAAGAGAAACGTAAAGAGGTAAAAATTTGATAACAGAAGGTGCAGAAGGCTTTTGACTTGTCCACTCAGCTGTCTCTGAGACTTTAAAATGAAATGAGACATTGAAGACCTTTGCACACCAAGTCTGATTTTCGTTCGATTTTTTGCACATTTTGCACATGCAAGGTTAAAGTAGGTGCCTTTTTTTCAGATTACAGCCCCAGAAATACCTCAACACATCTGAAAACAATAGACTCAGTGTGGACGCAGTGGTGGACTTATTTTACATCACTGTGGCTGTAAGGAGATGCTGCAGTGGCTTAACCAAAGTGTGCTGAAAGGAACAATAAAGTATAGGATTAAAGATGATGCACCAATTAGGGACCTTAATTTCATCATGATTAACATATTAATGCTGACATTTCTAACTATAATGATTATTTTGATGTTACAAGGAGAGAAGATTCTTAACAGACCATCAGAGTTCATGTTTTCAGACACAAGTAGACCACGATGAAAGAACTGGGTTGCCTTATTTAACATTTTGTGGGTTGGTTGATGCTCATACCAACATTTAGTGAGAATCAAAGCACAATCAGACAATCTCTAGTCAACACTTTATTCTGGGTTACCCCCATGTCACTTGTAAAAACATACTTTTTTGGAAATTGTGGAATGATATCCAAGGCCCTGGAAACCTTTTCTCCCAGCCAACTTTTGTCTCCTATGAAAACTTTTGGTTTGTATTTTTTGCTTGTGGCCTTCAGATGATTTTAAGCACAGATCATGGTTTGGATTGATTTTCATCCACATTTTTAAGGTTGTTTTGCAGCTGAGCTTGACGGATACTTTTTACATGCAGAACAAGAGGAGTAATGAAAGAGCCTCTCAAACCTCCTGCCACAGCCTACAGGTGGAAGCTTATTTGGAGTCGGTGGTGTTGAAAGCAAGAGCTCAGTACAGGCAATGGCAGAGCAGGGGGAGAGACCGAAAAAGACTTCCAGTTGGGAGGATTTGTGTCCAGTGATTGGATAATGATGCATGTCAAGTGTGAAATCCCCCCAGCTTGAGTTGTCTGCCTGAACTACCACACAGGTGTGGCTCCATGTAGTGCAGATGTTGAGTTCAAGTCAAAGTTGTTCAGAATTTTTCTGATGGAAATATTATACCTCTAATCTTCAAATGTTACCAGTGTTTTTACACCAAACATTAAACATGGCTGACCATAACTTTATAACTTCAGTCAGTAAATTGGGCTGCTGCTGCTGTAGAAACTTACTCACTTAAGGTTGATTAAATGTTTATTTAATGAGAAACATAAATTTACTTTTTCATACACTGTGTTCTAGACTGGCTGAATGGGAAAGTTGTCTTCCAAGAATCAGTGAATTTATTTTATTTACTGTTTCACTTTCTCAATTATTATTGTTTTTACCCTGCCAGCAATAGTATCGTGCCAATTAAAAGTATTCACCCCCTTTGATATTTTACCCTTTAATGATTTTATGAGTTAATATAATTTGGCTTTTTTGACAGAAAACCCTCTTTAATGTCATGGTGAAAACAGGTTTCTACAAAGTAATGTCAATTAAACAAAAACATGCGATGTGAAATAAATGACTGCATAAATATTCACCCCATTTTAAGTGACTGACCTAATTCAACAGAGGTCCAGAAAATCGGTGCTAGTAGTCTCTTAATTAGTGAAATTGGAATCATCTGAGTGCAGTGAATGCGCCTCAAGTGATTATAGTATAAAGACATCTGTGTCTGGAAGGTCCAGTCACTGGTTAATCAGTATTCCTGCCTGCCATTACACCATGAAGACAAAAGAACACTCTAAGCAACTCAGAGAAAAGGTTATTGAAAAGTAGAAGTCAGGAGAAGGATACAAAAAATTCCAAGGCAAATAACATCACCTGAAATTCAATTAAATCCATCATCAAAAAGTGGAAGGAATATGGCACATGTGTAAATCTGCATAGATCACGTCGTCCTCACAAACTAAGTGACCATGCAAGAAGGAGACTAGTGAGAGAGGCCACCAAGACCCCTATCACTACTCTGAAAGAGTTATTCTTCAGCTGCTGAGATAGGAGAGACTCTGCATTAAACAAATATTGCCCGGGTTCTTCACCAGTCAAAGATTTATGGGAGTGTGGCAAAGTAAAAACACTTATAAATCATGCCTAGAGTCTGCCAAAAGGCACATGGGAGTTTCTATGGTCGAGTGAAAGAAAGTTCTTTGATCAGATGAGACCAAAATGGTGCTTTATGGCCATCAGATCAGACACCGAACACTGCAAACACTGTCACCACAAACACACCATCCCCACTGTGAAATGTGGTGGTGGCAGCATCATGCTGTGGTGATGCTTCTCTGGGATGCTGCCCTGGAAGGCTTGTAAAGGTAGAAGGTAAAATTAATGGAGCAAAATATAGAAAAATCCTGAAGGACAATCTTATTCAGTCTGCAAGAGAACTACAACTTGGGAAGAGATTTATTTTCCAGCAAGATAAACCTAAACCTAAAGCATACAGCGAAAGCTACACAGAAATGGTGTCAAGAGTTGTTGTGGGGTGGCTGAGTCAAAGCCCAGACCTCCATCCATTAGAGATTTGTGGCTGGACTTGAAAAGAGCTGTTCACGCCATCTGTTTTGACTTTACATTAAAGAGGGGTTTATTGGTTAAAAAAAAAGCCTAATTATATTGACCATGATTCAGGTCATTTATAAACTCTATGTAAGGGTAAAAGGCAGACAGTGTCTTCTGCTGTTAACTGCCTTGTCTGACTCCTACCTGCGGCAACAGTTTAACAAATTATATATAGAAATGATCATGTCACTGTTGGTCCCATTTGTATTTGTAGCTCATAAAATGGCATCAGTAATAAGTTAGGTTCAAAAACTTTTTTTTGCAGGAGCTTTAAAGCAGTTATGGCAAGAAACAGATTTTGGCAAACGTCTTTAAGCAACTATAAGGTTCATCAGGACCATTGCACAGACGATGAGTCGTTATCAAAGACCTGACAAGCTAAATCAGTGGACTCGTGCGAAACAATCTAAATCAAAGTACTTAAGGGACAAAAAAATCCATTCTTACAAAATCCTACATAACAGAATTTACTCATTGACAGTAGAAAAGACTGACTCTTTTATTTAGGCTTCAAAGTTCCTGCTTACAGTCTTATGTAATGAAGATGTAACAGCTTGCCTCTGGTGCTTTCTGACAGCTACAACGGCCCAAACCTGGTTTTAAAGTACGACAAGCAGAGGAAAAGGCTTGTCAACATCGCCGATGACAACCCTAGCTCCCCTTTCTACCCCCTGAGAGACCGTCAAGGCAACGCCATTGGAGTGACAGCGTGTGACATCGACGGAGATGGTCGGGAGGAGATTTATGTCCTCAACACCAATAACGCTTTCTCTGGTACAGTAGATGACACACAGCCTCTGTATTAGTTTAGCTCTTTTCTTTTTCAGAGACATAGCAGGAGGATCAGTATGCAGATATTCGCTTATCTCATCTGAGTCCTCATCAGATAACACATCGGCTCTGTGCTGCTATAAATCAATCGCAGAACTACAGAGCACATACTGACAAAAATGCAACATCCTACCTCCATCATTTTTATTAAAATAATAAAGGTCACTTTCAGCCTTTTCTTGTTTACAGTCCCCCAAGGTTCATGTGTTGCATAACTAACCTCTAAAGCCCAGTTCAGACCAAAGATCTGGCACAAGACAAGACCAAACTTGCAACTGCTTGCGACAGGCTGCTCTAACATAACATCCCTCTCAGCTTTTGGAGCTCAGATGTTGTTAGAATAAAGTAGAGCTGGTTGTAGATAAAACAAGGTAAGAAATTTCTTGATTAAATATGTTCCACAAACTGTAGAAAGGGGCACTTTGAGGAAGCCAAACCTTTCCCTTAAAAAAGGCTTGATGCCAAAATGCACTGAAGTTTGCCTTTACACTTTGTTTCCACATACATATGGTTACAGAGTTAAGTCAACAGGAAGTCCATTCATTCCTATGGGAGTCTCAGTTATGTCCAACATTCCTGCCAAACTCCTCCCTTCTTAATATATCTGTGCTGCAACGATGTTGAAAATGTTGAACTTTCATTGTAGAGTGGTCTGAGAGACTGTATCACAGTGTGCTCGCTGACCAACCTACTAACTGGAAAACGGACCTTTAACAAGTCATATTTATCAGCTTGATATGAAATACAGTCAGTTTAACCATTTTTATAAGAAATACGGTGTTTAACAAATTTATTAGACCACCTGTCATATTTGTCACAGAGACCATCCAGCATCATGAAGTTCTTTAATGTGGACTTTTTCATTTTCAGTGAGCTCTCCACGTTTTACCATTTTGAACAGGAATGAGGAATTTCAGACTGAATTCACCTTTTCTTACCCAAATTTGAGCTCACTGGGCTTCTCTGAGAAGTCAGAAATGAATCAAGCATAACATTCAACCACTAAAACTCATTTTTCTATTCAGGAATGCAAGTAAATAACTATAATGTGACATATGAATCAAGAACTAATAATGTGCTTTACTATTTTTTCAGTTTTTTGTAAATCAGTAAATTTGAAAATTCATGGATCACAATAATAATTATATTTTAGCATTAAAAATATCATTTGGGTTAAAGAGCTTCTACATACTGGTGTATTAACCATTGCAGAAACGTAAAAAATGATTTTGGTAATTATCAATGCTGTTAATTTAGGGCAGCTGTGGCATAAACCTTACTTTGGGTGGTGGTCTAATAAATTTTGGTTAGCACTGTATATTATCTGTCACTGTGCAGTGCTGTACCATCATTTTGGTAGTTATAAGATTTAAGTGAACAGTTAGAAAGGATGATTAGATTAAAAATGGGTTATTTCACATATAAACAAACATTTGAATAGCTGCACAAGTTAGCTTAGTTTAGCACATTTGGCCATTCATATGTACTTGTGAGATACTGCATCTGATGTTTTCCTGGCAACCCAACATCTTCACTTATTTCTTGACATGCAATATTAGTCCTGTTTTATCTCAGTCATTCCCTGAGAACATATATGAAGCTGCTGAAGGAAAAAAAAACAAAAAAAAAACTGGACAGTAAGTTTCAAATTAAAAGCCCAGTCTATCATGTCTTTGAAACAACTGTCTTCATTTTTACAAAACGCTTTTATTTTGAATAGTTACTGACACACTATTACTATATCCTCAATTAACTCACTTGTATGGGGGTTTAGAGGTAAAACTTATGAGTTGATAGGGCTTTGATAGCATGCAGCCACATCAGCAAGACCTGGAGTAGACATGCACAGCATATGTATGCTGCAAAACACACAGCCATTCTTAAATGGGCTTTAGGGTCTACATGACCATGTAGTGAAAACAAAGGTAAACTTTTTCAAAGACAGTGCCTTGCAGTTTTTGTTATTTCATTAACATTGTTAATATAACATAAAACATGTAACAGCTGTTGTCATACAACCAAATTCCAACTACTGTTTATGTGAACTAGATGCACTGAATACCAATGATACATTTTAATGGTTTTATGTAGTTCTGGTTTGATGCATATATGTAAATCCCTAGCTGGTGCTTAGGAAGTGGTGCACAATAACATTTTATTTAGCTCAGATGCTAGCTTATAATTCAAATGGGTTGTGTTGTCATATGTCCCAATCCCCTTATAGATTCTTAATATCCTGTTTAGTTTCTCATAAAATCCAGAGAAGTACATGCCTGTGCTTAATAAACATGTCTGATAAACTATTGAAAGCATAGAAAAGAAAACAAACCAAAGCGAACATTCACAATGCTCTGCTAACATACAGCCACTTGCTAGCTATAGATGTGTGTGTGTCCAAAATTGCATATTTCTGTATTAAATACTTTGAGAACACAAGTGTGCATTTAAATGAAGTATACTACTGGCACACATTTAAAAAAAATGTCCACCTGGACACTTGACCCCCCAGTGAGCCCAATACTGCTGACACAGTGGCTGTTGTACTGTTAGCATGCTAGCCTGCTAGCTAACGTTAGCATCCACTAGCTAGCTAATGTATTACGAAGAAAAAAGAACAAGACTTTAGCTAACATAGGTCTGTTGGTCCTACCTGAAACAGCACCTATTATACGGCCGACGATATATCAGTTGTAAATATTGGAAGGAACGTTTCTATCAGCCAGTTTGTTAATTAATTTTTTAACTCCTATCATAAAGTAGCCTATTTATTACACACTTCAATGAGAACTCTATCAAACCAATATGATCAATAAATGATACTAAAAACCTTTTGAATACAATCAGATAAATGATAAAAATGCCCTTCAGTTGATTATCAGTTGCCAAAAAACGACTAATGTATCAAATCTGATTTTAAAAAAGTATATGTGATATTTAATGGATTTCGGTAGAAGGTTAAAAAAAACATTTCAGTTCCAAAAAATTCTCTATTATTTGAGTTATCAGACTTTAAGGGGTTACACCTATATCTACTGATACCAATATCAGAATTTAGAATCAGAATCAGATTTACCGGCCAAGTACACAACAAGGCTCGACTCTGATTAGCTTTGCTCTCAATATACGGGCAGTTCAAGTTCTTGTTAGGTATTTTTTTCTAGTAAGTGCATTGATAGTATGTGTACACAGGGTGCAAGAATACTGAATAGAGATGATCAATTGTATAAAAATATGCAAGGATGTCAGCAGATTTACATGAGGTAGATAACTAATTAAGATGGTTTACATGAACTGTGAAGTGAAAATATTCTTTGAGGTGAGGCATTTCACCACTGTGAACAGTCTGACAGCATTTAAGTCACAGTAACATAATAAAGAGATGGAGCAGGATATTCTACATTAAGCTGGCTGAGGAGCTTGTGAGATGAAGGTTGTATGTTCTACACTTGGACTATGAAGAGTTTTATCAGAGAGATATAACGCCAGTACTGTTGTACATCCCTATGTCTTAGCTTTGGTTGAATTAAATTATCAATAGTCATCAACTGCGGGTCAGTCTAGAGCAGGGCTGTCAGACTCATATTGAGTTTGAGGCCAGGTTTGCTCCAACGAGACATCCTGAGGGCCAGACTATTTAGGCCAGGAGTCACAGCGGAGGCCAGGTTCTGAATTTATGCCTAACCTGAGAGCCTAACACAGTCAACATGTAACCATAAACTGTCAACTTCATTTTTACTAGTAATAAAATATGAAAAAAAAAAAAAAAACTTTAACACTGGCAGAAAATCATTTTGAGATTCAAAAATTTCAAAATGATAAGTTTAAGGGCTAAATATCTGAGATAAAAAAAATCAAACTTTTTAGTTCAAAAGGTAAAAATTTGAAATTTAAAGGTAAAACAATGGTTTGTAAGGCAAATATATAAGATGGAAAGTCAAATCATAGTTAAAAGGTCAACATGAGAATATATTTGAAATCATGAGTTTAAAAGGTAAAATATATGATTACAAACTCAAAGTTAGGGGTCAAAATATGACTTCAGTTTTTAAACTGTGAATGTAAAATGTTAAAATATGATAGAAAAAGTAAAATTATGAGATGAAAAGGTCAACATATGACTTAAAATTTTCAATTTCGAATCTGAAAGGTCAAAATATGAAATAAAAAGTCAGAACTTTGAGATGCTAAACTAAAAATATGAACTGAAAACATTAATTAACATCTTTTCACACTTTCCTGACTTTTTATCTAATTATTTTTATTCTACTTTTTTCAGACTTTGATGTTTTAAGAAGGACATGTTAAATTATCAAGGTTAAGTTGATACGTTTATACTGGCGGAAATCTGCAGACCTCATACTGGTGGGCCAGTTATAATAAAAATATGATATGATCTTGCAGGTCGGATGAAACTGTACCACAGGCCCCATTTGGTCCCCTTGAGTTTGACACCCCAGGTCTAGAGTTAGTAGAACAACACCGATATATGAGATTACCCACATGTTAACCTCTTTCACCATGTAAACCAGCAGTGACATATGTAACTACAGTGCTGATTATGTACTGAAAAAAGGCCACTTGGTGACTGTGCTGTAAAACTCTTTACTTTCTAAACAGTTGTTTCCTCTCTTAAACTCTGCATTTCTCCTCATCAAGGTCGAGCAACATACGCTGACAAGCTGTTTAAGTTCCGTAATGGACGCTTTGAAGATCTGCTGAACGACGACATTAACGAACACAGAGATGTAGCCAACCGAATGGCTGGGCGCTCAGTGGCCTGTGTGGACAGAAAGGTACTAAATACACAAACACTAATATGCACACAGGCCGAATGCAGATCCACACATACACAAACTCCCTAGAGTGTCTTCTGTGTACATGCATGGATGCTTCTGTTTGTTTACCAGTGATAACTCATGCCCTGCCTACGCCGCCCTTCTCAGCATGTGCTATGACAGTTCATTTGGGGGAATGGTGTGCCATTTTCTCTCTTCTGTCCATCGCACCAGTGTAATTACAGAAGCCAGGGCTCGTTTGTTTTATAGAACATCGTATGAGGGGAGGAGTGATGACTGCACACTCCTGCTTTCTGCTCGTAGCATTTTCTCTCCCTCTCTCAGTCACTTTCCCATTGTTTTCTGCCTTCTTTTACGCCCTTTTTTTTTTCCTCTGTGACGGACACGCTCATACTCTCTTTGTCTCTTATCTCACACACACGGCTCTTACATCCAATCAGGGGAGGGGATAAAGGAAGTAATAGTGGGAAGAAGACAGTAGGGATTACAATAGATTTTTTTTGTAAAACCACAGTCCCATCTCAGTGAGCACTGATAGGTTGTGCAGCAGCCAAACCGATTGGAAAGATATCAGCTTTTAATGGCATAATGCTTTTAAAAGAAGCCAGTGTGTGCTCTTCCATGCAAGTTCCAGCAGGCACATGGACAAAAAGAATGAATACATTTTCCTTTTGCTGAACAAGTTTTATTACAATAAATTTCATCAGCAGCACAAGGTTGCATGGATCTAATTTTGAATATGCTGTTTAGTCTGCAAGGTAGAAACTGATTTTACTCATAAATAAAGTGTTATCATTCAAGAAAAAAGAGGCATAATTAGTCACCCGACTGTTTCATCCCTCCCAGTCTCCTTGAAAGTGACGTGCCATCATTAGTCTTTTACAAACTGATGAAGGTGACATATTGAGGGATCTCACATTGAACTGATGGAGCGGTTCTCTCTGCACTATAAGCCAGCATGGAGGCTGTGGAAAAAGGTCCATTTCAAAAGCTAGAATGATTGCAATACGTTTGATAGAAAGCTAAACATTATTTTATTTTATGGTAAAAATGCCACATAAGAGGTAGGAGCTTGTTCAGGCTGCTTTAAATCCCTGCACCCTCTTGCACTCTGCAGGCATGCATGTCCCACTACTCACCATGCCAATTCCAGTGACAGAAATCAGCCTTGGGCCAAGACTTATTGGAAAATCGTTGACTTTTAAGTTTGTTAAGTAACTGCCAGTGGCCTTCAGGTCTTACATTGTCGTTCATTCTTTCAACCTCTTTGTGTGCATGTGTGTAACTCCGACCCGCTCCCCTCACCACAACAGGCCATAACGTGCCGCTTCATGACATTTACATCAACTAGACTCATTTGCTTTTCTTGTCTCAGGAAAACACAGTAAAGCCCACGTAAATGGTGGGATGGTGTGTTTGTGTGTGCCTTTGCATATGTTCATGTGTTTGTATTGATTGAAATATGTTAGGCCTGGTGGGAAAGCTCATTGGAATCGAGTGTGTAGTCTATTAGTGTGGTTCCGTCTGTGAGTTTGTGTCTGCAGGGACTCTGACTGATAATGGAGTGTGAAATTAATCTCCAAAGGGAGGCGGAGGAAGGCGGGAGGGAGGGAGGCTAAGAGAAGGGGAGTAAGGGTAGGAAACAAGGAAAAGGAGGAGAGAAGGGGAGAGGAAAGGGTTTTATTGGATGAGTCTGCTAAATATTCTCTAAGATAACTTCAAAATACAAGTATGGATAAATGACAAAGCTAGAGGTAAAATAACTTTAAATCATGATATATGACCAAGAGGTACAAAAACAGCTTTGTTTCAGCAGCCATCAGGGAACTCAACAAGTCAAAGCAATACAGGAGGAAAATTCAGGATCATTTATTGATTGTTCATTGATCCTTACATATCTTATCTAATATCTTGTATTAAGTAGTTTATTCAAAGGCCTTTTAAAACGAAGGGTTTTGTTCATGAAACAGATAAATGTATGTTGATTTTCTTACAGCATGGCAATTTTTTTTTCTTTTGTGTGGGTCATTGGAAGGTCAGCATTTATCAGACAGGGAGGCTCCAAGGAAAAAGGCTGGGAACCACTGAGCTAACAGGCATTTCCCTTTAGCTCAACCATCGATGTTTATGTCCAGTGAGTTTTTAGGATTTAAAATAACTCACTGATGTAGCCTTACCATGGTGGGAGTCTGTCATTATTCTGCCATAATATAGCTATACATTATCAGATTTTAAGTATCAGTTTGTTTCAAAATAGTCATATTTATCAGTTTAGTATGAAATACAGCATGATTTATCAGTCAGATTATGTTACTTTTGATACATTTAAGTGTAGTTAGAAGTCATAATTAGATGAAAACATGTTAATTAATATTCAAATAATATTAGCAAATCTGGCCCTTAATATGCCTTTTTAACTAAACATTTCCCAAAATGTTTATCTTTTTGCCATATGTATTTCTCCACTTTGCATATAAGGTATGATAGCAATTCCATTAGGTTGTTTTAAATCAACTGAAGTAATCAAAGTTTATTAATATGAATGTTTCATATTAATTTTACAACTTGGTTGATTAAATGTTTACAAAGAAAAGAAATGCCTTGACTAAAAGGAAAGACTAAAATGTTTTATGTTTTTCATCGACTAAAACTTAAAAAGTTAGTGATGTCTAAAACGGGATTAAAAGTTCAAAACAGTTAATCTAAAGACCAAGACAAAATTCTAAAAAGGCTGCTGAAATTAACAGCGCTTCTTTAAAGTGCATTGCATTCTATATAAATGAATGTTAACTAAAGTTCAAAGTTCAAAGTTCAAAAATATGCTTTAATGGCATGAATGGTTAAAACCTTTATTGCCAAAGCAGAGTCCATATACAAAACAGAACAAATAATAATAATGACAATCACTATAACACAACTGTTAATAATAAAATATTTACAAAAACTAAACTAAACTAACTAACTAAAGCAGAATATAAGTGGAATTGTAAAATCTTTTCTTTCTTTGATATACTGTGATATGAAAAAATGCATTAGTTTGAATGGAAGCACTGAGTTTATGTAGACTTGAATGTGGATAATTAACTTTTGAATCATATAGCAATTATCAATTATTTGACTCTTAAAGTCCAAAACACACTGGCACCATCCGACGTACGTTTTAACGATCATTCCCATTATTTTCTACGAATAAACCCACACTAGCAGTGTGGATGTGCCATGGCGCTGTATTCCCCCTTCAGCCGGCTGTGGCTGGTGGAGGGTTTTCCTGAGAGAACAGCTGTTTTGGCTGCTGTAGTAGCAGCTCTGCTTGAGAGCACAGAAAAATAAGTTCTTGTCATCTTTTGTCTGAGGTGTATGGAGGCGTTTAGCTGCTGGTGAAATACCACTGCTCCTCTTGTTTTTTTCACTTACCTGGTGAGGCTGGGAGGCGAGAGCTGAGTGAGCTCTGGTATAAAGCAACTGGCCATGCAGTGGCTGGTGAGGAGTTTGACAGTTGACACGCTGCTGTTATTGTGTGCTAGGGACGGCATTTGAGCCACAGCATGAAACGAAGCATCGCTCTGGCACCAATGTGTTTTGGGCTTAAGTCTATTTTTATCTGGCCTGCATTACATAAATCAAAAGTAATGAGCAAATATTTAGTTCATTAAGCACAGGAAGTGGGATATTGTACTAATATAAAATAACCTATATCAGGTTTAGCTATAGCTGCTTACAACTTTTCTCATCAATAAAATGGCCCCAGTAATTCTGGTGGCAGTTGATAGCTAGATGAGCTTCAGCATGGTATAAGATCACTGCTGGCCTTTATTCAACAGGTAAAATGTTCACCTACTGAGTGAAGAAGCATCACTTGTTTCTATGAAGTAACATTTCTTAGTTGATATGATTAATTCATTTTTTATGCTATTATTATGGCTGAAGTTGGGATAACAATAATGTTGAGATTTATTGTGCAGCTCTAATGTTGACCATATATGTTTAATTGTTTTTCATTGCCAGGGCACTGGCCGTTATGCCATCTACATAGCCAATTATGCCAGTGGAAACGTGGGTCCTCACGGTCTGATTGAAATGGATGAGGCAGCCAGCGACCTCTCCCAGGGTGTCATCGCTCTCTCTAATGTGGCAGAGCAGGCCGGAGTCAACAAGTTCACAGGTAGGTGTGAAAAGATGCATGACTGTGTGACGTAGACCTTCCCTCAAAGATCATCCAGCACTTGTGGACCTTCAGTCTGATTTATACAGACATCTTCAGAGGAGCATGTGCTCACTGTAGACATACTCTGAAAAATAGCACTTAGGCACAGAGAGGGTTGAAGATGTGAGGCCAGTAAAGAGAGCTGGATGGGCGCCAGGTAAGAAAAGAAAGCAAAACAGAAAAAGAGCATGATGAGTGTTAGTGTGAGAGAAGAAAGAGAGGTAGAAGTGTATGTGGGTTCTCTTGGCCCTGTCAGCTGTTTACTCCAGTCAAAGTCATGGGAGGCAAAGAGGAAGGACAGCACACACATACATCAGAGCCACAACTCAACGGTTCAGAGATGGCATCTATCACAGCCTGGTGAGGTTCACCAGACATCTGAAGGTGTGAACACAACACATAGACACTACTGCTGCACAGTGTTTTTAATAAGCAGTCAGTACAGCCAGAGCTACTTCAACCAGAGTCTGGGTTTTCTGTCAAGGCTCAGAAAGTGGCAGAGTGATCCCTGTTGGTCAATAAAGGGAGACAAAATGTCAATATGGTAATGTATGGTCGATACAATAATCACAATCACAAAGAAAAAGAAGGTAATGGAAAATGTCAAGACCGTAAAAAAAGGAATTTGAGGATGTGCTATGATGAGGTGAAACTGACAAAAGCACTGACTGAATACATTAATCACACACTTTGCCGTTTAAGGGAAGCTTTATATTTTTCTGTTAATGAGATGTTGTGGTATATCATAATATGACTGAATTGCAATATATTAATCATTGCCTGAATCATCTAGTGATTCAGAGAAGCAGATTACCAAAGGTGTATAACAACAAGCACCTAGCCATGCAGCCTAAGTTTGCAAACATTTGTGATATAAAATGGGTCGTTCTGAAGAGCTCAGTGACTTCAAGTGTGGTACTGTGACGGATGCCACCTTTGCAATAAGAAGGTTCATGAAATTTCATCACTGCTGGCTATTCCACAGTCAACTGTAAGTGATTATATTAGAAAGTGGAAGCGTTTAGGAACAACAGCAACTCAACCACGAAGTGGAAAACCACTTAAAATTACAGAGTGGACTCAACAACTGCGAAGGTGCGTGGTGCGCAAAAGTCACCAACACTCTGCTGATTCCATAGCTGGAGAGTTCTGAACTTCCATTGGCATTAATATGAGCACAAAAACGATACAGCGGGAGCTTCATGTAGTGGGTTTCCATGGCCGAGCAGCTGCATGCAGGCCTCACATCACCAAGTCCAATGCCAAGTGTCAGGCAGAGTGCTGTAAAGCCCACTGACACTGGAAACGTGTTCTGTGGAGTGACAAATCATGCTTCTCTAATTGGCAGTATGATAGTTGAGTCTGGGTTTGGCGGATGCCGGCAGAACCTTACCTGCCTGACTGTATTGGGCCAATTGTGAAGTTTGCTGGAGGAGGGATAAAGGGCTGTTATTCAGGGTTTGGGCTAGGCCCCTTATCTCCAGTGAAGGGCAGTCTTCAGCATACCAAGACATTTTGGACAATACTATACTTCCAACTTTGTGGTCTGGGGAAGGTCATTTTCTATTCCAACATGACTGTACCTCAGTGCACAAAGCAAGGACTATAAAAACATGGTTTGATGAGTTTGGTGTTGAAGAACTTGACTGGCCCAGAGCCCTGACCTCAACCCCATCAAGCACCTTTGGGAGACAGCAAGCCAGGCCTTCTTCTCCAACATCAGTGTCTGAACTCTACAGAATGAATGTGCACAGATTCTCATAAAAACACATAAAATCTTGTGGAAAGCCTTACAAGAAGAGTGAAGGCTGTTATAGCTGCAAAAGGGGGACTAACTCCATATTAAAGTACATGTGTTTGAATACAATGTCAATACTGTCCCTGTTGGTGTAATGGCCAGGTAGCCAAATACTTTTGCCCATATTATTACAGATACAGAGATGTAAGAAAAGAAATTTGGACTGAAGTTAGACGTCAACTAAACTGTTGTAGTGTTTATCTGTTTCAGCCCTTACATTCACTATCAGTATATATCTATGCTAAAGCTGACACATAACGAAAGTTCATCACAGCAGCTATTTTTAAGTTTCCATTGATTCTATGTTAAATTTCATTCACATGTAAACATTAAACTACCACTCAGCTTCAATTAAAATGTCTTTTTAACCATATGTAAGTTTTTAATGTGGCCATTTTGAAAGATATTTTATTACCAACTAACACACTGCCAATAGTTTCATTCACGTTTTGAATTCTTGCCATGTATTTTTAGGCTGCCCTCCTGTAAAAGCTCTTGCTCCTGTGGGAAAATAAAGATTTCAAACTGAGCTAGGAATTACGTTGACAAAAGCTGCCTTAAAACACTCATGAAACTGAATGGGAGACCTTGAAATAGATTTGTTTACTATAAAAATAGCACTGAAATTCATCACAAGACTTCCCTAGCTTGCATCAACATGCACTTAACCCTGTGATGGATATCTGCTGTGGTTTAGAGGAGGAGAGCAATAAATGCCAAAGTGAACGATTTCACTATGATCTGTTTCTGTGATATCAGAGACGATCCTGATAAAAACCAAAGCTGTCTGTGTAAGACTTTATTGTAACCACTGGAATGTCCTTGACACTGGTGTCCAACTAAGTTCTGGAAATGAGATATGACTTTGTGATTGAGTGTAGCGAAATCAATCTTCATCATCGGTGGACCTTTTTGCATAGAGGATGTCATCTAAGTCACCGTGAGGAGGGGGCAGAAGGAGTGGGGCCTGTTCACAATGCTGTGGATGATGTACGGCGGTCGGCTTTGTCATCAAAGTGCTGTCAATCAGAGCAGAGGGACAGTGGGTGAAGTTGTATATCTAATGGTTACATATCTCTGGGGAGACATTAGCGGTTTATGGCCATAGGGGGGCGAGTGATATTTGTCTGGGCTGATGGAGCGGCCCAGTAAATCAGCAGCGAGTCCTGACTCACAGCACTGACTCCGCATACTCGAAGGGCAATCACAGCCCTCTCTCCGCTCTGTAATTAGACTCTGCCGGTCTCAGATGAGACACTTCACCGAGACACTTCACTTTATAGAATGTCACTGGAAAATCCTGCAGTGATATTGAGAGTAAATTGAAAAGCAGCAAAGATCTTTTCATGAGGAGAAAATTAGTGTTGGTTTTTGTTTAATGCAAAAGATTCTCTGCATGTGTTTTTTATTTGTTGTTCCTAGGTGTGCCTGTGTGTCTTTGTTTGTGTGCAGCCCATCAGAGTCGGTGTCTGTGTCAGCAAAAAGACCTGCCCTGCATCGAGGAAATGGTCTGGAAAGACTGTAATAATCTCTCGCTGTTCATTTTTGTTATGGAGCTGGTCTCTCTCCCTCACTCTTCTTTGTTTTTTCACTTCTTTCACATTATTTCTTCTTCCTTGAACTGTCTGTTCATCCTCTTTTAAAGCGCTTTACTCTCTCTTACCACTGAGCATCTTTCTCTTTGTGCAGGAGGGCGTGGCGTCGTTGTGGGGCCCATCGTCAGTCAGACCTCGTCTGATGTGTTCTGCGACAACGAGTACGGACCCAACTTCCTGTTCAAGAACAATGGAGATGGAACTTTCACTGACGTGGCACAGCAGGCAGGTAAAGGAACAGTCAAAATCATACTGTGGAAACAAAACACAAGAGACGGCTTCAATGATAATAAAGAGTCTGTTGGATACCTGTAGGTCTGGAGGACCCCATGCAGCACGGCAGAGGAGTCGCTCTGGCAGATTTCAACCGTGATGGGAAGACGGACATTGTCTATGGAAACTGGAATGGACCTCATCGCCTGTACATGCAGATGAACAGTCGCAAACAGAAGTTCAAGGTCAGTGCTAAGGAGTTTCATGGAGATTAAGCAACTTTACAACTCTATATTCATACAAACCCATATTAAGTATTATTTTGCTTTAAATATTTTACTGTTTATTTTATTGAAGTTTTCCAACAGCAGGAGAACTACCCTTCTCTAACTTTCTATTTCTACATTCAACTCTTACATTCTTCATGTTCTGTACAAACTCCAAGTCAAAATCGTTGTATGTGTAAATGCAATCAACTAAACTCAGCACACAAAGTAAGGAAATTTGTGTTTGGTAGATTATTTCTTTGTTGTAACAATGCTTATTGGCAATACGTCTTATACCATTGGAAAGCCTTTTTATTTCCCTTTTAAATGGTGCCACATTTGTAAGGAACATGTATTTGTGGGATGAGCAGCAGAGCTGAGTACGTGGGTTACACCCATGAAAACTTTGCCTTTAAATTTGCTTAGTTTATGAGTTACGCGTTAGCACTTCACAGCTCATCAAAAGGCATCCTGGCCACATCTGGTCACCTTAGATTAAGCATAAATCTGATTAAAAACCTTAAAAACAAGCATCTTGTATTCTAGGAATACAGGAGGTATGTGATAAACAGCAGTGGCAACACTGCACACATATAAAGCCCTGCCTATCCCTCCCTTGTTAAAGCAAACCCAGGCCTGGCTGTTTGTACCTAAGGTGCTGGTTCTACAGCTGAAAAGCATACCACTACACCAAAGCATTGACAGCATGTGCCTGTAATAGATCAGAACAAGGGGTATAAATGATGTTACAGCTCTGCCACACACGAAATAAAATGACTGGGGATATGGGCAATAACACTTTGGAGGACAGTGAGGGAAGCAGTGGGTGAAGAGCAAAAGAGTGACCTTTTGAGGAAAGTCAGACTCTTCTTACTTGTACACATGTGCACACATGGCCAGTTGCTGCAGAACAACTAAAACAACTAAAAAATATAAAAAAAACAACTATAATAATTGGTCAAAATGGGCAAAAAGAAGTGGCAAAAAGAAGTAGCAAAAATGGACTGAAAGTGGATAAATGTGTCAGATGGCTAAAAGAAGGGGCAAAAAGGGGTTAAGAGGCACAGAAAAGTGGTAGGAATGGGCTAAAAGTGGAAAAAATAGTTTAGAGTGGCAAAAAGAAGTGGAAAATGAGTAAAAAGTGGTTACATCTAGCAGAAATGTGGCAAAATTGGTGAGAAGTAAAAAAAAAAAAGAAGTGGGGAAATGGGGGAAAAGCAGCATAAATAGGTTAAAAGTGGCAAAAAGAATTGTCAAAAATGGGTTTAAAAGTGGTGATAAAGGTTCATAAGTGGCACAAATAAATAATTTTAGAACCCAATAATTGTTTGACACCCAGTCTCTGGGTTTTTTCAGTGGCTGGGTCTGTCTATGGGAACTCCTACTTCATCCTACAGTCTAAGAAATCATGCCTGTCAGGTTAATTGGTGACTCTAAATTATGAGTGTGAGTGTGCCAGATTATTTTTCTTTACATGTCAACACCGTGTGACTGGAGACCAGTCTTAGCTGTACTACACCTCTTGCTCAATGACAGCTGGGACTGGCTCCAGCCCCCCACGACCGTAACTAGATAACAGTGTAGATAATGGTTAGATGGATGGATGGACCTGGGGTTCTCTTGGCAGAAGAGACTGAACTAAGTATACCTTAAGGGGTGTTAGTAAAGCGAGAGCAAGGGAACAACTTCTGCTGTGGCTTTCATGAACATTTTAATGTCTGTTTCCACCACACAACCACACACACAGGCTTAACATTGATAACTGATTCATCACTTCACTTCTAACCAATATCACTACAACAATCTTACTAGTAACCTTAAAGGCACAGTAACAAATAATATGTCTTCATAATTATGCTAAGTGAAAAATAAAATACAAATACAGTTACCATTAGGACAAACTGTCAGCAGTATTTGAACAAGAGAAAAAATTAGATTGACAAAATAAAGGTTCACAAAATAAGTCTTATTTTTGAGTTACTCTATATAAGACTGCTGTTATTGGTTTTAGTTTGGATTCATTCTATAGTAGTAAATATCCCCATTAAATACAGATCAGAAGTCTGTCTGTGGATATCCATGAGTAATTACTACTTATCGATTATCTACAGTCTCTGATTAGACCATCAGTTCAGGCATCGCAAATGATAAAAGACATCTTTAGAGCGAAGTTGTTTCTCTTCTCTTCTCTCGGTAGAATCAATGTTTAATGAACAAGCAGCACAAAGACAGCAGATCCCACTCATTAACTCTGTGAATCACACAGCTATCTATGCTAATGAATGGCGAGTGAATTAGCGCCACTCAGTGCCGGCCAGCTTTAGGATCAAGTGGGATTTAAAGACGGACGTGCAGTGATTTACAGGATCGAGCACTATAGACGACTCCTATGAGACCAGCTTCATGTGCTTGTGTTTGTAAAGTACAGAGAGGAGCAGGAGAGACAGAGACGGGCCACACAGCGTGTAAATCTGTAGAGGTTTGGTGCTCAGTGATCTATCTCTCAGCACCTGCAGGTGCATTTTTTACCAAAGAGATAAACGTCACAGGAGACATCTTTATAGGGGTCAAATAAGGGGTTAATGTGTGATGCTTGGCCCAGAGACAGTTCCATCAGCCTGACACACACACTCATAGTAAAGCACAAACACACACAAACCCACAGAAAACAAATTGAATTAGCAAGCTGATGTTTTTTTAAACCAAGATTGTTAAATCACAAGCCCACAACAACACGTTTAAGACCCCTTTCCCCCACACGCTGACACTCCTACTTGCCGTGTTGACCTTTGGCATGCATAATGAAGCTGTTGTATCACTCCACTAAACCGCTAATTAAATTGGGCTGAAACAGCAGCCTGCCTGGATGGTGGAAAGTGCCGATTAGGCCCGTTTGTGCTTTAATTAAAATCTATTGCTGAGGTTTCCCTTGCAATAGGTTTAACAGGCACACACACACCAAGCACACAAATACCTAATTCATATTTAAAGCGATAGAAAAGGTCCTAGCCAGGGGGTCTGCTGTTAGGTGCTCAGTATTTAGCTCTTCATTATTCCAGTATTTAAACTTGAACATCTTACTAGTAAAAATTAAACAACTTTGATACCTGTTTTGATATCATGTCAAGCAAAAGAAGTGCTAAACAATCAGGCTGCACAATAATTTACAATTTTATTCTTATCACAGTATGAGCATTTGTATTAAACAAACCACAAGTCTGCATATATCAGAGTTATTACGTAGAATTATTATTTTATGGAAACAATGTTTTTTACTTTCAGAGTAAACTATATTTAACATGGTGAATAGAGGTCTACATTAGGGGTTCTCAAACCATTTGCCAAGGCACACTGGTTGAGGGTGGTCTGGCTGCAGACGGCAGATCTCAGGTCTCCCATCTTGCAGACCACTACTGTGGGACCCTGCATCTGTCAGGACAGAAATTATGTACTTTGCCAGCACAATGTGTTTTACACTTTAAAAGTTTTTCTTTTAAAAGACAGCTTTGTTCATTCCCAATGTCTGGCAATTACATTCATGAAATACTACATTGCAAATAAAGAAGAATTAAGCTACAATTGAATAACAGACAAAAAGATCAGAGGCCTAATCTGGGATGAAATTATGCATAGACTCATTTCAGAGGTAGTTACATGAACACTGGCTCACTTTAGCTTTGTTAGCTTTAGCTACAGCTAATGTAGCTATGCTAGCTACATACTTAATGTTACAAAATTCAATTTAACTACATTAACTTTAGCATTAGTAATGTGAGCTTTAGCAAACATAGCAAATGCTAACAGAGCTAAGTTAGCTACATAGTTATTGAAGCTAAGTAGCTTTAGAGCTGAGTTAGCTTTAGAAAATGTAGCATAAGCTACTGTAACTAACGTTGCTTCATTAGCTTTAGCTATATTAGCTACGTAGCTATTTGATGTGAGTAAAATATGAGTAAATGAGATTTGCATAACTGTAAAAGGTGTATAGTCTTCAGCTTTGTTACTTGCATAGCTTATGAAGCTAACACAGCTTTGTTAGCCTTTGCTACATTAGCTCATTAGCTGCCTTACAGTGTTGTCCTGTAAGCAGACTGTTAACTCGGCTTTGGTAAACACTAACCAAAAGCTTAAACAAAATTTTATTTTTAAAGTTTTGTCATGTATTTTGATCCTTATAGATGTGGCATCTCACAGTAGTGGTCTACAAGATGGGGTGTCTGAGAGCTGCAGCCTGCAGCCTGATGCCCCTCTATTGCACAGGTGTGCTTTAAACAAGTGAGTGTGCCATGGAAATTTGCAAACACACATTATCACTACAGCAACAAATAACATGTTTAAAGGCTATGTTGCATTGATATGAATGTGCATTGAGATTTTGGCTCTATCAAAGGCGTGCCTTAGGAAAAAAAGCACTGGCCTAAATAACTGCCATACTCTCACACCACTTTGACTCATTCAGTGATAGCTGAAGTGCATATGGATTCTTTAGTATTTATTACACATCCCATTTATTACACATTACACACTTTCTAAATCACAGAAATTAATCTGCAATGCCTCAGCAATAAAAAGCGGCCATTATATTTATGCAGTTTACACAGTGCTCTCTCTCTTTGCTAAAGGTACTTTTTATCTAAAAATGTGACTAAAGAGCTGATTTTAAAGTTTCTGTAATCTTTGACCCAAGGTTTCAGTGTTGCGTAATGACAAAATAAGTTTTTTTTTTTAATTTATTCAAAGTCTTTTGCTCTTGATTTACATTAATAAAAGTTTGAAATAAAACATTGAGGAAACATTTGGGACTTTGTTACTTTATTTGAGAAAAAGGACAGTGAATACAGCAGGAAACAGGACCATGAATGACATGGTGAAAGAGCCTTAGGACGGACTTGAACTCAGACACCTTGGGTGCTACCTAACCTCTAGGCCATCAGTGCCCTCTGAATTTATATCTTAAAAATGTTTCTATAATCACAAAACTCAGATCAACACTCAAAGCTAAGATAAAGTATTTACACAATATATTTACTTCATAAACAAAAAACGTATACAGGAATGTAATGCTGATTAGAACCCACAGATATGTTACAAACTGTCAAGCAAGAAAAAGTTTCAAACAGGGCATTTTAGAGCTCCTATAGCAGGGCTGGAAATTAATATTTTCATCTACCTGCCACTTTAGCTGGTGGATTCAAACATCTACCAGTCACTGACTTTTTTTTTACCAGCCTTTTTATTTTAACATCAGCAAGCAGCTTTTTAGTACGTAGTATTATAGAATATTATTTAAGATCCTGTTTCTCAATCAAGATCAGTAAATTAAGTGGGAGTTTGTGCACCAATGATCCAAACTGTTGCTCATTTAACTCTGTTTTTGACCAGTTTGCCCTCTACTCGTCCATGCAAACCTCTGCTGTGTGACATACAGGTCTACTATTAATTCATGAAGCATTTTTCTGCGTAATGAATGTCAGACTGCAGAGAATGAAATATTTTGTGCACGATTCCTGCAATCTCATGGCACTGTTCAGGCTTTGTTTTACTATCCTGGACATAAAACAAGTGAAGCATCGATTTAAAGACACCTTCAGCAGGCAGACCAGTTGCAGCACAACTCATATGATAGTGAGTCAGACCATTCCAGCACAAAGCCGACTGTACACATTTGACAGCAGCGCTGACCTAGACAGGAGGAGAAAGGGCCTTTTGGTTAATTAGTGATGATGTCTGCTCAGATGGCCATAGAGTTGGGTGCTAGTTTCCCAGCCTGTCCTGTGGGGACCCCTCCCTTAGTTAGGCTGTCTTCAACATATGGAAGTTGTGTTTCCTTCTTTCTTTAGTCACATCACTTATTTAGAGTCTTTAAGGAGAAAATCTTCACCATCTGACACCTAACAAACAGCCATTGTAGTGCATATTTAAGAACAACTTTGTGGCTCTTATTGCTGGTGGTCGTGTTTGTTCTGTAGTACATTAACAGACATCAAAATTAATTTCCATCTTTTTCACAAGCAGCTAAAATTTCCTCACAGGAATTTTAATTTTTTAAAAATGTATTTAGGACTATTTATGAAAAAATGTGGGCTACTTGCAGTGCCTACACAACCCATCAGTTAACACTTTTGGAATAACCATAGTATTTCAGAAGAACAATATTAATTTTGAACAAAGTACTAATGCTAATGTCAATACTTTTTTAATATTAAAATAATCTCTTTTTTTAGAGATGGAAAGTTGAGGTGTTTACTCTCATTTTAAAGTACTTTTTAAATGTTTTTTTCCTTCTTTCAATACTTCCAGCTTATTATTGTCCTGATCTGATAGTTACTGACAATGAAAAATAATTCCTCGTCATAAAAAGTCAAAAGAAGTTTTGAATTGACCTTCTTTAATGTGTGATTGAACTTTCCCTGCATATCCATTATTTTTTAATAACAGTATTGCTGATGTAAAAAATCACACATTAAACTTGTTTAAATGGGTAAATCCTGAATAATGATTTAATGGGTGAGTGAAGTTTTAAATAAGTTTTCAGTAAGTTCCTCTGGGGCAGTTATGGAGAAGGCTCTGCCCCCCTGTTTGGTGAGAGTCCCTTTCATTTTCCTTATGGCCTCTCTCCTCTCCTGCCTTGTACTACAGTAAATTCAGATCCATCCCTCCCTCTCTCGTGGCCTCAAATGGCCATCTACTCTCCTTCACCTGAGCAGCAGAAGGTCACTGTGCGTCCCCCCCCTCCCCCTCCCCCGCGGCTTTATGAGCCTTATAATTAAAACAGGGAGTAAATACTGGAGGGAGTGAAGGGCCGCTCTATAACTCTTCCCGACTTATCACCGTGTCACTGAAGCGGGGAGATATCCGTTACTTTCTCGTGCAAAAACTCCTCTGCTGAGAAGCCCTTTTTTTGGCCTGCAAAGCTGCAGTCTTCTTTTCTGATGCCAGAGGATGTAAAAAGGTCTCTGCTCTTATCTGTAGGCTTTAGAGGAAACTCTGAGCCGACGTGACTTATAGGAAGTGATGACAGATCAGTGTCTAACTCAAGGACTGGACGCTGATTATTCATGCTGTATGTTGAGGGAATTGCTCTCGTGACCTTCAAGCTAAGGAAGAGTCTCTAAAGACATGGGCTCAGTTTGCTCCACCTGTCAACATGTTGGCCTGAACACATACAGCATGTCAGCTGTTATAACTGGTTCCAGTAAAAATAGTCTTTTCTGTTGTTTCAACATCATCTCCTGATTTACAGCAGTCTAGGAAGAGTTCTTATGGAGGGGTTGTAAGGGTCTTTTGGCAAATAAGCTGACCTTTAAGATTTTCTGCAAAAATTTGTACATTTTTTCTTTTTTGAGGGGCTTTTGCCTTTAATTTATGGGAAATGAGGGGAGAGAGAGTTGGAAACGGCATGCTCCAAATAGCATCAAGATCAGCAGATGAACCCGGAGGCAGTGTGATGGGCTCTGTAGCCTTTGTACACAAGGTGCCTGCTCTTCCAACTGAGATAAATCAGCACCCAGCAATATATCCTTTTCAGCAAGACAGTAACCACCTTAAAATTTAGGAGAGCAGACAATCAGACAAGACAAAATAAAACTTTTGTGTCAACCCTTTTGTCACACTAAAGACAAAGTTCATATTAATAGAAAGGTAGAATACATTATCATCAGCAAAAAGGATATTTTCTGTGTTTTTATGACTACGGAGTAACAAAAGATTATTAGATTATTATTATTATTAGATATTAGATTATTACAAAATTGAATCCTAGTGGACAGGACCTTTCTGTGTGGAGTTTGCATATTCTCGTGCTGCATGCTTGTTAGGTGAATCAGTGACTCTAAATAAACAGATCTTAATTAAGCCAGGGTAAAACAAGTTGAACACTCAAATGTTGGAATAAAAAAATCAAATATATAAGTGTGTAAAACTTAAAATATCACTGAAAAATTACTTTCCAAAAGAGACGGGGGCCAAATTCCCTCTGGGTTTGTGGTTTTCAGTTCTGTGTTCACACTTACAGTACAATGCTTGCTTCAGGTTATGTTTCACCAAGTGTGCCCTTTTAAATGGATAAGCACTCATTGAAGAGACCCTAAACCCAATTAAGCCCCACAAGTTAACTGTGCAGACCGATAGGCAGCAAGAAGCCAACACTTCACCAGGGTTGCCAAGTGGGAACCCCCCCTTCACTGAAGTTTCGTTCTGTTAGTCCCATGACACCTCCTGAAAGCTGAACAGTGACCTCCAGCATCCCAGCTGCCTCCTTTCATGCTAGCTCTCACCATCCACCATGCCAACACAGAGATATTATTTACCCAACCTACCCTAGCACATGGCCATCGCAGCCCAAACAGTGCTGCCACTTTCAACAGACCCAGGCTCCAGGCAGCAACAATGCTGATTCTCCCTTACCAAGACTCATACCACCACAAAAAGACAACTATTCCCAGTGCTGACATTTCACAAGACTGCAAAGGGAAAACAGGAGCAAGTAGAAAGACAGAAAAGTGTGAAGAGAACTTAATGAGAGGATGGGGGAAGCAGAGTCAGGGTGAGGTGGTCTGACTGGGCTGATGCTCTACCTCCCCTTCATTCCTTCATAATATTTCAAAGGCATCTGATTTGACTTTTGAAAAACTATATAGCAGATTTGCAGGGGTAACTAATAACATACACTCAAATTACTTCAGTTGAGTAGTTTTTTTGTACTTGTACTTTTTGTGTACATTTTGAAATCAGTATTTTTACTTCTACTTAAAGACATTTTAACCACAGTAACTGTACTTTTACTTGAGTACAATAGTCATTTATTTTTTCCAGCTCTGTTGACTACACAGTAGCACATAACAAGAGAATGATTTCAGATCACATTTCAAAACAGCCATTCTACACAGCAAAAAATGGAGTGCTGATATCTCAGGGTTGAATATTTCAGAGTACATTTTAACTCCATTCTGAGTGAAACGGTCTCCAGTGTTAGAGTTATCTGACAGTGTTGATCCACCAGTGTTAGCTCAACTCTGTAAAGAGTCAAATAATCTAAGATCCACTCACTGCAATTTCAAATCTGAAGGGGGTGGGTGGAGCTCCCCATCATGCCTTTGGGCAGAGTGTTTAGATAGTGTTTATATGGATTTGGATGTTTCCTGTTGTACAGTGATTCTGCTGTGGTTCCTTTGTTGTTGTTTTTAATGTGAGAAACTTTTGCACCATGAGTGAAGTTATCCAGCGTGTTCGAGTTCAAGCCTGTGACTTTACGTGGTCAAATAACAAAATATTTAACACTTTCAAAGTGCAGTTTAACTGCATGTAGTGTGAGCCAACATTGACACTAAAGTGTTAAATTTAAGTCAATTAGAGTGAAATTAACACTGTTAATACTGTTGTGTATTTTATTTTATTTTATTATAGAGGTGTGTCTTGCCTGTGGTTGGATAACGATTCTCTTGTTGTTCCTGCAAATAAGCAAAGATTACATTTTACCGTACAGCTCTGCAGTATCTTCATAGTACTCAAAGTAAACTTTAAAGTAAATACATTTTACTTTTACTTGAGTAGATTTATAGACCAGTATTAAGTAAAATTTAACCAGAGGAGCTGTACTTTTACTTGGATACAATAATCCTGTACTTTTTCCATCTCTGCAGATATCAAATATATGCTACTTTAATATTTTGTTGAGAAATAACTTTCCACAAATGAATGAAACCAAACCTCATCCGGGTTTGCTGTCCTCAGCTCAGTGTTCACACTACAATGCTTCCTTAAGTTAATGTTTGATTAGAGGTACAAACATGTTTCATACGTGTTTTAATGTCATGTAAATCTGCCCTTCTCCAATTGTAAGACCACTATAATGGGGAAGCAACATGGCCTCGCCTTTTTGGGGCTGCTGTTTGTCAAGGCACAAATGGCAGTGTTTTTGTTTCAAGAGTACAGCTGAAGGAAAACCAACAGACTTTCAACGGATATCTGTGAACATCGGATTGGTTGGAACACTGAGGGAGGGGTGTGGGAGTTGTGTGGTTTGTTTTGGTCTGAGAGATGAGTGGTGCTTAAATGAAAGTTCATAACTGTTGCTGATTTCCATCTCTTGTCCCTAGTTGGGCCTTGCATAAAATTTCAACATTCAGTAGCATCAAAAGCACAGTGCTTTAGTTGTATTATACCGTAGCTTTAAGGTATTTGTGGGGTTGTGCCAAAGAAACAAAGATTTGGTAAGAACAAGTGCATGTCTGCCCACTCTTTTAGGGATTTTACCAATAAAAACAATTGAAATGTGTGTAAATTTTGATCGTAATGTTCCACTTTTTTGTGTGGGTCCATTACAAATAAATGGGTTTCAGGTAAAAAGGTTGCCTTAAGTAAATCCCTCATGACTTTACACTTATGCATGTGTGCATTTCTGATGTTTCTCTGTATGTTTTTTCCTCTAAGGACATAGCATCCCAGAAGTTTTCCATGCCATCCCCTGTTCGCACCGTTATCACAGCAGACTTTGACAATGACAACGAGCTGGAGGTCTTTTTCAATAACATCGCCTACAGAGGTCCCTCTGCCAACAGGCTCTTTAGGTACTCACAAAGGAACAGACATACACACTCGCATAGATACACTCAAGTGTTATGCTAAGTAGCAATCTGTTGATGAGCTTAATAGACTGCTTCTGTGTCTTGATTTAATATTCTGAAGCTGAGAAGAATTTTAAATCCTCAGCCAGGATACTTATCTAGTCTGGCATCCCGCCTCCACCTCCACACATGGATGAATCTTTCATTAAGACACTTTTAGGTTGCTTTTTTGGCTGATGCTTTGGCTTCCTCTCCTGATAATATTAATGAAGTCTGCTCTCAAAATGCTAAATATGATACGTTTCAATTGTTAGGACTTACTAGTAGAATAAACCCGTCCTGGCTGAATAAAAAGATCAGATTTGGCGTATTTTCCTGAACAGGATGCAGAAGTCATGATGAATATTGCCACAAGCTGGTGGGTCAATTCATCCTGAATATCAATAATCAGTGTAAGCTCCAGAGATTTCCTGCATCAGAATATGTCTCAGCGCCAGGTCACTGGAGGAAGAATTTGTCTTCCTGCACACGATGAAGGGCTGACAGGGGTCACTGCTCCACAGCTCATGGCTCCACCATTGTCTAGTATGAAGATGAATCAGCTCATTTTAATCTGCTCTCTGGCACTGAAGAGACAAGCTCAAACTATTGTGCTTTAGGTAATTAATTCAATACAGCTAATCAATATTTAGCTGAGCAGAGGGGTTTTGACGACAGAATCAGCACATTAATGCACTTCCAAATCAAAGTATGAATTTAAAGTAACAAGGATGTGCAGTAAAAAGACACTGCCACTTAAGGTCTGGTATTATATAATGTGTGTTATCTTCTAACGATCTTTATATTTCTTTAAGTAACACCTCGCAAAAGAGACATGTTGAAATACTGCGATATGGCAACTTTGATCTGAAAGGGTTTTCATGCACATCCAACTCTAGGATTTACAAAAATGGTTTGAAAAAGAGAAAATATCCAGTGAGCAGTTCTCTAGGCCAAAATGCTTTGTTAAGCAGGAGTCAGAGGAGGATGATAAGGGGTCAGAGCTATTAGAAAGGAAACAGTAACTCAATTTACCACACATTACAACTGAGCTGGGGAGAAGAACACCTGTCAATGCTTGAAGCATATAGACTTTTACGCCTCTGATTGATTACGGTGATGTTTTATGTATGCATGCATCTTCCCAATGCCTTAGATCTTTAGATACTGCAAACCTTGGAGCACCGAGGTTCACTGCCAATCTTAAGTCATCGTTGTATTATGTTTGATGGAGTTGGTACATTGACCACACACAGACAAATCATTGGCATAGCCTTGTTTACAAGGCTATACTTGATCGTACTCCCTCATACTAGTGTGATTCCATTCATGTGAAAAGTGCTGGAAGCTAGTCTTCACTCTGTGACTCAGTCACAAGATTTACTTTTGCTGCTCTTGCACCCTGGAATCTGACTTTCCTTTGTTGCAGGAGCTGGTCTCTTTAAAACGTAAAAAAATAGATTCAAGACATTGGAAGAAGATGCATCAGGTTGTTGATGTTTTGACGGATGGCTTTCTGTTCTGTGACTCAGGATTGGTTGATCTATGTTTGTACTGCTGCCTGTCTTGGCCAAGACACTTTTACAAATGAGGTTCTTGACCTCAGTGAGGCTTCCCTGGTTAAACACATTTAAATAAATAAAACTGAATAAAATAAAACATTGGCTAGGATCATGCTGGGTGCCCCTACTGTCAGCTAAAAACAGGAAATAGTGGCTACAATTCACACAGGCTCACCTAAATTGGACAATAAAGTCTAAACAGACTCGATTTCTGATGTGACATTTGAATGTTTGAGTCAGAATTTGCCATAAATTACATAGAAAACTGCCAGTACAACCAAGTAACTGAGTTATTTTAATCGCCTTTTTCTCCCTTTCTGATGCCTGGGTTGAACTTCAGCAGATCATATTAAATACATCTTCCTGCCTAAATGCATTGGTTGCCGCCATGTGATTGGTTGATTAAATATTTGCATTATTGAGCAGTTAAACAGCTGCATCTAATAAAGTAGCCAGTGAGTGAATGGCACATTATATATCACAGAATTGCACTTAAATTGAACTAAATTGATACATGTTAATTTATCATAATCAAAAAATCAAAATCATAGTCTGTAGAGTAACTAGTTCATACAGGTGCTGCATATCAAGTAGAGAAATAATGGCTGCCATTCTCTTTAAAAAGCAGAAGGTTTGAGTTGAAGAACTTGAGTTCATCCCTTCTCTAATTTAAGTGGTCATGGTGTTAAAGTTTGTGGTAACTGCTGTGATGCTGCTTTGCAGGGTGAGCAGGAGAGAGCACGGAGACCCTCAGATAGAAGAGCTGAATGTTGGAGAAGCATCAGAGCCTGATGGACGAGGAACCGGTGAGTATCTGTGACCACAATCTGCAGTTCCTATATCTTACCATTAGATGGCACTGGAGCTCCACTATCTTTCTGAATCCCTCATGTGCTCTTATGTTTCACATAATTAGTTAAATATCTGTCCATGTTTCCCTGCATGGTGATAATACGCATTATGAAGGCTGTTTCCTGCAGTGTTTACTTGCATCATTACTGTGATGGATCTGCAGGAGCTGTAGCCACAGATTTCGATGGTGACGGCCGTCTAGAGCTGCTGGTGTCTCATGGTGAAAGTGCAGCACAGCCTCTCTCTATCTATAAAGTCAATCTGGTAAGACTTCCTAAAGTCCTCACAACTATTTGACAGTGAAGTGTAATCTTAACCAAACCTTCTCTCATGATCTGTTTGTGTCTCAGGGCACAACAAACGCCTGGCTGCGAGTGATTCCCAGGACCAAGTTTGGTGCTTTTGCCAGAGGAGCTAAAGTGGTGGTGTATACCAAAAAAAGCGGGCCACACACAAGGATCATTGATGGAGGCTCAGGGTACCTGTGTGAGATGGAACCTGTAGCACACTTTGGCCTTGGTACATTTTATATCAAAATTTATTTGTTGTTTTTTAACCACTGAAGACACTAAACATGCTCTCTGCAAGAGCAAAGAATATAAATGGGAGTGTTGTTTCTTAGATTGTTACTATCATTTTCTTACTATAACAATTTCTTTAAAAACCCCCAAAAATATATTAAGTTAGAGAAATAAAAAATAAAAAAATGCCTTTTTTTTTTTTTTTTTTTTTTAAATTCCCTAGACTGGTAACAACCAGGGAGTGGAGGTTTTATGTTTTCAGGTCATAGGTTTATACAGTACTGCAATATCTCAATAACACTTTGAAGGATGTTTTTTCAAACACTGGTCAGCAAAATCACATTCCAGAAGTAGTCTATAGTCCAGGTTAAGCTGTGATAACCAAATTTATTTTTTCCCTAAATAATAACCAGTCTTAGCAAAGCAAAAAAAAAAAAAAAAAAAATGCATTTGATTCATTCATGCTGTATGTACAGTGCTTAACAAATTTATTAGACCACCACCCAAATTAAGGTTTATGCCACAGCTGCCCTAAATTAACATCATTGGTAATTACCAAAATCATTTTTTATGTTTCTGCAATGGTTAATACACCAATATGTAGAAGCTCTTTAACCAAAATGATATTTTTTATGCTAAAATATAATAATTATTATTGTTATTCATAAATTTTCAAATTTACTGATTTACAAAAAAACTGAAAAAGTAGTAAAGCTTATTATTATTTCATGATCAATATGTCAAATTATAGTTATTTACTTACATTCCTGAACAGAAAAATGAGTTTTAGTGGTTGAATGTTATGCTTGATTCATTTCTGACTTCTCAGAGAAGCCCAGTGAGCGCGCTCAAATTTAGGTATAAAAAGGTGAATTCAGTTTGAAATTCCTCATTCCTGTTCAAAATGGTAAAACATGGAGAGCTCACTGAAAATGAAAGAGTCTGCAATAAAGCACTTCATGATGCTGGATGGTCTCTGAGACAAATATGACAGGTGGTCTAATAAATTTGTTAAGCACTGTAAACAAAACAGAATGATCATTTTTTGGTAATGTTAACAATGTGAATGAGCACACTAAACTAAATCACAAAAAGGGGAGAAAATGGGTGAAATTGGGTTTAAAGGGGCAATAAAGTAGCAAAAATTGGTCAAAATGGGCAAAGGGAAGTGGCAAAAATGGGCAAAAAATGAAAATGGATTAAACTGGCCAAAAAATGTGGTAAAAATTAGTTAAAAGGTGGAAAAAATAGGTGTAAAAAGAGGCAAAAAAATTGGCAAAAAAAAAAAGAAAAAAAGGCAAAAAATATTGCACAAAAAGTGTCAAATTTGGGTCAGAAGTGGAATAAAGGTGGCAAAAATTGACTGAAAGTGGCAAAAATTTGCCAAAACTGATTAAAGTGGCAAATATGGGTTAGAAGGGTCAAAAATAATAAATAAATAAATAAATAAATAAATAATTTCAACATCAGAACCCAACAATAGTTTGAAGGAGTTTCAGCTCCAGAATGAGGTAACTGTTAGCCAGGATCATGCAACAATGCTACTGATCCAACACACATGCACTGACATCATCAGTAAATCACAGCTGGGGACGGCCCATTCTTTGGGTTTTTCAGGGGCCCAACCAATTCTTTGGCTAGGCCTGATAAACATCACATCAAAAGAACGCCTTAGGGATTTTCTTCAATTTACAGAAATGTTCACTCCGACTCAAGAATTTGTTTGTAAAAATGAAACCTCAAGAATTATTGAGCTTTTTATTTTCAAACTTTGCAGGAATGTCCACTATGACACAGAAATGAATTAATAAGATTCAGAGGTTGTTGGTCAAAGGTCAAGCTTATTGGGCCTCATCTACATTTCTTGTTTGTGAATGTAATATTTCAATATGATTTTAGGCATTTTCTTTATTAGACTTTAATGGCCCTGTAGGTAAATACGTCCTGGACTCCGTCCCACAGCTACAAAATCAATAAATACATAGAGATCATACAAAAAACATAATTGTACATCCCATTACAGCAGCAATTCCATCTAACTTTTTTACACATGTACATAAAAATGAACGGGCAGCAGTGACATAGTGGCATACTGCATTGCCCCTTGGCTCACCCTGCATTATCATGTTGTTTGGAAATTTAGTGGGCATGGACACAATGTATGTTTACATCAGTTCAGCCTGGTCTGAGGGACCGTAAATCTTCATCCTGAGGGTAAAAGCTGATATTCAGAGTAAAGAATGTGGGTCAGATCAGATATGATTTTCTGTGCCTGCCTTACAACAGACTGCTCAGAGAGATTTTGGAGAGATGGGTGCTTTTTGAAACCCACGATTTTCATCACAGTCTCCATGAGACATGCTATCTGTGATTTCAACTGAACAGATTAGTGAACATCCCAGGCTGCTATCCCATAACGGGATAACAGCCATAAATGGTGCTTTCAAGGACAGCAGTGTAAAACAATAACAGAGACTCTCAGCCAATGTAAAAAAATATGCCCGCTGTTGCGATCTTGAACATCGACTCTCAACATGAGTCCCCCTGCTGAGTGTGTAGTTAACATGAACTCCAAGGTACATGTAAGAGCGGGCTGATGGTCACCCATGCATCTTGGATCAAACACTTTCCCCTCAGTTTGTTTAACATTTAACACAAGGTTATTAATATCACATGAGTAAGCAAATCTCTCAGTCCCAGAGTGATAAACGACACAGGACAGGAGTCCGTGTTGCAGCAGTGCCGCACTGCCAGAAGCTGGAAGTGTCAAACTTTAAACTTTGCACAAATGGCCACTCTGACTCAAGGAACAACTGAACACATTTTAGAGGTACAAAGTCAAGCTTGACCCCCAGCCACCACTGTTCTTTTACTATCTGTCAGTTTTATAGGTGGTAGTTCTAATGACCTTTTGTTCATGAAATTGAAGAATAATGTCATTGAACAACGATGTAATTAAGCACCTCCATTACCTCAGTTGTGTAAGGAATGGGCAGAAAAAGAGAAATGGATACAATAAGTTATACAGAGAGTAGCAGTGAGAATGAATATAATAAAAAAGTTTTACTACCTCCAGCTTAATTAGACACCCATGGGAGTTTGTCTGCAGGGTGGTGTGGGTTGGACAAAGTGGGGACAGATGGGGGACAGATGCTGCTGCTGGAAGCCAGCCTGAACCAGCTCCCTGACTCTCCCTTCCCCCAGAGGGACTATCAGCTGGTGGTCATCCAGCACTGCTACCTCACCCTCCTGCCTGATCTGTTCTGGAGAGACTCAATTTTAATGCCCTGTTGCTTATAAAATTCCTTAGGAGCAAATTTTCCACAGCATCACCCTCCACTCTTCAAAAGGCTACTGTTTGGACACACTCCTTCTTGAGAAAGTGTGTCATGTGGGTTCAGAACAGGTGAATTATTCTTTGGCTCTCAGGCAGCACACCTGCCGAGTACATCACTGCCTGGCAAGGTAACTCAAGCTCTGTTTACCTTAGAAATGCCACTTTAATTAAGGCTGCAGAGGCCCTCTGGAGAGAAGCTCCCTCTCTGCCTGATTAATGTAGTTAATGGAGAGAGAAGAAGAGAGTGCCGCTCTGTGTTTCACTGTGAGACTGTCAGAGAATAAACACAGGGAAGGATGACGCTCATTAAAAAACCCATGATACCTGACAGTAATACTTAACTGCATAATCACATTTTTTTCCTGTCTGTGTGTGATGCTGACCAGGTAAGGATGTGGCCACCAATGTGGAGGTGTACTGGCCAGATGGTCGCTCATTAGCCCGACCCCTGGAACTGTCAGACATCAACTCAGTGCTGGAGATCCACTACCCAAGAGATGAGGAGGAGGTCACGCCAACAGTGGAGATAGAGGTATGACAGCATAGCAGTGATAAGTTCTCAGGGCTTAAATGATCACAAGGCTTTAGGAAACTTTGACAAAAGTGTTTGTCTATCTAATGGAAATATCAAACAGTGAACTGTTGTAGTGCTGCTCTGAGAAGTAAGACGAACAACTAAAACTCCCTTATTTAATTGAGGACATTTGGAATCTCCTACAGGTATAGGACTCTGTAGTTGCAAGAGTCTAGTTAAGCAACATCATTGTCAAGACTAATATATATATATATTTTTTTTCAACAAATGTATAAAATGAAGACCTGAAATATCACACTGACATAAGTATTCAGACCCTTTGCAACAACACTTGAAATTTAGCTCAGGTGTCTCCCATTTCTCTGAGATGTTTCTACACCTTGATTGGAGTCCACCTGGTTAAATTGATTGGACATGATTTGGAAAGCCAGACACCTCTCTATAGAAGGCCTCACAGCTGTCAATGCTATCAGAGCAAAAAAAAATCTGTTGTTCTCTCAGAGTTTGCATAAAACTTCACATAAGAGCCAAAGAAGCGTTCATGTGTTTTGCACTGAGGAAAGGCTTCTTTCTAGCCTCTCTGCCATAAAGCTCTGGAAATTTGTCCCCTCACCACACAGGATCTCTGGAGCTCAGTCAGAGTTAAGATTACGTTCTTAGTCCCCTCTCTTACAAACCCTTCTCCCATTTACTCAATTTGACCAAGCGACCAGCTCTTGGAAGAGTACTGGTTGAACCAAACTACAAACTGTAAATCTATTTGAGAATTAGGGAGGCCACTGTGCTTGAACTTTAAGTGCAGCAGATAATTTTTATAGCCTTCCCCAGAACTGTGCCTCGCAACAATCCTGTCTCTGAGCACTGCAGGAAGTCCCTTTGACCTCATGGCTTGGTTTTTACTCTGATATACATTGTCAGCTGTGAGGATTCTATAGAGAGGCGTGTGCTTTTCCAAATCATGCCCAATCAAGTGTTTCTGCAAAAATCATATGTCAATGTGATTTTTCCATTTTTAATTTTTCATACATTTGCAAAAATTGTGTTTTCACTTTGTCATGATGGGGTACTGAGTGCAAATTAATGAGAATAAAAAGGAATTTATTTATGTAGCATCAGGCTGCAAAAAGTGAAGGGGGTCTGATAACTTTCTGAATGTACTGTAGGTTTAAATACAGCACAAAATGAACCACAGCCACCATGGAGTTATTGTTAGTCCATCTTAAACTGGACTTTTAAAATGCATGTCAAAATGGCAGTCTGGCTGAAATCGAACTACACGTTACTTCTCAAAGGGACAAACATCTCAGTGACGGTTTGGAGTAATGCAAGAAGCATAAATACCAACTATAACAGAAGTCCTGTTGATATCTGCCTTCAGAGATCACTATAAGCTAGAGGGAGAAATTATGAGTATGAACAGAATGAACAAAACTGTCATTTAACATGCAAAGTTTACTGCTTGCTTTCTAGAAAGGTCATGCATGTAGACAGGGAGAAGGGTGGTAATCCAGTTAAAAATTCTTATTGAGCTATTAATGTAAATCTACTTACAGTAACTGTGCAAGAAACAAAATGATATGTCCTTCTAACATCCATACACAAGTTCTCAACAATTTTAGGAGCTCATAAATTAAATATAATTGGATAAAAATAATCAGAATATCAAACCATGGAGGAACTTAATCTTGGGACAAAGGAAATATGTAGGACACATTTTGATTGATCTCAAAGTAGGCACAGCGTTTTCTGTCACTCTATCAGTCATGTTTGGCCTTTGATGAAATATATCTGCATAATCATGTAAATAACTCCAAATCCACTGGGTAAATAAAAATTTCTAAGTGAAAACCTTATTTTTTTAACAGCCCACCTTTGTCTTTCAGTGTGGTCATGGGTTTGCTCTGAATGAGAACGGCCGCTGCACAGGTAAGTCAAAAAACATATTAATGTGATGCCCCGTCTCTGCTTCTGTCCTTGTCTAAAATCAAGACAAATAGCGTGTTTCTTCCCCCCTGCCTCCCCCTGCTTCAGATGAAGATGAGTGTACCCAGTTCCCCTCTGTGTGCCCCTCTGACCGTCCCGTCTGCACCAACACCTATGGCAGCTATAAGTGCCGCGCCAAGAGGAGGTGCAACCAGGGCTTTGAGCCCAACGACGATGGGTCTGCCTGCGTGGGTGAGTGGTCCTGGCAGAGCCTGGGTAGACTTAGCTGGATTACTGAGATCAGGAGAACAAAGGAAGCACTGCCAGAGAATAAGATGCCTTAAGCTGTCTTAATTACTCAGGTTTCTGAATAAAGGCTTAAAGGTGCTAACATTCCTCTGGCCGTGTCCCCTCGCTGCACCCCGCTATCCTGCATGACTACCTCCCTTATGTGAATACGCTGTCTCTCAGCCATTAAAGCCTCTAGAGATGTGGGTCGCAAAGAATAAAGTGCATAAATGATATCCAAGTTAGCAGTCTCATTAAGCTTCTGTCTAAGTCTGAGTGATAATTCAGTTAGAACCAATAGAGGACCTAGATGGTTCATCTGCACAGCAACAGTCCATGTGACAGTCAGAGAAGTTTAGGCTTTTATGTTTGTGCCATCTGAGTCAGAAGCAGAACGGGAAACAGAAGTCCTGCTGTCTGAGAAAGATTCATTAACAATGCCCATTCATTGGTGAAAGGGATGGGGAAATAACACAATACTGGGTTCAAGTCACCATTTTATCAGAATTTAGCTTAGAGTTAGCTGTGAAGCCACATTTGGACTCAAAATTATGAACAAAAGGATGACAGTGCAGCACAAACCCCTACACATATGTGCATAATTGTCAAGTAGTTGACCAATTAGGGTCCAGGTCTTGAAATTTGAGTACAAAGTATTTAAATTCTACATGATGGCCTAATCCCAATACATCCCTTGACCATACCACACAAGGCTCATTTATCCTCTATGTTTATGTCTATGTGTGTGTCTATGTAGCCAACAGTTCAAGCCAGAGAAGATGGACACAACACTGAATCATTTAAAAAATGGAAGAACTTACACTTTCTGAGAAAATACCCAGAATATTGTGTGAGTTGTTTGAAACTATAAACAAATATGATGTTGGGTGGGTGGAGGGCAGATGGAGCAGCAATGAAGGAGTTGTGGTGGTCCTCCATCTGAGACAGCAAACTCAGGCAGATGAATTTTTTTAACGTCCACCCCAACATAACAGACGTGTGTCTGTATAAGGGCAATGTGGTATATTTGAACCAGAGCGATCTATTTTCATAAGTTAAGCATAAATTACCCTGTTGCCCTACTCCCATTTGTTTTGGGCATTCCTGTCTCAGGGTAGGGCGTCCTGATTCTTGCTGGAATGGAAGAGTAGAGTGAAGTGCTACAGATACCGTGCTTAACAAATTTATTAGACCACCTTTCATATTTGTCTCAGAGACCATCCAGCATCATGAAATGCTTTAATGCAGACTCTTTCATTTTCAGTCAGCTCTCCACGTTTTACCATTTTGAACAGGAATGAGGGATTTCAAACTGAATTCACTCAAATTTGAGCCGGCTCACTGGGCTTCTCTGAGAAGTCAGAAATGAATCAAGCACAACATTCAACCACTAAAACTCATTTTTCTGTTCAGGAATGCAAGTAAATAACTATAATTAATAATAATCAAGAAATATTAATGTGCTTTACTATTTTTTCAGTTTTTTTGTAAATCAGTAAATTTGAAAATTCATGGATAACAATAATAATTCTATTTTAGCATTAAAAATATTATTTGGGTTAAAGAGCTTCTACATATTGCTGTATTAACCAGTGTGCTAAAAATATATGTAGTTACTATCTTCTATAGGCTTAAACCTGGCCACTGCATTTGGATTTTTATTTTGGCTGATATGGAGGCAAATGGAGCATGTAGTGCCAGCTACCACCACCACAGAGCTCAACGGTGACCACCTACGTTTTTTGGCAGAACTGGAAGTACATTTTTCCACTCAATTCCTCTCAAGTAAACAATGAAATATCCCGACCCAGAGAGCATGGAACAACAACGGAAGCTAATGGGAGCTGTAAATCATTTTTTAAATTTCTCAAAATATCAAATTTAAAAGGATTACAGCAATAATGCATTGTGGTTAAGGGTTGAAACACAACACAATTAGAACTAGTGCCACAAACAGAGTTCTAATATTTCTGATGGTAACTGCTAAGTACAAAGACCGTACTTTGTGTGGTTAGAGGTTATTGTGGATTTAGGTTTCCATTGGCTTTGAGACCTAGATGCTGGCTGACTTTTCCTCATCCTCTCATTTGACTTTTTCTCTGCAGCCCAGGTGGCCTACTTTGGAGGAACACGGTCTTCTGGAGAACATAAATGGCCTGGTCTTTCTCTGTGGCGGCTCTTGGTCTTCGCACTGCCCATCGTCTCCACTCATCTTCAGATTGGACTACTGTAGCTGTCGCTGTCTTCTCCCTATCACAACTCCTTCCTCTCCTGAGCGGGGATGTACAGAAACTCTTGGAGAAAACTTTTCATGAACCATCTCCTCCTCTTTCTTCTCTGTGGACCTTTTTCTTTTTTTCCACCTGTTATTTACAGTCTCACCCCTCCTCATCGCTGCTACGTGTCACCTCTTGGCTCCCGGCCCCCTCTGGACTATAAAGACACAAACAGGGAGCATGCTCGCTGGGAGCTACGAGGTTCAGAGCTAACTGTGTCACGCCTGCAGAGCCCTCACGTCATCACCTGGCACTTATCTGTGTGGGACCTGAACTGAAGCCAAGTCAATAAGCGGAGCTGCAGTGTATAAACCTCTGCACACACAGCAGACCCCTCTACTGGCTGCACAGACCACAGTGATTAGAGACATGCTGAGGCCCCATCTGCAGCTCAACAATGCCACTATGTTAATCCTTACAATGTCACTCTCATTCTTATAATGGGCTAACTGGGATGCTGAGAAACAGCAGGTCTCCAAGCTTTAGGTCCTGTTTGTTTTTGTGTGTTTGTGTGTCACTGTGTGAGTGAGTTTTGCTGCGTCCAAAAAGGCAGTTGGATGGAGGAACATATGCCAGACCATCTGTCTCTAATGCTTGGTAATATTTTGTTACCTATGAATAGAAAAACAGCAGAGTGAAGAGTAAACACACAGTAGTGTGTGAGAGCACAAGAACAGGCAGGAGCTAATTACATTTTTTAAAGAACAGAAGCTGAAAGGTGAGTATTAACTCATCATCACTGACTTGGCAATTTTTTAATTACTTGCTACTTGAAGGAAAACTTTAGAATAGATATCAGCCTACAAGATTGTTCTATGATTAGAATTTAGAGCTTATTTTCCTAAATTAAATAAAATAATGGCCGATGAGAAGGGGGAAAACTAAGACATGAATGTGGATTCTCATGGAGAACATATTTTCCATAACAGGTGGCCAGTCTTGAACACCAAAAATGAAACATGATAGTTGTTTCTGGTATTTCTGAAGTTGGGTTGTGTAAGGTACTTGGCACAGGTAGTTGCATTAGCCTCCAGAGATTTCAGTGTGCTTTGCCCCTTTAAGATGAGTTTGCTCAGGTTGAGGATCCTCCTCTCAGGGGGGCGGTGCTAACTCCCCACATGACATCATAGGGGGAAATCTGAGAACAGCTTGTTTCAGCACACATTTTCTGAAAGGTGGAGAAGGGGGAGAGGGGTTCTGATTCTTGGGGTGATTGTGGACCAGCCAAGGGCACAAATTTTTGCTAGAAAAGCCTGACAAAGTGTATTTTTCATAATATGTGACCTTTAAGGTGTTGTTTTAGTTTAGTTTGTTGTTGTCTCTGTTGAAGCCTGCAGATCCAAACAGCTGACCAGGGGATGGCGATACGATGAAGTGGAAGAACACAAAAAAATGACAGGTGCATCACAAACTAGTGCCAAACAAGGAGGCTTTCTGGGGGAGGAGCAAAAAGCTTCAAAATATTTCAATATAGTATACATTTGAGCCAACGTACTGTATTTTTCTGCTTTTTTTTCATAAAATTCACTAAATTATGTGAAGCAGCTGTAGTCATCAGTAGCCCTGTGTGGCCTAGCCTTCTTGCTCGTGCCCCCAGCGTGCTCTTCTCAAAGGGGAAACGAACACTGAAATCTCTGGAAGTACCAAGTACCTAATACAACTTAAAATATCAAAATATCAAAGAAGAAGAATATCAGAAGTTTCAAATTTAGAGTTTTCAGCAAAGTGGCTGAAAAGTCACATTTTAGGGGGGCTTGGGTCAGCTCTGGTCTGGTCCTGGTTAAAGTGAAAATAACAGGATGGGAAACTCACATAGTTCATCTCCACATTCAGACCCAGTCAATTTGTCTTTATTCATAAAGCCATCAGGGGTTTAGATTTTGCTATCTTGGTTGTCAGTATTTTTACCATTTACATTGTCTCAAGGTTGTCATGAAAAAGCACATCAATTGGTATTCTGGTCAAAATGTTTGAATACAGAAGTAAAAAAAGCACTACTGACTTGTGGTGAAACTAAGAAGTACAATACTCAAGCACAAGTTAAACAATTTAATGCGGGCTATATTAAATTTACTTTAAGAATTTGCTGTGGGTCACTAAAAATAAACCATGGGTTGCATTTGGCCCACAGGCCATAGTTTGGACACCTCGGCATGATACAATCAGACAGTGAAAGCAAGGTAAGCAGACACAAAATAAATAAAAATGGCTTTAGTAAAAACAAGATGAATAAGAAAATAACGTGGATATCCATGCATAGTCAAAAAATGATATAGCTGAGCCCATCAAGACCCACATTAATTATTTTCTTTTTTTTTTCAGAAAATTCAACATCGATTTAATTTTTATATTGATAAAACCATAAGCAAATGACTCTATGCATGCTTTTCTAACCAAAAGACCATTTTATACACTTTTCATTAATAATTTGTCATTATTTTATTTAACATTTGCAAATCTAATTCGGACAACCTCAGAGCAGACAAAACCTTGTGCCCCCCCTGAGATCTCTGGCGCCCCAACTGAGCGTTCCTAGACCCTAGTTTATGAACCACTGAATCAGAGTTGTACTGCCATTGGTTGTTTATTTCACTGTCTACTGTGACAAAGCTATAATAATAATATCACCAGTATCACTGTAATGGGCACAGTGCTGGTTTTGCCTACTCAGTAGAGCTCATGTACAGAGGCTGCAGTCCTCATCACACTAGTCACAGGTTCAGTTCCTGATCCTTATGATAATTGATGAATGTCCTCCCCCACTCTCTCTCACTTCATATTCACTCTCTATCTTCAGCAGTTCTGTTTGAGTGAAGTCAGAAATAATCTTGAGGAAAAAAAAGACTTTTGATGTGTTGCATTATCCTGTCAACAAGTTAACATTCCTTTAATATTAATGGCATTAAGTTCAATTGGCTCCAAATGAACAAAACAAACATATAATTTCCTTTTTTAAATACTTTCTAGGATAAATTATTTCCTTTAGGTGTTGGAAACAGCAGCTCTACTAAATTGTACCCAAACAGAACTAAAGTGCAGGTTTTGGTTTATCCACCGTACTTTCAGTAGACCAAACGAATAATGTCCTCTAACTTTGAATGAACTATGTTGGTCTAAAATTCAATTATTCAAAAATTAACAGATTTATTAAGAATTACATTTAACTTGACTCCTTTCTTATTCAATCCAAGTTAGATTAAGGATAAAAGCATAGGGACAGAAAGAAGGAGTGGAACTTTCAGGAGAAGTTAGTGAATTTTTTGTGTAAACTTTAACAAACCTCATTCTCCTAACGATCCAGATGTGTGTGCTGAGTGATTTATTATCCATCACGGTTAACCCGCAATGAATTGCACTTTAAAATGAAGTAAAGCACGCAGAACCCTTCATTTATCATACAACCAGTGCCAAATGTTTCTTGTAAGTCTTGAGAAAATAAATATTTTGGCAGAAAAAAAATGAGCAAAAACAGAAAACCTTTCCCTTCAAAACATGCTGACAGCACAGGAACCGACAGTGTTTTATTCTACAGTATTCTGAAGGGGAGCATCAGTTTTCCTCTCTGCAACACGACCCCAAATTTATCCAGTGTAAGCCCACGATCAGTGCCTCAGCAGGGGATAGATTCATCATCAAGTGCTGGCCTGCACGGTCCTCTTGAGGTAGAGACTGTGTGAGTGTTTGTGTGATTCCTCTGTTCTCCCCTAGCGCTCGCTGAGAGAAGTGTTATATTTTTTCGATGTTTTTTTTAGTCCAAAATCTCACACATTCCATCCAAGAAAAAGCACCAAACTCCATCCCCTGACATCAGTGTGAGTCCTCTAATAAGTTGGACTCAAACCACAGATGCCACCTGTAAATATCAAACATGTCCGCTGAGATTTACAGACTGGACTTGTGTCTCTCTGAGACGTTTTTAATGGAGACCGAGAGGCATCGGAGCATGAAGAACTAATAAACAAATGATGATGGATGTGTTAAAGCAATTAAAATGACTCACCACGGATCTCTGCTGGATCACCGTCGACGATGTTGTCATACTCTCTGCGTGTAAGCCAAAGAATCTGTGGAAAGAGAGTCGGCGAAGAGTTCAGCAAGACTGAAGAGAGATACTTGAAAAAGTAAATACACTCTATAATGTTCACTCTACAAATATGTCAACAAGGATCAACAGTAAAGATGTTCTAAGGACTAGATGAAAGTTCTTTATAATCATGCTCTTGAAGTTTATCACAGAGGACTGATGTGTAAGCCCAAAGTTTGCATGAACAATAAGATCCACATGTGATTATAAAACGTGCACGCTTTAAAAAGGACATCACTGTTTTGACCCTTTTGCTCACATACTCCTTCTTAATCTCAAAAATCTTAACAATGTTCATGTTCAACACATGGTTGTGTGACTCCAGTTTGTATCTTTTCCTAAAAAGGTGTTGAAATAGGTTGAAACATTTCAGCTAATTTCAAGGTCTATGAACAGGAAAAGGAAACAACTGAAGATTGTTAGCAACATCTCTCAACTACATGTACATGCTATGTGAGACTATATGCTGTGTACAGTACAGGTTTAAGTATGCCCATACAAACATGCAGATCAAATTCGTTTTAATTACACAAGACTCAGATATTAAGCTTTCTGTGTCAAACTGGAGTCTAGCCTGAGGTAATGCTGGAGAAAATAAAGGAGAACAAACATTGATGGAGAAGATTCATGTCTTCATAGGCAAGATTTAAGATGAACAATACTGTGCAGATTTTTTAGCCATGTTTGGGCCAAAAATTGAGGCTGAAGCAAGACGTGGTGAGTAATCGTGGTGAGTGCAAGAAGGAGGATTGACACAACCCTGGTCATTCTCTGGATGTCCTTGCATATTACCAGGAGCATGGGGAAATAATCTCTTTAAAAAGTAACAAAAAACACACTTTAAGTTTGGAGTAAGAGATGGATGTGACAAGTAAGCATGGTCCAAGGCCTTGATTCTCAACTGTTGGGTCTGGACCCAAAAGTGGATTGCAAAACCGATTTCAGTGGGTCCAGGATATTTGCCTGGCAAAAAATATGTGACAACAGTCTACGTTGGGATTTTATTTTTAAGGATATGCCTCTGTCTCTTGTTTCCATCACATCTTTTGTTCCATCTCAGGTTCAATCTGCCCCATTTTTCATTTACATGTTTTTTGGATATGGTTGAAAAATGTAACAAATTTGGGTCGTGGTTTGTCATTAAGAAGGTGGCAGTGGGTTCCAGCCCCTTTGTATCTTACATGCCTAAAACATATGCACCTATATAATGCAGTAGGATATGTAATAGTAAAAATGTAAATCATGTGCACAAGTTTTAGGCATTTAAGGACTAGGGGTGTAAATCACCTATATACACCGATGAATCGTTACACCTCTAGTAAGGACTGTTGTGCCACAACCTGGGGGTGCTCTACAATCAGGGTCAAGCTTGACGGCATCTCTTTTGTTCAGGCCTTTTCACACCTGGTAATATGGCTGGTGACCACCGGCAGTTTTCATGCCCTTGGGACATCCACAGCAGGACCAGGGGCTCGTAGCAACTCTATTACCCACCCAGACGGTACGCAATGGAACCCACTACCACCTTCTTAATGACTAATCACCAAGGTTATAAAAGTTTTGCATTTTTTCATTAGTTTTTAATTTTTATTTCATTTTCACTTTCTGTGCTCAATTTCAGTTTAGTTTAAATTAGTTTTCACTGCTGGTTTGTTAGTTTAGTTTTTATTAGTTTCAGTTTTTTCAGACACATGTCAGGGTCTGAGTGAACATCATACAGTTTAAAAAAAAATATTCAAACAGGCTACTTACTTCACTTATCATTTTATTTATTCAGAGATCATGTTTGAATACAATTCCAGAAGTAAAACTACCACTGTGTGAAGTCTTAACCAATCAAATCAGGCCATTTTACACACTGTCTCTATTTGTAGTTTATTTCAGTTAGTTTTTTTAAGAGCACTATACAGTTTTTGTTAGTTTTTGTTTTTTCGGCAAAGCTTAGTTTTTATTTAGTTTCAGGCAACTTAAATTATTTTCAGATCTGAAGTTTAAGTTATTCAGTTAGCTTTTGTTAACTACAATAACCTTGCTAATCAAGACTCAAATTTGTTACATTTTTCAATCATATCCAAAAAAAATTTAATTAAAAATGAAGTAAATATCACAACTTTAAACAATGCTGTAAATTAGGGTTTTACTAGCATTTTAATTTCTGACTGCAATGTCAGACTGTGATTATAAGTAAAGATTCAGAGAAAAGGAGAAAAAAAGTGCTCAATGGATCTTGGGACATCCTGAACCCGGGGGGATTTAGTGGGTGGATCCACAGTCATACCAGGTAAGAGGACAACCTTCAACGCTCTGGTGTGATGTAACCGCCATCAAATGCAGTGACCATTGACCTGTAATGGAGCATACCTATTGTTATTTATTCACTTAACATGTTTCCACTGCAAAAGTAAATTTTTATTATCATTGATAAGAAACATTTAAAGTCTTCTTTTGAATCTGCACTGTTCCAGACAATTTTATTTTTGCAAATTAAAAAAAAAAGTGTAATCCAATAGTGATTACAATAACAGATTACAGTGAGGACAACGTAAGGTTTAAAACAAATTCTCTGTATGGTTCTTTAAGTGTATGACATTGAATGAAGTCCAAGGAAAGATGCCTCTAGTGTGTGTAGAGAGTGAGTGTTTGTACGTCTGGCATGTTCACTGCTGCTGCATTGTTTGCGTCCCAGAAGCTCCAGCTGTGTCTTTCTGCTGAAATGAACTGCAAGCTGACAAGTCCCTGTGAAAAATGAAATCTGGGACACAAGGCTCAGCGTGTGCTTTTCAAGGGAGTTTGGACCGGATTGAGCGTAGGTATGCACTCCATGTGGAAGAATAATCCAAATGCATTTTTCTGCCTTTGCTTCAAACCACTAATCACTAAATTTAAACTAAAAACAGCAATTGCACAATGTAAACACTCCATGAAGGTTTTCAGAAAATGACAGAAGATCAGATAAAGAGCATTACGTTAAAGAAACATTTGTTCTGTATGGAAATGATCAGGAGAACAGAGCGGAAGGAGTCCAAAATAGAAAAAACTGGGTTTAATCTGGATGTATACATTGCAGAGACCATTTTATTTCAGCTTTAGCCAGAGAGTAGGTATGTTTATTTATTGTTTAGTTTTCTTAAATTAGCTTTTCCTGATGTTAACAGATGTTTCAGAGCTTCCTGAGCAGTCTTGTATGCACACCCTTCCCTCCTTTTGTCTGCAGGCCTAATTCTATTAAAGGGTGAATGTGGGTTCACTGCAACCCGAGACTACTTTTTATTTTTGCTCAAGCCATTTGTTCTGGATAAATTTGATTTAAATTTTAAGGTGCCCAAAAAATATGACACATGAATCAATCAGCCAATATCATGACATTGTTGTTAGTGTCTTTAAGAAACAACTCAGCATTAGCAGACATATTGTGTGTTCTGACTGGCATACTTTCGTTAGCGTGCTTTATTCAGTTTAATTCAATGCAGTACACAGCCCTTAATCATGGCAGGGTAGTGTTTTCCCAGATTGCACACTGACTGTTTTCTTCTTCTACTTACATTTTAACAGTAAATCGCAAACAGACATTAGACAACAACCACTGAAATTTCACAACTTTTACTCCCTAAAAATTTAACTTATTTCAACTTTAATGCCATTTGCTTGATTAAATGTGCTGCTGTTGCTGGTCACATGTTCGCTAGCTAGCAGATGCAAACGTTAGCTTGCATCGTAACAGTACCATATCCTCCATAGCAGTGGTTTCCAACCTTCTGTTCCTTTAGCCGCACTTTCACATATCGAAGAGTTGCGACCCCCCAGGTCCCATGCAAAAAAGTGACATATTGCTGTCAAAAGTAAACATCAATTTGAACTGTTTTCATTATTTAAAGCCTAACAACATAGCCCAGAACCCCCCGTAAGTTACTGTAAATGGGAATACGTTACGCCACGTTACGCCATTTCTTGAGCGCATTAAAGATAACTTTATCAGGTTCAATTTTTTAAGTCAACAGTACAAGACTAAAGTGAAAACAGAACTAATGAGCCTATGGCAGAGTGGCTAGATAGAAGCCTCTCCTCAGTGCAAAACACATGAAAGCCCACTTGGCTTTCACAGGAAGGTTTTTGCAAACTCCAATCAGGTTTTCATGTTTTTTGCACTGAGGAGAGGCTTCCCTCTTCCACTCTGCCCTCTGCCATAAGCCCGGATCGGTCAAAGACTGCTGTCCTTCTGGAACTTTGTCCCATCTCCACAGAGGAATCTGGAGCTCAGAGTGATCATCGGTTCTGCTCAGTTTGGATGGGTGACCAGCTCTTTGAAAACTGCTGGATTTGACAATCCTTTTTCTGAGCTCTGCCAGCAGTTCCTCTGACCTCAGGGCTCTAATATACATTGTCAGCTGTGAGGCCTTCTATAGAGAGGTGTGTGCCTTTCCAAATCATGTCCAATCAATTTAATATACCACAGGTGGACTTCAATCAAGGTGTAGAAACATCTCAGCAAGGATCAAGAGCAATAGGAGGCACCTCAGCTAAATATCAAGTGTCCAGGTCCTCATCAAAGGGGCTACTGGACTTGTTTGAGGTTCTTGAAGATGTTTCGCCTCCCCTCGTTTAGTTCTTACATGACTGGGGCCAAAGTTGGAATTTATAGCTTCTATTGACCAGTCACATGCATGTTATTGGTGCTTTTGATCCAACAGAGGACAACAGGTCAACTGAGACTATAACGTACAACTTTGGTTCTAGTCAAATTGGAACTGAAGAAACGGTAAACTGTACTCAAGCTTGTAGAGTGATTTTCTAGTTGTCTGACTACTGAAAGCACTTTTACAACGCAGGTCACACCTACTCTTTCAAACCCTTTCACTCCATTCACTCCACACTCTCACACTGATGGCAGAGGTTGCTATGGAGAATCGGCCATTAGATTAGCTAAACCCATGCATCTGCACCCATACCTGTTCACCACCAGAGCAGTGGGGTTAAGGACACATCGAACATCTGACCGCAGGAGCTGGGGATCGAACCAACAACCTTTGCAGGAGAACAGACTCTACCTACTGAGCCACAGTTGTAGAGTAAGCCTCTTGGAGGAGAGGCGAAACATCTTAAAGAAGCACAGTCAAGGGTTGCAAAGGGTCTGAACACTTAGGCCGATGTGATATTTCAGCTTTTTATTTTTTACAAATTTGCAAAAATTTCTAAAATTCTGTTTTCACTTTGTCACATAGGGTTACTGAGTACTGATTAATGAGAATAAAAATATTTTTTTTTTTACTGTTGCATCAGGCTGCAAAATAAGAAAAAAGGGGGTCTGAATGCTTTCTGAATGCACTGTAAACACACCAGATTAAAGCCACTGGCTCAGTGTCCACTATTTACTTAAGTAAATAGTGAAACCAACTGGCATGCCACCATAGTTGTACCTTCTTCTGTCAGCCTTGTGTTAACTCACTGTGCAGAATCATCTCCCTTTGTTTCTGTTCAACCTTTAAGGGCAATTACTAGAGCAATGACTGACACAGCACCATCTACTCAAAGATCCAAGAAAAACACCAAAAACCTTTTGTCTCATAAATTAACCGGTGATCAGGACTGATTTTAACACAAAACACACGTTTCCTGTAAAAATATTTGATACTGTGTTTTTATGCTGCATTCAGCCAGTGTCTAGGAGACGTTCAACAGCAAAACGTAACACATGAGCCGTCAATCACACTGAGGTTAAATAAACTTCATGCCATTAACAACAGATGAGGCATCAAGCAGGAAGTCTCAGAAACTGGGCTAAGCACATTAAATTAAGTGTGGTGAAAACAGAAATCCTGCATTTTGCGGCATTTTTTTTCTCAAAGCACAACTCAGCACTGAGGTTCTCTTGGTGGAAGTTAATTAAAAAGGTTAAAAAATAAGTACGACATTCAAATGCATGCATGACCCAGAAGTCTTTATTTTTGGTTTAATTTTGTTCAATACCCAATCAGAGCTCAGCATAAGCTTGAATTTGGGCAAATGCGGATAAATGTTTGGAGGGGCTGAGTGAGCACATGCCTCATGAGACCCTGTTTTTAACAGCCAGAGTTAACACTTTAATTTGACTGAATTCCTGTTACTATGTGTACAGGGAACAGAAGTTAATGTGTGTGTTTGAACTCAGTCAAAATACAAACGTGAACATCCTCCTCTACTGTGACTACAAGCCTGACTTCTCTCCGATGCCAACTAAACCCCTGGAGGGGGGCTGTTTGATGCATTACATGAAGCTCACAATGTAAACTTCACCATAATGACTGCTCTGTATTTGCCAGACACTGCAGCTGGCCAAAGTATTTTGGAGCATGGAGGCAGCAGTGGGGCAGTGATTTTCTGTCATTTGTAGGAATAAACATTTTAACTATTAAATACCAGAAAGTGACTTTTCTGGAAAGGTTAAGACATTTTCTCATGTTTGAAGCACAGGGAATGAAAGAGCAGGAAAGGCATGAAGGCAGAAGGGCAAGAATAAATGTCTACAGGCTAAAATGAGGAATTTTAAACTTTGAAATCAAAAACAATTGCAGCAACAAGCGCTAACGGGGGGTAAGGGAAAAGCTTTATGAACAAAGGAGGTCTGTGTAGAGGGAGAGAATAGCTTGTTAGGGTAAAAGTGACCTTTCTCCACAGGTGTTGAGTTGTTTCTTCACTCCTCTGCCGTCTTTAAGAAAATATCAGCTCACTCTCCCCGTCTCCACTCCTGTGATCTTCACTAAGCCTTAATATGAGCCAGAACTTTATCACTAATTACTGGCCTTATGAGCAGGTCATGATTGATCTACTGTTCTCTTAAATAAAAAACATACGTGCACACCCACATGCTCTCACATACACACACAGATCAGTCAGGTCTGAGAAAGTGTTTTTTAAACACACAGTCTAAAACAAGTTCTTCCATTCAAGCAACAATGTGTGACATTTCCACCTTGCAACTGTAGTTTTGAAGTCAATCTAACAGTTCAGTCACTTTTGACTGGGAGATTGGGGTCTTTCTTTCCAACAGAGCACAGTCACATTTTTTCAGCACCATCTAACTCTGGCAGTGGGCTGTGGTTCTCTCACTGAAAGTGCATGCACTAGTTCACTTATCAGCTTTCAGCTAAAAAGAAGCCAGTCATCCCCGAGTTAGATCTCTGCATTATCTGGTAAAATGGCTGAGGCTAAAAGATGGAAGAAGACAGTGGCAGCTGAAGCCAAGAAGAGATGCATGCTGGTGTCTTAAAATAATTCTAGACCTACTTTTATCTCGTCATATTTTTCATCATATTTTTTGTAATTGTCACACAAACTCCATGACCTTCAGTCACAAGTTGTGATTACCACTGTCTCTGCTCTTTATCGCTTTTGTTTAGCTTCATTTTTAAATTGCATCGTTAGTATGCAGTTATATACTGTCATCTGGTAATATGAGTGGGAATTCTCTTAAACATCATGAGAAAGAGAGACAGCCCCAGCCTTCACCTCATGAATTGAAGATTGCAGAAATGACAGCAGCCTGAAGTCAGTCAAAATAATTCTCTTTCAAATCGGCTTCATTAGACACTTTATTCATGTTTTGGTGACAGTTGGATCTCTTCTCCCCAGGCTTTGAATAATAATCAGCTTTGAGAAAAAATACATGAATCAATTAATATATAAATAATCTGATGCAAACACATAAATAACATCAAGATAAGATATAAACTCTTCTCTTTCTGCAGCACAGCCGAGGGACACTGTTGATCGGGGAGTTCGCATCCTGTCATGGTGCTCGCTTTGTTTACACAAACATCATGCAGCATTAAACATCAATGCAGATTTAGTCTCCTTCAAGCCAGAGTGACTTGGAGCAACTCAAAAATGGCTGGTACCAAACTCTAAACATCATCTTTACACTTTAGGAAGACACCATATTGAACAATGAATACTCTCTCACTTGTAACAGCATAACATACAAACTGGGATGCATATCTGGACTTGCTCTCAAATACAGTTCAGGATATATATATATGACATCTTCACGCTGATATAGAAAACACATTATCATTTGTAAAGGGTGATTTATATCTCTGCTTCTCTTCCAAAGATGTGCTGGCACAATGGTTATCTGAACTGTCAGCATGATAAAGGATCAAGAACCCAGAGTTTAATCTGCTCTGTGATAATGTGTTCATATCTCAATGCACATCTTTTGATAGAAAATACATGTATTTAATAATACTTAATAACCTTTATTCCCTTGCCCTCATATATCATTAGAACAAGCTACATTATTGCCTTACATTATCTCACACAGTGCTCCATTTTAACATCAGTCTTAAAAAATAGGTTCAGTGTCACATTGTGTTACATTAATCTTAGTGCAAACTAGGTGTAATTAGTTTTAAGTTATCAGCAATTTTGGTAATCTCTTTCATGTGCAGATGGCAAAGGGGTATTAAACAAACATACTTTAAACTTGACTCAGATGCTAATGGCTGTTTGAGAGTGAGTGCATGTTGGCTGCGTGACTGCCATGGAACGTGTCAGTTCCGACTTGTAGTGTCACGGCCCTGTCTTTCTTCAACAGTTTTGCCTCAGTAAACTCCCTACAGGTGACATGGTTTGCCTAACTGAGCTGGAAAAAATAAAAGCTTTCAGTAGATACTGGATGATTTTTTTCCACATAAATGTCAAAACCGGGCTTTTACTGTGAAAATCAAAAAAATGGAAGTGTAACAGTACTGTGACTATGTTGACTGTGTCATGCTCTACTAATGTGGATGTAAACATCTGTGAAAGAAAGGTAAATACGGCGCAACTATTTTGGCCAAATGATGCACATGACTCGTGGTACAATCAGGCGAGCCTTCTATTCTTAAGATTCTCAGTGCATGAGGCTCTCATATCACGCACACAAAGAATGGCACGTATGCAGGCAGTCCGAAAGCCCTGACTTGTTCTAATGTTGCATCTTCACATTAAAGTTGGAAATTTTAAGAAGTATAGCTAATGCCTTTGGGGAATGTCTTTTTTTGCAGATACATCATCAAGAAAGGTTTCAAAATACTGCAAAATCAGGATTATAGTTCCACCAGTAAATAAGACGCATTCTGATCTTCTGGGGGTCCCCCAGAGGGAGAAAGTTTTACACTGTCTTCCTGGGGTGAAAATGGCCTAATGGTTAAAGCGCATAGGTTCAAGTCTGGCCTATGGCTTCTTTACAACTCTCTTATTCCTGTTTTTGACTCTATACAAGCAATCAATCTATCAATAATCTTTTTTTTCTATAGCACCTATTCATGATAGAGGTTATCGCAAGACACTTTATAAAGAGGGCAAGTCTAGACCATACCCTCTGATGTGGCCTATTGTAACAAAGACCAGCCTTGATCACCATGAGCACAGCCTTAGCAGTATTTAGCCCCGTTACAGTGAAAACAAAAACCTTTCCCTTAGTGGGCAGGAATTTTGAACAAACCACACTCATGTTGACGCCTTTTGCCAAAGCTGCTCTGGGGTTGGAAGGGGCTAGTAGGGGGGTGGGGGTGGGAGAAAAACAGGAAGAAGAAAGGGACAGTTGAATCAACAAAATAAATGACAGACAAATTTATGGCAGTTGTGGCCATATACCTATCTCCCATTTTGTAGGGCATGGCTATAACCATCTGCCTCTGTGAACAAAGGCACAGAATGCCCCGAAAATATAATTTTAAACTGTCATTCCGTATGACCATTTCTGTTTAATTTAGCTCAGTTTGGCTGTGCAGCTGAGTGGTAATATTGTCTGTTTTTAGCATGTAGAGTTTGTTGGGGTTTTTTAATAGAAAAATAGGTATAAAAAAATGTGTCTTAAATTCCAGATTTTGCGGTAATACTAGTTTTGGCTTGATGACTGTGTTGCATGTGTAGTGGAGGAAGAGGAAGTTATTACATATATTCAGAAGTAAACATTACTGGTCGGACTAAAGTCCATGGCATCCATTCAGCAGTTCTTGCAACAAAAATCTACAACAAAATATGTACTTAAGGGTAAACCTATAGTGGAGCTAAAAGAAAAGTTTGGGAACAGTTAGAGACAGATGAATTAAACCTTTGGACACCATGCACATTTCCAAATATTGTCATGCCATTTTAGTTTTTGTAGCAATGCAACAACCAATTAATCAAACAACCTTAGCATCTCTGTAGTGGCTTGCATGGCAAAATATGTGAACTTATCCTTTAAGAACTTTCACCTATGCATTTGGCACATTCCCCCTGAGTTTTATCATGACTATTATCACCATTTTTTATAAATCCTTTACTAAGAACTCCACAATAATAACTGATATTGTTATTATTACTAACAATATCCTTAGCTACATCACTAGTCCTTCCTCAATTTGGACAAAAATAAAGAAAACGTCTTTGTTTTACACAGGAAACAGCAGCTTAAAGCTGTACGATACGCTTCACTGCTGCTCTGTCTGTGAGACGATGTAAAAATATTAAAAACATATCAAGGGTTTAATGTTGGGCAACAGTATCTGGAACAAAATAGCATAATGGCATTCCCGCCCACCTCTCTACAGCCTGTAAACTCAGCATGGATAATCATTGACAAGCATGTACAATACTGTTCTTCTCCTGTACAGTTCATACAGACTCATTGTTTATCTTATACATTGTCCAATGAGCTCCTTTATTTGCTTATTGGCAGTGTTTAGAGTCTTTTTTAGAGTCAGTTTTTGTCAGTCCATCAGCCCCAGGTTGGGTATCCATTCCACTGGGATGAAACATGAAGGCATCAAAAGAACAGGAGACTGAGCACAAACACGACTGCTGTGGAGAAAAGTCTCTGTTGATTCCTCTTTATTATCGGGGATGTAAAATGGCCTGATAAAATGAGCTATCCTCGGGACTTTCCGGTAGACGGTATAAATGTTTCATCTCAGCTTGGTAGGATGCAGGGTCCCTCTCTGTGTGGCTGAAGAGTTAATGCAAACGCTATGAAATGGGATGTGAATATAGAACATAAAACTAAAAATGTTAAAAGGAAAAAAAGGGAGTAGTATGACAACAGAAATAGAGCATGCAGACACTGAGACAGGGCTCAAGTTTCTTTTTTTTTCAGGAGGTCTTGTCTTTTGTTAGACAATGTGTGGGTGTGCCGTCTACTGGCATCAACATTTTTGCTACATAATGATCATCTTTTGTCTCGTCAGCCTCCACACAGACAAGAATTTCAGACAGGAAGTAGTGTTTCCCACAAAGACAGACAGATATGGCTCTGCAGGCTGCTCTGTTTTGAAGATGTTTGTGTGAGAAAGGTGCCTGCAGAATAGAAAAAGAAATATGAATAATTGATGTCATATAGACATTAGCTTTCTTAAGGGAAAATGCTTTGAATCATGCCATTTTTGTCTTTTTTTTTTCTAATGTGCACAACTTCTTGAGTTTGACCCTAGAGGGAGCTATAGGTGTGCTACATTGACAAAATGACAAACTGCACCAATCCAAAATGAAATACAACACAACAGAAGTGAAATCTGTGGGTAAAAGAGACATTTAACATCTTCAGTCTCTTATTATTACTTTGTGCATGACATATATGCACATGTCTACATACTTCTTTTAGAATTTTTTCTGATTTAATTTTCTGCTTGAAGTAGTCTGGATCTCCAGGAGATCCATATCCCAAACTATTTGAGGTTTAGGTGCTTGGCTAAGTGTAGGCAGACGCTCCTCCACACTCTTGTCATTAACACTCACGCTGAATAGCACACATCAAACAGCTGCACGGATAACAACCCTCTCTGTTTCAGTTTCACAGAAAAAAAGTGTCAGAGTGTTCAGATCTTATTAAGCACACTGATCCTTGCTCTTTGACGTCTCCTTGATGATCAGCATGCTTTCATCTCACACCAGATAAAGCTGCGACTGATGGCACGGACACATGCACACATATTAGACTCATGTGAACGCATACAGGCCAGCTGGCTCGCTCTTACATATCCTGGGTTTTTGGTATTCCCAACGAGCTGAAACCACAGAGAATATTGTCTGGTTTGGTCGACTCTAGCTCTACGTCTGCCAGAATCTGTGTGGATGTGCAGCAACACATGGCCAGTAGCCACTACGGTGTGTGTGTGTGTGCATCCTGGGCCTTGTTTAAGTATTCAACCCCCTTGAACTTTTCCATATGTTGTCATGTTACAACTGCATGTTTCTGTTTTTAAATATTCCCCCAAGACACATTTTACAGACCTGCCTGAAAAGCTACTCTTACTTGTCTTGATAACACTGCTCTGTTGTTCTTCTACCTGTTTTATAGTAATTTAAAGAAGAAACAGTAAGTTTATCTTGCTTTTAGCTCTTTATTGACATATCTTACATGTCATTTTAGGTTATTTTTCACGGCCTGTTTCTTTTTAATCATATGCATGTGTTTTAAATGAACTTGTGTTGTTTCATTTAAAATGCTTAAGATGTAACCTTGCAAAGCAGATGGATACGCCCGTTTCGGTGTTTCTCACTGGTAATCCATCTTATAAAGCTCCCATTTGAACCATTTGGGCCTGGTTAGGAAGTGAAAGGACAAATCAGCGTGGAGGGGCAGTACTTTCGGGCGCGGCTGAGTCGTGATGTAAGCAAGCAATTATGGCGGAAGACATTAGCGTGGATACTGCTAAAGCGCCAGTTTAATCAGAACTTGACCACATTTCAAGTTGTTCTCTTTTCAAAAATGACAAAAGTCATGCACTGACATGTCTACAGTCACCATGATTCGTGCTATGCAACTTGGAGTTTACTCCTTCGGTGGGGGCGCAGCTCGCTGGCGGCTTCGTTGGTGTTTTGTTGCACTGATTCTCCTGTAAAGATGTGACAGACAGAATGGTCACCCAATCTCCCTCCAAGGTTTTTTCAAAGGCTCTGCCCTTTCCCAAACGCTGTGCATGAGTGGTTTTCCAGATGGATGTGTTTCACATCCATATGGTGTGCCAGTTACTTTGAAAATGTATTTCAATGTGTTTGTATGCAAGTGAGCAACAAAAGAAGTCTATAACATGCAATGAGGATATTAAAAATTACTCACCATTAATAATACGCAACACTTCAAGCACTTTGCTTTGAAATCCCACTTTCAGACCAGATGCAACTGATTGCTTTTGGGTGAATTTGTGCATCCAACTGATGTCTGCTTTTTGGACTGCTCTAGTTTTTTTTAAATAATGAAAAAGGCCCTTCCTGAAACCTGAGATTTAAACTGTAAATTAGAAAAAAATCTTTAAGGGTTGAATACTTATGCAAGCAAGAACATTTTCCGAGCAAAGTCAGGGTGCACTAATGTGAGAATCCAGAGGGAAACACACTGAGTGCATATTGAAACTACTTCATTATGTTTTCTGTTTGGTAATACACTCTTCTTTGTTCTTTTCTGTAAATATGTCAAACAACAGTTTGCATTGATGTTAAGACAAACAATTTCATTATAAAAATGTGCTTTTCTGCTTCATCTGTCATTGAGACGTCATTCTTTTTATACTGTCTCTTGACTTCTGAGATCCTTGCTTCCAAATGAGGTAGTCTCCAGCTGTAAGGAGCAGCTAGGGCTGCCAAGTATTTCAGTGCCAAATAAGGGACACGATATTTTCTTTTGAGCTCAGAGCCATGGCAGCCTGTATGAGCTGTACTGTATTGTAAGCAAGTACTGTGTATTTGATCTGTAGTTGAATGAAAACTCAAATAGCCCATGTAATTCATAACAAACCACTTTTTCCCAAAAATGGCCACTACTCTGAAAATTAAACCGCAGACCTCTGTCTAACAAGAATTTCAGATATATTTATGATGGAAAATTAATGAAACCATTGCTAAATGTTTACATTCTGTCATTTAAAGATGATCATTAACTTCAGATGCCATTAAAAGTCTCTTGTTGACCTTTGGCAGTTTGTGGACTCCACTTGAGAACCGCTCAGATAAACCTTAAATAAACAGTGAGAAAACCAGAACTTGGAGCCTTATGATAATTTAAAAATATTTTAAATCCAAAAGAAAGACATGACTCACCAAGTTCACTTTTTCATGATAAATTTCTTGTTGCTTTTAACAGCTCTGATGAGTCTTCAGTACTTTAGCACACTAGAGAAAAGTCTGTACATGATGAGTCACATCTCATACAGAGAGTTCAGCTCTGTGCTGCACCTGCACCAGGTGTGTGTGGAGCATGATGCTTCTCTTGTGCTACATTTTTTAATCTTCTGAAGTTCTCTTTGTCACAAAAAATACACCAATATTGCTGGCTCTTTTGCAAGCATGATATTCCTGTGCATCATTGTAGCAGCACACTGTGTTCATCACCTCATCTCTGTGGCCTTTAAAACTCACAAATGGCACCAAGTGCAGACAGCTTTTCTGAAGTTGTCAGTGACTGGCTTAAGCCACCTCTTTGTTGTATGAATCTTTATTGCTGTAAAGCTGTTTCTTTTTTTGAGTCTATCTGTATTTTTAACCCACATTTTTGCCTGAAATGAACAAAACCATCCAGAAACAAAACTTATCTCAGCAGGATTTGTGTCTTTGATGTGCAGGAAACAGCTGTGATTGATCCAAAGGCGTCACTAGGTTGACGTGATCTGTGCATGATGGATTACTTGCTTTGTCAGATTGCCTGATCCAAGATCACTTAAGTGTCTTCTAGTGATCATAGAGAAGTAACATCAAAATATGGGACGGGGGGGTGTCCTGCTCAGGACAAACAACTTTGACTCAAAATACTGGACGTCCTGGCTAACACAGGACAGTCGGCAACGCACCTCAGGAACATTTTAAGGTCAGCCTGCCTGAGATTTTCTAAAAGTCTTATGGAATGAATATGTGAAAAGGTTCTTAAATAGCTGTCACTGGAAGAAATTGTCTTAGTACCGTAATGTCAAAGGGAGAAAATGAAAATAGTTCAAATTAGTCTGTAAGCTAAGAAATATCATTTGAGAGGCCTTCCTTACAAAGTACAGTGAGACAAAAATAAGTAGTATTTGTTCATGGTTTATCCATCTTTAAGGAAAAACTTTTACACCAATAACTACACCATTAAAAACACTGCTTAAGCATTAGTATAGCACTAGTAGAGGATTTTAGATTTGCGTGGGCTGTATGCTATAATCATCAAGATTTACACAAGAAAAGTCTTGAAATGTTTTGCTTTGTTTGAAATTATTCTAGAATATATGGAAATTCAACTTTCTAAATGTAAATCATAAGAAAAAAATAAACTTTTACAGAAATTTCTTTTTTTTCTACTTTTAGTTATCGTTCACTTACTTCTGAAGTTGTGGTTTTGGATGGATATCAACATTCTAATCAAACTGTGCCATCACGCTTTGGCAAAAAAAGCTTGTTAGAAAACTCTCCTGCCAACAATGCCATTGAATTGCCTTGAATAGAGAGGATAAAGACAGAGCGTAGGAGCGTGGTGACCTACAGCTGTGATGTGGATCACCAGCATCCACTGCTGTGAATGAGAAGAATAAACAATCCAAGGTGCTCTCTGTTAGCTGTTTGATACTGAAGCCAAATGCATGTGAACAGAGCGTAGAGCCGAGCGGTCCCTCAGCGGGCCCAATTTGCCAGCATTCAGAGCGGCTTGACCTCAACCACCTGACATGAATGCGATCATTCAGCGAGACCGGAGAACATTCTGTCTCCCAGGAGGCTGGTACTTTTCCTCCTTCTACATTTAGAGCCGCTGCACAGACTCAAGGCTGCCTCAGTAGATACGCAGAGTGACAGTGACCTCCCTGAAAACAATCAAGCATTGATGTCCACTTTAATTAAGCCTAAGCCCACCGAATCAGCTACAAGACAGAGACGGAGTGAGTCATGGAAATAGGAATGAAGGAATGAGAGAAACATGAATGGAAAAATTGAAACAAAAAAATGATGATGTTCTGTAGGAAAACTTAGGATATTCCCTCATAGACTTTCTGGATGTTGGTTTATGAAGACTTCTGCTGTTTAGTGTGGGTTTCTGTTTAAATTCAGTGTGTTTGTGTATGCCAGCTCCTTTTCTCCAGTTGGCAGGAAGTGTGAATGCTGTAGATCACCTCCTCGCCTTGTTCTCACTCCTCTTAGAACCTGGTGCTCTCATGTTTCAGCATGCGGATGTTGGTGAGAGTCCCGCTGCCCCTGTGGTGGTACCCATAAGCCTGGCGCTGCCCCTCCAGTCATCGAGCACTGCCTGCCGACGACATGGTGCTGCTGGGACTGGAGCTGCCTGAGCCCCTGTCTTCAAACACGCTGATCTCTAGCTGATGACACAGAGGGAGTCAAGGATCATCATGGCAGAGAGAGCTTTAAAACACAAGACTGAGAAAGTTCTTCAAGTTTCACACTCCATTTTTCATCCTAGAGTTCTGTTTTCTGAACGTTTGGCTGAACGTCAATCTCATGAGCACTTGGAGAGATCAGTAAATGGCTTGAATATTTTCTCCTTCTCCCTCTGGTATCCTGTTGCCTCTCAGTGGATTCTGCTTATTTCTCAACCTGTACTCATCTCCAAGGAGTTCCAGTTACAAAAACATCTTGTTTGGCTGTGATAAAACCAAACATGTTGATTAGAAATGTTTTTATCATCTGGAGCAGCTCATAAAACACTGAAAATATGCGTCTATGCTCAAACTAAATGTTTGAATTCATTCACTGACTCCTCGAAATCAATGTGAAACAGGATAGCAGAAGTCATTCTGTTTGCTTCAGGCTGTGTTTGCAAACAAGATGTACCATCTGCTGGGGCCTTATGGGTAGAGTCATTCTAATGCCAGTTCAAGCAAAGCAAAGGCCTCCACACTGCCTATCTTGACTTGTATTATACAAATAAGCTCACCAGTATGCAACAGTTAGACAAAGCATTAGCCTCCATAAGAATTAAGCAGAAATGTAGCTGTTTCAAGAAAGTTATAAAAAAAAATCCAACTACATTTGGATTTTTTTATCTGAATATGACGGCAATAAAACATCTTTAACTAACAGAAAACACTATCTACCCCTAGCTAAAAGTAGTTTAAGTGGTGTCTGATGCAGACTTCGCCACCAAACAGAGAGGGGAAAGTCCTCTGTTGCATGCTTCCTTGGGTGCACTGATTGTTATCCAATGTCTCATGGTAAATTAAGCATGAAAATAAGAGCTTCCCAAACTCAAAGTGATCTAAACAGGACAGCAGCTCTTTTTATCCTCTCTCTCTTTCTGTGTCTATTAAAACTAAACTTTGTCCTAACTTCTAACCCCTCCATTTATCAAAATCAAGATCATACTTAAACAGCAACAATGGAAATACTTGACTACATCACAATGTGAACCAGATTTAATCTCATAATGTCGTATAAAACTACACATGAAGTACATCAACATGGAGAGTATAAAGCAGGGGTCATCAACATTTGTACGTGGGACAAATTTTGTTTTTAAAAGACACTTATAGGGGGCAGACTTTCAAATAAAGTAATCAACATACTATTGTATTATTATTATTTATATTTCCTTCAATTTTTAGGCATTAACAATAAGATCAGCCCCTGCTGCCTGTAACACAGTCACCCACAAGAAGGTAAAGAAGATATTTTAGCACCATATTGCTGGGGTTGACACATTGCCCATTACTGGGTTTGACACCACTATGCGGTGTCCTGACTAGTGGGAAACATGTACAAGAAACAGATCTTTTCCTTTACCTTTAAGGCATGGAAATTGTGCTCTCCAAGAGCTTAAAGTGGAGAGTTACAAAAAACCTGCAGATTTAATGAGGACTTGAATGATGAGTATGTATAATAACAGGTGGGTTTCTGTCAAAATAGGTCAAATGTAAGTCATTCCTTAAGAACCCAAAAACTGCTGGCAGTCTATGGGCGTGTAACCAGGGGTCAAAAGAAATGCAGAGGAGCTTGACCTTGACTGCCCTCCAACGCCCTCTCCAGCCCCAGGTTGTAGCACATCAGGCCCTGTGATGAATCCTTAGCACCCTACATGCCTAAAACTTACACACATGACCATATATATATATTATTGCTCACTGGTCGCAAAGTTGACTCTCAATTCTGATGCTATTTAGTGCTTCTCTTCTTAGAGAGATCTGTAAGCAGAGAAGCACAAGGTTTTATCCCTGTAAAAAATAATTATAATGTTGTAAAAGAAGTGACAAATGTTCCTGTATTTTTAGGGGCAACTGTCAGTCCCCGGCCGTGAGAACCACCTTAACTTTTCTTCCCTTCTGGTGCCCTTGCTGAAGATCCTACAAAGATTGAAAGCAGGACCACTCTCTGTACAAGAATTCATTAATTGTTTCTTGGAAATTGAAAACATTTTCATGGTTCTGGCTGAGAGATCATACAAATAATGAAAACAACTGATAAAAGTAAGACACATGCATTTATGGGTCTTCAGGAGAAATTTGTCTTTACTTTAGTTTTCACAAACAGGGAGCATATTGTGAAGAGCTGTGCTGACTAATAAGTGTTGGAAATATGTTGGCCCTCTGACTTGGAGCCAGTTCTTTCAGCCAGTCTGGGCCAGGCCTGTGTGATGGTCTACTGGACACATACTCTCTCTCATGAGAAACCTCTGTTGGCATCATAAAAACTTAGCAACTCAACTTTGATGGAAAGTAGGATAAGCGGCGTGAAGATTTACAGATGTTTGAGAGATTGTGATAGAAAATCATATTTTGTAACAATTAAACAAAACAAATGGCCTTGGCCAGTAAAAACTCTCAAAGTAAATAAACACCTTAGACTTCTGATTCATCACAATGAGCTGTTTCTTTCACCCTTTTTAAAAGGACATTGACAAAGCATGAAGGCTTTTTTTCAGCCCTGCCCTGCTTTATATTTTCTCCAGGGAACAACAGCTGGCCAATGAGCAGCTCCTCTGACACAGCTGGAGTTTAAGTTCTTTGTTCAAGGGCACCTTAATAGTGTTTTATAGAGAGGAGGAGGTATTTCTTATTCATTAATTCAACACAGATGCATCTAACCAGTTCAAGTGATACCCACTAGTAACTTCAAAGTCTTACAGTCTGGTTTCCTGAAGCTCTAAACTAGTGCTACCCCAAACACTCTTCCTCTGCAAGTATCTGGGCCTTATCTACAACTATTTATTAAAAACTTGAAAAGAGAGAACAGCAGCAGATGGCAAAAGGATACAACCCTCATTCCTCTCTCTATGGGGTCTGTGAGCAGCAGACCTCTGGGAGCATAGATCTTCTCATTCTGCTCCTGGATATAGCTTGATATCTTCTTCAGCACCTGGAATAAAACAGGAACATAAAGATGGGTTAGAAGATGACTTGGAGACAATTGGAGATATAAGCCACTTGCATCTGACCCTCATATTTACTCCTATCCTGTATTCCATGTAGTGCACACTTTGTAGGCATAAAGTTAAGAAAGCTTGAAATGTCCATATCAGATGCCTGCCAAAAATTTTCGAAAGAGTAAAAATAGCCTTTCGAGAGCAGCATCTCATTTGCAATAGAAGCATTGAATGGGCAAGGGCTAATGCTTGCAAACAACAGTTTGAAGCATGATCCCACTTACTGGTGACTTTTATCCTAATACAATGTTGAAAACAGAATGCTCATAAATGCATCTTTGTGTAGTCTTTACATTCTAATGAAACAATAAACTATGTATGTGGACATCTATGTAGGTATCAAGGCCTTTGTAAGATTTAAAATCACTGCTTGTGTGCAGAGAAATGACTCTTTTAGTCCAATCTTCACAAATTTCCATGCTTGTGGTGAATTATTTTATTTGGCAGAGATATGTGCATGAAGTAGGCTCATTTGATCATATACTTTCTCTTACTTTAAATCCTCCTAAATACACCTAGAATAGAATTTTCTAGTGGAATGCACTGTAGAAGCCCGCTGTTATGAAGGAAATGTTTACAGCAGTGTTAATTTTGGCAGCTATTTTTTAATTTTAGTCTTAGTTTTAGTCTTTGGATGAAATGTCTTTTAGTTTCAGTCCCATTTTAGTCATTTCTATCCTTTTTAGTTTTAGTCCATTAAAAGTCCTCATATTTTAGTCTTTACTTTTAGTCCAAGCATCTATTTTCTTGCCTAAACCTGTTACCAAGTCATGGTACTGTGTTCTATGCACTCTGCCAAACCTGGGGTCCCTGCTTTCTACAACTGAGAGGCAGAGCAGCTATAGGTGCACTGTTTTTTGACAGATTTACCCACAGTGGAAAAATATCACAGATTTTGAATGTCCAATGAAAACTACAAAACATTTTAGTCTAGTTTTAGTCATCTTGACAAAAACTAAACTTACTTTTTGTCAGTTTTAGTCATCACAGAACTATTTTGTTAGTCTTAGTCTAGTTTTTGTCATGAAAAAAAAGGCTGTTGATGAACATTTTTAGTCATAGTTTTAGTAAATGAAATTAATACTGGTTTACAGGACCTATACATGCAAACAATTTATTTATGTGTCATTTATCTATTAGTTTGCACATATGTTACACATTAATTATTTCAATATGTTGGTACATCTTTCACAAGGAAAGAGTAAAAAACAAAATACAGGATTGTTCAGATGAGGTAGAAACCCCAAGGAGGGCCTAAAGTTAAACCTCACCATATTCAACTACTTACAACAACTATATGTTAATATTTTCATAAATAATATAAAACTTTAATCAATAAAAATGTAAAAAAAGGACATAATTAAAGGAATTGTAATGGTTTGTGGGATGTGTTGTCATGTCACCCTGGGATAAAATATGTATACAGTCCTGTAACTCTGTAACTCTAATCAACTGTTTAGTAGTCACAAGTATTTAAGTAGCTATAGCTGGCTTAGTGTCTGGATCAAACACCTGAAATAAGGGAAATTTACTTCAAGAACCTGAGCAGCCAAAAAAATGGGCAATATATATGAGGTCTGATAAAACAGATTGTAGTAAAACAGAGTGTGATAAAAAGGTGAATTTGAAATACGAGCAGAGCCTGTGGTCAAGCTGAAAATAATTTCAACAACAACCAACGGGAGATCCATTATCTGCATATTAGTTGCCAAAGTGCAGGTTGCATGGATTGTAAATCCAAAAGAGGGTAACTGTTGGCATAACATCCTGGTTGGAAAAAATGAAAAATGGAAGAAACAATTTTGTGGTCTTCTGTGCATAATCAGAATGAAGCATGTGATATATATTATTTTTTAGTCATTGCCTGTCTTTATTTTTCCTGAAGATTACAGTCTAAACTCAAGTAATTCCATTATACTCAAAGTTATTTTTATACATAGATCCAAGCCACTTATGTCAAGCGAGGCTGTATGAATTGAATTACTAGAACTGACGAGCCGGAGCTTTTCTCTTTTTGAAGTTTTCCATTTGGAGGCTTTGGTTGCTAATTCCAAACATGGCTGTCTCAGGCTAAATGTCATGCCTTGGTTAAATGTCTGGGCCATTTAGAGGCACATGAAAAAGTGAGGTGGATGGTTTATTTAGATTAAATTGGAACAGAATTCATTTCTCAGTTGTGCAAGTGTGTAATGCATCAACTGTGCAATACCCCCTCAGAGCAGCAGTGGAGTGAAGCTAAGCACCAAGAACAAACTCTGCCTTTCTGCACACAAACTCAGCAAGCATTACAACTACACACACAGTTTACTCTGGAGGTTTGAAGAGTGTTTATTAAAACTAAAGCACTGTGATGTTGTCCCAGGTTGCAGCCGATAGCAACCAAATGACTGCTGACTGATGGCTGGTGATGCTAAATAGTCAGATGTTCGCCAAAGTGGCATCATTAGAGAAGCTTATTCAGCCTCAGCTATGCCTCTGTGGACACCAACAGTGCTGATGTGCCATGCCTCTCCTAAAGTCTGCCTAACCGTGTCAATCAGTCTAACCACGCTCCAATGGGACTCACTCAGAGAGCTGTCAGCAGGAGAACAGGAAAGCTCTTCTGCTTATCTCTGTCTACGCATAAAACAAACAAACAAAAAGACCAATGTCACATAAATGGAAAATTACAAGACTTTTATACAACATATATGTTAAATATTGTGCAATGGAATGTATATCTAATTTGAGTTATTTCCACTGGTTATGGCTCTATTTGATACAAATATCTGTATAAGGACAATGGAAGCAAAATTTTACCTTCAGCATCATGACTGTCAGTTACTTTCATTATTATTTTTTCATTCTGTCAAAGTGATTAATAGCCTTCAGACTGATGGTAGCTTTGTTTCCTTTTTTCAATTTGTGATGAGTGAAGGGATGAGACATATCATTTGTCAAACAAGACAAAATCTTTTCAAAACCAAAAACCCTCACATTTAAAATCTTTCTCAAATCCTTTTATTTTGCAGGTCTGTTACTTTAGTTGGTTTTGCATTTGAAAGCTCTGAGGCAGGTTTCTAGAATTAAGTCATTATGGGAACGTAACATGAGGTGTGAATTTCTACAGCTGAGATAAACAAACAAACAAAAAAAAACCCCTGAAGAGTCAGCACTCAGAAAAGTCCTTGTGGGTTGTTTTTATTACCGAGTTTGTGGTATTCTTCAGAGTTGAAGACCGCAAGTGGAAATACATTTGTTGTGGCTTGGACACTGCCTAGCCAAGTAATAAAACAACCCTAAAGGACATATCTGAGTGCTGACTCTTCAGTTTTTATAAGTCTTTTTTAGTCGTGCACTTTAGAAGTTTAATTGTTGGAGTGTGCTCCTTTCTTTATTTGCCTACTTTACAACTGAGATTAAGACATCAAGGTTATTAAGATACAGATATATTGTAACTTGGGTTGTCAAAATTCTTCATTTTTTCAACATCATATGTTTTGAAACACTACACTTGCTACACATTTAAATGATAGGTATAGACTTTATAGCAGCAAATTTATACATCGTATATATAGATTATATGAGTAGGACAGTATAATCCGGTTCGTAATTGGTTATATATTTAATAGGGCTGTCGAGATTCATTCAGTTAATCGCGATAAACATAGGTCCACAATTAATGCACTATTTTTTTTTATCGCAGTTAATCTTACACTCTATTGTCCCTTTTAAAACACTTTGGTTAAGCCACGTCAGCACCTCCCTGCAGCTACAGTGATGTAAAGTAAGTCTACAACTGCTCCTTAATGTCTTATTTAACTTTAAAAAACTTACAGTCAGCTCGGTGGATAATTTAGGAGTCATCTGAACCTTGTACAATCAAACATTTTTCTTTTTACTGTTCTCTTATTTCCTTTAAGATTCATAACAGGTTCTTTTTTTCGATGCTTGAGTGGTTCTGTGTGCACTCTGCAATCATTTTTGTATTTCTACATGTTCTCTTGAAGCTTACAGATACGAAACAAATGTTGCAATACCACATTTAGCCATTGGAGCAACGTTAAGCAGTGTTGCCAAAAGTTAAAGCCAGAGCAGCAAACCACAATGAAGAAGAGTCATTTGAAAATGAAAGGAAACAAAAGGAAATATTACAGACTACAGAATACATGACGTTAGATCACATGGGCCCTGGTGGCATCCATCCATTCATCCATCCAAGCAACCACCCTGTCTGTCCATCTGTCTGTCTGAATTCAAGATTCAAAGATAAGAAGTACCTATGAGGGTAAACAGAAGACTCCACATTCCAAAGATAAAATTAAGTCATAGTAACACAAAATTTTAATTTCAGAGGATCTATTTATTTATCCGTTGATTTGTTAGGGACACTACATAAGCACTGCTGCATAAAAGACTTCTAGCCATGGCTAATTTGCAGTCCTTGCCCCTGGTTAGGCTTTTAAGAAATGACACACATGATACAACAGAATAAAATGGACATAAAAGACTAACAATGGCAGTAGACATAAATGAACAACCACAAAGATGCATAAAAACAGCAACAGCAAGACAGACATTAACATGCAGCCACATACATGTATACATGGGTGCCTGTTTAGCTCAGCAGGTAGAGCAGGTACCCATATAAAGAAGCTGTAGTCCTCACTGCACTGTGCGTAGATTTGAATCATAACCTGCTGTTTGGTGCATGGATTCCCCATTCTCCCACCGCATAACTCCTCTCTTTCTTTGCCTGTCCTATCTAATAACGGCATGAACCTCCCAAAATAATCTGAAAAATAGTTCAAAGGTTGTCCTGACAGAATACATTAAAACAAAATGTCATTGATCATATCAGATCATTATATTTTTAAAGTGCATCATCTTGTGTTAGCTCTTTTAAGTAGTGCTGTAGCTGCAGGGGGTAAAATGTAGAGTTTCTACAGTGTTCTGTTAGGAGCAAAAAGCAACAAAATTCTACCTTTAGGGTGCATTAAATGTTTTTAGTATGCTTTATTTGGGATATAACAACTTTTGTGTGATTTCCTAAACTTAACTCATTCAACATGAAGAGGCTTGCATCCACTTCTCAGAGTTCATTCAAGGTAAGCAGAGCACCCTCTGTCTTCAGAGATTAAAACAATAGAGAGTGAGCAACACACTGAGCAGTACTCCTCCAGGAGGTCAGAGGCCTGTTACAGCTGCAGGCACAGCTGCTAAATAGTGACCCCTGCTAGTGGAGACTAAACCACAGAAGAATACTTCTTTCTATCTCCAATTGTAAGAGACAGAGGAGACTTTTGAAATGAAATGTCTGGATAATGTTACAATCAGACAAGAAGTTCCTCAGTGTAAAGCAATTTAAGAGGCCGTTAAAAGGAAGTGGTTTGCTTCGATGCGCCGCTTTGAATCAGTCAGATCTATGCCAAGTAAGCAGAACACAATCAGCATTTGGCTTGGAACAGTGACAGTGTATGAAGAAATTCCTTTATACAATACAAACAGTGTCTTTTGTTAAAAACTCCATCAAAGGGAACCAAATATCGCAGAGAGGAAGCAGAGACTCACAGAGCAGAGCCCTGACTAATGGGGTTATTGTTGTGCAAGGAAAAAGGCCAAACGTTTGGCTGCTAGCAAGCTCTGAGGGCAGCTCAATCCTCTTCAGCGTAACAATATGACAGTCAAGTACACAAGCTGTGCCTCAGTTCTGCTGACATTTGTGTGTGCTTGCCCCCCTGGGAGCGAGCGCACAAGCTTTGTGAGTGTGTGTGCATTTCAGCTAAGAAGCAAAGGTGTCACTGTCTCTTTCACATGCATGTCTCAGGTTTGTAATCATCTGCTAGAATGAGAGGTTTCACGCCAGAAAATGCAACATAGAGGTACAAATGTGTTTATACATATGCTTGAGTGGAGCTATAACCTCTTGTGAATAATAGAAGAAGGAAATAGGAGGTAGGCACATGCTATTGCGTGAGGGAAGCTTTACGAATGCTTTGTGCGCATGGATCTGTTCTGACATGCTGGGAGCAATCAGTGTCCTTTGATAGGGTGAGATATAAGCATCAAGGCTCGGGGTGCTCCACTGAATCTGCACACAGGTCCATGCTCACTAGTGTGTGCAAACAGCATCAACTTGGGTGGGTGTATTTGATCATCGTCAGTCACAATGTCATTCAGCCAAGATGTGAGTCAGTTAAACAGGTAAATAAACAGCTCTCCTGTGGGGCTGATAGCATCTCAACTCTCAATGGAGCAGCACCCAGCTGACAGAGAGATGAAAGGAGCCTTAGATTGGGACATTTCTGCATGGCTTCAACACAGCAATAAGTCCTTTTGTGCCTCTTGGTTAAGGTCCCAGTCCCTCTGTGCTGATTTGATAATGGAATGTTTGCAAAATGCAACAAGAGCAGGGAGATGAAGGTTGTGGGTGACAGATATCAGAACAATGAGGCATGCTGGGACTTCACGCTACACTTTAGTTTCATCTACACTGGTAGGTACCCAAGTAGTCACAAAGCAAATTATCTGACTCAGTGTGAGTCTCTGTGTATGTGATTGTGTAATGTGTGCCTCTGTTCTTGCACAATCTTGCAGTACAGTCATGCAAAAGGTTGAACCACCTGTCTTCTCTGAACACGGACATCTTTGTTGTGTTTTAGGCAAATGTGGTGTTACAGTTGGCATGCCATACCCACCAGTGCACAGGTGTGGGCTTCAGAGTGGGTTTTTATCTCTTGTTTTTTGGCTCAGCTGCCCTGTGTGTTCTGACCTCAGAGACCCATTGTGCATTGCAAAAAACACAATTGAGTGCTGTTGTGTGAGAAGGCCTGCATCCTAAAAATTTTGAAAAAATATATCTAGAAGATAGGCATTTGAGTTTCTAAAAGCAGCTTTATATGAATCATGAATGAGCTTTAAGTAACTTGTCTGTGGGTTTTACAGTTCTCTTTTTGTATGAAGCCTGGCACACAGTGAAAGATTTTAAGATCTTAACTGATTTGACAATGCAAGAGACCCCACACATGATGACAAAGACAGATTTTATAGTTAAGTTCTTATAATGTGTGGTGTGCAATGAGACCACCAACACAGCACAACACACACTAACAGATTCATTCACCAACAGCCAGTCTCCATTCTCAAAACCCGAAATCCAGATCAGGTTCTTGTTTTTTCAGATTGTTTGTGGTGTTTTACACAGCACATTGTATAAATGCAGGTCAATGATTTCTGACATCCATTTAACGTCATGCTTCCCATTTACTATCATCGCCAACCTTCTATCAAACAAGTGAGATTTTAAATCTCAAGATGTTTTCCTGAACCTTCAGTGAGACATTAAAGCCATATAAACATACAGTGTCTATATAAAGTATTCACCCCCTTGGATGTTTTAACTTTTTATTGATTTTATAAATCAATCATGGTCAACATAGTTTGGCTTTTTTAATCCAAAAAACTGCAATTTTACTTCTTCTTTGCAAAACTGCTCAAGCTCTGCCAGGTTGCACAGGGATTGGGCTTGATCAGCCCTTTTCAAGTCCAGCCACAAATTCTCTTTTGGATTGAGGTCTGTGCTTTGACTCGGCCCCTCCAGAACATTCACCTTGCCGTTTTAAAACCATTTCTGTGTAGCTTTCACTGATTGATTTGGGTCATTGTCTTGCTGGAAAATAAATCTTCTCCTAAGCTGTAGTTCTCTTGCAGACTGAATAAGATTGTCCTAGAAGATTTTCCTATATTCAACCCTCTGCCTTTTCAAGCCATCCAGGGCCAGCTGCCAAGAAGCATCCCTACAGCATGATGTTGCCATCACAGTGCTTTACAGTGGGGATGGTGTGTTTGTGGTGATGTGCAGTGTTGGGTGTCTGCCAAATACTGTCTGATGGCCAAAAAGCACCATTTTGGTGTCATCAGACCACAGAACTATCTTCCACTTGAACATGAAGTCTCCCACATTAATTTTGGTGAACTCTAATCAAGATTTAATGAGTATTCTTCAACAGTGGCTTTCTCTTTTCCACTCTCCCATAAAGCTTTGACTGGTGAAGAATCTGGGCAACAGTTGTTGTATTCAGAGTCTCTCAGCTAATGAAGCTTGTAAGTCCTTCAGAGTAGTCATAGGAGTCTTGGTGGCCTCTCTCACTACTCTCCTTCTTGCATGGTCTCTCAGTTTGAGAGGACGGCCTGATCTAGGCAGATTTACACATGCACCATATTCCTTCTGTGTCATATTATAGATTTCCAGGGGGATGTTCAGTGCCTTGGAATTTGTTTTGCCTTCATACCCTGACTTAAACTTGTCAATAACCTTTTCTCTGAGTTGTTTGGAGCAGTATTTTGTCTTCATGGTGTAATGGTAGCCAGGAATACTGATTAACAAGTGACTGGACCTTCCAGACACAGGCGTCTTTATACTACAATCACTTGAGACACATTCACTGCACTCAGGTAATCCCCATTTCACTGATTGTGAGACTGCTAGAACCAATTGGTAGGGAATATGTATGCAATCACTTATTTTAGAACACATATTTTTGTTTAATTGACTTCATACCATAGAAATCTGTTTTCACTTTGACATTAAAAGGATTTGTTTTACTTTTTGTAAATGAAAAGCAAAATTTTATTGACCGTGATTGATTTATAAAATCGGTAAAAGGGTAAAACATCCCTTGGGGGATCAAGCTTTTGCCATCACTGCCCCCACCCTCTGGAACTCAACCCCCCCCCCCATCAGAAATTCTGACTCTCTGATATTTCAAACAATCACTCAAAACTTACCTGTTTAACAATGCATATGACTCTTAACCGTTCATGTTTTTCCTCGTCCCATTTGTGTTGTGTTTTTGTTTTAGTTTGTTCTGTAAAGTGTCTTTGAGTTTCCTAGAAAAGCACTATATAAGTCTGATTAATTATTATTATTATTATTATTATTATTTCCATTTGCGTTTTTTTACAGTGACATGCTAAAATGGCTTCCATGAGAACCTACATGTTTAAAGACTAGAAGCAAGGAGAATAATCTGGCTCATTACACTGCAAAAGTGAAATCCTACTAAGTGTATTTTAGGGATTGGCGTTCGGAAGAAAGCTGCCAACTCGAGCATCTATAATGTTAACGATCAATTAATTGATTATTCATTATGTATGCATAAAAACATACATACATGGGCATATACAGTATATATATGTATAACATTTCCCTATACAACAAAAACAGGTAACTAATGAGTGTTTTTCTCAATGATTTATTTATTTTCACCCTTTGAAAGCCTAGAGCTCTTAAACATAAAGAAGGCATGCTCTATTGTATTACCTATTGAGGGGATGCGCAAAAAATATGCAAGCATCTCAAAAAACTATTCAAACCCCAAAATAACCACAACAAAAAATAGCCTTAGTTGGCTGCCATTTTTTTCACAAAATAAAGTTAGAAGGAATCCAAAGTCAATAGCCCATCATATAACAGAGAGCGGGCCTCATAAAAAACAACAACAAACGAACAAAAACAAATGTATCTAAATGTGACAAAATTTATTTTAAGCCACACTGACATGACAAATCCTGATAAATATCTTATGTCAAGATTTCCCAGGCCTGAATTGCTTGTAATAAATGCACATGTAGTTATGGGACAAGCCATTTTGCTTGTAAATTGTCTTGAAATTAAATTAACTTTTCAAATTAGTTAAGTATTAGTAACTTAATTAGTTCCCTCTGAATTGTAGACCCTCAGGTCAAATTTGCTTGCCCCATTAGCAGTCTGGCAAATAACTACTAATGATCAAGCCTGATATTTTGTGATTTATATCTTGAAATCATCTGTTTATTTGGACTTGTCATGTGAGTTCAATCTGTTTGAGTAGAAAATAAGCAACTAAGAAAGAAGCAGGTAAATATGAGAGTCACGCTTGCTGCTTCCCAGCACATTTGAGTTTTTATGCTAGGCTGGCTCTGTTTTCCTGCAGAATGCAAAATATGAGAGTGCTAAAATCTCATCCAGCTCTGAAAAGGAAATAAACAAACCCCCACAACCCCCCAAAAAAGGGAACAAGTCTGGTTGTATTTCTCATGCACAGGCATCACTGCATAATATGTAAAACCTTTTTGTATTGGTGAATATTCATTCCAGAATATTCATTCATTCTATGTGATACATAGTTATTGCGTGTGTTAGCATGTAGGTAGTTGCGTGCTTGTGATTACCTTTTCATAGCGCGTCTCCATGCAGAGAAAGATGATATACGCTGTTGCACATGCCAGACATCCCTCCAGGTACGACTGGCCTCCAATTTTTTCAGCCTCCACATAGTAAGAGTTCAAGGTCTTCACCGTTTCCTCCAGTAAGGTTCGCTCAATCTACTTACAGACACAAACACATGTCCAGGTAGAGATATGGAGGCATGCACAGAAACTCATACATGATAAGGGCTGAAGGAGTGAAAAGAGCTCTGGCATCAGTGTGGGAGAAAGCTGTTCACTTTAATACAGCCTGCCAAACATACCAGCTGCATTCTGCTCAACCCAAAACATTCCTTCTTGGTCAAACAACTCAGAAACACACTTCATCTGCAGAGTATGAAGAAACTTGATACTTAAATGAAAAATTAGACAAAAGTTGTGTCAGAAATGTGCAGCAGTATGAATGTCTGACAGAGACCAATTTTAGTGAAATGTAGATTTTAAAGAATGTTTTCTTCTGGCCCTCTTTGACTGACTCCCTCTGTGCTTCTTTTTCGCTCTGTGTGTGTGGTCTGTCTGCTTTGGATGCTAATTTCTAGAAAAACTTAAAACAAAAAAAAAAAACCCTATAAAACACCTCCACAGATGCCGATACATCAAGGCAAAAAGAGCAAATTTGCACCTCAAATAAAAAGCACATTCCCTCCCAGTGCCCAAATTAAGTGTGAAAATAAAAGCACTGGGGTTTCTTCTTTGCTTTTTCTATCTTCAGACAGCAAACAGAATACATTGAATATAATTTAAATAAAGATGTAAAGCTTATGTAGTTATTCTGTGCTTGTCTGCTGAGTTAGAACTTAGAGGTCATACTGCAAAATCTGCCTCCATCTGCATACGTTTTCGAGTATCAAAGAACATTTTCGTGTTACTTCACTCAAGTAGAGTTTTAAAGGTACCTTAATAAAAGGAAAGTATGAATATTCTGCTGCCGGGTACAATCAATCAAAACAATAACAAAAGATGACACAAGGACATGCACCTCTCAACTCCGCCCACCTCTACCCACCTCCACTACTTCATGTTTTGGATTGTGAACACTATTCAACTAAAATTTCACTTCATTGGGAATATTTACTTAACTGTAAAACACTGCTTTTATTTGATGTATGAATTTTACATACTGAGGGAAAGGCTGTTTAAAATTGGCCTTCCTTGTTCCCACTGCAAGCTAGTTACAAGGCTGTCTAGGATCATTCAGATTACAAGCCAGGAAGGGAACGTTTAACAGCTTCTCTCTTTTGATTTGTGAAATACATTAATGAATCCAAAACAGTGGTTAAGTGTTTAACAAATATATCTTTTGGAGTGCACTTTCTTTGAAATTAAAAAAAAAAATCAGTGAGAACTGGGGTGGGTGGAATAGGGAAAGGTACTGCATCTCTATTCAACTTGGAAATATCTAACAGGACAACGTTAAAATGGAGTTTGGGGATGGGGGTATGGAGTTAGCTGTTAAAGGGGAAGCTCGGACGAAAGAGGTACGCATGGCAGAGAATAAACATGATCCGTCTCAAGGAAGTAGCACAATACACAAAGGAGATACTGCAACTGAATTGCTACTCCAGCAGTAGTTCAGACTTACTTAGTCTTAGAAATGGACTGTTAGAATTCTGAAAACTAAGGATTCTTCTGGCTTTGAAAACTGTTGGGAATAATTGGGTTAATGTAAGTACTCAGCTACATATACAGTGCTTAAAAAATTTATTAGACCACCCTAACCCTAACCAAAGTGAGGTTTATGACACAGCTGCCCTAAATTAACAGCATTGGTAATTACCAAAACCATGATTTATGTTTCTGCAATGGTTAATACACCAATATGTAGAAGCTCTTTAACCCAAATGAAATTTTTTATGCTAAAATATAATTATTTTTGTTATCCATGAATTTTCAAATTTACTGATTTACAAAAAAAAAAAGAAAAAATAGTAAAGCACATTAATATTTATTGATTAATATGTCAAATTATAGTTATTTACTTGCATTCCTGAACAGAAAAATTAGTTTTAGTGGTTGGATGTTGTGCTTGATTAATTTCTGACTTCTCAGAGAAGCCCAGTGAGCCAGCTCAAATTTGGGTGAATTCAGTTTGAAATCCCTCATTCCTGTTCAAAATGGTAAAACGTCAAGAGCTGAACCCAGGCTACCTGCTATGACGACAACAACCTTTATACATGGGGCATGTGAATATAACCACTAGAATACCGGGACCCCTTCTTTTACTTTTATGATCAGAAGTGTTAACTCCTCCTTTATGTATACTTCTGCTTCAGTAAATGATGTGTGCATTTGACACCTCTGAATGTGTTTCTACATATTTGTGTGAATCTCCCTGCACAAATACCCATCAATCACATACATTCGATCTGGGATGCACCTTTGTTGTGATGCTATTTAGCTATATTGTATCATCACAGTCTCAGTCTTGTAGATTGTGAAAGTTGCTTTAGGTGATTTGGGATTTTGCCGACAAGTTACTGTTGCTTTGCTGTGTTTAAGTGAGTGTCTGTGTTTGTGCTCACCCTGTTGTCGAGCTCTGAGGGGAACTTGTTCTGAAAGCGGCACACGGTTCCCTCACTGTAGTCTCTCTGTATGAATACCTTCGTTACTAGAGATGCATTGTGCCTCAGCTCCTGCAGGTTATGGAACTAAGCAGAGAAATAAGAGAAAGCGAACAGGTTATATAAATAAAAAAATGCACATTTTTGTTCTTGTTGGTACAGAAAAGCAGTTTTGTTGAAGGGTATATTTTGGCTCCATAATGGATACTGAATACTGTAAATTTTCTTTACACAGAAGTCCAGTCTGAGCAAAAATCATCTCACTAATTGTTTCTGACAATTTTTCGCCCTTTTGCACAGATTCTGCTAATATTCTGCTCAGTCAGACTTGAGTTCAGGGATATCTAATTACTGAATCATATTCATTTAAAATCAACTTGTCAGCAGAAGTATTAAGTTATCTTAAATGTCTGACATGTCCAAGACTTCTCTTCTGCACTGGTGCAAGAGGGCTCACAGAGAGGGTGTTGTACCAAATTACTACATCAACAGCAGCACAGTCCTAGTTAGTGCTCTCAATGCATTCCTCCTACATCAACAGGCCCAATAGCGGTAATAACAAGCACTTTAAAAGACTCCTCTTCACAGCACTTTGGTGCTGAGTGCTGTGTTTTACACCCAAACAGGCTTCCCCTGAGGAGAAAACAGCAGCAAGCAAGTGGGCCAGTGTAACTTGTCCCCTGCTGCTCTAAATTACTCCACTCAAGAGGACGGCAATTAGAGATGGAGTGGGAGCGTGGAGGGAGATTAAGACACGAACAAAAAGGGGAAGGAAAATACAGTGAGAGGCATGAAGCTCTGTTTTAAAGCCTATATACAAATCTGGATTTTACTAAATGAGAGCAGCATTTGCACAGTTGTCTTTTCACATTAATATTTACTCACTTGTATTTTCGTTTAGTATCATCACAAAAGTTTGGCGTGCGATTAGGGCTGCAAAATTAATCACAGCATTACTATAACAATATAGGTATTCTGAATTGATCACAGTAAAACAAAAAATGTTTTATGATTACAAACAAAGCTCTCTTACTTAGTGTTTATAGATGTTTCACACTGGATGGACCTACAGTTGCAAGAATAAGTATGTGAACCCTCTGGGATTTCTTGGATTTCTGCATAAATTGGTCAGAAAATGTGTTCTGATCTACATCTAAGTCACAACAATAAACAAACCCAGTCTGCTTAAACTAATACCACACAAAAAATGATATGTTTTCATGTTTTTATTGAACAAAACATGTAAAACATTCACAGTGCAGGGTGGAAAAAGTATGTGAGCCTCTTGATTTAATAACTGGTTGACCCTCCTTTGGCAGCAATAACCTCAACCAAACATTTTCTGTAGTTGCAGATCAGACCTGAACAACGGTCAGGAGGAATTTTGGACCATTCCTCTTCACAAAACTGTTTCAGTTCAGCAGTGTTCTTGGGATGTCCGGTGTGAATCGCTCTCTTGATGTCATGCCACAGCATCTCAATCGGGTTGAGGTCAGGACTCTGACTGGGCCACTCCAGAAGGCGTATTTTCTTCTGTTGAAGCCATTCTGTTGTTGATTTACTTCTATGCTTTGGGTCGTGGTCCTGTTGCATCACCCATCCTCTGTTAAGCTTCAGTTGGTGCACAGATGGTCTTATGTTTTCCTGTAAAATGTCTTGATAAACTTGGGAATTCATTTTTCCATCAATGACAGCAATCCGTCCAGGCCCTGAGGCAGCAAAGCAGCCCCAAACCATGATGGCCCCTCCACCATATTTCACAGTTGGGATGAGGTTTTGATGTTGGTGTGCTGTGCCTTTTTTTTCTCCACACATAGCATTGTGTGTTCCTTCCAAACAACTCAATTTTGGTTTCATCTGTCCACAGAATATTTTGCCAGTAGTGCTGTGGAACATCCAGGTGCTCTTTTGCAAACTTCAAACGTGCAGAAATGTTTTTTTTGGACAGCAGTGGTTTCCTCCGTGGTGTCCTCCCATGAACTCCATTCTTGTTTAATGTTTTACTTATTGTAGATTTGTCAACACAAATGTTAGCATGTGCCAGAGATTTCTGTAAGTCTTTAGCTGACACTCTGGGATTCTTCTTCACCTCATTGAGCATTCTGCACTGTGCTCTTGCAGTCGTCTTTACAGGACGACCACGCCTAGGGAGAGTAGCAACAGTGCTGAACTTTCTCCATTTGTAGACAGTCTGTCTTACCGTGGACACATGAACATTAAGGCTTTTAGAGATACTTTTGTAACCCTTTCCAGCTTCATGCAAGTCAACAATTCTTGATCGTAGGTCTTCTGAGAGCTCTTTTGTGCCAGGCATGGTTCACATCAGGCAATGCTTCTTGAGAACAGCAAACTCAAAACTGGTGTGTGTTTTTTATAGGGCAGGGCAGCAATCTCATCAAACTGATTGGACTCCAGGTTGGCTGACTCCTGGCTCTAATTAGCTCTTGGAGTAGTCATTAGCCTAGGGGTTCACATACTTTTTCCACCATGTACTGTGAATGTTTAGCTACATGTTTTGTTCACTAAAAAACCATGAAAACATAGGCTATCATTTTCTGTGCGATATTAGTTTAAGCAGACTGTGTCTGTCTATTGTTGTGACTTAGATGAAGATCAGAACACATTTTCTGACCAATTTATGCAGAAATCCAAGAAATCCCAAAAGGGTTCACAGACTTTTTCTTGCGACTGTATGAGTATAATGATGATGCTTTTTATACAAGTTTAATTGAGCAGATGAGGCTCAGGTCAGTACATTGCTGAAGCATACAGCTAAAGCTGCACAGAAATGGTTTAACGACAACAAGGTGAATGTTGTGGAGTGACCAAGTCAAAACCCAGACCACACCTGGCAGAGCTTGAGCAGTTTAGCAAAGAAGAATGTCTTTAAACTGCAGTGTCCAGAAGTGAAAGCCTTATTGAACACAGACTCAGTGCTGTGACTGCAGCCAAAGGTGCATCTACTAAATACTGAGTTAAGGGGGGTGAATATTTATGCATTCACATATTTTACCTTACTTATTTTTATTTAATTGAAATTGCTTTGTAGTAATCTGTTTTCATGTTGACATTAAAGAGTTTTTGGTAACATTTACTTTGTCAAAAAAAGCAAAATTACATTGACCATTTTTATCTTAAAAATCAAAAAGGGTAAAACATCCAAGGGGGTGAATTTTTTTATAATCAAAGTACAGCATGACTAATTGAACCCTATTTATTTGCTGCACTTAAGATTTTTATTGCAATATTGACCAATGGAATCACATATTGCATTTTGTCCCCTTGAAGTCCCACCGGCCTACCTCCTTCAGCAGTGTTGTTATTATGATTACAGCAAGCAGGCGTTCTGGCTATGAGGTTACCTGAATGTACAGTATAAGCCCATGAGAGTCATTTCTATGTGAGCAGATATAGTACAGTGCCAGGCTTTCATCTCTATATAGGGTATATCACGCACAACCAGGAATAACATCCAAGCTGCTATATTTGTCAGCTAAAAGCCAAACTCATCTCACAGGTACTGGATCTCTCTCTCTTCCAGAGCTTTTTATATCCTCTCCCCCCACCCCTCCTCTCTCTGCACTATCTTCAGGCCATCATGATGAACAACAAGTCACTCTATAAATAGAAGCAATTATCAGCACATGATCGAGCATCTAATCCAAGTTAGAATCAGATGGCCAAGAGTCAGGTTCATTAAGATATCATCTATGAAAGTGTGAGGTGCAGCAGCACCAGGGCTGTATGAACCTTAATTTCAGAGTTTAGGACCAATAAGATGCTTCTTTTTAGAGCAACACACAGAGGAAAAATACTCTTTTTTCAGGTAACCCATTTTCAATTTTCACTTGAGTGCATCTGGTTTACTTAGTATAATAGATATATGCAGAAATAATTTTCATTGTCCAAATGCAAAGCTCAACTCTCAAAATGTTCATACTTAGAAGTTTAGTAAAAAAGGGAAGGAGAGAACAGAAATGGAAAGAAGAGACTGAGAGTAGAATGGATAAAAAGCACCAGTAATTTTAAAAAATAGAAAAAAAAGACTTAACATGCCAGGAAAATGGGGGAAAATTAGATATAGACATGGGAAAGGAAAAGGGAAAGAGTAGGAAAAAATGATTTACAAAAAAAAAAAAAAATAAGGAATCCACCAAAGAAAGGACCACATGAAAAAGAAAAGGAGGAAGACAGAGGAAAGCTGATGTTGAAGCTGATGTGGGTTAGTGAGACTTGGTGGGTTCTGGTCTGATATTGACCTACTAATCTAGGCCTTATACTATGATGCTCTGTCTCTTCAGGGAAGGGTGAGATTTTTATTTAACCTTCATCCAACCAGGTTAGTCCCACTGAGATCAGAAATCTCTTTTCCAGGGAGACCAGGATGTCTGTGAAGCTGCCAGTCAACCCTGAGCTCATTTACTTTGTTGAAAGCAGGCTCTCAGAGGATCTCCTTCATTGAACTGAATCTCAAACTTTGGTTCCAGAGGTTAAAACAGATCGAGGTGATGCGGTGTCTGTTTTAAAGTTAAACAGTCAGTATGTTTACATGCCTTTAAAATTGGTCAAATTATTAAAGTATTGTGTTAGTCTGACTAAAACTGGACTTTTAAAACGTATTTAAGCATGTCAGTCCAACTGAATTATAAATCAAATTTCTACTAGCTAACTACTATCAAATTTTAGAATAGCACACCTAGATAATGCATTTCGAGACTGATTTTTCTCTTGTACATCAGTGCTAATATCTGCAGCTATTTTAAATCTAGCTTTAGCCTTACCATTAAAATTCTCACTCGTTTTAGACACTTTTTAAACACACCCTTGATCAGAGAATCTGTTTCCCAAATGAAGTGTTTATATGAAGTATTTCTACCTAGATCAGGCATTTATTCTGATTACAAGTTACCCATGTAAACATAGCTACTGTCCACAGGTGAGGAGAGCAAAGCACAGTGTACGAAATGGACAAAGCCATTCATGTTTTCCATGTTATCCATGTGTTTAACACACAACTGGTCAGCTTGTTATCCTGTTAGAACAGGGAGAAGGTCCACCACCAACTGAAAAGGGGCTTGTTGCTACTTACTGTAGCTGAGGTGGACATGCTCCTTTCAGTATAAAGATGCTCTGATACCATTTTTGTGTTGGGTATCAGCCGATACCGAGTACTGATCCAATACCGGTGTGAACTTTCTGGACTGACTGTGCAGATTATTTTAGACCTATATTTGACTTAGAACATGTCTCAACAAATAGAATCAGGGCATCCATGATTAAATTTCCCGTTACATTTCCCATTTTTATAATGTGCCAGTGGAAGCAGAGTCCTACAGTCATGGACAATAGTATTGGCACCCCTGGAAAATACACCATGTCTCCCAGAAACTGTTATAATTACAAATGTTGATATACACATGTTTATTTCATTTATGTGCATTGGAACAACACAGAAACAGAAGAAAAAAGCCAAAATTGACATAATTTGGGCTTTTCTTTTTAATAAAATAAACATGTGTGTACCAAAAACATTTGTAATTGCAACAATTTCTGGGAGACGTGTATTTTCTGGAAAAATTCCAGGGGCGCCAATACTTTCGTCCATGACTGTATATGATTTGTTCTTTCCTGCAACTTAATATGAATTAAACACTCCACTAAACCCTCTTCTAGTATCTCTTTCTGATTCAAATGAAAGCTTGTATCCATTTAAACATCACTCACAACATCTAAAGTCCTCCCACATCTGTCCTGTTTTATACTCGTGGACTTCTTGAAATATTTCTTTAGTCACGCATTGTTGATGTTACTGGCAGAGTGGGCTTGTCAGTGTTCATTTGAGCCTTTAAGATAAATGTTTTCTGTTGGCAGAGTGCTGCTGTTTACTTTCCTGGTTGGGAGAGCAAGGATCACATCCAGTCTATCTATTACTGTTTCTAAATATAGCACATGAGCAGACAGCAATGTTAAAGTGTCATAGAGATCACATAGGACTCTATTAAGAAGCCCTGCTTGTTGCTGCGCTGTCTGACATTTCACCACCCACACAGTTGTCTTTCTAGTTAAGTTTTGAATTGTTTGCACATTTTAAAAACAGAGATGGATGGAATAAATAAAAGAGAGAATAAGTTACAGAAGGAGACTTATCACAAGTTTAGACAAACATGATAGCATCGCAAAGATTAAAAAAGGAGCAACAAGCAGACTTAAATACAAACAGGATCTTGCTCAAGTCAACACAACCATTTGGATATCTCCAAAGTTTATAGTAATACAATCTGGAATAATAGTCTTTGGACTGGAGTTGCAGGGGTTTGCAGTTGTAGCGTGATAAAATTATGGAGACTTTAAGAAGGAAAAAAAATATGCAACAACCTCCAGTGTCAAAAGGCAAAAATCTGAGAAAAAAAAAAGCCAATGCAGAAGTGCAATAAAGCTGCACCTGAAGCTTGATGCAAAAGCCTAACAGGTCCATTTTACAAGCTTTCTTATATGTTAGTTTTAAACAGCAGAAATAAATAAACATAGCCTTTCATGAAGTCTAACAGTTTTTTATGATAATGGCTGTGGCTGATCTGACTGTTCGGCAGCTGTTTGTTAGAAGTCTTAAGGCCTGCCTCAGCGCCACCTCTTTGCCCATTCTTAGGTAAATGTAAAGTTAGTTTGTCTGCCTTTCCAATATGGCGACCATCATGGATGGGCTTCAAAACTCTGCTTCAGAAACCAATGGCTGACCTCACTGAGACTAATGTATGTCCATGTTCAAATGGGCTACAGTAAAAAAAACGTGTGCAAAGTCTGTTAATCTAACAGTAGGACAATGCTCTAATAAGTCTAAATATTTTCATCAAGTCTAAGATCCTGTATCATAATAGGGATTCAATCAAGCAGCAACATCTAGGTTGAAAAATGAATTCAATGGGGAAGTGTAGAAATATGCAGTATACTGTATAGTGTAACGTGTAAACTGTATTGTAGTAATACAATCACTGCAACAATGATTTTACAGACATCATGACTTTTAAAACAAAGACAAAAAGTATGACAAGTCATGTCTCACCATCTGCTTCACCTGTAAAAAGAGATTAAAGATGTACAATGTCATTGGAATGAAATCAGTATCATCAGATATTAGCTTCTGAAGTTCAATTTTGTTATTGGCAGATATGTAAATTTCTGCTGATATGTACAGCCAATATACCAGCCCTACATAATGGCAGCATTTATCATATATAAGGCTTAAATGTTGGAAAATATGTGCAGCTGTACTATTGGGTATAGGGGCTCCATGCACTCAAAGAGGTGCAATGTGAGCCCCAAACAATTTAACAGAAGCCCCAAATGTAATAATGTTAGCAGACTGTCAACTTTCTCTCCCCTCTGAGCTTTGCTTGACTCTGCCTCCCTTCGTTTAACTTCGTAAGACCCTGCCTGCACATGTGAGGACATTATATTAACATAGTTTTTTTAGATTATTGTCCAAAATGTCCAATGAATGTCCAAGATGTCCATTGGGAGATTTGTGGACATCATTTTAGGTCAAAACATTATCCTGTTCAAAGACAAGGCTGAGGTCTTCACTATCAGCTCTTAGTTATTCCGAATAAGTGGGAGAAACTAAAAGTGCATTCTAATAAACAGAAGGGTCTCAGAAGGTTAAGACACAGTACAGATGAAAGCTGAGCATTAAAAATGCAGTAGTGGTAGTCCCACAGCTGCACCCCAGACTTAAGATCTGAAGCCTAAATCAAGGCCAAACTCATCATGAACAGTATTACAGGACTGTTAGTATAAATCTTACATTTTCCACATTATTAAAGAAGTCTGTTGAAAGCAAAGACTGTTGTTACATTTTCAAAAATTAGAAGACTATTGCAATATCACTTTGAACTGCTCCTTTGTAGAGCTTCTTATAAGGTATAGGCCTAGTTTTTGTCACACACAGTTACAGTGTATTAGGTGAATATCAATATTCAGTATGTTTATGTCTGTATGGTGGAGGGGCAAAGCGCTAAAAATGTTCTTTTTTATTTTCTGGCAGCAGACGTTTGGAAACCACTGGTTAAGAGTAAGTTTTGGCATGATGGACCATCCTAAAAAATTCCAGAGGTGCACAAAAGTTTTAAAGAATATTCTATCAATGAAAAAACACTGGCAACGCAGACAAACCTGATTACCTCAACTCTGCTGAGTCATTTTCAATCAAATCTGTAAGATAAGCGCTAATGCATCTCAAACCTGTTGGTAACTGATTAAAAGCACATCTTGTAATGATTTTTTCTCTGTTATTTCCTACACTCCCCTTTCCCCATGGTGGTTGGATCCATCCAGCTTGGATCTGTAGGTCTGTTTGACTATTATTGCTCTGACATGTTTCCTACTTTAGTCACTCCAGCTTAAGGAACGCATAACGACAACACGGGTGAGTGCTGCCAGTGGGCAGCAGCTGCAAAGGGCACACACACAATTACAGCACGCACAGTGAATGCACTCAAAGTTAGATGTTTCTTTCCCCTTCCTTTTTCTTACTGTCAGTTCTCTCTTTTCAACTCTTTGTAATATAACTGGTTTTCTGCCACTGGGACCAGAGTTAGTAATGTTCACTGCCAAGCTGAGGTACCCAGAGGTCTATAAATCATTGAGATTACACAGTGTTGACTAAACAGTCAAATTTCCTGACATTTAGATGGAAGATTAGTGACTGTGGGGACAATGCTGGAAGAGGAAATTTATTTTGGATATAAGTGGTGTGTTGTTTAAGGAGTGGGCTAATCCTGTGCCAACGTCTGAGATGATTCCTGAGCTTCCACACATTATTCATCAACAGAGTCATACTCCAACTAAAGCTAGCTTTTATACTGAGAAGAAGGAAGAAAGATCTGGCAGGGAGTGGATGTGCAGGATCCAGAGAGCGATCACACTGCACAAACAGTCAGCAGTATGAGCAGATTACTTGGTCACTTAACATTTGCTGAGTCTGCATTCAATAAACATCACAGGATGAGCTTTCATATTAAAGGAGACAGGGGGAGAGAGCAACAGAGTGAGCGACAGATGGATAAAGGCATGAACAGGAAGCAAACTGTGCCGCTCATCTCATACTCCAATCACTGACGGTTACAAACTGCAGCAGCCTGTCAGCATTAAATATGCCATGGATAATTGATGGACCTTGGACATAAAATCTGTCCTGCTTCCACACACTCTACGTGTTTCTGTGAGAGTGCATGTATGTGTGCGTGTAAAATTGATGGGGCTTGGACAGGGATACTGGCAGCTCACCAGAGGAAAATCAGGGTTGCTCTGCCAATGCCTTGCAGGCTGTGGAAGAAAAAAAGAACTCACAAATCCTGCCTGGCACTCTATCTGCTGCACCTTTACCTGATGCACCAATATGCTTGAATTAAAGGACCACTCACTCATAAATTGGATGCTTTCATGTGCATCCAAATACACATATAAGCACACATGGACTGTATGAATCCAGCTGGATGCATACTTTGAATGCATGAATCCCCAAAACTTGCACCACACTTAAAAACTGACTGCTATACCGTAACTGATGCTTTGATTACAACTTCAATCATTCACAAATTAGATACCTTGGATTTCATTTTGCACCCAAATACACATATAAATGCTCAGATGCTGTATGAGTTTAACTGCAAGCATATTTTGCATGCATGAGAGTCTCCAAACTTGCTCCAAAGTTAATAGCTGTCTCCTCTGCTGATATCATTATTATGGTAACTAAGGCAGTAATGGCTTCAGCATTATGGTGACATCGCCAAGGACACATAGAGGGGGGTGAGGGAGAGGTGCTGCTGGCCTGAGAGCCCACAGGCATTACTGAGGCTAAGAATACATTAGCAACACTGTTGATGCTAAAGGAACTAGAAAACTGCACTATGTGAGACTACCTCACTCACAGCACTCTGTCTCACAGAGCTCTGTGAAGTTCCTAATCATGCTAATTACATTTATAACAGGCATGAAGAGTCCCCAGGGAGAACAGTATGGAGAAAACAGCTCATTTGAGAGACAAGGACTAAGCCTTGTCAAGCTAATTTAACAGTATGACAGAGAGAGGGAGAGTGTCCCTGTCCATGGTGCTGACTGCTCCCTCTTCATCATCACTCTCATTAGTCTCCTGAGCTTTGCCCAGGCTCAGTGTGCTCTTTCTACATGACTTTAGTCCAGTGTTCTCACTAGAAATAGCATTGGAAAGTATAAAAGGGGAGAGAAGAGGACAAAAATGTCTACGTGGTGATATGTGCCCGCAGTAACAGCTCATAAACAATGCTGAAAGTAAGTCAAGCTCCTGAATGAGAAACATTTCCTTGCCTGAGAAGACGTTACGTGACACTCTGCGACAGTTTTAGCAAGAAACAATGTTAACTCGACTGATAAATGGTGACATTTGGCATAACTACAGTAAACTCCACTTGCTGGAGGTTCAGTAAACAAGACATACACTTAACACTGCGCTTCTCGGGCTGCAGTTCCTCAATAAACAGGTGCGGACTCGTGTTTCGGTTTTTGTTGACATAATATGAGCAGAAAAGGCAGCGGAAGGTTCAAATTTCTTACCTCTGTCGCCATATTGAAGTTAACAAGATGAAGAATATGCCCCGTGCCGATATCGACTACCGTTTGCTCGTGCTGTGTGGGACAACGCGACTACACAGCTTGGCAGGGAAACTGGAGGCACGAGGGAGCGTGTACCAGCGTATGCGTGTGCGAGCTTACGCGCGCGCCTGCCAGCGTTATCGCTGGACTATGAGAGAGGGACATGCTAATTATTGGGGATTTCCTTCCCTTTTAAAGCTAAGAATAATTAGCTTCAAGATTAGGCATTCAATGTCATTTGAAAAAAGTACTGGGAAGATTTATTTTAGTTTGTTGTTTGTTGTCTTTATGTCTTTTATTATTATACAATTTTATTGAGAAGATAAATAATTCAAAAGTGCACCAGTTTCAGTCTCTTTTCTGTCAGTCTAGCCTAGAATGACGACCAAACATTCACTCAAAGTCTTTAAAATCTGCTTCTTTAGGCATGGATACGTGGATCTTCGGTATACGTATATATCCTTTAGAAATATTTTAGTACAACACAACTTAATTTTGAGCTGTCTAAGGATAATGACTTATCTTGAGGGATAAATAACTTGAGTGAAAGTTGTACCAAAGCAACTGCATGCTGCTTCTTCAGCACCATAAGTTCCCCAAAGTGTTCTTCCGATGCCCACGAGATTAAGATTAGATCATAAGTCCCAAGGGAAATATTACAGTGAATCACTTGTTACCGTCAGCATTTAGTCAGGCTTTTCTTCTCATAAAATGCCTGTGTACATATTCAGCCAGTGCTGTGTAGTCATCCTGTAGGTGTTCACTGCGGCCAACACTGATATCCTTTAAAGGCAGGTTGGTTCTGGTGCAAAGCGGTCATGCAGCGATGACTCACACTGGAGCCCATATGTTTAATGCACCATTAGAAAAAGCTCATATTAAACATTTATCACAGCCCACTTGGCTGATCTATACTTCCCCTTTTCTCTCCTTTCATGAATTCTTCCAGGTCATGAACATATCGAGGTTTTACTGGGTTTTAATGTTTTACAAGGTCAGACTGAAATTCACAATGAAATTTAAGTGGCAGGCAGATAAAAAAAGGGTCATGTTTTTTCTCTCTTGACTCTCCCAAGGACAAAAAATGGCTTTGATTATAAAAAAAAAACCTCATAAAAGATGATGAGCTAACTTACATTGACAAGGGTATTTTTGAGGTAAACCTTTCCTCTTTGAGAGTCATGAGACACGATGTACAGAAATGTCTCCCCAGTAATACACACCGCCTCAGGCAGGCTTGGATCCGTTCACAAACTGGCGAATAAATACACATCAATACATCCACAAAGAAGTGGCAACCTCCATCTTTATGAATGGAAACAGAATCCAAAAATAAGACGGAAGAGCTTAAACAAAATAAGAGTTATGCAGAACTAATATTATTTGCCAGGATCCTGCTGCTTGCTCCAGATTGCTTGAAAAGATCCGTATCTAATCATGCACTGGCACACACTCCTTTGGGGTGTGTGTGTGTAAATGTTCACATCAACGTATTTCTGTATGCATGTCAATTTGAATGAGTGCGCACATGTTAGTGTAAGTGTGTGTATTCCCCATTTGGCAATCTCGAGAGTGTTTTCTCCTCAAGGCTTTCAGGCACATGCATGCACACACATACACACAAACACTGACTGCATTACATAAACAAAAGCCTGAGATGTTCCCCTATACAGCAGAAATATCTCATTATGAGAGCATATTAGACTGAATGTGCATAATGTGAAGGAAGTTCAACCATGGAGTCCTACATAGTTTGGATCAATGTTAAGCAGGATGCCCAGATCCTTTTAGGGCCAAGGCAGTCTTAAAAACAAAATGAGTCATTTCTATGCAAACATATAAACTAGTATGTTTTCTAATCTGACACCTGTACTAACAGGGTAAGGTTTTCAGCTAGTTTTGTTCCCCATAAATGCTTCAGGCAATGCCACAGAAGAGATAAAAATGGGCTTTTTTGTTCTTCTGCTAAAAGGTTTAACCCTGGTTAGGTTTGGGCAAGAACTTTTATATCTTCTCTGGCACTGTATGTTTGTTTCCACTCCTATTTAGATAGATGTTGAGATAAAAGGATTTTTTTTTCTGGCCGATAACATGGGAGGGGCGAAATAACTGAAGAGACTGAGAAAACTAATCTGTAACACCAAACAACCATGGCAGTCGCTGTTGATGGAAAACAATCTATTGTGTTTGATTTTATGATAATATTCAACAAACACAGCTGTGAACCTTTTCCAAAAGAACAAGTAATGGGATTCAGAGCTTTGGGTGAAACAGTATCTGGCAAGATTTGGTTTATGTTGAGCTTAATACAGTCAGTAGACAGCACAACAAGAGGCCTTTTGGTTAACTGGAAATGCTTCTCAGAAATCTGGCAGTGCTGGACTACAGCAACAATTTGGGTTCAGAAAACATCACTAAACTGAAATATTAAAGTACTGTATCAGTGTAGTAGTTAAAGCGAGAATATGTAGGAATGCAGTTTGGTGCACTTTTGCACCCATCAGAGGTCTGTGGGTGCAACTGCTCAGGTGTAAAACACAAAAACCTGCCACCCCCTAAAAAAACAATGTGCTTTTGTTGACAGAGTGGTGAACCTACAAAGATGTGAGAGGCCAAATAACCATGTCCACTGACAAGGTCACTCTTGCTTGGTCACTCTCTGTTTTTCTCTTCTTAGCTTCATCTATCACCGTCCTCTCTGAATCGAACATTTCCACAGAGTACGCTGGTTGTCTGATTTTAAGCGCTTTGTAACTCAGTAGCTCATGGAAGTTGTCCTGTAAGAATTGTGTAAAGCCTTAAGGCACTATTTCATACACCAGTCTTTGGCTTACAAGAAGCTTGCTAGCTAGTCTCAGTACCGTTATGAATAGTTTCTCCCTGTTGATAGTTATTATACTGTTAGATTAGGCTGAAAGGCACTGCAGGGGTTAGCGCTGTTGCCTCACATAGAGATGGTCCGCTGGTTCGCTTCCCGGTCAGGGCCTTTGTGTGTGGAGTTTGCATGTTCTCCCTGTGCATGTGTGGGTCTTCTCCGGGTATATATATTGTTACTTCAAGGCAGGATATACAGGCCTGTTATGTCTAATCTGCTGTGTGGGTGAGACTGACTTTTCAGTTTGATCTGACCTTCGTGTGTATCAGTGAAAGGAAATTATGGCATGAGAACTTCACGTAAGCACATAAATTACAGAAGCTTTCCAATTGGTTTTCAAGAGGATGAAAGTCCCAAGTCAGTGATGCCATGGCTCACAGGATTGCACACAGTCTTCTTCTTTACCGTCTACGAGGATAAAGTTGTCACTGAATGAGAAAGCTCACAAGGCAAAATCAGAATAGCCATGTGTACTGCTCGCTGAGTTGGCACTGTTGGTAGTAGTACACAAACAACAATATGATGGTGAAATGACTATTTCATTCATTTTATTTGGCATACAAGCTATATGCATTATTCAACATGCTGACATCAGACACCCACTGGCCAGCTAACCCACTGATTTACACAATAGCACCCTTGTAGGTTTGTGTTCTAAATTCTGTTAGTCCGTTTGCAATAATTGCAGTGCGAAAACAACTGAACCAAAAACACAAACCATGGTGGTGAAAACACCAATAGAGGCAGAATGGTGTGGGGAGATGTGCTGCCCTGATCTGCTATCTGACGTAGAGACAGACATAGAAATGGTGGCAATGTGTTATATGAGGACAGCGCTGTGTGCATGTGCATGTCTGAGTATGTTTCTATTTTGCTTACACCTCATTTATCTTACACTTCCCCAGAGCCATTACACAAAGCAAAGATGCACACTGGGACACCAATTTTAGGCTGTAGCATATGTGTACAAAGGTAAATTGAAGGTTAATTACAGCGCCGAACTGCAATTTGTTAATGGTAAAGGAAACACATTTTTGACTGCAGGTTAAGGAAGTCAAATAAGTAATATAACATCTAAGGATACTAAGTTTGCCCTCAAAGTCCATCTTAAACTTCCTTTAAGATTCTTTTCATGTTCAATGCCATGCTACATCTGCTCCTGCTACTGATAGATGGACTAATAGTTCACATGAAAAACGTCTTGAGTTATGGATTCTCTTGGAATAACCACAACTTACACCTTTTCTCCTCTGTTCATAAGTTATCATTCTCACATTACAATGAGCATACTATGTTTAAGGTCATCTCCAAGCAGTCAGACCTGACAAGCATGAAATTATTCATTTAAGAAGTCATAACTGCAGTTCTAAAAGATATTAGGATATTACCTCAGGGGACTATTAATGTCTGTGCTGAATTCTGTTATTTTCCATCCATCCATTGAATAACTGTTCCAACCATAATCTTGAACTACCATTGCCAACTCTGAATCCTAGCTGTTCAAATGGATAAGAGGGAAGTGTATTAGGGGCAGAGGTCTGCCATAAAGTTGAACAGTGTGGTTGTTTGTCAGTTAGTGTAATTATGTTTGTGTTATTATGTCTGGGATTGTTAGAGAAATTTCATACTAAGTCACAAGATTGACACATCAATGTATATTTTGTTATATTATCTATTTGGTCATGGTTTGGGGTTGATTTTCTTCTGGTTAAGCAGCAGATGGAAGTGGACAGGAAGAAAATGACTGGCTTATCATGTTAATTTCTCCATTATGGCTGAACATATGCATTCCTATTCATATTGAGGAAATGAAAGAAGAAGCCTTCATAATACATCTCATTCTGGTCTTCCACTATGTCTGAATCTGCACCTCAGCAGAAAATAATAACTCTGCCGCAGCCCTAAATTATCATAATGACCCATACCACTGTACACCACCACACTAACACACATATAGACACGGGATCACACAAACAACCACACACAAAATCGCCACTTTCAAATATCATACTTCATGAAATATTTATTTCAGCAAAACATTCTTGGTTTCCGTTTTACTCCAAAACTGTCATTTTCTATTTGAAGCTCGTGCTGTGAGATGTTGAAGACGCTGATATTGACCCTGCAAAGAAAAGAAAAAAAAGGAGAAAAGAAAACACAATTACTGCGGTTTCTCCTCTCTTGTGTTGGGAGACTCGCAGTGTTAACGTAGCATTAAGCACTTTCTCGAGGTTTCCCGGTTGATTTGGTTTTGACATGTTGAATCAATCAAACCAGTGCCTTGGCTGTGAAGGAAAGATCACTGACCAGCCCCTACTTTACAAAAGAAAAAAAAAAGGTTTGACTGACGTTAATCTTGTTATAATCTGTCAGGTGTTTCACTGAGAGTGGGCAAAAATAAAAAGTCGAACTGCTGTGTCATAGCTGTAAGCCCAAGTCAAGGTTACCCATCAAAGTGACCTAAACAATGACAGATCACGGTTCCAGGTCAGGGGTATATTTTTTATATTTACAGCATGTGAAAGAGTACATTACCATCAAAACAAGACTGCATAAGAAGACCCTAAAAGTGTCTCTCTCTGTTTCACTGCACAGCATGTGATTGTCCATGGATTCTCCTTTCACTAGCAGAGAGAGCAGACGCCAGAGGGAAGATCATTTACAAAGCATTTAAGGCTAGTGATGTTGATGTTGATACTGATCACAGCTAATCTGTTTGGATTAGCTGGTGCGGTTCAGGTCAAATTTGATCGGCAGATCGATCCACTGTGTAAACAGGAATAAATAAAGTCCTAAAGACATTTTTACCTCACTTACAATTGAAATGGGTCGTGAAGTGTTGACATATCTCCTTGTATGGTTACCTTGTTTCAATGCTACTTTGACTCTTCTGTTTCATCTTACTGAGTTCCCCAAGCAGTTATCAGGTGGCAGCTGTGTGTTACATCACTAAGAAACATGACTAAGTAAAGGTACAGCCTCTTGTTCTCTGTAGCTGTAAATTCAGCTCTGTCTTTATGCTATATCGTATATATTTGGTTGAGTTGGTTTTGGTTTCACACTGTAATTATTGCAAACAGACTGACTGTACATGACAAATCTAAAGATATTGTCATCAGCGTCATCATCAGGGTTGTGTTTCTTTGTAGTTCACATTGATTGGTTAGCTGGCTGGCTGGTGTCTGATGTCAGCATATTGAATAATGCGTGTGGCTTTTGTTTAGATAAAAAATAATGAAATAGTCAATTACACCACCATATTATTGTTGATTTACTACTACCAGCAACAGTGCCAACTCGAAAAGCATTACAGATGGCTAGCCAGAGTTCCCCTTGAGCTTCCTCATTAGATGACAATGCTATCGTTGTCAACAGGAAAAGGGAAGACAGCCATGTGCTCCCGCAGCTCGTTTCATTTTGGTGTCAGATTTCCTTTTTCTGGTTTTCATGCCATATTTTCCTGCCATTGAAATGGATGTCCAGACCCTTCAAAATAATGCTTTCACAGCTGGACTGTGGTTCATTTTGGTCCCGGGTGAGACCACCTCTTTTGGTCTGACAAAGGTATGGCAGTTTGGTCCGACAATGGTCCAGGGGAGGTTTCACACCTGTCATTTAGGTATGGATAAAACTGAAAGACTGAAAGTCTGGAACAAACAACACAGGTATGACAGCCCCCTTAAACTCTGACATCTTAAGATTATTTCCTATGGAAAAGGACATTCAGGTTTATCTTACTGCTTTAGCGATGTGTAGAAAGTGAATAAAATTGAGAATGTATTTATTATGACTAATGGAGACACATTTTGATTTGTTTTTCTGTTAAAGTGTACAGTTTGTGGCTTGCGTTGAGTCTTGGTTACCATAGGAGTATAAGAGGTGTGGCTCACTGGCTCATCCTGCAGCAATTTTTTGAGGGGATAGTACTTATCACAGGACTTACTTGTTCATTTTGTTTACAAAACTGTTTGTGATTTTACCTGTGTGCCGAACTTTCTCATGAAATCTCTCCATAACTGTTGAAGATACTCTATACTCTGGGACTCCAGATGAAATTCAGCTATTGTGCTAATGCCATCAAATTTATTGGTGTTAATTCCTGATATGTTAACTGATTTGTGTGTCCTAATCAAATATATTTGATAAATAAACTGTAAATAGTTAAAGATAGTTAAAGAAAGAAAAGCTAGAGGCACAGGGGTTTGGTCTCTTCCCATGAATGGAGGCTAAATTTTCCTAATGAGCACCCTGGGTTCCAGTCCAAACTGCAGCTCCTTTCTTGTATGACCTTCCTTACTCTCTCGCTCCACTGTTCTAGCTGAATAAAGACTAAAAGCTGTTAAAAAGATATTATCACCTCCTATAGCATGAGCTAAGGTGTTGATGAGAATATAACAACCATGAGGTCACAAGGACCTCAGCCAACAAAAACTCAAGTATCTCAAGATATTTTAAGAAAATGTCTCTAGGTGTTCCTGGAGAACAATTTACAAGACCAGAATGTTAATAATGGCCAGAAACCATTTTACAGGAACACTATGGGCCAGTAAAGTTGACATTAGATTTTTTTTTTTTTGTGCAAGAAATATCATCACTCCATTTCTTATTCTATAACTAGCTTATCCATGTTTGAGTTAATGCAAAAACATTTTATGAGATTGCAGTGACCTTGATCTTTGACTACCAGTTTGTCCTGAGTCTGATGGATTTTTTAAATGCCAAATCTGAAGAAATTCACAAATGTGGTTCTGGAGCTACTGAGGTCACAACCAAGGGTAAAAATCACCAACACAACATAAAAACATAATGCCTGCATCCCAGGCTGTCACAGGCATGGATGCATTATTTTAACTTCTTCCAGACTTTGCTAAGTGTTTCATTAAAGATGGATAATTACAAAAAAATACTGTTACGAACTTTAAAGTTGCTCTGCTTTTGTTGTGGGCTGGAAACTTTAACAAATAGATCCACATGAGCTAATAACATGAAGCAATATTATCTGTTTATTGTCAGCATCAGTTTTTTCTGTAGTTTTGGATAGTTAGATTGTAAAACACACCCCTTATATTTTTAGAAAAAAAAAAACAGTGGGGACAAAAAGTAGGGAAAGGAATTCCATTATGCTTACAGTATGTAACTTGATATGACTGTATGTAAGATATTCAGCCTTGTGAAAAAAATTACAAATCTGTTTATGTGTTTGTCATCTTGGTTTCATTTGTGTCTATTTGTGTGCGACTCTGCTGCCTGATATGCTGACCTGTCTTCTTGCTGGCAATCGAATCAGAGCTGCAAAGACAAGATCGTATTTCTCTGGAGGTTTGCATTCCTAACATAGACAGTATAAATTATCCTCTACCGCTGAGATGGCAGCCCTGGAGCAGATTTGTTTATGTAGTGCAGCTTGTGTATGTCTCACAGGGTCATCAGCGTCTCTGTTTGCATGCATATGCTACCTGTACAAGAGACTGATGCATGGGATTTGTACTCAGGCGTACCGGCGTGTTTTCTATCTCCAAGATGTCTGGGCGGCGTGCCACAGCAAACACCCTTCTCCTATTGACTTAACCACAAGTTGAGAATCTCTCACACACACAAATATGCAGATACTGTCAGAGGAGCACATTGAAAGAGATCTTGTTCTCCAAGAACATGGCAGGAAATGAGAACCCCAAGACCAAAAACATATTCTAAATTGGAATCTTTCAAAGCAAATAAACATCTCCTCAAATGCCTTCAACAATTTGGATACTAAAGTCTAACTAAATAAGGCTCTACTGGTTTTCACAGAGTCTGAATTTGGAACTATTTGCAACACCTTCTCTGTGTTTAATATACAAAGACTAAATTATTTGGCATTTGTGTGGCCTGTCATACATTTACATGTTTTTACGTGTTGATATGTACAGTGAGGGGTGAGGGGGGCTGAAAATATTTTATCTGCCAAAGGGGGGGCCCGTAAAGATAAGTTTAGGAACCACTGAGTTTGGCTGTGACAGCCTTACTTATATTTAACCTGAGTAATAACCACTCTTATCAGAGGAACAAAAAAAAAAAAAAAAAAAAAGAATTTTATCTGTTTATGCTGTATTGCTACATATACAGCATTTTCAAAATGTAAAACACTTTTCTTAAAACAGAATTACCTTTATGTTTGTCATGTTAACAATATGGATGGACACATTGTTAAAACCATTTGGAAAAAATATCAGACTTCATAGCTAAGCCATCAAGTGTTCACAAATGTCAGGATACCTGAGAATAAAGTAGAAGGTATTGAAACAACTTCAAGGGAAAGATAATTAGATAATGCAATGCATATAAAGGCAGAAATTGGCAAAGTGGTTTATCAGTGGCTGAAATTGGCAGAAATAGATGGTGAAAAGTGGTTAAAGAGTAGAAAAATGGTTTAAATTGGCAAGAATTGGTTAAAAGAGATAAAAAAGGAGAGAATATATATAAAAGCTCCATATGTGGGTTACAACAGGCAAAAAGGGCAAATATGTGCATAAAATTGTGAAAAGCGGTTCAGAAGTGGCAAAACTGGTTAACAGTGGAAAAAATGGGTTAAAAGAGGCAAAAATTGGTGTCTTAAGTAGTGTAGAAGGGGTTTAAAAGTAGAAAATATTTGTTAAAAGAGACAAAATTGGGTTTAGTGGGGAGACAAATTTGGCAAAAATGGGTGGGAACAGCGATAAAAGAGTTAAAAATCAGCATTGATAAATAATTGAAACAGCAGAACCATTAGCTAGGACACGACCACCTATTCTACTGACCCCACACACATACAATGATAAATATAAATTAAAACTGGAGGGGGCCCAGTCTACCCTGTGGGCAGGTGTTGACTGAGCCCTTGCTCAAGGGTCTCAGGGTCTTGTTCCCAAGCAAGAGTGAAATGGAGAAAAAGATTGACAGACAAATCGGTGACTCATCTGCAGTACTGCAGACATTGTGCTGGTCACCATAATGAAGATGGAGTTTAGCTGAAAGTCTCAACTTTCAACTAAGCAGTGGATCTATGTTCCAACAATAGTCAGGAGTTTTGGTAGTGACTGAAAGAATGAGATGCAGATACAAGTGACAACTGAGTTTCCTCTGAAGGGTGGCCAGGCCCAGCCTAAGAGTTAGGGTGAGAAGCTTGAACTTTTGAAGGGAATTTGGACTTAGAGCCACTTCTCATTTGCATCAAAAGGAGCCAGTTTAGATTGTTTGGTCATTTGATTGGGATGCTTCCTGACTGCCTCCCTTTGGAGATGTCTGGGCATGCCCAGCTGGGAGGAGACCCCAGGGTAAACCCAGGACTCCCAAGGGAGAGTATAGACACTCTGGCCAAGGGGAGGAAGATCTCTGTGGATAAAGATGTCTATATCAAAGAAAAAGATGGATGGATGGTTTTATACTTGAGGATGGGAGTTAATTAATAGTGGAGATAAATGGTGCAAAAAAGGGCAACACCAAGGATGCCCATGAGTACCAAGGTACACCTATGTGTAAGACTTATTTAAAAAGAAAAAGTGAAAATTTTAAGGAATTACAAAGTGACCTTCAGCTAATTCTACTCCCAGTCCTGTCTTACATGGTCTAACACACAATCAGAAGCGAGAAACGGATCCTTTATTAGTAATCCAAATAGAATTTCATGACTCCAGTCAACATCAGCTGACACAGGGAAAAAACTCACAGGGAAGAGCTCAACTGTATATTAATCTGCATGGGTACTGCATGTGTCTGTGTTTATTCCAACTAAGCAACCTAAAAATATCACAATAGAACAGAATCAAGCAGCTGGAGAAAGCAGAGTGACACCCCTGAAGGCAAACAGATCTTCCTCTAATAGACTTCCGATCAAGGGAGAGACCTCAGCAGGATTTAGCTCATCTGAGGAACCACAGGCAGGGGGTTGCAAGGGAAGAAAAAGAGGAGAAAGGAAAAAAATTGAGATGAAAACAGAAAAATAGAGAGATGAGAGGATGTGAGGATGTACACGTGCAATCCCTCATGAGTAAGAAAGGTGTTAATTAAGCAGTGAGGGAGATAATAAGCAGCAAGAGATGAAATTCCCCTGCTAGACTGCATTGACTCCAGGGGACTGGTTTATACTTATTATACCTGATTGAAGGCACACTGTGGGATTGCACTGTTGCTCATCATTCCTCTACTCTCATCAAATGAGGCATCCTCAAGGGCTCTTTGTTAGGGCCTCTACTGTTTTTATTCTACATGCTCTACCTTTGCTCTAATATTAGAAATACAGCCCTTAATAAAACTGAAAATCATGCAGCTCAATGGTTGTTGGGGGCTCAAATATAAGAGCAATGAGTTTACGTAAAGTCTGGACTTTTGTTGAATCGCTCTTTGTCTGGACCCTCCCTTGCCAGGGCTGCTCCTTGTCAGTGATTGTGTTTGTGATTTTCATGGACAGGAGGCACAGAGGGGAGAAGGGTTTCTGGTTTAGGAACTTCAGAATTTCATCTCTGCTGTTTGCAGATGATGTGATTCTGTTGCTTCAGCAGGCACTGTGGAGCTTTATAGCCAAGTGCAGTATGAGAATTAGCACCTCCAAGTCTGAGGCCATGGTTCTCGGCTGGAAAATGTTGGATTGCTTTGTCAGGTGGGGGTTAAGTTTTTGCCCCAAGTGATGGAGTTCAAGTATGCTGGGGTTTTGTTCATGAGTGAAGGCAGAATGGACCGTGAGATTGGCAGGTGGAGTGGTGCAGCATCTGCAGTGTTGCAGGCGCTGTACCAGACTGTTGACATGAAGAGGGAGCTGAGCTGGAAGGCAAAGCTTTCAATTTACCGGTCCAACCCTCCCGTATGGTCATGAATTCTGGGTAATGACCAAAAGAATGAGATCGCCGATACAAGCAGTGGAAAAGAAAATCCTCAGGAGGGTCTGCTCCTCATCGAAAGGTGCCAGCTGAGGTGGTTTGGGAATCTGATCAGGATGCCTCTTGGTGGACTCCCGGTGGAAGTCTTCCAGGCATGTCCAACTGGGAGGAGACCCCAGGGTATACACCCAGAACTCACTGGAGGGATTACATATCCAGTCTGCCCTGGGAGTGCATCAGAATCCCTCAGGAGAAACTGGAAAATGTTGCTGGGCAGAGGGATGTCTGGGTTGACTTGCTTCACCTGCTGCCACTGTGACCCGACCCCGGATAAGCAGAAGACAATCAATGAATGGATGGATGTACAATTGGAGAGACGTGACCTGATTGTAATGCTTTTGTAATGAACTGACTTCAAGTAAAACCATACAAATTTTCCTTTGGATGTGCTTCTGCACTGTGAATGTGTGATTTGCAAGCCTGGCATTCTTGCTAAATATGATAAATGACAAGACTGGAGCAACGGATTTGACTCCATATTTTGATACAGACCCAACCACTTGAGATGCAAACCATAACATCCTTGCAGTCCCATTAAAATGATGTTTCACAGACTTTCACTGTCTAACTGGATGATAATAATCCCTCTGTATGCCTCAGTGACAACTGTGGTCCTTCAGTGTACCCACAGCCAGAGGAAAAGAGGATGAGAGAGATGAACCAGGAAGATTCCAGCCTAGAGGGCTCATATGTGCGCTGCTGCACTGCCATATAAAGACACAATCTGCTTTGTTTAAAGATACACACAGAGGAAAGCCGTCATTCCCCAATGAAACACAGTCACAATGTGAACATACACGCCTTGGCTCATCTTCATTCGGTGTCTATGTTTATCCGGCTTTAATCTGGAGCTTTGTAAAATAATGAAGCTAGATTTGTAAACAAGCACGCAGAGCAGTGAAAGCCCCAAATCCTCAGGGCTTGTTTTCTCACTTTAGATTCCAATTAAATGATGAACTTGCCGTGGCTGCAGGGATGAGAAGACTTTTTTTCTCTTGTTTGACATTTTTCAAAGAACTGCCAAGTAAAATCAGGTCTCTTGGCTCATGCAGGTTCAAGATGGACCTATGTGGAAAAGCTTTGATGACACCGGTGCTGTGCTGAGGCACTTGTACCCACCTTTCCACTGAATTAGTGGAACTCACAGCACACTTAGATGCAAATACATGCGCTTTGTTGCCATGGATTCACTCAGGGTAGCATCTGCTTTTGTGCCATGTAACAAAAAGTTCCAAAAATAAGACTAGAGGTGTTTTTCTTTTTAACACAGTGCAGTGGAAATATACTCATGAATAATTAATGAGCTAACTTTTTAGAGAGCATTCTCTGTGGTGTTTCACTGCGGCTTTGCATGACAGTGTCTCTATCTTTTTGTCCGTTTAGTTGCACTATTTTCAGCACCGTTTGATTTGAGCCATAGGAACTAAAAATAACGGTTTTGTGTCTGCGCTGTCTTTGCTCGTGTAGTGAGGTCTGATCAAATGCAACACCAACATCCCTCAGAGCCAGGCATCAAAGCCACTGTGCACGATTATTAAACAGCAGCCATGGGCTCACAGAAAACCACATTAATGGCTGTAATGCAATGATGTGATTTCATGCTTTCGTGAGGGGATTCTGCAACTTTGGCTTTTTTATTTCGCTTAATGGATGACGCTGTCAAGTATACTTCATATTTACAAGGCTGTGCAGTCCATGAAATCCTTTGAACTCACATTGGTTTGTGTGGAAATGTTTGGATTTCTTTGCTGTTTATTCAGGATTAGAAAAATAAGACCATATCACTGTTTCACACATGCACACAACTCCTGTAAACTTCCTGAAAATTCAAGGCTGAGCTGCATATGTGAATGCTAACAAATAATTTTCATCTCTACTTTGCTCTGGCTTTTTTTCTGCCAGATAGTGGATGTGTGGATACAGCAGGAAGCATTTAAGAAAATTCATCTGCTGAGAGCAATCAGGATTGAAGGTGTTTATATCACTCGACCAATATGGAACTAACTTGATCTTTTGAGAAATTGTCAAAGGAGTTAAAAGGAAAACCAGGCTACATAAAGGTGAGAAAAATCATCAAATAAATTTAAGGCCATAAAATATCTTCAAGCCTTATTTCACTCTTGAGAGGTACTTAATTTTAGATTCAATATGGAACATCCTTAATAATGCTTTGTTTAATCTATACTGTCCAGATAGTATTTTTGTACTACTTTTTATTCTTTTAAAGATTATTTGTTAGACTATTTCTTAAAACTCTATTAGTTAGAACAGTCAAAGAAAGACAGGAAATGTGGTGAGAGAAAGTGGAGGAAGATATGCACCAAACGTGCTGAGACTGGGAATTGATACAGCAACCAGTGCATGAGGACTGTAGCCTCTACATTTGGGTACCTGCTCCACCAACTGAACTAAACTGGCACCCATTTTTGTGGACTTCATGTGACAATTCATAAAATTTACTGTAGGTTTAATAGTGTTATATTCAAGTTCTCAAACTGACATTGGGAGACAAACAGAGAAAAAGAAGGGATGATGGAGGTTTGATAATATTTGGCCTTATGATGAACTAAAACTGAAAGTTTGATGAAAATCTCTTAAAGCACTCGAGATGTTTTAACAAGAAAGGGATGAAAAACCAGTCAATCTTTGTTTGTATAGTGCCAATTCATAACCCAAGTTATCTGAAGACACTTTACAAAGAGGGCAGGTCTAGACCATACTCTGATGGGACCTGTTATCAAAAAGTCCACAGCCTCATTATAATGGCAAGAAAAACATTCCTTTTAAAAGCCAGGCTCACGTTGACAGCCATTCACTGAATCCATGCTGGGGTTAGAAAGGGGAAGGAAGTAGGTGGAGAACAGCAAGAGACAAGAGAAGGGAGCAGGAATAGAAAAAAAAGAAACAAAAAATAAAAAAATAAATGAAACACAAATCTATGGCTATAATCATGGCCATAAACGTATCTTCCATTTTGTAGGATATGGGTATAACGTCAATAATGATGGTAGCAATATGTGAAGAATTAGCAATAATAGTCATGATTGATAGAAAACGGAACAATGCAATACTATCCTGTCCCATATATTATCATCCTTTAGCCATCACAAATCATTTATGCAAAGTTTGAAAAAAATCTCTCAGTGGGTTATTAACTATTCCATTCACAGGAATGGGATCCGCATGAGGCCCAGCAGCATTGACCTCTGGCCTAACTCATTTCATCTTTGAGTTAGGCTGACCATTTGTGCATATTTGAATAAATTCCTTCACAGTATTCCTGATATATCAAATTCACATAAATGGCTGGGATGCACAAACAGACAGACAAGCCAAAATCATAATGGTTCCAGCTTTGGCAGAGACATTAAAATACAAGGACACAGGAATCAATGCTGCTGAGTCACATATGAAGACCAAAAAGCACCAACGTGACGTGATGCCATTTTTTTTCAATAGTTTCTCCTTTGTGTGGTTCTTAAAAATTCTTAAATTTGACTTTTTAAAGTGTACTGCAACCTCTACGAAGCTGCTTCATACTCTTTTCTCCTTGCCAGCATGCACTCCTGACTTCTTCACTGATACTGTGAATATGTCCAATTAAAACAATCATTAAAGTGTCATTGTGTCATAGTGTCATTGTGAGCTGTATCTACTGACCCTATGTGGGTTTTCTCCTAGAATATGCTCTGCAGTACTGATAATAATGAGGACAAGTGGGTAAATTATTCGGATACATTGCACAAATGCTAAGAAATTCGCATGCAACTCCACTTATGCTGAAAAAAAGAACATTACGGTAAAAGAGGGCCTCATTCCAATAATCAGGATCAGATCTTAAATAAGAGTGAGGGTCCTGCCAGGAGGGAGATGATGCTGCATTAGTATTAACTGCCAGGAAGGAGAGATGAGGGAGAAAGGGAGCGGGATAAAAAAGAAAGAGGACTGTTCTTCTTACATAATAATTGATTTTGAGAGAATTAAGACTCCCGTGTCCACTGGATCTTGAAGCAACACTGGGGTGAGCAGAGGACAAGAAAAACTGAACTAAGAGAGTTCTCACTGAGTTGATGACAGTCGCAGCTTTAAGCATTTTGTGTACATTGAGCTCCTGGTCCCTGCATGGTGCTCTGAAAACATTGGCAGCACAGTGAGACAGCAGACACAAAGGGGCGACTTGTTAAACATACAGAATTTATGAGCTCTCAGGACTTTGCTCAGTGGAGCCCTGTCAGTTATACTGACAGCAGCGAGTGTGAAAGCTGCTGGATTGAGCCCCATGATAGAGTGCTTTGTAATGTAGTGCGGTGTAATGATACCAGCACCAGCAGCCGTCCCACTGAGAGGAGAAAAATGAGCCTGTCATGGGAGAGAAAAGAAAAAGACAGAGGAAGAGAGAGTGAAAAAAAAAAATCCCCCCACAAAGTTCTGATGTGCTGTTTGGCTTCAGATCTGCTTTTCACAGCCAAGACTCTGCTCAGATTAAAATGCATTTATTCTATCAAACATCCAGCAGAGCAGCCTGCCAGGTATCTGCATTGCTGCTGTTTGTTTACAAGCTGGAAGGATCCAGATCATTCTGCAGGAGAAGTGAGATATGGACAAACTAAAAGAAAACACACATTTTATACAAGTATATAGTTAATTACAGGTTTCAAAGTAGCAATATGCATTGTCTGCACTTACGTAACTAAATATAACCAGGTTAAAATATTAAACTTTCATAGAATAGACTGCCACTCAAGCAGGATTTAGCTTCACTGAGGTTTCACAGCAAGGCAAGACAAGGGAGAAAGATGGAAAGAGGATAAACAAAGAAAAATTAAAAGAATAGATGATGCTATTTGTGTATATATTATGTAACTTACAGTTATAATTACTGCACTTACTGTAGGTGTGAAGGGAAATCATAACTATAGTAAACAAGTAATGCCATTTCCTGCCAGTTTGAGGCAGTTTGTAACCCCAGGGATGGATATATTGTATGGAAATTTAAAATAATATTAGTGGTCAACTGTCACCCTACAATCCCTGCTTCCATTGAATGTGGCATCCCTCAGAGCTGAACATTAGGGCCACCATCATTTTCATTAGACATGCTCTGCCTTGGATTTATTTAAAAAAATGAAACATTTTATACTTCTGCTATGCTGACAGCCAACTTAATTAACCTGATTCTTTTTATCTAAACCTGTAGCTGTGATGAGTGCAGTTTAACATTTTACACTGAGCCTGAATTTTTTATTTAAATGTGTTAAAGCATATTTTGCTTTTACATTTATATTTTCTGTCTCATCCACTTTAGACTATTTGATATATTTCGCTATTAAAACATTTATATACTGTATTTATGCAACAGGACATCTGTGTACTTTAACCTTCACTAATTGTGTATTTGTGTTGACTTCTTAAAGTTTATTTTCTGAATAAATCTGACTAAATTTGTTAGTGAGAAAATATTTCACTACTACTTCTGTGATTATTTCTCCTTTCACAGATGTATGGAGTATAGAGTCAGTCTGTGGACATAAAGTAGCTAAAGCTCGGACCCTCAACACTTAATTCCCTGCCATCTGGTGAATATTTTTATAAAGAACTACAATAAGGTTATGTAAAAGGATAACAGAGTTACTTAGTAATATTAGCCATAAAAAGTAACTACTTCATGCATGAAGTTCAAAGTTTTACAGGAGTTGATCTCACATTTTTCACTTGGTCATGGTAAACATTAGTGATTTATTGTAAAACCCACTCTAATGAGAGATTTGTGTTAATTACTTTAAACCAGGGGTGCCAAACTCAAAGGAGGCCAAATATGGCCTGTGATGCACTTACGCATACCTGGCCAACAAGATCATATCATATTTTTATTCTAACTGGCCCACCAGTATGAGGTCTGCAGATTTCCTCCAGTATAAAAATGGAGACTTAACCAGGATGATTTAAAATATTCTTGTTCAGTCAAGAGTAAAAATAATTAGATAAAAAAAGGAATGTGGAAAAAGAAATTAATTTGTTTTCATTCCATATATTCAGATGTGAATCACACAATTACAACTTCTACTTATGATTTTGACTTTTCATTTAAAATTTTGCCCTTTTCAGTTCTTAATTTTGACTTTTTATCACATATTTTGATGCAAAAATTAAACTTATTAGTCGTATTTTGACCTTTTAAACTCATGATTTCAAATTATATCTCATATTTTGACTTTTAACACACTTGTAATCAACTTCTAGCTTATATTTTTGACTTTAAATTCTTTTGACTTTTAATTTTGTGTTTTGACCTTTTGAACCAATAAGTTTGACTTTTTATCTCAGATTTTGATCCTTAAACTTAAAATTCTGACATTTTCAATTCTCAAAATCATTTACCATCAGTGCTTAGTTTCCCCCACCCTATAATTCATTACTGATGAAAATGAGGTTGACAGTTTATGGGTAAATGTTGACCCTGTTGGGCTCTCAGGTTAGACCTAAATTCAGAATCTGACCCTCGCTGTGACTGAGTTTGACACCCCTGAATTAAACACTATTAAATTAAGAATTTCAGAGGTCAAGTCCAACTGAACAAACCTTATATAACAACAAAACATGACATTAATGAGTGATTCTGCCCTACCAGGAGATTATTTTTTGTGTGTGTTTCTAATACAACTATCAGCATTACTCACTGTCAATTAAGATTCATAATCAGTCCATTTATAATTTCTAATTATGATTCATAATTTATTGCCCAAGTGGGCTAAGCAACTGCAATGTCTGTGTGCAGCCACAGTGATACATCAGTGATAATCCATAACAAATCCCTCTTTCTGTGGTTAAGTTCATGTCACAATCTTTTATCTACCTGAAGTCTCTTTCTTCTTCTTCCAAAATAAAAACATCTCTGTATCCAAACAGGAAGTCAATTACCCTTAGTAAAAGACAAAACAATATCAGATATTAAACAAAAATTTTTTATAGGCGAATAGTTGATTTTTTAAAATGTGACTAAATGGAAGATCATTTATGAAAAACTACAGAAATTCTGAGATGAATCACAATTAAACATTTTGAATTGTTTGACAGCACTAGCTGCTGAGAAGTATTTTAATCTTCAATTATTTTAAGTTCATACACTCTTGGAATGAATCTGAAATGTACAGCTCTACCCACTGAGCTAAAATGGCACAACATTTAACATTTTAACCTTAAACTAGCCTTATCACTTCAAGAAATCAGATTCCAGAAAAACTTCGTAAACCATGCCTTTCTCACTCTCATTATATCATAATGATGGTAGGCTATACACCAAGAATGCCATGCTGCACCCGACAGAGGGAGCAGGATTTGTGGCTGTTGGGAAGCTCATTTCTAGCAGTGGCTGAAGAACAGAACAGACTGGTGGAGTCTATGGTAGACATTAAAATTAAGCCAACCAATTTCCCTTCTTCAGATGGCTGAGCAGATGGCACCGTCCTGAGGGCTGATGTTTCAGCTCGTCATCCAGCTCTCTGTCAGCAGAACTCCTTTAGCCATTTTCTAGTGAAAGCCAGTATGACTTAGCAATGTTTGACCAGCAAGGCATTTCTGATTTAAAAAACACATGCACCTGTGGCAAGTAGATTCTTATCATATTTCCAGAGGGATCCTAATAATTTTGCATTGCCACCCTTTGGCAGGGTCTTCCAAGTTGATGAGGTCAACCAGCAGCCAAAGATCAAACTTTTCACGGCTTCCTCTAGAGGACAAATAAAAGGAATAATGAATCAAGCAAAAGTTGGCAGAAATGAGGACAAGAGGAAAAGATAAATGACAGTTGTCCCACAGTTGAGCCCTATCTCCATGGAGTTGCTCTAATATTTAGTAGCGTGGTTCAGGTTTTTGTTCAGCTAACTGCTCTTATAAAGAGAAACTTGATCAGTGACTTAAACCTGATGCATCGTATCTGCATTTTTTTTTCCATGCTTCAGCTTTTTGGGAATGAGAAACATAAAAGGAGCAAAACTGGAGACTAATAACGGAAAGAACAGAAGGGCTCGTATTATTCTATCATCTGGGCAAAAATGCAGAAGGAACTTAATAAATCTAGCTGGGTTGTTTTTGCCTGTTTCTAATAAACCACCATCTTTTGTTTCAGAGCCACAATTAATGCTTTAATGGTTCAATCAAAACACACATTTGGAACGATTAAAGGAAAACAGCGCCTCAGTTCTCAGCATGAGGGCCAAGAATACTGAGTTCTTCGTCTGACAAGTCGGCACATTTGTGTTATCAGACTTGGGCTGCTTACAGCAGTAAACCCTTTCTGCGCTGGCTCTGCTGTTGTTTTCCTACTAAAGGAACAGTGCCATCTTACACATTTTAAGATGCAATGCTCAAAACTGCCACTGTGTGATGGATTAAAAGTTCACTTTTCCATGCATTAACCCTGTTTTGTGCAGACTTTTGAAGAATGTTGAAAAAGGAAATTAACTTTTGTGACCTAAAAACAAAAATAACTGCAAGTATGAGAATTATGACGAGAGTTTTCATTTCAAAATTCAGCAAATAAGGGCATTGGCTGAGCGTAGTCTAGAGAGCAGGCTCAAAATATACAGAGACAAACATTTTGAAATATAATCAGGTTTGTTTTCAGCCTGCAACCATGCGGAGCATGACATCTCCCAGCCTTTCATCTCCATATTTTCAGTCTCTCCAGCTGTCTTGAAGACAGATAAAAGAAAGAGATACGAAGAAAGAGAGAGAGAAAGAGAGATATAATAACCTTTTGTAAAGTTAGGAGAATCTTTAAAGACAAAACATACCAAATCATTCACAAAACACTTTAAGCCTGATTTATGCGTGATGCATCCATAGAGTCACAAGGGTCCACGCATCAAACGTGACATCTGACGTGGACACGCCAAATGCCAAACCTTGCTACAGATGTGATTTGCCCTCTAGCTTTTGGGAGAATATCTGTTCGCGGTGAGGAGGAAGCTGATGCTCTGTATAAATGTACCAGGGGTTTCTGCATCACTGTTCCGCATCTAGTTTCTCTCTGTGGGCTGTCCATGCGGGAAGCATAACCAAGCCTTTAGACAGCATCTCATTTGATGTAAAGATAAGGAGATCAGCTTCCTTGCACCGTTTCATTAACATATGGTGCATCTCAAAAAAGTTGGACAATCGTGTTGAAGTTTGTTCTTTCCTGTGATTTACTCCAAAAAGTTATATTTCCATATATTCTAGATTTATCTCATACAAACTGAACATATCTAGCCTTTTGTGTTTTAATCTGGATGACTATGGCTTACACCTCATGAAGATCAAAAATCCTCTATCTCAAAATATCAGAATATTGTGGAAAAGTCCAATTTGCGACTAGTTCCTGAGGCTTCATTCTCTCACTCTGGTTCAGTACACACAGCCACAATCATGGGGAAGACTGCTGGCTTGACTCTTGTCCAGAGGACATTCATTAACACCCTCAACAAGGAGGTTAAGCCACAGATGGTCATTGCTGAAAGGACAGGCTGTTCTCAAAATCAAAGCATATTCATGGAAAGCTGACTGGGAGGGAAAAGTGTGGCAAGAAAAGGAACACAAGCAACAGTTAAGAGCTTTCAGAGGACTGTCAAACAAAGCAAATTCAAGAACTTAGGAGAGCTTCTTTAGGACTGGGGTTGGAGTCAGTGGATCCAGAGCCACCATACACAGACAGGTCCAGGAAATGGACATGCTCTTAGTATCAAGACAATCAGGAACCAAAGACAACTTTATAACGCCTCACGTGGGCTAAAGAGAAAAAGAAGTGGACCGATGCTCAGTGGTCCAAAGTTCTGTTTTCAGATGAAACTAAATTTTGCATTTCATTTGGAAATCAAGGTGCTAGAGTCTGAGGAAGATCAGAGAGCCGCAGAATCCAAGGTGCTTGAAGTCCAGTGTTTTGAGTTTCCATGGTTTGGGGGGCCATGTCATCTGCTATTGTTGGTCCACTGCGCTTTATCAAGTCCAGACTCAACCCTGTCAGCTGTCTGCCAGGAGAGTTTAGAGCACTTCATGCTTCCATCTGCTGAGAATCTTTATGGAAACACTGATTTTCTTTTCCAGCAAGACTTGACACCTGATCACAGTGAAGCCAAAACCACCAAAAAACTGCTTTACTGACCATGGTGTTAGTGTGCTTGATTGAATAGCTGACTAGTCTGACCTGAACCCTGTAGAGAATCTCTGGGTGATTGTGAACTCCTTAACGCCTGTTGTTGCATATTTGATACATACTTTCATGATACCTCTATGTAATCAATATGATCAATAACTTACTCAAAAAAACTTCTGAATACAATCTGAAAAATGATAAAAATGCTCTCAAGTGGATTATCAGTTATCAAAAACACCTAATGTACCAAATGAGACACAAAAAATATATATGTTAAATTTTATGGAATGTTAGATAAGGGGTTAGGAGGAAGATGAGACACCAGTGCATAAATGATCATAATTTTCCAGAAGGGCAACATTTCTGTGTTATTTTTTTGGACTGATGTTTTGTGATATTCTGATATTTTTGAGATGGATTTTTGTGCAGTGTAAGTCGTAATTTTCATCATTAAAACAAAAAGTCGTGAAATATTTTTCTTTGTAAAGATGAACATTAAAAATATGGAAGTGTCACTTCTTGAATTAAATCACAGGAAAAAAGGAACTTTTTCATGATTTTCTAATTTTGTAAAATGTGCCTGTACATTCACTTCGCCTATGTGAGTAGGGCTTTGTCTCACCAAATCTGAGGGAAATTTCTTACCACAAGAAAGCATCTTTATCCTGAGAGGAACCTTGGATGGTAGCTCTTGACTTTTCATCTGTTTCCCTGAAAAGTAGTCACTCTTGAGAAAGCTCTTGTCAAACAAGTCACAAGAAGGCAGAAAACAAGAGATGTAAGTCTCATCTAAGAGCACTGGCTATAAACAAAAGTATAAGGCGAAGATGACAGGTGCACTGACAGCAACTCTCGACAGCTTTCAGGCTTTTAAAAAATGAAATAATGAACACTCGCTGCACTCTCTGTTGGGAGGTAAATGTCAGGCCTCATTAAACACACACATAGAAGCTTTTTAGCCCAAGTAAATGAAATAAAAGTTGCACACAGATGCACGATGATTCATACATGAAAATTCACAAGGCCTCATGTACACAAGCACAAAGGGCTTGTATCATTACAGGTATTATGCAGCAGCTACTAATGCAGAACTCTGCCCACTTCTTCCCAGAACTGCTGGATACTTCATTCCAGCTCAATCAGAAGAACTGAAGACTGGCTGGGTTTGAGGGACAGAGAGACAAAAGCACAGGCATGCCAGTTACAATTAAAGTAATTTCAGTCATTTTTCATCTTTTAAAAGCTCAAACAATTTGACGCAAGTCTTCCCCTAATTGTATGGACATCAATATTTGAGGAGTACCAAAGTAAGACAGGGCATAATGTTAAGATACAAAGAAGATAATAACTTCAGTATGCAGTGTGTTTAGTTTTCCTCCCGTTTCTTGTCTCCACTTCTCTCCACTGCGTGTGTTTTTGGAGAGACACTCCGCTCCCCTTGATTCTCTATGCTCTTTCTCCCTATCTCCCCAGCCATTTTGCTGTCTTTGCCAGTTTTCTGTTGCTTTGAAGTGCATTGTGCTTTCCTCGCTCAGACAGCCTCCCTGCCCTGCACTGGGCTCTGGCACGAACCTGACAGGGAAGAGACTAATGCAGAAATGCAACTAATTAAGGCTAAGTGTGTATGTGGTGTGTGTATGCATGTCTGTATGAGTGTAGCTGCACATGCGCATGACCATCTACTCCCTCAGCTCCCTACATCTAATTAAACCATGCAATGTCTTCCCCTATCACTCCAAAAGTAGCAACCACTGGAGCTAAGGAAAAAAAGGATAGGAAGTGCAGTTCCTCGAGTCACCGCTCGAGGCGGACTTCAAACATGAGTCCATCTTCATTGGACTCCATTAAAACAGAAGGCCAGATTTAATATCTATTATAATTTTTTAACCCTGCTTGCTATAATTAATTTCATTATGTTATATAACTGTGTGGGGTGTATAGCTTTAGAGTCAGTGACCAGTGTGTCGAGGGCTACAGCCTCTGTATACGGATACCTGCTCTACCCACTCTACCTCAACATTTTGTTATTTCTACAAAATGTTGAGGTTTATGTCAAGGTAAATTCTAAAAAAAAAAAATTGCAAAAATCTTGACTGAAATTGTGTTTGTGGCACATTAACATATTATTACATGTTGATATGTACGGTGAAGGGTAGGAGGGCCCAACAGAAAAGGTTTGGGAACCACTAATGTTAGAGAACATTTCAAGATAACTGTACACTGTGTTTGTGGATATCTTCATTTCTTTCACTTGCCAAGACTACCCTATACCTCTTAACACCCCTTAAAAAAACAGCCAAACAAAAAATCTATCCTTTAAAATAACAGAATCCACAGGATCCATTTGTGCCACGTACTCCAGAGCTGATCGTTCCTTTTAAATAGGCGCAGATTTCCACTGTGCATGCCACAGTTCATCTCTAGGGGCAATTGTGGCTCAGTAGGTAGATTCCGTTGTCCTGCAATCAAAAGGTCGTGGGTTTTAGCCCCAGCTCCTGCAGTCCTTGCAGATGTGTCCTTGGGCAAGACGCTTTACAACAATTTTCTCCCACTGAGTTGTCGGTGGCAAAAACTGTAAGATTGGCTAAATTAACAACTCGGTATTTGGTATTAAAGAAATGATGCAATGGCTGGCTCAGTAACAGAAAAGACCCAGATGACCAAAGACAACCAAAGTAGATGGTGGGGTAATTTTTTCCTTGGTGAAAAGAAAACACTTTACTGAATCTACACAAATCGAGAATACCTTGGAGGCAACCTGTGTATCATTGTCAAAGTCTACAATTTAGAGATGCTTTCATGAATGCAAATAGCGGCATTACAACCACATGCAAAACACTGAATTCATAATCTCTAGTGTTAACAAATGCAAACGTGCTGTGTGAAGACCTACAGGAAGCGTGCAACACAGTCCTCAGTTTGGATTAAAGCAAAAGCGGTGTCTCCAACAAAGCACCAATCAAATTTCTAGGGTGGCCGTAGCCCCCCCACTGTCCTTGGGCAGACCGCAAGTGATGCATCATGCAGTAAGTTTAAAGATGAAAGGTATGCTTAATTAAAGGCATAGTGATGAGGAAAAATTAAGCTTTATATCAAATTACATTAGTATTGATTAACACCTGATAGTCTGTTCAGTGTTGGGCACATATATCTATAAATGAGTCAGAGGTGGCTGGGACATGTAAAGGTTGCTCATCCACCGTAGGGAAGGATATCAAAATCCGGTCCCAACACAGTACCTGTACCAACACAACCAATACCTACCATAACGAATTACAAGACAGATTTTGGTGCTTCGTTTTGGTGCTCTTGCCATCCACCATTTAGGCATTGCCAAGTATCGATTTAGCACTGGTATCGCAAAAACCCAAAACAATACCTAACCCTAATCTGCCACCAACTCTCCTTGACATTTCATGATCAAACGTAGTTATTTGCCTTGTTCTTAGTGTAGTACACAACTCCAGCCAGCTACACCTAAAAACAGCACCTTATTCTGTGGGGATTTTAGTGGCCAATTCATTGGTTAAAGAAGTAGCCATAGAAGAAGGAAGGCTTTAAAGCTCTAATTTTATTTTTTCCTATTTACTTATTAGTTTATTCATCAAAGACAATACATAAGCACTGTTGCATTTAACTACAGTGCAACTGATGCAATGTCTACAAGACTTCTAGCCATGGCTAATTTGCAGTCTTTGTCCCTGGTTATGCTTTAAAGGAATGACACACACAATACAACAAGGTAACTTGGTGTTCACCAACCCTTCACCACTCTGCTACTCAACCCTCTTGTCCAACTGTGATCACTTTCAGATACTGAGAGCCAACATGGAAGTGGCCAAACTACAGGCCTCTGGCCTTTAAAAAAATGAATCCAACAAACTAACGGGTGCCCTCACAGTGGTTCCATCCATTCATACAGTCTATGGTTACCCTGCATTCCTGGATCATCCTATTAATCCCATGTAATAATCTTAATATGATGCATTTTTCTTGATTTGTTTTGGAATAGCTTCACTGTGATGATCCATAACCCTGGCCATCTTAGCAGCGCCATGGTCTACCCACCAAGCTGCTCCTGATGGCTCCACACCAGATCACACAACGTCTTGGCTCAGGTACCTTTAATCAACCAGACATTTTCCAAACTGTAGCAGTGAGCCCAGATTATTTTTAGAGCCCACCGGGGTCTTAGATTCAGGAAATTACACCTTCTCCTGTTCTCTGACTCACAGGAACATGAGCTCGAACTGTCCTCCAAACGTCCCATCACCTCCAAACAGTGACAGAGACGAAGTGGAGTACTCGTCGAACATTAGTAGAAATTACTTTGACATTTTCAAGAGGACAAGAATGAAAAAGACATGTGAGACCGCACTGGGGAGAGAGAGGGTGAGAGAAACAGAATGGGAGAGACAGATTTGTGTAATAATGTTTTGGCACAATGTTCATGTGAAAGGAAAACACGGTTTGCATTCATAGACAGGAGAGCAGGATAATGCAGAGAAACTGTGGGATGGTTCAGCTCAAGAAGCAAAAAGTGACACCCATCTTGATAAATTTGTCTGGGATCTTGCTGAATAAGAAGTGAGGATATTGAATGTGGTGCATGTGTTCAAATCCTGCCAAAAGGTCTGAGGTCAAAGATTGAGTTTTATCGAGGGGAATGCAGCAGCAATGATAGATCTAATCGATGAAGGCTTCCAGACAGTTGTCAGAATTAAATCGCTTTTTTGAGTTTGTCCAACTGCAAAATGAGAGAGCAAAAAGAGCTGAACCAACACTGGAATTTATTCCTGGTTATTTTCCAGGCAGAGAAATTCAAACCTCAATTTATTAATGGTTATATTCAGTTTTGAGCTGGCATTTTTTTTCAAAAGCAGGACAAAGTGGTACTGTATGTTCATAGCTCTGCAGCACCATGGCTAATGCTTTATATACCGTATCCAATGGAAACAATTAGTACCATAAAAAGCCATACATACAGCATGACAGCAGTCAAGTTTGGGAAGGGAGGAGCCTGTTTTCTGGAAATTATAACAAATGGCACAAAGTGTAACCAGACTGTAACAATAATCAGAACAGCGACCCAGTAAACGAACATAGACACGAAACAATCACAGACGGATGAGCTCAGGGATGAAGGCCAAGAGGAAGATCAATGGAAGTCTCCTCGTCTCCTCTGCATGTCATACAGACGGGGACACAGAGAGGATCTGTCATCACCAGCGGACCTGAATAAATGGAGGGAGGAGAACAGCTGTCTTGTGACTCAGAGCCTGTCCTCCAATCTTCTGTCACAAGAAGGACACTTGTACTGTCAGAGGAGAAAAAAGAAATAATGAGAGAAAAGACCCAAAGGATACTGAGTCTAATAGCTGTTCCTCGTAGAAGAAGAAACCGAAACCATTCTCCATCTGGATAGATTTAGATTAATTACTGTAAGTACCGAGTTTAGCCGGCTAATCGAAGATGACACAGCAGAGAGAGAGAGAAAGAGAGAAGGCAATCCTTAAATGAGCACCAGGAAAATACCAAAAAGCAGTTTCTTATAAAAGTCGTTTTTTATGGTTTGAATTTTTTGAAGTTGCTGCTTTAAAGAATTTGTTTCTACTGTGGACCGAAACACAACTTCTCAGGTTGCCCTCTCACCTTCTAGAGACAGCTCTGCTTTAACCCCAGACATCTAACACCCCCTTATAAAATACATTATCATGGATTTGGATCATTTTTGGGTACTCAGATACCAAGTGGTGATCTGTTCTGCTCTGTGTAGACATATACTATATTGCCAAAAGTATTCACTCACCCATCCAAATAATTGAAATCAGGTGTTCACATCACTTCCATGGCCACAGGTGTATAAAATCAAGCACCTAGGTATGCAGATTCAGATTAGCTCAAGAACAGTGCGTAGAGAGCTTCATGGAATGGGTTTCCATGACCGTGCAGCTACATCCAAGCCATACATTACCAAGTGCAATGCAAAGTGTCAGATGCAGTGGTGTAAAGCACGCCGCCACTGGACTCTAGAGCAGTGGAGACGCGTTCCCTGGAGTGACGAATCACACTTCTCCATCTGGAAATCTGATGGACGAGTCTGGGTTTGGCGGTTGCCAGGAGAACGGTACTTATCTGACTGCATTGTGCCAAGTGTAAAGTTTGGTGGAGGGGGGATTACGGTGTGGGGTTGTTTTTGGGAGCAGGGCTTGGCCCCTTAGTTCCAGTGAAAGGAACTCTGAATGCTTCAGCATACCACGAGATTTTGGAAAATTCCATGCACCCAACTTTGTGGGAACAGTTTGGGGATGGCCCCTTCCTGTTCCAACATGACTGTGCACCAGTGCACAAAGGACTTCAATAAAGACATGGATGAGAGAGTTTGGTGTGGATGAACTTGACTGGCCTGCGCAGAGTCCTGACCTCAACCTGATAGAACACCTTTGGGATGAATTAGAGTGAAGACTGAGAGCCAGGCCTTCAAGTCCAACATCAGTGTGTGACCTCACAAATGTGCTTCTGGAAGAATGGTCAAAAATTCCCATAAACACACTCCTAAACCTTGTGGAAAGCCTTCCCAGAAGAGTTGAAGCTGTTATAGCTGCAAAGGTTGGACTGACGCCATATTAAACCCTATGGATTAAAAAAGAGAATGTCACTTAAGTTCATATGCAGGTCAAGGTAGTTGATCCAATACTTTTGGAAATATAGTGTACCTCAATGAGTACTTAAAATAGTTTAATACCAGATAGCTCAAATTGCTCATGGAAGTGGTCCAGCATGCCTTTATGTGGACTAGTTTGGTTGTCTAGACCAGTACTTCTCAACTGCTGTAGACTCAGGACCCCCCACAGTCTCTTTAACTACATATCCTGACCCAAATGCCCAAGCCAATCATATTTATTCAATGAAAAAATAGCCAATTTGGACATAAACAGGACAAAACTAACCCACCTTACTCAAGTGTCGCTTAATAATGTGGAAAATTTGTGTAACTTTTCAAAGATTTTGAGAAACTAGCATGTTACCAGAAAGAGGAGCCGGTTAACTTATTTCCTTTTCCCCTCAGTTTTAAGTATCATGATTTTGTGCTATAGAATAAATGACAGCGAATGTATGGCATCGTATTAGATACTGGTTTAGAGACACAATAGATTTTAATTTGCATAAATGATTAAACTGTTGTCTTCATAGCATGTGTTCACTGGAGATTAGAAGCCCCTTTGTTTTATTTACAGATCCATTAAATTCATTCCAACATTATTACTCCCAGGAAGTGATCAGAAAACATCTGTGACCCTGAACAGATAATAAGAGGGCAGATTCATCTGTGTTAAAAGTATGTCAGAGTGCTCAGTACAACAGCAAGGCCACTGAGATACACCACAGATAATCTACAGCCACACTGTTGAATTTACAGGCATTGGACTGTGGATCAGTGTATTCTGATTTCTTTTGTGCCTTTCATTTTTGTTTAAACAGGACAGGTGGTGATCTTCAGAAGGAGCAATGGTGGGATGCACTTCCAGCTGTGAAACTGTATTAAACCATGGATGAAGATTAAACTCCTAGAGCTGTACTCCTACCTCCAGACAATGTCCCGCTCTGCTGCACTGAAGATCTAATAGGACAAGCAGTCATTGTTTATTTCAACTGTCGTAGACAGCTAGCTGAGAACCAGATCTTGTGCACAAAAATGCTATTTATTTTATCCAATAATTTTGGAGCATATTTTCTCATCTTTGATGCAGTATAGTATCGGTGATGTATTAAACAGGTGAGGTTTCTAATTCTATCCTGGTAAAGTAAAATAAACAGCCTCATTACAAATTTATACAAGAGGGGTCAACTAAATCAGTTTTACAATGTGGAAAAAATGCATCCAAAAAGACATAATCACTCTTCTGCCATTATTTGAGCTTGTGAATGCTTCACCTCTATGAGATCTCTGTCTGTTGATCGGACCGCAGGCTGTTGCTCCTCTATGTCCACATCTGGCCACGGCCGCTTCTCCCTCGGCTCTGCAGCTTCGGTCGCACCAGCCCGGCTCCCTCTACACCTCACCTTCCAGCTGTGGATGGTCCTGACTTTTAGCCTCCACTGGAGTCGAGGCTTTCTTCCTTATCGTACTGAAAATAAAAGTGTGTTTCCTTATTCTGTGCTTGCTAGCATTTGTAAACCTAGCCGGCTAGCTGCTAACATCGTCCTCGTTTGGCTGGTATAAGCTATCTGAGCTTCGTTTCTGACAAATATTCAAATGTGAAATAGCAGGATGTAAATCCATGAGCTTATATTTGAATTATATTCAGACATCACAAGCTTTCTTACCTTTGAATCAGATATGGCCGTATTCCTCGCTTCGTCTGCTGACAATTGTCCAACGCCATGTTGGTTAAAACTAGATTGTGTGCGATCTTGTGGGAGGGGTTCACAGGAGTTCGGGGAGTGAACTGAAAGAGAAACAGGTTGGGAGGGGCTGTGCTGGTTTTCAAATCTCAAACTAGCTGGCTGTGTGCCAAAATGTTACCAACAGCACCTTTAAAGCCCCCTCATAACTCGTCGTCTTAAATTGAGGCGTCTTTTTCTTATCTTATGACATTATGAGGGAGAAAAGCTGTCAAGAGTAGAGGCATCACTAGCTTCATAGCTCATGGCTAATTTGCCCCCACTCATTTTCACTAGCAGCTGTAAAGTGTAAAGAGGACCTAATTCTCATTTTGGACCCTGCAGCTCTTTCCCTACATCTACCTGCTTTGTTTGGTTGGACTGTAGTGACTGTATCCTGAGAGGAAGAACATCACACTGTTGTAGTAATGGTAACTAAACACATGCAGAACCTGCTGATACTCCGTTGCAAACATGCAAAACGTGAATCTTCTCCAAGTTAAATGTTGTTTTATATTTGTTTTGAGTGGTTATTCTTAGTTTATCTTACAAATTTAGGTCACATTTCATGCAGAACAAAATAAATGGAGGGAAAACATTAGTGTGCCTGTTTGTTTCAGCATCTGCTGTCAATAAAAAAAGTAAAACCTGTTTTCAAAGACAATGAAATACAGAACACAAAACTGTACAAAATCATACCATCATCTTCACAGTGGGTATTTATGTTCAAATGCGAATGTTCAAAAAATAAAATTCTCTTAACTGAGACAAGGCCATGAAAGACACAGAACACTGATCAGCTAGATGAAAGAATTCATAAAAATTAAGGAAGTAGCCAGAAAACATTTCAAAATGTACTCTAATATGAAGCAAAGATTGCTGATCAACTCAGTTCAGTTCAAATCAAAACTTTATTACAGATTCTAGGTCCAGAGAATATATAAAACGATACAAAACAACACAGAAAAAAGGACAGAAAAATACATACATGTTTCCATAAAGGCATGATAAAAGTTAGGCAAACAGGCATCTGTACCAGTGTTTCCACAGTGGTGACATGTATTTAATAGCACTATATTTGATCCTTTGAAGACAAATACTGGTCATACTTAGCCAATGAACATTTCACTGAATCAAACAACAGCCAATCAGGAAGGTTATAAAAGGATACAGGAAGAACAAACTTTGGGTCAAAGGTTTTAAACCAGCAACAAGTAGTGGAGGCAGAAGAAACTGAGAAGAAGCATCTGACGATACCCCGTAGGACATTGAAACAAAAGAAAAAAAACAAAAATCATTTTTTGGATCATTTTTTTGATCTGGATTCTTTGTTCTTCTTTTAACGAAGAAATGTTGTCAAGTTCTGATAGAACTGCCACTTAAGCAGCATCCACGCTAAGCTCTTCCACCATAATTGTACTGGCCTCTTGTTGCTGCTTGTTTACCTCACGACTCTGCCGCGCCTGAAAGTGCTGCCACTCGTCGCTGATTGGTCCTGTCACTTTTTAACCAGGCCCAAACGGTTCAGATTGGAGCTTCGCAAGATGGATTCGCCAGTGAAAGAAAAGGAAACGGGCATATCCATCTACTTTGCCAGGTTAGATCTGCCCCTATTGAGTTAAAACATATAGACATCTGATTTAGCTGAACCCTCAAGAATAACTAATATTATCACTGGCAAACTCTACAAAAGTGTTACCAAATATTAAAACAAACGATAACTTGAGACAGCGCTGGGACACTGGAACAGATAAGCTGACATACTGTTTTCAGAAGAAATGGGGCTTCAAACCTGAAAAAATCAATCCAATTCCACAAAATTCTTTTTCTGGCAAGATTTTTGCTGGAAAAAATCTAATACATTTTTTTAACAATCCCAAATCACAAGCCCAAAATGAAAATGAAATTTTCTTCCTGGAGGGAGTATCAGAAGGTTTCTTTGGACTGTGTTCACTTTTGTGGTTTGTCCACATTTAGACCTTTCAACACTGGATTTCTATTTCACCTCTCTTTACTTCAGATAATGCTTTAGGATCTCAGTAAAAAGAACACAAGTATTTATTCTGGCTACTATTTTGGATTTGGTTTTAGTCTTTGATTAAAATGTTCATTAGTTTTAATCATCATTTAACCTTTGAAGTTTTAGTCCGGATTAAGTTGACGGTAACGAAATTTTTTTTAAACCCGTTTTAGTCATGAAAGTCCTTTACATTTCAATCTTTACTTTTAGTCAGAAATATAATTTCTTTCCAATAATACAGTGGACTCAGAAAGCATTCAGATACCTTCAATTTTATTAATTTTGCTAAGTTGTAGCCTAATGCTACATTCATTTATTTTTTTTCCATTTACAAAAAATAAAAAGGTGAAATACTACATTGACAGTATTCAGACGGAGAAGCCCCTCACTGCAGTGTTCAAAAGGTGGTGGTGCCTAACACAGAGTTCAATGTGGGCGATGCCCAACATTGGGCATCGCCCATTCAACTCTCCTTACTCCTCTTATCAAGCCTGTGCGGTACTGTGAAAACAGCAGCACTGAAAAAGATAGCTAGCAGCCTGCCAATAAATCAATACTTAACAGTGCTTAGAAGTGCTACAACGAGTATCTGACAAAAAACAAGATAATTGAAGGCATAACAACAATATATGTGGAATAGATTGACAGTTGAATTTAATGTGATTAAAAAACAGTTTAATTTATTGAATATTAAAATTAAGATTAATTTGTCTATGAGTGTGTAACATTTTATATATTATAAGCTATGGTGTCATAGATCTTTTGAAGATAAATGATAAAAACCTCAGTAAATATTTCTGTTCATTTTTAGCAGTTGTTTTATGGCGCTAGCTGGTTAGCCTGCTAGTAATCCTGAAGCGAATACAATGTATAAAACAGAGAAAATGCATGTTCGAGCGTGAAACACATGAATGGCGTACATGGAGATGATAGCAACTAAAAAAGCATGATTTATATTCATTTATATTTAAAAAACATATCCTAATGTTTTCTTTAAACAAGCAATAGCCACACAGAATTATTTTCGTAGCTTACTGTTTACTTCCTGTTTCTTGAAAGCTGATGTAATGATGTTGATCAGTGGGTGATGATGATGTAATGATGTAGACCAAACGTCTGATTGGACAACAGCTTTAAAGTGGGTGGTGTCCAACGCTCAACAGTGGGCAATGTCAAACACTCACTGAGCACCGCCCACTATTGCACATTGCATTGAGGGCTAATAGTTCAGATCCGGTGCAACAACACTTGAAATTTAGCTCAGGTTCCTCCCATTTCTCTGGATTGTTGCTGAGAAGTTTCTACACCTTGACTGGAGTCCACCTGTGGTAAATTAAATTGACTGGACATGATTTTGAAAGGCAAACACCTCTCTATGGAAGGCCTTACAGCAGACAATGCATAGCAGAGCTCACCAAGACATGAGGCCAAAGGAACTGCCTGCAGAGCTCAGAGAAAGGATTGTTGCAAGGCAAAGATCTGGAAACCTCGCAAAGCAGATGGATTTGCCATTCTGTCATCAGGCAAGTCCAGCTTAAAAAGATTCAGTCCACAGCATTTGTGAGGAAGTGAAAACAGTTCAGACAAACCAGCGTCATTTGGGGAGAATGAGGTGGTCGCTGGGGACAGGGGTTGGTTGTATGGAAAACCTATTGCAATGGCAACTGGCTCAGATATAGAGAAGTATAGCGGTAGTTTCATCAGAACTGGACCACATTTCTGTATGAAATAAAGAGCAAGAAATAAAAAAAAAAAAAAAACACTGAAAGCTTCTTTGACAGAAACGTTCTGCTCTTCTCTGGCCTGTTTCAGCATGAGTTTGACATCGTTACAGGTGGGGTTTGCTGTATAAAATTGCTACTGTTGTGGTAGTTATTAGCACGGATATAGCTGTGGCAGTTTTATCAGAATAGGAAAACATTTCTCTATCAAATCAAGAGTGTAGAGCCTCATTAAAGTTTTCCTGCAGAGAAGATGTTTTTGCACTTCTTCTGATCAGCTCTCTTTTTTGGAGTTTCATCAAGAAACTCTGCTGACCGTGCATTATGACAAAAACTCAGGTTTCAACAGCAACTTGGACATGCCCAACTACCTCATTTTGTCGTCACGCTGATTGGCCTGTATCAAATGTGACAAACATTCGCCCAATCACCTTCTGAGAATTTTTGGCAAAGTCCTGCCCTTCCCAAACGCTTTGTATGGGAAGTTTACTAGACATAATATATCCATGCAATGGAGAGATGAAACATTCATCTGGTGTGTCTAGTAAAAGATCTGGGGAAGGCTACAAAAAATGTATACTGAAGGTTCTCAGGAGCAGAGTGGCCACCATAATTATTAAATTGAAAGTGTTTGGTACAACCAGGACTCTTCCAAGAGCTGGTCGCCCAGTCAAACTGATGGTCACTCTAACAGTGTTTCACATGAAAGGATGCTTGGAGTTTGCAAAATCTCTACATAAAAGCCAAGCCAAGCCAAAGCCAAGCTCTTGGAGGAGTCCTAATCATAGTTTTTTTGTGTCATGCATTTTGCACTGTACCTGTCTATTCTCTGTTTGTAGTTGTTTTATTTCTAATCATCATACTGTAATATTCTTGCCCTAATTTCTGTTCAATGCTCACGTGTAACACAAATAAGAAATAAAGTATCAAAAATATCCCCTGTAAAGACAGACAACCCTGCTATCTTTTTTATTTTCTATTCTCTTTTTGTGATGACTATTTTAAATTTCAGGGGACAAGAAGGGCTAAACTTAAGCACTTACGATGCTTTAAAGTGATATGTTCCCTCTTTTTTCCATCAGAGTTCAAGTGTTCTTGAATAAATCTGACAGCAGAACCCTTGTTGAACTGTAATGGTTTTTCATGCTTGACACGACAGCTCTAGACCTTTCCATGCTGCTGAATTCACCTGTGTATCTTTTGAACAGTGCAATAATGTTTGAAGTTCTCCTTGTTACACATTTTTGCACCTGTGAAATTGGTTGGGTTGGTGTAGATTACCTTGAATGGGACTTCAGTGAGCGGAGCAGCAATCGCTGCCCTGGAGCCGGCCCAGCACATGCCTGTCTAATGGCAGTGATATGTGAGTGGGACAGAGCACGCTCCGCACACTGCTCCTCATTGATGAAGACGGGAAGATTTTCCTCTGACCAGGCATGAAATAGCCAGGTGGTCCGCTCTTGACATTTTTCATCCGTGCAAATTTGGTATGTGTGGGGTAACGTGTATTAAAGAGAGAGAGAGAAGGAGTCAGAAAGTGAGAGAAAGGAGGAGGGAATTATGCTTTTCCTTTTCCAAAGTTTGTGTTGTCCAAAACCAGCAGAGGTGTGTATTAGCCAGACTGGAAGAGGACAGATGAAGTGGTTTTGGAACAGTGGACCTACTGCCAATGTGAGAATGCTGTTCTTCCACTAACACAGTACGGTAGCATGTCTGCCTGCTGGACTGCTGAAAAGCACCATTGTACTTAACAATTAAGCAGTTTGTTCTTACCTTCATTCATTCATGTAGGCAGGGGTTGTTCCGGACACATGTTCTTATGCAACATGTCACATTCTTTCACTCATGTACTTTTCACTTTTACCTCCCAGACGTCCATGCTGCTGCTCACTCACAGCTCCTGTTATGTGCTTTGCTTAAGGGCAGTGGACATATACAGGCGTCTCTATGAAAAAGCCCTAGTAATGGATAAATCCCAGTCTAGGCTGCCCACTGGGATCTCTGCAAAACTAAAGCTAGTTACACTTTGATTGATTTAGTAGTGGTTCAAATACCTGTGAAAACTTTTCACAGGAATACATAGAAAATGATATGAAAATGTAGTTAAGAAGAGTGAAAATGTGACATTACAATATCTACATTTTACCACATACGGAGTAACAAAGCAGATGGAGGAAGAAGGAAAAGGATTTCGAGCTCTCAAACCTTGATTTTTCTCTCCTTATTGTAGACAATAGTTTAGGTTTTTCTTATAAAAACATTAAGGTTTGAACACTACTTTAAATTTTGCACATGGCATGGATGGCCCTCCCTTTACCATAACATATCATAATAATGCAGTAAATTTCACAAAATTGTCTTTGTCCCACCCTGGATCTACTTATTAGCCAGTATCCTACCATGGCAGTGACCTCCCTTAACCAAACCCAATAAATCAAAAAGGCCCAAACAGCATCTTGTAGAGATATGTCAAGATAAAATGAAATTACAAAAGGGTATGGTAAGATACGATACAGTATGACACAATGCCATAAACTAAGATACAGTTCAATATGATACAATAAGATATCATATCAGACATGCCCCTGTAAGGGAGTTTGTATTGGATTTCAAGTGCTGCAAACATTTGACCACCTCCACATTCATAGTAGTCCTGAAACAATACAACATTGTGTAAAGTTACATGTCATGAGTTCCTGACTACAGACACACATTTGGATTTTGAAACCCCATTCAGACAAAGCTCATCCTCATCCTGGACTGCATGAAGCTGCAGAGTTCTCCTACTCTGTGCATTGGTTGGGTAAAATATAAAACTAAAATACAAAGGATTTGGATTTAAAGTTCATTTGTAGTGCAAAAGGCCACACAACAGCTTGTCTGCATTGGGGAAAATGGTCTGCTTCCCCCCTCAGCATGAAGTCGATGTGATGTTTTGTGGGCGTTTCCTTTGATGCCAACTGTATCTATAGCATAGCATTTATTGTACCCTTTGAGAAGTTTTTTTTGGATTCTAAGTGTTGTTTACATTTAGCTACCTGCACGGAAGTATTGCCAGATGAAACAAAGTATGAGTAAAAGCCATCTCCATAAACCAGTTTTATCAGGATCAGGATGGGGGCAGCTTTAGCACTTTTAAACAGGTGTTTAATTTTGCACTTGGAATTCTCATTGCTGCTGTATTCATATACAGTGCCTATAAAAAGTCTTAGCCTCTTGGATGTTTTACCCTTTTATTGATGCTTTAACTCAATCATGTTTGATATAATTGGGCAAAATAAAAAAATAAAAATCAAAGGCCTCTATAATGTCAAAGTAAAAACAGATTTCTAAAAAATAGTGTCAAATGAACAAAATTATTTAGGGTTACATAAGTGACTGCATAAATATTCACCCCCTTTAAAGTAACGGACCTAATTCAACAGAGGTCCAGTCAGTTGGTGCTAGTAGTCTCAAAATTAGTGAAACAGGGTTCACTAGAGTGCAGGGATTGTGTCTCAAGTGATTGTGTCTTGACGGTCCAGTCACTGTTCAATCAGTATTCCTGGCTACCATTACACCATAAGAACAAAAGAACACTCCAAGCAACTCTAAGAAAGACTACTAAAAAAAATATATAAGTCAGGTCTACCTCACAAACTGAGTGACCGTGCAAGAAGGAGATTAGTGAGAGAGGCCACCAATACACCTATGACTACTCTGAAGGAGTTACAAGCTTCAGCAGCTGAGATGGGAGGGACTCTGCTTACAGCAACTGTTGCCCAGGTTCTTCATTAATCAAAGCTTTATGGGAGAGTGGCAAAGAGAAAGCTACTGTTTAAGAAAACTCATATCTCCACTAGAGATTGCCAGAAGGCATGTAAGAGACTCCATGGTCAAGTAGAAGAAAGTTCTTTGGTCTAATGACACCAAAATAGTGCTTTTAGGCCATCAGATCAGATGCTTTGTTTGCATGTCACCACAAACATACCATCCTCACTGTGAAGAACGGTGATGGCAGCATCATACTGTGGAGATACTTCTCAGCAGCCAGCCCTGGAAGGCTTGTAAAGGTAAAGGGTAAAATAAATGCGGCAAAATACTTATTTTCCAGCAAGACAATGACCCCAATCATACCGTGAAAGCCACTGAGAAAAGGTTTAAAGACAACAAGGTGAAAGTTCTGGAGTGGCAGAGTCAAAGCCCAGACCTTAATCCAATAGAGAATTTGTAGCTGGACTTGAAAAGGGCTGTTCATGCCCAATTTCCATGCATACTGACAGAGCTTGAGCAGTTTTGCACAGAATAATGGAGTAAAATTGATGTGAAAACCTGATTACGACATATCCACACAGAGCCAGTGCTGTGATTGCAGCCAAAGGTGTCTCTACTAAATACTGACTTGAAAGGGGTAAATATGTATGCAGTCACTTGTTTTACATTACAGATTTTTATATGACTTTGAAGAAATCAGTTTTAAATATGATATTAAACAGGTTTTCCTGTATTTATTTTTTGTCTGAAAAGCCAAATGATATTGACCATGATTGATTTATAAAATCAATTTAATTAATAAAATCAATAAAAAAGGGGGTGAATTCTTTTTACAGGCTCTACATTTACCGTTAACTGCTATGGAAAAAAGCATCTGCCATGTGAATATGCCCTAATGTATGTTTTTATGATTGATCACATTGCGTAACATACTTAAAAAAAGAGGTTGGAATAAATTGTTGCCAAAGAGTTCCGAACTTTATCATTTATCTTTATGAGATAAAACCAAACAGCTTAAACTAGTTAAAGCCTCGTTTCTACTCTCCATCCGTTTGAGGTTCACTTTATTTTTATCTTGAACCGAAATAACCCTGAGTGCCGTCAGTCTGTCCATAAAATTGATTACTGGAGAACATCCAGAATTTTTATTGCAATTGCACCATAAAAGAGCCCTTAGTCTCTTGTTTTTAACTCTGAGTCAGACTTGTTTATGTTGATAAATGGGGAGGGTCGTGAAAATAACCTTGTGCGAGCTGCTCTGCAAAGGACGTAATCTGTACATAATAAACCAGTCATTAAACTTCACAGAAAAAAAGGGAAAATAAGCAATTGCAGCTTGTCACAGGATGGAATTATACAGTCACAGACATCCATAATAATAATAATAATATAATAAATGTGCATGAAAGTGATGCTAGATTCATTCAACAAAGTATGGCTTAACCACATGAAGCTCATTTAAAGCGTCAGCTTTGTCTCAGAAGGCTCATTTAAAAAAGACCCTGAGGCATTTTCTTGCTTCAACACAGCAGCTCTAAGTGCTCAAAAACCACCATGAATCTCAGGATAATCAGCTATTTGACAAAACTGTGAAAGAGTGTTGGGCTTTTAGTGAATGGGAGACCTTTATGAAAGTTTTAAAAAATGTCTTTTGAAGGCCGACATAAAATGCCGAGACCTTTTCTCCCATCAGCCAAAAAAATGTTATCATGCGATCTTCTACTGAGATACGGGAAAAATCCTTCCCTGTTTGCTGAAACTCCTATCTCAGTGTTTCTCAACAGAGGTGAGGTCTGATCCTTAACTGATGACCCCGGCCGTTACACAGATGCACACACATAAACAAAAAGATGAGGAGATAGCGAGGAGGGGAGAATGGGTCTTCACTGTCCTCACTGACATATTTGGGATTTTATGTTGAAGGACGAGCAGATGGATCGATAAAACGCACACATACACATATCAGCCAACAGATCAGGTGACAGGAAAGTGTTTAACAATGCAGCTCATAAATCACAGTGGAAACAGCCTAAACACTGAACAGACTCACACTTTTGGCTCATGTTACGAACAGTTACATCTTAAAAAATACCAAAAACACTCTAAAGCCAGGTTCAGACTGCTGGATTATTAGCCTGATTTATACCTGATTTATTAGTCCCAATGATTTAGGATCAAATCTGGTTTAGGCCCTTGATCAGTGTAGATTCAAACTGGATTATCTGGTTATGTGAGAGGTTTAAAGACCCAATCTTAAACCTCCTGAGCAGCAGCCTGAATTAAATCAAACAAGTTTGCTATTTAGGATTAAAATCTAGTAGATTATGTCAGTACTTCCGGAGCTGAACCACTACAGCCATTAAAGGGGAAGAAAGAGACGATATCGGTGAAAGCATTAAGGTAAACGTTGCAGCCTTAAGGCTTATGTTATTGCATACTTTTGTAAGCAGAAACAACCAGCTACAATCTCAACTCCAGTTTTCACTAAAGATACTCATCCTGCATTGATTACATCCACCAGAGAATTCCCTCTCTGCAACTTTATTGATAAAATCCTTCCAAAAGCAAAGTAAAGCAAACTTCACTAAGTGCTTTGACAAATACACACAAAAATCAATATGCGACATCAGTGTTTCCCACAGAATGACACTATATTTGGGTATAGCCCCTGCTGATTTGTTGTTATATGTTTACTTTGTGTGTTTCTGTTCATTTCAAAATATTCATCAGCATTAACTGGTATCAAGACACTTATTTAACGTCACTCACCTTCAGAAATGTTTCACTTCATACTTGAATGCTTACATTTGCTGTGGTAGCATATTACAGCTTATCAAACTTCATTCTAAAGGAAAGACATCATTCCTCCAACAGTGCATTTACCTCATGGATGTAGTGGTCACCCTTCTCTAATGCATGGATGGTGAAATAAAAAAAAAAAAAAAAGAAATGAGGAAGAGGGAAATTGTCAACACTGTGGGAAACACTAAACAAAACAACTCAAACAACATGGTAATACACTAGTATAATACAAAGGTCAACAATAAGAAAAAAAACAAGAGGACAAAAGATTTAAGTATGAAGCAGAGAGAAAGCAGAGAAAGGGACATAAACATTAAGAAATAAAAGATATAAAGACAAAAGCAAAGATAGAAAAAAGCTCTTGCTCTCTCAAGTTCTTGCAAATAAAAAAAACATTAAAAACGGAAGCAATCACAGAAAGAAAGTGAGAAAATGTGATAAAAATAAAAGAAATGTGACATGAATCAAGGTTAAAAGCACCCATGCACCCCCTGTTAATAGGCTGTAGACCACTGGTTCCCAGCGTGGGGTCTGGATTCCCTATCAGAGGGAACCAGAGATTTAAGGTGGCTCGAGGCTGTCAGCATTAGGTTTGCATATGGACTGCTTTCACATGGAGTTTTTGCACTGAGGAGAGGCTTCCATCTAGCCACTCTGCAATACAGCCCAGGGCTGCTGTGATGGCTGTCCTTCTGGAACTTTGTCGCATCTCCTCTCTGGAGCTCAGTCAGAGTAACCACTAGGTTCTTGGTCACTTCTCTTACTAAGGCCCTTCTCCCCTAATTCCTCAGTTTGGCCAGATGACCAGGACTTTAGAGAGACCTGGTTGTGGAGGCCACTGTGCTCTTGGGAACTTTTAGTGCAACAGAAATGTTTTGTAGCCTTCTGCAGATCTGTGCGTTGGAACAATCCTGTCTCTGAGCTCTGCAGGCAGTTCTTTTGACCTCATAGCTTGGTTTTTGCCCTGATCTGCACTGTCAGCTGTGAGGCCTTCTGTAGAGAGGGGTGTATCTTTAATTCATGTCTAATCAGTTTATTTCATCACAGGTGGACTCCAATCAAGATGTAGAAACATCTCAGCAAATATCCAGAGAAATGGGAGAAACCTGAGCTAAATTTCAAGTGTTTTTGCAAAGTGTCTGAATACTTATGTCAATGTGTTGTTTCTGTTTCCCTATTTTTCATAAATTTACATACTTTTCTAAAATTCAATTTTCACTTCGTCATTGCTGGGCACCGGGTGTAAATTAATGAGAATATTTTTTTTTCAACTGTAACATCAGGCTGCAACATAACAAAATTGAAAAAGGAGAAGGGGTCTGAATACTTTCTGAATCCACAGTACGTTAAATAGTAGCAGTTAGTCTGTGCTTTGATAACAGATATTTCAAGATTACATGAGAATAAACACGATCACTTGAGGTGTTACATGTTCCCTTTGGAATACATGATAAATATAATAATACCCTACAGTAAGTTAATTATACAGAATTAGTTATACAGCTTCAAAGTGTGTGCCAGTGTTAATTTTGTTGGCTAAAACTATGACTAAAAATGTTTGTCGCCGGCCATTTTTTCCATGATAGACTAAGACTAACAAAAATAGATCTTTGATGACCAAAACTGACAAAAGTAAGTTTAGTTTTCACCAAGATGACTGAAACTAGACTTAAATATGATGTAGTTTTTGTTGGGCATTCAAAATCTGTGATATTCTCCACTGTGGGTAAATCTGTCAAAAAAAAAAAAAAAAAAAATGCATCTATAGCTTTTCTGTCTCTCAGCTGTAGAAAGCAGGGACCCCAGGTTTAGCAGAGTGCATAGAACACAGTATGTCACTCTATGTGTAATGGGCTATATAATATATGGGTTTCACTTTCTGAAATGAGAGACAAAAAATAACTTTTTCATGATAGTCAAACTTTTTGAGATGTACCTGTACATGCTGTGGGTCAAATGGAACCTGGTGAAGATCCTTCTTTGTAATAAAACAGTGTATCATAAGCCCTGTGGTTACTTCCTCTACATTTTTGATGATGTGGATGCTGATGGAATTACTGAGGCTTGAGCTGACCTGTGGTTGCTTTGAGATTTTAACTTAAAAATCCATTACAGTCCAGTTAGGTTTCACCGTCTGGCCTCTAACTGCAGCCTGTGCTCAATCTAATCAAATTTCCACTTTGAAACGATCCTACCCCATATTCTTAAAACTACACAGATCAAGTGGTGGAAACACGTCATGGGGTAAAGGTTACTCTTAACTTTGTCCAGCTTGTAATGAAGTTTCATTCAATAAGGAGTTCTGTTTTTATAGCGCTGACTAAATGTGCCACGTGTGTGCTTTGTAAAGAGATCTGTGGAGGATCATATCCTGCAGGGGGTGTACTCTCGCCATTGTTCTGTTTCAATCCCTTCTCCTCTGCCATCTCATTCCTTGTCTTTCTTGCTGACTGGGCACTTAAGTTACAGGTACGTGCATCCATGCGCACATAGCTGTGGACCCAAATTGAAATCAAACATTGGCCACGCACTTCTTGAAATGTGCTGACAGACAAGACTCAAGCTTACATACCCCAGTCAGAGGAAACATTTTTTCCATGCAGAGATATTGAGCTGGATATGCACGCTTACACAAATGTACCAATTGTGTGAATTCTAACACTGTGGTAGGAAGTTCAACCCCCAAAAACGCTGACGAGAGCCGTCATCTCTGGCCGTGTTACAATAACAGGAGGTATGCGGCTGCTTGTGTTTGTACGTGCATGTATATGTGCGTCAGAAGATTCAGAAAAGGCATCCTGTCAGTCAAAGGTTTTTACTGGAAGCTGACCACACACACACATAGTTAACAAAAGGCCCTCTGCCCCAGTTTGGGTATCCTTTCTCCTCTCTGTCTCGTTACATTGGGCTCCATGACGGTGATTTGGTCAAAGCGTTTTTACAAAGACTCTGATTAGGGGGAGCTGGAGATGCTTGTAAGGGTTGACAGTGAAGGGAGAGGTGTGTGTGCCTGTGGATGAACGTGTGTGGCAGAGGGAGGAAAGGTTGATTTCCCTTCTGACCCCATGTGTGAACCCAGATGTCTGAAGGAGGTGCATCAGATGCTGGAGAATGAAAAACATAGAAAAGCAAAAGTGGAGGTGAAGACATGCCGACAAACTTAAACAAATCAAAAAATGAGATGAAGAACCACTCAAGGTGAAAAATGTTTGGTACTTTAGAAGTTTCAGTACAACTTTTATTTTTAATCATGCATTGCATAAAAACATGGGGAGTGTGGAAATATTACAACTGTTGCCTAATTTAAACAGGGTATAGGAGCTTGCCTGCATTTTTTGGATATTAAAAAACAATAAATTACCCACTATAGGGCACCTCTGACTTCTATTTTTGTGCAAAGAGAGGGAAGCGCAAACCCTTGTCAGCATTTCTCTTCACAGCTGTCCCACATGATGGGCACCTACAGGTTTAGCACTATGTAACTGTGTGGTGCTAAAGTCTTCCAACATAATTTCATCCCATTTCAGCAGCTACGTGCAACCGTCGCCCCTGCCAGAGTCGCTCCTGACCTGTGGCTCAGTGAACCGGCTGGACTCAGGCAGAAAGCAGTCATACCGTATCAGCCGGGTATTTCTCTGTGTCACTCATACTGCCAGGTTTTGTGCAGGCCTGCGACATTCACTGAGAGCTAAAGCTCTCTGCTGCAGGGTTATTCTGTTTATTTGTGTGTCTGCATGAGCAGGATTATGGATCATTGTGGTGTGTGGACTGGCTGACCCCACAAACATTGTTTGCAAACCAGCAGGATAAGGGGGCAGACTTTCAGATTACACAGTTCATTTGGAAAACTAGAAGAAGTTATGAAAGCCAGCTGCTTTGGTGGGCAGTAGTTCATGCTTTTGCATTTTTGGAATGCTGTAATTGAGAGGGCCAAACAATTTTTCATAAACATTATTGCTTAGACTAACAGTATGTGCATTCTGCTGCCAGAGGGCTCTAAAACCAAAGGTCAGACTAAAAATTTTATATCTGTTACAATGGTCACTGTTTCTGATTAGGCAGTCACAGAGCAGTAAATCAGTTCTGTAATTGGACTGACAGCCATGACAAGAGACACAAAGGGACAGAATCAATCATTGTAAATGAGTGATGACACTGGAGGAAGAGGGACAGGGCTATAGACAGCACCAAGACGATAAACTGTAAACAAACATACCGAATCTACTTTACTATACTGGATTTGTTTTATATCTAAACATTCTGATGAATGATATACTTGCTTTCAACTGTAATCTTTCTTTTCAAATACAAATTTAGATTTAAAATCCCAACAAACCTATACATAATTAGAGCAAACAGTGTTGCAGTTCCCAAACCCCCATCTTTTGGAGATAGGGTTTTTTTAGTTGCCAGCATAATTCTTTTTCCTAAAATTGTCCCCATCATTCCCAGATCATAATATAACCTAATGAAGATCAATGTTTTTTCATTTCTGTCTTACATAACTGAATTTTGGTTATTTTAAGTTACATAACATAAGAAGGGTGAGAATTATCTCCTAAAGTTTACAACCATTTATTGGACAAATAGCATAAAAAGCCAAATGTACAGTTCCAGATCTTTTGGGGAATGCTGAAAATTGTTTATAATGAAATGTAAAGTATTTTCAGGATGTGTATGAGCTCTCAGAAGCTAAAACAGATTTTTCAAGTTTTGCAAGTAGAATCAAATTTCCTTCTTGTGTACTGAAAGATTTGTGGCTTTTGCCATGACTTAAGCCCTGCCTATGAACCACTCAGCTACTCACAAAGCATTCTGGGATTGCTCAGAGGGCTAGCCAGGATGGTCACTTTAAACAGTAGAGTTGTCACAATACCTAAATTCTAACTTGGATACCAAGTTTAGTATCACAATACTTGGATACTCAGTACCTGATCGATCAGAAGCAGGATATTTTCAAGGGATGGTCCCATTTTAGAAATAAAGGTCGAATAACAACCTAAACTGTGAAAAAATAGATTTAAATAAAGTTTGTTGATTAATATTGACTCCTTCTTTATCCTCATTATTTGTTTATATGCAGTGTGCTTAGCAAAACTATGACACTGACTGAGTTTACAAAGAACAACTTTAAAGGTATCTTCAATACCTTATTTCACATACATCAAGGTAATCAGCCAATCTGCTGTTGGATTTTATTGAATCTAATGTGATTCTGTAGTCTAAACATTTGATTTGATAACATTTATATATAAATATCATGTTTATTGGGCCTGCCCTGCACAATGCTCTTGTTAGTAAAAAAATAGATTCTCTAAATCAATGAGGAGGCCTTTCACACGCAAGCATTACTCCAGTGAGCATACCACATGTTTATTTTTGCATTTATCCAGGTCTTTATGTTCACTCGGAGCACTGATAGGTTCACCGAGGAAGTATGACCTTTTGTGTTTTTTTTTAACTCATCCTTTAATCTCGTGCTAGAGAGCCACAATGATGACAGGTAACATAACTTAGTAGAGCTATTGTAAGCTTTTTAGCTTTCCAGTTGTTTTATAAGCACCTTAAAAAGACACCAAAAATGTGTCATTTTGAAGATCACATTTTTTGTTCAGACTTTATATGTTGCAGCGTGGGGGCAATAGTGATGGATTTTCCAATGCTACGTTTATAGTTTAATGTAATTTAGCAACCCATCATTGTCCTACTAGCAGCTAGCGCTTATGCTAACCTGCAGTGTTTTGTACTCCTTAGACAGGTCTGTGCTTTTGACACTGAGGTGCTCGGTGATCCTGTGTTTGCTGTTATGACTGTTTGTAGTATCTGTAGCATACAGGTTCATTAAGTCAGTTGTTCAGCATCAGCTCTGTAGGTAAAGTAGCTCAATGGGAGACACTGATAGCTTGCTCTGTTCACAAGGATGCAGTGGTATTACCTTGTTGTTGTTGTTAGTAGAGGACATGCTTCCTCTGGTGGCTGAGACTCTTACAGAATGAATGACTGACTGGACTCATCAACTTCTTTGTCGACACTGTCCTCCTATCTCACTCACACTGCCATCTAGTGGAGATTAGGTGAAACGTTTTAATTCTCCCAGCCTGCTAAATGCTCTGCTGGTCACTGGAGCCATATTTGAAGAAGTGATTCCAAACAACAGGAAGTTCTAGAACTGCACCGTTTTAGATAAAAAGTACAGAAAATAGCAAAAGTTTTGGTACACCCCCCAGCACTTTTGCTATTTTCACATCCAGCATCTCCCCAGCAATGACAGACAAGCTGTGCCAGTCATGGCGGCTGCTACAACACTAAAAATGAAGGATTTCTCTGGCTATGAAAACTGCTGGAAATATTTGAATTTAAGTAAATACCCAACAAAAATATATATTTTAACACAGGAGTATCTGTTTCCTAAAATAACTGTAAATATTTCAGCAAAACTGTACATCTACATCTGCTTTTAAAATGAAAGTGCAGTTGTGGAAGTTAACTCCTACCTTGTTTTCTCTTCTGTATCGATGACCTCCAACATGAACTGAAAGAAGGGGGGGGGAAAACAGAATTAATTACCGCATGCACTTCACTTATAAATCAATTACGTTTACATATAGTCTGACAAATCCTCTTGTGCAATTATGTAAATGTTTTCTTAGTTATGTCCCAACTACAGTTTGCTATTACAGTCATGTTGTGTGGATGTGTATGTTGAAAGAGGGATGGAAAAAAGAGAAAGAAAAACTATAAATGGGAGACACCAGTTTTGGAGTTTCATGCATGTTTTGACAGTTTTGCAAGCTAATCCCTATTGCTGCTGCTTTGCATGCTGGGAGGTGTATGTGTGTGGTGCAAGGGTTGGTGTTTTTTTTTTTTTTTGGGGGGGGGGGGGTGCTCTTGGAGAAAACCTGTAACTGCATGGATTAAGGGCCTCCCCCATACATCACACGAGTTACAAAGATTTGCATTGATGTGTCTTCTTTCAATCAACTGACATGCAAAGACATTTCTTTGAAAAGAGCCTTCATCATGAGTGTCTCAGAGTACTCCAGATGCTGTAAGCTTTTATTTACTCTCTTTATTAAATAAAATATAAGTAACAGATCAGTGGGCTGCTCAGAATGCACAGTGGGTTGTATAACAGTGAGGTACATGGAAGATATTTTCCATGCTCTCTGTTTCTTATGTTCACTCAGAGAAAAGACATGCAACATATTTCTGTGTCTGTTGTCTTTCACACTCCATCTTCTTGTGTGGTTTGGATTTCAAACTCAGCTTGGACTGCATATCTGGGCGGCTGGCCACCTCACACACAAGCCGCTCCGTTTAGGAATCTCCCTCTCACACACACTATATACTCCATCTCCAAACACACACTCTCACTCATACAATTGCTGAGACACTCTTTTCAAACCATGCTAAACCTTTAGGCCCAACAATACAGGCTGGACCTAATCTTGTATCCCTCAGCCAATCAGTGAGCTGGAAAATGGAGAGTGGAATTGATTGGCTGGTGGCCACAGGGGCCAGTTAGGGGAAGGAGAACAAGAGGAGACAACCATTGTTGATTGATTACCATGAAAGACACTTTTGTTAGCGACTTGAAGGCAGTGCACTGTGCCTGTATGGAGAGGAAACGCTAGCAGGCTCAAAATAGGTCACTGCTCCAGCGTGTGTGCAAGATACAAGATAGTAAGGTGTGCACGAGACAACTCCGCCATCCCTCCAAGACGGAGTAAGGTTCAGCGATTATTAGGCGGGAGATGTATTGATTAGCTGTGGTGCAAAGGTTAGCAGAGCTGTGGATAACAAAACACTTGGAGAAAGAGAGGTGAAGAAATACTGTCCAGATTGACCTTTCAACCAAATCATCACTTTATTGCAACTACGGATACTTTTAGTAATACTGACGACATTTAAGGACTGATTACAGCTCAACACCACTGCTTTTTCCCACTTTTCAAGTTATGAAAACAGCTCCAAGTGGAGATTGAGCTTTTTTTTTTGTTGGCAGCATTTTGTTTCTCAGAAAAATCACTCTGCAGTGTCCGTGCACACCAATAAGTCAACAGGGATTTAAACTAAAGCACAGGGAGATAAGGTTGAAATGTATTCAGCTTGATTCTGATGTTAAAAATGATTAGACATTGCAGAAATCTTATTCACTGTGCTGTAGCTTTGGATATAAGGGACTGTGTGGCCAGTGTGTCATAAAACTCTACAGCTGGCTGGATTAGGTTAACTGAAGGGCTATATGGATGTCTCTGTGTGTCTGATATTGAACCACATTTGTATTGGTGTGATTTCATCTTATTGAATTAAACTTTATGGACCAACTGCTGTCTCTGGAATTTTATCTGCTACGCTACAGGCGAAGAACAATAGTGTCCAAGATTTCCATCCAAGTACACCACTGACCGATAGCAAAGTGCACACATACACTCTGTAACTCACTGCCTCTCTGGTCTCAGTGTTTATACTGCCACATACAGATAAAGACAACAATCAAAAGTCCCATCTTTTGTGCACAATATCCAGCATTTTTTTACATTCTTGCTGGGATTTAAAAACAGCATTATAAACATGTCGAATGAATCAACCATTCACATGATAAAAAGCATTAATGTTTGACATAGATCAAACATGGAGGGGGGTATCTCCTCAGGTGGGCCAACAATCCCACATCCTGCATAAAACGCAATTCACTGTGAATCTCCAGCTAAGGTGAAGGCTCTAACTGTGTCAGTAGCACTGACAGAAAGAGACAGAGAGGCAGGGTGTGTCTATTCACAGCTAACATACACATTAACATAACTCCCATGGTGTGAATAAACCACCTAGACATCTGTTACTGTATCAGGCACGTTAAGAAACCTCTACAGCCACTTATTTCTCCAAATATGATCGTCTCTAGTCTTACACTTATGCATTAACATGTTTTTTCACCTTTTGATATTTTTTATGTGACCTAGGATGATGATCATCATGTATGTAGCAACAACTGAACATACAGTCATGACAGACAAAGGCATAGCTAGACAAGAGTTGATGAAACAAATTACATAAATCCTTTTAAAAGACAGCAAGTTCAAAATCAACCACTGACCTCTATGAAGCATTTTTAACACATAAAATAAAATCCTGACAATTTCCAGAAACTAGCTCCTAAAAATTTGCTAATTTTTATGGCGTCCTTATTGTTACAAAACTCAAGAGCACATTTTAATGTTGGAGCACGACTTATTGACTATAGGACATGCAGGCAGGGAATCAACCAATCATGTTAACTGTTACCAGTGTTTTACTGCTCAGAGCGTCCCATATAAGAGGTTACCCTTTATGCTCCTAAACTGAGTTCTAGTTCAGTGTTCTGATGTTCTGGGATCTGGTGACAGGAACACTAAACCAGAAAGAAGTTAAAGAGCATAAAGAATAAAAGATCAAATCTAAGCTTAAGGAGGTGGTTTTCTTTTTTTAAGATTTAATTTTGGGCTTTTCATGCAGGAGAGAGAGTGGAGAGAGGCATGCGGCACAGGGCCATGGGCCAGATTTGAACCCGGGCCACCCGCGTACATGGGTAGCGCCTTGGACCACTAGGCTATCTGTGTGCGCCCAAGGGGGCAGTTTTGAACACACAAGCAGAGTTTTTTGTTCTATTTGAGCCTAAAACCATAAGTCATTCTCTCAAAACGCTCAAATGAGTTTTGCAACAATATCAACAGCATAGACTTGCTCTTTGTACAAGTTTCACAAAGTCAGAGGTGGTCAGAGACAGACACTCTCACAGTCACTGACAGTAAGAAAAATGTCCAGCGGCAATTTCCCGTTAGTTACCAAGGCCAAACTTTTTTTCAGATCTATTTCTTATCTATTTTTGGCCTTTAAGTCTCTGTTACAGAGACAGGACAGTGGATGGTTAGAAACTGAGTAGAGAGAGTGGGGAATGACATGCAGGATTATTAAAAATCCAAGTGATTAATGTAGGGGGAACAAATTATGAAGAACGAGATAGGAGCCCTGCTGGATACCCTTATGGAAGTGCCCCGCAGGGTGCCAATATGGAGGACAAGTTATCAAAATACCCACATGATGGGTGCCCCTCCAAATGATGAAAAATAGTAAAGCACCCTCAGAGTGCCCTCCCAGTGGATGATACATGACCCTGTCATCCAGGGTGCTGACTGGCTGACAGAGTGCCTTTTGGGGTGCTCTTCCAGTGGACAAGACATGGTAAAGTGTCCTTAAGGCTGCTCCTCTGGTAGAAAAAAATGTGATAAGGTGCCACCCAAGGCGTCCCTCTAATAGATAAAATAGGATAGAGTTCCCCGTCACTGACTAAACTTGATAAAGTGCACCCTAAAGGGCATCTAAAGCACTAGACTCCTCAGCACAAAGTTCAGTTTCACTGACATCCGCACTTATGTATCTTTGTGGAGGCATAAATATTTAACTATTGTTTGTCCATTTTATGAGAGCAGTGGGGTAACTACTGTCACACATTAAAAAAAAGTTCAATTTTAACCCAGGTCTCACCATTATTTCTACAAGATCATAAGAGCAGTTTGGAGTGATTATATTCATATTTTTCCAAAAATTATGCGACTGATCATGAGAATGATGCCTGGCCAGCTGTTATTTCCCTTATTTTTATATTCAAAAGGAGCTAAAATAATTCAATGATCAGCCAATCAAGAGAAAATGTACCTGCCATCATTTTGAGGAGTATTTAATGAGTTACTTCCTTAACAGGTGGATATTCTTTTGATTTAAGCTTTTTATATGTTTGTAAAATTAAATAGAGTATATTTCAATTTTCAGCATGTTTCTTTTCAATCAAATCAGATCATAACAATCTTGTGTTCTTACATGGGATACTTTTTATTTTTTCGTCGCAAAACAGCTGCTACCTAGCAAAAGCAAGGGGTAATTCTACATTGCAGCTACCTTTATCTTTGTTTTGGCATGTGATGGACTCTATGTGAGCTATAGTAGTACATAGTATAGGAATAGTGCATGCAGTGGGGTGTGGTGGGGGAGGAACTTCATTATGATGGTTTGGTATCCCCGCAGCATGTATGAGGACGTCTCCACAAAATAAACAGAACCATGGGAAATAGAAATGCACCGACTGTGAAAAGTAGGGCAGATAACAGTGTTTAAAATAACAATTTAGCTCACTGGTTCCCAACATGGGGTCCTGGACCCCCCAGGGGAACGCCAAAGATCTCAGGGGGGGTGTGAGGGTCTGTCTGTTCCCTTAACTAAAACCATGACAAAAGATAAATTAAATATTTATACAATGACCATGGACTCATAATAAGCAGAAAATGTGGTGAAATTATATTTTAAAAATAGCAAATATTGGTTATAAGTGGCAAAAAGGGTCTGCAGTAGCAAAAAAGGCATAACAAATAGTGAAATGCAGTTAAATTGTTAAAAAAAAAAAGCATAAAAAGGCATAAAAAAGTGGTGAAAAAGGTTAAAAGGGCAAATAATTGCCATATTTGGGCAACAAAATGTGGTGAAATTAGATTAAAAAGTTGCAAAAATTGTGAAAAGGTGACATAATTGGTTAAAAAGTGGCAAAAATAGTTCGGAGATGGCAAAAATGGGCAGAGGAGAAGTACTGAAAGTCAAAAATTAAGTTTATACAGATGCATGTGTTACCGTAACACTCACTGGACTTTCTCTCTGTTTATAACTGCACATTGTGTGCACTATCTAGAGAAAAATGGACTATAAGCTATTCGTCAGCAAACCTGCACATCAGTGCACCCTCTTTTTTGAACCTCTGTGCATACTTTCTGTGATGTTTAGATTTTATATTTTAGTACTACACACATTCTTTTCTATAACAATCTATTACAGTCTAACCCCTTAAAATTTCATTTTACTTTTATTTTTAATAGTCTCTTAGTATATGTAATCTTCCTCTTTGTTAACTGTTTTGCACCAATTTTGCACCAAACACCAAGTCAAATTACCCACATGTGAAAATTGGAGAGTAGGCCTGATTGGGAGAAGAAACAGTCAGCTATAGATGAACCATGTTATCAGACTATAGCCTTCTATAACCCATTCACACATCAGAATGCCTCACTGTCAGGAGGACTACTTACTCAGAGGCTTTACTTGGAGATTTCTTCTGCTTTCTAGCAGAAGAAATCAGCATAAAGTCTTGATTTATGATTGCAACCCCCTTCAGAAGTGCTGTGTTTGATTCTAAAGCACATTTGTTTTAAACAGACTTGGGAGGTTTGGATAAAAATCAAACAAAACATGATTCTCATCTTCCAAATGATGCAGATCCTCTGATTTCTCCCCAGCTCTGAATATCGTCCAATGACTTCAGGAATACTGTCACTGTTTAATCTAAAATTACAGATAGCCTGCCTATATTTTTGGTTTCCATGCAACTGATTCTTCTCCTGTGAGTTCTTGTTTTCTCACTGTTGAGGTCATCAGAAGTCTTACTATGCCCAAAATGTTTTGAGTTACAGACCTAAATAAGAAGCAGACATAATTAGTTATCTGCAGAGAGATGTGCAGGGAGCTTGTTGAGCCCCTGATGAGGAAATGTCAGAGGAGTAGAAAGTTTAGACATAAGTAACAAAAACAGCATGACTAAGACTAATGTCTTTGTGTTTGTGGGAGTGTTTCTGACCGAAGAATTTTGTGCATATTTGTGAGATGAATCTAAAAATGCAGCTGGAGAGACTAGCCAGAGTTTGTTCACTCTTTTTCTCTCTTGTTTTGGAGGAGGGGTTTTCTTGGAGGATAAGGGGGAGGAGGAGTGTCCTGGAAGCCGCTGGGAGCCTCCCCCCGGGGCTTTGATAGGCTGAGACTGTTGTGAGTGAGTGCAGGGGAGGCCAGTAGGAAGGTGAGTGGTCTGGAAGCCTGTTCAGGGGGCAGGCAGCAGCACGGAGCAGAACCACAGCCTCTTAAAACCTAAGGTAGTCCTCATTACAGCTACAGACTGATAGACAGAGAGCAGGCAGGGCTGGAGACAGGTCTGAGAGAGGGGCAGGGAAGGAGAGTGAGAAACCGTGAACAGGGAAAGTTAGCCTATAAGCAGCCCTACTTGTGTGTCCACTCTTCCTTCCCTCTGCTCTACCTGAGGCATACATAAACACAAACAGAGGGAGGTGTTGCAGGGAGGCTTAGGGGGCCGACTCTCCAGGGAAGAAGGGAATTAAACACTTTTGTTTTCAGTCCTCAGCATCAATACTCAGGACAAAAAGAAAAGGATTACAGCTTGTTTGCCTGCCCCAATTGTTCCTCTCTTCTCTGCATTTGGTGCTCACTGAGTCACTTTGGAGACTTTGGATACGACCTTCTTGAACTGTTGGTTGGAGCTCAGAGAGGCATGGCACACGGACAAAAGAGCCCCAGGTGGGCATTAACCCAGGGCTCCTTCAGCTTGGCACTGGGCCTGTCACTCTTCTCCCTCCTCCTCCTCCTCCTCACAGTCTCGGCTGCAGATGAGTACGACTACTACAGCTGGCAGTCGGACAACTTCCACAATGGCCGCTTCTACACCAAGCAGCCGCAGTGTGTGGACATACCAGCTGACCTGCGCCTGTGCCACAATGTGGGCTACAAGAAGATGAGGCTGCCAAACTTGCTGGATCACGAGACCATGCCAGAAGTCAAGCAGCAGGCGGGCAGCTGGGTGCCCCTCCTGGCCAAACGCTGCCATGCTGACACCCAGGTCTTCCTGTGCTCACTGTTTGCGCCCGTGTGCCTGGACAGGCCCATCTACCCGTGCCGCTCGCTGTGTGAGGCCGTGAGGGACAGCTGCGCTCCGGTCATGGAGACCTATGGCTTCCCCTGGCCGGAGATGCTGACCTGTGATAAGTTTCCCATTGATAACGACCTCTGCATCCCCATGCAATTCACTGGGAACCATGCCACCCCGCCACCAGGTAGGCCAGCTGTGTGCACATGCAGCCACTTCAATGTACACCTTTAATGAAGGATGCATGCATCAAGAATCTGTGCACATTAACAAGCAGAAAGTTCACATTTTAAACATTATAGCATTTATTTTAAAAATATCACTTTGCAAAAGGCTAATTATAACTGCATGTAAATATCTAAAGTAGAACCATTTAGAGTAGAATATATAATAAAACCCTTAATTTATATCCTTTATAAATTAAGCATCAATGCTTAATTAATCAGTCAGTTAAAAAAATCATCACTTGGAATTTCAAAATAAGAAGCATAATGTCTTGTCCTGCTTTGGTTGTTCACAAAATATGACTGAAATAACATTTTACCTAGTATTAATGGAAATAATAGGGTTTAACAAGTAGAAAATGAAATAGTGTGTAACCAGATTTCAAATACAAAACCTGCATATGTCTTGCTACTCAGGACAAGTGAGTGTTTAAGTGCCTGTAAAGTCAGACATATTAAGAGCTTAGAAATAGCTGTGAGGCTTTTGTGGCTACCCTGATGATGGACGGAGTTTTAATTGAGAGAAAAACCAGAGGAGGCCGGTGAGGCAGGGACGTTAGCAGGAAGAGGCAACAGGAGAAAGTGGACGGTTCAGGACGGCTCCCTGCCATCTCCAGCCGCCTCAGGGAGGGACAGAGACAGGCTGAGAGAGTCAGACAGACAGGAGACTGAGAGACTCCGGCAGTCAGATCGCTGCCTGAGTTAAGATGAATGGACTGTGATGTTAAACACATCACAAGTGGAAAGGTGAAACACACTCACAGGCAAACACACACACCTTTATCAGCAGGCATCAATCAACAGTTGATCAATCAATCTAACAAGTGAGTGGATGGAGAATGTCTTAGTTCAAGCTGTCAAGCATGCTAACTGGCCTGCACAGTGTCTGTGAAAACTCACAAGGATGAAAAATGAAGGGAAATTACAAGAGATGGATTGCTAAAAGGGATTATATTCACAAAAATGGAAAATATGATTTAATTTCTCTCAGGCAGTGAGTATGAGGACAGACAGATGGAGCGATTTCGAGAGAGTGGGAATTAAATAGAAACAAATAGATGTGTGCATGTGTGTGTTCACAGCGACTACTTGAGCAGCCTCTTCACACAAGCTCTGAGAGGGGGAGAGAGAGAGTCGATGATGGTCTTTTAGACACTGACGGGGGGGACAGTCCCCACTGTGTCCCAGCCTGCTCGGCTTTTGTTGGGTCTGGCAGCCAGCGGGCCAATTAGCTAGGAGGCCAATTACTGAACTCCCTGCTAATTAGAGGACATGACAGGACAAGAGAGGCAAGCAGGAGAATGGGAACGGCTGAAGTGTGATTGTTCCGAATGGAGAGGAGTGAAAGGAGAGGAGAGGAGAGGGAAGCAGGGGGGAGAGAGTAGAGGCAGACGGTGCAGAGAAAAGCTGCTTCCTCTGCTTTCAATGAGGATTCAAGAAAAAGATTTATTATTCGCTTTATTCCACTTCTTAACTGGTTACAGCCATTTCTCATCGACTAAGGTTGAAAGTTTTGCATGGAAAATATTTCATTTGATCTACACCTTTAAAAAAAATTATAGGAAACATTTTTCAACTGCACATCTGGCCTCACATAAAAGTCTGATTTTGTGAAGTTAGATATTTTATGCGTCATTTGTGATTGCCAAATTCTTTCCATTTTACCTTTAGTAAATCTAAGCATGCGCTATTGTAATAAAACATTTCTTAACAACATCTGTCCCTTTGATTTTTTTAAATCAATTTCTTTAAATTAAATTCTTTAAATTAATTACTTTACTTATTGATTAATGATGCTATTTTAAAAGTTATATAAATGACAGCAGACTGCAAAAACTCAAAACTTAGCAGGTCTGTTTCTCTTACTTCCTTTTAAAAAGCTCACGACTGCATTTTTTAAGTGGCATTCACCCAACAAAACTAGAGAATCCCTTTTTTAAGATGTCACAAGTGATATTAGGCCTGGATCTGTTGTAATGAGTATACACACAAAAATGCAACAAAACAATTTACTGGATAAGTTGCACGCCTCAATATTTTTACTTATTACAGGCAATTTAGATGTTGGTTTTCCCTTGTAAAATTTTAAAACATGTTCGTCTGGGCTTGTCACATCAGTGTAGCTAACCAGAAGTCTAATAAGATGTTTGATTAGAAATGAGATAAATACACTTGCTTGTTTTTCTATTTAGTTCTGCCAATCAAGATTGGCAGTGCGACATATCTTTCCTTTGTATCAATGATGTTCACAGCAATCTGATATCTAACTATCTACTGACTCATCTTTGCTTAAAGAAGCAGGAAAAAGATAGTTCCAGGGTGCAGAGCTGATTTATTCCATTAGGAAAAAGTCTGCTGTGTTTTTGTAGGATCAGTATCAACTATGTGACATTTTGGCTCTGAAGAAACATAACTCATTCTCATACACGCTCCCTAAGAGCTTCGACTTCATCTGTCACCTCCTCAAAACAGGAGACTGTTTGTTGATGTTATCTAATCAAATCACGATCAGAGGCGGTTAGATTACCGATCACGGTGAAGGATCAGGAGAAATATGTGGAGGGATTTCTGTTGTTGAGCAACTTTGTGCAAAGACAAAAAAAGGCAGAAAAATGTTGCACCAAGTTTTTTAAGGAATGAATAAAATGGGGATTATTAGTTAGGTTTAAGAGATTGCATTTGAGTGTGTGCTTATGTGTACCAGTGAAAGTGTGTTAGAGTGGACCTATATTGATGTCGCCCGCAGGCTCAGTCACTGACATTTTGTTGAGAAGCAGAGATTCTCAGATGTGCCGACAAGGCTGTCCCGAGGACAGGCTTTTGGCCCAAAAACACACACAAACACACACTAATGCATGCACGCTTAGAAAAATAAAGCCAGCAATAACAAAAAGAAATCTCAGCTTAAATCTGTTAGAGGAGAGTTTCCTGAGAACCCTCTGTGTCAAAAGACCAGGATGATTTCTCTTCACTCAGGATCATACAAGGACTCTGGTGGTAATCCAGGTGAATCTTTGGGAATTGGATCAAGAGAAAGAATTAAGTGCCGTTCTGCTTCCCTGTAGGGAGGCCCTGATGGTATCTGAGCTATTCTGTGAATAAATGGTATAGCACGGTTGGAGGGCCGCTGTGGAAATGAACAGGAAAGAGTTAGACTCAGTCTATACTTCACATCCAAAACAGCTGTGCTCTGGTTGTGATAAAGATTGATTTTTGACATGTGCATGGAGCACTGGTTTAGCTCAGTGGGTAGAGCAGGTGTCCATATACAGAGGCTGAAGTCCTACACACACTGGTCACAGGACCGATTCCTGGTCTTGGCACTGTTTGGTGTATATCTTCTCCCACTCATTCTTCCCATAGTTCCTGTCTCTTTTCAGCTGTCCTTTCCAAATAAAGGCAAAAGCCCAAAAATAATCCTCAAAAAGAAAAAAAAAAAAAAGATTGATAGTATCAATTCCTAGATTTTTATCAGCAAGGACCTGGAGGACGTAAACACTTGAGAAAAGTGGTGTCCGCTTTGAACACTCTGTGGAGCTGCAGCGTAGAATTGTTAATTTTTCATCTCCTTGCAATGATGCATGTTTACATCACCTGACAACCTCAGGAAAACAGAGATATTAAGATAAACTGCAGGTTTTGGGTGCTTGTGACTTTGTGACAGCCACTGTGACATTATTACACTAAAAACTGCAAAGTCTTTACCAGAACTTCACTTCAGTGGTGTTTACATATTTAGTGGAAAATCATCCCACTTACACAGCCTCTAGAATGAGAGTAAACTAAATGACAGAAGGCTTTATGAGTTTTTGGTGTGGTGAGTCAATCATGCTACCATTTAGGAGGTGAAGGGCAACAAATCCATCATCATCATCAAAGTATAGCTTGTAAATGTTAAGTAAAATTAGGATCATTGTCAGCTAACACTTTCAGATAGAATGATAGGGCTGGCTTAAAGACAGTATTATTTTTGCTTCAGTTAATATATAACATGAACTTCTGTTTTCTATTCCCCTATAGCAGAGAGACTGAAAGCATTTAACCACAATCTTCAACTATTTCGGTTTTCTTTCTCTGTAGAAGAAACCATCCTTGTCAGTCAGTAATATGCAATATATCTACACCACTGCTCCTTAATGTCTCATTTCACTTGAGAAAACTCAGATGGCTCAGACTCGATGAGTCAAAAACCATCTGCAACTTGTGTGATCGAACATTTCACTCTGAAGTGTCACCTTACTTCCTATCTAATTCATAACAAATTCCTTTTTGCATGGTTGAATTCACGTCACAACTTCTAATGTTTTCCAAAATAAATGAGAGTCTGCATCCAACACAAAAAAATGAAAGGCCTGTGAGATTTCTTGACAGATTTGAATTATCTTGTTTATTAATGAAATTTTTAATGATATAATCATATATGCCAAAGAGATGTTGTTGTACATAAACACCCAAATTTGATGATTTCTGGCACCTTTAATTCCTCCTTTTTTTTTTCAAATATACAGCATAGAGAAATTTATCATAATATATGTAACAGGAATATACTGAAAAAAGGGAAAAAAAAAATTAAATAAATGCAGGTAAGAAACAAAGACTGGAAAGAGGCACATCTGAGTCAAAGTGCCTTCTTAAATTTAAAACCACTCACTAAATTAAAAAAAAAAAAAAAAAAAAAAAAAAGACTTCATAAGACTATTTATGGCCTTAAATTTGAAAAGTCAAATTTAAGACTTTGTAAGACTTTTTGAAAGAAACCCTGCATGACCAGACAAGTTCATCTTGCTCGATAGGTTTTTGTACCTCTTGTATGTAAACTGAACTAAAAAACTCACTAGATATCTACATTTTGGGTAAATTTGAGTTTAGAAACTCACCAGGACGCCACCATGTTTTGGTCCGCTCTGGCAGTGTGATGTCACAGTTCTGCAGCGCTCCTCGCCGTTCCTATGTAGTAACCGCTGTTTCAGACTGGCAGCCAGTGTTAGGACTTCATCTCAGAGAGGCTGCACGTCTCACACATGGAGAATTTTAAAATTTGAGGTGTCTTCTATTTTTTATTTGCACCATAAGCAGTTATCTGTCCATCTAGACAGGAATATGATAAATACAGAGCCACATTTACCTTTTTGTGGCAAATATTTCTGTCCACATTTGCAGAATATGTTTGAAATCTTTTTCTTGATGAACCAGATGAAGGCCACGGGCTAAAGTGCGTCTGTTTAATGAAGTTTTTCCCCAAATGTTTACTCTTTGTGAAGCTTTCTGTTTTCACATGGTTCAGGTAAAGGTAAACACAGTACGAAAGTACTTCCGGTTTATGCTTTTCAAAGTAAAAGTCCACTTTAGCATTTCTTTGGAGAAACTCCCTCTGTATGTACATAATGTTTTTATTTTGAAAAGCTCACGGCATGCTTCCACTATACACTGAATCCAGTCACTTGTAGGAAGTTTTATTGAGGTAAAACTTAGGAAATAGGACCCTTAGGAAATGACAGAGCTCTGACAGCAGGGAGACAAAGCCAACACGCAGCAAACTCGTGTCTGGTTTGAAAGCTGTTATGGCAGCAACAGATGCAAGCAGAAAGAATGTCTCAACAACAGTTACTGCATAGAAACAGAGAGGAGCGCTCATAGAGAGCGCTGCGGAACTGTGATGTCACACTACCAGCACGGACCAAAACATGGCAGCCTCCTGGTGGGTTTATAAGCTCAGATTTACTCAAAATGCAGCTATCTAGTGAGTTTTTTAGTTCAATTTACATTTGAGAGATACAAATATCTATCCAACAACATAGATATTTTAAGGATCTCATTCCAGAAATTCAGAGATTGTGATTATGTGACAGCCCTAGTCTTAACTGAGAGATCAACATCTGTCAGTATCGATTACAAAAACAAAATGTAGAGGACGTGACAATGTCCACATTGTGAAATTACATTAGCAACATTTTGTAGTAATTGTGCAATTTAAACAGTACATGATTTTCCCTCCAATTCTAGGGTGTAAAATAAAATATGATATTGCCCAGTACTGGATGCCAAGGACCCATACATTTGTTGCAGTGTCTCAAAATGGGAAGTAAGGTTGTTTGATTTTACTTGTATGATACTTCTTGTTCAAAATTCTGCTATTGTGACAGCCGTAGTGTGTAAGCGAGTATAACAGAGGCCCATGGAGTGCACTACTCAGGTAGATATTGTGGCAGGAGTAAGTGATCGAGAGTAGAGGCATTAAAAGCTCAGCTTAACCCTGTCTGTTTTTAAGAGTACATTTAATCCTAATTTAAAGCTTTTATAATGTTAACATTAGCATCAGAAAATCAACAGGTATGAAAGAATAGCTGAGATTCTGCTCTCTCTTTTTAAGGTGCATGGGGTAAACTTCATAACAAAAACTGCATGTTTCCTGAATCTTCCGGACAATCTGCACGTTGTCCAGCATAAGTGGTAATATTGCATGGTGTGAAAGATATTGTCTGTCCTAGTGTAAGTTACAACCATGCTAAAAGAGACAAGCAGCACTGTCAGGTCCCCCAGCAGCACAATGGGCGCTACTCATGTGGCCCTGGCTGCTATATGAAAGGGAAAATGTGATCCAACGCTTTGTGCATGGAAGACTGCCTCGGCCTTTTGAGGATGTATTTTCACTGTTGTATAGGATTCCTACAGATGCGAGGAGGGCGCTGTGTTTTAGGGGCCCCGGGAGCTGCCTGTGGGCCGTATTTAAATCCTCCCTCTGTTCGTCTGCATGCCGCATTAAAACAGATGTTAGGACCTCCGACATAAATCACACGCTGCATTTCATCTCCGGCACAGTACTGTTTTATGTCATAAGTGTTGCTGCCCGTAACTTAAAGGGTCCAAATGAGGCGTGAGATAGTGACCCACGCATACTTGAAATGGAACGTTCCTCACATAAAACAAAGAGATAGTCTGGCTGCAGAGGATGATGCACAAGACGAGACGATATGAGATGACTGTTAAATTATCCTTTGTATGCAAATATGTGAGTGCAAGGGGGAGAAAAAGAAGCATAAAATATATCTTAGGCAAAATTGGGAAATACTGCAATAATAAAATGTGATTTTAATGTATTTAATTCAACTTTTTAAGTGCCTGAGGATTCTTAAGTGTCACTGAAGACAAATGGCGTCTTTAAGGAATCAATTATGATCGGGTGTTTGCAGCTGCACAGAGTAATTTCCTATTGCGCCATCTTCTCACCACAGAATGAAAATAGCTGTTGTCGTGTTTTAGATGTCAGAGCAAACAAATATTTTTGAGGAGACATCTTATTTTGAGCGCAGTGATGTTTCTCAGTGGGGTTTCTCTTTTTCTAAAGCTGTCAGGAGTTGAAAAATACTTTTAGGACTTTAATCGTTCACATTAGCACCCTTTTTTTAGAGTCTTTTCTTGAATACTGAGGAGATTTTAGGAACTCTAGCCAGGTTTGATGATCCTCTCTCATTAAAAACTAATTTATGTGAAAGAGAGGAGAAAAGGACAGAGAGAGGGAGAAGGAGAAAGTGATATTACCTTCTGAGCTATGACTGAGTCAACTTGTGCGGTTGAATTACTGGACTCCTGCCGTACGTCATTTCCACTCCGGCTTTCTGCTTGAAGATTAACAGACGGGCTCCCCAACAGACCACCTTCCTGCTCACTCTGCTCCCAACGTCATCCTCCTCGCATCCTTAATCTTACACTCCTGACCTTCTCTTCCTCTGCAGCAACAGCCCTGGGAGACAACATTTCCACATTTATCACTCTGATTGAGACATTCAAGATTCTGAGATACAGCCAAAGTTAAACGTAACCCAGAATGCAAATTACAAAAAGCAGCACACAAGAGGCGGTCCAAGTCCAAAGTAAACCATTGTGCTCACGGTTTTATCAGAAGGAATGGTAGGAACGTTCCTGCACTGCTTTGAAATTATGGCAAAGACACAAATGACTTATTGTAAAAGTATTTCGCGGGTAGGAGTTTGTTAAAGAAGAAAAAACTTGCCATGCACTAGTAAGGCAGTTGTCGCTTAACTGATTTCTCGACGGCATCCAAATGGTGCTTTCTTGCTCTGAGCTTAACTACGCTTCATGGAGGGACCACTTTCTCCTAACACATGCTCTGGCATCCACACAGCTGGGCCCCGTGCCAACATACCACCCCTGTGAACCCAGAATGAATTGTGGTGAGGTCTGAATAAGACGTAACAGCATTCAGAGTTGTGGTGTCGATCTTGTTCAGTGTGTGTGTGCCTCTGTGTCTGTGTGTCAATGCCAGTCTTCATGTCAGCACCAGACAATTAGAGGCTTGACCCTGTAGGCCTCGCAGGTCTCCTGCTATGGAAAGCATGGGAACCGTCATAGGAGGAACTGGCAGTTGCTCTTCAAGAATATGGTTCAACTCTCCAACACAAACACGCACTCATACATGCGCGCAGTGGCAGTTCGAGGGTTCACCTCCCCACGACCTGAGCAGCGAAGCATGCTAAACTTTGACCCAGGTTATTATCTGCCCAGACGCTGAGGTTTGGGCCGGGGTGATAACCTTTGAGCTCTGACTCTTAACCCAGAAGCCTGAGCTGGACTGCATCGGATAATCCCCTGTGTGCAAGCGTTTGTGTAGTGTAGTCTGTGCTAGGGTTGTTACAATATCAGAATTTTAAACCCTGATATGACACAAGTCAAAATTGAACAGCATTAATGCTTGATCTGATACACTGGCAACAGAAACAGAAAACCGAGACAACCAGTAATGGGAAATTTTTTGTTTTTATTTATGAAAGATCACGAGCAAATTGCTGCTCGCTCTCTAAACTGCACAAACACACTGGCAATAGGAGTGTGAATCTTTCAGTATCTAACTACTGTATTCTATTTTGATTTTAAATCTATGCCAATACAATTCAAACTCAATTTTTAACTCCAACAATTTCTGATAAATTTCTAATTCATTACAAAAGGAGGCCAGTTTTGGTTATCAGTATCATGCACTACTAATAATCAGTATCAATAATAGCCCTGAACAAAACAACCCAATATCAGTTCACCCTTAATTTCAGGCGCCAAGAGCTAGATTGTAAGGAACACAATTGACAAGCCAGGATGGACACACTCCCTGTAGCAAAAATCCATTTCGGACATTTAATACCATTCTGAATCTTCTGTATTGATCATTGTGGAGTGTTGGTAGCCCATTGTTATCTCTGTGTGTCCCCTTATACAGAAGCTTTTGTCCTCCAAATCCAGCTTACAGAGCCTTCCATCGATGCCATTCCTCACTCTCTCTCCACAGTTTGACACTATCTCTCTAATTACGGCATAAAGCCAAAATAAGATCTTAAAGAAAAGAAAAATAATAAATGTGATTCTGAAGTGAATCAGTCGTTTCCCCCTCCACACCTTTACAGGGAAACGTTTTGGTAATGTTGCCAATGTTTTGGTGGAACTTCAGTGTTATCACTCATAATCTAGTTGCACCAATCAGGGAAGTGATTAGAACACCTCTGTTCCCTTTCTCTCATGGAAGCTTTGAAAAAAAAAGACTTAAAAAACTGTGTTTTTAAAGCTTTGGTACTTTTAGATACATTGGAACATTAAAAACAAGATTTTTTTTTTTTTAAAACATGTCATATCTTTGAAAAATTTTTACATTTTTAAACCCCTGTGTGAGACTGCAGCGTGACACTCATATGTAAAGAGTTTATAGGAGAGCATATTTTGGGTGTGCAGGAAGTAAATGTAGCTGTCTATAAACAGCCCTGCTAAAAAAGTCTGTTCACACAGGCTTGTTTTCACTCACGATATTTCTCTGCCCTGTAGGTTCACCATATACATGCAGTGTTGGGAAGATTTATACACCACATCCTTTCCCCCTCTATGCCTCCTTCTAATATTATTTCTTGTTGTCTGGATTGGCCCAGGGCACTGTTTTGCAGATGAGTGAACTGATATTAGATGTGAGCAGCTACAACCCACCCCTCTGGGATTACACGGAGGTTATGGTGTAATTGTCATAATAAAGTTTTATATTGAAGAGCCTTTGGAGAAAATTGCAAGGTAGCGTGAAGCCTGTATGTGTTTATGTGTCTGAGGAGGGTAGATTGACTTCTTTAAAATTAACGGGGGAAGAAACTCAAAAGGGATGTTTGATTATTTTCAGTGATGACTGTTTTCACATTTTTAGGTGTATTTTTACAGTCCACGAAACACTCATCTCCATCTCCTCCTATTGTACAAAAATATGTCCAAAACACCCCAGTGATGGGCACTAACATATTGCAGTTATGACATGATTTGGAAGATGGGCATATTGCTGGCTTTGGGCCAAAATCTTGTATCTCCAAAATCTCTACCTTACAGGGAATGAAAAAAATGCTGCATTTTTCCATTAATTTAATACTGAATAGTCATAGTGAGCATCTTTTGACACTTTTTTATCACTTTAAAATTTGTTAAAACCCTGACAGAATGTAAAGGGTGACCAATATCACTGATTTATTAAAAAAAAAAAAGAAAAAGAAAAATGGAGATACAGAGTTTTAGCCTGACACCAGCAATGTGCAGAAGAGAGCAAAAGGTAGTGTTACATCCATACATGGAGTAAATTGTTGAAACGAAGAGAAGACTGCGTGTTCTGACCACCATTCATCAGTCTCACTAATCTGATATTACTATTAATTCAGGATGTCAATATTAAGTTGAATATGATTTCAGATATAACATATAGTAACCTTCTCAAGTGTCGCCATGATTTTAGTTTTCTATCCCACACATCCGGTATTTTGTACAACCTTGTGGTGGGCGGTAAACCGGTATCAATACTGTCACCAGAAAAATATTGCCATGGTACGGATTTTTGGAAAACCATCATCACAGTATTAAATACTCACGTGTGGTGCTCATACGAGCTTCAAACAACGCCCCTTTTGGCATAACAAAGTGATGTGTGACAGAAAGCAGCTCAGTGTGAGTCCATACATCGAAATGTTTGTTCTTTCACTAAAGAGCAGCCAAATAACAATGTATTACAATGGCTTAAACGACTCGTTAAAGGTGTGTTTAAACTGGGGATTGCTTGTTGTAAGTCCATGATGAGTATAAGGGTGGGCTGTGCTGATAAACGAGGATGAAGAAGCAGCTGTAGACACTGTAGAAATAGAAACTCACTGGTACTGCTGCTAAAGCTAAGTTAAACCAACATGGTACTGCCACAAAATCCTTCACAATAAAAGTTTGTAGATGTGGTTTACCCAAGGGCTTTTATTGTGAAGTCCCACATCAGGAAATATGGTGTATTCAGTGGCAGTTTGACACACCTCAGCAAGCGGAGAGTGACTAAAGGTTTAGTTATAAGGAAGTGAACACAGTGAGACTTTAACAACTTTTTTCTGAGATCTTATGCTCAGACATAACACAGGGTTGTTTTAGGAGGATGAGGGGGTTGTAACTCATGAATACGCATTTAAATGCAGTATCTCATTGAATTTTGCCATACAACGATATAATACTGTTACTGCAAAGGGCAGATAAAATACTGTGATATGATATTTAGGCCATATTGCCTAGATCTAATACAACCCGAGCTCTCTTGTGTATGCATCGTGTTCAGGCAAGTATATTTACATGAACACTCATAGTGCAACTGTACATGAACATGAAACAGCAAGAGTAAAGAAGGCAGCAAGAAGCTACATTTGTCAACAGAGCTGTCAGTTACGATGATCTTGTTTTAAGCATCTAATCACTTAAACTAAAATTTTTACAAAAATTGAACAATCTGGCACAATCAGCAGGATAAGAACTACCCATGATGCCAGAAACATGTTTGAAAGAAAAAAATTATTTGATGTGTTTTTTTGTTTTTTTTTTAATTATTGAATGTAGTTTGACCTAGTGTGTCCCATCTGTCAACAAGGAGGATGGGTTTATTAGCTATACTGCAGCTAGTCCAGAAGAGAAGCTCTAAATACTTTGGGTTTACTTTTGGATAGTGGTTGCGCCATCCATCATTGTTTTGTGTCAGTGGTTTGTAATTGAAATGTTTGTGAAATTTTATAGGAACAACAAGATTTGTTGTAAAAGGAATAGAAATCGTGTTCTGCCTCATGTCGTATCTCCACTGTGTGGGTGCACAATAACAACACAGAGCCAAGTCAGAGTGAGTGAGGTTAAACAAGCTTTGGAGTAAAGCAGCCATAACCATAAATTTGGAGTTCAAAATAAACTGAACTTGTTGCTTTGGTTTTCGCTTGCTGTTTCACAATGTGTGGCTGCTGTGTGGCCTGTAAGTGCTGCTGGCTGTGACTGTGTACAGAATCACTTCTCACCACGTTTAGCTGCTCCTGCTGCAGAATTTACCTTTCTGCACAGCCATGACCACGCCTGCACCACCAAAATATACACAGTCCAGAATAAAAACATCTTGTGTGGTGTAATTGCAGGGCAAACACCAGTTGGCCTGCTGGATTGCATATTCACTCCGCAGCAAATAACTTCTGACACGAAGAGGGGGGCGAGAATAAGTGGATGAAAAGTGTTGAACACTTAACAATTCCATACCCGCAGGCTTCTGTTTGCACCTCACAAACATAGACCTCAACTCAGCTGTAAAGATATAAAACAATTATTTATATGTAGTTGCTGATGACTTTTTTCTTATGTCCCCTCAGTGTCCAAGGTGTGTCCTCCATGTGACAACGAGCTGAAAGCAGACAACATCATGGAGCACTACTGCGCTAGCGACTTTGGTAAGAAGCTCTGTAAAAGAATGACATATTAAGAGTTTAAGCCATTTCTCTGTTTAAACCTCCAGTGGAGTATTTATCAGGCATTTATGATTTAAATCTTTTCATCTGCATATTTTTGTGCATGGCTCTTTTGCTTCCTGCCTTCTGTATGAGATATGTGATGAATGACTGATTGACTGCAACAAAAAAGAATCACATTGTTCACAGTTTCACATCTACAAAGGGTTAACCAATTATTGATTATTTTGCACTGTGCTGATTTACAAATTACAAATCAACCTGTCTGCTGGCTTTTCTAATGACAGATTAATATAAGTTGAATATATATAAAAAAAAAATTGGAGCAAAGTTCTGTATAGATGTAAAAATATTAAGTTATTCAAACCTTGGTATCAAAGACTTCTATACCAAATCACATTCAAGTGATTTTTAAATCATTCACAAATTTCCAAAGTCAGAATAAAACCACAAGAGTTTGTGCTGATCACTTGGTCTTACTCTTTTAGTGTAAAGTGATCATGAATTAAATTTGATCTGAATTGTTTAAAGGCAGTATTTTTCATATCTTGGCATCACAATAAACTGCAGATCCTCAGTCCTGCCTTATGAAATTTGTACTGTTCAATGACGTGACCACTGTTAACCAAAGGGAGCATCCTTGCCTGCACCAAACACTCCCCTTTGTACCTCGATAGAGTGGATATGGAAAAAAGGTGGACAGAAATCACTGTGACTCTAAAAACCCCCTGTTAAACTAACATAGAAAGCCCGCTATAGCATACTCAGGGGACATTCAGAGTTTGCACCTTAAAGTGTAAAATTTGTCTTCTATTTTTAATTTCAGTCTTAGTTTCTGACTTAAAATTAAGGGTGCTTTCACACCTATGTCATTGGTCTGGACTTTCAGACTATTCCGATTGATCTGAACCAAAATGATAGGTGTGAAACATCCACTGGACCGTGGCATGGACCAAACAACCCAACCTTAGTCTGATTAAAAGAGATGGTCTTGGTCTGGGCCAAACTGAACTGTGGGCCAGTTGATGTTCAGTGTAAAAGCAATATTTTGAAAGGTTTGGACCTTCGTATCAATAACAGGAAATTACAGCATGAGAACCTGGTGTGACAACACCCTAAGATGTTCATTGGTCTAGTCACATATGTGGTCATTTCTACCCTTTATAGTTTTACTCAACAAAAACTCAACATTTCAGTCTAGTTTTAGTCCATAGAAAGTCCTTACATTCTGGTTTTTACTTTCAGTCAAAACATGTATTTTCTTTGCCTGATTCTGGTGCCAAATCACACTTGTGTGTTCTCTGCACTCTGCCAAACCCGGAATACTTACTTTCTACAGCTGAGAGGCAGAGAAGTTACAGATGCAATGTGTTTTGATGGATTTAACTACATTGTAAAAATATTTAATGGATTTTGAATGTCAAACAAAAACTAAACATGTGAGTCTCCTTGAGGAAAACTCAACTTACTATTCAGAGTTTAAGTCAGCAAAGATCAGTCTTTCTCATTGCTGAACATTTTAAGTCATAGTTTCAGTCCATGAATTTAACATTGCAACTGGGATACAGTGGTAATTTTGACAGCTATTTCTAATTTTAGTCTTAGTCTTTAGATTAAATGCATTTTAGTTTTAGTCACATTTTAGTCATTTCTACCCTTTAAAGTTTTAGTCTACTTTTGGTTGACGAAAACTCAAAAACATTTTAGTCTAGTTTTAGTCCATAAAGATTCCTTACATTTAGTCTTAAGTTTTAGTTTAAGCATTTATTCTCTTGCCTAAATCTTGTACAAGTCATGGTAGTGGGTTCTATGCACGCTGCCAAACCTGGGGTCCCTGCTTTCTACAGCTGAGAGGCAGAAGAGATACAGATGCATTGTATTTTGACAAATTTACCCACAGTGGAGAAATATCATGGATTTTGAATGTCGAAAACTAAATTACATTTTAGTCTAGTTTCAGTCATCTTGATGAAAACTACACTTACTTTTAGTCAGTTTTAGTTATCACCAATCTATTTTTGGCTAGTCTTAGTTTAGTTTTTGTCATGGAAAAAGGCTGTTGAGGAATAGTTTTAGTTAAAGTTTTAATTAACACTGTCGGGATAAGAACTGTATCATTACTGTCTGGATTTCAAGACCCACAGCAGTGTCTTTTACCTTCTCCGCTTCATCATGGCACAAAGGTTCAGACAGGTCAAAGAAGCATTCTGGCTCTCAACAACTCCACTGATTTCCCTTCCTTTTTGTTTTTTCCACTCAGAAGATGCAGTCATAAATTTTTCCCAGGTGCAAAATGGGAAATAATCACGGATGGAATCTAGTTTTCAGTCTTGCTGTGAGCAACACTACAAGATCCTCAGTTTAAGCAAATCTTGGCCTGGGACTAAAAACTTGCTTATCCTGGCACATTGTAATTAGATATGAGAGGGTGTTTAAAATTAAATGTTTTATTAAAGCTTTTTTTTCAGTCTATTATGTGGAATATTGGGAGTATTTTTAATGTTTTATTGCAGATTTATTATATTAGATTTTTTTTCTTTAATGGAAACAAATTCTTGCAAACATTTTTAAAAAGGCATTAAGAAGAAAAATATACTCTGATTTATAACCACCTCTATAACCTTTTTCTTCCCATAAATTGATTAATCATTTTTCAGTCCCCAGGGTCCATTCAAACCCATTTCTTAAACTTTCTGGCATTCCAGTTCACTGCAGTTATAACCAGCATACAGAGCCAGAACGTAATTATTCCATTATTTCTGCTCATCGAGGCTTTTGGCCCCTCTCACTCTGAAGCAGCTGAATTTCTGCCTGGATAGACTATTGCCTCAGTCCTCAGAGTAAATGATATACTTCTTTAGATTCGCCCCGGTCTGAACATCCTGAGTACTGATGGCGACAAAAAACCCATAACCTTGGGGACTCATGAAGAACATGACTCATGTTTCTGAACAGATTAGTGAGAATTGTGTAATTGAGAACAAAATGCAGCCAGACTGATTTCTGAAAAGCATTTTATTATGCTGCATGATCCCACAGAGGAATTGTCTGCATTTTTGTAATCAGCCTTCTAGCAGTTAACCACATCTACGAAATGTTCTGAATATACAGATCATGACCCATTATACATTATAAATTAATAAACATCCTACACATCACATCCAGCATCAACAACAAAATACATCTTTAGGCACATTGCTCATAATCTGAGCTGCAGCCAAAACATAGGCTCATCCCATTATTAATCACAACTCCAGTTATTTATTTGTCTGCTTAATTTGGGGATTACATAGATCAATCCTCAAACATGTGGGCAACAGAAAGCAGCACAGAGATTCTTTCTGTTCATTATAATGAAACATGACCACATGTGTTCGCAGATCATCGGCCAAAGATGGACATTTTATTGGCTATTAACGTATGTGACATAGGGTTGAGTAGAGAAGTCAAGATAAACGTGATGTATGGATTTGGAGATCAAGGCAAGAATGACTCCACTGTGTTTTTGTACGAAGCGATAGCTGATTCCATCTTGATCTCACGCCTTTTGAATGTTCTACCTATTCATCTCCAGACACCACTCACCCCCAGAGCATGCTGTACTCAGTGTTTCATTACAATCTACTTTTGATGTCTGATCTCTTTGCATTCCTTGTTGTATCATCCAGCAGCAAATAACAAGAGTAGGAAAGAAACAGGGAGGGAAGTTAGACTAACAGAGTACAGGTATGAAGTGTCCACCTTAGGGGTGAATTACAAAGCCAGTTTAATGGATATCAAAGGTATGTTGAGCCTAAAGCCAATGTATTCTATTGACCTGGCCAGATCATCATTCCAACTTATGCCTGTACCTGTCATGACTGGGAGCAGTTATGTTCAAAGTTTTTAATTTAGTCTGACTGCTAAGGGGCATACATTCACTCAGCGTTAACCTATTGATTTTCTGTCATCAAAGATTTTCTGCTTATGTATGTAACATGTCAACTCTGTGACCTCACTGAATGCATTCACTTACTGCTGCAAGAAACTGTACTCTGCTCCAGTCCTCCTTGTTCTTCACACACTGTATAAAACATGGAACTAGTAAGTGTGGTAACCCATTGGTTTCCCAAAACATTATCATGGCAGTTACCATGCTGGGAATTAAGAGTCCAACTAAGGTCTAACTAATCATGAAGCAGTTTAAAATGTGGACTTAAGGTGGGATGAATTAATATCTTGGTTGCTGAAACATGCTTATCTAAAGGCCGGCTCAGACCACACAATTAATTTTTGTGTCAGATTATGCAACAAAAATCTCATCCTGTTTTAGCCGGAAGAATGGCCACACTACTCTTGGACAATATAGACCGTCTTTCCCTTCAATAGAACTTGAGGTATGAATGTGATAACGTACAGAAAATTAGCCCATTTAGCCTTGCTAATGCATACAATTTCACAATATGTATACAAAAATCCCCAGAGGGAGAAAAAAGTAGGAACTTATTTAATGTCAGTTTGGTAATTAATGATACAAAGACGCCTGTGGGTAGGCATCAGGATTCACATCACTGTTGTCAGGTCAGTGTGCAAGGAAAATTCTGACCAGCCAGCCTTGCTGAGTCGTGGCCATGGGGGGTCTTAAACGCGCCATTGATTATGTCACACTATGAGAGTGTTTGTTGTACCCAACGCTCATATTCAGAACCAACGTTCAACAATGGGCTGTGATAATTTTGTCTTGCCCAGATCTGGCTGAATATGTGTACACTCATTACAGTATGCAAAACAATGAAACATCTACTAAGCTGACAGTTCAAGGTTAAAAGCCTAAAAGGAAGCGTAGTCTTTTGGCATACAGGTTTAAAAACCTTCAACTGTCAGTCAAATCAGCCACGCCTCTTATTATGCCTAATAATTCAACTTTTATACTTAATATTATTTAAAATGATACATTGGAATGCATTTTGTTCTGGAGTATGGAAGTCCACATTTCTGCTTTATTCTCCTCGATGCCCCCTTAGCTCACTTTAAAAAGAAAAACAACTTGTATAAAGACGTGGGCGCAGCTTGTCATGATGATGCTGGCCAGGCAGCACAGAGGGCCCCACTGCACTACTTCTGACTGAATATGGGTGTGCATTCAAAGTGATTCAGGAAGAGAAATTATTCAATCAAATTGATCTTGGTGGAACACACTTGTAGATGAATACATCCAAACACAGCATTGCTTATGCATGTAGACACGCAGATGCAGCACATAGGCCTCAGTAAAGAAGAAGGTGTGAATCAGGAAGTAGATTTAGAGGCTGCAGCCCAACCAAGATTCCTTCTTTGGCATGCTGTCACTTTGCATGCACTGTACATTTACGTATCAGAGTGTACTGAGACATGTTTACGAAACCCTAGAGAAGCAAGCAAGAAGTGAAATGGCGATCTTCCAGCAGGTCTGGGTACAGAGCGTTGTTTCATACCAACCCTACGCTTTTGCCTGGTCCATGATTAATGTCACCTGTCAAAACCTTCACCCAGAGAATTCATTTCTCAAATGTTTTGAAGTTTAATCTCTCTCTGTATTAAAATATGAACTTTAATAAAAAGCTCAAATGAAGATTAAAGTCAGCACTGTGAAAACAGGTGTTTTCTAGAACTGTACCCAATAAGGATGAAAAAACAGTGTCCAGAGATATTAAGATTTTCATGTTTCTTAAAAAACATAAAGGGTAGTGTGTACAAAGTAAAGACAATTGTCTAACACAGTGGGAAAAACCCGAAGATTCAATTTTAAAGCGATATGATTTGCTACAATATGGTACGTAAGATATGATATGCAAGATACAATTTGCAAAACATGATATGATACGATGCAAGACCATCTGTAAGATAGGTGAGATACAATTTGTAAGACATAATACAGTATATGATTCGATATATTTAAGATATGATGTGTAAGGTAGTACCAAGCGGCAACCTCTGGTCCTGAAAAATAAAGCCAATGCGGAAGTGCAAAAAAATGCAACATGGCGAGTGTCCACTTGAAGCCGGCTGCAGGAACATCGGAAGTCCTATGATGTGTTACGATACTTAGGATACAATTTGTCAAACATGATACTATACAATTTGATACGATTAGCTAAAATACAGTATATACAATATGTAAGACACCATACATTAGACATGATACGATACATTCATACAATAAATTTAATTGTCCTCTTGAGGAAGTTTTCTTTTGAATGAAGTGTTGCACACATTTAGCTGCCTTCACAAATAAATAAAAGTGCTACATTAGGGTCACATGTAGAAAAAGACCAATAAAATCAAGACTTCCGACCTCTTAGAATCTGAAACAAGTAAGAGAGTCCAGTCTAAAAAAAATGAAGACTAAGCCTTGCCTTGGCTGCCATGAGACATGGCTTACATAAAACTTAGCCCCCTGAAGGCTTGATTTGCCTGAGATTTGAAAATGCAACCAAGTTCCAAGATTTTGCATGGTAAAATACTTAGGCCTTGTATAGCAAATGTGCTTTACCACAATCATGTGTCCACTTTCTGAATATAAGCTAATATTCTGAATACTGAGAGAACTGCTGGTTTCTCATAAAGACTCATGACTTGTCAGTGTCAAGGGCTGAAGTGTTGACTTGAGCCAGTTTCCAACTACCCTGGTTTTATCTATGAAAACCTGCAACTCTTTTTTGGTAATGGTTTTTCCCCAAGTCACATGCAAAAACATACCCACACATACAAACATACCCACAGGACGCAGTTTTTTATACATGGCAGGAAAAGGTAAATGATGATACTCAAGAGAGATGTAAAATAGCTGCTTCTCAGGCAAAGAGATTAGTGCTGCTCCTGTAGAAACAAGAAATGTTCACAGCTGCTTAAAGTAAAAGGTAACAGCAGAAGATTTAACACCTACACAGTTTCTGGATGTAAAAGACCAAATATCTTTCTCTGTTTCTTCTCTCTTTCAGCCCTCAAAATGAAAATCAAGGAGGTAAAGAAGGAGAAGGGTGACCGCAAGTTGATTGCAGCACAAAAGAAGAAGAAAGTGTTGAAACAGGGGGTGCTGAGGAAGAAGGACCTAAAGAAACTGACCGTGTACATTAAGAATGGTGCAAACTGCCCATGTGCTCAGCTGGACAGCCTGGGCACAAACTTCCTCATCATGGGCCGCAAGGTTGACCAGCAGCTGCTGCTTATGTCCATCCATAAGTGGGACAAGAAGAGCAAAGAGCTCAAGTTTGCCATCAAGTACATGAAGTCCCACCAGTGTCCCACCTATCACACTGTCTTCCAATGATGTGACTCAGTTTACTGTTTGCATGATTCACCATCATTCGCAAAATATCACCCAGTTCTCAGTAGATCTTTATACCCATTTCAACGCTGCAACTACAAAAAGTCAGACCCCAGCACACTTAATTATTACTCCAATTCTTTTTCAGAAAAGAGGACACACTGTAGGTTAATCACATTTTTATCTACTCAACTTATGCATAATTCTAATAGTGAAAGGAATCACCCTGATCAGATCAATTACAATTTCACAGTTGAAGAGTACAAAAGATTGTGCAATTTTCAACTCCCTTAGAGTTATGAAACCCCTAACTAGACTATAACCAATTTATTTCCCAAAGAAAAACAGAGGCTGTTATGCACCCACTCCAGTTTGACTATGTTTCCTTTGCAATTATGCTTTTCTCATTGGATTTACTGCCAATCAATCACTTATATCAAAATAACTAAAAAAATTGACTGTATCTTTAAGAAATGGTACCTAAGATTTGAGACAATTATTGGAGGGAAAACATGATTGATTATAGACAGAGAGAACAGGAATGATGGGGTTTGTTTCTGTGTAAGAATAGCATTTATACTCCACATTAATTCAGACTCTGCAAAGGGCACAATGGCACAGAGCTCCCAGGAACAACATCAAAGCAGAGACATGCCGATGATCTACTTAACTGTATGTTTTAATGATGTAAAAAGTAGGCAATTCAGATCAATACTAGATGATTAGAAAACTGGCTTTTTGACTTTTATCCCTGCCGGGAAAGAAGACCAACGGAACGAGACAGACTGATGGACTGGATGATTCTTCCACTGACTTTGTACAGCACCCTTTTTGTGGCCTGAAAGAGGGGAAACTTGAATACTTTTTGCTTTTTCAATTGGAGAGAGGAAGGTTGAGGCAGAGGAGACAATGTTCTGAAAATGAGTGAAGAATAAATGAGGATGAAAGAGAGAGAGAAAGAGACTCTGGACAGAACCAACAGTGTTGGATTGATAAGTCTCTGGTACTCGCTATTTTTCACTATCGCTCTTCAAATGTTCCTTTTTTTTATACTCAAATTTTGAATTTGCTTCAGTTAAACATATATTGTATAAAGGCAGAAATCATACGTACAGACATAGCACCTGAATCCACTGTTGCTGTAGCAATAAAAGATGAAAATTTAACTTTTACAATATTTTCTAATCAGTTAACCTGTAAGTAGTCTTGTTACTGAAATAACTTGTTTTACAAGAAATGAATAAAATATATTTGAAATTTTTAGAAAGAATGTGTCATTGAAATTTTCTCTGTATTTCATTATGACTGAACCTTAAAGAGAGCAGACGTTCTTTGACATTATGTTCTCGCAATCAGAATAAGAATCAGCTTTAGTGGCCAAGTATGCTTATGCAATGAAGAATTTGACTCCAGTTCACTTTTCTTTAAATGTACAGGAATTTAACATTAAATACAAAAATGAAAAAGTTCAAAAAAGGAAGATTTAAATATGTACAAGCTCTTGCTAGGTAATCTTTCTAGTGTATACAAGTCTGTGTGCATTTATAGTATGGTTGCAAGATGTGTCAAGGGTGCAAAAATCCTAAAGACATGATCAGAAGTTTAAAACATGCAAGGATGTGGGAAGATTTACATAAATAAGATACAATAATTTAAGATAGTTTACATTAATTAGTGCAGACATGCATATGAGGTGAGGCATTTTACAACGGTGAGCTTTCTTACAGCATTTGAGTACAGCAAATAAATTCATAAGGGAAAATGTGAATATTAGGTGAGGCATTTTACAACAGTGAGCTTTCTTACAGTATTGGGGCTACAGTAACGCAGTAAGAGACAATGCAGGATATTTTACATTAAGCAGGGCTAAGATGCTTGTTAAATTAAGGCACTATTTGACAGTCGGTGACTGCTGAGTGGTCATCAGTCCTGGGTAAAATATTAGATGTGTTTAGAAACACATCTATGACTTTGACAGTTTACCGATGCTTGTGTAAGAAATTGGGTAAAGAAAAATACTGAGTAAAATTGGTTGTCCTTTAAATTTTCTGTGGAGATTTATTCAAAAAAACAAAACAAAACAAAAAACAAAACAGAATCTTAGCAAAATTTTCCTCAAAAAAAAAAAGGAAAAAACTTGACTGAACATAGCAGATTATAAAATTGCACACAGACCGCCTTGTACCTTCATCTCTTCTTCCATTGAAGAAAAAAATAGGTGTAACCTCAATTACTCTTTGTACAATGCCAAAATCCTCCAGATCCACACTGAGCCCTTGGCTTTACACAAAGCCTGTGCTACAAAACCACCAGAAATTAATTCTTAAGAGTAAAGGGGTGATGCAGACAGACAGCAGGCTGCAATGTCAGTGACCAACTTTATCGAAACCACCCTGAGCTTAATCACTCCAGACGCACACATAACGAATTTATGGCAGTAAAAAGAATTTGGCATCTTTGTTCTCCAAAACTGCAAAATGGATCAATTGTGAAAGTGTATGATTTTTATAGTTTTCCACCCATATTTCCCAAATTGTGAAAGCTTTTGGAGATGGTTTAGAGCGTGAAAGCCAGTACAACGCTGACCTATTTCCATCTGATTTTTGAGATAAAGCATGCTCTGGGGCTAAGTGTGGAATGACAGAAACAGGACAGGACAGGGATAATGAGTAAAAATGTGTTGGACAAGACTGTCTTTTATAGACTTTAAAAACTTTAAGTCCTGTGTGCATGACCAAACAAGATAAAAAAATAGCCTACAAATTCAGATTCCATTCAGGAGGAGATTACATGTGGCTTAGAGGGATGTGACCAGCATCTTTTATAAAACAAGATGTTTGAAATTAGTTAATGTGGAGCAAGACAATGAGGAGGGAAGGTGAAACAGGAGACAAGGAAAAAACTTGGCTGGATCCCAAAGACGTCCATCAGCAACTCCTCAAAGGTCACTTAATCTAGTTAATAAGGGCCTGATGAGGGACCAGAAACACACACACAGAGAAACACACACACTCAAAAGACACACATCTAGGGAAAACTTTGACTACAGGCTCCCATTGTCTCACTTTCTTCCTCATTTCAGACATACATCAGCTCCATCAACATACATCAAGTGTACCACTGATTGGTTACAGAGTAGCTGTAGAAAACGCCCCCACTAACACAGACATTCTCTCTCCACACACAAGAGACGAGATTTTAGGATGGTTTAAAACTCGGAAAAAAATGACTAAATAAAAAGTACCCCGTTAGCTATGCAGCCCCTTTTTGGTTTAAGTGTTTTAATAATGTATTTCACCATTTTAACCCCTAAATACCTATTGTATCATAAATATATATATATATATATATATATATATATATATATATATATATATATATATATATACACACACATATATTTATATATGTGTGTGTGTGTGTGTGTGTAATTTTATGGCATTTTTTTACCTTTTTTTTGGATTTGGGTAGAAGGTTAACAGGCTTTAAGGGGTTAAGGGCCACTGCTGCCGTTAGCTCTCACTTTCAATACAAAAATGATATAGTCCAGTGTTTTCAACGCTCAGCATCCAAAGTCAAGAAAAAGCCCATAACATAGCTGTTCTTTGTGGCTATGCTAACAGCACTTTCAGTTGAAAAAGATTAAACTTTTGCAACACTGTGCACTTCAGTGCTATTTCTCACACTGATCAAAGAAAATTGAGAAAGTGTAGGACTTATTAAAAACATTTTTTTTAATTGAGTCCAATTGTTTTGACCAACTTTTCCTTCCAGACTATCCTATCATCCAATTATACTCTCTGTCCTAATCCAAAAGAATACTTTAATTCACGAAATATAAATAAAGAAAAAGTAAATTAACTCATTAAATTAAAGAAAAAAATGGACAGTGTTGGAGGCCAAAAGGGAAGAGGGGGGTGTTACCTCCCTTCATTATCAGGAGAAGCAAAATACTCAAGAAAAAAAACTATACAGTAAATACATAAACACAAATTAACGAAAAAGAGATGATAAATGAGCATATAATTGAGGCCAAGCCCCTACATCCATTGATCTCAGTAATCGTGGCAAAATCAGAACAGTTTTTTCATATTTTCTTGATGATTTTGCCTTGAATAAAGGGAAATAAGAAGCACTTACAAATGCTAGATCAGGATGCAGAAGTAAGTTTTGTGACCCAGGAGCAACTAACATTTAGATGCATTCACACAAACAGACAAAACAAAATATTGCCAAAGTGATTTTTAAATTTTTTAAGATCATTTACAAATGATCAACAAGTGATAAAAAAAGAGGTTCCCCTGTTGGTTTTATGGTTCTCCTTTGTTGGATGCATAACAATGATGTAGACCACATTAGATAGATGTCTAGTACAATTACACACACACATACTCAAAATTCCAGAGTCATTATGTCCTTATTAGTGGGGATGCTGAGTAAGCATCTACACTATTGTTATTTTTAAAGAGAATTCAAAGCATAATCAACAAGTGATCTAAAAATGCCCCCTGATGGCTCTGAGGTCCCCTTTGTGAAATGTGTAACAATGCTGTAGTCCACTGAGTGATAGGTATTCAAGTGCACACACAAACACACAGATTTGAGAAGAAAGGCCCCATTGTGCATTTTTATTGCAGTGTGCTGATAAGCAGCACCTTTTTCACACATGAATAGTGACTGTCTACCTGACTGTCACCATTCACACACAATTTGTACAATAAAGTACTTTTTTGAGTTTATTCTGTAACTTTCCATATGGCCGTTATTTGACACATATATTTACAATAAGATCAAGAATTTAACAGTAAATTTTCATCAGTTTTTAATTGGATGTACCACCTGACAACTGTGATTGAAATTAAATGTTTTTTATCATTACTTGAAAATGATCCATAAACCATTATTTCATTTAAACATGTGTGTCAGCTGCAGTCAAATAAATGATAAATTATGATACAACTGTTTAAGTCACTTCATTTTAAAATGAAACACTCATGACTTCTATCCCAATATTCAAGAAGTTCCAAATTCCAGGATGTTTTTTGATGATATTACTCTCTAAAATTATAGATTTTTTTTTAAAAAGGGGTTTATTTCAAAGAGTTAAACCATAAAACATGTCAAAGTATTCTAATTATAATTTCTCACAATTAAAATAACATTTCCAATAGTGTCAGTAATCTGCTCATTTACTCGGACAGTTGCGCCAACCTAACATTTTTCAGGGATTGACATGCCAAAATAGGAACTTAGTTATATTATTATAATATACTATAATATGCCATGAACCGATACATTTTTTTCAAAAGGAAAAAAAAAATAGGTTTGAGCACAAAAATATGCATGTTGTGTCAGTGACCCCCTAATTTTATGACAAAATACTTCAGCAAAACAATGACAATTTAGAAAAAACCCTAATCATTACCCTGGGTACCAGGCATTTAACAGAAACAAATAGGAAAAAAGACACCTACTTCTACTACTGCTGCTGCTGCTGCTGCTGCTATTTGTTCTGTCTGTGCACTTTTACTGTGGTATACATGTGCGGAGTAACAAGTGTCTATGTATCATCTTTTGATGTAGCATTCTCCTGTTGTCTCAGTCTACCCAGGCTGCAGGAGTGGTAGTGTAAGTAAGGATGTTTCTAATCTATAATCTATAACTGTTTTAGCTCCTTCTTTTATTTAATGTGGTACTTTACTCATGTTTGTGAAACACATTTGTGGAAAATTACTAATTGCTCATAAAGTAGCACTATAAACTGTGCACATTATTCAGTACAGATTACATTTATCTTGTGTCTGCACATTGTAAGAACTGTTCTGTTGTATTTTAATGAGTTACCTGCCAAGGGACTACAGATGAAAATTAGCAGTCTAGCTAACTCAAATATATATATATATATATATATAAACAAGTTTGAAAGGTAGTGTATGCAGTATTACAGTCACATGACCTTGGTGCAGTTTTGTCTTTATTCTAACAAGATAGCTGAAGAGAGACAGGAATTACGAGGAGAGAGAATAGGGGAAGACATGCACCAAATATGCGCCAAGACCGGGAAATGATTCTGCGACCAGTGCACTGGGGACTGTGGTTATGGGTGCCTGCTCCACCCACTAAGCTACACCAGTGCCCAGATTAGGCATGTTTACCATAGTTTGAAAACTATATTGGTCAATGAAGATAGACATTTAATCATGAAAAACTTCCCTTGATCTTTCTCTTTAAATTGATCCAAAACCCAATGGAAAATCTTTACTGAAATTTTGCCCCACAAATCCCACATTTGGGTCCCAAAACAATTCCTGCCGCAGGGGCAACAAGAGTGATCTCTTTATGCATGAGTTTTTTATTTCATTTCTTAATAGTAATGGGCAACGAAAGAGACAAAATCCCCAAATCCCATATTCAATATTAGATTTTCTAAACTTTTTAGTGTAAGAGCCAGGAAAAGGTTGCCATTCTGTAAAAGGCTTTGCTTTTTGATCTTGGATCTCTGACAAAATCAGTTTGACATTTACAGCTAACGCTGTGTAATTAATTGGATAACTTTTTGAACATTGGCATCAAATAACATTTTTCTTAAAACAAGTAAAGGCTCTCTATTGACTGATTTTTTTAGCGCTTCATTTATTAAACCTTGTAAACTGGAACCATGTTAATATAAAGTCAGATTTAAAAAAAAATACTTTAATGCATGAGTGAGCACGCACATACTCTCTTAAGCTCAGGTCCATGTTAATCAGATTTGACTGGTCCACTTCAATAGAAAAAGACCACATTATATAACGTTCAAGAAGGTCAGAAGAATTTCTGTTAGGTGTAGCACACCTCTCTCTACACCCACAACACAAGGTACCATTAAAACAGCATTAGTAAGAAGCCAACATCCTCCTGGTCTAAACCACAGACCACCTGTCTGCAGGAAGGGAGGACAGCACGGAGAGCTGCACATTCATGTAAAAGAGGAGAGAATGGAAACAGCAGCACACGGATAGAAGACTGCACTGGCTCACAGTCTTGGCCTGCCTCGCTAAGTGAAATGCATTAAAGATGTTGCGTTTTGTTGTTGTGTGTTTTTGTGAGTGCGTTTGCTCATGTTCATAAGTGTGCTGTGTAGACTCCCTTTAAAAGGCCTAGAGCGAGCCAGGGAATCATTTTCTCCCCATAATGGAGTCAGAGAAACTTTCTCCATGTGGTACACACACAGTGAGCAGGCTGCTTTCATACACGCACACTTGCTCCAGCTGAAAAGCCAGTTTTGTCTGGCTGGGTAGTTTTCTCGTTCATGATGAATATGGATGATAAAAGAGGACTGTTTCAGTAATTTCATTACTAAACCACTGCAACGTGGAGTCTGAACATCTTTAACAATGCATGTGGAATATGAAATCATTCCTCTTCAGAGTCACATGGATAATTTGCTGCTCTCTGTGACACTTAACAGTTAATTTAACATCTTGTTGAATTATTTCAGACTGCTGAATATGAGTGCTTGCTTTTCATTCCACTAATTTTACTTATTATGCTTTGTCTCATTCTGCCTCCACAGGTGTTTAGGTGTATTCTGTGCAGGAATTGATTTTCCTGTTTCTGCGGCTACAAGCCTTTGATTGGAATTTGTGTACTGATTAATCTATTAATGTTATGTGTGTGCAGAGCATGGTGGACTTAATGTAACAAGGTTTTTCAATACCCATGCTCACCCATGCTTTTGCCCAAGCCACTCTTACTCTCTCCCCATATGGCCTGTCTCTCCTCAGCTATTCTATCTAAATAAAGGCAGAAAAGCCTCCCAAAAAATCTAAAAGAAAATCCCAACACATTTTGCAAGTAAAAGTTCAAGGCCAAAGATCCTTCCTCTAGACCCACAACTGTACTTTCACTGTACGTTAAACATCTAATGGAAGTGTGTAACTGTAAAACACTAGTTTCTGTATTTGTGAAAGTGTCTATCGTGGTGCCCTAAAACCTCAGTATGTCAACAATTAGTATTTAAACAGTTATCAGCCACATTTTAATTCAAACTTGTGCTGTTACTTATTAATACTCAGCTGACAGTTGACTTCAGCACATCTGACAGGTTTCGTCTACTCGAAATAATGCAGGGGTGAGCAAATTCCTCCACAGTTCCTCCACCCAGTGAGTCACTCAGTCAGTGAATGAATTTTGTGAACTATGTTTTCTAACTAAATAATGTATTGGAGGTCTTTAGGAAAAACACCTTATATGTCACAGCCAATTTAATTATTTCAATAAGGTGGTCATGAGGGTGACATACAGGCAGGATACTGGGAGTATGAATATCAGGATACAATGGTTAAAAAGGGTGGGTGTTGGCAAAGACCTCACAAAATGATGTGTGACTTTACATGGGTCATGATACAATGTGAATTGAAATAGTATGCAATACTTTCCATGGGTCAGAGGTCACTGTGGTGGGAATACAATTAAAGGATGTTTCAAGCCAATTCAATGCAATAATATAGGGTGAGAAAAATCTATATAATATCAGGATACTTGCATAAGCAAGGAAGTTTAAAGCTGCAGTAAACGATTTTATTTTTAGTGTCGTATGCCCACAAAAACAACATAGCCGGTCAGGGTCTTGTTATTGAAGCCTTCTGAAAGAAAAACACACTTCTGCAACACCTCCTCACGCTGCACTCTCACTTGAGGAAAACCAGCAAGGGATGATGCTCCAGCCAATGAGGAGGCTAGTACTCACAGCCAATCACGGCTCAGGACAGAGGGAGTGTTCCTATTGGCCAGTATAGTAGAGGGTGCGCTTGCGCCTCAGCTCAGTGAGAAGTTGATACAATGGCGGAGTTACCAGCGGTGTTCAGTCCTATGTACAATTTGTTCATGCTGAGACAAAGAGTTTTCTAACCTGTAATTTCGCCACTTTTACTTCCATGTAGCTGTCCTTTTAGTTGAGTGCAACAGTCTTTTTCCACCTCTGCAACACTGAAATAGCAGTTCCTCTTACATAATTTACTATATTAATCTGTTTTTCAGATAGCTTTCCAATGAAGTAAGAGGCATGAAGTGGCAGATGAGAAATAATCAACGAGTGACAGTCATATCTTTGCATCTCCTTGCTGTGTCTGTGTCTCCTTACACCGCGTGACACAATGACACTGTGACAATGACTTTCACTGGCTTTCAGCAGGCTTGTTGCACTGGGGTGATAAGGTTAGATCCACCATGCACACAACACTGACATGGTGAAAAAGAGGGCAGAGGGACAGAGCAGGCTCAGTGAAAGAATGAGGGGGGAGAAGGGACTGGATAAGAAAACACCCAGGCCGCTCTCAGGGGACTTGGGCTCTTGGAAACAATCACATTGGCCTCAATGTCTCCTCTGCAGTGGAAAATGAATAAATTAATAGGTGGAGTAGAAGGCCTCCCATGGGCTGGGTCCTGCAGCCATATGTGAAGGCCATCAGTGTGTCCCAAACCTGCTGTTTCCCCACTGAACCAACATGTCAGCATGGAGATTTACAGCTGTGTGGAAAGTAGTGACACACATGGACACACACATTCACAAAATCATTAAAGAGGATAAAGTAATTGGTGCAGCCAAACATACATCCATATTTATTTATACAGTTAAGTGCCAAGATGCAAATGCACATAGAAACACAAATATTGGCACCAACATGAGTGGAAATTAAAGTCTACACACCATCATGCACGACTGGCACACAGATTTACACCCATTTGGAAAGACAAGCATCAGCCAATAAATAAATCTGTTTCCCTGGAGACCTGTTGACCTCACTCTCTCTCTTTTTGTCAGCACAGGTCAAGGTCGGGCAGGGATGAGTGGAAGGTCAGATGGAGGTGAGAGCGTGTTTGTGTGCACAGTTTTAACAGTCAGCATGCACTCACACACTCACGGACGCAGTCAAAGCCCTCCACTGTGTCGGGGGGTTAGCAGCATCCATGTTTTGGCAGTCAGGTCGTGACCGCTGACCCCATCAGACCCTGAGAGACGAGGCTGTCTCGTCAGGAGGGATGGCGGCCACTAATTGACATAATCTCCCATACTTGTCAGTTGCTTTTCAGACAGAGCAGGCTAATAAGTGTAGCTCAGTGAGAGTCTGCTATTGTTAGTCCCCGGGCCACTGTGAGCCCTGCCATCAAGTGTCGTTCATTCTGCACAGAGAAATTACAATGGGTCCTTGAGAGGCGCAAAGATCCACTGATTGGGGTGTCAATGATTTTTATTTAAGGGATGCAGATATGCAGGGCTTCCTCCAGAATTATATTGTACCTGGGCGATGGGATGCTCTAATCTCAGTTATTTTATTTTCAGTTTTTAGTTTTTTTGACTTAACTGGGACTATGAGGCAGTCTAGCTGTCTTTACCTCTCTGTGCTCAGCTTTGCTCATTCGTCTTGTCTTTGCCTACAACCACATGATCAAACCCTTTCATATCAGTTTCATTCCTTTCTATTGAAGATTTAATCAAATTGACCTTGATATTGCTGGTTTCCTTCTATTTACTTGCATGCAGGTCAAATTCAACTCAGCTTTATTTGTTTATTTTGCACCTTTCATAATGAAAATGAAATGAAAACTGGCAGCACTCTGTGTTTCAGAACAGAAAATACAGACAGGAAACAGCAAATTGATTGCAATGTATAACATTTTAAAAGATTAAAACAAGAAAGAAGGCAATAATTGTGCTTAAAGATCCTGTATTTAGAAAGGCTTAAAATCAAAGACTACGGTCCTCCTCAAAACTCTGGATTTTTTTCTTCCACTCTGCTGGATTTGGAGAGGCCAACAGTGGGGAAGCTTGTGTGTTTTACAGTAAAAGACTCGCCAGATTAAAGAGCATGCTGTCAAAACAAAAAAGAGATATTTGGCTAGGGAAATGGATTTGCGGGAGAATGGGTCAATTGATAATGACTTAAAACGTAAAAAAAATAAAATAAATAATAATAATAATAATAAAATAGCAGGGCTGGTCTAAAAGAGAAAAATAAATCTTTGATTTGTAGGAAAAAAACATACTGGGAACATCATTCCAATATTTTGCTTGCCAGTAATTATATGATAAAAGGTTCTCTTTTTCTGTCTTGAGTATTTGCATACTGTGAGAACAAAACCTCCAAATTAAATCACATAAATAAGAAAAATGCTTTTGCATTCATACCATCTATTACTGGGGATATTACTTTGGATGTAGAATTTTCTAACCACTTAAAACAGATGTCAGAATATGCTGAGCAGTAAACCAAACTTCGAAATTTTCCCAAATGAGACCCGAGCTGATCCACTCTGTGTGGGCACAGTCATTGCTCATGACAAAGGCTAAACATTTTTTTTCTCTTTCTTATTTTGTTTTGACTGTTTTCAATTTTTAATTTATTTTATGCGCGTTTCTTAGGTTACTTCAGTGTTTTTTTTTTATCATTTTTGTTTTTTAAAATGCTTGATTTTTTTTTTTTTTGCATTATTATAGTTAGTTTTATTTTTCTGTTTCAAAGACAATATTTAAACACTATTTGAACACAATTCATGACCTAAAATGCTTTTGTGTTGAGCACAAGGCAAATTTATGCTCCCAAGCTATAGGTGGCCAAGGAAAGGGGTACTCTCACCTTCAAAAAATGGTGGAGTCATCCCTAATTATCTGCTCGTCAAACATGTGCAAGTGTGATCACAATCATGTCACATTATCGGCTCAACAGCTGAATGTTTGACGCAGAGTTCTGTTGATGGGACAGAGGGGGCAGAGAGGAAAAGGATTCAGATTTGACTCTGGTTAAAAGTTCGACAACTTCTCAAAGATGTTTGTCCATCTTCTCTCTACTGTCACATAAACTCATCACTCATACCGGTTGTCTCTTCTGGAAGAACAGACAAAAGCTTTATCAAACCAGTACTGTAAGCACTTCATGTTTCAGTGGATGCATACAGCCAGAGTTTATTCTGATCTTTTATTTTGCTGATCTCTTCGGTCTGACATCTTACTGCTGGGTCCGTGTGGCTGGAAGACTAGTTTCTTCCTGACGGAGCTAGACACAGAAGTCTGTATGTAGTAAATGTCATTACAACTTCATTACTCTCTTAGTACTTAAAACCTGCCATTTTTATCCCATCCACAGTGATGGGCACTGCTTCTGCCAAGAGAGTCATGGCTAATTTCATAACCATAAAAAGCATTTGTGATTTAGACTGAAAAATCCAAATCAATGTAGATGAGAAAGGAGGTAGTGATGAATGTGTCTACCTAGTCTGTCTGAAAAAGGTTTCTTGTTGGGATACACTCAACAAAGAGAGCAGTGTCTCCATGTAAACAAGCAGTTTTCTCTCCCTCACTATTATCAACATAAACAGATGCCATGCCATTAACTACTGCAAAAAATGACACTGTGTGCTGTACTATAACAAGATGGGACAAAGCTCCAGAAGGACAATCATCACTGCAGCCCTTCACTGATCTGGGTCTTATGCCAGAGTGGCAAGACGGAAGCCTCTCCTCAGTGCAAAACACATGAAAGATAGAAAAAAGCAACTAAAGAACTCTAAAGATTCACTGGACTGATGAAACCAAGACTGAAGTGTTTAGCCTCAATTACAAGCGTTATGTCTGGAGGAAACCAGACACTGCTCATCACCTGCCTAATACAATCCCAGCAGTGAAGCATGGTGGTGGCAGCATCATGCCATGGGGTGTTTTTCAGCAGCAGGGACTGGGAGACTAGTTAAGGGGTGTGGGAAAGCTGAATGGAGCAAAGTACACAGATAACCTCAATGAAAACCTGTTCCACACCACTCAGGACCTAAGCCAAGTCAACATGGGAGTCGCTTAAGACCGGCTCAGGCTGCATGACTACTTTAGTCGTTCACGATGGAACCATATCAGACTATGCAACAAAAAATCTTGACCCGCCTTGGCCAACCACTACAAGTGTAATCCCTACCGCTCAGCGTATGCTGACTGACTCCACAACTGAATGTGAGTTCACAGGTTGTTTTAAAATATGGACTGGCACTCTATCATATAGAACTTGAAATATGATTGTGATAACATGTCAAGAAAATCACTGTATGCACACATACATCCTCAGAGCAAGAAGAGTGAGGACTTGTAATAATGTCCCTCAGATTAATGAAGATATGAAGATAAGAGCAAATGCTCTCCTATTGGTAGGTAAGAGGACTCATGTTGTTGGCCTCAGGTCTGGGTGTCAAACTAGGCAAAGATGCAGAAAAAATTCTAACATGGAAGTCTTGTTGAATCATGGTCGTGGAATGTTTTAGACATGCTGTTAATTATGTCACACTAAGACCGTATGTTAAGATAAGATAAGATAAGATATACTTTATTGTCCCTGAGGGGAAATTTGCCTTGGGCAGTAGTGCAATGTACACAGCTCAAACATACACTGATGTACAAACATCAAGATTAGGAATAAAATACAGAGTCTGTAACACCATATAAAGTGCCTGAGAGCATGCAACATCATAAAAGTTTGTACAATAAATATTGACAATTCCAACTTCCACGCTGCAAGAAAGCACTGAATATACATGCACAAAAAAAATAAAAATAAAAAAAATTGCAAGATTGGGCTCGATGTTTGATGAAGAGCAAATCCAGAGTCTTTTAAATCTCCTTCCATCCCAGTTATGATGCTCATTTTGGACTTCAGCACATCATCTTGAACATGTCTATATGCCTCAGTGCAGGGTTGCTGCCATGGTGCTGGATGATTAGATATTAACATTAATGAGCTGTTAAGCAGGTATACCTAATAAAGTGGTCAGTGATCGTATAGTTTTCACTTACTGTTAGACCAGCTGACTAGTCTGAATTACATTTTTATTTAGCAAACAGTGAAATTGATCACAAAGGCCCCCCCTGATATCTACCTATCCTTCCTTGGACCTGTACACAGCCATGACTGAAAATCTGGATTGGCTGACACAAGTGTTTTCACCCTAGCTGGTCTGCATTAGGGAGTCTCAAAGATCTACATAAGCCTGTTTTTGCCTAATGTTAAGCTTTTTAATCCTCAACACCTCTCTTTAGCCTCAGGCCAACACACTCTGCTCCTGGATGACAACACACAGTTCAAACCTTTTCCAGTCCCATTCAAAGACAATGACTTCTCTCACTGTGTTATTATCATATGACCCCTTGCTACAACTAAAATGTCTCCTCTGCCAAGATTTACCTCTAATAAATCCCAGGACATAGTGATGACGGAATATACATCTAGATACTCTGCATAGCGCGGCGCTACATTTAGAACTTTTGAATTAGCAACCTTATAACAGTGTTTAGGAAAACATTATGCTTTTCTGGCACAGAAGCTAATAATGGGATTACTTAAAGATTAGAGCTTAGCACATCTCCATATCTCTAAAGCAGGCTGTCTCAAAATGTGTTCAGAATTTTAATACACAAATGAGACACTCACTACAAAAATTTAGCAGAAAGACATAAAAGTTTAAGACAGAATACTTCACCCTAAAGTCTTCAATAAATGTTCATTTAATGTACCATAACTATGTGGTGAATGTTTCCCTCAGCATTTGTTCTTAGTGTGAATATAGACCGCTCAGACTTTTTCACCTGAATCCTTTCCATGAACAGATTGTTTGTCCAAAAAACACTCTGTTCTTTCCTTTACTGCCTAAAACAATAACCCCACCAAATGCAGCTCTGCCGAGCCAGCTCCACAGCAATCGCTCCTCTGCGTTTGAAGTGTTTATGGACATTAATGATCCAACGTTTCAAAAGAGCAGCACATGTTTGGCATAGCGGAGAGCTCGAGCAGGAGGAGAAGGCATGTTTCAATGGAAAAATGTTTCATCAGAAGATTTGTGTTGTTTTGTGTTGTTGGATTGGGAAGGTATGAAGGGTTGTGTGGTCTGGGATGGGTGAGCGCCCCCGGGAAGCCAAAATATCAACTGTCTGACCGCAGCGACATGGAGACATACAACAAAAACAGGTGTGTATTTATAAGTCGGAGCATCTTTGCTGTAAATACAGATGTTAGAGCCACAGATGTTATTACAGACTCCAGTCTGATATGACTGTAGGGTCAAAATGATCAGTCTGCCAGATAATTGATTTAAACCCTTCTCAAGTCTATGAAATGTCGTAGTTACTTAAAATAAAAAAAATCTCAGAGCCAAAAGTAACATCCTAAAATTACAGTTATGTCAGAGCAACAGTACAAAACTTAGAGAGATGAGACTTACAATAATATATAAATCAGAAAGAAGCATGGAATTCCCATATTTCATATGCAGAAAGCAGCAGATGTTTTCATAAGATTTATGAAAGGGCTGGGTTAACTGACAGTATCGTCTAGAGTTTCCCCATCATCCATCAAAGAGAGAGTAGGGAGTCTGTATTCTGCCTATTAGTAGTTAGAGAATACCAGCATATGATCCAGGAGGCAGGTAGCCAGGTTCTTAGTGTGTTGTTTGAAAGTGGTTTAGCCTAATTCATAATCAATACCCGGCCAGAAAGCCATTTTCATGTCTTTCCAGAAATGTTTAATAGGGTTCAAGTCAGGGCTCAGGCTGGACCACTCTGGGACATTCACAGAGTTGTCCCTTAGACACTCCCATGTTTTCATGGCTGTGTGCTTAGGGTTATTGTCGTGTTGGACGCTGAACCTTCGGCCCAGTCTGAAGTCCTGAGTGCTAAGGGACAAGTTTTCATTGAGGATACCTGTGTACTTTGCTCCATTCAGGTTTCCCTCACCCCTGACCAGTCTCCCAGACCCTGCTGCTGAAAAACACCCCCATGGCATGATGCTGCCACCACCATGCTTTACTGTTGGGATTGTATTAGGAGGTTGATGAGCAGTGTCTGGTTTCCTCCAGACATGATGTTGGTTTCATCAAACCAGAGAATCTTGTTTCTTTCAGTCTGAGAGTCCTTTAGTTGCTTCTTTGCAAACTCCAAGCAGGCTTAGATGTGTTTTGCAGCCCTGAGTAGAGGCTTCCTCTGCCATAATGCCCAGATCAGTGGAGGACTGCAGAGATGGTTGCCCTTCTGGAACTTTATCCCATCTCCACACAGGATTCCTGTAGGACCTAAAGATTTCAGTGTTCACGGAAGCAGAGTTGACCAATAAAAACAGACTCTACTAAACATGGAATATCGCGGAAACTGACTTAATGTGACCAAAATACTGTTTTTGTGAAAAAGAGGAACTTGTATATACTCTGAGGGGGTTGCTTATGCATGGGACAACATGTGTGTCACTTCACAAACTCTCATCCGTCCCCCTTCTAGGAATAATGATAATAATTATCACTCTCCACTTCTACATGACTGGCTGATGAGGCACACTGGTTGCACTCAATATTGGGAGACTCTAGGCCTCTCTGTCACCATATGGGGAGGGTAAGTGTCAGGGCACCTAGTGTCTCATCTCCCCCTATGGGCCTGCTGAAGAGAAAACAAGTTACAAATTTAGCCTCACAAGAAAACTGCTCCATACGGTCCAACTGTATTCAGTTCATAAATCTAAAAGTCTCTTTTCTCAGAGCTGGACAGTTTTAGATTCTACTACAGAGTTTCTGCAGCCGGGAGCTGCTACTATTGTAGTTGCGTTTTTGTTCTCTGCTAAGCAACTGTAAGTTTGGAAAGCTGCAAACCATTTCAAACATGTACCGGTATCAGGTAAGAATCCTGTTCAGTATCTTACATAGGTCAAGTGTCTCTCACATGTTCTGCACACTGATCTCTGGCCAAAACAAGCACAAAGTCAGACTGTCAGTCAGTCTGTCGCTTTTAACTTTAATCCATCTATCTTTACATGTCACTGTCTGCATGTGCGTCTCTGTTTTAGACATCAGAGTTTAGGGATGAGAGACACATAGCAGAGCTTCCTGGAGACTTTTTAGAGGGACAGGGAGGATGCATGTTTTCACCACACATCAGTCTGTCTTCTTGAGTCCTGAATGGAACTATTTAAGAGCTGGAGCTTTTTCTAAAACAGGAAAAAGTCGAGCAGTATTTCTTGGACATGCATAAAAGGCTAAAATGGACAAACAGGATGATGCCCCAGAGGAAAACATCCTTACATACAGGTTTGTGATCTTTTCTGCTTAATCCTGTTTAATTGATGACACACATGAACGCTGAAGAGATACACATCAGAGAGCAATCATCGTTTCCAAAAGATATTCATGTTTGTGGACTTCATTCAGAATTGTGTTAAGACTATGACTGCATAAAACAAGAGAATTATGTAACATCTGATATCATTTTGTATGTTAAAGTGGGATAGATAGGCAAAAACTTCATGGGTGCAAGCATGTGGACATGGTTTGACATTCACCAGGTGGTGGTGTCATAAAAGTATCCTCTGGTATCCACAGTAAATGGCATGTTGTTGTCAAAATTGCTGAGTTTTAGTTTAGTTTGATATCGCCTCTTTTAAGACCCAATATCCCATTTATGCGGCCCAAGAACGAGTAAGAGTTACATTTAGGTACTCATCAATACTGAGTAAAAATACCAGTATTTTATAATGCCAAATCTGTATTAAAAAATCCTTTTGAAAGTTTGTTTTAACTTTAATCAGATGTTCTTCATCTTCTCGACAATTTATCAGTGCATGGTTTTCATTCTTCTCTATTTTTTTTAATCCTTATTCATGTTATAATATCACAAAACTGCAGATAGGGCTCCAACTTTAACTGCATATTGCTTTAATAAGGGGCTAACATGCTTTAAAATAATGCTGGTCTCTCAGCATGTGAGTATCTGCAGTGTTTTATGAGAACAAGAACCAGTTCCTACAGTGCCTGTCAAAAAGTATTAACCCCATTGGAAGTCTTAGCCTTTTATTAATTTTATAAATCAATCGTGGTCAACTTAATTTGGCTTTTATGACAAAAAACTACCACAACAACTCTCTATAATATCAAAGTGAAAACAGATTTCTACAAAGTAATGTCACTTAAATAAAAATATATTGGGTAAATCAGTGACTGCATGAATATCCACCCCCTTCAAGTCAGTATTTAGTGGACACAGCTTTGGCTGCAATCACAGCACTACGTCTGTGTGGATAGGTCTCACTCAGGCTTCAACATCTGAACACTGCAGTTTTACTCCATTCTTCCATGCAAAACTGTTCATGCTCTGTCAGGCTGCACAGGGATCGGGTGCAAACAGCCCTTTTCAAATCCTTCTCCCAAGCCGTAGTTCTTTTTGCAGACTGAATAAAACTGTCTTCCAGGATTTTTTACTGCATACATATTACCCTCTGAAGCATCCCCACAGCATGATGATGCCACCACTATGCTTCACAGTGGGGATGGTGATTTTGTGGTGATGTGCAGTGTTCAGTGTCCACCAAACATAGCCTTTTGTCTGATGGCCAAAAAGCACCATTATACTCTTATCAGACCAAAGAACTTTCTTAAACTTGACCCTGGAGTCTCAACATGCCTTTGGCCCAGAGACTTTCTCTTTGCCACTCTCCCATAAAGTTTTAACTGGTTAAAAACTGGTGCAGCAGATTTTGTAAGAAGAGTCTCTCCTATCTCAGCTGCTGAAGCTTTTAACTCCTTCAGGGTAGGTGTTGGTGGCCTCTGTCACTAGTTTCCTTCTTGTATGGTCACTCAGTCTGTGAAGATGGTCTGATCTAGGCAAATTTACACATGTGCCGTATTCCTTCTATTTCTTGATGATAGATTTAACTGAACTGCCTTGGAATTTTGTATCCATTCCTTGACTTATACTTTTCAATAACCTTTTCTCTGAGTTGCTTGGAGTGTTCTTTTGTCTTCATGGTGTAATGGTAGCCAGGAATACTGATTAAACAGTGACTGGACCATCCAGACACAGGTGTCTTTACACTACAATCAACTGAGGTACATTCACTGCGATCAGGTGACCCCAATTCCACTAATTATGAAACTACCAGCACCAATTGTCTGGACCTCTGTTGATTTAGGTGAGTCACTAAAAAAAAAGGGGAAAATTTATGCAGTACTTTAAAAATTTGTTTTCAGGTTGACAGAGTTTTTAATGTAAAAAAACAAACAAACAAAAAAAAAAAACATATTGACCATGATTCATTTACAAAGAATAAAAGTGTAAAGCAGTGAATGAATACTTTTCAAGCAATATCTGATACTAGTATCGGTGCATTATTCTTTAATCCATTAACAACACCACACTAAATGCACAGGAGCCACTAATTGAGTCATGCATTCTTTTCTCAAACATGTTGAAACACCAGGCGAGAAAAAGGGACCAGATCTAAAATCGGTATGGCCATTTATTTGAAATTTTACGGTAAATACAGACTTTTTGTGATGTGTTAATTGCAGACACTCATATTGCATTATTTTGAAATTGCCATCAGTTGCATGGCTCTACTTTAAACCACATTTTTTCCACATAAATAACTGGAAACCTACTTCACATGTGGTTAAAATGCACCAGCTGAAACTAATACGCTGGAACAGACATTCAGCGTGTTTCAAGTGTAGATACAGTAAAGGCACGTGCATCTGAAAGCACTTAAATCAATCTTACAGTGATGAAGTCATTGTGCTGTGGATTTCTTAAATAGCTTATCTGATAAGTAAGAGCAGTGAACCTGGCACATGGTAACAGGAAGTTTTTGCACAAATGGGATGAAAAAAGGCACTTTAACATGCAATAACTTCCCTTAAAAACTTAAAACACTTCAAATACCACCATGCTTGTGGCTTTTCTGGTGGCCTACCATGGCAATGTGTCTTCAGGAGGGTACAGTGAAGCTAAAGAAGCAGCAAGGATTTATGTAGCTTATGTAGAATGAAAACCTGAAGCCCTGGGGGCCAGGTACAGCATAAAGATTTGGTTTTTTTTAATGTTCGTGCCTCTCCTCTCTCTCCTTTATTCCATATTTCATTATGCAGCATGGTACAGATTTCCCTCCCTCATCGCTGCACCCCGCCCCTCCTACTCCTCAGAGGGATGAAGTATTTGTTTAGTTAGACTCAGTGAGATCACAGCCACTTAAAGGAAGCGGGTGCAGCCATCCAGACCACATGGTGGGACAATACAGTGCCGTTTAATTACACCACACCACACAGTACGTACACTCTGATCGTTTCAACATAACACATGACCTGCATTACATGAGCTCTGTCTGCAGGGGATGGATGGATTTTTCTGTAAGTAAGAGAAACTTCCCTCACTGTCAGATGGACCACCATGCAATCTTAGTGGTTTTCTCAAGGACTTAAAGGGTGTTATGAGCCCCAAGGGATCATGGGATAAGCATGATCTCTTTTAAAAGCCACACAACAGACTACACAATCCTTCGACTTGCATAATGCAAACGTGAGAAGCCTCTGCTCTGCCATTACTGTGCTTTGTTAGAGCTGTCAATTACAATGTTTTAAGCTGATCCTGAAACAAAAAAGTCACATAAAATGTACAAATCCAGATTAAAGCCAATAAATGAGCATTCCAATCTACTATGGCTTACATACTATGTTGCCTCAAGCCTGAAGTTGCTTAACAGTAAAAGCCTCTCAGTGTAAAGGCAGTCAAAAGAAGCAACAGCAGAAACACAGTTGTACTTGGCTCCACAGACAGGTTGTGTATGAATGAAGTTCATACAGTTTGAAGTAATATGCAACAAATAACACTTGCACTGCTTATTTACACAAATAAACACAGTCAATGCTGTACTGGTAAGCTGCAAATTGTTTAAAACAATCAGCATAATTGAAACTTATGACTTTGTTTTCCACAGTCTTACAACACAATGTACTACTTTACTAGTAATTAAAGGGTCGCTTGATTTGTGTGTTTTGAAAAGCGCTGATCATTTCTTTCAAATATAAGCAGGTCTCAATTATAAGCTCCTATGCATTTAATTTTGAAATACAACATCATTGCAAGGTGTATGGATCATCTCAGCACTAATTACTCATTATATCAACAGGGGTCTCTCCCTCTCTTCTCCACAGTGCAGCATAGACGCTGGCATTCCTGCAGGTCACAGGTTTCAGACATTTCATAAACAGTATGGTTAATCACAGTGGTGGGTAGAGTACACAGTTACAGTACTCAAGTAAAAGTACTGTTGCTTTACAATAATAATTACTCAAGTAGAAGTAAAAGTATTCATAAAAATAAGTACTTGAGTAAGAGTAAAACAGTACCTTATTAAAAGACTAATTAAGTAGTGAGTAACTTCATTTTGTGCAATTCATTAAATGTATTGCATTACGACGTATTATTAAGGGGTAGTAATGTAAACTGGCCGTCATTAATAAAGTAGCATAACTTGCCGAAAGTAAAAGAAATAAAAAACTTAACTTAATACATAAAGCAGCAGTCAAGTTATGTTTGTTAATCACAAAAATAGAATGAAAAATTAAATGCAATGAGAAAAAACAGACTTTCTCTCATAATAGTTATTTTATGTCTACATGATGATTTTAATCTCATATACATGAATTTTTACCTTGCAGGTCTTACTTTTAGATCACATTATATCTATTTTATAATATGTTGACAATTTTTGACTCAAATTTATGAAACTAATCTTATTAAATGGCCTAATTTCTGACTTTTTGCCTTTTTTAAATTTAATTTAATTTTTACTATTTAGCTCCAATTTCTGAATTTTTATCCTGATTATCACTCAACAAATTTGGCAAGCCAAACTGAAATTTGTTCAAACCAAAGACAACCTTGGTGTACTAGCCCCACGTTACCATGTTAGGTATAATCACTGATGTAAGAGATATGCCACACACACATGATATTAGTATCACCTACGACGTAACGTTAAATGGTGTCTAAAATCACATTTGTGGCGGAGTTGCATAGGTGGTTTGACATGTGACATCATTTATCACTGACAAAACCGTCTTTGCAGTCTGTAAGTTAAAACAGAGATTTGAACTTAAACGTTTAGCTAACTAGCAGCGCAGTTCTTAGCCTGTTTAGCTTACTTAGATTTAACGTGCTATTTTTGAAGCTTGACATTTCCCCCATTTTAGGTAGACACGGTAGGCAGCACATTATGTGGCTGTTATTCCTCGTCATTTGAAAAGCAAAGAGTCTTGATGTTGGGCCAGGAATGAACATGCTCCTCTGAAGGAGATGCAGGTATTACATCTTCAGCCATTATCTCCAACTGTTGATGTTAAGGGGGAGGGGTCACTCCTCCGTTTACTCTGTGGTGCTGAGGATTTTACCTCACTTTGCTGTGAGAGCTCGGCTGAGTGTAAAAAAATACTTAATGAAAATAAATTATAGACAAGTAAAAGTAGCGACCAGTGTATTGCCCAATGTAACAGAGCAGAAGTATAGTTTTTTCATAACAAAGGTAACGGAGTAGGAGTAAAAAGTACTATGCTCAATAACTACTCTCAGAAGTAGGATTGTCAAAAAAACTACTCAAGTACATGTAACAGAGTAAATGTAATGTGATACTACCCACCTCTGTCTAATCAGAAAATACAGTCCTGGTCATGTGTACAGAGAAATCTCACATCTTTCACTTTTGACCATTTGCTGCAAAAACTGGATGTTTTTTCTTAGTTCAGGTTTTAAATTGTCTTAAATTGGATCTTCTAAAGTTTGTAGGAGCCCTGGTTAGGGATGGGAGAGGTTTTTTTTTTTTTTTTTAAACCATTCCAATTCTATTGGGATCAGGAAGGAATATTTCTGTGGTAGTGGATGAGATTGGAGAAAACACTCCACCTGTGAGGTTCATTGCCATCGGCATCCAGGCCAACTAAACTCAACCCAAAGCTAAGGCCTTGTTCTCCTCAAATGATGCCGATTGGTCTGTACTCAGACTTTGCACCAACGTTTTAGATTAGAGCTTTGCAAGATGGATTTGCCTTTGCTTTGCAAGGTTACTTTTTTATCACTTTTATCTATTCTAAGTTTTACTTAGTTGAAATAAAACCTTTACTTAGAACATGAACAAGGCAGCAATTATTATTTTACCACAAGGATAATTAGACACTGGACATGTCGTGCTGGTCTCTAAACTAATCCATGACTCATTTATTCTATTTTACTTAGGTTTATTGAATCAGGACAGAGTACCTTAATGCACAACATTTGCATGTCTTTGTAAATATGTTGGGATTAGCACAATAGCTAAGTATAAATACAGTATGTCACAAAAATTTGGTTGTCTTTTCCTCTGTCAACATTCCCTTTTCTGCAATAAAAAAATCAAGGGGTGTTGGTGCTGCACATGTGTCTGACAGAGACTGTATACTACATAGATACAGTGTGAGGACAGGCACAGTCATCTTGTGGTCGGTCAGTGTAGTCCATGTGAGTGAGTGATGATGAAGCCCTTGGTCTTTTTGACCTTCAGATATCTGAGAGAGCTCCCCTGGTTCCTTCATCTCACTCCACACAACCCCTGTCTGTGCCTGTCAACACCAGCTTATAAAGAAAAGAGCCATCACTCGCTGTCAGCACACACCAACGTTCACACATCTGCAGACACACAGCCATATTTTAAATGCAGGACACGAGCAGCTGGCTCAGCAGTTGCGAGAGCAGATATCTGGAGTTACAGCCGAATGGCAGCGTTTTTCAAGGAGCACACTTGCTTTGATACATAATGGCAGGCAGATACAAAAGGGAGATTCTTGAGCTGTGAGCGTGTGCTGCATGTGAAAAAGACCGAGCTGATCTGTTCTGACGGCAGAAACCACACTACCACCCTGCCACCTCACCCCTTATTGTCATGGATTGTCCCTGATGGTCTTTTTCCCGGACATCCCTCCTCCTAACAGACACCCGGCTAGCTCCATTTCTACACTTTCATTCACACTGCTGACCACCATCACGCAGTGACCAGTAAGTCTGTTTACTCACCGCCCCAGGCCTTTGATGAGCTGGACTCGCTGGATGTGTCATTGCTACTTCCTAGGGGAACAAGCCTTTGCCTGGAAGGCATGGCGTCAGATTTTGATCCACACTCAGACTCACCGCCTAAAAATGTTGATGCTGGGACCTAGTTCTTTGAAGCGGCACAGCTATGAGAGCGTATTTTGAAGTTTTTGTCTTCATAATGTTTCTTTTGTCCAGTTGTTGCTTTCAGGTCATCCACTACAGCAGCTCTGTCAGTGGTATTTGTGTTAAAATCTTAAAGATTTACCCCATAGCTTCAGTTTTGATGCTGACCCTTGGTTTACCATATCATTGCTGAGTTAAATTCATGTGGCATGGGGATGAAAAAAGTCCACTTGGGAAGTAGGTTGACGGTCATGGATGGGTAACACAAGAGGAACTTCCAGTGTGGAAAAATCAAGCCAATGCAACAGTGCAAATCATTTGAATGTCTATCTGCAAAAGCAAGGGAATCTCATTAAGCCTGTATTTTCCATTTTTATAACGACTATATTAACATGTTTACATCCTTGTCCAAAACAGATTTGGTCTCAATGACTAGTTTTTATGACTGGTTTTATTAAGCTTAAGAGCTATACATGAAATGTGGAAAAAGTTTACACAAATTTAACCAGATTTAGCCCGATTGTAAAGTTTTGCTTGCATCCTCGGAATCAAGCTACTCAAGGTAATAAAGCCGCAAATCTAGTCTGACACCCTGGCTTGATGTGAAAAACACATATCCTGATGCTGACCAATAGGAAAGCATTTGCTACCTACTTTTGTATTTCTGTTTAGGGATCTTCTATTTACATACAGTACAGCAGAGCTAGCACAGTCGGCCAACAGGGGTAATTTCCTTGACATGTTACTGCTGTACCTCATCTTCTAGGCCTCATCAGTGTGGTTCTGAGAGTAAAAATCTCATTTCCTCCATGGTGGGATTTGGTTCTTATCATTATTATCAGAAGTATTCAAGTTTGACTTGCCACTAGCTAGCTGAGAGTGAAACATTGATGAAAGCTCCGGTAGAAGACAAAAACTCTTAAGATATCAACATCGTTGTAAGAAAGCCATAGTTTATTCATGATGTCAGCAAAAAATACCACATTACCCACAATCCTTGAGTGTCACAGCAACGTCTCTGATCAGTGGGGCCTCTGGCTACCATAGAAATGTCTACTGAGCATGGGAATGAAGGCTGTCCACTGTTGATGACAACGCATGTCGCTGCAGAATGAAGCAATAACTATGCGAACCATAACATACTGCATTATCATTTCAAATGTAAAGAAAAGTCTGGAAAAGAGGTACATGTATGGTTTGAAAGCTTGAAAAGCTATCATTATTAACAATGAAATAAAGTGTGTCACAATGGTTTCTGGGATAAATAGTTCCTTCCTTCTTGTATGGAAATGTGTGCACGGTCTTGTATCATTGCTTTTTTTCGCAGTTTTCAGATGCCATTTTTGCGCCAAATTAAATGGCTTATACTCATGAGCATTCAGGTAGCGAGGTAGCTTGGTTCATGCATTAAAATTGCAATTAGGTTTTTGCTAAATGTCTTTAATGGATTTGAATGGCGAATTTCACTTCCAGAACCATTTCCACCAAGAAAGTGAGCGGACACTGTTCAGCTCAATTTGAAGGTAAGTCGGTCTATTTTGTCCTCTAATAGGGACGAGTCCACAGTCATTTCTTTATTTTTGTTTTATTCTTTTCAGGCATAAGACCACTTGCATCACAGAGAGCACTTTTGTTGTAACTATGATTGACCCACCTCCCTGATGACCTATGAGCTTGTGCACAGTTTTGAAGACAGTCACGACGAAAGCATGCCATGATTGGTTGGTATTACTTCCAGTGTTTCCATTCTGTTAGCCAGACTTTTGTTGGATAGTCTGATGTGGTGCCATCGCTAAAGAGAAAAAAATATGTAGTCTGATCCAGCAATTGGCTCCACCTCTTTGCCTGTTTCTACACTGATTTACAGTTTGGCTGTGATACTATTTCAAATATGGCGACCATCAACATCATAACACCTACTCAAAAAAACAATGTGTGATGTCACGGATTCATTGTCTATGTTTTTTACAATCTATGGTAAATACACTTGAGCTTGTTCTCTGGTGCTTCTATGTTGAACAAATGGTTAATGCTAACTTTTACTAAGTTCCCTTACTTCATCTATGTCACATACATTGTGAAAGCTACACAATGCGTGCAAGTTCTTTCTAACCAAGTTCCAAAATTTGACCATTCGGCAAAGATTAACAAGTGTGTTTGAGTGTTTCATGAACAAAATTGATCAAATGTTAAATATTGATCAACATACTTTATAATTTTCTTAATTATTAAATTATTTGTCTTTACTAAAGGGTTGTTCATTCAGGAAAAGGGAGGGCAGCTTAGAGCATCAAAACAGGAGGTAGAGGATTATTTAAAAAGAACACATTCAGCTCCAGGACAGAATAGGGAGTTGGGCCTCCCACCTGACATTTCACCACTAGGGGAGATAGAGTTTAGTATGGATGTTAAACCACCAAGGTGGAAGGAAGTGCAGGATGTAGTAGGGCGTGCAAAGGCTTCTTCGGCCCCAGGGCCAAATGGAGTCCCCAACAGGGTTTATAAAAACACGCCTGATGTTCTAAGGTTTTTGTGGCGATTATTAAGATTCGTCTGGGAGAAGCAGTCTATCCCAAAGGCCTGGTGTAGAGCAGTGGGGATCCTGATTCCGAAGGAGAAGGAGTCCTCTGATCTGAGCCAGTTTTGTACCATCTCACTCCTGAATGTGGAGGGGAAGATTTTCTTAAGTATAATGGTAAAGAGGTTATCCAGTTATTTACAAGCAAATAGACTAAGAGACACAACAGTGCAGAAAGCAGGGATCCCAGGTTTTGCAGGGTGCATAGAGCACACCATTATGAACTGGCATCAGATCCAGACAGCTAAGAAAGAGAATAGGGAGTTACATGTAGTGTATTTAGATCTAACAAATGTGTTTGGGTCGGTACCTCATAGTCTTATCTGGAGGGCATTTGATTTCTTTAGAGTCCCAGAGATAGTGGTAAACTTAGTGAAGATGTACTTCAGAGATGTTAGGATGTGTTTTAGTACTGCAAACTTTACGACAGGCTGGCAAAGACTAGAGGTAGGTATTATGGCAGGTTGCATGATTTCCCCTCTAGCCTTCACAATGGTGATGGAAGTCATTGTTAGAGCTTCCAAGTGGGTGGTAGGAGGGGAGAGATGGCAGGATGGGATGCGCTTCCCACCAATCAGGGCTTACATGGATGACATGACACTGGCCACCACGACAGTGCCATGCACGAGAAGGCTACTGGAGAGGCTAAATAAGAATCTCAAGTGGGCTAGCATGAAGATCAAGCCTAGTAAGTCCAGGAGCATCTCAGTATCCACAGGGAAGATTGTTGACAGGAAGTTTTTTTGTAGATGAGGAAGAGATACTGTCCATCAGGGAGAAGCCAGTAAAGAGCTTAGGAAGATGGTATGATGAAGACCTTAATGACAGTGAACAGGTGGAGCAGTTTAGAAAAGATGTAGTGGAGGGATTAGGGAGGATTGATAAATTAGGGCTCCCAGGGAGGCTGAAGTTACGGTGTTTGCAGTTTAGGCTGTTTCCTAGACTGATGTGGCCTATGTCAGTTTATGAGATCCCAATATCAAAGGTAGAGAAGCTAGAAAGAGTAATTAACTCATTTGTAAGGAAGTGGTTGGGCATTCCTCGGTGCCTTAGCAGTGTGGCACTGTATGGCAAAGGGATACTCCAACTCCCGATCACTAGCTTGACAGAAGAGTTCAAGCGCTCAAAGGTCAGAATAGAGTTGCTATTAGCAGGGAGTAAAGATATAATAGTTAGCAGTAGTTCCAAATCCAACTAGGGGAAGGAAATAGAACCCAAGACAGGCAGTAGAGGAGGCAGAGGCAGCTCTTAGGCATGCTGAGATTGTAGGCAATGTCCAGATAGGTCGGGGAGGCCTGGGGCTTTGCTCAGGAAGACTGGCATGGACCAAAGCAGGTCCCTAAAGATAGAAGGAGACTGGTAGTGGAACAGGTACGAAGACAGGAGGAAGTAGTAAGGTGTAATAAGGCTGTGGCTCAGGCTAAGCAGGGACAGTGGATGAACTGGGAGAGTGTAGAGAAGAGGAAGCTGAGCTGGAGAGACCTATGGAGTATGGAAGATAGGTGGATCAAATTCCTGCTAGGGTCTACCTATGACATCCTACCATCACCACAGAACCTAAAGTGCTGAGTTGACGGGGACCCATCATGTCCTTTGTGCTCCAAGATGGCAACCTTGAGGCACATTTTGACAGGATGTAAGATCAGTCTGTCACAAGGTAGATATACATGGAGGCATGACAGGGTTTTGAAGAATCTAGAAGCAGGAATTGAAAACAGAAGGCGACAGGTGAATGCAGGACATAATCAGGGAACGAGGACGGTTCAGTTTCTCAGAGAGGGAGAGAAGGTTAAAGGAGGCAGGTTTTTAGGTAGGCACCAGTCAGGCCAGTTAAAGGATGATAAGGCCTGGTAGATGCAGGTAGATTTAGGAGGGAAACTTTTTGTGCCACAGGAGATAGTTTGTACCAATCTTAGGCCTGACATAGTGCTGTGGTCTGCCAGTTAGTGTGTAGTTTATTTTATAGAGCTGACGGTTCCGTGGGAGGATTCTGTGGAGGAAGCCTATGAAAGGAAGAAGCTGAGATACGCAGATTTAGGAGCAGAAGCTGAACAGCGAGGATGGAAAATTAGGACTTGTCCAGTAGAAGTGGGATGTAGAGGGTTTGTAGCAAGGTCAGCTGTTTCATTACTTAGAGAGCTGGGAGTGCAGGGACAGAATTTGTGGAAGACAGTTAAGGAGATGTCAGATGAAGCAGCTCAGGCCAGTCAGTGGATCTGAATGAGGAGGAGTAATGCCAGCTGGGGCAAAAATGAAGATTGATGAAACCCCTTAACTTCTCTATCCGTTAGTTTCATTTAATCCTGTCTCTACTCTGTCTCCCCTTACGGGGGGTAGAGCACCACAGCGCGCCAGGCTGGGGGTGTGTGTTTACCCACGACAGAGTACCACACCCTTAGCTCTGCCTCCCCCACCCTATTGCAAAGCTTGCTCTCTCTCTCTCTCTCTCTCTCTCTCTCTCTCACTCTGCCTAATCTGTACCATTTTCCCCTCTTTTTTACTCTTAGTTATGGGTAATGTTGGTACTATAATTGTTGCACTGTAATCATGAGTGGTGTTAAGGAAGGCAGTCTCAGCATCGTCACTACCTGGAGCTTGTATGTACGGAGCCTGCACTGAAAGAAAGGCAATTGGCAGGTCTTTGAATTTACTAAGATTAAATGAGTTTATGTAACACAATGAAATCACATCCCTTATGTGAACATAGTTTAATCAAGTAGATGTAGCATGTTAAAGAAGACTGTATAATTTACGTATTTGTTTTGAGCTGACTGAAAGTGGTTTAATAAAAAAAATAAAAGCAAGATAAACGACTTTGATCAACACATAGCCAATTCAATGACTGCCAGGACGTGCCATTGGACAATTCTGTGTGGTGGGTTGTGGTAAATAAAGGCGCACGCCCTTTTTAGGATCCGTTAACTGCAAAAGTCATGGAACATTTTGGAATCACACAAGCTCCCTTTCCAAACGGAATAACTGAAAAAGTAAGTAAATAAAAATATTTTTCTGCACTTGTTTTGTTATTGCCACTAGTGATGCACAGCTTAAAAAAAATTTACGGTTTCTGTACGCACCTAATCTATTGTGAAGAGAAGTTTATATTGGGTTTATGAATGTCTTCGCAGTCATTAATCTGTCCTGAAGATGCTTTTAAAAGCATAGTTGTAGCAAAATAGCAATGTGTATTTGCTATCCACTGCATCTTATGTGAAACTTGCAGGATTTCTATTAAGCAATTACTCTTACAGTAGTAGTGCTTTACTGTTTTGTTAAAAATTTACTGCTGTTGGGTAAAGTATGTCTTTTAGGCCAAGTTTGAAAACTACAGAGAAAAATTTAAGTACATAAATTGTCTGACTCTTGCCTGTTTTTGTTAATGAAAGTTATTCTATCTGGGGTGATTTTGCAGTTTCGATTTTATTTTGTTGACTTCCGGTTTTACCACTTCCTGTGTGGAGTTTCAATTCTCTCTTTACAGAGATTGGGCGTCCTCACCTGCACTGATTCTACGGGCTCCTGCGCACCTTTCATTCATCACTGCAATCACCACCCTGCTCTTAAGCTCTGCTCTGTGCCTTCAGGAGTGCTAGATTATTCCTGGTATCGGCCGACTCTTAGTGCCTAAGTGTTACTCTGAGTAATTCTCTAGTGATTGTTACTACGTGTGTTTTCCCTGAGACTAATCCTGCCTTCTCCTCGGTCTTTTCCAGTGCCTCCACGAGCTGTCAGTGCTAGCCCAATCCCTGCCACGCTACTGCACTCTCAAACCGGATTCACTCACAGCCTCTCTCGCCCTCACCTCATATCTTGAGCCCTCTCACCGCTGGATTCCCCTCATCCCCCGTACCCAGGATTCCCCCCTCCCTCCACTGCCTGTTTCCCCTATAATAAATCCATTTAACTGCTTCACGTTGTCTGGTTCTGCATTCTGGGTTCAACATTAAAACCATGATCATCAGATCATCACATTATCATTGTTTCATATTTGTGATATTACATTTTTAAACATAAAAGTGCCTATGATAAATTTAGGTAGATCTAAATTTAATTATCAAGTTAGATCTACATTCCTTATTCTTGTAGCAGAGAGACATAATACAACTGCTTAGAAGTAAGGTAATACTTTTCAATATTATGAACATGATAAAATTAAGTTTACATTCCATATGAAAATCAAACATCCTGGACATAATGAAATTCCGTTAGAATTACACAATTGATTGGAGCAATAGTAACTTGAAAATAATATGTTGATTCAACATGATTCTTTTAAACAGTCTAATTTGATTGAAAAATTTTGGTCTAAAGAGTAATAGGTTGGGATAAAGAGGAAAGGGATGTCAGATCTACACATTTTGATTGTGACGGACCAATGTACACATTAAAATTAAGTAGATTCAAATAACTTTTTTTTTCAGTGTGGGTCTGTTGAAGGTGGCATGCTGTTGAGGCTGTGTGAGCCATGTGGTAAGATAGGTAAGATGATGTCTGCGTGTTGGAATGGTGGATGGTGAGAGCCAGCATGGAGGGGGGTGGCTCTGGGACGCTGGAGATCACTGTTCAGCCCTCTGGAGGTGTTGTGGGACTAACTGGACGAAACACTGACGAAGGAGGGTTCCCACTTTACAACCCCTGTGAAATGCGGGTTTCTTACTGCGGGTTTCTTACTACCCATCAGTCTGTACGGTTGACTTGTGGAGGCAGATAGTAATGAAGTAGGGATTTCCTCACTGAGCGCTGATCCTCTTTATAGGGCACAAGTATCTTGTGTTTCATTCAAATATACCTGACTGCATCAATTTTAAAATCTTACTAGACATTACACACTTTAAAACTGAACAAGTAAAAAATCAAAATGTTTGTCCGAACTGATAATGTTAAAGTTTTTTGTATGAATCACGTATAATTGGAATATTTCTCATCCACTGCAATTTTACCTTTTTGTCTTTCACATATTTTAGTTTGAACAATCATGCCAGCAAAAGTAGGCTGATCTGATTGACTACGAGTAACAAAGACTGAAAGGTGCACTCTGACTCAGAAAGCGCTCTTCCACAGAGTTTAGTACATCATCCTTGCTACAATGAAGGTGGTCCCCACAGACAGGACTCCACCAACTAAGAGGGTAACTCTACTCATGGTGCAAAAGTGTCTAATGCCCAAAGGCATACTGGGAAAGCTATGCCAATTAAAGGATGATCGTTATATACTTTGACTATGATGAAAAAAAATACCAAGATTGAATGTGTACTGTTTACTTAAAACTAAAGATGTGTTCTCTCAACAAATGAAGCTGTAATAACTATTTTGGATTTTTAAGTTAACATAACTTATATTTTTAATTACCTTTAACTCCCTTGATTATGATTTGTCCACATCAGACACAAACGATCACATTTTTACATGTATCATGCTAATAAAGGAAGTTTACTGGCTTAAATTGTCTTTGATTTGAGCGAATAACTCACTCTATTCGCTTGTCAAATCCTGTGTATAAAGATACGAGAGGGGGAGGGGCTTCTTTCTCCCACAGCCGGCATTTTAGTCAGCTGTCAAACATGGCTGAGCTTGACCACACTGAGAGGACTGCTGCTTTGTAGCTGCTGTGGAAAGCCCAAAACTGACGGACACTGAGATGTTTTCACAACTTAGGCAATCCGACGTCCTCACTCAGTTTCCTCCAAGCGAGCTCCTTTTTGTTCTTGTACCAGTAGAACAGGCACGTTGTGTTCTATCAGGGTGGCCACAGACAGACAACACAAGTTTCTCCTCCATTTTCTGGTTGTATGAATCTCTGATGATGTATTTCACATACAAAGAAGCAGTAGCTAAAGGTGGGCTTAGTAGTAGCTGTTGTCAAGTCTGTTAACAATGGAAACCGGTGAAGAGTTCAGCGTTGACGTAGTTACAGTGGCAGTTTCATCATAACTTGACATTTTTTTAGAAGAAGTGGAAAGAGCCCCATTGAATGCTTTCTCTTTGTTGGAAAAGATGGTTTTACTCTTCATCCTGACTGGCCTCAGCAAGAGTAATGGTTCAAACAATGAGAGATTAAACAGAGTACTTGTTCCTAAAGTGGTGTGACATATTGAATATTTGATGTGATACTGACCCTTCCTGTATACACTGACATATTGCACGCCAACTATATGTGTCACCATTATGACTATTCTCTTAATTCTGGCCAGTCTTTGAGCATTTAGAGAGCAGTTTGCATGAGAAACTGATCAATTTGGATCTGGGACAGCTCTTTAGTCCAGTCCAGCCTTAAAACCCCTCTCTCTCTCTTTTTCTCTCTACCTTTCACTGAGTGCAGACCTACTGCTGGCAGCTCTGTTGATGTAGAGGGACGAGTCAACAAATCAGCAGCTTCCTGTGCCAAACTCATCAAACAACGCTCAAACTGTGCAGCACTGGCTCATCCACACACAGACAGATATAGACTGGAATTTACTCTCATACATGAACATGCCTGCAGCATTAAAAACATACATGAACATGTACATGCCTGTAATTAACCTCATGGCTACACTTGAAACGCGCAGGTTTGTCACTGATGTGTGTGTGTATTTATCTATGTTTGCCAGGCACTAACATGACACAGTCACTCAGTTCACAGCCAGCAGCTTGGCGGCTGCTTGATTTAATTTTTTCAGGGCTAAGAATATACTTTTACAGGTTTTCCCAACACCAAAGCAAACACTAACACATTCTCCCAACAACTTTAAGGAGTTAGTCAAATTGGCCAGAGACAGGGCTGCACAAGAGGCCTTAGTTGCAGTCAGCAGCTTGCAGGGAGATTTTAAAACAAAAATAAGAAATACTTTTTTATATTTCTCTTTTAGTTGTGTTTTTTGAAAGGTTAACTGCACTACAGCATTAAAAATACAACCAGAGGATCAGCAGAAAGCTACTCCCACAAAGCAATCTTCTCTAATGTGGCATGTAAACGTCTGATGTATTTAATCAGTGGGCACCACATGTAACCGCTCATGTTTTATTAGCCAAACTGAATGTTTAAAGGGAGCTCCCAAGTAATTTTTTCCCAAGGATTAAGAATACTTACATAAGAGTAGCTAAAAAAGAAAAGCATGCTTGCGGTGTCTGCTGACAGAGTGGAAGGGATATGCATGTACCATGAATAAGCCTGTAATGATAAAGGCCTGTTGCACGCCTTCAGGGTAAAAACTGGGTCATGTCTTTGTCAAAGTAACTACAGGGAAGACGGATGTGTGTATTCAGTGAGACAGAGACCGAATGGTTCCAATAATTCATCTCTTTGCTCTGGAAGATGATAGCTTTATTGGCTGGCTGTCAGCAAGCAATGCCTTTGGAGAGATATCGTATCAGAGAGGGGCGTTTGAGAATGTATATGTGCATGTGTGTTTGGGTGTAACAACCATTCAGGTCAATGACAAATAGCAATCAATTAGGGTGTGTGCTGAGGTTTCCGGGTAAAGGTTGTTTCTCCTACACAAGGTCAAAAACATAACACAAACACAAGGCAGGAGTCACAAATCATCAGATTAAAGTCAACGTCCCACAAAACAAACGAGCCAAGGATGAAGCGCCACTTTTATCTGACATTTGTGGCTGAAATATCTTCAAAGACCGAAGCGTTTAGGCCCAACCTTTGAATACAGGTTGCGCTGTGTCACCTTTGTGTGTGAGAGAGAGCAGGGGCCTCTCAGAGCACTAATGACAGCTGTTGATAGGCTGAGGAGAATAGCTCTATGACTGATGAAAGCTGCTGCGACGCTGAGGCAGAGAGGGGTCAGACTGTAGCGCAGGAGAGATAACGCTAATGACATAGCTATTTTAGTGTTTAACACTTGCATGGCCAACACTGACAATGAAGGCGGCTGCTTAAAAAGATGATGAACTTCAAATAATTAGCATTAAAAGGCCTGGAAAACATAATATCTTCATTAAATTTAAATTTCAGCTGTTAACTAGTAGGAACACCAAACTTAATTTGGTATACAGGTCATTTATAAAGTAAGACATGGCCATATTAAAGAAGTTCAGTAACTCAATTTAGCTGATGCCTATAACAGAGAGATAAAGCTACACAGCTGCCTACTGGTTTGGCAAACTCTTCAATCATGCAGATTTGTATTCCTTAAAATTAGTGCTGTTAATCACAAACATTTTTAGCAGTTAAATATGGGCATTATGATTAATTAATCACACACATTAATGAAGCACTGTATTATAGATACTAACTACTTGGTGTTGAAGTCAAGATAGTCATTACTTACTCCCAATATTCTTTTTACTCCATTCTTCATCATTAAGGGTTAATTCCTGAAATGATTTCATCTCATCATGTTGCTTTCCTTGAGTTTCTGGCACAAAGCTTCATGCCCTGACCTCTATCTGTTTGTCTTTCTCCCTCATTACCAGAATGTTTTAATGCATCAAAAATGCAGTTTTATTTGGAAGAAATTAATCTTCACAGCACATAACATACATGAGTTGAAGAGGATAGTGGTTGACAACAATCCAGTGAAAAGAATTTGATTCTGAAGGCAAACATTTTACAACCTTTCAAAAGAGCAACAGAGGTAGATTTAGATGATAGGGAAAGATCACGTCAGTAGATGTACTTACAGTTTGGAAGAACCTAAGCATGTGCGTGTTTGTGTGAGGGATGTACCGATGCATGGGTGTAACATTGGTATTAGCCAATATCGGCCCTGTTGACACACACCGCCCACCTGCAAATAATGTGGTATGAACAGATATCAGTAGAAGGAAAGCACGAGATAGGATTGCTGCTGATATCTGATATGCTAATATTTCCAAACTCATTTTAGTGTATACCAATACCGATATGTACACAGCTTTTTTATTAAAGAATACCAAGTGTCTCTTCTGAAAAGAGAGGCTGAGTCAAGCAGAGTTGAGAAAGGAGTGGAGAAGTAGACAGTCTGGTAGTTGTTTGTGTTAGGTCAAGCTGGTCAAGCATGATGGACAATGTTGGCAGAGCTGTTTGGATTTTTAGCCTCAGAGGTTGCCAATTTCATGGGATCAGGATTTGCTTTGATTGCATGAAGCAAACACGGGTCTTGAATGCTGGACTCCTTACTGTATTTAGCTACTAAATGCTAATGTTTGTTATCCTGATTAATCAGCCTGGGGATCATTATCTCAGTTTATGTTTTTTGCTAACCCCAAAGCTATTTATTAGCATTAGCTTGACCTAGTCTTGGTGCACAAACACTCAGTAGCTAAAGAAGAAAAAGTCCTCCTCCGATAGGTCAGTACTGTACTGCTCACTATAGAGCAATATTAGCCCTGTAATGTATGGTGAAATTGTGCAGCATTACTTTAAATCTGTGCTAGAATCTTCCATGTTATCAATGCATGACTTGAGGAAAATGTGCACAGTACTTCCAGTCTTGCAACAAAATGAAAGCCCAGTGAAACCTTTAGAGGCTTGTAACAAACTTCTCTGGATTTACTAGCTGTGATTTTAATTTTCCATTATAAAGTGTGGCACTGCATTGGCTCAGTAAATAGAGTGGGCAACCAACATTATGAACCAAAGGTATAGTCCTCGAATCTTCCACTGCAGGTTTGACTCCCTGCCTGGCCCCTTTGATGCATGTCTGCATCATTTGCTTCCTTACATTTCCTCTATCTTCAAGCATCCTATCAATAAAGGAATATGCTGACAAAAAAGCTTTAAAAATAAATTCAACAACAAAACTTGGCTTTGAAAACCAAGTTTTTCAGGGACCTAAAGTGTAGTCATTGCAGCTCTTCGTTGGTTTTATTTTATTTTTCTGTCTCTGCAGGTCATGAGATCTCTATGAAATCAAAGCCTAACTGGGTGATAATATTCATCTGCTAACTTTGACAGGTTCTAATTGTTGGGCCCTGGTGGTCACGCAGACATTCTGATGAGCACAGACAACATGGGAACCATATGTCAGTGTCAATCACATCTTAGCCCTTATTAAATGGGACATTTTAGATTGGCGCCTGTCCCTGTGGTCTCTGCCAGCCCAGTAGCAATTAAAAACTCTGATTATGTAATGTGTCACTGAAGAGAGCTGTTGTATCCTTCCAGCAGAAATATGCACACATTCAGTGGATAAAATGCCAGAGTTTGAACTGTTTCAGAAAGGCCTAACACAGTAGTAGAGCCAAGTATTTGTTCTCCTTTGTATTCTGGCTACCTGTGTAGCTCTAAGCTTTAATAGCATAGCTTATAAAAATGTTTATTTGTGGGCACAAATTAGTTTGACACACAGTCATAAGTCAGAAAACACTCAAAGCTTTTATGCATGATGTAGGACGGCTGTAACAAGGCTGAGACAGATGATGGCTGACTTCATCTACAAGGAACTTCAAAGGCCAGCCGAGCCTGTACTGTATTGCCTGAGGCAGGCCACTCATCAATCTGGAGACAGTGCTGAGGTGGCGCTATACATTCAGTAGATAGCATCATATATCAAACAAACTCTGGAAATACAAGCCTGCTCTTCAACTGCAGAGCAAAGTTATCTAGTTTGAGGCCACACACGGTTTCACATGGAAACATACATGTGGAATGCTCAAATACACAAACATTTTGATGGGTTACGGACATCCAATATCAAAATCAGTGTTAAAATCTCACCTTTGTATTGGTTTTATACTCATGTTACAGAGTTAAAGTGAAAAATAAGATTTGATCAGTCTTTACATTCAGAGGTCAAATGTGCACCTGGTGCTGCTGGAGCCTGAATAACATGAAGCATTCAATACTCCTGTATCTAGAAACGGTGCTAATAAAAAGTATTCACAACTTGGATGTTTCACCCTTTTAGGGACTTCATAAATCAATAATGGTAATATAATTTGGCTTTGTGAAAATAAAATGCAAAACACATTTCAATGTCCCCCTTCAAGCCAATATTTAGTAAATGCATGGTTGGCTGCAATCACAGCAGTCTTTGTGGATAAGTCTCAATCAGGCCTTGGCATCTGGACACTGCAATTTTACTCCATTCTACTTTGCAAAACTGCTCAAGCTCTGTCAGTATGCATGGGAATCAGGTGTCAACAGCTTCTTTCAAGTCTAAACAAATTCTCAATTGGATTGACATCTTGGCTTTGACTCAGCCACTCCAGAACATTCACCTTGTCTTTAAAACATTTCTGTGTAGCTTTCACTGTATGCTTCAGGTCACTGTCTTGCTGGAAAATAAATCTTCTTCCATGCAGTTGTTCTCTTGCAGACTGATTAAGATTTTCCTCCAGGATTTTCCTATATTTTGCAACATTTGTTTTACCCTCTAACTTTACAAGCCTTTCAGGGTCAGCTACTAAGAAGTATCCCCACAGCATGATGCTGCCACCACTATGCTTCACGGTGGGGATGGTGTGTTTGTGATGATGTGCAAACATAATGTCTTGTTCAATGGCCAGAAAGCACCACTATAGTCTTTCAGACCATTTTTCCACTTGACCATGGAGTCTCCCACATGCCCTTTGGCGAACTCTCATCAAGATTTAATTAAAGTTTTTTTCAAAAGTGGCATCCTCTTTGCCACTTTCCTATACAGCTTGGACTGGTGAAGAACCCAGGCAACAGTTGTTGTATGCAGAGCCTCCCATCTCAGTTGCTGAAGCTTGTAACTCCTTCAGAGTAATCATGGGTGTCTTGGTGGCCTCTCTCACTAGTCTCCCTCTTGCACGGTCACTCAGTTTGTGAAGACGTCCTGATCAAGCCAGATTTACACATGTGCCATATTTCTTCAATTTCTTAATGATGGATGTAACTGAATTCTGGGGATGTTCAGTACCTTGGAAATTTTTCATATCCATCCCCTGACTTATTCTTTTCAATAAAGTTTTTCTCTGAGTTGCTTAGTGTGTTCTTTTGGCTTCATGATGTAATGGTAGCCAGGTATACTGATTAACCAGTGACTGGATCTTCCAGACACAGGTGTCTTTATACCAAATTACTTGAGACACATTCACTGCACTCAGGTAATCCTATTTCACCAATTGTGAGACTACTAATTGTCTGGACCTCTGTTAAATTAGGGGAGTCACTTTAAAGGGGGTGAATATTCATAGAATTACTTATTTTACATTACATATTTTTATTTAATTGACATTACTTTGTAGAAACCTGTTTTCACTTTGACATTAGAGTTTTTTTTTGGTCAAAAAAGCCAAATTATATTGACCATCCTTGATCTATAAAACCAATAAAAGGGTAAAACATCCAGGGGGTGAATACTTTTTATAGGTACTGTATGTATTTATTTATTTATTCATTCATTCCTTTGCTGAACTGTTGGACAATGTTAGAAGGGAGTGCGTGCTGCACCCACAAAGTGGGGGGAGTGAGGAGCATACACCTGATAGTGAAAGTGCTGCTAAAAGCTGATTTGTCAGATCTTATCTGGTGCTGTAAAAAACATAAACTTCTGCAACGTGTGGTTTTCCATGTCTGTGTAGTAGCAGTGAGTGGAAACATGCACAAATGACCAGTTATAGATAAAAGAGACGCAGAGCAGTACACAGTAACCACACTAATCTCTCTCCAAACTCATTACTTGGTAATATACAGCCTTGCTTTTACTGTCCATACAGAGAGCACTGTGTACAGTAGGTGACAGCATACAGATACTCTGTTGATACAGTAGACACAGACAGCAGACACATCCTGTATGTATTACTGAGGACATGGCACCAGGGAGCCCGCACACCACACACAGCGCGCTCGGCCCTCAGGCCAAGAACTAAAGAAGAGTCATTGGTCAAATGCTGTAATTGCAGCTTAACTGTCCGGCACAAACACAAACAATTTGGTCATTTCCTGTACAGATGCAAATAAACAAAGGAAGAGCAAGAGAAAAACAAGAGCAACATTAAATATCTGGTGCTGTCATAACAGCTATGGGGAAGTATTACACCAATCTTGTAATGCTTTTACATTAGAATAAATAACACCGATGATGTTCCTTCAGTGATTTTTGACAGAACTATCAATGCAGCTAAAGAAAGAGGAATAACATCAAGTACAAGAAAACAAATGAAAAGTGTACCAAGAAAGAGAAGGGGGCAAGAGACCAAACTGAGGAGAAACGGGAGGGAGAAAGGCAACGTCTGAGTGTAGGAGACCCAGGAATGTTAATCCTCTTTGTATGTCTCCCAGCAATGATTAAACTTTTCTAATATCAGGCATGACAAGAAAAAACGGGTCAGAAATGGGTCAGCTGTGGAGAGAGGAGGAAAAAACATGAGCAAAGCCAGCGGTTATGCTCACAGGAGCGCGGCATTAAAAATCACACAATGCAAAGCCGTGCTGCTTACGCCTGCAGGCATTCGTGTACAACGACAAAACCAAAGCCTGTTGTTGGTTAGCTCGTCTCAGCTACACCGGGCTGGGTGCACATCAGTGGTTAAGTGGACACGCATATTTGCACGCTAATGAAACCGAGCTACACTGTACTGTGACATGCAGGCCTAGTTAGTCATTAACTACAATAGCCAAGGCCACGTGACACACAAGATACATCATTATGCTGCTACTACTGTGTGAAAAAGAACCAAGAAGCTGCCAGGCTGAGTGGAGGAGTCACAAAGAACCACTTAGCGGCTATGCTAGGCTAATCAGGGGTGAAATGTCACAGCCAAACTGTGTGTGCTTAACCCCTACACTTCCTGGAAACTGTGCTCTCTGGAGGAGGATGAAGACACAACGAGCGCACATTTTCCACGGCCCTAGAAGCTCAAGGGGATGCTCTCCATTTTTCCCCTCCTTTCCCCTGCTCTCACCACTTTCAATGAGCTGCATCATCACCAGCAGATTTAAAGACAGGGCACATGAATACCAACACGGGGAAAGCAAAGGGGCACAAGTGGGTTAAGGGGGGGCATGTTTGTGTCTGTTATGCACTGGTGTCAGCAGGGAGACAGATTGGAGAAGTATTTCCTCGCCTGTCAGAGGAAAAGGCCGTCTCACAGGAGGGCTCAGACATCATAAATCCTCTGTGATTCTTTCCATGCCCCTTTCTCGCTGCCTCTCTCTCTCTCTCTCTTTCTCTCTGAGCCTGAGTTCTATTCGTAGTGTCCAAAACAATCTGATTCATAATTTCCCCTGAGTGGTTCTGTGAATTAGCCCCTAACACAGCTAAGCAGGCCTCACTTTCACACGGTCTCTATTCATCAGCGTTTGTGGTCACACACACTCTAAACCTGCGGCGACCTCCGAGCTTGTCCAGCTACACTGGAGTGTCTCCGCTGATACTTCATTAAGCTCTAACAGGCCATTTATATCTGTGATTCTGCCATGTCTTACTATGTTAAGTATCATGCTCATGTACTTTTTTATGAAGCCTTTATTGTGAAATACCATAGACAGCCCTACACCCACTTATGCTCTTTCACACGCTCTCACTTGGCTCTATATATATTCTTGCATCAAAAGCAGCCCTGATCATTAACATTCTTACATTGAAGGGCAGTTTTATCACTCCGACCACACCAAGGAGCCGCTCTCTTTGAAGTGGAGTTACAGTCAGCATCGGCTTTGCGTTCCTGCATGCTGCAGCTCTATCTGCAGGATGTCTGACCACAGTTAATCTAATGAGAAATCTGTCACTGTGTTGAGGAGCCACACATCTGTCTCATGCAGAGCGCTGGAAAGGACCTAATCAGGCCAATCACACTCTTTGGATCCTGACTGGATGGGATCAACCCTCTGCATGAAGGCCTGCAACAATAGACATGAAGTACTGAAGTAAAGGTATAATACATGGCACTTAATGTGTGGTTTTTGTTTATATATAATACCTGTCTGTATTAATTTATACTGCACATGACTGCCCTCTTCTGGTCTAAAGTTATTCTAAATTTATTTTTAGGCATGTTTTTGTATGTATTTTTGCATGTATTTTCAATTATTACTGATTTTTGGTTTTTATATATAATTTATATATTTTGGAGCTATTCCTGACCTTTTTTTAAAATACATTTTTGTGTTTTTTTATTCCTTTATTTAGAGAGAAGGACAGTGGATAGAATCAGAAACAGCAATGAGAGAGTGGGGGAGAGACATGCAGGAAAGGAGCCACAGGCCTGACATGAATCTGGGCTGCAGATGACTTATTGACATTTTTAAGTGAAATTTTTTCTAGCTTTTCCTCACCTGCAGTGTTTGGATATAAGTAAGGGAGCCAGAGAGAGGTAACTGCAAATTTAGTTTTCCTCATTATTATGAGGTCTTCCAGGGTTTGGTGAGGAGCTGTCATAAGAGATTTGGGTTTTATGAGACGGAGGATTTGAGCTGAGTTTATCTTGGTCAGTTTTTAAACTGCAGCCCAGTGGCTCCAAAAGGCTCGTCGCTCTTTAGGCTCCAACCTGGAAAACAGCTGCAGAGGGGGGAAGTCAGATCTATCTAATGGGCAGAAATGGAAAACAACTAACTACATTTTCTCATGTCACAATAAATAAGTGTCTTTTTCGTGTATTTGAACTTTTTTGAGTAGTTTTTCAATTGAGGAAGTATTGTACTTTGCTTCATTTTAAACTTATGCATGTGTGGATTAGTGTGAAGAGATATATGGAATTTTGAAGGGAGGTTTTACAGAGGCATACTCCAAACTAGGTGTTTAGGGGAAATCTCCCAGAGTGTCCTGCAAATCATTAGTAACATTTCAAAACAAATTATTTAATAACTTAACTTATCTTATATCTTAAGCCAATGTTGTTTCAATGCATTATGGCCCTTCTGGTTTTGAACAAGCATTTTAAAACATAATCGTACGAGAAATGGCCACTATTGGTGTCAGGTCTGTTTACAAATATGACACGGACGACCAGTGATGATGTGTCAGGAACCAGAAGGGTCATCTATATGTCAGGATTTCACCACTTCCCCTAAACTTTATGTCAAGTGTAAAAGGGCAACCTTTCAAAAGTGGGAGGAAGGGGTAAAAGTTAAAAATGGCACTGAGCTTAAGTTTCCATATTACATCCTAAATTTTCAGTGGTTAAAAAACATATTCCTTTAAAGACCCTGTAAAGTGAAAATAGATCTGTATTTAGGTTTGTTGTATGATGGCTCACTGTGTTATGAACCCCCAGGTCAAATTTCAGTCAAATAAAACTTTTCTACGTTTACAAAATTAGGCTTCATCCTGGAGCAGTAAAATCTGCTTCAGGATGGTGTAAGCATGTCTGTTGAATGAGCTGAAGCCAAGCCCACTCAGGAGAAATATGATCATCTCAAATAAAAAAAAAAGCCTCAATCTGAATTGAGGAAAACACTCACGTCATTAGCCGGCCTCTTGACCTTTTGTTGACATTAGAAGAAGAGACAAAGTCTGTTTTATGGCTCAAATCTCTGTTATGATGCTTTAAATAATCCATTGGCCACTGTAGCTGATAGATTTGACAAATTTACCTCATAAAGAACAAAAAAACAGCATTTAACTGACTGTTAACTTTCAATAAAGGTAGTGACATCAGCTAACAGCAGACTGTACTGAGATGAACTGCTCTGTGACTTTATATTGTTGTGTTAGAGGGGCGGGGTAATTCCCACTGTGGACTCGTGACATCATGAGCCTACATATTGGCCCCGCCCACATTCAACCAAGTCAGGAAAGAGGTGAAAAACTTTCTGACGGTCTAAATCCAAAATTTAGTCACATGAAGCTCTCAGTGTTTTCACATGTTCACAGCAACCATATTCCAACATTTCTAGTGTGTTAAGAAACAAATTTGGATTTCACTTTACAGGGTCTTTAATGAAATCATATGGTTTAAGATATGTATTGTCTTGTTTTTCAAATAAGGGAAAAATATTTTGCTTTCCGATCCAATAACCGTCCAATAACTTTTTACTTTAGTAATGTATTCTTATACTTTTCCAGCCCTGCTGTCTGACTTGTTTGAATACAGCCATCCTAAAACAAAATCATACTTTTCTCCCTGTTGCTGCATGCAACAGTGCACTGATGTTCTGCAGATCTGTGCTGTTGCTCTGCTCCAAACAGGAAATGTTTTTGCATTTTTAAATTGTGTTCTTCTCCCTGCTGTCAGAGGGCACAGAGCTCATTTGATGAATATTCACTTAGACACAAGATTTTTATTATGAGAACACAACTTAGCTGGAGGCTACAGGGCTTTTTCTAACTTAAATGAGATCAAACAAAGGCAGCCACTGTATAACAGTGTAGATACACTGAAAGAGGATGCAAGGCCAAATAGGCTGCTTAGTTATGAATTACATACATCTTAGTGTGCACATTTCAAAAACTCAAGATGTGGCAAGCATTTATGCCAAATTTGCAGTAAAAAAAAGTAATTATTTGTTTTAAAAGCCACAGTAGCATGAAAAGTACAGATGAACATCTTATTTAGAGACATTAAAAGAAAGTTTAATGCCTAAATTACTTGTAATCAGTAAAAATAAAATTGCATATGGGAAGAGCAAATTTTACTTGTTGGATTTGAGATTTTGTGCTATAAAAATAAAGTGCAATGACAGAGTTGCTGGTCTCCTGCTTTTGGACTTGCTGCCCTCTGTCTCCCCCTCTTCCTTCGACTTCCTCTCCTCTCAGGTGCCTACAGGAGCAGAGAGAGTCCCATGTGTTTGCTAATCTGTCCCCTGACACACATTCCCTAAACAAGCACTCTCCAAAACACCGCTGGTTGCCATGGCAGTGCTACTGGCTTGAGTAAATAAGAGACAGGGGGAATAATGTCCTCAGAGGGAGGGAGTGTTGAAAATTTGGTGGGGGGCAGCGGTGCGTGTGTGTCTCTGCCACTGTACTGCTGCCATGGGAGAGATGCCTGGCAGAATCATTACGGTCTGTGCAAACACGTCCTGACGTCTCGGCTTAACTCAGACCTGCCACACACCAACATTCAAGCAGATTTACATGAACCCGTGCATACGTACATACACACACTTGGTTCACCACAAATATTCATTTATGTCAGTGTTTATTACCGGCTACTGCAGCTGAGCCCATGTGCTCATTGTTCGGACTGTCTACTTCCTCACATTTGTTTACAGAGTGGCAACTTTAAGACTTAAAATATCTCTGTCTTGTTTAGTCTGATACACAGGTAAAGAATGTTTAGTCCGGTTGGTAATTTGCCTTTTAATTTCCTCTACATGCTACATCACTTTAAATTAAAGGAGCATGAAGCTTGGAGTTGCTTAAAAACAGGCTATGAGTCAGCACCAGGTACTGACTAATTTAGAAGAATGCAAACAAAGATGCAAACAAGCACGAACACTGATGAACACTAACACATTTCCAGCCTGAGGCACTGATTTAGACATTTAAGATGATTATGAGCAAATTCTTTGCATAATTATATTATGTGTTACTTAGGCATGTTTTTTATTAATTAATGTTTTCCACTAATAATGCAGTGGTGAGCACACAGAGCTACATCCATGCATTCACTAATATTTGTACTTCCATGTCTGTGTGGTGCCTTACTTACAAATACTAATTTTTTCCCCAATCTGATCCACAATTTTAGGCTGTCAAATTTTTGACGCTTCAACACTTTTGAAGTTTTATATTTTGTAACAATATTTTCTCATTTTAATGTTCAACTGTATTGAAAAGTAGTGAAATGGGGAAAAATAAACTACACTTGCTACATAAAATAGGGACAAAAGCATGTTTTTTTTTTTTTTTTTTGCTACTGAAACATTGCAAGTGGTTCTGTATAGTTTAGATGATGTACAGGAATATGCTAGCACTGTTCATCATTTAAAACAAGAACATGGCCAAATATTGGGTGCTTAGGACTTTTAATTTTGATGCCAAACTATCAAAACAGATATTTCCTAGTCTGAACCAGACCGGAAAAAAATGCTTGTGCTATCCTTTATCTCTGAAATACATGCCTGTGATTGACTGGCGACCAGTCCAGGGTGTAACCCACCTCTCGCCCGATGACAGCTGGGATAGGCTCCAGCTCCCCTGCGACCCGGAACGGAATAAGCGGTATAGAAAACGGATGGATGGATGGATGGATGGATGGATAGATACATGCCTGTGACCTACTGACATCACCAAACTTTAGCATTCTTCTTTTGTGATGCTCTTATAGGGTTCCACCCTCTATAGGGTTCAAGTCTGGGGATTGACTTGGCCAGTCTAAAACCTTCCACTTCTTGCCCCTGATGAACTCCTTTGTTGTTTTGCCAGTGTATCTTGGGTCATCTTACTGCATAATGAAGAATCTCACAATAAGTTTGGCTGCATCTTTCCTTAAACTGGCAGAAAAAAATGTTTCTGTAGACCTCTGGGTTCATTTTGCTGTTGCCATCATGTGTTGCATCATCAGTGAAGATTAATGAGCCCACCCCAGAAGAAGCAATGCAAGCCCAACCATGACAAGACCTCCACTGTTTTTCACAGATGAGCTTGTATGCTCGGGATCATGAGCAGATCCTTTCTTTCCACAAACTTTAGCCTTTCCATCACTTTGGTAAAGGTTCATCTCTGTCTCATCAGTCCATAAAACTTTGTGCTATTATGTTTGAGGCTCGTCTCTGTATTTTTAGACAAACTCCAGTCTAGCCCTCCTGTTAATCTTGCTAATGAGTGGTTTGCATCTTCTGGTGGTGCATCTTCTGGTTTCCCTCTGTACTTATGTTCATGAAATCTTCTGTGAACAGTAGATGGTGATACCTTCACTCCTGCCTTCTGGAGGTCATTGCTGATGTCACTAACAGCTGTTTTAGGGTCTTTCTTTACAGCTCTAACAATGATTCTGTCGTCAACTGCTGCTGTTTTCCTTGGTCTTCCCATTCGACATCCTGTACTTAGTACACCAGTGGCTTCTTTCTTCTTCAGGACATTCCAAATGGTTGTACTGGCTATAGCCAGTGCTGTGCAATGGCTCTGATTGATTATCCATCTTCTCTCAGCTTCACAATTACTTGTTTTTCACCCATAAACACCTGTCTGGTTTTCATGTTGGTTACACCTCTAACTATAAATGCAGTCTGCACAGGCAGAACCCAAATCTGAAACTGAGAGTAGAAATTCAACACTATTTATTGTGTGAATAATCAATGTAACAAGACACACCTGGGCAACAAAAATACCTGTCAGTCACACGTTCCAATACTTTTGCTGACCATTCTTTCTAAAGTCTAAGATGGAGCAGCATCAAAGTAGCTCACTGAAAGACAGCGAGGTCTCGCGGATAAAGTACGGCATCAAAATGGTGTGAGTATGGCTGTAACAGTCAGGCCTTCATTCAATGGGTAAAATGGGCCTACGCTGCACAAAACACCATTGCTTCTTTCCATAAAGCAATTTTTTCCTGTTTTATGCAATAATTACAGGCTTTTACCTTGAGTTTTTTGCGAATGCTTCTCGTGGATAACAACACAATTGCAATTACTGTGCAATCCCCATTCCAAGTTGTTGATTGCTAGTAGAATTAAAATGTTTAATTCTGACAACACTACAAGAATTATTATTGTACTAAAAATGTCTCCACTCTCAAGGTCCAACAGTTCCACACTATGATAGGCATCGAGGCTTACACACACACTTTCTCACACACACAGAGAACCACTGAGGCAGCTAAATGCCAATTACACACTGATGACAGACTTGAATGGAGGAATGTAGGACTAAGTGAAAGTTTAGTCCTTCCTTGTACAACGTGGGTTCCATTTTTCAGTCAAAGAGAACAAATTAAACCTGCAGCCCTCCTGAAGCCCCTAAGCCCCACAGGTTGCATATCACAGCCCAGCTGTAAAACTGAGGGTTCTTGATGTATGGCTGTTATAGTTGGCACTGCTCTATGTTCATATACAGTAAATGTGCAGGAAGGCTTTTATGGTATTTATATTTATGTGTGTATCTGTATGGACAGTATGGTGTGCTGTGTTTATGTGCTGTTTAAATCATGACAGCGGGCAACTTGTGCATTTAAGGTTTTGTTCTATGCATGAGTAAGACAGTGATTAATTAAAGATGAAAATAAAAGGGTCTTTAAGCTTTTAGGGATTTATTTAATTAAAAATGTTTCATTATAAAAGCATTCTGCTCAATGCTCCAACTGAAATAATCTTTGATTCATCTTGGCCTACTTTTTAAAACCTTTATTTTATGTCTATTAATCTCCTCAGTTCTTTAAAGTCCCTCTTCTTATGCCAGCTGTCTTTAAGTTTTAACCACCATCGTATAATTTAAGTGTTTTCAGCCTCATCAAAGTAAAGGAATGATGATAAAATACTCCTGTGAGAGATGTGTGATTTCTGCAGTGCATGCAATACTTTTATTTCCATGCAGGACATGGAGAAAGAAATGAAGTTAACCAGTTCCTTAGTTACCACTTGGTAGCTCAGAAACAAACCATAAAACACACCTCAGTGCACTTTACAGACACATAAAGCATGCTTGGAACACCCAGAGGACCAATTCACTTGCATGGCAGAACTACCCATTGCATCATCAAAAAGCAATGACACCCTGCTCTATCTGAATCAAATGACCCTGCACGGCCCTCTCTTCTGGCTCAGTGGGGGCCCCTGGACAGGTACTAGCCAAAATCGGCGTCGCCTTCCATTACATGCCTAATCATCCAGGGTCTGGAGACGACATCTGGAGGAAACCAAGACCATCCAGGCTAGAGAGGAGGAGAATGCGCCTGCCATTGGCAACCCATGCAGTGACAGAGCAGCTGAAGCAATAGACCTTGGATACCAAAGCCTGCAGCCTACAACACAAATCATGAAACAAAGTAATGTCTCAATCTGCTTCCTCACTGTTCTGCTCAGTTTGGTAAGGATTTAATTACCCATCTGCAGCTAATAAATTAACTAAACATCAAATATAGAGCAACCCTTGCTGTCAGTGTCAATTATTTCAAATAGACTAATACTATGTTGATAGATTAATGGCGATTCTTTTCCTGGGAACAGCAAGTTCTACTTGTGAAGCCACATGTGAGTGTGATTCATTTGTAGTTTCTGCACAAACACGCACATGCATTAATAGTTTAGATGGCATATTTACTGCAAAGCTCTTTACCTTTAACTCTTTAGGATTACTATCTGCAGGCCTATGAATGCATTAGCAATATTAGTAGCATTTGCGTCAGTCCCAGCACCTCATTAATTTCCACCCCACCCTGTCCCTGGATGATGACAAGTCCCTGTCTCGCCAAACATCTTGAACCAAACCCTAATTTGTTTCAAATGACAAATCAGAAGAGAGCATTAGAAGACCAGACACACAAACAGCACTTACATTTGGCAGACTGTATTTCAGAAGTGGATCAAATGCCTGGTTTCAAAATTGAAACCAGTACAACGGCCAGCAGGGAGGAGACTCCACTAGTTGCACAAATTCCACTAGTATTAAACAAAATGAGAACATGAACCTACCTTTCAGAAACTGATCAATTTAGATGAATTTCTCCTGTGAAGTCTATGGTCTTGGTTCAAAGTTGATGGTCTTCTTCAGAACAGCATCACTTTATTTTTTAATATGTGGTGCATATTCAGAGCAAAATCAAGGCTAAAGTAAGATACTCTTTTTGTTGTGGCAAACTGGAATTAATATGTCAATGGTGATGGTCCAGTTATTGCTTGAATTATTAATAAAAGTCTACGGTTTAAAGGGATTTGTTCTAGTACTAAAGTTTAGATCTCTGACTCAAGTCCTTACTGTCAGATCTCTAGTGTGGATGATTTGAAAATAGTGACTACATCCCCACATGCAAAGTGACAGAGACAACTTACAGGTGCATCTCAAAAACAAAACATTTTTTTCCAGTGATTTAATTCAAAAAGTGAAACTTCCACAGATTCCAGATTCATCCCTTACAAAGTCAAAACCCTTTTTTTATGTTTTAATGTTGATGATTATGGCATACAGAAATGTTGACCTTCTGGACTATTATGCTCATTTATACACTCAGTAATCTGCTGGAGCTCCCCATACCGAAATGACTGTATCTACAGTGCCGTGAAACAGTATTTGTCCCCTTTCTGATTCCTGATTTTTTTTGCATATTTATCACACATAAATGTTTGGATCATCAAACCAATTTTAATACCTCACAAAGACAACCAAAGTTAATACAAAATGCAGTTTCTAAATGATGATTTTTTTTATTAAGGGAAAAAAATCCAAACCTGCCGGCTCTGTGTGAAAAAATAATGAGGACTTTTCTAATTTATTCTAATATTCTGAGATAGTGGATTTGTGATTTTCATGAGGCATATGCCGTGATAGATTAACTTTAATGTGATATTCTAATTTTTTAGATTCACCTATAGACGTTTCTGTTGATAAATACCATTTGTTTTGTGAGTTTTATTGTCTAAGTTTTTCCTACACATTTTGGTAGTTTTTTATGTCCTAAATTGGTTTTTTTTTCAATTTTCATATTTTTAATAATTTTTGTTGACTATTCATAAGTTTGTTGTAGACCATTTGTCAGTGTTTTCAACTGTATTTTGTTAATTCCTTGTATATTTCTTCCTGCCTTTCTGCATACAAATAGTATATTTTATTTGTTTGTTTGTTTGTTACTAGCCTTTAAATATTTTCTATTATGTTTATTTTTGTGAACCATTTGCAAGTCTTTGAATATATTTTTTTAACCTCAGTCTTTATTTTTTCCAGCTTTTATTCATACAATTTGTAGGTTTTTGTAGACAGTTTGCTATCTATTTGTAAAGGCTACCTGTTTTTTGTATATAGCTTGCATTTTTTGTTTGTTTTTGTTTTTTACTATTTTTGATACTTTGTGTATGTATTTTTAAAGTGAATAATATTTGATTCTTTTTTAATCTATTTTGTTCTTTATGTATACAGCTTGCTAGGTTTTTATTTTACTTTTTGTGAGTGTATCGTTTGTGTGTGTGTGTGTGTAGCTCTAATAGTTTGTTCAATTTGGAGCAAGAGATGACATGCTTTGTCATCTGTATGCAAGTTCAAGTTCACTCTTGTGTAGAGAGCTTTAGAGTGATCTTCTTGATTTGTATGTTTTCTCTTAGGCTGTGTTAATGTGGAGGAATGACGCCAATCTTGGAACGGCTTAGACAGCCTAGAGAACTCTGACTTGGACTAAAGGAGACTGATTTTAGAAGCCTCTCTGGTGAGTCAGACTCCAACATTAACACCAGGGACTCCAGAATCCACTTCTGCTAAAAGTTTGGGGACTCGACTGAAGTACTGATTCAGCATTCACAAACCGAGGCCCTTACATGACATGTCCATACACTCCTGCTCACCCACAAAGTTATGGTTGCACACGTGCACGCTTTAGAATACACACCATACAGGGAACAAAGCACAATAGGCACAATCCCAAAATCCTTTCTTTATGTAATCAACTTTTTACACAAGTTGCATCACAGCAGCCCCACAGTTAAAGAGGACAGACAAACGACACTTTGTGTTACGTTATGTAAAGGTATTGAGAGCAGCCTCACAGGGGCAGATGTGAAGCAACAGGACACACAGCAGCAGCCAAACACACAGCTCATATGACAGTGTGCTCAGCAGTCACCTGCATGATGGATCTCCAGGTACAATTAAGCAAACAGCTTGTTATCGGCGAGTATGATGGATGAAGAGTAAAGAAGCAGGAAGGCCAGTTTTTCCCTAGACACCTTACAAACCCACTCACCTGAGAGACAGGGCTGAGTTATAAAACACACACAGGAATCACACAGTCTATCGCTGTATCATGTGAAACTGTGTCCACCAGAGAAACATACATCGCTAGCCTATTGAGTGAGATCCAAACACACAAACACACATCAGAGAGAGCCGCTGCAGCTGTCAGTCATGTTCTGGCAAACTCAGGAGAAGCTGGAGGAGAAAACTGCAGGAAATGATGGATATTGAATCAGTAGAGTAACAGTCTTCACACACCAACAAATGCAGGTGTACACATTCATCACACAAAGTACACACAAGCTGAGGTAAGCATAGGTTATTCCGTTTGATGGCTTTAACAAGGCTCCATTTCCTTTTCTCTGTTTAAACACTTACAGAGTTCAATTAAATTTTCCATCTGACCGGCCAAGTTAGCCGTTTGGCTGACCTGGAGGAACAAGGTAAGAAGTATGCAACAGCAATACCAATATGCTCAGCAGTGTGGACTTCTTCCTACAGTGGAGACTGTCACATTTTAAGAATTGAATCTGAGCATTTGAGGAGGATGGATAATTTGTGATTGGATCTTTTTTTTTTTTTGCCTGCAAGGAACATTTTCCTTTGTGTTAATCAAGGTGCTACTTTTTGCCTCTTTACTTCATTTCAATTGTTGTAATATGTCAAAGATGTTCTTAGGCAAATTATTTCAATTAAATGTAAATATCCCAATTAACTGAATAATTAAAAAAATCAGAACACAGTTAAAACTGAGGTCAATTTATTCAAAATCACTTTCAGATAAATTATGTATCTGGTATTTCTTATGTTACTTCACAATAAATCCGTCTTTACAAGAAGGACAGCACAGCTGTTTTCTATATTGATAACCATAATAATAACTGCATGAGTGGTATTTATGCAGGTATTGTTATGGACAATGAACAATTATGGCAAAGACAGCCTTGAATTTCTTATGTGTTAGCTAGTAGGGATGCACTGCAATTATCTTGAATGATAAATTATTGGCTGATATTGCAAATATTCTATGTAAACTTATTATTCAGATAACAGAATATCAACTGACAAAATCCACCAATAACAAAGCGATCGTTTCCTTCCACACAAGACTACATGTTACACAAAAAGGAAATAAGAAGAAAAGCAGGTTCTGTAACTTGAGCTATAGTCGGTCTATGGCTACAGCCCCACCTAGTGGCAGACAACTGCATTACAGTTGGGACAATGTTTAATCTGCATCAGAGGTCAGTGTATAACACTATTAATAAAGTGTTAAACACTGAGCTTTCCTTGGCAGAGAGAGTGATTTCCCTCTACTCCTGGTCTGTTTCGGTATGGGTTTCCAATCATTATGGTCGGATTGTCCGGTATATCCAGGGCCTAATGCTACGTTAGCTGTCAGCTCACATGCTGCTGTAGGAACACCAGTTTACCCAGACCTGGACCATATTTCTTGTTAAAACCAGAGCAGAGTGCCACACCAAAAATTTGTCTTGGCAGAGAAGATGTTTTGCTTGTCTCTAGTAGTTGCATGTCTCTTCCCTGATCAAAACAGCACCTAATAAAGGGAGGATATTTCCTCCTCACTGTTCTGTCAACAACATTAGCGCTATTGTTGACTCGATGTGTCTGTGTAGATGCAATAAAATTAGATGTCAATTAGATTCAATAAAAGACAAGTAAAAGGGGAGGGAGGATGATGTTGCTCAGGGCTCCGTGTATCATTCAGTCTCCAGGGAATGGAGCTATATAAATTTAAGTCAACAGTAACAATAAATTCCATATGAACAAGGATAGTACCAGGTTGTGTAGCAGCTTTTATATGTTATTAATCATTTGAGTTTTATGGTTTATCTATTGTCCCCATGCTCCATTTAGAGTTTGATTTATTGGGAAATACTTTGACAGAGCAGTGTTACTTATTTCATTAGCTTTCCTGGATGTATGTCAAATATATTCATGCAATGGATATGAGTCGATCTGGCGTATCAGGTTAGCTGTTTCCTGCCAACGGGGCTTTATGTTTAAAACTTTTGGGATCCTTCAGTTCTCAGCCCACAGACATTAGGGACAGCACAATTACACCCCCCAACAAAAAAAAATCATCCTACAAGGACACATAATTCAGTCAGGCATTTCAACAGACAACCTAGACAGTTGCAGTCAGCCATACACTAGGTTTTAACCTAGTCTTGCTTGTACTGTAGTATGCAAATCAAGATTTCGTTGAGAAGCTTGTGCAAACGTTAACTGACTCCATGCTAGTATTATACCAGGCAAAAGCAGCTGCTTTTTATCTGTAAAATCCTGTAAAATGATGGCAAGTATTGACCCCAGCCTCAGCTTGAACACCTTCGCCTCCAACCACCTCTGAGAAAACTTGCATATTATATGAATGCATCACTCAATAATATCATTAACTCGCTGGTTAGAGACACAGCAGAGCTTTATAAATGTTCTGATGGCTCAACAGGCCAGAATATAAAGAAGAGTGCAGACTGATGTCAGTTCTGGTGGAGTTCCATCAGAATTCCCTTTTACTAAAACTAAAAATTCAAACTAAAGCTGAAAAACAGCCAAATATGACAAATAAAACTGAAAACAGATTTAAAATTTAAGAACTTGTGGTCTGGCATTAAAGACTTCTAAATACTTTTCAAAAGTTTTATTTTTTCCTACATTGATTTATCAACTTCTAATACTTCATAAGACCCTGCAGACACCCTGGATTTCAGAACTGGTGCACTGTGATTGATTTGCAACCAAGTGCATAAATTCACTGTTTATACACTTGTGTGTCTTCATTAGACTCATGATAAAAACATTATGTGAAAAAATACTTTATAAGTCCAATAAATCTCTTTGCTTTGAATGTCTTTTTTCCTTTGAAGTTAGCTTAAAAGTTCACACAAGCAAAATGGTCCAGTCTGAGGATGAAGAAAGGAGCCTGTTTTCCAAAATCAATACTGTTTAAACACAAACCCATGTGCATATTTAATTTCTTTAATACCGTCATTTATATGTTTAACTTTCAGCTTTGACTGTTAATCTTGGAACTTTTCATGTAACAACACATTTTTCTTTTCAATTTGTTCAATTTAATCAATAAGACGTGTTTCTTGTGTAAACTATTAATTTAATCCACACCAGATGCAGAAGGAAGCCTCTATTTTCATACTTTTAGCTGTTGGCTGTGATCTTCCCATGAATTTTGTGATAAATCTGCAACAGGAAGTAAGCAAGATGTCACAAAGTAAAATGAAGAAAAGTAGTTTTATGCCTGCTTTCACTGTATTCCCATGATGCTTTTTGCAGCTGTATTTGTCATGATGCTATTGTTGTTTGTTGTGTTATTTAAGCATGCAGCTTAGTGGGTGGGTGGCTTTGTAACATTAATTTATTGACTGCTTCGATTTCATTGTTCTAATTTTTATTGCACAAGTTTTTCCTCCAACACAAAAACAGGCACTATCACACAGTCCTGAGTGTAAGCCACATGCAGACCCCAAACTCACCACTGTAGTCTGAGTATCTACTGGAATAACAGACTGTCCAAGAGGAAAGACTGAGTACATGTACAATCATGACCACGCTCACATGCACACGTGCACACATGCATGGTTGTGACATAGATGAAGACTGTGTGATTGTTTTTGTTCAGTTCCAACCACAGGCTCATGACTTAAGCCTGGTTAGCTGGAAAGCTGAGTCCCTTTTGTTTAAAAGGGGGAGAATAAAGTCTTGTTGGAAAGAGTAACCCTGCTTTACTTTCATGCTGGTGGTTGTTACGGATTTCTGGGGATTTAGGAGAAAGCCATTTGTGGATCATGTCATTGTTCAGAGCAGCATGGATACACAAAGGATGGAAATTCACAGACTTTAGGTAGAGTTTGCAGTCAATGATGTTAGGAAAATATGATGGAGAGATTTATGTGTAAAGTCAAAGTCAACTGCTGGCATGCCTATATGTACACATTGTTCCCCATGAATACATGTTAAATTAACTTTAATATGTGCACATACGTACATGTGAGTATCTGTATAATCTGATGCTTGTGGGAAAATGCATATCCCAGATACATTATTCCTGCTTTATTCCAGAGGGATCAAGATAAGATCCTCTGGAGCAAAGGGGAGACTTGGGAGTGATCAAGGAGTGGAAGACTGGGATCTGATGAGGTAGAAAGTGGGATTTAAGGGATAAAGATGGCCAAACCTCCCAGTTAAAGCCCAAGAGGAGCTTAGTCATGTTGGCCAGAGGGAGCAGTTCTATATATGGCTGAGAACATCAGAGACGCACTGCAAACTGTGCTCTCAAACCAGCACACAGAAGAGGACATACCACTTTGTACACAGACCATTAATGCATGTATGTGCTGTAACATAATCAAATTCTTAAAGGCACACACACACAAGCACACACATGGAGATCCACAGAGAGTGAACACAAGTGTTTAAATTCCAGGGAGACGTCTGTAATGAGGACTGAGTCATTTGGATCCAATTATGGGCAACCAAGTGGAGAAGATGGAGTAAATCAAGTCAAAGTGATTTCGGTAAAGAAAACTCAATTCCAGAGTGTAAACTCAATTCTCCATAAATTTAATTAATGTTGGTTTAAATGGAAGCACTCAGATGATTGTGTGTCATAAAACATTGCTGAGGTTGAGACTTCCTTCCTCTCTGTTGCTCTCGATAAGAAACTGTTAGAAGGCAGCACTCCAGTGCCATCTTGTGTCCTCTCTTTGGTCCTACAACAGATGATTAAATGAAGGGGTTCTTTGAATTTCTGTTCATTTTTTCATGAGTTGTTTTGACTTTGTGTTTTCAACAGCATTCTGTAAAAAGTGCGAGTTCACAAAAAACGTGAATTGCAAGTGTTAATTGTGCCCCTGTCTGTCTAGGCCAGGACGCTCTTGCAAACAACATTGTTAATCTCAGGTTAATCTTTAAGGTTTTCCTCATTAAATAACTTTAACAAGCCAAAAATAAATAATACTTGGTTTTTTAATCAACTGAGCTGATAATGCTCATATGCGTTATGACTGAGTTAATATGCTGAATAAAGGAAAAGGGTGGCAGTTGTCTTTTTTAAGTGAGTATATCTGTCTCACCATTAAAATAAACCTCCCTGCCTATAAATGACAACTTTCAGCCTCTTCCATCTCAGTAAAGACACATAAGACCGTCCTGAAGAACTAAGTTATACTGAAAAAGCAAGAGATACATGATATTAGTGCCATGAAATCACACTGGGAGACAACAAGGTTCTCATCAGTATTACTAGATCTGAAAATTTCTAATGATATTTACTACCCACATATCAGCTGTTAATATCATCAGAATTTGCAAAATAATATTTTGCAGTTTAAAGCACAATCATTAGACCTGCCTCAGCTCAAGTTTCATTTTCCTCTATTTTCCTCATGACTTAAACCTCAAAGTGCGTTCTAGGACTAAAGTTGTAGATCTGAACTTTAGCTGGTTTTAATTTTACACTTGAGAACATTATTTTTTTGTTTGACTACAAGCACTTTATTGTGATTGGAGGACCACCAAACAAAACCACTGTTTAATAAGATTATAACCTAATCTAACCTGACCTGAGCTAACCTAAGCTATCCTAATGTAACCTGACCTGACCTGACCCTTACTAGCCTAACCATACCTAATCCTAACCAAACCTGACCTAAGATAACACATCAAAGCCTAACCTGACCTTACCTGATCTAAAAAAACCTAAACCAACCTAACATGATAAAGTCTAAAATAACCTAACCTAACTTAATCTAATCTAACCTGACCCTGTCACACCTAACCTAAACTAATCATATCTTACCCAACCTAAGCCAATCTTAACAAAACCTTAACTCACCTAATCTTATCTAACTAACCTAACCTAATATAACCTGACCTAACCCTACGTAACTCTAACTAACTTAACCTAACCAAACCTAACCAAACATGACCTATTCTAACCTTCAAAACCTAACCTAACATAACCTCGTCTGACCTTATCTAACCTAACCCCACCTACAATAATCTAACCAGCCTAACCTAACCTAAATTTATCTCACCTCACCTAATCCAACATAACTTAACCTAACCTAACCTGACCTGACCTAACCTAACCTAACCAAACCTAACCTAACCTAACCTAACCTAACCTAATCTAATCTAATCTGACCTAAGCAACCTAGCCTAACCAAACCCGACCTAACCACAAAAGTCAAAGCAGCTCTTTAAATTAACATAGGCTTTAATTATTCATACTTAACTCATACAAAGACGTGCTGGAAATTTAGGATTATAGTTACAAATACTGAATTGTTTATTTTTAAAACATGAGCCTGCTGTAAAAGGATTGTTCATTTTTTAAAAGGCTTTATGGGGGATGTTTGAAATTCAGGATACCTTTATGCAGCTAGGATATGTTCTGCTGTTGACAGGGCCACCAGAGACACATACCAGCCACTTTAAAAAGCTCCACATGTAAGGAGAAAAACACTGACTTTAATGAATATGCTGTACTTTTGAACATTTTTTAGGTGTCACTTTGCTTTAGTCAGCTCCTTTCAACGGCTCCATGATTTTAACCGTACAGCTGATATGCAAACCGTCATTCATTGTATGCAGTACACTTACTATTAATAAGTACATCATTAGAACAAAACCAAAACCAACATGACAACATCACTCCTGTTTCAGCATCTCACATGTCTTCAAATTTATTTTAAGATTTCACTGATAAATTTTAATGTGCTCCGTGGCTGTTCTCCCAGCAACACTTCAGGAATGGATGTGCTGTATGAGCCAACAAAAACATTAAGATCCTTGGGATCTGAAGTCTTTTGCTTGTAACTCTTTCCAAAGCTGAACACTACAGAGAAGTGTGTTTGCTGTGAGGGCTCTGAAGCTCTAAAATGATTTGCCTAGTCTGATAAGATGAGCGAAGCCAGTTGTCTCTTGAAAATCCTTTTATCAGAGTGCCTTTCCTGTTTGTACCTTTTTTAAATTCTATTAGATTCTATTCTAAATTTAACCGATTCCTTTAAAAGAATAGTATGTCTTTAAATATAAACCTTATGCCTTAATCCTTACTTTAATTCTGTTTTACTGACCTGTCTGTTTCATTTGGCTGCTTTTATTTAACACTTTGTCACATCAGTTACAAAAAAGGCTTTATAAATGAATGACTTTTTCTTCTATTTTTTTAATAATTTTTTGTTATCATGCAGTTAGATTCAATCCTATTTCTAATTTTTACCCTTACTCCTTATGTTTGAGTGCCTCCGTCCCCTTTGAGCAGAGTTGAAAGGGGCAGTGGTGAAATCTTCCCCTTTAAAAAGGGATGATCATGCGAAAACTCCTGGTTAAATAAAGATTAAATTTTTTTTAAAATGCAATGTTTGCTTTCTTTATAGGATCACAGACTGAATACTGAGAGCCACAGGCTCAAAGTGCACTGTCTTCATTTTTCCTCTAGATGGCCGTATTTACCAACTGCACACTGGAGGTTCAGAAAAGTAGGGCAGTATTTGCAGCGCTGCAGAATACTAAAAAAATGCTTGGAGGTCAATGAAAGTCATCTCTCTGCTACAGCAGAGTCCTATTGATTCTACATTAAAGTGTTAAGCAAAGCATTTAAATAACATTCACTGCAGGCTTTTTGTACCTCTATTGTAAGGAGGGACTGACAAAAGGAGAGGGATTTTTTTAGAGGAGATATCCTTCATGTTCCTTTGTAGTTCTTCTGAAGATTTGTTATAAAAGGATAAAAGACAGGCACTTTCTATTCACACATCATCCCCCATGACAGACCCTCATGCATATTCCGATCCTGCAGGTGTTGTTAGTGTAAAAATATGGCTACAGACATCTGATGACAAGTATCATGTTTGTACAGCGGCACTAACATAGATCTGTCTGCCACCTCTTTGTAAATCATGTTCACAGTTGAGCAGTTTGACGTCACACACACATGCACATTCCTTGTTTATTTATTTAACTATTTTAATGAGAAAACGGAAAGGTTAAAAGCTAATGAATTGCCACTTAATGTTTGCAGGGTTTGCATAAATCAATTGACAGCTTTTGTAGCCTGAAATGGAGTTTAGGACGAGCTGTTCATGATTAAAAATGTGTCATAATTTTGCTTGCACAAGGCAAGAGAATGCACATCTACTGCCAATGTTAGCAGTTAAAATAAAAACAGGGTTTTATGTTTGCAGTGCTTTGATAAGGATTGGATATTCAAGGAAGAAGACATTAATCAAAAGGAGTAGTGTTGATATCAATTACTTTTCTTTCCTTGCTCTCTCTACCTCGTCTGGTGGTTTAAAGCGATGACAACGCCACGTTAATTTTGATTTAGCTCCTACTGTGCGCTCTCAGCTGTCCTCTATATATGGCTGTTTGTAAGTGATCTGACTGGATGAGTTGCTGATGCTCCTGAAATCAAATCTCTATCTCTGGATTACCTCTCAGCTGTCTCCAATAAACACTTTATTGGAGAGAACATAGGCCTGTATTCGCCTGTAACATCGTGTTTCTATGTACTTATTCTCTTACCTTATTCACTTTCAGTCTGTGTCCCGGTGGTCCAAGTCTATTTCTGTGTCTCTGGCCTGTGGTGGACAAAAAAAGGCAAATCAGTTTTGTAAATACTTCTGGGATCATGAATCCTGGATCTTGTCTTACTTTTCTTTTTCCTCCCCAAACTATAATGGGCAGCACACCCCACCCGGCTCGCCACCAACTGGCAATGCCAGCAGGCTGCCCCCAGACTTTGGAGCCGAATCAAGCAGACCGGTCCAGGAGATGAGCAGCCAAAACCCAACAGATGCACCGAACTGAGGCGGACTTCACAAAATAAAGGGGCTAATGTTTGAAATGTTCTCTCTCACATATAAATACATGCATATTCACAGCTAAATATAAACAGACGCTCAGCTTGGGAGTTTGCAGAAGAGTGAAAATAAAAGCTGGTGTACCAATTTAATAACCACAGATTTCTTTTCTATTTGAATTTGACTTTCAACCCCAATTTTATGTAGGGTGGAACAGACCAGAGACCATCAAGTGATGTATGGACTTCGGATGAATTAGATGTGTACAATACTTTTAGGCATGTTCAGGCCAAAAACTGAGGTTGAAATATGGCGTAGGTGTGGTGAGTAAGCTGCCTGAGGGTTGGAGAGGAAGGCGGATTGACTCTTGCTCTGGATGTCCTTGCATTCAACCAGGGGCATGGGAAAATAATCTTTTGAATAAATAACAACATCCACTTCTTTAGGGCAGACTTTGGGATGATGTGGCAAGTATGAATGGCCTAGGGTACCATCCAGCCTGGTTGTAGGGATCTTCTTTGAACTTCTTCTAAAGCTCACAAAATAAATAGGATGTCATCAAATTGCTGTTTTGGTCTGACTAATGGTCCAAAGGCACCCAAAGTGCAGAGACACAGGTGGTAGTTAAAGGCCCAGACAACAGAGATGCCATTTAGCTTGACCCTGACTGTTGAGCAACACTATGTGTCGGGCTTAACTGTGGCTGCCCTCCCATTCTCTCTAGCCCTGGGTTGTAGAACGTGACGCCTGTGGGAGCACCCTACATGCCTAAAACTTATGCACATGGCTGTATGTGGTAGTCTTGCCCAATTACAGCTGGAATAGGTTCTTGCCCCCTGCAACCTCTAACAGGATACGTGGTACAGAAAATGGATAGATAGATGGATGTGGTAGTAGTATTTTAAGTAACCTTAAAAGTCCTGCAACAAGTTTACAAGAAGTCAAAGAAGACGGAGACATACTATATTGTTTCAGAGGGTAAATTCAGTTATTGTAGCACCATGGCAATGCTCAGGAAGTAAACTTGCACCATTCCTGTAACCAGTTGTAATCCTGGTTACAGGAACCTGTAATCTTTAGTTCCCAGCCAAAGTCCCTATACAGACTGAGCCACTGCTTTTACAACCAATGTAAGGTATTCTGGTATTGCTTTGCAACATCTTTACAGTATGCTTTTAACAAAAAATATTAAAGACAAGCCTGAAGCTTTTTCTTTTACATCATGTAACATCTAAAAGCACACAGACAAAATCCCTAGGGTTGGAAATGGTCATGTGCCAACATGGTACACATTGCACAGCATGAAATATCATGACTGAGGATGGAATTCTTGTTTCAGAGTTGGTAACTGACAGAAGCATTACAGTTTCAACAGCATGACATTGACAACTGGCTTCAAAACTTTGCATGCTGAGAAAGAGAAAGGTGATAGAAAACAAGGGCAGACAGCGTGACTCCTGTCTGCTGGTTGCTGCTCTCTGCACCAGTGATGACTAAACTGTCTGTGACGACTCCACAAATTTCCAAGAAAACAGTGAAAAGTTCATGTTCTTCCCTGCTCTGCTGCAGCAGGAGACATAGCAGTGTGCTGAGATTTTATACTTTAATACAAGCAGGACTATGACTTCCATGATTCTAAGAAAAAAAGACATTTTCCCAACATGCTTTACCTTTTACTCCCTAAAACCCTTTAGTCATCTTTAAATGTGTCGTGTACATAAAGTTGACTTGGCAGAACTAACACACATGATAAAAAAAATAACGTAAACTGTGAGACGCAGGTTAACCATGAGACATGAGACCCCATCTAAAAGGGGCTGCATGCTATAAACCGGTATGAGAGTAAAATGTAGAGGCATGTACCATTTTGACTGCAAGTGCAGCCACCACCATTACCCACTGCACTTGGCCTGATGCCTGAAACTTCACCCCCACTCATTGTGTAATGCAAGTGTCTGCTTCACTCAGTATGTTTACATGCACAGTTAAGCTGAGCTACAGTTATAGCTCAATTAGGACATGACATTGGTCTATTGTCCTTGTCCCAGTAAACAAGCACCAGGGGAGAATTGATTTATTGATGGAAGTATGTCCAATTCCTCTATGGTAGGAGCTCATATGCCCCCTTTCAGCAAGCTACTACTGGACCTTCTTCCAAGTGACCTTGCAAACAGATTACCAGATGGAAAACTGGTTGTGCTGAACAGTAAAAACATGGATGCTCTAGAGCAGTCATTCCCAAAGTGGGGGTTGGGAGGGACCCCCTGAGGGGTCATGAAACGCTGAAAGGGGGCAGCAAAATGCCTAGTTTACCCATTATTGTAAAAACTAATGCTTTACATTTATCATTCAAATAAAAACACCAGGGGCACAGGAGACCAAGTAGTCAGGAAGCGCACCATGTACAGAGACGGCCCAGGTTCAAGTCTGGCCTGTGAATCTTTCCCCGCATGTCACTCCCCACTCTCTTGTCTCTGTTTCCAGCTCTATCCAACATCCTATCTCTCCAATAAAGGCAAAAGCCCCCAAACAAATCTAAAATAAAAAATTCATAAAAACAAAACCATCAGTCAGCAGGTGAGATTTAAGCTTAGAGTAATGTGCAAATGTAAGAGCATGTAACTATGCACATGACAGCAGGCCTGCTGCTCTTTAAAGACATATACATACATTAAATCTATGTTATTAAATGTAGTATGTCAACTTAGTGCTGGAGATCTGTTTTGATTTGCTTTTATTTTTTCTTACAAAAATTATTAGTAATACAATGTTTTAAGACTGCTGTCTCCTCTTGTGTGGTCAATTTACAAGCTGGAAAAACCTATTTGTGAGTATAATGCAACATATAATATGCATTAACCTTCTCCAAAGAGATTTTTCACTGGAATTGTTATTTTTGGGGTCAAAGGCTGAAAAGTTTGGAAATAACATGGAGGTGTCAGCACTCAAAAAAGTAGTTTGATGTCTAGGCAAGGCAATGGTCACAACAGGTGCATTTTGACTGGTGGACTTCTTCAGTGTTTATTGTGGCCATTGCCCTGCCTAGAAATAAAACTACTCAAAAGGAGTTTTTCTGAGTGCTGACTCCTCTGTTTTGTAGGTCTGTTTTCATCGTGCACATTAAGAAGTTTATTGCTGGAATGTGCTCATTTTTTGCTTTCTTTGTGAAAAGTTTGGGAACCTCTGCTCTAGCAAATAGTGATAAACTAAAACAAACAGCAAGGGGACTCCTGCTATACTACATATTTATGGGTTAGGTCTGACTGAGGTAGACACAGGAATATAATGATCTCTACCTGCATCAAGGTGCTGGTCCAGCTGAGAAATTCAACTTGGTAACATTTTAGTCAGCACCTTAGCATGTTTTTTAGAGTCCAGTGTTAGGCAAATTAACTACAGAAATTGACTCTCTAACATCATGTTACTGCCCTGATGGCTCCAGGTGTGCAGGAATTCATAGCACAACAGACCAGGCTGGTGGCACTACTTTTCAACTGCTTTTCTCCCTTATTATTGTGTTATAATTTAGCATTGAAGATAACAGTGAAACTGTTTGGCACATAAACCTTGCAGAGCGCTTGACTGATTGAAAAGACTCCTCAAATAAAGACAAGTAACGAGTAAAGGTGGGAAGCGTGACACCAAGGCTGTGGGCCAGTACTTGAAAACTATCACTACAGGTTGAGAACTCAACTGAGGAACTTGTTTCTAGAATGAGTCTGAAATCCACATAGCTAAAACAGTGAGTACTAATGGGGCTTTTCCACTTTGACTCTTGGCCGTGCTGATCCAAACTTGTAATAGCTGCCGGATTACCAATAGGAGAGGAAGAAACGATATCCAACTCTTGAATAAAACAATGCTTACTGCAGCAGAGCTATTTAATGTCATCAACTCAAAACGCTACATCATCAGCTCTAGGTGCACCCATAGCAATGTATGGCTGTAACTTCAGATTAGGTTACATGCAGAATTGAGGAGTGATAACATCTTAAACCCCCAGTCGCAGCCAACAGGTAGATGCTGGGATGGAGGTGGGTTGAAAGCAAGAGCGCAGTGCTGTTCCAGGGCAGTGCTGGCAATTGCAGAACAGAGGAGGAGACTGGAAATCTTGCAGTCCAAGTAGACCATTGAATTAGGAGGATGTGAGTCATGTGATATGATTAGAATGCATGTCAGGTGTGAAACATTAGGCTCAAGATGACGCCTGAACTAACTCAATGGGCTTCAATACATTTGTGGTTGAAAGGCAAATGCCCTACCACACTGGGCTGCCATTCTGAGTCAAACCAAGTAGAGCCAGGCTGATAAATGTAATGGAAGCCCCATAAAGAGCTACACAACTAAAAAGGGACAGCATGATGTTTTGAACCTTGCTGAATGCAAAAGAAACCAGCACTTAAGAAGAGAGCTGACCTTTTTTCCTTCAAAACAAACTGCCTCTTATACCAGTGTGGCTTAAAATCTGGATTTTATAGTAAAGGTGATACAGTAGTGTGATGCTTAATTTACCATAAAATGACAACAGATGGATGTAGAAGAGACAGGAGGGCTTTAAATCATGATGTTACAGTGGTAGAGGGCACCCCATTGGATTATTGTCAGCCTGGGTGATGAAATCTTCCATCAGTCTGAAAAAATAATAATTTCAGCTGGATGAGCAGCTTCTTAACTCAGTGTAATCAAAGTCCACCTCACCGATTCTGCAGCTAGGGATTCCAGGCAAATTAATTTAAACAGAATCAATTATTTATAAGAGTCTTGATAAGTAAATTAAAATACCCAAAGAGAATACAATATCACTGCAGAATTTCTTGTTTTAATCATTCCCCAGGAAGAGCCTCCATCATGTCACTGTCCAAGAGTTCAATACTGACTTATATCCGCACAACAACACATCTGTCACTGTCAGATATCAGGCTCTAAATCAAACGAGATTCTTTCTTTGTATGTCACACTCAATCCTTCCATCTCTCCTCAGAAAGATGAATAGTTTCCAGACTTGACAACATCACACAGCTGATCAATGCCTTACAGAGAGGATGTCCTTCAACAGCAGAGTTCTGTGAAATGTTCAGAAAGAGCACTGGACACATTTTAGTGCTGTTCTTTTGTCAACTAAACACAACCCAGTTTCCAAGCACTGCTGTGTATCTTCTCTGCAGCTCTGTCACGCAGCTCTCTAATAGTGGATTAGCTCGGGCTTGTAAATGCTGTAAATGCTGAGAATGAACATCGATCCAGCAGTTTAATGAGAAATAACATGGGACAGAGTCTGGACACTATCTCCCCCAGCTCTATTTTGCACCCAGTCTCTTTCTAACAAACTCACACACAAACACTAGCTCTCTCCTTTACACCAAAGCACCTGACAATCACAGGAAGGATGCATTCTCCTGCTGAGCAGCCTCATCACACAGCATGAGCATTAAAGGTGATGTTGTTTACTTGAAATTTTTTTTACCAAAGGCAAAAGTGCATGTTATGTTTAGAGGAAAGACTTTACTATGAAGGCATAAAAAAGAGGAAAGTCACACAAAGTTAAACACACACACACTTACAGGCACATCCTGCCCTCTTTCTCCAGACCAGTGCTGGCACTATACGTCCTCAGGCCTGCCTTGGCTGGTGGTTTGATAAATTGGCCCTTTCATCTCGTCGATGTGCATTGTGTCAGTGAGTTCGTGTGTATTTGAATCTGCGAGTGCACACTTGTGTGTGTCTGCCGGGGTACATTGTCTGAGCTGTGAAGTGTTTGGCTTCCTCACTGAAGGCTGCTGTCACAGCCTCTGAAAGCGTGTAATGGGCACCCATTCTGCCGGAATGAATACACATCCATATGCTTGCGAGAAAATGTGGCATTTCAAAAAGACTTGGGATAATCGAACAGAAAAATTATAAAAAAAAGGGCAGAGCAATGTCATTCTTTTCAGCTAAGCTCTAAATTTGGTGCATGCAGTTGCTTAGGGGAAGTGTTTGCAGTCTAAAGTAAATTAATGCCATTTTTGATGGATCAAGGGCGGTTATTGTTGGCTGTGCAAGGCTTACTGGCACCATACATTGGATTTCTATGAGTTGGGCGATGATTCACAGCAGTGAAACATTGTTTCATTTTGATAAGGACTTAAAAGCAACATTTGTTTATTCAGATTCCTTAGAAATACTTCCTGGGTTCATTTGCAACAGTTTGTGTTTGCAGAGATAATGATTTGTAGAATCCCCCAGTGTAAACACAAGTGTGCTCTGTTCCGGGGGTTTGTAATTAGACCAACAGCGATTACACCGGAAATCATCTTCATATTAGAGCTTGTCCGTTGATGAGTCAGCATCTTGCTTTCAGGTCCTTAGTGAAACATCAATGTGTTTGCAGGTAAAAAAACAGCATGACGAAGATCAAACTGACCTATTGGAAAAATAAGCAGCAGTGTTATTATTCATACAGGCTTGTTGGAGTACTAGAATATAAGGCTACAATTGATTTTTCAAATAAATGTGTCATTAAATGTCATTAGAAATATAATACATTAACTTTTAAGTCTATAAAGATCAAAAATGAAAAAAAGTAAGAGAAAATTTCGACCTCCTCTAAAGCTCAGAAAATAATTAGGACGTCATCAAATTGCTGTTTTGGTCTGACTAATGGTCCAAGGCGCCCAATGTGCAGTGACATAAAACGAAAAAAACACCACCAATTCCCATGTTTGACAATATGAGAACAGCTAATGCATGACATTTGTGCTTGAAAGAAGACATAAATGTTTAATCGATTATAAAAAGGGCTGACAAATTCTTGGCTCAATTGTTAGCACTCTGGGAAAGAATAAACACATTTAAAGAGCACTTTTCTCAACTTAGGCGATAAAGCACTTTACAAAATAGAGCTCAGTATCATGCCATTTAAGGCACTGGTTAATGCCTGAGCCAAAGTAGTCCTAATAAAACTTAACCTTGTAAAGCAGATGGATATGCCAGTTTCCTTGTTTCTCACTGGCAAATCCATCTTGCAGAGCACCCGTCTGAACCGTTTGGTCCCAGTTAGAAAGTGACAGGACCAATCAGCGACGAGGGGCAGTTCATTCAGACGCAGCAGAGTCGTGACATATGCAAGCAGCAACAAGAGGACCGTGCAATTATGGTGGAAGACATTAGCGTGGATGCTGCTAAAGTGCAAGTTTTGACAAAAAAATGACAAAAATCGTATACTGTCGTGTGCAGTCGCCATGGTTCACGTTATATAGTTCTCTATGGATTTACCCCTTCGGTGGGGGCACAGCTTGGTAGTGGCTACATCACATGTTTTGTTGCTTGATTGGCCCGTAAATATGTGACAGACAGAACGTTCATCCAATCACCCTCCGAGTTTTTTTTTCAAAGGCTCTGCCCTTTCCCAAATGCTGTCTATGAGTGGTTTTCCAGATGGATGTTTGAAACTCACTGTAGCCATGTGCAGTGATCCGTTGCAACTTTACTCCATCTGACAGAGTGTGACCTAACAACTACATTAGTTTCTAAAGCTTAGCTCGAGCAAGCCCAGAGCACCTAGATTTAAAAATGACAAGAACGGGCAGAATGTTAGTGGGATGTACTATCTGCAGTCTGTCTCGGCATTGCATTTTGAAATTGTAAGGACACTGTATATACTTTCCTGTGTCTGACTTCCTGTCACAGATGATCTGTTCTGTTCAGCGTGCGCCAAAACAACTTGGAGAGTATCTGGAATGTATCTGGTATACGCTGGAGACTGATCACAGGGTGTGTTGTGGAAACAAGCTCAGGATTGTGCTCGGTGGACAGAATGCAATTCTTTCAGTGTTAAAGTAATACAGTGGTTTTTGTGGGAGCCACATTTTCCAATGTGCACCACAGCATTCCAAGTCACATTTGACATACGTACATGTATAAATGCAGCATGGTGAACACCAGAGTGAACAGTCATTTTTCCACTTCAGCAGCAGGCAGTAAATGCCATCAGTCACACACATCCATCTGGAAAACCACTCGTGTTTGGGAAAGGGCAGAGCCTTTGAAAAAAAACTCTGAGTGTGATTGGATGAATGTTCCGTCACATCTTTATGGGCCAATCAGAGCAACAAAACACGTGATGTAGCCACTATAGAGTTGCAGCGCTACTGAAGGAGTAAACTCCATAGGGAACTGCATAATGCGAACTATGGCAACAGTAGACATGTCAGTACAGGACTTTTGTCATTTTTGAAAAGAAAACAACTCAATGCTGTTCTGTTTTTCTTTTAATGAAGAAATGTCGTCGAGTTCTGATAAAACTGGCTCTTTAGCAGCAACCACACTAATGTCTTCGCCATAATTGCACCGGTCTCTTGTTGCTGCTTGCGTACGTCACGACTCTGCCGCACCAGAAAGTACTGCCCCTCAACACTGATTGGTCCTGTCACTTTCTAAATGGGCCAAAACGGTTCAGATGGGAGCTTTGCAAGATGGATTCGCCAGTGAGAAACACAGAAATAGGCATATCCATCTGGGATGCAAGGTTAATATACTCCCAAAATCCTTGAAAAAAAAAAAAAAAAAAGAAGCCAACTCACTGATAGGTTCAGGTACCTACGCAATTATTTCAGTGCAACTTGCCACGCATGAATTTCCAAAACAGGAATAGATGCAGAATTTTGTTTATTTGTAGGGACAGATGGTCACCAATTTTAATTTAATGAACAAGTAAACAAAAGGCATTGAGCAATTTTCTATTAGTTTTATAGTTCAGGAAACTCAATGCACATAAAATAAAATAACCTTCATGGTGAAAATTGTTTGGAGCTCCCTCTGAGCCTCTCATTTGAGGCTTTCAGGGGAGCTGAGCTCCCTTCAGCCCCCTGGTAATTTGAACTACGGTTATAGATCCTGCAGAATCTGCAGGTCAATGCTTGCTCAGCTCAACCTCTTGGCCTGCTCCTAAACTGACCGAAAATTAGGGAGAGGCAACATCTCCAATATGGTAACCACTATCACTGGGCGTCTTGACACCACTTCAGAAACCAATGGATAGCATCACAGAGGCTACACAGATTTATTACAGTTCATGTTGCTAACCTACATTCAGCTCTAATACTTGACACCACTTACAGCAGACTGTCACTGTCTATATGAGCTGTAAGTGATGTGACCAAACAGTGAGTCACCCTCCTACTGAGCCTCAATAACTTGTCCATCCATCTAGTTAGATTAAGGTCCAAGCTTCAAGAGTGTTAGAAAAAAGTACTGGCACTACTTTTTCCCATTTTCATCCCTCCTCATTGCAACACTTATATTTACCGACATTATATAGGAAGCCATACCATTACTTAAGTGCAACTACATTCAGAGGTCACAGCAGATCTTAGGGAGGACATTAAAAGTCATAGTGATTTTTTCACACTTGGTATTGCTGCAATAACTGCTTTGAAAACACACATTAACATCATAATAATTATATACTGGGGGATTTGCGCGCTCTTTCTGTGTCTTCATTTTTATGTAAGACGATATTCATGTGGGTGCACCGTGCGGAAACCTACTCACTCGACCAGAGCTCCCACTCACTCCCTCACTCGCTCCCTCAGCAGACCTCGCGCTCACTGTTCACTATCACACACACGTTGGTGAGCCGAGAGCGCTTTATGTCTTTCATTCATCCCGGTGAAGGCAGCTCGCACTTTCTTCTTCATCTCTCTCTCTCTCTCTCTTTCCTCCCCCCCGTCCCTCCTCCCCCTCCCTCGCGCTGGGATAGCTCACTTTGTTTTTGTTTTAACTCCGCGGTGCCTTTTCGGTCGGAGTAGTAGTGGATGATATCAACAGAGCAACGTTTCTTCATCCCTCCGCGCGATACTACGGGCTACAGAGGAGTCGCTAGAGGACACGCGCATCACGACAGAGAGCAGCGCGAGGGAGTTCTGTTTTTATTCTTTATTTATTTATTTCGTGTGGAGGCTACGGCGTGATTTCTAGCAAGAGACACAGAAAATATCTTTATTCAACGGCAGCGTTGTCTCTGGAAGCGCCACATGCCAGACTGCTGTTACATTTGACGGATTTTAAAGGACGATAAAGGATTACAGGCAGCTGGCGGATGGTTGACGGTCTCGTGAAGAGGAGTCGCTGCCTCTGCGCAAGGTGAGTGATGGACTGGGAAATACTGACTGGACGGTTTGTTCAACAGATGAATTATCGACCGGTTTTGACCTCGTTATTTAACGGTCTGGACGGTCTGTTTGAAAGAGAAAACCGAAAGTTTTTGCGCCTCAAAATCACTCAATACGTCAACGAAACTCCTGCTGGGGTAGTGAGTGTCCGAGTTCGTAGCAACACCTGCAAACTTTGTGGTATTTCTGAATATTAGGACTAAAACTCGATGAATATGTCCTCTATATATGCTTCTATACAGCTGCATGACATAATAGCTCTCCTATAATGCTTTATGCGCATTTTTACATGAATTTCTCATAAAGGCATTACTCTGACTTCTCTTTTAGGTCAATGCCTGTGTTTGTATACCCTCTCAGAATGGTGACCAGAAGGTTTTGTGCTAATGTAGGGCTGCATCTAATGCCTGTTTTCATGGACAATTAACCTAGATTGTTTTCCCAATTCACCTCGTAATTGCGAGGTCTTTAAAAAGTGAGAAAAAATGGAAAATAGCCAGTGTACTAGAGGCAAAGTTGGGTTCCTGTGATGTTTTCTTTTCATCTTCAAATGGAGGCAAACCAGATATCCAGGTTAGAGTGGCACAAAGACAGAGATGAGAAGCTCATCTCTCCATTGAGCCCAGAGGATGGCTGGTATTTCAGCCTGAGAGATTACCTAAATGATTATTCAATTATCAGAATAGCTTCAGATAATCTTTCAGATAATAAACAATAACTATAAAGCACCGATCATCACAGCTGAAGTACAATCTAAATTAATGTAGAAAAACTTGGCAACCTGCTGGAGTTGGAATAGGCGCAGGGATTTTCCTCATGATTTAGAAACTTTTCACGGCAGAGCAGACCCTGAGCTCCGTGCCGTGCTCTGCAATGACTCTCAGTGAAATGTGAAAATGAGACACACGTCAGATATAATATGGATTAACGCTGATACTTGATGCATCTACTTTCACTGGCTCCTATCCATCTCATTGAGAGCCCTCTCACTGCAACTATTTGTCACTCTGGGATGAATGTCCAGTCATCTCCATGCAGGGCGTCTGGGGCAGGATGATACCAGCTTATGGCCTTTGCACAGCGCCCGCCTGCCTGTCACCACGACTGACACACACATCCACATACGTATTAAGTACAGGCTATCCCCAAATATCACATATCACTCACTCAGACACATTGTAATGAAGTGTCATAGAGTAAAACAATTCCCAGTTATTTATGTCATCACACATAGCCACCATCAGTCCCCTGAAAAAGAACATTTTACCCCTGAGTGGCACTCTGCAGTTTACACTCTGCCTTTTTTATTTCCACTGTGTTGCACTAGGTCTGTTTTTTTCAACCTGCATCCACTAACATGAAGCCACCAACCTGAGCCGAGCTGAGGCTTCATGCTCTGTTTACATACAGGTATTGATCCACCCGCTCCGCCTTCTACTGTACTTCAGGTCACGGCAGCAGGCAGGGTGACACAGTGTCACAGAGCTAAGAGAGAATATAACAAAACAGAAAGACACATTACATACAATTTCAGAGCAAGGGAAATCAGTATGCTAATATATCACATACCTATATCAATGGGTGTATGAAATGGCAAAGATTAGAAAAATATTTCCTTTGATAGTCCTCAGGAAACTAGGGTACAGCTGTTCAAACAAGACCTGGATCAGTCTGAGTACTTATTATCTAATAAACAAGTAAATAAACCATAATAAAAGTCCTTGTCTTTGAATTGAATGATCATGAACTGAAATTATGGGGTTATGATGTAAGAGATAAATTAAAAGATGTGGTGTCTTACATTACCTACACTAAAAGTCAAACGGCAGGAAAAAATAAGCACAAATATTGATAATGAAGTTTATAGTTGATAGCGGCCCTTCTCCAAGTCAAGAATGGTCAGATTAAGTATCAAGTCCAACGAAAAAAGCTGGAAATCACATTTGGGAAGCTAAAATCTGCTAGCCTTGCGCATCCACACTTGAAAGATGACTTAATAACTTAGTGTGTAGCTGATTATAATTCTGTAGATCAACTGATTTCTAAATAGATAATCATTTTATCTCCACAGCATATTTTGTCAACAATCTGAAGAGGATATTAATGCTTGTTTCATAGTTTTATCCTGTCTTAGTTTCATAGAATCTGTGTAAACACATTTATGCCAGTGCACAACATAAAAGTTCATAGTGTTACTCAAGGTGAAGATATTAAGAGGAGAGAAAAAAAAAAGTAAAATAAAGAAATAAATTAAGCAAGTTAATTAGCATGCTCATAATGTGGAACATATGCAGTCAAGCTCTGAGCCATTTAGACGTACAGGAGCCCGCTCCGTTCTCCCTCTCTCTGTCTGTACGTCTCTCATGAGGTGCTGAACTGCATCAGGGGGAGAATCTGATTAACCGACTGGCATAATTTACACAGTCCTGGAGGAATAAACAGAAGAGATGTGGTTCTTGAAAAGTGCCCGCATTCCCTCCATACATACAAATAAAGCATATGCACACTCACACACAAACACAGAGACACAAACACTGATGCACGCATGCACGAATGCAGTCCGAGGGCAATAATTGAGGCAGCGCTGCTCTTTAAAGCGGCTGCAGCTTCTGCTCTTTTTTAATAGGACAAGGATTGATTGAGGGAGTGCGGGCGTGAGTGTGTGTGCATGTTCGTGGTCACAGGCGAGCGACTGCTCTACTTTCTTAAAGATTGATAGAGCATCATGTGTAGGTGTCTGTCTGTATATGTGCATTTTCCTCTAGGAGTGCTCCATAGCAACAGGCAGCATATCCTCTTTGAATATCTTTTTCTCACATAACGTATGCTGTGACCTTTTCTGCTGACTGTGTGCATGCAAGTTTTTTGCACGAGTGCATCATGTGTGTTTCTGTGCATTTGTGTCTTCATGTGCATCAGTGTGTGGACCATTTGACCTTTCTCTGTGTACACTCATTAATAGCTGCACAATAACTATTATAACAGCCTGCTGTGCAGATTTTCATGATAAAGAAATTGAATCTGTATGTGTCTCAGAATCAGCGCTAAGTGCTGTTTCTGTCTTTTCCCACAAACAAAGCAGATCTCATCATTTCTGCGATGTATTGATAATGATTTTCCACACTTTGAAGAAGCGGCATTATCATTTTTATAGTGTTTCATGTCTCTCTTTAGTAGGAACAAGAGACACATCTTTAATATATATCTTGGCATGGTTGTCTTGTTATGTTAATATCAGTGTTAGACTAATAACTGGTTGCGTATTTCATATCCGGGAATAGCAGACAGAGCTCTTTAGAAATCAATTTTCTTTTGCTCCATCACAGCGTTCGGAAACTGGCCCACTGCCAGATAGGGAGGCACCGATGGAAGGAGAGAGGGGGGATATTGTGTATCAGTGAGCGAGGGAACAAAATATGCTTATCAGATGCCGAATTTATTCTTTCCTGACTTTGAATTTGTCTAAATAAGTTATATGCTTGCCCAAAACTTCATAAACATTCTCACAAGCGCACCCACACTGAGAAGGAGATGGAAGTAGGGGAAGCAAAGGCTCTCCGTCACAGCTCATAGCTTCCCATTTACACATGCTAGGTGCTGCAAGGTCATGCCCTATTTAGTCCATGCCAGAGTGTATATGAGACATGATGTGCCATCTCAGCATGCAGCCATACATATCAATAGCATATTCCTTTACGTGCATGTATGTTTGGGCATGACTTACACAACACAGTATGGGGCTCATATGCTTGCATGTTATCTGTGAGGATGGGGGTAGTGTTTGCATGTGGAGACTCAATAATAAATTACTTACAGCTCCATAGTAGAGTCCGTGCTGTATGCATAAAGGCTGTTTGCCTCACTTGCTTGCTTACTTTCCCTTGACATATTTCTGGAAGAGAAAATAAACAAAGGCAGCCCTCTCATATTCAATTCCTTTATCAAAGTCATATTTAAAAAGTGCATTATTCTCTGTGACTGAAATGGCAAAGAAGGCAGGGTTCATGTAAGTTAAACAGGCTGTAATTTGTAGGGTGATGTGTGGATAAATACTATCATTTGCAACTGACTCCACTTTGATTCAGAGGTTTTAGCCGCAAGACATTTCTTTTTTTCCCCTCTTTTGATCTAGCTAGATTTACCTCACACTCCATCTAAAATAGTTCAAAGACTTCTCTTTTTGGATTATTCTCTACTTGGACTTTGTCTTTGCTTGATCATTTTGACTGTTGATTGCCGTGATCGATGACATCGATCGAGTCTCTGTTCTTGTAGCTCAAGCTTGCTGGAAGGGCTCTTCTCGAACAGACACTTAAAGGCAGAGCAAGCTGTAGTAGCTGTACCCAAAAGCGACAATCAATATTATCAATGTTATAACACTTAGAAAACAGAGAGTGCCACAAACTGAACAAAACAGAATCACTGCTGTGTGAATGTTAAGCACAAAAATCACAAAGTAATTCCCTTGCTTACTCTTGCAGATGCATCTTTATACCCTGACCTTGATGCCTGTAATTACTCCAGCAGTTACCCAGCAGGACATGCAGCTGACCATGCATACAGACAAAATCAAGGTTGTATTTTTAGGCTGTCATGGAAAAACTGTTAAAGGAAATAATGCATCACACACCTGCAGAGAGAGAGACACACACACAGGGTGCATTAATAAGCTGTGATTTCTACCTCTGGCTTATTGTGTGGATCCCTGCAGGCGTGACAACCTTCATTTACTCGAGCAAACATACACTCACACTGACAGAGAGCTAAACACAGCCACACATATAAAGTAGAAGCCCTTGTGATTGACAGTTGATCCTACAAGGGTGTTTGTGTTCATGTCCCCTCAGGACCAAAATACATCACCAAGTCTCAGCTGTATTGTACTAAAACTATAAATACACCTGCTTTATAGTCAAACAACAGACTTGTCATGACATTTATAGCTGTTGAGTCTTTTGTGCTACAAACAAGGAGCTTATTTTACTAATTATTTGCAGAGAAAGAGTCATAGTGCTGGTTAGCTGTTTGCAGCCATATCGGCTTCATGATGGATTGAGAGATACGGCAGGAGGAAAGTCATTACAAAGCATTATTCGGCTTGTGTCACTTCAGCTGTTCCCCTTATTGCAATTTTATGCCTGATTTCTTTTACAGTGTCTTATTTTTCTCACTATACCTCTCAAATGCATTAGTTTTACATCCCTCTCTGAGGTCGTGTATGTCTTTTGTATTTTGGTGCATGTTGCCTCATGGGAAATTTGTTTGCTTCCTTCTCACTGTTGCTCTAATCTGCATAACACTGCCACAACACACAATGTTCTTTGAAATTCAATATTATTTTGTTAATGTGCAAATTTTGTTTGGATTTAGGAAATTGCATTGATGAAAATACTGAATTATTATAATACTCTTAGATCCTCTGATCCTCTATTCACTCTGTGACTATCAAAGAGAGTCCATGTGTGTGCAGCTGTGTGGATATTACACTGAGACGACATTATCTTCCTGAAAAACAAAATCTGTCAAGCTCTGGCTTTTATGCATAGTGCAATGGTATTTAAAGAGACCATTTCTATTCATCACAGCGTTTTCCTGCATCAGTAAGATCCTGAAACAACACTTTCACATCACTGCAGTCTCAGCTCTGAACAAGTGTAAATTTCACAGTGAAATTAGGGGGTTAAACCTTTGTCTAAATGTTCTCGTCCTATTTAGTCAAACTTTTCTGGCTCAATGTGCCAAAGAATAAAAACAGAGCAATTAGATGCTAATGGAAGAGATAGACCCCAACAGCTTTGTTGCCATCCAGCCTGGCATCCCCCATATGTTACAGTAATATTACAACCGCTCAAACTTCAGGCAGCCTTTTGTCTCCCCCCATTAACTCAGTTTGCCTAAGAGTCTTACTCACACACATACACACACAAAGATAGACACATGGAGGCGGAGATGTGCTCGGTTAAACTGGGAAAACCTAACTTGGCCTGGGATAATAGTCTTCATTCACCCTCCAATGAATCCATATTGTGACCTAAAGCGGTGGATCTGCTATTAACACCATTAACAAGTAATGGTCCAGGAAGGGGGATTTTCAGAGATAAAAGTACTGAAGTACCCTTATGAATAAAGAGGTCTAGAAGGGGAAGAGAGCTTAAAAACTCTAAAGGAAGCAGTAGAAATGGCCTTCTTAGTCTCATTATTGGCTGACTCCACTAAAAAAGGAAAAGATTCAACTTGTGTCAGCTTGATCCCAATTGATTTCAATACGTGATGTGAAAAATTAGATCAAATACATTTAAAATATTTTTTCTATTTCAAGACAGTATCCACTGAAAATATTACTATAGAACAAAAACACATAACAGAAGGTGTCTACATTCAAGAAGTGAGTAGCTGAGATTGTAAGCCCTTCACATATTCATGTATCTCATGTTAATCAATAAAACACTCATTTTATTCATCCCTGAGGCTATAAGGTTGGGCAGCGGCAAGAAGGGTATAGCTGTCTTAACTCTAAAAGGCTGCCCTGCTTGAAATGAAGCTTTGAAGTAATTGCTAACATCTGCAACATGATAACATGCTTACAGTAATACAGCCAACATACTAATATTCAGCAGTTTTTTATTAATGCTGTCATCTTATGTTAGAATGTTGTCATGATGAAATTTGCTGACTAGTACTAAACACAGGCTGCACTTGAGACATTAGTTTTGCAGATATAGATTCTTTGCAGCTGACTTCATGCATTGTGACCTTTTGTGTCCTGAAAGTAGTGAAATATTCAGGCAAAAAAAGAAAAAGTTTTAAAAACTCCCAGACCAACAGCAGTCTGGACTTCCACACAGCAGTGTATGGTGTATGGCCTGTTTCCACTAAGTGGTCCAGTTTGGCGGAGTGCAGTTTTGCTATTGTTTAGCTCATTACAGTCTGACCTTGCCCATGATTTATCAGTTAATGTCTGTCTCACCAACCTTCAGCCTCACTCGTTGTGATGGGAAGTCTGTCTCTTTTGAGGGATCCAGATCATTTGGCTCAGCTCAGCAGAGCTGGTTGTTTTGAACCCAAATGGCTCTAAATTTGGTACCAGTTTGGCTTTTTGAATGTTGATTACTGCAATGGATGGAGAAAAGGAAACTGGCATTCAAATGCTAGCTAGCTACTGCGGCTGATGTTAAAGGGGCTCAGTAAGCCTCTAAGCTCAGTACTAGACTCCCCAAGATTCATCTCCCTTCATCTGACTAGATGACACCAGATGCTAGGAGGTCTGCAGGACTGAGTAAATTGTGATATTGATCACCTCCACGCCAGGTAAATCAGTTAAACCGTAACAAAAGTCACTTTTTTGTAACGTATAGGGACTGTATTCGATGTATGTAGAAATTTTCTGATGATAATTGCAGTGTAGAGATCCATGAGGAGCCTTAAAGTACCAGCTTTCCTCTGTTCCCATTCATTACAAATAGCTGTCCCCTCTTCCTGACCCCCAATGGACATTCAAGAACATGTGACTGCAAACAACCTATAAACCAAAAAACCCCTTTATCTGGGAAAGGTGATCAGAGACATGAGGGTATCTCCCAAAATAAACAATAGCCATCAATCAAGTAGTTTTGACAAGTGATATTCCTGGCGACAAAGTCCTCTGTTGTTACAACACAAAGTTAGATTCAATTTACAGACCGATTCAACAATTTACTGTGCCAAAGAGTTCGGGGAGGGCAGATTCAGTTATAAATTTGCACCGTGGCATACTATATCCTGGCTCCAAATCCTCCATTAAGCTGCAAAATCCAACATTTTCTGTGAAGGATGGGGCTGGCCTTCTAAACAAGAAACGTGACAATTTTGTTGGTTATCCTTATAGCTGTTATACTGTCTTTGGGACATTTCTCACAGGGTTGGAATGCTGCCTCCATACTTTACTATTTACTTAAACAGTACAATTTATTTAAAACAACTTAATACAGTATTACAGCATCTGTGGGTTAATGATGTCAAATTATTTGCCAGTGTAAGCTAACATGAGCAGAGCGAGCATCACCAGCCTTCACCACTGCTTGCAGGTTATTTCTCACATGCCTGTGCTGGTTTCAGTCTTATGCCATTTTAACTTGACAGCCTACATGCTTCATACATGGTTACACAATAAGTGACCAGAACACTTTCATTTGCAACCAACTCCTTGATTCAGAGGCTAAACAAGACATGCCTCCTCATTTCATTAGATTTACATCACACTTCATCTAAAATAGCTCAAAGTCTCTTATTTTTGGATTATTATATATTTGGATCTTACTTTTCTTTGCTTGATCATTTGAGTGTTGATTGTCATGACTGATAGCATTGATCTCTTCTCTGTTCTTGTAGCTGGAGCCTGTAACTCCCTGTTCTCTTACACCCATGATTGGTTCAACCAACTACTTATTCTGATGCAGACTAAAAAGGGTGGTGAAATTTAATCAATCAGTCTGCTAAACATGCACATTCTTAGTGTTGAAGTACTACATACAATACCAAAAAACTTCTCTCTAAACAAAATCTAAGATCAATTTTTGGTCATAGAAAGTTAGAAAGTATTTAAGTATATATTTTTGTACATCCACTGTAGTAGATATCAGGGATGAAAAAGATACCAGTTTTAATGATTACATTTCTCTATGCTTATGTTTGAAATTTAGTTTTTATTGAAACACTTTAATATCATGGTAATAATGTCAAGACATCTAGCTCTGTGGGTTTGTTTACTTTACATTGACTTGACACAAGTCAGTGTAAGGATAAACTGCTGTCTGCACCTTATCACATAACGTTCCTTTGACTGTAAGCTTAAAAAAAAAAAAAAAAAACTCCAACTGTGGGAGTAGCATAAACTCACTGGCTTTACCTTCTGTTTAGATCGCTGTGAAATGCACGCTCAAACTCTGCAGGAGGTCTCTTTAGGTGAAAACAGGGTCCAAAACTAACACTCCCCACTCCCCACTCGCCAATTACGGGTAGATTTTGTCTCTGGCTGGTAAATTTTTAAGACCACTCGCCACTCTGGCGAGTTATTTTTTTTGTTACCGGACAACGATACTGGTATTGGCTGGTTTCCTGGCAGAGTAATGTGTATTTCAGGCCGAGACGATCTTTGGTCACTTAAGTGCGTCAGTCATGACATCATTCACAGCACGCCGAGGTGGAGAGCTGGTTGTTACTGTAGCCGTAGCTCCTTGCAGTGTTGTCAACTTAGCGACTCTGTCACTATATTTAGCGAGTTTTCAGACCCCTCTAGCTACTTTTTCTGGTGTTACTGGAGACTTTTGAAGACTCTGACATGAAAGCACGTATCGTTGTAGCGCCTCTTAAGCAGCGGTAGCTGCCGTGGGCCCCTCCCCATCCCAAAGCACTGACAGGCAGAACCATTCCTTGTAAAGCAGTCCCTCTTAGCTGCGGTTAGAGCAGGAGATGCTCATGCCTCCATGTCCAGACTACAGATTAACCGTGCTGTGAAGGCGCCTTGATGGTTTTTTTCTATTGTCTCTTTTTGGTCCATTTAGATTGTTAATGAAGACTGTATACAAAAAAAAGAAATTGATTTGTTGTATGCTCTTAAGTGGACCATAAGGTTTAAAACTAAACCAAACGTAAGAAAACTAAACCTCTAAGAAAAATAGAATAATTAATAAATGATAGCAAATTACAACACTTAAAAGCAATTTTTATTTGGTTGGCTGGTAAATTATCTGCCTGGCTGGTAAAGAATTTCACCTACCAGCCAGCCTGGCTGGTAAGTAGAAAAGTTAGTTTTGGACCCTGGGTGAAAATAGTAATCCAATGTTGAAATTTGTGTTGACGTTAGCAAAATGGATGTTAATTAGCTCACTTAACAAGCTGTCAGATGGTTATATTATGATGCCTCAAGGTCAGCTCAGTACAATGACTATAAGGTGAATTTAAATGTACTGTTGTGGTGTGAAACATCAGGACAACAAAAAGTTTGACTAGAAACTTGGCAAGAGATTTGGTTGTTTTTTAGCCATATACAATAAATATTTATCAAATCATTAACTTTTAACTCGAACTCTACTTAGATTACTTTGTTAAAATGTACTGTTGTTTTATATTTCCACAAAACTTTAGAAAAGTATCAACAGTAGCACTGATAAGGACTCAAATCAATAAGGAGGTTTTGATTGGGAATTTTGGTATGTTCCCACCCTATCAAATTTAAAAATAACATTGTGTTGTTAAAGAACCTGATGTCAAAATACCATCTAAGTATTTTAGCAACCTTATTAACAATCTAGTTTTGTTAATGCATATTTGACAAGATTTTATTTTTGTATTTTTACTTTTAACATGTAAATATTTCAATTAAAATTTAATTGATTGCATATCATTTTTATACACAGGTCTGAAATCTAAATTCTGGTCAAATGCTCTTTTTAAACTGTACTGAAGCCTCCCGCCACTAGTAGCTACAGTAAGTGGCAGCTGCTGTCCTGTCAGAGATTTCCCCGCTTCACCAGACATAATGAGAAGCATGGTATGGCAGTTTTTTGAGCAAGAAAACTGATATGAAGTTGATCACCAGTAACGCAGAATGAAGGATGGTGGAGCTAGTTGCTAACTTTAGTGACACTTGACTCTGCAAACTAGAATCACATCATATACCCACTGACAGAGTGACCCTGTGATGAATTGGACTGTATTCTAAGCATTTTCTCCTCTTTAGACCAGTCAGTTCAATGCAAATTAAATGGGCTTTTGACCAAACAGGGAAAAAGACATCTGGAAACTTCTTTAATTTTAATATTTTTACAAACAAAAAGTTATGTAGTCTGTAATATGTGTTGTTTTGTCATATAAAACTTGGTGAAGAGATTTCAAATGCCATTGTAGAGGCCATACCAATGACAAACAAAAGACAAATGCCCTTTTAAAACTATGTCGGTGACATCCTAGGAGGATGGTGGACAGGTTGGACGCTGTAATCATAACCATACCAACATGCAACAGGTTTTGAGCGTCCAGCTTCCTTGCAGTGAAGTCTTGCAAGATGTGATTTTAAGAGAATTGCGAGGCTAATGCCCAAAACTCCCTTCAATGAAAACATATTCAAAGCACAGTTTTACTTAGTCGAAATGTAAGAAATATCGCTTTTATTTTGTGATTAACTGTAATGGAAACGCAGCTACTGTAGCCCTTTATTGCTTTTTGATATCTGACAATGACTGTCAAAAATGGTTTACCTTTTAGGTCACAGGTGTCAAACTCAAAATATCCTTGTTATATTATAAAATTCTGAAAAAGTAAAGAGTAAAAGTTGGCTAAAAAGTCAGGAAAAGTTATTTTTTAAAATAAATTAATGTTGTCATTTCATATTTTCAATTTTGCATCTCACAATTCTTACTTAAACTTATGATGATTAGTTTTTTTCATGTTTTGACTTTCAAGATTCACAATTCTAAGTCATATTTTTACATTTTAAACTTGTGATTTTTACTTCTTGTCTCATTTTTATTTGCCTTTTAAAACTTTATTTTGCCTTCAAATTTCATGTTTTGACCTTATGAACTAATAAGTTTGACATTTTTTCTCAGACTTTGAGCCTTTAAACTTATGATTTTTACTTTTTCTAAACTGAGAATGATTTACTATCATTATATTTATATTTTCGTATTTTACTCACGATGGATATGATGTTGACAGTTAATGTTTAAATGTTAAGCTTGTTAGGCTCTTAGGTTAGGCCTAAACTCAGAATCTGCAATTGACTTTCACACTCCTGGCCTAAATAGTCCGGCCCTCAGGACTTGTTTTAGGTGGAGCACCTGCAATGACAAAGACTGGCTCCTATATATAGAAACTAGCAGATGTATCAGTAGTTTTTGAACATTTTTTAGCAAATTATAACAACACCAGGATTATACTGATAACCGTAATATTTTAGGACACTGTAATCATGATATGAAATTTTACTAAATGTGCAATCTTTTGTAGATATATTTGTATTTTGAATAGATATGTGAAAATTTGACCGTCTTGTTCACCAAATTACAGAATATTCAAAGTAGATACCTTGCTAATCATATTAATCAAGATATATTAGCCTATTAGAGAAACCAAGACTGTTTACATATGGAAGTAAGGGGATCACAAAAGTTATTTTCATTATCTTTAAGGAGCAAATGACTGAACAAAGTGCTTTGGTAATTCTTTAGCTGCTGAGTCAATAGAGTCTGTAGAGCCTCATATACAGAGGCAATACAGATTAATTTCTCTCCTACTCTCTCCTCCACACGTTACCTTTCTCCGTTCACTCTCTGACCTTCCAGAAAAGTCATAGAGGCTCAAAATATCATACTCTACAAAGTAGCAATATAGGCACCCAGCTAGTTTGGTACACGAGGGCTGATACCAAGCTCTTAATAGGTTCTGATGCTCATACCACTTCAGTAGTTCGTGATATTCATACAAGAGCAGTCTACAAAGCTGTTTCTTTTTGTTGTCACGCCTTATTTATTCAGCAAGTTTCATTAAGATCTGAATCTCCTTTGAAAGGTAAAGCCAAGAAAGAACACACACCTATCTCAAATATTAGATAAAAAGAATACCTGCAAGTATCCCCAAGAGGAATGGGTGCCTCCAACTTCAAGTTGCATTGCAATTTATTCCAGAAGTGGGGTGAATAATACAGTAGCTTATCTGCTCTGCTTTGCACGAGTAGATAAGTCTAGCCTACACCATCCCTCATGAGTAATCCCTGCCCTCGAGGCCGTATTTCCACCACTGGGACAGAAAAGAAGGGAGCGGAGAGAAGGGGGGAGAAATGCATGGAGTGAATACGGGAGGCTGTTTTTGACTGTCAATAACAAGAGCACGAGCACATAACTCAGAGAGGTGAATTAGGTCCAAAATAGGATTTAGGGCAGAACAGGATGGGAGTTTGGGGAAGAGGAAGTCATAAAAACAAAGACACAGTCACTGTCTCAGGGGGAGAAAGGTGTGAACTGACCTTGGAGTGCACTTTACCTTTCCTTCAGTCCATGGTTTTTGTCTCCTTCCAGGAAAATGTAACCTGAAATGATAAATGGGGGAACAGACAGGAGCCCTAATTACATATTTGCATTACTCATTTATGATCTTTAGCTCCTAGTTTTAAATTCCACAGCGAGAATTCTGTGTCTGTAGCCCGGCTGTGTTTGAGTGTGTGTATGTTTTGCAGTTGCCAGCATTGAGCTAGAAAAAGTACAAAGCAAACCCCTGCAGTGAAAACAGTATGAATGCGAATTTGGATTCAGACTGGGGCTTGGGCTGCTTTAAAGACTTTACTCCCTCAGTCTCATACCTTTGATTGCTAATGTACAAAGGGTTGTTAATCTTGGAGAAAGAGGGGGAATGCTAAAGGAAGACAGCGTTCAGAAAGATAACACTACCAAGAGGAGAGAAAGAAGTACTGTAATGTGGAACATCAAAGTGACACGGGTGAGTGCCTCTGCGATATAGGGTTCCATATTATTACCCCCTCAACCTTTTCTCTTGTTATTCTCACTCGGGACTCATTAGGCAGGTCATTGGCTCACAGGCCAATGTCAATATTTCATCGTCTGAATGCATAATTTGACAGCTAAATCAGAGCAGCTATTTATTCCAAATGAGAAAGGAAGTATAGAATATGTGAGTACAAGAAGAGGAAAAGAGGAAAAGACAGTCCGACTCAAAGCGGTCACTCCTCTGACAGATTGGGGGATGTGGCAACTTAAAAGAAGATCTTCTTTCCAACCACCTGCTGTTATGTCTCTTCCCATCCCTCTCTATCTCTCATATCCTTTGCAAAATGTAATACAGTCTTCCTGTAGTTCATTTTTAAGAACATATTTTATCCATTTAGGTGTGTTTGCAGGCCACACGAGATCTGAGAATGTATTTTTAATAGGAGAAGTGTCTCTTGAGCTCCCCATTAGGCTAAAACATTACACTCTATCTCTGTCAGTACAATAGGGCACTCACTTAGCACAGCACTATTCAGTGGTAAGTAATATTACAAACTAATTAATATTCTAAGCCCAGGCGACAGAAAACAACCTATAAGTGGCTGCACTTATATTCTAAAAGAACAAAAAGCCATGTCCAATCCGGTTAAACGAACGGTGGGCCAGAGGCTGAGATTTGAGGGAGGGCTCAGAGTTCACATCCGTGTTAAATACTTGATGTGGTCTTAAAAGGAAATCCCCTGAAGGTTCATTCTGTCTTCAAGTGCCTCAGGCTTTCATGCTAGTGCTAAGACTCATCAAGCTTTAGTGATTCTGTTTCTAATCGAGGTTAGAGATTTTACTCATTATTATTTAGAGCTTCTGTTTGTAATGCTCCTCTATGACCTCACTTAAACTTTAAAACTCCTCAGTGATATATTCCTACCTTTTTCTTTTCATTCTGCAATTTTTATCTCCCCGAAACTCCACCTAGAATACTGAACACTGAAAAATGAGTATCTCTTCAATAATCAGAGCAAGTGACAGGAACAAAACCCATCTCTATGACTTAGTAAGCTTTCAAACTAATCTGCTTCAGTAGGACTGTGTGGGTGTAGTTTAATTTGATTGACAGCTTGGCCACATAGGCAGACAACCCACCAACTGTCATCTGATTATGAGTCAATTATTGCAAAATCCTGAATGATGCATTATGTGAAATTAGCATTTTCCAACTGAACTTACATTCATCATCAAACCTGTGAGAAAGCACATGTGACAGTAAAGATTAAAGTCTTCAATGTTGAATAACAAGCAAAGAATAGAGACTCCAATGTTAAATAAGCAGTAAAGAATGGAGTCATCAGCTTACCATGGGCAGGAGTCATGCTCATGTTTGCAGCATTACCTGCTGCATCCATGCTTCATGAATTGCTCATTCACAGCTGGGTTGTCTGTTTACGTCCAATGTTATTCATAAAGGTTTACAATATGGAAATGATTATCTGCCACACAGCACTCCGCTCCCATATGGTGTTGTAGACTTTTTGACATTGGATAAACATGCATGTTTATTTTGATGATTAGCTCTCTCTGCAGAGACCTTGTTGGCTCTTTTAAATCTCAACACTGAATGCACAAAATGCTTTGCTTTTTGGCACTTTTTTTTCCTCATTCTGATGCAATCCACAGCCTTCAAATCACTCAGTGGGTTTTTTATTTATTTTTAACTTAATTTAATTTGAAAGGCAGACAGTTGCTGTGACCAAAATGCAAAGCTCTTCTTGGATAACCTGATTTTCATAATAAGTAGCCCTGCAGTTGCAAATGTTTTAAATGCATTTTGCGGAGAATTTGTGTTTTGAATTGAAGGCATGTTGCATCACAGCTTTCATAAAGACCACAGGTATATTTCTGTGTGGAGCTTAAGTTGCTGAAAAAACATACAATAGTGCAGTCATTCTCAGAATAGCAGACAAACCTCCTAGAGGAGGAGGCCTGAGTAAAGCAAGGTAGATCACAGAAGGGCTAGCAGTTAGGAGAAGATCTAGTAAAAGTAATGTGCTTTGTTACACATTAAAATAAAATGCACACAGAGTGTCACTCCTAATTCCGTCTTTTGTAAAACAGGCCTATTTTCAGCTCTATGTCACACGCCGTAGTTGTGATTCTTTGATTTTCTGGGACAGTGATTCAAGTTCATTCAAGAAAGAACATGACTGCGAGTGCATTTTGGTAAATGTGTACTATGGGGAGGGTGATGGTCTTCAAAATATTTTCATAGACGCAATGGAAGCCTTGCAGAAAAAGTTCAGGAAGGAGCGTCAGATGAACTCAACATGGCCATGATCTCATTGTATGGCCACAAGGAGAAACTACATCCATTCACATCAACTTCATTGTAGCCAGATTAGTTCTATTATCTGTCAACATGATAAGTTTAGCATTAATACTGTAAAAACAATTACTCTATAGTGCTTAACAATAAATACATAGAACTACAGGAAATAAATCTAAAACATAAAATAATATCAATTATGAAAAATAGAGCTTTAACAGGTTTTAACAGGGATTTATGTTCGATCTGGGCAATCAGATACCAAGTGTTAATGTTTTGTGTGGATGCACCTCAATGTGTACTAGAAATGGTTTGACATCCAAAAACTCAGAATGCATACAGAGGTGGTCTGAGAGGCCTTTATCTAGACTGGATGCATACGGGCATGCATTAAGTACCATCCATCAACTGACATGATGGGGCCTGTAGTTGACCAGATTAGTAAGTATGGATGCATGATATTAGATTTCTGCTGATATTCGATATGTCTATATTAATACCACTGCGCCACTGTTAAACACATCACAATACAGGACATGTGATAGATATGACACAGATAATAGAAAGACACAACAATGCTTTGTCTGACCAGTTCTGAGAGCAGAAACAAGACAAGACAAAAATGAGCAGGAACTAACAACATAATGTAATTTGAGTTGAAGGTGTTGGAAGGCTGTCTGTGCGTGAGCCTTTTCGTGCTTGGGGAACAAATGGGAAATGATTTAAAGAAAATTAAATGGTTAAGAAATGTTCATATCTGCTGATACTGTTAATTTACTTCTTAAGATAATATCTCATGATACCAATATCATGCTGTCAACTAACATAATCCATGGTAGGGACACATTATTTTAGATTTTTACTGATATCCTACATATAGATATTGATAAATTCGTCTTAGCTGATACTTAGGCTGAAGGATTTGCAAAAAAAATCTGATTGCATTTTCTTTTCCAATATTGTGACTGAAATTTAATATGCAGTTATTCAGGCAATAAATCATTCTATATTATATCCTACATTCATACAATTTTATTGCAAAATGGATATGCAGTTTTACTTGGCAGAGAAGGCTCTGCTCTAAAGATGCTCTCTGGGTTAGTAAAGCAGCATGCTTTGACTTTCCAGGGAGCAGATAGCTACAAACCCCCATATGGATAGATACATTTATGACAATGAGTATTGAAAACAATGAAAGAAAAAAGTAATTCATAGCAGCATGAATCTGATTATGAGGGTGCAACAAGCTTTCAGCTGTAAAGGAGGAGGCTGGGGTGGAGGAGGTGAAGCTTTGCCAGCAGCAGCATGATGCAAGCAGGGATTAGTGAGAAGTACGGCATATTTAAATGGACCTCTGTGTTGACACTTGACTGTTTGCACAATGTGCATAAAATCTCTGCTGCAGCAAAAAAGAATTTATCAAACTGGTATTTTGACAAATTTCTGTTAAAGAAATATTACAACTTCTGCGATCTGCAAATTGCAGTAGGCCATATTGCGATTTAATCTAATTGCCCAGCCCTAGCTAATACTGATATTGATACTGATGTACGCTATATTGCCAAAAGTATTCGCTCACCTGCCTTGACTCGCATATGAACTTAAGTAACATCCCATTCTTAATCCACAGGGTGACGTCGGTCCACCTTTTGCAGCTATAACAGCTTCAACTCGTCTGGGAAGGTTTTCCACAAGGATGTATGGGCTGTTGTTTGCATAACAGACAAGGGAAAGTGAGTTCTGTCACTGTCAATGAAGACATATTGTCAATGCATAATATGAAAACATGACTATAAAGTGCTATCACTTGGTATCCCAACATACATCGCTAAGGTAAAATGTAAACAGGGTCTATAGTAGAGGTGTAACGATTCATCGATGTATATCGATATATATCAATCGTTTGATTGATGATCCAATCAGATCAATGGAAAGTCAAAACATGGATCTAAATCGATGCTTCAAGCTAAGTTTTGAATTTGAAACTCTTCCCCTGCACACCTGTTGACAGTTTCCGCCCCAGGCAGCATCCTCAACAAGCCAGCTGCAAGCTAGCTAACTAGCAGCAGTGGCTTAAAGTTTTGCGGCTCAGGGGAAGAGGATTTCCTCTCCTCTCTTGGCTGTGTGGATATATTTCAGACAGACGCTGCTGCAGGACGGGTCTCTCCCCTTAGTTTGCCGACTATGTCTACATCCTCATCCGTATATAACCGCCGTATGAGATCATTCACAGATAAAAACACTCTGCTCATTATGGCTGAGGTAGCATGAGCGCTGCCTGCAGCAGACCACAGATACACAGAGACGGAAAAGTCCGTTGCTGCACGCCTCCTTTGATACACTGATTTTATTTGTCTGTCTCAAGTCAGATTTATTATGAAAATAAAAGCTGTCCAAATCTAACGTGGTTCAAGCACGACAGCTGCTCTCTTCATACCCCTCACTCTTGTTATGAGGCTGCTCATCACAAGAGCAAATCATATTTTGCTAAACTCTCCATTTATTAAAATCAAGGTAGAAATAAATAAAAAAATAATAAAAATTAATCACTATCACATCATATGCCCCATATTTAACCTTATTTAGATCTCATAAGATGAATAAACTACAAAAAAGAACTATCTGCCACATTAATAGGCCCCTGTGTAAAGTATGAAGGGCTGATATAGAGTAGAAATGTATGTTGAAGTCCACGTGTGTGAAAATAAGTTTAAGAAAAAAAATCTAAAATGAGAATATGGGCCAAAAATTTTGACCACTATTATAAAGAAAAGGTCCATATTGTTGCTTTAGAGTGATCTGAGGATTTGAGGAAATAAAAATGTTTGGCACTGAAAAGGTTTGCTGTTTTAAATCAACATGTTTTAATGCAAATGTTCATAGTTGTGTTCCTAATTTAAAGGCAATCAGGGTCTTTCTTGTTTTTGTTAAAGAGATAGGCCCCATCTTTAATCGAAATTGTATCGTGGCAGATTTTTTGATATCAGAAAATATCGTATTGGTGTCCAAAATATCTATATCGTATCGGGATGAAACTGGTGATTTACACCCCTAGCCTATAGTTGACCAGATTAGTAAGGAGCACTTTGAATGTGGATACTGAGTTTGTCAAAAGAGCAGAGAATCTAAATCGTCTTTATACGGCCAGAGTTTTCTTTCACATGTACACATCTCTGACTTAACATTTCCAACTGTTGTAAATATTAGACCTGTCACTACAGCAAATAGGTGATAGGAAAAAAAGTCTGCAGGGCCTTTTATTTCTTCACAGCTGATTTGACATCAGCACCCATGCATAAGTATGGTCTATATATAAACTCTCTTTACTTGTAAGACACCTCCATCATCAAAGATTACAAAGTTTAATACAGTGACCTCTGTCTGCTGCCAAGCAACAGTAAGATGCAAATTATACTGTAACTCTAGAGAGCATTACAGTAATGAAGCAATGGGAAGATGTCTTCTGATACTAAATATAACACAGGCCTGTTTGTGGTTCATGTGGATTTGTAAAAGGATACAAATGTTGACATTAATTTGATTCTCTAAAATCGTATTTTACAGGAAGAAGCTATTGCATATGACAGAAATGAAACCACTTTTCACATCAAGACCTGTAACATGAAGATATCATATTCAGTGCTCCAATTATAACCTCCTCCTCCCTACCTCTTTATCCCTCTCTTCTTCCCCCTTTCATTATTTTTCCACACTATCAGTCTATCCATCTTTTCGCTTGGTTGGGTCTGCCATTCCATTAATCTCGCCAACAGATTGCCTCTATTAATTAGTCCTCTTCTCCCATCTTGCATGTAATAATCAGAGGTAATAGAGATATTAGGACGATAAGGATATTTCATGCAGTCACATTCACTTTTAATTAGGCGAAAGATTAAAAAATAGACCCTCTTCTGCCTGAATGACGTTTCGAAAGACAGCAAAGGTTGTTTTATTGTATCACGAAATAGCAGAAGACTCAAATAGTGCAGAAAATATAATGTGTCAGTTTGCAGAATCTATCTGCTCCATGATGTCTCGGAGGACACTTTAGATAGTGGAGGTAATAATGCGTCCTTGCCTCAAGACAAAACAGGTTCCCGGGTGTCATCTGTGACATTTCAGAAAGAATATCACACCTCACAGACCTGTATAACTTGTAAGTTTATGTATTTATTGGGAAATGTGTCTAAAATGTCATTAAATTTTAATGAAGGGTCTCATTTTGTAAATTAAATTAGATAATGGAAGAAGTGTCTGTGCAGCATGTCTGTGGTTAATTGGAAGGTCCTGGGTGCACTAAACAGACAAGGAAAACAGACAGGGGTAATTACCAGGAGTGTATGTGCACTCTCATGTGTGTGTGTATGTGTGTGTGTGAGCGTGTGCATGACTGTGTTGTGTGAAGGTATTGGCGAAAGGTAATTACACTCCACTAGACTTGAAATAAAGACCATCAATTCCTGTCACTTCTTCTCCCTGCTGACACATGCAGAACATTTTATCTGGTCTCATCACTAATGTTGCGATTCCCACGACGCCCATGCTAGACAAAAGGTCAGGGTGTTCCAGAGTTACTCGAGCTGACCTCTGCAGCATCTGTGCATCCTACACAGTGAAGCACTATGGCCCTTTAAGCACTCTGTACTGTCGCTTCCTTGGGGAGAGGAGCTCATCCAGTTTAATGGTTGATGTTCCTGGACCGCTCCCCACAGACCCGTTACTCACCCTAACCCTGTCAGAGCGGCGCCTACAGCACACACATAATGAAGAGGATGGAAAATTGAAGACAAGACCACAGGGCTCATCATTAAACCATTTTCTATTATCAGTAGAAAGGAGAGAGAAAACACTGCTGGCTGGTTGTTAAGAAGCCACAGCCCCAGCTCTCAGTGGGATGCTCAGGTCTCTATGGTTTTACTGGTTAGGCAATCCCAGCAAAGACAAGCATTAAAGTCACTGTTTCTCACCAGGGAATCACGCTGAAGACCTTTTAAAAGATTATCTCAGAGAATCTAATCCTAAGAAAGTTTTCTTGGCTCAGCTGTTCACTTTACGGCTCTACCATTTTCTGCCAGTCTTCAGAAAATTATGTAGAGATTCAGGGCAAGTATTTCAAAAATGTTCCAGAACATATTTGAATTGTGATTTTAAAGTATGTTTGTTCTATTAACTCACTGTTACTCCTTGTTGTACGAAAACTGCCGATAAGTGATACAGAAGCTTAAGACTGAATACACTACAGAGCAGAAGAGATTTATGGTAAATAAGAAAAACATGCAAGAGCCTTCAGGCTACAAGAGCATGACATCTATCAAGGCCAGAGATATACTTGCTGTAAACTATGTATACACATGATAGCTGCAATGCACCCCCTGTGGTGGTTTGGCTCTGTGTGTCCTTCAGGAATACCTAAAATCACAGCCAGGAACTCTAACTTGGTGAATAACGTCACTCATGATGCCAGTGTGTTTCACATCAAAAACAACAACAATCCATCAGACACATGAGCCAAATAAAAACCCAGCAGGGATCAATGTAAACATTCAGGCCTTCAGGCTACAAGAGCATGACATCCTTCAGTCTAAGGCCAGAGATATACTTACTGTTAACTACATGTACACATGATAGCTGCAGTGCATCCCCTGTTGTGGTTTGGCACATTGGCTGTGCAGGTCCTTGAAAATCAGTGTGATACGGATGTTGGTTGCAGGATATACATGATTTGAAGGAGGTGTGTAGAGACAGAGGGGGTATGGATGTGTTATCTGGGAACAACAATGGCAGAAGGTTAAAGAGAGCTGATAGACTAAGTCCATATGTATTGTCCACACCTGTAAAATGTGTCATTGTTACTGCAGAGACACAGACATGTCTGTTAGACAAGCCAGCATGGATGAGTTCTGTTATAAAGGTTGGTTCAAAAACAGGAAAATGAAACAGGATCTGGGTTCTGGTTCAAAGAGTGATCCTGTAAACTGTCTGCATTCAGCCAAGAACGCCTGTGGGTATTTTTTCCAATGTGATATTAATCTGAAATAACACTAACAAGCACAGACTTTAAGAATACATGATGATTTTTGATGAAACACCCAATGGTACATTCAGTAGTTATTAGTGGTGGTTAACAACCTCAATATTTACATAGGGAGATATGGCGATAGCTATGTTTGTAACAGTAGACCTTGGCACAGTGATTCATGTCTCCAAATTTAAAAATAGTCTGTTAGTTTTAACTGTTGGATCTGTGTCTACAGCAAAACTAAACCCAGGCTTTTGAGTTTGTTTAAGCCTCTTTTCTGTTTTTTTTTCTCTGTTATTCTTGTAAAAGTATTTGACTGCTAAAGGTGAGATTTACTTCCTCTGGAGTTTTTTTTAGAGGCAAATACAAAGCTGGAACTACACTCCAGACATGGCTGCTGGGTGGAGTGATTTTAAAAGCCCACGCCCAGTGGTTTACTCAAGAAAGTAGTTCTGAGTATTTGCTTCATGTGTTGTAATGTTACATAATTATACGTTATTATTTCATAGTGTGGTGAATGTGCAGGTCACAACTTGTCCACGAGAGCGTTTTGGAGTTGTTCGATTGTGTATTTGATGAGTTTGATGAGGGAAAGCTGGAAATACCATATGTCTCCGTACCGTTAGCTGAGCAGCTCGCATCTCAGCCCCGCCAATCTAAAAGCAACTTGCACCGACAACTAAAGATGACAAACCTATTGGCAAGAACAAGAGTGAACACGTCTCCAACCAGGTTGTTCAGCTAAAGTCACACGGCTATAATAAAGTTAAATACAGAGCAAAGATTACAGTGTTGATTAAACTCATAAAGTTAAATGTAACACTTTAGAATTGTCTGTATCGGTCCATATTACATACAGTTCAACTTAACCTTTGCATGTGTTAAATATTTTAGAGTAAGACAGAGCTGCAGTAGCTCTTGTAAATCTATGCAAAGGTGCATCTCCTCTGGCAAGAACAGAGCAGAGAGTCTCAACCTCATAGCAAGGCAACACTATGCACTATGCATCTATTAGGATCACCTTAAGTCACAGGTGGAAACTCTCAACTCAGTGGATAACTTCACTCATGGTTCAAATGTGTCAAATGTGTTCAAGCAATCCATTATTAATTACATTTTTACACCATTGCTAAGAGAAAAATCGCCTCTCGCCTCTGTGGGTACAAAAAGAGAGCAGGAAAAAAGAAGCTCCACAAATCATCCTCACCTTTTTTCTTTCTTTCTTTCATGTATGCACATTGCAGCATATCAGCAGAATGACACGACTGTGTCAGTATGCGAGTATTACTAGCTTTCAAAACTCATGTGATGGCAGAGAGGATGGTATTACACTGTGGAATTATCCCCTTTATGTAGGATTTTTGATGAAAGGGACCAGAACAGCACTGCGGTGAAACCCAAGTTTAAAAGCTCAGATTGTACTGTTTTCAGTGAATCAGCCATTTCAACTATGCATGGTTATTATGCACAGCGTTTGTGGAATTCTGTATGTCTCTGCCCAGGTTGTTTTCAAATTGTGAGCACATTAAAGAGCTGTAAAAGTTTCTTTGCTGTTAGTGCTGTTATCAGGCTGTGGAGTTACAGCTTATGTGCTGTAAACTAGGCTGTACAATGAGAGCAGTCAACACATTCAAAGGCAGACGTGGCCCAAAGCTGACTTGTGTGGGAGTCATTGGTCACTGCTCTAATGCATTAGTTTTATTAATGGATAACGCAGTAATGTAACAAATTTCTTTTCTCAGTACGTAACAAGTTACATTTGTTAGCTCCGGAGACCATTTCACTTAGAATGGAGTTTAAAACACGCTTAGCAATGGGAGTGCAGATGGTCCAGTGGTTTAAGGTGCAACCCATATATGCAGGCAGCCCAGGTTCAAATCCAGCTTGAGGCCCCTAACCGCATGTCTCTCCCCACTCTCTTCCCTTTTGCCAAGTCTATCCACTGTCCTTCCTCTATCAAGAAAAGGCCCAACATTAAATCTTAAAAGAAAAAACACACTTAGCGAGTCAAAATCAACACCCAAGTGTTTAACACTGAAATGTCAATACTTCCGTTTTTTCTGAGTAGAACAGCTGTTTTAGGGTGTGATGTGGAATTATTCTCTCACTGTGTGCTACTGTGTATTTAACAGAAGTGGAAAAAGTGTTGTGTGCAAGTAAAAACTACAGTTACTCTGGTTAAAAATGTTCTTTAGTAGAAGCAAAAGTACTGATTTTAAAATGTAGTCAAAGAAGTAAGTATGCAAAAAAAAAAAAACTCAATTACAGTAATTTGAGTAAATGTTATTAGTGACTTTCCATTTCTGCATGGAACCTTAACAATTAAAAAAAAGATTCTTTATTGACATTTGAAAGTCCTAGTTTATAGCAAAAGCCTTTATTCAAAGCAGCAGACTGAAAAATATCACCCTGAAGTATGACTAAATTGACGAATCAGAATCAAGTTTTCACATAGCTGTGTAACAAGTACTTGAAACCCAGATCAATGTTATGCTTTGAATACAGACCATTCCTTCATCAGATGTTTCTTTTTAATGGACTAAAATACATTTTTGTTTTGAAACAGCATGGGTACCCCAGGGCTTGACAGTATGAATAAAACTATTACAATATTACTTTTGTTTCTTTCTGCATCCTCTGCATTTGCAATTCCACATTTTTGAAAGAATTCCAAAAGCAAAAACTATAAACATACATATATTTAAAAATTCACTGCAAAGTAAAAAGCAGACATTCGAGCCAAAGCCCCGGGCCATGCTTCCAAGAGTGTAGCCAGAATCATCCATGAGAGAATGTTCTGACAGAGAGGATCAACATATTTTGGGCTGAACTGTCACTCTGAATCTGTCATTCTGAATGAAACTATTTCTAATGTGCAACCTGATCCATCTAAGCCCATGCACCTCTAACACTAACACTGTATGTTTCACTGGCATGTCACTATGTCCTGGATTTTAATTCTATTCATATTTGTCCATTTATGTTCATGTAGTCTCAGATGAAGATGAAGTCTGCGGGCGTCGTGGATGGAGGCTTATTCACAGAGAGCTATTGTAACATCTGCAATGCCCAGCTCATCTCCGAGTCCCAGCGCACCGCTCACTATGAGGTGAGTCTATCTCTGCTCGCACAAAAAAACAAACACAAATACAAAAAAAGTAGTGATACTGCGGCCACTGCTCTAACAGGCAGATTCCAGCACTGTGCTCTTTGCATCAGCCTTATTTGTACCAATTTGTGCCTGTGCCGTTCAAAACAGCGCTCATCCATTATACATAGCTTTAATGCAGTATGGTAATGTTAGTCGCGCACAAACAAACACACTCACTTTATTTTAATGTTGTCTACCTCTCAGCAGATTTACTAGGAGTAATTTAATGAATAGCCGTTAAATAATCAGCTCTGTTCGTTATTTAACTCAAATCTATCTGTGTGCATGTCTGCCTGTGTGCGTGTGTTGCATCCAGGTCGTCCTTGATTACACGACACAATTGGGATTAACAAGCACACTAATGAGGACAAGGTTCTTATCTGGAGAGAATTAACTCAGAACCAAAACAGTGTCTATGTTTCTGCACGTGTGTACCAACCACATTCATGATGAAAGTAATCTATGTGTCTTGAGTCACGGCCTTGAGTTGTGAAGAAAGATTGTCCAGCTGAGTCACCCCGTCTTCAGTGTCACTTTATAAACAGTCTCTGTAGAGGGCAGTAGATCAAGGAGACAAGACAAAGAATCGTTTGAACACAGGGTGTGTATGGGTTGGAATGGACAAGGACAGAAGTTTTAAAAAGGTAAGGAAAAGCAAAAAGCAGCTGCACTCATACAGCAGATTTCTACTGATTGCAAATTCACATTTAGAAGAAGATAACGGTTTTATGAAACAGATGTGATCATATCCAGGACTGTTAAAAAGGTAAAAAGAGACAAATACTGATTTGTTTCTTGTATCACAAAACCAGCATTCAGGAAACAGCTTGGATCACGTATACCACATTGCCACATGTCTATGATATAATAGGGGAGCTGTTTGTATGCAAACCATTAAAACACTCTGCTTATACAATGCATCAACAGGGATTTATATCGTATTTAGCCATTTGAATACCAAGTGGTAATCCTTAATGCTTTGTTTGGACATCCCTCAATGAGCACTGGTATCTGATAGCATAGGCTGCATATGGAGGTGGTCTGGGATGCTTTTATCTTAGCTGTGTAGATAAAAAGCACACAGGCATAGGGGACCACCCTCTCAGCTAACATGATTCGCTGCATTCAGACAGTAAACAAAAAACAGCTTAACTTCTGCTCATCCAGCCTGTCTTTGAGTGATCACAACTTCCTCGTAACTTGTCATTTTTGGCTGGCCACACACTAGACGATTTTTTAATCTGAAACGATTTTTAAACTGTGGGAGACCAGACTTCAGGACAATTTCCAAAGATTTTTTTGTACCCGCACACATTAGACAACTCAGTCAGACTGTAAGATCACTGGAGACCACACACCTGCCGACCTGCCTACGACCTTGCGTGATCACATGACTTCAGAAAAAAAAACAAAAAAAAAAAACAGGATGTCTGTCGATACCGTCTTGCTGTCTCTCCACAACAGGCTATCCTGGCATGCATTACAGGTGCAGAAACAATCATAAAACAAGGGAAAGACTTGGGATGAAATCACGGCTGAGATTAAGTTAAAGTTGTGTTCATGGTTGTGAGTGGTGAAAGTACGTATGATCTGGCTGTGATGCTACCCCGTCTGCTCACTCTCATTGGTTGTTGTGGGTACTCCGTCAGCGGCACTATGACCTAGAATCTTAAATATCAAATGTGTTTGATATTTACAATTCTGGATTTTTGAAGGCTACGATGCGGTTTGGAACAGTAAAACAATCGTGTTGACACCACACACATGCAGACTACTCAGACAAACAGTCATTTGCAACGAGGCTCTCTCGGGATACGCCCCCACGATCGTCGGGGGAGGCCCAAATCAGGTTTAAAATCCTGTAGTGTGTGGCCGGCCTTAAACTGTCATTTCAACATGCACATAAATAGTAAATCAACATGTGCTTCAAATGCATTCTTGAGACAAAATGAGGGAGAAAAGCAAATACAGATGCACTGCTAGCCTCTTAGCTTGTTGCTAATTTGGCCCCATTTATTCCTGTTGCCATTGGCTTCACTGAACACAGTGATAATCAGCTAAGGTAAGAGAGCCATAGAAATGATGTAAAGGCTGTTGTTTGCACAACATCAATTGGTTCAATGCAGATGAGAACTACCCTTGGGGGGCATGTAATGATTTCTACACAGAGAAACATTACCAAAAAGGCCATGTTTTAAGGTTTATGACTATGCCAAGCATTCAAAGTGTGAACATATAGACACTCTTAATTCTTAAGATACTTTTGTGTCCCGAAAGCAGTGCAAAAAAAGAAAATGAAGTATAAGAAACTCATAGAGAGATGGCAGCAAGCAGGAATTAAAAAGCTTTGGTATCACACATTGCTGGTGTATGGCTAGTCTCCACAAAGCAGTCCCTTTTGGTTCAGTGCAATTTTGTCATGGTCTAGCTTATTAAACTCTGATCTTACCCTTCTTTACTCAGCTGATGTCCATCACACCAACCTCCAGCCTTGCTCGTTGTGACGTTCATGAGATCCAGATCATTTGGCTCAGTAGAGCTGGTTGTTGGCTCCCAGACGGCTCTTTATTTAGGTTGCATTCACTCTTTGGTCCGCTTTAATAAACTCTGGTCCATTTCCCCAGATAGTCCGGTTTGTTTGGAGTGGTGTGAAAGCTCTTTTGAACTATGGTGCAAACCAAACAAGCCAACTCTGGTCCACTTAAAAACAGGGGTCTTGGTTGGTTTCCAAACAAATGCTGGGACAGTTTGAGCCGTGAAAAGCAAGGTTTGTCTGAAGTGTGATAGCAAAGTGGAAAAACTTGTGAATCAAAGGCGGGAAGTGGAATTAAGAGTAATGATTTACGAACATATTTATGTAATTTAATGCACTCAAATGCATGTCAATACCTGGTCTTATTTTGGCTTGTCTTCTTTGGTGCTGATTCACTCGTCTCACAACGTGGCGGACGCCTTGCTGCCTCGCTGGCTGCTCATAAGCAAAAGCAATCCCAAGACGCCATAAGTTTGGCGTTGTTTCACTGTTTATGTGGATGAAAAAAAACAGCAGAAGGGAATGGATTTCTGGTTTTGTCTTCTTCTATGTCTTCTTTTCTTCACTCTTTGTTTGGGACAACAGCACCACAGATGTATAACCGCTTGGCATTATCCAGATGGTTTGGTTTATGAGAAAGTGCAATGAGAAAGTGAACCATACCGGAAAATGAAAGTGCAACAACAGTGCAATTAGAACCTCGAACTGAACTGAGTCAGACGGATTATCAGGTGTGAAAACAACCTTAGTCACAGTTTAGCTTTTTAAATGTGGATTACATAACAAAAAAGGATAAAGGAAAGGAAACTGGCGCTCAAGCTTGAGCTAGCTGAAGACGTTCACATTAAAGAGCTGTTTCATAGAACAGGCTTGTTCATGAACAGCACATCATCAATCGGTTGCTTGCCCCACAAGGTTTATTTGGTTGATAATACACCACCTTATTAATGAAATGCATGTCTGTAACAAAACGAGGATTTTCTTTATGTGGCTCAGCTAGCCTCTTAGCTCAGTACAAGACTCCTCTAGACTCTTGTCTCCCTTCATCTGGCTAGACAACACTAGACACAAGAAGGTCTGTAGGACAGTAATTTGTGACATTGATTACCTCCATGCAAGGTAAATTGGTTAAATTGCGTTAATTTTTTATTTTTTTTTTTTTGGTAAAGTGTAGGGATCATACTCAGTGTATTTTAAAAGATTCTGATGATTGCAGTCTAGAGATCCATTTAGAGCAGTAAAGTACTAACTTTCCTTCACTTCCATTCATTTCTAACAGCTGTCCCCCACCTGACCCCCAACAAACATTTGGGATCACGTGATTGCAAACAACCAACATCAGGTTGTCACTGAAGTCGTATTGTTAATGTTAACGTGCAGTCACTTGGTATTTGATAATGCATCATCTGAAAAACACTACACCTCTCTACTCCATGGTACCTGAGCAAAGTAATGGTGGTCACTGAATGACTAAAGAGAGGAGGCAATGTTTAAATCAGGAAAAAAAAAACATCTCTTGTTTCATATGGGAGTTACATACTGTAGCTCTGCCAGCCCTAAGCTTTATTCTACCTCTATGTTGTGGTTTGTGTAGCTTAAACCCAGCAGTACAGAGAGCAGAGAAAGGACAGAGACAGCAATGAAACCTGGTTGCTGTAACTATAAATATTAACTATGGTTCAATCTTGTGCCAGCCTCATCCGGGAGGGTTAGGCTGGCATGTCATTGCCAGAGACATCAGGAGCTTCCAGTCAATAAGCTGGTGAGGAGTGGGAGTGAGGGGAGCCAACACATTCATAATTCTGGATGTTCTTAGGAGAGATGCAGGCGCAAAAAAACACTGACAGCTAGATGCATGAACGACTGGAAGCACTGAAAATACTGCTGTAGGGCTCATCTTAGAATAAAAAAAGATTTAATTTTGCATAAACCTTGGATCATACGCATTCTGAACCATGGGAGGTCATCCATACAGGTCATAGATTAACTACATGATGTTATAATGATGTAACATGGGGATACTAAACTAGAGCATACCATGGAAACAGGAAAAGAATAATTATAAAGTGTGGGGACAAGTTTCTACGAGCCTGCCCCTCCACTTGAAGCTTTTTTTCCTAGATGCAACTTCATACACTCTTGTTTGCTCAAATACAATCATAAGAAAATATGTAAGACACCATATTTATTATCAACTCTTACAATTGTTTGGGCCACAATAGAGAAAAAATAAAGATTCAAACTTTCATTTGGTCAGCGGACATTGTTCCACGACTGTTGCTGTTGTGAATTTCCCCCAAGTCCACAAGAATATTTAATTTGTTTTCCAGTCCAGAAAGACCCTCATGACCCTATCATTGCTGAGCCAAACACGGCTCGCAATCAGGGGTTTGCATATTTTTGGGTTGTTTCTTTTTGTGCCCTCTTTAGTCTTTTGGCTCATGGACTGACTCAGCTTTAACCGTCTGTTCATTCTATGCTCAGCAGATGTATTACTATCAAAAACTAATACTGCTAACCCTTCACGTACATTTGATTGCTATTTAGAAGCTGTAGGAAAAGCTTTGCTTAAGCTATATGGCTTTTAATTACAGCTTGTTACAGGCACTAATGTGTACTTGACACTGCAATAACAAACTGTTTCTATTATTATCTGCACTGCATTTGATAACAAGTTTCCAATTTATTTTTCTACAATGACTGCGGATTTCTTATCTGTTGCCCAGAGGAATAGTTGTCCTTTTCTGCCCCTTCAGTTGTCAGTTTGGTTTAATAACTGAGCTGCTTTTTTCACTGTACAAGAAACATTATTCCTAAAAACCCTTCATGTAAAACTAATGTAAAGGTTTGCTTTAAACCTGTGCAGGTATGAACATCATTCAAAAATGTATAGTCATATTTTGATCCTACATAATCAACCTTTTGTAAGAGATGAATCTGTACTGATCTCTGTTGGCCACATTTTAAATGCGAGTGAGATCACTTCCTTCTGCAGTCCAGAAGGTAGCAGTAATGCACCTGATGCTTTCTGAAAATTCTCCAATCTGCCCATAACACCAGCCATAAGGTAACACAGACATGCAGTGACACACATGAATGGACGACAAGCAAGACAGAAAGTTTTAGCGATTTCAAAGTCCATTTGCTGCTGCACTGATTAAGCAACGATCAAAGTGTTCGGGGATCAGTCCAATACCACAACTTTTCACTTAAACTGAAGCTCCACAGAGAGGTCTGATGCACAGGATTCTTGCACACCACTGTCTGATTTGACACTCAGACACAAGACACACAGAGACATGCATAGTCCATTAGAGAAGGGTGAGCACTGAGGGTCAGCACATGGTAACCATGGTGACTCCAGGCCCTGGTTTTAAACCATATTCCAGAGCCATCAGCTCCATGACCGTTTATACACCTATAAACACAAACACACAAGCACTGACAAAAAGCATTAAGGTAGCCGACAAGTGAGGAGTCATGTGAGATGGGAGTGGGGGGGAATGGGGGGTTCTGTCCCGTGGGGGTGAGGATCCAATCTAAGCACTGGAGCAGCAAGTACAGCCCCTGCCAGAGTCTCCCTTCTGTGCTTTTCAGCCTGTATAAAGACTTTTACTCAAAGGTGTATTTTTATCTACAGAACAGGAGTCCATAAATCATTGGGGTTAAGCTGTAAAGTGATTCTAAACTGTAAAGTGAATCTCACGGTGGGGGAAAAGAGCATATCTCAATCTAATTCTTCCAAGTTTGCAAATTGAAAATTAAGTTATTTCAGCAATCTAATTCAGCGCTACAAATCCACCGTGCATACTCAGCTGCATACAGAAATATAAAACTGCTGACACCTCGCTGAAGCACACAAAGATCTATTAACATTCACCAGTTTTGGAATTAATTCACCATTAATGTGATGGTGCCAGACAGACCATAATAAAGCACAATGTAAAACAGTTTGGAAGATTCTTCAGTGATGCTGCTGTCATCTCTAATCGTACCAATTTCTCATTTTACTCTGAGTGAAACAGCACCCCTCTATGTGTAATTTGGTAGATGTGTGCTCAAACTTCGGTGGCCCTGAACTAATTTGTTTCTCACGTCTCTGAGGAAGCCAGCTGAAGTTGGCATCCCTTGGTTAAAAAAAAAAAAAAAAAAAATAGAGAACTAACCAAACATATGAGGCTTAGGCCATGACACAGCCAAACTTTGATTAGTCAGGACTCTTCCAAGGGAAGCCAACAGCTCTCTGGCCTCATAGCGATTAAATCATAGCATGGTATCAACGTGAATGAAATGAAATAACAGGAGACGGCCAACAGACTGCTGATAACAACCCGAAGTCCAGTAAATGGCAAGAGATTGATTTTGTTTGTTTTTTTTAAGTGAACTTTCTTCAACTACAGCAGAAAAAACGAATCTGATTACCAGGGATGAAGATCAAAACCCAGTTCTATAACGATCCAGTTTTTTCAGGACAGAGGAGCTCTGCATTTTTCAAACACTAAAATCAATGCGTTTTAGTCAATTCTTCCAAGTCTCAAGGGTTCTATGACATAACATCAGTTTGTCATACCACTGGTGCAAAAACATGAACCAGTTCTTGCAACAGGGAATGTTAACTTAAAGCACATTAGTACTGAGCTTAAAACTGAAACAACATCCAGTATTTTTTATTGTCAGTGGCTGTAGCACATACCTTTAACACTTGCTTTAGCAGCTGCAGTGAGTTATCCCCATCATTTGCTCATGTCAACCTTCAAAAGTGCCCCAAACTTTTGCACTGAGTCTCACTATTTAAAACTGTCAGTCAAATGTTGAAATCTGTGTTGAAAGCAGCAGTATACAAATTAATGAGGACTGTCACAATGCCAGACATGATCTGGATGTCCTTACATAATACCAGGCGCATGGGAAAACAATGTTGAAAAAATAACAAAGTCCACATCTTAAGCACAGAGCCAGGGGTGGTGGCGAGTAAGCATGGCAGTGGTTCCCAAAGTTGGGGTCGGGACCCCCCAGGAGGTCACGAGACAGTGAAGTGGGGTTGTGGGATACTTACCATAAAACAATGAGAAATTTCATATGATTTAAAATAATAAATTTTGTCTATTATTTTAAGAAAAAATATTGTTAAATGAGTCCAAATTAAAATGAAAACATAGTTATTAAGTGATATTTGTGCTTAAATGCAAGTAAAAGTTATAGAAACTATGTAAAATGCTAATTTTGTACATGATGCTTTGTGCAATATCGTGTGCTTTATATCCCCCCTCAAGGGCCCTGTGTTGAATCCTTAGCACCCTACATCCCTAAAACATGCACATGACTGTATCTACAGCAGTATGGATAAGGACTTCAATACCAATAGGTCGAGTATTAACAGCACAAAAATTCACAATCCCTATCCCTGACAAGTCGAAAACTACCATAGTGTATGGGTGCTAGTTAGGCTCAACGGGTAGAGCAGGCACCCATACACAGAGGCTGCAGTCGTGGGATCGATTTACAATCCTGGCATGGCTTGGTGCGTGTCTTCCCCCACTCTCTCTCCCCGTATTTCCTGTTTCTCTTCAACTGTCAGAATAAAGGCAAGACACCCAAAAATAATAAAAGAAAAAAATAACATTGTGAATGCAGAGAGACATCACAGAGAGCAAGACTGCAGATGAAGTTGAGCACTGCCAGCTAGCCTCACCATACTGTTAATAACCATGTCATTTCACCGTCATGTATGATTAAAGACCATACCTCCTCAAATAGGAGGTATAGTTCAATGCACATCACCATCTTTCTCCAAGACTTTACAGTCAATCAAACTGCTTATTCGGCTCTGCATGCATTTTTTGGAAGCTGTTATATTTCTCAATGTGCATTGGATACAATGTACCTGCATGTGTGCAATGCTTTGCAGGTCTGGGAGGTTTGGGAGTTTTCGGTTTTAGGTTATGTTATAAAATACATCTTCTGTGTGGTTTTAAGTAGGCTATATGTGGAGTTTATTCATGTAGAGGGCTTAAAATGAGAGCTGAGTGTTTGATCACTTACATGTCACCTGCTGAGAGAGAGACAGAGAGAGAGAGAGCAATACATAGAAAGAGAGCTGTATGTCAATGTCATAAGTGTTATCTGATGATTGCAAGATCTGTATGAGGGTTAGAGGGGGCTATAATAGCACACCTGCTTACATTACATTTCCTCCTAGAGCAGCACCACCACCAACCTCAAAAAAAGGCCTTGTATGTGTTGTCTTGCTGGCTTTCTAAAAAAATTTTCCCCATAGAATGCAACGGCAGAAAATTCTCAAACTGGTACATAACAATCCACCAGGCAGCAGGAAATGGATTGTCTGATGCTCAGATTTTCTGGGGGAGGACTCTCAGACCCCAGCTTAATATGTTCCCCTAGTTGGCAGTAATGCAGCCCACCTGATAATACCAATGATTTATTGCTGTTTGCCAACAGGTTATTGCATTAGATAAAGAAGTAACTTCATATAAATAAACTTGAGAGCCAGACGTTTTTACTGGGATCTCTTCCCTTATGAATAATTCATTGATCAATGGCCATTCATCCAAAATTAGACATTTAACCCCTTTAATGTCTTTGTTCCCCACAGCCTGACTCACATTCTGTGTATTTGGCTGTAAAGATACAGATCGTGGGTTGACACCAGCTTCTGGGAAATTGCTAGGCGGCATCATTTCTTGATAATAATAGAAGTTCTATCATAGTAGGGAATGAAGGTCAGTAAAACAGTATGCATATGGAGTAAGATAGCTTTGTCAACAAACACACAAAGCTGTCTTAACACACACTCATGCTCTAATCTTCACCCTGCAGTATGCCCAGTGATTTTCATTGTTCTGCATTAAAGTGACAGTGAGCAGCTTAAGAAGGACAACTCAATGTCCTTTTCATATAAACACTTGTGGTTTTATTATAGCTTATAGTCTTTATCGTGTAAAGCCCTGTGACAGAGGCAGATTACAACTCGGTCAGCAGCACAGAAACCCATTACCATAACAGTTATGTATTGAACCATCATCAACCAAAGGCTTTTAATGTTAGGCAGACCACTTTCATCCATTAGCTCAGTTTTTTTGTGTTGCTAATATTATGTAAAAATCTATTGAACAATTTTATAGATTTATTTTTGAAATGACAAATGCTCTTGCTGATTTTGTTTTCCATAACCAGCATATCAGCATGACAAATCGATTCTAATTTGAACTTTAAAAATGCTAAACCCTCTGACCGTGGCAGAGCTCACAGATGAAGTAAAGACACTCTATCCCTGTACGACCTCCCAAACCACGTTACCCCGGGCTCTTAGAAAGCGCAGACCGGCCAAGGCCATTAGTCACTCAGCCGGGGGCAAAATGTCTGCTAGCATCATCAGCTGAAACTGAGATAAGAGCTGCGAGCCAGTTCCCAAGGTGACAGGTGACAGTCATAGATCCCTGCCTCACATGATAAGATGAAACCCAGATCAATGGCTAACACTTACTTTCCCTGTCTGTCTGTCTCCTTTGTAGAGTAAGAAACATGCCAACAAGGTACGTCTGTTCTACATGCTTCACCCTGAAGACGGAGGACCTCCTTCCAAGAGACTGAGGCCAGATAATCCAGTATGTTCTCACTCACTGTGTGCTTTTGTGTCTGTGCAGCATTAAAATACGGGAGCATTTCTCACCTTAAATAACTTTATTCTAAAATGCAAAGCTTTTAAGATAAATTATGCATGAAATGGCTCAGAGATTCACCTGTTTTGCAGTTCAATCCCAAAATGAAGGAGCTGTTGGGAATGTTTATGGGAGGACAGTTATTTGCATGCTAAAATGTGCAAATTTGCAGCATGCTTTCATGCATATAGAAGACAAAAAACCTTGCTCTAATCCTATACTAGGCTTGTCCACTCTGAGGCTTGGCCGCTGCAGCCAGGTGCTCATGGGAATATTTGTTTGATCTGTTGTGTGCTGTTGTTGTGCTATAATTCTCCCTAGAGAGGTCATGTCTTTGCTTGTGGTGTTGCTGGTGAGATTTAGTGCAGGCAGAAGCCACCAGGCAGCTCTGTATCTGTCTATTGCAGGACATGACTGGGGAGGTCAGTGCTGTATGAATGTTTGTGTGTGTCAATGTGCGTGTGCTAAAGGTGGGCTATTGTGTCGGTAGATTTCTAGGATCCTGTTCTGCAATTTTAGCAAATGCTGAGGCTGCATTTGCATTCAGAGTGAACTGTTGGGCTTGGAATAAGAAGCACCGCTGCATTTTTGCACTTGATTAAATTCTGACTTGGTGTTTGTTTGTCTTGTGTTTTGTGAGAATGCATGCGGGTGTGGGTCTATGAAAATGAATGTGAACGTAATAGACTATTGTGAAGAGGGGGCTTTATCATCCAACACTGTTTGCCCCATTTCTCTGGCAAGCCCATAAATCCCACATGGCATAATTCAAATAGACACAGAAAATACATACAGGACACAGTATGTGGGGGGAAAAGTTATCAAACTAACCTACAAATCTATCTGTGCCAGAAAAAGAAAAAGAGAGAGAGATAGAGGGAGAGGGATGGAGGAGAGGAGATGTATTGTCTCCAAAAGCAGTGCACTGCTGGAGCCAAAAACCCTGGGCTGTAGTGCAGGGGCCAATCAGCTTTATCCAGCACTGACCTTCAGTCCAACACTGACAAGAAATTCAGAATAATTACAGCTAAGCAGCTGTAATGTCTGCAGAATCCCCAGTGTCAGTAAATTCAGGTTGTTCCTGACGAATAGGCATTGCAGAGTTCAACACCCTGTCAAACAATGTTTGTTTGCAGGCAAACATCTTCAAAGGAAACAGATTAAAGTTATTTCAGTTTCAATCAAAAACAAAAATCCATCGCGGCTAAAGCCTAAAGACAGAGCCGGATTAACGGTTCACATTTAAGGACAGCCATGAGAGGAAGGAGGTTTTCTCTTCTTTGGTCATATTTACCAACTAAAAGCAAACCCGCAGCAGAGCTGCTTTACTGCCACACATGATGAAAGATTGATGGTCTTTGTCGATCTGTGATACCTCCCGTCTGTTTGGTGCTTTACAGAACAAAAAGTCCTTGAGTCTGCTGATGTGTTCGTCCCCTCACAGTTCACAGTCACATGTTGTGGGCCTCAAGGCTCCCTCCTAACAACATTTCCTTTTCCAAGTATATCCAAAGTCTCTCTGCATGATTAATTCATAAGCCCAAACTTTGAAAACCATTCCAGGAGATCACGTCAGCCCCCTTTTATATCCACAGTAAAAATTAAAGTTGGACAACACGGGCCAAGCTATGCTGGAAAACACCTCACTTCAGAGGGCAAAAGTGTCAGAGACACCGTGGTCATGTAAAATGAGGTAAACTAAACCTTTACTACACCGGTTACAGCCATTATATAGAAGGATACAGAAACAGTCATGTAATGTATGGTCTTGTTTGTTTGTATGTGTCAGAAAAAAGCCATGAGTATTTATTTCCATGCATCTCCATTAGTTGTGACCAGAAAACAACTCTTCTTCCTGGAATCCACTCCAATACAGTGTTCAATACAGTTCATATTCACACTCATACACAATATATAAAAAATATATCAATAATTAACAAAACCACTCTAACAATATCTTCATCATTCAAGGCAACAATATAATGTACAGAACAGACAGTGCTTACAAAAACAACATTCAAGACAACACAGACCCTAGCTTAACCTAAGTATTATTGATAGATTGAAGGCCTACTGGTGGTCAGACCATAACATTTAACTATATTTCTTCATATTTCAGACACCAATACCAACATTTAATTCTCTAGGGATGTACAATATTGAATGTTTGTTGATATCGGATATTCCTGTATTTCCATACTCATTTCAACTTTCACAGATACTGACAAAAACCCACCTTTTAATTTTTCATTGTAAAGAAGACCAATTCTCTCTTACTGTTAATCATTCCTTAATCTTACGGGGACAGACTATTTGTTTGAGAAACAGAAAAAAAACACAGAAATTGATTCCATCATAAATGATAGATGTAGTTTTTTCCCCCAGAATTGCATTCAGAAATGAAAACAAATAAATCTTTCGGATTAATAAACAGCAAAATGTGTTTTAAACAGAGTCAAACCAAGCTTCACGGGCCTTTTTGAGAGCTACAAGCAGCACTAGAAAAACCTGCTGACAGACAGTGAGCTCTGTGGAGCACCACATAAAAATGTGGCCCTTTTTATAGATATTATACTTTTAAAAAAGACAAGATCTTCTAATAAAACAACCATAACACGTTCTTTGTAAGTGTGAAAAATTAAAGTAGCTGTAGTTCATTTCTAAGAAGAAAACTCTTTAAAGTTTAAGGAATGAGGGTGAGAGAAAAAAATGACTTCAGCTGTTGTCAGTCCATTAAAACCGCATATATATTTTGTACATTCTGCTCATTTCTACAGCTGGTATAGGGGCTGAAAATATTGATAGAAATTTTAATGTCAACCAATATGATAACTTTGCACTAGTATCTGCTAATAATGATATCATGCTGATGCCATCATTCTTTATTGTGACAGCAGTTAATGAAATATCAGCAGTAGCAGAGGGTTTTTCAGCCAGGAGACACTTTGTTGAATTGATGTTTGCTACTCTCTTGACTGATTTGTTCAGGGAACCATGCAAGCTCCATGTGAGCACAGCTCTGGACACTAAAGTGTTTTTGAAGGCATTGGTTTTCCCCTCAGGTAGTGTGAATCTGCCTGCAGTATCATGCCTGCTGTTATAAATGTGCTCATCAGAACCAAAAATATATTTTCATCCAATACCTTTGGTTACTCAGTCAATGAAATATTTCTAATGAAGCTAAACAACAAAGCAGTTGTGTACTGGTTTGACATTCAGTCTGTTTGAGCAGTGCAGAAAACACTGCTGCCTTGTTTTGATGGAGTTTCTTTATATGACATGGCAGCGTCAACCAAACCTCTAAACAGTAGTCCAGATGTTAAAGCACAAGTGTTTAATCACATTTTCAACTATATTAAAAAGTAAAAAATTAAAGTTGGGAGGGCAACTGGTGGCCCAGAGACCTAGTGTGACCCCAGTCCTCACTCAAAGTGGCCTTGAAGTCAGTTTACAGGAAAATAAGACTAAAAGGAAATGGATATAAATTCATGGACGAAGGTAGAAATTTGTGAAATATCAGCAGAAATAGCTATGATTAAAGAAAACCATTGTCCTTGCATACCATCATCCTTTGGGCTCCATTCGCTGGCGTGATTTAACAGCGCTAAAATGGTGGATGCTATGAGTGGCGAGATAGAACCAAGTGACCACATTTTTGAGATTGTGGAGGCTCCAGCGACTTTAAAATACGGTGTGTGGAAGCATTTTGGTTTCCTGGTGCCAAGAAATGAGAAAGGAGAAAAGGTGACAAACAACGAACAATATGCAGAACCTGCCAGAGAGCAGTGATACACTTGATGGGGAATATGAGTAACACAAGGAGCCAGTTGGCAAATCACCCTGAAAAGATTTGCAAAGTTGGGAGGAGAATCTGTCTGGCCAGGAGACTCTTGAGGCTGGTTCAGATTTTGGCTTGACTCACAGCTCATCATCAAACCTCTGGCCCGATTCTGAATGTTAACAACGATAAACAGCCTTGTAGTGTGACATAATTAATTACACATCCAACGTTCATGACTCAACAAGACTTAACGTGAAAATTTTCCTCACATCGTCACCAAGTTTACACCCTGACCTGACATCAATGACGTGATCCTGATGCCTGCCTACAGGAGAGCATTTGCTCCTTATCTTTGTATCATCATTTACCAGAGTCCCCACTTTTTCTCCCTCTGGAGAACTAATGTGTACATTCTATTTTATTTTATTGTATTTTATTTATGTTATCTCATGCTTACCTTAAGTTCTAACTAAAGGAGAGCCAGTCCATATTGTCCTCTTCTTGATACATCCATAATTGTTATCCAAAAAACATAGTCCAATCCATAATTGTTTCTTGTTTCTTGTTCGTTGTTTACTTCTTTAACATGCATTTCATTTTGGAATTTCATTCTGTCTTAAGTAAGGGTTAATGCCAAACGAGATGTCCAGTTATCAGGGACTAATGGACTAATGGATGGCTTTAACCCACTTACACTATGGTCACTTACCAAAGCAAATAAATAATGAAACCAATCATTTATTATTTGTGATCAAAAGAAAAGTTTTCAAGTGAATACTTTACAAAAAGAACAAGTGGGAGACTGAAATTGGCACAAGCATAACTCTTGAAACCTGGGAACAGGCATGTGAAGAGGCACATTTAGTGGCCAGTTCTAATATTTGGAGAGAGTTTAAGTGGAAAATTTTAAATAGATGTTTACGAACACCACAAATCAGTGAAATGGAACCAAACAAGGTCAGATTAGTCCTGGAGAAAATGTGGACAGCATGTAGGCAATCATGCTCATATTCTGTGCTCATGCCCAAAACTAAGTGGGATATATTTAACGCTCTTAAAGAAGTTTTTCAAGAAAAAAAATGGGTGCATTTAAGTTTAACAAATCTTGATCAATATGCTTTCAGTCTAAAGTTCAACTTCAGAGCAGCTTTGTGGCAGTAGTGGGAATCACTATAAACTGTAAAAGTGCTTGGTTCTTCATAAAAGCCGTACAATAAGTCGCGCAAAGGTGATCCACCAACACCCCAGAGTATTAAATACTGTAGGCATTTCAAGACCATGTGGGTTTACTGACACACTCACACATATTGTAGGAAAACACACACCTGCGTCTCCATCTGTCTCCCTAAGTGAATAAGACATGACTCAGCCCCTCCTGGCTCTCACCTCATCTGGGATGCTGAATACACACAAAAGACCATGTGCTCACACATATACTGTACCGCACTGTGAGTGCCCCAGCTAGCACTTTGTTCATAACCTTTCACACAGAGATGTGACATTGATTATCTGACAACGCAGGAAAACTGATGTAAGATGAAGCGTCCTCCAGAGATGAATTCTCCACATTCAATTTTGGATAAACTTTTCTTCTTTCATATCTTTCATCAGTTTTTTTTCTTTTTCTTGCAAGGGACGTTTTGCACGTTTTTATCTGTACTTCATCTCAGTGTTTTTTCCCCTCTGTTCCTGCACTGATTGACGTGGTGCAGTCCAATGGGAGAGGCAGAAAAGAATTGCAATGCTGTGATGTGTGTTTTTGTGTGGACGCGTTTGTTACAGAGCAAACACAGGAGAAAGTAGGTCGTAAAGGTGCTCCCAGATGAAAGGGGAGGGGACTTCATCCGTTTTTCTCCCCTATTCTCCACCCTGCTCCCTCTCTTTCTCTCTCTCTCCGTCTGAGCAGTTCTCCACTTGTGAAAAGGGCAAGAGATAACAAAGAGCTATTTCTCCTCGCCTTTTATTCTCCTTTAATGCTATATTTGCACCGGCGCTCCTTTCAATTTACACTTTCAGTGCTTCTTCAAACTCCAAATGAGATCGTCTGTTTCCCTGTGCAGCTCCATGTGTATATTTAGCAATGTTTCCCACAGCGCCTCGACACCAAGCAGGAGGCAGAAGAAAGGAGGAGCAGAGAGAAAGCAAAACAGAAGGAGAGAAAGATTAACACAGCTAATTAGGAGTCTATTGTTAGGTGCATGAGCAGGATGAAGCCACCCAAACACAAAATATTGTGCGATACAGACGTCACTGTCAGGCGATGGATAAACAGGCAAACACACGCACACAAACAGAAACATTTTCTGCAATTAGGTCGCATGCAAATCATTCTCAACAGATGTGAGTGGTGCGACAGGTAGAGACAAAACACAGAGAGAATATTGAAATGAGCCGCGTTAGAAGTCTGGGAATCAAAAATGAAGAAACAGAAAGGTTGATGACTTTCAGCAGAGATAGACAACGGAGGAAAAACAGTGAGTCAGAGATGCTGTTTATTGTTTAAAGTGGTTCAGCAGAGTGGCAGCTGTAATGAGCTGACAATTATTCATGTGTCAGTCACCCACACACACTTGTGATTGTTTAAAACTTTCCCCGCGCTGTCACTAAATCCCTGGTGTAACATCAGTCGCTGAGCGACAGGATATGCATTGCCTCGTCTTTGTGTTTCAGTCCCATCTTTGTCGACTGCTTTTATTACCTTTTGGTGTGTTTTGACAGGTGAGGCCACTTCAGGCTATGACAGAGAATCATTTCTGTATCTTTGTCCTAAATCTAAAGAACACAGTTAAAGGACATCACGTCATTGCGGTTCATATTCCTCATTCTGGTAAAACAAGATTTGGGTAGATCTTAGCAGTGCAGCCCATGGGAGAATAGAAGGAGACAAAGTAGGCGAGGGGTGAAGTGGAGGCAACAGAACAACTGGATAAATGGTGAGGGAGAGGAGGAGAAGAACAGAAAGTACACATTAAGGAGGAGGGGGAGCAGAGCATAGAGAGATAGTAATGAAGGAGCAGAGGGAATATAGGTAAGATAATAGGAAATGAGACCGGTCTTCATAGCAATGCATCACCACAGTGCGATCAGCAATAAAGAAATATGATCTGAGTTATGACTTTACATGCAACATATGCACACTACATTGTATGCAAACATTTCCTTTCTCATTCTATGACATCAATACCAGGGTCTGACATGAATCCCAGACAGGTGCATCTCAAAACGTTTGAATATCATGAAAAAGTTCATTCTTTCCCCCAGTGAAATTTCCAATGATTTACAGCTCACAAAAATAAAAACTCTACCGTCTCAAATATTAGAAAACCACAAAACATCAGCCCAAAAGAGGATATATAATACAGAAATGTTGACCTTCTGAAATATTATGCTTATTTATGCCCTCAGTACTTGGTTGGAGCTCCTTTTGCACAATTTACTGCATCTATGTGACATGGCATGGAGCCAATCAGTCAGAGGCACTGCTGGGGTGTTGTCCGGTGTCCGGTGTCTCTCATCTTCCTCTTGACATTTCCCCAGAGGTTCTCTAGGGGGTTCAGGTCAGACCAGTTAGCTGGACAACCAAACACAGTAATACCATGATCAACAAACCAGTTTCTGGTAGTTTTGGCTTCACTGTGAGCAGGCACCAAGTCCTGCCGGAAATGGAAGTCAGTATCTCCATTAAGCTTTACTAGATGGAAGCATGAAGTGCTCTAAAATCTCCTGGTAGACAGCTAACAGGTTTGACTCTAGACTTGAATAAGAACAGTGGACCAACAGCAGACATGTAGGGCCCTATGATTTCCGCGTTAATGGAATCGCGGAATTGGCCATGAATTTGACTGAAATGTTGTGTTTTTTAGAAAGAGGGACATATATCTGGGGAATATGTTCCAGGGGACCACTGAAGCATGGCACAACTTGTGCCTCACTTCACAAACACTCACCCCAACCCCCTCCTAAACAATAAAAGCATGACAAAGCAGCTGTCCGAAACACCGGCAAACATCAAGTAGCTCAACACGGGGCAGTATCGTGCAACATAATGTTGAAAACTCATCCGGGCTTCGAGTTATTTTTCCTCACCACACCAGAGAGACATGGCAAGAGAGGTGTGTCTGTGCGTGAGGCACACCGCTGAAGTCACAACTTGAAGACGTACTCAACCCTCGGAGGCTTTAAACTCAAGTCAGACAGACTCGACATTTTACGAAGTCCCACAGTCTAAATGATGTTACATTCGAGTATCAATTAGCTTAATAATTCCTCCTGTAGATACTGTAGTTCCCTTTGGTTGCTTAAGGAGCCAGTACGTGTCTGCATTAACGTAGGGGTCTGATATGAGGCTGACAGACAGACAGCAAGGATAGAGGGAGATGAGGAGAGAACCGTTACAGTCAGGAATAGAACAATACATAATCAAACTGCATGGACTGTTACAGACTGAGAGAGTAAAGAAAAAATTAGGTAACAGGTTTACTTTTAACCATTTAACTTTAATGTTACTTTCTTATTAAGTTACTGTCACTCTCTGAGAGAACAGAAGGATTTCTTCAGTTACATTATAAACATCAGTTAGGATGTGATTACACACGTGGATGTGTCTTAAAATGTTGGAAATATCTGACTGTTACACTGGTTATAATTATTTTATATCAAGGTTATCCAAACAACCGCTCCTGAGCCAACTGTGGCCCTTTTCAATAAATTCAAGGTTATTTCTATTTAATTAGTGAACATTTGATTCATTTACATAAACAAGATACTCTTTTCTATGGTAAAATTAGTGGAAAGGTTAAAAAAAACAGAATTCCAAAAAATTAAAACGGAAAAAACAGAATCTGGCAAATAAAACGGATTTCATGGGGCCCTAGACATGGTACCCTAAACCATCACTATATGGCAGCAGCTGTGTGTCCAACTGTGTCTCTATCCTGTGTTCATTGTTGAATCTACCTTAAAAAACTTTTAAAACTCCTTAAAACTCAGAAATTTTGCCAATCTAAACCAATAAGGTCTTGGACGTACTCCTGATCTTGATGTGGAGCCTTTATTTGGATGTTTTATGTGTCGGCTTTCCACTTTCTGGCCACGATGACCTGCATTGTTCCTGCTCTGTGCTGAGTCTTTGGACTCACCTGTTGCTGCGGCCTGCATGGTGCTTTGTGTACGCAGCCCTCCACGGTGGATTTTGGCCTTAAACCGGGGTACTTGGAGTATCTCTAAAGTTTCCAGCACTTATCAACTTCGCTCCGTGGATTATTCCTGGATTATTCTGGGCGGTGACTGCCTGTGTTTTCATCTCTCAGCTGACTCTGGAGACGTGCATGACACCTTGGCCAGGTGCCTTTGGGACTAACTCCCACTTTTTTATCATAAGGATTATGTTGCTTCTGATTGTGTCTTGTCTGATCTACACTCATGAGGGGGAAGAACAGAATTGGGTGCGTGACTATAACAGTTTAACGCTCATGGCACACACCTCAACAATGACTGACGGCGGTGTGCGCGACTGGCGGAGGTGTTTGCTACCTGCTGCACACCTTACCACACACCAAACATCCTTAAAGAAACTCTTAAGCCTGCTCCTCCTAGATGAATACTTCGTGTCTGAACGCTCACCCCCCTGAACAAACTTAAAAATCACATTCACATTCAAAGATCAGTACGAACACTGCACATTATACACGCATGCTGAGATGCGTAATAACGCTTATGTTGTTGTTGTCTGGAAATGTGCAGCCAAATCCTGGACCTGTGGCTGACATGATAAATCTGGAAACTCCAAGTAACTTTAAAAATAGATCTGGACTTGGTTTTATCCATTTAAATGAAGCCTTTTCATTTAAATGGATGATATGGTTAGAATATGGGTTAAAACCACAGATGCTGATGTTCTTGATCTATTGGGGACTTGGTTAAGTAAATCTGTTCCTGACCATTATGGGTGGGTTATTGGATGGGTATAACATGTTTCGCACTGACCGCCGTACTAAACGTGAGGGAGTTGCGATATATATTAAAAACACGTTTCAGGTAACCGTAGTTTTATCTAAAACTGTTCCTAAGCAGTACAAGTTGCTTGTTTTAAATGTTGAATTCACAAAATGATGTATGATGACTATTGTGGGCTGCTACAGATCTCCCTCCGCACCTAAGGAAACACTGTCATCACTGTCCGAATCCTTGTCTTCTGTGCGTTATAATGAGCTGGTTGTGTTGGGGGATTTTAATTGGGACTGGCTGTCCCCGTCCTCTGATCATTTTAAATGTTTATGCATCTTTGCAAATTTAACTCAAATTATAGTCTCCTACGAGACCAAACCTGAAACAACCTGACAAATCTACTCTTATTGATTTAATCTTGACAAACGCTCCTCAGAAATTTAAAGCCACTGCTGTTTTTGCAAATGATGTCAGCGATCACTGCATAATTGCTACTGTGAGAAACACAAAGCTTCCAAAGCATACGCCATGTATTTCAATCAAGCAATATTTTAAACATTTCTGTGAGGAAGCATTTTTATATGATCTGTACTTATGTGACTGGGAGAAGGTATATTTGATTCCTGATCCTGACATGGCTTTCTCTTGTTTCAAATCATTATTTTTATCCTTTGTAAATAAGCATGCTCCTCTCAGGAAATTTAGGGTTAAAGGGCGTGACAACCCCTGGTTCTCAGATAAACTCTCTGATCTTGTTCATAAACGAAATGTTGCGTGGGCAGCTGCAAGAAAATCTAAATCTGAGTCAGACTGGACATGTTTTAGACAATTAAGAAATAAATGTACCCTTTTTTTCAAAGCCAAATCTGAGTTTTATGTAAATCAGATGACTGAAAATGCATCTTATCCCTCCAAGTTTTGGAGGACAGTAAAAGGCTTGTCCTCTGCTGCTTGACAAAATTTTGTCCTGCCCCAGATGATAAAGCTAGGAAATGAGACCCTAACAGACAAAAAGAAAATTCTAAATGTGTTAAATGAACACTTTGTGTCCTCTGGCCTGCTTTTTGAAAGCCAAAAACACCTGCATCTCCCTGAAACCTCTTCAAATTCTGAAGATGGGCCTCTTAATTTAGATTTAATTTAATTCCTTTTAATGTCAATGAAGCTTTTAATGAATTAAAAAATGTTGGATCTTAAGAAATCAGCTGGTCCTGATGGCCTAGACCCATATTTTTAAAAAAATTGCTGCTGAAATGGGAGTGCAGATGGTCAAGTGGTTTAAGGCGCTACCCATGTACGTAGGCGGCCCGGGTTTGAATCCAGCCTGTGGCCCTTTGCCTCATGTCTCTCCCCACTCTCTTCCCTGTTTCCAAGTCCATCCATTGTCCTTCCTCTATCAAATAAAGGCATGAAAAGGCCCAAAAATAAATCCTTAAAAAAAAAAAAAAAAAAAAAAAAAAAACCTGCTGAAATAGTTGCTGAGCCTTTGACTTAACCTGACATTGAAAAATGGTACAATACCAGAGATTTGGAAAGCTGCTTTTTTCACCCCAGTTTTGAAAGCTGGTGATCCCTCTAGCCCAAATAACTATAGACCAATTTCTAAACTGTCACTTTTAGCAAAAGTGCTTGAAGGGTTGATCTATAACCAGTTAAAAGGCTTTTTGTTACAAAATGGCATTTTAAACGAGCTGCAGTCTGGATTCAGAAGGAAACACAGTACAGTCACTGCTGCTACAAAGGTTTTAAATGATATCATAAATGCAATTGAATCTAAAGAACACTGTGTTGCACTTTTTCTAGATTTATTGAAGGCCTTTGATACCGTTAACCATGCTGTCGTATTACAGAAGCTGGCTGATACTGGGTTTTCTCCAGCAGCACTAAAATGGTTTGCAAATTATTTAAGTGGTAGAAGGCAAAGTGTTGAAGCTGATGGTCAGTTATCCAGCTTTTTAAATGTTCAAAATGGTGTTCCACAAGGATCCATATTGGGCCCAATTTTATTTATTATTTACATAAACAAGTTGTGTATGAATGTTACTGAGGCACAGTTTCATTAATATGTGATAGAGTATGATACAGTCATGTATGCATCGTCCTCTTCCTTAGAAAGTGCAACAAACAAACTACAGGCGGCCTTCAGTGTTGTCCAGAGAAACCTCTGTGACCTAAGACTCGTTCTGAATGCCAACAAGACCAAAATGATGCGCTTCTCAAGGTCTAAATCACAAGTTCAAGGCAGTGCTCAGATTTTTACCTTAAACAAAAAGGCAACTGAATGTGTTCAAACATATAAGTACCTTGGCTTTTTGTTACAAGAGAATCTGTCTTTTAACCATCATATTGATTGTCTAGTAAAGAAACTGAAGGTGAAATTGGGCTTCTTCTATCGAAACAAACGCTGTTTTTCTTTGGTTGTAAGAAAGAAACTCATTCAAGCAACATTTTTGTCTGTAATGGATTATGGTGATGTTCTTTACATGCATGCTACCTCATCCTCTCTGAAAATGTGAAAATGTTGGACTCAGTCTACCATGCTGCCTTGTGATTTATCACTGATCTGGGTTTTCGGACCCATCATTGTGTTTTATATGAGAAACTTGGTTGGTCGTCCTTATACAATAGAAGGATGGAACATTGGTATATCTTTCTTTATAAGGCTATTTTACATGAATTACCTTCTTATCTTTGTACTTTACTGACTCCAAAAGCTGTCAGTAGCTTTAATCTTTGTTCTCATGGACTCATCATGTATGAGATTCCTCGCACTCGCTCTGTCTTTGGTCAAAGAGCTTTTAATGTTTTTGCTCCATCGTCTTGGTCAGAGTTACAGGGTCATCTTAAACTTGAGCGTTGTGTTAGTTTAGGAGATTTCAAAGCTAGAATTAGGGAACATTTGACCAGTGTGTGCACATGTTTTTCAGTGGAAAGCTGCTGATTTGTTGATTGATGTAACCTTTGTTCTATGTCCTGTTCTAATGTCATATGTGTGAAATTTACCATGCTGCTGTCTTGGCCAGGACTCCCTTGTAAAAGAGATTTTTTTTATCTCAATGGGAATAAATCCTGGTTAAATAAAGGTTAAATAAATCACTGACAGTGGAAACTAAAAACAGCAGACTTCAGGTACCTTGGATTCTGTACCTCTCTGATCTTCCTCCAGACTCTGGGATCTTGATTTCCAAATGAAACCCACATTTTACTTTTAGCTACAAATAGGACGTTGGACCACGTAGCAACGGTCCAGATCTTTTTCTCCTTAGCCAAGGGGAGACACTGATGATGTCTGTGGTTCAGGAGTGGCTCGACACTACAAACACAACACTTGTAGTCCTCTTCCTGGACCCGACTGTGAGTGATGGCACCTTTCCTCACCATTTTTCGTTCCAGTCAACTTTCCATAAGTATACTTTGAAACAGCACTCTGAAAACTGCCCTTTCAGTAATGACCTTATGTGGCTTACCCTCCATGTAAAGGGCGTCAACGACTGTCCTCTGGTCAAGTCAGCAGTCTTCACCATGATATTTGTTGTGTGCACTGAACCAGAGTGAAAAAGCTTAGAAAACCTTTGCAAATTGGACTTTTCCACAATATTCTAATATTTTGAGTAACTGGATTTTTAATTTTCATGAGCTGTAAATAATCAGATTAAAACAAACAAAAAAAATCTTGAAATGTTTCACTTTGTTTGAGAATAATCTAAAACATGGAAATGTTACTTTCTGAAGTAAATCACAGGAAAAATCCACTTTTACTTGATATTTTAATTCTTTTCAGCATAAAGATTAACCCCTAGACTTATACTGGGTCCTTCCTCGGTACAACATGGCTGCACTAAAGCTTGACTGCGTGCCTCGCCGTCCCCCAATATCCACTGACTGCATTTTTTCAATGTACTAAACTTCCTTTCCTTGTACCATAAACGCAAAAAGAGAAATTGCCAGTTGTTTCTTTAAATTTGAAGTTCGTTTTGACTAGAAATACTTGTCCAGGAATCTGCGAACAAGTCATAACAAGGCTTTAAAAACTTATTACTGCTTTAAGTGGAAATGACTTCCTGTGCTGTTAATTGTGTGGCTTTTACTTGTGATCTGTGCCACTATCATCATAACAATGCCATTACTATCACTTCTATCAATGACATTATAACGTGTCATATCTATCTTGTGATATCTAGTCCCCAAATACATTATGAGAGTGCTTGTGAGAACACTGTGAGGGTGTTTTGGTGCATGAGAGTCTTTGCATGTTGAAAGTGCTTGTGTTATTGTATATAATTGTAGATATTGTGCCAGCTCTCCTTGAAAATGAGAAGTCATTCCATTAATATTCATTGAGGTACACCTTGTCATAACTGAGCACAGCAATCAAATCACTCACTCAACCTAACCCGACAGGATCTCAAATTCACTTCCTTTCATTGTTTATTACAAACTGTTGCTTCACTACTCAAACATTCTAGGCACAAAAAGGGTGGACCAGGTTTGAGGCATTGCTCTTCAACAGCTTTTCTCCATCACTAGGTCATTATTCTGTATTCAAGAAGTAAACAAACTTTTTGGAGCACTGCTTTGATTGAAAAGACTCCTCAGTTAGAGACACAACTATCCCTGTGGATTGAGAGCTCAATTATCAAACGGGTAGCTCGCATAAGTGGAAACTCCACATCACAGAAACAGATGGTACAATAAGAGTGACAGAGCTGCACAAAGATCGAAAGATAAGGACTGAACTGTGACTTCAAGACACTCAAGGGGATAGTTTAAATCATTCTTCCCTCTGGGGATACCTCCAAAAATAGGCTTCATCCTTTACACTGGTGAATAACAGATTTTATAGTAACTATTAGAACAGCTAGAAGTAACTATTTGTGATCATTTATCACATAACAATAGCAAACAACTGTGAAGAACTAGCAGAAATTGTGACGTTTTTCAGAGCTGAATAGAATAAAGCAGCATCACAGTAAAAATCTGTGCTCCTTAGATGCTTTGTAGGACGTCACATGTCTGTCTCAAAGATGCCTCTTTTCAGGTTTTATATCTTTTTTTTGGAGAGGACAGGACAGTTGACAGAGTAAGATGTCAGAGAGAGAGAAATGACGATAATGTGCTGTTTGTTTCCAAAGATCAACTTCCACATTTGGGACATGACCCAATCAACAGGCCTCCACTTTTGGCACCCTATTACAGTGGTCCCTAAAGTGGGGGCGGGGACTCTATGTGCTGTGATGAGACATCAGAATTTGAAATCATTTTAAATGCTATATTTTACCCGTTATTGTAAAAATTGATTCAAAATTAATTTAATTTAAAATAAGTCCATAGTTAATATGTGCTCCCAAAAACTATTTGCCCCTTCCTAGTTCTTATTTTCTGCATGTCACATTTAAAAATTTCAGATCGTCAAACAAATCTATAATTTCTCATTTTATTAAGGAAAAAAAAGCTATTCAAACCTACCTGGCCCCACGTGAAAAAGTAACCCCCCCAAACCGTGGTTTAATTGTGGTTAAACCAGGATTGGAAATATATTTTTTGGTAAGTTGAGTTCAGTTTCACTCGTCATACTGCAGCCTGATTATTGCTAGACCTGTTGAGTCAAGAACTCATTTAAATAGAAACTGTCAGACAAAGTAAAGAAGGCTTGAATAACTCAATAGGCAACACATCCAGGAGTCAAAGAAATTCAAGAACAGATGAGAAACAAGGTCACTTACAGCTATCGGTCTGAAAAGTGTTACAAAAGCCATTTCTAAGGCTTTGGGACCCTATTGAACCATGGTGAGAGCCATTATCCACAAATAGAGAAAACTTGGAAGAGTGGTGACTCATCCCAGGGGTGGCTGGCCTAACAAAATCACTCCAAGAGCGCAATGATGACTGATCTAAGAGGTCACAAAAGAACCCAGAACAACATTTAAACCACTGCAGGCCTCAGTTAAAAGTCAGTGGTCATGATTCAACAATAAGAAAGAGACAGGGAAAAAATAGCCCCCACTGGAGAGTTCCAGGAACAAAGTCACTGCTGACCCAAAAGAACACAAAGGCTCATCTCAGATTTGCCAAAAAAAAAAAAAAAAAAAACATCTTGATGATCCCCAAGACTTGTGGGAAAATATTCTGTGGACTGATGAGGCAACTTTTTAGAAGGTGTGTGCCCTGTTACATCTGGTGTTGAATGTTTTTTTTTTCTTTTTTTTTTTTTTTCCTGTGGTCTTTTCTTATTCTGCTTGACTTCACTGTTTCCTCAGAAAAAGTTATTTTCAACACCTCTATTTTGTTCTCCTTTAGTGAGGCTACACTGTTACCTGTATGGGTAAATCCCCAAGGCAAATTGACTGATAAACTGCTTAACCATAAATAGAAATTAAATATGATCAGGGTTGGTATTGGCCAGTTTCCCTCACTGATGATCTGTACTGGCTACAAAGAACCTGATCAGGGTCTCCTTCCTTACTAACAACTGGGGGAGACAAAAATTGGCTTAGCATGAAAGTCAGTGTGTCTCCATCACCCTTTAGCAGACAGAGAGAAATGTGTCACAGAAATCTCCCCCTGATGGAAATGATTTTTTATTCATTTGAATCATTTATATAAGTTCTTGACAGTCAATCCATCAAATTGAAGACGTTTTCTCTCATACATTCTGTGAGTGAGAACATTCAGAAAAAAAAAACATCACATCACATCACATCTATGCAGGGATGCTTTTGAATCTGAACGAGCTATACGCCCATTCGCAAATTTAGGTATTGGAACCAGCATCTGAAAGAAAAAAAAAGGCATCACAACATCTCTTGAGAAATACATCGTGTCACACTGAAGCAAAGAAAAATGATTTCATACCAGCTGAAAAGAAGAGGAAACTGAGTTACTGGTGGAGATAGAAGGGGGACTATGGGACAGTTCAGAGAAAGCCTTTAACATGATCACAGCGGGGACGGACACAGGGGAGGAGAGGAGGCGAGGCGCTGAGAGAGGGAGGAGGTGAGGGGGTGGTGAGGGCCTGCCAATACAGATAAATATTTCATCCCACTACACACAGAGTCACTGAGACTGATGCCCAGAGGGGGAGGGAGGAGGCAAGGAGGGAGAAGAAGAGAGGAAAATGGGCCGAGAGTGAACGCTGAAAGATAAAAAATACAAGAGAAGAGGAGAGGAGAGAAAAAAGGAGAGAGGGAGAGAAGAGAAAAAGGGAGTTAGGACAGCTGAGAGACATAGTGAAGCCTGGAAGGTAAAGGTGTCCTTAACTCTCACATCTACTGTCCGTGATGCTAACCGGGGCTGACACTAGACACACACATTTACTCAAATGCACACACAGATGTGTACAACACTCCCTCACACATTTAGATATGGTGTTGCAGACGTTTTTCTATTATTGTCCTCTCTCTCATCCAGACGGAGGTTTTTGCTTCTTCAACATGACTTGGCATCTGGGATGGAGAGAGTGCTGGTGTGAAAAGAGGGACAAAACGAAGAAAGAAAATCCACATAAAGGAAGAAATGTGCTAAAACAACAGCAAAAACAGCAGCACTAAGTTTAGATTTAGGTGGAGGTTCAATATTAGCAGCAAGGAGATAATAGAAACTTAGGAGATAGCAGAAAAAGTGTGAAACGGTGTGAATTATTTCTACTCTAGACAGAAGAGATTCTAATTTTATAGTGTCCAGGTTTCATATAGTGGTAAGTGGGCAGTTGAATGTTTGCCCTGTAATCATATTTGCAGAGGCAAATGCAAAATTCAAAGTTAAAGAACAAATAAACACTTTATTATATTATTTTTGGGGCCACTTTGGCTTTTTTTGATAAGACAGCTGAAGAGAAACAGAAAAGAGGAGGAGAGCGCATATGTACATGCATCAGACATGCACCAAGACCGGGAGATGATCCTGTAACCAGGGCATTGAGGACTACAGCCTCTGCTTTTAGGCACCTGCTCTATCCACTGTGCACAAGAATCTGAAGGCTGTTGGTGTCACATACAGCCACATGAGGTAACATTAAAGCTTAAATATGTGATTATCAGAGTAAATATCCTAGACATGTTGCACGTTAGCACCAGTCTCCAAAACCAAAACATATTTGGCCTTTCAGCACACCACTTCCCCTCCTCACCTCACTCTCTCTCCCCACCACACACTCTTCGATTAAGTGGAACCATTTGTAGGACTGATCTCCACTCAGATATGCAGCCCAAAGTTGATTCAGTTCTTATCACCTTATTCTGGAAAGTCTGTTGGTTCTTCTTGAATTTTAAGCCGTGCAGTGAAACACCATCACTTTCTCTCTAACAGCTTCCCTATATCTGGACTCTTTCTCACCACATGATGGCAGGGCTAACAGCTGGAAAGAGAGGGGTTCAGGAAAATGAAACATGTTTGAGTCTATAAGTAACACAAACAACATGGAGGTGGTGCCGTCCCAGCCTTTCCTGTTTGAACACAGAGCTAAAGACAACAAGCCTAGAGGAAGATTGACAGGATTCTCTTAAAGAGTGAAGTCAAACTTCACTTAAATGCATGACTTACTGATATATTAGCATTCAATTTGAAATATGAATCACCCCAGTATAAAAGCCACTGTCTGCTTTTTGGACTATCCCTAAAGTCAGGAGTTCAATTTGCAATTTTGAGCCATCTCTGTATTAGTTGTAGTGGAAAGTCAGCTCAGACTGTCTGACTGAATCGTTTACAACAGGGGACCACTTGTGCTCACACTGCACAAGGGGAGTCAGGACGGTCTGTGACAAATGTCAATGAAGTGTCCTTTTAAAAGTCACACATAGAGATTGAAGCAATAACTACCGTCTTCACACTTCAAACCATCATAAAAAGTGACCAAACTGCTCTCGCTATCCCTCTCACATGCACATTAACATCATTGCCAGCAAGCACAACTAGCAGTGAAATAATAAATATTCTGTGTCAACTTAAGATCCACGCATAGGGTATCTATTTCCTGCTTGTTTATTACTGCTGTCTTTGTTGTTTTAACATCCTGTCTGACAGTTTACAAAGAAAAAAGAGGTCTCAAAGTTGGAGATTCTGCTTGTGGCTTTGCTCTCACTGGAAGTGTGGGCCTATGTACAACCAAAATATCAAACACACCAGTCAGGAGAAGCTGGTCGAGCGGTGGTTAGCCGGGATGTCGCACTGTACATTGCACAAACAAACGACACATGACCAGGCTGAGAGCCAACCTGACTTTGAAGTGAGTCATACAACTCGAAAACTGAGCCTGAATTGGCTGAAAATTGCAAAGTTTATGCTAGGATGTATCACAGTATGTTGTGAGCTGTAAAATGGCTGCTTGCAATGGGAGCCTGTTTTCAGTCATGTCAGTCTGGTGATGGTGGCACCTGCATGCACCTGTGACCATGACTGCGCATGTCTCAGCATTTTATTCTAGTATATTGGTTGCCTTGGTGAATGGGGTCAACCACATTTTCAGATAAAGACAAAGGTTTTAAAAGTGCATCTTTCTTTAACATACTTTAAAATCAGGTGTATATTTAATAATATTTAATATCTACTTTACTATTAGTGTAACACTCCCACAATATTTCCTCTCATCTTTGACCACAAAACAGACCTGAGTTTGTCTAACAGGTCACATCTTCAGCTCAATAAATCTCTTTTCTAAATCTGCCTTTAGGTGTGCTAAATGCCAACATTACACTTTCTGGACACAACAGATAAACATCTGCTGGCATCAGTCCATGTCACATTTTTTTGTTGGTGGCCAATGTTTTTCAAAAGGGCTGATCAGTTGATGGTGTCGTATAACTGATTCAATGTCAGTGACAAGTGGCAAAAAAGAAAGTGGGGCACTGGTGTAACTCGGCTGGTAAAGCGGGCACCCCATATATAGAGGCTGCAGTCCTTAATGCAACAGCGACAGGTTAGACTGCCAACTCCATCTCTTTTATGCTTGTCTCCCCCACACTGTCCTTGCCATTTTTTCTTGTCACCACTTCAGAGATACTATCAATTAAAGGCAAAAGGCCAAAAAGAAAAAAGTCAATAAATGAGCAAAACACAGGAACAACATCCTGGAGACTGAGATCCAAGTCCTGTGTAAAATCAAAGGTGAACATTATCATACTTTTAATAGAATCCCTAAATTGCCACTCTTCAACATGTAGTTTTTTGTGTGTTAACCTGTCACATAAACCACAGGGAACAAAATACTTCACCTTTGTGGAAGAAACAAAAAGTTATGTGATAAAGCCTTGGTAGTTGGCTTTTTTGAAAATGCGTTTGATAAACCTGTAATAATATCAAAACTGGGACAAAAAAAGGACATGATAGACTAGACAGAATGCGACTAACAGTCAGTGTATTTACATTAAAAGATGAGCTACTGTTGTTCATAGCATCCTGGACCAGAGGACTCATAAATTCAGATTGCAGATTGACAGAGAAATAGATTAGACTACAGGCTTACTTCCATGTATTTCATACATACTCTTCGCTTTATTACTCTAGGCTTACCAATTCAGCAGGTAGTCTATTGATTCACGACTGCTGGAAGGGCATGAGTTTGTTCCCAGCTCCAGTTGATATGTCCTTGGGCAAGCCCAATTTACTACTGATGCTGTGTCAGTGGTGCATGAATGTGTAAGAAAGAATGGGATAAGTGAATACTGATAGCCACTCTACACTGCAGACTATGCCGTCATTGTGTGACTGTGGAGTAAATGGGTGTACAAAACCCGGTTAGTGGTCAGACCACTAAAAAAGTGCTATACAAGCTCAAGCTCACTTACCATTTCACAATTCACTTTTTGCAAAAATGCAATGAACTCAATGCCTCTAGCATGTGGTGATATCTGAAGGCAGACAACATCGCAATTTCTGCTATAGTTAGCTTCTATGCTCATCAACTTCCAGGTCAAAGTCTAGCACAAACACTGTAAAGCAGGGGTGTCAAACTTGCAGCCCACAGACCACTTCCAGGCTGCCAGCAGGTGTCATCCGGCCCGCAAGACGTTTGGGGAAAAAGATGGCAATTAAAATATATATATATTTTTTTAAATATTTACTAACTTCAGGTGTTTGAAAAAATGTTTACTCATTTATCCTGATCTATCAATAATCATAGCAAGGAATGTCCATAATTAGATGCAATAAATGAGTTAAATATGGTCCATTGAACCCTCTATGGGGGGATGTCAGGGAGTTTCAAAAAGAACGTATATGCAGAAGAACGCCTGTAGGGGCTCAGACATGTGCTTAAAAGTCAAGTTTTCAATCAGTAGGTGAGGGTTTGTCGTTCTATGAGCAGTACAATAGCGCAGCAGTCCAGGATAAATCTCTATATCCTGGACTGCTGGGGATTTATATGGCAAAATGAATCTTTTCTAATGTTAGCAAAGATGCTAACAACAACACGGGATCAAGCCATAACGTCAAGCCACACCGGCGCAGTCCAGCAGACCTCAAAATGACAACATCTAAGCTAACTAATGCGATCGCCAATGGATCGCCAGAGACTGCAGACCATCGACATCACTGACAACAAGGGGCATCAAGACATCATCCGGGTCGCCTCGGATGACCCATACCACAGAACACCTACAAGAACTGTGGAGCAGCTTGCCCGAGCTACATTCATCACACTGACGAGAAACCGCTGGACATCAGTCAGCGCTTTCAGCTACCTCAGGGTAACAGCACACCTGATCATTCACTTTACAGAAGAAGTTATTTTGTACCTGATGTGTTTGTCTGAGCAATTGGACTTCAGTTACACTAAGCAATTATGTTGTTAAACATCTGGATCAAAGCCACATTTGGAGACAGTGGAGAATGTGCAGAACACTTAGTTCAGTTTGGTGCAGCTGAGAAAATCAACATCATTTGTGATAACTGGGTGTGTTACACCGTGCCCTTATTCGATGTGATGTGTGAGCATCAGCGACAAAATCAGCTATATTACATTGATTCTAACTGTAGTACCCTGATGGTTTGCCGATGATGCAGTGCAAATCAGTGCGATGCAGCTTGTTGTTTTCCCAAGTTGCCCCCTTTGCATTTTCCTCTGTCACTTGCATTGAGATGGGTGGGAACAAGGAAAGAGGTAAATGATACAACATAAGGAGTGTCAGATGGAATATTTCCTTGATTTTCTTTCACTTCCTTGCTTGCTAGCTTGTTTTACACAGTAAAGAGAGGTAAGCATTAACAATATATATCTTTGTTTCAAATGTATTGTCCAGTGACATGGACACAAAACTATTGTGCTCAAAGCTGTTAAAGGTTGGTCAGTACAAAGCACCACATTTTACATAAAATGGACAGTTTTTATTTTTTGAACAAAGTAAAGCTGGAATTCACAGAGCAACAAGCATGCATTGCTGTGTGATGTTATACAACATCTGACGATGGCATGCTCTAAGGAAACTCAGGCCAAAGTGTTAACATGCATTTTAAAAGTCCGGTTTACTTGAACTAAGGCAGTAATTCAGCTGCTTCTAGCTGCATGGAAGCATCCTGAGCTTGTCCACTTCTGCATGCAGATCTTTGCCCTCCAGTGACCTGTTGTGTAGCTGTAAATTACCACGCCTAAACAGAGTTTCTGTAATATTATTTCTCTATTTCTCTGGTTTTCCCATTTTTAAACATCTTGTGCCTGTTGAGGGCAAGGTTAGACACTAAATACAATGTTTGCACCAACCATTACTGACAATTTTGGAGTGTTCATAAAAAAATGACCTGAATTGTAATAATTTTCCTGCTGCCTAATATTTTGGTTTGGTTTTTCTGTGCTGATGTGCCAAAACAGAGCAAAAAGAAGAGAGGGGGAGAAATGTTGCATACACTTAGTGTGTGTGTAGTGCTGTATTTGCATCTGTAAGTGTGTGTGTTTGTATATTTGTGTCTATCAGGCGGCTGGTTGTCTGTGTTTGTGTTCCCTCTCCACCCCATCATTAGTAATGAACCAGCAGTGGTGAAAGGGCCAAGCCACAGCCTCAGCCCAGAGAGACAGATGAATATTTGATCAGCCTTCTCTTTGCTTTTGTGTGCGAGTGTGTGCCTGCGTGTGCAGTGTGTGTGAGGCAGAGTAAAAGACAAAGCTCAGGGGTCAGTGCAAAGTGTACATCTTTCTATTTTTCATCTCACTCTGCCTCTTTTCTCTCCTTTTCTCACCTTTGCCTCTCCCTGTCTCTCTTTTCACACTGTTCCTTCTTCACCTCCACTAATCTCTTCTCCTCTCTCACCTCCCTCACCCTCTCTCCCACTGTGATCCATTTTTCTCTCATAATACCTCTCATCTTTCCATCCTCCACTCTCTTTTTAACCATCCCTCTCTCTCCCCTCCTCCTGCAGGACTGTGCAGAGACAGAGGTGGACAGGAACAAGTGCTGTACCTTGTGTAACATGTTCTTCACCTCGGCCATTGTGGCCCAGTCGCACTACCAGGGAAAAACCCACGCTAAGAGAGTTCGCCTGGTGCTGGGGGAGCCGCCCAACCTGCCCTCAGCCATGACCAGTCCAGCAAACACAGGTATAACCCACATCTTCTACGCTTGATGCTGACTGCAAAAACATCAAACACCCATATCAAACACATGCTGAAGGAGCCATGAATTAAGTGAGGTAATATGCATAAGGAAGGGTTTGCTATAGCAGAAAAAACTTTGACAGTAAAGCAGACGGGTCTGATTACAGCCTGAGGGAGAACAGGACAAATCACAGCAGCTGACTGGGGCTTCCTGTATCCTAATTGTAACAGTCTGTTTACGTTGTCTTCATTAACTAGTCCATAAATGCTGTCACAGAAAACACTATCTTTTATGCTCTCTTTTTCTTATGTTTGGGGGACTTTCTCACTCTTACATCTCTTTAAGGACAGGGTCATAAAAACTCAATTATAGTGTTTACTATCCACCACTGGAATTGTACTTTTTATGGTAATTAAGCATAATTAACAGAGTTCAATTTACAAAACAATCTTGTCAAGAATAATTTTTTAATGCAGAACAATATTACAGGGTGTATCTATTTTATCAGACCCCGGCAGAAAAGGTTAACTTGCAAATCGCTCATATAATTCACAGCATTCTGGTGGTGCCATGACAAAGAGCTCATCCACTGGGTCTGCTCCTGAAGCAGAATAGAGCACAACTCAGTTCAGCTCAGTACACAGTAGCTGGATCAACTTCATAAGGGAATAAATCATACTAATTGAAAGTTGCTTTGTCTCAGGTAGATTTGTCACAATACTAGAATTTAGATTTTTACAAGAATGCTTCTGGACAACACACATGGTGACAAATAATCGCTGGTTTTCCAGTTTCGTTTGCATCATGTGTGGTGTAGAACCAGAGGGTCAACGCAGCACACTACCTACCAACAGATTCTGTTCACCCACTATCAGAGCCTCAGTCTGGTATTGTCTATAAAAAAGGCCAAATCTCACAGTTGCAATTTGGTTCCAATTCAGCTCCCAGGTCGTCTGTGGTCTGTTTTACAGTATATGCTGTTAAGCACTTGTTGCCACAAATCAGGCTCCATTTCTGATGTCCATCTCACTTCACGCTTCCTGTTTACCAGCACCACCTATGGCACTGCTGTTTACTATCATTACCATGGCTGTGTTTTTGTTTTACTTCCTCCTTCAGTCAGCCTGCTTCCCACTTGGCTATTCCTCCACGCCACAAGTCTGCCCGTGTCTGCTTGGCTGTCGTCAGTGCTCACCACTAACAACAGGAGTTGATATTTACTTCATTTGCTTCATGCTTTGAAGTAACCATACAGTGATTAGATAAACTATTAGCAGTCTGTACTTGCTACTTAACCTTAGAACTAGCTGAATGGTCCTGTGTTTGTCTTCTTGTACAATGACTAAAGCATGCTGGAAGCAAGCTTTGCTGAAAACTGACTGTACATATTACTGTGAAATTACAAAGACTGACTAGAAAAGGAGTGATTTGCTCAAGAGTGATTGGGTGTGAATAGAATGCATGGAGCAGTCAGGGTTTGGCAATAAAAACCACCACCTTAGTGTTCACTTTTCATATCATTTTTTCCCCAGTGACAGTGGAGCACACCCACATTAAAAATGCAGTAGTTCAGTTTTAGGACCATAGCTGATTGACAAGTTATTAATACGCCATAAAAAAAAGATATTTTGTATGTGGGATTTACTGATCCTGTAGTAGGAGCAGATTCAGCAGCACGCTGACTTGCTGCATTACAAGGGCACCATTGGACTGACCCATGGTGGTCACAGATGTGCTCTAAGACCTCTGGTCCACAGCTCCTAAACAGGCTGTCAGCACCCAGGTAAGGGGCAGGTTTATTTGCCTGTGGTGTTGAGGTTCATGTTAATGTCCACATACACAAAGGAGAATCTTTTCTGATAGATTGAATCACTTGCACAACCATGTGTGCAGAATAGAAAAGGTCTGCTTGACTGTGTGAGTTTGGTGGGACACAGGGATGACCGCCATATTCCAGTCAGTCAAATGATGGTCAGCCTTCAACAGCATCTGTTCTGATTAAGACAATCACTGCTTGGAAAAGTAAACAAGCTGAGGTCACCCTCCAGAAAGCCATTTCTTGTGACTGAATTTATCAGGATTATCAGACAAAACAGATGTAGCATCTGACTAAGCCTTAATACAAGTGATACGTTCAAGAATTGCATTTTCATTTTATATGTACTGTACTGATAACAAAGAATCTTTAAAGAATTTTAAATGAACACTTCACAGCATTAGTTCTTATCGGTAAAGGCCAATGGTAATCCTTTTGCTGAGACTGCTTATAGAGCAGTGCTACAATATTAAAGGTTGCAGAGCTGACAATGCAAATACAACTGAAGATTCCACCGATCTGATAGCATAAAAGAAACTTGTATACTTACACCAATCAGTCATTATATGATCACAATAATCTAAGACCAAAACAAACAACAGCTCCTCTGGAAATTTGACTTTTTTGAGGCGGTTACATTTTCAGCATTTGTTGACAAGGTCAGAAAGGTGATTTTTCTGTTATGTACTTAGAACTGAAGTCATAGTGGGTGGTGTTGGAGTAGTTGAGTTCATTAAATTGATGTGAGTTCTTGATAATCTGCCCACTCCCATCAGCATGAGGAGAATAATGAAGAATTGATGTCTGAGCTTTGCAACAGTGTAATCTAGGCTAGAACTGGTGTGTTGGAATGAATCAGATTCCCCTCCTGACCACCTTCTTCTTGTTAAGGTTAATCTCATTCCTTCTGGCTGCTGTTGCAGAATGCCTCAAACCAAAACAAAGCATGTCAGAGGTCCATTTACCCCTATTGCTTTTTAAAAGCTTTAATTTACTGGTCTAACTTTGCTGTTCTAGTTTTAATGTGTATGGGAATTGACAGATTTTTAGATAACAGTTTTAGATTGTATACATTTATTTGTTGACGATTTATTCACCTATTATATATCTTGTTTGATTATTTGTTGTCTCTTCTTATATTACCTACTACACAGCACTTTGACTTAATGCACTTTTATGTGCTGTGTCTGAACTGTTTCAGCCCCTGGCTCAGCGTGGGTGAAGTACCTCTATTTTTCACTTGAGCAGTGGACTCTGTATCTCTGTATTTGATGTTGTTTTTGCACAACAATTGTGTCTTATGTCTCCAGCAAATACAATGTTCTCTGGAATAATAATAAAGTCAGAGTTGATGTTTAAGATGGCATAGGTGGTACTAAGGTTATGACTGACTAGTGTATTTTAGGGATGCGTAGATACTGATACCAGAATTGGGTACTGGCTCAGATACCAAGCCTACGTAATCGTACTTGTACTCACAAAAACACTGCAGATACTGTACTCTGTGTCACTTTAAAGGATTCTTCACTATTGGGAGATAGGGCTAATGGCAGAGGTCTGCGCTCTCAGAGTGCTTTTCTAGTTTTTTTTTTTTTTGTTTTTACTAGTTTTTGCCTCTTTTGTCCTGCTTTTTGCTATTTGCAATTTTCCCCCTTTTGCCATTTTTTTGCCACTTTTTGCCCATTTAAGCTGCCTTTGCCGTTGAATGCAACTTTTTCCCCCCTTTTGCCACTCTTGCTGCTTTTGCCCATTTAAGTCATTCTTCACTAATTTATGCTACGTTTTTACAGCTTTTTTTTTTTTTTTACATTTTGCCACTTGTAACTCATTTTTTGTCATCTATTTTGCCACTTTTTCTCCCCATTTTTGCCATTTTTACCCTGTTTTTGAAATTTTATGCTTATTTGGCCCCTTTTCATCCATTTTTTTGCCACTTTTTGACCATTTTTGCCACTTAAGCCTATTTTTTATTGCCACTTTAACTAATTTGCTCTCCATTTCACCACTTAGATTGTGGCTCTTGCAAAGTTATTTTTCAACAGTTTGGCTCTTTGGTTGAGCAGGGTTGAGTAACACTGCTTTAAAGCATGATTCAAAGCTGCAACTATGTCTGCAGATTGGCAGTAATTTTACATAAATAAGGATGAAAAAGGAGTAGAGGAGAGTGAAAACTATGCCCTGATAAACTGTCAAGAGGAGGGATGATGAAAATAAAACAAGCTCTTAAAATAATTCAGTAACAGTTATGGTATTATTCAGTGCCCGTATTTGTACTTGGTATTGGAGAACACCCAAATGTCAGTTCTTGAACTTAAACTTAAATGCAATATGTCACCATCAGCTCAAAAGGACTGCAGTAAGCCAAAACACAGGATAATATTATGTCAGAGGACTATCTGGGTCCCCTACGTGTACCAAAAAGAAGGACAACATTTACAAACTCATCACTTCTATTAAGTCTTCTAGGGAAAAATTGACCAACCAGAAGATGATATTTCTAAACTTAGCAAAGCCAGTGAATTGGCCAGATACCGTATCTGTCATCAGGCAAATCCATCTTGCAAATCTTTGATCTGGAATGACTGTTCCTGGATGAGAAAGTATGGACCTATCTGCATGTTTGAGAAGAATAAGCTGGTAGCTCTGGGCGTGGTTTAGCTGCACTGCAATCCAGTGAATAATTGCGACAGTTGTAGCAATTAGCTCACATATAATATAGTTGCACTTTTTTAAAATCAAAACTGGACAACATTTCTTTAATAAAAGTGAAGCAAGAATTGCATGAAAAGTTTTTTTTCTTGGTAGAGGAAATGTTTTCTCTCTTCTCCTGACCAGCTTCATGAGTTAGTCTCACCAACTGATTCCCCCTCTAGTCAGCCATGATCCCGTATCAAGTTCACTCTTGAGCTGCACAGGCCATCTATGTCATATTTTTCTTTGCTCTGATTGGCCTGTAATGAATGAGACAGTTTCACCAGTCACCTTCCAAGATTTTTTTTCAAAGGTTCTACCCTACCCTACGGGTACTCACTGAGCGCTTTGGGGAATTCAATAGAGGGTTGCTTGCAGCTTATGTTGACTTCCAGCAGGCATTCGACTAAGTAAGTAGAGATGCCCTCTGGAGGATTCTGGAGCTCCACGGGATCCCCCATTCGCTCATCCAGCTGATGTCTGCCCTATATTCTGGTACAGAGAGTGCTGTGAACTGTGGTGGCTCCACCTCTGTCTTCTTCCCAGTTGATCCTGGGGTGAGGCAGGGGTGATTCTTAGCCCCTACACTCTTCAATACCTGTATGGACTGGATAATGGGGCAGGTAACAGGGGCAGCAAACTGTGGAGTATCATTTGGCAATGTCCAGATCACTGATCTGGATTTTGCTGGTGATGCTTTGATCCTTGACTATAGATGTCCTTGTGGGGGCTCTTAACTTGCTAGGTGAGGAGGTTGAAGTGTTGGCAATGCACGTCTTCTGGGCCAAAATAAAGATCCAGGCATTAAGAGCTGTCTTGAATGCTGCCATCGTATCTGTGTCTGTGAACAGTAAGAGCGTAAGTTGTGGAGCAGTTCACCTACCTTGGCAGCATAATTCATTAAACCACTGACTGCAAGACTGAGCTCAACCGCAGACCTGGACTCACAAATGGTATGAGAAGTTTGCTGAGCAAGACAGTGTGGTGTTCCTGGTATCTAAGGCATGCAGATGAAAGTCAGTCTTACCATAAGAGATCCTTCCAGTCTTACTATAGTCTTTTGAGGCCTGGACATTGAGTGACAGCCAGTGGTGCAGACTGGACTCCTTTGTGACAACTTCTCTTCAGTGCATCTTTGGGATTTGTGGGCAAGACTGTGTGTCTGATGTAGACATGCTCTGGAGAGTGAAGATGTGAAGGCTCAGCTACCAGATCCGAGAACTGCGGTTGTTCTTTTTTACGTGCATCTGGCATGCTTTCCTGGACCTGATCCAGCTCATCAAAAGCTGGGTGCCCAGCACCGTGTGGGCCACGGGGGGACCGCGTGCATCATGGGGGTGGGGCAGCTGGAAGGGATACCTGGAGAGATGGGGCTTGGGCCTGGATGTTGGCCATCAGGAGGTCGGAGCAGTACCGGACCAAGGTTGATGCGGTAACGTGTGGAACTGGCATATGCTCCCATACCTGACCTGACCCTTCCCAAACAGACTGGAGGCGCTTGCCCAGATGAATATGAAACATATCCTTAGAATTGGATTTGTGAACAGTATATTTGGGGTCAGGGTTAGGTTAGGCATTTTTAACAATTATACTGAACTGCAAGGTAAAGTCCTTAATGAATCCCACACAGATTCAAACCAGGCCTTGCAAGGCTTATTTGGCTTAATATTCAGCAAACTGACTCACTACATGACAGTATGTCTGGATTACACAGGTCTCCTATTTTCCTGCAGAGACACGTCTCACTGCCTATTTTTTGTAGTCTTAAAGGTTCATTTTATCGATTTGGAACCTTATAAAAACTGAGGTCAGGGTCTTTACCCCTTCTCCTGTTGGCTGTGCTCCCTTAGACACAGAGGCTTTTAGACATTTTTCTGTTGATTGCTGGCAAATGGAAGGAACAAGGAGGCACTGTCACACAACATAAAGTCAGCAAAGAGCCAAGAGTTTTATTTTCCTCTGGAAGGGGAGGGCTTAATAGCACACTATCTTTCTGGCAATATTTTGCAATAAATTGCATCATAAATTTACATCCTAACTCATATCATATCCCCAGATACTATAAAATACAAAGTTCTACCATATCTTCTCGAGCATGCTTTGCAGTAATTTCAGAGTGGACACAGCAGGTATAGCACAGCCAAAGACATCAAGGGAACAGAGGCTGGATTTTGGAAACAAAGAGAATAGAGTATTAAACAGATTATTTGAGAGAGTTGGTCTTTGTCTGCCTGCCTCCAGGTCAGTCTGGAAAGTGAAAGCTTGATGCATGCAATCTAGCAGTTTTCTGATAATAAACTGGCACTTTTCAGGTCAACTCTTCAGCACTGTCTGATCAATACCTCTATTGGATTCCAATCTAGATGTTTGCACACACAGCCCGCACTCAATGATGACTGAAGTAATTAATATGGTTGTAAAGCATGCTCTCACCTCGGCTCGCGTGCATCGGAGTAATCCAGACATCCACATTTTGCGGCGTGTATCACTGAACCAAGAATATTTTTAGTTCAAAGCACATCTTCTATCTGGAGTGGATTTGGAAAGCTTTAGTCATGCTTCAGTCAAAATGTCTAGCCTGGATATCAGAGGGGAAAAAAAGGGTCTGGAAATGCTAACATGCCAGAGGCTAGAGAAGTGAAACTTTGAAGGTGAAGTGAACAGACCGACTTCAAGTTATCAAGACCCTCTGATTAATAATTCTCCTTAACAAATTAAGACATCCGCAAAAAGATTTTACTTTATTCTCATGATTGTTTAAGATTATTTTTTTTTTCTGTCAGTGCTGGTGAGTCGTCCCCAGGGGAGCTTGACTTAATGTGATTCAAATTGGATTCAAAGTGAAAATTCAAAGAGCTATAAACACGCAATCGCAACAAAATGGCAGTGTTATAATCAAGCCCTTGAGTGACTTTTGCTAAACTTTGGCCTACTTTTTTAGGAAAGTGTCACTTCTGAACAGTGCTTGCTGTGTAGTTTGGGCGTTTTTGTGACAGTGGGACCTTGAGGAAAAGAAACAAGAGGATGAGAGTGGGGATGAGAGAGGAAGAGTGACCTGGGAGAGAAGAAAAAGATTTCAGGAGTGATTAAAGTCAAAAGTAGCTTTCACGATCACTCGGAGATGAGAGCTCCACAGAAGATGCACAGCAAATCTGACAGGCTAGTGTGCACATGGGCGCGGGAACACACAAAAGCAGGATGACTGATGCCTGCACGTTTGCACACTTGCATCGAAGAACACATGGAGCGTAGACACAAATATAAACACACACATTGCACAAAAGAGAAGAGACAGAAAGCAAAGGCCATACATGTTGGTGGAAGCCCCCTGAGAGGCTGAGAGCAAAGATTGTACCTGTGAAGCTTCCTCCTCTAGCACACATACACAGAAATGTGCACGCAGAGCTCTGCCCCGCTCTGTGAAAAACACTTACTTCTGCTCTAGTGTGCAGGGATTACAGTCATGGGAAAAGAAAGGGTGGGAAAACAAGTGGAGGAGGAAGAATATATCGGAGGATCTCTCCCTGTTGCTGCCCAGCACGTGCTGCTCCAAAGAGCTGCCAGAGTGCACAAGCTTCACTCATGCAAGGACACACAAACGAGTGCAACACCAGAGATTTTAGCACGGCCTTGTCTTTGAGATTAAAAGCAGAGTGATTCGGAGAGTTGCAGGGCAGCTTTCGTAAGTGAGATGATATTGTGGTGAAGACAAATGCTAGTAAAGGGGAATATGAGTAGGTGTGGTTGGTGAGAGGAGCAGACACAGCCATAGATACTGTAACTATGTGAACAGAGCCCAAAGACACATCAAGGTAGGAGCAACCAATCAGCTCACAGGCCTGGGAGTCAACACAGGCAAACAAAATCACACTAAAACTTAACACACTTCACACTCGTGGTCACTGGTCAACATTGCATGCATTCTCTTTATGCGCTGTAAATGAGCTGATGTTTGTTGTGAAAGAGGTTACTCATTCTGGCTTTAAAGCATGTGCAAGTGGGGTTTTACTGGTGATTTAAAATGTTTAACATGTAAGTGTTGGAGCAGTGTAGTCACTCTAGAGCAGTGATACTTGACCCACGGCTCTCCAGCCACATGTGGCTCTTAAATGACCAGCTATGGTTTTTTTTAAGGCTTACTTGGCAAAAATAATCCTGTAAAACTTTTAAACAGGGAAACACTGTCGTCAGTAAAGATTTGTTGCAAGTCACATCAGTATTATGTAATGAGTGTTTCTTCACATAAACTTAGCACAAAAAGTAAGTAAATTTGTGACTGGTATATTATTTCTTTGTTGTAACAATGCTTCTTTGCAATAAATCTTATACCGTTGGAAAGCCTGTTTATTTCCCTTTTAAATGGTGCCACATTTGTACGGAACATGCATTTGTGGGATGAGCAGCAGAGCTGAGTATGTGGGTTGCACACATCAAGTATTTGCCATATCTTCTCTGCCAGTGCCAAACAGCTTATTTTGCTGTTGCTATTGACTCTTGTTTTGAGCTTATGGTACCCCCAGGTGCTACCAATCAGGTGCCTCATTGGGCTTGACTGATCTGGATAGGGCCCATCGGCTGGGCAACTTTAAGCTGGTGTTCTGCAAAACCAATTTCCAGCATTGTTTGGAGTGAACCCTAGTACCATCTCCAAACTGAAGGCCAAGTTCCACATCCCAAGAAGACCCCCCCCCCCATTCCTCACCCTGTCATCACTTAGGTACCGTAGGCTGTCTTCTACAGATTTGCAATTAAGGTTTGCAGGACGATATGGCTGATGGCTCTCTGCCCAGATAATCCAAAATAGACTGCACGCAGCCAATCTCCGGTCTCATAGGGCTGCCAGGAGGCCTGCCATGACTGCCTTTCACCGTCAGGCCCATTTGCGCTGGTGTTGGCAGCACATGCACTTGAACCTAAACATGTGGAGGGAACAATATGCTGAGACTACCAGAATTTAGGAGTGAAGAGGATGGAATGGCCTGCCAGCAGTCCTAACCTCGACCCCATTGAACACTTTTGGGATCAGCTTGTGCGTGCTGCTCATGCCTGACAAATGCTGGTTGAAGATTGGGATGCCATCCCACAGCAGTGTGTGACCAGGCTGGTGACCAGCGTGAGGAGGAAGTGCAAGGCTGTTATGGCTGTGTATGGTTCCTCCACATGCTACTGAGGCTCCTGTTTGTTAAACGAATAAATTGTTAAATTGACCATATGTCTTGTTTTTTTTCAAACTTCAATCATCCAATCCACCAAACACCAAACAAGAGTCAATGGCAGAATCAGCTGTTTGGTATCGGCAGAGAAGATATGGCAAATACTTGATGTGTGCAACCCACATACTCAGCTCTGCTGCTCATCCCACAAATGCATGTTCCATATAAATGTGGCACCATTTAAAAGGGAAATAAACAGGCTTTCCAACGGAATAAGATTTATTGCCAAGAAGCATTGTTACAACAAAGAAATAATCTACCAAACACAAATTTCCTTACTTTTTGTGCTAAGTTTAGATGATAACCTTTAATGAAATGCAAACCTTCATTTTCATCCGTATATTATAACCCATCAGAGAAAATGCAAGATGCACTGGTGCACCTCCAGTAAGTTAATTCATTGAAGCGTGCTGTTTTATGTTCAAATTGAAAGTTCTTATGCCCTTGTTAGAATATTTGTTTCAGTTGCTTCCTGCTGCACATGCTTGAAATTTATGATGACAATGGTGATACATATCATCATTTAAAAGTCTCCTCACAAGGATTAAGTGATGTGATAACAAAATATTGGAGTGAAGCTGGTGAGGATTTGTTAATATTTCAGTATTACGATGACAGAAGCATGTAACTGTCATGTGCAAGTATCAAATGATAGGTCTTCAGGACAAAACATGTCGTTTTTTAGTGGAGCAGAGCAAAAGAACGTTGGAACTACAGTTACCATCGGCCCTTGTGTACCCATCAACCTTTGTGCTCCACTCACTGACTTGATCTGACATCACAAAAATGGTGGATGCTGGGGCGTGCAGATGTCGTAGTGGTTTTAGATGCATCCCATGTGTGCGGGCGGCCAGGGTTTGAATCCGGCCTTCGGCCCTTTGCCACATGTTGCTCCCAGCTCTCTTCCCCGTTTCCAATTCCATCCACTGTCCTCCTCTATCCAATAAAGCCACAAAATGCCCAAAAATAAATCTTAAAAAAATGGTGGCAAGGGAGAACTGGGTTAAAACGTTTTTGAGATTGCATTTTGCTTTCCTGGTGTTAAGAAATAAGAAAAAAGAAAAGGTGACAGACAAACAAAAAACAGTTTGCAGATGCTGCCAGAATGCGGTATCCCAAGGGGGAGTACAAGTAACATGAGGAGCCACTTGGCAAATCATCACCCCACAAAGATCTGCTAAGATGCAAAGAGCAGAATCTGGCCAGGACAAAAGACACTTAAAGAGACGTTCACAATCCCACTGCCCCACAATAGTACAAGGGCACAACAGATCACTAAGTGTATCAGTAAACATATAACCAAAGACCTACCTCAGCCCATGTGATATTTTGGTGTATTTGTCTCTAATATTCATTGTTCTGACACAAATTATACTTTTTTAATTCACTGTTTAAAGATAAGATATTCCTTTATTAGTCCCACAAGGGGAAATTCCAATTTAGAGCAGCAAGAAGTATCTTAGACAAAGCAGGCCATTGGCGACAGAAACACAATAGAAATAGAGTACAAATAAGAGTAGTGTGGCAAGAGCACTATTAAAACTATAAAAATAAGGAATATAAGGATGTCAACTTACAAATTATAAATAGTATTTACAAACAGTTATGTACAGGTTGGGTATTTTACAGATTGGGTGTGGTGGAGATATTAATATGTACACCTATATACAAATATATATATACAAACGTGTACAGATTATACATATAAATTAGTTATTGCACAATTACTAGGAGCAGTTTCTGTTGTGGAGTCTAACAGCTGCAGGAAGGAAAGACCTGCGATACCTCTCCTTCACACACTTGGGGTGTAGCATCCTGTCACTAATGGAGCTCCTTAGTGCAGTGAGTGTGTGTTGGAGGGGGTGGGAGTTGTCCATTATGGAGGACAGCTTGGCTGTCATCCTCCTCTCCCCCACCTCCTCCACAGGTTCCAGAGGGCATCCCAGGACAGAGCTGGTCTTCTTTATCAGTTTGTCCAGCTTCTTCCTGTCAGCTGCTGTGATCCTGCTCCCCCAGCAGACCACACCGTAGAAGATGGCCGAGGCCATAACAGAGTCATAGAAGGTCTTCAGGAGTTTCCCACTGTACCTCAGAATAATCCACCAATGCACTGTTTCAAAATGTCCATGGATCTGAAGACTTTTTGAGGGGCATGGACCTTGCTGTTTGGGCAAGGGGTCCTCCTCAGAGACTGTTTTTGAGTCGTCAGTTTATTGCAATACTATTTTTGCAGCCTATTCATATTCAAATTTCTCTTAAATATTCAAATTGATTTTATTTATTTCATATAAATAAATAAAACAAACTAAAAATCTATCCATCCATGCATTTATCCTCTGGTTCTTGAAAAAGTATTTTTCAGACAATGTGGCTCTGGGTAAAATTAGGTTAGCACTGTAGCACTGCTCTGGAGTCTTTGACACATGTAGACAGAAAATCGGCACATTTGGACATGCCATCTGGCATCAGAAGCCTTCACACACAGTTTGGCTGTAGACCTAACACCCCCTCCCTGTGTTCAGATACACACTTTGAGCAAAGATGACTTCTTCAGTATACATACTGTACCTTAAACACTCGCTCATATAAGAGCAGCCTTTCCTACAGCTTCATTCATGCACACACACACGTAAGCCTTCACACGTTTTCTCAGGCATGGATTTGCCCTCCATTTGCCACCAAAACACACAGACACACGTGCAGACTCACGCACACATGCAGTCTTCCCTGCGTGTCCTGTGGACATGTCAGGGCCTGTTGGCTATAAATGGGCAATCACCATGGTAACCCGTGTCATGTCACGAATAGCAGGTCACCTGGAAGTCTGCCATTCCTCTCTTTTTTTTAAATTCCCTTGAAGACGAGAGGAGAGGGAAAATGAAGCAGGAAGAAGTCTGATTGCTCTCCGTCAGTTCAATCTAAACCTGGAGCTTTTTAATCTAAGTTTATGTGTTAGAATGTACTCAGGATTTCATATGTTTGTAGAGGACTGACTGTGAGCAACTGAATATGAATGACTGATATTTTAATGTTAATGTGATTTCATGAAAATATTTTGATTTCATTTAATTTCTCACCTTTACACTCCATTCCCCTTTGAATTAATATTAATCTGCTCCCTCATTCTCCCTTTCCCAATGCTCCCTCTGCAAACCCTCTCTCCCCACTGCTTGTCTCTACTTTCTATCTGTACAGATTCCTCTCCTTCCACGCCAGTGCCCACAGACCCTGCTGCGTGCCCCCCTCCTCCCCACGCCCTGCCCTGGCCCATGGGGGTTGTCGGTGGAAACGGCGGGAGAGAAGCAGGGAAGTACTGCTGCCTGTGTGGAGCCTGGTTCAACAACCCACTGATGGCCCAGCAACACTACGAGGGGAAGAAGCACCGCAGGAACGCGGCCAGAGCACGTCTCCTGGAGCAGCTAGCAGGCAGTCTGGATGCCACGGAGAGCACAGGTCAGCCTCTTGGCCATAAACCCGACATGAGCGAAGTGACAAGTGAAGGGCAGGGGGGTTGTTAGGACTTTGTAAGAGGAAAGGCGATAAGGGGGAGATCATGTTCAAGATCAGTGGCAGTGAGACATTTGAATTGCTCATATGCCTTTTAAAGTGGTGTACATTTCAAAGAAGTTACACTGATCTAACCCACACTAGTAACTTAGATATAATTAGCCCTATCAACAGCTTAATATAGGATAAGCATCTAATACATAAGGACAAAAAAAGGGTTTAAAATGATGAACACATCTCTTAGTCATCCTTGAACCATGTGTCTTTCAATTAAATGAATCTACAGCTTCTCCTTAGATCAACCCTCTTTATTGTTCCACTGTTAATATATTCAATAAACAATTAATGCCCCACAGATGGCTGAAATACCTTCCTGTAATTATATTAAAATGCAGACTTATAAAGTTTTATTGTTCAGTTTGAGGGCTTTGGTAATATACAACTATTTTGAAAGAAAAAGCCACCAAATGAGTCAGAATCTGAGGTCATTTAACAAAGAGCATTATGCAGACATTTGGGCTTTAAGGCTACAAGTTTTAATCACTGACCGTACAAAACATGAACGTAGTCTCAGTTGCATCTAAAAACAGTCAAATTCATGACAGGAACGTTGTGTCAGCATGTGTGATGTGATGCTCTGTACAGCATGGCTAACATTAGTAGCTAGCGCCACCAGCCTTTGTTCCTTTTTGCAGAGTAGTATTGTACATGTGGCCTCTTTGTATGCCATTTGAAAAGTTACAACTGAGTTCAACCCTCGACAGCCTACATTCCACTTTATTTACATTCATTACTTAAAAAACTGTTACACTGCGGGGTTCCCACTACATGCTCACTGCTAAGTTTCTGATGTTTACATCCAGCAAAGTGCCAGGGAAGAGCTCAGACAGGAAGGCAGCTGCCATTAACTGAAGTTACAGCGGCTTCTAGTGGCAGGAGGTTCATCGCAGTTGATAAGACCATTATAGACCAGGATTTCAATCCTGTGTTTATATTTATAGGTAATCAGTTTATTATTATATGTATTAGTTTATTTATATATTGCAGGTGCAGCTCAAAAATTTGAATATCATGAAAAAGTTCAATATTTTTTGTCACTCATTTCAGAAAGTGAAACCCATATATTATATAACTCATTACACATAGAGTGAAACATTTCAAGCCTTTATTTCTTGAAATATTGATGATTATGACTTACAGAAATAAAAACCCAAAATTCAGTGTCTCAGAAAATTAGAATATTGTGAAAAAGTTCAGTATTGGAAAGTCATGGTGTCACATCCTAATCAGCTAATGAACTGAAAACCCCTGCAAAGGTTTCCTGAGCCTTTAAATGATCTCTCAGCCTGGGTCAGTAGGCTACACAATCATGGGGAAGACTGCAGACTTCACAGATGTCCAGAAGACAGTCACTGACACCCTCCATAAGGAGGGTAAGCCACAAAAGGTCATTGCTGTGCTGTGTCCAAGAATATTCATAGAAAGTTGAGTGGAAGGAAGAAGTGTGGTAGGAAAAGGTGCACCAGCATAAGGGATAACTACAGCCTTGAGAGGATTGTCAAGCAAAATCCATTCAAGAATTTGGGAGAGCTTCACAAGGAGTGGACTGAGGCTGGAGTCAGCGCATCAAGAGCCACTACACACAGACAAATCCTAGACATTAGTTACAAATGTGGCATTCCTCCTGTCAAGCCACTCCTGAACCAGAGACAATGTCAGAAGTGTCTTACCTTGGCTGTGGAGAAAAAGAACTGGACTGTTGCTCAGTCGTCCAAAGTCCTCTTTTCAGATGAAAGTAGATTTTGCATGTCATTTGGAAATCAAGGTCCCAGAGTCTGGAGGAGGAGTGGAGAGGCACAGAATCCATGTTGCTTGAAGTCCAGTGTGAGGTTTCCACAGTCAGTGATGATTTGGGCTGCCATGGCATCTGCTGGTGTCGGTCCACTGTGTTTTCTGAAGTCCACAGTCAATGCAGCCATCTACCAGGACATTTAAGAGCACTTCATGCTTCCATCTGCTGACTAGCTTCATGGAGATGCTGATTTCATTTTCCAGCAGGACTTGGCACCTGCCCACACTGCCAAAGGTACCAAAAGCTGGATCAATGACCATGGTGTTACTGTGCTTGATTGGCCAGCAAACTGGCCTGACCTGAGTGGTTCATTTATCATCAAAATCAAATGTTCTGTTTATCTCTCTATCTAACACCTAAGTTAAATTTAGACACATCTTATTCCTCTGCTGGTGCCACAGTCTAATATTTGCATGTGGTCATCTGAGGTCAGAGGCCCCTCATATTACAGCACAGCTTCACACTTGTTAGTAAACACAGCAATGTGTGGTAAAGTAATGGCTCCTGCTTATAGCAAACTTAGCTAAATATACACACCGTGCCAACAGTTGAAATATGAGTCCCACTCAGTGACACTTGAGGAGTCAATAAGGTGTTTAAGTAAACAATTATGCTGATACTGTTTCCTGCTTTAGCTAATTAATCAGTAAAACTAAGATCAAATTTCAGTTTCCATATTAAGTCCTTGGTCTTAATTACTATTTATGTCTCCCTCTGCCTCTTTAATCCTCCTTCTCCCACACAAACACATTCAACAGTACAAATTTAGCAGTAAGAGGAAAGGCATCACTGCCAGAGGGGTATTCTAATAAAATTATTAATAGTGTTTGGAAGAGATATTGCCTTCTTCATCTGGTACCTACCAGGGATATCGTCCACCATCATCCCACTGCAGCACGTACATGCAGTGTCACACGACACCTCTGCAGCACAAAAGTTCGATGCATCCTTTGCACAGACAATGCCGCTGCACACATGCAAATCCTTTGTGAGCCAACGCCAGGCTGTTCATTTTGTGCTCCAGGTGCCATGACACAAACCATCATCTCAAGAAGCCAATCATATTAAAAGCATGAGTCATGTTGCCGCCTACACTGGCTGAGAGGCTTTAAGAGGTGTCATGTTGGATATCGTCCTCCATGCATATACTGTGACCCAGATCCCACAACCTCAGCTGTTTTTTGGGCAGATTTGATTCCAAATCTCAGCATTGAACCACAGAACTCATTTTTATTTTTAACATAAACACATACTGTATAAAAGCCAGATTTTCCCACTGCAGAATCTTTAAGCCTTGTTCTTTTCAAGGGCCATGAACTGGTCTAAGATTTCAAAGTGTGCCTGCGGCTGACGGGATCTATTATACGTGCCATCAATCATGCGTTTGTTCCAACGTCTTTAACAGGAAGTGCATTTCCATTGTCAGTACTTATTTGTTCTCCACTTAGACACTTTTCCATTGGTCTAAGATTCTCACTTCTGATTGGCTTTTATCACCACTTCAGGTGTGAAGTCACAGGTGTGCTTGGTGTAATCTCTGAGGGGGGTTGAGGGCAAGGCTGCAGCTGAGCTCAGAGAGGGAGGAAGAGGGTGAATGATGAATTTGGTCTCAGCCAAATCCTGATTTTTCCTCTGTTCCTTTTTGTTGTACCATTTTCTCTCTGGTTCTTCATCTTCTACTGTACTCCATCTACCATTCTTGTTTGTTGTTGCCATGGTGTTACTGTGTGTAAATGTGTGTGTATGTTAACCACTAGGGGCTCCGATCGCTCCTCGTGTCTCATCTGTCATCCTCATTAGCCCCCCAAAGAGGCACAGGTGAATTATTTACACACCGATATTTCCTGTGTCCCAAAACTCTGGCTGCACAGTTGGCCCTGCTGTATTGTCCGCTTGTGTCCCATTGATTTAACTGACCTTTAGTTGCACTTTTATATTCTTTCCTTTCCTCTATCTCCTGCCCCCACATTCGCGCACTCACAACTGAAACATATCACAAATCCCCATGACATTTATATCGACACCATTTCTTCCTCTTGGATTTTTCTCGTATAATTGTGCAGACAGGGCACGGGGGAAAATGACGTTATTTTAAGCAGTTAGGTGGCAGACAAAATCCTGGGAGATGGATTACAGAGGTGGGCGACTGAATTCTAGTGGGGGTGGTTACTAAGGAGAGATGGAGCCCGCCTGACTCAGCTGTGTCTTTACATAAATCACGACAGGGGTAGAAACCCCTCAAGACAGAGCCGGCGCGCTGTCTCCTCTCTCCGGAGACTCAGCAGAGAATTAGAGGCAGTGAGATAAGTGTCTAGGACTGAAGTGTGCATGTGCATCTGCGCATGTGTTTGTGTGAAGAACCGTGAGAGGGTGAAGTACCAGCAGAGAAAATTGTGTGTAATTGATGACAGTGCCTGAGTTTGGAGACAGTGCTGACCTTGCCTCCCATGAGACAGCACACACTGTGACACCATCACACAAGCAGGCTTACATACATACACACATAAACAAGATTTACTGCAGGCTCTGCAGATCTACACAACAAGTACCTACACACAAACCGGGTCAGGGTATTGAAACTCAATACATTGAAACACCAACCCAACACTGTGTGTAACAAGTGTCCCGTAGCTGCTGAAAATTTGCTTCAGATTGTCACATTTACAATCGATGTTCCTGGATGTTTATTTAGATATTCTTAGGTTGAGGTTAAAAAACTTCTTTTAAGATTATTCGGGGTGTTTTTTTACCTTTATTGACCAGGACAGCTGAAGAGAGACAGGAAATTTGGCGGAGAGAGAGTGGGGGAAGACATGCTCTGAGCAGCACCAGGATCAGGAATCAATCCTGCAGCCTCAGTATATGGGCGCCTGCTCTAAAACCTGAACTTAACAGGTGCCCAAGTTAAAGAACTTTTATGTGAACCATTGACTGTATATAAAAATGTACTACACGTCTGGTCTTTGCAGTAGGGATCGGCTGGTGGAGATACAGTATTGACATCCCACATCTTCTGATAATCAAAGCTTAACTTACTGATAAAATGTCCAAGATCCCTCAGGTCGATACAGTCCACAGCAGAGCACATTCTTGTGTTTGTTGTGGTGTAAAGCAGATTCTCATGGTTTTTAAAACTTCAGTGACTCTTCTGTTAGTGTTTTTGTTACATTTCCTCTTGTGTTTCTTCGACTCTGCTGGTCTGGCACATGCAGTGCTGCAAGAGCCACATTTGTCATTGGAGCAGTCTATCATGCAGTTATACTTCTTTTTTTTAACATCAGATAACTAATTGACAGAAAACTTAACACAAACCCTTACATATATGCTAATGACTCCCTATGATGATAGGAACCATAAATGAAAAGAATCTATTTGATGTGTTTTGATTTTATAGTTTGACTCATGTCCCATCTGTAAACATGGAGGAGGTGAAGCTTATTACAAGATGCCATTAGGGGGGCTCAAAATATTTTTGGCTTCACTCCTGGAGAGTTTTTATGTTGACAATCTTTATATGCAGTCTGTGAAACTAACACAAGTCTACTTGATAAAATCCGGAATTTAATTTTTTTACACAAGTGGAATTATTTAATCTGACATGCCAGATAGACTTTTCATATATCCTTTTCATGGATATAATTCTCATTCATCATGGAAGCCTCCCATGCAAAGCGTTTGGGAGGGGCAGGAATAAAAAAAAAAAGAAATCTCAGAAGGTGACTGGATGGATGTCCTGTCTGTCACATTCATTGCAGCTAATCAGACCAACAAGACAAAGTGAGGTTATACACATGCACAGCTCTGGTACAAACTTGGGCTTGGCAGGCAAACACTGCTGTGACTTTTGAACAGTGGAACTTAATACCGCTAGAACTTGTGCTGAGGCTGATTGGGAGAAAACAAAAGTGTCTTCACTGCAAAGAGAGACTTTTGGTGTTGCTCTTTGCTCTAGTTTGACTGAAGAAACATGGCACTATGCTGCTTTTCTACAGCTACATGCAAGCTTCTTGCTCCAGTAGAGCAGCCATTATATATACAACTTAACCCCACCCGTAATGATCTCAAACCCATGCTAAAGAAGAAAACATCTTTTCCATCATTAACAGCTTTCAGTGGGAAGAAATTTGGTCCAATTCTGTTAAAAAATGCTGCTGTGGCTACATACAAGCTAATCCCTCAAGCACTGTTTAAACGAACTAAACTGTATATACCATACAACAACCCCCTATACTGGTAACTTGCAAATTCATGCTTAAGGAGCTTGGCAGAAAAGCAAAAATGCCTTTTCCATCATGAAAATTTAAAGAAATGTGATCCAGTTCGGATAAAACTGCAGCTATACTAATGCTACATCCAGGCTAATTACTGCAGGGGTGGCAGCCATCACTTGTTTTTTTGTGTGTGAGGGTGGGGTGGGAGGTATTTTCAGAAACATGAGCATATACTGAGTTTTATCTGGTAGAAACACACTGACAGATTACAGATACAGATAGATTCAAAAATGCATATCTATACTTGCAAGCCTATGCTTTTGTCAATAAGTCACATTTTAGAGCAGCTGCAGTTATTTTCCTAACATTCTTCAGATAACGGCTCCTGCAGCCTGGCTGTCATTTGGAAATTCTTCAACATAATAGGTGCAGCAACACTAAAGTTCAGCTCTAAACCTTGGTATTTTTGAGAGGTTTAGAAGTGCACCACTTTTGTGATCAGGTTGTAAGCCTTGAAATGTTTTTAGACAAGAGTGAGGTCAGGTAAGGAGAGAGTTTACCATCAGAATACTGTGTTGCTCTCTAGATTGACACAAGGACAAGCCCACAGAGGGATACAAGTTACACTGACAAGTTTGAAATCTGTCACTTGTGATAAATTTCACCACCTTTTGCATTTTTCCCTTCTACAAGGAAGCCTAATTAATTATAGCCTACTGTGCTGCAACAGTCAGCCTGATACCATCTTTTTACTGCTTCACCTCAGAAATGTTCTTCATGTCTGATTAACATGACAGGCATTAATTGGAGCAGTTTTGTGAGTAGCATTCAGAATTGTATTCTATTGTGTCATATATAAACATTAGGTACAGAGCTTTGTTAACCATATCAACCCTTTCCTCATACACATAACATAGCCATTTAACAATGGGCGCAATAGTAAACATATAGCTTGTCAAAACAATCCAAACAGTGCAAGATGCATGGCACGTGTGTAAGACACTACTGTAACAGATACTTGAGAAGTACAGAGAAAAAGGATTTACTGATAGCGTAAGGTAATGATAAAGAAAATATACATGATTGACTAGCCCTAAATGTGCGGCCCACTCATGTATCCTGAGTTGCCCAGCCATAGTCTGTGAAGGAAACAGTCAAAAAGTTGCCTCCTTTCTTGACTTAACACCTGCTAAAAGCATGAGTGTATTTTGATGTGTTAAGGAAAGGGAGAAAAAGCAAGCCGATGCACAAATGTTCCAAATGTGGTTCATTCTGGTGTAGTTTTTGGCCACTCAAAGCCCTTGGGGAGCAGCAGAGAAAGTTCAAAAGGAAAGCTTTTCATTTTAAAAAATTGTTGCTATTCAAAATATGAATGGATTGATAAAATGAATTTATAGCTCAGCTTTTTTGGCATTTGTAGCTTGTTCTGGTTTGATGTCTTTTAACTTAAGTGTAGTGCTCCAGTCTAACAGTTGTAATCTGTGTTGTTCCCAGTAACAGCAGGCAGCTATCTGAGTGAAAAATAAGCTCTACAAAAAACCCTGTACAATCTACCTGCTTGGTCAAAACTTGAGAACTGAATATTTCACTCAAGAATTACTGAGACTCAGAAAGAATGCCCAGAAAATGTTTTGTTAGATACTTAGAAGTAGAGATGCACCAATTGTGAAAACTAAAGGTAGACCAGGATACCAGTTTAGCTGAACTAACGGTTTTTTTCCATTACTTCTTTGGGTGTAACCCTCCCACTATGTCAACATTTTTTTTGATCATGAAACAAGTCAGAGTTTGTCCAACAGGAGACTTCTTCTTCCAAATACAAAACTCATCTTTGAATCAGCAGTTGGTGAAGCCAGCATCAAATTGATGTGACACAGCAGATATAAATGCATTCAGAAAGGATCAGAGCCCATACACTTTTTGACATTTTATGTTGAAACCTGATGCTACAGTCATTTTTCTCTGATTAATCTACACTCACTACCACATATGACAAAGTTAAAACAGAATTTTAGATACCAGTCACCTATTTTACAAAGGCCCTTCTCCCCTGATTACTCAGTTTGGCCAGGCGACCAGCTTTGGGAGAGCTCAGGTTGTGCCAAAATCCTTCCATTTGAGAATTATGAATGCCACTATCCTCTTGAAAACCTTCCATGCAGCAGGTTTTTTTGTAGCCTTCACAGATCTGTGCCTTGACGCATTCCCATCTCTGAGCTCTGGAGGCAGTTCTTCTAACTTCATGGTTTGGTTTCTGCTCTGATATGCATCGTCAGCTGTTTTTCTATAGAGAGGTGTGTACTTTTAAAAATCATGTCCAATCAATTTATTTTACTGAAGATGGACTCCAATCAAGGTGTAGAAACATTTCAGCAATGATCCAGGGAAATGGGAGGAATCTGAGATAAATCTTTAGTGTTGTTGCGAAGGGTCTGAATACTTATGTCAATGTAATATTTCATTTTTTTATTTTGGGGTACTGAGTGTAGATTAATGAGAAAAAAAGTGATTGAAACAATTGTAGCTTCAGGCTGCAACATAAAAAAAATTGCAAAAAAGGGAAGGGGTTCTGAATACTTTCTGAACACTGTGCATTAGCTACTTATATCTGTTGCTGATGACCAGAGTTAGTCAGCAGGGCAGATATCAGACAATACTGATGTTAAACAGAGGCAGCGCATATATGTATACTCAAAAGGAAAGGCAAAGCAGTTACTATTTTCTTTCACCTTGATGACTTCTTATTCCCTATTTGTATTTTTTGTGCCCCAAATTTTTGCAAAAATCCATGACTAATTGTTGATAAAAATGTGACATGTTCAGTTACATTAAGTAATATGAAAAGCATGAATCTGTGTGTGGACAGAGGTAATTATAGTTTCAGTGAGAGGTTTTGTCTTTCTTTTGCTAAAGCTCAGGCATCATTTGTACCCTGATATCAAACAACACTCAGCCTAAGTGTTAATACTTCCTTAAAAGCTCACAAAGAAACAAAACCAAGTATTGCGCAAGTAACAGATTAATTGGGTAGGATAAGACAGAATAGCCAATTACCAAATTTTCCTCCTGGGGATTTAATGAAGTATTTCAGATTGTGATAAAAATACAAAATAATGAGCCAAACAGTCAAAAGGGCAAAAAAGTAAAGAAATCTTAGAAGAATGTCATTTTATTCAACAGCAGTAGCTCAGGAGGCTTCTCATCATCTTCTTTTGTGTTCATGTGTTTAGTCTTAAACAGATGGTGCACACTTTATTTGTGTCATAACTGCAGCAAAACTAATTAGTCTCCCTGTAAGTATTTTTACTAAGTAATATTCCATAAGGATTCATCTTTCTCTCACCCAGAGCTCAGCCCCTCTCTCTCTTATATTATTTGTGATTTATTCCTGGGAGATGTACTGTCAGGCCTTTGCTGCAGACTGTTGGTTTTGATTGCATCTCAATGGACTTCTTTTTGGATCCAGTTCCTGTTTAATCTTGTAGAGCACATGGCAAACCTACATTGTACCACAGAACAAAGGCTCTGGGGTAGTAAGAGGTCTGTTATCCTGCTTCCACGGTGAATAAAATTACCATGAATATCTCACAGTGAGATTCTCAGATGCTTTTGTCCCATAGGAGAGGAGCAGAGCTAACTCAAACTATTTTAAGTAATTTTGCCGATCGATGGTGGTTGTGCAGCGGTGCTTTAGCCTCATTTATCCTTCCCTCCCACCACTGAACCAACAATGTTCCTCTAAGACTAGATTTCACTTTCTCTGGCGCTGGCCACCACCTGAAAACCCTCCGGAGAGTCACAAATAAAAGACGCTGCAATTTGAGCTTGGCAGGCCGTCTTTATGGAACAAGCTATGAGCATCATGCTCCAAATGGGTCATAAATGTTTTTTGAGCTCAGGCTAAGCTAAAATACATCATGTTGAATTTCAGTACAACAAGGATCTTAAAAGGAAGACACACAGAATGCAGCTCATTACTTTTTTTTGACAAGCATTTAGTCGTCTCCTCCAGGGGGGCCAGAAATGCCAAAAAGACTCTTAAAGGACAACCACAAACAGCTCCACACCCACTGCCTCGGCTCATCTCACCCCCTCTTTTCTCTCCCTTCCCTGGCATATCTCTGTGTGTAATTAACAGGGCTTAGAACACCCTCACAAATACACGCTGCATGCTGTCACTCCCATTGCACGCACACTTCCCCTGCATGTAATTACCATGGATTAGGGCACAATGATGTCTTACGCCAGAACTGCTTTCCTAACCAAAAAGCTGTGTCAGTGCATGTGACCATGCTTGCATGTTGGCTTTTATAAAGGCTGGTGAACATGAACATTTCCTGGCGTAGACACAAGCTGCAGCATATTGTGCGTCAGTGCTGCACGGTCGGACGGCGGGGAGGTGGCATCAATCAGGCTAAAAGCAGGGAAGCTGCCTGTGTGTATGTGCGCAGACACACATGCGCATGCAGCACACTTAATCGTGTATACAAGAAAAGACCTCTTTGTGTAATCCTCGCAGCAGTATAGAATTACGGAGGAAGGAGAATGAGAGACTTATCATTCCTTTCTTTTCCAAATTATCTCTTCTTCAATTAATGGCCTTTTCATTAAGACAGGACAGAAGTAATGACATTTTGCTAGTCTGAATGCATTATCTGTCTTTGCTCCCTTCAGCTCCTAATAGATGCAAATACCAACATTTATGCCAAAACAGTGCTTACTCCAGGCAACTAATTCAGTTGTGGCTTTTTATTGTAAATGACTGCTCGTCCGTAATCACCCCTGAAGCTGGCACAGACAACAAGGAGTCGATCTGCCACATTATGCAGCTCCAGCCCGGTATAAATGACCTCCCACCATTCCCTCTAACTGTATTACAACTTCATCTCCCAACACACTCCTCCAATTACCGCCACGGAAGGTCAAAAGGTGATGGAATACAGAGGCAACTCATAAATCTCAAGGACAGTAATGACAGGAGGGAAAAGGGCACCTACATCCACACCTGATATCAGAAACCACACCCAGAATCCATCATCAAAAAATGAAATTATTACAAAAGAGACAAAAAGGAGGCTGCATGGACAGGCTTTTAAGGTGGAAATGGATTCAAGCTATTATTTTTTACTGACCCTAAAGCGTCAAGGTTGTTCATCTCTGCTCCAAGGAAAGTTGTGCAGAGACGCCGCTGCACTGAGCAAAATGGGAGACAACAAAAATAGCATCTCTGACAGCGAATACACAGCCAATCATGTCATGCTGCTGATTGCCCCATCCTCATCGACACAGAGCATTTCCTCCGCTTTCTCTGCCCTCGTGAAAGACAGAAGATTTAAAATCAGTGCTGCTGCGGTGTGGTAGTTAACGCATGCATTAAAGGATGTTTTTTCAGAGGAAGATGCCCACATCATGTTTTCTGCTGTGGTCATTAAACACCAGCATGCATTTTACATCACTTCTGCAGCGAGAAAACTCATTATCCTTCCCAATGTCTTTATCTCCTCTCCCTTTCTGTACACATCTTGTTATTCTCCGGAAATTTGCTCGTTTCCTTCTCACCACCTCTATCTCAATCCTCAACCACCTATTTTTGGGTGTTCATCTCGACCACCTGCAAACCCTCTAATTAGTTCACATCTGTGTCTGAGGCACGCTATTTTGAGCACGCATTCACTAGTACAATACAAATGTGCATTCACACTCTCAGCACTGCACATACACACCACCTTGTTCTTTTTCTCACCCCGTACTTCTCTAATTCCTCTCACCCTGCTAAAGTTTCAAAAGAAAGGAATGAAGGCAGTGATCTAAGGATCTAAAAATGAACTGACTTTCTGCTAATGATCAGTTTAATCAAATCTTCTTCTCGATGCACTCTAATTAGAAAAATTACCCGCCACTGCAGAGAGTAAAAATAAGACAGTTATTTGGTGTCAGCTCACAGTTTTATTGTTGCTCACACTGGCCTCGATGCTGCTGCTGCTGGAGCTGATTCAGGCAAGGATGATGATTTGGGATTTTAAAGATGTTTACAGGCTTTACTTATTGAGATTGCCTTTACAGTAACCTCTTTACCTTTGTGGTTGTGTCTCTGCAGGTTTGCGCAGTAGTTACTCCTGCAGTGTCTGCAGTGTGGTCCTCAACTCCATCGAGCAGTATCATGCACACCTCCAGGGCTCCAAGCACCAGAACAAGTGAGTACAACAAGTTTCTGTTTGTTTACACAGTGCAACTTTATCAAATTCAAACAAAAACAGATAATCCCACAAGAACACTAGCTTCTAGCAGCAACTGGCCAGATGTTTGGAGGTGTAAAAGTACAGTTTTATGTTGTCCTCTTCATTTTTTTCTAAACTTTTTAAACAACATTGTGGGTAACACAACAAATCCACAGAGGAAAGACAGCATGAGAATGTGCATCCTTAAGCCGGGTTTCTACAAAACGCTGCTTCAAGGATACAGAGACACACGGGACAGAAACCCTTCCAGTTACAGAGAGAGACGAGGGATTCAGGATGCTCGTGTGCCTGTGTTTGGTGAATAAAGCATGCAGATATTTTAAGACAGAATCTTTTTCCTGATTTAACTTAAGTGATGCATGTGAACACATGCAGAGGTTTGCATAATCATCTCCATTAGACACTCCTGGAAAAATTACACTAAAATGGTATAAACCTGTCCTGCAATCAACTGCCCAATCGATACAGGAGTAGTTTTATCCAACAACTTTCATTTGTATTAAATATTTGTGGATTTATTTATGTATTAAAATGTTCAAATCAGCAGCAGAACAGCATTTGTGTTCGGTGTGTTGGCATAGACCTCGTAACTAGAGCCTAACCGATTGACCGTTTAATCAGGCCGATTATAGCGTATCACAGATTAATCAACATCAGCCAATATGTAGCTGATATATTATCCCTTAGAGCTCACGTGGCACTGATCCGTGAAAGCTCTGTGTTGTGCCCTTCTAATCATGTCTTCCAAGCATTCGTAGCTCAACATTTTCTAGTGAGCCCGGAACTTAGCTGACTTTCTGGAGTCTCTAAGGACATTGTTGTCCTATACAACAATACGTGACACAGTTTATAAAAACGCTGATACTTTTGAACAGTAAATCATAGAAACTTACTCTTTTTTTCCCCTGAAAGTTGACCATTTTGCCGTTCATTTGCTACCATCGATCTTTCTGTAGCTCTGAAGGACGCCGTTGTAGCGAGCCCGGAACTTTGGTGACTTTTTGGGGTCTTTGGAGATTAAATCGACAGCGTGACATCCAATCATAAGCGTCTGTTTATCCATTTTTAATCCATTTTCAATCATGTACTTTGACTTTCTTCAGTGGGCAACCATATTTGTTGACATGCAAAGCATTGTGGGAGTTGCAGCTGACCAGCGACTACTGTTTAGAGGAGTAGAGACGCAGGAGTAGAGAATTAACAATGATAAATGCAACCGTTAATGCACATGACCACCATTATCTAAGATAAGACTATTATACAGCATTTTAAAATCATATAAGTTGCATCGTTGTGAAATAAAAGATAATATAAATATACGAATTTGTGTTCATGTACAGTATATATCCTGTGTAGGCTATATCAATGTTCTTATTTCATATATCGGCGGATATATCAGATATCTGCTTTTTTTAGCCCCCAATATTGGTATCGGCATCGGCCCAAAAAATCCCATATCAGTCGGGCTCTACTCGTAACTCCTTGCAGATCAATTTTAAAGTATTGATGAGACAGCAACTTGGGGTGTATACACAACTGGAAGTCCAGACCAAGGTTCATGTTTTGTTACCCTGTATATATTTGGTTTGACTGGTTTTGGTTCCAGCCCTGTGACTTATCAGTCCAGTGTGTACTCCGCATCTCACCCAATGATGAATAAAACTTGCATGACAAGTAAAATGGATGGATGGATGGATGGATGGAAATTTTTGTAAACCAACTAACAGACTTCACATGGCAAACCTACGTGATATCATCAACTATGCGGGTTGCATGTCTCCATCGGTGAATAATGAGCATACTTTGTATATGAAAAAAAAACAGTCATTTCCACTATTGCATTATTTTTCATTTGTTACTATAAACAGCATCAACTGGAAGAGCAGTACATAGGCCTAGCCTGAGCCTATGAGTTTCCTCATCAGAAAACAACTTTATTGTTGTGGACCGGAAAGGAGAAGATAGTATACAATCTTATTCAATTATACAATCATGTTTTATATCATTTGGATCATTAAAACTATTTTCAGCTGATACACCAAAGCCCTCTCCTACTTGTATAACACTAAGTAATGTCCCTGGCAAAAACTGACACAAGCATAGAGAACAAGAGACAACAGGTGGTGAGAATATTGGTGGAGTGACACTTTTTTTCACAAATGATGCAAATAAGTATGGCTTGCCATTGTGTTACTTCTGTTACACTTAATTAGCTATTTCTAACAATGTTCAAAGATGTGTGTGATCTTCATCACTGGCCCCATGATATTCATTTTGAAAGACATGAAAGCTTATTTGTCATAAACTTCATTTTACTCACAACACTACACCGTATGTAGGTAGGTATGACTCTAAAGGGGAACACTTGTGTAATGTTGTAGATGCATGAATGCTGATACCAGGATACACACATTTATGCATCTGAAAAGTCAAAAAGATATATGACACAGCTCAACTGTTGGACCCTGATACACATGACACAGGTCTGACTGGGGCTGAATGATTTGCAAAAATAATCTAATTGCAATCAATTGCAATTGCAATTTAATTTGCGATTATCATTGGGTTCCTCATCTTATGTATTCTTCTACAAATTCAAGCAGTAAATCATTCTATATTATAACTTACATTCAGTCAGGAACATGCTCATCATACATTTAACCATTTTATTGCAAAATGAATACTTGGCAGGAGAGGCTCTGCTCTAAAGATATCCTCTGGGTTAGTCAAGCAGCATGCTTGACTAACCCAGGAATCCAGGAAGTGCACAGCTAGAAACCCCCATATGGATAAATATATAAAGGACAATGTGTACTGAAAACAATTAAATTATTTAAAGAAAATTAATACATAGTAGCATGAATCTGAATATGAGGGTGCAACAAGCTTTAAGCTATAAAGGAGGCAGCTGGGGGGGAGGAGGTGAATTTTCACCAGCAGCAGCAGTGTGGTGCATCAGCACTGATACAAGGAGGGATTAGTAAAAAGCAGTCATATTTAAATGAACCGCTGTGCTGACATTTAAAATATTGCTACTTCTGTGATTTGGAAATTGCAGCAGGCCATATTGTGATTTAATCTAATTTGCCATTAATTGCCCAGCCCTAGGTCTGACTACAAGATGAGCCAGTTAGAGCCTAATAAGGCATTAGTATTTAGACAAGAACCTTAGACTTTGACTACACTGTATGATAAAGGAATACACAGGTTTCCCTGTTATTTTTTGCTTGTATTTAGTAGTGCTGGATGCATAGGAGCTATAAATTTGCAATATAAGACAAAAGGAATGGTGCAGAATACTTTCATTGGATGGGATTTCTTACTAGTGCATGAACAAGATATACAGAGAGAGCTGGAGCAGAATGTGAAAGTAAGGGCTCGGGACTAAGGATGTCCCAGTGACAATGCAAGATGTGCTTTGGATGAACGGAACTCCTCCCGGCAGGGATTGTTTAATGCATGTATATGAGCTTTGTCTTAACATATGTGTCAACACTATGGCTTAGAAAGTTACATAGTGAACCAGCTCTCATTACAACAGCAGATCTTCATGGTTGTTACAGGCTGTTATGAATTCAATCTCCCTAATATCAGCCTCATTCAACTGCATTTAAAAATATCTGAAAAAATGGAATTTAGAAGCCAAGTGGATGATAGGCACTGATGAAAACAATACAGATGAGTCACACATAATGGTTGCATGATTATACATGGACAAATGTTGTTACTGATATTCAGTTAAAGTGGGTGACATAGAGTGAACCATCACAGTGGTTGTTTGGGCTGGTGTTATAACACGTCTGCCACGTAATATTTGATGGTGTTTTTCTAGCAGTCATTAGTTTCCTGTGAGACACATCCAATTTCAAGTGCTACCACTGCAAAGGCATCATTTAGGTAGACATAACAGACGCACTACCAAATAAAAAAGCAACTTTTCAGGGAGGGGGTCAGTTGAGATTCTCTTTGGAGCAGCTGAAAATGTTTTTTTTTTAATATGGTTCATGGACGATGGCAAGTCTGGATCCCTGAAAAAATTGTGAAGGACAGCCTGAGATTTCATTATATTCTCAGAGAAATAATAATACATAAAGAATGCCTGTAGTGGTAATTTCAGGACTCATTCTGAAAGATCCTGAGTCAGAGCTAAGGAAATCATGTCCATCAGCAGGAAAAGAGCATGCTATGGACCAGTTATGTTTCATGCATTTAACATGAGATAGCCGTGAGCATTGCTATGGGCTATGCTCTGTGCATGTATGGGTCTCTTTCAGTTCAAAGCAGTGTGGTGGAATGTGAATGTGGTATATTTGGAGCTTTTGCCACATAAAAGGTTACTTTAGGATAATAATTTGGTGTTGCTGTTGCTGCTTCTTTCTATTCATATTTTTAGAGAATCCTTTCGCTGAAATGTCTGAACTTAATCTCCCAGGGGCACAAGTTGTCTGGACTGCACATACCAAACTTTACAACAAGTTAACTGAGAGTGGTGGGTGTAGTGAGAAGAAAAAAAACAGCAGTAACAAGACTGAAGAAGGCAGAGAGGGAAGAAGTCAGGATATTCAGAATGCCTATATCTACTGGTCTCTGTAGAGATGAGAATTATGTTATAATCTATGGTTATAATAAAGTAAATACTTAATTTACACTACCTATAATCAGAAGTTTTTTCTGCCCATCACACTCCTCTAAGGTTGTAAAAATACCTCAATACTTTTGATAATATGTTTAAAAGAAAAAAGTACTTGAAAGCCTTAAATAAACAGCAGATCTCAAAAGCTGCTACAAAGGAATTAGAAATTAATGCTTATATTGCACAAAGCATTGGCAGCATTTTGTTGAGTGAAAATTTGCTTGCAATGTTTCTGGTTAGAAACAAAAAACTTCCCAATTTTGGATACCTATGACCTCTATTTGTGTTTCTTGGTATTAAAACAGGTATCATTTTTAGTAGCACTGTGTCTAGAGTTTGGGTATTGTGACAACCCTGCAAACTTTATAAGCTTAAGTTAGTCCTGCAGCTTATGAGTCAAAGAAGCAAAACTGTGATAGAGCGACAAAGAACCCTTTGACAAAAGAACTAGACCCACTATCCTGAAATGAGGCAGGTCAATGCACAAATATGAAGACATGAAAAAAACTTTTTAAAAATAGGTTGGCCTTTAATTATTAAGGACATTGGATAGAGATGGAACCTGGAGAGAGAGTGGGAAATGGTATGGAAAAATGTTTTGAATTGTTTTGAAGATTTGTTAAATGATCTTAGCTCTTAGGCCTATATCATGGTGTTTTGATGCTGCAGTTGCTGCACAGGTCTGCTCCATCATACACCGTCATAACTTTCATAGCAGGTGTATTTGTGCTGCATGTTGACTAAGCTGATTGTTGTCACAGCCCTGTCTTTCTTTATAAGTTTTACAACAATAAATCTCCCTACAACTGACTTGATTCATTGTACAGCTGAACTGAGGCAGGAAACTTTAAGAATAAAAGCATTCTGTAAACAAGGGAATTTTCTCCACAGAAATGCTAAACCAGGCTTTTACTTTGAAAAGCTAGAGGTGCACTCGTACTGTGTAATAAAAAGGAGTGCCTACGACTTCCAATTCATGGAAATTCAGATTAAATCGCAATATGGCCTACAGCAATTTTCAAATCGCTGATGCTGCAATATCTTCCTATCCTGAAATGTGTCAAAAGACCAGTTCAATACTTTTTTGCAGCGGCAGCAGAGACGTTATGCTCAGCAAAACTATGCTCATGCAAACATCCAAGAATATTTTTTTTTAGAATAGACTGCGAAAGTGCTTTCTGTATTTTGTGTGTTCAGTATATTCTTTCTTATTAAAAATAAGATATGAAATGATCATTCCCTTCAATGCAATCAGTCAAAATAATTGCACTGAAATATTCTTTCAAATTTGCAAGTAAATTGCAAGTATAACAAACCATGAGAAAGTAGCAGAAAAATCTAATCATGTAATTCATACTGATTTTTGCATCATCTAATTTAATCCTCACATAAACTGTAGACGTTCATGTTTAATCTATTCAATATTGGGTTGTTTTAATACACACTGATTTATTGCCTGTGTCTGTTGAAAAATACATAGGGGTGAGATACTTAAGAAAATAATGGCACCTGCTATAAAATGGTTAAGGTGTAAATAGGGGTAATACTTCATTTTAAATGGGTTTGCATGAAGAATACATTTTTTGACAAAAGATTTAAGATTAAGAAATGAATAATGTAAGCTGTTTTCTCCAAAGCTAATGTTGAGGTATCCAGAAACAGTAACTGGACTTAAATTATGAAGCCAAAAACACTAAAGGTAAAGGTTTATTTAAAAAGCATACAGTCAGATTTTTACTCCTGCAGACAGTGCTATCACTTCTTTCAGAGAGTTTCATTATGATCTGCTGGTGAAGAGACAGCGGCAACTATCAGTGCCACATACTGAATTGGAAATTAATTTTGATGTTTTAACTTGAGTAAAAAACTTCATAAACAGAAATGAATTCAAGACACTGATTTCTTTATTGAGGCAAGTTGCAGACCTTAGATGGAACAAAACATGACTGAAAAAGAGATAGGGAAAAACAAACACATTGAAAACGCACCGAAATAAACAAGGCTTGGAAGACGTGTGCATGAATTTTATTTTACTCAGTTTTCACTGATAACGTGTACATTTTGGTTACTCCTTTTATTAATATATTGAGGAATTTACAACTTTTCATGAGGAAGCTTATTGTTGTGTCCCAAGATAATAGGATAACTAAATCAAGACCTTGAGAAAACAACCTAGAGTCCATTATTACAGCAAGATGGAGTGAAATAAAATGTCTAGGTACACATTTTTCTTTCTCCCAGGCACACATTCGTGAGCCACTGAAAGCAACTCCGTGACCCACTTTTGGGTCCCAACCTTGCAGTTGAGAGCCACTAAGCTAAACAATACAACAAGGCTTGAGAATGACCAGAAGAGTCATTAGTATTGTAAAAAAGGGGGCTGTTGAGGCAGGGGGAAAAGGTTTTATAGTGTTTTTTGGTGAAACTATAGGTCTCTGTCTGAAGGTTGATGTCTGTAGAAGACGACACCCATTATTTACTGCACACTGCTCAACTAGATACTGAATGCTTAATACTCAAAGTCAGTCTGGCCGAAAGTGTCAGCTAAACTGTTAAGAAGTGTGATTGTAGAGATGTATATCTGTGCACACAGGCTTTAAATTGTGGGGCAAATGATGGCTCATAACTCTGCTTTTGGCAGTTTTACTGTCGTAAAGCAGAAAAGAGGGCAGACACAGTGAAAGAGTCATGTTTATGAGAAAGAGAAAAGGAGAGTAAGCAAGACTGATAGACACAGGAGAGACACTTATGCACCACAAACACAGAGAGACAGATGGTGAGAGAGATGCAGCAAGACAGAAAGAAGCATCGCGTTTGAGGCAGAGGCAAAAGGAATAAAAAAGGGCAGAGAGATGGCAAAAAACTGGGACAAGGTTGATAAAAAGAGACGGACGGACATGGAGGAAAGCACTAGTACAGACAGAAACAGGATGTAGTTGAGGTAGAAAGGTGAAAGAGAAGGTGAACCAAATTTCTCCCCTAAAAATCTCCCTAAACTGAAGTGAAAGATGGAGTCAGAGAGATAAAAAGATATGGAGAGTACGTAGACCGCTGCAGGGCGTTACTACTTTCTGGATGGAGACGATAGATTGACAGGATCTCGACTGAAAGAGGGCAGTGAGACAGACGAGTGACAGCAGGAAGATTTACATGGAATGTACTGATGGCTGCACGCTGCATAGAAGGCAGGAAAGTATCTCATTCACCTTATCAGACAGGATTACAGGATGAAGGGTAATGAGACGAGCTTCAGTCTTATTTCAGAGCAGAGCAACTGACTCAGGATACTACATGCATACAACAATACTATCTTTGTTCATCTTAAATTTGATATTTGATCGTGTTAGAAGAACTGATGCTTTATTTCAATTAAATTAAAACATATCTACAATCAGAATTTCAGGCCAAACCTGCTGCAAGCAAAACAGAGCACAGCTGTGGTTGGGTGATCAAGAGAGATAGAGAGTTAAGAGAGTGAGCATTGTTGGGAACAAAGAGGTGAAGCAGAGAAATAAAGATTATTTCCTGATTGTTTCATGGGGGATTAAGGTCTTTAAAGCAAATAAGTCTGCACACACATCCACATCACCTCACGGGAAGTAGCTGGATTTTGTTTGTATGCAGTCAGAATCTTTCTGAGCCCCTCTGCTCTGCCCTCCGTCACATCTGCAGCTCTTATAACACATGACATCAGGCTGGTCTCAATCACATCTGTATTAATACAGATGTTGTACTGGGACACTTACTATGGGTGTCTCATTTTAAAGCCCAGACACCTTTTAGTGAAATTTGCAGACAGAAGAGCAGAGGAGAGAGACGATGTTAAGTTTTCATTATTTCTGTGTATGTGGACAGTTTGTATTTCAACCCACTGTCTAGTTATTGATGATCAGGAAAATAACACAATAAATAATACAAAGTACAAAACAATGCCACAATTCTAATTGTTCATGGGCAATAAATGAGAATTTTATAATGAATTTATTAATAACTTTTTTGAAAAGCCATAAATGTCTGCCTTTATATAATATAAACAGCAATTTAAGTGAGTTGGTGACTATTGTTGTACAAGCAGTGTATGTAGAGGATAGTAGTAAACACATTAAAAGGTGAGCTATTTCTATTTAATGAACTCTGATTTTGTGTGTTGATTATTCAAATGATAAATGGGCTTAAGCTTGTGCTTTTCTGATCTTAGGACAACTCAAAGCACCTTTAGCAGAGGAACAGCTGCCCAAACAAAGTAAGAACTACGCACTCTTATTGTGAAGGATTTGTTAAAAATAGCCAGTTTATCAGTAATTTATCAGAGGTACCAGTGAGTGTATGGAGTTAGGGTGTTTACGGCTGTGTCTCTGACCTTGTTTAGCTTCTTTTAATCATCATGGACTTAAAACAACCAAGTCATCAGTTAAAATGCACCTTTAAACAGATGTTTAAGTAATTATATCATGAATCCCTGCAGCTCTGGGCTCAGTACCAAACTGAGTTGATCCAGTGCAACACATAGATGGCAGACACTTTGCATAGTAGGCTAACTTGCTTTAAGTTGCTGTTATTACAGACATGAAACTTAGAGAGAACTCAAGCTTTACTTCACTGCAGTGCCTGGCACAAGCAGTGCAGATTCATTAAGTGATTTGCTCTTAACTATCAGAGAGAAACATGCTAATGGCAGGGCTCAAATTGAGCTGTTGTCTGCCACATATCATTCCATTATGCTCCTTTTATTTACCCACCGCCTAGACTGGTAGTTTGAGCCACAGTAGCATCATTTGTGCCTCTTGTGTGCCATCAGGCAGACAACACGAAGTCCCACTATCCCAGAATGAGATTTAAAAAAAAATCCCTGATTCACTCCATGTCACTACCCTGAACTATATAAAATAGACACTATACAGGAGGGATGCACGGTATTGGATTTTTTCCTGACACCAATATGCCAACATTTCCAAACTCTTTTTTAATCCTGTAGCAATACTGATATATACACACCTTTTTTTGTATTTTACAGAACCTCAGATGTTTCCTATGCAATAAGAGGAGGCCTAGTCAAGTGGAGCTGAGAGAAAAGCATGTAGCCCCCTATACAATCGTCTATACCTTATGGTACACCTGTATTTGATCAATATTTAAGGTTATATATGATATATCCTGCTGATAGATAAAGCTGATACATCTGCTGTTAATATCAGCAGAAAATTAATATCTGTCAATACCTGTGTATATCATGTCAACTATGAAGTATATCCCAATTTTAATACCCCCCTTTATGTTCAAAAGGATGTAGACTTACTATTTGTGTTTTAATGTGTTTTTCAATGTGTTTTAATTACATTTTTTTTGCTGTCTGAGCCCTTTCACAGAAGATTTTCTGTCACTTCTTGGATAAACAATAAAGTGAATTTACAACACATAGCATTTGAGCCAGTGATGGGGATTTTGCGAATATCCGTTTTATAGCAGAAATAATACAGGTGACAGTACTGATACTGGTTTGCCACCCACCTCTAGTATTAAATATTTGTTTTTACTAGTATCACATCTAAGTACTAATTATGATATTATGACAAACCCACAGGTCTAATGTCAACAATAAAAACATACTGCTGACAGTTTCTTTTAAGAATTATTTTTGAATTGTTTGGTGAGTTTTTGTGAGCTAAGTTTATGAGTTTAGGTGTCAGACCCCATGGTTCACCTCTTACAGAAACAGGTATCTACCTATCCTTTAGTTAAAACATGAATGAATTTCCTGCTTACTGAGGGATATCGAGCATGTATAATTGCCTCTTAATACAACTTAATGAAAATGGGAAAGCACTTGGTGACAATTGAGGCCATAACAGGGTTTTTTCTTGGCTCAAATTGAGGCAGAGGTGGTACCAACCTGATTATATGTATTCCAGCCTTTCTAGGGTGGTCCAGAGGCGTGCTTCACCAGAGAAAATTTTGTACATTTTAAAAGGAAAATACATCAATTTAGTACACTTTGAGAGTAGAATTAAGAGGCTTAATCTTTTAAAAATGTTTTTTCTCTTTATAAGTTTGTGCTTTGATTTTGAACGGTTTCCTGGTCTGACATGATGAAGGTTTTAATGATACTAGTGCTGTGCCAGAAAAAGCTGTTATTAACATCAAAAAGCTTTTTTAATCTTTCTCTAATGGAATTTCAATTTTATGTCAGTAATAACTGACTCATTGTCCACTTAAAGAAGTCATGTGACCTGCATGACAATCTCTGATTTAACTGGAACTAATTTCCACCAGAAAATTGTCTGTCACACCTTTATTTCATTTTACCTTTATTCCCTTATCTGTGCTGGGATTGTGTTTAAGGTCATTATTATATTATTTATTCACTATGATAAATGATCTATAATAATATGTAATGTAACTTCTGGGTTAAGTTCACATTCCACAGGGATCAACATTCTGTTTATTCTTCTTTGCTTAATATATATTTTTGATAAATAAAATAAATGGTACTGAGAAATTTAGTGGCGTTACAGCTTCTGCCTGGAGGAGTTATGAAATATCTAACAAATACATACAGTCAGTGACCGTTAAGTTCGGCTGTTGCTTCACATCGTTTATCTGACCTCCTCTCTGCCTCAGTGGACGGGTCTGTGCGCACAACCAGTTTTGATCATGTTTTAAATCTGCCAGTTATCTATACTGATCCATATTTCCTGTTCAGTGAAACATCTGATTGACGCTCAGTCTTAGTAATGACACACCAGGGTTTAATCATTTTAATGAAAGGACATTACCGATATATAAACGTATGCTGACCAGCCCGTGCACATGACAGAAACAGTGGAACTGCACTGTCTCCTCTAATTTGTGTGTCTTGGGCTCACTCACACACAGGGCGCAGCGTTCCTCTGCGCACTATTCAGTGTATGCGTCTGCCGCAGCGTTCATCCCTGCTGTGTTCATCCAATGCATTCCACTGTCGTGAAGGAAATTTTAGGAAACTCACTGTTCTTTGTGTCTTCTTTGGCAGTTTTGGCAGCAACTCCTGGGCCCAGCGCCACCCAACTGGTGTAATACCATAATTTCAGTTATGGATGTCATCCACCTGCTGTAATGCTTATCAGAAAATACAGTTTTATGACGTCAGAGCTTTGGGAGCTGGAGGCGGCACGAAATTTGCTGGAGGCGGCTGCCTCATAATTTAAAGTGTAAGTGAACCCCAAGCTCAAAGTTAACTCCGCCCACTTCAGAAATTAAAAAAATACATAGAAAGTGAGCAGTTTGGTGCTGAGAGGAGGGAGGGGAAAAGGACAGGGGTTTTTGATGAGGCGGGAGTGAGAATGACATCCCCTTGCCACAGAGTGACACAGACAGAGTCCCACAGTACTGCTGCCTCACAGCAGTCTTTAGAGGTGGAGGATTTTTTTTCCCTCCAGAGTCCCCTGAAGCAGGCTGTAGTGTGGTGGTGGAGCGTGGTGGTTCTGAGCACTACGTGTTCAGTCTGTTGGCTCCGAAGCAGTGCAGGTGCAAGCAAGAGAGGATGGGAGTGGTCTCTGAATTGGAAAGTCAGTTAGAGGCGGTAACATTCTACTTTTTATATAGAGTTTGTGACGCAGAAACCTACCGATGGTAGTTAAGCCCTGCCTTTCAGGAAAGATTTTTCAAAGCAGATGTCCGTTTGAGCTAATTAAAAGCCGTAAAATGCAGATTTTTATCAGTTTGTTGCAAACGTCAGAAATAACACCAGCATTGATTTATCACGACTGCCATTAGCCTTTTAATTTTGCCCATGACTTATTTATTTTGAGGCCATTGCCATTGTTTTCTGTGTCTTTGAATGTTTCCTATGTGTATGAACTTTTATTTTATTTCTATTGTGAGTGAAATTGTTTGTATGGTACTGCTGGCTGTGAAGCAAATTGCCCCACGGGGATAATAAAAATATCCTTGATCCTTGATCCTTGATGTGTTTTACCATAGTTCAGTCAGATACTTCAGTGTACAGCTGAAAAGAACATTAATGTGTTCACTACTTCTTTAATATGCAGGAAAAACCCTGCATAACAAGTCCATGACTGCAGCATTTTCATATGTAGTTTTCAGCTTTTTCTTTTAATATCACTGTTGCTTCTATGTCTAACCAAGTTTTAGTTACAAGTTTGTTTTCCATAGCTCCAGTGCTATGGATTGTGTGTAATTCCCTCCAGCAGCATTTGCTGGATTGCAGGCAGTGTGCATGAAGTGTGAAAAAGTCCATGAGAGAGCCCTCAAAGCACGAGCGATTTTACAGTGCGACAGCCCTGAGCCCTCACAGACTTACTGCAGGCACGCGCGCTGAATTCTGTTAAGTCTGTTAGAGTGAACACTGGTACTGGAAAATGAGTCTTGCCAGCTCTGTTGCACTGCTGTAGCACTGTATCGATCCTCCGGGAAACATAGAACATGGCCGAAGGTTCCACCTCATCGACCTCACTTCCTCTCCCTTCACCCAGTCACTCAGGTGAAACCCAATACGGGTACTGGACTGTGCGGTAGAGACCACTTTAGGCAAAGTCTCTCACTTATACACACAACCCATTCCCGCTTCAGTGTGTGTTACATTTTTGCCTTAAATCAGAGCAGAACAGGGGTATGATAGCAAATAATGTTGCTGTCACACTTCATTGTGCAGCAAAGTGTGTAAAGTGTCACTTTTTCTGCTGACACATGCGCGCACACCAAGGCTGCAGAACAAATATGAGCCAAGACAACCTTTAAGTTTAGAAAGAAGAGGACATAAGGGCCTATGAATGAGGGCTTAGTGTGTGTGAGTGTTCACCCATCAGCATTGGTTTATTTTTGCAGCACATGGAATAAGTACTGATGTTTTTTAAAGTCTGCTTCCTTTAGAATAAGCTGTCTGATTATGGAGTGTTCAGCAGCACAGATGTGTTTTCTCTATTTGTTTATAGCTGTGTGTACATGAAGGAAAGTGTGCGACTACTTATGAAAACAGGCTATTGAGATCGTGCATGCATATCTCTGGGCTGTTTACAGGGCGGACAAGGCTTTGCTTAAGTGACGAGAGATCTTCAACCCTAACTTTCAGAGAGTTTGTGCGTCTATTCGTGTGAATGTATCTCTGTGGGTTGTGTGTGTGTGTTCTTTCACACCCAGGATGAGCTTTGGCTTGTGTAAGGAGCTTTTTGGAGGAGACGAAAGCATGGCTGACAGCGGCAGAGGATTAGCTCTCACCGCAGAAACATCCGTGAAAAGTGTGTATGTGTATCTGCATCTATATGTGTGCATTTGTGTATGCCTGTGTTTGGCATTAGGAATGTGTCATCAGGGAAAAAAAGACAACAAATTTCTCCATTCTTTAAACAGTTGGATGTACCTCTCTGCCAGCTCTTCTTATCTGCAGCATGCATCTGCTCCATGCACGGTCAGCTGCAGGTCATTTGAAACGCTGCAGACTCCACCCGGTCGCTCCAGTCTGGCTGATGTAATTGGGGCTGTATGGGATGATAAGAGCAGAGATATAACTACAGAAACCCAGTGGAACATTTCCTGTTTATAAAATGTTGAAATTAAAACAGTGCGCTTAGCTGGCTAGCAGACAAGTGGGCAGCAGAAACAAAAACTAAAAAAACAGCGGAACTTTTAATCCTCTTGTTGGTTTCCGACTCAAGTTTTCTCAAAAATAATGGCTGGTTTAAAAAAAAGTAAAATTAATAATGAACATAAGGCCGTCAGCAGAGATGAATTGGTTATTCAAAGCCTACAGCTGTAAAATCTGGCAGGCGTTCTGATGAAGGCAGGCTGTTCCCCACGGTGACTGTATGCCTGCCTTCATACAGCAATTTTTTAATCAAATTTTAAGAGTTATATATTTTCAGGGAGAATTCAAAGGCCACATCTATGTAACAGTCTATAATCAGACAAACTTTATCTTCTCTTCAAGCAAGTTTAATGTGCCAGTGGAGGCATCAACTATTTAATTAAAAGTTTTTTTAATTTTTAATTCTGTAATGTTATCTGTAACCTTTCAGGGGACTTTCTTTAAGTTTTGTTTCCATGGAAGCAAGCAGCAGTATAATACACCAACAAGCTGATGTGTGATGTTGTGACAGCTTGTGGTGTAATGGATCAGAGCGATCATGATCTATACAGAACAGCCCCTGCAGTTTAGCATCCACGTTAAAGGGAATCAATGAAAGTTTGAACGTCGTGGTGTGAAATACAGTTCAAATGTTGCTAAATCTTGGTTCAGAATTGCAGGGGGAAAAACAACAGGAGAAATAGTTGCTTTTTTACTCTGAAGAGATATGGCTACAGGCATAGAAACTGGGGATTATCTGGACTTTGGACAATTTTGTCTGTTTTTGGGTGGGTCACAAAAGTACTTTAATGAAAAAAATCCAGCTTCTTAATACATGCAATCCAGCTTTGTATATAACTGAAATTTCCATCAATCCATCCATTTTCTACACCACTCTATCCTGTTCAGAGGGCTGGAGCTTGTTCCAGCTGTCACTGGGCAAGAGGCAGGGTACATCCTGGATTGGACTGGTCACCAGTCGCAGGGCTGACATATAGAGACAAAGTCTAAAAATTAAGGAAATACTTGGACAACAGTCAAAATTCAGAACAAATTGTTCAACACAGGATCACAGCGTGAGTGGGGAAATGATTCGAAGATGCTTTGCACAGTGTGTCTGACATTAGCAGTGCTCACATCACCAGCCTTAGATCCTCCTTGCAGGTTAACATGGTTACTCTTTTGCTTTAGTCAACTGTTTATAAAAGAGAAAAACCTGAAAAAAGCCACAAGACAAGATTATCCCAGTTTTCAAGATCAAAACAGCGCTCTCCGCCTGAGGAGCTGTTGGTGCTATCTGTTCAGTGTCCTTTATTGATATTCACATTGTAGTGCACTATTACAGTATACAGCAGAAGTCGTGAACTGCAGCTACACTGGCAATTGGAGGCTTCATTACAGTTTAGATCAGGGGTGTCAAACTTGTTTTGGGTTGGGGGCCGGATTTGCTCCAATAAGACGTTCTGCAGCCTAGGCAATTTTTTGGCAACATATAAATATATATATCTGTACACACACAAGTATATAGATTGTATAGATTATATAGATTACTTGCAAGTAATCTAAACAGGTCAGACAGGACTGGACTCAGGAGAGAGCAAAGTGCAGCTGTGCACGGTGGTTACATTCTTAATCTTTAAAAGAAAAAAAAAAAAATTGACAAAAAAATCCTTCTCCTTCAGTCTTGAAAAAAAAAACATGGCGTCTGTATCAGCCTCTTTTATTGGACCGTGTGTTTGCCAGGCTGAGGTGATGAAGCAGCTGGGCTGCTGTGTGAGGGTTCGATGTACCATATTTACAGTAACTCATTTATTCCATCGTATGATGATCTTTCTTAGCTATAATTATAGATAGATCTTGAAAAATGAATGAAAATTTGTTTTTAAAACACCTAAGTTAGTAAATATTGAAAATGAATATATATTTTTTAAATATCTTTTTCTCCAAATGTCTTGCGGGCTGGATGACACCTGCTGGAGGGCCTGAAGTGGCCCACGGCAAGTTTGACAACCCCGGTTTAGACAGAAAATTTAAAGATTAGGGTTACAGACTAGTTTTTCTAATGCCAACTACCAAGGGATCTGCCTTTAAACGATTAGCTGACTGATCACACACATTCATATCTAAAATATCCCCATAAAATAAGATTGGAGGACACTGAAGCCAAAAAATGCAAGCAAAATCAGATAACTTGATAAATGACAGTTACAAAGGGGTTTGGGTGACAAGACTGAGATTAAAGATAGTTTGACAAGACAGATTCAGAAAAATTAAATTTTGTTTTTTATTATATACATGAAAAATAAAAAAGAATGAATGGAAGCAAATAAAGGATGCACTGATACCAGTGTCAGGTATTGGTGTCACTACAACTGAAGTAAGCGTACTCATACAAATAAAACATTGACAACACTGTATTTGATATCCTTTTACGGCTTGATGTTAGCCTCTCATTATTTGACAATATGGCTTAAAACATAAATATTTTTGCTCTTTATGATAATGGTTTTATATTGTGGTGTTACAAGTGTAGTATTAATGTGTTATTACTGTATTTAAATAACCTTGCAGAGCAGATAGGTGTGCCAGTCTGCAATCAGACTCAAGATTCAATCTACACTGTTTGCACCGCGCTGAACATGGTTTGGACCAATCAGCATCATTTGAGGAGAATGGGGCGGTAGTTACGGGCAGGGTTGAGTTGTTCTGAAAGCTGATAGCAATGGCTGCTGCTAGTGTGTAGCAATTAGCTCGGATGTAGTGGCAGTTTCATCAGAAATGCACCACATTTCTTCATGAATTGAAGAGTAAAATACCACCAGGAAGGCTATTTATGATTAGAAAAGGTGTTTTCGCTCTTCTGACAACCAGCTTTGGCATGAGTTTGAGAGCTACAGGGTGGGGGAGGAGGTTGCAGTGTGAGTTGAAATGATTGCTGATGGAGCGATTAGCTTGGATGTAATCACGCTGGCAGTTTCATCATAATTTGACCAAATTTCTCCACGAAAACAAGAGCAGAGAGCCACACCAAAAGCTTTACAAGATGGAAACGATGTTTTTGCTCTTCTCCCAACCTGCTTCAGCATGGGTTTGCAATTGTTATGGGGTGGGTTAAGTTCTACGGTAAGCTGGTGTATACAATAGATGCTACTGCTAAAGGGAAAAGTAGTAGAAAAGTGGCAGTTTTCTCAGAAGTTTGCCACATTTCTTTATTTAAAGAAATCACCTTAAGATTTCTTGGCGGAGAAGATGTTTTTGGTCTTCTCCTGATTCACACCATGCTCCTTTGTTTATGCACTACAGCAGTTTGCCTTCAAACTGACTTACTTTTGGAGTTGCGCATGTGTACAACCTAATCCTGTCTAGTCACCATTATGCCTCGTGTGTAAACTACAACAAAACCAATGTTTAAGCTGTTGATTTCAGTGTTGCAAAAGTCCATTCTGTGGCAGTAATTTTACCAGTGAGTGTGTTGATACTGGTTTACTGTTTGCCACTAATTTGAGGAGGTAGGAAAGCCAAAGTGATGTCTGCAGATTGGTGATGCGATTAACTGTGTTATCATTTATTTATGCTGGTTCAAGGGTATCAGTGAATATACTCAAATGTTTTGAGGATGTGTTACTGCTTTAACCAAATATTTATTATCACAATCAACAGTGGTCCCAGCTGTAAAGGAGAATTTAAAAAATGAGCCTCACTGGGCTTTAAAACATTTATGCAGTTCAATAGCATTTTGTGTATTTGTCACCATTAATGCCAATAATAGGAGCTTAACTGCGTGCTGATTTATCCGTCAGGCTCTATTATGTAGATCCTTCTCTTTCTGGTTAAACAGTGTCCCTGTTAGAAATACCCAGCAGTCTGAACCATTAAAAAGTGCTGTTACAGAGCTCATAGACGCATTAGATAATGTCCTCCAGGCTCTGGTGGCTTTTACACAGCCTGGAAAGTTTTTGCTCAAGTATACATGCATTAGAATAAAAAAGAGAATAAAACAGACAGAAGCACTAATTAGCCCCTTAGAGTCCACGAGAGGGAAAACAAAGCAACCAGTAAAGTGCAGTTTTGTTGATGGGAACTGTCAGCAGGGTTGTAATCCAAACCGATGAAGCTGCATCGCTGTAACTACCCGTATAATGTCATCATGTTCACATCGCTCACTACTTTTGTATGTCCTTTGCTTGCTGTGCGCTTTTTTAGTTACACAATTCTGACCTCTGGCCTGCTTCTATGTGCAGTGAGGATGTGTGAGTGTGTGTGATGTTGACGCTGATTTTTACGCTAGCCCCAAGGGTACAGTGGCGAGGTCGGGGACAATCCATTTAGCCTACTCACCCTGGTAATTATTCAGCATCAGTATCACAGAGGACACACACAAAGTGCCAAGCAAACTAATGCACATTCAAGAGGCAGGGGCACAGCGAGCGAGGGAGGGTGGCAACCAGTGTGAGAGATTACAGTGCTTAGTGTAAAGTAACTCCAAATGCAAATGGTCGTGCTATCGACCTGCTAATAGCGCAGGCTCGCTGCATGTATACATGTTTGTGTGTCAGGCTCTGAGTATATGTGTTTCCCCCTCGCTTGAGGCAAGGTGAAGGGTTAATTCAGGACTGTCGCTGCTGAGCTCTGCTCTCTCACACATGCAAACCCAGACCTTAGGCTCTCCTCATTTCCCCCTGCAGGCTCTCATCCTCGCCTTACCTCACACCTTTGCCTTAACTCACACTAACATGTTCTATGTTTACACATACACGCACACATCCGGCTCCAAGCATCACTGTCTGTGCTGTTAATAAGGTCAGGGCGGTAGGGGGGAGGGGGGTCATGCCTGAATCATGACTCACAGCTCCCTTGGCAACCATCACAGACTGCGTTTACCTGGCGCACACCCACACACACAGTGCCAAGGTGACCTTCGCATCCTCACAAACAGAAACCTCAGACAGAGAGGCAAATGAAATCTCTATAACCTCCCTCACACACGTCCTCATGTCTCTAGCATCCCTCATGTATGACCCTGGAAAGGATTATTGGATTACTCCATTAACAGGCCCCTTCACTCACACACCATGACCTGTTTCTGGAACCCATCCTCTGCCTCACCTTGTGCTTCACTGCACTTTTCTTACCTTCGATATTTCACCTTGTATCTGCTTTTTCAGACACTGACACCAAACTGGTAACAGTACCAATAAAAGTGTTTTTAAAAATACTTAGGACTGATTTAGTGCATGCAGTGTTGATATGTGACTGTGCAGGAAAAAGATATCCAAACTCATACCAGCAAAAGAAAATTATACACATTATGTTACCTGGGAACTACTGTAAACAAATTAGTAGGCCTGTAGTCAATCAAAGGAAAACTTGTTCGACTGAGATCACAGCCACGCACAGATCAAATAATTGGTTGTTGGGGTGTTAAAAACAACTGCATATCTTGGAGTTAAGATGTTTGGAGTTGCATAATTTACCATCCAATTAAACATTAAATATTAATATTATTAGTCAAAAGTGAAATAAATACAGTCTGTAAACTAACTTCACACTGTTACGGTAAACTACATCACACTACAGTGATGCAAAGCTGGTTAACAGAATGTGGCTATCAGAAGCAGGAAAACAGGAGGTGGTGCCATGCACTCACGATGTCAGTGGAACCCAGGACTAAGTGTCGACTGGCCACTACTCATGTGACATCTAGCCAATCAGACTGTGTTATATACAAGACATTTGGTGAGAGTGTAGAGGGTAAAAATAAAGCCAGAGGTGAAGGCACACTTTCCAGTGGAACTAAAGTAGTGCACTTTATGATTCATTAAATGTTTGATTATCTGTAAAATAAAATCCCAACACCGATAATGGGCCAAATGTCAAATATCAAGCTCAATAACTGGTCAGGCCAATAATTTGTCTACCCCTAGTGCTTATATCTGGAAAAATAAATGCATAAGATTCAGATGTTGTAAAATCATTGAGTAGGCATATTTAATAATTTTATTTTGATTATATTTTTGCTCTAGTCAATCACCTACAAAGCATTAACTGCCTGCATATCAAAATAACTTCAAACATCCCTCTTTGTTGCACAATTTACAACTAAAATAATACATCATTTCCTTCAAAGACATAAACACTGTCTGGAAGGGATTTGTGAAATCACAAAGAAAAATCAACAAGCCACCATCATTTCTGTATTTCTGATCAGCTATCTGCAAAGTCAGCCACTCTTTCTTTTCTAATGTTGAACTTTTGAAAAATACTTTGTGAATTCACAGTCTCTTTTCAAGTTAAGTAAATGTCCCCAGAGGACTGATAAATCCTGAAATGGGGAAGTGAGTGACGTTAAAGAGTGTTTAACAGAGTGTCACAGGTAATCCAACACCAATTAAGCCATGACACCTGTTCTGTGACAAAAAGTTGGCAAGTCAATTAAATCTTCTTAAGGTGTTTTTAAGTTCTGGGAATTAAGAAAATATATACTAAAAAATATTTAATGATGATTTAAAAAGTGATTCTATTTTATCAGTCATACGTTTCTTTTATGTTTCATTGTAAATGACATCCTGCAGCCCACTAACAGTAACTCACCAACAGGCCCACACTGTGGGAAGCCCTGCATATTTAAGCTAAGTATAATAAAGGGACAAAATACTAGCATAGATATTTATTGTCAAAAAACATAAAAACAATCAAAGAATGAATAAAACTTGCATGCCCAGTCAATAAACTGAGTCATCATTTGGCTCCACTGGGAGTTACAGGATTGGAAGTCAAATTGGTGAGGAAGAAAGTGACAGTGTAAAAACAGAGGAAGTATTCAGTGGGATCATGCTGACCTGCAGTGTGAATACATTTTAAGATTTTGCATGATTATAGGCACCTCAGCACATTCTTTAATTATTCAGATCTCATGATGTATCGTTACTGTCTTTCAAGATCGCACAATCACTATACTGTGATGTAAGCATTATCCTGGGCCACATACCCCATCTCCTATTCCTCATCCTATCCTGTTGTATTGTGAGTTACCCTGAGATTGACTGATTGGTTAATTGATTGATATCTTTATTTTGATCATGTAAATGACAACTTAACAACAGTTCTAAAAAATCACTATGATTCCCAGTGTACAAATGATTTCTATTTAGCTGTTGGGCAGGCTTCTTTCTAGCTCGCTCTCTCCCCTCCCCTGAATTGACTTGCTTTCCCTCTGACTCATCTTTTTGCCCCATTCTGTTTCCTCTCTGCCCCTCTCCTGTTTGTGCCCTCCCCGCCCTTTTCACTGCTACCTGTTCCCTCCCAAAGAAGACTACAGGCAACCAGAGTCTCGTCCTTCCTTTCCTCAGAGACTCCAAAGTGCCTGATGAGTCCTGACAGAGCAGACAGGGTGTAGAGGCCACTGCTTTAACAGCCATTACCGGGATAGGTGCTGACAGCTAGGGTGCCTATGCTTCCCGCTCTCTCTCTCTCTCCCTTCCTCTCTCAATGTCTCTCTCTCTTTATGGTTCAGTGTGTGTGATGGGCAATTCTCCTATTAGGAAACTCTGGAGGAGCTTTTTAACCAGGACTGAGATGAAAACGGTGGAATTTGTTGTGCTGTTTTGGGGACGACTTTTGTTTCAGGCTCATGCCGTTGGCCCCAAACAGAGACAAACATCTTATTTCTCTCTTTACGTTTGTCTGTTTCTATTTGTCTCTCTGAACAAAAGGTAAAAACAGACAAGATAAGGTCACACTGAGGCACAAAAAAAAGCGTTTTAGAGCCGTATCACGAAACAAAGTTAAGCTGGCAAGAGGAACAATTACACCAAAAGCTGCAGATGAAAGACGTATTGAATTACTTGTGCATTATTGTTGAGATTTCTGTTGTGACATTCAGCCAATTGAATTACTGAGAGCAACTCTGAATGCTAATGTGGGATTGTTGTTTCAGTCATTCACTGCAGAGATCAGAGGCAGTATCATTTAACAATTATCTGCCTTTAAATCCTGAATATGTTTCCCTAAAAAAATGCTTACTCAATTAGGTGAATGCTGCTTTGCATGAGCTTCAACACAACTTATCTCTTTGTTTTAATTAAATGTGGCACTTTTGCCTCTGGAGTTGCTTTGTTTCATGGTGATAAAGCCGCAAAATGCAGCCGCAGCGCCTGTCATCTTGAAAAACAATCAGCCGCCACAGATAAAGACCAAATCCACAGTAATTATTGCACCTTAAACATGAGGGTGTATGCTCCTATTTTTCTGCTTTGTTTTAATTTGGGGAACGGCCAGATAGCAGGCGTAATAGACGACTGTAATTATGAGAAGATGGTGGAACGGGATTATTGCTTAATGCTTCATGTACAGTGGAGCTGTCATTCCCGGTAAAAGGAAATTCTTTATAATGCAGCAGCGGGATAAAAGCATTGCAGGGTTACTGTTTCATCTCTGCACATTTGTCTTGATGCATTACCAATGAAGACTTTATTTATTTGCCATCTTCACTGTATTAAGACTGGCATGCGACACAGAGTTACAGGTAAATGAGATTACCTCCCAGGGACAGAGAATAGCAGAAACAGAATATCTTTCCCCCGTGGGTTCGTCGTTCCCTGTGGTTAAAGAGTGCTGTCTTGTCGGATCTGTCTGTGTCAGAGAAAAAACACAACTAACAAATTCTTTCCTGTGTTTTGTTTTCAGCCTGAAGCAACACCAGCAGTAAGCTACGGAGACAGGCCGCTGTGGAAAGACGAGGAGAAGAAGACACAAATTATTGGAATAAACAACATCGGGAAAAAAGAGGACTCGTGTCACAGATTGAAGCTTGTGAGAAAGTAGTGCAAAGAAACTTCGACGTGCGTGTGTCAAAGTGTGTGTTTGTGTGCGGGTGTCATGGGCACCCGTGCATACATCTGCAGTATGCATGTGTGGGTCATACTGAGTGTGTTTACTTCTATCTTTGATCTAAAAATATATCTCTGAGATTTATTCAGCACCTAAGTGTTTGATATAAGTTCTCGACACTGACAGTTGCAGAAGACTTGCGGCTGCACATTGCCATAAACTCCCGTGTGAACCACAATCCTAAAATTGAACTGATGTCAGTGCGTTGCCCAGAGTGGTAATAACCGTTACAATGATAGTCATAGAAGCAGTAGTAATAACTCTGTAACAAGCTGTCCCCCAAGTGCTCTGAAAGTGATCCAAGCCTGAACACAGTCTTCTGTTTACATGCACACTATACAGACAGTGAGGCAGACAGTGGCACATGCCTGGCTCACTTTCAGACCACTTGGGACCTACTCAGGCCCAGACTTTCAAATCCAAGGAAAAGAAAACTCCCGACAACCTCAGCCATTACAGACTGCATGAATTTCCATAACTTTAAAAGAGTAATTTTTGATTTGAATCTTGTGTTGTCTATAAATGTAGTGGATCGGTGTCACTTTTGTTCAAATGGTGTCATTTTGAAGCCCATCTTTTCGTATATTTCACACTATCAAAACGTAGAAATGAGTCATTGGAGAAAAAGCAGCACAAAGACTTCAAAACTCCTGCATTGTACTAAAGATTTGTGCAACTTTGTGAACCATTTACTGTTGAAAACATTCCCATAGCACTGAATATTGATGTCAGATGCAGTCAAAGGTGACAAAAATTCTCTTCTTTGTGGAGACGGGCAACTTGTAGATAATAGTTTTTTATTTTTCTGTTGCTATAGCCAGAGAAAAAAACACTTCCTCAACCATGTAGCAGCAAATGTAAAATACAACTGGGATGTAATCTGATGCATGAAAAGATGTAAGACGTTGCATTCACTTGCCTTTTTAAAACCTATTGCTTGCGCGTTTTGGCAATAGCGCTGCTTTCTAGTGATAGCTTCGTAATGCATTACTGCACATGCCTGCACCTGAACAAAGAGGTCACCTTTTAGTACTGAACTGGCTTCTTTTCAACATTTATTGTTTCCATCCATACAGACGCTTTTGATACTTTGAATTTAGAACTATGTAACACTCCTGGTTTCGTCTCTGGATTGTCTGTAAAGTAAGTTTCAAGAAGGGTTTGTAGCATCAAAACATGAGCAAAAAGAAGACACGCTCCACTTTCAATGGTACTGAGCAGCATTTCTCTTAAAGGATGGGACTAAAAACACAGCACTTGCAGTTTAGCTATCTGTTCTATATTTTTTCAAACTTGATTGTGTCTGTTCTTTTTTTTGTTTCCTGGGAAGAGAGTGAACCACAAATGACCTGCCTATATTTATTTTCATCTACAGACATATGGATGAGTTAGAATTTATGCAATCATACTGTAATAATTACAAGCATACATTGTGGGTTTGAAGTGAAATAGTTTTAAAAAGCAAAAAAAGGTGTTTTATGTGTAAATAAGCGGTAGCTGCAGGTGATATTTGTGTTTTAAAAGTACAAGAGTTTTGTATTTATAGTGTTTATCTGCACTGAATTACAGGGTGATAAGGGAAATGTGTTTCTTATTGATATTATTGAAATATATTAATATGCTGACATTGAAATAAAATGTCTATTGGTAGGTCATGTTTTGTACGGATAACCATCTATGATGATGGACCAAAATCTAACACACGGAGGGTGATCAGACTCACAGAGAGGGATTTTGACAACAGCTGTTTCCATGAGGATGACCATGAACAACAAAAAGACTGTCCCCTTGAAGAACCATCGGATACCTTGTTTGTCTGAGGATTCATTAAACAGTGAAAAGGACGATGCAGGACTACAAACTGTTGGACAAACTGCCGTCTAAAGTGACCAACCCTCTGTTGTCAGTGATGCCGTAAGCAAAACAAAAACAAGAAGTCATTAGGCTTTTTTTCGCTGTGCATCATGACTATCTGGATGACTATTTACACGTTCTCCAGCACTGGTGTATTCACAATAGAAGCAGTGTCTGTGTGTGCTGATATCACAGTCCTGTGCAGAGGATGACTGTGCTGTGAGTCACATATTTTAGCAGATGTTACATAATATATGACAGAGATGTTATCTATGGGTAGGAATCGTGTGATATGATGCTTGCGGGTGGGTGTCTGTGTATGTGAAGCTGTCAACTGCGCTGGCAGTGGGAGACTCGCTGTGAGCTGTGTACTGTGAGCACATTTGTAAACACACCTGATGAAGAATACAAGGAACAAGACAACTATATCTATTTTCTCTTGCAAAATACAGACCTGTGTTTTTCTTTCTTTGCTTGTTTACACCACCTTCACATAACTGTGAGTGAAATTTGCTTGTACTGGCAGCGACAATCTGTTACCACACAAGCACAACCTAGAGTTTTAATACCACCCACACAAGGAGATTTAAATAATTAAGCATAATAATTAATCTCTATTAACTGGTAGTCTCTCCATCATGTTCTCTTGCTATTCACTTCCCAAACCTGCCCTTATTCATGTGTACTTCTTTACCAAAACTATCACAACAGCTCAGCCAAGGGTTGTTTTCATAGCATGAGAACACAAGATATGCAAAAAAAAAAAAAAAACACAGATACTGTACAAGGAGTGTGATTTTTAGGATCAGCATTATTACCTACTAAACAGGTGAAAAATGAAGTGCTTACAGACACAAATGTGTTATTTTTAGCTTGAAAGAAAATGTTTTCTACGTAGCCTGTTTGCAGATATTGCACCCATACGAGTATGAAAATTAGCTCAGAGGACTCAAAAATAAGTTTTACTTTCACAGTCAACCACTTCTAGTGCAGCCAAATAACTGCTCAGCTGTGAACTGACATTTCTAAATCACTTTGAACATATTTCATCATTATAAAACATGAACTGCAACTAAATACCTTTGCTAGGTATAGCGTTGCTTGACAGTGTAAGTAGAGAAGAAGAGGTAGGAGCTACAATATGGGACAAGGTGACTGTCACATAACAATATGTACGTTCATATTGATCTCTGACCTCCAAAATCTGATCCAAAATTCAAGTCCAAGTGTGCAAATGTGCAAAACTGTACTCCTTAGATTTGAAATAACATTGACATAGTCAGATCATCTTTGAGTCAAAGTGAACATTAATTAGTTTGAAGAAAATTCCTTGTGGTGTTCTTGAGAGATCATCTTTATTAGTAAATGATCGACATGAAGCTGAGTGATCAATCAATCAACAAGAGGGCAGGTCTAGACCGTACTCTCCGTTGGGGTCTATAATAATAGACCAGCGTCAATCATTAATATGACAATAAAGGCCAGTGTTACTCTCAGCACTAGCAGTATTTAGCTCTGTTAGAGTGGCAACAAAAACCTCCCTTACTGGACAGGAATGTCAGGCAGAAGGTGCATCACCTGACAACTGCAGAAGAACTGAGTTATTAATCTAGATGACATGTTGTAGTCACTTTGGGCCTTAAAGCAACACAGAGACATCATTTAAATGTTTATTCTAATCAATAAAATCAGACAGGTTCCAGGGATCTTGATCTAGTGTAAGAAATCAGGGAATGACAACATGCAGGTAAGGATTCAAACCCATGTTGCCTGCTTAGAAGACTGGCCTCCATACATGGAACCTGAACCAACCCCCCTCCCCCAGACCATCTGAGCTAGAGTTATCACAATAACAAAATTTAGATTATGGATCTGATACCAACTGAAATTAACAATATCAATATCTGTTTCAATACCACAGCAACAAAAAGTATCTCTTTGTCAATTAAAAATGGCGATTGTAGCTATTTCCTTTTTTAACAATCTTCACATAGAAAAAGGTTCACTAAACAGTCAACACATACCAACATTCGACATCCTGTTTATAATGATAAAAGATAAATAAAATTAATGTATAAAATCAAACATTTCCTTCGAATCATTAATAAGTCTAAAGAAGTGTATGCAGTGGTTGTTGCTCTGATTTTCTCTTACCTTTGTCATTTTTATGGTTGTCAGTGTTTGTGCAGGGCTTTGAGGCTGTCATCAGTCTGCAGGTCAGATGGAAACTTATGGTGACCATGAGGCCTCCCTGTCTTTTCCTCTTCTCTGTCTGTAACAGATATTAACATTAACACCTGCATCTTTGTAAGACACAAGAGAGCCTTAATCAAGGGGTTTTGGTATTTCTAACTTCTTAAGAGCACAACCACTGTGAAACAACCAGGAACTAATATCTCTATCCATATCACTGCTCTGACACTTACTCTCCTTTGATCGCCCATCTCTGCACAGTCTCTCTCACTCTTTCTCCACTCTAGTGACACATGAAAATTTTTTGAGCCAAAATTTCCTACTCCTGATGACCGATAATAACTGATCTTTTCTTTCAATTGCTGATTTTATAAAATAATTTTATTTGATGTATTTATGCATATCTGGGGGTAAGAAGGGGTTAATATGTAGTAGAGGGCAAAGATATTTATAACAAATTCTAACATCACTCCTGTTTACATCAAAAAACAAAAAACTATTCTGACTTTAAAACTGTTTTTTTTTTTTTTTTGTTAAACATTTGTGTACCAAACAAAGTACAACATACACAAACAACTGACATACATTTCCCGCTTTTCCCTTGAAATGTATTTAAGTATTTTGACAAGTAGTCAAATCTGACATTTCAATGACTAAACAAGAATTCAGCTGACTCATGTCAAATCAGACATAAAACCAAATGATAACAGTCAACCTGAATGAAACCACATCAAACAGAGCAGGCAGGGATATGAAAGTAGCGGTGGATCAGGAGATTGTCAGACTGATTTTGTCAATGGCCTTGACAATTGACCTTTAAAATCTCATCTGGCTATCCTCGAGTGAGGGTGGGTATTTGTGAAAAGCTTGACGAAAATTCCTCAAAGAAATTCCTCGAAGAGCTATTGAGATATCCTATTCACAAAAATGGTCCAGATGGACAACTTGAACACATAATGCCTCCTGCTGAAGCTGTCACCAGCACAGAGGCAGAAAACACATAAATGCTAACACCAGTGTGTCCAATACGGAGTTACACATGCCTTAAATTCATCTGCTGGCTCTGCAGGATACGGAATGTAGAATATCAGATGTCAGTCGTTTCAACAAAAGCTTTAAATCTAGTAGTCAGGTAGGGACTAGGGCTGGGTACTGCCACTGATTTCCTGAATCAATTCAATTCCGATTCTCAAGGCTCCGATTTGATTCGATTCTCAATACGATATCAATTCATGTAGGGATATTTTAATAAAAATTCCTGTGTTGCTTCTACATTTAAGAGATTCTCAGAGAACTTAAGTTGGAAATAGTACAAAAAAATGTTCCATCTAGGTGCATTATTAAAATTTTCAGGGTTTGCATTAAAAATTGACCCTGAACTAGAAGTATTTACATCACTATTTTACCTCCATGTGGCCCATCCAGGTTATTGTCTTTTTTGTCCAGTTTGCCTCTGTCTCTGAAGTGTGTAAATCCAAAATACAGTCGGGTTTGGAGGCTCCTTCAGTGGAGTAGAGCTGCCACTCTCCACCATGTTTGTTTTTACAGAGATAAGTCACTAATTGCAAGTCCATAGTTTAGACCCTTTTAGTGACTTGTAGATGATATCTGATCTTTCTGTCTCCAAAAATCATCAATGGCCTCCTGTGAAATGTCTCCTACTGTGACAACTGCAATAACGTCTGTCACTGAATGTTCATTGTTTGTCCGAGTGAGTGGAGGGGGCATGGCTTAAACATAGGTCAATTGTGAGTGTGAGTGCACCAAGTCTGTAGCAGCAGCAGCTTAGGAGCTCCTCACCGAGTCACCTGCAGAGCTTTGCTGCTCACGCTGCACACGCACACGCGCCCAGATATCCAAAATTAGATGATTGGGCGTAAGATTTAAACCTTGAATCAGAGTCCAAATGCTTTTAGAAGCGAGTGCAGGTCAATTTTCAGGCTGCATGAGTGACGTAAGCCTGAGACTGGTAGCGCGAGGAGAAGGAAAAAGCATATATTAAAAGACCGGTCTTTGGATTTTATGGATCGATATCAGATTTAAAAAAAAGGGTCAATCTGAATCGGAGAATCGATTTTTTGAACCCAGGCCTATTAGGGACCAACAGAAAAATGATGACCAACCTCATGTAGCCAGTTTCTTTTGTATATAATTACACCTACAATATTATTTTTTAATAATGTTCAGATACTGCACCATAGAGTCCAGAACTACTTGTCAGAATAGAGTAGCAAGTAGAAGTGCTTTGCAACTGATGCCAGAAGTCATTCATAACACATAATGATGTTACTATCAACCATCATGGAAATAAAGCAGAAGCAGAAAATCACATACCAGTATTGAGTGAGTTAGGCGACAGTCATCTGGTAACTAAATTTATGACCAGACAAGATGCATCAGGATCAGTTTGAAGCAGCTCAGCAGGTGACAATGATTGATCGCCATGTCATACACTTGCTTCACAGTAATTAATCAGAGAAGCAAAAAACAACCTTAGAAAAAACAACACCCTTACAATTTTTGCAAGGAGAGAGGCACGATCCAATCTCAGCAGATAAAAATTGTTTAATTTTATTACAGATGTTTAAAACAAATGTTTGAGCTGTCAGTGTTCTTGGGAGGAAATTTAATGACAAGAAATTACTTTAACCATATCTCTGGAGCAACAAAAGGTTAAAAAAATACAATAATTGGGCCATGTTGAGTATATCTTTTATGCTGTAATGTATGGCGATCATAAAAAGATAATCTGTTTCTTTATGGCCACTTCTCTTGGCTCTCTTTTCCTTCATAAATCTACAACACTGGTGAAAATCTCATTAAGACTTTGCAGGAGATAGATATTCTTGTCCCTGTCAGAAATCTACACATACACACTTTGTAATATAGACATTCACCATGGTGACAACTCATCATTAATTCATACAGAGAAGCAGTCATCACATGAAAAGTAAATAGCATAGAGGTGTGATCTGAACTCTGTGTGAGTGTGAAAGTGTGCATGAGTTTGTGTGTATTCTCTGAACCTTGGATGTGATGGTGGAGGATTATGAAAAAGAAGAAAACAGAGCATTTGTTCAGATCCAGCAATTAGCTTCAAAGCTTAGTTTCCTCCACATAAATTTCCATGGTAGCATCGCTGTTCCCTGCTAGACGAGGGGAGAGGGAGAGGTGGAAAGTTTAGGGTGCGCTCAGAGCACCGAAATATAAACACACATATGAATTCCTAAAAATCTTGTTGAAATAAATGAGCATAACAACCCGCCAACTCTCGACACGAGCACAGCGAGACTGAACTGCAAGACAGCCCTACAATGGAGTAAAATGTTTATCTCTTTCCTCCAACCAAGCTTGTTATTTACAAAGACAAGAACAGTAAATTTGTGAAAAACAAGTGCTAAAGAGAGGGAAAGGGAAAACGACAGGAGGGAGAGGAAATCAGTACAATGGGAGCTGCTGTGCGCTTGTAATGGCCTTCTATAGTCAACAGGAGATGAGTTAAATAAAACATTAAAGCTGCTATTATGCCATTTCCACAGTGCCATCAAACCTGTATGTACCATAAGCCAGTGGGTGTGAGTATACTATGCCACAACTCCTTTTTCACCCTCAGTAGGGCATGTTATCTCAGCTCATCTATATTCATGACCCTATCACTGTAACCCTGTGTTCTTCTGGGATGTTTCTGCAAAGTTCATCTCTCCGCTGAAGCTGCAGACCACAGCACGGCTTCTTGAACTCCTTCGTTTGAAATGCTAGTCGCTGTGGAGTTCACACTGAATTAGCAGTAGTAATTGATTGTGTAATCGTTGCACGCCACAAGAAGGAGTATCACTGACTCACAGTAATGATACCCGGGGAACCAGAAGATTGGATGTTATAGTTTCCTTTGGGTGACCCCTGTACAGCTGCATCATTATGACAAGCATTTGTGGAAATGTCAAGAAGGAGATATGTCTTCAGTTGACATTTAAAGGACGTGTTGGGCACAGGGGTCACATAAGGCAACAAAAAAATATCCTGAACAGCAGGCAGAGGAGAGTTGTTGTAACTACTGTACGGCACTGTCTCTGTATGAGGGTGAAGCAGTTGTAAACAATGACTCACCCCTTATGCAAAACAAGAAGAGCTCTCAGGGAGGAAACATTAACAGTTAAACGTTCTGAACTTGTCTTTGATTCAACTGTACTCTTATTTACAAAAAACAGCCTGCCTGATGGAGAAGGTTACACCAATAGTGAAAATGTGGAGAGGTTGATATTCATACATGAAAACCTCTTAAAATAACAAGGACAAGAAAGCGCTGATGTTTTTCTTTTATTTGTTAAATACATACACAAACATTAATGCCATTCAGCCTTCACATTTGAATACTCCACTTCCTGGCCTCCCTCACCTCACCTGTCACATGTTGTGTGTGCATGCTCCTAACTGGCTGTTGCCGTCACCAGTGGAGATGTGACCCTGGACAGCCCTACGGTAACAGATTTCCACTCCATCGCTCTGCTCAGTGCAGCAGGCTGTTCATTGTCAGAGCCTGTCAGAGCTTCCCTGTCAAAAAACATTGTCGCCATCACAATACTCAGCCCCACAGCCCGTGCTGGCATTTCAGACAGTGGATCACAGGCTGGCGGGTGACACAGACTGCCAGACACAGCACGCAGCCCTAAATGCATCAGCATCGACACCAAAGTGAGCGCTATCGTGCTTATTCCTCAAGATAGAAAAAGGATGTCTGAAAGCTGCAATCTAACTTCTCCAGGGAAATACCTGACCTGATTTACTGGATTTATGTGTTCTTGCAGGTTGACTTTAGACCTAACACGAATTAACTGACCTTTAAAAGGTCAGAGCAGTTGAACCAGGTGAGACAATCAAACCATGCATAGAAAATACAAAGGGACAGCACTGGACCACTGATGGCAAAGACTGGACTTTTTAAATCATCCAGTTTCAACTAAGGGTTGGCATTATGGACAAAAAAAATCATATCACAGTTTTTATGGCTGGATCACAATCTTGATTTTATCACAATCATTTTCTATTCTGATTTTAAGGATAATTTTAGAGTAACTGACTCAAAAAACAAACATATTTCCCAAGTAAGTGTTTTAAATACACAGATACTGAGTTTAGAAATAAACTATATATTTATCTCCTATCCTGCAACAACCTTTTGGTCAATGCACGGCATATTAACATATTTGACATTTTATCGTTGGAACCTGCAGATAAGGGGGGGTCTGGAAGTCTTTTCTCAAAAATGTTTTAGCCTGAAGCATTTTTTTATCTCCCTGCATTTACCACCATAAAAGTATGATTTTGTTGTGTGTCCTCACCAGACACCAGACCCAACAATGCAGATGACCTGAAGGCCGCTATCAAAGCAACCTGGGCTTCCATTACACCTGAGCAGTGCCACAGGCTGATCCCCTCCATGCCACACCGCAATGATGAAGTAGGCTAATTCATGCAAAAGGAGGCCCAACCAAGTATTGAAGGCATAGAAATGAACATACTTTTCAGAAGCCTGACATTTCTGTTTAAAAAATTCTTTTTATATTGATCTTATGTAATATTCTAATTTTTTGAGACACTGAATTTTGGGTTTTCTTATGTGTAAGCCATAATCATCAACATTTCAAGAAATAAAGGCTTGAAATATTTCACTCTATGTGTAACAAGTCTAAACAATAAATGGGTGTCACTTTCAGAAAAGAGTGACAAAAAATATTGAACTTTTTCATGATATTTTAATTTTTTAGATGCACCTGTATACAGGAAACAGAACAAAACCAAAGATTTCAAAAATGGTCAACAACACATTCTGTCCATTTTAACTATAAATCTTTAGAAAACATTTCTTATTATTACAATATTTTCATTGATTTAATGCAGTTTAATAAGCATGGCTAATAGGCCTTCTGGTAAAAATGAGAACTGTCAATACAGATAGCAGGTCCAACAATGCTAAATGTGTTTATGAGTTTGGCTAACACCAGCAGACCGCTTTCCTTGCAGGCTAACCTCCTCATGCCTGTGCTACATGTCGTAACACATCACTCTGCTTGAGTGGTTATATGCGGGTTTATTCTGACTCAGCCTAAGTACAACCTTAGTTTAATTTCCAAGGCGATCAAAACACTGCCAAACTGCACTAGATATATGAGAAGTCATCTTTGTCCCACTTTCCACCTCACTGGTTTACCTTCTGGGCATTAGAGCATGGCTGTGGGGGCTACAGCTCTCCCTAGTGGCAGTTTGCAGCTATGTTATTTAAAATTTGAGCATTAATAAAATATGAAAAACAGTTTTAGCTGAATCGGAATTTTTGTACAGACTAGTAATGTTAAATAAATTTACTCTAAATATTCCTAATTTTGAAAAAAATGCTTTAATGTTCACGAATCTTGGTGGAAGAGTGTAGCAGACATGCGTCTGTGGTGGCTGTGCACTCAGATTTGCATATCATAGAAGACTGCTATGCAAATCTGAGTGCACTTTAAGTTAACCTTGTTTCAAGATAAAAACAGCAAGGCTGTAGCTCCAGTGAAGCAGACTCATTGTTTTGGCTTCTGCTATAATCCAAATCTGTCCCTTTTTGTTTTTTAAAGTAGAAAGCTTTGCCAAGTGCTAAACACTCCTCCTGTAAAAAGCTTTTCCCTGTTCCTGCTCCATGCCTGGCCAGGGAAGCTTTAATTAAAACTCTGATCCGACACATTCGCTGTTTTAGCCCCTGAATGCACCAGCGTACACTAAGAAGGAGGTGCATGTGCATCTTTGTGTGTGTTTGCATATCTGAGCGCACATACAGGTGTTTTATTGCATATTAAAGTATTATGTAAATTTGTGACCCGGCGTGTACATTTGCAAAGTGTGTGTATTTGTGCTGAGATTTATGCGGATATCACAGCAGATAGCGTTTGCAATTTGCTTACTCCCTAAAAAATTCATTACAAGATACGTGCTCCATCTGAAATCTATTTCACCATCTGGAGACTTTCATGACAAATCATTCTTGTTCTTTCTAAGGAAAGGTCATTCAATTTCAATAAAAATAGGAAGTCACAAACTACAACTTACAGAAAAATAATGAAATTTTCTGTCAGCTAAAAATCAGTTTACCTGATGTGGTTGCTGTGTGCTATGGCTGCCACACTGCAGCTTTCAGTTAACAACAGGGATTCAATGTAGGTATGTTAGAGGGTAGTCCCACAATACCTACAATCCTCTAAACTAGGCTATGTATAAACTGGGCCAGTGAGGCAGCATTTGGCCTAATACAGTATGTATCTGGGCCTTGGCTCAGGAGGGGGACAGACAGAGTAATAATTCTGTCTCTAGGCTGACAGCTACATCTGATGGTTCCCCCTGTGACTGCTGTCATCTTAGCATCTTGCTTCCAGCCTGCAGAGTGCAGCCCAAAGCAGGGATCATAATCTGTAAGTCAACATGCACACGCACACAGACACACAAAAACATGCGAAGACAAGTCTTTCTGCTGCTGAAATTAGGTTGTCAAAGCTAACAGGCTGCTTGTCAGGTGCCTTGTCTCACTGTCAACCAACCGCCCCTCTGTGTCCTGTTGTAATGAATGAAGAATCAATGAGCAGCTTTCCTGAAGCTACATGTGCACAGGAAAAATTTAACCTGCCTGATAAAATTCAAAGTAAGACTAAAAAAGAGCAGCTATGGGGCATTTTCACTTTGATTGACAGCTGTTTGTTTACTCGCTGCTCTTCATCTCCATTGTGTTTACACATCGCTGACTAAATTTAGATTTCCTTTCTGATCTTACTAACTAGAATCAGAGTCCATAATACATTCATGTGAAATGCAAAGGCAAAAAAGGTACAAGAAAATAAACAAATCTGGACAATTTGATTTATTAAAGAACCCTATTTTCTTTTTCATGTTTGATTTAAAGTAAATAAATGAATTAGGTGCTAGTAAATGTTTTGTCCACAGACAGTGATTGAAGCTTTAATTTTGTCTGATCTCTCCTGAGCTTTTTTTACACTAAATGCAAATTTGTCTTAATCTTTTTGCTGTAAGCAGCTGCACCATCTCCAGGCATAATTGTACCATGGGAGAATAATGTCAATCAACACCACCATCAAGAGTCAATCAGAAAAATCTGAGTATGTAGGCGGACATCTTTAAGGACTCTCCCTTTAATTGAGTATTCATTCTGTATTTACACACTAAATACTTAAACATGCCCATTTATGATTAGGCTGTGATGTGCATGAAACTGGGGCACAGCTTAATTCTAACATGCCCCTTTAGAAACATATGGGTAATGTCACTGAAGCACTTGATTAAAATTATACTAATATTGTATCTACCTCATGCACTTAATAAAGGATACGTCACTGCACACCTGTCTGGATGAGGTAATTTGCTCCAAATCTTAAGATGTCAAACAAATCAGACAGAACCTTTTCCTTGAGCTGAAACACCAGGAAATTCAAAGTTTCAATTAGGAGTTCCAGCTAAGCAGAAAATTACCTTACAGTCATGATCAGAGAGCAAATAAAAGGTGTGCAGAGTAACAGAACAAGGCACAAGCTTTTATTAATGGATCAGCATTATGTGTCCAGGAGAGAGAATGAGAAAAGAGGAATGCCAGGGAATAAAAGAGTTTTTGTTGCTGTTTTGTAAGCTGGCACCAGGGTTTTGCAACTGAAACAAGTAGAAAGTGAAATATTTTTTGTCACTCATTTCAGAAAGTGAAACCCATATATTACATTGACTCATTACACATAGTGAAACATTTCAAGCCATTTCTTCTAGAAATGTTGATGATTATGGCTTACAGATAATGAAAACCCAAAATTCAGTCTCACAGAAAATTAGAATATTACATAAGATCAATAAAAAAGGATGTTTTAAACAGAAATGTCAGGCTTCTGAAAAGGATGTTCATTTCTATGCACTCAATACTTGGTTGGACCTCCTTCTGCATGAATTACTGCATCAATGTGGCGTGGCATGGAGGCGATCAGCCTGTGGCACTGCTCAGGTGTAATGGAAGCTGAGAGACCATTTAAAGGCTCAGGAAACCTTTGCAAGTGTTTGGAGTTAATTAGCTGATTAGGGTGTGACACCATGACTTTCCAAGATTGAACTTTTTCACAATATTCTATTTTCTGAGACACTGAATTTTGGGTTTCATTATCTGTAAGCCATAATCATCACAATTCAAGAAATAAAGGCTTGAAATATTTCACTCTATGTGTAATGAGTCTAAATAATATATGAGTTTCACTTTCTGAAATGAGAGACAAAAATATTGAACTTTTTCATGATATTCTAATTTTTTTTAGATGTACCTGTAGTTGATAGTGGGCAGGGCTGCAGAGTTAAGAGTATAGTAAATGGTTTGTGGGAGGTTTAGGGCTAGGGTACAAACATGATCAGTAAAGAATACGAGGTGATATGTCTGCTGTGAGAGAAGCAGAGAACTAAGGCAGTAGCTTGAGTTTTCTCAGTGTGGATGTGGATAGTCTCCCAATTAGCTGTGTAATACCACCAGGAATGTCTGAGATTAAAGCCAATTTTAACAGGTAATGGCAGCAATATGTATGGTAATCAGAGCATTAACCAAGACTGAATGGTGTTCAAAGGAGGAGTAGTGGGGAGAGCTTCCTGAATCCAGAATGAAACTTAAGTGCTCTGCCAAAACAAAGCCTGACAAGACCCTTACCAACCATCATTAAGGATACTTTTATACAACAGAGCTGGCAAAAGCCTTTCTATGTGATGATCAGAGTGTGTTCTGCTGGCTTTGTCAGACTCTGAATTCACTAGAGCTTGGATTTTAAAGAATCCTGTCTGTTCCATTTCACAATTGCAAGCAATAGAGGGTGTGAGCCACATTAGTTGACCTCTCCTGTTAATGCTCACTGAATGAAACTTACATACTCAGCTCAAATGAAGCCTGACCACATTTCAATATCAATCACCCTTCAAAGCAGGTCAAAAATATTTGAGCTGACTCGACCTTCCTGTGTTCAAGATCAGAGCTTGTTCAGCTGGGACTTCTAGATTTAAACTCACTTAAGCTCAGATTTTACTGGAATCCCTTTGCAGGTTGATTTAACACTTGCAAGCAATCAAGAGTGTGACCCACCTCAGATGACCTCTCCTGTTGCTGCCATGAGAATGAAATTGAAGTGCTTAACCCAAAGAAAACATGACAGCTTTCCAATACCAATCACTTCTCAAAGCCAGCTTCATCTAAGCTGACTGCAACCAAGAAGCAAGAACTGGTCAAATCATAACTTGGTTTGCTGGCACTTTCAAATTCAATTTCACTTAAACTTGGATTTTAGTGAACTCAACCCCCAGTTTAATCTAAAAAAAAAAAAAAAAAAAAAAAAAAAAAAAAAGTAGTTCTCCGCCAAAACAAAGGTGGATAATGACCATATACTCTCCCTCTCCATGTTTAAGACCAGAGCTTGTCCTGCGACACTTACGTATTCAAACTCTCTTGATCCTGGATTTTAGTGAAATTCAACTCCAGTTTGAGTTGACAACAACCAGTAATTCACAGCTTTCTGGCACAAGACTGCACGAAAGCCACAAGGGCAAAAAGAGCTGAGAACACTGGCAGCTACCTCTGAACACTATGTGATGCTGCAGAACTTTGCATATTAAAAATGAAGCATGCTTACATCACCTGAAAAACTGGAGCAAAACTGAGAAAATAATTTAAACTGATTTTATTCATCATTTTGGATAAGTACATGAGGGCGACAGTCTTTTAGATGCAAAATTAAAGTGGTGGTGTTAAAGGCTGTCGTGTTGTCGTGCTCCTCCTCGCATCACATGTACTTTACAAGCGATGCAAGCAGCTACTTTGCTGTCTTGTTCCCAAATCTCAAACTTCACACACACAGCCGACATGTTGAGTTTGATGTTGGCACACATCCGGCGTCATCGTGTGCGCTTAATTATAACATCACATTATCGGCCGTACAGATTGGCTTAAATTTTACTATCAGCCAATACCGATAATTAACTTTTTAAGCCATTATTGGCCAATACCGATATACTGCCGATAATACCTTGCATCCCTAATAAATGTAATTCTCTCTGAAGCCACTAACTGAGCGTTTATGCTGCATGAGGTAGAGAGATGACAACAGCATGTGCCAAAGCAGATTCACAATACACATCATTGAGAGGCAGTACAGTAAGCATCCTGTCTGCCGACACATCCCTAGTGAGACTGTAAGGTTAAGTACACTTCAGTAAAGCTTTTCAAAGCCCATTTTGTTTTTCAATTATAAGACTACCTGTGTTTTCAAGTAATGCTTTTCTTTTGAATGTGTTTCCAGGGCAGTTACTTCATTATTAATGTCAGACTTTTTTGTCAAAAACAGTCATAAATCATAAAGGCTGTTTGCACACTCTGTTTTGAATTTTGAATTATCAGGATATTCATTTTAGATCTCACTCTTATGAAGTATTTTATTGCACTTCTATTTCCTTAGCTTACTTTTAAATGTAAAAAGATCACTTTCCTGACATCTGTACAATGACACTTTACGTTGCAAAACTGTGGACTCCTCTCAAGGTCACACAACAATTTACTTATGTCTTAACATTTGAAATAAATGTATACATGTGCAGATGTGACATCATTTAGTAATGTTTAACAATAGTGATCTCATTATTACTTTTATAAAATGTTATTATGATTTTAGCTATAATGGAGCAGCTCTAGCTCATAGTCATAGTAAAACAAATTGGAGCAAAGCAATCATATGTAACTCTGTCTACTGCTTGCAGTGTTTGCTGGTACTTTCAATAACAAAATGAATGAAACCATTCTTAGAAATAACAGCAGTGTGTCCATTACAACTTCAGTAAAACAAATCAAAAGTGACTTAATGTGATGCCTTTTACTGTATGAGTCATGTGTTAAAGTCTTAAAGTTGCATAAAATGAATAATTAACTGTTGAAATGGATGAACACTACTCACCCATCACTGATACACACGCGTCTTCCTCTTTAAAGCAGAATATCAACGTGAATTGGCCTTAATCAGCTACTGTTGTATAAGTGAACTGGATGAGATGGGGCATTATGCAGAGCCATTAGAACACTAAAATGCACTTAGCCTTCATTAGGGGAGGAAAAAGTGAGGAAGTGACTGCACGGCAAGCAGACTCATCTTTTGCACTTGTGATATGTAAAAAGGCCAGAGAGTTAACTGGGCTGAGTTCCCTACAAGAAGAGATGTATAATCTTTTAGGTCACAAACCAGAGGGTGGCTGTCATCACAATCACTGTGGGATGAAAAACACTGCAAGGGTTTGTATAGACTGCTAATATATGTCAGATCCCAGGGGTGGGTGATGTCATTTCTAAATCTGCTCGCTGTTGGACATCCATGTGACGGCAGTTGACAGGTTGCACATGAGTCAAAAGTGTCACTTCTTCTGTGTCAAACCAACAGATCCAGTTGATTCAGTACGAGTGAATGCTTGTTTCATCTTTAAAAGGTCATGAGAATATGCAGTAAGTAAGTAAGAAGTAAGTGATCATGCATTTGGATGACACTCAAATGCAAACAAACACACACAGTAACGCACTCATGAAAGGTGCTGTCTTTTTGTTCCAAAAGATCCTCAGACCCTGAATGTGGCCACATCACCATGGCAAACGTACAGTACAGTAAAAAGGTCACTCTGACCTTGAAGAGCAGCTGCAGTAACATCAAAGATGAACTGGATTTCATGTGTGGCTGATTTTAAATCCTCTTATAAGACAATAAAGTATTAATGCAATTTCTCATTATCATTAGTATTATTACAGCAGTAAAACAGCTAATTAACAACAGCATGTTTATGTGATTACATCCTCTTTCCAGCACACAAAGGACTAATTGCGAGCATCTTTTGCCAATCAGGCCTTTCATTTAAAGATAACTGTTTGCAAACAAGCAGTAAACAGATGCATTCATCTGAAAAAATAAATGAGAGGCTCGTTACCCTGGATTGTTGAGTGTGGAGCCGTCTAAAAATCTACATTTAACGACTCTATCACAAACCCAGCCTCTGTCAACTTCTCAGTCACGACTTACTTAAGATTCTGAGCATGCTGTTGTGGGAAATTGCATCACAACCGCATATTTAAGACAGGTGACAGTGAGGCAGACGGATGGTAGGGGACGGCAGAGGAACTGTTACTGATTGGACTAGTTACCCTGTGGGTGCAACTATCGGCCGAGAGAGAGCATGAGAAGGGAGAGAGGAAAGTATGTGTTTGCAATTCAGTTTCAGCCCCACACAGGTTTTCTATTAGATGACAGATGACACGCTTCACACCCTGCACGCTGCAGATATCACTCACCACAGCCTTTACCTGCCTCTCCCTCCCTTCTCCTACCTCCTTCCTCTACCTCTCCATCTGGATACTGCTTGTCCCAATTTTACTCCTAGCAAGCCACCAGCCCCTCCCCCTAACATCTATACATTGTCCATGTCTATATCAGCCTGTCCTCCTTCCCAGCACTGAAGCCAGGTATGTTAATGAAGGTAATTGGATTGCCACCATCAGAGGAAGCAGCACAATTTCTAAAGTTAATTTTACCTTGACTCACACAGCAGATGCCAGTCTACTTGCATTTTGTGTGTATGCTTGTGTATGGAAGAACAAGAGGAGTATATGTGTATGTGTGCATTTGGACGCATTTCTCTTCCCTGTGCCGCATTACCAGCAGTTTGGCAGAAATTAGCCGTAATCATATTAGCCGCTCTCCCTCCTTGACTGCCGCAAGCATAAATGTGGGACAGAATTAGCAGTAAGTACTCCCTCAGTTATCTAGCGCCTGTGATCAACTCTCCTGACAATGACAGCAGCTTAAGAGTCGACAAAGAGTGCTCTTAAAGGATGTGTATGTGCTGATAAAGACACTTACAGCACTGCTATTCAAAATGTTTGAAATCTCAGAAGTGACGACCTCATGTCGGCTTGTCACTGTAGCCACAGAGTAATGACATGAACCAGGTGTCAGAGGTTAGCGGCCAGACAGAGGCATTAGCTCATATTCTGCCATGCTATGCTAAAATTGAAGCCCCCCCGAGGATCATGCAGCCCCGAAAATGGAGGTGCTACATATTTCACTCGCTCACAAGTCCCTAATACGTCTACATTGCATACCATTGTCTCAGCACAGTCCTTCACCCTGTGGCCTTGGTGTGTTTAGACATGACTGAAGCAGTTCACTATGTGCTACTGATTCTAAAAGCACACGCAGGTCTACCATATTTATTCTCCCTCTGACAGTGACCTTGCTGCGCTGTCTCCAAACCGTCTCCACCCACTACGTCTGAATGCCAGCACTGTCAATCAAACCACCTTCTCAACTCCCTCCGGCGCTACCTCAGGGACTTTTCTAATGAGGTGCATGATGTTATTATGGGACAAAAGACTGCTGCTGAGACTATTTCGTGCAAGGGTAGTTAATATTGTTTGTGTGGAGAGAAAATAGAGATGTGTATTGTAGTTTTAGTTAAACAGTTTTTTTGGTCTTCATCATACAGTGATACTTGGCTGGGCCTGCAAGGTATCTATGCAGCTACCCAAGTATAAAAGCATTTTTTTAGTTTTAAAACTTTAATAAACCACATAAGAAAGAGAAAGTATAACAGAGCATGAAAGAGATATCCACTGGTACTTCTTAACTGTAAATGCACTGATCGAGGTACATCTCATGTTAACACTGAGGCTTCTCATGCTTTTAAAAGATGGATTTTTGCAGCACTGTCATCACCAGTTTAAACCCATGCATTATGTTGTAGTGCAGACACAAGGCTGATACCACAGTTAGCAGACTGATATGTCCTGACTTCGTAGTTAAGCATGGTTGTTGTGGTAAGTTATGTCTTCAACAATAATTGCCAGCACACATGGACTCCCTGATGTAATAATGGAGAACTGAACGAAACATTTAAAATAATAAAGATACAGTATTTGAACATCTTTATGAAACACAATGCTCATGAATATTATCATCAGAGCAGAAATGCAAAAATAAACCTCTGGAATCTGGGATGGGGCGACTGTAGGTATAAACTGAAGACAGGCGCTGGTGTGTTTTGTGGTGTGTAGATAAGAGAACGCATACATAGAGATAATATTTACATAACCTAAAACTACTTAGGTTCCCCGGCAACCTCCAGCACCCAATTACAGCACCATTCTGTGGGCTACATTCTCAAATGCTGTGAGAGATGGGTGCTATTATAATTATTAAGCATTTTCTGTTTATGCCACATTTCAGTATCAATTTTAAATCAATATCTTATTTTATGAAATATTGACATGTTTTCTCAAAGTGTCTGTCATTAATTGCTGACAGCACACAACTATCTACACAAGAACTTTGGCTAAATAAGATTGATTGTAAAAATGGCATCCTGGTTTAAACTCTGCACTGCAGACCCATTTCAGTCATCCATCAATAGCCAGCCCTGCACGCTGTAGGTAAACAGTTACTTGGCCGTCCATTCCTAACTACATTGAGTTTAATTTGTATTGACTTTGTCTCTGTTAAGGCTGTATTTGTGCTGCCAAAATTGTTTGGAGGACTTGGCAAAACTGAGTGTTTTTGGATTTGCAGCAAAAAAGGCAAAAAAGCAAAAACAGTGAGACAGTTGTGCCAGCTGTTTGCTGTCCAGGCAAACAGAAGAACACGCTTCTATGGGAATTAGTGGCCACACTGGTATTATCCCACACACGCTTACACACAGACACACACACCCTCTCCAAACAGCAAAGTCTGAGACAATCAAAGTGGATTTACCGTTCCCTGTCAAACCTGCTTCCCATTTTTTAAATGTTTCTTCACACACTCACACATACAAGGTTTTTATGCAGACATACGCAAGTACTGCACTGCCTTTCAATTAAGTTTTTACCTGGTTAAACTGAATCAAAGTTGGTCTTTAATATATGGAAAATAACCAATTTTGTTACAGTCTGCCATAAATTCTAGTTTTAGTTTGTTTTGTTTTCCTTTTTAATGACTAGAGTTGCCCCAACAATTACAAAGCTTTAGAAAAGCCACTATTTTAAAGTGTTACTGGGGAGACCACAAAGCACTCGGGGATCATAGCATGAACCAAGAAGGGTACTTTTAACTGTTTTTCTCACTCATTATGTGAAATGCATCCATGACACCAGAATGCTGGCTTACTGTACAGTAAATTCACCAGCTTCTACAGAACAGAACCCTGATTCATAGCAAGAAGTTAGAGGTGGGGTTGGGCTTGTCAGCTCTATTTTTCAAACCATAAGACTCAATAATATTTTAGATTATCCATACTGCTACAGAGTCTCACAGGCTCTGAGGAACCCTCAACTGTTAGCTTAAAGAAAAAAGACTAGTTGAGCTGGAAGTAGCATGCATACGTAACACTGGCCTTAGCTGCAACAGGACAATTTTGTTCCTCATCTACTCAGATCAGAGCTGAAAAGCACCCAAAACTTTGAAGCAAGTCTCACTGGTTGAAAATATGTTTAAATCTGTAGTAAAATCAGTGGAATACAGTTCACCTATTAAGCTGAAGACAGTAATACTATGATGCATTTAAGGTCAATTCAGGAAAAAGACTATTAGGCAAATGTAAATAAACTGTTATGAAGCATTCAAACGTCACATCAAGAAAACTCAAGTTCTGACAAGAAACTTCAATAATTACAGTTGTGAAGATGAGTAAAGCATTCTGCTTGCATTAATATATGACAGATATAACAAGTCCTGACTTTTTTTTCACTTTTAAACCCAAATTTGACTCAACTTATACCTGTGTTAAAAATGTATTGTCATTTTGTGTTCAATGAAACAATTTAAAAGGAAAACAGTGGTACCAATGAGGAACCAAATCGATAAGGATTACTGATAAGGATTTCATTACCAGCAACAATTAACAATGTCCATCCCTAGTGTCTTCTCAACTAAAGACTTAGAATTTCTCTGGCTTTGAAAGCGGTTGGCAATATTTGAGGTAATAAAAGGACTCAACTTTAAATTCATGAGACATGGGAATACTATTTCTTTTAAAAAATACAGATATGTCAATGCTAAAATTCTACATATTGTGCCCAAGACATTAAATTAGGTTATAAACGCCTTATCTGTTACACAGTTTGCCATCCATCCTGAAAACATAAGACCCTCTTTTTCATAACTTCAGTGTTTCCGTAGTTACTGTGCTCTACCATTGTACGGCAGAACACTCTGCAGGTGGTCGATCAAACATTTAATTTTCCACCAGCGCTGACAAAGGCCTCTCACCAAGACAAGCCACTTTTATCGACTGGCGTCCAGTGGGCCTCGGCAGCTATTATAGCAGCAATGAGTGACTGGCCCAGTCAATAGACTTTCTATTAGTGGACTGCTCCCACAGTCCCATGCCTGCACACACAGTGAGAGTGAGAGAGGAGGGAAGAGAGACCTGGGATCTGTATGAAGGTCAGGGAAGGAGCAGCAAACCCCCTGAGGAAAATGTGTTGTGTGGGCGTGGGTGTATGAGAGAGAGGACCGAGAGTAGATCAATAAGAGGAATAAATAGGTACTGACACAAGGCTCAGATAGAGACTACAACTCCTTTATACATCAACAAATCTTTGCTCATCTAACATGCATTTAAAACTAAAAAAATGAATGATTACTTAGACGATAGAAAATGAACATTCCTTTTAGAGTATAGGACCCATCACAGAAACAATGATCTGAGCTTTTATGTACATAGCTCACAGTATGAGAATGTGATGGCAAAGCTTCAGTGACCTTGATCCCACCTGCCTGAGGCAAATTTAGAAAGATCCCGACGAGCTGTGAGGTGCTCGTGCTGCTTCGCTCTAACAGAGGGAGTAATAGCTGAGGCACACACCGTCATTCATCTTTTAGCATCACACATAACACGACCTATCATTAATGGTGCTGCACTGCTTAAACAGAGGGAGATTAATCTGAGAGCACACGAGAAAGAGAGAGAGAGCAAGTCAAACAGAAAAACTTTAACTGCACACAGAGTTATTCAAGGTTTTCTTTTAACAATTCAGACAGAACGACAACATGTAAGGTAGAATTGTTGAATTTTTTCTTTGAATACTTTTTATTCCTCAACTTCACCAAAATTCAGAGACAAGGTTTCATTTTAAAAGGAAAAATAAATACTTTCTTAATCCCTGTATGGGGAAATCCCATTCCTACACTCTGACAGCTGAACATACTACATACACAATAGCTGAAATACACACAGATATGCACAAACAAGTTTCTAGGGAGACGCACTGATGGAGAGATGTCCAAGTGAGGTGGTGCTGGTTTGGGGGTTCAGTGCCTTGCTGAACAGTAGGGGTGAGAATCACTCGTGGCCCCACGATACAACATTATCATGATATTTAGGTCACAATATGACTTTACTGCTATTTTAAACATTTTGCAACACACTGAGTATTGCTGAATATATACATATATATATATATATATATATATATATATATATATATATGTGATACATTCTAATCTATACGATTTAGCTAATTTAGCATTAGCCTTGCCATCACCAGCAATCACCATCTCTCGATGGTGCACAGGAAGGTGAGCCCTCATTTTTGTCTTATTTCCACAACATTTTATTTGTATGCAGCACTCCTTAAAAACCCCATGTGTCATGTCCATCTCGTTCATACCCTGCCTGTTAAATAAGCCTGTAGTCAACTAAAGAAAAACTTGGTCGACCAAAATCGCACCCAGGCACCAACCAATCAATTGGTTGTTCAGGTAAAAAAAAAAAAAAAACAGAAAAAAAAAACAAAAACAAAACCAAAAAAAAACCAGAAATATATATATATATATATATTTTTTTTTTTAAATCACCTCGTTGGGGACCAGTTTTTGTCTATCCAGGTTCCTTACTACACCTGTTTGGTAGTCTAAATGATCCTAAAATGAACATAACAAGCATCAATAGATTTTTTTAGGCTCATCACATTGTACTAAAAAAATAAATAATTGAAAGACTATCAGCATGCAACCTGTCTTTGATCATATGATCTCCGTGATCCCAGTGCGGTAACTCTTCAAACCCATATAGCCCTACAAAATAACCTCAAATCACTGTTTTTAATTCATTTATAATGGTTTTCAATAACAGGATCACTTGATCCAGCCTGCACCATGTCATTTACGAGCATAAAGCAGACAGCATGCATCGTTTATTTAAGTGAGAGGTAAAAAGTGTGAGGGAAAAGTTTGCCCATTGGGACTTAATGACATTGTCTTTTATCTCCTCTGCTTTCTGCCTGTCTGTAAGAGAAGCTAACACTAACGTGAAATCTTTAGGGAGATTATAAAGGAGATGATACCACGCAGCCTATTTGCCAACAGGTGAAAAAAAAAATGACCATGGGAGTTGATGCTGTGAGGGAGGGCAGAGCAGAAATACTCAGCAGCATCACTTCAATAAACAGCCTGCATCTTGGTGACAAGTTGAAGTTACGTTGTTTCTGAGTGTTAGTGCTGTAGAAATATCAGAAAATACCCCACTCTGTGGCACTCTGTGTGCCTCTCTACCTGTATTTCCCAGAGCTGCATTGCTCCTCTGTCTCCAGTAGCACGTCTCTCTATAGCAGTCAGCTGCGCACTACCACTTCTGCCCCCTGGTCAGCGTGGGGGGGGGGGGCTTGGTTGGACAAAAGCTTTTCTACCAAACACTCAACGAATTGAATGGAAGCTGTCAGCCCTATTGTTAAAATAATCAAAAATCGGTTCATACGTTTGATCTAAATGCCAATGGTGTGTTCCTAATGTCCTTATTTGTTGTACTTCATTTCTCCTGCTCTGATGTCACCTGGTCTAACCTCACTAGACAAAGGTCACCACAGCATCAAGTAGATGGAAAAAGCAACTTATTTTATTTTTCAAGAATCAAAGACTCAGCAATTAATTTTCAAAAATCAATCATTTAAAAAAATTGATACTCTGATATATCGCCACACAAAATACTGCAATACTATGCTGAATAGATTTTTTCCCCTCACCCCTACTGAATAGCACATCAGCAGATCTCAGGAAGTGAAGTGAAACTTATCGAGCACTCCAAGCTACCAGATCTATTTCCAGACTGTGTCCCATCAGGGCTTGAATCAGCAACCCTTTTGCTCCCAACCAAAGTCTTTACAAACTGAGTAAACTACACAGCTATTTGCACAGAAAACATAAAAACAGAAAAAGGGTTAGATTTCCAGTGATGCATCAATCCAACTTTATGGCCTCTAACACTAATCCCACACCTGGCCTTTGGGTATCTGCTGATGCCAATTTGATACAGTGCAAGTCTTAAATGAATAACTCATACCACCAGGATGACTGGGAATCATGTCTGTGTAGGTTCATGGTTATCTAAATCTTAGTCAAAGGAGCCAGTTGGACTTGGTTTATGTTTCCCCTCTTCTCCAAATAGCTTTCTCAGTTCTAAAGTGACTGTAGGGCCTGAAGTATAGCCTCTGTTGACTGTTCAGATGCCAGTGATCTTGGTGGGCACCTGAGAGTCACTGGCAGAGTTGTTCATCTTGTCATCAGAAGGCATGTTATCTTGGACCATATTTAGTTTTATCATGGATGCACAATGTTGAGCCATGTCATCCAGATTAAAAGCATTGTTTGGACTGCTGTCAAAAGGAATCCAAGGCTGCACTGTATGTGGGGGATAAGAAGTGTCTTAACCTGCCACCTCTGTTCAGTGATGGTTTTTCCAGCTTGACATTGATCGCCTTCTTGGTCAGCATCTGAACATCGATGTCCCGAAAGCAGGGGTGTACAGCTCTGTAATGACACGAGTAGTAGCTATACCAACCTATTTGAAGAACAAAAACTCTTTAAATCTGCTGATTAAAACTGATGAATGTTCCTGAATTTTTTTGTAGAGGCTGGGTACAGCACATGCAGAATGGATTTACGTGTTGGCGATTTTTACTGATTCCAAGAGTTTGTGGTTTTCAAACCACCATGGAAAGTTTCTGCATCTTTGCAGAGGACAAAGTTGATAGGTTTGTTTTGTTTCTTCTGCCTTCTTTATTTGTTTAAACTTGCTGTAAAACCAGCAACAGGAGCTTTGTATAAAATTTTACTATCAGTAGAAGTTGACTTAATATGACACACATACTTACACTTGCACTAACATGTCCATTTATAGTAATACTGCATCGACCTGCAGCAGATGATATCCCTGCCATCATGTCAGCAGTGGCTGTTTCATTCTCTCCGCACATGATGTTTAACATGTTAAACATGATGGACTGACAATCAGCTCAAACTTATATTATGTCATAAATATGACATACAAAGAGTGGGCACAAGTCCAAAACTTCGAGTCCAAGTCTGAGTACTTGGGATGCAAATTAAAGTTCAGTTTAAAGTCGCATATATGTAGATGGCACACATGCTTGCACTGACAGACGCATACCCCGCCTCTCATACCATGGCACCAATGCCATGAGACAAAATAGCCTCATGGCCTGGACCAATTTTCTTGTAGAAGGTGCAACATTTATGCCACACTGTACAGCCCTGTTGCAGTAATTTACAAAGCAAACAAGCAACATCAAGTATGAGAAACTTTCTGCAGATCAACATAAGATTTAAAAAAAGAAGGAAAAAGAAGAAAACCAGCTCTTCCCATTCTCATCTGCAAAGTTAGAGTACAACAAGTCTACCGTTCAGGTTAAGTCCAAGGACCTTTTCCTGCATTTAATTTAGTACATTTTCTTGCACATCTCAGTAATACTTACAATGTCAGACTAAAACATAGATTTTTGTAGTCTGACTAAGGAAGATGGTCTGAATTCTTTCCCCACCAGTGACCTTGCCAGCAGCAAAACTAGATAATATGTAAATTAAGGCATGCCTAACATTATTAGTTTGAATATTTGGAAAGACACTTGCAACTACTGGGGATACAGTGTGCTTATTTATGTTTGAGAGCCAGCAGACCCTTTCTTCCAGCAGATATTTTGACTTAGCTGCCAAATGATGAAAACACAGGTGTTACTGATAACATTAACCATGGGTGACAGTGAGCCAGCAGGCAGAACACTACAGCCCTAAAACTAAACAGCAGCATGAAATTCAGCCATCATTAATGCTATTATATACACCTTTGTGTTTCCTACTGTGACATGCTGTGACTCTTAAAGGCTTCTTGTCTTTAAGGAACACCGAGCAAAATCGAGGTTCAAAAGATTTGCTCATGTCTGTTATGTCAGATTCTGTCAGATTATTCAGCCATGCCATAATACAAACACACAATCAAATATATATTTAGAAAAAGTCCACAGCTAAACACACAAATAGAGGAGGTAGAGTAGCCAAATCCTTCAACAAATTTATGTGAAAAATGTTCTCTAGCAAGCCTTGGATAGCAACATGCAATCTGAGCTGAGACTTAAAATAAAAAGCTAAATAATGAATTGGAAATGCAGCAACTCGTGACTAAAACTGGCAAATCAAGTGATACAAACTAGAAGAGAGCATCTGGTGAAGCACAGATAGGCTGAATCACTGTGAAGCCGCTGTGCCTCTAAAGCCTTTTGATCTTTTCGTGTTTAAGACAGATGACCAAAGTCTGACCAGTGCTTTCAATCTGTAGATATAAAATGTCATGGGCTTAAAATACAAAAATAAATAAATAAAATAAAAAATAGACTGTTGCATTTCAAGCCTCTGTCCGTGCTCCTCCTATGCCTCTCTGATGTAACGTTCACAGAGAAATGAGCACAGGAAGATGTGTCACTAAGAAATAATTTGACAAAAAGCCAGTATCCTATTCCTCTATTCTTAGATTCCGCTCTTACATGTGTGCAAACTTCCCTCTCGTGCCGAGAATAGGAGCAACACAGCCCTTTGTTCTTGATGTAATTACAATGAATATGCATTTACATTCAGAGGCCATGTGTGTCCTTTTGCACATAATCAGAGAGGGCAGCAGCATGGCAGAGCACAGGGACAAACTAAACAGGAGCAGAATTAGGAAAGACGCAACGGAAAAAGCTTTCACTTTCAATCGGATAAGTTGTGACAGAAACAGAGAGCTGCACAGAAACACCACAGCTGCACACGGGACTTTTATTAAATGAAAAGTTCTCCCCAAAAATAAAGTGCCATCTCATGAATTGGTACTCTAGACACTTTTGGTATAAATTATTTATTTAGTTATAAAATATGAAATGTTTGAAGATTTTAATGAACATTTCCCACCTGGGAAAAGGCTGAAATAAAACACGATGGAAAAAAAACCTTGTATAGAGTCTCGAAAGTCCCCTGCTCCCAATTTCAAAAGAGACATTTTGAAGGATGAAGTTTTGTTTTTGCTTCTTTAAGTCTTTGTCAGATAGAGACAGATAACCACACTTGTGCAGCTCCTTAGAAGAGCTAAGTTTAGACAATTAGCAAAAATAGACTCAAGTAACTGTCAGTCACGGTACACATACCCACCAGATTTCTTCCTCTAACAGCCATTTTCAAAGTCGCCACCAAGACACTCATTAGCAGTTCACTATATCTAGTTAAATACTCAGCTTTTCCTATTTATTGTCTATGTAGATAAATCCAATAATTGATCCTTTCCAGTGAGAGCTGCTAGTTAAGGTGGATTTACTATCTGGTAAGGACAGCTTTCAGATTCAGATAGCAATGTCCCAGGAATGTCTGAGAGATGGCATTTTAGTTAAATACAGGGGAAAAGCTGAAGAGATTTATTCTTTTTTTTACTCAGGAAAAACTGCAGAACTCTCAACAAAAAGCTGGAAGTCAGATTGGAGAGTGAGAGAGAGAAAAAAGATCTGCCTTAACTCTCTTATCCTGCTACCACCAAAATAAGCTAAATATTAGGAGTAAGTCTCAGTGCATTTTCAAACCTGTAGTTACTTGTTTTTGTTCAAATCAATGATTAAGTTGGTAAAAAAAAGTACTAGTAAACCAAAGACATCCCAAAAAGTTTGGTAAATATGCTCACTTCATTTATTGGTTGAATGTGTCCTGGGTAGAAGCACTACCTGCAAAACAAGTTTATTTAACAATCTAAGCATAAGCCATAATCTGATTTATGGACTCCATTTAATCTCTGAGTTTGGCTATTTCACTATAGCCAGTGGTGACAATGTTAGAAAATCAAATCAAAGATGAAGGGTATCATATCACTGCATTACAAAAAAAAAAAAAAAAGAAGAAGAAAGAAAAAGATATGCATTGAAAAGGCACATTCAGGTGCTATTGGTCCCTGTTTCCTCTTAAATAAGCCTGTGATGGCATACTCGACTCATAACTGTGGATGATTTTATAAGTCTTTCAGTACTCACTTCTTTGTGACTGCACCTTTAGTTTTAAGCTTCATTTCACTCCTGCCAAGTGTGTCAAGGTGCTACTGACAACACCACATTTTCTGATGTGGTTATTCATGATAAAAACACTCGAAATAACAACTACAGACTTGTTCTGAAGAGCTTGTTGGAAATTGCGTGTTAATCACTGATTTAACCTAGCTTTAGCAGATGAACCAACAAGTGTGTGTAGCTATTATGTTTATAGCTGCTTTTCAGACCTTGTTTATTGCCACAAGCCAGCTTCTCTGAATCATCATTGACCTGGTCTAGCTGGGCACACAACAACAAGATAAATGTGTGGGTTGTTGACCTGAATCCCCCTTCTAATGACAGTCAGCCAAGGCCTGGTTAGTGCTTGTTTCAATAGATTTTCTTGGCAGATTCCCCTGTAGTGTTTGGTGTGAGTGTGAGCATTTTTTTCCTGGAGTAGCCCCGACTCGAGATTGTGAATATCAAACATTTGTCAATACTTAACATCGGAGAGTGTGTGTGTGTGTGGGGGTGTGTGTGTGTGTGGGTACACTGAAGACAGCCGTGTAGACACAAGCAGAATTGTTATGTGGAACAAAATGACAGTCAATAAGGAAGCAAGCTGACAAGGCCGAAGCAGGAAGTACAACAAACATAGCCCCAGCAACGATGTCAATCAGCAGGGACCTAACAGCTAGTCACATAAGCTTGCTTTCTCCAAAGTAGGGCTACAACGATTTGTTGACATTGTAAGCAATGATTGATGATTAGTTACGTCGCTGACAAATTTTATTGTCAAGGATTTGTTGATTATGTCAGTGCCCCTTTTCTTCATGCAGCATGGGGCTCATTGCGTTAAGTCACTAAATCAATCTTTCTTTACAACACCTAACACAAGACTAAAACAGGCTGATACCATGAAAAGTGACGACTTCTCAGAGTTTTAACTATGAAAGTGTTTCATATATGGGTTGGTATGTGCTGCTTGCTAGTTGTGCCATCTTAGCCAGACTTTAGCTTTGCCATCTCAAAAGGTGAGATTTATGTGCTGCCATTGTACTTATTCACTTTTATCCAAAATGGGTGGGAAAAGATTTAAACTCACGTAATTCTCATCTAAAGGTGAAAGTTCAACCCAAAGGGCACAAGACTGAAAATGCTGAGCCAGAGAACGGCGGAACAAGCTAGGATCACAAGCAGCAGAGTTCCAGTGAAGTGATTGCTAGGCTCAACCAATTCATGTTACATTTTCACCAATCCAGGGGTCCATGTGGGTCCAACTTTTGAGTTTAGATCTTAATATCAAGAAATGCAATGTTGCTTTGTCTGACTTGGCAATTTGTCATCATCTTGAAATAGTACTCATAAGAAGAGCAAAGGTATGATGGATAGAATTATACGGAAGAAGCTGATGTGTATTCAACAGAAAGCAACTATCTGCACTGAGTAGCCTAAGTGTTAAACATGCTGATCCATGACATGAGGCCACTCTCCATGATCGATGACAACAGGTTTAGAGAAATGACTCACCAGTTCAACCTTGAATAAATCCTACCATCAAGAAACTATTTTACCTACCTGATGGAAAGGGAATATGCAACAACCTTTTCAAAGGTAAGTGATCAACACGAGGAACACACACACAAGAAAGCAAACAATTCTATGTTTGATTTATGCTATTTTTTATCAAATTATTTATTAAGTGCAACAATGCAAATAACTATTCTAAACTGATAGGTTGAATGCTTACAATGTGTACTGCATGTTCTCTTTAAGCTTAAAATTTTGTCAAAAATGACTTTTTGAATGTCTTTAAAGGTGAAGGAAATCAAAACATAACAGCTCCCTCACACTGACAGCTGACATGTGGACCAGCTGTGCCACAGAGACATTCCTGGAAAGTCCTGCCACTTTATCACAGAACCTTAACCTTCCCACCATGCACCTGAAAGAGAGGCACACCACCACAAACATCATGACAGATGGATAGGGCCCTATGATTTCCGGGTTAACGGAATCACAGAATTGGCCGATAAAAACAGAATTTACAATTTTTCGCGGAAATCGTGAAAATTGAATGAATTTGACTGAAAATGCTGTGTTTTTAGAAAGAGGAACGTATATCTGAGGAATATGTTCCCAGGGATCACTAAAGTGTGGCACAATTTGTGCTACACTTCACAAACACTCACCCCGCCCCCTCCCAAACAATAACAGCATGTCAAAGCAGCTGCACGAAACACCGGCAAACATCAAGTAGCTCAACACAGGGCAGTACAGTGCAACATAATGTTGCATCTACAAGAAAACTCATCCGTGCTTCGACTTATTTTACCTCACTACACCAGAGAGTTACTGAGAGAGGAGGTGTGTCTGTGCGCAAGGCTCTCTGCTGAAGTCACAGCTCGAGGACCTGCTCACCTCTCGAGGGCTTCAAACTCGAGTCGGACGGACTCAAGATTTTATTAAGTCCTGCAGTCTAAATGATGTTACTTTCGAGTAACAATTAGCCTAATAATTCCTCCCGTTGATATGGTTGCTTGACGAGCCAATACGTGTGTGCATTAACGCAGCGGTCTGATATGAGGCAGAGAGAAAGACAGCAATGTATGGAGAGAGATAAGGAGGGAACAGTCAGTAGTAACCCAACACAATGCAGTATCAAAGTGCATGCTGTGAAGGTAAAGGAAAGTTTAGGTAACAGGTTTTCTTTAAACCATTTAACTTCAACATGGCCTTCTTATTAAAGCAGCACTATGTAGTTTTTCCACCTTAATACAATATTTTGAGAGTCATTGTGATGGTACATCACCTTACAACAGGTTGAATGACACCTCTGTCATGGTCTGGGAGGGTCTGTGTCGCCTTCACTGGCACAATGTAACTTCGAGGTGGATGGTAGGAACCCTTCCACCTGTGGCCCTTTTTCAATAAATTTAAGGTTTTTTCTATTTAATTAGTGAACATTCAGCTCACTGAATCAACAAAACAAGCATGGCTGATAGGAAGCAGTCACTTTTTATCATTTTTTTGCAGTAAATACAAATAGAATTTAATGGACCCAGTGTGCACGGTTCGGGTGTGTGATGTTTTTCGTATTACAGCTCGGTTATGCTTCTGCGTGGACGGGCCCATGATTGGTTGATGAGTGAGGAGCAGACTCTGCTCTTAAAAGGAAAAGATGATGTCTTAGTTTTGTTGGAAAAAGAACTGCATGAGGAAGAAGATGTGCAGTACACATAGTTCATGGTAGAGGAAGTAGTTTGTTGACTTTTATTTGTAATACTTTAATTAGTAAAATTTTATACCTTTATTTATTTGGTTAGTTATTTTCACTCCAAACTCTATTGTTCATTTGTTTTAAAATGATTTGCCCTCCATGGACCCCAACGCACATTTTTCTAAGAGGGGAAATTAGAGGAATATGAGGCAGTGGGTTGGGTTTTATTTGTGCAATATAAAGAAAAACCAATGGGTAGTTAGAGTTTAGGTTTTTCATGTTGGAGTAATTTGTAAAAACACTTGATGTTACATTACAAATGGTGTTTGATGTTGTTTTGATATATTTGATATTTGATAGTGTTTTGAACTTAAGAAATAAATATCTAAAATTCAGAAGTTTTGAGGTTATATAAAATTTATTATTGCATATTATTCACACACAAAAGTACTGAAAAAGGATACCGTTGTGTACCGGTACCGTGTTGAATGGTGCTATTTTTATTGTGATTTATATCGTTATCGCAATAAATACAGCAAAATATTCATGTCGCTCATCCCTACGACCATGTGTGGTTTCTTTCACACTGAAAAAAAAATGGTTTGATAACATCGCCCTTTAGCGGTCTTTGTGCCCAGTATACAATGGCTTTCAGTGCAACAAGGCTATTCAGATCTAGCTGAAACATAAGGCTGAGGGTAAGGTTATCCAGCTGGCTAACACTTCCCATTTATGATGATAAATGAGTGCTGCTACTGCATACTCATAAATGAAATGAAATAACTCCAGTACAGAGGTTACACCTGTTTTTGCCTCATACATCCACAGTTTAAACAAAACTGTGATTCAAACACATTGTGGGAGAATATTTTTATGGTTATGTCTCTGTGAACTTATTCATAAATCCTTTAAATATTTTCCATAGGATCCTTGATTAACTCAGGTCTCAGAGGGGTAAATACAGCATTGGTAATCTACTGAGGAGTTTAGTACCCTCTTTGGTATTTATTCAGCTCATCACAATTGAGCCAGTTGGGCTGCCAAGGCTCAGAGATTTAAATGGGGAAAGCTACATGGAAATGAGAACACAGCTGGATCCCTGCACCACCTAACACTGGAAAGGAGTTTCTGTGAGAGGCAAAGGATGAGGATGACTGATGAATACAATTTTGTCCTCAAGGCTTTGTTCATTCAAGTCGCATTACTCAAACACTGACTGGTGTTATGACAGGAAAACACATACCCCAAATGGTGATGGCAGGTGCACACAAGAATAAATACAACACTTGCCAAAATGATGTGACTGTCGAGACAAAAACATTACTGTTTAGATGGACTTCAAGCAACTATTCACAAGAATGAATAAGACAGTTTTAACTGCTAACAAGTACAATGAAGCTACAGAAATTTAGCAGAACTAAAAGAGGATTATTCTGTTGTAGTCTATGTATTCACCAGCGTCCTACAGATGAAAAAATGACCAAATTCTGAATCCCTTCCTTTCTTTGTTTCTCACTTTCATTCAACACTTTAATTCCACAGTCTGTTACTCACTAACAGTAGCATTTCTTTGTGCAGGTTCCTGCAGGCGAATACATTAGCAACAACCTTGTGACAGATTAATCATGCGTACAAAGCTGTGACAGATTCAAATTAGAGGGACAAGTCAGGAACACTGACATCACAGGACTTTCAACATGTCAGTTCCTTATGCTTCATTAAAACAGGAACCTAAACACCCACACATCATACACGAGCTCAGTTATTCTCTGCATGGATGATGTTTGCTGATAATCAAGGACATGTAACCCTGGTCCCTTCTTTGTCAACTGGTTTGGCTCATTTAGGATAAGGTGGGCTCGGAAAGTACAGGTGTTTTTTTTTTTTGTTAAAGGGTTGAGCCGAATTCCTGAGCGTGCCATTTCAGACTTTGTTACCCTAGAACATTACAAAAAAAACAAAAGAACTTATAAAAGGTAAAAATTGACTTACAGTAAGTTAAAGTTTCATCAGGATTTCTTAGCAGCCCAAGGGGCAAAGACGAGTTCCCAATTCTCTATCTTGCACAATGTCATCTCATGGCACACCTCATCACTCTCCCTTTAAGCTTAATGCAAGGTAGCAAAAGTCTTTTTGAATTATTTTTGCAGCGTCATCATTTCATGTGCAAAGTCAGCTTGTGGAAATAATGCCGACTAGGACGGTTTTTAGAATCAAATGATGTGATCTAATTTTGGACCATTTTAGGCTATGCAGTAAAACAATACTCAGTTATTGCAGACAGTGAATGCAGCACCACTCCTCTTTTGAATAATCAACTTAGAAAATGTACTTTGTGTACGTTAAAGCCTTTTCTGATGTGCCACCCTGAGAATACAATAAGGTACAAATTCAAGGGCTCAATATTGTATTAATATGTTCGAGCAGTATTTAAAGATGATTAACTTCAACATGTTCTGTCACAATACTTGAGCTGTCATTTCCTTGACAAATGCAGCATATGCTTGTATATAGGACACACAACAAAAGACCAAAGTGTACCACAATTAAAATTGTAGTGGGGCAGCAGCACTTGACCATATGCTTAAAATCTGTTTTCTTTGCTAGTGAGTATTGCCCAGTTTCTGCAGGATAAACATTAAAGCATTAGTTTCTGATTTGGCACAGCCTTAAACTGCAGTGACAGGCTGCCTAAAAGCTGTGGGGAGAGAGACTCGCCCTCCAGTCTGTTTCTATCTCTCTGTGCTCATCCTCACACTCTGTTGATGCCTTCTGAACGGCATGTTTGAAGTGTTCCCGCACACATACATGACATTGGTTCAACTATGCATAGTAGAGCTCAGAATTTCATTGTTTTTGCTGCAGTCTACAGGAAACTAAAATGCTCAAATAATGTGGTTCTAATTGTCAGTAGAGGTGGAAGACTCTTCGATGCATCATGATTCAGTAGTGGACGATTCTGAATCAATAGAAATGACTGCTAATCTAAATTTTAAATGCCGTTAATTAGTCGGAACAAAAAAGCGGAACTCCGGCATGCAGCGCGTTGTCACCTGGACACTTTTAAGGGAGCACATAACAAAGAAGCACGTAGAGGGAGATCTGACTAGCCCCGTGTGGACTTAAATCTTTCATTTGGCTTCTCTAACATTGATGGTGGAAGTGAACTGGTCTGGAGCCATGCTGTATATAAGCGCTGTCACTCTAAAATAATATACCGAAGGAACAAAATAAACATGAGAGGCCAAATTACACGGAGGAGGAGGGAAAATAGCCAGCTGCTGTAGCTTAAAGTGCCTCTGTTAACCAAAGAACAATCAAACAAGTCCTAACAAAGCTTCCATCAAAGGGGAAGCGAATTACAAAGTCTATTGCCAAGGATTTTTAGCTGGTACCAATGTTTTTACATGACTTCTTTCGGTGTAATGTCCCACTGTGCCAACGTTTTCTCTTTTGTCTGATCATGTAATAGATCAGACTTCATCCAACAGGTGAATTCTTCTGCCTAATGAAAAAAATACTCATTGACCAGGTGCCATTATTAAATTGAATGCACACAATAGAAAAACACTGCCTTCTGATATCTGTTTATGTCACATTTATTTTCTAATGGGCGATGTTTGTCAGTAGGGTTAAGGTGAGCTGTGCAATGTCAAAACAATGCATTAACAGATCGAAGTGGATCTGTGTCTGTTCAGATCATATGTGACCCATGGATCGATGGAAAAATGTATCACCATGTGTGAAATAAATCTATCACCTCTAAATCTCTGGGCAGAGTCTCAGTGAAAAGAATGCAGTGTTTTTAAAATAGTGGGAGTATGAGCCATGGAGATACTTCAGTCTTCTAAAAGAGATTTCACTCAAGTTTTCTGCTGATTTTCAAACAGAAATAAAGCATTAATAATTCAATTCTATATTGTTATTTGAATAAAATTATATTTCAACATTTCTTCATCTGTTCTCACCATGTCTGTATTTATCACACAAATATATAATTTATAGTTCATAATGCCAAGCTTTTCTTTAAAGTGAAAAATTGAGGCTGTAATACATTTTCATAAACATAGAGGCGTATTTTGATTTGTAGTGCACATTTTGAGTTATGGCTTGCTAAGAAGCACAAAAGTTATTCTTTAAAGACTTCTTTTTCATTTTGAAAAACCAGTTTGATCAGAGACTAAAATCTGTAACCCTGACGTGTGTGGTCCAGTGCACCACTAACAACTAGAATGGTACAACTACTAGACAAAAAATGCTCCACTATCAAAGCTTTCCAAGTAAAAGTTGTGCTCCAGAATTTCTAGTAGTAGACACATAGAAACAATTTCTGTTGTAATTCTTTGTCATTGAACTGAGACATTAGCTCAAGATAAAAAAAAACTGCACAAAACAAATTTAAACGATCTATGAGACTGCATATTCACACATCCGAAAGCCCTTTTCTGAGCAAAGCTGTGCCTGTAGCACAATTTACAACAGTGACAGCAGTTGCCTGGACTGCTATTTATCACAAATCCCACCTCGGCAGCTAAGCATCTCTCTCATTATTGCACACTAGTGGCTGTTGTGCCCTGCTCAGGAAGGTTGGGGGTAATTGTGGGTGTGGGGGTAATCCTTGTGCTTTACTGACATTTCCAAACCCTGATTGGTTTGGCAAAGAGACAGAGACAGTGAGGGATTGTATGCAAGTCTGTAAGTGACGGCGAGAAGGAATGGACAGGAAGGAGAGAGACAGAGGGATGGGAAAGGGATGAAGCATGGGCTGCTGGAGAAAGAGAGCGAGTCTGAGGCAGGAATAATGGAAGGATGAGCCATCAGCCAGATGGAAAGAAGAGGGAAGAAAGAAAGATATGAACAGGAAGAAGGAGCATGTGCTATACATGCACGTGCCAGTGCATGTGAAGTGTGTTTCTGTGCTCGCTCTCCTGCACTAGTGTGTGTGTGCACCAGACTGAGTAAGCCCCCCTTTATTTGCTGTAAGGATTAAGAGGACAGCTCCAACACATGCACATTCTCAGGCTTAGTGCAGAGCCAGACTCTGAGGCACACTCACAACTGGGGTTGTGTGAAAAAAAGTGCATACAGACACACGGCTGCAGAAACGACACATTCAACAACTCTTGTTGAAAGCTCCACCGAAGGATCACAATTGAAGACAAAGACGGTTTAATACACAACTGAAAGCCTTGAAGGCCAAGACAAACTGTTGACACTGAAGAAGGCTGTGATGTGATTTGCATTTGTGTCCTGCAGAGTTTTCTGATCTCTCATTCTTAAACTGAGAGCTGCTGAACAAAGTTCTTCTCACAATTTCTGATAGTTTCAGTGTTTTCCTGAGGCAGAGCTTCTGCAGGAGATGGCTTAGCCCAGTTTGGTCACACAGGTCAAACACTATCATACCAATTCCCCCGGTTTGAGTAGCTGCTAATCTCAGCTGGCTTGGGACTGGATTATCCAATTAAAAAACCCTGACCCCTGAAATGACCCACTCAGCACCCAATACATAGCCACATACAACAGCCACCAAGAGAGATAAAAGGACCAGGATTGGTTTTTGTGAAACAGGCAGATATTGGAGAGATTTTCATTAATTACTTTAGCCCAAAATCTAAGCTGGAGTTGCTGATATTTTAACTATATTTCTAATATTTAAAGTATTTTTTCTCGAAATATAGTTTCATTATCATTTACTGAAGCAGATTAATGTTAACATTCCTAAATACTACAATAAAAGCTTTCTGACGTAACCATAAGGGCCTGTGTCCAAAGCCAGCTTTCTTAGCACTGGCAGCGCTTATTTCAGTTCAAAACTAATGTGGTCCAGCATTCTAACGCTGAGCTCCCTGGACAGAAAAAACGGCATCAGCTTTTTCTGTCGCTGCACTTAAAGCGCTGTCGGTTGAAAACTTTTAACTTTTGGAACAGCACTGAGCTCATCAAGGTCACTTGGCCAATCAACAAAGAGAAAGGACAGGACTTTTGACAGAGAAACTGATCGGACTCTTCTTTCTTTGTCTTTTTTTAGGGTAGTTTTCAGGTCTGCAGCTGCTGCATGTCTCAGGACAGGATTTTTAAAAATGTCTGCATATCACTGATGTGATATTTCCTTCAAATACATAAAGCCATTTTCAGATGTTTCAGATTCTACCAAAGAAACCAGGGTTCATTTTTTGTAACGGAGCAACAAGGACCATTGGTGAGAAGTGCTCTGAAAATGAGGTTATCAGCGCTGCCAGCGCTAAAAAAGCCAACTATGGACACAGGAAGAGCTGGGCAATTAATTGAAAAATAATCTAAATTGACATTTAGAGCCTATGACTGACAAAAACCTGCAATTTAAATTATTTAAATTTTTCCCCCTTGTAATAGCTCTCTCTACTAATGCACCACCCCCTAAAAACAAAGTACTAGCTGTGTAGTCACGTGATAGGCAGCCAGGTAGTTTCATTTCAGCTGTGTATTTTGATTTTAGTTGTCTCAATAAATAACCATAAATTGTTAATCTCTGCATGCTCCTTTAAGTTATTCGTTTTAAAATTATACAAATATCTACAGAACAAACAGAGTTGGAGGTTGGGGTGGAATAATTGTTCATTAATCATAATTGAGCTAAAAAGCCCAAGCCCTAGGCACAGGCCCTTATTACTCTACTCTCTTAGAGTTACAATAATTGCAAGTTACAATATGTTGATTTCTTGCTGTGAAATGTCTACATTAATTTAAAATAAAACTAAGGAAGTAGAACAACACCCAACAACTGCTGACCAACACAGACAGTAACAGGATCCATCATCTGTTGCATGTTAATAGCTGGTATTAGTGATCGGTTTAACAAGTGACCATGCATCAGTGATTGAGATTCCTGAGATGACCTCCTACACCCCCTCCATCTGACACAGATGGTCTCCTGCTGTGATGATATGACCAACTAGGGAAGACTTCAGGGTAGTCTTGAATCTTTGAGCGATCTGCATGAGTGCATATAATGCTCAACTCTTGCCAATGTATTTGATCAAACAATGTTTCTATAATCAAGTGAATATAGCAGATTATTTAATACTACAACATTCTTTCAAAAAGAAAGGTGATGAAACTCTTTTTTTTTCATTTCAGATGTCTATTACCTTGGTTAGTGGTTTAGCTGCTTGGTATAAACCATCACTCTCAACCAATTAAATAGTCCTGGACACCTATGGACTCTCAATCCAAGATATTTCAGGAAAACTAGCTTCGGAAAATGTAATGAGCACTTCTTCCCACTACCTGAAATTGTTTCTTTGCCTGAGGCTTAAAAAAATGTTTCACATTTTTACATCAACCCCCTGAACTTATGAAGATTTGATTTGAAATGCTAACAGCACACGATTTCATAGATGGAAAGAAAAGAAAAATCCTTAACACCACACTGGCTGTTTGTGGATGCCACATGTGATACTTGGACTTAGAGATAAAAGCCAGACATTTCTCTGTTCCTAACTTATGAACGTAAGCTAAAAATGTGGTCACAGATGAAAGTTGCTCACATCTAGTCTCTTAAAGCATGTGCTCTGATTAAACCCCAAAACTGCAGTGACATCAGCCTGACATCAGCCTAAAAAGAAATACTATATGCCATATGATTGCTTACAGGCTGCACATGAAAGACTTCAAACATCCAGAAACTTAAGTTTTATCTCAAAGTATCACTTCAACTTATTTATTTGCATAATTTTAAATTCCATCTCTACTTGTTCATTATTTCCCACTGCTTAAGTAGGCAGCGTCAGTCATCCGTCTCCTCGCTGATATGATCAGAGGAAATTGTTTTCATTCTAATAATCAAAAGCCAATTTTAGAGGCTTCCAGCAGATTCACTGTGAGGCTGCTTCTTGCCTTCACGTTACACTGATGTTTGTTTACTGAACTCACTTCACAGCACCGAGATTCAACCCACAAAACTCCATCAGTCAGACACAAAGAGAGATACTCATCCTCCACAGAGATGCAGACTCATGCCCCTGACCTATATTTGAGTAATTTGGAAATGTAGCAACTTGTTTACCTAAATAACACATATAGTGCCTCTATTTTCTTTCCTAAAGCAACATTACAGTTTGTGAAATTCTCTTTGAATTAAAATGTTTACAGAAATATACAAGTTTCCAGCAGTCATCCTTTTTTACTTTTACAGCTGAATGGTTCCCCTGGAAGGTAGTAACAGAGTCATGTTATCACCAGTATGAACAGTTGGAGATGTGCACTAGTTAGTCTACCCACACATGAAAAACAAATGTTTATTGTCTATAAATATGTGCCAAATATGAGCACAGTGTCATGAATAGTTTCTCTCAAATCAGTAATACATTCTGATTCGTATTTCCACTGTACTCCTCACACATGCAAATATCAACGCCCACACACTGTACACCCAGTCCACGTATTCAAATACAAATTAGAAGTCACTAGGTAGAGCGCTGCCAACGCTGAACGATTCTCCAACACAGCATCCCATATCAACTCATGTGTGCTCATCGTTTGACTTCCTGACTAAACGCTGGGCTGAAACACCCCAAAGCAGCAGATTAGAAATTCTCTGCAAACGCAGCACAATAATAACAGCTATGAAAATGATAACGGTGTAATAGCAGAAATTGCAGAAATCTGGGATGCAGATAACACAACGGGATGAAAATGTATGCATTGCATTTGTGAGTACAAAAAGAAACTCTGAAAAAAAGGTACACTATGCATACACTTCTGAAGACTAGGGCCAGAGTGATGCAAGCAGGATGTAACCAGAGCTGAGAAGTTTCCTTTACCTCATGCTGGTTTCTGGTCCAATACCGTTAAACCTTGCATCAAAAAAGAGCCAAGAGCAGGAAAGGATACAGACCAGAGTAAGCTGCAGAAAAATGCACAAAAATAGCATTATCTTTAATGGATAGCTTCACCTCATTTATCTAAGTTAGTGATTCTTACCTGGCCTAGCATCAGGACCCACCACCATCTCCTTTAAACCAATTACATTTTTTACCACTTAAATTGTATTAAATGAAAAATGTTGCAGTTTGGGCCTTAGAGGGAGAAAATTATTTTACGGAACAAACCAGATGTTTAAAAAGTGCATCTGGGTGCCAGTTTAGCACAACTGGTAGAGCAGGTGCCCATTTACACAGGCTGATGTCCTGGACGCACTTGTTGCAGGATCAAGATCTGATCCTGGCACTGTTTGGTGCATGTCTTCCCCAACTCTCTCTCCCCATATTTTGTGTCTCTTGAGCTTTCCAATCACAATAAAGGCAAAAAGCCCCCAAGATAATCAGAAAAAGAAGATGCATCTTTACAGAAACACTGGGAGGATACTAGGGCTTTTTATAAGCGTAAGCCATCAGCCAAACAGCTGACAGGATGGTTCTGGAATGCTGGAGATCACTGTTCAGCCCACTGGAGTTGTCGTGTAGGGATGGGAATTAATACGATTACATGACGTCAGTGCTATTATCAATTCCGCTAATCGATTCAATTTTTCATTGATTCCCTTATCGATTCCATCCTGTGAATTTGCTTTTGGAAAAAGTAGACTGTATAGGTTTTCTTTGTTAATAACTCAGATTTTCAGTAACTCAAGTCTCTCTCTGAAAACTGAACAAGATTTATGCCATCTTCAGTAAGAGACAATGAAAAGCCCACTTCAGGTAGTAAAAAAAAAAAAAAAAAAAAAAATCTTCTTTTTGTTGGAAACGCACTAAGTGACCCAGCTAGACTGAAACCACTGAGACCACACATCTGTCAACCTGCAACCAACCTTGTATAATCATGTGACCTTGGAGAAAAACAAACATGGATATCTACCATATTCTTGGCTTGTTCCTCCACAACAGACTGTCCTGCCATGCACTACAGTTGCAAAATAAAACAAAAAAATCATAAAACAAGGCAAAGAAAATGGATGAAATCCTGGCAGAAATGAGGAATGAATGTTTATTTTGTGAGCAGTGAAAGTACATATCCTCGAGCCCTGAAGTTACCTGGTCTACTCGTTTTCATTGGTTGTTGTGGGTTTTCCAACGGAGGCATTACAACCTAGAATTGTAGAAATCAAATGTGTCTGATATTTACAGTTTGAGGTCTGGGAGGCTGTGGCCAGTCAAAAATCTTAAATTTTTCCTCAATATACAGTATAACTGCCTCTTGTTTTAAAACTACATCATACAATTTGCACTTCTGACCAAGCACTTGCCAGCATGCACGCATAAGTCCTGCCAACAGTGGACCATTACATGCATTTCAATCAATCAATCAATCTCTATCTGGAGAGGCAAATTCATAACCAAAGTTATCTCAAGACACTACAGACTACTTCAGTGCCCAAAATAACCTAGAAATACAAATGAACTTCCTCTAGATAGCCAATAGAGAGGGGTTAACAGAAGTTTTATTGTTTCTAAAAACTGTCGATCGTTTTAATTGTATCTGATATTGCTGCTGCAGCACCCAGCATGTTATTAGCAATAAACTTCAGATAATTTCTCAGCACCAATTACCCACAGGAGAATTAAAATGTTTTCAAACTCAGATTGTATCAAAAGCAAGTTCTCTGCTTAACAAATTAGGCCTCCATCATGAACAGCAGTTCTGTCATCCCTTTAATAGCATCTCCATACATAGGCAGAGGTGCTGCTGGAAACCAACACGCACTCTTTATGCATATATTACAAAGATTAATTATGCAGCACCTTCTTTCATGACGGTAATTAAAGCAATATTGTGGTTATTTTTTAATACTCTGGGATTTGATATAACTGTATTACAGCCCAATCTCAATTCCCACCATAAACTGTTGCTTAATTATTCCTCAGGGTTTTCTGTGCTCAAAATTTCCAGGGAGAGGACCCCCAGATACCCTCTCATGCCTTACATTGCTTAATGAGCCAGGTGGGGCAGGCTTTCAGAACCCTGGCTGACTACTTTCCCACAGGCTGACTCCTCCATATGTTTGTGGAAAGCCCTAAACATGCATGCATACATCTTGTCTTACTTGGTTTCCTGTGATTATGTGAACGTTGGTTTGTTTTCAAGAGATCTTGATAAATTTACATATTATCATGGGAAAACCAGCTTTGTTATGCCCAGATAGACATAAATTAATCAACATCTTGAGAAAACAATCAAAATTTACACATTATCACAGTAAATCAGAGTGAAATAAAATAGGTGGATATATGCCCTTCAAGGACTTCTGTATAGCCCATTTTTCCTAGCACACATTCATGACCTACTGAAAACAGCTGCTCAACCCATTTTTGGGTCCTGAAACTGTTTCAATGTATTGCCAAGGTCAGTGCAACCTCAGTTTGGTAATACTTAAAAGTACAGACTTCCTTTTTCAACTGGGTAAACATGGATTAAAAAAATAAATGTGAGACATAAACAGAGTAGTGAACAAATATAGGATTTCTCCAGAAGTTTCTCCAGTTCCTTTGATTCTGGACCTTTTTTTAAATAGTATTACAGTGAACAAAGCTCCACAATTTCTTTTCAACCTCTGGTCACAACTGGATGATTCCTTCCAGCAATCCCCAAGCCTATTCTAACTGACTTTCACTGAAGGTCACAGTGCTAAGAATGAGTTTCAGATACTTTCAAATGCTCAAAAACACAGACTGGAGTTATAGTTTCTCTATTTTTGGGGTCAGTGCTTTTATGAGCACAGGTTTTTGGCCTGGAGATAAAGAGAGGCAGTTGGTGGACGAGGAACAAAGGAACAGGAGAACAAATGAATGGAGGAGCTGAATAATTTAATTTGGAGAGCAGAAAATGTCATCTCAATTAGACCGTGAGATGAGCTAGGCACCTTACACACACCCCCACACGCACAGATACACACACACACACACACACCGGTATGTTGTGAGAAACAGAGGTGACCTGAGTCTGAGGGATGGATGAAACATAAAAAGAAAAAAAGATGAAGAGACAGAAAAAGCCTTCTGCCTCTTGCATTACAGTGCATTAGGAGGCAAAGACTGGCTCCAGGAGAGGAGTGCTTGTAGATAAAACAAATCTCATACACTCATCACTCTCAGCTAAGGCCCTTGTCCAATATGAGAGACACACACACACATAACCACATGAATGTACACAGACACACACCCTGAGAGAGCCATGAAAGCATGTCGAGCCCTTCAGTAATAAGCCCATATTTGACAGCTTGGAAAACCACATTTACACCATCACAGCCTCTCTGCCTCTCTCCATCCCCTTCTGGGTTGCAGAGCTCTGTGCAGTACATTTAGTCGGAGGGATGAGAGCAGCAGCAGAGGACGAATCCTCTGATTAATGCAACTTTCATCCCTACTCTAATCCCTGATTCTAGCACCTGTCAAAACAGGAGCTTTCACATGCATTTTCTGAGAACCTCCACTTGAATCACAGACAGGAGGTGCATAAAGGCCATAACATTCTTATTCGGCCACAGTGCAGAATTGTGCACCGAAAGACGAAGCCTGAGATTAAAGGCTTTGTAGTACAGAGAAGTTGATAGCATGGATTCACATTCTGGGTTTGGTCCAGATGTTTGAACCAGCTGTTTACCCCCCTGACCTTTCGAACCTGTGGCATCACGGGTTACTTCAATAAAACACATGAGGCATTCTCACTTTGTTCAGGACTATTGACGCTCTTATTTTCAGAGGTCCTAGCTTCATGCTCTAAACCCCAGGGGGTTATGTGTGCAAAACCCTGTGTAAGCATGGGGCAAATCCTTGGCTCGGGGGCAGATTAGTGACAGGTGACGTTGTCAGCTTGGCACAATAAATCTGAGGTGTTCACGACCCAGCTGGCATATGTCTGTATGTCATATCAGCCTCGGCCTAGCACCAGATTTAGTCTGTCAGCCATGAGTGAATCATTGTCGGGCACTGCAACAAAAAACAGTGATGACTGTTATGCTTTGCAGCGCCCCTTCCTCCCAATGAACCCTCATGTTTGACGAGCACATGGGAGGAACGCCAACTGAAAGGGGTTAAAGACTGCAAATATGCTGCTTATTCTATTTGTCCAAATCTTATTTCTGTTTTTGAGCTTTAATGCTGCACCAATTGTGAAGGGCAGATACAGATATCAGTGCCAAACATAAGAATTTAGCTCATGATGACAGCAGTGCTCTTTTAATTATCTCATTTGGTGTAACACTCCTAGTGTGCCAACATTTGACCCTAAAATCAGATCACAGCTCATCCAGCAGGTCACTTTTTCTGTCCTGGACCAGCTGCTTTGAAGACAACAGCCTCTGTAAATGAGGTGCATGGATTTAACCATAGGCTACCTGCTCCCCAAACATGCAGTCTATTTAAATGATGCAACAACTGTTGTGCTTGCTTTTCTGCAGTTATTTGATATCTTGAAGGTTATGTCAATATAAATTCCAATGCTATTTTAGTAGTAACTAAAGTCCTCCTAGAAGATTAACTGATGTATTACATATGCACTGAGTTTTATGCAGGACTAGTTGTCTGGTACACATCAGGCTACAGCCACAACTTGTCAATAAATACCTCTTTACGAGACAGCTTCAGGAACTAGCTAGTCAGCTACATTCGTGTTATCTCTTCTTTTTTCAGTAGTCTATTTCAATCCACACATTGTATGGAGGGTATGCATTGAAAACACTTTCAGCATGCAACAAGCCTGCTCTGTAGGGCTGAGTGGCGAAACATTCTGAAACAAAAACCTGCTTAATGGAGAATAGACGGAAACGAGAGGAAAACAAACTAATATCAGCTGAAATTAGGAATATTTGGACTCTAAAGTGATCTGACACTGTGGACCATAAGCATTAATAAGTGGTAGCAAGTCAAGATTTCCAACCCTTTAACAGACCTGAATCCGAGTACAAGGCAGAGCCTGAAGGCCCACACAGCCCAGTTCAATCCATGATGGATGTGAAACTGAATAAGCATTAGAGTTGTGGGATACTACGAAGCTTAGGACCAGTTGTTTCTTTACGTATTTCAATGACCTGTTAACTCCATGCACCTATCTGTATGAAGATTGCTCTGTGGTTGTTAAATCTGTTTCACTGACCTGTTCTGAAGCCTCACAAAGACAACCAGCCAACTAACAGAATCAAATGGTGGAGATCTTGGACCAAAACGCCAATTGTAGCTGTGAAAGTAACAAGCATAAACAGCTGCTATCTGGATGACAAGATAATTTCCTAAGCTTATTTATAAAACAGGATAAATCAAGTAATTACTGCAGGAGAAATACTTTCACTGTGACAGCCTCAGATACACACACTCTGAACGAGAAACATCCCAGGGCCCGGCTTAAAAATCTGCAGCCAATAATTGAATGACTGACTGACAGATATCACCCTCAAGAGAGCAATGCAGCTAAAGTACAGATTAACAGCAAAGTTCGAGAGTTTTATTTTCACACTTTCTGTTAAACAGTGCTGCAGTGATAAAATAAAATCCAACACACAACAGCTGACAGAACTGCAACTGTTGTTAGTCGACAGAGCCAAGATGTAAGACAAAACTCATTCATTATTCGTGAAAAGCCAGAAGTGATATTCATTTTGCATGCTAGGGGTAATTAACAGAAAAGTCTCATTTCAAAAAGGATTAGAGGAAAAGTAAAAGAACAACTCTATAAAACTTTTGTTCCGTTTTTTTCTCTGATTACAAGCTGAGAAGTTTTCATAAGTGGATGTCTTAAAATGTGTGAGGTGTTTCTCAGGGAGGGGCATGAAGATGGCTGGGGGGTTGATTTCATGACTAAAAACAAGCCCCCCGGCCTCTCCAGATGCCTCATCTGAATAAATGAGTCCTTTTAATCAATAAGTCATCCACCCTCTGTGAAGAGTACTGCAGCTTCACAATCATCCAAATAAATACACAACACATCCATATACATGCTTGCAAACAAACATTTTCAAACTTGTGTGAAAGAGAAATAAAGAAATCTGTTTTATATCATCCAGGATAGATTAAGCTTCTTAACAGAATGGAAACAGTGGATATGGAGGTGGTCAGTGAGAATTATTGTCTTCACAGGATTTTACTTCTTATCAAGGTTTGGAGGAAGCCTAATAATAGACTCTTTTAATTCAGGCTGGAAATAGTGTTGAGGCCTCTCATTTTCTGGGTGCAGTTGACAAAGGACCCAGCCTCTGTCGCCTACATTGACCGCTCAGCCTGAACAGAAATGAGAAAGACTGGCCTATGGAAGAATCCCAGTTTGCCTCATCAGCTTTGGCTGCCCTCACCCTTACATTTCTAAGGGTGGTTTCACATTAGGGACCTGGGCTCAGATTTGAAAGTCCAATAAGTGTGAACACAAGCGTACAATACTCAGGCACCATGCCCGAGTCCACTTGAAGAGGTGGTCTCAGGCACTATTCATGTGTACTCAGGCATGGCACACGGAAAATGTGGACAAAACCATGCCTAACTACAGAGAAGCTCATCACTGAGTAGAGCTTTAAAGGCAATTCTTTACTTCTCCTGTCTACAAAAACATATCTATGCAGCACAGGCTCATTTTAATCTCTGAGCTGCACAATATGTGGAAGTGTTGGGGGGGGGGGGGGGTCATCTCATGCACACATGTACTCTGGCATGGAAAAAATGTTACTTATGTGAAAATATGGTCAAAGGAAAGGAGGAGCAATCATGTTGGTACGAACCAATGATGACAAACGTGCTACAAAAAAGTGGAAAACAAAAAATGTGCAAATAAAAAGCATAACAGACGATGGGACCTTACAACAGAGACTGAGCAGAGTGCTTGTAATACATTTGTTGTCAGTATTTTCTACTTCTAGGTTCAATGTATAGTCTTACAGATGTATAAGCAGCGGTAATACCTTCCACCCTCTCTGCTTTCACATCCAGAGGCTTTGTAAAATCAGCTAGAAGATAGGGAGAGGGAGAAAAGGGCAGTAGGTCTCTTTGCTCTGCCTCTATTTTAAAGGGAGCCGGGAGCAAACTTTCTTCTTTGTGTGTTTGATATGCCAACTATTTCTTCTTCTTTGTCCGTGGTTTAATAGCGGTTAGCAAACACTTATCAGCCACTAAGACTGATGGGTAAATATAGCGTCACGTTTTTTTTTAAATTTGTTAATGGTTCAGACATATTCGTTGTGTGACTACACGCACTGCATTGACCCCTGGCCCAAACCATGACGATTCAGGATAATTCAAACACTATTACACCCTGAATATAATTTGAAATTGTTGTGATTTGTATGTTTTAGTAACTAATCCTTAGTCTTCAGTTGTGTGCTGTATTCAAATTCATACAAGCTATGTTAGATGTACTGAAGGTATTATATGATATAATGGATTCAGGAATGGATTTTGCCTCGTGGGAAGAGAAGGATGCATTTGGCTGTCAAATTTGAAGGAGCCTGGAAACGGACAGCTATTACGTAATCAGCCGTCAGATGCCCACTTAGAAGATTGTAGCCCCTTTAATAGGACATACTTGTAGCCAATCATTTTGGCTAATCAGGGTGCCATTTTAGCCCAGTCAATGTAGCAAGAATCTATATAAAGAAGTCTTCATGTTCAACTCCCAACATCCGCCTTTGGTGCATGCATGACTCTCTCTCCTTCCCTTACTATGATGTTGTTCTTTCAATAAAGGTAAAAAGGCCCTGGAGATAATGCAACAACACATTCTGACAGCTGGTCAGATTCATTTACAGAAAGTTTCCAGGAGTTGCAAAGGCTCCATACACAAAAGTTAATTTTATGTAGGATTATTAGAAATTGATTCATAGATGAAATTAGACCAAGAATGGCTCTCTAATGTTCCTACTCACCCCTCATTTACAATAAAAATAGGGCAACACAACACTATAATAACAGGATGTTTTATATCTCGTAAACAGAGCAGATTCCAGTGAGATTGTTAGCTGAAAGTACTGTGTATGTCATGCCTTAATGCACTTGAGTTCTGGATATTGATTTAAGCACTACAGTGCACACTATAGCAATGCATGTAATTTGAGTTGTACTAATAGAGCACTTAATTTGTTTACTAATTATTGTCTGGCTCAAATGAGGGCCATTATGCGAAAGGAAGCATACAGCTGCTTAAAAGTAAAGCCTGAAGAGAGAAAAGGCAACAAGAACTTGGCAAGAAATTAGTTTCCAATTTAAAAGGATTTATGTAGTCTCACTGTGTCCACACAGATCCCATTTTAAACCCAAAAAATACTGAAATACAGTCACAGAATGAAGGCTGCTGTTTCAAATTCTGTAAGAAATTGATCTCTTCAATTAGAATTTGTATTATTCATTTCCTTTTAAACTCATTTGTAGTTGCTGCCAGCTGTGTTCTGTCTTGTCAGGTTGAACATTTAATTCCAAATATAAACTCAAAATCTTGATAATCCATTTTAGAATAATAATGATAAATAATAAATGAGTGTACTACTCAAATTAAATCAAACTTCATAAAATATAGAAGATGTATGATATTGATTTCTTCTCCTCTCCAACTCTCCGTCTCACTGATGCTGCTGTGTTTATATAAATGTCACAGTCCATAAAAACATACGCTATGTTTTTACTCTGTATAAAAACCAACATGAAGATCTTCATTTGCTGGCAAGTTTTAACTAATTCACACACTTGCATCAGAGAAACTGTAGAAGAGTGAACTAGCTCAGATCAGCTGTTCTGAAACCCAAACCTCTCCATACCCAACGCTGCTAAAAAGTCCTGACAGCTTTATGGCGAGCCTGCATTTAACCAACATCCAGAACCCTGAAACTGGAGCAGCTAAATGGAATTCAGTCATCATTAATTTTTATGTTTACACCTGCCTGTGCTTTTCCTACAATCGGATGTCAAAATGTCTTCTAAAGAGGCCCGTCTGACTGATGGATGCCACAGGCAGAGACAGGATTTTAAAATGTGACGCAAAAATAAACCAAACCAAGCTGTAAACATGCCAAAAGTTATTCAAAGGACTAAGACAGCTTTGGGAAATATATTACTGCTTTTTTAATCCACATATCTTTCATGTTCAGTTTTTTGATATCATGCTTGTTTACATAACAGTTGATGGTATAAAAAGTAGGGGTTGAACAATATTGTTCTTTTTGAGTGACAGATACAGATTATTAGTTGCTCATGGAACTTATAACCTATATTTGAAATCTGTATCTATTTACAGAAAAATGAAAACTTTTTGTGTAAAGTGTACCTCACTCAAGTATGAAAGTAAATGTAATTATGTCAAACAAAATACACTTCATTTGATACAAATAGAACAGCATTTTATAAAATTATATGGTGTAACACAATTCCAACCGCTGATGCATTGATGTTTCGATCACTTAAATGTTACAGATCGTTTAGCTTGTTCATATAAATAGCTTAATCATGGTTGCACCTGAATGTTTAAGTGAAATTTTCTTTAACAATTTAACCAGCATGGTAACCACCAACTAAGCCATCTAAATCAACACTTTTAATAAAAAGCAGCATGTTTCTCTGTTAAATAAGGTAGAGTGAAGTTATATGTAGGTATTCATAAAGTACCAGTCAATTACACCAAATGTACAGTACTTGTACTTGTATACCTTTTTGATAAACAGAGGCCTCAGATACAGCATGCAGCAGGAACATCTTCAGGACATTTCAGCACTGATGCTGTTAATAGGGCACTCTAACAAGAAATAAAGCCAGTCTAACAATGTTTAGTCATCTGGTTAAAAGACGAACCAGCTTAAGATGCTTTTTCAACCCATTATAATGCTCAACATTTAACGTTATCGTTCACTTATGTGGCGTATAACAAGAAAAAATGTGATCTAAAAGTGATGAGTTACATCTGCAGTCAGGGAAGCTCTAATAAGCCCCTGATGCACTGGCACCAGTATAACTAAGAGAAACGTTAGGTGTGGATCAATACATTGTTTTAAACCCCACCCATGTACACAGCAGGCTAACATAAGGTCAAAACAAAGTTCACTTTTCAGATTTTTTCTGTGGTTTAACTGTGAAACTGGAAAGGCTTGTCATAGCAGACACTCGGCCAACCCCTAATAAAAAGTCTCTTTCAGTCAAAACAATGACAAAATACATACTTTCATGATATCAGGAAGTAGCATGAAATCACTGAAGTTGTCATCATTTTTAAAGACCCAACATTGTCAATAATATTTTATCTATTGTGAATGAAGCAGATATACAGATGTCAAATGTATGTAACACTATAATTTTAAATATTACTTGTATTTTTTTAGTTTAGCCATAAAGTAACTTTAGCTGATGTAAACAGATGGCTGTAGGGGTGTAACGGGATCAAACGCCACAAGATTTCTCATTGTGGAAAAATCAATCTCGCGAGATCAATATTGTGCAGACAGTAGAAGCAGCAGCTCTCCTTACAGAAAAAATAAACCAAACTGGAAATTATAAAAGATCACAAAGATGCCCTGGAGACTTTAAAACTGTTCATGAGAGAGCTAATGAAGAAACGAAGCTGATCCGTGACCCATTAAGATCACCGCTTCAACCACCACCCCCTCCTCCGCATGCGCTACATGGGGCCGCACATGATCCGCCTATACATAATAAGTTCATCATAATGGTCCGAAATGATGAGATTCTGCTGCTGGTAACCTGTGCAGTCTCCATGAGGAAAATACAGCATTTATTTAGCTCGTGTATGCGCACAGACTCACTTTAAGTGTCGCTTTTTGTGACTTTGTAAGTTTGAGTCGCCACTTCCTCATGTCTCCTCGTCTCATCGTCTGTCACAGATCCATCAGCTGTTGGCTGTGCGCATGATCAATCAGAAGCTTAACACAGGTAGCGTGACGGGCCGTTTACTGCAGCGGTAAACAGCAAAACAAACTCTGTTGGAGCGCTACGGAGTCCACTGTTAGCTCCAAAAAACGAAGTTTTAACCCCAGTTAAATGTGCCCTGCTTGCTGTCTGACAGCAGACACACACATAACGCTCATCTGTGTGTCATGTCCAACACTGTCAAAGCTCATATGAGGAAAAAAAGACCACTAAGTGACAAAATAATCTATTTCTCTAAATAACAGCAAACATGTTATTGACAGAAATATTTTTTTGAGTGTTTAAAACATGGATGTCCTAAAAAAGGATGAGAAATAGTTTAATTTTACTGATGCAGCTCTTTATATTTCAGTCTGTTGTAAACTGTGCTTAAAGTACTTTCAAAATAATCTAAATGCTTTTATTATATATAATTAAATATGATATTAAAAATAGTTATTGTAATTGTAGTAACGAGAGCATAGTGTAGTAAATTAACGATTTTGTAGACTGTTAAAATGAAAGGTTTGATTTAAAGAACATTAAAATATACAGTTTGAATCAGAATTAGACAAGACATACTGTTTGGAAGCACTGATAGCCTATTCAGTACTTAGTTAAAACGTTTCTGAGCAGACCTGAATGCTTTGCAATTATGACTTCCAGTTGTATAAAGGACATATTTTCCACCCATGTATTTTTTTTCCAAAATAAAAAAAAAGTGTAAAATCTCGTCTCGTCTCATGTCTCATGGACCTAAATCTTGTCTCGTCTCGTCTCATGAGATAAGTGTCTCATCACACCCATAGATGGCTGACTTGCTTCCATTTCCTGATCTATCATCTGGTGTTTTTCACGGACACAGGTGGCCAAGTTAAGTTGAATAAAAGTATGGATGACTTTGGTTTTGTAAATCAAAAAGAGAGATGTGAGATAAATTACAAAACTCAGAAAGTGCCCCAAGGAAAATAAATTATCCTGTTTTCGTGTGTGACAGCATCTTTTCAGTTGATATTTCTCTGAAACTATTCGCCACTGATCCACTGGTTGAACCACTTAAAAGCACCTACAGTCCTGTGTAAGGCATCACCCCATAATACTGCAGCTCTGTGACTTCAAAGCTTTTTGCATTTCATTCACCTTGAGTTTGTCAGCTGGGACATTGCCAGTCTTTTTTGCTTGCTGCCATAGAGATATTTCCAGCCATGCTGAAGTGACAGCTGCTGGAGGATCATGGGAAATAGTGAACAGAGGGGGAGAGAAACAGCAAAGGACCCACAATTTCTAAAAAGAAGAGGAAGGAGATGAGCTTTTTACTGCCTGCTTCTCAAGTTCAAAGAGTCAACAGGTGCAAGGAGAGAGCAGCAGTCTTGAATGAGGGTGCAGACACCACAGAAATCTGAATGTGGACTTGGTCAAAACGACAACTACTCTCTTTTCCCATCTTCATCTCTCTCTCTCTAGCGCTGAAAAATAGCACTCTATAGTCATGAATATTTCATTTTCAAACTTCTGAGAAAGAGAAGTGTGCCGTTTGTACTTCCGCTGCTCTGCATACTAACGAGGAGCTTTTCCCTTTTTTGGAAAAAAAAAAACTCTTGTGAAGTAAATGGATGTGATGAGGAATGAGGATTAGGGATGGAGTAATGGAGAGAAGGCAGGGGAGCCTCATCAGTAAAATCAAATTTTCGCTCCGTACCACTGATTGAACAACTTTGCAGGATTAATCTCGCTTTATTGTAAAGGTACTCCTGAGTGAAGGCTTGGCTGCTTTGCAGGGGAAAAGAGTTTGAGATGAAAAATCACGACTCGTAAATCTCTGCAGCTATGAACAGTCTTTAGGCTTCAATTGGGGTCATGCCCTGTCTGTGTCATGTGCAAGGACACAGCGCTTTGCTCTTACTGTTCCTTCTCTGACAGCACTAAAGTAAAATTCAGAGAGCTTTAACTCTGAAGTCATCCAAAAATATGCCAACCTCTCAAATGAGAGCCATCAATAATCAACGATTATGATAGCAGGTTTATTACTCTATTGGGTGATCATAAAAACTAGAGCAACAGCACCCTTGATTTCATACTGCCGATTTACATCTGAGAACAACCTTCAGTGTTTATGGCCTAATGAATGGATCAGAGTTATACCTGCACGACAGAGCCAACCGGAGCATACTAAGTTTATTCTTGGTTGTGTTACAACCTAAGGATGCTTGATTATGGATAAAATAATAATCACAAGTATCTGATTGGTACTGATATAAAGATTTATAGACATAATTACTCAAAACAACAACAGTCACCAGTGCTGGGACCAGTGCTGCTCAGCTCCGCCCATTTCCACTGTTTACTTGTGTTTCTAGAGAAGTATACTCTGTTTATTCACACGGCCCTCAATGTATTATGTATTTACTAAGCAGTAAACCAAAGTTTTGGTTTCACTGATGAATTTCACCTACCTAATGATGGAGAAAAATGTAAATAGTGCTCTTCCATGTGTGCAATGTTCCTCACAAGGCATGCTGGGAACACTTGCAGCAGGAACCTGGTAGGCCCCTTGTTAACAGCTGTCCTCCCTCATTAAGAGAAATTCATCCATGAAATCAAAACACTGTTTCATTGTTTAGTAGATAAAACATATAGTGTGCCATTTTTACGAACAGAGTCCTCACTTTGAAACAAAAAGTAAGCCTCTCAGCAGCAACTAGTCCCTACTCAACCTGGAAATTCCATCCATTAGAAGTGTGAGCTTGGCCGACTCACCTCGCAACCGACAGTAAAGAAGAACTGTGGTTCATCACAAATAATCAGAACAAATTATGAATGAGATGAGTATTTCACATAGCATCCAACATTTCCATGGAAATGATAAACAACTTGTGTCCGTCACTGCAGACAGCCACCGTAATTTAAAAACACATCATTTCTCTTGTTTAGAAAACTTTTGGAAATATTTTTGGTTACATCGTGCATTTCAGGACAAAATTACATATTAAAGCTTCACAACACGCCTAATGCTGCAACCAACCACATTTTTCACTGTGCAGCAATTTCCCCTTGCAGACTGCTAACTCTAGAGTGGAAAGGAGGTCTAAAGACCATCATAAATCCTATGTGAAGAAACACAGAAAAACACATCCCTCAGGTGTGAGCACTGACTGAAGTCACCATTCCTGAATGAAGGCCCACAAATGCGGCATTTACAGTTGCAAGAAAAAGTATGTGAACCCTTTGGGATTTCTTGGATTTCTGCATAAATTGGTCATAAAATGTGTTCTGATCTTCATCTAAGTCACAATAGACAAACACAGTCTGCTTAAACTAATACCCCACAAAAAATGGTATGTTTTTGTCACACTAGGTAAGATTAAAAGTACACCAGCAATAAAATTGTTACCCACTGTTAAAAAGAATGGAATGCAGGTTTGGTTTGGTTTTAAAATTGTTTTGTTGCTAAAACAATTAAAATGTACAAATATTAAAATATTTCTGCTATAAGAATAAAACTGTTTAATAAAAGTCTATCTAAAATATGCTAAAATAAGCTAAAACAAGTCCCTGGGTTAAAAGGTGTGTTAAAAGTCCAAATAATTAAAAAGGGAAGTCACTCTGAAGTCCTTGTGCAAAGTAATGCTTGAGCCTCTGCAGCGTCTCTTTGGGCCACTGTACAGCAATGCTCCACGCTCCCACTCCTCCTGCTCGGCTGCTGCTCTGTGGGGGGGGGGGGGGCAACTCAGTTGCGGCACTCACAATCAGGAGACACACACACTTGGAAGTAAAGGCCTGACAACTTTCCTTTACTTAGCTTTTAGTGTGCGTTGTATCACTCCTTGCCTTCAGGTCCTGGCAGTCCCTCAAGTCCCTCTCCCGTGTCGTCACGGCCCCCCTCGGTGCTGCTGCTGGTCCTCTCCAGGCATCGGTGAAGCTGGAGGGGAGGGCACCACAGCTTCAGGCAACAAAATCCACACAAGCATGCAAAAGAAACACAAGCACCGATGGGGAACAGGCTTGATCACTTTCCTTCACTTATCTGATTGTGCGCATTGTATCAAGCCTCTGTGGTTGACCCGTAAATCCTGGTCCTCAGGTCTGCCCCAGCCGTCATGTCCCGGTGTCCTAAATAGGTCCCTTTTTTAGTTCTCAAGGGTCCAGTCTGTCCAGCCCGTTCCATTCTCTCCGACCTCTTTCTCGTGCCTCCTTTCTCTGTCTGCTGTCGCACCTGCATGTCATTTAAGGCCCCTATGTGCTGCTTTCATGCACCTTGGGGAGTGAGGTCCAATCAGCACCAGCTGTCAGTCATTGCTTTGATTATCAAAAGGAAGTCCATGCAGATAATTTATGAAAACAAACACTAAAACCACATTAGAAATTAAAATTCACTGAACTCCCTAAAACCACAAGTTATAAAAATCAAAGCATGCTCATTTAAAACTGGCACTGTGACATTTTCATGTTTTTACTGAACAAAACATGTAAACATTCACAGTGCAGGGTGAAAAAAGTATGTGAACCTTTTGGATTTAATAACTGGTTGACCCTCCTTTGGCAGCAATAACCTCAACCAAACGCTTCCTGTAGTCGCAGATCAGACCTGCACAACGGTCAGGAGGAATTTCAGACTATTCCTCTTTACAAAACTGTTTTAGTGCAGCAATATTGTTGGATTGTCTGGTGTCAATCGCTCTCTTGAGGTCATGCCACAGCTTCTCAATCGGGTTGAGGTCAGGACTCTAACTGGGCCACTCCAGAAGGTGTATTTTCTTCTGTTGAAGCCATTCTGTTGTTGATTTACTTCTATGCTTTGGGTCATTGTCCTGTTGCATCACCCATCCTCTGTTGAGCTTCAGTTGGTCAAGACAGATTAAGACAGATGGCCTTAAGTTTTCCTGCAAAATGTCTTGATAAACTTGGGAATTCATTTTTCCATCAATGACAGCAATCCGTCCAGGCCCTGAGGCAGCAAAGCAGCCCCAAACCATGATGGCCCCTCCACCATATTTCACAGTTGGGATGAGGTTTTGATGTTGGTGTGCTGTGCCTTTTTTTCTCCACACATAGCGTTGTGTGTTTCTTCCAAACAACTCAATTTTGGTTTCATCTGTCCACAGAATATTTTGCCAGTAGTGCTGTGGAACATCCAGGTGCTCTTTTGTAAACTTCAAACGTGCAGCAATGTGGTTTTTTGGACAGCAGTGGTTTCCTCCGTGGTGTCCTCCCATGAACTCCATTCTTGTTTAATGTTTTACTTATTGTAGATTTGTCAACACAAATGTTAGCATGTGCCAGAGATTTCTGTAAGTCTTTAGCTGACACTCTAGGATTCTTCTTCACCTCATTGAGCATTCTGCGCTGTGCTCTTGCAGTCATCTTTACAGGACGACCCCGCCTAGGGAGAGTAGCAACTAGGGATGGGCGATTTGGACTAAAAAATTTATCATATTTTGCTGTATTTATTGCGATAACAATATAAATCACAATAAAAATTAGCACCATTCAACATAACCTTTTTGGCTTGATAAAATGTATTAAATTGGCTGCTTAACTACACCAGCTACATATAAATGAAGATGTATAAATATATCTATATTTATATAAATAGATATCTATTCATGTAGGGATAGTTTAGTAAAAAAAAAAAAACAAAAAAAAAAAACCTATGTTGCTTTTACATTTAAGAGATTAAAAGAGAAATTTAGTTGGAAACAGTACAAAGAATGTTCCAACTTTGCACATTATTAAAAATTTCAGTGTTAGCATTCACATACTTTTTCCACCCTGCACTGTGAATGTTTACATGTTTTGTTCAATAAAAACATGAAAACATATCAATTTTTTGCGGTATTCGTTTAAGCAGACTGTGTTTGTCTATTGTTGTGACTTAGATGAAGATCAGAACATATTTTATGACCAATTTATGCAGAAATCCAAAAAATCCCAAAGGGTTCGCATACTTTTTCTTGCAGCTGTATATAGTTTCAAAAACTTGGGCCACACAATTTACAGACATTCCCACATTTGTATCAAATGTTCTAAGGGGCAATGTTCTAGGCCTGGGCAATATGGCCTCAATATCAGATCATGGTATTTTTCTTGCCTTTGAGTATAACGGTATTAAGTTATATCACATTATTACAAAATTGAAAAGAGCCTAATGCTTTTAAATCAATTTCCAGTGTTATAAATCCCATTCTCCCCTTAAAACAAGCTTTTGGTTGTATACTCATTTATGTCTAAGCATATGAGCACAGAAAAAATGTTGTATTTTTTTAGTCTCTCAATGTTTACTTCTTTCTAACTGCGCTGCAAGTTTCACATTTCATCTATAGCCTGCTGAGGTGTGTTAGGCTGCTAATGGCTCGAGCAAATTTCCTAGAGTACATTCACAATAAAAGCGTTGAAAAAAAAAAGCAGACTTTTACTGTGAAGAGCTTGATGGAAGTCGTGTGTTAAGCATTGATTTAGCTTAGCTTTGGCTGTCGTACCAGCAAGTTTAAGCAGCTAGTTTTAAGCAGCTTCTCTGACTTCATTAAACAGCGTAGCCCGGAACTTTGACTCATTTACTTAAAAAAGAAAGACAAAAGTTAAAACACACCTTTAAACGGTTGTTTAAGCTGTTGTAAGATGAATAGCTGCAGCACTGGGCTCAACACAAACCGAAACCAGCCAAAGCAGCACAGCTTGTGTTAAAGCCCCAGGCAGGCCGACAGAGACGGTTAAACTGACTTTGTTGTGGTACAGCCTTAAAAATTTGAGAGGAAAAGACACGTGTGTTGCCTGTTAACCATGCTTAGTTATAACGGCAAGAATTAGTGACATTTGATTAGTTAGATGGCTACACATAATACTAGAGCTAAACATGCTAATGATAGGACTCAGCCTGAGCTTTCCATCACAAATCACTCTGTGAGCCAGCTGTTGGAGTGGATATGCCTCGTGCGTCATACCGGTTTACTACCCCCCACTATGTTCCTAACAACAAATCCTACGCTATTTATGTCTTGCACGCTATTGGGAAAATGGTGCTGCAGGTAAGAAAATCCAACAAGTGACGTTTTTTCTTTGTTGTTTTTTAGAGGACTGGCATTTTCCTTTCACAAACTTTGAAAAAAATTCAGTTGTTTACTGAAAAACTGATCAAAAATATATAGTATATTCTTGTTAACACCTTGAATACAGTTCCTTGAACAGATTACCAGTATTAAATTTATCAAAATTCATTCCAGTACAACAACTTACACAAGACAGCTCCCCAGCTGTGGGACAAAATCAATCAGCTCTGGAAGGCAGTTTTGTGTGCGTAGACAGAAAATCAGAGTGCAGCTAAGCCCCTGTTTACCTTCTAAATCTGTCTTTTTTCTTTAGCCAGTTTGCCTGAAGTGGGCATAAAAAATGAAGTCTAAGCTGACTGAAGACACATCTCTCTGCAGCCTGGTTTTCTGTCACAGGCCATAAAGATGTGATGTAAAGATTGAGTTTTTAGTGCTGAAATGATTTGTTGTTGTTTTAAAAACACTATCACTGAGGCAGCTGAAACTGCTGCAGCTTTATGGGAGTTTTTGACAACACATAGCTCATTTTGCATTTAGGAGTGCATGTTATTGAATGTGTGTAAGGAAAGAAAATGGAGAGAAATAGTTTGACTTACTGAAGCAGCAGAAATTGACACTGCAGAGCACGCCTTACTTATAAAACAGCTTAAAACACTTATTTATACACAAACCTTATAATATGAGGAGACAACAAAGTCCTCAGATGTAAGCATATGCTAAACTCTTTCATTTAAATTGCATGAGAGAATTAAGGGTTTCAAAGCCTAGTGTTAGAGGAGCAGCTTTAATTTCAGCTTTTACCCACACCTTTTGCTTTGCAATGAATTCTGTGTTCTCACTTTGATCTCCACCTTTTTACCTCATATTCATTGCGTTAGAAAAACACAGGTTCAAAAGGAAGAGCAATTTAAAATTCCATCTGAGAGGCGGCAAAAGAGAGAGCACACAGAGTATTTTCAATAATCGCAGAAAAACAGCCTGAATGCTATTATTTTTAAATTGTTTATGTCAAGTCTCAGGCCCACACCTGCAGCTGAGATAAATGCATTTGGTCAAAACTTTATCAGTCCTGACAGGCCTATGCTCACCTCGGCTCACCTGTACTTTCAGAAACACTCACAACTGTTTATCCCGCATGTGAAAATATTAAACTTTGGAGATGGGTGATGTGATTTCAAGCCTGCTTTTGTCACCACCAGGGGTGGGCATAAGCACTCTAGAGGCCTGTGCAACAAAGGGAGTTCAGACATGCCCAGAAAATCTTATGCCTGTCGGACTTGACTAACCAAGAGGAGGGGCTCAGTGTCACAGGAACAAGTTATCACTATGATACAAGTCAAGCCAGAATTTATAGTGTTTGCATAAAAAGAGTTGAGTATTAAGCTTATAATCACAAACAAGAACAAGACTATCCTATCTTACCGGAGGGTGATATTATAAGCATGATACTGGTATCAGCAGATAACAACTTAATAAACACTGATAATGTCAGTAATGAACATTTCTACCCATATTAACAGCTGAAATATTGGCTATTCATATCAGTCATATTTATTTGAATTGTCTAATTTAAAAAAAAAAAAATGTATTCAGTGCACTGCAGAGCTCACTTTCAGCAGGCTGTCACAGTGTTGTTTGTATCTCCCAACAAGGATGATGTCAATTTGACTCTTAATGTTAAAAATACAGTATACAATAAAAATACATGTAATCCAGGGGCACACAGATGGCCTAGCGGTCAAAGGTGCTACCCATGTACGCGGGCGGCCCAGGTTCAAACAAAAATAAAAAAATAATACACGTAATCCAAAGAAGCAGCTTTCACATTGACACCACTAAATACTATTTGAAAAATACATATTTTATTAATCAAATGTTTGTTTTGTTTTGTGTCTGTTTTTAAAACAAATAGACTGTCACAATAAGAAGAACAGCTCAATCCTAGTACAGGAGAGACTTGATGTTCTTTACAATGAAAAAGTACAGTGCTGTGAAAAGTATTTTTTCCCTTCTTGATTTCCTTTTTTTGGGAATATTTGTCACACATAATTGTTTTAAATCATCAAATGGATTTCATAAGTTGACAAAGATAACCCAAGTCAATTTAAAAATGCAGTTTTTTTTTATCAGGAAAACAACTTTAGAAGCAAAGATTCATGGTTCAAAAGATAATAAACTGTGTCACTTCTTGTCATGTAAGATGTAAGGCATTTCCTAAAGGTGTGCATCCCATTACATCTGGAATAAAACTAAGGCTGGCCACACACTACAGGATTTCACCCTGATCTGAGGCAAGATTTGTCTCCCCCAACAATTGAGGGGGTGTATCCTGAGGGAGCCTTGTCGCAAACGATTATTTGTCTGAATAATCCTCATGCGTGGTGTCAACACGTCTGCTCCAAATCACGTCATAGCCTCCCAGACCCCGAATCAAACATGTTTGATATTTACAATACTAGGTCGTAATGCCTCAGATGGAATAGCCACAACAACCAATGAGAGTGAGCAGACCAGGTAGTGTTGACAGTTGATCATTCTTACTTTCACTGCTCACAAGCATCAGCACAGCTGTAACCTCATTCCAGCCAGGATTTCATCCTGATTCTTTTCCTTGTTTTAGGACTTTTGCTGCACCTGTAACACATGCCAGGACAGCCTATGGTTGAGGGAGGCAAGTTGGACTTGTGCCATTTATTTAGAGCTGCAGGCAACCGCCTCAGGGTGGTGGCTGGTTATTTAAATGAAAAATCGAAATCTGTGTTGTACTTCAGTCCAGTAGGTATCATAGCATTGGTACAGGTATGGTGTTGGTTCTGGATTTCGAGTCTTATCCCTATATCTGTATTGACAGTGGTATAGGCCAAAAGAGTTAAGACGTACAGGCGCATCTAACATTGGCAGAAATTCCAATATAAGCATCACCTCCCATTTACCAATTTAGAGCAGACTATGATATCACAAAAACATGAAGAAGTTAAATATTACCCAAACTAAAATCCCTACAGATGTAGCGATGGATTGGGGAAGCATAAATGGGGAACAAAGTGCTGTGCGTGAAAGTGTAAATTCTGTTTTGTATCACTTGTATCACATAAATCAGAATATAATTATTACCTCTGCCAAGGAGGTTATGTGATCGGCAGGGTTTGTTACTTTGTTAGTTAGTTAGTTTGTTAGCAACATAACTCAAAAAGTCATGGACGGATTTTGATGAAATTTTCAGGAAATGTCAAAAATGGCATTAGGAAGAACTGATTAGATTTTGGGAGTGATCCGGATCACCGTCTGGATCCAGGAATTTCTGTATTAATGGGAGATAGGGCTGATGGCCGAGGTCTGCGCTCTCCGAGTGCTTTTCTAGTTACTCCTGTTTTTCCCTTGATTCATTGTTCAAATGTTCTTTTTCATGGCTTCTATGTTTCTATCAATATCAGTTGTAGAATGACATCACTCAAGCTTAATAAATAACTTTTACGAAAATCATTCATATAAATAATTAGTAAGGGAAACAAAGAACAGACATCACTCTAACATGACAGCAGAATGGCGACAGTAAGGATAAGGACACAAATGTGCTGTGCAAGCATGTAGAATTCACATTATCATAAAACAACAAAGTAGCTCGATGCGTAACCACCGTAGTAGAGAAGGCATTGGAACATCACTTCATTTACAAGCAATCTTAGCATGTTTTATTGTGATGCAAACTGAGCAGCTCATCTTGAAGATGATAACAGGGGACATGCTGCTGGTAAGTTAGTGAAAAGACAAGGCATCCATGAGCTGACATTATTGTTGCTCTATAGAACAAGCTCAGTGGATATGGAGGAGGATGCTGAATGAATAGAATTCAGTGAAAACCTCTAAATATATTTAAATATGAGTTGTTTTAATTTTCTATTTACCATTTCTTGAAAAGAAATGTTTTGATGACCATATTGCAGAATTTGTAGTGAAATACTTGCATTTCTAGTACACTCAAAATGCCCATCACTGGCACATACTTTCTTTACACGAATTATTAAACAAATCCTTATTAATGGTAAAATCTTCCTCTTTTTTCCCTGCAACCTGTCCATCTCATTTCAGGGGTATTAGGAGTGCCATTCATAAAACATCCAAGGACATCCCTGGTGCTACAGTATGGTAATGTATGTGTGCCTGTGTGTGTCAAGGAGAAGACCAGCATGGTGCTACTTAGGCCTAAATCTGTCTCTAACTCTTAATTAAACCCGGACTCCAGTGGCCCTAACTTATTAAAGACCCTGAGTATGTAGCACCCCCACACACATCTCACCACACAGACATGTACTTACACACTTCTTTTAAGCTCACAACATTCCACCTTAAGCTACCAATGATTTAATGCATCTCAATATTTCACCTTCAGCTGCTTCTTAGTGACCCACTTGCAGAGAAATAAATTATTTCCTGGACTCTTTAAGCATTCACTTAAATGTACTCAAGGAGATTCTGCAGGATGGCTGCAAAGTGGAGTTTACAGTTTTAAAAATAGTTTTAATGGAATTTGTGCTCTATTAACTGACAGTATACACAGCAAGGGAAGTGGCAGAGGACGTTTGTAAAAAGAGAACAGCTTTGCAAAATATGAAACGACCTTTAGAGCTGGGGTAGGCAACTCTGGAAAAACCAGCTAGAGTGAGCTGGATTTTGAAAGTATCTGATGAAAAAAAAGCATGCCTTGCTTTAGGCCTCCCTAAAAAGCCACTCACCCAAAAACACAAGCACAAGTGGTGCCTGACTACTGCTGCAGGATGGGACCAAGAGAGAGAGGTTTGAGAGAGGACAGGAGTACACTGTTGTAATCACAACTCCATGAAATTCTAAGCCCTTTCTGTCACTGTAGTGCAACAAGCCCTTTACCTTTGGTTTTATGTCTGCCTTGCCCTGGAAGACTCCAGTCATGTGCAATGACAGCAGAGTTAATGCAGAGAAGAAGAGAGTGAGGCCATCAAATCATTTTATGTAGTCTGATCATATTACAGGCCTGTGACAGCCTGATTTGTTCTCTGTTTTTGTCAGTGCATGTCATTTATTGATTACCTCTGGGATATGAGCACTTACACAAATATGACCTAAAATGCTTAAAAACATTCCCTACCCTAGCTTTAACCTGAATGTTTGCAAAATACATTAAATGGGAAAATGCAATGTCACATAGATTAAGAGTTTCTTCAACATATCAGATGTACTGTGCTCAACAAGGTTAACAGACGCTTCAGGGGCACAAAAGATTTCTTTTGATTTATTTAGAAGAAATGTGATGCAAAATTAAACACAATAGCAAGTTGCAAACACATATCCAAGTCCAAAACAAATACAACAGAGCTATGATGCAAATAAAAGAGAAATGCTACAGAAGGCCAAAAATGATTCATTGCAAACACAATGCAAAGTCAAGAAACACAAACAAAGAAAAGTAATCCAATGGAATATCCCCCTTCCGATTATTTTTACACAAATTGTGTCAAAATCAAGCTGCATCTAATGCTCTTTATCTGGACTGATCTTATCTTTGACATTCAACTTAGCTACAACTAACTCACAAATTTTCACTGAGTGCAGTAAGCCTGACTGAACTGCCCCCTTTTTTATCATGCAGGACACTTCAATCCAGTCCAACCTCTCCAATCAAACCATCAATGGAAGATGTGGATTACACAAACCAAATAGGGATGCACGACATTATTGGCAGTATATCGGTATCGGCCGATAATAAAATTTACACTGATCTGTATGGTAATATAATAATATACGATAATATGAGGTCATCATTAAGCACACGCGATGACACCGGACGTGCGCCAACAACAAACTCAACATGTTGGCTGTGTGGGAGAAGTTTGAGGTGTGGGAACAAGACAGTAGCATCGCTTGTAAAGTACATGTGATGCGAGGAGGAGCACAACAACATGCCTTTATTTTGTATCTGAAAACCATCACCCAGAGTGCTGGGTATCAGCAGATACCAAGTACTGATCTGATAGGCTCACGAGGAATGCTGTCGTAATAAATTCAGAGACATGGATCGCATCAATGAGACGACACAATAGCTAGCTTCAAAAACAAGTCAGAGGCTATGATTTATGGTTTAAAAGTTATTCAATTTTGAATAAACCGTGTCGCTTCTTGTCAGGTACGACAACACAACTGCTGCAATGGGTCCTTTGGTTCTTCTTCACTGCTCTGAAAACAGTGTTTTCCAGCAGCAAAGAAGAATTTACGGTTTGTAATGTTAACATTTAGCATGGCTAAATGAAGCAAAATATAAAATTAAACAAAACAGTATTGGATCAGTCAATAAACTCATGCACTCGCTGATACCAATACCTACATTTCAAGCAGTACGGGAATTATCCCGGATACTGGTATCAGAATCGAAACAACTCTAATTTTGACTTTACAGCATCATTCAAAGCTAGGTGTTACAGTATACACTGGCCCTGTGTAGATAGCCTAGCTGTTGTTGCTAGCTGCAAATTAGCATGGTGTATTGTCATGTGTAGATGAAGATCAGTGTTGAGTTTTACACAATTTGGATATTGCACAACTTTGCTTTCTGACTTGCTAGCAGCGATTAGACTGTCTGATCCTTATTACCGGCTGTTTGTTTTGTTCTGATGCATGCGGTGTATCATGTAGTAGTTTCTGCTGCCACCTGTCGGCTTTTTTGTTAACTGCACTCCAGAGCATATGTATTTCAAAACTCCCATTACAGCAATTTTAGCAAAAAAAGTTACACAAACCTTGAGGTGGCACATGACAGTATATTGCCTTAACATTACTTTGAGTACATTACACTTTGGCACAATTTTCTCCTTAAGACTTACCCTGATTTGTCAAGTTTCAACAGATGTCCATCTGTGATGTTTCATTTTAGATGTTCCAGGTTTAGTTGAGAAAAAAATATGCCACTTTAAAAGATTCACAACTTAAAAACATGCAAAACAGGTAACCAAATGCAAATTTTGTTCACTTGTCCTCGCCTCTTCCATGTTTTTTACTAAAAAGAAGGCCAACCTTCTCCCCTGTTGCCCTTTAAATAAGTCTCTACCATGGATGGATGTTCAGATAGAACCACAACTCATCAGAGACAGTTTTATTAAGTGCCCTCCTAAATCCAGTTACAGGAAGCACACAAAATTAATTTACTGTCATATAGGGTGCAGTAAATAGATTAGCTGCCTGGTGCAACAGTGACAGAGCATGTCACAATATCAACATCTGCAAATGCATCATCAATTCCCACCAGGAAAACATCAATAATCAAATTCCTTGGATTGGAACATTCAATACACTGATTCCCACACGATGTGTCCTTGGAGTGCTCCTCGACCATCTCTATCAGCTGCTGTAAATTATGATAACATCTAAAAATGCAACGGTTACCAGTTTAATTTTTAAATGTGGGCAAACATGAGAGAAATCCATTAAATATTTGGCTCACTCAGGCACTTTTGACAGAAGTGACTCTGGGGTGAAGGAGAAGGAGAAGCAAGAACCTTAAAAATAAGAAAAACAGACTAAAATACTGAAATGCAGCACTCACTATTACATAAAATTCAACTGGGAACAACGTGCAAATATTAACTTCTTATTTTAATATGCCATTATAAAAATGTTAAAAAGATTACAAGTCTTCAAATTACTCTGCTTTGAGGTTGCTGAAATTTCTCTAACTGTTTTTTAAATCATGCATCTTGAAAATTATGTATTTCAATGAGCTACAAATCAAGAGCACCCAACTTTAGAAAACCAACATTTATTAAGACTGATGCACATGAGAGGGATGAATCCATCAAATTTTGCAGGCATACTCCTACACAATGTCTAAATCTCCCCCAAACATAGGAAAAGTTTTGGCACAGAAAACATTTAGACAGTGTTCAGGAGTTTGCCTGCCATCTTTCAGAATTTAAAACAATAAGCTAGTCAATATAGGGTGCATAGGACCTCTATTTTTATAGTTGCAGTATCCATATTAAGGCTGAATGATTTGAGAAAATAAACTAATATTGCTATTACAATTTAATATGCAATTATTTAACGTTACTCATCTTTTTTTTTTTTTTTTTAACAAAAACAATCAATAACCTATGATATATTGAAACCAAACACACAATATTATACTGACTAAACAAACTGTCTCCTGTAGGCAAGGACTACATGTTAGGGTGAAATTAGATGATGAGTGCATGACATATTTTTATTTATATACTTCAATCACAGGAATAAATTGACTGAATTGTTTAATATACAGCCTTGCGTGCATCATCTTGACAACTATAGCAGAAAGATTTTGAGAAAATGTCAGACTGCAACTATTTGACTCATACTGTAAATGCATTATGAATTGTATTGAAGGGCATGATCATTTTATCAATGTGAAGAAGAAAATGAGGAAAATAGGATTTTTTTTGCAAATCATTCTAGAAAAAAACTGACACTTCATCTCTGCTGCAAACAAAAGTTTCTAACACGCATTTGTCACACATTTCTGGTTAAAGCAATATTGCACCTTCTGCGATTTGAAAACTGCAGTAGGCCATAGTGCCTCTAGCACTGGGTTGGTGTTGGTGACACAGCCTTGAGCTGGTTCAGTTCATATCTGTCCAACAGAACCTTCTCTGTAAATACCAGCACTTCAACTTCCTCCATAGCTAACTTAACCTGTGGGGTACCTCAAGGATCCATCCTAGGCCCTATCCTTTTCTCCATCTACATGCTACCTCTAGGTAAAATTATCCAGAAACACAACCTCTCATATCACTGTTACGCTGATGACACGCAGCTCTGCCTCCCAATCAAACCAAACAATCCATCTGATCTCACCTCTCTCTTAACCTGTCTCAATGATAAAGAAACCTGGATGTCCCACAATTTTCTTCAGCTTAACAACAGCAAAACTGAAGCAGTTCTTTTTGGTCCCCCATATGCCACCAATCTGGTCCTCAAAAACTTAGGTCACTTACCCTCATATGTCAAGCCCCACACAAAAAACCTTCATCTTTGACAGCACATTCTCTTATGATAATCAGGTAAAATCAGTTGTGAAATCCAGTTTCTTTCAACTCAGACTCATCTCAAAGTCAAAACCTGCACTTTCCTCCAATGATTTGGAAAAAGTTATCCATGCCTTCATTTCATCCCGGTTAGACTATTGCAACTCTCTTTACTTTGGTATCAGTCAGTCATCTTTGTCCTGCCTACAGCTGGTTCAAAATGCAGCTGTAGGCTGCTAACAGGCTCCAGAAAACGGGAACATTTAAGTCCAGTTCTAGCTTCTCTTCACTGGCTCTCAGTACGCTTTAGGATAGATTTTAAAATAGCCATGTTTGTTTTTAAAGCCCTTAATGGACTAGCTCCATCGTACATAGCTGACCTCCTAAGGCCATACGTTACCAGCAGACCACTTAGACTAGATCTTCTCATATGAGCCTTCTGGAAGTCCCTTGCTCTAATTATAAACTTAGAGGTGATCTGGCTTTCTCAGTGATGGCCCCTCAACTGTGGAACAGCCTTCCTTTCACAATCAGGGCTGCCCCGTCAGTTGACACATCTAAATCACGTCTCAAGATTTACTTTTATATGCTCACATTTGAATCTTCTAATCCCCTATAGTTGGGTCCTTGTTATGGGCCTGTGGATCTGTGATTGCAAGTACAGGTAGGTGTATGCCTATGCGGTTGTTACGCGTGTTTACATTTGTGTATATTTGTTCATTTACATCTTGGTATGTTTCCTCCTATCTGTGCTTGTGCATGGTTTTTTTTTCCTCTTGTGATTGTCCATATTGATCTGTATTTATTTCCCTTAATGTACAGCACTTTGGTCAGCTGCTGCTGTTTTTAAATGTGCTATATAAATAAACTTTGATTGACTGATCTGATTGAAATTGCAAATTAGCCCCAAAACCGAGGCAGGAACCGAACCGTGACCTCTGTGAACCCTCACACCTCTAACTGATAAAATAAAATGAAGCTGCTGGGAAACATCACGGCAAACACCCTTTTCACACACCAGTAAATCAATCACTTTACATCTGTTGGTGCTTTCACAACAAAATGCCTTTTTTTTCTTCCACCTAAATCATCTGGCTTCCACATCTGTCAGTGTGAACTACACTGACACAGATAAAACATATACAGACTACCAATTAGAGGGAAAGAAACTAGCAACTGAAACAGAAGCAGCCTTCTTACCTGCGGGAGTTGCGAAGCCAATCACCATCAGGAACAGAGCTAACGTCAGCTAGCATAACTGTAGACAAGTCTGTCAGCTCCAGTCTCTCTCTCTCCGTTTCCGTTCTCCATCTAACTTTGGAGGTCTACTAATTCTCTGTCGTCTGTATTATCCGTGTTTGTCGTCGTTTTGTCATTCTGTTTGTTTAAATGATTGTTAGCCAGCTTGTTTTCTTGTTTCCAACGTTGAGTACTTGCAAGTGCGCGTGCCTAGATGCGTGGGGTCGCGCCGCCCTCTAGTGGCGGATTGCATGACCATATTTGGTAACGTGACAGCAGGAGCTACACAGGTGTAAAATTCAACAGTAAAGAAAACTCCTCTGGCCTAAGTGGCCACTGGGATACATATGAATAATGTATGAATGAATGAACTGCACAGAAACCCAAAATGAAAAAGGTTTAGACGGCACTTAATGAGGCATTTCAAATCATAATCAAGTTACCAGAGTGGATGAGTTAAAGCAATCTGGTCTTATCTAATAATGGTCCAACCTCAATGCTGTTCTTAGAAACTTAATGTTCAGATTTATAAGTAGATTATCTGAGTCTAAAAATTGAATCATGATTGCTCTGTCTCAGCTCACACAATGGCTCTGTTGTTTCTGTAAACAGTGGAGAAATAATGGTTTTGCTTTTAAACATTGTAAACCATGATGATTTTTTTTACATCATGTGTCTTTTTTATGAATATGTTGTGTGTTTTATGTAGAAGCGAGTGACATAGCCTCCTTTAATTTTAAGAGTAACATCTGTATTTTTACAGTTTTTCCAAGACAGTAAGTCAGACATGGAAAAAAAATTAAGAAATACAATTTAAATGTCCTCTTAAAGCAAGCATGGCACAATCTAAGCTTCATATTATCTCCTTACATTCATCCTGTGATGTGCAGCAGGTTTTGATTTACTATGAGGTGTAAAATGCATTAAAATCTATGGCAGCACTTTATTTACAGCAGGGCCCCAGCAGACATCCTCACTAAGCAGCAGGGTCTGGTGTAATTACCGACATAAATGATTGTCGCATTCTAATTGAGGGGGCCTCTTTCAAGATCCTATTATTGCTGACACAACCGTAACTTGAACACATGGAGTTGTGCAAACATAATAACACCTGTGCCTCTTTTTCAATGATAGCTAGAGATGTCTGACTTCTTGCTATTTTATATGAATGAATCACAAAGATCAGAGTTGCAGCAGTATTTTTTTCTAGATGCAACTCCTGATTCATGTTTTTACACAGCATTTCATTAATGCCAGTGAAGATATTACACACATACACATTTCTAGCTTAAATTGATTTAACAGATAAGTTTTCCTGTGTTGACCCATTGATCCACAGGTAGAAATGGTGGAATGGGATTCTACAAAGAATTACACAAACAGAATTACACATTTGAACATAGAACTTGGGCTTGACTGCACTGTCATTTTAAGTGGCCTTAGGCTGTGCTGCTGTGTTACTTATGTAAACAAACATTTTGACAAGAGTAATTTATTTGTGAATATGCTTTAATTTATGACTTAAATTCCTAAATAATAACAACCATAATGATAACAATATTTCGATTCACATTGTCCAGATAAATAAGGGTAAACAAAAGGACTTCTGCAGCAAATACAGTAGTAGTATCAATTTGGCTCTGCTGCTCTGTCATCTGTTCTGTTTCAATGTCTGATTTACAAAGCTGTGCTGATCATATTCGCACCAACACTCCTTAGAAGTGTGACAGCCTTGTGCAGTATCCTCTTGTTCGTGTTTGAATGTGAAGATGAACTGTACACACAGAGTGTAGTCCCCATCCTGAACAGGGGTGAGGCCATTGGTAGCCTGGGTCAACCATGGCCACTCCAAAACCCTCAACAATGATTTTCTATCTGCCTTGTCAGCCATATATATTCTGATTTATGTCAGACAGTGAGAAAGAAAAGGTTATGTGTCGTATTATATAGTTTATGTAAACATCTGGTTTCAGCTGTATTATTCAGAAGTTAAAGGTCCATAGCCGACCTCCCTGGTTGTGGCCGCAAGAGGAAAACTGTCAACTAACATGAGTGGTAACCTAAGAGCCCAGAACAACTTCTAAAGTGATTAGAGGTGAACTCCAAGGTCAAGATGCATCAGTGTCAAAACGCACCACCCGCTGTTATTTGAGCTAAAGTGGACTTAATGGAAGACAGCCAAGGAAGACTCCACTGTCCTTTGGGCAGATGAGACAGAACCGGAATTTTTTTGCAAGATATCAGCTCTATGTTTGCAGACGCAAAAGTGAAGCACACAAAGAAAAGCACACTGTAGCTACTGTGAAACATGGAGGAGGCTTGGATGTGTTCTAGGGCTGCTTTGCTGCATCTGGCACAGGGTGTCTTAAATCCTTGCTGGGTACAACGAAATCTTAAAACTAGTAAGGCATTCTGGAGTGAAATGTGCTACCCAGTGTCAGATAGCTCAGTCTCAGTTGCAGGTCATGGATCCTCTAACAGGATAATGAGCCAAAAAACAGAGCTAACAAAGACCCAAGAAGGGCTAAGAACAAAACATTGGACTATTCTAAAGTGGCCATCTATGAGCCCTGATCTAAATCCTACTTAACATCTGTGGAAGGAGCTGAAACATGCAGTCTTGAGAAGGCACCCTTCAAAGCTTAGGCAGCTGGAGCAGTCTGCTCACGACGGGTGGGCCAAAATATTGAGTTACAGAAATCGCTTGATTGAAGTGATTGACTCAAAAGGTCGTGCAACAAAATATCAAATTAAGGATACCATCATTTTTGTTCAAGCCAGTTTCATGAGTTTTTTAATGATTCAGATGAACCACAATTCAAAAGCAATAAAATTATACAAATACAATATACAAATTATACAAATACAATAAAAATGTATTTATTGCTACTTTAGCCAGTTTCAGGTTATTTCAGTGACCATTATGGGTTTTTCTTCCTTAATGGAAGGGTACTAACAATTTTGTCCACATGTGTATGGCAAAGTGACTCGGTCAGGCGTGTTTGTGGCCCTCACTGCAACAAGTTTGGATATCCCTGTTTCACAGTACATGATGTTTTCTTTATTCATTGCTAATACAATACTAAAACTAATGAAAATATAAATTTCAGCTGTAATGCATTCCTTGTCTGCAGGCTAAATGCTTCAGTAGTTAATAATTTTGTGTGAAAACTAAGTCTTTAACAATTTAATTAAGTAGATTAAGTTGAAAACAGTTAAAGTGAATCAAACATTGTCACAAAAATTGGACACATACAGAATTAATGCAAAGAATTTTTTGGTTTTCCATTATGGTAATGATTGTAATGCGTAACTCTCAGAGGGCTCATAAATAAAAGCTTTAGCTCATTTTAAAGGTAAACTTTAATTTCCATTTCAGGGATGACACAAACACATTTAAGTATGCATTAAACTTCTGACAGATTCAAAGGCTCCCTGTTTATTTCCACTTTTCTCAATTTGAAATCATTCTCTCCTGATAGAGGCGAGCAGCAGCGGGAGGGAGGACAGAGGAGCTTCAAAGGCGGGAGAGGAGACGCGTAGGTCTACAGGGGGAATCGACACACACCCCAAAGATAAATCATCTTTGCACTGAGCATGAATTGGTCATTTATCTCCATGTGTGTGGTGAGTGTGGAGCTTGTTTGTGTCTTTATGTATGTGTGAGTTTGCGTGTGTCATGCCATTGCTGGAGGAGACAGCAGCATTTGCCCCATGACGAGGCCGTGCAGATTGGTGTGAAGTGAGAAGCCAGTTCAGATCTGCGTGGCAGCGCTGGGTATGTCACATTGGATCTGATGGCACTGAGTTAAAGGGGAAACAGTGGGGCCGTCACATTTTAGGAGGCCCTCTGCTCCGCTGATGATGAGCGAGGGCTGGGTCTGCCAGCATGCTCTGTCCACCAGGATGAGCCAGAGGAATTAACCTTTGATGCCGAGCAGAACAAGGTGAAAAGAACAAAGTCACATAAAATAATGAAACTGTTGGAACCAAGAGAAAAAAGTTACAAAGGATGTGTTTCAAGGGACATCTTTATGCTTCAGTTTAACTTGTATATTGCAGCTTCAGTTACTTTACATTCAAAAAGAACATAAACTGTATAGGAAATCCTCTACTCCTCCAGTGACTCTGCCTGCCCCTCGGCTTCCCAATAGGGCCGTGCATGAGAGCTGATAACAGTGGTCAGCCCACCTGTGGTAGACACCATCTCTGTCCCAATTCAGGGGATGCATTCTTCAAAAGGCAGGACTGATGTTATCACAGCAGCACATCCTGAGGTTCTTTTAAATATGGCTGACAAATGCAACCTTCTTTTTCAGGGCTGTGAAGGATCAACCAAGCACGTCCTTCATCGCCCAACATTTTCCAAGAGGAACTGCACTTCAGTTAACCTAGCGCTAGGCCTCGCCCTCTGATTCCATGAACCAATCACATTTCTTGCAGGAAGGGATTGCACTCGGACATCCCAGCATGTAGACCTTCATAGAAGAGCTTTCAAATGCATATTTATATCTTAGAAGAATGGTCAGATACTGCATTTTTAGACTATTTTTATACTTGAATTTCCAAGTTCCGAGATCAAATGGATGTGAACTAGGATTATGGACAGGGAAAGCTTGATTTATAAGAGCAGCTCATTCACTGGTGTCGTGCCAGGTATAAATGGGTATACAGAGTATACCCATTTATTTTTTTGCTTCTGTAGAGTATAATCACTTTTAGATAAAGAGTATACCCAATAAAGGTTGAACAAATTAAGAGTGTACCCCTTTCTGCATAAACTACTACAATAAAAATCACATTTCAGTTTGGATTTAGTCCAGATTAGGGGTCTGGAATGAAAATGTCACCATCAGTCTACTTTTTTACAAGACAAACTACTCAAAACAAAGTGGCAGAGTGGCTAGCTGGCAGCCTTTCCTCACTGCAAAACACATGAAAGCACACTTAGAGTTAGCAAAAAACTCAATGTAAAAGCCATGCAGGCATTCATGAGAACTGAGAGGCTTCCATCTGGCCACTCTGCAATAAGGCACAGATTGGAGGAGGGCTGCAGTGGCGTTTGTACTTCTGGAACATTGTTCCATCTCTACACGGGATCTCTGGAACTCAGTCAGAATGACCATCAGGTTCTTGGTCACCTCTCTTACTAAGGCTTTTCACCCCCAATTGCTCATTTTGGCCGGGTGACCAGCTCTTGGAAAAGTCCTGCTTGTGCCAGACTTCATCCATTTGAGAGTCATGGAGGCCACTGTGCTCTTGGGAACCTTCTGTGCAACATATTTTTTCTTTGTGTCGGCAGTGCCTTTGACCTCATGGCTTGGTTTTTTTGATATGCATTGTCAGCTCTCTACAGAGAGGTTTAAACTGGTGGAGTCCAATCAAGGTGTAGAAACATCTCAGCGACAATCAGGAGAAATAAGAGGTGCCTGAGCTAAATTTGAAGTGTTGTTGCAAAGGGTCTGGAATACTGATGTCAAAATGACATTTCAGATTTTTAATTTGTAATAGATTCATGATACTTTTAAAATTCTGTTTTCACTTTGTCACAATGGCGTACTGAGCCTAGAGTAATGAGGATAAAAATGATTTTTTTTTTATTATCAAGTTGCAGCAGCAAAATTGAAATGTAAATAGGGTCTGAATACTTTCTGACTGCAGTGTATATGTATTAACTCAAAATGTCCAACAGTATTTGAGGCAGAGAAATCCATAGTTTGTAGCTGTAGTGAGCCATGTCTTGGCATGGAAAGTGCCATGACAATTTGGGACATGTTCATCATGTCAGGAAGTGCTGCTGCTGTTTTCTTCTTCTGCTTCTTTTTAACAGCAGATACCTAACAGAAGCTAGGGTATTACAATCAAAATGTAATGGCTATTTTCTCTTATCACTGAATTCTTATCGCTTGTATTTTATGTCAACATTATTTGCTTTAATAAAACAAACTTATTTTGCCTTAAATGCTTTTTTCTTGTCTGAAATATGCAGCCATTGATCAATGATTGCTACATTAAAAAATTGGCACTTCTGGAAGCTGCTGCTCTGTTGCTGTATCTCATTCATGTTTTGTGCTGCTTACTAGTGATGGGCCAAAATTACTTTGAGCCATCAGATGTGCGTTTTGTCACCGAAACTCCCCCTGTAACATGTAACCATCCTCCAACCCTCTGACCACTGTAAGAGTATAGCCCCATTTTATATTTTCAAGCTGTGTAGAGAGTTTAGCTCCACTGACTCCAGCTGCTCACTTGTTATTTTGACTTGGTGAGTCTCTTAACGGCTCTCTATCAGTGGGGTGGTTGTGGTTCAGTGGGTAGAGCCGGTCCTTTCACTACCAGAAGGTTGGGGGTTTGATCCCCAGCTCCTTCAAATAAATGTAAATGTGTATGGTAGCAACCTCTGCCATCAGTATGTAAATGTGGATTGAATGGGTAGGTGTGGCCTGCAGTGTAAATGCTTTTTGACTGGTCAGGTGATGAGAAAAGCTGAAGTCCAATTGTCTTTACTAAATTCTAATCCAACAATTTGATTTATGGACGAATTTCAGCTTTTCTCCCTCATCTTATGAGGAGAGACGTATAGGACCTCTGATAATATAACAATTAATAGTGGGCCCTTTAATTGGAACCAAACACCTAAATTTGCAGTTAGTAGAAAAAAACCTCTGCTCCTAGTATTTAAGCTGCATTTTGCTAATAACCTTTTGGTTCTTTAACTGAGAGATTGCCTCCAGACATGTTTGAATACATGTCAGAGTATTCTCCTTTGAAAAATATTTTGTTTGATTTGTTATTTTATTAACAAAAACTCACAGAAGTCCTTGTAAGTAAAAAAAACATCAGATCCTCCACCCTTTCTGCAGAATTAATGAATATGCTTCTGTCTTTCATTTCTAAAGTACTGCTCCATGATAAAATACTGCTTGCATTTTCTTATTCTAATTTGAAATTTAAAGTAAGTACAGGGAAACTTTTTCCCTCAGGAAAAATTTGTACATTAACTTTGAGTTTTAATATTGGACACATAAACTTTTCTGCACCGCAGTGCTCAAATTCCCAAAGTGAAGTGACAATAAGCAAAACAAAGTTAATTTTGAATGACGCATTTTTACCGACAGAAAAGATTTACATGAATGAATTGATACTTTAAGTCAGAGACAGACGTCCACTCATTTAAGTGATTAATTATCTTCAGGCACCGAGGAGTCGTAATGATCTACCTACAAAGACAGATTATGACATTTCAGCCAGAGATCAAAATAAATCAGCTGAGAGATAATAAACGTACAAATGCAGAATTTATCGTAGACTCAGTAGTCAAAAGTGCAAGGGTGGGAAATTATGATGCAATTAAATGAAAGCCCACAGCTGTCAATCAAACCTCTGACAGGGAGAGCAGAAGAGTGAGTCGGAGTCACAGTGATAGAAAAAGAGGAGCCGATCAAAGAGGCATAAAGGAGGCGGAGGGAGCATGAAGGGAGCATCAGTTGTTGTGCTGACTGTTCAGATATGCACCATGGAAAGGAACAGACTGTGGGGGGGCTGAAATGAGGCAACCGGGCCTGCTGCACTGCAATCGTACGCTGGTGGATGCAAACCACCAGCTCTGATAGTATTAACACTGACATCACACACAAACTCTGACTGACACATCAAGGCTTCTTACTGTCTTTTCTTTCTTTTTGTGGCCACTTTTGTTCATTGGGATTATGACATCATCCATAAACTTTAGCTTTGTTTGTGCCCCCTACCCCCGTTGTGTTTGTTGTTTTCCTCCCTTTGCAGCTCTCTCTGTGATTAAAGCAGAACCAAAGCTGCGTGGGGGAAGAAAATATCAAAAGGACTCATGCGAGCGCTCTCTGTGCTCAACTTGGACTCACACAGTTCAAAGTCCATTTTTCTACAGCTCAACTGTCTGAAATGTTTCCAGAAGTCGAGGACAGAGCTGACAGATACCATACAGCTCTGTGTTTCACAAGGCACATGTTCTTTTCATGCTCACTGTTTAGTCTTTCTTGGCAGGACTACAAGCAATATAACAAGGATTTGTCTATTAGAAACTTCACTTTTTCTCTGGACTGTGGTGAGCATGAATTCTTTCTCTATTGGTGAGATAACATGACAAGATAAAAGTCACATAAAAGACAAAGATATGGATACTGTATAGAGAAACAACCAAAGTAAAAGTAATCATAACAATACGACCCAATTCCAAATATTCTGAAAACTTTCTAATGGTGAAAGATCTAGACAGTAGAAAGACCAGTTCAGCACCCAGACTCTATTGTGAAGCCATGCTGTTGTGCAGATGTAATATCTGGTTTAGCATTGTCTCGCTGAAATAAGCAAGGCCTTCCCTGAAAGAGACATTGTCTGGTTGGTACCATATGTTGCTCTCAAATCTCTATCTACTTTTCAGCATTGATAGGGCCTTTCCAGATGTGTAAGCTGCCAACGCCATGGGAACAAAGGTAACCTCATACCATCACAAGAAGGCTGTTGAGAACAGGCTTGATGGTCCCTCTCCTATTTGGAACACGAGATATGGCATCCGTGGTGTCCAAAAAGAATTTCAAATTTTGATTCAAATGACCACAGAACAGTTTTCCATTTTGCGTCAGTCCATTTTAAAACAGCTTTGGCTCAGAGAAGAAGATGGCGGTGTTTTCTTGATTCGGTTCACATATGCCATTTTCTGGATGGCACAGTAAACTGTGTTTACAGACAATGATTTCTGGAAGTGTTTCTGAGCCCACGCAGTGATTTCCAGTACAGAATCATGCCTGTTTTTGGAGCAGTGCCACCTAAAGGCCTGAGGATCATGAGCATCTAATATTGGCTCTACTGCCTTGTTCCTTGCTCCCAAAGATTTCTCTAGATTCTCTGAATCATTGATGATATTATATTGTGTAGATTGTGAATTATTCAAAGTCTTTGCAATTTTATGCTGACATGAGTTAACATGAGTTTTTCACAGACTGGTAAATCCACTGCCCAGTTTTCTGTCTGAGAGACTCTTTAAAATGCTCCTTTTAAACCCAGTCGTGTTACTGACCTGTTGCCATATGAAGTCTGTCGCTCCTCCAGCTCCAGTTTTTTCGAATACGAATAAATTTTCAAGCCTTTTGTTGCCCCGTCCTTACTTTTTTAAGATGTGATGCTGCCATCACATTCAAAATGAGCCTATGTTTTTCATAATAGTAAAATTCTTCAACAGCTGATATGTTCTATATGTTTTTGTTAATAAAATATGGGTTGATGAGATTTGACAATCATTGCATTCTGTTTTTAATTACATTTTACACAGTGTCTCAACATCATGATGATACCAGAAAAAACAATAAATCTTTCGTACTGCTTGTCTAGCAGAGACAGATTGGTTGCCCTGTAACTTAGGAGACATCGTCTCCTACAGTTACAGTGGTGTGAACTGCAGTGATGGGTCATTGATGAATGAGCTGATTCAAAGAGCCAGCTCTTTTACAAGAATGACTAGATCCAGATCCTGGATCTTGTGAGCAAAGATAGCCTGGGATAAAATTCTGACTGTGTCAGAAATTTAGGATGACCATCTCACAGTGTAAGTGCTGCTCTAACCTAACCTCACGTGCCACATCCATCTGGAAAACCTCCTATAGATTGTTCGAGAAAGTACAGAGCCTTTGAAATAAAACTCGGAGGGTGATTGGATGAACATTCTGTCGGTTACATCTTTACGGGCCAATCAGAACAACAAAACACATGACGATTACACTTGCCAAATCCGGTCGGGACACGGGAGAAAGGCAGAAACATCGTTTCCACAAAAAATAACTCTCTGCTGTTCTTTGTTCTTCTTTTAACGAGGAAATGTCATCAAGTTCTGATAAAACTGACGCTATAGCAGAATCCACGCTAATCTCTTCTGGTTGCTTATGTTACAACTCCGCCATGTCAGGGAGTACTGTCTCTTACTCCTGATTGGTTCTGTCACTTTTTTACAGGGTCCAATCTGTTCAGATGGGAGCTTTGCAAGATGGATTTGCCAGTAAAAAACAGAAGTCCATGGGGCGAAAAAGATAATGGGCGAATCCATCTGCTTTGCCAGGTTAGCTCCAACCAACATCGACTAACAAACCAACAGGAACGGAGAAAGAAATGACATAATGATAAACGCGACAATAGTGCTAAAAGACAAGTTAGCAGTAGAATGAAGACCATGCCAGAAAATAGAAGTTTGCTGGATTCAAACAAGGAGGAAAATCTTGCTCTCAGATGTTTTTGTAAGCATATGAATGCTACAATCAAAAGAGTTTTATTGTTGCTGTGATTTATTATCTGATGGATTACGCACACTGATGGCATTTATTTTTTTACATACCGGTGTACTTTGTAGCATGAGAATGAGTGGTGTTTAGTGGGTGTTGTCATCGTACAGTCTGCACATATCAAACTTGATGCAGTATAAGATTCAAGTTGCATAGTGTAGCATGCCAGAAACATGTAAGATTGCTAAAAATGTCTGTTGGAGGCATTAGGCTCATTAATTCTCTGAGATTAAAACACATACAGATACAGACGGACCTTTCTGTCCAGTGATGAATGAAGAAGAATCATTTGGAAAAAGGCGTAACTTAAATTGGTTTTCTGTGGAAATATGGCCAATTATTGGATGAGCTGTTAGAAAATACTTAAAGACAGACAACTACAAGAGCACAGCTGAGCAGAGGATGTACCGTTCTTTCTTCTCTCTATGGCACTAATGGGGAAGCATCAATGTAGCTCCGTGAGAAATGGCGACCTCTATTGGATTTGTTTTTTAAGCGTCCTCTCCAACATAGCAGATGCTCATAAGTACGAAGGCAATGATGGTTGTCAAGTTTAAAATGCACTGATCTATTTCCGTACAAGCTTAGAGCAGAAAAAAGCCTTTAGTGTAGAGCAGTAGGGTGCCTTGCCTGTCCACTAGGGGGCGCTTACATTAGTGTGTCACATTGAATGGGAACTGTAGCTACATTTCAACAGCCTTTTCCATCTCTTTATCTTTGCCTGTAACCCTCTATCTACATCTTTTCTTCAACTGTATCTCCATTTATCGCTCTCTCTCAGTCACTCTGTCTCTTCATCCAGCATTCTTCATTTCTCTATCACTGTCTTTTTGTTTCTTTCCCTCTATGTCTCCGTCTTTATCCCTCTTTATCTCTCTCTATCTTTAAGGTAGCTGTTTTGTTTTCATTACAATAGCATTACTAACCCAATAACTACTCTAAAAGCGGGATAAAAAGACTGAAAGGATGCACTAATTAAGACATTAAAGCATAAACTCCAAGCTGTCACTGGACAAATGGCTCTGCCTGTTGCGAGAAAACTAATAAAGAAGAAAAGTTCGATTTTCATGTTTGCTTGAGGACCCGTGGTGTTATTTGGTCCTGCTCGTCCATCACCTGATGACTACAGAGCCACCACACAGATGGGGGGGCTTTTAAATTTCCTGCTCTATCCCCAAAAAAGAAACTTCCTGGAAACCCTGGAGATTTAATTAATCTTCATTCCCCTCCTGCTGCTTCCTGCTGTGTCCTCTTGTCTCTGCGCAGCTTCACCTCTCTCCATCTTTGAAATGAAACCTCATGTGGAAAAACTTCCCGCTGAGTGAGGTTGACACAGTGTGTGTGTTTGTGTAAAAAAAATAACCAGCTTGCGTGCATGCATGAGCAAACTGGTGGATTCACATCACTGACGCTGTGAACATGAGCTCAACATAGGTGTGAGGGAGACTTTAAACTCGCCTCTGTGGAAGAATTACAATCTGGGATTTGATTCAAGAACAGGAGGAGTTTTTGTGCGGGAAAGAAACAAAAAAAACAGCGGGAAATTATTATAGGTCCTTGCTAACGTAAATAGCACCTGTCGTCTAAGTGCCAGGTTTAGTCACAACATCAATATGCATGCAGATCTCAGAGGCTCAGAGCTTCCCTTCGCATTAGCTATGAGGACGAGCACAGAGCCAGCGGACAAGATGAGCGAGTCAGACGCGAAACTGACACTGAATGTCACCCCAATTCCCGTCACGCTTCCTGACCTCTCACCTGCTCTTTTCTCACCGCCACCTGAGACTCTAAAATATCTGCCACATGTGATTTAAAGAGAAACCAGCAGCCTCTCCCTCCTGCATCCATTTCTGGGCCTGTGCTTGCCATCTCCAGCGTCAGTGGAACCAGACTGAATAATTGAGTAGTGAAAAGAAGATTCATGAAAAGATTGGCTGCCAGAACGCTCCGGGGGGGCACCATGCTCCAAACAAATCTCCAGAAACTGTGAGAGAAAGCAACAAACTCATCCATATTTACTGTCTCATCAGAGGACCGGACGCTGGGGGGGACAGAGGGCTGCAGGGCCTTCATGCCTGGATAAATTCACAGGTGAAGAAGGTAGGATGTGGTTGCTTTGTATCAGCGAAGTGATACTTAAAATGTCAATTTTGACACCAAAACTAGGCGAGTGCCTTTGAAACCTCAAGTTTAAGGACATCATAAAAGAGGAAAGTGAAGTTAGACATAAAAAAAGAGACCATGACGTGTTAGATAATGGAAGATACAGCAATAATGATGTCTTTGTCATCCACTGCCATGTCAACACAACCTTCTTTTTCATGAAACTCAACAAACTCTTAGACTAAAGGCTTATAAATGTTACAGTGCCTATAAAAGTATTCACCCCTTGGGTGTTTTACCTGTTTATTAATTTTATAAATCACTCACGGTCAATATTTGACTTTTTTGACCAAATAAAATTACAAAAACAAAACCTCTTCTAAGCCAATGTGACAAAGTAATGCTTTGTATACAAAGTAAAGCTTTGTATACAAAGTAATGTCAGTTAAAAAAAAAGATATGCAATTTAAAAAGTGACTGCAGAAATATTCACCTCCTTTCAAGTGACTGACCTAGTTCAACAGTGGTCCACTCAGTTGGTGCTACTGCCTCACCTAAGTGGTGGCAGCATCATGCTGTGGGGATGCCTCTTGGCAGCTGGCCCTGGAATACTTGTAAAGATAGAGGGTAAAATGTGCTAAAATACAGGACAATTGGGTCGCAGGTGGCCTAGTGGTTTAGGGCATGCCCCACGTACGCAGACAGCAAGGGTTCAAATCCGGCCTGAGGCCCTTTACTGCATGTCTCTCCCCTGCTCTCGTCCCTGTTTCCGACTCTATCCACTGTCCTGCTCAATCAAATAAAGGCACAAAAACGCCCCAAAAAATCTAACAACAAACAAACAAACAAACAAAAAAATTTTAAAAAAGAAAAAAAAAAAAAACTCAGGACAATCCTGGAGATAGGTTTGTAGTACTCAAGTCTCATGACTCAGCCTGGACTCAAGCTTTAACTGCATTAGGACTTGGACATGAAGAAGAGGACTCCCACTAAATTTTTCATAATGACTACTGGATTCTTTTTTTATTCAATTTTCTTTTGTTGTGGTTTTTGTGTGTGGGAAAAACCCTCGTAACTGATCAGTGTCCACGCAGCACTTGTGCACTTGTGTTTGCCTGCATGTGCAGTCAGGTACCATCAAAGATTTTACTGTAATTGTTCACAAGAGCAGTGTAACATGTTCAATATGTAAAAAACCACAGAGGAAAGGACGAGGACAACCTCAGACTTTAACAGAAATCTTTCCAGGATGCACCCAGAAAATTACGGGAGCTGCTAAAGTTACTAAGACTGCTGATAATGTTACTGCAATGTAATTTGCTAGCTGTTAATATAGGTCTCTAAGGCCACTCAACCACTGGGTCGCAGATGTTTGGGTTTGTTTGTGGTTTGTGGGTTTTTTTAATCTTCCCAACACGCATTTTCTGATGTTGCAGTTATTTTTTTGTGCCACTTTTAACCTCTTTTAACCATTTTTTAGCCCATTTTTGCAACTGTTGTTTGCCACTTCCAAACTTTTTACCCAATTTGCCTCTTTTTTTTTTTTACCAAATTTTGCAAAATTTAAGCTCCTTTACACCTCTTTTTTCCCCACCCATATCATTATAAATCAGTTTTTGACATTTCTAAACCACTGTTCAAAGCCTTTTTTGCCACTTTTGACTCATTTCCTTCTCTGTTAACCCATTTTTGCCACTTTCTACCTTTGTATTTTGAAAATAATACTACAATGCATTTTTGTGTTGGGCCCCAATAGATCCTAGAGTTGCCAAAGCTTAAGCCGGCACAAATCAAGTCAGTGTTTGGGATTTTATCATAAAGCTCAATGTTTCCACATTCTCTGCAGTCGACACCAGCCTCTACTCTTAAAACCTTAATTCAAATAAGAAAAAAAAAACATACAGGAAAATCCCTTTGACTAGAAAAAGAAGAAGTGCAACATGGGTAATTTGGATGGCATTTTTAAAAATTGATTGACCCTTTCTTCAGGGTTTTAGATGTTGGTTATGAAAACAAGGATCAAAGATGTGTCTGAACTTTCTCTCCTAGAAAAAGCTAGAAGCAACCTCCAGGACTGAAAAATAAAACTGACATGGAAGTAGAAAATGCTATAATTCATTTTTTATTCCTCCTGCAACAACTCTGAAAATAAGTCAATCCTTACAGACTCAAAAAGGAGAAATTACATACTACTATTCTGACCTTGAGCAGTTTTGGTCAATAAATCCCCGTTCATGACAGCTGTATAGAGAAATCAGCTTATTGATTAAGGGATATCTGTACTCAGCCATGTTTAATAAATAGTACTATCTGCCTGCTAGGCATCCTTTAAAACAATCTGAGATGTTGAACTTGACCTTGTTGTGTTTAGCCACAAAATATGGTCTCTTCTGAGTTCAAACTAAGAGGCCAACGGCTAAAAACACTAGGCATCAAACACCATTCTTCCCTTATAAAGACTCAGAACTGACTTTTTTACTGTGTTTCATAAGAGGTCTCACTACTGAAGAAATGTTCATCTTTTTTGGCAAGGTCGTGTGGACAGTGGGAACGCTGATTAAACCTACTCTAAACAGGGACTGTCATCATGAGCAGCTCACTTCTACCCTACATGGCACCCTTTATGGATGGTGCCATCTTGCCTTTTTCTACAGTGAAACAGAAGGAAATAATTCACAGAAACCCATTCTTTATAATTCCACTGATTCCCATGGTTTTTAAAAGAAGTGAGCATCACTATCTTGAATCTGATTGTTACATGTTGCTGGTTTTTTACTCACCAATTTTACCCACTGCACCTTTAAATATTACACAACAGGGGGGCAGATGCCCTAGTGGTTTAAGGCGTGCTCCATGTACGTGGGTGAATCTGACCTGTGGCCCTTCCTGTATGACTCTCCCCAACTTTCTCATCCCTGTTTCCAATTCTACCCAATGTCCTCCTCTATCATTAAAGGCACTAAAAGCCCAAAAATACGTCTTTGAATATCACACAGCAAACATAAATACATTGCATGAAAGAGGAAAAATAACTGTATATATTAAAGTAGAGTAATGCCTTTTGAAATACAGTATGCTATAGTACAGTGTTCTGAATATCTAAATAAGCACCATAAATGAGTGTAAATGAGAGGCTGTAGTCCTCAACACACTTATTGCAGGATCGATTCCCAGTAAATGAGTGTTATGAGCTCAAGTAAAATTAATAACATACTTAAAGTGTGTACAGACTAATGCATTAATCCCAATGCAATAATTAGTGCAGCCTCCCCCTGTAGCCACAGTTATGCAAAATAAGGCAGTGGTTTAAGGCGTGCACCATGTACGCAGGTGGCCTGGGTTCAAATCTGGCCTGTGGCCCTTTGCCACATGTCTCTCCCCACTCTCATCCCTGTTTCTGAGTCTACCGGCTTTCCTCCTCTATCTAATAAAGGTACAAAAAGGCCCAAAAATTTGATTTGATTTGATTTGTTTGGATCCCCATTAGCTATGGCAATGCCAAAGCTATTCTTCCTGGGGTCCATACAACATATTTACAATGTATCAATGCAATTTATGTCCCATACAATACATTCCATATTCAAATACAACATAAAACACAAAGAAATACAAACAGATACACACCACAACAATACATGGACAATACAAGACAGCTCCCTAGGTCAGCAGTGGTATGCAGTATTTACATATCATGATATCAGTTCAGGTCTACATATATTATGTATATTGGTCACACAATTAGAACTCAAGTTTCTGTAGCCCACTGATGTTACATCCAATGCCACTGAAACTCAATCCTAGAATCAGATTTGACAGAATTAAAACAGATTTGACAGTTTCCCATACTTTTGGTGTACAGCTCAAAGAACTACATCTGTTGCAAAAAAGGTGTCGTGCTTGTACTTACAATTGTCCTGTATTAAATATTAAATCTCTATGGTGAACAGGTGTTTCTTGACTAACTTCTTAAAAATTATTTTACTATTTTCTTGTGTAATGTTGTCTGGTAGTTTGTTCCATTCTTGCATAGCTCTGTACATAACCATTCGTTTAATTGTGTTTATTTTTGATTTTGGTAGTGTAAAATTTCCTCTAGTAGCATGTCTGGTTGCATAGCTATGTCTATCAGAACTACAATATACCTTTTCATACAAGATTGATGGTTTCTTTGTTATTAAAATCAATCTTAAAAAAAAAAGGTCCACCTCAGCTTTTTAATCTCAGTTCACTTGAAAGGTCATATATTCAAAATACACTTTTTCAGGCTTCACTAGCAAAAATATGTGCCCCTGGCCTGTCCACATTCTCCCCAAGAATCAGAAAAATCCATTCCCTCCCCGCCTCTCTCCACCTTGAGGAAATGTGTGCTGAAACAAGCCATTCTCAGATTCTTCCCTCATGATGTCATGATGGGGAGTTAGCCCCGCCCCCAGGTATAGTTGGCCCATCCGTCTTGGAAGAAAGCTCCGCTCTTCTCTCCTCCCAGGAGGGCCACATCCATTTCCTGAGAGGGGTGTGGTCAGGGGACGGGGCCAGACAGCTCATTAACATTTAAAGCCACAGACACAGAAACAGCTTGTTCTGAAGAAACAGGGGGGTTTTAGACCTGCAAAAATCCTTTACTGAGTGTTTTTTTTTTTTTTTCAGCAAAAACTTCACATGCATTTTTTAGGGACCTCTGAGACCAATATAAACTTGTCTTGAAGGGGTAAAATATGTGACCCTTTAAAACTCACAGACAGCTCAGTGGACAAGTCAAAAGATATCTTTAGACAAATAAGACAATATAAAGACAAAAAAGATAAGACAAATAAACCTTAACTAACTAAGCTAAGGTTTATTTGTATAACACATGAAAAAAAAATATAACATTCATAATTAATATTTTTAATCATTTGACAGCCGTTGTTTGCATGTTATTTTACACATATCATGCCCCACTGCTCAGCTTATTAGCAAATTAGCCAGATTTAAACAGCAGTGCATGTTTTCTCTAAAGAATATTTGATGGTTGACCCTTTAACAAGCTCAGGTGCAGGAAAGGTGAGTGTTTCTTTTCCTCTAATTTAACCAAGGAGGAGGCTTGAGCAAGAGGGCTGTTTGTTGTCAAAGTCTTGTGTGTTTAATAACCGGGTCCGCCTGGCTCACTGTGACCATCTGCTCTGCCTCTGCTGATGTCTCTGCTTTATACTTTAAGGGCCTTTTTTTTGATGTTGTAAAGCACACTGTCTAAAGCATGAGCCGTAAATTAATTTGGGGTGTGTTTGTCTACATTTTGCTATCTAGATGGCAAATATTCCTGACATAATCCCCGGTGCAGAGCACAGAGACATTAAATAATGCCTCTATCACCGAAACCAATCAAAGCTCTCATTTCCTTTGAGAGCGGTGCGTCTTTTAGATATCAGGAACAAACAGTTTGCAGACTTTAGACCAAGATTTAGGCGGTCTAATGTGCCGTTGTTGTCTGCTTCCTCAAGATAGAAACGTTGCAGCTTTTTGCCTCACCACTCCTCATTTAAAGACAAACACACACTCCTGTGTTCTACCAGGGTGAGAGTTCATTTGCTATTGTAATGACATGAGAGCTGAGTGTAAAAAAACACACCTGGATCAGGTGGAAATATGAAAGGCACCATTGCTGTGCTGCACACTAAGACCCTGCAGTGGGTGTACATGAGGGCATTAAACTAGAGATGTGTACCTTTTAGCATTTCATTATTTGGTTTGATTCTGGGCTCTCTTTTAGATTCAGAATTAATTTTTAAATCAACATTATTCCAGATTCACAACACATTACCTAGTCTTTGTAAAGAGGTGTTGATTTTAGTGTCTACTTCACAGAGCTGTACATTATTATTTGACTTTAAAAAGCTAAGCAAAATGTGTTCGACATAATGAATCGGTTTAGCCTGCATTTGTTTTGTGTTTAACAGCTGATTACAACACATAAAATAAAACCTACAATAAAGATAACATTTATTTGTGCTTATATTGCAAAATAATTTTAACATGAATAAAATGTGCGGGCTTAAACACTAAAAGTGTTTATCAGAAAGATGCCAATGATAAAATTATAATAAATCTAAAGCTTTCACTATTGATGCTGTAGTACGGCAGGTGTTATGGATTAACAAGTGACCATGTTAACTGGTGACTTTCAGCTGAATTTGATGGTAGTTGTCGCAGTCACAACGTGTTAAATGTGTTTAATTACATAGAAAACCTAAACAAAAAGCCTCTTTGAGTTTCAATATCTGTTACGACGACAACAGTCTCATTCTGACGTAAAGTCACCAATCAACACGGTCACTCTTTAAACCATAACCAGTCTCTAACATGAAACAGATGACATATCTTGTTATTTTAATCGTCTGTGTTGGTTAGCTGTGGTTGGCTGTTGTTCAGTGTATTTAAACTCCAGGTTGAAGTGTATTAGCATGAGTAGGCTACATTAGCTTTGTTTCAGACACAGCATACATTTCAGGTCAGGCCTCCACTTACTTGAGGTATGAGGAACCCACGGTTTTTGTTTTTTTTTTTTCTTTTTTTGGAGCCGTAATCCAAAAATACTGTACATCATGCACTCAAACCTTGCACCCTGAGTCTGATGTTTTTTTATTTGCCTTCATGGTGAAAATTTGTAGATGTGACAAATTGTTTCATGTTTAAATCCACTCTGGATATATCCATCCTCACAGAGAGCAATAAAGAAGCAGTGGGTGCTAATCATCAATCACCCATTTGAATAATTTGGTCTGATGTGAAAATTTGCATAAAATCGAACTTGTTCCAAAAAATGTTTTTAAAAAATACAAATGCAAGTTTCAACATCAGTGTGCAAACATGATTGGAACACTGTAATCTTAATTTTTTCTTTTTTCTTTTTTTTCTTTTTTTTTACATGAAGACAAATTCAGAAGAAAAAACAGATTCAGTGTGCAAAGGCCATCAGAGTCAATGCTCCTAATGCTAACAGCGCAGCTAATAAAGCCACCTGCAGCATGTACCAGAGAAGGTGGGGATGCACGCAGGTTTGCTGAGCTAAAACTGTCTGCCGTTACAAATGTATAAAATCAATTCTGTTTAAAAGTACTGACTTTCTAAATCTATTTATCATCATAGAATAGCTTTATGCAGAAAAACTCGTTCGAAAGCCTGGAAGCTATTATAGCAGGTGGAGATATACCTTGTCTCTACCACTATAATGGTATAATGTGAATTTTTACATTATTATTTGAAAGCTTAAAATAAGTAACATTTTTACTTGGAGTTAAATAATAAAATCTCTTTAAAAATTACTGTACCTCAATGTTACCTCATTTTTTTTCTCTCAAGACTATTCCCCAATTTGTCTACTTGCATATCATTGAAAGAATTTTTTATTTAAAAATGAATTTACAGAAGGGAAATGGCAAACATGAAATTTGGCAACTATTGTTGCCGGTGGGTTTAGAGGTTAATATTTTTGATGCTTATTTGTGATATTTAGCCGATGGAAACAAACTAAAATTAAATCTAAAAGATGATGGTTATTTAAAGGCATGACTAACTGGGAAATATATATGAACATTGAAATGCTTTATTCTGTTGTTCTTAGATGTGATTTGAAGCTCAAAAATGTCTACTGTAGAAAAGAGAGAGATGTGAGGTTTAGAGTAACCCTTTATTTTGTCCTTATTAAGAAAACTGCACAAAAGGAACAGTCTGCAGCCAGAAGACAGAGCTATAACCGAAAAACTAATAATAAGAAAAGGTTAAAAAAAAACATGACCTCAAGAAAAGTAGAAGACGGAAAAAATTGAACAAAAGGAAGTAAAGACACAAAGAGAGAGGGTAAACATCTTGCCACCCATTAGCTGTTATATTTACCGACCCTGTTCTCCTACTGCAACCTCTCTCTCTCTCTCTCTCCTCCCTCTATCTCACTCTGCTCTGTGCTGAACCCCACCATCAAAGTTCACCCCCCTGAGTCTCATCCCCAGCCACACAGACCCCGGATGAGACACACACACATTTACTCACACACACATACACACAGCATGAAAACACAGTGCTTCAGCCGGTTTCTTCTGAAGATTCCCAGAGCTTAATGACGCACAGCTAGAGCTCTAAACCACACATACCGTACATACTCACACAGACTAACGCCTGACTATAAGCTAATGTGTGATCCAGCCGTATCTTTCAGTATAATTAGAGCAGATCTGGTGTGCAGTGTAACAGTGATGGGAAGGTGTCATGAAAGAGATTTAAGAGAAGGAGAGAGAAAATGGTGACACAGTAATTTGATATAGAGCTTGAATGTAAAGCCACTTATGAAACCTGCTGCTGTCAGTGCTTGAGTATGTTTTAATGAATGCAAATATCTTCAGGAGGAGATATTTTAAATCATCGTTTGAAGGTTTTACTTTGTGCATTTATGTATTTTCATGCAGCTTATTCATTTGCATACAAACATGATGTTCGTTACATCATAAAAATTGAGTTTCTATGATTAAAAAGCAGCAGGCTGCAACACAACCTTGAGGTACATTTTTTAAGGCTATCCTTAAATGCAATCTTGTCTCTTAAATCTTTATGGTCATTTTCACTGTGCATAATGAGCATATGGAAAAAAATATCTCCTCCTGGTCACACTTATCATCATTCATTGCATGGTGCGAAATGAGCACTACAGTAATAAGTGGCATGACAGCCTCGATAAATATACAGAATCTGCTTAAATATGTGTTGTGATTCCAGATGATTGAAGACGCTCTGCATGCTGGCAGAGATTAGAATGAATAATTCACTAAATCAGTGATTAGATATACCCCAGGGGGTACTACAGTCTCCAGGTACACAGATTGTAGAGCAGCTCAGCTAATTAGAAAAAATAGGACACAGAGGATGCTCATTCCATCAACAGGAGAAGGATGTTACACCTGAACACGTTGTTCTAGATGAGAGCATGATGACTAACGCACAAGCAGGAAAGAACAGGCTGAGGTAGGATTGATAAATAGTTAAAATGCAAAGCTCTGTCGTTCTGTTCTGAACAAATGGAAACTGCTGCTGGGGAGATGTGCTGAAGAACATGAGATCATAGAGTGAAAAGAAATATTGATTTTACTAATACTTCCAGTATGCAGACTCACTGTCAGTGAATCTGCAACCTCACTGCTGCTCCTACACAAGGTCGATAACTGACTCCCTTCTGGCTGTAAACTTTCAGATTCAGAGGAGCTAGTTGTCAACAGGCAAGGCAGGCAACAGCAAGGGGTCTAACCAGTAGGGGGTGCAATATAAACCAAAATGTGGCTCAAAATGAGCAAAGCTTGCAATGACAACAGGAAACCTCCCCAACTGGGCCCTATTTAACAACACTTAGGGGAGAACTGGGTCGATTGTCACATGGGTTTGGTTGTCACACTCATTATATCTCACCACCAGAGGGCGCTGTCTCCCAAAATGTGTAATGGAAATGTCCAGAATTGGGATCAGAGCTCACCTACAAAGTGCATAAAGTACATAGTCTTCCCTGGAGTAGGACAGCTGAACTTGAGGTGAGCTACTCAGTTTTTCTTATCTAGGCTTTTACACTATGGGTTTATAACAAAAACAATTGCTACACTAAAAAAGTGGGAGGGGAAAGCTATAGTTTAGAGTGTTGTTAGCTAGCTTACTAGTTTTAGATGGTTGTTAGCCTTGATGCTTAGAGAAATTCCAGTCAGGGTTGGTTGTCACATGCTCCATGGGGTTGGTTGTCACATGATAGATAATGTGTGTAGTTGAGTAGGCTATTATTGTTAGGCCTACTTGTTTGGTTGGTTATGTTGCTACAGGCCTATACACTGGCCTGAAGATGTTCCTGTTCATGTTCCTCGCTCATTTTGTGTTAAGATGCACAAAGTCATGTATTTGTCAACGTTTCAATGCAATTAAAGCTTTAAATTTAGTTTGAAATAACATTGTGACAAACAACCCCATAGTGTGTGACACCCATTCCCATGTGGGGGTTGGTTGTCTGCATGTGTCTTTGATAGTTAATTACCTCTTTGTGAAGAGAAATTGGAAAATAAGAGGGATGCACATATCAAGCCATTACCATAAGTTTCAATTTAACCCCTTAAAGCCTGAAAACACAAACTATGGCCAGAATATTCTAAATTTTTTGGAACTGAAATGTTTATTTCACTTTCTACTGAAATAATAATAATAAAAAAATCCAATTTCCATAAAATTTAACATATATATTTTTGGTATCTCATTTGACAAATTAGGTGTTTTTGGTAACTGATAATCCACTTGAGGGCATTTTTTTTTTAATCATTTTAGATTGTATTCAGAAGGGTTTTTTTGTAATTTATGATCATATTGACTAGATAAAGGTATCATAAAAGTATGTACAAAATATGATACAAAAGACTTAAAGGGGTTAATGTAGGAAGAATATTGAAAAATGTTTTGATTATAAGCTAGAGTAAAAAGTGTGACAACCAACCTTGTTCTCCCCTACAATCACTGCACTGCTAGTTTTGCAGCACTTGCTTCTGCTGTTATTCATATTTTATATTTGGAAAGTAATACTACCAGTGGGGATGTAGTAATTAAAAACAGATCACGTTTAGTAAGGTTTTACACTGTGTCAGATAATGTCTAACAATAGTGTTGAATGCTTGTTGGGGTTCACCATATCACCATTCAAAATAACCATGACCAAATCAGTGCATAGCCATTCATAAACTGAAGTAATTCTTCAGTTAGGAGTGAAAAATCATCTAAACACTCACATAATCTAAATGTGATACAGCAGATTTGCCATATTTTACCATGGAAACATCACTAGACAACTGCTAGACAGCAGCTGGCTGCTTGCCGTGTCTTACATCAGCCTGAGGCACAAAGCCCATGACTGAAGGAGCTTACTTTTGGCTCACCTCAGTAAATACAATGATAATGACAGTCTGCTCTGGGAGCTTTTTTCTATGTCCTCTGTGGCGTCATGGTGTATCCAACATGTAAGCAACCAAACTGCCAGAACTAGCAGTTTGTGATCATTATCTACTCTCCCATTTTTGTACTGATAGCCAAAGTGACAGACTCATAATTAGCTGGCAAATTGAACATACTTCACTGAATGGATTTACTGGTTACAGTAGCTCAGACTCTATGCAGCCACCTACAGTCACCTACCAAATATCACAATCTAAATTGCCCCAACTGATGTGTCGTTATACAACCCTGAATCCTAAACAGTTGGGGCACAGTGTAAAATTGGATCAGAATGCAATGATTTTAAAAATCTCTTTGAATTTTCACAAGAGAACACAAACAATATATAAGATGTTGAAAGTGAGACATTTTACCATTTAATAAAAAAAAAAATCTGCTCATTTTGAATTTGATGGAAGCAACCCATCTCAAAAAAAGTAAGGACGGTGCATGATCTTCAGGCCTTCAGGTGGCAGTGCATTAAAACAGGTATGACTCTGTACTGGAAATCACTGCATGGGCTCAGGAACACTTCCAGAAATCACTGTCTATAAACACAATTCCACTAATGCAAGTTTAAGCTGTATCATGCAAATAAGAAGCCATAAGTGAAACTGAAACGCTGCTGTTTTCTGTGGGTCAAAGCTCATTTAAAAGACTGAGGCAAAATGGAAAACTGGTCAAATGAATCAACGTGGGATTTTTTTTTTTGTGTGGAAACAATGGATCCTGTGATCTGTGGGCTAAAGAGGAGAGGGACTATGCAGCTTGTTATCAGCGCACAGTTCAAAAGCCTTCATCTCTGATGGTAGGTGGTTGCATTAGCGCCTATTGCATGGGCAGCTTACACATCTGGAAAGGCACTATCAATGCTACAAGTATGGAGGTTCTAGAGTAACACACGCTCCCATCAAGTCAGTGTCTCTTTCAGAGAAGACCTTTCAGCAAGACAATTCTAAACCACATCCCGCATGGCTTCACAGTAGAAGAGTGCAGGTATCTGCTTACAGTCTGGACCCTTTAATCAACAGAAAACATTTGGTACCCCATGAACAAAAAAGTCAGCAAAGAAGATCCAGGACTGCTGAGCAACTAGAATCCTATGTTTACGGTCTATGGTGAGTAAATATGTGTTTGAGATTTTATTTACAGTTTGCACAGTGCCCCAACTTTTTAGAATTGTGGGTTGTATAAACACATTAGTGTTTTCATTCATGTTATATTCCATGAATATCTTTATAACAAAGTGACTTTGGTGAGGGGTCCTGATAAGGGCTCAGCCTTTTTTCCAGCAATGGCTGATGGGGGCCATCAGACTCTTCAGCTGCTGTTGTTATGAAAGCCTCTGAATCCTTCCTTCTCTCTGTTTATATTTTGTTATTTTTGTGTTTTAGGAAAAGAACATACAGTCCTCTCACAGTGTGTCTCTTCTTTTCTTTGAGTTTGTGTGAAAATCAACAATTATGAAGTCCCAAGCAAACTTGCCATTAAGTAATCAATGTCATCCCGGTAATTGTGTTGTGCTCATCCGCCGCCTACTCGTTATTGTGTGAAAGAGGCCATCAGTCGCACATGATTGTGTTTATCAGGCCAATTCAAAACCATTCAATAACCGTCTAAAAGTTTATCTTTGTGGGTTTGACAGACTGAATGAATCATGATTGAATTTTTCAGTGAAAGAGGGGGAATCTGATTACTTTCCACAAGCAGTGCAGTTATTGCTCGAGTTGGCCTGAAAACAATAAAGCAATTTTTGATGATAAACTAAAATAAACTCTGAAAAACCTCTTCAGGGCCAGGGCGAACAGAGATGATAGAGGCTGATAATAACTGCCCCCATTTCCTCGTCCACTTCAGGCTTCATGCACACTTTTCATCTCCTGCTGGTGTCCTGATATCTGAGGCTTATAATTGATTGATGCAGCTCACTAAGAGCTACAGAATGATATAGTAATAGTCATAATTAATGCAGGCTTCCATTAGAGCCATCTCAAAGTGTCATAACACGTCGTGACAGTCTGGAGATCTGCTGCTGCTTTAAATCGGGTCCCTCCAAACGTGAGGCGTGTTGAAAAGGGACATGCCTAACCGTCCTTCTGAGTGAGTTTCAGAACAACAAACATTTCCTCGACTCTAAGTAGTGATAAAACCCAGAGCTGACGGCAGACTTTCTAACAACGCTGCTCGGTTCATCTCCAGCCCTCGTCTGCCAATCATTGACCATACTGACCGCTTTTTTACCCACATAACACATCACACCGCTCATAACCAATTATATCTCCTGCATAATATGTGACATCCTGCCAACCCAGGCAGAATTTACCGTTGTTAAAAAGACAATTTTGGCTCCAACCACCGACTCGTCTTCCGCACTGCGACTCAAATGAGCTCCCTTCCTCAAAGTGACAATGCCCGCAGGGAGCTGTGTTCAGACATATTTGCGTTGGTAGCGTTTGAATTAGCCCCTTTGAAGAGAGTAATGTGGATCCAAAGTGATGGGGAGGGAAAGCATCGGTAAAGGTGCAGGGTTTTATCCACCACACTCCTTCTTTGTGTCCTCGCATCTGTTCGTAGAGGTTCAGGGGGCTTCGGGGCCCTTTTTCTATTAAGGATCTTATTCGTTTTTAGCCCTCTATCACGTCCTCCCCGCGAGCGTCAGCCTGACTTCAAAGGTGGCTGTGAAAACTGTCTTAACAAATTCTATTCCTGGGCTTTTGTCCTTTCAAGTGCTGCCTTAGCACGCCACACAAAACACACACTCATATCTGTTGCTTTTAATTTAATACACCACGTATAGATTCAATAACATTAAGTGAGGGGTAAAGCATGACTTGGTGTCTATTACAAAGGATTTTATGGAGGCCAATACAGCTGGCTTCAGCAGTGTTGTCAAAGCTGTTAGCACTTTATCCATTGGCAAACATCACAGCCTTGTCACTGATATTGATTAGTTTATACAGCAACAAACAGCGTCAAAACATCAAAGTGATGATGATCCAGAACAGCTCCAGAGCTTGTAAGACTTTCATGTTAAAGAGGAGGCACAAGTATAGGAGCATTTCCTTGAATGTCAATGAAGTAATCCACCCGTAGGTTCAGGATTAGTCTTCACAACTTTTTGAAGTTTTCCAGGAAACTCTGGAGTGAAGACGAGCACAAGTTCAAATAAGAAGACTTTTAAAGTCTTCATTTATTTATTCATTCATTCATTTATCATTCATCCATCAGTCTTTATCTCTCTCAAGCGCTTCCTGCCTCTCTAATCTCAGAGTTTTACTCTTTAACGAATACAACAAACCAGATTTCCCCATGACCTTAATCAATTAATCACCCTGCTGCAGCCAAACTTTACATCTGTTCACCCCTTACTCAGTCATTTTGTTTTTCAGCATGCATCACAGCAACCCTCCTCCTATCTCATCCAAGCAGTGCGACTAACTGCAGTCAGATGATTGTGTTTGAGTGACTGAATCTGAAACTTATGAAAACACGTCATCATATGTGTCAGACTTGAATTAACACTCCTGTTTGTTGTGGTTGGAGGTCAATATGCAGTGCCATGGAAAAGTATTTACCCTTCTGGATATTTTTCCCGTATTTGTCACACTTAAATCTTTCAGATCTACAGACAAATTTTGAAATTAGACAAAGATAAACTTAGTAAATGCAAAATGCTGTTTTTAAATGAGGATTTTATTTATTGAAGGAAAATTCCCTCCAAATCTCCCTGGCCCTTAGTGAAAAAGTTAAAGTTATTGCCCCCTAACTCTGGTAAATGGTTGTGCCACCCTTGGCAGCAATAACTGCAAGCAAGCAATTGCATTAACTGCCAACGAGTCTTTCACATGGCCGTGGAAGAATTTTGTCCCACACTTCTTTGCAGAAATTTTGAGCATGATTCAACAATAAGAAAGAGACTGGGCAAACATGGCATCCATAAACCACTGCTGGCCAAAAAGAAAACAATGCCTCTGATGATTCAAAGACTTATGGGGAGATGATCTGTGGACTGACGAGACAAAAAATTGGACTTCTTGGAAGGTGTGTGTCCTGTTACATCTGGTGTAAAAGTAACACAACATTGAATAAAAAGAACATTTTTGTCAATTTTGACCTTTATTCCACTTCTTTTTGTCACTTTTTGCTCATCTCTGCACACTTTTGCCATTTTTAGCCACTACTCTTAAACTTTGAACCCACTTTTGCTCAGTTTTGCCACTTTTTTTTGCCACCCTGGCTGACAGTGGAGCGATCAGTTCTTATGCTGCCACAGTGGCAGTTTTGTCAGAATTTGTCCACATTTCTCCATGAAAACAAGAGCATAGAGCCACACCAAAAGCTTTACAAGATGAAAACATGTTTTCACTTTTCTCCCGACCGGCTTCAGCATGAGTTTATGATCCTTAAAGGGGAGGCTGAGTTCCACTGTAAGCCCTGGCCTTGAAGTGCATCGCCTCACCAGGAAAATGCCCTGTATGCCAGATAACCAGCCCAGCCCTGTGGCTATGAAGTCTGGCATTACTTCCCTAATGGTTTAGTTCAGTATGCCCCTCCACATTGCTCAAAATAACCAATAAAAGGTGATTCTGTTTTAAGAAAAAAGGGTTTACATTTTTAAAAAGGCTATACTGTACTCCAGCATAAATAAATATACATATTCATTAGAGTGGCTATTTCTTAGCTTGAACTGAAATATGATTATCATAGCTAAATGTTACAATGGATCATGATTTTGCTGATCTCTATGGGACCCCAATTAGGCTGGGCCCCAGAAAGCTCCCCCCTTTATCCCCCTTATGGGCAGCATGGATCACCAAAGGGATTACAAACACATGTTACATGGGACCAGGGGTGTAGCTAGGGATTTTGGGCCCCCAGAAGCAACATTACACAGGGCCCCCCTTAACTGGCCAGCCAAGCAACAAGTGTTGCGTCATTTTTACAGATATTTATGCATTTTAATGTATTTTTGAACCATAATTTCCCCATTTATGAGTGATATTTTTACTATGGTTTAATTAGATTTACTTGCATTATTTTGCAGCATTGAACTACACCATTTGGACATTTTTAAGGGCGGAGCAGCCCCTCCCCATTGTATTTCACTCTATTCAACACAAATTTGAGTCTGTTTACTGATTTATTTAGTTGCTTTTGATTCAATAATGACATTAATTACTCAGAAAATATAAATCAAATCACACTTCTCCGTCAGGCTTCTCCCCTCCTTAAAGTGGGCCCAGGTACCCTTTCTCCCCCCTGTGCTACGCCCATGCATGGTACTGTGATACACGTGATCACACATGTGATCTCCCTCAGAGTGTTCAGGTTACAACATCATTTAAAGATATGTGCAAACATTTAATGTCGATTCATAGTTGCTGCAGTGTTGATGTATTTCAGGCTGTGGAGTAGCAGACTGCCAACAACCACAAACACTCACTGCCGTCTATGTTTTACACCTAATTAAGTCCAAATGCAAACAGCATGATGCAGATTCTGAAATGGAGATTAAAGTTACGATCCATTGAAACCACATACAAAGCCTGAACCCTGCCTTTTTTCTCTTTTTGTTTTGTCTAGACTTTCATTTTGACTTTGGGTAACACAGTTCCAGACTTGCCTGCAGTATGTGTTGGTTTTGTCTCTGCTTGCTCCTACAGCGGCACATTTAAGAGCTTTAACTCTGGGGTATACTACAGACGGATTATAAAATGACAATGATTCCATTAATGTTTCCTCGCCTTTTTCTCCCTTTAATGTTCGTCCTTGATTAATGGATTTTGTCTTTGATGTCTAGACCAGGATGGCGCTTGTATAAAGTATAAGATCTGATGTATTGTTTCCCTTCTCTATCTGATGCAGTATGGAAATACTTTAGGGGGAGAACAAGGACAAAATGAGACACCAAATTCTCGGCGGGGCTGCTTTTGATGTTTTCTGCTCTTTTAAAAATAAAAATATATTGCAGTGAAAGAAGATCTGAAAATGAGCCACCCAGTATATCACTTGCGTGTGCCAGTAAGCACTTTCAGTTTTAACTATTCAGCAGCACTTTTCTCTCTGAAAAAGACCTAAATCATCACAACCCCTGAACCACTGCAGAGCTGTCTTTTTGCTCGCTACAAGAGTTCATATCTATGTTTGGGTGAATTTGTTTCAATTTGTGGTTTGGCCTGTGTGCAAGTCTCAGCATACTGTACGTGCAAGATTACCCTCTTGCTCTAAATGTTCCCTACCTTGAGGTTTTGTAGCTGTAACACAGTGTGAAATTTAACAAACCACTGCCTCATCCTGTGCCCTGACACATGTCTACCAGGTATTATCATCCCCCATAGGAACAAAAAACCAAAGCTGAAGCATTAAACTGGACCTCTGCTCATAGCATGAGGGAGTTAGCAGCATGATTTCAGGGCTGTGCACCCATGCATGTTGCTGCATGCGTGCAGGCACCAAGCACCTAGCCTGCATACACGGAAGTGTGTGATATGTCCAGGGTCTGTTTTGAACTGAATTATTCAGATGTGCTTCCCCTCTTACTTCCAACCCAGTGGTACATGTTAATGTGAAATTAGTCCCACTTTACCCTGCTGATCTTCATGTGCACTTGCTGCTATTACACATCAAAATCAACCAGCCCCTGCAACCAGAGCTCTGAATAAATCAAGGTTGCATGGAATCAAGTTGCGTGAGTCAGTAGCATGTGAATGTTCGGCTGGTGTTCTTTGAAACAATTTGTGTTGATTTTCTGAGGATGCTGCCTCAGTAATGTTTGTACACATGCATTGAAGTATCTCTAGTAATCAGAAGTTCATGGTTGAGATAAATATTACAGACAAACAAACAAGAACTGTAGAGTGTACTCGAGCTAAATACCACAGGTTACACACTGTTGCTTGCACTGAGCTGTTATTTTACTGACTAACTCTATTATGTTTCATAATAACTAAAAGTACAGTCCATACACACTCAACCTGAGTCAGAGCCTCTCTTTAAAACTCATTTTGAGGGAGAAAAGCACAGCGAACCTCATTGGATTGAAGGTTTGTTCTAGTATTATCCGTACTGAGCAGTGGCGCTGTGATGATAAATCCAGTGAATTTATTTCTTCTTTATACCAGCATTAATTCAAATGACTTTAATTTATGGCTTAGCTGCTCATGTGACTGACTTTATTTGTGTTATGTATAGATATTGCTTACCAGTGGCACTGCAATAGTGTGCACTCAAAAAAAGATTTTAGAACAGCGTGAGCTACAATGAGGAAGAAGACAATGAGATACAATATGATGAAATACGATACGACACAGTGAGATACAATAGGATGAGATAAGGTACAACTTAGTGCAATATTATATAATACTGTACAATATAATAGATGTGGTGTGATACCTTTCCATATCTTGCTATACCTAACCATACATACCATACCATACCATTAAGATACGGTACAATACAATACAATATGATAGGATACAACAGTATGATACAATACAATACCATATTTCCTATTTTGTATTAATTTATTGTCCTATTGCAAGCTCTTTTTGCTCTATTTATTGTTCTATGGCTCTAATTGTGTGCTTTGTTTACAACACTCTTGCTGCTGTAAATTTGGAATTTCCACTTGTGGGACCAATAAAGAAATATATCTCATCTTATGTTATCCTATCTTATCTTACCATACCATTTGATACGCTACAATACTATGCCATGGGATGCAATACAATGCAACATGACATGATACCAGACCAGACCAGACCAGACCATACCAAACCATACCAAACCATACCATGCCATACCATACCAAACTGTACCAAACCGTACTGCACTGCACCTCACCGCACTGCACCACACCACAACATACCATACCAGACCATATCATACAAGACCAGACCAGACCAGACCAGACCGACCAGATCATAGCATATAGCAATACTATGTGATGAGACACAACAGGACACAAACACAAGACGAAATAACATGAAATGAATTGAAAAGATATGTTCCATATGTAATGATATGATAAATCACAGTAAGATACAATATGTTACAATATAATACAATACTTTATTTTACCAGATAGAAAATGTCTTTGAGTTTATTGTGTCCTGTTAATTATTTTAAAAAGTCAATAAAATGCAGTCATTATGTTTTTTGCAAAATAAAAATGATATTTCTTAAATTTCGACTAATTACAATTGCGCTTTGAATGTGTTTCCATTGTTCCATTCCATAAAGGTATGATGTTAAGTAAAGTCTTGTCTCCGCTTCTGTCCACATGTACAGTGCCATGTTGTCTCGGAGTGAACCCGTCATGTGAAACTGTATATTGTGTGACATGTAAATGCAGACAAAGTGTTTCCACTGCATATCCAAATGTCAGAAAAACCTCCTCATGAGAGCGTAAAAAACTTTTTAGCGAACTTTTAGCGGTTTTAAAAGTGCCAGGTTATTTAACCAAAGATAAGCTCAAAAATACAAATAACCAGAGAAAATGTCATCATATACTGTAGTGATGTAGAAATTGAAGCTATGTAAGGTGAACTGTTTTCTAACTTTTTGGGCCTGATTTTTGAATCTTTCATCCTGCTTAGATGGATACTTATCATTATTTATAAGCAAGAGAATAGAAACAAAAACCAGTGGTAAAATATTCAACATAAATTTTGTTATTCTATGATCTGGAAACAAAAAGCTTGTACTGTAACAAAAAGGAACAACATAATCCGTCATGTGGGTTTAGAAGGAGGACACAGAACAAAGCAGCAGCTCAAATCATCCGACACGCGAGCCAGAGTCTTCTAAGGTAGAAGGAGGCTGCTTTTAAAAACCCCTTCCTCCCTTGCCTCTGTGAATGGTTCAAGCTGCTGGTGTGGGCAATGCAACGTAATATGATGTGATGTGAAGTTTGGCTCTACGTGTTTCTGCAGCCCGGAACAGTCCTGAAGGCAGCAAAGCATGAAGGCAGGCGGAAGGGTCTTAGATATGGAAAGCAGTTTGACCTTGAGCGTACAGGCTGAAAGCATAAGGGTCTGAGTCAATTTTATATCGGAAAATGGTTTAAAGTTTCATTTCACGACCTGGGCAACATTTTCTCCTGTTGTAGTTTCAAGAGAATGATCTCTCTCCCAAAGCAATAAAGAAGGTTTCATTTCTTAAGAGCTTTTTTTTGTACTTGAGCGCCTTTAAATTGAGTAAACTGTAAAGGTTCTGGCCTCAGCTCAGCAGGACACATTGTTGAATCATGTTTGATGTCGTACGTTCACCTCAAAGGGCGGTAAAAAGGAAGCTGCCATGTTTGGAGACTGCAGAAGCAAGCTAGTGAGAGCCCGAGCCGTACAGTACTGAGAATAAGAACAAAGCACTCAATGACACAGAGGAAGGAATAACAATGAGTGCCGTGCCGCAGTGTTATGTGATTCTACCGTGAACAAAGACACAAGGGTTGTGTGTGAGTAAGGGTTTGGGATTATTATCTGAGCACGAGGAGTTTGTACTGTATATATCATTTCACTAATTACTGCTCCATGCTCTAATTACAATGCAGCAGGGACACGTTTCCACTCTCAGATCTGTGCTTATGTAAAATCTCTATATGGCTTCCATTGTCAATCATGCACACGCATAGACACACATAGACACCAGAGAAGAAAAAGCGTGTTTCTTCATCTCCTTGTCTTCCCTTTGAAACTCCAATCTGCTCCCAGTGCTCTCCATACAGCTGTCACTCCCCGCTTTCTTCTTCCTTTGCCAGCTTCGCCTTGACTCATCCTTGCCAAAATGACTGGAAAGCTATACAAAAAAAAGCACATTTAACATCGGAGACTGTGTTCGATATGAAAAGGAAATGGAAAAAATAAGTCCCTAAAAATGAAAGTTACTTGGTTGATTTAGAGGGCATACTACTTGGCAAATCAACCGCCACAAATGAAAATTTCATCAAGATGCAAAGAAGATACAATCTTGAAGGTCTGCTGCAGTTTTTAAGGGATAAGCATGCAGCCAGCCTTCTGTACATTTTGCATATTTTATTCCAAGGAAGCTCTGCTGACCGGAGAAACTGGGTTACATATGTCAAAACAAACTTCATAAAAGTGGAAGGAACACTTCTAAGCGCAGTAGCTTCTGGACAGCTCGGCTAATGAGTGGACAGCACATATGCATATCTCACAGCAAAAAACAGAAGAAAAAAGTCTAATGTTCCTGTATTAAAAGCTGTGCAGAAGAAAAAGACTGAGCAGCACTTTCAAACACTTTATTTGGTTTATTTTTACCTACCTCCGTTCAAAAATGACACTCTCATGCCACAAAGCGCTGAATAATGAGTGCCAGAAATACATGCCATTTATAAAAACATTCCACACAAGGAGCTGTCATTTTCATTAACTACTAAATTGGGCTCATAATTTTGGAGGCAAAAAGACATTCATTTATATGCACATAACTTAGAAAAGTGCTTAGATGTGCATGTTGCCTGAGAGGCAACAATGTGGCACAAAGGAATCTCAGTTTGCCACCACAGTGCTGCTGTGTACAGAACTATAATTGCTACAAGTACAGAGGACCGCCGGACTAGATTTATTCTGCAACTCTGTTAAAATTTAACCCAGATTTAGCTCTGTCTCAAACTCACAAGTGTCTCAATGTGAGGTTTTTATTTAATTCTACATCCCACCACAGCAATTATTACCAAGACTCAGTGTGTCTAAAGTTAAATCCTCCATTACCTGTTCAGACTAAACTTGTCAGTCTCTCTTTCCTCACTACAAGTCCCATTCTCACTTCCAAAGGTGTCGTTGCTCTCCTAAACCTCTCCTTAAGACACCGTTTAACTTTTTCTCAGGCATTTCCCCCATGCAATCTCCTGACATTCTCAGTTTTACATGTGACAACTAAACAAATACATGCTGCATATTTAGCAATCTGCATATGCTGTTTGGAGGCCAGGCAGTCATTGCACCTCTGCTTTGTTGCATTGATTTTCTTCCGTGTCAGTTTATGTTTTCCACTAGTAATTTGGTCCTGAATACTGCACTACATGGCCTACCTGCAAGTCTGTTACTGCTTAACTGTTTTTGCTGCTGCCTACTTAACCATTCCTGCCTGTTATTAATTTAAATTTAAAATAAATTTATTTAAAAAATAAATTTCACAAGTTTCATGGTAATCATCTGCATTTGGGTCCTACATTCGCCCTGTCTGTGTTTGGGTCCTACCATAATGCCGTTTTGCATAGGGGTCTTATCTGGCTTCCTGTCTGCTTTGGGTTCAACCTTCTCACCTATCTTCATTTGCACCCTACCTACCTACCATCTAAATTTGGGTCCTACCTTCTTTCATATTTGTACCTAAGCCCTATCCCCCAGCCCTTGGGTGCTCAGATGTTGTATTTTTAAGTGTCTGTGTTTGGGTTCTGCCTTGGCCTCTTCCTGTTCTATTTAGATCAAACCTTCTTACCTATCTGCAAGGGAGTTCCACCTTCTAGCTTGTCTTCTCTTAAATCCGACTTTCATGCCTGTCTGCATTTAGGTCCTGAATTCCTGCTGGCCCATCCCCGAAGCCTGCCATCCTGCCTTTTTATTGCCTGGCTTTATACTCTTAAAAGTCTGTGTTTAGGTCCTACTGTGTTTGCCTCCAGTTCTATTTCAGCACACATTTCTGCTGGTCAGCACCTTAGACCAATCTAGTTGGTGTTTACGCCTTATTCTCTCAACTGTCTGAGTTACAGTCCTACCTTCCTTTCCACATGTGCTAGGGTCCTACATTCCAGCTTGCTTTCACTTTGATCCTACCTTACTTCATGACTATGTCTCTGAAGTAAGGTAGGGTTCTATTGTAATGTCTGTCTGGTTATGGGTCACTTCTTACTTGTTTTTGCTTGATTATTATCTCACTTCCTGTCTGCTACTGGGTCCTACTTTCCTGCATGTTTCTGGCTGGGTCTTACCATTTGGCCCTGTCTGTGTTTGGATCCCACCTTCCTGCCTGTCTGTATGGGGTTCAACCTCGTCTTGTCTGTCCTCACTTGAGTCCCACATTCTGGTGTCTGCACTTAGGTCCTATCTTCCTTCCCACCTGTGCTTTGGTCCCCTCTCTTGCCTATTTGTGCTTGGGTCATACCTACCTACCAGCCGTTACTTGAGTCCTACATTCCTGCGTTTGGCTCCTACCCTTGAGCCTGAATGTGCTTGGGTCCCACATTCTCCCTACCTAGGTCCTATCTTCCTTCCCACATGCACTTTGGTCCTACCCTCTTGTCTGTTTGTGCTTGGGTTCTACCTACCTGGGTCCTTCCTTGGTTCTAACCTGTCCTATTCTGTTTTGTTCACACGTTTCTGCCTGTCCCCACTTGGATCCCACTTTCCTGCTTTCTGCCCTAGGGTTACACCTTCCTGACAGTCTATATTGTAGGCATATCTTCCTGCTTATTGGTATTCAGCTCCGACATTCTTGACTGAATTTGGTTCCTACCTTCCTTTCCACTTTGACTTGGGTCCTACCCTCTTGCCTGATTGCACTTGTTTCCTTCTGCCCTCGGGTCCTTCCAGCTGCTTGACTGTGCCAGGGATCTACCGTCCTAAATGCCTGTGATTCTTATCTCACTTCCTGCCTTTGTTAGGTCCTACCTTTCTGCATTTCTCAGGTTAGGTCTTTTACCTTTTCATCCTGTCTTTGGCTCCCACCTTCCTAACTGTCTGCATTTGGGTTTAACCTTCTTGTTTGTCCTCACTTTGGTCCCACATTGTGGTGACTGCACTTAGGTACCTTCCTGAACATCTGAACTAAGACCCTATTATTCTTCCCACCTGGGCTTGAGTCCTACCCTCTTGCCTATTTGTGCTTGGTTCCTCCCTTCCTACCAGTCAATCTTAGGGTCTAAAATCCCTGCCCATCTGCTCTTGAGCTCACTGTCTGTCAGCTCTAAAGTCAACCATCCTGACCTTCTAATCTTCAATCCTACCTTCTTGTCCATCTGCATTTGGGTCCTACCTTTTGGCTTCCATGTGCTTGAGGCCTTGTCCACAGGGAGACGAGAACAATATATTTCCGTTTCGTTTTGACAAAGTTTTCCGTAACCACGGGATCATTTCAGGAAGTGTCCGCATAAGTACAGAACCTGAAAACACTGTAGTATGTATGCCAAGCCTTTAAGTGGCACTGTATCGCTGCCATGGAGACGCACCACAAGAGAGAAGAAGATTACTGAAAACTGCCCAAAACTTTCTCCTGGTTGCCCTTCTGGTTGTTTTCCTCGGTGGATCTAAGAACATCTGTTATATGCTGTTCTCAGTGGTGGTAAAGGAGTATCAGATTTTACTGCAAAAGTAATAAGTAGCATTAACAGCCTCCCAAAATGCATTTTCAGTGTGGATGAAACACCAGTACAACAAAAAAAAATGTGCGTATACTTCTGAATTCGTCTCAGTGTGGATTGGGCCTTAGTCCTTCCTTAAGGCATGTATGCACTTGGTGTCATTTTGATCCTACCTTATTTCTTCAGTGTGCATGGAATCTACCTTCCAACTTGTTGGCGCTTGGTTGTTAGGTGTTTGGGTCCCACCTTCCTGCCTATCTGCACTGGGGTTCAACCTTTTCGTCTGTCCTCTGTTGGGTCCCACATTCTGTTGTCTGCATTTAGGTCCTGCTGTCCTGACCATCTGAACTAAGGTCCTATCATCCTTCCCACCTGTGCTTTGGTCCTACCCTCTTGTCTGTTTGCATTTGGGTTCTACCTGACTTTCTTAGCTGTAGTCTTACCCTTCTGCCTGTCTGTGTTTGGGTCCTACCCTTGAGCTGGAATGTGCCTTGGTTGAACCTTACTGTCTGTCTGCATTTAGGTCCTACCTTATGGTTTCTGAGTGCCTGAGTACTTCCTTCTCATATATATGCACTTGGGCCCGACTGTCCTGCCTGTCTTTACTTGGGTCTTATCTTTCTGTTTGATTGGTAGGTGTCCTACCTTTCTGCCAGTCTGCCCCTTGGTCCTACTTAAGAGTCTGCACTCTTGACTGGATTCAGATTAGGGACCAGAACAGCAAAGTGTTTGTGCTCCAGTAAAGTATAGCTCTGTAACATCAATGGCATAACCATATAGAAAACTAGAAAAGCACTCAGAGAGCGCAGACCTCCACCTTCAGCCCTATCTCCCAATAGTAAAGGATCCTTTTAAAACATTCCTGGATCCAGACGATGATCTGGATGACTACCAAAATCTAAAGCGCAGATTACTCCCTCCCCAGTGGGGAGGAGACACGGTGAGGCAAAGCACTGGCTTCACTACGTGTGGACTGTCATGTTGGAAGCACCCATGGTCTCACCGGACGACTGGAAGTCATGGCAGAGGGTGAATATTCCTCTATTCCTCCCAGCATTGTGAGTATTCTTGCTACAATTCTCTGTCTTTCTCTCTGTTACGCTCTGACTCATCTCCTCGACCGGGCGTGTGTACGTCAAAGTCTATAAAGTCCAAAACTTTGAATAACTTAGTCATGTCCGCCATCTCCTGGTGTAAAGTGGTAACAGCGCAGACCTCTGCCATTAGCCCTATCTCCCAATAGTACAAAATGCTTTCAAAAAATTCCTGGATCCAGCCGATGATCCAGATCACTCCCAAAATCTAATCAGTTCTTCCTAATGCCATTTTTGAAATTTCCTGAAAATTGCATGAAAATCCATCCGTGACTTTTTGAGTTATGTTGCTAATAAACAAACGAACAAACCCGATCAGATTACCTCCTTGGTGGAGGTAATAAGCGCTCCCTCTTTAACAGAATTACCCCTGCAACTGATGAATGACTTGACTGGTCTGTTTTGGATTATACCATATAAATGAAAACAGAATGTGTTTGTTATGAGCAACATTTTCTTGTTGGTCGAGGAGAGGCTCTGTATGTTCCTTATATACAGTTCATCAGTTCAGTCGAGTTGTGGTATTACAACTCACGGGTAAGGAAGGAAAAATGGTCTGCTATTTAAGTACTATTCTTTATGAAATATGAGATAATTTAACAGCGCTGAGTCTCAAACAGTTTTTCAAATGAAAAATAGCTCCAGGGAGGGAAAATAACTCTTTGAAGAAACTGCTAACAATTCACAGACATAAGGAACAAAACTATCCAAGCAGATTCAGCTTTCTTTAAAAAACACATTAAACTTAAAAATATTTTACCTGCCAAATAAATGAAGAGAGAAAGTCATAATTCCAAGAGACATTTGAATAAAGTAGTGAAGTATGCTTATTCTCCTGTCTCCATCGCTGACCATGAAGAATGAGCCGAGGCACATACAGTAGCAGAGAAATATTGCTGGATCATCACTCCACATCTCATCTGCAGTCAGGAGCTTTATGGAGTGTATGGAACGTTGAGATAACCTATACACGGCACTAAAATGACATTTTTCTGTGCAAAGAGCTGATTTTACACAACAAGGTGAGAAATCAGCAAATTGAGGATTAGCTTAAACGGCTGCTTTCTCTGCATTCAGGGAGACAATCTGGGTTTTAGCACTTTACAAAGCTGCCTTACAGATGCCCTGGTCTTATGTTGCACCAGGCAGCTGGAGGATTCACTGAAAGGGCTTCATCCTCCAGGTGAACTGTGAATGTGTTGGCGTCCCACAGGAAGGCGCCGGAGGAGAGGGATGGGGAGGAGGACATCTGGTGGATTTAGGGTAATCCCATTCAAAATAGTCAATGTTTTGTGTTGCTGAAAGGATAAAGCCCTTCCTGTCTATTTTTATCGATTCAGTGGTGATCCCGGTTTCTGACCGGGCTGTATGGAATCTGGGTGGAAGGATGGAAGAAATAAAGTTTAAACTGCATGGTGAGATTAGTGGTAATGACGGGCCGCAGGTCAATAGTCTAATCTGTTCTATGGCAGGATACTGTCTGAGGGTTTTGACACATGTATTAGGTTAGCTACACACTAGATCATTTTAAGCCTAGTTTTAGGCCTGATTTGCCAACTGGGGTAACTGGAATTGCCCAACCTGGAATCACTTCCAGGTTGGGCTACCTCTGAATGAATACCCATGATCGCCAATAAGACTTAGCAGACCTGGTACATTAGCACAGCTCTACTATTGTCCTCTTGTCGTATCACCCAGGATTTCATCCCTGTTCTTTATCTTTTTTCACTGCAAAACACAACTCACGCCAGCACAGCTATGAGGGCGTTGATCATCTTTCATTTTTGTTTTCCTATGATGTCATGTTTGATTATGTGGGTATCTGTGAGATCTTGTGTTGGTGGATTCACCACTGTAAAGTCATTACCAAGAAAAGCAGTTGCTTTGTCTTGAAATCTGGTCGAATTTTGTGTGTGCATTTTAAGGATAATGTTAATAATGCATCTGTGGTCTTCCACATTTTTAAGATTTGAGATAGTAGCAATTTGTCTCTTGATATGGACCTGCCCTCCGAGCCACACTAACATACTCTGACTTCTGAAGTTTTCTGTGGTTGTCCTGCTATGGATGACAAGTATGAATGCCCTGTCTCTGTGTTGTGGCCCTGTCTTCAAAAATTCAATCTTTTGTGCCATCTGGTGGCTGCAGTCTGACTCACATTGAGAGTTTGCCTCTAAATAGAACCACTAGAGGGCCACATTTGGAAAAGAAGATGTAGAATATATTGCTTAATGCTCTTAATTTGAGGCTTTCACAGCTTTTTCACCAGTGGTGCTGTGATTGAACTCATCCAAACAGCATGCATAGGGAAACAAAATGTGTAATGGTGCTCTGTTTATAAAAAAATATATAATTAGATGGTTTTAGAAAGGTGCTTTACATCCAACTGGTCCAGTGCAGATGCTCTGTGGTGCACTGTGGCTAAAAGCTGAAGCTTCTTAGTGTATATCTGAGTAAACTATGAGAAAAATATTCTGGGTAACTGTTAAAATGCAGCCAAATTAGTCAAATAATGTTTGATTTTATAAGAGAGTGCATGTTAGAAAATTCTAAAGTATAGTTTAGATCTTATATACTCTGTTCAGAGATGAAAATGAGTTGTATACACCCAAAATGGACCCCAGTAAAAGTAAAAGCAAAGAGGAAGGCCAAAAAAGTACAAAGATCTCAATTATTTATTTCAAGAAATCTAAAAATTACACATCAAACAGTGTTGTGAAAAAAGTCTATAAAGTTTCAGCAATGTGAAAGCATTGGTAACACTGTTTTTCATAGGCATAGTTGATTTTACACTGTTACCCTGAACATTTTCACAAGAACATTTTGTATTCAAGTGTTTTCTTCCCTGCAGACTGAGGTGAAGTGTGAGTTTGGCCTTTTAGCTAGGACTTTTTGGTCTCTAGGCAGAGTCGACCACATGGCTCCTTGGAATAACAACAAACCAGTGACTGGCTTTGGCTCCTGGCGTCAATGTTGAATCATCGGAATCTTTTTTTTTTTTTTTAAGGTGTTGACTGGAGTTTGAGCTGACACCTCTAAATGTGCAGTGGGGTGCATGTTTGCTAGTTTTCATCAACATCTCATAACATCAAACAATAACAAGTTTTACAAATAGTGTTTTTATCACCACATACATAGTGTTTAAAGTCAAACAGCACTTCATTAGAACATAAAATCAAGCTAGTAAAAATAGTGCATCATCTTTCACACATCATATGTGGTTTTCAGCTAAAATCCACCACCAGTGTACAAGGGGAGTGTGAGGGGAAAGATGTTTGTAGGAAACAACATAAGGCAGTAATTGAGAGGCAGTGACAATAAAAGAGTGCATTGCATAAGTATCACCCCTTTAGGACTTCCATGTGTTACTAAAGTATAATTATAAATTAGAAAAGATTTCATAGTCTATGAGATAGACCTACTGAACAGTTTAAAAAGTTAAAATTGGTAGTTAGAAGGGAGGGGACATGATATGCAAAATTATTTTGGGAAAACATAGCATGCCATCGCCTCCTTTCATGTTACAACGGTGTAAATAAAGAGGATCTGTTAATTTTTGACCAAAAAACTTAAATGTTTCAGAAAAAAGTAATACATTTTCACAAACTAAGACTTCATTTTTTTTCTAATTATAACGTACAACATAGCCTCTTGCATGAAGGGAACTCAAACCAGATGAAACTGGTTTCCTTACATTAGTTCTGCAGTTGACAGTCTAAACTTGGATTTTTTAGCCCAGAATCATCACAATATCATTAGCATCTGGGGATATTGCTGTAAAGTGGGGATATTCAGAAAAAAACACACTGACAGCATCCAGGAGACAACTGTGATTTTTTAAAGATATATTTTGGGCTTTTTGTGCCTGAACTTGGAACAAAGGACAGCGGATAAGAGTTGGAATAGGGATGAAAGTGTGAAGAAGGGACATGTAGGAAAGGAGTCGCAGGCCAGACTTGAACCTGGGCCGCCCACATAAATGGGGCGACCTAGTTGCTAAGCTATTTTGGGTCCTCAAACTTGAAATTTTTAAGTTTATAAAGTCAAAATTTCCAGTTTTATACTTGATTTTTTTTTCTCATAATGACTTGACTTTTTAAACTTAAAATTTTGAGTTGCTTTCTGGTTAATTTATGACTTAAAAACTCAAAATTTTCTAGTTTTTTCTAATCCTTTTTATTTATCAATTGTTTCTGTTTTTTAGAGAGGCCCTTTTTAATCATGTGATATTGCTTACACTTTTTTGTTTTTTTTGCATCTATTGAACTTACTATTCTAAAGCATGTAAATGCCATTCTCTTGTTAGTGTTTATCTAGGACAGTGGTTCTCCACTGGTATAGCCTCAGCACTCACCAGTTACTTAAATGACCAATTGTGACATTAAATTACAATGAATTGAAAAAACCTGCACATTTATTTCATGAATAAAGTTGCAGTTTGGATCTTGGATGGAACAAAATATATCAGTGACAAGAGATTTCCCCATGATTACAGGTATTTTTTTTTTTGCAAATTTTCAGATATCTTAAGAAATTACCTTGTGATCATGGGAAAAGCAGCTTTGTTATTGCAAGAAAAGGAGATAAATAAGTTTATATACTGAAAACGTTTAAATTTTCATGATAAAATAAAGTCAAATAAAATGTATGGATGTATTTCCATTAAGGACTGCAGTACTTCAAATATCTTTTGATGCCATTTTTCTTTCAGACACACACTCACCACCCACTGAAAACAGCTCTGCGACCCACTTTTGGGTCCTGACCCACCAGTTGAGAAACACTGATTTAGGATATGAAATGTCTAGCAATACTATATTTATGTCAGAGAACTGAGCACTATTGGGATTGTGTTGTTTGTGTGCAACCCCCCCAAAATAACTGGATATTTGTTTAAAAAAAAGAAAAAACAGGTGTCAAATGTGTAAAAGCTACATTACGCAGCATTACCCTTATGGGGTTTTTGCCTGAAATAACCTTTTATGGATGTTGCACATCGCAAACAAATTTATATTAAATGCTGTCTGATATCTATTCTATGTCTGTCAAAGCTTTTTCTATTCTCCCAGGTCTAAATCAAACAACTAAAACTTGTTTGCTTCCAAATAATGACTCTGTACTAAGTAGCGTTATCTAACCTCTATGTGACTCGTGCTTGCAGCTCTTTCTTTCTCTCACTCGCCCCCTCTCCTCTTCCTGGGAGCCCAACAGCTGTGCGGCACACACCAGTGGCTACTTTTAACTTTTTTAGGACACGTATTGATCAACCGTGAGTGTTTCTGTCCTCTGTGTCCTACATAACCAGCAGAGTGGAACAGATGGTTTGTCGTGATGATTGGCGTGCATGATTGGTTTTGCCATTTGGTGGGCGGGGCTTAGAATGATGCAAGGTAGCAGAGGGAGAGGTGGATTGTTTTGGTCCGTTGAAATGATCATGCAATTTTCTGCTATTAATCAAATGGTAGAAACTTAACTAAGGCTATTTAAACTTTGTGTTTTAGCACTCTACAATGTGGAAGAGTTAAATGAGGTGAATGCTTCTGCAAGGCATTGCAAAGAGATCTACCAGGAGCAAGTCAGAGGTTTGTGCTGCATTTGTTGTAACACAGATGGAGATGGGTCTCCCAGCTTCTGATCAGAGCTGTTAGGAGGCCAGTAGATGCCTGTTGTGTTCTTTCAACCAACAAATACAGTATCCATTGTAACTGTGAAGGTATTTCCTTAACTGACTGTTGTTTTAACCTGGGTCAAGTTTCTGAACACATCAGGGAGTTTTTTCAGGAGAGCCATGCAGGTTGTGCTGACTTAGACTTCGTTTCCTTTAAAAAAGAAAAGTCAGAGGTCAGTGGAGTATTCTGTGGAGGTATCTCTCTGGGTTATTCTCTCCTCCTTTTCTTAGTCCTGAGCTGGTTCGAACTGGTCTCTCAGACGTTCCTGCAGGGCCCTGAGTTTCAGGAAGTCCTGCTCTGGCCCCTGTACCTCTTCCTGTTGCCCCTACAGAAGTGTGTTGGTGAGGCTCTGGACTGCCACCTGCCTCAGAATCGCTCTCCTCCATGGTATCCTTCCTCTGGCTGCTTGGCGAGCTCTCCCCAATCCTAAACATAAATATTTTTGTTCAAAACATGGACACCACATGATAAAAAGTCATTGTTTATTGTTGTGAATGTAAATGAAATCAAACTGGGTTGGCAGTATTTCCTACTTTAGGTGATTGAAGGCTCGCAGCCAGTGCGAGCCCAGCACATCCCTCCCGTTAGTCCTCAGTCCTCTCCTGTGACTCCGAGCCCTCAGTCCTACCAGAGCCTGAGCTAGCTCTGCCTCGTCTCCATGGCCCCAAACCAGCTGGGCCCTCTGCTCTGCATCCTGGTCCCCTGCTGCCCTAAACAGTCTCTGGAGCTGCCACAGATTCACGTTGCTGAAAATGTTCCCAGAGCCGGCTTTCCTGCTCCGCCTCTCAGTCAGCCGCCACAGCGAGGACGGGCCTGCCACCAGGGAGGCAGGAGGTGGAGAGGCAGGTCCGGTATCCATCCGGAGACAGACAGGGATAGGTGGCATGCACTGGCTCTACACTGAGGAGAAATCAGGAGATGATCTATGTCAGTACACAGTGTGATAAAAGGAAGTGAACAGTATTGGATGAATATTGGAGAAATGTACTGAAAATCAGAAAGGCTATGACTGGCTTTTAAACATTTAGGACAATCTTGACAGTGTGTGTGTGCAAGCATCGTAAAGCAGACTAGTCTCTAATAAATTATTATGACAATGTGACTAAAACTGGACTGTTTCCTGGAACAAACATTCCCCTGCCCAATTTGTAATCATGTAAAATACCAAATAATCCGATGTTAATTGATGGTTGCTTTGGTCTAATATCACAGTGGTTCTCAAGTGGTGACTCACACACTTGAGAACCACTGGTGTGGAGGGGTACAGATATAAAGGCAAAATTAATCTAGAGCCTTTATCGAGGACACAGAAACATACATTATATCTTCCATGCTGACTCTGTTAAACTTTCCACGGTGGGTATGTACATTAGCAAACAGTTAAGAAAAGCAACATAATGCAATCAATGCAAACACATTAAAGAGAAGTCTAAATGTTGCAAAAAAAAAAACAAGTTTCCTCCCATTTGAGTTTTTCTATGTGGATAACTGAAACCAGTGCATGCATGTGTTTTATTATGAATATTGGTTTCCATGTTAATATCAGCCTAACATGAATTTTGATTGTTTTCTAAAGATCGGGACAAATTGACACATTACCATGGGAAAGCCAGCTTTATCATCTCAAGATGACAAGATTGAAAAAGTCAAGATCTCAAGAACACACGCCAAATTTACTGCAGGGGAAATGTGAATAACAGACAGACTTTTTTGTCAATTTTTCCAGGCACCGTTCCCAAATTGAAAACAGCTCAGTGATCCAGTTTTGGGTGCTGACCCACCAGTTGGAAACCACTGTAAGATAGTATGCAATGCTGAAGTACAGTATTGATAAATCTAGATACAGACCATCTGCTTTAATGATCATACACAGTACTGAGAAAAGCTCAGGTGTAGGGTTACATATGGTTATAGTGGAATACCAGTTATCCAATCAGATCTCTTGATCAGTTTGTTCTGAGTGGAGGTAACTCTTGTATAACTGACAACAAAAACAGAACAACATAAGGAGTAAACAAGTGCAGACTGCGTCACAACACCGTTATACATGGAGCTACCAGTCAGCTTCACCTCCTCTGCTCTGATTCTTTAATCCTTCTTTGGAAGTGAGTGACGAGTCTTTGCTCTAAAGCCCATTAAACTGCAGATGGCAGCTGTATCTCCCTTTACTCGCATACTGTTTTAAGTGGGACACTAACACAGGTATTAACTGTAACAAAGACCAGGAACTACATGTGTGTCAGCAGCCTTTCAACTCGAACAACCTTCTTCAGGTTGGCAAAACAATTTTGAGGTCAGCTTACTGGATATCTTTGGAGCTTATGACAACAGATTATCTCACTGAGGAACATCGGGAGCTAAAATCATTTGCCAAGTTTCTCTTCCATTATGATTTAGTTTCCACAACACCGTTGTTAAACCTTAAAGGACTGGATCTGAGACTTTCCTCATTAAGTGAGATTCTGGTGCCATGTAAAAGCATTTTTATACAGAATAAAGCAAGACAATACAAACAATACTAATTTTCTCAAAGCAAAGTAAAAACATGTTTTCATTGGGTCTAACATCCATTAAATCAGTTCTAGCAGGGAATATGAAAACCGACTCTTCAAAAGGTTTTTTTAATAATTGAGTGCTTGATCCCATGTGTTCTGTAAGGAAATAATCACTGCAGATCTTCAGACATTAACCATAAGCTGCTATGAGCAAAAAGAAAAAAATACGTTTAAATTGCAGGAATGTGTCATCAAAATTTGAGTGGCATGAACAGATATCAGGAGCCAATGTCATCTGTTGGGTCACATCAGTTAAATCCTGGCATCTGACAAAAAACTGCTGAATCAAATAGATCTTTACCTGGATAAAGGAAGTCATCTATTGGACAAACTTTGATCTGGATTTATGGTCAAACATGAGTAACAATGTTGTCTTACTAAAGGTCTTACACCAAAAGGCATGCTGAAAAAACATTGGCTAAAATGTTAATTTAAACATTGGTATCATACTGGCACTAATTTCAAAACTGGTGCATCTGTAAAGAACAACATGTAATGTATTTTTGCTTTAGGGTTAGCTGAGATCGAATAGTGCTTAAAATTAAAGTTTCATTGCACACTTTATTGAGGCACAGCCAGGTTTCTGTAATTATAAACAGGACTACTCAGCATGTTTTTGCAAGTTAGCAGCAACCAGAGGACAAGCACTTCGCAAAATACAGACTATCCATAAACATTTTTGTGGCACACATAAAAAAGTTTAAAACCACTAATTTTGACCATACACAGCAGAAAAGGAGTTTTATTTTCATTCATCAGACAAGAAAAAAAAACTCTCGTGTCTGAATTTCCCTTATAATCTCATGCCCAATCACTCTGATAAAAAAAGAAACCATCCCACAGCGGGTGCTCTGATTCCGCACCTTGCTTCCCTGTGTATTAGCACAGCTATCATTATGATGGTGATTTTTTTACACATGCATGCATCCTCCCAATGCCTTGAATCTTTAGATACCGTGTACCATGGGGCACTGGGGTCCATGCCCATTCTTAAGTCCTAAACTCATCTTTACAGTCTATATGATTAAGTCGGATGGCCCTCATTATTAATCCTAGGCTCAACCATTGGCACATCTTTATTTACAAGGCAATACTCAATCAGCTTCCCTCGTAGGTGTGATTTTATGCATGTGAAAAGTGCTGGGAGCTAGTCCTCACTCTGTGATTCAGTCACAAGAGATACTTTAGCTATCTGTGCCCAAAGTGTGTCTTGAAATGGGTAAAAGTAGACTGAAGGCATTGAATGACTCTGAGCTCTGTGACTTAGGATAGGTTGATAGGTTGATCTGTGTTTTTATCTGCCATGTGTCATGTCTTGTGTTGCTGCCTGTCTTCACCAGGACACTATTGTAAATGAGATCCTTGATCTTAATGAAGTTTAAATAGTTAAATAAATAAATTACTGTTTGATTTTTTACTAACAAACTTATTTTAAGCACTGGTACTGGGTCAACCCTAGTCAAATAAATATTTTAAAATTTGAAGGCTACTCTAACAGTACTTTCAAGAAATATAACCATATACAGTCTTTGAATTGTTTTTCCTCCAATGATAAACAAAATGTACTAAACATTAGCTCATATTTATCATATAAACATGACTAAAAAGTGTGAAAAGCTTAGTCGTACTTTGAGGTTTGAACTTATGCAGTAAGAGTTCGGCATACAATATATTCCTTTATTTATATTCAGTTTTCTAACCTCAGGACTGTTGTTGGGTTATCTTAGCTGTCAAAAAATACAGGGAAATGCAGTTTATGATCAAAAATGACCACCAATTTGCGCATTACTCCCAATAAACGTTAATGGTTTATGTAAGGACATAACTGGAGTTTTACGTGTACAGTAATCGATATGTGGCTCAGCCTCACAAAAGCAAACACACAATCCAAGACCTATTTCGTGACATAGACGTAGGTTAACAATGACAGGCTTTTCTGTTATCGCCCTCTCACCGGTTTGTTTACAGTCTGCTTACAGCTTGCTGTTAGCATAACGGCTAACTGCTGCAAAACCACAGCATCCAAAACAAAAATCCGAGAATAGGAAACCTAATGTGTTTTCAACATTTTTACTGATCAGATTTCACGACTGATAACTGGGTGTACTAGCTAGTCCATGCTGTGTTTTATTAGGCTAAAGAGCAATCCCGTGAGGGTCATGTGAGAATGAAGAGTACAGTGTGCTTACCACAAGATCTGCAGAGATAGTCAGGGCACTAAAGCTCCTACTGCATCTTCCTCCGCGTTGCTCCTTCTCATTGAAAACTGTCACAATGGCTGAATATACGCAAGAGAACTCTGTTTATCCAGCTTCACCTGCACTTCATTTCTGTCCTTGAGGCGCCTGTCAATCACAAATCAATGTTGCGTAAGGACCAATGAGTTAACGGAAATTCTCGATCTCCTCCTGCTGGGGCGAGGACACGGCTCTACGTCAACCAATAGGAACGAGAAGAGGGTGGCGGTTGGTCCCGCCCCTTGGCCACGTAGAGTGTGAGCGCTGAAATCCATTGACGTCAATGAGGCTGGCTGGCACGGGAAGCGTCTGTCAATTATGTGAGAGGGAGGCAACATGTGAGCATCCTGAGATGAAATACGACAACAGGATGACGCAGTATGAGCTCCTGAAGATAAACATTAACAGAACTTCTGCTTTTTCACACTGAGTCATTGTCGTATTTTAGTCCCAGTGGATTAAAACTAATATTGACGAAACAAAGACACGAAAACACCGTGCTAGTCAGAAACGTTCAGGTCTTACCCTCTCTACGCACTTTCTTTCTTCTTGTTCGCCCTTTGAATTAGGTTTGCTTAATAGTTACTGGCCTTTGACATTTGACATGTTCTTTTATGTTTCAGCTACAAATCATTTGTTAGTGATACACGAAATATAAGTAAATTATTTTTTTTAATCATTTCTGACATTTCAATAAAAGGATAAGCAAGGGCTTTACAGAGCAACAATGCATTCAGACATGTAATAAAGAAACCTAGAAACAAGCCCCAGAGAAAGACTTTACCACTGGGCAAAGGCAAACTTGGTCATGCTGTTGTAGTATTAAAGCTTTAATTGATTAAATATAAAAATTTGGAGAGCAGTCTGGCTGCAGACCCTATGTTTATACTGGCTACTCACACCCCGTTCATCTGAGGGAGGAAATACTATTATTTGCCTGTACAAGGTATTTCCAGTTTAGATCTTTGTTTCAATCAACTTTATTCATTAACAAAATCTGGCAGTTACAATAAAATATAAAATAACCAAATCACAAACATCACAGACTAAGAAACAATTCATTAAAAAAAATAGAAAAAGGTTGATCCAGGATAAAGTTATGCATAAATCTGTTTTAGGAGTAGTTACATGAACAGTTGCTTGCTTTAGCTTTTTTTTTTAACTTAAGCTAATGCTAACAAAGCTATGCTAGCTACGTAATTAACATTACTACATAGCCCAATGTATCCAAGTTAGCTTTAGCAATGCAAGCTTTAGGAAACATTGCAAAAGCTAACATAGCTACATAGCTTATAGCTACTTTGTGTGCTTAGCTTTAGCTTTGGGGCTGTGTAAGCTATGTTGGCTGTGTGGGAATGTTTTCATGGAAGACAAGCTTTATTCCTGCAACCATTTACTGGGTTTCATTAAACATTTTGTAATTAGGTCTGCAGGTCAGGTTTTTGACTTTTAACTTTTGTTATCATAATCCTTACCTTAACCCTGACCCAAACTCTAAACAAATTTGATTTCAAAAGTTGTAGTTATTTCCACTATGAGATAAACAGCGTCTCAGACGAGTGGTCGTGAGAGTGGCTGTTTGGAAAACACCAAAAACAAATTAATATAAATTAGTTGCATTTTAAAATCTGCCTGGACATTTCTATAAAATTGCTTAACAGCTATTTTTTGGTTGGTTTTGTATCATGTTACAGGTAGTACATTGATGAATAAAGATTTAAAAGGAGGGAGAGCAAGGATGTGGGGGGCCCTATGCCTGCGTTTTCCTGGGGCCCCAAAATTGCTAAATCTGCCACTGAGTTATCCAGATCTTTTAGAGTGGAACAAAATAAGGTTTAAAAAATACTCATTGTGACTCTATAAAGCAATTTAATTTGTATGAATGAATAAAAAACCTCACCTTGCTTTACCTTTGCATCCTTTTTTGGTGCAAAACTTACCACTAGAGGAGCCATACTCTACCAATTTAAGGATTAAGATTTTGTTTTTATGACGTCAATTCTGAGATGCAATTAAAAACATGTACAGTAAAGTCCCGTTTCCTGTTTACATCTTAAATTTTAACTACCAAAAGCCCAGTCTCAATCAGGTCTTTCTGTGAATAGAGGAGGAGAAAGGTCATGGCCCACATCCCGGGGGAAAGTCTTGCTTCAGGAAACACATTAAAAGATTGAATGAATGGATGGTCATGGATGAGCTTCCAGAGGAAGAGGAGGAGGAGGAGGAGGAGGCTTTGGGTTACGGGCCGCCCCCTCTCCATCACCCAGCCCCCCAAACACAGACGCTACATTCACCAGAGGAAACGGAAAAGACGAAACATACAAGAAGCTTTTTCATTTTAAAACCCCGGGGCTGTGGAAAGAACAGAGAGTTCCTTTTTTAAACCTAAACTTCTTCACTCTTGGCTCCGTCTTTACACCACTAAATCCGGACTTCCTCTCCCGTTATTTCCACGCTTTGCCCCTCTCCTCCAGCTGTTTGCAGCTGGCACAAAGCACCCGCCCTGTTTGGGGGAAAAAGACACCGAGAGTGACTGGAGGTGGAGAGAGATGCCACCCGAACCTCCACAGACGTCGCAGGTGAGGAAGAACATCCTGAAGTTCCTCAAGAGTTTTCTGGGAGTCGTCCGGATTCTGCAGATAGTTTTCGGAGCAGGGCTTTGGGTCCCCATCGCCGCTAACAAGTACGATGGCTCCATCCACTTCGTCCTGTTCGTGGCTGTCCTCTTCTGGCTGCTCACCCTCGCCCTCTTCTTCCTCACTCTCCTGGGGAAGCAGGACCTGGTGCCTCTGCTGGGAGGGGAGCGCTGGTTGTGCACCAACTTGGCGCACGACGTGGCCGCCGCCTCGCTCTACCTTCCGGCCATCGGGGTCATTATCCACAAGATGGAGCGCTACACTTACTGCACCCTGGAGCAGTACATGCACTCGTGTCTGTACAAGGTCTACCTGACGGCCGCCGTGTTCGCCTGCCTCTGCTCCCTGGCTTACCTGCTGTCTGTTATTTATGGCGCGTGCAGGAAGTGTCGAGGGGAACAGACGGTCATCTGAGGGGACTGATGGCTACAGGAAGGGGTGAGGGGTGAGGAGAGAGGGGAGGGGGGTCTCCACAGCAAGATGAGGAATAGTTAACTTCACTGTATTTTAACTCAACAGGTTTATTTCTGTTGTCTCCAGCTTTGGATGATGCAAAATCATCAAACATCCCTCAGTGGCCTTACAGTCAGTGATGCTGACATGAAAATACCAAAGCAGATTATTGTGGGTGTTTGATTGAAAATTGTACGAGGAATGAAAGGACCAAACCCATTTTTGAACATACACTACATCTGTAAATGTAAAGGTAAAGCCATGCCTCAAAGCCTTGTTTTTCAATTTGTAAATCAGTGTTCCCTATAAGTATACGAAACAACAGCAGTACTCTTGTAGCTTATATTTGTTAACTGAAGAGTTTTCCCAACAACAGTATTAGTATTGGATTAAAATGTTCTATTATATATTGGTGAGTAAGTCAGTCACTACATAGATCCAGCACAATACTTTTAATCTTTTTATTTCAGGTAAACTATGGCATTGTCTCCTACAGAGAGTTTGCATAGAAGTGCATGATGACAATTCTAATGACAAACACCTAAGTGCAAGTGCAGTAAACAATCAGGCTTTGAGTGCTTTTTCATATGTGGTACCAACTCAACTTGTCTCAAATCTCTGTTTTGGTGCCAGGTACTCTTTTCCTTATCACAGATCATACTTTGATAGCACCTCCTTATCGCTGGGGTCGTCATAGTGCAGATGCACGAAACTGGTGTTTATGTTCAAGTCAACAACACTGAGGCGATAGTGTACCTGGTTTTCAGCCACAGCTTTGTTACATAGCAAGGAGGCGTGTTTTGTTCCAGAGCCGGCTGCAAGAGTCAAATCAAATGCTACTTAAAAATACAGGGGAGTTTGGGATAGTCATACAACAGTATGAGATAGAAATGTTCCTAGTAAAATAATTTTATACCCGGTTACGGCAAGTTATAAGTGTGTTTAGCTTTTTGTATAAAAGGTGCAGTGTGTAATATTTAGCCTTGTAGCATTTAGCAAAGCAAACTTGCTAAAAATGAAAATGATATTTATGTAGGCCTGTCTAAATAAGTGTTAAATCACCTGGATATGACATTCTTTTTTATCCGTATTAACTTAGGAAATGCCTTTTATTCATACATGGGGAAGGTCCCCTCCATAGGCGCTGCCATCATGGATTTTTGCATGTTCCAACAGAAGGAACGAAATAATAATAAATCAGTTTTATATAGGTGATTAAACACTAATTTAGAAAGGCCTGCTCACAAATATAAATAAATATTATACATTGTACCTTTAAAACAAGTAAACATATTCTGTGATCAAACTTCACATTGTAACGGAATGTGGCTTACGGTGACAGTGCTGGCTGTTTTTTGCAAGTTGACGTCCACATTCCTTAACCAAGGACGACATCCCAATTTGCTGAAATACACTGTTCCAATGAAATGCTATCGATGCTATCTGCTCACCATTGTTTACATCAGATTAAAGAGCATAATAACAGTGCAGCATTAGTCATTAAGAACAACTCCAGGGGCTGCTTCCTTGGTAGGAAAACGAGGTCGCATTGAGGTGGAAGGGTACCAAAATGAAGTATCATTATCTGTGTCGAAATTTGGTCCAGTAGTTACCGGATGTGTTGGTACTGGTACCATGTCGGTATTGGATTTCGATACTCATCACTACTTGTAATTCTGGTGCCGACTACCAAGACTTGTTTCACCAGAGGTGATATCAAGATAGTACCAGATACCAGGTACGATCCCTAAAAAAGTGAGCAGAGTTTAGACGAGTTGAGCAGGTACTGACTAGTGAAAAAGCACCATTTATCACCAACTCCATTTCCTCTTTTCATCTTGCCAATCTAACTATAAATACTTACCAGAACACTCATCTTGGCCTTGCATTGCTAACCACTTCCTTTACAAGAAGTCCTAAAGAGTTTGCTGTCACTTCTGGAGGCTTAGTGTCATGGTTATGAGATGATTATGTAATGGTAACAAATAAAAACACTGCCGCACTAGTGGTGAATTGTCAGCAAGCAATTTCTCCCCCTCTTAATATGTATGTTTATATCTTCATGGTATCAGATAGATACTGGCTGATATTCAGGACTATCTCTATCTCGTGCTGACATTGAAGTAGAGGAGGAAAGCAATGTGCTAAGCAGCCTTGAATGAGAGTCTGAATGGAGGTATGATAGGAAGGCAACATGCATCTATGATAGCATAAGTCTATCATGTTAAAGCTTTGTCTCCATCTATTATTATAATGTAACTTCCCTCATAAAAAGCATTAAAATCCTCTCCTAACATCATGTGCAAGAACAGTTTCCAGTACATTGCTACTTAACGTGCTGTTTTGTAGATTAAATCCTCCTACAGGACAGATGTTATTTTTGGTTTTAAAAGGGATCTTTTTTATTATCTTTTTAAAGTATATATTTTTATGTATTTACTTGTTTTTGTATGACAGCAAACTAAACTGAACAATGACCAAAGAGTGTTGGACTATAACACTTTGCTTTTGTTTTTGTTCTGGCAAAAGAAAGTTTTATCGTTGCCTTCTGACAGAGTTCTGTTTACTTTAAAAAGTGATGTTTGAATTGATGTGATTGGTGCTACAATATGTATGCTGAACAAAAATACTCTTAAAGTGATCATTATGTAAAGCCTAAGAGCAAAAAATGTGGAGGAATAAAGACCAGAAAGTGAAATGTTTTAAGTTGTGTTGTTTGAGTTCAATACATTTAGAGGAAGAGCTTGGCTGCATGCACGCATCGTGCTTTTGGTGGCTTTCTGCAAATGAAACACAGATTTAGAGGGACTAATGACTGGAGCCTTGAGGAACTTCCTGTTGGGAGATAAAAGCCTCGGCCAATCAGCAGGGATCATTTATACGCTGCACCGCTTCACCACATGAAAGACAGAGACCTATGTGTGCCTGTAATAGACAACAAGAGCGTCTCTAACACGTGCACATCCATATAAAAAAGGTTTACGCATGTGCCATGTGACAGAAAAAGCATGTGTGTCATCCTACTGTTGTGAAAAAAAGTGTGTGTGTGTGTGTGTGTGTTGTGATCTGGAAAGAGGCTTGTCCTTACCGGAACAGTCTGTTGGGGTTCTGGAGGTGGGCTGATGTTCAGCCAATGAAAATGAAGCCAAGCATTGGAAGATGATTCAGTATCTCGTCTGTTCAGAATAATACAGCAGACAAGTAGCATAAATATACTGTAAAAGCAAGAAAGAGCTGGTATTATGTGTGAACAGCTGTTTCATTCTTTGATACATTTATGCTCATGCTTGCACACTTGTTGCTGGCAAACAACAAGCATTACTCACGGATACACTTCTCCTCTTTCTCATGCATTCTTCCACTTCAATGTGATGAGTTAATCTTGGAAAGGAACATAAAAAACAACAGTTGCATCACCACGGCTCCAGACCTAATAAAGGAAAACACAATATTGCAGAAAAGAGAAGAAAAAAGCAGCAGCATGAAAAAATTAAGCCAGTTGACAAGAAAAAAGAGAAACGTGTAGATTTCTTACCTTATTTAGTGCAAAAAGACCCAAGAAAGATATCATATAAACAGAGCTGCCTATAAGGGGCATAAAGAGGAGAGAGGGCCCAGATAAACAGGGGTCCATAGAGATTAGAATAAAACATGGTTTATTGGAAAATTAAGCTGTGACATTCTAACTTTTTAAAAACCTGAAAAAACACTATTTTTAAACCACTATTATAAAAGTGACATTTATTTATGCTGTGGTATTCTTCTAAAAAATGTAAACCTGTTTGCTTAAAACAGACTCAAAATGGGTTAAAAAAAAAGGCAAAAGTGGACAGAAAAGGGTGTGAAATGTGACTTTAATAAGTAGTAGACATAAGGTTAAAAGTGGCAAAAATATGTGTAAAGTGGCAAAAACTGACAGAAACAAATGTAAAAAGGGCAAAATAGGTATTAAGTGGCAAAAATGGGCAAAACAAACAATCAAATGCAGTTAGAATTGGCCAAATTGGCTTACAAAGTAATAAAAGGGGTAATTTGTGGCAAAAAGAAGTCAATAGAGGCAACAATAGGTGACAGAAAAGGGTTGAAATGGTATATGGGAGGAAAATTGGGTAAAATTGGATGAAAACATGACAAAAATTGGTTAAAAAAAGGAAAAATGGGCGCAAAGTGGAAAAAAATGGGCAGAAATGGTGATATTATGGGATTTAAGAATGAGCAAAATGGGTTTAAGTGGATAAATATTTCAAAAGTAGGTGACACAAAGTGATGAAAATGAGTTAAAATATGATAAAATTTTCTGAGCAACAGCAGTGAAAAAACACAAAAGTTGCACAAAATTGATTAAAAGTGGCAAAATGGGTGAGGAAAGGTGTTGCAGTGGGTTTAAATGTGGCTCATATAAATAACACTCAATAATAGTTTGACATTCTTTTCAGCTCGGAAATAAAGTAACTGTTAGCCAGGGCACTAGCCCCAGTGCTACTGATCTAACACATGCATTGTCACTATCAATAAAAATAACTGGCGAGGGCCCACTCTCTAGGTTTGCCAGGGGGACAACCAAATGTGTGTGCAGGGCAACATGTAAAGAAGGGGTCGACTGATCAGCCTGGCTGATTATTAGGGCCAGTATTATTGTATGCATCAACATTTCATTTTATAGATCACCAATAAAATAAATAAATTAAAAATGTGCCCTACATTGCCTCTGTCATAAGATGCTTCCCAGCCCGGCTCTAAATGATCTCCATCTTTATCATTTGCATCATTTAAATGATGAACACATGAATGCATCACCAGTTCTAATCCAGAGGAAGAAAATCTTTTTCTAAAACGCAGTTTTTTTGCTACATTAAGTTTGTCATAATTAGAAAAGTTACATTTAAATTCAAAGATTATACTTGTGTCAGGCTATTAAAACAATATGGCGCTACCTTGACAAACCCAATTCCAAAAAAGTTGGGACACCATGTAAAATGTTAATTAAACAGTGCAATGATTTTCAAAACTCATAAATCCATATTTTATTATATATTTTATTCACAGTAGTATATAAAGAGTATGTCAGATTTTGAAACTCAGCATTAGCTCATTTTGACTTTGAAGGCAGCAACACATCTCAAAAAAGTAGGGACGACAGGGCCATGTTTACCAGTGTGTAGCATCCCCTCGTCTTTTAACAACAAACGTCTGGGAAGCGAGGAGGTTCTATCAGCTCAACAGTCCTCAGTCTTCTTTGCTGGATTTTCACTTTATGATGCACCAATATTTTCTATTGATGAAAGGTGTGGACTGCAGGCAGGCCAGATCAGAACCTGGACTGAACATTTTGCTAAACATTTTGTGAAGCAACCCATTTGTTTTGGAATTGGGGTTGTACTTAAGTCCCATAGTACCTGTACTACTGGATAAAACAAACAGAAATGTTAAAATTTTTCCAGTTGTAGAGATAAATACTTCCCTTTACTGCTGTTGTACACAGCCACTTTGTGTCATTTTTAATGACTTAGTCTGCTTTATTTCAATAAAAGGTTTATTTTAAATGTAAAAGTCCTCACTGAAACCCTCTAATGGCTCATTTTACAGTAAATGCATATCTGTTCCAAATATTAGTTATCAATTTAATGACCTTCTAATAATGGTATCAGTATTAGATCTAAAAAAACACAACTAATATCTGTTGACTCTTAATGTAGGGACAGGAGCAGCTCAAACAGGAAGCAAGCCTTATTTATAATCAGTTTCAGCATTTTAAACTGTTTAAACTCCCTAATAGTTAATTTCTCTCGTCATTATTGTGTCATGCATCAGTACAAACATATGCTACCCTAAACCAGGATTACAGGGCACCATTATTGATGCTTGAAGGCATCTATCAGTGACAAAATAACGTTATTTTTGGAGCTTGAAACCAATGCTTCTAAATGACATAACCAGCATGTAATGTAATTCCCCTCTCTCTATTTTTAGGTTCATACTATATCCACTGTCCTTTTCCTTAGAAGCAGATTTATGAAATTCCAAAATAAATCTTAAAAAGAGGTTCAGTATGGAAAAAAAATAAGAGTCTGTACCAAGATATAAATAATCATTTTTTTCTGAGCCCAAACAAGTAACTTAACTGTTTTTTGTGCTGCATAACCAAGTGTTCTTGTTTTTTTAAAGGTTATTTTTGGACTTTACCTGTATTGGATAAGACAGCTGAAAAGAAACAGGAATATTAGGTAGCAGCTGCACACTTCTTTGGGCCCCTGCTGCCTGGGACCCAGAGGGCTGATCCAGATCACTAGGGAGGATACCTGGAGAGATGTGGGTCTGACGAAGGCCTGGAGGATCAGGAATACAGGACCAGGGCTGACGTGGCGAAGTTCCAAACCAACATACGCTCCCATACCTGACCTGGCAGATACCTCCATTTTGTGGTGATTTTGGTGCCCCCTGTGGTCAAAGAGTACTTCCTCTCTAAATTTTTGTCGTATGTTGCTACTGTTTTTCATAAGAAAATCCCATACTTCTTTATTTCAAATGTTTAAATTGAATCTTTCAGTGAATTTTAAATGTTTATCACACTTTTATTTGATGGTCCTGTTGGCTTTTTGTAGGTCACGTAGAATCATAATAAAGTTCCCCCATGTAACTTGAAGTAAATTATTTTACAATCTTATTATTCTGTTTTTTTTCCCTGAAGTTCTAGTAATCCTTCCCCAGTAGCCAAACAGCCAAAGTATGTCTAAACTACAACTTAAAATCAAGTTTATGGTTCTGTAATGCAAATAGTCTGCAGTGACAACAGCAAAACCAGCACAGGTTGTAAGGTGACATCTGTGCCTGGATTCACAGGAGTGTAAGGGTTAATGTCAACCAGCTGCAGCACTGGGATATAAATCTAGCACTTCTAAAGAGGGGGAAAGGAGTTCTCCCCCCGACCTTCTCCCCCTCTGAGATTTCCACAGAAGCGTCATCCTGTCCACGTGTCGACTCCTGTGGAAACACTGTTGTATACAACCACCACACAACAGGCCTTGTGCTGCACAAACAAAGCTCTGACTGCAGGGTTTGGTTTGATATTGAGAGAAATTCAGTGACTCATTTAAGCTTTGGATGACTCACAAGTTGAACATATGAGGACATTTAGGGTCAAAAAATGAATCCTCACATTCACCCTAAGAGTCCTTTTAAACTTGCAGTGTTAACAGCCTCTTTATTCTCACACAGTTTATAGATGTAAGGGTTTGCGTAAGAGTTTTTTTTTTCTTCAGTTCTGAAACATCATGTCCCGATCCAAACAAAGAACTCTTACAATCACATCACAGGTAATGACTTGAACATTTCACCTCCTGACATCATAGGAGGAGTTTGGGCACCACAGCTGAGAAGGTGGCAATTTGTTCCACCACACAACATGGTCTAAGGACATATAGAGCCAGGCGTTTCTCTTGATATTTACCTTGGCTAGTCAACCAAAGAGACGTTTCCTGTATGTGCTTTCCCACCCGTCTGCATTGGACCAGCCGTCTAATAGTCATGGTAACACTTTCAAACAGCTCTCTCTGGCTGTGTCTAAAAGCAGCGTCATACATACTGATGCCTTGGATGGAAGTAAATACTGTGCTATGAAAAAGCATTTCTTAATTTTTGCAAATTTGTCACACTGAAATGTTTCAGATCATCACACAAATCTTGATATTAGACAAAGATAACTTGGGTGAATACAAAATGCAGTTTTTAAATGATGGTTTCATTTGTTAAGGGAATAAAGCCATCCAAAACCTGCCTGGCCCAATGTGAAAAGGTAATTGTCCCCTAAACCTAACAACTATGTACCACCCTTGGTGATAACAACTGCAAGCATTTGTGAAAAACTGGCAGAGTCTTTCACATTACTGTGGAGGAATTTTGCCCCCCTCTTGTAGGGTTTTTGAGCAGGAATGGTCATGCCACAGAATCTCAATTGGATTTAAGTCCAGACTTTGACTCTTTGGCCGACAGTGGTTTTGACCTTGGAACTCTCATGGATGCCATTTCCACCCTGTCTCTTTCTCATTGTTGAATCAAGACCTACAGATTTTAACTGAGTCAAGTGAGGCCTGCAGGTCTTTCAATGTTGTTCTCGGTTTTTTTGTGACCTCCTGGATGAGTCTTCGATGTGCTCTTGGAGTAGTTTTGTTCAGCCCGCTACTCCTGGAAAGGTTCAACACTGTTTCAAGTTTTTTAAATTTGTGGATAATGGCTCTCACCGTGGTTATTTGGAGCCCCAAAGCCTTAGAAATGGCTTTGTAACCTTTTCCAGACTGATACATGTCAATGGCTTTGTTTCTTATCTGTCTTTGAATTTCTTCAGATCCTGGCATAATGTGTTGCTTTTTTGAGATCTTAAAGCCTGCTTCATTTTGTCCAACGGGCTCTTTATAAGTAACTCCTTGAGTCAGTGGGTCTGTCATAAACCAGGCCTGGGTGTGGCAAGTGAAACTGAACTCAGCTTTCCGTAAAGAATGTGGTTAATCAAAGTTAAGTCATGATTTAACAAGGGGGAGGTTACTTTCTTCCATACAGTAGAGCAAGGTAGGTTTGGATGGCTTTTTCCCTCATAATGAAATCATTATTTAAAAACTGCATTATGTATTGACCCAGGTTATCTTTGTCCAATATGAGAATTTGTTGATGATATGAAACATTTCAGTGTGAAAAGGAAAACACTTTTTCACAGCACTATACAAACTAGTTGATCCTGCCAGAAAATTGACATGAAAATGACTTACGTGATGCAAGACTGTGCTTTGAAATTACAGGTATGATCAGCATATTGACAAAGAATATCAAGAATATCTCTCTTCAAGTATGCAGGGAAACCTTAAAAATGTATCTTTGCTTGCATCTCTTAAAATTGAAATGTTCTTATTCTACCTGCTGCTTCAAGATGAAAATTTTACTTGTGATTAATTGCAACTAATGTCTCCATTTTGAAATTCCACTACTATTCAATTAAAACTGTTTCGTGTCTTTTTGGATTTTTGTGATTGACTTCTTGTTTGGATATAGGCCTGCCTCTGTTTTGAATGAAAATATGAACATTTGGCTGATTGAAAATTATGACTGACAGAAAAAGGAACTTACTATGGGATTGTAAAGAAAAAAGGGGACAGTATATATTGAAGTGTTTGACATCATGGGGTGCAGGTGACTTGTGACTTGTGAGTTTTGAAAGCAAAATGAGACATTAAGGAGCTGCTCTCAGATTTTCCCCTCATGATGTCATGTGGCGAGTTAGCCCCGCCCCCAGGTCCAGTTGGCCCTCCCTGCCTGGAAAAAAGTTCTGCCCTCCTCTTCTGATCCTAGGCTCAGGAGAGCCACACCCATTAGGCCACATCCATTTCTTGAGAAGGGCAGAGTCAGGGGCGGAGTCAGGCAGCTCATTAACATTTAAAGCTACAGACACAGAAACTGGGAAACAGGGCTAAGACAGAGGTTTTTTAGGGCGCACTCACACTAGGCCATCCGTATTGTGCCATATTCTAACCGTGCTGAAGCCCATCTGACCCCCCCCCCCCCTTGGCCTGCACTCACACTGCTCAGCGCATCCAGGCCTGGGCATGGATACGTCACACTCCAACGTCATCACACGAAGCATCCACCGCTGATGAATTTGTACGTGTTGATGACTCAGTATGCATAAATATTGTTTTTTAGGCTGTAAAATAGCAAAAGATTTATACAACATCTGATCTGACACCGAAGTTATTTTAGCTGACCTGGGATCAGTAGCTACGTTTACTGTACAGACCACAGTGAGGGGAGAGAGAGAGAGAGGGAGAGAAAGTGGTTCATGGCGGAGAATTATTGCTCGCATCATATAATCTGGAACTTGATCAGAGTTCCAGTTACTTCTGCTGAATAAAACCCCAACTTCTTAACTCGTATGAGCCCCTACAGTCATTCCTCTGCATGTCCGTGTACTATCTTGCTTTCCTTTATGCACCATGAACTGTACCATTTCTATACATAACTCTGGATGCTTGCTGCACCAAACAAGAGGTCACAGAACAGCCTGTGTCCAGAGCAGGATTAAAATGTTCAGTTAAAAGTTTTTTTCCACTGTGATGAGAGCAATTTTAACCATCTGATGAGAGCTGGAGGTGAAAACACCTAAGGATTAATAAATGATGTTCCGTTCAAACGTCAGCGATCAAGATCACAATTTTACTTCTTGGTGACATGATATAGAATTAGAGGTAAGTTAATTCAGTGGATGATTGTTTGGCATTATAATTTTATAACAAGAGAGGTCAAATCAGACGTGAGATTAAGCCCGGCACACACTTGTCCGCGTATTTGGCACTCTCCTTTATGCATGGAGGATGAAAGGTGTGTGATATCCTGTGAGCTGCTGTTTGTGACTCAATCAAGGGAAGAAGCTTTATTTCACAAGCTTAAAAACCTCTCACAGTCATTAAAGCCTGACTTTGCCAGAAACCGGGTAGAAATGTAGATTGGACTGGGATCCTGCTGTCTCTAGCACGCGGTTGTGTGTGCTCTCTGCGCTCTCAAGCGGCTTCCTCTTGTTGTTACTTCACACTACGTCACATTCCTGCACTTGTGCTCCTTCATTTGCATCCGTGCCATGCCTAGGCCCACCTTGTTCTTCCGTGCCGGGACCGTGAAGCGTGCCGCGCTGAAGCATGGAACGATTGCACTGACACTGGCCATATGTACCAGACTTTAGGCTGAAACGGGCCCAGGCACGGTACAGATGGCCTAGTGTGAGTGCGCCCTTAGGCATGCAACAATCCATTACTGGAGTGTTTTTTTTTTTGAGCAACAAACTTCACAGGCATGTTTTGGGGACCTCTGAGACCAATATAAACTTGTCTTTAAAGGGTAAAATATGTCCCCTTTAATTTTAGAAGTTATACTTCCATATATTCTGGCTTAATCTCATACAAAGTGAAACATTTCAAATATTTACAAGACATGTTTTCAATTCAGTCTGGATGATTATAGCTTATGGCTCACAAAATAAAAAATCCACTACCTCAAAATATCAGAATACTGTTAAAAATCCAATACACAAAGGTTTGCTGTGTCACTTTGTATGAGATGAATCTTGAATATATGGAAATCTAACTCTCTGAAGTAAATCACAGGAAAAAAAGAACATTTAATTTAATTCTAATTTTTGAGATGCACCTGTATGCATGCTAAAGGGGGTTTTTGGTTGCTGCTTTCCTCCTATTTCTAAATTTAATTCTTGTTCAAACATAAAGTCACATTCTGTCAGTGCAATCATACTTTCTGACATTCATGCTAATTTGATGCCTCAGCTGTCTGGCTCACTCAAACCAATAAAATGCTGTCATTTCTAAAGTTAGATCATAAGGGCCTTTTTGTACAAAACTTCCTTCAGTGGAACTCAGCGAGGAAAGTGGGGGAAAACACATGACAAATTTGTGCAAAAAAAAAAAAAGAAGAAGTAGAAAAACTCAAAGAAAAATCAAAGTTCCCCAAGAGGAATTTGATTTTTCACAGTTTTGTTGAGACTTACTGCACACAAATTCATAGAACTCTCCAGACATGCCTTAGCAATACCAGCATGAGAGGACTTCACATGGACCAGCATTCTGAGCATGTAGGGTTCAGCTATGTGTCCAGACATTTTTGACTGGGGCACTGATTTTCAAAGGAGTAGCATTTAAGTGCGCATTCACCAGTCAGTTTTAAATAATTTACCATTTCTAACTCCACTAATCCCCACATATGTAAAGTCCAAACTGCTAATTCTGACATAGGTCCTGACTCTGACAAAGAAGATGGCCAATCATAGTTCAGGGTTTTGGGGTGGCACTAAGGATTGTTGATAAAATTTCATGCTATCCCTGACCTGACATGCCAGATAGAAGCTTCATGTATGCATTGCAGGTTGTATATGTCACATTCATCTAGCCAACACCCCATGGTGTTTGGGAAGAGCAGAACCTTTCAAGAACAAATCTCAGAAGGTGATTGGACATACATTATGCAGGGCTGTACAGTATGACATATATGTCACACTTGCTACAAAAAAATTGGTCTGTGCTACTAGGTTTTCGTACCTCATTGCACAGGTCAAAGTCATACCCAGTCCTTAAATCTTATATTTCTGGCACATTTTGAATTGAAGCTGCATGTTTTTCCCTCTCGTACTGTGTAACCATCTAGGTCTGGAGTGAGAGCATCCACACTTTGCAGCTGATAAGATGGCGAGTAAGCGACCAATAGCAGCCTTTAGCCTAACTACAGCTCATTTTCTTCAACCCACAGTCATGTTCAGCTCCTTGTTTTTCAGATTCCTTCCTCTGGTGTGACAGAGTTTATTGAACCAGGTGTGTAAACTTGGTTGGTTATAACCCACTCAGCAGCTGGACTGGAAAAGATCTTTCTCCCGCACCCAAAGTCTGGGTGGGTAATTCCCAGAGGAAGTGCTCCATCCTGCCCGTGTGTCTGCCTTTCTGTTTTTTTCTCCCTCTTCTCCTGTCTCGCTTTGGGAGTCTGCATGTAGGCACATGAAACATGCTTAAAACAGCAGCAGTGCTGTGTTAACCACGCTTTCATGAAAACCTGCTGAGGTGCACATTCCACTGCAGACGAGAAGGGGCTGAGAAAACAGATGGAGACCGACAGAACAAGTGAAGGAGCAGAGACGGGGTAAAAAGATGTGCAGAAATGTCTGACGTAAAGACCCAGGCAGGAATCTGAGACTGACATTTCCTGTGTGTGTGAGGCATGAATCAGCAGACTGTTCCAGGACGTGCAGTTTCTCTCTGATTCCACATCTGCTGCAGCAGCTTTTGGCCACACAATGCGACTGAATGGGGCTCAGTGTTCATGGGTAGCGTGAGTGCAATGGCAGCCAGTGAAGCCCATAGTGGTGGGAAATGAGGCTATTTTTAGAGCCTTGAAAATGCCACCGCTTCCTTTTACTCTGAAAAACTTTAGAGAGAGTTAGAGAGACAGAGGGAGGGAACGACTGGGTGGATAATTTCACTAATTTCCTGTCTGAAATTTATTGGCTCTTTGGCACATTCTTGAAAGTGACGTTAGCAACACCTCTATCATTCGTCACCTGTAATTTGTACTGTGCTAAAACATCACCTCAAAGACAGAGAGGGAGGTGATGGTTTATTTTCCCTGAACTAAAATCAAAGGTGGGACTCTCTTATAGCAGTGTAAGCAGAATTACACATTTGGAAGTAAAACAAACATATAATCTCACATGGCTCAGCTCTTTTACCAGCATCACTTTTCCCACACTTTTACACAGCAGCCAAAACTTTCTCTGTTACATCACTCTGCTGTGTTGAGAGAAACACAACACTGTGAAACATGTTTTCTCCTTACCTTAGCAATACTGTAGTGACATTTGCACATTTTTAATACGGCGGAAGCAGGCTCATACCCTCCTCACTTACTGTCAGAATAAGCACAGTATTTTTGGAACGATATGTCCTGAGAAAATGGGTGGAAAAATAACATGATAATAGCTGTGTTCTGTACATCCTCCCTTATGTTCCTGGGGTTTGAAACAATGATTCAATTTGCCCACTAGGGGGTGTAGTAGCTTCAGATTTCAAATCAATAACAATTTCCCCAAATTTGGTTACTTTTTTCCTCTAGATGTGCCCATAACACATTCACTTACATTACGCATGTAGATCTAGACTCTGTGCTGCGAAAGACAAAGTATGATCTTAAAATTCCTTCATTAGAGTGCAGAAAACATCCAAATACTGCTTTTCTATTAAGTTCACATAAACATGTCAGTCCTTTTTGCATTTGGTATAGGGCAGTGGTTCTCAACAGGTGGGTCTGGACTCAAAACTGGGTCACAGAGCTGTTTTCAGTGGGTTGTGAAGGTGTGCCTGGAAAAAATGTGTAAAAAGTCTGACGTACAGAAGGTGTAAGCTGAAATGAATCTGTTCATGATAAGTTAATTTTTCTCATTTTCTTGAGATCTAATCCTGTTTAACTTGGGTAAAAAATGCTTTCTTGTTTTAATCATTTAGTCTCTCAAAAAGAAAACATCCAAAATGCACACCTTATGATGGAAGAAAATACTGTATGTTTGCATGCTAGCGTTGCACAGTTAATCTAATTGCAATTGCAATGCATTGGCAGACTGTGCAATTACATTATTGCATGAAAGTAGCACGTTAAAAGATTAGATAAAATGTGTGCGGAAAGGCCTTTAAGTTTAAAATAGTGCCACCATTACACTTTGTTGAAGTACCTTGAATTTCAAAGAAGGGAAAACATATTTTTTTAAATATTGTTTTGAAAACAGTACTATTGAAACTTCAGGTTTTTTACGCTTCTTAATATTTTTTTATTTTGAGCTGACAAAAACACACTGCAGAACTATAATTATTTTGTGCATTTTCATGTATAACCAAGCACGAAGACTTGTAATACCATTTATGAATTTGATCATAATTGCAATTAAAAAGTCACAATATTGTTGAGTATGATTGCAACTGCACATTACTACTAAATCATGGCATTGCACACATATCATTTTCTATAATGACACGCATGTAATGTCTTTGCTCAGTCACTTTTTTTTTCCAAATAAGATACAACCCTCAATATTCATTGTTCAAGACATCTTAATTGGGCCGTTATTGCTAATTAGGGAAGCAAGACCAGTTGAGCACCACTGTTATGAAGTAACTGCACATTTATTAGGGGTTATTTTTAATTGCCTGATGAAGCTACAGTGTAAATATTTGCTAGGAAGACAGCAGACAGCGTTTAAAAACTGACTGGTCCTTAAACCTGTGGTTTGGGGCCCAAAAGGTGGTCACAGTGGTGATAACCTTGCAAAGCAGATGGATACGCCCGTATTCATGTTTCTCACTGGTGAATCCATCTTGCAAAGCTCCCGTCTGAACCGCTTGGGCCCGGTTAGAAAGTGACAGGACCAATCAGTGACAAGGGGCAGTACGCGGCAGAGCCGTTACATAAGCAAGTAGCAACAAGAGGCCAGTACAGTTATGGCGGAAGACATTCTCGTGGATGCGCCAGTTTTATCAGAAATTGATGACTTTTTTTAGTTAAAATAAGAACAAAGAACAGCACTGAGTTGTTTTCTTTTCAAAAACGACAAAACTCTGTGTATGAGACGTTTTCCGGATCGTTGTGTGAAACCACACATTTTATTTTATGACATTTTCCAGTAAGAAAGTAAAAACATTTCAGTTGTCTTCTTGAGATCTGAATGAATTCATTGCCTTTTCTCTGGGCAGTCTCATCATTTAATGTGAAAACAGAGAAAAAGAAAATGTATGCATGCATTTCCTCTCAGAGCTTCTGTGATAATGTGCTTTTTAAGTATTTCTGTACTATTTTGTCTTTTGTTCAGTCATATGTTTTGTTCCATGTAAGTACAAAATTTTCTACAAATAAAATTGAAAACTTTCAGAAAATTGGGTCAAAATTTCTCATGAAGAAGGGGGCAGATACTGGACCAGTTGAGAATCACTGCTTTAGACCATTCCCAATCTGGGCCTCTAACCTGACATGCCAGGTAGACTGTTTCATCTATGCATTGCATTGTATTACACATTCATCTGGAAAAGCTCCCATACATGGTATATGAGAGGGGCTGGACTTCTCAAAAATTATCTAAAGGGGATTGCCAGAAGCTTTCAATGTGGTTCTTTGCTCCTCTTTAAATAAGGATCAGCAGTTTTGTTTTATAGAATAGCATATTTTCAATTAAATTTGTGATGACAACAATTAAAACTGAGGCTCATTTTCGATAGCAATGTTTCACCTTTTTCATGTGGGATATGAAGTGGGGATTAGGTCAGGATACTACAGGGGGAGGCTCCAAGGAAAACATCTCAGAAATCACTGTTTTAGACTGAAGCTCAAAACAGTATAGAAAAAAAAAATCCGTTTGAGCCCATGTAGCCAGTTGCCCAGATCCTGAATTAGTGACATCCCAATGTTTTTGTTTTCATATTTGGTATAATTTTGACATATTATATTAGGCAGAAGCAGCTGTAATACTAAGCCATGAAATATGTAAGAGCTGCTGTGCAATAGATTGAGTAAGATTGGGTAATGTGCCAACAGCATTGAGATAAATAATCTCGTGGCTTTCTAAGAGGCAAAATGTTCTTATGATAAACCACCGACTTACAACATCTGAAACTAGAGTTCACACCAAGGCCACCAGAAACGTTCACTCTTACTCATTTAACCCTGAGAGGTTCAAACAAAGTTGAGTTGGTGTGTTTTTCTTCTAATTTAGACATCCTTGTAAACAACAAGACTGATCTTAAACTAAGTAGCCTGATATTCTTCATTAGGGACAAATGTACATCTTCAGATTAGGGGTGACCATAAATAGTGGAATAGTTAACAAACCCCATTTAACTTCCAGTCTCACAATCCTGTTTTCTTAATTTCTTCAAATAAGTCATGACCCATAGCCTATCTTGGAATAAATCAATATATAATCCAACTTATAAACTTATAATGTAATACTGAAAATAACTCGTGTACGTATCATCAGTCTCTTTAGTGCAGTGATGCCCAACTGATTGAGCCTCACGTCCCATCAACTCCTCGATGCAGAATTACAACCCAAAGTCTTCTACAGGAGTCCTTGGTCTGTCTGGTTTTGACAACTTCTCTTGGGCGTATTTTTGGGTATCATTGGTCAGATCATGTGTCCATTGCTAAAGCAGGATGGAAAGGGTCAGCTGCCTGATATGGGAATGGCAGCTGTGTTTTTACGGGAACCAGGACCCAGTGGTCCCGACGCTGGGGGACGACCGCATAGAGGGGGCAGCTGGGAGGATACCTGGAGAGGCTGAGGCCATAAGGAGGCCAGAGCAGCAGGACACAGGTTGACGTGGCAAAGATCCTAACTGGCAGATACACATACCCGATCATTTCCAATCCACTCCACGTTCACATACTGAGAGGTTGCTAAGGAGAATTGGCCATCAGTATGAGCTATTCAGTGCCATTCATACGCATCCATACGTATTTACACACATTGGGAGCAAACTGGGGTGTCTTGCTGAAGGGCACATCCACATGTGACTGCTGAACTGACTCTACCTACAGCCACAGTCACCCCACAGTTTGAACCTCAGACGCTACAAAATGTGACAAATCAAAGCTCTGTAATTTTCAGGCACATTTAGACCACACTCAAAAGGGCTGTGCGACCCACTTTAGGGTCCTGCCCCAGCAGCTGAGAACCACAACTTTAGTGTGCTCAGGAATATATTGTATTCAAGGTGGACTGTCACATTTTGTGCAGCCATGGGAGGAAGCGGCATCTCACTGAGCATTTTAGTTTCTCACAGAAGTAAAATGCAAATATCAACAGCTTTTATCATTCCACGAATAAGTATCCCATCGGCTCCTGATGATCATAAGGTGACGACACATTACATCACATCCTACTTGTAGTCTGAAGCAGTAGTTCTCAACCCAGTGGTTGGGACCCCCTTGGGTCACAAACACTGAGAGGGGGACACCAGTTGCCTTCCAAAAAAATACTGATTTCAAATCATATATTTTACCCATGTTAATAGAAATATATAAGTAAATTTTAATAAATACAAAATAAAAGCATTTGGTGAGATTTACACTCTATTCAAAGCAATGTATTAGAAAATCCTCAAGATGTTAGTCATCTCATGACTATTCTTGGGTGAGCATGGCTGTCTTCAACTATGCTTCTAGCACCCTCAGGCACAGTGGGGGTCCCCACTAAGCTGGGCTCAGGTTCAATCTCTGCAAAATAATAATAAAAAAACATATGGTTAATTATTTAAATGTTCGTTTCAAGAGTCCTGGTTTATGCTGGCAGTCTAGAAAAGAGGAAAAATGAATGAAGGAGTCAGTAGTGCAATGTACAGGATAAAGGTCAGTGTGCAGACCCCGCCGATGACGCCCACCGCTCCCATTGGTGGATACAACAACAAACACGGACTTCGGCTGAATTTCATTGGTTGTGGAAACCCGGAAGTAGTAGAGTAACCAATCCACTGGATAAAAGTCCGCACCGGTTTGATAGCAACAGTGTGGATCTGTCTTTTTCTCCGGAGAGGTAACCTCGTTACCAAACATCCTCTACATCCGCAAGATTAATTTCTAAATCTTAGTGCATTTGATCTTAAACATGGCTGCTTACAAGTTAGTGCTTATTCGCCACGGAGAGAGCAGCTGGAACCAGGAGAATCGGTTCTGCGGCTGGTTCGATGCAGATTTAAGCGAAACCGGCATAAAAGAGGCGAAGAGAGGTGGACAGGCCCTGAAAGGTGAGGTAGAAATTGTCTTTTCACCATGCATGGCTGTTTTTTTTCTCTCAGATGTCGTCGCCCTATGCACGGTTGCATAATTCCCCAGCATCAGACCTGGACCCGCCCCCCTGATCGTGTCAGGAATACAGGGAAGATGTGCAAACGTGCAGAAGAGATGGCTTTACGTGGCTACAGTGGTACACTGCTGTAAGGACCACAGAGCAGGCCAGCACGGAAAATATAGAAATACTTAAGTAGTTGATTCCCTAAAAAGAGAGAGGTTGATTTCAAAGCTTTGAATCTTTGATTCAGTTTGGTCTCATTGATATCCCTCATTTGGCTCGCGCCTTAACAGCAAGATCAACGCAACCAGTGCATACGTCGAGAACCAAATAAATCAGACTATTGTATAGTCAGAACTGCAGCCATAAATGTTTTTATCCATAGCTTTTGCAGACAACGGGATTCAGTATATCATTTGATAACAACTGAATTGTTTTTAGTGTTGGGACATAATGTCCTTTCTTTGTCTACAGACTCTTAAATACAAATATGATGTCTAGACTTTATAATCAGTCACTATCCCTCAATGTAATATAATATATAACGTAATCAAACACCTTGCAAATTCACCTGAGTAAAAAAAATGGTAGAATTTTTAAAGCTATGCTAATGCAACAGGTGCAGATTTGTTAATCTTAGTAGGAGCTGAACATGGCTGAAAAAACTATTGAATTTTCTTTATGCTTCAGAGTCTATTAAACATCTCTGTCCCTCGCTCTCAAAGATGCTGGCTTTGAGTTTGACATTTGCTACACCTCCGTGCTGAAGCGGGCAACCAGGACACTGTGGCTGGTCCTGGACAGCATCGACCAGATGTGGGTGCCAGTTCACCGGACCTGGCGTCTCAATGAGCGCCACTATGGAGGCCTGACTGGGTTAAACAAGGCAGAGACCGCAGCAAAACACGGAGAGGCTCAGGTGAAAATATGGAGGCGCTCGTTTGACATCCCTCCTCCCCCCATGGGCCCTGACCATGACTACTACACAATCATCAGCAAGGTAGGGTATGATATCTGCTGTGTATATTCCTGAATACAGAACTGTGATAAAAGTAGTCCTTGATAAACTAACTGCACACAGACATAACAAAGGAGGCATGACTACAACTGAGTGAAATCAGCAGGAATGACTGAGGTGGTAAGAGTGAAAACACTGAATTAAAGGTGAGGCTTGTTGGTCCTTTTGTTCACAACACGGTCAGCTTCACTGTCTACAAAAGATGATAATGAAATCTGATGGCCAAACCACACATTGGGGAAATAGTATTTGGTTACATGTGTCCTACTGTTATTACCTAATAGTATGTCCAAAGTGAGTTAATATATGACTGACAAGAATGAGGTCTCCTAGGTTCAAGTTCAAAGTTCAGTGAAGGTTGAAATGAGCTGATCTGAGGTGTGCAGAGACAGACTTATTCCAGAGCACAGAGAAACTTCAGTACCTGCAGATTAAACATTAAACATGACATTATGTTGCTTTTAAGATAAAACTTAACAGGAAGTAAATAAACTCTCTAAAAAATACCTGACATTTGGATGCTCAATTTAAAAACAATTATGAGGCTATCTGTTTTCACTAGCCCCTTTTATATCACATGCTCTAGACAGGACCGTCACACCTCCCTGTCAGAGTAAGTGTGTGTGGCTTAAATAGAAAGGTTTCCATCCAAATGTATTTAAATTTGGAAATTGGGATATACAAAATGCAATTTTGTGTGTATTTCCAATCACTAGTATTATGCTATTATATTTTATAAGCAAGGCTGCCCATAAAGGGGGATAAAGGGGAAAGCTTTCAGGGGCCCTTGGAGGTCCACAAAATCATGATCCAGTGTAAAGTTCAGCTGGGATAAACATTTTTTTTCCTGAATAAAAAACACTTATCAATGCAAAAAAAAATGTATTGATGCATTTATGCTGTATAACAGTGTAGCCTTTTTTAAATATAAATGCATTTTCTTCAAACAGAATTACCTTTTATTGGTAATGTTAACAATGTGGATGGATACACTGAACTAAACCATTAGGAAAGTAATGTCAGACATCAAAGCTAAGCCATAATGTGCACAGATGTAAGAATGCCAGAAAATAAAGTAGATGAAGCTGAGACATTACATGGAAAAGAATTGATTAATTGTGAAAAGTGGAGGGAAAGTAGGAAATATGGTTTAAAAGTGGCAAAAATGAGCAGTAAAAGTCATGAAATTTGGTTAAAGAGTGGTAAAAACTGGTTAAAAGAAGCAAGAATGAGTGAAAAGTGACAAAATTGGTTGAATGTGGATAGTAGTGGCATAAGTGGATGGAAATAATGGAGAAAAGGGGTTAAAAAGTGGCAACAATGGACAGAAGTAGTGGTGAATAGGGGTTAAAGCAGGGGCAACAATGGACAGAAGTAGTGGTGAAAAGGGGTTAAAAAGTGGACAAAATGAGTTTAAAGAGGCAAGAAAGAGTGAAAGGTGGCAAAATTGGTCAAATGTGGGTTGAAAGTGGTAAAACGGGTGGAAATAGTGGAGAGAAGTGGTTAAAATTGGCCAAAAAAAATTAAAAAAGTTGCAAAAATTGGTTAAACTTGGCAAAAATAGGTGAAAATAAGTAATTTAGCACCAAAACCCAATATAGCTTGATACACTCCAAAATGAGGTAACTGATAACAGGATGCATGTGAGCACTATTGCTACTGATCCAGCACACATGCATTGATATAATCAATAAATCACAATTGAGAAGTGCCCACTCTCTGAATTTTTCAGGGGCCCAGCCAATACTAGGGAAAAGTCTGATTATGAGTCAGAAGTTCGAGCAGATGGTGGCACTACAAAAAAAGAGAAAAAACACAGCAGAAGAGGAGGGATGGAGAGTACCAAGAACTTTTGCTTCATTTATGCTCTCTTTAGTGAGTTCTAGTAACAGCCCTGGGTGCTTACTGAAGTGTGTCTCCAGGGACATTGTTGTTTATTCCCTAAATGTGCTTCCACTGCAGGAAGTTGCACTTTCCTTCTATTGATCAGATTTATCCTCCTTGAAACATTAAAACATTTTTTTGCAATATTTTAAATGTTCTTCTCTTTTTCTATTTTTTATTTACAGCATTGAAAGTCAGTTTTTTAATGGCCAAATTGAAAATGGTGGGTTGAAACCTCACTATTGTGAAAGCAGTTCCTGGCAGAAGATGAGCACAACAATGCCATGCGTGTGTGTATATGCAAAGCTTGTGTGCTGTTTATTTACATGTGATGCTATGTGCTTTGCAAAGCTGTAATATCATGTAGAATCACACTGAGACACCAATATGGTGCTGTTGCTGCCTTCAGTTAAAAAGTATAAAGTACAGAAATTCATTACAGTACTATCATAGAAGACCTGAAAAGAGTGTTTATGTATCCAACCATTACATTAGCATATATTTTTCTGCAAACTTTTATCTCCTACATTTCATGCAAATTTCTGTACTTTCCCTCACATTATCAACGGACTACTTTGGCTCAGAGGCCTTTTTTGAATTCCCATCACATCAACATAAGGGGGAACTTCAAATGGAGGGGATGATAACACAAAGAAAATGACTCTACGTCATATCCTTTTGTACATATCGTTCATGCAATAAAATGAATGCAACATGAAAAAAAATCCCATAAAAGATTTATCATGAAAAAAACAGACTAGGGAGGGTTACTCAAACAGGTCTGAAATGTTTTGTGTACTATTATGTGGTAGTTTTGAAGTACTGTATTTTGTGTAATGTTATGGTGTTTTGACCTTAAGAGCTGCCTTTTCTGCAGGATCGTCGCTACGCTGACCTGACAGAAGACCAGCTTCCTTCTTGTGAGAGCCTGAAGGACACAATCGCTCGGGCGCTGCCCTTCTGGAATGAGGAAATTGCCCCGCAGATAAAAAAGGGAAAGAGGGTGCTCATCGCCGCCCACGGAAACAGCCTGAGGGGGATTGTCAAACATCTAGAGGGTGTGTGGCATACAGAGTTTAAATACAGAGTTATGAATAGTTCTTGCAGACAGTAATTCTTTGTGCTGGCTAAGCTGGTAATAGCATTGTGAATTTTAAAACACTTTCCCCCATTATCTTAAAATGTGTCTTTTGATTAAAACGCAAACCTTGATTTTCTGTGCGTCATCTGCCTACAATCCATCATAAGGATTCTATTTATAATGATAAATAATCACTAAAAATGTGTGGATCCATCAAGACATGCTAAACATGCAAATTGTTGGTATTTAATTGTTCTGTTTGTCTACCGCCATCCGTAGGAATGTCAGATGAAGCCATCATGGAGCTGAACCTGCCGACAGGCATCCCTATCCTCTACGAACTGGACAAGAATTTGAAGCCCATGAAGCCGATGCAGTTCCTGGGAGACGAGGAGACTGTACGCAAAGCTATGGAGGCCGTGGCTGCTCAGGGAAAGGCCAAGAAGTAAAGCTACTGAAAAACATTTGTCCGTGTACAACAGTCAAGGTTGCTGTACAACTGGTTGCAGATTAGCATTATGCAAGACCTAATTTATTTTGGATTGTTTAACATGATGAGAACACTGTAGATTGTTGTTGAAGGCAACCCTACTCTCCTTGCACTGTAAAGGGGTACTAGATAGTGAACAGTGGGGTAAAATCAAGACTGAGAGCTCTCAAGAGATTGTAAGCAATGTCTTTTAAAATGTTCAGATTATATTACAACCTTAAAAAGGCAGAACTTCAATTCAGAATAGTTTGTTTTCTTTTCAAATCAGAAGTCCTTGAACAAGGTGTCCTTTGCTGTAGTGTTGGATGTTATGGAAAAAAGGCAAGAAAGCAAATTACAGACTCAGGAGTGAAATCTTGGCTGTGGGTCCACTCTGCCATACAAAGACAAAGAAAGTCTGTTGTATTCTCAACTGCATTTTTAAGGTTTTATAAACCCATTTTATTCAGCTGTAAAGGGACCACTATAAAGGGTGACCAACTTTCTCACTTTCAAAATGGACTCTTTGATAGGATGTGTTTTGCAATCTCCTGAGAGCAGGACAGGATGCTTTAAACAGCCTGATTTAAGTGATACTTGTGCAATGTCTTTGGATGTTCTGTTGGTGTCTGTGTTGTGTCTGATGGTCTGTATTTGTGTCATTGCATTTAAACTTTCTTCCTGTTTAAACAGTGCCAAACACTGCATTATACCAGTATTGCACTGTTCAAGAGATAAATCCATTTGGATTTGCCCAACAGTTTCACAATACCACTGTGACAGATGATTAACTGAAGATTAACTGTCTGTATTAAACCATTTTCTTTACTAAATTTGACCGCCTTTGGTCTGTCTTTGCCTCTAATAATAGTGTTCATGTGCCTCCAGGTGCTATTCTTAAGCTCCTCACCACCTGCTAGGATATGGTTTGAAATATTCCCTTATGTCAGTATTGTTGTTTTATCTTCAAAAGCATTCCTCCGTGCTGATTGGATATACCCTAAAAACCTACATTGAATAAATGTACAATGTTCAAATCTGATATGTTTGTGTCTATTTGTCTTATGTGGAGCAAGTTTTATATTTTAGTTTCTAACATAAACTTGGCACTACAGTAAGGAAATTTGAGCTTGATCCATTATTTCTTTGTTGTAACAATGCTTCTTAGCAATAAATCTTACATCGTTGGACAGCCTGTTTATTTCCCTTTTAAATGGCATCACATTTGTAAGAAACAGGCATTTATGGGATGAGCAGCAGAGCTAAGTCGGTGAGTTGCACCCATGAAAAACTTGCCGAATCGTCTCCACCAATTTGTCACAAGAGAGGATGAAATGGCCTGCCAGCAGCCCTGACCTCAACCCCATTGAATTCTTCAGCTTGTGTGTGCTGTTTGTACCACTGACCAACAAAACCACATTGGCTGACTTGCGATAAATGCTGGTTGAAGAATGGGATGCCATCCCACAGCAGTGTGGGACCAGGCTGCATGAAGAGAAAGTGCCAGGATTTTATGGCACCTTGCAACTGAGGCTTTTGTTTGATGAAGAATAAATTGTTAAATTGCCAATATCTCTTGTTGCTTCAGATTTCTATCATCCAATCCACCAAACAAGAGTCAATAGCAGAATAAGCAGTTTGGCATTGGCAAATTTGGCACATTTTTCAGGGGTGCAACCCACATACTTAGCTCTGCTGCTCATCCCACAAATGCATGTTCTTTACAAATGTGGGACCATGTCAAAGAGAAAAAACAGGAATTCCAATGCTATAAGATTTTTTTTTGCCAAGAAGCATTGTTGCAATAAATAAATAAATAATAAACACAAATTTCCTTACTTTTTGTGCTGAGTTTAGTTTTCTAACACATCTTAGTCTGTATAGTAGCATGTTAGCATGAAGGCTCACTTGAACTGTATCCAGCACAAACCAATAATTAACCATGGTCTACGGTTACAAAACGGGGAGCTGAAGTAAAGGATTTTAAATCACATACCAGGGTCTGCTTAGGGCCTCACTTGATGCTAAAACACTCGTTTCTCAAAAATGAATGGAAAAAAAAAAATAACACTTAAATTTGACCTATTTGGCTTTCCATAGAAATAGCATCTGACGTCACCTGTTGATTTTTATGTGTATTTTTACATTTAATTTCTAAAAATAAAATAACATACCTGTCACTTACGGAACCGCAAACTCGCCATCAAACTGAACAGTTGTCTCACTGGATGCAAGAGGTCAGAAAGAGACGCAAGCCAGTGAAGTGCTGTAGGACTCCAATTACCATGATGCATTTCGTCATGTTGGTCGATTCTGCAGCAGGCGGGAGAGGATGGTAACATGATTTTAACGAAACAAATGTCAGTCCGTTATCGTCGATGTCTGTAGTTATTAGAAAACTCTGCACAATCCCGACAATGAGAAAAGCAACAGAGAATCAAGGGGACACTCGGTAAGGAAAACTGCGGGCTTTACTCGAACCCATTGTTAAGTGCGCTCGCGAGCTAACAGTTAGCTACACAGTGCACTTCCTGAAACGACCTCATACGTTTGGTTTTATTTAAATTTAACCAAATGTGCTTATTTTCGCTTTAGAAGAAGTAGCCATGAGCTATCTTCTAGTAAACAATGCAGTCGTATTGTTGAGACGGCAAAGCCATTAATGTCAGTTACACTAGCAGCGTGTTAACTGTGGCTACCGTTAGCTAGAAATTCAATTATTGTGGCTATCACAAGCGCTGTCAAAATCGATGACTGTTGATACCATTCTGTTGACTCTAATGCATGACAGTTGTTTAATGAGTGCTTTCACTTAAGATTATAACGTCAAAACCATAATAAACGGGTAGTGTTTTAGCTACTCACACACCCCTAACCTTAACGTTTTGTCTTATGTTCTGGATCCGTGTTATCAAGTTGTCACTTTACGTAGCGTGCTTTTGTAGCCAACCAGACATTGACGAGCATGTGTGTTGCTGGTGGTGGCTCATGCTAGGTCTCTTTCTTATGCAACATTTCGGTCTTTTTGCTTCTGGAAGTACGGAGTTGCTATGGTGTCGTTTTGTTTACAAAACAAAGTAACCCCGGTGGTCTAAACTGATCGGCTTTTCCTCTCCGCTCCTTTGCAGAACACTTGCAGATTACTACTCTCCGAGAGCTAAAGGTGGGTCACTGTGTCGCTACGTGTTGATGTGTCATAGGTATGTTGCACCTTACTTTGCTGTGTAGTAAGAAGAGGTGCATTAGATTCTTATATTTAGTACGCCTGCTTAAAATATGTGGATAAAAAAGCTATTATCTCGACCATACCATATGCATAAGCGCTATTACAACCAGTATTTAGTTTTTTCTTTACTAGTTGCAAGGTTTTTCATTTTTTTCAGCTATTAGTTGTAAGTTGTTCAATTCAACTAATTAAATATTTCTTGATACCACTTGTTTTGAAAGGGTACAATCACTAGTAGAGTGAATTGTTGGTATTATTTGGCTATAAAATCTGTCTATATCAGCTGTAAATATTGGCCATACCAAAAAATCAGCCTGTTTGGCTGGACCAACAGAGGAACAATCAGCTGAATTCTTTTTCTTTGTTCATCATCATCCCTTATATTTCAAAGTGTGTTTTTAAGCCTGAAATTTGTTAATTTATGTATCCTCAAGCTTAAATTTTGTATTTTAAGGAGTTTTTAGGTATGAACTACATTTGAATATTGCTATCCATATTAGTATTGGCTGAAATTAATTTGTAAATTTCCACATATTGGATATGAGCAAAAACAATATTGTGCATCCCTAAATTTTAACAGTGTACAGCTTGCAATTTTTGATTGACCTTTATTTTTCAGTTGCTGTGGTATTGAAATGAGTATCAGTATCATTTTCTTTTCACTAGTTTCATATTGAAGTTTTTCAATATCATATTGAAGTTTAGTTCAAGTTGTATATGTACAGGTCAAGATACTGCAAAATATATATGTTATTTGTGGAAAGATTTAGTCTGGAGTGAAGAAATTATACCTTTTTAAGCTTTCTGTGGATGCTTTCAAAAGTAATTATTGGATTGGCAATGTCTCATTTTATCTTTTATGGTAATATAAGTTTTCCTTCAACAATTAGATATAAATACATAGGCTGTGCTCTAAATGTAACATCTTTCAATCAGTCTGTGAAGTAAAATATAACCTAAGCGGAAGATGCTTGTTTTTAGGATTAGAAAAATCATGACCTTCTAAAAAAAAGTTAATATGAATTCTTCATTTAAATCTAGTAACTGGCAATGTTTCAGAGCCTGATACAAAAACTGCAGTTTTCTGTTGGTTATTAGTAGTAATCCCAAGAATCAGTCAAAGTTACAAGTTAATAGTTACCCTCTCACAAAAAGCATGCTTAAACATCTCAAAACTTGTAAAAACAGTCCTCACATGTTCGTTCTAATACTCAGAGCCCATTCATTTGAATTTTTTCAACTCCTGATGTATCATAAGAAAAAAATGCATGCTTGTTAAAGCTGGCTCTTTTTAGTCTTTTAAGTTTTACATTGCTTTCAGTGTACATTTTCAGTCAAAATGACAAAAATCGGTTAACTTAGATGAAGGAAGTTCATCTTACTTTTTTAAGTGCAAACAAAAATAGAAAGGAAAAGGGGTTTCTGGCAAAATTATAAGTGCCACTGCTCAAAATTAGTTAAGGTGAATTATGAATGCAACAACATACCTGTGCACCTTGATAATCTAATCAGACTTTGTATATAAATGAACAGACTCAATTCAATAATTCAGAATTTTCTGTCTGTGTTTTAGTGAAGGATTTTCAGGAGACTCCAATGAAGCCTTCACAGGTTCCTAATCGTCTTCCTCACCTGGCACCCAGGAGGATTTTGCCTCTCCCTAAACCAGAGCTTTACCCAGCATCCCCTTGCCCGGTAACCTATGTAATATGTGCATAAAACATTTGGTTCAAGGTAGATGACAGTCTGTTTGGTGTCTCCTAAGCCATCTTCAGACAAAAGACTTAACATGACAAGACTAGTTTTAGAAGGTTCCTGGCAACAGTTGCAGCTGTCTGAACCAAGCCATTGCAGTTTGAATCAGGCCATATGATGTTGCGTGCAATTCGTTGTGTAGGCAAGTTGTAAATAGCTGGTTTCAGGACATTGCAAGCAGATAAATATGAAAAGTGAAATTGAAATCTCATCTTAAAAGGCTATAAAAGCCAACAAGTATTTTTGAAATTCAGTTCTGTCCCCTTGTGTCCCCTGCAGGTAAGCATAATGTGCAGCAATATATACACATGAGAAATTCAAGGCTGTAGGTGCTCTTGTAGCGGTAGATTTATTGCACAGTAACCTCAGAAATAAATCTCTTTAAACTGAGTAGTGTGACCTGACAGGATTTTAGAGCGTTGCTGAGTGGCCCGTGGCAAACAGTTGCAAGTTTAAACTCATCTGGTCGTGAATCCTTGGTCTGAATGGGGCTTATTGTCTTATCACTGCTTTGGCGAATTTTACATACAATATTGTGACAGTTTGTGAAATAACAGCACATAGCAGGAGTTATTTTCAGCTGTTGGTTTGTTCATAACCAGTCTGGCTTGAGAGGCAGTACTGTAACAAACAATGCATTAAAAGTGCTTTTCACTTATTGGACTAATCAAGTGAAAAAGTATGTTAGTAAAAGTTCAGACCAAAGACATGCGATGCCAGGAGATGGTTTTAGAACCTGGATGGCAACAGTTGCAGCAGTCTGAACCCGGCCTTTGCAGCTTGAATCAAGCCATCTGATGATGTTGCCTGCAATTCAGCATGTTAAGTTGCAGACAGGTTGCAGGAAGATGCAAGCAGATAAATGTGAAAAAAGGAAATATTAATCTGATTTTGAAAGACTAAACACCAATTTCGTTTGACAAAATAACGCCATAAATTTTGCAAACGATCGCATCAATGAATTTATTTTTCACCTTTATTTTTACATTGTCTTACAGAAGCTTCAGCCCATAAACACTCCGGTCTCCTGAGTCAGATGCGTGCGTGCTTAAATGCACAGATGTTGGAAGAGACAGGAGTGATAACAGGCTGACGTTTCCGTTTTTAAACTTAAAAAAGAAAGATACAATCATTTCCAAGAAGCAGATAAACGTGAAAAAAGGAAATAGAAATATTGTTTCAAAAAGACTTGTTTTTCCCAGCTGTGAGCACAAGCAGGACGTGCAGTGTTATATCAGATAAAACTTGAGAAATATAAGGCTGTTGGAGCTTGATTTCTCTGTGTAAAATTAATCATTCTCAGAAGATATCTAAGCTGTAACGAGATTGAGCTAGCAAAGCATTTATGTGTTTAAATGTGCCATGAAATTTCACTGCTACACTATGATGGTGATCAAAAATAAGTTATTGATGAGTTGGAGTCCTACAGCCTGATATTATGCATTGTCATGATGAAAAAGATGCAGGAAAAAGCAGAGAATGTGCAGTAGTGTTTTGTAAAGATAGATTTATAGCTCAGTAACTTCAGAAATAAATCACTTTAAATTGAGTGACTGTTAGAGTCATTGCTATGGAAATGATGCATTGTCTCCCTCAGTTGCAGCGGTTTGAACTTCCAAGTAGCTGCGAGTTTCAACTGGTCTTGTCGCAAATCTTTGGTCTGAACTGGGCTTTAGAGTATGTTGGGTTAGTTTGAATGTTATGCTTTATAGGGTTAGATTAACTTAGAATCTGCATGGTGCAATCACACGATAGCACAACTTAAGTTATAATTCAGTTAGTTTCAGTGCAGAGTATAGTGGGGACTTGACACCATGACTTAAGATGTAACTTAAGCTGGGCATACACTGAGTGATTTCAAGCCAAGCTTACAACAGTCGTGGCAGAATGTAAACTCATGCTGTGTGTCTGAATTGCTTATGCTGCATGACCATCTCGCACAATTTATGTGCTTACACTACATGATCTGCTGTTAATGCCTGACCTGAGTGCTCACACTGTAGGAGTGAAGTGGGACAGACTGTGACAGAAATCTGCAGAGTTTCCATTTAAAAAAGTCTCACACACTGAGGATGAAGCGTTTCCAGTCATATCCTCTCTCTTCCCCACTTTTTCTCTCTATCCCACACATACACACAGCATCTGAGTCAGCTGCAGGTCCGCAGTTAATATTTCCTGTTTGTTTATTTCCTTTATCATAGTGGGGGTGGAGGGACATCAGAAAGTCATTCCAGCTGTTGTCATGGTAATTTAGAATGTCGTCTAACAGTTTACAAAGGTAAAAATTCCCTGAAGTTGGTTATTTTGCTTGTGTTTCTGCTCTGAGTGTGGGAGTGTCTGGAGTCATACAACCAAGATATCAAACATGTCAGAAATCTATCTGGCCAGTCGGGAGCAGCTGGTTGGGCTGTGGTCAGGTCATTGTCATCCGTTGTATGCCCCTGTACACAGCATGACAATGACTGTGCCTGATCCGAAAGTTGGCGCGACTTCCAAGCGAGTCATGCGATTCAAAATTCGTATTGGAAAAGCAAGACATTACACTTTCCAATGCATTTTTTAACACAAACAGACTTTCCTTGTTACACTTTGAGTTCTTTGTCCACTAGTCAGCGGCCTCCTTCTACCAGGATGTAGGGATGGCTTTGACATAGGTCAAAAGGTCTTTCAGCCTGTGCTTTCCTGTTTTTTGATTTTGAACAGTCAGATCAACATAAAAATGGAACCAATGGAGGAATGGAGTTGCTCCTTGTGAATGTCCAGAGATCATACCTTCAGTTGTCTGGAAAAAAACAGAAAAAACAAGATATGATAAAAGTGTATAATCGCATGTAATAGGTAGGTTCAACTAAAATCAGATCTTGTAGGTTTTACGTACTCAATCCATTTAGACCAGATCTGGCTAAACTTATCCTTTTGTATTCTGAGGGAGAAAGATAATATTTCCATCATGTGAATTTGGTGTACAATTTCAATCCATTCCTCGATGATGGGTGGTTTTGCCTTTAACCATTCAGATTAATTTCTTATAACTCCACTGCATTTCTATGAATGTTGTCATTATTTGCTACTTTTGCTCTTAAGTCAGCTGATTAATTTCCTTGTCTTTTCTTAAATCCATTAAAAAAACTGGGTTTGTGTTGGGTGCTTACACCACTGCAGGCTTGAAAAAGTAATGGGATAGGATGTCAGCGTAGCTCATGCAGCCTTGCACCAGTTGAAATGGTTGTTTAAAAGATGAATGTTTTCTGACTGTGTAAAGCCTGGCTGACATTGTAACTGGTTGTCATATGTTTTTGGTTGTTCCCAATTCGGTTCGGTACCCTAAAGATGCATATTTGGAAATCTATATGAGTTTTTAAAATGTTCAATTGACTGAACAACTTTCTCTTGTAGTAATATTTGACCAAGAGCAGGGCTGCTCACAGAGTTGGCTGGGTCCCTGACAATCCCAGAGAATAGGCCCTCCCCAGCTGTGATGTATTAGTGGTATCAAAGCATGTGTGTTGGATCAGTAGCACTGGTACTTGTGTGTATCCTCGCTAACAGTTGCTTCAATTTGGAGCTGAAAGTGTGTCAAGCTGTAAGTGGGTTCTGATGTTGAAATAATTTATTTGTGCCACTTTTTAATATTTTTGACCACTATTTCCACCCCATTTTTGCCACTTTTAATTCCCACTTTTCATCCTCTTTTGCCTTTGTTTTACCAATTTTGCCTTTGTTTTACCCATTCTTTCGAAATTCAATTTCACTACCCTTTCCACAGATTTTTTGGATCATTTTAAACCCATTTCTGTCGCTTTTTAAACTCTTTTCACCACTATTTTCTGTCCCATTGTTGCCTCTTATAACCCATATTTACCCCTTTTTAATCACATTTTGCCACTACTTAAACCCTTTCCACCACTTTTTCTGCCTGTTATTGCCACCTTTAACCCAGTTTTTTACAACTTCCCACCTCGCGTTGTCTTGATTAATTCATCTATGCACAATTGACCCCTTTTAACTGCCTTTTAGGCCCATTTTGCCTATTTTAATGGCATTTAATTGTTTGTTGTGCCCATTTTGGACACTTGACAGCCATTTTGTCACTTTAAATCCCTTTTTACCACTTTTTCTGCCTGTTTTGACCACTTCAACAGACTTTTTTTTTCCACTTTCTGCCTTTTCTGCCTCTGTTAAGCCATTTTTGCCATTTATAACATATTTTAATTCTATTTTAAGAAAAGGAGGTTACCTTTTGAAGAAGGCTGTATACTACAGTGCAAATTGAAATAATATATATTGTTGCTTTGATGAGAGAGTTTATTATTCAGGTCAAAATGAAATATGGTTATCACAGCTTAACTTTACAGTGACCCATGATGTTGCTGACCTCCACGGGTCCCCTATTTGGCTGGGTCCCCCTTTATGGGAAGCCTTGACCAGGAGGATCAATGTTCTGACTCAAACAGTGAAGTTGCGTATGCTGTCGACCACTGGCCCTCAGTAAAATGGGATACAGCAATTTTAATGCTGTTGAAATATCACTAAAGAGAGTAAATTTTGTCCTTTTTTTCTTTTAGGAACAACGACATAAACGAATGCCGTCGAGGGAGAAATTAAGTCCTGGTAATACTTTCATCAATATAACAGCTTCATTAACTTTATATGTACATTTTAGAAGTGCATTTTTCTGCAAAATAACTTTTTGTAGTATTCTCAATGCTTAGATAGAATGGAAAACATTGAAAATTGTAAGAGTTCTTATTTTTTCTGCCTCCAGCTGCTGACATGAATTGCTCTTCACTCAAGAGGAGGAGGGAGTTTGAAGACTGTGACGGCAGTCCTGTGAAACTCCATCGACAGAGGGAAATCTGCAAAGCACAAACACCAAAAACTACTTCTAACAACTGTCTTAGAACTTCACTGGTGTCTTCATCATCATCGAGGCAGTCTTTGGTTCTTGAACAGTCTCCTGAATCCACAGATAACCATCTGTGTGGCCAGTCAGCTTGCTCCTCCTCACTTAAATCTGCTCAGGCATCCTGTGTATCTTCATCTCCTCTCCCTTGTAAACAGAGACAATCACCAATGGGAGCAAAGCAAGCCTATATAAAGCACACTCAGAATCATACTCTGAGAATATTGGATCTAAAATCACCTACAAAACAAGGTGCAGAAAATTCAAAGAAAAGAGGAGAGGAAGACCATAAGACAGATAAATCAAGCTCTTCTTTTTCCCCTGGAGCTATACAAAAAGACGTTGGCAACTTGCCTTCTTTTTCCTCAGGGAGCCACCACTCTGGTCATCGCAGCGCCTCTGTCTTGACGGTCAAAACTCCGCGCAGAGGTAATAGTGCAATGGAGAACAGAAAGTCAGCTAGCTTTACTCCCAAATCAGCTGTAGATCCAAACTCAGATTCTTTGAGTGGTTCTACTGTAAAACGGAGCAAAACCTCTCACACAAGAAGACCTGTTGCAGATGATATTGATGACCTTTTCACCCCTGATCCTCTGAAATACATAGTTAGCCCTGCTAATAAAGCTTCCAAGACTAAGACAGATGGAGTAGTGGTCAAATCCTCCACTCCAGAGAAAAGCTCACCCAACACTGCAACCACCTCTAGCACCACAGTTTCTCAGTCTGTGTGTCAAAAAACTCAAAAGGTCACAACTGGTTCTCCTCACACAGGGAATATAAATGTTGCACCTTCGTCCAACAAGGATCCAGATCACTCACAGCTTTCCGTGCCATTTGTAACTTTAAAACGGGTTAAAATTGAAAACCCTAAACCCTCTCGCTGCAAAGACCCAGAATTAAAAAATGGACACATTCCTTCTTCAAGCAGGCAGCTAAAGGAGGAGACTGTTAAATCTAATGACAAACAAAATTGTAACCATCCAAATGATGTAAACACAAGCACTTTAGAGACCGCCGCCTCTGGACAGTTTTCTACACATCCTCCACTACTGCAGAGGCAGGCCAGTAGAGAGCTGAAACAGGAGGTGAAAAATGTGGATCCCGTAGATGTGGAGCTGGACCTGGATCTAAGCCTGGCTTTAGACTTGGATTTAACTCAGAGCTCCCACAGCAGTGAGGATGAGCAGCTGCTTTCCCTGCAGGAGATGATGGAGCGAGCCACCAAGCCTCCAGATACACCAGAGAAGGGGGCCTTCTCAGAGCCTGGTACACCTGGACCCCTTAGCTGCAAGCTGAAAAAAGTAAGTTTGTCAGTTTCTTTAAATTGTTTTTACTGTGTATACATTTCTGAGCATATTACAGTAGAAATTCCAGGCAGGACCGATCAAACTTGACTTAAATGTACAGTGCCATGAAAAGTATTTGCCCCCTTTCTGATTCCTGATTCTTTTGCATATTTATTACACTTATATGTTTCCGATCATCAAACCATTTTTAGTATCCCACAAAGAAAACCCAAGTAAATTCAAAATGCAGTTTCTAAATGATGATTTTATTTATTAAGGGGGAGAAAAATCCAAACCTGTCTGGCCCTATGTGAAAAAGTAATTGGCACTGTATGTGCAACCAGGTTTTCCAAACAAGTTTGGACACTGTGAAATGTAAAAATACAGAATGCAGGTATTTTCTAAAGTAGAGACCCCACCCTTACTGAAAATAGCCCAAAGGTAGTCTATCAAATGTTCTAACTGAAAAATATGATTGTTTTTTGTAAAATTATATATTATATTATATTTGAAGTTTATGTCAGCAAAATCTTTCAAATAAGTTGGGACAGTGGCATCAAAAGACCGTAAAATAGTTTAGTAAAAAGAAATCTCTTGGCACATGTCACTGTTTTAAATGTTTAATGTCAGAAGTTTTGTCACGTGATTGTGCATTAAAATCGTGTCCAGAACAGGTCAGGTCTTACTGACACCATGTCCTAACACCCCACGACATGAGTGAGCGTCAGTGACCAAAACGGCTTGATTACAGTGACTCCTGTTACAGTGCCCTAACACCCACAAGCTATCCTACCAAAGCAATGCAGCGACAGGTCAGGTATAAATGCCGGTTCTGCACTTCGTCGCGGCCAAGAAACAATGGAGCATCTTGTTTCAGTTTTCCTTTCTGTTGCTCACATTGGGATGGACAAAAAACACAAGTGAGTGAGATTTACAAGGACGCAGAAGTGTCCCACAAGAAGATTTTCTTCAAAAAGCTTGTGGAGACAGCAGTGCATTAGTAAAAACTATTCATGAGTGAAGTGTTGTACTCTGTCTAGTTAAACAATTCAGCTCATCGCAGTCAGAGGCTTGTAAATAAACTGCACCACTCCCCTGTTTATTCAGTGACAAAATAAAAGTGCTGGATGTTCTTTTTATTCTGGGGGAAACCGGAATTCACAAGGCAGATGATTAAATATCTATCACTAACTTTTAGACATGTTTGGTCCTTAAATTGTGGCTGAAGTAAGGCGTGTTTTGGCGAGTTAGCCCCCCCAGTGGGCCCCATTGTGCAGGAAGGAGGATTGATACAACCCAGGTCGTACTGTGGATGTCCTTGCATATTACCAGGGGCATGGGAAAATAATAAGTAACAAAGTTCACACTTTTAGGGTGGAGTGAAGGAGGGGGATTTAGAAAGAAAGTACGGCCAAGGGTACTGTCTGGATAGTAGGGTTGCTACAAGCCCCTGGTCGTGTTGTGGATGTCCTAAGGGCCAGAAAACCAGAGGTGGTCTTCTGGCGTAGCTGTATCACCAGGGGTGAAAAGGCCCAGACAGAAGAAATGCCGTTGAGCTTGACCTTGGCTGTTGAGCACAACAAGAGTCAAGCCAGTGTGGAGCTTGACTTTGCCCTTCCCCACCCCTGGTTTGTGTGCCCTACATGCCTAAAACTGAATTTAAATTTGCAGGGAGTCTTGGTATTTCATTGTCAGTAGCACAGAATATCCAGTGATTCAGAGAACCTGAAGACATCTCTGAATTCAAGAGAGACAAGGCCAAACTCATGTCACATCTTATTAACATCTTACAAGGTCTTTAAAATATAGGGTCATATCTGTGTTTTCATTTGAAATGTCTTTATTTTCCACAGCAGCCATTACCAGCTTACACAAAGACATGCAACTACAAGAACAGCCTCGATCAGATGCTGAAAGAAATAAACACTAACAAAAGGTAGGGTATTCAGAAAATCAGTTGTATTCTATAAACTGATTTGAGCAAAAGTAGCTGCTTATGTAAGGAGTTTGCTTTCTCTAAATTCTTTAGATCGAAAGAGGTTGAGACGCAGCTTCTCACTGCATGTAAAGAGGACCTGTTAAGAATAGCAGAATACGAGGAGACTGAGGAGAACCAGGATGAGGGGATCTCCACTGAACACCAGTAAGGCATGCAGAAGCACACTGACACATTTTATCAAAATTTTCTCAGTGATTTACTTAATCTCTTTTTTGTTCTAATGTTTCCCAGGGAGTTCCTGCAGCGTTACTCTCTAATATCAAGTGCCATCAGAGAGGTTCCTCCAGGAGAGTTGGTGTTCAGCCTGGAAAAATTTGGGCAGATCTTCAATCACAATACACTGCAGCTTAGGCAATGTATGATTACTCCAGAGGGGGCAGCTCAGAAAACACTTCTTTGGTGAGTTGGTTTTGGGGGGTGTCCACACAGAGGCAAGTTTAGGAGTACCCAAAAAGTGTTTAACTTATTGGTGTTTCATTCAGATAGAAACATGCACAATGCAAAAATCCAGCATGGCGGTGTCCATGGAGGAGACCCTTCCTATCTATGAATAAAAAGGCTTATTATGAGTTAATTTAAATTAAATTATGTTTTTTTTATATTTAGGTGATTAAACACTAATCTAGATAGTACTTTTTATAAATATTTTGTTTAATTTTTACCAAGTTTGTTCCGCTAAATGCTACCAGTTAAATATTACACAGTGCACCTTGAAATGCCATACACGGATGTGCAGAAGTAGAGAACGGTGGCTACAGGGGTGTATTTAGGTGCTCTGCTTAGACTCTGTTACAATGTCCCATCCTGTGTTTACAGGAGCTGTTTTGTACTTAATTGATTCTAATGCCATACATTAAAACTTTTTAAGCACACTTTGTGCTGTGTATAATTTGCCTCCTGGTAAACCTTGGTACATTGCTGTTGTTTCACCAATCATGACACATTAGCATCAAACCCAGATTGGAAACCTGACAACCCTCAGAAATATGTAGGCAAAATATCTCTATTGCCCCCTTGTGACTGGCTGCAGTATAAAATATTAGGACTGTTGATGGCTGAAAATTTCACACATTTTTAAGAAAAGGATTTGTAGCTTTATGCTATGTTTACATTGTTTAGCTTTAATGCCTTTAGATTAGCCTTTGAAACAAAAGTTGAGCATGTCCCTTGTTGTTTGTTTCCTTTAACCTTCATGTCCTGTTATCTTTCACTTGTCCTCTTCTACCTGCCCTCTTCCAGGTCCAGCCCTGCTCACCTGAGACTGAATGTAAATAGTGGATTATTTCTGGAAGTCTATGCTTGTCATTCACCCTGTCCGACTCAGGTTACTCGGTTTCTTTTCAAGGTAGGACTCGCATATACCTGTGAAACGTCTGTTGGGATTTCAGTCAAAATATCTGCACTTCAGCTCTAATTCTATCTGAAACTTTCAGATGATGTCAGTCCATAATGAGAGGGTGGTGTCTGAAAATATACTACAGACCCTCTATGGCATAGCCACCACTGCTGCTTATCAGATAGGTAAGTGCCTTTCTCCCCTCTACAAGCGATTTGTGTGTTTTCACTTCTGGTGAGTTAAGTTAACCTGTTTTTATGGTTCCTCAGTAAAAAACAAAAGCCAGAAGTTTCAAGTGTGGGTTCCCAGTCTGGCTGATATCACACTGGTCCTTCTAAACATGGGAGCTTCATTTGTTACTCTCTTTCCTTTTGAGAATCTGCAGCCTCCATTCACTGAGGGAGATTTACTGTAAGTAATGTTTGGGTGCATTTAGCTGTTTCTTATTTCTTAAACTTGATGTGTGAACTGAGAGTTGTCAAGTTCATTTTAATTTCTGTGTTTCTAAAGGGGGGATGCCCATGTCAAAGCAGAGAGTTCATCCACCAGGGAGGAACAATGCAGTTTCCCTGAACACAACTGCATCAACATCCTAAAGGTGAGACACAGAAGAAAACTCATGTCAAATAACATTTGACATCATTCTTATCATTTCTTTGAAAAAGGAAATTCAACAGAGAGAGCCCAAAATCACAGCTCATTCATTTCTTACTTTTTGTTTCTCGTGTGTTCTCACATGCAGTACCTGTCTTACTGCCTGGACCTCTGTCCAAAGGCCTACAGTGACGATGAGCTGCTGTTGCTGCTGACAGTGGTGGGAAAGGTGGGGCTGGACACACAGCTCATCCTCCAATCTGCCTCTGAGCTGTATCCTCTACAGTACAAAATTGTCAACAACTTCAGAGACTGGAACACCATGGTAAGATGATGGATTCAAGATTTTGAAATGGATCTGCTCAATTAAATATTTTCTGTGTACCAGGTTTGGGTTATGAGGTGGAGATAAATATAACCCCCCCCCAAAATAATAATTCCCATTTCCAAAATATGAACTATTAAATGGCATATAATATACATATATATAATAATATACATATAATACATATATATTGCCAAAATGCAGCAATCAGAAGCCCCTGGTATGAATAATCCTTGTATTAGTTTTCGCCACATTATTCTTGCATCGTTGTATATAAAAGACTCTATAAGAAGATGAAACAACCCAAAAGATTTAGCCCCCCCCCCCCAAGATCAAATGTAATCTGCACCTTGTGATGTTAAACAGTCAATTTTTAACTTTTCTGTTTAGTTTTTTATTCACCTTTCTACCCGTAGCGAATTCATTTTTTCATGGTTAAGCTAACATGCTGACTTTCACTTTACCAGAGGTTCCTTATTTTCATTCAAAGTAAAAGCAGGTTTTTATCCCGACAGGGAGTAGAATACCATTTCAAATGAAAATGGCGACACAGAATACAAAGTAAAAGCTTCACAATGAACAGCTTTTTAGAACGTTTCTGGGCTCAGTTCTTGACCTTAGGTGGGTTACTTACACAGAAAAAGGAACTAGCTAAATGTGAACTCCTGAAAAGTGCAAAGACTGTCACGTTATCTAGGGATCTTTGGACCTCGGTGAGTCATTTTGTACATGCGCTCTTTTCAAGCTGTGTCTTGCCTCTAAGCCAAAGTGTTAGACCAAGTGCAGCATAATTTAAATAATAAAAGTTAAGATTATAAAATATATCTCTTTGCATTCATTTAAATTATGAACATGTTATTAGAAATGTGAATAATAGGCAGTAACAATCAAAATTTAACAATCAAAATGTGATGTAAACAAAACAAGCATTGATTACCCCAAAATCTACTAGTGGAACTGTGTGTGAATTTTGTCCTTTTTTCTCAATCGAATTATTCAATATTTGTCTCCAGCTGCCTAGAATCTGTTTGGCTCTCACTGATCTGACAGATGACCACCACAACATGTGTGCACTTGTTACAATGCTGTCTGACAACACACGTGGAAAGTAAGTCCTTTTCTCTGTTTCAGATCTTCATACTGCTTGTCTTCATTTGAACCACACAATGATTCTTTATTTTTACATTTCTTTAAAAGGCAGCTGCGACGGCATCTCAGTTTATGCATGATCTCCAAGCTGTTGGATGGGAATTGTACATACAGACCAACAGAAGAAGAGATTCAGGTAATATTCAGTTTGTAACCTGAACACAGATGTATAACTTCAGAGCTTTCATTAACTCAAAAACTGCAATATTGTCAATGATTGAAAGTTCTCCCCTCTTTGTTCCATTAGCTTTCTGAACTGAGGCGCTTCTTGCCCCGCATGCAGCCCTCCACTCTTCTTCGCAGCATGCTGAGGAATCAAAGGGATAAAGAGGACATGGAAACACTGGACCAACAGGTGAACATGTGGTTGATGCCTAAAACTTCAAAATGCTCCAGGATGCAAATCCAACTTAAATTTTTGGCTTTTTTTTTTCTTACAATGAGTAATTAATGAGATGAAATGTAGAAGTTTTGCACTGAAATTTATGACTTTATTAAAAGAATAACAACTCCTATGTTATATAAACTTAGCACAAAAAATAAGTTAATTTGTGTTTGGTAGATTATTTCTTTCTTGTAACAATGCTTCTTGGCAATAAAGCTCAAACAGTTTGAAGCCTGTTTATTTCCCTTTTGAATGGTGCCACTTTGTAAGGAAAATGGATTTGTGGATGAACAGCATAGCTTAGTATATGGGTTGTGCCCATGAAAAATTTGCCAAATCTTTGCCTGCATTTGCCACACAGCTTATCCTGCCATTGCTGCAAACTACTCACAAAGCACAAGCATCACTTGCAGTGCAAACCAGGAATGCCACTTTACACAGCTTGTCTGTCTCATTCATGCACAGAACAAAAATGATGGTTTACTGTTTAGTAAGTACACCTTATGGTGCTAATTCTTTAGTTTTGCTTTAGAGCCCCCCTCAACCCATAATGACACCGATATATATACAGGTGCATTTAAAAAAATTAGAATATCATGAAAAAGTTTAATATCTTTTGTTACTCTTTTCTGAAAGTGAAACCCATATATTATATAGACTTGTTACACATAGAATGAAATATTTCAAGCCTTTATTTCTTGAAATGTTGATGATTATGGCTTACAGATAAGAAAACCCAAAATTCAGTGTCTCAAAAAATTAGAATATTACATAAGATCAATATAAAATGGATGTTTTAAACAGAAATGTCAGACTTCTGAAATTATGCTCATTTCTATGCACTCAATACTCGGTTGGAACCCCTTTTGCATGAATTACTGCATCAGTGCGGTGTGACATGGAGGTCGATAAGCCTGTGGCACTGCTCAGGTGTAATGGAAGCCCAGGATGCTTTGATAGCGGCCTTCAGGTCGTCTGCATTGTTGGGTCTGTTGTCTCTCATCTTCTTCTTGACAATACCCCATAGATTCTCTGTGGGGTTAAGGTCAGGCCAGTTTGCTGGCCAATCAAGCACAGTAACACCATGGTCATTGAACCAGCCTTTGGTACCTTTGGCAGTGTGGGCAGGTGCCAAGTCCTGCTGGAAAATGAAATCAGCATCTCTATGAAGTTTGTCAGCAGATGGAAGCATGAAGTGCTCTAAAATGTCCTGGTAGATGGCTGCGTTGACTGTGGACTTCAGAAAACACAGTGGACCAACACCAGCAGATGCCATGGCAGCCCAAATCATCACTGTTTGTGGAAACTTCACGCTGGACTACAAGCAACATGGATTCTGTGCCTCTCCACTCTTCAAGGTCCCATAGTCTGGAGGAGGAGTGGAGAGGCACAGCATCCATGTTGGTTGAAGTCCAGTGTAAAGTTTCCACAACCACTGATAATGAGGAAAAAAGATGTTGCCTGCGAGATGCATGCACTCATATCTGCCTGCGCTGGGAATAACAGACTTGTATACCCCTCTCTTTAGCTGCTTCAGGACAGTTTTCTTCTTCAGCTGCTCAGATGAATGCTGAAAGTGCTCCAAAACTTGTAGCAAGTCCTGTTTGTTAAAAGTAATAATCCAGTGTAGAAATCTGTGGTGGAATTGGCAGAATTGAAGTTAATTAGCGAACTTAACTAGCTGATAGACGGAAAATATGATGCGTTCAGGTAACCTCAGTAAATTAGACGACTGTATTGTATATGTTATGATATGTTCAATTGTCTCATAAAAATGGGAAAATTTGTTTTTTGACGAGAAACCTTAACAAATACAGTTGTGAATATGAAGAATGTGCTTGTATTTGAGGGATATAAAATAGATGTTACAGACTCAATCATAGCTTTTTAACTCAAGCACTACTCAGCTAAGACCACTCAAGTGTCAACATTTGTCTTCATTTTGCTTTTCCACCAAACTATAGAAAAGTATCAATAGTGGTATTGATAAGGACTCAGATCAATAAGAAGTATAGATAAGGGTATCAGTATCAGTAAAAATTAACAATCCCCATCCCTAGTTCAGACCTGATACTTTATTCCTTAAAACACAATCTAAAGTTTAAGGAATGAAAAAAGGCTTGAGCTGATGTAGGTCTGTTGGTCCTGCCTAAAACTTCCCAAATGTATTCTTACATATGGTCGATATTTACAGCTGATACATGGGTTGTAATTATCAGCAGAAGTTTTTTTTATCTGCCAATAAGGATAACAGCAAATAATATGCATCCCCAGAATTTACATTCCTTGTGTTCAAACTAATCTTGTCATCAAAGAATATATAGGGATTTTCGTTGTGAGCCATTCTCATGCAATTTGTTGTATGTTTCAGTCCTACTACCTCTGCTATAGCCTTCTGACCTTGGTGAACGAAGCCTCCAATTTTCAGTTCTTCCCAGCTCATCAAAAGGTAAGACTAGATTTCTGCAGTTTAAAGGTAACTGCAACACTTATCTCCTTTTAAAAGAAGTGAAACCATCTTCATATTTTCTTTGCCACCAGGAGCAGCTGCTGATTTTGTGCTCTGAGCTGGAAATGCATGTGAAGTGTGACATCAGAGAAAGTGAGAAACGCCTCTACAGAAGCAAGGTGAGGATTATTGTAAACCAGAGCTCAGGCATTTGTGTGCATCTGTTTATATTTTGTTCTAGTTGAGAGGTGAAACACTCCAACATCTTCATAATTTTTTTTTTGAAAAGCTTTTGGATCCTAAGTCAAATGTTTGTTGTCTGAAGAAAATCTAACAAGTTATATGTATTAAATTATGTTCATTTACCCTTCTCCATACAGGTAAAAGACCTGGTGGCCAGGATCGACACCAAGTGGCAGATACTTCTTCGGAAAACAAGGCCTTTAAATGTACAGTACAAAGACACGTGATATAGTTGTACCCACTTTTTCCTTCAGATACATTAAGAAACTACAAGAAACTGACTTTAAATCCTGTGTTTTCCTCCTGCAGGGCAAGTTGTATGACTTCTGGCAGCCTTCTTCTGAATATACTTTGACAAACAGCCAAGAAGGGCAGGAGGGGAACAGCAGTGATGAAAGAGAGGAGGATGAAGAGGCAGAAACCAATGAAGCTAAAGACATTGAGGCTGAGGTGGTTTCTGATGACACTGAGAATGAAGGAGAGGAAACGATACATGTGCCTAACAAGACAGTGGATTTGGGTAAAGAAGAGGTGCCACAAACGGAGGCTCAAGTTCACTCAGAGTCTGAAGTTACGGTTGAGGATAAAAAGGGCGAAAACAAAGGCAGTACTGAGGTCCAAAATGAAAATGACTGTAAGGCAGCAGAAAGTCCTCTGCATGACCAAGCAGAGGCAGGTGATTTAGTGTCATAGAGATTTTTATTTATTTTCAGGGCTTTATTAGCTGTTGCCTTAACACAAATCTCATTTTGCACTATTACCTCGTCTCTCTTACCTCTGAGTTTGATTGTCAACACAAATGTTAATTGTATGCAAGAAATAAAAACAAATTTGGAAGAGATCCCAATTTTTGTCAAGGGCTAAAGCATTTTCTTTTCTCTCTTTTCTGCGTAGTGCTGCTCGAGAAGTAAATACTAGTTCACTGTCTTTTCGAAGAAAAATTCAATTCTGTTTAAAGTTCTTTAGGAGTGTGCAATTCATAAATATGTGTTTTTACATTGTATTTTTACATTGCTCTGCAGTAGGGTGCATACAGAACCTGTTCACTTAGAGTGTTGTTTTTGAAATTTTCTGTTCCAGTTTTTTGTTAGAAAGGAAATAATTTCAGTTTTTTTGCTGTTGCTACCAACTGTAAGGTTGATTTATGTGTGTTGCATGTAAAATTGAAGTGGAAGAATTTATATAAGTCATATACTTTTTTCTCCTGTTGTGCACTTGTTTTGTTTCTGTTTCTACCTGAAGCACTGTCAGGAATAATAGCTGCCATAGGTGCTGCTAAAATTAACAATATGCAATTTTCAGAACCACTTGTGTGGTCAGCTTTTTTACTACCAATTATCTGTTTAGAAACATTGCCAAGTAATTTGTTTCCCCTGCTCGAGCTTTCGTTTCTTACAGTATCTTATAAGCTGCATTGTTTTTTCCACAGCACTCATGTTCAAGAAGAAATGAGTCAGTGACTGTTTTGGTGACTAATTTGGGGGAGATTTTCCCTCTTTGGCATGTTTAAAAATGTCACCAGCAAAAAGACCTATTAATTTAACTTTGTGAAAAATGTACAGAAAAATATTAACTTGTTTGTTGATAATTGATGCATTTTACATTTGTTTTGAGTGTGTGCATTTTGTTAAATTTTATTGTTTTTGATTATATTTTTCTAAAGAAAACACTTTTATACTGAGTTTTGTGAGATTCAAAAAATAAACTGCTTACATGCAATATTTGTGCAATGTATTCTGAATATTCAAAACATTCGGTCTGCTTGAACCATCACTTGTAAAATATGTTTTTCAAAATTTGACATTGCTACAACTAGTTTATATGTTATAGCATCCAGGAGGTAATCACTGAATCCAGATATGAAATCTCTGGTTGAACTTATTTTGCTCACTGTAAGGGGTAGAAAAAGTACCACAATGTTGTACTCGAGTAAAAGTACAGTTACTCAAGTCAAAATTTACTTAAGTAAAGGTACTGGTCTATAAATCTATTCAAATAATGGTAAGAATTATTCAGTTTTCTTTAGGTAATAAGTAGCCGCTACGGCTGAATGATTTGGGAAAACGAATTGTGATTTTTTCATTTCCGATAATGCTGTTGCAATTTGACATGCAATGATTTCACACCGTCTGTATTCCTCAACAAACACAAGCAATAAATCATTCAATATTATAACCAGCGCGATATTAGAATGATTAAACATAAACTTTTCTTTCCCACAGGCTGTTCTTTATTTTAGAACTCCACAACATTCACGTTTTTGTCTTTAGACCTTGTCTAATTTTCCCTGTTTGGTTTGGGTCAGTGTTTTACATCTCAGCTGTAGTTCTCTTGCAGACTGAATACAATTGTCCTCCAGGATTTTCTGATATTTTGCTGCATTCATTTTAACCTCTATCTTTACAAGCCTTCCAGGGCCACCTGCCAAGAAGCATCCCCACAGCATGATCCTGCCACCACTGTGCTTCACACTGGGGATGGTGTGTTTGTGGTAATACGAGTGTTTGGTGTCCGCCAAACATAGTGACTTGTCTGATGGCCAAAAAGCACCATTTTGGTCACATCAGGCAACAGAACTTTCTACCATTTGACCACGGAGTCTATATCAAGCCTTTTGGCAAACTCTAGTCAAGATTTGATTAGATTATTTTATTCCACAGTGGCTTCCTCTTTGCCACTCTCCCATAAAGCAATGACTGGTGAAGAATCTGGGCAGCAGTTGCTGTAAGCAGAGTAGTCATAGGTGGCCTATAGTGGTCCTGGTGGCCTCTCTCACTAGTCTGCTTACATGGTCACTCAGTTTGTGAGGATGGCCTGATCTAGGCAGATTTACGCATGTGCCATATTCCTTCCAATTCTTGATGATGAATTTAAACTCCTGGAGATGGTCAGTGCCTTGGATTTTTTTTTTTTTTTTTTGCATCCATACCTTAACTTATTAATTTCAATAACCTTTCTCTGAGTTACTTGGAGTGTTATTTTGTCTTCATGGTGTAATGGTAGCCAGGAATACTAATTAACCCATGATTGGACCTTACAGACAAAGGTGCCTTTATACTACAATCACTTAAGGCACACTCCACTCAGGTGATTCCCAATTAAATAATTGTGAGACTACTAGAACCAATTGGCTGGACCTCTGTTGAATTAGGTCAGTCCCTTTAAAGAGGTGAATATCTATAAAGTCAATTATTTTACATTACAGATTTTTATTTGATTGACATTATTTTGTAGAAATCTGTTGTCACTTTGACATTGTTTTTTTGTTTTTAAATTGTCGGCAAGTCAAATTATAATGACCATTACTTATATATAAAATCAATAAAAGGGTAAACATCCAAGTGAGTGAATACTTTTTATAGGCACTGTATGTCCGAATTTCTATTGCTAAATCTACACAAAGTCACTATTAGACAAGCTCATTTTAAAGACAGAGATCTGTAGTCGCTACAGGGTACTGTGTAAATTCAGGTATTCGCCGTTTATTCTTTCTCTGTAGTTATTTGCTCCGAGTGTTGATTTGTTGCACTCCGCCCCACTTTCACACGGTTGCTAGGCAATGGTAGTCAGGTGACTGTCTGCAGACAGAACATGGCTGACCTGTCAGAAGACCAATGAGGGAAAGGCCAAATTTAGCATAATCGATCTTATTTTTTTACGCCGTACTGACCACCGTTGAACGTCGTGGACAGCATTTGACCAGAGGCATTCAAGGTAAGACTGAGAGCGCTTAAATGATCCTTAATTCAGTTCTCTGTGTTGTTCGCTCCAGCTGGAGCTAACGTTGGAGTCAGCTAAGCTAAGTGAAACTAGCTTGCTGCTAGCCAAACAGTCCCCGCTTTCTCCTGCAGAAGTCTTATGAATATGAAAGGAGGAAATAGGATTTAGGTAACTTTTTGTCGCCACAGCAAGTTCCGTTCTTTCCTCAGTTTTGTAACGGCATTGCCAAAGCAAACGCTTGCTGAGTCTTAAGTGTTTAAACGACCAACTAGTTAATGTAAAGGTAACGTTACAAACAGATGAATTTATCTTGAGGTATTTCGGTGATTTGAAGACCTACGTCAGCGAGCAGTCAGACACAGAGACCCCCCCCCAAACAGAGAATCAGAGGATCAACATTCGGCCTGTTATTGTTATCTACATCTTTTGTTGTTGGTCTGCTGGTGTAAGCTCTGGTACTGCAGACATAACATGCACTCATCTCTGAAACATTTGTGTACATGATTGTAGTGCCTAACAAAGAGTTGAATTAAACCTTTGCACAGGCAGCAGCCATTCTCATTGATTGTTTATTGAGTGGGAGGCATCGGCCATGATTTATTATAGACTCTCTGATAGCCCTGATTCTGTGGGGAAATGCCAAAGTCCTGTTGCAAACCTATCTTGTTGACAGCTATTGTTCTTGTTTTGTTGGAGCTAGATAATGTGCCAAGACAGTCATCAGAGAATGCTTTTAGCTTTATATTTAAGGCAAAGTTTTATATGTAGTTTTTAAAATGAAATAAGTGCTTGTGGTGAATACATTAAGAGAGAGGCTGATAGTCTTTGTAGCAGCTCTGATTTCTAGATGATCTGATCACTGTAATCTGTGGTTTATTGTTTGGTAATAACATGAAATTGTGTGCAACACAGCTCCATATACCCACCCACATATATTGTGTAAGCTTGATATATTTGATGCGTCTAAAAGCTTCTTCTGAATAGTTGACTTCATTAGTAACAATAAGTATCTGATTACAGATGAGTGAGTTTCCAGAGGGAATAGCAAATGGCCCTAGCAGGGGTAAACAGTCACAGAAGGATGCCCAAATCTGGGAGAGGCCGTGGACTCTTGAAGAGATGCGGCAGAACAGTGCCAACTGGTCCCTGGCTGCTGATGCAGGGGTAAGCAAGAAACCTTTCCAATATTGTGCATCCCCAATAACCAACATCTTCTTAAAATTTGTTTATTGCTTTAAAATCTTACAATTAAAGTGAACTGAAGTTTCTTCTGCTTTAATATATGAATGTAACTAGCAAGAAACTATGGATGCACTGAAATCATCAGCACAGTTTTATTTTATCGGCAGCAGATAATGGTCTTAAAAGCAAAATATTGGTATAAGCAGATATGACAAATTCTGCTGATACAGCAGATAATATCAGCCATTGATATCAGCAGAGTGTACAAATGTGGAGTTTTAAGGAGAACCAACAGACCTACATCAGCTTAAGTTTTTTTCTTTTGTTATCCTCATTCCTGTTTTCCAAAGACTGAAGTTTTGGTCTGAACTACAGCTAGTTAAATTTCTTTTACTCTTGTAAAGAGTGTGTTTTTGTGTTACTCAGGATTATCTCAGGGAGCCAACTGACCTACAAACCTGTTGTTAAATCATGGGAATTAATTTTAATTTGGAAGTGTAAGTGCCACAAAAGGTCCGGGGTAGGGTAAGTTCAGGGTAGATTTGTTTTGCAGCCAGCAAGACATTATGACGTTTTTATTTTGTGCTCTACGGAGCTCATTGTAGGTAGGTAGGTGTTCACAGTGCCTTTTGTAGCTCTCAAAAAGGCAGATGAAGCTTGGTTTCATTGTTACTGTTGAAATACATTTTGAACATAATGTACATGTGATTCAAAGAAGGTATTTTATGACCGAAAAAGAAACCATCTATCATTGATGGTGAAATCAAATTGTTGCCTTTTTGTATGTTTGTTTCAAAAACAATATTGTGTCACAGTAGGGGAACAGATCAGTTCTAGTGCAGGACTAACTTCCAGTACATCTGGTATTGGCAAAATCGAATATTTTCCATCCATTCTAAAAACCTGTGACTGCTTTGTTTTTCGTTCTTTGCAGCTCTTCCTCTTCCTCCAAGACTTCTCCCAGAGAATGCTGTCAAAGACTCATGAGATAGAAAAGCAGATGGACAGTCTGATCCGGGACACCAAGGCCACTGACAGCTGCCTGCACTCTGTCTTTAACGACTTCCTCATGTTGTCCAATACACAGTTTATAGAAAATGTAATGTTTGAACGTTTTTGTTCCTCTTCACTGTGTCTGTTGTGTTTTCACTGTGATGGTTTAGCATAGTTGATCATAGATAACTAATCTTCTATGATCGTATTACTTGTGTTCTTTTCCAGAGAGTATATGATGAAGAGGTAGAGGAGACTGTTTCCAAGGCAGAAGCTTTTGAGAAGCAGCCTGAGCAGGTACAAAAAAGTCATCCAATACTGTCATGGATGACAACTTTAATTCTTTCAACACTGTATAATGCTTTAAAGAGTGATTATAATCTGACCCTGTTTGTAGAATCTACAAGTGTTGCATCACCTCTTTTAACGTCTGTCACATGTTCCCCTTTTTAGGAGAAGACTCGAGAGCAGAAAGAGGCAGAGTTGATACCAAAGATGCAGGAAGCTGTAAACTACGGCCTAAGTGTGTTAGAGTCAGCTTTCGAGCATCTGGACATAAAAGCAGGAAACTCTGACTCAGAGGACGAGGACCTCACTGACAGAGTGGAGGCAATCCTCGAGCCCAAGGTGTGCTCTTTATCATGAAGAAGTACTAAAGAATTATCACCAACAACCCAAATATGCATGCCATGATGAGCTTTTGCAGTACTATACTTCACCCTTTGTGTTTGCTTTTGCCCCTTTTTTTTTTTAGGATCTTTACGTAGACAGGCCTCTTCCATATTTGATTGGCTCCCAGGCTTTCATGGAGCAAGAGGATGTAGGACTTGGTGACCTCTCAAGTGATGGTATGATAGTCATGGCCCTTTCCTAAGGCACTGATACATCATAGTTTAACTTCTTCTTCACATATATGTATGCTTATCTTTCAGAGATGTCAGTCGACAGTGACAGAGACAGTGTGATTGAGAGTGAAGAAGGAAAAGAAGCAGTGGTAAGAATGTTTTTCCTTTGTTTTCACTGTTTTTTAAGTTTTTAAATAAGCCTACCTAAAATGCAAGTGTTAATGTAATTATGTATTTTGTTAACAGCAATCAGATGATGACTTTATTCAGGAGGAAGATGAAGATCACAATAATTTCAAGAAGGTAGGCTGGCTGCTCACCCAACATCATATAAAACAGTTCTATGCCCAGTATTAAAGTTTTCTAATCTTCCTTCACACCCTTCAGAAGTCGTCTATGTTGAGTTATGACGATGATGAAGAGGAGGACGACGAGGATTCAGACATATTTGGAGACTCAGACCAAGACGATGACGGGGACTCAAAGGTAAAACATTTCTTGTATAGTTATGTGATAAAACTCTTTATAGAAGTTGCTCCCCCCTACAGTGAAGTCATTTTCCTCTCATATTCAGAACACAGGCCCGTCATCTTTTGCTGATGAGCTGGCAGCTAGAATCAAAGGCGAACCGATTAAAAAACCAGAGGGAGATCGCGCATGTGAGTCACAGGCACTATCAACAATGGGTTGCATATCATCTCATTTTTAATTTCTGTCACTTATTGTTTGACCTTCACTCTTCACGAAAGTTTACATTTAGACGGATTTTTGTATTGAGTGCCATTTTGCATGTGCATGCTTATGGTTTTGTGTTTCTTAAAAGCAATTACATCTAAGAAGAAGACTAAAAGCAGGAAGGAAATAAAGCCTGTTAAGCCTCAGGGTAGGACTTTCATCCATTGTCATTATTAAGCCGCGCTTTGTTTTCCTGCCTGCTGTTTAAAACTGTTCATTTCCATTGAAACAACAGCTGAAGAGGACAGTGATGACATATTTAAGCCACCAAAGATGGATGAAGATGACCTGTCGCCATTTGGTGGGAAAAGTGGCCTCTTTAGTGGAGGAAGGGGTCTGTTTGATGACGATGATGAGGTACAATACTCTATTTCCAAAGTGTGTTATTTTTAGATAACATGAAATGATCCTTAATTGATCAAGAAGAGAGCTTTCAGGTATTCCAATAACACAAAGACATGAAACAAGATAGAAGGAACATAGAAAAAGAATGTATTATTCTTCTTAAAAAGGAACAGACATCTAACATAGAAAGTGAATGACACAGGACAACCAGGGAACTCCCTACAGTAAATGACAACTGAATCGAAAGCTGATTATATAAAGTGACATGATGTGATTGGTACCAGCAAGTTATATAAACAGCAGTGTAACAGCAACATTTTGGCACAGTATAGTATTGGAAGTTAATAAATAAACTTTATTTATATAGCACTTTTCACAGACAAAAGCACTATTTGCACAGGATTAGTATTACCTGGGGACTGCTGATAATTTGAGAATGACAACCTGTCATCAGTATTTACTTCGGCGCATCCGAAGTCTGTACTGTACTACAACTTACAGACATTTCTGAAGGAAAACATGAAGGTGCTTCATAACAGCAGCAATGAAACCACACTGTGAATCTTTATTTCTAAAGTTTATACAGAAAGTGCAATATCATACACAAGTTTTGGAGGTGACGTTGTGTTCATGTAGCATATCCTACTCATACTGTCAACCAGAGTTTACAATCGATAACATTGGTCAAAGTTTTGATGAATGCGCAGCTGGATCAGAAAAAGCTGCATGAATGGTAAAAAACACAGAAATACCACCCTAAATTACAGAGATGTGATTCGCACGGGATTAGTGTTACCTGTGGACCTATGTGTGTGCTGAAATACAGTAGGTAGTTTAGACTGGAATTTTCACTCCTTAAATTACAGACATGGTCAATTTGCACGGGATTAAAAACACAGATACCCTGTGAAATCATTACAAATTACCAGAGGCCCCTAGGTGATACTAATCCAGTGCGAGTAGGGCAGGGTTAATTACAGTATTTGCATTAATCCTGTAGAATGATATGGAGGAGTAAATGTAATAGGAAACACCTATATATACCTATATATAAGGGTTAATGTTCAGAAATGATACATGATCAAGTAGGATATTGTTTATTATTTAACAGATTTGTGTCATTAGTAGTTTAATTTAGTTCATCTACATTAGAGGAACTCATGGCTGCAGCCTTTATTTGACTTTTGCTGTTTGACTGTGTTCTTCCTTCCAGGGTGATCTTTTCTCTGAGGCACCAAAACCTCCTGTAACTGAAGAGAAAAAAGCCCAAAATGAAAACACTAAAACCCCAAGTCAGGCTCCGGGTAAGACAGAATTTCTAGGCTAATATATGTACTGTAAAATACAGTTTATTAGATGCCACTTGTTCTTGGGGTTCAGCTCACAGCTGGAAGGTTCCCAGTTAAAATTGGAACCTTCTGAACTGGTTCCATTCTGTGTGCCGTTTGCATGCATGGGTTCTCTCTGGGTATTCCACCTTCCTCTCATAGCACAAAGACATACTTGTTAGGTTAATTAGTGACTTTAACTAGCACATAAGTGTGAGTGTGAGCATGACTGCTTTATTGTCTCTGCATGTCAGCCCTGTGATTAACCAGTCCAGGGTCTGTGTTTGACCAGTGACCAGTCCAGGGTCTTTGTTTGACCGGTTATCAGTCCAGTGTCCTGTCTCTCGCTCAGTGTCAGCTGTGTTTGGCCCAAACCTCCTGCAACTTCAAAACAGGATGAGTAGTATAGAAAATGGATGGTTGGATGATCTTTGGGCCCCCCCAGGAAGAAAACTGCCTTCCTGTGGGATGATTTCAGTCGTGTTTTGCAAAGTCTGCAGAGCAAACTGTGAGTTTAGGCTCATGCTAGCAGCTGGTTCAATAGTTAAGCTCTCACTCTATGGTAATAGTTGTGAATTACGGACCTACAGTCCATGAGTGGATCTGCTCACATCCTTTGGTCACTTGTTTTATCAAACTGGTACTCCACAAGGTTTGTTTATTTAACAGTGTACCACTGTTTTTAATCAATTATTATGTCCTAATGAGCGAGAAAAGATGTTAAAAAGTGGCACTGCTAGCCTGATCTGCATTGCTATGCATCCCAGCATATTTTGGGCTGTGAAGCAGCCGTTTTCAGTGCACAGTGAATGGGAGTGAGTATTCAACAGCATCGGGTTGCATGCAGTGACTTTGATGGCTGCACTTTTGGTAATGACAGTGCATGTGTTAGTATTTTATCCTTGTATATTGGTCACACCTATAGATGGCATACATGCTAACATTTTAGATGAAGATAAATGTATTAAAATGTGTCTAATCCACTGGATTTTACTGTAATAACTTAAATACCTGAAGTAGCTCCAAAGCCTTTTTTTTGTCTTTTTCATCCAAGAATCTGACAAACCTGCAAAGAAGATTCCAGCAGGTGCCGTTTCAATATTCCCAGGTAGTGCCTTTTACTTGCATGAAAGCTTATGCAACTTTGTTGCCCTTCTATTCACCCTAACTAAACCTTGTTACTTTGTTTCCTTAGATAACAACCTGTTTAGTTCGGTAAACAACTCAGATTCAGTGGAGAGCAAGGAAAATGGAACCACTCCTAAATCGGCTCCTACAGCAGCTGGTGTCGGAGGGGGGCTATTTGATGATGAAGAGGATGAGGATGATGACTTCTTCAGTGGTAAAAGCCTGAAGAAACCAGAAACTGGTAAGTGTCTGAGACTTGGTACTATGGTTTTGCTGTAGTCCAAGCCCTCACTTTGAGTTGATCATGGGTTGATTTCATGGGTTTGGTGTCGAAACAAATATCAAATTCTTTGGAATTTTTAATTTTATTGAAGTTTAAAAATCCTCTACCTTGGCATCCTGTGTTGATATTTTTTTCTTTCTTTTCAGCTGTACAGGAAAAAACAAAACCCAAGAAAGCTATAGACCTTTTCGATGAAGATGATGAAGATGAGGACATATTCAGTGAAAAAACCAGTATGCCAGCCCCAGTTCAAAACAAGAAGGAATCAGTGGAAGAGCCGGTTAAACATCCTGATAAAAAGGTAGATCAATACATATGAATAGATCTTTGATTAGCATATCCACACATAGGTATTTGTGATCTGTGAAAGATGGTTTTACTGTTTCCATGTTCAGCTGCCAGCTGGAGCCATCTCCATGTTCGGTCCTGGGACTAAAAACTTACTCACTGAGGGCCTGAAAAAGCGCCAGCAGTCAACCAGCGAGGAATCTGAGAAATCTGAGGAGGTCTGAATAGAGCATTGTCCAGCACTATTCTCCACACAAAATCACATTTGTTGTGTTTTGACAAGCTAAATTGCAGGTTTTTCCACTAAAAAGAATCTGTTAAGCTTTAATAACCACAGTGTGAACTGGCTGTATGGACTATATTGATTGAAGATTTTGCTCTGCCCTGCTATAAATGGTTGCAGGCCACAGCGTGCTTTTTATTCTTTATTTACACAGTTATACCAGCCTACTTTTTCTTTCATGGTTCTATGCTGAGTCAAAAGCTCATTTTTGAGGCAAGGGTGCCTTTTCATGAACTGACCTAGCTGCAGATAGTATATTGATGTTTGCTCAGAGTGCTATATTGGAGAGCAGTCTGAGAAAATACCAAATTCGATTTAGTTTTGAGAGAGCCGCTGGCCTTTACTTCTCTTGACACAATCAATTCCCTTTGCTCTCTGCCAGTAGTGTCTTTCAAAACTAAAAACCCCATACTTTGTAAAAGGAACTCTAATTTATAAAGGCTTTTTAAATTTAGTTTTCATTATGTGTATTTTAGAACGGGGCTCCTCCAGATGTTGGCAAGGCTGCTGTCAAGTCCACTCAGAAACCTCAGACCAGAGGCCTTTTCTCCGATGATGAAGACACACTGGTAAGGCCATCATCATCACACTAAAACAGGGACTGATAAAGTATCTGTTATTTTAATTTAACTTTGTGCATTTGCCTCCTGTAGGGTTTTCCAGCCATCCCCAAGAGCCAGTCAAAGCCTGAACCTACAAACCAGAGCAAAACCAGCAAGGCTCCTTTGTCGTTGTTTGATGACGAGGAGGAGGAGGTGCAACAATATCATAATGTTTAAATTTCCTATATTTACAAAACTAAATTGTGCTGAATTAGGACCCCTGCATTACAATAATTTGTTTCTTCACTTTGCAGGATCTATTTGCATCTGCAGCTAAATCTAAACCAAAATCCAGTCAAGCTAAAGCCTCCACACCACAGCCCAAAAAGGCTGTGTCCAGTTCCCTCTTCAGTGATGACGATGAGGTATGCAAGAAGACATACAGTGCCTATAGAAAGAATTCACCTCCTTGGATGTTTTACCCTTTTATTGATTTTATAAAAAAAAAAAATCAAAGTGAACATAGATATTTACAGGTGAACAAAAATTGTCGATGTGATTGCACAAATTTTCACTCCCTTTAAAGTGATTGACCAAATTCAACAGAGGTCCAACCAATTGTTGCTATTAGTCTCACAATTGGTAAAATGGGGATCACTTGAGTGTCGTGAATGTGTCTCGAGTGGTTGTAGTATGAAGGCTTGTGTCCGGAAGGTCCAGTGACTGGTTAATCAATATTCCTGGCTACCATTAAACCTTGAAGGCAAAAGAACAATCCGAGAAACTCAGAGAAAAGGTTGTTGAAAAGTACGTAAAGCACACTTTACATCACCACAAATACCATCCCCACTGTGAAACACGGTGGTGGCATCATCATGCTGTGGGTACACTTTTCAGCAGCCAGCCCTCTGGCCTTAATAAGGCAGCTTATAATGATAGAGGGTAAGTGATTGTGGCAAAATTTAGGACAATTCTGGAGGACAGTTTTATTCAGTCTGCAAGAAAACTTCAGCTTGGGAGAAGTTTTCAGTTCTTCAGAAAGACAAGGAGCCAAAGCAGCAAAAGCTATACAGAAATGTTTTAAAGGGTCAAAGGGTCAAAGCCAAGATCTCAATCTGATAGAGAATTTGTGGTTGCACTTAAAAAGGGCTATTAACACCTGATCCCCATGCAACCTAACAGAGCTTGAGCAGTTTTGTAAAGAAGAATTGAGTAAAATTGCAGTGTCCAGATGTGCAAGCCTGATTGAGACCTATCCACACAGACTCAGTGCTGTGATTGAAGCTGAAGATGCATCAACTAAATACTGGCTTCACAGGGGTAAAACATATGCAGCTGCTCATTTTACATTCCATATTTTTATCTAAATGGCATTTATTTATGGAAATTTGTTTTCAATTACACATAGAGATTTTTCTGTTTTTTTTTTTGTCAAAAAAGCCAAATTTTATCGACCATGATGAATTTTTAAAATCAATAATAGGATAAAACATCCAAGGGGGACACTGTATTATGCAACTGCTTCTTAATATAGAAGTATTAAGAAGAACAGTCTTTTTACACAATGCTTTCCTCATCATTTGAATGCCAGGACCAGTGGCTAAGCTCTAAAAGTAGTCCTGAGAAGCCCGAGGCCAAAGCAGGAGGAATGAAGCCAAGCGCTAGCGCCCCCTCCAGCCTCCCCAGTGCCAAAATGTCTCACAAAAGTAGCCTGTTTGATGATGACGAAGATGATCTGTTTGCCCCAACTAAAGAGTCCAGGTTTCTACCTTTTAATACTTAAGGAAGAAGTCCTTTCATCATGATTTACAGCTTAAGGTAAACTTTTTCCCAAGATTGTGCTGCCCTGAATTCCTGTCCACCCTCTTGCTCTTTTCTTCATACAGTCAGAAGAAGCCACAGAGAGTTGCTCTCTTGTTTGAAGATGAAGGCGATGAAGACAAAGAATCTCTCTTTAGCATCAAACCTGCCGTCAACACAAACAATGCAGCCCCAGCCTCTAAAGTGAGTGTGCTCACTTATTTATTGTATTTTGCTTTTATTGTTAAAAGAGATGCTGTGAGCTTTGAAGAAGTTTTTTAACCTCAGCTGGCCAGAGTATTGTCTGAAAATTATTTTGATCCTTAAATCACACAAAAATAAGCAACTTACGCATGCTCAATACATTTGTTACAGAATTTCTGCATACAAAATACATTGATTTATTAAATTTGCATAATTGTCAAGTCTTGATTTGATAATTTAATGCCTGTATCTTTCAGACACCAGCTGTGGCCTCTCAGCCGTCCTCCCTGATGGAGAAATCAGAGGAGGTTTTGGTGTCTAGCATAGAAAACAAGCCTTCAGAGGAGGAGAAACCAGCAGCGAAGACTCCTGAGCCGCTTGCCCCATCCTCGCCCTCACCACAGAGTAGTGAAAGTAAAAAGAAACCTCCTGGAGCCGTCAGTCTTTTTGGTGGAATTGATATTTTTGCAAGCAAGCCGAGTAAGAGCCCATTGGATGAAAATGACCAGGAAGACAGCATCCTCACTAAAGAAAGCCCACCTTTAGCTGTAAAGAAAGAGGAGAAGAAGGAGGAAAAAGTCAAAACAAACACTGTCAGTCTATTTGATGATGAGGAAGAGGATGATTCTGACTGGAATGATTCGATTTTCACACCCAGTAAACCCACAACAAAAAACACACAAAAGGTTTGTATAATTTAATGTTGACAGTATTTTTGGTATTTTTGATACAGCGTGTTCCAAAATGATTCCATCTCCACAAGTTCAATAAAAACTGGTATCAAAAAGCACAGCTTTTAAAAGAAAAGATCTTAAGACATTTTTTAACAAAAGCTGCTGCCAGCAAGACAAATCACTTTCTTAATTGCACAAATACAGGGGAGTGATAATAGATTAAAAACACGTCTTAACATTTAGTGCCAAGGACTTCTACTTTTTGTTGGCATGGTATTGGAGCAGGATTAGGTCTAATTTGATGTTTACCAGAATCATATCAAAGTTTAACATATTTTTTTGACAACCTGTGTACATATGTTCTACAATCAGCCTCTGGTCTGTAGAGTAGTGTGAAGTGTATAGAACTGATTTAGTTTCATTACGACACTGTTTCTCCAGCAGTTCAAGCTTTAAATTTTAATATTGTCCTTCCCAGCCTACAGAAGAGCGACCAAAAACAAAGAGCACAGGTGTGTTCCAGGATGAGGAGTTGCTGTTCAGTCAAACACAGCAGAAAGACAACGACCCAGATGTTGACCTCTTTGCCACCTCAGGAAAAGCTCCAGTCAGTGAATCAGACTTTTCTTCTCTGTTTTTTTTGCACAGAGGATAGAGGGATAAAACTGTTACATTCTATTGCATAAACTCTGGGTATGTTCATGTTTTTAATAGTTATGGTTTCATGTTGGGGCTGCTCTCAACAACCCAGAGTAAACTCTGACAAGATAATGTGTAAGACCATCAGATAATCAGGCCTCTCCTGATTTTGGATGGGGGGTCAAGCCCAAAATCAGAACAGTTGTGTTGTAGGGTGTACCCAGCTTTGTTTACATCTTTCCTTGACCTTCTTAAAAATTTTAATTGAACTCATGGAGGGGATAGGAGTGTAGGGAAGGACTTTGGGTGTAAGATTTTTTCAAATGGATCCTGTATGTTCCTATAATTTGACTGTGTTTCTCTTTAGACTTCCAAGCTGAGCTCAGTGAAGCCGGCAGCTCAGAGTCTGTTTGCAGATGACGATGAGGATGACCTCTTTGGCTCTGTCAAGCCCAAAGCCCCCCCTCCGGTAAACATTTAATTATTTTTGCAGTGATTTAGAGTTAAGCTGGAGTCCTGCGTAACTCAGCCTAGAATTTTAGGTCAGTTGGAAAACTTTTATCCCTCTCTTGTTTCCTTTTTTTTCTTTGTAATCCCAGAAAGTAGCTGAGAAGCCAAGTAAACCGAATGACAAAGCACCACTAGCAAGTCCAGAATCTGTAGCAGAGATTAAGGTGAGTTCATTTCAAGCATGTGTTATAGCTGCAGTTCTGACATGCTTTTTTTGCATTTGCATTTGGAGATATGGACATAAGCACCCAATGTGGCTGTGTAGTTTTCTATTTAGGGTTTGTTTTGCTTGTATTCCCTTTTTCATTTACTCTTTAATAAATGTATGTACCTCATGAGTTAAAACCTGTTGAAGATATTGATGTTCCCATCAAAACTAGAAGAAATGCTTTCACTGTGACATTCTGAACCCTGCTGTAATCTGACCACACAGAAACCTGCACCAAGTGTTGTAAAACCTAAAGATTCCTCATCAAGGATTGGGAAACTTCAAGTAATAATTTTTTGTTTCTTTAAATGAGAATTCTTAATTTTCCATTTTTCATTCTTCATTTCTCTTGTGGAAGGATTTTTCTGTTTTTCTTGAAATGGTTTCTTCTCTTTGGGCTTTTTCATATTTCAGCCTAAAAGCTTGGCTTTGACACAGCCGCATGAATACTGAAATGGAGATACCATCATTTTGTTTGATTTTTTTCCATACTGGGAGAACTTGCTCACTTCATCTCAGTTTCATAAGAACTATAACTGCATCTTGCTCTTGCCTCATTTCCATCCACAGTCCTGGCTTTATTTCCCTCTGAATGATCTGCTGCTTGGAACCACTCTAAGAAAGAGAGAAGCTGTCTATGTGCTGTTTCAAGGCTTTCAAATTTATATATGCTTTATTCTTTAAAAAAAAAAAAAAAAAGTTTAGATACTCTTTCAGCAATGCTCAGGATCTCTGCTGTCTTTTATTCAGTATCTCATCTTATACTCAGGCCAATCTGATGATCAACCCTGCCGCGTTGCTGCCTGGTGCTGTCCCCACTTTGCCAGGGGCTGTGAGTGCTTTCCCTGGCATGGGCCCCAGTTCTTCCTCTGGGGTCTCCAGCTCCAGCCTGAGTCCGAGCCCTGTCACAACTCCCGTTGGAGCCCAGGCAGGGAATGAGGCAGCAGTAAGCTTTGATTCCCCAGTCCAGACTACAACACTGCAGAGTGCACAGAAGGTGGGCTTTGGTCTCAGAATATTGTGTCTCTCGTTTAGAGTTGCATTTGCTTCAGCCATAGCTTTGATTTCTAATGTAATATCCCTGAAAATGAGTTCTAACGAGATTCAACTACTCTAAACTCTATTCATGCTGTTGAATAGTACAAGAATTACAACAAATATGAAAAGTCTCTGCAACTTGTTCACTTTAGACTTCATTTAAAGTTAATTTTAAGTTTAAAAAATGTATTGGTTTTGATTTTGAGGGTAACGTATGTGTTGTTTGCAATCATGTGATCCAAATGTTTCACGGGGTCAGGAAGTGGGGGACAGCCATTAAGAATGAATAGGAATGGAGAAAAGTTATCGCTCAACAGCTCTAAATGGACCTGTACCCTGCAATCAGAACATCATCAGAACATCATCATCAGAACATTTCTGCATACATTGGCTATGATCCCTGCACTTTACAAAAAAGTTTTTTTTTCACAGTTTAACAGATTTATCTGGTGTGGAGGTGATCAATATCACAAATTACTCAGAGCCTTGGGGTGTCTTGTGCTGAGCCAAGAGACTAGCTAAAGTCCTTTAAGATATAAAAAAACGATCAACTGAATAAGCCTTGTGGGGTTAGTGACCAAGTAATGATGTGCCGTTCATGAACGAGTCTATGCAACATAATGGCTCTTTTATTTGAGCAATAGTAGCTAGCTCCTGTTTGAGTTCCAGTTTCCTTTCCCTCCTTCCTTTGAGATTATTTAATACAACAAGCAAGACTAGATGGGCATGAGATGAGGAAGCATTGGCAAGATCAGAGTTTAATATACTAAACAATGCAAAAACTTAGCTGAACCAAGCCAGACCACTTTGTGGAAATTAACTATCCAGGTTTTAAACAGAGGCTTTTTTTTTCATTCCTGCCTGCTGCTGTTTCTCTGTGAGTCCTTTTAAACTTTTTTGGCCTGAATATTTCACTACTTTTGGGACACAAAAGTAGCTTATGAATTAAGAATGTTTTATTTTCATTCTTTGAACAACTCAAAACATGGCCTTTTGTGTAGTGTTTCTCTATGCAGAAGTCACTTCTTGCCCTCCATTAGGAGCTAGCCACTGCTGCCTGCAATCATCTGCAAAGAACCTGTAGCTCATGAACCTTATTGTAATGATTTTATGATTACAAAATATACAAATAATGTTGTTGTATACAAATCTCTGGAAGTTCCCAAAAAATTGGGGTTTGTTACAAAATTTTAGGATTGCAAATGGCCATTTATTTCACTCCAACTTCACCTGGATTTGTCCTGCTATTTTGAATGTGTCCAGTCACCTGTAGCATTGATATGAGAAGCAAAAACTGCTACTGTCAGCTTTACTCCTACGTTCATCATTTCTGCAACACCTTTTATATTTATGTGCTGCCGTGAGACCTTTACCTCCTGTCCCACGGCAGCCGTCTGCTGCTGTGAGGTGAACATTAGCAGCCACCTCAGGGACAATTTCAGGGACAACCTTCCTGAATTATTCTTAGGCGTGCATGCTTGGAATAGGCTATTTCAGCATTGTTATTAAAGTAAAAATAAATAATTAAACCCACGATTTGGCATCCTGCTTCTTTTCCTGTGGTGCACATGGGACCTAAGAGCAGCAGAGAATGTTAATTTTTTTAAACCAAGCTTGAGACCTATGAGGCTTGCTTAATATAAGTAACTTATTCCTGTTGCCAGTGTAAATGTGATCTGTGATGTACTCTGTTCTGTGACATGTATGTGTTTAGTTTATTAAATGCTGTTTTTTATAATAACCTGTGAAGGGAACTCAGAAATACAATTAACAGACAAAATCGAATATATGTATACACTTATCGATCTGTTACCTTCTAGTCTGGTCTTTAGCACAGCTTTACATGTTTAGATGTTGAATTTTTCATCGAGAGTTGTCTTTTGTTGCATTAACTTGTATAAAAAGTCTTGTCCAATCAGATTAATTTTATTTTTTGGTTGCAAATCTGTCCTGCAGAGTCGTGCCAAAGGCCCTGCCCAGCGGAGACCCCAGTCCAGAGCTGCCAGGCAGCAAGAAGCCAAAAGGTCTGTAGTGGATGAAGAGCAGAGCCCGAGTGAAAACATTTCTGTCCCAAACCCCAGTCGGTCTGGTTTAGTCTTACCTCCACCAGTCAAGTCCAGTCCAAACCTATCTGACGCAGCTGCTCCTACAGCCTTGCCCACCGCCTCAAATTTGCAATCTTCTCTCCCTGAAACCTCCCCCAGACCCTCTGCACTGACACTGCCAGTATCCACAACTGATGGAAAGAAAGATTTAAGTAAAGAAACTCTCAAGGTGCTGCCTTCTTCTGATGAGGATGACCTGTTTGGCTCAGACAGTCTGTTTAGCATCACAAATACATCCACCACTAAACAAACTACCAAGACTTCAACACCTGCAGCCAGAAGTGATGGGGGACTGAAGAAAGATAAGGAAAAAAGCACACTCCCATCCATTTTTGACGACAACACTGACGACCTGTTCCAAAAGGTTAAACCGAAGTCAACAGCTAAGAAGGCCAAGGCCTCATCCTTCTTGGAAGAAGACGACGATGAGGACATATTTGGAGTGAGCAACAGCTCCACTCCCACATCTACAAACAGTAAAGACATCAAGAACAGCAGTACTCTCTCAAAGCAGGATATTTTCCAGGTACTTTTTAATCTTTAGTTATTATAATCTGGATTTTCTGTGCCTTCCTGTTGATTAAACAATGTTTTTTTTTTCCCTCAGGATGAAGTTACCATTGTGCCTAAGGTTGACAAGAAGCACAAAGAGAAGACGATTGATGCCAGCTTGTTTGACGACAACATTGACATTTTTGCTGACCTGACGGACTCGTTGAAGCCAAAACAGAAGTCCAAGACAAAGGGAGAGACCAAGTCAATATTTGATGATGACATGGGTAAGCAACATCCAAACACGTGCCGTGTTTGTGTCTTTTCATGCAAGTTTTTGATATTGTCTGGTAACCCCATATTTTGTCCATCTGTCTCCTATTTAAAGATGACATCTTCTCATCAAGCACCGTAAAAACAGTCACAAAGGCTCCCAGCAAATCAAAGAAGATGCCACCATCTCAGGAGAGCGTTACAGCTGCTGATTCAAGCAACATCTTTGATGATCCACTAAATGCTCTTGGTGGGAACTGATGTTTCTGAGTGGCCAGATTTGTACAATTGTGAATTGAATCTTTTGTCATTGTGGCTGAAAGATTAGAGATCGGATACACTGTTGATAGAGTATTTATTCGTATGAATTCATATAAATACTATGGCATATTTTTTGCTGATAAAGTCTCAAATGAAAATAATTCCAGTCATCTTCCAAAAGCACTTCCAAAATCATCTCTGCATCAGATCATTTTATGTAACAGTTAATGTGTACTGTTAATCTTTATTATTCATGATAGCACTTTATAAGCATACCATATGCTTAGCCTCAAAGCCTGCAGAAATTAACAGTAAATTGTTGTTTATTTTGAAAATGTTTATTGTTTGGCTTTTCCATGTTGAGATTCCATGTCTTTGGGTTTGTGCCATATCATGGTTATGAGAAATCAGTGTGTTTACCTAATGTCTTAGGCATTTTGACAATGTTTTTATTAATAGATAAGTTCATCAATTTCTTAACTTTGGCTGTGATATAAAGGAAATTCATTTTTAATAACTAAAAAGAAACATATTTTATGCTATCTGAAATGTTTGTCATTATTTTTAATTCATGTTTGTGTCTGTTGAGGCTAAAATAATGATCAGTACTTTGTGCAGGAAGTCCAATTCAAAGAAAAGGAACACAGCTTCTGCTATTCATAACACTGCATGTGTTTCGTTTTCTGATACTGAGTGTTTTTGCTCGGATTTTATGTTTTAAAAACTAAAATTAAAAGCAGGAAATGAAGCTGATAAACCATGGTAATGTAAATGAGATACAGCAGCCAGATATTCTTAAACCATTTCTTCAGTAGGTTGTGTGTAAAAGCTCAACGAATTGTAGCAGGTAGAAGATTTTTAAAATGTTTCCTTTATGGCAAAGTTGTTTTACCCTGATAGGATTGGTACCTTTTAGTTGTACCAACATTTAAAAAATATTGACGAAGAGTGTTTTTAAATTAGAACCAGAAATTTTTACTTACATTTTTAGCAAGGATGTGGACATGGCTAGATGCATTTTTGAACCAGTGATACAATTTGATGAGTTTTGGACAATGTATGAACATTTCCCTTGTATGATCTTTTCCTCACAAAAGTCCCTTCTTTTGGTTTGTTGCTTTATAAAACGTAGGGAATTAGGGAGTTAGCTTGCTGTGCAAAACATTTCAGATTGGTTTAGAAATTGCAGAATTTGCTGCAGCAAGTAGTCTGATCATCTTTTGCTCAGATGTGCTGCTTGTCAACAGGCGAGGCAGGCTGTTGCTTCTGGCACGGGCTGGAAGGGGGCCTTGATACTGATGTATAAAAGTTGTTCAGACCTAAAATTTTAAATTATAAAACACACAATTTAGATCAGATGCATGAGGACCCTTTAACTAAGTCTATGAGGGGCCCAGTAATTTCTGCGGGCCTGCTCTGCACGATTCAAATGTATAATTCCCACATTCAGACTGGCTTCTCTTTAAACCGCATTAAAAGTAGCTCAAGTCACACTCAACGTGTTGTCCCGCCCACTTGCCCTTCCCCGTCGCTGGTTGGCTCGCGAACCTGTCAATCAAACGTAGTCATAAAGGTGTTGTTCGGCAGCCTTTGACAGGTACAAAGATGTCGTCAACAAGGGCACCACAGCCGCCGACTACAGTGGACCGTCTCGTTTGTTCTGTATAGTTTTTTTTTTGACGTCTGTCGTCATGATATGCTGCTTTATTTTAAACTTAACGGCACACCCGACATCTTCAAACGACGGGAACGGACCGAAACCCTCAAATGCAGCCTAGCAGCCTGCTAGCCATTCACCCGAGAAAGGAAGTCATTGTTTGAGTTGTAGGCTAACATGGCAACCAAAGCTAATGCTAGCAGCGTCGGCTAGACGAGCTTCACGGCCGTTTTATTGCAAAAGATACTGGTAAGTAATCTTAAACACCAACATAGTAACGCGGACTAATGCTTTGAAATGGTTTATGAATATTACGAGGAACACTTTATGCCTGCGTGACCTTTCTTTGCTAACATTAGCACATTTTCATCTCCATTCATCACCGTTGTCAGGCAGCTAGCTAACCTAGCTGTTCGCGTCTTTATGCTGGACTAGCCCATTGCTTCTGCTTTTTGCGCAGTTTGTTTTATACTAAAAGATTAAATGTCACTGGAGCGAGACTGCACAAAAACTCACCTGTTACATGTCGATAAGGACGCATTTCTCCAGACAATAGACGGTTATGACAACTCTTAATTATGTCTATATCAGGGCCTTCATTGTATAGCTAACAATTAGAATTCATCGAAAGTGTTTACCTTATTGGTGTCATGAGAGGTACCTTAAGCCCCCATTCAGTTTATGTCAGTTAAAGGGTTTTAAAGTCCTGTGACCCGCTACTTGCGAAAATCTATGTCCAAAACGCACGGGGTCGAAACAATAAACCTGCCACATCAGTCCCATATAGATATAAGACTGTGATGACCCCTTGGCAGGTGGCACACTGTATTCTTCTTTATGCATAACTTCAGATGTTACACAATAAGCTCTCGTAACTTTTTTCTACTTAAACGTGAACGTATTTGGATTCTTGAACAACCTTCTATTATCAAATCAAAAATCAGGTGTTTGTCCTTTCTTTGCTTTTACTTCAAATCTACCTTTTGTATTTGTTTGATTGCCTTTTTCTTTTCATTAAATCTGACTATGAGAAGACACTATTGTGTTTATTCTAAATGCATTTTAGAGTTAAGTCTTTTGTCCGTCAGATGACATAAGAGGTGACCCGTCAGAGGCAGTGGTCAGCCATAGGACACCTCATACCAGTGATTGGCTTATGTAACACACCTGATCTTCTTGAGTTTTGGCCAAGGACTTAAATACTGCTCTGAATGTTTAATGAAGGGTTATGCCTGTCTACTGTCACTTATGCCATGCCTTTCAAACAAATGTACCGCAAATCGCAATGGAAGGATGGTCTCAGTTTTACCTGAATTATATTAATTTTTTTTTAGCTTTTTCTAGCACTTTTTAGGATGCATGAAATTGGATTTTTGCTGGATTTGCTGATATGGAGATATTACAGATTAGTTTTAACCAATATGGATATTTAAATATGTAGTTCAAACATAGAACTTTATTCCTAAAACACATTGAAGAGTTTAGGAATGAACAAAGAAACAAACTTCATACCTTGAAACACTCTTTGAATTTTAAGGAACAAGAATGAACAAAGGAAAAAGACCTCAGCTGGTTTTGGTGTTTGACCTTCCTTAAACTCCACAAACTTATTTGTTCATACAGCTGATTGATTGGTTGAAAGCATCAGCAGAAATGTTCATACCTGCTACTTGTAATATTATGCAAATATTGACATGTCCCCCTAGTACTTTTGGTGTTTTGATATAACTGCAAACCTTTACTAAGGGGAGAAAACTGTATGTTGTTAATTATGTTTATAAACAATTTGTTCTTTATGAATTTTGCATCCCTCCTCAGTATATTTTTTACATTCTGACCCATAGAAATATTTTTCCTCTGTGCAGAAGTCTTGAAACATTCATGCACAGACCTTGGATCTCTTAAATGGTCATCCCAGTAGTTCGTATATGAGCATGAAAAAGTCACAAGTGCTCTGAGAATGCAAAGTCTACTTTCAAATGTAAAAATTTAGTGCATGAGCTATCGAAAATTTGTTGAAGGACATTCAGAATTTTGAATTGGAGGGTCATGATGTGGTGTAACTAATGAACCCTTGCACAACATTGTGGAAATTATAGTGCTTCTGTATCTGTTTGCAGCTTACGTGGTGATCCTGCATAATGTGCGACGGTCCTGAAGCCAGTAAGCAGTCCCTCTCTCCCTCATCTTGGGCTGGCCCACCGGTTTAACCATCTTCCCACAAAGTCTCTCTTCTGAGCTGCCAACATGACAGACAGGAAGGAGCCACCCTTCTTCAACGATGACAGTGTGGGAGCTTTTCAATATAAGCTCCCATTCTATGACACTATGGAGCTCTTCATAGAGACCCTGACAGGGACCTGTTTTGAGCTGCGCGTGCTGCCCTTTGAGGCCGTCATTTCAGTCAAGGCGAAGATCCAAAGGCTGGAAGGTAAAAAAGCCTCATGTGTAGTCTGCCATACATACGTAGTATCCATGTATTTTACGCGTTGGCAAAATTGTATATTCCTTAATATTTTTGTTTGTGCTGTTAATGTAGATCAGATATGATTATGGTAAATTCGAAAATATAAATACCCCAGCATATAAGCTGTTTTTGGAGTCTCCCAAAGGGGAAGAAGGTTTTAATTGTCCATCTGCATGAGGATTCTAATTTCTTTCAGCCACAACTTGTAAATGTGTTGGCCTTTTAGTAGTATCTGTTTTTGCCATGTAGAGTTTGTGCATCTTGTAGCAATAGTACAGTGGTTGAGTTCAGTCTGCAGTGACTGTTGTCAGACAGACTCGCAGCTCACTTCCCTCCACCTGTCATTTGTCATTCTTAACTGAGGAGTATTTTCAGTCAAACCAGCACTCCAAAAGCTTTATTTATTTAATGGTTTACCCCTTTTATTTTAAATTCAAGATTATGATCTAATGGGGTAGAAAAGCAGTTAAAAAGTGGCACCGGCCCCTGATGTTCTGGTTTGTGAATAGTAATGTGTCACCTTGCAATACAGAATGAATGGTGTCAATCACATCAGTTCTTGTGTAGTGTGTGACAGTGGCAGCTGCATACATTTACGGCCGCATTGGTATACAGGACGCAGCCAACTTTTTATATTCCATAAGGTTTTAAGGGTGTCTTATTCTCTGGATTTTACAGTACCAGACTTAGTTAAGTTGAAAAGAAAGGATACCATTGATAAAACTATAATACTCAGCCATGGTTACTGCAGTCAGATGTACAGTATTTATCCTATAACCTACATCTCGACTTGTGCTAATTAGACTCATTGGTTTTAATTTGAAGTTAAAATTTTGGGATGCAGTACCACCTTCAATTTTCAATCCATTGTGGTTTGTACTAATTAAAAAAGATTCAAATTAAAGCAAAACAGGCTGTGATTTATGCTTCAACAGTGGGTGTTTAATAAATGTCAGTGAATCATATTAAAAAACATCCAAAGAAGGAAAGGTCCTGTTGTTACCTGACTGTATGAAATGCAGCAACCTTTTAATGCAGTACTTAAGATCTCCCCCCCCCCCCCAATTGAGTGAGGTGGCTTATTTTATCAAGGTATCTTGATAAATATAGGAGGTAACTCATTTTGTCAGGTATGAAGCTCTGTGTGGGTTCAGGTTGCTCATTTTGTGAGGCAAGGCAGTCCATTCTGATGCCTTGGGTAGCTTTTGTTGGTGGCTAAGCTTGCTCATGTCCTCAAAGGTAGTTCATTCTTTTGGTTGTGAATAGAGATGCATCAGTTGTGAGTAGGGGTGGGTAAAAATATCGATTAATCGATGCATCGCAATATTTCCCCTCTCAATTCAATATCAATTCAGCAAATCCTCTGAATTGATTCACTTCCTGGCCAGTGGGGGTCACTGTGCATGTGATTCGTGTTGTATAGATGGAGGCCGCACTCGACCAAAAAACAAACAACCATAACCATGTTATGTGAGGTTTATCACAGCTTCCAAGAAGAAAGAAATATTATTAAAGTTTACATGCACTTTACTTTTTCAGTGATTATGCAGAACTGTCATGTTTTTTACTCTTGTACTCCTTATGCACAAATAAGTTATCATTTGGCAGATTTTTATTTTCAGATGTTTTATTGCTAAAAAATTTGAGGTGCCTTACCACATATGTTCACAAAAATAATTATTAAAAATTGTCAACAGGTCATTGGTGTATTTCTAGTTCTTACTGAATCAACATCAAAGCATTTAAATCAATATCAAAAAATCCTATGTTTGATCCAGCAGTAGGGATGAGTATCGAAATCTGGTACCAGTACCAATACATCTGATACCTACCAGACTGAATTACAATACAGATATTGATATTTCATTTCAATACCCCACTGCCTAACCTTGCAAAGCAGATGGATATGCCTGTTTCCATGTTTCTCACTGGCGAATCCATCTTGCAAAGCTCCCGTCTGAACCATTTGGGCCCAGTTAGAAAGTGACAGGACCGATCAGCGACGAGGGGCACTACTTTCAGGCGCGACGGAGTAATGACGCAAGCAAGCAGCAACAAGAGGCTGGTGCAGTTAAGAGCTTAGCGTGGATGCTGCTAAAATGTCAGTTTTATCAGAACTTGACGGCATTTCTTCGTTAAAAGAAGAACAAAGAACAGCATTGAGTTGTTTTCTTTTCAAAAACGACAAAACACCCTTTCCCAATATCTAAGGTTTTCCAGATGGATGTGTCAAACAAAGCCATCTGGTGTGTGAAGTTACCCACCACCCTAAAGTGACCCTCTTCCACCCAAATGAAAGAAAAGATAAACGTTGTGGAATTTGTGTGATTTATATGTTAAGTTACACTGGTTTTCTTTTCTTATCCCATGTCCAACTGACATCTTATAAAGATATAGTAGTTCTGCAAATCATTTAAGATACCCAGACAACTTTTATTCCCCTGCTCACTTTTTTTTCGCTCAGAAGTATTGATTTAGGTACCGTTAAGGCACCAGCACTGTATAAAAAATATTTATTTAGCACCAGTATCAGAAAAAGCTCATATGATACTCTACCCTATTCAGCAGCTAGATATACTGGATGCCAACATGAAATTGATTGGGCACAACAGATAAACACTGATAACTGATATCTGTTCATTCCACATTATTTGGCTGAGGGTCAATGTTTGTATTCAGCACCAGTATAGGCCAGTATGGTGTTAAACTGATGGGTCTGTGCATCCCTAGTTGAGATAGCTCTTTGGTAGTTCATTGTGTCAGGAGAAGTTGCTTTTTCTGCCAGCTGAGGTAGCTTACTTTATCATGGGTGATATGCAAAGGCATCACCTAACTGCTGCAAAGGCATCACTTACTGCTGCAAAGGTGTCACTTAACTGCTGCAAAAGCATCACCTAACTGATGCATTGCTAAAACTAAAAAAATCAAGGAAGACAAGCATATTGTCAAACATTGTGTCAGACATGTTGGGGTACCAGCCCAATGATCATTATAACTGTTACTAGGAATGGAAATGGCCATTCGATAAATCTATCATCTATCATCATCTTTTTTTCTTTAATTTTGCAAATACCATTTGAATGTACCTGTGTTTTAGGTATTTTTCTATGCAAAAGAATGATGATGATCTCAGTATGACAGAGCACCTATCAACACATAACAACAGTTAAGATCTGCCATTAATTTTCTAAGAGTAGTGTTTTTACAGATTCATAATCCCATAGCTTAAAACATACATATAAAAGTCTTTCTTATCCCAGGAGAGATTTCTGTGCATCCAAAGCACATTTTGCATCTCCCCTGGGACGACAGGGCATCCTTAATCTTGAGGGTGAGGTTGCTCATCCTGTTTAAGGTAACTCATTCTGTCAGGTGAGGTAGGTGATACAGCTCCCTCTGTCTGATGTGGTTCCTTATTCAGTCAGGTAAGGTAGCTTTCATTTTGTCCTTGTCAGTCCTCTGCTCTTTGTAGATCAAGATGACCTAGAATACCTACTTTATTATGTGCTGACTTCAATTTTAGTCAAAAAGGACTCTCTTTGCTTAGAGTTTGAGGAGGTATGTCAGTGAGCCTGTGTGTTTTTTGTGAAAGCGTAATACCACTATGCTGTGAAAAAAAACACTGCTCTCTCACTAATGCTGGCTACCCTCCAAGCACTGGGTCACAAAACTGCTTTATGTGGGCTTAGAGAGCTGCCTGAATATGCATACACTCCCTCTCATATCAAGGAAAAGCTATAGCGAGCCTTTTGATTCACAAAGGGTGTCATCGCTCAACCAGTATTCTGTTATCTTGATCCATTTGCATTTATATGCAATACTATAGAGAGCAATAATAGACGTACCGAACTCATGTATTTGGCACTATGGTTTTAAGCGTCAAGAGCTTAAGGTGTGTAAACACTTTAGCTACATATTTTTAAAGCTAAACTCTATAAGCTGTCAGTGCTTGTTTTTTATTTGTTTGTTCTTTTCAGCAATTACAGACTTGGGTCTTTAGGGGGCAGGCAAGGATCATGTTTGGTGCTTTATGGATATTTGTGCTCTAAACTTCCCTTTTGCTTGTCTGTCATATTAATGAACTTAGTCCATGAAATATGAACAGGTTTTTTTCAACTTTGGTCATTTTTCTGTCCTACCCTCTCCCCCACTGTCTTTAAAGGTATCCCTGTTGCCCAGCAACACCTCATCTGGAACAATCTGGAGCTGGATGATGAACATTGTCTACATGACTATGGGTACATGTATTTTTCATTGTCCTTTTATTCCTTTTAGGAGCACATAAAAAGAGGCAAATCAATCAAACAAACCTAGTTAAAGCTATTTCCTCTTCAAAAATCAGCCTGTGTGGGATTTGTTATCTATACACTTTATGCTGTTGTGCTGACCATGTCCTTTTCTTGAAAATTTTTACAAGCCTGAAAGATACAATGCAAGACAACATAGGCTGTGATCAGACACTGATGCTTTGTGGGCTTTTATTGTGGATCAACTCTCTGAGCATGCCATCTTCTCAATGTCTTCAACATCTTACTTTTTTCCTGAGGAGTGCACTGAACACCTTGAGTTTAGAAATATTAATCAGAGTTAAAAAGTTACATTTTCCATCAAAATTCAGTTAAAATTTTAAAGACCTTTTATTAAACTTCACAGAAAAGCAACGTTAGACTAAGGACAGGTGATTTGATGGTTGCCTAGCAACAAAAAGGCTGCAAACTTCTCTATATCAAATGGTAGGCTTCAACAAAACAAGCAGTGTAACGTGCTTCTCATTTTGCAGCCTGCATCAAGCTCTATTTATGAAAGGAGACATATTGGTCACATTAAGAGAGCTCGCTCCTGCACTCTCTTGTCAGTTTATGAGATGCAGACCTCAGCCTCCAGTGCTTTGCTGGCTGCAGATGGTGGTATTGTTATGAATGCTTGTCACTTAATTTTCCACTTGAACAGCCTCTGGCGAGATCTTGCCCGCCTATCATACTGCAGCACGCTTTTGAAGTTGTAGAAGCAGAGAGGAAGGGCAGGCAATAAAACATCTGTTCATATGAAACAAATGATCAAATGGAATCCCCAGCAGTGCACTTTGGTTCATCTGGAAATCATCCTGACCATCAGAAGGCTGCTTACTTTAGACCAGATCCTCCAAAGTAAAGCTTTTAGCGTTAATGCAAACATGTTGACTCTTGTTATTTCCTTTTCTCCCTTTAGACTTCTGCTCACTGGGGAGCGGGTTGTAATAATGTTGACTTATTCTGCTGTGTTGATCATCGCTGTGTTTGTGTTTGCAGCATTGCAGAGGGCTGCACTTTGAAACTGATCTTGGCTATGAGGGCAGGCCCAATTAACACCAGAAGAGGTAAGAAAAGACAAAAGAACAATAGTTGTGCTATCATGATGTATTTTGTAGGCAAAACCTGAAATTTAGTGTGGCATGGGTTCCCTTGGTGCTGAGCCAAAAAATTGAGATTTTTCAATGGGTTGTTTTTGGATCATTGCTGAAACAAGATCTGTGTCCATTAAAAGTTTATGAAACTTACATGTTTGTTCATAAAGATAATCTTATAGATTAATGATGTAACAATCACATATGGTTCATACATATAACTGACAAAAATAAAAAGCTAATGTCATGCTTTATTGAACTACAACACAATGGACTGAATTTAATGTCATCACCTGAGGATACGAGTGAGCAGCAGGCTCAGCTGCTGCAATTGGGCTGATGACTTGTATGGTCCGGACAAATGCTGTAGTCCTAGTTAGCTGTCCTCTAGCAACCGTCTTTATTAAGCATGAAAATATATGCTATTCAAAGGCAGGCACTTTTCAGATGTATTTTATGTCGTGGGATGAAACGTTAAAATGTCTTGAGCTTGTGTTCACCACAGACCTTATTTCAGGCATTTAACCGAAAACCCAGTCAAAAATCCCATAGACTTGCAGACAAGGGAACAGGAAGTGCTAAAATGCTAACTCACTTTCGTGTTTTAGGACTCATTCCTGCACCACTCTATTAATTTACATGATAACTATAAACCTGTAATATTATGAAATACCTAACCAGATAACCTGATTGAAAATATACTGGTTTACGGCATCCAACATGCCCGCTCGTCAGCCCCCTCTCACTACACCCACACCCGCTGACCGGTCTGTCAGAGATTGATGTCCCCCCAGTCCTAGTCCCCATCATTTTAGTTCCTCTTTTAGTAATAACATACAGACTGCTGGACTTGGACCCTCTGACTCTCCGAAACAATCACCTATTTCGGTCATTATTACCCCTAGAGAGCACACCAACTACCACCATTTAAAACCCTCCTCAGGCGCAAATCTGCATAATCTTAGACCCATACTCTCATGTAAACCCCTGGCTCCTTCTTCCCAACCGTCACAAACACCGGCACTTTTAAATGTTAGATCTCTTTTAAACAAGTCCTTTCTTATTAACAACTTGATTTTAGATTATAATATTGATTTTATGTTTTTAACTGAAACCTGGCTCAGCATTGATGCACCTGTAACCCTTATTGAAGCCTCTCCCCCTAATTACAATTTTTCTTATTCTTTTAGACAAGGAAAAAGAGGTGGGGGGACAGCCACAATTCTTTTAGCACGATATGGTTTTAAAGAAATTTTATTTAATGAATACACATCTTCTGAGCATTATTCCTTTGTTTTTAGCAGTCCTCCTATTCTATGTTTAACCATCTACAGAACACCTAAACGTTGCGCCTCCTTTATGACAGAAGTTTCAGAACTGCTCTCTTTTATCCTACAAATATGATAGAGTTGTTATTTTAGGTGATTTTAATCTTCATGTAGACAACCAAACAGACTCTTTTAGCTCAGAATTTTTAAACCTTCTTAACTGTATGAATTTTAATCAACACGTAGCACAGCCCACCCACAACAGAGGTCACATTTTAGAACTAGTTATTACTTATGGCCGGTCAGCATCTGTGACCTCTGTTGTGGACGTTGGCTTGTCTGACCATTTTTATGTCTTTTTTAATGTGAATGATTTTAAGCAGCAGGAAATACCAGTGCATACTGTCAGGAAGCGCTATCTTACTGCTGAAGCAGCTGCAGATTTTATTGACATTGTAACTGATATCCCTCCAAATGTTTTACCATCCTCTTGTAGTCTTATTGTGAACAATTTTAACAGTAAACTCTTGACTTTTTTTAAACATGACATTCTTACCATTTTAAACTATTCTCTTTAGACAAGTGTATTCCCTTCTGCTTTTAAAACTTCTGTTATTAAACCCCTTCTGAAGAAAAGCAATCTGGATCCAGCAGTAGCTGGTAATTTTAGACCTGTGTCCAATTTGCGTTTTTTAAGTAAAATTTTAGAAAAGATTGTTTTAAACCAGTTAAATGATTTTATCAATTACAGAAATAATTATGAAATTTATCAATCTGGTTTTAGAAAAAAACACAGTACAGAGACAGCTTTAGTTAAAATTGTTAATGACCTCAGGTCCAACATGGATAATGAAATACCATCTGTGTTAGTTCTGTTGGACCTCAGTGCAGCATTTGATACAGCCGACCATGACATTCTTTTAAACAGACTCCGTAATTTTATTGGCATCTCTGGCACTGTTTTTAACTGGTTTAAATCTTATCTTACTGACAGAAAGTTTTATGTGAATCTTGGGGATTGCTCATCCAAATTTTATAACCTGAAGTGTGGTGTTCCCCCAGGTTCAATTTTAGGCCCTACTCTTTTTAACCTTTATATGTTACCTCTAGGAAATGTCATCAGGAGGCACGGCATCAATTTACACAGCTATGCTGACGACACTTAGCTTTATGTTGCTGTGTCTCCTGATGACACAGGGCCACTTAATGCCCTTTTTAACAGTATTTTAGATATTAAATCATGGATGGCAGAGAACTCTTACAGCTCAACCAGGACAAAACTCAGGTTTTAGTCATTGGTGCAGGGGATAAGAGAGAGAAACTGGCCAGCAAACTCAAAGCACTATCTTTTAATCTGTGTCAGCAGGCTAAGAATTTAGGTGTTTTATTTGACTCAGATCTTAGTTTTGAACCATATATTTGCGATATCACCAAGAAAGCATTTATCATTTAAAGAATATAGCCAGAGTGCGACAGTTTCTCTCTCAAGCCAATGCAGAGACATTAATCCATGCTTTTATTACCTGTAGAATTGATTACTGTAATGCTCTCCTTTCTGGTCTCCACAAAAAGAAAATCTCATATCTTCAGCTCCTCCAGAACTCAGCTGCAAGAATGCTGACAAGGACCAGAAAGAGAGAGATCCCATTACACCAATTTTGAGGTCTCTGCATTGGCTACCCGTCTCTTTTAGAATAGATTTTAAGATTCTTTTATTGGTTTTTAAAGGTCTTAATGGTCTGGCTCCTTCTTATTTATCAGATTTGCTTATACCCTGCGAGCTCAGTAGAGCCCTCAGGTCTTAAGAAAGTTCTCTATTAACAGTACCCAAAACTTAAACTTATGGTGAGGCATCTTTTTATTACTACGGCCTCCGTCTGTGGAACAGCCTACCTGAACACCTGAAGGCTGCACCTAATGTTATTGTTTTTAAAAGCAACCTCAAGACCTACCTTTTAAGCCTAGCTTTTAAGTAAAATTTTAGTTTATCATTTTAATGTTGTCTCTTTTAGGTTTTATGTCATACTTTAACTTTTAGGACTGCCTTTTAGTTGTTTATCCTTTATACAGTTTTATTGATCTATATTTTATTGTTCTTATTCTTATTGTAATGTCTTATTCTGTTTTTATTTCATTTACCATCACTTTGTTTTAAGATTTTCACCTAACCTCCAGTGTTTCCTCATTTGGAACTTTACGATAGCGTTTCCTCAGTGCGCACATCCTTTTATTTTTATGTTGTGTGTAAAGCACTTTGTGCTACATTGCATTGTATGAAAAGTGCTATATAAATAAAGATTGATTGATTGATACGGCATTCTCAGATTTTAACCACACATCTTCTTCCTTTGACAGTAACTTTGGAGGATCCCATCAAAGAGGTTGCTGACCTGATGGAGAGTACAAAGAAGGAGAGCTCAGAGAAAAACTTGTCCAGCAAACAGGTTACATTTGTGGTCTATCGCGAGGGGGACCAGCTGAACTTCTTCCGAGTTGTTGACAGGGGAGATGGCACCTTGACCCCACTCTCTGAATCTCTGAGGTTTGGAAACTGACATTATATCAACATTTTTTTGTTAAGTGAAATCGTAAGAATGATGTTTTACTGTGTGCCCTAATTCTTTATCATAAAAGAAATGGGCCAGTATTTCATTACCTTAGTATAGTATTATTATATAATCATTCACCCAGTGTGGTCATTGTTTATTCAGTTGTTATGGATAGCTGTAAAGCTTATTTCATGTCTATTGTAGCAGTAAGTATTTCAAAGCGAGCAGGGCCACTGTACTGAGGAGGTTGCAAATAAGCAGACAGCTTTGTAAGACCACTGGAAGGAAGACTATTACTGCCTCTTTTATCTTCTAGTGGTGGCTCTGTGTACAATATGTGCACAGAAGAAGAGGAGGACGGAGCAGCTTCAGCAGCTGCTCAGCACATCCTTGAGAACTCCATCACCATGAACAAAATGAAGCAACTCAAGGCAAAGATGGAGGACATGAACCTCAGCAAGAAGGTTGGAGGCCTACACACTTAATTTTCATGTTATTTTTAAAGGGAATACATGCTATGTAAAACACAAGTACCTTAGATCAAGCAATAAGATGACCACTAGGATTGGGCAGTATCCATGTTTAAATCACCGTGAAACCTTTCCAAAATTTTCCCCCAGTGTACAGTTTTACTGCCAGGTGTTTAAAAGCTACACAATAGAAGAAGCAGATGGACCAAGCACTTGCTGACATGTACGCGCAAGCACAGAGCGCACCCTGCAGACGTTTCATTCAATCCTTTTACAAAATGCTTTGTGTGTAAAAAACAGATGTTTATCACAGAAGGATATATAAAGTTGTAACATTGTTTTCATGCAGGTAAACTGAGTAACATCAGGACATGAGACCAAAAGCTTTGTCTGTTTTCTCTCTCTGCATAAAAGCACACACTCTCTCTCTGTTTCCTCTGTTGTTTAGAGGTAATAGAAGAAATAATAATCCAAAACCATTATCAGACAGGATGTAGGAATGTTAAGAAATGTTTTGTGTGCTTTAAACTGATTAAGATCGGCCGTAAATATTATTTATTTTTGTTGTTGTGATTCAATAGTTTGCTCTGTTTAGCGATGGGCAAAGTTTGTAAAAGGTTACAGACTGCTTTAGCACCCAAAACAACTAACAAGTGCCTTTAACTTTATCTAAAAGGGGTAGAGTTTAGGGATGCAACGGTACTCTGTAAAATATTGACAAAACGTGTTAGCATGGTATGTAGAACAGAAGCCTGCCATCTACTCCGCATAAACAATGGACAAAAACCTGATGAGTCACATCAGCAAGGACATGGCAATGTTGACTGACGATGAACAAAAAATGGCAGAACTCATTGAAGTACTCAAACCATGGAAAACTGTGACAACTCTCATGAGCAGTAAAACAACCCCCACCACATCAATGATCCTCCCTCTGAAAGAAATGATTTTCAAATCCATGGCACCAGGAGATGAAGCAGCAGTCAAAGAGGCCAAAGCAGCCATTGCACTGTACCTGGAACAAAGGTACACAGACCCTGATCTTCAGAAGTACCCCCAAAACACCACAGCCTGGGACCCCAGGTTTAAATCCCTGCCTTTCCTCAATGAACCCTCCTTTGTCAGACTCTACAGGGATCTTGCCACAGAAATCCTGGAGCATGAACCGCAGGTATTATTTGATTATCTTGTTTTGTGTGATTGTATGGTTGCATATTTAATTATTATTTTTATTATCAAAAACTGCATATGAATTATTTACATGACATACTTGTACATGTAATTTATGTCAAAAGGATAAAACAAGAAACAGCAGTAGCGCTTATCTCCATTTTGATAATTTAAATTGAGTTCACAGAAGCTGAGTAGACATCTATGGCTTTTATTATACATCTCAAACATTTGCCATTGTTCTTTCAGAGGCAAGCATAGACAAGGCCATCCACAGAGGGACAAGAGCCACCGTCCCTCCTCCAAAGAAGAAGACATCCATGGAAGAACTATTTGGAGAGGTTTTCAAAACACAGGAACAGGTCAGGCCCCTAACCCAGATAGTTGAGGATGAAGTCACTTCATACAGGTTAGCAGACTCCACTGATGCTGATGCTGATCCTTTCATGAGGTGGAAGATAAATTAGAGCAAGTTTCCCCATGTCACGAAAGTCGCACAGCATCACCTCTGTGTCCCAGGAACTTCTGTTGCAAGTGAGAGAATTGCAAGTGAGACATTGTCAATGCAAACAGCTCTCGCCTTGCTGCAGAGAGTGTTGACAGGATTATCTTCTTACAAAAAATCTCACAATAGCAGAGGAATAAATAGCTGATTCGCATACTGGCTAATTGATATTGCACTGTACATCCTGAATATAGCCTGTAGTGAAGTATTTTTATGTTCAATTTGTAAAGGATAAAAGTGCCCTTTTTCTTTTGAAATTGGTTAATTCTCTTTTTATACTACTGTATAGTGTGTATACCAGTAGTCAAGGCTAAGATGCACTTTAACATTTGAAAGTGTTTTTGTTTACATTTTGTATGTTTTAATTTTTTATACATATTTTATACTGCTTTATAGTGTATACACATAGTTAAGGCTAAGAGGCACTTTAACATTAGACAGTGTTTTTTATTTACATTTTTGTATGTTTTAATTTTTTATACATATTTGATAATACTGTATAGAGTGTATATACAAGTAGTCAAAGAACAAGAGACAGTTTACCACTTGAAAGTGTTGTGTTTTATAACTGTTAACTTGAAAAAAAAAGTGTTATATTATTCAGTACACCAGTGACACTGGAATTTGTTTACTGTGAAATGCAGTTTTTACTGACAAGCAAAATAAAGAGCTACTTTCAGGAGAAATAAAGTTGTTCTCTTTATGCACGAAACACATAACGAAACTGTGGCCCAAAAACAGAGGTACGGACAGTGGGCTACCTGTGCTGTTGCACCCCTAGTAGAGGTATGTTTAAACATTAAAAAGAAATAGTCCAGTGGTTTGAACTTCACCTGATGTTGTTGCTGCTGCTGCATGCAGCGTGTATGGTAATTCACAGTAAACTTCAGATCATTTCTCATTACTGATTAATCACCAGAAAGAAGAATTGAAGTGTTTTGAAACTCTCATTGCTGTGGATCACAGTGTAGCTAGTGGTGCACGTTTGAGTACAGAAGACCGGGGTGTTTAGCTGTAGCATCATAGTGTGTGCCATGCCGTTGCGTTTGAGAATATATGCAAGAATCATTTTAAGTTCTGGCTCATTTTTGACCTTACATTATTTACAGGAGTTCTGTTATTGTTGTTATATTATAGCATTTTCACACAAAGTGGTGCTTCTGCCATGAAGGCTACATTTGCACTACAGTTAAAAGTGACCTGAATCTGATTTTTTTTTTGCTCATGTGATATATATTTGTGATATATTGTATCTGATCTTTTTCTGACAGTGTGAACAGCACAAGTCATGTTGAATCTGATCTTTTCAAATCATATTCAGGCAACTTTCGTATGTGGTTCTAAATCAAATACATATCTAATCTTTTGGACTTTGACTGCTGTGTGAACAGACAAACGAAAAAACCCTGATCTGAGAATAAAAATCTGATATGACCATCAAGGCCTGCAGTGCAAACGTAGCCAAACAGACACGCATTTTCAAGGCATTTAATATAGATATGGGCTCTTTGTGATGGCAATTACGGCAGTACTGTGGCTGTTTTTAAATCCCTCTGGATGTGGCATGTCTGTATTACCTCCCATTCCTAATGACCACTATGGTTTTAAAATGTAGAAAATGAAATGCTGAAAATGACCAGAAAACCTGAGAGCCTACTTCCAACAATCTGACTCTCCCTGTCTGTTTCTCCATCCTCTAGCCGAAGAAGCCCACAAAGATAAAACCACGGCCTCCTGTCAGCCCTCATCCCTGCGGTGGTTCTGTAGGACCACCAAGCACAAGACACCACCATCGCCTCTTTCGTTCACTTGCTCAGATTAACCAGCCTCGGCAGTCAAATGCACAACTACCTCCAATTCCAGACCATAAACCCGTAGACCCCTTGCCCACCTCTGCTGCTGCTTCAACCCCTTCGCACTTGACCATCCCTAGACGGCCCCCTTCCTCTTTCTCTTCGCCTTCTTGTTATATGCTTCAGGAGGAGGAGCCATGGGAGACATGCCCTCCATTTGCAAAAATCCGACCCCCTCCTAAAGTTTCCCAGTGTGACATTGGCAGCACCAGGTTAATGAGGGACTGTGTGTACCCTCAGCTCCCTCCACTGTGTATCAGGGGGCCACCCGAGTCCTCATTTGACACTGCCGAGCCAGCAAGGGAGGCAGTGGGGCTGGGTTTGTTGGAGGAGGCTGCTGGGCTGGTGGTCCCATCACAAACAGGACCTCAGTTTGGAGAACTTTCAGACCCACTAAGTCTGGATGTGTCAACACAGCCTGAGGGCAGCTGCCAGTCTTTCGCTGTTGGGGCCCAGCATCAGCTGCCTCTCTCCCCCTCCCCTCTGAGCACTTGGACACTAGGAACAAGTGAAACTCTCACCAGCAGAGCTGACCGGACTCAGCTTGGCACATCATTTCACATCAGCCCCCCTTCTCCTCTGCCTGCCTCCACCTCACCTTCCCCTTCTACCAGACCTTTGCCTCAGCCTTTCGATTCCTCCGTCTCCTGTTTACACCCCAACCTTGAAGCACAAGTGAGACCAGGGAACACATCCCCTCACCCCACCATCTCCTCATCCGTTTATCCTCCATGCCTTCGTGGTGTCAAAGTAGAGTCACCTGGTAAAAGGCCAGAGCTTATCTCCAAAAGAGAAGCAAGAGGCATCACTCAGATGGCCAACCAAGCCTTTAAGGAGCCCCTGGGGTCCCTGAACAGCTCTGAGCTCTTGGCTTCTCTCTCCACAAGGGCTTCAGACAGCATCCACAGCAGGGGTGGCCTCAGAGAGAATCTGGGACTTGCACTGACCATTCCTCCTGCCACAGCCTCAGGACAAGGCAGTCTCAGCTCCAGGCTGCCAACTATTCAGAACAACATGCTCCTTCAGGATGACATCCTTAGACAAATGTCACCTTTGCACCAAGCAGCAGCGTCTTACATGGTAAGTACACAAAGATGTCAATATTTGCTGCTAAGATTGGATTTCTGGAATCCTTTTCAGAGCTCAGTTTATCTTAAGTATGTATTTGAGTCTTCCATCATTATGTTTTCCAAACTCCTCACGTAGCTGAGTAGTGAAGTGACTGCCAGAGTTTTATCCCAACCCACAGATGCTTAAAATTAAAGAGGCAGTCTATTTGAAATTCTTGTTATGGTCACAGAATGAGCTTGCTTTTGAATTCCCTGAATTGTTCAAAAACTCTTTCTCTAAGATCTCAGTGGTATTAGAATTGAAAAAAGGAATTTCAATTGCACACTTTTGAAACCTCATTCATTGTTTTCCAAAATATTATTATTATTTCTTGCATGGATAAATTTCATGCTTGGATAACTTCCAGCTCATCAGTTATATGTGCGGATTGTTAGTCAGGGCATCACGATTTTAGGTTTCCAGAAGATGGGCTGATATTTAACCCAGACTTCAAGCAGAGCATGCAATCTAACAGTGAGTGTCTTTGCATGACCTTGAGTACCCTGGTTATTAGTCATATCCTGGTTCATATTTAGGATACTGCGTTTACATTAACACAGAGAAACCTGGTTATTCATCTCTCTGTATACGTGAGAAATCTTAGTATCCCAGTTGCTGATCACTGCAATATATTTGCATGGGAATCTGTGATGTTGAGGCTACTTTTTATATTGGCCTTCTCCATGTAGCCAAACCAGGTTTCTAAAAGCCGGCATATCCTGGTTTCTGGTAATGTATACACACACAAACAGTAACTGGGATACTCAAAAAAACCCTGACAGAACTGGGATACTCGGTGCTTACAGGCAATGAAGGATCTGCAGGAAAAAAAGGGGATACTGCACATACATGACACAATATCCTGTTTTCTTTTGGAGTTCTCCAGGTAGCAAAACCGGGTTTCTCAAATCCAGGATACTAAAATATCCCGGTTTCTGAAGACATATACATGCACAAAGAGAAACCGGGATACTCAAAAACCAGACAGAAACCGGGATACTCAAGTCCATGTAAATGCAGTCAGTGTCTCATATTTAAGCAAATAGGACTGCCTTGTAGATGGTTTTAAAAACTTTAACGAAATGTAAATAGAAGTCATGAATAAAGGAGGACAGCCTATATGATATACATCACATGCAATATCAATCAAATTGATATGAGCCCATACTGTAATGCACCCTGCTAGGGTTGTCAAGATACCAGGGTTTTAAACTTGGATACAATACTACTAAAAACAATATCTGCTTTGATGCTATGGCAATAACATCACAAGTCCTAGGCCTCCAGTATTGGCTATTTCTTGTTTTCAAGCACTGGATGATTTTGTAGCTTTGATACCATTTTTTAAATGTGATATCAAAAAGCATAAAAATAAAGAAAGTTTTGGCAGCCTGAAAGGCCTGTGTCCTAAGCTGGTTTTGCAAGTGCTAAGAGCGCTCATTTGAATATAAAGCCATTGTAGTCCAGCATTCTCAACATTCGGCACCCTGAGTGGAAAAAATGCCCTAAGCGACAGCTGCCCCCCTTTTCATTGCTTTGGGGGCCCCCTTCAGGCCACTCAGGGAATCACTTGTATATGCTTTAACCATATGATTCTTTTTATGGGTCCCTCTTCAGAAAGAAACTGAGATTATTACTCTACCAATAACTGAAAACTCTTTCCCCATTTTCAACACAAACCTCTAAAACTTTAGCTTTCATCAAGATGAAGTGCTGCAATATTGTATTGATTTGCTGTACAAATATTTCATATTGCTGTTATTTCCTCAGGCCACCAATACTCTTGCATCAGCTGGGGGAGTCATGACTTCATTCGGGCGAATAGGTAAGGAAGATGCACGACCATGAAAATGTTAAGTTAAAGTTCTGGTACGTCAAGATTACTCTGCAGTGTGCTGTACAGTCCTGAACTATACTGCTGTGTTTGTGAGAAGTCTCACACAGAGAAGATGCTGTTATGTGAAAGCCTTCAGTGTATGTTGTAAGAGCTACAAAAAAGCACCGCAAGGGTTTTAAATATTCATTAATGCTACAACTGCAGAAGCAGCACACACAACAGAAGGCGCCAGGCCTTACACACAAGAACACTCATTTATTTATGTCAGCCACTGATATGCTTAGACTGTATAGACAATAGAACAGGTTGTGCCATTCTCAATTTGCCTAAATGACTTTATAAGCATTGATGTCAGTGTTTGCCACAGGCTGAGAATGTATTAAGGGTAAAAGTGTTTACTGTGAGTAGCATTTAAAAAGACACCAATAATTATTTACATTTTGGTTAAACTGTTTTTAAACCCTGTTTTCTGGAGGAGGAAAGAAATAGATAATACATATAAAGAGTGTTTTGGGTGAGGCAAAACATTTCAACAAGCTTTCCAGACAATCTGAGTGAGGCACGTCTGCTGACTCTTGTGTTCATGCCTACATGAGTTATTCAAAAAGATTAATTAACTCCTGGAGCTTGTTTTTAATCCTGTTTGAACTCACAGTCTGTTTATTAAAAATGCACTATGAAATGCTCTCATTTACATAGTACTTAATTCAGATTTTATTCCCACGGCACTTATTACAACTTTTGTTCTTTTCTGAGGTTGCCTTTGCCAGATTTAACGCCTACACTTTGCCAATTTCTCCTAATCTTCCATTTAGATTCCCTAAAATGCAGTGAGTTTTGACTTTTAAAACATTTTCTCTATGTTCAGTGGGGTTCACGTCTTGACTCTGAAGAGACCACTTAAAGACAGTCCACTCTGTTATTGTCCTAGCCATGTTGTTGTGTTGAGTAGTGAGTCATCTCTTCACTGTGAGGTTGCGTGAGCACTTGATACTTTTCTTCTGGAGGTCTGTCTATATTTGACTCCATTCATGGTTTCCTTGACTAAAGAATGTATACAACTGTGGTTTTAGTAAAAGCATCCTGAGAGCATGGCACTCTGCCATCCTGCTCGTAAGAGTTTGTATGCAGTGGGGATTCTTTAGTACCATGATTTGATTTGATTATTGTGACATGAATAAACAGTATACCCAGCCCAAATATGCTTACAGGACACCAATATTAGTACAAAAGACCAGAAACCAAAAGTAGACGCCTGGTAATATAGTACTAATGAATCAAACCATCCTGATGATTTTTCCTGTTATCAAACATATTAATACAACAATTCCATAGTCTGATCATGTCATATTTCCTCCTTATAAAACCAGGAATCCAACCCATGTTGCCTTCAGCGGCCAGGATAGGAGTACATTTATGTTCACCCAGAAAACAACAAACAGCTCTGTTTTGTATACAGTCTGGAACTGTGCTTGGTTTAAATCCCTGTACACCAGCAGCATAATTCAAAATAGGGTTAACACAGGCATCATACAATTGAGAACAAGTGGCATAACCCAAATCTTTTCAAACTTTTAACTTATTAACAACAGATCCCAAAGCTCTGCTTGCTGAACCAACTAAAAGTTTAATTCTAGTTTCATAAATATAAACTCATCAAGAGGAAATCCCAAATATTTATAGTCTGATGTGCATTCTACTTCCATATTTCCAAATGTCAACACATTCTTCTAAAATGGATGATCTGAGTTTTACTCTGATTTATTGCTAACCTCCATTTATAACGCCAGTTTTTTAATATGTTTAACTTATTCTGCAGATCATCTTCTAATTCATCCAGCAGAGCACACATTATACATACATCAAGATACCTACAATCAAATTATCCAAATACCTGAATTGGCATTCTTGATCCCAAGAACCAGGTAATTGATATAAAGAGAAAATAGACTCGGGGAAAAGACATCAACTTGTTTGAGGGAGTTTTAAACCAGTCAATCCTTTGATTATTTTCTTGAACACAAGCAACAGAGCCATTGTATAAAGATTTTAGAGCCTAGTAAAACTTGGCATTCACCCCAGCTTGTAAAAGTTTTAAGGAAAGTAAATCTCTCTTTACCCTATCAAAAGCCTTTTGAAATTCATCTAAACATACAAAGGTGGATCTTGTCTGCAATTCCAGTCCTTACAACTGTTGTGATTGAGTGAATATGATCAATGCAAGCTGTTAGGTCTGAACCCATTCTGTTCAGCTGTCTCCAAATATTCAGCTGTCTCCAAATACTGTGTCAGGAATATGATTGATACACTGTAGTAAGAAGGCTGATTCTTCTTTAGTTAGGAGCAACTCCAGGATTATTCTTGGATGATTTTGGAATTGGTATAGTGATTGATTTACAGCATAAGGAAAGAACAATACTATATTTGAAACAGAATTGAAATGAACGGTACATTTAAGGGTAACAACTGCAGGACAATTTTTGTCCCACATATTTTGTGTTCTTACAGGGGTGGAAAGTAAGTTATTATATTTACTCAAATTATTGTGATTGAGTAGCTACTTTTTGTACTTCAACTTTTTGAGTTATTATTTAAATCAGTAATTTTGCTTATTTAAGTGTATTTTAGGGGAAGTACTGTATGTCACTACATTTTAAAAAGCATCATTTACTAAGTAAAAAATGAACAACATAAGTCATAATGAGGAGGTCCCAGCTTTCTGTCAATATTTATTTTGAACAATTTGAAAGTAAAGAAAGATAATAATTGAGCAAAGACGACAAAAACAGAAAAACCTTAACAGAAAACCACTGCATCCATAGAGTCCTCTCCCTTGACAGTTTCTGTTTGAAAGGTGTGTAGAGTGAAGTTTAGAACTTGTCTAGACCTGCACCTTTTATCCAAATAGTGAACTCAAGTAATTTAAGGCCTAGACATAGAATGTGTAATTTACCAGCATAGACTGCATGCAACGTATTTACCAAGGTGAAGTGAAAAAGTCCTTTTTTATGGACTTAATAAACCAGAAAACATTGTCTTTTCTCTCGTCTGCTCTCTCCCTTTCTGGAACAGACACTAACGCTAACATGTATGTTTTAATGTGATGATAAAAGGACTTAGTGCATGTATTTGCTAACCAAATTAAATGGGCCGCTGGAGTTGATGCTTTGATGGAGGGAAGCAAAGGCAATCTCATCACATATCAATATAGATATCCTGCATCATTAAGCTGAGTTTAAGATGTATTGTGTTCAAGGTATTTACAGCTTAGCCATTGTGAAACAATCAAAATAGATCATATTCTGCATCACTTTGTGTGCCTCTCTACCGGCAATCCTGTTAGAAAGGCGCACTCCTGCTGTGCATCTCTTGGTCAGTCAGCTTTGCACTTCCACCGCTTCTTTCCTACCCGCACATACGCGCTGCAAGAGCAGGATCTTGGTCAGATGAGAGCTTATGGATGGTGCAGCCAACTGGATGGTGTCAGCCCTATGAATTTCTTTCTGCTTTTACTTGAGTAGATTTATAGATTAGTAACTTTACTTCTACTTAAGTACATTGTAAGCAGAGAAGATTTATTACTTGCTAAACTAATTTTGCTACAAGAACCTAAAAATGGGGGCAAGTTGTGGTCCGCTTGCCCCATGTACAGAGGCCTTGAAGCTCGAAGTCAACCCCAGTTTAAATCTGGCCTGGTACTCTTTCCCACATGTCATTTCCCACTTTTTCTCCACACAGTTTCTTACTCTATCCACTGTCCCATCAAGAAAGAGGTATAAAAAGCCAAAAACACAAATCTTAATCTAAGTAGAAAGGTGTTGTTTCTGATCACTCCACACTCTTCATCTGAGGAAAACCAATACCTGTTAAGGTAACTTTTTTTATTTTTCATGCAAATAATCATCTTATAATTTCTCAGAGGTTTCAGTGGAAAAACCAATCAATTTGGTACCTATAATGAGGAAAATAGGACGGTTCTGTTGAATAAGTTTTCCTTTTCAAATAAATGATGAATTACTAATAGCTTTGGCATAAATTGAGCTTTTTGTACAACAGTTTCCTAATTTTAATGAGTTTCTCATAGTCCTTAAATAATCTTTCTTGGCAAGTTGAAGGGAGCCAGAGACCTATAAAGTTACTCCTATTTTATTTAGCCTATAATGCAGATCTGCTGTCAATGGAAATCCATTGTTGTCCACACACATCAGATGTCACACACTTTTAGTTATGCTCTGCTTGGTGATATAAACCTTCCTCTGCCATTAGTGACTGAACTGCACAGCAACACAAACAGAATAGTCAGCAGTTACAGCCAAGGGTAAATAATCCCTGCCAGTGAGGTGAAAATGCTGACATACTTTATTACCAAAATCTCTCTCTGCCTTCCACAAGTTAAACTCAAATGGGACAATGCTGAAAAAGATGGCATCCGATTTTGGCAAAAAGCATTTCAAAAACGTATTGAAATGTGTTGTGGTGTGAATAAATGTGGATCCACTTTATGTCTGTATAGTACCAGATGAAAGTGAAATGGACTTGACAGCAAGCCTCCTGTACCTTCATCACAGAGCTGTCAGTTTTATCTCTGTGTGCATGTTTCCCAACAGCTGACAAACCCAGCTGAGCTGCAGCATGCTTCCTCAGACACGATTATCAGCTGTGCAAGCTGACAAAATCCTGTGTTCCCTGATCTTTATTCTGAAATGATGACAGGGTTCAGATGGCAGAGCATGTAATCTCCTCAAAAGGACATACACGTGATCAATAATTTACCTCTATGCACAGCTAGTTCATCTTATTTTAGAGTAAACACCTATTCATATTGAAATTAATCTGTACACAGGGATCTGGTTTGTCTGTATGGGATGTGCTCTGGTCATCTTTTGTAGTCCTAGCTGTACTGTCTAATTATGTATCACCAGGCTTTGGTGTATACAAAAGAAATGGTATATGTGGACAGCAAAAACAAAGTGAACATTATATGCACTAATGACAAACCAACTCCCATAAGAGGCGATCTTAAGATTATTTATTGATCTTTGTGAACAGAATTAAAGTGCAGCTAGCAATCCATCATTGATCAAACATTTAAACTTGAGACAATCTTTTGTTAATGCCAATTAGTGTTGAGATTTCCTGAAGCGCATCAGAAGCTATCGATCTGAACTCCATTCAACAAACATTGAAAATTTACATTCTTCTCTTGTGAACAGACCTGAAAAAGCTAGCGCATTTACAAATCTATGCATGATGTTGTTTCTGAAACTTAATCTATGTTAACGGCAGGTAAATAATGAAATAATCTGCTTCTCTTTTAGGTTAAAAAATGTGATGTGAGATGGAGCAAATAGCTTGTAGTCTAAACTAGTTCCCCTATGGGATGTTATGGACTAGGGAATGACAGGGTTTTATGTTGCAGACATAAATGCTGCATTGGAGGCTGTTCAGCGTTTGCTTCACTGAAATTAAAGAGACATTAATATCCGTTCCCAGCAACATATACCATCAATCAGATGTAGATAGATGATTGCTGAGTGTTCTGAGAGTTTATTGAAATCAACTGCCCGGAAACTGTTGATAAAAAGACATTTGAATACAACAGCATGTGTTTCAAAGTAGTTAGTTCCCATCTGTTTCTTGTGGGTGTCACACGACAAGCATAAGCAGACATAATACATATAGTGAAAATGCCCTGCTTAGTGAAATTGTTATATTTTTAATTAGTCAACTTTAAATGATGGATACTTAACCCTTTATGTCAGTTTTAGACTGAGTCATAAATTTGTGTTTCGCTGCACTAGCTGGTTTGATGTCAGTGCTGAGGTTTAGTCAGAAACACACAAAATACCAGAAAGTGTTGAATAGAGACAGACAACATAAGCCTCCCTTACAATATTCTGTTTTGATTGAACTCTTTAAAGCTTTGTGATGATTATGATGGCTGTACCTAGAGCAATTTAAACATGAACAAATGTAATCAAGGGCTTAGTCTGATCATATAGGTTGACTGTTTTGGTGTATGCACATGGCAGATCCCTATTCTGCTCTGTTCATGTTAATGTAAGGCAGTGGCCTCACTTCCATTAAGGTATTTTCAAGATTTTGACAAAGGAAACATAAATTCACCAGACCTATAACATGATTTACAGAAGTGGAATGAGTACAAAAGTAATGTACCCAATTACAATTACTTTGGTTAAGATTTACTCAGAAAGAAGTAAAATTACTGATCTATAAATCTACTCAAGTAAAGTTAAAAAGTATTTCATTTTACAGTTTATTCAAAGTACCGCTACTTAATACACTAGAAGGGTTAACAGTAAAATATGATCTTTCCTTTATGTGAAGTGACACCATGAGAATATGAATCTCCAACCAGGTTGTTCAGTAAAAGGCACACCTTTATAATAAAGTAAATTGCAACAGCTATTTTTAGATGTACTGTGAATTTTGTTCTTTTGGGTCTGTGTGGTAAAAAGCCAACACATTTTTATTTTGAAATGAGAAGTCCAAAATCAAGAAGGACCACCTATTTCCAAATTGGTGTTAAAATGGGAATGCAAAACACATAAACACATGCTCCTGCCTATTTCAGGCAGTTTGATACGGAATTGAGAATCAAAAAATTTAAAAAATGAACATTTAGATGGAAAATGAAGGGTTTTTTCTTTTCATCTTTTGACTCTTAATTGCATTTCGAACTGCTTGAAAGAGGCAACAAGAGGTTTTTTTTCATGTTTTACTTTCTTATTTTGAAACAGCAATATGGAAACGGCTTGTTTCTTGATTTTAGTTTTCTCATATCAAAATAATAAAACAGCTGTAAAATACACAGACCCTCTCACTGTACTATATGCTGACAGGTGAATGATCGAAGCCAAACTACTGGCCAGTGTCATGTTGCTGACAGAAAGCTTGGACCTCCTTGTTTTGACTTTTAATGTTTATTTCTTTTTACTCAGTACTTCATGCTTTTTAAAATGTATTCAAGTACATAACTTTGTTTAAAATATGCTTAAGTAAAAGAGAAATTACTGATTGAAATAACTACTAAAAAAAGTACACAAACTAAGTAACTTGAGTAGATGTAACTAAAGTTGTTGCCTTAGGTTGTCGTTGTCTCTATAGAGAATGACAAATGGCTGTTGCTTGAATTAAAGATTCCTAAGGAAATCTTTCATCCGTAGCTGGTAGGCATTCATTATCATCCACATGGTATCAGTGTTGGTAGATATGAACATTTCTGCCAGTATTTACAACCAGTCTAATGCTGTAAGTACCGACTGAAGTACCAACTGATGTGAACTGTAATTATTGGACAACGAGACCAACTGACCTACGTCATCTGAAGCTTTTTCCTTTGTTTGTTCTTATTCCTTAAAGTTGAAAGTATATTCTGTCAACTTAAGTTTGTTTCTATGCTCCCTAAACTTTAAACTGTTTTTCAAGGACTCAAGTTTTAGGTCTAAATTACATTTATGTATCTGCACTGATTCCTGTATTATCTTAAATGAATTTGTAGTCGACATATTTGGTATCTGCAAAGGTCTTGCGTCATAAATCCTTTGTAGCTGGCTAACATAGGCAAAGCAGTATTTTTGTTTCTGGTATAAGATAAGATAGAGCTTTATTAATCTGGAAGAAAAATTTGTTTGCCTAATTGCTCCAACATACAGAAATAAAAGGGTAAAAATAGGAAAGAGCATCAAATATTGGTTAAAAAAAATACTTAAAGCCTAAAGTGTATTAATATAAAGTATTAAGTGTATTTGGAAGAAATTAAAGCAATCTATTTACTTGTACTGCTTTGATTGTTACTTCTAGTTGATTTCTGCTATAATTGCTGTATCTCATGCTGCACACTTTATAAACTCGCAGCTACCAGAATATTTTTTCTGCAATTCAAACCAGTTGTTAGAAACAAGAGTTTGTATTTGTTTGATGGCTTTAAAGATGCAGTGTGTAAATTGGGAATATTAGCCACATCTAGCAGTCAGATTGTAGATGGCATTGCTCACTTCTTTCAGTAACTATGGCAATCAGTGGCCTTAAGGAAAAATGCATATCTGCTTTTTGGCCCCTTGTGTGATACTTTGGAAACAGTCAAGATGACAGAGCCCATGGAGGGGACCCTCCCTGTGTGTGAATATGTGGCTTATTCTGAGTTGATTAAAAAAAGACAACAATTTCATATATTCAGGAGATTAGATAGGCCTACTTATAGGTATTATTTCAATTTTTTACTACAAATGCTCTGCTAGATGCTAATAAGCTAAATATTCACACTGAACCCTCAAAAAAAAAAAAAAAATCAAACTAACTCTTGACAACTTGAGCTTTGCAATTAATTGCAAAGTCATCTTTGTGGCAATATGAACATTCACAAAAAACACCTCACTAAGGACTGAAGTACTCAGTAAATGACTGGTGCTCTCTTTTCCGGCATGTGTAGTATATCCTGTCCGATTAAGTCCTGAGTTTAACATCCATGATTTCAAACTAGCCTCCTTCCTGTTGGAGATTTATTTACACCAACTTAGCGATTTAAAAAAAAAACTGAACTGACCTAGTAAATGTGAGTTATCATTGCTTTTTCTTACTGCACTACAAATGAGTTCTGCAATATTAAACAATGTTAATGTTCATTTAATATTTTCCTCATATTGGCTAGACCTATTTACAGTTAAATTAAAGCATAACTAATGATACAAATCTCCTCACAATAGACTCTGTAATCCCATTGTAGCTTGTGTAAAATCAATAAACAATGTCTACCCTCCTCTCAGGCACTCCAACATACCACCTACCTCCAGTCAAAGCTCCCACAGGCAGCAAGAAGAAAAGCTCAAAGCACTGCTTCCTCTGTGGCAGGAAGACTGGCCTGGCCACCAGCTACGAGTGCAGGTACAAGTGCCTCCAGCGTTTCCAGCTGCGCTGCCTCTCTCTCTCCCTCTCTGCCTGACTCTTCATCAAATCTCCCCCTATTTGTCATTCTTTCCCCGAAGCACTCTTTTAGTAGAAAGTGGTCTTTTTCGTAGATCATCATTTTGTCTCTCAGCACCTCTCCAGTGAAAACACTCTCTGTTCTCTGCTCATCCTGTCACAAATTATTAACATTATCAAAGTTTCTCCTAACAACATAAATCTGGAGCACGTCTTTTTCTCTTGAGGCTTTGTCCAGCACACACACTGAATGTGATGCAACAGTGTGTAACTCTAATCTAATACCAGACCCTTGAAGTGGTGGAACCATTAAGGCAGAGCCCCGACTGTGTTCAAAAGACCTCAGTGATACCAGTTTATCCAATGGCAAGGATTTGTGATTAAATGACTCGTATCATTAACCAATATCTCTGTCCTAATTGAAATAAATTAGACATCAACTCTTTTAACTAATGGCCTGATACAAATAGAAAGATTAAATCCATAAAAAAAGGCTTTTACCCTGGCTGAAGTTCCCAGAGGAGGAGTTAAAATAAGAGGCCAGTGTTGTGACAGTCTGACTCAGCTGTGTAGCCTGAGGATGCAGCAGAGTTTGTTTGCTAATACTGAAACTGAATGATTTTTATCAACTTACCCCATGTCCCTTGAGGAGCAGACTGAAAATAAATAACATTTTTTAGATTTTTACTTTGCATCTCTAAAAGTATATATTTATTGAAATCTTTCAGGCATGGTCTTAAACTCTTGTGCCACCGATCGCCTCTCAGACTCTTGCCTGCATGTTCAACTTGCAAGAGTTCTCTTCATTTGACTCTTACACTAACAGAAAGATTAAGGCTCAAAAAAGAAGGCTGTTAGTCCGAGTAAGCCTCCCTTTGAAGGAGTTAAAATAAGAAGGAAGTATTGCAACATTCTTTTTCAGCTGGATAGCCTGAGGACGGAGCAGAGTTTGTTTGTTAATACTGAAAGTGAACATTCTTATCTACTTACTCTGAGGGCTCTTGAGGAACAAGCTCTAAATAAGGTGTTTTTTTTTCAGGTATTTTTTCATATGTAGCATGTCTGTGTTGAAAGCTCTAAGGTGTAGAGATAACATATGTGCTGCCCATTTGCTGTGCAGAGACAAAACTGCATGTGCTCTATAACTGTTAGAGTTAAAAAGAGAAGATTAAGAGCCTCTGTCCAGGCTGCTGTTTTTGCACTGTCCATGCACACAGCCTCAGTTCTTCTCACCAGCGCGGATTGTTGCTAGGTTGAAAATATTGACTTCTGTTTGCCTTGGTAGAATCCATAAAGTCATTTTGTGGGCTCTGTGCACTTTATAGTTTCTGTCACCAAGAGAGCTTGAATCAATGTAAAGGAATCCTTTCCTGGTATTAGAAGTAGCAGAACAGGAAACTTTAACATTGAAAAGATAAGCCAGATCAGTTTCTCTTCTGCCAGTCTCAGCCCTACCTGATTTTGATGAACACAGCCCTGTACCAAGAGTTAAACTGTTTTCAGCTGTGAGCATGGTGACAAAAACAGCTGACACCGGCAGCTTTTTTTCTCAGGATGCTGAGTGTTGAAAATACCAGACCACTTTGTTTTGTAGTGCAGATGAGCACTACCAGAACAAAAAAATGGAGGTTATGGACACAGGCCCTGAAGAACAGCAGGAAGGCTTTAAGTCTGAGTAAATGAATGCGTTAAAATCAAAACAATAGACCATAGAAAGTATCAGTTGAAGCCTGAGTGACATCAGCCACTTGTTTACACATGAGGGCTTCTGAAGTCACTTCACGGTGGCCGCTACATTGAAAACTCTGTGTCTAACAAACTTTAGGTGATGGAGCTGAGATGGCTCTTAAGCCTCCTGACAAACAGCTAAAGCGGTTGGCTTGTCGTTGTTTTAGCCTGCCCTAATTAAATATATCGTCTATCCTTTTTAAAAACCAAAATAGATGAGTAAACAAAAAATCCCCGCCATAGAGTGTGTGCATGTGTGTTTAAAATAAGGGGCATAGCCCAAACTTAGGAGGGTCCAGAAGCATGCTTCCCCAGTATTGCTCATCAGGCAATTCTATGCACTATTTTCAAGTAATCAAATTTAGATTTGAAACATTAATAAAACTATACATCTTTGGACAAAAATGATGCAGTGTCATCTTTGAAAAGCATTTTTAACAGCCAACATTATTTAAAAGGAAAAGGGAAGAAAGCATTGTGACATTTTTTTTTCCACTGAATAGCCTCAGGATTGAGCTTTTTTTTTTTTTTTTTTTTTTAGATTGTGAAACAAAGTTTTTGCATTCTTACTAAGAATCTCTTGGGGAGCAAGCTATAAGAAAATCCGTATGTTTTTTGCATACATGCCAATATATCTTTATTTAAATCTTTCAGGTGTGGCCATAACTTCTGTGCCACCCATCGCTACGCAGAGACGCATGACTGCACGTTCGACTACAAGAGTGCCGGACGCAGATTTCTGCAAGAAACCAACCCTCTTATCAGTGCTCCCAAGCTGCCTAAGATCTAAAGCCCTCAACCCTCACCTCTCTGAAGGGATTGCCTGAACTACAGGTTGATATCAACTGTATGATAAAGTTTCTGCAATGTGATGTTTTCTAGCAGAAAGAAGGAACTTATTCACCACTGTGTGCTCTTTTTTAATCTGCCAAGTTTGCTTTAAATTCGAATAAGATTTTCTGTAGAAGCCAAGTGTGAACAAACGAGAAGACTGAAGCAGCACAGAGCTACTTATCACCTCTTGACAATGTGAAGATGATCCTGTTTTTATCTGTTACTTTATCCTTTTTTTCTTTGCCTAAAAACAAAACAATGTGCATGTATGTAGGTAGGATTTGCTAATTATATCTGCTGCACGTTCAGACATATCTATTTTTACTTTTGTCAGCCTTTGTTTGTTTCAAAAGGACCGCTTATGACTTTTCATTTGACAAGTCTTTGACAGATGCACTTTAGAACTATCATATTTATACATTGACTTTCTTTATTGTGTGAGGGAGGAAACTTAATTTCTGTGTTTGTCTTATGAAGTGTTCATGCTGTTGTCATTCTGAGTTTTTTAATAACCTGCACCTCTGAGAGTCTTTCTTACATGGGCACATACAACCCAACATCACTAATGAAATCTTTCTTAAAAGAACCCACATATTGATGAAATACTTAATATTTATTAATACAAATATTTAAGTTCAAGGGTGGTTTTGAAATAGCAAGTATGCAACGTTTGTAGGTATGAATGTCAGTTTTAATGTGTATCCTATCAAGTAAACTGTATTAGGATTTTGGGGGAGGGAGGGTTACGGTATTTATGACATGTCTCTATATAAGGTGGTTGCCATAAAAATCTTTTGTATGTCTTTTTTATTGCTCATCTGTAACAAAAAAAAAACTTAAAATGCTGTAATAGTATCTCCAAGGGTTTGATCTAATAAAGTTTCTTTCCAGACATCACCGACTGGTTTGGGTACTTTTATCCAACGCCCGTATGATTACATTTCCACTCCACTGGTTATTTTTTACTGCTTTAACTTCCTCTTTCTCTTCAGTGTCCTCAAGTCTCGCTCTTCCTCATTATTTGCACTCCGGATTTTTGACCTCTCCTGCTGCGCTCCTCTAATAGTTCTCATATCGCTGTGAAGTAGATGAGAAACAGTTTCTGTTTGCTCTCACTGACTCATTCTTGTCACAGCAGCCTGTCCTCAGATCCTACTCAGACCCACAGCTCGTTCCTTAGCAACGAGACCATTTCTTATGAATTTCACATTAGACCCCCCACTCTCCTAACTCTAGACAAAGTTAGGACTCGTAATTGAGAACATCTTGTTTGGTCGACTTAATGAGTTGTGTGTCACCATTTCACTACAAACTTGCACTCTGTCTGGGCTGATATTGACTAATGTCTGTTCTTAGTAGGTTGTATTTTTGAACTTTGAAAGCATATTTACACCCTTAAGTATGGAAGAAACACTGAAGACGAAGAAACTATTGGTGAGCTTTAAGAGCTTATTTTTTTGGGTGTAAACTCTCCGTAATAGGTGTTGAACAAAATGTGGGTGTTGTATTTGACAGTAAACGTGTATATTAAGACATATCATTGATACTTTTGCAATTGATGGTGACGACAAGAGGTCTCATATATGATTTGTAGTTTCATTGCTGATGTTCATTGCTTAGAAAAAGCCTCGATACACCTTGCGGTTGCCTGGAACACTTGTACAAAGCTTAAAACAAACTGAAAATAACCAAAACATTTTCAGATTTCATTAAACAAATTTACATTAGCAAAACACTTCAACAACTGACAGAAAACTAAAACATTTATAAAAAGTCCAATCCAAAATAAAAAGGCTGAAACATTCACAAAATATGAAATAAATTTTAAACACCTGATACACAATTATAGTCTGAAACACTTACAAAAGTTGAAACAAAATTACAAAGTCTGATTAAGAAAAAATTCTTACAAAACCTAAAAGAATATTAAGTCTGAAAAACTCTACAGAACTTGTAACAATTTAAATTAATCAAAGCATTTTTACAATTTCATTGAAGAAATTCTAACATTAGCATTAGCAAAACGTTATTACAGCTGACAAAGAACATATATTTTACAAAACAGATTTAAAAAAAGCCAAAATTTACAAAGTCTGAAATACTCAACAAATTTGGAAACAAAATCACAAAGTTTGAAACAAAGTCTGATCAAAATAAAAACTTTTAACAAAAATTTGAAACAAATTTGCAGCTTTAATACACAATTAACGCCTTTAAGTAAACTTGAAACAAAGTAACAAACTTCAATACAAAAAAAACGATTCTGGCATTCCATACATTGCCTCTTCATAAAATACCATCGTTTGGAAATGGTTTCAGAATTTGTAAAACTGTTTCATAAAATGTTAAAATGTTTTCATGAGAATAGTTTCAGGCCTAGTTATTTTGTTACGGACGTTTTACAGATTTTTTTTGCAAAATTTAAATGTGTTCCATCATTTGTAAATAATTTTTGCTACTGTAAATTTGTTTTATAAAATGTATAAATGTTTTGGTTAATGTAAATTTGTTTCAAGCTTTGACACCTTGTGCACTGCCTCTAACACTGCATGGCAGCTCCTGCATCCAATTAGACTTGATGCACTTCCTGGCACTAACTGATGTAGTTTCCTCTTGTCTAACTCAGTGGCCCAATCAAGAGTAATCTGCATCCTGTGTTATCAAAAATCTACCTTTTACTGTTCCCAAATTTCCATTTCAATCCATACCAAGTTCTTTTTTTCCAAGTTCGTTTCATGATCTCTGATCCCAAAGTTTGTTATTTTCTTCAAAATGTATCTAAACAGGAGTTCAATTATTCCAAAATGAAACAAAAGCTGTTTTAACTGCAAAATAGTGGAAATTTGAAGTACAACAAAATAAGATTGATTAAGATCTTTATTTTGAACATGTAAATGACAACTAAAACACAATTTAGAAAAAAATAAAATTAAAACGGTTAATTGCAAGTAGCTACAGAAATTCAAAATTTATCATATAAGATTTTAATCCTTTGACAGTCCTAATAAATCCACGGCTAGGCTACCATTGTTTTGCAATGCATTCTGGGTAGTGATATCAAATGGTTGTACTGTTCTTCTTATGGAGTGTCATCCTGGAAGCCTTTTTCATTTACACCACATTCCACATTATTATGCAAATGATATTTTTCCTCTTATTTTCCTAAATATTAATGCAAATGACAGAATATTTTTCAAGTCATCAGCCGTTAGAGCATAATTCAAATGTTTTTGAACAAACTTCATAATGATAACCATTATTTTTTTTTAAATAAAGACCTCAAAATGCACTGTTACACATTATTAAGCAGGCCACAGGTTTCAAGTAATACAGGAAAGAAAAAGGATCTCTCTGCTGCCGAAAAGTGTCAAGTAGTGTAATGCCTTGGACAAGGAATGAAAACATTAGATTTTTCATGAAAAATTAATTGTGATCATCGTACTGTGAAGAAATTTGTGGCTGATTCAGAGCACAGACGGGTTCATGCAGATAAAGACACAATGAGGAAGGTTTCTGACAGACAAATTCATCAGATTAAGAGAGCAGATGCTAAAATGCCATTACAAAGCAGTAAACAGGTATTCAAAGCTGCTGGTGCTTCTGGAGTTCCACCAACCTCAAGGTGTAGGATCCTCCAGAGGCTTGCAGTCATGCATAAACCTACTATTCAGCGCCCCCCCCCCCATTTTCAAACAGTCGTGTTTACTGATGAGTGCTGTGCAACCCTGGATGGTCCAGATGGAGGAGTAGTGGGTAGTTGGTGGATGGCGACCATGTCCCAACAAGGCTGTGACATCAGCAAGGATGTGGCGGAGTCATGTTCTGGGCCGGATTCATGAGGAGAGAGCTGGTAGGCCCCTTTAGGGTCCATGAAGGTATGAAAAAGACCTCGGCAAGGTATATAGAGTTTCTGACTGACCATTTTCTTCCATGGTACAAAAAGAAGAGCAGTGCCTTCTGTAGCAAAATTTTCTGCATGCATGACAATGCACCATCTCATGCTGCAAAGAATACTTCTGTGTCATTGGTTGGTATGGGCGTAAAAGGAGAGAAACTCATGGTGTGGCCCCCATCCTCCTCTGACCTCAACCCTACTGAGAACCTCTGGAGCATCCTCAAGCTAAAGCTCTATGAGGGTGGGAGGCAGTTCACATCAAAACAGCAGCTCTGGGAGGATATTCTGACATCCTGCAAAGAAATTCAAGCAGAAACTCTCCAAAAACTCACAAGTTCAATGGATGCAAGAATTGTGAATGTGATATCAAAGAAGGGCTCCTATGTTAACATGAACTTTGCCTGTTAAGATGTTTTTGATTCAAATAGCTTTTGATTTCAGTAAATATGACTTCCTATTGCTGCTGTTTCAACAAATGACCATTTTCAGTTCATTACAACCTATAAAATCTTTTAAAACTCTGTTGTGCTTAATAATGTGGAACAGTGCATTTTGAGGTTTTTATTTTTTAAATAATGGTTATCATTATGAAGTTTGTTCAAAAACATTTAAATTATGCTCTAACGGCTGATGATTTGAAAAATATTCTGACTATCATTTGCATTAATATTTAGGAAAAAAGAAAAATGTCACTTGCATAATAATTTTGAATGCGGTGTAAACATGGGCACAGTTTTAGTTAAGAGGGCAATTAGAAAGAAGTTACTGTATTCTTAACTGAGGTGAGCACAGTCAGAAAGATGTGGGAAGAACAATGCAGCCGTTTGTCATCACTACCCAGAGTGCATTGCACAATTGCAGTAAACCTCCTTTCAGATTTTTCAACCAAATTCCTAAACTAACGTTGATGATACATCTTAATTTGTGGGCTTCTCTTTAAAATACCATCACGTTTGTTTTCCTCACAGAGACAAATATTTAGATCTACAGTCCTGCCAAACCTTCCATTCCTGATATGACTGTGGACAGATGGATTCATCCCACCGGGCCTTGTGCCACATCTGCTTCACATTTTTAGATACAATGTCTCCAAACTAATAATTTTGTCAGAGAGATTACTTTAAAATGGCAGCTTGTTTATGTGCACACAAACAAAATACAAACAAACCCTTAAGGGGGGGGGGGGGGGGTGTAGCTGATGTTGCAATCAGTAAACACTTGAACAGTTTGTGTAATTAAAGCATAAATATGTTTTCTTCCTTCACTGCTGAGTCACTGAGCACATAGCTTTAATAGAAAATTATTCACTTTCTTCTCACTTCCGATTTGTTTCGTTTTCAGCAGATAAAACCCTGACCTGAGTCACTTTGTTGCGCTTGCATCCTTCATGTTTTCTGGCTTTAATCCAAGATAATTGGGCTGTGCAGCATAAACAGCTGAACACTGCTTACAGTCACTCAGAAGGAGAAAACACCAGAACAAGTAAAGGGAGATTATTCAACAGGATGGAGTTAAAAGGTATCTCAAGGTGGGTTTTAGAGGAACACATCAAGATGATTTTATTTCAGCCTCTTAGAGCAGCTTTAAACCATTTTAATATCCTTCTGTCATTCTAATGTTTCTTTTCTACAGCCTGAAAGGTGAAGAGTGCTCCTGTGACTACTTTAAGACCTCTCACTTCTTTGACCCATTCAGTCTGGCTGTCTATAATTAAGGTAAATGCCAGAAGGGCCACCAACTATGGGCCCTTTTGGCAATCAGGATGGCTCATCATTACACTGAAAGCAAGACTAGGTAAAAGCCTAATATATGGCTGACTGCAGCTATCTGGGATGCCTGTTGAAATGCCTGACTGGCAGAGAGATTTTTTCATTGTTATTTTTTGTGGCAACTTAAATGTATAGCTACATGCTGTCATCTCTCTCTGTCTCTCTTCTTAATAAAGCTCTTCTCTGTGTACATATGAAACACTACAGAGAAATGTGTCATACTTCATCGATAGAAACAGACAATGAGACACTGGAGATTAAAAGTTTTTTGTAAGACATACAGTGCTTAACAAATTTATTAGACCACCTGTCATATTTGTCTCAAAGACCATCCAGCATCATGAAGTGCTTTAATGCGGACTCTTTCATTTTCAGTGAGCTCTCCACGTTTTACCATTTTGAACAGGAATGAGGAATTTCAAACTGAATTCACCTTTTTATACCCAAATTTGAGCCGGCTCACTGGGCTTCTCTGAGAAGTCAGAAATTCATCAAGCATAACAGTCAACCACTGAAACTCATTTTTCTGTTCAGGAATGCAAGAAAATAACTATAATTTAACACATTAATCAAGAAATTTTAATGTGCTTTACTATTTTTTCAGCTTTTTTGTAAATCAGTAAATTTGAAAATTCATGGATAACAATAATAATTATATTTTAACATTAAAACATTATTTTGGTTAAAGAGCTTCTACATATTGGTGTATTAACCATTGCAGAAACATAAATATGATTTTGGTAATTACCAATGCTGTTAATTTAGGGCAGCTGTGGCATAAACCTTACTTTGGGTGGTGGTCTAATAAATTTGTTAAGCACTGTTAGTCTTTAATGGTAGTAAGTTTATACTAACAATAAAACACTAACTGAAGTGTTTATTCTAAAATAAAGTAAAAACTGCAGCAGGTTTCATGAAAATTTCTAATTCTTCTCAGACAGGTGTGTAAGGTCTTTATATGTGCAACATTAAGCTGAATGTGTACTTTAGTGCTCCTTTTGTTTTGTATATCCATTAATTACCAATAATCAGCACATTTATCACATTCCCTGCAAATAAAGACGTGCTAAACATTTAAGTAGCATTCTCTTAACAATGCAAATGCAGTGATTTTAACATTTATTTGTTCCCCATAAACATATAGTATTAAGGGAATATTTCCCAAATGTTTTTTTAACATAGTGCACACCCCTGGCACACAAGGGAGACAAACAGACACACAGCCGGAGCTCACACACAAAGAACCAACTCACTGGTCCTCTGTGGTCAGAGAGGAGCTTTAAGAAGAGAAAGTTCAGGTGTTTATCCTCCAGTATTCTGAAACTTTTTCCCTCAACAGAAGCCTGAAGTCTACACTACCAACATGTTAGTGTGCGTTTCAGTGTAGGTGTGTGTGTGTGAGCGCCGCGTTTGTGTTTGTCATTGTTACACAGCATGAAAGCATGCTGAACATTGTTCAGTAGCTACTTCAGTAAATAGGACGGGCCATAGATCACAACTGAACAAACTGGAGCTAACTGAATGGTTTATCAGAAACATTTCTTTTGGCTCTACAAAGAAATAATTGATTCCTTTCTTTTGTTTTATTTTAGTATAATCTTCTGACAACAGTTATAGAAGTTAGAACAGGAGGGAAGTGAGGGTTTTTTGCGACATTCACCTCTTAGTGTTAAGGTGAGCCTGGAAACAAGACATTAATCGGATATAGGAGATAAGACTGCCTTGAGTTACTGGTCTTAAACCTGGAGACTGTCTTTATATTTACGATTTACAAAATGATGAGAAACATCAGGATACAATACCCAGGAGATGTTGTGATACAATACATTAACATGCTTAAGAAATGATAAGATATGTTACGATACAATACGATGTTATGATATGATACCATACCACACCATACGATGTGATAGGTTATGATAAAGTATCTAGGAAATTTTGCGATACGATAACTTAAGACACAATACCTAAGAAATAATAAGATATGTTACGATACAATGTGATATGATCAATACAAAACAATAAGGTAGAATGTGAAACGACACCCTTACGTATACATCCAGCAGGTGGCTTACAATTTTTCTCAAAAGCCCTACTTTCATTTGGTATAAACTATGTTACTGTGATACCAATGACCTTGTGGTTACACAGCAAAAAGTGAACTGCTGAACTGTCTGGGTTAAACATTTCACAGTTGATTTTAACTCTAAAGCGTAATTTTAACTCCATTCAGATTTAAACGGCCTTCAGTGTTGGAGTTAGTAGATAGTGTTGATCCATTAAGGCTTAATCCACCTCTGTACAGAGTTAATTGATCTAAGCTTCACCCACTGCCATTTCAAGCCAGGGGGATTGAGTTTCCCCATCAAGCCCTTGGGCATAGTGCTTAGATTTATTGTATGGGTTTTTAGTTGTATTCATTTGTGTTTATGTGTGTTATGTAACCTGTTATACAGTGATCACTGCGTGGATTCTTTGCTCATGTTTCTGGAGGATTGTTGTTTTTTAAGTCCAACATTTCTGCACTATGAGTGAAGCTACCTACTGAGTTGGCCACTTCCTGTCTGTGGTAGTTTATAGTAAAGAGTGGTGTGCTGACTTTCAACTCAGGTTGTAGTCTAGCTCTGACTCTGCTTCTTTGCTCAGGTGTCACAGGTTTTCAATGCAAGATGGCAATCTTAATCAGGTATCAAAAGAGCACTGTGCTGTGTGAGTAATTAACAATTTAAATACTTGAAATTTACATCCAAAGTGAAAGTGAAACACTTTCCAAATTGTACATTTTAACTTGGAACCTGTGAGGATTATGTCAACTCTGAAAAAATGTCCATTTTAACACTATGGCAGGTGAATTAACACTGATGATTTTTGTATAGGTCGTGCCCTGTATCTACAAGCTAGTCCTCTAAGCAGGCGTTGCTGGTTCAGGTCCAACCTGTGGTCCCTTTCACATGTCATTCCCCACTGTCCCCCTGATTCCTGAATTTATGACACTATCCATTGTTCTGTTCTCTTCAAGTAAGGGCAGCCCCCACCAAAGGTGGTGGAACTGTAGCATTTTTGCATTAATAATAAATAGATTTGTTGGCATTTTAGATTTGTTGGCATTTTAGATCTGAATTTTTTTACAGAATGTTTTAAAAAATAGTACTGAGAAGAAAAAACTTTCAGGGGCATATTTCCCCAGATTATAAGTTTGAGCTAAGCCCAGGATATTTAACATCCACTCCCACCTGCTCCACACAGACAGGTCCGCAGATGTTCAAACTAGGAACCTTGTTGCTGTGGGGTAACAGTATTAACCATTACACCACTGTTCTCATGTGTCTCTTACTGTCATCGGTGTGTCAGTATCTTACACAACAATGACAAAGAACGTGTTTAGTAGGTATTAATAATGCTTTTTAGGTGGTTGTTTCCTGGTAAGCATGAAAAATGTGAATGACTCATGTCACACTTTTGGGCATGGTTTAATTTTCACCATCTATTGTCGCTCCCCCATGACACACGGGTGCTGGCAGTCACTGGTCATGATTGTGCTTCCATTCCAATGTTCTGAAATTTTGGGTTTGGCATCCATAAGTACAAATTAAAAACTCTAGCGAGACAATTCCTCGCTTTCTGTTTTTTAATTGAATGTTTAAAATGCTGAATGAAACAGCACTTTTCTGGCTCCTTCATTGGTGCTTCCGTCAGAGCCTGAGCGCATTGGGGCTCCTTGGCTGCCCGATCACTGTAGACATGCTACATCCGTGTCTTCTTTTAAATAAGACATGTCTCTATTTAAAGACCTGTGAGTTTTATGGTTAGGATGGTGCTTTATGCATTCATTTTTAAAGTTTTCATCTTTTTCTTATATCCTGTCACTGTTCTAAATTCCTCCTCTTCTATTTGGTATGTTCTCTTTCTTTATTCCCCAAATACTTTGTACAGCTCTTTATTATGTAGGATTGTGTTATACAAATAAACCTTTTTTTTTTTTTTTTTTTTAAAAAGCTCATAATATATATGATTCCTCGGTATGAAGTCATCACTGTTTACTGGGTTGGAATAGTGAGCCAAGACTTGACATGGTGTCTATTTTGGCCTGTGGCACTATTCTCAGCCAGGCCATAACAACAGCACTGGGACTCACTGTGAAAATGTTGCATCAATTTTCTGTGGCTCTGGAGGATTTTGCGGAGTGACATCTCAGTATCTTGGCAAAGTCTGGGAGACTTTATATGAGTGGTGTGAGTTTGACTATTTACAAGTCTGGGAAGTGGGATTAAGTGTGCACCATTTTTAAACTCGGCTCACTTTAGCAACCTAAAGTCTGACTATCCCTGATTCTGTTAACCGGACACGCCAGATGGATGTGTTCCACAAATCCATCTGGGAAAGCTTCAATAGCAAATGTTTGGGAAAAGGCAGAGGCTTTGAAAAAAGACTTGGAGTGTGATTGGATGAACGTTCTGTCTGTCACATCTCTACGGGCCAATCAGAGCAACAAAACACGTGACATAGCTGCTATCGAGCTGCGCGTGCGCAGCTACTGAGGAATAACACAAAACATGGCGACTATAGACATGTAAGTACTCGATTTTTGTCATTTTTAAAAAGAAAACAACTCACTGCTGTTCTTTGTTCTTCTTTTAACGAAGAAATGTCATCAAGTTCTGATAAAACTGGCACTTTAGCAGCATTAACGCTAAGCTCTTCCGCCATAATTGCTCCAGCCTCTTGCTGCTGCTTGTTTACATCACGGATCTGCCACGCCTGAAAGTACTGCCCCTTGTCGCTGATTGGTCCTGTCACTTTCTAACTGGGCCCAAATGGTTCAGATGGGATGGATTGGCCAGTGAAAAAACAGTAAATGGGCGTATCCATCTGCTTTGCAAGGTTATGATTCTGTGCATCAAGTTTGACCGTCTTTTTAAAATTCTCTTTTCTGAGTCACCCAAATTTATATTAGAGCAAAACTAAATCTCTTTCTGCTCCTCTGAAAGTGGGCTGCGTTTATTCTCTTAACACGGTGTACTCTTACTATCTGATGCAGTTTCTTAAAGCCATTTCTTCACTGCAGGAGGTTTTTCTGCTGTTTCTGTGCTGGATCGCACAGAAACAGAACAAACCAAATGTCTATTTTCTTTTTCAGGATTGTTCCTTTTGCTTCTTGCAACTCTGCCAAGAGCTGCAGGACTATATTTTACCCAGACTGAAAAACAATTCTCTTTTCCTTTTTTTTTTTTTTTCCCAAACATGCCTTTCAGAGGAAGAAATTCAGCTCAACAAGGCCAGCAGTAGTGTTCACTTCCAACATGTGTACAGGCCTGGCAAGGAGTTTGAAACGCATTGCAGGTTACCAATAGCCCATTTAATAGAACTCCATTAGGGCTTGTTGAGGTGTGCAGAGCATCATGAAGCTTTCTAGTTCCTCTTTTCATGTTAACGTTTTAAAAGTAATAATACAACTGCATTAAGCTGAAACATATTTGGTGAATAGAATGCATTTGTACTGCTGTCATGAACATCTTCAATGGTTTTTCACCTTAACAGTGAAGGCAAGTTTAAACTAACTGCAGAAAAATATAAAGTTAATAGAAATTGTACTGATATTTGCTGATGTTAATTCTAATGAATGTTGATCCTTAAAATCACAAAATCTTTATCAATTCACTAAGAATTTATGGTCTAACAGGTATTCCCTATAAAGGACAGGAGTAGGCTGTATGTTTAAGAAGCGACTGACAAATAAATATGAAAATACAGTAATCCCTGTGCAAGCCTAAGTTGAAATAATGCATATAAAGAATATATATTGAAAAGTGCCATGTCATGGTAAACACAGTATGTATGAAATGATACAATGCATACTGTGCATTGCAATGCAATATGCTATTGTTTTATACTGTACTGTAAAATACAACACAATATAAGACACAAAATAATATCATGTGGTACAACAGATAATGATATAGTATGTTACCATGATACTGTGCAATGCAATGCAGTGTAATACCACACACTATCGTTCACCTGGAAAAAAGTTTCTTGGACTCAAGTGGTGCACAAATTTAGTTGTCTCTACAGCTGCAATTTTACTGCATATATGATCTGACAAGTTGAGATACAATACATGAAGATAAAATACCATGATACCATCTAATCAGATACGATACGATATGATACTGTGTGCTGCAATGAGCTATGGTTTTGTATTTTTATGGTCTTTTCCTGTACTGCACAACATGATTTGACTAATATGGTACAATTCTAAACAATAAAAACACTTTATTGTTTCCCTTGTAAAATGTTTTTATACTCAGGTGCTGTACACATTTACTTGCTGTCACAGTTGCATTAATACTATTACACAATACGATACAATTGCGTTTGACGTTAAGATACAACACGTTTATGTACCATACCAAATAATACAATATTAAAAGACATTAAGAGGCATAAAACTAAAACTAATAAACTTAAACAACATAATGATGAAATACCAAAGTGTACGATAGATATGTCAAGCTACGATGCTGTGCTGCAATGCATCATATTGCTTTGTTTTCTGCAATGTACTGTACAGTATAGTTGATCAATACAACACAATACTTACACACACCCAGTTCTCCCCCAGGAGAAATTTTCTTGAGTTCAAGTGCTGCAAACATTTAGTTATCGCCACAGTTTCATTAATCTTGGATAAAATATGTCACCAAATGATACGATGAACTTCAATACAATTTGGTATGAATTAAGATGATATGATAGACTGTTTATTCCACTTGAGGAAATTGCTCTTTGACCCAAGTATCATGTTTATCTGCCTCCACAGTTGCATCAACAGATAGAACAAATAGAAAGACTAACAATAGTCCACATGTGAATAGAGAAACAAACAAACAAAGACAACCACAAACAATATGAATACAAAAAACAAACACCAGTGTGCTTTATTGTCATTATACTGCAGTTCAACACAATAGAATGAAATAATAATAATAATAATAATAATAATAATAATAATAATAATACATAAATGAATAATACATAATAAATAAACGAATGAATGAATAATAAATAAATGAATACATAATAAACAATAGACAATAAATAAATAAATAAGAACACAATGGTTGTACAAAATAGTAAAGACAGCAGCAGCAACTATAGCTCCTCAAATGTCAGTATGTGCATATTGTTGGGTGGGTCAGATGGTTCAGGTGTTAGCTGTTTTTCAGTCTTGTCATTTCTGAGTGTGATGTCCTGTATCCCCTGCCACATGAGAATAGTTTGAAGAGGTGGTGACCAGAGTGACACTGGTGATATTTAAGGCTCCACTTGGACAGTGAACCTAGAAGATGTTCTTCATTGTCAGCAGCTGGGTCACAGTGATGTTCTCGACTGCTTATAACCCTTTCCTTTACCTTCTGGTCCTCGGGGTAGCTGCTAAACCATGCAGCTATGCAGTAAGGTAAAATGCTGTCCACAATGCACCTGCAGAGGGTTCTTTAAATACAGCCTTTGTTGTGCAAGAACCTGTTTGCAGATCACCCATAATGCACAAAACAGAAAATGAATAAGGGAACAAGAAAAGAAATCCACAGTATTGCACAATCCATACAGCCTTAAGAAACATGACTTGTAAGGAAAGTATCTGCAAAGATAATGATGCACGCTATGAAGCAGGATTAGTTCTTTTAAATCCCCTTCCATTAAGTATTTTAATATTAAAACAAAGCTAACTGCATTCTGTTCTAAATCTGTTATCTTTGTTTGACATGTTTGACATCTCTGGAGAGTTTACGCTGCCGATTTGAATGTGTTCATGGAGCCACAGGGAACACATAAGACTATAAAAGCCCTGCTAGTATGACAGGTTCATGTGCCAGGTAAGAGAGCAGAAAGAATACACACCAAGAAAAAAAAAAAATCTTTTACCTTTCCACCCCCCTTTACTTCTATTTCCATCTGCTGACAGGCCTGTTGACCTCCAGGGACAAACACCTCTTATTTACCTGTCTGACTGCTCTCTGTTTGTCGATCACCCAACACGCCTACTTTACTCTCTGTATCTTCTTCTGCTTCCTCCTACTTAAAAATCCTGTCTTGTTAACCTCGGGGGATCTGGCCAGGTTAACCCCTGCTCTTATGTGCCAGAATCCTCCCAGATAAACACACTGTTCAATTTGAATGTTTCTCTGCTTTTTGAGAGGGTTGTTCACATCAGAGAAAATCATTTTAATACCTGCTGGTGAATAACTATGTGTGCCAGCTTTTATAGTCTTATAAAGATCCACTATTTGGCTTTCTACAGCCTGTAAATGTGGTGAATTGGGTGTTTAAGTATAAATACAACAGCTTTGTTTCACTCTCCCACCTCTATTAAAAACACTAAATAGATGCATCCTAATCCTTCCACGCCGTGCCACAAGTCAGCCTGTATCTCTCTGACGCAGAAACACATGCATGACAATTTGGCAGACTTACTTCTGAGGTGCCCACTCTGTCCAGGCGGAGCACAGAGGCTCCGTTGTCCCACCCCAAGGATGGAGTGGCGGACTGTGAATCAGTAATAAGCCTAAACACAATGACAGGTTTCAGAGAGATAGAGCCGAGGCTTTGAGTCAACAGAGGATACATTCCCTCTTTTAATAAGTGAGCCTCTCCCTCTATGTACTGCTCTGTGAGTTATGGTGTGGAGTTACAGTGCATTATGTGATTCACTCAAGTCTGGCTAGTCAGCCTGAACACAGCCGACCATTCACATTCTGAAATAATGACTAATATGCCAGAATATATCAACACAGTCAGACTGGAGCTCTTGTCATTTCCTCTTCTGTATTTTCCATAAATCTGATGACAAAAATTCCATGGTAATGAAAATAAAAGTAATTCTTAGATCTATCACCTAATTGTCTTTACAGTTGATCTTTTTTAAACGTATTTATGGGATGTTTCATCTTTTTTTAAGATAGGCTGAAGACAGGAAGTATAGGGCACAACGAGAGCGTGAATTAATCCCTCACTATTAATGTGTTGAGGACTATAGTCTCTGTGTATAACCACTGAGTTAAACAGCACCCTGTTTCACATACTGTGGTATTTTACAGTTTCAAGCAGAGATTTAGATGAGAAGGTTCTCCGTAAATGGAAAAAAAGCTAGCCTAGCTGGGTCTGAACCAACACATTTAAAAACTAATGTGATAAACCAGCACACTTTTACAGTTTTAGTGGTATAATTCTTGGTTTTGTTTCCTAGGCCTGCTGTTTTCTTGGCTAGAACTTGAGGACCCTTTTTTGTAGTTTGTGCTACCACTTCAGAGCTAAGAGCTAGCTTTCTAATAACACCCATGTATACAAAGCACTGCAATGTTAGCCTTTGTACTAAATAAAGAGTACTACTGAGCAGGTCTTGCCACAGAAATGGCTGGTCCCCTGAAAAGCCTAGTGTATGGGCCCGATGTGGTTAGAGCAATATCAACACATGTGCTAGTGTCTATAACACTGTGCTGCCTCCTGGCTAACCTTTACCTGCTTTTGTTGATGAAAAGTATATTAACGCAGTTTTGTTTGGTTCAAATGTCCTGGAGACCAGCGGCCCCCAACCACTGGGCCATGGACAGATCCCAGTCTGTGGGTCATTTGGTGCTGGACCGCGCAGAAAGAATAAATAACTTATTTGATTTTCATTCTGATCAGAGTCCGAAATAAGTTTTATTTTGAAAAATGACCAGATTCTCTTCTGTTATGTCATCCATTGGTCCTTTTAGATCTCTTGACACGTCAAGAAACTTATCTCAGTCACATAATACCCAAAAACTAATCCCACAAACTAGCTAAAGTTAGAAAAAACAAATGTCATTGGAGAGCTTCATTGAAAAGTGGAAGAGGCTGGATGAGGAGACAGAAGTAGACAAACAGGTTCAGCTTAAAAGATAATGAAAATGAAACTTAAAAACAATGGCATGTCAAATCACAAACGCAATATTAGGGGGAAAGAAAATCACAATTGGATTTTTTACCTAAATCGTTCAGCCAGAGAAGCTACTCATTCCTTGAAGTAAACTTAAAATTAGATTCTCTTTACTTTCACTTGAGCAGATTTATAGACCAGTACTTTTATTTTTACCTAAGTTTTAATGTACTTTACTTGAGTACAATTTCTACTTTTCCATCCCTGACGCTAACATGGCTAAGTTAGCTACATAGGTAATGTGGCTACATAGTTAAGTCAGCTTTAGCAAATGTAGCATAAGCTACCATAGCTAACACAGCTTAATTAGCTTTAGCTATTTTATGTGCATAAAATATGTCTAATTGAGATTTGCAAAACTGTAAAAGCCGTAGTCTTCAGTTACATTACCTACGTAGCTTATGCAGCTTTGTTAGCTTTAGCCTTAGCTACGCTAGCTACGTTAGAGTGTTTTCGCTTTTTATCCTGCATGCAGAATGTTTAGTCAGCTTTATTCAACAAGGTTTTGCGTGTCTGGTTTTTAACTTGAAACTTTTGTTAGCCTAACCCTTACCTGACCTTAACCGGAAGTCTGACTGGTCTTATTTTGGAAGTTTTAGCCTGTACTTCTGTCCTGAAGGATGCAGTGTTTCATACTCACTGTAGTGGTCCAAAGGAGGGGGTGTCTGAGAGCTGAGTTCTGCAGCCAGACTGTCTTGTGGTTTAATTAGAGGGTTAAAAATCCTGACTGGTGCTTTAAGATGCAGAAATGCTCAGAAGACATGAATTGTAAATTTTTGATCATTTTCATTTACCTCATATACCAATATTATTTTTTAACCACAGAGACCATATTAATAATAGGCTACAATGCTCACAAATACTGCCGTTACAATGCTCTTCATCTTCACCTTCTTCAGCTTCCTCCTGCTCAACCCTCGCGCCCGCGTGCGCCGCCTGTCCTTTAAATTCATTATTTCTCTTCAGAATTTTTTCACTCCATCTTAACGCGGAAGTCAGTGACGCACCACTACACACAGCTGCTCAGCAGGGAGAGGTAAAATAAACAAAACTGTCGTCATTCGGTGCCAACCACAGCGGTGAGTGTCTTCTTTTTTTCTGTGTTAACTTGGATTCAGGAGCAACATTTTGCTCCAGTGCAGCTTTGCGTCCGTCCACACTGAGGCTCCTCTGTCTCTGCTGCGCCTCGCGCTTTATTAAAAACCAACCGGAGGCGGCTCGCGCTTGGTCGGTTGGCTAGAGATAGACGGACGACAGGACTGTGCTGGGATGTAAATGTGTGAGAATTTGCTTCTTTTAAATCACCGACATCGCCTGTTGTGTTTGAAGGTATGGAAATTGAGTTTATTGTCAGTGACTGCTGGTGCGCTCTGCAGCAGAAAATAGCAACGCGTTTGTGTCAGCTGAAATGTCTGCTATTTTTTAATTGAATTTATTGCTCCGGTTTGTCCATTCAGCATGTGTTTGTGACTCAGGTGGGAGACGTGGTGTTGAATGTGCCCGGGGAAGCCTTTTGTTAGTTTTGTTGAAGCTTTTGTAACGCTCAGTTTGAGGAACAGGACGGGACAGCAGGTTATGAGAATATGATTTATAGCATTCCTTCACGGCGATGGATCATGCGTTGTTTATTTTGCCAGCATCATCATCATTAACTTAAATTAGCCTTGATAATGGGTGGACACAGCGTGATATGCCAGCGGGTCTGTCCCTTCTGAGTTTCCGTACTGGATCAATATTGATTTGGATGTTAACGGTCAAATTTTCATGGTGGATTCCTCGTGCAAACTCAGCTGCTCTTTCTCTCCTAGGGCTCGTGCTACTGTAAAGTCACATTTACTGTAGGCTAAATGTCTGAGGCGCACTGTCCAGCCGGATATTATGAGCCATAATAGACCCAAGTGGAGCGCCCTGCTGTAGCTGCACTGCTCCCACAAGCTGCAAACTGCACAAAGAAACATGAATATATACTCTAGTTTTCCTTACTCATCGTGATAACAGCCAAAATGCTGCTTCGCCTTCATCATATCTCTTCAGGGTGCATCCCATTCAGCCCCCAGACACAATAATCAGTCAATAGTAAGAGTGGCTCTCATGTTACACCCTGTCATCTCATTGGCTGCAGGATCAGCTTTCCTCAGTTTGTGCTCCCATGAGCTCTGTTCCTGCTGTGTGCCATGACACCTGCTGTATAGCCTATGACATGCATGTTCATTGCATTTGCAGCTTCTTTTACTCCCCTGACATTTGCCTCTATTGAAATTCCATCACTGATGAATAAAAAAGTGAGGCACAGAAGAAGAAGAGATGTGAGCTAAAATGCATGCAAGGGAAATGATTTGCAAGGCAATGTGGTCTAGCACAAAAGCAGCATTTGCAAGGATCGGCTCAAAGATGAAGGAAAATATATTTTCCTGTCTGGTTTTCATCCTCAGTCCTCGTCTCTAGCCGTTCTCACGTATGCACCTCTGAAAATTTGTGGTAAATTTCACGTAGACCGCCTCTGAAATCTTCCTGAGTTGCCTGCTCACTCACACATCACTCACAGCAGGAGACTATCCCTGCTGGATTGAGGGGTGGTGGTTGGATGGGTGGGGAGGGGGGTGTCTCAGGAAGGAGGACATGACGTAAACAGATAGGCGCAGAAATGTCAGATAAGGAAACAGAGTCCCAGGCTATGATGATCTGCTTTTGCATGCTATATGCGGTTTGATGTATTCACGATATCAAAGGAAGGGCAGAGAGTGACCGGTGAACAGAAACCATAATGAAGCAGCTTTACTAAGCTGTTTAGACCACTGGTTCACTGTGCATTGAGGCTGCTGGCAATAGAAATGAATGGGGGTGAATCAGACACAAACTTTGAGGCCTGCAGTGCCTCTTTAACAGCTTTTCTCTCATAAACAGGCTTTTAAAGGGCATGGTGATAAACTATTACTTGACATGCCTGATAGAAAGTTTCATCAGACATTACATGGATGTATTCTACATTCATCTGGGAAACTGCCAATGCAAAAAAAAAAACCTCAGAAAGTGATTGGATAAACATTCTGTTGATCACATACATGACAGGCCAATCAGAGCAACAAAATCAGGTAGTCGGGCATGTGCAGCTGCAGTAGAAACCTGAGCTCTACAGGATGGTACAGCCATAAGATATGAATGCAAGGTTTCTCAGTGAAATGGAGTAATGGCAGTTCAGCCAAGCCAAGAAAAGCTTTTGATGCGGCTCTTAGCTCTAGTTTTAATAAAGAAATGTAGTCCAGATCTGAGTAAACTCCCCCTATAGTACAACTACATCTGTGCTACTAGCCACGGCAGTAGCCATTGTATATTCCTGCAAACCCCTACCCCTGCAAACTCATGCAAGAAGAGCAAAAACATCTTTTCTGTCATGAAAAGCTTTCAGTGTTATTTTTTTGCTCTTTATTCCATATAGAAATGTGGTCCAGTTCTGATTAAACTGCCTCTTAACTACATCTGAGCAATCACTGCCTGATGACAGCCATTGCTATCAGCTTCCAGTAAATCTAAACCCCATTTGCCTGATGAAAGACTGGCAAATCCATCTGCTTTGCATGGTTAGATAAACTATAAAGCAAAAAATCTTATGGGCACTGGTTAGATTATGCTTCGACAGATATCTGTTCAACATGAGTCTGGTTCTTTTTGGTGTTCCTGCCTGATGAAAGGAGTTTTTTTCCTTGCCACTAACTTTGCTAAATGTTGCCTGGTGCTGTGCTTCTGGTGAATAAATGTTGGGTATTTGTAAATAATACAGCAAAGAGTACAATCTAGACCTGGCCTCTCTGCACAGTGTCTGGTATATAATTGGTTATGAATTAGGGCTATACGGATCGATTAACTAAATGTAAGATACGTTCCAAAAAGGGAACTGTGATATGCTCCAGTTTCAAGATCTGCCTCCTTTAGTGAACAATGGGAACTGGCTTCTGTTTATGGGCGTTTCTCCCTTTTTTGTGTGTGTGTTTATGATTTGTATGCATTTGCCTTTATTGTATAGGGCAGCTGAAGAGAGACAGGAAATACAGTGCTTAACAAATTTATTAGACCCCCCTTACCCTAACCAAAGTAAGGTTTATGCCACAGCTGCCCTAAATTAACAGCATTGGTAATTCCCAAAATCATTTTTTATGTTTCTGCAATGGTTAATACACCAATATATAGATGCTCTCTAACCGAAATGATATTTTTAATGCTAAAATGTAATTACTATTGTTATCCATGAATTTTTAAATTTACTGATTGACAAAAAAGCTGAAAAAATAGTAGAGCACATTAATATTTCTTGATTAATATGTCAAATTAAAGTAATTTACTTGCATTCCTGAACAGACAAAAGGGTTTTAGTGGTTGAATGTTATGCTTGATGAATTTCTGACTTCTCAGAGACGCCCAGTGAGCCGGCTCAAATTTGAGTGAACTCAGTTTGAAATTCCTCATTCCTGTTCAAAATGGTAAAACGTGGAGAGCTCACCGAAAATGAAAGAGTTCGCATTAAAGCACTTCATGATGCTGGATGGTCTTTGAGACAAGTATGACAGGTGGTCTAATAAATTTGTTAAGCACTGTATTAGGAGAGAAAGTGGGGAAACGTGCTAGGATCAGGGTTCAACCCTGTGTGTCAAAGTCTGCGTCCTCTGTATGTGGGTGCATGGCTGCTCCACCAACTGAGCTAAACCAGCATCCCCTTTTTTGAAAATATAAAGAAGGCAAAATGATACCAGATGATGGACCATTAAGGACCTGAAAGAGTGCCTCTTATGAGTGAGCTGAGCCAAATAACCCAGATCACTAAAAAGATGCCATTCCCATCACTCTGAGCAAGGCTGGAAAGACAGAAAAAAGGCCATGCTTTTGTTTACTGGAGGAGTACAGCAGATGGAGCAGTCTCTGATGTGTGCCAGGATGCATTGTGTCTATGCAGCCAATCCAATATGGATGAAGTTATCTCAGACCACCTCTGTATGCAGCCTGAACGATTGGATTTTCAGCATTTCTGCTTGTTCCTTCTGACTTTATTAGCAAAGCCAAGCAGGCCTACATGCTCAGCATTGCCCAAAGATCCCAGCCTCCTCCTCCTCCCAGATTCAGAGCTGCTGTCAAATGTTTCCAGGCAGTTGTGTACTGAAATTGTTTGACTCTGTATCATATGAGAGTGGTTCTCCACTGTGACTGGTGTATCTTCTAAAGCAGTGGTTCCCACCCTATTTCCATATGCCCCCCCTACTTGTATCTAAGAAAAGCTAAGCCCCCCTAGGACCCACTTGGGAAAAAAACATATATTTTAATTGTTTTCACAGACAAAATCCCAATATTATAGGCCTACATGCACTTGTCCTTGACAAAAGATCTATGTATAAACTATCCATTATTATTATGGTGTTTTTGGGCCACCCTAGAAAATAAAATAAAAGAGATCTTTTAATTTTCAAAAAAAAAAAAGGAAATTCTCAAGTTTAAAAGGTCATAAATTTGCAAGAATAAAACTTTTTTTTTTTTTTTTACTTTGAAAGTTGTAGATATACTGTACATGAACCAAAACTTTGAATTTTTGGGACAATAGAGTGGAAATGTCAAAAACTTAAACAATGTTTTCAGTTTGGTTTCTTGTAAGTTTTTGACTTTGCACTAATGTAGATTTATGAACTTTAAATTTTTGGGTTTTTAGTATCACAGTTTTGGGCTTTTTTAACTCAGAAAGTTCACATTTTTCTTGTTAATTTCTTCCTTTTCAAACTCTGAAATTTTGGGACTGTTTTCTTGAAATGTTGGAATGTTTTGACTTTTTTGCTAAAAAAAATTAATGGATTTTATTCTTTTGGTTTGCCCTGCACTGTTGTACATAATGTTTCTAATCATGATTTCAAAAATATACATGCACATCTTATTCTGACAGTGTCAGAGCAGACGGGGGGTCCCGCTCCCTCCCCTGAGATCCTTGCCCCCACGCCCCAAGGGGTCCCCAGACCCCAGGTTGGGAACCACTGTCCTAAAGGTGAGCTTGAACTGATGTCCTATTTGTTGTTAGTCCAAGGTAGTTAAAGCCTGAATTTTGACTAAAGAATGCAGAAATTACACTCTAGATATTAAATTCTAGTGAGCTTGACACTCATAATGCAGGAAAATGCCTTTAGATTTTCCAGTGCCCCTCTAGGAAACACCTTGTTCATTTGCATGGTTGAATGGAGGAATCGGTCAAACATCTGGGTTTGAAATGAGCAACATTTTAGATCATTTATGCACCAACTCTCTTAATAAATAGTCTTATCATTTGAATACTATAAGCCTTGATTATTGTATAACACCTTATCAAATAATGCTGCTTGTTAAAATAGAGTGACTTGTAAAAATGTTTGTGGCTGGTAGATTGTTGAATCCACTAGCCACAGTGGCGGGTAGACACAAAAGTTAAATTCCAATCCTGGCATACATTAAGGTATGTCCACATAAAGCATTAGGATTTCCCACCTGGTGTCTGAATACCAAAATCAGATGTAAATCCCTGTCAATGCATTGTCTAAATTGTTCCCCTGCATGTGCATGGATATTAGGCTGCTCATAGATAAAAACATCATCATTCTGCTTGCTTGCAGGAAATGTTCCTGCAGAAAATTTACCTGGGGACTAGCAGGAAAAAAAAAAAACACGTAAAACCAGGCAAATTTTGCTGTTTTCGATCATGCATGTGACATTTGCTCAGGTGATTTGTGGATGTTGAAAAACGGCATTCCAATAGAATCAGCAATATCAAGATAAAGAGAATAAGCACACAGCTATTGCATTGTGTCAGATATGTGTTTGTGGAATTGAAGGCCAGTGTGCCAAAGTTTTAGCAGCTGATAAGTCTTTGGTGTCCCATTTTTTTTCTCACTTTCTGCCCTGCCTATTTTGACATCTACTTTGCAGCAGATTTTCTAAATCTTCCTGCAAAACATTCTTGTGTACTCTTCAGCTTGTTGTACTCTGCTTTCTTTGGCCGTGTGCATGCCTGCTTTGGTATTTAAGTTTTTTTCAGTGGGAGGTCGAACTCTTCACTCGTCTCCATTCCAAGGTAACAAGTCTTGGCGTCGTGTCAAAAGCAGCTTCTTGTAATACCTCCTCTGCTGGGATGCAGACTTCAGTGTGGTGTTCAGCTATTGTCAGGCAAAGAACCAGCTGCGTGTGTGTATGTGTGTGTGTGTGTGTGTGTTACATCACTGCAGCCTTTGGTTATGTCTTTGCCACAGTGTTTTGAAATAGTGAGGTCTTGTTGCGATAAGGAGCCTCATTGTCCCGTTGGTATCTGTGGAGCGTGCATGCATAAACTTGCAGATAACACAATGCTTATTCTCTCTCTGTTGTGCTGCTGTGTAACTAATCCCGCCTCGTCACATGGGATTACCGCATATAGATTGGCTTCTTCTGCACACAAACGCTGTTTAAGTTTCTGGCACTGTGGAGTGTTTGAACAATGGCGATGGACGGTGGCCTTTTTGTGGGCGAGCAGTCAGAGCTTTAATCTGGCTTTAAGCGGAACAAAGGGAAAACTTGACTGTGAAATAAATGTGATTTGGGACACTTTTGATCTACAGAAGCAGGAGAACATAAAAAGCTAAAACGAGAAGTTAGATTTTTATTCATGAGCTGCTTTCAGCCTGTCAAAGTTTTCCTGTTGAGTGCACAGATATTTTATATTATTAGCTGAATTACAGCAGTGATATCAAATGTTCAGGGTGGGATCACAGCAGACTGTCACAATCAGAAACCAAATCAGGCGACTTTAACACTTAGCTGTCTATTTTCTCTCCCGCTTAAGAGCAGATGAAACGGCTGCTATATTGAGGTGTCTTTCCTTCAACACTTTGACAAAAGCTGCACTTGCACTTGCACGAGCTTGTCATTTTCATATGTGACACATAATAGGGGCAGTAACTGTCAGAGGTTCAGTAATACATAATTACTGCAGTTCTTTAGTCATGCTAGGATTTTGTTTTTCCAATTTTAGACAATCATTATACACTGACATTTAGGGGTGTGAATCGCTCCTTTCCAAGACGATTTGACTTGAATCTCGATTGACAGACGACAATTCGATTCACTGATGGTTCATTAAAATACAGAACGATTCGGTCCAATTCGATCCAGTACAATCTGAATAAAGAATCAGAACAACTTTTTGCTTTAACAAAAATTAGCAAAAACAAGATAATTTCAGAACAATATAAGTTTATTTGATCTTACTTATAAAACAGACTAAATGCCATGTGCTAACATTCTGAAATTATGTTTAAGAAAGTTTTCATCACTCACATATTGACTACTGCATAACTAGCTGTCACTTACAGGAGCATCATCTCTGAAACCTCTTGAATCCCTGTATAAAAGAGCATTAAAAATACTAGACAGGAAACCATTCTCATACCACCATTTTAATATCCTTCAAAAGGAAGACTTTACCACTCTCAGTCAGGGGATGCTCTAGCTTTGCAAGTTTCAAGGGTAATCTGAAACTGGGTTTAGGACAAACCAGATTTGTGACCATGTTTAACCATTTCAATATCTCTATGCATACATACTTAAATACAGCTATGTATGCATATTTTGTGCAATATTACATACATAGATACACTTATGTATGCTTTTCTGGTGCAATAATATATGCACAAACACATCTGTTAATGCAAACTATGTGCAATAATATTAGCGCTTTAACTAACCAGGCCAAGGGCGATGTGCACGCTCTTCTGTAAGCACACTCATGATCATGTGCACTATATCAGCACACTTGCAGTTTAGCGCTACAGCACTTTACCGTCTGCCTTATGCACTTTAACTGCATAGTCACTTTATTCCTGGTCTGTCTTAAGCTAATGTCATGCAGCAACCTACTGTATTGTTATATTTTGGTCTTTGTATTTTATTGTACTGTCTATGTTGTCTGGTCTCTTGGTGTTGTCTGATTATTTTAGGTAGATTTTTGATGGACTCTTTGTTGTATATACCATCAACTTGCCGGGGACTACAGATGGAAATTAGACTATGGTCACAATCTGGCACATTTACATGTCTATGTTCATTAATGTGCATTGTCTCTTGTAATAAATATATGCAAATTAATTAATTAATTAATTAAAAAACAAGCCAAGACATCACCAGGGTTGTCAGGCGGGAACTCTGCTTCACCAGTGTTTTGTCCAGTTAGTCCTACGACTCTTCATTCAGGCTGGACAGTGAGCTTCAGCCCCTCAAAGCCAACTCACTCCACGCTAGCTCTGACTGCCACCAACATGCACACGTTCTATATCTTACATGTACTACCATGTGGTCACTAGAGCCCAAACATCATCACCACACTCAGCAGACCCAGGATCAAGCATGTGAGCTCCAGGTAGTGAAAATGCTGATACAACCCTCTCATCTGTGGTTTTAATGGGCCCAACAAACAAAACACAACATTTCCTTCTGCCAACATAAAGATGAGGACAAAGCGAGCACAAGAGAATGCTGAGAAAAGTTTGAAGAGAGAGCTTAGAAAGAGATGACAGGAGGAGCAGAGCCCTCATGTATAAAATATAACACTGATAATATCTTACAAAAGGAGCCTTTTTAAAGGTTTCTAGATAAACAAAATATTCCAAAATAAATCCCATACCTAATAAATGTATTTATAGCAAAAACTCTACAGAGTTGCAGCTTGTGATTCTGGAAAAGAAGACTAGAGTGCATAGAAAAGACACTGAATTACTCAACTTCTTATCAAGTTTCATCTGCATTTTTGAAAAGTTTCATCATCATAATTATCTCTAAATTTTAACCATGAGTCTAATATTCTCAAAACGAATGCCATAACACAGTGTATTGCTTTTGTTTGGATAAACAGTGTTCACATTTTCTTCTTAGTGTAGGTCGTTGAAATGTTTTTGGTGTCTTTAGCTTGGCAGTGAGCTGCTGTTTCCTGTGCTGCATCATTTTAGCTGTGCTAGTTGTGTCTGTCATCGGTCTCATGCAATATTTTCACACTCTTTTAGTCTTGTCTGTTTACTTTGGTGTCTATTCTCTCTTAAAATAAGACTTATTCTCAACGTCAGAGTCTTCACATGCGAGGAGCAGGTGGCCTAGTGGTTAAAGGCACTCCCCATATATGCGGGCGGCCCGGGTTCGAATCCGGCCTGAGGCCCTTCACCGCATGTCTCTCCCCCACTCTTGACCCTGTTTCCGACTCTATCCACTGCCCTCCTCTATCTAATAAAGGCACAAAAATAAATCTAAAAAAAAAAAAAAGAATCATCACATGCATCCACCATGACTATAAAACTGTTCAGCTGTTGCATAATAAGAGAGGCCAAAAGCACTGCCAAGAGCAATGTTGAAAATTTTTGGCAAATGAATTTTCCATATTAATATCCATTTACAAAGGTATTGCACCATATCCTTTATTGGTGTTGAATCGTTTCTATGATGCATCACACTGCAGATGTGGCTGATTCTGCATCGATGCAGTGGCAGAACATAATCAGTTAATACATACTGGCGGTGTTTGTGGATTTCCCAGCCACATCTGGGCCTATCTGATTCATTTATTTTAGTTTACCCAATGCAAAGTCATTTATTTTGGCATTTATTTTAACTCACTTTCTAAAGAATACAAATGGGAGTTCACATTTATCTGACTGCTTGTCTTTTTTGATGAAAAAGAAGCCATATGAAGAGTTTTCCCGCTTAAATTTTTTTGGTCTCCATAAAGTACACCCACTACTTTATCCCCTCTGATGCACCTCATTTCACAGAGGCAGAGCAGGCCGCGTCATACTTTTTAGTTCTCTAGAATACACAGTACTGTGCAGAACTTTTAGGCATGTTTCGGCCAAATGTTGAGGCTGAAATAAGGCGTGGTTGTGGTGAGTAAGCTGCCAGAGGGCATCACTTCGGCGCTAAGGAAGATTGACGCAACCCCTTTCGTGCTTCAGCTGTCTTCCTTTATTACCAGAGGAATGGGAAAATAACCTGTTAAAAAAAATAAAAAGTCCACACCTTAAGGGCACAGTTAGGGGTGGATGTGGCAGGTAAGCAAGGCCTAGGGTACTAAACTCACAAAGCAGCTATGTAAGTTACATAAATGATGTATGTATCTAAGTTAGCTTAAGCTATATTTAAGCTATATTTGCAAAAGCTCAGGTTGCTTAAATGAACATAGCCCTAGATAAAAGAGCAATGCAGCTATGTAACTAACATAGCTAATGTAGCTAAAACTAAGATCATAAAGAAGCTATGTAAGCTACAGTATGTAGATACATTATCTACATTAGCTAAAGCTCACCCTGCTAAAGTCATGCTGCTGAAGCAAACTTAGCTACATTGGCTGAAGTAGTAATGTTAATCACATAAGTAGCTTTGCTATGCTAGCTTTAGCTAAAGCTAACAAAGCTAAACCAAGCCACCATATGTGTAACTATTTCTAAAACGGGTCTATACTAGGGCTGAGAAGTTACTCAGAAATTAGGTTAAATCACAATATGGCCTGCTGCAATTTTCAAACCGAAAAAGATGCAATATTTCTTTAACCCGAAATTTGTGTCAAAATACCAGTTTAAAACTTTTTTCAAAATATGAAACTGGAAATATGTGTACCTGCAAATTATGGCACTTCCTTTCTGAGATATATGATGTCTCAGATGAACAGTCTGTGAGAGAGGAAAGTCAGAAATGTATGGTCTTCAGCCAGACCCCTCTCCATGCAAGAGCAGTCACAGTTCATACTTTTGGAAATGTGTGGGGCATATATTTAAAGTATTCCCTTCTCTGTGGGCACCACTAAACCACTGGATGGCATTCATGATGCACTGTGATATTAAATCAAAACATTTCTCTATTTTAGGACAGTGGATAGAGCTGTGGAGAAGGCATAAGCTGATAGGAGCATTTATACCATTGTTTTTCTGCTTTTTCCCTCATTTTTAAAGCTTAAATTGCATTTGCAATATCGCAGTAATAACTTATATTTAAACCAATCAATACCTGGCATCTGTTTATTGATAGACATAGTCAGAAATATCTCAATACTACGCTGCATTGATTTTTTCCCCCACCCTTACACATCTTACTCTTAAGCCAGTCTGCTGCTCTCCCTCTGCTGTCCTCTCTCCTACCGTCTAACTGCGTGCCCTCTGACAAAGAGGGATTATGCTGGTATCAGCGAGCATCCTGCCGTTATGAGAAATCTCATCTATCCCAGACACAGAGCTGTCCGAACTGTCGGCGGGCTCTGAAGTTGTCTGTCCTCCTGACAGGAGTGACTGTGGAGAGAAATGAGAAAGTAAAGCCGTGATTCTGATTCCGAACGGGAGGAAGAGGGCGACTGAGACTTGTCTGTTAAGCAGCAAGTGCTGAGAGCAGAGGAGCCTGCAGTCTTAATGGACTGAGCCATTGTGTGCCTGCAAATGAACTCATACTGTCTGTCCTGAGAGATACGTTCAGAGGGAAGAAAGAATACAATCGAAAGTATCTGAAGGCTCCCATAGTAGCTTTCTGACAATTAACTGCTGCCATTGTTTGACACAATTGGCTGTGATGGTGAAATGTGCCTCCCACATATTTTACATTATGGAGCAGAGGAACATTTTGACAGCCCCTATTGTGCTTTTCTATGGAGGTTTCAATCAAATTCAATTTAAGAACTGCCAGGAGCATTTTGACTTACTGAGGAGTTTTGGAATAAAGAGGTTTTTTTTTCATAGTGGTTCAACTGTAGTAGTCGACATCATTGTTTGGCTGTTGGTTCACTTTAAGGAATCACATCCAGCATGTTTCTAAGGAAGAGGCACAATCTGACTTTGAAATTGTACTGCTGGAAGTACTTGGGGGCGCCTTTTGTACTCTTAAAGCCCTAACTCATTGTTGGGCAGTGTTGGTGTGTTGCAGCCATTTGGCAGGTAATATTTAATGTAAGCACATTTCATAATCAGTCTGCAGCTTGTGATTATTTCACTCATTGATAAATCTGCCAGTTGTTGTTTTGAAAAGGTCAGACAGAGCTGACTGAAATACCCAACACAGTTTCCATGATCCCTGACTGACCTATTCAGTCTTTTCTTGTCCAGAGAACAAAAGTGAGCAGTTCAATTTAAAATCTGGAAATAAAACCCCATTTCCAAAAAAATTGAGGCCCTGTTTAAAATGTAAATAAAAACAGAATGCATGATTTTCACATCTCACAAACCCACATTTTATTCACAATAGAACATAAACCACATGTTAGATGTTGAAGCAGAGACATTTTACCATTTCATGAAAAATATGAGCTCACTTTGAATTTGATGGCAGCAACACATCTCAAAAAAGTAGGGACAGGGCCATGTTTACCATTGTGTAGGATCCCCTCTTCACTGAGATTTGAAACATGCATTCTGTTTTTATTTACATTTTACACAGTGTCCTGACTTTTTGGGAAATTGGGGTTGAATATGCTTTTGTGCAGGTCCCTGTTTGGATCAGATACAAAACTGAACCAGGCCAGTAGTACAGTGGTGAAGGCTGATATCTCACAGCTAAAAGGGTCATGGTTCATATCCCAGTTTGACAGGACCTTTCTGTGTGGACTTTGCATGTTATCCCTTTGCATGTCTGGGCGCTCTCCCGGTACACCGGCCTCCTATCACAGTTCAAAGACGTGCCTGTCAGCCCCGGGATTGACAGGCAACCAGTCCAGGGTGTACCCCACCTCTCATCCAGTGACAGCTTGGATCAGCTCCAGCCCCAACATAAACCCGAACAGGACAAGCAGCATGAATAATGGATGGGTGGATATTAAATCGATTGGATGGTTTATTTTTGGTTTTATATGATAAGTGAAATAATAAGTGAAACTTGAGAAAAGACTAATATAAAACAAGAGTTTGAAAAAAATACTTTTTATGAAATGGGTATTGTATCCAGTAAAAGCATCTCTCTAAAGACTCATTCACTTAGGCTCCTGAAAATGTCAAAAACAGAATCAGAAATAATTAATCCTCAGGGGGAAATTTGCTGCTCTTGTGCACAATTTGACTGTGTAAATACAGAAAAATAGGAATAAAAAAGAAACATAAACAAGAGATAAGCAATTAGTAGAATAAGAAATAGTATTGGCATTTGTGGCTTCATAGCGAGAGTCAGTTGACTCTTAATTGGAGGTTCGATCTGTAGCTCCTGCAGTTATATGTTGATGTGTCCTTGGGCAAGACACTTAACCCCAAATTGCTCCCACTGCTGCGTCCGTGTGAACGTGTATGGATGCATATGAATTAGATTAGTTAATACTGATGGCCACTGGAGTAAATGGGAGTGATGTGCATTGTTAAAAAAACACTGTCAGATGGCATCGATGTGCTATACAAGCTCAAGATGGAGAGTGCAAAGTATTAAAGAAATGAGCTATGAACAAAAAGTTGAGTGCATTGAGGAAGTATTAAAAGAAACAAAGCAGGATGCACCAAGCACAGTGTTTAACAGTAAATCTATTACAAGAGTATTGATTCTTTACTGGTCTAGATTCAAATTGCACAGTGTAAATATAAAAAATGAACCAACGTACATGTGTGAATGCAAACAGCTGTTTTTTTCTCACCTCAGCTCCCACTAAAATTTCCACAAGGAGTTGAGGAAAGCTGATATGTGAACCCTGCAGGTGATATTCAGGAAAATCACTGCAAGTAGGTGGGCAGGTGTGATGACGTTTATGAATGGAGGCCCCAGGTGTGATGTTGGTGCATGTATTGAAGCTGCTTTATACTCTTCTCTGCTTGCCAGTGGGTACCTAACCTCCTAGTTGTCACTGTGAAGGTCATATTACATGTAGGATTGATTATAGATATGAAGGCATCACCATAGCATCAGATTCAGCTGCTTCACCCACCATCCTGGATATGGAGTTGATATACAGTCATGTGCATAAGTTTGAGGCATGTAGGGTGGTAAGGATTCATCATGGGGCCCGATGTGCCACAACCTGGGCTGGAGAGAAGGCAGCCAGAGTCAGGCTTGACACATGTCACCCCATGATATGCCCAGAGACGGGTGGTGGTTTATTTTCCCACTATGCATGGTAACTGCATTGAAGGATTTTTGTCAAACTTGGCACAAAACCTTCACTGAGAGTAAACTGTTTACATTGCGAAGTTCAAAGGTCATTGTCACTTTGCATATTGTTGAAAAAATCTCAAGGCACCCTATGTTTATATCCATGCAAAATGGCCTTTTTAACATATCTACATTTGATGTTTAGAAGTGGAAATAATGCATGACGGTTCAAATTCACAGTGCACACAAAGAAATGCCTTGCTACACCATTTGGGAACAACCAATATATACAAAGACATGTTAAAACGTACATTTTTTTGGTGTACATTTCAGCCGTATCAGCCTGATTCACAGCTGTTGATCAAAACAATCTGCTGTAGTATATTCAAAAGTGTTGTACCCGTTATATGTCATTTTTACACTAAATTAGCCAAAGTATGTACTTACCAGACCAAGGAACAGTTAGGAAATACTGGAAAACTGGCAGAAAAAAAAGTTTCCTAAGAGGTTATTCAATTTTTTTTTTATATAATGTGCTATTCCTCCTTTTCCAAATAATGTTATAGTATGAAAAATACATTTGAAAACCAATATACAAGTGTCTTTTGTTTTGTATTATTGTAGTAATCAAGCATGGTTGTGCAAATGCCCATGGCACACCAAGACTTGGTCACACTGTTTGAGAGCCACCGCCCGATGCCATACTGCAGGCGACATACAACCACCAGGTGGTAATTCTAGTGTCATCTCTGTTTTGTAAGTCTTTGTCTGTTTTCTTGTAAACCATGAAATTTGGTCTTTTAGATAGCTGTTCTTCGTCCCTCCTCCTATAATGTCACCTGAACATTTCTTACAAACTCTGTTGTTGATCTGATGGTTTAAGACTCCCACACTGTCGACATTTTCTTTGCCCATAAAAAAAAAATCATTTAGTCCAGCAGGTGACTTAATTTTCTCAATTTTAAACCTCTTCTCTGAATCAGCATGTGTAATAGCTTTATCAGCATCAAATTGATGCTTTTCACTGATGCAGATCCACACTGACATTTGCAGATGGCTGATGTGTGTCAGTAGGGCTGATATTGGCTTTTACTGATGCTAGATCCATAGCTGTTAACATTTCACTGTGATTTCTGCAGCATTGCTTTATAACATGTCTTGCCTTCTGAGATTCTCCCCTCTTCTCTTAAACAGGGAAGCTCTGTGAGTGACATGAATAAAAAAGGAATACAAGGGGCAGACATGTAGCACATGGATGAAAGCGTCTGGTGTGATATTTGCCTCACTTAATCAGCAAAGGCCACCCATAAGGGGGGTTAAGGGGAGAGCTTTCTGGGGCCCTGCAAAACTGGGGGCCCACGGATGTCAGCAAAACTATGGTCCATTGTAAAGTTAACTTTGACAACTGTGTTTTATTTTAACCTAAATAATAATTGCTCTTATCAAAGCAACAAAAAAATGAAGGTGGCAAAAAAAGGGCAACAATGGGAAAAAAAGTGGCAAAAATGGGCAAAGAAATGGCAAAAATGGATAAAAAGAGGCAAAAAAGTTGGCAAATTAGGTGACAAGTAGATATTGAGTGGCAAAAATGGGCAAAAGTGGAAAAATTTGCAGAAAAGTGGCAAAATTGGAAAAGAACTGGTTAAATTGTGGAAAAAATGGCAATCTGGGTTTTAAGTGGCAAAAAAGACAAGTGGCTTTATAGTAGATAAAATAGTTGAAAGTGGCAAAAATAGTTTAAAAGTGACAAAAGTAAGCAAAGAAACAACAAAAATGGATTAAAAGAGGCCAAAAGAAGTGGCAAAAATAGGCAACAGATGGCTTTACTGTGGCAAAAAATGGGTGAAAGTAGCAAAAATGGATAGAAAAAGACAAAAAGTGGCAATAATGTGCATAAAGTTGACAAAATTGGGCAAAACCTGGTTATAAGTAGGGCATCAATCACACAATGGGTTTAAAGTGGCAAAAATGGACAACAAGTGGCTTTATAGTGGATAAACTGGCAAAAAGAGGTGGCAAAACTACCAAAATTGGCATAAATAGGTTAAAAATCACAAAAAAAGATAATGAGTATTTAAAATAGTGTCAAAAAGGGTCAAAGAATGGGCATGTAAAGAATGGGCAAAAAAGGCAACAAATGGTCTTAAGTGGCAAGAAAGGGCAATAAACAGCAAAATAGCTAAACATGGGGAAAAGTTTGGCAATGAATGGCTGTATAGTTGCTATAATGGGCAAAAGAATGGGCAAAATTGCCAAAAAAAAAAGGTTTCAAGTCATATAAATGGGTAATGCATGGCAAAAGAGGGTCAAAAAGCAGAAAAAAGAGCAGATTAATCCACTGTTACAAAAACAGCAAAAATGGATGAAAAGTGACTAAAAATAGTGATAAAATGGTTGAAAAGTTGCAATAATGTGACCAAACAGTAGTGAAAGCAGCAAAAAAAAGATGTAAAGTGAAAATAAGAGACAAAAATGTGTCAAAAGTGGGTGGAAGGGTGAGATAGTAGCATTAATGAGTAATTTTAACATCAGCATTCAATCATAGCTTCACTCAATTCTCAGCTCCAAATTGAAGTGTTAGCAAGGATGCTGGCACCGACGCCACTGATCCAACACACCTGCACTGAAATAATCAGTATGTTATCAGTAACTACAGCTGGGGAGGGGCTCTTCTCTGGGGTTTTCAGGGGGCCAGCCAATTCTGTGGGCAGGCCAGCATGTTTCTTTACTCCTGATATACTCTCACTGACAACACCATCAGGTGTACCCATTCATCTGTTCATCAGCCAATCACATCACAGTAGCTGATGCAGTTAGACATGAAGATGTGGCAATGACGGTCTGCTGAAGTTCAAACCAAGCATCAGAATGAGAAAGAAAGGTGAATTAAGTGACTTTGAATGGTATACCTTATAAAGTGATCAGTGAGTATCTATTTTTGATGCTCTCTGTTTAAAATGCATCTACAGATGCTGCTCTCACTCACTCTGCTGCTCTGCATCACCTGTTTACCTCTGTTTCCTCTCTGTTGTGTTTAATTTGTAAAATTATAATGACTGAATCTAGCATCCAGACAAACATCCTCCTCCCTGTGTTTTCCTGGAGCATGTGTGGGGTTAAGAAACATGATGAAGGCACTTATTACTTCTCTTTATAGGCTTCTAGCTTAGCAAGTTGTACTTCTCTAATTGGACTTGGGCTGAACTTATTAAAAGAATATTAAGAATATCAACACCATATGGCAACTGCAGTTGTAGACAGTTTACCCAGTGCTGTGCAGACTGTATGCAGCTGTCCTGCTCTGCTTCTGTTATCTGATCCTTGTCTATAATTGCATGAATACGTCCCCTGCTCGTTTTGTATCAGCATGGCTCGGCTCTAATGTAATAACATCATAAAGGTATCATATGGTGTTGTTTCCCTTTGCACTAACTCAATCCTGACCTGCCTTGCTACTGTATCCCAGGTCTGTCGGTGGGGAATAGGGTATTGATCCGATCTAATGACTTCCTCCTGTGGATGATGTCATACACCCTGTGAATTAAACCTCTGAGGAATAATGTTAATGGCACTTAAATGTAAGTTATGGGACAACAGAATGGTGTTTATTTGTTGCATATTTTCCCCACTTAGGCTCATAGTGTGTGTTGCATATGTGTTTGTTGCATGGATGCAGTAAAATCATAATGTATGGCATGATAGAGGAGGTGTGGGTGGTTGGGGGTAGCTGGACAGCTGCTATACATCAGGCGAGCAGAGATGCTGGCTCAGCTGAATGCTCCGAGGATGGCACTGCAGCAGGCAAAGCAAGCTTTGGTTGATGATGTCATTAGGGCTTTCACAACCTCCCAAGGTTTTTGTCTGCTGAAGAGCAACACATCATGGCTGTAACACAATGCTGTTTGTAACTGAGGCTTATGCAAGACACACTTTTGCTCAGACTCATCAAATGATGGTCATTTTTGTGGTATTTTCTGTACAAGTATTCACATACGTACCTGCAGCATTATTTCAAAGCGGCTGGATTGAATGTTTTTCATAATTAACACTCATGTTGTTTACTTTTGAGAAAAATATAAAATGTAAAAATTCTTAGTAAGATATTCAGCATTTCCACATACTCAGCCTGCTCTGCAATCTGCTCACGAAATGCATTGTTGAGCAAATCGCTCCCTTTCTAGTCAGTCTTTTTACTTCCTCCCCCCGTACCTTGGTTTGTCATTGCGCATCCAAGCCACTCCGCTCTGCTTTACTGGAAATACGTACTAAGTCTTTTTCATCACTGGCTGCCAAACCGAACCAATCCACATAGGGTAGAACGTTCCTAACAGCCAGTATAATGTACAAAATATCCGCTCAACTTCAAATACAGTGCAGCACATGGCATCCTGATAAAATCAACACTGGTAAATCATCACTATATCAGCATTATGTCTCATTATGTTAACCACCTCAAAAGGTAAACCACAAAACATAAGCCTTTTAACTTCATAATATACACACCCATGGCAAAAGCAGAGAAATAATGTTGAAATGAACAGCAAATCTACCCTAGGAATGCAGAATAACCCACTATTTACATACTTTCCTACATGAACCTGTAGTTTTCCTGTCATCTTGTGATCTCAAGTCTACTCAGGGCCACATGGTGCTCCACAGTTCTTCAGACTTTCAGAGAGCTAGGTCACCTGCCTTTTGTCAGAGCTAAGCCATGTGCACTTGGATCCAGCGTAGGCTGAGTATGTGTAAATGTAGGGTTGGTGGTCATTTCATCTTGTGAAAGGGAATTGCATGAGCAGAAAGAGTTCAAATTGAAGAAGAATCTATCAGACTCAAATTTCAAGTGCTCTAAAAAATGCCAAAAAAAACTATCAGAGACACGCTGTATGATTAAAATGATAAAATGATTGTATTTTACATGGCAAAATATAAACCTAGCACAAAAAGTAAAGAAATTTGTGTTTGGTGGATTATTTCTTTGTTGTAACAATGCTTCTTGGCAATAAATCTTTTATTGTTGCAAAAACTGTTTATTCCTCTTTTAAATGGTGCCACATTTGTAAGGATCATGCATTTGTGAGATGAGCAGCAGAGCTGAGTATTTGGGTTGTGCCAATAAAATTTTTTTGCTTAATCTTCCGCCAGTTTATTCTGCTGTTGCTATGGACTTGTTTTGCGCTCATGGTACCCCCAGGTACCATCAACCAGGTGCCTGGTTAGCATCTGATTGTTGGCACCTGTAAGCATGGGCCAGTGGTCAGCTGATACAAAACCAAGCTGCAGCATTAGGAGTGAGCCTTAGTACCATCTCCAAAATAATGGCCAAGGTTCCTATAACAGGGGATGTCTGAGACAGGCAGCAAAGTAGGCATCTCGAGAAGATGACACCCCAAGGAGACCGTTTCCCCACCCTATTAGTACTTAGGAACCATAAACTGTCTTCTGCAGATTTGCTGTCAAGGTTCACAGGATGATATGGCCAGGAACACACATTGAACCACACTGGCTGACTTGCGACAGATGATGATTTAAATCTCTTGGTTTAAGAATAGGATGCCATCCCACAGCAGTGGCTGTGCATGCTGCTTCCACACCCTACCGAGGCTCCTGTTTGTTAAATGAAAAAAATCATGAATGTTCCTTGCAAATGTGGCTCCATTTGAAAGGGAACTTAACAGGCTTTCCAGCAGTATAAGATTTCTTGCCAAGAAGCATTATTACAACAACGAAATAATCTTCCAAACACAAATTTCTTTACTTTATGTGCTAGGTTTATTTAAAAATAGCCTGTGTGTATGACCTACTCAGGTCTTCATCAGGGCCATTTTCAGTAGGTATGTATTTCTCACCTGGGAATCAGTGACGTTTTAGCCTATCCATTCTGCTAGCAAGTGTTGTGGTACAAAAATACAAATGTGTTCTTGCAGGGGGAACGTTACATCAAAGCACATTGGCATTATGCATCAAACAAACCAGAATACAGTTTATTTTTAGTTTACATAGTTTAGGTTTCCAAAGCTTATTGCTTTACTTTTGCATCTTTATTTTATATCCCGATACCAACTGAATCTGCCACTTTAGTCATTCTTAAGTTAAAGCAGCAGTGACAGAGGTGGGCAGAGTGTTTGCTCAGATTTGCAAACAGCATTTAGTGAATGATTTAATCTTTTCAATCATCTTTAGACAGAGGTACATGATAAGAAAGTATGGAAACCAGGATGAAATAATGTTTTAGTCCACAGTAAGATCAAAGACTTTGTATCTTATTCATATTCAAGGTCTGTGGGCAGTCTTTCCGTTTACAATGTGACCACAGTTTTCTCCCATTTTCTGTGTGAAGACACATTTATTCACACTTATTACATGGCAGCACATCAAACCATATTTAATGTGTTTTTAAAGCTGCATGACCGTTATAAATCAATCAAGACGACTTAGAAAAGAGTCTTTTTATTTTAATGAAAGCATATCCATTGAAATACCACAGGCTCTACTTGTGGATTATGGTGTTTATAATTATAATTTTAATGATCAGTGATTCATAAGAACACGCTTTATTCAAGCTTCACTCCCACTTCTAGTCTTTTTAACCGCTGAACTATGTTCTCCTGCATAGCGCCTCATGTCACTAGAATTTTTTTTTTCCTAGCATGTCCCCTTTAATTAGATTTCTGAAACGCAGCCATCCTTTTTTATGGCTTTTGGAGAAAAAAAAAAACATGCATCTCTCTGAAAGGTGATCCATCAAAGTCACACTTCCTGATTTTGACAAAGCTTCAACTTTTCTGACACAGAAGCTAAATCCAGTGGTTTTTGTTTTCATTGTCTTCATGTGAGGAAAGAAAGCCTTACAGATTCAGTGTCTCATTTTCAATTAAAATGATCTAAGTGCTGATAGTTTTGCACCCATAAGTCCACACTCTGATCCATCAAGTTAAATTATCATGGTTACTGGATTTCATTGTCTAATCAAAGCAAGTCTGTGCAAGCTGAGCTTCAGGAAATAATGGTTTAAAAAACCCTAAAAACTATTCTGCAAAGTGTTTATCTGTGACCTTTCCTTGTGAATGCATCTTTGTGTTTCTTTGTTACTGTCAGTTTAGCTGATATTATGCAGAAGCAAACGGTCCCTCATGAAAGTTTCTGTATTTTCTTCATAGCAGCAGCGTTTTGTTTGTGCAAACTGGAGGACAAAAACTGGGTAATTAGCATGAGCAGCAGCAGCCGCCATGGCTGAGCAGACAAAGAAAAGAGCAACATGAGGCTGTGTTTCCAGTGACTGTCATGCAGGCTCTGGAAAGTACTGAGCTACTTGTGGATCTTTTTTGGATTTTTTTGCAACATTATCAACCTAAAATTTATAATTCAGGTCAGAGGTCATTGGCTTCATTTGCACAAGGGCCAGCTTTAGACCTAATAGACACCGTTGGGGCAGGACTTTCAAATAAAATAAGATGAAATAAACACTTTTGTTATATTAACATTTTACTGTTTTTGCATTTGTATTTTCTGTCAAAATGTCTTTGACTTTTAGCCGTTAACTGTGAAATCAGCTTCTTCCGCCCATACTGCAGCCACCCACATAGGGGTGATTAAAATATTTCTGGGGCTGCCGTGTTGTCCATCACTGGGGTTGATACTGATGTGCAATGTCATGATTGCTTAAAACACGTGCAAGAGCCAGGTGTTTTGTTTTGATTCTCAGGCAGGGAGAAAATGTGCTCCCAAAGAGCCTGAAGTAGAAAGTTGACACAGAAAACTGCTGATTCAATCAGGACTGGATTGATGAGTATCTGTTTGTCATGCATCATATTTACGAGCAATGGCTGATGGGAATATTTCTGTGAAAACAGATCATACGTTAAGTCATTCTAGATAAAAGTACCAGGGATATTTTTCATTTTGGGGGTTGATTTAGTAGCTGTGAGGATTTAAAGACAAACGTTACCTAAAAAACCACAGCGTCTTTTATCCTGCCCTCATTTTTTGAATTTAATTGTCTTTGGGGGCTGGATGGGGAGCTTTGGGGGGCCTGATGTGGTCCTTTCTGACAGTTGATGATCCCTGATTTAGGGACTGTGTCCACATTGCTTTTTTTTTTTTTAAGGGTTTACTTTTGGGTGTTTTCGTGCCTTTATTAGATAGAGGACAGTGGAAAGACTCAGTGGTAAAGGGCCACAGGCCAGATTCGAACCCATGCCGCCCATGTACATGGTGCGTGCCTTAAACCGCTCAACCATCTGCGCGCCCAACAGTGTTTTTTGACAGCAGCAGAACTCACAACCTCAACTCCACACTATTGTCTGTATTATCTTATTTTTTGACTGTTTGGAGGACAGTGGATAGAATCAGAAACAGGGATGAGAGACATGCAGGAAAGGAGCCACAGGCCGGACACATGTACATGGGGTGCTACCTAACCTCTATACTAGTGCTTCCCAAATTCTTGGCCCTAGAGGTACTGTGATTGACTGCGTTGGGTTATTTACAAAACCTCAAAATCATAGAAATTTTTTAAAAAATAAAGTCATGTTTTAAATGATCAGAAAATACCAGATAACATGTTATTATTTTAAGACTCAGAAGAGCCAAAACACAACCAGAGGTTTAAATTCATGTCAGCTCTTAATCATTTAGTTTGTCAGATGTATGCAACAGTGTCACAGTTAAACTGGTGTTGGATTAACTGGTGATGCTCCATTAAACATTCTACTACGCCTTAATGCTGCTTGGGAAGAGTTTGCTGGGCTACAAAGTACATTTACGGATGAATATTACAAAAATTAAATGGCTTCACAGATGCCTTATTAACACAAAGTAGATGGCAGTGGCTCATTAATTCTAGCTTGTAACCCCACAATCACTTCCCAATTGATGTTGATGTATCTGAAAGTAAAACATTTGCATTGAAATTCCTTGTTTATGAAACAAAGATATAATGGCCTGTATGGTCATTAGATAGTTTGTGCAAATTAATTTTTTCCTTTTCTAGGAAATGTCACCAAAAAACAATTTGAAGTATCCTGTCATGGCATCAACAGAAGCTCTTGACCTGGAAACTGTACCCACCCCGTCTTCATTTTGATTGATCTGTGGGGGAAAAATTGTCCCATATGTTTAACATTTTTCCGCTGAGAGCAATGTGTGCACAGGGACAATAAACAGCCTAGATTATTAAATGAAGCAGAATAAAGGAGGAGCTGGGGTGAAGAGGGTTGCAGAGGGAGCAGGTTAAAGATGGCAGCATGAGTGCAGTTAACCAATAGCATCCTTAGAGGCTTGCGTGAGATCAGCTGATCTCAGTTGTATGGGAGAGCTTGACTCCGTGGCCTGCCTGAGCTAACGCTAAATGCTCAACTTCTTAGTCCATGTCTGTAGTGCACAGAGACACAGATGTACAAACCTGGTTTTAACCTGCTCTCTTTACCCTCTGATAGTGACGTCTCCTCCTCTGTGGCTCATGAGCAAACATGTTAAAGTGATTTTAGAACTAACCTGTCCTAAAGTTTTTTAGGAGGGTATGTGTGAAAACAGCTTCATGTTTTTCTTACTGATGGCGTTTCTGCTCTCTATTGATCGTTTCGCATTCTCGCTTGCTGAGCGAGGTTTACAGCTTGCAATTTTAACTTAAGCATATCCATGATTTAAATCTCATCAAATAATAAACCCTTGTCAGACTGTCCCCCATTACAGCAGCCAAAATAATCCTAGCTCCAAAATAAATCTCCACTGTGCCTCCACTGTGGTCTTTGATCATTTAAATCCACGCTGAGTGTTTTGCAGTTTATTAATAGGCTTTTAAATAATTAATTCATCCTGTTATTGCTCGGACAAATTGGTTTTGTGGACATAATGCGATGTAGTAAGTTCAAATTAGTTTTTGAAGCACTAAATTAGTTTGTGTGGGAAATATTTGTTTGATTTAATGAATGGAAGGCGCCATGTTTGTGCTGCTGTTGTAACTCGGACAGCTGTGAAAGCAGCGGAGGTGAACAGCTGCAGAGATTGCTGATGTGTCTCGACAGCTTTAATATGTGCTGTCCAGGGAAGGATTAAGAAAGCAGTTGTGTCAGGTGTCGCATTATAAGGCCAACATAACACTGCGCTGTAACATGTGACACTTTAAGGAGTTTAAACAGGAAAACATGGCGATTACTATTGCATAACCACATCTTCTTATCCTCTCTGCTTGAAGATATTCTCAGCTGAACATTGTATTTGCATGAGTCAGTGAAGTTTGTGGTACTTGTGCATGCTGATGGGCACAGCTGTGGTTTGGTTGTGTTAAGGTGAACAGTCTAAAAGATGAGTTATCTTGGAGCTATGAAGGTCTGATCCGGCCCAGCATGAGTGAGGGCGTGAGTGTGGGAAAGATGCAGCTTCAGTCAAAGCCCTCTGAGGAAAGAAGAGGTTCAGCAGTTTCATCATAAAATGGTTATAGACTGTGCATTATATTGCAGTAGTCACTGGTCCATTAATTCTACTGGCTGGGTTACTGGGTTTACTGGCTGGCCTGGTTTTAATACAGTACTACCACCAAATATTGACTGAAGTGCACCTGAAAACTTGTTGCCAGCTGCAACATCAGATATTCTGTTTCATTCAGGGCCGTCAGCATTTTTACATTCATCTTGATGACATTTAACTTGGAAATGACCACATTAGATTTTTTAGATCACATTAATCCTGTGCTAGTTTGTCATTTTAAGGAGTATTGTAGTTAAGCTTAACATGACAGCAGCTGAATACTGCTCACTGTAGAGTCTCCTTACTCTCTCAGTGATGGAAAACAAAAGCACCAGTGTCTCTTTAAATGTTTAATTTCACTCAAGTCCAAATTTTCACCGTATGATGTCTTTCATTTCAATCTTTTATTGCTCCCTATTGCCAGTTTATTTCTCCTTTTCATCCGTTGCAAGTTCTTTTGTGGTTCTCAGTGGTTAAGCTAATGTGAATACTTTGGATGAAGGATTTTGTTGTCTTCTTTACAAGGCAAATGCATTACAAAAAACAGTTATGAAATCTCTTAGCTTCTTTGTTGCATTTAACAGCATGGTTAGTTTCACCCTGGGTTCAGACCAAGATCTTTTGCTACAGTTTTGGTTTGGGCTATTGCATTTGGCTTTAAACTATGAAAACAGTTCAAATTTATGCATATTTTTGACAGCAGTATGTCACTTTTTTCTGTGTGGTTCTGAGGGGGGGCAGCTCTTCTTAGACGTGAAGGGGTGCTCAGTGGAAAAAAGGTTGGAACCACTGAGTTACACAGAGAAAAAAAAACACAACACTTCTAGAAAGTACACATTGTTCACAAGTTCACATAAACAGTGGATCATTAGATTCAGTTAGTCATTTTGTACATGCACTCCATCATAGTTACCCACACAGATGAACTCGGCAGGGGGTTATGTAAAGGGTTCCATATCTCTGTTTGTTTGTTTCTTTGTTTGTGTGTTTGTTTGTATGTGTACAAGATAACTCGAGAATGGAAAGTCGGATCTTCACCAAACTTTCAGGGAATATCGGGATAGTGACAGGGGAGAATCAGTTAGATTTTGGTGATGATCAGTGTACCTGTTCGGTTTTCCTCGCACTTCGAATTTTGGACACCACAGTAATCAATGGGAGCATGACTTCCTCGGTGGCGCTGCTTAGGCGTGGGTCTGCCGCCTCAGACGGCGATTCTAGTTCTTATTATGTAACCCTGTCAAACACTATTTCACTGAATAAGTACAAGCTATCTCTTGTCTCTACATCAGTGCTACTCAACTGGTCCAGCCACAGGACCCACCACCACTTCCATAGTGTGAACTGAAGCCCAATTTCAGTTTTTTGTTATGTTTTGTTTGTTTTTTGTTTGTTTTTTAAAAATAAATATAATAATATGTTGTAGTTTGGATCTTGGATGGAACAAAACACATAACTTAAAATGCATGCAGACATTTCATTCAGTCTGTTTTGCTTTTATCATGTACATTTTGGTGGATTTTAAAAGTCTCAAGAAATTGAATTACAAATGAATTAAATTTCTTATTACATTATAAGAAAACCAACTTTCTTGAAGATATTTCCATCCAAATAAACAGGATACTTGAGTCAAGATCTTAAGAAAACAACCAGGATTTACTCCTTGTCCAGCTACACAGATCAAGATAGAGTAAAGGGACACAAGTCAGCCTAGGACTTCTAGATATTTTGCCCTATATTTTATTTTCAAGGAACCAGTTTGTGACCCACTGGGAACAGCCCCACGACCTACTTTTGGGTCCTGACCCACCAGTTGAGAACAACTGCTCTAAGTCACAGTTTCATACCACCAGTGAGGCACTCATTTAACAATGAATTTAAAGTCATGATCAAAAAGTGTATTTCTCTGCATGTATTTAATTCTGAGATGAAGACCCTAGTGATTAACAGAAGATGGCAGTAACTGTAGTAACTAGTGGAATTAGACAACCTAACTGTTATTCGCTCCCTTCTGTGGTACTGTTGAAATGCTTCTGTGCAATATGGTGGAATCCATGGAGGGGACCCCCTCCTCATGTATGAGTTAAAAGCTTATTTTAAGTTGATAAGAATAATACAAGTTTTCTATAGTCAAGTGACTGAACACTAATTTAAACAAACACTTTATGGACAAAGTATTTGGCCACACCTGTTAATTATTGAATTCAGGTGTTTCAGTCAGACCTGCCGCCCAAGGTGTTTAAAATCAAACACAATGCAAACATCTGTGATACAAAATGGGTCGTTCTCAAGAGCTCAGTGACTTTAAAGTTGGTACCGTGAAGAAATAAGACTGCTGTTTGTGTTATTATTACCTCCGCTAAGGAGGTTATGTAATCGGCAAGGTCTGTTTGTTTGTTTGTTAGTTTGTTAGCAACATAACTCAAAAAGTTGAGGACAATTTTGATGAGATTTTCAGGAAATGTCAGAAATGCCATAAGGAAGATTAGATTAGAGTAGATTTTGGGAGTGATCTGGATCACCGTCTGGATCCAGGAATTTTTTGAAGGATTCCTTACTATTGGGAGATAGGACTAATGGCAGAGGTCTGCGCTCTTCGAGTGCTTTTTTAGTTCAAAAGTAGAAATGTTTAGGAACAACAGCAACTCAGCCACAAGGTGTAAGATTACATAAAATCACGGAGCGGGGTCAATGACTGCTATGGCACATGGTGCATTAAAGTTGCCATGCTCGCTGACTTCATAACTGAAAAGTCCCTCACTCCCACTTACCTCCTGTGAAGTTTGGGTGAAAAATGATAATGGTATGGAGCTGTTTTTCAGGGTTTAGGCTAGACCTCGTATCTCCAGTGAAGGACAGTCTTAATGATTCAGCATATTTAGACATTTTGGACAATGCTATGCTTCCAACTTTGTTGCATCTGTTTGGGGAAGGCCCGTTTCTATTCCAGCATGACATTGCCCCAGTGAACAAAGCGAGGACTATAAGACATGGTGTGATGAGTTTGGTGTGGAACCTTTGAGATGAACTGGAATGGAGATTGTGAGCCAGGCCTTCCTTTCCTACATCTGTGCCTGTCCTCATGAACGCTCTACAGAGTGAATGGGCACAAATTCCCATAAAAACCACCCCAAAATCTTGTGGAAAGTCTTCCAAGATGAGTGGCGGCTGTTATAGCTGCAGAAGGGGGACTAACTCTATATTAAAGTACATGTATTTGAATACAATACCATTACAGTCCCTGTTGGTGTAATGGCCAGGCAACTAAATACTTTTATCCATAAAGTTCACTTATATTTATCATTTTACATTTTTACCGAATTTGTCCCTATAAATGCTACTAGATATTACACGCTGTACCTTAAACAGAGCGCCTGTCTGCTTAGTGTCTTTTTTCTTTACACAACAAACATCCAACATCATTTAAACTATGAGGACTTTCTGGCTCGTGTTGATCTTTGCAGCTCCTGTGGACAAAGTGGAACCTCTTATCTCTTTGCTTATTTGTGCAGTAGATGTTTCAGTAGCCTGGTGAGGAAATCTCATCCTTCTGCCTGTTAAAAGTCAGATGCATAACGAATCATGAATATCAAGTGTGGAAAAAGGCTTTTTGATGTTAATCCATTTGTCTGACGCCGACCTGGCTGCAGCATTTACAGCCATTAAAAATTGCTACATGAAAATAATCAGTGTCATCACCGATGATCTCTTTTACTTTTGTAGATCAAAAAGAAGCCTCAGTATATATTTCATAACCAGCTCAAGGCTGCTTATGAGCTTTAAGGCTGTAAGGAAGAGCTGGCTTCTTTATTGTGCTGCTTGTTTGTCTTTAAAACTCAATTAGCCAGTTTCTTTGCCTAGAATAAATGAAAATTGAAGATATTTTGTTTCCAACCATCATTGCGTTCCAAAGGACTCTTTTTACAATTGCCCTTTTCTGTTTGCTTAACATCAAGCCTTTTTATAAAGGGTCAAACAGATGTTAGAGAACAACTTTCTCTTTTATAGTTGTTTTTCAACCGCCTCCACTGTAACAGGCTCCTGTGGCTAAGAGAGGTGGTAGATACAAAGAAATGCAGATAAACTTCCTCACATTTGAATATTTAGTTATAACTGAATTAATGAACACAATGGTGGCTGCCCCCTCTTCAGTTCCTGGAAATTTTGCCAAACAATATTTAACTTTTTCTCCTGTTTTTCAGCCCTCATATATAAAGAAACGAATGAGCATTTGATTTGTTTGTGCCTTTACCCTCAAAATATCTCAATAAGAGAGTGTCCAAACAAATCCGATTCACTATGAGGGATATTTTTACACCATGCAGGTAATTTCACACACTGATAACAACAACACAGTTCCTACAGTGCCACACTTTACCTGCTGATGCATCTTTCAGACTTGGCAGTGCCTCATTAAAATAAGCAGCATGAATTTAAGCCCTCACCCAAACAGCCTCATCAGTACAAGTAGTAGGAAAAAGTTGCATTACAATATATTTTCTCTCTGTCTATATATTAAAGAAAAATAAAGTAAATGAATCAACATTTGGATCATAGAATTTTATGATTTTAGTGTGGTTTCACATAAGTGACTTGGACCTGAGTACACCTGATCCCAAAGTCTGGTTCATTGGATCGGTGTAAACACAAGAGTCTATGGTATGCCACCATGCCTGAGTACTCTTCAGCGAGTAGAGATTTAAATACAATTCTAAACATCTCCTGTCACTTCAAAACCCATCACATCCACGCAGAACTGACCCATTTTATCCTCTGAGCTGCACTGTAGATGTGGAAGCAGGGAAATGGTAACCTTGCGAAGCCAATGGATACGCCCGTTTCTGTGTTTCTCACTGGCGAATCCATCTGGCAAAGCTCCTCTCTGAACCTTTTGGGCCCGGTTAGAAAGTGACAGGACCAACCAGTAGTGAGGGGCACTACTTTCGGGCTCATGACGTAAGAAAGCAGCGACAAGGACCAGTGCCAATATGGTGGAGGACATTAGTGTGGATGCTGCTAAAGCGCCAGTTTTATCAGAACTTCACGACATTTCTGCATTTAAAGAAGAACAAAGAACAGCATTGAGTTTTCTTTTCAAAAACAACAAAAGTCATGTACTGCAGTTCTCTATAGAGTTTACTCCTCCATAGGGGCGCAGCTCGATAGCGACTATGTCACGTGTTTTGTTGCTCTGATTGGCCCGTAAAGATGTGACAGACAGAACATTCATCCAGTCACCCTCTGAGTTTTTCTTTCAAAAGCTCTGCCCTTTCCCAAACGCTGTCTATGACTGGTGCATCAGGTTAGGGAAAAGGTCGCTGATGTCTTAAATATAATGGTAACATGCATAGCAGTTTGCCGGATGAACTCCATTGCCTGCACAGAGCATTAGCAAATTTTGAAACAGGTGGTTGCCAGGGTTGTGCCGTCTTTTTCCTTTGATTGTTTTCCAAATCAGCTGTACCCATACCTCCACCTACTGCATTAGACAGAGTGCATATACTTCATTTATTTATTTATTTTTTAATCTTAGGCCCACACTTTTTTAGAAATGTGATGTGCAAAATGTAGTTCCATTGATTTTAAACAGTCGTCTCAGCTGGAGGGTCAAGGGTTCAAGCCCCAGCTCCTGCAACCACATGTTTATGTTGCCTTGGGCAACACACTTAACCCCAATTAGGTCCTATTGCTGCATCAGTGGCATGTGAATCGGAATTAAGGCTGTCATACAGTTGTGATTAATCTCAGAATTCCTTTAGTTAATCACAATTAATCTCTTTTTCACATTTTGAAATTCCACTATCTGGAGAGGTTCACTCGGGCTATCATGGCTTATTGTGGACATCAGCTTTGGCTTCAATTCCAGCATACAACTATAAATCTGTACCAGTTTGTGCACAGGTTTGCTCTGCCTCATGATTGCACAATTATCCTCCAGTGGTAGACTTTGTGGGATTAGATCCAACTTTGATTTTTGCAGACTTAGTAAATAAATAAATAAATAAGATGAAGGTGTGATTTGCCTGCACAGAACAAAGTTTGGACCTCTGCTTTCCTGCTTCCTCTACTTCCTCTTTACAGTTTCAGGAGGATTACAGAAGCTGCATGCTCTTAGTGCATGTGCGTTTGTGTTTTGTTGAGCTTGTCTTTTGTCTCAGTGACTGCCCTGTCTAACGATTTCAGTTCCTGTCCTTATACTCAGTAATTTGATGTGTTTGCACTTTCCTTTCCACATATTTTATTTTGTTCGTACAGGAGAATCAGTGCTCATATATTCTCTATTTCCTCTTATCATCCCATCACACTCAGAGATTTGAATATTATCCTGTCAGAGCTCTTATTAAGTTCTCTTTGAGTCAGCCATGCATTGATTTGATGTTATTTTTGACTCTTACTTACTGGTATTGAGATTTTTTTCACCTTGTCATTGCAGTTTATGAAGCTGTCAGAAAGAAAATGAATTCCCTCCTGACAGGAAAGGTTGATTTTTGCACAGAAATAACCGTACAGGTTCTCTTTGGCACATAGCTACTCTAGCTGTATCATGTCTGCTATATACTGCACAGTCTCCTGTCAGGGGAAAACTGATTTGTTTGACCTTCTTTTTTATCCTGATGTTTTTTTTTTTGAAAGATTTATTTTTGGATTTTTATGGCTATATTTGAGTGACAAGACAGGGGATAAAGTCAGAAATCAGGAGGAGAGCGAGCGGGGGAAGTGAGCCTGGCATGCTCTCTTTGAGGACAACAGCCTCTGTGCATGAGGCACACAGACGCAACCACCAGGCTGCTTGCACTTCTCTTTTATTTTGGTTGTATACTTTTTGGGTGCCTTTTTATGGTTTTATTTGATAGAAACATGGATAGAGTTTTGGAAATAGGGGAAATGGATTTAAGGACATAACCAAGGCCGCCCATAGTAGGGGATAAAGGGGAGCACATGGGGTTCTGCCAAATGGGGGGGCCCATGGAGGTCAGCAAACTCATGGTCACTTCTAAAGTTAAGCTGGTCTCAATTATATATTTCTATTTTAACCTGAGTGATTACCACTCTAAAAAAAGCAACAAAAAATGAATTTCATTTATATATGTTGTTGCACAATGAAGCTTTTGTAAACCCCTTTTCTTAAGATAGAATAACCTTTTAATTAGTGATGTAAACAATGTGGATGGGCACATTAAACTTAATGATTAGGAAAGTAATGTCAGAGATTATGTCTAGGCCATAATGTGCACGGATGTCAGGATGCATAAAGTAAAAGAAACTGACTTTTTTTAAAAAAAGAATAAAATAATTGTGAATAGAGACAAAATGGGTAAAAAAAAGTGGCAAAATTGGTGAAAAAAGGTAAAAAATGTCATAAGTGGGGAAAAGTGGTAAAAAAGAAGACAAAGAAATGGGCAAAATAGGGCAGAAACACGAGACAAGTGGCAAAACGGGGAAAGGGCAAAAAGAAGCTGTAAAATAGGCAAAAGGGGGGAAACACTCTTGATTAGTGGCAGAAATAATGCAAAAATGGGCAAAAAATGGGAGAGAATTGGTTAAAAAATTGGCGAAATGCAGTAGAAGTGGTAAAATTGGACAAAAGAGGGAAAAGTGACAAAACTAGCTTTACCAGGCTTAAATAGGCTAAGAGTTGCCAAAAGATGTATCAGAAATGGGTAAAAAATGCAAATTTGGGCAAAGAGTCGAAAAAAGAGACAAAATGGGAAATGGCAAAAATGGGTTAGAATAGTCAAAAAATTGCATAAATGGCTGAAAGTGGCAAAAAGAAGTGAAAAAATAGGCAAAAAGAGGCAGAAACAGGTGAAACGTGGCATTAATGGGGTAAGAGGGAAAAGGAAGTGAAAAAATAGGCAAAAAGTGGCAAAAAAATAGAGCAAGAATGTGTAAACAGTGGCCAACATGGACAAAAAGGGGAAACACTGGATGGGTGTCACAAAAAATGCCAAAATGTGCAAAAATAAGCAGAAAACAATGCAAAAATGGTCAAAAAATGGGAGAAAAGTGGTAAAAAAAAAATGGGCGAAATGCAGTAAAATGTGGCAAAATCATCAATGGAGAAAAATGACTAAAGGATACTTAAGATAAAAGTTGCCAAAAGATGTTGTAGAAATGGGTAAAAAAATGCAAATTTGGGCAAAAAGTGGAAAAAAATGGTTAAGAGGAGAAAAGTACTGGATGAATGTCAAAAAACAATGCAAAAATGTGCAAAAAGAGGCAGAAAACAATGTAAAAATGGCCAAAAATAGAAGAATCTATGGGCAGGCCTGAGCAAGACGTGATAAAGGGGCCAAGGTCAAGCATGACCCCTAGAACCCACTTGTAGGACTGTCGCCTCTATACAAAGGGCATGACCTGACTGCTAAGCCCCAGCTGGTGCTCTTTTTAACCATAATGTTTAAGATAATGTCTGTTCATGTTCAGCTGGCACCATGTATGAAAGACCGACATCTTTTTCTAGTGAAATAGACTCAGTGTAGAGTTTTCTGTACATCAGACCACTGACCAACGAGAGTACATATCAGCATTAACCCTTTCATAGATACAGTTTGATCTTACATTTAATATGTGCAATGTAAGCCAAACAATCTACTCATCATTCACACAGGAAAATTGAGGCTCCAGTTTCTTGTTGAAGCACGCGTTCAGGAGGATCCAGGGATTAAAGCATTATTCTGATTGGAGGAACCCTCGCTCTTCCTCTAGTCTCTGTAACAACAGTGGAACTTTAAAGTCTCAGTCTAGCCTTTGGGTAAAGTTATTGCTGCTTGTAAGCCAGAAGGCCAGAGGCTACACCTTATTTGTGATTTGATGCTCCTGTGAGGAGTTTTTAGAGGCTAATGAAACAATCTGGAAATAATAATGATACTTGCACTCCCTGATCACGTTATTAGCTACATCTCTTCATCTGCCCACTAATGCCTTTAGGCATGTAGACATGGTCAAAATGATCTGTTGAAGTTCACGCCGGCCATTGTGAAAAAAAGTGATTTAACTGACTTTGAACGTGTCATGGTTGATGGAAGTTGACAAGCTGGTCTGCTGGGATTTTCACACACAACCATCTCCAGGGCTACAGAGGATCCAGTGAGCAGTTCTGTGGTCCAAAATGCCTTGTTGATGGCAGAGGTCAGAGGAAAATCACCAGACTGGTTTGAGCTGATAGAAAGGCAACAATAACTCAAATAATCACTCATAATAACAGACAATTATCCCTGAATGAACAACATGGACTACAGCAGCAGAAGACCACACACTACTGTTGTTAGCTAAGAACAGGAAACTGAGGCTGCAGTTCACACACTCACCAGTGTTGAATGACAGATGATTGGATAGATATTGCATGGTCTAATGAGTCTCATTTTCTGCTGCTACATTCAAATGATAGGGTCAGAATTTGGTACAAACAACATGAAAGCCTGCTAGACCACCAATAACCATGACACATTCAAAGTCGTCAAATCACCTTTCCTCCCCACTCTGATGCTCGGTCGAAACTTCAGCAGATCATCTTGACGTCACATCAAACCGAAAGGTGCCAGTTGAGGTGATTTGGCTGACTGATCAGGATGCCTCCTGGGTGCCTCTTGGCTGGTATGATACCTTGGGGAGGAACAGGAAGGTTCTGGAGGGATTTTATATCCAGTCTGGTCTGGGAATGCCTTGGAATTTCCCAGAAGGAGTTGGAAAGTGTTGTTAGGGAGAGGGATTTCTGGGTTGACTAGCTCGGTCTGCTATCACCGTGACCTGGCCCCAGATAAGCAGAAGAAGATTAAGATGGATCATCTTGACCTTGTCTTCAAGCCTGAGTGCATTAGTTGCTGCCATGTAGGGTGATTAGATATTTGTGTCAATGAGCAGTTGGACAGGTGTACCTAATGAAATGATCAGTGAGTCTCTATATGTTTTATATAAAAGAAATTAACACTGTCAGTACCAAAACTGGTTATGCCTATATTAGGGGTCGACCAATATGGTTTCTTCATTGGTGATAATACCGGTTATTGTTAGCTCAGTACCAGGGTTGATGCAGTGAAGTGCTGCACCAACCCTGGTCCTGATTGCCACCAGGCCTACACCAGTCCCATGATCCATCTCTTCAGGTATCCTCCCAGCACCCCCTCAATGACACACGTGGTCACCAGCCCACTGGATCTAGCCAGGCATTATTTTCTAGAAAACCAGACTGGCTTTAAATTCATATGACCCCAGTTGCTTTGACTGTATGAAAATGAAACGGGAATAAAAACGGTATTTTTCTGAGTTGTGTAACACTCCTCTGGTAAATAAGCTCTGCCTTCCTAGAAGTCACTCTCAAGCTGTTCCCATTTGAGGCGTTCAAAAGGTCCAACACAGAAGCACTGTTGGTGGTTGCACAGAGCGAGTTTCACGCCGTATTTCTGAGGAGTTACAGTTAAATTTTCAGTGACAGGTTGAGCAAATTTCACATCAGGCTTTACTGGAATTAAAGGAGTAAAACTGCTCTTGTGGGGGGCCTCCTGGGAAAAGGATGATGAGGGGAAAGTTGAGACAGTTCACTGATTCCTTCAAGCATCAAGCCTCGCATCAGAGTTTCTGCATGTCACCGTACTGAGCTGGGGAAGTGTGTCAAAGTGTTTGAGTGAACTTTGAATGGCCCACTTCTGTGTTTCCACGGCACAGTCACAGTTTCTATTCTGGTAATGGTGCTGAAACTGAAACATTTACTGTAAGTGAATTAGATCCTCTTTGTTGCGATAAAGTGAGATTTACAGGAGAGGAAGGAGAAGTTTCACAGGCTGTTGGGTTGCCGCATTTTCATTTTTGAAAGAGTGTTAAATCGAAAAGTGAAGGTCACTTTGGTAAATGTCATTAAAAATGCAAGTACATTTATGTGAAAAGAAGCAGCACACCCATTATTCCAACAGACATGTCCATTTATCCTGTATTTCTCTTCCCCAAACACATGATTAATCGCAACTGAAGCGGGACTCATTAGCATTTGGTTTAGGGGAACTAAGATATCATAGATCTTTTGATTATTCCTACAAGCTGGGTAAAAAGGCACAGAAACAATTAAGAGGCAGAGAGGAAACTGCAGTAGCACTGGAGATATGCAGCTATGTTTAAAATGACGAAAGAAAAAAGCAATGTTATGATAATTTATTCCTGCTATATCATGAAACAGTGTTCCAGTAATCACCATTGTGGAGCGTCAGCCTGTGCTGTATTTCTTCTCTGGAATATTTCAACTGTCTCAGTGACGTTTGTGAATAAGCTCATACATTCATGGATCTGTTCACCTTATTGCTGATCTAAGTATGGATTAATTTAGCTGTGTATTCAGATATGCATATATTTATAAATACGTGTACCCATGTGTTTACCTTTTCTCACATTTGAAGATCTTTGTACACATTCGTGAGTGTATGTTTGCATTTGTTTCACATTGTAGAAGCTGTGTACATATCAGTGAATCTCTGGACACATATTCAAGTCTGTGTAGATCCTCTAATAGAGGGTTTGCACTGACATCACTTTCAGCTCTGCCGGGCCGAGTAGCAAAACAGTCTAAACCGCTTCTGTCACCTCAGTGGGAACAGATAAAAACAAGGGGAACAGTGTGTTTAAATGATATATTATTGATATATTTTTGGACTCGATGGAGATCTATACTGTTTTCTAAAGACACAGGAAAAAATGACATTGATTAGGACTTGGTTTTTAAGAAAACGAAGCAGAGCCTATCAGTGATAGATGTGAAACTGAATTAGCAACGGAATTTCACTTTTCACTTACTCCTTACTTTAGGTAATCTGTATAAGATCACTCTGTAGTTGTTAAACCTGTTCCAAAAAATTTGTGGTGTGGCCCATTTCAAAGTGAGACCACACCAGCTGTCTTTATCTAGTTTCACCTTTATTTTATCAATTAATTTATTCATTTAGTTCTTGTTATTTGTAGTTTATTTCTGGGCTTTTTGCCTTTAATGGAGAGCTAGGATAGTAAATAAAGCCTGAAAAAGGGTTGAGAGAGAGGGGGAAAGACATTTGGTGAAAGGGCCCCAGGCTGGATTTGAATCCCGGCCACCCATGTGCATAGGGGAGGCAACCTAACCACTAGGCCATCTGTACTCTCTTTATTTTATATTTAATGCGACAAATTCACAACTTAACTTTCAGCTCAAGTTAATTTTTATATTATGTTGCATAAACTGTTACAGAGTCAGATACCTTCACTGCATGAAGCATTCATGGAAACAGCCAAATAGAAATCTGGTGTATTTAGAAGGCTTACTTCATTTAATCTGATAAATATTGATGGATTGTTTTTTTCTTTGGTCTTTCCGTATATTTCCAGCGTGATGTTAATTAGACATCATGGGACTATAGATATTTTAACATGCAGTTGATTTGCTGAAATTCAGGGTCTGGATTTTCCTTTCAGTTAAGAGGGGAAAGAATGGAATGGTGTTTAGATTATATTGATTACAAACTGAATGCTTGTAGTAGCTATTTCAATAGCACGGCTTCGTCTTGTGTCCTTACTAACATACTGTTATGACTCTAAACATAAAAACATATTCCCTCAGCCGAGGATCTGTAATGACTATGAACATCATCAAGATTGTCCTGCATTGGAAGGTCGTAGGTTCCATCCTGCAGTCACATGTTGATGTGTCCTTGGAGAAGACACTTAACCCCAGTTTGCTTCCACTGCTTTGTTGGTAATTTTTTGTTGTTAATTTATACATGTGTGGAACTGTCTGCATTTGTGATCTTCATGCATGTGGATCTGTGCAGATGAATCTGGGGGAAATAAACAGAAGACATGCCACCGTTACTGTGTTGGTCCCTCAGCAGAAGCACATGCTTGAATGAAAGCTGACAAGAAATGAGCATTTCTTTACTTTTAACATGACTTTCTATTCAGCTTCTCAAACAGCTGTGACAAACTTTAACTTTAAAAAACAGGCAGTGCACAATATTAAGCCTTTATTTCATGAAGAGTCTTCCTGTATGAGAGCAACACTTCACACAGATTCAAGGACTGTGTAGATGAGTGAGACATCCTTCAGAAGAGGATCAATAATAGTATCATTACTTTAGCCTCTCAAGTTATTTGTAGAAGGCAATTTATCCTTCATCATAAAAATAATCTTGTTTATAATGTTATCTAGTGAGCATAGTCAAGTCAGAGCTACATGCATCATCCCAAACCAGGTTGATAATAAAAATGAGCAGACCATTAGGACAAAAGTGTTTGGTCACACCTGTAGATTATTTAACTCATGTGTTTCAACTGTAAGTGCTGTTATTAAAAAGTGGAAGCGTTTAGGAACAACATCAGTCAGATGAGCAAGTCTCGGTTTTGCCAAAATCTTGTGGAAAGCCTTCCAAGGTGAATAGAGAATGCTACAGCTGCAAAAGGGGGCCAAATCCATTTAAAGTACATGTATTTGAGTACAATGTCATTACACTCCCTATTGGTGTAATAGTAAGTCATCCAAATACTTTTGTCCATACATTGTTAATAAACAATGAAAATTTACACAAAGATTTGCCAGCACTGCTAGGCTGTGAGGATTCAAGGCAGCTGCTCAATGATAAACCTTATAAGTGAGCGAAATATTGTTATATTAAACAGCACGCCATCACAGATATGTGGCAGTCAACTTTTATTTCTCATTTTCTGAAATGGATTTAAGACATTGATGAATGAAGTGAAAGGTAAACTGTATTTGAGATCGTCTGATTAAGGTACTTTATCAGCAGCTGTCTGTTTTAAATCCAACTACTCTCCACTGCTGTCACAGTCAGCAGGCTGCAGTAGACACAGCCATTATGAAGGCTATCCAAAATGACAGCGCTTAATCATTTCAACATTTGTGACTCTGTTAATGCATTTGTAAACCTGTTTATTCATTCTGGGATCTATATACAGTGATTAACAAATTTATTAGCCCACCTGTCTCAGAGACCATCCAGCATCATGAAGTGCTTTAACGCGGACTCTTTCATTTTAAGTGAGCTCTCCACGTTTTACCATTTTGAACAGGAATGAGGAATTTCAAACTGAATTCACCTCTGTATACCCAAATTTAAGCCGGCTCTCTGGGCTTCTCTGAGAAGTCAGAAATGAATCAAGCATAAAATTCAACCACTAAAACTCATTTTTCTGTTCAGGAATGCAAGTAAATAACTATAATTTGACACATTAATCAAGAACTAATAATGTGCTTTACTATTTTTTCAGTTTTTTTGTAAATCAGTAAATTTGAACATTCATGGATCACAATAATAATTATAATTTAGCATTAAAAATATCATTTGGGTTAAAGAGCTTGTACATATTGGTGTATTAACCATTGCAGAAACATAAAAAATGATTTTGGTAATTACCAATGCTGTTAATTTAGGGCAGCTGTGGCATAAACCTTACTTTGGGTGGTGGTCTAATAAATTTTTTAAGCACTGTGTTTTCGTGCAAATATCATTTCCAACAACGATAGCTCCTTAAGTGACATCTACATTGTCTTTCAGGTTGTGTTTGGGTGAAATTTGCTGAACAATTGATCTAAATTATGAAGAGCCGCTGTACTGCTGCGCTGTGTAGGTAAAGAGGGAACTGCAGAAAGCGTTATTGACACTGTTTATCTGTGCGCGTGTTTGAGTTCTGGCAGGGCTTTAAGACCAGTCACTGCTGCCAACATAGCCATAGATTGTGTTCCATGATGAAATTAATGCTCCCCTTATCTCCCTGACTTGTGCCTTGCAGCGGCTGTACAGGTATATTTGTAGCTCCTATAGAAGGATTTAGTGAAGGAGTGACACATCCCTCGGGGGAACAGTAATCAAAGACAGAAATGACATTTTCAAGCATCACACTGGAGCTGCCAAATGAACACTGAATATATTACTGTGGAAGTAAAATTCATAAAAACTCTCTTAATGAGGAACATTGCTGAGTCACTTCATCTTTTATTTTTAGTTTTTAAATTATTCTCTCCAAAACTTTTATATCAGCTTAAAGTGACAGATAAAGAGGCAGGAAAGTCTTCCTTTCATAACGAACCTTCTAAATTCATAGATTTAATTCACTTGGGATCTAAAATGAAGTCATCATTTCTCTCTTATTAAGAACCTTAATCTCTGCAGCCTCCAGTCCCTTTCATAACTCACCAATCCTGGAGGAAGACACCTTTTTAAAATAAAGACTGAAGCTGTAGTACAGTGATGTGAGGATTGATTGATACACGGCCGAGTTTTTCCGCCTGGTTGCTCATCAGAAGCGGAGAACGGGCTCTCGGCCATATCTCAGGTCTGATCTGACAGCAGGGACACACGGGGGCCTCTCTGCAAACTGAACAACAGCAGAGCTCAGCTGAGCAGAACATGGAGGAGACAGGGCTGTGATTTACCTGCAGCAGGGGGAGGAGCTGCAGGGAACGTAGGAACTGGGAGTCTTCAAAGACGCTAGGAGGAATGAATTCTAGCTGCAAGAAAAGTTTGTTTTCAAAATCGTTTTGTATATTTCCTTTGGCTAGGTTGACCATACATAGCACATGGATTAGCCTAATTCCATATCAATCATCAAGCAGATCCATCTTGGAAAAACTTCAAGCTGATATGCTTGAATTTCTGGTAAAAGAGAGACAACGACAGACAATGATAGAGACAGACAAAGCTAGAAGAAGACAGACTGTGCACCCACTGCAGCCAACAGGAGGTGGAAACAGAGCTGCAGTTTCAAACCACCTGTTCTTTATACAAGGACATCAGACACTACAAACCTGCGCTATACTATAGCGACACCTGAGCTAACCACTACACTGGCGGTAGCCATTTCTATCGGCTCACAGTAGTAACTGCCTCATTCTCCTCAAACAACAACGATCGGTCTCTGCACAAACTCTGTGGACTGAAGCTTTTCAAGTTAGATTTAGCTGATGACACAAGCTCTCTGGCAAATCAGTCTGCTTTGCAAGGTTAATTATCATTATCAGTTTTGTAGACTAAAACTATGATTAAAAATTGTTGTCAACAGCCTTTTTTTTTAATGAGAAAGACTAGCCTATGACAAGCCAAAAATACATTTTTGATGACTAAAACTGGCTAAAATGTAATTTCGTTTTTGTCGAACATTTATAATCCATGATATTTCTCCACTGTGGGTAAATCTGTCAAAAACAATGCATCTGTAGCTATTCTGGCTCTCAGCTGTAGAAAGCAGGGACCCCAGGTTTGGCAGAGTGCATAGAACACACTACCATGACTTTGTACCAGATTCAGGCAAGAAAATAAATGCTTGGACTAAAAGTAAAGAACAAAAATGTTTTTGAGTTTTCTTTGACTAAAACTATAAAGGGTAGAAATGACTAAAATGTGCCTTTTAGTTTAAAGGCATTTAAACTAAATACTAAGACAGAGACTAACATTAAAAATAGCTGTCAAAATTAACACTGCCCTGGGCCATGTATCACATCACAGTGTAAGAAACCCTGCCATACACACCCCTAGTTTAAACCCTGTATTTATCTTTGACTTATATTGATTTCATGTTTTATGTGCTCTATCACCGTACACGTTTCAGGGTGTGAGCACCACATGGTGCTATGACCCCACTGGAATGCAAGGAATTACTATATCTCTCTTTTGTTCTTTTGTCAATACTCTTTTTTTTATCTCTTTGCCTTGGCTTCCAGCCGTGGTTTCTAAACTGTTCCTGCTGGGACCCCTATGTGAGATGAAAATACTTTCAAGCCCCCCCACCCCTGACCATACACATCAACACATGACAGACATATCAACATGTAAAAAACACAATCAGTCATGCCCTTAGCCAGCAAGTTTCTATATTTATAGACATTATTTCAAACATTGGTTGCAGAAGGACAAAATAGCAACTTCAATACCATGACATGTTGAAATTTTAAAGATGTAACCATTTTCTTGAAACAGATGTTTTTAAGCCTGACTCACCAAAGAAGAGAAACTCTGTAGAAATATTTTAAACCATCTTTAAAGATTTATACTTTCAGGCGGGCAGTAGTTTCTTTGACTAGTGTGGGTTGTTTTGTGCTACAGATTATGTCTGGGGCCCAGCTGTGACACTGACACACTCAGTTCATTTTCATTGTCCAACTTTGATCCAGACTTTGTGTTGATTGGTGCAAGAGTGTTAAAACCTCTCTAACACAGATAGGATGTGGTTAAAGGAAGTAAAAGCAATGTGGCTCTTTTCATTACCTACCACTGTACAGGTGAAGCTGAAGGTGAGATGTGATGCGTCATGTTTTGACATCTGGTGTAGATTCATTGTCAGCCTTATGTCTACGTGGAAGTCCTTCCTCAAGATTTGCTGTGCCTTTCTGGCTGTAGAAAACTGTGTGTTGTATTTATATAGCCTTGCCATACCTCACCTGCACATGACTTTGGTTGCAGGCTCCACTTTCAGTCTTTTCACTCCAATATCAAGCTGCAGCTATGCAAACTTGGCCTTCATGCCACAATATGTTTACCTGATTTCAAACAACAGAGCAGAAGAGAGAGACAACAATGTCTCCTAGTCCTTAAAAGTTTTTCTTTATGTCTTAACAGGCACACCTTTATTCAGTCGCCTCAGTAAACAAACCTATATTGGATGCTGTCTGGCATTTACACAGCGCAGGCTGGAAGAACTGGGCTCTGTTAATAGTCATTGTTATAAAATAAGACAAGTGTTTATCTGTGGTTATTTTGTATATAAGTTTATGAGTATAGGTAGGGGAAGGATGGTTGTAATTTTGGTACAAATGCAGTACGAGGTTGAAATAATTCATGATTGTTATATTTATTTAAGTTCATGTAGACTACCAGGAGGATGCACTGACTTCACTAGCTGTTTCTTAAATCCATGGAAGAATCCTTGAAGGATGCTACATCATCAACTGCTGCCCAAGGACCCTCGAAATTCTTCCAAGGACTGAGTCCTCTAACAGAGAATTATCAAGGATGCACATATTTATACTCCACACACAGGAAATACCCAAAAACCTATGCACACTGTTTTCCTTCTCTTGAAAAAAACATAGTGCAATATCAGGAGGAAGCAAGGTCCTTGACCGCTCAGTAGACTTTTTAAATTCAAGTATTGTCCTGTTTCCACCATGAATATGTTATCGTGTTCATTTTATAGCATTGAAGTAAAGCTGGATGGGTAAAAGTTGGACTATGCTGTTGTCAGTCTGTCTCCAGTTTGCTTTTTTCTGCTGCCGGGTATTTAGGTGTGACCATTCAATCCAGTGATATAACCACGCACACGCTGGCCTGTTCCAATGTGTGTTTAACCCCCTGAGACTAACAAGAAGAGACACTTTAAGTTGTATAACTTACAGTAAATCATAGGCATTTACTTTTGTCCCTCTAGAAGCCCTTCATTTTGCAGTTCTAATGATGCTATCCATGAGAAGTGGATATGACAACCATTAGCAGGCTGTTCTGTCGTCATGCCATGCTTTGATGAACTGCACATGTCTTTTCCCTCAGCTGAAGAAGATGACCTCATAATAGAGAGGAAGAGTGACTGAGAGCCTGTGATGTGGCCCACTTTGTTATTGCAGACAATAACTGCTTTTAATAATGGCTAATAAAACCAGCCAGTTCTCAAAAGTGCAAAGACTTTTTTTTTGCAAATATGTGAATATTTTGTTGACTGTTTTGCTTACAAAGTGATTTTTTTCACTTTTTAGCCCAAAAGAGATGTGAAGATAAGTTTTCATTGTTTTAAATGAGCATCTTGAGATAAAAACCCAACACATGCTGAATTTATATTAAGAAATTTTGCAGGTATTATTTGAATTTTTTTTTGGCTATCTGTGGCTGTATATGAATTTAGCATGTGTTGGGTATTTATCTCTAGACACTAATTTAATCAGAGCAACAAAACCCGTGACGATTACTCTTGCTGAATCTGCTTAGTAGAAGGGCATAATCATCAAAGAAAAACAACTCACTGCTGTTCTGTTCTTCTTTTAACAAAGAAATGCTGTCAAAATCTGATAAAAATGATGCTATAGCAGCATCCATGCTAATCACTTCCACCATAATTACACCGGCCTCTTGTCGGTCTGAAAGTACTGCCTCTTACTCCTGATTGGTCTTGTCACTTTCTTACAGGACACAGTCTGTTCAGATGGGAGCTTTGCAAGATGGATTCGCCAGTGAGAAACACTGAAACAGGCAAATCATTCTGCTTTGCAAGATTGCCACTTCTCAAAAACAGGTTACAAAGTATTTACAATTAAAACATGGCAAAATAATCGAAGCAAATACCAAACAGATGAATAATGAGACAGATAAAGCAAATGACGATGACCACAATTCTATGCTGAAGGAATGAAGAAGGAAAAGTAGCCAGTATGTCCATGAGGCAAATAATGGGGTTCAGGCGGATTAAGAACCACTTTGTGGTTTGGTGCATTGCTTTCTTAATTCCTCACAATTAAAAACAAAGCCCTGGATAATTTTTTACTTTGTTAACCACAATTTCAGTCATTAACTCAGAAAACAGAACCTTAAAAAACAAAAAAATACTCTCCTTACCAAAATTAAACTTCAAAGACGGTCTTTTAAAAGCATTTGGAGTTATTGTCTGCTCTCTTGGTGCCATTGTGTTGTTACCAGTGTGAAGAGCATCATTTCTCCAGAGCCATCGTCCCCTTAACAGCTTAAACTGACCCCTGGAGCTGTTTCCATAGCAACAGGGCAGCGTCAAAATTGGACCCCGGGAGGTCTGTGATTGGTTTGACTGTGGGGGGATTTGTTGCTATGAATATTATTGCAGTGAACCCTTTGACTGGCACATACAAACAAAAAATGATATAGAAATGTCTCAGTCTCACAGTCCTTTGATTGACAGATCGAGTTTCAGCTTTATTAATCCTAAAAATATTCTCTCTGCAGCACTGATCTGAGCGTGTATATGATGCGGTGTAATCCGGACTGTCCATCTCTCGCCCCATTAGAGCAAACTCTCAGCTCAACAAGGACCTCTTGCTTGAGATACAATGCCAATTAAGAGCGGAGTGGAGGGTTTTTACTGCAGTTGTTATTCTTTGAGTGCACAGTAACGAGCTCGCTGGTGCAGCCGCGGTCTCTGTTGTGGCTGCAGTGATGGATGTTGTCGGTTGTTTCATCGGACTGCAGGAGAAAAACATCGGAGAGAACCCACAGCTCTGCGGAAGAAGTGCACAAATATGATCATGATTTACTGTGTCCATCCCTTATACTTACTTCACAACACAGCAGTCGGAACAGCACAAGCATGCTCTCTTTGTAATTAATACAAACATCTGTGAGTGAAATACTGCAGGAGCTTCAATGATGCAACCATGTGGTTGCTAATTCTGACCCTCTCTTATATTCTGCTCCTTATTAGCTGCACAAACACGCACTAAACATGACTTTGTATGCATCAAAGCCTACATTTTCCTTTCTAAATCTGCCTGAGGTCACGTAACAGTTCATGATACAAATAGAATTACTGAAAGGGATTAAATTCCTTTACAGCTTTTGCATTCAAGTCGCAAAATCCTCTTGACTTTTAACATAATCAAGGCTGATGTTTTCGGAAGGAAGGAAACGAGGCATGCACACAAAAGAGAGTTTACAGCCAACACATGCAGCTACAGTAGAATATTAATAAGCTTTAAAAGATGCACAACACAAGTCCAGGTTCAGTACAAAAATAAAATTATTCAGTTTTGCATACCTGACCTCTACATACAGAAAAGGGCAAGCTGCCTCTGGCAAAGTCCAGCGCTGACTCGTCAAATATAAATGGTATATTTAGTTGTTGTTCCTCTGGGAGGGAGTGCTGTGCAACCTCTTTTGTGTTTCAGAACAAACAAACAGACTGTGGGTTTTTACTGGCATGTGTATCAGAAGGAAACGTCAGTCTTGACTAAGCTCTCCTTCTGTGCAGCTCTCAAAACTGTGCTATTTAGTTAACTTTGCCACTGTATAAATTTAATTAGTTGAGCCCTATCATCAGAGACAAATAGAAGAATTAGAAAAGACGCAGTGAGCCTCCAGAACAGCTTCAGAAGCAAAGACTGATTAAAGTTGAGCAGCACAGTTAATCCCGCTATCAAATATTGTTGGACACTGAGGTGAGAATCAGACAGGTTGCTGCAAATTTTATGTTTGTTTTGGACTGCTGTAATGTGGTATGAATGAACACCTCTTCTCAAAGCTTCAATCATTGACGAGGTGTAAGAGTCTGTGAGGTCCATCACAGTTTAAAGCTCTCATCCATCACTGTTTGCTGTAAGGGCTGCTTGACTATGGCAGACATAATCTCGATCATTTGACTGATAATGAGCTGCCTATTAAACACAGTGACTCACTGATTAAACATCTCTATCACGTGCATTCAAACAGTACTTATCCTGAACACCTTATATTTTCTTATCTATAAAGCTCTGAATGGTATGGTGCCCCCATTATCTTTCATCCAGTTTGAAACCATCCTTCTCTCAGATCATCAGGCATGGGCCTCCTGAGTGTTCCTAAAATTAAGACTAAATCTGGTGAAGGTGTGTTTCGTCAATATGGTCCTGTCCTCTGGAAAACCTGCCTGCTGCCCTGAGGTCTGATAAAACACTTTCAAAGGAGGCCTTATAACACTGCTTTGCTCTCAGACCTTTGCCTTTAAGTATATCTTTGTGTGCAGATTTGAGTGTGGACTTGATTTGCTCCTTTGTAGGAGACCCCAACATTAATATATGAAAGTGAATACTGTGCAGATTGGTGCAGGGTGTATCCGAGATCATTAATTATTATTATTATGCCTGAAATGTTTGTTTTTCTTGACTCATTGTGTATGTTTGTTTCTGTTTGTCTTCTGGATTTGTGTTGTGTCTGTTTTTATCTTCTGTCAAGCACATGGAGTTAACATGTATGAAAAGTGCTATAGCAATTAAATTTAATAGAATTTGATTGTATCAGTTTATATCAAAAAAATATGGCATCGGGCAAAAGCAAGGCCAAAGCCTTGTGTTGCCAAAATCACCACTTTTCAGGGAAAGAAAAACAGCATTTTTTTCGATTGATTTAACACTGAACAGTCTTAGTCATCATCTTTGTAATACTTTAAACTGCTTTTAAATGGGTTCAAACCCAATGACAGATGCAAAGGTTGACCAATAGCACTGAATTTTGTAAAAAAAATGAATTAAAATTGTGAAAAACTAAAATGTGAGTTTTTGGCCTGACACCAGTGATATTTATTGTGATCTTTTTAGGAATAACAACACGACAAATAGACTGTTAAATGGCATGCTCATAGACACAAACAAAGCAACAGAGAAGAATAAAAAGCAAACAAAAGAAAAAATCAAGCAATCTGTATGATACCTACATGTCTATTATGCAGGAAAAAAACATGATAGCTTCAAATCCGACATTGCTGTCCTGATACAACAAGCAACAGAAGCCATGAAGCAGTCGGTGGACTTACTGGGACAACAGGTGACATCATTCAACATCCGTCTCACCAAAACTGAAACACTGGTAGGTGAAAACTTCAAAAAATTGACCGAGATGGAAGCTGCAGTTAAATCACTCCAGTCCCAAACCACTGCACTCCTGGAGCGGGTGGATGACCTCGAAAACAGATCCAGGCGCTCTAGTTTCAGGATAATCAACATACCTGAGGGGAGCGAGAGGACTTGAAAATTTCTTCAATGTTTGATCAAAACGACCGACCTAACGAAATATTCATTTTCAGTCCATTACAGTTCGCACTAAACAGTCGTTTTAATATTTTGATTATTTGCTCTGACATCATGCCGGTAGTTCCGTTTTTCAAGTCCTATATATTTCCTGGCCTGAGTGATTAAATTCATGAGCAGTGCGTAAGAGTTACCAGCAAAAAACAAACGGGTAATAAGAGATTGATTTTCAGGACATTGCAAGATTTGAACCTTGGACTTCATGGTTGGGAGACCGCATCAGTGCCTCTCAGCCACTACAACAACACAACCACTAACAGCGTCTGATGTGGTTTAAATGTCAACAGTGGTCAGTGCCATTTAGCGTATCCAAAAAACTGGCAATCCACCCCCCCGCCCCCCTATTGATATAAATATAAATGATACAGACCACTCCACGATCTTATTGCTAACATCGCCTGGCTCATACAGCGTCATAATGGGGATTTCTGTTAAATACAACACAATGAATCCCTGTGTTGTAGAAATTGGCAATTCAACCAATGCTGTGATATGATTTTGGAGATAAGGAAGTCATTGTTTTCTTCACTCTTTCAATGAAAATATACATAATAACAATAACAGTATATTATGATAACACTTATCATTTCGCGTTGACGTTATATAGAGCCGTTACTAAGTCTCAACTGCTGCCTCCTGTGTGATGTCGATGTGATGAGAAAGGCAGCCTTGCCTGTGAGCCTGCACTGAGGGCAACAGACCCAGCCTTTACGCTTACAGATCTAAATGCACGCTTACGGATCTGAGTACAAATCGTGTGTGGTACAAGTGTTGCAAAAGTCACGTTTATGACAGCCAATTGAGAGGCAGATTCTGAACCAAAATGAACCAAGTCCACAATTACAGATTTGTCTACATATTTGCAGATTAGTGCACGCATTTGTGAATCTTTGTACAAATTTTCAATTTGTGCACATATCCTTGTGATTTGTGCACATATCCTTGTACGCATTTGTAAATACTTTTGCAACAATAATAGCTCCATAGTACTAGAGCCTGACCGATTTATCGGCGGGCCGATTATTCGGGCCGATTATAGCGGATTACAGATTAATCAACATTGGCCAATATGTAGCCGATATAATAACTTTTTGCTGTGCGGGGATTTTGTCTCAAACACAGAGTTCAGCAGTAGCTCTCCCTCACTCAGTTTTGCCAACTTAGCAACTTTGTCGCTATATTTAGCAAGTTTTCAGACCCCTCTAGCAACTCTTTTTCAAAAAAAGCAAGTAGGAACAAATCTAGCAACTTTTTCTGGTGTTATTGGAGAGTTTTGGAGAATCTGACTTGAAAGCACGTATCGTTGTTGCTCTTCTCATTGAGCAGCGGGTGCAGCCGTGGGCCCCTCCCCACCCCTAAGCACTCACAGGCAGCAAAGTCCTCGTGCGGCAGTCCCTGTTGCAGTTCGACTCCCTCAGCTTGTTTTGGTGCTTGCGTGTGCTGCACATGTCAGCTCCGGGTCGTGCCAGTGCGGCTTTCACACAGGGCACAACTTCTCTGCATGTCAGCCGCATCTCCCTGCTCTCAAAGCCCTGTCCTTCATAAGTTTTACCTCAGTAAACCCCGCTAAAAGTGACTTGATTCAGTGTACAGTGGAAGTTTGTTGGGAACTATTCAAAATAAAAGCATTCTGTACAAGAACAGAGTTTCTTTATAGAGATGCTAAACTGGGCTTTTACTTGGAAAATCACAAACCAGAAAAGCATTCAGTGTGTACCCCACTTCAGTTCTTTCTTTCTGATGTAGGCTTGAAATTTAGAGCAAAAGCAGACTTGTGAATAAGATTTGACCAGGCAAGCCATCAAACAAATTAAAATCAAAACTCAATTGCAGTATGCTCATTTCCACTGATCGAAAATCCTGCAAATGATTGTGGAGAAAAATGTTTTTCAGTTCAGATTTCCACTCTAGCTTATTACTGTGAATGTAAAAATATCATCAAGGATGTTTTTCTCGAAGTACCACTTAGTCTTTAAGTCTATTCAGATTAACGGCAGGAGGAGAAAATGTTCATCCTTGTGTGTAAACTTAAAGCAGTGACTAATCTTCCAAATAAGCAGTAATTGTGCTGTTTGTTTTAAATAGGAGTTATTTTCACCCTCCACTGCTACTCTAACTCTCTCCTTGTGTCCACTTAAAAAAAAATTGTTTGTTTTCTGAAGAAATGCATTAATGGAGGGCAAAGACTACAAACTCCTGCACATTAGGCTGACATGTCTGCGCTCTGTGTGGGTTTGTCACTTCTTATCTGGGTGAGCACTTATCAGAGACGAGCAGCTATGAGCTGAAGTCGCCGATCTGACTCTGCTGCTCTGTTTCTGAACTTTCTCCTCAGTTAACCCTTTTTATCTCAGACCCCCAACATCAGCCCCCCTAAAGTCTTCAAGGCTATTACTGCCATTTCTCTGACCTCCCATCTGTCGGTTTGCTTTTTTTGGTTTTCTTAATCCTGTCATTTCCATACTGCAGAGCCTGAGGGTTTGCTTGGCAAGGAGAGTGCCTGTGTGCAAATAAACACTCGCTAATACACACATAAACACACAGTCGTTGCAGTGGTGAGGAAAGGCTTAATTGCTGTCAGTGGCAGTACAGATGGCTGCATTAACTCAACTTAAAACGACTCGTATGTAAACCTATTGTGTAACTCCCCAGGACAGCCTCTTGCTGCTGCTGTTTTTCCTCGCTCTGTCTGTTTAAATTTATCCAAGAAAACACAACATGGGAGCTCTGGCTTTTCTGGAAAAATGACTTCCAACACATCTCTAGAGTGATTTATAGCACTCTGGGATCACCTCTGATAATTTATTACTCTCTGTATGATCAAATTTCTGCTCTCTACAAATCACAGGCGATAACTGTCATTGGAGGTGTGAGAAACACACTGTACTCTAGGTCAGCTCCAAGACACCTTTACAGACCCGTTTTAAAGGGTTAATACATGTTTTCAAATCTATAAATAATAACCTAGCATGACCCTTTTGGTTCATCTTAGCTAGGGGTGGTTTTAGTGATTTAGAGGCCCTAGGCAAAGATCGATATAAAGCTCTTTTCATTTAGTTAAAAGCAATCATAGCGAGTGAACATAATGTTTTAAAGAGTCTCTTTCCCGGCAACAAAGCCAAAGTACAACAGGACATGCCAAAATCTGAAATGTAAATACCCAACTGTACCTGCTCCTCATAGAAGAGCATCATAACTCAAAATCACCACATATGCTCACTCGTGGTGCAATAACAAATCTGCCATAAATCATCCGTTTTTATTTACAGCGTGCCATTTTACCACAGTGTTCCAACAATTAATTGTTTCAATATGTCTTTAAGGACCTGCAGTTCTGTACAGAACTCTTAGGCATGTTTGAGGCGAAGTAAGGGGTGGCGAGTAAGCCGCTTGAGGAAACTATTAGTTGTGTTTTAGATGTCCTTGCATTTACCAGGGGCATAAGAAAATGATCTGTTGAAAAAATAACAAAGTCCACATCTTTTTGGTGAAGGAAGGGGTGGATGTGGCGAATAAGGGTACTGTTTGAGCAGATATTAGGTTTTCACAAGCCCTTGACTGTGCTGTGGATGTCCCAAAGCCCTGTCCCGTGGGCAGAATCTAGTATATTACCAGGGTTGACAAGGCACAGACTTAAAAGGTGCCATTGAGCTTGACCTTGGCTGGAGAGTGACACACACGTGTCAACATTTGTTGAGCTTGGCTCTGCACTTGTTATAAATAAGTTACTTGTACTTCTTGGCCATAACAGCTCAAGGGCTCCATTTACTTTAGTTTACTTGGTTTAAACAAATTAAGTAAAAAGGGGGTAAAATGGAGTTATGTTTACTTAAATACTTTTTGAGTTATAACTCAATGATTATTTGAGCACTTAAAATAATTGATTTTAAACTAGTAGTGAATACTCAAATACTTCATGTAGAACAAGTACTGCACACTAAAAATAAACAAGTTTTTAACTTACAAAAGTCAAGTGTAGTTTACTCATTATTTTTGAGGCAACAAGTTTCCGTATTTTTTTTAAAGTAAGCTCAACTAATTTTGTTTTACAGTGCGGCCCCCTAGCCGTGGGTTGTGGCACACCGGTCCCTGTGATGAATCCCTAGCACCCACTTGCCAAAACATTTGTTCATGACTGTTCCTTAAGACATTTTGGGGAATTTTAAGGTGCTTTGACCTTGCTATTGGGGCTGGGATCCTTCCATCCTGACATCATGTGGAACATTTACCACAGAGCAGGCAGGAATAAAAATATTCCGGGTAAAGTCTGAGTAAAAATTTTGCTGTTTGCTTTCACACATGCAGCTCACCCAAAATAATCCACAAATTTTTTCAGCTTGTGTTTGGCTTCTGTTTCAGTGGGTCGTACTCAGCATGCATGGCGCCATGTTTATCAGCATGACCTAATTATGTTTCTCAATTTTAAGGTATATCTTGAAAAATTATCAAAAGAAATCAGGAGGAATGAGAACTCAAAAATTAAAGAAAAATTGCACAGAAATCAAGCATGTTTCAGCACTGTGGCAATTCAACATGCTTCACACAAAACATCAAAAGCATCATGACAAAAGGCAAAAAAAAACATTATAAGAAAACATTTTAAAAATCTAATCCAAACCAATAAAAATCCAAGAACAGAAAACAAAATCAGCTGAAAACTACAAATTGTGCTTCATGTTTGAAGAACTTAATCTAGTCAAAGTTTTTTTTATTAGCTGCTTTTATTTGAATGCTCCAGACACGTTATTGTGATTTGTTTGTCTCTAAGTAAACCTCTGTCTCTCCTCTGTCTTCTCCAGGGCAGTGCGGGCACAACGTTGAAGTTTAGACCATCATGCCCTTTGCTCCAGCAGTGGGACAGGAAGTGCGTGTGTGAGTGTCCCTGGTTGGATCTGCTGGGATGAACATGCCACTGCACCAAATCTCTGTCATCCCCCGTGATGTCACCTCGTCGCGGGTGTCCGGCAGTGGGAAAGCTAAAGACAAGGACAAGCAGGTAGGTCAACAGTTAAGGCCGAACAGATTGCTCAGTATATGTTCATACAGCTGGACTTCAAAAATGTGTGTACACATGTTGGTCTGACTGCAGTCATACTAGATTAAGTACCTCGAAGCTGATTTACTCTTGCATGTATACACCTTAGCTGAACCAAAACTGAAGTTCTTTCTCACTGTCTGACATTAAATCAGACTGAACTTTTCCTTTTTGAGGTCAGTTAGGATTACCAAAATTATTTCTATTTGTTAAATGCCAGAATAATTAGAGAGAGACTTTTTTTAGAGAATTTCTTATTACCTTCTTCTAAGTCAGAAGTTTGCATATGCTAAGATTACTTTGCCTTTATACCATTTGGGAAAACCCAGATGATAGGTTAGTGACAACATTTGAGTTGAGTGGAGACACACCTGTGGCTGTATTTGAAGGCACACCTCAAACACACGGCTTCCTTGCGGACAGCATGGGAAAGTCAGGTTGACAATTGTGGACCTCCCCAAGTCTGGTTCATCCTTGGGTACAATTTCCAAATGTCTGAAGGTGCCACATGGGCTGAAAAGCCACTCGGCAAGGAAGAAGCCATTACTCCAAAAGCAGCATTAGAAAGCTAGATCACAGTTTGCAAATGCACACAGGAGCAAAGACCTTTATTTCTGGAGATATGCCCTGTGGTCTGATGAGACTAAAATAGGTTTTTGGCCATAATAACCATCGTTACATCAGGAGGAAAAGGGGGAAGGTTGCAAGCCAGAGAACACCATCCCAATTGTGAAGTACGTGGGTGGCAGCATCATGTTGTTGGGGTGTTTTGCTGCAGACAGGACTGGTGCGCTTCACAAAATAGATGGCATCAGGGGGAAAGAACATTATATAGAAATAATGAAGCAACATCTCAAGACATCAGCCAGGAAGTTAAAGCTTTGCTACAGAAGGGTCTTCCGTATTGACAGTGAGACTAAGCATCCCACCAAATTAGTCACAAAGTGGCTTAAGGACAACAAAGTCGATGTTCTGGAGTAGCCATCACATCCCTGATCTCAAGCCTATAGAAAATTTGTGGGCAGAGCTAGAGAGGAGTGTGCAAGCAGGGCGGCTTGTTTTAACCTTTTCCTTGCGTTTACATTCCATCTTTAATATGCTTTGGAAATTATTCGAATTTTAAACAGCTGCATTAGTTTTCTTCTTTTGTTATATTTTGTTGACTTGCCAGTCATCCACCCACAAGGAGACATTTTTGCCAAATAAATGTCTAATTGTTAGTGGCATCATTGCAATGTTTGTATATCTTTCTTGTAGAAGAAGCTTTTAGATGTGATGCAGAGCGGCTGTTTAAAATGGTCGACAGGCATAGGTGAAAGCTCTGAGGAGTGTGTGGGGATGATAGGAGAAGGCTACCTCAGGTGTCCTCAAATCATTACTGCCAGAACAATCAGAGTTAATTTTTTCATGCCGCAGGCGTCAATCTTACATACTGCATTACACCCCTCACTCACAAATGAATTATTTCTGTCTCTCCTGTGGGTCGAGCTGAGGTTCTGCATCTAATGAGGCTGGTCAGAGTCTGGTCTGCTTTTCCCATTTGTGCCCCAAACTGCCTTGTGGCCATCTGGTTTTGCAGTTTAGTGTCTGACTCCATAAACAAAGGTGGGCTTTTGTTCTGTTCAGATTGTTGGCTGCTCAACGCTGACAAAAGAAATCAGGGAAGTGCCAAACCTAGAACGCTCCCGTTCATCATCTCTGCTGCCTGGAAATGTAAAAATCCACCTAATCTGCCTAATATAGGCCACATGACATCTTTCAGACTGAGAAGGATTGTCACCACATCTGAAACAGATTTTAGATTTATGAGTTTTGATTTGATTCTCTGAATTTTGACTTTTTTGAGATTAGGCCTACTCCAAGAAATATTTAAACCTCTGGAAAAGTCAGGGTTATTTCAATGTCTGAACTTTGACAACATTTGATAGTCCATGAAAATGAAAAAGGCAGGTGCTTGATTGTTTTGCACTCAGCTTATCCAGCTTTAATTGTTATGCCTCTGCATCAGTGATGACCAGGGACCAGAGGCAGCAGGTTTTTGGGTTGTCTGTCACAGCTATTCTTGTGAACACAATATTTCAAAAGATTTCAGGGGATTTTCTTTAAACTTTGCACAAAAGACTTAAGGAAGAACTATTTATTTTAGAGGTTGCAAATCAAGGTTTAAAGTCATTGGGCTGCATGTTTATACCTTGAATGTGATATCTAAAGAAAACTTTGTTGACTTTTCTCCAGACTTTATCCACTCTGACTCCAGACTAGATTGATTGCATTTTAAGGGTGAAGGTCAAAAACACTGCAGCCCTTTTCCTGCACCACAGCTGTACTTTCACTGTCTGGCAATTTTAGGCATACACCAACCAGGTGGTAGCTCTCATACTTCCTCTTCCTCTTCCTCTCTCTGTTTGTACACTCTAGCTTCAAACACCTCGGTGAAGTGCTCTCAGACTGCTGCTGCTTTTTAAAGCGGTGGAACAAAGCAAGGTGCTAAGACAATATGTCAGCGTCCCACCCTTTCTCTTCAGCTTCGTCACATCACAATAGATCCCAGGCGCTAAGTGCAGCAGCACAGGTGTTCCCAAGAGCCTTCTTAATGCTGCATATGGTGCTGCTGTGTTTCATCCTCCCTCACAACACACACAAGCTGCAAACTTTCTCTGACGTATGTGTTTTTGGACTGAACACACGCACAGTTGTGATTCATTTGGTAACTAAATCTGTTTTCACAACAAATTCTTGCTGTGTCATTGCAGAAGTGAAAGCGAACAGACCAAAACTGGTTTGATGACTTACTGTTGTGGTAGCATTGAGGTGTGTATACAACTAAACACTTGATTGAACTTTACATTTTGTAGCAGAGCGATTTGAGGCCAGATTTGAAGAAGAATAAGGATTAGAGGGGATAGACGTTTAGACTCTTTCTACATCAGTCAGACCAGAAAAGCTAGTCGTAAAAATGCACCTTTTCAGCCCTGATAAGGATTTAGTCAGTTGTTTCAATGCACATTGTATTATTATTATTTAAACTGAAATGTTCTCTGCTTTGATCTCAGAACTCAGATCTGAATAAAAATCTGATTTAATGTAAAGAATATTTGCACACACAAGGAATTTGACTTTGTGTTTTTGGTGCAAAGCAGTGAACACAAAGAGGGATAAAATATAAAAGGCTGTTAAACAGCAGTACCTCTGCTATCAAAGAATTAAGACATCATGGTTAGGTTCTTCACTAGTAGACAGCTTTAGCAGCCTTTATATGAAATAAATACGATGATAATCAACATTGTATGACCTGAAATTAGCTCTTTATAGCACAGTCACTTGTTTCTTATGGGAAGGTTTATTATTTTTTGTGTGTGACTATTTTTAATTAAATAAGCATTATAAGTCATCATCACTGTAAATACACAAATAAACAATAGATATTAAAAATCAATTTATGACAATAATAAACAAATAAAGACATTAAAATAAATACAGTGATAATATGTATAATAATGTTATGCATAATAATAACATGTCAATAATGATAATATTAATAATGATAATGATGATAATATAATAACATATCCATCGCAATAATAATAATAGTAATAATAATATGAATAGTATACATTTTGCTGTGAAAATAATAATAATGATGATATAATGATATGATGCGAATATGATAATATGCACAATAACAACAACAAATAATGATATATGAATAGCTTGAATGTTGATGATGATAATAATGATTATTATTTTGATGATAATTATAATTATATTTGTATTACAACTTAATGTAATGTTGGTACAGTCCTTTAAAAATAGGGACGTCAGACCCTCCCTGGGTTTGTTGTTCTCAGCTCTGTTTTCACAGCCATAGCACAGTGCCTCCATCATCTTGCCTGTGTTTCACGTAGAGGCTCAAACTTGTTTGATGTGATTATTTTCACATGAACTGCTCCCTTTCCAGCCATTAGCTCATGAGGGAAGAGGAGCTTTGGCCCCTCTGTGACACTGTATGTTGAGCCATAATGGTGGAGCCTTATCAGGAGAGTTCAGGTTGGAAAACCTTGTCTTTCTACTTGAATTCACAAATCTTAGATGCGAATGATCACTGGAGATTTTTCCTTGCCATTTATTTCTTAACTTTTTGTTTTAGGATTGGATATTGTGGAACAGTGGGTGTGATTGAGACTGCCACTGTGTCATGTTTGGCTGATTGTTATGGGACAGGGTGGCTCAAAAATGCCAAGGTTCATGTCCCAGTTCATTCCTAGTAATAGATGAGCAGGATAATTTTAAATTAAGAGGTTAACACAAAAAATGTTCCTAAAATGATAACAGTAAATAGTCATGATTAATAATCATTGTCTCAGAATGGATAAAAGTAATCATGAATATGATATTGATCAAAGTCACACAGCTCTGGTAAAACACGTCACTCACCTTGAATATTTGTGGTGGAAAAATGTAGAGACAGACACTTCTGACACGAATGCTGTAAGTCACTTTGTGTCAGCTTAAAAAGACTTTCAGATAGCTAAATAGAAAACTCTCCTTCCATGGTTGCTTTTGTGGCTCATATAGAGGCATCAGTATTTATTCATCGAAATTGTAAAGCAGTTTAAAGTCTCCTGCCTTAGAGGATGTGGGCACCAAATAACATCAGTACAAACATTTCAGTATCAGAGGAGATGTGGGTTGTTAAGGGACCTGGTTTGACCAGTGGACCAGCATCTGTACAGGTCTGGTCTGCAGGATTAAGGGGTTTACATGAGAGAGCAGTTGTAGGAGGGTAACTGTGGTCTGCTGGGAAATAAAGGAGAAACTGTGAGCTTTATGATATCTGCAGGGCATTTGGTCTCCCTGCCGCCATGTTTTGCTATCAGTGTAAAGGTCCAACCTGGTGTCTCTGTGCCCAGCATCCCTCTCCTCCTCTGTCTGACTCCTGCTGTCTGAGCTTCCTCGTCTCCCCCTGAGGAATAAGTGGATAAACAGCAGCAACTCCCGTCCTCCCTCCCTGCGGACCCGTCAGCTAAGGGGAGGAAAGAGAAACAGAGTGTTGGAGGAGAGAGGAGGGGAAAATGCTTACTTTGAATGCTGATCAGCTCCTGATGGTGCGTGTTTGTGTGTGCGAGCCCAGAGTTTAGTCACAGAGCGCGGGCCCATCTGGCTCTCTTAGACAACACAACCGGTCTTTTACCGCTGTGAGAAAAAAAAGCCAAACTTTTCCTCTACTTAGAATTCAGAGACAGTCAGCTGCTCCTTCAGAGAGCATCACATCTTTAACTGTTGCTCGCCCCTCGCTGGCCTCCCTCCTCCTCCACTCCAGTTCATTTGTCTTCCTTGAAATCCTCTTTGCACTTTGTCCGTGCACTGTGGTCCTCCCACTTGAGGACTTGTGTTAGGGGAGATAAATTGAGGTTTAAAAAATACTTAAAAAATCAGTGTCTTGGAGAGCAAGAGGAGGGTAAAAAAGGAAAGTTCCCTGACAGCTTCAGCCTTGGCAAATAATACGGCCAGATTTATTTGTGCCTGGGGTTTTTGATAAGGTGTGCAGCGAATGGATTATGCATGAGTTGACAATAAAGTAAGCTTGGTCACAGTTTGGCAGGTGAGGAAGGAGGAAAGTGTTGAGATGCATGCTGAGTTGTTGGTGTTTTTTTTGAAGATTGTATCAGTGATGTTTCTCACTTGTGTTTTAATGTAACACTGCATCAGTGAAAGCAGCTGTAGATCCAATCCACATTCACACCCATGCACATGCCTCACTAACTCTGTTTTTATATTTAGCAGTATATCTCTCGACTGCGCACACATTGAACTCTGTGATACTTGACACACGCCCTTTTGATGCTGCATGTATTTTTTATGAAAGCACAGCGAGCGCTAGCAGCTTTGTCCTCCGATGAGCGTGTGTCAGAGTCAAGGACAGAGAAGATTCTCTCTTTTTTCTCTGATGTTTGATAACAGCCACAGAGCTCTTGGGCACTGACGGAGCTGAAACTAAAATCAAACACTGACCTCCACCACAGAAACTTAAGTACAGCCTCAAGGCCTGAAAATGACTATTTTTTATGTCTTTCTCTCCTAATCAAATGAAGATCTTGGCTCTGATGCTTGTTTTTGTTCCTCAGATTCACTGAAAAACCAGGATCTTGTTTATCAGTGGTGCATGCAGTGCCGATAAAAAGTATTCACCCCCTGGATATTTTACCCTTTTGATGCTTTTATATTACATCAAACCCCTATTTAATGTCAAAGTAAAAATGGATTCCTACAAAGTAATGTCAATTAGATAAAAACAAGTGACTGCATAAATATTCGCCCCCTTAAAAACAGAATTTAGTAGATGCACCTTTAACTGCCATCACAGCATGGAGTCTGCATAGATAGGTCTCAGTCAGGCTTGCTCATCAGGACACTGCAATTTTACTCCATTCTTCTTTACAAAACTGCCCAAGCTCTGCTAGGCTGCATGGGGATTGGGTGTGAACAGCCCTTTTCAAGTCCAGCCACAAATTCTCTACTGGACTGAGTTCTTGGCCTTTTACCCGGCCACTCCAGAACATTCACCTTGTTGTCTTTAAACTATTTCTGTGTAGCTTTCCCTGTATGCTTCAGGTCATTGTCTTGTTGGAAAATAAATCTTCTCCTGCAATTCTCTTGGAGACTGAGTAAGATTTTCCTCCACAATTTTCCTATATTTTGCAGCATTCATTTTACCCTCTACCCTTACAAGCCTCAAGGGACAGCTGTCAAAAAGCACCCCCACAGCATGATGCTGCCACAACCATACTTCGAAGTGGGGATGGTTTCAAAACATAACGTCTTGACTATTGGCCTAAAGGCACCATTTTGGTCCCATCAATCCAGAGAACTTTCTCCCACTTGACCATGGAGTCTCCCACATGCCTTCTGGCTAACTTTAGTTGTGATTTAATCTTTTTTTTTTTCAACAGTGGCTTTCTCTTTGCCACTCTCCCATAAAGCTTTGACTGGTGAAGAACTCATGCAAGAGTTGATGTCTGCAGAGTCTCTCCTATCTCAGCTGCTGAAGTTTGTAACTCCTTTAGAGTAGTCATAGGTGTCTTGCATGGTCACTCAGTTTGTGAGGACATCCTGATCCAGGCAGATTTACATATGTGCCGTTTCCCTCCATTTCTTGATGATGGATTTAACTGAACTCTGGGGAATCTTCAGTGCCTTGGATTTTTTTGTATCCATCCTCTGACTTGTACTTTTCAATAATCTTTTTTTCTGAATTGCCTGGAGTGTTCTTTTGTCTTCATGGTGTAATGAATGCCAGGAATAATGATTAACCTTCCAGACACAGGTGTCTTTATATTATACTTGAGGCCCATTCACTGCACTCAGGGGATCCCCCAGTTCACTGATTGTGAGACTACTAGCACCAATTGGCAGGACCTCTGTTGAATTACGTTAGTCACTTTAAAGGGGTGAATATTTATGCAGTCACTTATTTTACATTATATATTTTTATTTAATTGACATTACATTTTAGAAATCTTTTTTTCATTTTGAGATTGTACTGTATGTACAAATTTGTGCACAATGCATTTCTATATTAATTTTTCCCTTTATTTTAGCAAGGAGAAACAGCTGACACTAAGGCCTTTTTTCCAGGGGTGGCCTGCAGCAAGACAGAATAAGAAAAAAACATCTGGTTAAAGTAATTACAAATACAGCCATAAATGCATATCTATACTGCAAACCCATGCACTGGCTAATAAATCACATTTTAAAGCAATTCAAATCACAGTCCTTATGCAGCGTTGATACTTCAACTTGATGTTGAAATGTCAGAAATGGCATAAGGAAGAACTGATTAGATTTTTGGAGTGATCCAATTCACCGTCTGGATCCAGGAATTTTTTAAAGGATTCTGTACTATCTGGAGATAGGGCTCATGGCGGAGGTCTGTGCTCTCTGAGTACTTTTCTATTTGTAGATTTATTCTGTACTTAGTTCTCAATTTTAGATCCTAGACAGATTTTAGGACATTTTCTATGCAATGTTGCTAAATGAGGGTGCAGCATTTTTGCATGTTTAGTAAAAGTGAGGCAGTTTTGACTGAGATGGCAAATAGCAGGTAGTCTTTCTCTCCATCTATCTTTCCTTTAAAAGTAGAATTTGTCCCAAAAAAAATACAGTATGATTAAAAATCTGCTTATGTATTTAAAAATATTTCTCAGCCTTGAGGCAGGAAAACCTTCTGCAAACATTTGGTTTATCTAAACTGTCCAAATCAGTCCTCTTCCAGATTGCCGTGCCCAGGGGCTTACAAATGGAAATGCCATGATAATCACCCAGAATGCCTTGGGGCTCAGTAAACAAGGCAGGAAATGCTGAATTATCAGGAAAAGGGCTGTTTGCACGTGTGCAGCTCAAGTGTTTAAGGAGTTAAGTGAAGGTGGTCACAGTGAGCTGGTAAAAAAAAGGATGTTATCTGGTGTTTTTTTCCAGGTGCAAGAAGATGAAGAAACTGTCAGCGGCCATATTTGTGTCTCTGTGGGATTAAAACTGGGGCACATATATGCAAAAATGATCTTATATGCACTGTGTATGCACACAGGTGGTAATCCACTTTATAGTAAGCTTTAACAAAGAGAAACTTGCACATATTCTCTTTTTTTTTCCTTTTACACACAAGTGAATAAGCACACATAAGCACACACCTGTATGTTCATGCTGGTGTAGGTGTTCAGAGGCCAGCGGGTTCCCTGGCCTGTCTATAAAGCAGCAGCTGGAGGGAGAAGATAAGTCATAAACAGAAAAGGATTCTCTCTATTCTGGCAGAAAGTTTCATAAAGGTATGAAGGCTGTGTGTCAGCAAACTCACCTGCTTTACATTTCACACTCACGGAATTCATAAAGCGATCTCACAAACTCTGCAAACACCCGCCTTAAGCTGCTGATACCGTAAATAACTGCCTTAAATAAACAATATTTTATTAATGTAATATAAAAGCATCACTGACTCATAAGTAAGCAAAGATTTTTCTGTCATGCTTCTTCATAGTAGAGCTCCAGCTTACTATTTTTGCATAAGCATGCGAGAAGTTTTTTTATCTTTTTCATTCAAATATGATGTCAAAGCCATGGGGTGTAAGAAGTAGGAAGCCAATGCTGAAGTGCCTTTAATCCGTATTCTCTGTAGGGGTCAGCAGGTGGAGACTCTACTGGTCATAAAATGTTTGACTGTATGAAACTAGACTGATAAGGATCCTTTTAAGTCAGGAAATTAAAGTTCAGTAAACATTTATCCTGATTATTTATGCCCTCGAGCATTCTTCCTAGCAGTGCAATCTTTATTTTGTAAATAATCATCCTATTTAGAGTAGAATTACTAAAAAGCAGGGTCTGCCTCAGGGCCTTGTAACAACCACTCTTATTTATCAACCACAATAACAAAGAGGTAATATTCTTCCACCCCTCTTTTTCTCCTTTTTAAAATGTGGCATGGTTATTTCTGGCTCAAAGTCAAAAAAGAGTTTGCAAAATATTGATAGAATGCAGTTATGGACGTTGCTAACGCAGCTGGAAGGGGGTTCAGAGTCCCTGAACTCTGGAGCTTTGGGGCGCGGGTTTACATCCCTATGCCCTTAAACTATGTCGCATGTAAACACTTTCTAATGAAAGATCCGCCGATTGCTGTAGGCATTTGACAAGCTGCACATCACGTGAATGCAGGGCAATGTCCTAAGGACCCTCACTGCCAGATGAGGGGGAAATCCTTGGCAACAATCGTCGACCAAGTAGGTTGAATGCTGCTAGTGGTGCCGAGATGTCTTTGACCGTTCTCAACTGTTTTGGCTCAACTTGAGGCAGTCTTTCCGAGTCGATGCCTGGAACATGACTTCTCTACAGGAGGACTCTGGCATACCTGCAATGTCGAGGGAGCCGGCTAGGCCTGGGCTTGCCGTTGCTGCCTTGTCTGAGGTGAGGTGCACTGGCACTAGTGCTCCTTGACTTTGCCAGCAGTCTGAGCTTCAGGGTTGCTTGAGCGTTGTTCAAGAGACCTGATTTATGGTGCTGGACTTGTTATTTTAATGATGGCATAGCAAGGGAGGAGATAGACCATGTATGTGTAGGTGGATGCTGGAGGCTGCTCAGGTACTGCAGGGTTTTAGTCATGGCCATGGATTTAAGGTCCCGACCCTGAAATTGGGCCTGTAGTGCCCCATGAAGTCTGATCCTGGTTCAAAGTAGATTGGATGTTGCTCACCCCGGGGAGCCAGACGTTACACAGGCATATGTGTCACTCTTAAAACACCTGAAGCCTCTTGTGATCCTGAGTCTCTCTTGGTGGATGTCAAGCCCAGTACCCTGGCTGCTGCCAGTGAATGCATCCTGAAGTTACCCAGGAGGATCTCATCCCAGAGGATCATTGATATCGCTGACAGGATTCACAGGGCAGGACTTAGTGGCAAAACTGAACTGGACAGGAGACTGAGGCCAGGAGGTTCATGGCCGGTGTGAGACAGTAGGGGGCCACCTGGGTACAAATAAAGCCCACATGGCTTACAGGGCCATACAGAGCCCAAAGGCAGCGGCATCCTCTCCGCGTTGCTCTGCAGTAAAGGCGCACATCTTCACAGTCACGAACTCCAAATGCATGCCGCAGATAAAGTGAGTGCAGACCCACCAACTGTGGCGGAGACTCGATGGGCGGGGAAAAAGCTGAAGGCTGGGAGAGCACCAGGTGTATGTAGGATTCAGGATGAGATGCTCAAGGGGCGATTTGAAAGCATGCTGACTTCATGGTTCAGAAAGATAAAGGAGAGAAAATGTGAATGCACATTTAGAGGACATCAAAGAATTTTTTTTAACAGTATTGGCATTGCAAAAAAATGGTTAAAACCATGTGAAAAAAATCAAGGCTAGCTCTTGGTCACATATTCATGCATCATCCTTTATTTGGAGCTTTTAGAAGAGGGGCATATTTTTGTAGATGGAACAATGGATGGATTTGGAAACTGGGCAGATTGAATAAGGAGGACTGAACTGTAGCTTCTGCACATGAGGCACACAACATAAACACAAGGTTGACCAGCACCCTGTGCTCATGACATTTTTAACCAACAGAGCAGGAAATGGTTAAAGGCAGCAGCAAGTTCTCTAAACTAAGAGGCTGAAACCCACTCTGTTTGGCATCTGTGCTTGACAAATGACTTCAACACTCGACTTAACTGCCATGCTTACATTTAAAGCAGTCTGTAGCTGCTGGTGTCATTTTTCTCCCTCCAGTCGCTCTATTTATTCTCTTCATTTAAGTCTCTCATTTTGCAAGCATGTGCAGACATCCTCTCCAATTAAAGGTGCAAACAAACACAAACATGCGTGTCAGAAGCTGGTGTTTCCAGTCAGCCTGCCTGTGCAGGACTTCCTCAGGCAGCTGGAGGCTGAAGTGCTAAAAACATAATTAAATGGGAAAGAGGCGACATAATGGCAGGACCTTTGTAAGCTTTGAGTGGTACGAGGGAGAACCCTGCTTTACTTTGTTAGAGATTTCATTTCATTATCCCCTGTGACAGCTCAGCTGGTTATTTTACCTCCTTTGTCTAGCTGTGACACTCTGAGCTATATTAAGTTTTACATATGCGATTAAAATTGACCCGAAGAGGCAGAAATAGACTTTAAGAGGAATGGCAGGAAATAATTACAGCCCGTTTAGCTGCTCTATATTCTACTAGACGAGCCATAATGTTTTGTGATACAAGAGGAGTTGGCTTTGTCTGCATTGTGAGGGGGCGCCTTCTTCTTTGTGTGAATTTCAGCGACTATATCTTCCAATTAACCCTTGCACCTTCCACCACCTCCTCCCACATTCACATATAAACACTCACTGCTCACTTTGCCTTCAACTGAGAAGATGCAGCAAGTAAATATGTTGTTAAGCCCCTTTCAGATGTTCTCTTAGGGAAAACACATTTTCAAATGATAATCTGGTGATTTACATATTATGTGGGCTGTTGTATAACCTAATCTGACAGATGTATGGCTATTAACCTACTAACCTACACAAATGTGTTCAGCCTGTCACACTTCTGCAGGAACACAAAGTGCTCCTCAACTTAAAAAAGCTCTTAGCTGTGAAAGTCGACTATTTTACTGGAATAAATTTAAGGTAGCCAATTTAATTTTTGCACTTACCCAAGATGCAGTTCACATATTTGAAAACACTCTTGTTCCAGGAGTGACTGCAGTTAGAGTGCAAAAGTGAAGATAACCAGAGACGGGGAAAAACAAGAAGGTGCTGAAGTTATTTTCTGGAAAGAGAAATGAAATCGCCACATGAAAGGCTGCATCTCTCTCCACTTTTAAACGCTGCAGCCACAGTCTCCCCTCTGTTCAGCATCCAGAGCTTTCCATTTCATTGGAAGGTGTTTCAGCAGGGTGTCTGAGGATACCGTTTAATTGCCTGTGACATGCTGACTTGACTCTTGTGACTCTCTTGGCCCTGAATGCTCTAAAACTACCAGCCGATCAGCGGCGGAGTCTACCTGAGCTCACCCGCAGGGAGATGCTGCAGATGTTCCTGTCTCCGCAGCACTTTGTCAGGTTCTGGGGAGTCTGACGCACAATGGTAGTAGACTCTATTATAATGATTGTCTGATAGGACTCACAGTACTGTCATACTCCAGGTGGACAGAATAGAAGAGTGCACCCGTACATTATGACTCTTTTGTGCATAAAGTAAAAGATAGCTGGCAGTCAGATGCTTTTCAGGAGGACATTTTGATATAAAATTCCCTTCAGGATTTCATGAACTTTTCTGGGCTATTTGTGGCTGTAAATGTCTGATTTTGCAGCATGTTTTTCATGAAATTGAACTGAAGTTACAACATTTTATGACTTTTTGTTTTTGTAAAAGATAGCACATCTACTCTGATAAAGCCTCCTATAAAAGCTCTCAACTGGCTGAGTGAACTGGCCAATTTCCCCATCAAGATAAATGGTAAATGGACTGCTCATAAACATCGCTTTTCTTGTTTTCCTACTACTTAAAGTGTATTTACACTACATGTCACATTCACACACTGATAAATATAGGCTGCTACAAAAAGAGCCAAGCTGATCGTCAGTGCTAATCACATTAATCTCTGATAATAGAACCACTGTCTGTCCATTAACCTTCTATAAGCTATTTTTTAACCATTTTGTCTCACCTGAACTTTTTGTTTTAGAAAGCCTGTATAACATCAGCCCGGTGCACAGTCAAGCTTTAAATATCCTTTTTCAGGGCAACCTGGGCTTTAAAGATATGTGAGAATCTCAGATTTGAGCCTTTTTGTCTGCCTTTAATACTACTTTTTAAATGTGTCTTGTGTCAGACTCCTCAGATGCCCCCATTTGATTGGAAAGGGTTGGACTTTGGCTATTCAAACTGTCATGAAAAAAAATCACATCTGAGTCAGAAAATCAGATTCAGGTCACTTTGGCCTGCAGCGTGAATGCAGCTACTGGATCAGTCACTTTCACTATATAGGTTCTACATATAGAGACTGTAGTTTGAGGGCTGATAAGGAAACTTACAACATTAAAATGATCACACTGGAGCTCCCATTACAACACATCATACTCTCTGTTTTAGAGGACAGAAAATGAAGTCTCCAGTATGCAGTTTTTAAAATTGCAGACCTGAGGGGGTCAATAATTTGAAATTCTAACAAGTGAATTTAGTGGAGTGCATGTGGACCCCTGGAAAGTAAGAGGAGTTCTGGTCAAATATGCAGAAAAGTTGCTGAGATTTTTCAAAAATTGCAAAGTATAACTTCACAATTAACTGACTTTAAATCATGATCAGGATATAAGTCTTCCCACAATCAAAGAAACATAATTGACAGCAATTATTTGCATTTATAATGCATGCGCCACCTGAAGAAAACTCCATACGGTTCCCTATTTTAAGAAATGCATCAGCCCATTTACATCAATGTACATTATGTTCATTTTCTCTGTTCGACTTGAACCTCTCAAGGCACCAGGAAAAATTAATTTCATCATTTAAAATTTGCACACAGATGCAGATGTAGAATCAATGAGTAATTGCATTTAATAATAGTAATCTCATTATCAATCAAACTAATGGTGATAATGATTTCTGCCATAACAGCTCAAAGTGCTTTAGAACAAAATAAATGCTCACAGTCACAGACAGGGTGAATATTAGACACAAAAACACATTTTTGTCCAGTCTTCATCACAAGCTTCCTCCTCCTCCTCCTCCATCATGCTCTCATGGTGTTATCCAGTGGAAGATTAGCGTGGATAATCTCTGTGCCTATGGATTCCTCATTCTGACCACACTCTGAACCTGTCCTTGTAGCTCTGTCTGGCCGTCTGGAGAGGCAGATGCCTAACAGCTGCAGATGTTCAATCAATAGCAGACTTTCACTGAGAAGAAAACACTCTGATTGCCAACAGAGTCATTTTGCCACCATGGACTAGAGTCTACACAGTGGGATCAGCACCTCTGAAAACCTGAAGCAGGGATTTGTTTTGAAAAGAGTGTTGGGAAAGCTGCATTTAAAAGCTCAGTCATGGTCTAGGTTCAATACAGTCGTGGACTGAGACTACTGTCTATACTCTGTGTTCATGTTGTCCATATTTCTACATGTTCTGACAGCTTATGGACCAAATGTTGCACTACCGAAGAAGTGAGTTTATGGGGAGTGACAGACTCTAAAACACGACTTTCACACCAAAAAGTCTTTTTCACCCAGCAGATTTCTGAATAAAAACTTATAAAACCAACAACATCTGCTAAGTATTAGCATGATGAAACACAAAGAATGGTCCACTACACATTCATTGCTTTTTGTAGCACTGCACAGTCTATAGTAACAATGATTATACCCCATATAGTGGACTTAAAGTATCCCACAATGCATCATGTAAAGTAGGTCATTAAGCTCTATTTATCATAATGTATTTTGCTAGGAGGTAAAAGCTGTAATGAAGTATTAACGGGGAAGAAATAATGACTCCTAGTGTGTTTATTTTGTTCTTTCTTGGCCTAAGCTCATGTGTTAGCCCTCTACAAAGAACTGTTTAGATCAGGGATGTTCAGTTAGTTTGGAATGAAGGCTTATTGCTGAAAACAATCCCATAAATGTGAGCTGTTGCATGGCTTGTGTACTCATGTTTGTTGTCTCAATGAGACAGTCAAACCGATTTTGGATTTTCTCATCTGTATCAACCTCCTCAACCGACGCAAGCACACACACCATGATGGCCTGTGCAGCTGTAAATGGCTTTTTCTTATAACCTTAAATCTATGCCACTAGTAGTGATGCAGAAAGGGTGCACACCAATATGCACTCATTGAGTAAGCACACAGGCCTCGCACGAACAGATAGAAACACATACTTCTCCATTCTCTCGAAATTGTCTGTTCTCTACATCTGCTTTCTGGTTTTTCTAAAGTAGAAGAGACGATTTGTCTGGCTTAATGTGCCAGATGTGCTTGCAAGAACATGTCCACAGGTGCTGAACTGTTGGGATGCTGGAGTGGAGAGCAGCACAAGTGTCAGATATGAATGAGAGGACTTGTTTCAACAAGTACAACTGTAACGACAAACTGGAAAATGTAAGGTATTTTATATGAAAAAAAAAAAGATCTTGTTTGGATCATCTTTAGGCATAAGTTGTCTTCTTAAATAGTCTCTAAAAATGACTTAACCTGGCTCCGGTGCCTCCAATGAGATGCTGATAAAGTTAAAGGTTAGTTAAGTTAAGTTAATTTTAAGCAGACTGTTGGATGATTGTGGATGTTTACTATTTTTCACCATTCACCTTAGTTTTATTTGAGTTGACCTGCCCTGTCTGGCTTCTTTATCTCCCGTAACATCTAAGGTGATGAGTAAAATGTTACTTTTCTTGATAGGAATAACGGGAAGAACAATTCCAATGAGACCCAACTTGTAATAAACCTGGACTTTCCCATAACATGCTGACAGAGACAAAGAACTCCTGCCTGAGTTTTTCTGCCTCTGTCTTTGTGTGACAGGACTGACCTGACTGTGACCCTCAGCACTGTACTCAAGCTTTAAATTGCTCGGTTGAATAAACAGTCATTACCTTTGATTTCTGCTTTGAGGACTTTTCTCAGGATGGAAAAACACGAGACTCACTTCAGAAAGCTGAGGCAGGACTGAGGCTATAATTAGTACTTCTAGTCAGAGAGACTGAATCGAGACAAATTCAAAGACATCAGTTCAATCCAGCACAAAAATATTTTATTCCTTTTGCTGTAACGTGCCTGTCTTGGAGAGTCGAGGCGCACCTAATGTTTTTTAAAGGAGCTATTTTAAAAATGGAAAATGAAAGCTTTCCAATGCTAATTCACTGAAATATTGCACACTCAGTGTTTAACCAGAATAAGTAGAAGCAGAAAAGTAAACACAATAATCCATCAGGTTGTCACTTGCCACAAAGGACAGAAAAAATCTTCTGACATGCCAGAAAGAGAAACAAAGCAGAAAGTAATAAATGTAGCGTCAAATTTAGGATGTTTTGTGCTTCTGGTTTTAATATTAGTGATGTCTTTGACATTTTATGGTTTATTCTTTTCCAGACAATAGAAACCAATGAAGCTTTGAAAGCTGTTTGACATTTTTTATTCGTATTTGAAAGACATTCTTCAAAATGTGAACTGTTTTCCCTGACTTTAATTGTGTGTAGTGCAGCTGTGGGATGGGACGACATACACAGATATAAATAAATACTGGAAGCTGATATTTGCAGATGATAAAGAACAGTCTTGAAGATGGAAACACTCCTGGATTAAATTGCCTGTTTATATGTTATCAATATTCCCAATCGTATTTATCACATTCCAGGACACACTCATTGAGGCCCAGTCATCCCGTTTTTTGCTGAAGCACGCTCGTCCTCCCTCCTTCATCCCCTGCACATTGCTCCAAGCCCAGCCAGGTCTGAGCACCGATGCGTCATCATGTGGGGATATGACAAAACAAGACATGTCCTCACGAAGTCAGCACAATGGAAAATTACACAGAAAACATGACAGCAACTTTACACTGTTTGTGGCATATTTTGTCTAGTTTTGGTCACATACAGCCATCCAACCCTCTGCCATTTGTTTAAATGATTTCTGAGAGGAATAGCCATATTGATTTTTCACCTCATGTATGTTGAACACCTTTGCCTGTGTGTGTACAAAAGCAATCATGCCATGCAGAATCACACCTCTTCCGTTCGTGGCAGGGCCCAGAAAGTGTGCTGTCTTGGAGCACTGCATGAAGCACTCACACTAGTCAGACATACTGGACTTTTGGGGTCAAACATGCTCGAGCACAGTACATATTGCATGGCATGAGTGTACCCTCAGTCATAGTTAACGTTTTTAATCTTCAACTTTAATCAATGATCAATCCATCAGGCTTTATTTGTGTAGGACTTTTCATGCTGCTCAAAGTGCCCAGCATCTACAGTAAACAAATTCAAACAACCAGCAGCCCTTTGACCTCACTTCCTTCAAGCTTAAGGTTAAAACAACTAAATATGTTTTAAATAAAAGAACAGTAAAGGCAGGAACTGATGAACCAAGGACATGCTATCATGAATGTGTAATGAGGAAACAGGAGGTAGGATTAAAGTGTTCAATTTAAAAGACCATAAAAATGTAAGTGATCAGTAAGATAAGAAAGCACTCAAACATAATTCCTTATGACTTCCAGAAAATCCAATTTGATAAGATAAACACTAATTCACAAAATAATTTGTAAAGAAAAAAACGTTATTATAGAAATAGATATAAAGTAAGAATAAGATAAACAACACTAAGACATAATCCAAAAAAAATAAGAAAATGCTTTATAAATGATCTAAAATGTATTACAGATGAATATGTTAGTAAATAATTCTGCCTAAATTAAAATTACATTCCGTTTAAAAAGCCAAAAAGAAAACATTTCTTGAATTTGCATTTATAAAATTATGAACAAATGCTTTTTCCTTCATAATGGCTCTGTTAATCTTTGCATTACCAGTGCATTGGGTGCATTTGGGCTCCAAGTGACTACACTTAGTGTCCATACTACGCATTAAAAACATGTCCTCAGTGATGACCTGAAATTGGAGCTTCTTTCATGCCTTCCAAACAACAGCTCATGCATCTCTTCTGTGGCTCTCTGAACAGCCACTGGAGATGTAAAATGCTGGGGGAAAATTAGCCTCAAGCTAAGAGGCTGGTAGGACCTCTTTAACAGTTTTTCTCACTCATTTTGTTATTTTGGCTTTTAAAGGACACGGGGATACACTATGTGGCCTGTGGGGTGCTGAATAAACTGAATTGACAGCTCAATTCAAGACAACAGGTTGCAAGGGGGTCGTGAGGTGAGGTTAGCGGATGAATGGAATGAACATCTGGAGCCGGCCCCCATCTACAAGGGTGTTTTCTAGGGCTCGCACCTTCCAGTCAGTCGGATGATTGGGTGGATGACACCCACTAATCCGACCAAGATTCCTGCCCGTCGGTTGGTCAGGCATGTGTGAGAATGAAAAAGCTGAAGCGCACAGCTGACTGATTGAGACATGCACAGCAAGAAACAGAGCGGAGGAATGCAGCTCTGGTCAAGTGACACAGAACATTTTTTATTCTGACTGTTTCTTAGCAGTTATGCTGTAAATGTCATGGAAACAACAAACCAACAAACAATTAATTCACCAGTCAGTTCACATAAGGTACTCTGGCTATGTAATAAACTTTACTACATGTAGCTCAGTTAGCTTTAGCCACATGAGCTTTAGCAAATGTAGCTAAAGCTAACAAGGCAATGTAGAAAACATACCTATGTTGCTTACATAGCTGTTTTAATGAGCTTAGCTTTACCTACATTATCTACGTAGCTATGCATCTCTGTTATCTACAGATAAGTTAGTTTTAGAAAACATGAGCCTTAGCAAACATGGATAAAGGTAATTTAGCAACACAGATAACGTAGATACCTAAGTTACATAGCTGCTTTGTGAGCTTAGCTTTTGCTCCATTTGCCACGTAGCTAAGCTACATAGAAATCATACCTATGTAGCTTACATAGCTGTTTCTTGATCTTAGATTTATTTACATTATTTATGTATCCATGTAGCTCTGTTATCTATAGATAAGTAAGCTTTAGCAACGTGAGCCTTAGCAAACATGGCTATAGGTAACTTAGCTAGATAACGTAGATACGTAGCTTACATAACTGCTTTGTGAGCTTAGTTTTTACTCCATTAGCTATGTAGCTCCATTAGCTTTGTAGCTCCATTAGCTACATAGCTTACAGAGCTACAAAAGCTGCTTTTGCTGCATTATTTTTTCCTGTCAGCAGACTGTTTACTTGGCTTTATTAAACATTTTGTAATCAGGTTTTGCAGGTCACATTTTTAACTTTTAACTTTTGGTATCCTAACCTTTACCTTAGCTCTCTCCCTAACACTAACCGGAAGTTTAATCTGATTTTATTTTGAATATTTAAGCATGTACAGTATTTCCATTCTGAGATATACAGTATCTCAGATAAACAGCCTTGAGGATGGCCTTGAAATTCTCCATAAGTTTTCTTACCACATTCATCCCAAAATACCAATGCATACATTCCCCCAAATTCCATAAAAAATATGAAAAATTCCTCCAAGCATCCAAACAGAATCCCTGAAATTTCCATGACAATTACAGAAAATCACTGCAATTCACTGCAAATTTTTTCTGTCATTTCAAGCAAAATTATTTTAACCTTAATGGACATTCTGGACTCAAAGATGTAATAGCAGGAATTCTTACTATGTTGTAGGAAAGCCAAAATTCAGTGTCTTCACATGTGCATGCAGGGTCCTAGGAGGCTAACATTCATTTATACAATAATTAAGAATTACCACTTTGTATCCATATGCACAAAACAGATGTAAATGCTTGTTGATACATTGTCCAAACAGAGTAAACAATGATTCTCAGATGTTTTTACCCACCTGTTCAGCTCTATTTATCATCAGAAACAGAAACCACATGAGACCAGTTGTGTAACATTATAATAGGAGAGCTTTCAAGAGCTAAATGAACTGACATCCCACCCCACGCCTCTTTTACAAATGCGTTGTTCGATGAAATGACGGAGAGACAGATGAGAAGAAATCCTTCAGCTGTGTTTCAGAATCAAGGTTAAAATCCCACAGCACACCATGGAGCATACAAATAATGGACCTGTCTGTGTTTCTGGAAGGGGCAAAACTGTTCTTATGATGTTTGCTCCCATCAGCGGAGCAGGCTGACAGATGTTTGTTGTTTGAAAATGTCTGCAGCTTTAAACCCAGAGTGCATTTCATTTTTTTCATCAATCAGCTTGTGTCTCTAAAAGAAATTCTCCTCATGAAGCTTGTTAAGAGAAATTAAATCAGTCTCTTGATCAGTGCTTCACTCTTAGATGCACATGAATGTTTATAGCCTGGAAAGTTAGACACAAATGTTCCTATGTGGCCACGGACCGGGAATGTCTTTTTTGTCCATCATCGCACCACTGGACCCGTTCAAGAAAAGAGAGTAACAGATAAAGATAATAGACGCTGAGAGTCATGATGACTTGTAGCATGGGTCATAAGCCACTCTTGAACCCGTGAAATTGTGTTCACAGTGCTTATCTCGTCCCTCCTCTGCTTGTGGATGGCACAGCTGCATGAATGCTCTAGTAGCCGGGCTCCTGATGGGGCTAACACTGTGTGCTGCAGAGAGCAGAGGACTGCAGCCCTGGCATTGACATTCAACCCCGTCTGCCAGGAGGAGAAACCTGAGTGTAGTTGGAGCACGCTGAACGAGCTAAGAGAGAGAGGGCCCAGGTTAGAGGATAAAAAAGATAAGGTGAAAGAGAGCACAATTATGCTTCGCTGTAAACAAGGCGAAGAAGGAGAGAGAGGGGAACATGTTGCTGTAGAAACAGAACAGACTGAATGAAAGTGTTGTTGGCAGGACTGAAGGAGCAGATGTAGAGTGAGGAGTGGTGACCTGCTGTTCATCTCAATGTGTATCAGATTTGATTCTGTCAGAGTTGTCCAAGGCTATTCCTGCATGCTGATGCATCAGTGCTCTGATCATAATATCTCATAGAGTCAAACATTTCTAGGTATGTTTGTGAGGTTTTGGCACTCTTCATTGTCAAATGATGTGTGATAGCTCTGATGCAAAGGACCTGGACCTGGCAGCTCTATGTTTGAGCCACCAGAGCCACAATCACATTCATGTCATGACCAGCAGAAAATTTACTGCTAAAGAGTGAGTTTTATTTTGTCACCCTTCATTTGAAGACCTCAGGCATCCTAATGTTCGAAGTGTATGTGTGATGGGAAATCATGTTTCCATTTCCTCATAATGCTTCTTTGAAATGAAAGCCTGCAGTAGAAATTGACTTTTATTTTAACGACGTAGGTGAAAACAGAATGTATCCATCGTCAGACACTTAACTACACTTAAGCTTAGCATTGCTAGCAGATAGCAGGGAGTAACAGTCACTGCTTTGAGAGAGACAAAGCCACAGCACGCTTCTTTTAGTCATCTGGATTTAAGACAACCGAGACATTGGACACAACCCATTGTCAGCAGGTAAAGATATCACCTGGTGCACTGGGTTCAAATGACACTGAAACAACCACTCCAGCAAATAGTCTGCACCCTACTATGATGATGCGCTTTGGTCTTACAGCGCAGCTGCTGGTCTTTGTGTGTCTATCTGAGAGGCAGAAGACTGGAACTCTGTGCAAATTGTGTTCTGTTATAAATGACTCTTTTGCAATCATTTTTAACTTCTCTGAAACCGTGTCTGGTAGCTTGGGCAAATTCACCCAACACTGTACAAAATTGGCATTTGGCACGTAGCTAGTTTCCAGAGAAGGCATAGACATAGACAGGGCCGCTCATAAGGTGGGATAAAGGGGAAAGCCTTCTGGGGCCAAGCCCATTGAAGGTCTGTGAAATCATGGTCATGGTAAAGTTAAGCTGTGATAACCATATTTTATTTCTAAACTGATTAATATCAAAGAAACAAAAATGATGTTTTATTTATGCTGTAGTAAAATATTGCCATTTTGAAATGTAAACCCTTTTTCTAAAAACAGAATTACCTTTTTTGGTAATGTTAACAATGTGGATAGAAACAATGAAATAAACCATTAGAAAGAAAGGTCAAACTTCAAAGTTAGGCCATAATGTGCACAAATGTCAGGATGCCAGAAAATAAAATAGAAGAAACTAAGACAACTCTGGGGCAAAAAAATAATTCAGTAACTGCAAATATGGGCAGAATTTGGTTAAATTGGCAATATTTGGTGGGAAAGTGGTGAAGATGGGTAAAAGACCGGCAAAAAATGATTATCAGGTGACAAAATGGGATAAAAGTGGAAAAAAACGGGTTAAAAATGGTGAAAAAAGGGACAAAAATGGGTTACAAAAACACACAGAGCAAAAGTGGGCAAAAAATGTTGAAAGCGGTTAAATAGTTGAATAGGTTAAAGGTGGCAAAATGTTGCAAAAAATGGTTGCATAAAGTAGGGGAAAGGGGTTAAAATGGCAAATGGGTAAAAGGTGGCAATAATAGGTAAAAGTGGGTCATAGGTGGCTTAGTGAACCAAAAATGGGTTACCAGATGCAACAATAGGATTGAAGTGGAAAAACGGGTTAAACGGGTAAATGTGTGAAACAAGTGTGAAAAATGGCGAAAAGTGGTTTAAAGGGTGCCAAATTGGATTTAAAGTGACAAAAATGATTAACTGGAATGCAAACAGGGAAATAATGGGTGGTTTATTGGTGAAAAGGGTTTAAAAAGAGGAAAAAATTGCTTAAAAGTGGAAAAATAGGTTGTAGGTAGAAAAAATGCTGCAGGAAATGGCTTCATTAAGTAGTGTAAAGGGACTAAAAATGGCAAAAAAATTGGTAAAAATGGCAAATTCAGAGGAAAACAGTGGTGAAAAATAACTGTTTAAAGTAGTGAAAGTGGGTTTGAAATGCCAAAAATGGGTAAAAGTGGAAGAAACTAACAAAAATATGCGGAAACGGGTGAAAACGGGTTTAAAAGTGGCAGCACGTTGTAAAAAAATGTCGTATGAAGTAGTGAAAGCGGTGAAAGGTTAGAAGTGGAAAAAATGGCAAAATCAGTTAAAAAATGGAACAAATAAATAATTCTAAGAACCCAAAAATAACATGACACACTTCCATGATGAAGGAACTGTTAGCCAGGATGCTAGCACCCATGCTCCTGATCCAACACGACTGTAGAGGGCCCATTTTCTGAGTTTGTCAGGGGTCCAGACAGTTCTGTGGGCAGACCTGGACATAGGCAAACAGCAGACTGTATTTTGATGAAGTGCCTGGTTATTTATATCACTGCAGTCATTGGGAAGCAGGATAATTCATCTGGGGCTCTCATACATGTCACTGCCCCAAATTTGTCTAGCCCCAAAAGTGGTGAAAATTTTTCAAACAGACCAAATTAAAAATTCAGATCTAAGTCTTTGAACACGTTCACAGCAACTTAATTCCATCATATCTAGTAATGTTCTGACATTTGATGATGTGATAGAATTTAAATTAACACTGTAGGCAAACCAATAAAAAAGTCAAGGAAGCTCTATTTTCTTATCCTGTATTGTCACATCTTCTGAGTATTTTTGATGTGAAAATATTGTGTCCCACTCTTCATATTTGTACCATCTTAAGCCCTCACTAACTCCTGAACTCATGCACAGCACGCCTGGTTTCATTAAAGTCTGAATGTGTTCAGTGCTGAGGCTCTAGGGTGGAAATCAGGACTGGTCCAATGAGTATTCAGGTGGGGTTTCTTCAGAGGACTGATACCTTCTGCCATCCAAACCAATGTCCCGTGTTGCACATCTTAAATCTTTTTTGCAAGGGCAGCCTGTATCAGAAAAATGTCTCCTGTGTGAAATTGAGGTGAAGCCTGTTTTGTAAGAGCATGAGCCACCGATCGTCGCTGTCAGTCCTCGGCCTTTTTGATTGATGTGTTTATTTGAACCCGCGGCTCCCTCCACACGGGCCTAGACGCTGCTTAGATGTCGCCTCGGGTCACACTGCGAGGGCTGACAGCAATCAGGCGGTGTCTTTTTGAATTCTTCTATGCACAAACGTGCTTTGTATGCCCCCTTCTCTTTCTCTTCATATCTCTTTCAGGGCTGTGGCCTCCCTCAGGCTCGCTTAATAGATTATGACGGTGCTATATGTGAAACATGAGAATCTGAGGCTGTTGAGATGAGGAAAGCAAAGAGGGGCAAAGAAAATGAATAACCACAATGGAGACAGCCTCCCAAGGACTCTGAGCGTCTACCCCAACTATTGTTGTTTTTATCTATTTATCTGACACCACAAGGACTCCTTTATTGTTTTCATCCTCACACCCCCATCCATCGTAAAGCTTACATACTTAAATAATTCTGTTGTGATTAATCTAACAGGCAGCACACATTGCTTATATTAACACAAATTTTCAGTAATGCTTTGTTGCACATGCACGCATTATTTACTTTAGCATTGTCGACCAAACGTGAGGATGAGAACAGTGAAGAAGCAGCAGCTGATGGGTCTTTGTAGTAATCATGAACAGGTGCTCTAAGGATATCCGTCTTGTTAAGGAGATTTTGCATGCGCACAATGTGACTTATTAAAACCATAAAAATGCAATTGCAAGAAGGAAATTGTATGCACACAGTTGGTACTGTATGGAATGAATATAAATACACTTTACATAGCAAAATGTGTCAAAAGTAGCCGAGGCTTTGTGACAAACTGTGGTCCTCAACTAGGCATTTTCACTTTTTTCACTTTTCACCTACTGTCTGCTTTTGATTGTTCTTAACAGAGGCTCTTATTTTGAAGGGCGAGTTGCAGATGATCAGATGCTTAGTATTGCAAACAAATATTTGGATATGCAGGAATGAGAATGTAGGCCATTAAGGGAAGTTTATTTATATAGCCAATTTCAGCAGCAAGATGTGAAAATGCCTTACATAAAGCATCAAGAGCATCATGACAATGGGAAAAAGAAACACATTAGATATCATTTCAAAAGTTATTAAAATGACAGCACAATGCTGAAAGTAGATTCAGAGAAGATAAAAACAACAGAATTTTAAAGATAGAAAGAGAGGGAGAATAAAATCTGCTGTATATGTATAGTCATATGCATATGTTCTAGGGATGTAGGGTACTACGGATTCAGGGGCTCTACATGCTTAAACTTTGGGTGAGGTGGCTTTCACAACAGGGACCCTGTCCTGGATCCGGGTACATTTGAGCCCAAAGCCTGGTTCATTTTGATAAGTGTGAATGCAAACTAAGGCAGCAGGCCTGGGCCCACTTGGGGAAGTAATCTCAAGCACATTTCAACTGGACTCTGGCACGTATCAAATGGTGTGTGGATACGGGACAGAGTCACGTCAGCTGTATTATGTCATTGTAAAAAATTAAACTTCTTTCCCTGGTGCGCCAGTTTGTTCACTTTTTTCTCAAACAGTGGAAGTCATCAGAATCAAGTCAGCAAACGGCCTGCTTTGTCTCAGCTAAAGGATGAACACCAGTTGGAGTCAGCAGGTAGAATTGCAAAGGCAGTTAACATCTCTTGTCACCTCAAAAACCATCGTATCTGCTGAGTGTGAGCCCATTCAATCCTCTGAGCTCCACGTAGATGTGTAGATGGGAAGAGAGACATTGCCAGCATCATAAAAAAAGTGATTTTAAAAGCATCCATGGTGAAAACATAAACTATCTTGGCCTTTGTCATGACCTGAGTGGTTGCCATGGTAACCTTTTCTTCATCTTTTCCCTAAATACATACTGCCACCTGCTGTATCAGACTGAGTACAGATGCAAGTGGGCCGGGCATGGATTGAAAGCAAGGCAGGACATCCAGAACATGACCAGGGTTGTGTCAGTCCTCCTTCCTGCCTGTTGGTGCCCCCAGGCAGCTTACTTGCCACATTAATGCCTTACTTCAGCCTCAGTTTTTGGCCAAAAACATGCCTAAAAGTTCTGCACAGTACTGTATATAGAAGGGCATGTGTCAGGTGGTGGTCTGAATGGTGCAGAATACAGATTATTGCTCTATTTGGCTCTAAACCAAGGTGCTTTATAAACCTGAAAAAGTATTTCAATGAGAAACAGGTAGCCAGTGTAAAGACCTCAGAATCACAGTGATGTGATCAATTTCTTGATCTTTGGGGGTTGCCACATAGGCATGATTGTTTGGAACAGTGCCTGAGCATGATTGCCCCCCTCTCCCTTGCTTGCTTTTACATAAGTAACGACATTTATTCATGCTCTCTACAGACAATAAAGTCCAGTCAGGAGACAGGAGATGTTTAGGACAGCCTATACAGATCTACTTACTGATGAGTACCCCGGTCTTGGGCATGGTTGTCTTCACAACTGCCACAGACCTAGCTCAAGTCCACATGAATCATGCCTGAGATCACCTCTTCAAGTGGACTCCTTGAACTTGTGTTCACTCTGATCAAATGAAATGGACTTAAGGGGCAAGTGTACTAGGATCCAGGACTGAATCCTTAATGCAAAACCACCCTTAGTGAGGACTGGAGCACCAGTGTTCTTGATCAGCCGATTGATTTTTTTTGAAGTACAGACACCGTTAAAATCAAGTCGACTAAAGATGGATGCACGGATGAGTTTTTCAGGTTCCTTCTGAGATAAAGTCATTTCATTCTTGATATATTCTCAGGGTGATGGTTGGCAGACTCTGTAATGGTTTATGTAGTTTTTAAAATGCAGGTCTGAGTCCATGTCTACCCCTGATTGCTGATTTGGTCTGTGGTTCTTAGCAGTAATGAATGAAGCTGTTTGCTGAGTTTTAATGGTTCTTCTTTGGCTCCAAAAATATCTACCTCAGTTTTTTCATGTTTAGCTGAAGAAAATTCACCTGTTGAATTCTTCAGTGCATCTATCCAGGGCTTAGAAGGGGCTGTGGTCGCCTGGTGATGTTGAAAGTAGATCTGTGTATCACATGGGTAGTCATGGTAACTGATCTTGTTGTTTTCTCTAGCCTGAGGGTGTTTTCACACTAGGGGCCCGGTCCTGGATCCGAGTGCACTTGAGCCCAAAGTTTGGTTCGTTTTGGTAGTGTGAATGCAAACTAACCGCGCCTGGGCACCACTCGGGGAGGTGGTCTCGGGCGTGATAGGTGATTGAGAAGAACAGCAACAGGTGGCTCAGGGGACACATGCAGCTGTCCTTTTTTCTCAATGCAGCCCCAAGTCAGTTTAAGATAACAACAGTAACATGGAAACATGAGAAAATCTACCATGAAAAGTATAGATATTTCTCAAATATTTAATTTCTAATATCTGATTAGGTATTTGCAGGACATGAGTACATATAATTGGCTCTAAACTGGATGCAATAAGTACCTTAGCTGATTGATTGATGTATGTGTTTCATTAATTTAACCATTTCTCTCCATGTTTAAAAAGATAAATGTTGATTTAGGAGTCTTGTATTCATAGTTTCTCATACCTGATGTACATTATGACAAAATAAGAAGGGTGCACACCAAAGGAGTGATATCATTAGACGCTGATCATATCTAATATTTAGTAGAATCTATCGGCTGCAATTTGATGGTGAACTTACTAAAAGCTATGAATCCTGTTGTTGCTGCCCAGTCTGCTCTAGAGTGGGTAGTATTAGCATTGCCATTATGCAGAGCTTGCAGCTATGGAGCCTGAACGTGTTGGAAGTGGCGACGCAATGACAGCTAAGGACCATGTGGTAGCTTACAGTGTCAGTAGCACTCAGGGATTTCTTAAGTGAATGCTGACCCTTTTAATAGGGCGCAAATATCCTGTGTTTATTTCAAACAAAGTTGCTAAATTTAAATTTTGACACATAATTTAACCCCGTTATTTCAGCCCTCAGATGTGGGTTAGACTGCTCTTGAGTGTTCTTAGATTTTGTTTTTAACTAAAAAGAAATTCCAGATAAGAAAAGTTTGATGAATGTCAAATTTAAAAAAAAATCTGTTCAAAAAGGTTTTTATAAGCCAAGATCAGTTGTTAAATGAGGTCTGTAGGTGTCTTTCTTCTCCTGTTGTAACTACGATTATAGATCTGTTAGTTTGATGCATGTCGAGATAGATCTTTAAAGTAAGTGTGAACGCAACCTTGACAACTGATGACACAGGAGGTGTCCCCTGCTGAGCGAACATGTAAGACTCGTCTGCTTTTCTTCATTTTAGAGTATTTTAGTAGAGTCAGTTTTTATCTGTTTGAGGAAAATGACAGTCATCTTCAGTTGTAGACAAACAGAACAAAGTGTTCTGTATTTCGGCCTGCACATACTGTCTCCAGGAAGTGTTTTGAGATTTTGGAAAGGAAAAAAAAAGATTTTTTTTGTTGGATTGGCAGCAGACCTGTGTCTAAAGTCCAACTTGCACACAAACTGTACAAACAAAACTGTTGGCGTGATTGATAGCTGCCTCTGTGATGATGGACAAAGCTGTGTGATAACTCAGAGTTGAGCTAAGACGACGGTGGCTGATGGAACACGCTCTGATGAGTTAGTTCTGTTGACCAAAGTTCTCTGACTGAATAATCACAGACGTTGTTCATCTCCAGGAGAGATCATTCTTCACCTGGACAAACACAGAAACTCTAGCTGCACAGAAACACGAGATGAATGAGAGGAATGTCAAATATAGTGTAAATATTTCATAAATACATCATCAGTGCTGTTTTTACCTGAGGATGTCTGATATCTTTTTTAATGCCTTGTTGAGGTCTTTTTGTTCTCTGCAGTCTCTCTCAATCTCAATTAGACTGTTATGTAACTGAAATATGTAATAAAGGCATGGCTATCTGAGTGGAATAAACCGTAATCAACACCCAATTATTAACTGCAAAATGAGACTGGTACTTTATTTTAGTTTTGAAAATTGGACCAGCTGAGGTCAGACTATGTTTCAACTTAATTCCTATTTGGATGAAGGAACTGATTTATGACTCAGTCTAGCAAATTTGAAGTTGATGAGATTAACAAGTTAGTTATGAACAGACTTCTTCGAATCTACAAGCTTCTATGCTCCCTTTAAATTCTTGTAACCTGACATGCTAGACAGTTCCATATATGCATTGTATGAATATATTTCACATTCATCTGGGAAACCTACCACACAGGTGTTTGGGAAGGGGCAGAAGGTGATTTGACGAATACTCGTCTGTCATATCATTACAGGCCAATCATAGTCACAAGACAAAATAAGGTCGTAGACATACCCAGCCCCAGTACTAGCCTGAGCTGTGAAGGCTAGCGCTAGTTCATCAACAGTGGAGCTTTCCGGCTGCTAACATTCATGCTGAAGCCAATCAGGAGACATGCAAAAGCGTCCTATCTGCCAAGAGAAGCTTTCAGTGTGGCTCTTTGCTGTTTTTGCTTTAAAAAATGAGGTAGACGTCTGGTTAAACTACTGCTTTTCTACAGCTACATCCAAGCTAGTTACTACAGCGGTAGCAGTCATACACACACTGGCTCAAAACACAACCCCACTCGTAATGATCGAAAAGCTTTCCCTGTGGCTCTTTGATCTTGTTTTAAAAAGATGTGGTCCAGTTCTTATAAAATTGCTGCTATGCTACAGCTACATCCTAGCTAATTGCTACACCAATGGCAGCCATTGCTATTGGCTTCCAGTACTATTAAAACTTGCCGGTAGCTACCGCCTCATTCCCCTCAAATGATGCTGATTGGTCAGAACCATTTTCAGGTCTGGCATAAGCATTGTAGATTGGAGCTTTGCAAGATAGTTTTGCCTAATGCCTGACACAGAGTTTGTCAAATCCATCTGCTTTGCAAGGCCAGGGCTGGGCTGGTAATCTGGCATGCAGGGCATTTTCCCAGTTGGTTGACACACCTTTGGGCCAGTATGAGGGCTGGTTTGCATTAAAACTACTAGAGCTAATTTCTCCTCCCAGCATAGCACTGTGCAAAGTTAAGATTCTTGATAAGAAAAGCAGAAATAAATTTATATAGTTTGTGGCCAGGACAGCCATTAATCTAGATAGTTCATCGCTGTTGCTCTGCTTGTTTTCTCTCCCTATTCTCTCTCTCTGCATGTCCCTCTATCCCTTTACGACCCAGCACAGCTTCAGCAGATGGCTGTTCAACAGAGTCTGGTTCTGCTTGAGGTTTTTGCCCATTTAAGTGGAGTTAGTCATTGCCACTGAAACTTTGCTACGTGTTGCTTAGTGTCTTGAGAATTGTTAGTTATGAGTTGGCATTATTCAAATAAAGACTGAATGACTGTTAGTTCCATCTTTAATGGAGGAAATGATGAGCATATGACAGAGGATGTTTAAATTGCTGACAGATTTAAATAGACAAACACTTTGCTGTGCACAATGTTTACATTAAAGACCCAAGGTTGATAAAGGAGTTATGCTGTATATCCCAACAACATGGATATTTAGAGATAAAGATGGAGGATTCAGACTTTTTTCCAAGGACTGAGTTTTAACATGCATGCTGAGGCTTTAAATAAACCTTCTGAGCATCTTCAAATACATGTCTTTAAAAGTTTGCAATCAGTTTAATGTAAGATTTCACATTTTTGTTTTCCCTGGGATTTACGTTTTCCAGTAACAAAAGAGAACAGAACATTGTAAGAGCTCATATCTAAATAAAAACTTACTGGAAGCCAAATTCACTGGACAAGTCTAGATTAACATCTCATTTATCAATAATACTGGTTTAACCTAAGGCCTGCATTGTTTAAAAGTTACATTATCTCCTAATGCAGCAAGCTAATGTTGTTATTTGATTTCCTTTAACTTAAATGTCTCTATTTAAAGTAATGCATCTCATTTCAAGGCACTTAAGTAAACTTGTTGCTGCATTGGCAGCCATTGTCACTCATTACAGGCATTTCAGGCCTAAATTATTCTTTGTAATTTTTTGAGAAGATAATACAAATAAGTTCATACTGTCTACACAAAATAAATATTTTTTTCTGTATTTACTTATTGACAGATGCAAAGTTATATTACCTTGACATGTATCTGGAATTGGAATTTGAATTTCCCCTTGTGAGACTAATGAAGGAATATCTTATCAGCTGCTGAGTTCCTGCAGTCTTCGTCAGAAAAGTCATGTGATGTTGCCGTAGTGTCTTATCAGCTGTTCTTAATCGGAAGGAATATGAGAAGGAAACAAATGGAATGTGGACATGATTCATCCAACAGGAAAATTTGAACTCAGCCATTTCAGAACACAATAAACAAGAAAACCACGTCATGGACTTGGAAAATGCCAGGGTTATTCTTCCAGAGAGCAACAAGCACCACTGATGGATCAGGGAGGCCATCGAGACAGTGTTAATTTTGGCAGCTATTTAATTTTAGTTTTAGTTTTAGTGTTTAAAGGAAATGCATTTTAGTTTCAGTCACATTTTCATCATTTCTGTCCTTTCTAGTTTTAGTCCATAAAAAGTCCTCACATTTTAGTCTTTACTTTTAGTCCAAGCATTTATTTTCTTGCCTAAATCTGGCACCTAATCATGGTAGTGTGTTCTCTGCACCCTGCCAGACCTGGGGTCCCTGCTTTCTACAGCTGAGAGCCACAATAGCTACAGATGCATTGCCTTTTGACAGATTTACCCACAGTGGAGAAATATCACAGATTTCGAATGTCCGACAAAACTAAATTTCATTTTAGTCTAGTTTTAGTCATTTTGACAAAAACAGAACTTTGTTATTGTCAGTTTTAGTCATCACAGATCTATTTTAGTTAGTCTTAGTCTAGTTTTTGTCATGGAAAAAAAAGGCTGTTGACGAATGGTTTTGGTAGAAATTTACACTGCATCGAGATTTGGAAATGGGGGAATAGGACTATGAACCTGTATTGGGGGCTTATATGTTGCCCCATACCTGGGATGTTGACATCAGGAAGATCCCAGGCAACAGGGGCCATGCCCGTCCTGTAAATTAGGTGAAGACAACCAAACCTGCATAAGATCAGCTGATAAGACACGTCACAGCAACATCACATGGCATTGATGAGGAAGAATGTAATAAAATATATGAAGGAGAGCTGTAGTATAACTGCATGTAAGTCTCATTACTGACAAACACGCTCCCTTATTGGATATCAGTCACTGATTGTATGCTACAGTGGAAAGGCTACAATAAAGCTTAACATCAGCTGAGTTTAATGATGGAGAAAAGATGGGATTTTAAACAACAGAAAAAAAGACACTTAAACATATTATAAACACCTAGCAGTTTCTAATTGGGCTGAACTGTTTGGGGGAGTAGCATCCTCTTACTTACTCTAATATTTGTTTTTTAATGATTTTGCCTCAAATCTAAACAGCACTGTCAATGAAATGTACTTTTATTGTGATTATAAAGCACCCTAAACTCTGGAGAAATCCTTGTACAACCTCCACTGTGAAGAAAGACACGTGGCTGGAACAAGCCGCAAAGAATTACTGTTAAAAGCCAGAAGATGTCATCAGGAAAGTATCACCACCTGCTTCCACTCTGAGAGCTGATTTTAGTCCTATTCCATGAGGAAATACTGCTCTTTACTGAAGACATTTGCTTAAAGCTGTCTTTACACAGACAGAGAGCTGGCCGGATAAATATTGACAGAGGGGAAGAGAGATTGGAGAAGTGATTGGAAGGAGGCTTGAGTAAATGAAGGAGGAAAATGGAGATGAAGATGAAATGAGGAGAGGAGGATGGGGAACAGCAAAGACGGCAGCAGAAGGGAGCAAAAAGAGAAAAAAGACGTGCAGGTTGAGAGTGGGGTCGGCTGGGAGCGATGGGATTCTGACTTCATGCTTATCACTTCAAAAGAGCGCCTGTAAAAATACACTCTGCTCATCTGCACCCTTTCCTCCATCTTTCTTGTCTCTCCCCTCATAACCTGAGGTGAAGTGGATCATTTTGTGGAATGTGAGGCCTAATAGTCACGGTCTGATGTGCTGTGCAGTTTCCTTTCACAGAGACAACCTGTGCATCCCAGGGCGCCAGCTCATTCAGCTCTGCATGTAAGCCTCAGCTCTGCACTCCTTCCTCTACCCGAGGAGCAGCAGCAGCGGGTCGTGAAGCCGAGCATTTTAGAGTACGACATTATTGCTGTAACAGTGAAAACAGCCCTGGAGGGTGAGTGTGGGTGTGTTTCAGGCAATCAAACAGAATCTGGCTCTGTTTTCTGCACCTTTTATCCATTTTTCTGTTGTATCACTGTCTTGTAGTGTCATGAAATGATCTGACACGAGTCACGCCAGCTTGCAGCGGCGTCACTGTGAGCCCTGCACAGCTGAGAGCAATCCGGACCAGTACCCTAAAAGCTTCGACCAAATGGAGATGAAATGTGCCCTCAGTGTTGCTGATTTTAGAGTAAGGCCTAATTTTAGGACTGATTTGGGGCATGATTTACTCCTCTTATGATCTGGGGGCACATTGCCTGACTAAGGCTTGTCACAGTAGATTATTTGTCCAAATATTCCCTGAGTATGGTGTTATGTTGTGTGCAGACAGGGGTGGACTGGCAATCTGGCATACTGAGCGTTGTCCTGGTGGGCTGATGCACTTCCCTGCTAAATCAACGGCCCACAAGGCAGGGGCAGCGGCCTAGTGGTTTCCTTTATAACAGTGGCACTCAACGCCTCGCTCCTTTGGGATGATTTGTGGCTCTTTTAAGTCTAATTTGGAAAAATAATTCCCCCAGATAAAACTTAAAAAGTGAAATTTTGACCTCACATCGATCAGTTTGTTTCCCACATGTATACAATAGGCTTTCAATGTCAAATTATGTTTCAACCTTTATTTTTAGTCTGTGTATTTCCATCAGATGTGCAATAAAGAACATACAAGTTAAGTATCACTGATTCTTCAGAAAAGAGGCAAAACATTTTCCAAACTTCATTTTGTACTTTTGTTTTGTAGGAAGTTTTTAATGCTACATTTTCTCCTTATATTTAACATTTTTCCTCCAATCAAACATTGATTTTCGTCAACTCCGTCACAGACATGAAAATTAATTTAACTTTTATTTTATTAATTCAAGATGAATGTCATGTTTTCAGTTTCTTAATACTGGTGTTCTGTTAACAAAATGCTTTAATGAAATATTTAAGTCATCTGAAGTATCTTATGTCTGAATTCAGAATTTATTTTTGACATTGACCGTATTAAAGTATTTGTGAAACACATATGTTATTATTGCACATAGATTAGCTGGTGTTTTAACAAATGAGAAGAATAAAATTAACTGAAAATGATCCTTTTTTTATTTAATGAAAAAATAGCTGACATGGAATAAAAAGTTAAGGCTTTAACTAGCTTTTTAACCCAAATAATTATCTTAGTTGACTAAATTGACCTTAATTGACTTAGAAAGCATGAGCCCCAGGTGCTGCAGGGTGCATCGAAGACACAAACTTTTTAATGGACTAAAACTCGACTAAAACTACAAAGGGTAGAAATGACTAAATTGCCACTACAACTTAAAGGCATTTCATCTAAAGACTAAGACTGAGACTTCAATTATAAACAGCTGTCAAAATTAACATTGTTGTGTCTGTTGTCTGCCATGTCTCTAGTGTGTAGCCAGCCGGTTTAATCAGAGATGTCAGATGAGGTGACAGACGAGTCAACACAGAGGAAGGATGTGGATATGGAGTCGTGGACGAGGGGGGTTGAGATTATTGCAGAGGAGAATGATGAGTTTAGAGGGAGGGTCCTGTTACCTTGTGGTAGGGGTCACTGTGAGGAGTGGGTCTCATATATCTTGTGGAGGAAGTCAATATGAGTCACAGAAAACACAAGAATGTCTTCTTTTTTTAGATCTAATTTAAAAATGTTTTTAAAGAAGTTCTTTACATTAAAAAATGGTGTTCATGTCAGTATCAGCTAAAGTGAGTTTGGAAATACCAACATATTGGATATCAGCAAAAATCATATGGTACATCCCTAAAACCAACATGTTGAAGACCAATAACATTCTCCTCTGCCTCCTTAAAAGGGCAGAAAGTGTCTGAGTTTTTTTTTTAAGTTGTGTAACAAATGGGAGAGGAATTCAGTATAAATGTTTGTATTTGCCACTATTTATTCTGAAAAGAACAGAAAAAGCAATGTTTATAATTATTTCCATTTTAAATAGTAACAGGCAGGGATGTCCCGATCACAATCTCGTGTATCGGATCGGGTCCGATATTAGCGTTTTTTATTGATCAGCAGTTTGATCCAATTAGCCCAGCTGATCACGTATTTTAAGTGGAGTTGGGATGCTTTTGGAAAACATTGGGGGCCAGGGTTACAATAGTTTTGGATTTTTCCTTAGTTTTCATTTTTATTTAGTTTTTACCTTTTGTTTTAACTTTCAGTTTAGTTTTTAATGTTTTTTACTGCTGGTTTGTCAGTTTAAATGCTTAGTTTAAATGAGTTTTACTGTTAGTTTTACTTTTTTTAGCAATATGGGATACTTGTCAGGGGCCTGACCCAAAATGGCTCTTCACTTTTCCTTTTGTGTATTCAATTTTAATGCTTTTATAACACTTGAGACCTAAAATGAACCATTGCGTGAAGTCCTCCTAATCAAATCAGGCCACTCTACTCTCTCCAGGCTTAGGTTCACATGTCAGTCAGTCTACTGCTGGCAAAGACTAAAACAAAGGATTTTGTCTCTAATTTTATTTTGTTTTAGTTAGTTTCGTCAGCACAGAATGAAGTTTAAGTTTTCGTTTTTATTCTAAAGCTTTGTTTTTATTTAGTTTCAGTTATCTAAAGTTGTTTTTACCTTTTAGTTATTTAGTTCGTTTAAGTTAACTATGATAACCTTGTTCGGGGCTTAAGCCTCATGAGCCACTCCTGGCTCCGCCTATGATGCATCCCCCAAAATAGTCACGTGTAAGAAAACTGCTGAGTTTAACTCACATCTGGTGCTCTTTCTCCTGTTCTCTGCAGGAGAGTAAGGCTGCAGCCCTGAAGCCTCTCATCTCTCCCACACCCCGCAGACCGATCCACACTCCAGTGATTGGTGGATCAATGAGAATGTATCATCATAGTGTTGAATAAATTCACTGTCAGAAATCCCTGTGCAGATTTTCACCATCAATAAAAGGAAAATGAATCTTCTCAGTATAACCCTCTGTTAGACTCATCCAACTAATTAACTTCCTCAAACCAAGGTCTCACTCTCCACTGACAATAGTATGAAATTACATCAGTTCTCTTTAAAAGTTTCAATCAGAAGAATATATGTGGTCTTTATTTTCCTCCTTGACCCTTGTGGTTAAACTGAGAGGAGTAAGCGATCCAGGTCAGCAGGGGGCAGTATAGTAATCAGTGTATCTGACTGAGTGTCTCCTGGTCTCTCTGTGCGTGTAAGGCGAACCTGGAGATGATTCCTGATGCATCACAACTCTTGATGTTGTGGATGAAACCAGGTTGCAACCTTCCTCCACACTAGAATGATGGCTTTTTAATGTCCCTGCTGCAGCCTCCAGGGGGGATTGTGTCCTGATTCTGCCCTGTTTTCACCTCAAACTTTGTGTGCTTGAAGTCAGCTTTTCATTTTGTTTCTATAATTGCATGCAATTGCAGCACTTAAATCCAAAATATTTTAACTCCCTGGTTTCCCCTCTGCTAAATGAAATGTTGAGCTTTTGGATTTGGGCATTTTCAGACATTCAAAATGCAAATGTACCTTTCAGTGAATTGCAGGCATGAGGCTTGTAAGACGAACAGCCTTTAAATGCAAATTGCTCTGGTTGCTCTGGACCGTATTTATCTGGAAGCCAAATGAGGCTGGACATTAAAATGACGATTGGAGTAGGTAGGTGGGGGACAGATTCATTGCCTCATTCATCGTCGGTGCACGGAGGAGGGAGAGGAAGGAGGAGTGTAAATCCAAGGTTACTGGCCTCAGGTAGCTGTAGTGTGAGGTATGAGAAGAGTTTCACTGCAGAGAACATCAAAGAAATAACACACAAATAGGCTGACTTACTAAGAAATGAAACTATCTGAGGAGTTTCTGTTTGCTTTCCTCTTTTGTTCATCAGCAAAAGCAAAACTCCAGTGAAAGTGCTTCCTCTGATGGTAAAGCTTAAAGGAATGGTAAAGACATGCCCTCAGGCCTCTTCTCAGATGGTTCCATGGACTGTATAGAAGAAGAGGATTCAGCATTTGCTTTAAAACAAAGCCTGTTTGTGCATTTAGTGCTTTAAATCTGCATTCCTGTTACTGACCAGATGGGGGCCTCTGGTGTGCTAAAAGAAGTCAGATTGCTTGAAACCAGCTACTGGCAGCAGTTGTCATGGTGCATCACTTTTAAAGATGGAATATCTTGGAGGATGAGGAAGAGCAGAGGCTTTCAGTGGCTGTTTGGTGTTAGCAGTGTGTTCTTAATAATCGATTACATCCTTCAGAAAAGTTTGATGATGATCTTGGGACTTGGACTGTTCTTTTTTTATGAGTGGAGATTATTCCAGCCATTGAACAATAAAGTGCAGTTAAGTTTCCTCATGTTATTGACAATTTAACCTCTCAGTATCACTGTTGTTGTATTACAGATGCTGTAGGTTTACGGACGTTTCAGACACGCATCTTGGCCGCAACACGGTTTGATTTTTAGGTCATTTGCATTTTGAATTGTCAGGGTTTTCAGCCAAAACTGACAGGAAAATGGTAGAGCACCTTATTTACTTTGTTGTACCAAATATGGACGCCCACATGGCTAGAATGGGTTTGCAGTCTGTTTCTTGGCAACCCTGATGAAGGCCACAATCTAAAATGCACCTGTTTAATAAAGTTGTTCCTTTAACTTCTACTTTTTGTGGAGCTTTCACTTTCCACACTGGTACAGTTTGCCACAGTAACACAGTATGAGCACACTTCTGGTTTGTGCTTTCAAATTAAAAGCCCAGTTTAGCATTTCTTTGGATAAACTCCCTTTGTTTGTTCAGAATGCCTGATTTGGAATAGGTTCCGGCACAGTTTCACTATACACTGAACCATGTCCCTTGTAGGGAGCTTCAATTAGCATTAGTTTCTGCCCATCTGTGATGAGCTGACAGCTAGCTGATCCCAATTATTGCCTCCCAGCTCCCACAGCCAATCACAGCTCTTTCTCTCAACACAGCGGTCCACTTAAATATGACATACTTCTCACTAATCCCTGCTTGCTTCACTGCTGATGCACCGCGCTGCTGCTGATGGTAAAGCCTAACTTCCTCCACCCCAGCCTCCTCATTTATAGCATAAAGCTTATTGCGCTTTCATATTCAGATTCATGCTACTTTGGATTTTTCCTCCTGAACTAATTTAATTGTATTCAATATGCATTGTCATTAATGTATCTATCCAAATGGAGGTTTCTAGCTATACATTCTTTGGAAAGTAACAGCATGCTGCTTGACTAACCCAGGGAGCGTCTTTTGAGCAGAGGCTTCTCCGCTGAGTAAAACTGTATATCCATTTTGCAATAATATATATGGCGTTAGTGTTCCTGAATTAAGTATGGTAAAAGTTATAAAGAATGCAAGCTATGTACTTAATTTAAGCCTATGTTGCTAGTTTAGCTTAAGCTTTAGCAACTAGGCTTTAGCAAATGTAGCTAGAGCTAATGTTGCTATTGTAGCTTCAGTAGCTTCAGCTACTTTGGCTGCATTAGCTACATAAGCCAAGTCACCTTTGTAGCTTACGTAGCTAACCTAGCTTTGATAGCTCTTTTAGCTTTAGCCTTCGCTATGTTAGCTGCATTAGAGCATTTTCCTTGAGGTCAAGCTTTTTCCTGTAAGCAGCCTGTTTACTTGGCTTTATTAATCTTTCTCTAATCAGGTTTTGCAGCCTAGATTTTTGACTTTCAGCTTTTGGTGTCCTACCCCTTACCCTCACCCTAACTGGACGTTTAATCTGATTTTATTCTTAAAAATTGGTGGTGCAGGGGGGGTTGGGTTGACTTGTGCTATGCTGCCTGACTGTCTTGATAATTCCACCTAGCTTGAGTACTTTTTTCATAGCTTTAAAAGTGATGAGGCATCAAAGAGGAGGTTCCAAACCAACTTCTTCTGCACCATCTGTGGCTGGATTAGAGATAAAATCAACCGAGTATTCGCCGTTTTAAAATTGTCTACACTGAGCCTCCTTTGTGTCATTAATCATCGTTTAATAGTTTTTCTCTGAGGTTATCCTGACCTGTTGGCTGTGTGTGCAGGCTTGGATTGAAGGTTTACAAGCAGCAGAAGCAGCTTTGTAACCCCAGGCTTGTGTTTCTGCCAGGAGTCTCCTGCTGAGGGTTTGTTTGCTGCAGGGAAGCTGCTTACAGCTCCGAAATCCTGATCACATCTTTGGAGGCCGAGCACGGCTGTGTGTGAGGAGGGTGTTGTTGTATTCAGAGTGATGGCATGCGTTTAAAATACCCTTATCCATATGGTATTAGAAATGCATACTTCTCCACCTGTCTGCAGTCTGAAATGGGCTGCCATCTGTTTAACAGCAGGTGATGGCTGATGATGTCATAGCTGGAGGAAGTGCCAAAAGGGAGTGAGGAGGGGGAAGCATTTTTTTTTTTAATAAATCAAGGTCATTCTTGCAGAGATACACATTTGATTGATATAATGAGAGCTGTGTGAGCAGGTGCTGGATCAATCACGTTCATGCAACCTTTAAAACAATCCTCCACGCTTTCGTCTCACAAGGCTGAAACAAAGTCTGGCAAAACAGAAACAGAGCCCTTTAATCTGGTTTTGCTTCTGTTTTTTAAAAGACAGACCTGATAACAATCTTAATCAGCCTTGACAAGCTGCTAAAGTTTATAACAACACGTCATCTTTGCATTGATTTTAAGTCTAAAAATGTATATGGCCTCTGTGATTGCCTTTTCTTTTTGCAGTTGGAAGAGTTTCGCAAACATTCAGTGGTCATAAAGTTTCAAATTTTCATTTCCCTGTCTGGTTTTGTTCATTTTGTTCGTATGACCTGTGGTCGGACTAATCGTCTGATGCTGGAGACAAAAGGTCGGCCAGGTCGGAAGTTAAAAAGCACCAAGAGCTCTGAAACTGTGGCTCTGTGTTGCTGTCTGCATCGTAATGACTCCTCTCATCAAACCCTCACACTCCTGCATACGGTGGATGTTTAATTAAGTGAAGGAGATTTTCCTCACACTCGGTGGCTCTCAGGTCCGTCATACCCAAACTCTCGCCAGCCTCTGCTGTTGTCCTTTGCTCCTCATAGATCCTAATGCACTGCTGAAACACTTATCTCATTTAGAAGGTTATCAGCAGCCCCAGGTGCTGATGCAGACAGTGATAGACACAGTGACTGCTGCAGGGGCTTTATTCAGGAGACTTTATTGCTGGCAAACATTTAAGAGAGTCTGTGAGGCTTCTGGTTAGCTCATAACGTCTATGCATGTGAATGTGGGTGGTTTAAAGTGGACATTAGAGAACTTGTGAGCCAGCACCTAAGCTTCTCTCTCTCTCTTAGATCATGGATGTCTGCTGCCATAGCTTCCATACTCTTTTCTCTGAAGGTCTGAGATGTCGCTGACCAGAGTCACAGGGTCAACAGCATAGAGGAGCGAGCTGCTGCCTTATTAAAGAGAGAAATATTATACATAGAAATAACATTTATAATGGTGAAAATTCTCTCTAGGCTTCTCATAGAGATTGAAAATACCTTGGATTATGATTGCGTTGTGCATGTGCACTATTTTTTATTTTTCTTCCATTACCGTTTCAGTCTTCAAATCCCATTGGCTATCATAATGAACTTCTAAATATCATTACAGTTGTGATTCAGTTGTAGGTAGAGACTTACCAGTTGTGAAAATGTTCAAATTTTCCAACTACCAGTGTTGTTGATGCTGATTCCAGTGTTTTTTTTTTCCATGACTTCATTTGATAATGCCATTTTCTGCATTTAGAAACGTATTTACACAACCTTATGAGTGGTATTATTTTTAAAGAAATGTCATTTGTATGTCTCTGATATTTCTGTCCCCACAGGTAGTCTAAGGATAGTTAAAGTTTTAAGAATACCTGAGTTAATTAATGCAAAATCCCTTCTGCGTATTTCTACTTATTGTAGCTTTCACTAATCAGATTATTTTAACCTGATCAATTAGTAAAGTCAAACCGACTTCATCTGACACAGTGGCCTGGAAGGTTTTAGTTAATGCAACAGCGTTCATGTTAAAATCATCATCATTAGGCCTCCTCCATACCAACAACTTTACCTCCCTGGCGACATCACCATCAAATCCACCTCTCATTGGTCCAAAATAGTTAACTAGCAAAGCTGTATGAAGGCCCTGCGGTACGTAAATAAAAATGCACTTACACGGTAATAAAGAATAGTTTTGAGGCACTAAATATGATAAAGAAAAAGATGTTTTAAACATGTTATGCTTGTATGAGAAATTCTGCATGAAAAACTTTACCTCTGCTTAGCACATTATTTTGGTTTTAACCTGTAACTGTTTTATCAATGACATTTTTAATGGAGGGCTTTAACTTGAAGTAAATTATCCTGGTCCGTTTCTTATCCTGGTCTTTTTCTTTCTGCCTATTTGTGAAAACTGTGAAATATAAGGGGTGTATTTCTTCATCGCACTGAAAAATAACCTGCCAGGGTTTCAGCCTTCACACCTGCTTTTTGATGGTTGTTTTTTTTCAAAATGAAGATATTTCACTGATCCAGACCTGACCAAATAGAAATTTATTCATTGTTACTACATGATACACAGAACCAAAAACTCAAGAAATGAGGGAGAAAAACAAATGTCTTTAAAAATCTATTAAGTAGGCATGACGCCCCTGAATTAGCTGTCTGACGTCAAACATCATATATGTCTGTATATGTATTTATATTTTTATTCATTCATTTTGCATTCTGTATAAAAGGAGTCAAATGACACTCTTCTGTCCGTAAGATTTTAAACCATAATGCATGATGGTAAATATTGCTGGGCTAATGACCATCAGTTGTTCACTTCTTTTAACAATGCATTGTGGGACACAATAATTGCACTATTGATGATCCAACAGTGCTCACTACATAATGACATGCACTATGCACTATGAAGTGAATAGAGTGATTTCTTCCACAGCCCTTGTTCTCTATGGTTGGCTTAACTCTTCAGATTACAAGGTCAGACTTTTCTGTTGTATAGTATGATTATCTCACCAGGACTTTAGACAAAGCCAGTGGTTAGCAGTTGACTTCTAGCCAAGGCATCCTTCTCTATATAGAATCTAAATTACAACTTGAGAAGCATGAATATGATGCATGTTGAGAAACTACTTCTATGATCAAGCACTTAGGTGCACTCTCATGCAGATATCTGCTTATTAAAGCACAACCATTTTTAGATGGCTGCCATCTACAGCATATTTCTTCTGTCTTTTTGCTTCCCATACAGCCAAAGCTCACTGAAGCATTAGTTATTGACATTACACTGACTTCAAACTGAAACTAGAGGATTTTAATACCAAAGTCTGTTCTCATACCTACAGATTCTCCACTTTTCTACATTTTTATGCAGAGTATGTCCATAGAGATGATGCCACATCTGCAGATAAAATGTATGCATATGTGCCTCTCTCATTACTACAGCGCTGTCCTGAACTAAAAATGCTTTTTAGAGCCGCTGCACATCAGCCATAGTAGACTGGTTCCAACAGTAAATTAGTGGAACTCTTTTTTTTAATGCTGGTTTTCTATAGCCATCCATAACAATCAAATGCCTCCATTATTGCACACTTTGGACATTCTCAGCCACAGCTTTGAGGACATTTTTAAAGCTTCTCTATTAAAGGGTGCATTCCTTAACTTTGCCAACCTGAAAACTATCTGCTCTGTGAAAGTAAAAAGAAAAAATATGGTCTTTCTTGGCACAGATAACTTTTGCTGCTGTCTTGGGGATCAAACAACAGCACTTCACTTTTCACCAGATTTATTTTGAGCTGTTATGTCTTGATGCGCCAGGGCTGTAAGATCTGGTTTGGAGTCGTACCAACATGAGATTTACACCTAAATGGGGTTGAAGGCTTGTTGTATGCACAGTGTAGGTGTAGAACAACAATAACACAATTTTACCTCCCATTTTTGTCACTTTAAGACATTTTTCTGCACTTTAACCTCATGTTTGCCACTTTTAGGCACTTTTGACCCATTTTGCCACTTTTTTACAGCTTTTCCCCATTTTCACCGCCCATTTTTGCCACTTTCCTTTCCCTTCTTAACCAATGTTTTCTGCTCTATCCATTTTTTGCCTTATTTAAATGATTTGATGCCACTTTAAACCTTTTTTTGCCACTTTTTAAGTACTTCTCACTGTTTTTACCACTCATTTTTACCACTTTTAGTCACTTTCAACCCATTTTTGCCATTTTTTTTCACCCTTATTCTGCAATAATCTAATTATGTTTCTGTTAAACTTCTTTCAATTGCTCCTACTTTATTCTCTGGTATACTGGTGTTTGTGCACATCATGGCTTCAGTTTGAAGTGTGACATTAGTTTCTAATGGTTTAGTTTAATGTGCCCATCCACATTGTGAAAAAAAGTCAATTCTGTTTTAAGAAAATGATAGCATAAATTAATAGAATCCGTTATTTGTTGCTTTGATACAAATAGTTATTTTTCAGGTTAAAGAATAAAATATAGTTATCACAGATTAACTTTACGATGAACCATGATTGTACTGACATCCACAGGCCCCAAGTTTGCTCCAGAAAGCTCTCCCCTTTATTCCCCCCCCCCCCCTTTATGGGTGGCCTTGTTGTAATTAATTACAGATTTTTTTTATCAGAGGTCTTTTTCAGGTGATATTTTCGCAAAAAAGCTGGGCCACATGGTCACTCATAAAGATTCGTACACCAAAAGATTGATGCTGTGCTAGCAGATGTGAAACATTCAAAGACCTCAAGGTGAAACTCCATAAAAATCTTCTTATTTGAAATCATTTCAAGCTAAATTTTCAGCTTTAAAAGGAGAGTTTACTAAAAGGCTGAATAAAAACTGTTTGCTTTGATAAAAGCAGATCTTTCTACATCTCTGGTAAGGACGCACATGTTCTGAACCTGCACAGCCCTCTGGATGACACCATCCAAATCAGGGTAGGCAATCTGAAAAAGTTCTAGTTTTCATGCCTCCTCACTGGCGATAGCATTGGCAGCAGGCTTGATGTTTTTGGGTTGTGCGTTCATCCAGGCTATTCTTGTAAAAGTAAGGTTACAGTGGACCAGCTCTTTACCCTTGCAGGGCTTCTTGAGGGAGCCTGGGAGTTTGCTCATCCAGACTACATGTGTTTTGTGGAACTGGAGAAGGCTCATGATCACTTAAGATGTGGGGGTACTGCGGGAATATGGAGCCCTGGGCCGTCAGGCGAGCCATCGGGTCCCTTTATAACCAAAGTGAGAGTTGTGTTTGCATTCTCAGCACAAAGTCGGACACTTTCCCAGTGCGTGTTAGCCTCTGTCAAGGTCCCCCTTATCTCCAATTCTGTTTGTGATTTTCATGGACAGGATCTCCAGGCTCAGCCAGGGTGTGGAGGGTGTCTGGTTTGGGGGCCTCATGCTTTTTGCAGATGATGTAGTTCTGTTGGCTTCCTCAGCTGGGGACCTTCAGCAGGCAGTGGGACAGTTTGCAGCAAAGTGCAAAACAGTCGGGATGAGGGTCAGGAACCTCTAAGTCTGAGTCTGTGGTTCTCTTCTGGAAAGCAATGGTTTTCTCCCAGCGGGTGGAAAGTAGGTCTCTGCCTCTGGTGAAGGAGTTCAAATATGTCAGGGTCTTGTTAAATAGCGAGGGTAAAAGGGAACATGAGATTGACAGGTGGATTGGTGCTACGTCTGCAGAAATGCAGGCGAGGTTTTGTTCCTTTCTCCTTTAATCAACATACAGATAGATCCTGTACATGAATTGAGAGATTTTAGATCCTCCATGATCTATGAGCACTCTTTTCAATTTTAAAATGATATTCAAGCTTTTTTTTTATTTCTAAATGACTCTGTATATTTGGCTGAGTGTTTTATTCTGGCTGAAAGTTTGCCAGCGCTGAGAACCTCTTGAATGAGGCTCTTCAGGGAATATTATCTTTCAGCTCATTTAGTCTCTGCTCAGGTTGTATTGTACTATAACTGCTACTCTGATTAGACGCCGTGACCTTGTCTATCATCATATTTCCTTTGAGTACAGTTTGTTCTGCTCTCTGCCACAACAGCGAGTCACCCATTAGTGAAACAGAGTGTTTTCTGCTCCGTACTTGAAGTCGCTGCAGGGAGAACACTAGGAGGCTGTTAAAGGACTCGGCATCATGACTGACGTGAGCAGATTACGTTTTCACAGAAGAACACAGCGTTCATATTTTCATAAAGAGGACAGATTGAGTCGGTTAAATAAAACATGCCTGACGTACAAGTGTCACCTCAGATGTATTTCAGGCCGAAGAAGGAGGTGAGGAAATAAGATCCTCGGTTTTTGAATATTAAAACACAGCTAAGTGCAAATGTTTACAGGTGAAACTGCTGCCGAATGCTGCAGACCTCCTTATCTGTACTATGTAATTATATATTGGAAAATTGGACTTTTAAAAGGTGGGATCATTTGTTATTAATTGGTTTTTATTTACTGGTGGAAAAATACACAAATCACAAAAGACACATCATTATAAAACAAAAAGAAGTCCCTGCGGCGACTCCTCCTAAGTACGAGACTAAGAGAACATGGGTCAGTGAAACCCAGAACATCTGACAATTCCACACAGGAGCAGAGCTAGGGACTCTGGACCCCCAGAGAGAATACTACACAGAGCCCCCCCTTAACCGGCTAGCCAAGCAACAAATGTTGCATCATTTTTTACAAGCATCTATGCATTTTAATTTATCTTTGAACCATAATTTCCATACTTTATGAGCAATATTTTTACTATGGTTAAATTGAATTTACTTGCATTATTTTGCAGGGCTGAACTATATCATTTGGACATTTGTAAGGGGGGAGCAGGGCCCCCCCAGTATTGTATTTCACTCCGATACAAATTTCAGCCTGTTGACTGATTCATTTAGTCGCTTTTGATTCAATTATGACACTAATTACTATGAAAAAATTGATAAAAACACACTTTTTATTGCAGGTTTCCCAAGGGCCCCTTCCTACTGTTGGCCTGGGTAATCAGTACCCTTTTTTTTTTTCAAAGTGAGTATAGGATTCTACAAAGTAATGTCAACATAATGAGAATAGATAATGTAAGATAAGTGACAGCAATCACAAAAAGCCAAATTATATTGACCATGATGATTAATAAAAAACAAAACTAGTACAAGAAAATCCCCATAACTAAGTTCTGGCTCAGATTTTTCTCATTTAAGTGATTCAAATAGTCTCCCAGGCACTGAATAAGAGTCCAAACTTGCAGTTTAAATTAATCTCTGTTTTTCTGCAGCTGCTAGGTGATGTTAACATGCATCATTTTGAGGAGATGGAGAATAAAAAGAGCTGCAGCACAAATGATAGCTGCCTCTGGTTTCAGTTCCTTGGCCTCTGTGCGGTCATGCGACTGAAAGCTATAAATAAAGACATGTAACATAGATTAGGGTACATATGGGCAACATTTTAATTTCTTGTTATAGTTTTGTTGTTTTTCTGTTGCTTTTGAGTTCTTCTAATTTCTTGCCTCTGCCAAGTAGGTGGTATTTGAAGCGCCATCTGTTTGTCAGCAGGATTATGGGAAAATTGGCCTACACTTCATAAGACTTGGTGGAAGGGTGCAGCTCGGGCCAAGGAAAAACCTGCCCAATTTGGGAGCATTATGGCAGTTTTGGAAGTATGTCCAAATATCCACAGCGGCTACGCTTGCAGATTTGAACACCAGAATCTCGATTGTTGGCTGTGGTAGAGGTCTGTGCTCTCCAAGTGTGTTTCTACTTTGGTTTATGAGTTTTGTGGTATCACACCCTTTACTGTACATCCATCTGTTGTCCCAAAACTAGCCAAGTCAATTTCATTTTTTTCCAGCCTCAAATCTCACCCAGCAGGCTTTATAATCTCACAGCCTTCATCCTCTCACTCACTATCCCCTCAATCCAGATAAGGAAACTTCCACAAATCCTTCAACAGGAAAAATAAGAAGCACCAGCAAGAGAAAGAATTCCTCTTTCTGGACTTTCAGAGATGCACCACTTTATATACACTCAACCTTGACTAGCTTATGTGTCTACAAGACGAATAAAGGCTCAAACATTGATAGTTTTCTGCTGCATAAATGATATGATTTTTAAACATGTTAAACATGTTACTTTATTCAGTATGCAGCATTTTACTTGTAACACATCATTCTCGATCCTAGACGTGCTTGAAGTTGGAGTTTCACACCCACATACTTAAACACAATCTCTGAGAACACCTTGAGGACTTTAAAATTCACAGAAGTGACAGAATGATAGTTAATCCAGAAGCTAGACTCATTTGATCAGACTTATTTACAGTTAGGTCCATAATTATTGGGACAATTAAACAATTTTGGATTTCACAAAAATGTGGCATTTACCATCAGGATCAGGGAATCAACAGGAGTCAGACAGTTGACAGACGAGCATTTTCATTGCCAGGTGTGGTCTGTTCCCCTTTCACAACTTTAAAAAGGTCTGGAGGTTAGGGGTGAGAGAAAAAATGTATTCTTAGATGCATCGTGATGCAGAGGTGGAAGATTCTGAATCGATTTATAAATGTCCAGAAATCGCTAATCGATAATAATCTAAATATATAATATATAATACAGTGAAATAGCAAAAACAAAAAGGTGGAACTCTGACACGCAACACGTAACACCAATATTTAGATTACCAGTTGTTTATCTGTAGAAAAAGCATTTTTATGTTTGTAATTTGATATGTTACAAGGAAAGCACAACTGTAAATTTCCAGTTTACCCACATCTTCCATTAGAAGATAGGGATCATTTAATTTATCTCTTTTTTTCTAAACATAAATGTAATGTTTTTATCATGTTTGACACAGTGAGAACAACAGAAATGTAAGAAAAAAAACCTCCAAGCGCATCAAAATGCATCAATAATCGATTATGAATCAAATCCTAGCCCTATGAATCGTTATAGTAATCGAATCGAATCGTGAGGTCAATCATTCTGTATTTAATAATTTGTCAATGAATCAAATCGTAGCCTGTGAACCATGCCCCTAGTACATTTACACATCATTCTGCACTCATATTTATGATACAAAAGACATTTTTAACATTTTTTTCTTATTCATGCAACATGCAGCATGCCAGTCCTTATATGGTTTGGACTGGCGACATCACAAGAGAGGCAGGCACCTCCATTAACCCAGGCCCTCATTGGCTATTGTAGGCTGTAAACAGAGTGAGGATGGTCCCAACTAGTCACATGAGAGGTCAGTGTAAAGGTCAGAGGTTGGCAGACATTTTTCTACAGCAATGCTAATAATTGCCAAGAAAGATGCATTATTACAGTAAAGACAGAGGACTATTGAGAACAACAGCAAATTTCAACACCGATCCATGGATCTTTATGGGTGTAGTCCTGACTTTGGATTAAATAATGACTGGATTTAGATTGTTTCTGTTTTTAATGGATTATTATGATCAGGAGAGTACAGTAGAGCTTCTAATGATGAGCTGTGACACTTAGTAGTCTGACAAATGCACAGATTGTGGCTGCTGTGGGAGTTTTATCCTGGAATGGTCTACAGGGTCAGAATCCTGAGAATTAGAGCTTTCTGGTGTTTTATAGCATGCCTACTTATGAAAAGTCATTTTGTAAATAACTAAATAGTTATATTTTAAAAAAGCTGCTGGTTGGTGATCACAAATTTAAGGGATTAGCTTTATCTCACATTGTTTGTAATTGTTGAATGAATCCCTGAATTATATTTTTCTTGGATGATTTTAAGTGTGAAACTTTATACTGCAATTATTAATACATCTTTACCTACTTTATACTGCAACAGGTGTGTGTGATTTGTAGTGAACTTTGTATGTTAAAAACAGTATTTCGACATACTCTAGCACAGTCCTGTCTAAATCCTGACTGTTCAGCCAAAAATAGCCTGTGAAAGTGAGTTTTTTTTTTTTTTTTTTTTTTTTTTTTTCAAAAAAAGAGGTCACTAAAGTGTGTTCCCCGTTACACTCCACTGCCTGGCTGACACTCACGTGCCCTCCCAGCAGAGGCACTTTTTCAAAAATCTCCATCGGCTTTCACAGGTCGAGATAGATGTGCTCCATCGGGTGTCAAAATTGAAAAGATGGTGAGATAGAAGAGGGTGTGGGAAGACAGTGGTTAGTGGGGAGAGCTGCAAATCAATACAGCCGCTACGGTCGACCTCTTGATATTTTAGGACGGTGAATCGATGTCTCTGTGTCGCTGTCTTGCTGCAGCAGTGATGGCCCACTTCATGTTTGTGTGTGTACTTTGGTGTGCAGATGAAGTCTAACGTATGCACCGGGCTAACAAGCCATCCTCCGCTTGCATTACGCACAGATATGTAAATGCAAAGCTGCAGATCAAAGTGTTGCGTGCGGTTACAGCAGATAAGAAGCAAAGGATCCCTGTGCAGTTACTCAACATTTTACAGAATATTAAACCAGGAAAAAAACTTTAAATTATTTCTGAGGAGTTCGAGTTCTTTCATGCACCATCTCCTCATTTCTGTCTCACTCCTCTTGTCCTTTTCTCTTAATTTGAGGTAGATTTGATTGAAAAGTGCAGCAAGCGGACAAGCTGTAGTGTTGTACTTATCAGTATGCATGACTTTATTTGAATATGAACCGGAAAAAAAGGCTATTACAGCTCAATTTCATGCCCGGTGGGATATCTGACATGTTTCTCCCTTAGTGGAAATCACTTCTCTCTTTCTTCTGTCTTTCCTTTTTGCCCCTCACATTTTACCTTAAATTTCAGCCTCTTACTGCTCCACCAAACCCTCTAATATTGTATCTCCTCTTCTCTTAGGTGTCTGAATGGCCCTGCTCTTGTACCTGTACCTCCATCAGGCTGTTAGATATCTCACATCACAGCGTATGAGTGATATTTCCCGACAGAGGGTATAATCAGTTCAGCCTGTTCCCTTCAGCCCACCTTTTTTTCCTGCGATTTACATGAAAAATCCTTGCTGTGTTCCTGTCAAACTATGCTGTGAGATCACCACCTTGTTATATTTTGTTAAAGGGTACTTCCACCTGCTCCAGCTGCAGTAACACCATGTTCTCATCTCTGCTTTACAGTCTTTTCTATTCTGTCCTGCTTTTCTCCAAAGAGGTTTGATAGCCGAATCACATCCCTTTGTCTTTAAACACACAAAGATCAGGGTTGCTAAAGAGGCGGGATTGGAGACATTGTGTTGCCACACTGTGTACTGGAGGCATTATCTTCATCTTTGGTAACCACATCAGTCTGAAAGGGATCAGGAGCTATTTCCACCGACCTTCTGAAATCAGCCGCTTGTTCTCCTCTTATTTCCTGCTGTTGCCTCATCACATAACTGCTGCCTGCCTGCGTCCTATTTCCCGCCATTCACCTACACACTGCTGGGGTTTCTACCTGCTCTTGTTCTTTGTTCAGTGCTGAAGTACATGAGAGGAAAATAGCACGGTAAAATACCAGAAGTGTGTCAGGGGGACTGTGATGGGAAGCTTACCTTTTTGCCAGTGTACAGATGACTGAACATTTTTTATTTCAGATGTAAAGCGCTGTTTGTTTAAAGCTTTGATTCAACAAATCTGCTTTGCTAAATCAGTTGTGGTGTAAAGATAATCCAATATGGACCCGTAAACCAATCTTAACCTCAACGGCCCGAGTGCTCCAGTCTGCAGAGCCTTGGATCAGTAAAAATGAGGCATGGACCAGTATTTGGACCAGTTTTAACAAGGCCCTGCTGCTTGTTTTCGTAGCCATGCTCTGGCTCAGCCTCTGTAATCTCACACGACCTGTGGTGACCTTTTACCTTCAAAGAACTATTCCGTTCGTCGTAGGTGCTCGCTAAGTGTTTCACCAGTCATGGCTGGAACATCTTTCAGTTCTGCACTTCAGAAATCAAGTCATGTGGACTTTATATGAAGGAAGGATAACTTTGGAAATGTCTGCCTGTCTGTACGCTTTGGAGAACAGTGATGAAGAGCTATGGCAGCTCATAAATCTCACCTGTTGAGACGGCGGAGCTAAAGTTAAGCTAAGATGCTAATGCTAAACGCAGCACAAACAGACCCAAACATAAACGCTTTTCTTAGTTAAAACTCAGAGAAGTCTTCAGTTATCATTGTAAAACAGTCCATTTATTCACAGGGTTTACAACCGTAGCGTGTTGTTGGGAGTGATTGATTTTGTGACATAATAAATACATCTGAGCCCACTGGTTACTATTAAACAAAGAGGACTTCACTGAGCTGGAGATCAGCTGTTCTCCAGTGTATTAATACAAGAATGAAAATAATCAAGAACAGTCAGACACAGAGAGAGAGGAGATAACAATGTTTGGGGACATGTAGACTTAATACTCACATTAAGAGGAATTCTGAAAGGAAAAAAATAATGTATAGAAAGCTGTTTTTATTTTACTGTTTTCAATACAACCCCTTCTCCTGTACCAGCAGACACGCAGAGCTCTGTCTATCCAAATCTCCTTATGATTTTAAATTCATTTTAGTTTGTATTTCTTGGGAAAATTTGATACTTAGGTTTTATTGTTATTGGGATTAATAATGCTAATAAAGTTACAAGTACAGAAGGACAAACATGTACCAGTAAAAACTCATTTTTATAATTATTTCCAAACCTTACTGTCACAGTGAGACACCTTGGCATATGTGTGATGAAAACTTCCTTAAAAGGCCTGGGATTAAGTCTCTTTTATAAATAAGATCAAATCCATCTAGATTATCATGACATTATCTTGTTTTCCCCTTTTTTCTAATTTTTGTTAAAGCAAAAACTAATTTTGAGTCCATAATCATTTTGTGCCAGATCGGACCGAACTGAATTGGATCGGATTGGACCGAATCATTCTGTATTTTAATGAATTGTCAGTGAATGGAATCGTAGCCTGTGAATTGAGATTCGAATCGAATTGTCTTGAGAAGGAGAGATTCACACCCCTATAAATCAGTGATAGTGTGACTATTGATCATGTTGTCACAATGAAAAACCCAGCAGTGTTGTTATCAGCCCTCAATTTTCACACTGGCATAAAAAAGACAACAACTTCCTTGTTTTCTCAGCAGAAGGCGACTAATCAGGGCCAGCCAAAGATCAACAAGAGAGTTGTCTGTCAGTTTGGCATGATGAGAAAAAGTAGTCCTCTGTGAAGGATGATGAAAGGATGATGTTTATGCTCCTGCATACTTTACGCTCTGGAATACCACATGTGCACAAAATTTGAATCAGTTTTACAGAGATAAATGAGAGTTATAGTTTCTGTTGTCTTTGTTGCAAAGTTGTTACTTTTTCTCCTGATAAACAAGGCCTGTAACTAAATGCAGGTGTGAAAAGTCTTGTTGGTTGTTGATCTGGTGGTATGTATGAAGTTCTATGAGATTCAATCTCTGTTTTGTTCTTTTACTTGGTATTTCTGGTCATAGAAGTTTTGATTCATGAATCTGACGTCACTGCATCACCCATGACAATGACAGGAACTCAGACATGAGACTCAGGCATAATCTGAAAATTAGACGTCTGTAACTTGATTGTTCTCAAATGGTTTAGATTCTATGTGCATTTTTGCATCAAAATACAGTCAGGCCAAACCTATAAAAAATCTCTGTGGGTTCCAAGAGTTAAATAAGTCTAGTGTTTCTCATTGATCTGTGGCTGTATTCTGAGATTTATTGTTCTTTCTCATTAGTCGACCTCAGCCTGTGTTGGTCTGCAGTGTTACTCAGCGGCCGTCTGTCTGTGCTGTGTTGCAGCTTTGCCCTTGAATACAGCTGTGAGGATATGTGTAATAAATTACCCTCTGCCATCCCGGCTTCACCTCTCTTCCTCCTTTGCCTGCTGGGGATTGGTGGAGCTGGCAGTATCGTCTTCTCTGATTGGTGGACAGGGACATTGGTTTATAAGAGGCTTGTTTGCAGACGCTTTTGCCTAAAAACACACAGAGATTCAGAGGGAGGTGGAGTGTGTGTTTACGCGTGGGCGTCTGTGAGTGTGTGGTGGTGTCAGGAGAGGCTTAGGCAGGGTCAGGGGGAGGTACTTTAAGGTTCAGATCAGTGTGCAGAGCAGGGGGAGGCTATTTAAAGGACAGCACCTCCCCATCATGAATGATTCAACAACACTTTGCCCCTCCCCCACCTTGCATCAAGATCAGCTGGAGGAAGTGCTTGCTGGGCCAATGGGATTACAGCACCAGATTGACTCTGTGTTTATTTGTGTGTGTGTGAGAGGCAGAGCGAGCCCGGACAAGCAGCAGCAGAAGCAGCAGCAGCTCTGTGTTTGTGTGTATGTGAAGGAAATGTAGGGCAGCCGCTGGTTCTCCCTCCCTCTGCCATCTCTCTCCCTATCTCTTCCTCTGTCTGTCTTTGTTTCTGTGCTCTGCTGCCGGAGCTGCAGTCGCCACGGCGACGGCTGACATTGTTGCCTCGGCTCCACTTCCGTATTTGCAGCGGCTCGGCTGTCTCTCTCTCTCCCTCTCTCGTTCTCTCCATCTGGGCTCACCTCGAGGATTTACAGAGGGGGCATGTAACCTCCCTGAGGAACCATTGTCTGTGAGGGTGGGTGTGGGTGTGAGCGAGAGGTGAGGGGATTCAGGATCCAGACATGAACTCCTGTTGGAAAATGAAGATCCAGGTAAAAAAAAAAATTCCCCTTCTTTAATGTCTTATGTTGTCTCTGGTTTTAGTGCAGCTGTCATTGTTGTCATGCTTTGTAGTTCTGCAGCTCTAACTCAGATGCTTTAATATCCTTATTTAAAAATGCAGCTCTGAATCATATCTGTATGTGTGCTGCAACACATTTTCACAAAGAGGATGTTATGAAAAGGAAATGGGGGGGCTCGTTGCAGTTTCCTTTCAGTGGTTGTTATGGTGAGGCCTTCTGTCGCTGTGGTGACGGCACAGAGCTTCTGCTGCAGTAGCTGAGAGATAAAAGAGTTGCCAGAAATCTGCCTGTTTTTGTCTGTGAAAGAGGAATAGATGAATTTTAGATTTATTGAAGCCCCTTGAGATGAATCCTCTCGTTTTCATGGGGGTCCCAAACAAAGAGACCCTGTCCCAAGGGTCAAAACTAGGGCTGTCAAAATATTCAAAATTTTAGTCTTTATTAGTATCATAATGTCTGTAGTTAATCATGATTAATCACTACATATTGTAGAATTCAATGGATTCCAATTGATTTTTTACTATTAAACTAAGTGCTTTAAATCCATATGCATTGTTTGTATGGTTGCAAGAGTTGCAACGGGTGCAAGAATCCTGATCAGAAATATAAAATATGCAAGAATGTGGGCAGGTCAACCTGAGGTGGATAAGATCACCCAAAATTGCTGATTAGTGCAAGTGTGCATAGGAAGTGTGGCATTTTACCACAAAGGATCTTCATACAGAATTTGATTTACAGTGAATAGATTAGTTAATTACGGTATTTGAGTATGCCAAATAGATTAATAAGTGCAAATATGTGGTGTCAGTGACTTTCAACCTTTTTTGCAAAAGGCACACCTGAGATCAGCTCAAAATTGCCAGGCATGCCATTGTAATTAGCATCTTTGAGTCACATTAACTTCAGTTGTTGTGTAACTATGTATGGCCATACAAGTTCCCATGGCACGCCAGGACATCAAGGCACACCAGTGTGCCTTGCAGCATCATTTGAAAAACACCGATTTAAGTGACTGTTAAAAGATTAATTGGTGCACATGTGCAAATGAGGTGAGGCTTATACCCCAGTGAGCTTTCTAACAGTATTTGAAATACAGTAAAACACCTAGAGACAGTAGGGTATTTTATGTTACGCAGGGCTAAGTTGCTTGTTTAAAGGAGAGTTGTATTTTTTGACACTCTGACTGTTAAGTGCCATCAGAGTAGCTCTGTGATTGTTGATTTGTCTTCACCGTGACTCTGTGACTCTGTTGTTTTCTGTGCCTACAGTATATTTGGCTGCTTATTGTCAGTCTGTAACTTTGTTTACTGTGCTGCTGCCTATCTTGGCAATGCTGCTCTTGAAAAAGAGATTCTTAATCTCAAATTACAAAACAACCAGTATGATACAGACATCACAAAACATTATGAAAGAAACATTATGATACAGACATTACACAAAACATTGCACCACAAAGAGACTAAGACTGAGAAAGCTCTCCCAACCTAAACAACTCCTTAGCCATCAACTCACCTGAAGATACAGGTATAAATACTATATTTGTATACAATAAGTACAGAAATACACAAACCAATAATAATGTAGCCAAATATACTTATGGTAGCATATATTTTAAATAAATTACAAATGAACCATGATTTCACACTGTGTCCACATCAAAACTAGCAGGAGGACAAGCCAGAGCAAGGTGTCTGTGGAGAGATTCCTTAAAAGGATGAAAATAAGAAATTGATTTAGGTGAACCAGGTAGATTGATCCAGTCAGAGCATGTTCACATCAAAAAGCTGGCTGTCCTATTTTTTATGAGTTTAAAGGAATTATCTGTGATCTGTTGTGGTATTGTTTGAGATATCGAAGGTAATTATAGTACAGACATTTGAAAATTAGGAGCAGACAGAAAAGGTTTTGGACTCAGTGTTAACCAGTTTACAGGATCCGTATGGACATCTCAAAATAGATCTACAAAGGCTGCTGTTAAGAACAACAGGCTTGAGACTTGAGGTGTTTTGATGGATGGCATCTGAAAAGAGATGAACGAGAGCTGTGAGTCAAGCCATACACCTGTGTATTTGTAATTGGAGAGCCAAATGACTAATAGTGGTCTTTCTGATACCTTTACATCTGCAGCTGTGAGCATGTTTATGTGTTTGTTTGGCTCTCTGTTGTATCTGTGTGTAGTTTTGTGTATTCAGCACAATCCTTCAGGGACTCTGAACTCAGTGTGTAGTCTTAAATTCAGCTCATGTGCCTGGGCGTGCATGCATGACGGTTCTGTGCGTGTTTGTTTGAGGAGCATCTGCCCCCTTAGTCTCCAGTGTGAAAGGTTGACCCACTTTCTCCGGTGCTGCTGCCCTTTGTTCAGGATGAGTGGGGGTGCGCAGAAATACAGTACATGACCCGTGCACTTATAGCCTCCCATGAGTATGGTGATATTGACTTTTACTGCAGTGCACACAGCTGCATGTATCCTCTTCTAAAGCGATCATTGTTTTGTGCAGTCATCTCTTCAGGCTGTTTCCATTCTGTCACAGTGTTTGGTGCTAGATATCCAGAATATGGGTCATTAAAAAAGACAATATCTGTTGAGATTAAGCACACATGAACTCTCTAACCCCTTTGCAATGTCATCCTGACTTTTCACTTTATTCTCTAGTACCAGTGAGAAGATAGGTGGGATTTTTTTTTGCAGAAATCCCTTGACAAACATACAGGTCATCTTGGATGGGTACATTTCTCCCTCTCAGTCTCTTAGCATCTTTGCATATCACATCATCAACTGATGCAACAAATCACACAGCTTTGTGTAAAATCTGCAGCTGGGGGGAGTGAGAGAGAGCGGAGATTAATGCAGTCACATGTCATGGTAGAGCTTAAAACCTGTTGGAGAGAAGAGGAGAGGAGGTGGAAGGGATGGAGGAATATATGAGGGAGGCTGGACAGGATAGGAAAGAATAGGAGAGAGATTCATTTGCAGAAAACAAACCTGCAGAACTCATACCAAAAGTTTTGTATAGTTCGGTATTTATGCATATGTATTTGTTCTTGTCCTAAGTTGGGACAGAAAGTCCGCATTCTCTTAAGTTAGTATGTGGCATTTATTTTCACGCTGCACATTTGTCCTTGTACCAATACACATTAAATAAATATGACTTTGAAGTGTTGTTTTCCTGCAGCAATTTTGTAGTGCTGGTTGTTCTGCAGATACCCACTGAGCTTTCCCATATCTTCTTCATCTCCTGCTTATCTTCCCCCGCTGTTTTAAAACCCTGAGCATGGTTTTAACATTCAACAGCAAAGATGACTGTGCACTCATGCAGTGAGTATTCTGCAGCCTCATCACTGAATATTTCCTATTTTTATTAAAAACTAAAACCTTGTTATTAATGTAGCTACGCCTCAGATAGGGTGTTCCTACTCCCAGCGGGTGCCACAGCTAATGCCTCTCTAAGCAGCTGCTGAGTGCTGCTAGCTAAAGAAGCTGTACGGTGCAGGTTATTATCACACTCTTGCTTTTAGAGTCAGTGATAGAGTCAGGAAGTCTCTTCTCCTGAATAAAGACTCTGAGTTGGTGTTTCTATAGGCCTCTGCACAAGGCTGGGTCGTTATTTCAGTTCTTGGTTTTTTTCTGAGCTGACCTCTTTGTTTCTCTTAGCGTCTCTTTTGTGTCTGAGTGCCTGCCGTTGTCATTATATCACAAGAGGTCTGAGGGTTCACACAGCTATAATGCAGCTAATTAGGAGACACTGCGCTGTACTAATTATGCATGTGTTGACTTTTTCAAAATGACACCGGGTGAGGCTAATGAGGAAATTTTTTCACTGTACTTTTGGGTCTCTAGCTTGCTTTATTGGGCAGTTATCATTTTTCTCTTTATTAGGCCAAACCAACCACTGGAAGACTACTGTCTGTCATACTGCTGAATTATAGTCAACTTACAGGATCCAAACACTTCTAATAGTGTTACTGTTTCCTGGCTTATTAAAAAAACATAATACCTTGTTAAGCTTTGAGTGTTTGGGCGCCAGTGTAAGGCTATAGTCCTCGACACATGGGACAGATTCTGGATCTCGGCACATGTTTGGTGCATGTCTTCCACCATTCTCTCTCCCCATATTTCATGTCTCTCTTCAGCTGTCCAATCAAATAAAGGCAAAAAAGCCCAAAAAATAATGTTAAAAAAAAATAAAAATCAAGCATAATGTGTTAGTTCAGGCAGACAAGAGTCAGGTGCTGCCATATGATTGAGATCAGCTGATTTCACACCAGTCCTCATCAGCTGTTTTTTGTTTTCTGGAAACCTTGGGTAACTTTGAGAACCACTGCTTTTGACTGCCAGGCCCAGCAATAAGATTACTCCAAAGTACGTTTTTGAGTACCTGTTTCTAGATTTATTGCAAGATCTTGAACAGTAACAGTTACAGTTCAAACATAATGATTTATCAAAGGATATTTGTAATTTAAATTTAGATGGACCTATATTTTGCTACTTTGACATCAATATGATCCCTAATTACAGCAAAGTCACAAACATTTAAAGCCAACTAGTTCCTAGCTAACATAACAGCCAGCTAGCTAACATTAGCTACTAATTTACATTGCATAGTGAAACAGGGGACCTTGAATGCTAACAGTCGTTAGTCCACTAGCAAATTTTATTTTAAACTTCAACTTCAGGTAAACCCTTAGCTACTTTGGCAACAGTATTGATAGCTGCATTATTTACCTACAGCAACCAATATGTAAGCATCCAACCAGTTCTATGCTAGCATCACAGTTAGCTAGCTACCATTAGCTAAGAATCCACATCCACTTTACTTCCATGATTTGTAACATCACCAAATATTTATCAGTTAGCAGGGTGAATGGTAATATTAGATGTTGTCTGCTAGCCAGTGGTATCATATCTGTTGCAGCTTAACTTGTTAGGAACTTATTTTCAGTGGCTAATCAACAATTTGATCAGTTTGAGTGACAGCAGCGCCACAACAGCTAATGTTAACATTTAGCCAGCTGCTAACACTTTCTAATGGTTGATAGCTAGCCTATAGCTAACACAACTAACACACTGGCAAATTCACAGCTTTCCATCTCTAAGTGAAAAGCTTTTAACAAATGATGTAGCTAGACAGTTTTACTGTGCTAGTTGTTGAGCTAATCAGTCATTAGCCTATAAGAGCATAAAGCTACAATGACCCCTCACTATTAATTTTCTTTCCTGCTGATGGATTTAAACAAAAGCAATTTGACAAACCTTTATAAAAGTATTAAGGTACATATCAAACAATCCATTGTATTTAAAAAGCATTTTAGCCCTCCTGACCTCAGTATGTCAACATATAGACCATAATACTACATGATAACCACATTAGACACATCCAGGACATGTCACTACATGTTCCTGCGCTGAAAACGATGGTCACTGTCTCTCTTCCACCATATCCTGTTTGGACATGAGGATGTAATTACATCCAAGATGAAGAAAGATGAGGGGCTGATAGAGCAAGAGGAGGAGTAGGAAGAGGAGGGGGAGGGGAAACCGCAAGCTCACATCCTGTGGACGAGAGCAGACAGTCGTGCTCGTTCGCACACAAACGCACACACAAGCTGTCGGTCTGCCCGCAAACAGGGGTGTCTGGGGGTGTTTCCTGCCTCTCCAGTCTCACTTTACAGCCACTACATGTTACCTCAATTTGATGTGGCTTTGTGACAGCAAAACACCATACACAGACTCACATGCTGGAGGCTGGCGCTGTTGTAGCAATTGTTTAAACTTGACATAAAAGGCAAAATGGAATATGGAATAGGAGGGGTTTCCCCATTCCCAATAGTTTGTGACCTTTCTTGAAGCATCCCGACAGTCTCCTTTATCCAAGGCCTGGTTAGATGTCTGTGGTCAGCCGATCTCTCTGTGTGTTGTTTCAGTGCATATTTTAGATTTCACATCTGTTGGTGCTCTCCTGCCTAGCTGCCCACTCAGAGTCAGTTTGCATTTTCTGTTTCAAGTGGCTGTTGGACATTGACAGGAATAGGAAACCACATAAAACCCACTTCCTATCCTGATTGGACTCTGTCAGGGACATTCGGTGTTGCCTGTGTGACCTCTGAGAAAGGAGGAGCTTAATGCAGTGTTCCCGTAGATCTATCTCTGTGCTTCTCAAATGACTGCCTGTCTGCATTTTGCATGTCCTAGCTCTACCTCAAAGCTAAGAGTGTGTTTAAAGTAACTTACTTGACATTGCCTTCAATTTATTGGTATGATTAAAGCAAGGAATCTCAGTCATCTCAGCTTGAGCCAGCTTGTCTGCTGCAACATGTGCGTGAAGAAAAAACAAAAAGCAGGGTGTCCTCATTTCTAGAGCTGTATTTGGCAAACTGATCAGCCCTAAGCAGATCATTTTATACCCCTGCTATTTATTTCAAGAGGAGCTATTCAGATGTAAACACTGCTTTGTGCCGTCTGCCAGAGGCAAAACTCTCACTTTCTGTTCTTCTTAGCTGCAGGTCGGCACGCTTTACTCCCTTACCTGTCAGTTGTTTGTCTGCCAGCTTTATTGTGTTCAGCTGAAAACAATGTGGTCATGGTTGTCTGCTTTAGCTTTCTGTTGTTTCTGTTAAAGCAATTTTCAGAACCATTCTTATCACAGAGCACATTTAGGAGTGAAATTGATGTATTAATTTAAGCGTGCACTACACCTGAAAAAATGCAGTGGGCTACTGCAGCCATCCAAAAGTAAAATATATGCTTAAATGTCGAGCCATTTGATGGTTTACTGAAGTTTCAAGCATGTTATCCCTATCTTTATTTACTAAAGATTTTCAGAAAGAACACATTCCTCATTAAGGATTTATATTTTTCATAAAGTTTGACAAAGGTAATAGTAGGGGGATTCTGACTTAGCAGGTAGTCAGTCAGGTCAGGGGTTTGATCTCCCTCTTTTGGAGGGGTCTGGCGGCAGACGGTTCATCTCTGACTGCCAATCTCACAGACCGTTCATCTGAGACATCTATAGCTCAGAAGGGAAGTGCCATAATTTGCTAGTACAACATATTTGCAGTTATAGATTTTTTTTTAATTCAACTTTATTCATAAATGAAGTCTGGCTGTTACATTCATAAAAATATCAACAATTTATAAAATAAAATATAAATGAGGTCAGAGATCTAAAAACCTTTTAAGAAGTTGTTACACAGACTGTGACCCACTTAAGCTTTATGTTTAGCTAAAGCTAATAAAGCTATGCTAGCTATGTAATAAACGTTACTTCATAAGCCAGTCCCATTTAGTTAAGTTAAGCAATGTGACCTTTTGCAAACGTAGCTAAAGCTAGAATAGATACATAGATAACATATCTAAGTAGCTTACATAGCTTTTGTGAGCTTAGCTTTAGCTACATCAGCTACATACACTATATTGCCAAAAGTATTCCCTTAACTGTGTTCCAATCACTTCCATGGCCACAGGTGTATAAAATCAAACATATGGCATCTCAGATGAAGGGTCTGTGAGAGTGGCTAACAGATATGAACGGTCTGCAGCCAGACGGTCTTGACCTCTTCTGCAGTTTCGTTTTGATGTGTCCTTGGGCAGGACACTGAACCTCAAATTGGACTCACTGCTTTCTAGAGAAAAGGGAAAGGCAAGCTCAAGTTTATTTACCATTTACAATTTAATAAAGTTACATTAAGTTAATTCATATAGATAATTGAGATAACTTAACATTAAGTTACTTAATAACTTAAAATTATTGAACATCTGGAAAAATGACTTAAAACTGCAACTTCCTACCTAATATTTAATAATAATTACCTGATTGATTAGTGATTTGATAATACTTGATCAGGAAACACCTGAAATTTGACAGCATGTACTGTACACACATTTGACTGAACATTTCAAACACCAAACTTGCATTTAAAAGCCTTCAATGAACTTTTGACATGAGAAAAGCTCCATATTTAATTTTAGTATAGACCTGTGTGAAAAAAAGAGTTCTTTCGTGGAACCCTGTTGTTTACCACCAGACGATACTTTACTGGCACAGGGTGTCACTTACCCCTCCTCATTTTGCAGTTTTATTTTTTGTATGTTTCTTCTCTTCACAGCTTTTATCAGCAGCACTTTGTATTGAGACACTCAACTAACACTTGATATTATGTAATCACAGCGGGCCTGCTGCGTGCGTGAATGTTTATTGCTGCTGAGGTAGCATACAAGACAAGATAAGATAAACTTTATTGTCCCACAGACTGATAATTTGTCTTGGACTCCGACTCATGCTGCAGCCACAGATGACATTCAGCACTATACAGTTTGCACATGAGAAACACTGACAGCCATCATCCAAGTGAAATCTATGGGTCAATAGTTTTTGTACACTGTTCAGAGAATGGTTGAGGTTGGTATCAATGCTGTAAGCTAGCCTTTGCATGTTTTACTGTGGGCTGGTTTCAGTGGGTCAGATGTTAATGTAGTAGACAGACAAACGTCCCATAAAGTGTCACAGTACTGCAGGACACTTTGAATCACATGAGTAAAAAGCAGAAGTTAAGGTCTTTAACACCAGAACAGGCAGTTGTATTATAAGCAAGGCTGCCCATAAGGGAGCTGGGGAACCTTTCTGGGGCCCATGCAGATTAAGAAGATGGTGCATCTTAAGTTCAAATAGTACTAAGTGTATGTAACAGTTGACCAAAATACTTACCCTTGTTATTAAAGCAGTGAAAAAACACAGTCTATTTTTGGTTGTGACAGTGAAACTTTGCCTGTTTCAAAGTGTAACCCCCTTTTTCCTAGAAGGCTATGAGCCATTTTGATATTGTGCCAAGGCCAATTAATCTCAGGATATTTATAGCCTTTTCAAACCTGCACAAAAGCTTGGTTAGCGCAAAAGAAAAAGGGAGCTTGTTATGGCTTTTGACCCCAACAGTAAACTGCTAGCAACCTCCAAAAGCTGATCGAAGCTAGTCTAATGGGTTTGACTTTAGCCAGAGGCAGGCACTGGTGCTACTGATCCAGCATGTATGGGTTAATATCTATAAACATGTCTGTGGAGGGCCTCTACTGGGCCTGTTCTGAAAATGGGCCTGAATGTAAGGGAGATTGAAGGTGGGCATTTTGCATGAAATCACCAGCTCCAGTGAATCAATAATGGGGACAAAGCTGTAATTTTTAAAGTTGCAAAGCCAGTAGGCCTGCAGAGAAATAAACTCACACATTCCTGAAGGGAGCTCAAATTATCCAAAACAAGTGAAATCATGTGGGTGTAGCATGGACGGCCTTGGACAGAATGTTTGGAGCCTTTCATGCAGCAAAAATAAGAGTATCTGTTCTTGCATGTACACTTTTAAATCTTTAAAAGAACAAAATAGAAAATGCATGAACTATCTCACTTTAGGGAGCATAGTGGTACATTATGCCAAGCTGCTGGGCTTTAACTGAGACAGTTTATCGTTATGTTTTGTTAATATTAGCATCATTTTATTTATTCTTGAAACTTCTGCCCACATATAAGAATAAAAAATATTTTTAATGCATTGAGTCTTTAAATATGGAGGTGTTGATAAGCTGCAGGACACTGGGCTGTGATGATTGGGTAAATTAGACCCCTCCTGTGTTCAGCAGTATGCTTAATATTAGACATTTAATGAGTTTGTAGAGAACGAATAAGACTGGAAAACAGAAGTATGATTTTTTTCTCTCTGCACACACAAACACACAAACCTCTGCCCATTAATTCCACTGATTTAATTCCTCAGGCAGCCCCTCATTATCACTGTCTGATGGCTATCATTCTTTGGCTCCTCTGTCGCTGACTTAACGTTCCTCCCTCCCTGTTTTTCCTGAATCTCTCAGCCGCTCCCTCCTCGGCTTGTCAGCTGTTTGTAGCAGGAGATGATAAAGTGGACTCATTGGCTCTGTTTCAACAGAGTAACCACCATTTTAAATGGCTCTCTGTCTCCTTAAATATGTTTAAGAGCTCAGTAGGGACGTATTTGCATTAAGTGCACAGAGGTGCCATTGTTTAATGTGCTTAGCTTTTGTTGGGTGGAGGCCATTTCCCCCCAAGGCTTTTGTTAAAATATCCTTTATTGCCCAGAATCAATTTTTACTGTTTGAAACTGTCCTTGACCTGCTCAGTTCTGCCTCTGGCGTCCTCAGTGACTGTCCACCAATTACTGGCTTAAAAAGTGTGTTGCCTACTACAAGCTTGTTTGTTACTACACTACATTATGTAGCTTGAGTTCACGATTTGCCCTTAATCAGAGGAAACTGAAGGTTTTATTTAATAATGTCCCTGTTCTGACTTGATGCGGGTTGTTCTGCTTTGTTTTCCAGCTTCAGGCGTTTCGTAGTATTTGTGGTTATGCTCTTACAAATGATCGGGTCATCGCAGACATGCTGGTTGTTTTATTCACTGGCAGTGCTCAGACTTAATGTTTGATATTTCCGCTTTCACGGGAAATGCAGCTTCTGAAAGTCTTGATATAGCTGCTGTTGCCCTCTTGACGTAACTTTTTCTCTGAATGTCACAATGAGTAACATTACAGTAAGTCCTCTGAGAAATGTTTTCACCGGGAATTAGAGATTAGTTAAAGAATATTGCGTCAGTTTAAGAAGAAGATACGAGAAGATGTAAATGTAAAGGAGCCTTGAAAGTTTGCACATAGTGATATATAATGCATAACAGCCCATCTATTTTTATCTGGTTTTGTCTGCAGCATCAATGTTCTTTGACAACTTTCTCTGTCTATTATTAGAAATGTAAAAAGCTGAAGGGCTTCATGCTCTGCATCAGTTCTCGCTCACAGCTCTGACCTCACTTCTCAGCTGTTGTTGGTGGAAGCGAGATAAAACCAGCTTCTCTATTTGCACAACTTGAATTCTGAGAAGTTGCTGACCTCAAATTCAAATATATCTGCAATTCATGTCCTGAAACTGTCATGACACAGCTGTGTGGTGGTGCAGAAACCAGGAAGCGAGATTCACTTCTCTAACGCAGTCTCTAGCAGAGTCTGAGAAACGGGTGCTGAAATCAAAACAGATTATTTGTGTTTAAAATTAAACTAATGATCGCCTTTATTTGTTACAAATTAGCTTGAAAAAAGATCTGATTTATTGTTTCTTTTTTAACAAAGTGTACATAACTATGACCTGAATCTGTCAAAACCAAATATATGTTCCACATGAAGATGATAGTTTATTCCCTCAGGGTGAAATCCATTTTTTACACTCTTATTTAGCCTGCTACACACATTGAGGCTGAAATACTTGCACATGCTCAGACAGGATCCTATGGACATGCTCTTATAGAGATGTCAGAGTCCGCCAAACATTAAGGGGTGCCTCTGAGTGTTTGGGAGTTTGGTGCTTTGTTCGAGGGCACCTCAGCAGTAGTCCAGCACCCCCTCCATACTTGGGGGCCCAGGACCCCACCTTATAGGGGAATTTTCATCACTGGCTGTTTGAAGGAGCCACTTCACATCAGGAGGTGGGGTAAAAGTTAGACATCAACTGCCATCTATAGTAATGCTATAGAGACAAAATTTGGTTATTTTATAATGAAAATAATGTCTTTATTTATAGGTGCCTTCCAAAGCACTGAAGGGAAACTTACAGGCTCTAGATCTCATGGTGGTTGAACAAGTGGATGAGACAGGTGGGGAGACAAGAATGCAGCAGGGGATGTTGATATGTAGGTCAGAAAGGTAGTGTGGGGTGAGGTTATGTATCACCTTGAAGATGAGGAGCAGAATATGAAGTTGATAGTTGACCGGGAGCCTGCTGAGGAGTGATGATGTGATTACTAGACGGGGTTCTCTAGATGATATAGGCAGTAGATTTGTGGACTGAATGAAGCTAGTTCATGCAGGACATGGTAGTCATACGCCCAGCCGTGATCAGCCAAATGCCATCTGATCCCAATTATCACCTCCCACAGCCAATCACAGCTCTTCCTCATCATTTAAATATGATGTACTTCTCACTAATCCCTGCTTGCATCAATGCTGATGCACCACTCTGCTGCTGCTGGCAAAGCTTCACCTCCTCCACCCCAGCCTCCTCCTCTATAGCATACAGCCTGTTTCACCCTCATATTGAGATTCATGCTACTATGGATTAATTGCTTTTGAACTCATTTTATGTATTCAGAATGCAATGTCGTTAATGTATCCATCCGTGTAGAGGTTTCTAGTCATGCGCATCCTGGAAAGTCAAAGCATGCTGCTTGATTATAACCTTGCAAAGCAGATGGATACGCCCGTTTTCTTGTTTCTCACTGGTGAATCCATCTTGCAAAGCTCCTGGCTGAACCTTTTAGGCCCGGTTAGAAAGTGACAGGACCAATCAGCGATGAGGGGCAGTGCTCTCTGGTGCGGTGGAGTCGTGACGTAAGCAGGCAGCAACAAGAGACCGGTGCTATAATGGTGCAAGGGGTTACCGTGGACTCTGCTAAAGCGCCAGTTTTATCAGAACTTGACAACATTTCTTCAGTGAAAGAAGAACAGAACAGCAGTGAGTTGTTTTCTTTTCAAAAACGACAAAAGTCGTGTACTGACATGTCTATAGTGGCCATGGTTTTGCAGTTCTATATGGAGTTTATTCCTTGGTAGCTGCTCACGCGCACCCCAGTAGCGGTGATGATGTCATGCGTTTTGTTGCTCTGATTGGCCCGTAAAGATGTGACAGACAGAATGTCCATCCAATCAGTCTCAGAGATTTTTTTCAAAGGCGGTGCCCTTTCCTAAAAGCTGTCTTTCAGTGGTTTTCTAGATGGATGTGTGAAACAATCTATCTGGCGTGTTAGGTTAGCTTGATTAACCCAGGGAGCATCTTTTGAGCAGAGCCTTCTCTGCCAAGTAAAACTGTATATCCATTTTGCAATAAAATGGTAACAAGCTTGATGAGAGTGTTCCTGACTGAATTGAAGTTTGTAAAGAGATTCTGAGGAAGACCAAACAGAAGGGAGTGACAATAATAACTCCAAGAAGTGACCAAACTGAACTAAATTAGCAGCAGAGTTGGGAGTGAGGGATGGGCGAAGGTGGTTAATGTTGCGTAGATGGAAGCAGGCAGACCTGGTGATATTATTGTTGTGTGATTCGAAAGATAGTGTGCTGTTAAGGGTGACACCCAGACTCTTGACCTGAGGGGAAGGCAAAGCTGAGGAATTGCAAAGGAAAAACTGTCCGATTTAGCTAGTGCCCATAAGAAGAGCTTTAGTTTTATCACTGTTGAGTTTTAGTAAGATGTGTAAGAACTAGGATCTGATTTCCTGTAAATAAAGACAGAGGAAGGAGGGTGGAGTTAGATTTGGTGGATAGGTAGAGCTGGGTGTCATCTGCATAGCAGTGACAGCTGATATTGAAATTATGGGAGATACGACCAATAGGAAGTAATGAACAGAAGGAGGCCCAGGACAGAACCCTTAGGAATGCTGGTTGAGAATGTAAAAAGGGAGAGATTTGAACGCTTTGGGTACCTGAGAGGTATGATTTAATGGTGTAGGCCGGACTCAGTACTCAGTAACCCGTAACCTTGTGATTAAGACAGAGCTGACTTTTTTCAGTTTTAACCTCCATGGAAACTTGCCAGCAACTTTTTGACAGTAAAAGATCGAAGCCAGAATATTTAGCGCTTTATCCACTTTATTTGAGAATTTCTTTTTTTGTCTTTGTCAGTAATTGACGTTATTGATGAGCTCTGTTTTAAACTTAAAACATTAGTAAATCATGACGAATGTACTCCTCATGTCATCCAAATCTGTCACATCTTCATCAAACAGGCGCAGATGCTTTATTCAACTCTTATATTAAAAAAATGTGTCAAAGAAACTTTGTGAAGAATAGAGAGATTTCAAAGAGTCCGGCTTAAATTCGCAGAGGTTTTATCTTTTGAGAATCCTTCATGAAAGTGAGCTGAGCCGTCCTCTCAGTGGGCCGAGAACAGAACCCTGAAAGACACCACCATCCCTCTGAATATGACCTCTCCGTCTTGGCTCTCTCCTAAGCTTCGTCTTCTTACAAGCCTCCAGCCTTCAGAGTCCAGTCTGAGAGTGGTGTTATCAAAGCCCGGGGCTGTGAACAGACCCACAGAGGAGGTGCAGAAAGACAGACACAGCCGACTGTGAAACCTGAAACCGTCTTTATCAGAATAATGCATGAGCTTAGAGAATAAGGCCCTTTATATTCTGTCGTCATGGTGGCAGTGAAGGTGACTCCTGGAGCTTGTACTCTAGCTAACACGGTTAGTGAGGGAGGACAGAAAATGGGTTAAAAAGGAAAGAGAGAAAGCTAAGAAGTGGTCTTGATCTAGTTCCTTTTTTTCATTTTTTCTCATGGCTTGCAGCCTTTCTGCTCTAATCACTGCTGTCCATAAAACCTGCCTGTCCATTTGTGGCCTTGTTATTTCCCAGAAATCTCTCGGTCTGGGCATTTCTGCTTGTTACTCCATTTTTTTTGGCCAAGAAAGAAGGATTAAGGGCAAGGCTCATCAATTTGTTCCTCTCCTCCGCTCGGCCTGTTATCCTCTGTTGTCATCTGCTGTAAAAACTGAATTCATATCCTCCTCCACAGTCTTACAGTTGATTTTTGCTGCACAAATTGCACCCATTGAGAGATACACTCACCATTTTGGAACATTTTGAAGTAGACATTGAGGAGGTAATGGCATGGAGATGGAGGAGAACTGCTTCTTGTTAATCCACTTTTGAAGTAAGATAAAACTTGTGTCGCTGCATCAGCCAGAAAGTCTGTCCTACAGGAAGTCAGCGGATTAAAACACAAATTAAAAACAGTTTTAGGTCACAAGTCTGAATCTTACATCTGTCTGTCTACCATAAAGGACCAGGAATTGCACGTGAAAGTTCATTCAGTATTGTTTTATTTCCTTTTTGTTAGTTAACCCCTAATTTCCCTAATTTGAATCCAAGTGGTACTGACACAGATTTGATGGCATCCCTATTCCAAAGGTAAAGAGAAAAAGGAAGAGAACTCTAACCTGAAATAAAGAGTCTTTAAGTTTTATTTTCCATGTAGTTTTTCTTTTGTCTTTATAGATAACTTAATTAAGATTCAACTGGCATTGCTGCAGCACATACATTTTTAATGTGGAAGTTGAAGCTTGTTGCTGGTTGCAGTTTTATAAGTTTTTTGAACCAATAAGTCCAGGTGAGACAGATTAAAACAAAAGTTTAGGGCTTGAAGGGTTAATGTCAGTTACAGAGAGCAGAGGGCATTACAGTGATGCCTCTTGATTCTTGTAAGTTTTTCTGTCCCTGTGACCTGTGGACTTATTACAGTTCACCCTGTTAAATAAACTTATGTAGGGCCCTGTGAAATCTGTTTTCATGTTTTGCAAGATTCTGTTTTTTCCATTTAAATTATTTTTAATTCACTACTATAACCATTATTTTACTGTTTATGTAAGTGAATAAATAGCCCATTAATTGAATAGAAAAAAACTTTAATTTGTTTAACCCTCTGAAGAAGAGGCGTGGCTATTCACAGTTGAATAACATTTAAACTGTAAATCGTAGACACTTTTTTCTTCCAAGAGCCCTCCATTGTGCCTTTCTAATGAAGTTATCCACGCCTCCGTAGCTCTTACAGAACGTTTTTTAGCGAGCCTGGAACTTGGCTGACTTTCCAGGGTATTTAAAGGTCAAATCCACACCAGTAAGTCTGATATTGCAGTGTTTTTTTACCCATTTATAATCTATTTTTTGATCATTCCTGCAGCTAGCCTGTTAAACATTAATGTGTTATATCAGGTGTGTCATACAGCCTAGCCAGTGAACGGATTTCATCTGACCCTCAATGTATTTTCAGGAGACAGAATGATTACATGACATTTTCATTAGTGAGAAAATTAAGTGTAAAGTACCAGCAGAAATATCAATCATATGTCATGACATTGCTAAATAAGACAGGTCAAATTAAGGCTGACTGGTGTGGACTGCTTCAAAAGAAGAAGACTCACTTTTATTCTCTTGCTTTTTCTGGCAATTAATTCCCCCTGGATGTGTATCCTCATTTCCTCCTTGTTTTATCTTAGCCCCATATGTTAGTCATTGTGCATGTGGTATGCCCATATGTACTTGCATACTTATGGGCATGTGCTTTATCAATTTGCTTATGTCTTAAATGCTCTTGCAATGTTACAGTGTTTTATTTGGTGATTTTAGATGTATTCTGTTTAATTGTCCTGTGCAGCACTTCAGTACAAACTCTGTTTGTTTTGAAAGCCCTTTTTAATGAAGTTGACCTTGACCTTGGTATCTAAATGAAGAGCCGTTTGAGAGCCAAAAGAGCTGACTCTTCTTGGTGAGCTGCACCAAATGGCCTGGGTCATTAAAAAGAGATGTAATTCCCATCACTAGAGTGGACCTACAGGTTTAGCATGAAGTCACAGCTATGCACCTGGCACAGACACACCACCCTCTCTGTGACTCCCTGGTGTGACGAGGTAAAATAACTTGTAGCACAGACCAGTTGTCTTGTAGCACATGAGACGTTATGTCGCACTCTACATCCCTGTGTTGATTTACGTATTAGCCAGAGTTTGCTGCGGCTGCTTTGGGGTGTTTGTTTGTTTGAGGGGGCGGATGAATGAAATCATCCTTATATTGCTGTTTTCTGGACAGAATCTTTGTAAATTACACTGCATGGACTATGATAAGTGGACCATATTAATTAAGATGTAAGAAAAATCTCTTATCTGAAGTTGCTTCATATATAATTAAAGTAATTTTTGTTCTTTGATCACAGAAATCATAAATGCAAGTGCATACTGGTCGTCTTTGAGTCAGCTGTTATTTCAGTCCACCATAATGAGGTTAAGACTAATTAGTCATGCTGCAAAAAGCCTGGTTTGTTTATTTTAAAGTTGGTTTAGACTACCAGGATGTTGCTGGTCCTGTTGATCCTCTTTAAAGGCATTGTGTTATCTTCCTCTAAAATGTCAGCTCATCAGGTAAAGGGAAGCTGTGTTAAACTTCAGTCAGCTGTTTGAGAATGACTATGGGACATTAAAGATGTCTAGTTAAAATTCTCTCTCTACAAAGACAACAAAATAAAAACACACCAACAGGTGTTGCACTACTTTAAAGGTCAAATGAATTTGTTAGTCCAGATACAGGTGAAGATTTGTTTGACCTATCTAAACGTTGCTGATAAAAGTGTTTTGTCACTGATGTAGATCTCAGACTTTGTTGTCTGGAAGTGTCTTTGTGTGTCTGACCGCAATCCAGTGTGTATTTTTGTGTCGGCGTCCTCAGGCGTTCAGCAGCAAAATAAGGATGCAGGGAGACTGATGGAGAGACTTGGCACACATCACCATGGCAACTAGTCACTGCGAGGACACAAGTGTAGCCCTACGTAATTATCAATTGGAGGCACGTCGTGTTTTCTCTTAGAGGTATTGTGTGTGAGTGCGACTGTGTAGAGGGGTTTGTGGGTTTTCTGGTGACCAGGCTAATGGACTTTCTTTTTGGAAGAGGACAGCAGAGCTTACTCTTGAGCTGTGGCTGCATCTGAATAACACGAGGAAAGATCTCAGGGCTGAGATTTTTACACTAATAAAAGCTCATTCTTCCTGTTCACCATTAATGACTGATCGTTGAACACCCAGGGGAATTGTTCAGGTTGTTTCAGGTAAAAGTCAGCTTGTGGGGAGGAATTCGTCACCTGCTTCTATGGGGATTTCTCAGTCAGAAGGTCGAGAGTTTGATCCCCACCTCCTGCTGTATCGTGTCAGTGTGACCTTGAGCAACATAATTAACCCCTGATAGCTCCCATTGCTATGTCAGTGGTGTGTTAATGTGTTTGGATTAGTATATATTCTTGATCTGATATGCTGTGGCTCCTCCACAGAGGTTTTTCTTGTTTTTAAATTACTTCAGCTTAAATTATTAATGAATAAAAATGTAAGGTTTCACCGCAGATGCTGGGAAAGGCTGAAAGAAAACAGAAGAAGAATCTAATTGTTATTCTGAAGCCTTAAGGCCATCAGACCTGATACCTCAGGACCGCCTGCAGGGAAGAGTTAATTCGATACAAATGTTCACTTAAAGTTTAACTGGATGGATTAAGGTAGTCAAGGTCAATGCAAACTCAGGTGTTTTTCATTCTGGGGAACGCTATAGTTAAGCAGAGTTTGGAGGGAATTTCATTATATCCTCTTAATGCCTGTATTATCATTTTGACAGAACTAAATCAGCTGTGATTGATTATTGGACGATCTCAGATAGGGAGAAGGAGACTGTGGTTAAAAAGCCCCTCTAGTAAATGATGGTGTCTGACCTCTTCATAGTAATCTACAAATGTCATATTAAGGGCAAAACTGTGGGTTCTTTCAGAGTTAGAAATATAAAAATATGTACCCTTATGCCTGCCCCTGCCAAAATTACATCAGTGTTCCCTGGGAAACACCAGTTGACACAAACTGTGTCTTAACTGATTTCCAAAATTGGAAATCTGTCCCTTTATCAGACCTCTGTATCAAGGTGTGATATGTAAACCCTCTGTGACATTTCACCTTTACTCTGAGTGTATAATGAGGGGATGATGGGATCCCAGATCGGTTGTCTTCAGAGAAAGTAACGGAGGTGTTATAGAGGTGAGAAAATGATCAATGTGGTCAGTGGGTGAGGTCATCGCTTTGTGTGTGTGCATGTCTGGCGGTCACCCCCTTTCAGCCAAGCATTACAATCCCATCCCCAGCCTCAGACGTAAGAACCCAGGCCTTGATGTAAACCAGTTCTTTCACCTGTACCAGCAAGGAGCTCTTAACACACTGGAATAACACACTTTTTATTTCTGGCACAGAACAAGTTCTTTGGTGATGAAAAAACAAAGTACGAGAGCTGACAGATTGGGAACCCCATTACAATTCTGTGATGATCCCAAGATTTCGGATCCAAGATTACAAGATATAGTCAGTATGCTGACAGACAATAGTAGGCTTCAATGTCTTACAGCGTGATGATGGTTGAGCTTTATTACAGAGTTTTCATTGCAATGAAAACACCTTGAATTGTAAACTTTTGATCCTCTGAACTTCATCTACAGTCGTCATCATCCCTGACCACAGAATATTCAGGACCCCTGAAAAACTCAGTCAAGGGCCCGCCTCAGTTGTGATTTATTGATGTTGGATCAGCAGCATTGTTAGCTTTTCTAACACTTACCTCATTTTTGAGCTTTGATTGAGTTCTAATGTTGAAAGTATTTGTTATTGCTAATTTTCAATTTCCCTTCTGTGTCTGGTCAATTTTGACACTTTAACCCATTATTCCCTGTTTAACCTTTTTTTTCCCCTCATTTTACCTGTTTTGAGACTTTTTGACCCCATTTCACAATTTTTTTTCCAAACTGTCACCACTTTTTATGCCCATATATACCATTTGTAACCAATTTTTGCCACTTTTTAAAAACACTTACCCTGCCCATTTTTTGACTCTTTTTGACCTTTTTTTGCTCATTTTAACCAATTCTCCAACTTTCTTCCATTTCTCCCCCGTTAATCGATTTTTCATCACTTTCAACCAAGTTTTGCTATTTTTTGACCCATTTTCAACACTTTTTAATCATTTTTTCAGACCATATTTGCCACTTCTAACCCATTTCCCCCATTTTTAACCCATTCCAACCACTTTTTCCTGCCATTTCTTGCCTCTTTTTGCCCTGATCAACCCCTTTTTGCTACTTTTAGCAAATTTTGAGAACTTTTTTCCATTTTTGCCCCTGTTAACAAGATCTTTTACCACTTTCAAGCCATTTTAGCCATTTTTTGACCTCTTTTTACCACTTTTTCTACCTAAATTGGCACTATTGGCATCATTTAATAGTTTTTTCCTTAAAGTTGTCTCAGTTTCTTTTATTTTATGCCATTCTGATGTTTCTGCACACTATGGTTTATTTCAGCGTGTGTCCATTTACATTGTTAACATGTTCAAGAAAAAGCAATTATGTTAGGTTAAAAATAATATATTGATATCAAAGCTTAGTTTTACGGTGGAACATGATTTTTTTTTAACTCCATGGAACCCACATTTGGTTGAACCCAGAAAACTCTTGCCTTTATCCCTCCTTATGAGCGGCCTTGGTCACCACCCACCAGTTAGGAAATTTGCATGAATCATCTTGTACATTATGTCTTCTTCCATCATTTCTGTAGAACACTGGCCTCCTTCTGGGATTCTGGTTATGTAATAAAGCTTTAGTGTATGATCTATCATGTGCACTGTACCCAAAGGAAGTTTGAAGAAAATCATTTCAGCCTGACAGTTGAATTTTTCCATTCTATAAGACAGTAATAACACTCCTGATGGAGATTCCTGCATGCAGATACTTGTTTGTGTCCAAAGCACAGCAACCCTTATGTGAACTCAGTATTATGTAAATATGATTGATTACTCATCAAGAAACCACTCAAGGCTTTAACATGGACACTGAGTGTCCTGTGGCTGTTTATGAGAGTGTCACGATGCACACCAGGAACACTGAGTGACAATCAAGGATCATTAAACCTTAAAACACAGGCTGACAGTTTTGGCCCGTTTCTCTCTCTCTGGGTTATGATACAAATATTGTGACACTATTTAATTTAGAGTTTGGACGACTGTGTTCTGTAGTCAGCTTGTTGTCTTTTGTCTAATGCCAGAGAAATTTGATTTAGCGACTTAAAATGCTCAGAGGCGCCTGAGCTGCTGAGAGAAGTGGTTTCACTCCTCATTAGGAGAAGAACCATGAAACAGTCTTCCTCATCCTACTGTTGCCAATAAGAGGGCTTTTTCATTCATACTGCCAAATCTACACTATGGAAACCTTTGTGTTATGTTTCTTATCTGCTGGCTTTGTCAGTTTTAGCTCGAAGCATGCCTTTAGGCGATATTCTGTGCGTGTGGATTCACCGCTTATTTCCTGGCTGTAGTACCTCAACGACTGGATTGCACCATCTCCATGTTTCCTGCTGAATAAATCAGAATAAATTGATTTTGATTGCCTGACCCTTTCATGACACCTTCTTTATGTCACATATGGTGAAATATTCTGAAACAAATTACATAAGACAAGCATAAAAACTTTTGTTATTGGCCACTATTCCCATGTCAACTCACTAATGCAATGTGGAGATTGGTAAAATTGGTAAACAGATTGAAAATTGAAATTGGTGAGTGGTAAAAAATAAATATAATAAATGTTAAATGTTTCGTTGATAAAACCTTCAGAAAAAAGGCGTGAAGACGATGCTCTTACTTCAAGACTTGTATATAAACTACTTTATGAGTGTTTTATCATCATTTTAGCTGATGTGTGCAAATCTAACTCTGACAGCCTCAGAGCAGACAAAGTCTTGTGCCCTCCTGAGATCTTTGGGACCCCCTTTAAGGGTGTCCTGAACTCCAGGTTGAGACACAATGCAAGGGGCTACATTTTCAAAGCTTACATTTCAGTCAGGACTTAGTCAAGAAACACTCCATTTGAGGTTATGAATGTTTTGTCTTCTTTTGTAGTTATTAATAAGCAGTTACATCTATTATTTATATCTGGCAGTGTGGCTGTTCTGGGACCCCCCCCTGCCCTTCCACAAGCCTACGTGGAAAGCATCAAGCAGGAACAGCACATGTTCCTGCTTTTCTTGTTCCTACAAGGAAAACCTGAGACAAGAAGAGAAGCAGCAAAAACCCCAGAGCAGACAACAGAATGGCATTGATTAAGTTAGAATCAGAATAAATGAGGAGCTGGGGTGGAGGAGGGTTGCAAAAATTGGCTTGCAGGGGAAGCAGCAAAGAGAAGTCTAAATGTAGCAGCCTGAGTGTGACTAGCCAAAAGCGTGGGAGCAAATCTGCTGGCTTGTGTGAGATCAGCTGTTCTCAATTACATAGCAGCGCTTGACTCGTCTGCCTGAACTGACACTGGAGGCTCAATTTGTCAGATTAGCAAAGTTAGCATGTTAATGCATGTTTAATCTGTTGAGGCAGGTAAACACTGTAATAACAGCACTGTAAGCTATTTGTTTGGTGATTATTAGCAGGTATTAGCATGGTGAGGTATTCCTACTGTTAAACATCAGCATGTTAGCATTGCTTTTGGGCAAGTTTGGTGTGCTAACATTAACTTTGAGCTTAAAACCTGCAGAAAGATCTGCAAACACAGTTAACACAAGTTAAAAAAGATTTGCTGTGCATGTTTTTTATTGTTCAGAGCATTAAAGTCAGCGTGGGTGTTTCATGCACCATTAAAAAAACTTTTCCTACATTTTGTTCTGAAGGTTAAAGCTAATGAAAAAACATTGCCACTGATCTACCTCACTTATATTGGAAAGCAGGCCCAGACCACTCTCTTTGTTGTATTGTGTACGGAGACTTAACATTAATCCTCCATGAGCAAAGCAATCTTTAAATATTCAGCCATTAACCATGTCAGGGAAAACCTTCTTTTTACAGACAGAAACCTTGAGCAGAAACTGAGTCATGCTGAACGGCTGCCTGTTGCTGATGGGTTTCTATTCTTTTTATTTGAATAACTCCATTATTCCTCATTTAGCTGTTTGATTGTTTGCAGACACCTAGTGTACATGTCTGCTCTGTTTAAAATGGTCAAATGAAAATTATACATCTGTGTTAAACAGCCTTTCACTTTACAGAGGTTTTATCACAATTAAAGCATGCTGAAGGTAGTAATTAAGGGCTGTATGCCAGTTGTCATTGTGAAGAAATTATGTGCCAGTTGGGCAGCATCTCTTTCTGGCTCAGTGTATTTCCACTCACATGAACTTTGTCTCTGTTTTTTTTCTCTTTCACAGAATGAAAAGCCTTTGGGTCATTCTGCCAGCAGGTCCAGCAATATATCAAAGGTGAGTAAAGCACAAACAAATAGAAAAATATGAATGAATGATGTATAGCCTCAGTCTGGCACAAAGAGAGAAGAGAGAGAGTGCATAAAGACAGGAGGGAAGCAGCGAGGTGAGCCGTGGAGGAATGCAGAGATTGACATGAGAGATATAGCGCGTGCAGCCGAGTGGGAACAGCTGATAGATAACCTGCCTCCATCACATCACATCGTCCCAATCAGAGCTGCCTCTCTGATCATCCTCCAGAGCACAGACGTGTCTTTACACCTCAGCTCCTCGGCTCACCGTGGCTTTCTGTCAGACAGCCCGTCAACTCCCGGTGACTCTTGTCTTTCTCTATTTTCTCTCTTCTTCTCACCCTCTTTCTCTCAGTCGCTCCCTCAGGCAAAGCTACGACCTGTGATCGAACGTGACTCCAGGGTTTGAGTCCACGTTCTCCTGAGCCTCTTATAGGATAAACTCTTTACTGGTGCTAATAAACGTCAGGGTCACTTCATCGGCACGGGACCACTCCTGAAATAATGTTTGATCCATGAACCAGTAGGTCTTGAAACGTGAGCAAAATGGAAGTTATAGCACTGAAGTTACTTTTAAGGTTTAACTTGAACAGTGCTGCTTAGACATTGAGAGAATCTGGTTTATCCTTTGTGCAGTAGAGTTGTCAGGATACTGGAATTTTACACTTTGATACAACCATAAAAAAAACATTTATTTTGACACCATGGTAAGAAAAATAGTAGACTTCTGCACCCCAAATTCAGACATTCATTGTCTCTTATTACTAAAAATGCCAATAACCTCCAATGCTGCCAGTGCTTTTGTTCAATTTAGACAGTGTCCTCCTCTGTTTGTGAGACACATAAATCTAACTTTGTGTCTTTTTGAGATGCATAAAGATCTTAAGAAACATTAATATTGTTGACCTTTGCATCTGTATAGGCCACTGCTTCTTTCTGTATTTTGCCTGCAGCAGCTTTGCTCAAAAATGTCTGAATACTTGTTTTTTTAAAACTTTGCTGCATTTGATGCTATTGATTATTAAAATAACAGAGATGTTTCATTGTAAAGTCATTTTAAAGTATCAAAACTATTGAAAATGTCAAAAGTTTTCCACTTCAAGTATATGATAGTAAAAGAAATGTCAACTTCTGCTGCACTGATTGTTAAATAATGTCTTTATTGATAGGATACCTCCATGTTATCTCAAATTTTGAAACTATCTTCAAGTTATTCAAATTTTATCAAAGAAAACAGATGGTACCCATATGTACACAGCCGACATTAGCGCCCTGGTGCAGCTGCTTGGGATGTTTGTGTATCTGATCATTGCCCGAGACCGTTCATTTCAAAGATTCACATTTTGCTGTGCAGAACAGCTGCACACCTGGCTGTTTGTCGTACAGACTCAGCACTCATACAGCTTGAGCCTTGATTTTGTTGTAATGGCTGGAATCTTTTGACAGCATTTTTCTAACAGCTTTTTATACCTTACATACTGATGGACTAAAGTATTCAGCTGCCTGACCATTACACCAACAGGGATTGGAATGACATTGTATTCAAATGAATGTATTTTAATATGAAGTTGCCTCCCATTTTGCAGCTATAACATTCTCCACTCTTCTTGGAAGGCTTTCTATAAGATTTTGGAGTGTTTCTGAGGGAATTTTTGCCCATTCATTCTATAAAGCCCTCATAAGGTCAAGCACTGATATTGGACGAGATGCTCCAAAGATGCTCAAATGGATTGAGGTCAGGGCTCTGTGTGGGCCAGTCAAGTTCTTCCACACTTAACTCAACAAACCACGTCTTCATAGTCCTTGCTTTGTCCACTGGGACACAGTAATGTAGGAATAGAAAAGGGCCTTCCCCAAACTGCTGCCACAGAATTGGAAGCATAGCAATGTCTAAAATGTCTTAGTATGCTTGGTATGAGATAAAGAGCCTGAACCAAACCCTGAAAAACAGCCCCATTATCTCTCCTCCACCAAACTTCACAGTTGGCACAATGCAGTAAAGAAGGTAACGTTCTCCTGGCATCCAAACACTTCCACTTTCTAATAATGTCACTAACAGTTTGGCGTGGAATATCCTGCAGGGATGAAATTTCACAAACCGTCAAATTGCAAAGGTGGCATCCACCACAGTGCCACACTTGAAGTCACTGAGCTCTTCAGAACGACCCATTTTATATCACAAATATTTGCAGATGGAGACTGCATGACTAGGTGCTTGATTTTATACACCTGCGACAACAGGTTTGATTGAAACACCTGAATTCATTAATTAGCTGGTGTGGCCAAATACCTCTGTCCATGTAGTGTATGTAGGTGCAAGCAGCAAACAAAATGCTACTCATGCAGTTCCAGCCATTGTATTTAGTCAAGCCCTCCAATCAAAAATGTCTGCAGCTTTAGTTACCATGTAGCCAACTATTGAAATACATGTTAAATATTGAAACGTGGTGTCTGAAAGTATGATAGTACTGAAACCATCTCAATTAAAATATCTCTCTAACTTTTCCATCCAGCTTCTGTCTGGTCTCTAGATTGAGAGCAGTGCCTGTCTGGAGCTGCTGTACTGGGATAGTTTGGTTTGATAGATTGATCTGGCTGACAATAGCTGAAACAGATCGATTCTAACTTGCCCTGTTGGCTCAGATATTGATCGTGCAGATTAGATAGGAGCGGGTTCAGTCTAGTTTATGATGTGAGTTTAGACTGTACTTTGGTTGAGTGATGCTTTAAAGTCATGCCTTTCCTTTCCATTTATTGTGTTCTCAGTAAAGCAGATGTTTGGCTGGGAGTGCTGGTAGCTTAGTGGTTATGTCTTTGAAACCCTCGTATAGAGGCTGTTGTCTTCATCTGAAGTGGGCAGACTGGGTTGAGTCTGGTTTCTTTCCTGCATGCCATTCCCCCATCTGTTACTTTCTCACAGTTCTGTCAGAGTGAAGGCATAAGGGCCCAAAAATAATTCTTAAACAGTTGTGTAGAATAATGTTCCCCAAGGCACATGTGACATTCTCAAATACCTTGTTTCATAATTAGTTTGCTATCAAATACGTTAAACTTCTTCTTAATCCCTTAAAAATTCCTAAAATGCCTGGATGGTTTTCCAAATAGTTGGCCATTAATTTGAAAGTTGTCTTATCAAACATTTCAGCTTTATTTGTGTGAGTGATTTTCTTTGTACAAACACACAAGATGGCCATGAAATTAAAGTGCCAGCTAACTCATCCATAAATGGAGGAGTGGATTTAATTTGTTGACACTTGGTGGACTCAGTGCTTTGTCATTGAACGACCTACGTACACCGACGATAAATGTGTATGTGTAATGGAGCGACAGGAATAAAGTATGAACAAGGCTCTTATGTTTGACAGCTTTAATTAATAATCAGCGGTCTCTCTGCCAGCTGGTGTTTCCTACTCTTTCCTAAAGGGACATACCGCTGAGTGACAGGTCTTAAATCTGTATTAACTGTTCTCTGGGTGGTAAAGTCTGCCGGGAGTCTCCGTTGTCAGCGAGAGGGAGCAACAGAGTGAGACTGGAGAAGTTGCAGATTTGGACTGATGTGCTGTAGCTTACCCGGGGCAAAAATTATTTTGGTAAATTCTGAAGATAGTGTAAAAGAATGTTGAAGTACATTATGTTAAATTTTCTCTCTAGAATGTCTACATAAATTATAGAATGATTACTCCTGTGTTAGCTGTATAGTTTTAGTAGAGTACTTGCATTCCTTTCGATACTTTGAACAGTTTTTCAAAGACAGACATTTTAAATTTTTATAGTTGTAACAGTCCATGTCTTTTAATGGAAGCTGTCATGACTGATGCATGTTTGCTGTTAACATTGGAACATAGGCAGTTTTACCATTAGGCAGATGTAAATTGTCTGGGGTCTTGTACTCCAAGAGGCCTAAAGACGGAGATGATCAAATATGAGGTTTATGTCTAAAACTGCTTTCAGGGATTAAGATTAGGGTTGCTTCTAGGCATCAGTTTTGGCTATCATTGGTAAGACCATGTGTCTAATGCTGATGTACTCAGGAGAGCAGGGATGTGAAAGGATAGCTGTGCTTTTAAAGGCACCTGGCAGGCTTTCTCAGGCCTGATCCAGCTCACCCAGTACTGGGTGCCCAGGACATGGTTGGCTGGTCCAAATGCATGGGGCAACCATACAGCATGGACCTGGGGCAGCTAGGAGGATACCTGGAGAGATGGGGCATGGACCTGAAGGATGACTGGAGTAGTACAGGACCAAGATTGATGCGGCAAAGTGCTGAACCAGCATATGCTCCTGACCTGACATCTGTGTAGAGATGGGTTAAAACATTAAGATGTGTTGTGTTTGAGTTGTGACGCTCTTTTAAGATGATGAGCAGGTACTGTTGGGTATTTGAGTGGTGCTGTTGCAGATTTGAGTATTTCCTGTAGTTCTCATGGGATACTTTAAAATATTTAGTTCACTCTGTGATCGTTTTTTTTTTTCAGCTAAATAGAACAGGACCTCTTATTGGTCATTACATAAGTCTTTCAGATTACTAAAAGTGCTTCAGTGTACGTACTCCATACATGACATCACAGATTTTCCCCCTCTGATGATGAGAAGGCAATGTACCAAGTTGAGGATAATCAAAAATACTTATTTGTACAATTAATCCTCAAGTATTATTTTATTGCTCCCTGTGATATGGTTGATATAATTGTCTAGGTATCGTCACAAACCTGATGTTGCATAGTTTTACAGCTCACAAACAAAAACAAAACTATACCTTCATCACAGCCAGAAATTCAACCTGTAATTTGCCTTGATTTTTGATTGTCACTGCAACTGTAACACATGCCAGGACAGCCAGATCTTCATCCTCCTCTGTTTGTTTTTCTACTGAAGTCACGCTCGATCACGTGAGATTCTATGAGATCTCATGATCCTCACTGTGGGATCCTTACTTCAGACAGCAGATGTGTGGTCTCATGGTTTGACTGAGTTGTCTAGTGAATACCTTCAGAGGATTATAAGAATAAAAACATTTGAAGCTGTCCTTATGTCTGGTCTTCAATGTTTTCTTAGCTCATTTTTGATTTGTTTATTGCTTGGCCAGTGGGGTCTTCTACAGGAAGCTGCTGTTCTGTTGCTGTATCTCATTCATGTTTTGTGCTGCTTACTTATGATGGACCACAATTATTCTCTACACCAACAGTTAATGGGTGACTACATCCTCCCACCCCTAATCCCCTGGGGCTGTGGCCTCGCCGGACACCTACAAGTTGAGTTGAGACTCACTGCTCAGCTCTGCCTGTCTCTGCTGCTTACCTTTTGTATTAAAGTGAGGATTCTGTTCCGTAAATACTATGGTGGATGATTTCTTATAGTGAGGGAGAAAAGATGTTAAAAGTGGCCCTGAATAAGTCCTCAATTTAAAACGAGAAGTTAGCAGTAGAGGTAGGATTTGTGGAAATGACATCCTGCGCATTCAAGCAATAAAACAAAAAAGTTTGAACTGTTTTAATGAATATCAGGATACCTTTGAACTGATGGTAGGCTAAAGACTGCAGATAATCTCAGCCGTTTCTGACCTTCAGTGGGATGTTGCTTTAACATTAAAGCTCAGCTGGCACAATATAATCACAGAGTATAGCCATCAAAAGGTTATTAATTCGATTCATTCATTCATTTATTTGCCATCAGTATCCCAGTTATCCTGCAACTGTTGCTTCTTTGTGCATCTCTTCATGTCACAGTATCCGGGCTACTTCCTTTAATGAACATTTATCTGCTTTGTGATTTCACGCACAACTTCAGACAAGTTTGAGATGATTCCAGGACATTCAGGCAGCATTTTCAGGGACTTACCTTTTATAAATGCACTTCACAGTGTAAGATAATCTGTTTCAGATGCTATATATGCACTCTCTGAGCTCAGAATACCCCGTCTGGGTTAGGTGAGGGTTGGCATCTGAATAGCACATGCAGAAGGAGAAGAAAGAGTCTACCGTAACGGTAACGATTCTGGGGCTGAGATCATAACATGAGTAAGGATGTTTCCACAAGGTGCAATGGCACTAAACTGATAAGCATGGCAGGTCTGTCAGTCTATATTTTTTATAGCCACAATTTATAACAGTGGTTATGTCAGGACACTTTAAAAAGAGTAAACATTAATCCAGCATGAATACGGCACTCAGCAACATTTAGCAAAGTTAGAGCCACCTTTTACCAGACTCATGTTCAACAGCCATATGTTGAGACTCTGTAAGGATTTGTAGGTGGAACTGAAAAACTGGATGAACAGAGACAAATTGAGAAACATCAACAATGGGAGAATAGATTTATAGCTACAAGGACATTTAATAATGGTGCAGTATGTGAAGTATGAGCAGTAATGATAATAGGCATATCATTCTAAAATTAACTTTGGCAACTATACAAACAATGAAATTTAAATGGCTGCCAGTGTAACTTATAGCTTTTTGTGAGCTCATCTAAGATTCACATTAACTTCATAATGATGATGCTAGATGTAAGGCAGATTTTAATAGTTGTAGCAGTCAGGCAGATCCACCGCAGCAGCTTGTCCACTTCAATGATCCAGAGGAACTGATGAGACAAGGGAGCTTAGGAAGCTACATGCTTAGTGACTTAAATGGTGCATGAAGATTTAAAGTTCATGATGTGCAGTAATATGACATGAATGCACAGAGAGAGAGAGAGGAGCTCAGTGTGCCTCTGCAGTCCAAGCCTACAGCAGCATATCTAAGGGCATGTCCATGCCTGATTCATCCCAACTGTAAGCAGAGAAACTTTGCTCAACATGAACGGCAGCATCGGATCACCTACTCACTTGTGCTGAATGTTTCAGACTATTAAGTCCTGCATTCACACATCAGCTCAATCAACTTCAGGTTGACATTTTGTTAAGGGGCTGGCAGGGAAAAGTCAGTTTCACTGAGGTACAGATTTGATGGTGAGCATTCACGTGGAGTGTTGGGAAATGTTCAGGAATGTAATGCATATATGAAAGGGGCTAGTAATTAAATTTTCATACAAACGTAAAACAAAAGTGTAATGAAATATACTTTGGTGTGTGCATGTGTAATTCTGAGGTATCATTTCTTGGAATTGGGCCAGAAGCCTATATCTCCAAAATCACTACTTTTAAGGGAATGAAAGAAAAAAAAAGTATTTTCTAAGCAATTACAACAATGAAAACTGATATGCAGCATCTTTTTGGCACTTTGTTGTTGGTTTAAAATTTGTTAAACCAATGACAGATGTAAAGAGTCACTGATTTATGGAATGAAATAAAGGGCACATTGATACTAAAATATACTGCCAAATTTAACTGATCTAATTAAGCCAGAATGGTAGGAAATGAAGAGCCATTTTGGAGCTGAAGGAGCTGACTCTTGTTGCTGAGCTGGGCCTAATGATCCAGATCTCTAAGGGGAGCCAGAATTCCCATTAGCATGTAGACAAAGACTGTCTACGATAACATCAGGGTGGTTTCACATTCAGGACCCAGGCCAGGGGACACTTGACCCCAGAGTCTGGTTCATTGGATCAGTCAGAAAACAAGCGTACTGCACCTGGGCTCTATGCCCAAGTCTAGTACACTTGAAGACACAGTCTCAGGCACAATTCATGTGGACTCTGCCATAGTCTGCGTGGTCAAACACAGTCTACCTGTTGGTGAGTAGGGCTGTAAAGGCAATTCTAAATGTCTCCTGTCTGATCAAAAACTGTGGTATCCATGCAGCACAGGCCTGTTATATCCTCTGATTAGGAGGGATTAGGAAGAGGGTCATTATTGGCATCCTAAAAATAATAAAATGATCCATAGTAGCAGGATAGACTGCAAGTGGCTGCTTCTTCTTTCTTCTTCTTGGTGGATTTGCAAACCAACTTTTTGCATACTCCTATCAGTACGGCCCCTGGTTTGCTTCCCTGTCATGGCCTTTCTGTGTAGAGTTTGCATGTTCTCCCTGTGCTCGCGTGGGTTCTCTCAGGGTACTCCAGCTTCCTCCCACTACCAAAAACATGCTCATTAGGTTGATTGGTGACTCTAAATTGGCTGTAGGTGTGAATGTGAGCATGCCTAGTTGTCTGTCTCTATATGTCAGCCCTGCGATTGACTGACAATTTCTAAAGATGTTTAAAGCTACATTTTGCTGGCCTGACCAGCCCAATGAGTGCTCTCATATTAAATTCTCAGTGCTGTTGTACTTTTTAACAGCACTTGGGAATCCCTCTCATCCAATCAGATAACTGCCCGGGTTCCCTGATGTATAAAAGATGGTTAAAGGAGATGATCTATATTTTTTTACCATCTACTTGAAATTACTTTCTTCGGAAGTTTCTTGAATCTGAAAATGATCTGTGAGGGTACTGGAGAGTATCTCATGCATATATGCAGTTCTCTAGTCTCTGCAGACTTGGCACAATGAGATGGAGAATTTTTATTTCCAGACTCAAATATTCCCCTTTGTTGGGAGAAAATTAAATGTAGGTCAAGTTCATCTATGCCTCAAAGAGCTGTAAAATAAAAGACAGAGACACTTTACTCATGCACAGCTTCTGAGAACTACACTTTACTTAAACATGTGCCCTGTCTGTTCGAGCTGCTCATGCCTGTGATGAGAATGATCTTGACCGACACGTGATTGCTGTCATTGGTTTCCACATGAGTTCAATCCAGACAAAAAAAAAAATCGGGACACCAAACAAACCCTGCTCCGTGCTCGCATGGCACAGAGTCAAGCGGAATCACATCGGCTCGTGTCGGATCAAATCAAAACGGAATTTGCTCATATCTGATTGTTGACCTACTTAAATGATTCCACTCTACATAAATAACCACAGCGTCGGCCAGAGAGGGATATTTCATAACATCTCCAGCTTGGCACAACAGCACATTCTGCATAATGTTGTGCAAGTGAGCTCAAAAACCCAGTGAATTGGCTCATTCTGTCAAAGAGAGGTTTGTCTTTCTCTCCAGTTTGGGTTTGTATCATGTTGCTGAATTTGTAGGAAGAACAGCATCCACCTCTTTGTGGATGACTCAGAAAAGTCTGCAGGTATCCAGTTGCATGTAAAACTCCCTCTGTGATACCTGCTGTGAGACACACATAGCAGGAGGGAGGGTTTATATAAGTCCAGGAAAACAAGCTGCAGCTTTCAGCTCCAGGCTGAAATGTTTCATAAAGGTGATATTGCCTCCATCAGTGTGATTGTCACAGTGGGAGATTTGGGTGTAAAGTTTATGATATAAATTCAAGAGTGCAACCAAAGACAAAGCCGTTCATCTCTTGTCTACTCTGAGTTTATGAGCTCATTTATTTATTCTTGCACAAGCTGCTGTAATTGAACGATTTTGAAAGAAGTTGTGTGAAGGAATCTGAAAGAAAAGTTGAACCTGTGGCTGAAAAGTCAGCATCAAATCAAAATATTCAGTATATGGAATATAAAAACAGCCCTGAAAGCGTTAGTGCACTCAGGACTGGCCGTTATTTGGCAGGAGTTGATCTCCCACTCGGCGAGGTCAGGAGGCTTAGCTGTAGCCGTTTCTCTCTTTAGCACAGTGCCAGGGAGCTGTGCAATGCCTCCTACTCTGTTTGGAAAGGATTAAATTATTACGGTCCTCGTAACGACACAAAGCAGCGACCCACCGCTCCGTGGACCGCCGCTGATAGTGAGCCAAACATCTGGTGCTGCTCTAGAATTCAAGCTGCTGTCGTTTTGCAGCGTTTCAGGCTCTGCTGCCGCTGCAGAACGAGGACCAAGTCTATCCTCCACATCCCCGCAGGACCTGGTCTGCTGCTTGGCTCAGCTTAGCAGACCAAAGATGTAGAGAGCAGGAAGAGAGCCAAGCTACTGTTTTTATGAAGTGGAGTTAATTTTTAATTTATCAGACCACACCGTGGTTTATTCTGTTTTCTTTGTCAAATTGCTCAATTTGGCAGCATTTTTCTTTTTTTTCAGGCTGTGGCCTTTGGAGAGAACAGACTTAATTGTTTCGTTATGACACTTTAGTTGGAAAACTGATCACAGTTATTGTTTATTTGACTTCAGTGTTAAAAGTTCACCTATGAAGGAAAGCCAGAACATGAATATATCAGGATAGTCTTCTTTAATTTGTGCAGTCGTTGATCACTTCATTAGGCATACCCTTTCGCAGACACGTAACTACTTTGACATCACAACAGTCGAAATGGAAATGCTGGTGTTGACATCAGGCTACTATGCATTTTAGTGGGCAATTACCCTTAGGGGTATTTAGGAGTTATAAACATGAGAAAAAGTAACAAAATAGAAATAGCCTACTTAACATAAATGTCAGTGACTCTGACATATGAAGTGATTCCCCTTGAGGGTGCTCTAAACAGGGAAACTTGCACAAGCCAGAATGAAAGAGTTATTCTCTGACTATGCAAGATGACATCTTAAAACACAACACTGCTTGCCTTCATAGATGCATACACAAAAACCTCTTCCCTGTGTCATTTGTCATGTAAAATGTTGTTTAATGCTTCATAAAGTGGTTTGCAGGCATCTTAAACTGACATTTCAAGTCTGAATTTTCATATACAAAACTTGCACCACACAGATTATAAGGGGGAATCTGTGGACAGGGCAGACTGTGTGACTTCATATGCAAGATATCTAATCTGTTCAACTGCTTATTAATGGAAATATTAAACCACCCAGTCACATGGCAGAAACCAGCACAATTAGGCATGCAGGCATGGTCAAGACAATCAGCTAGAGCTGAAACTGAGCATCAGAATAAAGGAAGAAACCTCATTTAACAACTAACTTCATGAGCTCTCGCCTCAGGTTGCATATAGACCAGGCTGATTTCTCTATAATGGGACTATGTTTTTCAGACATTCTGTACTTCCTTTTACAAGCATGATTGCTAAGATAAGCTAAGCTGGTATTTTCATGACTCATGTAACAGAATTTCCACCCATCACTCAGCATGACGGTAAATCTTTCTTTTCCTAAAAGTCAGCTACTCAGATGTCATCATAATGAAACAAATTCTGATGATTACAGAAAGTTTTTGTAACACAAACATGCTCACATAAGGAGCTGAAGTTGGAGCTTCAAGTTTGGCATTACAGCCATCATCATCTTGGTTTTTAGGAGGAATATTAGGTATTACATTTCAGCACTGATGCAAATTATTGTGTCTCTCTCTTTCTGAGTCATTGTACTTAAAACTCATCAATATTGCAGTTATACGGGGTTTTAAATTGGTGTTTGAATTATTGTGATAATCCAACTAAAACTGGACTTTTAAAATGCATGCAGACATGCTAGCCCAACTGAAATTGCACTAAATCAAATTTTTTGAAGTCAAATAAACATACCCAGATAATCAGGTTAGAGATAAATTTACTCTTGCATTTGCTTGCATCAAATAGACCAGACTGGACTAGGTGTTCTGCACATGCTCCAAAGTCACTGCGCCTTCCTTTAAGTTATTTCTAGGCAAGCTAGAGGTATACTGTTAACCTAATTTGTACCAAAAATTGAGCATATAGCATTAGTTCAAGTAGGTCATGGAGTCCAGCGCTGCCATACAACTGAGATCACCTGATCTCAGGCAAGCTTTCATCAGCTGACAGCCAACTGATTCACTCTAAGTGCGCTATTGGTTTATTGCACCGCTGCCATATTGAAACTGCTTCAGCCTGGCTATGATTTACTGTAAGCTGCTTTTACACCCCTCCTCCACCCTAGCTCCTCCTTTACTCTGCTTCTGCCTTAATCAATGTCAGTATGTTGTCATTGATGCCGCCACTCGGGGTTGTTTTTGCTGCTTCTCTCCCTGCCTCAGGCTTTCCTTGTAGGCACAGGAGAAGCATCAAGGTGTTTCTGCTTGATACTTCCACCGTAGGCTTGTGGAAACACAGGGGATCCTAGAACAGCCACACTTATCACGGCAATTAGTGCAAATTATTAACTTCTAATAAAGAAGAATTTTTATAATCCCAAATCATGTTTCTTGACAAGTTGGTCCTGACTGAAGTGTAGTTTGTATAAAATGTTCAGAGCTGAAAATTTGTCCATGTTTTAACCATTTGACATACAGCCTGTTAGCTGCTTGCTAACTTTTAAGCAAGGTAAACAGGAATAAATTCCATACTCACCAGCCAAAAAGGGGGCATAATTTGATAGTGGGATGGGACATGCTCTCATCAACTAATCGATGTTGATTCATTGACGAAAGCATGCTGTGCAGTCCAGTTAAATCTCCTAATCTAGCTCTAACTATTGCTCTTGACACCAAGCCAAGCTCTTGTGTTTATCCAGATTACTGTCTGGTTTTTAGTTGGGTATGCAATTTGAAAAATGATATCTTGCTGTATTGAGAATGCTAATTCACGAATGAATTGTTAGGTTACATCAGGGCTATTCAAGTACAAATTCAATTTTAAAATCAAGAAATGTGGCCAGGCCAGACATGTTTGGTGCCCAGTAAGCAGCTGGTTAAGTCAAATTTGGGACCAATACAGATCAATATGCACTTTTAATGCATAGTCTACCTTTTAAAATTGGCAATATGACAAAAGCACATCAAAAAGTGCATAAAAACACAACAACAGAGCAGTAGTTGAACATAACCTGATGTAGTAGAAATGGCTTTTTTCACTTGAATAAAAATAAAATGAAATTCTGTAAATAATGATGTTGGTCACATCTTACCCAGGCATATCTTAAAGTTCATAAAAACTATATTTGCACAGTGTAGCTACAGTTGAAAAGGACATGTTTTGTACTCTTTATTTTGGGTATACCTCTGCCAGCATCACTAGCCATGCTTCAAAACAACATGGTGCATTGTAGGTACACTGTTGCTGGACTATAGCGAGTGTTGCATTTATGGTCTGAAATACTGTGGGAATTTATGAATACTTGTGAAACAGGTTGCCCTCTGCATCTCTGGCATGACCACAGGCTGGACCACTTAGGCCCCCGGGCCACTAACTGAATAGGCCTGGGTTACATATTAATTGAGAAAAGTCTCATTTTCTATTCTACTTTCATGAATTTTGACTTCTTTTTTCAACAAATGCAGTTGCCTTCTGCTTGCCTTATGCCAGAATTCACATATAAGGCACTTTCCCAGTTTCTTCACCTTAAAACCAGAGGCTAAATCAATTTCTTTTGCAATCCATGGGCTCAAATCTTTGAAAGACAAGATACAGAGTGCCTGTTTAGTGCTGATTTAAAAAGTCAGATAGTGGCTTTTAGTGAGGATGGTGTGGGCAGGGACAAATTGACTTTGAAAACCTTAAGTTTTGGCTTCAACATCTTCAAGGCCGTGACCTTATTTCAATGCTTATCTTCTGCTCTTTTTCTTTCAGCATCTTGTCAAAACCCGATCCATTCACTCAGTCTGTTCAGCATGTTAGCAGCGTCTCACTGGGAGGCAGTGATTCATTGTCCCTGTTAGATTTAAAGGTTATCCTTTGAAAGGCCCTGGTGGCTACAAAATAAAGGCTGTAGCGCTCCGCAGGTACAGTCAGAGACTGTCAAAAGAAGAATGGAAGCAGAGGTTATAGTAAAAAGTGAGAAGATGGCAGCATTACAGATGAAAAAAGGGTAATCGATGCATGGAGGAAGCGTGTGTTGTAGGGGAGAGGTTGGATAAGTTGTTAAAACCAAGTAAAGTAAACAGGTGAATACAATGTAATAAGCACACAAGAACCAACTAGCAGAATAAACCTACAACTGAGAGACATTAATTGAAGTGCTAATAAGCTTATTTTCAATTTTGCAATTTCCAAAGTAGTTTGTGTCAAATGTCAAGGGCAGGCAACAATATTATCCCACAGTCATTGAAACATCAACTCCTGCTGTGTTTCACTACTCCATTGAACTCAGGCACTCATCAAAGCTCTCATCTCATAAGAGGGCAGTTATGAGTGAGCAGATGTTTAATAGAAGTCTGAAGAGTCATTCAGGCAGTTAGAAAGTTAATCATTGTTTTATCTACATTATCATCAGTCTCTGGTTTGTTCGGCTCACAGAGAGTTTTTTATCTGGTTTACTCACAGGAGATGAAAACATGAATGATTAACAGAGACACAGCTACACTGGAACACTTTGTTTATTTACTTATTCAGGCATTTAAATTTTTAACAGGACATTGTCGAACATTAAGGGTCTGTGTCCACAGACACTGGATTGTTAGCATTTTCAGTACAACACTCATGCAGTCCAGCATTTTTGGCGATCATCACCCTGAGTCAAAAACACCCTAAGGCATTTTTCATCCTAAATAGTCTGAACGCACACACTAGATGACTCAGCCAGACTGTCAGATCACTGGAGACCACACACCTGTTGACCTGCCTACGACCTTGCGTGATCACATGACTTCAGAAAAATAAAAAGAAACACCGATGTCTGTCGATACCGTCTTGCTGTCTCTCCACAACAGGCTGCCCTGGCATGAGTTACAGGTGCAGCAAAAATCATAAAACAAGGGAAAGACTCAGGATGAAATCATGGCTGAAATTAAGGTACAGTTGTGTTTATGGTTGTGAGCGCTGAAAGTACGTATGATCCAGCTGTGACCCTACCCCGTCTGCTCGCTCTCATTGGTTGTTGTGGGTACTTTGTCAGAGGCACTACGACCTAGAATCATAAATATCAAACGTGTTTGATATTTAGGACTCGGGATTTTGGAGGCTATGACGCGATTTGGAGCAGTAAAACAATCGTGTTGACACCACACACATGAGAATTATTCAGGAAAGTAGTCGTTTGCGATGAGGCTCCTCTCAGGATACGCCCCCACGATCGTCGGGGGAGGCAGATCTTGCCCCAAATGGGGCTTAAAATCCTGTTGTGTGTGGCCGGCCTAAGTGTTGGCTGTTGTTTTGTCACAGCACCCTCAGCACTCTTAGCTGAAATTATCAGTATTTTTGGGCTGTATTTAGAGATAAGGACGGTTGATAGAGTTGTAAATAAGGATGAGGAAGAAGGGATGAGGTATGCTGGAAAGCAGCCGCAAGCCGGACTTGAACCAGTTGCCAGTTACATGAGCCACAACCCAACCACTAGGCTGTCTGCTTCCCAATCTGACTGTTGTTGGATTTTTTTTTTTTTTTTTTTGCTGCTAATGCCATGACAGGATTCATTAGGATTGTTTTCATCTTTAGTCGGTGATGTTTCCTGGAACAAAACTAAATCTGTTTCTTAGAACAGAAAGGAGAATAAATCCCTCAGAAACTGCAAGACTGTTGCACATTATCCAAATTGCACAATGTAGGGCGCCGGTTTGGCTCAGTGGGTGGTGCAGACACCCATATACAGAGGCAGGAGTCCTCCATGTACTGGTCGTGTTATCAATTCATAACCTCTGTGCTGTTCGGTGCATAATCACTCCAGCTAAAAGATCAGAATGTCCTTCACTTTGTCCTGAAATGTCTCCACAAATGTACATTTTTCCTTTTGATCAGGCGTCAGAAGTTTTGGGACAACTTTGGCACACACTGTCCTCAGCTCCAGCTCTGTCTAAACTGATCAAACAGTAAGTTAAGATTGTGTTTCCAGTATGGCAACCAACATCACTGGGCTTCGAACCGGCACCCTAGAAGCTAGTGGGTGATGTCACTGAGGCTACGCCCATGCTTCATACAGTCCATATATACTCAAATACCAACCCTGCCCCAAGATACCAAATCATGAATAATTGAATTTGATGTCACCGTCGCCATCATATCTAACCTTTGTTTGTTGTTTTATATTCACATCACAGTCACACGATGCTATACCAGCCAGTAATTCATTAAGCTTGTGTTTTTTTTTCAGTCTTTGCTGTAAAGTAAATCTGCACCAGTGAGTTTAAAATGTGTTAAACTATTTTCCTGGCAGCAAACTGCTTTGATTGGATCTGTTCAGTGTTTCCTCCACCTCTCAGTTCTGTCTGTTTACACATTTAAAGCCCAGACTCCAGCAGGAGCTCTGAAATTAGGCTAATAAAATAAGAAAATAGGATTAAACGATTCAAGATAAATTAAAAGATTTAGAGAGCCTGCAACCTTTGAGGTAGAACTAAAACAAAAATAGAAAAGTGGAAGGACAGGATGTGATTATGTGAATAAGATAGGAAAAAAGAAGCTGTTCATGTACAGATAGAAACAGAGCGAAGGGCAAAGCTGGACATTGAATTTTCCTATTGATCGGTGTCAGGCCATGAGCTATAAATTCCCCCTTAGTTAGAAATGTAATCAATAGGTAATTAGTCTCTTATTGAAATTACTAGGCCCCCCTTGTCTTTACATTAGAAACCCAAACACCATCCGGTCCCATTCTTTACAGCCCAGTCTGTGTGCCAGCACTGAAGAAGAGCTGTGGGACATTTGATACACTGTTTAAACATCAGTGCTTCATTTGGGGAATAACTTATTGGATTTTCTGCAGAGTTAGATAAGGAGATCAATACCACTAATGTCTGCATGTTACCCAGGAGGTGGTTAGCTTAGCTTAGCTTAGCATGGAGACTATGTGTAATTAAAGTAGGATGAGCTACTTTGAAAGAAGAATAACAAGGGTAAGCTTAATTTAAAAACTCCACTATGTCAAATCCTCTCTCACCAAACACTTGAATAAGCCGTGCCTCGCTAATGGTGCAGGATGAGTCCACTCAGGGTCAGTGTGGGCAGGGACGGCGTACCGGCAGGTCTGCAGGAAGAAGACAATTAGGCAAATAGACGATCTCTAATCCTTTTATCTAGTTCAACATCAAGCATCAGATCGCAATTTCCACCAAAACATGCAAATTTTACTAATGATTGCCATCGGAAGAGATATAAAAAACATAAAACCAGCATAATTAGTAAATTTGCTTCATTCAGATAAGCATTCACTCCCAGGTACTCCGGCAAATATTTGTCTCCATAGAAGCATGATATCCTCACAGTGACGACAGATAAAGTTCAGGTTTACAGCACTTCTACATCTGCTCAACTTTCTACATCCATTTTTTTTAATACAATCTGTAGTTGTAATCTGTTCTAACCTCCTTTTATTTTGCTGTTGTTCATTTTGTACTCATTTCCAGTTATTCCTTAAAATATTTTTATTATGTCTGAGCATCCAAATGTGCATGTGTTTTACCCAGGATGGGAACTCAGCACCCACCACCAGAAAAATGCATGTACTTTTGAGCAGTGCCATGTCAGGTGAATTTACGCAGCTTACCTTCACCAGGGCGGCTAGATAAAAGTAGCTGATTCTAAACGAGTGTTTTTGTTAGAGTAGACCACATAAATGAAACCCTTTTTTTCTGCTTGTTCCTATGACTTCATGAGCAAAGCTGAGCAGACCGACACGCTAACTCATCAACAAACCCTGATCTGTGAGATCTCCTCTCCGTGGAATCTCCACTGTGAAATTGCTACTACAAACAGCAGGTGTCATGGTCTGGCTGAATCATCTGGTGAGCTCGTTCAGGGAATTAAAATATGAAAAAATGTTTGCAACTGTCATCCCATTAGAGCCACACCCATTTCTCCTCATATAGGAGAATTATGGGGGGCATAACACAGACTCAACAGAACACACACAACACATTTCTGACAGTTTTTAAACCCCTATCCCTAATGTCAGATCTGAGATGAGAAATATGTGTCACATTGGGCATTTATGGTACATGGTTACCTATTTATAGGTTTTACAGTCTTGATTGCTCAGTGACAAAATTCTACCTTTTTATTTTTATTTTTATTTCCAGAGCATAAATCAAAATGAATTCAATTTAACAATAAAACTTTTCAACTTTTCCCTGACATAAATATCTGGACATTTTAATTGAAATAAATAGGACTGATTTATGTTTTAGGTCTTCTCAAAAAGTTACAGTAGCTGAGGCATCATCTTCAATTTATCATCAATTATTTTATTCTTTAAGTCTTTGTAACGTGATGAAAAAAATCTTAATTTTATATTTGTTTTATGACAGACCTATGTTCTGAACCACCAGGCCAAATTTCAGTCATGAAATACATCGTAAAGTTTGTAAAAACAAGCTTCAAAATCAGCAATTTCTGCTCTAGGATGCTGTGGGCGTGTCAGTTGACTGAGCTGAAGCCACGCCCACTCACAAGAAATACGATCCTCTCAGTTTTTAAAAATGCTTCTGAGGGCTGACATTATGGTTTACTAGAACACATAGAGGTGCCTTTAAATCTTGGGAACTGCTTTGACTGGTGACAGGTTAACTAGGTTAACTTTTGTTTACTCGTGTTGTAAAAATTGAGTTGCGACCAATTGACGCCATTTTAAAGCAGGTAAATAATTTTTTATTCAGAGTACTTCTTTACAGTCTGAAGCGTGTTGGCTGATTTGCCTCAGCGTCTGTCTTTGTCTTGAGGTTCAAATGCACAGCAGGCTGACATCAGGGTGACACATTTGTTGTAGTACCACATGTTGAGGGCTGGGCTTTAGTTTTTATGAAATCATGGTCTTCATCTGAGCAATCTTCACATCATTTTTAATCTCCTCCCTGGATGACTCTCTGTGCGCCTTGTACACTGTTTTGATGCATGTAAACTCTAATTACTAATCATTTCATTACATTTTTTTTTGTTTAAAATTGTTTCAGTTCAATTAACTCAGCGGCTCTTTGAGATTGTTTTCTTATTGTGACATACGTTTTTGTGTAGTTTTCCTAGGTTAAAAGTCTGATGTGGCATATATACACAGAGATCTTGCCCTGATTATTTTCATATATTTTTTTTAACTATATTAAAGGATATGTTATCAAAATATAACAACTTTGGGGTGCGTCGGTAGTAAAGTGGTTAAGGCGCGCCATGTATGCAGGCGACCCAGGTTCGAATCTGGCCCGTGGCACTATTTCCTGCATTTCTCTCCCCGCTCTCTTCCCTGTTTCTGACTCTATCCACTGTCCTATCTAATAAAGGCAAAAAGGCCAAAAATAAATCTTAAAAAACACACATATATATATATATATATAAAACAACTTTTGAATTGCTTGCATCTTACATTTTGCAACAAAAACCAAGCTTCTGGAAATTTCCTGCTATTGCTACATGAGGTTACCTGACACGCACACATCTTTGAAATGTTGCTGTGAAACACAAATTCACACGACCACAACAGGATGTTCAGTAAACATCCGCAAGGTAGTTTACCGGACATTTAAGGGTCATGTGACACCTCTGTCACGTTGGCTCCTTTTAGGTTAAGTCTGGGGTCTGGGGCCTTTTAGGTTAAGTTCTAGGGATGTAGCTCTGGTTGAACTAGTAAATTAGGAGAGATAAGGAAGTCTGACTTTATACATCCATCATAGTAATGAACCAGAAGGATCTTAAAGCTCTTATAAGTAGTCCTCTCTGTGAAGTATTTGAGAACATTTTTTGGGTGAAAGCTACATAAAATGCTCTTATTTTTATTATCCCAGCCTTGTACCTGCAGGCACATCTGTTTGAAAATTATCTGTGGAGGTTGAACAAGTCCTCAGCTTCTACATCCTCCAGCTGTGTCTGTCTGCATGCCTCATTCTTCATAACCCTCCCTCTGTCTCACAGTCTGTCTCCTCCGTGGCAGCCGGGTGTTTTTTTTGCTCGCTCTGTGACGCACTGAGACAGATTTCGCCCGACGTTCCTCTAATCAGATAGATTAACTGCCAGTATTGTGTTTTTCCTTCCTATCGTCCTGCGTATCAGCGCGAGCTGTGCTTTCACTCCTTTTGTGTGCAGATCAGATTGAAACCCTGATAGCTCGATAATTCTCACCGCACAGGACCTGTCTGCTCTGGCAACACAGGAAATCAGATTTGATCTTGTTTGTTGAATAAAGCAGCATGTATATCTGTTATTTACATTTCTCTGTGTGCGTTTTTCAGGCGGGGAGCCCGACTTCAGTCAATGCTCCGTGCAGTTTCTCAAGGACGTCAGTTTCGCCCTCCAGCCAGGACATCTGCAGGTATGAACTTCTTCAAACGCACTTCATTCTAACTGCCAGTGATGTGATTTATGTCCCCACTGATATGAACACTTTAGGTCCATAAATTGAATCTATTAATGAGTCCATTACAGATGAAGAGCTCTATCAGTGGGCGATGTTGGTTTAGCTTTTAGCCTTTAGCAACTCACCACCACAATGGGAAGCAGCTCGCTGCTGTGTTAAATGGATTCTAGAGCAACTTTGGTGATACTGTTGTTGCTCCCAAAACCTTTTTATCTCCTTTTGTTCAATTTCCTATGATTTCAAATGCATGATGTCTCTCCCATTTCTCTTTTTTTGTCCTCTCCTGCTCCTTATCCTGCTGTCTTTTCCTCTTTCATTGACACATATACACCAACGCATTAACAACAGCAGTCAGGATCAGGACTGTCAGAAGCAGACTGCAGTAGTTCTGTTGAGTTCAAACGGTAAAACGTATCAAGGGTCAGGAGGAGTTTCAGTCGCCACTCTTTGCACGGACACTGTGCAAGCATCCAAACAAGCCAAACAGCGAGACTGGCTCTCCCTGCTCCGCCCTTCCTCCGTCAATATCCGCACCAACGGCTCGCTCAGGTTCTCGGCCTCTCTGAATGACGTCGGTCAGCGCGTGGACACTCTGTGTCGAGGGCTGCACTTTATCGACCGCACCTGCTCAGAGGGGGAGCTGGAGCTGAAAGCCGAACCTGCACCACCCGCTGCTCCGGATCGTAGGGCGCACACGCTCAACGGCAAGCTGGCTTCATCACCCGCTCACCAAAACCAAGCCTTCTCCACACACAACCACCCCCACCTCGTCCCCTCCTTCACCAACAACTACAAATACATGCTGGACGTCCCGCCGTCAAACTGTCTCGCCCCACCTCCTCCACCGCCACCTCCTCTTCCAAACAACCACCTTCATCCACATCCCTCTCCCAGCTCCAACTTCCTACGTCTCCTCCTCCCTTTCTCCCGCTCCTCCACCTCAGCCAGCCTGCAGTGCTCTGAGATGGGCAGCTACGCCTCTCACCTGCACATCGCCAAATCCTCTAGCGCCATGCTGGAAGGCAGCGAGGCCGGGTTTCCCCAGGAGGAGCTGCTGGGAGATGATGACGTCTTCGAGGCGTCCTGCACAGCTACGAAGGGAAAGCAGGAAACCTCAGACACCTTCACGACAGCATGGAAAGGTGCTCAGCTAGCCCCCGTGTGCTATATGGATGAGGACAGCGACCTGGACTGCTGTCCTTCCCCTTTCTCAGAGAAAACTGAGCCAATGTCACCCTTCTCTCTCAGTGGGGACTGCTGCAGGTGGGTCTGGATATCCGTACACAACCCTACTGTGACTTTTAGAGCCCAGATCTTCCCTGTGAAGTGAACCCAAGAGCCCTGTGGAGTCCTGGAGAGCTTCTGATCCTGTAGAGTTGCACTCGGTGTAGCTGTATTAGTCCTTAGAAACTCTGCTCAGAGGAGATTTTAGCTAGAGGAGCCTGACACTTACACACTGCTGACACCTTGGCTTAACATCCAGAGTGGCTAACCATAGTCGCCTCTTCATTTTTTTTATATCAGTTATCCAGATAAATATTTTTATAAGCTACAAGAATTTAGATATATTTTCTGAATTGTCCGATTCCTGGTACCTGTTGCTCTGGTTGTGGTTTAAATGACGAGTCAAAATGGTCTCTATCAGCTGTGGTGTTTTCCCCTCCTGAGACCTAAGCTTTTGTTTGGAATGCACTTTTAGTTTCTCCCACTGAATTACCTGTGACATTCAAAATTTGGAGCAAATACAAAAGGGGAAGTAATAAGAATTTCCAAACCTCTACAGGTTAAAGGGAGAAATGCTTATGCTCTGACAGGGCTCTACATCTAATGAGGCTGTCTTGAACATGGCAGGAGGCTTGCTTAGCTTCAGAACTCCTCCTCAGACACCAGTGAGGGACTTCACTAAGACTGTGTCCACGTTTTTAAAAAGTCTATCGAGGAGTGACAGATTACTTTATCTGGTAAGGTAGTTAGACATTATATGGACAAAAGTATTCAGTCACCTTATCATTACACCAGTACGGACTGTAATCACATTTTACTCACTTACATGTACTTTAATATTGAGTTGGAGTTGGTGATTCGTCACTTCAGAAAACATATTTCCACTGCTCCACAGTCCAGTGTTGTGTGCTTGTCAATACTCCATCTGATGCTTGGAACTGGACTTGATGAAGCCCATTCACTCATGAAGATCCTGTTGCATAGTTTTTGTGCTCACAGTAATGCCAGTGGAAGTTCATAACTCTGCGTCATGGCTGGGTTGCCGTTGTTCCTGAACCCTTCCACTTTCTAGTAATACCACTTACATTTGACTGTCAAATATCCAGCAGGGATGAAGGTGCATCCATCACAATACCACACATGAAGTCACTGAACTCTTCAGAACAACCCTTTTTGTATCACAAATGTTTTGTCTGCATGGCTAGGTGGTTAATTTTAGACACCTGTGGCTGAAAGTCTGATTGAAACACCAGAATTCAATAATTAGCAGGTGTGGCCAAATACTTTTGTCCATATAGTACATCTGTTTACTTCTGTCTATAGGCTTGCATGCCCACTAGATAAGGAGCTTGCTCTGTTTCAATTGCAATCTTGCATGAGACTTCTTTAGAAGTTGATGTTTTATAATGCTAATTAGGGTGATGGGGTCTACCTTTTATTAGCATATTAAGTGAGAAACGATTATTAGTGGTGATTGTAAACACATGGAGATGCAATATAAAGGCAGGTGTAAGCAGCAGCAGCAGTGGCAGTATCAGAACAACCTGCTCTTGATCGGACCGCCCTGGATGCACGTTATCACCAGGTGTAAACACACTCATAGATTCTTCACACTACAACACCCACACACCTCCTCCTCCTCCTCCGCTGTCCTTACTCAGCTCCTCTGTGTTGTTGTGTCTTCATTTCATTTCATACCATTTAATTTCACTCCAGTGTTATCTCAGAGGTCTGCGGTGTTTTTAATCATGCTGTCAGGCTGTGTTTTTAAGATATTTTTCTCTCTTATCAGATCAATGAGGCATTAAAGTGTCTTACATTGGCTGGGAAAATGTATGATTGATTTCTCAGAAGAGGCGGGGAAAGGGTCTGACGGTGATGGCGTTTAAAGAGGTTAGGGCAGAAAATTAAATAGTGTTGAGAAATAGTTTTGTTCAGTCAGAGAAGTCGTGAAACAAAAGCAGACAGGGAGAAAAAAAAAGGCGCTGAACCTCATGGAGAGTGTCTGATTCGGTCAAAAGGTCCGCCTTACACGTGCCAGTTTGTGTGTGATCTGATTAGCAGAGCTGGACTATGTTAGCAGGGAGAAATAATTGATTACAGAGTCGGTCACGGCTGCTTGCTCCCTACACATGAGGCATGCCAGTAATAGATCTTGCTATGTCGTCCAGAAAAGAAGTTTAGAGCCCTCTCGGTTACACTATCAGTCTGTCAATACTCCAGCTGGTAACAGGTCACTGGCTTGGAAAGAGTTAAGTCTCCCACACAGAAGGGATGTGAAACATATATGTACAGTCAGAGGTTTTACCCCCCTAGCTTTGAAAAGTGTGTGTTCTCCAGAGTCCAGATAATTCTCCTTCTACGTCACGGTGCGCTGATTGAGAAACACGAGCTTAGAAATGGGAAGGTGAAGGCCAGAGATCAGGAGGTGGATTATTGGCTTCAAATAGCTCGTGTAGTCTTTTGAGTTCTCACTCGCACACATACCGCCAGGTTTCTGTCAGGTGGCTGGACGCGTGAGTTCAGAGGAGAGGCTCACCTCACCTGTTCGACAGCGTGTGTTTGTTTGACGGAGGAATGGCACGTTAATGATTAACCAGCTCCTCTATTGACAAACTCTGAGAACGTGCAGCTCTGAGTTCCTCTCAGGTGATTGTTTCCTTATAAGACATGTCACGTGAGAGGTACAGGTGCCAAAAATGTGTCTTAAATTCTTTCCTTCAAACATTTCCTGTAATGAATACCTGCTGCTCTTTGAATCATACTCAAATTAATGTTGTTTTACTGTGCTTATCTTTTTGTTTGCATTTCTACCAGCTCTGCATGGTAAAGACAGCATAAAAACATGAAAACAAAGTATGATTAAAGTCCCACTTCCTCCCTATTTAGAAAATGATATATTTTTGATTTTTTAAATATTTTTTTAATTTTTTTGTTTTAAAACAAAGACACAAAGACCACATAGACATGGCAGCAAAAATAATACAAGATTGAAAAAAATTTGTAACATTTTTTTCTGGGCATTTTGGCCTTATTTGATCGGACAGTTGAAGACAGACAGTGTCTGGACTGGGAACTCTGTGGCTAGGGGTGGAGCCAGACAGGGCATATATTCAGGGCTTAGCCCATATCAGTAGATCTTTTTTTGTCACTATTAGGCATGTTCTCTTTTCAAGCCAAGATCAGAAATGCCAAAAAATCTTTATATTTTGGGGGGAACATAATAAACTTAGCACAAAAAGTAAGTAAATTTGTGTCCATGAAAACTTTGCCAAATCTTCTCTGTAGATGCCAGACAGCTTGTTCTATCGTTGGCTCTTGTTTGGTGGATTTGTTGAAGTCTGACAAAACAAGACATATTGGAAATTTAGCAATGTATTCATTTAACAAACAGGAGCTTCAGTAGCGTGTGGAAGAACCATACACAGCCACAACAGCCTGGCACCTCCTCCTCATGCTGCTCACCAGCCGTGTCACACTCTGCTGTGGGATGGCATCCCATTCTTCAACCAGCATTTGGCACAAGTCAGCCAATGTGGTTGTGTTGGTCACTCTGGCACCAACAGCACGCCAAAGCTGATTCCACAAATGTTCAATGGGGTTGAGGTCAGGACTGCTGGCAGGCCATTCCATCCTCTCAACTCCTAAATTCTGGAGGTAGTCTCTGATAAACCCCGCTCTGTGGAGGTGAGCAATGTCATCTTGGAGGATAGAGTTCAGTCCCAGATTGTGTATGTTTGGGATTACCACTGGCTGCAAAATCTCATCTCGATATCTCTCTGCATTGAGATTGCCTCCAATGATGACAAGCCTGGTTTTTCCGGTGAGGGAGATGCCGCCCCACGCCATCATACTGCCTATACCAAAAGATGTTACTCCATTTGTGCAGCAATCAGCATAGCGTTCTCTGCCTCTTCTCCACACTTTGACCCTACAATACAGCTGATGTGGGCTGAATCTGGTCTCAATGCTGAACACAATAACCACATGTTGAAGTTCCAGTGCACATGTTGCTGACACCAGTGCAAACAGGCCTGACGGCCCTGCAAACCATGACTACAAATCTGTAGAAGACAGCCTATGGTTCCTAAGTGCTGTTAGGGTGAGGAAACAGTCTTCTTGGGGTGTCATCTTCTTATGACGGCCACTTAGCAGCCCGTCTCTGACATCACTCAGAATAATGCCACAACTCCATTTTGTGGACCACCAGCTTGAAGTCACCCGATTGGACAGGCCCTATCCAGATCAGTCAAACGTAGCATGCCGGTTCTTGGAGCAGACACCTACGGAGCACTGTTGCAAGGCCCATGCTCACAGGTGCTGATAGTGTCAGGGTACCAGAAGCTCAAAACATGAGTCAATAGCAACAGCAGAATAAGCAGTTTGGCACTGGCAGAGAATATTTGGCAACTTTTTCATGGGTGCAACCAACATACTCAGCTCTGCTGCTCATCCCACAAATGCATGATCCTTACAAATGTGGCACAATTTTAAAGGAAATAAACAGGCTTTCCATTTGTATAAGATTTACTGACAAGGAGCATTGTTACAACAAAGAAATAAACTAACAAACACAAATAACTTGTGTTAAGTTTAGATGGAGCCTGGAGTATAAACACACAAAAATTTTACTTTCCAAAGCTCTTCCGTCTGTATTTTTGTTAATAAATTGTCATATGTCTCACCTGTCCTTGAGTAGAGCATTGTTATGTTGTTTTGCAGGTCCTTGCAGCTTTGTGAAAGGGGGGACGGGGGGGGGGGGGGGGGTCTTTTTTCTAAAAAACTGACTTTTTAACAGTTTTTCTCCTCAAACTAAACAATGTGAAGCAGTGTTGTGTCACATGTGTATGTTAATAGTGGAAGGAGAATCACAAAAATTATGATTGTAACATGGCCATGACTTCTAATTGTTTTATTTTTTTTATTATTAATTTTGAATTACTGGCCATCATTATTTTAAAAGGGGTGTTACTTCAGTTTAAAGACTGAAATCCTGGGTCTTTGGCTGAGAGATGGGCTTTCTTTTCAACCCTCTGAGTGTCTCTTTTTGCATTGCTGCATGTTAGGTTGTGGATAAGCTTGTAAACCGTTAAAAAATATCTTCCATTTGATAGAAATGTTCATCTTGAAAGTGAATTATTGCAGTTAGTTTTGCACATCATTTTCAGAGTTTCTTTTTCTCCTTCTCTTTTTCACTCTCCTCATTTGCATTCCCTCCCTCTGTGGTCCTCGAGCATGCACAGGCAGAGCAGCAGTAACATATAAAACAGAGAACAGTGCTCCCTAGTGCCTCCAGCATTAAAAAACTCTGCAGGGTACCATAAAGCTCTCATGTCTGACAATATGCAGCAGCCAGAGTCTGTATTATTCCTCAACCTTCCTTGGAAAGATACATTTTCTTTCAGCACATTTAATATTCTCTTTCAAGGCAATGATGTCGACGTTGTAAGACTTGCATTCTCAGAGGGGTAAAGGGAGATGGCTTTAAGTGGTGATGCTGCTAATTGAAATGTATTTTCTCTGATCAGCGTGTGTCGAGCTTAAACTGTGCAGACTGAAAACAGGAGAGGACAAAATGTTTCATATGCTGCTCTTTGGCCCATAACACCCAATAAAAATCTGTTTACCAGAAGCGCAAAAAACAGCAGATTGGCGCTCAAAAATTCATCCAAAAAATAAACACAAACATTTCAGGATGAGGGCGGATAAAGGAGTAGCAGCAGGGAGGGGCTGAGGCTTCACACCGAAGAGTGCAGAGATCGTCTGTGTGCCACAGGAGAGAAGTTACGAGGAAACAGACAAGAAAGAACAGGAAGAAAAAAGTGAGCGCCTCGCCGGGGCTGCAGCGTTGCCAAGCTTGTTTCCCCCCTTCAGCTTGTGATTTCCCGTCTTGCACATTTTTGATGTTGACACACTCCAAAAGCGCCTCTGCCATCTTAAAATTACTGTTGAACAGGGTGTGTTTTGGCTGCTCAAGCGATGCAAATTAAATTTTAACCTCCCACCCATGCCTCACGGTGTTTGGAAGGTGCAGCAGCTGACACACATACTTCAAATGTAGCTGTGAATTTGCAGGAAAGGTTTGGGATTTTTGTCAAAATAGCAAATATAAAGGTGATTTTTAATGACGAAGCTGAAACTATGTTGCTGTGTTTTTTAATTTAGTACCTTTAAAATGTCTCTTGGAGTGGTTTACACTGTTTCTAGCAGATCAAGCCTCCAGAAAATGTGTATTTCTCCACTGAAGACCCCTTCAGTCTGTTCCACTCATGCTGTTTACTGATCGCTTTATTTCCACTGTGGCTCCTGTGGAGGTGTTGGGATTTTTCTATGGTTATCCCCTCCTACGTAAAAACCAAAAAACCACTAGAATGATTTCAAATCTGCTCATTTCATTCCATAGAAGCGAGAGGGTCCTTGTCCCTGGGCTGCTGTGTGGGATGAGAATCTGCACTTCATCTTATGATCCATGCAAACAAACACAAACAAAGCATCACAGCCATAACCAATAGAAAAACAGTCTTCCTGAGATGTTAATTGTGCTTTTTCAATCCCTTAATCCCCCCCCCCGTATGTGAGAACCCCGTAGAAATGACCTATTTTTATCCTCCTTTTGTTCATCTTTGTCAAGTCCTGTAATCTCCTAACGCTCTGGTCAGATCAGTGAAGTCTGGAAATAGTCGTCTTCTTTTCTCTCTAACATGCTGACATGCGTGGGCACGTGTGGGTGTGCGTGTGTCTGTCTTAATGTCCCCTTATCCTCCCGTGAACCTGGATAAACCCCAGCTGAACACACTCCACTCACATCAACAACACCTTTTTTTCCATTTCCTTCCTTTATTTATTTGTTTTCCCCAAAGAGAAGCACCACTGCTCTCTGCGGCTCACCCAGGGGAAAACAGTAGAAGCATTTTCTGGTTTGAGCAGCTTCTGGTAAAAAATGTTTTTAAAAAATGTTTTTTTTGTCTTGTGCCTTCCCTTGTATCCATTAACCATGAGGTTTCTGCAGGGACACCATGTGCACTTTTTTCCTCTAAACAACAGATTTAGTCCCTCTACAATATCTTTGTTTATCCAGCCTGACCTTTTAATCAAAGTTCTGTTGAGCTGGAACAGCAGCAGCTGAATTTTGGAGCTTATTGCTCTTCACTGATGTGGTTTAGAAAGCCGCAGTGGTCAAAGGGCCGCATTCACCAACTACTTTTAAAACCCACATACACTGTTTTTAAGAAGATTCATACATACACCAAAGTGTTTTTACAGTACATTCAGAAAGTATTGAGACTCTCCACACTTTTTTAAAAAAATTATGTTGCAGCTACTCAAAATACTCCTTTCAGCCAGGAGCACTGTCTCCACACATTTTACCATTTTATTGTAAAATGGACAGACAGTTGTATTCGGGGCAGAAGGCTTTGCTCAAAAGATGCTTCCTGGGTTAGTCAAGCAGCTAGAAACCTCCATATGGATAGATACATTAATGATAATGTATACTTAGTACAATAAAATTACTTCAAAAGCAATAAAACTTAGTAGCATTGAATCTCAATACGAGGGTGCAACAAGCTTTATGCTATAAAGGAGGAGGCTAGGGTGGAGGAGGTTGAACTTTGCCATCAACAGCAGCAGTGGGGTGTATCAGCATTAATGCAAGCAGGGATTAGTGAGAAGTACATTTCTGAAATAATACACACACACACACACACATACACCTTTCAGAAAATGTGTGCTGAACCAAGCCGTTCTCAGATTTTCCCCTCATGATGTCATGTGTGGAGTTAGGACTGCCCCCAGGTTGGTCCTCCCCACTTGGAAGAAAGTTCCGCCCTCCTCTTCTGATCCTCCTCTCAGCTGTCAGCTGAGATGCTGGATTGCTCAGTGGGTTACCCTGCTGACTTTGGTCTGAGAGATTGATGGTTTGAATCCCAGTCAGGTTTCTTAACTTTGGGTTAAAGTGTCTGTAACGTTGTATCATCAGGAGTGCCACATCCATTTCCTGAAAGTCAGACAGCTCATTAACATTTAAAGCCACAGACACAGAACTGGCTCGTTCTGAGCATGGCTGAAACAGAGGGCTTTTTAGACACGTGTTCACAGGCATGTTTTGGGGACCTCTGAGGCCAATCCAAACACGTCTTAAAATGGTAAAATGTGTGCCCTTTAAACTTGTTACTTAACCTAATTTACATTGGGCTCTCATATTAGTTTTTACATTTTGCTTCAAACAGCACTATCTGAACAAGTGATAGCATTCGATTTGTAGCATAATATCCACTACTGGCACTATATTTCTAATGAAAGCAGCCTTTTTCTGTTTTATTTCAAGCAGCATACAGTCACTTTAGATCTATCTGAGTAACTGTTATAGTTGGAGTCAAATGTGTGATCATTTTATAGTTTATTTTAATCCGGACTTTACTGACATCTTGCTACTTGTGTTCTCAGTCTTGTGTGCATTCTGTGTTTTCACACAGCCCTGCAGATTTGTTTTTACTCCTTAAAATTATGCAGGAGCTTTGAGCTTACAAGCACATGACATTCATCAGTTTAAGAGGTCAGAGCAGTTCGGCAGTTTAAGAACAAGTTTGTCTTGAAAGTTTCCTGTAAACTTCAGAAAAATCAGAATTTATTTGTGGATGAGGCCCACTGTTCTTACATTTAATTCTTGGATCATAATGAGTTTTGCTCCTACTTCCTGGAAATGAGTTTGTGTATGTCATGTATCTTAAGCCTCCTGTTGGCAGAATTTAAACACTAGTCAACTATTATTACAGGTGTTTTAAGCAATATAAGAAAGTCTTAATGTAGATCAATAAAAGATTAATATTTGCATCTATGCATAGAGGCTGTCTTTGTAGATTTTCCTCTTAATCTCTATAACAACCATGCCTCCACCCTCATACCTCATCCTATCAGACCTGCTGTGACTTACTGGTGGAGTTGTCTTGATAGTCCAGTTTCCTAAAGAATATCTCTTTGTGTCAGATACAGCGACATCCTCTTACTAACACCAAACAGACGAACACAATCCTCCTCAGACCCGTTGACTAATAGCTCCAGTCCTCCAACCTGTCAGTCAGAGTCTGAGTGCTGATCCTGAGGAGGGAGAGGCTTCGGTTCAGCCTGATATTAAAAATCCAATCAGTTCTCCAAAGTGAGAGAAACCCGAGGAGTTGTTAGAGGCAACAGACACCTAATGGTATGTTCCAGGGGGAAGTATGTGTGCACAGAAGACCTGACATGAGTTTGTGAGCATGACCAGAGGCTGAACAAAACACATGTAAATGTTCATGTTGATCGATGTGTCACAGACAGCAGATATTAGGAGTTTTCACAACTCTACGTACAGGTTATTATGCTTACAGGTTATTATGCCACCATGTTGGTCAGACAGGGCTGGAGGCCTCACTTGTCATTACAATATCTGAATGGTTTGAGGAATTTTCATCAGTCTTTGCATGAATATCCGCTCTGACTCAAATATTAACTAATTGGACTTTAGAGGTCATAGGTCAAAGTCATTGGCCCTCTTTTTCCATCTCTTGCTGTAAACTTAATAACAATTGAGGTATTTTATTTTCAGGCTTAGAAGAAGTGTCTACTCTGACCTGAGAATTACAAGTAAGATTTTGGAGATTAAAAGTCAAAGGTTAAGATCATTTGCTCTCGTGTTCGTTCCTTGCTAGTTAACTCAATATTACAAGAAAGTTGAGGTATTTTCTTCATACTTTTCACAAAAGTTCAATCTGTCTCCACATCTTTGCATATTTTATACTTCTGATCATGTCTAGTCAGCATTCCTGCACCCTTTGCATGTGTTGCACCTATATATGAATGCACACAAGCTTGTAAATAGGGCTAAACAATTTGTAGCATGAATCTGAATGAGGGTGGAACAAGCTTTATGCTGTAAAGGAGGAGGCTGGGGTGGAGGAGGTTAAGCTTTGCCAGCAGCAGCAGCAGTGTGTTGAGAGAAAGAGCTGTGATTGGCTGTGGGAGCTGTCAGCTGATTGTAGCTGGGGGTATGACTTCTGTGAACTAATGCTTAGTTTCATCAATATTAGATGGGATGAACTAGAGCAGAATGATTAAAAAGATATTTAATTGGAATTATCTTTGCTCAATTTGTTATCAATTGCTTTATTGAAGGGGATTATCATTAAACTGGTATTTTGACACATTTCAAGTTAAAGAGACATTGCAACATCTGCGATTTGTAAATTGCGGCAGGCCATATTGTGATTTAATCTAATTTGCGATTAATTGTCCAGCCCTGCTCGTAAATACTAGAAAAGATACCTAATGAGAGCTTGTGCGTATTTCAATCTGAACTTTGAATGCTTTTTCAGTTTAATTTTTTTGTATTAATATTTCATTCATTTACATTGAGAGCAAAGCTAACTGGAGTCAAATTCCTAGTTGCATGAGCATACTTGGCCAATAAAGCTGATTCTGACGAGCTGATTAGATTTTGGAGTTCAAAGGTCAAGTCATTGTTGGCCATTTTCATTCCTTGTGAACATAATACCTCCAGATATTTCCTCAGTCTTTGCACAAATGTTCACTCTGACTCAAGTCTGAATTGATTGGACCTTGGTGTTAATGGTCAATGGTCATTGTCCCACCTGCTTGCCCCTCTGAGCATTGCACAAATATCCAATATGACTCGATTCTGAAATAATTCGATTTTTGGAGGTCAAAGGACAAGACCATAAGCCAGGGATGTCCAAACTTTTTCCACTGAGGGCCACATACAGTATAAAAGAACGGTGGGGCCACATAAGGCTATTTATGTATGTATTTCAGGAGGCCCTGTTTGGCCCTGGCTACCACTGGCTCCGCCCCTGATAAGCTATTGGTGCTGTTAGTCGCTGCAGTAATCCATCAGGACATTATTAATCAAGATATCTCCTTGTCAAAATGTTTGTTTACAGATTCATCATGGTAGCAATAACTAGTGCTGTGGACACCCCTGCCATAAGCACTCATGTTCATCCCTTACTTATACTATTTCACAAATCACACTACCACGGACACCACCCTTCTTGACCCATCACTTGACTTCCACTGCTCAGTAATTCTGTATCTCACGAAAACATGTAACAGCCATTCAGTGGTTCTAGATTTAGCTTTGTGTTGTGTTTAAGGCCAGAACACTGATAACTCTGTATAAATTGTGCAAAATAATCCTTACAAGCTACTTGAATCAGTTGGGACCAAGACTGTTGCCGCTTTGACTTTAGGGTATCTGAGATAAGATTAGCTGCGCTAAGTTTGTGATGCAACGCTGCATGAACAGAAGGTAATTTTCAGAAAATGTCATTCTGATTCCAAATGAAGTGCTTTGGATCAAATTATTTTGTCTTGATTGATTTTATACTTGTGGGACATGTGTTGTTTTTTGTAGTCAGGATCTTATGATTCTTTCTTTGTGAAATGATATTCCCTCCTGCCATGCTTCCTCGTACCTCTGAGTGTGGAGTAAATGAGCATTTTGTAAACACCTTGTTCAATTAGACACTCTACTGGAGAGTGTAACAAGTTTGCTGACATTTATCCTCAAAAAGTCAAGTTTCTCAGACTTAGGGGAAATGTCCGTCAGCAGTGCCTGCCAACTTTTCTCTTTTTGATCTCCTCCTTTTCCCTCTCTTTTACAGCTGCCTGGCCTCTAGCTGAGAGTTGACTGCATTTTTTTTCTTTCGCTCCCGTAGGATTTGTCACTGTGAAGGGGATGACGAGAGTCCTCTGATCACACCATGCCACTGCACGGGGAGCCTGCGCTTCGTCCACCAGTCCTGTCTGCAGCAGTGGATCAAGAGCTCCGACACACGCTGCTGTGAGCTCTGCAAATACGAGTTCATCATGGAGACCAAGCTGAAGCCACTGCGAAAGGTGAGACACAGTTTAAATGTACAAGCTAATTAACGCTCGTGTCTATTAGCTCAGTATGGGCTGACAATTTTAGGCTAGTGTTGCAGTTCTGTAAGCTCACATTTTGGTGATGAAGCTACAATGCCAAAAGCTGTCTTCACTCTGTCATGGAGATAACACAGCCATGACACTGAGCTTTGAAGCTGTTTTCATAAGAAGAACTTGTTGAAGAAGGAGAGGATGGGGGTTGTGATTCATTTCAAACGGTTTATAGGCTTTCATTAAAGTCTCTTATCAATCACTGTGGCCTAGAGATAGCAGGACACTCTAATTAAAATTCCTCCACCCTTCATTAGCTGCACAAAAGGCCTCAAACAAATGCTCTACTCTTAATAGCTTCTGAATCCCACTGGGGAACGTTGGAAGTCTTGAGCATGCAGGAAAATTCAAGATGAGATGCTGGTCTTTGTATGGTCTGCAGTTTTTTTTTTATCAAAGGATGATTGAATTTATCTCATACCACAACGTCAACCTCTGACCCTGCAATCAAAGCCTTTAATCACCAAACATATGAACAATACAGGCATGTTGAGAGAGCCCAGCTAATCTGATGACGCTAGCATTGTATTTTGTATCATGAAATAAAAGGCAAACAGGATATTCCTGACCTCTGTGTGCTGGCCATTACCGTACGTCACTTTCCATTTTACTTACTGGCCAATAAATGCAGGGTAGCTGTGTAGCTGGATCATAGTAGTAAAAATCTTGTGTATGTGTTGTATAGATCTACCAGAAATGCTGGCAGTCCATCATCAGTCACTGCTCACTTTATTAGGTATACCCATTCAACTACTTATTATCCAATACAGTGCCTAGAAAAAGTATTCACCCCTTTGAAGTTTTACCATTTTATGGGTTTTATTGATATTCATCCCCTTCAAGTCAGTCAGTAGATACACCTTTGGCTGCAATCACAGCACTGAGTCTGTGTAGATAGGTCTCAGTCAGGCTTGCACGGGGATTGAGCCTGAACGGCCCTTTTTAAGTCCAGCCACAAATTCTCTATTGAATTGAGGTGTGGGCTTTTATCAGCTACTCCAGAATATTTACCTTGTTGTCTTTAAACCATTTCTGTGTAGCTTTTGCTGTATGTTTCATATCATTGTCTTGCTGGGGAATAAATCTCCTTCCATAGTTCTCTTGCTGACTAGATACGATTGTCCTCAAGGATTTTCCTATATTTTTCCACATTCCGTTTTCCCTCTACCTATACAAGCTGTCCAGGGCCAACTGCTGAGAAGCATCCCCACAGCATGATGCTGCCACCACCGTGCTTCCATCTTGATGATGGATTTAACTGAACTCCAGGGATATTCAGTGCCTTGGAAATGTTTTTGTTTACACCCCCTGACTCATACTTTTCAATGGCGTTTTCTCTGAGTTGCTTGGAGTGTTCTTTTGTCTTCATGGTGTAATGGTAGCCAGGAATATTGCTGGACCTTGCAAACACAGGTGTCTTTACGCTACAATCACTTGAGACACATTCATTGCACTCAGGTGGTCCCCATTTCACTAATTGTGAGACTAGTAGCACTGACTGGCTGGACCTCTGTTGAATTAGGGCAGTCACTTTAAAGAGGGTGAATATTTATGCTTTCACTTATTTCACATTAGATATTTTTATTTAATTGGCATTACTTTGTAGAAATCTGTTTCCCTTTGACATTAAAAAGGTTTATTTGTACTTTTGGGGGGAAGCCAAATTATATTGACCATGGGTAATTTATAAAATCAATAAAAGGGTAAAACATCTAAGGGGGTGAATCCTTTTTTCTGAGCACTGTATCTAATCAGCCAATCTCCCTGCAGCAGTCAATGTATTTAGATATGTAGATATGGTCAAAATTGTCTGCTGAAGTTTAAACCGAGCATCAGAATGGAGAAGAAAGGTGATTTAAGTGACTTTGAATAGGCCATGGTTTTTGATACCAGATGGGTTGGTCTGACTATTACACAAACTGCTGATCTGCAGGGATTTTCACACACAACCATCTCCGGGGTTTACAGAGGATAAAGAGGAAAAAAGAGAAAATATCCAGTGAGCAGCACTTCCCTTGGCCAAAATGTCTCATAGATGGCAGAGGTCAAAGGAGAATGACCAGACTGGTTCAAGCTGATAAAAAGGCACCCATTACTACTGAGATATACAGAAGAGCATCACTGAAAGTACAACATGTCAAATCTTGAAGAAGATGGGCCACAGTAGCAGAAAACCACATCAGCTAAAGACAGTAAACTGAGGATACAGTTCTCACAAGCTCACCAAATTTAACAACAGATGATTGGAATAATGTTGCATGATCTTATGAGTCTTGGTTTCTGCTTCCACTTTCCAAGAATAGGGGTAGAATTTAGCATAAAACACATGAAAGCCTGCCATACTACAAACAACCGTGACATGCTCAAAGTCACTTAAATCACCTTAATTCCCCATTCTGATGCTTTGTTTGACCTTAGGCACATCATCTTGACCATGTCTATAAACCTTACAGCAGTGGTTGACGCCATGTGATTGGCTGATTAGATACTTGCATTAATAAGCAGTTCAACAGATGTACCATGATACTATCAGCATGATATCTGTATCTGTATATAGCTTAAGAAGGGAATTATCGGTGTCAGCAGATATGAAACATTCTGCCAATATTTTAGCCATAAAATGTCTGCTTATATGAGTAGTAAATAGCCATATTAGGCCTCTTGCACCCCTTTTTTCCAGCTCTATCCACTGTCCTATCCCCAAAATACAAATAAATCGATCAAATAAATCAAAATAATTCTTTGAAAAAAATGTAATTTCCAACCTTGCCTGACCAGCTGATCCAGACTGGCCGGATGGATTACTAACATGTTTGATATTTTGGTCGTAAAACTGCAGACACTCGCACAGTTAGAGCAGGGCCACAGGCAGAATCCCCAACTTTGGGGCACTTAGTCTACTCATCACATCGTCAGACAGCATTTTAAATTAATATGACAAGAGCAGAAAAGCCTTTTGGATGTACCTTCTCCAACTATGATAAAGGTGATAAACAAAAATATAGTAGACCTCCAGCTGACACCAACTATTTGTCATTATTTAACTGCTAGTTGTGTTTGCTAGCAGTTATTAGAGACTGTTTATGTCAGGGAGCATTTTTAATGCTGTCTGTAGCTGTCTGAAGCCTGACTCCAGCCTCAACCTGTAAGACCTTAAAAGGAAGCTATATTGGCATTTGTCCCAGCCTGCCCTGACTTCACTCGTACAGTGTGATCACTCTTTCATTGCAGTGTACCATTTCCTTCTTATTATTTCTGTGCGTTAATTTTTTTTACTTCCTCACATGTCCTTTTTCTTTCCACCACAGTGGGAGAAGCTACAGATGACAGCGAGCGAGAGAAGGAAGATCATGTGTTCTGTCACCTTCCACGTCATCGCCATCACCTGCGTGGTTTGGTCGCTGTACGTTCTCATCGACAGGACGGCAGACGAAATCAGACGAGGTCAGCTCAGATGCGCACACACAATGTAACGTCATGTCTGTGCTAGATTTAGTGTTGTGTAAAATGTGATCCATTCATCCCTGATTAGCAAAGTCATTCATGAACAGTTCAATTACAAATCTGCACGACTATAGCGTTATTTCAAAGGTGTGAGTATTGAGTGAGAGTAGTGTGAGATGTTCTCTAAGACTGGAGTATATGTGGGTGTAATTCACTCACAGGAGCTCCATGGACACCGAACAAATGAGACTGTGCCGAGATAATTTTCTGGCAGGGAGTTTTTTGGGACTCTCAGTCGATTTCACTTTGATTTAAGACCTGCAGTCCCTAAAAGAGAAAAGTGAGAGATAAAAGAAATGAAGGAAAGAGATTTTAAGAAGTAGATATGTAACATCTGTCACTGTAAGATCTGGTTAGAGCTTTAGACCGTCAGACCGAGGTGATTCTGGTTCATTCTTACTTCTTCAAGAGGCTTAGAGCAGATTTCCTCTGCGTGCTGTGAATCAAAATGGCTGAGTTAAAAGTCCCGTTGATCGCAGTCTTGTAATAGACTTATGGTCCTTAAAAAGATAAAAGAGAGTGTAAGTTTGTGTGACTGTGTGCGATGTGCACTTGTTTTCACACAGAGACTAGATAAAACTAAGAGAAAAAGGGCTGAAAGCAATAAGAAGCTTGTTAGTACCAGTAGATGGATCAATGTGATTTATTGATCACTGGAAATCTGGAGTGTTAAACCAAGAGCTTTTCAAAGAAAATAAAGCAACAGAAGAATAAATACACAACAAATCCTAACAAATTACATTACAAAACATGTACATCCAGAAATTTTGCCCAGCACAGAAAACAATGTCTCACTTAGCTCGATGTTATTAAAGTCTATTTAGAAACCCTTATATTAAACTTAAAGGCCTCCAAACACACAGTGACCTGATATTTTATTTCGGTTTATAAGTATATTTTAATTTACTCTTATTCTCCAGAGTTGATTGAAAATATCAATGCTAATTATGCATTTGCTTATTATGTTGCTGAAGTTAGCTGACAGTTAGCTGGAGTTAGCATAAAGACAGACAAAAACCTTCTGGGAGTAAAAGACAGGCAAATTTCACCTAGCTTGAAAAACTTAACACACTATATGTGTTAAACTTTACAAAAAATGTAGAATGTTTTTGTGTGCTTATTCGAAGAAAGCAGTGTCTCAAACCCCATACTTCTGTTAGTATGCTGCAGTTGGTACACTTAAAAGCAATACAGAGCATTTCATTTCAGTGGGTTAGTATTGTCTCAATTTGTGCACTGCTTTTTGCAATAACAGGAAGTGGCAACCGTTTAACTGCCTCCGTTTTCTTCTTTTACTTTTTAATCAGCAAGTTATAAGTCAGTGTTAGAGGATTATAATCAAAATTTAATGGATATTTTCACTAATTTTATTAGATGCATGTAACTTATATTTTAAGTAAACATTATTCTCATAAAGAAAATTAACCTATTTTGCCTTGAAGGCTCTTTTCTTGGTTGAAATCTGATGCCATTGCTAACACTACCTGGCGTACTAGCATGCTAACAGAACAACCCCACCTACAGAGGGTATGCGTTGATGTCACTTGTAGCGGGCTGCTCAGTCAGGCTGTGTGTCAAAACAGTCTGAAACACTGATATCTGCTTGATGATAAGGAGAAAAACAGAGTAATATCTGCTCAAATTAGGGATATCTGGACTCAGCAGAGAGCCATATAGTTTCCTAAAGACACAGTGGACGGTGGACATTTATATATAAGGTCATAAATTGAGTTTCATGATATTTACTGTATAATGGACCTGATTTCAAGTACGCAAATCAGAGCCTGAAGGCTCACATCAGCCCAGTTCATCAGTGATGGATGTGAAACTGAATTAATTTAAAAAGTTTTGATAATATGATGTTTTAGATCATCTGTTTCTCTGTATATCCGTGACTCCTTTACTTAGTACAGGCTTTTTGCTAGCTAACACTGTTTCCTTTTGCACTCTCGTCACTGTGCATTTTCAGGCAAGGGTAACCATTTTTTTGATTAGTAAACCAAAAAAACATATAATCTGGAATGATTTATATTAAGAAGTGCTGGTGGGCTTATTACCAAAGCCAGCTGTTTCTGTTTTCAGTTTATGTGTTCAGCTTAGCTAACTCACTGCTAGCTTCAGCTTCAGTTTTAGATTGCAGTCCTTACACAGTCCAAGTTGAAAAAAGCTGCACATGACAATACCTTTAAAGACCGCTATTTAACATTTTATCCCACTTGTTTGATCTGTATTAAAATGTAAGACCTCTGGGTTTAGAGGGCACTGTTTTGAATAGGCTATTTCTTAGCAAACAGTGCTTCTTTGGTCACTCTGCACTGTGAATTGTCAAGCTGCTAGAGATATTTTTCGATTACTTGACTATGCCGGATATAATCTGGAAATTTGTGAAAAGCTTAAGAAGTGCCTAATTAGTGGGTTTATTTTGATTTAATTTACCAGGGCTTGCTCTGGGTTTTTAGCTAGAGTGCTAGGCTAGGCTAACTGGCTGCCACTCTTTTCTGCTTGTATCTGCATCATGTTTTGCATGCAGACTTTATAAGGAATTTTCCTAATCTGCTAATGCACTACTGGAACAAAAATAAGCATTGGGATTCATTTTGTAATCCTTCAGCATACACTGTCCTCTGTTTCCCCTCTTCTCTCATACTAGCATGCTAACCATAGTAGCAGCTAGACCAGGAGAATGTGGCCATCGATTATTAGGAGTCTGTTTTCATCATAATAGGAGCCTTGCTGACATATATTAAAGCCATTTTGAGGCTCTTGCGTCTGGGCTGCTGTTAACATTCATCTTGACCAACAGCTCTGAGTTACAGACAGATTGCTCCTCTCTAGCCGCACTCTCACTATCCAGGTTAAAAATAGAGGTGGCTGCTTTGACGATGAGCTGTTGCATCATTGGCTGGCTCTGCGTCTGCGGACACTCATTCCTCCTTGGCATGTTTGGCACTTCAGAGCTGGTGTACAGATGGAAGAGCAAGCTGTGCCTGTTTAGCCCAACCTGATGATTCACACTTGTTAGAGTCCCAGAGGGCTGTCAGGTTCAATCACCATGGTGATGCCAAATATTTCCTCACCAGGCTGGTTTGCCGTCTGCCGAGCCCCTCAAAACCATGGATATGTCTGTCTTTCAATTTCCTCACCAAAATTACAGCACAGTGATATGTTTTACACTATGTATTCTAAAATTAGTGAGCACATGTAATGTTCATGATTGCATGAAATGCATCCTAAATTGTGCAACTATCACATTTGAATCTATTTTAACTTTCTGGGCTTTGCCTTTTCTATTAATCTGTTTGTATGTCTTTGGTAATACATGATACTAACACTTTCTTTATTCATGCAGACGGAAGAATCCCAGGTAAACATTTACACTTGACCTTTTGACTTTCAAACTGTGTTTTCCCCCCGTCAGCCTTTGTCGTCTGTCAGCTGTTTCCGGTTCTTTTCCAACTGCTCTTTTTACCCTTTCCTTCCTTTTCCCTGTGCCTTGATTTCAGGATGTAAATGATGTTTCTTAACCCCTCAATGGCCCATTATATTTATACCATAAAACTGAAAGAATGCAAACACGAATACCCTCAAATCATTGATTAAAGACTTATTTGTAGACAACCGAAGCCACATTCATTTTTGTCTTGCAAGAATAATGCTTTGTATTACAAGCCAAGCCTTTGACCTAAACGGTATTCTTAGACATAGAGGTTCACTCAACAAGAAGTCTATGTGTTTTGGGACTATTTATGAACCTAAACTGGGGCAAAAAAATTAAAGGTTATGAATTTTGTTCATCAAGATTATCTTCACTAGTGAGCACTAGTTTCATCAGTTTTTGGCAGTAAATGCAACCAACCAAGCTACTGTCAGGCTAAAGGAGCTACGACATGGTCAACTGGCCTTAATGGCACCACTGATGAGCTTTCAAGCTTTTATTCATTTATTCATTTGGCAGGGACAGATGCAGTTTACATAGAAAAATTTGACAATTTGCCAATGCACTGTGCCATAGCATTTAAAGCTAATGCTAATTTCCAAATTTCTTGCTCTTCTATAAAAGACTGTCTTCTTAGTATGACCAACGCATTTTCAAATTTGAGTCGGAGTAGGGTGAAAGACTAAAAGATTATAGGGTTAAACTGATATTGTTTTTTTAGGGCAGATAACAATATCAATCATTAGTAGTTTATTAAACCAATAACTGATACACGATATTGCCAAAGTATTCGCTCACCTGCCTTGACTCGCATATGGACTTAAGTGACATCCCATTCTCAATCCATAGGGTTTAATATGACATCGGTCCATCTTATGCAGCTATAACAGCTTCAACTCTTCTGGGAAGGCTTTCCACAAGGTTTAGGAGTGTGTTTATGGGAATTTTTGACCATTCTTCTAGAAGCGCTTTTTGTGAGGTCACACACTGATGTTGGACAAGAAGGCCTGGCTCTCAGTCTCCACTCTAATTCATCCCAAAGGTGTTCTATTGGGTTGAGGTCAGGACTCTGTGCAGGCCAGTCAAGTTCATCCACACCAAACTCTCTCATCCATGTCTTTATGGACCTTGCTTTGTGCACTGGTGCACAGTCATGTTGGAACAGAAAGGGGCCATCCCCAAAATGTTCCCACAAAGTTGGGAGCATGGAATTGGTATGCTGAAGCATTCAGAGTTCCTTTCACTGGAACTAAGGGGCCAAGCCCAGCTCCTGAAAAACAGCTTCACACCATAATCCCCCCTCCACCAAACTTTACACTTGGCACTGTGCAGCCAGTCAAGAACCGTTCTCCTGGCAACCACCAAACCCAGACTTGTCTATCAGATTGCCAGATGGAGAAGCGCAGTTGGTCACTCCAGAGAACAAGTCTCCACTGCTCTACAGTCCAGTGGTGGCGTGCTTTGCACCATTGCATCCAACACTTTGCATTGCACTTGGTGATGTATGGCTTGGATGCAGCTGCTCGGCCATGGAAACCCATTCCATGAAGCTCACTACGCACTGTTCTTGAGCTAATCTGAAGGCCACATTTGACTGCAGAAAGTTGGCGACCTCTACACACTATGCGCCTTAGCATCCGCTGACCTCACTCCGTCATTGTATGTGACCTACCACTTCGTGGCTGAGTTGCTGTCATTTCCAATCGCTTCAACTTTGTTATAATACCACTGACAGTTGACTGTGGAGTATTTAGGAGTGAGTGAATTTCACCACTGGACTTGTTGTACAGGTGGCATCCTATTACAGGGTAGGGTTCCACGTTGGAATTCACTGACCTCACTGAGAGTGACCCATTCTTCACAAATGTTTGTAGAAACAGTCTGCATGCCTAGGTGCTTGATTTATACACCTGTGGCCATGGAAGTGATTGGAACACCTGATTTGAATTATTTGGATGGGTGAGTGAAAACTTTTGGCAATATGGTGTATTTGAAACAAGTATGCATTTATTATGCTGTACAAATGTAATTAATGTGGCAAAAGTAAAACTGTATGATCAAAAAAATAAAATAAAATGAACACTTTAGCCCCAGCTCTACTAACATGAGAAATAGCACAGAGCAACATGAATGCAGCAGGAAAACAGGAAGTGATGGCAGACGCTCACTGTGTCAGTAGCACTCAGGCTTAAGTGGTGATTGACTACGACTCATGTGACATCTAGCCAATCAGATTGTGTGTTCCATACAGAACATTTATCAATTGTCAAATTAAAATGCTGATACAGTTACCAGCCTCAATAATCAGTCAGGCCAATAATCAGTCTACCCCTAGTAAATCAGGTGACATCTTCAGCATGATGATATTTAATGTCCCTGACAAACTATGCAGTCCTAGCTAGCCACTTGTTAGCAACTGCCTTTATTAGTTGTGAAAAAGCTTCAAGCACACAAATTACATTTATTTTACAATGAAATCTCTTAAGCTTGTGTTTCCCACAGACTTTATTTCAAGTATCTACCCGATAACTCATTCAGATATCCCATAGACTCTTAGACAGTGGAACCAGATGTGCTAAAGTGTTAACACATTTCAAGATTTTCTGACTCATGACTGCAGCACTCTATTATCATCATACAAAATAAGGAATGCTTCACTTTTAAGTGCACAAAACAGGCATCTTGCATTCAAGCAATGCTAGTTGTTTGATTTAGTCGGTATGCTTCCTGTTATAGCACACTTTTTTTTATCTTAATCCAAATATAAATCCTCACAGACAGGATCTTGTAGGTTAAGACCTTTCCTTTAGTTTATGTCTCTGAAAAGATTGAGCCTATAAGGTTGGCTTTTTCTGCTGTTTTAGAAGATCACATTTCTCCCTCTTTTGTTTTTGTTTTGGATGATGCAGCTTTTTCCCAATATTTAAACTTCCCCATAATGCAACGTTCCCCCCTCCTTACTGGGGGATAAAAGCATTTGGTGAGTCAGGGGCTTTGCTAGTTTTACATTCACTGGCCATAGAAATGTTTTTGCACAAAACTCTCATTTTGTAAAATCTTTTTGTCTCATATATATTTATGTGTAGGGCATTTAATGTCTGAATTTCACAGCAGCACTGAGGAGATAGCAGGATAAAAAAAGGAAATGACATGCAAAAACATCCTTGCTGGACCATGATGCGCTCATTTCTTTGCTTTATGTTGCTTCAGCATGAAATCACTTTGAAATTAATGTCATTTTCAATACTATGGAGTTAAAAATGCAGACTGACTTGAATAGTCTGGAGTAAGAAAGATACATTTTTTATCATATTAAGATTCTCTGTGGAATATTACTCACAAAGTTAGTCTGTTATAAAGAAGATGTTATTTTTTCACGATTTAAGAAACTATCATATTAATGCAAAAATAAGGTACAAATCTTACTTTCTCCAATATGATATGGATTTTTTGGCAGTAATGTTTATTTTCTGTGTTTGACTCGTGCACATTTTCTCTTCTGTTTGTCCTCTCTCCCCCAGGTGTCACTGACTGGCCTTTCTGGACCAAGCTAGTGGTGGTGGCGATTGGCTTTACAGGCGGACTGGTGTTCATGTACGTCCAGTGCAAAGTCTACATCCATCTATGGAGGAGACTCAAGGCCTACAACCGGGTCATATATGTGCAGAACCGTCCCGACACATGTAAAAAGCTGGTGCTGGAGAAGCCGCCTCTCCTGGAGCCAAGTCTTGAGAACAAGGAGGCGCTGGCCCCGGCCCAGTCTGACACAAACTCCTCCCAGTACACAGAGACAGAGGACTACAGTATGGAGGTGCTCCACGTCTGACCATGCGGTCCATGTTCATACACACACAAACAGAGCCAGAGGGAAGAGCGGTGTAAGTGGAAAGGATTCTTAACGGAGGAATAAGCAGACCACTTCCCTTCCTCTGATCCCGCTGACCCCTCATCCTTTTCTGGTCATTTTATAAACCCAGAACTCAGCCAGAGACCACCAGACCGGGTCTATCTTCTTCAATCAACATCCATCCTGCCAGATTTTATCCCTCCCTCCAGACTGTTGCCGCTTTTCTTTTCCCAGGACCGGACTGTTTTTACTGACTTCTGTAAATGTCTGAAGAGGCCTGGAGCACACCAGTCTATAAACACAAACACACTTAAATGTTCACCTCTGGGAGAGCAGGACTGAGACAAACAGACTCAAAATAAGGCTCTGGAGGACTATACATCTCTGATGCGTGGTTTGTTTACTTGTGGGTTTGTTAGATATGTTCGTTTTTACCTCCTGTGAGTGTCGGGTTAGCCTGCCGTGGATCAGTATGTAGCGCCACGCATTGGATCTCTGGAACAATCCAGCTACTGCCATCACCGCTGGTCTGTCAGCCCTGAGCTGGTCTGGATCGGACCAGGCCTTGAACGAAGCACTTTTGTTTTTTTTAGTTCCCAAGACAACCTCCCCCCGTCCATCCTCTTGTTCTTTCTTATGTCTTTCGTGTTGTACGATGGGGAGAGCGCATGCAAACGAACGTGGAAATGTTTGTTTCCTGTTTATTTGTCTTTGCATTTCCTCGTACGCACATGTTTAAAGCCCTTCCATGGATGACAAAAAAGGAAATGGGGTTAAAAAAGGAATCATGTTGGATGAAAGATGTGTGTTTTTGTCAAAATAGAAAAAAGATGAAGAAAAAGGAAAACCCAGCCACATGACTTCTCTACCCCAACATGAAGGCTTTGAGAATGTAAAGTTTTTAAAAAATGATTAAAAAATAAATAAAAGGTTAAAAAATAATAATAATCAAACAACATTTTTTACTGGTCACAGGAAATTGCAAGGTAATTTCCGTGTCTTGAGATCATAACGAGAGCCTTTTGACATAAACAGCGTCGCTCATGTTTTTCTATCATGTGAATGACACAGTATTTACAGAGTGATATTCCCTGTGCAGTTTTTAATACGTTTGATTTGTTCGCTTCGTCACGGGAGACGCTTTGAGAAAATCTACAGCTGCCTGTTTTAGCTTGCCCCCCGAGTGCTCCCATCATGCAGGCCGTGCACTGATTGGCCTTACAGTGAGTGGGTGTTTAAACTTTAATGCTTTCAGATATTTTTCACTCTGCAGGTCAGAAAACAAGCATTTACAACTATTCTTTACAGGATTAACACACTAGCACAAAGTTTATACAAGAGAGTAATGCTAATACGTTACTTTAAGATCACGAGCAAGCATTTTCTGCTTTCTATCTCTCTCTTGAGAAGTCTATTTTAAGATTTGATCACAAGATTGTCATAATGTTTCTCTCATTTGACTTTTTCCTCACATCTGCAGTTTAAATAAGGCCAAATGAGGCATTTCTTTTCTTAAATGTCTCAAAAAAGGAAGCACAGTTAAAACTGCAAGTATGCTGTTTTTGCTCTAAAGATGACATCTTCTTTGCACCCATCCACAGAGAGCTTTCATATTAATGCTGCAGCACATCCTTATATTGTGACAGTCATCAGTTATGAGATGACTGCAGCGCCCCCTCCTGGTGTGGAGCAGGGTGTGCAGCCTAAGAAAGGCAGCAGTGGATTTCTCAGGGTGATAATGTGTTTTGTGCTTACAGTCATTATAAGTGCTTTTGTGTACGTGGGAGCACAGCGATGCTGGGCTCATGTTGAGCCTCACAGCCATTCCAGCAGCACATACACACATTTTTACAAACCGTCTTTGATACCAGTAAACTGTCTGTGAACAACAACTAAGGTCCAACAAACATACCTGACTATTACTGCTCAGCAGCAGCAATAAATGAAACCTGCTTTTTGAGTTTTGCAGCAATGCAAACTGTATTTTGTGTATGAGCCCCTTTGTGACATGAGATCTGGAGTCTAATATGATTTAAATGTGTAATTTGAGCCGAGGGAGTTGTTGTGTGTCAAGTTGGATTAAGACCTAGTAAAGAGAAGCTTCTCTGAAACTTCATTACCCATGAGGCTCAGTGCAATTAGACAGATAAAAAGTGCAATTACCCTTTTGTTGTTCTTCTATTCTGTAGTAATGTAATGGTGTTTAATGTCCAGGATATCTTCTGGGAATACAATGATTATTTCTTCATTTTTTGTGTTGTATTTATTTTTAAAAGAAAAGAGAGTAAAATTTGTTCATTTAAATCCCTTTCATTAGTAATTTTATGCAATTTACACTTTGTTTTCCCAGTCATTAATACAGGAAATCACTTTTTCTTTTGCACTTTATCATTAAGATATTATTAACATTGTTAAAAATGTGATTGACTTCCAGTGTGAATTCCCTTTATTTCCCTTCAGAGTTTAGTTTTAAACTTTAGACAGCATTAAACAGAATTTAACTTGAACATATTTTATACATAAAACAACCTGGAATATTTAGTTTCCTTGACATGGAGGATTTTTTTTATACTCTCTACTCATAGGAGCTGGCTCCTTTCATAAAGTCTGAGAAGACATTGTTATGTCGTCCTGAAGACAACTGAGACCACTTTAGCCGACATGTCCCTCTCCCAGAGCAGCTTTCGCTTTCTTACCTTCTTTCTGTCATCATGGATTGATTTTTGCTTGTATAAATCTTTTAAGCAGCTAAGAGTGAGGGCACTCTCAGGCTCCCCCATCCCAACTTTTTTTAGGCATAAGTGTCAACTTTTCTGTCTTTACCCTGTTGCTTATATTTTTATCATGTCTGGGAAGAGTGTAACTTGCATAAAGCTACATTTGTTTACTACTGACTGGACTTGAACATATACGACTGTTTCCCCTGTCTTATGATATCATTCCACAAGTTTGTTTGTGAATTTTCTTTGGGATAGTAATTGTAAAAAATTTGGTAAAAGTACTTATGTTTTTAAAGAATATTGATGTGTTTTCAGTTTAATTTCCCATTTGAACAAAGTATGTAGAGTTAAAAAGAACAACCAAATAAAAATTAAGTTACTTTTAACATTTTTGATTCAGTCTCTCTGATTTCATAATGAATGATGCTCATCCTGTATGAATAGTATCAGTTATAAAGCATTAACTTCATCAAAGCCTTAACAGCTTTACACTCCTCTGTCACTTTATTAGGTACACCTGTTGAACTGCTGATTAGCCCAACTATCAAATCAGCCAATTACATGGAAACAACCAACACATTTAGGCATGTAGATGTGGTGAAGGCCATGTGCTGAAGATCAAACAGAGAGAGGATGTTAGTGACTCAGAACAACATTTAAAGCTTTGAATAGCCATTCAACCCATAACAGGGGACAAAAACAATCTGAAAAAATAATTCCCCAAAAAATGGCATTGTGTAAAAGGACGCAATGATTTTCAAATCCTTCTAAACCAATTTTCTGTTGAATACAGGACAAAGGCAAGATGCTTTTATGTTCAGTCCAATACGGTTTTGATGTTTACACAATTCTAATTTGATGCCTACACCATGTTCCATAAAAGTTGGAACAGTGTTACATCACCTTTTCTTCTAATGATACACTTTTCTTTCCAATTCTTGCTTCACGTAGTGTATATCTGGAGTTGTTTAACATTGCAGGGTTTCTGTTGTCATGTTATGGTTTTAATAGTGCCATACATACTCAGTGACATGTTTGGACATCATGCAGGCAAGTCTTGTACCTGCACTTTTTTATTGTGAAGCCATGCTGTTGTAACTCGTGCAGAATGTGGATCTGTATTGTCCTGCTGTAATAAGCTGCCTGTGAAATCTCTGAAAAAGACATTCCCTAGATAGATGGATGGATGTATTACTCCGAAACCTGTTTGCAGGCACGTGCACACATTCCGAATAGCGGGTCAGGAAATGATTTGAAGTGATTTTTTTTTTAGCATTTCTGCTGCTTTCGCCAGTAAAATTTAAAAAGTGAGTGCAGATGCACTAAGCCTTATTGTTGCAACCAACTGTAGCGATAAATAGTGATAATAAATGAATATTATCAATAAACCTCGAAGAAGAATAGGGCACCACTGCCTGTACGGATTGGTTATTTAATAACCAATAAAATATTGCAATTATTTATTAATTAAAACCTTTAATTCATTAACAAAACTATTAATTATGGATCAGTCTCATATCCAAAGTAATGAGCCCTCGTGACTGTGACTCCACTTCCCAACTTATTAATGATCTCTGGACAGCGACTGACGTTTTGAAGATTTATTATTAAATCACAAAAGGACAAGCATAAATGGTTATATGAATATGTTGTGAGTAAATAAACATAACTGCTCTCTGTGAGTTCTAACGTTCACTCTTAAACGAGAGGGAGGGGTCTGTTCTCCACGCTCCCTCCTCTGGATCAACCCACTCTTCAGCAGATTAATCAGAGCATGTAGGAATAACATAAATGGTTATAAAATTCTTAGGATAATTTTTTTGTGAATATATGTAGATAAGCGGTGACTACAATTGTCTTTTAATCAGCATGTTTGGAAAACTAAGTAGAATCAGTAAAAGTTGCATTATACCTGATTTGTAAATCATACTGTAAGTATAAACATGGCGACCCTGACCACAGTGAGAGTGATTTTGAGTCTCAAACTGCTACACTGGTCGGGATCTTATCAGGTGACATGTTGTAGTACGCCAGCTTCTTTCCCTCGTTCCTCCTCTTGATGGAGCTGGTTATCTCCTCTAGCTGCTTCTTGAATTTTTCCATGGCTGACTTCACTGGCTTCTCTATGAAGTGTTCATCAGGATACACCCCCAGGTACAGCTGCAGAGGGAGCGAGGTGGTTCAGAATCAGACATTTTTTAAGATATATTTTTTAACCTTTTATGCCTTTACTTTAGAGAGGAGTATAATGTATAGAGGTTGACATAAGGATGAGAGAGTGGGGGTGAGACATGCAGGAAAGAGGCTGCAGGCTGACCTTGAGCCCTGGCCAACAGCGTACATGGGGCACGACCTAACCACATGGTCAATGGCAACCCAGAAACGCACTTCTTTGTTTTTTTTAACAGAAGTTGGTCCCTGCTGAGCTGAGTAAGTATACAAAATGAGTGCTGGTGTTTGGACATAGTGTGTCCTCTCTGTACCTCGTTCTCCTGGTACTGGCTGAGTGCCCAGACAGCCCCCAGGTGCCAGCTGCAGCGCCCACGATCAGGGAGACTTTCAATGATCAAGTTCATATCAGCCAAACCCTTCTGGTTAGGTGGAGGTCTCCGCATGGTGGATGGAGCGTTAGGAACCCAGGAGTACCAGTCAAACTACACAAGATACACAAAGATGAAGCATGCAGGACATTTGAAAAATTTTAGAGAGTGAAACAATAATGGATCTATGCTTACAATCTTAAAAAAACTTCTACAAAAATTGAGACAGTCAGATCAGTCAATTTTTTTAAAGTTTGATTTCAAAAGTTTTAATATCACATACAAATGAAAAAAAGGGATTTTACTTAAATCTAGTGAATCACTCAATTTTTTGCGTACATGCTCAAATCTCTTATGAACAGTCCAAGAATACAGCAGTGATATTTTTAGCCATCACTCACCTGTCCAAAGTTAACAGCGGCATGTTGAGCTGAAGCAGTGAACACAATGATAGTCAGGTACTCCATCAGCTCCTCACGGGATTTCAGAGACTTGGGGAACCCTGTACAATAATAATCAGTCTTAGTTCGTGCAGAGCTAACCAGAATTTTAAAAAAGTAAATAAAGGTCTTTAAACATCAATCAAAATTTTGGTTCTAACTATGGCCCAAGCACCAAATTGGTGCAAGGATGTCATTGTAATTCCTAAGTCCAAACAATTATTTCTTATCTTTATCATTCATTGGACTTTTGAGGGCCTCAACATGTTCAAAAAGTCACAAACATTTTCAGACATGTCAGGTCTTGTGAAAATTGCAAGATTCGGTTTGTTTTAAATATACATGATCCAGACTGCTTCAATAGCTCGCACTAACAGATTTCAAAGTTAAAGATCTCTCCTTTAACAGTGTCCAATATTATGAATTTGCTCATTATGTGGCTTGACTAACTCTGAAAAAAAGCCTTTTTATTGTTGGTGTGATGCTAAACAAGGAATGATGAAATAGGACATGTGTAATGAATAATGTACCCACCACAGTGGTGCAAGTCCTGCATACCAGAGGTGCAAACATCTTTAACAAAAGCCTGGATTTCTTCATCTTTCTGCACCATCTCATCGCTCTTGTAATAGATGTTCACCACATCAGACATAAAACTGCCAAAAAGAGAACAGGGTAGCAGTCATGTGTAGAGATTGATTTAAACTGCTGTATTTCTCTACAAATAAAAAAAGCTCTTCTTCACCTCTCGATGGCGTCCCACACCTTGTAGCCGTCATCTCTGTAGAAGTACATGGGCACCTCATCTTTATTATCCATGCCTCGGGACTTGATCATGTCCGGGAAGCACAGAGACCTGAAGGTCAGTGTTTTCATGCTTTTCTGAACCATCTGGATGTGACCAATTCCTCCTGTAGAGTTTGCCTTTATACAGATGGAGACATCATGCAGGACAGCCAGAATCAACTCGCATGATGCAGCAAGATATTTTTAATATTTATATGTATGAGGTTTAGGGAATACGACTGGGTGCTCTTTGACCTTTTCTGTCATCACTTGTTTTAATTTATCTTATGTGTGTGCTTTAGATTTTACGTTCTGCTCCTTTATCTAACTACTTATCCATAATCTATACATTTGCCAAACTGACCTTGTCAAAGAGGCCACCCTTACACACGAGCTGCTCTCTGGCCTTGGTGTTGATAGCGATGGTGAAACGAACATGTGGGATGAGGAGCTAGAAGAAGAAACAGCAATCTGTCAGCCATCAATCATTAGATCAATGATAAATCAATGAGTGACTCAGATGTTTTTACCTTGAACACAGGATGAACAGGAGAGAGCTGCCTGTACATAGCAATAGCAAAAACCTCAGTCATCAGGTGAGTCCTGAGCAGGTGTGTGATGATCTGGTGGTACTGAAAGTCAGACGAACGGACCCACATCTTAGCTAGCAGCCAGTCGCACAGACTGTCAGTGGGCAGGAAGATCGGTGTATCTACTCCTGGAGTCTGACCAAGCTGGAAAAAACAGCATTAGAAAGTTAAAGAACAGAAATGGTCTTGTACTTTATTTACTCCTTGTGTGACATGTCTGTACCTGTATGGCGATGGGAAGGATCTTGTTCTCAGTGTTTTTGTAGAGCAGACAGATGGGAGCTGCTATGTACTGGGTTGTGCTTGGGTCTGTGTTGTTAGCATTAATGCCTTCCAATGCTTCATAGTCCACTATGTAGATGTTACCTGCCTGGAGCCAGAGCATTGATTTAAAATCAACATCAGAGGGGGAATTAAGGAAAGAAACCAAACCTTTGTACCTTCATTTCCTGCTCCAGGGTCATCCTTCGCTCCAAAATGATTGAAACCATCTCATGAGTGACGGGAAACTTCTCTGGAAGTTTGGTGCACTTTTGGATCACTACAGGGTTGCAGCCATTCAGGAACTGATACCCAACCAGGAAGTCCTCCTTCCAGTGTCGCATCACATACTCTGAATCAAAAAATAAGACAAACAAAGCCAAAAAGTTGGGATGTTGTGTAAAATATGAATAACAACAGCACACTGATATGAAAATCCTTTTCCATATAATTTCAACTGAATAAAGCACTAAGGCAAGATGTTTAGTGTTCAGACAAATCACTGTATTATTATTATTTGTTGAAATATACACATATTTTAAATTTGATGTCTAAAACATATACCAAAAAAGTTGGGACAGAAGCATGTTTACAGCTATATTACATCAACTTTCTTCTGATAACAATCTAAGTGTCTAGGGACTGAAGACACTTAAACATAATCACTGAGGTATTGAAAGTTGAATTCTTTGCTGTTCTTGCTTAATGTATATATTGTATATTGTATGTATATATTCAAGCAAGGTTTCTGTTGATGTATTGTGTCGTTCTTAATGTGCCATACATTTTTAAAGGGAGACAGGTATGGACAGCGGGTAGGCCAGTTTTGTACCTGTATTCTTTTACTGTGAAGTCATGGAGGTGTAACTCATGCAGAATATGGCTGCCATGCAGATGTCATCTGTATGGAAGCATATCTTACATCATATCTATCACTGAACCTGGGGGGACAGAGCCTTTTCTATAGCTGCCCCTTCCCTCTGGAACTCTCTCCCAACCCATATTTCAAACTGCAGGAGCCTACCCACATTCAAATCACTTCTTAAAACACACCTCTTTACGAAAAGCTTTTAATCTGTAATTCAGATCTTTTTTTTTGTCATTTTTGTTTGTTTGTCTGTTTATTTTTGTTTGTGTTGGCTTTTCTGCTTTATCATTATTATTATTATTATTATTATTATTATCATATCTTGTTCCAAAAGCTGCATGTACCTCTCACTATTCATGGTGCTGTTGGGGATTTGGGTTTTAATGAAAATATTTACAATTAAAGCTGCAAGCAGCAATAACGGGCCCTCACAACCCGTTGCATGTCGAGGTGTTATGTGAAAGTGGATACGAAGCAACCGTTGCATGCCAGCAACAAGGCGCGCTGCACCCATGGGTTATGTGAGCTTTGAAACACTCACACTGTCACAGAAACAGAGGGTGATGATACCCGTCATTAATTTCAAGCGCTTGCCATTATTTTGGCAGTAAAACCAATGAGAAGGAGGCATGCGCCCTGAAAATTTTGAATGCAGCTCCAAATTATGAAAAAATCACTGTATAGTCATTTTCACAAATCGTCTTTCTGCTCTGCTTGGCTCAGCCACTGTTTCTCTATCTCTCTCTCCTGCATGCTTGCAGCCTCACTCCCTCTCCCTCATGTGCACGCACACTACACAGGAGAAGAATGACTGAGAGGCTAAAAGCATTAACTGAATGTTCACATTATTGGTGATGAATATTGACCAGAAGCAAACAGAGAGCCCAAGATGTGTACAAGTTTGTTTCATAATTTTCATCAATGCATTTATATCTATTTATATCTCCTCTAAAGTATGAAAATGGTCTTTAGCAGCAAAGATCATCACTCATTGAGATGTGCAACTCAGGATATGAAAACGGTCTTCAGCAGCAAAGATTAACACTCATGGAGATGTGAAAGTCAAGATATGAAAATGGTCTTCAGCAGCAAAGATTATCACTCATTGAGATGTGCAACTCAAGATGTGAAAATAATCCTCAGCAGCAAAGATTATCACTCATGGAGATGTGCAACTCAAGATGTGAAAATAATCCTCAGCAGCAAAGATCATCACTCATGGAGATGTGCAACTCAAGATGTGAAAATAATCCTCAGCAGCAAAGATCATCACTCATGGAGATGTGCAACTCAAGATGTGAAAATGGTCTTCAGCAGCAAAGATTATCACTCATGGAGATGTGCAACTCTAGTATGAAAATGGTCTCCAGCAGCAAAGATTGTGGATCGTAGAGATGTTCTACTCCAGATGTGAAGTCTCAGAGAAGCTGCAGCTACCTTTAGCCTGTGTGTTAGCTCAGTTGGACAGGTAGCTGCTCTGGCATCATGAGGTTGTTGGTTCAAATCTTCTGTGGATTTTTGAAGCTGCTGGTGTAAATCGCTGACTCAGGGGAGTAAAGAGGACTGCCATAGAGTTGGAAGGTTGTGGGTTTGATTCTTGGTGCATTTTTAAGTCCAGTCCCCAAAAACAGAGATCAGATCCTCTGAGAAAATGAACAGGTCTGTGTCTCAGTGGATCAGTGGAAAAGCTCACTGACCCTGAATCAGGAGTTCACAGGTTCAAATCTTACCGTGGGTTTATCTGTTTTCAAAGTCTGAGTAAAAATATAGACTTTAGGAGACCTGGACAGGAGTTGGCCTTTCAAATCCATCCAATGTCTTTAAGTTTTCAAGATTTGAGTCCAAATAAAGAAGCAAAAGCCCCTCTGAGGCTCTGCTGCATGTCTGGCTCTGTAGCCTAAAGAGATAGTGGACTGACTCAGAGTCTGGAGGTTACAGGTTCAACTCCCATCTTGGTCTCAGTGAATTTTAAAGCCACATCCTGAACAAAGAGGATAAATGCGCCAGGAGAAGAGATGACAGTGTGAAAGGTATGGCGGTGGTGGCACAGAGAACTGGACTAGACCAGTTCTGCAGGGGATGCTGGGGTTCAAACCCCACTGTGGCTGGTACCTGGATCAAAGCATGCCTAAGAGAGAAGGGGGGACGCAGTGCAGCGCCCCCCTGGGGAGCTGCCAGAGATGCAAGTAGGGGGTTATGCAACAAAAACGCAGACACGGCAGAAGTTTTACAGGATGGAATCTTTATTTGCATGCATGATCACTGTGCCTCATGGGGACTTCATCTCCTCCACTGTAGAAACAGGAAATACTTACCACGCTCTCCTCCAGGGTACCAAAGTATCTTTATTTTGAAAGGGCATTTGAACGTACGGAAATCAAGAAAACGGACAACTTCACTCGTTTTTAGAAGTTGTCCGTTTTCTTGATTTCCGTATGGACAAAAACCCTTTCAAAATAAATGATACTTTGGTACCCTGACCCTCCAGGCCCTTCAGGTCCTCTCTGGCCTGCTCCCTCTGCTCATTTAGCAACCTGCAGACAAAAACCACATGAACTCACATTCAACATAAATAAAAGCACGGATGAGTCCTTTATTCACATGAGTTTCTGCAGCTTGGCGTCCTTCTCCTGCTCTTCAGTCTTTAGTTTGTCATAGTCTGACATCAGCCTCTCCTGTTTCAGAAGCAGACCCTGGTTCAGACCGAGACGAGACACTCGCTAAGCTCTGATTGGGTGCTTTTTAACGGCAGAGTAACTGTCTGGAGAAATATCAACAAACCACATCAACATATATTCATTTTGTTCTTCTGGTTTCACTAGTTTAGAATGTTCAATTCTGACATTACAAACTTGAAATTTTAAAGATGAAATAATTTAGGACTTTTGAACTAGAAAATTCTGAGTTCAGGTTCTTGAAAAAATACAACTCTATAATCTCAAAAACGTACTTTTAAATGTTACTTTTTTCCAAGAAATATACAGATCCTCTTTATTTTGTTGGACCTTATAGAAGGCTGTAGTACTTCCGCTTACATTACATTTTCAATCATGACTTTATAAATAAAAGTCCATTATAGGCACCCCCCTTAGGGGTGCCCGGACCCCAGGTAGGGAACCTTCATATGACAACAATGTAACAGGTGTGTGTAGACTTTCAGAGCCAGTGTAAAGCCAGACTACAGTCGTATGCAGCTAAAAGTTCCTGGCTCTGTAAAGAGGAGTGGTACGAGGATTTTACATCCTTCCACATGAGGATCACACACAGTAGACAGTCATAATGACTGTCACTACTTTGGTTTGAAACACCAATAGAAAACAAACTTTAGGATAATTTAAACCAGCATAAAGTGGTTCAATGAGAACCAATTAAATCTGTGGAAATATCCTAGATCAAAAAAACATCAAACATGAATAGGTTTGTTGGTTTTTCTACTGCTTCATTCATCTCTGTGGACTTGAAGTCAAAATTTAAGGCCCGATTTAGACACTTTTAGACTACATTCCTGATCCAGTTCAAGTCTTGTCACAGACAGTAATTAGTCTGAATGAGTAAAAATCAACGTGTGGCTTCAATGGGATGGTTTGTGGCTCTTTTATGTCTTCATTTTGAATATTTTCCCCAGAAAACTTAAAAACTTTCATCTCAGGAATTATCCACGTCAAGTCACATTAATCAGTTTATTCCCACTCTTATCCAGGAGGCTTTAATTGTCAACCTTTATTTTTTCTCTTAGTTTTTTCATTACCCTTATTTCTAATTCTTCTCACTTTTTTCCCTTTTTTTGACCACTTTTAATCAATTTTTGCTGCTTTTAGCCCATTTGTGTCACTTCTTCTTGCCAGTTCTGTAGTTTTTGTCACTTTCATCCTGCTTTTTGCTATTTGCAATTCTTTCCCCTTTTTGGCAATTTTTTGACCACTTTTCACCCAATTTAAGCTGCTTTTTGACATTAAATGATACTTTTTACGTTTTTGTCAATCTTTGCAGCATGTTGCCCATTTAGTCACTTTTCATCCAACAATTTAACACATTTTTGCCACTTTTTGACTATTTAACTCAATTTTCATCATTTTTATACCACATTTTTGTCACTTTTTACAGTTTAAGTCACTTTTCATATATATATATATATATAAATATATTGGCTCATTTTCCCACTTTTTGCCCCTTTCAGTCACTTTTCACCATTATTTTACCATATTTTGCACCTTCTCACCAATTTTTTTGCTGCTTTTTGACCTTTTTAGTCACTCCTCACTATTTTTTTAACCATAGTTTTGCTGCTTTTTGACCATTTCAGTCACTTTTAATTAATTTTTACAACATTTTTGCCACTTTCTGACCATTTTTATCATCTGTAACTCCTTTTTTAATGTCACTTCTCACCCATTTTTGCCACCTTATACCCATTTTTGCCATTTTATTCCAATTTTGCACCTTTTCACAATTTTTGCTGCTTTTGGTCATTTTAATCACTATTCATTCATTTTTACCATATTTCTGCATCTTTTTGCCCACTTTAGTCACCATCCACTATTTTTAACCACATTTTTTTCAGCTTTTTGCCATTTTAGTCACTTTTCACTATTTTTTACCACATTTTTGCAGCTTCTGACTATTTTTATCATCCATAACTCCTTTTTTATATCACTTTTCCCCCATTTTTGCTACTTGTCCCCTAGCTTTTGCCATTTAATGTCAATTTTTTGCCTTTTCACCAATTCTATTCCTGCTTTTTGGCCATTTTAGTCGCTTTTCACTAATGTACCACATTTTTTGCTGCTTTCTGACTATTTTTGTTATCTGTAACTCCTTTTTTGACACTTTTCACCCAGTTTTAGCCATTTTTTCCAAATTTTGAACCTTTATACCATTTTTTTCTGCTTTTTGACCATTTATGCCTCTTTTAATCCATTTTTGCCACTTTTCACCACTTTAAATGTGCCTATTGCTAAGGTATTTTTCAACAATTTGGCTCTTTTGTTGAGCAGTTTTCAGTAACACTGGTCTAAATAATTAGGATACTTATTTTACTGTAGACTTTGATTCAAAGATCTCATGCCATGTGCTGCTTCTTATGTCTGTGGTCTCAAACATCTTTAAAAAGTAGTTGGATTTCAAACAGTCAGACTTACCGTGAGCTTGTCCAGCATCCTCTGCTTGCCTTCGATCAGGTCTCTCAGTGGGCTCAGTTGTCTGTGGTGAGCCTCTCTGTGGTTCTCCAGCTGCTCCTCCAGAGTTTTCTGTGCCACACAGACACAAAAACATTCAGCTATTTCACATTTCTGTAACAGAGATTCTCAGTGACATGTTTCTTCCTCACCTTTATGTCTCCGTCCCCATCGTGTCTGCCGATGTCCTCCTTCTCCTTCTCCTCTCCTGACATCTCGTGTCTTTTCTCTGATGAAAATTGATGGAAAATTCCATCAAGTTGGCCTGTTTTTACTTGAGCTAAGATGTTTTAATGGTTAATATAAATGTGCGAACCATGAGCCTGCAGCTTAGCGAGCTCCTCGGTCAGAGCGTCCTGGCTCTCCTCCAGCTGTCTCTTCTTCTGCTCCATGTTCTGCATGTAGTCCGTCAGAGACATAATCTTGGCCTGGTGCTTCACAGTTGACACCAAAATGTGCTGTTTGTTTGTGCTGCTCACTTCTTGCCAACGTTTATATGTTCCCATTTTTAAAATATCTATTTATTTTATGGTTGACTGTCACTTGGAAGCAACCCGACTTCATCTGTCCACACAAACATTTGTGTGTCAGCCATGTTTGTCTGTTGACACCACCAGGAGGAAGAAAAGGTGTGTATGCATGTGTTTCATTGTCAGTCACACTGCCAACTACTGGCCTGGCATGCATACTACAGCAGTTTCAGGCACATGAGTGGATCTGATTGACATTTAAACACCAAACCTTACAAAAAAAAGAAGAAGAAGAAAAAGGATTCTGTTCTCAGAGGACAGTTTTGTGTAAAAATGGTTGTAGTGATAATTATGCTAAATGTGCTGCTTTTTGACCACAAAAAATAAAAATGGCAGACTTCCTGTTTGTTTTATGGCATGGGTCTAAAAGGCTTAAAAACTAGAACTTAAAATGGTGTATAAGTTAAAGAATTTTTTAAATCCTCGGATAATCCTGCTGCAGGGGCTGAATTTTCAAATTACTGTAGGGGGTGTTACTGAGTTAAAAAGCCATGCCCACCGACAATCATCCTATCAATCATCTTGTTTTGCTACTGAGTATTTTTCTGCTAAGTTTCATGGCTTTACAAGTTTTCTAAGCATGAGAGAATTCTACTTCCTGTTACATGGCAAATGAAAATTTGTCACCGCCACACCATTTTAGGTAAGGACTTTTGACCTTAAAATTTGAGTAATATCAACCTTGAGGGATATGCCTGGGCTAATTTCAGCAGGATTTGGCCAATCTTGTAATAAATGGAAATTTTTTTAGTGAGCACCAGCCACTTTTATCACATGATGAAGCATTTCAGTTTAAGGGGCCGCCATGGCCACGCCTTTTGACTAATGGGAAAATCCTGATTAACTTTTGACCTGAGACATCTCTTCTTGCTCTGCACCAAAGATCAAGTAGTTTGGATGAATGCCCTCAGACTAGTTCGTTCAAATACGACCCCTTAAATATGTCTTGTGTCACAAAAAAATTCAAAATGGCCGACTTCCTGTTTGACTTACGATATGGGTCCAAGAGGGTTTTTTTTTTTTTTGCGTCCTTACATTACACATCTGCCCACATATGTTCGAAACCCTAAGTCAAACCTGCTGGGGAGCTGAATTTTTGAAATATTCTAGGGGGCGCCATTGAGCCAATACGCCACGCCCACCTACAAAATTAACATCAATCATCTCGGATTGCCAATAATTTTTTTTGTTTTGTTTTGGGTTTTTTTGGTCAAGTTTCATTGCTCTAGATGTCTTATAACCATTTGAAAAATCCTGTTTCATGGCAAACAAAAAACTGCCATGGCCATGCTCTTTAATGTAGACGTCTGACCTTTGTATTTGTGTAAGGCCAACTCCTTGGGAACTGCCTGAGTGAATTTCAGAATGATTTGTCCAACCATGTGAAATTCAGAAGTAGTGACTTTCTGTTGCCAGAGGGTGGCACTGCACAATTTTTTAAAATTTCAAGTATGGATGTGCTCTGGCCTGGACTGCTATCAAGCACATGGAATCTGTCTCAGATATGACCATGTACACTAGAGTTATGAATGTTTAAAAAATTTTGGCGGGACAAAATGGCAACTCTTGACTTTGTCACCCCACCGAGGCCACGCCCTCTGACGGAAAGTCAATTTTATTTTACACAAAGCTAAATCCACCTCTTTAGTTCTTCCTGACACAAATTTGGAGTGGATATCTTGGATACTTTTTAAACTGTAGCTTGCACCAAAAACCTTGGCATTTCCTGTCACCACTAGGTGGTGCTTTGATCTGTACAAAATTTGACCATATGAATGGATGCAGGCCATGACCATCAATATACCTGAGCAAAATTAGTCCAATTGGACAATGTACAGCTGAGTTATAAAGAACTTCCTGTTTACCAAAGAAATATGCAAATTTGAGGGCTCGCCATGGCCCCACCTTTCGACTAATGAGAAAACCCCGATTAAGTTTTCATCATCCATGTGTCATGTAGCTCTGTGCTGAAGTACAAGTCGATCGGATGAAATCCCTCAGTGGAGTTAATCCAGATATGACCCCTGGAAAAGGCCAAAAACAGCCTCTTTTTGCATATTTATTCAAAATGGCGGATTTCCCGTTGGAGATAGAGTGTAGGCCCAAGAGGCCTTTTTGTAGATCTCCCCAAGCCGCACCTGCACACAAAAATTCATTAATCTAGTCATGAGGGGGCTTTGACTTTGAAAACTGTTAGGGGGCGCTATTATGTGCAAAGTTTCCTGTGAATTCAGAAATGTTAAGAGTCTCAAAAGTCCATGCAATGATGGCAAATGCGTAAGTACAATAATCCTAGCGAATACAATTAGGTCCTCGCACAACTCGGTGCTCGGGCCCTAATTATCACACCAATAAATAAAATCAATAATCAAGATTATTAAATAACGGGTACCATCTGGAAACAAGGAACAACAACCGACTGCAGAGTCTTCACTGGTCTCTTCCTTTCAAGGAGAACATCTCCGGCTGCAAGGGCGGCATCCACCACATAGCTGATTCCCAAAAGTTTCTTCACAAATGTGCAAGTGACCCATGCCATGGGCACTAATGCACCCCCAAACTATCAAAGATGCTAGCTTTTGAAGCCTTAAGTTCAAAGAATCTGCTCCAGGACCTGCAGAGTTTCAAGTTAATCCCTCTGCAATAAAAATCAGTGGAGACGATTCGTTCTTCTTGTTTTATGGCTGTGAGCATCCATCACTTTGGTGCATCACTGCCCCAACAGCATTGTTGATTGTTATCGTATTTGACCTACCAAATTTTCTTGTTTGACATAATGGACAGATTATTTTACATGCCAGGGCTTTTAAGCAGACCTTGCTGTATATGTCAGAAGTATTCTGATTGGCTAATGATTCTGAAACTAGCAGCACATCGTAGCAAGAGGAGTTCAAGTTAAATAATGTAATGTTTTATTTGGAATGTTGAGATTTTTGGGGGAAATTTTTGCTCTTAAAGATTTCTATGTTGCCAACAGATGGCTCTGTCTGTGTCTGTCTGACTAACTGACTGAGTGATCCTACTTTGAGAGTCATACCATAAAGAGTTGGGCTTCCTTGTACTGGAAGCCGTTGGTAATGGCTGTCTCCACTGTGGTAAGAAGAGGCATATGTACAGAGTAGGCCTGTGCGATATATCGGTTTTATCAATAGATCAGATTTTTTTTGTTAGGGCGAATTAAAAAATAAAAATCTAGATTTTTTGACATTCCTCTGTGCTCCTCTTTCTCTCCCCCTGGGGCTCCCGTAGTTTAGACCCTACCCCCCCTTCCCCACAGAGATGCGCAAACAACAGCACGGCTACCGGCACAAATGCAGAGTTTAGTCTCATAAGAACTGCACATTTTCATCAGCTGTTTGGACCTGGTTCAGGTTTGCAGCTTCGGACCATGAACACACCACAGCACATTGCAATATTTGTAGTGGACGCAGGAAGGAAGCAGCACGACAAACATGTGTCACCATCTCAAAGACATGCAGTCGAGTGGCAAAAGTGTGTCTCACTACAGAATTGACAAAAGCTCTACATCCATCAAACACACACTCAAAGCAGTCAATAGCACTGAAATCTAGGAGTGGTCACTTGGAAGTAAACCAGTATTGAGTAACCAGTAATAATAAGGACCTTGTTCGCTTTGCAGAGTGTATGTGTCGGTCTGTTTATGGCTTTAACACAAGCTGGGCCACCTCGGTTTGTTGTTTGCTCAGTGCTGCAATGATTCCGCAAAAACAACACTTTGAAATGTGTTTAAACTCCCGACTCGCTTAATAAATCCATGTTCAGTGTTAGAAACGAGCTGTGGCGGTAAACGACACAGAGATGTATGAAGAGATGCAGCTGTAAACACTGCACTTTGCAGAAAGTCGCCGGTATCGCTGCAGAAACGTAGTTGAACAATGATAAAAACGCCACTTCCAAAAATTCCTTCACAATAAAAGTCTGTAGCTGTTGAAATTTATTAAGGGCTTTTATTGTGAAAGCCCACGATAGGAAATAAGGTCGCTTGATTCACTTCAGCATTACAGAAGTGAAACCTAAAACTATAGAAGCAGTAACACAATATTGAACATACAGAAACAATAAAATAAAATTTTCATGTTATGCTCAGACATGAATTCTGCATGCCATCACAGGTTTCTGCAAATAAATGCAGCCTGTCTGTATTGATGTGAACTCTTCTTGCAGTAAAAAGGTGCATATTTGAGACCAAATTACAGCTTGCTCTTACCCAAGAGGAAAATCCAGTTGGTATTTGTCACATTTATTCACAAAATAAAAGAAAAACATGCTTTACTTTTTTTGGTCATTAATATGTGTTTTTTAAACAAGGATAAGAAAAAAATCGTTTAAAATCGTAAATCGAATTTATTGAAAGAAAAATCGGGGATTAGATTTTTTGGTCATATCGCCCAGGCCTAATACAGAGTTGTGCTATGGGTGGGGTCTAGTTGTCCTGAAAGCCCTTTAATAGCTGCCTCCACTGCTGGAGATACCTCAGATATAGCTTTAGCATTGTGTCTGTTTTACCAGAACTGGACCACAATTCTTTATGACATAGAGAACAAGAAAAGCACTCGGAGAGCGCAGACCTCCACCATTAGCCCTATCTCCCAATAGTACAGAATCCTTTCAAAAAGTTCCTGGATCCAGGCAGTGATCCGGATCACCCCCAAAAGTGAATCAGTTCTTCCTCATGCCATTTCTGATATTTCCTGAAAATTTCATCAAAATCCGTCAATAACTTTTTGAGTCATGTTGCTAACAAACAAACTAACAAACTAACAAACCCTGCCAATCACATAACCTCCTTGGTGGAGGTGATTAAAACAGCCCTGTGGTGTTATTATCCATTTTCCCTGTAGAAGCCCGCAGACCCACACAGCTGATCAGAGTATATCAGTGCGCGGCAGGAAGGAAACAACTGCCAAAAGCTGCATCGCAAGTTAGTGCCTGACACAGAGGTTTTTTTCTGGGAGGGGGGTGGTGTTAACTGCAGTGTACGTTTTAGGGCGTACAGGCGAGCTAACATAATTTCTTGGCACATTTTTAATGTGCCAAGAAACTATCTAAATGTGACCATTTATAGCCACTATGCACCGGATCTCTCGCAGCTTGTAATATCCACAGGAGCAACTTTCACAGAAATCCCTGGAGGCTAATGCCACTACTATAGCCAAGTGCCTCATACAACCCAACTTCAAAAATCCTGAAATATCCCTGTAAAACAGCAAGCATAGCTTACGGAGCTCCGTTAGCTGTGTTATCTACATAGACAGCATAGCTACAGTTGCAGGAAAAGTCTGTGGACCCTTTGGGATTTCTTGGATTTCTGCATAAATTGGTCATAAAATGTGACTGAAGCCAGATGAAGTTCCTGCAAGTCGGCATTCCGGTGGTTGAGAAAAATGGATACAAAGTCGTTTTTAAAAATGATCATTTTTCGTTTTTTCTCATTTTATGCAAGTCCGACATTTAAACTACTCATTCGATGAAAAAAGTAACACAAATGTGATATTTAAAAGCATTAATTTTAATTATTTTAATTATTTTTATTTAATTATTCTCGCAGTTGCTGCAAGGATATTGAGGGGAGGGGAAAGCGAACTGCAGGGTGATAATTGGCCGCTCAGTCTACCATTGTTCCCAGTTTCGCCCATTGAGATGGACAATAACAAACACCGCATGGCTCAAACGCCACCCCCCTCAGCACGTAACTACAGCTGTTTCTAGCTATCACCTTTAACAACAAGCCTCAAGATGTACCCTGCAGCAAAGAAAAGTAGAAGAGATGATGAAGAAGCTGCAAGAATTATGCACAGACTTCGGACAACTTCAAGATCACTCGACAGGGCAAGTTTGATGACGGCGGATTTCCTGTGGGAATATTTTGATGAGCGTCACCAGTCCGATTCAGAAGCTTGGTTTGGGTGGACTTTATGTAAATGTGGCCCTGTTGTTTACGCCCATCTCCTGGCTTGCCTGAAGGTAGGAGAAGTCCTGAAACTTTGAGCCTGTTTTTCTCAGAACAAACAGGAACTAGAAGTTAACATTCATATGAGCATATCTTTGTAAAATATGATCAGATTAAGGTGTATGATACACCATTTGAAAGCTTGGAATCTACACTTTCAAAATGTGTAAAAAAAACTCAAAAATGACCTCGGACGACTTGCAGGACTTTTTACCAGCTTTGGTCACAAATGTGTTCTGATCTTCATCCAAGTCACAATAAGAGACAAACGCAGTCTGCTTGAACTAATACCGCACAAAAAATTATATGTTGTCATGTTTTTATTGACATTAACATTTCCTGTAGTTGCAGATCAGACCTGCACAACAGTCAGGAGGAATTTTGGACCATTCCTCTTTACAAAACTGTTTCAGTTCAGCAATATTCTTGGGATGTCTGGTGTGAATCGCTCTCTTGAAGTCATGCCACAGCATCTGGGTTGAGGTCAGGAGTCTGACTGAGCCTCTCCAGAAGGCGTATTTTCTTCTGTTGAAGCCATTCTGTTGTTGATTTACTTCTATGCTTTGGGTCGTTGTCCTGTTGCATCATCATCTGTCCACAGAATATTTTGCCAGTACATCACAAACATAGCTAAAGATAAATGCACAAAGCATGTCCATATGTTACATACCTACATATCGATCATACATGTACAGTTAACAGCCAGACCCCTCTCAACAGAGCAGAATAAATGAACTTCATGGTGATTTTTCAAGAAGACTTTTTCAAAAAGGATGTTTCAGGAAAAGTACAACATCCTGAAAATGGTCTGCTAACCCCACAGCTAGCAGCTCTCACCCAGCCTGAGAACCATTTTTGTGCAACACTTCTATGCCAACAGCAATGAAAGGTACACTTAGTTCACAAATTCAGAGAAACGTTGCATAATGCACCACGGGGATACCTTTCATTTACAGCAGATTGGCCCGGTGTTTGGAGTCATGCTGGGTTTGCAAACATGAATTGCCTCAGAAAGCCTGCATCAGAGTAAGGCGGGGCATTTAAATCACCTGTGCTTTTAGAAACTTTTAGGGAAACTGAGTGGACCTTTAACTCACAGACATGCAAATTTGCCTTATTGCATCAAGTACTAATGATAAGGTTGGTGACAGTTCAGCACTAATAGAGTAAAGATTAGTCTGCTGTCTATAAGAGCTGATGGAGGTGTGCTGCAGTTTTTATGATGCACCAACTTTCCACTGATCAGGAAACAATTCCACCTGTGTAAGACTTTAAAATAAATGATAGATGATGTGTAAATAAAGTTGGTAAATATTTGACAATGCTATCATTAAGCCATAACCAGAAGTTAAATTAGTCTGAGGTTCCTAGCTGCTTTTTTTTAATGTACATATGGCATTGTTATCAATGACAAGGATGTGAGTATTGTGGTTGTTTTCTAGACTTTTCCTTCATTCGGGGAGGAAACTTTTCAAGGTGGTGCTTAAGTGAGCCTATTAACATTTCCATTCTTTTAATGAAGCACACTGTCAGTTATTCTGAATGGCAAACATGGATTGTCAGAATTTGTACAGGATGCGGGTGGGAGTGAACGGCACGCGATACAGGAGTAGGCGGTAATGGTCGGAAATCCAGTTGGATCGGGATGAAGAAAAGCGTACTGTGCAGCTCTCTAGTTATCATTTTTAGATGAATTTCAAAAGGTATTTCAGGTAAACAAGACTCTGTTTAGGTATATAAAAGCAGGAAAGCCATATGATTGTTTGTATTAAAAATGCTGAATGCATTAGGGATTCTATATGATTCACAAGCACTAAAGCATCTATTTCAGTTATTGTATAAACATAAATCTCATTTTTACATACTGAAAAAGAAGCTCACCTGAGTTTGGGTTTTTGATTCTCCAAAAGATTTTCTCAAAGTCCCCAAATCCACCCCAGGAGGACTGGAACATGTTCATAAACTGGTTCACATAGAGGTTCTCCATTCTGAAAATACATTCATGTTTATTTTCTATTCTCTCATATTTTATATCAAGATAACTGCATTCAAAAATACTTGACATGTATGGTCATGCATATGTACTGAAGATTATTAGGGTAAATTTGGGCAAAGTTGTAGACTTTTTAAAAATTTGGGCACCCTTCTTTAGATATACTGGTAAAAGACTTGTTAATAAAAGGGAGAGGGCAGCTCACAACCCTAAAAATTGCCAAAATGATATCGTTGGGTCTCAGGGCAGAATCATTAATGAAATTGTATTTATTCTAATTTCATGTCTTTTATTTCTATGTTTTATATTGTGAGCCGCTTAAACCCTTGGTTATGTACTTTAAGTGTTGCATCACTGTCAGTTGTCTTTGTACAGAGGCATTTCTGTGTAAGAATGAATCCCATGGCAGTCTTAATGCAGTAACAGTTATATATGATGTATGTCATGTGTCTGAGAGTTAGAAAAGAACTTTAGTGTGTATGTAAACAAAAAAATTCAATCATTGATACTTCTTCTTAAACTCAGCTTCTGCAGCTCCACACAGACTGCAATGAAAGCAGCCTTTTGAAATCATTTTGTGCTGTTTTATCTGTGCAATATCTCAGGCCTGCATGAACATGCTGCATACTTAATTGCAGATGTTTCCTGGTAAGTTAGAAGTGTCTGTTTTTTCTGGCAGACATGTGGTAATGGCATCGGGGAATTTTTTCCATCCAAAAACAACCCTTGTTATTAACAGTGAAAAAACAAGTGCCAGGCCCAGTGCAGGAAATGTTAATCACTGCAATTGTTAGAGGGAGGACGTACGCCTTTTTGAAGTTTTGAAAGAAATCTGCCTCCTTCTCACTGTCGAACTGGATGTCCCGGGGCAAATCACTGTGTCTGTTAGCGTCTATGCTCATTGGAAAACCTGGCTGCCACTCCTTCCACCTATGAAAGAGAGCAGAGATGTAAGGATGCAGCTTTGGATACCTTTAACCACATTTGTATGAACTCACCTGTAGGCTTTCCTCCTCATTTCCAGCTCTTTCTGTCTGTGCTGCTGTACCAAGCTGTTCTTATCATCCTGAGGCAGATGAGCTACAAACACAAGAAGACATAGTGCACGATGAAGCAGAGCTGGGGCAAACGTGAAAAAGAGGGGACAGACTTAGGAGACTGGTTTCTACCTCTTCCATCTCGCAGCACCACCTCCAAGTCATCCACCAGCCAGCGATAGCAGGGGAACACCACGTAGTCTCCAGATGGGGTCTTAACCGTGATGTACCTGCAGTACCAGTCATCCTGCACCAAGGACTTCTTCTTCTCAATCTTCAGCAACACAATGTCACCCAGGTTCTCTCCAACCATCACATCATAGGAGGTCTTCTGCAAATGTCATATTTAGGAAATAACTGTGTCAGTAAATTTAGTCCAAGCTCTATCAGCATGAGAAACGGCACAGAGTAACACAGTCGAAGCAGGAGAACAGGAAGTGAGACCATGTGCTTACTACGGCAATGGCCCCCAGGCTTAAGTGTTGATGGCTGGTACTCATGTGACATCTAGCCAATGAAACTGTGTTGTATACAGGACAAACAAATCCAAAGGGGAAGAAACACTTTGCAGTGGAACCAAAGTAGCACACTTTCTGATTGATTAATTTTATTCATTGTTGGTAGAATAAAATGCAGACACTGATAATCAGCCAAATGCAAAATATCAGCTTCAATAATCAGCCAGGCCGATAATTGGTCAACCCCTAGAATCATTCCTAGATGTCAGTGCAGAGAGGGGGGTTACACCCTGGACAGGTCTCACAGAGGGCTCACAAATAGAGGTGGGCTTACACTGACACCTACCAGCACAGATTAACATGCATGTCTTTGCTATGTGGGAGAATGTTCCCAGAGAGAACCCACACCCAGACAGGTTCTGTCCAAGCGCAATTTAAATGAGGATGCTTTTGCTGTGAAGCTTTGGCACTAACCACTGCACCAAGCCTCCAGAGATTCCTGTGTTATTACATGACTCTGCTTTGTACTTCTGTCCAGTCAGCTGTGTGATTCGTGTTTATTAAAACCAATATTAATCTGGTGAGGTCATTCTCTTATATCTACAGGCAAAAAGCTCCCATTACCAAATGGGCTGGTCTTTAGAAAAAAGATCCACGAGGGGAAAAAAAAGTAATGATATTTGCCCTGAGGCGAATTGGCCCATCAGAGAAATGCCAAATTGGCATGTTGTTCACCTTGACCTGCAGCAAGCTTAAGGTGTGGTTGTTTGGTGGAAGACAGACCTGTTCACACAGGCATTTGAGTTGTTTTCTCTTTCATGCAGCATGTACTGTTCAATGTATCTGTATTGTCTGTGATTATTGTGCTTACTGTAGTAACTGTTCTCACACCTTCTGTTTGTTTAAATGCCAACATTATTAAATATTAATATTATTAGAATTTAAGTCTAACCTTAAGACTAACTTTGGTACTTGTTGGTTGCTGTTCTCTGTTTTCTCAGTGGTGCACCAATAATCATTAACCCCTCAGACCCTGCACAGATATGAGAGCGTTAAATTTTGGCTTTTCCATAATAATTACTGCAAGTTGAATTTTTGAGATAATTGTCCAGAATGTCCATTGAAGTTTAAGAAATTGGCTTGAAATGTTGGGATAATTTGCTGTTTGGAAATTTTGAAGGATTTGCTTGGAAATTGTAAAGATTTTTCATGGAAATTTTGGGGATATGTTTGAAAGATTTGGGTAAATTGTTTTAAATTTTAGCTTTTTTTTGTTGGCATTTCAATGGGAGTTTGGGGGTTGCCTTTGAATATTTCAAGAACTTTGACAAAAATCTCTGGGAATTTTTTGGGATGTTTCCATCATTTTCATGGAATTCTGGAGAAATGATTTGCATTTTTTTGTAGAATTTGCAAATTTTTGAGAATTGTTTTGCTTTGACTTTTGGGGAATTTGCATGGAATTTGGGGGGAGAAATATCTATTGGATGTAAAGGCACATGATAACAATTCACTGAAAGATTTGTGGACTGTTCAATGAATTTTTTTTGGTACTTTTTATGGGATACTTTCAAAATAGATTGAAGAATTTTCACAGAAATTTCAACTAACTTCTTTAAAATTCGAGGGAATTTGTTTGGATTTTGGGGAGGAACATTTCAAAGAAACTCCTGTTTAAAGACAAGGCTGATGTTTTATCAGACCCTACTGATGCCAGATAAGTGAGAGTAACTAAAAATACTTTCCAATCAAAAGCTCGGGTTTCAGGAGGTTAATTCATATGAATAAATTTATTTGTTTATATTAATAATTAACATCCTGATTATTGATATTTTAACAATAACTAAAGAATTACAAATCCCAACAATAGAAGTGCACATACAGGTCATTCTTGAGCACACTTGGACACATTTTCTACTCACCTCTCCTCTCTCAAAGTCATTGTATAGAGCTTTGTCCAGCAGTGTCCTCTTGCTGCAGCCCTTAGTGCCCACCAGTGTGATGTAGACGTCGTTATCCGTGCCTGCATATGTCTGGCTCCCTGTAAAAACAGTCACTGTGTAACAAGGCATGGTGATGATAACGCAGGACACCAAAAGAGCTCACAAGAGCTTTCAAAGAGACAGTTTTCCTCAGTTTTACTTGGCAGTATCTTTTCAGTGGCTCCAAAGCACACCTCTCTTTCTTTTACTCATGTTCACCTCTTTCTCGTATCTCCTCAGGAAACCTTGACAAAGTCTGTAACAGAGCAAAAGAGGGAGGTGCAAGACACCAGAGCAGTTCTCATCTTTCAGTGATATGCCATAGTCATGATGTAAATGAGGTCTGATGCTGCTAATGAGCCTTAATAACAGCAGGCATAGAGCCAGGTAAGGCAGGTAGAGGTAGAAAATGTGCTTTTTTAAAACATGTGTGACTCCTTGATTCATTTTGATAATATGATTTCACAATGCACTGCCCTTTATGTTAACAACCCCTTGTATCGATCAAACAATCTTAAGGAATAGTCCCAGTTTATAACAAAATTACTTTAAGACCCTTTACAAAGAGAGCAGGTCTAGACCCCTCTCTAATATATAATTTAACCTCCTGAGACCTGAGCTTTTGTTTGGAATGCGTATTAAATTTTTCCACTTATTTGGCATATATAGGACCAAATAAGTTTTTTAGAATGTCCCATAAAAAGTACCCCAAAATTTCATCAAATACTATCCAAATGTTTGAGTGTAACTTTGCCATAAAGCCTCAACATTCCTTAAAAGTCCTTAAAAAAAATCCATATTGATTCCTGAAAATTTTCTTGGAAATTCCAGAAAATCACAAGCTAAAAGCCCAAACATTTCTTATCAAATTCCCATAAATATACTTGTAAACTCCCCAAAATTCCCTGAAAATATTGAAAAATCCCCCCAAACATCCGATCAATTCCATCCAGATTGTTTTCAATGCAAAGTTAAAAATCTAGCATCTGTGGGGGTGTATTAGTGCCCATGGCATGGGTAACTTACACATCTGTACAGGCAAGCATTAATGTTAGGAGGTAGATACAGGTCTTGGAGCTACATATCTTTCCATCCAGACATCTTTTTCAGAGACATCCCAACTTATTTCAGCAAGCCAATGACCTGATGCACGAGTTACAACAGCGTGGATTCATAATAAGACTCAATGGAAACCCTGCACTGTCGAGTAAATTATGACACAGAAAAGAAAAAAACGGAAAGAATTCCACTTTTAACACTTCTACAAATGTCAAGTGACTGAAGACCCCAGAAACTAACTGTGAGAAACAGTTGGAGGCATCAAATTGAAAATTAATTTATATTAAAAAAATAAAAAAAACAATAAAGTTTCTCAACTTAAGCATTAGTTTCTTTCTTTTTGTGCAAGGTGTGCACTCCAGTCAATTTAAATTTTGTTTCAGTGTTGTGGGAGACAGCTAGGCACATCAGGAGCTCCCAAAAGGAGCATCAAAATGTCATCTTTGAATGGAACTGTGAATAAAATTTCTTGTGCTCACAATAAAATATCACATACACAAGAGAACATGCATATGCAATATTACAGGCTGCTACGTTTGTACCAGAAATGTAATTATTTTGTGTTTTTGCCCATTTAATCTACAGGGGCCCCACAGAAATGGAACAAAAATAAAGGTGTCACAGCATTTGATCTTTAATTTCTTTAAAAAGGTGCTTTATTTAAAAACTGCATGCATCATTTCAGCTCTTAAAAGGAACTCTGCATGATCAAACACGTTCATCTTGTTAGATAGATACCTGTGTCCCTCATATGTAAATTGCACAAAAAACTCACCAGACATCCTAGATATCTGCTTTTTGAATAAATTTGAGCTTATAAACTCACCAGGAGGCCACCATGTTTTGTTCCGCGCTGGTACTGTGATGTCACTTAGCCATATCGCTCCTCGCCGTTGCTATGCAGTAACCAGTTTTTCAGACTGGAAGTATGTTTCGCTGCTTACATCTGTTGCTGTCATAACAGCTTTCATACCAGGCATGTGTTTGCTGCGTGTTGGCTTTGTCTCCCTGCTGTCAAAGCTCTGTCATTCCTCCTAAGTTTTACTTCAATAAACCTTGCTGTATGTGACTGGATTCAGTGTGTAGTGGAAGTGTGCCTGTGGCTTTTCAAAATAAAAGCATTGTGTACAAACGAAGGGAATTTCACCAAAGAAATGCTAAAGTGGGCTTTTACTTTGAAAAGCGCAAACCGGACATGTTTTCATATCATGTTTATCTTTACTCACATCATTTTGAACGTTTGGAAACTGAACGCCTCATAAATACTATTCATGAGGTAACATCACTAATAAATAGTAGGAGTTTGGAAAAGTGACACATTTTAGCTCGTGGCCTTCATCTGGTTCATTAAGAAACAGATTTCAAGCATATTCTATCAATGTGGATGTAAATATTTGCTACAACAAGGTAAATATGGCTCTGTATTAATCATTTTCCTGTCTAGTTTCATTGATAACCGTGCAAGGAAAAAGTAGACGAGACTGCAATTCTAAAATTTATTCCTGCGAGAGATGTGCAGCATCTCTAAAGCGTGTGAGATGCAGTCCTAACACTGGCTGCCAGTCTGAAACAGCCGTTACTGCATATGAATGGTGAGGAGAGCTCCAGCTGACGTCACAGTGAGGACCAAAACATGGCAGTCTCATGGTGAGTGAGTTTTTTAGTTCAATATACAGTGCTTAACAAATTTACAAGACCACCTGTCATAAAAACGAGAAAACATAAACATTTTAGAAATCTTTCAAAAACTTGTTTAAAACTAAAAATGTTATTGTTATTTATTTGGCAAATAACAAACTGAAACAACTAAATAGTCCTTTTTCACACATAATAACAAAAAAACTTAATATTTTGTATGGCCTCCTTTGGCCTTGATAACAGCTTGCATTCTTGCTGGCATTGTTTTTATGTACTTTTCCACAGTCTCTTCTGTTATTGAGTTCCAAATAGTTTCTAGCTGTTCCCACAGACTTGCTTTGGATCAAACTTTTGTGCCATCAATCTTTGAATCTACTAAATCCCAAATTTGTTCAATAGGATTCAAATCCGGACTTTGACTTGGCCAATCCATCAGTTCCAGTACTGCAGATTCCTTTTTCTTGGTCAGATAGTCTCTGCACAGCTTTGAAGTATGCTTGGGGTCATTGTCTTGTTGGTATATGAACCCACGACCAATCAGATTCAGTCCAGAAGGGATTCCATGATGCACTAAGATACCATACTATACATTCCATACCATAATGGAATCTCCACCTTGTTTCACTGTGGCACCAAAACCTTCTCCAGCTTTTCTGCGGACATAAACACGATGATGCTGACCCAAGAGTTCAAACTTGGACTCATCCATCCAGAGTACCTTCTTCCAGTCATCAACAGTCCAGTGTTTGTGCTCCCTGGCAAATCTGAGGCGTTTCTGGATGTTTGCAGGCCTCAATATTGGCTTCTTAGCAGCAGTTCTTCCCTTTAAGCCTTGTTCCGTCAGTCGTCTGCTTATTGTCATTCTGGAGACTTTCTCAGACTCTGATCTAGAAGCATTCATCTCTGCCTGAAGATCAGCAGTGGTCTTCCTTCTGTCTCTAGTACATCAGATCTTGAGGTGTCTGACATCTGCTTCAGTTAACTTCGGTTTCCTGCCTTGTCCTTGGCGCATTCTGAGAAGTCAGAATTTATTCAAAATAAATCAAATAAATAAAATTAATCAAGCATAACATTCAACCATTAAAACTCATTTTTCTGTTCAGGAATGCAAGTAAATAACTTGAATTTGACATATAATCGAGAAATAATAATGTGCTTTACTATTTTTTCAGTTCTTTCGTAAATCAGTAAATTTGAAAATTCATGGATAACAATAATAATTATATATTAGCATTAAAAATATCATTTGGGTTAAAGAGCTTCTACATATTGGTGTATTAACCATTGCAGAAACATAAAAAATGATTTTGGTTAATTACCAATGCTGTTAATTTAGGGCAGCTGTGGCATAAACCTTACTTTGGTTAGGGTTAGGGTAGTCTAATAAATTTGTTAAGCACTGTACATATGAGAGATACAAATATCTATCCAGCCAGATGAACTTGTCGGATCATGCAGGGTTCCTTTTGAGAAGATTGACATTTTCGTTAAGTTAGTCTACTAATAGCTCATTACATGCCACTTAGGCTACATCCACACTGCAGTTAAAAGTGACCTGATTTAGATTTTTTTGCTCACATGTGACTCACATCTAATTTTTTTCTGACAGCGTGAACAGCACAAGTCACATTGAATCTGACCGTTTCGAATCAGATTCAGGCCACTTTGGTATGTGGTTCTAAATCAGATATGAATCTGATCTTTTGGAAGTTAACTGCAGTGTGAATAGCCAAACAAAAAAAATCAGATTTGAGAAAAGATAAGAATTGAGCATAGCCTTCGGTACTGCAGAACATCCTACCTGTGACAGACACAGTATGCAGGGGTATGAGCTGACTGCAGCACTCCCTGCTGGTGTGAGGCAGAGGGTGCAGTCTGATAAAGGCAGCGGTGGATTTCTCAGGGTGATCCTGTTTTTCCTTTTAAGAGTTTTTGTGGGAGCGATTAATAAAACCTGCACTTTGGCTTTTGCAGCAATGCAAACTGTATTTGTGTATGAGCGCCACTGTGACATGAGAACTGGTGTTTGATATGATTTAAATGTGTAATTTGAGCTGTGGAAACTTCTCTGAAACTTCCTTACCCATGAAGCTCAGTGCAATTAGACAGATAAAAAGTGCAATTACCCTTTTGTTGTTAGGTATATTATAAAAAGAAATATTAATGTTTTTAGTTTAATTTCCCTTTGAACACAGTATGTAGAGTTAAAAACAACAACCAAATAAAAAATTATGCTACTTCAGCCATTTTTGACTTTTTTAAGTATTGCTTCACAAACTTATATAGAGAAAGATTCATTAATAATTGCTCATCCTGCATGAATAATATCAAATATAAAGTTTCATTTCATTTGAAACTTACTTTTTTTGTTTAGTCAGAGATGACACAGCAGCTTCACACTCCCCAATCCCTTAACTAGGTACACCTGTTTAATTACTCATTAATCAAACTATCTAATCAGCCAATCACATGGCAGAAATCAGCACATTTGGGCATGTAGACAAGGTGCAGTTCAAAAGGAGCATCAGACTGAGAAGGAAAGGTGGTATTAGTGATTTTAAACAACATTAAAAGCATTTAACATTCAATCCAACCATAAAAAGAGACAGTGCAATCTGAAAAGAACAATAGTGTATTCATGTACAAATCCCATTTCCAAAAAAAAAATTAGGGCATTGTGTAAAATGTGAAAAAAAAGAGACTACAGTAATTAGCAAATCCTTATCAGCCTGTATACGAATCAACAACAAGATATTTAACGTTCTAATACTTAAAGAACACACCCAGTTTGATTCATGCAACATGCTCCAAAAAAAATGGGACAGGCGCATGTTTACCAATGTATCGCATCATCTTTTCCCTTAATGACAGTTTTAGTGTCTGGGGACTGAAGACACTAATTGTTAATTATTATTTATGTATTTTTATTTCATTTAACCTTTATTTAACCAGGATTTATTCCCACTGAGATACAAAAATCTCTTTTACAAGAGAGTCCTGGCCAAGACAGCAGCATGATAAGTTTCACATAGGACATTAAACAGGACATAGAACAAAGGTTACATCAATCAACAAATCAACAAATCAGCAGCTTTCAGCAGAAAAACATGTGCACAAACTGGTCAAATGTTCCCTAACTCTAGTTTTGAAATCTCCTAAACTAACACAACGCTCAAGTTTAAGATGACCCTGTAACTCTGACCAAGACGATGGAGCAAAAACATTAAAAGCTCTTTGACCAAAGACAGAGCAAGTGTGAGGAATCTCATACATGATGAGTCCATGACAACAAAGATTACTGAATGCTTTTGGAGTCTGTAAAGAACAAAGATAAGAAGGTATTAAAAGTGGAATTCTTTCCCAGTCTTTCTTGAGTTTCCATTGTCATATCTTGGACTTCATAATGTGCCATACATTTTTAGTGGGACACAATTCTGGCCTGCATGCAGGCCAGTCTAGTACTCTTTTATTGTGAAGCAAAGTTGTTGTAACTTAAACAGAATATGGCTTGAAATGGTCCTGAAATAAGCAGTGATGTTCCTGAAAAAGATGTCATCTGGATGGATGAATTCTTTGCAATTATATTGAGGAACTTTGTTCATAAACTGTCAGGCTATTTACCCACACGGTCTTTCTCAAAGTGGAGAGCCAAGCTTCATCACTGACTGAATGACTGAGCCTTTCAGAAACGCTGCTTTTATATCTAGTCATGGTGCTACTACCTGTAACTAATTAACCTACTAACCCGCAGAATGTTTGTCAAGTTCCTTATTAATTGTGCAGCTCCTCACTTGAAAAGGATTGAGTATGCTACCGAATAAATAAACTGGATTCCACTCAATTGCTTCAATTCCTTGTCAATTTTTTATTTTGAAAGGTTAAGTGATCGATTTTTATCCACTGATTAGCATTAACAATGCCTCGGCATTTGGTAAAAACCTTTGAGATAGAAAAAAAAACAGAAATAATGTGTGCTTAATGTAACATAACATAGCTCTGCACTGCATAAGAAAACCATTAAGCATCACTGCCATATTAAACAATTGTTTTTCTAACCTTGCAAAGCAGATGGATACGCCCATTTCCTTGTTTCTCACTGGCAGATCCATATTGCAAAGCTCCCATCTGAACCGTTTGGGCTGGTTAGAAAGTGACAGGACCAATCAGCGACGAGGGGCAGTGCTTTCAGGTGCAGCAGAGTCTTGAGGTAAACAAGCAGCAGCAAGAGCAGGTGTAGTTATGGAGGAAGAGATTAGCATGGACGCTGCTAAAGCGCCAGTTTTAGCAGAACTTGAAGACATTTCTTCGTTAATAGAAGAACAAAGAACAGCTGTGAGTTGTTTTCTTTTCAAAAATGACAAAAGTGGAGTACTTACATGTCTATAATCGCCATGTTTCGTTATTCCTCAGTAGCTGTGCATGGTCATAGCAGCTACACGTGTATTGTTGCTCTGATTGGCCCATAGAGATGTGACAGACAGAATGTTCACCCAATCACCCTCTGAGTTTTTTCAAAGCCTCTGCCTTTTCTCAAGCGTTTCTTATTGAAGCTTTCCCAGATGGGTGTGTGGAACAAATCCATCTGGCATCTCAGGTTATTGTTTTTCAATATCACTGAAAATATTTTAACGTTTAACCATATATTTATTGCATATTAACCTTTAGCGTTTTAGCATATAGTCTTTTTCAGTCAAAATAACCAGTCTCATTATTCAAACTATTTAATCAAAACACCCCTAATGTGCAAGCCCACAAAAATCAACACACCGCTCGTGCACGGTAAGTCCCAAAGCAATCAATCAATTAAACTAAACCGGACATCACCGCGTGCTCACATGAGCCAAGATTTCCCGATCGCGCTCTTAAACAATGTCACCGCTAACCAGAACACAAACAAACATGCCGATTATCCAAAATGTTCATAACACAGAGCTCAGCGCTTAGAAGTCCGTAACAACGTGATGCTCACGCCTGAGCCGGTGTTCACAGTTCATCAATTACTAAACAAAGCAGTTTTAAGTCCAGCGCTCTTACCGGCTGCCTCTTCGGTTTTTAGCACACATTCCTGCACAAGTCTCCAGCTGATGATCGCTCATCAGCCGCTGGGCGTCATGTCTCTGCTGCTCACCTGCAGCGTTCTCCTCCACCGGAAGCTGTCCCCCAGTTGTAGAGTCCCAGGTGCACTTGCACCCAGGAACAACTTTCCCCTTCCGGTTCAACTAACCTAATGTCTTTTAATGTCCTTCAAACACAAATTATAATAGTAAAAGAAGCTTTAGCTTTGACTTTTAGTCAAATAGTTTTAATTAACTTATTTATTTTACTTTTAAGGGTGTTTTTCAACTCTCTCTTTAGCTATTTCTTTGTTTTTAACATTTTTAAACGAAATAAAATATTAATTAACGACCTGAATTATTTCTTTCATTAACTTAAAGATACATGATCAAAAATCTGTGGTTTGACTTGACAATGTTCCAGGTGTTTTTTAGCATGCAACAACTTTCACAGTCTCTTCTTGACTCTGTCCTAATTTTTATGGAATATGTTGCAGGCATCAAATTCACATTATGTGTCTGCTAAAAAATGAGGAGCTTTTCAGCTTTAACATTAGATCTTGTCTTTGGCTAGGAATGATTTGGAAAGCAAATGTTTTTTATTTTTCACATTTTATTCAACACCCCAACGTTGTCAGTGTTGGGGTTTGTACACGAGTGGTGACTGCATTTTTTTTTTAATCAGCATGTTTGGGAAACTTCCAATCACATTAGGAAATATAAACACAGCAACTCTAACCACAATAAGAGTCTTGTGAATCTCAAGCTGCGACACTGTTTGGGATCTTATCAGGTGACATGTTGTAGTATGGGAGCTCCTTTCCATCGTTCCTCCTCCTGATGGAGCTGATTATCTCTTCCGCTTGCTTCCTGAACTTCTCCATGGCTGCCTTCACTGGCTTCTCTATGAAGTGTTCATCAGGGTACATCCCCAGGAACAGCTGCAGAGGGAGAGAGGGGAGAGGTGGCTGAGCCAAGAGGCACACAACAGAGGGAGTCAGACAGAAGAGGAGCTTCTTGGAGAATGAGAAATGCACAGCTGAGTAAGTACAGCACCTACAAAAGTATCCACCACCTTGGATGATTTACCCTTCTATTTATTTTATAAATCAAAGTAATGTCAAGTACATAAAATGTGTAATCTCTAATAAGTGACTGCATAAATATCCATCCCCTTCATGTCACCATTTAGTAGATCCACCTTTGGCTGCAATCATGGCACTGAGTCTGTGTGGATAGATCTCAATCAGGCTTGCACACTGCAGTTTTACACCAATCTTCTTTGCTAAACTGCTCAAGCTCTGTCAGGCTGCACAGGGTTCAGGCGGGACCAGCCCTTCTCCAGCCACAAATTTTCTATTGGGTCGAAGTCTGAGCTTCACCTTGTTATTCTCAAACCATTTCTGTGTAGCTTTAGCTGTATGCTTCACGTCATTGTCTTGCTGGAGAATAAAATCTTCTCCTAAGCCATAGTTCTCTTGCCGACTAAATAAGATTGTCCTCCAGGATTTTCCTATACTTTGCAGAAGTAATTTTACCCTCTACCTATACAAGACTTCCAGGGCTGGCTGCTGAGAAGCATCCCCACAGCATGATGCTGCCACCACTGTGCTGCCCAGTGGGGATGGTGTGTTTGTGGTTATGTGCCATGTTTGGTGTCTGCCAAACATAGTGTCTTGTCTGATGACCAAACCATTTGAGTCCCATCAGACCGAACAACTTTCTTCCACATGACCGTGGAGTTGCCTGCGTGCCTTATGGCAAATTCTAGTCCAGATTTAATGCATTTTTTTCAACAGTTGCTTTCTCTTTGATACTCTCCCATAAAGCTTTGACTGATGAAGAACCCAGCCACAGTTGTGTGCAGAGTCTCTCCTGTCTCAGCTGCTGAAGCTTGTAACTCCTTCAGAATAGTCATAGGTGTCTTAATGGCCTCTCTCATGTCTCTCCTTCTTGCACGGTCACTCAGTTTATGAGAACGGCCTGATCCAGGCAAATTTACTCTTACATTTTCTCTGAATGGGTTGGAGTGCTCTTTTGTCTTCATGGTGTAATGGTAGCCAGTAATACTGATTAACCAGTGACTGGGCCTTCCAGACACAGGTGTCTTTATACTAGTATCACTTGAGACACATTCACTGCACTCAGGGGATCCCTGTCTCACTAATTGTGAGACTGCTAGCACAAACTGTCTGGACCTCTGTTGAATTAGGTCAGTCACTTTAAAGGGGATAAGTATTTATGAAGTCACTTATTTTGCATTAAATATTTTCATTTAATTGTACTTACTTTTTAAAGAGTATTTTTCTGCTTTGTCATAAAAGCCAAATTATATTGACTATGATTGATTTACAAAATCAACAAAACGATGAAACATCCAAAGCACTGAAAACATTTCATAGGCATTGTATACAAATGGGTTCTGTTATTTGGGAATTGAGTTCCCTCTCTGTACCTCGTTCTCCTGGTACTGACTGACGGCAAAGACGGTCCCAAGGTGCCAGCTGCATCGTCCTCGATCAGGGAGACTCTCAAGGATCAAGTTCATATCAGCCAAACCCTTCCGATTAGGTGGAGGTTTCCGCATGGTTGGTGGAGCATTGGGAATCCAGGAGTACCAGTCATACTACACAAGGGACACAAAGATGGAGTAAGTAGTACATTTCAAACATTTAGAGAATAGTGAAACAGCAATGGATCTATGTACAATTTAACAGCAACTTCTAAAGCAATTGAACCAGATACATGGTTCATTTTTAATTTTTTTTATTTAAAAAGAAGAAAAGAAAATTAGGATTTCACTTAATAACTAGAAAAGCACTCAGAGAGCGCAGTCCTCCACCATCAGCCCTGTCTCCTAATAGTAATGAATCCTTTAAAAACATTCCTGAATTCAGACCGTGATCCGGATCACTCCCAAAATGTAATTTGCCGATTACTCCCTTCCCAGGGGGTGGAGACACGATGAGGCAAAGCACTGGCTCCGCTATGTGTGGACTGTCATGGTGAAAGCACCCATGGTCTCACCGGACGACTGACAGTCATGGCAGAGGGTGAATATTCCTCTATTCCTCCCAGCATTGTGAGTATTCTCACTACAATCGTCTTTCTCCCTGTTACACTCTGACTCGTCTCCTCGACCGGGCGTGTGTCTTTCAAACTCGATAAACTCCAAAACTTTGAATAAGTTACTCATGTCTGCCATCTCCTGGTGTAAAGTGGTGACAGCGCAGACCTCTACCATTAGCCCTATCTCCCAATAGTATAGAATCCTTTAAAAAATTCCTGGATCCAGATCTGGATCTGGATCAGTCCCAAAAGCTAATCAGTTTTTCCTAATGCCATTTCTGACATTTTCTGAAAATTTCATCAAAATCCATCCATAACTTTTTGAGTTATGTTGCTGACAAACAAACAAACAAACCCAACCAATCACATAACCTCCTTGGTGGAGGTAAATAAAGTGATCGAATGATTTGTGTTTTTACACAAGTCACAACTTTAATTACTTAATCATGAAGCCTCACACTGAAACGTTTCCATAAACAGTGAATACATGGTCACAAGTATGTAAACTGCATAAAAACTAATCATCAAGAATTAATTTGCAATGTTATTGTCTTTTATTAGATTATTTCCTGTTAGGAACAGTCCAAGAACATAGCAGTAATATTATGTAGCCATCACTCACCTGTCCAAAGTTAACAGCTGCATGTTGAGCTGAGGCAGTGAACACAATGACAGTCAGATATTCCATCAGCTCCTCTCGGGATTTCAGAGACCTGGGAAACTCTGTGCACAGATTTAGATGTACAGAAATAAGAATGGGCTGAAAGATTCACATGAAAGTACCTTGTTATTTAACAAGCCTTTTACAAGGATAGAGGAAAGAGAAGAGGATTTCAACACAGGAGCACTATTAGTGACATCCCCCTCTGACTCATCTGGCCTCCTGTCTTCAATCTCAAACCATTCATTGATGGCAGAGCAATTACTAGTCCTTTTATGGCCACCATCCCGAAGTGGTGAGGTGCATGTCCCTGAAACTTGGGGCTGTGTTGTTTGGGGCACTAGCCTTAGTAGGGTTTCCAAATGGAAACTTGTCATGGGGGAGGGTCCTAACCACAAGCAATTCAAAAGAACCCTATGAAGTGGAATAATCAGAAGCTATCTCTCCTGGAGTATGGAGACTGGGGCGACCCTCTAGAGCCAGATCTTGGAGGGGATACTTGTTGGTGAGAATAATGCCCTGGAAAGGCTCAGGTTATAATCAGCCTAAAATAAACAACATGGAGCTGATGCTTTGTGGCTCATAGCAGAAGATCCTTTGTCAAGGAAGCCAAAGCAGCCAGAGCTGCTGTAGGAGGTAGGGCACTATACGCTAGAAATATTTGGGCTTGTGTCTGTGCACAGTTTTGGTTCGGAAAGGTGGATGACAGGAAACTTGTCAGGAAGTTTGGGGATGCACTCATTCCTAGCTGGTATGGGGATATGTATAAGACACAAACTGAGCACTGTTGAGTTTGGGTATCACACTTGTGAACAAGGGGATTGCATTTCTGCAAATGCAAGTTGTGGAGAGGAAGTTTTATAATAAGGGCCCAAGCAGTGCATGGATATCATTGGAGTTCCTAAGTCTAAAGGATTATCACTTTTTTTAAATCTTTCATTGGACTTTTGAGGACCTCAGCATGCTCAAAAAGTCATGAATGTTTTCAGATGTGCCAGGTCTTGCAAAAAGAGATTTTGTGGGTTTTAAGGAGTGTTTGGTGTAATGCAGTACAAAGTAATGTGTTACTGTGATCATGTTATATTTTTCTTTAAAGGTAGTGCAAGAGGTTACTGCTGTTAAATTTGTAATCACATTACTTTTGCTCTCAAATTATATATATACTGGTGTTACCACAAATCTGTCATCTAAGTGTAAATAAGAGCACGGGAAATAAAATCAAGCACCCCTTTTAATGCTCTTTCACACAACAATCACTTATTCCGGTGACTGACACATCAGCTCAAGTCCATGGACGAGGTAGAGGAAAACAAAGACATCTTTAGATGCGTGGGGATATGAACACTACTTTGGATTTGTTGCACAAAAGGAGAAGAATTTGAGGGTGAAGAGGCTAGAAAGAACTCTCCTCTGCATTGAACTCAACATCAAATATTTCAAAACATCTGCAAAGGCAGAAAACTCACACAAAGCTAGAAGCTAAAGACCCCCGAGTCATGCTCAAGATAACTGCATGAAGCTGATACCAAGTTCAATTTTCAACATCAGCCACTGGTAACCACAAAAGCTGAGATAAATAGGCTTGTGGCGGCATATATGGTGGGGGAAATGTTACATAATGTAGCCTAGTTCTCGACATATTTTTCTACTAAGTGCCGTTTGGTCTGATTTTCACAACTAAGCTGTCATCTTTTTTGTATTAAAGAGCAGAACGGAGAGATTTGGTATGTGTGTGCTTCATTAGAATAAGGATTTGTGCTAATTGTAGGGTTATGTAGAATTATCAGGAGCCAGTGACTTAATTAACATGACTTGTCTTAACATAACACATTTCAGACATACTCAACTGCTGACTGTCTTCTGGTGGAGCACATATACACTAGGTCCCGTCTCACAGCATCACTACTTGTGTTGACATCCCTCACGTATCCTTACGCCTTTTACTGCGTAAAATAGTTTCAATACATCCCACTCATTTGGGATTAGGGAAGGTTTAGCATTGTATTTTTCATGAGTAATTAAGCTACAGAATTCTTGGGTGAAAAGGTGTAATACAAAAAATAATGTAGCTTTTAGTGGGATTGGTCACTTTTAGCTGTGAGTTGCTAAGTAATATAATTCAATACTTTTTAAAGAAAGTAACTAGTTATTAGTAATGGGTTACTTTTAAGAGTAACTACCCTAACAATGGTTTAAAGCCCCCTCCTATAATGGTTTCAGATTTATGTATTTGGTTGGTAAATGTGGCTTGACATGCTGTACAACAAAGTCTTTTTGATGATGGTATGATGCTAAAGGAAAGGTGATAAAATAGGGTGTTTGTGCTGTAATATGAACCCACCACAGTGGCTGAAGTCCTGCATACCAAAGGTGCAAACATCTTTCACAAAAGCCTGGATTTCTGCATCTTTCTGCACTGTCTCATCACTCTTGTAGTAGATGTTCACCACATCAGACACAAAACTGTCAGAAAGAGAAAAGGACAGCAGTCACGTGTAGAGAATTCCCTTCAAATTGCTGTACAAGCTCTTCCTCACCTCTTGATGGCATCCCACACTCTGTAGCCGTCGTCTCTGTAGAAGTATAAGGGCAGCTCATCTTTATTATCCATGCCTCGGGACTTGATCATGTCCGGGAAGCACAGAGACCTGAAGGTTAGGGACTTCATGCTCTTCTGAATCATTTGGATTTGGCCGCCCCCACCTGAAGAGTTTGCCTTTAATACGGATGGAAGACAGCCAGTATCAACTCACGTGTCGCTTATTGTTGATGCAGTGAGACTTTTTATTTCCATTTGAGTGAGGTTGAGGGACCAGAACTATGGCTGAACTTGACCCTTTTCTATTGCCATGTGTATGTATTTCGTTGTTCTAATTTATAAGTTACATTCTGCTCCTTTGTCTACCTATTTATCGATCATCTATCTATTTGTCAGACACATGACCATCGACTGAAAGAGGGGCATTATTGTCCCAAATTGGAAGGGAAAGGCTGATGTGTGAGAATGTAACTACTGCAGGTGTATGACTCTTCTTTCAGTGCAGGACAGGGTTCTTGCACTGATACTGTACCTCTGACCAGGATCCATGATCCACTGCTCCAAAGTCAGGCTTTGCACCTAAGATGTCTACAGTAGGCCGCATCCTGGCACTTCCGATCTACACTGAGCGCTTCCAGAAATTCAATAGAGGATTGCTGGCAGCCATGTTGACTTCCAGAAGGCATTCGACTTGGTGAGTAGAGATGCTCTCTGGAGGATTCTGGGGCTCAGCAGGTTCAGCTGATGTCTGGCCTATATTCTGGTACAAAGAGTGCTGTGAAACGTGGTGGCATCACCTCTGACTTCTTCCCAGCTGATTCTGGAGTAAGGCATGGGTGCGTCTTAACCCTTACCCTCTTCAGTACATGATAATTCCGATCCAATCTGGACTTCGCTGATGATGCTGTAATTCTTGTGGATACTGTGGATCTCTTAACTTGTTGAGTGAGAAGGCTGAATCGTTGGGAGTGCACGCTTCCTGGGCTGAAACAAAGATCCAGGCATTCAAGGATGCCTTGGATCTGTGTCAAATCAGTGTCTGTGAATGATGAGAGACAGGAAGTTGTAGAGCAGTTCACCTGCCATGGCAGCGCTTACTGTGAGGCTTAGATCAGCACTGCCATGGCTCGGGCTGGCACAAGGGGTTCACTAGGCAAGGTGGTGTGGCGCACACTGTATCTGAGCATGTAAACAAAAGTCAGATTCATTCTATTCTTGGTCCTTCTGGTCTCGCTATACTTTTGTTAGGTCTGGATGCTGACTGATGGCCACAGGTGCATCTTTGGATATTGTGGGCGAGACCGTGTGTCTAATGCTGATGTGCTCAGGAGAGGAGGGATGGAAAGGGTCTGCTCCTGGATATGGGAGTGGCAGCCGTGTTCCTATGGGTGTGCTTTCCCGGGCCTGATCCTCACTGCATACTGGGTGCCCAGGACCTGGTGGGTAGGGCGTCGAGACAGTTGCATGCGTTGTGCAGGGATCAACTAGTAAGATACCTAGAGAGGTGGGGCATGAGCCTAGATGATGGACATCCTGAGGCCAGAGAAGTACAGGACCAAGGTTCACGTGGCAAGTTACCTAAATGGCATATACTCCCATATATATTACCTGACCTATCCTTTTGTTAGACCCACCTTGTCAAAGAGGCCATGTTTACAGATGAGTTGCTCTCTGACCCTGGTGTTGATAGCGATGGTGAAACGAACATGTGGGATGAGGAGCTAGAAGAAGACACATCAATCTGTCAACCATAAATCATCAGTTTAACAACAAATCAATGAATGACTCAGATGTTTTTTACCTTGAACATGGGGTGAACAGCAGGGAGCTGCCTGTACATAGCAATAGCAAACACCTCAGAAATCAGATGAGTCCTGAGCAGGTGTGTGATGACCTGGTGGTACTGGAAGTCAGACGAACGGACCCACATCTTAGCTAGCAGCCAGTCCAGTGGACTGTCAGTGGGCAGGAAGATTGGCGTGTCTTTTCCTGGAGTCTGACCAAGCTGCAGAAGAAAGTTATTGATGAGAAATGAACTTCAAAACATGTCAAAAGATGTTTCCCTCCTTGTGTGACATGTCTCTGTACCTGTATGGCGATGGGTAGGATCACGTTCTCCGTGTTCTTGTAGAGCAGACAGATGGGAGCTGCCACGTACTGCAGTGTGCACGGGTCTGTGTCATTAGCACCAATGCCATCTAACACCTTGTAGTCAACTATGTAGATGTTACCTGCCTGATGAAGACAGATCTGTGTTTAAACGTGGACCATAAGGCGCATTGTAATTGTAACTAACTTTTAATGTTTTATGGTTAGGTTAAAATTTTTATATCAAATTTCAGTAGAAGCAGACAATTGTACCTTCATTTCTTGCTCCAGGGTCATCTTTCGCTCCAGACTGTCTGAAACCATCTCATGGGTGACAGGAAACTTCTCCGGAAGTTTGGTGCACTTTCGGATCATAACAGGGTTGCAGCCATTCAGGAACTGGTACCCAAACAGGAAGTCCTCCTTCCAGTGTTGCATCACATACTCTAGACAATGATTTAAAGATATATTATTACATTTTTCACTTGTGTACTACTAGAGTCAAACGAATATATAGATGATAGAATTGTTAAACTAAAAATGTTATTGTTATTTAGTTGGCAAATGACAAACTGAAACAACTAAATAGTCCTTTTTCACACATAACCAAAAAACTTTGTATTTTGTATGGCCTTGTTTGGCCCTGATAAGAGCCTGCATTCTTGCTTGCATTGTTTTTCTGTACTTTTCCACAGTCTCTTGAGTTATTAAGTTCCAAATAATTCCTTGCTGTTCCCACATACTTACTTTAGATGAAACCTTTGTATGATCAATCTTTGAATCTACTGAATCCTAAATTTGTTTAATAGAATTCAAATCCAGACTTTGACTTGGCCAGTCCATCACTCCAGATTCCTTCTTCTAGCTCTAATAGTCTCTGCTGTCACAGCTTTGAAGTATGAATGGGGTCATTGGCTTGTTGATCAGATTCATTCTATAAGATGCTCTTCTTCATGATACCGTTCACGGCAATGCATCTGGCATCAAAACGTTCTCCTGCTTTTGAAGTGAAGAGTTCAACTTTGGACTCGTCTGTCCAGAGCAAATCTGAGGCATTTCTGGACGTTTGCAGGCCTCAATAATGGCCTCTTAGCAGCTCTTCTTCCCTCTAAGCTTTGTTCCCAGTTGTCTGCTCCTGGTCATTCTGGAGACTTTCTCAGACTCTGATCTAGAAGTATTCATCTCTACCTGAAGATCAGCAGTGCTCTTCCTTCTGTCTCTAGTACCTAAAATCTTGAGGCCTCTGACATCTGCTTCACTTAACTTTGGTTTCCTGCTTCTTCTTCTTGGCACATTTTGTAAGTACCAGTCTTGGCAGTTGACTCCAAAGCTTACTCGACCATACTGTGAGAATACCTTGTCTTTCCTCTGTCTCAGAGACCATCCAGCATAATGAAGTGCTTTAATGCAGAATCTTTCACTTACAGTGAGCTCTCAGCGTTTTACCATTTTGAACCGGAATGAGTAATATTAAACTAATTCACCTTTTTATACCCAAATTTGAGCCGACTGGGCCTCTCTGAGAGGTCAGACATTAATCAAGCATGGCATTAAAGCACTAATAATTTTCTGTTCAGGAATGACTATGAATAACTTTAATTTGGCATCTTAATCAAGAAATAATAATGTGCTCTTATACTATTTTTTTCTGGGTTTTTTTTTTATAAGCACTTCATGGATAACAATAACAATCATATTTTAGCATTATGAAGTATTATAAACATAATTTTGGTTAAAGAGCTTCTACAAACAGATATATAAAATGTAAAAAAAAATACATTTATGGCAATTACCAATGCTGTTAATTTAGAGCAGCTATGGCATATACCTTACATCGGGTGGTAGTCTAATAAATTTGTTAAGCACTGGATATATACTGTGTATATATATATATATATATATATATATATATATGGGTATAAATACACACACACACACACACACACACACACATTGGAGCCTCTAAAATCTGCATGCACTAATGCATAGAGTCTGTCAGTCCTTGTATAAACATAAATCGCATTTTCACATACATAGATTTCAAAAGAAGCTCACCTGAGTTTGTGTTTTTGATTCTCACAAAGATTTTCTCAAATTCCCCAAAGTTGCTCCAGGAGGACTGGAACATGTGCATGAACTGGTTCACATACAGGCTCCCTATCCTGCAATTACATAATTATTCTTATCATAATTCTCAACATTGTAAAATTCATCCTCATGATCACTGACATCTATTCACTATCTCTGTATCAATACCAAGCTAATTATTTTAAAACATGCAAATATTCCTGTCTTCCTTTAAGTTAGCTCCTAATAGAGGCATCACAAAGTCTCAGATTTTCTGCCAGACTTCTGGCAATGTCACCAGAAAATGTTTGCAACCAAAACCACCTCTTATTTAAACAAAATTATAAAAACCACTCCACTGATCCACATGCAGTCAAACCCTTCTGCTGTAAGAGGGAGGACATACGCCTTGCTGAAGTTTAGAAGGAAATCCACTTCCTTCTCACTATCAAAAAGGACGTCCCGGGGTAAATCGCCGTATCTGTCAGCATCTATGCTCATTGGAAAGCCAGGCTGCCACTCTTTCCATCTGTGGAAGAGAGCAGAGATGTAAGGGCACATCCTTGGATACATATAACCACTTACAGTGTATGAATGAAGTTACCTGTAAGTTTCCCTCCTCAGATCCAGCTCTTTCTGTCTGTGCTCCTTCATCAAGCTGATCTTATCATCCTGGGGCAGACGAGCTGCAACAGACACAAGACAAAGTGAGTGACAGGGGAGATTCTGATGAAAAAGAAGAATATGCTTTACAAGTACAGGAAGGTTTCAGAAGACTAATTTCTACCTCTTCCATCTCGCAGCACCACCTCCTTGTTGTCCACCAGCCAGCGATAGCAGGGGAACTCCACGTAGTCTCCAGACGGGGTATGAACTGCAATGTACCTGCAGTACCAGTCATCCTGCACCCAGTACTTCTTCTTCTCAATCTTCACCAGCACAATGTCACCCAGGTTCTCCTCGATGCTCAGGCAATAGGAGTTCTTCTGCAAATGTCATATTTTGAGAAAAAAAAAACGTGTGGCTAGGTTAAATTTATATTCACGATATTTGCCCTGAGGTGAATTGGCCCATCACATTTGGCAGGTTGTTTCATCCAAACCTGCGCCCAAGGTGTAGGTGTGGTTATTCGGTTAAAAACAAACTTGTTTAAACATGCATTAGAGTTATCATCCTGCTCTTTAACACACTATTTGCTGTGTATACTGTATCTGGGATCTGTGTGGAGGCTTTATGTTTTCATACTGTCCATCAATCTACATGCACATCCATGCCATCCTTGTCAACCAAATATCTCAGGAACACTTTGACAGATTTTCTTCAAACTTGACTGTTTACTCTAACTCATGATTGCATTTAAAAGTGAAGGTCAAACAGAGGCCAAAGTGCCTTGTAGTTAGCCCTTGTTTATAACATCTCTCTGAATCACACTTGTGATTGCATTATTGTCCCTATTAGCATTCTCTGTATATTGTGTTGGTGTAAATGTCTTTCTGGCTGTTTTCTGAAAAAAAAAAAAAAAACTAACAAGTGTTTTAACAACTTACCGCTCCTTTCTCAAAGTCATTGTATTGAGGTTTGTCCAGCAGTGTCCTCTTGCTGCATCCCTCAGTGCCCACTAGTGTGATGTAGACATAGCTATCTGTACCTGCAAACAACTGGCTCCCTGTAGACACAGTCACTGTGTAACAAGGCATGGTGCTCCAAAATTGTTCAGAATTCATAAAATAATTCAAATCCTCTAGGTACTGGTCCTTCTATGGCCAAGAAAAGTTTCACACTGAGTCTCTTTCAATGCTGCAGTTCTTCCTCTTTTTTACTCAGCACTGTCTTCTCAGGTGCTTTAAAGTAAGACACTATATTTCTTTTACTCGTGTGTCTTCCAAATAACCACCAAGAAATTATGTAAGAATACGGAAGAGGGAGGTGCAAGGCACCGGAAAAGTTCTCACCTTTCAGTGACATGCCACTGTCATGCTCTTAATTAGGTCTGATTGGACGGATCGACCTGTTATAACAGCAGGCACAGTGCCAATGAAGGTAGGGAGAGGAGAAAATGGGTTTGTTCTTAAACATGCAGTTGATAATGCATGATAATTTGAGTCTTTTAAATAATATGTTTTTAACAATACTTTGTCCTTTATGTTAAAAATTCAAAGAATCAAGTTTATAACATTGTTTCATAGGACTGTCTAAATTTGACCAAAATTAGACTGTGTGCAGGAGTTTTCAGGCTTTTTTTTTTCAACTGAATTGAAGTTTAAAATTCTAAACAGTTAAGTCATGTTAATCAAAGCAGAATGCAGTGATTTTTTAGAAACACAATATTACATACAATTGCAATCAAAATCACAACACCATTGCAAATCAGGGTTATCGTCGAAATGTGTAGACTTTCTGCTTTTTCAATGAACAAATCAAACAAAAGGAATAAAAAAGCTCAACACACCTAATGCTTCAAATAGTTTCCCCAAATTCAGCTGATTATAATGACCTCTCCACTCTCATTTAATTCAACCCTTTCATGGCGAGCATCTTTAATAGCGCACCCTTTTACTTCCATGACCTGCTGCGAATGAGATGCAGAGCCAGAAACCAGCTCCTGACAGTGTTCCTTAGGGGATCTTGGCCCATTCCTCATGTGCAATGGCCTCCAGTTCAGTAATATTCTTGGGTCTGTATGCTGCAACCACCTTCTTCAAATCCCACTAGAGATTCTCTAAAGGGTTCAAGTCAGGCGACTGTGATGGCCATTGTAGAATCTTCCAGGACTTCTTCTGCACCCAAGGCTTGGTGGAATTTGAGGCTTGGGATCATTGCCCTGTTGAAAAGTCCAATGATGCACAAGCTTCAGTTTCCTCACAGACGGCATCGCTGTTCCTCCTAGGATGTGCGGATACTTTAATGAATCCATCTTACCTTCCACATACTTGCAGTGCCGGAGGATGCAAAGCAGCCCCAGAGCATCACCAATCCACTGCCATGCTTGCTTCCTCCAGACATCCTGCTGATCCATCGAGTCAAAAAGTTCCAGTTTTATTTCACTGCCTCTGTGGCTTATTTATATGATTTGACTTTTCTTGTGCTTTTGGGTCAGTAATGGCGTACGTCTTGGAGTTCTGGCATGAAACCAGTCTTTGTTCAGTATTGGCCTTACTGTACTCACTGAAACCTCAGCCTCTTTTGCCACCAAGTTTTGCTGGAGGTCTTTTGCAGTCACTCGAAGGATTTTTATCACATGCTTTCTCAGATATCTGGTTGCAGGGAATTAGCTTCCTTTTTCTGCCCCATCCAGATAGTGTAACCACTGTCCTGTAACTTTGAACTATGCTTCCAGCAGTGTCTCTTGGAACATTCAGTACCTTTGCTATCTTTTTGTATCCTGTTCCTTGTTTGTGAAGAGCAATGATCTCTTAACTTTTTGGCCATTTTTGACTTCGCCATATTTTCAACATGCAGTCAAACGTGACATCATCAAACTCCTCACAAGTCAGGTATTACATGTGTTCTTGCTCAAGCAAATCTGGTGACACCAAAGAAGCCCTTAATAAGTTGCATCAGGTGTGTTTGAAACAACACTGGGTTTGCATATTTGAGCTGTTATGAGGGATTCTGCTCAGGGGTTGAATAATTTTGAGACTGGAGAAGACTTTTAAAGTTGCATTTTCAGGTGAAAATAGGGAAACCACTTCAGACATTAGTTGTGTTGAGCTATTTCGATTCTTTTTGTTTGATTTGTTCATTGCTTACAGCTGAAAGTCTTTAAATTTTCACTATAACTCTGATTTTCAATGGGGTTGAATAATTTGATTGCAACTGAAAGTCAATAGTTTGAGAAAGACTGCATTACTGGTAGATTTAATAATAATAGTAATAGAAAAAATCAGAAAGGACATGTTTCTGAATGGTATCAAAACTTTTTAAATAGCTTTTAAAACAGAAGAAGTGGCAACAAAGGGCAGTGTACTTGGTGTGACTGTGAACCACATGGTTTTTTCCTCATCATTTATAATATTTGAAGCTCATATTTTTAGTAGTCAGAGACAGAGACACAACAGCCGTACGCCAGTCACTTCATTAGGTACGTCTGTTCAACAGCTCATTAACCAAACAATCTTATCAGCCAATCACATAGCAGCAACCAAAACATTGAGGCATATAAACATGGAGAAGGCGATGTGCTGAGAAAGAAAGGTGAGTGTTTGAGTGTTTTTAGCTCTGAATTCACAACTTCCCCAAAATAAGAGACCAAACAAACTGGTTAAAAGAAGTTTTGTAGCAAGCACATTTATAAAAATCCCTAAATATTAGGACATATAAAACAAATTAAAAAGAAAGAATGTTGGGATTTTCAAAATCTTTTCAAGCAAAAAAAATTGAATGCACACATAGATGAATGTGTTCCAGGCATCAGATTCACAACATGAGTTTAAATTTTTCTTTCGAAGAAATGAATCTTATCAGTTTGAACATTTCAATATCTTGTCTTTGTGCTGTTTTCAATTTACTTGGTTTTCATTCATTTTTACATAATGTCCCATTTTTCTCAGCGTTGCAGTCTATGAATATACAGGTGTGGTGACTACATTTATTTAAAAATGTATGTGTTAAGAAACTCAGCAGAATGAGTAGAAGTTGTGTTAATGCCTAGTATGGACATCATAGTGAAAGTAGATACATGTCAGCCCTGCCCATGATAGGATTTTAAATCTCAAGCTGCAATACTGTTCGGGATTTTTTCAGGTAACATGTTATTGTACGGCAACTTCTTTCCCTTGTTCCTCCTCTTGATGGAGCTGTTTATCTCTTCCAGCTGCTTCCTGAACTTCTCCATGGCCGCCTTCACCGGCTTCTCTATGAAGTGTTCATCAGGATACATGCCCAGGAACAGCTGCAGAGGGACAGAGGGGAGAGGTGGTTCAGCCGAGAGCCACACTGAGAAACATGAGCCAAAGAAGACAGCATCTTGGGTTTTAGACATATAAAGTTTGCTCAAATTTTGACACTTGAGAGTTGTATAAGTGTACATAAATGAGTGCTGGTGTATGGACAAGGGGTTTTCTCTCCATACCTCATGCTCCTGGTACTGGCTGAGGGCCCAGACGGCCCCCAGGTGCCAGCTGGAGCGTCCACGATCGGGGAGACTCTCAATGATCAAGTTCACATCAGCCAAACCCTTCCGGTTAGGTGGAGGTCTCCGCATGGTGGATGGAGCATTGGGAACCCAGGAGTACCAGTCAAACTAGATCAGGCAGACAGCATGCAGGAGGTTTTGAACTTAGATAATAAATAGGTCTATTCTTAAAACCTATCAACAACTTCTAGAGATATTTGAACCAGTCAGATGGGTCATTTTTCATTTCATTTCATCTGAAAGTAATTTATACTGGAATTTTCGCTGTTAGGAACAGTCCAAGAACATACTAGTGATATTATCTACCATCACTCACCTGTCCAAAGTTAACAGCTGCATGTTGGGCTGAAGCAGTGAACACAATGACAGTCACATACTCCGTCAGCTCCTCACGGGATTTCAGAGACTCTGGGAACTCTGTGCACAGATTTTAGATGTGTAGAAATGAGAATGTGGTCTGAAAAATTCACATGAATATATTTTGTTCTTTTCCAAAGCTGAAAATAATAGATTATTGTACACCTTAGGGTAGGTACTGGAGAAATGCAGGAAGGGGATTATAACACAGGAGCTGAGGCAGTGACACCACTTTGACTTCTCTGGCTTCCTCTCATGAACCTTAAATTTTACATCTACAACAGAAATATGAATTTGAAAATAATCTGTTTGGACCACCACCGCACCTACTACAGCGGCCAATAGGAACACTCCCTCTGACCTGAGCCGTGATTAGCTGCGAGTGCTAGCCTCCTCATTGGCTGGAGCATCGTCCCTTGATGGTTTTTCTCAAATGAGAGTGCAGCGCAGAGAGGTGTTGCAGAAGTGTGTTATTCTGTTAGATGGCTTCAATAACAAGACCCTGACAGGTTGTGTTGTTTTTGTGGGCATACAATACTAAAAATAAATCACTTACTGCAGCTTTAAGCTAAAGTTATACTAGCAGTATAATTAAGGTTACTATTTAAGCCAATGTAGCTAAAGCTAACATATCTACCCAGAAAAGGTTCCTAGGTAGCTTCCCTAGCTACTTTGTGAGCTCAGCTTTAGCTGTTAGCTATATTATCCATAGCTAATTAGCTTTAGCAAATGTTGCTAAAGCTAAATTATCTACACAGCTAATGTAGATACTTAGCTTACATAGCTGCTCCTGGGTGGCTTTCCTAGCTACTTTGTGAGCTCAGCTTTCATTCTGTTAGCTATGTTATCTATAGATAATTAGTTTGAACAAAGTTAGCTTTAGCAGAGTTAGCTGTAGCAGTGTTAACTTTAGCAAATGTAGCTAAAGCTAACTTAGCTACACAGCTAATGTAGATACTTAGCTTACATAGCTGCTTTGTAAGATTAGCTTTATCTCTCAGCAATGTTGCTCTGTTATCTATGTAGCTTACACAGCTAACAGAGCTATGTAAGCTACACTGGCTGTGTTAGAATGTCTACATGGAGGACAAGCTTTTTTTCCTGTAAGCAGACTGTTTAATCTGCTTTATTGAATGTTTTGTAATTAGGTTTTGGAGGTCAGGTTTAATCTTTTTCTTCTTGATATCCTAACCATTACCTTAACCCTTTTCCTAACCCTAAATGGAAATTTAATTCAATTTTATCTTGAAAGTTTGAAAGTCTGGGACCACCCTTCAGAACCAGACCTTAGGGGAAACTTGTTGGTGAGCATCCATTGCCATGCCAGTATCCACAGGGCCTGGTCAGGCTTGGCCTAAATAAACAGCATGGAGCTGTGGCCTTGTGGCCCAAACACCCGTAGAGACAGCAGTTGGGGTCTGTTGCAGTGCAGAACAGGCAACAGGTGAAGATGGGATCTTGACAGACTGGATCTCAGTACATAGAAGATCCCCTGTCAGCAGAGTCAGAGCAGCCAGAGTTGATGTTGGAGGTAGGGTGCTATGAAATAGAAATTTGTGTACATGCACATTTCTGTTTCAGCATCTCTTCTTTTACAGAGTTGTAGTGGGTAAGAAGTGCCAGGCTGCTATGAGGTTACTCAAAAGCCTTAAAGTGGGTGCTGCTGAGATGGGTTATTAAAAGGATTATTACTCTGCAACTGCCAGTTGTAGAGAGGAAGGCTCTAATTCAGTCAGAACCACTTTGTCAAGAAACACACATGACTGCGCTTGTAACTTTCCTCTTTATTTGCACTTATTGCTGTTGTTAATATTTGGCAGGGTGGCTGTTCTGGCATCCCCCTGCCCTTCCATGAGCCTATGCGGAAAGCATCAAGTAGGCACACATTCCTGCCTTTCCTGTGTCTCCAAAGAAAGCCTGAGGCAGGGAGAGAAACAGCATTAGACCCTGAGCGGGGCAGGTATCAATACAACAGAATGACGTTGATAAAGTCAGATTAAAGGAAGAGCTGGGGTGGAGGAGGGTCGCAGAAAGCAGCTGCAAAGTGTAGCCAGGCTAGAGCAGTTTAAGTACGGCGGGATGAGTGGGATTAACCAATGGTGTGCTTAGAGAGACTCAGCTGGTTGTTAGCTGATGAGGATTTGCATGAGATCAGCTGATCTCATTTATGTGGCAGCGCTTGACTCCATGGCCTGCCTGAACTAACGCTATATGCTTGATTTATTGCTTGTGTTTATGCACATTAGAGCAGCTCAAAGTATGCAGCCTTCTTATAGTGTCTGGACGGGGTCCTGGAAGGGATTCTGCCTATCGTTTACATAGTCCTACAAGAGGACTCAAAAGCCAGTGTGGGCAATGATTTAAAAAAAAGCTGATTGAGCTGGTTCAGACATCTGATTAGGACGAGTCTTGGATACCTTCCTTTGGAGTTTTGTGGAACATACAAATGGAAGGAAACCATGTACTAGGTGGGACTTTTACTTGTCAGTGTAATGCAAAAAAAAAAGGAATGATGATGTAACGTGTTTGTACTGTAATGTGCACTCACCACTGTCGTCGCAGTTTTGCATACCAGAGGTGCGAACATCTTTGACAAAAGCCTGGATTTCTTCATCTTCCTGCACTGTCTCATCACTCTTGTAGTAGATGTTCACCACATCAGACACAAAACTACCAGAAAGAGAACAGGATTGCAGTCATGTGCAGAGAAGTTTTAAAAAAAATTGCTAGACTTTTTTACAAACAGAAAAAAAAGCTCTTCCACACCTCTTGATGGCGTCCCACACATTGTAGCCGTCATCTCTGTAGAAGTAAGTGGGCACCTCATCTTTATTATCCATGCCTCGGGACTTGATCATGTCCGGGAAGCACAGAGACCTGAAGGTCAGGGACTTCAAGCTCTTCTGAACTATCTGGATGTGACCTCCTCCACCTGTAGAGTTTGCCTTTATAAATAGAGACATATATATTTTTAAAAAATGCTGCTGCATAAGGAATAAGTGACATGTTAGCTGATACAGGCTGTCTAGGCTATGATAAGTTTTATGGACTATAACTGGACCTTGTCAAAGATGCCTCGCTCACACATGAGCTGCTCCCTGCCCTTAGTGTTGATAGCGATGGTGAAACGAACATGTGGGATGAGGAGCTAGAAGAAGAAACCACAATCTGTCAGCCACTGATCATCAATTCAACAGTAAAACAATGAATGACTTGGACACTTTTTACCTTGAACACAGGATGAACAGCAGGGAGCTGCCTGTACATAGCAATAGCAAACACCTCAGAAATCAGATGAGTGCTAAACAGGTGTGTGATCATCTGGTGGTACTGGAAGTCAGACGAACGGACCCACATCTTGGCTAGCAGCCAGTCAAGCGAACTATCAGTGGGCAGGAAGATTGGAGTGTCTACTCCTGGAGTCTGACCAAGCTGGAAGAATCAGCAGGAGAAAGTTGAAGAAGTGATCTTACACTGTTTTTACTCCTTGTGTGACATGTCTGTACCTGTATGGCAATGGGCAGGATCTTGTGCTCAGTGTTTTTGTAGAGCAGACAGATGGGAGCTGCCAGGCACTGCAGTGTGCTCGGGTCTGTGTTGTTAGCATTAATGCCTTCCAATGCTTCATAGTCCACTATGTAGATGTTACCTGCCTGGAGCCAGAACACTGATTTAAAATCAACATCACAGAGAGAATTAAGGTAGGAACTACTGTATATTTAGATGTCAATAACAAAGTTTCATTATTATTTATTCGTAGCAAATTTATGCTGACTAAAAAATTTTATATCAAATTTTTCTAGAAGCAGATATTTGTACCTTTATTTCCTGCTCCAGAGTCATCTTTCGCTCCAGACTGACTGAAACCATCTCATGGGTGACAGGAAACTTCTCTGGAAGTTTGGTGCACTTTCGGATCATAACAGGGTTGCAGCCATTCAGGAATTGGTACCCAAACAGGAAGTCCTCCTTCCAGTGTTGCATCACAAACTCTGGATCAATAATATGCAATTGTGTTAAATCACCTTTTCGTCCAAAAACTCACCATAAACATCTGGGGACTGAAGACTCTAATTGTTGAAGTATCGAATGAGAAATTATTTCCCTTTTTTGCTTGATGTACATCTTAAGGCAGGGTTTCTGTTATCTTATTTTTGAATTCATAATATGCCATACATTTTTTAATAGGAGACTGGTCTGGACTGCATGCAGGAAGGTCTGGTACCTGCATTCTATTGTGAAGCCATGCTGTTGTAACCTGTGCAGAATGTGGCCTAGCGTTGCCCTGATGTAAGAAACAGTGATGCCCCTGAAAAAGACGTCTGGACAGAGGGATTGAAAGGAGCTTGTTATGGATCTTGAATAAAAAAGGGACAGTAAAAAAGGTAAATGTTTGATAGGACAAGGTTCAGATGACTTTTTGGTAATTGAAAGCAGACCTGCTTTTATAGGTAGATTGACGATTTATCCACAAAAAAGGAACTTGTTTGCTTGAAAAGGGAATAAGTGAACAGTAAAAAAGGTGAAAGTTTTGTAATGAATGATTCAGGTGACTCTTGATTTTTCCGCTCAGCTGTTGGTGAATTTTTAAACGTAAAATGAGACATTACCTTGATAGCAACTACTTGTGGGCCAAATGTGGCATTCATCAGGCACCTTTGGCTGACATGTGGCATGGCCACATGTATGTGGGCCAAATGTTAACCACATACGCTTTGCCAAACCTGTGGTTTGGTACAGATGTGGTTAGGTTCTGGGAATGTTATGAAATTTGGTCTGTCAGTCACACATGGGCCATAAATTCCCTACTAAATCTCCCCCATACATGTTTTCCACATGTGGCCCAGCTATGAGCCATATGAACTGTTTCTTTGGGATGGTCCCGGTTAAGGTCTGGATTTGTTATGGCTCAGGCACTGTTGTCACAAACTTGGGCCATATAAGGGCTATCATTCAGGTCCCAAATGTTGGCCTCATCTGTGCATTTAAGTGACACGAGGAGCAGAAAACCATATGATTGATTTGCATTAAAATGATCATTAAAGTAGGGTCTCTATATGCATCACGCTGATGGATTCATTCTGTCATCAACATAAATCTCATTCTCACATACTTTAAAAGGAGCTCACCTGAGTTTGTGTTTTTGATGCTCAAAAAGATTTTCTCAAAGTCCTCAATGCTGCTCCAGGAGGACTGGAACATGTGCATGAACTTGTTCACGCACAGGTTCTGTATTCTGAAAATACATCAATGTTGACAGTTTGATGTTTCATTCTCTCATCATTCATTTCAAACTCATTTCATGTAAAAATGCCACCGTTCCCATTTTCATCCTGCAGTAACACACTGAGATGACAATGCTGGCAGCTTTGCTTGATCCGTTTGTGTGTCTTTTTCTGTGCAACATCACTGGCCTGCATGAACATGTACTGCAGGTATTTCCTAGGAATAAAGGTGTCACAAAGTCTGATTTTCTGCCAGACTTCTGATACTGGCACCAGGAAATGTTTCATCCAAACCACCTCTTATTAAAAAAACAATGCCACACCAATTCCCACCTAGTACATGCTAACGTCAGACATGCTACTACTGTAAGAGGGAAGACATACGCCTTTGTGAAGTTTAGAAAGAAATCCACTTCCTTCTCACTGTCAAACTGGATGTCCCGGGGTAAATCACTGTGTCTGTTGGCATCTATGCTCAACGGAAAGCCAGGCTGCCACTCCTTCCATCTGTAATAAACAGCAGAGATATTAAAGAACATCTTCAGGTGCCGATGCCCACTTATATGAATGAAGTTACCTGTACGTTTCCCTCCTCAGATTCAGCTCTTTCTGTCTGTGCTGCTTCACCAAACCAATCTTATCGTCCTGGGGCAGACGTGCTGCAACAGACACAAGACAAAGTCAGGGATGGAGCAGATTCTAATTAATATTTTTGCTTTACAAGGACAGGAAAGTTTCAGGAGACAGAGTTCTACCTCTTCCATCTCGCAGCACCACCTCCTTGTTGTCCACCAGCCAGTGATAGCAGGGGAACTCCACATATTCATTAGATGGGGTCTTTACTCCGATGTACCTGCAGTACCAGTCATCCTCAACCCAGTACTTCTTCTTCTCAATCTTCACCAGCACAATGTCACCCAGGTTCCCTTCGACACTCACCCCATACGAGTTCTTCTGAAAATATAATAGTTTGTGGTAATATAATAAAGGGATTTGGGTGGGCAGAAGCATAGACAAAAATAAGATAAAAGAAGGGAAACTTTAAAAGTGGATAATTAAATAATTCACAAAAACAAATGGAGACCAAAGACTACACATGAAAGCAAGAATTGTAACAGTAATTAAAGGAATCTAAAGCATTACATTGTATCATTATTATTGCTTTTTTTCCCCTTTTTTCCAGGTTAAATCAATATTCATGATTTTTGCCCAGAAGTGAATTGGCCCATCTTACTACTATGATACCCCAAGCAATAAGACGAAGCTATCAATGCATGACTTAATGCCAAAAAAATTCACTAAGCCTTATTTCCTGATCAAAACCAAAGAAAATCACCTCTGCCAAGGAGGTTATGTGAATGGGTGGGCTTGTCTGTTTGTATGTTTGTTCGTTTGTTAGCAACATAACTCAAAAAGTCATGGACGGATTTTGATTACATTTTCAGGAAATGTCACAAATGGCACAAGGAAGAACGGATTAGATTTTGGGGCTTATGCACTTTACAACAGGAGATGGTGGACACGTAACTTATTCAAAGTTTTGAAGTTTATAAAGTCTATATTTCTTCTCTGTATATTGTGTAAATCTAAATGACTGATATTTTTCTGTAAAAAATGCTCCATAAATTTGTTCAGTAAGTGTCAGTGACCTTGTCTGAAAGTGCAACCAAAGCTTATCATAAAATAATTAAAGAATCCTCAAACTTCAACTTACCGCTCCTCTCTCAAAGTCATTGTACAGAGGTGTGTCCAGCAGTGTCTTCTTGCTTGAACCCTCGGTTCCCACCAGTGTGATGTAGACGTAGTTATCTGTACCTGCAAACCACTGACTCCCTGTAGACACAGTCACTGTGTAACAAGCCATGGTGCTCTCGCAGGATGCTCAAAATCTACTGGGTAGCGATTCTTCTATTGCCTGCAAAAGTCTCTTTCAATGAAACAGTTGTTCCTCCGTCTTACTGAGCAGTATCTTTTCAAGTAAGACACTCTTTCACTCATGACCTTCTTTCTCGTGTGTCTTATATAAACCCCAAGCAAATATGTGAAAGGCAAAGGGAGGTGCAAGACATCGGTTGTGAAACACCTTATCAGTCTGTTAAAAGAGTAGCTACAGTTCCATTTTAGGTCAGGTGAGGATAACTGTGTGAGGTTTTTTGGGTTGTTTTTTTTTTTTTTACATGGAACTGATAATGTTGAATGCCCTGATACTTTTTTGATACTATGTTTTAACAATACTCCTTTATGTTAATGATTAATAGCATCACATTTATGACATCAGTTCAAAAGAAAGAAGGCAAATCCTGAGCTTTACAAAAATATTGCGCATTTGTGCAGTTCAGACATGTATGCTCTGAGCTTGAAGATGGCTCACATAAAACCACCAAAGCAGGTAAGTCTGTGCTTTCAGAACCAGAACTTCAGGGTTATTGAAAGAGGTCCGAGAACTTTTTCAAGCCAAGGCTCATGAGTGTATGAAGGTAAAGAATGAGGAACTTTGTTGAGTCCCTAAGGGTGCATGATTAGATCAATTAAAGCAGGTTTCAGGTGTGTACTAGAACTATCCTGTGAACATCAGATGGTGTTATCACTGTGCATTTTCTCTACAGCTTTTGTAATGACGGTTCATTAATGTTACACATTTGAGGCATTCATATTGATACTGCAATGGTATGACAATAGGTGTGCCCATCTGTCATTTTGTATTCTGAAGGGAATGTGAGGAAGCACATACACTCACATTTAAACATGTTATAATGAGTATGGCAGAGCATCTGCATGTGACAGTATGCAGAGTTATGGGCTGACTACAGCACCCCCTGTTGGTTTGGAGCAGGATGTGCAGTCTGATAAAGGCAGCAGTGAATATGCACATTTTGAGCCTCACAAGTCATGCATGGCTCTGTGAACCTAGGACCTGTGTTGTCGGGGCATTAGCTCCTGGTAGGGTCTACCAAGGCATATTTGTCCGGGGGTAGACACCCAACACACCAAACACCCATCATGAACCAGCATATCGAGAATTGGTGGCCAGGTTTCTTTCCACAGGGCCTGGCCAGAGCCCCACTGGGGACTCACCACCTACACACTGGGTGGAAGGCGAAGGTGGCCGCCTTGCCAGTGATGCAGATTGACCGTGAGTTCATTTTTGTGTTGTATTTATTTAAAGGGCCAGGGCACAATTTGTACACTATGTGGTGCTAAAGTGGCATTTACTGTTTTAGGCATCCTTTCTGTCATTAAAGTATTCACTGAAATAACATGTTTCATGTAGAGTATACTTGACACAGAGCAGCAGTACTTATAAATATGCTAATTTATGAAGCAAATGTGAATTAAAACAAGGCAGATGACATGTAAACTGGCATTGTCTTCATAGCTGTAAAGTATGTGATTGCACAATTTGTCACTTTTTCACTGAATGCTTGGTACAACCTGTGTTCTCATTTGAATTTGTGGTGAGAAGAATGTTTAAAGTTTAACGCTGCATGAGTATCATCTGAATAAGGTTCCTATAACGTTAATTTTGGGGTAGGCTTTCAGTATTTTGCAGATCAAAAAGAGACAGTGGCAATTAATGAAAACACTTTAACAAGCAACTTCACACAGTGACATTTGAGTACATTATAACCAAGATATGCCAAAAAAGCAGCAAAAGCAGGTCTGCAAGTTGGTGAGATATAAATATATGTTGACATAAGGGACAAAACAGTTTTGAAAATTGAATTTTGACAACTGACATCACCTGACTTTAAGATTAGTAGTATAAAGCAGTATGGTGATCCTGATTTTATATCTTAAACTGCGACACTGTTTGGGATTTTATCAGGTGACATGTTGTAGTACGGCAGCTTCTTTCCTTCATTCCTCCTCTTGATGGAGCTGGTTATCTCTGCCAGCTGCTTCCTGAACTTCTCCATGGCTTCCTTCACCGGCTTCTCTATGAAGTGTTCATCAGGATACATGCCCAGGTACAGCTGCAGAGGGAGAGAGGTGGTTCAGCCAGGAGGCACACAGCATGGAGAGAAAAACGTGCCAAAGAAGAGGACAGGATTTAGGATTTAGATCTGTACAGTTTTCACAGATCACTAAGTTGTACAGGTGTACAGGTTTCCCCTTCGTACCTCATTCTCCTGGTACTGGCTGAGTGCCCAGACAGCTCCCAGGTGCCAGCTGGAGCGTCCACGATCGGGGAGACTCTCAATGATCAAGTTCACATCGGCTAAACCCTTCTGGTTGGGTGGAGGTCTTCGCATGGTGGACGGAGCATTGGGAATCCAAGAGCACCAGTCATACTGTGCAAAATACACAAAGATGCATGCAGTACAATTTTTTACAATTCCAGTGTCTTTACATTATGCTTGGTGTCATCTATCTGAAGGTATAATATGTGACTTTCAGAGACTTTCTCTCTTTACCCTCACGTTCCAACTAAGTGTAGCCATTTCTATGTCTAATGCCTAGATATTAGGCCTATTAACGCGTTAACGTCTGTGATTGATATGGAAAACTTAACGTGTTGAAAAAATTATAACGCAATTTAATCACATGACTAAGTTTGACCACAACTCCCTCCCTTAGTCCTCCCGCGTGGATGTTTACGTCCCTGGGGTAAAAAGGTTAAAGGCGGGTCAAACGCAGCCAGCAGTGATGAGTGAGGAGACAGACCCAGGTCTGCTTCATGGCAAATGTCGATTTAAAAAGCTGCCTAATGGAAGTCTGGATGAAACAAAAGTTGTGTGTACATACTGCAGAGATGAACTGTATTTATACCGTAGCACAACGAGTCTGAAGTACCACCTCCAGGCAAAACCCATCTTCGCTAATGTTAGCAAAGACGCTAACAACAACGCGGGATCAAGCCATGATAGCTAATGTTAGCAAAGACGCTAACAACAACAGGGGATCAAGCCATAATGCCAAGCTACACCAGCGCAGTTCAGCAGACCTGGATTTGTCCCCAAAACAACATCTAAGCTAACTAATGCGATCACTAATGAGTCGCCAGAGACTGCAGACCATCGACATCGTTGAAGGGGTTTAAGACATCATCTGGGTCGCCTTGGATGACCCGTACCACAGAACACAGACGAGAACTACTGTCACAAGAATCCTTGAACTGTATGACAGCAAAAAAGGGCAACTAAAGTGGAGCAGCTGGCCCGAACTACATTTATGACACTGACAAGAGAACACTGGACATCAGTCAGCAACTTCAGCTACCCCAGGGTAGAACAGCACACCTGATCATTCACTTTACAGCAGAAGTTATTTTGTACCTGATGTGTTCATTGAATGAAGACACTCTGATTTACAAACCACAAATAAGTTTAAAAACTCTAGTTTGTCTAATATTTCTTTGTTTAAACACCATACTTGTACTAATTTATCTCAAACAAAAATGCAAGTAAATGGTAGTATTTTAAATGTTAATTTATAGATAATAACAAAAATAATACATTTTTTTTAGCAAAAAGCTGTACATGTTAAAATAATGAAAATAAAGACTTGGTAATAAGAACGTTCAAAAATCTAAAAATTACTAAAACTTTAGAAAGGCTGTGATTAATCATGATTAATCACAGCATAGTGATGTGATTAACTTGATTGATTTTTTAAATTAATTAACAGCACTACTAGATATAAATCCTAAAGTTCATTAAGATTCTTAATACCTGGACGTATGGAACAAAAAATATAATGTTGCAAAGTTTGTAAGTTCTCCTCCAGTAGAAATCTTACTATAACACTTTATTTTTCCTCAACACACAGCACCCTCTAGAGGTGGCAGCGCCAACAGCTGGAGAGGGAGGGGCTCAGAAGAAAAATAAAACATGTAAGAAACATGTTTGTATGGAAGCCAATTTACGCCACTTAAAAAAGAAAAATGTGGCAGTTAGGCAATTAAAAAAAAAAATCCTACATCATAATAATGACATAAAAAGCCAAGATTATGAGATAAAAGTCATAATTATGAGATTAAAAGTTGAAGTTATGAGATGAAAAGTAAAAAATTATGAAGAAAAAGTCAAATTATGAGATATTAAGTCATAATAATGAGATAAAATGTTGAAATTATGAGAGAAAAAGTTAAAAAATTATGAAAAACGGCAAATTATGAGATAAAAAGTCAAATTATAAGATCAAAAAGTCAGAATTATGAGAAAAAAAGTCAAAATTATGAGATAAAAAGTCATTATCTCATAATTTTGACTTTAATCTCATAATTATGGCTTAACTTTTTTTTCAAGAATCGCCTTACTTTCACATTGTTTCTTTTTTATTTGGCTGAAATGGGCTTCCACATGTTTGAGCCTTTGAGTTAAAATTGAACACCTGATGGATGCTTTGTCTTGTCATTTTAAAAGGTCTAAGAAAACAACTACTTAGGGCTCCTTATTTTCTGAAACTCACCTGTCCAAAGTTAACAGCTGCATGCTGGGCTGAGGCAGTGAACACAACAATGGTCAGATACTCCGTCAGCTGCTCGCGTGTTTTCAGAGACTTGGGGAACTCTGGGTGCAGATTGATGACAGACAGATGTGAGAAAATGAGCTGCAACAATGGAAAAACTCATTTCTTTCTTTTCTAAGGCTTGCTGTGTTATAGATCCTTGCACAATGCTCTAGGATAGGTAACAGAAATCCAGGAAGGGGATTACAACACAGGAGCTGAGGCAGTGACACCATCACTGTGACTCCTGTGGCTTCCTGTCATCAGCCTCAAACCATTCATCTATGACAGAACAGATATGAATTTGAAATGCACTCTGTTTGCTGTCACACCTGTCTCCTCCTGAAACTCCTACACCGCTGATATACTGAAGAGGAGTGAGCTGCTCCCCCTCATGAAAAAATAAACACTCATGTTGGTTTGTGGTTTGAGTGAAGAATAATGAAACAGGATGTGTGTAATGTTTACCCACCACAGTGGTCAAAATCTTGCATGCCAAAGCTGCAAACATCTTTAACAAAAGCCTGGATTTCTTCGTCTTCCTGCACCGTCTTGTCGCTGCTGTAGTAGATGTTCACCACATCAGACACAAAACTGTCAGAAAGAGAACAGGACAGCAGTCACAATAAGAGGAAATAATAAAACAGTCTGTACTTCTCTCCTTGGAAGTCTGTTACTCTCAAACTCACACAAAGGTACAAATCTCCCTGTTCCTCCTTTGTATCACTGTTTTTCCTGCCTTCAGTCACACAAACTTCTCAGAATCAGTGCTGTCTAAAAACTTTTAAAATATATATGCAGTGATGCCTGCAGGCTTGTTCAGGCAGACGACCCAAACTGCACTAATGTCACATTAGACGTGCATTATTATACAATCACAAGAACAAAATTCCTCCATATTTGGAGCCTATTTAAAGTATAACCAAAACATCAGACCACTTTTTTTAGCTGGGAAGTGATTAATATTGGCCTTATTGAATAATTCAGGTTAGACTCTCAACATTGAGCAGAAGCCTAGACCAAGGCTACTGTGGCTGCATTTTCTATTGGCTGAGCCGGTACCATCTGACCTCATCAGCCACTCAGTTAGGGCCTGTGCTCATAGCCGGCTTTTTTAGTGCTGGTAGTGCATATAAACTCATTTTCAGAGCACTAAAAACCAGTGTTTTTTGTTCCTGTAATGTTGTTTTTAAAATAGACAGAAAAGAGAAAACATGAAGACAGTGTAACAGCATGGGTGCCCAAACTATGGCCCAGGGGCCAAATGCAGCCCTTGGTCCCTTTTTGATTGGCCTGCAGCTAATTCTAAAATTAGAATGAAATACTATAACATGAACCCAGATCTTGACCGTCTTGTGTTTTTAGTGTTATTACTAGACTGTGCTTATTCTATTTAACGGTCTGCTCTATAAATTCAGTCTCTCCTTTTTAAAAAATACGCCATCTTGAGCTTTTATGTTGAAAGAGGAGAAACAGATGAGTGGTGCTTTGTATTGACAAGAGTTTGACAGCTTTGAGCCGGTAAGTTTTGGCTCTGTGTTGACACAAGTCAACATGGATTTTAACACAGATAAGAATATTATTAAAGCACAGATATCTCCTCTTTGTAAAACAAGCCGACAAGCTCTGCAGAGCACTCTCCTTATGCCGTGTTAACCACCTGTTTCCTTGTTTTGTGCTCATCTCAACATGAGCAACAGAGAGAAAAATAAGAACAGGGTGATGGGGGAATAAAAGGTGTACTGCTTCATGCTGCTTTGCTTGAATGTTGTCAGGACACTACAATATGAGTCAATGTAATCAAGCTAATTTTGTCATTGCTGCTTGTTCATGCTGCGTGCAGTTAGGCTGCAGGATCTATCCCTTTGCTCTGATAATGCCAGCTCTGCCCTGAATCTGTACTGTACTTTTGCTCTGTATTAACCTTGCAAAGCAGATGGATACATCCATTTCCATGTTTCTCGCTGGCGAATCCATCTTGCAAAGCTCCTATCTGAACCGTTTGGGCCCTCTTAAAAAGTGACAGGAACAATCAGCGTGTAGGGGCAGCGGAGTCATGAGGTCAGCAAGCAGCAACAAGAGGCTGGTGCGACTACGGCAGAAGTCATTAGCGTGGATGCCACCAAAGCACCATTTTATCAGAACTTGACAACATTTCTCCATTAAAAGAAGAACAAAGAGTTGTTTTCTTTTCAAAAACATAAAAAGTCGTGTACTAACATGTCTACAGTCACCATGATTCGTGTTATGCAGCTCTTTATAGAGTTTACTTCTTCGGTAGGGGTGCAGGCGCAGCTCGTTAGCAGCTACGTCACGTGTTTTGTTGTAAAGAAGTGACAGACAGAACTTTCATCCAATTACCCTCCGAGTTTTTTTTTTTGCCCTTTCCCAAACGTTGTCTGTGAGTGGTTTTCCAGATGGATGTGTGAAACAAATCCATCTGGTGTTCCAGGTTAGCTCTCAATCCCACCACCCCAGAATTCCTCTGCAGGCTCCAACAGGGGGTTTAAGATACCTCATTCTTCCTTAAATCCTAAATGCAAATTAAATGCACAAGTGATGAAGTCAGAGCATGGACACCAAGCATACAGTGTTCTGTTACAGAAGTAAAGGTTTGTTAACATGACAAATCAGAATTATCTGACTGAAATAAACACATAGAACTGTTCTCACCTCTTTGTGGCCTCCCACACCCTGTAACCATCATCTCTGTAGAAGTATGTTGGCAAATCCTCCTTACTGTCCACGCCACGAGACTTGATCATATCCGGGAAGCACAGCGACCTGAAGGTCACAGACTTCATGGCCTTCTGCACCAGCTGGACATGACCACCTCCACCTGTTGCATTTGCCTAAAAGAAGATTGAAGATTCTTAGCAGAAAAGTTTCTGCTCTTCTCCCAACCTGCTTTTGGCATGAGCTTTTTTGTATCAACTGGCTCCCGTAGATACCGGCTCAGTCCCCTCAAATAAAGCTGATTGGTCTATTCTCAGTCAGGGCATGGTCGTGTCAGATTGGAGCTGTGCAAGATGGAATCTGGCTAATCTATCAGCTTCATATTGGCTCTTTAGAAAAGCAGCTCACATTTGCACTTACCAGTAATTTAAAGTCACCAGTTAACCTAATGAGCATGTTATTAGTTTATGGGAGGAAGCAGGAACCCTGAGCTGCACATGCAGGGTTTATGGGAAGAACATGCAAACTCTTCACAGAAAGGTCCTGCTTCACCATGCACCATCATTCTAATGTGATCATATCTTTTAAAGCATATCAGATTTAGCTGTTTGCATGTCTACTTCAGTAATCAGATAACATCCATCCCTATTTTCTCTTATTCAGTTTTAACTCGTCTAGTTTACTCTATCCTTCCTGGTTCACCTTCTGTCTTCTTCTTCAGTACTTCAAAACTCACCTTATCAAAGATGCCACACTCACAGATGAGCTGCTCTCTGGCCTTGGTGTTGATAGCGATGGTGAAACGAATATGTGGGATGAGGAGCTGAGGACAGGAAAATAATTTACTTAATCATTCATAGATTTCACGGTCTATCATTTGATAAGTTTGCTTTTTGTTTTACCTTATACACAGGGTGAACAGCAGGGAGATGCCTGTACATAGCAATAGCAAACACCTCAGTCATCAGGTGTGTCCTGAGCAGGTGAGTGATGGTCTGGTGGTGCTGGAAGTCAGCGGAGCGGACCCAGATCTTAGCCAGCAGCCAGTCGTACTTACCATCAGTGGGCAGGAATATCGGTGCATCTTTACCTGGAGTCTGGCTGAGCTGAAAGACAAGAAAACGGAGTTAAAGAGAATAAACAGGAAATGTTATCTTCCATATGTTACATAAGTCATTATACCTGTATGGCTATGGGCAGGATCTTGTTCTGAGCGTTCTTGTAGAGCAGACAGATTGGAGCTGCCAGATACTGCAGTGTGCACGGGTCTGTGGTGTTTGCACTGATGCCTTCTAACACCTCATAATCCACCATGTAGATGTTACCTGCCTGGAGCCAAAGCATGAATTTAAGTAGAACATCAGGAGGCAAAATAAGGCAATATGACTGTTAAAGAGAGGTATATTTATAATACTTGACATCCTAGAATTAAAGGTGACATATCATACCCCCTTTTCCCTGTGATCTAAAGGAAACATCTGTGCCATGCTTTAGGCAAAATAGAATATTGATCAAACACTACAAGTTTTTTGACCCTGAATAAAGCAGCTCTGAACAGCTTTTCTCTGTTCTGGCAACTATCCACACAAGTGCAACTGTGTGCTTCCACTCCTGATTCTTTGAGGAGTGGGTATCATTATTATAATGCAATATCATTATGATCACTGTGGTATAACCATGAGCTCAAATTCTCAGACAGACCACCAGTTTACATGCTTTTACACATACAGGACCAAAAATAAAATACCATTGGGTTGGCTTAATTCACATAGATACTCTGGATAACCAAATTAATGATATATCCCCTTAAAAACATCCATAGCAGCCGACATGTTCACCTCTATCTCCTGCTCCAGAGTCATCTCTCTCTCCAGACTGACTGAAACCATCTCATGAGTGACGGGAAACTTCTCTGGAAGTTTGGTGCACTTTTGGATCACAACGGGGTTGCAACCATTCAGGAACTGGTACCCAAACATGAAGTCCTCCTTCCAGTGCTGCATCACATACTCTTTAAAATATAACATTCTAGGATTAACAAAAACATTTACCACATATATTTTTGCCTGACTGTCTTACCCTGACTGTGTTTACTCTTACTTTCTTTACTTCTCATACAGTGATTGAGCTTCTGCAACTATATGTATACTACATTCTTATGTGAATAAACATAAACCTTATTCTCTCATCCATGTATTAACAAGAGCTCACCTGAGATTGTGTTTTTGATTCTCACAAAGATTTTCTCAAAGTCCCCAAAGTCGCTCCAGGAGGACTGGAACATGTGCATGAACTGGTTCACAAACAGGTTCTCTATTCTGCAAATACAGTAATATTATCACCATTCTCAACATTTTTATTCTCATCATCACTATCATACCTACTAAAATCTTCAATGATAAATGTCAAGTAAAAGTGCTGCGCAAGAGCAGTGAATATGTAACATGATTTAGTGGTGGACATGATGAAGACTACAAAGAGACAAGGGCAAATTAACAATCAGGAAACAAACAAACAGTGACAACAACAACAACGAACAATTGAAATAAAAAGACTAGGTAACACTTTATTCAAGTGAGCCACAATTACCTTGTAATTTTATGGAATAAAATGTAATTAGCTTGTAATTTCTCAAGTACAAGGTTGTAATTACCTTGTTATAGGTTTGCATTTTACCAAGTAAAAAGTCTGTAATATTAAGGATGTATTTACCTAACAATAATGTTTTAATTATCAAGTAATTTCTTGCAATATTGTTGAAATTGTCTGGAAGCTGGGTGGTCACTTTATTCACAAAGGACTCACTTTAATTTGGTGGGCCAAAATAAAGAAAATTCTACTCTGACCTCATAGATATTACTTTGTAAAATATAAAGTAATTCCCAGATAAATTACACAATATTACGGAATTAGGGTTAGGTCAAAATACCACCTAATTCCCAGAGAATTGCAGTAATATTATGAGGGTCAGGATTTCTGTCGAATATCACCTAAATACCAGAGAATTGTCACAATATTATGAGGGCTTGGGTAAAATACCACCTAAATGGTAAAATCACAAATCAAAACAAAGGTGCTGTTCAACCGTTACACTTTTTCACCATGATTAATCTCAGCATTTCATAATTGAGATGATTCGTTCCTTTTATGTTACATTTCCAAACAACACAATTTTACATTTAAAACTGTTTCTGTTTCACTTTGTATTTTTGTTCAGTCCTAAACGATGGGTATTGACTTCCTGTTTGGATACAGACCTATTTTTTAAAGAATATAAGGAACTTTAGGTAGATTTTGGTTAATGGCATGAATTTAACCACGGAAGAAGGAGCTTGTTATTGTTAAAATAAAATAAGGGAACAGTGAAAAGGTGAATGTTTGGGATCACATAGTGCAGATGACTTTTAATCTGTCCACAGAGCAACCTGGGAGTTTTTTTTTTAAGTGAAATGAGCCTTTAAAGAGCAGCGGTTTATTTATTTTTCATCACTGTTGCGGTGGCTTAACCAAAGTGTGATGTCAAGGACAATAAAAATATAATCTAAAAAATGAATGCACTAATTATGGTCCTGAAACTCATTACCAATAAGGCACTGATCATCAACTGGTGGCCCGGGGGCCAAGTCAGGCCCCCCAAAGCTTCCTGTACGGCCCCAAGAAGATCATTAAATTTAGAAAAAGACAAAAAGAAAATGTTGTGGTTTTAAGAATATCTTTTGGCTTTAAATGTCTGCAGCTGTTAAAAAAGCAATTCATATTCACATAGTCTTAGAATAACAACATTTGATCTGTTATAGCAGAAATTCACTTGTCAGCCATTATTAGTAAATATTTTTTTAAAATGTGTTAAAATTGACAAAAACAGCCAGATGAAGTGATTAGAGATTGGGCGATAAGAGTACAAATGGGTTGTGGAGTGGCACAAAGGGACAAAAACTTACAGGAAACGTGGTGAAAAGAGGTTAAAATGTGGAAAACCATTAGTATAAAAGGAAAAAAGGGACAAAAAGTATATAAAAATGGGTTAAAAGTGGCAAATACTGTTAAAAAAAAAAGTAATGAAAAGTGGCAAAAAAAGGATAAAGGAGGGAAAAAACTGGCAATAAAGGTGATTTAAAGGAGTTAAAGAATGGCAAATAATTGGGTTTAAGAGGCCAAAAAGGCTAAAGGTATCAAAAATGGGTTAAAAGTGGCAAAATGGTGCAAAAATAGCAAATGGCAAAGCAGTAAAAGGCAGGAAAGTGGGTTTAAAGTTAAAAGTGGCACAAAGTGTGGCTGACATGGCAGAATGAAGCAGTGAAGTAGTGAAAAGTGTGAAAAATGAGTTCACACTGGTGCTAAATCATAATTGTGAGGGGCCATTGTCTAGGATTTTCAGGAGCCCAGCCAACCGTGTGGGCATGCCTGTCCCCTTATATGGTGTTATAGATCAGGATAGATCTCACTGGTAGTGCCTAAAAATGTCTTGACAGAAAATAAATGTATTAATAAAATAATATGTTAATCAGAACAAAACATGCATTTAATTTGTCTTAATTTGAAAGTCCAGCCCCCAGAGACTCTGTCAAGACTTAATCAGGCCCTTGTGCTTGATGACCCCTGCATTAAGGCATTAATGCTGACAGCCCTGAAAAACAAACTGATTAGTTTAAAGAGGGGGAGAAGGGGTGATAAATGTGTCACAGTGTTGCTATAATATTCACATTTAAAAGTAAAATCTGCAGCACTTTTAATGAGAAATGTAAAAATAGTGGAGAGCTTTATGTTGTACAATAAAGTTAAATATAGTTTCAAGTAAATTTACTTCAACTACCCATACATGTCCTTCCTATCCACATCCAAGCATATTACCTAAACCATATTCAATCTCAACAACTCTGACATCATCTTCAAATACGTGTTATTTTGCAGCGTAAAGCTTTGTTTACAACTACTGCTCGGGGCAAACAGTTTTTTTAACTGTTTGTTGTTTTATCAATGTGCAACCTCACAGCCCTGCATGTACAGTACGCATGCAAATGTTCCCTGGAGATAAACACACAATGAAGCCTCTATCCTTCTAGTAATCCTGTGTGCAGAAAATAGAACCTCGACATCTGATCATGGCATCAGGTCAGCTTTGCATCGAAAAGCACCGCTGACTCACATAAACCTGTGTGTCACTGTCAGAGGGAGCACGTACGCTTTACTGTAGTTCAGAACGAAGTCCACTCCCTTCTCACTGTCGAACTGGATGTCCCGGGGTAAATCTTTGTGTCTGTTAGCATCTATGCTCATTGGAAAACCTGGCTGCCACTCCTTCCACCTGTGAAAGAAAGCAGAGTTCTTAGAGAACATCCTCAGACACCTACGACCACATATGTGAATGAACACACCTGTAGGTTTTTCTCCTCATATCCAGCTCTTTCTGTCTGTGCTGCTTCACCAAGCTGGTCTTATCATCCTGAGGCAGATGTGCTACAAACACAACAAGACACAGAGAGGGATGAAGTTGAGCTGGAGCACACATGAAAAAGAGGAGACAGACTTTGGAGACTGACCTCTTCCATCTCGCAGCACCACCTCCTTGTCATCCACCAGCCAGCGGAAACAGGGGAACTCGATGTAGTCTCCAGCAGGGGTCTTCACTGTGATGTACCTGCAGTACCAGTCATCCTGCACCCAGTACTTCTTCTTCTCAATCTTCACCAACACGATGTCACCCAAGTTCTCTCCGGCCCTCACATCATACGAGTCCACCTGTCAAATAATAACTTTAATGTAACATGCTTTTAAAAACACAGGTTCACAGAGAGCTTTGACATGATTATTCATGAATAATTCATTAAACTTTATATCTGAATCAATCATAAACAGTATGCCTGAGTCAAAGAGACTTACAATAGACTATTATTGATACACAGTCTCAGTTGGATGTCCCTGGAAGACCTCTGCAGGGAGGCATCCAGGAGGCATCCTATCAGATGAAACTGACTCCTGTTGACACAAAGGAGCAGCAGCTCTACGCTGAGCTCCATCCTGATGTCTGGGCTCCTCATCCTGTCTCTAAAGCTGAGGCCAGACACCCTCCTGGAGAATCTCATTTCAACCACTTGAACTCGCAATCTTATTCTTTCAGTCATTACCCAAAGTTCATGACCACAGGTGAGAGCTGGAACAAAAAACAGCCGGTTAACTGATAGCTTTGCCTCCTGGCTCAGCTCCCTCTTCATCACACATCTCATGGTCCATTCTTCCCTTAATTGTGAACAAGACCCTGAGAAACTTGAGCTCCTTCACTTGAGGCCAGGACTCACTCCCCACCCAGAAGGAGCAGTCCAATGGGTTCCAGCAAGGAGCCATGGCTTCAGACCTGAGGGTGCTGACCCTCATCGGAACAAAAGTGTTCAACTGATACACACTGAAAGTAAAACTACTACATCCTGTCATGATCAGTGCTCTAAAAAGCATTGTTGAAAATTGTTTGGAAACTTGGGTCGCGATCTGTCATATGACAGTCCGGTGGGTCCTGAAGCGGGCCAGTTGAGAACCACTGGTCTAGGGTGGTGTCTGGGCAGGTAGCAGGAATGCTACAAGCCCTGGTGGTGCTGGGAATGTTCTAAGGCCGGTATTACCAGTTTAAACATTCTTGAATTAAAACACCTTAAGAGACATAAGGTAACAAATTCAAACAGCAAATATTTGTCAATATTGCCCACGATCATAAATAAAAAAGTATCTCTAGCCAGATGTGTCCGCCTCCACATCATTCAACTTCCTCTAAGAAGTGTCCAATAAGAACAGCTTATTAACTCTTGTTTGTTCCAAGCACAGGGAGCAGCAAATGTAACCCATTATCCTCAGTTCAGTTCTGACATTTGGAAAAGACAGTAAGAGAAGACCCTTGGATCGAGGATGTAAAGTTCCTGAGCTCTCCTCACTGATGTAGGCCAGAAGATAGGAAGGAACTAGACCGAGTCGTGCAGAAAAGACTACGCCAGTGTTGACAAGATCATCAGACACATTCTTACAACAAACAACCTATATATGAGGGCTTTCAGAGTAGTGAGGCTGAGGCTCAGAGCTCCATGGTATCCAGAGCATGTACGCTTTGAGACGAGGTGAGCGAGTATGTCTGTAGTCCAGCACAGATAGAAAAATAGGAGCCACCAGCCTCTTTTTGGACTCCAAAGATGCATTATTGACCAATATACCAAGATATCTGTAACTCAAAACAAACTCAGACTGTGCACCCTGGGGAGTAGAGATTGAAGATATGCTTGGGGGCTTAGATTTAGCATTTGACATGAAGTTTGTTAGGAACGATCATATCCTACCCTACGACTCAGCATCAGCTACTGAGTACTTAAAGTAAGCTTTAAATCAAACACTTTTTACTTTTACTTGGGTAGATTTAAAGACCAGTACTTTAACTTTTATTTAAGTAAATCTTACCCAGAGTAACTAAATTTTACTTCCACCTCTGCACAAGGCCACCCGTAAGGGGGGATAAAAGGGAGAGCTTTTTGGGGCCCAGGGAAGTCAGCAAAATCACGGTCCACTGTAAAGTTAAGCTGTGATAACCGTATTCTATCTTTAACCTGGATAATAACCACTCTTATCCATAGCTTTATTCATACTGTAGAACAATTATAGCCTTTTGCAAACTGTTAAACTCTTTTTCTTGAAACAGAATTACCTTTAAATCAGTAATATCAACAATGAAGATGGGCATATTTAACTAAACCATTAAAAAATTCATGTAGGACTTTAAAGCCAAGCCATGTTGTGCACAAATGTTTGGATGCAAGAAAATAAAGCACAAAAAAATTGTAATTGAGAATATTTACAAGATTATTAAAGGGGTGAAAAGTTGGGGGGGGGGATAATAACTGGCAAGAAGGTGGCATGGGGGGGCAGCAACAATGGGTCAAGAGTAACAAAAACGGACAAAAAGCATCAAAAGCAGTTTTTACAGTTGGAAAGATTGAAAAAAAAATAGGTGGCAATTATGGGCAAAACTAGCATAAAGTAGGATAAAAAGCGGCAAAAAGTGGCATAGGGTGAAAAATAGCAAAAAATTGGTTTGAGTTGGAAAATAAGCGGCCAAAAACTGACAAAAAGTGGCAAGAAAGGTTAACAGATGCAAATAGTGGAATAAAAGGGGGCAGCAAACAACATGCATTGGTTAAAAGTTTTGTAAAGAAGTAGCAGAGAGTGTGTTGAAAATGGGTTAAAAAGTAGCACCAAAAACAATAGTTTGACACACTTTTCAGCTTCAGAATGAAGTAACTGTTAGCCAGGACGCTAGCATTAATGCTACTGACCCAACACACATGCAGTGATGTCATCAATGAATCACTGCTGTGGAGGGCCCATTCTCTGGGTATTAAAGGTTCATTCTGTGTGCACCCCTGCCTATGCACATTATTGAATACTTAACTCAGCATTTAGAAAGCATTATTACAATTGTACACCATTTATTTAAAAAAAAATGCATAAATGCCTCATTGATACATTAAGCTAGCCTAGCCTCTTTTATTAGGCTACTGCTCAAAATTAGCAGGCCATCTTTAAATGAGTACAACTCTGTAACTACAAGGTCTGTTTGAATGATAAAGGTACAATGATGAGGAGAGCAACTTTTATGTCACTAGAGGCTTATCAGGACAAAATAAGAGAGATTTTAGTAAAGAATATCCAGGCAAAGTCCCCTCATGTGCCATTTTGGCTCAAATTAGCACTATCACTGCCATTTGGATATTCTTAGGGATCAAACCTTTTTTACTCATATGCCATCATAGGTGGTCACTGCAATACTAATTTTTTACTAATGCATCAATAAAAGCAAATGTAGCTCTGTTTATTAGTGACCTATAAATAATCAATAATACTTTATAGATGATGATTTATAGTCTAATGCTTTACTAACGCTGAAAATGTGACATAATAAAGTGCTATCTGTAAATTATGGTTGGTAAACAAACATTTTGTCCTTTTTGACACAAGTTTTGCATTTACTACTTTTCTTCCATCTGTGCTTCATATTGTACTTTTACAGTCACTATTTGTTAATTAGTAACAGCGTTAAACTGATAAGAAAGGAATGCACAGTAGGCATGAAATTGTGAATCATGTTCTGACAGTATTTGTCTACTTTGTCTGAGAGAGTAGACCACATCAGTCCTGTTCTGAGGTCTCTACACTGTCCCTCAGAGAATAGACTTTAAAATACTCCTGTTAGCTTATAAAGCACTGAATAGTTTAGGCCCAAAGTACATCAGAGACCTTCTAGTATGAACCATCCAGACCACTCAGGTCGTCTGGTGCAGGTCTGCTCTGTGTCCCAGAGTCAGAACTAAACATGGAGAATCAGCGTTCAGTTTCTATGCTCAATATATCTGGAACAAACTCCCAGAAAACACCAGGTCTGCTGAAAATCTGAGCTCTTTTAATCAAGGTTGAAGACACACCTGTTCACTGCTGCCTTTGATTAAAACACTGTACCACTTTTTAAATTTTGTATTTCAACTATAACTCTGCACTGTAACTTTTACTTTCATATCTTTGTTTTTTATCTTTTGTGGGTTTTATTTTATGTTTTTAATCACTTTTTTTCTTTTAAAATGTTTAATTCTTTCTTTTTCCATTTGTCATTGTATTTTAATGTCCTGTGTGAAGCACTTTGAACTGCCTAGTTGCTGAAATGTGCTACACAAATAAACTTGCCTTGCTTTACTGTAATGTGTGACATTGTACTAAGCAGATTTTGTAGGAGAATAAACCAAAACTTGATGATAATAATAATAATAATAACCCTTTACTTAGAAGAATCTCCAGCATTATAAAGGGGAAAATGCATCTATGTCCACCTTCATGTTTGTAAGTTGAAGTAGAAATCAAAAAGGGAACCAGTTTTGTTTGAACAGTGTAATAAAAGAGCTCATTTTCTATCAGACTTTAGTTGCATCTATTGTAACTGCTTCCTCTTTATGTAAACATGCAAACCATCTGAATACACCCAAAGTTTGTGATAAGACTTTGATTGAAGAATAAATTCTCACTACTTACCGCTCCTCTCTCAAAGTCATTGTAGAGAGGTTTGTCCAGCAGCGTCCTCTCGCTGCATCCCTCTGTTCCCACCAGTGTGATGTAGATGTAGTCGTCTGTACCTGCGAACCATTGGCTCCCTGTGGACACAGTCACTGTGTAACACGGCATGGTGCTCACATAGGATGGGGAGGATGTTCAAAAAGTCCTAAATCTGGAAAAAAGGGGATAAAAATCAAAATCTTCAGAGTGGAGGAGGCTCGGTTAAAACAATGTGCCTCAAAATTCTAGAAATTTCAAGATTCCCCTCGTTGCTTAAAACTATTTCTTGTGATGTTTCCTCTTTCACAAACAAACCAGTGTAAGCAGACAGAGGAGGGAGGTGAGACACCTCTCAGTTATGGCTGATCTCCTCCCCCCCGTGCTGTGAATGAGGTCAGAACATAATACAACCGTCCCTGCTTCATGTGTTATCACAGAGATTTAACAAAGGCATGAGAAAAGCTGACTATAGCCAGGAGTTGATATCAAATTCATGTCTTCAAACAAGTAGGAAGGTTCATACAAAAGCAGTTCTTTCATTACAGACATAAAAAAGGCTTTTAATAAAGAAAGTCTGGTCATTTAAGGTAGTGATGTGTGAATGAGTCACCCAGGGGCAGTGGAGACTTCTTTAACACATATTTACCAGTCAAATCAGGGTGGGACATCAAACAACAGCTACTGTATTCCTTTTCCAGTTCAATAAAATGCAAATGTGTCATACAGTCACACTGTGGTTTTCCAGGTGTATCTGTAACATGAGGGTGCATCTGTGTGCATGAAAGTCAAGGTAGAAATGGAATATATTTACCAAGACCTTCCCCTTAAACATCACAATTTTTACTTTTAGTTGCATATTTTTTAAATTATCTCATAATTTTGACTTTGTAACATCTCACGTTTTCATTTAATATCAAATGTACCCACTTTCTCTTAATGTCCACTTTTGATCTCATAGTTTTGACTTCTCTGAAAATTGGATTTTATTCTCATAATTTTGACTTTTTTCTCAAGTTTTGACTAAAAAAAACACAAATGTGGCTATGTTTAATAGATTATGACTTTTGGTATCTAGGATGTCCGCATCCTAGACACAAAGTCGGACACGTTCCTGGTGTGTGTTGGCATCCGCCAGGGCTGCCCCTTGTCTCTGATTCTGTTTGTGATTTTAATGGACAAGATCTCAAGGCGCAGTCAGGGACAGGAGGGTTTTCAGTTGGGTGAATTCCATCTGTGCTTTTTGCAGATGATGTGGTTCTGTTGGCCTCTTCAGGCGGAGATCTCCAGCGGGCACTGGGGCTGTTCGTGGCTGAGTGCGAAGTGGTTGGGATAAGGGTCAGCACCTTCAAGTGGGTTGCTCCCTCCGGACGGGGAGGGGGTTTTTGCCCCAGGTGAAGGAGTTCAAGTAACTCAGGGTCTTGTTCACGAGTGAAGGTAGAAGAGACTGTGAGATCAACAGGCGAATTGGTGCAGCATCTGTGGTATTACAGACGTACCGCACCATTGTGGTGAAGAGTGCGCTGAGTCAGAAGGCAAAGCTCTTAATTTACCGGTCGATCTTTGTCCCGACCCTTACCTGTGGTCATGAACTCTGGGTAATGACCGAAAGAACAAGATTGCGGGTTCAAGCGATCATAAAAAAAAAATCCTCAGGAGGGTGGCTGGGCTCAGCCTTAGAAACAGGGTGAGGAGCTCAGACATTCGGAAGGATCTCAAAAAAAATGCTGTAGGTAATCCTCCTCGTTATTTGTCACCATTTTCATTTTAAAGTATTTTTGGATTTTGGATTTCTGTACTATTCTAAACTCATGTGACTTCCTGATTTGATACAGACCTGATCTTATTTTGGAAAAAAGGAACCTCAGGTAAATTGAAGGCACATGGTGCAAATGAAATCAGGAAGACTGTTTCATTACCATTCATACTTTCATTCATTAATAATCTCACATTAACATAACACAGCTGGTACAGGCGTCTGCTCAGCCAATTCAATTCCACCATGACTTCTCTCAATCCAATCATCCCTCTGCTGTCATATTTCAAAATCCGTTCTCCTCTCAGTCAGTCAGTTATTTCAGTGCAACCGCTTCATCCCTACTCCACCCCAGCTACCTCCATAACATCTCATCAGTGTCCAGGTCCAGCCCCTCCATACATTCTGCTTCCCCTTACCTCTTCCAATTCATATCATTCATGTTTGGGTCAAGCTCCTCAGAAGTCCATTCCTCATCTTATCCTGCTCCCATCACCACCAGTGCCAAGACTCCATTGGGAGGTGTCCTATAATCCTGCTGTCAGCCTCACTACCCCTTTAAGTTCAGAAAGACATCAAGAGGGAGACTATTCACCACATTTCACATCCACTAACTTATCAAAACATATATTATAGATTACTGTTAAACTAGTATTGAGTCTGTCCTCATTAAAATGACTTAAGAAATGAGACATTAAGGTGCAGTGGTGTACATATTTTACACCACTGTTGCTTCAGGGTGACGCTGCAGTGGCTTAAGTGAATGGAGAAGTGAATTATTGTCCTTGATGACATCACAATTAACACATTAACGCTGACAGCCCTGGTTTGATCTAATCATATGCATCCACACACATTCACACACCTCTGGAGAAGCAGTGGGAACAAATTGGGAGTAATGGGCAGTGCCTAAAAAAACACTGGCATGGACTGCAGGAGCTGGAGATACCCTCTCCCTGTTCAGGTGAGAGACGACAACCTGCTCAGTTTTCACTTAAAAATCAAACTTTGTATCTCAAAATTTCTTCTTGTCCTCTGATCTCATTATTTCAAGCTTTCATTTAATGATTGTGGCCTACTCGGTAATAACTCTGTATCATAGTTTTGACTATTAATCTTGTAATATTATCTACCGCTTGATTCTTTTCATCCAAAAATAAACTTTTTAAAATATCATTATTATCACTTTCTATGCCACATTTTCACTTTTTCTTAATAAATGTCTTTCCCATAATTTTGTGTATTCATATTTTAATTTTGACATATCAGCTCATAATCATGTCAGATTTTTGACTTACCTAGTATCTTTGTCTAACTACCACTACTGTAATTCTGACTTTGTAAAGACTTATTTTAACTCTCATTGTTGACTTGCTCTGCTGCATTTTTTCCACATTTATCTTATAAACATGACTCAATGCATACTTACATGTATGTATGTATGCACTGCACAAGCCTGCTTTATATACTACACCCTCTTTATGTACAGTATTAGTGACTATTGTTTCATTTGTATGCAGAATTTTATTGTATGACTGTGTGGGGCATATATGTGGCATTGTACCTTTTATGCAGCATTTTCTCATTGTCGTTGCCTGCTCCAGGAAACAGGAGTGGGCAGAGTTAACTAGAATGTTGAAAACTTTTTTACATCTCTTATAACAGCTGTAGTCCCTTCTTTTATATGACCTGTTACTGCAATACACGCATGTGAAAAATTACTCCATGCACTTGAAATGGCACAATGATCCATGCAGTTATACAGCAGTTTACATGAATATTGTTGTTGCATGTTTGCACACTGTGAGTTGTTCTGTCTCTTTATGTTACCTGTGAACGTAATTTATAGATCTGGCATGTTTACATTCGTCTTTTATGCTTATGTTCATGAATGTGCACTGCCCCTTTTATAGAATAAAATAAATATTTGACTTTTTATTCCATGAATCTCACTATATCCTAACTTGATATCACAAAATACAACTTTAACTAAAAGTGTCATCTTTTTATCTAAAAATTACAATAGTGAATATCACTCATAATTTTTTTTTTCATTTAATTTTTTTTATTAATTTTTTCAGGACAGTTAAATGTGTATATGACAAACAATAAGACAACATTTATCCAACACCCAACAAAAAAAAATAAATAAATAACACAGACACAAACAGACTTAACAGAGCAGAAGTGTTGCTGTAACATAATACATACCATACAGTTCATAAATCCCACAGCTCAGTGACATTGTACAGAGGCCACAGACAGACTTACCCAACAAGTGGAAATATTTAAATCCACTGGGCCTGTAAATTCATAAATGTTTCATAAAACTAATTCCTAATTCCTATGACACGTTTAATAAAGGACAGAAACCGATTCCATACGAGCACATATGATTCTTTACGGTGCTGTAGTTTGGCTATCGTTAACTCAAATGATGCATTCTCTGTCATTAACATAACCCAGTCTTTATATTCAGGTCTTACTTGTCTTTTCCAGTTGCGGAGGATAACTCTAGCAGTTGAAATAAAGCCTGTTAGGATGAGGGCCAAAGCATGTTTTGAGGCTTAAGGTAAACATGGAGTATCCCCTAGAAGGCACAAATGTTCACAATTGATTCAGGCACGGGTGCACCCAACCACTGCTGAACTGTTTTAATGATCTCTCTCCAAAACGGCAACACTAGGGGGCAGGCCCACATTGTATGTATAAAGGTACCTTCATGTTTCTTACATTTCCAGCATAAGTTATTTTCTAATAAGCCCATTTTATGGAGACAGACAGGCGTAAAGTAATACCGATGAAGTATCTTATAGTGTGTAAACTTCCCCTGAATTTCCCTTGTAAACCAGCCTACATTTGAAATGATCTTTTTCCAGGAGTCCCTGTGGATGTTCAACCTTAAATGCTTCTGCCAGATAAGCCTGAGACTCTCATTGTTAGCATAAATTGCATTAGCTGTCATGTTATAGAAAGTGGAAGCTAAATGATTGTTTTTAGGAAGTTTAAAATATAGCTGTATTACATTGTCCTCACCGGGTAACTGCTTTACTAAGCTCCCTAAACTACTTCTTATTTGCAGATATCTCCAAAAGTTGACTTAATCTTGTTTGTCAAATTGTGTACAGAGTTCCTGATATAATTTAAATGTGTTGTCAGAGACCAAATCCAATATATTTCTCATACCCCTGGAGCCCCATGCATGCCAGTAGATCATTTTCTCTCCACTGTTATAGCTGGATTATTCCAAAGTGAGGAATAATAAAAAAGATGGATTTTTTTGTGAAAGGGCCTCAGTTGGACTAAATGGGGCAGTAAGTTGTTGTTCTATTCCTGTCCATCCTAAATTATTATTCCCATTAGTCCAGTGTCTGGCCAATTTAGCTACCTCGAAAGCTATACTATACAGCTCTACATTAGGCAGAGAGAGCCCACCATTACTTCTTGTTGTATAGAGTTTTTCTAGATTAATCCTTGGTTTCTTCCCCATCCATAAATAATCCTTTATGATCTGATTGTATTGTTTGAGAAGTTCTCCAGGTATTGTTATTGGTAACATCATAGCTAGGTAGTTAAACTGTGGGGCAATCACCATTTTAATTGTATTAATCTTGCCCCATAGACTGAGATTTAGTACTTTCCACTTCTCCAGACTAAGCTTTATTTTTGTGAGAAGGGGAGTGAAGTTAATGTGTATAATAATTGTAACATCTGCGCACAATTTAATCCCCAAATATTTCATACCGGATGGAATCCAGTTGAACTGACCTTTCCTGACCATGGCTGAATGGCATGATTTAGACACAGGCATAGCCTCTGATTTATGCCAGTTGACTTTATAACCAGAAAACTGAGAGAATGTATCCATTATATCAAGGAGAGCCTGAATAGAGGATGCTGGGTCTGAAACCAGACAGAGAATGTCATCTGCGTATAGAAAGAGTTTATGTTCTCTTCCACCTGCCTGTACACCTTTAATTCTTTCTTCTTTTCTTATAGCTATGGCCAATGGTTCAATAAATAAAATAAAAAGAAGAGGAGAGAGGGGGTCTCCCTGCTTTGTTCCTCTAAACAGCCTAAAAAATGGAGAAATCAAACTATTTGTAACAACGGCTGCACTAGGTTTTGCATATATTACTCTAATCCAATTAAGGAAACCCCTACCAAAACCAAACTTTTCTAAAACAGTAACTAAAAAGCTCCATTCAACCCGGTCAAATGCCATCTCGGCATCAAGTGAAAAGGCAGAAATAGGTGTATTGCTTTTCTGATTTAGCCATATCAAGTGAAGCAGCCGTCTAACATTGTCTGAGGAGGATCTCCCCCTGACAAACCCCACTTGATCTATATGGATAATGGTTGACAGGACATTCTCCTGCCTCCTTGCCAAAACTTTAGTCAGAATTTTACAATCAACATTCGCTAAACTTATTGGTCTATAACCACCTGGCTCTAACGGGTCCTTATCTTTTTTTAAGATTAATGAGATGAGAGCCTCATTGAAAGTATCAGGCAAACATCCCAGAGTACTTGCTTCAGTATAAACTTTTGTAAGAATGGGTGCTAATAAATCTTTTTGGTTCTGGTAATATTCTATCGGGAAACCATCGATTCCAGGGGATTTCCCCATTTTCATAGACAGAATGGCCGCCCTAACCTCTGATTCTGTAATTGGTGCATCAATCTCCTGCACCTTATCTGACGATAGCTGGGGGAGCTCAATTTTATCACTCATAATTTTGACAATAACATTATTACATCTTTTATATAAAAAATGCGGCCCAAATTTCAAAATTTTAACTTGCTGTCATAGAAGTATGACTATCTCCTAACTGATTTTTCATGCCATAATAACGGTTGACTACTTCAAAACTGATTTACTATTTCATTATTTCATGATGATGACAAACTATTCCATAATTTTATTTTTTATGTCATAAAATGAAATGTTTAATCTCATATTTATGACTTACAATGAGCATTTTTCTTATGATAAAGCTTAAAGCTTACTATTTTTCACTTGCAGAATTTATCCTCCAGCCTTTTCCAGTCTAACACTGAGGTAAAAACGCCGTCAAACGATAAAATACAGACACAAAGCATGATACTGTTTAAGTTGCTGATCTGTTACGTCATTCAGATTTTTATGAAAACAAAGGCAAGCAACACTTACAATGAAGTAAGATGGAAAAAAATATTTCATTGTTCAGTCATTCTGAAGACTTTCAATTACATCTAATATCAGCTGATAAAATTGTTATGTTAGAGACATTTCCATAAATCTACTTTTTACAGTCTTCTGTTGCTATGGCTGCAGGAGCAGAGCTGATGTGTTCATGAAGACTGATAGGAGAAATAAAAAACAGCAATAACAGTGCTAAAACATAAATAAAAGCAAACATATGAATCAAAGGGTCATGATGTAAAGTTTGTGTAATGGAGAGGCAACAAAAAAAAGGCAGAAATGCAGATGAAAACTGTGCTTTGTTTCCCAATATGATGGCTGCCACTGATCACCAGTGTGTGATGAAACACTTCAGCCCAGGTGAGGAGGCACAGCTGGATACTACAGTTACTGTTAAATAAATTATACATGCAATCGTTAAATAGAAACCTTCACAAGAGAGGCATCACGCTGCTCAGTACCAAATCATTAAAAAAGAACAGCGTCTGAGGTGTTCAGTAGTCTGAGATTTCTGATATTACTAGTTCGCAACCTAAGTGGGGATAAAAGGGCTTGGAGCAATCACACAACCTTTTCAGGATTAATTCTGAATGTATAAAATGTAGAAATGAGTGAAAATGTTCCCAGCATTGAGACAAAACTAACATCCTGAGGTTGATTTAAAAGTCGAATGCCTTAACAATCTTCATTAACATGAAACAGGACAAAGAAAAACAGCAAATTCTTACATTTTAGAAGCTGGGAACAGAAAATTTCTTGACTTTTTTTTAGCTTGAAAAAAAAAAAACCTGACTAATCGCTTAACAGACAAATTGTTTTGTAATTTTAAATGTCTGCTTCTGTGTCCTTGCCATTGTCTTGATTTGTTGTTTATACCTGCCTATGTATCCGAAATTATTTAATCTTTATTTTAAAAAGCTTTAACATGTGATGTCTCAGGTTTTTTGGAGGGAGATCAAACAGTCAGTATTACTGAACTTCCTGCAAATTGCAGCATTTTAAAAAAACTCCAATAAAAGAACAGATAATGTGTGGAGTAAGACTCTGACTGCTGAGAAAGTGTGCAACAAACTTATGGAGCTAAAGCAAACATCAGCAGTCAAATAAAGGCCTTTGGGTAAATACTGCTCAGCCTTCCTTGGGCACAGACTGCAGACATACAATTTGGTTAAGCAAAATGGAAGAAACAGTAAAGACTCTCACGATAATTGTATTTGCTTAGAGATTTGTGTTTTTATGAATGCTGTGTCCAGCTCTGATAGTAAACAATACAATTATCTGTTCAATGCTGCCACCCAGTGGCCACAGGTCGCTAAATCAATAAATAAAAAGAAAAAGCTACAGTGATGATGTGCAAATTTCTCCTCAGTCCCTACAGGCAGACTTGTACTCAAACATGTCAGACCTACAGTACATCCATTTAATTCATCATATACACTTAAACAGCTCATAATGTCTTTCTGATTAATATTTCATTATCATATGAAATAACAAACTAAACATCTGAGTGCATATTTACCAAAGTAAAAAAAACACAAGAAAAAAAGCCAGCAGCTGAAAACAATGACAGTAACTGCTCTTAATAGGGTTTGGCAATAAAATTTAAAGTCCCGTCAAACTATAACTCCAAGGTCCTCAGTCAGTCACTGCATCTGTCTGCAGGTAAACATCTTTTTATGGTACTGCATCTGAGACCTGCACTCAAAATTTAAAGACACAATGAAACTTGAATAAAAATCTACAAATCACACGTTTATTGTCCAATTATAACAATCCCTTCTTCCATGAGTCAATGAGAAGAAGATATGATAAATAATAAAAAAAGTTTATCTGTTAAATTAAAGTCTTTAGGGGTAATGTTTCACTGAGTTCCCTTCTTTGTAAAAAAAAAAATAGAAATAAAGTACATTTTGATTGTTTAAGCTGGTGTCCATTTAAAATCAGCAATGAAATCAACAGAAAAGATGTGAGAATGTGAGGACATCTGTGTTTGATGTATGAATGATGAGGTTTCCACACATTTACAGAGTTGTTGTGGCGCAGCCAAAGAGCTGTCTGAAGCTCACCGACCATGATAAAGGTTCAGCTGCCTTTTTGTATTCATGGAGACACTGATGCTGAAGTTGTTCACATGTTTTCTGTAGTCACTAAAACAGGATGTGAGACAGGGTCCGAGCTTCTGTCTGATATCGTCTCCTTTTTCAGCTCTAACTGACACACCCGATGCCTTCAGTAAACTCAAGGAAAAAGCAGCTCCCAGACTGAAGAGTTTAAGACATTTCAAGTTAAGTCTTCAATTACTGTGAGATGGAAGCATTAGAGGCTGAGTTTTTTCATGACCCAGGGTGTACACAGGCCCAACTGTAGAGTGAAACGTTTGAACAGCGACTAGTTCAGGTGGAGGACCTGCTTCATGAACTCGTAGGTGGTGAAGGCGATGGCCTGGGATGGGACACAGCGGATGTAGTTAAGGGACAGGCCTCGGTATAACCCCCTCTTGATCCCGTATGTCCTATACACATATGTCAGGGTCTTCCTCAGAGTTCTGTTTGGGTGAAAGAAAAGAAATTAAACATAAAGAATGACTCAATAATATTGATAACCACTGACTGTGTTATTATATTTCGCCTTGGCTAAGAAGTGAACATGCCACATCCTGTGATCAGTTTTATTCCCCCTTTTTATTGGTAATGCTGTTCTGTGTTTAAAATAACAAATTTCTAGTTCTTAAGAAGATCTGAACAAAGGAAACAAATGGCTATCTTGAGATTTAATTAAATAGCTTGCTACAACCATAGCAACAATTCAGAACAAAGTACCTGTTTGAATCAACACTATCCTACAGCACTAATGTTGTCAAAATGTTCAGTAAATTGACATATGATATAAAACCATTAATATTAATTATTTTAATGAGTTTTAGTATTGATACGTATCAAAGCTTTAAAATAAGCAGATCCAGAGTCATATTTTTAACTAAAAGCTGCTGGAAGAGAAAAAGGGCAGGAGCACTGTCTTAATCACAAAGATACGTTGGTACAGTTCCCTGCAATATTTGGTCATCAAAAAGAAGAAAATACAAAATATTTTTTTCCAAGGACTAAGGCTGTCAACATTTGATATTTTTTGATAAAAAATCCTTTTAGTGATCCATTATTTTTTTTACACTTGATGGCACTTAAAGTATCTCAGTCAAGAAAGAAAAAAGAGATATGAAGGTGTATTTCAATCTAAAGCTGCTACAAGTGTGGAGAGAGAGAGAAACAGAGAAAGTGTGCAGGAGTGGGCGATCAACAGTGAGATTAAGTAGAAAGAGGGAGCACAGCTAGCTACAAACAAAGCAGTGATAGAAAATCAAGACACTTTTTCTGATTCTTTCACAGTTATGCTCCAAAGAACTTAGAAAAATGCCAGCACCTCCACACAAATGTGCAGGAAGGTGCCGGTGTTTGTTTGATGCTGAAACTGCACTCCTTCCTACCCTCTGCATGTGTGGCTCCGCTACGGCCTTCATTTCAGAGGACAGTGGTTAATATTTTATTCGCTGGTAGGCTTATGAAAAGTGGCTTTATAATCTCATAAAGATGACAGGTGGGAGAGAGACAGCAAAGTAACCTGGTTCCTTTAGTTTCTCTAAGTCCTGACCTGCCTGAAGAAAGCTTCACGTCACAAACATTTTCAAAAAGTTCTGGATGCCCAGGAGGTCATTTTTTGGTATCAAAAAAGGTATCAATGATTTTTCTTTTTACTAGCAGCATATTTAGATTCATATTCAGGTACCATGACATCTATTTTTTGTTGCCCTGTTATTGAAACAGGTATCAATAGCATCTGATTGAAGATTCTTACTTGTACTTTTTTGAGTACATTTTGAAATCAGTACTTTTACTTCTACTTACATGAATTTTAACTAGAGTAACTGTACTTTTATGCGAGTACAAGTACAAACCTCTTGTACTTTCCACCTGTGTTGATTACACACTAGCAAAAGAAAGAGAATTATTCCACATCACATGAGTGAAATGGTCTTCAGTGTTGGAGTTACTTGACAGTGTTAATCCACCAGTGTTAGTTTAACTCCCACTGCAATTTCAAATCTGGGGGGAGTTCCCTATCATGCTCTTGGACAGACTGTTTAATTGAGTTTTATATGCGTTTAGGTGTGTTTAGGAAACATAGAAACAGATTTGCACTATGCGTAAAGTTATCCAAGGAGTCAGAGTTGCATCATAACTTGAGGTGTTCCTAAAGGACACATAGTGCATCAGTATGCATTACCTGCTATGATGTTGACTCTCTGCTCTGTTCTTGCCAGAGGAGACCCACCTTGACACAGAATTTCAAGAATAACTGGAGCTTTGTCATGTTTTGAAATATTCAAGTGTAGTTTAACTATATCTAGTGTGGACCAATAAAATAATAAAGTGTTAAATTTAACTAATATGAGTTTAAATATCACTGACAATTTTGCTGCTTATTGTACATTAATATAGAGGTGTGACTTTACCTGAACAATCTGATTGGAGATCTATTCTCTTGTTGTTCTTGCCAATAAGGAAAAGTCATATATTACTTTACAACTCCTCCTCAGTAGCTACTCAGTTAAAGTAAAGAAGGGTAAAAGGTTTGTCAATGTGTCATAAACTTCAACAGTTTAAGCTCGAGCTGAAATAAAAAGAAATCCTCATGGATTCTTAGAAAGAAGAAAAATATGAACGCAGCCCTCAAATCCTCTCATTTTTACAGAAACTGCTCATTATGACACTCCTCTTGATTTGTTTATCCAAAGATTTGCTTGAGTCATATGGTTCACATTTTCAGGACAGAAGATCCAGGATTAAGGATTAACTTTGAAAATCCCAACAGAGAACTACACGTCTGACTTTGTATGAACAAGTGTGGATGTTAATTTTTTCTGACATAACCTTAAACTTGTATATAAATCAGTGAAGTTCATCAGTATTGTGTTTGACCTTTTTGCACCTCTACTATTACCCAAAGGATTACAGTACAGCCTCATAATTACTCGTCCTTCCTATAAAGGGTCAGTAGTTGAACAACTATTTCGTGGCAAAACCCCCTAAAATCCTCTCACATGAAAATACCAGAAATGCAAAACAATCATGTACACCTGCAGTAACACATCATGATGTGGCAAAGAATGAAGGTGTGACTCACGAGCATTTCTCAGAGTCTGGAAGCACAGTTCCTAACTGCATTCTTCTCCTTGCTACATCCAAAGGATATCTGTTACAATAAAACAAAACGAGTCACATCAATCATCAAGAAGTCAGTGTAATCAGTACAAACTTAAATTTTCACACATATCAGGTCCTCATTTATTTAAGCAGTTTAAAGCTTGTTAGACACCTGCAAAAGCACTTACGATATCGTCTGAGCGATGGCGCCAGCAACCCCGCCACAGAGCAGGTTAACGTGGGTTTTCAAAACCAGAACATCAGGGTTGTCAGAGGAGGGCTGTCCCAGGAGATCTGGGAAATGTTTCAAGCCGAGGCTCTTCAGTGTGCCGAAAGTGAAGAATGAGAAACCTTTGAGATGGAAAAAAAGTCACAAACATTGGTAGTACAAAAAGAGGAAACATTTTATCCTGTTCATTACTATATGAATGATCCTGGAGCTCTGGTATTAAACTATGCAACATAAATTATTATTACCTGCATAGGGGGCCATTCCAATAAGTGTTGGAGTAAGTCCCCTGTAGAAGCCAAGGACACCCCCCTCCTAAAAAAAATTAAACTGGTTAAACTGGTTTTATGGCATGTTTGTGGGGGAAGTTTGTGTTTGAGAAGTAAGAAGATGAGCAAACTACCTTAAGGTAGATGGTGTGGAAGGCATTGAAAATTCCAGTGTAGCGATGATACCCGGTCACCTGGAAGGCCAGTCTGGACCGGATCATATCCAGAGGATAGGTGCATATCACTGCAGTCATCCCTGAAACACACAACAGAAGAAAAAACTTTTTAAAACATCAGATTGAAACTACGATCATCACTGATTTATTAACATGAGCCACTAACAAGTGGAGGAGCTTGAAGGACTCAGGCTGTGTTTAATGTAATTCATTTCTCAATTTCTTTATAGTAATTACTACCCAAATATGTAAGATTATATCATTTTTTCAGCAACTGAACTTAAAATGTTTAAATAGTCTAGAACTTAAGAGGAACACAAAAGAAAGAGCTAAGTTACCTGCCATAGATCCTGCCATGAGGCGGTGGATGTGTCCTGAGATCCCAATCTGTGTACTAAGTAGCTGTAAAGAGAATATTTTAGTGACTACTGGGTCAAAAATCAACAGTTTAAATTGCAAAGAAATAAAAAGGTTACAAAGAATATAACAATATATTTATTCAGAAAAATAATAACAGTCCACCACATTGTTCTTATGCCTCTTACTGTATGTTTCTTATGTTTATAAGAGCATAATGCACCTTTTTATAATTGTCAAAGGCCATAAACTGTATGGCTCCATAGGGAAATATCCTGACCATCATGGCCCCATTTCCCTTATACAAGCCAAGGTACCCTTCTTTTTGTGGCACAGCTTTGAGGATGGAAAACACTCCTGCAAAGAACAATTAGAAGTTTCACTAGTGTGACAGGGATGTGAAAAACAAACATTTGTTTGCTTTCTGTGTTTGTTAATTTACCTAAATGTTTGTAATGGGGGTTCTGGGCTTGCAGAAGGATCTTGACTCTGTCCAGAGGAGCAATAGTGGTCTTGGCACAGCATGCTGCTACACCTAAAATGAATCAAAGACACATGAAATTAGCACATTTATCCTTAAATATAAAACTGAATGTAATGTGTCTGAGTAACCTTAGCAAGCAACCTATAAAAGAAGAGGAATGTGATTTTGTTTGATTATCCTCCAGTGAATCATGCATTAAAAACATGCATTTAACTAGAAAAGCACTCGAAGAGTGCAGACCTCCACCATTAGCCCTATCTCCCAATAGTAAAGAATCCTTAAAAAAAATTCCTGGATCCAGACGGTAATTCAGATCACCCCCAAAATCGAATCAGTTCTTCCTTGTGTCATTTGTGCCATTTCTTGAAAATTTCATCAAAATCTGTCCATAACTTTTTGAGTTATGTTGCTAACAAACTAACAAACTAACTAACTAACTAACTAACCCTGCCTTCACATAACCTCCTTGGCAGATGTAAAAATGAAGAAAACAACAAACAGTGGCACAGATGACAATTGCAGGAGTAAATTTACTTGTATTTGTTTGACTTAATGCCTTGTAGCAAATATCATGAAAACTAGAGCTGAACAGCTTTGAGAAAAATATTTGACCGATCATTGTGTCTCATATTGCAGAAACCATGTAAATCGGTGTATTGAAGGGAAAAGTCATTTTCATGTCATTCTCATTTTAGATTAGAAAAATGTTTACAAAAATCAGAAAATGCTGTTTTTGCAAAATGTCTGAGAAAATTGCTGCTATGATTTTTGCACAATATGTAACAAATAATATTTTCTTACATATGTCATGTCAAAGAAATACTGAAACTTCTGCAACTTGAAGATTGCAGTAGGATATATTGAGATTTAATCTAAATCTTGACTTATTTCCCATCCCTAGCTGCTACTGAGGAGCTGTACAGTAAAATAGGAACTTTCCTTATTGGCATTAACAACATGAGAATATAAATCTCCAACCAGTTTTTTCAGATAAAGTCACATCTTTATAATAAAGTGAAATAAAAAAACTTTTTTTGGGATGTGATGTGGAATCATTCTCTCTCTATGTGCTGTCTAGTCAACAGAGATGGAAATAGTGCAAGAGTATTGTACTCAAGTAAAAATACAATTATTCTGGTTAAAACTTGCTTAAGTAAAAGAAAAATGACTGATTTCAAACTGTACAAAAAAAAGTACATGTACCCCCAAAAAACACTCATTTACAGTAATGGGAGTAAATGTAACTAGTTACTTTCCACACCTGCCCCGGCCACATGTGTATTTATATACCGGTAAATGAAAGTAGGATGCCTGTGCAGACATCAGATTGTGGTTGGTCAAGGAAGAAGGTAGTTCAACGAGGAACAAGTGCATCTACAGTAATATGAGGGCATCCTACGAACATAGAGGTTCAAACCTGTGTCTTATAATGTTGAATTCTACCATCTTCACATCATCATAGACATGTCACTGATGGTATTAACTAATAAGTCAGAACTCACCTCCAGCTGCTATAGACCGAAGCCAGTAGTAGTCCTTCTTGGCACTGGTGCTGATAGCAGAGACCGAAGCCTCTGATGTCATCCTTCCTGCTCAGGAATCTGACACATCCATGGCTGTGATAAAGAGAAAAAATACTGTGATTGAGTCTCCTTATAACTTAATAGCACAGAGTCATGTTTTACAATGGAGCACAGTTGTTACAGTCAGTAGCCACAGACAGATGATACATTAAGCTAGCAGATACAATCTACCCTGAATGTCTGTCATAAACAGATACTTACAAGATACTGCACGTAGCAAAGTTAAAGGTCAGTTGGTTTATAATGTCTTGAAGAAATTCGTTTCCCCTTTCGTTGAGTTACAGGCTTCCTTCGCTCCTCTACTTCCGGGGAACAGGCCTTTTAAAAGGTAAATTTACCATCCACACAGAGTCGTATCGCATCTAAGAGCCCGCCGTTCATCGTTTCAGTTGAAACCATCACAATAACCGTTTTTATTAATGAATCCAAGGCACTTTGGAGGTTCATGTAATGTGCATCTGTGCCCTTCGCCTGTAGACGTCTGACGGTCTGGCAGAAAACAGTCGCATGTTTATGACGTAGAATGACGCTGAAAGGATACGTAACTGACAGTCTCATTCACACATTTCTAACCATAAATATTACATTTGGAGTCAAAAATACAATAATTTGATATCAAACAAGAACATTTTTTGGTTATAACATGACTAAGTCATAAAGAAGATTAATTTAGGCTTCTTAACAGAACTCCTCAATAAAATTTTAAGAACACTGATAATTTCACTGTTTGTGAGTATTTCTCTCTAGTTTTTGGGGTACATGCAGAAAAGCACATTGTTTGATCCAAGTTTGAAAATTTAAATTACATTAAATGCAATAAGTTATTAAGTAGACCATGTATCACCGACTTAAAGTCAGTTACAACAACTAATTTTAGGAGGCATAACCAAAGGGACTGTTTGGAAGCCAAGTTTTGTAAGATTAAAAAACACATGCGTATTTTGTATAAGAATATTTTAACAAAAAAATAAAATAAAATAAAATAAAATAAAATAAAACGTTTTGTTTGAGCAGATAATGGGTGATGATAAGTAGGTGTTTAAACATCCAGAGATGATTTAAAAGAATGTATTTTTTATTTTACCATTAGGCAAAGGTGGGCAATAGCCTAAGGCCCCGGGCTACGAGGGCCCCCCTGAACACATTACTAACTTAACCCTTTCTCTCACTGACTGTTTAAAATTTTAAAGGGTTAAAATACTCATTGACTGCCTGAAATATAAAGCAAACTGGATCATGTTCTAGTGGCATTAATGTTTAAAACAATAAAATGTAAATATTTGTGTAATTTTTTTGTTTTTCAAGTTTTTCATTTGGAAAAAAAAACCAAGTCATTTGACATAACTGTTATTTTACCAAACATTCTATAATAGAAATAAAACAAATATATTAATAAATGAAATATATTTAGCAACTTTATAAGAGAGTCTGGTTGATACAATATAACCCAAAAAAATTTAAAAATGAACATTTTTTTTCTTTTGAGTATTTATTTTCCATTTGAGTATTCATTTCACATTGAAATAAATATACAAATTTAGTATTACATTGCTCTGATGCCATACCAGAAGTCCATTTAGAGTCTCCAAATGAATGGTTTTTTTTTTTACAAAAATAAATTGGTTGTTTTTTTTTTACACACTTTTAAAAGAAGGACTTTCTTTGATATTGAGAATTTCAAAGGGGAGAACAATGGCTGTGGAGGGCCTCATGTCTGTGTTTGCCTAGGGCCCCAAAATTGTTAAATCTGCCACTGTATTTTTGTGATACTGAAACTAAAATTATTTGTTGTTTATCTTATAACTGCCTATAAACTGTTGTTAATCTTAGATACATTTAGAATTTTTACATTTACATTACATTACAGAAGAAAAATATTTCTTCTGTAAGTCTAATCATTATTACTGTTTAATAATATTAAGCTTTTATTTTTTATGTCTGAAGTTAAATCAAAATCAAATTTACATAAAGAAAAGGACAATACATTTTAAACTGTAGCATAATTGAGGTTCTATATTTTACACAATTAAAATGATAATAATAGAATAATAATGAAAATCCATATACTGAGGAACGGTGTAGCAATGACAACTGTTTATTTTTGGTTTGCAGTTTGTTTGTTTGTTTTTCAGACCTTATGCTAGAACTGGTCCTTTGTCTACAGAAGCATATATTTTGGTACCTTAGTAGAACAAAGTCTAAACACAAACTTTTTCATGAGGTTGAAAAATAGCTGAACTTCATAAGCAGTAGAAGAAAAGCAACTTATAACATTACAGTCCTATCCATCTGCACCTATGGTATGAGATTATTTTATTATGACTTATCACTGAGTTAATGTCTGTGAGACTGATGATGTACACAGACAAATGTCAAGATAGCAGGGACTAAAGTAGAAGGGACAGAAATACTTTACATGCATTAAACTATTGCCAAAATAAGTTTAAAAAAATGGGGGGGGCAAAAGTGGAAACAAAGCGGCAAAAATGGGTTACGAATGGCAGAAAGGGTTCAAATAAAAACTGGTGGAATAAGATGAAAATCAGTTTAAAAGTGGCAATAATTGGCAAAATATGTCAACAAAAGGCAAAAAGTGGCAAAATGGGTCATAGAGGCCACAATGGGTTATAAAGGCCAAAGTGTTAAGAAGGGCAAAAAGGGTTAAAATGGATGGGAGCTGGAAAAACTGTTAGAAATGTGGCAATAATTGGTGACAGGTGTCGACAATCCAAACAGTGGCAAAACCAGTTAAAAGGGGCAAAAAGGTGACAAAAGGGGCGGCTACGGGAAAAGGGAGCTAAATATCTTACAAGTTGCAAAACTTGGCAAAAATTGTTCAGATGGCAAAAAAGGGTCAATTGTGGAAAAAAATGTGTGGTAACAGGGACGAAAGGGGTTAAATAGTGGCATACATCCAATCCATACCGGAAGTCCCAACCGGAAGTCCGTACGTCTAAGGCATTAAAACCTGAGTGGTTAGGTTCAGGGTAAGGCAGTGGGGAAGGTGATATATTTGAGGTCCAGCACCAAGAGCTAGGCTTAGGCGCCGAAAAGGCTGACAAACACTGGCAGCTGAGTCCAACGCGAAGAACAAACTTCCGCTTGGGACTTCCGGCATGGATTGGATGTATAACGATGCCCATGTCGGCCATCTTGACTGCAGTTGGGTCCCTCTCTCTGAAGTACATCATCAATAACTCACAACTGAAGAGCCTAGGGTTTTTCAGAGGCCTAGTCAATTCTGTGGGCAGACCTGTCAATGAATATCACAATATTATCAAATGTTGACAAAGTAAGTAGCTGATGGTACCAGAAATAATACGGGTGGGGTTTCATAAACCCCTTTATGAAATGACTAGCAGGGCGATATAATTAACGAACATAATAAGACTTACTATGACTGCCATTACATTACACTGTTATTTATTCACTTAGCGCACTCCAGCGTCCACTTCCTGAACCACAGTGCAGCTGGAGGCAGTGGGACAAACACCAGCTGAGACTCCAGTCCGGGTTTTGTCGTCCTCCTTCCCCTTCAGTGCCGACGACGAGTTTTTGGCCAGAGGAGACCGTAGGTTGCGTCTGGTGGAGGGAGAGTGAGCGGGGCTGCCCCGAATGGATTGACATTAGAGGGATTTACATTTTAACGGGTGTCGTGCTCCGTAAAGACTACACGGTGCACGTTTGTAAAACCAACCAACTATTCGGCTTGATGTTTGTCCATGTTGGTGCGTGTATCATGTACATGTGTCATCGTCGTGAGAGGATTGAACTTGCCAGCAGTCTATATTTGTCGAGGAGGGAAACCAGTACAAGGTCTCGCTGTCTTGCTGGAGCGGAGTATTATTAGCAGTTCAGACAGTGCAACTGTCTCTCTGGTATGTAAAGCATTTCTGCCGTAAACGTGGAAATAAATCCTCACGTACAACTAAAATGAGCTGTAGTTTCAATACGCTTTCAAAAGACAGCGGTCAAGTGCATTAATAATAATAAAGAGTGACGTTTCACGCATTTTTACACCGTAATAACCCCTCTTCCGCCAGGCGCAGAGACGAAAACAGGATCCGACCTCCGTCCGGAGCCCACTTCTCAGCGTGCTTGCCCTTTAAACTGTTAAAGTCGTGTTAGCCACGCAGGAAGCTGTAGTATTTGTTTTGAAGTAGTTCCTCTTCGTCCTTATGTCAAAGTATGACTCCGTATCCAGCTTTATTGAATGGTCTTTATGGCTTTATTGACGTCAACCTCAAAACACTTCCTTCAGGCGGGGCAGAATGTAATTTCTATCCAAGGGCAAATATTGTATAGATTTAGTTTAATAGCTGTATACTATAACGTTCATACCTTCATAAGTGATGTTTTGAGTGTACTTCGGTTGTCACTGTTATACTTAAGGGTGCTGAAACTATATATTTTCATTTTCCCCACTGCTTTGTTTTCATAGGTCATGCACTGGAATAACAGGATAATGAATTCATTATAATTCACAATTCAAGGATAAAAGAGACGAAGATTATCAAAGAAGAAAGTTGCATGCTGAGTGAAAAGTAAACATTCATCTGGCTCCCATGCCGGCTGCCAGAAGTCCTCCCCTCCACACCCTCAGCCATGCCTGCTTCCACTAAACCCACAAGGAGACAGACACCTGCTCAGAGGAGAAATGCCCAGAAAGTGATCAGCACCAAGAGGCAAACCTGCAACTCAAACAGACCCGGAGGAAGAGCCACAGAGAAGCCCCAGAAAACACCTGCAGAACCCAAAAAGTCAACAACCAGGTCTCAGGTGCAGTCAAGCCGAAATCCCCGTGGAAGAGGGGTTAGTGGGCCTGCTAGCCAGGGCCCTGGGAGGTCGCCTGGCAGAGTTAACCATGCCTCAAGTGTAACAGGATCTGCAAGACTAAGACGGCAAAGCAATCCGCCTGAGACCCCGGGTGAGTTACAAGACCCCCTAGGTCGCAGGAAGTCCCTACGGGGCACGCAGGTGTCTGTTTCTCCCTGCCAGCCTCCTAAAGCATGCAGAGGAGGGAGAAACAGGAGAGCTGGCACATGGAGAGGAGCAGCATCACAGTATGGAAGGCAGCCATCGAGCACCAGCATCAATGATTCAACATCTGGTGAGAAATTAGACATCCATGATGCTGAAGAAATCGTTCCAGTTGCTCTCAAAACAGATTTTGAAGTTCCTGCAGGCATCAGAGAGAAGAGCGGAGGAATCAGCAATGCTAAAGAGGGCAGCCCTCTTAAAGCAGATTCACCACCACGTGAAGACGCACTTGAGGACTGTGTGCAGGGCAGCTGTGACAGCACTATAACCTTACAAGATAGAAGGACTGTCTGCCATAACAGTGAAAGTGAACTGAGGGGTGTGACTGTGTGTGATGTCGATGTACAACTTAAACCCTGTAGTAACACTAGGGAAGATGGCTCTACTGAGCCGTCAGCGCTAACAACAGTGGTGCAGAGCAGCATCGAGGAAAATGACAGCTCAGGCATCCTTGGAAATAAGCTTGATTATCTTTCAAGGGATGATCAAGCTTCTTATCAACAGGATGCATGTATTATCCCACAAGAGGAAGCTGACATGTTGGACTCAAAAGAGAAAAGTACAGATGAAAGAACGATAGTTGTCCCTGAAGGGACGGAGGAGATAAATCACGGAGAGAGTCTAGAGGAAGAGACACGAATTGAAGCTGTGGAAGAGATGGAGAAGATAGTTGAAAGGCTGAGTGATAGAGAAGAAAAAGAGGGAGGAAAAAATGGCAAGAAGAATGATATTGACTCCTACCCCAGCACTCCTGCCCCTCAACATCTGGATTCACCTCCCCGTAACAATGACCTAGAACCACCTGTAAGAGTCCTACCGCTCTGCAACATAGCTACCTCAAATTCCACCAAAGCTGCCACCACCTCAGAGTCGACTGATTCAGAGGTGTTGAGACAGGGTAAGACAGACATGCAACCTACTTTTCCTGGTGCTATACCTTTATTGGGGTGCTCAGCTGTCACTGAAACTGCCCTGAAGTTGCAGTCTGCTCAACTGCAACGAAAAACACCTGTTATTATCTGCAACGACTCTTTTAAATCTACGAGATGTAGGGATTTACACCAACTCCAAAATCTAGAGATCCCTTCTTCACAAGCTTACACACCAGCAGAGTCGAACACCAAAGAGAGTCAGTCTTATCCAGAGACACTGGAGCACCAGCGCCAGAAAGAGACGCCTTCACTGTCCCTGCCGGTTGTACCTCAGTTTGACTCGCTGACAGCTGAGCGCGAGCCAAACGTCAGCGAGGAAAGTGTTGTCTGGGTGCCAAAGATCTCCACTCCCTCGCTGGACAGTAGCTCCACCTTCTCCTTCAGCTCAGAAAGCACCCGCTCCTCTTTTTCTTTTGACACTGAATCAGAGGCAGGGTATGGGGAGCCGATCCCCTCTATCCATCCCGGATCATGGGGGACAGAGAAGCCCTCCTGGAGTGCTCAGAAACCGCAGAGAAAGGAGAAGAAGAAGCGAAGCAGGTGTGGGAAGTGTGAGCCGTGCCTGAGGAAGAACAGCTGCGGACAGTGCAGTAGCTGTTTGAACCGCAGGACCGGACACCAGATCTGTAAACTGAGGAAGTGCGAGGAACTGAAGAGGAGAAGACCTTCATCTGTGCTTACACTCTCTGCTGCTGAGGTGAGGCTTAAATACATTAAAAGTACCTTATAAATGGGGAAGTTACTGCAGTCAGACCTAATCTGGTGCCTTTACAGAGGTACAGTTCGATAACGATTAGTGTGGGAATATTTTGAAGAGTCTAGTTGTTCTGAAACAGCTGATCAAAGGAACTGAAAGATGTGCTCCACTGTCTGGCAACACTGCTTTTGATCTCCGAGGTTTCCCAGACACCCACTTCTAGTGGTGATGAAGAGCTGTATGACTCTTAAAGGGGCGCTTTCACTTTCATATTAAGATTCTCTCTTCTTTAGCTGACATTACAAGCATTGGGATCCCAACGGAATTACATCTTCTTGTTAAATGACGGGGCATGCGTTAATTTACAAGGAAACTACTTGTGTTTGGTGTAGCGAGTTTAGGAGTGATTACAAGAGCAACTGAAATGTAGATGATGCCATGTGTCAGAGAGGAAGACGCTGTCACATGACCAGCAGTAGCACGTGGTTCAAGTATGTGTGCAGGCTGTGTTTGTGTGCAATCCAGAGAATAAGCTCTCTTATGATGCACATGGATTATGCATACATTCAAGCTTATGTGCATAGAGTATGTAATTACAGCTCATTTGAGCTGGATCTTTTTGGCTGAATGCATTTTAAATGCATGGTTTAGAACAATCTTAACATTTTTACAGGAGAGTTTTTCCCAGTTATTTTTGTTGCAGCTATTTGAAACTTACTGTTTCACTCTCTGCCATAGATAATTCCATACTTTTCAATACTTTTCATGTTTGATTTCCATGTACCCCACTTTTTCAATGATTGATCAAACTGAGATGTACAAAAGCTTTAAAAATATAGACATTTAGTCTTGTTTTAGTCCAAATTGCTGTGGGTAAGACAGGGTGTAGTAGTGGTCCATTTGTATTCACAGCCTGGGAAACACTTATGATTTTCACATTTCTGGTAAAGATGCAAAAGTTATACTAAAGTTTCTCAATAACAGAACAGAGGACATGAAACATTGTCAGTGTTTTGGCACCAAAACGTTGCTGAGTTGTTTGTGCATTTTAAACTATTTGAATATAGGTTTAGCTTAATCCAGGGGTGTCCAAACTATGGCTCTGGGGGCCAAATGCGGTCCACTTTTAATTGGCCCATAGCAAATTTTTAGAATAAAATGAAATATGGCCCACATTAGAAAATGAAGCTTTTGCTTATATGTTTTATACTTATTAGTTTCAGCAAAAGGTGGTGCTAGGTGGCATAAGGTGCTACCTTGCTAATTCTGTAAACAAACATTTTGTTTAAGAATTGAATGATCTGTTTTTAAAATATGTGACTTAAAGGTACAATGTGTAGAATTTGGCATTTTAGCGACATCTAGCGTTCAGATTTTAGAATGAGCCAATCTGTTACCAAAACGTCACATCACTAAGCGACGAGAGCCTGTGAAGACCAAAAAGGATCGTGAGCCGGACATCATTTACAGCAGTGCTGAGGTGAGGGATAGTCATTCATTTTTGTAATCATTATTTTTATAGATTATAGGTCAGTCTTCTTCTCCACCTGCCTTCCAGGTAGCTTTCAGGACCGGCGGGCAGGTTCGTATTTAAAAAGCGCGTTTCGCTCTTTCTGTCCCCAAAACGTTGCCGTAGACAACATGGCGGTTCGTTATGTCAGCCTCCGTGAAGGCGACCTGCGGTAATGTAAATTTAAAAAGCTTTTTTCTAATTTTGTAAAAAGTAAACGAAAGTTTAAAGGGGATGATTGTGCACTTGTTTTAACATACGTCACATAGATATATAAACATTAAATACCATGTACACCATTTCTGTTCAGCGAAATGCAGCCAAATTCTACACATTGTACCTTTAACTAAGAGAATACTGTAAACAGTAAAAGTATTAGCGACCAAAATTATAACAATTTTTTTTATTTCTAATGGCCTATTTGATTGAGAAAATAGCAGCACCAAAGACATTCCAGGGCCGAGGCCAGTGGTTGCCAGGGCCAACCAGAGCCCCCTGACATCTGATTGGCCTCCCTAAAATGCTTAAATTGTTTGGCTGTTTGCCTTGTCAACGACTAAAAAGCCATGTGAGCATACTCAATCAGAATATCTTAACCTACATCAGACTGGTTATAAAAGCTTTAATATCCTCAAAGTGCGGTACATGAAAGTGACCCCACCATTCTTACATAATTCTGTATTCGGCCCTCAGTGGAAAAAGTCGGGACACCCCTGGCTTAATCTAACATAGATATGCTAGCTACGTGATTAACGTAACTACATAAGCCAATGTAGCCAAGTTAGCTTTAGCAACATGAGTTTTAGCAAATCTAGCTACAGCTTAGGTAGCCACTTTGTGAGCATAGCTTTTGCTACATAGTTACTTTAGCCACATAGCTACATTATCTACGTAGTTTATGCAGCTAACAGAGCTACATGATCTACGCTTGCTGTGAGATTGAGGACTAGATTTTTTAGCAGACTCTTTATTCGGATTTATTAAATATTTTGTAATCAAGTTTTGCCGGTCAGGCTTTTAACTTTTGGTATCCCAACTGTTACCTTAACCCTTACCCTAACTCTAAATGGAAATTTAATCAGATTTTATTTAAATTTCATTATGAAAGAGAAGGCGTCTCAGATGAGAGGGTCCGTCAGAGATATACACGCTGCAGCCAGAACCCTCTCATCACTTTAAACTAACACTATCCATACAGTACATATCAATCCACATTCACGAACTGCTGATGCAGCTGTGGGAGCAAAATGGGATGAAGTATCTTGCCTGAGTTCACACATGTGGCATCAGACCCACACCTTTTCCCTTTGAGAGACTACCAACTGTACCGAGCCACAGTCGCCCGCTAGGGAGCAGTAGGTAGTTGTATACTCCCTATAGAAACAGAGAATTGCTGCCAAAGTCATCAGCCCTTTGTAGCTTTTTAACCATGCACTAGTTTGTTTATCTGTTAAACTACATGTGTACTTTATTGTTTGATCTTTTCTCTGCATGAATGCATATTTTTCCGAGCACTAAGTGTGAGATAGAAAAGCTACAGAAATAAAACTTCAGTTTTACCCAGTGACTGATATGTGTTAACATTATCAGAGGTAAAGCCTGGTGAAAGTTGGACTTTACCGCAATTAGTTATAACGTTGCTTTGTTTATGAAGCATGGTATGAAACCGCTGACTAATTCTTAGCTTCCTGGCTGATTTAGCTCTAAACTTCACTTTGTAATATTGTGTGCCTTTGTGTTTCTGCTTGTATTGGGAGTTATTCCAAGACTTTGTGGCCAAATCTGACTAAAGCAGGCATAAGTTGTTAGTAGTTTTAATATGACGTAATTTGCTAAATTGTGCAAAGCCTTTGTGATTTTAGTGCTTCATATATAATATACACTTGTAGGGACAGAGGGCTCATATATCTATCCTAGATCATTTTAGTAGATGGGAATAGGAGATCCCCACAGCAGCTGGAGCTACATAAGCGTGTGCATAGTTCAGTGGTGTCCATGTGGCTGGGGGAGGGCTCTGCATGAACAACTGTGAGTGAGGGGTCCATGTGGCCGTATGGGCGAGTGTGTGCAAACGTGCATGTAATGCATGCGCTGGCAGAGCTGCAGCAGTAGCGGGAGCAGATTAGGGCTGATTATATAACACCTGCAGTAATAGTATTGACGACCTTTGAGCACTATTTCTGCTTACGAGAGGGGGTGAAGAGGAAGAGATCAAGCCTGGCAGAGATTTACACACATTATTTGGAATGCCTGGAAATGTAGGTCAGTGTGTGCGTGATGCAGACTCAAAGGCAGATTATTGTATATGTGGCTGTGACCCAACTGTAGACCCACTCTCATTCAGGCTACGCAGCCAGTTGTTTCCAGTTTTACTCAAGCTGGTATCACACAGCCAGGCATCCTGGATGTGTAGAGTTTGTTTGTGGTTTGGAACAGGTTTTGTCTGATTCTAAGTCACTGCAGTGGTAGAGTGAACATCTAGAGCTGCAAGGTTGCACTGAGCACAGCTATCGTTGTGTATAAGTTTAGGTAAAACCTTAAAATCAACTCGATTCTTTACGCAAATCAGGTGGAACAAGCCTCCCTCGTGTCATTATCTTCATCATGAAACTCAAGAAATTGTACTGTGAGGGCCTGTGGGTGAAATTTATGAGTAATACTTTGACACTCTGGCTGGCCTGTCTTGCTAATCAAGCTCACACACCCTTCCAGCTAATGTTTCCAGCCCCACAAGATAGTGGAGAAAAAGGTGCAGAGGCCAGAGAGGAGTCATGTAGTAACATGTGGATTCTGTTCCTGGTCTTGCCAAAGTCAGCTTCTATGGCTAGTGTGGCTATATTTGGTTTTGTCAGGCATACCTTTAAAAAACACAACACAGAGGCTGATTAAACACTGCATACCTGAAAAGACAAAATATGTACACACTGTAAAGAGTTAAAAGAGCTGAACATGTGAGCTTCCATGGTTTATGTGTGAACAGACTGCAGAAAGCTTTCCCTTTAAAAATGTCTGGTTTCACTCATGCTCCACAGCCCCCTCGTGGCCTCGACTTGCAGTGGTTAGGGAGTCTAAGTCCTGAGACCTGACCCTGAGCACACAAACATTCAGAAACACACACATGCTATCACACACATAAGCCAGAAACAAAATACTGGAGTTCATAGAGTGCAAAAGCTCCTGTATTTGAAGAGTGATATGATGGAAACAGTCCTGACATGTTTGGAGCTGTAGGCTGCATAACTGGCTCTCTTTTTTATGGACCAACAGTGAAGATGTCAGTTCCCTGATAATGTTTTTATTTTACATTGAAGAAAAGTCATAAAACAACATCTATTTATTAACATCTTCAGCTTAGGGGTGTGATTTTGTGTGTAAACTGCTGCTTTTCATGCTGGCAGCTCGTTTGACTCACACAAGCTCCTAAATATGTCAGGAAATATATAAATTACAGATGAATGCCTTTTCAGTGATTACACTGTCATCAGCTTACAAAGACTGTACATTTTAGTTTGTACTATGCTCTGTGATTCAACTTGGTCATTTTTTTTCAGCACATGTGAAATTACATTTGCTCCTTTACTGATGGTTCTGTGCAGATGATTTTCTTTTTGCTCTCTTTGGGGGGAAAAGTGATTTCTCCATAAAGAAACTACCAAAAGGCCATGCTTTGTGCTGTTTAAGGCTTTTTCAAGTGTTATAGTGTGAAAATATGAACAGTATTTATTCTTAAGCTACTTTTGTGTCCCAAAGGTAGTGAAATATTCAGGAAAAATAATTACAAAGTTTTAAAACAACACTTGTGTATGATTCGTCTCCAGTTAGGTTCAGTACAGTTTTTTCACAGTTTAGCTCATTAAACTCTTCCCTTACCTTTCCTCAGCTGATGTCATCCACTCTCATCCGTTGTGATGGAAAATCTGTTTAATCCTTTAAGAAATCCTGTATTGCGTTAAGGCTCATCACAAATGATTATTTGTCCAAAAAATCCTCAGGTGTGTGGTGTCAGAATTAGGGATAATGCATAAAATGATCACTATTGTGTTGGTATCAGCAGATATGATATTTACAACCAATATTTGAACTATAAAAATCTGCATATATCAACTTTAAATATTGGCAAAACAAATAAGTCAACAGACCTACGTCAGCTTTTCTTTATTTGGAGTAATTCCGAGGTATGTTTCTGATACCAAGGTGCTCTATTCAGGCAGCATCATGTGATTACAGAACAGCCTGCCATTGGCTGACAGACCCTCACAAAGGGTGAAAAATATGGCGGTTAGCATTCGAGTTAGCATTTAAGCTAGTGGTAATAAATGATCGCAGTTTGATTAAAATGGATAAAAAGACGTTCAATATCTGGTTTACTGGTGTGGATTTAATCATTAAAGTCCCCAAAAGTCACACGAGGTCCAGGCTCGCTGTAATAACTGCCGAAAGGGATTCAAAGGCATCAATAGCGTCAATGGGAAGGCACAACGGCTAGCTTTAAGAGGAAAAACCACTAAGAGGCAACGATTTATGGTTCAAAAGTTGTTCTTTTGATAAACTCTGTCACTTCTTGTTGTGTACGGCAGTGCTGGTCTGGAAAGCATTTTAAAGATCACTTTCAGAGAAAAACTGTCACACAGACACCATTCTTTTCTGCTGCAGTTGGTCCTTTGATTCTTCTTTGGTGCTCTAAAAACAGTAGCCCGTGCATGCAGTGCTTTCCTGCAGCGAAGAAGAATTTACTTCCGGTTTATAGCGCTAACATTTAACATAACTAAATGAAGCAAAATATAAAGCTAAATCAAACGGTATTAGGTCGGTGCTTAAACTCGTGTACCCAACAATACCAATACCTGCATTTTAAGCAGTACAGAACATATTTCCAATACTGGTATCGGAATCGGAACAACCCTATTCATTCCCTCACTTTAAAGGGGACACATAATGCAAAAGTCACTTTATCAGGCTTTTCTTACAAAAATATGTGCCCCTGGCCTGTCCACAACCACCTCAAATACCAGAAAAATCCATTCCCTTCCCCCCTCTCTTTTTCCACCTTTCAGAAAATGTGTGTTGAAACAAGCCGTTCTCAGATGTTACCTTCATGATGTCACATGGGGAGTAAAGCACCTGCCCCCAGGTTTGGTTGACCCTCCCCTCTTTCAAGTTTCATGCTTCTCTCCTGATCCTCCTCTCAGCTGCCAGCGGAGATGCTGGATAGCTCAGTGGGAAGATTGATGGTTCAAATTCCAGTCAGGTCCTTAACTTTGGACAAAAGTGTCTGTAACACTGTAACATCAGGAGTGCCACATCCATTTCCTGAGAGGAGTGTGGTCAGGGGCGTAGTCAGACAGCTAATAAGCATTTAAAGCCACAGACACAGAAACGGCTCATTCTGAGAAGGGCTGGAACAGAGGGCTTTTTAGACATGCAAAAATCCTATACTGGAGTGTTTTTTCAGCAACAAACTTCACAAGCATGTTTTTGGGACCTCTGAGACCAATATAAACTTGTCTTAAAAGGGTAAAATATGTCCCCTTTAAGGTGTGTTTTAAGGACTTACATGTTAATTTATTCATCCTCAAACTTGAAATTGTGACTTTTTTCCGCAATGATATCAGTAAAGGCAAACATTGATTTGTAAATAAAGGCATATTGTCAGAGTCTTCCCAACCTCAGACTGTAAATATCAAACATGTCTGCAATTTATAAAGCAAGGTCTGTGCCTCCATAAGAACACCCACAACAGCTTATGAGAGTGAGCAGACCAGGTAGCACCACCAACCGGATGTTAGGTACATTTACGGCTCACAAACATGAACACAACTGTAACTTTATCACAGCCAGGATTCCAATTCAGTTCTTTTCCTCGTTTGTTTTTTTAATTTTTGCTGCATCTATCTAGGTTGTGTCATTATAAGATGAGAAGTGTCTAAGTATCAGATGTTGTTCCATCCTTTAGTGTCTCATAGTTGCAATTTAACCCTTTTAATGCACAGATCTAATGCCGTGATTGACTTGCTCTGATTAAAAGTGAACTTGTTTCTTCACAAAAACCCCACATGGCAAAAATAAACATTAAGACTGCCACTTGCAAATAGAGCCACATAGAGGAACTGATTTCATCAGTTTTTTTCTGTAAAAATAGCAAACAGTAACAAATATGTGGCAGAATAACTTTGTCAGAACTCTGTCATTGTCAGAAATAATATGGTTATTTATTTTATCACACTGGTTTAAGAAGGGCCTCCAGCATCCACCATTATTTAAGTCTAGGTTTCTGTATCAAGATTTGAATGGTAATATGTTATTGGAACTGTTATTGGTGATGCCACGCTGATAAATATCTGTGAGTGCTGGTGTCCCCTTCTTTCACTGTGTTTATCAAAACCATGCAAAGTACTGAGCAGGCTGGAGGTTCACCATAATTACATAGCACAAGAAGCATTCAATTCTGCAGCTGCAGGTGAGCACTACACTTAGTAGTTGTCTGCATGCTTCCAGTCAGCCTGCCAACTTATTCCAGCTCCTCCTGCAGTCAAATTTGTCTCCTGCACCTCTTCCATTTCTCTTTTTTTTTTTTTTTTTACTGCAATGCATTTGCCAGAGGAGTCACCCAGCTGAGATAACACGTGTATCAGGAAAACACTTGCTGATGCCTCAAATAGCTTTCTGCTAGGGAGGACAGGCAGCCTGCAGCACCCTATGGGGACTGTTTGCTGTTAACAGATATTCAAAGCTGTGGCCGTCTGCCTGCATGTGGATTATATGTATTATTTATGTTAAAAGGGTTGGGTATTTAATGCATGTGTGTGTGTGTGTAAGTGCTCAGGCCATCATGCAGCCAAACACCCTCATTGTTCTCAAATGGAATCAGTTAAAGGAGAGTGATTTGTCCCGGCAGACGCTCCTGTCAGGTCTGACCTCCTCCTCTCCCTCTTTTTTTACACACACACACAGCAAAGGAGGTCTTCAGCACTGATGGTTGCCATGGCAATCTCTTTGTCTGGTGCTGACCTTTGACCTGCCATGGTTGTCTGTTGGAGTATTCTCAGGGTCAAAATGAGGCTTAGTGGAGATAACCAGCAGACACGCACTATTATTGGTTTAGGGGTTTGAACTCTATAACCTAGATCCAGGTAATTGGGTTACTACGCAGATTGTCTTGCCTGTAACGGGTCAGAAGCAAGCTGGGGCTTTCTGCAAAGATGGAGACCTTCAGCATGGCACATTTAGCTGCTTTTTCTGTACCAAGCAGCTTGTTCAGTTAGGTGATTGCTCATTTTTGTTTGCCATTTGTACAGATTTAATGTGAGCCGTGTGCTTTTTGAGATAACTCTGCACTGTGTATTATTTTCTACACAGTTGCAATATAAATAATAATTTTCTGATATTGTGAGCTTAATTCAACATCATGAAATTGACTCTAATACTTAAAGGTAATACACATAAAGGCACTGTTAAATGTTTATGACATTATTCAAATGGAATTGGGCAAGAATTTGACTGAATATGTACATTATATTGGGTCTTGTACTCATTATTGTAGCTGTCAGTCTTTCTTTGAAAAAACCTGGTATATTGAATGCTTTAAATCAAATAGATTTTCTTTTTCAATAACAACAAACTGTTTTGACATCATGTATTAATACTGCTGTGGAAACAGGAAAACATATTTGGTGCTCAAGAGAATATGGAGGTCATTGTATTGCATCATTTTGAACTTTACCTCACTATAGTTTATTGTATCGTGTATTATCATATGTTATATTATAATGCACTAAAGCTGGGTGATATGGTGTAAAATCAACATCACAATATTTTAATCTATGTCATGATGCAGGAAAATGAAAGATATAAAGTAAAAACACAAGAATAGGACATGAAATCAACAAAAAAAATTGATATTAGTTTTTTTTTAATTTGAATACCCATAAAACTTTTTAATGCTTCTGAGCAGGACATGTGAGAGAAAATATATGCTCTCTTTTACCATGACTCATGGTTTTATATACAGTTGGATTACGGCCAATAATCTCACGTTGTAGTTTGTTGAAGCATTTATTATGCAACAAAACAGGTTTGGCGTCAGGCTCCGACTTAATCACTCCTCTCAGATTTGTACATACATCATTTGAGGAGTTATAGATAACAGCTTAAATCCCCAGTCGGAGCCAACAGGTGGATGCTGGGGTGGAGGTGGGTTGAAAGCGAGAGCACAGTGCTGATCCAGGCAGCAGGCGGTTGCAGCAGAGAAGAGACCGGAAATCTTGCAGCTTAAATTGACCACTAACTTAGGAGGATGTGAGTCATGTGATTAGATTAATATGTGTGTCAGGTGTGAATCATTGCACTTGTGATAATTGACCAAAATAACTCGTCAGCTTCAAAACAATACCAAATGAAACTGTACAAAACGATAGGATAGGATAATTATTGTATTGCCTGAGCACAAACTGCACTATTTGTCTTAAGTTACTCTAACTGGTAAAAAATGATCAGAAATTGGGTCAGATTTGCTGATTAAGAAGTTGATGAACCACTGCTTTGCAGTATATGATACAATAACATACAGTACTATGGATGCACGATATTATCGGTCTGGTATCGGCAGTTATCAAAATTTCTGCCGATATTTACATCCGATATTTTGCCTGTGTATTTCAGCATATATCACCTGTAAAGTTTGTCCATATATACTAATAAATTAGTGAAGTTTTATGCTGAACCAACATACCTATGTCAGTTGAGGTCTTTTTCTTTATTTATCCCCATTCTTTAAACTTTAAATTGTTTTTTAAGGACTAAATTTTTTTTCCTTGGTCATCCTCAAACCTTAAAGTGTATCCAAAAGGACTGAAATTTATTGTTCGAAAAGTGTATTTGAATATCAGTGTCGATATCAGTATCAACTAAAATGAATCTCTAAATATTGGCAAAAATCCAATACTGTCATTGAAATAAGCCATCTTCCGTCATGAAGCGTGCTCAGGTTCCCCCACAGAAGCACGTGGGCACCCTGGCAGTGAGCTGAAGGACAGACACATCCACACTTTTATCTGCTTTATTACGTCAGTGTGTGGGACCGAGGGAGGCGAGGCAGGGAGGAGGGCTTGTGAAATGTCAGCAACACTGCCAACATTTTACAGTATCAGAGCCAACTCATAATGACCAAGCAGAGAACGTTATGCTTCGGCCTACTCTCTCGACCCGTAGTTCTCTTTTTTCTTCAGCACAGACACACATTTCATTACAAGAGCTTGCCTCTGATTAACACTGCTTTGTATTTTCTGTCATCCTGGTCCAAGACAGTGAAATTTAAACAACCCTGAGAGGCAGTTATCTGTTATAGCTGCAGGGCTTGGGTAGTGGCCCAGATAAAAGGCTCTGTGGACAAGGGGAAATGTCTGTTTTATTTGATTTGGGGCTCTGTTATTTGGCCAGAGCCCACCATACATTACAACAGATGTAAGACTCCAGCTGTGCCAGGTTTAGGGCTTACATCCAACAGAAACAGTGAGTTGATGTTATATGCTGTCTGTTTACCTTAATGCGTATCCAGAGATCAGTTCTGAAATGTACTTAAAGATTTACATCAACACATGGCAATGATCCACATAGCATCTGTTATGTTAAGTTTTCTTCAGTAAGATATTTGCTGAGTTAAACTTTCATACCGCTAATTCTGCGCTCCTAAACCCTCTTAGGTTCTTTGCATCTGTGAGTTTGTGCCGTGTCCTGACTGTTGTAAGGCTTTAAGCAGCCTGGATAAGCTTTGAAGTCGTGCCACTTGGTTTCTCTGGGTGAAAAGAAATCCTGACTTTGCCCCAAAAAAGAAATGCCACTCAAATCCCACCAAGGGCACACAATGGCCTCCTTCTGGAGGAACCGGAGTTTAGTCATGCATCAACCTGGCCTGCCTGGTTTCATATATAAACTATACACCTGGGGAAAACCTCTATCCAGTCAGGTGTTATATGCTTGTTGTTTTGCCTTGACCTCTTTCTATTTTCTTTATCATCCACCTGCCATTCAGCTCAAAAGTTGGTGTAGTGTTTCTAACTCATTTTACCGTCTAGTACCTCTTCAGACATTAACTTCTATCTATGTACCACCCACCCCCAACAAACAAACCCTTCGTGGGGCTCTCTGATTGTAGAATCGGCTTCCCAGGGCCCCTACATTTTCTTCCAGTAATTGCCAGAGCCAGTATGTGGTGACAAGTCAGAGTGTGCAGGTAAACTGTCAGTGTCAGAGGCCATGATAGTAGGTTTGTTGCCACTTGCAACATTGTCAAACTCTAGAAAGAAGATAAAGGAAGGGCAGCAGCCAGCTATTATTCGTTTTAATGTGCTGTTTTGGATATTTGATATTGTGTCTATTTATAGTTCAATTTGAAAATTGCATCAGACGATTTGATCTAACATGGAAAGTCCACCCTTTCACATGTAAGCAAATCAAACCAGGCCTTCTTCTACCTAGAAACAATTTCTTCTCCTCCTGGGGGGCTCCCAGGTCCTGAAGGCACTGTTTAAAATATATGCTGAGTTAGACACAAAGTTTGAGTCGCACAACTCACTTGGAAGATGCGCAGACTTTCAGTCAGATTGTGCGTTGTTTGTCATACAGAGCACAGAGGGACACGACAGCGGACCATGACCTGACTACAGCTCGGTTTAATCCGACATATTAGATAGACTGTTTCACTTATCTATAACATGAGATATACTTCGTATCCATCCAGGAAACACCCCTTATATGGTGTTTTATAAGGGTAGAATGTTTGAAAAAAGACACTTGAGGGTGACTGAACAAACTCTGTCCATCACATTCATTACAGACCAATCAGAGCAACAAAACAAGATGTTGTAGGTTTGCTGCCACTGAAAAATGAACTACAAAGTCAACACGTAGCTGTTGTCATTCACAAAAACATTTTTTCAGCAAGAAATGCTTTCAATGCTGTTCTTTCCTCTTCTTTTCATAAAAAATGTTGACCAGTTCTAATAAAACTGACACTTGAGCTGCATCCACACACTAATCGTTTCACTGGATACCATTGCTTACAGGATTGCAGTCACTTCAACTAAACCCCATCTGTAGCTTTGACTTTCTTCTCAAATGACACTGATTTGTCCAGTAATTCTCTGACCAGGAACAAGTGTGTTACCTTGAAGCTTCATGAGACAGATACACCTAATGACAGACATTGAATCTGGCCAATCAGTCTGTTTTTCAAGACTACAGAAACCTAAGGTGGCTCCTTTTGCTGTCAAGGAGTAGCAACTCTGCTCTGAGCTGCCCGCAGATGTCTGAGCTCCTCACCCCATCGCCAAAGCTGAACCCAGACACCATCTGATGGAAACTCATTTCAGCCACAATTCCAAAAGCGCATGACAATAGGCAAGGGTGGAAGTGGCGATCGACTGGTAGATCAAAAGCTTTGCTTTTAGGCTCAGCTTCCTCTTCACCATGGCTGGTGGAGTGCCTGCATTGCAGCTGATGCTGTGCCAACCCAGTTAATCGATCTCATGATCCATTTTACTCTCACTCATGAAGCAGAGACTCAGTCTCCACCCACTTTGAAAATTTACATCATTTTCTTACTTATCACTGGGAGTATGCACACTCCCCAGTGTGGTACAACAGTACTTCCCAGTATACTGAACCCAGTCTGTCTTTGTTACATGAATGTGTTTTACATGCATCCTTTTGTGCTCTGGTAAGGTGTGTGGGCATTTGTGACTGCATGCACACATGTGTAGTCATACTGCCACCCTGCCGACTCAGCATGATTTACTTGCAGAAACTTATGTTAACCTCATCCTGTCTCGTTGTGAGAGGATCTGAGCCTTGCACTCCCTTTGCCTGCACAGTGTGTGCATGTGTGGGAGTTTACATTAACCAGTGAACCTGCTCACCTCTGTCCTCTGTCCTTTCAAAATGAAACACTTTCTTTCTGCAACCCAGCTCTTAATGCCAGAAAACTTGACTACAGCTGACACTTTTCTGTGAACACATTTTGTCTTACATGAAAAAAATGAGCTTTTATACATTTTAAGAGGATATTTTTTTCGATGAATAAGGATTTTACAGTCTACCCCTCCTCTCCTGGTGCAGCTAGAGGTGACCTGCTGTTTCTTTGAGCTGACCAACCATGCTAGGCCCTTAAATTAAGTCCAGGTGGGTTGAGGGTGTGGAGTTGAAATGTGCACTTTTTCTTCACAGAGTTGGATTTTAGCGTGTTTCATAGCACTCCCTGGTGTTTATGTGTGTGTTTGATTTTGGATCCATTGTGTCCTTAAAATATCCTCAGTCATGGGTTGCAAACCCTACATACAGGAAGTTTCAAAGCTACAAATATGCACGTGGTATTTGTGTTTAGTGGATAGAGAGCATGCAGAAGAGAGTGCAGACAGCTATTGTGTAGACATGAAGTCAAAGCTTGGAGTCCACAGATGTTCTTTTGGAAAAATAGCCGAAGTAGTGTAGTATGTGTGCAGTCTCTGGGGTCTGCTGAATCTGTACCATACTGCTGCTTCCTCTCAGGTAACACACACTTTATAGATTCAAGGTTTTCTTCAAGAAAAACCTGCTTCTTTACAGCCGCAGTCTGCTTACACATGATCCAAATGCCAATATGGGTGTTTGTGCTTTGTTTAGCATCTTAAACTATGTGGGTGTTGGTCGATTTGGCTTGCACCCCTACAAGCAGGTGGAGATGTGAGAGGGTGTGCGTGAATGACATATGTGCAGTTTGTGGACAGAGGGTTCCTTTCTTTCCTTTTTTGCATGATATCCAACTCTCTAGCAACTTAAAGACTCCACCACCACAAGAACACTAATATGGGGCATTGATGGCCTGTTGAGTAAGCTAGTGTTTTTGGGTGTCTGTTATCCTTTGTGAAGAAAAAAAAGACACTATGTTTAAAAAAAAGAGCAAAAGAAAGAAAAAGTCTACCCTGAACAGTAAAGCTTGAGTGAGAGATGTGTCAGGCAATTTTATATAGTCTATGAGCCAGTAATTAGTAAAACAATGTCAATGTGTAGTTTTCTGATAACAATGAGCAGTAAATATTTGAACATTTGTTTTTTGATATATATTTTGATATAGGTTGTGCTCTGGATGTCCTTGCATATGGGCATTAGATACTGTCCAGTTGGACAACACAGGCATGTAATATGTGATGAGCTTGACTCTGACTGCCTTCCCCACTGTCTCCAGACCAAGTTGTAGCACATAGTGCCCTGTGATGAATCCTAGGAGCCCTACATGCCTAAAACTTGTGCTCATTACTGTATGATGTGAGAAGAAGGAACCATGCCAGTTGACATGGTACTAAAGTATTTGTGTCTGCTAGTAGCTACAGCCTGTTGTTTGCAATCTGTTTGCATACAGAGTATAAGCAAATTATACATCTTCCCAACAGCAGCAGTGCCAGCTCGGGCCGTAGATTACTGTTTCAAGGATCTCTTGCCAGCATGTTACAGCCTGTCCAGTAGAGCTGGGTGGTTATTGCAAAAGTCAAAATCATGATTAATTGAACTTTTAACCTTGATTAAAATTAATGAATGATGATTCCAACTCCAACCTCCGACTCTGCTTGTTCTGTAAATACCTGTATGATTTCGAAACAAATAACTGAAAGGAACATACAAAAGTTGGTTATATATGGGGGTTTTTTTTCTGAAAAAATTGAAATCAAAACACACATCAGCTGAATTTTTTTTCTCGTAAAAAGTCAAATAAAAAAAAAAAGTAGAAAATAAACAACTTGTATTTCCTGCTAACAAAATAAATTATTGTTATACTGTTGTATAAAAAGTAGGAAACAACTTTGCCCCTCATGTCACACAGTCAGCTCCATGTTTAAGTTTTAGCGGACTGGATGGGATGGTGTCACATGACTAGTACTTCTTCTCTTGGGATTCCAGTAGGCTACATGCTTGCAACACCTGGTGACCTATCACGTGACTACACAGCCAGTGTTTAAGGGGGTTGGTACATTAGTAGAGAGAGAATTACAAGGGAAAAAAATGAAATAATTGACACAGCAGGTTTATGTTGGTCAGAGGCTCTAAATGTCAGTTTTGATTATTTTTCAATTAACTGTCCAGTATTTACTTCCGTCAGTTTCTGGCCTGTTTATTTTCTCTTTTTCTCTTCTTGGCTTCATCTGTCACGGGCCTTCATCTCTTAGCCTCATTCATTGTATGGAGATAAGCTAACTAATAGTTTTAGCTGAAGGCTGGTGCGTAAACAAATGCCATGAAGCCATTCAAACTGTTTGCATGAGGAACACCTCTTGCTTCCAAAGTTTCATAGACGTTAAAGCAGGCAAACTCTGGAAATTGGATAGGCGCCACTCTCCTTGTTAAAAGTTGTTGTAGTATTATACTGGTTGTGAAGTTACATATTGTTGCTCTAAGCATGATTAATCCTTAAACTGCTGCACCAGCATGCCAGCAAAGTCTCTGTAGTGAATTTACTTCTTGCAGAAGCCAATTTTCTGCTGACAGTGTGTGCAGATAAATGACTTGGAGTTGGTTTGCCAAGTGTGGCTATCATCAGCAGTGTTAGCAATGCCAGTCTTTCGTCTTCATACAGGTTAATTTCCAAATGCCTGTGCTGTGGTTACACATTAATCCAGTCAATATGCAAATTTCGACATGACACAGTTTGCATTCAAGATTATCTCCATTTTCTGGATCAAAACTCTTCCAGATTGTGCTTCTCCCACGAGATGCTATCTGTTCATTGTGCTGGTTTACATTTGAGCAGTAAAGCAAAAAAAGAGAAGGTCTGTTAACCAGCTGCATCATATTGTGACTGGCATTGAGGGCCAACATCTACAACATCCAACATCATCGTATTCCATCAGAAATTGTACATGACCCAGTATTCAAAATCCGGTATGGCTGGGTTCTACTTGCTCAAAGGATCTTTTTTTTTCTTCGTACTATCCTTCTCTGAAAGTGATGAGTAGAAAATCCCACCCTCAAGATGGAAGAAAACCCCCTCAAATTCCTGACTGTGTCAAAGATCTGCAGCTTTCCCATGCTAACGACAGACAAGTTTACATTAGCGTCAGCAGTAATGACTGCAATGACAACTATTGGCAACGGTCACGTTTGGCACATCGCCATCCCCGGGCTGGTCTCCAGTGGGTCAGCCTCCAGATGTGTCAGAGACAGTTTATGAGTGTGGTACAGAACAGCTTTTTTACCACACTCTAGTGCTCATATACTGCAGCTTAGAGTGATTAATGTCCCGGCTACTTGTTCCTAATGAGAGCGGGGCTGCCGTTAAAAGAAAGAAAACGTGGGGCACTTACAGAGCTGAAAATGAAGGGTGTGGTGGGTTATGGTTTGAAGTTTTAGAGCATTTTCATAATGAAGGAGTGGAGTGGCTGCAGGAGGTGGACTGTTTGAAAGCCTTAAGTTCAAGTCATTTGTAAATATACTTGTTCTTTAATGTGCCTAAATGTAAATTTGAAAACCTGCTTTCTTACATTAACTAGCAAGAGCTGAGCTGTTTTTCTAAAACTGATATCCCAGCCAGGTAGGGGAGTCATGGCTTCTATTTCCACCATTAAGTCACAACAAACTTTTAAATAATAGAGATTATAATCTGAGATGCATTCTTCAGTGGGCCTTTAACACTCTAACCACATGACATACACGACTGCACCACAGTTCAGAGTGAAATGACAGCACTTAGTAGGTGTGTTTTATTGTTTAGGTTGGTTTAACCTGTTTCACAGTCTTGTTTGTTGACTTTTTCATAAATGTCAAACCTGTCAGACCACCTGTCAGAGCTCAGCCATAACTGCCATTCTGAAAGTTAAATAATTATCTGTAACAGCCCAGGCTGAACCCTGTTCTGCTAGCATCACACACATGTCCATATCAGACAGTTAGCTTTCCTGTGTAATCATAGACAGTTAGGATTTGTTACAGGAATGAAATACAGTCATGGTTTAATGGCTGTAACATCCAGCTTGATACACAACACAACACAATGAGATATGTTATGATGCAGTACAATATGATATTGTACAGTGTGAAAATGTTATGATAGGACATGGCAACATGAGATGTGATACGACACGCTGGTCAAATGACTTAAATTTTCCATGTTTGAATCTCTTTTAATTGTATGGTTACTTCCTGTCTGAAAATAAGTTGTTAAAGCTTGTCAGCATAAGCTCTTAATCGCATGTATAATTCTCCATTATGATAAATCTAACTTAGGTATGTAGTTGTAATAAGGACTGAGGTTTTCTGCTTCTGACAGTGCTGGTGAAATATTATGATCTGCATGAAATTTATTTTCCTCCCTTAAAGTGTGAATTGCAAAATAGTGTTTAGTCAACATCTGTGTTTATTTTACAGTGTGTGGAAATGTGTGATTATTACTGATGGGGCAAATGAGAATGTTAAATTGTATTTGTTTGGATGCAGATGGTGTTTTCACAGATGTACGCTTGATTACCTTTCTTGAGCTTTAATACAGTGTCTATAAAAACTAGTCACCCCCTTTGATGTTTTACCCTATTATTGGTTTTTTAAATCAATCATTGTCAGTATCATTTGGCTTTTTTTTTTCAGAAAAAAAATAGAAAAACCCCTTGCATGTCGAAGTGAAAACAGATTTCTACAAAGTAATGTGAGTTAGATAAAAATATGTAAGGTAAAATAAGTGACTACATGAATATTCACCCCCTTTAAAGTGACTGACCTAATTCAACAGAGGTCCAGCCAATTCACTGCATCACATGAGTGCAGTGAATGTGCCTCAAGTGATTGTAGTATCAAGACACCTGTGTCTGAAAGGTCCAGTCACTGGCTTATCAGTCTTCCTGGCTACCATTACACCATGAAGACAAAAGAATACTCCAAGCAACACAGAGAAAAGGTTAACGAAAAGTGTAAGTCGTGGGATGGTTACAGAAAAAAATCCAAGACACCGAATGTCCCCTTTAGTGAAACCCATCATCGAGAAATAGAAGATCTGGCACATGTGTGAATCTGTCTAGATCAGGCTGTTCTCACAAACTTGAGTGACCATGCAAGAAGGAGACCAGTGAGAGAGGCCACCCAGACACCTATGACTACTCTAAAGGAGTTACAAGCTTCAGCAGCTGAGATACTACTGTTGCCTGGGTTCTTCACCAGTCAAAGCTTTATGGGAGGGTGGCAAAGAGAAAGTTAATGTTGAGGAAAACTTATATTGAATCTTAACAAGAGTTTGCCAAAAGGCATGTAAGAGCCTTCATGGTCAAGTTCTTTGGTCTGATGAGATCAAAATGGTCCTCAGACAAGACACAATGTTTGGCAGACACCAAACTATCCCCACAAACACACCCACCGTGGCGTGAAGCACGGTGGTGGCAGCATCATGCTGTGGAGGTGCTTCTCAGCAGCCAGCTCTGGAAGGTTTGTAACGGTAGAAGGTAAAATGAATGAAGCAAAGTATTAAATCTTGGAGGACAATCTTATTCAGTCTGCAAGAGAACTATGGCTTGGGAGATTTATTCTCCAGCAAAACAAGGACCCAGAAAAAGCTACACAAAAATAGTTTAACCTTGTTTTTTGGTCAATAAAGTCAAATTATATTGACTTTGATTGATTTGTAAAATCAGTAAAAGAGTAAAACATCCAAGGGGATGAATGCTTTTTATAGTCGCTGTATAGAGATGTCCAGCCTGTTTCAAGTCATACAGAAAAAGACAAATGTTCACACTCACCAGAAACTTTCTTTCAGGATGGTTTGAGCCATGTGGTATTGTTTAAGGCACCACGTTTTAAAAAAATATTTGCCTTAAGATAACAGACAGTATGCATGAAACCACAGCATACAGCAGTTTGACTGTGATAAGTAACAAGCATGTAACTGACTAACTGGCTGTTTAATGCTGTGGGATGATAAAAACAACCTTAAAAACAGCATGGCCCTAAGAATGAAAGTGTTGTTGGATAAACTAACTTATATAAATGTCTAATTTGTATTTAAATATTATGTAAAACTGACCATATTGATGATTTGGCCTGTCAGATATAAAGCAGCTTTAATGGTCTGTTATTGTGGCTGTAATTGAGTGCTTTTCAGTGAATGAACACCTTAGCATGTTTATTGCCTGCTTGACACTCTGCTGATGTCGTTTTCATTGTTGTGTGTGGATTAAGCTGCTTGCTCTCTGCTTTCACAATCAAACACACTGTTGGTTACTAGAGTGTTACCGACAGGCACTGGCTCCGGCTGCCTTCGTGCTTCCTTGTCCTCGTGTGACCTCTGCGTCTTGGCCACATGGTCGACTCTAGAAAGGGGGGGGGGCTCCTTTATTCGCTCATAACATATTTCTCTTTCTGCTTTCTGTAACCTTGTTTTCTCTCTAACCACGGCTTTTCCCTTGGAAATCATAAAGACATAAAAAGAAATGCCGGGGGTTGGAGAGGGAATGCTTGGAACAGTTGTAAAAAAACAGTATGGATACTGGGAACATCCTCTTTTCTGCTTTCTCCCACCACCGTCATCCACAATGTGTCTGAATCACATGAGAATTAGAGAAAAATGCATGAACAAAGCTGGTACTGTTTTCAGTTTTTTAGATGTTGAACATACGAGGTGATGTTTCATACTGGTTGTGATGAAAAATCAGTCAAATATCATGTACTCAGTACAAATCATAGTGAGAAATTTAAATAAAAAGTAAAATCAGGAAGGAAACTAGGCCTGTGTGACAGTTTTAAAGTTTTACTCCATGTGTTTGCAACATGTTTGACCTAAATCCAATTACATGCTAAAAATGTGATGAATGCATACTTTTGTGATTTGTTTATTGCAGATACATCAATCCCAGTGAATTTGTGTTAACTTTAGGAGGTGTGCATGTAAGCTACAAGCTTCTGGCTGCACATTTTCCAATGTCAGTTCCTGTGTCAAGCTACTGTAAAAGCTCAACTGGGCCCTTTAACTGGACCGCTGTCCTTGTCCCAGTACAGTAGCTGCACAGCCCTGAGCAGGTTGAGATGAGAGGGCACAAGATCACAGGAGAACCACAAATCCACGCAGGAATAGTTTGTCTATGTGGGGTGCATTAGAAAGTCAATCCTGCTATTGTTATGATGACTCTTTGCTGTCAGACAGTTTACAAAGGAAGAAATACCCTAACGATGAGGATTCTGCTTGTGGCTCTGCTCTCACTGTGGGATTGGGGAATTGCACAACCAAAATATCAAACGTGTTAGAAATCCAACCGACCAGTCGGGAGCAGCTGCTCAAGCCGTAGTTGGGTTGTGGTCGTATCTTCATATCTTAATAAAAGTCAGTGTGACTTCCAAGTAAGAATTAAAACTCAATATTCGTGGTTGAATCGGTTGAAATTTGCACAGTGTAGGCCTGGCTTAATATGGAACCCCCCAACTCTCTGCATTTCCAGCTAAATCTGTCAAGATTAATCGCAATTAATCAAGGTCCACCATCAGTGTACTAATATTTTTAATTGTGATTAATCACATGCTTTATTGCCCCTTTCAGTACACTTTGGTTAAGGCATGTCAGAATCTTCCTGCAGCCACAGTGATGTAAAACAAGTCCACCACCGCTCCTTTATATCTCATTTTACTTTTTAAAAAAATCAGCTCAGTGGCAGTCAAAAACATCTGAATCTTTTTTAATGTTCTGTTATTTCACTTTCTACCAATAAAAGTAAGTTTGTATCCAAACAGGAAGTCAATTACCCCTCATTTAAGACAGTAGGAAAATTGAAAAATGACACAGAAACAGTTCAAAATGAAAGTAGTAAAATTTGAAAATGTGATTAATCATGATTAACTACAGAAATCCTGTGATAAAAATTGTGATCTTTTGACAGCCCTGATATTTACGAAACAGAAAAACGCTGTTTTGTTTTCACTCATGAATTTTTTATCGTGATGGAGAAGTGCCCTGAAAATGGCACCTCCGGATTTGCTTTGGAAGCGGTTGCTGCTCTCAAACATGATAGACCAACGTGAAGAGCTCAGGAACACATCTAAAAACTTTTAAAAGCTTTTTTTGTTTGTTTGTTAGTTTTAACGAGAGTATTTAATCTGTAATAGAAAGTTAAGTATTCAAAACAGAGTAACCCCCCCCCATGAGAATTACAAGACTTTTCATTTTTATGCAAAAATAAGTGATAATACACACAAAAATGCACACTATTTTACCACTAAAGACAAACCTTTTTTATCTATTAGTTTTGTTTTTTTGTTTGTTTGTTTTTTTTTGTGAAAATACGTTACCTTCAGTATCAGTTTTCAGTGAAATTCTACCGTTAGTTTCGATCCTCAGCCGTTGTCATGGAAATCTACGAGCCGTTGTTGCTAAATGTTTTAATTTTGGGACAGTGATGACGTCATTACCCATGGCTGGAGTATTGTCTGAAATCTTTTTTTTGTTTTGTAGTTGAGTCCACTATATAGCCCACTATATGCTGCTCACTATATAGTGGATAGGGAGTAGGGAATGAGTGTGTGGTTTTGGACACAGCCATTGTTTTGCTTTCGAGCCCCCTGGTGGTGGAATTTTACATACTGTGTGTTTAACATGCAAGCTGAGCGAGAGTCAAAACTAGGGCTGTCAAGATTAATTAAGTTAATTGCGATTAATCAAGGCCCACAATTAGAGCATAATTTTCTAAAATTGCAATCAGTTGCATGCTTTGTTGTCACTTTCAACCCACTTTGGTTAAGGCATGTCATGATCTCCCTGCAGCCACAGTGATGTGAAATATTTACCAATGCTCCTTAATGTCTCATTGTACTTTCCAGACAGCTCAGTGGACAAGTCAAAATCATCTGAGCCTTTTTAATGTCCACTTATTTCATTTTCAATCCATAACAAGTTCCTTTTTCTGCAGTTAAGTTCATATTAAAATTGCCAGTTTACCCCAAAAGGAGGAAGTCAGTTACCCTTATTTTAAGAAAGTATAGAAAAAATTATACAGAAACTGTTTAAAATGCAAAATAGAGGAATTTTAGAATTAGATAAAAAGGGTGTGATTAATCATGATTTACTACAGAAGTTTAAGTAGAAGCAATTAAGAAAATGTAATCTTTTGACATCCCTATTGAGTAGGTCCAGAAATTTTAAAGGTGGCTTATAGGGGCACCGGCTAGATAACTGTCTTATCCGATATAGCCAAAAAGCCCAACAAATAATATTTTTTAAAAAACATTGGTGTATAGAAGTCTATAATCAATCAGTCATCGGTTAATTAATCAAGTTTAGTTATAAAGCACATTTAAAAACAGCAACAGTCGACCCAAGTGCTGCACAGGTAAGGGAAGAGCGGTACAACAGAACACATGTTAGAAAAAAGCCACACAGAAAACTGTGACGGACAAACAAAAGAAAATAGAACAATAAAATTCACCATGAAAACAATAATAACAATAACCAAAACTGTTAACATTGAAGTAAATAACAAGTCCAAGCCACTGAGACTCAAAGCCAGCATTTTTGAGGCAGGACTTGAACTGACAGAATTCGTCTTCAGATTTCTGTGAAAAGAAAAAAACAGCACGTTTTGACTATTTTCTCTTCATATTTTTTGCTTTTGCAGTTATAAGATCAATCTGTCCTCAGCTGTTAATTCTGAAACTAAATACAATGTTTATTTAAGTTTGATTAAAGTTATCTGGCTAATTGTTTAGGAGTGGGAAAATGACCTGGAGCCCAGAGGGAGTGTCAGCGAGCCGCCTCAGGGGTTAATATCTCCGTGCTGATGGAGCTGTTTTCCTCTGATCCAGATCCAGCATGTGTGCAGTATCCGCTCCACAGCTTGCCTTCAGTCCATGTGTGTAGGGCTGGAGTAAAGAGCCCACATAGGGGATCCTTTGTTTAGGAGAGTCTAGGCATGGAAGATAATTTACAAGCCGCTAAGGTCCTCATGCCATTGGCTGATGAGTCTCTGTCTGCGTCTGCAAAAGGCATCCCTTACGTCTGTGTCTATATGTCTGTGCGTGCGTGCGGCGAGCGTGCGTCTGCTGTAGCAGCACTTTGCTACAGCGGCTCACAGTCGCCCTAGTCATGACACCCAGGAGCTTTGCCCTGCGCACGGCTACTGTAGCCAGCGATTTCTTTTGAGGCTGAAGGAAGGCGAAGCAAGATGGCCACCAATACCTTTTAGGGGGATATGCTGCCTAAACTGGAGGGGCTTCTTCTGAGGACAGACAAGGTAAAGAGCGTTCACCCTGGGGTCTATTGTTTCCCTGCAGATGGGGGCAGCTACAGTGGAGCTCATCAAGAGGTTATCCTCTTTTGTATCTCTCGCTGCCATCCTGGATTTATCTGATTGGAGAGCTATATTTGGACGCTGGTGTTGTTATTGTTCCTGCAGGGCTTGTGTTTGTGAGTGTTTGGCTTGTCTTTTCCAAGTGGGCTCTAAAGGATATGACAACAAAGTAAGCAATAAAGAGGTTAGTTTCCACAGTAACAGACGCCTCTCTTATCTTTTTCCCCATGCATGTCTGTTTTGAGGAGACCCTTTGCTTCCCTTTTTTCTCTCTTGCAGCCATATTTCTGCACCTGCTGTTTTCTGAAAGCTGCAGAAGTGGAGCGCTTGTAAGCTTTTGGTCGTAACTTGTAATTTGGCAGGCTTTACTTGTTTGGCTGTGGTGGAAATGCTGTTATTATTGTGCGGTTTGTTTAAAAGGTTGTAATGTGTACAATTTAATGCCTAATTAAGCTCTGATTCCTGCGTGTGTGCTATAGGTTTTAGGGTTTATTGGCTTTGTTAAGCCTTTTTCATGTCTATGTTATTCTTTTTCATCATATTGTGTGTTCATGACATTGAGAGACAGGAAGACCTCACTCAATGAATGAAGGAAATTCTCACGTGTTGAAAGAGCACACACAAACCAGTATTCACACTCTCAGTCAGGAAGGAAGCACGCTTTGAGAGTGTTTGGTCGTTTTATTGTAAAGTTCAGATCTTAACAGTGTAAGATTTCTGCTCAGACACAAAGTGAAAGTTTGTTTCATTATTTGAAAGCACGCTCTTGTCAGGTGGAGTAGTCTGAATTCACTTGTGCATACATAGGAGCATGTTTACGTCTGGTGTTTGTATGTCATGTTGTTGGGTTAATAATAGATCGATCTTCCTTAGAGACCCATTAGAGAACGAGGAGGGTTGTTAGGATTCGTATAGTGCCTGCGGTCACACTTCTGTTGCTAAGTGAAGGTCTCAGAGCTTGTGTAAAGCTCTCTCCCTCTGCTACCCCAGCATGTTTTGTTGATTTTGAGTGCAGTGACAGGCGCAGCTTTTGCAGTCATGTTTGCCTAAGATAAAAAGAAGAAGGCTATGTTTGCATTGAAACCATCACAGTAAGAGTGACTTCAGACACCCTGAGGCAGATCCAGCAATCCACAGAGACACGGTGACTGAATGAGAGCACATGACTCTGTGTTTGCATCCTGCATCAGGCTCTCACAAGTCTGACTGTAAGATGATGAAAAGCTGTTGCATGGCCTGAACACTGGGATGCACACACGTGTGCAGGGACACGCGTGTGCCTGCTGCAGTGCTGGATGTCAGCCAGTTTTTCTTTGTCATTTAAAGCAGTTTATTGTGACAGACATACCGCCTCTCCTTTCTCTGTCTCTGAACTCCCCGTCGTTTTCACGCATCTTCTCATGCTTCCATTTAAACGTCTTGGTAGGTCAGTTTCCTCATGCTGAGCGGCGTGTAGCTGGCTCTGTTACACTGGCAGCGTGAGGATTGCCTCAGCCTGTGCTGCAGCTATCTGTTGCATCAGCAGCGTGATTTGAGTAGTGGAGTACGGCACGGTCCGGAAAGCCACGAGTAGCATGGTGGACCCGGGCAAAGGTGATGGATCAGAGCGGGATAAGGAAAACCACATCAGTGGAAAGACAGTGACTATTTAGCACCAGGTCTGCCCACAGAATTGGCTGGGACCCTGAAAAACACAGAGAATGGGGCCTTCCCAGCTGTCATTTTTTCATAGTATCAATGCAGGTGTGTTCAAACAATAGCATTGGTTGTGTCCTGGCTAACAGGTGCCATATGTTGGAGAGTGAAGGAGTGTCAAGCGATTATTGGGTTATGATGTTAAAATTATTTATTCCTGCTACTTTTAAACACATTTATGCATTTGTTCCACCCATTTTGCTTTTTCTTTTGACAATTTTAACCATTATTTTGTTGATTCTTGCCCTTGTTTACCACATTTTTGGCAACATTTGACCCATTTTTGCCAGTTGTTGCCTCTATTCCTCCACTTATTGCCTCATGTCCACTATTTTTGCCACTCCTTTATCACTTTTGACCCCTTTTTGCCACTTTTGCCTGTTTTTGCATTTTTTTTATCCACTTTTGTCTTTTTCCCATTTATTCTTTGAAAATTGTCTCAGTTTCTTCCAGCTTTTTATTTTCTTGCCTCCTGATGTTTTTGCACATTATAGCTTAGCTATGAACATAATTCTGCTTTAAGAAAAGGGGGTTTAGGTTTTGAAAACGGCTTTATTTTAACTAAAGCATAAATGAATAAATAAAACAATTTTTGGTGCTTTGATAAGAGTGGTTATTATATTCAGGTTATAAATGAAACATGGTTATCACAGCTGATTTTGCTGACCTCCATGCGCCCCCAGTTTTTCTCGGCCCCAAAAAGCTCTCCCCGTTATCCCACTTATGGGCGGCCTTGTTTAACACAGCCATTTAGTTCATGTGGGAGCTCCAGTTTTTACTCATCATGAACTCTCCTTTCACTTTGTGAAACAGAAGTTAGACATTCTTTAACTTAAATAAATCATCCAAGCAGCTCATTTATTTTGATTTAATAAATAGCCCTCATAAATGTGCCTGTATAATTCCCATGGGTAAGCTACCAGAGACAAACAGAAAGTGGTGAACTGTGACACATTTTCAGCTGTGCATCAAAAAGAGTTGAATCTAGGGAACATGTCTAGCTTTTTTGATAGATGTGAACTACAGATTCACCAGTGCCAGCTCTGTGGATTCACTTACATGTGTTTGTCTCTACACTGCATGCTTTTTGGATTTTAAGCAAACTGAATGGAAATAATTGATTCCAGAAACAGAAGAACTTGTTCCAGTGACACTGGCTTCAGTTGTTTTAACAGCTTGAACAAATATTGCCATTTTTTTATCCTCCCTTGATATCAATATCTCACCATAAAAATGTTCTGAGGCACATATGTGGTCAAAATAAAATGTAGAGCCTTCTCTGTTGTCATCAAAAACACAGTGTAGTTTAAGAACCGGCCATGAAACTGAGCAAAAGTTCTCCCTCTAGCGCCACAAAGCCCAGTACCAGATCTTCTCATGTTATCTAACAACCGTCTTTAAACCAATGCAGCAGATTGCTCAGTATTAATCCTCTTAAAGCCCAGTGCTGCCTTTAACACCTTTTGTTTTCCGACTCAGACGGAGTGCTTTTCACTGCGGAAGATGGCGTCATCTCTTCTTTCAGTGCCTTCTTCCTCATAAATGAGAGATCATGACTTTACTCAGCTGCCATCACATGTGGGATGTCACAAGGCTCAGTTCTTCTCTCGTGCACATGCCTGAGAGTCAAACACACTGATTCCATTTTAAACCCAGATTTGTCAGAGTATGATGAATGGAGAATCCCAGCTCCACTTTAGGGCTGACTTTCAGCAGCAAGGCTACCTGGAGGGCTGCTGTGCTTTGTGAAAAAGTGGTAAAATAATGCATGTTGTAGAACAGTGTTACAGTAATTAAGGAGGCTTAGTAGGTCTTAAAAAGTCAAACAGTTACTGGTTCAGTTCCTTACAGGTGTCCTTGTACAACCTACTCTTACTGATAGGACCCAGATGGATGTCAAAGCTTCCTCTTCCATGCATTATATGCCACTCTACATTGTAAGGTTGACTTTAAATAGTGAAGTTATAGTAAGGAGTGGGACAAAATATCCATCAATATATGGTCACTCTTGCACATAATATAATCATGAAATGCCAAATGTGCCAAAGATTGATTCTTACAAAAAATAGATCCTCTGAACAGATGTCCCTGCCAGTTTGACACATGATTCACTACATCTGAACTATGACTACTCATGGTGATGCTTGTGACATGAATAAGAGTGACTTAAACAGAAATTATCTGGCCATTGGAGAGAGTTACATAGATTGAAATTAGAAGGAAGAGTGAAAGTGTTGAGCAGCAGTAAAAGATGTTTAACATGAAGCACGTAAAGAAGTGAAACTGACATTAAATTGTTGTGAATAAATACATTAATACTGCACTTCAACTTTTGGGGCAATATTTATACATCCTAGCCAATCAGATATGATGTATCACAATAGGATTATTTAGCAGTATTTCAGTTTCCATATAATCACATCAAAGGGATTTCATTATTTAGCTATAATGTCCTCTTAACAATCAAGGTAGAATTGCCAAGAGCCACCTGACGGAAACTTCTTATGTTATCAACCTTGCCGTAATAAGAACATGGTTTATTCCCGCTGTAAGGTTTAAAAAATACACCACCCAAGATGTCATGATGATGTCTCTGGTTAGTAGAGCTGCTGTTGATTGCCATACCTGCAAATGTCAGCTGTTAGTGACAACAATAAATGCTGCCATACTATGATAGTAGATGGACTTGAGCTTTCATTGTGCTTTTCTAGTCATCTGACCTCTCAAAGGGCTTTAACACCACAGGTCACACCTATCTGTTTATACCCATTCATTCCCCAGTCACACACTGACAGCAAAGGTTGCTACTAGGGCTGAACCATTAGGGCAAAAACATTGAATGGGATTTTTTTTTTTTCCAATATTGCGATTGCGATTTGATGTGCAATTATTAACATCTCTGCTACAAAATAAAGCTTTTAAATTGGTATTTTTGTGCAAATTTCAGGTTCAAGAAATATTGCATTTTCTGCGATTGCAGTTTAATCTAATTTACAATTAATTGCCTAGCCCTAGTTGCTACAGAGATTTGCCATCAGTATTAGCTCATCTCATTCATATGCATCCATATACATTTACAAGCCAGTGACAAAGCACCTGGAGTAAACTGCTAAAAGACACATCAAGATGTAAGTGTAGGAGCTCAGGATGAAGTCCATGACTTTCAGGTTGTAAGACGACTGACTCAACCTGCCGAGCCAGAGAACTCAATGAAACACTTTTTACAGTAATCTGTAGCATATTTTAGTGTTACTATGAACAGTTTAACTCTACAGTAAGATAAATGTTGATGAATGATTTTAGGGAATTGCAGTGGATTGTGGGATACGTAGTTCCTTCACCTTGGAAAAATGTGTACACCGTCTTGTACTTGTGCCTTTTTCTTTCTTGTTTTTGCATCAAATCAATTATTTTATAGTAACGAGTACTCAGCAAGCTAGTTGGCTTGGTTTCAACATTTAAGACATTAAGATAAGGATTTTGTGAAATGTGAAAATGATCGCAAGGTATTATATCATATCAAACTTATCGCATTGTGTTTTATCATATCATATTTTTTCTCATCATATTGTGTCCAATGCTACCTTATTGTTTTTATGTCCTGTCGTGTCGTATTGTACCATATGGTTTCATATCAGATTGTATCTCATCATTTTGTTTCTAATCATTGCATTTCTTTTCATTTCTTATCATTTTGTTTCGTATTGTTTGAATCATATCACATTGCATTGCATCGTATCATTTCGTATCGATTTGTTTTGTCTTTTCGTAATGTACCGTGTCATATCATATCGTATGGTATCGTACGTCACTGTAGCGTTCACAGAACAGTTTTGTATCATATCGAATTGTACTGCATTGTTTTGTAATGTATCGTATCCCATCATATATGGTATAATGTAAACCGAATTTTTAAACCAAAGTATGCTTTTATTTTGTTCAGTTTATTTTTTTCCCTTTCTGTCTGTCAGTTATTGTATTTATTTATTTTAATTGTTCTTTTTTAAACTTTCTAAACGAACCAACACTAAGGGCTAACCCAGCCACCCCCCCCACCAGTGCAACCGAGATCCTGTCTGCTTGACTTAATATAGTCAAACAAAGCCGGGTTTTCTGTTTGTGTTTGTTCATAGTGGTCTGGTTTATTCTAAAGTGTGGCTGCTTGCTCTCGATCTGTCAGCTTTGAGAACACATCTAAACTTCATTAAACAGTGTCAGTCATGGAGTTTTATGGCTGTTTATGCAGGTAAATGGTGATAAAAACAAATCTCCAGCATCCCTGCGGTTATGTGAGTTCATTAAAGGTAAAACTGAAAGCTTCAAACACACGCAGGTATAAATACACACCACTCTCAGTAATGCACTAACATCCTCCAGCTCTTTAAATGACTTTAAGATCCTTTTGTCAGCTGAGTGTTGGCACATGATGCAGTGTTTTTATCTTCGTCACGCTGCAACATTTTTAATCATTCTTCCACTGCTGAAGGCTTTACTTAGAGAATATGATGCAGGTTTTAATCCAAAAAATAAGAAGCAGCTCTACTTGACTGCAGTAATCTTCTGCTAATTAAAACTGAGGAAGAATTAAAATGGTTCTTACATATGTGGTTTCAGAAATACAGCAAAGAAGATGGATTTGATGCTGTTTTATTCTTTGTAAACATGTCAAATATGCATGCAGCAGTATTTACTGTATCACATCTTATTTGTATTTAGCAGCAAGTCCATTATTGTATAACCTTTATTATACAACAGTAGCGCTGCTGCCAAATAGCAATCTGTATTATTCAAAGATTTATTTTTGAGCTTTTCACGCCTCTGTTATAGAGAGAGGACGGAGTATAGAGCAGGAAATCAGGGGAAAAAAGAGTGGGGAATGATATGTGGGAAAAGAGCCTCAGGCCAGATGTGAGCCTGGACAGCCTGCCTCAAAGACAACAGCATCTGTCGCCTTATGATAATATTTAAGAAGAAAAAATAAACAGAAAACAATGAATAGAAATTATATGGTGAGGTAATACCATTTTACATAGCTGTTGGGGGTTTAGTGCCTCACTCAAGGGCCCTATGACAGTACACGGGAAGTGAACTGGCATCCCTCCAGCTACCAGGCCAGTCCAGATATTGTCCGACCAGGACTCTGATTCCCAGCCCACGTCCTTACAGACTGAGCTACTGCCACCTCCTTGAATTGTAATTTAGTGTATCGTATCATATCGTATATCATATATCGTATCATATCGTGGGTTATCCTGAAATCTCCAACCCTACTGTAATCCACAGTGTTCTTGCACATTACAGTAGGAATAAGATTTCCCCAAAGCCTTGGTAGAAGTGCCTTAACTTGTTTAAGCTTTAACTTGCTTAACCCAATACTTTTTTTTACCTTCAAATGGGGTTGCTTCTATTGTTGACTGCACTTAGGGCAGTCTAAGTCATTTTGTATTGAACACGGCTCAAGGAGGGGATAAGTCGGTCAACACTGAGGACCTTTGGACGGTGGTCCACCTCAGCTGGAAGGTCAAGCTGCGCTGTAGCTGCACCATGTGTGGATAAGACTCAGACTGGGTTAATCACTTACTTTACAACTCGCAGGGGTCAGCATAGCAGGCCTGCAGTGTTAATAATCACATGTGCTTGCATTCACAGAAACACACTGACAACATGTACATGCACATTGCTCTCATGCCCTCAGTAACCTCCAAGTATTGATGCAATTCAAAGCTGATGCTCACTCATTGGCTACTTGTAAATCTGAGGCTTCAAATCTCCACAGTGAGGCAGGAATGAAGTCCTGATTGAAGGCTTTACAGTCAACCAACAGTTTAACTTTTACTCAGCCTTGTTTAGGGATTGGTTTTCTTCAACATCTAAAGAAAGCACAGTCTTTCTTTTCACATGCTGTAATATTTTCCACAGCCTTGATGGTGGCTGCAGCAGATGCTCATGCCATGCTGAGAGGCAATCTGTTGTGCTGTGTGCCGTGACTGTTTAGAACAAGCTGAACAACCATGCTCTGCCAAAGCTTGTTGAGTCACCTCTCTCTTCCCGTTTCTCTCTGTCTCAGGTGGTTCCAGAAAGTGGGTCGGTCAATGGCAAAGGCAAGGCACAGATGGATGAAACCCACACGGCAGCGGCAGAGGAGGATGAAGGGGAAGAAGGCCACATACCTCATACACCATCTCCCCACATCACCCACTCGCTCACCCACAACCTGGCCTCGGACCGAGGCAGGCGGCCTGCACTTGTTAAAAGAGAGCCCACGCTTGAGCTGACCGGCAATGCACTTCATCAACATATATGCTCTTCTGTGACTTTTCAGAATGGTTCTGTTGAGAACCTGACTAAACCTAATGGTGCTAACATGACCACTGGGTCGCAATCTTACCTGAAATCTGCATTAAAACGGACTACACGTGCATCAGAGCCTCAGAGGACTATTAAAGCTGCAATCCCTAAAGAAAGCTTTGAAAGTGGAGTCAAGACGCCTCAAGATGATGCATCAGTTCCTCTGAAGAAGATCAAACTGGAGGAACCGTGGATGTGGACCACTGAACAGGCTGCCTCAAAGCTGTGTGACGGTGACGACGAGGTGTTTGAGGACCCGCTGTCCACGCTGGCGACTGTGGTGTGTCTGTCCGTCACAGACAGGAAGGGACTGGAAGAGAAACTCTTCAGCTCACGTTCCTCCATTCTTTGCTCAATCAAAACAGAGCCGCACGATTTGCACTTCATCAAAAAAGAGCCACAGGACTTAAAGAATGACTTTTGTCAGAAAAGCACTCCTGTTAGCCTGCAAAGGACTCCCCAGCTTATCAAAAGTGAAACTCCTCCAAGTGTCCTGTTGCCAAGTGTGCAGTCTTTGGCAGAGAGGCGAAATCTTAGTGTTGAACAAGCTATTGCTATAGAGGCCTTGACTCAGCTCGCAGCTATACCTCAAAGCACCCCAGGGTCCATTAAAGCTGAAAGTAGGTGTGAACATCCTGTTTCTACTTCAACCTCCAATGCAAATACAACCCTACAAGAAGCCAAACCCACAGCAGCTATCCACTACAACAAAGTCTCTGTCATCAGCTCTCCTCTACATCAGACGTCAGTCATACGCCCTCCTGTGGCAAGACAAGGGAATGTCATCCAGAGCTCAAAGGGGTCCCCCTCTAACACAAGGCGTTCTCTGCAGGATCTCCTTGATGCTGATGATAACATGACCCCAAATAGGAAAGAGTACGGCTTTGGTTCCCGTGTCATCAAGTCAGAAAGCTGCTACAAAGACCACAGTGACATGAAGTTCAGAAAAGATCAGAATAGGTTGTTTGGGGATGACAAAGATGGGGTTGTGAGTAAAGCAGGAAGAAACAGAGATGAGGAGGAGGTGGCTGCTCAGCTGGCTAACTTGGCCTTCATTATTCAGGCCCGACAGTCGGAGAACAACCCTCCAAAAGGAACACCGGTGTCTGCCATTAAATACAACTACAACTCACAGCAATCCCCCAGTCACAAAAAGACCCTCATGAAGAAAACAAAAACTACGCCTTCCAAGCCAAGGAAGAAGAAGGTTAGTGATGAGGGAATCAACGGCAGGACCCCTCTCTCAAGGCGCATGCATAATGGAGAGATGATGCATAGAGGCAGAGGCCAGAAGATTCTCCCTCAGGGGAAATCAGCTTTGCACCATAAGAGGAACCTGTTTCTGCCTGTGGCTCAAATCGACCTAAAGAGATACCTGACAGAGGCTGAGGAGGAGAGGAGGCAGCTTATATATCACAGTAACGCACATAATCCCGCCTTTGTAAGGCTGCAGAATCAGAACTACAGCACTAACCCACAGTTTCATCACACTCCTGGACAAGCAAACCAGCCATGGTCACTTTCAAATGGTCAACACAATCCATGCAACGGTCACGCCGCAGAAGCAGCGTCAGAGTGTGAAAGACATTCTTTATCTCAGGTAGCCCAGCACGGTGCTGATCCCAACACCAGCCCTTTCCTCACCCACACTAACGGACACCACGGCCTGGCTAACGGCTTCTCAGGGCCTCCTAGGTCCCCACCTCCTAGCCAGCAAGGCTATTACAAGTTGGAGAGGTCAGGGCCAGTCACTGTCCTGTCCACGGCGACTGATGGAGACTCCACAGAGTCGACTCCTATCAAGAACGTCAACAGCTTTCTGGAGTCCCCCTTGAGCTTTCTGGATACCCCGATGAAGAACCTGCTGAACACACCCTCCAAAAAACTGTCTGATCTTCCTTCCTGTCAATGCATGGGTGAGTCAAAACCACCTTAGATATTTTACATGTCTGCAGCATTTTTAGAGCTACTTTGCGATCATCTTAGATTATTTTTAATGTAATGACATTGCACATCTTTAGCCTCAAACTAACACTCATTTTCTGATTTTCTTCTGATGCAAACACACACAGAAACACACACACCCACACACCCACAAGCTGTGTCCTAATTCAGAGGCCAATTCATGCAAAAGGAGGCCACATTTCTCTGCCATATATGGAGGAGGCTCTGGGATACTTTGTGGGGTCTTGTTGACCTGTTTAGGTGTATTCATTTTCTTAATATGGATTAACAAGATGGGGGCTCTCAATCAACATATATGTGTATATTCTCTATCTTCAAGCTACATATGTGGAGATATTTGTCATGATACAAAAAAAAAAACACTTAAACACAATACTCTTAAAAGTTCAACAGTACCAGTGCCTTTTATGATACCACAGAAACAAAAACAAAAGTCCTAGGAACCCAATATCCAATTTCTGGGTAATTTTTTGTTTTTAATTCTGCCTAAAACACACAAATTGCACAAATATGTTGGCATTGTTTTGGTGCTGAAAGACAGTACTCTCCTTTTTGCTCATGGCAGCTTTAGTCATTAATTTTGAGTTCAGATCTGTCCTTTTTTGTAAAGCTTTGGTACCTTTTAATGAAGAGGTATTGTTTTAAAACATACGGTGTGAAAAGGTACCTTGTAAAGCCAACGGATTGGCCAGACTTAACGTCTGTCATCAGGCAGATCTACCTTTTAAAGCTACAAGCTGAAATGTTTGTGCCCAGTGTGAGAATTAATCGATCAGGATCATTTGAGGAGAACAAGGAAGCCATGGTTTAGTTTTACTGCAAGCCAGTAAACAATGGCTACCAATGAAGCAATTAGCTTGAGAAAATAGACGCGCTGATAGCTTTTCTTGGTGGAGAAGATGTTTTTGCTTGTCCAGCTTTAGGTTTAATTCACCACCTGACTCCAGTAGTTGTTGGTGATTATAGCGACTGTCTATCAAAGTTGTGTTTACCGTCTGGAGCTGCGCAGACACACTATGTTATATGCAGGATGTGAATTGTTTAAAAACCAAAGGGGGACTTTTTCTTAAAAAATAAATTTAAAAAATAATAGATAAATAAGGCTATATCTTGCAACTGGCCTTTTATAAAGCTTGGTGACCACTGTGCGCTTTCAAGCCTATTTTGTGCAACTGATTTGCTGTGCATCAGTTGTGAGGACACAATGGTCAACCATGATTTAATTAGCTACTCTTGGCATTGATAATTTTTTCACTGCTGATATTTTGGCTGCATACACTCAAACTGCTTTCCAGCTGGCTGTAATCATGTGTTGTTTGCAGACAAGTTGGTTTTAATAGGTGGCTCTTTCATGTGAGAATTATATTATATAGTTTTATTTAATCAAAATGTATAATTTCAGAATCATAACTGTACAAACATCAATGATTGGTCAAAGCATGGCTAAATTTGGTTGATTTGATAAAAGCTAAAGTGGTAGCCTATCAGACGAAGTGTTGTCTGGGAGCTGAAAGAACCGATTCTTACTGGACTGAGTCAAATGATCCAGATCACTAAAAAAGAGCTTAAGCTCCCATCACCATGGCTGATGGCAATGTTTAATATTTAACTGCACTGTGTATTGGATTGAGATCAGAAAGAGAGAGTCTTTATCTTCGTATCTGAGCAAAAATACATTAGAAATATATAGAAATGGTAACCTTAGCAGTTGAATTCACCTGTTACCATGTTTCTCACTGGCGAATCCATCTAGCAAAGCTCCCATCTGAACCGTTTGGGCCTGGTTAGAAAGTGACAGGATCAATCAGCGTGGAGGGGCAGTACTTTCAGGCATAGCAAAGTTGTGAAATATGCAAGCAGCAAGAAGAACAGCACTGAGTTGTTTTCTTTTCAAAACCCACAAAAATCGTGTACTTATGTCTGCCATGGTTTGTGTTATGCAGCTTTCTACTTTCTAGTTTCTAGCTTTCTAATTTAGCCTACTCGTCGGCAGGGGCACACCTCGGTTTTGGGGCTATGACGTTGCATGTTTTGTTGCTCTGATTGGCCTGTATAGATGTGACAAACAGAACGTTCACCCAATCACCCTCCAAGTTTTTTTTTCAAAGGCTCTGCCCTTTCCCAAACGCCATCTGTGGAAGGTTTTCCAGATGGATGTGTGAAACAAATACATCAATCGGACCGTAGTGTGAGCATGTTGAGTTTTGGTTGTGAAAAACGTTTCAGTCCCAAAGCGAATGCTGACGTTAGACCAGAACTGTTAAAGAGTTTGATGCATTCAGTCCAAGCAGAGGCAGGGATATAAATGTATTCCCCAGAAGGGGGGCGAAATCCCCCCCACTATGTGACGGACAGAACGTTCATCCAATCACCCTCGAAGATTTTTTTTAAAGGTTCTGCCATGCCCTGCCTTCTTACTATGGACTATTTCCCAGATGAATATGAAATATATTCCATGCATGGATGTGTGATTCAGTCAAAAAGAATAAAACTAAATAATAAAGGTTTTGACAATCATAGACGACATTTGCATTTGTTGAACTCAAGACGTTAGACTTGAGGACTCACATCTCTAGCTTTATAAATGAAATAGTCTCTGGACAAAGCTACAGTGTTATTTAAACTGATGCTTCAAAGATGTCTAATACAGTTAGTTACTGAAATCAAACCAAAATCTCAAGGCCCACCTTCTTCATATCAATGCAAAACGGCCTCTTTAAATGTTCATACTGTATCTTTAGTTGGTGTATAGTTAGTTATAATGCATGGTTGTTATTTTCACAACGCTAAAACATTTGGGAACAACTAAATTATACATCTACATGCCAGAATGTGTATTTCAGCACTATACTTTTCAGCCATATCAGCCTTAATCACAGTTCATGATTAAAGCAATCTACTTTAGCAAATCCAAAACTTTAGGTGCCCATTACAAGTCATTTTAAAACCAAATTATAAACATCATGCAGTGAGAAAATACCAGAAATACTGCAGAAAATTGTAGTTTTCAAAGAGGTTGTCCAATTTGTGATACTATTAAAGTCATTGTAATCATACATGGTTGTACAAATTTCCAAGGCACACCTTGACTTGCCTCAAGGCACACCAGTGTCACTCACCACACCATTCGAGAACCACTGGTCTAATAGATCCTGTTCTTTTTCCCACAGATCAAATTATTGAAAAGGAGGAAGGCCCTTACTATACACACCTTGGGGCAGGACCGACTGTTGCTTCAGTGAGGGAGTTGATGGAGAACAGGTAGAGTGACTACTACAGCTGTGTTTACACTGTCTACATGTGGCTGTCTTTACTACCAAACACACCGAGAGGCCACTCATCAACCACAGGTCTGGTGGAGGAATGGGGCGGGTCCACAGCTAAAAAGCCTGTCATTTAAAGGAAGCATTGCTGAGCCAGCTCAACACGTTTAACCCTGGTCTGAGCTACACACATGAACGCACAACACAACGCACACAGCATGTTGAAACAGGAAACCCCTTGAGCTGAGGTGAGGGGCCCATAAACCAAGAAGACAGGCTGTTTGAAACAAACTGAGGTCCATCAGGGTCCATTTGACAGCCACACTTAACTGAACTATTGTCACTGTGCAAGCAGAGAAAAATCATTTTTCATTTCAAGATGTGTTTAATGGTCAAACAGTTTTCAGTTTGGCAAAAAGAAGAGCTAGTGATGGCCTAAACTGACCCATTTAACATTACAAATCAAAATGCACTTCTATGATTTTTTTTATTTGTATTTTATCCTCAGTTTTCTTCTCTTTGGGGTATATGCAGAGCTACATGTTTTTGTTTGACTGAGTTTACAGCTGTAGACTACAGCAGGCTGTAACACTATTAATGTTAAGTTTCTGGTCTTCGTCACACTTAACCACCAGCTTTAACCTGCATGATAAATATAGAGACAGTGAGGTGAAATGGAGATAAGAAGAAGCAGCATTTGAGACGAAGTAGCCATGAAGTGTGAAATATCAACACTTCAAAACCCTTACATGTGTAAAACTTGCATAAGAGATGCTATTTGTACAGCAGATCAATTCCATAGGTCTCATGCAGCCTCAATCTTAGGGGTTGATCCATTTCACCACTAGTTTATTCTTCATGGAACAGTTTAGAGTTTTGTGTATTTGTCAGTGCATTGGTGCATTTACAGATTTCTACAATCCATGTGTATGAGCTATTAAAGTTTTTTTGCATCAGTTGCTCTTAGGTCTGGCAAACTGTGCTAATGTGTCTAAATGTGTTGTCATCTATTTGTGCTCGTGTCAATAACAAACACTGGTGGTTTCTCTAAATGTCTTGTGTGTCACAGGTATGGTACCAAAGGGAACGCAGTACGGGTGGAAGTTGTTGTTTACACTGGGAAGGAAGGAAAAAGCTCCCAGGGCTGTCCAATAGCTAAATGGGTATGTGGTTGATGTTTGTGTGTATGTCCTGAATGTGTGTCCGCATTGTCTCAGTGTTTTTTAGATCCCATCCAAGTGTTTCTGGAAATTTGACGCTGGATCATTTTTCTCAACACAACTACACCCTCACTAATAGATTTTTAGATACATAGCAAATGTTGAAATGCAAAAGACCCCACACATGACACCAAACAATGAAAGACTGAGGACAACTGAACAACTGAAAAACCCCCACACTAAAACAAATTACATTCACGATAAACCAGCGATGGACTTAATCTGAAAAATTCATTTTGAACAATTACCAAAAAAAACTGAACCTACAGACAAGCAGAGTGACAAAAGCAACTAGAAAGGCACTCAGAGGGTGCAGACCTCCGCCATCACCCCTATCTCCCAATAGTGAAGAATCTTTTGAAAAATTCCTGGATCCGTCCCCATATGCCCCCACCATGGCATTTGCCAATGACTCCCTCCCAGGTGAGGTGCAAACACGGTGTGGCAAAGCATTTGCTTCGCTACGGGTGGACTGTCATGGTGGAAGCATTGCCTGCCGGTGCCAACAGTTGCACTGACAGTCTCACCCATGGTCTCACTGAACAACTGGAAGTCATGGCAGAGGGTGAATATTCCTCTATTTCTCCCAGCATTGTGAGTATTCTCACTACAATTCGCTGTCTTTCTCTCTGTTACGCTCCGACTCATCTCCTCGTCCTCGGCGTGCGTCTTTCAAACTCTATAAACTCCAAAACTTTGAATAGAAGTACACCCAAAATGCTGCTGGGATTGAAGTTACTCATGTTCACCATCTCCTGGTGTAAAGAGGTAACAGCGCAGACCTCCACCATTAGCCCTATCTCCCAATAATACAGAATCCTTACAAAAAATTTCATCAAAATCTGTCTACAGCTTTTTGAGTTATGTTGCTAACAAACTAACAAACGAACAAACAAATTAACCAATGAACAAACCCACCCAATCTTTGGCAGGGGTAGTAATAACAGACAATGAAAAGTATCATGCAAAAGAAAGTCCTTTTAATTCCTTATAAACTGTTCAGTCTGTTTCCTTTTTTATATATAAACTATAAATGGCTATGGACAAATGTATTAGGCACATTACATCAAAAGGACTGTAATGAAATCGTATTCAAATTAATGTGCTTCAATATGGAGTTGGCCCTACTTTGCAGCTGTAACAGCCTCCTCTCTTCTTGGAAGGCTTTCCACAAGATTTTGGAGTGTTTCTCTGAGAATTTCAGTTGTAGAGCATTTATGAGGTCAGGTACTGATGTTGGAAGAGAATGCCTGACTCGCAGTCCCTGTTCCAGACTCATCAAACCATGTCTTTATAGTTCTTGCTTTGTGCACTGGGGCACAGTATTGTTGGAATAGAAAAGGGCCTTCCCCAAACTGTTGCCACAAAGTTTTAAAGCGTAACATTGTCCATAATGTCTTGGTATGCTGAAGCATTAAGATTGCCTTTTACTGGAGATAAGGGGGCTGGCCCTAACCCTGAAAACAGTCCTAGACCCTTATCCCTCCTCCTCCAAACTTTACAGTTGGCTTTACAGTTTCCCGTCTATAGTCCAGTGTTGGTGTACTTTACATCACTCCATCCGATGCTTAGCAAGGGTTTGGTGATGTGAGGCTTACATGCAGCGGTTTGGCCAAGGAAACCCATTCCATGACACTCCTGTCACACAGTTTTTGTGCCTACATTAATGTCAGTGGAGGTTCAGAACTCATCAGCTATGGAGTCAGCAGAGCGTTGTCAACTTTTACACACCATGCGCCTTAGTCGTTGATCCTCCTCTGTGAGGAGGACTTCCGCTCCGTGGCTGAGTAGCTGTCCAGCAGGGATGAAATTTCGCCAACCGTCTTACTGCAAAGGTGGAATCTCTCACAGTACCATGCTTGAAGTCACTGAGCTCTTCAGAATGGCACATTTTGTATCACAAATGTTTGCAGATGGAGACTGCATGACTAGGTGCTTGATTTTATACAGCTGTGACAACAGGTCTGATTGAAACACTTGAGTTCAATAATTAAATGGTGTGCACAAATACTTATGCCCAAATGGTGTCCTAAAACTTCTTTAAACTTGCACAAATATCTTATATTTATTGCTGCTTATCTTTGTATAACAGAATATGAAATCATCTATTATAAGATATAAACTTGTGGAATATATTTTACCTTAAAGATAAATTAGGCCTTTGCTTTGTTTTATCAGAAAGGGAGCATTGGGCCCAAATTTAGCCTGATAATGTCTTGGGGTGAACCATGTCTCTTGAGTAACTAGCATGGTTGGCAACAGGTGTGACAAATTGGCAGTGAGAAATACTGGACCAGTTTTTACTGAAAAATCCCCAGGAATAAAAGTAAAATCCCTGTATGAAGTCGCAGCGTTGGTGTGAACATTTAATCCTTCATGACAATCCACACAGCGTATGCTCTCCTTTCCTCACACAACTGGAGAATGGGTAATAAATATTGAGTATGTTCAATATTTATGAGTTGAAATTGGAATGCTCACAGCATTCTTTTAAGCAGGTCAGATCACTCTTAACACAACCCACACTGTGGGAATATTGGCAGGGTCATCTTTAATACTATCAAATAAATCAGGCCTTTGCTTTGTTTTGTCAGAAGGGGAGCATCAGGCCCAAATTTGGCCTGATAATCTCTTTAATGAGGACCAAGCTTTAGCTGCCCTCTAATATTACACCAGAACCAAAAGATTATCAGTTCCAACTTCATCACAAAATGCATAAATGTTGAGGCTTTCAGCTTAATTTACAGACCAGGTATCTCAAAACAAAGCATGGCAATGACAATGCTTTAAATCCAATATCTGTTAAAAACAACAAGCAGAAAAAGTATTAAAATGGCTCATTTTTTTTCATTATGTGTTTGTATTGTGATTCCTGATTTGCTTGTATCACATTTATCTGGCAGGTGATCCGACGTGGCAGTGAGGAGGAGAAGTTGCTGTGTTTGGTCCGCCAGAGGCCCGGGCACTTCTGTGACACCGCTGTATTAGTGATCCTCATCCTGGCCTGGGAGGGGATCCCCCGGCCGGTGGCAGACCACCTCTATAGGGAGCTCACAGAGACCCTCTTTAAATATGGCTCCCCCACCAGCCGCCGCTGTGCCCTCAATGAAGAGTAAGAACCTCTTTTTTTAACAATGGCATTAAGCCTTCCCAGATCTGTTTGATTATTCATCTCCCTCCTGCTTCTTCTTCTCCATAGTCGCACATGTGCCTGCCAGGGTTTGGACCCAGACACCTGTGGAGCTTCCTTTTCCTTCGGCTGCTCCTGGAGCATGTATTTCAACGGCTGTAAGTTTGCACGCAGTAAAGTACCACGCAAGTTCCGCCTGCTTGGAGACTACCCAGAGGAGGTGAGGGAGTTTTCTGTTCAGGAAGATATAGAGGGAATCTTCTCTCATAGTTTCACCTGATGTTATCTTGATGTATGAGGGGGTTTTCAGCTCTGTTACTTTTCAGTACTTTATCTGCAATAATGGCAAAATATGGGGATTTAATCTCTGCTGAATATTTGTCTCTGAGTGGATTTGACAATAACATGTTAGGAGAAGACTACATGCATGTTTTAACTGTTGGCTGTAATTCACCTTAAACTCATAAATGTGTGTTTGTTTCAGGAAGAAAAAGTAGAGAACAACCTTCAGAATCTCGCCACTGACCTTGCACCACTTTACAAAAGACTGGCCCCTGAGGCTTTCCAGAACCAGGTTTGTAAACTTTTCCAACAGTCAAACTCTCTCCTTTTTGTCCATTAATTTTTTAAACCAGTACTGTAAAGTCTGGTTCATAAGACACACTATTAATTCTATTTTTTTAATCTACAAAGGTTTGCTGCAACCTACATACAAGTGTGACCAATCTACTAGTATAAAGAGATGAGACATATGCTGCTTTTAAAGCTGCCATCATCCCACAGCACTAGAACAGGCACTATTGAAAATTTGCCTCTCTTCATTGTTTCAGAAGCGGACACTTCATGGCTCACAATGTGTTGATACATAGCACTGCAGACCAGGCAAGTGGGGTCTGAGCCACATTTTAGCATCTTTACTCCATCATTAAGTCTAAGGATGCACCAATGCATCAGTTCAACATCAATTTCAGTCGATATCAGCCCAGTATACAGACGTCAGCCACAGGCAAAATGATGCGACATGAACAGAGATTAGTTACAATGTTTATTTGTTATCAACTGTCAATTTTATGCTGGTATCTGGTCCACCTTACTGCTGAATCAGATAAGAGATTTTTTTTAAATGGCAGAAGTGACCAGTTGGACAAACTCTGTTCTGTTTTCATGGTCAAATGTGAGGGAAAGTGTTGGCATACTAGGAGTTTTATACCAACAGAAATTATGAAAGAAAAACATTGGTGCATCTTTAACCCCTTAAAGCACTGGTCATCAACTGGAGGCCCGGGGCCCATATCAGGCCCCGTACAGTGTCCGATCTGGCCCTCATAAGCTTGATTAAATGGAGAAAAGTGCTGAGCAAAAAAAATGTCTTGCTGTATTTAGGGTGTCTTTTCTTTATTTATTTTATGATGCCTACAGATAATTTAGTAACTCCAAAATAATTGAGATTTAAACTTTTTTTTTTTAAATTGGCTTAATGTTTGATCAGTTTCACAAAATAACAACTATCATTAACTATTATTAGCAAATAAGATGCATTATTAACTATTAACTATTAGTAGCAAATAAGATGCATGACAAACCTACTCATAAGTCCATTCTTGGTTAAAGTAGCAGATTTCTGCATAAATGTAACAGTTAAGAGGGTTGAGAGTTTATTTTTCACTGGCTGAGAATTAAAACAAACTATCTATGTTTTTCACCAATGAGGATGCAGCGCTTTCACATCAGACAGCATGGCAGCCCCAGAAATATATGGCTTAAATATCTCAATCGCCCCCTTGTGGCTTGTTGCAATATAGGAACTGAGTTCACTGCTAAAGGCTAAAAATGATGTACATTTCAAAGAAAATATAATGATTTTGACGACAATGTTCCTTTAATTTAGCTCATTTTACGCGCCAACCCTCACAGTGTCTGCGTAGACATAAGCTGGCCCTTGTACAAATGTGGTTGATATTTGATACATACTTTTATGAGATCTCTATGTAATCAACATAATCAGCAAATTACTTAAAAACATTTTGATTACAATCAGATAAATGATTAAAAAAAATGCTCTTCAGTGGATTCTCAGTTGCCAAAAAACACCTAATGTGTCAAATGTGATACAAAAAGAATATATGTGAGAGTTTATGGCAATTTTTCTTTTATTTTGGTAGAAGGTTAAATAAACATTTCAGAACCAAAAAAAACAGAATCGTCTCTCTACTATTTCAATTTTCAGGCTTTAAGGGGCTAAAAGGTCATTATCCCGATTTTAATGAAAAGCAGAAAAGGGGGATATACTGATAAGTATGTTAAATGGGCCTAAAACAATGGTTGACCAGCAGAGATAAGCAGAATGACTCATAAACTGATTATCTGTCAGCTTCATGACAAACACCACAGGCTGAGAGCTCAACTTCCATATTATCGATACACAATAAAACTATGATATGATCTATTGTTTGACAGTAATAGAAAAATTCCAGTAGATATGATCAGATTCTCCTCTGATTATAGCCACACAGCCTCACTCTGGATTAAACGATAATCAACCAATCAATCTTTGTTTGCATAGCACCGATGAAAGTTGTCTCAAGATACTTTACAAAGAGGGCAGGTCTAGACCGTACTCTGTGTTGTTTCCTATTGAAATAGACCAGTATTAATCATTAATATTATAATAAAGAATATACCCTATTATAATAAGGACTAGCATTAATCACCATGAGCACAGCTCCAGCAACATAAGCCTTCCCTTACTATAGGGCAGGACTGTCGAGAAGACCAGAATCATTTTGACAAGTCTCTGCTGAAGCTGCACAGGGGGTTGGAAAGGACTAGAAGGAGAGATGGGGGGGGGGGGTGCAGGAAGAGGATAGGGACAAGAGAAACAACAAAACAACAAATGAAACACAAAGTCCTGGCAGTTGTGGCCATGAACATATCTCCCATTTTGCAGGAAATTAATACAGCTTTAATGATTATGGTTTTCTAGGTTGATAGAAAACAGAACAATGCAGTATTAGCATTAGCAGCTGGGATGCTAATGAAATAGAGAGAACTATTAATAAAAACAGCTGTAAAGTAGAGCTGCTCTTATGTTCAGTTAAACTGTTCAAGTAATGATTATAGAAGTTGGTATGATGTTAAAAGACGAAGCGATGATCACTGTATTACTAAGCAAAAAATAATGTCAGTGAAGAGAAAGCAGTAAAAAATAGATAAAGGGGATTAAAGCAATAGAAGATGAACGGTTGTTAAATTTACTTTAAGACTTGGGATGATTATAGTAGTTATAATAATCATAATCATGATAAATGTAGTAGTTAGATTCAGGTGGGTCCATAGCAGGTCGCTTGTACCAAGGATCCAGTCAAACCTATGAGGCACAGGCACCAGGAATCCACAGAGACAGTGGTAAGGTGATAGACCTAGAACAAAAAGACAAGACTTGAATTAAACCAGCTCCTCGACTCTAGACCACCTTACCTGTAGATCATGTTTACATATGTTTACCACAAACCAATCTCTTTCCATATCTTGTCCTTTTGCCTCTCAGGTGGAGAATGAGACGGCAGGAGGAGACTGCCGGCTCGGCAGGAGGCAGGGCCGTCCTTTTTCCGGGGTCACAGCCTGTGTGGATTTCTGTGCTCACGCTCACAGAGACACTCAGAACATGAATAATGGCAGCACTGTGGTGAGCATGCTATCCACTTCTAAATCATGTTATGTGTTTGACGAAACCCCAGGTGGATCTAACATCACTTCTCGTAGTTCTTTTTCATTATGTAAAGAGACTGATTGGATTTAGTCTGCTGTTTTTAAAAGGAGCTCTTGTTTTAAATCTTTTTCAGGTTTGCACTTTAACAAAAGAAGATAACCGTGCAGTGCGAAACATACCAGAGGACGAGCAGCTCCATGTTCTTCCACTTTACAGGATCTCTGACAGGGATGAGTTTGGTCAGTTAGAGGGTCAGCTGGCAAAGATGAGAAGTGGTGCCCTGCAGGTTTTGTCTTCCTTTCCTCGAGAGGTAAGAGATAATTACAGCAGTTTTTAATGCTTATTATAATGCTGTTTGTTTCTTTTTAAAATGCAACATTAGCATAGTGGGCTACAGTAAGATTCAGTCTTTAAGATACTCCTCTGAAAATTGGGCTTTGTTATATACATGCTGGACATCCTGGACTGATGTTATTTGAATTAATCCCCATTGTGTACTGCAAGCAGCCACTCTACAAACGCTGCTGGGATACATATTGGGGTAGTCCAAGTTTCAGCAGCACCCTTGAATGTCTGTTTTCCTTCAGTAGATTAAAGTCATGCATTGGAAGAAAACATTTGTTTACTGTTAACTAGATAAACCTTTTGAAGAGCAACGAGAAGTATTTGTGAGTAGTTGAGGGAGGTGAGAGACAATAATTCATTCAGCTGGCTGTCAGCTGATTGCAGCTGGGGGTATGACTGCAATTCGCTTAATAGTCTGAATAACCAAGTCACTTATTATCCTGTAGTGAGGGGTCTTTGCTCTCTTCTACACCAACACTGATCACTGCAATGCTGCTAACAAAGCTTCCACCCCAGCCTCCTCTTTTCTAGGATAAAGCATTTGTTAAACAATCATATGTGTTTTTAGCACAGCTTTCCCTAGAAAGTCAGAGCATACTGCTTGGCTAACCCAGGGAATATCTTTCCCAGCAGAGCCTTCATCGCTAAGCAAAACTGTACATCCATTCTGCAACCAATGGTTAAATCTATGAGGAGAGCATTCCTGACTGATTATACCAGTAGTTCACAGGATGGCAAACTCTGATGACACAGTAACTGCAAGTTGTGGACAAGACTGTTATGAAATTGTCATGCAATGAGGAATTTTAAACCTTTTTTCTCCCTGAAACATCTCAGCGACTTTAATCTTCTATGCAAGTGCGGATCACCTCTTTTCCTACATTTTATGTTATTGACTGTTTAAGATAACACAGAAGTGTTTGAAGAAAACAAGTAAAATGTTGACACAAGTGAATTTTGTGTCTTCCAGGTGCGTCTCCTGGCTGAGCCGGTGAAATCAGCCCGTAAGATGAGACAGGAAGCTCGCCAGAAAGCTCAAGCAGAGAAACTTGAGAAGAAGCTCGGCCTGACGCCTCTCACACCTGGGAAAGTTAGAAGTGAAACCCCTAACAAAGGTAACTGCTCCAAAGCTCAGTAGATGCTTGTACTATAAATAACAAATTCACATTATATGGGGTGGGATTTTTTCAGGATTTATTTGATTCTGGTTCTGAGTCTGGGGGTCATGATTCCATTTAGAAGTGATTTTTAATTTAAAGACCCTGTAAAGTGAAAATAAATCTGTATTTAGGGTTAGTATTTTTTAAAAATCTTAGACAATAAGACAAAAATACAATGGAATTTTTCTATCTTTTTGTCCGTTCAGTGTTGGCTGGTCAGGTCACTAATGTGATGGTCAGCAGTTGTTGGCTTTTGCTCTTCCTGTTTTAACTTTGGTTTTGGCTTATGATGTGAGCTCACGCTTTTGGCTTGTTCTTCAAGTACCTCACTTTAATTTAGCAGACCAGTTTTTTTGGGCACACTTCTTCTTAGTGCTGTGTTATTATTGAGTTTCATTTTCAATCACAATTTTGGATTCCCACAGCTATGGAAACTAGATGACTTAGATTAAATAACTATCCATACTGTGATGAACGCGTTTGGCTCATAGGTTTACTAATGAGGTACATGATTCAGTGTTTTTTTGCTATAGTTTGACTATAAGAGGGATTCTTTATTTTTATAGCATGTAGTTATTTAAATATACTGATGGTTTTCCATTAATTGATTTCGTTTATTCCTTGTTTTCAAAGTGTTGGGTAGGAATGCACGATATAGGATTCATGCCTATATTTTCAAACAATTTTTAGCCAATACTAACATTCAAATGTAAATCAAACTTAAAGGGATAGTAGTGTTATTAGCTTCCAGTTGGCTAGCATTGCTCTTTTAAGAAGGACTCGCTGGTTGTACCAGCCAGGAAGCTAGGCTGTACAGTGTAACAGATGGGTACAGTTTCCCACGGAATTTAGCGAGTTTTTGTTAACAATGGGCTACAACACAATGTTGGCTCAAATGTATGCACTATCAAATATTTTGAAGCATTTTATTTTATACCCAAGAAGCTTTTGTGTTTTTGACACTTTTTTGCAATGCAGGGGTACGTTAAGGTAGCCAAAGCCTGCATTGGAAAATAGTGACAAAAAAACACTGAAACTTTCTTGGTAAAAAATAAAAAAAGTTTTCAATAGTGCGTGCATTTGGGCCAACATTGTTTTGTGGCCCATTTTTACCAAAAGCAGTGGAGAAACTGTACCCATCTGTTACACTGTATAGCCTAGCTTCCTGGCTGGTAAAGCCAGCAAGTCCTTCTTAAAGGAGCAATGCTCACTGAAATCACTGGAGGCTAATGCCATACTTCTAGTTACCTCTGATGACCCAACTTCAAAAATACTGAAATATCCCTCTAAAACTTCAGTCCCTAAAATACACAATTAAAATACCGGGGACTAACAGATCAACATGTTTCAGTCCTTAAAGTACACTTTATGTGTAAGGAACAATAATAAGTAAAGAGAAAGGGATTGTAGAAATTTGTGATTCTCATGTGAACTGATTTCTTACCTTAAAAAGTATTACATGTTGTGGATTTCACCACAACAGTTTGAAATATTTATATTTTCTCCACTGATGCAGATCCACAGGGGTACTACAGCTCTTACAGAGTTCCACCCAGACCTGCCAGCGTTGGGCGGTACCAGCCACCAGAGAGAAACCAAACCAGCACTTACAGCCAGAGCACCAGCAGCTACCCCTCTCTGGCTGCAGGGGTCAGCCCACAGAAGGAGGTCATCTCCCCCAACCACCATGTCCAGTTTGGACAGAATGGTGCAGCTCTTTATTATAAGGCAGTGAGTGACGCAGTGAACGGATATTCTCCATCACCAGCTGAGCACAGTGTTCTGTCAGAACGTATACCTCTACATAACGCTCTTAGTGACTACACTCATACTTTTAAAACTGAGCCCAGCGAGGAGCACTACTCTCCTCTGCACAGACCCTCCCCCAGTGGGAGTGCTCCTCCTCCCTCCTCCTTCTCCCCCAGACCTACCTCCGAGGGCCTCTTCAGCAGGCTCAATGGGCTCCACCGGGCTGACAGAGATGTCAGGGTGGAGGTCAGGGGCCACGGCCTCCCTCCGCTCTCATCTCTCCCCCTTCCCCAGCAGACTCCCCCACTCCAGCACGAGGAAGTCAAGCAGGAGGAGGGGGTGTGGTCGGACAGTGAGCACAACTTCCTGGACCACAATATTGGTGGAGTCGCCGTGGCACCATCACACGGCTCCATCCTGATAGAGTGTGCCCGGCGGGAGCTCCACGCCACCACTCCCATCCTCCGCCCAAACCGCAGCCACCCCACCCGTATCTCCCTGGTTTTCTATCAGCACAAATCCTTAAACGAACCAGGTCACGGCATGGCCATGTGGGACGCAAAGATGGCCAAACGTGAGCGGGACCGGGAGGAGGAGGCGGAGAGGTTAAGGATGGAGAACAGCCCAAAGAAGAATGGTAAAAGAGCTGGAGGCGGGGGGCTGGAGGAAGATGTAGAGGAGGAGGCAGAAGAGGAAAAGAGGATGACGAACATCCCCACACGTCAAGCATGGACTCTACCAAGGGATGGCGTCATCACCGTGTCCCCTTATGCTCTCACCCAAGTGACGGGCCCCTACAACCGCTGGACTTAACGTTTTTTTACTCACAAAAAAAACTCCTACACCCTGTGCTTCTGCCTTACCTCAACTTCAAACTGCTACTCTCATTTTTACGTTGTTTTCATTGTGCTTTTCTAAAATCTGTTTGTTTCACTTTGTCCTTCTTTGTCTCTGCCTTTGGAGCGATGAGGAAGACCAAAGTTGGTTGGCTTTTTTAACTGTGAGTTTTTGGTGTTTTTATTGTAAAGAGATGGTGCTTTGAAGCATTTTTAAACTGGTTTTATATACATGATTAAGAACAAAAAAGATGTGATTATTTATTCTGATCAGAACGATTTCTATTTAATTCCTGGTGTAAGCCTGTTTACTGCAAGATTTCTATGATAACCTTCATTATGTGTTGATTTTATGTTGTACAGCAGGATTATGCTCTTTATTTTCAGCCAATAGTTCTCTTTCATGAGAGGAAATCTGATTGGCTTCTGTCATTGGTGCCATTCTCACTGTAACCTTCATTAAGCAAACTCAACCCATCACTTCATGTAGAAAACAAGACTAATATTTACTACCAACTGTCACATGTAGCATCGTGCTTTTCCTCCTGTGCCCTCTGACGTCTGTTAGCAGGGGATGGAAGAAGAGTTCTTTTATTTTGGTTTGTTGTTTTTGTGTTCTCTCCATCTTTTATTCACAGCTATGTGTGGCATATTAAGAAGCACTTTTTTTGTTTCCTTAACTTGAAAAGGTCCCAATGCATAGGCCTGATGTGTATGTACAGCTAGAGATATATATGACAGCTAAGCATGAACCCTGGTTTTATATTACAGTATTTCTCTACTATTGGATTTTCATTCATCTGATTGAAAATGACATACATATCTAATGAAATTCAACAGGATAGGAATTGTGAGATGCTGCAACAATTAAGTGCTTATTGTTACTGGCACTAAACAAAACTTCTGAAAGTCAAAAGTGTATTGCTGTTTTCACACATGCACTCAAAACTCCAGGATAGTTTGTCCCTGAAATCTTCCTGGGTTGCGCAAATGCCTCACATTAGGTTGGTATAATGACAATTAATTGTCTTTATATGGGTGCTACATATAATTACATGTATTTATAATATCAACAAGTGCTAAAAACATATGGGCAAACAGTTAAGTGTATGATACCGCTTTATTACGTGCACTCAGAAAGCCATGGTCACATGATATAGATGTGATCATCTTCCTATGTGGTCCTGAATATTGCCCCCTATGTTCACACTTCAGCTAACCCTTCACACAGACCTTTAACTCAGGATCTTTGCACACTGAGTCCCCCTCTTTCATGCAGGATTTTGTTGTATTAATGATCTGCATTGAAAATAATTTTATGGTTCTTTCACTCCTTGAAAGACAAAGAAAACACAGGGTTCATCCACCCCTGACAGATTCTTTTATATGTTTGGGTTTTTTGCACAGTCTTGTGCATCACGGCGCTGTGCAAAGCACTGAAAAGCCTATAAGAGGGTAACATACATCTTTTCATTTCAGTCTTCTTTCTCTATGTGGTTGTAAGTACTAAGCTCAAGGGAGCTGCACCCGCTGCTCAGATTAGTTAAACAATCCTCTAAATCAGTGGTTCTCAACTGGTGGGTGGGGACATCAGAGTTGGTCAAGGAGCTGTTTTCATTGCATCTTGAGAGACTATGCTAACAGTGCAGTTAAAAGTGACCCAAATCAGATTTTTTTTTTTTTTTTGCTCATATTTGACTTAATTCAGATTTTTTTCTGATACTGTAAACAGCGCAAATCACACTGAATCTGATCTTTCTGTATCAGACTCAGGCCACTTTTATATGTGGTACTAAACCAGATACATATCTGAACTTTTGGAATTTGCAATATGAATAGCCAAACAAAGAAATCAGATCTGACCAAAAAAATCAGACTCCGGCATTAAAGCCAAAGGGGTCTGGCTGCAGATTGTTCATCTCTAACAGCTACTCTCACAGACTGTTAATCTTAGACACAGTAAACATGAGAACAGAAATACACCCTATGGTAATGGTTAAGGTAGTGGTTAGAATAACAAAAGTTGAAAACCTGACCTGCAAAACCTGATTACAAAACATTAAATGAAGCCAAGTAAATAGTCTGCTAACTGGATAAAAGCTTCCCCTCTGTGAAAACATTCTCACACAGCCAGTGTAGCTTACATATCTCTGTTAGCTGCATAAGCTACGTAACAAACATAGCTCAAAGCTTACATAGCTAAAGCTATGCTCACAAAGCAGCAACACAAGCTATGTATCTACTTAGCTAAATTAGCTTTAGCAGTGTTTGCTAAAGCTCATGTGGCTAAAGCTAACTTAGCTACATTGGCTCATGTAGTAACATTAATTATGCAGCCATTGTAGCCACGTTAGCTTTAGTTAACGCAAACAAAGCTAAAGCCAACCATCCATTTGTTACACGATTTCTAATAAAGGTCTACATAATTTAATCCTGGATTAGACCTCTGATCTTTTTCTCTAGTCTTTTAATGGAATGATGCTTAGGTTGCAATGTGGTTATTAATAAATGTAACAGCTGGATTGTTTATGAATAAAGAAAAATCTCAAACCAGAAATATGTTATACCAACAAATTATGGCACTTATGTTTTGAGATATATGGTGTCTCTGATGAATGGTGTGTGAGAGCGACAGTCAGAGATGAACGGCCTGCGGCCAGAGTGCGATGTTAAGGCCTGCAGTGTGAACAAAGCCAAAGTATTCTTGGAAAAAATAAATGTGTCAAAATGTATCTACCCTAGGTCGACATACATCCATGTATTTTATTTTACTCCTTTTTGTGGTAATAAGTATGTTTTGGTTATTTTCTTGAGATCTTAAAATATTTATGTAGGGAAAAGTATTTATAGTAAATCAGAGAATTCATGCAGCTTATCCCAGAAGTTTTTAAATAACTTGCAGGAGTTTTGTGCATGTGTGAAAACAACATTTCATGGGGCACAACTGTTTCACAAACTTACTGTACATTTTGATGGTGCTAATAAGAGCTCTGTTTTTAAAGAAATCACAAAGTGTCTGAAATGTCAACACAATTCTGCCAGTTTTTTTATGACTCTGAATACAAAACTGTTTTAGCCAATGCAAACTCATCAAACTCTTCTTTTGTTTCCGTTCTGCTTTTGTTGGAAAACCACTTTAACACCACATCCCAGTCAGTTCTTTTAAGACGATTTTGGGTGCTCAAACCTTGTTTACTGTCTTACAGGGTCAGACTCAGGGGGTTTGACTCCTTGTGAATCAGTTTTGTTTTCTTTTCATACCCATTTTTTAAAGTCATCATTTCATCACAAGATCTGTCACACTAACACTGATGCTGGAGACACATTTTGGTCTTTGACGACCTTTGACATTAGGTGCTAATAGGTCAAGATGTCAGGGTAGAAACAGCAAACCAACCTTAGTGAATGGTGCTTGCATGGTGCTTTTTTAAACTCTGCACACTGGTCTGTTATATGGTTCAAAACAGAGGCAATTTCATCATTTCCCTGGATGATTACTGGCTGATTTATCACAATGTTTGAGCGCAGCAGTGAAGCAAATTATAGTGCAAATATCCATCGATAATTCAAGTCTTCCACACATAACCAAACTCTGACTCTTCTTAAACATACACACAGAAAATGATGAATGTAAACCTTTTCTAAATAAGCCGATTTAGAGAGAACCTTTTTGAACAGGTTATAGTTACATTAGTAAATGTTTCTAGTACTTAAATGTGGACGTCCACACTGAAAGTCTTTGTATCAACAAGGAACTAACAACTAGCACCAGCATTAAAAAACCTGAAAAAAAGCTTTTATTGGTAGAAACGTTGTAAATATGTATGTGAACCATATTGTTTTTACTGTACTGTTAATGGTGTTTAGACAATGGATGATCTTGCTTATTTTGAAACTGAATTACTGTATGTTGCTGAAAGTATATCCAGTTTAGACTTGAGAAGAGACTAAATTTAGCATTCCTTTTATGGATGGCTGATCTCTTTTGGGATTGTGAAATAAAGTCATATTTATATTTTGGACCTGATCAAGATTTCCTCTGTCTTTATTTGTTGTGTGTGGGTGTTTGAGCCCATGTCCAGAATAAGAGTTTATTTCAAGTCCATGTGAGAGATTTCATCATATTCTCATACCAATATAAGCCTGGTTGATCTGTTTTTTTTTCCAACCTAGCATGACACACTTTCTGGCCGTTTTGTCATTCAAAAACTCCAAACAACCTTTTCCTTTTTTTCCCTCTCTCTTAGTTACCCACACAAGCATACTGTGTGAGTCACGGCTGAGGAATGTCGGTTGAGTCATTTAGACTTTGTCCTCTTAACATCCGCGCATGAATCATCACTTATTTTGTGTCCAGAACTGATGATATGATGTGATTTTGTCAAATGCCACTGAGTATGAAGCTGATGTCATTTAATACTGACAGGTAAATGAGTAATTTGAGAGTATTTTAAGAGTTTAGGCAAATTGGAAGATTTTAGAAAACGTACAACCCATTTTAAAGCCATTAACTACACAAGCAAAAAAAGAACTAAAACCAAGCATTGAGAAAATAGTTATTAAGCTTTGCTCCACTGCATGAGGATTGTTTCAACATAACCTCCTTTTTTTATCTTATTTGTCACACTAAAATGTTTCAGATAAACAAATGTTGATAGACAAAGACAGCCTGACTAAATCCAAAATGCAGTTCTTAGATGATGATATCATTTATTTAGGGAAAAAAAGCCATCAAAATCTTCCTGGCCTTATGGGGAAAAGTAATTACCCCTAAAACTAATGACTGGTTGTGCCACCCTTGGTGGCAACAACTGCAAGCAAGTTATCCTCAAGAATGAGTCTTCCACATTGCTGTGGAGGAATTTTGGCCCACTCTTCTTTGCAGAATTTTTTTAATTCAGGCAAATTGGAAGAGTCTCAAGCATCTCAATCTCAATCAGATTTACTGTAAGCTTGGACTTTGACTAGGCCACTCCAAAACCGTATGTTTTTTCAGCCATTCAGAAATGGACTCGCTGGTGTGTTTGGGATCATTGTCCTGCTCCATAACCCAAGTGCCCTTGAGCTTAGGGTCACAACTTTATGGCCAGACAGTCTCCATTGATTATGACAAATCGTCCAGGTCCTGAAGAAGCAAAGCAGCCTCAGACCATTACATTACCACCACCATGTTTGACTGCTGGTACAACACTCTTTGTATGAAATACTGTGTCACTTTTACATCAGATGTAACTTCCAAAAGGTTAAAGTCAGTCCACTGAATATTTTCCCAAAAGTCATACAGGTCATCAAGATGTTTTTTTGTTTTGTTTTGTTTTGTTTTGTTTGTTTGTTTTTTTTTTGTTTTGCAAATGTGAGGTGAACCTTTGTGGTCTATTCGATCGGCAGTGGTTTTTGCTGAAATACAATAAAAAGAGATAAAATATTAAAAAACTAAAGGAGAAGAGAGGAAGCCCCATAAGTCCATGTGTGATTATATATGATATAATACAAAATTTAAACTTAAAACGTTTTCAGAAATCACTAATGACATACAGTGGGGTTTTCATTTTAAGACACCTGAAGCGGACAGGAAATGTTAGTTTCTAAAAATAAAAACCTGAAGTTCTGAGTACTTTGACGTCGAAGCACTCCCCATTGCACATACAAAAAAACTTTTAAACTGTAAATATATTGTTCTAAACTCCTATGTCTTTATAAGGAGACCTGAAGCCTTTGATCTCACCCACCTTAAACTGGACCTAGGCGGCTTCCGTAGGAGTGTGAGTGGTTGGAGCGTGACGCAGAAGCGCTGAACGGGCAGAACATTTCTAGTGTCAAGATGGCGACATCGGAGCCGGTAAGAGAGACAAGAGATACCTTATAATTCGACTAATGCGCATGGAAATACTGTCTATATCTTTACTATATACAATGACTTTGTTGTATAATATCAAGCCCTTGAAACGCCGCCCGTCGTTTTTAGAAACTATTGTGTTTTTACGAACAGATGTGTCGGTTCGCGTGCATCTCTGTTAGCGTTAGCATGCACAGCAATGTGATGGATAAGGCAGAGCCTGACTTTGTTGGCAGGGAGGGACTCACTGCTTGGACGTCGTTCATTCAAACTCCAAGTCAGCGATTTGTTTTACACACTCTAATATAAAACACAAAACACATGCTGACGAACTACCAGTATTTTAAAATTTTCACATTTTGATGTGTGGTATATTTCTGGAAATCTGGACACGTGTGGGTCTGGCTCGTAGTTAGCTTAGCATTTTTGCTAAAACTAATGCTAGCGACGTTAACTGAAACGTTAACCTTAACTGAAACGATAGCTCTAATTTAACCTTTTATTTATCGTCGTTTCAAACCGTCTGTGAGTTGTCATGATTATCGACTGAATTGTTAACGCTTAAGACCGAAACTGCTGTCAAATATTTAAGTTCAAAGTGTATTTGCCTAGTTTATAAAAAATGGATAGATTGCGTTTCAATGTAGGTGAAAGTTTGGTTTTTAAAAGTGTAAATTTAGTAGTATAGTAAAGAAGCCTGTGGAAAAACAATGACTGTTAATGTGGAAATATTGCCTCTAAATGTTATTAATATTAATGATAATGAATTTTAGAGATGTATCACGACATTGGGTACACAATTACACTTCATCACGATTCTTTGCCTTTTTCTGCAGTTGTTCAGGTAACATTAAATTCACTGTATTAATATGTTCTGTTCTTTTATATCAATTCTCTGGCAATGAAAACTCAACGTAGCCATTATTCTTCCTATATAGACAATGCTTCATTTACGTTTGAAATATCATACTTGTGAATAATTGTTTTTTTTTGCAGTGAGTCTTGGAATATATTGTTTCCAAATCAATTTAAATTGTCCATAAATTGTCTCATCAATACTTCAGCCTGGATGCTGCTGACACAGTGATCATATGGAGTCGACTCCTGTTTTCCTTCTGCTGTGTGCCTGTCTCATGCTGCTAGGGCTATATTGTTTATTTTCCTTAGTTTTATCATCATAAAATTGTACTTTTTGCCAAATGAATCAGATTTTTGTAAATCATCAATGCATATCAGTTCCAAATATCAGTTGTCAGTCTTAAACTACTTGTAAATGTTGTTGGTATCAGCCCCAACAAACCAGTATCGGTCGATGACGGAAAAAAAGGCTCAAAAAGTCTTATTTTTACCTTTGGGAGGTCTTAAATTTTATATGGCACTTCAGCTAAGGCGTCTTTATCAATTGATTGTTTTCGGTCAACTTAAAATGATTTCAGTAGTTCTATTTATGTACATGTTTGTCCAGGTTACATTTCTCAGGCCAACAAAGTTGCCAACTAAAAATATGTACAGGGCCCCCGTATTTTGACAGATCTTCATTGACAAAATGTGTAATTCTGCTTTTAAATTATGAAATTTTTTTAGTACGAGGTTAGCACACCTGAAAATATGTTATGATTAGGTAGCATGTTATGTTATACTAATAGAATTGAGATATTAAATGTGCTTGAAATCGTCAAATTCGGGCATTTATGACCCAAAAATGTCATTATAGTATACCATTTGACATTTCAAACAGTCCATTAAATCTGCTCTGGTCCTTTATACTGAGAAATCTCACAAACTTTAAATTTTGATTAGTTGCTGTGCAAAAAGTGGCCTTGTTTTTTTTCAGTTCAGGTCTTTAATAGTCTTAAATTTGATTGCTAAAAGTGTATAGGAACCCTGATAAGATATACATAGCTTGGCGGAAAACCTCTGCAAGCTTTGAGTTTTGATGATGCTGGTAATTTTCATCAAACAAACTTTGTATTCAGATAAGAATTGTGACATGTTCCTTTGTGTCTCCTTCCTTCAGAAAGCACCTGAATCTGAGGATCAACAGACTGACAGCCAGGTCGTTGCAAATCCAGAGCAGTATATCAAACACCCCTTACAAAACAGGTGAGAATGAAGTAGCTGCTGTTTTGACATACCTCAACTAAAAGGTTCTGATGCTTACAGAGAGAGTCTTTCCTCTAAAGTTTGAGTGTGAAGATTTACATTAAGACCAATAGTAGTGCGCCGTGTGGTAAACACAAGTTCATTATTACCAGTCAAAATGTTGCCACTCACCAAAATGCGTTCCTAGTTTTTAGCTTTTTTGAATCATTGGAATGTTTGCCGTAGTAGTTGTCTTTACAACAAATGCCTATATTCCGGTGTAAATATTATTGGGATTTTTTGAAGATATATGTACTGTAAAGAGGTTTAGGGATACCAAATTAAGCTCTTATCTGGATGATATTTACATTGTTATGTACCAGACAGAAAAGGAGCAAAAATCCTTATCAGAATGGATTTAAAGTTTGATAGAAAGGCTGTTTTTAATTTTAAAGCACAAAAAGAGTTAGCTTTTTTTTCCTGCATGCTGGTGTTTTAATTGTTGTTCACCATTGTCCTTTAGAAATGTTATCATCACATTTGTTTGTTAGTGAGGACCTATTCAGGAGTGTTGTACAGTTTAGTAAATGCTGAATAGTTCCCTTGGCAAGTCACTTCTAGACCATTCTGCTTGTTCAGTTCAGAGATCAAGGTTATGGTGTCTGCTGCTCTGACTGGGTTCCTCTTATGGTGGGATTTGGTATTAAAACATACTGTGGTTTTAGTTCATGATTTAAATAGTTTTGCTATAACACCATTAGTGAACAGCATAACTCTGTATTACCATTTTTTCACAGTAAGGACATTGGTGCATTTAGAAAAACTATTTATAGAAATACAGCTCATTTAATTTAATATGGACACTTTTTGCATGTCATAATATCTATAATTTTATTACTCTTTCACCTAAATAGCAGGAACACCTAAAACGGCAGAGTTTAATCTGCATTTGCTTTTAAGAATTTCATCCAAAACTTCATATCATAGCCTTGAAGAGGGGGGGGGTCAGTAGTTCTGATTATTAAACTTGATTATTTTAAGCTAGGTGTACACTAAAAGATTTGTTGACAGGTTTAATGTGTCCACAAGATGACCAACACAACACACTGACAGATCCATTCACTATTAGCCCGAGTCTCAACTCTCAAACCTTGAATTCTCACACATGCATTTACTGTACTGCATTTACTAGCATAGCTGTTGTGTTGTGCTTCCTTCTTTAATAATTTTGCTTCCTGTTTGGCTATTGTTCAGTTTCATGTGACACTTCACAGATACTGGGCTTATTTGTCCTTGGTGTCCCCCAAACAAAAAACAGGATTTCTGATTTAAATAAACATCGTTATTATTTACAATTTCAAATTGGGGCAGATTGCAGTGAGTAAACTCACTGTCAACTCACGTCACGCCACAGGATAATCTGGAGATCCTTTGCTGATTTTGGCAAGAGGGTGGGCATCCAGCCCAAAATCAGCCTGATTATCTTGTCATCTCTATCTCACCTAATCAACTGTCAACTAATATTATGTAGTTGCATGTCTAGTGTAGTTATTTCTGTTTCAACTGTACACAGAAGAAGAATGACAAGAGTATATTGGATAAATTTTGTCATAATTTTTCTAGCAAAATGAGAAATAGAGCAAAAATAAACTTAAGTCTTTCCAATTCAAAGTTTAGTATAGTTGCAGAGTTATTCAGCTGTGTGGACTTCTCTCTTAAGCTTACAGGGCTTACAGGGCTTACAGCCGTGGTCACGTTGTCTTTATTAATGTCAAGAGTTTGGCAATTGTCGCTTCGTGCTCTGTGAAGGTGGATTTTGACAGTACAGTGTGCACATCTCTGTTACCAGGCTGTAACATTAGGAGGTATGACGATCACCTCACAGTTTCAGGTCATGCAAGTTATTTTTCATATGGTACTGTAATGAAGGGAAACCAACAGCTGCAGGAAGTAAAGACGAACATGTTCAGTGTCTGGCAAACTTTGTTATTCTGTAGAAAAGTTTTCACTCCACTTAGACAAATACAAATAAATATACTCTACACTTTGAGCCCATGTATTTTTTAATGCATGTGACGTTTTCTTTGTGTTGAGATATAAACTATGAAAACGCTGAAAGAACCAAAGATGCTGAAGGCCAATTATTTAACTGATATTTGAGAGCTTTAAAAATCAAATTATCTTTATTTTTCTTCAACTTTGGTACACACTAATCATCTTGATACTGATCCATGTCGGTTTTTCACTTTTAATCATTGTAATATTAGCATACATCAAAATTAGAATCATCAGTCTATTTGTTTAGGGGCTGGGGGTATGGCCTCAAACTTGTCACACTTTTTTTAATCCTTTATGGTAACAGTATGGTAACATTATAGCCCAGCATTAAAATTTTAAGCCATACGTAGCTTTTTAAAATACTTTCCTAGATGTTACAAGTTCAGCCACCCCTTCTTTACCTAAAACAAGCATTTAATGACATTCTGAACTAATCTCTGAGCATATGATCACAGAAAATAGTTTTATAAGTCTCTCTGTGTTGACTTCTCTGTAATTGCTCCTGTAGGTTTTATTTTTACCTTCTGAGGTGTGTCGAGCTGCCACTGACAGCACCACATTTCCTGATGTGGGTGTTCACTAGGGATGTTTCTCAGGTGTCTATTTTCCCATTCAGCTAAACACTTGTCTAAATTGTATTTAACTGACTAGTCAAAAGGGGGGAAATTACTTAAAAACAGTCAAATTCCTCACAGGATCATAATGTTAGCGAGGGTGATGTGAGTCTGATATACTCTGCACAGCATGGCTAACATTAGCAGCCTAGCTCTGCCAGCCTTTGTTCCTCTTCTCAGATTGGTAGTGTAGTTTGATATTTGGCCCCTTTTCATGTCGGTTGAATAGTTACACGTGAGTTCAACCCTCAACTGCCTACATACCACCTTATTTATTAGTAAAAGCTCGCCCAGGAAGGCAGTTGCCATTAACTGAAGCTGCAGTGGCCTCTAGTAGCAGGAAGTTTATTACAGCTTTAAAGAGCATTATAGACCAGGATCTCAACTGGTGTTTATGATAGGTAGGTAGGTGATAAGTAATTAGTTTAACCAACTCGTAAGTTTCACTCCAGCTAATTTTAATAAACAAATTTAACTGTTTAACCATGTGTTGGTGCAAGGAAAATAACTACAGACTTTAAATAGCATGCTTATCATTGCTTTTACTTAGCTGTACTTATCAACTGTTTTTACATCCACTTTTCCAGCCTTGGTTAACGCCCCAGCCCGCTTCTGTGAATCATCGTGCACTTAGAACAAGATGAACCAAGTCAGTCTGTTGCAGTTCACAGCGTGTTTCTGCCCTGATAGGCTGGCGGATGCTCTGCAAAGTGCGCTCACTCACTGTATGTTGCTGGGTTTTTTTTAATACAAATTAAACTTGGAGAGGACAGAACACACATTTTACCTCATTGCTGTGCTTCACGTCAGGTACACTGACACTAATAGGTGACAGTTGCCCAGTTAACTGGCTGCCCGTACCTGTCGGAGTGAAACATACTGATGACTAGACTCAGACTGAGCTGTTGTCTGCCATATATCACGCTGCTACGCACATGTATTTCTGAGGACAGGTGCATTGGAGGGCAAGGTGTTCATCGAACAGTTCAAAGAAACTCCCGCACACTGTCCAACTGCAAAAAAGGGGTATTTACTTGCAACGTTTTTGTACGACACCTTCATCCAGTTACGTTGCCAATAAATACCCTTTTTTGCACTGATTCCCGAATAAAATGCTAAAATACTCATTAAAGGCCCTGAGGGAGCTGAGTTAAGTTTTTAATATTGACTCTTTAGTTAAACCAAGTGTCCACGACCTAAACACCTCTTATGTACTATCACATTACAGTGTACCGTAATGTTCTATAACATAACTAGTTTTCTTACTTTCTGTTGATTGTTAAATACTAGAGATCCTCTTGTTTTAAAACACATGGTTTGAAAAGTATTGAAGTAAGAAAATGTTGACAACCTTACTCAGCCTGTATTGCCAAATATAAAGCCTTTCTGTTGATCCATGTACGGTCTCGCTGTTTGGCCCTTATTTCAAAACTGGAGCCCACATTAGCCAAGATAACCTCACCTGTGTTTTGCAATACAATCCACCACCCACGCCCGAGGAAAGAAGTTAACTGGATTGGGACTCATACTTCTTAAATAAATCGAGATTGAATCATTCTGACAGAATTTATGTCGTAAACCCATCACTGACTTGACCTACTGTCTCCAATGCTTGTTTACATGCCCCTTCTGGGCATGTAAACAGATGGTGTCCTCAACTAGGTTCAACATCAGAGGAGTCACGCCTGTCTCGACTCTCCAACGTGGTTGTGTAATGATGTGTGTCAGTAGAGTCACTACACAGCTTCACCCACTGATTGAGCTGTAGTAATGTGTGTTTATAGCACATGGGCGGGGTTGATAGTTGTCGTCGTGAAGGGGGGCACAGGGTTCAGCTGGTGTCCTCTCATTGCACCCTGCTAGCCCCACCCTCTCAGGAACGTGTGAAAGAGTCACAGCACCAGAGATAAACAAAGGCTGTATTTGTGGAGCTGATGATGCCTTTTCTCTCTGCTCTTGCATTGATATGCATGCTTTTGTCACTAGCTGTTGTGAAATAGAGCGCATATTGTGTGTTAATTAGGATTCGGCCTCAGGCATGGGTGTTAGGGCTTGAAAATAAAATCTGTCTTTTCCTTGCACCGAACCTGATCTACGATTTCAGTTGAATTTATTTTGTGCTTCAAAGATAAAATCTGACAAACACATGACTCAAAGCAAGCTTCTTTGTAATTTTATCAGTAACAAAGTCAGCTTGAATTTACCTGGGGTTAAAGTTTAATCTGTGTTCATGTCTTAAAAAACAGCATTGTGTAGTTAAAGGAGAGGGGGGAGATATGTACATTAACACTCAAGCTCTGAAAGTTTTTATCTGCTCAAGACACAGGCTGAAATCAATGCTGATGTCTCTATGTGGCCTCCAAAAGCAAACAACCATGAGAAGACTATTGATTATGTATGAGTTTTTGTGATTGCTACCACTGAATCAGTCTTCGAGTGTCCACTCTTCACCACACATCTGCTCAGTCTCAGGTATGTATTTTCATGTGTGGTGGAGAGAGGGGGAGAAAAAGTGTGCAAATGATCCAAATATTTCTCCTTTTGATGTGTCGTCACCGACCGGTCTGTCCTGCACTCATCCAGGCAATGCCTGAGGGGAGTGGTGGCAGAAGTTAAAGAAAAAAAATCATGATTTTCCACAAGACAAATTAATCAACAAAACTGATGTATCACCCAGGCCTGTTGGCATTTTTGCCTTGAGAGAAACCCTTTTTGTCATTTTTTCCCACAACTTCTTTTGTGTTTTTGAGAGAAAACAGTCTGCGTGCGTTTGAGGTAACCTTTACAGCACTTGCGAGTGGTGTGGCTGTTCTTGTGAACCTTCAGTATCATCAAAGTCCACTGGCATCAGATCTTGGCAATGTAAAGAGCCACTGCTTTGTAATGTTTTGTCACCATGGTATCCCTTCTAGATAAGCTACAACTGGAAAACTGTGCATTTCCCTTTCCTTTATACGTGTTGTTTTGGGGCTTTTGCTGTCTACTGCAGCTCATAGTGCCAGACAGTTTACCAAATCACTTCAGTAAGTCTGTTACAGATGTTGGAATAAAAGAAACATTCTTGTGCTAATTATAGTTCACTTAAGATAAACTCTACCGCAGATAGTGGTTCAGCCGTGGTTGCACCCTTCAAATACAGACCTACCTACCTACCTACCCCCATCCCACTTTTGGGTATCTATTAGGTTTGTGAGTCTTTTTTTTTCTACCCATTTTTCAGCAGGTTCAGATGTATTGATTATGTCACCAAATCAATCATTGAGTACATTACAGTTTTAAACCCCAGAAGTAAAACAGGCAGTGATAACTGAAGACTTCCCCAAATTTCAACTAAGAAAAGTGTTTAACATTCAGGTCTGTTGGTGCTATATTTAGTGTTAGCATCTTTGCTAATCTTTAGCTCTGCGGTCTCAACAGGTGAGATGTGTGTGCTGTTGTAATAAATCGCTTTTCTCCTAAGCATTCAGACAGGTGGAAATTTCAGAAGTTATTCTTCCTATAAAGTCCACATGACTTGATTTCTAGGGAAGAGAACTGTGACTGTAAGATGTTTCGGTGATGCTCAGTGCAACACAGCCAGCCTCCTAGCATGCACTAACCACTAATGTAACTGTTATTTGAAGGTAAAAGGTCAGCCCGGGGTTGTGCGAGATTAAAGACACTGAGCAAAAGTATGGTGGCAGAGCAAGCAGCAGAGCCTCAGTAAACCGATCTCTAAGGTTAAAAGTGGTGTATAGACTGATTCATGTTTCACTTTTACTGATCCAGGGCTCTGATGCACTTAGACCTTTGGTGTTAAGATCAGTTAACCGATCCACATCGGCTTATATTTACACCACTAGTATTTATACCACCATTTTTTCACTTGCCCTCTTTCTGGATAACACAGTTGTGTTTCTTTGGACAACGAGAACTCAAGATTGAAAATTGATTCCAAATTTTAAATCCTGTCAGTAACAAAAAATAATGAAAAAGTTGAATGACTTTCTGTCTCAGCTCCATCCTTCTTCTTGATATTGTTTTTGAAACACATCCATTTACATGAAAAGTATATCAGTTGATAACTGGGGTGCTTAGTGGTTTTGGTATTGACTGGCATAATAAATAGATCTTATAGTTTGTTTGATGCGCCAACAGAAAGGATGAACTGATGCATTGATTATCATTGTTATCGACCGATATTGCCCATGTTAACAAACACTGGCCATCAAGAGCTATCAGATATCAGTGTTTATCTGTTAGGTCAAACCATTTTTCTGCTGGTATTTGGCAGATCTGCTGCTGAATCAAAAAAGAGGTTTTTAGTGTAGAAAAAATTGACCTTTTGGACAAACTCATCTAATTTCATGATTCCATGTGAGAGAGGATGTCTAAACGACTAAAGGAAGTGATGAAAACTGAAATTTTGCCAACCAGTGCATCTCTAGTGGCAAATACTGGTATTTGTATCAAAACAACTCCAAACATCTGCCATTTTCAACGATGTATTAATTCTGAGTATTTTTTTAATTCTCGTCTTTTCCACTCTCAGATGGGCCCTGTGGTATTTCAAAAATGACAAGAGCAAAAGCTGGACAGAGAACCTTCGCCTCATTTCCAAGTTTGACACAGTGGAAGACTTTTGGGCGTAAGTTTCTCCTTTATATCCTGTAACGTCAGTTTGATTTGTCACTCTATAGTGGAATAATGGAACCCTACCATTATTTCTGCAGCTTTAGATGCATTATTTTGTCTGGTTAGTTGTATTTAACACTACAGAGGAGGAAAAGATCACCGAGATAGCGCTGTAGGTTTGTTAAAATTAATCTATTGTTTCCACTTGCTTTTTTTAGTTTTCTGCTGCTCCATCATTGTTTGTTCCCCTTTGGTATAATTAGCTCTTTCCAGTGGACTGAGAAGTGATGACATCTTCTCACAGAACCCCAAAGGAACTACAGATGTATTTACTTTTGTGAAAGAGGCTTTATATGTGGCACCTAAACATTGTCAGAGTAATGTATTTTTTTGCTGTGCAGTTATTCTTACAGGTAACACTTTCACGTTTGTTTTACAGGTTATACAACCACATACAACAACCTAGCAAACTTGGCTTTGGCTGTGATTATTGTTTATTTAAGGTGAGTTTCTTTTATTATTTTACAGCTTGCCAGTTTGAGCTGATTTGGGCAGCAGCATTAAATTTCACCCTGTGTTGTAGGATGGGATCAAGCCAATGTGGGAGGACGATAGGAACAAGCTGGGGGGCCGATGGCTGATGACCCTCAATAAGCAACAGAGACACAACGACCTTGACCGTTACTGGATGGAAACGGTGAGGCGACTGTTTTTCAGGGAGCAACAGCTCAGAAATAAAACTGGACAGTCTTCAGTTGTGATTCACAAAGTAAAAACACAAGCTGATTCATTATGATTGTGACGTTTTGTTTGTTTTGCAGCTCTTGTGTTTAGTCGGTGAGTCGTTTGATGAGGCAAGTGAAGACGTGTGTGGAGCCGTGGTCAACGTCAGACCTAAAGGTGACAAAATATCCATCTGGACAAGCAACTGCCAAAACAGGGAAGCCATCATGACGATAGGGTGAGTAAATTATGTAAATGTGGAAAAATAAATTATCAGATAATGTAATGGATGCAAAGAGGGTTGGCCAGTTAAAACACAAACATAAAACAACAATGAAGGGCTGTCCTTTGTCCAAGTGAAATTTTTAAATGAAAATGTACATTTTTGGATTCACAGGTTTTATTTCTCTTCTTTGCCTTCTATGTCCAGCTCTGAATTTAAACTTTATTTTGATTAACTAATTTATTTGTTTCTTAAGACCCCATCACAAAGGTACATAGATCAGCTTTTTTGGAGGTACTCAGGCCAGCTTCTACAAACAGGGACTGAGCCGTCAGTTTGAAAAGTTTTACATTTCAAAATGTTTCCATTTTCATCTGCTGTTTTAAAGGATTAAATAGATAACTTGATAATACAACTAACCTTCAAATGTTGAACGTGTTTGTCTATTTCAGTGCATTTAATAAAGTTTTTGTCAGGGGGGCATGTTAATGTGCTGGTGTGACTCAGCCATCAGGATATAGAACTACAGTTTGAATCCTCTCTGTTCACAGGCTAACATTAGCTCCTCTCCTCTTAGTGGAAACCTGTAGTTAAGAGGTTTTGGTTAGAGTTGTTGAAATGGTTGAATTCCTCTCTTCTATTCCTGTTGTATGCTGGCCTGGTTTCATGCTGGTGACCTTACTAGCTTTGTGAGCAGATCAACATGAAGCTGTATCGTATGATTAGTTGGTAACCATTTTTAAATACTGTTAAACCTTTCTAAAAAAAAAAAAAAAATGTCCCGCCGTGTTCTAGAGGTGGGAATCTTTAGGCAGCTCACCATTTGATTTGATTATGATTCATAGGGCTACGATTCAATTCATAATCGATTATTGATGCATTTTGCTGCACTTGGGTTTTTTTTTAATTTACATTTCTGTTGTTCTCACTGGGTCAGATATAATAAAAGCATTACATTTGCATTTAAAAATATAGAGATAAATTAAATGCTCACTATCCTCTAATGGAAGAAGTGTGTAAACTGTAAATTTACAATTGCACTGAACCACAGGTAGCAATATCCTTTCCTTGTTACATTTCTGAAATTACAGACATAAAAATGTCGTTTTTCACAGATGAAAAACTAGTAATCTTGATATTGCTGTTACGTGCTGTATGTCAGAGTTCCACCTTTCTGTTCCCGCTATTCCACAGTATTAAATATTGAAATTACTAATGATTATCAATTATTAGACATTTATAAATCGATTCAGAATCTTCCACCTCTGCATCACGATGCATCTAAGAATCAATTATTTCTCCCACCTCTACCATATACAGTATCACTACCAGGTGTACCAAAACCACAATATATAAGAAGCTGGTCTGACCAAGCATTTGCTGTTGTGCTCATAAAAGCACAGTGCCTGCTTCTACAGGCATTTCATCCAATCTTTTAATAAAAGAAGTTAACAAGTTTGGTCTTTTTCCACTCCTTCTTTGCATGATGGCGCACATGCGTGAACTCTTTCATTCCTCGCTAGAGGCAACATAAAAAATAATGAAACAAAGCTTTCATCAGACAGGTTAAAAACTTGAAAAACTGGCCAACTAAAGCACCCAAAATTACCAACAAGTACAGACAAACTTCATCTACATAAGTCATAAAAAGGGTCTGATAAAAGTTGAAATGTTTTTAAAAAGTGTTAAGGGTTTTAGTTGTGCCTGATGTTACTGCTGCAGCACCCAGAATATTGATAAGTAGTAATAAGCTTCAGATCATTTTCATCACTGATGTACGCCCAAGACAAAGAATTAATGTGAGCATGCCATGGATCCCAATACAGTCAGCATGCTACAACTGATAATTATGATAATAATAACTTCATTTGTACAGCAATTTTAAAAACAAGGGTTTACTAAGTGCTTTGACATACAGAAAAATAAGGCAACAGAACCCAACCAGAGAAAAGGACAACAAAATGACATCAAGAGGACACTCGAGGTAAAAGAACCTAAACGAGATACAAGAACAAAACCTCAACCTACATATCAACCCAAACAATATTATAACCCAGACAACATGAAACATTATTAGAATTAAAACATCCTAAGACATCATGAGAGCTTAGATATGCCATGACATCACCAGATCTAAGACAACCTAAGACGTCATAAGACCAAAGCCATCCTAAGATATATCACAGGTTTTCAGTGGTTGTGAATGTGGTGACTGGAAGTTTGCTAACTGTGACTCACCACTAGATGGAGGCAGTGAGCTGTAATTCATCTTTTTCTCTCTCCTCAGTCAACTTTATAAAGAGCGTCTGAGCCTCCCCATCAAAGCCATGATCGGCTACCAGTCACATGACGACACATCCAGCAAGAGCGGATCCACCACCAAGAACATGTACTCAGTTTGAACCCCACCTCCCACCCCCCATTTCAACTCGCTGTAGATTTAAACAATTACCAAACTGCATCATCACAATAATTTCAGAGTTGTCGACTACTGTAGAGTCTTTTCCTTTTATTAAACAGAGAATTGTTCATAGCGTGTACAGTTGGAGCTTCCTCGACATGAGAATAAGAGGGGTGATAGTTAAATATGAGGAGGAGGTCTTAAAGGAGAACATATGAGAACATAAAATGATTTGCTTTTAGAGTTGAAGAGTTCTGTGATTAAAACTAGTGGCCTCCCCGTGCTTAGCTAAGAAGCAGCTTTTTTTCACCACTTTAACAGCTTGGAGTTTAAAAAACGAGAAGACACATTTCTTTACTGAACAGCCTCGTGTTGTTCTCATGTTGAGTTTTCACTCCAGACAAAAACAAAGGAAAGTGTTTTTCACCTCACAGGAAAAAAAGGTACGCAACTTATCCTCTTACTGAACAAATTTTAAGGGCAATTTTAACTTGATTTATCCAGAAGTGTTACGCATGAAGAATCTACAGTATCTTAAAGGTGTGTAAAAGCCGTGGTCACACTCCAACGTGTAGAGTTTGGATTTAAGGCCACTTGTTTGTTTCAGCCACGCTGGAATTGTGGAATATTGCTTGTAGTACTTTTTGAACTTTTTTTCTTCCCCTTACATTTATTTATAATGTATGCATTGCAGTTGAACTACTTAGTTGAAAGACAAACATGAAACTTGTGTTATTTTCAATTTGATTTTTATTTTTTCTTTTTTTTTTGTTATTAAAGTTAATAATGTGGACTACTGCATATAGGTTACATTTTTTACAGTGTACTATACAGTAAAGATTCTGACAAAATTAGGTGTGCTTTTCACTGTTTTCTTCCTAACAAAAACTGTAGATAATGTCACTCCTCTGTTGGTTGATGCAAAGGAAAGATGATATTCATTGTGAAATGATTTTGCTCATAATGTATCTTTATTATCTGTAATTCCAGGATGTATATTACCTTCTTTCAAGTAAAGGTTAAGTGCTTTGCATTAAAACCAGAACCATCATGTCTTGTTTTTCTTTCCTTTGAATGTTTGGTTTGAAAATGTTTCATCGTGAGAAAAGTATAATAATCATCTTTCTGATATGGCAAAACATTTTTGCGTATACTCCTGTATTTGTCTCCGTGTGGACAGGGCCTAAGTGTGTGTGTGTGTGTGTGTGTGTGTGTGTGTGTGGGTTGGGGGGGGGGGTCGTGGAAAAAAAAAAGTATGAAATGTGCTAGTGAAGGGGTATCCCAATTCTCTTTTGAGGCGAGGGCTAAGGGCCATTGAAATAAAGATTTTTCAGGACAGCACTTGAAACCAAGGTGTATGATAAATTTCCCACAATGCACTGTGTTCACTTGCGAAATGGCACAACAGAGGAAGTAGGTGTGTAGATGTAAATATTTTTGGAATTTATAAATGATTATAGAAAATACAGCAGTTGTGTTTTCTCATATATTCAACTTTTAGTTACTAGGGATAAGAGTTCAACATGGAGATCCATTGTATGGCAGAGATTGTTGAAGCTTTATATTCACCTCTGATGGCGCACTGTTTATCGGCAAGGTGTGATGATGAACAGCAATCAAATGGCGTCTCATTCCTTGGCAAAGCAACGCCAGTTGATCACATCAGCAATGTAGCAGACGAATAGTTCATTACTGTCTCCTCAGATTCAACAGTGTTGCTGCAGTTCCAATCCAAGACATTGTCAGCACTTTGGAGTGGAGTGGACGAGGAGTACATACTGCTAGGCATGAGAGCCTTCAGATTTTTTTTTTTTTTTTTTTTTCTGCTGTTGCCTCAAGACAAAAAACAAATCAAAGCCGGACATTGAAAATGAACAGAGAGTGGCAGCCTCAAAAATGCATTCAGGACTCAGAATCTGTAGCACCAAATAAGTCCACAATGGCCACTGAAATTATTGCAGGACTGGGTGTAAAAATCTTATTCTGATTTTTGATAAGTTTTTATTTTGGGGAAATTGTTCATCCTCAGGGAGCCACACTGTTAAAACTCATTTTTTTAGGTTTTTCTTTGGAGTAAATTCTGAAAAAATAAGGAATTTGTAAGCCAAAATTGTGAATGACTGTGTTTGTCATACATTTTCACATGCTGATATGCAAGGCAAGGAGAAGGGGGGGCCAGAAAATATTTTCATGGGCCAAAGGGGGGCCCGGAAGAAAAAGTTTGGGAACCACTGCCTTAATGGAAGGTTTTTACCTCTACCCTTTACCACTCAGTTTCAAAGGGAAGAGATGGATGAAGGACGCCATGATAACACAGCTGTGCGACACTGCCATGTCACACAATGTAATCTGTCAGCATATTTGTCATTAACACTGTACAGTGAATTAACCTCAACACAGCACTTGATATGATAAATATAATTTGATTTCAATAATACAATTACTTTTTAAAAACAGACAAAAATACACTTGTGACAGCAGAGAAACCTCCATTGTAAAACTTCAAAGCTCTTCTGATGTGTTTAAGTATGATTCTAGTATATTCTGTTGTAAAGTCCACTCTGATGCTGTCATTAACTGACGTAGGTACTTGACATCACCTGTCCAGTAAGCTGTCCACTTTAAACAGTAGGCAAAATGACAGTGTGTCCACAAATAAAGAAATGTGCCAATTAAAATCCCTGAACCTGCTCTGACTTTGGCACAAAGCATTTAACAGTGAAATAAAAATGTTCTCTGGGCTGCATTCCATTCAGAAAACACCACCCCAGGTTGTCGTCAAACACTGGGAAACACCCATGAACAGCTCACACCTGGAAATTTTTTATAAAGAAAAATAGACTACACCCTGTTCTCTCTGCGTGAGCACTCTTAATACTTCTGGATCTGTCACTTCACTGGTTTTAGCGTCCGCGTCCTCGTGTTCATCAAAAGTGGCTTGTCTGAATGTCACTGGGTGTTAATCACCCAGCCCAACAGGCTCTCCTTATGTCATACAGGCTTAAATTGTCTTAACGGAAAAACCGAAACATCCTCCACCCTTATGATAAAGTTTGACAGTTGAAAATGATCAGCAGAATTACAAGACTTTTAAAAGTGCCAAATCTGTTTGTAAGTGTTGAATCTTTTACAGATCTGTGATATTTACATGATATTTACATATTCGTGATCTTGCTTCTACATATCTGATCCCATTTCTCTGACAGCGCCCTAATTAAGCTCCACTGTCACTTTGCCTTGATCTAATCACACTGATACTTGACAGTATGGTCTTCCCAGCCACCCCCGAGGTCTGGTCCAACCTACCAGGTCCTGGGCACCCATGCAGTACAGCTGCTGCTCCTGTATCAAAGCAAGTGACCCTTCCTATCCCTGCTCTCCTTAGCACACCAGCATTAGATGCACAGTCTTGCCAACAAAGAGAAGTTGTCACAAAGGAGTCCAACTGGCGCCTCTGGCCACCGGTCTTCCAGGTCTTCCTATACTCACAAGAGAATAGGAAGACCAGGACGGCCAAGGACCAAAAGACTGACTTTTGTCCCCATGCTCAGATATCATGAGCATGCCCAGCGAACCCATCACCTCATGTGTGAAGCCAAGACTGGGGTTGATCTCAGCCTCGCCATCAGTGCATCCATGGATAACGCTGCCAAGTTAGGTGAACTGTTCTGCAACTTCCACACTCTCACCATTCACGGACTGGCTCAATGGCAGCACCCAAGACATCCTCAAATGTCTGGATCTTTGTTCATGCACAGGAGACATTAGCAATGTTTCAACACCAAAACATTTCCAGCATCTTTGTGCAATTTTAATAGTAGTTATTCAAAAATGTTATAAAGGGTGAAAACGGCAGAGGGGTTATGTTTCATATGCAGGCAGCATAGGCTCAAGTCTGGCTTGTGGCTCTTTTCCTGCATGTCATACCCTGCTCTCTCTTTCCTTTTTCCAGTTCTTTCCACTGTCCTCCTTTACAAATGAAGGCATTGAAAATAAAATACAACATAAATACATCTCAAACAGCTATGTCTAATCATCTGTAGTTATTTTATTTTTTATGCTTATGAGGCTCATTCAAATATGAAGACTTTATTAATTCAAAACATGTATCAAAAATGATCAAAGTAATTAAAGTTTCGACAACCTTCACCAAAACAGTACTTTCACATTATCATAATTAAAGTGTACAAGTGTTTGAAACTTCAGGTTCATTGTTCTGTTGGCAGAGCAGCACCATCCCCCGAGTGAAAGTAAAACACAAGTGATATATTTTGTTCATGTGCTGTTCAAGCTAGTTCTTTCAATAAATAATAATTATTCTTTAACAAGAGAAACAAATTCTCCTCGAACAGAAAACCCTCAAATTTAAGGCCAATGGGGAAATTTCCATTAGCAGATATAAGTCCAGAAATGCAAAGTGTTAAGAAATAATGTTAGTCCCTCAGCCAGGATCCAGCCACAGTCTTTATAGATGTCTGACTCAGTCCATCCTCAGCGCCCTCCTGCTTCCGCTGGACTCTGGCTGCCTCATATCACGACAGAGTCATCATCAACGGTTTCTCCTCCTCCCGTTCAGTCAGCAGGTTTGAAATCATGTAGGATGAGAAGAAACAAAACTCTACGGCATAGCTGAGCTCAAACAGCTCCAGGTTTACACTCAGCATCCACTCGAATACGGCAGACAGGTGAACGTAGAAGTATTCCTCCTGGAGAAACAGAACCATGTCTGATGGTTCACATTAAGGATGCATAGAACAGATAAGGCAGATAGTTTGTTATCCTAATAAACACACAAATGTGTGCTATAAAGTGCCAGTTTATCACCCTCTCATACTGTAGCCTATATAGCTTCTCTGCCTTCTTACACTTTTACATGTGCTACTTTTTATATAAAATGTGTCCAAATTCATAAATAGCTGCTTTGTAAGGGTGTGAACACAGAAAAAATGCTTTAAACATTTTTACTGTAGCTGCTCTGAGTTCAGGGCCTGGACTGAGGATGGACAACACAACCAGGCCAAAAGATGAAAGGCTCCCCCTACTGACTGACTGTAGTGTAGCTCATGGGTTCCAGCTCCTCCATGTTAACAGATGGGACATGGATCAAACTTTGAAAATTTAAATGCAGATCAAATAAATGCTTTTTAAACCCAGATTTGGTTGCGAAAGATAGTAATTATCTTTTTATCTGTATACCCACCCTGGTTTTAATGAGAACAATGATCAACAGCCCTGCTGTTGAATGCGGCTCCTGCGGACGTGTGTGGAGAAACAAAAGAGTCGACCTAGTTCCTACCAACCTGCAGGGATCTTTGATGTTTTATCGGTAAATTTGAATGTGTGTTTTTGTTAGCAGAAGCAGAGTGAGAGCAATACCAGAGCTCTTCCAGATGGTGAATCTGATTTTTTCTTTCTCTCTCTTTTTTTGTTTAAGCCATCTGACGACTCAAAATGCTTTTCACACTGCAGGTTATTCTTACTCATTCACTCTTCTGATGGCAAAGGCTCCTATATGAAGTACCATGAGTATCAACTAATCCCACTACACATCAATACAAACTCACTTGCCACTGGGATTAAGTGTCTTAAGATGGGAATATACTGTACAAATTGATTTGATTCAGACATATGTTTTGAGCTGCAGGAAGCGCATGCAGCATACAGGAGGGTACAACAACTGACCACGACCGGACTACGCCCCCAACCAGCTGGTCTGTCCAACTGGTTGGATTGATTTTGGCCTCTGAAATGTATATATTCTGGTCAAAGGACTGCACACACTCCCAAAGGGAGAACAGAGCCCTGAGCAGAATCCTCAACTTTGCATTTGGCATTTTTTTCTTTGGAAACTGTCAGACAATGTCTTCAATCACCATGAAGTTAGCTGAAATAACTTTCTACTGGAACAGAAATAGATGGCCAGGAAATATGCCTACCCACAGACCTCCAGCTGAAACAGATGGTGATGCTGTTTGCACCTTCAACCTCAGTATGCCAGACTTTTCAAAGTAACTCCACAGATTTCTGTCACAGTCTGTCCTGACTTCCTACGTACAGAGTGCTCACTCATACAGTGTAAGCACCTAAAAAATCCTCCATGCATATGAGTCGAAAGTGATTTAGTCACACAGTATGAGCTGACTTTCCACCATGACCGTTAGAGTCGGATGGAAATTGCACTGTATGCTCGGCTTTACACACACATCAACATGTGACTGCAGGAGCTGGGGATCAAACCCCCAACCTTCTAGCTGAGAGCTGACCAATTCTGCTTAAGATGATCCCTAAAGCACAGACTCTGGCTAAAAACAGGCAATATGTCAGCACTTGTCCCAGGGGTAATTTGGCTTCATCTTTGTACAGATGGGGAGGTGGAGCTGGATTGTCCATCTCTATACAGTCAATTGTTCAGTCAATCAATCAAACTTTTTTACATAGCACAGGGCCTAAAGTTCAATGCCATGTAACATAATTTGACATAACTGGCTGATTTCCAATGCTGATTGTGTTACTACTGTCATGTTCTTTTAAGTTTCTAATGGTACTGGTAATAGAGAAATGTGAGGGCCCTCTGCTTTGGCACAGCCTGAGCTTTGTTGCCAGTCTGAACCTTACTGTCCTTGTGGTGAGTTGATTTGTTTAAAGGACTTCAAGATAAGTTTGTTTCTTTTGGTGCTACACATGTCATATGTCTGTGAGACTCTCTGAATCAATACCAAAGGCATCTGTGCCTTGTTTTGCTTTGCTAGATAAAATCATGGCTTCATAAGGCTATTTATCTCTGTGGTGTAGTTTGTTAACTAGCAGATGGCTAAATTATTTACATTTTCTGGTTTGTGTTACTGCAAGTCTGCTTCTGTTGTTATCAGTCCAATTAATCATTTTATATTAGTTGGTCCACTCGGTCTGCCCTGTGCTGTCCCATCATTTTTGGAGCTTATTGCCTCAAACTTTATATTCTTATTCTATTTGATAACAGAATAAACACCATGCTGATGCCACAAGTGATGGTTTATGCCTGGTTCTCACAACAAAATGTGGCTGAAATTGCTTTAAATTGGCAAAAATGGTTGGAAATTTGGTGAAATGGGATGAAAAATTGATATAAACTGGCATTGAAAGGTTAACTGAGAAAGAAAAAATAGGCAGATATTGGCAGATATTGGTTAAACTACCAAAATTGGGCATATCAAATGATGAAATGTGGTTAAAATGGGAAAAATTGGGCGTTGAAAGGGGTTAATAGTGGCAATAATGGGCCAACAGAGGCAACATTAAGCTTAAGTGGTAAGAACTGGTTTAGAAGTGGCAAAAAATGTGACAAAATTGGCATATAGAGGCAACAGAGTAATTTTACAAATATTCTTTGTTTTTTTTAGGCCATCTGGGGACCCCCTCTCAGTGTCTCGCGACCCCAAAGGGGGTCCTGACCCCAAGGTTGAGAACCACTGCATTAGAGGACTGTTATTCTGTTACTATGAAACTTCAGGGACTAAAAGTGTCCTATTTCAACCTCAGTGTTACGGGAAATCACTGGTTAAAGATTGGTGTAATTAAATATACCTTTCGTTTGTTCTACATCCGTCGTTTGACCATTCCCACTTAGTAAACAGAGCAGCAGACTGGATCCATACTTACAAAAGGACTGTAAAGCAGCTGGAGAGCATAACTCACACATCACTTCTGGAGTCAGCAGATAAAATGACTCGTTTTAACCCCGCCAAACTAAACCGCTCTGCCTACAAACAGAAGAGTTTTTAAATACAGCAATCATCATTTATCTCCAAGGATACAGCAGATGGTGACGATGGCTTGGACCACAGTGGAGATGATGCGAAATGGGTAGAGAACCTTCTCATATCCTGTCAGTGCACACTTCCTGGTCATCCAGGTCAGCAGGACGGTGTAGGAGCAGATGCAAACGAAGCTGACGGCAGCTCCAAAGTAGTGCAAGACGGCCAGATAACCCGGCTGTGGAGGACAAGAAGGACATTTACAGGTTAATGAAAGGAGAGTTAGAAGCATTTGTGGATGTGAGCAAATGTTTTGACTCAATTACTGCCTGAAATAACAAGAGATGAGACAACAGCTGCCTCCTGCAACTGGACAACGATTTCAGTTAATGTAGCGACTATAATAATCCAATAATGCATATATCTTCCTATCTCTGTATTGTGCAGTAGAAGAACTACTTTAATAGCTAGAGTATCTTTGACTCTTGTTTAACACTCTGGCTTATGGTTTTGGTATTACTGTACATGGAGACAAAATATTGACATTTGGTTTATGAAGCGCGAAACAGCTGCATGACAGGGATGTTTATTCAGGACTAAATAAGAAAATGCCACAGTGTTGATGCTTACATCAGGTCTTTAACACACGTCTCATAGTCATTTAAAAATACATAAATTCAGTTTTAACTATTTTAAATCTGTGAAGGTGTTGTACAAATTTTGGCAGCCTTCCATGTGCTCTTAATCATTGCAAATGACATAAAACAAACACTTAACCACATTTGTTTGCTGGTTCCACAGAGGTGCAAATTAAGGCTGTTCTCCTTCATTGCTTACAGGGTGAGGTCAGATCGTGGTTTTGATATCAGGGCCTTTTAGTCAGCAGATCTGAATTTAAACTTACTAATACAAATTATACAAGAAGTGTCGTACTTACATTGCAGTTACCAGCTGCAAAAGCCCCCATGGCTGCTACCACGCCAAACACCAGAGCAATCTTGCTCATCACAATTTGACTCAAGTTTCTCTCCATGATGTGTGCATGATGGAATATGCAGAAGAGCAAGACTAAAAGGGAGATCTTATTTAGTGCAACATATATCAGTCATATCATATCATGTAGTTATATGCATGTTTAAACATCTTAAACAGAGAAGGTACAATGTATTCACAAACTATTCAGACCCCCTTCACTTTCTAAATTCTTTTGGCACAACCAGGACTCTTTAAAGAGCTAAGGAGACAGTGAGAACAAGATTCTCTGGTCTGATGAAACAAAGATTGAACTGTTTGGACTCAATTCTAAATGTTATATCAGGAGGAAACCAGGCGCTGCTTATCACCTGCCCAGTGCCATCCCAGCAGTGAGGCATGGTGGTGCAGCATCATGCTGTAGGGGTGTTACTCAGCAGCAGGGACTGGCAGACTTGTCAGGGTTGAACGAAGGTTGAATGGAAGCAAGGTACGGAGATGTCCTCTATGGAAACCTGTTCAGCAATGCTCAGGACCTCAGATTGCGCCAAAGGTTCACCTTCCAACATGACAATGACCGTAAGCACACGGCCGAGATAGCTGGAGTGGCTTCAGGACAACTCCTAAATGTCCTAGAGTGGCCCAGCCAGAGCCCTGACTCGAACCCTATTCAAAGGAACCCTATTGAATATCTCTAGAGTAACCTGAAAATGGTTGTCCACCAACAGAGAAGAATGGCAGAAAATACCCCAGTCCAGGTGTGCAATGCTTGTCCATATTCAAATAAACTCAAGGCTGTCATTGCTGCCAAAGGTGCTTCAACTATATACTGAGTAATAAGTCTGAATACTTTTGTCAGTGTGATATTTCAGGTTTTTTTTTATACATTTGCAAAAGTAGAGCTGAGTACAGATTAATGAAAGGAAAAATGGCTTTAATTGATTGTAGCATGAAGCTGCCACAAAACAAAAATGAAAAAAAGGGGTTCTGAATACTCTCTAAATGCACAATGTGTAACATATATAAACATCTTTAGTGCATAAACTCACACAGAAAGGCTCCTGCGTTGATTGTAGCAGAAAAAAGTGAACTTTCTGGTGCATTTGTTCCACTTGAGCTGGAAATAAAAAAAAGATTTATGTTTATCTTTTTCCATCCTAACTGCAGGCATATGAGTGTAAATGAGCATCCTTCTCACCTTATAGTGGGAGCCAGACAACATCCAGTGGTCCAGTTCCCTCTGCAGTAGTTGTCGTGTCCCCTGAGATGGAAGAATGAGGTTATTAAGAGTCTATAATGTCCAAATGCTTTGATCTGTCAGATATATGAGATACAACTCACCAGTAACCGAGAGGGCATACATGATAGTGGGAGAGAGCAATGCCATATCTGAAATTATAAAATAAAAGGCATGAGTAATTGAGAAGCACTGTTTAATATTTGAGTTGTAAATTGGATTCTCGATTGATTGGAAATGATGTTAATGTTGGATAATTGGGTTTTTTTGTATTATTGATACATACAGTGCCTATACAAGTATTCTCTCCCCCCAGATGTTTCATCCCTTTATTGATTTCATAGATCAATCATGGTCAATATAATTAGGCTTTTTTGAAATTAAAAAAAACTCTTTAATGTCGAAGTGAAAGCAGATTTCTACAAATAATGTGGATTAAACAAAAAAATGTAATGTAAAGTAAGTGACTGCATAAATATTCTCCTCCTTTACAGTGACAGAGCTAATTCAACAGATGTCCGGCTGGTTGGTGCTAGAAGTCTTACAATTAGGGGAAATGGTGATCACCTGAGTGCAGTGAATGTGTCTCAAGTGATTGTAGCATAAAGACACCTGTGTCTGGGAGGTCCAGTCACTGGTTAATTAGTATTCCTGACTACCATTACACCATGAAGACAAAAGAATGCTCCAAACAACTCAGAGAAAAGGTTATTGAAAAGTACAAGTTAGAGGACAATAATAAGTATAATTGTTACTTGGACGCACATGTCTACAGAAAAAAATGGCTTACTCTTGGTTTAACCTCCTGAGCCCCTGCATGTACATGAGAACATTACATTTAGACTTCCCTTTAACATAGTAATAAATTCTGCTATTTAGAATTTTATTTTATTTTATTGTATTTCTTGGGGGAGGGTGAATGGGGGTTGATCTGAAATCTTTAGGTACTTACATTGGAGTTTGATTAGAAATTTTGGGGGGAATTGGCTGCAGAGTGTTCCCTAAATTTTCATGGATATTTGTTTGGATGTTTAGTGGTATTTGTTTGGAAATCTTCCGTAATTTTCCACGGCTTTTAGGAAAATATATTTGCAAATGTGTGGGAATTTGATTGGATATTTTTGGTGTAATTCGCTTTTAAATTTTGAGGAGCTTGCTGAAAAATTTCCCGGACTTTTGGAAATTAAATATTCTGGCTTTTTCAGTAAGTTTTACTGAAACATTTGGGGACTGTGTAATGATTTTTAAATAGATGTTTGAGAATTTTCACATACAATTTTTGGTAATGTCTTAGAAATCACACAGATTTGAAGGGATGTGTTGTGTTTTTGAAATCTCTAGTCAGTTTAGAGGAGATTGAAAGACCTCAAGAACTTTTAGAGGAAAAACATATTCTTTGTCAAGACAACTTCCTACACGCAAAGAAATAATGTTTTTTCTGTACTTTGCAGTAAGATTGATCTATTATCCTCATAGGCAGAAATCATTTTTGGTTAAAACTACCTCCTGTTCAAAGACAGGGATTAGGTCATTCTTATCCTAAGTGAGTGGAAGACACTAAAAATGCATTAGAAACAAAAGCACAGGCTTCAGGAGGATATATAATTTTATTCTTGCACTGTCTTGTGTAGATCATTTAACCACAACAGATGTATATAACATTGCAAAGTCAATAAAAAAAGATATTATTAGCATTATCTTGATAACTGTTTAATTTCATGATTTCTCTGATGGTAATATATTCTTTCCAACTCCTTCACCACCATACTCTTAGTGGTCACTTTATTAGGTACACCTGTTCCCATGCTCATTAATACAAATGTATAATCAGCCAATCACAAGGCAGCAACCAGTGCATGTAGGCTTGTGGTAATTATCAAATCGATCAGCTGTAGTTAAAATTGATTATCAGAACGGAGAAGGAAGGTGAAAAAAGGGGTTTTGAATAGGCCATGGTGTTGTGGTCTATTTTGGTTTTTGTTTTTTGTTTTTTGTTTTTTTTTTGCTGATTTGATCTACCAGGATTTTCATGCACAACCATCTCTAGGATTTAGAGAGAATGGCCTAAAAAGGTGAAAATATTCAGTTAACTGTAGTTTGTATTTGGACCAAATCGTCTTGTTGATGACAGAGGTCAGAGGAGAATGACCGCTGAAAGGCAACAGTGACTCAAATAACCACTCATTACAACCGAGGTATGCAGAGGAGCATTTCTGAACACATAACTCGTCAAACCATGAAGCAGATGGGCTACAGCAGAAGAAGACCATGGCTCCTGTCAACTTACAGCAGGAATCTGAGGCCACAGTTCACAGAGTTGGATAATATAGGATAGGAAAAACATTTCCTGGTCTAATGAGTCTGAATTTCTACTGCAACACTCAAATGATAGGGTTAGAGTTTGGTGCAAACATAAAAGCCAACAAGACCACCAGCAATCATGTCATGTATAGAGTCATTTAAATCAACACTGAACACTTGAACTTCAGCAGATCATCTTGACCATGTCTACATGCCTGCATGACTATTGTACTCAAGTAAAAGTACAGTTACTCTGGTTTAAACTTACCTAAGTAACTGGTCTATAAATCTACTCAAGTAAAAGTAAAAAGTATTTAACAGAAAGTTTACTTTAAGTACTGAGTGGCTACTTTGGAGTTGTGCTGTAAAATATGAGCTTTTCTTATAGGCAAGAACAACAAGAAAACAGATCTGCAACCAGGTTGTTCAGGTAAAGCTACACCACTATAATTAAGTAAAATACATGGCAAATTAAAAGTGTTAATTCAACTCATATAGAATTCAAGTTAATACTTTAAACATGTAGTTAAACTACACCTGAAAGTGTCCAATATTTTACAATACGACAGAGTGGCAGAGATTCAAAGACAAAACAGAGAGTCAACCTCATAACAAGGCAATGAATACTAATGAGAATGCACACTATAGGTCCTATATCATCACCTTAAGTCACAAGCAGCAACTCTAACTCAGTGGATAACTTCACTCATGGTGCAAATGTGTCTCACATTAAAAACAACAACAATCCATTGGAAACATGAGCAAAGGAACCCCAGCAGTGATCACTGTACAATAGAAAACAAGCGGCAACCTCCGGTCCTGAAAAATGAAGCCAATGTGGAAGTGCAAAATTGCTATACCGCGAGTGTCCACTTGAGGCTGGCTGCAGGAACACCGGAAGTCCTGTCTGGACACCTGTTAAACAGCCGCATTTGACACTAGAAATAAACTGGTTTACAGCCTGGTTCAAAACACCAAACGTGTCTCATTAGCTAGTGTCTTATTGTGCTCTCACTGTACGGGGTGAATTTTTTTTGTGCCATGATAATTTGGAATATATTTAGGAAAAACCTCACTTCACGCTGATTGGTGCGTCTCATTTGATTGACAGATAACTCGGCAGGCAGAGGCTCTGTTTCTGTCAACCAGAATGCTAGCTAGCTAGCTGACAGGAAGTCGTGCTTGGTGGGCAGGCCATTGGGTTGATCCAAAGTTCGGTTGAGACCACGATATCAATATGGAAGCCTCCGCAGATTGGCTTCAAGAGCCGTTTGAGCCCGCCTATTGTAAGCAGACGACTGACTTCACACAGGGTTTGTCCAATTCCTTCTACAGTCTATGATCCAAACACATCTAAACACTGCCCAAGGGCATGTTTGGTAACTTTGTCCACACATCCCCCAGATTTGAAATCACAGTAGGCAAAGTTTAGCTCAATTGACTCCTTACAGAAGTGAATTTAAAAAATGGGGGATCAACACTGTCAGATAACTCAAACACTGAGAAATGGAGTTAAATCCAATGAAAAGTTTAATACTGAGATATCAACACTCCAGTTTTACGATGTGATGTGGAATAAGAGTATTGTACTCAAGTAAGAGAACAGTTACTCTGGTTTAAACTTAAGAGGTATATGAATATAATTTGTATATGCATAAATAAATGAGCATGTATACCTAACAAAGTGGCTGAAGAGGGCACCAACAGAGCAACAAAACACGAAACAAAACAAAATCCTGTTAGTGCAATCAAATTAACTTGTTTATCAGTTTACTTTAAACCCATTTACTCAGTGAAATGTGTCAATATGTAAAGTTTAACACCTGAAGGAAGTGGATTACAAAAAAAGAATGACGATACATCATAGCAGCGGTTATCACTAGTGACTAAGAGATTAAAAACAATAAATGGTTCATAGATTAAAAGGTATGAGTGTTTCAGTTGGTGAAGTAATTATTGAAACAATAAAGGCAGACACATTGGTGAGCACCTTGCGTCACACAAAAACTAGCCTGATCACATATTTTACAGCTACAGCTGCTGTTTCTTTTACACAACACATTAGAGTACATAGCAGCTAAGTGCTCCTGATGCTTTGGAATTCAAATGCTGCTCTGAGGTGGATTACCTGCACATAAAGCTAACGGATACTTTACTCTGAAAATGAGGGTAAAAAACAGGCTGACATCATCTTAATGCCCTGTTTAAGAGCCAATTTATACCTTTTGTTCTTTGCTAGGTTTTTACAATTCAGTTTCAATTTTCAATAGCTGTAACGTGTTCTTAGGGGTCATGGTCAGCAGTACTGATCAAAAGGCATAATATCTACAGACATAAGCCCTGACAATCATGGATACTCATGAATAACACCACTGAGAACATGAACCTATAAAATCAGCTCTTTTGAAATGTCTCCCTGTCTAAAACTGATACACTCTCTGTATTTGCATCACAGCACACAGATGGAGGTGGAATAAAGGCTGTAAAAACAAATGTTCCGATAGTGTCACCAGCATATCAGGAAGACTAAGTGAAAGTAAACTTACACACTCCATGTTCCTATGAAGGACACCAGGGCGAGGGAGATGGGGAAGATAATCCACAGCCCCATAGCCTGATGATGGTGAGGAAAATTAGAAAAGAAAGTTTGAAAAGATACTTCTTGAGCTGAGGTGTTCTTTAAAAAGTCAGCAGCAGACCTCTCCAGATGTTTGGATTCTCTTTAAAAAGTTGTAGAACGGTTAACTGGGAAAATTATGAATAAAGTCCAGACGCTTTGTGACCGCAGTGTATTTCAAGTTCTTAAAGCAACAAGCAGAGCAGAAATCTTAATCGTCCACCATCCAGAGAGAAGTCCTGCTCTTATGGGAGAGTCTCTGCTTCTCTGCCACTCCTTCAGAGCACCAAAGCACCACCTCAGCCTGTCAGAACAAGTGTTAAGAAACACAGGCCTGCCTTCTTTATGATTTCACATTGTTTGTTTTATGCCAAACAGACCTCACCTTCATGTTCTCTGACTTTAAAAACTGTACAAGTTGTTGAACCAGGTGATCGTTAATATGAAAGACTGTGTGTCGGTGTATTTAAATCACATAGATTTAGATATAGTCCTATCATTAAATATCACTATATCAAACAATGAAGTAGAATATTTAGGCATTTGTACTAAAGCCCTGTGAAGACACACCAGCATGCGTCTGAGTTTACGTTGTTTCTTTGAGACAACATGTACATTTCTATCACATAAGTGGTTAACTTATGTTGTGATAGTTCATTCATTTCAGTCATTGTTCAGAGATTTCATGAAATTGAGACACCATCATGAGAAAATCTAAATGGTGTAATGTACAGATAATAGAATAGATATCTTAACAAATCAAATAATAATAGATTTCTGTCCCTCAAAAGGAAACAAATCAATTTGGGCCACATTGTGCCTATTTCTGTCTCTCAAAACCCCATTTTAAATTCATATCTCACCACCTTTTTGCCCATTTTTGCCACTTGCTGCCTATTTTTACCACTGCTTCCCAATTTTTGTCCCTTTCTGCGTTTTTGCCCACTGTTAACCCATTTTTGCCACTTTTTAAACCAATTTTGCCACTTACTACGCATTTTGATTCTGATTTAAGAAAAGGGGTTTACTTTTATACATATTACTATGACATAAATATATTAAATCTGTTTCTTGCTTTGAAAAGAGAATTTTTATTCAGGTTAAAAAACATAAAATATGGTTATCACAGCTTAACTTAACAATAGACCATGATTTTGCTAACCCACAGTTTCCCAGTTTTTAATGACAAAGACTACAGAAAGAATTTTTACAGCCACAGATAATTAGATTCTTGTACAGGACTGCTCACTGTCTACCACATGAGGTCCTCATTTTCAAAACAAACAAAATGGCGGCGCACATGAGATGGGGACTTCGCCAATTGTTACGGGCCAGAAAAACGGCTCATTTTAGGTTTGAACCTCTCCATTTTTGACAAAGCACATTAAACACTATTTATAACTCTGCTGGGATGACCTGTGATGCTTTTGGGTTGTAAAAACTTGATTTTAAGACGTGTTGTGGGAATGATACTAAAGCTAGCTAACAGCTGGTTAGCCGCCTAACAAACTGCGACACAAGATAACGGTCTGTCATTGTAATCCCATTCATCCCTAGTTTAAATTGTTGTTAGACATTAAACAAGTGTTTAAGTTATCAAACATGTTATTTAAGATTTCTGTTGGCCCTTTCATGACCCAAACATGTAACTCAACTGCTATCGTTTGCTTCCTTGTTGTGTAATTTATTTATTCTAAATAATTCAAAGCTAGGGGACAGACACCATTCCTGAAATAAAGCTATGGTCAACATTTGCTGGCGTTACTTTTATCTTATATAACCCTATTTTTAATGCTAATCTCTATAATGAACGAATTAAGTGTTGACATGTTAACTGGCAAACCTGTTTGAATACTCTTGTCATTGAAGGTTTCAGGAGAACAACAGAGGCTCATACCACTCACAGTGCTCAACCCAGAGCTTCAGAAAGGCCCAAACCCGGCCTGGGACAGGAACTACGAACTTCTCAAGTAAGAAAACATCATCTGGACTTATTTATAGTTTCATCTTCTGTTGTCTTATTCTAATACAGTGAAAAAGACAAAATGTCCTAACAGACACCTCTGTCATTTTCAGTCAGACACCTGTCAATTCAGACTCAAGACACTCCAAATCCAAGAAGCTTGAAGTTTCTCCCTGGAAAACCTGTCCTAGGAAGTGGGACGCTCGACTTTCCATCTCCAAGCTCTGCTGAGTGTTCGTCTTTAGCCAGGTTGTTTATTAAGTGTCCTTGATATTTCATTTTGTCATACTCTTTTTAAAATAGAAATGTTTAAGAGAGGGTAGAGTGGTTCCTCTTTGGAAGGAGAAATCTCATTTATGTTAATGGAGGAGTCGTTAAAAACTCCTGTGTGGAACTTTTGTGTTGATTTTTTTGCCCTTATGCTGAAAAAGCTTGATCTTTGACAAGCAAAAACACTCATGGGAGCATGTGTTTATTCAAGTGGCACATTATCTTTGTTGAGCTGTTAGGATGGAGTCATCAGTTTCTGACCGATAGACTTCCTTACAGTAGAAAAGTGCACTATTTATATCACACAAAGTGATACTTCAGGGCTTCTGTGAATTAAAGCAGCAGACAGTATGAACTTAACATATATATTATGTAGATACCATGTGTTGTTTTTTCTTATATACTGCACCTTTTCTTAGATTAGTTTATTGTAAGGGGAAAAGAAGCATTGTGATTACATGTGACTCCCTCGATAAAACTGGCACAAGCAGATGCTGTTGTCAAAAAAAGAAACAACACAAATGCAGGCTCTAACTGTTACCTTTTCCATTGAATTGATCAATAACATGGTGACATTTTTTTTCAGGGACTTGTTTGAAATTGAGGGAGTGAAAAGTGTGTTTTTTGGTCCTGACTTCATCACAGTCACTAAAGTAAGTATTAAATTCATTAGATCAGCCTCTGTGAAACATTTTTGTGAGACAGCACATGAGATTTTTTTTTTTTTCGCAGACAGATGAGGATGTGGAGTGGACAGACATTAAGCGTCACGCTCTGGAGGCCATTACTAAGTTCTTTGAGAGTGGCGATCCGATAACAACCGGAGCGGTGCCCCATGAAAGTAGTACGTTTGAATTTATACCTTTACAGTTGAAGTCACATGGTTTAAGGCAGCCAGCCAGTCAGATTTTATTGCAGTTAATGAGAGCATGAAAGAAAATTTGATAAAGGGATATAAAATGCTAAATTTTTGTAATGGTTTGTGGAAATAGTGTTCAACATTAATTTAGTTTACATTTTTTGCATATTTTGTGATTAGGTTATAGTAGGTTACATTTTTCTAAGGATATAACACACACAGTGACACAGTGAGAAAATATGGTAATCCAGAGAACAAGAAGCTTACAATTTTGATGCCGCAACACCTGGAGTCTTATGTATAGATGTTGCATACACACAATAAAGGCCTAAAACTGGCTGCAGCAATTGAACAATGTAAATTTAAGTGTAACTTGATTTATGAGCATCCTGATTTCTGTGTCAGAACATTTGTTTTTTTCTGTTATCTTTGGTTTTTTGTGTGACTCACTGCTGGAAATAAGGTTGATTATCATTTCTAAAGGAGTCATTGCAGGGGTTCGTGTGTTTGATAAATCTGAATTATGGTGTTGTATACCATTTTGCGTTTTTTTGTAAACATATACATTTTCTGAGGGATTTTATGCACAGGTGTGCTTTTATTAAAAATGTAAATAGGAGAGGAATTTCATTTTACTATCCATTTCTCAGCTTGTCTTGAATTTTTGACTTACCTCATATTATGCAAGATTTTAATTTTTTTTTTATTAAATTAAGATTTATTGAAAGGGGACAGTGTACATTGCTACAGCTGATACTGGAAATTCCTGCTCTAGTTGCATTAATCTATACTCAGAATAATTTTATTAAGTGATTTTTGTTCTAATCTTTGTTACATTTACACAACATCCCCACATAGCCTAACTGTTTATGTGTGTGCATTCTGCTTGACTGCACTGTGTTAATAAACAAACACTGAACATTTTCTCATTTGTAGGTCATTCTGAAGATGATGATGATATTGTGTCTATGATAAAGGAGCTCCTCGACACCAGGATCAGGTACAAAACTAGTTACAGTTATTATAGTTTAAGAGTAGTGCTGTAAACAATTAAAATTTTTAATCAGATTAATCACAGGGTTGCTGTGGATTATTTTCTATTAATCATGACTAAATAACATTCATTTTTAATCTATATTAATCGCGTTTCATTTTACAAGCTTCGCGACGTGTTAGCCAAAGTGCTAGCAGAATCCCCAACGAATTTATGCCTCGCATAAATGTGGTATTTTAAGCTGGAAGTGCTTCAGTGAAAAGAAAACTTCTTCCTGCAGAATGTGTATAATACTTTATGTCGGTCGACTGTTCTGTCTTGGGGTTTTTTTTTTGTACTCAGATTTCCCATTGAGAGGGCCAACATGCTGTTTAGCATCTTCCATATCGAGTTGGTTGGTCACTACCGGATCAACGGCCCATTTTCGCATGCGCAGTGGCATAATCGACAGTAACCATACTTGGACAAACTATGCGAAATGTGTTGCCCGAGACATTTCAGGGATTTTGAATCAATCTGTGCTGTAGATGGGTTAATTGTGTTAAAAATTTTTAATCAGATTAATCATGGTGATGGGTTGATCGCATTAACGTGTTAATTTTGACAGCCCTATTCAGGAGTAATTTTTTTTCCCTTTGCAATCACTATAGCTTACAGTTAGATGATTTAAATGTTCTAGGTATTGTTTCAGACTGATAAAATGTTGATCTACAAAGCCCTCATAAGGATGAGGCTCATTGAGTAGTGAGATACATTCTATATGTGTAAAGATAACAGCATTAATATGTCCGTCCTTTGTGCTGCCTTTTGTCTTACCTGATATGGGCCTTTTTATTATATTAATAATTTATTGATATTATATTAATATCATTTTATTATTAAGGCCTACAGTGCAGGAGGACGGAGGTGACGTCATCTTCAAGGGTTTTGAGGAGGGTACGGTCAAGCTGAAGCTGGTTGGTTCCTGCACAGGGTGTCCCAGCTCTACAGTTACCCTGAGGAACGGCATCCAGAACATGATGCAGTTTTATATTCCAGAAGTTGACAATGTGGAGCAGGTGATTATCAACTTTGTTTTTCTTGGAGGATTTCTAATTTTAAACAAACAGTGAATTGTACTATATTTTAGACCGAGCTTTATTGCTGCTTACATTGCTAAATAGAAGTTTGAATTGTCAAATTCAAAGCAGTGCAACACTTCTGCATTAGAAGAAATTTAATGTGGTGTTCTTGGTGCAAAAACAAGTGACATCGTAGTACATTAAAAGTAGAATGTTACTGACCAGCAGTATCCTATTGTTGGTTACTTCAATGAAATAAAAATAGACAGTAAACATGTAGAGCACTACAGTACACATATATGCAATAGAAGAGATGTTTGTGTAAAAGGTGCAGGATGAGGGTCTATCTTAATTTGAAATTGTATGAAGTTGCAGTATAAAAGACATCATTTAAATCTAGGTAAGTTTGCATTTTTTAGCTCTTGGAAATGGACAGTAATAAAGGATGCTGGTGTTAACAACTGCACACTGTGTGTGTTATATCCTTAAAAAGTATTATAACCTAATCTCCTGTAAACCTACTCATCTGTACAGTTTATCCTTTTTGCACCTTTTTGTATAATTTTTTTAATGTGTATAATGTATTTAAATTTTACTTTGATGCTATTTTTTTTTCTAAGATCAATTTAATTTTTTAGCCTGTTATGTTTTATTCTACTTCTATGTTGTATGTTTTGTACCTAACACCAAGTCAGATTCCTTGCATGTGAAAACGTCCCTGGCAACAAAACTCTATTTTATAATGCTAAAAATAAAGGAATCTCACATGATTCCAGTATCCACTGAATAACTTGACACTACACCTTGTTATTTGATGCTCAGTATTATAAGGATGTTGTGTGTTCCATTTTACTCAGAAGTTGGATAACATCAAATCTGAGTTTACCTAGTTGGCAATATTCCAGTTCAAAATTCCTAACTCTGGGTTTTTTCCCTTTAGTTTCCAAGTAGGAATTTCAACTTCATGTGGTGTTCCGAATGATGAGTCCAGCTGGCATCTTGGAATTTCTAACTTCCAAGATCAAATGGAATGCTCCGACCTAATATGGCTCTGTAGACTTTGATTTCAAACTAAATATTTTCTTAATTTCTTGTTTATCCAGGTGGAAGATGAAGTGGATGAAATCAATGCCAAGGTTTTCTCCGAGCTGGAGCGTAAATTACAAGATTAAAAGATTCCTCCACTAGTTCACTCATGAATGAAGCCAGAAGAAAATTATGTTCCACTGTTAAAAAACACAGCCATGTATCACCTGCACTAGCTATCTCTCTACAACCATTAAACTGCTTCCTGTGTGCACTATATACTGTAAAATGTTAACAGTTCAAGCTGTAATCTGTATGTAAATACTATATTTCCCTGTTACAAAGAGAAGGAGATACAGGAAATTCCTGTATACACAAATCCTGTCATTCTTCGTACCAGTCTAACTTTTCTGCTCGATGGTTGTAAATGCTTTGATGTATTTATTTCATATAAATATTGTATATTTTGAAAGAATATTTTCTTAGACGGGGATGTTGTGAACGTTTTTGAAAGTGGATGTAATGCAGAATGATGATCTGATGAGATATTCCAGTTTTTGCTGTCAGGTACCAATAAACTATGAGAAAAACATTATCTTGTTTGTTGTCTACAGTAAACAGTAATAAATGTTATTCAGAAATGTTATTTGCCTGAAGTGCTTTGAATGTCTCACATCCTTGAAGTCTTTATGCTATGCTTTGATGCTATATTATTCTACTTAGTGCCCTGTCTAATATGTACTATAGCAAGTCAAACAAATTTCAATGTTTGAAATCTCTGTGTTGTGTATTCTTTATTGTAATGTTAAAGACTTTACATACTCTACTGATTCTACGGGTATAACAGCAATGAATGGGTTATTTTAATCCTAGTCTGTATTCTGAATTTTTTTTTTTAATTTATACCTTAGATTTGGTCATGTGGTGTGCGTGCAGACTCTATTTAACAAATAAACACACAAAAACCCGTTGAACTCAGGCTCCCTAAAGCAGGGACTGGGTCGTGTAGCTCGCGCATGCGCAGTTTTAGTCTACACTCTACATCGGCCGGTGCAGGGGACAACGGTAAGCCGTGTTGACTATGTTTAATTGAAAGGCGTATTACGTTGGTTTCCACGCCTTTTTAGTGCAAGTTGAAGAGAAACCATTGACAACACACAGGGAACATGAAGTCCTTAGTGAATGTGTGATACTACGCCTTTTCAAGCTTTAACCGTTTACTGCCATCTGCAACAGACAGCCAACGGTCGGTCGGGCCTCTCGGTCGATAACAAATCCTGCACGAGGCTAATCTGGCAACAAAGCTAACGACGTGCGAATGCTGTTAGCTAGCCAATGTATCTTTATCATTTTTATGCCGTGTTTTTAATCTTTTAATAGACGGACAAGGCGCACTTCAATGATACTGACAAAACGAAAAGCGGTTGAAACTTTACCAGGATGCTGTTAGTCATGGCATCACCAAAAGAAGACTGTTCGCGTACCTAAAGTGTTAGCCATGTTAGCTGCTGTAGCCTCTGACAGTTAAAGTGGCTAACGTTAGCAAGACTGTCAGCCGATGAACCTGTCGAGTCAGCAGTTCCTTTTCGACGGAGCAGAGCAGAAAGCCCGGTAAACAAATATTGATATATAACGACCCCAGGGTTACTGCTGCGTAAGAACAAGTTACGTCTTTATATCAAATGGCTTATTTCAGCCACCAACGTTAAGCTAATGGCATCAAGCTTTAGAAACAACCACAGGAACTTTTGTAGTTTTAATTGGTGTTGTATTACAGTTTATCCGATATAAACAACGTGCCCGGTGCTTCATGTTGCATTCAAATGAGGACATAGTGCTTTAAAAAGAGTAAAAAAGTTGTCTCTGGCACCTCGACAGTAGTTTCTTATGCAAGCTGAGAGCAACATTGGACATCATGACATCTTTAAAACGCTCTGCTCGTTTGCTGTAGATGAACACACAGCTGCCGGGAACCTCATTTACAAACAGCACTGAGTGAGGGGGGAGTTCACGTTTTAATTTGAACAGTGGTTTGAGGGTATTATCAGTTAATCACGTCGTTCTCACACATACCACACAGGTATTCTGCACCCAAACAGTTATGCTTCTGGAGGAATACAGAGGAACACAATAATGTAATTCTCACTATCTTCCTGATTTTAACTAATAAGGTTTATGTTCATGTCTTTGTTTTCAGTGCCAAGCATCAGCCTTGTGAGCAGAGACTGCCCTTTACCTGTGTGAGCCATGGCCCAATTTGGGGGACAAAAGAATCCGCCGTGGGCAACTCAGTTTGCAACCACAGCGGTGTCCCAGCCAGGCCACTCAGGACAGTCTCTTGACCTCAACAGTCTGCACTGTGAGTAGAGCAAAGCAGGAGTTTGGGCTCTTTCCTTCTCATCTTATAATCTGCACAGTTTCTCATATTTAATATGGCATAGTTGATTGTGGATTTTCTTCTCATTCCTTTGCCAACGAGATCCCCTTTCTATTCTACCCTAAGGTGTGTCACTGATGCTATTTTCCCACATGCTTATGCTATTTTCTCTCCTCACAGCTCTTGGTGTGCAGCAGCCATCGCTTCTGGGCGCATCTCCCTCAGTTTACTCTCAGCAGTCTGCTTTGGCTGCAGTCTCTCTCAGTAACCAGTCTGCTGCAAACTATCAGCTGTCTCAGCAAACTGCTGCTTTGCAACAGCAGGCTGCAGCAGCAGCTGCTGCAGCATTACAGCAGGTCAGTCACTGGAGGAAACAGACAGACTGAAGAATGATTTAAAAATCAATATATTTTGCTTTTTCTATAATAGTAACCATTGAACAAACTTCTGTCCCTCCCATCTCTTTGTAATGTATGTAGTCGCAGATCAATACTGCTCTCCAGCAATATCAGCAACAGCAGCAACAACAACAGCAGCAACAGCAACAACAGCAACAGCAGCAGCCTCCCCAGCAACCCCCTCAACAACAACTGTACAATGTACCTCATCAGGTGAACCACTGTCTCATTTTGCTCTTTGCCATATTTTTTCTTATTTTGTCCACTCATCCTTCTGCACCTGGAGAATATATCAGGATTGATTAGAGTCTCTAAAATAAGCTACATAGGCATTAAGGCTCATTTTCACAAGGCAGATCATGTGAATGTTCTGCAAGGGTTATTGGATTACAGTTCTCAAGGAGCAGTATGTATTTATGTAGTGTAATAAGATCTTGTTACCTCTAGAAGAATTCACGACTTATCACCAACTGTGGGCTAAAGAGAACTGTAATCTGCTATCAAGTCAAGAAATACTCACTCTTTTTTTCCTTGTTTCTTTTAGCTCCCACAGCCTCAGCAGGCTCTGATTTCTCAGGTAGTGTGCAGAAACTTACCCATCTGCTATATTTGTGTCTGCCAAAAAATGTTGTAAATACCAGCAGCTATATAGATATTTTTTTCCTCTCCCCGACTTAGCCCCCAGTTGCCTTGCCCACCAGCTTAAGCCTGTCCAACCCCCAGCAAACAGCCCAGATTACTGTATCCTATCCAACACCACGTTCAAGCCACCAACAGCAGACGCAGCCACAGAAGCAGCGGGTTTTCACTGGAGTCGTCAACAAGCTACATGACACATTTGGCTTTGTAGATGAAGATGTCTTCTTTCAGCTAAGGTGAAAAATTAAGACTTTGGCGACTTACTGCTGTTTGTTGACAAATCATAAATTTGGCATCATGAAGATAAATGCTCTGTATGCTGCTACGTATAGTTTTCTTGCTGGGGATCAAAATTAACACTGCCTTTCTGTTCATTACCTGGGTCTTTATTTCGTAGCTTTAACAGACACTTTTAGTGGATAAAGGCAGTTTTTGTAAACCTAAAGCTGGTGTTTCCTGGTAGATAGTTATGTTCAGAGATGCCTGAATACTGTCCTCTGTCTCTTCAGTGCTGTGAAGGGGAAGACTCCCCAGGTGGGTGACAGGGTCCTAGTGGAAGCTGTGTACAACCCCAACATGCCCTTCAAGTGGAACGCCCAGCGCATCCAGACCTTACCTCAGCTAGCAAATCAGTCGGTGAGGCCACACAAAGGTTGCATCAGTCATTGGGAAATAGAGAAAGTATTTTTTTACACACTAATACAAATTAGGGGGCTTTGTGTATTCTTAATGCCTTTAAGGAAAATTTGACAAATCAAAATGTTTCTCTGAGTTTAGAATATGTTCAATCACTGAATTAAATTTTTCCAAAACCAAGAAATGTGTCTAAATTTGACCATTTTACTTAATGTTTATTAGCCTCTGTCCTTCACTTAATTTCCTCCATTCATTTGAACCTACATAAGAACATAACTGTTCTGCTGCTATGGCAGAAGCCATATGCAGAAAATGAGAACCTGTCAGCAGTTTTGGTATCAAGTTCATTTTAGATACTGGTGGCTGGTGACAATATTATATTGTAGATATTCTTGATTTTTTTTTTTTAATTTGTATATTTTTTTATTTTTTTTCAGATGTGATCTTTTCGTGTGCCTTCCTGGTATTTTTTTGACTGTTGTGTTCTCAATCCCTCCTAGCATCAGCAGCAGCCTCAGCCTTTACCTCAAGCTTCCCCACAGCTGGGCAGCCTTTACAGTGAACCAGGGATGCAGCTGCGCTACTCAGACATGCACTCTACTGCGGACAACAGACAAAATGTAACCCCCTAACCATCTCTTTACTCAGTTTCTTTCTTAGATTTTTCCTTTGTTTCCTGGCTTTGTTGGTCATCTGATTCATGGCAATCATCTGTTCTTAACTGCAGATTTGACTTATTCTCTTAGTTTGCTGTTGTTGCCTATGAACAAAACCACTTTTTAGAGTAGTTTAACACTACCTTTCTTTTTGCAAGGTGGCTTAATTTGAAACCATTACACACTATTGCCTTTTTATTTATTTATTTATTTATATATTTTTTGAATGTGCCTTTGTTGTGGATCCAACCTTTTTTTGGTTGTAGAACAATCTAATCCTGCTTGAGATGTTGATTTTGTTTCATAGGTGTTTTTGAACTTTGGGTTTCTTAATCTATTATAAGTAAATCTCTCCACAGGGTACATTTCAAATGACAGGGGCTTCAAGACAAAGTGAGATCTAAAGAGTAAATCTTGAACAGATTTTTGGTAAAATAAGATCAGTCCTAAGTGTGGAACTGTCATTTTTTTCTAGCATGCAGGGTGTTTGGGACTATACCTCCACTCCAGCAGTATTCAGATCTCTTAAATACATCATTAAAAGGTTGTGCTCATGCACAGAACACTTGGGCATAAGGTTTAATTTTCAAGTACAACTAAATCAGTACTCCACTAATTGAATTGCGTCTTACTTAGCAGTGACACAGTTTAAATAAAATTCAGCACAATTTTCATTACAGAGCAAGGTGACATTGTTGCATTTTAATTCAAGGAACAGGTTATACAAGTGCCTCAGATTTGAAAGCAACACCATCTTTTCTGTTGACAGTATTGAGCTTTAGAGCAACTTTGTCAAACTTGGCACACAAAATACATCAAATGCCATCTCAGTCATAGTCACATGCAGTCACATACAGGTTGAGGGAACGGCAGACCTGGTGATGCCTTTTCATTATCTAAATGCAGACATCACATCTTAAAGTATGAAACAAAATGTGGGAAGTGAACCTTGGATTTTGTTTCGTTCCCAGTGTTTAATTTGACCTGGGAAGATTATTACTTTTTTCCATTCAAGCAGAAAAGGCAGTGACTAACTGGTTGTTTAGTTCATCTTACATGTAACTGTAGATTCTAGCAGATTTTTCTTAAACATAGATTAACTTCTTTCATTTTCCTTTTCTTTCTCTCCAGAGCCAGCCACAACCTCCTAGTATAATGAAGACAGCACCCACCATGTTGCAGTCGCTACCTCCCCCAAATACATTCAGTGTTCCGGCCCAGGCTCCTCCTCCATCTCTGCTGCAGGCCCAGCTGTCTGCTGCCTCTCTAGCCCCTCTCCTCCAAAACCCTCCTCAGCCTCTGTTGCCACAGCCTCCCCCTAAAGGTGAGCTATTTATCAGTGCATTGTAATTACTTAGTTTGGGGTATAAGCTGACCGATAAATGCTGCCAACCACTACCCTCTTTGAAACAATGTGATGTGACATAGACAAAAGATTAAAAGTTGTCTTTGAAGTATGTTTGGACAGCTGAGCAGTAATTTACATGGCATTATTTCCCTTGTCTTTAGATGTCTTTCCTGGAGGTCTGCTTCAGCCTCCAGTAAGAATGATGCCCCAGCCACAGCCAGTCCGACGAATCGAGCCTCCACCTCGGTTCCCAAGTCGCAATGATCGAGGCCCTGAGCTCATCCTGAGGACTAAAGAGGAACGCAGGTGAGTTGATGATAAAAATCACCCAGAAAAATATATTAGTGTTTTTTTGTTAAGCTTTGTGTTTTTGCTCTTAATTTCAGCCGAGACCGAGATCGTGAGCGCAGACGGTCACGTGAACGCTCACCCACACGGAAGCGTTCCAGAGAACGTTCTCCGAGACGCGAACGCTCACCTCGACGGCCCCGCAGGGTGGTTCCTCGCTATACTGTACAGTTTTCAAAATTCAGCTTAGATGGGTGAGTAAAAACCTAACTATATCCCTGCTGTTGTGCTGTAGGTAAAGTGGTCCGTAGTGAGATTATACATTCTGTTAGAGTACTAACATCATCTTTTGGTTCTGTAGTTCCAGTTGTGACATGATGGAGCTGAGAAGACGCTATCAGAGCCTCTACATTCCCAGTGACTTTTTTGATGCCGTCTTCACATGGGTGGATGCCTTCCCAATGACAAGACCTTTCCAGTTTAGTAATGCCTGTAACTTCCACATCTTGCACAAAGAGGTGGATCCTTTTGTCAAGAATACAGCTGTGCTGGACCCTCCAGATGCTAACCACACCTACAGTGCAAAGGTATGAGAGTGAAATTGAACAAAAGTACACAAATGTCTTTTATATTCTTTAAGATACATTTTATAAGTTATTTGAGCTGCAAGAATCTCTGAACTACTGCTGCAGAAATTTCCAAAACCGCAGCTGTCAACTGGGTGGCCATACATGAAAACTTTTCACCCAGATACTAGGGCTAATTGAAAATTAGATTAAATCACAGTATGGCCTGCTGCAATTTTCAAATTGCAAAAGGTGCAGTATTTCTTTGACCTGAAATTTATGTCAAAATACCAGTTATAAACTTTTTTTTTTTTGCAACAGAAATATTATGCATGATATATCATGCAATCATTCAGGTGCCATTTTTTAAGAATACACAAAAAATCCTACCTTCATTTTTTAATTTTTTTCTTAATAAATATAAGAATAACCAAAACCTTTAATGCAATAATTCATATCCAATTGGCAATACTAGTCAGTATCCTCAGAATTAAAAACTTTTAAGCAATTACTAAGTCGTTGTTTTGGAATAAAAAAAAAAGTTAAGGAATAACGCATATCAAACCACAATTGCAACATGGGGGGGGATTATTTTCCAAAATCATTCAGCTCTACTGGGTGCACTTACATACTTTTTACGTCATTTTTTTCTTTTCAGTTTTTTAAACTCATCTATACTAATTTGAAGTTAACAAGACAAAGGGTTTAATGTTATTCATTTTAAATGAACAAGCAGAGAAAAAGATGCAGGTGCTTTGGTTCACTGTCTGACATGCTGCATGGGCTGGAGGTTGTCAAACATAAATTTTAAACATGGAAGTAAAACTTTATCTTTTTCCTTTTTCAAATGTGGTTGCTTTAAGTAAAAAAAGAAGATAAATACAGCCATATACATGTGCAGTATCTACCTTTAGTGCATATTATCAAGCAATGACTGGAGAGCAGTTCAACATAAAATGCAGTTAAACTTGCTGCAAAAAGAATTCGTACTTGAAGTCATTTATCATGTGTATATTGAATTTTTATTATAGAAAAATTAATAGTATAACTTGTGTTTTCATAAATATTAAAAGGATTTTATCTCTGATTTGGTATCTTTTTTTCAACACTCTTTCATTTGAGTTTTGGCACTTAATTTAAAAAAGTTCCCCCAATTGTCACAGTAAATTTGTCATTAGCAAACAGGAGAGATAACAAAAGTGGTAACAATAGTAACAGTAAAAAATAGTACTGAAGACAAAATAACAATAAAAATAGCTGAATAAATAATGAACAGTAATAATGCTGATTTGGTCTCTCAATGTTATAGGTGATGCTACTGGCTAACCCCAGTATAGAGGAGCTCTATCACAAGTCCTGTGCCCTGGCAGAGGACTCCCAAGAAGTCAAAGACTCCTTCCAACATCCTGCTAGGCTCATTAAGGTACAAACACATCTTTTGTGTGCTTGATTCAACCAACAATGCTGACAATGATGTCATGATCCTATTCCATTGCTGAGTGTTCACAATGTGGAAATTCCAAACTGAGGTTGGTCATCTTGTGACCCCTCAGATTTGTGATCATTTGGATGTGCTGCTGACCTTTTTCTCTCTGTGTCTCTACCCTTCCTTTTTTTCCTCCCTTTTTCCACTTTTCACCACCATCCATATTTTCATACCCCATTCCATCTAACCTGTTTTATTCTGTGGCTGTGTGTGCTCCGTCTGTTTTTCTCCTTTAGTTTTTGGTGGGAATGAGAGGTAAAGATGAGGCCATGGCCATTGGTGGTCACTGGTCTCCCTCTCTGGATGGAGCTGACCCAGAGAAGGATCCTTCTGTCCTAATAAAGACAGCCATACGCTGTTGCAAGGCACTCACAGGCATTGACCTTAGTCTGTGCACTCAGTGGTAAGAGCTGTTACTCTCATCTGTTTTATTTTTCTTATAGATTTCCTGTTAAAAACTTTGCTCAGCAGATACTAAAATCTTAAATTGAGTAACAAAATCTGCTGCTTAATCTTACAACTTTTATACTAAATCCCACCCTTGATATGTTGATTGACATTTTTGTTTTCTTATTGTATTAATGGGAAGTGTGTTATTGATTTGCTAAATATCATTTACTTTTATTGTGTTGTGCTGCAGTCTTTTTTGCCTTTTGTGTGTTGTCGTCTTGGCTCTTTCTTTCTGTCATTCTCTAAATAAATACGCATATTTCAATGTGAAAAAATACAAAGCATGGACTTTGGCTGGAAGCAGAAGCCTGGACCAGAAGACACTACTGTGTTTTATTTTTTTATGTCTATTTTCTCTGTTAAATATCTTACATATTTAACTGGCTTTCACTGTCCTGTGGATTCTGTCTCTCTTTGCACAACCCTAACGTAGTGCATTAAGTGTATCCTAGGTTAAGTGCAGAACACTCATCTATAATTGGCTGAAGCTATAATGGGGATGAATTTGGGGGGTGGGGGTGATCTACTTTATGTGATTGTCTGTCAATTTTCTCAAAATGGCTGCCGTAACCTGTGACAACAGTTGGAGAGCTGCAGACTGGGCCCATTTGTCGCTGTGTTGTGTGGGATAAGGGTCACTGCAATGATGTTTTCAATCATTCAGTGACCTCTTGGGAGGGAGTAGCTGTAGAAGGCTTGCCCTAGAAAGGCTTGCCTTTTATACTGTATCCTGACCAGAATGTTTCTTTCCAATGCACCTTCTTCCTTTGCGACAGGTATCGTTTTGCAGAGATTCGCTATCATCGGCCGGAGGAGACACACAAGGGGCGGACAGTCCCTGCTCATGTGGAGACAGTGGTTTTGTTTCTTCCGGATGTTTGGCATTGTCTTCCTACCCGCTCAGAGTGGGAGGTGCTGTCACGGCGACTCCGGGAGCAGCTGGCTGAGAAGCTGTCGGCCGAGCGAAAGGAGGCGGATGGAGAACAGGCACTGAACCGCTAATCCCTCTCTTCTCATTTCCGCTTCTCACAGGAAGGCACAGGAATTACAAAAAACAAAGCCCAGACACACATCAGACACAAAGCACACCTCACCATTCACGCAGACAGATGCTAACACAGAGAGATTATTTTTCCACCAAACCTCACCTAGACTTCCTCTGTTTACACCTCCACCTGTCCCCTTCTCCTCTGCTCCAACTCCTCCATTCCTCCATCAGCACATCCACCTTCCCTCACATCCAGCAGACACATTCAGTGGAAGCAATGAGACTAGGTTGTGTTGTGTAGGTCCTGATCGCATCTAATAAAACAGCTTCCAGCTCCTTAAATGCCTCATAATTGAGTGCTTATCTGGGTGTGATAATTCATTGTAATCTTTTTCATTGGCTATGCATTTTCTTTAAAAAATCCTTGCTTTATCTGCTTCAAATTTGAATGGTTGCAGATTGGTTTAACACTAGTCTGGAATATCTTACAAAACTTTAAGTCAGAGGTGATTATCCGATGCTGGAATCTGTGGATTTAGTTGCGTGTAAATAATTTGTATGTTGTAGAAATGTGTTTTTTTTTTCTATCATTTTCAAATCAATTTAATAGCATCTTACTTCAGAAAGAGAACTTCCCCCAACTCCTGTTTCTTGTCTTTTCTTGATGTTGGATTCTACATTTTCATTTGGACTTTATGTAGAGCTTGGTTTTTCCAGGGCAGTTGGTTGGACAGAAGGACAGATGGCTTCTATCTGACATAGGTGTATTAAATCCATAAATGGCAATACCCAATCCCCCAGTCATAGACCATGGTAGGGCCACCCTATCCTCACTCCATTTGGAGACCAGCTTCAGTTCACCTGATGTACCCAACATCCCTTTGACACACCTCTCATTGATTTTTACCTTTTTTTGTGTTCCACAGATTGATTGATTGGCTGCTGGGGGGCATTTCTGTTGGTTTTTTATAAGAGCTAGAGAGCTTCCCTGTGTATGCTTCAGTAGCAGTGGACTTAAACACAGTCGAGAGCTCACTAGGACGAGACAATGAAAGACAGATGAGACCTTGCTTCTTGCACGGATCAACTTTTAAGCTCACTCAGGCCAAGAGAGTTGTACTGACGGCTTTCTTTCCCACCTCTTCTTTCTCTCTGCCTGTCTCTATCATAATGATTTCCTGTTAAGGAGGAAGAGGAGAAGGATGACGACGAATCAAAGGACGTTAGCACTCCCACTCACTGGGCTAAACTTGACCCAAAATCAATGAAGGTAAGACTCAAGGAGAATGCCTCAGCACTGGAAAAGACAAGAAAATACGATTAAATAATTAATGAACTGTAACATATAATGGAAAAAACAATTTGTGTTAACATACTTGAAAAAAATGTCATAACCTATACAAATCAATCTTTTACTTTTTAGGTAAATGACCTGCGCAAAGAGCTTGATTGTCGCTCTCTAAGCTCTAAGGGGTTAAAATCACAGCTGATTGCACGCCTTACCAAACAGCTGAAGGTGGAGGAGCAGGTGGAGGAGTCCAAGGAGCCAGAGAAACCAGAGACCAAAGTAGCGGAGGAGGAGGAACCATGTCGTGCAGAGGAAGACAGAGAGGTACAGAGAAATGTTGAGAATTTAGTCATTGTAATTGAGATTTTTCTCAAGTTACCTTTCAGACCTAGTCTGAATGCTATTTAGGGGGAAAAATATTTAAAGTAATTGAGTTTTTTTCTTTAGCTGTCATTTTTATTGATGATTTCAAAATTTGTGTACATATAAAGCCCAGAGATATCAGCCCTTAGTAGATTTCCTCTATCTCTTTCCATTGTTCCTCGGTAGAGGGATAATTTCCTTGTTTTGGATATTTCAGCTGCTATCATCTTATTTTTTGGCATATATCTGCCCGTTATTTGTACTGTGCCATTAGAAGAGCTTAGTTTACACAAGATTAAACTTTTAATGGTGTCTCCAACATATATGTCTGTGAGCTGCATCTAGGAATATTTCAATGTTTAACTTCTTTTTAAAAACAGACATATTTTTTCTAAATGTTGCTCTCACTTGTCACTCTGTCAGGAGGAGGAAAGGAAAAGACAGGAGGAGCTTGAACGCCAGAGGAGGGAAAGGCGCTACATCCTCCCTGATGAGCCTACCATTCTTGTTCATCCCAACTGGGCAGCAAAAAATGGCAAATTTGACTGCAGTGTTATGTCTCTGAGTGTGCTGCTGGATTACAGACTGGAAGACAACAAGGAGCACTCATTTGAGGTAAGAATGAGCAGCATGTATTTTATGATGTGTTTTTGGAAGATTAAAGAAGACTCTACTGCATATATACAGGGGCGTAGACAGGGATTTTGAGCCCCCAGAAAGAAAATTACACAGGACCCCCCCATAGCCAGCGGGCCAGCTGAGCAAAAATTTTTACTTCAATTTACGAATATCCTTTGCATTTTAATGTATTTTTTAACTACATGATTTCCCTATGTTAATGAATGATTTTTTTAAACTAAGGATAGATTACAATTTTGTGTACTATTTACTTCAAATTAGAGTTTGTGTTTATTAGCCTCTAACACAATATACTATTTTAGCTTTCTGACCCCCACATTAGAAAATGCTGACAATACCGCATATGTTTTTGTTTAACTCTCCTCCTATTCACGACCCTAAGACAAAACCTTCATCTTCCCTGCTTTCTTTTACTGAATCTTCCTCATCTTGCTCTCTATCCTTTCCTCTCCGCCATCATCCTCATCTTGCTCTCTATCTTTTCCTCTCCTCCATCATCCTCATCTTGCTCTCTATCCTTTCTTCTTCCCCATCATCCTCATCTTGCTCTCTCTCTGCTTTCTTCTCTATCATCTGCATCTTTTTTCCCTATCTTCTACAAGCATTAATTAATTGAGCCTCTTACTTAGTTAACTTACAATAAAACAGGCTAGTGAGGCTACATGGTGCCATGTTGCTATCCAGTTATGAATCTTTAACAACAGCCTCACCTAATTCTGTTCCAATAAAACATCAAATAATCCTTGCAATGTCTGTAGCTCACCAACAGTAAGAATATCAGGAGGGCCTAACTGAAATAACATTCATTACTACTACTTAATTCTGGACCCTCACAAAAGAAGCAAATAAGTGATAAATTCAGTCACATATTTCCACAGCCCTTGTTTGGAAAATCCCATGAATAGGTCTGTTGATTTCATAGCGGAATTCTGATGTAAATTTAGAAAAAATAAATAAGTGACATACTGACATTGAAAAATCCCCCTGGAATTTTCAAAAACCGTCCCCTTTAAAAATCCTAACCAACATTAAATCAAATGTTAAAGCTTGACCTCAAACCTTGGAGATTGAGTTGATCAATAAATGAGTAACACAGAACAACCAAACAACATACAATATAATCTCTGCAGGACATTACAGCACGGAAAAATTATACATAGAAAATAAACTCCTTTTCTTTTTTCATCATGTGTTATCCACCAAAAACCTTTCAAAAGCTATTTATAGAAATATATTTCCAACTCAATAATCACTCAAAATATACAGAGGGAGACGCGCAGAATCAGCTGTTCACAGTGAGCCTATCTCTGCCTCACTCTCTCTCTCTGACAGCTGTCAGTCTTAAGCTACTTTCACACTGCCTCTCTGTTCCGTGTCTGTTACGCCTTCATTCTGCAACGCCGTTCTCTATGAAAGTGACCGTTCCGCAATGGGGGGGTCGATTTCGCCCCACCTCTGATCCGGATCGAGAGGTAGTATCAGAGCCGTAACAGACTTTGCCGCAACAGGTGTGAAAGGATGTTATGGCATTCCACAACGGCGAGTGTGCGCTGCTGTCTCCATAAACGGGAGATTTGAAAAACCAGCGCGGTTCAGTCAAGCGGCATTTCATCAGAGGAAACAACAGGGGGATAAAACAAAGAATAATGTGGATTAACTGGAGAGACTGCAAGGTTAGAGAGCTGATCACACTCTGTACAGGAGAGGAGAGAGAGCAGACACATCTCTACTCACAGCAGCGTCTGAAAAGTTTTATGATGTGTTCAAGTGAGCTCGGTACTCTGAAGTTTCCGACCTCCGACATAAATACGTGTGCTGTGACACTGCTTAAAGTCAGACCTCCAACTGTGAAACATGCAGGAAAAAGTCTGTTGGATCTAAATGTCCAAAATGAATGTTCATGTTATTTTCCCTGTATTTCATTCAAAAAATACAAAGTTTTGAACCGAGAAATCCAGAGTTTCAAGTTTCATTGAAAGCAGCAGCTTGGGCAGCAGCTGCCATCTGATTATGGGGTGCTGGGGTGTGTGTGTGTGTAAGTTCGGGCATGCATGGCTCTGTTACACCTTTGTGTGAATTGCTCGTGGCAGAACAGAGACTGGCATTCCTTTTCACCTTTATTGCGGAATCTCTGTGTAAAAACAGCTTCAGTCTTCAGCACCAAGGACAGCTCCATATCTACAGTCATTTGGCCCAAATATTTAGAAACCAGAAGCTTTTAATCACAATACATCTACCTACAAATGTAGTAGGATCTTTGTAATTCTCTTTTTCACCATTAAACTTATCAATCTTCTAATGAATTATTCAGACATCAGAGCACAGCTGAGAATAACAATAAAATGTGAGCTTACCTGTTCTTTTGGCCTAAGGAGCCCATGACTGATGATCCCTTTGCCTCCTTTCCCCTTCCCTTTACTTGTGTGATGCTACTAAAGGTTCCTTAGTCTTAGTTTTCCAAACTGTAGTCGATTTTATTTCCATCTTTATTCTCCATTATTCTCTATACTGACACAACATTACCAATGCACAGGTAATATTGCCTAAAACTCATCCAAGATCATCTAGTTTCACATTTCCCTTCTCCCCTCTTGTTGTATAAAAGCAAAGCTCAGACCATAACAACTTAGCTTTTCTTCTTATGTGCACAAAACTCCCACAGCCTGACCTCTTTCATTCTCAGGACAGGACCGTACTGGTTTGTACTGCAGGGCTTTGGAGCCACTGGTTCTGATCCCTGATTGAGTCAGACCTTTGTCTTCATACTGTGTTTATCAGGGATTCTTTGAGTTAGCGGATTTTTGGACTAAATAAGGTTGCTCTTTGCAGGCAGCACATCCTGTGACCTCTCTAAACAACCTGAATACAGCGGTCAAAGGGTTAAAACACAAAGAGATCGATCTTAAATGTTTTTGACTTAACATCATTTTCTCAGTTGAAAATTCCTATATTAGTGTATTCGAGCTTTTTTATGAATTGTAAAATAAGGAACCTTAAAAAGAGTTGTAATGTCGAGGACCAGGGCTTCCACTTTATTCAACTCAGCGTCGATGTAACGAACACCTGTGTAGTGAGCCAAAATTATGACAACAACAAACGCTTTATTGCAGCTACAGTAACTCTCCGAGGACAATTAACTCCATAACGCAAACATATAACAAACACAGAACAGTCTGTTACATTAGCACTTTCCCTTTTTTCTCAGTAGAATAAGTGGCCATTCTCACAGACCCAAATTGTCCCACAGCTGGGCTCCTCTCCTGGTATTTGCATTAAAATGGCCTGTCTGTCACCACTCACCTCTCTTTAAATATATAGCTAGCTTTGTGATGAGTCTTTTCCCCTCATTCTGCCTTATTTCTCTTTCATTTCTTTCATTTGGGTGCCTAATTTTAACTGTGAAGGGAATATCACTGCTCCTGTTTACGGTCACCTTTCTCAACTCGTCCGGGCTCGTTCTACCGCGCAGAGCTTTTTTTTTTTTTTTTTTTTTTTTTTTTAAGATTTATTTTTGGGCCTTTTCATGCCGCTATTAGATAGGGGAGGACAGTGGATAGAGTTGGAAACAGGGAAGAGAGTGGAGAGAGGCATGCGGTAAAGGGCCACAGGCTGGATTCGAACCCGGGCCGCCCGCCCAGTGCCTGCCTTTAACCACTCGACCATGTGGCACTATTTTGACTTTTCTGAGGGGAGGACCAGGGGGCCCTCAAAAATGTATTCTACTGTATTTGATTCAAGTTTCTGTCTTTTGACCAATTCAGTTAGAGGCTTTGATTTGATAATGACATTAATGACTAAGAAAAATATAAAAACAAACGAATAAAGAACTTTTGATTCCAGGCTTCTCAAGGGCCCCCTTCTCCTGTGGGCCCTGGTAATCAGTACGCTTTATCCCCCCTGTGCCACGCCCTTGCATATACACCATAGTAATATATATAAGCCAACTGGGTCTGCTAATATGCCGTCTATTTCTCTAAACAGGTTTCTCTTTTTGCTGAGCTTTTTAATGAGATGCTCCAGAGAGACTTTGGCTATCGCATATACAAAGCCCTTGCTGCTTTTCCTTCTAAAGATGAGAAGAAGGAAAAGGAGAAGAAAGCCAAAAAGGAGGCTGAAAAGAAGGAGGCTGAAAAGCGAGAAATAAAGAAGGAAAGAGAAGATGAGAGTGAAGAACCAGCTGTAAAGAAAACCAAAGAGGACGAGGAAGAGAAGAGGAAGGTAAGCTAATCCGACCTACCTGATGTTTCAAGTCTTTTATTTACCCAGTAAATGATGTTTTGTTAAGTGTAGTTTTGTTAATATTTCTCTTCTTACCAGTGTGATGACAAGACTATAAAAAAGGAGTTGTCTCGAGATGAGGAGGAGAACGAAGATGATGGCAGCACAGCCAATGCAGAAGAATATGACCCCATGGAGGCTGAAGATGCAGATGATGATGAGGATGATGGTACTGACATTTCTATTTTCTTCTAACTCAAACCAGTGGGTTATTTTTTAATTCCCCACAAAATGATTTGGTCAAGGATGAGAACTCATGCACCACGCTGATTCTGTGATAGATAAAATTTCCACAGTTTTCTGAGGCCTTTTTTTCTTGAGATATTTACATTTTCTTGCTTTCCAGTTCATTCAAAACTGAATCAGATATCACTAAAAGATTCATTAACTATTGTTTACCTTTTTTTTTTTTTTTTTTCCCCCCAGACAAAGATGATGACGACTCCAATGACAGAGACAGGAAAGACCGTAAGGATGATCGCAAGTCATCAAAAGAAAGATCCTCTAAAGACAAGGTGGGGTTGCTCTTATTAATAAAATCCTACTTTTAGTGAAAATATGTAATGTATAACAGGTTTTTAAAGGTATATTTTTTATCATCACATCAGGAAAAGAAGCAGATGGTCACACACAACAGGGAGCTGCTGATGGCTTTTGTCTACTTTGACCAGAGCCACTGCGGCTATTTGCTGGAGAGAGACCTTGAGGAGATCTTGTACACACTGGGACTCCACCTCTCTCGTGCTCAGGTTAATAAAACACCCCAGTAATCACTGTTTCTGCAGCTGTGTGCACTTTTGTCTTTTTCTAGCACAATGCTAATTAGTGATGTTTGTAATAAGTTGGCTAAATATATATGATAGAATGATTCCAACGCCTGACCCCTTGGTAGTCATCACCAGAGTGACTTGTTTGTTAACCTAGTTCTCAATATTTTAAATAATTTCAGGTCTACAATTCCTGTGAATGCTATGTTTAAACTGTAAAAAAGCTTGCAGCGACCAGCAACCAGTGTTGCTCTGGTTAATGGCTACTACTTGCTGCCATGATATTTTTAACCCAAGGGTAAATAACAGTGATCTGATGGCATTGCATCTTGTAAGAGCAGCAAGGTCAAGCAATATTTTGATCTAGAAAATGGGTTTGAAGTTGTATGCAAGCTGTATACAGTCGTACTTGCATAAAACCAAGCAATGAATGACAACATTCAGAAATGTGGACTTCAACCTACGTAGAAGATGGTAGACCAACAGTGCAGGGGCTGCTATAGATAGTGACATTCTGAAAACAAACTTCACTTTATTTACTCACTGTGTACCTGTTTCACATAAATGGTGCTCAAATTTGACTCTTAACTAAATTTTGTTACCTTTAGAACAGTCCACTAGAAAGAAATATGATGTTCAACCAAATCTGAAATTTTTAACTAAAGACCATCGCTATTACTTACTCTTAGACAGTAAACTAAATGTGGTATGGGGTGTTTTGTCTGTTCCCAGATAAAGAAGCTGTTGAACAAGCCAGTGGTGAGAGAGTCTTGTTATTATCGTAAACTGACAGACCGGGGGAAAGATGAACCTATTCCTTCCTTTAATGAAGCCCAAATAGAAAACATTACAGGTAAGCTTACATTGGAGTTTCTGTGATTTTTATGGTATATTTGCCACAGTTTAAATCAGTAATGACAGAAAGTATAGATACAGTGTACAGCTGCTGTAGCAAACTGTTGGATAGCAGTGGAAATTGTTGAGAGAGAGTGGGGTAAGGCATGCTGGAAAGAATCTGCAGGTCAAACTTCAACCAGGAATGCCTGTTTGGAAAACTATAGCCTTTCTTACATGGGATTCATCCCAACCATAAGGTAACCTACAATCTGCACCCCAGATTTTGAAATTCTTTACTCTTCCTCTGTCAGGTAACCGAAGCCTTCTTCCAGCTCCAAAAGCTCGTGCTCAGGTAGAAGCAAGCGAGTCGAGTAATCTAATCGTGTATAATGGAGCCTTGGTCGACATCGGCAGCATGCTGCAGAAACTAGAGAAGAGTGAAAAAGCGAGAGAGGAGATAGAAGAGAAGCTCATGGTGCAGGATGCCAAAATGGGTAAAAAAAAAATTCATTGATTTTATGATATCTTGAATGCAAGCTACACTCTGTGTCAGTAGTCCATCTGGACAATGATCTGGCTCAATTTGAGTTTTGCTACAAAAGATTTCAGTCTCAGTTCATTCAGAACTCCTTTTGTGAATTTTGTTGAGAGCTGGACTGGTACAATGATACCAACCCCAACATATTTAGTTCGAATGGTTTAAAGCCTATCGGCCCCTTGTTTGTCTGCCATTATCAAGCTTCACTGAAGAAATATAAGATTGTGTTTTGTTGTGAAATTGCTTCTTAGTGACCACTGTATTTGGAGGTTAACCTAGTTTCAATGTAATCATCTCCATCTTTGTCATGTCATGTCATTTATTTCAGAGGAAGATGCAAAAGTTAAATCACAACTAGAACAAGCCAACAAAGCTTTGTCCAGAGAGCTAGAAGAGCTGAAGAACAGTCTGAGCCAAACTGAGGAGACCCTGAAGGCTGTGGAGGACCGGAAGACAACCTACCACGACTACCTTAGCAGAACATCCAGCACCTTGATGTCTACTGTCAAAGGGTTAATGGCACTGCTGAATAAGGTCAATCATTTTTAAAATCACACTATTTCTCTTTTAGTCATTTATTCCTTTAATACAAAACATGAGCCCACATCTTTTAAGAAATGTGATATATAAAATAGCTGGATCATCTGTCCAGTAGTGTGATGGTATTTTGTAGTTGAGACAAAGGTCAAAGGTTGCCATATTATATATTACACACGTGTACAATTAGTAAAACAGTAGAACAGAAAATCTGAAACGGAGTAAAATAAAATGAGGGGAGGGAAAGAGATTTCTTTCACCCTGGTTGCTGCAATGCACACACTTTTGCAATGCACACAATGAGCAGGAGAAACCATCACTGCTGATGCTGCTTGAAGTTTAAACTTCTGATAAGGTGGCCCCTTGCTGGACTGAATATAAGGTGAAGAAGCAGAAGAAGACATACTTTATTAGTACCTGAAGGGAAATTCAGTTTTACACTATTGTTTAACATCCTACACACACATAGGCTAAATTGCATGTAAATACACATGCACAAACAGGATGCCCATGGACATGCACTAATGGAGAGATGTCAGAGTGATGGCCTTGCTGCTCTCATTAAAGCGCTGTCTGAACTGTATTCTAATTTATTCATCATAGACTTGTAACCTGACACACCAGATGGATGTGTTTCACACATCCATCTGGAAAACCTCCCATAGACACTGTTAGGGAAAGGGCAGAGGATGAATGTTCTGTCCATTACATCTTTACAGGCCAATCAGAGCAACAAAACGTGGCATCATAGATGTGTGCTGCTACCGAGGAGTAAACTCCATAGAGAGCTGCATGCACGAACCATGGCGACTATAGACATGTCAGTACATGAGTTGTTGTTTTTGAAAAGAAAAGAGCTCAATGCTGTTCTTTGAAGAAATGTCATCAAGTTCTGATAAAACTGACACTATAGCGGCATGCACGCTAATCTCTTCCACCTGCACCGGCCTCTTGTTGCTGCTTATGTCACAACCCTACTGTGCCCAAAAGTACTGCCCCTTACTCCTGATTGGTCCTGTCACTTTCTAACCGGGCCCAGTCTGTTCAGATGGGGGCTTTGCAAGATGGATTCACTGGTGAGAAACACGGAAACAGGCGAATTCATCTGCTTTGCAAGGTTAATAGACTTGCAGGAGTCCTGTAGGTTTATCTTGAATTGTGGATTCTCTGACCTGAATCAGGTCCTCCATGTGTGTCATCATATATCTATAAAAATGTGTAGTGTAGTAATGTGTAGTAATGTGTTGAGTGAAATAAAGAGAATTTTATGGACATCCACAGACTATAATTTGTGATGATACACCAGTTTTGCATTTCCAAGTATCCATGCTAATGTTTGTGTTGGACTTGAGCTTAACTCTAGAATTGACTGGTTAGACACGTTGGCTATTTATGTGCTCTCTGAATATATAAATCAGAATTCAATGTGATTGTAGTTATTGTTATGATTGAATTTTAGTTTAATTTGATTCACAGTGCTGATGTGCTTTGAGCTAATATTCCCCCTTGGAAGAACTGATTCATGTTTTTGCACCTGTGACCAGATAAAATGATGTGATGTCATAGTCGTGATGAGATGTGATCGCAGTATTAATTGTCTCAAACATATTTCTGGGTTTTGCCAAATACAGAACTATCTGTAGTTACCTGAATGCTATCACTAAAACCAGGAGGTACTAACAGAGACGTTACTGTTATTTATGTTATTTATCCAGATGAAGACCCATTGAGCTCAAGATCTCCACAAGGGTGACCTGGCCAAGAGATCAGCAGCACACGTTATAATAAATAATACAAATTTGAGAGACAGATTACAAACGATAAGTTAAACAAACAATAGTTTAGAAAGTGCAAAAGTAGTTCACAATTTTAGTGTGGAAAATTGAAATTACTAAATTTTAAAACAGACACTGTTTCTTGATTTCACGTTGTCTATCATTTACAGTCAGTAGGATTGGGCTGTATCAGTTTTTTAATACCATCATTCCCTCCCCATATTTCACCAGGGTATGCGGTATTACTACCCCCCACCCAAAAAAATATAGCATATGATAGCATGACTGAGCAGAGCGGGAGCACGCCTCCACAGTGCTTCATTTAATAACACAAAGTATATAGGGAGACGTTTTTACGGGAGTGCTGTAAGTGATTAACAGTGTTTATCATAGAAGTTAACATTTACTTCAGGAAACAGGTGCAAATGACTATTCTCTCTTTTCCTCTCCACACAGACGTGTGCCCTTTTCCCTTCTTTACCCTCTGCTCCTTCCAGAGCTAAAATGAGACATAATAACCTATTATCATATGGGATCTGGGAATGTTAAGTTATGTCCAGTGTGTTTTTAAACAGATAAAAGATTGGCCTTTAATATTGTTTCCTCATAGCGCAACCGAGCTCTGTCCTGCCACGAATTCACTTCAAAGGAAGCTTTTAAAACATTAGGGACTACTTCCGTGCCTAAAATAACCATCAGCACCAATTACCTTCTTCTGTTTAACATAAAAAAGCAGTAAAATTAAGTTTGAACATTTTTAAAACTATCGGATGGTTTTGTTGTGCCTTGCGGTGCTGCTGCTTCAGGATGCACGTGTGTGGTTATTATTAAACTTGATAATTTGTAATCACTGATCTACACTCAGAAAGAAGGATTCAAATACTTTTAAATTCACGTTGTCATGGATTACAGTACAGCCAGTGCACAACTTTATATATGCAGCTCTGAGTGCCTTTGTCGCTTCCCAAATTGAAATGAAATCATAAGCAGGATTTCATTTATCATGTTAAAGCATCTTCACACACTGGCAGTGGCGCTGCTGGTGGAGAGGGACATGGTTTTTCAAGCCATACTGGTTTTTAGTTCTTTGAAGAAGGTTATATAAATAAGGGGAAACTATCCCAAGAAAAGCATGTAAATCAGAGTTAGCCAGTGAGTTTACCTGCAAACACTCAAAGACCACCAGTTAACATGTCTCAGTGATGAGTGAGGCGACTACAAACCTCAGCGCACAGTGATAAACAGTATTTATAGACTGTGGATGTTTGGCTGAAGCACTCATTTACAGTACATCATTATCAAATAGAGGTAGAAGATAAAAGATTTGAATGCGCTCTGAGGGAGAAGCAGGATTTATTTGTATTATAGAAACCTAGCTTCACCCTGAGTTTGGTGACCAAATTGGCCATGTGTGATGTGCGTTACAGAGGTGAAAAGGGGAGCAGTGGTGCCAAGCACATACTCTCTTGACATGCAGACACAGACACACCTCTTGGCTGACACTGTGGCTCAGCAGGTAGAGTTGGTTGTCTCACAATAGGAAGGTTGTGGGTTTAATCCCAAGCTGCGGCAGCCACATGTTGATGTGCCCTTTGGCAAGACATTTAACCCAATTTGTTCCCACTGTCAGTGATGTGTTAATGGGTATGGAAGCATACAAATGGGATTAGCTTATACTGATGAATATCCTCCATAGCAACCTCTGCTATCAGTGAATGAATGTGTGAGTGGATGGATGTGAATGGATAGGTGTGACCTGCAGTGTAAAAGCACTTTGAGTAGTTGGATGACTAGAAAAGCGTTATACATGCTCAAATCCATTTACCATTTCCCGTGTAACATCAGGCCTTCATGGTATTAGTCTAAAGGCTCAAAGAAAGTGGAGCTTTGTTCCAAGGTTGTTGTGAAAATGCACTGTGGAAACATTTTGATATAACTGCTTAGACTATTGCCATGTGAAGTCAAATATTAATTTGGTCTGACCTTGTTAATTAATAGTCATAACTGTTATGCAAAAGTAGTCAAAGGTGGATGAACCCATGAGAAGTTTCCTTGATTTCAGACTCGGCAGCACAGTGACATCTGGTGGTGTCTAAAACTTATGGCAGCTAAAATGGAGCAGGAACACCAAACTGCAGATTGTAATAGATTTAGTGTCAAATGTGAGCAACAGAAGTTAAAAAAAAGTTATTTTTGTTTTCTAAACCTGAGGTTCTTTGTTTCTTATGAGTGTTTAATTACATGACTAAGTTATTGTTGTGCGTGTCTGTGTTTAATGATTACTTCATTGTCCATAAATTTTAAAATAACAGACTAATTGTTTTTCAAATACAGAGTCCACTTTTCACTCACACCTTTATTTACTTTTAGTAATAATTTATGTAATGTTTCTTCAGTCAGGATGATAAATGACTGTAATTTTTTTAAATCAAACTAGCTCATTCATGTCACTGCTTTTACTTTTACACTTAAGATTTTCCCACTCTTGATGATGTCTTTTATATAATTGGGTATTATCTCTCTCTTTAGGATCAGGAAGTAGAAGAAGAGTCTGCTGAGGAAGTCTGTGGAGATCACATACGGACATCTCAAACAAACGGAGCTGATGAATGAATGATAAATACAAATGAAGCTAATCTCTTACAGTGATTATCTAAAGAATTGTAAATATTCACTGAACAAGCTTATTTTGGCCTTGTTTTATTTGGACCTATTGTTTAAATTAAAAATGAATTAGTTCCCTTGTGTTCACTTGACTGTAGTCTCTGTGTACAATCGTTTTTTTTTTTGTTTTTTTTTGAAGACTAACTTCTAACAAAGAGGTTGAACTATGAGGAAGCTATGAAGCGCTTTTGTTCATAGTTTATGGTGAGTTAAGTCCTGTTGCTCACTGTTTGCTGTTGTTTTAGTCGGTTATGGCCATTAAAACGCCTTTGTGTAGATTTAAATGCCAGTAATTTAGCCGATCTTTTTGTTTGAGATTTTAGTTTTTCTAATGAGCAATAACGATGCTATTTATGTGCAAGAGAATGCATTAAAACTATATTTAAAAAGAAACTAATTTTGGATTGAAAAGGGTGGGAAGGGGCTTCATCAGACATAATTTTCTGCAAGTTGTTCCAGTATAGTTGTTTTCAAAAAAACAAACTTCATTTGTATATTTTCCTGGTTTATCTGGTTTCCAGTTTGTTTTTCAAACTGATGGCTATGCATGGATCCTGCCTCTCTTGGACCTTTCTTCTGTCTGCATCTCCTGACTGTATCCACCGACTGCTGCACCGCTATTGACAGTTTCTATGTTTACTGTGACGAGCAGCCGTCTTGTTTTCTGATGAAGAAAACCACACATGAACCAAAAGATAAGCTCAATGAATGTGTGTTCTGCTGAAGGAACTTCTGCTGCAAAGACATGAACATTTTCAAATCCATCTCTGAACTGTGTGCATTTGTTTGGGTTGTTGTAGATGAGAGGCACAATTACATTCAAGTGTGCTCCAAAGCAGGCAATTTTATTTTTCTATTGGAAATGTACTCTATGGATGTCTTGTGCTAGAGTAAAGTGGTCCATTTTAACACTAACAGGTGTCTGCTTTTTGTCTGTATATTGAATGTGGTTATGTACTTTCACTCAGGTGAAAACATCTCCTGTAAACAAGCTCTATGAATAAGTGTGTATGCCAGTGACAGCAAAATTCATTGTTAAATTGAGAACGAAGAGCCAACACTTTGAACTGAGTTGAGATAATTAGCCTCAGTACCAGGGCAAGTCATGGACAAAGTTCAACAATGCTGCCTCTTTTTTACTTGCTAAATTATGCAGAATAACTACACATCTGTAGCACTTTATAGCTTAGCTTCCCAAAGCAAATCCTGCATAAAGGGGTAATTCTCACTGGAATCACTGGAAACTAGTGCCACTGCTATACCAAGTACCTTAAACAAACTAATGTCAAAAAATACAGAAATATCCCTTTAGCTTTGTCTAAGTATCCCTGCTTGCAGAGAAATGTCGTGTAATGTGTGGGAACAGTGTAATTTCAGTTGCAGATTGTCTCCAAGTTTATCTTTGGGGCAGGGAGGTTTTTTTCTCTTGTAGACCGTTTGGAGCTTTGGTTTCCTGATGTTTCCTTTTTGTGTTCGTGACCTCCTGTCAGTGAAATTCCCTGTTTGCTTCCTCTCCCGCCACTCCCTTCTCTAGGAAACACACTTCCTTCCACACTTTCCTTCAGACATCCTCCTTTCACATGTTCTGACACCATTATCAGACTTATTTTAACTGACTGGCATTTCATGTTTACTTTGTTTTTCCAATGGGAAAGAAAACACTCTACACAAATAATCATTAGAATGAGTTTTTAAGGTACTTGACTATTTTTCTTACAACTACAAGTCAAGACAAATGTCTATAAAGAAATGTCAAATAAAATAAGCTAAATTATGTGACTGCATAAATATTTACCCCCTTAAAAGTGACTGACCTAATTCAATAGAGGTCTAGTTAATCAGTATTCCTGACTACCATTACACCATGAAGACAAAAAAAACATTCCAAACAACTCAGAGAAAAGTTTATCAAAAAGTGTAAGTCAGTCAATGGATACCAAAACATTTCAAAGCATTGAACATTCCCCAGAATTCAGTTCAAGCAATCATCAAGATGGAAGGAATATGGAACGTGTAAATCTGCATAGATCAGGCCGTCCTCACAAACTGAGTGGCCATGCAAGAAGGAGAGTAGTGAGAGAGGCCACAAAGATGCCTATGACTACTCTGAAGGAGTAACAAGCTTCATTAGCTGAGATGGGAGAGACTCTGCATACAACAGCAGTTGCCTGGGTTCTTCACCAGTCAGCGCTGTATGTTAGAGTGGCAACGAGGAAGCCACTGCTGGGGAAAACTCATATTGAATCTCAACTAGAGTTTGCCAAAGGCGTGTGGGAGACTCCATGGTCAAGTGGAAGAACGTTCTTTGGCCTTATGAGACCAAAATGGTGCTTTTTTTGCCATCAGACAAGAAACATAGTTTGGGGAACACCAAACACTGCACATCACCACAAACACATCCCCACTGTAGCACGGTGGTGGCAGCATCATGCTGTGGGGGTGCTTCTTGACAGCCGACTTAGGAAGGCTTGTAAAGGTAGAAGGTTGAATGAACATGGAAAAATACAGAAAAATCCTTGAGGACAATCTTAAGAGCTGTGGCTTGGGATAACATTTCTTTTCCAGTAAGACAATGATCCAAAACATACAGCGAAAGCCACACAGAATTGTTTTCACGATTAACAAGGTGAATATTCTGGAGTGACTGAGTCAGAGCCCAGTCCTCAATCTAATAGAGGATTTAAGGCTGGAAAAGGGCTGTTCCCGCCCAAACCCCACACAACCTGGCAGAGCTTGAGCAGTTTTGCAAAGAAGAATGGAGTAAAATTACAGTGTCTACATGTGCAAGCCTGATTGAGATCTATCAACAGACTCAGTGCTGTGATTGTGTCTACTGAATTCTGACTTGAAGGGGGGCAAATATTTATACTGTCATTTATCTTACATGACTTTTTTTTTCACTTTTTTTTGTCAAAAAGCTAGATTATATTTACCATGATTGATTAAAAAAAAATAATGCTTTTCTGTCACCCTTTTTGGGTTGCCATGTTTTGCACACATACTTCGAATATTGCATATTGTAGCATATTGCACTATACCCATTACAAACAGCTCTCATGGACTGATGAACAGTCTCTGCAGCACTATACAGACATCAGGTTTAATAAGTTGTGGTTAACTTCTCTCTTTTGTGTTGATAGATTTCTTATGGTTCTTCCAGAGCTTTTGTATCTATTTGGTTTATAAGTGGCAGTGTCCTCCTTTTAAGAATTGCACCAGTAGATGTGAGACTTGGTGCGCAGTATCCTTTCCTCCTGGAGTCCACATAAGATGAGAAACTTTTCAGGGTAGAAACCTTCCTGTCTGTTTCCAGCAGCTCATTTCTGACACTTCCTACAGAACAATGACTACGTGTCACCCAGTACTCTGGTTATGTGGCTGCTTTTGTCCCAGTGTTGAGCTGTGAATGCTTGACAAACAAACCTCATTTGTTCCCTGAGGAACCACATGCACGCTCCTCCACCCTTAAACTCCTGCAGCAGCTGTTTGTGTGAGTTTTTGGAAGTACATGCATATGCGTATCCATGCACATGTGACGGCTGAAATTAGACCCCACCGCAGAGAGCAGAGCAGGTAACCCCACTCCCAGACTGCAACAGAAGGCTTTTGTGGTTGCTTCCCCACCCCTCCTCTGTAAACCCCCCTCTCATTCCCGGTATCAAAGAGCGGCTGAACTCACAGGCCGCTCTGCTGACAATCAGCCCATTTCAATGCAGGGTCGCAGTTTCCAGGGGAGGGGGCAGACAGGGTCAGAAAGAAGGAGTTTGCTTTAGTAACTGATCACGTTTCCATTTTCTCTCCCCCTGCTGATCCTTGCTTTTCATGTAAATCAGACCTCTGAAGTTTTTGGGTGCGGTTATGGAGCATGTACAGATGTGGCATGACCTTACACAGCTCTCATTGTTAGTTTAACTAATTCTTACCTTTCCTTCACACTTGTAGATTTGTTTGAAACCCCCCACTCCCTGTCGACACTTTGGAAATCACTCTTTTCCACTAACACCCTCTGTTCTATGTGCATGTCAAAAGTTCACAGTCGTAGTTTTCATGACAAAAGCAGCTCATACAGAGCCGACACAGTCCCCTTTTCAAAAGCTGTCAGGAGTCAGTGTTTGTCAGCTCTCCGCATTGTTTCCGGACAATTCTGCCTCTGATGGTGACACGATAAGACAAAAATAGAGGTCTCAGCAAAAAAACAGCCAAACAGAAGCACACGTGATAGAATTGTCTCACTTTATTGTGACAAAAATTATAATAAAGCTTTAGAAATCAAATTGATCTTCATTTTGAAGCTTTTTCATACATACACTTTTGAAAAAGTCCAGATAATTTCAGGATAGACTGCATTTAAAACCATCCTGACTTGCCGTTTTATATATTTCACATTTGCACCTCACAGCGGGAGATTTCATGTTGACTGTCCAGCGGGACAGTGGCAGGGCATGACTATCTACAGTCTTGAGCCACGCATGTGCCAATCTTGAGCATGTCAGCTCAAGATTGGCGCATGCATGGAACAACATTTTGTTTTGTCGCTCTGATTGGCCCATCATGAATGTGACAGGCAGAACGCTCTTCCAGTTACCTTTCAAGAATATTTTGAAAAGTTCTGCCCTAGCCAAACGTTTTCTATGGGACTTTTCCCAGATTAATGTGAAATATATCCAGGCAATGAATATATAAAATAGCCTATCTGGCTTCCAAACTAGATTCTAGTGTAGACTTGGGGAAGATGTATCATTATTTAATGGACTACAGGCTTGTTTATGCTCCTTATTTAACACATGCCAATATGGATGGAGCATTCTGTCTGTGCCCTGCATTCATTTTTATCCATATGTTTTTTCATGTCTCTGAAAGTTTAAAGATACAGACCAAACATTGCAACACCACGAATAATCATGGAAGTGGTGAAGAGCAGATAAGCCAAAAGCTCAAGCCAGATGAAGAGAAGAAGAAATTTTTTGTGAGTTGTTAGAAACAACAAGCATACAGAACTGTACAGAACTTTTAGGCATGTTTGGGCCAAAAAGTGAGGCCGGAAGAAGGCAGGTAACGGCGCATGAACGCACCTTAGGGCACCATCAGGCAGGGGGGAGGAAAGACAAAACCCTAGTAGTGCTCTGGATGTCCTTGCATATTACCAGGGGGCATGTGAAAATAGTTTGCTGAAAAAATATCAGTGTCCACACCTTTATGGTAAGCATGCCCCTGGGTATCTTCCAGGTGGGAAGTAGGGTTGCAACCGCCTGCACTGTCCAGCATATCACCTGGCACACCAGATGTATTTGTTTCACACATACATTTGGTAAACCACTCATTGACAGAGTTTTGGAAAGACAGAGGCTTTGAAAAAAAAAACTCAGAGGGTGATTTGATGAACGTTTTGTCCGACACATCTTTATGGGCCAATCGGAGCAACAAAACACGTGATGTCGTAGTCCCAAACCGAGGTGCACTGCTACCGAAAGAAAATTCCATAGAGAGCTGCATAACGTGAAACGTGGCGATTTTAGACATGTCAGTACACAACTTTTGTCTTTGAAAAGAAAACCACTCACTGCTGTTCTTTGTTTTTCTTTTATTGAAGAAATGTCGCCAAGTTCTGATTAAAACTTATGCTTTAGTAGCATCCATGCTAATGTTTTCCGCCAGAACTGCACCGGCCTCTTGTTGCTGCATACATCACGACTCTGATGCACCTGAAAGTACTGCCCCTCGACCCGGATTGGTCCTGTCACTTTCTAACCAGGCCCAAATGGTTCAGATGGGAGCTTTGCAAGATGGATTTGACAGTAAGAAACACGGAAAGGGGCGAATTCATCTGCTTTTCAAGGTTACTACACGCCTGTGTACACGTTTTCAGGTGAAGACGCAAAACTTTTGTTGCATTTTGGCTGTCTTCAAGAGAACAACATTTTGGGTGCCTGAAAGTGGAACGATTTGGAAATGAGTTCCAGGGTGAAAGGTTTTCAAAACACCCCCGTCTCCATCTCCATGTAGACTGGCAAAACGCAACTTCTGAAAAAGCACATGTGTATGCGAGTAAGACCATAGTGTTTGAACAATTCAACTGACATTACTCCCAGTCAGCTTTTATTCTAAGTTTACCCACATTATAGTTAAGGGTCACTTGAAGCAACAATTCCACCTCATCATCAGTGCATACAAATGTTCATGTACTCGCCATCTTTGATGTTTACACTGTAATACTTATGGAAGGGTCTCTACGCAAACATTGTAAAATCACAACGCCAACTACTGGCCTGGCATGTATACTATAGCAATTTTGGATGTCTCCTATGGTCTCCAGTGCACGTGGAACTATTTGAAAAAGAAGACGAAAAATGAAGCACAACGTTGTTGTGTAAGTAGGGCCTTATACACATGACTGCAAGTTTGCCGAGGTACTAGGAAGGTCTGTGTGAGACAGCGACCTCTACTGTTTATTTAAAACCCCCACCCAAATGTAAAAGATGCAGGTCATGGGTAGTAATGATTATATTGTTTGAAACGTACAGCTCTATTTTCGTAGGTAAAGATAAATGAACCTTTAAACAACATTCCCAGCATTCACACTCCCCAACTGTGTGGAGTTTTACGAGGCTTCTGGCAGAAAAATTCCAGGTGAAAAGTTTGTTTGTTTCACACATGCAGATTACCTTGAATATTTCTGAAACGTTCAGTTCTGTGTGATAACAGCTTAACTGAATCCAGACTGTGTTTTCAATCTTAACAGCTGCGCTCATATTGTTTCTGAAGGTGCTGAACTTTCTGTAACCCCCCCCAAACTGCACAAGATTTATTCGCTGCTTATTATTTTCCAGCTGTATGCTGCTGCAGCGTAGCGTTGCACTTCCCAGGCGATGAACTGTGATAGAGATAAGTCTTTTGGGCGACAAATATCCCAGCCTCTCTCACACGTCTGTCTGAAATTTGCCAGAAATCTCTTTGACCACCAAAGTCAAACAAACCAGTTGACCGCCCTCTTACGTGTTGTTTGATATTTCAGGTAATTGATACATGAGAGGCTGCATTGAGCAGCTCTGCAGCCTGCACGGGCCCCTGCTGGAGTAAAGAGAGAGAGAGGGGCCCCTGTTCAGCTGGAGATGCAGGAACCAGGCTTCCTCAGGAGCTGTGAAGCAAAGTGGTGTAGTTGTTGAGGAAATGATCCCCCTCTGAAGGGCCTTTCCCTGGGAATACTGGGTTACACTGTGAGAAAGTTCCTCAGTTGTTTGTGACAGCGAGTCTCTGGGGCGTCTCCATGGAAACACCTTACATTGATGCCATGTGGACCAAAGTCCTAGAGCTGTAGGACCACAAAAACCAGTCCACATCACTACTGCACCATCCCTAAGTGTGTCTGAGTGATAGGCACTTAAGGCTGCAAGTTCATGCAACTGTAAGCTGAGTCGCAGTAATTTGAATCCAGTTTTACATTTCACAGATTAACAATAGTGACACAAAGCACCATATTCATCTGAGCTCAGCATGTACACTTAGGGGAAAAGAAGATATACTCTAATTGCCACTGCATGCTGCCCTGGAGGAAACTCTGTCACTCAATAAGATAATCATACAGTGGGAACTGAAGGTTACCAGTACCAGCATGCTGTTTGGAAAAACTAACATTTCCTTTCATCTTTTGTGAAACTGCAGTGCTGGATTCAACAAAGAACATGCAAACAGAGTCAACTTAGTGACAATGTGTATTTGTGTGTGTTAAGTAAACAGAGGAAGCATTTCCATCCAGACCAAGCAGACAAAGAAGCTGCAGGTCAGCAGGTCTTGAACCCAGACTAGCTTGAATATCACTAATAAATATGTAACAGATTAGTCCATGTGGGATTCAGTCTTCTATTTTCCTTCCTCTGCCTGAAGATGTAAATGTTTTTACTACATACAGTATAGTATGTTGTAAAATTAATCATAGGCTTCATTTAAGTCCATACACTTCCTGGTCCATATAGGATGAGAGGATTACAACAAAATGAATAGTTGGTCTTTAATAGCAGCTATAAATTTGAACTAATTGCTTTTATTCATATGAATGTTCTGGGAGCCCTCTGCCCTTCCAGATGCCTACATTGAAAGCATCGAGCTGGAACAGCACATGCTCCTGCCTTTCCTGTGCCTACAATGAAAGCTTGGAGCAGGGAGAGAAGCAGCAAAAACCCAGAGATCACTGATACAGTCAGAGGCAGAATAAAGGAGGAGCTGGGGTGGAGGAAGGTTGTAAGAAGCAGCTTGCAGAGTGAGCAGCAAAGCGTAGCCAGGCAAGAGCAGTTTAAACACGGCGGCATGGGTGCTTAGAATGAATCAGCTTGCCATCAGCAGAGGGTTTGAGTGAAATCAGCTGATCTCAGTTACATGGCAGCACCTGACTCTATGCATGGCCTTCCTGAGCGACCTCTATACACTTGATTTACTGTAACATGCAACAGGCTGTTTTGTATAGATATAGTTATGGTGTGCCTTGAAATTTTGGCTTGATCTTGGGTGCTTTGAGCAAAAAGATTAAAAACCACCTCTCTAGGGTGCCCAGAGAAGCCTCACCACTCTTTATTCCACTGGACAGTCAACTTGAAAGGCACTTTAGCCTACTTTGGATAATGCAAGGGCACCCTGGAGGACATGTTACCACATTTAGTCCACTGGAATGGCACTCTGGACGGCACTTTGCCACATTTCATTCACTGGAATGGCACCTTGTCATATTTTTCCCACTGGAAGAGCACCTTGGCGACACCATGTCATATTTGTCTACTGTAGGGCATCCATAGGCATCCTTGGTTCATTTGGTCAACAAACACAAAGGAACTAGGGATGGCAATTGCCCCACACCGAATCCCTGACTCCACCAGTGCCTCTGATATTACCTATAACTGTGCTGGTTAGGTTTCTGTTATGTGCAATACAGAGGGCGATGCTTCACACCTAGCTTATCGATTGTTTCCTTGTTTATTTCCAAGCTAACATTATGTTAGCTAATGTTTGAAAGCTAACATTAGCTGTTGATGCTAGCTGTCAAACAGGGGCTAATCATTTGTTGTATAAATCGTTTTAGTGTTAAATATACAGCAGAAACTTCCCTGGATAGGATTAGCTTCAAACTGGAGACGTGTTTCTATCTATATAAAAACTTTTCTTTACCCTTTGCTTTCAGCCGCATTACCACTAAAGGGAAATATCTGTAGTTTAAAGATAAGAGTGTATTCCATGTATTGCACATGGTGAGTCCTCCAGCTCTCTTTCCTTAACTTCTTCCTTTCTCAGAGCTCTAAAACAGGACAGGAAGTCACACTGAGGTATTTCCTGCATGTTTTACTTCACCTTAAAGCAGGAGTGACAACAAACAGCAGAGCCATGCTCTTCTTAACAACAGTGTCTTCTGTCTGCTCATTCATGCCTGTGTCTGTGTTATAATAGGAGCATATTTATGACTCTATCTCTCTGGATCTCGATGACAGAAGGTGATTTATCCTGAGTGAGCGGACCCTGTCGCTAATGAAGCTCATATGCTGCACACGTCTTTGATGTCACATGACCCTGGAGGCTGTACGCTCTGCTTCTTCTGTTCAAAGCTTCAGTCTTTTACATCCCGGTTTAATAAAAATATTGGCTTCCTGCATGTTAGAGTGACAGGTGACACGAAACAGCCCGTAGAGGACTGTGAAGTCTGCCAGCCTCTCAATGGTGTCCTATCAAAGTTGTAGGGAACGTTTTAAAAACAAGAAGCTGGCTGATATTATAAGAGTATAACATGTTGGAGATAAATCTTTTAGTTTCTTTTGGTGGAAAAACCACCTCAGCTGGCTTATTTTAAGACGAAGGAGCATCATCCGAATGTCCGAGCTTCTACGTATCTCTCAGGCTGAGCCTAGCCACCATCCTGAGGAATCTTATTTCCACCACTTGAACCTGCAATCTCATTCTTTCAGCCATCACCCAGAGCTCATGACCATAGGTGAGGGTTGGAACGAAGGGAGCTTTGACTTCTGGCACAGCTCCATCTTCACCACAGCGGTCCTACAACATCTGCAATCCTTCACTCACGCACAAGACCCATACTTAAAGTCCTTCACTTGAGGCAAGGACTCACTCCCTACTTGCAGAGGCCTTCTGTTTTTACTCAAATTTGAGTGTTTTCCACTCATTTTTCTTAAACTTTCTACTCTAAACTGCCTTTAACTGTGGGAAATTCATCACATCGGAGCACAAAGAGCTACAAAAAGTTTCTGTGATGGCTTTATTGAGGTCAGTGTTTGATGAGACTCGTTTGCACCTGTGAGCTCTTCCGTGTGTTCATGGATAGAGTACAAACACCACACAGAGTTTTGAAGAAAGAGGAGACCCTCGTGCTCTCTCACATAACCTCAAAGTGCAGCTGTAGACTTCTCTCACATGGCTGCGATCTCCAGCATGTCCACGGGGTCTCTGTGTCTGTGTGCTTCATAAGGATGTGGGTGTAAACCGTCACTCACCACTTTAACACACCACACAGAGCTTAAAGTAGCTTTAAATCTCTCTCTTTGCTCTTTGTGAAAGCATCTTCTAAAAAGCTCCCCCTTCCCCCTCAGAGAGCTAAGTGCTCCTCTGGATCCCCTCTCCTTCCTAGACTTATTAAAACAACATGACTCAATTATAATCCAGACTTAAGTAATCATGTTTTATGGCAAAACCGCTATCATTATTTTTGTCTGGCTGCCTACAAGCTCTGAAAAGTGGTTGGCTGCTGCAGGTTTCACTTAAGATGTGCATTGATTTGTGCAACAGAGCGCTGGTTTGTGCATACATTACTGTCTTAAATGTCAGTAAACAGAGCCCAGACTCAAGACAGAGCAGCCAGGTCCTTCTTTGATCCCAGCTATGATGGCAGAGTGCAGAAATAATGAAATTGTAATAACAGAGTACAAGAGCTGAGGCCAGGGCATGTTCACTCAGGCTTAAAGATAAAAAAAAAAAAACCTCAAACTTAAATGAAGAAGAAAGATCTCAACAGGACTGATGAAAGAATAATGTTCATCCAAAAATGTATGTCAACCTCACTGGCTGAGTTTAGGGTCCATTTCTTGAAGTCATATTCTAATGTTTAAAAAAGTCTCTATGGTGTAGCATAAGGTCTTAAGACAAAGTCTGAAAATCTAGACAAAAGCTTTTCAAGTTTCTGCATCAAATCAAATCAGCTAAACTAACAGGTTCTTTCATAGTTACACAGATAAAAAGTATTCACCCCCTTGGATGTTTTAGCCTTTTACTGATTTCGTAAATTAGTAATGGTTCATATATTTTGACCTTTTTGACGAAAAATCAAACAAACATAAACCTCTGTAATGTTAAAGAGAAAACCGATTTCTACAAAGTGATATAAATGAAATAAAAATATTCAGTGTAAAATAAGTGTCTGCCACTTAGGATAAATAAGGTAGTTTGAATCTAAAACTGAAAATACGCATAACAAATAGTGAAATGCAGTTAAAACTAGCAAAAACGGTCAGAAAGGCTGGAAAAATTAGTTAATATGTTCAAAAACAGGTAAACAAATGCAAAAAATGGCAGAAAAAATGATGGAAAGGGTTTAGAAAAGTGGCAAAATGGCTTCAAAGTGGCAGAAATGGAAGAAATAGAGGTAAAATACAGTGCAAAAGTGGCGAAAATTGGTTAATGGAGACAAAAAGTAGACAGAAAGTGGGAAAAAAGTGTCAAAAGTGAAGTTCAAAAAAGTGGCTAAATGGTTTACAGGTTGTAAAAATTGGTTTGAATGGGCAAAAATGGGTTAATGGATGCAGAAAATTGCAAAAAAAAAAAAAGTGTCAGTGATGGGCAGACAAAAAGTGTAAAAGTGGCAAAAATGGGTTAACGGTGGTGAAAAAGGGCAAAAAAGGTAAAAGCGTTTACAAAAGTAGCTAAATGGTTTAAAGGGGACATATTTTACCCTTTTAAGGCAAGTTTATAGTGGTCTTAGAGTTCCCTACCTTTGAAGTTTGTTGCTGAAAAAAACAAACAAAAAAACACTCTTGTATTGGATTTTTGCACGTCTAAAAGGCCCTCTGTTTCAGCCCTGCTCAGAAGGAGCTGATTCTGTGACTGTAGCTTTAAATGTTAATGAGCTGTCTTACTCCACCCCTGACCACACCCCTCTCAGGAAATGGATGTGGCACTCCTGATGTTACAATGTTACAGACACTTTTATCCAAAGTTAAGGACCTGACTGGGATTTGGACCATCAATCTTCCAGACCACAGTGAGCAGGGTAACCCACTGAGCTATCCAGCATCTCAGCTGGTGGCTGAGAGGAAGATCAGTGGACGAGTGTGGAACTTTCCTCCAAGTGGGAAGGGGCAACCAAACCTGGGAGCGATGCTAACTCCCCACATGACATCATGAGGGGAAAATCTGAGAACGGCTTGTTTCAGCACACATTTACTGAAAGGTGGAGAAAAAGAGGGAGAAGGGAATGGATTTCTCTGGTATTTGAGGGGATTGTGGACAGGCCAGGGGCACATATTTGTGTCAGAAAAACCTGAAAAAGTGAGTTTTTACATAAAATGTCCCCTTTAAAAGTGGAAAAATTAGGCAGAAATTGAGGTGAAATGTGATTCAGAAATGGCAAAATGGGTTTAAAGAGGGAAAATGGGTTTTAAGTGTCAAAAAAGGGTTAATAGAAACAAAAAGTATAGGCAGAGGAGGCAAAGATGTGTCAAAAACAGCAACAAGGGTCAGAAAAAGTGGTATTGTTTTTTTTTTTATTGGTTAAGAGTGGCTAAAACAGGCAGAGAAAGTTTGAAAGTGAGTTTCAAGTTTAACAGTGTCAAAAATGTGTTCAACAAATAGATAAATGTATAGCTACTACCCATTCCACTGATGCAACACTCATGCATGATATTGTCAATAAATCCTAGCTGGAGGCCCATCCTCTGGGTCTGTCATGGCCCAGCCTGCTAACTGTGCTGCATATTTGACAGATATTATAAAGCACAAAATCATTCACAAAATTCCTTACATGTGGATCTGACCTCTTGTAGCTACAGCTCTCTAGTGACAACTAGCATGTCTGACTAAATATGTAATAGTAATCAATCATAGCTGTTTGGCCCCATTGTCCCACATGTCTGAATCCTAACATCCTCTCTGGAATACCATTTTGACAGGTTGGTGAACAAACGGCCTCTAGCTGACCCTCCTGAGACCCCTGACCTCCAGCATATGAAGCAGCACTGACCCTTTCTGTTTCCTCCGTGTTACGACTTAGATGTAAATTCCTCGCCGCTGTCCTAACCCAAGCCAAGACGAGCAACATATGTTGGACTTACACAAGCGAAGGTTTTATTGATGCAGTCCTTTTACCGGACATTCACCGGCTCACGTGCAGAAATCCAGCTGAGCTTTGGGGACCACTTGGGTCAAATTTATTCTTGGCAGGGAGGTAAAAGGGGGGAAACCCTCTGGGGCCGTTTTAGTCACAAAGTTTCCCAAAAGCCCGATCTTATAGCAGGACCAGATGTTTCAGTTTGCAGAGACTTGAACTTTAGATTCAGGACTGTGGTTCACAGAAATTATCATATTCAAAATATACATAGTGATCACGTCAAGGTTGTCGGCCCTTCAGAGGAACCTGATACAACTTTAAAATTGTTTCATGCACAGAGAAAGAGAGAGGGAGACGTGAACCGCTATGCTAATTGAAAATCAAGGAGCCTGTGTGCAGGAATTCACATAATTATGGTAACTTGGTGAACTTTGCTTCTTGATAATCAGTCCCACCAGCAGACTAAACATTTGGAAGAAAGAGCCCTCAGATTGTAACTGTGGTTCAAGTCTGTGGGTCAACCTCCATTGTCCACGCTCTGATAAAACAAACTGTGTGTCGATGTTTTTATCTGGAGGAAGTTTACTGTATCAAACAATGGGAACATTTCTGAAAAACATTCATGCAATGGAAACGGAGCTATAAATGTTTCTGTTTGTGCATGTGTGGAATACCACTCGTGATTTATGTTTTTGGAGTGGCCGCAGATTGTCATCACAGTTCACTATATTTTTAGCTGAAGAAACTGCCAGAGAAAGATTTTTAATTCTATTCTATTTTATTCTTGGCCTCTTGTATCCTTTGTTCTCATGCAGTATTTTAAGGGTTTAGGGTGCAGATTACAAGGTTGCAATGTCTCCATTTATAGTCTGGTAAGAGAACTTTTGTCTTAAAAAAAAAAAAAACATGCAAGGCTAAAAAAAAATTGCAATTCATGTCTATGCCTGAAGCAGTCATTCTGAAGCATGTGAAGGCCAAACACCATCATCAGTGATCAGTATCCCTTGCTACCATTACACCATGAAGGCAAAAGAACACTCAGAGAAAATGTTATTGAAAAGTATAAGTCAGGGAGTGGATACAAAAAAAATTCCAAAATAAAATTGTTGCCCTGGTTCTTCACCAGTCAAAGCTTTATGGGAGAGTGACAAAGAAAGCCATTGTTGAAGGAAACTCATTAAATCCTGACTAGAGTTCACCAAAAGGCATGTGGAAGACTTCATGGTCATGTGGAAGAAAGTTCTTTGGTCTGATGAGACCAAAATGGTGCTTTTGGGCCATCGGACAACATGCAATGTTTGGTGGTCATCAGCACAAACACACCATCCCTACAGTGAGGCGCGGTGGTGGCAGCATCATGCTGTGGGGATGCTTCCCGGAAGTCTGCCCTGGAAGACTCATAAAGGTAGAGGGTAGAATGAATGTGGCCAAATGAGTGAAATTCTTGAGGACAATCTTTTTCAGTCTGTGAGAGAACTACAGCTTGGGAGAAGATTTCTTTTCCAGCAAAGCTATGACCTGAAGCAGACAGTGAACGCTACACAGAAATGGTTTAAAGACAGCAAGGTGAATCTTCTAGAGTGGCCGAGTTAAAGCCCACACCTCAATCCAGTAGAGAATTTGTGGCTGGACTTGAAAAGGGCTGATCACGCCCTATCCCTGTGCAATTTAACAGAGTTTGAGCAGTTTTGCAAAGAAGAATGGAGTAAAATTGCAGTGTTAAGATGTGTAAGTCACACAGACTCTGTGCTCTGATTGCAGCCAAAGGTGCATCTACTAAATACTGACTTGGAGGGGGCGAATATTCATGCAGTCACTTATTTTCCCTTACATATGATTGTTAAATTTACATTACTTTGAAGAAATCTGTTTCGCTATGTCATTAAAGACTTTTCTTGTTTTTTTTTGACAAAAAATACCAAATCATATTGACCATGATTTATGAAATTAATAAAAAGGTGAAACATCCAGGGAGGTGAATATTTAAAGGCACTGTACATCAATAATGAACCGTATTATCCAGGTGTGTAAGTCTGATTTCAAGAGATGTGATTTAACACAATTTGGGTCACACTTACATGTTTGCATGCATTTCAAAAGTCATGTTTTAGCCAGATTAACAATAATATGACTTTTTCTGATTGCATGTAAACTTACTGAGTGTGAAATGTAAAATTAACAGGAGCAGATCATGATCTTGCAAACTCACACATTCACCTCATACTTCTTTTCCTTTAGTCCAATCATCTCATAGCTGAATCCTTGTTATATTTTCTTAGAGTTTGTTGTAGATGTTCAGAAATTGTTGAGTTGCTCCGTGGAGTTTTCTGAAGAACAAATGAAAGTTTTTTATGTTCGTTCATCATGGGCGTAGCACAGGGGGGGAAAGGGAACTGTTTACCCAGGCCAGCAGTAGGGAGGGGCCCTTGAGAAACCTGCAAAGTGTGTTTTTTATTTTTTTCATAGAAATGAGTGTCACTAATGAATCAAAGCTACTTAATCAACAGACTGAGAGTTAAAAATGTCCAAATAGTGTAGTGCACTATGGGAGCCCATTTCTGCCACTTCAAAAATAAAATGTAAAAGTTAGGCAATTTAAATAGAAGAGGAGAAGAATCCTAAATCATGATTATGAGATAAAAAGTTGAAATTATGAGATTAAATTTGATCTCATAATTTCTAATTTACCTCATAATCATGACTTTATAATTTAATTTCAATTTTTAATCTGATCATTTTAAATTTTAATCTCATTATTATGACATTTTATCTCATAATTTTGACTTTTATATTATGATTTTGACTTTTCATCCCATAATTTTGATTTTTTTTTCTTAATTTTAACTTTTTATTTGATAACTTCAACTTTTTATCTTAGAATTTTGAATTTTAATCACATATGTATGACGTTCTATCTCATAATTATTATTTATTATAATTTTTAATTTCTATCCGAAAATTTTGTCTTTTTATCTTTATTTTTTAACTTTTTATCTGATAATTTCAAATTGCAAAGCCGGAACTACACTCCAGACATGGCTGCTGCACTGTGTCACTCCGCCCAGTGGTTTACTCAAGAAATAGTTCTGAGTATTTGCTTCATGTGTCATAATGTTACATAATTATACGTTATTATTTCATAGTGTGGTGAATGTGCAGGTCGCAACTTGTCCACAAGAGCGTTTTGGAGTCGTTGGATTGTGTATTTGATGAGTTTGATGAGGGAAAACAAAAAATTCCATCTGCTTCCATAGCGTTAGCTGTGCAGCTGGTATATCGGTCCCCCCAGATCTAGAAACAGCTTGCACCGACAACTAAAGGAAACAAACCTATTACTAAGACTATAGGAATTATGGCAATGGGCAAATTTGCCAAAATGTTGAAGTATCCCATTAATGCATTAATAAATAGATAAATAAAAAACTGCATCATTGTTTTCCGAATGACTTCCTCTTCCCTCCTATTGTTCGGTACAGTACAACCTTATTGGATGTTTGTGTAAAACATGCTCTCCTGAACCTTATCAGGTTAGAAAAATCCTTTATTTGAAACTCTCTGACATCATCATAAACTTTATTCTGCAGAAATTTCTCTCAGCTCTCCAAAGTCAAAGGGAGTGAAACATTTATCTAAAGACTTCATATTTTCTATGACAGTATCATTGCAGTAAAGCTCCGTATTTAGATGTTTTTTTTATACTTACGCACATTTCTATCATATTTGCTCAGTCAGATTTTGTGTATTTTTGCAATCCTTCATAATTTAAATAAAGTTTTGTCAGTTTGAAAAACTTTCATAAGTCTATGACTGTGAAAGTTAGTCTGATTGGTCACCATCTAAACCTTCTATCAAGCCTCTGAGCCCCAAAATCCTTTGCACTATTTTCTTTGTATTTTTCAGACTTGTATCTTTAATCCCAGCATGAATCTTAGAAAGTTTCCCCTCAATCTCTGCTCCTCTAACACTGACTGCACATAACTCTCCCTGTGTGACTGAGGTGATGTATTCTTTTCATGTATAGAGGAAGCGCAATATCCTGTTCCCGCACAGTCTCTAATACCACACTGAGGCAGACTGGCCCCCGGCCTCTTAGGGGCCCGAGTGCTCCTGAAACTAAAGCCATGGGCTCGCTCAGTCTGTGATATATGAGGTGTGTGTTGGTCTGTGCCTCAGACTTCAGCCTGTTACATGTCAGTAAAAGCTGGGACTAATGGGGTCCCTCCTTTGAGAGCACTGGGAGGAATGGTTTTCATTTTTGTGGTGAATGCGCTCCCTGAGGCTCAGGGCATTTTATAGAAAAGTGTATGCTCTTGTTAAGCTATTGTTGTGAAATCCAATATTTTAAGTTCCTGTTTTCCTAAGGAATGCATTTTTTTTCTCTCATGAGATCATTCTATAAAACAAAAACCCAAACCCTTTCTGGTGTCTGTGCAAATATACATTTTTGTCATTGGGAGGTCTCCATAATCCACAAAAACCTACTTTTTTTTCTGGAGTCTATGTGAATGTTTATTTTTGGCATCATGAAGTCCCTCTATACCAGCGGTTCTCAATCGATGGGTCAGGACCCAAAAGTGGGTCACAGAGCAGTTTTCAGTGGATGACAGCTGCTTTTATAATGTTCCTGTCTTGTTCCTGTCATGTGTTTGCATTCAAGAATAAAGGGTTAAAAAAGGAAACAAATAGAAGTTTATGAATTCATTAGTAGTCATTAAAGCAGGAGCTCATTTAAAGGTGGTAACTCAGTCAACATGCTTCTTTTGATGGTGTGTGCTGTTACATGCTCCTTTGAATGCAGGAAGTGTTTTACAAGCCATGCTAATGAAGACCTTTCTTCAATCATGGATGAGATGTGAGCATGCTTTGCAGCTTGGAGGTGGCTTTGCTGGGTGCCTTTATGCACTGGTGCATTTTTCTACAATTCCTTACAGATGAACCAGGATGTACGTAAATCTTGGTTTGTTAGCCTGATGCTAACACATATGGAAATCACCATTAAGTGGCTAAAAGAATTAGAATCCTGATTGGGGTACTTTGTAGACAAACTTTCATTTTTACTAGGCTAATCTGGAAAACCAGGAGAATTCTTGGTGGGCTGGGCTGGTTTTAGGGCTAGGAGGGCCGGTGCACAGTGGCCTGTGTCCGACACGGGCCCTAACAAAAATCTTTCTCTCTCTGTGCCGGATTTGCAGCACATGAATGGTGTTATAGCCTCAACAACAACTTATAAGTGCACCATCCGGATAAGATCTTTGCAGATCGTAGCTGTGTTACAAAAAGAAGTAAGTGTAAAACATCACCTCTGCTGCAGCTGCAGCCCCTCCATCAGTTTGCTGCTGACTGAGTGAGGAAGAGCCGTCATCACACACAAGCATAGCCATGAGAAAAGGCAGGTGATTCAGTCAATGTTAATGTTAAAAAGAGTTGTTCAAAATAAAAAAGTGCCCCCCCCCCCAAAAAAACCCTGACAATTCAGGGATCTGTAAATTAAATCAGGAAAGACTAATAGCAATAATTTATTTTACAAATCTTATAAAAGAGAAATGTGCAAAGTCTTTGGCAATTAGACCCCACCGTGATGACTTTATGCTCTTGAAGGGGCAGTGAGGCAAACAGCAGGAACAGGATATCCCACTATGGAGTCTGGTGGTGGTGTTGATGAGGGTGCAGGCTCAGATGAGGAGTAGACTTCAGAGAAGCTGGCCCAGGAACCAATGAGGTGGCTTGGATGAGGAGACTGAGGTATGCAGGATGAGATGAGCAGCAGACCTATGAGGATCAGGACTAGATGCTGGTGAACTGAATGGAGGTGGCTGGGGTGGAGGAGGACTGCAGCGTCCACACTGAAATGACTGGTTGAGATTTACAGATTTAAAATATGACAGGAGCATGATGATTGGTCAGAAGAGGTTGTGGCAGAATCTGATTAGCTGAGTACTGAGGAGAGTGAATGCCCATAAACAGAGCGGGAAGAGAGAAGAATGGAAAAGGAAGAGATATGAACGAGTGGTGACCAAAGAATGAGTAGAAACAGTCATCCTCCTGGAGCTAAGTTTTTTTCCTCTTTGGTAGTAGAAATAAGATTTCGTTGACTTGAGAAAATTATTTTTTCAATTTCAAACTTTATTTTTTTATAACTGTGCCAGGCCCCAGTACTGAGCTTGATGCAGCTGTAGCTGACAGTAAGGCCCAGCTGAGCTGTTGTGTGAAGAACTGCATGATGAAAGTAGTTCCAGGATGTCTACCTGAATGCTTCAAGTGAACTTTAATCCTTTTTAAAAATCATTAATAATTGAGCTTTATCATAATGAATATAGTTAATCCACAATTGTTTGAGCCTTGAAACTCCAAGACTGAAAATAAGTCCCATGCTAGCCCTGGTCCTAGCCGATTAGCTGCCTATGGATGATGCAAAACACAGGTACTGCATATGAAACCATGCTTGATTTAATGAGTATGTTTGAATCTGTGGAAGCCCATTTGTGCCACTTAAAAAAGGAAAATGTGGAAGTTAGGAAATCTAAAAAAAAAGGAGAGAATCCTAAATCATAGTTATGAGATTAAAAGTCATAAATATGAGATAAAAAGTCAAAATTATGAGATAAAAAGTCATAAACATGAGATAAAAAGTCAGAATTATGAGATACACAGTCATAATTATGAGATGAAAAGTCATAAATATGAGATAAAAAGTCAAATTGAGATAAAAAGTCGTAATTATAAGAAAAGGTCTGCTAATGAGATAAAAAGTTGAAATCATGAGACAAAAGGTCAAAATTATCATATAAAAAAGTCATAATTATGAGATTCAAAGTAGAAATTATATGATAAAAAGTCGAAATTATTAGATAATTATGAATTTTAGTTCTCATAATTATGACTTTTTAGCTTATAATTTCGACTTTATATCTCATAAATTCGATTTTTTAAAATATAATTCGACTTTGTATCTCTTAATTATGATTTTTAAACTCATAATAATGACTTTTATCTCATTATTATGACTTATCTCATAATTTCGACTTTTCATCTCATAATTCACTTTTTTTTATCACATTATTATGTCTTTTATCTCATAATCATGACTTTTTATCTCGTAATTTTACTTTTTATCTCCTTATTATGACTTTTTAAAATCTCATTATTTCGACTTTTGATCTCAAAATTGTGACTTTTTAACTCATAATTTCGACTTTTGATCTTGTAATTATGACTTAATTTTTTTTTCAAGAATTGCCTTCACATTTTTTTCCTTTTTATTTGGCGGAAAATAGCACCTGTAAGCTAGGTTTCTGCGAAAAAAACAAACAAACAAAAAAAACCCTCGCATACACACACTAGTGCAGAGTCAGTGGGAGGTCTACCTGTGTGACCCCGCCGCAGCAGCAGGCTGATGAGCCCTCCTCCTCTCGGCCACCGTCACTGGTTTCCCTGGAAGCCGAGAGATACCAGTGAGACGGCCGTACTCCTCTGCTTCACTCACAGCAGGACGCAGACGCACACTGGAGGAATGCGTTCAAAAACACGGAGTTTGTTTGGGTTTCCAGTCAGGAGAAGTGTCTTTTAACAAGTGCAGTTCGAGTCCTGGAATGATAGGCGGAATAAGGCGGTAGAAATGTCTCACCAGCAGCGGGTTGTGCAGCTCGCCGCCGCCTCGCTCGCCGTAGTCCTCGGCCCGGACGAGGAGAGTTTACGCGCCGGCGGAGGGAAACTTAACGCAAACACTGCGAGCGGTCAGGAGATTTTCTCGGACTTTAAGGCGCAAAACTTGCGCAGTTTCTGGAATAAGAGACTCGTAAAGGCGATAGCTGAAGTGTACTTCCAGGGATGGATGGAAAATTTGGTGCTTTTCATTCACGGGAACGCAAACAACCTGGAGGTGCTGAGAGAAGCGTGGATGCGCAGAGCTCTGAGGTCTCCAAAGGGATTTATCATCAAAGCTGTCGGTATGTAACATCAATGAAATGTCAAGAAGTATGATATAACTTTATTTATTGTGCGTCTGAGGTGCAGAAACAATCCCGTGACTGAGAAAGAAACTGCAGAGCAAACGGGAGTATCATTGCCTGTGGCACAGGAAATAAACACTGTAGAGAGCATCTACCAGTCTCACGCAAGAGATAAGAGTGTGCCAGGGGACACTGCTGAGTCACGCGACCAACAACAGTGTTTTACACACCGACACTAATGTGTGAAAGCCATAAACTCTGAACAACTCAGACCAGAATTTAACACTATCGTCTTGCCACCATGTCAAACACAGTTTACCCCAAAGCTGCTGTAATATTGGTCTAGTCTTTTCTTTTTGCACGTCCTGTTAGACGTTGAACTTTTCCAGAACAAAACCTGCAAAGGTGTCTTTCATTTCCTGACATACAGTCTGATTTTCTCATTTCTTACGTGCAAAACTCCTTCTGAAAAAGTGACATTATCGGAGCAGACCTTTCTCTGTGTTGCTCTTCATCAGGCAGTTGAACTGTGCATCTGAAATGCTTTGCAAGTGTGCAGGCTCCTCTTCTGCTGTCCTGCACCCTCTGTATGATGTGCAGTACCACCCTTACTCTGGGGTACTTGAACAGAAACCACAATTTGTGCCATGAGAAGTGCAATTTTGCCATCTTAAATTTCCAACCTTTTTTCAAAACCAAATCTGTTGCACAGTGCATCATAAGGATGAGATACACCTTAATCTCTCCTCCCCACAACATTGTCTGGGAGGTTTTGGAGGATTTCATGACCAGTCTGCCTCCTCTTTGTTGTCAGCACTGTGATATGTTTACCAAAGCTTGTTAACAAAGCTTTGTATACCATGTAATTAGCGCTAATCACTCCTCTGCTCTGGTTCTCCCCCACAGATGTGTTTTAAAATGTTTGGCTGCAGAAACAAGGAAAGGAAGCCTTCATGCCGCCTCCTATAGTGTGATCTCATGGGCTGTAAATGCACCACAGACCCACTGATGGAGAAAATGACAACCTTGCATGAGTTTGACCTGATGGCTATTATTTAGAGTACACAAGGATGCAAAATTTTAGGTTGCAAATGTAGAAATGTGGGAATGAACTTTAGGTTTCTGCAAACAGCAGGATACAAAAGTGTTCTGAGGAAATTTTAGCTGCAGCAGGTTCTTTCTGGTTGTTGAAACAGTGTCCCAGCACCATGCACACTTACTCTGAGATAGCACTTGATCCAGCTGTCCTGCCACTGTCTCAAAGACAGACTTTCCTATAATTTCATCCTCCTTGTTTGTTATTTTGTCTGGATTGCACGCTTTGCCTCTGTTGACTTTGTATCAGTCCGTCAGCTCTCTCAGATTGAGCGGTGCGCAGACAAGCGAAGGGAGGAATGTGATGTGAAGGAGAGGAAGAAGAGACCACACAAGGGGAGACGTGGGAGGGCGTGGAGCCACAGAGGGTTGGGGGGGGGGGGGGGGGGGGGTGCGGACATGCCAACCTGCTGTGAGACAGCATCTGACCCGGAGAATCAACTACGCAAACAAACAAACTCCATGTGAGCAAAAGGTGGAGCCGAGCTTATTTCTATTTGCTGTGACAGCGTGAAGGTGAAGACAAACAAGCATGAGCTAACATTTGGACAGAGGTGACACAAGTACACTTACACTTTACTAAGATGAAGCAAAGATACTCCTACTCATGCTCAAAAAAGAAGGGAAGTAGAAATAGAAGCAGAAGTAAAAGTGTAAAAAGTGCAGGCCCTGAAATGCGATCACAACATCACGGCTACTGAGGGAAAATCTCAGTGCCCATTTGCTCAGAAGTACTGTATAAAACTAAAACAAAAACATAGCTTCACTTTTATGTTAGATGTTAAATATTAAGAGTACAAAAAGTTCAAATTTGACCCCTGACAGACATTTGTTCTCCTTGTTTTTGTGCAAATCTAATTCAGACCTTCATTAAGGTCATAAAAATGTAAGCCCCTGCTGCCTGTCTTAGTCAGGATGATTTAAAAGAAATGTTTTTTTCATGTCAGTAAGGTTTTCCTTGTCGAATCACACTTCCATAAAAAATAAAAAGTAATAACTTAAATTTTTGTTACTTCATAAAACAAAATTAGTCGACTACAGTTGTTATCACAGGAGAGTTACTCTCACTTGTGTGTTTTATTTTGGTAGTTCTTACATTTATTTTGTCATGTTAAAGCTGTATTAGGTCATAAATGAAGCTCAGCTTTAGTCGGCCAGCTGATCTCACTTATCGCCTCCCAGCTCCAACAGCCAACCACAGCTCTTTCTCTCAACACAGTGGTGTATTTGAATATGGGGTATTCTCACTAATCCCTGCTTGTATTAATGCTGCTGCACCCCGCTGCTGCTGCTGCTGGGAAATCTTAACCTCCTCCACCCCAGCCTCCTCCTTTATAGCATAAAGCTTGTTGCACCCTCATATTAAGACTCATGCTACAATGGATCAATTGCTTTTAAAATAATTTTATTGTATTCAGTATGCATTTTCATAAATGCATCCATCCATATGGGGGTTTCTAGCTATGCTCTCCTTGGAAAGTCAATGCATGCTGCATGAATAACTCAGGGAGAATCTTCTGAGCAGAGCCTCCTGTGCCAAGTTAAGCTGTATATCCATTTTGCAATAAAATGGTAAGACAAGAGTGTTCTGGAACATTTGATACACATGGCATTTTTAAGAGGGTGGCAAGGGAAGAACAGAGGGGACCCCAGGAGTACCCCGAAATCATAAAATATCAGAATTTTGTACTTTTCTTAAATAGATTCCCTCTTAGTAGGTTAATGTTAGTTGGACTCAGACTGCAGTTTAGAAATGCATGTTTGGCCAGCTAAAATCATCCAACTAGAGGCCTTTGCACACCAGACACGTTTTTTTGTGCAAATAATTCATACAAAATTATACTTGTTCAAGCACAATGTGGGTCAATGCAAGGTTTCACACCTTGTAGTGGTCACAGTGATGTAGCTTTGCAATGCAAAAGTGTGGCTGATGTTTTTTTGAGCCATGTTTGATTTTTCAAAGTTCCACACATCAATAAAAGTTCAATAAAAACACTCGTTGTTGTCTATGGTAGAAGAGTCTGGAGGCAGGCTAAGGAGCAAAAAGCATCCTCTTTATAATGCTGGCTGCATGTTTTTCTAGTCTCATTTGAGTATTTGTCTCCAGTCAGTGCCAACTTATTTTAGTCTTTAACTCTCCAATCTCAAAAAATGCTACAGAAGGAATGGAGGAATCATCTGTCTTCTGTGCTGCTATGTTACAACTCTGTGTCTTATGTCACCAGAGAAACAATCACATTTATGTCATAGCAAAGTTTAGAGATGATAAAAGTCTCTGTTCATTTTCCTCTCTTGTATTTATCTCCTGAGGTATTCCTAATATCTCATTTTCTGAATTATGTGAAGTTATATCTCTCTCCTGGTTATGAGATGAATTTGCGGTTAATTTGCTGTTGAAAACACACCATTTCCTGATGTTACTTTTCAAAATAGAAAACTCAATTATGCTTAGCATTGGAGGCTTTCATTGTGACAGACTTGACAGGAATCAAATGTTCGTGATTGGATATTTTACGAAAAATTAACAGGGATTAAACTGTTGCTGCTTTGAGAGAGACAAAGCCACAGTCTACTTCTTTACTTCTTTAATAATCCAGGACTAAAGACAAGTGTAATATGGATTAAAACACACCTTCAGCAGGTAAGATGTTTGATCTTACTGCATCTGGTTCAAGTAAAAAATAGACAAGCAGTGAAGCAATTAGCCTTCCCCCTGACCTTACCATGAACTCTGATCAGAGCTCAGCTGCCTGGTTCTGTGCTAGAGCAGAGGTACAGAAGTTGGGAATTCAATTTACTGTTTTCTGGCACAAATTTCTCCATTGTGATACTTTTAATGATCTGCAGGCCTCTATGGCTTATTTATTTGGGAAATGTACCACACAATGAACAAAAACAGCATTTAGCTGGCTGTTAACTTTCAATGAAGGTAGGGACACAGCTAACAACAGACTGTATTGCGATGAACTGCTCTGTGATTTTATATCAGATTTATATCGATCAAAGTCTTAATCCAGCCTTGTAGATGCATCTCCATCTTTTCTGTCTGTTATTGTGTCATCTATTTAGGCTGAAAGTGGTCTTTATGTTGGGGCGGTTGCGTTAAATTATTCAAAATAAAACTAGATAATAATCTTAAACCTTATAAGATGGAGTAACATGTTCAGAACATAAAGATTAAAAATTACCTATAATAAATGTAGGTGATGATAGAAATAAGTTGTGAGAGACATGAAAACTCTAGTAAGAACCTAGTCATTCACCAACATCAGCCAGACAAAGATGTCAATTAGTCGTCATGTTTGAGCTTCACACCAGGAACTTGTAAGCAAACATGTCAGTGCGTGGACTTGTCACCTCCTTCTCCTCCTTAACAAATCCTCCACCTCACACCCTTGCAGTATGGAAATCAGTGCTGGCAGCCTGTCAGAGACTACTTTACTGCCTTCTCTCTGAGAATCGGTCAGCAGTGAATCACAGAGCGACTGCCTGCCGACCACCGCCACTTTTTCTGTTACCCAGGATTAATGTCCCTCCAGTTTCATGGCCAGCGAGGGAGCGTGGAGTCAGACCCCTGGATTGATATCCGGCAAGGACTTAGAGGCCTTGACATGGTCCTGATATAAATATGTCAGCTGGAAAACAGAAATGTTATGAGTTATGGGCTACAGTGAATTTCAAACAGCCCTATTTCCTTTCTGCAGGTCAGAGCAAGGTGGAGACGTGACTTTACTAGTAAGAGGAGATTTTTTAAATGGAACCTAAAGGGGATGGTTTAAAAGATTAGCTAAAAGTTACCAGATGTGCTTTATATTAGTGTTGTAAATTTGAGACAAAGATCGTAAAAAAAGACAAGTTTGTGCTGGTTCCGCCTTTATTTGTCTGATTATCTGAACCTCTGAAGGAAGAGCATGGAGAAAGGAGGTGTTGGGGAGATGATGAGGATTAATAGAGGATTGGGATGGTGGTGAGGTTAGGCAGAGCTAAACAGACAGGGTGAGGAGTTACTGTGAACAGGCTGTGTTGTTATCCTTGTGGGAATGGGTCCTGCTGGTACTGAGGTTGACCTTTCCACCTGAACTCGAATGGCTGCAGGGTTTCTCATTCCTCCTCTAAAGCTCTGAAATTAAACCCTCATTCCTTTCCTTCCTATTAGTTGTTGTTTTCAAAGTAAAGTTCCGCAGGGTTGAAGTTTCATGAATGATAAGACTCAGTAGAACGGACATCCTTATTGCTGAGATTGGAAACCTTCTCAAGGCCTTTATCATACATACACCAAACTCCTAAGACCTTCTTGAAACACTAAAGAAATCTCTCGATGTAAGAGGCAAGTGAATGACCAACTCATATAGTTTAACTCTGCATTTCAGGGGCTGACTGCCCTGAAATTTTAGAAGAATTTCCAAGACTGCGTTTTCTCAAATTGCTTATACTTGCATTTGCGTTGTGTCCAAACTTGTTGGACTAACTATTCAAGATACCAGTGAGTGAAGGTCCCACTTGAAAATCCTGGTGAAGTGCTGGATTTTTGCTGCTCACTGGTCTGCAGGGTTGACTTGTTGAGGACAATATTAAGGGCATAATTGGGTTTAGGGATTTATTCGCTGCAGGGCTTATCCATGGGGTACATGTATCATGAGTCAACTTCAAGTTGGCAAATCACAATGTTTCAATCAGAGGTATTTCTTACCTCCTGAGACCTGAGCTTTGGTTTGGGATGTATTGTAGTTTCACCCACCTAGTTTGGGTGAGTAGAACCATAAGTTTAGAAGCCCAACCTTGTCTGTGAACAGCAATTTGTTTTGACAAAGATAAAGTCCACAGTGGTCCTGTTTCTGCAGAAAATACATGAGTGGATCAGTTTTAGAGCAGATCTTCAGGCTGTATATCAGCCACTTGGTCAGTTTTGGGGGGTCATCAGTCAGTAGTAAGTGGTGCCAGTCACCGAGAGTTATGGTTAACTCATTATTAATTAATTTGATGATGGACCCCAATAACCCCAGTTCTCAAACATACTCTTAAAGTATCTCATAACAGTGTTGTAAATTCCTCAAATGTTTCATTAAAACTTTATCATGAAGCCTAAACATTTCAACAAAATTTTCCCCCAGAAATGACCACAGTTTTTTTGGTATTCTGGGAGAATAATATTTGTTTTTGTAAGATTTGAGAGGTTGAACATTTTTTAAAATTTGGCTTACAATTACTTATAAGGGGATAGAGGTAGGTCCTGGGTCCTGAACAATTGAGAAGCACGACTTTAGGTGCTAATTTAAGGTAGACTTCTGGGCCAACTGTGATTCAGAAAAGGTTTCCTTCTGTGAAATTTAGCAAGGCTCTGGGGAAAAAAAAATAACATTCCCAGTTAGTGTTAGGGTTAAGTGATTTTATGGCAGATGCAATAATCCAAATTTTGCAAGAGGATCTGGCTGCAGACCTCGAGCGGACCATTTTGGTGGGGCATTCAGCAGCAGACCTCTACAGTGGGGCGATGACATATTACCTGAGTCAAAATGGCAAGACTTGTAAGATTTTCAATCTTTTTTTTTTTTTTTTTTCATAAAACTGTGCTGTTGTGTAAAATAGCCACTTACCGGCTGTATCAGAAATCACACACTCATTCCCAACTCCTTAAACACAAAAATTGTTTTGGACACTACTCCGGCAGCGGGAAATGATGTCATCACCGTCTTACAACAACGGCTCGTAGATTTCCATGACAATGGCTGAGGATCCAAATTAACAGCAGATATTCACTGAAAACTGATACTGAACGTAATGTATTTTCATAAAAAAATAAAAACACTAATAAAAAAGTTTTGTGCCTTTAGTAGTAAAATAGTATACATATATTTTTTGTGTATTATCACTTATTTTTGCATAAAGATGATGGTCTCATATGTCTTGTAATCCTCATGGGGAAAAAGTTACTCTGTTTTGAATCTTTAACATTTTCTTACAGATTAAATACTTTGGGTAAAACCAACAAAAAGGGCTTTAAAAAAGTTTTCATATGCATTCCTGTGCTCCTCTCTTTCGCCCGTCATGCAACCGTCATCGCTCTAGTGTAGTGGTCTGCTGCTGAACGCCCCACCACAGAGGTCTGCAGCCAGATGCCTTTCAAATTTTGCCTTTAGGAGACAATTAAGGAAATGTGCCGATTGACATTTTTGCAGAATTTGATGGGAATCTTCATTCGTCTGCACTGAAAACAACAGAACATCTTGCATATGTGCAAGTATTAAGGGAATCTATAGTTTGACTAATTTCTGATCCAGTTAACGGGATAAACCACGTAAGAAAAATAAAAAGCACCTTTAAGCTGTGTATTTTTGGACTTTGACACGGTTCATGCAGGCTAGAGATTTCCCCTAAGATTCAGCAAGCAAAGGTTGAACAGACACTGCCTGAACTAACTAGGCTGACCTGTTGAAACCAGAGTCTTCATAATGACGGTTAGCAGGTCTTGCATTATTTAGCATCCAACTATTGTCCCTGCAGCAGGATGAGCAGAATCCAAGAGCTGAAACATTTATATGGAGACAGGCAGTGGTGTAATGAGGTGTCCTATATCCTCACTACAATCAACCTCAGTAAACTGTCCTCTTGAACATGGACATGAATGAGTCCTCTGGATAGACCTCTCACTTTTTCACCATAGTAGGTCTGCATATGTGCTCTCTTCTTGAAGAGCCAGAGCATTGGTGAGGAGGACTGTTTTAGCCAAGTTTTCTTTTTCAGTGGTATGTTTCATTTAACTCGCCATACCATGTGAGGCATTCCTGAAATGCTTCATTTACTCTTGAGATCATTTCCTGAGTTGGCCGGCTCAGAGAGCCTCATTTCTGCTCTTGACTTCTCACTTGAAAGTGTCCCACTTTCACACTGGGGGTGTCTCCTTTCATGAGGCTGTTTTGTCAAAGTCTCAAAGCGCTTCACTAATGGTCATAACTCTTCCAGATGTTGGCTTATTAACCATGACACCCCCTCACAGGGCCCTACTTGGTTTAAATGGCCCACCCTGTCCTAACTAAGCAGCAGAGGTCAAAGGTTACAACCTTTCTTCCTAACAAGCCACCCTGAGGTCACGCAGCTTCAGAAGGTTTGTTAGCAGACAGAGCTACAAACATCAATACAGTATCCAGGTGTTTTTTACCAACCTGCCACTTTTCTATTACAGGTTTGGTTCCCATTATTTAAAGTTTGGCAGACCAATATACCCCATTCATGCTCCAAAATAATAAAACAATTGCGTAACGTACATCACAAACAAAGTGGATGACACTGAACACCACAGTATAAAAGTGAGTTATTGTGTTTTTTGATAGTATTTAATCATAATTGTTTGGGCTACTTTGGTACAGTTTGTATTATTCCACCAAAACATAGTGTCAAAGTGATTTTTATGTTCTGACCTCTATTACTCTACGTCATATACACTGCTTTCCACTTTATTAAGCAAGTGACATTTTTCTCTTATTTTCCTAAATATTAATGCAAATGACAGAATATTTTTCAAGCATAATTCAAATGTTTTTGAACAAACTTCATAATGATAACCGTTATTTAAAAAAAACTCAAAATGCACTGTTCTACATTATTATGCAAAACAGAGTTTTAAAAGATTTTATAGGTTGTAATGAACTGAAAATGGTCATTTGTCGAATTTGCAGCATTAGGGATGTCATATTTACTGAAATCAAAGCTATTTCAATCAAAAACATCTTAACAGGCCAAGTTCCATGTTAACATAGGAGCCCTTCTTTGATATCACCTTCACTATTCTTGCATCCATTGAACTTTTGAGTTTTTGGAGAGTTTCTGCTTTAATTTCTTTGCAGAATGTCAGAATAGCCTCCCAGAGCTGCTGTTTTGATGTGAACTGCCTCCCACCCTCATAGATCTTTAGCTTGAGGATGCTCCAAAGGTTCTCAGTAGGGTTGAGGTCAGGGGAGGATGGGGGCCACACCATGAGTTTCTCTCCTTTTACGCCCATAGCAGCCAATGACACAGAAGTATTCTTTGCAGCATGAGATGGTGCATTGTCATGCATGCCGAAAATTTTGCTACAGAAGGCACTGCTCTTCTTTTTGTACCATGGAAGAAAATGGTCAGTCAGAAACTCTATATACTTTGCCGAGGTCATTTTCACACCTTCAGGGATCCTAAAGGGGCCTACCAGCTCTCTCTTCATGAATCTGGCCCAAAACATGACTCCGCCCCCTCCTTGCTGATGTCACAGCCTTGTTGGGACATGATGGCCATCCACCAACCATCCACTACTCCTCCATCTGGACCATCCAGGGTTGCATGGCACTCATCAGTCAACAAGACTGTTTGAAAATGAGTCTTCATGTAATTCTTGGCCCACTGCAACCATTTCTGCTTGTGAGCATTGGATAGGGGTGGCTGAGTAGTAGGTTTATGCAGGACTGCAAACCTCTGGAGGATCCTCTTGAGGTTCGTAGGACTCTAGAGGCACCAGCGGCTTCAAATACCTGTTTGCTGCTTTGTAATGGCATTTTAGCATCTGCTCTCTTAATCTGATGAATTTGTCTGTCAGAAACCCTCCTCATTATGCCTTTATCTGCATGAACCCGTCTGTGCTCTGAATCAGCCACAAATTTCTTCACAGTACGTTGATCACAATTAATTTTTCATGAAATATCTAATATTTTTATTCCTTGTCCAAGGCATTACACTATTTGAGGCTTTTTGGCAACAGAGAGATCCTTTTTCTTTCCCATACTGCTGAAACCTGTGGCCTGCTTAATAATGTGGAACAGTGCATTTTGAGGTTTTCATTTTTAAAAAAAATAATGGTTATCATTGTGAAGTTTGTTCAAAAACATTTGAATTGTGCTCTAACGGCTGATGACTTGAAAAATAATCTGTCATTTGCATTAATATTTAGGAAAAATAAGAGAGAAATGTTGTTTGCTTAATAATGTGGAAAGCAGTGTATTTCTAAAATTAGCTGCTTTTAGCTTTAAGTTAGCTATTTCAACAGTTATCCATTAGTCTCCTTCAGCAGCTATCTAAGCTGTATTTTTATTACTTTGAGCCAACTGTTTTACCTGCAAAGACATTATTTTAACCCTTTCAATTGTATTCCATCACTTTTAGCTTGCCATTTTAATTGCTCTCTCAACAATCCTAGCATTTGGTTGATAGTTTCACATCAAGCTAACAACTATCTCAAAAGTATTATTACTTTAAGCTAACTGGGAAGCACCCTTTTTTTTATAGTTTGCTAACCCAACAGTTAACCTGTTAGCCAGTTTCACTGGATCTTTTTCCATTTTGAAAACTATAAGATAAAAACCATGGGCATTTTTGGGTGGTTTTTGTTTTTTTGTTTTATGTTCATTTTATTTTTTCACTCTTATTGTTGTTTTTCTTTTTAGTGGTTTGTTTTTCCTTATACATGTATGATTTAACTTGTTTGTTTTATGGGTAAGGGACTACAAACAGCAAGTGCTTGTCCGATATATTTATGTACTTGTACCTAAAAAATTTCAGTGGTGGACTTATGCATATGTATGTTGGTATACAGACTTTTATGTCCCCAAAGCTTTGCAATATTTAATGTATGCACTTACTTGTTTAGTTGTTAAAATGGAAATAAAAAGTTGGTCACAAAAAAAAAAAACATGGGCATTTTTGACAATGTCTTCAAATATAAAGGAAATCATTTTGCTTTAAGCTTACCCTGTATTTAACAAAGCACACAAAATATTTATTTACCAGGGACATTTTGAGAATCTTATAATTCCTTGATTTACTGATTTTCTTTTTCCCCCTCAAACGTAGATCAATCGGGGGAACTCTCAGGAGCACACTTGTCTGAGATTAGCTCGGCTCTGCTTGTCACAGCTATCTGATCTCAAACAATATTATTTAAAGATAATCACTCCACAGCTCCCTTGACAGCAATATTGCAACATAAGTATAACAAAATTAAGCTTTTCCAGACTGGAAATGATGAAGAGTCTGGATTCTGACAGCGGTTAGTGCGATCTTGTTCTTGTAAAAACAGAGGAGGAATGTTTTATGAAACCATACACCAAATACTCTACCGCATATGATGGCACCAAAGTGTAGGGGTCCCTGTGAGAGGTGATTTTTTTTTTTTTTTTTTGGATCAAAGCCCACTTAATTTTATTTCTGTTAAATAAACAGTTGACTGAAGATGAATTAAATTGTAAAATGAAAGGGTTTGGCTAATGTAATAAAAAAGCGAACCTTCTTGAACTTTAAATAGCTTTTGAAATTGCATTGGTGCTACAACTTAATAAGTCTGAAGTCCTATTAAACAGGCAATATCCTTGAAATCTTTATGGTACCCATGCCAAGGGTTTGTTTCTGCATTAAGAATTTATTGGTATTTCTAAAGCGTGTAAAAATGTTTTAGTAGGTTACTTCAGATATGAGAAACCTTGACCTCTGTTCTCAGACATGACCCTCCACAGTGTCTACACATGTGCGTGCATGCCTCTCAGCACATCATTTGTCAGCCACATCCTTTTCCATTGAGCAGGAAGCTCACCCCTGGTGCAAATCAGGTATGTCTGCCTTTTTATCAATCCAAATATTGGGCTCACCCGTTGCGGTGAAGTGGAGCTGTGCCAACAATAACAGTAGAGGAGTTTCCTCAGCTTATACACCTTGTCAGCAGCTGCTTGGGTTTCCCTCAAGGGATTTAAATCCATTCACTCTCTGGTCAGACGAGTGGCTCGTCACAAACTGAAGGTATATTGCATTATATGTGGTATAACTATTACTCCTCACTTTCCTGACAGGATGTTTTCTTTGCTTCATTTAGCAGTGATAAATGCGACGGTATGCCAACATCAGCACTGAGTATGGTGTTATTGTAGTTCAAGAGTGAAAGATTAATTCAGGGAACGAGCCAGAGCGTTGTGCCGACCAGTTAGGGTGCATTAAAAAGCAATGGATCATATAGCAGTCACTGGACAGGAGCTCTGGTCTAAATACTGGGATAACAAATGAAGGAAACCTATGCAGCTTCAGCTGTGTTTAATAAGAGGAAATGAGTTTCATATGCCAGCAATGACTGCCATCACTCTTGATTAAGGGGTGCGGATCTACTGGAAATCCATAGATTGTGAGCATATGTTTTGGTGACGGAGTGTCAGTGGGGGGACGCCACACAGGGGAGCGGCTGAAAATACCTGGATCACTGAATAAGAAAAAACTGTGGAAACTACATAGACACTTGGCCTTTTTCTGGGCCAAACATTAACAGCAAGACTAAACTAACAGAAAAAAGAGCTTTATCGCTCAAACTGTGAAAGTGGTGTGATAGTTTAAACCCTGACCGGGCCTGGCATTGAACCCTGTGGAACTTCTAATGTTTGACAAACAATTTATCAGTTTTAAACTAACACCCCAGAGCCTAAGCTACACCAGGACGCCTTCACAACATCAGGGAATCATTGACTTCAAGCAAAGATTTAGCAAACATTACCTCGTGTTTTTCTGCCTTCACAGTAGGAAGAAGCCTAGACAGGCTTTTATTTTTATCCAATGACTGGCTGATTAGAAACAAACAGTGAATGCATATGGAGAGAGAGACTTGAAATGATCATCTATTCCTGATGGTAATTGATTTGAAATGTGTTCTCTTTATTGTGCAGTGACAGAACTGGACAGCCTACTCATTTCCTCTAATGATCATCTCAAAAATTACATTTAAAAACATCTACTTCAGAGGTTTATATTGAAATCACATCATGCTTCCAGGAAGAGTGAACCAAAATCTAAACATCTGGCCGGGTCAATGCTTATTTTTTTTTCTTGAAGAAAATCTGTCTGAAATTAACCAGTCATGCACTGCAATTACAAAATAATTTCATGTCAGTTTATCCATCCATGCATACATCAAACTATTGTTTTTATGCCTCCCTGCTGGCGATAGCCAGGGCCAGAGGCATCAGGCCGCCTGCCCTTCATTATGTCTGTCTGTCCATTGTTCTGTGCTTCTTTGGGCTATTATTGTGAAAGCAATATCTCAGGAAGGCTTTGAGGGATTTTCTTCAATTTTACTCAGATGTCCACTCTGACTCAAGGATTAATCTTTGTTGAAAACAGTGCTGTTGGCAGTTTATCTAATACTGTTGGAAAGCCTGTTTATTTCCCTTTGAAATGGTGGCACATTTGTAAGGAGCATGCATGAGATGAGCAGCAGAGCTGAGTATGAGGGTTGCACCCATGAAGGATTTGCCAAATCTTCTCTGCCAATGCCAAACAGCTTATTCCACAGTTGAAACTTGTTTAGATTTTAACAATTTATTCATTTAACAAGTGGGAGCCTTAGTAGCGTGAGGAAGGACCATTCACAGCCACGACAGCCTGGCTCCTCCTCATGCTGGTCACCAGCCTGGTCGTACACTGCTGTGGGATGGCATCCCATTCTTCATCGGCATTTGTCGCAAGTCAGCCAATGTGGTTGTGTTGGTAACTCTGGCATGCACAAGCAAATCCAACAAGTGTCCAATGGGGTTGAGGTCAGGACTGCTGGCAGGCCATTTCATCCTCTCCACTCCCAAATTCTGGAGGTAGTCTCTAATATACCCCGCTCTGTGGAGGTGAGCATTGTCATCTTGGAGGATAGAGTTGGATCCCAGGCTGTAGAGATATGGGGTTGCTACTGGTTGCAGAATCTCATCTCAATATCTCAGCATTGAGATTGCCTCTAATGATGACACCCATCTTCTTTCCAGTGAGGGAGATGCTACCCCACTCAATCACACTGCCTCAATCAAAACATGTTATCAGCACAGCAATCAGCATAGCATTCTTCGTATCTTCTCCACACTTTGATCCTACGATCCAGCAGCCGTAGGCAGAATCTGGACCCATTTCTGAACGTTCCTCCACATGTTCAGGTTTTAGTACATGGGATGGTGACACCAGCACAAACAGGCCTGACGGTGAAGGACAATCATGGCGGGCCTCTTGGCAGCCCTATGAGACCAGAGATTGTCTGTTGTGGATTGTCTGTTGTTGGCAGCTGTATCAGCCTGCAAACCTTGACTGCAAATCTGTAGAAGACAGCCTATGGTTCTTAAGTGCTGACAGGGTGAGGAATGGTCTTCTTGGGACACCCACTTCGGGGCCTTTCCCTGGCATATTCAGCTATATGGAGCTTGGCCTTCAGTTTGGAGATGGCACTAGGGCTCACTGCAAATAATCCTGCAATGTTGTTTTTGCAGAATACCAGCTTGAAGTTGCCCAATCGGCAACTGTACCAGGGCCCATGCTCACAGGTGCTGGCAATTAGGTGCCAATAATGCACCTGACTGTCAGCACTTGAGGGTACCATAAACTCAAAACAAGTCAGTAATAACAGCAAAATAAGCTGTTTGGCATTGGCAGAGAAGATTTGGCAAATTTTTCATGGGTGCAACCCACATACTCAGCTCTGCTGCTCATCCCAAAATGCAAGATTTATTGCCAAGACACATTGTTACAACAAAGAATGAATGTACCAACACGAATCTTCGTACTTTTTGTGCTAGTTTTACATTTTGAATGTACAAGGTCGCAATCTGGCCAATCCATTGGCTTTGCAAGGTTTTGAAAGATGTGCACATCAGAAAAGATTTAGAAGTTGGGTACAATATGAAGAATGTAGTGAAGTCGGTATTCTCTGTTCATGAGCATAAACCTTCGATAGCCCACTGGGTATAGTCAACCTTTAATACTTTGCAGGGATTCTTACAGAAACGTGAAAAACATGTATGTGGCCGTAACCAAAGGAGAGGCATCTTCGACCTGATTTAAATTACAGTAATGAAGCGAGCATCTGGCAGACTATGGGGTAACGTTCAGGTTCATGAAGCAGACAAGAGCCAGAAATGTCAGGATGTGTCCCATTTAGTCTGAGGAGGAATGAGTTAAAGAGAAGGTAAAATAGCGTGTTGTGTTAAGAATCCAGTCTCCTGGCACTACAATGCATTGGTATCAAGTGACACATCACTCAAGGTTCTGCAGTAAAATACAGGCCTGTATACCTGCACAATGTTAAACACCTGGTTGGTTGTATTTCCTATTTCACAAGAACATGATGACAGGGTTTTTGCACACAATCACCAGTTGCATGTCTTTTATGCATTATTGTACAATGTAGACCACAAATCTTATTGTTTTTCCTGTGAATCCGTTGGTAAAAACATAATTTAATGGCACTGCAGCTGCAGGGGTTTGTGGCCAGTATCTGTGGTAACTCTAAAGATGTTTTTGAGCTTTTTAAAAGCCTCTTAGAGGCTCTTAGTCACAGCCTGTTTGTGCTTTCCTGCCAACATATGTTAAATGTCAAAGGGATGGTTTTGGCGTAATGAGTCTCAAGGCTATAGCTGGATTAAAGATACCCATATTACACTTCTGCTGCTGCTTTCTCTTTAGCTTCAGCTTTGTATTGCATGTGGCAGGTCGCTGCCACAGTAAAGGTTGCTATGGTTACTAGTCAATACAAAGCCTGTCTGTGTTTCATTGCTTAAAGTTTGGCCTCATGAATCTTCTTTAGTGACGCCGTTTTGACTTTCTCTTCTATTTATTCTTTTGTGTAATCTTCAGGGAAGTTAGCATGAACATCGATAATGAGCCTGAATTACATTTAATGACGCTAAAAGATTTATCTAAGTCAGTACGGCCAACAATAAAGCTTCTTTAACATTGGCGACAAAGAGGGCACAGTCCAGTTTTCAGCCTTTTTTCCAATTTTGCTTAATATTTAAACACGAGCACTTTGAGACACTGAACCGTCGATGAATCTGATTAAATATTTACCCGATACCTCCAGGTATGGGTGGGTTTTATTGTTGTGAACCAATCAATAAGCTGTAAAATAATTTGTGGCTCTCTCTTCCCTTTTTATTGGTTATTGATGGTTTTTAAGTAGGTTTGATAGGATTTCACCAATTTTAAAAGGAATTTCTCCTGATTATTGGTATTTACTGAGAGCATAGTTATATAACACTGATGTCTGTATGTGGCTACAGTATTTCTTGGTGTTTTTTGGGTGGAAGGACAGGAAAGGGCAGTGTTGTCGTTAGACGGGGCGAGGTTTGGTTGTTGAGACACTCTGGCTGAAGGGACCTTTTCACTCAGTTTATTGGGCCATTTAACAGCAACGCCCACTCCTGCACGTCTCTGTTGTAGGGGGTAAAGACTTGTAAAGTCCTTTTAGAAAGGCCGATGAGCACACACAAACATACATAAGAAGGGGAGGGGAGGGCGGGGTCCTGGAGGCCTGGTAGACGCAGAAACAAAGAGATGTGGTTGTAAGCCTCGGAGGGATTCGTGACATAAGTTCCAGTCAGCATATCCTCCAATTTCACTAAATCTAACAGTATGAATGTTTGACATTGTCTCACTGGAGACTTAACCCAGATCTTTCACATTAAGCCACTGAATTGGGTTCTTGACAGGGTCTCAGTTGATGGGAGACAGGACAGGGGTAATTCTGCAATTTGGGTAGACTTTGAGTTTATGTTAAATGCCACATAGTGTATCCTTACCAAGGGAGAGCGAAGATTAGCCTGTTTGCTTACTGGAGCCTAAAGGATTAGACGATACCAGTATGTGATAAGATACCGGGTGTCTGTGAGTGTTTCCTGAGGGGCCCTGGATGGAGGGACTGTAGCGGCTATAGCATGATGTTGCAGTTAGATTTGTCCAGTGATAGTATGATGGTGAGGGGTCATGGATTAGATTGAGTCACATGTTCTTCAGCCTTTTCTGCCATCCAAGGCCGCCCATAAGGGTGACAAAAGGGGGAGTTTTCTGGGGCCCCTGCTAAAAAGGCAGCCCATAAAGGTCAGCAAAATCATCATGCATTGTAAAGTTAAGCTGTGATAACCATATTGAACTTTTGACCTGAGTGATAATCACTCTTACCAGAGCAACATAAATGAATTATATTTATTTATTTATTTATTCATGCTGTAGAACAATATAGCCAGTTTCAAGATGTAAACCCCTTTTTTTAAATTACCCTTTTTAAGTGGCAAAGAAGTGGCTAAAATTGGTTTAAACTGGTAAAAAAAAGGGGTGTAAGTGGGTTAGAAGTGGTTTTGAAAAAGTTGCAAGACTTGGTTTAGAGTGGAAAAACATTGTGAAACAAAATGTGGCCAAAATGGGTGAAAAATGACAAAAACGTGGTTAAGTTGGGTTACAAGGGGCAAAAATAGGTAGGGATGAACATAAATGGCACGATTAAACAGTTTCAACATCAGACCCAACAATGGCTATTCAACCTTTTCTTCTCCAAAATTTGGTTAACTGTTAGCCAGGATGCTAGCACCAATGCTAAAACACATATGCATTGGCGTTGTGAACAAACACTAGTAAGTGAAGGTCAATTCTGTGGACAGGCCTCTGCCATCCCATGACAACAAATATCTTTCTAAAATAATGTAAAAAATTGTGAGTGTTTGGCTTTTAATGCATTTAGAGGACAGATCAGTGGAGAAAGTCAAACAGGGATGAGAGGGGGAGTTGGCATAAGGCAAACACAAAAGGAGAGTGAAGCCTGGGGCTTCTGCCTCAATGCCTGTAGCCTTTACTGGACATTGATATGGACAGCTTGTCTCAATCAACTTCCATTGTACAGTTGGTGCTGGCATATTGTGCTGGTGATGTAATTGGAGCCAGAACCTGCACAACAAGAAGCTAGCTGGTGAAGCCACCCATGTGACACCATGCCCCTTCTGCAAACCAAAGCATACTGACTTATGCTTGACTGACTTATAAAAGCTAAGCCTTGCCTCTAACAGTTTTCATGCATTGTGGACTGCATGTCTGTCTGCAGGATGCATTCTGTGACTTCCACTGATTGAATGTCAAATGTTTTGGTTTGCATTAATCCTCCTGCCTTTAGACTGAAAGGTCAGGAAATAACAGGAAATAACAGATTTTTGCATTGTTACATGACTCAAATGCTTCTTGTTTTATATTGCTCTGAGCATCACATTGCAGTACTCATAACTGGAAGGATTTTTCTTTCTCAGTTCAGTAAAGATAATTACGAGATAGCAAGACATGCAGAGTAAAACTTAACTTTCATTCTGAGAGAATAGAGCTGATGGAGGCTCTACACTATGCACTGTATGGTGTGTAAGGTTTTTTTGTTACTGACTGGAGGTAATGCAATCACTTCTGAAATTGGACTCATGTGGCCGTGAGAGCAGCAAACGACACAGCCATGTGAATACATGTGGCATTGATCAGCAGCTGCTGCCAAAAAGATCTCAGAGGGAACAGAGAGAGGGTCTGCGTCAGTCATCTCCACAGTCTGAGCGTTCAGCTTCGGGCGTTTTTCATTTTTACCCCGGGGTGCTTTTTTGTCTCAAATGTTGATTTAATGGTGCGGGGTGAAATGCATGCTTTTTGTTCTGCATAGGGCATAAAGTGTGGTTTTTCCATTTATTTTAATGTAATTAAAAATATGACTATTCAAGTGAGATAGTTTTCTTTTTTATATCACACTAGCTTTAGGATGCTCCAGACCAGCTGCACTCTGGTTTTTAGGATGCCTTATAAGACGAAAGACCTGGAGCTAACTGAACAAACAGTATCTTTCCTGCACTTCTCTGAATGTTTGTCACACTCCAGGAATTAATACTGCACTCAAATAATGTTCAAACTGTTTGGTACAGTGTTCATGGGTTAATAGGGGTATCTGAATTGTGTTATAAGAGATTATGGCCAATAAATTACAGCTATGCTGGCACACACACTACAAGGTAATAAAATCAGATAATCCTTTATTTAAAATTACGAGCGTACATCTCTCTTTTGTGGAACTGAACTCCAGTCTACCACATGACAGGCAGATGCACTGTCCACCATACTACCTACAAAGAGGTTAAGTGTTTGATATTAAAAAAGACATGCAAAAACAATTGTAAATCAAGCATACTGGTGAGATAGTACTGTAATTTTATTCAAAGACAGCCAATTTCCAAGACCTGTTATGGGATCTCCTGCACTGATAGTGGATGCTGCAAGAATGAAATTTTTGGATTTTGACAGCAATATGAACCACTGCTGTAGACCAATATAGAATTTTTTTTAAATGTAAAATTCTATTTTTTTTCTTTTAACAGAATTAGCTTTTTTGGTAATGTTAACATGAGGGGCACGTCAGATTAAACCATTAGGAAACTAGTGTCACACTTTATAGCTAAGTTATGATGTAGAAAATGACAGGACACCAGGGTGTCATGCAAAAAGAATCAAAATAACTTTGCAGAATAAATGCAGAATAAAGGTTTAATTTGGCAAAAATGGGCTAAAAGTGTCAACAATAACTAAAAAGTGGCATGCATTGGCATATTGTGGCAAAAATGGGTGATAAAAATGGTGAAAGCCTTTGAAAAGTGGTTAAAATTGGTTATAAGGGGCAGAAACTGGCAAATAGAAGTAGTGAAATGTAGATAAAGTGTGGAAAAAATTTGTTCAAAAATGGCAAAAAGGGATATAGGCAAATATGGGTTAAGAAAGGAAAAAGTGGCAAAAATGGGGAAAACAAATATGGTGAAAATATGTGGTGGCTCGTTCTGTGGCTTCAGAATGAGCCATTTAGGATCCCAAATGTCTGCATATGGAGACTGCATGGCTAATTGTTTGATTTTATACACCTGTGGCAACAGGTCTGATTGAAACACCTGAATTCAGTGATTAACTGGTGTGGCCAATTACTTTTGTCCATATAGTTTATCTGTTAATGGGGTCTGATTGAATCGAGAATTGCATTCAAACCCTTTTGCTCATCACATGGACTGTTTTCATGCCTACAGTAACAGCTAATACAGCTGTGCTCTACCACAGACACCAGAATAGTTCCAGTACAAACACTGAGTCTATGCCTGCATTTTTCTTTGAATGTTTTGTGAAGAACCTGAGAGTAGACTACATTCACCGACCACATTATTAGGTACACCTTTCCAGCTGCTTGTTAACACAAAAACAATCAGTCCCAGTGGTTCAATAATTTGTGAAATACATGGCACATCTAAGGTCACTTAAATCCCCTTTCTTTGTCATTCTGATTCTCAGTTTGAACTCTAGCAGATCATCTTGACCATGTCTACATGCCTCAGTGCATTGGTTGCTGCCATGTGATTGGCTGGTTGGATATTTGCGTTAAAGAACAGCTGAACAGGTGGTCGATGTTGTGGAGGGATGAGGTGAAATATGAACAATTTCACCATCTAACAGGCATCTTTCCTAAACACACTGATAGATTTACACCCTCATGGCCTTGTAAACTCAAATATTTTTCACTCCAAGTCTGCACACCCAGTTGATCGGTCATGCTTTCTGCTATAAAAGTACATTCCTCAGCTTAAAGCTGAAGTGACGTCAGTGATCATTGCAACGACCTCTGATTTTTACTTAAAAATCTCCACTGGAGGAAAACAGATATTTTATTTCCTCAAGGAGAGAAGTAATAACTATACTTAACTTCTCCTGCGTCTCATGACTTGCTCTAAAACAAACCTCTTCCCCTGTTTGCCCCCCTCCCTCTGCCTTGCTGCTCAGGGTTCGGCTGCCATGGCACCCAGCACGGTATTCATTCAGTGTATGACAATGGGTCGGTGGCCTGGTCTAAGATTACATGAGCACAGAGGTCCGTTTCCCCCTGGGAGGAGACGGTTACAACAGTGAACCTCCCTGAACCGTCACGCCTGCTAATGTTAGACTCAATAATCCTCTCTCTGTTTCAACTTTTCTTCCCACAAATAAACTTCTCTTACTGTATTTGTGCCTTTTTCCAATGCTATGCTGTCAGTTTCCCTGCTTTGTTTAAATTTTTACTTATCCTTTCAAAATCTGATCATTAAATGTTTTGTTAGTGTGTAGTTCTGTTTTTAACCTCTTTAAGAGAATAGCGCTGTCACAATACACCTCTTGCTCCTACCACTTAGCCCTGTTCCCATGTTTTGACATCCAGGTTTAGGGTGTTCGTATTTAATGGACTGGAGGGGTAGTGTGAAGTGTACGTAGTATTGTACTTTTGCAGAGGCATCTTCAGACCGAGTGTCAAAGGAATTGTCCCTGAAAGCCTCGCAAATCATTGGCAATATTGCTACTCAAGCAACTTAAAAGTATATGTATTATATACTATGTATAGTATAATGTAAGTAGTTTCTTCATAATGAAGATCATGAAGATGTCACCAGTGCCAGGGGACACTAAAAAAATGTGACGTAAGGCTGTTGAAGAGACTCACATGGATGTAGCTATAGTGCCACTTTTATCGGAACTGGACAGTGTTTTTAAAAAAAGAGCTAGAAAACGCACTGAAAGATTTTCTTCATGGAAAAGATGTTTTTGCTCCATCCCTGACTGTTTTCAGTGTTAGTCTGATTTACAAACATGCTCCTCTGATAGTGAACAGCCTCCCAGGACAGTGCACACCTACTGCAATGAGTTTTGTTGCTCTTCTTGGCAAAACTGAGGCCCTTGCACACTTTTTTTCTTCTTAATTTTTCACACATTTAAAAAGAAAATCATCTTTTTTTATGTTGTTCTGAATATGTTTGCACACTGATGCTGAAACTTTCGTCTGTCTTTCACATTGGTTCAAGTCATTTAGATGGATAACTGATGATTCAGATCAGTGCATGCTGCATCCCACCACTTTTGTTACTCCCTATATCGCACTGAAACCTCACTTTGAACATTATGATTTGCCTGATGTACCCGTGCACCCTTAGTATGTACCAGATAAAGGCATAAATGCTTTAAAAGTTGCTCTTCATCCTTCCAAATTGGCACAGCTGGTTTCATATGAAACTCTCTGTTAGTGCTTTCAGACAGACATGGTTCTGGTTCGGGCTCTGGCTATGTTCTGGAGTCTCAGAACTTTGGTGCTTTCTGGTGAACCAGACCACGTTAAGACCAGTTTAATCAGAGCCAAAGAGGGATGATGTTACTACATGTTACCCAGGCTGTTTCTTGAGTTTATTCATCATGTGGTCTGGCATTCAGGTGAACCCAGCCTTCACCATCTCTCCTGCAAGTCTGGCATATAACTTGTTCTTCCTTGTACTAGTCCCCACCTTCACCTGGAATTCTACCAATGCCCACATTGCAGCCAAACATTTTGTCTCCTCAGCAGACCAAATGTTCTCCATTTTTCACTCGTCTTAACAACTTAGAATATGACACCATTTCATGGTTCGTGAGGAGGAACAAACTATTTTTTGGTTCCAGCTGAGAACCAACTTTTCAGGTTCTGCACCAGTTTTTATTTCAATTTGAATGTGCCGGCTAGTTCAAGATTAGGCTCGGGAACCGGCACAGAGCCTTGCCAGTCTGAAAGGTCTATGTCAGGACGGATGTGTGACAGAGGCTTATCCTCACTGCTTATTTTCATCATAGCACAAAACAATTCGCCATTCTGGAATCTTCACATTGAATACATATAAAAAAATGTGACAGACTCAGTGTGCAAGGTTCGAGTGCGTGACTTTTTTTTTCTGATTAGGAATCCAAAAATAACGAAATACTCTTCTTGGTAATGAATATGACATACCTGATCGCCCTCCAAGTTCTTTTGAAAGCTCCCATTCTTCCCAAACAGCATTTAAGCATGAAATATATATCCCATGCCATGGGCATGTGAAACAGTCTATCTTGTGTGTCAGGTTATGTAAAGGAGCATATGGACCCATGGTTTTCTTCTTTTAAAGAGTAACAGAGACAAACAATCATCTTCACTGCTGGTTTGAAACAGTAGGAGACTATTATGCCTTGCACGTCAAATTTTAGCTCAAATTTTTGCACAAATGACGGTTTTTAGTGGACTACGGATCCGAAAAACATTCAAAATTAAAAGACTTGTGTGCAAAGGCCTCAAGCTTCTTAAATCACACACTTATGCCTTGCTCCCTGTTCAATAAGCTGTGTGGAGTGAACTGTAGTGATCTTATCAGCTTATAAAAAGGTTTTGGACACTCAGGCTGCAGACAATGGCCTCGTTGCTGTTGCACAGTTAAAACATGCTGGTGATAAAAATAAATAAATAAATAAATATAATAATAATAATAATAATAATAATAATAATATAATACTATACTCAATGTTTTCTCAGAAACTAAATTTTAAAAGATAAAAAAAGATAAATGTTTTGAGTTTTTTTCTCAAATTATGCTTATTATCATGCCGTGATATCTCATTTGGTTGTGCATACAGGTGATGATCTCGTGCCTGTTAGAAACATAACTGCTTTGGTTTTACTTAGCACTTTATTAAAACAGTTTATAGATTTCTGTCAAATGCCTTAACTTATCTTTGCTTCTGTGTTTTATGTTCAAGCTTGCGGTGCTCCTCTCGTCTGTCTGTCAGGTTTGTGTCAGTCAAACATCACTTACTGCTCCGTAAAGCTTTGAACAGCAATGCATTATATTAATATATTATATTAATATTTACAGCTGGGCTAGTGACCATCAGCTGTTAACCACTTATCATAATGCACTGTGGAATAAAATTAGTTCTCTATAGGGAATATTAATGCATAATTCAATGACAATTATAAAATGGAGTATTCCCTATATTGTCTACTATGTAGTGAATAGGATGTGATTTCAGCTGCAGCGTTAGAAATGGGACTGAGCTAGTAAATCACACTAGCAGGTGTCCAACAGGATATCCTGCTTTTAAACAGGACATGAGTCCTAAAACTCTCTCAATAAAAAGAAATGAGTGAATCCATGAGGGTTGTTTTTCACTTAAGTTTACTGATTAAGACATGAATTTCCCATCCCTTGACCTCTTTGTATCCTTCCTAACCTTGTCCCAGTTTACAGCTGGACTAAGTGGCTGCTATTTTGATGACCGGTCAGACATTCCTATAGGAAGTGAATAACAATGAGGAGCTAAGTCAGCAGCACTAATTCACTGCCCAGCGAGACTCCTATTGAGATATCCACTCTGAGGTTTAGACAGATTAACGTCTTCTGTCGGGGCCAAGGCGAGGCAGATGGGTTTTTCTTTACAATCCCACCGTGTGTCATGGGATCAGTTTTAGGAAGAAAGACCCCTCTCTGTGAGAATTACGAGCCTTAAGTGAGCCCGCTGGGCTGATTGTTGTTTTTTTTTTCTTTTCTTTTTACGGACCCTGCCTCACATAAGAGGATAGAATATTTTCTATTTAATGTTGACTTTTACAACACAGGTGAGGCACTTTGACTGATGAATTAATCGTTTTTCTGCCATCGTTAGCCTCAATAGCTGCTGTTAATGGCTACTGCTATATATTCCTAATGTTCTTTAACCCAATACAAGCAACGATGGACTGATAGCAAATATTAAACCTTGTAGGAACAGCATGTTTGGGTCCAGAAAATAGGGATCCATTTTTATGGAGTATGTGTCAGGTTATACTCACATTTATCCTAAGTAATACGTGATGACATTCAGCTCATGAATGTGAACATTTACCTGCAAGGAGGCTCAAAGGTCATTGCACTAGCTGCTGTTTTATTATCTAATTATTTAACATTTATTCAACATGGGCACACAGTCACATTGATGCCAGGACATTTAATCATGTACAAGTCCCAGATGCACTGCTGCAAGTGTTTATAATTCTTAAAGAGGCTATATGTAACTTTTAGAAAAAAATCAGTGTATCTACACCGCCAGCCATTAGGCAAACTACAACAGTATTGTGTTGCTTGTCCACGGCGGCACACTCCTTGCGTATAAATGAGCCTTCAGTCTATCAGCTGATACACACGCAGACCAAGGTGATTTACTGGCAACATGTATACAGAAGAGGAAAGTGAAGTAACAAAATAAAACACTAAGTGAGCTAAGTGACGTTGATGTTGTTTGGATGGCATCTTTGTAAGCAAGAACACAAAACAATACATTGTATTTCATGGTAAGTTTCTACAGAAAAATGGCCATCTCTGGATCGTTATTTACCCCGAGCACAGAGCGAAGCTCCCTCGGTTTCTCAAATGCTCCACCGATATTTACCCTCAATTTTCCCCTGCATCGGTCAAGCTCTGGTTTAGCTTGACGGGCTTCAGCAGATAAAACTTGGTTCTTGGTTTTTTTATGTTTACGTGCAGTTTGTGTGAATGTTTGGGTTGTGCTAGCCGGTCGTTTACTCGTGGAAGCAGCCTTCTCCATTGCCGTTTCTTTCCATTCTCCACACTGTGGCCAGGTATAAACAGAGCAGGGGGGTGTGCGTACTACGTAGCACCCGACGTCACATCTGTTGAGATTTCCCATAAAATTCAGCTCGAGTTCTTTACAGATAAATGACTCAACAGGCTTATACAGGCAAACAAGGAAAAAATAAAGAGCCTCGTTCTTCACATTGGGATAAAGTGCGCCCCAATATGTACTCAAAAATGGCAAGTGTGAAAGCAGAAAAGTTACATATAGCCCTTTTAACACAAGCCAAACTCTGCAGACCAACTTCACATAATTTCGCCATTGCCACAGTGATCCTGTCTTAAATGGTAGTTTTTAGACTTTTTTTTTTTTTTTTTTTTTTGGCTTTGGCACTTTTTCTTATTTTTCTCCATAATATTAAGGAGAGTGTTTCGTTTAAAAACATGGTGTCAAAAAAAAGATTTCAAAGCATTATTGGTTGTTAAGGGTGAAGATTGCAGACATCTGGCAGGAACTAGGAGTAGAGCTGCTGTTTCTAAAGGAGTCAGAAGAGATGTGCCCAGGAGGCATCAAGATACCCCCCTGAGCATCTCCCTCAAGTGGTCCTCAGAGCACATCCAACAGGGAGGAGACCTCTGGGTAGACCCAGAAGTTGCTAGAGGGGTTAATTGTTCTTTCTGGTCCCTCTGGGGAGCAGGAAAATGTCACTGGGGAGAGTGATGCCTGGGTTGACTTGTGAAGTCTGCTGCCACCATGACCCTGCGCTGGATAAGTGAAAGAAAATGCATGGATTTGTTAATCACATTGTACAGTAAGTGATCAAATGAATCAATAGTTGATTGGATAAATCAATAAAGGTCCATAAGATGACCTTTCTTATCTGTTGATGTTCAGTTTATGCTTCAGCACATCATCTTGATCATTTCTACATACCTAAATGAATTGGTTTCTGCTGATTTGCACTGATAGGCAGGTGAATATCTGTACCTAATACAATGATCAGTGAGTGATAAGTAACAAAAGCTAAATGCCTGTTTATGTGCTGTATTTTTGTCAAATAATGGTTATTATGAGTCCTGTCTAGATCTATCACTGTTTCTGAGATTTGTGCTGCTTTACACAGCAGATATTTGATTTGTTGTTTATTTGACCTGCCTCAGACGTAAGTGGTTCAAGAGTGAGAGCTGTAAATGTTTAGTTTAAATCAAATGGGAGCCAGGATGTGTTTTCATTGTATGACCTGGGGTTGGACTCACATACACACACACCACATGGTCAAATTTAGCTCTGTATTCTCATATTCCCACCCAAAGTGTTGTAATGAAATCTGGAAGTCACCTTGGAGAAATAGCTTTATGTTTTTTACACTAAAGCCCACAGACTGTTTTGAATTAATGGAGCATGGTTAAGTGTCTTCATTGAGCAGTTTCGTTTGTTCTCCGTTTCATCTCTTACCGGCCTCCTCCTTACATTAATCAGGTGTAGCTGATTAACTTAAACTAATTTTCCGGTTCTGTAGGTAAGGTTAAGTCCATGCCCTTGTATACTTCTCCGTATAAAGGGGAGTCTGTGTTAACTTAGCTGAAATGCTAATCATTCACCAGCTGTGGGATCTGCTGTGTTCTAGTGCTTTCTCTGAGCTCACCTTTCATTGATAAACATCTTTGTACTCTGCGTATAGCTGAATATATTTGTGTAGAATTAGAGTCAAAAAATTAAATATTAGTTTCATTGCTTAAATATTTTCAGTCATAATGATATTTCTAAAAAAAAAAAACTTTCATTAAGGCTGCAGAGGCTAAGCAAACATTTCTCAGTTTTTCTTTTGAATTATAGCTGAGGGGTTCATAATGTGCTTGAAGGGATCTCTCTGTAGTTATGCAGAGAAACAAAACCACCATCCACGTTCTTTTTCTGACCATAACCACAACAAATCTTTGCCTTACCTTGACCATTATAACCCCAAAACATACATAAACATTTGATCTATACCTTAAACTGCCCATGTATAAGCTTCAATCTGAAGGGACCAGCCTCTTTATTATGTTTGAAATAAACTTTTTACAATGTAGAATATTCTAATCTCTGACATGAGACTTGTGAAAACTAAATTGCAGTTTAAAAACAGCCAATTTGCAATACCAAAGGTTTGCCAATTTATTTGCTCAAGTTAAACAATTCTCAGAAAGTTTTAATACTTTTCAGTTCTCTCTGTTGTTAAAATAACAGATATTATACTGTTCCAAAAAGCATGGTTTAAAAAGGTATCAAAATTTCAACAACCTTATTTACAAAAAACCTTCATGTTATCAAGTTTGGCTAAGCTAGCATCGCCAGTCATGACAGGGACGGGAATAGCAGGGTCATTCATAATACAATACAATATGATTCGACATGATTCAATACGATACAATATATCACGAAAAGATACAATACTGTACATCACTATACAACACAATCTGATTTATCACAATATATCATGATATAATGATGCGATACATTATGAAAAACGCAATATGATACCATACGATATATCCTAATACAATATGATATCATGTTAATCATATATTTTAATTTTAGGACTGCCTTTTAATAGGTTTATCCTCTTATCATAACTTTACCAAGTTCTCTTCTTGTTTTTTATACTTATTTGATACAGTTATATTGAGCTATATTTTATTGTTTTTATTGTTATTATAGTATCCTCTCATTCTGTTTTTATTTCATTTACCATCACTTTGTTTTAAGATTTTAACCTAACCTCCACTTTTTCCTCATTCTGAACTTTATGATGGTTTTTTCCTCTGTGCCCACGCTCCTGTGTGTAGGAAATCTATTATACATGATACATTTGCCAATGTTAAATGGACTACAGAGTGGGGAAGAAGGTGGGGGTACAGGGTGGGATTGGGGTTGGGTGGGGTTAGTGGGTGAGTAGAGGAACTGTGATCACAAAGCACTTTGTGCTAAATTGCATTGTATGAAAAGTGCTGTACAAATAAAGATTGATTGATTGATTGATATGTCATGATACAATATGACAAGATACAATACAACATGATATATGATTAGATACCATGTGATATGTCACAATACAAAAGGTTGATGTGTCATGAAACGATTCGTGACGTATCATACGCCACAACACAATATGATATGTCATGATATTAATTGGCGAATTATGATACATTACAATACACCATGATGCAATACGCCACTATACCATTGAATATGATACGATATGATCTAAGGATGCACGATATTATCAGCCTGATATCGGTGTTGGTAGATATTAGCTAAAAAAAGGGCAAATATCAAGGTAGAGGGCAGAAATTTTGATATCTTATGATATTTTGGCTATGAATATTAGCATGTATCAACTGTAAAATTTGGCCAGATATACTAATAAATTAGTGGAGTTTTAGGCGGGACCAACAGACATGTAACTTCAGATAATCATCTTCCTTCATCCTCAAACTCTAAATTGTGTTCAAAGAACTGAATTTTTAGTTTTGTGAAACATATTTAAATATCGGTATTCTTGTCAGTATTGGCTAAAATTAATCTGTAAATAATCTGGCTTATCGGATATCGGCAAAAATCCACTATCGTGCATCCTGAATGTGTTCCGATGTTTTATCATACCTCATAGTCTTTTAAAGGTGTTTTAATCTGTAATAGTTATTTGCTCTTCTTTAACTGTTTACTAACTTTAACCAACTGATTGTTATTTAATTAACCCCTCCCTTTTAGAAAGAAAAACTATAGGATTTTAACTTGAATTATTTAGTCTGGCATAATATATTTTGTTCCACTCCAGTAATCCTGCCAAGAATCAAATACTTCTTTACTGTAATGGTCAGAATTGGCACTGATCTAGTTCATTGCTTTAGAGGAAAAAAAATAGTTTTTACCCTTTTCTGTTTTTGTGTCTTTAGGGCTGCATTGCTCTATTTTTTGTTAACTTTGCTCAAGAAAACTATGTTTTTCCTGAAGGAGCTTAAACACTTCATGTTGCCTTTATTATGTTTATCCATATATGTAACTCGGTTGATTGCTTTTATTCAGCTTTTTTTCTAAAATGTCCAGTAAGCTTTAAAGCAGCTGCATTTTGTGATTTGAAAGCCTTGTGGCTTCTGTCTGATGGGGTCCCAGGGTTTGTCTGTGTGTTTAATAATACCTTTCAAAGATAAATGTGTCCAAGACTGTCTCTGCCCTTTTTCTCAGTCTCTCTCACTTTTGGTAACATGTTTGTCTTTGGCCGCCCCACGTGCATGCTGGGCTGTGTGATATGTGGTGCAGGATGTCTGATCAGCCCAGCAGGCGGGTCTGTGGTCATTTCTGTGGGAGTAATGGAATTCTGGGGTCTATCCCAATACATAGGGAATTTTCAAAGGCAGTCAGGCATGGTTCATATAACCACATAAATAGACCACCTCGGCCATGATTTAGAAGGTGGTCAGGAGAGGAATGTCAACTTTACTGCCTCAGGTTGTTTTCACTGGCAGCACACGCCAGAGAGAGACCTCTCTAACCCAGGTGTGTTTGTGTGGACTGAAGCAGACCCACCTGTTTTCAACCAGTAATCATTTTTGTTTGTGTCTTTTAGGTGATCTGTCACCGGTGCAGATGTCTGCTGTCCCACAGTCTCAGTTCATTCCCCTGTCTGAGGTGTTGTGCTCTGTCATCTCAGACATGAACTCCTCTCAAATCATTGTCAACCAGGAAGCACTTGTGAATTACATGAGCAAAGCCCACCCAGGTAATTCTCTATCTTCTCTTGACTACAGTTCAATATATTTAATATGTCTTTGCATGTGTTTACCAGGAATGCAACAAATCACTTCTCTTGTCTTGACAATAAGCACAAAAATATTACAATGAATGTTTACATTCTTAAGAGGGGTTATGAGTAGTTGCTACTCTGAACCCACAGCTAACTTCCAAAAACACTCCCTACCATAAACCCTGTATAATTTAAATGTTTCGCTTATTCATCACATTTCTTGCCAGTTTATCAAGATAGCAATTTATATGCCATTTGTTTGGGATTTAATAGTACCCCTTGATTTTTTTTGTTGCCATTGGAATGAACATGTTTTCTTGTTAATCCTTTTTGAGGCCTTTTTGAGAGCCTTTAACAAACTTAAGTATGCCACGACCCAATCTGTAGCCCAAAGGACCTACCAAAAACCTCTTACAACCATTACAAGTGATTAATATTTACCTCCATGGTTTTATTTCATGTGAGGAAATTTTCTTAGTAAATACTTAATTTGGGGAGACATTAAAATTACTAAGCATTTTCAGAGACATAGTATAATTAACAAGCCACCACCATTTGTTTGAATTGATCAGGCATCTGTAAAGCCAGCTATGTTTTCTTGACTAATATTAATTTTCTTACTTTGTGAGTTGTCCAAAGTAACATCAATGGCTTTCCTAAATTCTTATATTCTTATCAGGAAACAAGCTGTGTAGTAGAATTATCAAGTGCCACCGCTTAAATCAATACCAGTTAAACACTGAGACCGGTTCTGCACTTAGGGCAGGATAGATAATAAAAAAATACACATAATTTAACATTTATGGATTTTTTGTAATTTCTGAATTCTAGTTTTAAAGGTAGTAACACAAAATCGAGTATTTTATGATAATTTAAAATATGATTTCAATTTAAAAATGGGCTTGCCTGCAGTACCTCTGGGGCACACTAGGGGGCCCCGTCTGACACTTTGGGAAGCACTTTTCTAAGCTAAGCTAACTAGCTGCTGGCTGTAGCTTAATGTGTAACAGACTAATATCAAACCTTTTATCTTGCTCTCCTGAAGTGTAGAAAATTATCTTCTAACATTATGACATTTTACATTATTCTCCCTTTCTTGTCTTTTCTCTTTCTTTATCACAGGGATAACCATCCCCACTCAGGACATCCTCTACAATGCTCTTGGCACTTTGATAAAGGAGCGTAAAATTTACCATACAGGCGAGGGTTACTTTATTGTAACACCTCAGACCTACTTCATCACCAACAACATGGTCCGAGAGAAGAACTGGTGGGCCTCTGGTTCAGCAGACGACCCTCCTTCTCCTCCTCCCATTACTTACCTACTGAGCAATGATGCTTGTGTTGAGAGCACTCAGACTCCACCAGTGGCACACTGCAGGTCTTGCAGCTGCTTCAGCCCTCTCCAAACATCCCCTAATATTATCTCCAGTCCTATAACAGCCACCGCCCCTCCCTCTACTGTCCCTGACCAGCATTCAGTCTCGGTTTCTATAAGTGAGTGCACAGGCAAGAGCTTAAAGTGGCCTCGACCTTTAGATCACAAACCCACCGTGCAACATCAGTCCACTTCGACCGCTGCAGATTGTCAAGCAAGTGAGGTGAGTAAAACTACGGCCACTACCAATGCCACTGGCCGCAAAGACAAGGACAACAAACCAGGGAGGAAGTTTGGTCTAAGTTTGTTCAGGAGGAATGGAGGTAAAAAAGAAAAGCCAAAGAAGGAGTATGCATCATTTTCAAGCCAGTTTCCTCCAGAGGAGTGGCCAGTGAGGGATGAAGACGACCTGAACAACTTACCTCGTGATTTGGAGCATGCTATCATCAAACGGATCAACCCTGAACTGACTGTGGACAACCTGACGCGCCACACGGTCTTAATGAAGAAGCTGGAGGAGAGGAAAGAGAGAGGATTAGACAGAATGCTGGACAGAGGTCTCGAAAAAGATGATAAAGGTGTAGACAAGGGAATGTCTACTGAGATCCTGTCCTTTTCCAAACCAAGGCACCATCACTCGTCTAAAGCAGGAGCAGGGAAAAGATCTGCTCAGAAGGCCTCTCGCAGCCGGAGGAGGGCCCTTTCCTCCAGAGAGAAGCAGCGGGAAAGAGAGAGAGTTAAAAGTAAAGCCCAAATATGTGTGGATGATTATCCAGAGGGGGAGGATTTGATCCCGTCTCGACTAAGGGTGGAAATCCCTGTTGACGAACCAGATCAAGTGGAAGAAGGTGGAGCTGTTGAGGGAAAATCTCTTTATAAGAAACGTATTGAAAACCCTTTCCAGACGAATCCAATCAAAGAGTCTGAGCCTGTTATCCCTACCAACAACAACAACAAAGAGAACAGAAGACGAGAAACAAAAGAGGGCAAGGCTTCAGGGCCAGGGAGAAAAGAACGGACAAGTCATCGCTCCAAATCATGGGATCCACATCGAGCCAAAGTGATCTCCCCTGATGGAGAGAATGCTGGAAAGTCCCCCACATCTGAGGACAGGTATAACAGCTTTCATGAGAGGGATCTCACTCCTGATCATCTGAGCCAAGCAGACATAAAGATGAACAGAGAGCTGCCTCTGGACTACAGCTCAGCCTACCCACAGAGCAGTACTCTCCGGATAGATGACAAAGTCCGGATTCAGAGGGATGGCAAGGACAACCACGATAAAGAGGGTGAAATAGGACTTTGTCGGGAGGCAGAGTTCAGCATAGTACAACACAACAACCAACCTCCAGATGAAGGTCTTGCTAATATCCAGCAATATTCCAGTTCTAGTGTGATACGTCCTACCCATCCCTACAAGCCAGTCTTAAACCACTTATATGATCCAACCCTGCAATGGCCCAGACCTTCTTTACAGCGGAATCACTCCCTCAGACTCTCTAACCCACAAAGGGATGACTTTCAAAGACCTGATGAACCCCAGAAATCCTTTAATAATACTGCCACTCAGGAGGAACCAGAAACAAGATCTTTCTTCGTCAGCAACAAAAAGGAAAAGACTCTCAGCCAAGGAGAAAGGATGGATCTTATCGCTGATAGCAATCCCTCAATAACAGACACCGATGGCTTTGTTGAAGACGACTTCAGACTCTATCAGAAAGTTGAGGAACAAGAGGATGAAGATGCCTGCAGCTCCTTGTGTCTGAATGAGGAGGAAATAATTGATGCTGGGAATTTGTACCAGGCAAGTTTAGGTGATTTTCTTGACCACCAGTTGGGTTACCGTGGTCATGAATCCAGTTTGCAATATCAGGGAACCCATTACAACTCTAACTTACTCCAACAAGTTGCCTCAACTCAAGTTTCAAGGGACTGCGCTTTCAAAGAAACCAAAAGGAAAGCTTCTCTGAGCCCCAGCAGACCTGGAGAGGCCAGCTGGAGAGTCCATCATCACCATCAAGGGATGAGATCACCAGGGGCCCAAAGTGGATCCAGCCCCAGGCAAGGCAAATCAACCCAAGGGGACATGCAACAGGGGGTTGACCTTGAGGATTTGGATTGTCCTGAGTCGTCTGAAGTTGCAGACAGTAGCATCTTTGACTACTGCCAGACTAGTGAGATAGAGTCTGACTCAGAGACTGTTCGTAAGTCTGCCGATGAAGGCGATGGCGAATCTGCTCACTGGGCACCGGAAGTGGAGGATGAGCAGGGCCCTGATTTTGTCGAGACAGAAAATCCTCAAACTGACAGAGCTGTTCTGAGTATGCCCACTGGAGCCAGAGAGGGGGGTAATGGGGAAGCAGTGGAAATAGGAGAGAACCAGAGTATCACAGGAGACAGTGGGATAGATTCTCCTCGGTGAGTGCCTCTTCTTTGTAATTGTTCACATTAACTGTCATGAGATACTGTGATATTGTGTTTCTTATTCATAATAGGTCTCTTGGAGACTTGGGACATCTTTTCAAAGCCACCATATTTATTGAAAGTGAGACAACCAATGCAGATAAAAAAAAGGGTTTTATAAAGAAATAAACAGAGAAATGTTTCCATATGAAGAAAGTCTGGGCCTTTTCGGTCTCTTCTGCCAGTGTTGTCTCTAGTTTTCACACCTGAGGCTCACATTTTACCTCTCAACACTAGACTCTATCCCTCTGCATTCTTGAGGAGACAGGCAAAATAAACACTATACGTGGGTTAGTTAACCTCTAGATTATGTGTCTGTGGTTGGCCTTCCTTCCAATTTGAGTTTTCTTTTAAAGTCAAGCTGAGCAAACACCTTGTGACCAATTACAGCATCCAGTATTTGGACAGAGGGAAGTCATTTTGATAATTATGTGTAATTGCTGAGCAGCACTTGAATTCTCATATTGTAATTAAAGAAGCCAAAAAAAAAGACTCCTTTTCTGACATTGAACTCTCTTTGCACCTAAGCATGTCAAAGGACAGCTGGTGTTCATGAACACGTCACCTTTTTCAAAACATGTGGCGTGTTTGTAGATACAATCAACCTCATGTGCACTTCTGTTTTTTCCTCCACAGGACCCGCGTCAGTCTGGCGTCCAGCAACACTGTTATTCTGGAGGGTCTCAAGAGAAGAGGCTTTTTACAAAACTTGGAGAAACTGCATTCAAAGAGCAGCACCATTCGACCACAGAGCTCACTGCTACAGTTAACTCCAGTCATGAACGTATAACAACAGTCTGTTCGCTATTAAAGCCACAACAATGTGCTGGAATCTTCAGTTCTATGCAATTGGAAATATACCCATTTACATGATGTTGACAACGATAAGGTCTTGTGTACAGATGTAAAGTATATATAAATATTTTTTCTTTCTGTAAATATGCTATAATTTTTTTTCCATTCTTTGAGTATGTTCTGCTAATTGCATGATCTTTAATCAGCTTTTTTGTGATATAATTGTATAGTTATCTTTCTCTTTAGAATCAACATCTCATAACTTTTACTTTTTTCTCTAAAGTAGAATTGTCAAAATAAAACTGTGTATGATAACCAAAGTGTCTTACTTGTTCAGAAATTGTGCCTCATAAATGTTTACCTGTAGCATCAACATATGCTAAATTAACCTTGCAAAGCAGATGGATAAACCCGTTTCCGTGTTTCTCACAGGCGAATCCATTTTGCAAAGCTCCCATCTGAACCGTTTGGGCCCAGTTAGAAAGTGACAGGACCAATCAGCGTCGAGGGGCAGTACTTTTGGTTGTGGCAGAGTCGTAACATAAGCAAGCGGCAACAAGAGGCCGGTGCAATAATGGTGGAAGAGATTAGCGTGGATGCTGCTAAAGCGCCAGTTTTATCAGAACTTTACGGCATTTCTTCGTTAAAAGAAGAACAAAGAACAGCAGTGAGTTGTTTTTTTTTTTTCAAAAACGACAAAAGTCGTGTACTGACATGTCTACAGTCGCCATGGTTCATGGCGTTATGCAGTTCTCTATGGAGTTTACCAAAGCAGCTCAGTAGGGGCTGTGTCACGTGTTTTGTTACTCTTATTGGCCTGTAAAGATGTGACAGACAGAACGTTTATCCAGTCACCGAGTTGTTTTAAAGTAGGGATCCTAGATGCATCAGTTTAACATTGGTTTTGGCCAGTATCGTCTGTTTTGACAAACATCAGCCATCTGCACGATGTGGGCATGAAGCAGATATTTGTTTTGTTTTATCAATGATGCTGACATTCACTATACTTAGCAGCTGATTTAGAGAAGAGATTTGACCTGTTTGACAGACTGACTGTAGTAGAACACGAGAGAAAATGTCTGCACTGTTGGAGTCTTGCACCAATAGAAATCATGGACAAAACCATTGGTATCATCCGACTGCTAAAGCGTTATCTTAGAGCATCTGTATCAACATCTGTCTTTAACTGAGACCTTTTATAATCTCTTCTCTGAATCACCGTCTAGGTGTACAGGATGCCAGCATTAAATTACTACAACACACCAGATAAATATCTGCTTCTGACAATGGTTCATGCCTCCATCATTTGCTGATGACCATGCTTGTCAAAAGGGCTGATAACAACTAAAATCAATATTGACCTCCTGCATGTACAGTTGAGGACAATGCATTTTGGCTTTCCTGCAAAAAAGTAATCATTCCTGCAGTTAGATTTTTTTTAAAAATAATTGTCCAGAATGTCCACTGGAGTTTTTGTTATATGAAATTCTCATACATAGAAATTTTCATTAAAATTTTGGCCATATTTTTACATTTTGGAGAATTTCATTGGAAGTTTTGGGGTAAATTTGAGTTTAAAAAACATATTCCTTTCAAAGGAAGGCAAGCCTCACCCCTTCAGGTCAGTTTTTAGCAGAGTCACTATGGCTGCAATCACAGCAGTGAGTCTGTGTAGATAGGTCTCAATCAGGTTTGCACATCTGTACTCCATTCTTTGCAAAATTGCTCAAGCTCTGTCAGGTTGCACGGAATTGGGCATGAACAGACCTTTTCTAGTGCAGCCACAAATTCTCCATTGGGCTGATGACTTGATTCATCCACTCCAGAACATTCACCCTGTTGTCTTTAAACCATTTCTTTGTAGCTTTTGCTGAATGCTTTGGATCATTGTCATGCTGAAAAACAAATCTACTCCCAAGCCGTTGGTCTGTCAGACTGAATAAGATTGTCCTCCAGGATTTTTCTATATTAATTTTACCCTCTACCTTTACAAGCCTTCCAGGGCTGGCTGCTAAGAAGCATACCCACCTTATGATGTTGCCGCCAACATTCTTTACATTGGGAATGGTGTGTTTGTTGTGGTCTGTCTCATGCAAGTCTGAGGTTTAAAACTTATCAGGTCCTACTTATCTCAAATACATTGGAGAAACTACAAATGCTTTCCAAACAAAAGCTCAGGTCTCAGGAGGTTAAACCTCTCCACCTATGGATCCTTATTGGTAGAATATATGATTGTACCTTGGTGCCTCACCTTATAAGAAGAAGTCTGATGAGAGTCAGTCATAAGTTGAACCAGCAGACCAAAATCACTTTTTATCTTTATTCTTTAAAAAATCTAATTTGTTATAGGGACTGAAGATTTAGGTCTAAACTACAACTAGTTTACTGTATTGCACATCAGAAGAATTTATTTATTTTATTTTATTTCAAGCACTTTATCTGGATTAACTCAGGCAACCACCATGCAACACTCTTGTTTGATCTACAGCATATATTTTAATTTTAAAGTATAACTTCATAAAGAAGGGACACATTTTCATTTGTTTACTGTCAGCAGGTTCTTCATAGCTATTTGTAGCTCTCATGAAGGTATATAAAGCTTGTTTTTACTGTTACTGTTAAAATACATTTGCATATGTTCATATAATCCAAGGAAAATGCTTTGTTTTTAATTACTGGAAATCCATATTAAGAATAATACATTGTTCATTGATTGTGAAGTCAATTAGGCTTGCCTTATGTGAGTTTTATGTCGGTTTCTAAAACAGACTGGCATAATAATAGTAACGAATGAGTTTGAGAATATTAGTGTATTGAATATTTACAAAGATCTAGTATTGTTCGTCCCTACTCTGAACAAATCAATCCCAAATAAGTATCACAGATTTTCCTGTACTGTTGTCTTATATCTAGTGTTTTATTTTTAATTTACAATGTAATTCAAGGTTAAAACTTAGCCAACTGCTAAATCCTAGTGAAAGTTCATATCTTTAAGGAAATCCAGTCTTGTTTCTTTCTTTCTGTCAGTTAGAGGGAGATCTCTGTACAAGGGTTTTATCTCAAGTGTAAATATCAGTGATGTAAACCAGACATCACTCTGGACCTCAGAGGCAGATAAGCCTCCAATTATTCTCAAAGGTTACAGTGACAGTGTGCATTACCTCAGCAGGCAATCAAAGCCTGACCTCCAGCCGTGAGGGAAAGTAAACCAGGGTGGGTAGTTTCCTGTAATTGAATTTTTTACACCATACATTTCCCAGGAGCGTTTCCTCAACAGAGATCACATTACAAAACTTACTCAGCTGGTCTGACTGCTCCAAGATGGCTCGGTTTGGGGACATTTAACTCAAATCATGTAGCTGGAAAAAAGGATGAGTCCTGTTAAAGTAATGTAAATCATTGAGGGGCGCAAGAGACGCTACATGGAGTTACTCTGTTGGATTAATTTAACTGCTGTCAAGCTTTAAAGGTTGGAAAGAGTGGCACCATGTGGACAATATAGGGAGGTGCAATTATCAGAGTTAGGTTCATAAACCTTCAAGGTTTTCAAGCACCTCCCAGCTTTGGAAGGTATTGTTTGAAATAAATAAATAGATGACCCACAAAAACCATGACAGATACTTAAAGTTTACTTGGGTTGTCGGCTGTTTCTCTGTGCAGCAAGCCCTTGTTCAGATATTTCAGTTTCAAAGATGTTAATGAAAAATCTGAACACTTTTTAACCCTGAATTACATTGAAATTGGGTTATTTGCAAAGCTTACAGCATCCTTTCCAACCCTGCATGTACAGTGACCTCAAAAAGCATTCAGACCCCCTTCACTTTTTTCCCTCTTATGTTGCAGCCTGGTGTTACAGTAATTTCATTTCATTTATCTCAATCTACACTCTATTCTCCATAATAAAAAAGTGAAAGTTTTTTGTGCAAATTTATTAAATATGAAAATTTAAATATCATGTTCAAAAGTATTCATACTTTGCTAAAACACTTTTAATTTAGCTCAGGTGCCTCCTATTACTCTTCATTGTTGCTGAGAAGTGTCTCCAATTGTGGGAAAATGAATTAATTAATGCATATCAGAGCAAAAACCAAGCCATGAGATAAAAGGAACTGCCTGCAGAGCTCAGTCAGGATAATTCTAGCTGATGGCTGGATATTAGCAAGACCTTGTAGCGCTGCAGGTGCCAAAGAGCATAGTGGCCTCCATAATTGTCAGCTGGAAGAAGTAGGGCACAACCAGGACTTCCAAAAGATGGTCATCCAGCCAATTTGGGAAATTAGGGGAGAAGGGTCTTAGTGAGAGGTGACCAAGAACCAGAGCTCCAGAGATCTTATGTAGAGATGGGACAAAGTTTAAAAAAGACAACACTGCAGCCCTCCAGGGATCTGGGTTTTATGGCAGAGTGGCTAGATGTTAGCCTCTCCTTAGAGCAAAACACTTGAATGCCTGATTGAGAGTCGCACAAACATCCACATAAAAGCCAAGCCTTCAAACTAAGGTGTTGAAACATCTCGGCAACAATCAAGAGAATGTTAGGAACCCGAGCCAAATTCAAAGTGTTGCAAAGGGTCTGAATGCTTACATCAATGTTATACTTCAGGTTTTTATTTTTCATACCTCTGTAAAGAAAAAGATTAACTTTAACATTATGGGATACTTAGTGTTGATTGAGAAAAAATGACAAACATAGCATCACACTGCATTATGCAAGTTACATCATGGAAGTCACTTGTAAATCTAATGTGAAAAAGCATCAGTGTGTAGCCTTCTGTCACCGTTGATCAATAGCTCTAAATAGACCCACTTAATAGAACAGGACAAACAAGCTATCATTGAGCAGAGAGGCTTAATATAATTTTTTTCTTAGACACCCAAGTGATTAAAACACCAGAGGAGAGTCAACAACCTTTATTTATCCATATATGTGCCACTCAGAAATTGGGAAGAGGTGTTACAGGATTTGCCCTCAAGAGAAGCCTATATGGATCATTTACAATTTCTTTCTACAATGAGGCCATTGACAAAAATGAAGGGGAAAGAAAATAAAGACAATATGGTCGTAACAGTGTAAACGCATGGTAATATACACAAAAGAAAAAAAGCAATATGTATCAGTGACATCAAATTAAAATGTAGGGTAAGTTAGTATGAATAAGAACAAAATACTCCTGGAAAAAAATAAACCCTAACTTTTTTTCTCAAACAACAGCTCAGCATACATTTCTACATAGCATGCAATAAGGCACCTATCTAACACAAGGAAGAAAACTATGCTACAGTTTGAAGCACAATTGTTATCCAAATAAAATGAAAGAAAATATTGCTCACCATGTTCACTCCCATAAAAACTGTATCTCTCATTCCCTTTCATATAACCCAAGCCATATCTAAAAAAATACATCAGTTTGTAAAAGATATTTTACACATAACAGTAAATAGAGCGCAATCCATTGGAATTCAGAAAAAATCTTGTAAAAGTGAGATTATCTCTGTAGTCTTTTAGTATACACAACCTTATTCTCTCTAGATCAAATTGTGGTCAGATGCAGATCAACATGAGTAGAGTTACCATTATTCAACACACTGGTAATTGAATTAGTCTCCAAAGGGATTAAAGTATGAGTGTGCATTTATTGTACATTTGGGGTACCAAAGGAAAAAAGCACTGTAAAAAAAAATCAAGACACAGGTCATGTTTTAATATGCTACCCAGTAGATTTTATTTTCTATTCTGCATTACCTTATGGCTAACTGCATGTCATAAAAGAACCAGGGAGTCAGCCAGTATTGCTCTCTGTACAGTCTTTGCAGCATTGCTAACCCATCATAGACATAGAAGAAAACAACTTTATAAATATACAAGATGGCTCTTCTCTGATGAAGCCCAAATTCAATAACAAGCGGCATGAAAACACCTGCAACCTGTTTATCTCCAACACTTAAAACAATTTAAAGTCATAAAAGGAAAAAAAAGGTGGAGACAAAGTGTATCTTACTATCAAAAATGTAATCTTTTGGAACAGCACACTATTCACCTATACATATATATAAAAGAAAAATCAATACGTATTTACATGGGATTTATAATGTTTGCTTCACATGGGTTATGTGGGTGAAAAAGAAATCTTTCAATTCAGAAAACAGTTTTTGTTCACCGTTATGTGTTGGTAGAATTGAATAAAGTTGCAGCTGAAAAGCGCATGTGCCCACCTGAAGGTACATTAACTGGATTCTTCTATCAAAATGACTAACCAGAGGGTGAAGCAAATTTTCCCCAGGTAACAATATTATCATGGCAATCTTCAAATAACCTTTTTTTTTTTCTTTAAAAGTGTTCAAGAGGTCCTGGAGCGAGAGAAGCACAATCACAAACAAGAACAGAGGCTCCTTTACAATTTATTGTCATCATCCTCTTTATACTGAGCAGAGTCCCGGGTTCAGCTCTGGGTTACAGGTCATACAGTCCTATTAAAGAGTATTTCTGTCCATATATTCTCAGCTGCTCCACTTAAACGTAGTAATGTGCTGACCTGACCATTTTATGTCCATAGAAGTTGAACTGTTGTTTTTATATAGAAGATGGGACCACTGGCAGAACAGAAAGCGGGTGTGGGAGCGTGGATGCTTGTGTGAGGGTGGGAAAAGCTCACTGATCTACATGGATCCTGTGATGTCTAGAGAGGGAGGACGAATGGTTAAAGCCTTTTCCACACTGGGAGCACCTGTAAGGTTTTTCCACCGACAGGATGCGCTGTTTTGGGAAGGCGTTGTTGGGGAATCCCTTCGGTGTAGGAATGGTGGTGTACTGCTGCGGTGGCGGCTGTGGGGGTTGTGGTTGCTGCTGCTGTTGTTTGTTCTCCAAGTGGACTCTCTGATGCCGGGCCAAGGAGGAGGAGTGATTGAATCTTTTGCCACAGTGAGCGCAGGTGTAGCTCTTTCCCTCTGAGTGGACTCTTTGGTGCCGGGACAGGGAAGAGGAATGATTGAAGCCCTTGTCACAGTGATGGCACATGTAGGGCTTGTCTCCCTGCTGGTGCACCCTCTGCTTCGGGGGAGTGCCATAGGTCAGGGTTTTCCCAGGCTGAGGAGGAGAGAACACTGGATTCTGCAGGTGAGTCTTGTGGTGGCGAGAGAGAGAGGATGAATGATTGAAGCCCTTGTTGCAATGTCTGCATGTGTAGGGCTTCCCACCGGCATGGACCTGCTGGTGCTTCTTCAGATGGCGCTTGCGGACAAAGCTCTTCCTGCACATATTGCATTTGTATGGCTTCTCACCCGAGTGGATCCTCTGGTGCTCTCTCAGAGTGGCAGCGGCAGCAAAACACTTTCCACATTGCGCGCATCGGTGGGGTTTGTCACCCAGCACAACAGCAGCGTGGGTTTTCTGGTGCTGCTTCAGGTTGGACGTTGTAGCAAAGCCTTTGCCGCACTGGCCGCATGTATATGGCTTCTCACGCGCATGGACCTCCTGGTGTTTTTTCAGATGCCTCCTGCGGACAAAGCTCTTCCTACACTGGGTGCACTTGTAGGGTTTATCCTCTGAATGCATCTTCATGTGTTCTCTCAGGGTGATTGCAGCTGCAAAGCTCTTACCACACTCTGAGCATCTGTGGGGCTTGTCTGGTAAATGAATCATCTGATGAGACTTGAGGCTGAAGGCATCAATAACATCTTTGCCCATAATTTCAACTCCAGGGGGAACATAGGGCTTTTCTTTCATATGAATCTTCATGTGCTGCTTGAGACTGGCCTCCACAGCAAAGCTTTCACCACAGTGGACACATATGTAAGGGTTCAGGTCTTTATGGATCTCGAAGTGCTGATGAAGATCAGCTATGCTGCCGAAAATCTCCCCACACTCATTGCACTGTAGACCATGGGCTTCATGTATGATCACTCCATTCTCAGACTCCACTGTTAGCTCTCCACCATGATCCGACTCCACTTTCACTACATGCTCACTCTCTGTTTTGAGCAGCACCTCACCCAACAGGGCCTCACTTCCTGACGTCTTGATTTCTGCTCCTGTGAAACAGTGCATCTCACCATGTTCCACCTTAATGTAATCATGGTCCGTCTCAGCTACAATTGCATCCACACAGGCTACAGCTCCGAGCCCTTCTCCCAGTCCCTGGATCTTTAAGTCTGAACCGTGGATCTCCAGCTCTAATCCACGCTTTTCCTCTGTCATGATCTCTGTTTCTGCTCCATAATGAAGGTCGACATGGCTGTGGGCTATGACACACTCCGACCCAAGTGTGTCAAGGCCGGGTGTGTCACATTCAGTCTCTGACTCGGCCATGAGAACACACTCCAGCCCTGCGACCTCCGTTTTCTTGCCGGACGATAACTCAAGTAGGAATCGGGGGTATAAAGGTGTTTTTTTGTTGAGGGCAGCGCTGTTGTTAGTTAGCAAACCCTGTAAAAAGAAAAAAAGATGAGAAAACTTGAATTACTTAAGCGTGTTAAGCAGTTTTAACTCAAAAGTACGGTTTGTCAGGATAAGGGAAGTTCATGAAAATGAGCAGATACCCTGCAGATAAGACATCTGAAACTCAAACAACAAAAGACTGTCTTGACAATACTGATAATGATACCAAGCTGCTGTGATTATATCTGTGCATAAATAAAGTTTTGTCCATTTGAAGGTTTAAGCTTAAATATTGGTGGAGAAACATCCTTATTCTGCTATTAAAAAGGTTTCACAATGAGATATCTGCATCGGCAGATGTGTAAATTTCTGCTGATAATTACAACTGATACTTTCACTGTAAGGATCTGCCTAGATACCAGTATCAACTGCAAATAAAGATACTACAGGGAAATGAATTAGTAATGTTTTAGGCTGAACTCAGACCTACGTCTGCAGATTTCCGTATTCTTTATTCATCTTCATTCATTGAACTTTAAAGGTTTCTTGAGAAATGTATTTTAATTGTTCATCCTCAAAATTTCATTATCTTGACTTTCGAGTCGAAACCACATTGATATCTACAACAATAATAATAATTTTCAAATATGGCCTATTAGATATTATTAGCACAGAGAGATCATATTTAAAGCAACTGGCTATGAGAGGAAAGCTGAAAAATAAGATTGGCGCCTAAACGCCATAGGAAAAGGTCCAGCAAAACTTCAGCAAAACAAAATATTGACTGATGCCAAAACAGATCAGAAAATGTGGAATATTTTAACACAACAGATGATTACCAGTGTGATAGGTGAGCTGGTTACCACTTGACTATCTTTTCTGATTTCTTCATTTGACTCTGCATAGTTTTATGCTTATTAAAGTTACGTTATGCATTTATATAATACAGCAATTGAAACTGTTGAGTAAAAGACCTTCCTTATTTAAAGATTTTGTGCAATGTAGCAGAAAAAAAATAGTACTGCACAATTAGCCTAATAAAATCTCAATCTCAAAAAGTAAGGCTGTGCTATCAAAAAACTGCATTAAAATCTACAATCAGTTTTAGTATTAGGTAGTACTTCAAAAGTTTATAAACACATTGGCAGAGAGGTTTAAAAGTTTATAATGATGCCATGTTGTAAAAATAACGTAAAAGTTGTATTCTTAAGAAACAATCAAGTTATTTTGAAAGTAGCTCTGTAATAATTCTCAGGTTCATGTGTATGTAATGCTAAATCTGTTATGAGTCGAGAAAAAAACTTTACAATGTCTACATTTCCTTGATAATTGAACTAGTAGACGTATGATACCATTTGTGTATTATATCATAAATGCAAATCCTAACATTGTCTATTATTGAGACAATTCCACATTCCTTCCAAATCGTACAGACTGTATAACAAAACAAGGACACAGGTGCAAAAATGCCAAATCTTAATAACATTTATGCTGGATATTGCTTACAGTTTTGGTGCCCACAAACAATACATTTCCAAAACTCTGGTGCCCTGGACTCCGTTTTTGGTTGCTGTGGCCCTAGCAGAGGTTTCACAATTGTGTTATTATTATTGATAGAAATTTTATTTGAGAATGATTTTATTCCACGGTAACTCTTGGAAATGAAAAGCCTGCAGACTGACATATGATCAGGCTAAGTAATAAAATATATTTAAATAAACTCACGCATCACCTCCAATCAAAGCATGTCTGACACCGTACTAGGCACGCTAAATGATCAATTTGCTTGCTAAGTTAGCACTCCAGAAGAGCTTAACCCCAGTGGCTAGCATATTTGATAATATCAAAGTGGACCACAACATCATGTCATGCTGCCTATTCTACATTAATCCGCAAGGCAAAGCCTACGGGCCTACATCGTGCAACTGCGTAGTTCGCAGTTTTTAACACAAAATACAACCTAGAGGGTGAAACAAACTTTCTAAGGGCCAGAATTTGTTACTAAACACTGAACTGTTGGTTGCTAGCCTCCAATTACAGCTACAAATAGCCTCCATAGCCGCTAGTTAGCTGGCTATGGTCGAGGGGGGACTGGTTAACGACAAAACAGCATTGTGTTAGCTGCTAATATGTTCGTGATTTAGCTCGCTAACTAGCTTCGTAGCAAAGCATGTCGAGAGTACGAGAACTACTAATGAAACAACAACAAAATACTTACATGGAGATTTCTAAACGATATATGCGATTTGGCTGTATTTCTGCCTTCACTACCGACGCGGAAATTCTCCTTGTGCGACTAATAACAGGCCATCTTGTTCTGCCACACCAGCACTTCCAGCTAGCCAAGATTACATGCTCGCCTAAGATGGCTGCCGCTAGCTAACGTTAGCCAAGTTAGCCTCCGCCCTTTTCAACCTATAGAAATGGTTTAAGCGAAAAATGAGTGGGCCTGAAAGCACACAACTACGTCGTAAACGCGTTAGACATATTTAAGACCGTCACAGAACCACGATTAGTCGGTAATACCACCAAATACGTCGATGTGAGCAAATGATATGGCGGTTAGCAAGCTAAGAGCCACACCGTAAGTCCAATCAGGAGTTGGCTAGCTGAAACAAAGATGGCTAACCGTGAAGGCGATGAATGCTGCGTGAAAAGCCCGGGAAATGACGACTCTTACTTACAAGGGGCTCCACCTCAGTCAATAATCAGACCACCAACCCAATCCAAACACAAAAACCAGGAAGAATATTGTACAATAGGTGTATCACTCGCTACCTGCGATAGTACGACGAAATCTTGGCTACAAACCTGCAGCCCTCCTTTACTGCGGCAGCACCCGACAGCCGCACACAACACCTCAATGGCGGCCTTGCTGATGTTAGCAGCTATCCAGCCGAGACAAAATTAGCGTGCTGGCTACATAGCCACGATGCCAAGCTAAAGAGCAAGCTAATCCAGATGGCTAGCACAGCTAAAGTCAGCTCCCTACTTTAGTAGTCGCCTGTGAGATTGTTAAACATCGGAGCGGAAGCTTTGCTAAACCGCCCATCCGACCATGTTAAGTCAGTCTTAAACTGGACGAAGATTCAAGAAAGGTGGATGGGCAGTTCCCTTACGATTATGCCTCAAAAATAACCTGGATGTGATCCAGAGCAAAAATAGCTCCAAAGGCAGTAATGTTGTGTGCTGGTTAGATTTTCAACAGAACACAATGCTGAAACCAGTGCGAGTCCGGGCCTGTATTTTTCCATGACAAAGTTCGTGCCATCAGAACTGGAAATGCATAGTAGTCCCCAAAATGTGCTCATTACAGATCATCAACGCCAACCAAGATCGTATACTGTTAACCAGACCTAAACTGGGCTTTTTGCTGCTACTACTACTCATTAAAGTTACATTTACGCGGAGGGGGAAAGGATCACACCGGCTATTAATGTATAAAATCCAGCATGCACGCACACCCACCTTTGTCTCCTCGACTTTTGATTGCAGAATTAAGAGGGAAAAAAGAATCGTTTATCTGCTTCAAACTCTGGATTGAGAAGGGCTTTGCAAGCTGTTGTGAGCCTTAGCAAACCGCTGTGTGTGTCTTCCTCTCTCTCGGTCTGTGTGTGTGTTGCTGGCGCCACAGCTCATCTGGCGCCAACGTTGGACTACCGACGCACTTTAGCGAACGCCACTATTGTCGTCTTAATGCAGCACCTATACCACTACCGCCCCCTACAGGTTAGGGGTGTTACAAGAGAAACAGAAATACGTCGTTATTATAGAAATGTATTTATTATGGGCGCTTTCCCACTAAAACCCCCCGGACAACCATAAAGCGAGACTTGAATATCTAGCTTTATTGTCATATTCAGTGCTTAACAAATTTATCAGACCACCCTAACCCTAACAAAGTAAGGTTTATGCCACACCTGCCCTAAATTAACAGCATTGGTAATTACCAAAATCATTTTTTATGTTTCTGAAATGGTTAATACACCAATATGTAGAAGCTCTTTGATCAAAATGATATTTTTAATGCTAAAATATAATTATTATTATTGTTACCCATGAATTTTTAAATTTACTGATTTTCAAAAAAAAAGAAAAAATAGTAAAGCACATTATTATTTCATGATTAATATATCAAATTATAGTTATTAACTTGCATTCCTGAACAGAAAAATGAGTTTTAGTGGTTGAATGTTATGCTTGATTAATTTCTGACTTCTCAGAGAAGCCCAGTGAGCCAGCTCAAATTTGGGTGAAATTTGAAATCCCTCATTCCTGTTCACAATGGTAAAACGTGGAGCACTTACTGAAAATGAAAGAGTCCGCATTAAAGCACTTCATGATGCTGGATGGTCTTTGAGACACATATGGCAGGTGGTCTAATAAATTTGTTAAGCACTGTATTTGTTTTACAAGCAAGGAATCTGAATGCAAACACTTTACTTGGAGGATGTGTGTGGGGTCAGAAAGTTTGAGTCACTGCCATTTGTTTTGCTTTAACCATGCACAGTCAAAGTCACTTAATTTTTCTTTTTTAATCTCTGTAAAGGTACTTTGTGACCCAGAAAAATCCTCCCAAGAAGCAGAATCAAGAAGCGAGTGGCATAGTAGAATGTTTTTTGAGTGTCACCAGTTAGGCCGACACCAGTTAAACCATGACACTGGTTGTGTCTATCAGACGCAATAAATGATAAAAAGCTGACAATGGTTAAAACATTCTAGCTGTTACTTGTGAGGATAACATGTAAGCAAGTATTTTATGATAAATTAAAAGGTGATTTTTTTTCTTTTTTTACATTTCTTATTTTTAGCAATTGCAAACACTCTTTATCTGCAGACAGATCCCCTCAGCCTTTCGAAGGATTTCTTCAATGTCCAGTTTCATTGAGAGCTTGTTAAATTTACCTAAAGCTTGCTTTATATATTAAAGGAAAATAGACTGTGTGTTTATTGTAGTGATCAATAAGCCCCACAAGATGCTGCTGTTTTCCAATTGCAAGTGTTAGTAAGTGTTAGTAGATGCCCTTTAAGAAATGAAAGCATGTATTGTACTGCAGATAGAAATAACCAGGGTGTGCTCTTTATACACATACAGATAAAAACATATTTATGACTATTTATGACTTAGTCATGACTTGTACTTATGACACCTAACAATACTTTTATTGTGCTAAGCTCAGCAGATGTCATCCTAAAAAGAGAATTACTGTTTTTTTTTCTGGGACTATTACTCTGACTGTCTGACTGACACTGAAAAAAAAGAAATAGGTAGTATACAGTTCTGTTCTGTCTCTTATATAAACTTTCTGAGCAAGTTTGGACAAACATTCTGTCTGTCACATTCAGAACAGGTCAAACAAAGTGAAAAGACATGTTATAGTAGAGTGTACCAACCCAGATAGCATGAGTGCAACAGGCAATGGTTATCATTGTTCACTATCACTGGAGCTAGTTGGTAAATCAAATTCATACCAAGACCAATAAGGAAAAGAGGAAAACCCATCATGACAACCAAGGAAGCTTTCAGTGTGCTTCTTTACTCTTCTTTTGATAAAGAAATGCTGCCCAGTTCTGATAAAGCTACTGCCATAGCTGAATCCATGCTAATGTTGTAAGCAGCTGCCGTGATTTACAGGTTTGCAGTTACTTTTACTAAACCAGGCCCATATCTACAGCCTTTTAATCATAGACTGTAGAAAGAATTGGACAAACCCTGTGTGACGTCAGTCGTCTGCTTACAATAGGCGGACTCAAACAGCTTTTGAAGCCAATCCGCAGCGGCTTCCATATTGAAATTGTCTCAAATGAACTTTGGATCAACCTAATGGCCCGCCCACTAACTCGATTTCAAGTCAGCTAGCTAGCTAGCATTCTGGTTGACAGAATGAGGTCATATGAGGCACGCCAATCAGTGCGCAGTGAGGTTTTTCCTAAATAAAATCTAAACGATTGTGGTTCAAAAAGATTTCCCCCTACAGTGAGAGGACATGAAGACATTAGTTAATGAGACGTGTTTGGTTCTTTGAACCAGGCTGTAAACCAGTTTATTTCTAGTGTAAAAACAGCTTTTTCAGACGCGTGTTGTGCACAGGGCTTCCATACTTAATTATCTATCTACAGTCATGGACGAAAGTATTGGCACCCCTGGAATTTTTCCAGAAAATACACAATTTCTCCCAGAAATTGTTGCAATTACAAATGTTTTTGGTATCCACGTGTTTATTGCCTCTATGTGCATTGGAACAACATAAAAAATCTGAAGAAAAAAGACAAAATTGACATAATTTTACACAAAACTTAAAAAATCATTGGCACCCTTTTAAAACTGTGGGTGAATCATTTTATTTCAAGCATGGTATGCTCATTTAAACTCACCTGTGGCAGTAACAGGTGCTGGAAATCTAGAAATCACACCTGAAGCCAGTTAGAATATCTAAAAGTTGACTCAACCTTTGTGTTGTGTGCCTGTGTGTGTCACACCAAGCATGGAGAAGAGAAAGAAGAGCCCAGAATTGTCTGAGGACTTAGGAAGCAAAATTGTGGAAAAATATGAACAAGGTTTCAAAGACCATCTCCAGAGATCTTGAGATTCCTTTGTCCACTGTGTGTAATGTAATCGAGAAGTTTATAACCCATGGCACTGTGGCTAATCTTCCTGGATGTGGACGGAAGAGAAAAATTGACAAAAGAATACAACGCAGGATAGTTGGAATGGTGGATAAACATCCTCAGTCAACTTCCACACAAATTCAGACTGTCCTGCAGACTCAGGGTGCAAAAGTGTCAGCTCGGACCATACGTCGTAATCTGAATGAGATGAAGCGCTATGGCAGGAGACCGAGGAGAACCCCACTGCTGACAAAGAGACATAAAAAAGCCAGACTGGAGTTTGCAAAAATGTACCTGAGTAAGCCTCAATCCTTCTGGGAGAACATTTTGTGGACAGATGAGACTAAAGTAGAGCTTTATGGAAAAGCACGTCATTCTACTGTTTACAGAAAACGGAATGAGGCCTACAAAGAAAAGAACACAGTACCTACAGTCAAACATGGTGGAGCTTCAAAGATGTTTTGGGGTTGTTTAGCTGCCTCTGGCACTGGGTGCCTTGACTGTGTGAAAGGAATCATGAAATCTGGAGACTATCAAAAAATTTTGGGCCGCAATGTAGGGCCTAGTGTCAGAAAGCTGGGTCTGCATCAGAGGTCATGGGTGTTCCAGCAGGACAATGACCCCAACCCTCAGAAAGAAATGGTTGGAGACAAAGCGCTGGAGAGTTCTGAAGTGACCAGCAATGAGTCCAGATCTAAATACCATTGAACACCTATAGAGAGATCTCAAAACTGCTGTTGCAAGAAGCACCCCTCAAATCTGAGAGACCTGGAGCAGTTTGCAAAAGAAGAGTGGTCCAAAATTCTAGTTGAGAGGTGTAAGAAGCTTGTTGATGGCTATAGGAAGTGATTGGTTTCAGTTAGCTATTTTTTTTCCAAGGATGTGCAACCAAATATTAAGTTGAGGGTGCCAATAATTTTGTCCGGCCCATTTTTTGAGTTTAGTGTAAAATTATGCCAATTTTGGCCTTTTTTCTTCGGATTTTTTGTGTTGCTCCAATGCACATAAAGGCAATAAACACATGGATACCAACAACACTTGTAATTGCAACAATTTCTGGGAGAAACTGTGTATTTTTAAATTCCAAGGATGTCAATACTTTCGTCCATGACTCTATCTTTTGTGGTTTCATCTTTTCCTTGTCTCTGACTCAGTCCTCTTTGTTTCAGTGTTTTTGAGTAACAGCCATTCCCTGACAATTAAACTCCTAACCAGTCAAACAGGTTTTACAGTGAGAGTCAACCACATAGCTAACATTCTGTCATACACAGCGTCACTCTCACAGTTTCACTGAGGCCGTTAACATCAGGAGCTTATTTGCTCTGTGGATATCTACACCTGGGCAATCTAAACTTTTTTGGTCGCTTTCGATCCTAAAGTTTTCTTAAAAATTGTACACACTGCTGCTGGGCTGAGCCTCCTGTGGATTTAACTTTTGGATTTCATCTTCACCATTATTGAAACATTTGTTAAAAATGTCCCACCCCAGCACTCTTGATCTGGACAGATACAGCAACCCAGAGAAATCTCGCCGCTCCACCAGCAGGAATCAGCCCAGGGCCTCCCAGGCAAAGACCGGGGATGTTTTGTGTGACTTTTGTACCACCAGGAAGCAGAAAGCAGAGAAATCCTGCTACGTGTGCATGGCATCCTTCTGCGACGTACACCTGCAGTCTCACTACGAGTACCCGGCCCTGATGAAGCACAAGCTGGTCAAAGCCACAGGTCAGATGAGGGAGAAGGTGTGCGCTCAGCATGACAAGCTGCTGGAGGCTTTCTGTCGCACTGATCAGACTTCAGTGTGTGTTCTGTGTATGATGGACGAACACAAGCACCATGACATTGTACCAGCTGGAACAGAGAGGACTGAGAAACAAGTAAGTGGTGAAAACTGTCTTTTTTATCACCTTCTGGTTGAGGTTGATGACTGTCTGCCAGATGAATCTGGTTGTCCTCAAGGTTTCTGTCTGTTAGAGGAAGCTTTGTGTCACAACCATGGCCAAGGGTTTGCTCATGTAATATAAGAAAGTCTAGTCCTGCTCTTTATTCATATGTTATGAAGTAACATCTGTTGGGATTGGTACTTTAGATGTACAAATGTTAAAAGATTTGAGAGAGTAGATTTTTTTTTTATTTCACAAATCTGATTTGAACGTAAAAAAACTTTTTATATGTCATGTTACAGTCAACTTTAATGTCATTCCCTCCACAGAAGCAGCTTGGTAGCACCCTGCACAAGTCTCAACAGAGGATCGACCAGAGAATTAAAAAGTGGCAGGAGCTCCGACAAGCTGTTGAATCAGTCAAAGTAGGTAAAAAGTTAAGTCAACGTGTGGCACAAAAAAAACCAAGAAACTCAGTTACTTAAGTTTAAAAAAAGGTTTCAAACTGTCTGCCATGTTTCAAACAGCACTCTGCTCAGACGGTTCTGGAGGAAAATGAGCGGATCTTCACTGAGCTCCTGCTCTCCATCGAGAGAAAGTACAACGAAGTTAAGGAGATGATTCGCTCCCACGAAAGGACCACAGTGACACGGGGCGAGTTACTGCTGGACCGCTTGGAGGAAGAGATCACTCTCCTGAGGAAGAGACACAACGACCTGGAGAAGCTCTCACACACCGACGACCACATCCACTTTCTACAGGTGAGGTCCAAGAACCCCGACCAGGAATGCTCCAACTTTTCTGTTCGTGTACCGCCTCCTCTTCCATCTCAATCTTCTACTTTTTTCATGTTTTCTTCCAGAGTTGGCAGTCCCTGTCAGGCCCCTCAGGATACGAAGACCTCAACAGCATCAACGTCGCCCCTTATTACTCCTTCGAAACGACCAAGAGAGCCATCGCTTCACTCAAACTGCAAGTTGAAGAAATCAGCAAGACAGAAACGAGCAAAATCTCAGAAGCAGGTGAAAAAAGGGGATCTTTCAACATCTGCAGAAGCAGAACTGTCTCTCTAAGTGTTTCTTTTACTCTTATATTTCTTTTATGAAGCTTATGCTTCCTTTTGTATGTTTTGGTTTACAGTACGGGAAGTCCACATCACGGAAGAAGGTGAGACACAGTCGAGAAGGGACTCGATTCTGAGGGACGAACTAAAGCTGAGAGATGAACCAAGAATAAGAGAAGAACCGAGGACAAGAGAGGACTTCCTACAATGTGAGCTGTAGTTTTTAAATCTGTTTCTTGTTTATTTTCTGCTTTGTTTTCCTTTTAATCAGATTATTGCTAAAATAGTGTCTCTATCATAGTGAACTGATTTGTTACAGTGGAACCCAATTTCAGAGTCAAATCAAAGCTTTTAAAACTCCAGAAAGTGAGGAATGTTATAAAAGTTCATATTATAATAGTCATTGTATGCAGAAGAAAAGTCTAGCATAACAAAAGGGATGATTATACTAGCAGGTGAAACAACTGAAACTGACATTACGCAAGAAATACTGCCAGCAGAACAGGTTTGGTGAAAAGTAAGAAAGCAAACTAACAGTGGAGTTTTCTTCAGCAAACACAGGTGTTCCTGCGTTTCCTTCTCTTGATAATAGCATTTAAATAAGGTGCTGTAAGGGAGGGCACATATTTACTTAGTTGAAGTTTAAATACAACAAAACAAACTCACAGAAGCTTCCTGTATACTAGGGGTGTCCAAACTATGGCCCAGGGGCCAAATGTGGCCTGTGGCCCACTTTTGATTGGCCCGCAGCAAATTCTAGAGATAAAATGAAATATGGCCCACGTTAAAACATGAAGCTTGTGCTTAACTGTATTTTATGGATGGATTATCACAGCAAATAGCAGCACCAGTAACTTTCAGGGGCAGAGTCAGTGGTTGCCGGGGCTAAATGGGGCTCCCTGAAATCTGATTGGCTGCCCAAAACCCTGAAAATGACTGTCTATTTGCCCTGCCAGCCACCCTACCAATTGAGGCATACTCAATTCAATTCTAATCAATTGGATTAGTCTTACTAACTTGAAAATCCTCACTGCGAGGAATATAAAAGTGGCTCCACCGTCCGAATATATTTCTGTATGTGGCCCTCTGTGGAAAAAGTTTGGACATCCTTGCTGCATATGCATATGAAGGGACAGTAAAGCACAACATAATGTAATGTATTTGAAAACAAATCCTATAAAGTGATTAATAATGTGTTTGTACTGTATGATTTAGATGCCTGCCAGCTGATTCTGGATGTCAACAGTGTTCATCCCAACCTCCACCTGTCTGAGGGAAACCGAACAGCTACTATGAAGAATGATCCAAAGAACTACCCTGAACACGCTGAACGATTTGACCACTGGCAGCAGGTGAGGATTTAATACCTGATGTCACGTTCTTACTACAGCTGTATCCACTACAGCTAAATTAGAATAGGGGGGGCATTACAAATACTTAATGTAGCCCTTGTAGTAGAAAGCGCTTTCTTATTAGGAAACTTTAAAATATTAAAGAATTTTCTGAATGAAGACTTTTACATTTACTCATGTTTTTTTTTATTGTTTTTTGTTTCAAATTTTTTTAAAAGTCTTCCATTCTTTTATCAAGTATAAACATTTAAAATGTTTTAAAGTGGTATTGGTACCCTAATAAGACCTAAGACCTTGTTTATGGATCCTGAAATTATCCATTTTGAAGACAACAATGTAAACTCAATATTTATACAAAAAATATATATATATATTTTTGCCTTCTTCAGTTTCAATGTTCAAACATGTTTTAATTTTTTTGAGAGAGGAGGGTGAGTGTTGTCGGTGAAATTTAACCAGGATCAGGTGCTCTTTAGGATGAGTGGACAAAAAATTGAAGCACGATGTGCCAGATTATTTGCAAATATAGTCTACAGTAGAGATGGCAGTCACAACTGAATATCCAAGGCACTCTGATGCGATAGAAATTCTTTATTTAACAGGGATGACTTCATGTTTCGACTCATCGCGATTCTTCATCAGTTCCTTTAAGTGCTTAAGTGCAATAAGTGTGCCAACATTCTTCTGTTCACTCTAGACAATCCAACACAGCTGTCATTGCTTAAGTTGCCCATTAACTGTGAAAGCTACATAGCTAACAGAGATATGTAGCTAATGGAGCGATGTAGCTAACATAGGTATAGCTAAGCTCACAAAGCAGCTACTTAAGCTACATATCTAAGTTAGCTGTGTAGCTAAGTTAGTTTTAGGTATGTTTGCTAAAGCTCACTTTGCTAAAGCTACATAGATAATTTAAAGTTATTATTATTATTATTATTAACTTAGCTGAAGCTAAGCTCACAAAGCAAATATGTCAGCTATGTAGGTATGTTATCTAAGTTGCTACATAATCTTTAGGTATGTTTGCTAAAACTCACACTGCTAAAGCTAACTTAGTTATATGTAATGGAGCTTAACAGATAACTTAGCTAAAGCTAAGCTCACAAAGCATCTATGTAAGCTACGTAGGTATGTTATCTAAGTTGCTACATAATCTTTAGGTATGTTTGCTAAAACTCACACTGCTAAAGCTAACTTAGTTATATGTAATGGAGCTTAACAGATAACTTAGCTAAAGCTAAGCTCACAAAGCATCTATGTAAGCTACGTAGGTATGTTATCTAAATTGCTACATATTCTTTAGGTATGTTTGCTAAAACTCACATTGCTAAAGCTATCTTAGCTAAATTGGCTTATGTAGTAATGTTAATTATGTAGCTAGCGTAGCTATTTTAGCTTTAGCTAGAGCTAACAAAGCCACTGTTCATGGAACTTCTAAAACAGATCTATGCATAATTTAATCCTGGATTAGACCGCTGACCTTTTTTTCTGTTTTATTTATGAAATGTTTTAGTCTGTAATGTTTACAATGTGGTTATTTCATCAATGTAACTGCTAGACTTTGTTTATAAAGAAAGTTGAATTTAAATCAGAAATTTGCTGTACCAGCATATTATGGCAAACAGTATCTCAGGTAAGTGGTTTGTGAGAGCAGCCGTCAGAAATATACAGCCAGACTTATCGTATTGTCTTATGGTATCATGTCGTATCATATTGTATCCAGTGGTATTGTATTGTATCATACAAACCTTATTGTATTGTATCACATAATAAACCTGTAGCTATATAACCTTTATGCTTCAAGAACAGCTAGGCAAGTAAAACAAAGTTTATCATATCGTATTACATCATTATATATTTTGACAGCAGCTTTACACATTGTCTTAGTCCTTAAATAAGGATTTATATTGTTTTTGGTCACATTTTACTCATTTTCAACAAGTTTTAGCAAGTTTAAGTCAATTGAAACTCCAAAAGATTTTTTTTCCAGATTGAGACAATGAAAACTTTTTACATTTTCATCATTACTTTTATTTCAAACTTTTGTTGTCTACTTAATTAGCTAAACCATAAAATTATAACAAATTAATAAGAAAACACTCATATTAACTCACTATTTATTCTTAAATCATTTCAGAATAAACTGATGTAAATTATGACATTCCTTCTCTTTTCACATTTAAATTCTGATCATGTTTATGTCCAACAGTCCAGCACTAAAGTCTTGGTTTTGTTCAGTTTCCCTGACTAAAACTAAATTTATTTTTTGTCATTAGTTTTTTTTATCATCAAATGTCTATTTTTTAGCAAGTCATAATCTTGTTTTACTCATGGAAAAATGTTGTCACTTTTAGTCATATTTTTATTCAGCAAAATGACCACTACTGTATCATACCATACCATTTAAAGCAAGTGATTTTACATCATTTGTTGCAGCAAGTCACAGGTTGTGAACCAACCATCAAAATGTTTAAATATTTCATTTCTTCACATCTCCTCCAGGTGGTGAGCAGGGATGGCATTTCTGGATCTCGTTGCTACTGGGAAGTGGATTGGAGAGGAACTGAGATAGACGTGGCCGTCACCTACAGAGGCATCCGTCGTAAAGGAAATAGCAATGATTGCAGCCTGGGCTGGAATGACAAATCCTGGAGTCTGTACTGCAGCGACTCCAAAATGTCCTTTGTGCACAATAATAAGAGCAAAGATATCGTAGCTCCAGTGCCGTCTCGTATCGGCGTCTACCTGGATCATGCAGCAGGAGTACTTGCATTTTACAGTGTCTCTGATGGCATGCAGCTTCTACACAGAGTCCAGACTACTTTCACTGAACCTCTCTACCCTGCATTCAGTGTTTGGGGCTTTGGTACGACTGTAAGATTGTAGACTGAAGTTTCTTTAAGTTCCATCAAATTGCAAAAGATACTGAATATTACTCAGGAATTACACTCGCTTGTTTCATGTTGTCAATAGTGCAGAATCCAATCATGTATGATGTCTTTTATGATTGGCTTTCATTTGAATGTTTTGCTGTATGATTATTGCTCAGGGGTGGTTTATCAGTTGTACATACAGAATTATGCAGTAATTAAATACAATGTTAACTGCTGATCATTCTATTTATCTATAATCTATATCTTGTTTTTTTCTGTCATGTTGAAGCAAAGTTTCATCACATTTCTGCCATTTAATTCTGTCTGTGAAATTAAAATCCAGCTTCAAAAACACCAGTCTTATTGTATTTTTATTTGTTGTTCTCTGGCACTACAAATTTGGACCCTGAAAGTTTTCTGTGGACATTGGCCTTACTGGAACTTGAATTACTTTTGTTTTATTATCCATGTTGTGTATTAGTAATCTTGTCTCCAGTAGTACAGAAAGTCTATAACCTCCACATGTCTCCCAAGACATTAGCGCAGTAGAATGTTCAATATTATTTCATTTTATCAGTTTAAATGTATTTAATCAGGAAAACCTCACTGAGGTCAAGCATCTCATACAAGTGTCCTGGTCAGGACAGGAAGCAGCACATCTAACAGGCTTACAGACATGAAACACAGCAGTTAAAAACACAGATCAACTAATCCCAAGTCACAGAGCTCAAAGTCAGTGGTCAAAACATCTACAAGCCAAAGCATCCTCCTCCAGTGCCTTCAGCCTACTTTTAAAAGGTTTAGAAAGCCAAGCTCCCCAGGACCCAGAGTCTTCTGTAGCGGATTCCAGGCTGCAGGAGCAGGGTACCTGAAACTCCTTTTACCCACTTCAAGACACACTTAGGCGCAGATGGCAAAAGTAAATCTTGTGACCGAATCACAGAGTGAGGACTGAAGCTTTTAGCACTTTCACATGAATGCAATCACACAATTGTGAGGGAAGCAGATTAAGTAGCCCTATAAATAGGGATATGCAAATGATTTAACCTATGCTTCAATAATGATGGCCACCTGACTTGCTCAAACAGAATGCAATGATGAGTAAAAGACTAAGATTAGTTATGAACCTCAGTGCCCCATTGTACACAGTACCTAAAAATTTAAGGCATTGAGAAGATGCATGCATATATAAAATATCACCATAGTCAATCAGAGGCATAAAAGCGGCAGAAATAAAAAGTATTTTTTTGCAGTAAAAGAAATAAAAGACTTATTTCTGAAATAAAAACTTATTTACAAGTTGCTCAATATGATACCTAAAGGATGGCAACTTATCAATCAAGATGATATAATCAGGTATTTTATTATCTTTTAAAATGTTATCAAAATCAGAATCAGGTTTCATTGTTGAATACATTTTAACATAAAAGAAATTTGACTTGGTGTTTGGTGCAAAAATATAACATAGAAGAAGAATAACAATATTAGGAGGTTAATAATAATTTTTAAAAAAGAAAAGGCTAGACTTTAATAGCTTTAAATAGAAAAAATATAGAAGCAAAATAAGAATACATAATACAATATAAACAACTCAAAAGTATTTGCAAAGGTGCAAGAAGAAAAACTGTTCAGATGTGCAGGTATACTGGCAAATAGGTCATAGTGCATTTTTCAAAAGTAATATAAAACACAGTGTGCAGTTATAAAAAGAAAAGATAAAGTCTATCTGGCATTAATGTAACACATAAAGCCTGCATAGACATGCAATGATTTTGTAAAATGATTCAGAATAGTGAGAGTCTGGGGGCAGGGCAGGGGTATCATCAGAGTGACAGCAGAGGGGAAGAAACTGTCCTTGTGGTGGATGCAGGAGGTTTTGGTACTAATGGACCTCTGCCTCCTGCCAGAGGGAAAGGCCAGGTTTAATTCTTTTACATTTCTGTCATTATAAGTTATTGTGTATTACCTATTTGCAGCCCACCCACAGTCCCTCTGGGGCTCACATTTTGCACTTAGCACTCTAAACAATGCAAGTATACTTACATTTTAAATGATAGTCATCACAGGTTGGTTGCAGTGTCCTTTCTGCTGCATATAAAATGATCAGGAGAGATGAAATCACCTAGATTGGGTACTAATTCCACACACTGAGACGCCACATTTGGTCCCTCACCAGTATCTCTCTCATGTAAATATGTTTGTCCTCCAGGGGGCAGCAAAAACACGTTTGTTTATATGAACTGGCAGAACAAGTACAGATTTGCTCACTCACTGTGTCATATCTCCACACAGGTATCAGCTGCTTATTTAGTAACGCTGAGAAAAGAAAATTATGGACACCGATAAAGTTAGAGTAGAACCAAGGCCCACAAAGTACTTTTTTGCATGGAATTCGCCTGGAGTTTTCCACATAAACCAAAATGAAGAAACGAATATCGTCCTCCCAATGTCTGTTATGTGTTGCTAGGAAACAGAAGAGTTCGGCTTTATTTCCAGTTCCGGCCGCTTACGACGAGACCTTAAAGAATATGTTTAAAACGGTGAAAATCACTTCTTAACATTTATTGAGTTCTTGTGTGAGAAGGAGTAACACAGTGTGATTAAACTGCTTTTTAACTTCTCCATTTCATAGTCGGGTCCCACCGTTCCGCCTCCTTCGGCGCACAAGTAAACTAAAATTCAACGCACCCCTGCTACTACAGGTTTTCTCCGGGGCGGAGACAAACAGCTGGATACTCTCGAGTGTCTCGTGGCGGCGATGCGAGAAGAGCGACTGCATGTGAGCGCGAGCCTTCCCCCACTTTATTCAGTCTGAAGAAGGCTAACGGGACATCGGTGGTTGTGGAAACAACGACAGAAATAAAACAAGGTGACTACACCGTGTCCAGCGTGGAATAGTTTAAGGTCAAGAGAGGTGCTTGAAGCAGGTCGGGGTACTCAAAGTTACTAAAAAGACAAGGGAAACTTCCAGCTAACGTAAAGTCATTAGGTGAGTAGTCTCTGATTTTTCTTTGATGTTCGTCGTCGTTGCTAGCAAGAAACGTGAAGGTGAGGAGCTGTATGTGGCATGAGGAGAGATGAAGCTAAACTGAGTTTAATAGAAAAAGGTATAAATATACGCCTGAGAAATTAATTATAAGGGCACACCACACACATTAGGTAGTGTTTTTATTGATAGTTCACAAGACTGACTTAATCAGACAAACATCACAGACACCAAAACGGTTAAGTAAGTGGCAAAAGTCAGTGTATAAAAAGTAAAAACAGAAAATTAAAGCATCTTGAAAGTAGTTGCCTCTGTATTGGAGCATTTGCATTACAGTTTTTTTAGTGATTAAACACCTTTAAATAGTCATTTCAATAAACCTGAGCTGTGTCTGCAATGCCTTACTTGAAACAGTGTTTTTGCAAAAAGCTTACCCTGTTTACAACTATTGTTGTCTTTTTAAATAAATCTGTATTTTAATCTCTGTTGCCTACTCCTGTATGTAGCTGTCTGTCTTTTTAATTGGAAAAAGCACACTAAAACAGAGTAATGTCCCTCTTGGAAATGGACAAAGTCTTGTTCATTAAACCTGATTCAGATTCTGATTGAATAAACAAGGCATGAGCATGATTATGATTCTGATTATTATGATGATTACTCACCTCCCATCTCCTCTCATTCACCAGCTCCAAGGGACGCATCTGTCCTGCCGGTGTCCCATCGACCATCCTCCCCCCTTCAGGAAAATGAATCAGTCGGTGGCCGTGCAGATGTCCGTCACTCTCAGTTAAATGTTAGTGCTACTTGAGCAGAAATCGCTCGGCTGGCCGAAGAGGAAAAAGAAGAAAAGGGCTGTTGAAGGTGCTAGAAGATGTCTCTGTGGATGATACTGCCTGTCAGCCTTCCAGTGCTGACCATCACTGGAATATGGGTCGTGTAAGTGTCTTACTTTTTATGTGTTATTAGGTAAATAAGACTGAATGAGTTGTAAAAACTACCTTCTGCCATGATAGTGAGTAGTGATGCTCAGTGCAACAAGATTGATGTTATGTAAAGGACGATTTAAAGGCATTGCAAGATAGTGTAGTCACCTTTGTGAATGAAACATTAGCTGCCGTTAAAAATATTCATTTTCTGCTGTCATACAAAAACATGCTTAAACTGTAATTAACACAATATTTTAAACCACCTCACACACAGGAACAATGCATCCCCCCCAAATTGAAAATATATTGTCAATAAAACATCGGCAAAACACAGATTCATATAAAGAGAATAAACAGAGATTAACAGGAAATGTAAGATTGTTGGAATTACTGCATTAGTTGCGATAACAGTTAGGTCCCTAATCAGTGTATACATTTTGTTTCATCGTATTCATTGCATGCTTTGTCATTGTGCTTCAGCACTCTTTGGTTAAGCTACTGTAACATCTCCCTTCAGCCACAGTGATGTAAAATAAGTACACCACTGCACCTTAATGTTTCTTTTCAGTAAAAAAAAAAAAAAACCCACACAACTCAGTGGTCAAGTCAAAATTTATCTGCACTTTGAATTATCAAACATTTCACTTTTTATAGTTCCCTTATTTCCTTCCAGTCAATGTCAAGTTCCCTTTCATGGTTAAGTTCCTATCATAGTCTTATGATAATCGATCTATCTGAAATTCTTATGTCCTCTCAAAATAAAAGCAGGTCTCTATCCAAATGAGAAGTCCATTACACATATTTTAGGATAGCATAACAATAAATCGTATAAAACAGTTTGAAATGAAGAAAGTGGACTTAAAATTTAACAATCAAAGGTGATTAGTAGTGAGTAACTATATCAATTCTGAAATTAATTGGCAGTATTTTTTAAATTGTAACACAGGCCTAAGAATTTCCAATATCTGAATCAACAGTGGAATAAACTGCATCTTATGTGAAATAATATTATGACGTTAACCCACAACAGCACTTGTGCAATTCCTAAGACTGTCTCATGAAACCGTAAAACCTTTTTCACACACCTGTTCCACCTACACATACTTTGACCAATCTCAGTCTCTTTTTGATTCTCACATTTAATTCAAATGGCAAAATGACCAGAAGAGCCTCACGTCTACGTTTGCACCAGCATCTGCTTTCATATTTATACGGTTTGATATTAAATACCTATGTTTGCATAAAAGTCCTGAGAAAGATTTTAAAATAATTGTGATATTTGAATGGTCTTTCATTTGGGTAAAGGTTGTTTGTATTCTTAGATGTAGTTTTTAATTTTAAGTTTTAAGCAAAGCCATTTGATACCGCTGCCTCTCTTCTTGTAAGGCAGAGCGGCATATTTACCCTGAAATTCCTGGCAGCCATGGTGATCTCATGTGGCTTAACTCTCTTCAAGACGGACCTGGGATTATCACCCCTCTCTTAAAGTGTGATGTGCAGGTTCACAGTATAGCCTCATTATCTACAGCTCTGAGCAGGTCTGTTTAGAGGACAGCCGTAGTACCTCCCGGTTATGTTTGAGCTTCTCTGTTATTACTCTGAAAGAAGGAATTCAGACCTCAAAGGGAGACAGACAGGTGGCCTGATTCCAAGTTGCCTTATTTTTTCTGCATTCAGGCTGTCTGTTACATGTATGATGAGTTAAGTAAGACGTTGGATGCCAACGCTGACACCATGTGCACCAATAACTGTCTGTGGACGTGGCGGCTTCACTGTCCAAGCAGGAGTGTGTATTCAGGTGTGCAGGGAGACAAGTTTGAACTGTAAATGTTGTTCTAGCCTTTCTGGGTTGTCACAATACAAACATTTGAACTGAAATTTGAAACTAGTGATAATCATAGGTTATAGATACCTACTTTTTGTTTTCAATCATCAAAAATTGCAAGCAAACTACTCCATCTAAATTGAAAAATGGCATTATAGTGGACTCAAATGTTGCTATTGTGTGCTGGGGTTTGCCTACAATCTTTGATGAATTCATTCCTCTCCTGAGGATCTATCATATGAAACAGATCTAATTTTCCAAGGTTTTGTTACTTTTAGAAAATATAGATCATTGGAATTACAGGCTGTATTAATTTTAAATCACTTGGTATTGAAAAAATGCATTAAGTTCTGAAAATTTGTCAACCTTATCAGACTTACAGTATACTGCACTGGAGAACATCAGGTGAAAAAAGTGCCAGCTCTGCACATTTCTCTTGGTTTTATCTCTGGGGTAGAAAGTTGATCCAATTTAAGTTGCCCAAATGCTGCAGACTGTCAGTCCCTTAAACACATTTCCTTCCCTTTACCTTGACAAGGGCGCCTTGTTTCCAAGAGCAGTCAAGGGTCTTTTTCCAGACTCGAGGAATGTCAAAGGATGTGACAAGTTGCGTAACGCCCTCTCTCTCTCAGTGTGAGTGACTTGAGGGGGAGTAAGGTAAATAGTAGAGGAGAGAAATAGGGAGCGAAAGCAAAACTTTCTCTCAGCATCTGGTGGCCATGCCAAGAGTATGGATGGCCTGTGTAGCCAAAAATACTCAGGCTTATGCCAACTAGAGAGACTTCACATAGAAGCCATAGCTGTTAAAGATACTGCACCTGTTAAAGACACTTCTTCTTTTTAAAGTACTTTTAAACACCATGCCTTTTAGCTGAGGTTATCAGATGTTGGATGTTCTGACACTTTTTGGGACCATGTGTTTCAAAGAAAATCACTGTTTTTTAATTAATGGCAGTGTCAAGAAGTGCAGAGGCTTTAAAATAACATTTGTTGCATAATACAGGAGCTTGGGAGAGTAACTTGGAGGGTACTGAAAACACGAGTAAAGAAGGCATGGGCCACCACAATGGGGGAAACTACATAACAAAAACATGACAGGCAGCTGTAATCATGCCAACATGTGATTCTTCACTGTCAGTGAAGCCAGTTGGTAAATCAGACTCTTACCAAAGTAGGCAATATATCTTTGCACCAAGAAGGCTGTCATTGAAAAGTTTTTTACTCTCCTTCTAGTTCTAATAAAGCCACTTCTTTAGCTGCATCCACTATTATCTCTTCACTGGCTGCCATTGTTTTCAGGCTTCTACTAAACCTCACCCGTTGCTTCTGCTTCTTTCTCCTTAAATGATGCCGATTAGTCTGGTCATTCTCTGATCAGAAAAAAGCGAATCAGAGAGAAGCTTGGCAAGATGGATCCACCTGATGAAATGGGTATCAAGAACAGACATGATATTGGCTTTGCAAGGTTAAAATTTGCCTGAAATGTCTGGTCATTGAAAACAATAAATCTCCCAGCATTGGGTGCCTAGGGGATTCTATTTTTATTGCCATGGTATCAAACAGGTATCTATATTGTTTGATCTTTACCAGCATTATTCATCACACTCTCTTATGCCATTTCTGATGTGTTATTTATGCACGTTTTTTCCCCCATTCCAGATCTTTCCACAATAGCGTGTCCTATGAGTTCTTTGTTCGATCCTAAATAAGTACAACATAGTCAATTCTGCCTAAATATCATTCACAGACATGCAATTACTGGTTACAACCACTGCTGAGCTAAGAGTGAGGTCTCATTATGTAAGCAAACCTATTATTACTTAGCCTTGTCTGAGCACAGAGTGCACGAGTCTAGTTTCACATACAGCTAAAAGGACCTCTTGTAAAAGGTCCCAGAGTGGCTCTGCTGCTATTCTCGTTATGAATGATGACCAAATATAAAAATAATGCATCAAAGATTGTGGAGAATGACAACATTATAACATTACTTTGCTATAGTTTCTTCTGCTATTGTCTCCTTATGACGACCATGATTCTCTACAGCATTGTAAGCTTTTTTGTTTTTATCAAGTCTAATGTCATGTGGTTCAAGAGCTCAAAGTTGGAGCTCTGGCAGCCTTCTCTACCTGACGGCCATGTTCCACTCACACATGTTGGTCTCCTTGCTGCATTATGCAAGAGTCCTGCTTTAACAGACAACATGCCTGCCATCTGGCTCAATATGACTTTCACGTGCTGATTTGCATAACCTAATTCCAACCAAATGCTGCTATCCTGCAAGGCAGTCTCCATCAGACCTGTACTCACCAATCACGTGTAGCGCTGAGTTTTGACTATTGAGTGCTCACACTTTTCAGAGACACTTCTGTGCTTAAATAGATAGATACTTTATTATGTCAACTTTACAAAACCATTAGAACTCTTTGCTTAACTTTAATCTGCTAGAAGTAACCAGAGAGATTTAACATCAGGCTTTTAAATTGGATCTCCTCTAGTGTACAATTCAGTACAAAGAAATTTTGTGATAATATGAACTAAATGAACACAACCTTAAAATAAATAGTAAAGTGATTCAGGGTGGGGAAGAAAATTCTTGTCGTTATCTGCAACCTGTCTCTTCAGGCTGATTCACAGTGGCACTTCAAGGCTTGATATTTATACCCCCATGACATTTTACCTTCACGATGATTGTTGACATAGAGAGAGGATGAAGTGATACCTCTCTCTGCTGACTTTGAAGGTAGTAACAGAGGTGTTAGTTGGGCAACAGCTGGATCAGCTGAATCAGCGAGAAGTGCAATGCTATGTGCTTGTCTGGGATACCATTTATAAAATGCATTAACTGGGAATTATAACTTATTTTGGCAATCAATACGAAGAGGTTATCCTTGAGGCCTTGGTGTTGACATACCGATAGCTCAGCCTGCATACAGGGCTGGTCTGGGATGCCTTCATCTAAATTGGATCAGTTGTGAAGTTTCTTATTTACTAGTAAATAAGAAACATGGCTTTATTTATGAGCTGCTATTTCCTTCAATCCAGCCCTGCTTGAAGTGTTGGAAATAGCAGCTCTTTTTAGAGAGCCAGATTCTTTCACTCAGCTGAGTAGAAAAGAGCAGATGTTTTGGTTCCAAAATGGCTTGTAATTTGATGGCATTTTTCATTTTTTGATATCTTCAAAACAAAACAAAACAAAAATAGAGAAAAAGCAATAGGAGCCAGCTTGTAGAACCGGATCATCGGCAAACAACACATCATGACTTCCTTTTTAACTTGTTGCCCTGAACTGAGGTATTTTAATTTAACCAGTACTCCACATTTATTTGCTTGGTTTCATTTAAAATGGTGTTTACAACACCAGGAGGGAGAAAAGCGGTTAAAGAGGCACTGCTGGCTTCTTAGCTTGTGGCTAATTTGGCTAATTTACCCCCACTTATTTTTATTACAAGCAGCTTCACTGCACAGAACATCCAGGAACCAAACCAGTAACCAAGGTAAGAGAGCCACAGAAATTATGTATAGGCTACTGTTTGCATAAGAGATGGACAAGTGACTTCCAGTACCACTGAAGACGTATTGTTAATGCATGATATGGTTGCGTGTACTGAAGCGCATTCACTTGGTATCCAAAAGCCCAAAACACATTGTCATTCCACAATAATGTATTGTCTAGGGCAGCAAATATGATGCTGTCTGAAATCAATATGAGCTTCTTAAGTTGTGGTAATGGGCTTTTTTACTGTGCAGTCGCAGAAATGCACTATGAAAACACCTTTGAACCGTGCAGCTTTGGTTGAAGCATGAGCGTGAATTTAACTTTAGACTTTAAAATGCTGTAAGTTTATAAGTGTTACTATTATTCTCTGAGTTTGTAATCACATGCTTAAATAGCATCATACTGCTGGGTTCCAGGTTGAAAGTGTAGGGAAGTAAAAACTGTAATAACTGTTTCATCACTTCCTGATTGATCAACTATGGAAAGACTATGGATAGTTAATTAGATTTTTTTTGTTAAAACATCATATAAACACCCAGTCACTTCCTAGCCTGTGTGAAGCTGATTCATGATACAACTACATTCCTCATTTGATAACATCACCAAGCTACAAATATTAGCCTAGCTAATACTGCTAGTAGCTAGCAGTCACATCAAGAAACTTGTAATGTAAGTTTTCATGTTCTAGCTGTTGCTGCTCAGTGAGCTACAAATATGTTGTTAACTTGGGGCATGGAGTATGTTTCTTTGTATTTTCATTGTCTTTAGTTTGTAGTCATTCCTCAGGGACTAAAACAAAAACAGTTTGTTAAACTCCCTGTGTTTATCAGGAACACCTGATGACAAAATAATAATTAGGTTTGAGCTTCGAGACCACAACGTGATGTCTAAGGAAAATGTCCAGTGTGTGAGAAGAGGGAATGGAGCTGTGTTTTGTTTTCATGACTGAGACCTAGCACTTTATTTTGGGATGTTCGTCTTTATTCTCTGAGATGTTGGTATATCGGAATGACACCAGAACCTTTGTGGGACTGAAATTTGTCTTATTACTGCAGATATTGTCATGAATGTCTGCATGTGTTGACACATGTCTAGTTTCTGGGTAGCAGCTGTATTTGTCAGTATATGTCTCTATCCTTCAAAGGCTGGCTTGTGATGCTGTCTGCCATGGAAACAAACTTAATTTGCACTTAACCTCCCACTGAACTACGAGTGCTTTCACAAATCAAGACGAATAGTCCTTTAGTCCATCCCTGTGTTTCTGACTCTTGCTGTCTGCCCTGGAGGTTGAAAATAGATATTTTTATATTTTATTGTTAATTACATTTGTTTGTGTTATAACAAAGGAATGACATTACATAATGTTTCCATTGAAGCTTTCTTTTGTGCCCCCTCTGTTTGTTGATAATAGATTTTACTGTTTGAAGCCCAGTTTGGCATATATTAAAAGAACAAGGATTCTTTCATCCTCTTCTGTCTTCAGCAGTTACATAAAGTGTTTAGTCTGATTGTCTAAATTGTTGATACTTTGATATGTTTTTTATAATAGTACAAGTTTTAAAACAAAACATTCTGTGATCTCAGTGAACAACTGTATTGAAAAGTAGAGAAGGCGTGTGTAGTTGTACATTACGCAGGTTGGGAAAATAAACTCATGACACCTTAGCCCAAAGGCAGCAAAAGGACCTGAGGTATTGTTCAGCAGTACTTCACTGGCTGACTCAGTGTTGGAAACCTATCTGGTCTTTCTGTGTAAACTTGATATTTGTTTATTTTTCTTTATTTAGCCTATGTATTAGCACAGAGAACTTACTATGATTAAGTCCCTTTATCCCAGGGTGGCACTGATCTAATATAAGTAAAACCAGCCAAATGTAAACAGAATCACATTGAAAAGTAAGAACATATAAACACAGATAATTACCACGCTACCTTACCCAAACCAATACAGTAGGTGTGCATATAAGATATAAAATAGCTGTTGCTTTATAAGGTCAAAAGTGGAGATGAGCAAAAGGGAAATTTTGATATTTTTTCTTTTGTATGATTATTTCAGCAATCTGTATTTGCTCTAACTATTGTTATTTGTAACTTTTTCTCTCAGTGATTATGAAAAGTTGTATTTGAGGAGCTCTGATTTACCCGTTTAACATTAGTATTAGCAGTGAGCTGATCTCTTTAATGGTCAAACGAGAGAAAATATCCTTTTTGGAAACAAAAGAAAAGGAAAAAATGGGCTGTATCAATACTGGTCCTGGTTTTCACAATCAGTGCATCTCTAATTTCTTCAGGGGTAGCTGATAGCTAACACTAGTTTAGTCTGACTGCATGAAAATAGTGTAAGAGTGTGTAAAACACACTCAATCTGAATGAGCAAGCACTGTTCATTTGCCTCTAAAATGTTATCGTATTTGCTGCTGTAAATTCGTAATTCATTGTGCATCTTTCTTCAAAGTTGTTTACTTGATTAAAATAACAATTCTGAGGACTGATGCTGATCTCCAGATGTTGGAGTTTAAAGATACTGCATGATCGATATTGAGCTTTCTTTAACACAGTCCTATGGGAGATCCTATTTATACAGCTCCCTCTAAGGAATCATGATATTTTTCCCTTGGCTGGAAAGGAACCTAAAGTATTTTAGCAATTATACAGAGTCTGGGGCATTTTACACTTTAAAAGAAAAAGAAATATAATTCTAAAGGACAGATACATTTTGTAATGTTCGTGCTGTTTCTAAATCTGGGTCTTCAGCTTGCAAAGTCCATTTTCTATCTCTCGATCCTTAGGTCTTTGACTTCACTGAGGATGTGGCGGGTCAATAACCTGTCCGAATAAACACGGCTGGATTTCTGTGTTATTCATTCCAGTTTGGTTGACACAAACCAGTTTTTTTCTGTCTTTGAGTCCCATACAGGGCGATAAGAAATGGTCAAATACCAGGTCACCAGAGTTGGAAGGTTGAACAGACTCGGTGCTGGGCCATACTGGCAAGCCTACTATTTTAGGTGCTTTTTTAAAGATTATTTTCAGGCTTTTTGCCTGTATTTGATTGGACAGCTGAAGAAAGACTGGAAATATGAGAAGAGGTTATGGGGAAGACCCATAATCAATCCCAGGACCAGTGCATGGAGGACTACAGCCTGAGCTTATGGGCACTGACTCTACCTACTGAGCTACACTGGAACCCTAGTTGCTTTTTAACATTTAAAAAAAAGATCAATTAAAAGGTTGATCATGCTGATTTGAAGTAACACATTTGGCTTTAAAATAACAGCCATTTTAAACTGCGTACATCAGGAGTTAAATGTGCTACAAAACAGAAAACATACAGCTTAAGGTATATGATTAATTCATTACACATTATTATACTATTAGCACGCTCTTCAAATACCAACTTTATACCTCACAGTGCTCTGTACGTGAAAGAAATTTAGAGGTCACTGTAATGGTTATTTCCTCTGTGCATTTCTTGCTGTATGTGGAGTCCATTTTTGGTTGAAAAGTTGACTTGTTTTGAAATATTTCTCCTTGAGTCACTTTGTTTGGCACTGTAATCTTAAGGCATCTCAAAATATACCCAAAATATCTTTTTATTAAGGTCATCATATTTTCTCTCTCTCTCTTAGGTATGCCATGGCCCTGTATAACCAGCATGTCTGCCCTGTGGATAACTGGTATGTTGTTAAATCTGTCCTTTATTTTGCTTCTACACACCTCTTTTGCATCATTCACACTCTAAAAAAATCAGAGTTTGCAAATTGGTATTTTGTCACTTTCACAGTTGTTTTTTGTCCCAATATTTTACATTTTCATCTCTACTGGAACATTTTGTTACAGGGTTATTTTCAAGCAATTTGTGTAAATCTGCTTGCATAATCAAAATATTACTGTTTCATACTAACTGTAATAGGCTGACATTGATCGTAAGTGTTTACTTTACACTCTTTGTTCTCAGCACAGTCAGTATCAATGAGTGTTCCTTTGGATGTTAGATTTGTCTGGACAGGCTGATGATAAGTCTCTACAAGTAAAATCAGTGGAAAAATTAGTACCGGTACTCCCCTTAATCACGTGGTGTCAATGTGTCACACAATTACAGGTTGGGCGATATAGACCAAAAATCATAAACTGTTGGGACATGAAGGCCTAGCGTTTAGGTCAGACCCCAGTTTTTCACAATGGGCAGCCAGGACTCAAGTTTGACCTGCAGCTCCTTTAACACATGCAATTCCTTGCACTCTTTTTCACAATCAAATAAAGATAAAAAGTCTGAAATGTGATCTAAATTATGAAAGAATATATATAATTTATTCTTCTGTGATTATTGAACCCATTTAGACCCAATGCAGCATTGGTGTGTACCTTAAAGACTGTATGAGGTGTTGGTCTGCTTCTGCCTTTAGAAGCTGATGCCATATCAGTGCATTTTACATGATGTTATTGTTCTTAAGACACCTGACTGAGGAGCTGCAATGTGATACATTAATGTACTGGAAGGACTACATTAGAAGGCCAATGAGGTAAAAACGTTTTAGTTTAAGCTTCTTTAGCCTCCATGCCGAAAAGCTGATGGATGTAAAATTATGAAGTTGAATAGTTGGTGACAAAGACTACAGTACTGACAACCTCAGTGAGGGGAGTAACATAGAGGTGGACTACAGCAGTATTTTAGACGTTAAGAACAACAATGAGTTGGCAACAACCCAGATTGTGATGTGATTGTGGACCTATTAGCCAAGATACAGTAGATGAAGCACACATTTTAAGTGGAGTAGAGAGGTGTTGATGCTTTGATTTGATTAACTGATAACTACATTTTTGGGCAAAGGTGATTATTTACAGTTAAAGCCAAGGGTTTAAGCTTTCAGATGTTTAGAAATGTCATGTCTCTATCTGCTACTGTGGCTGAGAAGTAAAGATTTTAGTAAAAGATTTTAAACGCTTTGTGCAGTTTTTCAGAAAACCCTCAGGGTTTTGAAGGTTGTTTTCAAACAATTCTTAGGTGGTGGAGGATGTTCTTTATCCAACCCTAGTATACATAATGCTGATATTTAAAATATTAAAAAAAGCATTTGACATTTTAGAGCAGCTTCATCTAGAATTCCAGACAAGTCTCTAAAAAAATATGACCCTTGAATTTCTAGTATGGCACCATGAATTCTTTCCATCTTCTTAAATTGATTTTCTCTCTTGTTAAACCAAATTAATGTGCCTTTATATACAAATAATTCAATTGAGTTTGCTTTGGTGGTTTATCACCTTTTTATGTCTTCTGGGTGTAGTTTACATAGAAATCTAACATTCAAATGGATGTTTTTTATATTTAGCATGTTAGAAAGTAACCTTGGATGAAGACTTTAATCTACAACGGAGTGTTTTGTTGCCTTCAGTAATTAGAAGGTAACAAAATCAGTTGTTGTTGATCTTGTATTTCCCAGTTTCAAAAAGTTGGGGCACTGTGTAAAATGTAAATGAATACCAGAGTGCAATGATTTGCAAATCTTCACCCATATTTTATTCACAATAGAACATAAAACAACATATCAGATGCTGAATATGAGACATTTTGTCATTCCATGAAAAATATTTTCTCATTTTTAATTGGATGGCAGTAACAAATCTCAAAAATCTATAGAGCAATAAAAAGCTGGAAAAGTAGGTGGTACTAACGAAAAACAGCTGTAGGAGCTGTTTTGCAAGTAATTAGGTTTAATAGCAACAGGTCAGTAACAAGACTGGGTTTCAAAGGAGCATTTTAGAGAGGCAGAGTCTAAGAAGTAAAGATAGCCAGAGCTTCACCAATCTGCAAAAGTTGTCATCTTAAAATTGTGAAATATTTTTAGAAAAATGTCCCTCAACGTGGGCTTATAAGCCCTTGGGCGGCACTGCATAAACAACAGGCAGGCTGCATTAGTGCCTATGGTGTGGGAAGCTAACACATCTGGAGGCACGATCAATGCTGAAAAATATATAGAGATTTTAGAGCAGCATATGCTCCCATCTAGACATCTCTTTCTGCGAAGACCTTGCATATTTCAGCAAAACAACATTAAACCACATTTCACAACAGCATGGCTTCACAGTAGAAGAGTCCAGGTGCTAAACTAAACTGGCCTGCCTTCAATCCAGAACCAACAGAAAACATTTGGCGATCGTGACATGAAAAATCCAGGACCCAGTATAGCTGAGGAGCTAGAGTCCTTCATCAGGCAAGAATGGGGTCCCAAAATTTCAAAGAGTACCTTGCTGCAGACAAGATGGCCGACATACATCCAATCCATACCGGAAATCTCAACCGAAAGTCCATGCATCTAAGGTTAGGCTTAGGCATTAAAACCCGAGTGGTTAGGTCCAGGGTAAGGCAGTGGGGAAGGTGATATATTTGAGGTCCAGCACCAAGGGTTAGGCTTAGGCACGAAAAAGACTGACAAACACTGGCTGCTGAGTCCAACAGGAGGAACAAACTTCTGCTTGGGACTTCCGGCATGGATTGGATGTATAGCGGCGCCCTTGTCAGCCATCTTGACTGCAGTTGGGTCCCTCTCAAAATGTCAGGAACATGGCCCTGTCCTCACTTTTTTGAGACATGTTGCTACCATCAAATTTAAAATGAGCTCATATTTTTCATGAAATGGTAAAATTTCTCAGTTTCAACACCTGATATGTTGTTTATGTTCTATTGTGAGCAAATTATGGGTTTAGGAGATCTACAAATCGTTGCATTCTGGTTTTTATTTACATTTTACGCAATGACTTGCTTGATAATGTTTTAATGCTTCTTTTCCTAACTGAAGGAACTTCAAGTTACCCCTTGCGTGATGAATGATGCTATATAAATAAACTTGTCTCATCTTGAGTGTTGGGTAGCGTTACTTTTGAAACGAACTCGTTAGATAACTGCGTTACATACTGAGAAAAGTAATTTGCTATGTTATTGAGTTACCTACTTCTACTTACTATGTACTATGTACTTTTGCGTTACTAAATATTAAAACCCTTTAGCCATCGGTTGTTAAAAGGATGGATAACGACCACACGTCTGCATTTGAATGTGCAGACTCTAATGCCAATGTACAGTGTAATTTACAGCCCATAATTTGTATCTCTGCAGTCTGAGAACACCACTAACAGACAGGAAAACATTTACAGATCTTTAATATGCTCACAATCTGACAACGAGCTGAGCAGAGACAGACAGAATGACTCGAATGCTGTGTGTAATAACAGCGCATAATTGAAATGGCTGCACAGCTGATTCAATTAAAGCTTTTAAACTTATGTTTCACCAGGATGCTGATCTTGTCCCTTTAATCCAAAAATCCAACATAATGGGGATAATTCCACAGTATCATGCTGTTCACTGAAGAGAGGAAATTTGAGATTCATCTTTCAGTAACGGATTACTTTTATGAAAATGTAACTGATAACGGGGTTACTTGAATTGTAAAAACTAACGCGTTACATTACTCATTACAACAAAAAGTAATCTGAGTACTCTAATGGAGTATTTTGTAACACGTTAACCACAACACTGCTTGTCTTGTCTCACTTACAAGCCATTTACAAGTTCCTACCACACCTACTAATCATGTTTCCTGTATGAGCATTGGTTGTTTATTGTTATGTGAAATGTATGAAGAATCAGACTTTTTGTTCTTGTTTTGAGCCTGTGCATGTGTGTCTGATATCCCAGGTTGTACAACCAGTCATGTGAAGAGGAGCTGTATTTGCAGAGCGGGCCAACCTTGTGCTGCACACTAGACAATGTACCTCTCATCAGGTGGGTGAGACTCCCACCCTGTCTCCTCTCCTCTCTGCCTGTCTCTCTTCTTTCTCTTTGTTTCTAGTTTCTGTCTGGTTTTTATAAACAGGAACACTGTCCCATTGTTTTTACGTGACCCCTGTCAGCACATTGTTGATGAAAAAGCGAGTGAGCTTAAAGGAGACGCTTGTCCTGAGTGGGGGTGTGTACGTTCTGAAAATAACTCAGGGCTGAAATATCCTGCTGCCTGCCACCGTGGCAGCTCTGAGGCAGAGCGTGGGTCTGAACTTTACCATGTAAACACACAGACACACGTGGAGGAGTCGGCTTACATTTGGGTGGAAATCAAGACACTCCCACTCTTATGTTTAGCTTTTGTCCCTCTGAGATTCAAACATCAAAGACTGCAGAGTAAATACTGTGGTATGTATAAAACAACTGGAGAAACTGTTAAAAGTAGCAAATGAATCACTGCTTGAGAGCACATAATGAGCATGGGAAAATATTTAGAAGTGTTTATAACATATGAAGGTTGAAAAGAGTGTTATTTTTACAAATGCAGTGCTGTCATTTAAGCTCAATCTACAGTGAAAGTTTTACTTTTAGTGCTATTGGGCGAATACATTTGCAAGGAAAACTACGCTAATATGCCATAACCATCTGTCCAATCATTCAACACACCAAAGATTCTTCTAAAAATCATCAATGTTGGTGCTAGTCCACTTGAATTTTACATTTTACTGAGGAATGCGTTTGTGTGTGACTGCAGTCAGCTGAGAAAGCTTTGGCTTTGTTGGCAGCAGCAGCACGGGCACAGACAGCCTGTGTTGACTGTCTCCTGCCTTCCTCTCCTACAAACATTTCCCATTCCTAGAAGAGAGGCAGAATGCAGTAGGTGAAAAGTCAAAAGCTCATAGATGGCAAGCCAGTCAGTGTGATTTCAACCCCTCTCTTACCTCCTAATTGCATGAGCTGAAATAATCAAGTAAACATGCTATACAGTATGTTCTGAATGCACAACAACAGAGGGGAATAAGTGGTGCAGCTTCCATGTGGTGTGCAGGAGGTTGATTTGCAGCATTTCACTGATTTATTTCTGTGTACTCTCTCCTGCAGTAAATGTGGGACTCTTCCCCCTGAGAGCTGCTTCTTCAGCCTTATCTGCAGCACGGGATCATTCATGGGTAAGAGATCATGTGCACACAGAGCATCACATACATGTAAACACGCACACACAATATCCTGAGCAATCTACATTTGCTTCAATTTCTGCTGTAAGTCACCTCTTTACTGAGTAGAGAGTAACCTGACACACCAGATACACTGTTTGATTTATCTACTGAATGTATAAATTTCACATTCAAACCTTCCATACGAAGCATTTGGGAAGGGTAGGACTCAGGTGATTGGACGATTGGATGTCAGTCACATTGATTATGGGCCAGTCAGAGCAACCATGCGAGATGAAGTAGTAGACATGCGCAGCTCTGGTAGTAACCTGAGCTTGGCAGACAGGTGCTGTTGTAGTTTATGAATGGTGCACCTTCTTCGTGGAAGAAATTCATGCTGAGGCTAGTTGGGAGAATTGCGAAAAACATCCTCTCTGCCAAGAGCAGCTTTCAGTAAGGTTCTTTCCTCTCGTTTTAGTAAAGAAATGTGGCCCAGTTCTGATAAAACTGCTGCTATACTGGAGCGACATCCGACTGCACTGACAGCAGCCATTGTATATAACAGCTTACAGAACAACTAAACCTCACCTGCAACTATTGCAATTCATGCCGAAGCAGGTTGAGATATGAGTGAAAACATATTTCATAAACATATGAAACGCTTTCAGCACTAATCTTTGCTCTTTATTTCATAAAGAAATGTGGTCAAGCTCTGATAAAACTGCTGCTATACTTGACCTACATCTGGTGGCCATTGCTATTGGCTTCCAGTACAACTAAACACCGCCTGTAACTACCATCTCCTTCTTCTCAAACTACGCTGATTGGTCAAGTCCGTTTTCGGTCCTGACACAATCATTTCAGATTGGAGCTTTACAAGCTGGATTTGCCTGATGACTGAAATAGAACCTTGCCAATCTATCTGCTTTGCAAGGTTAGTATAGAAAGGCCAAGGTTACAGTTTTAAATTTGATTTTCTTATTTCTGACTAACTGTCAAAACATTAAGATGTAAGGGCATTCAAAAAAGAAAAAAAAAGACAATCTTTTACCATGATTCTGATTTTTTCTCAAGGTTTTTGGTTCTAAAAGGAAGCTCTTCTCTCTAAAATGTTACCAAGTAATTGGTAAATAGTATTACAAAAAAGTAAAAGGACCTGATATTGTCTTTATCAGTGGTTCTGAACTTGTCTAGCATCAGGAGCTACCTTAATGAGAAATTAAAACCCAAATTTCCCAAAATATTGTATTTAGTGTAATGTATATTATAATGTATTTAATTAAAAAATGTTGTTGTTTGGACCTCAGACAGAACAAAAAGTCAGAGAAAAAGCATCAGGCAAAGCCAAACATGTTTTAGAAAGCATCATAACCGAATCCCTGGGAGGACATGCATAAATACAGTTTGTTTTACTGAGGAATTATCTCGCTGTCATAGTTTAACCAGATTTTTATCCAGAGAAAAAATAGATTAATCAGTTGAAATCTTGAGAAAACATTTACAATTTAACCCTTATCACAGAAAACAGTAAAATAAAATGTGGTGGGGTTTACTCACATTGATGTTGCTGTGACACATTTGTTCTACACATTTCCAAACCTATCAAAGAAAGCTCTGTGGCCCATTTTAAGGTTTTGACCCACCACTTTAGAAACACTGTTCAATAGAGTCCAGATAACTTCTCATTGATTTGATTGGTGGAATGAATTCAAAAAATGTAAATTTATTGGTTCATTTTGAAGCTTAAACTGTTATTTTTCTAGCTTTAAAACTGGGGGTCAACTGATACAGCTTTTTTTGCTATCAGCACTGATACTGATAGCGACTACTAGAAATTCGTGAGCGCAGTAGCAAATGCATGGAATTTATTTATGATCTAAAACAAAATCTAGTTCACAAAAGTAAAATTTCCTAATAAAAAATAGTAATTCGAAAATGAGTAATTTCACTCTAGCTTTATCAACATTAGAAATGTTGGGGAGCAACAGGAAGATGGGAAGTGATGCCAGTGATGTAGTGATTAATTTTATCAGCTATCGGTAAAATACCAGTTAAAAAACACCTAATACCATGCCAAATATCAGCCTTTATAACCAGCTAGGCAAATAATTATAAACATTTACTGTAAAGTTTCTGTTGATAGAACTATAATTTGAGTTCCTATTAATGAAAAATTAAAAGAAAAATATGGTAAACCCCACTCTAAGGAGGTTTGTGTTGGTCTAGACTATTTTTGTAGTTGTTTTATGCAAAGCTTGGCACTACTGTCACCCAGGAAGAGAAAAGTTTAGATGAAACTAAGACTGATAGCAGCCCTGACAGTATTACAGTATTAGGATATACTTTTTTGTCATGTGGCCTGGGCAGAGCTCCTGCTGTCACCTAATCAGATTGCAAAGTAATAATTTACAGCATGTAAGCTGGAGTATTCTTTGTTTGCATGTCTGCAGCCAAAGTTTCAGAGCACATGGAGCAATTACTGATTAAAAAGAAGCAGGTTTTATTTTAAGAATATAGAAACGGATTTAAGGAAAATTTCAGTAACTGTTGACAACTTAAACTGACATAAAAACAAATTTCGTCATAACTTTGTGGAAAAAGGGCAAAGAACTACGCGACACTGTAAATAGCAGTTGTTTTTTTTGAATAATGCCTCCTCATTCAACATTTAAATATCTTGTGCATTCAATCAAGGCCTTGGTAGAAAGGCCATGCTTCCAAAACATTTTGACAAAATCCGGTAAAACTCAAAATAGCTGTCTGCTACCCTTAGATTAAATGGTGCCAATTAGGTAGGGGTAGAATCATACTTTTTTGGATTCACTTTTGATTCAGGAGAAGCCTTGTAAGCACAGATAACAGTGGATAAACGTAAAATGTGTGAGATACAGTAGATATACTCTCCTAAATTTCAGTTTATCCCTCTTCACATAGTTATCCATTATTCAACATTGTTCTATTTTATTCTTATATGGTGCATGCCTGCATAAAACGAAGGATTGATCAACAAATAAAGCAAGCAACACTTTTAATTCATATTCTTAAACATGAAATATGCTAAAATATGTTTCTCAAACCATGTCAGCCATAGACACCAGTGTTAGATCAGGTAGTAGGTAACCAATGCCGCTGTTCTGATCAGCTCTTTGCCATCTGTTAAGGCCTTAGAGTAACATAACTTTAGTTGTCCTGTGAAAAATACAAAACCTACAACCGCCCTGACCAAGAGCCAGTGAAAACCCTGCATGTGGTCATTTTGAATGAAAGAGGAGGAAGAAATAACAGTGACTGTGGCCTCAGAAGGGTTTCACGCAGAATAATCTCACATACACACAGTCAGTGTGTATTTTAGTTGGCACAAAGAAAACATGCATGATTATAAAAAAAGGAAGGGGCTCCCATGTGCCGGTCTGTGTGTTTCTTGGGAGTCTACACGTGCTGTCCCTTGTGCTAGCTGTTGGGTCTGATCTGGTTAATGTTTCCCAGCTGTGGCTGAGACATGTTCTCTGTGAGTGTATGCATTAGGGTAAAAAGCGGGGGGGAGTTTTCTTTGCCTTGTTTGTCTTTTCATAAGGAGTCTCCATGAGTCTAGCAGCTATTTAAGGCCTGTCTGTTTGATTGGCTGACTCTGGAGCGTTTGCTGAGCCATCTGAGAGGAAGGCAGAGACATGACAAGATAATGATAATTGCACGGTCCAAAAATAACATGAAATTGCAGGCTGTATTTTAGACTCTGTGTTGTAAATAGCCATTTCATAATGTGTACAAAACTCCTGAAAATTTCAGTGAATTTTCTGGTTGTGCTTCTTGTGTGAACAGAAAGGACCATTCTTTAACTGTGACATTACCTAGACTTCCTCTAGCCAGACCAAGTAAAACTTCCGTTGAAATTGTGGTGAGCAGATGTTTGGAAATAGCAGGTAGAAGTTAGACAGAGGATGGCATTTATGCTCCACCACTGCTGCACAACTGGTGTATTTTTCTTGAACATTATGAAGCATCTTCATTATGTTTTATGCATGCTTGCGTGGTCTTTTCAATATTACATTGATACCAGGAGTTTTTAACACAATATTTTCTTATTTTGATAAAGACGTGATATTAAAGTCAGTTTAAAATCAACTATGATTCCTTTTTTTATGTCTCTAAAGTTAGGAGAGGTAGATGGTCACATAAATAGGGTAGATGGAGGTAGGGTAGGAAGACATATGCTTGCACACTTGTTCAGTTCCTCATTAAGTTTATTGAATCACTACGCTTCAAGCAGAGTTGTTCTTCAGGTGATAGATTTTCTTCATCAGGTGATATTTTATTGAAAAAAAAAATACAACACCTAAAAAGATATCTGCTCAAAACATTGTGATTCAGTAGACCTCAACATTTTCTTTCTCTTTCTGCATTCTCTTACATGAAAATCTAAATATCTATTTTCTTATTTTCTTCATATATATATATTTAATAGACTGTATGTATTATAGGATTCGTATATAGCAATGCATTTTTTAAACCACAATTTTTACCTATAAAATAAGTTTTTAGAACTTTTGTTTGAAATAAAAGAATTTTTGACAGACTGTTAAGAAAGATAGAAAGTGATTTTTTTATTGTCTTGATTTTGATTGAAACGCAAATATAATCTTGACTGACACTGTTAATCCATCCTGGTCTGTGTATCATTAATATAAAGACAAAACCAGTACAAATTGGAGTGAGATGTGGGAAGTGTCCATGGTTCCACTCTCATTTCTTGGACAGTTTTAGTTGCACCAGAAGTACAATGTATTTAGTATTCTTCTCAGTGTGAACATACTTTGTGCACTCAAAATAAGAATTTAGATAGGTTGGCAGGTAGGCAGGCAGAAAGTCAGGTAGGTGGGTAGGTACTCCATTAATCCCAAAGAAAATTCAAGCATTCAGTTGCAGTCTACAGATATATGACCTGAGACGTCCCCATATTTAACCCCTTTACCCCCTCCCACTGTATCATTGCCAAAAGAAAAATTTACACAAACTTCTACAAAGAAGTGAAACGTTTACCTGATTAAATAGAAATAGACTGAAAATTAAAAACAGAAAAAATAAAAACGCCTTTATAGCAAAAAAATAAGTAAATAAAAAAATTAATTATAAGAAAACAAATTAAAGCTGTAGTAAGCGATTTATTTTTAGTGTTGTATGCCCGCAAAAACAAGACAACCCGTCAGGGTCTTGTTATTGAAGCTATTCAACAGAAAAACACACTTCTGCAACGCCTCCTTGCACTGCGCTCTCACTTAAGGAAAAAGAGCAAGGGATGTTGCTCCAGCCAAAAAGGAGGCTAGCACTCACAGCCAATCAAGGCTCAGGTCGAAGGGAGCGTTCCTATTGGCTGCTGTAGCTCAGTGAGAAGTTGATACAATGGCGGACTTAACGGCACTAATAACGACAGCCTACACACAGATTCTGGTTGTTTTTCGGTCCTATGTAGAATTTGTTTACGCAGAGATGAATGTTTTCTTACCTGTGATTTGGCCATTGATTTCACTGAAAAGGGGAGCAAAATCACTCCATGAGAGCTTTGCCACCGGCAGTATTCAATTCAGTGGACATGCTTCGCAAGGAGGTATGTGATAAGAGGGGCGGAGCTACAGAGCTCAAACACGGAGAAGAACAGGAATGGAGGGGGAGTAGAGTTGATTCTACACGGTTCTCATAGAATGTTGGATACTCCACCTTTAACTTAAATGTACCATTTAGTGCTGTAGTATGCCATTTGGAACACCATTACATTCTGTTGCTTCATCTGCAGTCTATGATTTCACTGTGACAATGTGATGACCTTTCTGAGTCATGACTTGCCCCAACTTGGCAACTTTGCTTGCAGAGGGCTATGTTGATTCATGAGGGTCATGTTGTTACAAACAGTACAAGCCTCTTAGTCAAACAAACACAATTAGGCCACTGATTCTTTAATGTACTTTGATGGACTAAAGCTACGATTAATGTCAGTGAACTAAACACAGAATTGGCTGAAAATCTTTTAAAGATTTTTTTGGGAGGATTTTGCCTTTATTCGGGTAGGACAGCAGAAGAGAGACAGGTACTATAGGGGGAGAGTGGGTGAAAACATTTACCAAACAGCTTCTGTGTATGGCTGCCTGCTCTACCCACTGTGCTGAATTGGCATCTGATCTGGACCCAATTTAAGCTTCTTTGCAATTCATTGAACTAAGATTTACTAGTTATTGTAGACAATGACAGCCAATTATGTTTGCTAATTTCTCACACAGAACAAAACATACAGCAGTTATTAAAGATAGTTACAGAAATATCTCTATTTTTATATTGTAATGCATTTTTGTCTGGTTTTGTACTAGTAACTGAAGCTGAAATCTTTCATGGTAGATTTGTCTTCTTCAACATGTTAAAAATCAGAATCGACTTGTAGGCCATTGATTGAGGTTGGGTCACATACTGTCCAAAGGCCACCAGTAGCCCACCCCTGACTTGCCCCCTGAGACCAGCAACTTCCATGCAACAGGGAAAATAAGGTCTAAAGTGAGGATCCTGTGTGAAAGAGCAGCACAGGTCACCTTGACATTTTCCAGAATTTTACAGGAATGTATGTTTTAAAAGGGGCTTAAAATTCAAACCACAGCCTTGATCTCAGAATGGAGGAGCTTGTACATGTATCTTTTTACTTTTTACGTAAATGATACAAGACTAAGCTTAGCACAAGGGTTTGAGGCATCCTGGTCAGGTTTCAGACTGTTGCAGCTTGTTGTGAAAGTCCAGCATTTGATCAGCACTGTTAGCCAACCGTGACCCCTGAACCAGAGCAGGTCAGTCTGTCAGCCTGTGCACATAAATGTATTTGTGCTAGAGGAAGAAAGAGAGAGGATAAACACTTCACCGTGATTGTTCTGCTAATGAAACAAAAATGCAGACAAATAAAAAGTTAAGTGGATTGCAGATTTTCCATTGCTCAGTCATGTTGACAGTTTGTTTGTGAGTCAAGATGAATTGGATGTTACTCTGTTGAAACTTTCTGCTGCGCTGTCCCAACATACAGAGCTATGATCCCATTATTTCTTACACAATGTGTCTGCAGTCTGACTTTACTGTCAGACTGTCTGGCTTTACGTTGCAACCGGCTGGTAAACGTTTTAGCTAACTGAATTATAAAATGTGTATTGCATTATTTTATCTTTTGATTACAACATTACGACAGCAGTGCTATATAGAACCACAAACATAAATAAGCACTGCCTATTACCACCTCATCTTCCTCAGTGTCTGTTATGGGATATTTAGGGGATTTGAAGTGTTTTTTCAGACCAAAAAGGGAGTTTTACTGACTTTTGCACCTTGCCCTATAAGTAAACAAAAATGCCCTTACAATTACGTGAGTATCCACAATACAAAAATCAGATTTATTATTTAAATCAAGATGCATGTACTAGAAAAATAGCGATTAATGAACGATTATTCCACCCCCAACCTCTGACTTTGTTCTGTAAATATCTGTATACTTTTAAAACAAATAACTGAGAGGAACGTGCAGAGATTAACTTGTTATGAAATCAAAATACTCAGCTGAAATGAAACTACCTGGCTGGATTATTTTTTGATTAAATGCCCATCTCTACCATATATGCTGACATTCACAGCCAAAATATCAGCTTTACTTATTGGCAGTGATTTAGATATCATCCGATACAAATATCCGGCCAAAATTATCCTGCATCCCTGAAAAAATGTATTTATAGAAAGTGGTTATGAAGGATCAGCATCCGAGATCCACCATTGGAGGGTCCCCGCCGGCTGGCCTAGCGCCAGTGCTCAGGTGGACAGTTCCTTCCGGCCTGCGGGTTTGCCTAGAAAAAAAAAAGGTTAAACACAGCAGCATCCATATTCGAAGATTAAGGAAGTATTTTGGATATATATAATATTGAGATATTGACTCATTCTTTGAGGATCCAAAACAAAAATTCTTTCAAACCTGGAATAACTGGAGTGAACTTATTGCACCACTGCATGCAGATTTTGTATGACACCACCAGTCTATTCACACTCCCTCCCTCCCCTCAAATGGGTAACATCATCATTGTAAGTGTAAATTGTTAAAATGTGGTTTTTTTTTAATGATAAGAATATGCAAGAAAGGCTTATATTTAAAAAGTTAAATTGAAGCAAGCACTGGCATGTAAGTCAAATGTGTATTTTTTGACAGATCTACTACTGTGTATAGGTAGACTGACTGTGTGATGGATCATTTTGGAAGTATTAAGGGAGAACTGATGGGCTGTAGCTGAAGTGACTAGATCCACCAAGATCAAGTGGCTTAAATCTATTACTTCCAGTGGATAGACTCACAAAAAAACAAAAAAGAAAGAAAAGAAGTGAAGTCGGGGAGAGTTGATCCGGTACCACACAGCAGAAAAACAATTCTCTCTACTCAGAATATGAGTTCTTACTCTCCAGCAGGAGATGCAGATTATTGAAAGCCAAGTCCAACAGGATAGAAAACTTATCACTCAAGTCATCATGCAACTAAATTTAAAAAGGGACCACTATCATTTTTCACTGATGATGGTTTTACCTCATCTGTTCCATTGTCTGTTCTTTTATTTATGTGTTTGAATGCTTCTTCTAACTTAATATACAGTGCCCAGCATAAATGAGTACACACTAACAGATTTGTCAGAAAACCTTTAGTTTCCTTTCAGAATCAACATTTTCTCTGGGATACTATACCACAGAATACTCCCACAAATGTGGGCCATTGATTGCAAACAAGGTTTGATAAATAGTACACACAAAAAAGTAATTTTCCTATCAATGCCATTCAAGACCATGTTGCAAAAATGAGTACACTCCAATGAAAGTCTTAGGAGCAATGCTAAATTTTAGACCACAAAATTCTAATTATCAAGAATCCAACCACAGGTGAGTCTAATGATTCGTTATCAGGTGTCCAGCACACAACTGACTATAAAAGGGTGTTACTTAACAAAGGAAACCCTTTCCCATTTCATGCCGTCAGCAATGGAAGAGAAATGTCACAAGATCTGAGGAAGAAAATAATTTCTTTACATCAGAAAGGTGAAGGCTACAAGAAGATGAGCAAAGCTTTGCTTATCAGTAAGAATACTTTAGCAAAAGTGATACAAAAATTTTAAAAAGATGGAACTGCAACCATCTCATTGAGACATCCAGGCCGCCCACGGAAGTTAAAGCCTCGACAGGAGCGTCTTCTGATAAGAAAGGTTGAAGAAAATCGCCATGCAAGTTCACTGCAGTTAGCTAAGTAATTAAAAAGCCAAACTGGGGTGACTGTTTCCCATGACACAATATGGTGTACACTTCAGAGGAATAGCATGCATGGGTGTTGTCCATGAAGAAAGCCTCTCCTAAAGCCCATGCACAAAAAAGCACACCTAGGATTTGCCATGGGCCCATGCTGAAAAGATGAAGACAACTGGAACTCTATACTCTGGAGTGATGAGACCACGATCAATATTTTTGGAACTGATGGCTTAAAGACTGTATGGCGTTGCAAAGGTGAGGAGTACAAAGAAAAATGCATGGTGCCTACGGTGAAACATGGTGGTGGCAGTGTCTTTATGTAGGGCTGCATGAGTGCTGCTGGTGTTGGGGTGCTGCATTTCATTGATGGCATCATGAATTCACAGATGTACTGCTCCATACTGAAGGGGAAGATACTACCATCACTCTGTGCCCTGGGTTGTCATGCACTTTTCCAACATGGCAATGATCCAAAACACACATCTTAAGCTACTGTTGCATTTCTGAAGAAGAACAGGGTGAAAGTGATTCAGTGGCCAAGTGTGTCTCCTGATCTGAACCCAATCGAACACCTATGGGGAATTCTGAAGAGGCAAGTTGAGCATCACTCTCCATCCAGGATCCAGGCTTTAAAAGGATCATCCTTGAAGAATGGAAAAAGACAGATGTTGCAACATGTCACAAACTTTTTCATTCCATGCCTAGAAGACTTGGTGCTGTTCTTAAAAATCATAAAGGTCATACAAAATACTAGATGTAGTCGTTTTTGTTGTGGGGTCTATTTATGTTTGCATCAACTAATTTAAGTAAAACTGATGATTTTGTGATCTAAGTTGTATTATTAACCTTACTTTCATCTTAGGAGTTAAACAAATGTTCAGTAAAACTCAGTTTTGTCAAAATTCTGAACGTTGTTCTTGTGGTCATTGAGCTATTGAGTAAAATTTTACTTTTCAAAGAGGGTGTATTCATTTATGCTGAGCACTGTATATGCATATGTATTCTTTGTTTTTAGGATTTACCTGGTCAAAAGCACATTTCCCCTGAGGGACAATGAAATTGAAGTTGAAGTTTGCAACAACTAACATTTTAATTTTTCAAACTATTGCAGGAGTAGAACATATTTGTGTTTGGCATCTACGCTGCAACTTTACCCTTTGCAGACTTATTCAAGTGCAGAATTATCGGATTGGATAGCATCTTATTAGGAGGATGCTAGCGCAAAACTTCACTATATTTAGGTTGAAATGAAGCTGTTTTTACACCTGGTTGAGCTGATCTGTGACCACCTCTGCAGGTGATTTCAGTCCATCATTCATCAGGTCATATTGGGTAACATTCACAGCCACCTTGTCTGGGTATTATTCTCCACCATCCAATTAGTCTCAATGCAGGGTATGTTAATACCTGTTGTAAAGCAAGTTAATATGGCTCTACAGAACTGGGTTAAGCTAATGTGGCATGTAGTTGTACAACAGGCTATTGTAAATAATCAGTGCTTAGCTTTGCAGCCTATTGATTTCTGTCTCACTTTGTAAATGGAGCTGGCTGCAGTCAGCTCGAGGGTTCACTCCTTTTTCCTGGACTCAGTAACCTGTACATTGCCTCATAATTATTATTCTTTCTTTGTAGCCAAGTTTCCACCTCTCTGCCAGTGTACACACACAATGTATCAAAGACAATGCATGTATTCTTTCTCAGCATACCTCCTGTGGGAGAGAACGCGGCCCGGTGTTTGGGTTGAAATGGATCTACTTGTGGGGACTGCAGGGTTTATTTAACTGAGAGGTGTGGTGTGGTCGATGTGACGTTTGTGGGAAATGGACTTCAGTGTGTATGTGTGTGTTAAACCAAGTGTACGTAAAAGCTGGCCTGTGCTTGTGACAGCAGGGTTACATCATGACGGTGTCCACATTGTTGCAAAAGTAACATTGGCGTGTGCGTCAGTGTTTGAGCGAAGACTCTGCCTCCTCCTCCTCTGGGCCTTCTGTGTTCATGAAGAAAGGTTGGATCTGAAAAGAGCACCCATGTGTAAGGTGACAAAAGCATGGACTGTGGATGGGATTTCAGGGAGATTGCCATTAGATTGTAAAACGAGTTGAATGCTACAGTGCAAAAAAAATGTAGTTCCCTGAGGGTCCACTTGAGGCTGGCTGCAGAAGCAAGAGGGGTCTGGCTGCAGACCACAGATCTCAGACGCCCCCTCTTGTAGACCACGACTGTGAGATGCTGCATCTGTCAGGGCAGAAAGGTTGTAATTTGTTGTTAAAATGTTTTATATGTTTTTTTACTACTTTATTCATAAACCAAGTCTGGCAGTTACACTGCATACATTACAGACTAAGCAAGATTTCATAAATAAAACCATAAAGGTCAGGGGTCTAATGTGGAATTAAATTATGGGTAGACCCAATTTACAAGGAGTTGTGCGAGCAATGGCCTCGCTTAAGCTTTGTTAGCTTTAGCTAAAGCTAAAATAGCTTCACTAGCTACGTAGTTAACGTTACTACATAAGACATGAGCAAATGTAGCGATAGCTTTAGCAAAAGCTAACAAAGCCAAAGAGAACCACCATATGCGTATTTGCTTCCTGAACTGGTCTAGCTGTAGCAAACATAGCATAATCTAATGTACCTAAATATAACTTTGTTTGCTTCAGCTGTTAGTTATGTAGCTACTTTACCTATGTAGTTTATGTAGCTGTCATAGCTTCATTAGCTTTTGATTTAGTTATGCAGATTTGTTATCTACATAGCTTGTGTAGCTAACATAGCTGTTAGCTTTATATTTAGCTACATTATCTATACAGCTATGTAGCTACCTTATCTGCATGGATCGGGCAACTTTTGTTAGCTTAAGCCTTAGCTATGTTAGCTGTGTTAAAGGGTTTTCATGGAGGAAAAGCGTTATAATACAACATTTTGTACTTTGGTTTTGCTTTTAATTTTTGGTGGCCAAGCCCTTACCAGCCCTAATCAGAAGTTTATTTAGATTTTATTTTGAAAACGTTAGCTTGTTTTTCGAAACTTACAGATGCAGCGGTTCATCATAGTGGCCTGCAAGAGGGGGCGTCTGAGAACTGTGATCTGTAGCCAAACTGTCTTGGCAGAGGCACAGGAGGACGGATACATCACCCATGTTAAAATGCAGATTTTTACAGCAGATATGAACATGCTTACAGTGATTTTGGTCTGAAAAGTCCATGAGAGATGGATATTTTATAACTGGCTGCTTCTGGTTATATGAAGCATAGTGTGTAGACACACCTCGTATTGGATATCACTCACTAGTTAGATGCTGCAGCTCTGCAGGCCTTAATACACTTTCAGAAAATCAGCAGAGTTTAGAAATAAAAAAAAAAGACTAACTTTAAAACAGACACTAAACAAACACAATGTTAATCTTAAAATTTGGCAGTTGTCAAAGTCAGCATGTGATGAGCTGGAATTTTGAAAAGTGTTTGGCATTACTAGTATTAAAATGTTATGCATAAATGTGATGAAATCAATATAATTGGGTATCACTATGGAATTAAATATACAATTTCTGATACCCCGTGAAAAAAATGTGATAATTTGAGGTCTACACATCAAAAGAATCACAAACAAACCCATTATTCAGATAGAAATATTTCCAAAATGGAGTTATTTCCTCTGTTTATTGGGTTAAGAAGACTGAATTAATTATTGTCTAACTAAATGAGAGTCTGACTGTCAGGAAAAAACACATTTTTATAGACTGATCATTAGGGCTGAACGATTTGGGAAAATAATCTAACCCCCCCAACATTGCAATTGTGATCTATTAGATTACTTTTTTTAAGTTGTGTGTTTTTGTTTATAGAATACAGAGTAAGATTATTTGTAAAATAGATATCAATGATAAATAAACAAAATAATTTTATAATAAATCACTGTGCTTACAGACAAAAGTAGACTGCAGGTTCTTTGTGTGCAGGTGTGTCAGGTAACATACAGATACAAAACTCTGTCACAATGTAAATGCAATTTAATTATTGCAGTCAGTATTTGTACAGAAACAATCTGCTGTTTAAGACTTCTGACAGCTGAGTAATGCGGTCACAATCAGATGTTGCCTTACGTGACGCTATAGAGGAAAAGACAACTCATCATTTCTCTTAGAGCATATTTCCACTGTTGAGTTTCCTTGTCTCTCTCTCTGAAGGGAAGGAGTAGGACAATAGGAAAAGCGTTATTAGAGACTCATGAAAGCAAACAACGAGACCTGAGGTGTACCTAGAGTGTCACATACTCAGAAAATGGCAGTAAAATGCAACTCTTCTATAAGGCTGTGCAATAAAACACTGAGACATTACTCTATAAGACACATAAATCCACTAAAATGAAGAAATATGACAAAGAAAAGTTTCCAGTGTAAAAGGGACAAAAGTAAACTTATTCCTGTTGTTGAGCTCGATCAGAAAACAGCTTATCCCTCCTGTCAGAGGCCAGGCGGAGGGCGTCAATGCTGCTTACTCATCAGATACGTAATGTCCTTCTGCTTCACAAGCCTGTGACCCCTCAACGTGATGTGCATCCTGAAGGAGATAAACCAGGGGATAGGAAAACCAGATGTGCATATTAAGAGTTTGCTGAAGAAAAGTCAAAAAGGTAAAAGGAGAATAATGGAAGAAATGTTCCACCTTCTTTAACCTTCAGGCCCGGCTTACATCATCCCCGGATAGCTTCAAAATGCCAACAAGCTCAAACAGGCTCATTTGTAATGATGAAAAAGTCATTTTGTTGAAAGAGGAAAAAAACACACAGCCAGCCAGTCTGCAGCCAAGAGGCTGAGATGCCATAATCGAATAAAATAAATACACTGCAGCTGACTCTCTCGTCCCTTCAGCAACAAAATGTGTTCTCCATTTGAAAGAAAAAGAAGATGGAAAACAAAGAAGAGATTGTTTCTGAGCCTGGAGACAATGCTGTTTGTTTTTCCGTGATTGCCACTGAAATCACTTAACCAAGATGATTTTTAGTGGAGCAGAGGGCAGCTCATCTACACAAAAACACTTTAAGAAGACTGTGCTTTAGGATCTTAACAGACTTAACATTTATGTACATTTATAGTCATTTTTAGATTGTTATATAAGATGTATATGTTAGCTAGACGTCCTGCATACATGACATCTGCTGACCTGTTACTTTCTAAGAAGAGTGTTTATCTCTACAGTCGTCGCCGTGGTCCGTTATGTAATAAAACACTCAGCGCTCAAGCGGTCAGGACTTTTAGTTTGTGTTGATTTATGGACAAAGAGGAACGTAGTATCTCTTCACTGATCTGGTCCTGGACATTCATATGTGGGTTTACTGGTGAAAAATTTCATCCTGTTTCCCTTTTTAGTCTTTGTGAAACTTTTCCCTGGAACTTGTAAACAAAGGCACTTCTAGTCAGCATGTTGCTGCCTACTTCCTGGGAATTTGTGGGGGCAGAAACAGAATAAAAAATAACCATGTAGACAAAGATAAGAATCTTTTGAAATGTTAATTGGAGTTTGGAGGTCATGTGAAAGTGTTAGTGTTGATTTCAGTGGGTTTCATCACTGCTTTGTTCTCCTCACAGTACATGTGAGTGAAGGTTCGCAAGTTTCCCAGTCAAGCCGCTTTGAACAGCAAGGTTGACTTGTGTCATACAGCAGAGTCAAGTAGCAGAAAAACACAGCAGAATCAGTGAAAATTATTAAAAAACACAAGACCACTCTAAATCAGGCAAACATGAAACACTTTCTCATATGTCAAACGCATTCAAATGATGCAGTTATAAAGGAAAAAGGGTTCATGAATGTCTCACATTTATGATTGATTGTGGTTTACTGACTTATGTTAATGAAACCATCTGTTTTATTATTGAATAATACATTTCAATATTTATTTATGCATCTTTTGCACTCCTCATCCCTGCACTATTGTATCATTTTGGCTTGACTCCATTAGTCTGATCGTTTGATATTGAGTTTTTAATGTTTGAACATAGAGAGTGCAGTCATTTGCAGTCATATTCCTTGTATTATTTCACATATCTGACCAATGAAACTGATTCTGATCAGCAACTATTTAGTGGTCTGGAATGTGATTCCTCAGGGATGTGTCAGGAACTCTGAATTTTCCAGTCTGAAATTTTAACCCATGACACACCTATGACTCATGGGCTTTTTAACATAGGCTTTACCTGGGCAGGCCCAGATGTATTTAGCACTGCCTAAGTGTACTTAATGACCAAATGCTTCTTCTTACTCGATATATCTGTATGACATCAACATCAAAACCAGTGAAAGATCTGCACTCACTCTGCCTCTCTGATGCATGTTGCGATAGGCGTCTTTGCTCTGATCAGAGAGGGAGAAAAAGAGAAGATGTCCTCCTCAGATTGTGATATGTTAAATTTAAACATTCTCATCAGCTCAGTCTGTAAGGACCTGACTTGGGAACCAGAAGAGTGCCTGTTTAAGTCCTGGTTGGACCAAGTCTGGAAACTGGTCTTGTAGCTGGGGAGAGTCTGGTTCACTTCCTGAGTATTACTGAGGTGCCCTGATTCTGGTTCTCACTCTGTCATCTCTCCATTAGTGAATTTCATTTAACACTAAAACTGCCAGAGGGTAAAATTTAACTATTAGTAGAGCACACTGATTTTAATAAAGAAAGCTGAACAGTTATTTGACCACTCACAGAGACCTGGATCACTGTTGGATGATGATCCACCACAGCCAAATTCATCTCAAAACTACCCCACCACTAACTATTCTTCTTCAGCACTCAATGCACTGAGCATGTCTAATGCTGCTTTACATTCATAGATCTTTCTTTTACCAGTCTTCTCCATGGAGAAAGTAAGTCTACTCGTACGGGATTAGTATTGCTCAGATAATGTTTGTAATTCTCTTTTTTTCTTAGGAATTTAGAAATAAAAATTCACATAGATAAACACATTATGATGGGGTAAATTTTACCTGCATGGCAGTTCTAGGTATAAATGCCTATTTAAAATCTGGATTTATTATTATTAAACACTTTTAGGGAAGTCAAAGACTGTCAGGCTTCAGTATTTAATTGATACAAACGAAGACACAGTTAAAAAAACATCCTTGAGTAAATTTTATCTGCATGGCTGTGCTAATGTTAAAGCAGTAATAAAGTTTATATTTATGATGTTTTTTAATTGTTTTGTCCAGTGAGTTTCAGCTGACGGTATCCTCTACTCTCTAAGTTTAACTACACCATCAACCCCCATTGTAATATCAAAGTCACAAGTGCAACTCTTTAAAACAGGAGTAATTTTCCTACTTTTTGGGCACACCATGTGTTGGGAAATAAACAAAAATCAGTATACATTGTATGAGCTAATTTTCTTTACTATAGTGTTTTACTATGAGGTTTTATAACATAAAAAAACAACATTTACCACACAAAAAATAAGAATAAGGTGCCTATCAACATTTCAGATGAACTTAAAAACTTGATTGGCTGTTTAATTAATATGTTTAATGCACTTGTGTTTTGGCATACACATCTATTCATATCTTCTAAATTCTGCTACACTTGCTGCTATATTTAATCATAACTAGGGCTGAACGATTTGCAAAAATAATCTAATTGTGATTTTTTTTTTCTCCCCAACATTTCGATTTAGTATACTGTTATTTTTAGGTTCCTTGTCTTATGGGGTTATCTTATTAGGCTCCTTAACTTGTTGTGATTTTTGCTCTAATTGCAAATTTGATTTCAATTGCCATAATGAAGGGATTTTTATGTTATTCTTGTTTTGAATAAGAAAAAAAATATACATAGACAAGAAAAGTAGGACTTTTGTAAAAATTCTAAAAAAGACGCTTAAATGTTTGCATAATGTGTAGAGCATAAAATCTCTTTTGCTGCTGCTAAACAAAATTGCATTGAACTGGTATTTTGTCACATTTCAGGTTAAAGAAATATTGCACTGTCTGTGACTGGAAAATTGCAGCATGCCATATTGTGATTTAATCTTATTTGCGGTTGATTGCCCACCCCTAGTCATAACCGTTGTAACTTTAACGTTACCATATGTATTTCTAGTTGTTGCATTATCCTGTACATTTCATCCATATTTTCTGAATATTTCCCCTGTAAATCTTCATACTTATATCCATATCTGCTGTGTAGGGACATTTTCATTCATAGATTTACCTCCAGGGGTTAAAAAAGTAATTTTGATTCTGATATTCTCCCAGATTTGTTTGTGACAAGAGTTCACACTCTTTTAACAACAAAACCAAGGTAAATGCCTGCTCTGTTTAAACCCAAGCCATCATTACTGTGAATATAAATGAATTATACTAATAATGGGAGTTTTTCATGCATGAATCACAGTTAATAGTTCAGGTTGACATTGTGGTCAGGTTATGAAATGTGACCCGTCATTGTGACGCTGGCTCAGACTAAACCCTGACTGGTGGAGACAAAGCTTTACATTATAAATCCTGTGCTGGAGCCTTTCTTTTCTTTCCGTGACCACAGTTTCCATTTAGATTCTTTTCTGGCAGCAGGGACCGCCTTAATGCCTGTAACTTTGACCAGGATAGTGACAGAGTAAAGACAGCGGAGACAAATGTTGGAGCTTCAGGTCAGGACACGAGGGGCTCCTTGTCCCCTCTTATTCTTCCAGCCTCCTCTTTTCACCCTTGCCTCCTTAAATGCCCCACTTTCACCAAATCCAGTCAGTCTTCAACGAGCATTAGCCGTGAGAAGCCAACAAAAAGAAACCAGGCGGGGGTCAGCCGCTAACAATACCCCCAGTCACAGCCCATTAGCACATCAGCAGCCATCCGTCCCTTATACTGTACTTAGTCCCCCTCCACCTATGCTTATGTAAGGCTCAGACTGCCCCCCACTCATGTCGTCCCCACTTTCCCGCCATTTCCAGCTTCTCATATTCCCACTTTTAGCTTGTATAACTCTAACACAGCTTTCTGGGAATCATTGTATTTTTTGGCTTAGAGGTCTGTGAGTGTTGCATTAATTTAATCCAGACTCTGTGAAATAATAATGCCCAAACCAACCATGTGTGTGGTACTTTTCCAGCCTGTCCTTTACTCTTGTGCAGCGTTATTTATCTACTGGACCACACATGACTCATCTTCTTTGTGTGTTTCTCTCTGTAGTTATGGTGATTGTGCTGCTCCGTTATGCCCACGTCATCGAGAAGCACCAGAACTGTGTCCTCAACACGGCGAGTCTCTCCACAGGCTGGATCTGTGCCGCTGGACTCATCATGGTGGGCAACTTCCAGGTATGTGGATCCCGTTTACAGCCTCTGGGGACAAACAGAAGGCTCATTCACAGGGACATTTGGAGGTGTGATATTTATACCCCTTTGACGTTTTGCCTTAACTGTAATAGGCATAATAGGGGTGTTAAAGTGATCCCTGAAGCATTTTGGCTTTGGAGGAGGTAGTATCAGAGGTGTCACAGAGGCAAGTAGGGATTGTGTGGATATATGGAGTTCCTGCTGTGCTGTGCTCTCTTGCAATGCTGAAGTGCACTGTAAATTGGCAGACAGGAACTCCAAATATCACACATCACAGATCAATATGACGTCTTAAGGTGAAATGACAGCAGAGCACCATTACAGGGCTGTCATGAAAATACACTGTAAAAACAACTAAAGATAAACCCTTTAACAAAAAATACTGTCTGTAATGAAACAAAGCCATAACAGAAATATATATAACATTTGATAACAAGAATTAAAATCATGGAAACTCTATGGGAAATATAAAACTGAACTAAATTCAGTTTGTACGATAAAAGAGAGGAAACCAGGCACTCCAAAAAAGTAAAAAGTTATAGCTGGGAAAGGCCACATCTTGATTTGCAAGCTCTTTTTGAAGACTCTGATCCGTTTCTCTGCCTCTAGTTCATTTGACGGCCTGCCATTGGCTGTAGTTGATAGAAAACTGTGGCCACACCACAAATGTTTGTCTGGAAGCTCTGATGAAGACCTACGTGGTTGACGCATGTTGGCTTTTTAGATTATTTGGCCATGATGACAAAGACATTTGAGTATTTCTTTCCTCATTTTTTATGTTTTCCAGTCGTGGAGTTTTTGGTTTCTTTTCTTTTATTCTGCATTATCTAGAGATGCACAATACTGTATATCATACTGTATTTTTGCCTATATCCAACATGCTGATATTGCTCATCTTAGCTGATACCAGTACTAATATGTACACACCTATTTTATTGTAAAGAACATCAAATAGAGGCTGAGTCAGGTGGAGCTGACAGAGGAGCAGGGAAGTAAACAGTCTGGTAGTTGTTTTTTTAGGTTTGAGGCTTCATTCAAAATGTTCAATATCCAAAAGAAGTGAAAGTGCTGTGAGGCAACTTTTGTAAGTAAACTGGTTATTGGTGCTGCCAGTGGTAAAAAATAAAAGATGTGAAAGAAGTCCCTTGCTTAACTGAAACACATTGTATTTGACACAGCCTGAACTCTCTGTAATAGCTTTTGCTCATAGACACAGAAAACTTGTGTTAAAATGTTTCTTTTGGTCTTTCCTGTCTTCTGAGACACAACCCTACACTCCCATGTCTGATAGTTTGGTGTTAAAACTTTGGCACTGAGAGAGGAAATTCAACCTGAATTCCAGCCCTGTAGATGTTTGTTCTTTGGAGAAGAATTTGTTCAAGTTTAAATATTTGGACCTTTGGCTGGAGCTCTGCCTCAGCTGTGTGTATGTGTGTGTCTTCCTGGTATTTGTGAAAGTAAAGAAGCTGTTACGTGTCACTTTAATGAGAAATTCTTGGTACTTTTGAAAAAAAAAATGCACAGTGAGTTCAGAGATAAAGTAGAAACACTGTTTTCACTGTTTTCCTTGCTTTGTCCTTCAACATTTCAACATTGTAAATTAAAATAATTGTCTGTTTATGGGAAATAATGGGAGAGTGATGAGGAGACAGAAAATGAGACATCGATGGTGCATGTTTTGTTTTTGCTATGCTGTCAAAATGTGTCTTCAGAAACCCTGTTTATACAGAAGAGCATTACCCTGAGCGTATCCATTATCTCTGTTATATCATTCCCGTTTTTCCCCAAAAAGTCCAAGTGCTGCTTTTAAACACAATTTCCTCCCATGGATTCAAAGGAATTGAAGGTATGTTCTATTATTCAGGGGAAATGACTGCAGAGGTTTTTCACTTTCACATCCTTATATTCTGCATCTCTATCTTATGAAATTGACCACAAGACAGCATGTTACACACTTAGAGGAAGGCAATTTTTGTATTTTTTAAAAATGCATTTAAATATGTTAGTCCTGCTGAAATCACTCGTAGTCAGATTTCTCAAAGTCAGATTAACAGGCTTAGATAATGTAGTTAGACAGTGTTCTGCACATGCTCCATAGTTTCTACACCAGGCTTTGACTTAGAAGTTGAATAGCTCAAATGCAAAGCAGAAGTCAAATTCTTGTCACCTTAAAGAAGAGGTGTGGTGATTATCTCTTATTTTACAAAAGTAACGTAGAGTGTACCCAGAATGCACAGAGCTCTCAAGTTTGTCAAAGTTTTTACAGTTGGATATAGCTGGTTAGCTGCTAACTTGTTTGTGAGGTCAGCAGGAAGAAGGTTTAAGCTAAAAGAGGACATATTGCCATCTGCTGCCAATTCACCAATTTTTCCATTGTGCATGTTAGAGGTGCTGGGAAAAAAATAATTTATCACCAGAATCGCATAGTTTAATTTCTAAACTCAGAATCGATTCAAAACGTCAAAACATCAATATTTTTTTCAGATGATTTATCTCGAACTATTAAAAGGCAGCTAGTTTAAGCTCAGCACACCTGCTGCTGGTGTTTTTCTCTGATCACCATCTCTACCTTTCCTGGTTCACAGATGAAGCATGACATGAGAGACTCTTTAGCGTTGCTGTTAGCTTTAGCACTAACTCAAGTGATGGTAAAGTTTACATTGCTTTGTCTGACATACTGACATACTTCCTACATGTGTTAGGACTCACTGTGGATTCTACAATCCTCTATTAAGAGGAAGCTTGATCTGATTTGTTTGCTAAGTGTGCTAATTGAAAGTAATGAAACGTCCAAAAACTGCTGACCGACATGGACAATGAAAATAACTAATAATAATTTTCTGTCAAAGCAGATGATTAAAAAAGCACCTCCTGGTAACAAATAGGAAACGTTTTGTGAATCAGGAATCAGCCTTAATCAAAAATTGAATCATGAACCCAGAATAAGAATTAAATTGAGTTTTGAGATATTAAGAGATTCATATCTCGAGTGCATGCACACTGGGATAAGTACAGTCGTCAACGTAAATGTCCTAACTGAGCCATAACAATAGCTTGACTTTATTATTAATGTATTTGCACTGCATGTTTCTGGAGTTGATAAATAACGATGGAAAGAAGATAACTAAAATGCCAGGATTACTTCATAAGGCATGGTGCTGAGTCTGTCTTTCAGGTGTTGAATAGCTGAGGAAGATTTCTGAATAAAGGTTTTACTTGTAAAACGACAAAACTTCTTTGGTCTGAAGTTCTTCCTGTCAGGACAGGAATAATAAGTAAAGTCGGTGTGTTGAACAGATGTGCTGCAGCAATTTAGCTGCAAGTACAAAAAGGTCATCTGCACCGTCTTCCCGTTTTTCCTGCCGGGCCTCTTCTCTGCAGAACTGGGAGGAATTTAACGGGAAGAGCCAGGGGGAAGTGAGTCATCAAGTCTGGCCATGCATGGAGAGGAGCTGGGCAGACAGGGTGTGTGTAGGAGAGGCCGCACCTACAACCAATCACAGGCCGGATCTTTGCCGCTCGTTTGCAGACTTGAATCTTTTTGCAGTCAGAGACATTCCAGCGGGATGGAAATAGACTTGTCACCGACGGAAAATAAACTGTACAAACCACATTACAGAAAGGAGATTCTGCTACAAAATGAAGCACAGGGCCAGATCCACTCACTGAAACACATATGGCCATTCTCAGGCAAACACAACAAACATGCTGGAATCAGTGTGAGAAGACAGCAGCCAACATTTGATGAAGCTGACAGATCAAAGACTGAGAGCACCAAAAAAACAAAAACAACACATGGAAATAAACTCAGCGGTGGTGGTTTATAGTTCTGTGTTATGTAATGCTTTGGCAGCACAGCTGTGGCGTGGCCACTGGGGCTTTTCCTGCCTGGCGGTCTGTGAGTTTGGGCTGAGAAACACATGAAAAGATGATGGAGAAGCACTTCACTGCCACACAGAGGCCTATGGGTGTGAGACGGCTTGATGCCTCTAGTAAGGTTGAAAAAATGTTCAGCTCTTTCATGAATATGCCAAAACTTCTTAAAGACCTGTCCTGCTTCATACATTTAAACAAATATGTTAGCAGTGGTTCGGTACCACTGTCTGCATTGCACCTATTCATGAAATTCTAGAAATTCTTCTGCATGTTGCATTTGCAACCCAAATTCCAAAAAATTTGGGTCCCTATATAAAATGTAAATTAAAACAGAATGCAATGATTTGCAGATCTTGTAAACCCGTGTTTTATTCACAATAGAACATCCTATTTCTTTCACATCAGAGACCCAGGTCTTGATCTGAGTACTCTTGGTTACTCATATCGGTGGTTTAAACCAGTGTTAATTTTGGCAGCTATTTTAAATTTTAGTCTTAGTTTTAGTCTTTAAATGAAATGCATTTAAGTTTTTGTCATATCTGAGTTATTTCTGTCCTTTTTAGTTTTAGTCTAGTTTTAGTTGACGAAAACTCTAAATATTTTAGTCTAGTTTTAGTCCATAAAAAGTCCTTACATTTCAGTCTTTACTTTTAGTCCAAGCATTTATTTTCTTGCCTAAATCTGATACCAAATCATAGTAGTGTGTTCTATGCACTCTGCCAATCCTGGGGTCCCTGCTTTCTACAGCTGAGAGGCAGAGGAGCTACAGCTTCATTGTTTTAGGACAGATTTAACCACAGTTGAGAAATATCATGAATTTTGAATGTCAAATGAAAACTACATTACATTTTAGTCTACTTTTAGTCATCTTGATGAAAAATAAACTTAGTTTTCTTCCATTTTAGTCATCACAGATATGTATTTTTTAATCTTAGTCCAGTTTTTGTCTGGAGAAAGAGGCTATCGATGAGTATTTTTTGTCATAGTTGTATTTAACGAAATTAAAACTGGTTTAAACTGAAACTTCACTATTTCTTGAAAAATATTTAGCTTATTTTGAACTTGATGGCAGGCCAGAGCAGCACTCTTCTACGTGAAGCCATACTGTTGTGATGGATGCAGTATGTGGTTTAGCATTGTCTTGTCTGGATGGGAGTGTATGTTGATCTAATACTTCTCAGTATTGATAGTGCCTTTCCAGATGTGTTAGCCCACACCATAGGCACTAATGAAACCCCATACCATCAGAGATGAAGACTTTTGGACTGTGCGTTGTTAACAAGCTGCATGGTCCCTCTCCTCTTTAGTCCACAGAACATAGCAAATTTTGTTTCATCCGATCACAAAGCAGTTTTCCATTTGGCTCAGTCCATTTTAAATTAGCTTTGCCCCAGAGAAGGTAAGCAGTGCTTCTGGATTGTGTTCACATAGTTTTTTCTTCGCATGGTACATCTTTAACTTGTATTTGTGGAATACTACTGTGTTAACGGTGATTTCTGAAAGTGTTCCTGAGCCCATGCAATGATTTCCAGAGCCATGCCTGCTTTAAATGCAGTGCTGCCTGAGGGCCTGAAGATTACAAGCATCCCCTATAGACCTTTGGCCTTGTCCCTTGTGCACAGAGATTCCTCTAGATTCTCTGAAAGTTTTATGTTGTTTATGTTATATGTTGAATGAAACATGGGTTTATGAGACTTGTAAATCATTGAATTCTGTCCCTACTCACATTTTATCCAGCACACCATTAGGGTTTAGGGTTGTATTTAAAATTTCAAGACTAGAAAGTTTAGGTGTTAGAGAAGCAATATTTTGTTCTACAAACAGGGCAGCTGAAAGCATGGTGAGCACATGCATCTAGATGACTTTTAAGCAAATAAATGTGTTTAATACTTCATATAAAGGGTGTCCTTTTGTATGTTGCTGGGTTCTTTCACATCAGAGACCCAGGTCTTCATCTGAGTACTTCTGACCCCAAAGTCTGGTTCATTTATTCAGTGTGAACAAAAGCATTATGCACTTGAGCACCATGCCTGAGTTTGCTTGTAGAGGTGGTCTCCAGCACAGCTCACATAGACTTGGGCACAGTCTGTGGGTAATATGAACTGAACCATGCCTGAGAGCTGGGTACTCTTCTGAGAGTAGAGATATAAAGGTACTGTCTGCTGTCTCCGAAGGTGAGCTGCTCTGTAGGTTTAGAAGTAGGAAGAGTGTTGTTGATGTCTAGAAATTAATAAAACATCCATAGTAGCCTGCAGGATGGACTCTGTTGTCTGTGTGGAGTATAAACAAATGTCTGGCGTTCAGTAAAAAGATTTGACTTAAATCGTTTTGTTTAAACTTCTTTGATACACTTACAAAAAAAAGTGAAAAATGGAAGCTGAGAGAGTTTGATGGTGATTGTTTCCACATGTTGATTGTCACACATCCAATCCCCCCACACACTTTGTTTTGCAGTGAGAATATCTTCCATCTAAAGTCACCGCAGTGAACACACACAGTCACTGCCTCCTTCTGTAAGGAGTGTGAGCTCTGCTGATCCTGACATTGCTCTGTGTGAACATTACTATTCATTTATGCAGGGGAGCTGCTGGTCAGTGTCAGCCTGCAGGAACTGATTTATCCGCCTAAACTTGCTTAGTCAGCACATTGCATCTTACATTAGATCGAATACTGCAGAGGTTCATGTCTGAGAGCTCTGGAGTGACATGACACACGACACATGACAGGCACTGACACCAGAGACTGCATGAGGAAGCTACTGTCACCCACTGGTGTGCCGGCGACTTGTCCTCTTGGCAGTTTGAATTTTCTCCTTTTTTCTGACAGAAAATGATGGAGGTTGGATGGGATCTGATTTAACTCCTTTTTTTTTTTTTTTTTTTTTTTTAAGTCAGTTGTATTCTGAGATCATAAAAGCCTTTGTTTCCTGTTTGATTCTAAGTGGGGCCATTACTTACAATATGAACATTAGGCTGAGATATGGCAAATTTTCTCATACTAGGTCAGAGCAGTCTCTCTAAACTCACAGTGGGGCCTCCAAACATGATGAAGGTACCAAAAAGGAAAATAGACAAACGCAGAGAGCATCATTACAAAAGAAGAAGACTGTCATGATGTTGGACAGCAGTGAAAAGAAAGTAAGAGTATTGTGCTGTACTGTATAGTATGGTATGGTATGATATTGTATTGTATCTTACCATACCGTACCATACCGTGTCATATCATAATGAATGGATAAATTTTGAGTGATAAACCACAGGGGGGAAAAATGCGATTAAAACTGTTATGCTGATTGGGGCGTGGATGGCCTGGTGGTTTGGGTCTTGCCCCATGTGCACATGAGTGGCCCGGGTTCGTGTCTGGCCTGTGGCTCTTTCACCACATGTAGTTCACCACTCTCTCATCCCTATTTCCAGCTCTACCCACTGTCCTGTCACCCTCTAATGGTGGCAAAAAGCCCCAAAATAAATCTTTAAAAAAAATCTTAAAAATATATGCTGATTAATCACATTCTGATGCCATCTTACAGCTGGCTTAAGTAGCTGTGAAACTTCGACTAGAACAATTCTCTGTCCTCTTAACTTGATGGATAAAACCCATATTCTACAGATTAACATCATCCCAGATTGATTAGTAAGTGGAAAATCTGCCCTCGGTCTCCACTTATTCTGTTTTGAAAGCTAATAAGAAGTTTTGATGCCATATTTTAAATCTAGAGACAGGACAAATCATATCGTATCGAATCGTAATGCATAGTATCGTATCAGATTGTTTCCTATCCTGTCCCATTATAACACATCATATCTTACCATATTGTATCATATGTCACCTGCAGCTCCCACCCTTGTTTTTTCACTTTGAGGCTTTATATCTTTGCCCACTTTTTATGCAAATTCTATGGAGATTAGACCAGGGACATTTGACCTAAGAAAAAGAAAGCATCTGTAATGACAGTTGAAGGCAGTTGCCTAGAGAAATAAAATCATATTGAGAGCTGCGACTCCTCTTATATAACCTTCTTCTTCATCTTCCCTACAAGTGTCAGTTTGCTTCAGTTTTTTTCTTTCTTGTTTCTCAGTGCCTCTGCTTTTCACATTTAGTCCACTTTAATGTTCTCTCTGTGCCCTTCAGTTTTTCCATCATCTTCACTGTTTCATCCAAACTCTCCTGTCCCTCTCCTTACCACATGTCCCCTGCATGCTGTGCACAGTGCAAAAGCATACATTAAGCCATTCATCAATGGTTCATCTGCTGGGTTAATGTGTCAGTAATACAGCCGGTAATGACTTCTATAAGTGATGGTTGTGGGACATGAGGAAGACCACACAAACGAGCTGTACTGTTCACAGAGAAGGTAATCCATTCAGACTGGGATTTATTCTGTTTAGTGATCAGTCTGCTAGTCAATGTCTTGGTAGAGGCCTCACAGCTGACAGTACATATCACAGCAAAAAGCAAGCCATGAGGTCAAAGGAACTGCCTGCAGAGCTCAGAGACAGGGTTGTTGCAAGGCACAGATCTGGGGAAGGCTTCAAAAAATCTGCTGAACTAAAGGTTCCCAAGAGTGCAGTGGCCTCCATAATTCTCAAATGGAGGACGTTTGGCTCAAACAGGACTCTCGCTTGGCTTTCATGTGGAGTTTTTTGCAAACTCCAAGTAGGCCTTGCGAATGCACTGTCTTACCACAGCTTTAAATGTTGTGAAAAAGCTTTAAAATGCTTCAGAAGTGCTTGAAACAAAAGCCGCAAACAGGGCTTGATAATGTTCTTGCAGTAGATAAGAAATCCCTGAGAGCAACACAATTAAACGTGATTACATAGGATTTTCTTTAGTGTAGATGCATTATCAGTTAGGAAAATAAGGTGCCAACACTGCCAGGAAACAAGCATGCTTGTTTTGAGTGTTTTTGTTTGTTTTTCCTTTACTGAATATGATAACAGATTGGCAGTGCTACCTCATCAGACCTTTATTTGCCAGTATAATGTAGTTACAGTAGATGAAGAGTAGTTGCTGCGGGAAAGAAAGCAGCCACTTTTCTCTGAAAGGTAATGGACTGAAATAAAATTCACTTTAAACAAAAATCTTGCTGTGATATTTTCCCATCACCTCCCCCAGCTATGTCTTATTGCTGTATGTGCACTTCACATTGAACTTTCTAGAAATCTCTCAGGATTAACCTACTGCACAGGAATTTTGAGTATGTACGAGCCGGGTCATTTGACAAATGGCTTAGAGGGCCAAACCTGAATAACTTTGAGTCTGTTGCTGTAATAATCCATGAGTTATGTGGAGCAGAATGTCATTGTTATTCCTCACACAAGACTTTAAATGTTCAGCATCGGCCAAGAGAAGCATTTATTGTCATCTGTCTGAATTACTCTGGTCTTCTGAGATTTGTTTGCAGCGTTTCTCTTTGAATCTTTTATCTGCTCCGTTCATCTCGGGTTTTTGTATCATGGTGTGTGTGTGTGTGTGGATACTGCAGTGGGAGCTGAAGCCACATGATTCAGTGCGGCTCTTTTGTGTATTGTTTCACATTGTTCTTGTGACCAGTAGAAAGAAGGAGGCGTTCTGTCGCTTTGGTTCCTACTGAAAGAAGTGTAAAATGCTTCTAACATACCATAAAAACAGAATAATTTTACCCAAAAGCTAAAATACTGGATGGGTATTTCATGTCTCATCTCTCCTCTGTTTTCCTCTTGTCTCCTTTCTTTCATGGCAGGTGGATAATGCCAAAGTCCTCCACTATGTCGGAGCGGGCATCGCCTTCCCCACCAGTATGCTGTTTGTGTGCTTGCAGTCAGCGCTGACTTACCGACTGGCCAAGACTCAAGGAGAGTACAACGTGGCCCACCTCCGGCTCTGCATGACCCTGCTGGCCTTCGTAGCCTTGGTGCTCAGTATCCTTCTGCCACCGCTAACAGATGGCAGCCTTCAGAGCTGTCATCTGCTTTAATATAAAGCATACAGTAGTGCTGCCACATGAATATCCTCTTCACTCACTGCAGGGATTCAGTTTGAAATACTGTCTTTGCATGTCAGGGATCATTTATCTCCTGCACTGCAGTAAGAGATGATTCAGTGATTGGTGGAGAACATCATTTCTAAATTCTAACTAATCACTATAACATATGAACTACTTACTGCTACACATGCCAGCTCAGCAATGTTGCACAGAGTATTTTCCACTTTTTGAAAATGCTTGATTGCCTCTTGATGGGTTAGATTAGAAAATAGATGTCATCACTGTAAAGACAAGGATCTGTAGCTTCTGAGCTAAGCGTAGCATAAGAGGCAAGTCTGGCTGCTTTCTCTATGTAACAAAATTTAAAAAACACCCACCAAACTGAATAAAATCCTACCTCCCCTCAATGTTAGATCAATCCAGAGTAGGGAGAGTCAGCCTCCACTAGGAGAAAATAATTTATTCTCTGGACCCCCACCCCCACAAAAATAAGATTAAAAAAATAAAATGTCTCATCTCTAAACACTTGTGTTTTTAACATTTCTATATTTTTGATATTTTGGTCTGCATATGTCTTTAAACATCCATCTTACCCAGATGATCACTTATTTACTTTCAGTGAACATGAACTTATTGCCAATACTACCTAATCTTTATGCTCTGTGCTCTAATTTAGTGGGAACTATGAGTTTGCATCCATGAAGTTGATGCAGGATTGCATAACAGCAGCTCATCCTCCACCTTCAGCTTTGCCTGGTACTCACTTTTGATCATTGTTGGTACCGAAAAGCTGCATTTGCAGAGACACTCTTAGTGTTTGTGGGGCTAAATTTCTCAGTCACCTGCAGTGACCAAAATTCCTTTTAAAAATCCCGCTGGTTTTGGTCACTAGATTTGGTGCTTTGTCTCAATATAACCCCAGGGTTTACACGGCCTTATTTTGTCATTAGCTTGTACATATTTGCAGATTAAACACTGTGGCTGTTGAGCATCATCAGGACCACTGCAGGAAAACCCTAACATTAATAGGCGACTCTTTATCATAGTCCTTGTTGTAACTTTAAATCTGTCCATTTTGCCCCACACAAAGCATAAGTTAGCAAAGCAAATCACCTTTAATCTCGTTTATGGTTCCGCGCCTCCCCTGAAGTCCTGTGGCGCCCCCCAGTGGAGGCCTACCTAACACTAACAAACCGCTGGTCTTGAGCCTTGCCTAGGCAGTTTTCTTATCCCACTCCCGATGGACTTCCATCACCTCCCATTTCTGCAGTGCATGTTATCCACTCCCACCCACAACCTGGTGTGTCCAGTCCTGCCAACTTCTGTACAAAGTCTGACCAATCTCATAAAGAGTTAAAAATAAACACTACGTTCAGTAGGTGATGATATTCATGTGCTCACTTAAGTCAAGCACCACTCAGACAAGGGATATCCACAAATATGGATGAAGTGTGGAGCTGCTGCCAGCCATGACTGATTAAACCCCTTGTTTTATTGATAATAGTAATTTCCAGTCCATATTAAATGGCTTTATTTACACATCATTTATTTTTTACCTATGCAGAGGTGGAATTGTTTTCCTGATTTCTGAAAATCTTCAGCGTGAGCATTTTAAAAGTCCACTGTTCTACATTTTTGTTTCACTTTGGATTTTTGTACCATCTTAAACCAAGGGTGCTATCTGAATACAGACCTGCTTTTATTTTGAAAGAAATTACGAATCTTTGGGTAGATCTAAGATGATAGCATGAACTTAGAGACTAATGAATTAATTTGTTATAAAATTAAAAAATTGTATAAAAGGTCAATGCTTGATTACAGACGGTACAGTTCACCTTTGACTTGCCTACTGATCTGCCTGTGAGTTTTTTTAAGCTGAAATGAGACATCACTACCCACATCACTGTGGCTGCAGGAAGAGGTTGTAGTGGCTTAACCCCTAGTGTGCAGAAAGGGACATGCAATTAACTAAATAAAAATGTGCTTATCATGGACCTTAATTACAATTAATGCATTAATGCTGACAACTCTAATAAATATCAACAAAGCAGACAGTAATTTTTCACTGTTGCTTGACTGTTAGTGCATTTGTACCATCTCATCACAGATCTACCAGGTTTGTGCCTGTTTACCATGAGACGAGAAAGCCAGCTGCCTCCTGTTGTTTATCATGATGTTTTTTATTGGCATATAAGTGGATGAAAACAAGAAAATATTGTTTTCTTTATCTTAGAATGAGCTTGTTGTATCTACTGAGGGAGGAGTTCCTCTTCTGAAGAGTTTGCAGTGTTGACTGCCATGTTTCTACAGCAGCCTAGAAGAGAAAATCCAAACACTGGTGTGAAAGCAGGCCTTCAGGTTTTTCTCAACTGTAAATGTAGGTTCTCTTTCATGGTAGGATGTTGATGGTGAGGAGAACAGAGTTCAGTTGTTCTGAATTTGCAACTCAGCCCTAACATACTTGGAATACTTGGACTGATTTTTAAGTGGAAGAAGTTGAGTTATTCCTTAAGTTGTACTGTAAATATTCCAGGTAAACACTACCCTAAAGGTGTTTTAAGACTCAAAAACCTACCTTGAGAAAACATACAGTCCTCATGATACTCTGTTCTTGTGTTCTAAAGTGTGCTGAAGATTTTTTTGCATTTCAGGCTCTTTTTTAAAATCAAGTTTATGTTTTTAAATTGGACGTCCTGGATCAGGTGTCACTGTCTCCCCTGTTCAAACAGTCCTGTATTTGTTTTTCCTTTTATGCAGTCCTATATTTGAACTGAGGTGGACTGTGGCTATGTTGGTTTTTTATGCATGAACACCACAGAATGGGGAGCATGTGTCATCCTCCTGCTTTGCTGTTGTAACCCTTAACCTTATTCTCAGGCGGGGTGTTTTTCTGTCAAGAAAGCTTCGTTCTTCAGCATGCGTCAGCCATCTTTGAATGGGTGTTCTGCGTCATCGTCATGCTGTTTTACGGGACATTTGCCTTCGAGTTTGCTGGCATGTCAGGAGATACCATGGCCGTGCTGGCAAGAGGAGGAGCCCTTGGACCCGGGGGGAGAGAACACAAGGTGGATGCACTGGGAGCACTGGGAGGGCCCTGTGCACACTCACAGCCTCATCCACACCAGCCTGAAAACATGTCCATCCTGTAGCCTGCTTACACATCCCCGTGCCACACAGCTGGCTCGTTTATTCCTTTCAAACTGCGGTTGTTGAATGAATTTAATTATTCATTTCCAGCCACATTCCTCTGAAGCTTTGAAATAATCCAGGCCAGTGCAGCCGCTGCTCATGACAGAGTGGATTCTAGGATTTTAACCACATGGATGTCGATGTGCTAACACAGCGAAGAGCTCAGATTGTACTGTGCTCACGTCAGAGCTCCGTGACTCTGACAGACTAGTTTGCATTTTGCACATTGCACAAGTGTGAAACCAAATTTTGTCCAAATCAGTCCTGTTTGAATTTTATCAACCAGTTCAAGATTATATTCTGTTTTTCCCTAAAATCTCTGTAAGGCTCAATAAGTGGCCTTAGACCGTTGTGTTCGATGCATTCGTTGTGTGTAAAGGCGGCTGCTGGACGGCCGAGGTGACAGTGTTACAGCTGAGACAGAAATACACAGGAAGAGACAGAGGACGGAGGCTGATTGTTACAAAATGAGCAAGGTCAGTTATACTGCAAAGATATCGAATGCAATAAATTCAGAAACAGTTTGACAAATAGAAAGGTTAGTGAATGTTTCCTTGTGACAGAACAGGGCATTTCTTTGCATTTTGCAATCATATAAACCTGCATTGAGCAATATTTTTTATACTCATTGAAATAACTGTAATGTTAAAGTTTTCTTTATAGAATCAAAATGAAAATGTTGATGACTTTAGCAGCTTTTAGCTTCCTTTTTAAGCTTATAAGGTTGAATGCTCTGTAAGCAGCCTGTCCTCTCAGCTAAGTTCTTATGCAGGTGGTCAAAAAGGTTAAGATATCATCGCGGTCAACCATAAGTGGAAGTAAGAAAGTGAACAGTGGACTAATATTTTCCAAGTTTAAAGCAAAAACTCAAATCTCAGCAAGTGTATGCATCTAATTTCTTCAAAAATATCTCATTACATTATGCATATACTATATTAACCTGACAAGCCTGGATAATCATCTTATTTCAGGATATTTCAATCTAATCTTATATTAAAGCACTTTTAAAACAATGAAAAATGGATCAAAATGTACAATGAAAAAATAAAATAAATAAAAGATAATGAAAAATAAGGCTAATATGAAAACAGTGGGAAAATACTTCAGCCTCTTATATCAGGCAACAAATAAGTTGCAACTTGCTTGAAATTAGTTAAAAAAGAAAAGCTGCCAGTGCTGCAAGCAATATTTCGAAATGTTCATATTAACTGGATTTCTTTTAAGATATATATCTATTCTAGGGAAATTAAAGCAGGCATTGCTTTCTACATTGGCAGCTTTAAATATCAACAAACATTTCTGACTTCATTTTTCTTGTTAATTGATGAAAAAAAAATATCTTTCTAGACTTGTCAGGTGAATGATCCTTTTTATTAAGTGTGATAAAAAAATATGTTACAAAAATTTAGACAAAACCACTGAAGTCTATGCAGCCTGGTCATCTGGGTAATATTTCAGACCTATTTATAGATGATGTATATGTTGGCACAGCTGCTGGATCAGAAACATCTGTTTTATTGTCAAAAACTTATTTGAAACATGCACCATCAATCAGTACGTTTACATGCAGTTAAGAAAATGCATATTATAACATTACTATGGCTACAGTTTTGCATTTAAAATGCATGTAAACTTGTTGGTCGGACTAAAATCAAAATTATTTCTCAAAGTGGGCTACTAGGTCTGGAAAATAAAGGCTTTTCCAAACTGGACTAGAAATTCTGCACATGCTCCACAGCCTTCATGCTGATAGGGTTCTGGCTGCATACTGTACATCTCTGACAGCCACTCTCACATTAGCTTTAGCTAAAGCTTGTATAGCTACATTAGCTGCATAATAAACTTCTCCGTATAAGCGAATGTAGCTAAGTTAGCTTTAGCTATGTGATCTTTAGTAACCGTAGCTAAAGCTAATGTTGCTATGTGGAGAACATAGCTACATATCTTAAGTAGCTGCTTTGTGAGCTTAGCTTTAGCTATGTAGCTATGTTATCTACATAGCTTACACAGCTAATTGAGCTATGTGAGCTTCGTTTAGCATTATAATGTTTTCATGAAGGATTTCTCTCTCCTTTACTCAGCTTTATTGAACATTTTGAAGGTCAGGTTTATAACTTTTAACTTTTGGTGTCCCAACCCTTACCCTAACCCCAAACAGAATTTAATCTGATTTTATTTTGAATATTTTAGCTCATATGAACAGTCCGTGAGGGTGGCTGCAGAGATGCACGGTCTGCACCCAGACTGTGTTGTTCATGCCAGGCTTTTACCTGGAAGTAAAACATCACAAATGCTAAACATATCAGAAGAAGAGTTGTCGTCTCCCCTTTGATACCACTGTGAACTAGGAGGTTAATGTTGGATCTTATTAGTATGTGAAGTCAAGCACAGGGCATGTTCAAAAAGTACAGAGTTTTTAAATTGTTCATTTTTTTGCTGCTTGACTAGAACTAGGTCCAGCAGCAACGTGCTGAAAGAGGGCCCTGTCAATAAATCGATCTTCCTGGGACAAGGACAGTAGTCCAGTTAAATGTCCTCAATGAGTTACAGCTGTAGCTGGATGTAACTGCATGTAAACGTACTGAATGACTCCATGTTCATTTCACAAATGCATGCCTTATATAACTCTTCAGTATCAGTGATGCCTCAGAGTTCAAACCCTTCCTGCTGAGTCTGAGCAGTACACTGCCCCTCCCTCTTATTGTTTACTTTATTGACCTGAAGCTTCAAAGAGTATATGATTCATCTTCCTTCCTGTTGCATTCTGCCAAAATAAGAAAAAGGATTCAGCATCCAGAGGCCTAATGTGAACCAGCTAATAAGATCCAGAGCTCTGTGTTTATCGAGTTAAGTGATGAGGCATCGTGCATGTCAGGTTCTGTCAACGGACGTCTGCATCCTATTATTTAACAAGAAAGGGCATGAGAAGCTTTTATGGGTTTACTTATTACTATTTCTTTTTTTTTTTTTTGACAGTGGGAAAAGATCTGTAACATGGCTGTGCTGCTTCTGTGTGACCGTACTGTTAAAAATGCCAAACATCTGTTTTCCTGTGGCATCGGTGCTAAAACATAAAAAGCCTTATCCTGCCATTTGCCAGAGTTCAGCCGTGATAGTATCTGTTCAACGTGAGCAATAAGTTTGAGATAGTAAGGGTGAACTCATGAAGGAGCATGGGCAGAAGGTTGCATTCAAACCTGTGAGTGCCAAGGATACCAAAGCAGATATTTACCACTACAGATTCATTTAACAAAATACCTGCTCATGCCAACACTGACACAAGTCTCTGATACGTCACTGTGGTTAAGTTTGATGTTTTTCTTTGTGGGTTTAAACGTTGATTGTACTCGGTGACTTTCTCTGGCGTTTGGTGCTGTTACATAACACAAAGAGTTACTGTTTATATTTTGAGAAATGATCCACAACTCAGTGTAATATTAAGAAACCGAACTCTCTGAACAAGAACTACTGCCTGGTGTTTATATCTCTTCACGGGTGTACAACGGCCACATAGTGAAGGGTCATGAAAAGATTTTGACTTTGACCAATTCAGTTGTATTTAGTTTATTCTTGAGGCAGAGTGGACACTTGTATAAAGTTTAAAGAAAATCCCTCAAAGAGTTCCTGATGTATCACATGCAAGAGATAAACATGAGGTCCAATGAACTCAACCACTAATCCATAAGTTTCAAATTCTTTCAAGTTCATCCTTAAGTCAGAGGGGAAAGTTGTGCAGAGTCAAAAGGAAATCCTTCAATGGATCCTTGAGTAATTGTATTGACAAGCAGGGGATGTACATGTGGCTTTGAACTTTGACCTTAGACTCAGTTCAGCTTTTAGTCAGAGTGGACAGAGGGACTTCACCTCAGACCTTCAAATTAGAAATACCTCAGCCTCAAGTCAGAGTGAACATTTGTGTAAACTTAAAGAAAGTTCCTCAAAGTGTTGAGTATTTGGGTTGACAGGCAAGGGATAAACATGAGGCCTTGAAATTTGACTTAAAAACCCCTGAAAAGAAACTACTATAGCCTGGAGTCAGAGTGAACATTTGTGTAAACTTTTAAGGAAACTCCTCAAAGTGTTGTTGAGACATCACAGACATGAGTCTGAGTGGATATTTGTGCCAAGTCCAAAGGAAATCCTTCATGGATCCTTGAATACAAATGGAAACAAGGCCTTGAAATTGACCTAAATACTCCATCTCTTATCTGTTCATCTTTCAGTCAGGGTGGACTATCGCACAGAATTTATATGGAATTCCTCAAAGTGTTGTGGAGATATCCCATCCATTAGTACAGTTTATCCTTGAGTCAGAGTGGACGTTTGTGCAAAATTTGAAGAAAACTCTATGAAGTGTTCTTGAGAATTCACATTTATAAAGGAGAAACTAAAATAAGGCACAGTAATCTTTCCCTTTGACTTAGGGCTTTCAAAATCAAAATTTTAGATTTAAGTCAGAGTGGACTTTTGTGCAATTGTGGAGAAAATCCTTTAAAGCCTTCTTTGGCGATCACTTTCTCTAGCAAGGAATGAACATGAGGCCTAATGCCTTTGACCTACAACCTAAAATCTAAACACTTGATGCTTAAATCAGAGTGGAAATTTGTGCAAATTTCAAAAACACAGTTCTTTAAATTTTGCCTGGACATACTAACATACAGCCCAAAAAAACAATGCCTCTGACTATTAACTTTTTCCTGGCTCAGAGGTTTAAAAACAGATCATTTGCAACAGCTAAAGCCTTGTTAGTGTACCCTCACTCAGAAATAACCACTCTTTTCACTCCACTTCTTGCCACATGTTTACTGTGCTGGTTTTTTTAGTGCAATCCTTAAAAATGTTTTTCAAGCATGGTTTTGCAATTTTTTTACAGAAGGCCTGAAAGCAGTTATTCACTCTCAAACTGATCTGAATATTAATAACAACACTGGAGGGTTGTTTCTCATGCTGCTGTGTTGAATGAGCAGCAACACCAGCAGCTTTGCTAAGCACGTGCTGCACTCTGTTGGCTGAACTTTGCATTGCAGATATGTGCTGCAACCAGAGATGCTGGGCTCAAGTTTAGCTCACAGACGGACTTTTGTTCTTGAAAACAATACACAGTTTTGTATTACAAATGAGAATAATCAGTCAGATGCACATGTGGGCATGATCTTCTGTCTTCTAACTAGCTATGAAGTGTATTTGAGGCCTCTGTTCATCTTCTGTGATCTTTACATTGATGACAACTCAACCCTTTAAAGTAAAGCCTGGCCTTGTGATAGTATAAACACAGTCTGCCTTGATTTTGAGCATCAAGATACCAAAATGTTTTTGGTTACCTTCACTACAAAAATACAAGTCAGACGCACCCAATCTTGTGTCATTTGTTAAGTTTTTAAAAACTGCAAGAAACTCCTGCACTCCTTACATTTCTCTACAATTTAGTAGGAGACATCAGTGTGACTTGTGTATCTTTGTGAGGCATCAAAAGGACCGTAGAGACATTACTGTGTGAATTTTAATGGACTGCCACTACACTCACGCTCTTTGTTAGCAACTTTTGGTTCAAAACATCAGTAAAATCTGTATTTTAGAATAGTCACTGCACATTTAGGTCTGATAAGCTAAGATTTATTCGAAAGATGAATTGAACTCCAGCCTCTACATCTAGCTTAAGCTATGCAGTTATCTTCAAGCTGTTTCCGCTAAAGTTAACCCTGCCCACATGACGCTACAAACACAATATGCCTTTATGTAACAGTAAGCATTCATGCATTATACACATAAAGCAAAATGCTACTCATGCTGCTCTTTTAAGAAACGTTTTATGAACACAGTTACTGTAAGTGTTTGAATTCTTCTCATTGCATGTACAGAAACTATGCATACAGCCTGTTACCACCACAACAGTTATTTAAATGTGTCCTTTTAAGCTCTCTTTATGTCTGATTTTGCATCGCCTCTCTGTTTAGTTCCACTTTGTCTTAGTTACTGATCAGTGTGAACTTTGCTCTCAGGAAAATGTTACGACACCAGCTGTAGTCATCGTTTGATTCAAAGCAGAATGAACTCTGCTTGCTTCTGCCTTCTGTTACCATTGTTTTAAAGGAATGTGTTTCATGTAGCGTTAGGTGCGACTGTTTTTTTTCCTCTATTGGGGGATTGATGGTTAGACATTATATCAGATTATTTTTGTTAATCAAGACGCTGTAAAGCTACAAACAATAGACATTCCTTTATATTTAGCTTGTGAGAATGTGTATGCTGCTCAGACAAATATGGTTAGATCAAGGAGAACCAATCAGTTGATCATCTACAAACATGTAAACCTAAAAAAGACTCAATTTCTAAACGCAAAAGCTCCCTATGTGCCTTATGTATTATTTTGATAATGAAGACCAAAGAGGTTTAGGTTGTAAATTCTATTTTGATGAAAAGTCATATGATTGTATATATATATGCCTTAATGTTCAACAAATAAATGTTTTAAGAAAAGCTGCTGTTTCATTGTACCTTGCCTTAATAATCCACTGAAGATGCACACATATCTTTAATTCAACATGCACAACAGTTCATGTCTCAGATTTCTTTAACTGTTTGATTATTTACATTGTCCAGTTTCTCTGCCAGTGAGGTTGACAGAAATGATGGGGATCAACACATTAGAGGAAATTTCTCTTACAAAAAACAATTTGGGCTGTAGATGAAAGCAGTGTTACGCTCACCACAAAGTCCAAAACCTCTACAAACATGAAGCTTGAATAGATTTAAGGCAATCCATTCAAGCGTGTTGCAGTAGAAATAAGATAGCAATTTATTTTGGTGGCTTTAATTACCTTGTGTAATTTTATAGTAATAAGAGGTAATTTTTAGAAATAAGGTGGCAGTTACCCAGTAATAAGTTGGCATTTTACCAAGCAATTACCAGTGATGTTAAGGAAGTGTTAAGGCAGTAATATTGTATTAATTATCAATTAATTGCTTGCCATACTGTGGCAATTCTCTGTTTATCATGTGGTATTTTACCCTAACCTTGAGCCCTAGCCCTTACTTGTGTAATATTGTGGCAAGTTTCTGGTAATATGTTGGTATTTTCATATTTTTTTCCCATGTCCTCAATGAAACATAGTGCTGTTTGGCGCTCAGACAGTACAGAATATAAAACAAAAACTGAAGAAGATACACCTACGTTTCTAGAAAAGTATTAGAAGATTCATAAAAGTTTCTGAGACACATTCCAAGTAAAATTCCCCCAAATATTCCAGGTAGGTTCCCCTTAATTGCCAGATGTTTCCTGAAATTTTCCTGGACACCTGGAGGTTGGAAAGTGTAATAATTACTGTTGAAAATTCAAAAGACTTCTTGGTTTCTTGTGATTTTTTTTTTTTTACAATTTACATTATATTGACAAAACTTTCTGTGAAAATGCCTGCAGAAAATTCTCAAAATTGAGGGGAAAAAAGTTTCCTAAAAAAAGTTAACAGGAGAATTCCTCCAAAAAAAAACTTCAGATGAATTTACAATTAAAAAAAGTCCTGAATAATTCAAGTCAAGTACTTTTATGTTTCCTTTCTACTAACAACAGAAAATGGAAAAGTACTTCATAGACTCTGAACTCTTTTCTTCCCCCAACCCACTGGAAACAGCTCTGAGACCCACTTTTGGATCCTGACCCATCAGTTGAGAACCACTGGTCTAGATTGTAAAGGATGGATTTAATCTGGATTTGGCTTATCACTGTAAGGAGATGTTTTAGACAAGAAATGAGCCAAATACACTTGGAAAAACATATTTTTTGTCTGTAATAGTAATCTACTGGATAACATGACAATGTTTAAGGGAAAAAGCACTCTTGGGAAATCTGCTCAAAATGTAAAAGATACAGAAGGATCCACCATTATAGATTTAGTATTAACATTGCATCACATCATTGTTACAAAGCGCCATTAGTATGGTCTGCTAAATTCTTTAGTCTAGCAGCTTGTAAAGAGAAGAAACTGATTCACATTGAAATCAGAATTAAGACTTGTGTGATTTTCTGATAAGTTTAGCCACATTTACAGACTGAGTCACAGCAGCAGGACTGCAGGTAAAAAAAAGACAAATATAGAAACAAACAAGCCACCAGAAGAGCTGTGGGGAAGTAAAACTAACTTGCAGAGATAATGACAGCGGAAACAAGCAGAATGGTACAAGAAGACTGTATGGGACTGATGAATTGTAACATATGTAGCTGTTAACAGTGCAAACAGCAGCCTGTAGCACACATTACAAAGTAAGACTTATTTCACAGCCATGAAACAAGAATGACATTTTTTTCTAAATTTACGTCTTTGGCTAAGCAATAATGACACTCCTTACATTCATGTGAAAGACAAGAATCATGTCCATGTTCCCAGGGTCCTTTATTTCTCATTATAATGACCTTTAATAAGGTATTTATAGGTCGTTTAAACTGAGCGGTCTGGTTCAGTTTGGTACGGCATGGTTTATTTGCATTTCTATCATCAAAAGTTGGAAAGGGTCCCAAATAACTGACCTGTACTATCCTACTTTTTGACGCCCTTCTTTAGGGGTGCCAAGCTTACCAATCTGTCCAAAAAAGGTAGAGCAAAGTACACAATAGAGGGTTTGCACTGACTTCACTTTTAGCATGGGACACAACTGCTCATAAAGCAGAGCCTGAAGGCACAGATCAGCCTGGTTCATCAGTGACGGATGTGAAAGTTGTGAAGTTTTACGATAACAAATCTTTGGATCAGTTGATTCTATGTACTGTAGTGATTCATTTACATGAAGCTTGGTCATGTAGGACACGGCTGTCATACTCCTAGCTGTGATCAACTGACGGCCAGCTGATCTTTCTCTCAACACTGTGGTGTATTTAAATATGACATCCTTCTTACTAACCCCTGCTTGCATTAATGCCGATGAACCATGATGCTGCTGCTGCTGGCAATGATTAACCTCCTCCACCCCATCCTCCTCCTTTATAGCATAAAGCTTGTTGCAGCCTCATACATTTCTATAAACATATTTCGTCAGCTGATCATCTGTACTGACTGCTGAAGTAAAGTTTACTCCCTACTGACTTCTGCTACTCAGCAACTAGAACAACAAACTCGTGCTGCCTGTGAGGTCATGCTTAGTTTCTACAGTCAACCCACCGAGCGAGGGTACAAGTGTCTGGAAATGCAAACTATTTTGGGGTTTGTGTACCGAACCATACCAAACCATACTCAATCCAACTGGAAAAGTTATGGTGCCTTAAAATGGGGTCCTGTCACTGAAGAGACCATATGAACGCTGTCCTGTTATGGTAATCACAATGACCACAGTGGAATGGTCTTGAGATTACTTGTTGGGATATGTTTCATGACGTTTGCAGAAATAGGGGAGCCCACGATTTTCAGTTCACACGTGGTACAAAAGAAGCTAATGGCAAGTTTAAATCTTTGTCGTCTTGCTTCTTTACGAGCTACGGTGTCCCTACACCTCCCCTGTACATGACTTTGCTTTATGAGGTCCATTTGAAGGCAGCATTTTTTCCAGTGTACATCCCTGTCTTAAAGTACAAATATAGCCCTAATCAATCTCTTACAATACAAGTAAACGAAGGACCCTGGGAACAGATGAGTGATGTTAAGATTAAAGTACCTGCTATTATTTTAAAGTACTTGAAAAACAAAGCACCAGGGTTGTTTCTGTACATCATACTGGTCAAAGAGAGGAACTGTCACAGCTTTGAGGTAAAAAAAAAAAAAGATCAGCTTCAAGTGGGGCGGAAGAGTTCCCTTTGCATGCTATCAGGAAATACTTTAACTAGTGATTGAATGAATATTTCTAAAGCACCATTAGTTTTGCAGACTGGGGTATAGGAAGATGATATTTCCTCTGCAGTGTCCCTTCTGTTAGCTACAACCGCTCCTGTGAATAATTCCCGCCTCTCCTCTTTAAAGCTGACTGATCCCTAACTTTGGCTTAATTTTCCTATTGTATAAAAATGTCCCATCAGTTGTCAGAGCTGGCCGGTTCTAGCCCGTGTGGAGGGGTCTTCTTCAGCCTCCATGTGAGCCGATCAGGACGAGCAGGTGGAGTATTTAGTAGACCAGTTTTTTGGGCACCTCCCAAGTAAACTCTGATCGGCCAAAGTGGCCGTAAGAAGCTGTCTGCTGGTAGATCGGCCTCTTCAGGTTCAGCTCCCTGCAGAGGACAGAGAGTGAGACGACATGAGAGGTGAGAGACAACTTAGACATTTCCGGACTACATATTCTAGGAATCCTTTATCCAAATAACAAAATATTTGACATTAAATTTATTTGTGTTTCATTTTTAGTGTTGCGTATTTGAATAATCCCATCTATATTCAGGCAAAGTAAACTTGGCTGTGAATGCTGCAGTTTAAAGGTACTGGCTCAGTCTATTTTCTTACATAAATTAACAAAAAAATGAGGAGATTTTAGGTTTGACACCAATTGTAATCATCACAACTTTTACTGCAAAATCATCGACAGAGAAGTGAATGTAGACGTAAGATGATGGACACTATAGCTATAGTTGCTGTTTCATAATAGGATCATTGTTGTGGTATTATTAGTTGAAACATTGAACCATGAAGTTATATTTGCAGTGCTTAGGTTGAGTAGTAACTTATGTGGCCAATCTTCAAATGTTCTACTTTGATGCCCTCTTGTGGTAATATTAGGAAAGAGCAGCATGCAAGCTCCTCAGTGTTGCAGAAATGATCTGATTTAGATGGAAACCAAAACACATCCCATCAGACTTTCTATTTTAATATGCTTTAATGATTTAAACCATGCTATTTTGGGGAAAACTGAGTAAAATAAAATGTGTGCTAGCATGTCTTTCTGTTCAATCATGTTTTAATCCACCAAAGATCCAGTTACATTTTTTTTTATTTCGGTCACGATTTTTCACAAGGAGGAAGAGGTGCACCCTGATGCCAAACCAGATGGGGACCACAAGCTTAAACTGTACCATACACTGTGGTTATAAATGAAGCCTCCTTGTCTAATCGGTATTTCACGTGGAGAATATGGAAGTCATAAACACACGTTTACCTGACAATGACTCCTGGCCTCAAGTCAAAGTTTTTGTTGACGATGTGCAGCAGCTCTGACTCTGATTTCTCGGAAGAACCGTAGGTGAACAAGGAGATGGAGAGAGGATGGGCCACTCCGATGGCATAAGACACCTGTTGGATGCACAAACAGCTCATATTTATGCCTCAAATACAGGTCATCATCATGCAGCCTAAAGGTTCATTTATGCTCCACATATGTAACCTTCTGTCTGCACTCTGCATTTATTTCGTCTCTATTTCTGCCCGCTCTCTGGAAGCTTATGGTAGCCCAATGCTGGGAATCATGGGGGCGGTTCAAGTCAGTCCAGCAAAGCATAACAAAGCAAAATCAAGCATTTTCAAAATTCAATCACATTTTCTTGAAACAAAATTACCTTTTATAAAACAATGTTAACGATGCAGTTTGGCACATTAAACTAAACCATTAGGAAACTGATGTCGACTGATGCGTGAGAATGTTATTAAATTATTAAAGAACAGAGGTGAAAAGTAGCAAAAAAAAAATGGTGGTTAAAGAGTAGAAACATTGGTTAAAAGTGGTAAAATGTAGCTAAAAATGGGAAAATGGTTTGTAAAAATGGTGAAAAACTGTTGAAAAGTGGTAAAAAATTGATTTAAGTGGTAAAAATTGGCAGAAATAAGTAAGGACATCTGGTTAACAAGTGGCAAAAAATGGTTACAAGTGGTAAAAAAGGCCAACAGTGGAAAATTGGTTCTAATTGGCAAAAAATTGTCTTATTGTGGAAAAAGTGGGACGTAACACGGTAAAAAATGGTTAAAAAGTAGCAAAAAAGGTTTAAAAGTAGCAAAAAGGGGCTATAAGTGGCAAAAATGGTTTTGATGTGAAAACAAATGTTGCAAAATAGGCAGAAACAGTGATAAAAATAGGTTCAAAAGTGGCATGAATAAGTAATCAGAGCCCAATAATAGCTTGACAGATTTTTCAGCTCCAAAATGAAGTAACTGTTAGCCAGGATGCTAGCACTGATGCTACTGATCAAACATACATGTATTGACATCATCAATGAAGCACAACTGGTGAGGGCCTATTCGCTGGGCTTGTCAGGGCATTAATGAGCCTGAATCCCTCACTGGTACTTTTGTGCGGTTAACGAATGACGCTCACCTGAACCAGAACCCTCCTGCACAGTTTGGCTTTGACCAGAGACTTGGCCACCCAGCGAGCGGCATAGGCAGCCGAGCGGTCAACCTTTGAGAAATCTTTTCCTGAGAAAGCTCCGCCCCCATGAGCCCCCCAGCCTCCATATGTGTCTACAATGATTTTCCTGCCTGTGACACCAGCATCACCCTGAAAGTAACAACAGATTGAAGATGAGAAATGTGGTTTGACACTGACTGTGTTTTTTTTAGCTGTCACAGTTTGTTAGTAATGGTCACCTGTGGTCCTCCAATGACGAATCGGCCGCTGGGCTGGAGGTGATAGATGGTCTTGTCATCCAAGTATTTAGCAGGAACCACAGCTTTGATCACCTAATAGAGAAGATGCAGATAAGAAATATGTTAATTTATGAGCGATACATCAGTCAGAGTTGAGAGAGGTTTTTGTTGAAGCTTTACCTTCTCCTTGAGGACCCTCTGCTGTTCCTCCAGAGTGATGCAGTCGTCGTGCTGCACAGAGATCACGATGGTGTGAACTCTCTTGGGGATCACTGCTCCGTCCTTCTGTTCATAATGTACTGTCACCTGTGGAACACAACAGGCAAAAAGTTCTGTTATCATATGTTGTCTGGCTCCAGCATGTCCTGATAAAGACTCGTTGGAGAAACATGTAGACATCCCTGTTCAATAAAGGAACTTTTATTACATCAGAGAGCTGGGATTTCCAGTGTTGACTGCAATTTCTACCACTTTAGACTTTATTTGTAAACAATCTGGCAAGTTACCGTTCCATCTTTTGCAATTTATTCTTGTCCTCTCATCCTGAAGAGTACCTGATCCTGGTTACAATGTTTTAGATAAATTTTAGCCCCTGTAGCATTCACCCTCTTCTTTCTACAGCTCCTGTATGTTATGTTTGTAGAGGACACTCTCATTCAACACTCAGAGAGAGAATCTGTCCAGATATATTTAAAATTCAATCAGCTGACTAGTTTATCTCTTATTGATTATATGTCTATTTGTAAAAGTTTTAAATCTGTTTCATGTTCAACTACTGAGATGTTCTAACAAACTGCCATCAACCTGGTTAGTTTACTAAGACCTTAGGCACACAGAGGTTTAGTCAGCAAAAACAAAGAAATACTTCAAACATTCACTGTAGAAGTACACTGGGGTCTATTCAGAAAAGAAACAACAAGCTAATAAACAGGGAGGGCTGCTGGCGTTTCAGTTTCACAAAGAATAAAGAGAAATGCTGCATATCCTCACCTGTGTTTTGGAGTCAGGACGCAGCCAGGGAACGGTGCCATTACGTCTGAGCTCGGCCATCTTTGAGTTGAGTTTGTGGGCTAAGACAATGGTGAGAGGCATGCACTCCTCTGTCTCATCTGTGGCATAGCCAAACATCAGACCCTGCAAAGAGAGAGAAAGAGAGAGAGAGAGAGAGAGTCAGAATGCAAACAGGAAGACGTAGACCTATCAGTATAATATCATGAATCACAAAAAAAATAATACAATACAATATCAATATCTATCTCTATCTCTCTATCTCTATTTACAATAGAGTAAAGGAAAAATAAAGTAAAAGTATACCAGGCAAAATCTTGAAGAACATCCTCACTCAGTAGGCTTCATTTACATCCTTTTATGTGGTGCAACAGATGTTTAATTCAATTCTTTTAATTTAGTTTTTTAACAGACTGAATTGCATGTATTAAGGTGCTGTCTTTAAGCAAATTTTAGGGGCTGAATAAAAGACTAATGAAAGATTTTTTTATTATATTATCAGCAAGTAAAACAGGAGGTACCACACCTTTGGTATATGTATAAAAGCCAGTGAGACAACATTTTGCCTGGTCTTGTGAATGGACTTGTAATGGACGGCTCACACCTACCCATTCACACCCATTCAGTCCACCAGTGTTAATTTTGGCAGCTATTTTTAATTTTAGTCTCAGTCTTTCGATTGAATACCTTAGCTTTAGTCATGTTTTAGTCATTTCTATTCTTTTTAGTTTTTGTCTAGTTTTAGTCAACAAAAACTAAAAAACATTTTAGTCTAGTTTTAGTCCATAAAAAGTCATCACATTTTAATCCTTACTTTTAGCCCAAGTGTTTATTCTCTTGCCTGAATCTGGCACCAAATCATGGTTGTGTGCTCTCTGCCAAACCAGGGATCCCTGCTTTCTACAGCTGAGAGACAGAATAGCTACAGCTGCATTGTATTTTGACAGATTGAATGACAGACGAAAACTAAATTACAATTTAATTTAGTTTTAGTCATCTTGATGAAAACTAAACATACTTTTAGTCAGTTTTAGTCATCAAAGATCTATTTTTGGCTAGTCTTAGTATCATCTTTCTCATGGAAAAAAGCTGTAGACGAATGTTTTTAGATGTAGTTTTAGTCGACAAAATTAACACTGCAGTCCACATGTATGGTGTGGGTTGCTGTGGAGAATTGGCCATAAGTATTAGCTTATACCATTCAGATGCGTCCATATAGCAACACTTTAGCAGCTCATCCTTAAGATCTGACCATCTTAACTTAATAACCCAGCAGAGTTTTGAGCATTATTGTAATAAAAATGCCAAATACAGATATTATGATTGAGTTAAAACAGGTGTGTGTCACGCAAAAACTCTAACCTTTATTCCATGATTTAAACATAACTATAAGGTCTGCTTGGTGCCCCAGGTGGAGTGGCTCATCATATCCATATCGCAATTAAAGAGTATTTTCATCCTGTTTTCTAAACCGAAGGTTGATTATAAAAATGCCTTTTTTTGAATTTGTACAATATGTACGAAAACACATTTAAGAGTAAAAATCAGAAAGATAAATGACAACTGTAAATCATTGTTTTCCAACCTTCATTACTCAGCTCACACTCCTAACATTTATCTTTTGACCCCCTGAAGGGCCTTGACCCCTCAATTAGAAATCACTAGACTAAACAACCAAAGTGACCATAAAGTACTTAAACCAGGTTCACACTAGCCAGTTATAATTATGACACGTGAGCCACATAACTTATTATCCGCTGTGTTAGGGTTGTGAAAAACAAAAGCATTTATTCCTCCTTAATCCTAAAAAACAAAAACATGATGCCTGACTTTTATACTATTATTTGAGCCAAAAATACTCTGTGCTGTTGGGACAGTCCCACCTGGTCTCCTGCTCCAATGTCTTCCTCTTGTCTGTCAATGTGAACTCCCTGAGCAATGTCCGGACTCTGCTGCTCCAGAGCCACCAGCACATTACACGTCTTATAGTCAAAACCTGCATGGACAGTTAATAAGACAGAGGGGAAAAAGCTGAAATCATGGCAACTCCGAGAATGTTTTACTTCTCTCACTGGCTATTTTCAGGATTGTTCTCACCCTTCTCAGAGTTGTCGTAGCCAATGTGTTTGATGGCGTCCCTTACCACCTTCTGGTAGTCCACAACAGCTCGAGATGTGATCTCCCCACAAAGTAGCACCATTCCTGTCTTACACACCGTCTCTGCAGATAAAGCAACATATTCAACACCCTAAAAAAGTGGGGATCATACCAGAAAACATTTAGACTTCAGTTTCTTTGAAACATGAAAACATGAAAGGTCACAGAGTTTCCCCCAGCAGGTCGCCATCTTGTGACTTTGACAAGTCAATACTAAACACGATACATTATCTCAGAAACACCTGTGACTTCAAATACAAAATTAGGCCAGTAGGTTATCATGTCATTAGTTAATAAAAAACATATTGTTTTTTTGTTAACACATTCTAGTCTTCATTCCCATATCACTCCAATTCTTGCATCTCTTCATCGGCTTCAAGTTTCTTTTGGGATAATTTTCAAAATTGTATGAATTTCATGCAAGGCCCTGCATGGCTTAGCTTCTTCCATCAGTCCCTCCAGTCCTTCCATCAGTGGCAGCTCCTAAACTTTGGAACAATCTTCCTGATAACATCAGATTTGCCACACCTGTAGTTTCTTCTAATAAGCTATCAAAAACTCATTTTTATAGATTAGCGTTTTTATAATTTCAGTAATTTCTAATGCCCCTCTGAGGTTGTGTTTGTAATTGAACATTATGTTCGTTGTGTTATTTATTGTGTGTATGTTTGTTATGTTTGCTTGTCTGTCTGCCTCTTTTGGGATTTGTGAAGCAGTATGTAAGTGTGTTTTTCAAAGTGCTTTAAAAAGAAAGTTTCTAATTATTACTATTATTATCATAAAAATTAAAAATCACTTTTTTTAGAGTGGTCCTAATATAGCATCATAATAATGAATAGTTTATACATAGAGCTTTTGTGAGATCAACTGTATGCAGGTCTACTGTTGTGGGAATTTTTTTCAATTAAAACATTTAAAATTGATGTGTATTGGTCAAAGTGGATCCTGGAGGGGTGCTTGACTTTTTCTTAGCTATGAATAGGGGGGCCCTAAGGAAAAAAGGTTGGGAACCACTGATTTAAAACATTGTTACTCTACATGTATACATGAAGAGATCTTTTATTTTTTTATTATTATTAGCAACAGCAAATATCGCTATGAATTTGATATGAACCCTAGTTTCCTCACCACAGGCGACCTTGGCGTCGGGGTCCTGTTTAAGGTGGGCGTCCAGGACAGCATCACTGATCTGGTCACAGATTTTGTCTGTAAGTAAAAGGGAAGCAAGATGATGATTTTCAAAGCAGAAACTGTTTGTTTGATTGAGACATCTGAGGTGGTAATTCCAGCATCCTTTATGGTGCAATGGTTATACATTTGTAGAACTAACAATAGAATATTCTGGCTTTAAAGACCAAGATTTGTTTAGGCTTTACACCTCGCTTTAGACTGTATTATTTTTCAACCCCAAAAATTTAGTTCAAACACAATCTCTCAGAAACTGAGCAATGAAATAAACAGTAAAGGGCTTATGTAAAGGTGTAGGGCGACATGTCTTTGTGATCAACAAGAGCCGCTATCAGTGGGAAAAGCCCAGACTGTAAGGTGTGTTATCAAATCAAAAGATATATGTTGCAGATTTCTACCAAGGCCACACTCCTCTGTGATTCTGCAAACTGTACTGCAGAGTTTTAACCTAACTAAGAAAAGGCTCTAATAGTGTAATGCTATTTAGGATCTAGCTATAACTTGTTTTAGTCGGAGGGGTGTGCTTGACAAGGAGGACGTAAAAAGAAAATGTATAAACACAATAACGTGGGGATATTTCATCAGAACGGGCAGTTTTATCCTCTGCTGACAAATTAAATCAGAAGAAAAATATAAAGCTATCTGTACCAGAATTTGTTTCTTCCTTGTTATTCTGTTGAAATATGGATTTATTAATTTACTTGAATATGCATTCACTTGATTTATTGTAAATATTTTTCTTGAATTATATATTGCAAAGAAAGGCCCACAGGAAAAGGGAGGGTTTTGGAATTAAGAAAAATAGGTAGTTGCAGGTTTGCAATAATTTTGTGTCTCACTGTGAATTGTAATGGTGTGGCATGGTACCGAAATGTTACTGAAACATGAGGATGCAAACCCGCCAACTCTGTTAAAATGGATAAAAAAAAAAAGTGGTCACAAAAAAGGAAAGAAAAAATCAAGACACCTGCGTTTCTTCACAGTGCTGTGGTTATGACATTAACTTTGTCAGTGCTTTTTGGGAAAAATGATCACAAGTGACTTTGTTTCACTTCAGTTCTTGCATCTTCTATGTTTTTTGCTCTTATAGGACTTTTTAGCATATCTTTTAAAACCTTGCAAACTGAAAACAATGTCAAGCCTTTATTTTACATCCATGTACACAATATTTACTTTTATGTGATTTGATTTGCTAAAGTTTATGAACATCAGTGATTCAGAAACAGTTTCTTTAACATTGTACTACTATGTTAAATCCTGTCATTATTGATAAAGCTGCATGACTGGGCTGGCTCACTCTGCAGAGTTTACCGATTATTGATCACACACAGGGGACTTTGTAAGGTTACATATTTGTGAAAGGATTACAACACACTGAGAGGGGAGGAGGGGTCCAAAGGCAGCAGTGTAGAGGGTAGAGTACACCATGTTAACGGTTATCATTAGGTTTAAAGCTGGGGAAGCTGTCGGTACAAAGTGTGCATACAACACCTGGGTTTCACTCTGAGTCCTTAATAGGAAATTATTAGCCACATAAGAGGGTTGATTATTGGTTTATTTTGGGGGTGTTTCTCACTGATAATATATTGCCTATGAGGATGTATCTTGCCTTTTATAAACTTTGTTTACTACTGTTTTATTGTTTATAATTAGTTATAAATCACCCTTCATTTATGGGGGCTGACAGGAGGAGGAGTAACTTTTGATAAAGGTATTTATAACCACAGTCCTACTTTATAGTATGGCTGCATGCATCCTATGAGTGTCATTGACTGTAGAAAGTACTGGACAAAGTCCTGAGAGAGAGCCGTTTGATGATTGAAAGGCTTTTGAAGCCAATCCACAGCAGAAAAGTTTGCCTAAAACTTACTTTTGATCAAACTAGTAACTTAGAGGTGGAGTTTAAACGCCTCAAGCCTCCTGACAAACATCTACACCGTGCTGGCGTCATGTCAGCCATGCCTCTAATTATGCATAATTGTATCCTTCTTAAAACCAGGAGTGTTATAAAAATTCACTCCCTATACAGTGTGTGTCCACAAAGACATGAACTATTCCTACAAAAATCTGGTTATGATGTTTATTCCTGCTGCAAAAATCTACATTTTTACACAGGTGTGTATGTGACTTCTGGTGCTTTTGCACCCTGCCTCAAGTGGACACTCAGGAAGCTGCAGGTTTGTTTTTGCACTGTCAGACTTGCTTTATTTGCAGCACTGGAAGTTGCCACTTGATTCGTTGAAGCTGAAATGAATTAAAATCTGTAAGGCTGATGTTCAGCATTTATTTTTGACTCTACTGCTGCATTTTTATTATATAAGTGATGATCCAAAATTTCACCATACTAAAGAATAATTGGTGAAATAAAACAAACAACGTGGAGTCGATGTTTCCCTTGTGCTCTTATAGATCACTTTCTTCAGCGTGCAACCTTACACCCCTCTCACTCACCCTCACACACCACACTGTCACACACATTTGCACTCTGCTGCACAGAAGTGAGAGTGAGAGAGAGGGGCAGTAAACACATGTTGCTGTGAATGGAATACCAACCATGCTTTAGGAGTAAATACACAGCACTGTGGAGTTATTTTGGACATAAAGTACAACTTGTTTAAAGTTATTTTTTTTTTGCATGTTTATGTTTTCTACAAGTCAATCCTTATTAATGTGGTAAATTGAATTGTACTTGAATTGTGCAAAGAGGGAGAAAGATGGAAAATAGTTGAAATTGTGTGTTTTAGAACATTTAAAGATATCTGAAGCATTGGACATAACTTTGAAGTGTTATGATAAACTTAATTCCCTGTGAACTTCGTGGAAGTTTTGCACATTCCCAGCTATAGTTGACTTACCTGGATGTCCCTCTCCTACGGACTCCGACGTGAACATGAAAGAGCCATCATCCAGCAGATCACTCATGTTTTCTTCAGGGCCAGGTACTGTGTACTATCAGGGAGAAAAATGTTCCTCAGTTTCCACAAAAAGCAGTCCAGAAAGAGCTGAAGGCTGCTTTATATTCCTGCTTGTTCTCTTGAAGAGAGAAATAAAGAAAGAGAGGCTAACAGCCCTGTAGCCAATACACAGTCTGTCCTACAAAACTCCACGTCTGTGTCCACATGGGCCAATATATACAGCCAGGAGAACGTACACGCACACACATGTCATGTGAATCCAGGGGACAGTCCATTCCAGGGGGGAGTGGATGATGGGAGGGTATTTCAGCATGTGGAATCAGCTTGTTAACCCTTTGTGTACAGTTTGTTGTTAGTGTCTGATTAAAGTCATCAACTTTGGGTTGTGAATTTAGTCTCCAGATGTGATACTTTATGCATGAGAGCAAAAAGATCTTAAACGGGGGGTTCCCCTCCCCCCCGTCACAGCAGTGGGACAGTTCTGTCTGCTGGGAATCAGCCAGGATAGGGCAACCTATAGACAGAGAGAGAAAAGATGTTTGTTGTCAACTCTGAATATGATGCAACGACACCTGTTTATATCTTTTCTGAGCAAAGTAGGCAAAGGCATGACATGTAAACATAAAATCAGCATAGCTGTGATTATAACTCAGTTAATTAACAGTTTTCTGCCACAAGTTTTGTAATAATTAATGAATAACATTAACAAAGACCAACATGTGATGCTTTAAGTTCCTCGGACCTGAGAAGATGCTGCTTTTCTTGGATAACATGGCAGTTATCTACACAGATAGAAAAAAAATACTGCCAAATACTATACGTGAATAAAGCAGCAATCTAAGGTACTCTTATATGTTTTATACTCACAGTTATTTGATTTCCCACTTTCAGGATTATTGTTATAGCAGTACCAATAAACAAGCAGCAAAGAATTAGATTTATCACAACATATTACATTTTAATCTATTCTATAAAAACAAGCTTTCTAGCTATTTAAATTACTGAATGAAGGATTAAGTATAATGACTGCACATTCATTTTTTTCAAGTTTTATTTTTGGGGTCTTTTCGCCTTTATTCAGAGGAGCCCGGACAGGGGACACTGTTGGAAATCAGGGAAAGAGAGTGGGAGAAAGGAGACACAAATCAGATTAGAATCTGCCTGCTTGAACTAGCTTCTGGACGGGGTGCAATGGAAATGCTAGGCCGGGGTGCAAAGTAACTTCTTACATAACTCAAAAGTACTGCATTGAGTAGTGTTTTTGGGTACTTGTACATTTTGAAATCAGTGCTCAGTAAGCAGTCCCTACTAGGGTTCTTTTGGTCATGTTGTTTTTGTTGTGAGACACATTTGCACCATGATTGAAGTTATCCACTGAGTTAAGAGTTCCTGCCTATGTCTTTATGTGTTCATAAAGGATGAATAGAGCTTAGTCATTATCAGTATGTGTTGCCTTGCTTTGAGGTTGACTCTCTTGCCAGAGCAGACCCACTTTGCCACAGATTTTCAAGAGTACTGTTGTACTGTAAAATACTTAACATTCAAAAGTGTGGTTAAACTATATGTGGTGTGGACCAATTTATTATTATTATTTACAAAAATCAACCACCTAAACTAAATTAATCTTTATTCCTCTGGGATTAAATCAACCCACAGTATAAAGTAGCTACAACTAGTTCAAGTATAAGCAGGTCCAACAATCAAAGGCTTAACTGTGTGTATAAATTATGATTCACAATAATAATAATGAAAAATAGAACATGTTCATGTAGGGCAAATTCAAAATAGTCAAGTACATGTACTTCAGACTGCCCTTCCAGTATTAGGAAAATAATTTATTACCTTCATCTGCTGTAGTTTTTATTTTAAAAATCCTCTGTAACATGTTGATTAACCTGTGAGAATAAAACAGACAGTACCTCCCTCTGAAATGTATTGTATTTAAAGTTACGGTTGAATAAAAAGTAATTATTTGTTAAAAGGTTCTTTCCATCACTGCAAATGATTGAGTTTGGAGAAGACGGCCAGCTGTTGTTTTAATGCTCTTTTCCATCACGTCCCCGCCCGAGGCTTCAGCCTCTGAACACAACTACAGAAAATATTGAGCCATTTCCTGAAAGAAGATCAAATAATGAAGATGTGTCTCTCTGATATCTCAAAGCCTTTCAGGTAACTAAGTGAGTCTGTGCTTTTTTAGTAATGAAAATCAGTGACTATATGGGACTGTTCTCTGTGCAAGTGATGCAGCAAACACACAAAAACATGCTGCATGTGCGTGCACAAATGTACACCTGGAGAAACAATGGGGCTGTCGAAGCACATAGACACCACCCCTGTACCTTTTCACATGGCACACAAGCTCTGTAGACAGTGAGAGATGAGCTAACATCATTTTATTTTAGCAAACAGAGCAGAGGGATAGAGGCTTTCTCTCCATCTTACCCTCATCTGGCTCTAATTTCAGCTGGTGATAAGCTTCTCTCATTAAATGAGGAGAATTTTAACAAGCTCTAAACAGTGAATAAAATACCACGCTTCCTTTATGGTTTAAGTTTTATTAAAAGCAGATTTTCAAGGAGAACAAAAAAAACCACTCTATTTAAACCACAAGCTGATGTAAACAGTAGGTGTACAGTCCTATAAAAAGTATTTACCCCCTTGGACGTTTTACCGTTTTATGGACTTTATAAATCAATCATGGTCAATATAATTTGGCTTTTATGGCATTAAAAACATCTTTAATGTCAAAGTGAAAACAGATTTCTACTAAGTAATGTCACTTAAATTAAAATAGGTAAGGTAAAATAAGGGGTTGCATGAATATTCACCCCCTTTAAATTGACTGACCTAATTCAAGAGAGGTCCAACCAATAGATTCTCACAATTAGCAAAATCGGAATCACCTGAGTGAAGTGAATGTGTCTAAAGGATGTGTATAAAGACAACTGTGTCTGGAAGGTCCAGTCACTGGCACAGTATTCTTGGCTACCATTACACCATGAAGACAAAAGAACACTCCAAGCAAGTAAAAAAAAACAAAAGGTTATTGAAGTTGAGATGGGAGAGACTCTGCATACAACAACTGTTGCTCAGGTTCTTCATCAGTCAAAGCTTTATGGAAGAGTGACAAACAAAAAAGCCACTGTTGAAGAAAACTCAGATTAAATCTGGAATAGAGTTCACCTAAAGGTATGTGGGAGACTCCATGGTCAAGTGGAAGTAACTCCTTTTGGTTGATGAGGCCAAAATTGTGCTTTTTGGCCATCAAACAAGACACCATATCTGGCAGAGTGGTGGCAGCATCATGCTGTGGGGATGCTTCTTGGCAGCCAGCCCTGGAAGGTTTGTAAAGGTAGAGGGTAAAATGAATGGACTCGAAAAGAGCTGTTCACATCCAATATCCCTGCAATCGAACAGGGCTCAAGCAAAGAAATACAATAACATGTGATTTCTTTTTCCTAATTTCAATATTTATTTTGCTTTCACTTTCTGCTTTCATTTTCAGTTTAGTTTTATTTTTTTACAGCTGCTTTATTAGTTTAGTTTTTATTTGTTTGAGTATTATTTTTTTCTGTAACACGGGATACTTGTTAGGGGCCAGACCCCCCCAAAAAAACAGAAAAAGTAAACATCATGCAGTTCAAAATATATATATATCAAATAGGCTACTCTTCACTCCTCATTTTATTTGTTTAAATTTGATGTTTGAATAGAAGACAAGATCTATTACCATTGTGTGAAAGCTTTTTTAATCAAATCATGCCTTTTTATGTCCTGCAGGATTAGGTGCACATGTCCATCACTGTTCTGATCACAACTAAAACTAAGGAGATTTTGGACTTTGTTTTGCAGGGCAGAGTGATAGAGGACTTTAAAGCTTCACGTATTCAGATAATTCAGGGAAGTAAAAATAGGTCAAATTAATAGATAAATATTTCCAAATATGCACAATAGAGTGTTAAGAGCATTTGCCATCAATAGATAAATAAACAGATAAAATGTTTAAGTTTCTGTAAAGCATTTTTAAAAAAGATTTATTTTGGGCCTTTATTAGATAGGAGGACAGTGGATAGACTCAGAGATAGGGACGAGAGTGGGGAGAGACATGCGGCAAATGGCCACAGGCTGGATTTGAACCCAGGCTGCCCGTGTACATGGGGTGCGCCTTAAACCACTCAACTATCTGCGCGCCTCATTGCAAGGCATTTTAGTTGATTATAAAAACAGACTGAAGTCAACGCTGGTGCTATGACCTTCAAAATCAAACAAGATGATCAGTGTTGCCATGTGGCTTTGGGCTTGTTTTTTGTGAAGTCACCAGTCCATGGTTGCAGGTTTCAAATGTTTGTTTCAAAAATATAGCTCCAAATTTGGGTTTACCTTGCAGTCTGTAGGAACCCCTCGTGTTTCTCTGCCAGCTACCTGCAATAAAGTGAAACAAAGTAGTTTGTCCTGTTGCAGGATCCCTCCACCTCCCTGTTCCCTTGGTTCCCCTTCCCCCCCTACAGCTCCCTGACTCACAAGCACACAGGTGAGTTGACAGACTGTGAGTGGCACCAAATTTTATGATTTATGGACTGCTGCCTTGCAGTCATTTTTTTTAGCTCTCTCACTTTTCAAACTAACCAGGGTGCATGGGTACGGATAACTCTGCTCCTCACTTAAATTAAAGCGAGAGCTGTTTTGGTGGAAGCGCTTGCTGTGCAGTAAGGAAAGGAGGGTGCGCCCCATTTACCACACATGACAAAACCTATGGATAAATTGAGTGTAACACGGCATGCTGCACAGTATTATTGCTATCACCATTTTATCTAATAAAAAAATCGGTCACATTAATAAATCAAAAACTGCACTACTTTGGTTCCACTGTAAATTGTGTCTAAGTAGATGGCATCACTTCCATCCTGCTGGTTCCTGCTGGTACTGTGCTGCTCTCATGCAGTTAATCCTTGTACTAAATTGTTTCTTTTGCTTCATCTTTTAATCATGCAAATTCACTTTTTCCACATTTAGTACATATTGTACATCATAATAAATGCATGTCAGTTGCAAATATCAGTTATCTGTCTCATGAACAACTAATAATCTGTTATAGGCCCTGAAAAATCAATATCGGTCAACCTCAGTAGTACATTATCTTGAAATTGGAACACAATCCCTCAGCACTACCTGTCATTAGCTCCCCTAGTTCCTCAGTGCATTACTTTTAGGTGAATATGATACTTAAGTTTGGCTTCTGAAATTGCAGCAACCTGCTCTGATTTGACCCGCATGGATTTGGGGCACAGCTAAAGTCTAAAAGGATAGGACAGATGCCTTTGAATGTGACTGATATAAACTAGATTACTTAAGCCGTGCTGTGCTTAATGCCAAAGACCGAAGACTGATAGCACATTGTGCTACCACTGGATGATACACAACTGTTTGTTTTGGCCCGAAGTGTGTGCCAAGATGAAAACAGCCAAGACTCCACGCTTGTTACGTGTGTAAACGTGAACCCTATCCGAAGTTTGTGTGTTTTGCCTCCAAACATCTGTTAATGACTGACCAGGCAGAGAGGTTTTTTCAACGCCAACAAGATCATTCTGGTTACGTTAAAAGATAACGGCTATCAAGGCACTGACAGCGTGTCACCAGCAGAGGATGAAGGAGAATTAAATGGTATACTCTTTCTCATATAAAAATCTGAAATGAAAACAAAAAATAAGGAACCAACAAAACACTGCCACAAACAAAGTGTGACTTTGTGACTTCTGCTTGATAAAACCCTGGCACATTATCATGTAACAGGGGTCAAAGTGTCAGGAAAGATAATGGAATCATAATAACCAAGGTCAGGCCATGTTTTCATCAAAACTGTCTTTATCCATTTAAACCTAGTGATTTGCTGTGTTACTAAATTGTTATCTTAATTGGTTAAATCATTCTGTATTTCTACATAACTTGAAGAGTATTTTTCTTAAGTTTCTCCTAAAATCTTTTTATCTCATGTAAAATAAGTGACTGCATGAATATTCACCCCTTCAAGTCAGTGTTTAGTAGATGCACCTTTGTCTACAATCAAAGCACTGAGTCTGTGTGGATAGGTCTCAATCAGGTTTGCACATGTAGACACTGCAATTTTACTCCACCGCTCAATCTCTGCCAGGTTGTATGAGGATCCTGCCTGAGCAGACCTTTTCGAGTCCAGCCACAAGTTTTCTGTTGAACTGAGGTCTGAGCTTTTGACTCTGCCACTCCTGCCACTTCTGTGTAGCTTTTGCTGTATGCTTCGGCTCACTGTCTTGCTGGAAAATAAATCTTCTCCAAAACTGTAGTTCTCTCGCAGACTGAATAAGACTGTCCTCTGGGATTTTCCTATATTTTGCCCCATTCATTATACCCTCTACCTTTACAAGCCTTCCAAGGCCGGCTGTTGAGAAGCATCCCAATGGCATAATGCTGCCACCACTGTGCTTTTTTTATATCCATCCCCTGACTTATACTTTCCAATAACCATGTCTCTGAGTTGCTTGGAGTGTTCTTTTGTCTTCATGGTGTAATGGTAGCCTGGAATACTTTTTAACCAGTGACTGGACATTCCAGTCACAGGTGTCTTTATACTACAATCACCTGTAACGCCATCACTGCACTCAGGCGATCCCCATTTCACTAATTGTGGGAGCACTTGTACCAATTGTATGAACCTGTTAAATTAGGTCAGCCACTTTACAGGGGGTGAATATTTATGTAATCACTAATTTTATATTACATATTTGTGTTTGATTGATGTTACTTTGAAGAAACCCTTTTTCACTTTGACATTAAAGAGGGCTTTTGTCAAAACAGCCATATTATGTTGACCACAATCGATTTATAAAATCTTAAAAAGAGTAACACTTTCAAGGAGGTGAATATCTTTTATAGGCACTGCAATAATTACATTACCAGATGTGTGTTTGGTTTGCATCGTTTTATTTTAAGTTAGGTTTGCAGCCCTGAAATAAGATTTTTATAATGATTATATATACAGGGATTTATTACATTAGTGGAAAGGTAAAAATCACAGTCTCTCAAAATTGTATTAATTCCCCATAAATGTAATGTGAACATGAAAGATGAAAGTTGTGGTCATTGTTTGTTGAAGCCTTTTTACAACTGTCAATTGGTTTAAGTCAGCTTGAGCTCAAGTCACATCAAAAAATGTACCATGAAACAGGAAGTTTTTTTCAGAGTCTGAAAACACTCGTAAAGCCATGAATCTTAGCACATAATTCTTGAATGAGAAAAGGAAAGGAATGATATCAATTTGGAAGATTTTGCAAAAGAGGGGGTTCATCTGATGCAATTATAAGCAATCTTGCAGTTCATAGAGAGCTGAAAAAACTTTTTCTGTCATGAAAAAATGTCTCACAGACTAAGACTGTGCTGGCTCCGCCTATAAAAGCAAGCTACTGTGTCTTAAACACACAGGGTACCACCTCCTGGGACAGAGATTTTAAGTGTTTTTAAATCAATATAGTTGGCTTTGTGAACAGTTTTTCTGCATGTCATTTAGAATTTTCTCAGAGTGTTGTTCTAAAAGATTTAATCCACTCCGCAAAGGTGCGTGGCTTTAGTGGAGTTTAAAGACTCTGAAAAACACAACTTCATGTTTCATGGCGAACAAAAAAAAGTGTTTTTTTTTTAATATGACTTGAATTTATGCAGACTTAAACACACTGGCAGTTGTAAAAAGGCTACAACAAACAACAATGACCACAAACATTTAGTTTTATTACATTTGTGGGAAGTTATTACAATTTTTAAAAGCTGGAGATTTTTACCTTCCCGCAAATGTAATAAATTTAAACTGGAGGGGGGGTGTTAGGCTGTCCTGGAGGATCACCATGGGGTACATCAGCCAATCACAGGGCTGACGTATAGAGACAAACAAGCAGCCACTCTCAAACTCACACCTACGGGCAATTTAGAGTCAACAGTTAGCCTCAGAAGCATGCCTCTGGTGTGTGGGAAGCAGCCGTAATACCTGGAGAGAACCTACACATGCACAGGAAGAGCATGCAAATGGGATTTGAACAAGGAATCTTCTTGCTTCAAGGCGCCAGAACAACCCATTGCTCCACAGTGCAGTTCATGTCCTCACTGTGTTTTTTAATCAATATATATTAATTTCTGACAGTCTTTTGCAATGTTTATTTCTCTGAGTTGTGCTCCTTTTTCATCTAAAAATCACCCTTCAACAAAATGTGCTCCTTCACTACAATCTGACAGTGTTTCTGCATTTACGTCCGGTTGATGTGTATTTTTGGGGTTTTTGTTTGCCTGAAACTACCAGTTTTTGATTCAGTCACCCTATGCTATACAATGACACCATCAAAGTGAAATGAGCACTAATACTCAAGAGAGAAGGCTCTTCTATCTCTAGTCATCTTCAGAGATGTTCACTTTTGATCATATGAGGAATTTACATAATTCTGTAGGTGAAGAGGGAATGGAGGTTATTGCTGTGACTCTACAGGCCAATAGGTCAGTGTGAGGGATGGCTTTATGAAACCTTTTGAGGACACACTTTAGATAAAGTTTAAACTCTCCTGAACCTTCATCCACAGAGCTGCTGGGCCGCTGAGAAGATGAGGAGTGAAACGATAAAGGCCTGATGACCTTTGTGTTGCTGTGAAAGAAGGTTCCCAGTTTGCCTCAAATCTTTCTGATCTTTTATCAAGCCTTCTAGTGTGTCAGAGGGCACAGAAACCCCCCTTTTTTACATAAAATACAATATGCAGACTATATTAGATCCTACCCTAACACATCATGAATAAAAAACACTACATACCTAAACCAATCCGACATCAGTTTGAGTGAAACGACACAGCCTCCGCCCTCTGTTTGGTTGGCTACATGAAATGTGTGTCATAATGACCACTATTTCATTTCTGGTGATGTTAAAAAAAAAACTTGGGGTCAGGACTCTGTGGTCACTTTGAGCTTTGAGAGAGAGTCAGACTCAAACTTGACAGAACAGGATGAGATAAATGAACCCTGGCCGCCTCGGGGGCTGTTAACACCTGTTTGTCTTTCCCCAGGTTCAAGGACGCGTGGTTTACCTCCGCAGCTCTTCTCTCTGTGCTCTGAGCTCGTCTGGTCACCAACCAGTTCCATCTGGATGGAGGTCAGAGCAGAATACATTGGATTTTGCCAGTCATGGACTTTTATGGCATGTTTGAGATTGTGGAATGATCAGTGTGGACAACTTGTTATATAAGAATAACATGGCAATAAACAGCAGATTATCATATTAACTATGTGTCAGAAGAAATTATTTATGATGCTTTTGATCTTTTCATCCTTGTTTTTGCTCTATTGTATTTTACAGCCTCAGCTGGGTCTCTGAGTAACAGGAGACCCTGCTGTGTTAAATGTTTGGCTTTTCATTTTATTGTTTCTAAATATGCAGAATTAGCAGGCGGCTATTTTGAATTGAATGTTTGAAAAGCGTACTATTTTCTTTACATAAATTCTCCAGAAAGTAGCATAATTTATTTACTATATGCAAGAAAAGCAGAATGGTTCATGCAGGATTCAAAGATAGAGCTCTCCTCTAAAACGAACTCTGACTGTAATTACTATCACACTCCCTGTCCTTCTTTCTACTACTACCCACTCTCCTCTGATTGGCTTTACTGGCGCAATAAGAATGTAACTTTTCAACCAATAACTCGAGTGAAAACACTACACGGGAGGTGGGGTGCAATCCGTCCGCTCTGATTGGCCATTTGTCCCGTACACTCCCAACATGAGCAGCATTGGTCCAAGAAGAGACAGTTCTCTGTTTGTGTGTGTGTTTGCTTGTGTGTGCATGCAATAAGAATACCAGCAGCAAAACAGTCCGATAAAACCGAAGACCTTATTTGAACCTCACTGATGAGACCTATGTGTTATGAGTCCAATTTCTTCAACTGAAACTGACTTATTTTAGCTTTTCCACATCAGTGGCAGATTATTGAATGTTTATCTTCCACTTTCTGAGAGAATTGTTTTTAGAGATTGAACTAAAATAATTTATTAACACATACAATAATCCAGGCAGGCCGATGCCCTCCCAAAGACCAGCACACGCCCGATCAGAGTAGCCAGAGAGAGTGCAGCAGCTGGTTGTGAAGTGTCATCCTATCCCACCTCTCTTCCAGCTCATTTGGGACCCTCAGCACATTCTTGTGCAAAAGCTGCCACCAAAGAGTGATATACATCCAGACTACAAAGTATTGACTCCAGCTGTCTGTCAATGATACTTGGTAGGACACAGAAATTCAAAAGCAATCAAATTTTGAAACTGAGACATAGAGAGTGTGTGCTCACTCCCTTCTTACTAACATTCCACTCACTGACTGAACCCCTTTTACTACACCTCACAGGGCCGGACTGTTTTTATCAATGGCTCCTCTTATAAAGCTGCTATCTCTGCTGGAGATGGTTGTAAAAAGGGCATAAAAAAGAGACCCAATGTTTGAGACCATATAGGTACCATCTAAGTGTTGTAACAACAAATGTACAACAAAAAATACATATAATATGGGAAATTTAAATTGATTTGGTAAAAATTTACATTAACATAAAGTACTTGCTTTTGCAACGTCAGTAGCTGAAACATCAGCTGTTGGCTTCTGCTATATCTGAAACTAATTGTTTTTGTAATATTCATGCTAAATGTGACATCACCAGAGACAGATTGGTCATCTTGACATTAGACAAATACCAGAAGTGCCACCTTGCTATGGGCCACTGGCAAAGGCCCACTATTTCACTGAAAAATGCTAACAATACTTGTTTCCTTTTTTCAAGTTTGAAAAGGTTACTGATAAAGCCAAAGACATTTGAGATTGACCTAAGTTTCTGTGTTAATTTAAGAAAAATTGAGGACAGTTATCAGAGGATGCCTGAGACAAAAGCTTGAAATATGTCCATACATGCTAACAAACACACACCATTGTTTAATACGATCTAAAATACTGCAGATTGCACTACTCAAAGTTGAAATTACACAAAATTTTCTTCTACATTTTACTGCACTTTGATAAATGCAACTTAAAAAAACAAGCTTGACATACAGCTATGCCTTGTGTCCCAGTTTGCAGGATTTCTGGATTGGAATATTATTCTTTTTTCAAAGATTATGGGGGTGGAGATGAAACCTGATCCAATTATAACTACCCTTGGAGTACCAAAAAAACTGAAAAATCTGCAAGCTGGTCAACAACACCTCCTATCTTTTGGGCTTCTCACTGCTTGGAAACTCATTCTCCTATTTTGAAAGAAGAGAGAAGTGCCTGGTATCAAACTGGGTTAAATGAGCTGACAGAAACACTCATTTAGAAAGCGGCATTCATTCTAAAAAAAACAAACTGGATACATTCTTGAACACTTGGCACCCATTGATCTCCTTCCTCCAGAGCTTCATAAACAATTAAACTTTGCACATATAGGTTCACTCCTTGGGTTGGTTAGGTGAGGTAGCAACTGTTTTGTTACTCTTCTTTTGTTCACTCTGTACTAGGATGGAAAGACATTTATCGATGATTTACCTTACAGATACTGTCGGTTATGATGTCAGGCCTTTGACAATTGTAATTTTTCAAAGAAAAAAAGATGTGGATGCTATTTGAAGATCCCCTTTTCCTTAATATTTGAATGAAACATTTTGGGCACCAGTTTAACTTGGTTGGTAGAGCAGGCACCCATATACTGAGGTTATAATCCTCAATGCGCTGGATTGATTCACAGTCTTAGTGCTTTGTCTTCTCCTGCTCTCTTGCAATCCAGATTTATTGTATGTTGTATTGTATGTATTTTTTTGTATGTGAGAAACCCCGGGTGCATACTATGTTTGCATTGATTTTGAAGTATGACATGGGAGCACAAGGGTCCAACTATACCATCCCATTACGCTGTAATACATTTTAAATGTTGCTAAATTATATAAATAACTATGTATCTGTAAAAATAATGACTGTGTGTATATTGTTGTTGAATTCTAAACCGAGGGTCACACTATATAGTTGCTAGTTTAGCCAACAAAGCATAGACCTGAATAAGTGAACAGTACATGTCTTGTCACATAATCTGTTAATAATGGGCTTTTAAGTATGGTGTAACAGCATACTGACTATTTAGCATGCAGTAAGCACTGTGTACTGTATGTTTGAGTATGTAGTACTAATAGTATGTAGTATCAGACCCAGCCATGAATTCCTAGAGTTGCTTGTTCCCATATATCCCCCAGCAGGAAGTTTTCCCTGTCAGGAGAAGAAGGGGTAGGGGGAGGTAAAAATTTACAAGGGAGCTGCCAGGAAAAAAGTCACAGTCAAGTCTGGGTGTCAATTTAAGCTGTCTACATTCACTCATACATCTCATCAAGAAAAAATATGGAATTTCTTAGGAATTTTCTGTATCTGTGAAAGCACTTAAAGTCACTGTTTACAAAGAAAAAAAATGTTTTTTTACTAGTAACTATACAAATTAAAAATGTAAGTATTACATTTATTTATAAGGAAATGATAAGGCAGGATAGTATTTAGATTCTTTTAATTGTCAGATAATTGTATTACATTATTATGTAGTAATAAGTAGCAATTCATGCATTACACTATTCATGTAGGTATTGTTTATGTGCTAAGGTTGGAAGGTCTTTTAGCGTTAACTAGAATGAGATCGAAGGCTGGTGAGGGGGACTTCAGTTACTGTGGTCCTTCTCTCTTTTTGTTTTTATGCTCTCAACTATTTAATTTCTTGTCTTTTTAGATATTGTATCTGATGTGATTGTTCACAGGCTTTCTCAAAGTGTTTTTTATGATTGTTGAAAAACTGATGTTTTTTTAACCACTCAGTAAAAAAGCACATTGTGCTTTCCTGTAATGAAATGTGCTCTATAAATAAAGTTGCTTGCATTTCAACATTTGAAACTGTAAAAAAATTGAATTATGAACCAGTACCATTATATGTATTTAAGCACGTGCTAAGTGTATTATTACATCTTTGCCTAAACTGACCATGTTTGATATCTCTTTGCAAACATACTTACATACAACTATATATGCCTCTTTTGTTCAGTATTGCAGGCAAAAATACACTTAAATATATATGAAATAATACATGCATAAGCACATCTGTATATGAAAATTCTGTTCAGTAGGGCTATGTGCAATTATATCAGCACTAAAAAAAGATCTAAGGGCAAATGAGCAATTTCCACAAGCACATTTATAATTATGTGAAATACATCCACACTCTAGTTCTGTAGCTCCTTATCATCTGCCTTATGCACTTTAAATACAAAGGTTTCCTTATTCCTGGCCAGTCTTAAGCATAGCCATTTAGCCACCTTCTGTACTGTATTCTTTGTATAATAATGTACTGTTTATGTTGTTTGGTCTCTGCATGTTGTCTGGTTTTATATATTTCTTTTATTTTTCATTATGTACACGCTTGATGTACACTTTTACATGTATACAGTCAACTGGCCAGGGAGTACTGATAAAAATGAGCCTATGCTACAACCTGGCACATTTACATGTCCATGCTCATTAATGTGCACTGTCCCCTGTAATCAACAAACAAACTAAAAAACAAACAAATAAATAAATGATAGTCAACTTAATCTTTTTGAGTTTTGCAAAGCAAATTAAGATTGCCATTTTGGGCTCTGGTATGTTTTTTTGTACAACAATTCACATGCAGATATCTACTACTTTTAAAGTTTTTCATTCAAATGTGTAAACATGATTAATTAAATGAAAACGTGAAGAAATTAATATCTGAATTTCCCATTCTGTAATGTGACTCACCTCCTGCAGGGGGCGGTCTTGCTCTGAGTCATGATTACTAGTGTGCGAGCTCAGGGCACCTGCAGCTTCTGACCTGAAGAAACAAAGAAAAGCCAAACTTACACACTTTCTCATGAAACAGAGACACTAAAGCACTGTAAGCATGATGTTCAAATAGTGTTCATGATGTTAATCAAAGTCCTGCAGGACACTGAAGTGGCATGATTGTTGGAGTTGTTCTAAAACTGCAAAACAATAACCTACAGATATAAGATATTACCTTATATTTATGAGTGTCAGCATTTGAATAGCATCAAGACAACACACAGTAGATTTAAAAAGCCTGAAGAAACTCTTCTGTTCGATAAGGCCTCCACTCTGCACCATGCTTAACCTGGTACAAGGACTCAGCTTAGTGTGAGGCTCATTTCACTCCAGTCTTGAAGGAATTCCTCTTGTGTTACGTTCACATAAGCAAAGCTTTCACTGTGATTGGACTGATCTCTGACTCAGAAGGCTCAAGGAGCTGCTGGAAAACATCAGATTCCTCCACATTAGCGGAGCGGCACGGCCTGGTGAGTATCACTCTATTATATGTTTTTGTAGACTTGTTTTGTATTATCAAAATGTTATATTTAATATCAAGCCACTTGACTGTTTCATTTTATTGATAATCAACTTCTGAATGAGTGTCAAGCAGTGTTGGGGGGCTGAGGGTTTCCAATTTGTAAACAATGATAAAGTGCTATAAAATCTTTGTCTAAGTGGCTCTTTTAAAGTAATCTAAAACAAATTTATGGATCACCTCGCATCTAGTTAAAAAGGGGTGCATATTTGCACCTTTTACTCACATAAAAAGCCAAGTAGGGATAAAGTTAATATCAATACTTAAGTTGGCTCTCTAATTAGATAGAAACTACCTACATTTTTAAACAAACATAAAGCAAGAACTTTTTCTGAACTTATATTCTAACCTGTTTTCTCTGTAGGTGGCCTGTTGGCAGGTTCAGGGTCATGGCGGCTGTGACTGCGGTCCTGAAGACGGTGAGCCTGTTTGTCGCAGAGCTCATCAGCTCCTTCACAGACTGGTTCCAGACCGCACCAGCATGGGCAAACCATAAAGTGCTGGAAGAGACAGAACTGAGGACCACTGGAGGAGGTGAGTCCCAAAACACAAACAATAAAAGTGCAGAAAAACAACTTTAGGCATCTCTTTGACAGCAAATAGATAAATCCACAAACTCTTCACTCACAAACATTGTATTTGGATTTAAACTGAAATGACTTGACTGAAGAATGTTGGTCTGTCTCTGTGGATTTTTATACTAGCTCTTTCTTTCTCTCTTTCAGTCCATGAGCGACACAAAGCCAAAACTCTGTGGGAGAAGAATGGAGCTGTGGTTATGGTTGTGCGGCGACCTGGATGATTATTGTGCAGAGAGGTATGATAGCATGTCTGTGTGTGCATTTGAAAATATTCAAAGTATTTTGCTTCAATTCATGCTTTTCCTTCCTGTGTTTCCCTCTCCAGGAGGCTGCTGAGCTGTCCTCTCTTAAGTCCCAGCTGCAGGACCTTGAAGTCCCTTTGTTTGCTGTAGTGAAAGAAAACATTGGCAAGGAGCTGGACTGCTTCAAGAAGTTCTTTTCTGGGAAGGTTTATGTGGATCAGAAGGTCTGCTCTCCTATACTTTGGCTTTAAGCAATTAAAAGAAACATGGAGGGTTACATAACATACTCTGCTTGTATATTTTACCCATAGAGAAATTTCTACGGCCCTAAACTGCGATGGATGTGTTTCTCCATGTTCCTGCGTTTTGGGGTGTGGAGGAACATCTGGCGGGCCTACCGGAGGGGCTTCAGGGGTAACATTAAAGGTGAAGGACTCGTTCTGGGTGGAGTCTTTGTCATTGGACCTGGAGATCAGGTAGGCTGCCTCTGTTGATGACAAATACATTTTGTTAAATGCATCACATATTTTAAGAGTTATGACTGTATTATTTTGCCTCCCCAGGGTGTTTTACTGGAGCACCGCGAGAAGGAGTTTGGGGATAAAGTGAACATGTTGGCAGTGCTCAGAACAGCCCGCAAAATGCAGGACAAGCTGGCAAGATAGACCTCAAATATGTGAATGAATGGACCGTTTGTTTGTGAGGCGTTATGTAATACTGGCTCCAGCATGTTTGCCTTTCCATGTCTGGGTTTTTAAGCCTAACCCAGGAGTTTTCTCTGCACCCCAGAATTGCCTCTTACAGCCCCCCCCCCCGTCTCTGGCTGCCTTTGCTGATATGTTATGCCATTTCAAAGCTCAGCTGGTTAATGTGCCACTTTTACAGTTCATTCACCACACTATATGCATTTCTGGTCTTGGGTATGTGAAGGTTTTGTGTGCTTTAATGACGACTTGTTTCTAAACTCCGATGAGAGGACAGCTCTGATGCTGGGACACAAACCCAACACTTATGCCAAGTCAGTCTTAGCTGGTGTGGTCTGATGTGTGACCGTGTTAACTGGTGACCTTTAGCTGAATGCTTCCGTGGTTTAGTTACAACAGATGAAAAACTGGTCGCAACTAGAAAGAGGCTTTCAGTGGGACACTTTCCGTCTTGAACATTAGTTGTTTATTTTAAGAAACAACAGTAGCATTCAGCTGAAAGACTCAAGTTAACACGGTCACTTGTTACACCGTAACACCTAATGTGAGGGAGAGTGAACCGTTGAGGTGGTTAACTCATTTCTGTCCATGCTACACTTTGTAAAACAATAAATGTGACATACTTACAGATTAATTATCTGTGTATTTACCTGTCTGTGTTTTTTATCTTCTCTTTTATATACCTCGCAAGGCTTTCATCCTCTAACCTCCTTCGATATTGTTGTCTAAGTTTTAACCGTCTTAGCTTGTTATCTTGCTCGATTAGTCTGCCTGCGCTCTCGGTTGATTATTACGCCTGCGTAGAGATCTGTTTACTAAACGCTAGCCGAGACAGGCTTTGCAGGTCGACCCATTGATTCTGGTGAGTGTCTGTATTTTACGTATATCACAAGTAATTAAATATCACATCTTCAGCTTCGAACTAGGTGCATCTGCTTTCGATAATCGTGTCAGTAGGCCCCTCATTAAACTGAAAGCTAAACTGTTAGCCGAAGAGCTAACGGCTGTTATCAATCATTTGCAGCAGCACTGTCCTATCTGTGTCCGTGCGATTAGTGACGAGCCATTCTAACTTTGTGGGACACTGCAAGTAGGTATTCGTTATGTAATCGTCACATTATGGGTATATATAATACCCCATTAAGAATGATGTAACTTAATTGTCTTAGTAAGTTACAGTGCTGCGGTTATGTCATAGAGACATTATGTGTTTTAATTGTAAACGCCTTAACAGTATTCTTAGCAAGGTCATCTACTGTTAAATCTGCTGTCTGTGCTGACCGAGAGGGCGTTCGCTTGTTGCGCTATTTTTTTTTTTTTTTTTTTTTTTTTTTTTCGGATAATTTTATAAAAACTCAAACAAACAAGTGTATTCAAAATTTCTGTGTTTTCTGTTAAATTAATAATTGAAATCTGCTGTGCAGAGTACAGCACCAAAACAAACAGGAAATAAAATGTGTTTGCACTTATTATTAACTAGGGTTTTTAAAACGAATACGTCTTCAAATGCAGTTAATCTCTACAGTTAATTTAAATTAATCTAATTTTTGTTCGATTTTTTTAATTAATCTATTTTGCATTTAAACAGTTTCTTATTCATGTTATATTGATGCACTTTGTTAAACTTAGATTAATTAACTTCCTTTTTGGATATTTTGACTTGGACAAAAAGAGAATCTGGGTAGATTTAAGAGTAAGGCATAATCTTATTCGTGAAAAAAGGCACTTGAAATGGATTGAAAAGAAAATATGGGAACGTAAAATATAAAATGTTAGATAACACAAGGTGCAGTTGACTTTTGAGTTATCTACTGACTTGTCTGTGAGTCTTTGTTTAATGAAATGAAACATCCAGGAGCAGTGGTGGACATAGCAAGTGGTCATGCACTTAATATAATGAATGCACTAAATATTGTAATTAATAAACTGAGACTAATGCATTAATGCAGATAGTAGGAGGATAAAACAACAAAGATAATAATTAATTACTAAAGTAAAAGTGAAACTGGTTCAAGCGGCTGGATAGGCCATTGGTTTTCATCGCTGACTTTTGGAGTTCAAATTCCAGTCAAGGTAGATATAGATATCCACAGTGGTCCCTCTGGATGGTGATTTTCCCTAATAAGTAGTTTAGCGATAGTGCTGTTAACAGGAAGTACCACCCTGTGTCAGTGCCACCCAGGCGTCAGTGTTGATTGGCTGGTAGTTGTTTGACATCAAGCCAGTCAAGCCAGTTGATGGCGGGACATTAGGTGAGGCTGTTTAGAGTGGAAACAAAGCCAGAGAAGAAGACACACCTTGCACACCTTGTTGTGCTGCTTTACCTGCAGTGGAATAGAACACCTTTTAATAAATTAGTTTGAGCAATTATCAGTAAACTCAATTGCCAAATATTGACATTGATAATTGGCCATGCCAATATTCAGTCTACCCTTAATATAAAGGAAATTCTTGAAAATGCAGTTCATGTTTAGTTTCAGGCAGTGTATCGGGGTTAATAAATTATGTTGTGTACTGTTGAAAAAGTAGGCTATCTTTTTGAACTTGATCATGTTATTTTTGTTTTGTATGTAAAAATATGGTACACAATCCCTGTAATGGGGCTAAGAACATAAAGAGGAATCAAATAGACATTTTTTCAAGACTTAAAGTAGAAAGTAGAAAAGTTGTGGGGAGGTTGAGGTAGGCAATTAATTTTCATGACTAGTATCAATATTATAAATGACTATGACAGCTTTCAAATGAAGGCAATGTAAAAATATCAAAAGCACACGGCTACTCTTATTTTAGTTACTTAAACATTCCAATAATATCTAGTTCATACCTTACATGAGGTGGGACAACTTCTAACTTTAGCTTTCAGTGCTCACTCTGCAGACACAATTAAGGAAACCAGACTCTTCCGTATGTGTCAGGCGTGGGCATCTGTCTCTATTGGCTGCTGCTGTTATCACTTTTTCAGCCCTTTTTCCTCCCAGTTATAAAGTCTCATGACACAAATGCATTTGGTTGATTTGCTTTTGGAAACTGGATGAGCTAAAACCCCCGAAGAAGAAAGAATTTTCAAAACAGGAGGCACAAGTTAGTATGCAACATTCTCTTATTTCTCAGTTGTGTTATATATGCAGGGCAGAATTATTAGATCAGTTTTAAATGCAGGTTAATGTCTTTATTGTATCAAACCCATTTTTCTTCTGTGCATGACTTTGTCTGTGTGAATCTTTTATGCTGAATTATATGTTTTGTGTTTTCTGTTACATTTCTTTGTTAAAGTGTTAACCACAAACAGCAGAGCTCAGGGTGCAAAAATAGGAAGTCTGCTTATACATACAGACCTTTCACACTAAATTTGAGTGGCTTAACATTTGATATAAATCATTTTTTTAATGCAGGCTTTTTAAAAGACATTGATGGTGTTGTCTTTAATTCGGTCTGTAGCATGGTCCAAGCAGTTTACCTTTCATAGAAGAGATCTTTCTTCATTCTGTCTTTCAGTGCAGTCTTAAGGGAGCTTTTAGTCAGAGAATCAGACTTTTTCCACGGTTCTCCTGATGCTGGCTCTGTCCAGATGTTCGACAGCTCTCAGATGGAGGCTATGCCTGCCCTGCTCTGCCCTCTATGTGGGGAGCTCTGCCACGGGGAGCCGGCCCTCCACCTCAGCCAGCTCCCTGTTTCTAAGAACCCAGACTGCAGCGTTTCACCAAAGTAAAGCCAAAGCCAGTCCTGACCCAAACAAGCCCACTTCAGGCAAGGACATGTTTGACTGCTGATACACTTAGTTGTTTTCTGTTGTAACCCAAACTTTAGAGTTTGTTGTTGTAGATACAGAGCTTTAATCGTGACCTGATTAAACAATGATTTAATCTTTCAAGCACTCCAGTTGAAGTTTGTCAAGCAAAGAAACCCTGCTTCTATGTATGTCTCTATTGTGATAATCTTTTGGTTTTGGGAGCACATTAAGGTCAATATCTTGACCTTAACGTGGGGTGATTGTCAGCAAAGAAATAGGTAGGAAGCGTTTTCTTAGGCTCATGCAGGGTGTCCTTTTTCTTTTGCCAGTTTCAGTTATTAATAATAACCATACACTTGCAGCATTGACTTTAGCTTTCTAGGTTCCCTAAATACATTAACAAAGTAGCACAAGCGAATGCAAAAAAGGAACAAAACAAAGACAGTTGTTGTCTCAGAATGGCTCAAAAAGTAACACACAAGCTGAACCAAGAAATATGATGAGCAGTTTCTAATCTCTTTAGTAAGTATGCAAGCTATTTAATCTCTTGAATGAGATTCAGATTGGAGTAAGGGGAGGAGACTTTGCTGGTGGAAAGCACTGATGGTCTCACAGGGCACGGCGCTCCAACCTAAATAAAAAATGCCAGCTAGGTCAAGTTGATCTCCTTGAATCAGGGAGGTTTTAAGGTCTCTTGTGGGGAGATAACATTCATTTTTATTTTTATGTTTATTTAACCAGCAGAAAAACTCTTTGAGATTAAAAATCTATCTTTCAAGAGTGTTCTGGCCAAGGTAGGCAGCAGCACAGTCAAAGTTACAGACAAACAATGAATAGTCATGCAAATAAAATGTCAAACACCGGTACACTTGAAAGAGAAACAGCAAGTATTTTTTTTAAAATCGACTACGATAAAAAGATCATTCAAAACACCTTCAGACAGATCTGTATGAGACCAGCTCACTTAGTTTTAGCTCTTTCTGTAAATCATTCCAGGCAAAGGGAACAGCAAATTGAAAGGCCTTTTTCCCAGTTCAGTTCTGACCCTGGGGACGGACATTAAGAAAAGATCCTGAGATCTGAGATTATAAATTCCAGAGTTCTTTTGACTGATGTAGATCAGAAGGTAGGAAAAGGAAAAGCTCTTGGCTGCACAGCGGCTTGTCTTACAGCAAGAAGGTCCTTGTTTCTCTTCCTGGCCAGGGCCTTTCTGTGTGGAGTTTGCATGTTCTCCCTGTATATGTGTGGTTTCTCCCCAGGTACTCCGGCTTCCTCCCACCCCAAAAAACATGCTCTTTAGGTTAATTGGTGACTCTATATTGGTTGTGAATGTGAGCGTACCTGGTTGTCTGTCTCTATATGTTTGCCTTGAGATTGACTTACTAGTAACAATTAAACAAGCGTGAATCTATTTCATACCACTGCTTTATACTGGTGCAATATCCTCAAAACCGAATAGTAGTTTTCAGTGCTCTGTGATTGAGCTTGTTTTTATAGGATTGTCACAATACGCCTTTTAGATGATACAAGAAAGATCAAATGACATGGCAACAAAAATGGAAGTCAAAGGGACCCAAAATTGATAACTTTCTTGCTTTTGAGCTGTAAAAAATTCTAAGTAGACTGTCTAAATTGCACAAATAAGAAATGTCGCCAATGTATTTGTGCAATTTAGCTGGCGCAAAAGAGTTTGCATGTAATTTCTGATGGATTAATTTCTCTACTACACACCTGTCCAATGAAATAGATGCAGTTTTCAAAGCATATCCACTTGATACAAAATTATATAAATAAGAAAAATTAAAACCATTACAGCAAAAAAGCATCAACTTTGCTGTGCATTTTTAATTAAGTATACAGCAGAGATACACTATATACACAAACGTATTTCAAGTATTTATAAATCCACTTCATGAAGCACCTACTGCACAGTTTTGTGCTTACATTAGTGCCAGTGGATGTTCTGAACTCTTCAGCTATGGCATCAAGTGTGTAAAAGTCACCATGATGCTGATTTTATCATTATGAGAGCAATGACACTTGTTTTGGACTCAGACTTTTCTTCAAACTTTACATTTTAACTAAACGCTTCCACTTTTAATAACATCACTAACAGCTGACTGTGGAATATTCAGCAGGGATGAAATTTCACAAATACACCTGTGGCAAAAGGCCTGATGGGAACATCCAGAATTCATTAATTATAAGGTGTGACCAAATACTTTTGTCGATATAGGGTATGTTAATACACAATATATTAGAACTTGAATGACATATTAAGGGCTTTAGGGTGTGCTTTTTTGCATGTTTTTTAACCACCAGGTGATTGCAGTTAAAAAGATCTTCAGTCATCCTTTTAATCCGAAACTCCTGCACACTGTCAGAAATACCAAGGTATTTGTGCAATCTAGGTAGACTGCAGGATTTAGCCTGCAACTTTTGGGTAACTAAAAATAATGGCCGCCTAGGACTTTTATTTTGTTCCCATGTTATCAAGACAGTCATACATTTCTAGTGCTTGAACCAAAGTGTAAAATTCAGGTGTTGTGATAATCCTACCCTTGATGTTCTTACATGCTTATCTGCTCCCAGTTATATCAGATGGTCTAAACATTTAGCACCCAAGCTATGATGAAAAGAAACGGCAAACACTACGCTTATATTTCATTCTGATCGTGGTACAAACTTTCCTCTCCTCATGCTGTTGCCTCTCTGTGTTGCAGTGTTGTCCCCGGGGTCCGGGCTGGAGTGGGAGTTCTTTGGGATGGGAATGTGGTCGTTGGGTCTGGGTGCTGTCGGAGCTGCATTAGCTGGGATCTTTCTGGCCAACACAGATTTGTGTCTGTCGAAAGCTGCCAACGCAACGCTGGAGTACCTTGAGGATGCTGACCTGCACTCCACAGTGGAGGGTATGTAGACTTTCTGTTTGGCTCGTCACTGGCCTGCTATGGTTGTCATTATAACAGATTTTTAAACTTGAGTAGGATTCTAGTAAAAATCAATACTAGTAAAAGCATCAATACCTGTTTTGATATCACAACAACAAAACCAGAAATTTGAGGGAGAAAAGGAAAGAAAGCATTGTTTATGTTGCAGAAATATGTTGGCAACATCTAGATCATTGCCATTTTGATGGACTTTTCCTTTCCTTAGCCCCTGTCATATGAAATAGATGTAGTTTTTAGAGCTTTGATACTTTAAAAACAGATCTTTTAAAATATGGTATTAGAAAAAAAATATTTACAACCTTAAAGCCTGTTTGTTTTTCCTTCAGCTGATGCTAAACCCTTTGACAGGATTGTAATATTACGCAGACCATTTGCCGTTTTCAGCTCTGTTTAACACCTCCATGTTTGTCTGCATTGTTCATGCAGTGAATGAGGTGCTGTGTGGCATTTAAAGCAAAGCTGCTTTCTTAGATCTGCTGGTATGACAGATTAGATCACTGTAAAGGTCTTTGTCTACAGCTGAAGGCTAAGTTAGTGTGTTATTTTTAGACATATTCAACTTATATATACAAGCTGAGAAAGTTTCCTCCAGTGAAGGCTTAATCTTTTATCCTCCACTGACTTGTAATGGTAAAACTGATTAAACTTAGTGATTACTTTTATCATAGATTTATGTAGGTTGGGGGGGTTGTTTTAAGGAATACTGTCTTCTTGTTTTGTCTGCAGATGGCAAGGTCATCAAAGCAAAGAGCCTGTGGGACAAGAATGGGGCCGTGGTCATGGCCGTACGGCGGCCTGGATGATTTTTGTGCAGAGAGGTAATGTGGAGTATTGCTACAAATGAAACAGGTGATAAACTATTAAAAGTTTATGTGGGTTGTATTGTACCTAATCCTAAAAATTTCTCTGTGTGAGACAGGAGGCCTCTGAGCTGTCCTCTCTGAAGCCCCAGCTTGAAGAGCTCGGGGTCCCTCTGGTCGCTGTGGTGAAGGAGAACATCGGCACAGAGATCCAGGACTTCAGACCGCACTTCGCTGGGGACATTTACATAGATGAAGAGGTGAGCGCTCTTAGAGAAAGTCAAATCTTCCTCCTGTTTTTTCATTTAAGGACTAAATAAGTACAAAAAAGCCAAACGGTCTAAAAATAGGATAAAGTACGCCAAGACTTAGGCTTAATTTTCATCGTCAATAAATCTGCAGAACTTTGTTTGAATTTCAAACCCAAATTTAATTTTGAAAATAAACATAAGCTGAATGAAATTAAATCTACAGGCAGACAAATGAACTTACTACCTTTAATGCTTGTGTTTTCTTGGGGTCAAAAATGTTCCATCCCAATCTTTTTTTTTTGTTTCATCCATTATCTGATATTATAAGAGTTAAAACGTTTCCCTAGAATAGAATACATTCAAGCTAATCTCTGCGTTTTTCTTCCACTCTTTTAGGCTATACAAGTATCTCTGCAAACAGAAATCAATTATGTTACAACAGTTTTATAATTTTAATATTTTTATTATTCTTGAGTTGTCTAGAGGTTGTGAAGGATTCTGTGATTTTTCTGTTTTAGTAGTCTTCTGTGGTCTTCTAGGCCTTATGATTTTGATGAGCCTGCCAGCTCATTCTTTCCTTTATGGGAAATTGATTTGACCTTTTCTAAAGTTTTTGCTATTTCTCCGATTTTTACTTTGTTCAGCCACTACTTGCATTTATATGCCTTTGGACTTCATATTGATAGCTCCACTCAAACAGCTTTAAAATGCTAGTTCAACACCTGAAATCACCTCCAGACCTTTTATCTGATTTGTCTCGAAGTTATGAGGAAACAGACCAGACCTGGCACAACTAAAATTGCTTGCCAGTTGCTGTGCTGATAAAAGTATTCAACTCAGGGATGTTTTGCCCTTTTATTGATTTTAAAATGCAATCATGGCCCACCAAACATAGTGTCTGATGGCCAAAAAGCACCAGTTTGATCTCATCAGACCAAAGAACTTTCTTCCACTCGACCATGGAGTCTCCCACATGCCTTTTGGTGAACTCTAGTCCAGATTTAAAGTTTTTTCTTCAGCAGTGACTTTCTCTTTGCCACTCTCCCATAAACCTTTTACTTTTGAAAACCCAGGCAACAGTTGTATGCAGAGTCTCTCCCATCATTGCTGCTGAAGCTTGTAACTCTTCCAGAGTAGTCATAGGTGTCTTGGTGTCCTCTCTCACTAGTCACTTTCTTGCATGGTCACTTAGTTTGTGAGGACAGGGATTCCTTCAATTTCTTGACAGATTTAACTGAACTCTGAGAGATGATCAGTGCAGTGGAAAATGTTTAATATCCAGTAATATCCCCGAACTCTGAACTATACTTTTCAATATCATTTTCTCTAATTTGCCTGGAGTGTTTTTTTGTCTTAATGGTGTAATGGTAGCCAGGAATACTGCCATTTCACTAATTGTGACACTATTAGCACCAATTGGCTGGACCTCTGTTGAATTAGGTCAGTCACTTTACACCACACAAATATTTATCCAACCAATTATGTTATCTACATTATTTAGTTTAATTGACATTACTTTGTAGTAATCTGCTCTTACCTGAACATAAAAAGCCAAGTTATATTGACCATGTTTAATTTATAAAACTAATAAAATGGTAAAACATCCAAGGGAGGTGAAATCTTTTTATAGGCACTGTTACTGTCCAAATACACCAGAGCCCCTGATAATGGAAGTACTCTGAACAAAATGGCAGTAATCCCTAAATAGTAAAAGCCATATTCATGAAAAACTCCTTAAATTAAAGCCAAAAATCAACACCTCAATTACATATTGACTGTTTTTTTTTTTCAAACCCATTGTGGTGAATAATAGAGGCAAATTGATAAAACAATTGTGTCACTGTCCAAAGACACTGTAAAATATGTGTGCCTGTCATTTATTTGTCCAGCCTGTGTGGATTTAAAGTAGAAAACCAGATCCCCCCCTCAGAGACCATAAAGATTTTCCAATCCAATCAGCTAAGAGAGTGGGTGTAGAGGAAGTGACAGAGCTTCAGTAAACTGTGACGGAGACAGATTAAAGGGAAATGGTTGTAATCCTTTCCTGCATGTTGCACTCACTAAATCTGAACTGTGATTGTAGAAACGCTTCTACGGCCCGCTGCAGAGGAAGATGGGAGGGCTGGGCTTCATCCGCCTCGGTGTGTGGCAGAATTTCATGAGGGCCTACAGGTCCGGATACCAGGGCAACATGAATGGCGAGGGCTTCATCTTGGGAGGAGTGTTTGTCATTGGGGCAGGGGACCAGGTAGAGTTTCAAATATTTTTACTTTCCATAAGCTTTATTTAAACTCTTCTGTTTCTCTTACATTGTTTTGCGTTTGCAGGGGATTCTCCTTGAACATCGTGAGAAGGAGTTTGGTGATAAGGTGGAGAACGCGGCTGTTTTGGAGGCTGTAAAGAAAATTGTGCCAGCAAAACAAATTTAGTTTGTCCTAAAAGAAGTGGCATTAGAAAAAGAGCACGTACACTGTATTTAGAGCATAACTATAGTCAGAAATAATAGAATTTTTAACGACACATTAAGCTGCAGTAAAAGTCCATCATCACTGAAATAATTTAGACATTAATGCCTTTTATCATAATACTGTCGTTTACATGTTAATTTAAAGATTTGCTACAAAAGTCAAGCTGTGAAATGAAGAACAGGCCATTTTCAAGGTTTTTTCTCTTTACCTCTGCAGAAAACTTAAAGCTCATGTGTCTAACAGTGTTCATACAGCTAGTAAGGGACTAAAAAGCAGCTTTTCAGTCAGGTACATTAATAATTTAAGATCACTTGAAATGTCCTTGAGAGCCTTGATTCTCAACTGGAGGGTCGGGACACTAAAGCGGGTCGCAAAGTCATTTTCAGTGGGTTTATGCCTAGAACAAAAACATGTTGCAAAAAGCCTATGATACGCTTTTATTTTGAAAGATATGTCTTGTTGCTTTGTTCCCTCACTTTTGAATCAACTCCAAACTGACCCTTTTTTAAAATTAATTTAAAAATATTTGGTTGCAATTGAAATTTTTTAAAAATTTGGGTCATGATTTAACATTGAGGAGGTGGTGGTGGGTCCTGTTCCTAGACCAGCTGAGAACCACTGCTTTACAGAACCACTTGAGCCAATCTACAGGCTTGGTTACTCAATAGGTGAATTATTCCTTTGATTTAGACGGTAATATATATTTATTAAGACTGTGTGTTATTTCTGTCTGCCTTTCCTCTCGTCATGCACCTCAATCGACTTTCAACATGGCTAACACGTGCGTGTTCTGTGTGTGTGATAATGACAACCTGACTCTAAACTCCACAGTGAGAGGAGGAGGTTTGATGCTCAAACACTTACAGGACTCAGACACAGTCACCATGTTGGTAGTGTTTGTGGCACCTGATGCCGGGTGGGCTTTGACACATTTGCGTGTCTGAGATAAATAGACTGTTTGTACCTGCACGTGTGAAAAACAGTGGCCGAAGATAAAGTAATAAAGCTCACCTCATCACTTTTGTCATTGCGCTACTGTTTTTCTTCTTCAAAATCATCTTCATGTTTGAGAAACACTTCGACACCAATGGCAGCTGTAGTGCAAAAAGTTCTCAGGCTCATTCATTATCACAAATCATCAAACTTTGAACGTTGAGCATTTTGAGCTCTCGGGAGATTTTTAGCAGGTAAACAGGCTGAAATTAATAATGATGCTTTTTATGAAAAAACAAACAAACATCACAATAACTGTACTTTCACTTGAGTAAAATGGTCGTGTACTTTTTCCACCTCTGCTGCTTAGAGTATTATACACACTGATAAATGATATGAAATAGATTAGACAAGTCAGGATGTTACTGTTACATATTTTATTCTATTGCTCTGAGTAAAATACATTTCACATCAAGGAAATATATTTCAACACAATACAAAATAAAGGGAGGACACACTGTGCACCAATACTGACTGAATGTTTTCACTTCGTCAAAACAGGAAATAATGGAAACATTCATGGAGTGTAACAAACACAGATTGTCTTTACATTTGTGCCTTCAGTATGCAAAGATTTCACCTTTAAATTGACTAAATTCATAGTAGTTGTGTGAAGTAGAGTTAAGCTTGGGATTTATTTCAAACTTAAGAAAATACATGAAATAAAACTTAAAAGGTGATCTTTTTTTAAACTTTTGGTGTGCTGTTGAGTGTCGAACTTTAAAGGTAAACAACCATTTTGAAAATGGTTTTGCATGAAAAAAGGTCTGGCAAAAGGTCCTTTTAATAAAGCTGAAACAAAAAGCTAGAAACTTCCTCTCCTTTGTCCTGTGCAAATCATACCCGTCACATCTTTGGCTAGATCTATGGGTGCGACATGTAACGGTGGTGGAGTACAGTCACAAGCTATTGTACAGGTTTTAAAATGTGGACTCCAGTTTTGTTCTTGACACTTCAGCTCAATAATTTCAGGAGCAGAGAAATACCAAGGGGAAAAAAGCTAGATAAATCAAACTGAAAGCTGCCAGACAAAATGAAGAACAAGCAGAAAAAAGAATCCACCCAGCGTTATCAGCATGACAAATACAATCTTCAATAAACATATTAAAAGCTTCTTTTAAAAAGCAACACAAATCTACGCCCTACAGCAGCACAGCAAAGGTTACATAGTGCAGTTTGAGCCTCAGCAGGAAAAAACACCCACAACACAACAATGACGACAATCAGTACAGATAAAGAGGAAAAAAAGGAAACTTACAAGTTTGACTGTTAGACAGTTACATGTTGATATGGAAATATGAATGACAAAAAGTAAAAGAGCAGCTCTATGAAGAGTTTGATTTCAAGATGAGACATCCATATTTAAAGTAAGACTTAACTTCTCTCAAAGGGAGTCTTATTAGAGCGTAAGCAGAGTGGCTTGAGGTGTGCTTAAATCAAGCAGTCTGGTTTGGTTCAGTCCTGTTTGGTACAGCAAATTCTAGGGATGCATAACATTATTGAAATGGTGTTGGTATCAGCAAGTATTAACTTAAAAAGTGAAATATCCATTGTGTTAGATATGAACATTTATGACAATATTTTGGCTAAAAAATCTTCCTATATCAGCTGTAAATACTGGCCATGTGAACAAATGAGCTGGTGGAGCTTTAGGCTTGACTGACAGACCTTCATCAGCTTAAGTCTTTTTCTTTATGTATCGTGATTCCTTACACTTAGAATTGTGTTTTAGGAACTATAGTTTTAGGTCTAACTAGTGTAGTTTAACTACATTACATATCAATACAGGCTGAAATTAACTTGTAAATATCCAAAGATTGTATATCTGCAAAAATCCAATATTGTACGCCCCTAGTAAATTCTCCTTGTGTTTCCACAGCAAATTATATATTTACTGAGCAGAACTGATGGAAAGTAAGTCAAATTGCGCCATGCCTGCCTTGTAATAGAATCACATAACACCACAACACAGAGTAGCTTGCTAATAAATCCAACAAAGAAGACTCAGCAATTAAAGGGGGACTATGAAGGACACCCAGAATTTTGTGATCTTTCTTCTTGGAATGACTCTCAAACTCCAGGGGATGTTTAAATGTGGACCGATGTGTCCATTTTTACCAATAGCGTACAGGAAGTGAACATTATTTCAAACACTCAATGGACTGTGGTGAGTCCACCTCTATCTTTTTGGGTCAAATAAGGATGCCTGGTACCCAAAGAAAAGGGTAGCCTTGCAAAGCAAGTGGACTGGCCAGATTCCACGTCTGCATTTGGCAGATCCAACTTCAATTTGAAACATTTCTGCCTGGTCTGAGAACCAACGGACAAAATAGTGTCACTAGGGGAAAACGAGGTGGTAGCTACTGGTGGGGTTTAGTTGTACTGCAAGCCGATATACAATGGCCGCCAGGGGTAGAGTGATAAGTTTAGATGTAGCTATGGCACTAGTTTTATCAGGACTAGAAATTGTAAAAAGAGTTAAAAAAAAAAACACATTGAAGTTTTTTCTTGTCAGAAAAGATGTTTTTGCTCCTCTCCTGACTGGCTTCAGCCTGAGTTTGATTCACCAACTGGCTCAACTGATAGTGAACAATGATAGGCTGCTTAACAAGCTCCAGGGCTGCTCACTATATCATGTCTTGTCGCTCTGATTAGCCTGTTATGAATGTGACAGAGCATTTATTCAGTCATCTTCTTGGAAGTTCTGCCCGTCCCAAACATAGACCAAAAGTGGCTGCCTTGACAGATGTGAAACATTCCCTGTGAGGTTAACAGAGGGGTGCCAAAAAAGCAGAATGGTACAGATTGGTTATTTTGGCACCTTTCCTTACTTTTGACAGTGGATACACAAACAACTGCCTACCAAACCAAACCGAACTGAACCAGACCATTATGTGGAAATTAACCATTAGACATCAGCTGTAACATTTATAAAAATAATGTAGAGAGCACTTTGGAATCAAACCTTCATTTTGTAGGATTGCATATAATCACAATACATTTCTGTCTGTATAGAAGTTGATTCATATAAAACAATTGTGCAGTTGCTACAGTCCCTTAACACACTCAATCAGTTTACTTTCAATGAATGACAGAACAAAACTGTAAAAATAGAAACTGAAATGATTACCGGTGCTTGATGAAAATGAAGTGTACAATCTTACTACCATTTTTACCAACACACACACAACTTTACACAAACACTGACTAATACTTACTAATTTGAGACGGTGTGCACTGTTTCAAGTCATGTCCAAAAACATTAAAACGCTCCTCCAAACTAAGAGCTCATTAGCCCCGAAGCAAGCGGTGTTTCACTATTTGGACATAATAGTTTGATGCATACGCCGGGCCATCAGGTGGATTTATTAACAGAGGCACACCTTATCCCTAAAATTCCTCATGCATTTGTGCTCCAAATATTTTACATCTCACATATATCTTATATATATTTATAAATATATTCATTAAAAATATACTTATTCTTATATAATGACAGAAAGCCAATATTTCCTCACATATACCATCAACGCCATCTAACCACAATGGACAGCTGTGTGCTTTGAGAGCTACCGCATGTCTGCAGTGTGGATGAGTTTGATCAGAGAAACAAGGCTCAATCCCCGTACAACCCTTGTCCCTGACACTTAGCCCTACTTGTGTGTTCACCTCTAGGGGTAGGGTGTCCCGATTATTGTTGGAATAGAAGGGGAGGGTGAATGCAAGGGGCTGCAGGAGAGCTTTAAAGGGAGATTCTCCAGAAGCTGAGTGTTGCGCTAAATCTCCCTTAAAGTTGTTGGATCCGTTACATAATCTCCCCCAAGGACGACCAGTGACATAGCAGGATCTTGAAGGGCTGTCTTATTTGTAGGAGAACATTACCACCACCCTTTGTAACTGTTCCAAGAGGCAAGGTGGCACTTGGAAAATGAGGGGTAGGAGGAGAGATTGGAGATGGTACTGAGCCCAAAACTCAGACAAGCTGCCCAATGTAATGAAGCAACAAGAAAAACACAGTAGCCCACTGCCCAGACCTACAAAGAAGTATCACTGCATCAAGCAACATTTGCTACTTTCATTTGGTGCGATGTGAAATCAGTGACTACACTGCAAACAGAGAGATCCGCAAAAGGCTAGGTAGGTGTTGCACATAGAAACCCTGCATCTCCACCTTTGAGGAGCTGAGATTAAACAGTATGACCCACTCCAACCAGCTCCTGTAAATGATCCAATCCAATGTGTACAAAAGTTTCACATGACACCAGCAGACGTCATCTGACTTGCGCATGTCACTACTACAAAACTGGGAATCAAAGAGCCTTTCTTCTTACCAAAAACATCTAGAGACACCACACTATACTCATCCCATCCACCTGACAACCACTAAACAAACACTAACACCTACAACAATCAGTGTTCCACTAATATGCCACTAAAAATAGCGACTGCACTACTTCATAAAGTGATTTCAAGTGATGAAAGGCCTTTACAAACAGGCTGCCACTACTATGGCATCATAAAGTATTCGTTAGTATTGACTGGTTTACTCTATGGCTGTGCTTGATGAGCTTTAACAGAATCATTCTGCATATTTTTAGTACCTAGCACCTCATTACTTGGTTTTTACAGATGGTGGGGCATAAGTACACTTAAAGGAGAGTTGATAAGTGTAAGAAGCTGCAACAGTTAATATGAAGTACAACACAAGACCATAGTATTCATCAGGGTCTATAAAGCGATATTAATATGCTGTTTTTTCCTGTATGACTATAAGCTGGAATTACAAGGTGTAAATTGATCAGTGCTAAGTTGTAACAGCTTATTATTACTGTCCTAACAGAAAAATGAAACTACAACTAGACGAGTAATAGAGAGTAAAACAAAATGAGAGAAGGTGCAAGGCAAAAAAAGTTACATTCAGAAGCAGAAACACACACAGGACTTACAAACACTAGCCTTCATTTTAAACTGAAGTAACCAATGAGTCATCAGAGGGCTTAAAACTTGCATGAACCTGAATGAAACACGGAGAGGAAGTGAACATGAGTCAGTAACATAAACGGCCCTCTGTAGGCAGTTTTGACCAAAGGAAGACAGAAAAATACCACAACACAATAAAAAAGAAAGAAAATCAGGAGTTTGTTGTACGTGTATGGAGTGCTTGTATGTACAGTGAGAGCTGTCAGTGATTTTCCCTCTCAAAGTGTTTTGATAACAAGTCAGAGAATCATTAATTATCACCCTCCCTGTTCACACTTGAAGCAGCTCTGGGCAGTCAAATAAAAAAATGCAGCAGTACATGTAACAACAAATAAATGCATAAATAATTCTTGTTTTGCTCTCCAACAAGACAAAAGACGTGTGTATATGTATGAGTGTCTGTCTTGTGTGTGCATGGGTGTTTGCTGGTCCTACAGGCCCTTGTTGAAGTAGACCGTGGTGGTCTCTGGGCTGACCTGTCGTATCCTCTCCTGCAGATCTGCTTCCAGCCCGCTCACGCTCATAGAGCTGCAAGAAAAGATGTTGAACATCATTTATTCCAGGACTGTTCTCTGTGCTATTGACAGATCAGCTCCTGCCAATGGTATTCTGATGAATATTTGTCCCTATAAATGTAGCACAGCTTGAAATCAATGATTGATCAAACATTTACTTTTGAGTCACAAATCTGATTTACCAAATGGTTAGATTACAAATTTACAAACCAAAGGTTGTTTTTTTCTACTCTTGAAGACAGACCAAACAATGCTGGTATTTTGACTTTGACAAATCTGCATCAAAATATTGTTATTTTGGCAAATCTATTCTCATTAACTGTGAGAAAAAACACCTTTTAACCCAAGTCAGTCTAGAAATCTTCCAACGATGAAGGTCGGCTCAGACTGCATGACCTTTTGGTTGCTCTTCATGAGTGCACCATGTCAGACTATGCTACAAAAATCTTGTCGTGCCATTTTGGCAAGACGACAAGAGTGATCCTGACTACTCATCATATGCAGATGTCCCATCACCACCGTCTCCGCAATTGTGTGGAAGTTCATAGGCTCTATGCACTCTATGTGATTTCTTGCTCTTAAAGAAGAAAACAACAAAAAATATATATTATGGATTGGATTATGGATGTATCAAGGGGAGGACAATATGGACTAGCTCTTCAGATAGAACTTAAGTTATGCATGTGATAACATGAATAGAATAAATTATACACATTAGTCCGCAAGAGGGAGAAAAAATAGGGACTCTGATAAATGATGACGAAAGAACAAATGCTCTCCTGTTGGTAGGATATATGTCGTTGACATCAGGTCATGATGTCAAACTAGACGATAAAGTAAGAAAAAATTTACCATGCTCGTCTTATCAAGCCATGGTCATGGGTCTAGGACGCATCGTTAATTATGTCACACTACGACAGCTTTTGTCGATCCTGAAGCTCATAATCGGGCCCAATGTGAAATTTGTCAAATTCAGACATGCTCTTTCTGTTCTACGGTTGAAATTTTCGAAAAAGGCCTACATAAATTCTTGATTCTATCTCATCTTGTAACTCGTACATTTTTTACTGCACTTTGTTTTTCCTGCTTCTCTTTTCTATATTATTGTTAGCGCTATGTAAAGCCTTTCAGAGAAGTTCTATAGAAGCTAAGTTTAACATCATTATTCACAGGATCATAATTATAAAACTATGACCTAAGATGTGCTTTTCTGTGCTAAAATACTTTAATACTTTTTAAATAAAATATCTAACTAAATAGAAAAGGGGATGATATGTCTGTTGTTACCTTTTCTGTGGGAAGAGGGCGCAGCATAAAGGAGTGGCAAACACCAAGCTAAAAACAAAAGACAAGTAAGGTCTTAGACATCATCTCTCCTCCTTTTTTAATAGTAAGTGCTTACAGGTCTATTAATAGATACTGAGAGATCATTGTAAGAATCATTAACTTACCAAAGGCCGACGAGCCCAACTTGGACCGGAGCATTCAGAACAGGGAACCGCTGCAAAACCACAGAAGAAAAATCAGAGATTTGACAAATATTCTGCACAATTTAAACATTCAATGTATGTCACACGTGGAATGCAACAGTACTGTTTTCAGCTTCACAGAGCACCAGCAGACCCAGAAAATCCACTGACTAAAACAACTCGAGTGTGACAGTCATGCATGCAGTCAGCTCACCTTCATGAAAGCTCTTTTCTCCAGAGAATTCATTATAACAGGAGGGATCGCTGCAACAAAGAAAAACAAGCCAGGCGTGGTCAGTCTTCATGAATACTTTGTGTGCATCTTTAAACTGAGGGAAATTCTTTTGTGTCTTATGACATTAACTGTAACATGCAGACTGTGAGACTGATGAATAGTTTCTCATATAAAGCTGGTAGCTCATTAGACGGATGTACTTGACACAATGGACAGATTTAATGGTTAACACTGCTGATTCAACAAGTTAACCTTGCGCTGCCACTTATTTAGAATAGAGTTAAAGTTAAAGTTGATATTGTATTTATTTTTTAATTTAGAATAAATTATTGTTTTTGCATCCACAGGTATCAGTTGAAACTACAAAAGCTGTTTTTTGATCACTTCAGGGCAGTGGAAAAATGTCATAATGCAGCACTGAGTTATCACTTTAAAGTTGTTAAGTCAAAGCCATACGAAAAGTAGATCATTCACAAATCTAGCAGAGGAAAAGGGGCAAAAATTGCTTACAATTGGCAGATATAGACAGACAGGGTGGTTAAAGTAAATTAAAAAGGATCAAAATGGATTACAAAGTATTACAAGAGTCAAGAATGGGCGAACATTGCACAAAATCAATAGAACGTGACAAATAATATTGACAATAGGACAAGAAAAGTTGTCAAAAAGTGGCTCTGGCAACTCATTATCACTGTCCTGATTCATATCGTACACTATCAGGTTTATACAACTACAGGACAGGCATGAAAAGCAGAGGTAGAAACTGAAATACAGAGAGTCATTGCTGTGGAACGATACAAGGTCTCATCCAGTTACAGCATTGTGAACTGACAGGATTTCAAAACGTTGTAGAGTGACCTGTTGCAAGCACTTGCAAGTGTCATCTTGTCTCGTTGTCAATTTTCGGTTTGAACTGGACTTAACAAGTATTTATAAATTACCCATTGCTGGCACTGCCATGCCGATCCTTGACACCACCACCTGTGCGATGGCCTGTTTGGCAGCATTGGGGGATTCTCCTAACCTGTCTCCATTCTCATCTGTCACAGGGATGCCGTACTTCAGCTCCCTGGAAGAGAAATGTATATGAAGCTATTTCAGTAATCACAGTGTACTTAAGAAGAAGTCCATGGCTTTTTCACTGTGAGATCTCACCTCTGTCTCATGAAGGGAATATTGATACAGTTAGCAGCAGCGACAGCAGCAAAGGGAACAAACCGGCTCATGATTGGAGGGAGACGCTGCGAAGATAAGGAGCAATTCAAACAAAATTGTCAGAGCAGAACAGAGATTCTTTATTTGAGTTACTTTAATCAACTTAACTGATTTGCACTAATAGAGCAGGCTTTACCGAAGCTAGAGACTTGAGTCCCAGGGCAGTGACCACAGCTCCTGTTGTAGCACTGATGTAGGCTGCACCAAGCTGACTGCAAAGACAGGTGCATGAGAGACATTTCACACAAAATTTACCCACTTCCTTTTTCTGCATTTTCACACACACATTTTAAGAGGTCACAAAAACTGTGGTTGAGAATTTATCAGTTACACCAATGTGAAGTAAGCTGCCTTACTAAAAGCACAAATTCATGCCATTTGCCAAAGTAAAGAACAGACCAGGTCTGATGAATGGCAGAGGAAGACGCCTTAACACTCATCCTAACAGACAGGGTTAATACGTGATTTTGCATTTAAATATTTTATGGAAGCAGCCCTCTTGTACTTCAACTACCCTGCATGCAGTTCTGCAGCATCTGATGCATTTCATGGAATGAAAAGGTTTACAAACGCATGTAGACTGGGGGAGAATATCGCCTATGTCAGCATGAGTGCATGGTGACATGGAGCTGAGCATGCTTAACAGTGGATCAGGATACCGCTGTGAGGGAAGGGGAGAGGACTGCAGCTCCCACAGCCTCCTTACAGACACTAGTTTACAAGGAGGACAGGAATGATCTAGAGCAGGAGTGGAAGAGAGAAGTCCTCCCTACTTCACGGTCATGGGGGCATCTCCACTGCGGTTGGTGTAGTTGACAATGGCGTTGAAGGACTGGTTAACCCACTGCCAGAACACCACTGCCGGCGTAGTCCTGCAAACACAAGGGAACAGAAAAAAAAAAAAACATGTTTAAGGAAGAGTTTTCACAAATTTAACAGAACAATAGAAAAATGCTGACATGACTACAATGTGAAGACTTCTCAGCATTTTTCCAACAGACCACAGAATCGGATGTTTAATTGTGCTGTTCTAGCCCTCACAGTTGTAAACATTACAGAGTATTATAAATATAATGTCAAACGTACATGTAACATATAACTTAACATTAATTACATGTAATGTGCATTACCATCAGTCAGCAAAGTGTTTGAGTTCAACTGGTATGCATAAGTGAAACTTTAATGACATCCCTTTGTCACCTCAAGCCACATGTTTTTTCTAAACCCCAGTAACACATGTGGCTAGAGGTGTTTTGTTTGCAGAAAGTGTGAAATGTTGACTATCTTGTCTTGCAACTCACAAGGAAAGTCAACTTATACGGTTATTGATTTATCAGTGCCAAATCTCAGTGATCAATGTTGCTGTACGGCTGTATATAATAGTAAAAGGTTTACACTTTGTTCCTTCAGGACTTAAAAGTGTTTTGAAGGAAACGTTCTCTGATTGATGATTTTTTTAAACTCAGTATTGATGAACAATCAGTGGGTTTTACATCATTTTCTTTTCTACAATAAAATGTCTTTTTTCTTTCTTTGACTTTATAGGACAGACTTACAGTGCATTCAGAAAGTATTCACACCGCTGTCACTTTTTTCGTTTTTCTTACGTTGCAGCTTGATGCAACAGTTAAAAAAAAAAAAAAAAATCATGTCTAAGAGCATAGTGGGCCCCTCATGGCTTAGTTTTGGCTCTGATATGCATTGTCAGCTGTAAGGCCTTTTATAGAGAGGTGTCTGCCTTTCCAACCATTTCCAATCAATTTATTTACCACAGGCCCTGATTCCAATCAAGGTGTCAGTGTGATATTTCAGACTTTTACTTTCAACAGATTTGCAAAAAAAAAAATTCAAATGCTGTTTTCACTTTGTCATGATAGGATACTAAGTGTACATTAACAGGAATATTCTTTTGTTGACTGCAACATCAGGCTGCAGAAGGAAAAATGAAAAGAGTGAAGGGGTTCTGAAAACTTTCTGGTGGCACTGTATGTGTAAAATCTGAACCTTAAGCCTTTAGTGCCCTCTAGTGGTGGTGGCTGCTAGAATCACAGTGGCTGTGAGTGAGGGCCATGTAACTGACTGCCAGAAACACAAGAACAATACGCCATTCTTTTTTTTTTTTTTTTTTTACATCTCACTATGATCTATTTAGTAGAAGGGAAAGGGAAATTGCCATTTTTAATCACAAACATTAAACATTTCCTGGTGGCATTTTCACTGACGCTACAGTGGGACGCTAAACTTTTATTTTATTTACATTTGCAAATGGATAGTTTTTAGATTGAACTGTTAGTTGGAAAAGATAGTCCAGTAAAACTGACGTAAAACATTAGAAAAACAATAACCAATGTTCATCTCTTTTAAGACTAATATTCTTGATCAATTAATTTCTAAAATAACAGGTGGATCAGTTAAGAATTAGTAAAGGAGCTGTAGTCTTATACTTGCAGTTGCTCTGTACTGAACAAAACAGTAACTTGTAAATTTGTTGTTTCACCTGAACATTAATAACTGTGGTCTCCACTGCCAAATGATTTATCAGTATTCAGTAGTGAGAGTGATATTTTCATTCTTTAAGAGGATTTTCACTCTGTGCAGGGATTAAACTCTATTTTTATGCTGCTCTGTATCCTGTATTAAGGGTAGGAGTTAAATCACACGAAAATATCCATTCAGCATATTGACAGATAACATATTTTCCATTCTTTATTTATCTCCTTTATTTAGCTCAAGGAAGTAATATCTATTTGTATTAAATGATGCAGTGAAGTTTCTCGTGTACCTGTAGAAGGTGAGCATGCAGCCTGTGATGGTCATGTTCATTGGCACCTGAGCGGACATCCGGCCAATCACAAACATTTTCTCCCCTGTGTCAGGATGGAATGCGGAGTCGTAGATGTACTTGGCTCTCCATAGCTCATCCTCCGTCAGGCCCGGCCTCACAACCCCATTCCTGAAAAATGAAACAGAGGAGGGATGCGGTATTTCACACATAAGTGAAAGCACAAGAAGAGTAGAGAGATTGATAAAAAAAGTAATGCTCCCTTGTGTTTTTCAATATGAAACCAAATATCCAAACAAAATACCATTTTTATACTGTTAGGCAGTTACAATATTTTCCTTTATTGTACTTCTGCCTTGCTGCACTATAGCCTCATATATGTTGACTTCCTCCTCTAGTCTCTTATCTGAAAAACCCTCTACCTGTAGTTCTCCACAATAACTCGGGCCTCCTCCAGAGTTTCAGAGGACAGAAGGACATTCCTGGGATCTGTGACCATAAAGAAGTGCTGGGCGCGCCCCATGAATGTGCCTTGATCCCATCTTGGCTCCTTGATGTTTATGTCGAGGGGCAACTCTGCAGACATCCTGGCTTTCTGTGATTGATAGAAAAGAAATTAATTTACACACAGTCATAAAACCGTACTCTATCCCCATGAAAGTGTTCCATCATTTTTTTTAACCGACTGCAACAGAGTTAAAATTTGGAATAAATGTCCCTTTTCAATGGGTAATCTCATAAACTGATACAGTTAGGATCTACAACTTTAACAGGCTGGGTCTTTGTTATATCTTTCATACTTTCACAAATGATAGCAGAATTTCACACCCCAAAAAACAACCATACAGTTCAATAATTCACTTTTAGAAACCTATTCAGCCCTTGCTTTTAGATGAGACTGCAATACTACTGAGGTTATCAAGGTTCGCTTACACCTAGTTAATTTTTCATGATTATAAAACCTAGGTCTAACAGTTAAGCCTCCATCTCTGCTCCATTAATAGCTCTGCTACAGTACAAAGCTTCATTGGGATAAAGCCCCCTCCCCCAACACTGAACAGCAAACAACCAAGTACAACAAAGAAAAAGGCAAACAGACAAGTCAATGACGTGACCAGGATCTGCCTTCCAGTACCTTTAGGCATCCACCACTCACTGCTAAAGTGCAGTAAGTCACAACTTGTTGCTGAAATGGTGACATGTTTAAAATTTGGTGTAAGTTCTCTGAAAACATGCACTAGACTGATCCTGATCACAACAGGAAAGTTTCAGTTGTGGCTGTGTGCACAAGATAAAGGAACTACAATGAAAAAAAAAAAAAAAACTGGCTTCAAATATGGGTCAGTACTTGGGTTGCTTGTATCAGGTGACTTTACCTCCAACAAAGGCAACAACAAATGCCGGTATCAAGGAATCTGCAGAATATTTTGGTAATTTATATTGCTTGCAAAATCAAAGGAAATTGTGAAAACATGAGTGTAAGGACAGCAAAGACTCCTGATTGATCTAAGGAGAATGATTATATATGGTATTTTCATGTTTATTTTTAGTTCATTTTTGTCATTATTCAAGCAAATATTACATACTTTGGTTCTTCAAGTTAATTAAAAGTAAGGTACTGCCTGATGACCCCGGTAGTTCTGTTAGTTAATGGAGACTTGGTGAGCTGTGAAGTGGACGAAAGAAGGTAACTTAGAATGGCTCTTTAGTAGGGATTGACCAATTATCAGTTTGACCTATTATTGAGATATATATCTGGCAAGATTATCCTTATGGGCATTTTATTTTGCTGATAACTGAGTTTTTGCAAACTTGTTGCTCTTTTAGTTGCTTTGTGACATTTTTCATGCTGATAGAGCTAGGACTAAATCATTTATTTTCCTTCATTCTTTGGATCATGCTATTCCCCATTCAGTACATTTTGTACAACAGAATAAATGTATCGGCTCCAGATATGGGTTATTCTCTCATGAACCACTAATAATAATTAGTATCAGTACCGACGCTGAAAAACTAATATTGGTCGACCCCTACTCTTTAGAATCAGGGAAATTGGAGGACTAAAACACTTCAAATCCACCAAGTCCATAGTGGCATTTTTTAATCTGAAAAACAAAGTAGAGGAGGCTACACGTAGTTTGATGTCCCTTCATACATCAAGAGGTGAAACTATAAATTCTGAGATTCTGAGACAAGTGACTACGAGACATAACTACTTAGAAATTGTTAGAACTTATGTTTGAGGACCTAAAAAGTTGTGGACTACTGTTCTGTTGGACATAGCTATGATATATTTAAAATTTGATCTCTTAATCTCTATAAATAGGCCCAGGTGACATTTCAATGGTTGAATTCAAACACCAAACATCACAAGAGCAAGTGTGTTGATGAAGGCAGCAGTACTGAGATAATCCATGCACTGATCAGACCACAAGCAAGCTACCACCACCTCTAACATCTGTGAACTGTAAACTCAAAAAGCAGGCTCGTAAATACCTCCAGGACGAACAAGGGCAGAATAACAGCTGATTCTGGGGCGTCAATGACACAAATGTTTCATGGACTGACGACACAAACAAGTCTCTAGATGTTCTTTAGCTCATTTTAAACACTGTCAAAACATCTAATTACTGTATCATTCGACTTGATTCCCCCTTGTCACATTGTAAGTGGCTGATCAGAGAAATAGCGTGACAGGCACAGTAACAGATGGGACCCGGGGAAGTCACGACATGCTGCTGGTTGCTGTCAGAAAGCCGCCGGCTAACGAGTGAAGCTAACGAGCGAAGCTAACGAGCTAGCAAGGTAGCTGCTGTTGACATTACTGAGGCGTGAACACTGAAGACATTGACTTATGAGCAAGACTTACATAGAAGTGAAAATAACAATGCCAGCTACACACATTAAGCTGACCACGACAACAAACTGTGTTTTCGCGCCACCAAAACAGACCACCTTAGTGCTAAACTAACGTCCGTTAGTAAGCTAGCCAGGTAGTTCACATACTAGCTCAACCAACACGCTAGCACTTTGGGTAGTGTCGCAACACCACGTATGGAGACGGATTAAGCTTTAATCTGAAGTTAGGTTTGTTATTAATTATTTAAATACGAAAAATCAGTCAACACTTACACGTACCTTGTTTGATTTCTTAGTTTTGTTGAAAATGTATGACCTCTCAATATCACAGCACCACCGGGTGGACCTGTGCTGCCTTCTTGTACCCTTTACTGCATCGAAAATATCAGCTTCATCACTAACGAGAAGGAGGGGGAGCTCGATGGAGGAAATGGAGAAGTATAATATACTTAACAAAGTAGCTACATGCATTTTTTTTAAGATTCATGGTTAACTTTAAGAAACACTTCAGTTTATTTTACTAAATCGTGATTTTCGTCTGCCATTTTCTAGATTTTACAAGTTGACTAGATTTCTTGAACGTTAACTTCATCTGTTGCGGCAAATGTTTCATGTTATTTTCTGATTGGACTAGAAAAATATAGTTTCGCATGTCCTGAATTTGGTTAAACATGTGAAATACAAATGACCAAGCACTGGCAATTTGAGAACGTAAAAGTTGGAATCCGGGAGTCGGAGTTTTACATAGGTGTTTGAAAGCAGCACCGCCATGTGACTCGCCGTGGGTGGTGTTTGTCATGGAATACATGAGTAGCTGGAAAACTGTTGGGCGTGGGAGGAAGGCAACACATGATTGGTTCTAAAAAACTGAATGGCTTTTTGAAAATTCCAGGATACTTCATTTAGCATTAAGCTCGGCTGATATGATATATGTCCAATAAGATGCCACTCATATATATTTAGTAATCTCAGGTTACTGACATTTGTTTCCCCAAGTTCATTTTGGTTGCTTTCTAAAGATACAAAGAATGCATCGTGAGAAAGCCATTTCTATCCTGAGATAATGAAGCATATAAGTTAAAATTTAGAAAAAAAATCAATTAAATAATGTAATCTATGGGTAATCGAGTACTGCTCAAAGATTATCGATACACAACGTTGTAATTGTTCCCTTGAAGAATGAGTGCCATGATTAACTTTTTGAAGTAAATCACAGGAAAAAAAAAAAAACTTTTACTTGATATTCAATTTTTCAGATGCACCTGTATAACAAAGTAACAAAGAACAGTAATAAAGAAAAAGTACAAGATACATAAACAAAATGCATTTGAAGACACAAGATAACAGATGTCAGCAGCAAATATTTACCTAAATAGACCAGCTATGTAAGTCAGTCAAACATCTGCTGCCAGATTTGTCTGCCTCCAAGTCATTTAGCTGTCTCTAAAAAGCATCTAATGAGAGCTGAGGGAGCAGCAAACTTCAATGCTTTTTTCTAGGCCTTGTTCTGACCTTTGGGATGGACAGCAAGACAAGATCCTGGGACCGAAGACTGTAACTTCCTGTCCTCTTCTGATGCATGTCCCCTCAGGGCTCTTTAAGAAATAACTGTAACAGGAAAGGTGCAATTGTTCAGATTAACTTCGTTCTAAACTCTGGCCCAGTGTGGGCCCAAAAGGTTGGCTTAGTTTACAAAAACTAAATATCAAAGAAATTAGAAATATAAGTAAATAACATCTTAAATGCTTATAAAAATTTTGATTAGATATTTTTATTTTAAGACTCAAAGTAACAAAACAAAAGCCCTGTGGATTCGGTCTGATCTGCTGTGATTAAGATTTACAACAGTTTTACACAGCTGGCCACATGATGGCGGTGTTTATCTTTCTCACGAGCTTATTAGCAGCTAGAGAGCCACTGCTCATTTGTCTTGTTGTACCTGCCTGCAGTTTTACTAATAATACGGGCGTCATTAACACAGTTATCAGAGCTATAACTCACTTGAGGGCAACGTGACACCTGAGTCGGGGTTACTGCGGTGTTACTGTACTTAATCATCACCAGTCCATCCCTAATAACCGTACTGATGTCGAGGATTATGTCAGAGGCTTACCTCTCCTAATAATGGTCACCTGGAGAACAAATGAGGTGTCACTAATGCTCCTACTGTTCAATAACAATGCGTCAGCGAAGCGGACAGGTGAGAGTCTGCACGAGCTTAGCCGGGACAACATGGACACCACAGGTACTGTTGGCACACTTTGTTCACTTTAAGTTGAAAACAGGCTGTTAAAGTTGTTTTAGAGTTGAACGAGCGGTTGTTTTAAAGGCTAAATAGAAAAACTTTAACCCTTAACCAACAGGACTAAGTTTAGACGCATTTAGGTTTACCGAAACTAGCATCGCTCATCTATGTTGCTGTTTTTATTAGTTAGCAAAACCTTGTCTAGAAGTTTTTGTGACTTTACTTTCATTGAATAAATAAGATTAAACCGTAAAAAGGTCTCTTGTTTGTGTTTACCATGTCTTAGTCGCTGTCCATGGTGCTGAAAACAACAAGTTCAATGAAGAAAGGACGTTAGCCTACATTTAAGCAAACGCTGTCGTAGCTAAATTCAAATTAGTGCTTTTTATTATCCCATCTGGAACTACCAAGCCTGTATTACTCACAGCATATTCTTTTCACAACAGATATCCATTTAATTAAACATGACCCAAGGGGAATCACCATGCTCCGCTGACTTCTCGGCACACTGGCCTGGAGTGTCTTGGCTGAAGCAAGGGAAAGAGGCACCACTGACTCGGTGGAGAAAGATCCAGAAGCTTTTAAAACGTAGTGGATTATTTTGGTCTTTTTTAAGCAACAGAGAGAGTTAGACCCCCAGGGTCCAACGTTTGATTATGGATCACTACTAGGATCATTTTGTTTGTTTTTGTTGTGTTTTCTGTATCACATTTTGTCATTCTGACCCTGGATTATTTCATGAAGCTTTATTTGTGACCTGACGCTTCTTATAGAGGATTTCACCAACAGCTTTGGTTGCTCCTTTTGGAAACTAAAAACAGTGTTTATCATACACTTTGGACCATCAAACACAAAGCGGTCCACTTCCCCTAACCCACTCTTCTCAGATCCCTAAGTGCCCCTTTTCCATCCTGACATCAGACCCAAGATATCCTCCTGTCTGGATGACTAAGGGAACAGTTTCCAGACACATACCATGGCTCACTCCTCTCACCCCTCTGTCTGGAGGGAGATGACGAATGGAGACGGGCACCCCCACTTCCACACTGGAGGTCAGGCAGGGGGTTCCCACAGTACAACGCGCTACATGCTGAAGAAACAGCACCGTCACAGACGCAGGTCCTCCTCCCCGATGGGAAGAGTCATCCTCATAAATGCACCTGTTGATGGTGAGTCCAGAACATGGTAATGTTTCTCTGGGGCTACTTTGGTGAAGAGTCACATTAAGTTTTTCAGTCAAAGGCCAAGTTTTGATTGAGGCTAAAAGAAAGGTTATACAAGCAATATACTGTAGGCACCAAAGGTAATACACATTTTAAGGCAATTATTACAAAATATGCAGTGGTGTTGATACTGCTCTGCTGGCTTCTAGAAGTTTTCTCTCTCTTTATGAGAGTTTCTTAACAACTCTTGGTTTTGTGGTGTTGATCAGACTAAAGAAGTACATCTTACACTGAAAAAAGAAATGGATAAACTTTAAAAAGTTACTTTAAGTGGTAACACACAGTTGAATTAAGTTTTCTTAACTCAAATTAACAAGTTATGTTAACACAATTTCTTTTAGTGAAATGCATTTATTTGATTTCTTTCAAATGTAAAATGTTAATTGTTCCAACTTAATTTTAGTGTAAGTCCACTTTTAAGGTTTACATTAATTCCAACTCAATTATTTACTATGCCCTGTATGCACTGTAAAACAGAACAGGTTGACAATACTCAAAATTATTGTTGAAATGGATTATGTCAATGTTTTCCTTTTTTTTATTTTCTTTTTATTTAGAGTTCAAATGTTGAACATCCTTATTTGGTGTACATCATTTCAAATCAAAACAAATGGATAAAAAAGAACAAAAAATAAAATAAAATAAACATACAAAAGACATAAAAGTAACACTCGTGCAGCAGAGACCCAGGGGAATAACAGTATGGCTACTGCTGTTTCTTACCTAAAATCTCATCAAAGTGATGAGACCCAACTTCTCAGTTTTTCCATTACAAATATATCATGCATTACATTAAACCAGTCCATTGATGAAGGTGGTCTCTGGCATAGCAACTTTTTCGTTACAGCTTTCTTACTAGCATCCAACATGACTCTATACGTGTATGTTTTAGAAAAACCCTGGATTTGAGGTGGCATCTGTCCCAGATACACTATATTGCCAAAAGTATTCACTCACCCATCCAGATGATTGAAATCAGGTGTTCCAATCACTTCCATGGCCACGGGTGTATAAAATCAAGCACCTAGGCATGCAGACAGTTTCTACAAACATCTGTGAAAGAATGGGTCACTCTCAGGAGCTCAGTGAACTCCAGCGTGGTACTGTGATAGGATGCCACCTGTGCAACAAGTCCAGTCGTGAAATTTCCTCGCTCTTAAATATTCCAGTCAACTGTCAGTGGTATAACAACAAAGTGGAAGCGATTGGGAACAACAGCAACTCAGCCACAAAAATGACGGAGCGGGGTTAGCGGATCCTGAGGCGCATAGTACACAGAGGTTGCCAACTTTCTGCGAAGTCAATCGCTACAGACCTCCAAACTTCATTTGGCCCCCAGATTAGCTTAAGAACAGTGTGTAGAGAGCTTCATGGAATGGGTTCCCATGTCCAAGCAGCTGCATCCAAGCCATACATCACCAAGTGCAATGCAAAACGTCGGATGCAGTGGTGTAAAGCACGCTGCCACTGGACTCTAGAGCAGTGGAGACGCTTTCTCTGGAGTGACAAATCGCGCTTCTCCATCTGACAATCTGATGGACGAGTCTGGGTTTGGCGGTTGCCAGGAGAACGGTACTTGTCTGACTGCATTGCGCCAAGTTTAAAGTTTAGTGGAGGGGGGATTATGGTGTGGGGTTGTTTTTCAGGAGCTGGGCTTGGCCCCTTAGTTCCAGTGAAAGGAACTCTGAATGCTTCAGCATACCAAGAGATTTTGGACAATTCCATGCTCCCAACTTTGTGGGAACAGTTTGGGGATGGCCCCTTCCTGTTCCAACATGACTGTGCACCAGTGCACAAAGCAAGGTCCATAGAGACATGGATGAGAGAGTTTGGTGTGGATGAACTTGACTGGCCTGCACAGAATCCTGACCTCAACCTGATAGTAACACCTTTGGGATGAATTAGAGCGGAGACTGAGAGCCAGGCCTTCTTATCCAACATCAGTGTGTGACCTCACAAATGCGCTTCTGGAAGAATGGTCCAAAATTCCCAGAAACACACTCCTAAACCTTGTGTAAAGCCTTCCCAGAAGAGTTGAAGCTGTTATAGCTGCAAAGGGTGGACCGAAGTCATATTAAACCCTATGGATTAAGAATGGAATGTCACTTAAGTCCATATGCTAGACAAGGCAGGTGAGCGAATACTTTTGGCAATATAGTGTACATCATTGTAAAACATAATTTTTTCTCTTAGTCTTCAAAAATGTTTCCATGCTGGCTCTGATTGTCTTCCAGTCATTTTTAATCGCCAAACAATCCCAAAATACATGATAGTGGTTTGCTCTCATTGTCCCACAACCTCTCCAATAGTCTGTCTATCCCTTTGCATGTTTCAGTGCTGGTGTTATAAAGAATCTTACAAGGTTTTTCCAGTTGAACTCTCTCCAGGACAGTGAGTTGGTAGACTTCCACTGTTTTTTATTTAAATTCTCCCACTTCTCTATCGTCATGATGATGTTACCCTCCATTTTCTATTTTTCTTACATATATGATGTATTGTCCCCACCTAGTTCTGGAAGAGTTTTATACAGTTTGGAGATCATTTTATGACCTGACTCTAATCTGTAAGCTGAAATAAAAATACGTCAGTGTTTTCAAGTTGTGGAAATAGATTTTTTGAGTCATCCCAAAAAAAGTTAATAGAACTCAAACATTAGGTGCAAGTGATTAAAAATTTAAAGTAACTCAAAGTTTTATTGTGGTTGCTTCTCAAAGGCGGGACGTCTTTGACTGAGTCAGTAACTTCACTCATGATGCAAAAGTATCTAATGCCCAAAGGCATTCTGGGAAAACTGCATATTAAGGGATGATTGTCAGATGATTTAAGTACATTGACAAAAAAAACTTGGAGTGATTGAATACTGTTCTCTCTTTAACAAGCTTTTACTGTACAGTCTTACAATGAAAAACTGATATGTATGTTTGATCCAGAAATGGCTTTTCCAGAGAGTTCAGTGCATTTTCCTCGAACAGTTTAGTTTGTCCCCATAGGTTAAGTTTAGTTTACTAAGTTTATTTCATATAAAAGGAGATAAAAAAATACATTAAAATCTAAATAATATTCTCCATAGTTATATAACAGTGATTTAGGTGCAAGATTAATGCTGACAAGACTGATTCCTTAAAATCTAATTTTTCAGTTCTTGAGAGGTGGCACTTCTCTTACTGAGTCAGTAACCTCAATAATGGTGCAAAAGAGTCTAATGCCCAAAAACAATCTTTGAGACTGTCGCAACATGCCGAAAGCAGCATGTTGCGACAGCAAGGCACGGTGGATCTCTGGTAGGCAGTAGGTCTAACATACACATTCACAAGCATCATGCAGCCTCTAGACTCGCTGCTCCAGGTCCACTTAGAAATTACAAAAGAAAGAAAATAGTGCTCTGACAATATAACCATTTTGACAATGTAAAGCTAATAAACATTACACAATTTGGTCGGATCATATATCGATTGTAACACATTTTTTAATCCCAAAATGCACTTTTGTTTTATAATTTTGTCTTACCTTACACCATTTGCAGGAAATAAATGTACGTCCTGACATCAGACGCAGAGAAACAAAACTAAAGCAAAACTGAACTGATGTGTTTCACCTGAGCTCATAGTTCTACGTAAAAGGAACAGCTCATAATTTCAAGCTGAAATAGCCCACAAAAGTACACTACTGCCACTGAAGCCCAAAACTGGATTAAATTAATACAAAATATTTAATTACTTCAACAAACACTCAAATACACTTTTTTGAGTGTTGGGTGTAGCCTTAGTTTTTTGGACCTGTAATTGTTTCTCTTTTAATTACGTTTACAGGTGAACTGCTCATTTGTAAATCAGGAAAACAACTGGTAGATTTATTGATAACAAAAACAATATAAATGCTCTTTATTTTAGCCTCAGCGGGTACCAAAGAAGTCTACATCTGTTTTTCAGTGTCACATGGATGGAAAAACCATGCAGTAGTTTTACAGGTTGTAAGAAACAATCTACTGTACTCCAAGAATATCTTCAAATAAAAAAATAAAAATTCTATTTTTTTTTCTCCACAGACTGCAACATGAAATGTCAGTAATTGGCTGTAGGATTGTGCAGACCTTGAAAAATGTTGTTCTTTGTGTTTGCAGGAGGAGATGACAGTGAAGACATTCACACAGTGACAGTAGATAAGAGTCCAGATGGGCGTCTGGGTTTCAGTGTCCGTGGAGGCTCTGAGCATGGGCTTGGGATATTTGTCAGCAAGGTGGAGGACGATAGCTCTGCAGGTAAGTGGTTGTTTTTCCCTGGGAATCTGTGCTCGCCTCTGAGCATGTAGTTCTTTGTCTCCATGTGACATTTACACTCGTGTGCCATGCTGAGTTTCTTCTGTGTGTGCAGCGCAGGCTGGGCTGACTGTGGGCGATAAGCTGGTGGAGGTGAACGGGGTCAGCTTGGAGAGCATCACCATGAGCAGCGCTGTGAAGGTCCTGACAGGAAACAACAGGCTGAGGATGGTGGTGAGGCGGGTGGGAAAGATTCCTGGCATCCGCTACTCCAAGGAGAAGACCACATGGTGAGGTCATAAAGCTCAGGGTAGTACAGATTGTGTTCATGTTAGTTAGGCTCAAAATACTGTCCTTAATCTAATCTACCTTCAGAAATCTACATGTGTAGATTAATTAAGCATTTGCTCTCTACACAATGGCTGTTTATACGAAAGACAACCTTGTTTTTGCTACCGCTGACCTCTGCATGGCTCTTGTTTTGTGAAGTCCTGTCACTAGACTACAGCTCACACTGGTTATCTTTCTTTTGGGATATTCTGTATCTCGGTTTCATGTGGCAGCAGTGGATGGATTACCGCTGTGACCTTTATGGCGATTTGATTAACTGATACTGACAGGCCAAAGCTGAGTGTAGAGAGAGAAAACAGTATGTGGGAATGTTTTCATATGCTTATGTTTGTTGTCTATTGCATATGTGTTTTATGTGTAGGGTGGATCTGATTCACCGGCGGATGGTGGTTGAGGAGAGCGGTCGCACGCCATCAGAGGCCAGTTCAGACAGTGCCCTTCGCAGGATTGTACATCTCTTCACCACATCAGACGACTACTGTCTGGGCTTCAACATCAGAGGAGGCAAAGAGTTTGGACTGGGAATATATGTTTCCAAGTATGAACTAAGTGTGCTTTTAAATGTACAAATATGCTCAGACATGCTTGTTTTTCACCTGGAGAGGCCATTGATATCAGACAAAAAATAAATCAGGACAGTGTGCGCTTGCTGCAGGAAACAGGTTTACCCATCCTACTTAAGTTTCTCTGAGCATAAAAGATGGAAACAAAAGCTAAATAGGACAATATATTCCCACAGGAGTTCAATAACATGTTTTGATATCATTTGGAGATTTATTTCTGTTTTTATATAAGACCAAGGCAACAAAGGGAATGACTCATTATGGCCTTGACTTCATGCTGTTCCCCTGAGATTACTTTTGAAACTGCTTTGTTGAAATTGTAGTGTAAATAGGAAGCATTTTCATATTCATGTAGAGAGTGTTCAATGCCATTTTTTCCTTCCAATACCCAGGCTTGATTATTTGCTGATGCCGAGTGTCCAAAGAAGCTTTTGAAACATGTACTCTTAATTAGTGGATTTCTGTTATTATGCCTTTGCTTTGGCAATGGCTGAAGTCCTGGGACATTATGTTTGTGGTTTGTCTTTCAGCTCAGGCCATTCTTATTCTTGTGAATGTGGTATCTAATGAACACTGACAATTACATGAATGTCCACTTTCACTCTAGAATGAACTCAGAATGTGGAGATCATTAGTCAAAGGTAGAGGCCATTGGTCCTTATATTCATGTCTTACTTGTGATCACAATATCTCAGGAACACTTTGAGGGATTTCCTTTTACCTTTGCACTAATTTACACACTGACTTAAGGATGAACAGATTACATTTCCAAAGGTCAAAGCCCAAGGTCATTGGACCTTAATGTTCATTTCTAAAAACATTAGAAAAGCACTCAGAGAGCACAGTCATCCGCCATCAGCCCGATCTCCCAATAGTGAAGAATCCTTTAAAAACATTCCTGGATCCAGACGGTGATCCGAATCACTCCTAAAATCTAATTTGCTGATTACTCCCTCCCCAGTGAGGTGGAGACAAGGTAAGGCAAAGCATTGACTTCGCTACATTTGGAAGTCATGGCAGAGGGTGAATATTCCTCTATTCCTTCCAGCATTGTAAGTATTCTCGCTACAATTCGCTGTCTTTCGCTCCGACTCATCTCCTCGACTGGGCGGTGTCTTTCAAACTCTATAAACTCCAAACTTTTAATAAGTTACTTGTGTCCGCCATCTCCTGGTGTAAAGTGGTAACTGCGCAGACCTCTCCCATTAGCCCCATGTCCCAATAGTCCAGAATGCTTAAAAAAATTCCTGGATCCAGACGGTGATCCGGATCAGTCCCAAAATCTAATCAGTTCTTCCTTATGCCATTTTTTACATTTCCTGAAAATTTCATGAAAATCCGTCCATGAGCTTTTGAGTTATGTTGCTAAAAAATGAATGAACAAATGAACAAACCCACCCGATCACATAACCTCCTTGGCGGAGGTAATAACATTACCATAGAAACCACCTTTTTCCAGGCCTACCATTATCATTGCCTGGCATTTATTTACCCTGCTGAGACAAACAACTGCTAGGTGGTGGCTCTGGTATTTTCACTGGCCTTAAATTTACTATATTTTCTACTTGCACCGCACCATTCCAGCTTGTTATGATTTTTAACCTTAATCCAGTCTATGGTTTTTGTAGGGGTACTACTAGAGCCGCTTGATCATGGCAAAAATCATAATCATGATTATTTTAATTGGTATAAAGATGGAAAAGTACCAGATTATTGTACTCAAGTAACAGTACAGTTGCTTTTGATACTGGACTTTAAATCTGCAGAAGTAAGAGTAAAAAGTAAATCATTTGAAGTTTACTCAAAGTACTGACTTTTGATACTCAGGAAGCTTGTGCAGTGAAGTTTGATCTTTCCTCAGTATGCAGTAACAACATAATTCTTGGACTAGGTTTTTTATTTCAAGGTGTGAATTAACCTAAAGTCAAATGAAACAGCTGTTTTGGGATGAAATATGGGATCATCCTCTCCCTTCAACAACACATGAATGCTACTGGCATTCATGTGTTGTTGAAGTCAAATTACCAGCCATTTTTATGTCTTGACAGAGAAGTTGGACTTTCTGGTTTTAGCTTTTAGTTAACTTTATCTTACTCAGTACTTAATGCATTTTAAAATGTAATGAAGAACAGTACTTCCCCCACAATACAAATAAGTAAAAGTAAAATTAGTGATTTTTAAAAGTACTCAAAAAAGTAAAAGTACACCAAAAAGGTACTCAATTACAATAATTTGAGTTTATGTAATTAATTTCCATCCCTGAAGATGACTGTTATTATTCATGATTACTCACCGTTTTCACAACACTAGCCTTAAAGCATTAAATTGTAATAAATGAGTGAAAAAAACTAAATACATAAAGATAATGATATATAATAACATTAAATGAAAATAATTTCTTGCATGGCCATGGTATAACAACAAACACTGAAACACTTCTTACATGATAAACCTATGAACAAAAAAAGAGGAAGTCAAATTTTGTGATAGACACCAAAAACTTGATTAATTGCCCATTAGCCTACTAATGGCTACTAAATGACGGTATCAGAACAGTGCAATATCCACCCAGTATTACACTGTAGTAACAGGGACCACTATTACTACTGGTATTTTGAATCCAAATAACTAAACGAATAATGTACTGCGCCAAAAAAAAAAGGCTCAAGAAATACTGTAAGGTCTTTTCAGAGAGGCATTTACATCTTTTATTAATACATGTCAAACTACTGAGCATCTGTTGATATAGATTTATATTTTATGTTTTTCTGTTTCTAGGTTGGACCCTGGTGGGCTTGCAGAACTGCATGGCATCAAAATGGGCGATCAAATCCTTGCAGCCAATGGTGTCAGCTTTGACGACATCACTCATAGCAATGCAGTTGAGGTCCTGAAGAGCCACACACACGTCATGTTGACCATCAGGGTGAGAAAATCTTTCATTCATACACTACTTCCTCAGTCCTCCTTCTAATCTCTTTGCTTAGATTTTTCTGTGTTTCTTCTTTTTTTCTCTTTTTTTTCTCCTTACTGTTGTTTTTCATGTGTCATGTTGGTGACAGGAATAGATGTGTTTTCTGGAGGAGCCGCAAGGGTAAGGGTGGTAGTATCGGCATTGCCATTACCTGGAGCTTTCATTTACGGAGACTGGCTCTGTTGAAGGTGCAAATTCTGTTTCAATTTGAAGTGCCATGTCGTTGTAATAGGTAAAACAAAGAACATGTGAGCCTGGTAGAGAAAGAAGGACAGCACAGAGGTAGGGGGCTTTGAGGTACCAGAGCCTACTTTTCAGCCTTGCTGAGTTTTTTTTTTTTTTAACCACAGTTTAACTGATTTCCCTGGTGTAGAGGCGATCAATATCTCAGTCCTGCAGACCTCCGAGGGTCTAGTGTTGTCCAGCCAGATGAAGGGAGACAAGAGCCTTGAGGAGTCTTGGACTGGTCTAAGAGGCTAACTCAACCCCTTCAATGTATCAAAAAATCCTCATTTTGTCACAAACATGCTTTAATTGAAAAAGCGATCTACTATCAACTACATAAACATTGTGGGTTAAGCAACAGAGGGCTGATATGCCATTAACAAACAAGCCTTTAATGTGAGCCACTGTAGCTACCTCCCATTTGAGTGCCAGTTTCCTTTCCTCCAACATTTGTCTTTATTTAATCCCCACTTGAAAGCCCAACTCTTACCAAATGAAGTGCTGTTTGGGAGCCAAACAACCAGCTCTACTCAGCTGAGCCAAATGATCTGGATCTCTTATAAGAGATGGATGTCTAGTCACAACAAGCAGGACAACAGCTGAGGAAAACACGGGAAGATCAGAGTTTAATGGGCTAAACAGCATCAAAACTGCTCTGAACCAAACCAAACTACTTTGTGGAAACAAACATACACAATTGTTGTGCGAGATGACTCGTCCAGGTTTTAGATGGTGGCTCTTTTTATTCCTGCCTGCTGCCGTTTCTTTGTTAGTTTTTTAAAACTTTTTTTTGCCCAAATATTTCACTTTCGGGACACAAAAGGAACTTAAAATTATGTTTTTTACTCGGCATAATCGTAAACAGCTCAAAACATGGCATTTTTGGTAACGTAGCGTCATCTGGAAAGAACCTTGAGGACGAAACACAGGTGATGGGAGATTCCCACTTGGCAACCCTGGCAATCTCCTGGCTTTTGCTGCCCACTGGTTTACGGGGTTGTGAATAAAAAGGGCATAGGTGGGTTTGGAGACTCCTTCGCTGAACACTTATTCTGTCCTCCTTGTGTTCATTTCATATTTGAGGTCAAATTTTAAGCTTTATAATTTATGACAGATTTAAATTGCCATGCAGAGCATTAAAAGGGGTCTTTTAATAATGAATGGACCAAACATGATCACCAGCTCCTTGGTTTTTCCACATGTTTTAGCCTCTTTAAGTTATTGTTTTGTCAAATTTAGTATTTGGCTTTGGATTAATTAATTTTAAGTGTTTTTTTTTCAGCACACAACCCAGCATGCACTACCTGTTCAGCATGAAAAAGCTGATAAAGACATTGTCCGTCTTATAGATAAACATAGCTGAATATTTAGCCACTAAAAAGTTAGAGAATGCTTTTAGTAGTTGGTGAGTTTTATAAAAAGGAGCTAAAAGTTGAGTTAGTTTTGGCTTTAGCATACTCATATCCAAAAGAATTCTGTTACTGGTCTACCTGATGTGTAGTACGCCCATGTTAATTATACTGGGTGTTTGTATTACACAATTGCTTGTTGCCCTTGAGTGTCAAAGTAATCGCTTATTGCAGGTTTAAGTCAATCAAAAAGTGTCCCCCTGGTCCTTGACACATCCTTTGTGCATTGTTGTGTGAATCATTTGCTCCGGTTTAAACGTAACAATTGATTGGGTGCTTTACGTGCTGTGACACAATAATAAATGTTACAGCGTGTTAAACAACACCGGCTCCTCTCAGGAGGGGAGCACAGCAGAGCAGACAGCTGGCTTACAGCCCTTTAATATCTAATGTGTCTGTGTGCGCATGCATGTGTGCCACTTAACCTGTGTCATTTTTAGATAAAGGTATTACGTGTGCATGCTTGCATGTATGAATAGGCACATGCGTGTAAAGTAGTGTGTTTCAGTTTGTGTGTGTGTGCTCTCTAAGCTCGCTAACATCGCTGTGTGCTCATTTTACCCCTCTGATCTCAAGTTCCTCGTGTGAAAAACAGCCAGGCACCATGTTCATTATTCAAAGGCAGCCAGGGATCGGGTTATAATCAACAGAGACCTAAATTTATGTCTTCCTTCTGGCCCTTATCAGACCTATATGTGTGTCAGAGTCACACATTTTCAAGCAGGTTTTTTTTTTTTTTTTTTTTTTTTACTTATTTATGAGGTATGAAAGGTTTTACAAAGACTGTAAACTTGTGTGTTTCTTAAGCTGGATGTTGGTGAGAAAATCCCTTTATATAGACATCAGAGACTTTTAGATATGAATGCTGACCCAAAATGGCATACGGTTTTATACTGCTATACAAAAATATTGAAGAGAGAGCTGTGTTGTCCATCTCCTCACAGTGATTCTTTATTTTACTGAAGATCTTTTTATTAAAAATTGTTAGAATATTACAAAAGGTCAGTGCTGAATTTTCATTACAAAAAAATCACTAAGAAGGATTTTACATCATCAGCAGCCTACACCTAAATCTCAATTAAACGTGAATTCAAAGGTACAGTGTGTTAAAATAAGAATAGCAGGTTCTTTGCAGATGATGTCAGGTAGCAGCAAAGAACACCTTGGGGGGCATGAAGTGATTTCTACATAGAGAAATGCCAACAAAACGGTTTTGTTTTTTTAGCAGTTAATGATGATGCCAAGCATTCAAAGTGTGATAATTAAAACATTCTTAATTCTTAAGCTATTTTTGTGTTGTGAAATATTCAGGCAGAAAATTAAAAAAAGTTTTAAAACGCTGACCGAGACACAGCAGCAGGCAGAAATTTAAAAGGCCTCCATCTAAAGCCTGGATGAGCAGGGTCAAACAGTTCTTACATCACGTTCTGGTTTGGTTTAGTACAAGAGGGAGGAGGGACAAGAGGAACAACAGAACAACAAATGAAAGACAAATCTATGGCAGCTGTGACCATAGATTTATCTCCCATTATGTAGGAAATTGCTATAAATCTACTGATGATGATAGAAATATGTGAAAAATTAGCACCAGCCACTCCTCCTCAGCTGATGTCCGAACCTCCAGCCTTGCTCTTTGTGACAGGAAATCCTTCTCTTTTAAGAGATCCAACTCACAGGGTGCAGGTGGCCTGGTGGTTTGAGGCATGCACCATGTACGTGGTTGGCCAGGGTTCGAACCCAGCCTGTGGCACCCTTTCACATGTCTCTCTCCAGCTCTCTTGTCCCTGTTTCCGATTCTGTCCACTGTCCTCCTCTGTCAATGAAGGCCTAAAAGGCCAAAAAAAAAAATCTTTTTTTTTTTTTTTTTTTTTTAAGTCTGACCTTTGGTTCTTTCACCACTCTCTCATCCCTGTTTCTGGCTCTATCCACTGTCCCACTGTATTTCTGCAATAAAAAGGCAAAAAGCCCCAAAATAAAGGTAAATAAAGATAAAAGAAGGTAAGAAAGGAGCACATGCATATGATACTAGATACTAGCAGCTAGCAACAGCAATAGTGACTGTGATTGTGGGCAATGATGTTGTTTTCTGAATCCAACAAGAAGCAAAAGCCCCTCCAAAAATGCTGGATTAAAGCTGCAGTTGTTTTGGTGATACTGAAAGAAACAGAAAACATTTCAACAATATCAATTGTAGTTTTTTTTCTTAGTCGATTTTGTTTATGTGTTTTTGTGTTTTAACAGTATTTCTTTACATTTTTACCCTCATTCAGGAAGCTGGGAGATATCCCGCTTACAAGGAGATGGTGGCAGAGTATGGCTGGCTTGACAAGCGTATGTTGTTGAATTTCTTTCAAGTTTTCATTAGTTTATTTGATTTAACAGAATAGGGTTCAAGTCACAAAAAAAATGTTTTAATATGAATATCATCCCAATTTGTAAGCTTTATATAATTCTATTCATCTATACAGTGTTAGTGAACAAAATATTGATAATTTGGAGTTTTCATTCTCACTCCACTTTCAGGCTGATTTCCACTCACGATTCTTGTTTAAATTAAATGCATACTGGCCCTGTGTAGCTTTCTTGTACTTAAAGTCTGTGACTGAGTTTCTTCACAGGACTCCTCAATTCTTAAAAAATACTTTGAAACACAGCTGACCATTAATTTGCTGTTCTCCAAGGCTGCTAAGTTGTCTAGAACTGTGCATATCTTAGCATCTGGGTCAAGATGCAGCGTCACTTTGGAGTTTAATTTAAGATAAACAAAAAAAAAAAGAGGAACTTCTGTTTCCTGTTTTTTGTCCCAAAAGTTTAGAGGATTAAGACCACACGTGGGTGACTAGGTTTTAATCCAAGCAACGCAGACTGTGTAAAAAAAAAGAAAGAAAAGGAAATAAAGCTTATATAAACCTTAATCACTGTTCAACCTAGTTACCCTTTCATGTGTGCATCTTCCTTTTTTTAATAAATAGAAGTTTTATTAGGTTTTGCATGACTACAGATCCATAAAAAAAAACTGATTTTCATACATTATGTTGTGTTTTCTCTAGTTGCTAATGGAGGCCCAGCACCATCCTCCCACGGTTCAGACTCAAACTCCTCAGCCTCGTCATTGTCCTCCAGCACCCCCCTCAGCTCCCTCAGTGGTCTCTCCCAGGTCCTTTTCCCTCCCGTCTTTGGCTCAGAGATGGTAGACGTCGCCATCTCCACAGAGGACCACTCCAGACGTCAGAGCAGCGCCGAGAGAACTGCTGACACTGCCATACAGACCGACCCCCACCCACCAACCTACACAGACCACCCTTCGCCCCATGAGCTGTACCCAGACAGGCTGGTTGCCACAGAAACCAGTCGGACTGTAGGCGCAACAGTTCTGCTGAAGGATACTGTCATACGTGGAAAAGGGGAGGGGCTGAGGGATATGGGAGGGGCTGGAGAGGGAGGGCGGGGCCGGAGGAGGACGCTGTCGTCAGGAGACAAGGAAGTAGAAAAACAATCGCCTAAAACTGAAGCACTGATGGCCCTGAGCAAACCACGGAAGCCAATCAGACGCTCACAGAGCCACATCACCGCCTCAGGTGAGATCTGTGGGGGGCTGGGATTGTAAGGGAGTAAATGTGTGACAAACAGCAATATCTCTACAGATGTTAAGACTTTGTTTCGGAAACTAAGCTGTTTGATAGCTATAGACTAAAGTTCAGACATTTGTTTTTGATCTTTAGTACTTCATTGTGAGTTAAGTAAATTACCTTTCAAGAGAAGACTAGCAGTTTGTGTCTGGCCCATGTCAGGCAGCTATAAAGTGCCTATAAAAAAAATATTCACCCCTTTGGATGTTTTCCCCTTTTACTGATTTTGTAAATCAATGGTGAATATAATTTTGTTTTTTGACAATAATCCCTCTCTAATGTCAAATTGAAAACAGTTTTCTACAACATAATGTTAATTAAGGAAAATATGTAATGTAGAATAAGTGACTGCATTAATATTCACCCCTTTAAGTGACTGCCCTAATTCAACAGAGAACTAGCCAACTGGTGCTTGTAGTCTCACAATTAGTGAAACTGGGATCACATGAGTGCAGTGAACGCATCTCAAGTGGCTGTAGTATGAAGACACCTGTGTCTGGAACGTCCGGTCACTCTGTCCACATGGAGACAAATTCAGGAGTATACACAAAAGTTTTTCGTCATATCGGCATTTCATCCACACAGAAATGGCATTTTTGGAGGCCGTAAATGCTACTTTTTGAAATCGGGTCCCAGAGTGAACAAATCTGTAAACGCTTACTGTTTCGTCTTCGTGTGGACAGCCAACAGCATCTTTCTTGAAACGATTACGTCATACATAGCATAGCCCGCTTAAGCTGCATGCATATGTCAAACCAAAACAACTATGGAGGATTACAGGGTTGTGTTCATGCTGCAGAAGCTACTGAGCTTATTATTGCTTTCACAGCAAAATCTGATGCTCCTTTACCACCGACAACACTGAGAACAGTGTACACCAGATGTTCTTAAATCCACCACGGAGAACAACCAAAGGGGAAACCAGGAGAAAGTTTTCTGTAATCTTCTTCACTCTTTTGGTGCATTTCTGTGGCAACTTACAGACTTGGCATACATACTACAGCATTTTTAGTCGTTTTCAATGGTTCTGTGCTCATGCAGACATTTCCTGAAATGATCTCGTGTTTACGGAAGCTTTCCAAAATGAAACTGAAATATATGTTTTTCGTCTCCCTGTGGACAAGGCCTTAAAGTGTCCAGGGCATCTTTGTGATCTTTTATAATTTCCAGTTTGGTATTGTTTTGTGTCAGGAGAGCTGCTGCTCCTGGTGTCTGCGCAATATTGATCTCGCGAGATGGTTTTCTATTCAACAAGAAATCTCGTGACATTTTGATTGCCACACCCCTAATATATATACCTGCAAAGTTTGATGAAAATACCACTTTTGACCAAGACCTCCCGAATCTAATGAGTTCCTTCTCAAGTGAGAGTGGACATCGGCTGAAAAGTTTGGGAATCCCTGGTTTAGATGATGCTTCATATGCATCATAATCATAAACATGTAGCAGCATACAGGATATTTAACAATTAACAGGTGTAAAATGAGGTGTATGCAGGAGCATACCTGGTAGCTATACTTAAGTACTGTCCAAGTTTTTCCAAGGCTAGATTTGAAGTCAGAGCATCCCCAAAGTTTAAAGCACCGTATCAATACCAGATTTTTCTAAACTCAGAAGCAGCACCTTATAAAATCCAGTATCAGTCAGGCTTTGTCCTGTGTTGTGGTTGCTGATTGTAGCAGCAGTATCATCCATCTCAGTTAAGAAAAAACTTCCCCAGGATCCTAACACCCTTAGAATGGCATTCAAAATCAGGTTCAAATCTTTAGCTCATTTCTGTGACAGCATCTGAACTCAACGTGTAATGAGATTCCCTCTCTCACCCTCCAGAGATCTCCCCCTGCAGGCCATCAGTCATTTTAATGACCCCTCATCTCTCCATCACTCCACCGAGTGAACAGGAACATCCAGACTCCACATGGCTGATTTAAGCTCCAGACAGGATTTGTTCAAGAGCACAAAGTTAACTCAGACTCATGATTAATCTCTGCCCTTTACTCTTAGCTGTTGTACCTCCATGAGAAATGAATAAGAACAACCATACGCAGGAATATCCATCCAGGCCTTGGCTTGGTGGGGCTGTTGAATTATTATGCTTTCCTTTTCAATTTATCCCTCTCATTCATAAACTCCAGGACCTGACGGGGGCCTGGGGCAAAGCCTAAAGCTGATTGGACATTTGTAATGTAAGGTGGAGCACCTCGATATTGTACCCTAAAATGATGGTGTGGGTTGGGAAGGGGTTAGGTTGGTGTAGCTGCAATTCATCAGTATTACTGTGTTACCTTTCACAGTGGCAGATTTACTGCAGTGAACAGAGGAGCTGACTGGAAGAGAAATGAACAGTCTGTACTCATAGCGGAGAGAGTGAATCACCCTTAGCTATTGGCTAACAGTTAAACAGGGAGCAGGGCAAAGCTTATGAATTATGTTTTAGCACCAAACATAGAGATGCAGATTGTTCTATTCTTGCTATGGCACCAGTAATCAATAATTTCTGTACGAACAAGATCATTTATATCTTCATTATTTTATAATGGCTTCATTTGTACAATGTTTGCTTTGTGATATTCATAAACAAAAAATTTGAGAAACAAATGATAATGAATGAGAAAGATTAAAAAAATTGAATACAATTGTTGGCTAAAATACTTTATATGGACAAACATATTTGGCCACACCTCACCTGTTAATTATTGTATTCAGGTGTTTCAATCAGACCCGTTACCACAGGTGAATAAAACAAGCACCTAGCCATGCAGTCTCCATTTGCAAACAATTGTGGTATAAAATGGGTCATTCTGAAGAGCTCAGTGATTTCAAAGGTGGTAATGTGATGGATGCCACCTTTGCAATAAGAAAGTTTGTGAAGTGTCACTACTGCTGAATATTCCACAGTTAGCTATAAGTGATGTTACTAGAAAGTGGAAGCGTATAGGAACAACAAAGCAAAAGACCATGTAAATCTAGAGCAGGGTCAATGACTGCTAAGGAGAATGGTGCATAAAAGTCATCAATGCTCTGCTCTTTCCATAGCTGAAGAGTTCTGAATTTCAACTGGCATTAATGTAATAACAAAAACTGTGCAGCAGGAGCTACTTGGAATGGGTTTCCATGGCTAAGCAGCCTCACATCACCAAGTCAAATGCCAAATGTTGGATGGAGCACACAGACACTGGACTGTGGAGCAGTGGAAGCGTGCTCAGACTTCTCTGTTTGACAGTCAGATGGGCAAGTCTGGGTTTGGCAGATGCTGGGAGGGTGTTACCTGCCTGACTGCTATTGTGCCAACTGTGAAGTTTGGTGGAGGAGGAATAAGGGTGTGGGGCTGTCTTTCAGGGTTTGGGCTAATCTTAATACTTCAGCATACCAAGACATTTTAGACAATGCTATACTTCCAACTTTATGGCAACAGTTTGACAAAGGCCAGTTTCTATTCCAACATGACTGTGCCTCAGTGCACAGAAGAAGTTCTGTAAAGACATGGTCTGATGAGTTCAGTGTGGAAGAACTTGACTGTCCGGCACACCTTTTGGATGAACTGGAACAGAGATTGCGAGCCAGGCCTTCTGTCTAACAGACATCAGTGCCTGATCTCATAAAAGCTCTATGGAATGAATGGGCACAAATTCCTATAGAAACACTCCAAACTTGCGGAAATTCTTCCCAGAAGAGTGGCGGCTGTTATAGTTACAACAGTGGAGCCAACTCCATGTTAAAGTACATGTATCTAAATACAATGTCATTACAGTCCCTGTTGGTGTAATGGTTAAGTGGCCAGATATTTTTGTCCATATAGTGTATAATTCACATTGTTCTATCTTGATAACATGCGGTATCCTCACTGAACGCCCAGAAGTAGAAGGACATGGCAGTCATTACTTCTTTATCTTCCTTCACACATTTTTTAGAGGACAGGAAGAAGAAAAAGAAACAACAGAAGGAGAAGCAGACATCGGAGGGTAAACCCAGCCTGAAGCGATCTAAAACCTTTGTCAACCTATTCTTCAAGAAAGACCGTAAAGAAAAGAGTCGCTCCAAGTCACCGTCTCACCATGCGGACAAAGGTAAGCGTAAGGTCACTGGAAGTTTTTTCTGCCCATGCACACATGCTGCAACAGAATGATAAATATAGCTGATAAATTCTGACTGTGTCATGCTCTTTGACCTACTGCACATTCAGAGACATGGTAAAAAGTTATGACAACTGGAGCAATATTTTGTCTCCTGTTTCTGAATCAACTTCTAACTCTTACAGTATTCATTTCTCAACAGATATAACTATCAGTTAGCTGAGATCTTGTTTTGCCCTTAACATGAAGTAAACCTATCACATATCCAGCCTAGGTTGATCAGCAGTCTCAGGTGTTTTTCACAAGTTTCAATGTGTTCATGATGCCAAGCATGAATTGCTCATGATCATAAATCAACGACAGTGTAGAGCAGTGATCATATCTTCTCATCCGGCCCCTAGAACATGATCAAATTCAAAATATGTGAAGAGGAAAAATTCTGGAGGAAAATTGTTGCAGTAATTTGGGATTTTATTTTTTGTTTGATTATTTTTTTAAATAAACTCCCCACAGCTATTAAAACGACTCCAAAAACAAAACATGTATTTATCAGTCCATTCTTGATAAATACTGCCATTTTCTATGGAAACTTTCGGCTTCATCTGTTTTGGGATTGCGGTTTTCCTGCTTAGGTTTTTCACTTGTCACTACACAGTATATTAGCATCAAACCAAGTGACAGACAACATTACAGCCACAGAAACATTTAGCTAAAATATCTCAGCCTCCTTGTGGCTGGCTGTGATATAGGGACTGATCTCATAGTTGGAGCCAAAAAAATGTTTACATTTCAAAGAAAATAAAAACATAATACAAAAATATGTTAATAAGACTATTTTGAAAATGTTTTTAGTTTATTTGAAAGTTCAGCCCCCAAAAAGTCTGTTTAGGAAAAATCTGTCCCTTGCTCAAATGTAGTTGATGACCCCTGGTCTAGAGACACAAATGACCGAGAATTTAACCAGAAATTAAAGCTTCAGTATCTCATACACTCTACATTTTTAAATTTGCATCCAGTTTGTTTTATTATTTCACTGTCATTTCTAAGATAAAGAGCGGGGTCGTCCCTTCCAGCTCTTGACCTCCCCAAGAGAGTCCCGTGCTGGGCTTAAAGACAGTGGTCTGCTGCCCCGAATGGAGACCTTGCAGCACATAGAGGACATGGCAAAGAAGCTGCTAATCCAGGACGAGGTGGCCGCTGTGATGAGACACTGTCAGCGGGTAAGTTCCTGATTTGAGGAAATCTTGTCCTTAACACCTCAGTGGCTCTCTCTTCTGTTTGTGTCTTTTTTTACTCCCACTGAATGAGAAGCAGCAGGACTTCCAGCAGGCTTAATGTGTCTCTGAGTGTCCTTTAGTGATAGATGTGTCTGGCTGCAGCTGTGACAAAAGACAGATTTTGCCTGTCATTTACGATATGGATCAAATATCAGACATCCTTTGATCCCCTCTGCTCTCTCGGTCTGCCTCACACTCCTCGGCCAATTTCAGGGGATCAGCTCTTTGGTCGGTCCTTTGCCAACTCTGCAGAAGCCCACCTTTGAACAACACCATGACTTACCAGCCAATTATACTATTAACTAAAAACTGGACACTTCTGTCACTATTGTTTAAACCACACAGTTGCTAGTATTGAAAAGATACTGTCCCGTCAGAGTAAATGAGTGTAAGTTCAATAGGACATGGTCATACACCCCACTGCAATCAGCTTACTGCCAACTGACTGAATTATTGTCTCCCACCACTCTCAACGAATCACAGCTCATTTTCACAATTAGTGAAATGGGGATCACCTGAATGCAGTTAATGTGTGTCAAGTGATCCTAGTATGAAAGCTCCAGTTACTAGTTAACCAATATTCCTGGCTACGATTACACCATGAAGACAAAAGAACACTCCAAGCAACTCAAAAGGAAAAATATAAGTCAGGGGATGGATACAAAACCTTCCAAGGCACTGAACTTTCCCCCCAAAATTAACACTGGTCCTTATCTTATTGTTTCCTCAGTTTTTAACGGAGAATGTGGTTGAAGATTTAGTACGCCCCCTTTTGGCAATCTTGGACAGGCCAGAGAAACTGCTTCTTCTCAGAGAAATCAGGTGAGCTACATAGCAGTGTTGCTACACCATTATACTGTTATTATCAGATTCTTTTTAATATGTTTCCTGTGTATATCCTATGCAGGATGTTGATACCGACGTCTGAGTTGGGTCGGTTTGACAGCATGGTCATGCCTTTTGAGTTGGAGGCGTACAATGTTCTAAAGAGTCGCTCTGGTAAGTTAAGAAATGTCTGATTTTTCCAAACAGTAAGATTAGCATAATTCTCCAACTCCTATAGTATGAATCAAATAACCAGTAGAACATACAGCATAGTAAAAAGCAGGTAAATGGTGGAAAACTAGTGATGTATTTAGTTGTGTATTTCTCTGTAGTGCGTTCTCCAGCTCTTCGCTCCCCTCGCAGTGGAACCCCTCGACGCCACCTCATCACCCCAATCCCAGGTACATCTACTCCCTCTTCATCCTCTAACACTTTCACTATCTGAACCTCACCTCTTTCGACTGGCTCTGTCTGGTTTGCGCCCTTTCTCTAATCCCCATGGAAAATGAGAAACACGAGGGACTCAGACCTCTCACCTTTTGTTTCCTTCTCCTCTCGTTTTCACTTCTCCTCACTCACTTCTCTCTATTCCTGCCTCATTTTATATCTACTTGGCCAAACAGAAACACCAGCATCCACAGAGCATATCCCATCTCATTCCCACCTCCTGACCTCATACATAACACACTCACTCGCACACATTGCCATGCACGGTATATCTCAGGTTTCCTGTGCCTGTGCTGAAGCAGAGGCTTATGTTACATCTCTGCGGCTAGCTGAAAGGACCGAGACAAGCTGCACTGGCCGATGTGACACTTGGACAATAAAGAGATGCTTTTAGACTCTACTTCATTCAAGTGTCAGTGAGACACAATCAATGCAGCTCTACTTTGATGGACCGGAGCCTTCTCACTTTCTAAAATCACAAGTTGGGGGTCAAAAGGTCGGTTCATTGACTGTAAAGAAGATGGCTGACGTGTCTCTACCTTCTACCATTGTACATAAAAGAAAGCCAAACAGTGGTGGTTAAAAATGGGTGCTGACATACTGCACATTGCTACAGCTCTTTTGCTGTGGTTTTGGCGTCACACCCCAAAACACAGTAAACTAAGAGATAAAATGTATTCAACCCCTTAGATGTTTAACCCTCTTATTGATTTTATAAATCAGTCATGGTCGATAATTTCATGTTTTTGACAAAAAAAAAAAAAAAGAAAAACTCCATCCATCCATCCATCTTCTTCCGCTTATCCAAGATCGGGTCGCGGGGGCAGCAGCCTAAGCAGGGAGACCCAGACTTCCCTCTCCCCAGCCACTTCGTCCAGCTCTTCCTGGGGGATCCCAAGGCGTTCCCAGGCCAGCCGAGTGACATAGTCTCGCCAGTGTGTCCTAGGTCTTCTCCGGGGTCTCCTCCCAGTGGGACTTGCCCGGAACACCTCACCCGGGAGGCGTCCAGGAGGCATCCGGACCAGATGCCCGAGCCACCTCAACTGGCTCCTCTCAACACGGAGGAGCAGCGGCTCTACTACGAGTCTCTCCCAAATGGCCGAGCTTCTCACCCTATCTCTAAGGGAGAGCCCAGAAACCCTGCGAAGGAAACTCATTTCAGCTGCCTGTATCCAGGATCTCGTTCTTTCGGTCACAACCCACAGCTCATGACCATAGGTGAGGGTGGGAACGTAGATCGACCGTTAAATCGAGAGCTTCGCCTTTCGACTCAGCTCTTTCTTTACCATGACGGACCGGTGCAGAGACCGCATCACTGCAGACGCCGCACCGACTCGCCTGTCGATCTCTCGCTCCATTCTTCCCTCACTCGTGAACAAGACCCCGAGATACTTGAACTCCTCCACTTGGGAAAAACTCTTAACTGTCAAAGATTTCTACAACGTAATGTCAATTAGATTAAATAATTGTAATGTAAAATAATTGACAGCATGAATATTCATCTCATTTCAAGTCAGTATTTAGTAGATTCACCCTTGGCTACAATCACAGCACTGAGTCTGCATGGATAGGTCTCAATCAGGCTTTCACATCTGGAAACTCCAATTTTACTCCATTCTTCTTTGCAAAACTGCTCTAGCTCTGTCAGGTTGCACGTGGGTCGGGCGTGAACAGCTCTTTTCAAGTCCAGCCACAAATTCTTTATTGGCTTGAGGTCTGGGCTTTGACCCAGCCACTCCACAACATTCACCTTGTTGTCTTGAAACCATTTCTGTGTAGCTTTCGCTGTATGCTTCAGGTCATTGTCATAACTGTAAAATAAATCTTCTCCCAAGCTGTATTTCTCTCTTAGACGGAATAAGACTGTCCACCAAGATTTTCCATTATTTTGCTGCATTCATTTTACCATCTACCTTTACAAGCCTTCCAGGGCTGGCTGCTGAGAAGTATCCCCACAGCATGATGCTGCCACCACCGTGCTTCACAGTGGGGATGGTGTGTTTTAGGTGATGTGCAGTGTTTGGTGTCCAGCAAACATAGTGATTTGTCTGCTGGTCAAAGAACTTTCTACCACTTGACCATGAAGTCTCCGACATGCCTTTTGGTGAACTCTGGTCAAGATTTAATCTGAGTTTTCTTCAACAGTGGCTTTCTCTCCCATGAATCTTCAAAATGTTGAAGAACCCAGCCAGCAGTTGTTGTTGCAGAGTCTCTGCCATCTCAGCTTGCTGAAGCTTGTAACTCCTTCAGAGTAGTCATAGGTGTCTTGGTGGCCTCTCTCACTTGTCTCCGTCTTGCACGGTCACTCGGTTTGTGAGGATGACCTGATCCAGGCAGATTTACACATGTGCCCCATTCCTTCCATTTACTGATGATGGATTTAACTGAACATCAAAGGGATCTTCAGTGCCTTGGAAAATTTTTGTATCTATCCCTTTACTTATTCTTTTCAACAACATTTTATCGTACAATTTGTGTTATAAAAAAAAATCATAATGAAAATTAAGTATTTTGCTGCTATTTATGCTGACTCATGTTTTGTGCAGACTTTAGAGGCGGCTTCCACCTGCAGCCAGTCCAGGACACTCTACGGGAGCGTCAGCTGATTGACGAGTTTGAGAGATTACGTTTGTCTGGCCAACAGTCTGGCCATCTTCTTCCATCCCGTGCCTTCACCCCTCTGCTGGATGTACCTGTGGACAACTACACCTCCATCACTGTTCGCTCCCGCTCCCCAAGCCCCTCACCTACTTACAGCTCCGTATTCACAGGATCCCCCCACAGCACCCAGCGTGGGCGCCAACCCCTCCGCTCCCCAAACAGAACAGAAAACGGGGCGTCACCGTATGATGAGATCTCCTTGTTGTCTGTGTCTGACCGAGGAGATGCGTTTCCTGAACGAGGGAGGTCTCCTGTGAGGAATGGCCATGGGAGGGCGAGGAGGGAGGCGAGTCCTGACAGCATAGATAACAGACGGAGCAGGCAGGAGGGCTACACAGAGGTCAGTGTACGTGTCCCCTCACAGCGGCGAGGGAGAACCCCGCTGGCTGATGTGTTTGAGCAGCAGAGAGACAAGGGTCCGTCTACAAGCAGAGGGAGCAGTCAGCAGGTTAATGGACATTCACGGAACGGTCACAGTGTGATGCCTGAGGAGTTTGAAATCCACACTTTGACTATCTCCAAGGCCAAGCAATCACTGGGTAAGAACAACACAGAAAAACAGCAAACAATCAAACTTTATTTTAAAGCAGCTCTCAGACAAACTCAGCTGTAAGGCAAAGTGTTTTACAAGGGAGTGGAAAAGCATTTGATGAAAGGTCAGTCAATCAGTCTTTGTTTTCAAAGCTCCAAATCATAACCAAAGTTATCTCTGTACTCTCTGTTACATAATTTATGAAGACCCAACATTAATCCATCATGAGCTCAGTATTAAACAACACTTTGCAAAGTTTCAGTGGCAAGGAAAAACTTCCTTTTAATGGGTGGAAACCTCAGGCAGAACCAGACTCATCTTGAACATCCATCTGCTGGGGCTGTGTTGGTGTTGAAAAGGGGTAGAGGGAACATCAGAGGAAAAAAACACAGGTTTATCATGTAAAAAATAGTTTTATAGGCAAATGAACACTAATATGAGTCAAATAAATGTTCACATCAATGGACAGATGCTAAGATAATTTAGAGATAATAAAATAAGCAATAATTGTATAAAATAATACACATTAAACACTGAACTGTCAGTATAATATAATGAAATAAAAGATTATAAAAGTGTTAAATATATATATACAAAAAGAGCCCAAAAAGTAATATACAAACATGATAAAGGGCGAATGAGACAAGCATTTTCTGCTTTGATAAAGTTTGAATTTAATGATATTTGACGCATTTTATTTGCTTATTAAAATTAAGTGTTCTTCTTTTCACATAAATATAAATGGTAAAATGACAACTGTAAAAGTTTCAACTTTAATGTTTTGAACATCTTTTGTCCATTAAATCTCCAGTAGAGGGCGTAATGTCACTAATTTCTGAACTAGAAGGGATTTGGAGTACAATAATGATGATGATCAAAGGGTAGAGACAGTGTTCTCTTACTTCGACTACTTTAAATATGCTAATGAAGATAATACATAATTATGTATCCTCTATATGCTTGTTGAAAAAGAAGCAAAGCCCATTCCTGTGCATGGGGACACGCTGCTGGGTGTTCACACTGCCTGATTAATAAAGGGCACTCATAAAGGGGGGATAAAGGGGAAAATTTTCAGGCCCAACCAACTAGGGGGCCCATGGAAGTCAGGAAAATCATGATCCATTATAATGGTAATCTGTGATTGTCATATTTTATATTTAACCTGAATAATAACCACTCTTATCAAAGCAACAAAAATAGAACTATTTTTACACACAGAATTACCTTGTTTTGGTAATGTTAACAATGTGGATGGACAAAATAGACTATAAACCATTTAGAAAGTGATGTCTGACTTCAGCTAGGCATGATGTGCACAAGCGTCAGAATGCTGGACAATAAAGTACAAAGAAATGAAATAATTTTAAGATAAAATTAATTCATCTGCAACAATGGTTTACAAGTGGCAAAAATTGCCTGTGGTGAACAGTGGTTATAGAGAGGCAGAAATGGTTAAAAGTGAAAGAAATTGGGTAACAGCAGCAAAAAATTGGCCAAGCAAGGCAAAAATTAGCAAATACAGGCAGTAAAAAATGGTGAAAAACAAAACAAAACAAAACAATAAACAGGGTTTAAGAGTGGCAGTAACGGGTTAAAAGTGGCAAAAATCGGCAATGAGTGGCAAAAAATGGGTTAAGAGATAAAAATAGAATTTTAGTGGCAAACATGGGCCAAGAAAGGCAAAGGGGCAAATATTGGTGCAAAAAATGGTGAAAAATGGTTAGAATGTGGCAAAAATGAGTGAAAAGTGGCAAAAATTGACAAAAAAAGGTCAAAAGAGACAAAATCAGGATAGTGGCAAAAATGGGCTAAGTAAGGCAAAAATGGGCAAAAATTTGGCAGAATTCTTTAGGCATGCCTGCTCATAACACATGTGCCCATGTTATGTTTCTGAACAATTCTTTATACTTTTCAACCAATTTTTAAAAAGGGGTTACAAAAAGACCTTAATAAAAGAAAACCTTTTACTGTCAAGCGAACTTTCTGTTGGTTGGTAATTTATGTCTTTCCAATGTGTTTACAGGTATCAGCATCTCTGGAGGGATGGAGTCAAGAGTCCAGCCCATGATTAAGATTGAAAAGATCTTTCCAGGAGGAGCTGCGTCTACCAATGAGGCACTGAAGGTGAGTATCTGTGGCATAATCTGAAGGATATACTGCTATTTATGACAAAAAGTGGGTGTTTTTGCGTGTGAAGAGCATCAAATTGAAAATAGAGATTAGGATTAATTGCCATACGGTAAAATCTTAAAGGTCACATATTTTACCCCTTTAAGACAAGTTTGTATTGTTTTCAGAGGTCCCCAAAACATGTCTGGTAAGTTTGTTGCTGAAATAAAACCACTCCAGCACTGGATTTTTGCATGTCTAAAAACCCCTCTGTTTCAGCCCTGCTCGCAACGAGGTGTTTCTGTGTCTGTAGCTTTAAATATTACTGAGCTGTCTGACTCCACCCCTGACCACGCCCCTGTCAGGAAATGGATTTGGCTTAATGGATGTGGCTCTCCAGATCCTCCTCTCAGCTGCCAGCGGAGAGGAAGATCAGGAGAGGATCGCAGGACTTTCTTCCAAGCTGGGAAGGCCAACCAAACCTGGGGGCGGTGCTAACTCCCCAAATGACATCATGAGGGGAAAATCTGTGAACGGCTTGTTTCAGCACATTTTTTCTGAAAGGTGGAGAAAGAGAGGGGCGAGGGAAAGGATTTTTCTGATTCCTTGGGGGAGTGTGGACAGGTCAGGGGCAAATATTTTTGTCAGAGAAGCCTGAAAAAGTGTATTTTGCATAATATGTGACCTTTAAAATCTGTGGAAAGAAAATAAGACGGACCCTTTCCCTCCGTCTTGAAAATGTTCTTCTATTCCTTCACAAAACTGTGATTTTTGAGCACTTAAGGTGTGGTAAGTATCTGTCAACGTCCTGTCCTGTGGTTATGACTTGTAGCTATAAGAAAGAATGGCCGTGACGGAGAGGCTGAATGTGGGCAATGAGGAGTGAAGAGAAGATGAGTGGATCACTGTCTCAAGTAGCCCATCATGTCCATTATTGATGAGGTACACAGGTGCTGGTCTGCTAATGTATTGGTAATATATCAACCGCACAGTAATTTAACAATCAACAGTGATCTTGGCTGGGTTCAGATAAGCACACCTGATAGTCACAGCCATTTATTACAGGTAACCACAGGGTAATTATTGAATAGAGTCAACTTCAGCTTTAAGATTCTTGAAAGGATGTGCATGCTAACTTTCTGCAATTAAACATAAACCAGCACTTGTATGCTACCTTTGTACACATGTGGATGAGGTGCATTATTTTGTGCTTTTTTCCTAAAGCTGGCTATCAGTTTACAAGTGCTAACTCCCTGTTATGCATAAAAATGTAGTGTCAAATACGGATGGAAATTTAGTATAGGCTCAGGACTTCAGATTTAAAACACATACCTTATATAGTCCCTGTAAACTCACACAAACACAGAGACAGGAGCCGAGCACAATTCTGGGCTAAGAAAGAAGACATAAAGAAAGAGAGATATAAATTGAAACAAATAAAAGACAGTTATAGAGCAACAAAAGTGTCAGGAGTGAAGAATAAAGCAGGATATTGAGTTGTGTTAAAAGAAGTATCTTTCTCATAGGTTTATCCCTGAGAGTGTCATTACAGTGTTGTTGTATTGTTGACTTGCACACAAATATAATGGCAATAAAGCTTTTTTTTTTTATTATATTGTGACAAGGAGCGGTCTAAGCCTAACCCCAATTCCCAGCCAGATCCAAGCACTTGGCCTTAACCTCCTGTAAGGTGCATTTCTATAGGAACAGCTGCAACACATAATAAACTAGAAAGACTCAGAGAGTGCAGACCTCCACCACCAGCCCTATCTCCCAATAGTGACGAATCCTTTAAAAACATTCCTGGATCCAGATGGGGATCCGGATCACTCCCAAAATCTATTTCGCCGATTACTCCCTCCCCAGTGGGGTGGAGACACAGTGAGGCAAAGCATTGGCTTTGCCAGTGTGGAGGTCATGGCAGAGGGTGAATATTCCTCTATTCTTCCCAGCATTGTGAGTATTCTCATTACAATTCGCTATCTTTCTCTCTGTTACACTCCAACTCATCTCCTCAACCAGGCGTGTGTCTTTCAAACTCTATAAACTCCAAAACGTTCAATAAGTTACTCATGTCCTCTGCCATTAGCCCTATCTCCCAATAGTACAGAATCCTTTAAAAAATTCCTGGATCCAAACGGTGATCTGGATCAGTCCCAAAATCTAACCAGTTTTTCCTTATGCCATTTCTGACATTTCCTGAAAATGTCATCAAAATCAGTCCATGACTTTTTGAGTTATGTTGCTAACAAACAAACAAATGAACAAACCCACCCAATCACATAACCTCCTTGAGGAGGTAATAATAATAATAATAATAATAATAATAATAATAATAATAATAATGATAATAATAATAATAATAATAATAATAAATTTAGTTATAAAGCACTTTCAGTCAAAGTGCTGTACATAGAGATAAAAACGATAAAAAATATCAGAAAATCCACAAACATATACAAACATACTGAAACAATAAAAAGGACATCGGTAAAACAAACAGTTTAAGACTCATATGTAACAATAAACAAGTGCATCTTCAGCTTTGCTTTAAATACATCAATGGAAGATGCCTGCCTGATATCTACAGGTAGACTGTTCCATAATGTCGGTCCACGGAAAGAAAAAGCCCGTTCCCCAACTGTCTTTCTATGGACCTTTGGGACACTAAGAAGCCCAGTCCCCTGAGAACGCAGAACACGAGTGGGGACATACAGGTTCACCAAATTCAACAGGTATGATGAGGCAATTCCATTTACAATTTTATATGTTAGCAGCAGCACCTTAAAGTCTGCTCTAACATGAACAGGTAGCCAGTGCAGAGAGGCCAGCACTGGAGTGATATGCTCATATCTACTCACTCTGGTCAACACACGAGCTGCTGTGTTCTGTACCATCTGCAGACCGTGAAGGCTCTTCTTAGGCAAACCTAATAAGAGGACATTACAATAATCTAAACGTGACAAAACAAAAGCATGAATTAGGACCTCAGCATCCTGAAATGACAGAACTGGTCAGATCTTTGCAATGTTTCTGAGGTGAAAAAAGGCCACTCTGGACACCTCTTTGACATGGAAATCAAATGAAAGATCAAAGAGCACACCAAGATTCTTGACTCTGTCCTTACAATGAATAACACAGTCACCTAAAGACAGAGTAAAATTGTCAAACAGAGGATTAAGTCTCGCAGGTCCAATAACCATCATTTCTGTCTTAGCAGAGTTCAGAAGCAGGAAATTTGTTGACAACCAGCTCCTAACAGCTGAAAGACAGGCTTGAAGTTTATTAGTGTAGTAATGATACGTTTTACCCAAAGGAGATCATCAAAGTGAGCATGTATCATCTGTAGTTCATGAATTATGGTACAGTTTGTTGAATTGTTCAGCTAAATGTTGTAGAGGTATTTTAGTCTGAAGCACTGTGCTGCTAACATTTCTAAAACAGTCATAGTGTCATATACATATATTTGGCTACTTGTTAAGCTCTTGTCTACTATCTGTTGTTTCTAATCACACCTCAGAACAGCCCATGTATGCTGGCCCGCTTCAGCTTCCTGGCTCTGTGCTATCTGCAGAGGGAAGGGTGACCAGTGCAGCTCAGCGTTAACATGCATCCTGTTTCCTTTGACCCTCATGATAACATATAATCAGCGGAGAATGTTGTTTTGTGTCTGTAAAGATGTGTGGCCACGTGCATTCCTGTTTTTGGACTCTGCCACCTGTTGCTATCAGAGGAAATGTTGTCATAGGCCTCTCTTAAAGTTGTTGTTTTTCAAGAGTGTGGTAAATAAATACCCCAACAGATGACAGGTGAATGGTGCTATGCCTTTTTTTATGTGCTGTATGTGAAAAGGGATTTTATATGCTCTTTGTTTCCACTTTTCTATTTGCAAGGGAAACAGTCCCCAGGAAGATATTGTCCAGAGTGACTGGTCCTGATTCTGACAAGACATTTAACAATAAGACTTAATGGATGTAATGCCAGTCGATGATTTAATTGAAATATCTCAACAAAGATGGATCACTTAACATGATTTGTGGGGAACTGGTGTATGGTCTCACTTTGGTACTTGGTCTTTTCTTTTAAGTTTTGTGCTGCTATACATGCAAAGATCTTTAGTGTGAAAAATTTGGCAAATGCAAAAGTGCAAAAACTGTGTGGGGGCTTTTTTGCCTTTGTTGGTAGAGGAGGACAGGTGATAGAATCAGAAAAAGGGATGAGAGCCCACATATATAGGGGGCAACCTAACCACTAGGACATTTGCACCCCATGGGAATTTTTTTATTTAAATAACTTATCTGTTTAGGCAATAAAGGCATGATAGTTATGCCTTAAATCTATATCAGAAGTGTGACAGAGTGGGTGCGGAGTGCCAGGTCTGCCTCAGCTCCATTTCTGTCTTTTTAAAGGCTGACCAAAAGTTAGGTGGAGATATTATTTCTAAAATGGTGACTCGTATTTTTAGGCTTCATAAAGCCTGATTTATTCTTCCATGTTGAAGCTAAGCTGTATCCCACACCATAATCTACAGTGTAGCCCTGAACCCAGTAAAGAAGCCTATACATGTCTCAGAGTGCCTCTCCTCAGATAAGTATCTGTCACGATTACGGGGAAAAACTCAAAACGGAGGACCCAAATGCAGATAACACAAAAGACTGATTTAATGAAACAAAAGAACTTACTCGAACACAAAACCAGGAATCAAAATCAAAGTCCATGAAACAAAACAAAATTCACTGGGAGCACGAGGACGCACGAGGAGTAACACGGGGAAGACATCTACAATGAACCGACACAGACACAGAGAGACACAGAGCTTATATACACAGGGAGTGATTAACAATGGCGGACAGGTGTGGACAATCAGACACAGGTGAAACTGGTGAAGGATAATCAAAATGGAAACTCAGGCAGGAAGCAAAACTGGAATCACACACAAGGGAAGGCAACTACAAAATAAAACAGGAAACATGGAACCTAACACAAGAAGCACACAAGGACTGAAAACTGGACACAAGAAGCTAAACTACAGAAACACTGAAAACACAGGAGGATACAAAGAACCAAGGAGGGAAACTCAAACACAGGGAGTAAAACTAAAACATGAAACAACAAAACAAGAAGCAAAGGGAAACTTAACATGAAACAGGGAATTAACTAAACAAAACACAAGGAGCAAAAACTGAACATGAAACAGGAAGATAAACTAGACATGAAATACATGGAGTACTACACATGAAACACACGGGAAAACCTAAACATGGAACACAGGGAATTACTTAATACAATAAAAAACTAGACACGTGGAAAATAACAAAAGCCCAAAATACACAGAAACACAAAGACTATATAAAACACGAAATGAACTGAACTGAACACTAAAAGCTGAACAAAGGAAACACAAGGGCTACAAGAAACACCTAAGAACTAAACACCAGAAATATACAAACTAGAAAACCTAAGTACAATGTAAAACTAAAACATGGAAATCACAGAACAAGGAAAACACGAGGGATCAAGAACTAAACTGAAACTATACAGAATAAACACAGGAAAACACTAGAGAATCTCAAAAACATAACAAATCAGAACCTGGATCATGACAGTATCTACAAATTGAAATGACACAGACCCAAAGCATGTGAGTGGTTTGCTGGTTAGCAGTGGTGACTACAGATGAGTATCGAAAATTGTTACCGACGTGGCAACGGGCCCAACACATCTAATAACTTGGTGCTTCATTTTGGTACCCGCCACCCTGATTCAGCATAAACTACATTATGTGATTTATGTTCATTGCTTTATTTCAGCAGAGCATGAACGTCTTTCAAACATTTTGCTGTCCAGATGCTCTGCTTGTGATTTCCAATCGTAGAAGCAGTTACACTGACTGACACATTTACTTAACCGTTGGTCTTGAACCTGAATTTAGCTTGAGGCTCTTTCTTAAATGTCCTATTGGCATCGTTTAAATATGTTTCTGAGTCATTTACAATACTGAGAGTTTTTTCACCCACTGATTTTTAACAGACTGTTTTTCTCTAACAGTGTCGATTGCAGCAGCACCATTTAAAAAGTATCAATTTAGAACCAGTATCAGAAAAACAATACTTAACCCTGCTGGTGACTGCCAGCCTCTGTGTATATGTGTAAGTGTATAGTGCATACTGTGGTGTGAGCTAAAGACAGCAGTACAACTGGCCAAGTCTACTTTCCAAAATATCAGATGTGAATTTCCTTCTTCATGTCTCTGTAGCAGAACAATAGCAAAACATTCTTTTGACCTCTCCCTCAGCTGATTGAGCACCCATGCCTTTCATTTCCTCCAATATTTCAACTGTTTTCAATATCTATCACCTCCAACTCCAACATAATACACTCTGTTTTAGTTGCCATGGTTTCATGTGCACAAACAAGCAGGAGATGTGGTGATTGGACCAGAACCTGCCATTAATTGCACTGCTAAGTAGCATTTTGGTGACATATTGCAGAGCGATGCAGACACACCATTGCACAAGTATGTGGTTCTCACCTCAGCATAGGCCGTTACATCGAGACTCAAAGCAGAAGCATAAACCAGGCTTTAGAATCCTATGGGTGATGTCCCTTAGACTGTCCATGCTTGTACATACTATGGCACTAGAGTAGTATTCATGGGTTTGTTATTTCTTGTTTTTTTTTGGGGAAGTTTCATTCTTTTCCAGTCCCTGTAAATAGATGGAAATGTGTAGCAGTGTTTTTCTTTTTTGGGTGTTCCTGTTCCATGATTTCTCTTATTAATGATGCTTAAGGCCAGTACTTCTCTCCTCATGTCCCATGTAGTTGAAAAGCCCTGGTAAACTGACTTATAATCGTTTCACTGACCTTCCATGCATGCTGTAGCCATTTTTACAGGCGTTGTTATTTTTAGATTGTGATGTCCGTTGGCTAGAAGAGAGAAAACCTCTAAACTAAATGGACTCCATAAATGGTCGCAAAGAGGATGCTGCAGATTAGGTCGGATCTATTTAATTCAAATAAATTACTTTTCAGAAATGAAAGCACCTATAATCTGCTCTTGGCTAAATGGATCTAAATCTTTTGATACCGCTCTCACGAAGGGTTACGAGGTTAGTGGTGAACACTGGACTGTCTGCTGAGCTGTTAGGAAAACTGTGAGTCCAAAATTAGGGCCACATCATCATACTTCTCACTTAGATCTGTTTGACACCTGGTGATGAAAAGGGAAAACAATATCAAATGTCTGGAAAGGAAAAGGGAAAAGACGTTCTAGGTGGAGATGCAATGATGGCGGTTAGCATTGTGTTCTGTGTTTCTAACCTTTACTGAGGTTGAACACATGAGGCAGGTGCATCCTCGGCAACTGCTGATGACATCAGGGGAAGTTCCTCTCCTAGGGGCGTCAAAGTTTTGCCACTCTCTGCATGCATCCTGCAGGAAACAGAGGTCTCATCTGTGTGTGTGTGTGTGTGTGTGTTTGTGAGAGAGAGAGAGAGCTTGTCTCAATGTATGTTCTTTTTTCAACAACCTTGTGCTGAAGGGTAAACTTTATGTGTGCAATAGTGACGGCCTTCAGTGTGAATATATTAAAGGAACAGGAGAGCCCCAATTCTCTGTGGCATAAATCAGGTCCTTGCTAAGGGACACAATCACTGCAGATATACGGAAACTGTCTATAATGTTGTTGTGAAAAGACATAGATCACTACAGAAAATAGGTACAAAAAAGGAGGAAGACATGCAAAGGTACATGAATTTTGATTACTGATACTGTTACATTGTGTTTAATATGTTAAATTTACACCACGTCCATGGGTTTGTATCTGCAGGCGGGCTATGAGCTGCTATCAGTGGATGGCGAGAGTCTTCAGGGAGTGACTCATCAGCACGCAGTCGACATTATTCGCCGAGCATTCAGTAACAAGGCCAAAGACCCCATGGTTTTTGTGGTCAAGGTTCCCAAGGTCCTTGCTGCCCACAACGGCCCCTGGAGACCTGCAGACTAACCTTTGAGTGCCTCCCAGCAAGGCAGGAGCTCAGGCGTGAAGGACACAAAACCTGCAACCCCTGTGGGAGTGAGTCAAGTCCAGAATTCACATCAGAGAAGGAAACATGGGACAGGTAGATACAGTGCCTATAAAATGTATTTCCCCCTTGGATGTTTTTCCCTTTTATTGATCTCATAAATCAATCTTTGTCAATATAAATACGCTTTCTTGACTTTTTTTGTTTTTTTGTAACCCTTTTTAATGTCAAATTGAAAACAGATTTCTACGAAGTAATGTAAGATAAAGAGCATTTGTAAGGTAAAGTAAGTGACTTTATTTAAATATATATAAATATAATTATTCACCCCCTTTTAAGGTGACAGACCTAATTCAACAGAGGTCCAGCCAACCGGTGCTAGTCGTCTCACAATTAGTGAAATGGGGATCACCTGAGTGTAGTGAATGTGTCTCAAGTGATTGTAGTATAAAGACACCTGTGACTGGAAGGTCCAGTCACTGGTTAACCAGTATTCCTTGCTACCATTACACCATGAAGACCATTGAACACTTCAAGCAACTCAGAGAAAAGGTTATTTAGCAGTATAGGGAATGGATACCAAAAAAAGCATTCCAAGGCACTGAACATTCCCCCAATGTTCAGTTAAATCCATCATCAATAAATGGAAGGAATGGGGCACATGTATAAATCTGCTTGGATCAGGCCGTCCGCACAAACTGAGTGACCATGCAAGAAAGAGACTAGTGAGAGAGGCCACCAAGACACCTATGACTACTCTGAAGGAGTTACAAGCTTCAGCAGCTGCAATGGAAGAAATTGCATACAACAGCTGCTGTCCGGGTTCTTCAGCATTTTGAATGGGAGAGAAAGTCACACTTTTTATAGGCACTGTATATGGTGATACTGATGTGGAGAGGGTTAAATTATGTCTCTTAATAGGAAGAAAGGGTCAAAGAAGGAAGTTAGCATGGTGGAGAAGGTTGAAAGAAGCTTAATTGGCAAATGTGAGCTATTAAATTCTGCAGTTATACAGCTGTTTTGAAATCAACTGGACAAAAGTAAATGTTGCTTGTTTCTTGGTAAGGGGGTGTCACTTCACTCTACTCATGATATGAATCAGATTTTTTATGATTTTTTAGTTTTTGTAAAGACATGAGGTTAAGGTCTATTTGTCAGTAACATTGTTGTTTTTATTTCAATTCCTGTAAAAAAAAAGGCAAAATATTCACTTTGTTTTTCTTAATGATTATAATTAATACTTCTAATTTTAAAGACCACAGATGCCCTTCTGTTTCTGTTCTGTAATCTTGAGTATTTCAATAGATTTTTTTTTGATTAATTTTTGGGCCTTTTTTTCTTTTATTGGATGAGACAGCGGCTAGAGCAAGAAATTGAAGAAGGGCAGTGGGGAGTTTCACACAGGAAAGGAGCCATGGGCCGTCCGCTTGGACGACTACAGCCTCTAAAAGGGGCACAATCTGACTGCTGTGCTGTTTATGCCCCAACTCTAGATATTTGTCAAATCAATGTCCATATTTGTATTGATTTTTTAAATGTATTGCAAGGTATTGTTACTTCCTTATATTATGATATTATAATATGGTCCACGAACTTCTCCTTGGTTGTAATAGTGCCACGGTTGGACTCATACCATGACCCCTTAGCACTTTCTGACTCTAGAGCCAGTGGTTTGCACTTCTCTGTTGGATCATCTCAGTCCAGCAGGCCTGCCAGAGGGAGATTACCCGAGCCTCCTTTATCAGATTTATAGATTTAGACCGAGATTAATCCCTTGTATTATGTCAAAAACTGATAGTTTGGGTTTAGCGGATGTCATGGGGAGAGATTATTCCAAATTTCTAGTCAGTACTTTCTGCTGTATTTCTCTGGCAGTAGTTCTTGTGCTCTGAACCAATCCGCCACTTTAGAGGCTTAATTACACCACGCTGAGGGCTGAGCTTACGCAGACATGTGGAGGAAAGGAAAGCATGTCAATGCAGGACATGAAGACTACTGGCAAAGTTTAAATCCAAGTGTAGTTTTGGAGAAATAGGTGGCAAGTTAACTGGAATCAAGTGTGCATAGTGCCTTACTTCTGCAGACAGCCAGAGGGGAAACACTGATTAATGTTACACAAAGTTGGTTTCAATAAGTGTGAGAAATGCTCAAGGTGAAATGTTGCTATTCAGACATGCAATTAAAGTTAAAGATGAAATTATGTGTGCTTATGCCTTTGAGTTATTACAAATTACTTCAGATGTTGAGCTTGAAAGGCTTAGTCTGTTTCCCTCATGCTTGATGAGTGTCAGGGAAAAGAACAGCAACGTTAAGTCAATTAAGGTGTGACAACTTGTTCTTTAATTAAAAACACAGTCATTTGTACAAGAAATGTACACATAAAAATATACAAGACAACTACATACTTAATGAATTACTGAAGACACAATGTAAGTAAACAGAGAAAAAAAAGCACACACAAGGATGAGAAAAAAATGCCACAAAAGAAGAAAGGTGTTACGTTGCTTTGGTCTAGTCACAGTGGCTACATTTGAAATAGATATTTTGTCTCAATAAAAGACAATGTCACTCTGTTATACTATTTAGTGTTTTACATATTTACACAGAAATGCAAGAATGAAGACAACTGAAATATGAGAGAGAAGTCGATGATGCATAAAGTACTTTCAGTGAGGGAAACAGTTTGGTTTCCTACACTTGTACTTTTTGCTTATCTTCACCTGTGCTGCATCAGTAACAGTCTAGGCTCAGTCCCATTAAACCAGTTAGCCCTTACTCTACATCTCACATGTTCATGCCTAGGGTGTCCTGATCCCTGATGGACAGGAGGGGAGCATTAAAAAAAGTAGTGTATACTAAATGAGACTTAAAAATTATGACAATCAGATGTCAAATGTTTCAATGCATTATGGTCTGTTTAATTTTGAACAAGCATTTATGCAACGGATGACTTCTAGTGACCTATCAGAAACTTGAATGAAAGGTCGTCCCGCTTCATTGACTAAGATTTCAACGCAACATCAGGGACAAGGGGTCACTTGAAAACCAAGTATAGGAGTAGGGGTAGTGGTTAAAGTTTGACATGGGACTGAGCCTTAGTCTGGTTTCAAATTGAACATGGTTGGCCAAACCCAGCTTGTTCCATTCAGAGTTGCTTCCCAAGGCCTAACATTTACATTTATGCACAGAGCAACTAACTTCTAAAAACCTCTCAAACCACAATGAATGTGGTATTGTCATGCATGATATGAAGGAAGGAGTCTATCTGAAATTTCCAAGTATAGGAAACATGAATATTTCTCAGTTTGCATCAGCTCCGACCTCGACTAAATGAAGAGGTCGCTCAGAAATAACCCTTTTCATGCATTAATAGACTAATGACGTGCACAAAATCCAACGATGAAGACATGAACCATGTGTAATATTATGATACTGATGACCAAATGAAAGATCAATCAAAATGGAGAGACAACCGAGCCCAAAATAAAAGCTTTCAACTGTTTTAACAGCTGCAAAGTTTGGTCATTCGAGTGTATGTGTCACAAAGATTATATCATGTAAACATTTGTCATGCATTACAGTATTAGGTGCACTCTTTCTATGCTGCCGCCTCCATTTATAACTGATCCATCATTTGAAATATTGGTATGTGGTAGATATATTCATATAGAGAGAAGTCTTTATACTTTGTATATTAAACCCACATTTATACCAGTACTACAACAAAATATCCTCATGTGCTATATATAAAAAAATATACAACATCTCCTCCATTATATAGATTTCCATTTAGCTATTATTCCTTGATATAGACTCTTTGTAAAATAAAACTTCTCAGACCATTATTTTTTTCAGAGACCCACCATGTTCAGTGTTAAACACACAGAAACCCACAGTTTTAATGTCAACATACTCCTCACTGGTTTATAATAACCATATTCACAGTGCAGCCATTTTCTATTGATAGTGCTCAGGGTGGGAAGCTGTGAAAATGCTGAACTTCAAGCCATTACAGATTTCAGGGTGACTCAATATAAAACCTCCTAATGTTATCAATGCACTGCTTTTTGATTAATGAGCTACTATAAAGCCAATTGATAGTGAAAATCAAGAGGGGCTTAAGAAGACGTTATAACATATTAGCTACTATCAGAAAGCTTTTAGTGCTAGCACAAGATGCTGTCTGTTAGTACTAATACTAACTCTCCAGCTAGCATCACTTTTGCATTCAGTTCACCTTAAAGTTAATTTATGTCGAGCATTACCATAAGGTTAGCTTTACACTGGCATTTACATGCTTAAATAACATGATCATATTTTGCCTTAAAATCTGCTGCCACTGCCATCGCAGTGCTTTCCAAAGTGTTCATTTCAAAAAAAGGAAATCACATATAAAATCTAACAATTTTTCTGATATACTGAACCAGTGTCATGGTTTAAATGGTTTAGGATTAACTGATGACACTCTGTTAAAAATTCTCCCATGCCACTCGCTTCCTGATTTTAAGAATCTATCAGTGCCATCAGAGACATTGATGCTGTTAAGAAAGAGTTTGCTGGGCCATAAAATATATTTACAGACATAAATAGTAAAGAAGACAAGTTTATAGACTTCACTGATGTCTGATCAAAACAAAAGGATTTTTCTTCCTACCTAAGAATTTACAACTTCTTTTCTGTATTCCAAGATAACATTCCATGCTTGTATTTACACCTTTTCTTATACATCATGTAGGTTTATTCTTAGTTGATAAAATTTTTTACGTGCTCTAATCCTCAGCCAACATCACAGTGGAGGGGGATTTACATGTTTTCTTCTGTATTGTTATATCTGTATTATAATCTTTACCCTATTATTCTTAGCTACCATTAAAGTATAAGGCGAGTGGCTTAAGTTGAATTTTTATGTAAATGTGTCATCAAATATATGTTTAACTTGAATTACAGGCCAGTGTTCTCAAGATTTGTACTGGTGATTGTCTTATCAGCTGCTCATTAATCAATAGGCAGTGAATGATATTGTTTTGAAAGTTAACCCTCATTTTTACACCTGCAGTATGACTTCATAACCCTGAGCATTACAGTGAGGGAAAATGGCTGCAATGTAAATAAGGTCAGTTAAGGGCTTCAACAGTCAACGTGCCTCGAAGACTTTCAGCGCTGGAGCTACTGCATCTGCAACTCATCTTCAGCTATCTCAACAGGCTTTTTCTGAAATCTGATATAACAAAGACATGCAGACATGCCAGTCTGGTTTCCCGTATAGCAGTTAGTGAAGCTTATAGTCTAGGGTGAGACTAGGAAGACTTTAAAAGATTCATTTTGGCTTTTGGCTGCCAAAGGCTAAATAAAGAGCACTAATGGGAACAAAGGGGAATAAACGGAAACTCTGAATAAGCATGCCTACAGTTCAAACACTGACTTACATCTCTCAGTGACGTCACGTTCAAAGTAAAAGAATATGCTCCATTTTTAGATTCCTGATACCGACTGCTGAGGCGCTTTCACTGATACAAAAATAGTTGAGCAAGAAGCAGACTCAGAGACGGAAAGAGAGAGTAGACATGGTGACAAAGGCAGAAAAAGACAAAAAGAGGAGAATCAGCAGCCTCTTAGAGACATCTCAAATGCTACAGTCTGCTTTCTATAGTGCTACATAATTATAAAGTTTAATGTCAGAGCTTGCTGCGTTGTATAAACAGGTTGACATATTGATTGTGACTCTTGGTAGTCCATAAATATGAGAATTTCTTTTGAATGTTTTGCTGTGTCCTTTGCATAAGTGAATAAAAAATGACAGGATGTCCAGATGTAAAGAATCCAAGAGAATATGTCCAACTGGTTTGATTCCCAAGAAAGGCAGCTGTATCCCAAATAAAAGTGAGCAGGAATGTTGTGCAAAATGAAACCTTGTTTCCATTAATGAGTAGATTCTTTCATTGATCACTTATACTGCATTTATCTTTTTTACTGCTAAGGAAACCCTTGTACAATGAAATAAATTGCTGATCCTCTGATGCTGTTACATTTGCAGTTATTTTCCCTTTGCTGTTACATGGAGGTGTTTGGTTTTTATTATTTGGACAGGGGAGGATTCCATCATGAAGAGCCAGCAGAGGTGGGTGTTAATAATGGGACTATTTTCATGATGCATCATTTTATGCATGCTGGTGGCCGGCTGTTTAACCTTGTGTGCTACCAAGACAGTGAGTGATCCGATTGCTGTGCATATATCATTATTTTTCTCTTTTTTTTTTTTTTTGCTTTATTTTCCATGTTGTTTTTGGATACCCTGATTTGAACGTGGTCTAAAAAGGAAACACTGTTTCTGGAAGGAGTCTTTGTGCTGGCTTTATAGTGGAAAAACCCATTAAAAAAGCTCCTGGGGAGAGACACCTTATAAGGATTTATTGGAGTGCTTGTTGTAGCAGGGAGTAAGAATGCACCTTTGGGAGATCTCCCTTTTGACAGTGACAAGTGGTGAGTGCTCGCTCTGTGGTCCAGGTAACGCCGTGTTGAAGGTAGTGCAGTATTTGGCCTGGAGTTTCATCCTCAGAGTCCTGTGTTTCCATGTTCCTGTGCATGTTTTACCCTAAACGTGAGGTTTTGTTTTTAGATCTCAGTGGCGGTGATTTCCTCAAAGTGGATGTCGTTGCTGCCACTGTGGACCTCGTAGTCCTCCATGTCCCTGTTCTCCAGCTCCAAGCTCAGCTCCCTCATCACACGCTCAAGATCCCTGTTACGACGATACATCTGGATGTAGTTCTGCTGCAGCTGTTTCTGGTAGCGGATTACCTACGTGGAAGGGAGTACAGTGAATAAGTACAAAGGTAGGGAAGATCGGAGCAAGCTTTTCAAATTTTAAGTAACACCAACATAGAAAATGACAAAAAAAAAGAAAAAATGAGAGAACTTAATTAAGTCAAACAAAATCCTCCTTTTTTTCACCTTTTCTTTCTCCTCCTGCCACACCCTCCTCTCGTCCTCAAAGTGTGAAAGTTGCTCTTCACCTGTTCTCCTCTCATACATGAGTTCAGCCTTCAGTCTGTCCACCTGAGGAAAAGCATGAAAGGAATGTAAGATGCCTCAGTTTTTTAAAGATGGAGGACGGTGTTTTGCTCCTTTACTTCACTTTCAGTATAAATGACAAAGCAAAATTAACATGGACAAACACTATGAAGGTACTCAAACATAGAAATTGGGAATGTAAATATTGTATACTATCAAGGTTTTTTGTAAAAGAAGCACTTTTCTACCATGGAGTAAAAATTGAAAACCTTTATCAGCTAAATAGTGCAATATATTATAACAAAGCATAATATATTGCCTCTGCAATTTCAGGAAAAAGTGATGTAATGCAAGGCCTCTCCTTCCCCCCTAATGTCTTTTTTCTGTTTAACACTTTCAAAGACAGCTCAGGGGACGAATTAAAAGTATTTTGAAAGAACATTTCACTGTCACTGTTCCATTTTTTCTTCTCCGATCCATAGCAAGTTCCTTTTCCATGGATATGTTTATGCTATAATCCTTTTAAATATTGTTTTAAATTTCTTTCAAAGTAAAAGCAAGTCTGCATCCAAATAGGAAGTCAGTCACCCTTGAAAAATCTAAAATGAACCAAAACAGTTTAAAATGCAAAGTAGTGGTATTTCAAAATGCTACAAAAAAGACATTTATTGCATTCAACTCTAGAAATTCTTTGATTAAGCACAATTTAAATCATTTGACAGTCCTATTTGTAATATATACCACCAAAAAGATCCAAAGAATTTTTTGGGGGGTGAATATAAATCTGCATTTTCATAATTATGAAATGAACACTGTGTTATAAAAGATAATGTTTAAAAAAAAAAATAGATGAATAGTGTAATGCCCAGACACTCAACTTGACTGCATTGCATTCTATCTGCCCATATCTTCTTATAGGAAATCATATTTTATTATTGTATGGTTTCTGACATTTTATATCCTCTCAGTTAGTTTCGTATCGCTTCATATCGTATCGTTTGTATAATTTTGTATCATATATTATAGTATCATTTCATATAGTTTCATTTAGTATCGTATTGTATTGTTTCATTTGATTGCTATCAGATTGTATCCTATATCATCATAGTTTAGTTACATTATTGAATTGTTTCTTATTGTATCCTATCAAATCATATTGCACCATATCCTATGATATTGTATTGCACTGTATATCACTGTTTAAATTTGAATCATATTGTATCGTATCATTGATACGATACAATATTTATCTCATGTATCCATATCCATGTTGATATCTTGATAATTTGCTGTTTGTGTGGTATATTTTATCTTACCTTACTTTATCATATTGTAATGTTCTGTACTGCATTGTTTTTAGGGCTGTCAAAAGATTTTTTTTTAATTTGCTGTTAATCTCAGGATATATGTCGTTAATCGCAATTAATCTCACTCTTACCTTTTAAAATTCAACTATTTTGCATTTAAAACTGTTCTTCTGTTATTATTGAGTTTTCCATTGTGGTAAACAAAGGATTATTGCCTTCCTCTTTAGATACAGACCTGCTATTATAGGCAGATTAAAGATTATAACATGAATTTAACCACCAAAAAAGTAACTTGCAAGGAAATAAGAGAACAGTAAACAGTAAAAGGTTTAATGTTTAATAGCACAAGGTTCAGATGACTTCTGACTTGTCCGCTGAGCTGTCTGTACGTTTTTTAACTGAAATTAGATATAAAGGAGCAGCAGTGGACTTATTTTACATCACTGTGGTTGTACAGAAACGTTACAGTGGCTTAACTAAAGTTTGTTGAAATGGCCAATCGGGATTGAAAAATTAATGCTCTAATTGTGGATCATAGTTAATCACGATTAATGCAATTAATCAGTCTTATTTTCTTATCATAACCAGAAAAAGTACAGTATACTGTATGTCACCATGTCATTTATCAGACGCTTTATCCAAAGCGACATATATCTGAGAGTTAAGCAGGTGTTCATGGTGTTAAGGACTTTGCCCAAGGGCTCACACTAGAAACAGTTCATGGCTTGACAGGGACATCGATCTCCCATACCAAAGTCAGCAATGTAACCCACTGAGCTAATCAGCCACCTATATGTATACTGTCACTATCAGCACGTGATGCCCTGGATAGAAGAAGCAGGAAAAAGAGGAAATAGACTTTTGTACCTGTTGTCTGAGTCCCAGCACTGCCTCTGCATTCTGCCTCTGTGCCTTTGCTTCATCACTCTCTCCTCCCCACACTAGATGAGCCTCCTCTCCATCTCTGTATACGCAGGGGCTCGGCCCTCCTCTTCCTCCCATACTTCTACCCTGCTGCAGGGTGAGGCTCATGCACTGACCCTTCATGGTTGCATTTCCAGGTAGATGTCCGCTGTGATTGGACAGAGTGTCACGTAAGCGGACTGACTCCTCCTCCAAACGGCTCACTTTCTCACGCAGCAGCTCGGCTTCACTCTTGCGCCTCTGGAGTTCGTTCTCGCAGACTTCTAGCTCTAGAGATCGCGTCCTCAGAGCTGCCTGAGCCTCCTGGGATCGAGCCTGGCTGGCTTGCAGTTCAGAGCGGGCTTCTCTCAGCTGAGCCTTCAGCACCACAATGTCTCCAGCTTTCTGGCTGAGTTCTGACTGGATCTCCTTCAGCTGCTGCTTCAGGAGGGAGATTTCTCCTGACTTCTGACACACCTGAAGGAAACAAAAAAAAAAACAAAATCAGAAAGGAAGGTACAAACCCTTGAAAATACACAACAATATTCATACATTTAGGATTTCTTTGTTCCAGGAAGGCAAACCTCAAATTGTTTCATGCCTTTAAGCTAAGATCAAGTTAATTCAGCCTTATCTAAGGTGGTTTCACACCTTCTTTTGGGGGGTAATTTATGCTTTATTAGTGAGCCAAAAGCATTGAGAGAGGTGTGGAATGCCTCACATTATGCAGCTCTAATCAGATCACTGCCAGCACCTCTAATCTCCTGACACCTTTCCAGAGTCTGACTCCCTCTCACCTCCCATTTCGTTTCCTCCAGCCGTGGCCCCAACTGGGTCTGCTCCCTCTGGATGGTGGCACACCTCCTTTCCAGTGTGTCTCTGTCCTGCAGCAGAGAGGACAAGTCCTCCTGCAGCTTCTTTTTCTCCTGTTGTAGTTGAAACACCTGAAAACACACACAGATCCAGTTTGGTTGATCTGATTAACAATTAAATCCTTTAATTAGGAATCATTAGACCCAAACTTTCTGGATAGGAAGTATAAATCTGAGTGTAAAGATCTCTGTTTTTCTTGACAACATTGTTTCTACATAAAAATCTATATTTCCACATACTTAAGGCTTTTATTTGTTTAGGATTAATTTCAGACGTGTATGCCTTTATTTAGATAAAATAGTGAAACAAAGGAGATGGAGAGAGTGGGAAATGACATATGGGAAAGGAGCCACAAGCCGGATTTGAACCCAGTCTCTGCACATGGGTTGCACAGACACGACCTCTAGACCAGCACTTCCTTAAGTGTGGGCTATGACCTTCTGGCAACATACCTATGTTTAGGAAAGGCTTCTCGAGGCTATTGGCCCCCCTCCTTTACTCTTTTTTTAATTCAAGCTTACCTGTAACTGCAGCACCTGCTGTGCCCTCTGGGCCTTCTGCGAGGCCTGCTTCATCTTCACTGAGCAGTTTTGTCTCAGTTCCTCCATCTCTCTTTCACAGCGACGCTGCTTCTCCTCGTACACCTTTCAGCGCAAAAGATAAAGGTCACTCCCTTTTGTAATGACAGCATATCACTTATTAATTGTCTGTTTTACAGGACGGTTTGATCAGTGTGATCAGGTGAGCGTCTCACCTGACAGATTGCAGCTTCGTTCTCATCCAGATTTTCCCGGAGCTGCTGCAGCTCCAAGTCTCGTTCCCTCAGCTTCTCCTCCAGCTCCCTCACCACAGCCTCATAGCCCTCCACGGGCGGCGGCGAGTGTCCACAGGACCCGCTGTCTGACAGGGGCTGCCCGCGCCCACTCAGCGACCCTGAGCCTGTGCTCTTACTGGATGAAGAACGTCCACTGTCTGAGTTAGTGTGATTATGGCTCCCACTCCCACCTGAAGTGTTTCTACCCAGACTGGAAGGCTCCAGCTGGCCCCCGGTGCCAGACCCGGAGCTGGAGCCCTCACTTGGGGCCAGACTGTAGCCTGTGCTGCTGTGAGTGGGGAGGCTAGAGAGGGAGTTCCTCCCTGAATCTGACATGGAACAGGACTGGCTGCTCCGAGCATTTCGCCCTCCGCTGAAGGAATTGCGCTTCTCGTCTGAGCTTGAACTGCCACTTCCTCCGTTACCGTTTGTGCTGTTGGAGCTGTTGGACCCTCCCAGGGGCAGCAGGAGGTTGAGGCTGGCCTGGCTCTCTGACAGAGTGCTGCCTCCTGGCCGCGGTGATAAGTAGTGCACAGAGTGACGGTTCTTGGGGACGACGGGTTTGAATGCTGTAGGACGGATAAGTACTTTTTCCATGTTCTGAAAGCAGAAATAAAGAAAGCATAAGTGATTGATGAAAGCAAAGCTGTGCTAATTAGCAACGGCTGAATAAAACTCATTAGTAAAGGGTGAGTGATATGCTGGCAGGTCAACCCTCCAGGCTCTGATTAGTTTAATTTGGTTTAATTGATATTCATGGGCTTCATTAAGCAATTTTCTTAATGATTTTCCTATCATGTAACATACAGGGACGGCCAAGAGAGGAGAGAGTGAAAGAGGAGACGACAGGAAATCTGATTAAGGGGCAGAGAAACAAAGAGGAAGAGGAAGAGAGGCGACAAAGACAGAAGGGTCAAAGCTTCTCACATGGTCTCAAAGCATTTCTTAATGATTTTCTTCAACTTCTAATAATTACGTCACTGAATGTAAGTGAGCTCTGGCATTGATCATGATGTCTGTGCAAGGTGAGGAGCTGTCAAACAGTTCATGTGAGGCTGCTGATTAAATTTCCCTCTGGATCGATGATAATAAATAGCCAATTAGCTCTAAAATACATCACCACATGCTGCAGAAATACTTCTGAAAAGAGTTTATAACCGTAGAAAAGTCCTGACATTGAGATTTAATGTGACAGCATGTGATGTAGAATGCTATGTAAAGAAGGTATTTGTGTATCTCAGGTCAGTGTTTCTCAGTTGGAGGGTCGGGACCGAATACTGCATCACAAAACTGGTTTTGGTGGGTCACTTGGTGTACCTAGAGAAAAACAGTATCATCAGACATACAGTGCTTAACAAATTTATTAGACCACCATAACCCTAACCAAAGTAAGGTTTATGTCACAGCTGCCCTAAATTAACAGCATTGGGAATTACCAAAATCATTTTTTATGATTTTGGTTAATGGTTAATACACCAAGATGTAGAAGCTCTTTAACCCAAATGACATTTTTAATGCTAAAACATAACTATTATTGTTATCCAAAAATGTTCAAATTTACTGATTTACAAAAAAACTGAAAAAATAGTAAAGCACATTATTGTTTCTTGATTAATATGTCAAATTATAGTTATTTACTTGAATTCCTGAACAGAAAAATGAGTTTTAGTGGTTGAATGTTATGCTTGATTAATTTCTGACTTCTCAGAGAAGCCCAGTGAGCCGGCTCAAATTTGGGTGAATTCAGTTTGAAATTCCTCACTCCTGTTCGAAATGGTAAAATGTGAAGAGCTCACTGAAAATGAAAGAGTCCGCATTAAAGCACTTCATGATGCTGGATGGTCTTTAAAACAAATATGACAGGTGGTCTAATAAATTTGTTAAGCACTGTATGTCCATGTATTTTCATTTTACTGAGTTTCCCGTTCTAGGAGTACATTTTGTTAATTTTGTTGAGATTGATTATCACATCATCTTGAGATAAAACTTTTAAGACTGTGTCAGACTGGATGCATGAGACGTGCGTCTAAGTTTTACGTTTTTTTGCATGTTAACAAGTCAGAGTTTTCAGACTTCATGTGTGAGTGCTGCGTCTTACCCGCCTTAAACACAAGGAGAAACTTGCCTATTTTTTCTGCATACTGTGCACAGTTATCAGCAAAAACACACAGGAAAATTATTAATAGAGAACCATATTTACCCTGTTGTAGCAAATATGTATGTCCACACCGGTAGAATATGTGTGCAGTCTGTTTCTTGATGACCCTGGTGAAGGCTACAAGCTGAAATGCGTCTGTTTAATAAAGGTGTTCCTTTAACTTCTACTAATTATAAAGCTTTCAGTTTCCACATGGGTACATAATATCACAGAAAAGGTAAACAAAGTACGAGTACACTTCTGGTTTGTGCTTTTCAAAGTTAATGCTGTGTTTAGAATTTCTTTTGAGAAACTCCCTTGGTTTGCACAGAAAGCTTTACTTTTAATTGTACAAGTCATTAAATCAAGTCACTTGTAGGGGGGTTTACTGAGGTAAAACTGATGAAGAATTACAGTGCTTTGACAGCAGGGATATGTGGCAAACATGTAGCATGCTAATGCCTATTGTAAAAGCCGTAATGGCAGGACACATGGGGCACACACACGCAACAAAACATGCAACCAGTCTGAAACAGGTTTCCTGCTTATAGGAACAGTTTTTATACCAACCATTTTCTTAAATCTGTGTTTCTTGCAAAGTATTAATATCAGATAAAGTAAATGCCTTTTATAGTAGCTTATTATACATTAATTCTTTTCAGATATATAAAATGGAAGTTTGAAAGTTAAGTTTTACGTTTTCTTTTCCCATTTTTTTCCAAAGAGATTTAAAGATCCTGTACAGTGAAATCCAAAGTTTTTGTCATAACGCACTAGATACAATGTTTGAATGAGGTTGCTGTAAAAATGTGAAAACACTGAGATCTACATGTAACTGAATTCTGGATTTTTTTTCACCCCTTTCCTGAATGGGTCCAACTTGGGCAGGGCAAACACGTGAGCTAATGATGTCACTGGCCCACAATGGGGGATGCCCCGGCCCCTTTAACACTATATGAAATCACAGAACAGTTTATCTCAGTACTGTCTGTTGTTAGCTGAGGTCGCTGCCTTTATTGAAAGTTAACAGTCAGTTTAATGCTGTTTTTTGTTAGCCGCAGTGACTTTCGGATCATTTAAAGCATCTTAACAGAGATCTGAGCCAGAAAATGCATTTTGTCTCTTCTTCTAAGGTCAACAAAAGGTCAAGAGGCAGGCTAATGGTGTGAGAGTGCGTTTCTCAAATCAGATTGTAGCATTTTTTTTTTAATTTGAGAGGATCGTGTTTCTCTTGAGTGGGCATGGCTTCAGCTCATTCAATAGACACGCCCACACCACCCTGGGGCAGATTTTACTGCCTCATTTTTCATGATTTTGAAGCTTAATTTTATAAACTTGAAGATGTTTCATTTGACTCAAACTTGATTTAGGGGTTCACAACACAGTGGCCTATCATACAAAAAACCTAAATACAGATATATTTTCACTTTACAGGGTCTTAAAGAAGCATCTCACAGACTGTTAAAGAGGTTTGCTCAGAGGTCTATGAAGGCTTGGAAAGATGCCTGAGAGCTGATGAATTTGTCAAAAATGTTTTATCTTGTATGAATATGCTATTGGCCTTGTTGTTTGTTGTTTATGCTGCTGCAACTAAGAGTGTATTCATTACTGTTATTTCATAAATAACACTAGTTTCATGAGCTTATCAAACAAAAATATTCAAGCATTCTTATATTGTAGAAACTACTATTATGTTGTTACAGATTGCTTTTGCTGCACTCTTGTGGATATTTCTCTGACAGGGGCATGAATTATATATTACTCTTAATGTAGTTAGGTATTTTACACTTGAGGTTCTTCTTTTTGCATCTATAAAACTGTTCCACTACCATAATAATACAGACAACAGCCCCAATATTGCCTCAAATGCCCCATTTCCCAGTCAGCCAGTCCCTGTCAGACACCATCAAGTATTCGCCTCAGGAAATCTGTTTGTTAGACATAAAACTTTGTACTGCTATAAAACAGTAAGCTGCACTGCAAGTTGCTGCTGCTGTCTACTGTTTAAGAGCAAAAAAAAAATTTAATTTTAGGTTTTTCATCATGTAACAGACAGAAACACCAGGTTTGCAGAGAATGTAACATTGGTAAGATAAGAAACATGTCTGCATTATTTTACATAAATCCCACTAGTACAAAGACAGTGTGCACAGTTTGTAAGGCCTCTTACCTTCTCTAACTGTCCCGACACTGGGATGAGTTTAGGAGGAGGCCCTCCAATGTTTCCGTTTAGTGCCCTGTTGTCCCTTTGGTCCTCAGAGTCACTGCAGGGGCTAGCAGCTGGCACTGCCTGGTTCTCTTTCCATTCTCCAGTGACCCCCTCATCACTCACATGCACAAAGTTCCCATTAGTCCCAACAACACCGCCTACTGCTCCTACAGCTGCTCCACCGCTCGCCCCAGCAGAGTTCCCCGGCCTGGGCTGCTTCTTGGTAGGTAGCGGTGGAGGCAGAATCTGGGCCTGGGGAAGCGTCTGGTTGCTGATAGCCAAAAGCTGCTCCAGGGAGCTTGTACTACGCAGGGTGTTATCCTGAAGTCGAAAGCAGCTGGTGGCTGGTGTGGAGCGGCGTGCCTTAGTAGTGAAGTCGCTGGCAGCCCGGCAGTGTCTCTCCTGGTATGTCCGGCCTGATATGAGGCTGCTGACTGAACCCATGGCTGTCCCGGAGCTGCAGGGACCACAGGGACCAGGGCAGGGTCCAGAGGGGGAGTGGGATGACAGCGGCCTGCACTGCTGGACGTCGAGACCTGGGTTGGGGTGGTCAGTCACAGTGACAGGAAGTGCCTGAACTAGAGCCATGGCACCCCAACGGCGTCAGACACACCACACACTCTGATGAGAGCGAGAGAGGGAGAGAAAAAACATCTTTAATTTATGCTCTACATGCAACAAGTATGACAATCACACATGCTGTGTTGGATTATTTTTATTCACAAGAGGAAATAATTTCTTAATTGCCAGTATTATGACAACCAAGTTTTTGTCTCTTCTTTACACAGAAATTATCTTGGATTAAGTAATCTGATTGGACAGGTAGTAATCTAAGAGTGCTGATATAGAGTATAACATGACTGGGACTTGTGCATCACTTGTAGACTCTATGAATGATGGATGTAGTCTAAGTGATGCAACTCACTGGTTTCTAAAGAGGCTTTTTAAAGCCCTACAATGTCAGCTGCCATATTGAAAAAGCAAACAGGAAAGTGGCAGAGCAAAGTCAGGATTTAAGCCTCTGCACAAACAGTTACAACGCAACCAACTCTCAGTGAACTCAGCCATGCCTCTAATCATGCATAGTTACAAATAATCCAATTAATTGCAAGATTTGTGATTAATTAATCACAATTAATTGCATATATCAATAACATGAAAAAGACTGCATCACAGCTAAAATTCATAATGGATGTGACATTTTGTATTGCCTAGTAACAGTCTATTTTCTGTTATATTATGGGACTCGTTGAGCTGGTTACGTTTTACTTTTACTTGCTTTTACAGCAGTGTTGATATTCAGTCATCACCTCCTCCATGTGATATTTCATTCAGTCAGGTACACGCTTTTCATACATTTAGCCGTTATTGCAAATTAGATATACAGTTTTACTTGGCTGAGAAGGTTCTGCTTAGAAGATGCTCCCTGGATTAGTCAAGCAGCATACTTTGACTTTCCAGGCATAGCTAGAAACAACCATATGGATAGAAAGATTTATCACAATGTGTAATGGCCACAATGAATTAGATCAAAAGCAATGAATCCATAGTAGCATGAGTCTTGCAATAAGCTTGTGTTATAAAAGAGGAGGCTGGGGTGGGGGAGGAGAAGCTCTGCCAGCAGCAGCAGCATGGTGCATCAGCATTGATGCAAGCAGGGATTAGTGAGAAGGGTGTTATATTTAAGTTGACATCTGTGTTGAAAGAAAGAGCTGTGACTGGCTGTGAGAGCTTGGAGGTGATAGTTTGGATCCTCTGGCCATCAGCTGCTCACGGCTGGGCGTATGACTCCTGTGTCCTGCATGAACTATGATAGGCTTCATTCTGTAGGGATGCACGGGTGGGAATCTAACTTGGCTGATAACTTCACACATGGTGCAAATGTGTCTCACATCAAAATCAACAATCAATCCACCACAAACATAAGTAAAAGAACCCCAGCAGGCATCACTATACAACAGGCAACATCCAAACGTAACTTCACTCATAAAAAAACACATCTAAACACTCTGCCCAAAAGGGCATGATGGGGAACTTTGTCCACACTTCCCCCAGGTTTGAAATCGTGGTGTAGTCAACAGAGGCACAAAACGCACAGGAGTATTGTACTCAAGTAAAAGTACATATACTCTGGTTAAAATGTACTTAAGTAGAAGTAAAAGTACTGGCTCCAAAATACACTCAAAAAAGCACAAGTACATAAAAAATACTCCGTTATCTGAGTGAACGTAAGTAGATGCTTTCCATCCCTGACTTTTTAAGAAAGTAAAGGAGAATAAAACTGTACACTCATAAATTGTCATGAGCAGAGACAGGGAACATCTGAAAAAGATAAAACAGACATTAAAAATATATTTTTTAGAACCTTTATGTCATTTTTAGTACCCATATTTGTGCTCGGTATCACTGAGTATCCAAATGTAAGTACTTATACTCAAACTTAAACTGGAAAAATGTGGTATTGGTGCATCCTATTCCCCCTCTTATAATTCATTTGGCCTTTCTGAATGAGACGGTATCAAAAAAATGACTTCACATAGAAAAAGGGGTGCAAATACTACGACCTAGCACTGTATGCTAGGCAGACCTTAATGGTGGTAGGTCGCTGATGTGATTAGTGGAGATCCACATGTTCAAAATAAAATCCTTTTAAGATTTTACTAAGGATCTTACTTTAGGCTTTTTGCTGAAGAGAGAGGAAATATGGAGAGAGAGTGGGGGAAGAAATGCACCAAACAGCACCAAGACTGGGAAATGATCCCCATGGCTACTGTGTTGAGGACTCCAGCCTCTGTATATGGGGGTCTGCACTACCAATTGCAACTACCATCATCATAAAAAACTGTGACATATATTTAAGCCATGAAAAATTAAAATCAAACTTCTAAGCAACATGAGGCCAAATTATTTATTGATTTTTATTCCTATTGAACACATTACCTGCAGCCACTTTACAGTCCTTTATTTGAAACATTTCTCCAGTGAGAGCGGATCCCCAGATACCCACTCAAACACACACACATGCAGAGTGAAGTCCCATCCATCATTAAATACACTTTACATCTCTTGTGACGCTGATGCTAATTGTCAATGTCATTAATGAGACAGCGAGTGAAAAAGAGGATGGATTTAGTAAAGACTGGGGATGAAAGAGACACAGGGAGAGAGAATGAGTCACGGTCATCACCATGTGCAGCTGCTCTGTGATTTTCCTGAGCGTCCCCGTCTGAACCTGGCCAGCACTCATCTGTGTCCTGCCTCTAACGCAGTTTGAAAACTCGTCCCCTCACTGTTTCCTGATCACAATGCTCACACTCCATCAAAACATCTTTGAAGGCAGAATCAGAGCCTTGCTCAATCTGTACACTATTTTTAGGATGAGAAACGTGGAGACATAATATTAACACAGTAAGAGGCAGCAGATTAAGGCTTCCATTTGCAGATAGTATTATCAGTGTTAGATGCCCCCGGGGGGACAGAGAGGGGACACATATCCTCAGCCTGTCGTGCCAAACCCAAATCCGTCTGGCCAAGTGGAATAATCCGTGCCAGCGATGGCTGCACACAGTCTGCTAGCACTCAAACATTATTACACACACACAAAGCTCTGTGAAAGTAAATGAACATCCACAAACAAACACATAACAATAGAGATGGAGGAAGATAAAGAAGAGTTTGTTATACAAAATGATATCAGATTGTAATGGCATCAATTCCAAAAGCTAAGGAGCCAAAACATGCTTCAAACAATGCAGCTGTCAGACAGTAAAGTAGTGTCTCATGGTTAAAGGTTGGAATATGTGTTTATCAGCCCATTTCCGTTATAAATGAGGAAAGTTTATTACTTTCAGACAGTTTCTCTTCAAAACTACCCTGCTTGCCCCCTCCCACCACCACCACCACCAAGTTCAGACACTAGTTGTATGCAGTTTTACCTTCAGTATACTCAGCTTCAGACCACCTACAGCTTAGTTAATTCTATCTTTGTTGTTTTCTGATTATCTGTTCGTCAAAGTCACAAATATTGTAAGGAGTCACCAGGCTTTAAATGTCAACTTCAAAAGAAAGAACAATGGCAATATCATTTTTTTACACATCCACTCCTGAAATTTTCCAGAAGATTTCAGCGTAACCTTCCCAGAAAACTACCTGACTTAGATGTTGACACTTGTCTTTTTCATTAATTTAAGTGTTGCATTGTTTACCATCTCTCAGGAACTGTAAGACAGATCTCTACAGAGTAAATTTGATTCAAAGCTTAGCATTTTGCTGATCTACTGACAGCTCCTGCTGCTTGTATCCCATTCAGAGGCACAAAGCAAAGATTTTATTTAGAGCTTTGATACTACAAATCCACATTGCTAAATCCATGGTAATATGACTCATTATTATGTTTTTTTTTTTTTGCTATGAAAAACAACTCCCTGATAGCTTTTTAGGCCAATCAAGGTACTCTAATTTCTTCTTCTAATGTTTTCTTGGGAGCAGTGACCAATCAGGGCTATCCAAAGATCAACAAGAGACAGGAGAGTTTGGAAAGGTAAGAAAAAAATAGCTCTCTATGGCCCAAATCATGAAAAGAGGACGTTTGCACTCCTAAGATGGGATTCATACAGATTCTAAGCATTGGAATACCACGTGTGCAAATTATGAATGTTTTATGGAGATCAATGATAGTGATAGTTTCTTTTGTGTTTTTTTAACTTACTAGTGATCGGCCTCTAAACAGCTTCCCACAAAAAAAACTTGTGGAGTTTTGGTGTTGGGTATCACTGACCAAGGCCTGAGAAAGCTGAATCTATTTTAAGCAATCTGATGCTGCTTATATGTGACAGGGAGTAAGGGGGAGTTAAAAATAAAAGAGAGACTTCATGAGTTCACATGAGTCAAAGAGATAAAGATATGTGTGGTATGTGATCACTTCCCAAGCCAAAATAATCACGCCTCACAACCTCCTTTCACCTTTTATGCCGCCAGTCCCACCTCTTCTTCTCCCCCGGCCCCGACAAGGACCTCTCAGGCAGGGATAATAGAATTAACAACCCCTTGAGACCATCAACCGTGACCCCCCCAATCCCTCACCCTGTGACCCCCTGCTGAGTGGAAGGGAGCTGGGTCTGATTCTCTCCTCCCACCCTGTGACCTCCAACAGTCTTGTTTTGTTCTGGCTACTCTGGCAACAAATCCCAAAAGCTAATTTTCTTCCTCTGAAGTTTCTCACTGGTTGTTGCTCGAAAAACTTATTGAAGTCCTCCCCTCCTCCCCCTGCATTCCTGGAAGACTCTTTTTACAATACGAGTCCACATCAGCATTGTAACAGAGCTTGACCTTTGCCTAGCCTTCATACTTTTACATTAAATCTTCACTGGCTTTAAACTGGTGTCCGACTGCATTACAGTGTTGGGGAAGCATGAGGGGCGCAACAAACAGCAGGAGCTCCACATTGATCAGGACGTTGCTGTTCCACCCTGTCATGTCTGACATTGTACAGTGACTCTGTCCGGCTGCTGTTATGCCTCTTACTGCTTTTGCTTCTGGCTTAGTGGAGAAGTTTTAATACTAGAAATGTGCATGATTAGCTGGATAAATTATTAAATGTCTGGTTTGAGCAATCATGATGCAGCTGTCATATTATATTTGTTCTCTTCTCTTCCATGACGGGCACTCATTCTGACCCTCGTCCACCCCAGCCACCTCCAATCCATCTCACCAGCATCAGGTGCAGGCCTTCCATCAGCCTCACTACCCCTCCAAGTACATGAAGACATCCCAATGGACTTTAATCACAGAAATGTATTTCAGCACTATATGGATCTGGGCATGAGCCTTGCAATTCTCGAAAAATCTCATCTCACGAGACTCCGCTGCAAGGAAGCTGGACGCTCAAAATCTGTTGCATGTTGGTCATTTACGATTACATCTATAGCTGTTGCCTTGACAGTTTTGAACAAAAGACAGGGGCAGTGGATGATAGTTCAAGGCAAAGTCTGTATGTATGGCAAAAGCTACATACAAGGGTCCCATCTCCTCTTCTGTCCACACGTACCGCACCATGTTGTCTTGGAGTGAACTGGTCATGTGACACCATATGTTACTTCCTGTGATGTGTATATGCGGAAAAAGTGTTTCCATTGCACTTTTGCGATATATTTCTATATTCTAACGTCTGAAAAACCTCCTCATGAGAGCTTAAAAACTTTTTAGTGATATCTGAGAAGTTTTTCAAAATCAAGGTGTTTCAACTGCCAGTTTTTTATTGCGCTATTTGGATTCTGCGCATTTCTAAGGGTAGTGCAAATGGAGCTAGAGAGAATAGGGGGACACAGAAAGAGGGACAAGAGAAACAACAAAACAATGAATAAAAGATAAATTTAAGGCTGTCACGGCCATATACTTAACTCCCATTTTGAAGGATAAGGCTATAAAGTCAATAATGATAGAATCAATATATGAAGAATTAGCAATATCACCCATGATGGTAAAACATGTACTACACTACGTAATATCTATACAAATATGTTGAGAACATACTGCATTTATGCAGTTTAGATCATGCTCTCTCTCTTTTGCCAGTACCAGCTTTGGCCTAAATACATGACTCAAGAGGTGGAGTTTTTTAAGGCTCTGGTACTTTTTGAGACTATTAAACAGACTGTATTGTTTAAAAGGACAAGATTTTGATCAATATCACAAAGTGTCTTAAAGTATATTTTCATAGAGTATCAAGAAGTATCAAAGTATTGACATTTTTTCCAAGTTTAGCTGTTGTGTGTCAGTGCCTCTCGTGCTTCCACAACACCATAATGCAATGATCTTGGATTAAATCTTTATACACAAAGGCACTATAGCAGTAGAGCTTCATAACAGTGCTGCTGTGGAGAGGAAGTTTAGAAAGGGCAGGACATTGCAGGCAAGATATATCAGCGGCTGTAAAAGTTGCCTTTAAGGGGCAGTGTTTAGAAGACAATATGGCTCTCTGACAAAGTGAGAACAGTTTTACCATCCTTCACCCCGTCCTCCACCTTCCTCATTACATGCATCCTCCTCTGCTGTCAGCAGACAGGAAGAGTAAAAACAGTCATCACTAAAAATAGAAAGCATCTCAAGTGCCTGAAATCACTCTGATAGTCTTTCATGAGGCGTTCTCTTGGCGAGGTATTTGATTCAGTGTTCAAAAATAACTCCAGTAGTGCTACAGCCGGCTCTTATGGGGTCAACCTGGGGCCACTTTACACCACATCCTGACACTCTAAAACTATTAAATGATGCTGAATGGCTTAAAACAGCCTCACTGCCTCTGACAGGAGCTGTGAATACACCGAGGGGGTTGTGAGAGTTTACCCTCCACATGCCACCAGCCGGGCCCTGGATGACTATGAGCAGGACTGACAGAAGAAAGAGGTTCCCAGGTAGCTTTCTAACAAGATCCAGAAGTGGGGTTTGTGATGGGGAAATAATCCCGTTATGATAAGTCTGTTAATAATGAGGGAGAGAGGAAGCCCATTATTCTGCAGCAGGAGATCACGCATTGCAATCACACGCAACCTCAGAGCTGTTCCGGAGACTCTGCTGGGCACAGGACGGAGCTCCAAAAAGCAAAAATCCAGCAGAAGTGGGTTCAGGACACAAAGGCAGGCTGGTGGAGGGAGGAGGGGGAGTGTTGGTGGGGTTTAGAGGGGAATTCCAATTCCAGGTAGTCCGAAGAGACGCTCCAAAGAGGCCCTCAGATCTTGGGAACACTGGGCATCTATAATCCTGTTTGAACGTTATTTGGCCAGCAGACAGACACACAAGTCTGAGCACCAGATCTCCAGGCAGGAAAATCAAATGTGAAGGCAGACATCATTTCCTATCAAAACCATCTCTACTGCTGAGCAATGAAAATGTTACTTCTGTCAATTTTCTCTCTTTTTGTTATCTCTTCCCCGCATGTCTCTGATTATTTTGATTATAAGAGCAAAAAGTAAAAAGAAAGCCAGTTACCATCACCACTGTGACCTTACGGCTGAGGACATTTACACACATGCTAGAGTTGATGTAAGCAACTTCTGCTAAAAGTAGCTGGATTGGTCTATAATTGCCAGTCTTGTAAAAGGTGAGAGCATGGGTGCATGCCGTCATCCTCTGCAGCTGAACAAGATCAACATTAGTGCAAATGCAGCAGATTTGTCATGGATAGTTATGAGGAAGCCTATTAAAACTAAACAACATAAAAACAGCTGAGTGGAGTTCTAGTTACTTGTGTAATGCCTGACTTTGATACACAAAAAAACAAAGAAATGCAATGTTTTCAGTCTGCTGAGTCTGTTTTAAACCTTATTTGGCAGGGGCAACCAGACAAAATATGGCAGACAGATCTGAATTTGTCTTTTACAACAAATTCACACACTTTTGTGAATTTAAACCATTATTTTTAAATGCACCAATCCACTGGTCTGAGTGCAATATAAATGAGTAACCAGCTTTACAAACTTTTAAATGTTTTCTTTGACTTTGTTATATTCTGTTGTTCTATTCGGAGGACTTGTTTGAACCACTTTGAAAGGCCCGTTGCTGACATGAGCTGTACAAATAATCTTGAACTTAGGGATGAATGATACAGGATTTTGCAGACATTGACATACTCATATTAGTCAGTACAGATACGATACACTTTTATTATTGTGAAGAACACCAAGTGTCTCCAGTGCAAAGAGAGGCTGAGTCAACCAGAATAGGGAAGTAGATGTTTAGGGCTTCATTTAAAATGTTCAGGGCTCACTGTCGGCCTTCTTGAGTTCACGGGGGCCTAGGCAGCCACCTATACCTGATGGTACCCTTGTTTGTTTTAACCCATATTTAAGGCAGATATATGATTTATACTATCGATAGGTCTGCCTGATATATCAGCTGTGTTTACCATCAGAAATGTAAATATCTGCCAATACTGATATCTTGCCTTTAAGATCATGCATCTCTATTTCCACTGACTATAGAGCATAAAAAATTAACACAAGATGTTTATCACAGGGCTATCACAGCTAAAGCTAACTTAGCTACACAGTACTTAGCTGCTTTGTGAGCCTAGCTTTGCTTTAGCTACGCAGCTCTGTTATCCATGTAGTTTATGCAGCTGAAGATGCTATTTAAGCTATGCTTGCTGGCTAGGAATGTTCTTACGAAGGATGAGCTTTTTCCTGTAAGCAGACCGTCTACTCTGCTTTGTCAAATGTTTTGTAACAATGAATTGCAGCTAAGGATTTTGACTTAACTTTTGGTATCGTAACCCTTACCCTGGCCCTTCTCTTAACCCTAAACGGAAGTTTAATCCAAGGTTATTTTAAAAATGTTGGCGTGTACTTCTGTTATGAGATAACCAGAAATGAACGGGCTGCAGCCAGACTGTCTTGGGTAGTTACAAAAAACATAAAACAAATTTACAAAAGTGCTGGTAATCTGCTCCATGAATGTGTGCCTCTAATGTCCTTTACCTCTTTTAGTCTATTTCCAGTTCTGTGTCTCTTCTTCTGTACATTGCAGTCTCCATGAGTTACAGTTCAGTCATAACTCATTTAAAAAGTTACATTTGCTGGAAACTTGCCTGATTTCAGCCTGCCTTTTTATGCTGGAAGATCATTTTTGGGCTTTGCCTTTATTAATTAGGACAGCTAGAGAGACAGGAAAGACTCGGTAAAGCTGAAAAGTACTGCAGAGTATGGAGAAATATGTTACATACTGTGTGCATTTCAACAGGCTTGTGCAACTTGTCTGTCCAAAAACCTTCCTCAAACAGGTGATCTATCTCATGTTGGGTGACAAAAAACTTCCAGGTCATTCCTAGGCACCACCTCTTCAATGTTATACTTTATGAATTATTGACAATATTAGAAACAGTTTTAACTCATGTTCCTGACAAACTGTCATATTTTTAGGGTCTTTCACCTCCTTCCTCCGCTTTCAACCCTCTTTCCTGTTCCCTTCTTTTTTCACCCGTATCCCTTTCCTCTTTACCTCGCTTCCTGTGTGGGATTGCTGCTCCTCCACCCTCCTGTCACCCTTTCCTTCTCCATCCCCCATCTCTCTCCACTCTCTGCTCACTGATGTATGCAGCTAGATTTTCATCTGACCCTTCTTTAACACTAACACAGTACAGCGTGACTAACAGAGGGCGAAGCTAGCGTGAAGTCCAGAGCAACAGGTGGAGGGTATAAAATTTTCACTCTGGAGCAGGCCCTCTATTGATGAGTAGTATCAGCACTGGAGTGATAATGGAACCATTCATAAAGATGTTTGTTCTTTAATAAGGAGCCACATTCAATGAGTGATAAAACACAACAGTTGAGTTTTCTTATTAAAGCAGGATGTTATTGAAATAGTTTGAACTTGTTCACACCAGCAGAGGTATACAGAGCCTGGGTGGCCTTGATTAATCCTGAGACCCGTGATCTTTGAGGATGGAGAGAAAGACAGGCAGAGTTCAGGAGAAAATCCACAAGCTAGGTGAGTCACAATAATCCTCCTCGGCTGCTGACAAAAGAAAATCCACAAGTACAGGCAAGGCAGCAGCACACTGACACACATAATACCTCAGCAGGGCAATCAATCTACACCTAATCTATCCAGCTCATTTGTCATGCATCTACTGACTGAAACGGCACAATAAAACTTCAAACAGGAGAGAAAATGGTATTGGGATGAAGTCAGCCGACTCCAGTGTAAAATGAGAGAGGCTTTTTAATGTTTTGCCAGAAGACCTGAGGTTATAATGTTCCTCCATTCCAACACAATGACTGCCTGTCTGCGTTGTAGCTCACTGTCACCTACCCCCACATGGATTGGCTTTAAGATCTCGCAGTTTGTGAGTAATCAAGTGTGTGTGTTGGAGATTGCTGAATGCATGCAAACCTACTGAGGCCTCATTAACCCATCACCTCAGTGCCAAGCCTCCTTTCACTCAAATCAGGCTGATATTGTCCTTTCTGGCAAACTAACATGGTTGACATTGTAGCTTAACAAAAGTTGTGAATTCTTGCATCCATGCCTCGCAGCTATCTGACTTCATTAAACCTGGTTTTCTTCGGTGAAACAAAAGGAGAAGTAAAGTTTCTAAAAAGTGAGTCTGTGTAGGAGTAATTGGCAGCAGATCCTCCCACAGTTCAGTTTTTCCTTAATCTTCTTTTACAAAAACTTGTTGCTGTTGCAGATTTTTGCTTCTCCCTCCTTTCTGAAAGCGCTGCAATGGCAGCGGAGGCCCGCATTTTTTACGCAAATGAGACACAGGAGAAGTTGGAAAAGAGAGAAAAAGAAAGAGTTAATGAATAGGTGAATGAGTGAGTGAGTTTTGTGTGTGTCAGACAGTCTGACAGCAGACAGGTTGGCTCTTTAGCATCTCAAAGCATCTGGCCTCAATTCAGATGAGAGAGGCTGCTGGAGAGTGGGGTGACCGAAGACTGGGTTTCTTTCCATCTCACACACACTCACATAGTGCACACACACATCTAACTGTCAAGAAACTCCCAGTGGGGGTTGACAGCGAGAGCAGCCAGCAATCTATTGAAATTAGATTACATGAAAGTAGCGACACAGCCTTGTGAAAACACTGTGGTGATTTGGGGACACAATCTGTCAATCACATACTTATTTATGGGCCCCACTTTAAGCAGCGAGTTTCTGCTTCGAGAGCATCTGCACCTATACTGATTGAGGTTGTCTGGGTGAAGTCTTTGTCTGTGTAAGGAGAAAATATGCTGCAAAGTAAAAAACACCTAAGAATAAAACTGAGAAATCAACTGAGTAGAGTTATACTTTGGCATACCTGAGTGAAAAAGTACAGGTTCCCAACCAAGGGTCAGACATAATATGTAATGAAAGTTGAACTACTGGCTACTAGTTATAGTTATTCAGCTCTGTTTGAGTTATGCATGGGTTGTAATATTCACGCAAAGGATGGAGCAGGCATTACTTTTAAGAAATCACACTTAACCGGTGTATTGTGAATGGAAACCGTACAGCAATGGTCATAAAACATAGGAAACACAATGGCAACGTGGCTTGTCAACAGATTTATCATTGAAAAGGCATACATTAGGGGGACAAAGTTATCTGTGATTAGGCTATAAACTTTGAGGCTTACTTGGGCAGTCAGCTGATAGAAAAGCTTTGTTTTAGCAGACCAACTCTTTGTATAAATAGAACAATATCCCCTCAATACAAAATGTGTCAGGTCATCAACTTGCCTGTTTCTTTCGTGGCTCTACAGAGAAACAATGACTCATTTTCTTTTGATTTATGTTATCCAAATCTTCTGACTACATACTGATAGAAGATAAAACAAGACGTAAGTGTGTTCCTTGGCAACACTCAAATGTACATGTGAACCAGCATGCTAAAACAGGGTGTAGCTACGACTGTTCCTCAGTCCACTTGGTGAAAAGTTGAGCCTGGGAGTCTGTTGTAGCTAAGTCCAATGTAGACGATAAGACTGACTTCATACACCCAGCTGGTGCTCTCAGCATCTGTTGTTCATTGGAAGGCTCTAACAGGCAAGTCTAATATCCCAGGTGCCTTCTATTGCATGCCAAATGCCATGAAAAGAAGGCAGAGATGGACCACAATCATACATCAGAAGATCTGGCAACTATCAAACTTTACACAACTGTGTAGTGCACATTTGGTTCAAGGAAAGTTTGGAAAGCTTGAAATGTCAATTAGAAAGCAGCAAATTATATTTCTCAATTATATTAGATATAAAACAGCACACTTCACCATCTGCAACAGAAGCACTAAATGGGCTGAAGCTAAAGCTAGCTAATGCTGTTGTTAGGGTACAGTTCAAAACATGACCTCGTTTACTGGTTACTTTCAACTGAATGAGCAAAAAAGGCAGTACAATAAAACAAAGAGAACCAGATGGCTTTTTACATCTAAATGTTATACTAAAACAAGCATGTTAATTAACTCATTGTTAATAGTTTATAATTAACTCAATTAACTCAAAGTAAGTCACTCAAAACTACAACTTTTCTGTGAAATATTGTAAATATTGTCTATGTCATTGAACTGAAGAGGACAGAGGTCATAATTTAAATGTTCATTAGGGATACGTGCAGTTACCCAGCTAGATGTGAAATTTGTACATCAAATTAGCCGGTGGAAGATTTATGAGTGGGCCAAACTAAATACCTATGATTTTTCCTAAACACGGGCCTTTTAAAACTTCAATAATCCTCCCGCCACTAGTAGCTGCTGTAGCTTTGGTTACTGGCTACCTCCTTCCTGCCAGAGCTTTCCCCCGGTACTTCACCAGACAAAAAGTAGTTAGCATGTCTTAGGAACAGCATGTTATGACAGTTTTTTTAAACAAGAAAACAGAAATCAAGTTATACTCATAACTACTCAACTGAAGTGACGAGTAACTACATTAAGCATGATATCAATCTAAAGGAACGTAGGCTGGCTGAGCTAACTGCTAACTTTAGCTATGCTTGACTCAGGATACTGGGCTCATATTATATACCCACTGAAACAATGACTGTGTGATGAATTCGACTGTTTTCTAAGTATTTTCTCCTCTTTAGACTAGCAGGTCAAAAACAATGTGAATAGGCATTTAGCTGAATAGAGAAATAGACCTGCTTTTCACACATTTCTTTTCTGAAGGAACAGAGCTATGGCAAACAGGAAGTTAGCATGGCTTAGAACAAGTAAGCTAGCAGCTAGCATGCTCCATAGGCTGGGACAAGGAAACAAGGGAGAATCAGACACAATCATCCGTCTAAAAGTAAGACAAAGGCATCAACAAGAATGTAAAAAGCTAATTCAATGTGTTCTATAATGTTCTGTGTGTGGAAATGTGTAAAATTTTAGACAGCTTCCTGAAGAAGAGTTGAGTCAGGAAGTACTGGATCCATTTAGCGCTACCATTAAGTAAACACTTATCTTTATCTTAACACTAGGGACAAATTCAGTTTGTATATTTTCAGACAACACTGATGCTAAAAGTGCTGAAACTCAGCTCAGGAGGAAATTGAGGTAACAGTATGTTAAAAAAAAGGAAGATGGCTGACATTCCCAGTCTGCTGTGAATGTTGGATTTTCCAGGAGTATTTCCAGCCACTGACAGTTATCCAGCGGCGGTCAGTGGTCAGACCCGCAGACACTGGAAATACCAAGAATGCCAGTGGTAGAGACGTGAGGATTAGCCTGGCCAGTGGAACACTGTTTGTCAGGATCAATTCTCATTTCAGACTTAACTCTTCGACACTGACTTGCAACAGTCATTTGTGTGGCAGCTTTGATGTTTTATCAGGATGTCTGTCTTCAGCGTGATGTTTATTTAAAGTACATCTTGGAAAATGCAGGTGCTTTCACTGCCCTGACTTCTCATTGTCCCAAACACGGAGAGAGGAGTCACGTTTTCCCTCCTAAACTTCCCTTCCTCCCCCCCTGCTGCTTTGGCTGTGGAGGGCTATTGTTTCAGTCTAACAGAGGGCAGACAGCACAGAGAAGAGGCCTGTTATCTCGCAATGAAAGCAACAACACTTCTGACTGACAATGTGACCCACAAAGTGCAGGAGAACGAGGAGGGGGCAGTGACAGGAGTGTTGATTATGGGAGAGCTGTTTTACTTTCTTCACTTCAGGCTTCAATGAGGAAAAGTAGGCCAAGATATCTAAAATTTCTCCGCAAAGGTGTCAAAGCTTTATTTTTGAAATCACTGATCAAAGCCGAGGCAGAAAATAACGCACACAATGCCGCCCACACACCCCGTGCTACTAAAAACAGCCAGGCAAATGAGTCCCACAGCAGCTATTACATAAGCAGTTACGCCTTAGTTTTAACTGTGCCAGCCTCGATGTATAATATATAATTCACTTACATTCACTGGAAAAAGTATCTCACATGGTAAAGAAGCACGTGTGTTTGGACTAACTGTCAAAGCTGTTAAGTTTAAGGAAAGATGGCGTGAAAAGGACACATAGGCATGGAAAACTGCAAAGAAGCCACGCCGACTTAATTTTTGCTGTCTCTCACTTTTCCTCTGTTCCAGCCTGTCACGCTTATTCAGTGTTAATTTAACGCTTCTTATCTAAAGGCTTTACATAAATACCTGCCAAGATTTTAGCTCGACAGCATCTCTGAAAGAATAGAGATGAGGATAGTTTCATATCTTTAACAAGCATGTTTTAAGTTGCCTAGCTGGCAAGGTATGAAGAAATAATGGTGCAAAAAATAAATAAACTGACCAACTCTAATGCACTGGTTCCCAACCTGCAGTCCAGGCTCATAAAAAGGTCTTTTGGTAGTGACAAATGTGTATGGACCTGTATTATTGGGATTCTGTGTCTGATAGCAATGCATCATTTTTTTTCTCAGGGTGGTCCTGGGGAGGCACACCATTAATAGGGGGTGCTCAAAGGAAAAAGGTTGCTTTGTTAAAGCGCCACAATAAAGTGCACGCTCTAAAATTTTGTATATAAGGCAAAGCTTTAGTGCTACCCTTATTGTGTTGTACGTGCTCAGAGACGCTGAGCCATTATAAAGTTATATGGGGAAAAGGTTGCTAATGGCACAACATAAAGATTAACTTAGAAGTACGCTGCAGTTTTTATGATGCACAAACTTTCCAGAGATCAGGAAACAATCCCACCTTTGTATGACTTAAAATTGAATGATGATAAATGCTGTGTAATAACCTGTGCAGGATGCAGGAGGAATTGGACAGACCTGTTGTGGGTTTGAATGGACGGCACACACACTGCGGGAGTGAGCAGAAATGGTCAGAAATGTGGAAGTGGGAAAAAGCACCCCATGCATAGCTCTAGTCTTTATCAATTCAGGATCACAATGTCACTTAAATGTCGTGTCTAGGCAGCTGTCTGCCAAAATATAAAGCTGCAGCTCTTGTTAATGGCTGCTACCGTAATACTCTACTACCTGTACGTAAACAAGCACAGTGAACAGCTAACATTGTGAGCAGTGCAGCTTGGCAGTAATTTGATCTAGAAAGTTGAGATAAAGTTGTATGCTGACCTGCAAGAGGGATCCCGGTGCTAGCACTGTGAACATAAGCTACACTCAGGAAACTGATGTGACATCTTTTACTTGCACGTGTGATCCTGTGATCATGTATTGAGCTGTACTTAATAAATTGAGCTCAACTTCGACAGCTTTAGAAGTATTCTCTTCACTTTACTCTGTAGAAAAGACACTGGTTGCTCTCGTTGTTTGAACTTAAAAGTTTTCAGGCTGCCTTAAAAATTCAAGATGAAAAGTTGACATAACTCACACTGTAAGAATCGAGAGACTTGAAAATACTCAAAATATTTGTCATAACGATTATGCTGAAGTTTTGAAGTAGTGGAAACATATTTCCTTAAAGATGACTCAAGTTAATAAATAATTTACATGTTTGAAATATTTTAAATGGGTGATAAACTTTATAATGGTTTCATTGAAAGCCATATCAAACCAAGTGCCTTACTAGTTTTGAACTGGGAAAGGAAGAAGAAAATCAGGAAATAAAAGGAGAAAGAAGGCTATTGAAAGTCTCATTACCTTGTGTTTGTAGCTACTTTACAATATTTATTACTGTACTTAAACACACCATAGGCACACAGAGAGCATGACTCAGTGCAGCTTGAAAGTGTTACATATAACCTGCTGAAACACGTGACTCATATACCTCATCTGTTTGCTTAGAACACATGAGGTAACCCATCGTCTCCATCTATATGCCCTTACTCCCACTCCTGTCCACCACAAATGTCAGGTTTAACTTTACATCAACATTTGCGTAAAGTTGACACCTGCCTGTTTACAGCCGCAGTGTTTATAGAGTCAAACGTCACCCCTTCTAGCTCTGCCAAAACCCAGACGCTGTAATTACAGTCTTCATCCAAACGTGCGTTCATCAAAACCTCAACACGACACCCTAAGATCAACAGATACTACAAAGAGTGAAGTGAATGTAACCGCTCTGACTATAAACATATCTGCTGACACATTACAAACTTGAGAAACTGTAATATGCGGCCAGGGGCACGCAAGGAGTCCTGTAATTACACATGTAGGGAAGACAGAAGAGAAACAACAGCAGCCTGTGTCTCTGAAAATGCTCGATCATCAAAAGAAACACAAAGATACTCTTTGAGTTATCTGGATAAAAACATGTTAGGGTCAAACTTTGAAGATGCAGCCTGATGGTCTGCTGGAAACATATCTGCTGCCTCATGCTCTTTCTTATCTTCAGTGTCAGTGTGTACAGACAGATTGAATAACACCCTCCTCCTGCTTCTCCTTCTTCTTTCCCCTCCAGGCCTACAGTCCAAAGAATAGAACAGATTTTCTAAAGGCTAAAATTTCAAATCAATACCCCCAACAGACAGGAATGAGCAGATTACCCGGGATCAGGATTAGAAAATCTGGGCTCTCACACACCACCAAAAAGTCATCATCCCACCTCCCAAAATACAAGAAAGGGGGTGTGTTTAAGTCTGCCCATGCAGGCAAAACATCTGTAGCATTACTTAGAGCCAAAACGTCAAGCTAATGCTAGTAAGCTCAGTTTGAATCATACCACTGTCCACTTCACTGATTCTTTATTAAGTGATACAACACAAACATTAAACAAGAGGATACACAAGACTGGAAATGTTTTGTACCAGAATTGTACTTAAGTGATACAATATGATCATGGAATAGTATCATATCTAGTGTTGTGTTGGTATTAAATACAATATAATACAAAACAAAATGATATAATGCAAAACGATAGGATATCGTCCAGTACAACAAAAAACAATATGAAACAGAACATGATTAAACCAGCAATACAATAAAAAAGGTTAATCAAAAGTTACAATACAGTAAGATAAGACTACAGTTCTACATGATACTGCACGTTACAATATAATATGATGCGATACGATATGATATGATACATGATACGATACAATACGTTACGATGCAACATGACACGACACAATATGATACAACATATGATATGATATGATACGATAAATGATACGATAAGATATGATAGTACACGATTCGATATGATTCAATATGATACGAAATGATACGATAGTTCATGACACGATATGATACAGTACGACATGACACGATATGATACGATAGTACATGATATGATGGTACATGATATGATACAGTACGACATGACATACTTTTAAGTATGATACTTTTAAGAGAAAGCAAGTGTTTTAAAAGTCAGCAGTTCAATAAGAGCCTTCTTGGTATGGTAAAAGATTCAGAAATAAGATAAGTAGAAGAAACAGGTGTAAATTCTTCACATAACGTATTTCAAGCCTTCCTTTGGAGTGACAGGAAAGTTGGGGTGGGAGGTATGAAATTAAGCACCAAAATTTGTATTGTGATTTAGTACGGTAGGTATCGGATGTGTTGGTACCAGTACTTTGTTGTTACCGGATTAAGATACAACCCCCTGTATACAATTTGATACCATGCGATACGATATTTCAAGATACAATATGCTATGATACAATACAGTAAGATACTACAAAACACAATACGATATTTCACAATACAATATGTCACTATCAGATATAATATGATACAATACTACACAATACGATACAATGCATTACAATACAATGCAAAATGATACTACTAGATAGTAGTGAAACATATCTGTTTGACCATGGTAAGAAATTTTTTGCACACTGTTTATATATATATATATATATATATATATATATATATAAAAAGTAAAGTAAAGTTTATGCCACACCTGCCCTAAATTAACAGCATTGGTAATTACCAAAATAATTTTTATGATTCTGCAACGGTTAATACACCAAGATGTAGAAGCTCTTTCAGGGAAATGATATTTTTAATGCTAAAATATAATTATCATTGTTATCCATGAATTTTCAAATTTACTGATTTACAAAAAAACTGAAAAAATAGTAAAGCACATAATTATTTCTTGATTAATATGTCAAATTAAAGTTATTTACTTGCATTCCTGAACAGAAAAATTAGTTTTAGTGGTTGAATGTTATGCTTGATTAATTTCTGACTTCTCAGAGAAGCCCAGTGAGCCAGCTCAAATTTGAGTATAAAAAGGTGAATTCAGTTTGAAATCCCTCATTCCTGTTCAAAACGGTAAAATGTGGAGAGCTCACTGAAAATGAAAGAGTCTTCATTAAAGCACTTCATGATGCCGGATGGTCTCTGAGACAAATATGAAAAGACATAAAGTGTTCTCACAGTGTGGTCAAGTATGCTTTGGAGTCAATTGCCGAGACTGGTACTTACAAAATGCGCCAAGGAAGAGGCAGGAAACCAAAGTTAACTGAAGCAGATGTCAGACACCTCAAGAATTGAAGTACTAGAGACAGAAGGAAGACCACTGATGATCTTCAGGTAGAGATGAATGCTTCTAGATCAGAGTCTGAGAAAGTCTCCAGAATGACCATAAACAGACGACTGACGGAACAAAGCTTAAAGGGAAGAATAGCTGCTAAGAAGCCATTATTGAGGCCTGCAAACATCCAGAAATGCCTCAGATTTGCCAGGGAGCACAAACACTGGACTGTTGATGACTGGAAGAAGGTACTCTGGATGGATGAGTCCAAGTTTGAACTCTTCGGTAAGCATCATCGTGTTTATGTCCGCATAAAAGCTGGAGAACGTTTTGATGCCAGATGCATTGCACCCACAGTGAAACACAGTGGAGATTCCATTATGGTTTGGCGTTCCATTTGTGGATACAGCGTGGGCAAATTAGTGAAAATCGACGGTATCATGAACAAGAACTCCTACCACAACATCTTAGTGCATCATGGAATCCCTTCTGGACTGAATCTGATTGGTCGTGGGTTCATATACCAACAAGACAATGACCCAATGCATACTTCAAAGCTGTGCAGAGACTGTCTGACCAAGAAAAGGAATCTGGAGTACTGGAACTGATGGACTGGCCAAGTCAAAGTCTGGATTTGAATTCCGTTGAACAAATTTGGGATTTAGTAGATTCAAAGATTGATGGCACAAAAGTGTCATCTAAAGCAAGTCTGTGGGAACAGCTAGAAACTATTTGGAACTCAATAACAAAAGAGACTGTGGAAACATACATAAAAACAATGCCAGCAAGAATGCAAGCTGTTATCAAGGCCAAAGGAGGCCATACAAAATATTAAGTTTTTTTGTTATTATGTGTGAAAAAGGACTATTTAGTTGTTTCAGTTTGTTATTTGCCAAATAAATAATAATAACATTTATTAGACAGGTGGTCTAATAAATTTAAGCACTGTATATATATTCAAAACATTTGGAAAAGTGGGTGGAACGCTTTTTTTCACATGTTGGTAACATATTTGTGCATTTTCAACAGTGCTCTCTCACTGAAGATCATGAAGTTTCTATTCCTTTTGATACCACAGATCATTAAATAATTTGACCATTTTTAAGCACTTTGTATTTAAGAGGAAAGAAATTTTGAAAACCTCAGTATATAGCGATGTTGCTGATGTTTTTTGTACAATTTAGACCATGTGTTGGAACTTTTTCTGCAATTTTCGATTATTAAATGACTAAATTAAAATGAATAATTATTGGCTATCCAGGTCTAGGACTTTTATTTTATTGCAATGGTATCAACCAAGTTTAAATATGGTTTTATTTGAACTAAAATCAAGTTAAAGTTTCTTTTTTTTAAATGGTTATTGGTATTATGATGATTTGTTACTTCTTTATAGCAAAAATACCCATCTTTCGCCATTTAGCTTATAAACCATTGAGATATGATTTTTGGTCCTTATCACCCAGCCCTACTCCACTTTAATATTCAAAAACAATAAAAGAAATCATAAATTCACACATAAACAGAGGAGAGCAGACCTCTGAAAACTACAAATAACATATTGCACATTACTCAAGTTGCACAAGATTAGCACAAAACACAACATACTCGGTTAAAAAGTTAAGAATTCCATGACACTTTTACCATCCATATAGGAGTTTATCCACATTTTAGAAGCCCTAACCACCCTCTTCTGCACTAACTTGCATTCCTAAACTTGTTTCCAGTCCTGTTAAAATCACTGTTTCCATGTGAACAGGCCCGCCAAACAACTTTTGTCTTCAACTCTTTCCGTTACACACCTTCCATTATTGGCATTTCCGCAGCTGACACCCTTTTAAGTGGCTTCACACTGATTCAATGAAAAGTTTCCTACAGCAAATTCATGCAAAGGCAGCCAAAGTGGGATAAAGAGCAGTGTAAAGAGAGCCAAAGCTTTAACATACACTCCTATTTCACGCAAGCTTCTGCAGACACATGCACAAACACACACTCACCCCAATGAGAGCCCTGCATCGCTGCCTCCACTTGTCTCTGTCTCTCGGGGAAAAATAAGTAAAAACCACTCCAGTGTCTGCCTCGCCTTCGTTTTCCCAGAGTCTACCTTGTCCACCTTCCTGCTGTTAACTCCACGCTGCAGCACGACTTCATATCCTGACACTCTCAAATGGAAGCCCCCTTATTTTTCTTTCCTCCTCCTCTCTCTTCTCACTTCACTCCACTGTTCCTCTTCTCAGCTTTCCTATCCTGCTGTCTGCCTTAGCACCGCCTTCCCCTCCTCCTCCTTATTCCTCCCTCCCCTCTCTCACTTTTGTCTGCCAGCCCCCCTGCTTCTAGTTTCCCTCTTTTAACACACTACTCTCCTCTCCTCCCCCCTTCCCTTTTAAGCTTCATCCTTCCCCTTTCCTCTCTTCACCCATATTCTCTGCATCAACTCAATCCTGCACCAGTTTGAACATCTTTTTCTTTCACTATTTCTGGGGGTGTTTGTAAAAGCAGAACGGCCCAAATTCATTTGGGGAACACCTCGTCTAACTCCCAAATTTAAGCATTTGTCCTCAGGCTTAATAACACTACAGTTACACTAAATTATGCAATTATCAAACAACGACGACTACATCAAGAGCTGCAGCCGCCTCAGAGAAAGGGGAGCCGGTTCATTCAGATGGGGGGAGTTACATAACATGTTTCTGCTCCTCTTTGCTCACTCCACATGCACTCCTGTGCACATGAAGGTGAGCAGGTAACAAAGCCGGACTGAATGAGGGGAGAGTCAAAACACTGTGGTTTGGAGGAAGCTTTTCTTTTATTTGAGTGATGTGGGGAAGCTGTTTGTCTGAGAGGCTGACATTAACAAAATAGCTTGAATACTGGTTTTATCTGCTTTCCAATCTTGTGACATGATCTCATATGAAGTCATGATTACACCTTCCTTAAAAACTTTCAGGTAAAAACATGAGGTCGAATTTCCATACAGAGCTTGCAAACACTGACCCTGAAAATTTTCTGGATGGGCTGCAGACATGAACACTACAGGGCAAAATATTTCCCCTGACTTTACACTGAGTGTACTGTGCCAACCTCTTAGTACATTTTCTGCACGAAGAAAAGGTGAGCCATAGTGTGAATGCAGCAGTTAATAAAAAGGAACAACCTCTGCATGGGAATGTGAGAGTGGCGACATCTACACTTTGCTATAGATTCACTGCAACAAACAACCGTAGTGATCTCTGTCCACATAATGAAACTGCTTTACTGTGTTTTCTTTTCACCTGTATGCTCTTCTCCACTCTGTTGCTGATGGTGCCAATATGCAAAACCTCATTAAACATTTCCATTAAAAAGGACTAGAATAGTAAAAGAAAAAAAATGTTGTATGGCACTGGACTTTGCTGCTTCATCCACTATTGCCTTGTTGTTCTTTTAAAGTCATGTCCCTCTAGACCACGGGTGTCCAAACTTTTTCCACAGAGGGCCACAAAGAAATGTATTAGCATGGTGGGGCCACTTTCATATTCCATGCCATGAGGGTTTTAAAGTTAGTAAGACTAATCCAATGTAAGTTAATACATGCTTAGTGATTGAGTATGCCTAATTGGCTAGTTTATGGCTGACAGGGCAAATAGCCATTTTCAGGATTTTTTGGGGGGCAATCAGATTTCAGGGGGCACCGTTTAGCCCTTGCTACCACTGGCTCTGCCCCTGAAAAGTTACTGGTGCTGCTATTTGCTATGATAATCCATCAGGATGTTATTAATCAAGATTTCAGATTTAACATGGTAGCAATGCCTTGTGCTGAAACCAAAAAAGTACACTAGAGTTAAGCACAAGCTTCATGTTTTAACGTGGGCCATATTTCATTTTATCTCTAGAATTTGCTGCGGGCCATTTAAAAGCGGGTTGCGGGCTGCATTTGGCCCCTGGGCCATAGTTTGGACACCCCTGCTTTAGACCATATACTTTGTTTCACCTTGAGTATATGTACAAACATCCTTGTAAATTTATTTCCCTTCATGTGACGTATGTTACTGGAGGAAACCTCTAGAGGGCACACTAGAAAGCTCAGTTTAAACAGCTGGTGTGTGAGATGTAAACTATAAACATGGCATCTGTGAATAGGATAATTCTGAGCTCAAAACTAACATAATAAACATCAATCATCAATAGCAACAACAAGCTGCTCCATGACCGGTGGTCTGAGCACACTGTTTGTTAAATATTTTCCTCTGTATGGACATAACAACCTTTGTGTTTGTTTAATTAGTGAATGAATTTACTGGTGATTTTCAGGCAGATGTGTTTGTAGATGTCATTACAGCAGCTATTAGAAAAAAACAGTACTTGCAAATCACCCTCTGTTTAGTTCCCATTGTATGTCAAAATATACAGCCTGACATGTTAAATAGAGCGCTTCGCCATTGCATGGAACATATATTTCACATTAACCTGGGAAAACTCCCATATGGTGTTTGGGGAAGGCAGAACTTTTCAAAAACATCTTGGAAGTGACTGGACAAACATTCTGTCTGTCACATTCATTATGGGTCAATCAGAGCGAAAAAAAAAGCATAATGGCATAGAGGACAGCCACAGTAATAACATTAGCTCAGCAGGCAGGCGTTGTCAGTGGCGCTCGTTGATGGATCAAACTCGTGCTGAGGCCGGATGGGAGAAGTGCAGAAGTATCATCTACAACTAGAAAAGCTTTCAGTGGGGTTCTTAGTTCTTCCATTAAAAAAGAAATGTGGCCCAGTTCTGATAAAACTGCCATCATGCTATAGCTACATCTGAGCTAATCTTTGCAGCTGCAGCAGCCACTGTATACACCAGCTTACAGTACAACTAAACCCGCCTGTAACCACGGCCTCGTTCTCCTCAAATGACACTAATTGGTCTGGTCTGTTTTCAGACCTTGCACAGTTGTTTCAGATTAAAGCTTTGCAAGATGGATCTGCCTGATGGAATCTGGCCGATCCATCTGCTTTGCATGTTACAAAATATACTCATCAGATTGTATTCTATGGAGAAAAAAACAAAACAAAACAAAACAAAACAAATGCAGCTATGGATGCACTTGACTCTGGTATTTAACATCGACGTCTAAAACAGACTATCTGTCCAAGCTACTTTGACAGACGTTGAATTACATTGACAATAATACATTGTAAAGATCTAATTAGGCCTAATTACAGACTAGGTTTGTTCTTATATCTTTAAAACTTTCTCTCATTATTATTCCTGCTGCTCTGCACACTCCCCTCTATCTCAACACCGCCGCATCACACATGTGCATACTCCATCTCATTTTTGCACTGTATTAATTTTTGAGGATGTGCACAACCGATGCGCTGATCTGACACCAGGGGTGCAATGGCAGCCATCATACCCTCAAGTAGGCAGGGTTCACACGGTTAACAGCGAGTTTAACTCCAGTCTACCTCAAGCCTTAGACTGGTATTCTTAAGAATGACAGTGGAACATTGTTTTGGCTCTGTTGTGGAAATGCAAAGTGAAAGAGCTTGAAGTGATGTTTTGTTTTGCCAAGGCAACAGTCAAAATCCCAAGGACACAACTCCCTAAATTCTGTAAAAATAACTAAAAAAGCAATACAATAAATCATTCCTCAGCTGTCTGAAACATAAAAATAGCCAGAAAGCTTCTGCACTCTCCAGTCTGAAATAACTCAACAACAATTGAAACCATTTTTATGGTCTTTTGTAAAGGTATCCTTGGTACCTAGAGGTCACATCCTAATGACTTGTGTGACCCTGAATGTTCCTATGGGACACATATGAGGCTGAGATTTCAAGAAAACTTTGAGTTGTTTTTGATGTTTGATATGAAGTCTAATCCTTTTCTTGGGTTGATAATTTTGTGACTGTATACCTAAAATTATCACCGCATTAATATCAATGTGAACTCTGCTTTGTCTTGAGTGCTATCTAGCTTTCATAGGCACAAGCAGTCAGTTTGTCATTGGGCTAATTAATTCACTAACTGTTTTGTTTCTCTGCGTTTTGGCTTCAACACTAACAACTCTTGGTTTATTGTTGTCTGCTTCCATGGAAAACCAGTAGGAGGACTGAGTAATGCTGGGGGAGAATAGTGTGAGTGTTAGTGTGTGTTTCCTCTCTCTCTTTTTACTGGAACTTCCCTGTACCTCCCTCTGAGTCCCACGGCCGTACAACAAGTGAGAAGAGAGTTCACTTCTGCGCTCTGACTTGGCACTTTACTGCCATTAACACAGCCGGCCTTTCCACGCTGCAACACAACACCAGAAAGCTTTTGAGCCTTTTATGTGTGTGTGACAGTGAGTGTGTGTGTGAGTCAGCAAAAGTTTCTATTTAAGCCTCAAAAAGGTAATAATAACTTCAGAACTAAGAGCATTCCTTCAGTGTTACATGTTTAACCTTCTCATGAGTCAGAGCAGAGCAGACGGCCGACTGTGATATTAAAAACAGAGTAGGAAAGATTAACAAAGAGGTTTTAGCTGTCTGATACAACTTTAATAGAAGTTTTAAAAAGTGTCAAATACTTTTTGCCACTAGGTGGCAGCACACAAGCTACACACAACATTTACACGATGCCATTAGAGGTTTTTGTCGCCTTTACATGAGTATAAGGCGCAAAATTAGCCCCTTTTACACTGGCACTGCACTCAGAAAATTTCCCACTTCAGTTAGAGTGGGTACATGCGAAACCACAAACAGCTTCATCTTTTCATTCAGACTTATGCAGTTTGCTTGCTAGCCCCTGTTAATGACAGCTCCTGAGCAAAGCGTCACTGTTTAATACTCGTTGCTGCTGGCCTAAGTGCCAAGATCATGTTTTCTACTATTTTCTTTGTACTGTTCAAACATAGGGACATATTTTGAATCAAGATTTGCACATAAATAATCAGTATGTTTTTATTTAAAGTGAAGTTGCAGTTAAAGCATGATTAGGCCATTTGGGCTAACTGATTTAAAGGGATATTTCAGTATTTTTCTAGTTGGGATGTATAGGTTCCCTAGCAGCAACAGTGGCATTAGCCTCCAGTGATTTTAGTGAGCATTGCTCCTTTAAGAAGGACTCTAGGAAGCTAGGCTATACAGTATAACAGATGGGTACAGTTTCTCTGCAGAATTTAGCAAGTTTTTGGTAAAAGCGAGCCACAAAACAATGTTGTATGAAAAGAACGCACTATTGAAAACTTTTGAACATTTTATTTTTTACCAAGACTGCCTTTGTGTTTTTGTCACTATTTTCCAATGCAGGCTTTGGCTACCAGTAACGTGCTTTTGCATTGCAAAACGCAGTAATAAATCAATTAGGGGCGTGTTTTGGCCACCTTGTTATTTTGTGGTTTCTACCATCTCCTCAGAAGTCAAACAGCTTCTTTACCTGCTTAATACTCAACTATTGTGTGTTTGTATTAGGCCTGTATATTATGAGAAAATCATAGAATGAGTTATTATGCAGTGCAGTGATTCACTACTGATATCAAGTGTAATAATATTAAGGAGTCAATGTTAGTTACAGCTAACAGCTTCTGTCTATCTGCTGTTCTGCATGTTTTACACAATAGCATACAGCAAAATGGTGTAAAAGCATGACTGTAACACTCAGCGTCCATCCATCAGGTAAAATGTACGCATGATGAGTGAGAAGGCATTGCCCGTCTAATTCATTTGTACTGTAATATTTTAGACATTTGCATTTTGTAGTTTGTAGACATTAGTTTGTGGTACTTGCTTTTATTTTGATAATAAACACTGTGATTTATTGTGCAGCTATGGTTTCCACAACTAGGAAATGTTCAAAAAACAGTATTTTGTGCTTTAATTTATTGCCCTCTTAGTGTCTTATAGTGTACTTTGATTTCTTTGATCATGCACAATTTAGTAAATCTCTGACGGACTATGAAGTACAATCTGAAGGACTGAGCCATTAAAAACCAGCTTCCTGCTAAAAGCAACGCTGATGAGACTGACTCCTTTGTATTTTGAAAGTGACCTTGCCTAAGCAGGCAGTGAGTATCGATGTGGGACGTCTCATGAATGAGGGGGACAGCTGGGCTGGGACAGGTGGAGCTTGACTGGAGGAAAGAAGGAGAGTGAGGGAGACAGCAGAGGATCTGTAATAGAGACGATGGAAAGAAGAGAGGAAGACAGCTGCTGCTGTGTTGACCACATATTATTATCACCAGACATATCTTACAAAGCACTGCCCTTTACTGCGAGGACTGAGCTGATAGAAATGATAAGGAGCTAGTACCAGGGTATGGTGGCTGCTCATGGCCAAAAAGGAAACACACTAAAACTAAGGCATCTATAAAAGTAGCTTCATTGTGTGTGTTGACACATCCGAGTTTATACCAAATAACACAATAAACGTCTTAATCTGAGATCACAAACTAGCTTAATCCAGGAGCAAAGGTTGTCATGTAGTTTCTGTGAATTTTCTTGATACTAAGTCCAATTTTGACATGGTTTACAAAAACTCAGAAGTTAATTTATTATCCTACTTTTAAAAAAGCACATAACAGAGTGTTGTTTACACCCTGTGTAAGTATTCTCTTCAGTCTGAGAATTGACAGCAGGTGTTGAGTGTTGACTAGAATTGTCTATTTGTGGCTTTCAAGCTTAGTGCCAAAAAGTCATGATTTATTTTCCAACACAACAGAGCTGTCATGTAGCATTGCATTATAGCTCTGAAAACAAACAGCATGTGTTTGCTAACGTCACTATGATGCACAGAGTCAGGCAGATAGAAATCAAAATGGCCTTTGCCACAACTATGTCCTGTTGGGAAGAGATGACCTAACAGCAAGTTTAATGTTTCTGTAACATTTGTTTTTTATTATTTTTGTGACTTTTAAAGCTCCTATGAGTTTTTAGCTGGTTAGAAAAAATAGACGAAAAACAATATTGATGTAAATGAACAACAAAAGCATAAGAGACCATCAGATACAAGTTTGACTATTTCATATTGTCATTTTTAATGCATCTGACTGCTGCAGCAAAAAGCAAAAAATTCCATCTGCTTCCATAGCGTTAGATGTGCAGCTAGTATATTGGTCCCCCCAGATCTAGAAACAGCTTGCACCAACAACTTAAGGAAGCAAACCTATTATGCAATGGGCAAATTTGCCAAAATGTTGAAGTATCCCTTTAACCTGAGTCCGAGTCCAAGTCGGAGTCCCCATTACCTGAGTCGAGTAACCTTTACCTGAGTCGAGTAACCTTTACCTGAGTCGAGTAACCTTTACTTGAGTCCGAGTACAAGTCAGAGTCTCCATTACCCATATTTGAGTCCTATCAAAAAGGAAAATTACACTTTTTGTCAGGGAGAACTTGTCAAAATAAGGGTGGGGCTTCCAAATATTTTTAGTGGGCAACTTATAAGGCTTGAGAACTGTAAGATGGACAAACATATACACATAAAGAATGAATAAAATTATATAAAGTTGGCCAGAAAAAAAATATATGATCTAGACATGTCTTGGTCAACGTGTCTTTTAAAATCTAAGATCTCTCACAGGTAAAAATAGACTTTTAAGGCCTTAAATTTCAAATGACCAAATTAAGGCTTTTCAAGGATCTGCAGTAACCCATTAGGCACTGAGGCTTATTATAACTAATTTCAAGTCCTTAACTCATCATTGTTTTCTGTATGATCAAGTTGGGTGGCCTTCATTGATCACTTGTAGACAAAATCAGTCATACGCTTTTTCATAAGGCTATACTTAGCCTGCTTCCATCATACTTGTGTGATCCTGTTCATGTGAAAAGTGCTAGAAGCTACAGTCTTCACTCTGTGACTCAGTCACAAGACTTGTTTCGCTATCTGTGCCCAAAGTCCATCTTGAAATGGATAAAAGGAGTCTCAGATTTGCTGTTCTTGCAGTCTGGAATCCTCTGCAGGAAAATTTATGTCTGGGGGAGCTGGTCTCCATAAATCGTTTTATAAGTAGATGGAAGGTCTTGAAGGAAGGTGCATCAGGTTGCTTTGACTGATGACTTTCTGCTCTGTGACTCTGTAGTTGGTTTATCTTTGTAGTGGTTTTATGTTTAATGGTTCATGTCTGTAACCGTGCTGCTGACTGTTTTGGCCAGGACACTCTTGTAAATGAGATCTTAAATATTAGAGAAGTTCTCCTGGTTAAATGAATTTAATAATAATTCAAATAATAAAATAATGTCAGACATTTGTCCACTGCCAAAAGTTCCTCACAGGGGCTTTAATAGAACTATTAACTAACTGATATTATGTATGCATTTTACTATTAAAAGTAGGTTTTTCAAAGGAGCAAGCAGAATCCATGTACCAAATGTACAGAAGCTGTTATCCTCATGGTGGGCAGCCAGGGGCCAAATCTGCCCTGTGGCTCCTTTCCTATCTGATTGAAGGCACTGAAAGCCCAAAACAAAGGTTGTCATGATAAAAAGTTTGATACCAGTAAAACTGAAACATTTCAATTTTTTTTGATAATATGAAAAAAAAAGTACAAGTCCTACAAAACCAGTTTTGTTAAAAGTTAAACTCCTGAAAACTGTCTAAATTACAAAAAATGGCAATAAAACCTTGATTCAACCCTCTCCTATGCACCTGTCAAGTTTTGTTACTTCCTCTGTTGTAGTGGATCTATCATCATATTAACAGAGATTGGGATATCAAGTAAAAGATATGGAGAAAAAAAATGGTGACAAATAATCACTCCCTCCCAGACGTCTTCGCAGTCATCCGTCTGCCTTATGGAACAACAGATTTATCCCCAAATTCCTGACCCCCCTGACCCCTCACTCCCCTCCTCCTCCTCCCTCCATGTCGCACACTCCAACTGCCATCCATCTTCAAATCCAGTCCCTACCCCGACACTTCAAAGAAGAAGGCCAAGACCCCCCATTTCCATAAATGTGTGTGCGTGTCTGTGCGTGACAAAATGACCACAGCGGGTCACTCCAAACCGACCAAAGAGTCAGACCATTGATCAACGTCCCCTGACTCCCCAAAAGACAAGAGAGAAAAAACGACAGCGAGAGGGCGGGAGAGAAAGAGAGAGAGGACAAGAGATGTAGGAGGAGAGGGCTGGGGGATGTCTGAGTCAGCAAATATTGAAGGTCAGCGTCGTCACAGAAGGGTTTTGTCTGCAGAGAGTGCTTAATTTTTGTGTGTGTTTACCTCAGAGTGTTGACCAGCGTTCCCCTCCTGGAGGTCTGGGGGAGGAAGGGAAAAGGAAGAGATTTCTCATCCCAGGACCTCGCTCCTCGCTGACCTCCTCCTTCGACCTGAGGGGACAAAAACAGAGATAATGTTTACTTGTTGCTGTAAAATTTAACTTATGTTTGCTGTGTTTGATTAAAGTCGGATAATTTTGGCCACTAGGAGGCAGCAAGAACAAGTTGTAAAGTAAACAGTTATAACATTTTTAAAGCTCCTGTGAAGAGCTGGATATGGGTCACAGAGAAATCCATGTAAAGGACTCTTCAGGAGCGACAACAGAAAATGAAACTATCAGCTTAAAGACTGATATCTCTGACACAGTGACTCTTATTGTCTAAAACCACTTCCAGGGAGTCTATATCAGAGGAGGAGATGAAAAGCTAAATGCAGAAACAGTCTTCCTTTTTACATTTTCCAAAGGAAATGTTCTCAATGAGCAATACATTTGAAAATTCAAAGAAAGCAGAAGGATATGTACGTTAGAAAACTACTGAAACATGCACAGGACAAAAAGGGCAAAGAGATATGAAATTGAACTTTTTCCCAGGGACGTCCCAAAATAAACACAAACTGAAAGTTTCTCACAGGAGCTTTAACAAAGTTATTCATAAGCAGCTACTTATTTTCACATTCACCGGTTAAAGGGCCGCATTTTCATCAAGTCACCCAAAAATCAGAAAAATTTAACTTTGATTTATACAGATTTGTTTTCACTTTACAAGGTCTTTAAATGGATTAAAATGTTGTTTTATTTCCTTAAATTCCAGCAACCACATTCTTCATGTCTATAGATGCTGCTTTTTGGCTAGTATGCTGGCTCCAGGACCCCAAAGCTGCCCCAAACAGTAGAGAGTGCAGCGTTGATATAAATAAATAAAGAAATAAGTAGTACCTTTTTGCTTTGGAATCAAAACAGACATTGATATAGTTTATAGTAGTTCTGCATAGTTAAACTTCTGGTAATATGAAGACCCTTTCTTTAATAAACTGAACCTAAAATTCTGAATTCAGTATTTTTGACTCAACAACAAGGTTTATTCATTCTTGGCTCCATTTTATTTTTTTTATCACATTAAGTAGGTTATTACCAAGCATCATGATACTTTAATTATCATATCATTACTCTGGTGTCTTGATACACATTGAATCAGATGTCCATACTAATGTCCAGCCCTATTCAATACTCTCACCTGGTTCTGATCACCTGGAGCCCCAGTTTTATGCAAAGCAAGCCAAGACTCCTCCTGGTGTTCCACGTCAGAATTACATACAAACATAATCACAGTGTTACCTGCCAAAGCACAAAATATGAGCAAAGATAAACCTCACTTTTTGGCTCAGACATTAGTTTAACTTTCTTTGCTGCTGTGAGAATTCGATGCAGCTGAGGTTATACAAGGGTAACAGCAAGCTGCAGAGTCACAAGTTCAGCTCTAGTATAAGATGTTACAGGTCTTTCTTATCATTTCCTCTCCTTTCTTCTGCCATTTCTCAGCTGCCAGCTGTCATTTTAAGGCACCAAAAGCCTTCACTACTCTATGAAAACAGATGTTACTTACTTACTTATTGTGAGAGATTATAACCCTACCCAATTGTAACAATTACTGACGATAAGAAGGTTAAAATAGAGGGAACAAACTTCATTTCAACTCATAAATAAGGGTGGAATTGGGTTAAATAGTATCTCATGAAAAGAACAATGAGGTAACAAGACAGTAAAGTTTGGCGATGTATTGTTTCTGGTTACCATGCAATACCTTGAATCACTTTTAATTGAGTTTTCCTGATTTATTTGTGAGGTAAGAGTCCATTGGAGCAATTCTTTGAGCTTATCTGACTTTAGAAAAATGAAAAAAGCAATACACTCTTGTTTGCTCTTCCTATATGCAGCGCTACCATTTTTTCTGTGTACAATTTCAGAAAAGAGCAATTTTCCATTGGCTGCACATGTGTTTCTACTTCTTTTATTATAACTTAAATGCTTCTTTCCTTTTTCAATTACATTTCTTTTATCTCCAGATCTCACCCAGTCTTTCTCCCCAACATCTCCTCTCTCTCTCTCTGCAGAAGGAGCCAATGAGGTAATCAGTCTGCTTGTAACAGTCTGATAAGTGATACGATAGAGCTATTGATTTTGGCCCGTGTGTCCCGGTGCAGGGGTCAGTGCTGCCACATCGCCCGGCTGCCAGGCTGAGTCTAAGAGCTGCTTTCAGGAGACATGAATAGATGCTGACTGGGCTCTTTCACAGCCATTGTCACAGAGAGATGGACTGCAGGAATATGGACAGCCAGGCTCACAGATTTTCCATTATTACACAAAGTATTGCTGGAGCAAATTCTATCAGCTGGATGTTGTGTCTTGGATCAAAGAAAATCAGCCATTTGAGGTCAAACTTTGATCAACAATGAATGCATTTCCTGCAACGTATGGCTTTCAGATGGATGAAAGGGGGGTATCTTTTGAAATTTTAATGACATTAACCCAAATTATAATCCAGAGACATCCTCAAAGCATTAAAACATAATCGGCTAGTGAGATGCTACCAAAGTGCCAATTTCCTACAGAAAAGAAAAGATAATGCATAACCTTTTAAACAAATCAATGTCACCCATTTCTTCTGACATGTGATCCCATAAAATATGAGGATCAGTTAACTCTTAAACTGCCTGATAGTGCTGATAGAGTGATATTTAAGGAGCTCAGCTGCATAAAAAAACATCCCATATCAATGATTGGTTATCTGTTATATGTAGAGGTCAGTTTGGGCTTAGGCCAAGGTAAGACTCATTAAAGTGGCTATTATGATCTTGGATTTCTGCCATGAGATGTTAAGTCTGGTCAGATTCGATGGCTTTGTGTTTGTAACTTGAACACCACTGAAACATAGCTTTATCACATAAAGCTGATGGTCTAAAGACTTCACTTGGTCCTTACAGGGAGCCTCCAGGAGGACAGATGGTCAAGGTCTTCCCCAAGGGGCACAGGGGAGGGTTGTGGTGAAATTGGAGAGATAACAGAGGTGGGTTGGGGGTGGGGAGTTAAGATTATTCAGATGTTTAATCCCTTTAAACTGATTATTCTTCTCCATAATGCATTTAGATATGGCAGTTGTGTACTCTCTTCAGGAGAGCCTTTTATTCTGATAACAAAAGGAGCATGTTAGGTCTCTTATAGCCACTCTTGTGGTAAAAAACAACTCCTAAATGCTACAACACAGAAACAAATAATTTAAGCTGACTGTTGATTGATAAGCTACACCATAGATTAGTAGTTAAGCTATGATTTTTGCGAGCAAAGCATGACAACATGGTGTGCCTATATCACTTAATAACAAATCAATACTGTCATTAATATTCAGGGCCTGAACACTGAATGGGTGTGAGAGCCCTACTGTAATTGTAAGCAATTTTCCCCCTTCCTAGTATTGAACATGCACCGATTTGCATGAAAATTGGCACACACCCAAAACTCAAAGAGTCAGTTTTACCCAGATTAACAACATTTGGTGTGCAGAGGAGATATACAAAAAAAACCTTTGGGGTATGACTTTAACTCCAACAGGAAATCCATCATCTTCAAAAAACTACCTAATATTGGGGTACTTTGGCCCATTGCCAGGATCCTACGTAATCAAACTAGTTTGAGGGAGTTTATCTGATTCACTTGTACTTTTACATACAGCTAGAGGAGACCTTCACATGAAATTGTGTTAAAAACTTTTTCATTAGTAAGAAGGTGTGGCTGTAGCAAGCCATCAAATTTGCATATTGGCTAAAACAAAAAGTTACTTTACAACTTACTAGAGGTGGGAGAAAAAAATTGATTCTTAGATGCATCGTGGAGGTGGAAGATTCTGAATCGATTTATTGTAAATGTCCAATAATCGATAATCTATAATTTAACTCAATGAGTGCCATTTATGTATATATACGTAATTTAAAAAACAACGCTTGAGTGCCATTGACATATGTATACGTCAAAGTGTTTTTTCAGCGGCTGGCACAAGGGGGTGCTCTCACACTCCCTGTGAGTAATTTTGGGGCTTCTGGGATACATAGTCGGAACACTACAGTCGGAAGTGACGGTAGATCAAACATCAGAGGTGGAACTCTGACTGGCAGTGCATAACAGCAACATTTTGATTACCAGTTGTTCATCTGTGAAAAAATACATTTTTATCTTTGTAATTTCAGATATGTAACAAGTAAAGGATGCTTCTACCTTTGGTTCAGTGCAACTGTAAATATCTGGTTTACACACATCTTCTATCAGTGGATAGTGGAAATTTAAATTATCTTTTTTTTTAACACAACTGTAATGTTTTAATTATGTTTGAATCAGTGAGAACAACAGAAATGTAAAAAAAAAAAAAAAAAAAAAAACACGGGTGCATCAAAATGCATCAATAATTGATTAGGACTCAAATCGTAGCCCTATGAATCATAATTGAATCTAATCGTCAGGTGCCTAAAGATTCCCAGCTCTATAACTCAGCTGTTCACAATTCAACTCAACTGAAACTTTGCGTGTATAATGCAGTGTTAATTTTGGCAGCTATTTTTAATTTTTAGTGTTAGTTTTAGTCTTTACATGAAATGCATTTTCCCCATGTATGAATAGATTGCTTATTCTGAGTTAATATTAAAAAATAAAAAAAAATAAAAAATTTCAGGTGGATAAACACTAATTAGGATAGACCTACCTATAGACATCATGTTTCATTTAACCAAGTTTGTTTGTTTTACTAAATGCTACTAGGCTAAATATTACACACTCCACCTTTAAAACCGTGCAGTGTGGCCAAACAAAGGGAGGCCTTAAGAAGTGGATTCAGCCCTGTTAAAAATAATGTGACTATTAGTCAGCGTGTGTGGCCTTGGCAGGGCAACAAACAAGAGAGTCACCATGTAGTCTCGCCATATGAATTTAAACAATCATAACTCAGCTGTACATTACCATGTAGTAAAATTCATCTCACATCCACCTCAGTCTGTTGATTCGGAGTTAGTGTGAGATGAGGATATCAACATCCCAGCTACAATGGATTGATATCAAAAGCCTCCTTCAGTAACTTAAAGGCTTACATCCTCAGGCCTTGCCTAATACATTATACAGTCTATGGCTTCAATGCACAAGTATGCTGGCCCCAGCAGAGAGATTAGAGGGTGCTCGAGTTACATGAAGAACAGTCCTAGTGGAAGCAGGACAGTAAATAAGTGCAAATCATGGTGAAACTGCAACGCACCTTGTGTAATATTTTGGGTCATTGTTGCTACTTGTTCTGGTCATTTTTGTCATTTTCTGTAGTGTTAGGTTTTTGAGTAGTACTATGTTGCCTATAAAACCCCCTATTCTAGACAAGAGTTCAGCATTTTTGCCACCATCTTGTAATTTTTTTTTACCATATCTGGAAGATTGGTTCAATGCATATTTTGGTCAGGCAAAGAAGAAATACAAAGAAGCCATAGGCTGCAGATATAGGCAGATGTATGCATACACATGATTACATAAATCTGACCTAGGCCAGCTTGTGGCCAGCTTTACATTTTTTAATTTTCATAAAACCCACATCAAGGCCAAAAGACACGACCCGTGAGGCTGAAATGACCCATGCAGGGTTTACAGCTCATAAATACTAACACACACAGATTTCTATCAGAGCAGGATCTCTAATCAGGAGATGACATCTCATCCTATAGAATGGTTGATGTGGACCGTGGTGGCAGATTAGATAGAGATTATTAATCCGGTGGATAGATTACACAGCTATAGCAGCATATGTCCTCTCTGCAGGGGCCACACTTAATGTGAGCACAATGACACCATGATTTAGGGTGCCACTCCCACAGTGTGCTGCAGTATTAACTCCAGCTCAGGGTGTCATTAAGGTTATGCAGCCTGTGTGACGTGGGCTCACTTTGTTAATCACAGAGTGTAACTTTATGTGGGAACTTTATGTGCATTCTGTGTTTCAGTGCTGCTCTGTTTAAAGGGAGTGAAGGAGGGTGAAGGAGAAAGTGGCTGCCGTCACAGAGTGGGCGGAGCTAAATCTGTACCAAGGTCACTCCTGTACAGGATGAAACAGGAGAGGAGTTCAGCTCAATGATAAAACACATCAACAACACGTGCATTAGATGTGTAGGAGTGGGGCTGCTGTTTGATATTATGAAAAATCAAAACACTTCATATCCTTATGTTTATCGAGATCTAGGGATGTAACAGTGGCCTACAGTAAATTCACAAAATGATGCGAATCACAATACTGGGTTCATGATACTTTTTATCTTGTGTTTTTATATTTTGGGGGTGCTTTTATGTCTTTATATGGTGAAGTCCTATTTTCAGATAGTTGTTTTTGGGTCAGAATTGGTGACTCTACTTCTTATTTCATGTGGAGACCCTCAGGGTTCTATCCTAGGGTCCATTCTATTCTCACTCTTCCTCCTCCCTCTGGGCTAAAAACATGGTATATCAGTCCAACTTTATGCAGAAGATACACTAATGTGCTTGCTCTTAAAAAGAAGCAATGGCACCCTAATTATTCTTCAGCTCAACTGTCTGGAGGACATTAAAGCCTAGAACCTTACATTTTTTTCAAAATTTAATGTTAATAAAACCCAATACTAAACAAATCAGACATAACTACTCAATATGATCAAGTCCTGTTTTCCACATAGAAATTTTCATGACAGATTTGGTGACTCTACTTTCTCTTTTGCCCCTATTTCATGTGGAATGGATGCATGGATGGGATTAAGATTTTTACATTTCAATGATAGTAAAAACAAAAGCAAAACAAACTGGGCATAACCACAAGGCTACTGGCACAGCTCAAATACTTTTTTAATCACAATTTTTAAAACACAGCTTTGATTTTTTTTAAGCTATTTTTGGGCTTTTAATGCCTTTATTTTGTTGAGTAGGACAGTGGATAGAAATAGAAACAGGGATGAGATGGTGGGGGAAAGGAGTCACAGGCCGGACTTAAACCTGGGCCTCCTGCACACATGAGGCACGACCTAACCGCTTCTATCTGCACCCCAGAGTTAAACAGTTTTTATCAAGAAGTGAGATTAAAGTCAGTTTATCAGTACATTTAGTTTTTTCTCTACTTTAGATGCAAAATAACTCTCTTGTGTAAAAATAAAAGTAATAATAATAAAAAAATGTTTAGGTTATTTATCAATTAATAAAAATATACAATTTCCTATAAAAAGTGACAATGATGGATGCTACCGCTTCAGCCACAAACATAAAAGAGATGTGACAAGCTAAAAGTGACCTCTGTCATTAAAAAAAAATTTCAATATTTTTTAAATTGATTTAAGTTGTTTGCATCCATTTTCAATTATATACTGATATGATATTTTATATCCCTGTTGACATCCATTACAAAAATCCACTGATGGTTTTTCTGAATTTTATTTGCCAGTTCTTTTTTGTTTAATGTTGCACATTTTTTTTACTGTTTTGTGGGTGTTTTTAAGAGTTTCCACATTAGGACAGGATATCTTTAAATGTCTTGTTTTGACAGACTTTTAGTCTGAAAACCAAAAATTTATGATGTTAAAAATGGAAAACAAAAAATAAAAAAGCTTCATGCATTGGTGCCAGTGTAGCCCAGTGGGTCCTTGACGCTCTGGCTGGTTGTGGGATTAATTTCCAGCCTCAGTGTATGTTTGATGCATGTTTTCCCCTGCTCTCTCCCTTTAGCTGTTCTATCAAATAAAGGCAAAAAATTCCCCAAATAAATTATATTTTATTATTTTAAATAAATAAAAAAAGTCTCCATGCATGAGCTATTGGAACAAGCAAATGATTGATATTGTTTGCTTGATCAGTCAGGAACATAATTATTTATAATCCTGTTTCTTTATTGTCAAATGCTTAAGGTTGATTTCACATCATGGACACAGGCCCTGTCAAGCGAAAGTACACCTGACTCAAAGCCTTGTGCATCATACCTGAGTCTACCTGAAGGGGCACAATTCATGTGGAACTGGGCACAGAAGAGCCTGAGTACAGGGGACCTGTCAGTGAGTAGAAATGTAAGGCAATTCCAAGTATCTCACTTTCCTTAAACAACAGCTGTATCCAAGCAGTATGGACTAATTTCATCCTCTGGGCTGCTGGTAGGTGTCAAAGTAGGAAGAGGGTCTTTGATGGTGACTAAAAAATAATAAACTATCAACTGAGGCCTTTTAGGATGGACACGCTGTCAGTTTATTTAATGTCTTTATCCGTGGTTTGGGGTTAGATGAGGACAGGGTCCCTGGGGTAGGCCGACTTCCCCCAAATCTCCCTCTCTTTCACATCCTAGTGTTGGCAGGTATGGCATGGCTCCTCCCTGGACAGATCTATTACATAACAGAGCTGACAAGTCAACAGCACATTTTCTGCCTCACAATAGAATCAATAGGAATAGTAAAACACTTCTTCCCAGGAATGGAGCAGTCAGATAATGCAATTTCTATGTATCTCTCTCTCCATTTTCTGCTGTCATTAACTGAACACTCATATTTTTACTCCGTGCCCGGCACTCTGCCTGCTGCCGCTGTCATTTCTCCAAGAAAGTGGAAAGCTGCTTTGTTGCCATAATATGCCCTGTGTGATGCTTGGCCCACTTTCCAGCCTGCTTTCATTGTGTAAGCACACATACATAAAACATGATTTGCTGCTTCAATTTCTGACTTTTATTCAGCAGGGATTTGGTGGCAGACAACATCAGAGGCATGAAAAGCAGAGCGGAGCAGCGGCGAAATGCAACTCTCTCTCTCTCTTTCTCTGATCCTCAGAGCGAGTGACAGATCAGGAGAGAGAGAGAGAAAGAGAGAGAGGGGAAAGAGTTGGCTGTGTTACAGAAAAAGAGGTTTAATCACTGACCTCTAGACTTACAACTGAAGACAAATGGCTGTGATTAATGAGGGCCATTCATCTTATAGGTTAGAAAAAAACAACAACAAAGGGAACTGAATTTGCCAGAGCTGCTGTGATGGATCTATCTGCTGAATATATTAAACTCCAGTCCTGTTAGTTTGAACTTCACTCTTATGAACAGGCTCAGGTCAGGCTCAGTGCAGTTCACATACTGTTCACCAGAGGGCAGCATGTCTGAGTGTGGCAGCTTTGAAAATCACTGATTTCTTAACTGATTCAGGTTCGGTGCAGCACTGAAGAAACTACACATTTAAGGAAAAACATGTTAAAACAGGGGTAGTCCATCTCTCTCAAACTTCCTTTCTTAAATATTCTCTTTTATTCTCATGCAGCAACAAAAAACACAGAAAACAAATACAGAGACCCTAATGCATATCATTAATCAGTAAAATGTAAACTGTCACAAAATAAAAATTGCAGCACCTCAGTTAAATATATGAGTTGATTAATAATACAGATCAGTACTTTTTCAACTTTGGTACTTTTTGACTACTTTCAATCATAGAATTAACAATAACAAAGATAATGTTTTAAAACTTGTGGTATTTAAAGCATCTAAGGTTTTGCTTAAATTAATATAAATGGCAACTTTATCCAATAGCTCTGCTCCACTTCCTCATTCTAAGCCTTTCATACTGCTATGCCCCATCTAACTGTGGCTTTCTCCACCAGTTCCTTCATGACATGTCTGTGAGCGACCTTCTACCTCTCCCTCACCGCCAAAGCTACCAGATGACATCATCATCCATCATCTCTGGTCTCCACAGTGTGGTCAGCTTCTACACTCCATGATCCTCAGATGACCGCATCAGACATTATCTCTTCAAGCCCGGTCTTCATATTTGATCAACATTCATCTAATCAGCCTTAGATGACATCACAGCTGACACCACCACCAGGTTCTGGACTCCACGGAGGAATAAATCCTTCAATCATGCTATGTCCTTGGACAATAATTCAATAATATCACATTTATGTTAATAAATACAATTCAATATCACGTCTTTGTAAAAGAAACGTTTTTCTTCATATCAGTTACTAGTCTCTCCAGATTTAAATTTTGTTGAAGAGGTTTCAGGGCTGGGCTACATGGCCTGAAAATAGGATCTCTGATTTATTCAATCAATACCCCGATAATAAATCTTTATTTTAGGTTTGTTGTATGACTGGCCAACATCTCTACATTTATAAAATTAAACTTCAAAATTGTAAAAAAATGAGAGAGTAAAGAGACAGAAGTTAGGGATTGAATTTACTGTTTTCTGGTACAAATCTTTCTGTTGGGGGGGCTGCTTTGCTTTGAGGTTGTCAAAATTAGATCCCAACATATTTACTAAATACATGCTAAAATGCGTATAAATAGTTTATACGAAGGACTTATGAAAACATACAGACCCTTTTCTTAGGGTTTTATGTATGAAACAGTGATGTATCACTTTTTCATGTGGGTCTTGGCTGGACTTAGCTTTTCTTTTCTTAGATGCAAATGGAGGGGGGTGATTGATTGTTGAAAGAGATCTTATGCAGATAAAGTAAATAATATTGCTTAAATGGCAGCTGTGTTTTTACTTGTGTGTTGAGGAGAGGGAGACAAAACAAGCCGGGAAGCAGATGATCCAAATGTGGCTAATTCTGATGAAGCATTGCATATCAGTCTGTCTTGTACTAAGCCTAAGGAGCCTAAGGAGCATTTTGATTTAATATATCCTTATTTTTTTCCCCAAAAAACTAGAAGTTTATACCATTTTTCATGTTTTTGTTGACACTGTTCAGCTGGCTGTTAGTAAAAGTGACTCGGTCTTTGTTAATTGTTAATATTTCCCAGCTGTTTCTGCTCTTAAGTGCCCATTGTTCTTTGTTAATTCCTGCCCAGTAAACAGTCTGATGACAGCTAAGAGGGTGCTGGAAAGTTGCAATATATGCTTTTAAAATCCCCTATGAGTATTGAGTGGTAAAATAAACAAGATTTGATCTCCTCACATGCCTAAGTACTGTATATACTTCCACCATGACCTCATCATGTTCAGGGCTCAATCTCCTCTGAAAGACCAATCGATATTTTTCACCTCTAACTTTCTCCCTCTCTCCACACTCCATCGCTCCTCTCAGATTTCACATCTTAAGTCGCCCTGTTTGGTGGCAGATTAGATGAGATGGCACGAGACCAGGGGGGTGGGCAGCGGCAGATCAAATCTATCTGTGTAAGCGATCTCAAAGCCGCAGCTGATGCTCGGCCACAGCTGCAGAAAACAATCAACCTCTGCAATGGGAGCCTTATGGTAAAATAGGATGATCTTGCATGTTTACGGGCTGCTGATAAATAATGTGGGTCTTTGAATGGAAAGTGCTCGGAAATAAAAATAAGAGGGTGGAAATTATTAAATGAGAGGGAACAGGAGAGCAGGAAAGTTTTTTCTTTTGCCTCTTCAGCACATTAACCACAGCCTGAGCACAAAAGATTTATCTTGGCTTTTGTCTGTCTGAGCCTGCCTCTGCTGTTGTAATGATTTGTCTGTCTGGAAGATGTGAATCATCTCCTTTTGTACCTTCTTATATTATTCTCCCTTTTTCTGCTTTTTATCTATTATTTCAAACAGGTTTTATGCACGCTTTCTGTTTCAGCTCACAAAGATTATGCACGGGCTGCCAGACGACAGATTTGCACATATTTCACAGCAGCACCTGTCAGCATCTGGCTACACTTCAAACTATGTATTGAACATAAATGTGTGGAATAGAAGTGAGACAAACAGCATGAGAGCTGCTGCTGTCACGGTTCATGCAGCCTGTAGAAAATTGAAAGATTTTTGTCAGTATCATGTTTCATCATCCATGACCACCACAGCGGGACGGTCTGTGCTGACACAAGAGCACGCAGGAACTAGTCTGAGGAGTGCATGGAGCACATTATTGTCCTCAGATCAGTGGTTGGAGAGGTGGGCTACACACATTATGAACTATAGTAGAAATATGAAGGCAGAGAAGTCAAACCCTATACAAGAGTAGATTCTGCATTTGAAATCCTATTTAGAGAACTTCTTTTGTCTGTGTTTCCTTATTGACCAACAAGTAAATTCCAAGTTTCTTTGCTAAACATGTGACTCTCCTGAGAAAAGTATAGGAAGTTAGCAGTCGAAACATGTCAAGGTAATACATACAGGGGTAACTTCTCGGTCAATAATAAAACATACATGAAATATATCTTTTTAGAGTAAAAAGTCCAATTTTCCAAACTATTAAATGTTTAAAAAAATCATAAAAAGGACCATATTTTGTGTTTGCTTAAGAATTCTGTATAGTCAGAGCAAGTGTATGAGCAGTTTCAATCCCATCATTCAGTAAGGTGGAGCTGTCCCACACCCTTTTTTTGTATGGTTTGGTGGTTTAATCCCCCTTCCAAAGGGTCATATGATAGACCCCAGAGGTCATATGATGACTTAAGAGGGCTTGAAAGAGCAAAAGTACTCGCACTCTACAGCTGGATTCATTTTTGGGACTTTTCTGAGAGCTCAGAGAGAAAAATGAGTCTTTTGTGGAGCTGATCATGACTCACAAACAGATGACAGTAAACTCTGTTAGATCTGTGTTCTTGTAAACAAAATAAGGTAAAGTTGTCCATTAAATAACATGGTAGGAATTGCAAAGCAAAGCAATATGATTTATAGTGAAGTGGTGGAAACTTCCTCATGATATCTCTAGTACTCACTGGCTTCTTAGCTTTTTTTATACATTGATTATCTGGAACTATCATCAGCAAGAATCAATTTTGCAAAACAGATCACAATCTTAAGCTTGACTTAAAGTATCTTACTTAAAGGATGTACTATCTCAATAAGAATACTTTGTCCATGTTGATTTAGGTACCCTGTTGGTTGTTGGGATGACCATCATAATAGACAGACTCATGTAATGTCTTCTTGTTCCGATTTGCATACAGTATCTTCAGATAAGGTAAAATATGATATTATATATGATCCGACGCAATGTGATACCATAAAATGCAATATGATACAATAATTTATTTAACTTTTAACTAGCTGAAAACTCTCAAATTAAAAATCCTTTTCTTGGGCACTGGTTGTCTAGTGGCCATGTTCTTGAAACAGACAGTCCAGGGCCAAATCCAGACTTTGGCCCCTTTCCTGAATGTCCTTCCTTCTCTCTCTCCCTGGTTTCTGACGCTATTACTGTTTTATCTCTTGAATAATAGCTTTACAACCCAAATATAAATCTTTGGAAAGAAAAAACTCTGACATACTCTGAGATACTGTCTTCTGCTCAGCCACGACAGGCAGCAATGCACTACAGTATGATACCATATTACCAAACGATATGGTATGATGTGGCTCGGTGCTGTGCGGTGTGGTGAAGTGCGATAAATTATGATAAAATACTGTCCAATTCAATACAACATAACACAATACAAAACTTTGTAAAGCAGATGGATTTGCCAGACTCCATCTCTGTCATCAGGAAAATCCACCTTGAAAAGCTCCAATACAACGTTTGTGCCGAACCTGACACTGTTCGGACCAATCAGTTTCATTTTAGGAGAACGAGGCCGTAGCTATGGACGGGGTTTATTTGGACTCGAAGCTGTTTGCACTGGCAACCTCCAGTACAGTGATTTCCTCAGGTATAGCTCAAGTATAGTGTTAATTTTACCTGGACTTGACAACATTTCTGCATTAGAAAAACAATAATAGTACTACAAGCTTTCGTAAAGAGTAAGATGTTTTCACTTTTCTGCTGATCTGCTTCAGTACGAGTTTGCGAGTGTTACGGAGGGAAAGGGTTGTTGTGTGAGTCGGTGTATACAATGGCTGCTAGTGGAGAAATAAACTCGTACTTATCCGCAGCAGTTTATTCAGAACATTTCTTTATTAAAGCAAGGGCAGAGAGCAACCCTGAAAGGTTTCATGACGGAAAAGATGTTTTCGCTCTTCTCCCTGTCTGCTTCAGCATAGGTTTACGATCGTTACAATAGGGATCGCCGGTGTATCCAATGGCTGCTGCCGTGGTAACTGTTATCTCAGATGTAGCTGTAGGAAAGCAGCAGTTTAAAACAGGAGCAAAGAGCCACAACGAAAGCTTGTCTTGGCAGAGAGGATGCTTTTGCACATCTCCCGACCAGCCTTGGCATCAATTTTATTCACAGAGAAGCTTTGCCATTAACAATCTATGGCAGTGGTAGCCAGTCAGCAAAAGAGAAGTGCATGCATACTATGCACTGTCGCTCTGATTGGTCTGTCATGGATATGACAGACAGAACGTTCTTCCAATCACCATCCGAGATTTTTTTTTCCCAAATGCTTTCTATGGGAGCTTTTCCAAATGAATGTGAAATATATACATGCAACGAATATTTGAAACAGTAAATCTGGCATGTCAGGTTAACAATACAGTACAATACGACACAATATGACATGATTTGATATGAAACCATATGCAATATCTTATGATACAATATGACACAGTAGAAAGGAGTGTGGTGCAGTGTGGTGTGATGCTTTAAGTTATGCTACAATATAATACAATACAAAAAATGCAGTCATTAATATTCTGAAAGACAATCCTTAAGTGACACCTCAACATTGCAAACTTAACTAAAGAATACCATTCATTTTTTGTCATTAACACCACAGAAAACAACAGTCATTAAGTAGTAACAGTTAGGTTGGCAGAAACGACCCACAGACTGGATAACTGCATCACCCAAGCCAGTTCAATGATATGTTGGTGTATGAACAATTGGTCCCTCCTTGACTTTTAAACATTTTTTGTACAGAAAAATTTTAGAATTATCATTAAACGATGGCTCCAAGATAAATGTGGAGCAGTCAATGTAGAGCAGTAGAAGCAAGATGTTTCTGTCTCTTATGTAATGGAGTGAGGGGGATACCGCACAGGAAAATGGTAACACACAAATGAAGACCAAGCACCTCAAAGTTAATTACTTTCGACCACAGGAGTGCCACTATCTTTCACAGGAGAGGGAAAACTTTTATTTACAAGACTGGTCAATAACTAACAACAGCGCAAAGAGAGAGAACAAAACAATTTCAAGTCAGAAGAAGTCTTGGGATGATTCCCAAGTTCTGTCTACATGTGCCACACAAAACAGCGAAAACGTGAGGGTGAATACGTAACTTCTGTCTCCGCAGGCAGGCAAACGCCTGCACACGTGCGAATAGTGAATGCTCTTGTTAAGTGTGTTCATGAATGTGTGTCTTTTTATGTGTGTGCCACAGTGTAAATGTGTTATTGGAGCAGGGTGAGCTGGGGGCAGAACCAGCAGAAACAAACGAGGTCCTGTGCAACCCAGAGACTGTTCCATGAATCATCCAGGAGCTCTGCTGACCGGTCCTCTTTGCTTTCAGCTCACAGTTAATAACTTCACATGCTACATTTCCTTTAGTGACTCTATAAAAAAGAAAATGCACTTTGTTCTGGCATTTGGCCCCTAAAAGACGCATAGATGTCAGTAGCAAATCTGTAATGCATCTTTCTTTGACTCTTTATTTAAAATTTTGAGGTAAGGTAGCTTTCTCATGTTCTGTTTTCCTCATGTTTAAAGAAACTCTTTGAACCACTGGATAACATCATGAGCTGCGTCCCAAATCAGGGGTTGCGTCTGAAGGCTGTTTGCGTCATAGTGGCATGTCAAAGGCTGTCCCAATTCAAAGGCTCCTTCAGATGCATCTTTAATTTCCTCATGATGAATTAACCTTTAGAAACATCTCCCATTAATGTTGATTTTCTCTGGTTGGACAGTTATAAAAATGAGTTGTGTTTCAGGAGAGAAACTTTTGCAAAGCCTGTGATAAAAAGTAAGAATATTCTATTTACCTTTGAAAGGAACATGAAATTTGTAATGGCTTACAATGAACAGAGCTGTCTGACACAAAAATAAAGTACAATCAATCAATCATCAGTCTTTTCCTGGACAATGAAGGATCCATCTGATGCATTCTTTGTGGGTAGAAATGTTAAATTTCTTAAGCCCGCTTCGTCCTCTTCTTCAGTGGTTGTTTAAAAGCGGTTATGAGCATTACTGTCATCTAAACTGGAGGGTAACACTGTCATCTATGATTGTCGTTTATCTCCATTCAGACCAGAGACTGTAGGACGTGCCCTGAGCTGTGACCCCCAAGCCGTCCCGAATACAAATACCCCTAATTACCATCAAACCAGAGAAATATATTGTTCCACTTTATAATAAGGATGGATTAAGGTACTCTTTAGTACATCTGTTGATTCTAACAGTGTGTTAACAACACACAATGCAAAGGAGCATCAGAGACAAAATCAGCTTGATTCCTCTGAGTTCTATTGGAGTATCCTGACATGTGAGTGATTCGGCACTTTTTTTTTTCCCCATCGCCCCATTTCCTGTTTTCTTCTCTGTTACTTGTGTTGAGATTGACAAGGAACAACGGACGAGAAAGATGTCAAGACATCTGGAGACAGATAAAGTGGATATCGTTATGTATAAATAATATCTCCCTCCATGATTGAAATGTATTCTGCTCTGAGCACAAAACCACAACTATTTGGCTCAAAGCGGTCAAAGACTTGTCAATATAAAGCACCCCTCTCTGTTTGCCAGCATTCAATGTCAAGCTACAAAGGGGGGCCTGAATTCAAAAGGACAGAGGGTTAAATATTCTATGGATTTAGTGTGGACACTGAGGGTGTGATGCAACGCTTTAACAAATGCAGTTAGGATACAGTGTGCAATTTAGGCTTGATCCCAAATCAAAAGTACATGGGCAAGGATGAATAGTGCATCCTGTGATTTCAATGTTATGTGAAATGTATGTATTTTGGATTTATTTTTTATTTTTTTTCTTGTGAAAGGAGCTGCTATGAGGCAAGAAAAATTTCTTTGACTTTTTATGATTCTAAAGTATTCCCAAATTAAATTAATTCAAATAAACATGGCAGAATGAGGGCTGGTGTTGCATGGCAGAATGAAATCAGGGACCATACAAGCTAAAAAACTTGATTCAAAATAAGTCTGAATCGGCACAGCAAGCATAAATAATAAATACGGAAATAAACTCAAAATTGTTGTTTGTAACAACAGTGAAAAACCAAAGCATTCACCTTAAAACAGCTATTTTTCGGTCTCTCTGACTCAGTCTGTGGATGTGCATCCACGTACGTGTGAAAGTGTGAGAGTGTCTGTGTTCGCCTGCAGCAGGTACAACAAACAAGCGCACTGACGTCATCCACGTCGGCCAGAAGGGAAGCCCACCGTGGGCTGTGAGAGAGGGAACACGTTCTTCTCTTTTTAACAAACACGTTCACTCTCACGTGTGTTTCTTGGTGCATTAATGTTAGAGCCCCTAAGAGGAAAAAGAGGACAACACAGATATGTAAATGTGATCTAAAAACAACATAGTACTTGAAGGACAGGGGCTTGGGGGATTGGTTACTTTTTTCCCAGAATTAACAAAGAAAATCAGGCAGAAATGTTGGGGAAACAGCCTGCTGTGATAAACAATTTTTATTTGGAACCAGATAGAATCATTAATGTTTATATACTGTATGTGTTTAAGAGCTAGCATCATCAGTATGGATGTGATTTAGGATGATGACTGGGGAAATAAAAGATCATGATTTCTATGCTCTGCTTGTTCTCAAAAAAAACAAAATAAAATTCAAAGAAATATGAGTTTAAAGAAACATTTGATGTCATGAAATAAGTGCCTCTGAACATATTATCATAGTGTAAAGGCACAACAATTTTTGGTCAATTTTAATTGTTGTTTTGCATTAAGTAAACTCTGGTTTAAGTGGAACAACCTTAATCTTGTTAAATATTTTACATACAAATAATTAAATGGCTTCTTCAATGGTACATTTTGCCAGTTATTTCAAATTTTCATTAATTTTTTTTTTGTTTTCTTTTTTTAGTTTGTTTTGTTTCACTTTGGAATGATAATTTAATTTTAGGGTTGCTTCCACGTGTCTGCGTATGTGGACCCAAGGAGGAGGAATGACTACCGTGGTGAAGCTGTTGTCAAATTAATAAAATATACAGTCATAATCAGTGAGAGATTTCTGGAAATGATGTGTCTTAATACATCTTGCAATCCCATAAAAAACGATAGAAAGGATATGTTATTATATAATACACTTTATGATGAAACAAAATGAAACAAATTAGAGAACTTGTGCTTATGTGCTCTTCAAATCAAATCTTCTCTTGGTTTTTTTGTTAAATTATACACTTGCTAAAAAGCAGAATCCTTTCATTTGTGAAGGTCAATGTTAATTTAAGCCACATTTAAAAGCCTTTTTGTCTTTTTTTAAATGTAATTGATAGAGGAAGGGAGCTTCCAAAATCATGAATCTTTTCAGCCAACAGTCTGATAAAAATAAATAAATAAATAAATAAATAGAAGATACAATTATAAAAGATTTTTTTTTAAAGAACTTGGGCACTTTCAAAGCCAAACATTGACATTTGAATCTGAGCTTTTTTTTTTTTTTTTTTTTTTTAACAAAAGATCAAACTTTTATCTGTTTGGCAAATGGGCTTGCAATTTTTGCCACATTCCACTGTTTTTGTCCCCTGAAGATAATCAATATCATATATTTTGTGGATTTTAATATCATGTTTTGGATATGTTGACCTCTGGAAGACAAATTGCTACTTATTTTGGCTCATGGTGAACATTCATTAAAAACACATACACTCATCATTGGCATCAACCCTGATTCCCGGTCCCTGCTCCTTGTGAGTGAGCTTTCATGTGTTGTGCACTACGGAGAGGCTTCCATAGCTACTCTGTTGTAGAGCCTAGATCGGTGGAGGTTGTCCTCCTGGAATCAGATCCTCACAGGATCTCTGAAGCTCAGTCAGACTATTGGGTTCTTTGTCACCTCTCTTACTAAGGTCCTTTTCCCATGATTGCTCTGTTTGGCCGGGTGACCAGCTCTCAGAAGAGCCCTGGCTGAGTTGAACTTTTTCCATTTCAGAATTATGGAGGCAGCAGGAATTTTTTGTAGCCTTCCCCAGATCTGTGCCTTGCAACAATCAACAATGTGGGCCTTCTGAGCTCTGCAGGCAGTTCTTTTGACCTCATGGCTTTGTTTCTGATATGCATTGTCAGCTGTGAGGCCTTCTATAGATAGTTGTGGGCCTTTCAATTTCAAGTGTTGTTGCAAAGGATCTATGCGAATGTGATATTTCAGTTTTTTTAATCAACTTGCGAAAATAAAATTTAAAAAACCTGTTTCACTTAGAAATTTTTGGGTACTGTGTGAAAGGAAAAAATGATTCAAAATGAATGTATCATCAGGCTGCAACATGACAAAATTTTAAAAAGTGAAGATGTCTGAATAATTTCTGAATGCACCATATATAATCAGAAAACAAATAAAAACAGATCTTGTGTGCTTCTAAAATGAAACAGGCTGTTCTTTTAAATTTTCAGATCACGCCACTTGTAAAAGACTGTCCTTTATCCCCTGAGCTAAATGGCACGCAATTTCAGGCACATTTCACTGCATGTTTATGTCACACTGTATGGCTGTTTACTCATGCACCTTAGCACCACACTCATGTGCAAAAACACACACACATGGTTGAATCCATCAGTGTGTAGTTCCCTTTTTGCTCCCACGTCTTCAGTGTCAAAGGTCAGCAGACCCACGTTTTCGTGACAGCCAGTATTTACCCCCCTCAGGGCGTACACTTTATACCTCCGTGTTTATGTGTGTACAGAGCTAATGGAGAGTGACATAAAGACTGACATGGATGCTGAGCTGTGCTGTGCTGGGCCAGGCGGTCTAACCCAACAGCAGGGATAAACTATAAATAGACATATCCCAACACCCACCCCCTTTTTTTTCTCCTGTTTTCCTCTTTTGCTTTATCTGCAGACCTTGTGTTATACTTTCTTGACAGCTATTGCCTTCCTATTCCTCCATCTACACCTGGTTTGTTCCCTGCATCCTTGTGTCCTTTCCTAATTGTGTTCCCTTCCCACACCATCTCTCCTTGAATCAATTTAATCACTCTGCTTATGTTTTGCACCTTCTTGAAATTTTTTGCACTTAAGACGAGTGACAAAAAACAAAGAAGTCCAAAATACTTGAATAAAACATCAGCTAAAAACTAATATGATCTCAGAGAGGAGTGCCTGATGGGTGGAGAAAAGGGGGAGATGGGCTTGTACAGGGGGAAGATGGGGGAGACAGAGTTATGTAAGTGAGGCTAATCCCCTCCCAACCCTGCATAGCAAATGAGACTGGATGACACTGGCCTCATTTCATCCGCTCATTTCTGCATCTGCCACCCGCTCCTCCTCCACACCGCTCCGTCCCCACCTTAATCTATCTGTTTGATCTTTGACAGCACACCGCAGCTCTGGTTTTCTTTATATATAACAGCAAATCCTGGTCTGTAGGACATGAAGGAGAAGTTGGAGCAATAATTCACGGTTTAATCGTAAAGACACATCTCTTCCTAAGGCTTTCCCCGCTCGTATCGATGCTAACATCAGAGTTTTTAAAGCTCTCTTATGTAACACAAGCCAGCAAGGACACTGAGGGAGGCACTAAAAGAAGGACGTAATCCTGTTCAAAAATTCTGCTGACAACAAATATAAATATTTTAGATCCTTTCCAGAGTTTGATGCCAGGTATCTGTGTTCAAAGAGAGGTGCTACACTAACAACACATCTTTAAAGTTCATGATACGGTCGCTTTAGATTTCAACTTATCAAATGAGTTCTGGCCTCATTTGCCACATGACCCTCAGCCCCTCTAGACCGTCTCCTTTCAACTCCAAATTGACAGTTGGACCGCTCTTAAATCCTGTCCCACCAAGACACCCAAACAGCCTAATCTGTAGAGGTATGTTGGGCTAAAAAGGGTCACCAAGGCCAACAAACTGAGTTCATAGGACTCAACACGCTACAAGGTATTAACATGCAAAACTATTTTTCACATTACACAAAATAGCAAACATGGGATTACACTTTATATAACATTTTAGGCTTATACATGCAAACACAGACTCCAAATCTACTAGAGAAAATATGTTAACTTTGCTGCTCCTTTTACAAAAAAGACCTGAAACTTAACAAGCTGCTTTAAAGAGGATGCTTGGGGGCAGACACAACTGTTTGTAGATGTACTGCCTGTTAATTTTGTGATATTGTGTCTATGCATTTACATATCATGGTTATATGTATGGCTTCAACTTTGTTTACAGTGCTGCTGCCTGTCTTTGCAAGGTCACTCTCGAGAAAGAGATTTTATCCTTAGTGTTGTTTTTCTGGTTAATTAAAGTTTGAGTTAAAAAAAAAAAAGTTGGGCTGACACTTTCCAGTCAGTTTGTCAGTTAGTTGATCAACAAGCTTTCTTCTGAGAAATATCCTGCTGGTCTGTTGGTTGTGCGTTTCAGAACAAAACTGTGGGAACACACAGCTGACTGATTGAGAGTTGTGCAGCAGGAGCAATGCAGCCCTGGGCAATACAGATAGAGGGGTGCACAAAATGACACTGCATATGTTAATTTCTGATAGTTTTACACTGGTTACACTGCAAATAACTTTTTAAACTTGAAACAAATCTGCAGGATGTTTGTACTGGAGTGGCATTGCTGAGTGTCTCAAAGCCCCCTCCTTGTTGGAATCCCACAAACTTCTGATTTTTGACACTGTCGCCATTCTAATGCTAACTTGTTTGTTTGTCGGCACCAGCGTCACGTTTATGTAATTTCTTGCTGCATTCCTATTGGTTGGTTAGTCAGTGTCAGCCAACACTGTGAGATGGTCATCCTAAATTTCTGACACTATCAGAATTTTATGCCAGCTGCCTTTGGTTGCAAGACCATGATAAACGCCTAGTAAACAGTGTGATTTTGGGATGTCCCAGACGAAGACGACCACTCGTATCTTGGTCATGGCTCTTACATGATGGTCCTATGTTGCACTGCAAAGCAGGCTAACAGATGGCCGTTGTCATGGTCTTATGCCCAAAGACAGCCTGGGATAAAACTCTGACAGTGTCAGAAATTTAGGATGATCATCTCATAATGTGACTGCTGTCCAGTAGGAATGCAGGGAGAAAATACATGACAATAAAGCGCGACTCTGGCACTAACAAACACAAGTTAGCATTAAAAGGAGACAATGCCAAAAAAAAGCTGAAGTTTGTGGGATTCGAACAAGGAAGAAAATCTTGATCTCAGATGTTTTCTAAGCATATGAATGCTACAGTTAGAACGGTTTTGTTGTTGCTTTGCTTCAGTATTTATCACAGCACTGGCGGCGTATGGATGACACACACTGATGAGGTTTATTTCTTGCATACACAGTTGTAATTCATCTGTATTTAAAGGGAGTCATCATCATACAGTCTGCACACGTCAAACTTGATGTCATATGAGATTCATGACACACAGTGTGGACATGATTGCTAAAAAGCATCCTCTGCACAGTATTTCATTTCATCACTTCTCCTATTGTAGTAAGAATGTTGATTCCTCAGTTGAAACCAACCAGGTTCAAATGAACTGCAGTATCTTTCTCACAGACAGAGGGTCAAACCATCTGTATGAACAAGCTAAACTTGTAGAAGAATCCCAGCTTAATAACCACAACTTTATTCTAAGCACCACAACGGATTAAAACTAATCTTTTGAGCATTATGAAATTGTTCACTAACCCCCCGGCCTCCACCTCTTCAATCCTTCTGCTCAGACAGGACGCTCCACTAAACTTTGACCTACTTCTGTCGGCCCTCAGACTGGGCATGTGGGGGGTGTTACCAAAACGCAAAGACCCCAAACACAGCAAGCTCCACGCTGATCCACTCTGTTAATAATAATAATATGAATATCAAAGGCCTATTTGGACAAAGCATCTTTTGAATGTGAGCTCACAGGGATGCTGGGGGAGGCTTGAGGACGCGTGTATGTGAAAGAATCACACTGGACTCATTGTTTGGTACATTAAAAATTCAGCTGGTTACACACACAAACCAAATAAAACACACACACATATTTATTAGGGTTGTCAGAATTTGTGGTGTGTGTTTTAAAACAACAGGATAAATGATATTGCTATGATTGATAGCATCTAAAAGCACCAAAGCTTTGAAAAAAATCTTTACATCTTTAGACATCTTTTTTTTTTTTTTCCCAAAAAGTCATCACAAGAAGAAGAGAGCGAGCTCTGTCTAAGTTGCACACATGGGTAACATTTTTGGCACCAGGAATTAAAAAGAGATCTTACTATGCCCTCAACACACAATATGATATGCATCAGCACAGTGGATTCACAACATTGAACAATAATATCATTTTCTAATCACTCTAATTTTTGTAAATACTAGTGTCTTGAATTAGTTCCTGTTAATCATCAGAACAAATACTTATAAAACAGAGGTTTCCTGCATTCAAAATTTAGTGGTGGCCACAAGCAGCAACCTCCAGTCCTGAAAAATGAAGCCAATACAGCCTGGCTCAAAAAACAAAACATGTCTACTTTTTTTGTACCACAAGCGTTTAAATTATATTTAGGAAAAACCTCACTGCGCATAGTTTAGTGCGTCTAATTTGACTGACAGATAGATTGACAGACAGACGCTATCTATCAGTCAACCAGATGCCTAGATTTAGTGATAGCTTAGCTGACAGGAAGTCAAGCTCAGTGGGCAGCCTCTTGTCTGCCGTTAAGTTGATCCAAAGTTCAGAGGCCGCCACGAATTGCCTTCAAAAGCAGTTTGAGTCTGCCTGTTGTAATCAAACGGCTGATGTAACACAGGTCTAAACACCTAAGACTGGCCAAATACTAGACGAATAACTATATCAAAAAAGTAGGAAACCACAGACAAAAGGACAGTTTCAAACAATTTTGATCTTATGATCCAACAAATGCACACACTAGACCAGTGGTTCTCAACTAGGGGGTAGGGACCCAAAAGTGGGTCATGGAGCCTTTTATAGAGGGTCCTGGAAAGAAAATTTGAACCAAAAAGTCAATGAGATTTATTTACAGCATGCTTGTTTTAACCTGCCTCTTGATTTTCACGTTTTGGATGGTCTGACCTCCAAATTGTACAATCATTCCTTGAATAAATCTGATTGGTTGAAAAATATCAGAAGTTTGGATTCCAATTTGTCATTATGGAGTTGGTGGTGGTTCCTGAGGCTCGACCACCTGAGAACCACTGCACTAGAGGACTCAGCCAGACCGTGAGACCATACATTTGCCATTTTTGGCAACGATTTCACAAAGGAGTTTGCAAACTGTGAGATCTAACAGAAACTCATGAGATCAAAAATGCCTAATGAAGGAAAAACAAACATGGGGGATGATTGAAACCCTCAACTAGCTGTCCTGACATATATTAGAGTTGCAGAAAAAAAATAAAAGACAAGGAAAAGAATACGAGTGAAATCCATTATTCACATGAGTAAAGGTTCATACTTGGAACAATTCTTTTTTTAAACACATGCTATATTGTCCCTTTCAGCACAGTATGGTTAAACCATGTCTCCCGGTGGCATAAAATAAATCCACCACTGCTCCGTAGTGTCTCATTTTACTTTGAAAACTCACAGATAGTTCAGAGGACATGTAAAAAGACATCAGCACCTTGTGTTATCAAACCAGTCACTGATGCAACAGTGGACGTGTCTTACCCAAGGACACATCGACTTGTTACTGCAGGAGTAAGGAATTCCAGCCTTCTAGTTGAGAACGTGAATATATTTTTGTCAAATCAATTCAAATTGCACATATTTGCATTGATTTTAACTTGTATTGTGAGGTATGGTTACATTGCTAACATGTAACTCATTCCAAGTGATTTCAATTTCCTGCCTATCAGCCACAAGACAAACCCTGCCCTTCCGCTTTTATCGGTTCTGTGTCTCTCTTCTCCAAGAAATCTCACTCAGCAGATGGACACAATCCTCCATAACCAATTCTCTGCAGGATAATGCAGTGCAGACAAAAGACACCGTGACACAACGGCAGACAACACCTACGACAGTCTGAGCTCTGTCTCTCTGAGCCCACAGTCCCCTGAAACTGCAACTATGTTTAAAATCTGCCAAACGTTTCATAAGCGCATGCAGGAGAAGCTTCCAAGCCAGCTGAGTCCTTTCTGTCCACGTGAGATGGAAAAGACCATGAGGGATGAGGCCCCAGTTTTGACAAGGAGAGGGAGGTGGGAGTTATGTTACAAAGACCACGGCTGGGACTGCATCCCAGAGGTTCCCGAAAGAATTCTGGGAACATCCGGGCCCGACATGTGCTTATGAGAGAGAGCGAGACGAGGAAGAGGGGAACATCTGTCAACAATTAAAAGAGAGAAGGGATCAGTGGCATATTTTCACCATCCAGAGAATGCAAAGAAACGCCTGGGTCATGATGTAAACACTCTCATGGTTCGAACTTCCCAGCCCCCCCCCATTCTCTTCTCTTACAGTTTAGTTAGCGGATTCAGGAAGGGGGAGGGGCATTACATGGTACGCATTCAGCCGAGGGGTCATCTGGCAGACGCATCCTCTGAGCTGGCTTCACTCCGCTGAGAAAAAAACACACATACACAGAGGGGAAGAAGCTGTCCAAGAGGGTGGAGGAAATCTAATCTATAAATCAAACACATGTCCAAACAACCAAGGGTGTCAACAGATCTTTGCTTATGCTATTACCTCAGAGAAGCATCGCTGTTGTGTGTCACGCTGATTCGATTCTGCTGAGGTAGTTGTATTAGACAGGGCTGAAAAGAAATTGTGAAGACAAAATCATATTGGAGAGGCTCCTTTGAAAAATTCCTGAGAAAATTGCAGCCAAATCAAAGCAGCAGGGGGTGGGTGAGCTTTTTAAACTGGATCAATAGTTCCTGTTTTGCTTCTCTTGATTGCACAAATCAGGTTTCCAATCTAGGCAAATCAGCACACACACAGCTTAATCAATGGCTTTCCAAGGAAACAGGCATTGTTAGCGACAAAAGATTTCACCTCTTTTTTTTAAAAGTAGAGGAAGAAAAATGTTCCCCTGCATTTACAATTAAACCCCAGCAGAATGGATCTTTTTCAATCAAGACACCACTAAAAACACGTAATTGTTGCAGCTGCAGGTCGTCTCCCCACAACCTCCTAAAACCGTTCATCTGCTCCTGGGCAATGACGCTCAGTTCTGGACCTAATGCTGGTGTCATTCATCAATCTTGTGTTTGTGCGTATCTGTGTGTGCGTGTGTGGTCTGCTGTTTCAGCACTGGCCATTTCGGTCCTCATACATCAACCTCCTGACAGCAGTGAAGTGACGCTTTGTGACATATGAGGCCACTTTACCTTCTCCTCGGAAAGAGAGAAAGTAAAAGGAGAGAGACAGTGCTCAAATGGATAGAGGAAGAATCTACTACCATAAAGATGTGATTTTTGATGCATTATATCAAAATAAGAACTATAAATTGAAATGAAAGTGTCTCAGAGACATAGAAATTAAACTGATTCAATTCAAAATCTTGAACTGCTATTACTGGACCCCCTCCAGACTGTTCAGGTTGAATCTAATGAACAATTCTGTCTGCTGGAAATGCTGCAGTGCTGAAGGGATCTTTTTTCATTTACTATGGGACTCTCCTACGATTCTCAGAGCATCTTAAAGGTGCAGCAAACAAATGCACAAGTGTTGCAAAACCCACAGCTAGCCTGGCACTCTAATGGATGTTTTAGGAGTCGTTGGCAGACTTCAGCACTCCTGGTTTTTAATGTGATCTGTGCCAGAGATCTGCCCACTCATGTCCATTATACGCAGACCTGCTTCACTTTGCATTGATTCTGTCTCTTCTTACAGACTGTAAAGGCTTTCAGAACCCATCTCTGCCTGCCATCTCAGCTATCAGAGTCCAACAGAATCTTAATTGACCGGAAATCTGCTAGCATAAAAAAAAAAATCCAGTCTCCTTTTATGCTGAGAAGAGCTTTGCAATAATAATAACACAAACTGACAGGTTTCCAAGTTCATGAGGCCTTCAATGGCAGCTTTTGGGTGTTTCATGTCTGCAGAAGTCAAGAGGGGGTAATGAAAGGCCAAGACAGATGATGTGTTGGTGATGACAGGCTGAGAGCAGAGAGGGTCCACCCGTGTCTGAACAGCCACACCTTGGGGCTGATGAATAGGCAGGGCAGATGTCATGTAGTGTCTGATGTCATAACAGCTCCTATGGCTCCACATCCCTCTCCGGATTTAAGATCAGCTCTGCTAGCAGTTCTGTAAGTCCTGCAAAAATGCCTACAAATGACACCAACAGAACACAAAGCCACAATGCAAACGTGTACCAGGTATCAGAGGTGTGAACGTTCGGTTAATATGTAACTCATACATTTTCCATGGGTTTAGTGTGTGCATGACTGGATGCCTGACTCTCTGAGTATGCCCTGTTATTGGGGGGGGTGACAAGATGCTTATCTCATGAGACGAGACAAGATTTGGGCCCACGACACAAGATTTTACACTTCTTTTTGATTTTGGAAAAAAATATATGCATAGAAAATATGTCCTTCAGACGGCTGAAAGTCATCATAGGGAAACCTTCAGGTCTATTCAGAAATGTTTAAACTAACTCCTCTTGTACTGAATAAGCTATCACTGCCAGTTTATCTTGTCTAACTCTGACTCAGACTGTAAATTTTAATGCCCTTCAAATCAAACCTTTCAATCAAATAGTCTACCACATCTTTATTTTACTTCACTATGCACTCATTGCTACAATAACATAATAATGATAATGAAAGCATTTAGATTATTTTGAAAGTACTTTAAAACAATTTACAACAGACTGAAATCTAAAGAGCTGCATCAGTAAAATCAAACTATTTCTCATCCTCTTTAAGTACATCCATATTTAAAACACTCAAAAGAAATATCTCTGTCAATAACGCATTTGTTTTTTACAGGTATTTAGAGAAATAGATTATTGTATCGTTATGTAGTTTTTTTTTCTCATATGTGCTTTGACAGTGTTGGACACGGCGCACAGATGAGCGTGTGTGTTAATGTGTGTGCGTGGTGAGCGAGTGTGTGTCTCTGCTCTGTCTGCTGTCAGACAACAAGCAGGACGCTTACTTGGGGCTAGAACTTGGCTTTTTGGAGCTAACAGTGGACTCTATGGTGCTCAGACTGAGTTTGTTTTGCTAAGTTTACCACTGCAGTATACAAAGGCCAGTTGTGCTACACGTTAAGCTTCTGACTGATGATAGCACAGCCAACAGCTGATGGATGTGTGACTGACAGACAGTGAGACGAGAAGGAGACATGATGAAACAGCGACTGAATCAAAGTTACAAAGTCACAAATAGCGGCACTATGAGCGAGTCTGTGCGTATACATGAACTCACGGAGACTGCAAAGGTTTCCAGCAGCAGCATTTAATCATTTCACACTGTTATGAAGAACTTATTATGCATTGGCGGATCATGCGCAGCCCCGAGTAGCGCACGTGGAGGACAGGGTGGGGGACGGAGCGTGATCTGAATAGGTGACGGATCAGCTCTGTTTCTTCATTAGCTGGCAAACCAACAACTTTAAAGTGTCCAGGACATATTTGTGATCTTTTATAACTTCCAGTTAGGTACTGTTTTCTGTCAGGACATCTGCTGCTCCTGGTGTCTGGGCAATATTGATCTCACGAGATGATTTTCACCTCGATGAGACATCTCATGACGCTTTGATCTCTTGAGATCTCGCGGCATGAGATCTCATCACATCCCTACCTGTTAGTGACAGCTGACCTACCCATGGTGAAGCCTGCCTCTCGCCAATGACAGCTGGGATCGGCCCCAGCCCTACCAGTTTAGTGGTGTAGATAATGGATGGATGGATGGATGGATGTTCACCATTTTAGTTTAGAGTACTGGAATGATCATTTCCATGGATTAGCATTAATTCTAAATCACACCCAAGCTGATAGGAATGTCATTAGCTGTCAAGGTGTTTGATTAACAACAAAAGTATTAGGGATACACGATATTATCGGCATAATGTTATAGCTCATAACAGTAATTATCAGCACTGGCAGATGTGAATTTCTGCTGGTAGTTAAGCTACAGCCGATGTAGACTGGCTGTACATAGTAGAATGAATGAGTTGGCGCAGTTTAAAGCAGAATCAATGGACCCGACTCAGCAGGTTTTTTCAATATCCTCATTCTTCTAATCTTAAAGTGTTTCCTAAGGAGTTAGGTTCCATTTTTACACTTGAGAAGACTTATTTCAAGCACTTTGAACTGACTGTCTAAGCAAACCTGCTGTTTAAGTAGGAGAATAATTTGAGTAACAAGTCAGCTACAGTAAAGAGGAAATGTTGGTGTTCTTAACAATAAAAAACAGATTGTGTATATGTGGGTATTGGCTACAATTAGTCAGGAAATATTATCATATTGGCAAAAAGGAAGATCAGGCACCCTAAAAAAGTATTGAACTTAGTCCTGAGCATTAAGATGATTTATCAACTAACATTTTTGTGGAAAATCTATATAATTAAGAAATTAAAATCTCTGTTTTCTCCTAAACTTCCCCTCTGGCTTTGCCTGGTGTTGCTGGAAACACCTCATGAGATGAGAAGCATTTGGATCATTTTGGATCAAGCTCGCCTTTTTTTCTCTCTCTCCATAACACACACAAATGCAAAAGCATTTGAGCAGGTGCGTAGTGAAGAGCAGAATGGCATGGTGCTTCCCTTACTGACTTTAACTGGGTGCCTACTCAGTCTATCTGTCAACCAATTTTGCAAGCAATTATCCTTTAGGATCTCACTTTGAGATCAATAAACTATTTGTCAATATCTGTTTTGCTCTCTATTCCACACGTACTGTTGCAGTGTTGAGCAGAAAAGAAAGGGTTTCTTAACGTCATATGTTTAAATGTTTGACTGAGATGTGGCTTCTATCTCATAATTAAAAATACTGTTTAAATTAAACTCACATAGCAAATTAAAATGCGTGAAATTATTTCTTAAAGCCACACGTTTCTAATCTACAGCAATTTTCCCTCATTGGTTTAGTATAATTATATTCATGAACTTCATTCTGCCCAAATTAGGCTAATGGAGTTTCTGCAAGTAAAAATTATTGAAAGTTGCAGTCTGAATCTGGTAGTGCTGCTTCACTGCATTCAGTACAACATTCAAGCAACTAAAAATTGGGTTTGTTGCGAGAAATATCTTAGATTTTGTGTTTTAACTATATGCCCCAGCCCCACTTGGGCGAATGAACATCTCATCTTATATGATCATCAAAGTGATCATAATAGAGAAACATGGATATCTGCTTCACAAAATGTACACTTTTGTGGAGATATTTCCAAGCAGCAATTTCTAAGGATGTAAAATGTGGAGATGCCAAAAACTGCAAATCTTGGGTAGAGGTTTACGTTTCTATAAAATCTGCTCACTTAGGCCTGAATAAAAGGCTCCCAAAATGCCATCATTTAGATCTCAACAAGCCAGTCTACAAGCCAATAAGTGAAATCACTGTAGCTTGGTCCATTTGACAAAGAATCTGGATACTTCATACAAAACCAGGGAAACTGACTTCATAATGGCATGTAAGGTTAGAGGATCATTCAAGATTTTAGGATTTTTCTCTCTGTCTGAGAAAATCAGTGCCATATTTTCAGATATTTTAGTTTGGATGAAAATGAAACAGCAGCTGACTGATGGTCCCATCTGTATAGAAAACACTTAACACAGACCCACTCTCAAACAATAAATCTTTGCAGATAGAAGTCATCCTGTCCTCAGGCAGACCCAACCTGACCTTGTGCAGCTTGATGGATGAGCCACCTGCACAAATTCATCACTTGACAATGGTGGACTTTTTAATTATTAAGTAATAAGAAGTCCTGCAGTCAAGAACGCAAATTCAATCTCCACTTTGTTGAAAACTCTACAAAGGAATAGAAATGCATTCATTTCTCTCTATGCAGAAGTGACTGTTGTTTGTTTTTGGCACTGCACAGACCTGGTCATTATCATCAGCACACAAGTGATGGCCTCAGCTGCAATCACTTGACTAATGAAATGTTTTTCCTATGCTGATTGGATAGTCTGAAAAATGTGAGAGACTAAAGGACCTCTGGGTAACCCCTGACTTAAAATGTCAGAGTTTAAACTCTTTATTCATTCATTTTGAGCGATTTATGAGATTAACAAAGAGCCCGGCAAACCCAGAATAGCTCTGCCGGCTTTTATGTCAGCCAGGGTCAAAAATGCAAAAAAAGTCCTCATTTGATCTGATTTGAGGCTTTGTTCTTTTATGCACCAGTTTAAAAAAAGATTAATTCAACAAAAAAGATTTGCAGAGGGACTGGGATGTCCTGCTGCACCATTTATGGTTCCAAAAACAGACGACAGAGAGGCTTATGACCTTGTGTTGTCAGGACACAATCACCACGTCTCTGTTGGGAGCTTTGCCCAATGAAATTACACTTCCTTGTCTGCTATAGTAAAAAATAAAGACCTGTTCTGGTCCTTTTTATGCCTTATTTGAAAAGCCAGTTGATAGAGTAGAAAATCACAGAGAGTGGGGAAAGACACAGGTCTGACTTGAAGTCAGACCACACACTTGGAGGACCACAGCATCATGGGGTCCATACAGGACTTCAAGAATGGATAACCAAAGAGTACGAATTCAACTTATTATTTGGAATAACATAACAGCAGAGCCTTGGGAAAAGATGTAAAATCCCTTAAAAATCACAAGAAAAGTTAAATGGCCTGACTACTTGCGCATACATTCCCATTCATACACTGATGCAGCTGCTACATTAAGCTTCTAGGGTATTAGATAGTCCTAGTCACGCAGCAGGGGTAGCAATCTGGACTTCAGTGTCTTACTCCAGGAAACTACAACATGTGAATGCTGGAAGTGGGGTCTGAACCTTCCAATAAGCCACAGGTAATCTCAAGATAAGACAAAAAACACAGCCATTAGCCTGTACTTTATTAGTGGATGATCAAAACATTGAGCTCTTTCCTTCACTGCTAAAAATAACATTACTGCAGTTCATCTGTTAATAATGGAAAACTTGATCAAATCACATGGCTTATGAAAAAACACCATGACTTGAAAATTAATCAGATAAATGTCTTTGTACAAAGCCTGAACTTGCACACAGTGGAGTAGGCTATAAATCATTAATTTCCAAAAAGAGTAGAGCATGTTCAAATGAGGCTAAAATGGGTAACATCACACACATGTGGATGTGATTTTTTTGTAAACAAAGAAAGCCTGATGTTCTCTTTCTAGCTGATTAAAAGCCCTGCAGATGATAATAAAAAATACACAGCTCAAACCCTGCGAATTTGTTCTGGAAGCATAGTTTTATGGTTGCAGCAACAGGATGGAGGACATTTTTGGAAGAAGAAGGTCAAAGTGCTTTACTGTGAAAGCATTTCCACAGTCAGAGAAGATTTATTGTTGGAGATAATCAATGGCAGATAGAAGAGACCTCCTCTTCCACCCCGTTGAACTTGTCTGCAAAACAAAAGTCTCATGTTGCTCTGTTTGTTTCTGGCCAGTCGAGGTGGGACAAAATATCAGTACAAAACTATGTCCTCATTCTGGATACTCTGAAACAATAATCAGAATGCCGGTGTCAAATATCAATGTTTTGATTAAACAAAAACAGTGCTTTTAACAGATTTTCCTGCAGTTTTAGAAACACATCGCTACTTCATGACAGCTAACAGAGGAGGTTATGTCATTAATGAGGGAAACGTGAACAAAAGTTTGTCAGCCAATGGATGAAAGTAGATGTCAGCTGGATAATGAGAGAAAGAAAGTTGAAAGGAGAAGCATGATAAGAGGTAGAAATGATGCCAAATTCCATCCACATCATCTTTTAAGGGACATTTTTTCTTTTTTTTCGGTTGATCTGATGTACCAGGATACGACTGTCTCGTAATATACATGTTCCAGTTATCACAGAATCATTGTATCATGATATTGTTAGTGTGGTACACTTATTCCATGTCGTCTTGCATTGTATTTGGGCTGAACAATGTATTGTTCTCTGATGTGTGTATGTCCAATAGTCACTTCTTAGATGTCTGTTTGCAGTTTGATAAAACCAAAAGCACAAGTTTGGTCTAGTTTTTAGGGCTCGGCAATTAATCAAAAATCATACTTTCTTCACTTTTGTACTTTTTTCTTGTCAAATACAAGTGACATAAAAATGATCACTCCCCTCAATTTCTACAACAATTTCTATCCAATTTGCAATACAAGCTAAAATCACCAGAATTAGATATTTTTTGAAAATTGTTTAGCCCTAGTTTAATCTAATATTGTGTTGGTTATAATATAGAATGACTTACTGCTTGTGTTTGTTGGAAAATACAAATGAGGAACTAAAGAAATAACTGCATATCAAATCGCAATCGCAATATTAAGTACAAAAAAATCGTTATTAGATTATTTTCCCAAATTGTTCAGCCCTACTAATTTTTCTTTTTTCTATCTTCTGTCTGTTATCACCAGATAACTGAGCTCTGGGAATGCAGAGTCTGTGTGTCACAAACATGTAAGGCGCTCAGGCTACAGGTCTCAGTGTTCATTGATGCTGTGGCCACTTATACAGTTTGTCAATGGCTACACATGCCTGTTATTATTTATGTTACAGCTGGAGGTAGGTGATGCACCCTAAGCACATGAGCTTTAGACTAAATGTAACTTCAGTAGTGAACACTGAGGTATCTGACTGAATTATGGTAAAACACATCAATGCTGGTGTTATTTCTGACATTTGCCCCAAACTGATAAAATCTGCATTTTATGACTTTTACTTAGCTCAAAGGGACATCTGCTTTAAAAAATCTTTTCTGAGAAGGCGGTACTTATGTGACATAGAAACCTACTATCAGTAGGTTTCTACGTCACAAACTCTAGCTTATATAAAAACTAGAATGTTATCAGAGCAACAAAACACCTGACATAGCCGCGACCGAGGTGTGCGTGCGTTTCTACCAAGGAATAACGCGAGCCATGGCGACTATAGACATGTCAGTACACGACTTTTGTTGTTGGTTTTTTTTAAAGAAAACAACTCAATGCTGTTCTTTGTTCTTCTTTTAACAAAGAAATGTCATCAAGTTCTGATAAAACTGGCACTTTAGCAGCTAAGCTCTTCCGCCATAATTGCACCCTCCCTTTTGTTGCTGCTTGCTTACGTCACGACGCCGCTGTACCTGAAAGTACTGCCCCTCATCGCTGACTGGTCCTGTCATTTTCCAACCGGGCCCAAACGATTCAGAAGGGAGCTTTGCAAGATGGATTCGCCAGTGAGAAACACGGAAACGAGCGTATCTATCTGCTTCGCAAGGTTACTCTCCTACTGGTCACAGCCAAATCCTTGATCATGAAATGTACCCTAGAATAAACCATATGTCTGCTTTCTTTATTTAAATAACGTATCTCTCAGTCAAGAAGTTTGACAGTTGACTTTTCTTCAAGTCTGACCTGCACCTCCAAGAAAAGACAGATCCATCTGCTGCTGTCTCAATGTAAAAAAATTACTGACTTAAAATAGTGTATATTTGAAACTTAAGCTGTTTTATATCTCACTCTATGACGTTGAGAACTGCATTCATGCCAGGACGGCTATAACTGATGTCCTTGCTGCACTCTCAGGCCTTTAAAATCAGGAAAAGAAAGGTCACTGCAAACCAGGCAGCTTCTAATTACAATTTCACGTACAGTGGTAGTCTTTGTGTGTGTGTGTTTGTGAAATTGTGTGCGTGCGTGTTGAGTCTGACTGACAGCTTGTCTCCCCCCCGCTGTGCTCTTGCTCTCGTCTCTTTAATGGGCTGACAGCAAGAAACTCAGATGGAAAACTCAATGACACACCCGCTGGTCGACACATCCCAGCTGAGAGGAATCACAGGCAGAAGTGGATCTCAGAACCAGCATCAATCCAAGGAAGAAAACAAACTGTGCAGGTGAGGCTGGAGTACAGCATGGAATCAAACAGACCTGCTTGTTACTTTTACAGGGAGACCGAGAAAACATGTCTGGGGAGCTCCTTTGGGGGCACAATTCCTTCGAAAAGGGAAGAACTATTTTTGCATTTAAAAGCAAAAACACTCCCTGGTTTCACTCAAACATGGTGTTTAATAGGAGTAATGTTTCTTTTATGCATTGCTTTAGGAGCCTGGGTTACATCATGATGGATGACAGTGAATTTAACATGCCGACACGCCACTTGCATGCTTTTAATCACATCCACGGCTCAGCGACATCATCACAGCAGCAACAAAACGAAATGGCAGACCCAGATGGCAGCAGAGGCATTTTACTAATTGAGCATCACAGCCAGGTGTGGATCAGATCAGTCTCTCTCTTTACTGTACATCTGTACAATGTGGGATATTCTCACTGTATGCTGCTTCATGTGGGGTTTTCCTTTACTTGTTATGCAAGTGTGTTGCTCAGTGCACAGATGTGGCCCTGTGTGCACATTTATGGGCTATTTTCAGCTGAGATTATCTAATGAGCAAATTAAGCTGCTACTTTTTGAACAGTTTGCGCAGTCTTATTTCAGCGTCTTCAGAAGAAGAATGGGCAGATGTGGACAAGATAGGATTGTGCCTGTAGCTGTGTTCTCACTTTTGACTCATGCATGTGCTTGTTAGCTTAATTTAGACGAGGATGGAGAACCAGAGGACCATTTTTAAAGCAGAAATTTGGAGGGAAATTTGGACTTTTTCATCAAAAGGGGCAGAAAGAGAAGTGCTTTTGGGGGGGATCAAAAAGGACCCTGGTTGTAACTTTGATCCCAGCATGGCTGCCTCAAAGTAGAGCAGCAATTAGTTAATTTGTTCGTTATCAATTCAGAAGCTCAGCTTTTAGGGAAATGGAGGATTGCCAGCTCAAGTCCGGGTGAAAACTAAAGTATGGATTTTGTTCTGGTTGCTGTAGGAGTGCCAGTTCACTTTCCAAGCATTGGGGCACCAATCCTCCTACAGCTTAGGCACTCTTTCATGTGCAGCCCCTCACTCTAACATCTTAACCTTCATGCATGTCCAGAATGTGTTGCCTATGCGTGTGTATTTATGTATTCCTTCCCTTTTTGTATGTAACATGTCTTAACAATAAGAGTAAAAACCTGAATCTCCCCTTTGGGACAAGTTAAGTATGTCTTCTTAAATGACCACCAGTATATTTTTTGGCCATCAGTGTCAAAAAATGCGTGTCATTCTTGGTTGCAGATGACCGAACAGTTGCAGTATGTGGCACCCCCATGTACACTGCAGGACTGGGTATAAGTGCTCAGAGTACAAGTACTCCATATGGCTGTCATTACTCAAAGAATGAATATATACCTTCATTGACAATTAATTTAACCAACATTTATGTGTTTATTTATCAAATTCAGATTTATTTGTGTATTATTGTAGAGACAGGATCGTGGACAGAGCCAGAAACAGGGATAAGAGAGTGTGCAATAAAATGCAGTGAAAGGGCCGCAGGTGGGACTTGAACCTGGACCACCAGCATACATGGTGCACGACCTAACACTAGGTCTGCGCAACATTTATCTTCTTAATGCGAATAATAATGCTTAGTTTAATCAGTTAAACAGACTTTAAGATTAGGGCTGAATGATGTATCGTAATTCTATTGTGATTGTGATATGCCCATGTGCACTAGTCACATCAGAAGGAAGTGCAATACTTCTGTGCTTTTGGATTTTAGCCAAAATCACACATTCCAGAGAAGCCAGAGAGCTGAGCTCTGTGCAGCCTATTCTGTTTCTCTCCTGCTTATGTCAGGCAGCAGGTGACCCTGCCTCCTCATCTCGACGATTCAGGAAGACCCTAAGTTGCGCAAAGTCAATCCTAGATGAGTTGATCCCCACAACAAATGACACCTCGTCCTGGTGCTTGCTTTTAAACGGACCATTCACAGCATGGACGTGCCATTGTTTATTTTACAGCTTACAGTGTGCACTGCAGTGCGAAAGTCCCAGCAGCTCACCCATGCGAGCGTACAGTTAACCATCAGTTGCACTCTCAGGCCTTTTCATGTCGGCTGACTTAACTTTGAATGTCTTTAGAAATGGTTGATGCCATTTAAGGAAAACAGATGTGAGTTTATTTGTAAAGTTCACGATGAAACAAGTCACTCCGTCCACCCGCTCTTACCCTTCTTATCATCATCCTCCCTCTGTTTGTCACAAGCGCTGTCAGAGGCTGAACAGTGTGATATTCCAAATCCAAAAATGACATAAAGACCCAGTTACTTCACTACCACGTTTTATTTAATTTCTTAGATTAAAAAAAATCGAATTATATATATCGCAGAGAGAAAAATTATCCCAATCTCTTTTTTCCCCAATATTGTTCAGCCCTATTCATGATGCTTTTTCTAACACTGAACATTGTACTTACTGGTTACTGTAGTATATTCCACTGACATCTCTAGGCTTTATACAAATTAATTTAAAAGGTTTTATTGGCAGCAAATTAAACCTCTAAACTCTTGCAAAAAAACGTACATATACAAGTAATCAAAGCTGATTGAAGAATGTTTCTATTTTTCATGTATTCATGGCAGATTTTGTCACGTTTTCTTCATGTTTACAATTTCTTGATATTTAAAATTGACTTGCGTGCCACAGTAGGGGTCACATATGGCCCCCAGTTGCCCATCATTGGTCTAGTTGGAGTAAAAATCACAATGAACAACAGCAGTTTTTCAGAGAAGCATGTTCAAACGAAAGAACTCTGTTGTTTTTTACTTTTTGTTATCTTATCATCTCGTTATTTTAGTCAGAGCTGGGATTTGATGTGTTGATGAGCATTACACTGTGTTAAACATAGCAGTTGACCAGCAGCCCCATGTGTGGTGTTTTTTATGATGATTATGATTTGCAGGTACTATAGTACTGACACTGCAGGAAAATCCCATCCCTAGTAAGAAGGTGGGCAAGGTTCCAATTGTCCATGCAATGTGGCATCTCCAGATTACTTCTTTTGTCATCTAAAAAAATCTTCATTATTGTCAAAAAGGACCAAGAAAACCAGGAGACATTTTGCTAGAAAGATCACAGAGCAATACAGGAATCCTCAAAAGAAGTTTGGTCTTTTAAATCTACTTGTCAATAAGTTAACAAATAAACAAAAGAAAATGAGCAAGTCTTTTTTAGCTTCTCATCCTGGGAAGTTGCCATGTGATGCAAATGATCCTTCAGCATCACCCCCTCCTCTATCTGCTGTCCGCCCGCCTCCTTAGCTGCTCCAATCCTAAGCGCCCCGACAGCTTGACTATCAACCTCCACCACCATTATCACCCCCCCCCCCCCACCACCACCACCACCACCACCACCACCACCATCCGTGTGTCCTGCCTCCCTCCTCCTCCTTCTCCCCTTGGCTCTGCTGTGCAGTGGTGACAGGGCAGGATGATATAGGGTCTCTCTGTGAGGTGGCAAAATGCTAAGTTAACATCCGTGCAGGAGAGGATGCAGCACATGCAAAAACATTTAAGAGAGCATATCCTGCAGTCTGCATGCATCTGAGTTTGGTTGTTATAATGTCTGCATCAATTTTAAAATCTCATGACTGTGTCAACACAAACTCCAACACATCAATCATCAGCAAGGAGGGCGTTCTCTACACATGAAAAGGTGATGGAGAGGATCTCAGGCGTTTATATCTGTTCCTGTAGGGGGTTATTTATGATCCAATAAGAACCTGGGTGTTTCTAGTTCAACTTCTACCTAATCCATATATTTAAGTATCAGCCTTGAGAGCATAAAACAAATGGAGCAAAGGTCTCTCTCTCTTTGTGTGACCTTTTCCTTTTTCATCACATTTGCTGTATCCTCTGAGGAAAACAAAGCTGTGGATATCAAGGGAGAGAATTGCCACAACAACAGAAGTGGCATGCAAAGGCAGTTTGTGTGTATAAGTGAGCGCTTAGCAAAACCCCATTCATTGAAACAGCTGGATGGAGATAACAGAGAAATGCTTATTCTCTAGTTTCTTTCCCTCATACATACAGTGTTCTGTTTTTCTCTCTCTCCACACACCACGCAACACTACACAACCTCCACATACAATTTCTTGAGAGAAAACAGTATAAAACAACGCAAGAATGGGTAATTGGTGGGAAAACGATGACATTGAATTTGCTTAAGTACCGTAATTACTCTGATACGTCAAACTATTAAGAACAAATTAATTATGCAGCCTAAATACACACAGACATACTCAAATGTACAACACAAAACGCACACTCCACATACATTAGCCTATTTGAGGGAACACAGCTGTATCAAGTGTAGACAAAAGTAAACAAGAGGCAAACTAATCCTCAAATGAGTGGAACAACTACAGATAAAGCACGAGTGCCATAATGATTATAATATAGCAAAATAAATAAATTGGATTACATTAAAACTGCGCATTAGCCCTAAACGTGAAAATCCATAACCATTGTGTTTTTGACTTACGTACACCACGCACGTAACGTTTAAACTAGCAAAAAAATTGCCGAAAAACGAAAAAATGCTCTCTTTATAAACTTTTCTGTTCACAAAAGCTATCCAAAACGCCAGTAACTTTACCAAGTCCACAATTTTCCCATTTCTAATTTGAATTTTCTCACACATAATCAATGTTTGCGTTCATGTACTCACCTTAAACAAGATGTTCTCCTCAACCAGCACGCGCTGCAATATCCTCCAACTGACGTCTCGAGTGAGTATCCGGCCGTCCTTACTCAACGGTTACAACTTTTCTGACAACAGTAAGCTCATGTAAACAGTGCTCTTCTCTGTCTACTGTATGTTTCTCTTCTTTGACCCGTCCAGTCCACAACAGCTCGACTTCAGTCCCGCTACTGGTCCGGAGTGACGCGCTCTGCTGCTGCCCGGACTGCCGGAGTGTGTTTGGTTCGGTTACCGTCAGAGCCCGGTTCGTTGCTCTGTGAGGGCGGGCTGCTCTGTGCTCCTGTAGTGGCTCGACTGATGATCTACTACAGTGAGGTTTAGGGCCAGGGAAGAAAGAGCAGGGGGCTCCACAAGGGGGGGCAGCGACGACCGATGAGGTAGTCTGTTCAGTGGATGTTGATGATTTAGACTACTGTGTTAATGAATACTACTGAAGAGGATTAGGCCAGGCAGAAAAATGAATAACAAGATGGGGACGATATTTTTCATTTTTTTACACAGAGAAAAATGTAAAAATGTTGAGAGATTCAATTTCATAATCATCATCATCATCATCATCATCATCTTCATAAAAGAGAGGAAAAAAAACAGTTTAATATTTCAATTTTTTCCCTTAAATTTTGTTTTGCCTCCATTTTCATAATAACAATTTTTCCTCATATTTTAATATCACCCTCAAAATTGTACTTCTTAAGATATCCTGGACATTTTGCCTTTTTAAAGAACATATAGGAAATAAAAGAAATCCTCAAAATTTTGACTTTTTTTCTACAACATTATGACTGTTTATTTTCATTTGCCTTTTTTTCCTCAACATTTCACCTTTATTCTTTAAACTGTAGTTTAACATTATTCTCAATACTTTGACTTTTGCCTTAAAGGCAAGTTATTTTATGTTAGTTAATATTGTTTACTATTTCCAAATTTGTTATTATTTTGCATCATTATTGCCTGATATTTCTTTTTTATATTTGTATTGTTGTAGTTTTCTAGACAACTGCCTGTATCCTCCGTCCATTCAATTTCTTCTGCTTATCTAGATCTGGTCGCAGTGCCAGCAGACTAAACAAGACACTCCAGACATCTCTCTCCCTGGCAACATTTTCCAGCTCTTCCTGGGAGATTCTGAGGTGTTTTCAGCCCAGGTGAGATATATAATCCCTCCTGTCATGATGCAGATTTTGATTTTGTTTAGTTTCAGTTTAGTCTCAGTTTCTTTGGTCTATCCTCTAGCCCTTGTGTTTCTGTGTATTGTGTGCTCTATGTTATATCATGTTTCTAGAGTTTAGTACAGGTGTTCTCAACCTTTTCAGCCCACGACCACCAAAGGTGCCATAGACCAGGGACCCCCACTGTACCTGAAGGTGGTTGAACAGCCATGCACAATCTGGAATAGTCATGTGGAGACAAGGCTGTCCATAAAGGGGGATAAATGGGAGAGCTTTCTGGTGCCCAGCCAAACTGGGGCACCATGGAGGTCAGCAAAACCATATTCCACTGTAAAGTTAAGCTGTGATATCCATATTTCGTATTTAACCTGAAAAATAACCACTCTTATCAAAGAAACAATCTTTTTTAATCATTCGTGTTGTAAAAGTCTTCTTCAAAATGTAAACCCCCTTTGTTAAAAAAAAGAATTAAAATGATTTAAAAATTGGGTAAGAAATTGGGTTTTAAAAGTAGCAGAAATGGTTTAGAAGTGGCAGAAATTAGATAAAAATGGCGAGAAGGCAAAAATTGGCTAAAGTGGCAAAAAGGGCGCAAATAGTGGTAATAAGGAGTTAAAATGTGGCTGAAAATGCTTTAAATTGGCAAAAATGGGTTAACTGAGAAAGAAAAAATGGCAGATACCGACAGAAACGGGTTATACTAGCAAAAATGGGCTTATGAAATGGTGAAGTGGGGTTAAAATGGGAACAATTTGGTGTAAAAAGTGGTTAAAAGGGGTTAATAGTATCAATCAGGTCAACAGAGGCAATATTAAGCTTAAGTGGCAAGAATTGGTTTAGAAGGGGCAAAAACAGGTGGAAAAAAGGTGGTGGAAAGAGTTTAAAACAGACAAAAATAGGTGTTAAATAGTAAAAATGTGTTAAATTGGTGGGGGAAAATGATGACAAGGGGTAAACATTTGACAAAATTGGTGTAAATTGGCAACAGTGTAATTTAAATAATATTCTTAGTTTTTTAGGGCAGCTGGAGACCATCTCTCAGTGTCTTGCAACCCCCAAGGGGGGCCCAACCCCAAGGTTGAGAACCACTGGTTTAGTAGACTACGGCTGTGTCCAAAACCACTCATTCATTCCCTACTCCCTATCTACAGTGAGCAGCATATAGCTAGTGGACTATATAGTGGACTCAACTGCATACACAAAAATGATTTCAGACCCTACTCCGGCCGCAAACAATGACGTCATCACCGTCTCACAATTAAAATGTTTAGCAACAGCGGCTCATAGATTTCAATGACAACGGCTGAGGATTGAAATTAACAGTAGAATTTCACTGAAAACTGATACTAAATGTGATGTATTTTCCATTCAAAAAATAAAAATACTAATAGATAAAAAATCTTTTGTCTTAAATGGCAAAATAGTGTACATTTTTGTGTGTAATTTAACTTATTTTTGCATAAAGATGATGGTCTTATGTCTTGTAATCCTCAGAGTTACTCCGTTTAAAATCCTTAACATTTTCTTACAGATTTGGTTAAAACCAACAAATAAAAAAGTATTAAAGTTTCAATATGTGTTTTATATATATATATATATATATATATATATATATATATATATTTTTTTTTTTTTTTTTTTTTTTTTTTTTTTTTTTTTTTTTTTTTTTTTTACTTTGACAGATCTTGTTACTCTTAAGAATAAAATCTCAATGGACCCAGATGAACTGCAGGTATGAATTGCTAGCTCTGATTGTTATGGAAATATGAAATGCATGTCTTGAAAGACACGTAAATAGGCTAGAGGATGCATTGGGAACCGCAGAACCTGACAGAACCTGACAGAACCTGATTGATCCAGAAGTAAAGAGAACCACCTCCCTCTGTGGTTTATTCTGTTCTTCAAACTGTATTGGACCTTGGTGCAAATCTTAACAGTATTTCCTACTGGTGTTTAGTTGCCTTGCATTTACCTGGGGCTACTTGGTCTCTCATGCATATGTACATACAATCATGCATCAACATAAAAAAAGATATAATCCATCATATTTCTTGGATGAGTCTACTTCTCTTCCCCACCATCAAACTTGGTGAGTCAGAGCGGCTGCATGTGGACTCCTTCTTGGCTGTATCCTGCTTTGAACTCTCAGGTGTAAAGATTCCCGCCCCCTGCCTTCTGTCCACTCTCCCACCCTGCAACACAATCTGGGGTCTTCTCTTCCAGCGACAATAGACCGCCACCTGCCTGTTTCATCTGTGAAAGAGGAGCTGCATGAATACCTGAATGACCTAATTTGTAAGAGGAATGTATGGATTGATTTCCACAAGGGATTTAAGGAGCGAAAATCTCTGGCATTCAAAAGGAGCAGCTGCTGCAGTAATGTTAATCCATACAGAGTTATCTGAGCATCTTCATGCTCTGCACATTTGATAGACCTGCAAGTCAAGTACACTACATGAAGTAAAACTGACTCTCCTGAACTAGCTGCAGCCTGTCTCTAGTCTCGCCTCTTAGCTTTAAAAGGCCCTTTTCAATTCAGCTGCTCAATTAATCAGTTTTTACATAAAAAGGATTTGTTGTGAAGAGCATTTTTTATTCTGTTTCAAAGTCACATTTAAAAGGAAAAGATGACTTCTAATCCGAGTAAGAGCCCAAGACTTTTGAATGTCCTCCAAAAGATCCTCATTCTGTACTCCTTTTGTACCCAACTCATCAAATACACTCATACAAAACTGCACTTCATTCTTTGTCCAATCCTTTTGTCAACTAATTTTAGAGTTACTCATTGACTTTTATCTTCCTGCATTGGTCGCTGGATCTCTTTTACATACAAATTTAAATTCCTTCACAAATTCTGCATTGGCTACTGTCTCGCTCATTTCTGTCCTTGATGTCCATTGATCTGCTGTTTTTTATGCATCGAGCACATGTATCTACTTCTTAAAGCAGGTTATCTAATACTGTTAATGAAAAGTAGAGGAAAGCAAGATCAACTCCCCTGTTTTAAGTTTTCTACAAGAAGAAAAAAACAATCTTTCTCTGGCTATGGTTCAGTGCAAGAGTCGACTGTCCCTCAACCAGAAGGTCAAAGATTTAATCCCCAACTCCTGCAGTCTCATGCCAATGTGTCCTTAGGCAAAACACTGAACCCTAAAACACTTCCACTGCTGGGTCGGTGGGTGACATGCTTCTTGACCTGCTTCAGCATGATTTTGGATAGTTCCAGGTGAGCCAGTAGATACAATGGCTATAGGCGGAATGATGAGCTCAGATGTAGCTATAGAGGCAGTTTTATCCAAACTGGGCCATATGTCTTCATTCAAACAAGAGCAAAGAACTACACTGAAAGCCTTTCTTGGCAGAGAAGATGTCTTTGCACTTCTCCCAACTGGCCTCGGCATGAGTTTTATCCAGCAACAAGCTTCACGGTCAATAAACTACAATAGCGCCTGCTTTCCCAGCTCACATACTTGCCATAGCTGCACATCCCTACTACCTTTTTTAGTCATAACTCTTAGTGGTCCATATGAATATGACAGACAGAAAATTCAGCCAGTCATCCTCCAAGTCCTGCCCTTCTCTTACACTTTTTATGCAAGGTTTAACAACTTAATGTGCAATACATCCAATGCAATAAATATATGAAACCATCTATCTGGCATGTCAGGCTAAGTGTGTAAGAGATGTTGCTCCACTGAGGAACCTATGGCTTGTTCACTGCCCCCTGTAGACAACTGATTCTTGAATATCTTCTCTGATCCATCCTTACCATTTAGTTTTCAGACCAAAAAAATCATACCAAGCTTTATTTTTATCGCCACTCTCCTAGAATCTTTGCACTGTAAAATGTAGTCAAAGCTGTCGTGCAGATGGTAATCATTTTACCTCACACCTAACTTGTCAATAGAAAAATAGAACACAAAAATAGTAAATCTTCATGCTCATGGTGTCTTTTGCTTTTACATGTCAAGTTACATCTTGATTGGTTGCAGCACTTGCTATTGCAGTTGAAAGGGGAGGCAGTGTCCCTTCCCTCTGGAGCTACGGGCGCAGTCAGGGTTTACACCCCACGCCCTAAACTACATTGCATAGAAACACATATAAATGAAAGATCTGCATAGGCGTAGTACATCACATGAAGGCAGCGGGGCAAAGCCCATGATTAATCACAGCATAGTGATGTGATTAACTTGATTTTTTTTTTTATCAATTGACAGCACTAATATAAAATACACAGATGTTAATCCAATAAGGTCAATGTATCTTCATATGCAGGGCTCCCTTATGCACTCACTATTATACAGGCCTTGAACTTTGATTCTTCAAGGGCACTTTTTGGCAATTTGTACTTTTTCTCCCCTCATGCTTTTTGCAGAGGTACAAGCCTCTACAAGAGAAAAATGTGAAGTCCATCAAGAAAACTTTCAGGTTGATTCTCATTAATTTCTTGTGCTGCTTGAAGGAATATTCATGACACAGTGTGGCATTAAAGAGCTCCTTGAAGCATAAGCAGGGCTATAATGCATTTTTATCACTTTCTGTATGGGATGCTACACTCTGCAACTCTAAACTGCACAAAAATGACAGCAGAAGCGCTCAGTTGAATATAATTTTTTAAACAAAGTGCAGCTTTACATTTTTACTTGACACCCTCACAGCATCACCTTCTGTCTTTGATGATCTCCTGCCTGAGGAGAAGTACATCCAGGAGCCCTGTCACTGCTGAACTCCACCTGACCTCTCCTCCTCTGCCTACAACATACCAATTTATTTCTTGCACCAATGCCAAGAACGTATATAACCCCCACCTTTCCTTCTTCTCTGGTCCCTGTTTCTTCTCCTGCTCATTTCTCCCTTTAGATTGTCTTCCACCTCTGCTCTCTTTCTTCACCCTAATCTTCATCACTTCTCGTTTCAGCTGCTCCATCTCTGGCATATTCAGCCTCCACCCTCTTGATTCTCCACCACAGTTCCTCTTTTTCTCAATCCCTTTTTCCTTTAAATTGCCTCCATGGTTCATTTCAACTTCAGGCTTCGGCTGCCTGCGACGCTAATATGATTTCCAGCTGAAATGAAACGTGCAAATGTGTCGCAGTCTCTGCTTATCCCCAGTGGGTTCCCATCGGAGACTCCTTCATTAGACTGGGGTGGGTACAACTGCAGAGGATTAAATTTCAACATTTTCAGGGCTTCAGTGTTTGTGGGTAGAGAATAACTTATTTTTACCCCCGCACCACAAATCCGTTAAGTTTATTGTCTTCTGAGCAAAAAGGAAGTGTGTGTTTGTGTGTGTTTACCGCTGTGTGTGCCTCCCCAAATCTCTGCTCAAGAACATTTTCTAAAGAAAAATAAAAAATTAGAATAAAAAGTCCTTGCCCTTGGCAGTCCATGGGGTTTGCATAAGACAAGACTGTTTATTTCATAATCCCCAAGAGGAGGATGGAAAGTCCTGTGATTCTTTTCTTGTGTTTTTGCTTAAATGGTTTGTTTTTTAGCCATGTTGGCAGTGGGACTCTGGGGGTAGGAATCCAACACTTCAGAACAGATTTAAATAACTCAGCTATCATTAAATGGATGTAAATAGTAATTTTTACAGACATTCATGTTCCCCAGAGGACTACTTATAATAGTGTTGGCGAGCTTCCTTCCAAAAAACCAAAATAGCTTCAATATTTTGCATATTTCTTTTTGTAAGAGGTTTTGACAAGAGTTGGGAAGAACCCCAGTAAAATTTTAGGATGCTTTCATTGTTCCCAGAGGATTAACCCAAATAACTTGCTTCATCTTCTTACCCTTATTTTTAAGGTCCCTGGCGATAAGGTTTTTGTTTTTTGGCAAAATATCTTGGCAAGATATGCAGACTTACATTACGTTTTGTGGAAGCATTCATGTTCCCCAGATGATGAACTTTTATTGCTGAGGTGATTCTTTGATTGTTTATTTAACATTTGTATCTGACCAAATGTTTAAAATGGTAAACCTTCTCATCGTCTTAGCTGTACCTGTGCCACTTGGAAGATATTAAGCATGCTAACATGCCACAACAAGGCAAAATAGCTTGAGATCTCACAGCTCAGATGTCCCTTCTTGTGGACCGTTAATGTCAGACGCTGTCTCTGTCAGGACATAATATGCTTGTGAAACATATTTCCAGTTTTAGATTATTCAATATCAAATCCAGCTTAATTCATAAACAAAGTCTGGCAGTCACATTCAAGAAGAGGCTAGCTTAGGGTAAAATATGTATAAGCCTGTTTTAAAAGTATATGCAAACGGTGGCTCGCTTTACCTTTAGCTAAGCTGACACAACTAAGCTAGCTACATAATTAACATTACTATGTGAGCCACTGTAGCTAAGCTAGCTTTAGCAGCATGAGCTTTAGCAAACTAGGCTTTAGCAATAATAGCTAACCCCTCATTTCGAAATACGTATTGTTACAGAGGTAACCCAACCCAAAGTCCATTCATGAGAATCTCCATGTAGTCCAACCTGCCAGTGAAACTCCTCCCTTCTGTAATATTTTCATCCAGAATATGCCCCGAGTACACTGAAAAAATTTGCGGTAGAGAGACCGTATGGCAGTGTGCAGCTGACCAAGCTACTAACTTGTTAACAAGCTAGGACGAGTCGTATTTATCAGTTTGATGTGAAATGCAGACTCGTATCAACAACTTTGATATGAAATGTATCATGATTTATTAGTCCATATGAAGTGCTGTAAGAACGTTTTGTAAGTGTCAGATATATTTAAACATTAAAGTAGACAGTTGGAAGGGATGTTAGATTATAAATGGGTTATTTATAAAACTAACACTTGAATGGCTGAACAAGTTAGCTTAGCTTAACCCATTCAGCCATTCATATGTCCAAGCTACTTAATGGCAAAAACCTAGACAAGATTATCCCCTCCAAAACAGCTACATGTAGTTTATCAGCTTTTTATCCATCTGTAAAAAGTGCAGTCTGGACCCCGGGGGCATCCTCTGTATATTTGGATATACCAACATTAATCAGGAAATAAGGTGTATGGGCTGATGTAAGGAAGCTAATGTAGCTATGTAAGCTACGTAGATAACATAGCTACATAAGTAACTTTAGCTTTGTGGACTTGTTAGATACAGTCATGGATGTAAGTATTGCCAGCCTATTCTTTTTACTTTTGTGTAAAATTATGTCAATTTTGGCTTTTTTCTTCTGTTTTTTGTGTTGTTCCAGTGCATATAAATAAAATAAACATTTACATCGAAAACATTTGTAATTGCAACAAATTCTAGGAGAAATGATGTATTTTTTTTGGAAAAAAATCCAGGGGTGCCAATACTTTCATCCATGACTGTATGTCCTCTGTGAGCTTTAGTATTTGCTTTGTTAGTGTTGTAGCTATGTTATCTACGTAGCCTCATTGTTGACATAGCTGTCACAACTAAGAGAGCTTCATAAGTTATGTTTGCTAGATTAAAATGTTCTCATGGAGGGCAAGCTTTTTTCCTGTAAGCAGGCTGTTTAGTTGGCTTTTTTTAAAGGTTTTGTAATTAGGTTTTGCAGGTCAGGTTTTTAACTTTTGGTATCCTAACCCTTACCTTAACCCTTACCCTGAAATTACTCGCAGTTTGATTTTATTTTGAAATTTTCTGCATGTATCTTTATTCTGACAGACGTGACGTCTGTTGTAACTGTTTGCATGACATGAGAACTGGGAACTGAGAACTACAGTCTGCAGCCAGACCACTCTCCATCATAGTCCATCCATCCATCCATCCGTCTTTGAACTGATTAGATTTGGAGGGTCAAAGGTAAATGGGTCAAGGTCACTGGCCCTTTTGTTCATCCCCGTATTGCAAATATGCTATCTTATCAACACTTTGGGAAGTTTTCTTCAAACTTAAAACAAATATCCACAATGACTCAAGGATGAACTCACTGAATTTTGGAGGTCACAGGACAAGAGTCAAGGTCATTTGGCCTAATGTTCATCCATTGGTTGCAAAGGCTTTATTTCAAGGCCACTTTGAGGGCTTGTGAACCACCAGAGAGAACCATAAGGCAGAAAGGAGGATTGACACAACCTCAGTCATGCTCTGGATGTCTTTGCATAGTACCAGGGCTATGGAAAAAAAATCGGTGAAAAAAATGACCAGGTCCACACTTTAAGGGAGGGTAAGGGTGGATCTGGTGATTAAGCATGGGCCAGGGTATCATCTGGTTGGGTAGGAGGGTTGCCACGAGCCCCTGGACATGCCGTGAATATTTCAAGGGCAAGAAAACTGAAGACAATCTCTGGGCGTATTATGAGGGTTGAAAAAGCCTAGATAAAGGATGCTGTCGAGCTTGACCTTGGCTGTTGAATGGCACGTGTTGACATGTGCCAAGCTTTACTCTGGCTTCCCTCCCCACTCTCTCCAGCCCCAGGTTGTGGCACATTGGGGATGAATCTTTAACACCCTACATGCCTAAAACTTAGGCATATTATTGTATAAAGCCATTTTTATCCTTTCTACCCCCTGTATTTATCTATATTTTATCATCTGTTTACTACATTCACCTATCTCCTTTTATGAGCCGATATCGATGTGAATTTCTGGTGTTCCTCATTAAGGAAGCGTATTGTATCTTGTCTTAAAACCAGTTTTAGCAGAGTGTGTGTAATAGACATTCAAGTGTTAAGAAATATTGTTGCGAGAATATGGCCTATGTTGAAGTCAGTTTTGGTTTATCTACTGTCTTTTTCTCCTTTAAACAGCTTTAACACAGCATACAGACTGTTTTCCACTCTATCTACATGCTGTGTTAGTCAAGCACACATATGCCTCCACAGCAGCTCTGGTACCGTGAGAATGGGCACGGGGCTCCCAGAGGGGGGATTCTGAGGAGCAACTGAAGTGACACATCTCACACTGTGTTTGTTGTAACAGCTTCATAAAACAAGATGAAACAGATTAATGGAGAATTCCTCACGCTCACGCCTCAGCAGGAATAATACACTGCCAGCCTTTGTTTCCAATCTGCTTTGGTCTGTCCACTGCTGTCTGTGTGAAGGCCGAACACCAAGATCATATGACTCACACATGCTCTGTCCCCTCAGGGTCTTCATCCACCGCCAGATACCTGACCAGAGCCCGACCTTCAGCCCTAACATGACTCAGAAATATCAAAGAGCTCACGGCGTCGCTTCTAAAATTATTTACAAGAACTTGAGAACATGTCTCTTTTTTGTGTTTTTGTTTCTTCTGTGTCCACATGAAGCCTCCTCTACTTGTCCAAGCTTTGTTTTTAATCAGTCATGAATTGTTGATGCCTCGTTTGCCAACTGGATGAATTTTAGCTGCTCAATAAACAATGAAGCTCAAAGTGCATACAGGATGGATCTGCCAAACAGTGGAACAATGTTAGATTTCAAAGACGCCATTATCTTTGTTTCGCCCCTTTAGAAATTCTAAAGCTAAATGACATCCCTGTCATGTTCCCAATTAGAGCTCTCCAATCTGCAGCGCTCTGTGGAGGGTTATTTACATATTTCCATAATGGTCAAATACGGAGAGTGCAGTGTAGCATGAAACACCTCAGATCCCAGCTCTGGTCTGAGCCTGCGAGCTCATCCAATATTGAATTCTTTGTCTATACAAGCAGAATCAGCAAGGCTGGGAGGATAGAAAAATTTGGGACGTCTTTGTTTCGATGCCGCTGTCTGTTCTTCTCATCCCTGTGCTGTCAAGTTTGGTCTTGTAATACAATGTGATCCCTCAGTTTCTGTCTAATTCAGAGGGATATTCTGCCGCAGCATCTGTAGTAGAAAGAGCAAACTTACTTAAACCACGCTCTGAAGATGATTATTTAATACCACTGTTCTGCACGTGCTCGTTAGGCCAATGTGTGTGCAACTAAAATAACCACATAGATGATTTATTCAGTCGCCAGCCACCACTTTGATCTCATTTTATTCCCCATCCTGATGCACTTTCATACATTTTAATTACCGTCCCATATGCTCAGCCATCCCTCGCACTGTGAATGAACCCTGACCTAACCAAAACCCCTGCATTAAAGCAAAGATATCATTAGAACTCATAAAGTACAGAGATGCAACCATAACGCTTCAGGAAAGACAGCTTGAACGCTCTGAGAACATGAAGATCAGACCTTTTATCCTCATCAATGTACAGTTAGAGAATGCTGCACTTTTCAGAAAGAGCCATGTAACTGTTTTGTTCTTTATATGAATTTATGCATGATTTTTCTTCTTTGTCTACAAAGAGAAAGCTTAAATGATGCAAGGTCCTTGTTAAAAATGTCTTCAGCAATGAAACAGCCTTGTGGTTCTGTTTCATGTCCGAGTATCTGATGATTAAAGTCACATTTTGTTCTAAAGCCAAGCTTTGTTCACAATAAAAGCTTGCATTTTTATAACTTTTCATGCATCCCTGAAAAGTTGAACAAATTCAGAGTAAAACCATCAAGTAAGTACAAGGAAAAGTGTTTTACTTAGTCTAAGAAGTCCAAAATGAAACATTACATTGATTAAAAATAGCCTAAGTGATGTCTTTTCCTGTCTGAAGATCTGTTTTATTGTTGTAGTGTTTTTTGTGGTTGGCTAAACAGAAATGAAGTGACCTTAAGCTGACATTTCAAGTGTGCTACAGTACAATAGAGTCTGATAGCAGAACTATAACACAGTACCAAAATAGCACTATAAGGTCTGTTTTCAGTCAGACTTACTAAACTAACTGACATATGTCGTTGACGTACTTACAGACTAATTGATGTATGTCCACTAAGGGCGTCCATAAATCAAATTAAAGGATCTTTTTATACATTTGTATGTTTGAAGTTTAAAACCATAGAGACCCTCACAGCAACAACCTTTATTCAACTAAAACCATACTGCTTCTGTTTCCTCACAATTGTTAGTTTCATGTAATATCCCTGAGGGCACCAAATACCACAGATCAATGAGGTTTTACTTGTACATGCCGCTCTGACAAATAACATCCCCATTCTGCACCTTCTTGTGATATGAACACACTGTTAGTGCTTAATAGAGCAAAGCAGATTTCCAGGCCAACAGATTAAAGCTAACTACCTCCAGTGGCTCACACATCGCCTCATCCTCAACCTCAGGATTCAGGATTTTTTTTTTTTTTCACAGAGGCTTACTTTATTCTCTGAGCCGAAAATGGGATGCCAAGAGGAGCAATCCTCCTTGGATTATTTAAACAGCCACTTCAAAGGAAAGCAATTATAATCCTGCATTATTGATATGCAGGCAAAAAAAAAAAAAAAGTCTGTGAGTAAATATCATAGTAACTAGAGAGGAAGCCACTACAAACGTATTTGGGAAAGCCAAACGTGAGTAGAAGATGTGTGCTTTAGGGTTTTAGGTTTAATTTCTGTGTGTGTCAGAAGAAAGTAGGTTGAGTAGAATTAATTTTTACGCCATTTTCAAACCCACAAACCCCAATTGCATGAGCACAGACACAAGGGACACATTGAAATGCTGCACTAAGTGGAGTTTTTCAAAGCAGTATGGGTCATGTTTCCCTATAATTCTCATATTTTTTAGTATTAAGAAAATCAAATGATGACATGCAGGACGGTGCATAGTTGTACAACAATGTCTGAAATGTAGTTCATTTGTGTTTTATTGCCAATTGAAAGTGTTATGCATTCTCATATTAAGTGACCCAGATTACAGAATGCATGTCTGTGTCTGTGTTTGTACTTAGTAGTAAGTGGTACTGAGTTATGCTGCACGTGTCCCAGACAACTCAGTGCAGATGGTTATTTTAGTCAGGCACAGGCTGCAGGCGGCACACTGTCATGTTGTGCAGAACTGGCTGCAGGAAAAGACCATTTTCCTGCAGGTTAATGATGAGACTATGGCACATTTGAAGAAATGATGAATGAGAATACTATAGGGAAAAAACTTAAGTTATATAACTTTTTGTCAAGCGGTTGTGATTTTACATTCTGCTAGCCTAATAATAACTGTCTGTTCTTTGCCATCAGCACTACATGAATAATAAGATTTTGTGCTTCAGTGACCATCAGAGTTTAGTGACCTTTAAAGCGCCTGAATCATGACTAAATGTGTTTGTCTTCAGACCAACGGTGACGGGACAGGACCTAGCAGGGTCTTAAAGTCCCCCTGAAACAAGGCTGAGCCCCCCTAGGTCACCCCTACCCACAGTAACACAATACAAAATGTTGAGAGAATTATGAACGTTTGCAAAAATGACTTTGGTTACATTCAGTGACTTTGATATTAATTTTCATTTTATCATATAATTTTCATAATTCAATTTAATAAAATACACAGGTAAAAAATACAAAAACAGGAGGAATATTTTAACCTCCTCCATTGTTTGGTTTTCTTACAATTCATTTCTGCTTATAGAATTTTTGATATAATTCCATTGAAGTCAAGTAATTTTCTTCAAATGGGAAACTTTCCGGAAACTTTAAGGGGTTTGCTTTGTAATTTTCAAGTATTTTCATGGTAATTCTAGGGATATGCATGTATATTTTGGAATTTCTTTGATTTGGAGTTTGTTTTGGCTTTTTGATGAGAATTAAGGAATTTTTAGTCATTTTTGTGGAAATTTTGGAAATGTATTTGTCATTTGTTTTGAATTGGGGGGTGGAGTAATTTGACACTTTTGGTATGGAATTTTAGGTGAATTATTTGTTAATTTTGTGGGATTTTATTGTGAAAATTGAGGGGGATACACTTTGAATTTTAAAAGTTTTGTTATGAAAATTTCTTGGAATTTGTCTGGATGTTTGACAGAATTTTTCTTCATTTTCATGAAATTTAAAGGGGATTTATTTGTTACTGGGAATTGATAAGAAATTTTTAGAGGGAATTTGTTTTGAAATTTTTGGAAATATGCTTGAAAATTTTAAAGACCCTGTAAAGTGAAATCCAAAGTTTTTGTCTTAACACTCTAGATATGTTGGAATATGGTTGCTGTAAACATGAAAAAACGCTGAGATCTACATGTGACTGAATTCTGGATTTAGGCCATTTCACCTCTTTCCTGGCTTGGTTTCATGTGGGCGGGGCCAATATGCGGGCTCATGATGTCATGACCCCACAGTAGGGAATGACCCCACCCCTCTAATACTACAATTTAGTGGAAGGGAGCAGTCACCTGGGGCAGGGACTTCTCGGATTATATTGTGCAAAGGAATTCACTCTTGTACCGTTCTATAATGGTCATGTTTTATTGCAAAATTTTAGTTGTGCATGTTTTGTTTATTGGTTCATGTTTTTAGGGGAAAATATTTTTCCGAGTATGGTACCATGAGTGAGGGGTTAATGCTGCAGACTGTACTGCCTGTATGTGGCTTTATCTGTGGTTTCAAATAAAAGATAGCTGCTCATGCTTACTGTGTTAGGGCTTGTTAAACTCATTCAACTTATCTATGAGCCACTCCTCCTCACAGTTGGCCACAATCTAAAATCACAGAGCAGTTCATCTCAGTGGAGGCACAGTGGTCTGTGGATCATTTAAAGCATCATAGCAGAGATTTGAACAGACTTTGTCTCTTCTTTTAAGGTCAACAAAAGGTCAAGGGACAGGCTAATGGCGTGAGTGCTTTCCTCCGTTCAGATTGTAACATTTTTAAAACCTGAGAGGATCATGTTCTTCCTGAGTGGGCGTGGCCTCAGCTCATTCAACAGACACACCCACACCATCCTGGAGCAGATTTTACTGCCTCATTTTCATATTTTGAAGCTTATTTTAATAAACTTGTAGATGCTTTATTTGACTGAAACTTGACCTGGGGGTTCATAACACAATGATCTATCATAAGACAAACAATACAAATACAGAAATACAGATTTATTTTTACTTTTACGGGGTCTTTAAGGATTTTACATGGTAATTTGGAGAAATTCCAAAAGGAATGTTGAGGCTTTACTTGGGGCATTGAAGAAATTTTGGAGTCATTGGGTAATTTCCTAAAACTTTAGGGAATTTGTGTGGATTTTGGGAGGAAACTGGTCTAGAAATATAGTGCTATAAGTTGATCTTTTCATGCTTGGTTTTAACAAGTCCTTGTGATCCATCACCAGAATAAGAAAATGTCCAAACCATAGCAAACTTCTCTTAGTGACTGATCCAATTTCTTGCTGACTAGAAACCCCCTGTAAATACTAACTCCTGTTCAAATACAGGGCTGAGCTTTTAAACTTCTCAGGTCCTCTAATAATATATACCATATAATATATACTGGCCTTCATATATATATATATATATATATATATATAAAAGTGTGTGTGTGTGTGTGTGTGTGGTAGGGGGTGTCAATTGCTCTCAAAAGCTCAAGTCTCAGGATGTCATATGAAATATAAACTGAATAATAAAGCTTGAAATATAACAGTATTCAACACTTTATAAAAACTGAGATATGAGAAATGAAATTAAAAAAAAATTCACCCTTAAAAAATATACCTTTTTACGTTTGATATTCAATTTGCTGTAATGACGTCCCAGAATGACGCAATGACGTTGACTCCAGTTGATATTAGGGTTTAATTGGTTAGCTCTTATCTATGTAGTCTGACTGTGGGGCAAATTTGACATCATAGGAGTATTAAGGTGTTGAATAGGCCCAGATAAATTCATTAAAAAGTCTGTACATTTTAAAGTGTTTAGGTAACCAACCAAATATGTCCACTTTACTTCTGTTATTGTTACTAAATGAGGAGAAGTTGATGATTTGTTTGCAACAGGCGGCTAATTTCAGGAGATGCTAACAAGGTGGAGATTGTCTTACCACAAGTGGATGTTAATTCAGAGAAAGAGAAGGGGAGGACGACTGAACAGACCGAAACGTGCTACATTAAGATGTCAGTGATTGTCATCAGCGACAAAGTAAGTTTCTTATGTTTCCGAGGAGGCTATCGCTAGCTAAAGCTAACAGACTAGCTACTAGCCTGCTAGAATTGTTGGTGTTCTGTAGATTTCTGCTACCTACCAAAATCTGTGACTTTGCGCATGCGTAGAAAGCCAGAACTCTGAACAGTGTCATGACCCAACGTGAGGCAGTGGTAAAGTTGTTCTTGCTCACAGTGGTAATAATTTCTGAATCGCAGTTTTGTGGCGACTCTGACTAGTGCTGTGATAAATTGTGAGTCTGTCTGTTGAGAACTTTGACTGTTGAGAACTTTGACTGTTGTGCTATTCAGACTTAAGTGCTAGCTTGGTACATTGGGTGACGTGTTTCACCAAATGACTGTAGTTGTAATATTTGATAATGTTGCTGTATTATAAGTCATTTGCACATGATTTGAAAAGCCAAACTCCATAATAGCTCCCTTAATCAAAAATGTACACCTGCTGCCTCTGCTTCTGCCTCAGATTTGAAGCGACTCCCTACACTGGCCTGTACATTTCATATTTTGACTGTTTGCACTTTGCAGCACTGTGAATCTTCAGGCTTTTATGTGATTGCATTGCAGTCACAGGATGTGTCGTCTGCCTGTGTGCGTCACTAGGCTGGTTATGCTGAAGGTTGGGCACTGACATGTTGATGGTGGGTGACTTATTGCTCAACCAACCAGCTTGTTTCTAATATCAAAACAGGTCAAGGACATGGCTGCAGTACAACACAACCCTTAAATCATCTCCATACCTTTTTATACCGACACATTGGTGAGGTTCAAGGCACTAAGTTACCTTAGAGAAGTGTTTTTTTTAACATGTGTATCCATACTTATTTAGAGAAAAGGACAATAACCGTCAACAGAACTTAAGAAAATGATTTAAAATTCCTGCCCACATGCAGACAGATGCAACAGCTGTGAGGACAACAGAATGATGGTCTTAAGAGTGGTGAAAATGTTTGGTTTGGCAAAGGTGATGCAAACAGCGTGACTGTCTCCAGACACTCTGCAGATGTGCATGAACACACGCATAGACATCAATTTAACGTGTCCTCCCCGCTAATGCTACAGTACGCCTGAACTGGAGCTATAAATGATGTCTTGCAGGGTCCTTGAACTCAGCATGAGTCATGTGTGCATGCTTTGTTTGTCACAGTGAGAGCTGTGCAGAGAGTGTTTGTGTGAGTGTCTTGTTATGACAGGAGTCTGATAGTCTTTCATGGAGGCCTCAGCCTCAAAATGCCCCTCTTACCCCTTTTATCTAGAAGTATTTCTTTTGATTAAATATCTGAATTAGGAGCATGAGATCACACATTCAAAAACTGCAATTTATTAAAGAATACTGGATCCAAATGTAACAGGATTGTGACTAAACTGATCTCATGCCTAACACTTACACCATGACTTTGACCAATTCATTTGAAAAAAGGGTTAAATCCTCACATTAAAAAACAAGATTGCCCAGTTGTGTATCCTTCCAGAAGAGAAGGGAGTTTCAAAATTTAAGTATAATATAAAATACAAGTATGAAATGCTTTTTATTCTCAAAAAGCTTTTTTTTATATACTGCTTTGTTTAACCCTTTCAAAGATGTCATGTTACATGGAATAAGCATGCTTGCACCAGGTGGAGCCATGCCTTGGTGTGCATAAAGCCAAGACTCCAGGTACAGAATTTAGGCATAGAGAAAGCAAGCAAGATTTCATCTGTGTTATTGTGCAAAGTTTTACAGCTGGTTTGGGTCAGTGTATTCATGCTTTTCATGTGACATCACACTGTGTCACATGATGCATGTGTATGGAACTGCCCACACAGTGGGAAAAAGTGCTTCTTACTGCATAATGTCATGGAGAAGTTGTCAGTCTCAATTGTCACACAAGTGTTTAAACCATTTTTTTCTAATTTTAAACTTTGAGACAGTTGTCTGGAAGCACTAAGCTGGGTTGCACTTCTACAGAATCCCAGAATCCCTTCTTAGAAACAGAACCCAGAGAGATGATTGTGCGTTAATGTTCTTAGACACCCTGCTGTCCTTTTAGGAACAAAGGAACAGACTTTTCCTAATCCTTCCATAAAATTTAGTTTTAATTTGATCAAAATATTACAGCCTTTAACTAACATTACTGCCCCCATGACACTGACTGACAGTGAAAGATGAAATTGATCCTGATACTATAGTTGCAACAGTTTATATGGCAAAGTATTGTAAGGAGCCTTACTTACGCTGTGTGGATGTTCATGATACACGTTTATGTTGATGTTACTATTGCTTTAAGACCAGATGAATGTAGCACACTGATTGGCTGCTGATAGCTGGAGTTGTGACGTTGTGGGAAGTGGAGAGCCCCCTCGTTGTTGTTCAAGAGACTGAGAGAGTTAGAGTTGGTGTGTGTTATGCCTGGAACAGTAGCCCTGAGTTGTGAGAAATTGAAGCCATCCTGCAAAGAGATAAATTATCTGGTACTTCCACAAATACCGCAGACGTTACAGTACTGTATAAAAGTTGAGAGTTGCAGCATGTGGATCTGTCCCATTAAAAAATAAATGAAGGCTTAACTGGGGTTGAAAATTGAACTACATGAAGTCAGAAATCCTGGGTACATGAACGTATGACTTTTGTGCATGCGCACATTGTAGTTGAAAATCAGTATATTGTTCAGCCTCATGCTAGTAATCCATCCAAACAGTAAGGGGCAGTGATTGGGCCATTGTCAGGGGTCATGTTTCTTTGTTTACTGCATGAAAAACAATGTAAGATCAGGCTGATAGTCATCCTCATTTCCACATAAGCCGTGCAACTCAAAATTTCTGTCTGAATTGGCTGGAAATTGCACCGTGTATGCTCAGCTTTATGGTGCAAAGTAGACATCAGTTTTGTTGCTTTTCTTAGACACATGTCCAGACTTCTTCCTACTTGCCCCTCAGTGACGAATTACATGAATCAAAAACAGTCATATGTATTCTTAAATTTCTGAAATCTGTCACACACTGTAAAAAATCTTAACTAGTGTTTGGAAAATGAAAGATGGTGTCATTTTTATTGTTACCCTGCTCCTCTCAGCCTAGTTCTCCTCCTGCCTTGTTTTGTAAGCTGATGTTGTCGTCTAGATTATATTGTTACACAATAATACATTTTACTGTTATGTTGTTGTCTTCATCAGGGTTCAGCCTAGGACAACTAGATGAGATTTTAAGGGCAGTCACAGGCTACAAAAAGGATCCAAGCAGTGAGGAGGGACTGTGATCCTTTTCATGGGTAGGTACATGATGTGAGAAGTGGAGGAGGAGAGAGGGATGATGGAGGAGGAGAAAAGCAGGTACACTGCACTAATGTGGGGAGACAGGGCAAGTCAGGGGAGCATCTGTTTTTAGAGTCTCTAAAAATCCATCCTCATTCATCGTCTTCCTCCTGAGCCCCACTCTTTTTTTTTTTTATTGCTTCACTCACTCTGAGACTCTTTTTTTGTGTGCTTATGTCCACAGTGTGCTCTAAACAGGCTGCATTTTACCATTGGAAGCCAGGAAAAAAGCTTCTCCCATAGGAGTTGGATAACCGTGAGGAGAGACAGCAAGGCTGCGTTTATTCCTCCCCAGCCCAGGGTCAGTCACGGCTGCTCTGTTTGATAGCAGAAGGCTATAAAAATATTGGAGTGTTATTACAGCGGGGGCCTTAGAAATAATTTAAAGTGTGTGTGAAATATTACATAAGAGATTAGCATGTGCAGTTCTGGGTGCAGAAAAACAAGGATTGGAAAGAAATGAGGGGAGGCTTTAGCCTTTCTGTCCTCGTTTGTCTCTTTTTGGGGGAAATCTGGAGAAGATTAGAGGGCAATCAAGCTCAATCAAAAAGCACTTGTTCAATAATTCAGAGATAATTTAATAGGAACTCAGCCACTTGATCTCTGCTGTCTTCCTGCTCAGACTCATGCATGTTCCCTGATATTCCTCACGTGTAAAGGAGAATTTGCTAGAAACATGTTTCATATGCTCCTCCCACGTCCTCCACTGAACCCCATGACTCCTTTTCTCTAATTTGCCAGGACTTGAAGGCTCCAAGAGGCCTCTTTGGACCACTACATCACTACATGCTAATAGTACACTTCATAATTCACAGAGGGAGGCAGTCAGATGGACGAAAAGATCATACTTATGTTGTTACTGAGGCCCCTGGGTGGACCTTTTGCTTATAAATGCAACACCATTAAACCTTCCATCAGCTATGATCAGGAAGGACACAGAGAGGAGTGCTCTGTGGTGCTGTAAAGGCAAGAATTTTCAACCTTTGAGACAATTTGACATTCATTTAAAGTGCAAAAAAAAGCACTAGTAGGAACAAGCAAAATCAAAAGTCAGTAAAGGGCGGCATGGCGGCGCGGGGTTAGCGCTGTTGCCTCACAGCAAGAAGGTCGCTGATTTGCTTCCCAGTCAGGGCCAGGGCCTTTCTGTGCAGAGTTTGCATGTTCTCCCTGTGCACGCGTGGGTTCTCTCCGGGTACTCTGGCTTCCTCCCACCACCAAAAACATGCTCATTAGGTTAACTGGTGATTCTAGATTGCCCGTAGGTGTGGATGGGAGCGTGCCTGGTTGTCTGTCTCTATATGTCAGCCCTACGACCTGGAACGGAATAAGCGGTATAGAAAATGCATGGATGGAAAAGTCAGTAAAGAGACTCAGAAAGATAATTCAGCCATTTTGTAGGCAAAGTTGCTTTGTTTGTATGCATGTATTACCATGCACCAAAACATCTGAAATTTTCAGGGCAAGCTGTAGGGATGAAATTACCACCGACTGTTGAGGTGAGCTGATGTTTAGAAATATTTCGGGATCAGCTGATAATTATAGAGGCCAATATTTTGCATTTGGCCGATTGTCGGTATTGGCATTTTAGTTCACCAATAATTGATAAAATTATTAATAATATTATTGTTAAGTGTGTCTTCCCCTCTGACTTTAATTTTATTCTTCACAGTCTCAACATCTCTCTCTGTTTTCCTGCTGCCACTGTGCTGCTCTGTGCTGTTTCTCAAGCAGATAAACCTTGTGGTAAATTGTTTATTACTCTTCATTTTTGATAATACAATTTTAATTTTGCCAGATTAAGTATATTTTTATGTCATAATAATCAGCCTCATGAATTACTTATAATTGGTATCATTATCGGCCCTGAAAACCTAATATTGGTCAACCCCTAGAAAAAGTCACCACGAATGAGTGTGCTTCCTCCAGGTGGGGAGGGTGTCTTTGTCCCAAGTGAACGACTTCAAGTACCTGGGGGTCTTGTTCACTAGTGAGGGTAGACGGGACCGTGAGATCAACAGGCTGATTGGTGCAGCATCTGTGGTATTGCAGATGTTGTAATGCACCGTCGTGGTGAAGAAGGAGCTGAGTCGGAAGGCAAAACTCTCAATATTCTGATCTTTGTCCCAACCCTCACTTATAGTCATGAACTCTGGGTAATGACAGAAAGAACAAGATTGCGGGTTCAAGCAATCAAAATAAGATTCCTCAGGAGAGTGGCTGGGCTCAGCCTTAGAGACAGGGTGAGGAGCTTGGAGCTGGAAGGATCTTGAAGTAGAGCATTTACCTGTAACTGGAAGTGTTAACGTCTTCAGTAAGTTCACCCACTTGCCTGTTGAGATCCTCATACACATTTCGTACTGTGTCACGCATCAGCTCATCCCACCTTTATGTGGAGATTCTACTAGGGACATGCAGTATTATATTCTTGGTATAGTCTGTGAAAATCGTATCTGTTTGCATCCACACATGCAGCTTACCTTAAAAAACTGGGGTAAGCTGCATATGTAAACACAATGTGCTGCAAATCTCATGTACAGTATGTGTGAATGCATCCAGTTAGCGTGGAGATAAAGGCAAAACTGTTATGGTAGCGTCATACATCCTGTTTCATGCTATCTTGTGAACGTTACACAACAGTGACTTCCCAGTGTTCTTTTTACATTATCTTTTGGCACTCCTCTCATTTGACTGGAAAAATGTCAACGTGAAGCTCACTTGGGAGAGCAGGCACCAATATACAGAGGCTATAGCCTAGTTCTTGATGCGCTGGTTGCAGGTTCAACTTGTGATTCTGGCACTTATTGGTGCGTGTCTTCCCCGTTCTCACCATGTTTGCTATCTCTCCTCAGCTGTCTAATTAAATAATGGTAAAACAGGCAGACCACTCAAGCTGCTCTGAAAAATTCCACAAATTTACAGAGGTGCATGTGTGAAAATGTCTTGTATCTTAAACAAGTCAGTCCTCCCAAGAGATTAAGTTGATTAAAGTTAATCGCCTTCTCGTAAAAAGAGATGCATCTCTAAGTGAAGTAAGATGTGTGTTCTCATTAGCCGGATCACTAACTGCATCATGCAGGTATTGATGATGATTATAGGGAAGAGATGCTGCAATGCAGATCTCACAGGAACATGCATCACTTAGGCGTAGGTGAAGGTAACAACTGGACTCACAAAGTCTCACTCTGAAGTCATTAAACACTCCCTGCTGACTTGCCACCTGCTACTGTTGTTTCTGTTAATCAATCACTAAAGCAGTAATACACACTGATTTCCTCATTATGCTCTGCTGCAGTTTAGTGTGCTTTAGTCGTATGTGTATCTAACTGGGTCAAACCCCTCTGTTGGCTTTCAGATGGTCCGCTGGGAGATAAACACAGAGAAGACGAGCGTTAATCCGGATTGGAGCCGGATCCTGTAACTCAGTTAAATACACACACACACACACACACACACACTCATTAAATCCTGTAACTATAACCAACCCTAACTAACACTAACCTCATCCAACACTAATCATGCAACTATCCTGACACCTTACACACCACATTCATGCACCATCTTACGAGCTCATACCTGTTCATGTTTTTAGTCCACATTAGGGCACTCAACCAGATTATTAAAAATGTTATCTTCATGTCATCTGTGCCCTACTGTCTCTATTCTGTGATGTAACACCAGAATGTCACGAATTGTGTTTGTAGTCATTCGTCTGCCCTTGTGTCCTCAACAGTGATGCCCCTTTTTTTACATAATAGTGTCACACATGGACTAAAAACTGTGGCAGTTTGACTTTTTGATGCTTGTTTCTAGACTTATGTCCTTATTATGGTTCTTTATGGCAGACTAAGCTCACCTAGCCATTAATTTCTTTTGATTACTTGGAGCCTCAAATCTTTGCAGTTCAGCAATTCTGATGTCAAATCAGAACTTGAAACCCCTTTAATATTTAAAGTTCAAACACTTTGACTTTGAAAATCTGAGTATGTATGGTCTGAAGTTGTGCAGTTTTAAAGACATTACTTGTAGTAGACATAGCATATCAGTCAGGGATAATAAGTTCAACTGGAATGATAAAAAAAACACTCATATTCAGATTCCACATCCAAAAGTAGAGGATACCAAAGAGAGTAAGAATTCTTCATACTCAGTTTCCACTTCCAGAACTATGCCTGTCTTGTAAGTGCATATATCTTGTAGCTTATGGAATGAATGAGGACAGTGATAGTGAGTTTAGCTGTGGGTGCAATTCATAAAAAACAGAGGTTTCATACCTGGGTGCTTCAATGGAATACCCAGGGGGCTTATGCCAATTTACACCATGAGCTTGAGGCCGGGAATATATCACTTTTTATCGGTTTTTCTCTCTCTCTTTTTTTTTAATTTTTGTGCCTTTATTTTGATAGAGGAGGACAGTGGATAGTCGGAAACAGGGATGAGAGTGGGGGAGAGACATGCAGTAAAGGGCTGCGAGCCGGATTCAAACCCGGGCCGCCCGTATACATGGGGCGTGCCTTAATCCACTTGGCCACCTGCGCCCCATCTTGCTCTCTCTCTCTAATAGGCGGTGAAAGACTAACTACAGAGGTTGTATTTAACAGGGGATCTGGCTGATGATAACTAGTTGAAGTTCCACGGTGAATAATTTGCCATCTGATTAAAGGCTAATTATAATTCCGTTTAGCTGACAGGTCTAAAGTCAAGTAAGCATGAAGCTCCAGTGGAAGTTCAGAACTCTTCAGCTATGGAATCAACGGAGCATTGGAGACTTTTGCTCACCCCATGCGCCTTAGCGGTCGCTGCCCCTGCTTTGTGATTGTACTTGGTCTTCTGCTCTGTGGCTGAGTTGCTGTTGTTCCTAAAAGCTCCACTTTCTAATAATATTACTTACAGCTGACTGCGGAATATCCAACAGGGAGGAAATTTCCTTAAAAGTCTTATTGCAAAGGTGGCATCCTATCACAGTACCACGCTTGAAGTCTCGGAGCTCTTCAGAACAACCCATTTTATATCACAAATATTGTAAATGGAGACTGCGTGGCGAGGTGTTTGACATCTGTGTCTATAGGTCTGATTGAAACACCTGACTTCAGTAATGAACAGGTGTGGCCACATATTTTTGTCCATATGAATTAATCAAAAAGTGTTTCTAATCCAAACATATAAAGTCAGTCCTATGCTAGTATAGTTGCCTGATTTGTTTATGATTGTGCCTGTCTTGTACAGCTGTGGTTAGGTGTTACAATTTAAAGAGTATGTCTATAGTTGTTACTACAAATATTTAAGATGAAAGGTTTCCTAATGGATCTCTATTTGTTAAGGGTTTCGTTAAAGGAATATCTGATGAATATTTTTGACCTAATGGCAACAAGGAAACTTCAAGTTTTGAGCATCGTTTGTAACGATAAAAACCCGCACATTCATCTGAAAATCACTAGGTAGCATGATCACTCTTTACACCATAACACTAGGCAGTTCGTTGCTCCTTTAATGCACAAAAACCATGTGAGCAAATCACAATATTCAAAGTCCTGGACATGTCTGCAAAATACTGAACAGTATGTGTAAAGAGACATGTCTTTATTTTTTCTTTGGTATACAGAAGATGCTGTAATTCTCCAAAAGATGTATAGAGATGTCTGTTCACTGTACTTAAACCGTTTAGCTTGATGGTTGACTCTTTGTGAGAACAGTCCTAGAAAGTTCGGCCCATTGCTAAGGGCTAGCTTGTCACCCTAAGATGACTTGTCTGCTGCTGACAAACTATTAAAATAAGTGGAGAAGGTGTCCAGATGGTTGATAATCGTCTGATTTGAAGGGAAGCTACTGCTAAGGAAACCTAAAGAACATTTTCAACTCCCTTATTTAGCAAACAACATGAAAAAGGATGACATTTTCATGTTATGCGACGCATATGTGCCAGAAGAAGGCGCACTCGGACTTTCAGTTTTTTATTCTGTTATGTAAAAGCAGCAGCAAGTGCCAGCCTCAAAGATTTCTCCTCTGAAATGCTTTGACAGTGTGCTGAGCTTCAAACAGCGCCGGTAACATGTGCTTCCAAGAAATGGCAGGACAAAATGATGGACGGAGCGAGGAAACGGTATAAGTCAGCAGAAATGAGACACACACACTTTAAAACACACACACACACACGATGTCTGACTTCTCCATCCACCCTAAACAAGAATGACACTGAAATACAGACAAGTGTTCTCGTCGCTGAAGCCTGAAATTGCCTTTCCTTCCTGCTGTTGATTGTGTTTCACACTCAGTGAAACAAGAGCTGGGACCCAATGACAGATTCAGCGTGAGTGTGTGTGTGTGTCTTGTCTTATTCATTTGCCACACGCTCACACCAATTTGAGAGAGATTTGATATTCTGCTCGTGAGATTGAATTTATGCATGGAGTGAACGTCCTGTTCAACAAGAGAGCTTTCCGGTCAGTTAAGCAGCCACCAATCTAACTTCCCCTCCTGTTAGTGAGCTGGGACTGCGCTGGGTCATGTGACTGTGCACTGCTGCAAATGAGGTTAAACTTTATAGCAAATTCATTTCCCTGGCTGTAACACTTTCCTTTTTTCATCTTTATAAATGAGACAACACTGTTTTAAACAAGTAGTCAAAGTTTCACAGTCAGGCTATTGGTTCTTACTCTCTCTGGTGGAGCGTTATCATGTAGAGATACATCCATAGCATTTTTCTGTGGCTGATTTTTTGTGCCTGATTCTTTAAGTTTTGACCCACTGACCATTGGTTCTGATTTTGGCTGATTCCGATGTCCTTTTCTCTCAGAATTAATTGAAGTGCACTCTATATAAGAGAGGTAGTTTTGCCAGCAGGTGGTGTCAATATGCAAATATGCAGGGTTATTTTATTGCTGGCCAACATAGAAATAAGGTTTTCCACATCATAACACACCACAGTTACATACTTATCCCCTGCTGTCTCTATTAAAAAGATGTGTGTTGAATTCTACCTGAGTTTACTACATTCCCTGCCTCAGCCTGAGACTGGCCCGACATGGCCCGCAGGCCTGGTCAGGGTTAGGCCAGGATCCCTGCCCCTTCCCCTTGGACCCTGGTTGGATCTGTCTCAAAGGGAGTCAAAGGCATCCTGTCAGACAAAGCAGCATAGCTAGATTTTACCCTAGATTTAAAACTTTTTCTTCTACTTGTGATAACTTGAGAACATTCCTCAGTGCAGAGCCTCTGCACAAAGTGCAAGACAAACATTTGTCTAGCTGTATGTGTTTAGCAGATTGAGGGAGAAAAGCTGTTAATAAGCAATGCTGCCTGGGTGCTTTACTCTGCCAGCACATAGTTAAACCATGCAGAGGGGGATGAGTGTGGGAAAGGGAGCATAGCATGCAATTACACACAGGTGGAGGAAAAAGGAGTAAACAAAGAGCAGTGCAGCCTGCAATGTATTGATGAGTGTGACATGTTATCCAGCGCCAACAAAACCAATACACCCCTTACCCCTAACACTTAGCCCTGACTCTGTTTTGCACGTTCATGTCTAGGGGTAGGGCATCCTTTTAGTTGGAATGGAGGGGCAGGATGAAGGGCTACATGCCTGGAGCACTATCCAAGTTGTGTTTATGACTACTGATGACATATCAGGATCCTTAAGGGCTGTCATATTTTGTAGGGGAAGACTTTACCAAGGGGGCACTCAAAAACAAGGGATAGAGGTAAAACTTCTAAATGGGACTCAGCCATTGTGTGTACAGGTGTCACAACGTTTATCTGAGAGGAGACTGTAGTGATCAATAAATAGAAAAATAACAGAAGAGGAGTAGTAAAATATTTCACTGCACAAAGATGGTCAGCCTTATTAACACAGTATGAAAGTTTCTGCTCAGTCAAAGCGATAGGTTCAGGTAAAAATAGATATTAATGTTGGAATCCCACTTTTGAGTTTTGTTTTTATTCCCAGGAAAGTCAGAGATCACGGTCAGAGGTGTACTTCCAGGCCTGGCTGGAGTTCAGCATTGCTGGACATTCATCAGGTTGGATTCCTGCAGACATGAAAGATTTAGGCCATGTTTTTCTGTGCCAAGGTCAGTCTGCGACTCACTACGCAAACCTGCAGGCTGATTCTGCCAGACGGGCTTGTAGGAAAGTAAAACAAGAGAGTCAGACAATCAGAGGAAATCAGCTCATCTCTTTTGAGTCACTGACTCACTAACGTTTGACCTGTTTTGTTGCCACTCAGCATCAAACAAACAGAGGTAATCCTGCTCCTTCAGGCCAGATGTCGTCGAGACAGACAGGCAGTGAAAGCTTTACTGGAAAACCGGACTACATAAACACACTATGAAACACAATTAGATTACTTTTATCACTGTGTCTCCCTCAGATTATCTCCACAGCTGCTTGGTCTCAGACTAGAACATCCTGTGTGTCCTACCAGTGGAGAAATACGATTAGATATGGAGAGTCAGGTGGATGAAAAAAAGAAGATTTATCTTCTAATCCAGTATGCTTGCTGTTATGAGAGTTCATACTGGGAGACATGGATGCATAGTTTTCCCATGTGCAGAATAATGGTGACCTCTAGTGCTGAAAAGCAGCCATACAGTTGGTACAAACACGAAATATTAAACACCTTGTTTGCATTATTAGTGCAGCTGAGTTGCAGTTATGTAAGTTTCCTTTTCCTGGTTTGATAAAGCCCACAGACTAAAGATAAAACGGCTTCATTAACCCAAAGAAGAGGGAGGCCTTAGCCTTCCCATCTGCAATATTATAGGGCAGCTCAAATGTTTTATATTGATCACATAATTAAAAAGTAAAATGAGGAACCATGGATAGATATAGAAACCTGATGACTACTGCCCAGTCATTTACCCTTAGCCGTCTTTCCCCAAGCACAAAAGAAAATATGTAAATTTAAGAATTAACAGGGAATAAGTGCTCGGAAAAAATTACAAAAAATATCAGGGCAAACATGCCTAAACATAAACAGGAAATAACCCATCAATTATTATTCAGGACTCTCAACTTCATTGAGAGGCAGGGATTTACTGTGGAATTTAGACTCTATCAGATATTGTTAACCAGAATTATGTTCTTCCCTTTCAAGAGCTAAAGGCTAAATATAAATTAAAAGCAACAAAACATATTTGTATTCATCTGTTTCTTTGTGCTGTGGTACAGTGTAGCCCAGAATGTAAACCCCTTTTCTTACATCAAAATAGCTTTTTTGTTTTCTTTTTTTTTTTTTTTTTTGTGTTAACATCAAGGATGGGCACAATGATGTAACCCATTGCACCAGATCTCATGGCTACGCTGATGTGCACAAACATCAGGATGCCAGAGAATAAAGTAGAAGGAATGTATTAAATAATTGCAAAGAAAAAAAAGCAGCTGAAAACTGGCAAAAAAGGTGTTGAAAGTATGCAGAGTGGCAACAATGGATTACAAAGGGAAAAAAATGCATTCAGTAGCCAAAACTGTTGTTAAAATGGGATAACAGTGTTTAAAATTGGCTTAGAAAGGCAAAAAACGGGCAAAATAGTGAAAAGCAGTTAAAAAGAGGCAACAAGAGTTACAAAAAAAGAAAAAAATGCATCAAGGGTCCAAAAAAAGCTAAGAAGTGGCAAAATTTTACAGAAAAAGTAGTGAAAAGTGGTGTCTAAAATGGGCTAAGAAAAGCTAAAATTGGCTGAAAACAAAGGTGAAAAGAGGTTAAAAAAGCAGCAATGGATTGCATAGGAAAAACAAGATGCAATAAATGGCAAAAAAGCTGAAAAGTCAAAAAAGTGTCAAAAACTGTGGAAAAAGTGGTGTCTAAAATGGGCTGGAAAAAATGGTGAAAAGCCATTAAAAAGTGGCAGCAATGGGTTGCATAGGAAAAACAATATGCAAACAGTGGCTAAAAAAACTGGAAGTGGCAAAAATTGGTAAAAAATTGGTAAAAAGTAGTTTCAGAGTTGTAAAATTGGGTTAAAAGTGGCAAAAACAGATACAGTAACACCGTCTTAAATGAGATGGGATATCAAAAGAGGCTGAAAAAGTGGCAACAATGGGCTGCATAGATAAAAAAAAATGCCAAAAGTGGCAATAGTGGGCATCAAGAGCAGTGAAAAGGAGTTAAAATGTAGCAAAAATAGATGAAAAATGACAAGGATTTGTTAGAAGAGGAAAAATTGATTAAAGTTTGAAAAAACAATGTAATTTTTGCAATTGTTGGGGTTTATATGAAGTGTCTTATTTATTTATTTATGTTTTATTACAAATTTCATGTCTTAATTCATTATTGTCATTATTACCCTTTTTATTATTATTATTATTGCTGTTTACATTGTTATAGTTTATTAATTTATGTTTTCATTATCATATTATTATTATTATGTACGGCTCCCTGATACTTTATTCTCCCTTTTGTCCATATATTTTTTTCATAATCTTTTATTATCTTATTCTCGTAAATGTGCAGGACGATGGGTTCAATGCAAGGTATATAATACAGAGTTGGTTAACACACCAGTGTGTTTAAGGATAGTTGTATCACCTTCTTTTGTTTTACTTGGAGCAAATGAGTGACTCATGTTTATAATGTTTCTGTTTATGAAGGAAACAATAAAATCTAAACTGAAAAAAAAGAAAAAAATGTAAAAATAAGCAGAAACATAGATGAAAAGGGCTCTAAAATAGGCTTGTTGGCTAAACATCAGAACTCAATATTAGTTAGACACAGCTTTCAGCTCCAAAATGAGGTAACTGTTAGCCAGGACGCTAACACTGATCCAACACACTTGCATTAATATCGTCAATAAATCACAACTTGAAAGGGACCATTTTCTGTGCTTTTCAGGGGCCCAGCCAGTTCTGCGGTTAGGCCTGCAATGACTCATACATGCCTTTTGGTAAAAAATAAGGGGAACTTGGGATAATTTTGAAAAATGCGTCTGTTATAAAGTGGAGTTCTCACCAGTGTTTTGTCTCTTTCAAAATTGTGGCAAAATAAATATTCATTTGGAAGGCAGATTTTAATTTCATCATTAGTTTATAAAGAAAGCTTGAGTTGTAACACTGGAAAAACAAGGAAACACCCACACTGGGTAAGGGATAAAACTCTACCTGTGAGATGGATTAAATGTAACCATATAATGATTTTGAATAAACTACTTAAATGGAGTCAATCACATGAAAACATTCTTTCCTTATGAAACAATGATTTTCTCTCACTGACTCACTTTTATTTATTGAATATATTGTAATACTTTGACCCTGACTCACTCAATGAAATACTAATCTAAAAATGTATAAGAAGGAAAGAAGTTTTAGTGAAAATAGACCACTAGGTGGCGCCACAGGTGTAAGAATGAAGGGATCAGGATGAGCTCAGAGTCCTAAGGGGAATCCAGTGCATGGCCTTGAGCAATACACACATACCTGAAATACACACTCACATAAAAAGAACACACTAATTGCTGACACACTCTCAAACATTCGGCCAAAACTTGCAGAGCAGCTTCCTGAGGCTCTCCTCAGTCCGTCCAGTTTCAAACATCAAAGAGTGACGAGAAGTGTGCGCTGCAGTTACTGAAAGGATGTTTACATGCCGTCAATATTCCTAAAGTCCAAAAAGTCAAAGTCTGACTTTGTGTTTCTGCTCCAGCACGATATTTGTGTTTACTGGCGTGTCTGTGAATCTCCTTAACATCTACATAGATCAACAGCACCTGAGCAGACGTCTGTGTTTGTCCAAATCTGTTTTTTTTTCTCACATCATGAGAGGAATTAGTCTAAGAGAAAGGGTTTTTTCTGCTTGAAAAGTTTCAAGTGAAACAGAAACTGAGCTGCTGTCATAACATCTACATGGACTCACCGAAAAACACGTGACAATCAGGCGTGGGTTGATCACCCAGGTGATGTCACCTAGGTGTGTCTTGTGGCTTTAACTTTTATTTCCTTCTCCTGTTACTTCCTTCACCTATGCTGCACAAACACAAAACCACAGGGCTTCTTTAAATGCATTTTGCTTTGAAGAAGCTTCCTTTTTATTGATTCTGCTTGCTGCCATCAGGAAAAATATGAGAAAATTGGCTCCTGTTAGGGCATGGACAAAAACCTAGAGAGCTTTATTCAGCCTGAATTGAATAACAATAAACCAATGAGCTTTAAAAAGTAAATTGGCATGCCAATCCTCTATAATCAACCCATCTTTTTGTGGATTTTTCTCCTCCAGTTCCCTGCAGGTTTATCTGTTTCTCCTGCAGATGCCAGCCCGGGTGAGTTTGACAGGCATGTGTCTTTGTCTGAAGAGAACAGTGACAGACAGACGGGGAGGCAGGCGTCCGGGTCGAGTGGAGGAAGAAGATAAAGAGGCTGATTGATTCGGGAGTTTGTGCGAGTGTTGTGTGTGATGGCTCAGACGCGTGGCTTTTTTTCTTATGGTGTCAAACCGGTCTGGGAGGAGGCGTGAACCGACAACAGTATCTGTTTGTTTTGGTAGAAGAAAAGTGCGGAGTGACACACTTCCCTTTTGTCAGTACAACTGACGAGCTTTTCCATAATAGTGACATCCACAAAAGTGTCTCGGAGTGGAAACAGCGACAAACATTATGATCCAGTTTATGAGGGATATTGTTAGCTGTACAATGCTTGCAAACACAAATAACAGTGCTCTCTTAAATGTTCCTCTGACTTGGTGTGTGAATCACCCATTTTAAACATTTAGGATGTAAGACCATCATTAAGACATTAAGGACAACTTTGTGTCATGTAGTAACAGTGCCTATAAAATGTATTCACCCCCTTGGATGTTTTACCTTTTTTTTTTTTAATTTGATAAATCAACCGTGGTCGATATAATTAGGCTTTTTTGACCTGTGTCTGGAAGGTCCAGTCACTAGTTAATCAATATTCCTGGCTTTCATTACACCATGAAGGCAAAAGAAAAGGTTTTGAAAAGTATCAGTCAGGCGATGGATACAAAAAAACTTTCAAGGCACTGAGCATCCTCCTGTTAAATCCACCATCGGGAAATGAATATAATTTGGTACATGTGTAAATCTGTCAAGATCAGGCCATCCTCACAACCTGAGTGACCGGGTTCTTCACTAGTCAAAGCTTTATGGGACGGTCCTTGGGTCTGATGAGGCCAAAATTGTGCTTTCTGGCGGTCAGATAAGATGCTAAGTTTGTTGGACACCAAACACTGCACATCACCACAAACACACCATCCCCACTTTGAAGCACAGTGGTGGCAGCGTCATGCTGTGGGGATGCTTCTTGGCAGCAGGCCTAGGAAGGCTTGTACAGGTAGAGGGTATATGCAGCAAAATATAGGGAGAATCCTGGAGGACAATCTTAATCAGTCTACAAGAGAAAAGAGTTAATTTCGCCGACTAAAAAAATGACAAAAATGTTCGTCGACAGCCTTTTTTCACATGACAAAAACTAGACTTAATCCAACCAAAAATATATCTTTGATGACTAAAACTGACTAAAAGTAAGTTTAGTTTTCATCAAGATGACTAAAAGTACACTAAAATGTAATACAGTTTTTTGGACATTAAAAATCCTTGACATTTCTCCACTGTTGGTAAATCTGTCAAAACAATGCATCTGAATCCTTTCTGCCTCCCAGCTGTGGAAAGCAGGGACCCCAGGTTTATCAGAGTGCATAGAACACACTACCATGACTTGGTACCAGATTTAGGCAAGAGAATAAATGTTTGGGCTAAAAGTAAAGATTAAAATGTGAGGATTTTTTATGGACTAAAACTAGACTAAAATATTTTAGAGTTTTCGTTGACAAAAACTAGACTAAAACTATTAAGGGTAGAATGATTAAAATGTGTCCAAAACTAAAAGACATTTTGTTTAAAGACTAAGGCTAAAATTAAAAGTAGCTGTTAAAATTAACACTGCAAGAGAACTACGGCTTGGGAGAAGAATTATTTACCAGCAAGACAATGACCTGAAGCAAACAGATACACTGAAAAGGTGTAAAGACAACAAGGTGAATGTTCTGGAGTGGCTGAGTCAAAGCCCAGACTTAGATCAAATAGAAAATTCGGGCAGGAATTGAAAAGGTCTGTTCATGCCAGATCCTGGTGCAATCTGACAGAGCTTGAGCAGTTTTGCAAAGAAGTGCTGTGATTGCAGCCGTAAGTGCATCTACAAAACACTGACTTGCAGGGGATGATTATTTATGCAGTCATTTATTTTACATTACATATTTTTATTTAATTGGCATTACTTCGAAGAAATCTGTTTTCGATTTTGCATTAAAGAGTGGGTTTTTTTGTCATTCTTTTGGTTAAAAAAAAACCAACCGAAATTATAATAACTCAGATTGATATATAAAATCAATGAAAGGGTGAAACATCCAACTTTTTAAAGGCACTCCAACAGTGCTCTCATTAAGGTTCCTCTGATTTAGGGCAGGAATCTCCCATTTTCTCCCAGTTAAGATATTTGGACGACTTTGTGTCATGCAAGTACTAGCAGCATTAGCTGTAGTGTACTTAAGACCTCAGATCCTCTTAAATTATCATGGCTGTGAAACTTTGATACCACATTTCTGTGAGGAGCAAAGATCCAGGCAACGAGTGGAAAGTTTGGGAATGTTAGAGGTTTGATGGAGGGGTAAAAATGAACTTTCAGACCTCAAACCTTGAAGAAAACTCTCACTTCTCATTCCTTTGTTGTTTTGTGTTTTCTGCAAAGCTGTCAGTGTTGCACAACAAAGAAAAGAGTCATGTCAGAGCTATTTGTCCTCTCCACAGTCCTTATGAGTCACTGTGACTTTCTGATTCCTCCATGACATTTCTATAACAGCATGTATCAAAACACACATGCTTTATGGATGTGTCACTTTATTATTGCGGTGCATCAAACCCTCTAAAAAGCGCTTCTGCTTGCGTCTAACTGTGCATTCAGAACAATGAATAAACAAAACAAAGAGGAGCAGGGATAATAGAGCCCGCAAGAATGGAAAAAAAAGGAAGAACAAGAGAAGTGGGGCCGATCAACCACAGAGATATGATTCCAACAGCTCCCTTCTCTTTCTGCTCCGTCTCACTGAAGGTTACCTTGATGTGTGATTGATGTCTGCAAGCAAAAATCTATTTTTTATTATCGTCTGTCACTGAAAGCTCTTTCATGTGTCTCTCCACGGGATGATATTTATCTACAACAAGGATTCACAACAAAGAAAGAAGATCTGTGGAAATCATTGTCTCTGTGGTGTAAATCCAGTCCAGGAATAGAGCAGATGTTTTAATCTCAGATTAAGTTACCTGACAGGTTATTTCTGCAAGACAAAAGGCATGTACAAAGATCACAAGCAGATCTTTAGCTGTCAGTCTGCCTTAACAACAACACTGTACAAAATAATGAATATGACGTACAAGCAGCACTGAAATTTATAGTATTTCTTATTTTTATCCTATTCATTTTGCCGCATGCAAAGATAGCACTAATAAAGTTGGACAGTATTGACTTTTGCTGAACCAAATTAGCTCTTGGAAGTCTTTGCCCTGAGTTTGACCTCTCAGAAATACGTTGATCTCAAATTCTAAATTGATCCAAAACAAACTTTGTTATTAAGCCACTTGCTTAAAGTCTTTATAGGCCTCATTCCAAAAATGAATGAGGTAAAAATCAAATACAACCTATGTAAATACACTCACTGACTGTTTACCTAGGTACACCTGTTCAACGGCTTGTTAACACAAATGTCTAACTGGCCAATCACATGACATCAGATTTGGGAAAAGGTGGATTTAAGTGACTCTAAATGTGCCAGAGTTGCTGGTCTGAGTATTTCCCAAACTGCAGATCTACTCAGAAATATCTAATTTGCAGCAACTCTCTGGGCCCTGATGGAAAAGGTCAAAGGATAATGATCAGGCTGTTTTGGGCTGATAGGAAGGCAACAATAACTCAAATAAGTCCTCATAACAACCAAGATACGCAGAAAGTTATCTTTGAATGCACAACTCCTTAAAGAAGATTGGCTACAGCAGCAACAGACCACACTAGGTGACACTCCTGTCAGCTCAGAACAGGAAACTGAGGCTACAGTTCACACAGACCTAATTATTTGACTCCTGATGGCTGTCATGTGTCCCCTCCATCACAGACACGAGATCCAGTATGGCATCTTCCAGTAACATGTAGTGTAAAGTCAAATATTTGAAACAAGTATATCTCAGTCTGATTTCTTGAACATGACAATGAGTTGACTGTACTTTACTGACCTTCACAGTCACCAGATCTCAATCCAATAGAGCTTCTTTGGAATGTGATGGCATGGGAGATAAGGGTCGTAGATGTGCAGCAACTCGTGATACTCTCATGTCCATATAAGCATAAATCTCTGAGGAATGTTTCTAGCACCTTGTTGAATCGATGCCACAAAGAATTAAAGCGAGGAGTGAAGGCTACAGGAGGTGCAGGCTTAATAAAGTTGGCAGTGATTGAATATTTCTAATTTTGTAAAGAGTGAGGTCAAATTTGTTAATTGCGGAGCTTCTTTGCACTTTACTTCAGTCTCCAGACTGGGTCTTTTCATAGTTGTCAGTCATGTGACCAGCACTGATATTAGAGGGCAAAGACTAACAAGGACGTGGGTGATCTGCTGAATTTTTTTTTTCATTGTCACTAAAACCATTTCATTTACACTTCTAAATTAGTCTTTATTGGATAATATTATCACAGATGCACTTTTATTTACTGGAGTGTTTTTCTGCTGTGTGTTTATCTTCCATCCCTTTGATTACGAAGCTCATTTTCCTGAAGTTAAAAACTCCATCTCTTCTGTATTCTGTTCTTTTTGGTTTAACACACCCTCAACCTGCAGCTGCACATTTCCATGTTCTGAATCATTCCCTGTAAGAGTAGATGATGAAGATTCTTGCTTAGTTTAATGGTGCAGACATCAGCACTCGTCTTATCAAAGAAGCAGCATTTTATTTGATCTTCGTTTTCACTGATCGAGACGTTAATATTCAGATCTTCCTCTCACATGGTAGAAGAAGCTCTTTATGTTGACCCTGATTAAACTGACGCAGCGTTACGTAAATAACACACCAAGCATGACAGCCTGTTAATCACATGTCATGCTGCACACACCGCAGGTACCTGGCTCTTTTACAAGTCGCCCTGTGGCTGTGTTTGTCTGCGTGTGTGTGACACGGCTGTTCCTATTTATGGCTGTTTTGTTGTGCTGCCGGTATATATCATAACAGCAGGTATTGTCTCAGCTGGGCGTTTCCCTCTCGTAAGGAACACGAGAAAGGTCAAACAGATGATGGAAAAATCTGTTTTATACATTGACTGTGGCATTTCTAGAAAGTCGATTGAAAAGGCGTGGATTAAAGGACGGCTGCTGTTTATGAAAACTGCACAAGCTGAGGCGACATTTTCACCTGTGCAGACAGCAGAGTCCTAGTGGGGGTTGTCATGAAACCAGAAACTTAATTTTCAGTACAGTATCAGTATCATTGGTGCATAATACAGGAATAAATCCATCAAAACCTGCAACCACTTCTACACACTATCTAAAATACTTAAATACATTAGCAGTGAGCTAACCTTGCAAAGCAGATGGATTCGCCAGTCTGTCATTGAGCAAACCCATCTTAATAAGTTCTAATCCACAACATATGTGAAGAACTGAAAATGGTTCGGACCAATCAGCATCATTTGAGGAGAATGATGCGATATCTATAGGCAGGGTTTAGTTGTACTGAAAGCGATTACTGGCGTGAGTGTGGCGATTAGCATGGATGTAGCCAAAAATAGCAGCAGTTTTATCAGAACTGGACCATGTTTCTGTATGAAATAAAGGGCTAAAAAACAACACTGAAACCTTGCATGCCTGTAAAGATGTTTTTTCTCTTCTCCCAGCCTAAGCATGAATATTTGATTATGTGTGGGGTTTGCTGGGGTACAATATTAGCACAGGTGTAGCTGTTGTATAGGGGTAGTTTAAATGAGAGCAAAGAGCCATTTTAAAAGCTTGAGTTGGCAGAGATGTTTTTTCACGTCTCCCGACCAGAAAATCTCTTTTCTCTGAGAACAAACTCAGCCATTCATATATTGCAGCTGCACTACTCAGATTGGCTGGTATTCATTGCAAAGGAATGTTCATCCAATCGCCTTCTTAGAAATTTCTGAATTGTCCCACCTTTCCCAAACGCTTAGTATGGGAGGTTTCCTCAACGAATGCAAAATGTATCCATATTAAATACTCTACCTGGCATGTCAGGTAAGCAGTGAGGAGTTCGCCTGCAACTTTTTTTTAAACCACGACCATACCCAATACTGACACCACAGAAATGCCAACTCAGAATTTTGACTTCGAAAAGCACAAACCAAAAGTGTAACCTAGCTTATATATCCTGTGACATATTCCAATGATATGGACTTACATATCTGCTAAGACAAGGTAAATATGTCTTCCTGTCGTTTTCCTGTCTATTTTGGCTGAGAGATGTCACAGCTCGCTGTAAAAATAGCCAAGCCCTCTATTCTCTAGATTCTTGGTGCACAAGATGAGTCCTGGTGTGCACTCAATCAGACAGTCTGAAAGCCCTGACTTGTTGACATGCAGGCTGAAATGAAAATGGAGCTATGAACCCAGTCTGAAACAGCTGTGAGGATGACTTTAGGAAAGGTAATTATGCCAAATACATAATGAAAAATACTGTTAATGGGCTAACATGTTTAGTGATTGTGCGAATTCCACTTGGCAATATCAAGTTGAACTGATTAACATAATTTTATGTAACTTTAGTGAACTAGTCTGTAACACCACAGGTTCACGGCAGTGGGCTAACAGCTTTCAGCTGCATCGTCTGGCTTTAGTACCACATTACAACCAGTTGCTGGCAAATAATGGATTTATCTATCATTTAATGCAGTATCTAATAGTATTGAACCACTGAAGATTTTGGCAACTTTAGTCTTGACACACTCAGAGCTGGATTCTAACCAGTCCTATTAAAACATCAACCACCAGCTACATTTCCTATACCACTCTGTACCATGCCTTTAAACAGTCCCATACGCCTGTACTGTAATAAACCTCCAACCTGATTTTGTGTTTATCGAATTTGTAGTCACAGATATCTAATTATACTCATTATAATCCACCATCACCTCATAAATGTTATTTCAAGATATTACAAAGAAAAAGATGGTCCTGTGGTAAGGTCTAACTCATGTATGCAGGCGCCCATAGGTTCAAGTCTGGCCTGTGGCTTCTTCTGTGAAAGTTACTCTGCACTCTCTCATCCCTGTCTCTATCCACCTTTATTCTCAATTAACAAAGGCATAAAAGCCCAAAATTACATCTGTCAAGACAAAAAACTTGAGTAGATTCTTGCAGCACTGACAGCCAATTACACTCCTTACAGGCAATTCAAGCTTTATTTTTTGCATTTTGTTTCTTGACGTAAGGTGATTGTCTGGATTTATCAGGTGAGCATGGCTTACTTTAATCCTAATTGGATATTTGTGACTGGAAATTTAGACTAAGTAGGATGTGACTTTTTGCAGTGTGTGCACACAGCTCCTTTCTGAGTGTATTTACAGAATGATCTCATTTGCTACGCCTCCTCTTAGATGTATCATACCAGTTTCATCTGCCAGCGTTTGTCAAAAACAAAAGGCAAACAAAGCAATGATGAGGAGAGGACTGGGTTCAAGTACAAAGTTTTATTTCATCTCTTTGAAATGTGAAGGAACCCACTGCCCTGTTATTCTGAGTTCATTCAGTGAAAAGTCTGTGCACAAACTGAGTGAAACATGCAAATAGAAATCAAAGCTAATAGGTGGACATTAAAGTGACAGAAAAGCTGAATGATGTCTGATAAATAGATTAGAGTAAAAAGGTTAATTGGTATTATTCTTCCTCTTGGTTGTAGATTATATTCATTAAATAATGCTGTGCTGGTTCAGCCTCTGCATGCTTTTGGCTACCGTGCTTCTATTTATCACATTTTGTGCAACACAGGCGACTTGTGCACCTCAAAGGTGTCTCACAAGAAGCACTTAAAAACTACATTGACAAGAACTTCAAAAAACACAACATATAAAATGACAAAATAAATAAGCTTCATTTTAAAAACATTTTCCTTCTTTTTTGCAATAAAAAGGGCCCACAAAGCACTTTTTTCCCCTAAATTTTGGCACTTTTCTCTAAAATCAGCATCCTTGTTATTCCCTTAACTTTACAAATCCAAAACAGCAGTGTTGAAAAATAATTCATGCAGCAGGTGTGACAGAAAGGTCAGAGTTTGTTCCGAAGAGTCTGCATCAAGGCAGGAACGCTCCGTGCACACAAAGATCCTTCGCCGTCTGAGGGACACGCGTTGCTTGGCGAGACGATTTTCATTCCAGTTGTGTGTGAGCAGAGCTGTAGGTGTAGAGACTTTCATGCTGTAGCCCTTTTCTCTCTCTTGTGACTCAGCTGTCCACTAATGATGGCGAATTTCATTTCACTGCTCATTAAAAGAACATCTCTGCAGCCAGTCCTGCCATCTGATGCTGGCTTGAGTTGGTGTCCACGGGAATGAAATTTAGAAGAATTCAATCTGACCCTTGCACATTAGACCTACAAGCAAGAGAAACAGAGAAAAACCAGTCAGGCATGCATTAAGTCAGCAATATATTTCCATTAGAGCCTTGCAAGCACAGCTCAAAGTGATTACATACCAGCAGCACTGATTTAAGGTGTTGTTTCAGGTGTGTGGAACGAAAACTTGACAAACACAATCCCTGATCGTGTTAACCTTGTGTTGGGCTTTGAAATAAGGGGAGAGGGCATTAATGAAGACTGTTAATGTGCAAAGCATGCAGCAATGGCCTTCTCCTTTCATGTCTTTGATCAATGCCACTGACTGCAAAGCTTCGCTCTTCCAAGTGTTCTGCTTTGCAATCCCACAGCAGCTCGAAGACGAGCACCTCACAGCCTGACACTGCAGGCTTGTTAGATCCAATCATACGAGCTGTTATGCAAGTGTGCAACAGCATCGCCTATAGACACATATGCACAGCCTGGATGTATGTGCATGTATATAAAACATATGTACTTGACAGCTTCTTTTGTCACACGCAGCAATAGAATACGAAAACCAAGTCTGAGCCTGAGGTTATGGGAAAATAATTGGGAGCCTGAGAGTGTTTTATGCCATGAATCTCTGAGGAGATCTCGAACTCACTCTGTCTGTCTCCCTTTCCCTCTGCAATAAGGTCAGACTTGTCATAAGACGGGTGTTTAATTAACATTGCCCTCTGACAGGAGAACAACAGCGAGAGGACACAGTGAAGGAAAATAAACAGATGGATATTGAAGAGCCAAACTTTTCTGAAAGTTTGCTGAAAACACTTAATAACTGAACTCTTATCAGCTTTGGGGGTAACGCATTGCAAAGTAATTCATCAGAGTACTCAGATTACCTTTTTTGTTGTAACTAGTAAAATGTGTTTGCAAATCAAGTCATCAGTTTTTGTCTTTTTCTTTTCCTTTTCCAAGGTGTATAAGGGTCACTCAAAAAAAAAAAATAAAAAAAAAAAAATAATAATAATAATAAAGAGAATCTTTTATGCATGAAATAAGATAAAGGCCATGACCTTTCAGTGGTTAATTTTTCTAGAAAACACTTACATTTTTGCATTTACAGTCATAATAAGGCCATTCTTGGAAATTTTGAGATTATAAAGTCAAAAATTACAAAGAGCCAACTCTGATTCAGCTACTGTTGACATTTAATAATCAGGATTTTAACTCACAACTTTATAAACTTGACATTTTTTGAGTTTACATGCAAAATGTACAACTGAACTTGGAAATTTCAATTTTTCTTGTAAAATTTATGACTTTGGAAACTGAAAAATTCTGAGTTTGATGTTTTCTAAAATTTACCTCTTAAACCAAATATATATATATATATATATATATATATATATATATTTTTTTTTTTTTTTTTTTACTCGACACTTAACTCTAAAAAATCTTTACAGTGGCCCTAGTATGTCATAAACTTAGCACAAAAAGTAAGAACATTTGTGTCTGGTAGATTATTTCTTTGTTGTTACATTGCTTCTTGGCAAGAAATCTTATACTGTTGGAAATAAACAAGCTTTAACAATGTAAGATTTATTGCCAAGAAGCATTGTTACAACAAAATCTACCAAACACAAATTTCCTTCCATAAAGCATCTGCACGGTTTCTGTTTCTCTCCAACCTGTTGGCTCAAAGCTGCGTACCAGCAGAAGGTAAACACAGCTGTGTCAATGTGCTTGTTTTTAGCTCACTGAGCTAGAGAGATGGCAGAGAAGATGAAATGACACTCTGGAATTATGTGCTGTATGTTGAATTTGTGGACAAACGGCCCAAAGATGTCATGGTGAAACATAAATTCACAACCTATCATTGTATTGTTTTCACTGAATCAGCCTCTCTAATGAGGCGTATTAGGCAAAACCTTTGCATAGTTTACTTCTGACCATTTTGTTGTCAGATTATGAGAATATCAAAAAGCTGTAAAGGTTTTAAACTTGGTTAATGGTGTTATCAGGCAGCAGAGTTATGAATTATGAGTCATAAACTAGGCAGTAGAGTAACAGTAGAGTCGACAGAAGTTAAAATAATGCTAACCAACACTGTATGCTGCACTAGTAAATACGTAACCTCATCATTTAAAGCATTAATAACTAATATAACCTCTATTAAAAGAAAGTATAAATGCTTTATTCATGCTTAGTCAGACAATCTAAATAGTAAATTCATTGTCTATAAAGCACTATTTAAATGCTATTTTTAAAAAGGTTTTAATTGCTTTATTGATATATTCACAGAGCATTAGTACCAATTAACTCATCATTTACAAGGTGTTGTTATTTTCTATTTCAAGATTATTTTTGGGCCTTTTGCCTTTATTTGGATAGGACAGCTCCATACAGCGCTGAGACCGGGAATCGATCCCATGACCAAAAGCATCAAGGAATCTAGCCTCTGATTTTGGGTACCTGCTCTACCCACTGAGCTGAACCAGCATCAACATTACAAAGCATTATTAACTAATTTGATGTAATTTATAAAAAGGTAAATTTGCTTTCTGATACGCTTTTAAAGCACTAGTCAAGGATTATCAAGGGGCACGGTTAGGGCTAGAGTAAGAATGAGGGTTAGGGTTATGATGCATTTCTAATAGATCAATAAAGCATTATAACTGTGCCTTTAAATGGCATAACACTGAAATAATAATGACTCATAAATGATGATTTCATTTTGTATTAAAGCTTTACTAATATTAAAAGTGAGTAGTTATGATAAAGTGTTACCAGAGTGATCATTGAGAGAACAAGAGTCAGGCTGATTTACAGATATGAAGCCTTTTGTTTATGCTGTAATGTCCTTCATGCTTGGATCCGTCTCATTAATGAAATATGCCGTCAGACTGTTTAGCGGTTCTGTTTACATGTGAATCAGACCATAGCAGACATTTTCATTGGGCATCTCTGAACTTTAACTTGTTCAACAAATTAAAAAGCAACCACGCAGACAGATTAACAAGCTGCTGGCATACAAATAGAGTAAAATCCATTAAATTGGAAGATAACACTGTGCCCTCAGTGTTCTGCAACTATCAAGTCTTAAAAATGCTGGTGCAGTGCCCGATGAACTTATTCTGTAATTAATTTTTTAAGTGCTTGTTTGGCAAAGTGCCTGCAGAGGAGATGTAGTAGTGAGATAAAAATATTTACCTTGGCTTATTTTGGCTCCCACTGTGCCTCAGTAGTCCTTCATTTTTCTTTTGTAGTCTCCTGCATGTTAGTCAGCGGTGGGTTCGAGCTCACATCAGACACAGTCAAGGTTTTCCTTTCAATACACTTCCGTCAAACAAGGTCCAGTGGAAACACAAGCAGCCGTTCATACTGAGAGACGACCAAGATAAATGCTCCTCCTGTCTGCTGCTTCATGAGTCAGGGTCCATGTCAGTATCCATGAACTTGACATGTAAGTGCATATAAAACAATAATACTGTCATTTTTCCTTCAGGTTAGCTTTTGGAATTGGTGAAAAATCACTATTCAATATTTCTTCCTCTGTGCAAAAGTTAATCTAGAAAATTTCTCTGTTATTGTGTTCTTATTCTGCCCAAAAAATACGTGTTTTATTTGTTAACACAGTTGTAGACTTGATTATAAAACATGTCTATAAAAGAAAGATTAGATTTGAGAGGGCATTTTTAAGGGCATTTATCACCAATTCTGAACTCTAAATGTAGCTCTTTTGCCTGTATGTAATGTAGTTATTGACCAATTGTTAATAGTGGCAGTCATAGATTAGTAATATAGTCTTAAACTTATTTTATCATTGATAATTAATCATAAACAATGAAAAATTACTCTAAATGTGCTCCCTCCTTTGTTCAGTACTTGTATTAAATAATGATTAGTTCACCATTTGTTAATGGAGGCTGGTGTAAAGTGTTACGTTCTGTCATGAGTTAGTATTTACTGCTTTGTGCTGGTCATTGCATTTAGTTTAGTCCATTTTAAAATCATCACCAACCAAATTCCCTCGGTCACCACCTCTATCTCGCTCAATATTTATAAAGTGTGAATGTCATGATTTAAAAATGCATAGGCCATCTGTGCACTCAACAGTGCAAACAAACTTTGGCTAGCTGCCCTCCACTTGAAATCCAGCCAAATATGGCCGCCTCACAGCAGAAGTTTTCACATGTATTTATAATCCTGTGGGGCTCTGGTCTTTGTCGGAGTCTGTGAGTCTCCCTTTGTGCTTTGTGGATCAGAGATGTGAGATCTGACTGTCCTTCAGGGCAGTACTGAGATGAGGTAGATTTCTGCTTGATCCCTCGCTGGATTATTTTTATCTTTCCTTGTTAGTTGTTGGAAAAATCTGGGGATAAAAGATAACAAACAGCTGAAAGTTTCAAAAAGCTGGAATGCCTTGTTGTGGACTGAAATAATCCAAAAGGAAAGTACTTAAAGAAGACTTTTGCTGCTTTAGTCCACACGATGAGTGATATGCCAGGCACGTCAGCACCAGGTAAAACACAGAAGTCCTCCCACCACAAGGGGGAGCTACATCAGTTCACACAGAGCTCTCGTCCGGCCGGGGCAGCAGCTGAGTGTGTTTTCTCTTCTCTAAAATCTTATTGAGCTCCTCGGCGAAGGAGTAGCAGAGTGGTGACGTGTTTTCAGAGTCGCTCTGCCTCAGAAGCACGTAGCTGTTTCCGTTCATCCTTCTCAGGACGCTCGGCAGCGTGGCCGACAGCCCGTTTGGAAACTCACATACTGGAGAGGGAAGTTGTGGAGTCGGTGGTAGTGGAGGCGCAGGAGGAGGCTCCTTATTTGGTGATGTGTGACCCTCACCTGGAACAATCTGAAGAAAGCCTCCCTCCTGAATGTCGCAATTGTGCTGCTTTGAAACTCCATTACATATACCGTTGCCATTACAATGGCTCGAGATGGTCTTTAGCTCCATGTGGGCAGAGTTTCGGCTCTGCTTCCTGTTCCTGTTGTTCCTCTTGATTGGGTAGGCAGACGCTGCAGCGCGTAATGAGTACTTCCCTCTGTTACCGACTCGCAGGCAGAAGCCCACGTACACCAGGACTACTGTGAGGACCACACACAATCCTCCCAAGATGGTGATGAGGGACAAGTACATGGCCTCCATGTTCCTGGGGGAGAGCAGCTCTGAATGGGGGAGGAGGGAAGCTGGGGATGGTGGGAGGGGCCTCTCTGTGGGGACGTGCTGAGTGGGTGCAGGCAGAGTGGCAAAGAAACCATAAGAGTCTACAGTTGGCTCGACCGGTGGGGGAGGAGGCAAATCCAGGCGGATGGTGACATTGTACGTAACAATGGCCACCTTGATGGTGTTCTCAACAGCGTAGCAGGTGTAGAGTCCACTCTGGTCCTGCCGGGCCTCAATGATCAGCAGGCCGTCTGTGCCTGTTCTGAAACCAGAGTTGAGGCCGTATCCCTGCAGCTCGCTGTCGTCCAGAGTCCAGAGAGGCGTTGCCAGGTTGGAGCTGAGCTCACACTGCAGCAGCACGTCATCACCAACACGCACAGAGCGGCTACGAAGGACAACGTCTGAAAAACAAATACATAAATACACTGAAATGTTTTCTCACATATATGTTGTGCTTAAGTAATGGATGCAGTCTTAAGTTTTAAAAGTAAATGTCTCAAATTTGCTTCTTTTGAATGGTCAGCAGGGGGCGACTGAAGTTGTTAGGAAAAGCAGTATATATATTTATACACACTTACATACAGAAAACTGAGAGTATACTGTTAAGTAAATAAACCTGGTTTTGCTAAGAACACTCCTCAGTAAGTACCAAAAGTGAGGAGCAGGGAAGAGCAACTCACAGGTTGTAAGTCTGTCTCATCACTGCAGGCTGAGAGCTCATCTACCGTACAGTAGCAAGTAAATGAGCAAACTCCATATGGCAACACAGATGGTACTAAAACAGCAGCACAGCTATGCAAAAACGATGTGGTCTTTGCCGGAAAAATAGAAATCCTCACGCAAGAAGACGGTTTAAACATTTTTCCACTTGAGAGATTTCAAAAACAGACTGCTGCTTATAGAGCAGAGTGACTTTTAATCTGCATTTTATGGTACCTTTTTTTGCTTTAGCTGGTTGGATGAGTAAGTATCAGGGTAAGCAAATAAGAAGAATCATACTTTGGGATATCGATTTTGCTTCCCTTGACATACTTCTAATGATGCTCACAGTCAAGCAGCAGAAGTTGAGTCTTGATGTGCAAATACAAAAGGCCTACACTTAATGTATCCCCATGTTTTATTGAATGGCCCATGCAACAAAGACCAAATGGCCTGACTAATAAACATAAAACATGTAACACCACCTAAACACCATCTAAAACTGATCTTTAGTATTTGTACCTTATAATTTAACTCCTCTGCTTTAGGGCCAACGAAGAGCAGATTTTCCCATCACCACTGACCCGCTGATTCAGGCTAAGATAAACACTTAATTATGCAGTTTGAGTTACCTATTCCATATTCTTCAGCAGTATTAGGGGTAATGAATTCCTAAGTTAAGCATCAGTGTACTCAGGTTACTGTTTTCTGTTGTCTTTTCTGTCTTAGGAGAGAAGATTTAGAAGTGGGTAACCCCAAGGAAGCTGAAAAATAAGTGGGCATTCTCTATTTACCTGCGTATACCCTGCACTACACCACTGACCAGGACAGACACAAGATAATTGGTTTGAGCCCTCTTGCCCTGCTGTGTGACCTAAATAGGTTTGTGTCTGGCTCCAAAAAAGCACAAGATGGTGACAGTTAAAAATCCAGACCTGAAGCTTTAACCTGAGGTTTGCAAACCAATATATGAAGACACAGTGCTGTGCCTGTTCTTTTATAAAGTCTAAGTTGTCACATTTACAAGAAAACTTACACTTTAGCCTCTGACTTCTTTATGTTAAACATCTGTTTCATTTATCAAAGGTTATCTGAAGTTAATAAGTCATAATCTCTTCTATCGTATTCTTTAAATTCCTGCCATCTTATCACCTCACACAGAATGAGATCATCGTGGAGGGGGGTTATATATTTTATCAGACTGAAAGTGTGAACTGAGAGAAGGCATTAGCCTGACTAGAATATCAAACAGATTCGTCTCCAGAGATGGCAAAAATGTGATTAAAGAAGGGAGAAGAGGATTTTGCCAACGCTGTGTGCATAATCAACTTTCAAAGAGAACTTCATGCCATCTGACGACAACTATACATCTTTCAAGTTCCTCCTTGCATTTTCTGTTTCCAAGCTCTCTTTCATCACTCATTGCATATTTAAAAAAAAGGGAAACAAGCATACAATGAGATCTCTGTTTACCTTCTTGTACATTCTCACATCCATTTCTCCCATTCTGGATGTCTTGGATTAAGGTGGATCTGTTGAAAAGGAGAAAACACAACAATTAGCTAATTAGAGCAAAGGATAATCACTGAGGTAGCTGCTCTGAGAGGAAGAATATCTAGTATTGATGACACATTAACTCTTTATTTGTTTTTCGGTGTCTTAAGTGCTTTCTCTTCTCTTTCATATCAGGTTTTGCCTCCATAACAGCTCTCTACAAAGTGAGTCTGGATTAACAAGTACATTTTGAGTAAACACCTGCATGCTATGTTTACTATCACAGCTAGCATCAAGTTTCTGCCAACACTTTGATTATGCAACAGTTCTGTGAGCTGACACTGTGACAGGGCACAGTGATACTTGAGGTTAGCCAAATCAAATACACAAAAGGGCACCTGCAGCACTTTAATCACCTGATCCAATCATGCACATGTAAACCCTCCAACACCCACCTGTCTGCCTGTGCAATGATATCTACACACTGGGCTCCATTCCAGGCACAGTGAGGGTCCCTAGAAAGGATGCAGTCATAGCAGGAGGTGTATCTGCCACAGAAGGAGAGAGGGAGCTGCACCACACCTGATGGCGAGCCCACGTACACGCTCATCTGCAGGGAAAACGAGAGGATTTAAAGGTACAAAATGTTGGATTTTTGCAATGAAATGTCTACATCGTTTAAGACATGACTTTAGCAGATGCCAGTTGAGCTCAATTGGTAGAGCAGGTGCCCATATACTGACTTTAGTCCTCAATACACTGGTTGTGGCAATAGAGGCAAAAAGCCCTACATGTTTACAAAAAAAAAAAAAAAAAAAAAAAAAAAAGAACATGACTACACCCAGGCCTGACCACAGAATTTACTGGGCCCCTGAAAAAAAACAAAAATTGGCTTTCCTCGGTTTTGATTTATTTATGATATCAATGTACAGTCATGGACGAAAGTATTGGCACCCCTGGAATTCTTCCAGAAAATACACCATTTCTCCCAGAAATTGTTGCAATTATAAAATGTTTTTTTGGTATACACGTTTATTTTCTTTATGTGCATTGGAACAACACAAAAAATCTGAAGAAAAAACCCAAAATTGATATAATTTTACACAAAAGTAAAAAAAATGGGCCAGACAAAATTATTGGCACCCTTTTAAAACTGTGGATAAATCATTTTATTGCAAGCATGTGATGCTCATTTAAACTCACCTGTGGCAGTAACAGGTGCTGAAAATCTAGAAATCACACCTGAAGCCAGTTAGAATGTATAAAAGTTGACTCATCCTTTGTGTTGTGTGCCTGTGTGTGTCACACCAAGCAGAGAAGAGAGAGAAGAGAAGAGAAAGAAGAGCCCAGAATTGTCTGAGGACTTGTGAAGCAAAATTGTGAAAAAATATGAACAATCTCAAGGTTACAAGACCATCTCCAGAGATCTGGAAATTTCTTTGTCCACTGTGCGTAATATAATCAAGAAGTTTATAACCCATGGAACTGTGGCTAATCTCCCTGGATGTGGACGGAAGAGAAAAACTGACAAAAGAATGCAACGCAGGATAGTTGGAATGGTGGATAAACATCCTCAGTCAACTTCCACACAAATTCAGACTGTCCTGCAGACTCAGGGTGCACAAGTGTCAGCTCAGACCATACGTCGTCATCTGAATGAGATGAAGCACTATGGCAGGAGACCGAGGAGAACCCCACTGCTGACAAAGAGACATAAAAAAGCCAGACTGGAGTTTGCAAAAATGTACCTGAGTAAGCCTCAATCCTTCTGGGAGAACATTTTGTGGACAGATGAGACTAAGGTAGAGCTTTATGGAAAAGCACGTCATTCTACTGTTTACAGAAAACGGATTGAGGCCTACAAAGAAAAGAACACAGTACCTACAGTCAAACATGGTGGAGCTTCAAACATGTTTTGGGGTTGTTTTGCTGCCTCTGGCACTGGGTGCCTTGACTGTGTGAAAGGAATCATGAAATCTGGAGACTATCAAAAGATTTTGGGCCTCAATGTAGGGCCTAGTGTCAGAAAGCTGGGTTTGCATCAGAGGTCATGGGTGTTCAAGCAGGACAATGACCCCAAACATACCTCAAAAAGCACCAAGAACTGGTTGGAAACAAAGCGCCGGAGAGTTCTGAAGTGGCCAGCAATGAGTCTGGTCCTAAATCCCATTGAACGCCTATGGAGAGATCTCAAAACTGCTGTTGCAAGAAGGCACGCTTCAAATCTGAGAGACCTGGAGCAGTTTGCAAAAGAAGAGTGGTCCAAAATTCCAGCTGAGAGGTGTAAGAAGCTTGTTGATGGTTACAGGAAGCCATTGGTTTCAGTTATCTTTTTCCCAAGGATGTGCAACCAAATATTAAGTAGAGGGTGCCAATAATTTTGTCCGGCCCATTTTTTAGTTTAGTGTAAAATTATGTCAATTTTGTCTTTTTTCTTCAGATTTTTGGTGTTGTTCCAATGCACATAAAGGCAATAAACATGTATACCAAAAACATCTGACATTGCAACAATTTCTGGGAGAAATGGTGTATTTTCTGGAAAAATTCCAGGAGTGCCAAAACTTTCGTCCATTAATGTATGTGTGTTGGATCAGTAGCAGTGGTGCTAGCATTCTGGCTAACAAGTGCCTCATTTCACAGCTGAAAAGTGTGTCAAGCTATCAATGGGTCTGTTATTGAAATTCACCATTTTTCCACCCATTTGTGCCATTTTTAACCCATTTCCACCCTTTCATTTTTCACCCCTTCTAACACCTAGCAACTTTTAACCCATTTTGCCAATTTTGACTCTTTTGCCTATTTTCACTAAGTTTTTTTTGATACTTTAACATCTTTTTGGAAGCTTCAACACTTACTGCCACTATTAGACCATTTCAGCCACTTTTAACCTCTTTTTCAACTTTTTGTGCAACTGTTAATCCATTTTAATATATTTTTTTGCACTTTACACCAAGTTTTGCCACTTGTTGTCCATTTTTGTATCATTTCACATTATTATTTTTCCACTTAAGTTATCTGACTTTCTTCTACTTTATTTTCTACTTTATTCATTTTAATTTTTAATAAAAAAGTGATTATAATCTAGATAAAAAAATAAATTATGGCTTTCACCGCTTAACTTTTCAACAGATCACAACTTTACTGACCTCCATGAGCCCCCTATTTTGCAGGGCCCAAAAAGCTCTCATTTTCATCCCCCCGTTCTGGGGGGCTTTATCACATGTCCAGTCTGGGAGCTATTGGAACTATCGATCTGTTGCTCTATCTTATTCATGTTTTGTGCTGCAAACCTGTGATGGACTAAAATTATTCTCTGCCTTCTGTTGCACAGTCTTCCTCCCAAGCTCCCCACATAACGCAACTCCATCCCCCCACCCTTGACATTTCCATACTGCAAATGAGAGATGCATCACTCAGCCCCCCTTCCCTCTACTGCTTGCTTGCTATGTTGAATTGCGATTTTTTTCCTACAAAATAGCACTCTATAATATGTATTTATTTACTTAACAGTAAACAAGTGTTTTTGTTTTATGGATGACTTTCACATGAGGGAGTAAAACTGTTAAAGGTGACCTTCCTGGTCAACACCGAGAGTGACCTCAGAACGCCTTGCAGGTAGCTCGCTGCATGAACAAGGAAGGCCACTTTTAACGGCTTTTCCCTCTCATGATGTGAAATATATCCATGAAACAGAAACCGTGGTTTAGTTTTTAATAAATAAACCTTGCAAAGTGCAATTTTTTAAAAGATGACTTTTTGGGCTCTTGCCTTTGTTGGGATAGGACCACTGAAGAGGGACAGGAAATATGTGAAGACCAAACAGCGCTGAGAACAGGAATCGATCCCACAACCAGTGTGTCTACGACTACAGCCTCTGTATATGAGATAAGCAGGTGCCCAGAGTGCTGTCAATTCAGAACAAAATTTAAGCAGTGAACACAGCTGAGCACTGCATCTCCACTTCTCATTTATGAAAGCACCATGTTGGTGAAATTTACATACTGCACGTTAGGGCTGGGTGATATATTGTTTTACAACCGCGATGTGCGCAGGGTCAATAGTCATATCACAAGAAATGCGATGACCTTAAGCACGGCATGCTGCCATTTCTATATTGTTATTTAATAAATTTTCTCATATTTTCAATTAATTATTATCAAAATCCTGTGTGATATCACCATCAGCAGTTTGAGAACTTAGCACTTTCTATGTAGAGTCTGTGCATCTTGCATGAACCATCTGGCTACAGGTAACATTTCTATCACTTCACCAGCATTACACTTGGGGCAGAGGCTCATTTAAGAGAAGTGGATCTCCAGTTAGTTAATTCCTGATATCAGGTGCATCTCATCTGGGTGCTTGTTAATTTACGGTCTGTTAACGGCACGGATGTGCTGATTGTTTACTTTACAGCTTTATGTGAGTGCTGCAGTGTTAGAGAGGCACAGCAGTTTGACATGGTGTGCTCCAATTTAATCAGAAGTTACACAAATGGAGCTTGTCACGTCGGCTAAACGCAGCTTAAAACAACAGGAGGTGGGAGGACTGCTGTGTTTTGACTTAAAAAAGAATGCTTGATGACTCTAAAGTAAAACAGTCATGAGTTTATTCACAAATTATAATGAAACTCCATCCACCTGTTTACTCCCTCCTCTTATCCTCCTTTTAAGTGTTGGAATCCAAAAAATGACTTTAAGACCCAAATAAGAAAAAAAATATAATTAGTTTACATAAAAAACTCATTTTTATGCAAAATTGTTCAGTCCTACTTTAAATTCAGTACTTGGACCAACTTCTTCTCCTTAAATGTATTTTTGTTAGTGATGTCAGACATGCTACCTGTTTTGCAGATATCAGCACATTGTTAACAGGCTGTGGCTCCTCAAAGACTTGAAGCTCTTCGATAATGTGCAGCTGACCCTCAACTTCTACAGCTTTATGTAACCAGCCTTCATCTGTGGAGAAACAGTAGAATAAATAGACCATACCAACATGAAGTTAAGCTACAACAAACTGTAAAAACAAAATATATCACTGAGAGTCATTTTTGTCTATTTCATCCTTTTTCCAGTGGACATTTTTCTGGCTTTTGTTTAGAGTGTGATGCATTAATAATTTGTATTCAAGTGTATTCATGACGGTTCCGACATCAAAGACGTGTAGTCCTCATTTTAAAAATTCATGCAATAAGGAAACAAAAAAGGAGTTTGGGAGCAACATGGTGCTGGTAAGATGCAGAAGTTTGAAAATGAAAAAATGCATAAATACATCGAGACACAAAAGGAGCAGACTTAGATGCAACTTTAAATAATAATGACGCTGTGAAGTAAATCTCCAAATAAAGCCTTTTTGGTGGCATTTGCATTTTTAGTGACAATGCCGATACTACCTTCCTTAACACCACTCATGATTACAGTGCAACAATTAGAGTAAAAACATTAATATACTAGGATGTAACTGTGTTAAGTTGTTGTTGCACAGGCTTTTGGGGCAATTTTAACCTTTTACACCAAATCATTTTTAACCTTATGTGATTACAAAGTAAGAAATATGTCCAAAAATCTCTGAGACCAGTAAATGATAGCGCTAACATGGCCACAATGACAAGATATAGACAAAACTCAATTTCCAGTAAAACAACTGGATTTTTGCAGATGATGTTACAGTTTCCATAAGCCTGCCCTCTGTTTCTACTGGCAAATCTTCATATTTCTATTCAGTAAATTAAAGTTGTTTCAATTTTCTAATTTCACTCTCTGCAAGAAAGGAATGACTAATGCTTAAAATATTGGAATATTCCTTTAACAGACTGCACTCTGCATAGGTTCATACACACCTGTGCCCATGTATAAAACATGGTATGTCTGTCCGTCCAAGCCTTGGACCATTTGTACGGCCATGTGGGTGTAGTCTGTGGTCCTCCTGAACAGAAGTGGACGCCCGTCTGAAGGTTGGACCTGCTGGGACATCAGGGGATGCCTCCTGACAAAGTCCAGTACATCATCAGGCAGGGAGGTGGATACGTTTATGCCCCTGGCCCTCAGAGCGTCAGTTATACACTGCAGGAGAAGAAGTCAGAGAGAGCGATGAGAGAAGGAGATGATAAGCAAGTTACATGAAAGGATGTGGGCTGCAGGGGCAAGAGAGACATTTTTGGATCGTTTGTAATAAAGTTGTCTGGAAATAGAGACGGAAAGTGGAAGCAAGCGAGAATGTCACAAGGCTTAGTGAGATGGTCTGCAGGGAAACTTAAGCCTGTGAAGCCTGTGGAAGACTGAGTGTGAGAAATGCAACTTTTCACTAGGGGCAAAGAGAAGCATGTATGGTTTCAGCAAACAACTTGTGCTGACATGCAGGCGACTCAGCTATCTCTGCACCTGACTAAGGGAACATCTCGCATTCTTTTTGTCCTTTTTATATGACTTCAGCCGGCTCCTCTAAGAGGCTTTCACGCTCTGATGCTAAAAGCCCTTGACCGTCTCTCCTTTCCTTTTTAAAATGACGTTAAAATTAAGTCCTACAAAGTGTTGAAGTGACACTACAGTGGATAACGCCTGCTCCTGCTAACGATGCCACATCCACGGCTGCCACACTAAGCCATTGTCGCCAAAGCTACAGGCCGGCGTTAATCGCCATGGAAATGGGTTTCAGTGACATAAGCTGGTTGTGTTTCGAGTCTCATTCTTCAGGCTGACACTCGTCCTATCTATCGTTTTCCCTCCATCTTTTCCTCGGTCTTCCTTCTTAATGTATTTTTACTTTGGATCACTTTAGTTTTCTCTGTTGGGATTTTATGCAGATTTTTCCTGTGTATTATTGGAGAGAAGAGTAGGGAGACATTTTTTATGAGAGAGCAGCAGGAGTGTTTACCATTCCAGGTCTTGGGTCAGGGATTCTTCCAGTGTATTCCTTCCACTTCGAGTCGGAGTCCTGCGTCTCCATGTACGGTCCTTGAAAAGCCTCCTGGACTTCAGACAGAGAATACCGACACACTGCTGACGCCTTTACATTTTTCCTTCAGACAGAAACGCACACAAACACACGGAGTTAGAAAAAGACCAGAGACAGGCCTCAAACAATAACAGCAGTAAACCTGGTGTTGTCATAGGGACTGCAGCACAAGTGCACCAGATCAATGGCTCACCTCACTGAGAAGAAGAGACAAATGAAGGGAGCGCATGAGAGCTGTCAAAGATCATATAAGGATAATAAAAGCTCGTACAACTCTGAGAGGATAAGAATGTAAGTGAAGAGGAGAAACTACAAACTGCTTTCAGAGAGCTGTAGTAGTGGTAGAAGTCAGGCAGAGGAGACAGCAGAGCAAAAATGTCAAAGAAACACACTCAGTATGTTTACATTCACAGTTAAGCTGAGATAGTTATTTTCAGAAAGGAGGGAAAATTGATTTGAGGTGCAAGAATCTTCAAGAACCTATTGAGGAACGTGGTGCTTTTTTGACTGCAGGAACCAGGGTCTAAATTTTGTTCTAGGGTAAAAAAAAACCTACCCCTTAAAAAGTCACTATTCAGAGGGTAGTACTTTCCAAAGACAGAGGGAATACTGGGGGTTTTAACTGCATAAAGGATGTTTAAAATGCATTGTGTTACAGTACAAAAAGGAACTGTTGGCCTGATTGACCTCATCTGAATATATGATTTTGCTGGTGATTTGTGACAGGACCTTTCACATGTTGTAATGTGTTTGGTGGGATCCTCTTAAAAGCCCTTGAGTGATCGTTTGTCCCACCCTATCGTTTCATTTGTACATGTATACCTTTGTCTTATTTTAATCTTCTTTCTTTAGCACAAGTAAAACAACTAAAGGGATGCACTTTAGTACTTCACATTGCTGATTAGTAACTAGGTCAATGGCTCTCAGGTGATCATGCAGATCATTAGCATTCAAAGTCAACACAGGCTACATTTCTCTCTGGCCCCAGTCAGTTTTAGAGCTGAAGAAGCCTTTCAGAACCTTTACCAAGTTCAGTTGCCTTGTTTGAATCAAGTTTTGGTAACCTTGACCCAGATGACTGAAAACCTACACAGACAGACCATAATGATACATAATACACTATAGAGACTGTTTGTCCCCAGTAGGGATGGAGATTGTTATTTTTACTGACAATGACACCCTTATTATTCATCCTTATTGATCTGAGTCCTTGTTGATACCACTGTTGATCCTTTTCTGTTTGTTAGACAAAACTATAATATATTTTTAATAGTCATACCAGCTGACTAGAGCTTTAGTTAATAAAAGATGATCATGATTCCATTTGTTATATCTATTTTCTATCGCTGGAATAACAAATTCCTCATCTTCACAACTGTAAATATTTAAGTTTCTTGTCAAAAACATTTTGCATTTTCTTTAATTGGCATTTGAACACAAAAGATTTTTTTTATTGCCTAGTAGTCATTTGATTGAGCTGACCTTGATTGCATCATAACGTAAATGTCTGTTGACCTATTAAGTCAGCTATTTAAGTTTTATTCTGCCAGTTTCACTACTGCCTTCAGCATTGGAATGATATTTTTAGTTATCAGGGCTTGCTACAAAGTTTAGGAGCACTTTCACTGCTGATCTGAGCAGATGAGGATAAAAAAACTGTCCTGTAGCAGCTGAAGTCAGTGTTACGATGACGTGTTAATCCCAGCACAGCTGGAGTCCTTTTTTTTCTCAAGTAGACAGTTAAAATCACTGCATTTAGTTTGAGGCACAGTGGTGATGTGCTTTGGGTGTATGCTCCCCCTACATGAACAGATAAATTTTATAGCATCAGTAATAAGATGGAGTAATGTTATGTCGCAGAACCCAAGAGACACGATATCAGTACTGATGAGCAAAATGTTATGGATTCCTGGGTTTTGAAAAACAAACTGAAGTTTTAAGGAAATCATGTTTTAATCTTCATCCCTAGTCACAATCAAGGTTATAGTTTTGGATTTTTCATTAGTTTTTATTTCTATTTAGCTTTGACTTTTGTTTTAAATTTCAGTTTAGTTTGAATAAGTTTTTCTGCTGGTTTGTTAATTTCATTTTAGTTTATTTTGTAAGCATACAACACCGTTTTAGTGACAATTTTTTTTTGTTTGTTTGGTTTTTTTTTTACTAAAATGATTTTTACATTTCAATTTTAATTATTTAGTTAGTTGTAGTTATCAATAATAACTTTGGTTAAGGATGTTCCTAGGAGTCTATTTCCCCATTCGGCTAAACGCTCATTTAAATTTCGTTTGACTAAAGAGGAGAAAATCCTTAGAAAACAGTCAAATTCCTCACAGGGTCATTGTGTCAGCAGGTGTGATGTGAGCCTGATATACTCTCCATAGCATGGCTAAGATTAGCAGCTAGCTCTGCCAGCCTTCGTTCCTCTTTGCAGATTAATATCGTGTTTTGGTTTGTGGCCCCTTTTTACTTCGGTTGAGTGGTTATATGTGTTCAACCCTCAACAGCTTACATACCACTTTATTTCAATTTACTTCTGAAGAAACTGTCATATCGTGCTGTTCCTACTACACGTTGACTGCTAAGCTGCCACTGGGCTCCTCATGTTTACGTCCGGTGAAGTATTGTGGGAAAGCTCAGACAGGAAGGCAGCGGCCATTAACTGAAGCTACAGCAGCCTTTGGAGGTGGGAGGTTCATTACGTTAATCTCACAATTTAACCGTTCCACCGTGCATCCCTAACTTTGGTCCCTATATCCTTCATTACAATATATTCAAACAAACAAAAAAGTGAATCACAAAAACAGTCAAATTAAAAATAACACTACAATACAACCTTTGGATAGAAAATAAATCTGACAATGGCACACAGCATGTGGATAATTAGATCCTCTGTGTCTACCTCTTTATACAATTAGAAAACAAAAGTAATAGTACAGGATCTGATGTCACATGATTACAGTGATTTAGTTTGTCTTTTGTATCAGGATGCCTGATTCACATAATCATCATGGTACTTTGAAGATAAAGAAAACACAGGAACCCTTTGGTTCATTGAAGCGAAGTTACTGGAACTAAAAGTTCCTGGCACTTTTGGTTGAAAAGCACCTTTAGTCACTGACGTACTGTATGGCAGTCTTAATGACTATAGGCAGCGATTTGCCCACTTTCAGATACAGTAAGTCACCATTCTGTGTTTTCCTTGTCCATAAACTTAAAATATATTTTACCTTCAGTTTAACAAAACTGACTCTTCATCTGTCCTAAATGCATGGTTTCAGCTTTTACACTTGCCACGTTAATACCTCTGCCTTTTCCTCCCGTCTTTCTTCTACATATTTATGCTTCTAGGTCAAAGCCCAGCATGGGGACTGTGAGGCAGAACTGCAAAGCCAGTTGGGACCAGCTGAGGTGTGTACCTACATCAGTGGTGTCTGAACTGTGGCCCGGGGGCCAAATGTGGCCCGCAGTCCACTTTTTAACGATCCACAGCACATTCTTAGAATAAAATGAAATATAGCCCACATTAGAACATGAAGCTGGACTATATTGTACTTCTTAGTTTCAGCACAAGGTGGTGCTACCATGGTTATTATATAAACAAACATTTTGACAAGAACAATTTATTGATGTGTTTTTTGTGACTAAATTGAGACAACACTGCAAATGATTAACATATTTGCAACCAAAATAATAAAATGCTGCTTTATAATGCTCTTACTGATTGCCAGTGGTAGCCAGGGCCCACAGGGCCTCCCCAAAATTCTTAAAATGATAGAATTTTTTGCCTTGTCAGCTATTAAAGGGATATTTCGGGATTTTTGAAGTTGGGTTGCCATGCGGCCCTTCCGGTCGGGGTCTTTTTTTTTTAATTTATCTTCAGAAAGTAGAAGAAGGTCCCCAAAACACCGGCGTTTAGTAAGGCAGGGGCTATTGGATGGAGTGTGGTGCAGACTGCAGGCGTCTGTGAGCCGCTATCCTCTGATTCAGTGATGTCCTGAAGAAGTGTCACAATTAAGTCCCACTCATGACAACAGTAGCTCTCCGAGTGGGTTGGCATGGGTTCGCATTTTTCTCACCTACACCACCAGGTAACTCGGGATCGCTCCTGCTCTTAACTTTAAAATGAAGTTTCTCTAGTCTCTCCTTGTGCCTGACACAGAGGGGTTTTTTGGGGGAGAAATGAAGTGCTTTTAGTGGACCAATAGGGAACCAAACTTTCTAATAACATGGAAACTGAGATGTCCCTGAACTACCAAGGCTGAAGTCTTAAAGATTAAAACTTCAGCTTCTTTTAATCCCATCTAAATCTCCATTTTTAATCAATACCCTCTCCTCAAACTGCTGTCAAAGTCATGCACCCAACTTCTCTTTTCATATCATTTGGGTATAAAAAGTTATCCTTTCTTTTATCTCGACCCTTCCTGTCTCCTTTGGCTGTCTCAACTTATCGATCGTCTCCTTTCATCTTTTCACCACTCATTTACATTTGCATCCTCATGAGGCTGATATCTTGACACGTTTACACTCACCACTCCAGGCCAAAGATGCCATAGAAAAGCGTTTCCTGCGGCGTGTGCCTGGGCATGATGAACACGCTCCGCAGCACGTTGAAGTGGAAGTCATACTCTGGCAGAGAACACGTAAGCCTGGTTTTGAGGAAAGACGACCAGCGTTTCTGGAGAGTAAATTGGCCCCCTCGGTCCCCCTGAGGCAGAGAAAGGTGGAGGAGAAGGACAAACAGAGCAAGAGGAGAGAGCAGAGAGGGTCAAATGAGGTAAGACCTGGAAGAGGGTAATATGAGGTAAGAGCTGGATGAGTGACAAAACAAACTAAATGCTTGGCTTAAGGTGGCACACATAAGGATGTCAGCCTCCTAAAGAGAGCAACAGATGGCCAGGAGAAGCAATAACGATAGCTCTATTAAAGAAATGGAGTCCCATAGGTCCCAACTGTAATGAAAAGGTTTGTGTAGGAGTGTTTGGGTCTGGAGGCGAAAATTTTCTTGACAAGAATCCAATGAAAGTCAGAATCAAGGTCACTTTTTTCAATTTCACACATGCTCTACTGTAAACATTCAGAAACTTTCAGATGGCTTGCTACTAAATCTTCCTGAGTTGCTCTCACTCACTGCAGATTTTCTATGTATTACATCAGGAAGATTCATCTTGCAATACCTCAATGTAAACAGCTACTGACGTCACATATGGAAATTTATACAGTGGTCTTGGTGAATACTTGATTCTGATTGGCTCTGGAAATTCCACTGGTGTCCATTAACTTCTGATATATGGACACCTTTCGAACTTCTCGAGTAGTCCCGGTCAAAAAACTTTTCACTGTTCCAAATTAATGCGCAGCAGCCATTAGCCGTTACTCCACTAGGAGTAACTATAGCAACCTGAGACAGTCATATTTTCTGAGCAGGGGGTATAGTGCTGCCAGCCTAAGAAGCCTGTGGACTGGTATCAACCATCACTTAACTGACATAAATAAAATGACAGACTCCAGGTTTAAGGCCTGTAACCTAAGACGGTCTTATCTTTTATATCTGACGTTGTTGACATAAACAAGAATATGTATATATGCTCTCAATTGTAATGAGAGGTTCTGTTCTGTGTTTACTTATGTAAATGAGCAGCAACAGTAGCCAGTGATGTGCGCTGGATATATGTGACAAAATGCGCATTTGCTGTGTGTCTACTGACGTGTGTCAATAAAGTTTTCTCCCTCTCAGAGAGGGAGCGTGAGATCCAGTTCGAGCAAAGCTGATGCCCCACTGTGTGATTATTCCTCCGTTAATAATTTGGTCTAGTACTGGATATGCACGTTAGAAACGCTGGGCAAACTGACTCTGCTAACAGATGTATGTCTTCTTTCCAGACTCACCTTAACACTGAGAGGTGAGTGTTGCAAAAAACTCACTTCCCTCCTGTTTTAACTGCTATAAACTATTGTCAGAAGATTCAAATGACACAAACAAAAGAAAAGAAGACATTATTTCTTTGTAAAGCCAAAGGAAACGCTTCTGATAAACCGACATGATAATATCTGATAAATATTGACGTGTCTGACGGACAATCAGCACCTGCAGGGTGTGGACAGTTCTGTTTGACATCTGTGACCTCGTAGTGCAGAAGGAGGAATTATTCTGTTTATTCAAACTGCTGGTCCGCTAAAACTAAGCTTTCTATCAGATGACTGTTCATGTTAACTTACAGGTCTATAGTGTGATCACAGATGACTCTCAGTCTCACTTGTCTTCGTGTCTTTTCATTGATAAATCCGTTCAGAAAGTGCGCTGAGCGGACAATTTTTTTTGTTCCATTGTGACTTGGTATCTATGGCCTGCCTATTTACTGGAGTAGTGAATAATATTTACATTCTTTAAGAACGTAATGGGATTGGAATGGCTATTCCAGTTATTAGTCGAGCCCTCATGCATTGCAAGGGGAAAGAAATTGTTGTTTTAGTAAAACTTTACTATTGATCACAACACGTATAAAATTGTAAATTAGTAGTTGTATTAATTATTTTTGTTGGCAAGTGACCATGGTATAAGCTGGTTAATGCCCTTCGAGGTGTCCAGTTATCACGGATTAATGGACTTCGCGGAGGCAACTGTCCGATGCGCAGCGGAGGATGGTTCACACCTCCGCGTCGCCCATTAATCCCCGATAACTGGACACCTTGTCGGGCATTAACCCTTACATAGTGTCTTCCTATATTGTTGTGAAAGAGTATACCACTACCTCTTGAAACTGTTTCAACATGTAAGGGGGCACAAGAAAACAGATATAGGAGTGAAAGTTAGAAAAGGGATTGAGCTATAGAATACACAGGAACCAGGTGATGTCTCGCTATTTGCAGACCCCAACTGACATTAACCTGTGCATGAGAAGCTTTGAGAGCTTAACAAAACTAATTTGCTGACCAGTGAAAAAAAGCAGTTAGCAGGGTACAGGCTGTGCTCCTTCCTAGTAGCAATCAAGAGGTCGAAGGTTAAAGATAAACAAACAAACAAAACAAACAAACAAAAAAAAAAACACTGAAACACCAGCCAGTAATTGTTGGGGCGCAACAAAGAAGAATAATTTTTAAAAAAATGCAGAACTTTCTGAGAAAATATTGACAAATATTGTGTTAGCTGTTAGAAACTACAAAAATATACAAGATGTTAGCTAACCTGGGCACAGAGTCAGACTATAACACAACAGCTGGGCAGGTGGGGCAACAATGAAGAAGCTGTGGAGGTTTATGTAAGACAGACTTCTTCATGACATTCATGAATATGTCAGCAGTTACTGATGAATCATTTAAAATGCAGTGATGCATTTTCGTACATAAAGGGAGCATAAATGAGCCTTTATTCTTCTGTATTACTGCTTTATTTATCATGAGTGGCGTTTGCTTTCTCTACTTAATCTCAATGTTAATCGCCCACCACTGTGCAGTTTTTTCTTTCATAACTTTGATACAATTTGCTACTTGTGAATGTAAAAATAACAGCCATTATATAGTTTTGAAGCATGTGTTATAGAAATTTAGACAAACCTAATTCACAGCATAAAAAAACAAAGTGGAAATAGACACGCTGGCTAGCAGAAAAGCAGTATGAATCAGTATCATTACATGAACAGCTGTTGTTGGATATAAACACCATCTCCCTTGCTCCACAAGCTCTCAGTAAGCATTTGCCTCACATCAGCTCACCCCTACTTTGGCTCACCCAAACTTACTGCAGAAATTTTACAAGGGTGTTGGCGGAATAGTAGAGCTAGGTGAAGAAGGGGTGAAAAATTTGGCTGTTTGTGCTCACACGTGCAGCTCATTTTAAGAAGTTTTGTGCATGTGTAAAAGGAAAAATGAAATCATTTAACTGGCATCATGTTGCCCTTGATTTTCCAAATCTGTTTAGCCAGCAGCAAATCACCAGAGTCACACATGCAACCGCCATGCATTTCTCTTAAGGCAAAAAGAACTTTTATGTTACCAGGCATTCAAGGAGAAATCTCTTAAGCATTTAAAGTCCTCCAAGGAGAGAACAACATGGCTATTAGACTGTGAAACTGAAGCTCAGTAGTTTTAACTCCTTCCTGGGCAGAAGGAAATCTGAATAATTTTCATTTAAGCTATCAGACAACATTTAACAGCCTGTCTCTCCCCTGCAGTCATCCATCCGTCTCACTCGGAGCCGCACTGACTCTGCTACACATTCATCAGTCTGCTCATCTAATCACACCAGGACCTTGTTACAAATGCATTCCCCATCCAGCCCGTCATCTATTATAGCAAACTCAGCTATCATCAACAGAGACTTCACTCAAGCCGAGCTGATGCAAAACCTGCAAATCAGATTCTGTATCTTTTTTATTTCTTCTTTTCAAATCTGCACTCACCTTACAAACCCGCGCCACGCGTGCCACCCTGCTGTGGCTGTAGGTTGTAGTCTGTTCCTGGCTCTTTTCAGTGAAGAAGAAGTAGATTTTATCATCATCACCGGCGCTGCTCTCTGAACTTTCCTTCACCAACGCAGAGCCAACAAATTCCGCCTCTGTATGAGAGAGAAAAAATACTCTGACTCAAGCTGTTACTTTTTCTACAAAAATGAATCAACAAAATCATTTCATCCCTTGTATAAAGTAATCAGCACATGACAGTATTTACAACCACAGAGTGCTATTTAGGTGAGTAGGCCACAGTGTGTAGTTTCTGCACTTTCCACCTGGGAAGTCTCTTTAGAACCATAGAAAGTGAGAAAAATGAAGATACTGATCTCTAACAGAGCAGTTTCCTTGTAAAATGAGGACAAAGATAGGACAATCCAATACTATCACAGTAAACACAAATGGTTAAGAGACTTAGTAAAACTTGGTCATTTTAATACTCTAAATATATTCAAAACCTATTTCTAGAGTTATTTTTCTGTGTTTACCACCTTACTGTTGCTTACATTGCCTAATTAGTGCTGAATACATCACAAAGTGCAGTTGAAGCTAATGGTAATTATTTGTTTTTTGTTGTTATCATAAAGCTCTGCATATAAAACTAAGCTGTAATGAATGACTAGGGAATAAGTGAAGTAATTGCTTCTGCAGTTATGTGATTTCATACATCATGCTGGCAATATGAGAGGAAAAGAGGCAGCACAAATGCCAGCAACACTGCCAATAACACACTAATATACACGCACAAGCATAGTCCTGCTGCCCTGCCAGCTCCCATATTTATAGCGGTTGATTTGCCTCTGGGCTGCATGGTGGTGAAGTGGTTAGTGCTGTTGCCTCACAGTAAGAAAGATAAAATCCCTGGTCAGATTGAGCCTTTATTTGTGGAGTTTGCATGTTCTCCCTGTGCATGTGTGGGTTCTCTCTGGATGCTTCCTCCCACAGTCCAAAAACATACTCCTAAGTTTAACTGGTAGCTCCAAATTGCCTGTAGGTGTTAGTGTGACTGCTTGTTTGTCTCTAAATGTCAGCCCAAGGATTGCATGGTGACCTGTCAAGGGTGTACCCCAGCTAGAGACAGCTGGAATTGTCTCCAATCCCAAACAGTGTAAGTGGTATAGGTAATGAAAATATGGATGATTCACCTCTGATACCACTGCTGCTGTCTGCTAGATTTAAATCATCATTCTGCCTCTTTCAAACTGAACTGTGAGGTAAAATAACAGATAAATGTACACCTGGTACAGACCGAAACATGGGATTTGGTCATTGCTGGAGAGGTGCCAGTTCCCTCCTTGAGTGCTGCCAAGATGCCCTTCAGCAAAGCACCAAACCCAAAGGCGCTTTTTCATATGCAGCCCTCTCACTCAGACATCTCTCCTTTACTGCATGTCTATAGGATCTTGTTTGTGCATGTTTGTGTATTCTTGGCCAACAGGCTAATCTTATAGTCAACCTGTGGGTGCTGCCGTCTTGAATGGGTGTCAACTGCTGTGGTAACAGACAACTGCTAATAAAGTTACCTTAACAAGAGGATTTTAACTTCAGTTAACTTTTACATAGTGGCAATACATCCTGATTTACCTGGGACTGTGTCCCGTGTCCCATCAAAAATCTTCAAAAGGCTACAATGTCCTGTTTTTGAACAACCCCGTCCCAATTTTAGCCGACCAAAATACCAAAACAATCAACCATGCCTGCTACACTTTCTCTTTGTCTGTATATATGTTAATCAATGCCAGTGCCAAGGCAGTTGCTATTTAGCCAAAAGAAGAACATAACTAATTGACAATGCTCACTCCTAATTTGTTGGTACATGTGTCAATCAGTCTTGAAGTGAAGCTAGAGCTGCCGTGTAACATCAGATAGGCTAGCTGTCATGCTACGATGGTGTCAGTGTCTTCCTTTGAGCTCCAGGAGAGGACAACTTTCTGCAAAAGTTCCAGATAATGACTATGCTGTTTTTGCACTCACTTGAAGTAAATATTATTTTCAGTATAATTTCATATCACCTCGCAAGCATAAACAATGGGTACAAGCTGGAAACAACACTGTTACAGACCACTTCAGAGATGCAAGTGCGAGTGACACCTAACTTAAACAGGCTGCTTAAGGCCTCTTTGCAAAGAATCTCAAATTATATAGCTATACAGTAGGGACTAGTTAAAAATTCTTTAAAACTGTTATTTCAGCTGTAGACCACACATTTTTTGTGTTTTTACGTTTCGATTTTATTTGGCCACAGTGTAATTCTATGCCCACCTTGTTTTTGTAGAACAACAATTATAAAAGTAGTTATATAAATAACATTTTTAAAAAGCTGATAAGCCTGAAGAATAAATTACAGTGAATCACCAAACTCTTTGGTAATTAAATATGTCGTAATACACCAACACAATCCTTTTGAATTGTTTCCTGGTGTTATTCAATATTATAAAACTGTGAGATGCTATTTCATCTGCTGAGGCACCTTCCATGGTGTTAAAAAGTGTGCTGATGAAAAATGACATTGTACCATGAGCTCATACATGTGAGTTTGCAATAAAATGTAAGTGTTCCAGTATACATACATATTTTTAACCTAGGTTTATTTCATAGAAGAGAAGGTAATGGGTAAACTTCATTACATCTATTTTAGAGATGGAGAAAGAATTGTGGCTCTCTGCTATATATTAGTGACAAAGTGTTGTGTTATGCAATGTTATTGTACTCTTAATTAGTGTTAAATTTATTTAATCATCACGGACTATGAGCGTGTTTATGACATGTTAATTTATTACATACTTGTTTTGTATTTTTTGCTAAAGCAGCTGGTTTGTCATGATTACTTGCTGCTCTAACTTAATTATGCTCACTTGAAGACCACTACGTACAAGATTATTTTATGAATCGCCAGGAAATTAACAATAAAGTACCATCTATAAATCACTCAGAGGGGCAAAAGTAAGTCCACCATTCTTGATCCTCTTCTGAAGCATATCCCAGTCCTCTGCATGGTAGTGAATCTGTGAAGTATCTGCTCTCATACAGGATGATTCTTCATGAAGTAAAAGCTTGTGCATGGTGCATTTTATGTTTTATTTCCAGACTTAAGGTTTACCATGAATGTTAGAGCAGCTAGGAACTTGACAGGTTGTTCACCATGCCCTTTGAAATTATCAAAAATGAAGTCAAATAGAATGACATGTTAAATAAATTAAAAAAAATTGTTCATTTTCATTCAGTCTGCTCTTATTCAAAAAAGCCAATGTTATGGGGAGATCCCACAGCAGTTATGGCGGCTTGTCAACTCTCCAGCTGTGTCTATAAAGCATGTTTAATAATAGAGGGAAAACAATTAAGTATGTCTTCGAGAGTCCCTCCTCTGAAAGGCTGTTTAAGTGGCTACAGTCTTAGCTGCAGTGCCAACTTCAGCTAAAAGTTACTTGAGATATGGATCTTAATCCTGGTGTTAGTGTTCTGACAGCAAGAAGATTTGACCTTTTGGGCCATCCTGCCACAAATGTTAAAAGGCTTTTATCATTTCAGGAGATTTACTCACCATTCAGCCAGCGAGTGGGGGCGTCTTCTGTCTTCAGGTTGGGGAATGGAGAGTTGCGTCGAATATCCGGAAAGCCCCTGAATGAATACTGGGATGCTGTATACATCTGCTGGTCTGCAGAAAGAATAACAGATAATCCGGTTATCCAGTAGTTTAGAAAAAGTCTTGAAATGACTGCAAATAAGAAAAATGCTGAGAGTGTACCAATAATGAGGCCTGTGTAGCCCATTGTTGGGCCGTAGGGGCATTTGTCTTTGCCGTCTTCAGGCTGAGAGGATATCACAAATCTCTCCTCGTTCTATATGGCACAAAAAAAGAAAAATGTTTATGTTGCCTCTGTGCAGGCTAGACTTGCACTTCTACATGTTAAAGTCTATCAGAAGCCTTGGCTGTCATGTAATGTATTCTGCGTTGACATACGATGTATGTGCAGAGCGGTCTGAAGGCATACGTCCCACACATGTACAGATGAGTCGAGTTGAACCTCTGGAGGAAACGAATGTGATTAAAACACTCCGTCTAGAAAAGGGAGAGAAAGAGAGAGAAGATACAACATTCAGGGAATCTCATCTCATAGGAGGGAGCCAAAAAGGAAAAAAGATGAAAAGAAAGGACTGGGGTAGAAAGACCGGCTAAATGCCTACCTTATTGTCTTTTCCCTTGAGCATACACTGAAGTTTTTGCTCTGAGGAAGCCTCCCACTCGATCTAAAATGCACCACGTTACATGCAGTTAGTCAGAGGGAGAGAGTTTGATGGTTTCACATCACTGACTTGCATTAAGCAAAATACCACAGAACTGACAGCAGATGAACTGAGTTATGTCTTTTTTCTTTAATAATTCATGCATAAGGAAAGCTGCCTTCACAGATTTGAGTTTCTGAATAATTTTTAATGGCAGTGTGTTTTTTTAACTCATCTGTAACAAAGACAATCAACCTAACACAGAAGCAGGAGATGGAGAAGTGTTTGTGCATTAGTGTTACACACATAAGCAAATTACACCTAATGACAGACACAACTGCTGTATTAGCGTAATTAGCATAACAGCTTAACGTCAGACTATCAGCAGGTAGCAAACACACACAGCAGCTTGAGAGATGAAAGGGGGTTTAATGTTGAAGGTGCTCAAACGAAGATCCACCTTAATGGAATTATCCTGCAATTCTGTGAGGACCAGTCTCAATCACAGAAACGCTGCTGAAAATGCACTTTATGGAAGCATTACCAGGGAAAGTGGCAGTATGAACATAGATTATCCCATTTATTTCAGTTCTTACATAATTTTTGTCCAAATGATGAATAGATAAGTTGCCATTTTAAATTTAAATTTGTAATCAAAACAGCTTGGAGACAGTGCATATAACTGCCTGATAAGCTAAAAGAAGCATGCCCTTAGACTCTCCCAGATATTAGAGTCATCTTAATCCACTCCTGGGTCCATTACAGGTAAGCAGCATTAAACATTAATGAAACACAGCAACAAAACAGCAGCCTCTTGTTTCCTTATAAGACAGTTTTTGATGCAACATCCAGCATTTCCATAGCAACCATAAACATGTCATGTCACGGCAGCCTTGTCCTGGTGGCCACCATGAAAGGACCATGACAACTAAGGATGCAAAAGATTGGATGGTTGCTGATATCCGATATGCAGGGATTTACAAATTAATTAGGGCTGATACCAATATCCATGTTAAATGTAGTTCAGACTTAAAACTCAAACTCAATTTTCTGCGAAAGCAAAACCCGCTCATGGCTACCGCCTCGTTTTCTTCAAATGATGGTTATCGGTCCATCTATTGTCAGACCAGGCACAAACATTTCATCTTGAAGCTTTGCAAGATGGATTTGCCTGATGACAGAAATGAAATCTGCCCAATCCAGAAGCATTGCAAGGTTAGCTGGCTTTGTTCTGTGGTTAAAGTGGGCAGCCCATGTACAGAGGCTACAGCTCTCTAACAAGCTATTCAAACTCTCTTATCCCTGATTCCAGCTGTATTCACTGTCCTCCTATTTCGAAGAGGCATGATAAGCCAAATAATGATATAAAAAAATGGTCGTAGCATAAAAAAAAGTTTGCTTTTAACTTTAATGCTAAAATTATGACTATAATAACCGTTAAGCCAGGTATATCCACTCTATAATACTAATTAGAATCCAAAAAGCCTCTTAAGCTTGCATTCCCATCGATGGGACCATTTTAGCAAACTAACACTGTGAAGAAATTGCTGTTAAAACCATTAACTTTGTTCTTGAAACAAATATTCCCCCAGTTTCCAAAGGCACGGCCTGAACAGAAACCAGGCCTGGTGGAGGTAGATTGAATGCTAATTTCTGCATTAATTAGAAACTATTTCTGTGTTAACATGCTTCAGTCTAAAAGCTGAATCTAATCAGAGTTATGGAGATAGAAACCAGCTATTTCTTCTCATTAATATGTGGATTTATGCAGCTAGATACTCCTGTGGTGTTACAGCATTATTGTGTAGAAAGTAATGTGAGTACACAAAACAAAAACACACAAGAGGGTAACAGGGGAGTAAACATTTTTGCCTCAAAATGAAAAAGTGCTGCCTGGAAAAAAAAAGTTCCAGCTCTATGCGATGCAAATGAAACTGAGGCAGAGTTAAAGATGCTGCTGCAGAGGCACACGACTCGCAGCAGCACAGAAACAAACAAACAGACTCACAGTGAGAGCCGAGCCAGCAGAGATGTCAGAGGCATTAAGAGCGAATGCAGCCCCTCGAGCCCCCACGTAGAGACGCTCACTGTCAGCCTCCAGCAACATGGTGCTGTAGTTGACTGCAGACGACTGGAAACGCCTGCAGCCCTGGAGACCTGAGAAAGGATAGGAGAGGAAAGGAGAGAATGTGCTGTTAATTAAGGTGTGAACCCCTCATCGATTTTGCTTGTTTTTTTTTAAGTAAACCTGCAAATGGTGTTTTTAAAAAAACATCACAAACAAAGAGCAGCCATTTTTGACTGAGTCAGCAATGTATTATGCGGAATAATATGTTCTTAAATGACGGATAGGTGAAATGTTAGTGATGGTGTATTTTTACTGAAGTATAAGGAAAGCATGGAAGGACAAACTTAACCTTATTTACTTCCTAACATAAAGCCTGATTGCCATTCATAAAGCTGCACACATAACCACCTGAGAACATTTGCTACTATGCTGCTATTGATCACACCCCGTCTCCATGGGAACACCTTTGTTCCACTAAATAACACTTTACATGGTAAAAGGCTCCTTTGTTTGCATTCAAATATTCTGAAATACTCCAGGAATGACTCATATCTATGGTCGCTTGTACAACTCAACATATACAGATGAAGTTGGACAAAATATTAATTTGGCATTATGCTGATGTCCTAAATCACGTTGCTCTTCAAGCATGATGGGAGTGCTTTAAGTGCAAACCAGGAAATACCCTTTAACAGCTTTTCCCCTTCATGAGAAATCAATCCATAAAACAAAAACATTGGTTTACTGTTTGGGAAATCCATCGTATGGAATGCCATTTTTACTGAACAGAGTCCTCTTTACTAAAAAAGAAGGTTTGAAAGCTGGTGGGCTGAGCAGCAGGCCAGATTGAGCAACCTGGAAATACCAAGTCGGACCACTATGGGGGGAGGCAGGATTTCCTGTTGCAGCTAACACTGAGTCGATGGCAAAGAAAACTCATGGTCTATTACAATGAAGCAACACAAATGACTGAGGTACAGCAACAGAAGGGCATTTCCCACTGTATTATGTAGTAGTTTGTCACATAACATTCACTGTGTTTGTGGCAACGATAAACAAGTTGTGCTGTTTATTGTGGTTTTAATCATAGAAAACAATAATAATCAAGATATATTGGCAAGCGGGTATTGTGCTAGTCCATTGTGGTAAGGACAGAGTTTGGCTGAAAAGCGTTCGATTTACTGGTGTATCTACCTCCCAACCCTCACCTATGGTCATGAACTCTGGGTAATGACCGAAAAAGAAGAAGATCACAGATACATGTGGCTAAGGGGACTCTTCTCCAGAGGGTTGCTGGCCTGGGCTCAGCCTCAGAGATAGGGTGAGGAGTTCAGACATCCGGAGGGAACTAAGACTAGAGACGCTGCTCCTTTGCATCGAAAGGAGCCAGCTGAGGTGGTTCAGCCATCTGATCAGGATGCCTCCTAGGTGCCTACATTTGGAGGTCTTCTGGGCATGTCCGGCTCAGAGGAGACCTCAGGGAAGACCCATAATTCACTGGCGGGATTATATATCCTGTCTGGTCTGGGCTGACTTCTACCTGCTACTGATAAGTGAAAGAAGATGGCGCAATGGACGACATTGGATTTTTGCTGATATTCAATCTGCTGATACAAAAAAATAATTTCAGCCAATACCAGTATTTATACCAATATTAAACAGTTATTCAGACCTAACATTTCGGTTCTTAAAACACACAATTTTTAAGTTTTAAGGACTGAACTTTATTAATTTGTTCATCCTCAAACACACTTTAAAGTGTAGGGAATAATGATGAATAAAGAAAAAGACTTAGGCTAATGTGGGTCTGTTGATCCAGCCTAAAACTTCTAACTTATAACAACTCATTTGTTTGTATGACCAATGATTGCAGCTGGTATAGGTCATTCACTTTTTTAGCTAGTATCTGCTGACACCAATATAATACCAATAATCTTGTGCATCCCTACAAAATAGGATTTAAAAAGAGTCCACACTGGTGTATTTTCATACAGTAGCACATCTCCATCCTCAATGTCTTTTAAAACAGCCCCTTAATGTGCATAAAGTTATTGCTTTGGGGTGGGGGGTGTGCTAACAGCACAAGAGAGAGCTCTTTCCCAATCAAACCTGACAGTACGAGGATAAAGGGAGAGATAGAAATCTCTTCATCCGCCGTGATGGATTTCTCCTTGTATTATTGTCGAATGTCAGAGCAAAGTGGGGTGCAGGCCTTACTCTTTGATTCAAATTTGGGTCTTTTTTTAGACTGAGAGAAAATTTCTTCTTTTAAACTCTGCCATTCTGTACATGGACAGAGAATCTCTTCATTTCAGAGCAAAGAAATAAGAAAAAAATAAAGACACTTAAAATTAGGAAAAGAAATCGCTTATCAGGGTCATTTCTAGTGCTAAAATGATGAGTCAAATACTAGAGGTACTTCTGATGATTAATTTAGTGTTTTTATCATCAAGAGATTTCAGTACAAACAACAGTGATGGTCTGACTTCTTTAAGGAGCAGCAAGATATGTCTGGATACTTGGTAAATGCCAAACAAAGTTTAAAGAACATTTTGACAGAAGTCTTCAGATGACAGAGAGGACAAAAGCAGGCTTCCTTGCATACTGAAAATGGTGGTGGTGGGGTTTCTCTTTGATGTTGATGTTTCTAGGATGTTTTTCTACAAATATTGCTGACCCTTTCTCAGGCAAATGATGTATGTAGTGTTATTTTTTTCAGCCAATCAACAGAGATCAGTCAACATCACTGAGAGTGACATCACAGCAACTGACCAATCAGCCGCAGCAAAGAGCACTGAAAACTTCCTGTTTCCTCCAGAACTCACAAAATGCAGTTTTATGTCTCACTCAGTCCAGCACCAACGAGCCTAACATCATAACTAACAAATCACAGTAAGCTGATGGAATTCTCACATAATAAAGGTGAACAGTAGTGCTAAATGTCATGATAGATTTTGTTCACATAGGATTTCGGCACTTACTGTAATTGTCAATGCAGGGGGTGAGAAATGTCTACTAAGACATGCTAAAGAAATTTTCTTGACAAATAACTCCTTATACTGTCAGATAAAAGTACTCAATACTGTATTAGATGTTGCAAAATGTTTGTAAAGCATTAAAGATTGACGCATTTTAGGAAATAAACAGAAAAAATGTGATAAAGAGGAGAGTTTTCTGGGACACACAGCCAAACTGGGGGCCCATGGAAGTTGGAAAAATTATGGTCTATTGTATAGTGTGGCTGTGGTAACCATATTTTTATTTTTTACCTGTATAACAACTACACTTATCAAGCAACAAATACACTTTTATCACATAGTGTATATAGTCTTCTTAAAAATGTAAACCCCTTTTTCAAAATAATAGCAGAAATGGTTTAAAAGTGACGAAATTTATTAACAGTGGCAAAATAGGCTAAAAGTGGCAAAACTTTGTAACAAATAGGTAAATGAAGTAAAAATGGATGTAAAAAGATGTGAAAAGGGTTAATAGAGGCTGAAATGGGCAAACAGAGGCGAGAATTGGTGTAAAACTGCAAAATGGGTTAAAAGAGACAAAAAGGCAGAAAAGGTGGTGAAATTGTATTCTAAAGGTAGCAAAAATGGGATTAAAATAACTGGGTGGAAAAAAGTCATTTTTTAAATTCAGTGTTTGTGCACTTTTTTAGGATGTAGTTATAAAATTATAAGTAAATTAAGTGGTATATATAGTATGAAATTGAATATTGAAATATGTGTGATTTTGGTCAGTTTAACAATCTTACACCAGTTGTATTATACTTCTATGGTATATGTCAGTTTTAATTTCAACTTTGAGCCTTAACACTGCTAAAATGTATTTAGAAATTCTAAATTTTTTGGTTTCTTAGGTCTTCTGCTGGTATTACAAGGAAAAATATGTCACACTACCATTTTTATACAGTAATCTGAAGCCAGTCACGTCTTTCCCCTGAAGGAGCTCAGCATCAAAAGGCAACCTCACCATCTCTGATGTTCCTGATCCTGTCAGGGGACCCTGCAGTCATCTCTGATGACTCCTTGAGGTTTGACTTGCCCCTGTTCCACATCCCATGTCCAAAGTTTTAACTAGAAACAGCATTTTTAAACCCTCTGAACTTTTAGTATGTAGCTGAGAAATAATTACATGTATGAAATCAGTATTTGTATAGAAATAAACTTTCAATGTGTAAGTAAATGCTAATTTGACTTCATATGTGTTTAATGTTTTATTATCAAATATCTATTATTAATTAATTAATTAATTAATTATCTTTTTTATAACCACAGAAGGGCAAGGAGCCATATATGGTTGGTTTGTTGACCTTGAATTGCAATGTAATAGTGAACAAAATTTAAGTGACAAAAGTCAAATGATGTTCATCAACAATGCTATAGGGTTGAAATTTTGAATTTCCAAGTATTTCAATGAGTATGTTATGAAAGGGTTAAACAATTGTATGGTAAAATTTTTCCATGCATGTTTATGTTGCAAATTCCCTGTCTTTTAATGTGAAATATTTTTTATCATTGTGTTTTACCTTGGAGCGTCAGTCTATTGGTGCAAAAATCCATATAAATGGGTGCGACCCCCATTTACCAAAAATTCACACCTGAAGATCTCTGCCTGAACGGTTGTGATCCAATACAATTCCTGTGGCACTGAACAAGTGTGCGGGCATGCCTTCTTTTTCTTGCTGCTGTTTTTGATTTGCCTTGCACCTATGTGATGTGCATAAAATCAGTCTTTCTGTGAGATCTAAAAAAGCCACAAACTTGGTGGTTACAGCATCCCAAATGTTCGGATTTCAGCTTTTCTCTGGTTTTATACTTAGTTATATATAGAGCAGGCAAGAAAAATTAAATAACAACTTCTCTATGGACGACAAAGCTCAGGGATTATGCTTATCCTGCACGGCTTTGCTGAGGAATAAAAGATAATGGAAAAGGGGCCCAAACACATCAGATTTCAGAGATCTACTTCAACTTAATGAGAGTTTTTGGTGTTCTTTGCCTCTTCTATGAGTCTCTTGTTCAGTTTTCCAGGCTTTCTGGGGTGCTTCTACATGTCAGGAAAGGGTACTAATAAGGCAAAGTCATATGAACACTCAGCAAAAAACATGTCATAACAACACCCATGTGCACTCTACGAAGCGCTGCCATAAAGTCACTTGCCACAGGCATGAGACGCTGCAGAGTTACATAACTTCCAAACATACGATCCACCAGGACTCCACTTAACTTGGGTAAACATGACACTACGGTCAACACGTACGCAGACATCATGGCTGAAGAAAGCCTCCAGGCAAGTTATAAGCACAACAATACCGCCACATTATAACCGTGATGTCAGCAAACAGCGTCACCCCAAGTGGAAAGCAAAACAGCAGCGTTCTAATTTAGCAACTAATTAAAATATTTGACGTGACAGACACTGAGCAGGTTTACTATCAGTCAGGGTGGAGACTTGGCAGCATGAAAACCATAAAAACTTGACATGCAGCCACTTTTTATGAGTATTGAGGAGCACAGAAGCTTGTAAGGCCAAACAGGAAAACTATCAGACTTCCTTCATCCTCAGCCAATCCACTCCCCCACCCTGCAGACTGCATGCTATCAAGAAAGCTGTCATTAAGATTCCTATCAGCTGCTGCAAAACACAATCCACTCTGCTCACTTCAGCAGCAGCAGAGGCAGTCAGCTCCCATTTCACCCTGCTCCTGGGCGATCAGGTTGTCTACTTTCTACCCCCCTTTCTTAGCTGGAGGAAGAGGAGTTATCACCTGTATGGGATTTTCAGAACAACAGATTTTTTAACGTGATGAGTATTTCATTGTGCAGGAAGACAATGCATTTAAGCAGAGACAATCCCAAGTTTCCTCAGTGTAATTTGAGTATTAGGATATACAATACTTGACAGCCGGGGCCAGGTAGCTGAAAACAACCTCGCTGAGTGTGACGCAGCACAGGGAGATTTATTGACGAGAACATTTTAGCTTCGGATTACATGACTGTGCGAGGAAAGACGAGTTTGATTCATTCTCCAGGGAGAGAAAAAGAGGCAGCGAGAGGAGCCCAGATGATGTTATTTACTGAGCAAACACTTTGAGGGACCTCAGTTGATCAGCACAGTACACAGCGTTCAGGGACACAACCACACATGCAAGCACACTCACTGAACATCTAGGCTTTGGGCTGTGACGTGACAACCTTACATAAAAATTCACAGTCCGGCATCAGGTCTGTTTACGGTTCAGAGTATTCTGACGCACAAACAGGCCAACTGAATAAACAAAGTTAAATCCATCGACTGAAACTGTTTGAAGTCTGGCAGAATTCTCAAAATACCTGACAGGTTGAAATCAGGTTGTGTACTGAAAAAGGTATTGAGATGTAATACAAGTTTCGTTTGTTTTGACAACTTGCTTGCTCTGTTTTTTTCAGCACTCAGTTTCTCCAAACTGGGACAGTATTTCAAAATTTGCATTTTATAGTCAAGAAGCATATATGATATTCAAGCTGAGAGCATCAACAGTATCTGGATGAAACAAACTTCATAACTATCAGAAAAACCTTTTTAAAAGGCTCTTTTAAAGACCATTTTTAAGACTGCGCAGGTGTAGCAGATCTCTCTTTAAATAAAAAGACTTTTAAGACGTTCATGCTCATGTTCATTAGACACTATAATCCATAGTTTCATGTGTGATGTTTAAGGTTTGAGATGACCTTAATATCTCGTAATGCTTCTCCCTTCTTCAAATGTTTGACCTCCTTTTCAGAGTATAGTGACAGTGCAAAAAAGAGAAGACAAGTGATTGTGTGTTTGACTTTCCTTGCGGTCATGTACGTATGATTGAACTACCCCACAAAGGTAGGGAGGCTTTGCTTTTAGGTTGCTAAGAAACACAGAGATCAGAGGGATTGGCTGTAAGTTTGCATATCCAAGGCCTTGCATCAAGAGGAGGGAAGCAAAAGAAACAAAGACCAGAGCTATAGGGCAAGGTAATGGTATCAAGCGAGGGCAGAGCAGCTGGTTGAAGTACAAACTAATAAGGAACAAATTGAGTAGAGGAGACGGAGCTTTAGTGCAGAAGAGGAGAGATGGATGGTGGAGGAGGGGGAGAAGAGGAGATGTGTAGGAGGACCTGTGGGCCGGCTCGAGCACAGAAACGCTGACTAACAGAAACTGAGATAAAGGTATTAAGAGGTTCAGAGCAACAGGGGGGAAGATGGATAATGAGGGTAAGTAGGTGATGTATTGTGAGAAGATAACGGCTGAAAAAGAGAGAGGGATATTCTCTACAAGTAGTGAGAAGATTTCTTTCACACGGCTGAATATCAACAAATAAAGTCCAGGATCAGTTAGCTCCAAGAAGACACCTCTTGCCCACACATGCACACAAAAGAAAAAAATACACTATACAGCAGTATTGCGCCATACTACAACAGTTGTCATGGTTACAGTGCTTCTTCCAACTACCTACAGTCGTGTCAGTTTCCCTAGATGCTGTGCAGGGATCCATGCGTAAGCACTTCACTCATCTACCACTGACTCTATAGCACCTCAGGCTGCATGCCATCACTCACACAAGATAGAGGAATAAAAATAACAACAGTTTGATTTAAAGGAAAGGGTTTTAAAATGGTTTACAGAGGAGGTAGCTGTAGAAGGCCCCAGAGGACAGCAGGTGTTTGTGATAAAATGAAAATGAAGAAAACTGAACAATGTAAATAAAAGAAGGCAGCATCTGTGGCTCTACAAAAAGAGCTCTGTCGGTTTGAATGTAAAACACTATGTTAAGAAATGAAATAAATGCCATCTGTAGGTAGTACATTAAAATATTCAACAGTTTGATGAGAGCATTCTTTGAAATGTTGATGATCTCGATGCACGAAAAACTTAAAAACCTGAAAATTGAAGAGTGAGGGGGCAACACCAGTAGTGGGTTCTCAACTTTTTTTGCCCACCACCAATTGTATTTTAGAAAAACTGAATGATTTATTTTACTTGTTTCACCCATTAAAACCCAAGAAAACAGGTCTACACATATTTTTATTATGGAAGATCTCTGTATAAACTTTTCTGCTTTTTTTGCTTAATAGATGCAGATCTGACTTTGACAGCCCCAGAACAGACAAAGCCTTGGGCTCCCCCTGAGATCTCTGGTGCCCCCTGAGGGGTCCCGCACCCCTGGTTGGGATTCATTGGCCTACTAAATGTAAACCACTGCAACAACAACTGCTTCACAGCTCATCTGAAGGCAGCGACTCCAAACCTTGTTATCTACGAGCCCCTATTCTCTTATCTAAAAAAGGACAATGATGAAAGCTGTGTTTCAACAAAGTGGCTTGGTTCGGTGCAGTGCGGGATGCTTTTTTTGTGTAAACACAGTCGAAGTTGAGGCCTTTAATGTGCTACAATTCATTGATTGGTCAAAAGAATCATCACATCATGGAAATGTACTGTAAGTGACTTGATATTTTTGAGTGGGTAAATAAGTATTTTTGGCACACTTTAATCCACAGACCTTTGAGTAAACTATCCAGATAGTGTGTTATCTTTATGGGCCTGTGTCCATTGAGTAGGGTTAATCAAGTTTAACTATATGAAGGAAATAACACTCCTAGTGTTACTGACATTTCATAGTAAGGGTTTGTAAGTGTTAATCTGGATTGACTGTTATTACTCAACTCTTCATGAGTGTAAATCTGAGGTACTTTTAATTCAATTATCTGCACAGTTCAAAACATTAAATTCATAATAAATAAGAGAAACAGAGAACAACTGTAGCAATGTGAGGTACATTATGCCAACTAGTGCTGAGCAATTAATTGAAATTTAGACCAAATGGCAATATGTCCTACTGCAATTATCACATCCCAGAAGGTGCATTATTTCTTTGACTTGAAATGGGTTTCAAAAGACTGGTTTAATACATTTTTTGAGGCAGATATATTATTCTCTACACATCATGCAAACATTTAAGTGTCCATTTTTTCTAGAATAATTCGCAAAAAAAAAATCCTACTTTCCTTGTTTTTTACCTCCACCAAGGAGGTTATGTGATTGGCAGGGTTTGTTTGTTAGTTTGTTAGCAACATAACTCAAAAAGTCATGGACGGATTTTGATGAAATTTGCAGGGAATGTCAGAAATGGCATAAAGAAGAACTGATTAGATTTTGGGAGTGATCCGGTTCACTGTCTGGATCCAGGAATTTTTTAAAGGATTCTTTACTATTGGGAGATAGGGCTCATGGCGAAGTCTGCGCCCTCCGAGTGCTTTTCTAGTTGTTAATGTTTGTCTTATTAAAAATGAGAAAGACATTAAATAATCATTTCCTTACATACTAGGGCTGTACAGTGTGACATATATGTCGCAAATGCTACGAGAAAATTGGTCTGTGCTGAGAAGTTTTCGGAAATAAAGAGTTACACCTCAGTGTTCTGACCCTCATCCTCAAAGGAATGTTTCTCCCAGCCAAAGAATCTCAATCTTGTAGACTGAAGCTAAACCTGTATCTGTGTGGCTCATAAATAGCATCATACATAGCTTCTCATGTTTGATGTTACAATGTTACAGTGTCATTTAGCAGATGCTTTTCTCCAAAGTGATGTACATTCGAGGGCAAGAACAACACAAGCAAAGATCTAGACAAGAGGAAACAACATCAGGAAGCACCACAAAGTGCTTCAAGTCCAATTGGACGCAGGTGCTGCCATGCAGTGTTAAAGACAAAGCACATAATGTATGCAGTTTTTTTGATCACTTGAGCTTTTCTGAGATCTCATGTGTTGGGCATCTCCACTGGGAAATTGTTACTACAAACAGCAGGTGTGTAATCTCACAGTCTGGATAAGTCATCTAATGTGTGCTTTCAGATGGTTAGAAGAAGAAAAATTATTTGAAACTGAAAACTGTCATTATGTCTGATGTTTTTAAAATCCTTCAGGATTTCTGATTGTCTAGTGTGTGTAAACTGAAGTAGTGAATGGAAAAAAATACAAAAGATAAATTACTTCAGAGAATTCTCCCTTTTCAATAATCCAAAAGCTGTTGAAAAACTGATTGAAAAGTAAAAACAAGGCAAAGACAAAGGCAGCACCTGCAGAAGTAGAGTGTAAAGAACTTTATGAAAAGTCATCTATAGGTACTGAACAACAAAACTATTCAGCGTTTAAAGGTCAAATCATGATGATATTTTTCAGACTTGGACAATTTAATGTACCATAAAATGCTAAAGAAAACAGTGAGTCTAGATTATAACCATCTGTGTGTTTGTGTTCCTTCTTACCACTGCTCAATACAGTGACGCGTGGAGTCACATCGAGGTCCAGCGGCGGTCTGAAAGGGTAGCTGGCCGCCACACACAAACAGCAGCTCAGCAGCAGGAGCCACGCTGCAGAGGGTCGAGCTCTCTGCATCTCCACCGAGGGTCTCATGGGACACTGACTCTCCTTGGACCAGGGTGTACAGGCATATAAAGCACTCACACAAACATATTCAGCCTACGACTGGCATACACCGACGCACAAAGACAAACACACTGGCTGGCCTTTTGAAAATACTGTGGAGGACAGTGAAGAACCTGAAAACGAAAAAACACAAAAACAACACTGTTAGAAGTCACGATTACACAAGAAGAAACACAAAATGTCCCTGCAAGAAGTCAGAAGAGGAGCTGAAAAAGCTGCCAAAGTTAAATGTCTCAGTGCAAACAAAGTAAAAGAGCTGATGTGGAAGATTTCACAAGGATGACGACAGAGATATGAAAGACACACAAAGTGCTTTGACTCAATAAAATATTGTGGGCTTTTGTGGATCAATGATGCTCTGAAAGACCCGGGCTGCCTCTCCGTGTTGCAACGTCTGCAGCTGCCGAGTCTAAACACACGGCTGGAAATATCATTAACCAAACAAAGGCCGTCAAACAGAGCTACGTGCCGATATCACGAGCAAACACGTGGGGATTAGACGTCCATGTGGAGCAATCCGAGCAGATCAGGTGTGAGGCCAGTTCAAACAGCCGACGCACCTGAAGAGGAGCCAAATCCAACGAGATGGGAGAGATTGAGAAATATGATAATCTGTGAAATGTATGGGTTGTGATGAGGTGTGAATGCCAATATTGTCCTCTTTTGGAGTGGTGGGGGGAGAGAAGGAGGAGAAAGGAGGTAATGTTGTGTTTGTGTCACCATCACATGCACCAGTGCACACACCAACACGGGGGGATTCAGACTGTGGAGCATCATCAACAACCAACTGTGACATCTCTCTTCCTCTCTTTATTAATGCCTCTTTTTTCAAACATTCACACCCTCTCTCTCTCTCTCTCTGTCTAAACCTCCACCTCTGCCTCTCAGTTTTACATGTTCACACTCAAATCTTTCTTGCCTCCAGGGCCCTTAAGAGCTTGACGTCCAGAGATCCTACTTGTTCTGTCATAAGCACACATATTAGAAATCCCCAAACAACACACATGCATTGATGCAACCGAAAAAAACAAAAAAAGAGCAGAAGGTGTTTTCAGACTGCCCTCTTTAGACCCAGCAGTCCCTCAGGGCTGACACCATGACAACGACTGGTTTGAAGGTTGTATAATGTAACAGACAAACACTGCAGCATGCAGGTGTGGGCAACAGAGGCAGACGCTCTACTAGCTGGGATCTTAACATCATGGCAGCAGCAGAAACACCAGGAATCCAACGTTCATTAGGGGTACTATGAGCTAGGGCTGGGAAATATGGTGATTTTCATGACATATTTATTAAACAAAAATATCAAGTAAGGCAATTCTGTTAATATCAATATAGCAGGGCTGTGAATTATGGCAAAGATTTGAGATGTATGATTAGCTTTTTTGAACAGATACCTTTAACAGATAATTTCCTACTCCTGATGGCCAATAACCAATTAGATAATCAATGTTTTTTGCACATCTGGAGGTAAGAGAAGCTAAAATGTGGTGAGCAATGATATTAATTTCTTACTGACATCACTTTTACTTCAAAAAACAAAGAACAGTTCTGACTTTCAAACTGTTATCTATTCTTCTTTTACTTTAACTAGTAAAAGAAGAATACTGGGGGGACCACTTTGTCAAGACACATATGATTTTCTGTTTTCTCTTTGTTATTAAAAGAAGCAGCAGAGCGGCGCAGGCATCAATGACAACAAAATGATACTGATTAAGTCAGAAGTCAGAGCTGGGGTGGAGGAGGGTAGCAAAAGCAGCTTGTAGAGGTAGCGGCAAAGCTTAGCTTGGCTGGAGCAGTTTACATATGGCAACACGACTGGGATTAGCCAATACCATGCTTACGGCAAATCAGCTGGCTGTCAGCTGATGAGGACTTGGGTGAGATCAGCCACACTATTTGAGAACCACTGGCCTAAGGCAACAAATACATGCTCACAATTTCCAGCAGTAAATCATAATCATTTTTTTTTATTGCATGCCATTTTACCTCACAGCAAACACCAAGTCATTGTTTCAGTATCTCCACAGGGATCTAACTAACTATAATTTGCTTGATATGCAGACATTTTAGAGAGGCTTGGACCTAAATGTTGGAGCCCAGGATTTTCCCCAGATAGTTTTTCAGATAATCAAAATCTATTCTGGTGCTATTTTATTCACTCCTGGCCCCTTACTAGTTAGACATATGCAGCATCACCTGATGCACACCTATAATTACTAGCCTGTATCTTGAGATCCCTTGGAGCCTGAGGCCCCAGGCAATTGCCTACCCCTTCTGTACCCAATTGGCTGATGTTGATCAGGCTTCAATTAATTTCCTACAGTCTGTGGTGTCCATGTATCCTGGTGAAAATGATGCCTACTGTGATTGATTTATTTTTCCTCTGTTTTTAAAAGGACCAGTGATTTTTGACCATTTTAGCTCATTAACATCAAATATTAAGATGATTCTTGAGTTTTGGCCTAAATGTCTTTCTTCTGCAGACATTGTATTTTTCCCTATGAGTAGAGAGATTTAAAAACAACAGAAGGTTCAGATGGGATAAGTAAAAGATTGCTCTGAATATTTCCCCCTCTTAATCTAAGATAAAATGGCTCTTTATGTGTTTCCAAGTATAAAGACTGTTTACAAAATGAAACTGCTTGGCCGGCTGCCAGAGGTATTGTAGTCAATAAGAGTAATAAACAGACATAAAAGCCCTGAACACAGAAAATGGATATTTTTTTCTAAATCCTTAATGTGATTATTTTATCCACAGAAAATGAGTCGTCAACAATAATTCATTTGCTCTCATCCTGCTTTGTATACATTGCTTTGCTCTTTTATATGTTATTTGTTAACTACAATACCTCTCTGTTGAAAAACCAAGTAATTTAAAGATGTCACCCTCCACTTTTTAAACCTTTTATCACGTATTATTTAAAGGGGACATATTTTACCCTTTGAAGACAAGTTTATATTGGTCTCAGAGGTCTCCAAAACATGCCTGTGAAGTTTGTTGCTTAAGAACGGGCCTATTCTGTCTCTGTGGCTTTAAATGTTAATGAGCTGTTTGACTCTGCCTCTGACCACGCCCCTCTCAGGAAATGAATGTGGCACTCCTGATGTTACAGACACCTTTTTTTAAAGTTATTTTTTAGCTTTTCGTGCCTTTTTTCCATAGAGGAGGACAGTGGATAGAGTTGGAAACAGGAGAGAGAATGGGGAGAGAAATGCGGAGGGCCAAGGGCCGGATTCAAACCCGGGTACATGGGTAGCGTCTTAAACCACTAGGCTATCTCTGCGTCCCCAGTTACAGATACTTCTATCCAAAGTTAAGGACCTGACTGGGATTTGAACCATCAATCTGCTATACCAGAGTCAGCAGGGTAACACACTGAGCTATCCAGCATCTCAGCTGGCAACTGAAAGGAAGATCAGAACAGGAGGGTGGAAATTTCTTCCAAGCAGGGAGGGCCAACCAAACCTGGGGGCGGGTGCTTACTCCCCACATGATGTCATGAGGGGAAAATCTGAGATCGGCTTGTTTCATCACACATTTCCTGAAAGGTGGAGAAAGAGAGGGTGGGAGGGAATGGATTTTTCGGTACTTGAGGGGATTGTGGACAGGCCAGGGGTACATATTTTTGTTAGAAAAGCCTGAAAAAAAGGACTTTTGCATAATATGTCCCCTTTAAAATCTGTTCGGTTTTATCCACTTATAAGGGGTTACTGGTCACAGTGGCAGCAGGCTAACTAAAACACAGGTCTGTCTGCAGTACTTTCTGTCTCAAAGCTCATGACTAAAGGTGACAGTTAAAATGAAGACTGACTGGATAACTGAAAGCTTTGCCTTCTGGCTCAGCTCCCTCTTCACCATGACAGTCTGTTAGAGCACCTACAAAACTGCCGATGCTGCACCAATCTGTCAATCTCTCAGTCCATTTTACCCTCATTTGACCCCACAAGACCCCAAGATGATTGAAGTCCTTCACTCGGGTAAGAGACTGCCTCCGCACCTTCAAATAACAATATAGACTCAATACAAAACAGGATAACCAAAAAAAGGTTATTTGTGAGTTTCTTATAAAGATAATTTTATGTCTTTATTCTGAGAGAAGGACAATGGATAGTTTCAGGATAAGAGTGGGGATAGACATGCAGGAAAGGAGTCTCGGGTTGCACTTGAACCCGGGCTGCTAGTGCCCATGAGGCGACTAAACCACTAGGCCATCTGCGCCCCATTTGTGAGTTTCTTGTGTAGACTCTAAATGTCTGACCTGTCTCTGCAAGAAAGAGAAAAAAAACCCGTCCCCGATGGCAAATTCATTATGTGGACAGAAAGAAAGATGGTGATAAAAGTAAATTTGACAAAAATCTTCACAATGATGGATTTCAGGTCTTAGCTCTCTTTGCTGGAGAGAAATAAAGCCAGAGGGTTGGATGGATGGAAATCAATCTCTGGAAATGTAATGCAGAGCCAAATTATGTTCTTCCAGCGGTGGAGAAATATCCTCAAAACACTGACAGCAACTCTGCTTTATGAGTTCCTGAAATGTAGACATTTGGGAAATACAGCTTTCTCACTCAAGTTGACTTCTTTTTATAGATTATTACAGCGCTGTCTTGCACCCAATATCGCAAATATACTTTAAGGACAGCAATTATTTCAGTCAAACATTCTCCTACAGGATATAATTCCTCTCCTGAGCCAGGCCAAACACAGTTAAGGCATGTCAATTACCCTTCTAGCTTTGTCTAAGCTCCTCTTTAAAGGTGGCAGAGGAGGTGAAATGAAGGGGCTTTTACAAGCCATTCATCTCAATCATGAATCATCATGAATCATACGCACCGAATCAATAAAACAGACAGCCAGGGTTAAAATCCTTTGATCAGTCAGTCACAAAGGTCCTAGTGCTGTTTTATAATCCTGTTTTATAATACACAACCCTCGATAACTAAATGTCATGATACAGCAACTATGCATTAATAGGTATAATGAAATCACATCTCAAAGGGTAAAGAAGAAGGCAGAGGTAAAGTGTAAGATTAATGATTTTACTCACTGAAATTTAGTGTAATTATCACCTCTGATCATGCTTCATCCTTTTACATCTTCTCAATGCTGTCCAACATTAGCTATGTCCCAATTCAGGGGAGTCATCCTTTGAAGGATTCGGCCTTCTTGGCCTGTGTAGACTGCTTAGACTGACCTGAAATGAGACAGTCTGGTTATGGAGGATTCCCTGTTTTAATGACCAGCCTGTTTCCCCCAAGTCAACATCCCTGTTGCTTAGCAACCTGAACACCTGCAGCAGAACTTGCCAACATTAATAACATCATATAAACTGACCTGTTGCTTTTAAACATTAATAAAGTCTCAGCGTACTTTTTTGTTTTTTAGCCTTAGTATTGATAGCAATCTGACTGAATTCAAACCAAGCATTCACATTTTAAAGTAATATTTATCTGTTTTAGAGTCCACCAACTGATTTGAAGTGCAATCAAATGGATCTTTGGATATGATGGGCAATGTAGGATGCACCATATGGAACTTTAAGTGGATGGACGAAAGAGGACACACTGGCAGGAACCCACCCAAAAATAACTTTTGATACCTATAAAGTAATTTGTATTGCACCATCTGAACAAAGTAGCCCCTGAAATGGGACATAGCTAGGGATGCACGATATGGAATTTTTGCCGATATTTGTGAATTCATTTTAGCTGAAACTTATACCAGTATATACTAGAAGAGTGATGAGATCTCATGCCACAAGGGCCTGTGAGATTGAAATATCAGAGGATTTGTCGTTGATGTGAGAACTGTCTCGCAAGATCAATATTGCTCACAGACACCAGGAGCAGCTGTCATGACAGAAAACAACAACAAAGTGGAAATACCAAAGATGCACCCTTTAAAATGATTGGTGTGGCAGCTTGTGAAGAAACAGAGCTGCTCCTTGACCCATCTGAATCACCACCCTCCTCCTCCACAAGTGTTACCTTGGGCCGCACATGTTCCGCTAATGGATGAGTTCATCATAACTGTGCAAAATGAGTAAATGCTGCTGCTAAATGCCTGTGCAGAGTCTCTGTAAGGAGAACAGTGTTTAGTTAGTTTGTGTATGCTTGCAGACTCACCCACAGTGTGTTTATTTATTATTTTGATTCAGTCGCTGCTTGACTGTCTCATTCTAATCAGTGTCAGTCACTCATCCATCAGCTGTTAGCTGAAAGTAACATCAGTCAGACACTTCCTGTACAAAGTGCAACAGGCTGTTGAATAGGCTACTGTAGTGGTTAACACAAACAGTTTGATCACTGCAGAGAGCATTGTTTGCTCGAAAAACCAAAGTTATAGCTCCTGATATACGTGCCATTTGTTGTCTGACAGCAAGCAGAGCAGAGACATGCTCGCTCACTAACACGGTCAAAGCTTTAATGAGAAAAAAGACAAATGATAAAATAATCCATTCCTCCAAATTCAGTACAAGAGGTCAGTCAAAACATTTCTGACAGACCAGAATCGCACTGCATTTGTGACTTTCAGCATTATAATAGACATTTTCCACTCATGTATTTTGATTCAAAATTTAAAAGAAAGTGTAAAATCTTGTCTTATCTCGTCTTGTTTTTGTGGACCCAAATCTCATCTCGTCTTGTCTCGTGACATAAATCTCATTACACCCCTAGTATATACACACATTTTTGTTGTAAAAACCACAAACTGTCTCTTGTGCAAAGATAGGCTGAATCGTGAAGAGAAGAGCGGGGAGATAGACAGTCTTGTAGTTGTTTTATGTTCGGGGCTTCATTCAAAAAGGTTACGGGTTACTGTGGGCCCCCTTGAGTGTATGACACCCTAGGCAACTGCCTATACGTGATGATACAGTTGTACATTTTGCCAATATTTAAGTCTGACATATGATTTATACTGCTAATTACATATGGGCAACATATCAGCTGTAAATACAGGCAGAAATATTCATCTATGCAAATACCAGTATTTAACTTAAGCTATTATCTTTCTACATCAGTTCATGCAGATATTATCATGCATCCCTACACATAGCTACTAGCATGCTGGCCTCTTCCTCTTCTATAACCTGCTGTCAACCTTCTGTAACCTTGAGTTACAGTACCTCATGTTATCTCATGAGTAGCCTTTTGTTCATGTCGTCTGATGAAGAAAGACAGATGAAGAAAGAGAGGATATGCTGGGAGAGAGAATGGGAGACGGCATGCACCAAACTACATCAGGACTGGTAGTGGAACCTGTGACTAGTGTGACAAGACTATGGCCTCAGTATATGGGACACCTGTTGTACTATCAGAGCTGAACCAGTGCCCCAAAGTGGCTTTTTAAAAATATTAAAATATAGAAATTTATAACTATCAATCTATGCTATAAATAAAGTTTAAACCTACCAAAAACGCACGATAAAGTATCTATATTTTTAGAGAGACTGCATTAAACTGTTCAGTTGTCTCTTGTTTGCAGGGATACTGTCACAATCAAACTGTCACAACCTCAGTCACCAGACAGATATGAATCAAGCCTGATAGGTTTGGTATCCTGGCATAATTCAGCTTTTCACTGACAAACATCCAGAGTCACACTATACTGTCAAAAGTATTTGCTCGCCTGTCTTGACTCGCATATGAACTTAAGTGACATTCCATTCTTAATCCATAGGGTTTAATATGACGTCGGTCCACCCTTTGCAGCCATAACAGCTTTAACTCTTCTGGGAAGGCTTTCCACAAGGTTTAGGAGTGTGTTTATAGGAATTTTTGACCATTCTTCCAGAAGCACATTTGTGAGATCACACACTGATGTTGGACATGAAGGCCTGGCTCTCAGTCTCCGCTCTTATTCATCCCAAAGGTGTTCTATCGGGTTGAGGTCAGGACTCTGTGCAGGCCAGTCAAGTTCATCCACACCAAACTCTCTCATCCATGTCTCTGTGGACCTTGCTTTGTGCACTGGTGCACAGTCATGTTGGAACAGGAAAGGGCCATCCCCAAACTGTTCCCACAAAGTTGGGAGCATGGAATTGTCCAAAATCTCTTGGTATGCTGAAGCATTCAGAGTTCCTTTCACTGGAACTAAGGGGCCAAGCCCAGCTCCTGAAAACAACCCCACATCATAATCCCCCCTCCACCAAACTTTACACTTGGCACAATGCAGTCAGACAAGTACCGTCCTCCTGGCAACCGCCAAACCCAGACTCGTCCATCAGATAGTCAGATGGAGAAGCACGATTCGACACTCCAGGGAACCGACTCCACTGCTCTAGAGTCCAGCTGTGGTGTGCTTTACACCACTGCAACCAACGCTCTGCATTGCACTTGGTGATGTATGGCTTGGATGCAGCTGTTCGGCCATGGAAACTCATTCCATGAAGCTCTCTACATACTGTTCTTAGGCTAATCTGAAGGCCACATGAAGTTTGGAGGTATGTAGCGAATGACTCTGTAGAAAGTTGGCGACCTCTGTGCACTATGTGCCTCAGCATCCGCTGGCCCCGCTCCATCATTTTAGGTAGCCTACCACTTCATGGCTGAGTTGCTGTCATTCCCAATCGCTTCCACTTTGTTATAATACCACTGACAGTTGACTGTGGAGTATTTAAGAGTGAGGAAATTTCACCACTGGACTTGTTGCACAGGTGGCATCCTATCACAGTACCACGCTGGAATTCACTGAGCTCCTGAGAGCGGCCCATTCTTTCACAAATGTTTGTATCTGCACGCCTAGGTGCTTGATTTTATACACCTGTGGCCATGAAAGTCATTGTAACACCTGATTTCAATCATTTGGACGGGTGAGTGTATACTTTTGGCAATATAATGTTTATCCTAATTCTTCTCTTCAGACCATATGTAAGACCATATTCATCATACATATCTGCCAAGGCTGGATTGAGCCATATCCATGTTGAATGAAAAATGTTTGGGTCTAACTGAGATTTACTGCAGATGTGTCAAGTTTTATCAGTATTTTGACCCATTTCTAGACAGAAATATGAAAAATGTGGGAGAAAACAGTACAAAAACTAGTGAAATACTGGCGAGGAGTCCAGCAGCGATGAGCAAAAAGCTGGTGGTGACATTATAAATTCTCTGTCATCTGAAAAACCATTATCCTAACATGCTCTGAGAAGCCCCTAAATGCAGAAGCCTTCAATAGTTAATTGGCTGCTGAGCACTCCAGTCAAAAGTTTTGGAAAAGAGACACGGTGGAAACAAAATGACCCAGAGGAAATTATTTCTCTACCCACATGACCTAAACGTTCTAATCTGTCCTCCTCCTTATCTCACTACCAGCTCTCGTTCCCGTGACATTCGTCCACAGAAATAGATGTTATCAGGCAATTATAAAGTGCCTATAAACCTGCCTGAATAGCGGAGAGTGGAGCACTGCGGTGACAGCTCCATCAACAGACAACAATTGTCCCAGAGGACTCCAAACTCTCTGTTTTGGAGTTGGATGTGTGCTCTTGTGTGTGTTTTTGTGTGACAAAAGATAGAATAGATTACAGCTGAAGCCACTGAGCTGTGCTTCAACACAGAGACAGACTGCTTTAAACACTTTTGTCTCTAAAACAGACAAGAGGAAGAAAAGTGAACTGAACTCTCTTTGCTCCCAGTACTGTAGCTTTACAGTTACTTTTTTGTGAATGTAACACTGGGCTCTTTGGGCTTTTCACACTGTTTATCAGACAATACAACAAAAGATACAAAACCCTTGAGTGTTAATGCACTAAATTGCTGTTTACAACCTTTTCTCATTTATATAACACAACTTATTTGTGTTCTTTGAGGAAATCTTTCCACTCAGAGTGCACTCTCTAGGTTTAAAATCAGTCCAAATGTGGTGATGGGTCAGTGTCTTTTGTCTTAGAGTTCTGTCTTTAGATTTGGAGGATCTACTAAGACTGTAGGACTAAATTTGTTCCAATATAGATACCATATACAGTATGTATAACCTGAAATGTGATATTAAATGCAAATGTAAATGAATGCAAAAATGCTTTGTTTGAAAACCAGTAGCAGCCAATATCAGCACTGATGACTGGCACTGGCTCAGACAAAGTGGCACACACGGATGTCAGTGTCAGTAGCCAGAGTTTATCTATTCAAAGCTGTCAAGCTAGAGTGCCTATCAGCTGATTAAGAGAGTAGATGTTATTGGGCAGTAAAAGTCACCTTTTGGACAAACTCTCATTTCTTTACAAGGACAAATGTGAAGAGTCTTACATCCTCTCTGGGCAAGATCAGTAAAAAGCAGTTTGAAAGACACGCTCCACTAACATACCAAGAAAAGGCGCTACTTATGGCGCTCTCACACGTATTGTTCCCAGGCACATTGAAGCTTAAAGTCGAGTTTGTTTGACAAGGGTAAGAGCTCTCTGCCTGGCTCTGAAGCACAGTATGTTCTCCGGCCCTGCATGGATAGGAGATGTGGGCTTTGGCACAGAACAAGTACAGGTGTACATCGTGCACATGATAGATACAACCACTCCCCTCCACAATATCTGACCAAAACAACACAAAACAAGCTTCTCTTTACTTTTATGTTGTCTACATATATTCTTCATTGTGCCAGCTAGTGAAGACTCTTGTAACTGTGTCACAGAAAGACTACTGACGTAACCGTGCCCAGTCTCAGTTGGGCTTGGAGCAATGTGAGTGCGAGTGTGAGGGCGTCCTAACAGCGACTTAAATGCATCTCATGGCTCACCTGGAAAAACAAACAGAAACAACTAGAAAGATGTTCTGAAAAAAATGCCATCTGGTATGATATGGTCTCTGCCCTGATTATCAGTACTGGTGCATCTATAAACCATGAAAGTATGTTACCTCAGAATGTCTGTAGTTAACTATGATTAATCTCTACTAGGGATGGGAACAATTAATCGATGATCGATTAATTGGTCATTAAGAATTTGGTCGATCACAGGGAATTTAATTGATCTGATGTTGGCACTTAATAAAGAGACTAAACATGTCTTACTTTGCACTGCACAACAACATCCACCGTCATGACATTGTGAGTGGATTTTATTTTTGTTTGTTGTTGTTTTTTTATGAGGCCCCCTCTCTGTTATATGAATGGCTACTGACTTTGGATTCCTTCTAACTTTATTTTGTGAAAAAAATGGCAGCCAACTAAGGCTATTGTTTGTTGTGGTTGTTTTGGGTTTAGAATAGTTTTTTGAGATGCTTGCATATATTTTTTTGCACATCCCCACAATAGGTAATACAACAGACCATGCCTTGTTTATGTTTAAGAGCCCTATGCTTTTGAAGGGTGAAAATAAATAAATCATTGAGAAACACACTCATTAGTTACCTGTTTTTGTTATATAGGGAAATGTTATACATCTATATGTATATGATACATGTTTTTATACATACATAACAATTAATCAATTAATTGATTGTTAACATTATAGATGCTGGAGTTGGCAGGTTTCTTCCAAACGCTAATCCCTAATTTCCACTACTGTCATATTTTGAAATCCCCCTATGTGCATTTAAAACTGTTTATGTTTCATTTTGTATTCTTTCCTGTCTTAAACTAAGGGTAATTAATGTCCTGTCTGGATAAAGACAATAAAGAACTTGGGGTACATCAAAGATTAAGACATGAAATCAACCATGGAAAAAAGGAACTTGTTATGGACTGAAAAGGGTATTAAGGTTACAGGAAAAGGGGAATGTTTGGTGACACAGGGTGGAGATAGCTTTTTTAGGGTTTTTATAGGCTGTCAAGATGAATTGCAGTAAGTCTCACGATTACAGCATTAATTCTTTAAAACCATGATTAATCGCATGCTTTATTGTCTCTTCCAACTCACTGGTTAAGCCACTGCAATGTCTCTTCGCACCCACAGCATTATAAAATAAGTCCACCACTGCCCCTTATTGTCTCATTTGGCTTAAAAAAACCTCACAGACAGCTCAGTAGACAAATAAAGACATGCAGCTTGTGTTATGTAAGATTTAGTTCCCTTTTCTGTAGTTGAGTTAATGTTATAATTTTTGAGCTTCCTATAAAAAAGCAGGTCTGTATCCAAATAGGATGTCAATAACCCCTAGTTTAAGACAGTACAAAGATCCAAAATTACACAAAAGATTTCAAATGCAAAATAGTGGAATTATAAAAAGCCATAAAAGGGATGTGGCCAGTTGTTATGAACTACAGCAATTGTGAGATTAACTGAGATTAAAAATCTTGTAATTGTTTGGCATCCATAGATTTCTTTTTTTTTTTTTTTTAACTGAAATTAAAATTAAGGTGCAGTGGTGCTCTCATTTTACATCACTGAGGCTGCAAAGAGACGTTGCCATTAAATGTGACTAAAAAGATATTCAAAGCACAAATAATGAACCTTTATTGATACTGATTAATGCATGAAGGCAGACAGCCCTAATAATAATCCTATTACCTTGCTATTAGAAAACAGTAGCCTACATAGCAAGCTGCCCTTTATCATACATGTATTTTTGCTGAAACCAGTTATGGTTTCGGCATCAACTGGTTCAGGTACTGGATTACTTCAGGATTGCAACAGTAACAGTGAGGTGTCAACAGAGAGTAGACAAGTTTTCCAAATGTTAACAATGTGACACTTTGCAATGAAAAACTCCCACCAGTAAACAGTAAACTAGTCTGCAATCTAGATGCCAAATTTTGTAGAAATAAACGAACATGATGAATCAGAGACCTGCTGAGCAATGTGAAAGCCACATGAGAGAAAACCAACCCCGGTCTCCCCTAAACATGAAGGATTCTATATAGTCAACATATCACTAGCTTTCTTTCCCTTAATTGGCCACATTTCTGCTCTCCTTGCATTAAATATACCTCTCCATCTGAAATATTTAACAGACAAAACAAGCTGCTGAGTGTGCTCACTGGCTTTCTCCTCACGCGTAATGATTAGATCACAGTTACAAAGCCCCTCAGCTTAGACAGGAGATGGCTGATTACCTTCTTTAACACATCATTCACTCTCTTTAAGCACCTTCAACATCATCAGTGTGTGTTTACAGCTGGTTTACTCTAATCAGACCTGTTCAGCTGGCACACTGCCTCATGTTTTTTCATACTATGAATCACAGGCAGCACCTTTTCACTTTGCATGTTGATCAGTTTAATCCACATCCCCTGTTGATAGCTGACAGGTTGAAAGCTTCTCCAGTGATGTAAATGAGATATAATGGAGTGTAATGAAGAAGGAGGAGACATAATGGTGTTTAAAACGCAATTAATTAATACAAAAACTTAAGATGTCAGATCTAGCCATAAATTTTGCATGAACTGGGCTTCTGCTAAAGACTAAACTATCCATAATGATGTGTTAAATACCTAATTATTCTATGACAAGATTACACAAATATCTTAGGAAAATTTGGCACCATTCAAAAAAAACTCCCCCAGGTTCTATGTAGAATGACCATAAAGATATCCACCAAAAATAAAATGTTAGGAAAACCCAACACTAAGTAGGTATTATTCTGTTTTCATGAAGCAGGGGTGAATGTACAGTTTGTCTTACCTGCTGTACAAATTCCTCGAAGATAAAGATGTTAGTTTCCTGGAGCTCCCGGTAATCCAACTGGACTTTACACGACTGTAGATACACCGAAACACACAAACACCTACTGGATAACACTGAGGACTGACAGAGGGACTGACTGAAGCTCCTCCACACTCCGTCACAGGTGTCCCGCCCTCCCACGACGCTGACTTCTTCGTCTTTTTTTTTCTTTTTTTTTTTTCTTTCATCGACCAACAACCTCCGAGTCAGAGAGTCCAGTCACTTTTCCCCTCCAGCTTGTTGTTACTTAAGGAAAACACGGGTCTTTTGTCGTTATCTCACTATTTTATCACGGTGTATCGAGCTCTAGCTCCGCGCGAGAACGGTTACAGTTTAACAGGCAAAGTGGGAAAAGGTGCACGAGGCAACCTGTTCAGTTTGAAGTGTAGGATGGCGCCACACTGACACCTGGCGGTTACAAGGGGGAAAACATTTTTGGCTGCAGAAAGCCAGTTCTTTCTTAGTTTTTGCATATTTATACCCTTAACCTTTACTTTACTATAAACTTAAATTTAATCTCTTTTGTAATTTTTAGTAGAGTGGATCCAGGTGTAATTTTTGAATTTCAGCTTTCTTTACGCATTCATATGGCTGCTATTTTCCACCACTTAAAAAGATAAAAAGAGAAGTAAGGGATTTAAAAAACATCTTACATTGAAATGAAAAAAGTAAGTCCTAATATGAAATAAACAGTCGAAATTAAAATATTTTAATTCATAAATCTGAGATAAAAGTCAAGAAATTATAAGATAGTAAGTCATAATTATGAAATAAAGTCAAAATTATAAAATAGAAACAAAAAAATGATGATCTTAAAAATTAGATAAAAGTCAAAATGGAGACAGTGAGTCAAAATCACAAAATAAACACTCAAATTTATGAAATAAAGAGTCAAAATTATAAAATAAAAAGTCAAAATTATGAGATAAAACGTCAAAGTTATGTAATAGTAAGTCAAAATTATAAAATGGGGTCAAATTTATAAAACAGTCAAAATCATAAAAGGAAAAATCATAATTATAAGATAAAAAGTCAAAATTATTAGATAGATAAAGTTATAAAATAGAAAATCTTTAATAAAACAAAGAGTCAAAGTTATAAAATAAAACATAAAAATTGTTAGATAAAAATCAAATAATAAGATAAAAAGTCAAATTTATAAAATAAAAAGTAAAATTATGAGTCATGATTATGAGAAGAGAAAATATTTTATCACAAAAATTACTAATCTAATAATTTTGACTTAAAGTCTTATAATTATGACTATTTTATATTTATGGCTTTCTCAGTATTTTCTCTTTTTGTATCCTTATTATGAATTTTGTCTGTAAAATCTGACTTTTACACTCGTTTTCAAACTTTCTTATCATTATTTTTATTTCATAATTATGACTTCCTTTCTCATCATTCCTTTTATCTCATTATTATGACAATTTATCTCATAATTTTGACTTTTTAACTCATAATTTCAGTGTTAGATTAGATTTCACATATTTTTTAATTGTCTAACTTTTACATTTTTTCTTTTTTAAGTGGTTGAAATTGGCTTCCATTTATTCATATCATGATTTTATTTTATTCCAATGCATGAGACTTTGCCATAACAGTGAATTTCAGTCAAAAGGAGGGTTTAATCACGTTCCAAGGAGGATTGGCTATTACATTTTGTTGAAACTGGTTCGACACTATTTTTCACATTTGCTTGATTTAGACAAAACTTTTAGGTGATAGGACAAGGATAGCTGATCAGCTCTAAAGACTTTTGTCAGCGTTTTTTGTTCATTTAGGCATATTTGTTTTAATATAGTTCAAAGAGTTGTTGAAATTATTGTTTTATAGTACAAATGTTTCTGGGATAAGTTAAGGCTACTGCATTAGTTTGAAATTTCAGGTCACCCATCCATATTTTTGTGATTGTAAAGGGTCTGCATATATTAAGAGGTTAAGAAACATTTATTTCGAGCATACACAGGAGACTTTCTTTAAGCAATGTTCTAATTTTTTTCAATCAGAGGAGACTTAATATGAGATTAACAATTTATTTTAGTTTGGAAATGTTTTAAAATATGAAATGTCTTTGGTGAATATACTCCATAGAGACATCTTATGAGCTTAATGGGTAGTGTGGTAGACAGTAGGACAGGTTACCCCGTATGGAGTCCAGGCACTGGTGTTGGTGATAGAAGGAGTAGGATAAGATGAGGAATGGACTTCTAAGTAGCTTGACCCAGATACTGATGCGATGACTTAGAGGTGGCAATGAAAGGAGGCAGGATGGGATGGAGATGGACCTGGACACAGATGAGATGACTTGCAAGTAGTGATGAAGGGATGCGGGATGCATGGAGGAGCTTGACCTGGACCCTGTTGAGATATAATGGAAGTGGCTGAGGTGGAGGAGGGTTGCAGCAGTCACAAAGAAACAGACAGCAGCAGGTTGATTGGATCAAGAGAGGTCATGGCTGAATGAGACTGGCCCAGAGTTTCAGTGAGTAATCACCCATTCTTGCTGATTACCATAGCATAGGGGTGTGCCCCATGTAGGTTGTGCAGTTTGAAGTCTGGCCTTTGGCTCCTTACCCACACATCTCTGACTCTCACCGCTGTGTCCAACTCTATCCACATTCCTCCTCTCCAAATAAAGGCATTTAAAGCCCCCAAAGATGTTTAATTTTCAAATTTGACTATCAGATAAGCACAGTTGTCCTAAGATGGAAAACTACTGAAGTTACATTCAACAGGTGTTCACAAATGAATGTTGCTACGTTTATTGTAGATTCATGAATGGGAACACAGCTAAGATAACAAGGTCCTGATATGACAGTTTTGTCTTCTAAAAGTTGTTAATGCTGGGAAATCAGTCAATACAGATTTAATGGTAAATTAATGGACAGTTAAGAGAGTGGATATGAGTCACTATCTAAAGATGCATGTGTAGTTTTTGCACCAAGTGGGCTGCACTCTTCCTCTCCTCCCGACCTGCTAATAAAAAATGTATGTTTCATTTCTATAGAGGTTTTGATATATGTTGCAGCAGCGCTATGTCATTGTAAATGTGGATTTTATGTACACAGAGGCTCAGCACTTAATAAAGGTGCCCGTGAGGAAAGCTGGCTCCATAATTCTCCCATGTCTCTACATAGGAGACCAACCCTAAGACATATCACACCCAGAGGAGATATACATGGGATTTAAGTCATTATATTGCACAAGGAAACAGAAACAACATACATCAGATCTTCTGTGTGCATAGTTACACCCTGCAGGTCTTCACACATACACAGGGTTGTATAAGTGTGCTGCAAAGATCAACTAGAGCTTTGATTATGATGGGAAGAAGCTATCTGTCAGTACACGAATGACTTTCTTTTGTCATTTATATACAGAACTTTCTGATCAATTATAAATGTATTTATCAATTATGAATGATGGCTGTGTTCAGTGGGCAGCACTGATGTTGAATTCAGCCTCTCAACATGTCCTCTTACTGTAATTCAGCAGAGGATTTATGCCGTGTTTGAGGTTGTGTATGAAACATTTAGCTCTATTAACCCCATGAAACTCACACAGGGATGCTACAGAGGATTGTCACTGGAGCCTGAGGAGCGGAGGGAGGGACATCACTTTGCAGTGTTGACATGGCAACAGGGGTACATGAGGAAGTGGTGTAACAGCAAGCTAGTTTGTCTTTAGGTAGCAAAGCCAGAAAACCAGTGGACATACCCAACTTTGAAAAAACAAATATCAGAAAGTACCTGCAGCAGGTTAAGATGACCAGAAAAGCATCCTGATCAGATGCCCAAACCATCTAAACTGGCTCCTTTGGATGCAAAGAAGCAGTGGTTCTATACCTAGCTCCATTTGGTCTGAATTTGATATGAATCCATTTAGGGGTTTCTTCTATACCTCGCTGTTGGGGGAGCAGTCCTCCCCACGGACTTATTTTTTTGGAGTCAAACTCCTTTACTTTCATAATACACATCTTAATCATTTCACATATTTTAAGATGTAAAGCATATACTTAATGCTCACCCATGAGAATAAATGAGGCCCCTCTAGAGCACAAGGCCCCGGGTAATATAGCCTACCTTTGCCTGATGGTAAAACTACCTATGAGTGTGAGACATTGATGACAGCAAAAACCACAGCACATGGATCATGGTGTACTACACCAACCAGGCCTGCCCAAAGAAATGGCTGAGCCATAGAAACCCATTCCATGAAGCTCCAGCTGCACAGTTTTTGTCCTTACACTAATGCCAATGGAAGTTGTGAACTCCTCAGCTATGGAATCAGCAGAGGGCTGGTGACTTTTACACACCATGAACCTTAGCCTCTGTTATTTTACTTGGCTGAGTTGCTGTTGTTCCAATACACTTCCACTTCATATAATACCACTTACAGCTGATGATGGAAAAAGGACGAAATTTTACAAACTCTCTTATGCAAAGGTGACATCCATAACAGTACTGCGCTTGAAGTCAATGAGTTCTTCAGAACGACCCTTTTTGTATCATAAATGTTGTGAAATGGAGCTTGCAAGACGTTTGCCACACCCGTGGCAAAACATCTGATTGAAATCCCTGAATTCAATAATCAACAGGTGTGGCTAAATACTTTTGTCCATATACTGTATGTCATAAAAATGCCCTCTAGGCTGGCCTCACAGGTGACAAAATACGCTTTTTGCATTCCCTTTCAGTCAACAACAGGTGGTAAAGTGCCCTCAAAATTGCCCTCTCATTTGATTAAACATGATAAAGTTCCCTTCCCAACCCTGACCAAGCTCCTGAAAATACTGTGTATGCCACTGACAGCTGCTTCAGTAGAGAGGTCATTCTCCAAAGAGAAGCTGATCAAGATCCAGCTCAGGAACAGACGTGGGGAATACAGTCTATAAGGTTAGGTTATGCTGAGAGGAACATCCCTGCTGATCCAAACAAAGTTACTGACATCTTCAAACACATGGTGCCAAAAGAATTCTCTGACTCCATCATGCTGACTAGCCTGGCTATCAAATCCATTTTCACTCACATCCTCACATATTTTTCTGAAATAAAAGGTTAAATTGGTCATTAAAATACATGTAAAATACCTTTAAGAGCTAAAAAAGTATATCAACTTTAAAAGGCAACAAGTTTGAATGGTATAAAAGGGTTAAATAACACTGAAATAGAGTAATGCAGTGGGGATATCTAAAGGGTTGAATGGACTTCCTGTGTAAATGTATGAATGAGTTTTGGCTATTTCCGATTTTTCGTTGCCCTCATTGGCCACTGTACTCACCCTGGCCTTATGAAAGAAGTATGATGCCGTTTTATACCCGCCCCTCTTCTTAATAGAGAAAATCAGACCTCATGTCCAGCAGAGGGCAGCAAACATACAGTAAAAATGCAGTGAGCATGCATGTTTGAATACTACTGAAGTGTCTTCTCATTTAACAGAGTAAGGAAACTGGATTGGACACAGAATTTGTTGTGAGTAACAAGAAGTCTTTTATAAACTTAGTACAAAGTATTTTATTGTAAATTTTTGAAATACTACAGTACATTTGTGGTTATAGCCCTGGCAAAAGAAAAAGGTAACAAAAATAAATACATCTGCAGGATGAGTTGAGCCTTGGGAACCCATAACATATCAAGGTGTGAGTTCCTTCTTTTTTAGGTTTTGTTTTGACATAGAAATTGTTGAATGACCTTACAATATAGTCAATTTTTAACTGAAAACTACAAAAAGTGAATGCTTCTGGTATTAGGCATGTCATCTTACATTGCTGTATTGTCATGGAATGGCTGTAAAAAAATAATGAATTCATACTGCATTTAATGTCTGTCTTGGTTGAAGAGCTTCTTAAGAGTCTGAAAATGTTCCTAACATCTTTGCTACAGTAACATTTCACTAGTTTCTGTAATAGAAATACATGTATACACGGTATCTATGGCATGTCAACCATGTGCCAGAGCAGCCTGGCTTTTTGGGTATCATACACCATAGAATAACAGCAATAGATAAATTAAAAGCTGTTTATCCACACATCATTTCATTTCTTTAGCCAGAACAGTGGTGCCACAACTGAAAAGTTACACCTCCAGTGCAGTTGTATGGAGGTGTAGGCACTCAGCACAGGTGAGGAGAAACAAGCCCCCACAGATTGTCATGGTAACAAAGTATTTCATCATCATAGTCCACTTCATGAGATGCAAAAAGAAGTGTTAGGGAGTAACTGGTAGCCCATAGAACAAGTTTCAAAACACTAATCAGAAGTGTAAAAAACACATCCTTGCAATAAAAATTTTGCTTGTTCCATTTACATCCCAACATGTGAGTTTCTGAGTGTTGGACAATTATTACAAAACAACAAAAGCAGTGGAATAAAGGAAAAACAATGCCAATAGTGTCTTAAGTACACAGTACACAGTGCAGCCTGGAAGATAAGTGAGAGAGAATCCCTCTCTTGGAGCTACAGAATAAAAAGTGCTGGAGATTTCATAGTTGATCCTTCATTCTGTTTGGTCTGTCCTTCTTTCTTCATTCAGCAGTGTCCTTCTGTTCTCCAGTCTGTTAAAGCATGTGCATGTGTCTGTTTCTGCGTGTGTAGCAGACTGGAATGTGCAGGGGTCTTTGTATTTCAAGCCAGCGTTCTCTGTCTCGGCTTTATCCTCGGGTAGAGCTGTGAGAAACATTTAAAAAATGTCAAATAAGGTACATTTTTGTACAAATACATCAAAGTTTAGAGACTGCTGACTCACCCCAAGGAGGTTGCGAGGAATGTAACCTTCAGTGTCACCCATGCGTGCCCACCACCATTCGATTTCGTCCTCGTCTTCTCTGCGGAGGATCGTCATGCAGTCTCCTTCACGGAACGAAAGCTCGTCTGGGTTTTCACTGTTATAGTCCCATAGACCATAGACCACACCCCTGTTCATGATGCCCATCTTCTCTTGAACACCTGAGAGCAAAAAGACAGAGACCTTATTACCGCCAGAATACAAAAAGTGCACAAGGTGTAAAAAATAAAAGGATTAAATAGCCTTCACTGACCATAGAGGAATTGAGAGCATTGAGTGTATCCCTCCTCCATCTCTTCACATTTATCAGCTGCTGTTTGCATGTCGCTGTAAGTCATGGCAAACACAGCTGCACCAGACTCCACGAGGAACTTGCAAACTTGCACGTTGTTGCAGGATGCAGCACAATGGAGAGGTGTCCTATGTTACAGATAGAAAGAGAAGAAAGGGTCAGGAATGTGTGCTCTTAGCAAAAAGCTGATGCATGTTTGTTAATTTGCTGTTTCAAAGCTGAGGTTATGATGATTGGTTGCAGGCTTGTAGCTTCACTTTATCAACAGAAGTATTTAGCTACACCTGTTAATTATTGAATTCAGGTGTTTCAATTTGACCTGTTGCCACAGGTGTATAAAATCAGACACCTAGCCATGCAGTCTCCATTTGCCAACATTTGTGATAGCAATTGGGTCGTTCTGAAGAGCTCGCTGACTTCAAGCATGGTACTGTGATGGATGCCATCTTTGCAGTAAGACAGTTTGTGAAATCTTAATGCTTCAGCATACCAAGACATTATGGACAATGCTATGCTCCCAACTTTATGGCAAAAGTTTGGGGAAGGACAGTTTCTATTCCAACATGACTGTGTCCAAATGCACAAAAAAAGGACTCTATTTTAAGTTTGGTGTGGAAGAACTTGACTGACCCTCATAGAGCCCTGACCTCAGCCCCATCGAGCACCTTTGGGATGAAATTGAATAGAGATTGCAAACCAGGCCTTCTAAACCAACATCAGTGTTTAGGACTGCTTGATTGTGTCAAAAATCATAATCACGATTATGTTGATTTGTACTAAGATCACTATCATTAAACACTATTACTCAATGATTTTACATCTGCATCACAGGCTTTCATTAAACTTAAATACCACTCACACCTTAACATTCTGAACACTAAGATAAAAATGCATAAAAAATTGAATTTAATAATAATACAAATGAATAAATTCTTGTGGAAAAAAACAGAAATAAACAATTGAAACATGTACCATTCATGGCAAAACATTTGGACAAAACATGCAATAATGTAGGCAGCACAGTAATTGTAAAAAAAAATATATATAATATCTTGTTTTCATGACTGTGGGAGGAAAAAGTCTCAAGTGAAATTAAAACTTGACTAATTAACCATTGGACAACATGTGGGAGTTGCATTAAGACATCTAATATGTTTATAAATTTAAAGAACTCACCAGCCGTCGCTGTCAGCAGCATTGACATTGACACCAAACTGAACCAGAAACTTGACAATCTCAGTGTGTCCAGCACAGACAGCGTTGTGTAGAGCAGTGATTCCTTCATCATTTGGTTGACTAGGATCCTCCACCTGTGAGATATCAAGAGTAGTTAAAGTAGCCCCTGTCAGTTTCATTCTGGCACCTCATAATTGTGAAATGTAATGACTGATAAAAAGCATTTCCAGCCAAAGTTATTTAAAAAATAGAAGCACAGAAAGAAAATTAAGTTTAGGAATTGCTAAATTAAGTTCTGTCTTACTTCATAAATGATTCTCTGGACCAGGTCGAACTCTCCCTCCAGAGACGAGTCCAACAGCAGAGCCAGAGGGTTAAACTTCACTCTCATGCTGTGATCGATACGCTCAGAGCCAGGCTTGCGTAAGTTGGTCCTCTTTCCCTGAAGACAGAATCATGATCGAGCAATTAAAAACAGTGAAAACAATTTTATAACTCAAGCTTCAGCCTGCAGATTCCCATCCTGAAGCCTGTTTGGCTGTCTTTTGATTGTGTTCAGTCTATACTGAGAAGAGGAGGGACTTGTTTTCTAGCTTTTAGTGCATTGCTAATCCTGTTTGTCAGCAAATTCACTTCTCTAAAACCAGGATTATACAATTAAATGAGTCTCAAATGGACGTAACAGACGGAGGGAACCAAAGGGGGGGAAATGGGTCATAATTCTGATTTCTCATTGGTTTGGGTAAAATCTGCCTCTTTGGCATAAAACCCTCTTAAATGGTTTCACTGTAGGCTGAATTACAAACACATGTAAACTGCTATTTATTTCAAACATAAACTATTTAAGTGTAGTGGGAATCCGCTTACTGTAAGCAGAATTGGGCATACCTTCTCCATAAACAATGGTAGAGCTTGATATGGATTATCTAATTATATAACATCAGAACAGGTCACTAGTGTTAGCCAGCAGGTCATTAAATAGTGTAAACTCACTGTAACTCATGACCTGCCCTCGTGGCTTGAACAAACAAAAATTTAAGGGGGTTTAAATGAAAAAAGCAGCACAAAAGCAAATAAGTGAAATATTTTCAGTGGACTCAGGACTGCAGAGACCAAAGCTCTTTATCTCATTCCACAGGGAGAGTCTTAATAAAAGGGATTCAGCAGATTATCATACCGGTGGTAGAGTGACCTGGCCGGTGACCTCAGGTGCCTTCATGTTAAAGGTGTCCTCTCCCAAGCTGTCCTGCTCAGCCCCACTGGGGTATGGTGGTGGTGGGTAGGGGGGGAACTCCTCCAGGAATCCATCTGGAGGTGGAGGAGGCAGGTTGGGCATTGTGTCATCCAAGCCAGCGGGGGGTGGTGGCAGGTAAAGAGCATCATCTGGCCTGGGGGCTGGGTGAGATGGTGGAGGAGGGGGGATAATGTCCTCGCTCTCTAAGGTGGATGAAACTGGTTTGGTCGGTTCAGGAGGGGCTGGAACGTGAGTGTTAGCACCTGGGATGTGAGACGGGAGCTGACCTCCCTCAACAGCCTGTCCTGTCTCTGATTGGTGGGTCTCTGTACCACTCAGAACAGTGGGGACAGACCCTTCTGCTGCCTTCTCAGCTTCACCAGCAAAAGTGGGAGTGGTTGGTGTAGTCACAGTGGTCTCCATAGCTGCCAGAGTGGTCTTCTGGTAGAGGAGTTTCTGGATGTTGGGCCCTGCAGGACCCTCTGGTTCAGTGATTGAGCTTCGCTTTTTCAGGGGTCTCGGGGCATTGTAGAGCTTCTTTCTCAGGGCTTCCAAGTCACCGTCACTCTGGTGCCTGTAGGGGTTGGAAATGAAGGGGAGCAACTTGGTGGGGCTAAGGGGCCGGGGGATGCGTTCAGTTTCTGGTTGTGGGCCGTCAGATGGGCTGGGACCAGTGTAGTTCCCTCCACTGTGGTCTACTTCAGTTTCAGGGGCAGGGGAGCGGCGGTCCAGGTAAGGGTTCTCTGGATGTGGTGTGCCTCCACTAGGGATCACTGGTTTACCGTACACTATAAATGAAAGGGGGAAACGAGAGTCAGGGCTGTGATGTAAACAGAAGAAACGCCACTACTACAGATCTATGAAGTTTACTGAAAATAATCCTGATTCAGTGCTCCTCGCCCTGCTTTGAGTTGTCAGTTTCACTGTAATAAAAAAAAAAAAAAAGCTGAATGGAAAAAAACAGAACTGTTACAGAGCATTATTTACAGATAAAGACATAAAACAAAGCAGCCATAAACAAAGCAAATACCCTCATTAAAATGCATTGTAGCTATATTTCACCCTGCTGTCTGAGTTAGCCAGGATGTGATTTATGTGTAAACTGAACATTATGAGAAAAAAATATTATGCAGGACAAAAAAAGCATATTTTCATGGCTGGAAAGGCGACTTGTACCCATTTCTTAGCCTGTTGCTGGATGACACACATTAGTGACATGACGAGTTACTATAATTATAATTGGCATATAAAGGCTCATATTGGACTAGACTACTAGTAGTTACTGTCACTTTCATGTCTGTGCAGGACTATGGAGATATTCTGCACATGCAGGCTATGTCTCAAAGCTTGCATGACCTGGATCAGGGACCATGAAGCCTTGAGGGCCATCTCTAACTTTTAAGCACACTTCGTTGTATGAACATGTTGAATGGTCTCATTTGTCTACCTATGACTAAAACACTTATCTATTCTTCTTGAACTTGAAAGCATAGGTTTCAGGATCGTTTCTTACTGTTAGTTCTAAAGGTCAGAATGAAACAAGAAAAAGGTGTTTAAGTTGGGTACTCCTTTAACTTTAATAAATTACAAAAAAGATCTGAACCCTTGTGATCTGGTCTCACCGTAGGCTTTAAAGAGGAAATTAAATGTCTTGGAGGATGCAACCTCTGCCTGATATTTTATGACTAGTTAAATTTTGACAAATATTTCCCTTTTAAAATATTTCATGTTTTAAACGAATTCATGCACCTCATATAATGCTTGAATGTTTGGCTGCTCATTCTCTATCAGAACCTTTATTAACCATGCTACTCCCCGTCTTAGCCAGGACACTCTTGAAAAGAGATTTGTGATTTCAGAGTTGTTTTCCTGGTTGAAAAAAGTTTAAATAAATAAATTTCACAGCCACATAAACATTGTATGGTCATTTATGTGGATTGCATTCAAATCTTTAGGGCTAAGAAAAGTGCTTCACTTCACTTTCTTGATTCTCTTCAATAGCAGCAGGTACACGTGTCTGAGATAATGTTTAGAGAGAAAAGGTGCAACATATGGTTCTGCCTCCCTTGCTGCCTCTGGTCAGTGGTGTGTGAATATTTTCCTGTGAATGTACTGGGGAGAACAGGAGAAAATACATTTTCTATTAAAGTAAGCTTATCTAAAGTGACTCAGGATGCAACAGCACCTTTATTTAAATCTAAACTGTTGTATTTAAGTTACATAAGGCTTAATCTTGTTCTGAACTCAAGCACGACTCATTTCTTTCAAACCTCTAAACACCTCAGTGGATTAGATGCAACCTTAAAGATGTGTGTGGGAAAATACACTTTAGTTTTTGTATGTTATGGCTGTTGTTACTTACGCCAAGGAGGTTATGTGATCGGGTGGGTTTGTTTGTTTTTTTTTGTTTGTTTTTTCGTTGTTTGTTCATTTGTTAACAACATAACTCAAAAAGTCATGGACAGATTTTGATGACATTTTCAGAAAAATGTCAGAAATGGCATAAGGAAGAACTGATTAGATTTTGGGACTGATCCAGATCACCGTCTGGATCCGGGGATTTTTTAAAGGATTCTGTACTATTGGGAGATAGGGCTAATGGTGGAGGTCTGCGCTCTCTGAGTGCTCTTCTAGTTTAATTTGTTTTGTGTCGATTTATGTTCAACAACAACTTTATCCTTCCACTGAAAGAGGTGACCTGCCATCTTGTACCATGTTACCACATCTTTAGGCTGAGCATTAAAATAAATCAATTAAAGGAAAAGATAAAACAGGATGTTTCAGTATCAGACAGATGACCACTTTGGGGTCTGATATTCAGGAAATACACAGAAAAAGGCTAACCTTTTCCATGTCAAATCAAGAACAATAATTACAAAAAATTCTACAAAACTAAGATTGACTCTTCTTACCACTGACAAATCCATTGTTACGGGTCTGAGACCTGTTCAGAGCTCCCTGAACACCTGGCTGGAAAGGCTTCCCTGAGCCCGGCTGCTGAGTGTACATGGAGTAGATGGAGCTGGCCGCTAAGGTCTGGGGTTTACTCAGGCTGGTGTCCTTGGAGGAGGGCAGCTCTGGGGTGAAAGGCCGTACCGTTGCTGCAGGTGGAGTGTCCTGTTTGGAGGGTAGGGGGAGTGTCTGGCTTTGTGAGGGAGGGAGAGTATTACGGCCTTGGGTAGCTTGGGGCTGCTGACTGTGGGGCTTCGCTTTAGGGAAGGTGCCTGTGTTCAGGCCTTGTTTGCTGTATGGCAGGACTCCAGGGCCTTTGGGTTTGGTGGGGACAGGAGGAGGCACCTTGATTGGAGCCTTGGGAGCAGACTGGAGAGATGAAGAAGCAGAGTTAGAAAATAAGATGCCGCAGCACTTCTTTTCCCAAAAAGATGTCATCAGTGTATTTTCTTGTTCCTTCTCACCTGAGCATCCCTGACCAGGTCATCACTGCTCTGGTTTTTACGTAGGGAGGAGACGGGAGTCTCCATTGGCTCAAACATGGAGAATGGACGCACCTTCCTGTCCCTCTTTAGTTCTGCATCATCTATCAACGACAATATGAATGAGAAGTCATCGGTTAAGTTTTTCCAACCAAACACAATCACTAGTTTCAAGGTTACAAGTTGTTAGCAATAGAAGAATTTAAGAAGACAAAACAAAAAATAAAATAAACAAATAAAAGGTTTTACCAAAAACATAATAACCAAGAATAGGGATGATACTGCAGTAGCAGAAGCATTACAGGTGCCCATCTCTTTACAAATTTTTGCCTCTGAAGCCAGAGGGCATATGTGATTTTTTCAATTCATATAACTCCAATACCTTCTGGATCCAGACATTTTATGATGGGGGTTTTTAAGTTCAATCATCTAATTGTAATACACTTGCCCACAAGGGTTATCTGCTTGATTGTAAATAAGCATTATCATTAAATGCATTTTTATGGCAAAATGAGATCAGAAATGCTGTTACAGGGGTGCAGCAAGCCTTTAGCCCAGCACAAGACTCTTGCCTCCTTTCATCTGGCTAGACATGTAAAGGAAAGTCTGCAGGACTACTTCATATGTCATATCAAATTCTCCCCACAAAAGCAAATCATAACGTGTGAAGTTTAGATCTCATAAGCAACAGGTGTGGAAATTTTCTGATGGTAAATGCAGAGTGTAGGTCCTTTTTGGGCTTTAATGTGCCAACTTCCCTTCATTCCAACTAATTCCTAACTGCTTTCCACTTCCTGTCCACCGTCTGACATTAGCGCTCACTGGATATTCTGACTGCAAATGACCTATAGAGTGCAGTTTCAGTAGTGTATTGTTGGTGCATGTGATGTCTGCATGTGTGCATGTCATTTACCTTGTTCTGTGTTAGAGTTAGAGTGGGAGGTCATTCGTGGCAGTGTTGAAGCTGGACCATGACCGTTGGTGTTGGACTCTGGTCCTAAAGAGCCCCAGTCTGCCATCTTGGATGGCTGAAGACCTTTGGTTACAGCAGGGGAAGGGGTGATCGAGGACAAAGGTAAAAAAAAAAAAAGAAACAAAACAAAAAAAACAAAAAAAAAAACAGAGGAAATATTTACCTTGTTGCATGTTGCATAAGATTTCACATGGACAGGAATGTGACACAAAACACAAATACACAAAGAAAACTAGCTTCAGCCAATATTTATCCAGGTAAACACACAGTCCACAGAACTGTGTGATATATTTGTCACACACAGCAAACCATAAGGGATTTTAAACAATGTTGTAACATTTCCTCTCGTTAGTCTTTTGCTGTTTTGTTTGACTGATTGAGACACTGCCAGCAGCTACAAACATCCACAGATATCCACAGTCCGATGAGCCGCAGAGCCATGAAAACCGGCAACATCTGCTTCATATCACAGATAGTAAGAGCACGATGACTTCCATCGCAGTGCCTGAAGAATCATACTGTTGCAATCTCCACTTTAAGGGATGTTGTGCAAATACACCACCACAGATTAAGGCAAAAAGACCAAATTTTGTTGGTCAGAGTCCACACAGCTCATCAGTTCAACAGAAGGTTATGTGTTTGTTCCCACTGACCCATTTAGAGCAGCAGAACAAACAACTGAGGAGAAAGCTCAGCAAACACGCTTGAACAAAACAGCAACAAGCAAGAAAGAACCATAAATCCAGCCAAGAAATGATGGAACTATCTGTTTTCCATGAGATTAACGCTCATGAAAAATAAACACATGGAAAGAAAGCCACTGAGCAGCACGCACACAAACACACAAACAGAAGTGTGTACCTTTTCTTTTAGCCCGCAGTTCTTTCAGAGGCTTAAGCAAGAACATGGCTTCTGAGGAAGATGCATTTGAAAGACAAAAAAGAGTAAGTAGCCTTAGATCTCCCTTTACTCCAGACATGCTGTTAGTTTGTCCCAGGTAAAGGCCTCCCTGAAGGGCCACACACAGGCCTTCACAACCTCAGGGAGCTCACTTGATACTATGCACATCATCCCAACGACAGAGGAACTGAAAACCGACGTATACAAGAGGAGTTTCTGCTGCGTCCCCTCCCATCTCACTCTCCTCTTTTTATACTGCAAATCAACTCAGCAGAAACGATTGCATGCAACATCAACACAGAGAGAAAGAGGAAAGCATGTAACTTTACATCCTTTAGGTAAAGTGCTTTACATAGGAAAATATGGGAGCCCTTCCACCCTTGTTCTATAATGACTTATTTTAGTGTCAGATCATTCATTTTTAATATTATAAAGTGCACTGTTGGCTCACCACCCACTGTAGGACTGAGTTATGGCTGAGAGAGTTAGTATAGAAATTTAAAAAAAAAAGACAGAAGCTGAGTAGAGGCTGTATAAAACATATCTAAATGTTGCTGTGGTCCATCAGTAGTTTGGTCAGACTTTGTTACCCTCCACCACACACAGCATAAGTTGCTACAGACCATGCTGCAGCAGCAGCAGCAGCATACTCTACAGTCTCTTGAACTCACAGTATTAAACTTGAAACATTAAACATGACATACTCATAGTATGTCAAATTTATGTCTGGGGGATCTAAATTGTTGTTTAAAAATGAGGACTTTCCTATGAAATCTTTTGTTCCACTGATTAATTTCACACGATAACCCACAAATTCCATATCCTGTGCCATATTCTAGGCACACAGCAGTTTGCTCTAACCATCAGCCTGTGTCCCTCTCTAACTCGGTGCGTTTCTGTGCAGCAGAGCACGGGCCTGAGCAGCTGGAGACAAGAGATCATAAGATCATGAGAGAACTACCAGTTTGCATGAGAATAGCATGTAAACAAAAGATGACTTTGCCTTTCTGAAGATGATTTGCTGTTCTAATTCGGGATGTTTGTTTCTACCATGGGTGAGTACACTGAGAAGTTAAAGGGTTTATATTCTCCAGACAGAACGTGCGGTGCATACAATAATGTGGTTATTTGTTTCTTTGTCCATGGCACTGTGTTAACTCAGTAACCCTTTGATCAAATGATAGCTTGTGGTTTGTGCCAGAGGATGAGACCAAGTGTTGATATTAGGGGTGTAACGGTATTTGTATTCATCCCGAACCATCATGGTTTAGGGGGTCATGGTTCGGTGTAAGTCATCATACAACAAATACGTCCATACCATTAGACAAAAACATGGGACCAAGAAGAGGAAGAAGCTGGCTTCACAAAACAAAGAAAAAAAGTTTTCTTCTGGCAGCAAAAGCAGCAGAGAAGTGATAGGTGTATCTCTATTCTTCCTCCTCCCGACTCTGCTCTGAGCCTCTAGATGCAAAAGCAGAGCAGTTCGAGGACATGACTGCGGCTTTCACATTTTTGAGACTATACACTGACATGCAGCAGTAGAAAACACTGACTTTTGGCGTGCATTTAAGCCCTCTGCTCAGACTTCTTTTCAACATCCCATCCTGTTTTGACATGAGCCAATCTGTGGTCCTTCAGAGACAAACACAAGTCTGACTGGCTTTAATAATAACAACTGTGTCACAGCACACTTCTTAAATTATAAATATGATAGATCTCTCAAAAAAGAAATGTATTTTAATTCCCATTTTACTTTGTATACATTCTTTATTTTCAAAAATCAGGAAAAATTAGGCTGTTTCTATGTTGCCTTTTAGTTTGCATATTTTTTTTACCTCTTTTTTTTCTTTTTCTGTACCATTGTTAGTTTAAAAAAATAATGATACTAAGTTAGGGAAATCTAGAATTATAAATCTGAACAATGACCTCAAAACCGAGGAACGAACCAAACCATTACCACTGTGAACAGTTACATCCCTACTAGCAGCGTTTAGCAGCAGCTGAGCAGCCAAGTCTACTTGACTTGGAAATGTCTAGTATGGCCACAATGTTACAGAGTGAGGACTCTGGGGGTTGTGTTTGTGTATTATTATGGGGGCTAAGGGGACAGAACGTAAAGCTGATGTCACAGTAATCAGGGTCCATCACAAGTATCACATTTGTCTGATGTGGCAGCTGGCATGACAAAAAATTTAATGTTACAACTATGAAAATTAAGAATACTGTTGGAAATGTTTGAGGTAACGCAAGCACTCAACTAAAAACCATGAATAACACAGAAGTGTAGTCATATTTTCAATAATGTGGATATTACTGATAAAACATGCATCACCCTAACCAGGTGATTGTTATAATTGATAGCCAAAAATGACAAACAAAAAATTCCACTGAGTAACAAGACAAACCAATTTTCAGAAGATTTTCTTCTTTTTTTTAATCCTGCTTTTACACATGCATCCAAACAATCTCTTCAGACTATTTGAAGGATAGAGATATTGACAACATGGTAGGAAAAAAAACACACCAGAGCAATAAAAACACTGGTTCACTCACTGCAAAACATGAAAAGAGTTCTAAAGAGAGTATGTGAAGGAAAGATAAAAAAGTTGTGATGTTCAAGCTCAGCAACACTAAGTGACAACACAGCATCCAGGAGGTAACTTGCTACCTTCTGAGCTCAGAGTGACATCACAGTCAGCAGGTACCCCAGAATCCTCTGCTCCTGCTGGGTGCAGGACAGTCTGGTCACATCTCAGCTAAAAAATGTATCCAACTATTTTGATTTTATACGCAAAGCAATGAAGACAACTCACTTTCTGGTTCCTTATTAATCGTACTGATTAATCTAAGTTTTACATTTGAATTTTTCTGCTAGGAAAGTTTGTAGAATGATTGATGGAACAAGGTACAGACCAGCCTCCTGGTCTTCCCTTGCAGAGTTCTGGGTCACATTCAAAAAGAAAAGGGGAAATGCTGCAGATAGTGCATATTCTCCAGTTGCTCACCTGTGCCAGCTTTGCTCTGCGGGTCGTGGGATGGTAGGGTGGCAGTGCCGTCTGGGTAAGCTGGTTTGACAAGCAGCTCGTGCCTCACTGGTCCCCGGGGCATCGTGGATGACTGGATATACGGGCCAACTGCCGCCACGCGAGATGGACCTGATTGCTGTCCGGCTTGGCCATCAGAGGGCACCTGCACAGGGAAAAAGAAGGGGAAAAAAAAAAATACTTAAAGACAGAGCAGCAAAAAGGTCATTGAAACTTTATTCAGTGGTTTGGTGTTGAGAATTGAGATTAAAATGAGTAATACAGAAGGCATGCTGAGATTATTGTTAATAGTGTGACTGAATAACAACTTGAAAAGTCTGCAGCACCTTCTTAGAGTTGATCCGTCATCACATAACACAAAAACAAATTGTTAGGTGGATGAAAACTGGTGGGAAATATTTAATACTTTAAGATCCTTGTCACCAGAGTGGCAAAAATGTAAACTTTGCCCTGAGGTTGTGCCAGAGCAGCATATGTTTTTAGTCAGAACAAAAGGTTTAGTATGGCTGTTGTGCAATTGTGAAAACATTTTAAGGGTAGTCTTCTTCATTGTTCTAATCTAATGATGGTTCTCTTGATGTGAGAGCTCTGCGAGTGTTATGTCATGTATCGAAGGCTAGGATAAGTGGAATTTGACTTGTCTGTGGATCTAATGGCAGGTTAGGGGGTTTAGGTATAAGAATCCATTTCATAAGGACCCTGAAGGTCTATGATTGCTATAAATCACCACACAGTTATTGAAAAATGAAACAATACTGGAGTGAGAGAAAGTCCAGCCTTAAACAATCCACACTAGTATTAAGATGTCTTATGAGTCAGTTGAGTCATAATTGAATATCTCCATTGTTTCAAGAAAATATGTGGATTATGGGTTAATGATTATAAAACTTGAATCCCTCTTATTTTGGAAGTATGGTACTTTTAAAAAAGTGGAAAATTATACAATTGAGATATAAGGAGATTTTAAAAAAATGGGGAAAGTTGTGAGTGGTCTGAGGACAGTACAATCTCTGCAGCATGTGATATTTTAATAGAAATATGACCAACTTTTTTTCTTACTCATAACATAATCTTAGAGTATAGAATTTGTTTCAATTAAACTTTATATAAGGGTGCAAATAGATAGCCTGGGCTAAAAGTAGAGCTCAACCCCTTTTTCTGCAGCTAATGACAGCAGCTGCCACTTTAAGATGAACTTTCAAGCCAAATGAGCATGGCTCACTTTGCCCATCCAACTAATGAATCTGATAAGCCAAGTCATGCTCAAAGGGTCAGATCAGAAAGAAAAGAGACACGTAAGTTTAGCTCCAATGCTAGTTTAATTACCTGAAGATGAGTGTCTTTTGAAGCCCTCTCTTTACCAGGATAGCCATTCTTGAAAAAAACAAAAGCACAAACATGCAACAGCAGTTCAAAATACCAAATAATCCCCTTTTTCTAATCTAATATGAGCCCTTCTTAGGTGTTTCCTGATCTATGTGCTGGATGTCTTAAAACTGGCAGCTCTTAGGCTACCTCTCTTCAGTCAGTGTGGTGAAACGTGCTTTTTGGGTGATGTCAGCCAGGCGCTTGCTGTTTGGTTGGAGGAGAGAGCAGCTTGGATGGAGCATGTCTTTGTGCTAGTGTGAAAAAGGCCCGCTCATTATGATTCCAGGCAGGGCGTGGGCAAATCACCTCCTCACTAGGGCCTATTCAGGCCTTCATCTCTAAAGCACAGACATACACACACACCAACCAGCATGCTCACAAACACACACGCATGCCCCCCTTTCACTGCTCTGTTCCTAGTTTATTATACTGTATGTGTCAGAGGACATAAAAAAGTTACGGTTCTTTAAAGCTGCATTACAGACAGAATTGCTAATATATCTAAAAGGGTTTCCAGCAGAGTGTTGAATGAATATGTTAGATTTCCATTATAACATTAATTTTTTATGCTCAAACTTATAGGCAATTTAGATCTAGTGCACAGTGCTGCATTTGCTGAGTAAACATTAAATGCTGCATATTATGGAAACTACATTTTTTGGACTTAAAATACATAAAGAAACACAATTAAGAGAACCCTGAATACAATAAAATGTATTTTTGCAAGGAAAAGTTATGAATCAGGATTAAATAATGGAAAAACAATATTTACAATAAATTGGTTGAATGTTAATTTGTTTGAAAGAGAAAGTTAATAATGAAGGTCAATGAAAAACTTTCATTTTTGAAAGGAAATTATTCTGATCAGGATAAATAATTAGAGAAATGACTTGACAGAGGACAGAAACTTAGAGAATAACTTGTAGTTAATGAGATTATTCAAAATCAGATCAATCAATTCAGATCAGTAAGATTTTAGTGTTTTTTTTAATATCATTCCCTTCCTCCGAACACAATTTTTCAACTTCAAGTAGCTTGTCTTTTTTTTGCCCCAGTGTGTTTCATAGATGGGTCTGTTGACTAGTATTTATAGTCCCATGGCAACATGTGTTCCAAACAACTTCTGGAAAGCTGAGAGAGGAGCAGAGGAGCTAGGACTCAGCAAGTTCAGAGCCAAGATGTTGACACCCATTAGACACCTCCAGTACAAAGGCTGAATTATTCCTCCTTCTGCTTTCACTGCATGTTGAATCTCGCCCTTTATTTCTTGGTATAAATATGTTTCGAAAACCTTGTTTTTAGTGAGATGTCTGTGTGCCTTTAGCAATCTAGTCATTCGTCTTTTCCTGTTTGTGTCAAGCGTGCACCCAGAAAAAGATAACATCTCCCCTGACATTCCTGCCTGTCTGTGATGTCAGCCTGCGCTCATTACTCCTCTCTCATCTGCAGGAGTTGTTTCTGCCAAATGGGACTGAAAACACAGCTGAGTGAAGAAGTGTAAACCCGGATGCAACTCCGTGACATGATCAAAACAACGATCAAACCCCACCAGCTACATCTCAGAGAAGGAGCTTAAAGAAAGGAAAAGAAAGGAGAGAAGTCTTCTCCTTTAAGTGAGGCGGTTTTCCCACACAGAAGATAGAGAGGGTAAGAAGCCTTACATCGGCATGGGTGAGCTCTGCATGCCAGGGCATCTGAGGCTACCAGAGGTTATAAAAAAAACATACAGACAGCCTTTATTAAGAAGGCCACTAGAGGGAGCTCTCATCAAAACCAAATCCATCACTTATCTGAAGTTAAGCATCACAGTGGGCCTGAATTGAGTTATTTATAAATAAATTTAGAATAAATTTATAAATATGATCTGTGGCAGGAATCTGTGTTAGGTTATATTGATATGTTGTGCTATGATTACACTTACAGGCAAGTTCTCTTTTTGCTGCAGTGCTGCCTTCTTCTTCCACAGCCGATCTCTGAGCTCACTGATGCGTTTGTCCATGGAAGCCACCTCAAGGTTACGCTTGTTCAGAGTCTCTCTCTGCTGCTGTAACTTTGAGTTCTGGTCCTGGTTGAGCTTGTTTCTTAGCTGAGACAAGACACAAAAATTAAAATAAACTTAACATATGTGAACATCTCAGATTAATGTGGTCTTTTAAATTTTACATTTCTATTTCTGCATACCTGCAGCTCCTTGTAGAGACGGTCTAATTCTGCCACAGAGCTCTGGTTATCATGGAAATTGTCCATTTTGCCATTTTTAAGTAGCTCAAGCTGTCGGCTGAGCTCCTCCACTTTGGATGCAGCCATCACTAGCTCTCTCTGTTTCTGCTGGAACAGGTTGTTCATCTGCTCTATCTCCTCCACTAGAGAGGAAGAAAGTACAAGGAAGAGTGGGAGAAAGGAGGGGGGTCACAATAGGTAGAGAGAAGACATCTAATGATGACGTTCAAGGGTAACAAATGTTAAAGACGGGGTATATGTTGGCTGCATCAGGCTGCTGTCATAGCCCTGCTTTTCTTAATAAATTTTACCTCGAAAATCTCACTGATTTATTGTATGGCTGAGCCAGGAAAAATTTAAAATAAACGAATTCTGTACAAAAAGACTTAAAGATGGCCCAGGTCTATATTGCTCTTTCATTGCATGTCATCTTCCACTCTCTGATCCCTGTTGCCGGCTTATTCCACTGTCCCATCTCTAAAAAAATAGGCAAAAAGCCCAAATATAAATCTTGATAAAAAAAATGCCAGCTTTGAAAAGCATAAACAGAAAGTCTTACTGTACTGTGTTGATGTTGCATGTGACATATTCTACTGATATGGACATACGTATCTGCTAAGACGAGGTAAATATGGCTCTCTATCATTTTCCTGGCTATTTTAGCCAAGAGGCGCATTACTCACAGTAAAAAACATGTGAAACTTCTATTCTCTAGATGCTTGGCACCTGAGATACATATCAGGTGTGTGGGGCATGGTGATCATCTGCCATCCAGTCAGAAACTGCCATTAGATTGACAAAATTTTGTATACTGCAATGCTTTTTTAAAGATTTATTTTTGGGCTTTTTCGTGCCTTTATTAGAGAGAGAGGACAGTGGATAGAGTCGGAGACAGGGAAGAGAGCGAGAGAGACATGCAGGAAGTGGTGCCACGGGCCGGATTTGAACCCAGGTCTCCCGCGTACATGGTGCGCGCCTCAACCACTCGACCACCGGCGCACCCCTGCAATGCTTTTTTAAAACATAAAACATCTTTTACATTGATGAATGATACAGGGTTCCAACAAACTTTTGAAAATCAAATTTAAAACTTTTTAATACCTTTTTAAAAGTTGAACTGAGAAAAATTAATACCACTTTGTGCATAGGAAACAGTCAAAATGAAAGGTGTGTGAGGTTTCTCAGTACACCAGACCAGGGCTGATTTTTTTTAATTTAATATACTGTTAATGAAATGTCAATTGGCTTGGGACAAATACATTTTTTGGTCATAAATACCCAAATTTGATGACTTCTGGCACATTTAATGCCTCTATCCTATCTATATGCCGTACAATAATAGTCATCATAACAAATGTTAATCAGGCGTAGTGACCTGATTTAAAAGAGTTTGACTAATAAGTGTGAGCTTCCTGTGAAGAAAAATGCATGCTGATTTATGATGCAGACTGTATTCAAAAATAAATTGTATTTGATGCCTATTTAAAAGTGCATACTTTCAGATATTAAATGCAAGATAGACCTCATAAAGAGACTCTGCACAGACATGCATGTAAATGCTGTCAATTGTTACATGGAAGTTCACATACACAAAGAAGAATGCTCTGAATCGTATAACTTGGACTAGAAAACTAATACAGACTCAGACAAGTCTTAGTCAATGTGCCTTCTAAAATTTTAGACCTCTGGTAAAATGAGACCAATGACTTTTCAAGCATCCTCAGGAACCCTGTGATAGTTTTGACAAATAATGAATCTCTTTATATACTTTTAAAGCATCTATTTTAAAGGACTGGTGGATAGAAGAGAAATGATGAATACACCAAACAGTGCAAAAATGTTGCCAATGTGGAGCAATTTAGAAAGTGTGCAAGAGTCTGCAAATGCACTGCCCAGCTCTAATTTTGCTGCCATGGTATCAATGAAGCATACTGATGTATTTTACTTTTAAACAGTATCATATCTGGGTTTAATATTCTGTTGTTATGACAACTCAGATACATTGAGGACATAATCATATTTTATTCTATCAAATCCCAATCCTCTATATTTAAAGAATTCAGGCTTAGTATTATAACTATAAACTTACCCAGTTTGCCATTGCTAAGGCGCTTCTGCTCCACCTGACCCTTGAGGGCCCTGACCTTCTTGAGCCGAGCTTCCTGGTTCTCAATGTTCTCTCGAAGACGCTGCAGTTTCTCCTGCTCAGAGGCCTGCTGCTGCTGACGCTGCTCCTGCTGCTTCAAGTAGCGTAGCCGCTGCTCCTGAAAAAAACAAGACAGGAAAAAAAGGAGAAAGGAGCAAATGTCAGAAACATAATTAAAGACATTCCTGTACACTTCCTTTTTGAGTAAACATGGCTGAGTAAGCTTTTCTGAAAAGCTTCTGTCCAAGAGCCCTCAGGCAAGACATTAAAGTACACTTCCTATAAAGTTGTTTAGGAGGTAGCAGTAAAAAAGCTGTTGAGAGGGTAGAACTTCTTTTCTCCTCCAGGCTGTTTGGAATTTATTTTATATTAGCATGGCTGATTAAACATGGAGTTAAGAAAACATCTCTTTCAGCTAAGCAGTGTTCAACTTTCAAAATCAGCAGTCAGTCTAAAACTATGACACAGTGTACAATAAGCATGAGAAGCTTCACCAAACTGGTTCCAAAATGAGCACCGTGCAGCGTGTATCCTCAGCAGTTCCTGACAATGTGTACTGAAAGTAATATCTGTCTGTTTACTTCGCTTGTGCAACTTTACTAGACTGCTTAAAGAAAAATTCTCTGACTTGCTATATCATCCTCAGTCACACATACTAAGGCATCCCGGTGACACAGGTTGTAGCCTGGGAGGCATATTTTTAAGAACAGCACAAAGAGAAAAACACAAGTTGAACTTTTTAGAGTTATCTTAAAAGAGTACATGTGTCTGGATCAGCAGAATGGAACCATTTAAAGGTACCTTGGCAGGAACCAAAAATGCGTGGGAAGAGGAATGATCAGCCAAGAATTTAATTATATCAAGCCTGTTTTCTGTCAAATGTCTTCCTGCAATCATTAATAAATCCTGAGCAAAAGGAGAAACAAGTCCAAAGCAAGAAAAAACATCTTCAAATACCAGCCAAGTACTGTGGAGTGAGAACTAAACGAAGGCAGCTGTCTCAGGCTTCTCAAATTATAAACACTGCACCTGCAGTCATCAGCAGTTCATCTAACCTGCCTGTCACAACCATAACAAGGACTCTACCTTTGGATCTTCATTTCCTGCAGTGTATTAGTGATTCCTGTTTGTCTACCATCACCCTAGTTTTTCGCTATAATGTTCTCTTTAATCTTTTTCTGTTTTCCTTCTCTCATCCTCTAGCTTTTACTTTCATCAGTAGCACTTAACCTCTGTATCCACCCATCTCTCCACCAATTCCCAAGTCTCCTTTCATCTCCTGCTTCCACTATATGTACCTTGGAAGCGAGGAGCTGTTGTTGAGCTTCAATCTGTTGCTGCTGTCTGGCAGCCATCTCCTGTAGTTCAGCCAATGTCATGTCCATGCGGGGGGTCGCCACCTGGGTGGGGATAGATTGAGGAACCAAAGAGAGCTCATTAATACTAGGGTTGTTATATAAGTTACACTGAGAGTCATTTCAGATCTATTTAAAGATGACAAGTGTAGTTTCGAGATCAGAAAGGCAAAAGACACCACAACAGACATTTATTTTTAAATGTCGGACGACAGAAGAAAATGAGTGAGGTACTAAAATCCTTTACATTCTTATCAAACCCTCAAAGAGGAGAAAAAGTAGGATGGCGGGATTTCTAAGGCAGCGTCTATCACCCAGAGGATGACATTATCAGGTTAATAATTATATAAACAGTTGTGTCAGAGTGCTGATGTTTGATTAAATTTTTATTTGCATTAATACACCGAAGGGTGTTTTTGTGAGCTGAATTAATTAGCATCCCTGGGGCAATAGCCAGCGAGCTGTTAAGTAAACAAAACATTATTCTAGGTTATATTTTGTTTTTTATAATCACACCTATGACCCACATTGTGAGAATGAAATATCAACATCTACATAATAATGCATTAAGACATTTTCCATCCCAAAGAGCCATGGCGGCTTAACAGTAAATTGCTACTGCTGTATGAAGGTGCATTAAAATAAATTCATAAGTAAAACCAGTTAAAGGAATAATTCAGTATTTTTATATTGGGACTGTATGAGGTACTTGTCAATAGTAAGAGTAAATGTCGCAGGAGATGCTGGTTAGTGTGGTCCCTCCAAGTAGAGACCAGGTGGAGTACAGGCATGGTGGCTTGGCTATTTGGCCATGCAGACTGAGTTGTTTGCACCAAACAACTTTGGTATGTATGCTATACTGATGAATTTCAAAGTTCCTTATTTTCCTAAACAAAATCTGATAATTACATTCATGTAAGAACAACAACGCAAACATTACTTACCAAGCAACATTTCATAAATAAAACAGAGAAAAAGATCAGAGGATCCAGGATTAAATCATGTTTTAAAAGAAGATACACGAATGGCAGCTTACTTTAGCCTTGTTAGCTAAGCTAACATAGCTAAGCTAGGTACGTAATAAACGTTACTACATAAGCAAATGTAGCTGAGGTAGCTTTAGAAACTTGAGCTTTGACAAACATAGTTTAAGCTACTGTTGCTATGTCGCTTACTTAGCTGCATTGTGAGCTCAGCTTAGTTAGAACTTTAAGGTTAGCTATGTTACAATGCAGTTAAATTATCTACGTAGCTTAAGCAGCTAGTGCAGCTTCATAAGCAACGCTTGCTGCATGACAGTGTTTTCACTGAGGCAGCTTTTTTTCTGTAAGCTGACTTTTTACTGGACTAAATCAAACATTTTGTAACTGCAGGTCAGGTTTTCATCTTTAACTTTTGTTTTACCGTGTATTTCAGTTCTGACAGACACGGTCTCAAATGAATGTGGGCAACAGATGTACGGTCTACAGCCAGACCTCTCTCAACTTTACAGATTCACTGGATTGCTAACAGAACCACCAAATCAACTTATTACCGTAACACCAATTAGAAATGACATATTCACTGAGTGCTGTCCTTGCTAAACAGTATTCTTCATGAAACACTTGCCAGACTTTGTCAAAGGCCAGTGGTGGAATGAAATAGGACGAGGGCGGGCACCAAAGAGTTTTATATGCAGGAAAAAACCTGTATACATACAATTAACAAGAAAATTGTGTGTATGACATAGACATCACATTTAAAGTGGGAAAATATCTCTGGTAAATCTGTCGTTACACTATGTTTTCTCCAGCACTGACAAACAAACACGAGTGGGGCAGCATCCAGCAGCACACATTTCACATATTGTTAAAAAGATGACTTACCCCATTTTCCATTCTTCTATCTGGGGGACCTTTTACTCCATTTCTCTTCGGCTCTGAGCCTCTTGACCCCCCTGAGTATAAAACAAGAAAAAAATTGCCATGAAATTTTATGATCTACCGCAGAGCTTTATAAAAGTTGACTGCTTTAGATAAAAGCAAAGCAACAGAGAGCAAACAAACAAACTACTGGCCTTTAAAGACAGCTGAGAAAAATGACCGAAATTTCCCCTGGCCTTTCTGCCTGCACTGTCTCGGACCAACAAGGTTATACACTCAGGTGTACAGCTTTCTGTGCAGAGGAAGGTTTGCATCAGGAAAAGCCAGGCCACAGACTGGCTGGAGCGGAATGGTCTTAGCTCCTCTGGGAAACAACTGGGATCAGTTCTCTTTGAGACTTGCAATAATCTCAGGATTTAACGTAATACATAACCGTCTGGCTGTGGGTCTCACAACCGCGTGTGAGCTTGTCTGTCTACATGAATGCACTTTTATCCAATCATGCTAGTGGCATTTGACAGCTGACCATCCGGGGGGGCTGGGGGCGTCAGATCTCATCCTTAAAGCCCTGGCCTATGACCAAAGCCCTTTAGCTTGCATAATGGCTTTAGATGACCCTTGACATACAGTACGCATGTTAAACACATGCTAAGAGCTAGTGAGAACAGAACACTCAGTAAATGCCATTATGAAATTTAATGGGAGATCACTCAGCAAGTTTAATACTCCAGAGAAAATGTTATCCTCTAACCTAATGTTAAAAAACAAGCCTGGACTGTACTTTTCAATATTTAACTCATTACTACTGGAGGGCTGATGCCAAGTTCAACTATAAAGCAGTTAAAGCAAATAACAGAAGACATGATATGCAAAAATCAGTGACGAAAAAGGTACTAAAATCCTTCAAAATTGTATTCTTAACACCAGAATAAGACAAAAAGGTGATGCAAAAACTGTGTCACAAAGACTTACTAGCGCTAAGCTAACAGTGTGGGAAAACAAGAGCAAGCTAAGATAACAGGAAGGGAAAACAGCCATCTAATCCCTGGGCCAGACTCAAGCTGTGAGGGGTAAAAGGGCTTAAGTTACGCAACCGGGGGTTGAGAGGATACCGCACGACCAAAATACTTGAGTTTTCTGTGTTCTTAAGAAAACTGAAAAGTAACAAGCTTATGACGATGTCACTGACACACCCTGCATTCAGCCTGCTCTCCAACAGTATGACTAAATATGGCTTGTTCTGGATTTGAGGCCCACTAATGTAAAACCCTGCCCTGGATAAAGGCAGTTGTTACCTTTTTCAAACCTCTGCAGTGGAGGAGAGGTGGTCTGGTTATTTCCAGCTTCCAGCAGGCTGTTAAAAGTAAACTGCTAAACATTGAGAGGGGGCGTGCCTGTTCAAAGGCCACAGGCATCTCTGGAGTTTACTATGCTAGTGCCAAAACGTCTTTGTCTAAGAACAGTGGTTTTTCCGAAAAGTCTCTTAGATGTGAGAAAAAGGCAATATAGCACCATGCTTTATTACCTGTTGTATTTATTGTGCTGGTTAAGACACTTACCTGAATCCCTGCTGGGGGCTCGGTTGTGACGCAGAAAGAAGCGCACCTCTGCCCTGTGCTGTCCCCAACGCTGGAGAACATCCAGCATCCTCTCCCCATCACCTACAGCTCGCTCTGCAGATGGAACACACCACAGACGTCAACGCTCCAGTGAGAGGTAAAAACACACCCATAAGTCAATATTAAAAAAATACTCATTAAATCAAGCTTGGCAAGGTTAAAGCTTGTGAAATTTCCAATGTAGGTCAGGTGTCCATGTGAGGTTTGCTTCTTGAATCCAGTCTAACCACTAACCTGACACTACTGGCCTACACTGAAAGGAGATTCATTTCATCAGCTCCATCCGCATCTAGTTGATCTCACTGAGAAATGACCTCTGGGAAAACCATTGTGATATGTTGTCAATTATTCTGGCTGGTACTGAGCCAAAGGGCTCATCATCCATTCCTCAGACATTTCCTTCAAGCTGCGTTTGACCATTTCATTACACAAATGGATTGACACACTACAGTCAAGTAGAGGTCAGTGAGAGCGATCTATTATAGTGGCATGACTGAAAAACAAATCAGTTACATCTGTAATATGCAGGTTATAAATAGCTTTGCATCTAATTTTGACACAAAATGTCACTGCTGTATTCAAGGAGAGTCATTGGTAGTCTGAAGGAAGCATCAGCTGCAAAATGAGACAATCTTTTCTGCAGTAAGTGTCTCCTTTCAGACTACTTGTGGAAGTACTCAACACAATAATTGGCACTTTCTGCATCCTTATGGCAGCATCACCATGGAAACAGCTTGGATGCCTGGCTCCTTGAATTTTGATTCTGAATACCCTCTGACACTCAGATGGGGAAAAATGGGCAAGGCATAAAATCTTGAGAGTTGTGGGATATATCTGGAAGATTGTTTATTGCACGGATTATGGGCTCTACTTCATTTGCATTGCAGAAGAGATAAGCCCTTCAAAAAGAAATCACCAAGCAGTTGACCACACAGCTAATCTCCATATATGGCCGACTTCAGAAAAGCAATTTCCCTCTAATTAAAGGAAGAAGACAAACAAGTGTCTGCACACTGACTCTCTTGTCCCTGGGGATGCAGGCGTACTCCACAAAGAAAACAACAACATGCGACTGTAACTCTCCTGTATAACAATGGATAACAATTACACTGTCACTCACCAGATCCACGCCACATCTCAGATAGGTGGCAGTCCGTCTCCCCCGGCTCCTTGCACAACTCCACCACGTCACGGCACAGGGTCTCCGGGGTAACGGGGACCTCAGTAAAATGCTGGTCATTGTTACTGAGGTACACTGTCAGGAACATCTGGGGACAGCAGGCGGGGGAGGGAGGGGCAGATAGACATGCAGATTAGATAGGGAAGTTAAATAACAACACAAGATAGAGGATCACAGGTGACGCAAAGTGATCAAGATAATTCCCTCTAATAGGTGACTTATTCCCCTGTGATTTAGTGATGGTGTGTTAAAGTCATGGCATTATGTCATTGCGCCATCCTTTTGCACCCTCTACAGAGAGGCAGAGACGGATAATAAAGTGCTAAAATAAATGTTATAACGGCTCATGCTGCTCTGTTGGATTTAAAAACTTATTTAGCCTTTGAAGATGAACACTGCCAGCCTGGGGAGATTCAAAAAAGTGAAACTACTAATTTTCAGGGTGGTTAGACATTATTAAAAGATAATACTGCTGCTTGTTTTATAAAATCCACAGTTATGAGTGGATATTGGACATGAAAGAAGACCCTTCTGATGATTGTGAATGCTTTTATAAGAGTTATTAACTCTTCTGTACTGGTTGACTCTAAGGGAAAATGTATTATGAACATTTACACAACTACTTTATGTTTGAAAAGAACACAAGATCAGTGTTTTCCAACTAATTTAGAGCAGAAAGACAATTACTAATATACAGTATATAATTCATTACAGTATTCTTAAATGGAGGTATAAGAATGTATTTAATGGCTCACTTTTTCTTTGTGAAATTGTTTGTCCTTATTAATGCAATGCTTAAAATAACCTATCAACATTCATTTCAGACATTATTCAACCAATGAATCGATCTTTCAAAGTTGTTAAGTTTCAATATATGACAACTTTTATCTTAAGATACTATTAAAAGTAGCACCAGATATGCTGAATTTTTATCTTCAGTAATGGCAAAAGAAACCCTCACTTAACATCAAAATTAGTGAAGTTTTAACTTTTGGGTTGCTCTGAGCCAGAAGTTCGTGTATAACCATGTGTTGTTACTACAGTTATGCAACAGCTACATATATTTTAAAATGTTGAAATGGCTATTTTGCATGGATATGAATAAGATGTGCATTGAGATTTTGGCTCAGCCTTGGGAACTTGGGCAAATAAAGTGTGAAAACCACTCCTCTAAACTAAGCAAAATACTGTTGAAGCAATGAAACAGTTTTCTCTTTTTATGACCAATCAGTGAAAAGTATTTTTGATGCAGTGACTGTAACAGTGCTGCCTCTTGTGTCTAATTGTCTCATAAACAGCTAATGGCTGAAAATAACTTCTGCCAACGGCTGTCAATCTTCAAACAGCACCAAAAGCATATGCAAAATATGACAAAGAATTTTGATGAAGTAATAACTTAAGCCTACACCCCAAACCAGGAGCCAGAGAAATATTACAAGAGCAACAGCGAGTGGTGACATCGAGCTATCTATGTTCACAGAGTGTAAACTCTATCCTAAGCAAGAACTTATATTCAAACTAGGCTATGTCTGAACTTACGCATGGCTGGTGCAACCCATAGCAGGCCTGCAACAGATTCTTTCATTTTAAGTGACACAGAATCTTATTAAGTCCAGCTTAATATTGACGCTGCTATGACTTTCAACCCAAAGGGACTAATACTAAATTGCACCACTAAGTTCTTTGTAAAGTTCAAATAAAGCCTAGTTGGAACTACTAACATTTAAGGTGTTGCACCAGCTGAGGTATTTCCAGCGAAGTCCTAAGTTGCAACTTAAATCTTACACCTAGATTTTAGAAGGTATAAAGTCCTATGTTTGTCATAATAAATGTTTTGAAAGTTGGAAAAAACTTAAAGGGTGGGGAAGAAGAAAAAGATTTAGTGGCAGTACGGTGTTGGCGTTGCTTCCAGATAAATCACAACCCTCAGAAATGTATGCTGACTTTGATTTTACTCCTTCAATTTTCCTTCTGCAGAAAACATTTCAGTGTAAAAGGACATTGTAACATTAAATAACCTTTAATACTGTTTAACATTATGTAGGTGATTTTTTTATTACTTAATAAAAATTCTCTGCTGTATTTTCCAAACATTTTTGTTGCCATTTGTGGATTTGTGTCAGGTCTTGTCCACACGTAGGCAGGAATTTTTGAAAACTCAAGTATTCCACCTCCTTTTTCAAAAATAAACCCATCCACACATGCTATGTTTGGACGAATTTCCAAAAGGTGCATTTTCGGTAACCTAAAATGTCATTTGTGTGAGTGCAGAAGGTCAAAAATGCACAGAAAAAAGCTCTGTTTTTAAAAATACCCGCCTACATGTGGACAAGGCCTCAGATAACAAAATTTATTTTAAGCTGTTAGTGTGTCAGAGGCTGGTAGACATGAAAGACAACGCTGTGACAAACACTGCATTAAGGAAAATTATTTTCACTGATTGGTCACATCAATTTAAAATGTCCCTCCAGGATGTTATGTTTGACAACTTACGATGAAATTCATGTATCCATGATACATCCAAACACTGACAGAACTTCAGTTACAAACTTACTAGCTCATTCATACACATGGACTTCAAACCATAACTTAAAAAACAGCTCAACCATGGCTAGTGCAAAAAACAACAGGGTACTTTAACACTGGGACAGGTAGGTTAAAATGGTGGCCAGGTGAATATTAATGGGTGCATGTCTGAAATGGGCAGCAGATAGTAGCAGCATCGGTCTTCAAACTCATTCTTTAACAGAGAAAGCAGCAGGCCAGCCCCCAGAATTCCATTTCAGTCTGTACCATCCAACTGCTAACTAGTGCTGTCACCACTGTGAGAGATCCTTCTGTTGCACACTCAAACACACACACAAAATACCCCTGCCAAAATCTCTGAAGGGGCAGACTACTGAGGACACTGGAGATAGTGGATGTGCATGTCAGTGTGTGACTGATAGATGGAACTGGAGACTGGTTTAGGGCTATCTAAAAGGAAATGAACTATCTGAATGAAGCTGTCACTGATAGAAGTGGAATGTGAAGCCTTCAGCCTCTACAGAAAAAAATAAACACATTGAAATTGAGCTGAAAGTGGAGCTATCTCGCAGTAAACATTCCTGGTGTTGGCATTCCAGTCACATTCTTAAATGAAACTTTGGCAGCTAGCATATCGCTTACAAACATACCTGTATAGAATATAGCTTTTCTCATAATTATGCTGCTAGCCATTGGATGTGTAGCTCAATGAAAGAAAGCAGGCCTCTGTTAGACAAAAGTCTTTATAAACAACTCAAAAATACACCTCTGGGAGTGAATTGTCTACTTCTATGACACTCTGAAACCAATCATAACACTGCCTGAAATATATAGTGAAAAGCAGCCCATCTGTGGGATCTGATACTCATATTCATGAAGATTTACTGGAATCTCCTCCCATCTGAAGTCTCACTTTACATAAGGAAAAGGAGCTTTGATAAGGTCAAAATTAAAAACAAAATGATAAAATAGCAGACCTTGGAAGGGGCATGACTTAAACCTTTGAATTGTTCTGCTGTTACCTCAGGTTTTACCACTGTAATATCCTAAGACAGATTTTGCTAGTGCTGCAATAGAAAAAGAACAGTCCAAGAATAAAAAAGGCCTGGAAATTCTTGAAAAATATCACTGTTTGGTCCCTGAGCCTCTTGGCTAGACTATCAGGTTTTTCTATTCCCATAATGCTGTGAATGGTTTTGCCTACAAGAGTACTCATGGTGGGAACATCAGGTCAATAGGGTCACAAGCACAAAGGGCTTTTGGGGGTATGCATGCAGAGCAGCTGTAGCCACAATGCCAAAACAAAAGTATTTGGGTTACTTTTGAACTGAAGGGTGCACAGAGCAAAAGCACAACAGCCTCAAGATAAGGGGCTTTATTTCTTGTTTCTTGTTCGTATGAGGCTGACAGAATGAGTGGGCAGGTGACATGTTTTCTCAGAAATTCAACATTCACAACCTGGGAAGGTTTTTTCCCTGTGAATAGGTGAAGGTTGAAACAAGGGATGGCTGACTCAGAGGACCTGATTCAACTAGTTTGTTCCCTTGGGATGTAAATGAAAGATCCCCATCAACAGAGTGAGTAAGCAGTGAGTCATTATTCCTATTAATCTACAGTACAGAAGGCCTTAAACAGACATTTCCCCTGTGTTCATCACTGGCCAGAGAAGAACAGCTTTTTGGAAGAGGCCACCCTTGAGAACAAAGACAAAACAAAAGCTTTTCCTTTCCTGTTTGCTAATCTGAGTAGTTTTACCATACTTGGTGAAAAGTTAGCTTGAATCACACAATAAATTTAACTTTTATAGCTGCTATTTAAGAGAAAATCCTAACTGGTATCAATTTAATGACACTGCATTTTTCAAAAGAGCCACTCAGAGATCGGCACAGAGCAGCTGACATCATCACAACTTCCCAGCAATGTAGGACATTCAAATGACCCTGTTAATATTTGGAGAGTGAAAGAGAGACAACAGAGGGGGGAGGAAGAGGTGGAGGGTGGGAAAGAGCAAGAGTGAAAGAGAGAGAAGACAGACACACTGATGGGAGAGGAATGGAGTCTTGTGGGTGGCATTGCTGACACTGACTGCCAATTCTCCTCAGCACTAAAGTTAATGATCCAGGACCACCACAACCCAGTTTAAGCCCCGATCCAGATGAGCTAGCAGTTTGCTGCTGACCTTCATCTATCTAATGCATGTGGTCACTCTTTATGGGTTGAGATATTTTGCATGTTCTAAACATGCATAATTAATTAAGTTTATCAGGCCAATTTTCTTGGAAATCTGCATATTGCTTTGGTAAAATCAAAATTAGCATGATAGTGAAAGGTTAATAGATTCATTTTTAATCTTCTCTAACTGCAATACTCAAGGGCTTTTCATTAAGTTGTGTACGATGATACACCCCTTATTCCAAAAATGTTGGGTCTCTGTGTAAAATCTAAATAAAAACAGAATGCAATGATTTGCAAATCTCATAAACCCAAAATAAATAACATATCAGATGTTAAAAGTGAGACATTACTATGTCAGGAAAAATAATAGCTTATTTTGAATTTAATGGTGGCAACACATCTCAAAAGGTAGGGATGGTGTAACAAAATGCAGGAAAAGTAAGAGGTTCTAAAGGAAAACAGCTGGAAGAGCATTTGTATGTAATTTTTTTAAATGGCAGCAGATCAGTATCATGATTAGGTATAAAAGAAGTGTTTTAGAGAGGCAAAATCTTTCATGGGCAGAGGTTGACGAATCTGCAAAAAACTGGGTCTAAAAATTGTGGAACAATCAAAAATGTAAATTTCGAGGACTTTGAATCTCCCACTATCTACAGTGCATAACATCGTCTGAAGATTTCAGAGAATCTGGGGGAATGCCTGTGCACAAGGGACAAAGCCAAAGGTCAATATTAGAAGCTTTGGCCCTCAGGCAGCACTGCTTTAAAAACAAGCATTCTGTACTGGAAATCCCTGCATGGGCACAGAAACACTTCCAGAAATCACTGTCCCTTAACCCAGGTCACCGTGCCATCCACACATGTCACTTAAAACTGAATCATGCAAAGAAGAAGCCATATGTGAACCTGATCTAGAAATGCTGCAGTCTTTGCTGGGCCAAAGCTCATTTAAAATGGACAGAGGAAAAATGGAAAACTGTTCTGTGGTCAGATGAATAAAAATTTTAGATTCTCTATGGAAACCGTGAATGCAGTGTCCTGTGGACTGAAGAAGAGAGGGACCATCCAGCTTGTTATGAGTCCACACTTCATGTCTGATGGTATGAGGTTGTGTTTGTGCTGATAGCATGGGTAGCTACCAGATCCAGGAAGGCACTATCAAGGCTGAAAAGTATTTCCTCTCCCAAAACTTCAGTTACTGGTCTCCTCACTTCCCAGATGTTTACAGACTGTTGTTAAAAGAAGAGGGGATGCCAGATAACGGTAAACAAGGCCCTGTCCCTACATTTCCTAGATGTGGTAATACCATCAAATTTAAAACGTGGTAATATTTTTCATTAAATATTAAAGTTTCTTAGTTTTAACATCTGATATGTTATTTTTGTTCTATTGTGAATAAAATATGGGTTTATGAGATTTACAAATCACTGCCTTCTGTTTTAATTTAAATTGTATACACCACCCCAATTTTTTGGAATTGGGTTGTAAACAACATTCCCTTCTGAAATGACACCTTATTTTTGGGCAAACTAAATGACTTCAAGTCTATTTTATATGCAAGAATAGACACTTGGATATGCTGACTATCAGTATGACAGAAAAAGTGACCTAGTGGTTTTAACACATAGTTGGCTTTATAATGACTGGCCCCACTTTATAGCCTCTGCCAGCTTGATTAAGGAGATAAGACTTCCTTCCTTAAGTGTGTTACCTCAACAAGCAGGCGGGAAAAGTGCCCAACTTCCTGCTTTGGCTCAGCAAGACATCTAGAGAGCTCATTAAATATTCATAGATACAACAGCGAGTAAAATTAAATGGCCCAATAGCAACATAATAAGTCAATTTCAGAACAGACCAACAGTACAACAAAGGCTTGTGATGAGGAGGCACTTAGGGAGGTAGAAAGGACCATTTTGGGTGGCATGTGACAAAAACATGCTTCACTTCCTTTATGTCTGTATATCAGATTGGATGACAGAAGGAACTGCTGAATCGCTCTTCCTTCCTACCTGAGACAGAGCCCAGAGATCGCCCAGGGGAAGGAGAAGGGGACGCGCTGCCTCTACTGCTGGGTTCTGCTATTATAGCGATAGATTTCTTGCTCCATCACAGCACGAGCCCAGTCAAGCGCTGTCTCACAGGGTTTGGACCTGATGTGACGGCACAGAATTGCAAACTGACAATTATAGCAAAGCAGTGTGAAAGAAATGTGACGGTTAACACACTGCAGCCTGCACTGTAGATATTCTCAGAGCAGAGCTGCTATAAGGCCAGGGCACTGGGGCTATATCTCAGGGATTAAGTTAATCCGCTATATAAAAATATAGCCTTTCAACGGACTACTGGCTCAGTATTACAATAGTAAGCTTAAATTCAATAGCCTGCAGCCGGGCTTCAGCCACTGTGCCTTAAGTTTTATAAAGAGTATCCTTTGTGCAACCAAGGCCTTGCAGTATGCAGGTATTCTTTCTAATAAGCAGATTGCACTATTCAGTAGCAGGGTTAGGGTGTTAAAACCCATACCACCGAGTACTGGATGGGCTTAGGACTTGAAGGCCAGTGGCACAGGCTTAAGAACATAAATTCTTGACACAATAACACAGACAAGAGTGTGTCTCTTGGACATGAAAGGCTGAAACATCAAACCCTTTGACAACAGATGCTGTAATAAGAAGTGTGTGAGAGTGAGTGCAGCTGGAAACAAGTACTTGACCCACCCTACTGAAAGACGAAGAGGTTGAAAAGAGACATGAAAACACAAAGGCAGGTACTGTATCAGCTGTTTTAGGTTGTTGCATTAAAGCAGGTGTCTTTCTCAATGATTCTTTTCTCCATTAGGGTGCATATGCTGCAGTCTTTATAGGGGCTGAAGGGCTATTCTGCAAAACATTGGGGTGTACACGACGATATCAGCTATAAAGCCTACAGCCACTAAGATGCTGATTTGGCCCTCTGCCGTGTAATTTGGATCACTTTCCCATTCCAGGCCAGAGGGGCCCTGATGCAGATGCCATTGATTGCAGGTCTGAGGGGAACAGGCTTTTCAAGACTCTCCAGTTGTTTAGACAGAAAACTCAGAGACGGGTTTAAAGATCAACACTGTACCCTCAGCCAATTAGAAGAAGGAATGCTGAGTCGGTGTGTGAGGCACTCCCACTGATTGTTCAGATAACAAACATGAGCAATGCAGAGATGGAGCAAAGCACGGAAACAGAGGGGTAAAAGGCAGTGATTGCAACAGGAAAGATCCTACAATTACATTATTTTTAAAAGACATGGCAGTCTACCAACCTCTGTGTTCCACCTTGACAGGCTGCTATCTCCCTATGAGGGTCAATTCTACTCTAAAAGTCTCCTAACATCATTGTCTAAATGCAATTTGTCCCATATTGAGTTAAGAGTAATCAAAAGTGTCTGTGGCTGCAGTTCCCTATGTCCAAAAATAGACAAATCACCCAGGATTGTACTATGATGGAATTACTATGATATGTTGGGATTAGAGATGCACCGATTGTAAAAATCAGGGCTGATGCTGATACCAATGTTTTTTTCATTACTTCCCATAATGCCATTATGTCTCTCTTGTTTGACAAAGAAAAAAGACGTGCTTGGTTCCTGCATTAAACTGAAACATCACAACAGATAAACATCTGCTACTGACCGGGTTCATGACCACATCATTTCACAAAAGGGCAGATACCAATGATAAACAGCTGCATTTATGCAGCTCTAGTTGGAATGACCTGCTAACTGAAATCTACCAAGTCATATCAATACAACAGAAAACCCACAAGAAAATATGTTACTGAGCAGCTTCAAATACACAATAAACTACCGGATATGCTTAAATTTGTTCTCAACATACTAGTACATCTGTTTTGACTCATGTTTCTGTTATGGAAGTTTTATTGCCAGTAATCAAGAAAGTTCATGCTATAACACGTCATAACCGCACATTTGCTTCCTGTTCATCTCCTGAGCATGTTATCATCACTTTACTATTTCAGCCACTTTCAAAAGATTTACACTGTTGTAACAAATCTGCCCACTATTGATTGCAATCACTAGTTTTAAAGTTTTCCTTCATACTTCATTCCCCAGTGCAAGAGGAGCATAATGGGGTCACTTCTCTCTGTAATAAGTGGGATAAAATATATTTTCAGCATGTCATTGTGATGAATGAGTCACTTTAACCTAAAGTACAAAACCTGTAAAACCATGCATAATACATTCTGTTGCAGGTAGACCTGATTGCAATCTCCTGCTGATGAAAGTGAGACACTGATTCAACACTTGAGTTTATCCATTAAACTTTGTTAAGTGACTGTGACAATATAGCATACCGTAGTTTATTAGTATGTTTTAGATTAAAAAGTAAACAACTAATTTCTGTTTTGCTTTCAGAGCACATATCAATGTCACATCAATGAACACTGCAAATTAACACACTGTAGCACTGGGGGTACTCACCTGGCCTAATGAACAAGTACGAGTGCTAGCATACCATAATTAATACTAAAAACATCACACACAAGACTGCTGGTAGCCTGCTGTTATTTCTATCCTCTTCTGCCCATCAGCACTTCAAATCCCAGCTCTGAATGAAGTTACAAGAGATGATAATGTTACCGAGGGCTATTAACTGTATAAATATACAGAAAACATCAACATCAGTAGTAAGAAGGAGACTGTCCCAAAGAGATCTGTCTACTTTCCACATACATCTGTATTGCTCTCTTAGCTGTTGTTAACCATGATGGTGGCGGTTTCTATGGCTTAACAAAATGCCAATGGCTCGCTGAAATTTTCTTCCACAAAACTTAGTGTGAGCATATCTCCGGTCACCTGTTTTATTATCAGCAGGCTAAACTTCTCTGTCCTGGTATCATAACAACAACCTGTGCTAACAGGTGCTAATGTTTTGGTTTTTGTTTTGACTTGCCCTTGAGAAGTACCGTAGCTGTCGTAAAGCTGCCTATGCCGTAATCCGGCTTACTGTCAATGGCTGGAAAAGGGTTTACGATATCACATGAAACAATACAGTATGATACTACTGTGATATGATACAGTATATTAAAATATGATATGATACGACACGACAAAACAAGACACTATAAAGTACAATACAATATGCTATATTGTCCCATTAAAGAAATTTGTCTAGGACCCTATGTGTTTTCCACCTTAAACATCCTCCATAGTAGTCATAAATCTATACATGAACAGAGAGGTCCTTATTCCCCCCAAAAAAACCTTAACAAAATACAGCATATTGTTCATTATTTATATTGCAAATGTTCTGCATCAACACAAGAGTAAAAAAGATCAAATAACTTTCAATGTGCCACTCACTGGAATTTCAGTCATTTTTTCATGGAAAATATTGTCAAGGGCTTTTTTGTCCACGTGCTAGTGGTAACAGGATTTAAAAATTCCTCCATAGATCAAGTCAATCTTCTTGCCTATACCCTAGTTTGCATATGTAGGTCATGTAGAGGCATCAGTATTAATTCTAGTCTGTTTCATAGCCTGCTAAGAACTATTAAAGAGAGCTTTTAAGTTATGCATTTTCAATTTAAAAATTGCAAACATGTTCTGAATGCATCCCTGTCTTGGATGACCATGCATGCAGTCAAATCAAATAAGGCAGAGTGTTGGCCAGGCTTGATTTAATACTTTGGGATTGGCTTCCACATATACACAACATCAGATTTAATGCCTCTGGGTGAAATGGGACGACTGAAAGTGAAAGTGAAGTCAAATGGAAAGTGGACACTGAAGCAGGGTGACGGCAGCAGCAGAAGATAACAGTGGCGGTACATTTTGACCATGCCTGAGGGGGTCTCACCTCAGGGCTGCTGGGCCTTCTGTCTACACACACTTTCAATTAAGATATTGCTGTGGTAAGCGAATGAGTCAACTAGGTCTCGTTGAGGGAGTCACCTCTGAATCTGATTACAGCAAGTGTGTAAGACACTGCAGCATCATCCTTTCGTGTGTGGGTCTCGGTTCTCCCTACCATGGCTTCAAGAGTTGACACGGTTCCAGCATAGCAGTCCTTCAAAAAGGCAAGGCAGCAGAAACTCCCTAATGACTTTATACATTATTCCTCTTCATCTCCCTTTCACTCTCTCTTACTTTCTTTATGCTGCATGAAGGGAGGGACTATGGGGCCAGGGAGAAAGGTCAGGGGCAACAAACAGGAGGACGCAGAGGGAATCAGAATGCACAGAGACTCACTCAGCTGCAACATTTAGAAAAAAACACCCAAGCAGCTTTTACGACATACTGAAGCTGCAGAGAGCAGAGCCTCTTCGATCAGGACAACCTCTTCTCTCCGTCTGCACTGCAGTACTTAGCCTATCACTTTATAATCTGCCCTCTCGCAAAACTCTTCCATTTCTGGTCTACGTGATGAGACAGTTCCTACTTTGTGCTTATCATGAAGATAAGGGAAATGGGAGTAAAAATGCAGCAGAACGGAGAGGATGTCTCCTTTTTTCAAAGCCCTCTTTGACTGTCAGATGAAGTTATTTAGAGTAAGAAGAGTTAACAAGATGACAGCAGAAAGGAAATTGTTAGGGGTAATAAACACAGATTCAATTCCTAAGAAGTGCTACTAAATGACTTACAAGTGAGGTGAAGCATTCAGTGTTGTATGGTGAATTACCATATGCAAAACTGTCTTTGAGACACTTATCTCATAAGGGAATCTAAAAGCCAAGAGGCAGTAATTCCAACACACTAATTGGCTTCCTGGAAAAAATGCACAGTGAATGATGTCTTTGTGGTTTTTAATCTGTCCGATGCAAAAGAGACATTGGTAAAGCAGGAGAGAGGGTGATTTATGGAAGAAGAGCACAAAAGCCCCTTTTCACTACAGGAACTTTTCAAGGAACCTTTTTCAGGACTCTGGATCATGATCTAAATCTGAGGAACCAGGATCTAAATTCACTTCCTGGGTAGCAGTTTATGTCCCCCACACAAAAACAAATGGGTGCTTTTAAAAAAAAGCAGGGGCTAAAATCTTTATAGGACTAAAATCCAAAGATGTCTTTAAATGCTTACTGAAACATGAGACGGGTACAATCATTTGAGTTCTCATCACTGACATCGTTATTTGAGAAACATTAACTGCTTGTGCACCCAGGGCTTTCAGGCTTCAATAACTTGGCAATGCATGGACCACACATACACCTTATATGCACACTACATGTTCAAAAAACCTAGTTCAATAGGGAAGTGCAGAGGCATCGATTTAATCTCAATATTAGCCCTGCTTAAAAACATCGGCTAAATATGTGGCATTAACAGATATCACTTACCAATGGATACCTGTTGTGTCCAAACAAATTAATACTGGCTTCTAGTTTATTGAGCTGCTGAAACAAATAAGATATTTTTACAGGGCAGAAAAAGGTGCGTGTTGGACAAACTCTTATCCGATTCCATGGTTCAAATGTGAGAGAAAATGTTTACTTTCTATGAGAGTAATACCATAAGAAGTGATGAGGAAAAAATGGTATTGAATATGCAAAATTCTTCTGCTAAACACCAGTATCATCCTAAATTTTCATTTGTGGTGCATGTCTAATGCTTAGCCATCTGCACTTGAAGCACAAAGACAAATCTGTGGAGAGCAGGGCCCTATGATTTCCGCATCAACGGAATCGCGGACGCAATCGCAGAATTGGCCAATTAAAACGGAATCTACTTTTTAACGCGGAAATGGCGGAAATTGAATGAATTTGACTGATGCTGTGGGTTTTTTTTAGAAAGAGGGGATTATGTCCCAGAGGATCACTAAAGTATGGCACAACTTGTGCCTCACTTCACAAACACTCACCCTGCCCCCTCCTAATCAATAACAGCATGTAACTGACATTAACTTGAAGATACTGGATATGTATGCTCCCCTTAAAGATAATGGACTCGTGTAACCATGGCTGTTCAACCCTGTTCTTTTGATCTGTTTGTTAGCTTGTTTCCTTTTCTTTTTCTTCTTTACTGACTTGTAAAACAGTAAGATCTTTTACTTACATAATACTGTCTAATATGTTGTGACAAAAATTAATAAAAACTTAAGTTAAAAAAAACGATAACAGCATGTCAAAGCAGCTGCACGAAACACCAGCAAACATCACGTAGCTCAACATGGGGCAGTACCGTGCTACATAATGTTGCATCTACAAGAAAACTCATCCGTGCTTCGAGTTATTTTACCTCACCACACCAGAGAGTTACAGAGAGAGAGAGAAGTGTCTGGGTGCGAGGCTCACATCTGAAGTCACAACTTGAAGACCTGCTCATCTCTCAAGGGCTTCGAGTCAGGCGGACTCGAGATTTTATGAAGTCCCGTTGTCTAAATGATGTTACATTCGAGTAACAATTAGCTTAATAATTCCTCTGGTAAATACTGTAGTTCCCTTTGGTTGCTTAACGAGCCAATATGTGTCTGCATTTACATAGCAGTCTGAGATGGCGGAGATGGAAAGACAGCAATGTCTGGAGAAAGATGAGAGAACCGTTACAGTCAGGAGTAAAATCACAATGCAGCATCAAACTGCATGGACTGTCACACACTGTGAGAGTAAAGAAAAGTTTAGATAACAGGTTTACTTTTAACCATTTAACTTTAAAGTTACTTTCTTATTAAGTTACTATCACTCTCTGTTTGAGAGAACATTTACATTATAAACATCAGTTAGGGTTAGGGTACATGTGAATGCATCTTAAAATGTTGGAAATATCTATTACACTGGTTATAATTATTTTATATCAGGGTTATCCAAAAAACAGCTCCATGGCCACCTGTGGCCCTTTATCCAATAAATCTAAGGTTATTTCCATTTAATTAGTGAACATTTTATTAATTTACATGAACAGGACACTCTTTTTCATGGGTGGGAAAAGTTAAAAAACAGAATTCCAAAAAATTAAAGTGGAAAAAAAAACAGAACTTGGAAAAAAATTAAACAGAATTTGGCAAAAAATAAAAAAGGATTTCAAAGGGCCCCAGGAAAAGAAACAGGCAGTCTTAAATATCATTCGCTAGCCCTAATAGCAATCAGCCACTAATAAAAAAAAATGGTGGCTGCAGATATGCTCCTATTAAATTCTGTGGAAGAAGAAGGCTTCAGACTCTGTCAGCCTGTGAGGTCCATGCCCAAGGTTTTTATGGTTAAATTTTTGTGAGTAATTGATTAAATTTTCATAAGTTAATGAAAATACCCATCCCTAATTTAAAGAACATTATACAGCACAGAGCATTCATTCAGAAACACAGCTGTAAATTACAGAGAACATTGTACCAACTGTGTTGCTGTCTCACTGAATGCAGAAAACCTCTGCCTAAAAATAACACTACACTCTGTTATCAGTCTAATTAACTTATCTTCATGCCTCTTTAGACACGGTGCAAAGTGGAAGGCACAAAAGGAGCCTTTGATTCTCTCCTTCATCCAGTTCCTGCTGGAGTCTACGTTGCTGAAACTAGTCAAAAAGGTGCACTAGTCTCCTGGAAAGCTGACTCTCAGACCACCCTGGTTACACTTCTGAACCATAGCCTTCCTTTTTACTGGCTAGAATAGTGTTTCAACCTTAAACAATGCTGTCACAATGGCTTTACTACTTAAAAATTTGGTCTTGCTTGAGTTGGACCACCTTGTAATGTTCAGCTTGGACCCATAAAAATATAGTGAAACGATATTTAAATGTTGTTGCATTTATTGTGAATATTCACTTTCCCTCATGAGCCAGCCAAGCTGCTGCTGTGGCTGTAACTGGCTGCACTGTGTGTTTGTATTATACCAAGATGAAAAATTAAGCCTCTTCAAAGGATTTTCTACTTTCTCAGACAATAGACCTGGTTCTGCTCATTGCTTAGAAGCAGGTTTGCAGATAAACTTCTTGCGCCACTGTCCTTGAACTGTACCCAAAACATTTTTTCACAAGTCACAGGGTAAATCTCCCTCAAAAAGTTGCGTCTTTATTTAACAGTGATACTGGAATGTTTGCCTAAATGATGCCTTTGCGATAGCACTTTGATATGTTTTCATTGTTTTTCTATGCAATGGAACAAGTTTTTCACCCTAATTGTACAGCAAAATTTCCCTGTTTGTCCCTCACTCCTCCATTTTTGACAAGCAAACTGCAGGAAAACGCCCTGCTGTGTGAACCAAGTTTGAACAGATAAGTAAGGAAATGTGCAGTGTAGCTTACCCTGAAATCAGGGAAGTCGGCAGAAAGGCATAATTGCAATTGACTACAGAAATTCGGAGATTAATCAACACAACATTTTAATTGCTTGAAAACCCTACCTGAAATCATCCTGAACGTTTCTAGGTTGCATGTATGCAAAGGGCTTTAGACTTCAAAGCAACCCATGGCGACTGTCAGACTTCATTTATTAATTGCAACAACACAAGAATTATGTTTTAATGAGTGTTCAGTTCACTTTGTAGTTTTCTGAGCAATAGTTTTTGTTGTATATACATCCACACATTATACATGCATACAGAATTCCCTTTCTTCCTTGTGCCATCCTTAGTCTCAAGCCTTGCTCATAAGACAGCAGAAAAATGGCATGCTGGGTAAGGAGCAAAGTCTTAACAGAAGGCTGCTGTTTTTACAGCACTCTCTCCAGCTAACGCAGTAATCCCGATAACTATTCTTTCTGAGATAAAAGTCAATATTGCCCTTGAGTGTCCTTTGCTATCACTGTTGTGTCGGCCTGCTTACGTAACCACCACACACTCACCCACAGAGTAAACACAAAGCCATCTGATGGGCGCAAAGAAAGCCTGCTCAGGTTTCTGTTGACATACACAGCAAAATCAGATTTCCCAGAGCATCATCTACACTTTCCCACCGTCATGACACTGACGCACAATCTAGCAATGGTGAGATTTGTTGCTGTGAACCTGAAACAAGGTACAAATATGTGTGGTCAACAAATAACTCTTAACTAAATTATGCGGGCAAGAGACAAAAGAATATCAGAGTGGAAATCTACACAGAAAGCAACTCATGTCATGGGAGAGGAATGAGGAAGTGATATGGGATTTGTGTAGGCAACATTTGAAATCCAAAGTCATGTAAAAACTTTCCCCTGATGTTCATTCTCCTGTTTTTTTCTGTTCTTTTCTGCTGCTACAGCTCATTGAACTTAATTTATTTTCACAAATACGAAAATTAAATATGGAATAACCAACCAGCAGAGAATTCATGCCTTAATGTTGCATTAATAAGTATCAGCAGAACAATGACCTATTTAGACATACCAGTAAATCAGGCGTAAACTAGTTAAACCATGCTATGGTTCAATAAAGAGCAAGCATCCCTTATCAGGGTGCTGCCACTACACAGGCACATACACACAGTGTGCTCTCAACAACATGCTTTTAAAGCGCTCCTACAGCTCATTGTGTGCAGGAAACAGTGACCCCCTATTTACCACCCGAGCCAGCAATTACGACACTACACTCTCACTACCCCCGAGCCCCTGGCCTGTGCGAGCAGGGTCATGGGCTATGGGTGTAATTCATTGGACAATACATCGCATCAGACATGGCTATACAGAGGCCATTTTGTGTTTATCGGGCGAACACCAGAAGCTGTATCTCATTCAAAAACAACAAAACACGCACTAATACATTCTCCAGTGACACAAATGGCAAAAAGGGAGCTTGTAAAAAAAGGTCTGTTGTGGCCTACGGGAAGTAGAAATGGTAGTGAACCATGTAAAGGTAACTATTTACATTAATGTTTGCAAGAGAGGATCCTTGTGATGACAAATGATCATGTGTCGGCAGCAGGCTGAGGTCATGCACCAGACAGGAGCCATCTAAATACAACTGTTTCCACAGCTTACATGATTAATTCACTGATCAAGCTGTGTTACTGGGATGCCAGCAGGTCAGAGAAGAGACGGATGACAAAAGTAAAACCTTGACATGCTACAACAAAGGATTATCCATTAGTTGTTCATGAAGTCTAACTGTGTTGTACATCTTGTGACTAACAAATCTGTTTACCAAAGACAAAAAGGTCAAGAATTAACCAAGGAAGCTCAGACTAAAGCAAGTAATATTACAGAATCATAGCTCTGAAAAGAACAGTACTCTCGACAAGATACTAAACAACTAGTGCTAGTTTCAAAACAAGGGGTTTATAGAGGACTTAGGAGATGCCTGGAAAATTAGTAGGCAATCTAATGATAACAGACTAGTCATTTTTATCAACTAATGATCAAACTTTTCCTCTTTTTTGCTTCAAATTTGATTCATTTTCCCCCACCTGAAAGGGCCGTAAGGTAAAAATCTTTACCTGTGTTCTATGGCAAATGTCAGTCTTCACATTATTTATAGTAACAGCATGAGTATGGATGTTTAAATGAGCGCTGGGGTCACTTTGTACTCTTTGTAGCAATAGTTTTTACCTACAATAACAAAAAAATTATAATAAACATAAATAAAACGGGGAATCACAGAAAAGTAGGCAAAAAATCTCCTCCTGCAGCTTCATATCATTATCTTATCATTTTTCCAATCTTATAGACTGTATGGTAAAAGTCTCAATTAATATCAAATATAGGCCATCAGATTTCACACTGTTTAAAGCAGGGGTGTCCAAATTTTTTCCATTGGGGGTCACATACAGAAATATATAAGGATGGTGGGGCAACTTTCATAAGTAGGTTAAAATATGCTCAGTGATTGGGCATGCTTATAAATGGCAAGGTGATGGCTGACAAGGTGAATAGCCAATCATTTTTTAAGATTTTGGGGAGGCCAATCAGATTTCAGGGGGCCCTGGTGGGCTCTGGCTACCACTGGCTCTGCGCCCGGAACATCACTGGTGCTGCTATTTGCTGCTGTAATCTATTAGGGTGTTTCAAATAAAGATATCTTAATTATTTCAGTTTCCAATGTTTACTCTTCATAGTGTTATCTCAATTTATTCCTTTACAAAACTAGTGTAAAAACTTGTCAAAATGTTTGTTTACAGTGTTAGTATGGTAGCACTGCTTTGTGCTGAAACTGAGAATAATACAGTCCAGCGCAAGCTTCATGCCCTGTTGAGGGCCATATTTCATTTAGTCCAAAGAATTTTTGGGGAGCCAATTAAAAATGGGCTGCGGGCCACATTTGGCCCATACTTTGCGCACCCCTGGTTTAAAGTAACAGCACAAGAACTGATGTTTAATGAGCATTTGGGTAGCTTTGTACTCTTTTTAGTAACATGAAAGCATAAATTATAATAAACATCCATACTAATAAGAAAACGTAGCGATAATAGGCACAAATTCTCCACTTGCAGCTACAAAACGTGTTCATTTTTCCATTTATTATGATTGTCAGGTAAAAATATTTAATGATGTCCTCAGAAGCAAGGAATAGGGTTCTGGAAAAGTTGTGAAAAAGACTTTTCCCTATTCGGCAGAGTTTTTCACAACTTGTTAATTGCCGCTCTATTTGCCATCCTATTTGGGACTTTTAGGCATGAGAATCTTACTTGGGTTTAAATGCTTATGAGTAACAAACCTGGTGAATACTTTTATGACCTTTTCCTTTAATTTACAAAGCTGCAAGAGAGAAGTAAACCTAAATTGTTTTTTTTTTAAAAAAAGGAGATACTTGAAATTGTTTGGAAGATACAAGGAGCATGCACTCAGTCCTCTATCTGCTGCCCTCCCTTCACACATCGAAGAAATGCTGAGAAATAGAGGCATGCACTGCAGCACAAGTGCAGGATCTCTGATGACGGCAGTGATGGTGTTGATGATGATGGGTGATGACATGGCACGAGTCCAAAGCTAAGGGTTGTATAGTAGTGTAAGCTAGACTTGACAGGTGCCTTCTGCTTTTTGTGTAGCCTGAGTGTTTATAACCAAACAAAGCATACGACTCAATAGACTGAGGGAATAAGTGCACTGGCGTTCAAGTGAATCTTTTCAGATTGTCCCAAACTGGATCTACGCACCTGACAATGCGTTCTGACGCATGGAGACTTTGAACGGTTTTATATGTAAGACTAATCATGCACCCGCGGAGCAACATCCCAGAAAGCAAATAAATGATGCAACATATAACTCCATGTACTGATTACACACACTAACAGCTGTCCCAGTTAATAAACTTCACAACAGAAGCTTGTGTCACCATAGTACTAACTCAAGGTAGCAACCGCATCCACTTGCCACGTCAATTTAAATGTCCTGCAGGTAGTATACACGGGTAACATTATGGAGTTGCTGCGGTAAAATAATGAAGAAAACATACACATCGAGCCACAGGACAACGTTAAAACTTGCAGCTAAGTAAATAAAATGTAAACTCACCGGCATCATTTTAGCTTCGTACCGCATTTAGCTAACCAACACAGCATGAATCCCCACTGGCAGTTTCGACGAAAGCTGTGGGACTGGCGATCACTTTAATCCCAGAGCCTTAAACCCGCGATGGGCAAGGCTACTTTCTCCTGCCTGGGGGTCCCGTTCTGCATTAAAAGCACAGCACATCGTTATTTTATAGAAATTCAACGAACATGACCAAGATTAAAATACATACATGTCAATTGTATGTCCTGTAATGGACCTGTTGCAACAAATAACAAGGCCTTCACGACAAAAGTTTCCGTTGCAGTTTTCAGATCACCGTTTAGAACTTTCAAACGGCTTTTTATAGGCGCGAGACGACGCTAAAATTACCCCACATTTTTTAACTTCGATAACAACTAAACAAATGACACAAATGTATGGGTATAATTCACGGTTTTATATGTTTTCTTACCCGTAGACGCGGAGGTAACCAGCCCGAAACCCCGTTGACTGACGGCGTTGGTCGGTAGCTCGCAGCCTATCCCAGAGTGACGTATCGGGAGGAAACTCATTCCAGTTTGGAATTCAAGCACCGCCCCGTCTGAAACAGAAAACACCCCCAACGGCGAGACTCGTGACGGTCTTAGCCACGGTGCAATTCACTTTAAAAACACCTACAGAGAATAAAAACTCAAAATAATGTCAATTAAGTCTATCTCAATCAGACATCATTAACATAACGCTTCTTCACCGCAGATGAAACTTACGTTTGAAGTCGGGATCAACCAGAGTTAGATCGAAGAAAAGTAAGAGGTCTCACTCCGCACATATTTTACAGGTTGAGGAATTAAAGTGATACCATGAAAATCTACAATATATATTATATTAACGCTTGACGATTGATGACATATAAACTGTTTGATACGGTGGCCTGGAAGTGCAATGCAAAATTACAATGTCTGAAACACAAAGATTATTTTTTTCTGAAATGAAAATGTAGTTTGGTTGATGTAAATTTGTTTCAAGTTTTGTAAAAGTCTTTTAGACTTTGTAATGTTATATCAACTTTGTAAGTTTGTTTCAAGTTTTGTAAGAGTTTGATACTTTGTGATTTTGTATAAGACTTTTTGTACATGCGTCTTATAAAATGTACATTAGTTTTGTCATTTGTAAAAGTAATTTCCTTCATTAAATTTGTTTTATGAAATGTAAAAATATTTTGGTTGATGTAAAATTAGTTTCAAGCTTTGTGAAAGTGTAATTTTGTACTGCACTTCCAGGCCACCTTAGTTTTATACCTTAATACCAGAGTTATAAAAAAAACCTCCAGGTTGACAATATTTTTATTTAAACATATTTTAAAGTAGAATCAAATTAAGTCAATTGCTCAGGAACTCATTACATAATTTACTACTTTCAGGGTTTTATAACATCACAACGATAGGTGGAGCGGGGGGGGGGGGGGGGGGGGTTACGGGGCATTACCACCAAATGTTTTCTCAGAGGCTCTAAATCATCTAGGTCTGTAAAAGTAGTTTTCTGCTGGTCACAACATGAAAAGCTCTTCTTGTGGCTAAATTGACTTTTTTTGTTACTCATACCATCTACACATACTGCTGAGTAAAGGGTATTACTTAACATTATGCTAAATTTCAATTTTTTTTCTACATATTCACAAATAAATCTATTTCTGGATCCGCACATGGTTTCAAAAGGATCAGGACACTATGAGAACATTTACATATTGGCTCTTCCCCTGATCACAACAAATATCAGATTAAGCCTTTTTAAGTTGGGGCCAGTGGTGTGGCATGTACTGAAGTGAGTATACTCTTAATTTATATAATCTTTAGAAATAGGTAGACTCTTAATTTTAATGGCTATTTCCCCTTTTGAGATACAACTAAATACATCTAAATTAATTCCTCTTTTTTTTCTTGTACTATATGAATAATCGATCTACAACCTTAAAAATGCATCCATAAATCAAAGTACAGTTGAGATGAGAAAGTTCAAATGTAAAATAAAATAAGTTGTAAGTAGAAAAAATGAGGAACAACAATCGCATTTGTAATTACTTTGCCAATAACACTACTATTAATTTTCTGTCTTTTCATAAGCCTCACAATTAGCATCGAAGTGACAGCTCTGTCGCTGTATAGACGATCGTGCAATATCGCTTTGACTCCAACTCCCAGAATTCAATTTCAACGGCGAGCCAAAGGTTCAAACATGCATGCAGCACACTTTGTGCACGTTGGTACCTCCCTGAGCGAACGTAGCTCACTGTTGTGCAGGTGTTTTGCATAAGGGAGCCCCTCGCTTCTGCCTTTAGTGACAGACGCTACCTGAAGTCATGGCTGACCAGGTAGCTGCCATGTGTGAGCAGCTAATCAAAGCTGTGAATGCGATGATGGATGCAGAAACAAGCCAAATATACCGACTGGAGGCCCTAAAGGTAGCATCATCATTATGGGTTGCTAGTTAGCTGCCAGCTAGCCGAACTTGTCATTTATTGGAGCCGTTGTGAAAACAGAAAGAAATGTCTGTGTAGCTGGATAAGACGTTGTTTTAGCGGAGAGCAAGCAGTAGTAGCCCTGCTACAGCAGTGTGTTTACATTTAGTATGGTTGGCAGTGTTAGCAATGTTAATAGCTTGGGAGCTAACCGGTGTGTCATGGTTGTTCTCTCATCACCTTAGCCGCTGTCGCTTTCGTTCATTCATTCGTTGGCATGCTAACATCTGGTTTAATCTTGATAATCCCATTTAGGTTAATTAAAGGTAGAAATCCATTTAAAACGTAAAGTTACGTGACACTGATTAAAGCTGCGTTACACTCAGCGTTAACGGCTACTTGTTCAGTTATTTCAGTTGTTTTATTTGCTACAGCATCGATTGTTTTGTCTCTCCGACAGACGTTACACATTAACGGTTGAGTTAAGCAAATGTAACTTTAGTGTTATATCTTCACACTGGTGTATTTATGTCCTCTTTGTTTTTTTATCACAGTTTTGTGAAGAGTTTAAAGAGACAAGCTCCTTCTGTGTCCCATGTGGCATACAATTAGCCGACAAAGCACAGCCAGCTGTAGTGAGACACTTTGGTTTGCAAATCCTGGAACACGTCATCAAGTGAGTGTTATTATAAAATACCATCAGTAATGCCAAATCCCCCAATAAAAAGCTACATATTTTACCGGAAGTTTGTTTTTATTTTAGGTTCAGATGGAACAACATGCAGCAACAAGAGAAAGTCCAGATGAAGGAGTGCGCCATGCAGCTGTTGTCAAATGTAAGCAGATAAAATTATAAAACTCTTATGAATAGCATTATGGTTGACAAGATGCCAGAATTTTTAACTTTGATATATTGCCTTTAAAGACTAAGCAAAATTGATGCCCGTTTTGATACTATGGCAATAGAAGACATAGACAGCCAGTATTAAAATACTTATTTCAGTGGAAACTGCACACTTACTCCTGCACTCCTGGGGAAGTATACAGTATAACTGTAGATGTGACGTTTTTGAAAGCTTTTGTACTATTCAGTATTATTGATAATAAAATAACCAAGGCTGTATTGCAGTGACTTATGGCTCTTTGAAGTCTTACTTGGGAAAAATACCCCCCCCCCCCGAAAACCTTCTAAAAGAGAAATTTGGCCTCAGTTTGTTCCACCACATATACAAGAGGCTATAAATGTAAAGTTTAGTTGTCAACCTTTTTTTTAGTAGTTCCATTGTATGTGCAGAAGAGAGAACATGCAAGATACAGCGCTCAACAAATTTATTAGACCACCTGTCATATTTGTCTCAGAGACCATCCAGCATCATGAAGTGCTTTAATGCGGACTCTTTCATTTTCAGTGAGCTCTCCACGTTTTACCATGTTGAACAGGAATGAGGGATTTCAAACTGAATTCACCCAAATTTGAGCCGGCTCACTGGGCTTCTCTGAGAAGTCAGAAATGAATCAAGCATAACATTCAACCACTAAAACTCATTTTTCTGTTCAGGAATGCAAGTAAATAACTATAATTTGACATATTAATCAAGAAATATTAATGTGCTTTACTATTTTTTTCAGTTTTTTTTTTGTAAATCAGTTAATTTGAAAAGTTCATGAATAATAATAATAATTCCCCTTGAAGAGCCAATAATTTGGCTCTTCAGTTGTGCAGGGTTGAGTAACGCTGCTGTATTATTTAAAAAACAATCATATATTGAAAAGTACTGCAGTTTCGAACATTTTGCTAACTGGGATTAAAACATCTTATAATTGTCACATCTGTAGACCCTTCACTGATCCCTATTTTCTTCTCAGGGTACTCATTCCATCCTAGAGGAGGTGAGCCACATCAAAGACGTCTTGTCTCGAATCATAGTAGAAATGATAAAAAGAGAATGGCCTCAGCACTGGCCAGACATGCTGAAAGAGATGGAGGCTCTTACAAGTCAAGGGGTGAGTTAATTATATAATACAGGAAGCTGTATATCAGTTGTAACATTTTCCATCTACCTTGCCATTTGAAAACTGTTATATAACACCTGTCATGCAAATAAGGGCCAGTTCAGGATAAAGCATTTTGTGTCATTATGTCATGTCAGCTGTACCGCTGGTAGATCAGATAGTCACCTCTCAGGCACTAGCTCTCAAGCTAGCTAACTCTGAACATAAGCTACAACTGCCAGATCTGGTGGTTTTAAATGTTTCTTGTCAAAATAAAGTTGAAGCGAAATTCCCTCGTATCATTCATAGGAGGCACAGACAGAGCTGGTGATGTTGATCCTGTTAAGGCTGGCAGAGGATGTGATCACCTTCCAGACACTGCCCACACAGCGACGCAGAGACATCCAGCAGACGCTCACACAGAACATGGAGAGCATCTTCCAGTTCATGATGTCCATTCTGCAAGTCAATGTCAAAGAATATCGCAAACTGGTCTGTAAAAATGATTGTGTTTTGACATCTGTTTAACATAATATGTAGAGAAATAGTAAAAATAAACTGTTATGTGTTTATCTTTCACAGAAAGAGTTGCCTGGACGTGAACTACAGGTGAGAAACCTCTGCATCTCTCAACCTCTTACAAACTGAACTTTTTAATTTCTATTTCACTCTCTTTCCTGATTTTTACCCTTTGTCCTTCTATTTCACGCGTACACAGGCCAGAGCTCACTGTAGAGTTGCTGTGGCTACTCTAAACACACTGGCAGGCTACATAGACTGGGTGTCACTGGTGCACATTACTTCTGGAAACTGTCATCTGCTGGAGATCTTGTGTTTGCTGCTGAGTGAACCAGAGCTGCAGCTGGAGGCAGTAGAGTGCTTGCTCATTGCTATCAGCAGAAAGGTGAGTTACAAAAAGTGCTTAAGGGCTGTGGTTAAGCCATAATACTGACCCTGATATCTGTAAGGGGATTATACTCAGTCTGGTTCTTTTGGCAGAGATTTTCCACTCATTGTACCACATAAACCTGTCACCAGATTTAAATAGAATTCGTTTAGAATTGGGGTATCACTCACAATTCTGCACTGTGACTATATATTACACAGTTATGATAGCTTGATAGTCCTGAGCTGAAAGGTTTCACAAGACAAATCTAGAAATTTTGGTATTTTTCTTTTCATAAAGACCCCTTAAAATAAACTCATCTTCAGTTAAGACAAGTTAGGAAAACCATGTTCCATTAGGAGTACTTTGCCACTAAAGATTAAGAATTGAACAGAGGATGAGAGGCACAAAAACAAATCCTGGAGGCATGAGAACCACCACTTCTGAGTGAAATGTAAAGTTTTAATACACCTAATAAAGGTTGATAAGCTCAAGGAAAGTCAGATTTATTGCAGGATTTTGTGATATTCATTCAAGAAGACCTGAGATGTTTGACATGGATTACTGTGACTCTAAATACTTCAAAAGTATCACAACATGAAGGTCGTATAATCACATCTGCACTGTTATTTGATCCTGCAAAATATGATGAAAATACAATTAGGCAGTGCCATGGAAGGCTGTTAAACATTTCAATACTTTCATATTTTTTAACACCACATGTTTTAAAGCAACACAGTTCTGCTATTTGAGAATTGAGAAGCGTTAATAAAATTTGCTCTATCTCAGAAGACAGAAGCATTGGAGAAGAATACATCTTTAAAAACTGAAACATTATTGTTTTTGCACAGTTTATACCTGTGGATTTTAATCACCACCACCTCCTTAAAGGAGATCAAGACCCAGATTTTTAAAGAATTTTCAACCATTACAATTTATTTAATGAAAAATTTTACAGTTTGGACAACAGATGCAATTAAGCTAGGGACAGGATACAACAAAAATACAAAAAGCACTTTATTACAGAAGGACATGCATACATTTATCCAATTTTACTCGACAGCAAAGAAATTTGGTCATTTCTCATGGAATTTCCTTGTGATCTTAGCTTTGTTATCCAACGAGAAGGAAGTAAATAATTATATACTCTTAAAGGAAGTACTGGAATTTACTGGTTATCATATGACAACCTAAAAATACACATTTGAATTTGCTATATATAGAGTTTTTGCAACGTTTTTTCCTGGCACATATCCATGATCCACTGAAAAGAGCCTTTTGACTCACTTTTGTGTTTAGACAACTTGATAATGTTCCTTCTACAGTGTGCCAAGAAATTGTTTTTTGTTGCCATAATACTGAAACAGGAATTGATATTGTTAGATTGTCAATAGTTTCATAGTTGGGGCTTAAAATTCCAGTATTGTGACATCCTTATTGCTACAATATTACCATAGTTTAGAGATATAAGTCACAAATTTGATTCTGAAATTAGGATGATCATCTGATAGTTTCTAATTAACTAAACTTAGTATTTAAAGTTACTATTGGTCCTTAGTTCAGAACAGGACCCATTAACCAATTTAATTGTCTCTCAGGGTTTTTAATTGATTCTCATCCAGGTGATGTTTCCTGATAAATGATACACTTATTTAAAGGTTTGTGCAGCTGCTGTGCGCTTCTACAAAGACTTCCTCTGTTATTACAGCATTGAAGATTACATGACTCATGCTGCAATTTGCTTAGAACCTTAGTGGATATTTGCATGAAAAAACCATAATGGTAAGCCCTTTTTAATTATTGGTGCTTTTGCTGCAGGGCAAGCTGGAGGATAGAAAGCCATTCATGTTGCTGTTTGATGATGTGGCCATTCACTACATACTTTCTGCAGCAAAGTGAGTACAACCGCATCAATTTATTATACCCCACAACAGGCCTCAACCAGTTATTGAATGTTCTCTTGTCTGTGTGGCTGCAGGTCAGCAGATGGACTGGCGATATGTAAGAAATCTCCTGAATCACAGTGAGTATTGTGACACTTCTTGTCTTTTATGCTGCAGGAGGGAAGACACAAAAATACTAACTGTATCTTTCATGTGTTGGATATATTCTAAAAGATCTCAGTTCAGGCAATACATAGTTTTCGAAGATTTTTTATGGCACGTTGTCATCGAAAGAACAATTGACAGAGGAGGTTCCTCACCATTTAACTTCTTTAAACATCATCAATTTCACTTACTGTAGGGAGAAAATTACTTTAACACTTATAACTTTGAGATAGAAGGGGATGAATACTTAAAATTTAGTGTCTTCTATGACCATATAATCAATCATCGTATGTCTCAATGCTTCTGTAGACAAAACTAGTTTGCCTGTTTTTCTTGTCACTTACTCTGCTGTAATATCCCTGTCATTATTAGTTTTTGGCCATATTCAAAATTTAAATACAAAAATGTTGATCCATAATAAATCCTAATCAAATAAAGGTAATTTAAAGAAGCTACAACTTAAAGCTCTGTATCTTTTCAGAGCTATGGAGGTGGTGGAGCGGAGTTATATCTTCCTGAAGAGGCTGTGTCAGGTCCTGTGTGCTCTGGGAGGCCAGCTCTGCTCATTAGTGGTGAGTTCATACTTTTTTAATTAACTATTAACAGCATTTTCTTTTCAGGTTGTGATTGATACTTTGAGAGGCTGGTGCCTTGACTTAATATCGCTTTATTGTGCCTTTTTTTAAATTGTTTTTACTCTTTTTTTTTTTCATTGTTTATGTTAAAGATGTTTAAAAGATTTCAAATGTGCCACTGTGTAAATTTGTTAGAAATGGCATGTACAAGCACTTCTTTTGGTATACCTGATCAACTGCTTATTAAAACAAATATCTAACCAGCATATCACATGGCAGCAACCAATGCATTTAGGTATGCAGACGTGGTTGAAAAAGATCAGCTGATGCTCAAAACATTGCACTAGAATGGGAAAGCAACTTTAAATGTTCCATGGTTGTTGGTGCCAGACAGGCTGGTCTGAGTATTTCACAAACTGCTGATCTACTGGGATTCACACAACCATCTCTACAATTTACAGAGAATGATCCAAGAAAGAGAACATTTCCAGTGAGCAGCAGTTCTCTGGGCCAAAATGTCCCGTCGATAGCCGAGGTCAGGGGAGAATGGCCGGACTGGTTCGAGCTGATAGAGAGGCAACAATAACTTAACTACTCATCAGTGCTGTAGTATTCAGAAGAGCATCTCTGAACATGACAAACATTTAAGCAGATGGGCTACAGCAGCAGAAGACCACACTGGTTGCAGCTAAGAACAGGAAAACGAGGCAGCAATTGACATATGTGCTCCAACATTGGACAAGAGAAGAAAGAAATATGTTGCCTCGTCTGATGAGTCTCCATTTCTCTTGCAACAGTGATGGGGTCTAAATTTGACGTAAGCAACATAACAGCCTGCCAGACCACAAACAGCACATTTAAAGAAGCTTAAAGCACCTTTCTTTCCTATTCTGATGCTCAGTTTGAACTTAAGCAGATCATCTTGACCCTGTCTACATGCATAAATGCACTGGCTGCTGCCATGTGATTGGCGGATTAGATAATTGTTTGAAAGAGCAGCTGAACAGGTGTACTTAATGAAGTGGCCAGTGAGTGTATGCACACAAAAATTGCATGAAGAAGTAGACAGTAATGTGTTTTTCTTTTTCTCGTTATTGATCAGTAGAAATATGTTGTCATTTGTTCCTCAGGGTTCAGACGTAGAGGTGGAGACACCTGCAAATCTCAGCAAATACATGGAGGCAGTTTTAGCCTTTACTACACATTCCAGTCAGGTGAGATGATACGGAAATGTTGCTTAAACTTTCACTGTAAACTCCTTGAAGTCCCTGTGAGGTGATAAAAATTCTGCAATCTAGGTTTATTGTATGACAGGCCACTGTGTTACATCTCTAAGTTTATAAAACTAAACTTCAACGCCATGAAAGCTGAGGCGGGCATATCTGCTCAGGGATGCTGTAGGCGTGTCGTTGAATGCCCCAAAGCCACGCCCACTCATGAGAAAGCTAATCCTCTCTGTTTAAGAAAAAGATACTGCTTTGTTACAACTCTGTTTTCCAACAGAGAAACAATTGCATTTATGTAACACCATACAGATGGTTTAGAGCTATAGAGTCTCTGTTTCATTTTCTTATCCTGCAACTCATCAGGAATTCCTAACATCCTGTTTTTGAGGTATGTGAGGTATATGAGACATCTTTGTTGTTAAATGGCTGCATTAAACACTCCATTCCCTGATGCTGCTCTCCAGAATAAGTCTTCAATGATGATTAGCATTAGAGGCTTTTATTGTGACGACTTGGCAGGAATAGAATGTGTCTATCATCAGATACTTGGCTAAACTGTAGCAATGCTAGGCTCACAGACAGGATATATTTGCTGCTTTGAGAGATACAAAGCCACTCTTTTAATCATCCATGATTAAAGAAAAGTGAAATATGGATCACAACACACCTTCAGCAGGTAAGATGATTGATCTGGTTCAAGTGAAAAATAGACAAGCACTCCAGCAATTAGCCTGCCCCCTGACCTTTGGGTGAAATATCACCAGATCTAACAGATCTGTCACAGAGCTCTCCATTGTGATGCTTTGAACACTCAGTAGGCCACTGTACACTATACATTTAGCAAATTAACTCACAATAAACAAAAACAACATTTAACTGAAAATTAATTTTCAATGAAGGCATTAACATTGGCTAACAGCAGACTGTATTGAGATGAACTGCTCAGTGATTTTATATTGTTGCAGCATTAGGGAGGTGAGGTAAATCCCCATAGCTCCTGGTGACATTGTGGGCTGCTATATTTGCCCTGGCCAAATTAAACCTAGCTACGAAAGAGGTGAACGACTTTCTTACAGTCTAAATCCAATATTCAGTCAGTCACATTTCAGGGTTTTCACATGTTTATAGCTACCTTATTTCAACATATCTAGTGTGTTTAGACATCAATTTTGGATTTCACTTTATAGGGACTTTAATTGACTGCTCTTGAAGCATAATATGTTTTTGTGACGTTGCTGTCTTTGTCCCCTTTTATTTTTTGTGTAGTTTTTAAAGTCCTCCACTCTGGCCACTTGGCTGGCTTTGTTCAGACACGAGACTCTGTCCAAAAACGTGGTTGTTGTGGAGATGGCGATCAAATACCTCAAAGTGTCTATGATCAACTTAGTCAAGGTGAGATAGTGCTGCAAGTGTAACCACTCAAGGGAATCTGAAATAGTGATACTCAAGGTTTTGTTGTTCTCTGCAGACTGGTTTTCCATCGAGAGATGATAACCCAAGCTGTGTGTACTCCCGTGTGGACTTCGACAGTGATGAAGACTTCAATTCATTCTTCAGTTGTGAGTTTTATGGCCATTCACTTCAGATAATCGCTATTCAGTTCACCCTTTAATTTTTTTCATGGTGTTCTTGCTTTACAGCTTTTCGAGGGCAGCAGGGGGAGGTGGTGAGATGTGCATGTCGCATTGTTCCTCTGGAGGCTTTCCAGATTGCAGCAGAATGGTTGCAGTATCAAATTGCCAGCCCTATTGATACCGGGGATACCACTTGTAAGTTGTATCACTTATTCCTGGCATCATATCAGAGAGAGATGGTAAATTATCTGGAGAGAGATGGTAAATTATCTGGAGAGATGTGTTTTGGGTCTCTTGTTTGATTTTTGTGTGCATTTATGGTGCATCAGGTTGATTAAACTTGCAGCAGTACGGAGGTAATTCAAGTTTGGGAACAATCCTAATTGGTTAGATTTATATGTTAGCGCAAGCCCTGCAGCCCATCGTAGTTAAACATACTCAGGCTTGAGGAGAAATGTGCATGAGGGAAAATAGTTTTTTTTTTTTTTTTAACCTCTCAGTTCAAGGACTTTATACATTTTTCTTAATTTATACCTCTGTATCTCACAGCTAAGACAGCTGAGGGCCTGTGCTCCCTCCTGTCTCCATCTGTGGTCCAGTGGGATGCAATGACTGTCTTCATGGAGTGTATGGTCACGCAGATCTTCAGGAATCTGGAGGAGGAGGTAACAAGGGCAGCTTTAGCAAAAGAGGGTGTTTTAAAAATGTTTTGTATTATAACGTGAGGCTTTACTCTTTTTTTGTGTAGAAGTTGCCCATCGATCAGGGCATGGAATTGCTGCAGGCTGTGCTGAACTATGAAACCAAAGATCCGCTCATCTTGTCTTGTGTGCTCTCCAACATCTCTGCCCTCTTCTTATTTGTCACACGAAGGCCACAGTTTTTTCCACAGGTCCTCTACAAGGTCAGCAGTGTCATTTGTGGCTTCTACATGTTATGTTCATCTATCATGCATGCTTTCCTTGTATTTGCCTGCAAACATATGGAAAAACATAATTAAAAGCAGTTTCATGATAGGTAGATGTGTTGATTGGGATTCCTGGAGAATGGTCAAGCTGAAGACCGTACATTTCTGACGGCCATTCTCACATACATTCATATCAGACTATATATATATATATATATCTCAGACATCAAGTGCTATAATTAGCAACTATAATGTATTTCCAGTGTTAGATTATTTTTAAAAATCTGTCTCTCAGAACTATCACTATGACAGCCATATTTTACACAGGACTTTTCACTTTGTAGGAGATAGGTGTAAGATTTAAGCTATAACTAAAGCCGACATTGAAACTATTTTCACCGGTGCAACACCTTAAATGTTAGTAAAGCATAAACTTTGTTGTAAGTAAGGACTTACGCTCCAACTAGGCTACGTTTGAACTTAAGCACAGTTGGTGCAACCCATAGTAGAGGTCTAATCAAGGATTAAATCATGCATAGATCCATTTTAGAAGTAGAAACACCAACAGTAGCTTGCTTTAGCTCTGTGAGCTTTAGCTAAAAAAGTTTAGCTAAAGCTAACATAGTTACGTTAGCTTTGTAATTAACTTTACTACATAAGCCAATGTAGGTAAGTTAGTTTTAGCAACATAAGCTTTTGCAAACATAGCTAATTTAGGTACGTAGCTAACATATCAACGTATCTTACATAGCTAATTTGTGAGCTTAGCTTTAGCTTTGTAGCTCCGTAAAGTAAGCTTTAGCAAAACAAGTGAACATGGCTAAAGCTAATGAAGCTATGTAGATAACACATCTGGGTATCTTACATGGCTGCTTTGTGAGCTTAGCTTTAACTGCATAGCTATATAGCCCTGTTATCTGTAGCTAAGTTAGCTTTAGCAATGTGAGTTTTAGCAAATATATCTAAAGCTAATTTACGGAGGATTTTACACCTTATAAAATCCAATCTAGACCTGTATTTTCATGGCTAACTAACTGAGCTACGTAAGCTACGCTGTATATGTTTAAATGTTTTTATGGAGCATGAGCTTTTCCTGTAAGCAGACAACTTGGCTTTATTGAACATTTTGTAATCAGGTTTTGCAGGTGAGGTTTTTGACTTTAAACTTTTGGTATCATAACCCTTACTTTAAACCTTACCCTAACCCTGAATGGAAGTTTGTTCTGGTTTTATTTAGAAAGTTTTAGTGTGTATTTTTGTTCTGAGATATATTTCGTCTCAGATGAACGGTCTGTGAGAGTGGTGTTAGAAAGAAGTGGTCTTGCAGCCAGACTGTCTTGGATTCCTGTGAATTTGTGGGAAGAATTCAACTTCAAATTATGGTCAAACCTAATGAAAAATAGTCCAGTAATCGCGTTGAAGTACTTTCTTTTATTACAGAATGTTTTCTTTTTTTTTAATTAAATTTCCTTTAAAAAGTTCAGCTCATCACATCATTAGCACATTATTCCTGCCTTTTATGTGACATTATATTGCTAAACTCTTGTCCTAACAGCTATTTAAAGCCATCACATTTGAGATTGGTCAGGACAATAAGGTAAGGAGCCCCTTTAAGACCAAAAATGTACATTTTGACTCCTCTTTCATGTCCAAAGACCAAAAACAAATCTTCATTTGACACCTGTAGGCACCTCGAACCCGAGCTGTGAAGAATGTGAGGAGACATGCTTGTTCCTCCATCATAAAAATTTGCCGGGATTACCCACACATTCTCTTGGTAAATATCTATAATACCTCAATAAACCGAATGTGTACCTGCTGTTTAGATAGGTGTTTAGTAAATGTATGTTTTTTTTCCTCCACAGCCTAGCTTTGAGATGTTTTACAATCACGTGAAGAAAATGTTCTCCAGTGATGCAGGGCTCACTTACTTGGAGAAATGTTCACTAATGGAGGCTCTGGTGCACATCAGTAACCAGTTTAAAGACTTTGCAAAGCAGAAGGCCTTTCTGGACGAGCTAATGGCCTCAGTGGTTGCAGAGTGGACCTCAGAAGACATGAGACAGTATGTTGAAATCTTTTGTCCCTCTAATTAGATAAGATTTCATTTAGTGTAAGGACTAAAAGTGAACTTATATCCTGTCTTTGTGTTTCAGTGTGCTATGGGATCCTGCTGTATTCCTGTCCTTTGTTGGAGCAGATCAGGTGGTCAGTGATCAAAGTAAAGATCCAGACACAGCAGGCCTGAATAGGGGGCGGGTAAGTGTGTATAAGTAAACTTTAGCCAGAAAAATCAACTAGAATGGCTGAAAGTGCTCTGTTTGTTTATTCATTCAACAATTCTCCTTTGACCTTTCTCTAGATTAGCTTCTGTGTATATGCCATGCTGGCAGTGGTAAAGAAATCCCGTTGGCCTGCAGACCTGGAGGAAGCAAAGGCTGGAGGCTTTGTTGTGGGCTACACCCTGTCTGGAGCTCCCATCTACAGAAATCCCTGCACTGCCATGTTTCTGGCTCTGCTGCCCAACCTCCTGGCTCTGATCAGGTATACCTACTCTATGCCAACAGTGTACCTAAAGATACTCCTTTTCATAACAAATCTTGGCAATCTTCAGCCACGTTACCAGTTTAAGAAACAAAAAAACTTAGGAGAATAATGTCTCCAAATGGGGCCGTGATATGGGTAAAGTGTTAGTGACATTAAACAAGAGCTAAGCAAGACCTAAGATATGCAGCAGCTGAAAAAATAAAATGTGTAACCTGTAATTAAGGTGTGATCCAATGCTAAAGTGCTTCACACATGTATTAGGTATCATTGCCAGAAGGGGCAGATTTCACTAGTTACAAAAGCTCAGAATGTATTTAAATAGAAGGTAAATTCCCTTACTCATCCATTGATTTTTATCTCCATAAACTCTGTGTCAGTGACTTTATTCTCTTAATCATTAGTTTAAAGTTTCCTAAAGAAAGAAAGATATTTAATCTGCAAATTATGGTCAAAATCAACAGTAAATTTACGAATTAGGCAGGGTCAGGCCAGAGATAAATGTAGTCTTACAGCTTGTGTTTGTGTCAAGTTGTTACAAGCATTCCTGTAAATATACTGGCCTGTATGCAGTTCACGTTACTGAAGAATATCTCTAGAGGGAATACTTGAGAGCTCAGGCTGAATACGACCAACAGATGAGTCCAACATTTTCCTCATTGCACGGGCGTAACAGCCCTTGTGTTTTGCTTTAATTGGTGACTGTGTTAACTGGTGACTTCGATCCAAATGTGTTCATAGATGTTGTCATTACAACAGCTGTTGAAAATAAAAACAGTCCTTGTGAATAATTCTCTGTTCAGTTTGTTTTGTCAAACTGCTCTCATTAGATTGTATTTAATGAAAACAAAGGACAAAAACATCTACTAATCCAATTGCAGCCATGTATATGCTAGGCCAAAAGTCAGTAGTTTTACACGGTTAATCGTTATACCGATACACTCATCCTAAGATAGATGATCAACCTAAGTTGATTATTTTTTAAGGTATTTGAACATCAAACTGTAAAAGAGAATTTATCTTTCCAATGTTTGTCTCTGTGGAGTGACTATAAGGCTGGAGATACTTGCTCTGAGCTATTATTATAGTTGCAATGCCCTCCCCATGTCAGTCTGATGCATCACCTGTGCACTACAATGATTTATTTAGAAGTTTGGAAATGTTTCAAAAGACTCAATTGTGATGTCATTATTAGGGATGGGGGTCGAAATGCATCCGGTTCTGTATTTTTCTAATACCCGAAAATCAATAATGTTTTAGCTTATCGATACTGCTATCAAGTCTCATAGGCTCTGTGACGTAACGTCATTTTAAGATGCAACTGGTGGAAAAAAATGCATCAGTACTTTCAAGGGGAACGTAAACTAAAAGCACATCAGTATTGTCCATCAACAGAGTGTTGTACCTTCATCTGTTGGCTTAAGGAAAAATGCTTCCGCCTGCAAATCACATGCAATCATATCCCTGTGCTGGGAGTAATACAGTAGACACTCATTTCACTCTCTTCGGCTGATTCAAGACAGTTTTCTTCGTCAGCTGCTCAAATAAATGCTGAAAAGTGCTCCCAAACTTTGTAGCAAGTCTTGTTTGTTAAAAGTATTAATCCAGTGTAGAAATCTGTTGTGGAATCGGCAGAATTTAAGTTGATTAGCAAACTTCAGGATCTAGAGGATGGAGAATATGATGCGTTCAGGTAACTTCAGTAAATTTGATGACAATACTCTATATTTTATGATATGTTTAAATGTCACATAAAAATAGGATACCCCCTTTGGAGTCTAGACACTAGTGGTCGTGGTGATGGAAAGAGTAGGATAAGATGAAGAGCGGACTTAACCCAGATACTAATGATAAAACTTAGAGATGGAGATGAAAGGATGCAGGATGCATGGAGCTGGACCTGACCTCAGATGAGATAGAATGGAGGTAGCTGGGGTGGAGGAGGGCTGCAGCAGTTGCACTGAAACAACAGACTAACTGTAGAGGAGAGGAGAATAGTTTTTGAAACATGAGAGCAGCAGGGTGATTGGATCAAGAGAAGTTGTGGCAGAAAAGGATTGGCTCAGAATTTTAGTGAGTAGATGCTCATACCAGCTGACTACCAGAGGAGGAAACGTAGAAAAGGGTGAGTGATTATTAATGAATGAAAGAATGAATGGAAATAAATGGTCTTCCTGCTTAAACTTGTGCTAAGCTTCATATCTGATAAAGAAATTTTATTTGTGGCCCTCATAATAAAAAACAAAGTATAATTAGCAAGAACTCATCCTGTTTTCATCAGCTGCTGTAATAACCACACCCACCAGGTAATACCATGTCTAATAAACCAATATACCAGGAGCATAATATCCATGTACAGAGGAAAATGTAGAAACAAAAGACAGACTGTGTTCTATTGGTCATCAGCCTGAGCTGATCTGCTGTTACTGCCAATTATTGATGTTAACATTTTGCAAGTTCTGATCTTAGAATTCACATGACAGCAACCTCCTTAGGTGTCTCCATGTTTGTTGTTTACATTCTACATGTGAGGTAGTTGTTTCTGCCTAAGCTAACTGGTGTTCCCTCAAGTGGTGTCCTCAAGTAACACGTGCCCTGGCAGGGAAGTAAAAGAAAACTTAATATTCTTCTTGCTGCTGTGTTCACTCTCACATCCTCTCAGTCGCTTCACCACCTCCTGCCACACATGTGCATACTGCATCTTGTGTCTGCCTCGCATTCATTTTTGAGGACTTGCATGACAGGCATCATGCATTCCCATGTGCTTAGTTAAAAGAAAGTATATCTCTGCCCTAAGCTATAGAGTCAGGCTACCTGTTTTCTACGTAGATACAAGGACAGCCAGTCAGCCCGGATACAGATATGACAACAAATATCTATTTTGTCTGTCAAATATGGTAAAAGAAAAAGCCAGATGATAATTTACAAAATGCAGAAGTCATTAAAAGCAAATGATAGATGACTGTGTCAACATCAGACATGATCTTTAGATGTTTAAAAGGGTTACCAGTATGTCTAATGTTGTCTCATTAGTCATTCCTGCTTATTTGTGACAACTCTGTTTTCATTACTCCTCACGTCAGGACTCACAACAGTCTCTTCCTGCCAGAGAACATGGCTCGCCTCAGTGAAACCTTCTCCAGAGCCCACGAGGTGATGGATGCAGAGAAGAATGTTGTTCTTGGTAAAAAAAAAAGAGCTTCATACCTGTATATGTGTCTTGGTTTTAGTAAGCCATCATCTGAAAGTAATGTGTTTTAACCTTAATTTTCTCTTTCTCCAGGTCTTTCTCAGCATCTTCTGGATATTTATGATGCTCCTGTGTACAGATCCAACCTGGAGCGTATGCAGGGATTTTTCACCACACTTTATGACAACTGGTAACATTAGTTCTTGCACTCTTTCCCTTTTTTAAGAGTGTCTATGTAACAGTTTGTTGTAAAATAAATTAAACCTTCTTTTTTGCTTTCTCTACTCACATAGCTTCCATGTCCTGGGAAATGTCGGGCCAGCTCTGCAGCAGGACTTCTACACCATCGAGAGGTTGGCTGAAGAAATAACCGGCTCTGTTTTTGTCTCCCTTGATCACGTGCCTGACCACAGACTTCGCCCAATGATTCATATCCTTTACTTGCTTTCGTTTGATTTGCATGCTTGTCCTTTTGCCATGCATTACTGTGTTTATTTTTTTACACTCCTTTGTGCACATTATTTTCTCAAAAGCCTTTTGAAGGTTACTCTCCACGAACCAAGCTGTTTCTTCATGTTAACATCTGTTTTCTTTAACTTTTGGTACGTGTGTTTCTGAAGCAGCTGGTGCTATCATGTCCTCAGGAGTACTACAACAGTCTACTCTGCCCCCTTCTGGGCCCTATGTTCACCTACATGCAGCAGGTAAGGACTGTCACCCGCCCAATGCAGTAACACTTAACACTCTCACCATTCACAGTCCACTCACTCGGTGGTTGTTGTTGCCAAGTCTCAGAGCTTTCTTGTGTTTCCGTCTACAGAGACTCAACGGCAAATGGCAGGTCATCAACCAGAGGACCTCAGTAAAGTAAGTTAAAGGTTACTGTTTTGCAGTTTTTGGTTTTATGGAGATTTTGAAGATTGTCTGTGGTTCAGGAGTAGCTCGACACTAACAACACGACACTTGCAGTCCACGTTCTGGACTCGTCTGTGTCTGGTGGCTCTTGATCCACTGACTCCAGCCTTAGTCCACTCCTCATGAATTTTGCCTAAGTTCTTGAGTCTGCTTTGTTTAACAATTCTCTGGAGGCTGAGCTCATCCCTGTTGCTTGTACACCTTTTATTACCAGTGAACTTTCCATGAATATGCTTTGATAAAGCCTCTGAGAACAGCCTGCCCTTTTAGCGGTGACCCTCTGTGGCTTGCCAGTTATTATCTTCTGGACAATTGTCAAGTCAGCAGTCTTCCCCATGATTTCAGTTGTGTGCCCCAACTTTGCTAGGAATTTTTACTGCCAGCTTTCTTATATTTTTTAAAGATTTATTTATGAGCATTTTTTGCCTTTATTGATAGAGGAGGACAGTGGATAGAGTTGGGGAGAGACATGCAGGGAAGGGCCACAGGCGGGCCCGCATTACATGGGGCACGCATTAAACCACCAGGCCCCCTGTGCAACTTCTTTTTTTTTTTTTTTTAACTTTTCATGTATAGTTTTCAGATAGAACAAAATTGCAGGTACAGTAAACAAAACAAAACAAAAAAAACAAGTGGGTCCAAACTTAAGTGCAATAAAATAGCCTCATTAAAATGAGATGTACAAAAACTTGTATGTAAACTATGTATTTATATGCATACACTCATATACATACCCATACTGACATACATGCACATGTGACAGTTATCAAAACACCAGTAAACATTAATTGGCTAAATAAATGTTCCATTTTTCCCACTGTTTCTCTCCAAGATCTTTTTGAAGTCATATAGAATAAGTCATCTGTTCCAAAGGATGCAACTGTTTTACAATGCTAACAAAGAGACCAGCTGTTTGACAATTTTTCTCTAACCAGCACTTTGTAATGGCTGAGACCATCAGGAAAATACCTGTGCCCTTTCCTATGAAATTTGTGAAGTTGTGGTTTGTGTGAACACAGCAGGAAATATTCTTGAAAATTCTTGGCGAGTGAGTAGATGGAAATGATGATGTTGGTATTCTGTAACTGCTGTGATCTTTGCGTATGTGATGAGGCTGCTTCCTGCTACTTTTCTGCTGAATGTGTTCTTCTAAACACTTGTGTCTTATAATATGTAGTGTTGGAATAAAGACAAACTCTCATCATAGGGTTGACCTCTACTTCATCTGTCTTGCGGACATCCTATTAACATCATGGTTTGACTTTAGAACCCCTCTCCTTATCCATCTTGTAAACAAGTAACTGATAGATTTCAGATGCTGCCTCCTTATAGGTCTTGATTTATTTAGGAGTGTGAGTGTGAAAGTTGCATCTGTTTGATTCTTTGATAGCTCATCATTTCTAAGCTACAAACAGAACATATGAACATACTGGTAACCTGTTTGTTTTTCTTTTCAGTGATGAGGATGAGGAGGTTTTGTGCCATGAAAGCCAGGTGACACAGGAGATGTTAGAGGAGCAGCTAGTGCGTCTGATCACCAGGGAGGTACTGGATCTCCTCAGTAAGTTTCTCAAACTGCACTAATTTCTATAAAAGCTTAGTCATTTCTCTGCAAAGACACAAGTTTTATTAGTTGACATTACAAACATTAGTTTGTAATGTCAGTGCCTTAAAATGATCACCCATGGTTTGCTTTAACAGAACATAGTGAGTCAGGGATTTGGCTGTGAAAAAACTAACTGTATAGACCAGCCAGTTTGGCTCAGTATATAAGATTAGGTTATCTTCATTACATTAATGTTTGTTGTTTGATATCCACATCTAAATTCAATAAAGCATACAGTGAAGCACATGGCTTATGTTTTTTACTGCTTATGCACTTTATCCTTCTAAAATTATATTTTTGTCAGCTACACAAGCTCAAAACTGTTGTAGAAAGCATTAGGAAAAGACAGATTCCAGCCATAACTTTACATTGAGCGGATACTCAACACTTCGATGAGATGATGCATCTGTTTAATAGGGTGGTAATTAAGATTTCAAATTAAAATGATACCTAAATGCGCATTGTTTGGGATTTTTGTGATACAGCACATTGCTGCATGATCTGCTCTTACTCTTCTAGTGTAAACTTATTCTAGGGCTTTAATATTTCTGTTTTTCCTTTTCTTATAGTTGTGTGTTGTATCTCAAGAAAAGCACCTGAACCAGCAGCAAATAAGGAGGAAGTAGATGGTATGAGTCGAATTCAAAATGTGTATCATAAAATCTCACTTGTTTTGTGACGAGCATCTCATCATGTTTGTTCAAATGTGCTCTCATAGATGAAGACATGGTGATGGATTCGGTACAGACGGCACCTCCTGCTCAACCCACAGAGGAGCTGACAGAGCTGGGGAAATGCCTGATGAAGCACGAGGTTGGCCTAGGACTCATCACATAAAATTTAAAAGGAAACTTATGTCCTCTTTATTTATCATCATTTTCTCTCCTCCCTTTACTCAGAACATCTACATGAGTCTTTTGACTCTCTCCTTCACCTCATTGTCATGGAAGGACACTTTAAACTGTCACCGCACTGCTTCCATGGTCTGCTGGACACTCCTGCAACAGGTAGAGCACTTGATAAGCAATAGTTCAGTATAGCCTGGTTTATAAATTAATCCGTGTCAAAACCCTCTTTCAAAGGAAAACACTGGCCATTTTTTATTTTTAATGAAATTTATAGAAAATACAAAATCCAACTGTGTTACAGTTGGTCACTGAGTACTCTCTGATTTTCCTTACAATTCAGTACTTAGATTTTTTAAAGGCTAAAATTTCCTGAAAGAGCTTAAAAATGATAATACATGTTCTAGGTGCCTTTCACAGCACTCAAGGTCAGTTTAGTTGAAAGTAAAAATAAAAATACGTCAAAAAGATCAATAAAAATAATAGAAAATGAAATATTGTGTAGGCTAATAAATAATTGGTCTCATCAGTTTTAAAAGATGAGTTTTGAGATGGGATTTGAAATCGGAGAGTCAGTGTTACTGACATTTTGTGGGAGGGGCTTCCAGAGGTGGGTTTGGGAGCGAAAGAAGGCTTTACATCTCATGGTGGTCAAGTGCCCAGATGGTACAGTGAGATGGATGGAAGACAGCCTGAGAGTGTGGGAGGGTATACTGATATGCAGGAGTTCAGAAAAATATTGAGGAGTGATGTTTTGGTTGACCTTAAAGGTGAGGTGCAGAATCTTAAAAACAATGCAGTAGTTTTGACCGGGAGCCAGTGAAGCAGCTGAAGGACAGCAGGCAGAGATTTGATTAATGGGCTTGGTTCCTGATGATGTGAGTGACAAAAGTTGGACTTTAGGAAGGGATCTAAATGCTTAACTTGTAACTCTTTAGTAAGACTTGATAAAATAAGAATAAAGAATGCACTTTATTTTTAGACCAATCTTGACCTTAAAGCAGTTAGAATTGTTCTTTTTCAAAGAGCATTTTGAAGTCTCTCTCTCCCTGATTTCTTACACTTTTCATGGCCCTGCCTACTTCAAATGGCATAAAGCCAAAAAAGGGAAAGTGAATTCACTGGGCTTTTAGTACATGTCATTTTGAAATGTGTAAATTCTTAAGTAAACCTTTAATTTACTGCAGGGTGTCTGTAAGGTTTTAAGTATTCAAAGTGGATAAATCAATTTAGAAAATATTAAGGCTCTTAAAAAGTCTTAAATGCAAGGCTATGAGGGCGTAGTTGTTCTACTTTTGAGTTTTGATTTAGTGCAAAACTTGTAAATAGGTAAGTCTAGATTATGGTATGATTACTGTTTGGTGGTTTAAGTAGAAAAATGAGACGCTCCATCACCTGCTGCTGTATGGTATTAAACCAATGTCTTTTTTCACATATTCCAATCTCAAAATGATCCAAGAAAGGTCAATTTCCATACTACAAAAAGAAATGCCAGTAACATTTTCTCTTCAATGTTTTCACATTATTACCGTAACTGAACAAAACATTTACCGTAACTGTGTTGCTAACATAACAGGTTAGAAAGTGAAGATGTGAAAGTGACTTAAAACGTGTGAAGAGGCTCTTAAAATAAGTATTAAAAAGTAATAAACTTAGTGACAGAGTTTCTGTGTGAACCCTGCACTGATGTAGTAATCCCTCTATAATATGCTATTTTGCCTTTCATATAGCTCTCCTAGGCTGATATAATAAAAATGTGAGTGGCTGTGATCTGTTTCTATTTGGATTGTGGTCATATTTTGATATGAACATTTAAAGTTACTTATAGTGTCTCTGTCCTAAGCGAATGTTATTAATAAATATTCAATGTTATAAGTGATTAACCAGCTCTAGTGTCAGTTCCGCTCAAATAGGCAGCTTTACATTATTATTAGCGATGTCTGCAAGACAGCTAATAGACTACTAATGAGAGTGCATTCTGCTGGGCAAGACATGGCGTATTTAATAGTTCAAGTGCATTTTTCTGCTTTTTTGAAATTACAACAGATATTAACAGAAAATACAATGCTAAGACATAACGGTAGTTTAAGTCAAAGGCCCAAACTGCTTGTTAAGGATAAAGTTGGCAGTAAAATAGTTTTATTTTCAACATGTTTCCAAGTTTCCTTCCACACTGTCTCCATCTCTTCAGGTGGTGGGGGGAAATCTTCTTCCAGAGGCAGTCATATGGTTTTACACCAGCGTCCTTCAAGGCCTTCAGATCCACGGGCAGCATGAGGTCTGCAACTTTGCCCTCATTCAACTGGCGATGCTTATCTATGACAATCTGGTGAGTTTAATGGCAATCTCTGCCAATAGGCTCTGTGCTCTTTATCTTGGCCATTTCTCTCCTTTTTGTTCCCTATAAATTATGTAACACTATGCTATTAATTATTTTCCCTGCAAGTTCATCAGAATGAGTAAACGTTTTGTGATTTTTTTTTTTGTCTATAGATGTCATCAAAATTGAAAAAACAAGCCATCTACAAATTGTGTTTTACACAGCATACATTTCAAATCCAAAACATATTGATTTTACAGCTGTATATATATTATATGCCACGGTTTGTTTTTTTTTTCTGTTTTTTGACTTGCTTTATAATTGATATTAAATATTCTAATCTGATATCCTGTTATCCTTTGACTTCAGAGGTAATGTCTAATTTCTTTAATCTGCATGCTTTCATATATACTCATTTGTCTCTTTATGTTAGCGCCCTCGCTACATGGAGCTGCGAGTGGTGATGACACAGATCCCAAACATCAATGTTGAGGCTCTGGACCAGTACGATCACAGGCTCATGGACCCCAATGGGCCCCAGAAGGTCGCACAGAAGAAGAGAAAAGACCAGTTTAAGAAGCTCATTGCAGGAACTATTGGGGTAATGCCACATTCGTCCACTAGAGAGCAGCACTCTTCTGCTGTACCAAACTGCAGCTGTAGAGGGACGCTGGCTCAATAATGCAAGTCATTACTCAGCAGTGTGATTCTGGCTGCGCTGTAAATCTTCTGCGCTCTGCAGAAAACAAACTTGCAGCAGCTCAACAGGACTGCACAGTCTAATGAAAATCACTCTGGTAGATGTTGGACATTTTGTTATTTAACCTCTCTTCTCTCTGCAGAAAGCTCTGTGCCAGCAGTTCAGGAAGGAGGTCCATATCCGGAATCTTCCGTCGCTCTTTAAAAGGCCAAAGCCTGACAAAGATATAACGGACACTGAAGCACTGGGCTTGGCAGCTCTCTTCTCTCCAGAGAATAACACCCTTTAGGAAGACACTGTGGGTCTAATGGACTTCATTCTGACTGAAGGCGTGATAGCCAGGCCTGAGAGTGAGGAGTTCAGCAGGGTTTCCTTCACTTATTATCTGCCAGCAGGGGCAGTGCGGTGCTACCTAACATATCAGTCAACACTTCCTGTTTTCAATAGATTTAGATCTTTTATTTAAAACCTAACGGCACCTCTAATACACTAAATGAATTATCTTTCTTTGAGTGTTACAGGCCAGTATCACACTCTAAAATCATTTTATACATTTCTTTTCCATTCCCTGGCCCATAGAAATAAAAGCCATGGTGATACTTTGAATTAAAGAATTATCAGCTTCTCTGTCGGAGACATTCAGAATGTAGACTTGCCATATCTGTGCAACCCTTATTTCATGGTCACCAAAAATAACCTTTATTTTGATCATTCCTTTATGAAGTTGTTTCTCCTGCTTTAGTTTATGGGCAAAATTTGTCCATTTAAGAAACAAGAGTCAAACTGAGACCCAAACTGAGTTTTGTATTTTAAACATACAAGAAGGAGTTTTTAATTGGGTATGAAACAGACTAACATCAGTAATGAGGTTTTTCACGATCCACACAACAAACAGGCGAGTGGTGACTGTTTATATATGACGCTGATTTGAATGTCTGTTACAGTGGCCACAAGGCCTGTGGCCTGCAAAGCAATTTACAGTACACCAATATAACCTTTGTGTACATTTTCCTCTGCTGAGATTTGCAGACAGTTTTACTTTATAAAGTTGAAGAAAGGATGAAAATCTTCTTTAGAGAATATATAGTATGTTGTGGACAGTAGTGACAAAGATATAGAGTGTGCTGCTTTGTCGACTGAGGCTGCCAAAATCCACTCAATATAGAGTCCTTCACCTTAGCTTCAACAAAGAAAAACGCAGTACTACTACCAAATCCAAACAAGTAACCCAGTAGAGAAGGTAGGAGTGTGTTGCTTGTTGAGATTTCTTGGACCAAATGTTTTTATTAATTTCAAGTGCTTGCATGAGAATTTTTTTTAAATTTAACCTTTGTTTATCCTGATGAAGACCTGTTGAGATCCAGATCTCTTTTACAATAGTGACCTGGCCAAGAGGTCAGCAGTGCACAACTGATAAATAATTTATATTTAAGAGTTAAGTGTTGACAGATATGTTGTGTGACCACAGTGCTGCTGTCAGGGCTGATATACTCAACAGCCACTTCATTAGGTAGACCTCTTCAACTGCTCATTAAAGTAAATGTCTTATCAGCCAGTCACATGGTAGCACCAGTGCACTTAGTTATGTCGATATAACCTCTAGTTTAAGGCGAATGTCAGAGTTGGGATGACGGTTGATTTAAGGCCGTGCTGTGATTGTTGATGGTCTGGAAAGCTTTTGTGTTTATGCCCAGTTCTGCCCCTACCATCTGAATTTCATTGAAGCCACTGAGACTCAACAGGCCAGGTTTTTCCAATCTTGTTTTGTCCAAATATGGTGAGCCTTTGTGAATTTTAGCCTCAGTTTCTTGTAGGAGTGGCATCTGATGTGGTCTCAGCAGATCATCCTGACCATGTCTACATTTCTAAATGCTATGTGATTGGCTGATTAGACATTTGAATTAATAAGCAGTTGAATCGGTATACCCAATGAAGTTACCAGTGGGTGTAAATCCCAGGTCAAGACAAAAAGGAATGCTTAAATCTTGGTGCACTTTTCTCTATTTACCAAAACTTTGTGTTGACTGGATAAGCTTATATGCAGGTTCTGATTGTGGGAGAAGTGGTAATGGTACCTCAGTTGCGATGTTCCCTACGATGAGGTGAAGAAACTATAGGGAAAATTACTCTAAGGGAGAGCAGCCACATTGTTTTTTTTCTTTAATGATTACAGTAGATTAAAATATGAACATCAGTTGTCCACCATGCAGATATTGCACAGTATTTAAGGGCAATGGTTGTTTGTATTTTGTCCTTCATATCAGCACAGTCTTGTGTTGTAAATGAGTTGTATAATTCAGAGCACATATCATACATTAAATAAAAGCCACATTTAGTGCCAAAACACTCACTGTAAACTTTGACAAACTTGACCAGATAATTGTATCTGAGACAAAGCTAAAATAGGGTCAACGATGATTATCTAAGGGTCGACTTAACCAACCAACCAGTAGCTCAATACAAGTTTATCTGTTTTCTAGTTGTACAGCTGTGACGCTGTTCTGTTTTTGTGTCTTTTTCTGTGTTTGTACTGGTATTTCCAGCAGTGAGAAAAGGTGAACAAGCACTACATTCCTCCATAGTCCAAAAGATCGCTTAAAAATGTAATCTATTGGAGATACCAGGTAGAGAGTTCTTATGCGTTGTGTAGATTCAGACCAAAATTAATTAGAGGTATTTTAATGTAAGGAGAGCTCAGAAAAAAAAGCATACAGATGGGCTTGAAGTTCAGATACTTCTTTTTAAGTAAAGTTTTTGTTTGGATCATTTATACCCAAGAAGAGGAACCATTATAAAACTTCTAGTGAATTAATTTCATTGTGTTTAGGAAATGTTTGTTCACACGTGGCCATTTAAAAAAAAATGCTTGTTCAACACTAAAATGCTGTACAAAAGAGAAAATAGTCTTCTAAAAAATGCAGTGTGGTTTCTATTTTGTTGTTTTTAAATAAAAATGTAAACTTCATTTCATTTTGTCAGTTTCTTGAATGTCTGTTCAGAAAGCTTAATGTGTTTAGTATTTGTTCCATGCAGACTTCTTGTTTTTATAAATAAATCATGGTCGATATCATTTGGCTTTTTATGACCAAAAAATACATTAAAATCCTCAATGCCAACGTGAAAATATTTCTGCCAAGTAATGTCAATAAAATAAAATTGTGTAAGGTACAATATGTCATTGCATAAATATTCACCCCTGTTTTGATTGACTGAACTGATTCAACAGAGGTCCAGTCAATTGGTGCAAGTAGTCTTACAGTGAAATGGGATCACCTTAGTGCAGTGAATGTGTAAAGACACCTTTGTCTGGAATGTCCAGTCACTGGTTAATTAGTATTCCTTGCTACTATTACACCATGAAGACAAAAGAACACTCCAAACAATTCAGAAAAATATCAGTCAGGGTATGGATGCAAAAGTATTTCCAAGGTACTGAACATCCCCCATAGTTAGTTAAATCCATCATCAAGAAATGGAGGGAATATGGCACATGGGGAAATCAGGCTGAGTGGCAATGCAAGAAGCAGCAGACTAGAGAGATAGGCCACTAAGACACCTATGACTACTCCGAAGGAGTTATAAGCTTCAGCAGCTGAGATGGGAGAGACTCTGCATACAACAACTGTTGTCCGGGTTCTTCACCAGTCAAAGTTTTATGGGAGAGTGGCAAAGAGAAAGCTGCTGTTCAAGACAACTCATTAAATCTTGACTAAAGTTTGGCAAAAGGACTCCTTAGTCAAGAGGAAGAAAGTCAGACAAGACACTATGTTTGGCAGACATCAAACATGATAAGTCACCACAAACACACCATCCCCATTGTGAAGCACAGTGGTGGCAGCATCATGCTGTGGGGATGCTTCTCAGCAGCCGGCTCTGTAAGGCTTGTAAAGGGAGGAGGTTAAATGAAAGCGGCAAAATACAGGAAAATCCTGAAGGATAATCTTATTTAGTCTGCAAGAGAACTACGGTTGGGAGCAGATTTATTTCCCAACAAGACAATGACCCAAAACACACAGGTAAAGCCACACATGAATGATTTAAAGACAACAAGGTGAATAATCTGGAGAGGCTGAGTCAAAGCCCAGACCTTAACCCAGTAAATTGAATTTGCTGCTGGACTTGGAAAAAGGCTGTTTGCATCTGATCACCGTGCAACCTGACTGAGCTTGAGCAGTTTTGCAAAAAACAGCAGAGTAAAATTGCAGTAAGATGTGCAAGACCTATCCATACAGACTCAGTGCTGTGATTGCAACTAAAGGTGAATCTACCAAGTACTGACTTGAAAGGGGTATATATATTCATGCAGTCACTTATTTTACATTATATATTTTTATATACTTGACATTACTGTGTAGAAATTTGTTTTCACTTTGACATTAAAGACTTTTTTGTCAAAAGCAAAATTATGATAACCATGATTAAATTATAAGATTGAAAAAAGGGTAAAACATCCAATGGGTTGAATGCTTTTATAGGAACTGTACTGGTACATTTATGTGACTATCTACTGGGGTGTAGAATAAAGAAATATCAAAGAAAATTATACTTCCAGTCAGCGACCTGCACAGAGAGAGTCAAATCTTGCATGGAAATGTTGTTTAAATGAAAGTGCATGATTTTTCATACTTTTTCTAATGTGTTCTCAGTTTGAAAGTGAAAAAAACACATCTGTGGATCTGTACAGCGATAGATTACACATAACTTGAAAGAGATACATTTGAAGTGAACAGTTCAGATGTGAGCCTGTCTTGCCTAGTTTTTTTAATCCTCTCATTTGTTCTACTGTTGTCATGTGAAGATATATTTTTTCAATAAGAGGACTATCATACCTCTACCAATTACAGTAGATTGAATATTTTGTTATTAAGAGACCAACAAAGACATTATAAAATTAGGTAATTTTGTGGGGACATTTTTGTTGCACTAAAGCATTTAGCAAACTAATGTCATTCCAATCGCTCAACAGTAATTACCTTTATTATTTTTATGTTTTTTTAAATGGACCGTGGGGGGTTAAACTATACAGTATATGATAAAACACCAAATTAGTGCAGAAGGAGCGCTAAAGGCAATTTTGCAATCAGTTGGTTTGTACTCCGAGTCGGTAGGGGGAGTAATGTGCCGCCCTGACTTTAAAAACTAAATATATCATAACTAAATGAAGAAGATCACTCACTGACCATGGCTGCTCTTCGGTAATTACAGTGAACTGTTTAAACAGTTCATTTGGAATTAATAAGTAAATAATGCAACATTTATGTTCAGTAGACAGTCATTTGTGCCTCGAAGTGTTTGCTGTCACACCGTCAACCTGGTCAAACATGTAGTATCGTATTGTTAGCTAGCAGGTGCACTGCTAACGGTCGTCAGTGGATACTTGAGGACGTAACGCTGAATTTGCATTGGCGGTAGAGAGGAGTACTGCGGTTCATTCTGTCAGTTCAACTTCTACGTACGAAAAGTTCAGCCTTTAATGGTCCTCATTTTACTTGGAACCACACGTTGCATTTATAGGCAACGTCTCTTCCTGCTGTGTTACAGATACAGGTTTTGCTTTTTAATTCTGAAAATTTGCTGCATACTTTTTAAATGTCCCAAAGTTCAAATGATGTTCACCTTCCCAGATACCCGAAGACTATTACTAGTGATAAAACGGCAGTAACACTGCCATAGTAGCAGTAGTTTCAACAACTTGAAAACATTGGCAAAGAACTAAAATCACAAATAGTTGTTCTTAATTCTTAATCTTACATAAACAATCTAAATTCCCCTTACCCCTTTATTAACTCATTGAGTCCCAGCCCTTTTATAAAATGGAAAGTGGCTTGTGCCAGCGTTTTTGGCCATTTTGAGTCATCTTTCAAGACCCACAGAATATTTTGTACTATGACTCTGAAAACACAGAATAGCTCAAATAAAAGAAGAAACTCTCTATTTCATCATGGAAAAAACTGTTTGTTTGCACCTTGTTCCATTCTTGATTTATCTGAAGATAAATAGAGGCTAGTTTCACCAAAAAGACCACTTGTTTTCTAGAAAGCTGAGAAAAATGCATTTTTGTGAAAGAGAGTCTGCTTTCGTGTCCCCTGGCACTGCCTGTAAATTATAGGAGTAATATATATATTATATATATAATATATAATCTATAATACATAATTTTTTTTGTTCTTACCTCTTTTTCTGCCAACAGATGGTGTTGCAGAACTGCATGGGGCTTGCTCTTCTCTCAAGTCTGCTTGAGTCCATTGCTCTGGGACGGAGAACAAGATCTGCTCCACTCACTCAGCAGCCATTCCTCAGAGTCTGGGTCGGAAAAAGTCCGTCTCTGAGGTGTAGAATGTCAATGGCACTCAAGCGTTGGCTTTTAAATGATGTATATATACATCAACGGCACTCAATGAGTTAAAAGCAATGGCAGTTCATTGAGTTCATTTTATATACAGTGCATTCAGAAAGAATTCAGACCCCCTTCACTTTTTTCAGTGTTGCTGTGTGGCAGCCTGATGCCACATTCAATAAAAATATTTTTTATTCTCATTAATCCACATTTAGTACCCCATTATGACAAAGTGAGAACAATTGATCAAATATTGCTAATAAATTGAAAATACAACTATTCAGACCTTTTGCAAAAACACTTGAGATTTAGTTCAGGTCCTCCAATTTCTCTTGATCTTTGCTGAGATGTTTCTACACCTTGAGTGCAGTCCACTTGTCGTAAATTAAATTGATTGGATATGATTTGGAAAGGCACATATCTCTCTATAGGAGGACTCACAACTAATAATGCATATCAGAGCAAAAACACAGCCATGAGGTCAAAGGAACTAGATGCAGAGCTCGGAGATAGGATTGTTGCAAGGCACCGATCTGGGGAATGCTACAAAAAAGCACTGCTCCACTGAAGGTTCCCAAAAGGACAGTGGCCTCCATATCTCAAATGGAAGAAGTCTTGCAAAAACCAGGACTCGTCCAAGAGCTGGTCACCCAGCTAAACCGAGCAATCAGGGGAGAAAGACATTACTAAGAGAGGTGACCAAGAACCCGATGGTCACTCTGACTGAGCTCAGGGGTCTTGTGTGGAGATGGGACAAAGTCCCAGATGGACAAACATCACTGCATCCCCCACTGATCTGGGCTGATGGCACAGTGGCTAGATCGAAGTCTCTCAGTGCAAAACACATAAAAGCCTGCTTGGAGTTTGGGGAAAAAAACTCCAATGAAAGACAAGTGGGCTGTCATATTTTACACTGAGGAGAGGCCTCCGTCTAGCCACTCTTCCATAGGCATACATCTGTGAAGGGATGCTGTGATCTTTGTCCTTCTGAAACTTTGTCCCATCTACATAGGATTTAGAACTCATTTGAAGTAACCATTTGGGTTATTGATTAACCTCTCTTACTAATGCTCTTCTACCCTTGCTGGGCTACCAGCCAGCCAAAGTGAGCAGCCAGCAACCTCAATAGAAGCTCAGGCCTTCTGTAGAGCAATGTGTACCTTTCCAAATCACATCCAATCAACTGAATTTACCACAGGTGACTCCAATCAAGATGTAGAAACATCTCATCAGTGATCAAGACAAATAGGAAGAACCTGAGCTAAATTTCAAGTTTTTTTTCAAAGGGATGGAATACTTGTGTCAATGTGATAACCAAATTGAAAAAAATGAAGTCGGTCTGAATGCTTTCAGAATGCATTGCACATGAAATGAACAATTATTGCTTTTAATATAGGCTAAAATCCTGACATTGACCTGAAATGCTGTTGGCATCAAAGTCTGACAACACAAATTGTGTTTAGATATCACAGAGGTGTTCAGCACACTCTTTGTCAGTTTGCTTGTGGATTGATACCTTAATTATGGTTAGTCAGAGTAAATCCAGGAGTATATAATATTGGCAACACAATTACACGGACTTGAAATAAAGTATTGTATCCCATAATCCTTTCTTACAAATTGCACGGTATTGGATTTTTGCCGATATTTGATATGCCAATATTTACAAATTAACTTTAGCCAGTACTGATAAATAAATGTAGTTTAGACCTAACACCTGATAATGAATATAATTCTGTCAATTTAAAGGGTAAGGAATGATTAATGACCAAACGAGACTACAGCTGGCATGTTGGTCCAGCCTGAAACTCCACCAGCTTATTTTTTTTTTTGCAGCCAATATTTACTGCTTTTCTAGGCAGATTTTTACAGCAAAACGTCAATTGTAAATAGTGTCAGAAATTTGCCAACACCATATTATATATTTTATGAAAAAAGAATCAAAAACTTGGGAAAAATTGCTGCTTCATACTGCTTTGTACTGGGTGGTTCAAAAAGACCAGGATGTATAAAATGATATATTAGGTCAGCTTATTTAAAGTCCTTCCTCATTCAATATTAAGATGCCTATATGCATTTGAAAAGATGTAAAAGGAATACACTCTGCAGCTGCATTCAGTGAATTATATTCACCAAACAATTCCTCATGTCAGCTGTCCAAGTCTGAATATTTGCTTTAAGGAGGGAAATTGATTATCTTGAATTTTGTATAACAAAGATGGGAAGAAAAAGAAATACATTTTAGAAATAGAAGCTCTAAATTCTGCATCTTCTACTATGTAAATGTAATTGGGTGATTAAGAAGATCATTGTTTGACTGATAGTTGATAGAAATAACAACTAGTATCAGGCCCTCTGTAAATGTTCCTCCTGTACATTCTGGCCGTGATGAATTCCTTTCCAAGCACATAAAAAAAACAAAAAAAAAAAACAAAACCCTGCACCCACCTTCAGTATGCTCTCTTCCACCCACACTACAGTGTTTCAGGATCCTGGTTAAGTAATGCTTTCAAGTACCACAAAGGAATGTCTTTTTGTTATGTTTTTACTGGGTGGCATTTATGAATTAAAATCCAAAAAATCAACTGAAACTTAGAATAATCATCATAATCGTCCCATGTGTCACACTGCCCATCCAGCAGCACCGTACCCCTCCTTCTTCAGCCTTAACCGCTTCCCGGCCGTAACATTTCCTCATCAGTGTGACTCAGCAATGGACAAAAATATGCAATTGCCACAATTTCTCTGTAATAATATTAATAATATTTTCAGGTGTCCTGGAGTTACAATCTTTCTATCAGAGACTGTGTTTAGATGGCACTCAGGTGAACCAGGTCAGTCCATCAGAAGCTTGTTCAAGTCACCTGGCCTCAAACCAGCGTTCACCTGTAATATTTGGCTGGGTCTCGTTTTTCCAGCCATTCTTTGCTGTGATAATAGCATTCTGGGAAGTTGCCCTCATAACTAAGAGAAAGTGGTAAGATTAAGTTTTTTGTGTCTTTTAATCAAGCCACAAATTTGACTATAGAGAATGCAGCATGGATTTCTCAAACACACTAAGTCATTTGTTATCAAAGTACGATCAGAAACTAAAAGCTTCAACAAAAGAGTCTTCCCATCATTTACTCTCTTTTTTGACCTAATGTGACCCCTTTGGATCCTTATGTTGGCATTATAGGACTACGAAGGCCAAAAAAACTCCTTGACATCACATCTTTGGAACATTTTCAAATCATGCTGAGATACACGGGTCATAGAGTCTTGTGCACATTTTTATGTGTCCTTGCCAGCTCCTGCATGCTGTTGTTGCAGTAAATGGTTTACGCATTCAATACTGAGATATTCTGAAATTCAAGCACATTTTCATAGATTCAAGTTTTCTACTTAATTTGGTCCATATAGTATTATTTGTAGTTTAATTTTTGAATTAAAATGCAAGATTGGCTTGTCTCGGTTGGTCTGGATCCCACTATATCTACTTTTTGGCAATTTATCATCCTTTTGTACCTGAAAACTGTGTCACGAGCTATTTCTCACTCTCAAACATTTTACCTGGACTTTATTTGAAAAACTGCATTTTATAAGCTTCTCATGAAAAGATTTTCTCTCAGTATGAGTTAAATGAATTGCTATTGAACAAATGTAATAACATTAAACTGTTTTCGTAAATAGTTTGTGCCTGGCCTTTTGGAAGAAATTAAATGTAGATTAGTGGGATAAATGAAATATACCTTACTGTAAAGAAGCAAAATAAAAAATATAAAATGTATTCACCACCCTTTTACTGTAACATTTTGCTCTCAATAACATTTATTCAGATTTTCACTATTTTTTTTAATATTTAAGGGAAAGTTTAAAATATGTACAGTTTATAAATTCCTAACTGATTGAGCATTTACCCATTTCAGTTTAAAAAAGAAGCACTTTTGGCAGCATTTGCATGCTTTACTTGCCTTTTTAAGCCTTCACAAGCTCCTACGATCCTCGATTCTCTCTGCATAGAGCTGCACTACAGATAAAAGTGTGTTTTTTACATGTTGTCTAATAAGCTTAAATGTTTTAAAATTATAGATATGCAATTCAATACTAGTATTCCTAGTACACTGATTTCCCTTGGAACAATTGGGATATATATTTTCACCTGAAACATTTTATGAAATAATTTTGAGCATATTTATTGGTGTCACTATTTTTTGATAGAGATTTTTTTACATGTTATTGTAGTAGCCTCATTTTAAATACATTGATTACTTACAAGTGAACTCTTTCCAACTTAATATGATCAGTGTAGCCTATTTAAAGGAGCTCATGGCTGTTTAATATTTCTCTAAGATGCATCTTGATTAAAAAATGTCACTAGTATCAAGTGAAAATGATAAAATTATATTTTGTCATGATAGTTTAAGTGTAAATAGGTTTGAATCACCTTCTTGTCATTTTATGCTGTTTTTATTGTTTTATTTTTGTTCACCCATTCAGAAACAGGACTTTGAGTACAACCATAAAAATTAGGTCATCATTGGAGGTTTGTCTTCACATTTTTTCATAGCTTTTGCCGCTCTAGGAAGGTATTATTTGACCAAATTATTGCTCCTTTCCCCTTAAATGTGCTTAAATTATTCCTCCACTCCTGTTAGTTTGTTTTATATCTCCGTCGGTCTGTGTGTTTTCCACCAGCAGCACCAGCTTCACGGCAGCCTAGCAACGCCGTTGCCGTGCAACTTTGAAGTTTCTGGTAGTGGATTTCAGTTTGGATATTTACGCCTTAATTTTCAGATAGGAAACAGGTGTGTGTTCCCAGCTAGCTTGTTTGAACTCGAACGCGAACCAAGCCACTCTACCGATAAACAGGGCTTCCGTTAGATCCTTCCGAACAACTTTGTCGGTTTCAGAATGTTCGTCTGCTTTTATTTCTTCATGTTTGCGTTTTTCGGTTACTTTTTAACCGCCGGACAAATGATGACTGGTCAGCCACACGACGTCCCAACAAATACAACCAATGTTTTGAAGGCAGCACGGTTTGCATTGGTTGAATTCAACAGAGCCAGCACTGAACATCAGTTTGACTACAAAATTTTGAACATAACATCGGCGAAAATTCAGGTAAAAATTCTCGGGTCGTGTGACTCGCTCACTCAGTCAAAAACAGTCGCTAATGAGATCTGTGTATTTTTTAAGGTGGTCGCGGGAATAAACTACATCCTGGATGTGCAGCTTGGACGTGCAACGTGCAAGACTGACAGCTTTCCATGTGTTAACTACTCTGAACCCAAGGCAAGTTCAAGATATCAGGAGCTAACACGCTCAGGAGAAAGAGCAACCATGGAGTGAAACGTTATGAGCTCTTAATTTGACTTTTACACCCTTGTGTATTTTGTGAATGTGGGAAATATTAAAGGATGCACTAATTTGCCATTTATTTCAGGAACTTCAGTGCCACTTCATCATTACAGAGGTCCCTTGGAAGCATTCACAGACTCTGACCCAAAAGAAATGTCGCCTACATGCATATGATTGAGTCTGTTTCTGGTGCTTATACCTAGTAAATGTTTATTAGCCTACTAATCAGTGTTATATTGTGTTCATCTCAAACACTGGATATTAATACACCTATAAGTGTATCTTAAAACACCTTTTATTTATATTTATGACACCAGGGAACTCATTATTCTCAGATACGCCACTTACAGTACGTTGGATAAGTCCACTGACCTACTCCCTCACTCTGCATTGTGTTGGGCAAAAAATGGCATAATTATTCCAGTGAGTGACCGGGGGCAGCTTTAGTGTGCCTCATCTCTCAGTGTGTGTCCTGGCAGCTGTGTAAGGCTCTGGTTGCGTGTCAAGCTTGGTCAGACACATGGCTGCTAAACGGAGACGAGGCTACACCTCTCCACACTACAATCACAGTCTCCAGGCTCTGTATGGAGGATTACAGGCATTTTCAGATTACTGCTCAGCAAGACTGAACTGTCTGCTGCTCTGACCCCTTTTTTATGGAGGGAAATGGGCAGCTCACCGATAAACACACGCAGCACATGGGGGGAGAATTCATGTCAAATACTGTATGCATCTGATAAGTAATTGGGTGGAGTTTCCATGGGGCAGCACTGAATTGTGTGTGTTTTATATATAGAAATTTGATCAGTTTCCTTGTATGGGCTTTCATGTATCTAACGGTTTGTCTCCCAATTTACAAATGGAAAAATAGGATTATTGAAATATGAAATAACTGATTAAAACAATTAAGTGGCGACAGGGTTAAAAAGGCCGCATCTGTTTAGCTTTGCTTACAGTAAACAGCCGCATGGATAAGCGGCTCAAACACACCCACTCTCTCACCCAGCCCATAATGTCTCTAATCATGGATGTCTTAATCAAACTGAGTAAAACATAAAGAATTGGCTGGCACTGTGGATTAGGTTGCAGGGGTGAGGAATGTGGGGAAAAGGGGGGGGGGCGGCACTCCTTAACGTGGGATGACTAACATGGAAGCTCCGATGCCAGGAGTATGCCCCGTCCATCTGCCATCCCACTCACCCACCCACCCACCCACTGACACACTAACAGGTGCGTGCACGTAGATACACGTGTATTTTTCCGTGCACGCGCTCACATACTCCACACCCCACACTCTGGCCCTACCCCTGTCCTCACTTAGCCTGGGCAGCAGATGGTGAGGGGTAAGGCTTGTAGCGCCCCCTCCCAACTCCAAGCCACCAGCCCATCAGCCCCAAAACACCCCCCCCCCCCCCATGAACACCAACCCACCCCTCTTTGTGTTGTGGAGGAGCCTGAGTGTTGAAAGGCGAGCCCCAGCTTCCCCCCCCCACCCCCACTCCACCCCACACAAACACACTCGCACAAATCCTTGGCTGGCTGCCATTGGCGGGACTCAGTCAGGTGTCCTAATGCTTCAGTTAGGGGAGGAAACGCTGGTTAATCTGCCCATCGCGTGCCACTGGCCATGGCCTGGCCTCTTTGTGTCTGGCACCCCTCTGATCAGTCCCTCCACCCCTTCATCTGTCTTACCCCCTTCTCTTCCAACCCATTTTCTCTACCCTGAGACAGTGTCATCCTTTCTTAAAGATCGTCTTCTCTTCCTCTTGGGATGTCTTAAAAGTAATTTTCTCGTAGACAAATCCAGTGCTTCATAAATACTGTCATACATCACTGATGATGAATCTGGCTGTTATGTTATCCTATCAGTTGCTAAACCCGCCACTATTTTTTGCTGACTCATCATAGGCATCCATACCTCAAATACAACTTACAGGAGAAACGTTGCTTGGTAATATTGCACCATTTTTCTTTGTAACTTCTCTGCAGCTTCTCGCAAAGTCAGGCCCTTCTGTGTATACGTGCTGTGATGTATACGTTTTAACAGAGTTACGTTTTTTTGCTCCTGTTCGTCATGCTCACTGCATTCTCTCTCATCCACAGTTGTTGTGCATCATCATGAGATAAAACGTTTCACAACTGGTTAAGCATCAGGACCCACCACTACCTCTTTAATGACAAATCATGACCCAAATTTTTTCAAATTTCAATCGTAACCAAATATTTTTAATGAAAAATGGGGTGGTTTGGACCTGCGATGGAACAAAAGATATACTGGAACAAAAACATGGAGGCTTTTTCCTTAAAAATTAAAGCACATCATTGACTTTTCTCTACAGTTTTTTTCGTGACCCACTTTTGGGTCCTGCCAGCTTACAACCAAGGCTCTAATGAAATATGCAAACTGATGATCAAACTCAGAGATGTACAATATTATTGGCAGGATATTAGTATCGACAGATATTAGCTTAAAACATGAATTATGGTATTGGCAGATATAAAAATGTCTGCATATATTCATAACCAATATATCAACTCCTATTATAAGCTATATTTATGAATACATTTGTGGAGTTTCAGGCAGAACCAAACAACCTAGGCCCCATTCCTTAAACTATAAAGTATTTTCTAAGAGCTGAAGTTTTATTTTTACGGTTTTCATTCAACTTTAAAGTGTGTTGAAGTTTTAGGTCTGAATTACATATATATATCATCACTATAAGTGTCGACTACAGTGAATTTCTAAATATCAGCATTACTGATACTGGCAAAAATCCAGTATCGTTCATCCCTAATTGAACCCAGAGTTGTAATATATTTGGAATGAGATAACACTTAAATGTACTGTAAAGCTTCAAAATGAGTCACATTTTCATTGATAATTAGGGATGCATAATATTAGATTTTTATTCCAATATCCGATATGCTGATATTTACGAACCATACCCATATCAATATGTATATTTAAATGAAGTCCAACCTTAAGCTTCAGTCCTTAAGACACACTATTTAAAGTTTGAGGATGAACATTTTAACAAATTTCTGTCCTTAGAACAGACTTGAATGTGTAAGGAATGAGTGAGTTTAAAGAAAAGGACTTCAGATATAGTAGGTCTGTTGGTCCAGCCTAAAACTCCACTAATTTTATTCGTATGGCTAACACTGACAGATGATCTAGGTAGATTTTTAGAGCTAAATTACTGGTTGTAATTGTTGGCAAAAATTTTCATAGCAGCCAATACCCATTTTTCACTTTTGAAGCCAATATCTGCTGATAACAATATCATCCAAATAATAATGTGCATCCTTATTGATAATGTGATATTAGCATTTGCAGTTAACAATGAGAAAAATGTTTTATAACAAGCTTTCTCACTAAACTTGAGTACATTTTACACATTAGGTGGAGGTCTGGGTATAATGGTCACGCTTTGATACTCAAACTCAAGCTGGCTATCGGCCTCAGATTATTTGTTCTGATTCAGTTGCAGGAAAAAGCTATATGGATTCACTGTAGCATGTTACAAACATAGATATTGTGTAAACCATGAAGAAAATCATCTAGACGTAAAAACAGAGCTATTGTAAATAGGCGGTATGTATTTTGTTAGGTTATTACTCTGCATATTATAATGGCAGTATGGAACAATTATTGTGCATAATGCATGTTCCTCTTATATTCTTATATTCTCCATCGGTCAACAACATTCTCAAACAATCTCTTCATCTCAGATCTTGCTTTAATACACTCTTACTTCAGTTATCCATTTTCTCTATATTGTACTCCCTCACAAAGATTTTACCTTTTATCTCATTATGCAGGTTTACCATCACCCCTTACCCCTGAAAAGGCGCAGCGCTCTGATTAGGATGAATGATGCTTGGATGCTACTCGCAGGAGCTTGATTCGGTGTGGTTGTGTAACCAGAGTGAGGTCATTACCATTTGACCCCTGCTGACCTTATTTTTCGATTGACCCTGGGTTTGGTCACCGCTTCAGAGCACAGGCTGGACGGTAAGGCCAAAGTTCAAAGTATCCTCAGCTGTGCTGTCATGGAAACCAGAGCGTTTGTCCTCTTATGGTCAGTTTTAATCCAAGGATGGTTGTACATTTAGGACTATTTTGTCTCACCTATTGGGGGCTTGCTGTTAACTTATCTGAGGCACCAAAGTAAAACTTGCATGCATTATATTAGATTTTTGCAGGTATCTGATATGCCAATATTTCTAAATGATTTGTTTCCTGATACTGATATATGAATGTTGTCCATACCTAAAAATTCAGACCTACAAACACACTTAAAAGTATAAGGAATGAAGATAAACAAAACAAAAAAATTACTTTAGCTGACACAGATCTGTTTGTCCTGCCTAAACTCTGCAAACGTATTCATAAATGTGGCCGATATTTGCTGTTAATATAGGATATTTGCAGCCTGTATCAGCAGAAATGATCTTTCCTGCCAATACAGATAATTGAAAGTGCTGATTAGGCCTGTGTGTTGTGATAAATGTATGAAATGTGTAGTTATATCTTTAGTAATCCACTGATGAAATGAAATGTACTGATCTATCATAATCTAAAGGGAGCATTTTAGCTATATCTTTGTTTCATGTTATTCAGGTTCTTCAAAAATCCTGTTTGCAGCATATGCGTCCTAAGTCTAGACTTGTAGTTTTGTAAAACTGCTGTTGTATTTGCTTACCATTTTCTCTCATCGACTATATATTCAGGCCTCCAACCAATAGTTAAAGTGTACCAATGCCAAGAAGCATTGCTTGTTGATGTAAAATAATTTATCTTATTTGTTGCAACAAACTAAGACTACTAAGATTCTGATCATGCTCTTATTGCATATCGATGAAACTCTGAGTGTTTTCATGCGACTCTTATGCCTCATTGTTGTCTTTTATGTTGGATGTAGCTCCTGTTTTTCCAGATTTAGAGCGTCACCGTAAACTGCTCAGTACATTTCACTGATTAAATGTTTTGGCTTTACCTGCTTTTTTGTGTTTTACATGCTTTCTCGGTGACATGTGCATTGTACAGGACGGCATAGTTCTTCCTCCTTCAGTGACTGTGTCTAAAGCCTCAGAATCCGCCATTATGGTCAATCGAAACACACCCGTGGTTTGTTTTTCCATTTCCTGTTTGTGACTGTTGTGAAGGGTTTCCTTGCAATCAGTACTGTGGTGGCTGGGGGTTGTGGTGGGGAGGGAGCTGGGATCAATACTTTCAATGTAACGTGTGGCCAATGGAATAAGGGAATGATTTATGTAGGGATGGCTACTCCCCGAATCAGATGGGATTTGTGTTTGGTGACCGGATGAGTGGAGGGAGGAGGGGTGGGTGGCACAGAAACCCAGAGAAAGAAGAACAGTAAGAGGTTAAAAAAAAGTGTGCTTTGCTGCTGTTGATCATGGCACCACTCCTCTCCTTTCCTCTTCCCGCTGTCGCACTCCTCTCTTCATCTCTCAAACACACTCCGTGCTCCCTGACTGTCCCGTTTAATCTGAGTGCTGTAGTATTATGAGACTAAAGAGCGGCGGGACGCACACACGCAACACATAACGCGCTCACACACCAGGAGTTGAGCAGGTTGTGGACCACCAGCCAGAAACAGCATATGTCCCTCTCGTCTCCAGATTAATGGGAGCATGTTAATATCAGCATACAGTCAGAGAGGAAGGGATAGGGGCAAAGGGGTAGGGAGGGGGTGTGAGATGAGAGGTGGAGGGGGGAGTGTAGGAGCCTTGCAGACAGACTGAGATTCAGAGGGAAGCACGAGGCAATAGGAACGAGAGCAAGTCTGCAAGGGAAGGAGGTTGAGAGCAAGTCTTGGAAAGAGGCAGAAAGATGGAAGTGTGGAGGCGGGAAAGAGCAAGAGAAGCGAGGACATAACCATAGAAAAATGTGTGTATGTGTGTGTTTGCTTTATTGCAGTGGCCCCACCTACCCCTCCATCCTGTTAAGGAGGCACAGTCCTAAGGAGGAGGGGTAGGATCCCCTCCCTCAGCCACAGACACACACACATACTCTCTCATACACACACTCTGCTCTGTAAGGAAGCAGTCGCTGGAGAGCTCTGGATAGACCATGCAAGGTTCTGCAGGTGTCCCACCCTTCTCTCACCACATGGATGCTTCAGAAGGTACTATTACAATTTTGTTCTTCTTCTTCTCTGCAGTTTATCTCAATTCTTTACAGTTTTGTTTTGCTCTTTTTCCATCTTCATTTCAAAGACTTCCTCTTTACATGGCTCGTAGTAATCTAAGATCCTTCCCTGCTAATGCGTTTGTGTGAGGTTGCATGAGCGTTTATGTGTCACTGAACGCATGCCTGTATGGTTGTTTACAAGCTCTGCTGTATCCGCAGGTCCGGCAACTTTAGTAGAGCGGACTCTGTTAGCTACATGTGTTTCTACTCCATTGTATTTTATTATCCTGGGATGCCTGTCTCAAAAGTAAATTTTATAGGGGTCGTGGCTCTAGCTGCTTGTTGCATAATTTAGTCTTGCTTTTTTATTATTTTTATTGGTGCTTAACTCTTAAGGGTGGTGGGAGATAAAGCGTATAATGAATGCCCTGTGTAAACCCTCTATATGTGAATTTGACATGTTTTGATGGGAGCTTTCAGTCAAATCAAGTCTAGTGGAAATAACATGGCAGCATTTTAAAGATAACAGCAGGAGTATTGTGGGTTTTGGGTGTGATAATGGTGAGTGTGAAAGACTTTGAGATAACAGTTTTTTCTGTGTATAATGGTTGTCACTTTGCCCAGCATTTGTTACAGTAACAGTGACCAAATTTAAAGAATTATTACTGAGTTGTGTTTTGGCCATGTGGCATATTTCCCATATTTTAGCCATTAGGGAGTAGATTTTTAAGTCAGAGAAAGCAAAATTTATTGAAGACCAAAACAGATAATGTGCTTTACTAGAGAGAAAAGGGGAGATAGCAGCAAAAATGGCTAATAATCCTTTAACCTGGTGTGGGTGAGATGAGAGCACATGTCTCGCATGTAGCGTGCTGTATTGGCGAACGCCCAAAAGTCCCTTCTTGTGCTCATATGAGAGATAAAGGTACAGCAGAAAAAGCACCCACCTCTAATAAACTGATATTATGACGAACTTTTACAATTTCTATTCCCAACAGATTCATAAGTTCAAATTTGTTTTAATTCTATATCTAACATCTTGGGTTTAATACAAGAAATTCAGCCATAATTCAGATTTCCAGGGATGACTTGACTGAAATGGGGCATTCTTTGGATCGGTTTGGTGTACTCCAAGATTTTTTGGGATCTTAAGATGTTTGGATTTTTTAAGGCATTATGCTGAGCATATTTGAAACAATATTGGATGGATTGGAGACAGGCCTCCTCTTATTGTCTGTCATTGGCTTACAGAATCCATCCGGGTGGTTTTATCCCTGTTTGGAAATCAAATTGGTGACCATTTGTTCAAACAGATCTGACAAATAACCTCTAAATCCATCCTGAAAATCTGTTCCTCCACGATATCTCCCCCTCATCTCTTTCTTCTCCTTATCCTCTAGGTTAAAGCAACGTTCTCTCCCCCTTTTTCTTAGGCTTGTATTGACCTGTTAATAGTATTATCCACAGAGCGTGTGGCAGGGCCAGGGTCACATCCCTCTAGGGTTTGGATGGTCAGCCCTCTGGCCACGGTTTGGTCAGCAAGTGGCCAATAGTACCTAGGCTCTGGTCATCTTTCAATCTAGCTCCTTTCACAGCAGAGGTCACATGAGTCAAAGGGTAATAAGTTTAACCCCTCGAGGGCTGAAAAGTCAGAGGTCGTAAGGAAAGCTATAGGGAGAAGGTTTGCATCATCAATCAGCTGCACTCCTGGTTATAACTGTGCATATCGATGACACTTGCTCGTTTCTGCCAATTTCATTTGCATGGCTTGCTAAGCACAAAGGGCGCCCATTATAGTCACACAAATGTGAACAAATATTAGGTAACAATAGGAGGCCATTTTTTACCCTTTCTTCGAATCATTTTAACTCTCGTCAGTATGCAGACATTTAAATAAGGTCCTGATTATTATTTTCAAATGCCAGCCACATTTTAAATGATAATGTCGCCGAATCAGTTCCCCCAAGAAATGCCTTTAAAGAAGAAAATCACTCAGTCGGTAGGATTTAGCTGCTATGTGTTCTTTGTAACATGCCTTAACTTGTTTATATCCCCCCAAAATAAACATTTTTCAATAGATTATATGTTTTTGTAATATTAGACTAGTTTTGACCAGTGCCAGTATCACAAACTGTACCTTACACATGTTGTACACTGGCATGCTACACCCTCAAAACCATACTGCATCAAATGTGAACAGCCATAAATGAGTTTAGCAATAAGATCTGCTTTTTCTTGTTAGGGGGATGCAGTATGGTAGTTTCATAATGTCTTATTAAGGATGATTATTTGAAGGGGGTGTGGCTGTTTCACTACCCTTGCATCGTCTCAGCCTCATGGGTACCTTAAAATGCTTGTGATTATCAAGTCCTTAAAGGCAACCATGATCGTGTGACAATTTCTTAGATTCTACTGCAGATGAGCAAGTGTATCCTTCCTTGTAAATCTGAAATGGTGCTGTGCTGATGTTTCAGCATCTCCCAGAGGTCTCCTCTCCCTGGCTGATGTTAGCGATGTGTCAGCATTAAGCTAGGCCTGCCTGCTAGGATGCTGGGGCCGTGGTGGCGACCAGCCCAGCCCAGCCTGGCCCAAAGCCAGACTAGACATGTCTTGGCACTAGACAACAGAGACGTGACAGGATCAAAGATTGGAGAAAAATATGCTCATACAGTTTACTGTATTGTCGATCCATATTATCAATAAAGGGCGGCAATGTGTCTATGCTCGTCTGTATGACCAATTCTAAAGATTTTTTTCCTCCTACTTTGTCTTTTTGATTTAACAGTGCATCATTAAGGAAGAATGAAACAATGGGACAGAAGCAGGGGATGAAAGAAGACATTCGACAGGGCGTCCAGGCCGGACCAGGATGTCAAGGTCTCATGGTATGTTCCGTCGCCAAATGAGTCACCATGAGATGCCTAATGTGTATGACTCTAAGGGAAGCCCCACATGCACATTACATAAATGGGTTGTGGTGTATATATGTTGGACAGAGCACACTAGAGGATGTGTGCATGCCATTAAGTGTGTGAATGAGAGAGATGTACATGTTGCTCAGTCAGCTCTTGCACAGACAGAGACCATCAATCACAAATGCACGGTGAGCCGCATTGCTCTTTTCCTGGTCCCTCAAGTCCATTCTCTGGGACGGAATTACACAGCATTTTACCTGCAGCGCTGCATTTTTCTGGACTTTGTCTTTATCCTGCACCGTAACTCAAGCAACACATTTGTGCGATGCCATGTCTTTTTAATCTGACGAGAGCTGAAATTTTATGATGTAAGTTATAAATCAGCAGCATACATAGGGTCAGCGAGTGGTTTGATATGCCAGTTCTTCCATTTCTGGTTCTTATGTTGCAGTTACATGCAAAAAGGTGAAATCTGTTATGTTACTGGCATTTAAAAAGACTTCAGGTAATGGCTGATTCTCTCGTTTGCATAGCAGCATCTCACCTCTGTTAAAACAGTCAGCAATAGTGCAACATATGCCATTGAAAATGTTCACCTTTACAAGTCTTGCTTCAGTACTTCTACATCTCTGCGTAACATCTTTTTTTCCCTGCATTTACCTGGTCTCCGTTTTGGAAGAGCTTAATGTGTGCATCACCCCAAAATGAACTGTTTCTTTTGTCCTCACAGTGAACTGATGCCTTTTTTTTTTCAAACCCTTTTTGTCACTTAAAAATGTAAAATGTTAACTTTGTTGTCACAAAAAATTACCTCAGCTGCTGTAGCGAATTATTTAAACCTTAAAATTTGAGAACACTTTAAATCTAAACTAGGACACCATCAAAAGCTCTATAGTGGGTGGAGGGGTGACGGTATTTGATGGATGGGTGTAAAGACCTTGGGTTTTGGATAAGGCAGACGGTAGAGTGTGCATTTTGCAACTCTCTCTGCAGTATGTGAGAGTGCGTGTGATAAGTAGCAGGTGGACAAGTTATTGTTGTGATAAGAGCAGGTGATCGATCATGTGGTCAAGGTCTCGTCTTTCAGCCATAGTTTGATCAGCTGAAAGGTTCACTTCATATTTATCTCTTAAACTACAGAAGTGGATATCATGTTGTGTGAAAAAGCTGCCAATTCACAAGTGGTTAAAAAGGACCAAGATGTTTTGTCCCTCTTGAAGTAATTGAATAATTTCCAAATATTATTTCTCTCCTAAGTGGAAAAACAATGTTTTGATTCTATTTTGGCAACTTCAATTCATGGAAAAAGTCCTAGAAAGACACTAAAGTGTCTAATTTGATCATGCAGAAAAGCAAAAGTGTCTTCTAATACTCATAAAGACGTTTTTCCACTGATAAATGTAGAAACAAACCATCCCTCTGTGATGTCTCAGCGCCTGGGTTGTTAACAAGTGCTCTTCATAAAGGTCACATATCATTGCTTGCTTTGTTATGAGGCTGCCAATAAAACAGCCAATGTCTGACCTTGTGAAACATGAACTAGGTACTGTGTTTAGCTACTGGTTTTATCCTCAGGAGTAAAATTACGTCAAAATTTCATGTTGAAAATAAATCTCTCAGAACTCATAAAGCAGCTGTTGAAAATAGACTTTGATACAAAGACACTTGAGAAGTTGTGGCTTCGCTCAAGGAACGATCAGAATCCGGTTGTCATGTTAGCATAATTTTTGACTTCAGTTCAACTCTTGTAAAAATCAAACAATATAGAAAACATTTTTTTTTTTTTTTTTTTTTTGGTGCAATGGCAAAACAGAAGTCCTAGACAGCTAATATTATGTTACATCTCTATATATAACCAAAAATTACAAAAATTCTGAATACTGTTTAACCTGAACAAATGCTTTGGATTTAAAAATTTTCCAAAATATTGGTGCTATTTAGGCTGTGCTCTCTTTTTTTCATTTGCTGCAGTGCTTGGTTAAAGAATATGACTGAAGATCTGAGATTTTATGTATGGAGATCATATTTTGATACTGCGTGGTATTGAAAAGTATTGGAGTATCTAAAAAATTTGATAAGCTCCATTTAGAACTGCAGGTTTGAAATTCTTAATGGCCTAATACTGTCAACACCTCCACAGTACATAGAATATGTAACCTACAAAGGTAAACACACTTTTGGCACACCTAGTGCCTGTTCTTCAGTTCAAAGAGGAGCAGAAAACACTGTACATCAAAGAAAATTAGAAAAGGTATAATAGTTATGTAATTTTACGAGTCAGCTCAATGATGGGAGATATTGAATACTTCGTGGCATTTATTTTGGTCTTTAAGAGACAGAACTATACATCAGGAACTACATAAATTGAGCTGATTTTTAGGGATCCACTGAATAAATGAATAAATGGATGGAGCCCATATTTAGCAAAATGGTGATATTATATCTTGAAGATCCTTTGGATTATGATTGGACTGTAACCCAGGCAAGTTTAAAAATGTTTACATATAGGTGGTATATGTGTATGTAAGATTTGGTGAAACAGTATTAAGTTAAGATTGCAAAGTGTCATTCAGTTCCAGTACCGTATATTAAATCAAGGTGAGTAACGGGGACCTTGAAATGACCAGAAGCCTATAACAGAATGCTCCCTGGGAAAAGGCCAGTCCTCCAATGGGCCGAAATCGACTCCCCACTCATTTACATGAGACATAAATTCACATTTAAATGGCAGAAAATTACCCGGGTGGCTGATACACTGGCGCATATGAAATTATAATTGTAGCTGGCTGTGTGTATGTGTGTGGGTGATATAAGATAGAAGAGATGTGTGGAGGAATTATGTGCCCAATAACTGAGATGGGATGTAAATATGGTCTGGACAGTCAGTAGTCTGATGTGCTATCGGCCCATTTCATCTGAGGCTGCAGTGCTGGAGCTAAATGGCAGCCAGTCCCACACCAAGCAAATGGCAAATGGAGACTGCTTCACAGTACTGTAAGCTGTAAGGAAGTGTTTTCAAACCATATGAAGTGTCTATTTAATTCATTGTTCACCTTCAAACAGAGGGCCTTTGTATAGAAAAGATTTATAAAGCCTGCCAAAACCAATGGCTTTATTATTGATAAACCTCACAATTATTGTCTCAGTTGAAGTTCTCAGTCTGTAAAATGTTGTCTAGACTTTTAGAGTCCAAGAAGATGTCCTCAGATATGATTTTGATTAAGGATGCACCAATGCATCGATTTAACATCAATATCTGCCTTGTTTACAAACATTGGCCACTGGTTAAATTATGTGGAAAGAATAGATATAAGTCGCCAATGTGTCAAATCAATGTTATGTTGGTATCTGGTATATCCGGCTGCTGAAATAAATTATGTTTTAACTTAGAGGAAGAAATGACCAATTAGAAAAAATTCTGATCTGTTTTCATAGTCAAATATGTGAGAAAATGGTGGCATACTAGGAATCTTACACCAAAAGCGGTGATAAAAAGTAATTTGTATCACCTGAATTGTTAAACATCAATATCAGCCCTAATTTTCACAATTAGGGATTCGCTAATTTTGCTTACTTCAACATTTGGAAACAAAAATTATGTTCCTGTGATTTAAAAGAGTTGACGAAATCCTCTCATTGGATGACAGTTGAGCAATAAAACAAATCCTTGACAATCTAAACCAAAAACAGGTCTTAAAAATGTCCTGCACATTAGTTAAAAGATTATTCAGTCAATACAGTGTAAAAAACGTAATCCTTCTGTATAAATGCCAATATTAACAGACAAAAAAGCTGAAAGAACTTTATCACCAGACCCACTATAGCTGTATAGATACAGAGATTGATAGATACTTTATTAATCCCAAGGAAAATTCAAGTATAACCTGTTAAAAAAGTATACGGCATCTTTTTGAAGTTATATTTGAAAAACTGCACTCTGAGCGGAGTATAAGTAATCGAACTACAGTAGTAAAACTGCTCTAAGTCCTCACTGTGCCCCCTCCTCATCCTACTATCCTGTCGGCCTTTTCCCTCCCTTTCTTCTTTCGTTTTTTTTCCTTCCACCTCTACAGTAGCGTTCCTCTAACGGAAAGGCCGGGACTCATACACATGTCACATCAGTTCATGGAGATCCACATTGTTTTTAGCCAGTGTGCACCTCTGGGAGGTCTATGGGCTGCCAGTGTTTCTCAGTGTGTGCTCGCATCCCCCAAATACGACCCCACATCATTTTACACCACTCTTGTACTCCACGCTGCACATGCACTTACATTTGTTAAACACACATTGCATGCGTACTATTCATCTGCATTTCTCTGTATACATTCTCACACACTGTACTTCTTCTATCTGATTCTCACCACATGTCGTTCAGTCCAAACTGGACCATCAACAAACAGTACAATATGACTCCCCAGGAGGCCCCTTACAGACCTGTTTCATAATTTGCACTGCTCTGCCTATTGTATCGGCCTCCTTTGAAAAATTTACCTCCAACTGATACAATGCGTCAGTCTTTTTGTTAGAGGAAGACAATTGCTTGTAAGGAGAAGGTCCGAGTCTTAATGAAGTGCTAAAGAACACACATTGGCTACTGGGCACAAAGGTCAGCCAGTGCTCTTAACGTTAGATGACAGCTAACGAAGCAGACCACACTGCGAAAGGATGGAGACTAAAGTTCATATGGTGATATCATGATTTTATTGTTCTGAGCTGTATGTGGAAGTCAGTAAAGCGTAAAATGAATTTGTTCAAAACTGAAAAATTAAAATAGCCATTGATGAGTCACAGTGAGAGACTAACTGAAGAAAACAATGATCTATGGCTCCTCATTGTTCAGTCAGTAACGTACCAAGGATCTTGACCCAAAAATTTAGCCTGAAATCACACAATATCTCTCTCTCTGAATGAACAAAACGTAAGTATTACCATAGGGAGTATGAGTGGTATTATTTGTAAATATCTCATCTTTGAAAAAACCTCTTTCTCATTTTGTTATGGGTCTTCTGTAGTTATAATCAAGGAATTCAGAGGTCACCAATTTCTGTGTACCTCAGCCATTGACTAAGTCCTGCTCTTTGTTTTTGAGTGTGATGACACAGCAGTGATGTATGCCTATTATTCTGGTCAGCTCCTGTAAATATTCACAATCTTTTACTCTTCATGGTGATGCAACTTGACTTCAAATAAATGTATGTAGGCTTTTTCTAAAAGTCCAAAGGGCAGACATCTAATGGATGCAAACATTTCCCTGGAGGCACCTCATCTACATTAGGTATTTACTTACATCCTAAACTGTATACTAATCTTGTCCGCATGCTGTTGGAAAACTGTTGATTATTTTGTATTCATTCCTTCCATAAAAAGCAAAAGATCTGTTTTATTTTGCAAATGTAGCATGGCAGCATATGGAGAAACTCTAGGGGGTTGAATACCTAAGCAAGGCACTGAAGGCTTACAGATACAAGAAATGATTAAGTTTTTTGGGGTCTTGAAACTTTCCGACAGCCTTGATAGAAAAGTTTGTTTTTTCCATCCATCAGCTGTAAAAATACCTTACATCTTTACTTTTTAAAACTAATTTTCATGGATTATAAACAGTTTTTAAACTTTTAGGTAAAATGTTTGTCTGAAAAGTTTTTCTGTACTACAGGGAGGTATTATTTATAATTTAGGGCCTAGAATAATCTTTTATTCCTCCTTAATAGCAGTGTTGTATGATTTTTATGCTAAACTGTTGGGGGACAGGTTGGGGGGGCCTCATGATGTTGGGACAGATGGCATTTAGCTCTAGCTGTGCCGAGCTCAGTGGGACCCGAAGCTTAAGAGGTTAGGCCTGTCAAAACCACTCTGTTCATTCACTGCCTAACAAAGTGTGGACTGTCAGCCTGTTCCGTTTAATAAACTTAAGATTTTTCTTTTGTGGACGCCAGAGCAACACTTTGCAACTCGATGACCTGAATATCCCAACATGCACCAAAGCTCAATGGGAAAGATGGCACCTTTGGCCCAAGGTTTCCCAAAATGTGTGCACTTATTTTTGGACTTCTCATAGTATTTTGTGAATAATCTGAAGTTTGGGTCAACAATGTTTCTTTTAGCACATTTTGTATTTTGATAGCCATACTGCTATGACTACCAAAGCAATTTGATACAACAGTTCTGTCTGAAAATCTACTTTTACAAAGAAAAAAAGGTTCTCTCTACCCCTGCTGCTCCTCATATATATTTATTGGTTTATTTTTTGTGTTGAGCTTCATCGGGATGTAAACAAATTCTGTTTAAGTTGTCAGGTTTTGTTGACATGGTCAGAAAGGTGATAATTCAACTTAAAATGTATCAATAAAAATGCTGTAGGTGATGGTGGGCTACTAAAGTCCACTAATTTGAAGGCATACTTAAGATTTTGCCCACTCCATGTGCACAAATAAGAGAACAAATGATTAAAGCCTTTAAATATTGTGAAACCCAGTACACCAGTACCATCCAATACGGCTGTAACAATAAAAATAAGCTAGATTTATCTACTGTCAGACCATGCTGATAAAAAATGTAATTTTAAAAACTTTCTTAAAAAATAATTTGTGGTAGAGCTGCTATATTGGATTGCAAAAGAAATCATTATGCTATAACTCAGTGAACATGTGGATCGTGAAATAGTGCGGTTGTGAATGACCTCAAGGGTAATGTGTGGATTTTGAAACACCAGTGCAACACATTTGATCTGATTTTTCAGTGCGTATTTTGACAGACACTGGGAAAAGGAGTTGGACATAAAGAAAGGTGGAAGACTAGAGTCCAACTCCTGTATCACTGTGCTTTGAGTCTGACTCCAAGGCCACCACCATATCCCAAACTCTGCTCCTTTGTGGTATAGTAGCCCATAAAAATAGATCAGGTCAAATTGTAATTTTTCACCACAAGAGGGAGACATACTGTAAGATGCAGTGAGACTCTTTACCTTGCTATCCACCGTCCACACAGGACTACAATGCTAATCTTCACTCACAATGCCTAAAGCTGCTGTAAACCACGATCCTGCAGAATTCATGACTAAATATGTTTAATTCCTCCCCCTCTCTCTCCTCCATTTTTCAATTTGTTTCAGTGTTTGTTGGGGTCAAAGGCTGAAGGCTGCTGAGTGGTGACCTAAGTGAGAGGCCAGGGTGACTTCTGACCTCTAACTGGGTGTGCGGCTGACCCTAGAGGATACAGCTCCACAATAGGAGGCACGTGCCTTGGCCTTGTCACCATGGTAACTCAGGACCTTTTGGAACGGTAGGGGGGAGGAGGGGCGGGGGTCAAAGCTCCGTCTTTATCCTGATCTGTGTTAACCGTCTGTTGCCAATTGACTCTTATGGATATAAGACATACCCACCACAGACAGTGCGTGTGAGTGAGGAATCTAAGGGCTGACTGGGTAATCTCTGCAGGCAACTGTGATGGTGTTTTATAGTCTCACAATCACCTGGAGAGATTCTGCAGTTTGTCTTATATACTTCAAAACTCTGTAAACCTTAAAACTGTGTCTATAATTTTATGTCTTTTCTTAAACCTTACAGCCTATAGAGAATTTGCAATGTAATATACTTTATTTTTAAATTTTAGATTTTTTTTCTGCAATATAATAGTGGACCAAACTGTTTACCAAAGGTTGATTTAAAAATGAAACATCTGCCTACATAAAACAGTGATCAAAGAGGATTTCACACTGCTTAAGCTAACGATCGTTACACAATAGAATAAATGTTGCCATGTGCCATGCTGCACTTGAGCTTAATCTTTTCATGCCGCTGTTACAAGTCAAAACTGTTCGTTGTTCTTCAAAAGAAGAAGACTGAGGGGAAGACAATGAAGTACAGTCCTGAATAAGGGCCAACAGGTGCAGTCCACCTGGAAGAAAGCATGTTTTACACTTTATGCTCAGCCTCTTTGATGCTGCACACTCACCACAGAAAACCACCGCTCCACCCTGATCCTGCAGACATGCAGCCACACCCCCACAACTCTACTTATACCTCTACATATTCTGTGTAATATAAAATCTGACACATCTGCATTTTTTCCTCATTACTACCAATCCTCCTGTCTCTCTCCTGAGTCCTTTCCCCGCTTGTTCCCCCCTCCACTTCTGATTCTCCCGTCTCATCCCCTTTTTCTTGTGTTCTGCTGTGTTTTGGTGAAATCTCAGCTGGCAACTGTGAGTCGTTCACTAGCTGCTCTCACAATGGCCTCTGGGATTATGCTAAACACAGCGCCTCGGCTGCTCTCCCCATCGACCGGCGTCAGCGACGCCCTTTGGAGCTCACAGGAAAGAGATGGAGGGCTCTCAATGAAGATGTCACTACAATTACACATGTGCGTTTCACAGACACCCTCTCTGTCTGCTCTTCCTCCTCTCGCATCCCCCGTCCCCACTTTTAAAAAATTTCTTTTCGACAGTCTTTTGAAGTGCAGCCTCATCTCTTGCAGCTCCTTCATAATGCATGCCCATTTTGAATTTGCATGAATTCACGTTCCAGATGCTTCTGCTGCCATCTTGACTTACAATGATGTGTACTGTACAGTATTGGCCATTGTGTTATCGGGGGATGAAAAGAATAGTAATAGCTTGTTTTTATCAGTTTGGGATATTTTTGTGTCAAACCTCCCACCCTTTGAAAGATATCTTAGAGAGACTTAAATATGTTGTAAACTGCTCAGCCTTTGTTGCTCCTGACCTGACATTAGGGTGAAGGAAGAGTTCTCTGATGTGGATGATACTGCATCAGGAACTGATTGGCTGATGTTCAATAGCCAACAGTACCTGATGCATTGCCTTCAGCATCAAAAGAAACGTCAAAACAACGGACTCCTTTGCTCTTAAAAACATCCTTCGCTTGCGTTTGAACCTTTTTTCCTCAAGTTTTTGGACACACCCACATTGACCTGCCTGTGTGATTTACAAGGATGGCAGCCTCTTGTTTCCAGTAAATATTCTCTGTTTAATCAGACTTTAACAACACCTCCCGTTGATTTCTAGAAACTGTTTCAAAATTGGTTTGATACATCACAGTCTTTATTTCAATTTTACTGCCTTTTTGTGCAACTGTAGAACAAGTTTCAAAGTGAAATAAACCAAGTGAAAATTCAAGTGTTTCCGAGTTTTCTTTCATCACTCATGTTTTTATTGTTGTTTATTTGCATTTCCGGTTGTTTTTTCTATGCTTTACTCTGTATAGGTTCAGTTAGTCACAATAGCAGATATGAATGTTCTTCCATTGCCCTGAACCATGTTATCTTCTAAATCTCTATTTCAGTGTGTTTAGATTGGTAGAAAACTCACTGATTGCTTGTCAGATATTCACACCAAATAATTTGACACTGAATTTGGATCTTGAAACTGAAGAAATCTGCAGTCAGACAGAAAAAAAACCAAGTTTTCTTGCACCTGCAGGATATGGCACTATGCAGACTCTTGTATCTTTTGCCATCCGCTCCCTGTGAAGAAAGATCAATAGGTGAGCACTTAAAGTGGCAGTGCCAAGTCCATCCCTGTACACTCATATCAGCAAGCTGTTGGCACACACAAACATGGCCACACTCTCTCTCTCACACACACGATCACTTGCTGTCTCTTTACCCATGGGAAACCCAGGAAGCCATGCCAATTTGAGCAGATGTTCCTGAAGCGCAGGCATCTTGTAAACACCATGAAATATATTAGAGGCTAATGTAGTGCTCGCTGACAGAAGTCTTCAACACATGATTAGATTTTACCACCTGCTTCACACAGATACTGCACATATACATTTATACAGGCAATGAGGCCCCTCAGCATGATGGTGCCTGCATGCAAAAACCACAGAAGTCAGAGAGGGTCATGCTTGGGAGTGACATGCAGAACAATATTTTGTAAGATTTAAGAAGGCTATGGCCAGTTTTTTCTCCAAAGGAAATACCTAAAATTAAAAAAGCATGATGTCGCTTATTTAAACTAAATTCTAGTCCCAAATCAGAGAACTTGGGGTTGGCATAATTCTGTTTTTGTTTATATTTAAGAGTTTTTTGGTGATATTTTCAGGATTTATAACTGAAAATTACTTTCCTATTGCTTGCTGTGTCAACACTATCAGTCAGTCCATAGAGGGAGCCAGTGTATCCTTCCGCTGATGCTTTACTGCACCCCGGTGAGAGACAAACCCGGAGCTCAACCTGCGCGGTACACCGCCCCCAGCATGTTATACAGTACGAGCCGCATGTTCATCTCCAGTGCTCCCTGCGCTCCGACAAACATCATCTAACATCCACTACAAGACTACTCCGTCACGCGCAGACACGCGGATCTGCAAGCAAAACACACATCAGGGTCGTTTTTCCTGCTGCACACAAGGAGAGTTGGAGATCCGCAGGTAATCGCAGGTACGTCGCCCGCCGAGACTCCAAAAGATGAAAACGCAACTGCACAACAGCAGCCGTATCTGAAAACAATAGAAATAGGAGCTGAGTGTAACATTTAAAACAAGAAGTGCAGTGGCACTTGTTTCTGGTATAGTTCGCTTGCTTCGGTGAATTTACGGTAATAAGTGGTGTATCTTCTACCAAAGCAGGAGTATAACAACGCAGATATGATGTTGGATGGGACAGATTTGTATGTTTTCTTTGCATGAACAGATTTTGAATCAACACGGCTGATTGACTCGTTCATTTTTCCTGACACACACACACACAAGGGGCATGTTTACGCACGCATCTTTACGCGTATTACGCACTAATCCTTTTGGAGAAAAAACAGCAGAAAAACACTTCACCTAGTTGAAGTCGCAGATTTGGCTGGAGCTCAGCCAACATAAACATCACGCCAGCAGCGGGAGATGTTGGGACTCGTTAAGCAATGCCATCAGTGATGTAATAACGGGTATTAAACATGTAGGCTTGTCAAGCGAAAAATGATCTCGCACGCTCCTATCCACTCGGTGCCCCTCTGCCTCTCGTTACAGTGCTGCTGCCTCGACGTTTGGTCGACATGCTGGGGATCTGCGTCTGTCTTTGTGCGGTTTTTACACATGTCCTCTCCCAGGAGGCTGAAGAGCCAGTGTCCTACACGGTAAGTGAGGCTACATCCTGCTTTGAGATTCTGCATGCATCACTCGATTTGCTGATATAAAAGTTCAGTCATCTTTCTGTTTGTATGTTGTGGCATGCAAGTGAGTTGAAATATGTATCACTTCATCTATCATTTGCAGTGCACAGAAGGGTATGAGTATGACAGAGTCAGAGAGCAGTGCAGAGGTGAGAAATTGTTTTAAATCTTAATATTTTTATGTCTAATGAGTTTTGTACTGGTTTTACATTTCATCAATTGTCATACCAGCTTCATAGGATATTTCTATTTAAACAGTTAAACTGACATTTTTTTTTCTTTCAGACATCGATGAATGTGCCTTGTTAGACGATGCCTGCAAAGGAGGCATGAAGTGTATCAACCACTTTGGTGGGTACCTCTGCCTGCCCAAGAGCGCCGTCATCTACATCAGCAAGGATGAGCAGGTGCCTGCGCCAGAGGCTGTGCCTCCTGTCCCTCCAGTTCTTCCCTCCTCACCAATCCAGCCTCAGCTGCCACGGGTGTATTCAGGTGACCAGAGGGTCCCACAGTCCGGCCGGACCATCCGCTGTGCGACTGGATTCACTGCAGATGAGCAGAATATGTGCAGAGGTAAGATCAGACTCCTGGGCCGGCTCTTTCTCTCCACCTTTTCTCTTTCAGGCTTTAAGATGATGAACAGCACCTTCAGAAACATCATTTGTTGCAGCTGGAGACAGCTCTTCTTATCTCAGTCAGGGGTTTTGACAAGCTTTTCAGGAGAGTTATTGGACTTAGCAGGAGACGAGGTTTAACCTCAAAACATGGTCTTGAAGAGCAAAGGGAATAGCTCAGACATTCTTTAGGTGAAAAAAATCTGTTCCATGAAACAGAGATGTTCAGATACCTTTTTCCTCTTTAAAACAAAGTCAGATTTCCAGACTTCAAGTATTTGTTGATACAGAATTCCCCTCCAATACTGGTGTCATTAAAAGTATCCGTTGACAGTCTCTTGTGTTGAAAAATAGAGCAGATGCAGAGGAGTTCAAAACTGCAATTCCACAAGTGTCCACTTGTGACTGGCCCTAGAAGCCCTAGAAGCCCCATAGACTATGGCTGTGTCCGAAATCACTCCCTATTCACAAAATAGTGAATACGTCATTTTGTAGTAGTGTCCGAATTCTGAGTATTGTTATTCACTATATAGTGCACTCATTCTATCCCAAAATGCATTTTGAAAAGTAGTGAACAGCCGATGGTCACTAGGCCAGCAGTATTTACCATTATGCATCGTGGTTGATGCTCTCAAACATGACGGACGAACAAGAGGAGCACAGGAACACATATAAAAACTTTTTTCATATACTTGTTTGTTTGTTGGATTTAACCAAAGTCTATAATCTGTAAGAAAATGGTAAGGATTCAAAACAGAGTAACTTTTTCCCCCTATGAGTATTACAAGACATGAGACCATCACATTTATGCAAAAATAAGTTGTAATACACACAAAAATGTGTATTATTTAGCCACTTAAGACACAAACTTTTTTATCTGTTAGTTTTTTACTTTTTTTTTTGTGAAAAGCCATTTTTATCGGAATCTACGAGCCATTGTTGCTAAACAATTTAATTGTGAGACAGCGTTGACGTCATTGCTTGCAGCCAGAGTAGTGAGTCCACTTTATAGTCCACCGTATGCAGCTCACTATAAAGTGGATAGGGAGTAGGGAATGAGTGAGTGGTTTTGGACACAGCCTATATGTTCCTAGACAGTAATCACATGTTTTGTGTTTTGCCAAATACTGGCAGAAAGTTAGTCAGTGGTAGCTTATGGTCAGTCCACATCAGAAAGTTCTGCACCATCGTGACCCCTTCTCTTATGATTTTAATTGTTTGACAGCAGAAGTTGTCTTACAGAGACAAACTAACCCTTAACAATGTGGCAAGCGTTTCTGGTGTGCACCTACTGTCAGCGTAGTGGAGCATTGATCCAACTAAACTACAGTGGATGCAAACAGGCCTGCCCACAGAATTGGCTAGGCTCCTGAAAAACCCAGAGAATGGCCCTTTCCCAGTTGTAATTTATTTATGGTATCAGTGCATTTGTGTTGGATTAGTAGCAATAATGCGAGCATCATGGCTAACAGTTCCCTTATTTTGTGTTACTTATTAGTTCCTTTTCACTTTTCCCACCAATTTTTCTTCTTCCTTTTGCCACTTCTAACCTTTTTTGCCACCTTGCATTGTTTCTGCTTATTTTAGCAAATTTTCCAATTTTTGCCCATGTTTGCCACTTATTTTTGACATCGTCAAAACCATTTTTCTGCTTTTCGCCTCTTTTTCCACTTTCTACCCATTTTTGGCTGCTTTTTGTCCCCTTGTTTTTTGACCAATTTTCCACTCTCAACCCATTTTTGCGACTTTTTGCATATTTGCTACTTCTTATTGCCACTTTAACCCATTTTGCCACTTCCTGATCATTGTTAGCTTCTTTTCACAGTTTTTTGATTATTTTCCTCACTATTAGGGGTGGGAATCACTAGTGGCCCCACAATACAATATTATCACGATACTTATGCCACGATTCGAGATTATTACGATTTTTAACATTTTTCAAAACATAGAGTAGTGCGAATCCATGTATTGCGATAGATTGCTATCTGTACCATTTTTTCAACTGTTTAGCTTATTTAGCATTAGCCTTGCCTTCGTTTTTATCGTATCAACACAGTATTTTATTTTCACTGGCACTCCTTGCAAACCCCATGTATCATGGCCATGTTCTTCGTGCCCTGCTTGCATTCCTAACGTCCTTTCCCTGGTGCCGCCATATTGGTTGTTCTAACTTTCTCCTGCTGTATGACCATCACCTCTGCTGACCTCTTTGGACAAAGGGCACAACAGCAATATCAAGTGGACAGAAAAGCAACTGATGCTATTTATCCAGCATCATGGACTTCAGTTCATATGAGCAATTAATTTGAAAAAAATTGACACTTGGCAGAAGATATGATACGATATATTGCCACACAAAATATTGTGCTACTGTGCTGTATCGATTTTTTCCCTCAACCCTACTCACTATGCAGTCTTACAATACTTGACCAATAAATTCTTTACATTTTGGTAAAGCTATACTACAGAATCCCCCATTTTACCTTCTTTACCCCCCACTCTCTTATGGGTGACCTTTGGATGGACATCTTTGTATATCTTGTGGAGAAACCCAGATACAGTAATAAAAACACTTAAAAATGCATACAAGTCTGTTTTCACATACAGTTTTGCACTTTTCTGTCATGCCCACTTTGTGACTTTGAGACGTATTGAGATTTGTCAAATGGTTGTTTTGTATTATGGACCGGTGTACTGCTAGTCAGAGCCAAAAGCATAAAATGAAGCTATACTAGCTGTTGGCCATCATAAACAAGTCAAAGAGCCTCATACTGATGGTGAATTGCTCTTGAACTGCTGCTTTAAACTTACTTGCAGTGTTCATTACCGAAAATTGCTAGTGTATTATCAAACTGTGTTCTGTTTCATGAAGTCTTTGTAAACTGAAGAAAGGAAATTACCCAATTTTGGGTGCCTAGGACTTCTAATTTGTTGCTAATGAAACAGGTATAGATATTGTTTGATTTTTTTCCTCTGTTGTATCAAAGTTTGAAATTCTAGTAGTCTGTTCAGAATTTAGCTATTCCTTTTGTTGCTGCAGTATATAAACTTTACCTGGCTGTGTCTCATGCATAGCTGTCTAGGTATTTCATTAATTCAAACTCATGACTCTAAAGGCTCAATTAGCAGAGCTTCAAAGGTGAACTGTTCATCCATCCACAGCTACACCACACATACCTGCTTGACACTCTTTTTTCTGTGTCATGTCATGTTTCCTAAACTCTTTGCTCGCTCACAGCGTGATTCTTTTGGCTTGAGTTCAGCTTCTTCCTGAAATGTAAAATATTCTTCTTGTTTTGAGTGTTGAAGTTCTTTGCTTCAGGGATGAAGGAAGGAGTTTTATCACACTGTAGGGAGCTCTCTGCCTTTACACCTACAGAAGATGTTCTCAAGGCCTTGACAGGGCTGGGATTTTGGTTGCTGCGCAAGATTGTGTGGGTGTGATCTGTGTTTGAGCAAGACTCTTTGATCTTTGCAAATGTGGGAGTGGTTTAGAGATCATTTTTGCCTTACATAAACACACAGACACAGGGGCGGTTTTAGAAATTTAGAGGCCCCGGGCAAAAAGCAATATCAGGCCCTTCTCTGTTTAGCTAAAAGCAATCATAGTAAGTGACTGAAATATTTGGATGCATATCTTTTCAGGTTGTAACACCAGAGAACTAGAGGACAAACCCAAATTTTAAAAACAAAAATAATCAACAGTAGTTTGTCATCACCTTTAAGAGGAGCATCATATCTTCAACTCACCATAAATACATGGATGTCTCTGTCAAGGGTATAATTAAAAATATAAAATACATGCTCACTATGAGTGCAATACCTGCTGTTATTTATTGCACCCAATTTTACCACATAATAATCCACAAATTCATTGTTTCATATGGGGACCTACCCAACTCTGATTTGTTTGATGATAAGACATTGTGGTGATTTCTTAGGGGCGTGGATGTTGGGTCCAGAGATCCTATCCAGGGACTTTTTGGATTATTCGAATATATTTTGAGTAGGAGTACACCAGTTATCAGCCTGGCCAATGATTAGCATTTAGTCGATTTATCGGTATCAGCATTATATTTTACCAATAATTGTCTGATAACATGAATTAAATCAAAGGTGTGCTACTTTGGCTCCACTGTGAGGTGTGTCTTCTCCCATGGTTTTGTTTTCACTCTCTACAGTTTAATGTCCTGCTCTCAACACCATCTGATAGGCTTGATGTCACACAACTACCAGCCACACCAGCTGGCACCAGCTCAAGGAGTGTGTGGTTTCTCTTCCTGTATCCTGCTGTTATTGTGTTGGTGTTTTTCATGTTGTCAGAGCTAGGGCTAAAATGTTCATTTTCCTTATTTTTTGGACATGCTTAACAAATGCATATCGTACAAAATATTGGTTATCGGTTTTATGCATTACTAAAAATCGTATCTTATCAGCCCTGGAAAACCAATATCGGTAACACTGAGTTTGGTTTACATGCTGCTAAAACTCAATAGTGTGTCTTCTTCATCTGTGTGAATGGCCTTTGCAATGAGGTCGACTCTGCTTTGAGCTTGTCAGGGGAGACCCACCTCACCACAGATTTCAAGAGTTACTAAAGCTATGACATATTGTAAAATATTGTAAAATAATGGATCTATATAGACACTTTTACAGTGTTACATTCAAGTTGAATTCACAATGTAAATTTTGTTTTAGATTTTACTTCATGATAGAGGGGTGACTTTACTTGAACAACCTGGTTGAAGATCTTTTCTCTTGTTGTTCTTGCCAATGAGGAAAGATCATATTTTGCCGTACAACTCCTTAGTCACTGTTTAGTTCTTAAAATGAACTTTGAATAAGATGCTTTTTACTTTTACCTGAGTACCTTTATAGACCACTACATTTACTTTTATCTAAGTCAATTTTTACAAGAGAAACCATGCTTTTACTTGAGTACAATAATCTTGTACTTTTTCCACCTCAGGCTGTTTGGGACAACACTACCCTGCTGAGATTAGTGCCGAGCACTGTATTGAATTTATTCAGTCAATACAAACAACTTCATTTATCCCAGAAGAGGCAATTGGTTTGAAGCAGCGTATACAAAAAACATTGATAAAAACACAACAACAATATACAGTGCAGTGAAAAAGTAGCCCCCTTTCTGATTCCTGAGTTTTTTGCATATTTATCACACTAAAACCTCATTGGACTAAAATGTTTTGGATCGTCAAACCAATTTTTATATTCCACAAAGACAACACAAGTAAATAAAAAATGCAGTTTTTAAATGATGGTTTTATTTATTAAGGGTGAAAAAAAATCCAAACCTATCTGGCCCTGTGTGAAAAAGTAATTGCCCCCTGAACCTAATAACTGGTTGTGCCACTCTTGGCAGCAATAACTGAAATCAAGCATTTGTGATAACTGGTGGTGAGTCTTTTGCATCACTGTGGAGGAATTTTGGTCAACTCTTCTTCACAGAATGTTTTAACGCTGCCATTTTGGAGGGTTTTCCAGCATGAACTGCCCATTTAAGGTCACACAACAGCATCTCAAGTGGATTTAAGTTCGGACTTTGACTTGGCCACTCCAAAACCTTAAGTTTTTTTGTTTTATTTTGTTTTGTTTTTTGTTTTTTTGAGCCATTCAGAGGTGGACTTGCTGATATATTTCGGGTCGTTGTCCTGCTGCATAACCCAGGAGCACTTGAGCTGGAGGGCATAAACTGATGGCCGGACGTTCACCTTCAGGTTTTTCTGGTAGACAGCAGAATTCATGGTTCCATCGATCACAGCAAGTGGTCCAGGTCCTGTAGCAGCAAAGCAGCCCCATACCATCACACTGCCACCACCATGTTTGACTGTTGGCATGATGTCCTTTTTATCAAATGTTGTGTTATTGTTACGCTAGATGTAGCGGGCCGCACACCTTCCAAAAAGTTCAGCTTTTGTCTCGACAGTCCACAGAATATTTCTCTAAAGGTCTTGGGGATCATCAAGATGTTTCTTGGCAAATGCGAGACGAGCCTTTGTGTTCTTTTTTGTCAGCAGTGGTTTTGGCCTTGGAACTCTCCCATGGGTGCCATTTTTGCCCCGTGTCTTTCTCATGGTTGAGTCATGAAGTCTGACCTTAACTGAGGCCAGTGAGGCCTGCAGTTCTTTGGACATCATTCTGGGTTCTTTTCTGACCTCCTGGATGAGTCGTCATTGCACTCTTGGAGTCATTTTGGTTGGCTCCTGGGGATGTTCACCACTGTTCCCAGTTTTCTCCATTTATGGACAATGGCTCTGACCGTAGTTCGCTGGAGTCCCAAAGCCTTGGAAAAGGCTTTGTAACCTTTTCCACACTGACAGATTTCAGTCACTTTGTTTCTCATTTGTTGTTGAATTTCTTTGGATCATGGCATTATGCGTTTCTTTTTGAGATCTTGTAGCCTACTTCCCTTTGTCTGACAGCTTCAATTTAAGTGATTTCTTGATTCAACAGATCTGGCAGTAATCAGGACTGGGTGTGGCCAGTGAAATTGAACTCAGCTTTCCAAGAACTGTGGTTAATCACAGTTAACTCATGATTTAACAAGGAGGGCAATTACTTTTTTCATAAAAGATCAGATAGGTTTGGACACCACCACCCCCACCCCCCCCACCCCCCCAAAAAAAATTAAACTATTATTCAGACACTGCATTTTGTTTTTACTTGAGTTGTCTTTGTGAAATATGAAAATTGGTTTGATGATCCGAAACATTTCAGTGTGATAGATGTGCAAAAAACTCAGCAATCAAAAAGAGGGCAAATACTTTTTCACGGCACTGTATGTTAGCTAAAAGTAGTTGAGTTTGGAGTGTACTGCAATAAAGTATAATAATATGCCATTTTTAAAACACTGATGAGCTAACCTCCAGCATGGATGCCACTGGTGAAAGAAAGAGATGTGTAGCTGTAAAGTGGAATTAGCTAATTTGGTTAATGCATTGAGTGAAGAAGATTCTGGTTGTGTGGAAGTTTCATAGCTGGGCGACGAGGATTTTTGATTTGATAGATCATCATCTGTGTGTGATCCAGTTCTCTTTCTGCAATTAGTTATCTGCTTTTGATCAGCACTTTTTATAAAAACCCTCTAATGACAGGGTAAAATTTACAAAGCGTAGCAGTTTAGATACAAAGACATCCCTGACAGTTGTGGTGTCAATCATTGAATGTAATCCTAAAACATATACTATATATTTGGTGCACATCTATGAAGTTCTTTTTAGGCCCTTTGGAGCATGAGGAGCCAGTTGTCTTCCTTTGCCTGGTTTAACTGCCTATGCACAAACACATACATTGCTGCTTTGTCCCAGATGTTCAAAGCTGCACCTTGGAGAGAGAATCTCTGCACAGAACATGTAATGTAAGACAGGGTGCAATATCGTACAGTGCATGTGGTTAGAAACTCCTCTTGTCAATAGCATGTGGTGAATGGCTGTGTGGTGAGGCCTGCGGTCACACAACCCCAGTGAAAGTAACAAATTTGATTTTACACCTGGGGCTAAGATCCGTGTGAGACGCTTTATGTGTTTCTCTGAATTGGAACCAATTAGGTTTTATTAGAGTGTAAAACATGGCAGCATATCAGCTGAAGTAACCACATAAGCGGGCTGGCAGAGGTGAAACACTTATTCATTCACTGGCAGTGCATGGGCTAAACAAAGATAGGCTGTTGCTGTCAGCTTTGAAATGATTTGAGTTTTAACTGGAAGGCATCTCGTGCCGTTACGTGGGTGTGTGTTTCTGCTGCTGAAGTGATATAATCTTTGTTTACATCACTCTCTGGTTTCTCTGTCATTACCTTTAACTGGCCACAATGAGCCAATTGTTCTTTTCTGTTCCACACAGTGGCTGTTTTGCAAAGCTGCGTATCTTGCTAGCGAAGGAACTCCCATTAGCTTTCAATGGGGGGAAACCTCAGTGTATCAAATAACGCTTACATCAGGCTCCTTCCCTGCTAACTCACCACTCTGCGGAGGAAACCTGGAGTGCAAAGTCAGGTAGGGCAAAGGGGAGGATGAAGGCTGACACTGACTAAATAACCACAGAAGAGCAGCAGCACTGACCAAGCCAGGTTGTACCAACGTCATTGGTTGTGCTGCTGCTGAGTTGTTTTTGGTGACTTACTGCTGAGTGTGTGGTGAATAAAAGAGGGATCAGCTAAATGTTCTGGAAAAAATGAAGCCAATTTTCCAGAGTGCAACTGGAATTGTAAAACAAAAACAGTTTCTACAGAAAAATTGCTTCTCTTACTATTATTTTTGCTGATTTAACGTAAAACAAACCACAAAATATAACACAAAGCACTCCGTGCTGATATTTTAACCTTCAAATTAAAATCCATTCTTGTTCGTTGATGAAATGTGGAATAATCTCTTCGGCCCTTTGTTTGAACCCGAGTCTTAGAGTGTGTTGTTGCTCCTCCTCAGTCATACGCAGAAAACCATAAACCTTTAATGAATGTGTGACAGCTTAATGATGCCTCACATTTCCATGACCTCCCCCACCCCTCCAAACGTACACACACAAACTTTTCTGTTTAACACTAAGTGATGCCTGTTTTACTGTACAAGTGACTTTTGTAGTCTTGTGTTTGCATTCAACTCTTAATTTCAGCACAAATGAGATCATGTCCTAAAAATGATGGTGTACATGAAGTGTTAACAGTTAAGACGCTAAATATGATGGAAGGTAAAAAGAAGGTATTTCATGCCTTTAAATTAAGTTACTGTTGCTGATGTTTGAGAGTGCTACCTCATGTTGTAGAGATATGCACCTCTACTTAATGTGGTCATATTTTACATTTTGCAAGTTCTATTAGACTGGACACAGTAGTCCCGATTCAGGCTTCTCTGAACAACTTTTGTTTGTTTTTTTCTATATTTTTTCGAGAACAGTGCACATTAATGAATATGGACATGTAAATGTCAGATTTTAGCCACAGGCTAATTTCCATCTGTAGTCCCTGGCAGGTTGATGGTATATATATATATTACATCAAACGTGGACATAATGAAAATAAAAAAGATCTGTAAAATCAGACAACACACAGAGATCAAACCACATAGAGTGAAGTATTATACAAAGACCCAAACATAACAATACAGAATGTGGCTATATGACTTTGCATCAGACTGACCAGGAATGAAGTGACCATTGTGGTAAAGTGTTCAAGGTCTTGCAGCGCAAAAGGCAGATGGTAAAGTGATATATTGCTGAAGTTCTGATGTATTGCACATGATCATGAAATGAACGATTGATTTTAAAGTGAGGCTGAGTTCCTGCATGATTTTGCATCATTTGTAGGCATGGCATCTGATCATTTCGCCTGTCTAGTCAATGATTTTCTTGTATGTTTGAAATTTTGGTTCATCTATATACTCTCAAACAGTGAGCGCAGAGCCTTCAGCCAACAAAACACCATTTCAATAGCATGCATGCCTATTTTTTGTTGGCTCCCTCCAAACACGAAACTAAAAAAGAAACATTTGTGGAAAACAACTGCTGACTTCAAGCTGAGGTCTAAAGCACAGGCATGAAGTTTCAGCTACTTTTACAACAGAAACTGTGGTCAGTTTTGAAATCTTAGAAAAATGAGACCATTGTAAATCATTTTGGGCTTTACACCATTAAATGCCAACATCATTTAGCTAAAAAGATGTGGTATTCACCTCATTCCAACAACATTCTAATTCTTTGAAATATGAGGGAATTATCATTTTTATTGATCACTAAGAAAGTTTAACCAAGACTTTAACAGAGTTGAGCCATCCTGCAAGTGAATTCATTCACCAAATAACTGTCCCAGAAACAGCTTCAGATAAAAGTATTATGTGGAAATAGGGATGAGTGATTTGGGAAAATAATCCAATTGTAATTTTTTCCCCCAATATTGCGATTGCAATTTGGTATGTGATAATTTCTTAAGTTCCTCATCTTATATATTTTCCAACAAACACAAGCAGTGAAATCATTCTGTATTATAACCAAATACAATATTACATTTAACAAGGGCTAAACAAAAAAAAAAAAAATTCTAATTGGGATGATTTGGGCTCTCATTGTAAATGGGATATGAATTGTTGTATTGAAGGGACTGATTTTCTGTAGACACTTCAGAAGAAATTGCTCTTGAATGATTTCATGATATGTATTACATAACATCTCTGCTGCTGCTGCTGCTGCAAAAAAAAAATTACACTGGTATTATGACACAAATTTCAGGTTAAAGAAATATTGCACAGGTCTTCTGCTATTTGAAAATGACAGCAGGCCATATTGTGATTCCCTCTAATTTTTCGATTATTGCCCAGCCCTATGTGGAAACAAGGGTACCTACTTTGAAAACACCGGAAGAACAATTGTATCTACATTTCAGGTGTGGGATGTCTTGACAGATTTGGCAGGATGCTTACCGTGTGCTGTCCAGCCAACTTCAGCTCACAGAGCTATGAACTCTCTGTAACTCATAGCATGAGCGGTCATCATCAGAGTAAACTATACTCACGGTTCATGAATCATGGAAAATGTAGTTGTTCAGATCACTGTTTTTCAAAATATGAGTAGAGACTATACTGCAGACACAGCAGCCTGATTGTCTCTCACTCTCTCTGGACAGAGCAGACCAGCTGTCCCTCCACCACACATCCAACATATTTCAAAGTATTTGAAGTTAAATGAACAGTTGAATCAAAGTCATTTATGTTTTTATTTATATAAATTGTTCCTCAGAGTTGGGGAAACCTGATGCTTTGAGTGAATATTACCCAGTCTCATGCTCACAGTGAGGAAGTTTAACACTGGTATCAGATCAGGATTGCATTGGCAGGCAATCAAAACCCAGGTATCAGATCAGTATCGAGGTGAAATAACTTAAAAAGCATCACTCTGCATATGAGACCACTGAAATATACATAGATTTTGTTTTGTACCTGTTTTGTTGCCATGGTAACAAAACAGGTATTGATATTGCTTGATATTTGCTACAGTCATATCAAAGTCTAAAGATCTTGCACCTTGACAACCCTAGCACAGTGTATGCTCGGGCTTATTCTTGCTACGAGTGTTGACTCTTTCTACTTTATCAGCGTATTTATTTTTTCATCTCTAAATGAGACGCTGATTTCCCTGCAGTATGGGGCATGAGAAGACATGCCACTCCTGTTTACCTGTCTGGTTTCTTGAGGTCATGTTGGCCACATTACCACCTACATGCCTGACTAATTTCAGCTCTGTCTGGACATCTTCACCTGCAGTGGCTGGAAATCTCGCCTAAAGTTTGTTCTATTAAAGCCTGTTAAGCCCCCTGTATGACAGAGAACTTGTGTACTTTTCCAAAAACAAGGCCGAGCGCATGCAATAACATTTTTCCACACAGATGCAATGCACTTGGGAGGAATATCTCAGGAATGTTAGCGTTGGTTTGTTTTTTTCCGTTTGCTCCCATCTTTTGTGATGGTTGGAATTACTCACCACCTTGACAGATAAGCATCGGATCGATCTGCGAGGAGCAGGAATGCAGAGAGCAGAACAAGAACAACTGGAGGATTTTGACCTTTACAGTTTGTACTTCAGAGTTTCCCGTACTCTGATTTCATCCTGACATTTGCACTTGAAGAAACAAGCCCCAGCCACAAGGCTTTTCCGATCCAAGGACAATGGAAAAAAAAGATGTGAGGATACACGGAGAGCAATTACAGTTTTTCCGGAAATTCCTTCAGATCATATCTTGTTAGTGTTTGTTTCTTAAGTAGATAAGCAACACAGATTTGGATGGACCAAGAAGGAAAATGTTAACATTGATGTGATTTGAGCCGGATATAAAGGATCTGAGATTAAAACATTCTGCAGAGGTTTTTATTGCTCAACAGGAGGAAACAAGATCAAACACAAAGCCTTCACTTTATGAAAACTGACCCACTTTGTTTAGAGTTACTCAAAGACACCTGAGGCCTTTGTGCAACTTGAACCCTCCTATTAGCTAAGATCACGTCTTCCACCTGCTCTCACACCCATGATTTGCTCTGTCCTGTATCAGCACTGTGGTTGTCCTTGCCCCTGTGATTTAACTGTTCATCTCAGTGCACCTGCTTCACTGCAGCTTCAGCTCAAAACCACAGTGGTGGAATCTTTGAGCCTTTGAATAGCTATGTCTTTTAAAGCTCCTGTGAGGAGCTTTCTGATGGAACAGACCATAGTTCATAGCGATACCTCTTTATGACCTACAGAAGCAAACAAAACCATCAGAAGCAAGATGGGTTTATTCACACAATCTGCACATACTTTTTTAGGCTACAGTAATTCAACTGATTGAGAATTGCATGTGCAACTGAAGTTTCTGGGTTTGTTCAGAAGTAATAAATGGTACACAGTGGTGTAACCTCTCCAGCCATGGTTCTATCCTTAATAGCACAGCAATCCAGATCACAGCAACTGTTTCACAACAGCTGTGGCAACTCTAAAAGCACTTATGACAAACAAACAATTGGCACTGTCAGCCCAGGTTCACAATTGTCCTGTGTGGGTAACAGAGCGGAGAAAATTGAGAGGGTTTTGGCTGCAGACTGTACATCTTTGAGGCCACTCTCACAGACCGTTCATCTGATGGTCCATCTCTTGCAGAACAGAAATACATGCACCAAAAGTTAAAAGTTAAAAAACCCGACCTGCAAAACCTGTTTGGAAAATGTTTGATAAAGCCGAGTGAACAGTCTGCTACAGAGCATCAATGACAACAGAATGACACTGACTAAGTCAGAAGCAGAATAAAGGAGGAGCTGGGGTGGAGGAGGGTTGCAAAAGTGGCTTTCAGAGGGAGCAGTAAAGAGAGGCCAGGCTAGAGCAGTTTAACTGTGTCTGATTAGCCAATAGCCAGCCTAGAGGCAAATCAGCTGGCTGTCAGCTGATGAGGGCTTGTGTGAGATCAGCTGATCTCATTTATTGGGGAGCGCATGACTCCGTGGCCTTCCTGAACTAATGCTGCATGCTTGATTAAGTGAAAAGTTTGACAGTTTACTAAAAGCAGAAAGAGATTTTTTTCTATAAGGAAACAGTAGTTTTACATGTGCAAAACATGTTCGGCAAAGATGTCTGCACAGTTTTATATATCAGCTGACACAAACCAACTTTTCTTAGAGGGAGCTTTAAGGCACCAGAGTGTTCTGACAGCGTAGCACTTTTGGTTTGAGTAACTGCCATCTAAACATGACAGATTGTCAACCCCTCCAGGATACTTTGGGATTTCTTTTGGCATTCCTTATTGCTTAAAATGTAACTTTTTCCAGTAATTATTTCGGAACCAAAACTTTGGTCTATATACTATTGCCTTGTAAACACCACAAAATAAAGCAGGACTTATTCATAAGCAAATGTTTGAAGGCGAACATAATATTTTTGACTTAAGCATCTCAGTAAATGGAGTTTTTTAAATTTGTAAACTTTATATATCCCTGGGGCAAAATCACTCTGTGATCAGACATGCTAAACACGCATAAACCAAAAATACACACATGCACTAACATGACCTATAGACGTGTGTTATAAGAGGCATGTCAGAGTGACTCTGGGGGCCCTCTGATTTTGGGTTTAGTGCCTTGCTTCAGTGAACCTCGGCTGTACTTGGGAGGTGAATTGGCACCTCTCCAGCAACCAACTTTAATTTCCATATATTTTTTTTTTATTTTAATCTTCTTCATACTTTTTTGGAGAGTAATGGTAATGTGGAAACAAAGTTGAAAACAGAATCCTGATTTTGGTGAGTTTTCTACTGAGAATTGACTTCTCAACATATAAAACAGTTCAGAATAATCTCCAGGATTGTTTTACTGTCAGTATCTTAAATTATCTCAGTTCATGAGAAATAAGAACTTTTGAATTAATTTATTATGGGGTTTTTCATGCCTCTATTGAGATAGATGTAGTCAGAAATTTTGGAGAAAGAGAAGGAAGAAAGACGTGGGTAAGGAGCCAAAGGCCACCATGCCCTGAGAAAATAAGAAAGTTACTGTAGGAATGTCATGTGTTCTTCACAGCACAGATAAATCAGCTCTTTTTTCAGAACTCTTCTCCACTCTGACTACATTTCTTCCAACTATAAAATTCCTTGCTCAGGATCCTGTTTGGTGTTGTGTTGGAGGACAGGAATATTGACAACTTTTTTCCATTAGCAGATTTTTCAAGCTGGTTATTGTGATAAGAATCAGCTTCAAACATCCTGCACTGTTCATGTTTTATAGTCAGAACTTATGAATCAACATTGCTGAGATGTTTGGCTTCAAAACTCATTTTCCATTTTGTAAACTGAGCCAGAAAACCTGTTGATGTTGTAACTCCTCAGCTGCAGATAAAGACATGAATCCTGAATTTTTTTTTTTTTTTTTTTTTTAAACAGATGTATCATAACAGGGGTGCAAAGTGGATCATTACTTTGATCTTTGGTGTACTTGTACTTTTCGAGAAGTTTTGAAAATCAGTCACTATACTTTTAAGAGTAAATTTGTTAATTTCATTTAACCACATATTAGAGTCATGCATGGGTCCAGTTTTGCATACCTGCATCCATCTGCACCCCAAAGAGCTTAGAACTGAAACCCGACCCACTACCTGTGATTATCCACATTTAAAACCCGGATCCGCTAAATAGTAGAGCATGATCAAACCTGACCAAAGATTTAATACAATGTATAGGCTACATACAGCCGCTCACTTCTGTTTGGAGTGTTTTTTTAAATTTAGCTGCTGTGGAAATTTCAAGGAATGTCTTAATAACAACGATAGTGCTGAACTTGTGCACATTTACACACAGATAAGCAGTGATATAAACTTAGCACAAAAAGTATGGAAATTTGTGCTTGGTAGATTATTTCTCTGTTGTAACAATGCTTCTTGGCAATAAATCTTATGCTGTTGGAAAGCCTGTTTATTACCCTTTTAAATGGTGCCACATTTGTAAGGAACATGCATTTTGGGATGAGCAGCAGAGCTGAGTGTGTGGGTTGCACCCATAGAAAATTGGCCACATCTTCTCTGCCAATGCCAAACAGCTTATTCTGCCATTCACTTTTGTTTGGCGTTTGGTGGATTGGATGATTGGAGTTTAAAGGAGCAAGACATATTGGCAATTTAACAATTAATTCGTTTAACAAACAGGAGCCTCAGTAGCGTGTGGAAGAACCATACACAGCCACAACAGCCTGGCACCTCCTCCTCATGCTGGTCAGCAGTCTGGACCCTGCTACGGTGGTCATTAGATATCTGCTCTAAGAATCGGCATGCCACGTTTGACTGATCTGGATAGGGCCCGTGCGATAGGGCATCTTCAAGCTGGTGTTCTGCAAAACATCGTTGCGGGATTATTTGGAGTGAACCCTAGTACCATCTCTGACATTGAAGGGCAGTCATCACATTGCATGACCTTATAGTAAAGGTCAGGTAATAACTGTTAGCCCTCATGTAGCCCCCTGAGAATACAAGAGTATCTTTCAGACTCTATTTATCAACGCACCCCATAGTGAGCCCATGTTTCTTCCTATGTTTTATAGCTGTTTTTTATGTGTCTTGCTGCTACCAACCCACTGCCATTCAATCCACAATGGCGTAGAAGAGCAGGATCCAGCTCTGCCGTGCGTCCTCGGTGTTACTGCTTTCTGATGTTGTTACTCTTCTCTTTGAGGTCGGTGCCTGTGCAACGTCCAGCTGCTTCCTCCTCTGATGTGTTGCTCTTTCCGTTTACCTCATGATGGAAAGGGACACAGGGCTGCTATAAATCACAACCGCACTCAGCTGAAAGACACTTGCATGCAATCACTGGGGCTCTGTACCTCATCTTTGTTCTGTTTTAACCATATTTTCAAAAGCCAGCATGGCGACAGCCTGGCTACTGATCTTTCTGGTGGCAAGACAAATTCTCCGTATTGAATAACAAGATTTTTTTTTCTTTTTTTAAAAACATTTTTTAGAGTAACAGGAGGGATTATTATCAGCGGAGAATGTAGCTGGCACACTACACGGATTTTCAAGAATGTCAAGACTCTGCCCGACCTTTAGAAGAGAGTGGAACAAACTCACAAATCAGTTTGTGTCAGCACGACTAAAAACTTGTGTTCCTCCTGAACAATGAGAGCGATGAGAAGGGAATCTTGGGAGGGGTGCAAATAGCAAGAGTATGGGAATACTTCATGCTCTTGAACAGAAGGGAATACACTGAATGCAAGGTTGGAGGGTGTTATTTCTTATCAACTATGAGTTGCTTTAAAGGGGAATCACTGACACTCCTGTTTGTCCTGGAGTGTAAAGATACATTCACACTGAGCTGCAGATATAAAGTCTTTTGAATAAGTTTCAGTGCTAAGTTTGCCATAGGGGGTAATCTTAAGGTGCCTTAGGTTAAGGAAATCCAAACACTCGGGGGCTTGTGTATGACATGGGAATAAATTTGAAGTTGTGAAATTTTATGGGCTATTAACATTGCACTTCTTGCCCCCTGCTTTCCCAAAGATTGAATTATCCAATAATCAGAGGGAAACAGAGACGCTGTCCAACAGCAGGATGGCTCCAACTGCTCTTTGGAACGGCTCCGGCTTTCCATTGCAGCGGTTCAGTGAAAACAAGACTAAATGCTCTGAAGTGATAATTACAACAAGCCCTATCATGTCAGTATAAATCTGGGGCAAATAAAACATTGTTCTGAATTTGTGCCAGACACTTCTCAGTCCCTGTTTTGGACATGCACACTCATCAAACATGCATTTCTTCCTCTTGTATTGCTGCTTTCTGTAAAGAAAAAAAGGCCATTTAATGTTCCAGCACCTCAAACAGGACCTCTGATGCACACACGCCCACTCATACACACATTCTTTGAGCTGCCGCCATCCCCCGTCACTCCCCCAACTCCCACAAGGCATTTAGAATTAATCTCCCTAAAAAGCAAGGAGTTTTTAACTCTGACATCACATAAGCACACACGGCCGTAAATCTAACTTCAAATCTTAAAAAGGCCTTTTTTTGTTTAAAAAAACGGACCCTCCACCCTCTCTCCTCATTTTTTCCTTCCACATCTTCCACTCATCTGCTGGACAGCCTTATCTCCCCCTGTCATGTTCCTGCAGCCGCGCTCTTAGAAACAAGAAACTTTTAAGCTGTGTCGAATAAAAAACTTCAGAGAACAGAGTCACTTCTCCCCACACGCAACACATCATCACATTTGATGGCCTGTCACATAAAATCTGTGTTCCCGTGTAAACTATACTGACTTTGCTGCATGTTGTAAGCTGTGGAACTTTATGGGCCCCGAGATCGAGCCAGTGCGGGATGCCCTCCCACCCTACCCACATACACACATACTCAATATACACACACTGTAGTACACACGCAAACTCTTGTGGAACTTTGTGTTGGCAGCTTCTTAAAGGTTTAGTGACAAAGTAGCAGTTACCACAAGATATTCCCGTGAATGAACCTTTGGATGGCATACAGCACATGTGCTTTTATTTAGCACTCTCCAAACTTTCTTGAAGGGAGTGTGGATGACTCCGACTTTTCCGCACACAGAGCATCTTCAGAGGCATCACTTTGTTTGGCTGCACTGAAACATTTTACAGTTAGTTATGTACAGTAAGGCTGGGAAAGTATATTGATATAGCAAAATATTATTGCTTTGACTCCCACAGTTGATGTGGGAGTTGATGTTTTAGTGACTATAGTCTATACATCTTTAGCAGGGTCCATATTATAAGTTAATCATACAGATTTTGTGTGCAAGCTGAGGAGGAAGCACAGCAAACACAGCTATGTAAACGTGAAGCATTAAGTTATGGATGACAGAAAGAGAGGATCAACTTGTTGCTTTGTGGCAACAATACAAGTGTTATTACAGCGTGTTTCATGAAACAATCAAACTGGCTGGAGAGAAGCTGGATGGAAATTGCTACTGCAATAGGTGTAGCAGGTAGCTAACAGCTAACCACATTTTTTCTTTACTCCCAAGTGGCATTTGACCACACTAAATCTTTTTCCAGAAAGCTGAGACTCCTGCTGGGAAAATTTTATTGACTGAATTAGGCTAGAAATATCCCGTGACTACCTTTTTTCTACAAAGAGAAAGCGACTAAAGCCAGGCATGCTCTGTGCGATTTCAAGCCGACTCTCTAACAGTTGTGGTATTACGTCAGCTCATACTGTCACATACGAGGAATGATATCTGTTCTTACCATATAGGGTCTGATGGCTGTGCGCAACCTGAGTGCTCAAACTATACAGACTGTCAGACTGTAACAAAAACTCTATGGAGTTAACAAGTCAGATCAGTGGAGGTTGAAGTTGTATCTAGTCATATCCTCTCTCTCTCTCCATAATACACACACTAACAGCATCGCCATCTGTGTCAAGAGGAGGTCTGCTAGTAGGCATATTTCCTGATGATGTATTTCCTTTATCATGAGGGGGCTTCAGAAAGTCCCTGCTGTTGTCATGATGATTTAAGACATTGTCTGACAGTTTAAAAAGGAAAAAAATGCCCCAATGTTGAGGATTCTGCTCGGGGCTCCTCGCTCACCATGGGATCGTGTGGAGTCATACGAGCAATACATCAAACATGTCAGAAGCCCATCTGACCCGTCAGGTGTGTGGCTCTTTTACAGTATTAATTAGCAGTAATTTAAAGACAAATTAGATCACAGTCTTTGGATGTTCGCCTGACATCAGGAGGTCCAAGACATGTATCAAAACAGTCATTCTTTGCAATAAGCACAGGACAGCACTGGAAACAAGCGGCTGCAGAAAATTATTGAAATGAAGGCACAAGAAGCTTAAGTTTTAACGTGAGATGCTCTTTTGTCATTATGTGGCAAAACCAATATTGCAGTTAATCATTATATGATCGTATGGCCCCCAATAACACTTATCGCAATACAACGATTTTGCTGTGATCAATAAATTGCATGGCATTGCAGATCATGTCTAAGATACCCTGCGATTTCAACCCAAAATGCACAGTACCGTGCAACTTTGGTTAAAAAAGTTTTGGAACATGTCTGCCCTACACCAGCAAAACCCTGTTTAATTATTTTTAAAGTCACACAGGGAGCCAAAATATCTGCATAGCACAAGTGGCCCACTGTTGTCTGACAAATGGCAGGTAATATGAGCCAAACTCAAGGGCATCTTCTTTGCCTCTGGTTGGCAACGGTTGCTTCAAAAATTACTGATTCATGAACAGATCTCCAATCCTTTTGTTGATAGGCACTGATGTAGATTTTTTCCTGAATTTAGACATGAATTAAAGCAGACAACACTCCAAAAGGACTAACAAACCTATAAAGAACCCCTCAAAGTCTGTCTTATGTTACCTAGCCACAAAAACTGATGGAAACCCTTATAGTCAATGGGTATACAGGCTGTACCTTAGAATAATTGTTAACTGGTGATCTGGATATTTAGATGAGGTTTGAATTAAAATGTACTTACTTGACAAACACCTTGAAAACTGATGATATTCCTATTAAGCTGTTACCGTGCTAAATGGCAAATGTTTGCATGCTAACACATAAAAGTAGAGGGGTTAAAGTATTAAAAAACCTGCAAAAACTTAGCCTACAAGAATTACTGTGAGCATTTTTGACATGACATGCCTAAGGGTAGTTGACAGTTGATTCTTGTCGGCAAAATAACATTTCTGTGAAATCAGTCCTGGCATTGTTGCATTAGGAACGCGGGAATCTCAGACTTGTGTTGTCAAAATCCACTGCCAGAGGGCAGGGCATTTCCAGTCTCTGTGAATCACTTAATTCCTCCAGTAAGTAGGTGTGGATGTTATTTACTGGGATCTGTTCCCAGCTTCTCACTGATGCTTCCTCTAGACTTTGTTGATATTCAGGCAGAATTTTTGTCTTGATTTTATAGTTTTTAAAGTGAGGCAAAGTCAAGATTTTTAAGACTGATACCAACAAATGATAACATTCAAACATTACTGGTATAGCATTGATTATCATGAACTTTCTTGCCAACTTTGAAATAGAGGGGATGAGAGTAGTGAAACTGACGCATGTTTTTCTGGACATTTTAAGCAGTGGATGACATAATTTATAAATCAACCCATAAGAAATTAACTATAATATTTTCTGAAAAAGTACATGTCTGAGGCCTCGTCCGAAAGAATGAGATTGCGGGTGGCTGGGCTCATCAAAAGGAGGCAGTTGAGGTGGTTCGGGCACATCTGATAAGGATGCCTCCTGGTCACCTCCCTGTGGAGGTATTCCGGGCACATCCAGCTGGGAGGAGACCTCAGGGAAGACCCAGAATGGGCAGGAGGGATTACGTATCCTGTCCGGTCTGGGAACGCCTCGGGTTCCCAGCAGGAGTTGGAAAGTGTCGCTGGGGTAAAGGACAACTGGGCTGACTTGCTTTGCCTGTTACCCCCACGACCCGGCTCTGGAAAAGAGGATGAAGATGGATGGATGGATAGATCAGGCCTATTCCATATGAGTATGGAGCTTTTTTTCTGTGTGTTTGGGCTTTCGCACACATGAACTGTGTTAAGGTCACTGAAAATGCACTTCCTGGAAAACTCCATCCTGGGTGAAGATTTTTAGAAACTCTATTTACAGGACTTTTTTGACAGGGAAATGTCTGCATTGTAATGAATGGACTACAGAAGTCACAGTTGGTCTGTGAACCACTTTAAGGTCACAAACCTCACCACCACAAAAGACCTGAACTGAGTTGGCGGGACAACTTTCAAATTAATGAAACTGCTTTGCCCACACAATGGAGGACAGACTAAACTGTTAAAATGGCATGCTCTTTGCAGCATGTAACTTTGCACACTTCTGTTGCAAATGAGATGTTGAAAAGAAGATCTCTTTAATGCTACATAACAGAATTTGCAGGTGTTTGATACTGACATTAAAAGCTTTCTAAGCTCTCCTTTACTAGGATTTTGTGGACTAGAGCAACTGCTTGAGATCCTGCGTCTGCTAGTGACATCACACAATATGATTGGCTGTCATTGATAGGGTTCTGTTGGCCAGATAATATCTATGTTACATTTACAGTGTTTTCTTTTGTTTGTTTTTGCTGACAAACCAGCTAGCTTTATAGCTGCTTTCCAAGGCTAGCTAACAGAATACAATGACGTCTGTGTTAACCTGTAGGTAGTGTTTTAGTGCCTCATTTTTTTTGGTACAAATCAGCTAAAATAGCCTGAATTTCATGAATTCATCATTGAAGGCATGGTTTTCAGGCATTACTGCTATTGCCATGCCGATAGATGTAAACTGCTAAAGAAATCATCCAAACAAACACAGTCTGATTCCATACACAACAATCTTGAGATTCAACTTTAGAGGCTGGCTCTGCTGAATGTACCCCCAACAAAAAGTCTGTAAGGTACTAAAGCATTTTTAAAAGCCAGGTCATGAAGGCTTCAGGTTGCTGCAGGTGGGTCAGCATCCAAGAGCTTCTTTCTGCTGTATTCAAAGCATTAGCTTTCTCTGTGACACTTAGTGTTGGTTGTTGCTGCTCTTTCCCAGATGCCTTTCAAGCCACATCAGAGTGTAGATTTCTCAGATCAACGCTGCTTTTATCTCTCTGTCCTTTACTTAGAGAGGCAGTGAGAAGCAAGCCTCGTCTCTGCATTCCTCTCTGTATGTGATTTGCACCTGTTGTCTCTCAGGTTCACATTGAGATAAGCCCTGCTTTTGTCCCCAGTGTGTCTTGTTAATGTGAACACCGGAGATGGGCAAATTCTTGCCATATTCTTTTTCTTTCCTCGAAGGAGTGAGGACAGCTTACCTTCTATCTGCGCTGTGTTTTAAGGGCTCTTTTGCAGCAAAGCAACCCATTTTCTCACCAGTGGCTCCATTCAAGCTACTGTAGGAACTGGAGGCTATGGGACGAGCACAGCTGCTGTCAGAATACCTAAACTACATTGTTCATGCAAAATGTAAACAGGGACTCAGTTTGAATAAATATTCCTTTACTTCCTCAACATACAAGACTCAGTAAAACCAAGCCTAAACATTTTAACAGCAAAGGCCTTTATCAGGAAAAATTCAGTACTTATACTACAGAAAAAGGTTGTTGATTACCACATGTTGATAATGAACAAATCAAATCTTTCCTACATATATTTAAAAAGATACCACAATAATGATCCAAAAAAGTGAACTTACAGAACACAAATGCATATAACCACACCTGTTAATTATTGAATTCAGGCGTTACAATCAGATCTGTAGCTAAGTGTGTATGAAATAAAGCACCTAGCCATGCAGTTTCCATTCACAAACATTTGTGATACAAAATGAGTCGTTCTGAAGAGCTCAGTGACTTCAAAGGTAGTACTGTGATGGATGCCACCTTTGTAATAAGACTGTTCATGAAATGCCATCCCTGGATATTGCACAGCCAACTGTGAGTGATGCAGGGTCAACGACTGCAGAGGCGCATGATGCTCAAAAGTTGCCAATGCTCTGCTGATTTCATAGATGAAAGGTTCTGAACTTCCACTGGAATGAATGTTAGCACAAAAACTGTTCGGCAAGAATGAGTTTTCATGGCTGAGCAGCTGCATGCAAGCCTCACATCACCAATTCTACTACGAATTGTTGGATGGAGTGGTTTAAAGCACACTGACACTGGACTGTGGAGCATTGGAAACATGTCCTGTGGAGTTACAAATCACACTTCTCTGTTTGGCATTTAGGTGGGAGAGTTTGGGTTTGGGGATTGGGAAAATGTTTTCTGCCCAACTTCAGTATACCGACTGTGAAGTTTGGTGGAGGAGGGGTACATATGGGGCTGTTTTTCAGGGTTTGGGCTAGGCCCAACCAGTGAGGGGCAATCTTAATGCTTCAGCATACCAAGTTATTTTAGACAATGCTATGCTTCCAACTTTGTGGCAACAGTTTGGAGAAGGCCCTTTTCTATTCCAACATGACTGCCTCAATGCACAAATCAAGGAGTATAAAGACATGGTTAAATGAGATCAGTGTGGAAGAACTTGACTGGCCTGCGCAGAGCCCTGACCTCAACCCCACACCTTTGGAACTGGAATGGAGATTGAAAGCTGGGCCTTTTATCCAACATCAGTGCTGACCTGTTATAGTTGCAAAAGGATGCAATGTCATTACAGTCCCTGTTGGTGTGATGTTCAGGTGGCTGAATAACAGCCCAAAAGTAAAACTTCACATTCAGCTAAAAAAGAAAGTACTGTTTTTAATAACTTGTTTATCACTGGTAGTCAGAACTAGAATAAATAAAGTGTGAAAACATTTTCTTGCAATTTGAAAGACTTGCAAAGAAGCGATGAAACCACAAAACAAGCTGCAAAGGTCAGCCAGCTTCATCAGAAACATTATGGAGTACCGAAACCTGAATATTGATCAGTACAACTTCATGCTCTTCAGTCTGACTGTCTTTTCTTCACAGATGTCTCAAATTACGACATATTTAAAGCTCCCCCTCCTCTTTTTCTGTGCATGTGCATCGTGTGTGTGGTATTGAGGATAACTGTCTGTCATGCTTTTAAACTGATGCCCACTGGCTGTCTGCATATGATGGGCTGTGTCAGACCACCCAAGAGGACTGCTGGTGGGCCCACAGGGATGAGTATACAGTATGGGCATATTTGTAGTGTGTGTGGGGGTGTGGGTGTGAGAGTATGTGTGAGAAACAGAGAGAGATAGAAGTTCAAGGAAAAAGAGGCCAAACCAAAATTGAGAATGTGTTTGTTGGATTTACAGAAAAAGAGATTTTTTTACTGCTGTGTTGAGAAGAAAAATCTACTTTTTAGCTGTTAACCTGAAGGAGATGTCACATTTTGGAGGGTTAGTCTTAATGTTACAATATGTCGAATTTTCACTTTAATTACAAATTGACTAATCCTAGGCTGTAATATTTTTTTTAGAAGTAAGTATGAGGCAAGGCTGTAGGTGTGGTTTAGTTTTAACTCAAGCAGGTTAACAATGTCGACCTGTGAAGAGATTAGCATGGATATAGCTATAGCAACAGTTTATCACAAGGGGACAGTTTTTTTTAAGAAGAGCGAAGAACCACTCTGAAAAATTTCTTGGTGGAAAAGATGATTATGTTGTCTCCTGACTTGCTATGGCATAAGGTTGGAATTAACCAACTGGCTCCACTGATAGTTAGCATCTATAACAGCTGCCTATCAAGATCATGTTGTGTAGTTTACTAGGCATGGAAATGAAATCATTAGCCCTACTATGAAAATTTAAGTTTTTAAGAGTAGTTCCCAAAGCTCGCCTCTCCCTTCTTTCTCCAAACATAAGCAACATCTCTATAGCCAAAGAGCTCTAGTTTAGTTTCATCTTACTAAAGGACTCGTTTCCAGTATGCGTAATAGGTTGTTCTTAGTCCACTTCAGTCTGGCTTGAGGCCAGCAAAAAACATTGAATTGCATCATGCCACATTGCTCACATGCTGTCAGGACACTACAAAAGGAAACAAGCTAATTTTGTCACTTGTGCTTGCTCATGTCAGATGTGGTGAAGGCACTGTGTTATGGTGGCCCCAGTAGACATTTCCCAGACATGCTGCTTACCTTTGCTGCTTACTTGTTATTTTGAATTGATGATTTTATTAAATAGGAACTGCACTTCATAAGATATATTTGCCCGACAGTATCCATTTTTCTAATATCATGGATAAAATTCATGCAGTGAGGAAGAAAAGCTGTTAAAAGTGGCTCCCTGTGGTGTGCAAGTGGCGTAGTGGTTTAAGGCGCACCCCATGTATGCGATCTCTCTCATCCCAGTTTCCGTTTTTATCCACTGTCCTACGCTGTTAATAAAGGCATAGAAAGCCCCATAATAAATGTTTGAAATGGATCGTGCTGGGAGTAATCCCATAGTACTTAGTGAGTATCTGGTGGCCTGAACCGGAAGGAACACAGCTTTTCTCCCTCACTATGTGAAATATATCTGTGAGACAAAAATATGCTTTACTGATAAGTAAATAGACTTTATGGAGTGCAGTTTTTGTTGATCGTGAGACAAAACTTTAGCATCTGGGGCAATGTGCACAAGCTGGTTGTACGCCTGAATGTAACGTTACGTCTGATTTAGAGCTAGAAGTTATGACTGACTTTAAGTTATACCCCGTACACCAGTTAGACTTAAGCTCTGTTTCAGTTACCACTGGGTGCACCTTGTATGTCTACGATGCAGGCAGGGTTTTTAAAATTTTTTTAAGATTTATGTTGGGCTTTTTGTGCCTTTATTTGATAGAGGGGGACAGTGGATAGAGTTGGAAATGGGGACAAGAGAGTGGGGAGAGACGTGCGGGAAAGGGCCACAGGCCGGATTTGAACCCGGGATGACCCTGTACATGGGGCATGCCTTAAACCACTAGGTCACCTGCACCCTGATGCAGATGGCCTAGTGGTTTAAGGCGCAAGCTTTGAGGCTTACTAAGCTAGTCAGCTGACAGTTGAGCCGAGAACTTGGTTGTAGCTATCTATGTAGGCGATAAGACTTTATTGAGCTGGAGCTGGAGTACTCGGCCCCAGATGTTGGTGGAGTAGAGCAACGTAGCTTTACACATCACCTTTGTTTTGATTGAGCGCCCCCTTGAGAAAGAAAGCTATATGTTAACCATTCCCTCATTTATGCTTACATTTCATGTATTTTTTATATTGTATCAAGTGTTTGACATTCTAGCAAAAAACTTGGAAGACTGGAGTTGGCAACTTGTGAATTTTTTTTGGCATCAGGTATTTTAAAGAGAGGGAAAAAAGTTTTGTAATGCAGCATATTTCTGGCAGATGCTTTGTGTTGTTAAGCTTCATCAACCTACCAGTTATCATCTTATGTAACTTATTAATGATGGGATGAGAGATAGAGAGAGCATGTGTCTGGATCTGTGTGTTTTTGGGTTGATGGATGTCTGTTGAGAAGAGCGAGGCGTTAAGGTGGAAAGCACATGACTTATCAGTTGAGTTCTTTCTCTCTCTGTTTTATACACACACACCCACACACACACACACAAACTCCCCCCTTGAAGGAGCTGTCCTGTTTGTAGAAGATAAGATCTGTGTTTCCCCCCTGCACCCGGAGCTGCTGAATAAAAGCCCTCTTTATTTAATCGCCTACTTTCTGTGTGAACATGTGTGTTTATGCCCACGTGTGTGATGTGACGGTGTCAGCGATCACACGTTTTTTTACTGTCTGTGGAAAACAGTTCACACATCACAGATCACAGAGTACATACAGTCCAGACATGTTGCTTTGCTTTTGTCTGCCATATGTTCCCGCACACAGGAGGCATTAACTCGCTGCAGCTTCCTCTCAGTGTGGGATTTTTGTGTGTGCATTTATTGCAGACATAGATGAATGTGCAACAGGTAGACACACATGTGGCCCCGACCAGACGTGCTACAACACCAAAGGCGCCTACATCTGCCAGTGTCAAGCAGGCTACCAGAGGAGTGGAGATCACTGCATAGGTGAGCAGAACATTCCCTCTCCACATGATTAAGGCTCAAGCTAAACAGCCCGGTTCAATTAAGGACCTGGTTCCACATTTTTTGAATTACAATCAAATCAGCGTTCTTAAGAAATAAGTTACATGACAAGAAGAATTCTAGACTGGCTACACACTTGTATGTTAGCCAATGATGCATCATTATCACTAGTGATGCCAAAAATTTGAATTAAGATACATATTAATTTTCTAAACAGTGCATAGCATTAAAGAGTGGTATCATGTAGGACTCTGATTATTATGGAGTCTTTATAATGGTATCAGTTTTGATGATCATTAACAATCCCCATTCTTAGCAGTATACAGCCAACATATTTACAAGTGTGCTGTATATGTGTGTGTGTTTTCCTGCAGACAGAGACGAGTGTGCTCTGACCCACTACTGCATGCACAGATGTGTGAACACACAGGGCTCTTACTACTGCGAGTGCAACATAGGTCACAAGTTGGCCAGCAACAACCACAGCTGTGTGGGTAAGTCACTGAAGAGCCATTATGGAAGTGTTCAAACAGAAAAAAGAATAAATGACCTCCTAGATTATTTGCAAAAGGGGCCATGGTAGAGATGACACTCAAAACTGAAGATTAGAGGCACTCGGGTGTGATTAAACATCCTTTATTAAACAGGGATGTCTGCACGTTTCGACTCCAAGTCTTCATCAGGACATAATAGAGCTAGATAGCTGGATAGAGTACTCACCAAGAAAACATAAAAATAGACTCAGAAGAGAGATATCACCTGACTGCAAGATCAGTGAAGTGTAGAATTGGAAATTGTCTGTGTGCTTTGTTTTGAATGTGTTTTAAAGCTTGGGTCTGAATGTGTCTTGTCCTGGCTCTTTTTTAAAGATTGTATATTTTTAGCCCTATTGATAATTTATTTTGAACTATCTTTTTCTGTCTCTTTAAGACACTTTTTAGTGACCCTGTGTAGCATTCATCCTTCTCTCTACATTATGTAAGTTGTCATAACTAACATTATGTTAGTTTGTTCTGACAGTATAGAATTAAAGAAACATCTTGCTTTTATTTTTGTTTTCAGAGTTGAGGTGGCATTCTTTTGTGTCAGAATAGTTGGCCACTTCAACTGTTCTCAGGCTTACTTTAATTGATATAATTGCTATTATGGCAGTGCTGATCATAACCATTAGTTGCTCTGAATCTGTGTGTACAACAGGGTTGTCATAATACTGTTTCAATTCAGACAATATGAATACATGTTTTGCTCCCAAAGCATGGAAAATAGAAGTCCAAGGAATCCAATTTTGGGTCATTTCTTATTTTTAATTACCAAAAATTGCAGTCTAACACAAACCTATTGGCAGTATTCTAGTATTTGCACAATCTTTCTCTCACAGCAGCTTTTGGTTAAGTTTATGACTAAAGATCTGTAGTTTTTTGATGCCTCTGTACCTTTTTGATGCTTCTGTCCTTGTCCTGCTGGAGATGTTTCTTTTGTGGAGTTTGCATTCTCTCCCCCATGCATGCAGAGCTTTACTCTTGCTACTTTGGTTTTCTCCATAAGTCTGAAAATGTCCTGGTGAGGTTCATTGGTGGCCCTAAATGTCCCATTTGTGATTGCATAGGTTGTCCTTGCTGAATAGCTTAATTTGCTCCCACTGCTGGGACAGTGGCATTCCTCGGCTCATGAGGATAGTCCGATCTAGGCAGATTTACATGTGTCCCACGTTCCTCCCATTTCTTGATGATGGATTTAACTGAACTCCAGGGGTTGTTCAAAGCCTTGGAATATTTTTTGTATCCATCCCCTGACTTCCTCTTTTCAAAACCTATTCTCTGAGTTGCTTGGAATATTCTTTTGTCTTCATGGTGTAATGGTAGCCAGGTATTAACTGGTGACCTTTTAGACTCAGGTGTCTTAATAGTACAATTTACATCCACTGCACTTAAGTGGTCCACCTTTCACTGACCTACTACCACAAATGGCTGGACCTCTGTTGAATTAGCTCAGTCACTTTGGGGGTAGGGGGGGTATTTATGCAGTAACTTATTTGACATTACATAGTTTTGCTCAGTTGACATTACTTTGTAGAAATCATGTTTCACTTTATCCTTTGTTGTTTTGCACTTTTATGTCAGAAAACAGATTGTATTGACCATGATTGATTCATAAGATCAATTAAAGGGTGAAATAACCTTTTAAAACAGTGTTCATAGGCACTGTAAGTATTCAGGGTGCTTCACACCCAATGACAGCTGGGATCTGCTCCATCCTCTGTAGTGAGTTGTAGCAGAATAAGAGCTAGATAATGAATGGTTGGATGGATGATAAATCATAATAACATAATGAAAGTAGACAAAGGAGCACGGACAAGCACAATTAATCAAAATGTAAGAATGAAACCAAGCAGTTGAGTAATTGTGTTTACATTTTAGTGGATGTCAGCTCAGGTTAAGCTCATCAGAGTCACATGCTAACACTCCCTGTGCTTCACTCCTTCCTTCCTTTTCTCAGGATGGAGAATTTTGAGGTTAGCCACGGCTTTAACAAAATAAATGGTGTTTTTATCACCTGGAAGCTTGGAGCTAGCATGACATTGTGCAACTATGTAACCTGAACCAACACTGCAAAGTCCAGCTGAGGCTAAAGGAAGTTATTAAAACCATTGTGCATGATGGAGAGCAGTTTATTTCCAAAATATATTGAAATCCATCAACACTATTAACTTGCTCCCTGCGTTTTTGCTACATGCGTTCATTTGTGCCATAAGTGTGGAAAGACAAACCTGCAAACTGGAGCTAAATGAGCCAGTGAGAAAGTATTTATAGTTACTGTGTTAGCTGACTGTCCTGTCTGTTATAACAACATTGTGCTCACCATTTTAATTTCTGCTATTTAAGAGCTCAGCAAAGAAATCACGCGATCAGGTGTTTAAGCATGTTAAGATGATTGAACAGGTTGGGAAACAAATCCTAGCACTATTTTCTTACTCAAAAACAGCTGAAATCCTCAGTGCATGAGGAGAACACACTCTTTAAACATACAGTGCTTAACAAATTTATTAGACCCCCTGTCATATTTGTCTCAAAGACCATCCAGCGTCATGAAAGGCTTTAATGTGGACTCTTCATTTTCAGTGAGCTCTCCATGTTTTACCTTTCTTTTTTTTTTTTTTTTTTTTTTTTTTTTTACCAGGAATGAGGGATTTCAAACTGAATTCACCCAAATTTGAGCTGGCTCACTGGGCTTCTCTGAGAAGTCAGAAATTAATCAAGCATAACATTCAACCACTAAAACTCATTTTTCTGTTCAGGAATGCAAGTAAATAACTATAGTTTGACATATTAATCAAGAAATATTAATGTGCTTTCTATTTTTTCAGTTTTTTTGTAAATCAGTTAATTTGAAATTCATGGATAACAATAATAATTATATTTTAGCATTAAAAATATCATTTGGGTTAAAGAGCTTATACATATTGGTGTATTAACCATTGCAGAAACATAAAAAATGATTTTGGTAATTACTAATGCTGTTAATTTAGGGCAGCTGTGGCATAAACCATACTTTGGTTAGGGTTAGGGTGGTCTAATAAATTTGTTAAGCACTGTACACTCACCGATCACTTCATTAGGTATACCTGTTTGACTGCACATTTACTCAAATAGCTTATCAGACAATCACCTGGCAGCAACAAATGCCTTTTGACAATTAGACATGGTCAAGTTGATCTGCTGAAGTTTAAACCGAGCATAAGAATGGAGAAGACAGGTGATTTAAAGGACTTTGAACAAGCTGTGGTTGTTGGATAGGTTGGTCTGAGTATTTAACAAATGCTGATCCAGCAGGATTTTCATGTACAACCAGAGGTCACAAAATGAATCCTCCATTTTTTTTAAAGGATGTCAGAAAATTTCGAAGGCTCTCCTTCATTTTGCCTGAAATAATGAGGGGGACTCAGAGGAGGGGGACGGACAGACAAATAGACCTTTTTGTATCTTGCTCACATGGCCAATCAAGGAGGTATTTAAATATTAAAAAGTCCATTCCTCTCATGGCCTATGGGCTCTATCACTAGTTTTAACACTGTAGATTACTCAATGCCTATTACTATCTGGGTGCTGACAGCACACTGAGAGGCTGGGCTGCCTCCCTTCCCGTGTCCATCACATAGGGCTAAAGCTGCTGTTTTGTTACAGCACATTGTCCCGCTTCAAACTTCATGCTGTTTTAAGTGGTGAACAAGTTTCACAACTGTAAAAAGAGACATTATGCAGCTATTTCTGGGAAATAATGTGATATTCAGTTTACATAATTTCAAAAAGACTGATAGCCTCATGCAGAATAAAAAATTATGAGAGCAGGTGTTGGGTGTGTTGTACTAATGAGATTACTTTCTCAAACTTTGCAGGGATCAGCTATCTGAGTTAATAAATGATGCTTTGCCTAAGTAAAGTCTGTTATATAACTTTTCCTTTATTATTATTAACATAGGAGTTAAATAGGTCAGAGGCTGTCAGCTCCACATATTTGCAGACAGCCTCCCTAGCAAAAACTGGTTGAAAAGACATTGTGAAGACGCCGATGGCAAATAACATCTAGATTTGGTTGAAAAGTGTAAAGTCAAAGGCCATTGAAAAAATGAAAACATTCCTCCAAAGACCAAATTTGGTTCTGAATAGTCATTAACTTTAGGTCGTAGAAAAGACGTCTCTTTTAAGATGTCACTACTTTGACTTAATTAGGTTAAAAAGTTAAAGATAAAAAGTCTTCATTCTTAGGTGTTGGAAAAGACGTCTCCAAAAAACTTTCCCTCTACACAGCAGTCCAGCACTTCTCTTACTTTGCAGTGAATACCAGCTAGCATTGATCAGCTGAGGCTAAGTAACGTGGGGGTTTTTATCCTTTATTTAAATGCAAAAAAAAAGTAGAGATACAGTCATTAATATATGCATAGAGTACTCAGGGACACAGCTAGGCCCACCCCCCAAATAGTAATGTGTCTTACAGCAACCATGGAGTAAAGAGACAGATGCAGAGGGAGGATACACTCTAACTTCTCTCTATTCTCTATCCCTCCCACAGCCAGGAAGTGACCAACTTTGTGTGTGTGTGTAGTATCAAGGTTGGTGATGCCTAATCATTTGAATGTGAAAGATTGTCTTTTGTTCCAGATGTGAACGAGTGTGATGTGCAGAGTCCTTGTCAGCACCACTGCTACAACCTGATTGGCTCCTTCCTCTGCCAGTGTGATCAGGGCTATGAGCTTGCGCCGGATTCCGTCTCTTGCCAAGGTAGACACGCACACACAACTACGGCACACTTAAGGCTCATTTATGCTCCGTATGTGTAAGAAAATAGATCAATGTCTTCTCGCCCCATAAACCCATGCATGTCTGTGAGGTTGGGGTGGATGTTGAAAAATGAATACACTAGAGATTGCACTCTAACCATGAATCTCCACTTCTTTGCCACTGTGCTATCTGATCTCTGCCTGGATGTTCTGTTGTCATTGTCTGTAACTGTGCCCAACATCATATATATTTGGCACAGAATATTTGGTTTTATTTCCTTAGAAATTTCTGCAATTTTCCAAAGTATTCTTCTTCGTTGTGTTTTACTGCTCTGACATGAACTGCTAGCTAAGCTGCTCAATTCTGCCCCCATGATGCATGGTCCTATTGCAACATTTAGGCAATATCCATAGTGCAGATGGCTTGCTTCATTTTTAAATCTAACGTAGAACATAAATGAGCCTTTACACCCAAACTCACAGTGTTAGATAACAGCATGTTTGCATTACTTGCCCTCATGTTTCTGTGTATCTTCTGTCCAGACATTGATGAGTGCAGCTTTTCCAGCTACATGTGTCAGTATCAGTGCATTAACAGCCCTGGAAGTTACTCCTGTGAGTGTCCAGATGGATATCAGCTCCAGGGAAACCGGTTGTGTCAAGGTACTGCAGAACTCCCTTTTTTCCTCTCTATTTTCCTTCTAGCAATCCTCCTTTTATCCATTTTAATTTATCTGTTTTTTCCTGTTTTCTTACAAAATAAAGTTCCTCCTCTCTACCAAACTTAGCCACAACTCTTTGAAGATATCTAAATCATTCCTGCTATCACCATCTATTATACCTCTTAAGCAGGAATGAAAGCCACTCTCGGCCTGGTTACTATCATGGAAAAATGCAGAGGTTAAGCAACATAAACACTGCAACTTTGTGTTGCCACCTCTGTGAATTTATATGCATGATGTTGGTTTCTTGAAGTGGATTTATTTGAAGCTCCGGCGCTTGCTCAAAGAGGGAGCTGTTATTTTTTCCTCTCCCCCCTCAGTCAGGTGCAGGTTTTACAGGGGGAACCATGAAGGGACCTTTTGGTGATGAATCCAGGTTGCTGTGCCAGAAATAGCCCTGTGGTTTGGGGCACGTTTGATGGGGTTATTTTCATCGTACAGCAGGAAAAGAGCAGCAGTTAGGCCTGTATGGGGTTGAACTGGGGGCTTCCCTCGACAACAAATCTGCAGGCTTCCCTCCTCTGTTTCTCTGCATCTCCACAGCTGTTAGAAATAAAGTTACAACACTAAAGAACTGCTCCCAAATGGTACTGGTCCTGAACTTTGACCGTGTTTTCACAGCTCTGTTTCATGAAGCGTGTGGAGTTTTTGTGTGTTTTGGAAGTGGGGGACACTAGCATTGTTATCCAGCTATTTTTGACTGTTCAGTGCTTTTTCTCTCTCTCTCTCTGTATGTCTGCCAATCATCAGACGTAAATGAGTGTGAGACGGGGATCCATAACTGCCAAGATGATGAAATGTGCTGGAACTATTACGGAGGCTTCCGCTGTTATCCAAGAAACCCCTGTGAGGCGCCTTACGTCAAAACCTCTGAAAAGTCAGTAAACATCTTTAAGTGCTTTATCTCACTGAAATCAAAGCAGCCATTTTCATAAAGACTGTTATAATTGTATGTTTGCAGTCGCTGTATCTGCCGCTCTCAGGCTGAATGCACGGGTCTCCCTCCATCGATTGTCTACAAATACATGAGCATCCAGGCAGAGCGGGCGGTGCCAGCAGACATCTTCCAGATTCAGGCTACCAACATCTACTCCAACACACACAACACCTTCAGGATCAAAGCTGGCAATGAGGGAGGAGAGTTTTTCCTGCGTGTAAGTGAAAGTTTTGTTTTTGTGTTGAATGAAATGTAGGGGAAGCTGTAAAGGGGAAAAAATTATCTACAGTGCCTTAAAAGTATTCACCCCTTGGATGTTTTACTGGATGCTTTAGGTCATTGTATTGCTGGAAAAGAAATCTTTTCCCAAGCCATAGTTGCCTTCCAGACTGAATAAGATTGTCTTCCAGGATTTTCCTATATTTTGCCACATTCATTTTGCCTTCTACCTTTAGAGAAACATCCCCACAGCATGATGCTTGACAGTGGGGATGGTGTGTTTGTGGTGATGTGCAGTGTTTGGTGTCCACCACACGTAACATCTTGTCTGATTGCTGAAAGTTAGTTGATTTTTGTCTCATCAGACCAGAGAACCACTTCCACTTGACCATGGAGTCTCCCTCATGCCTTTTGATGAGCTCAAGTAGAGACTTAATGCGTTTTCATCAACAGTGGCTTTCTCTATGCCACTCTCCCATAAAGCTTTGACTGGCAAGAACCCGGACAACAGCTGTTGTATGCAGAGTCTCTCCCATCCCAGCTGCTGAAGCTTGTGACTCCTTCATAGGTAGTCATAGATGTCTTGGTGGCCTCTCTCTCTAGTCTCTTCTTGCATGGTCACTCAGCTTGTGAGGACGGTCTAATCTAGGCAGATTTACACGTCATATTCCTTCCATTTCTTGATGATGGGTTTAACTGAACTCCAGTTAATGTTCGGTGCCTTGGAAATGTTTTTGTATCTATCCCCTTGACCTATAAGTAACCTTTTCTCTGAGTTGCTGGGGTCTTTAATACTAGAATCACTTAAGACACATTCACTGCACTTAGGTGATCCCCATTTCACTAATTGTGAGACTACTAGCATGAATTGACTGGATCTCTGTTGAATTAGGTCATTCACTTTTAAAGGGGTGAATATTTATGCAGTCACGTATTTTACCTAAGATGATTTTATTTTATTAACACCACTTGTGAGAAATTTGTTTTTGACTTTCACATCAATTTTTTTTTACTTTAGTTTGACAAAAAAGGAAAATTATAGTGACCATGATTGATTTCTAAAATCAGTAAAGTGGTAAATATACTTTTACAGGCACTCTATCTGCTGCATTTGTATTGACAGTATTAAAATGATGCATTTAGCAGATTTCATTATAAATTATCTTTTTCACATATTTCAGGAAGAGGCGAAAACAAAACTGCTATTGACTCAGAGGTTTTCATGCTATGAGCTACAGCTAACTTCTCTATTGTAACATGCTGCAGACAAATGACAATACATAAATGATGATGTTTCATAGGCAAAATACACAATTTTCCTACATCTTTTGACGTTCCAATTATTGAGGGGAAAATAGGTGATAAAAGCTCTTCTTGTGGTTCCGTGTGTTATGCTCAAAACAGCATCTGGTGACATTGCTTTGCCTCTTGGATGATTTAAAACAGCTGAAGTAAACCTCATCAGTGGTAAACTGCAGTGAAAAAAAAATAACATATTGTATAATCTCTTCTCTTGCAGCGTTCCAGCAATGTGAGCGCCATGCTGGTGCTAACCAAGCCTCTGACAGGCCCCAGGGAGTATGTGGTGGATCTGGAGATGATCACTCAACATCTGACCATGAACTACCGTTCCAACTCGCTGCTGCGGCTCACCATCATAGTCGGGCCGTACGCCTTCTGAGCACCACAATTACCAGCAAGCCAAATAACTCTTGTTCAGCAAACACAGCAGTGTACCACAGCAGATGCCAGCAAGACATACTGTCCATTTTCATACAACATATAACATAGGCTGACAAAGCCAGACTCATACAGCAGCACAGCAGTTTAAAAAGGCTTCCTCATAGCAGACAAGTATGTGTCCACTGGGCGTCTTTTTCACTGAAGCATTGAAATAAATGGTTTTGGGGGGTGTTTGCAGTAGTAGAGAGGAGCAAATGACTCAGTTTAAAACTAAAGCCTCAATTTGACCTAAAAAAAAGCAAACTAGATCATCAGCAATTCGGAGACTTTTAAAGCAATATACAAAAAACAGATTAAAAGGGCTTTTGCTTTTTACTTTATCTGTTTCAAAGATATGCAGAAGTAGTGTGTTAGACTTTAGGCAAGAAGATGTAAGAGATTATTTTGTAAGACAACACAAATTTACAGTCCACACAATTTTTGAACTACTAATGCTACTTTAGAAAACAGACACGCTGCAGAGTGTCTGGTAAGAACTTCACCAAAAACTGTTTTCTGTTGTAGTAATCTTATATAGTTAATATACATTTTATGGACAAAAGTATTCTGCCTGACCATTACACCAACAGGGACCCCATTTATGAGGTCAGGCACTGATTTTAGACAAGAAGGCCTGGCTTGATCTGTGCAGGCCAGTAAAATGTTTTCCAAACTGAAGTCATCGAACCATGTCTTTATAGTCCAGTGCATTGGGGCTTAGTCATACTGGAAAAGATAAGGGCCTTCCCCAAATAGTTGCCACAACCTTGGAAGCATAGCATTGTCCTTCACTAGAGATAAGGGGCCTAGACCAAACCCTGAAAAACAGCCCCATACACTTCTCCCTCCTCCACCAAACTTCACAATAGGCAAAATGCAGTGAGGCAGATAAAGTTCTCCCAGCATCCACCTAAGCCAGACTGGCACATCTGACTGCCAGACAGAGGAGCATAATCCGTCACTCCACAGAGCACGCTTGCACTGTTCCACAGTGTCGTTGTGCTCTACACCACTCCACCCAACACTTGGAACTGGATTTGGTGATGTGAGGCAGCTGCTCAGCCATGGAAACCCATTCATGAAGCTCCTGCTGCTTATATGCCAGTGAAAGTTAGGAACTCTTCAGCTATAGAATCAGTAGAGCATTTGCGACTTTAGCACACCATGCACCTCAGCAGTCATTGATTGTACATGGTCTTCTGCTTCATGGCTGTTATTCCTAAATGCTTCCACTTTTTAATATCATTTACAGATGACTGTGAAATATCCAACAAAGATGAAATTTCATGAACTGTCATATTACAAAGGTGGCATCCATAACTGTCCTATGCTTGAGGTCACTGAGCTCTTCAGAACAACCCATTTTGTCTCACAGGTGTTTGCAAAGAGAGACTGCATGGTTCGGTGCTTTGATTTTTTTGTTGCTATGGCAACAGGTCTGATTGAAACATCTAAATTTCCCAATTAACAGGTGTGGCTAAATACTTTTGTCCATATAGTGCATGTACTTTTGACAAGTACCTTATGTAGAGGTACTGATAATTCACCGTGAATTGTCTGACAAAGTCATAAGATTGTTGAGGTTCATATTTTCATTTGGAGTGTTTTTTTTAGTGGTGGCAGCAGAGCAGTGGCACTCAGAAAAAGAGGCCTAGTGGACACATTGCACCTGTGATGTATCTTCAAAGCAAATGTACCTTCATTTATCACTTCCTTCTTATCAGAACTGCTTATAATAACCTGTGTGTGCATCAGTGGAGCACTCTGTTGTAGGGAAGGGAGAATTTCTATATAAATGTATATGATAAATAGGTAAAATGAGCAGCTTTTCACCTTGTAAATCCCAGCTTTTGTTGATAAATGTAGAGTATAGAATTGCTGCGCCACACTGTCTGTGCAAGTTTCTGTATAGTTTTACTCATGAGTAATAATTTCCAGAGAAGTCCAGAACAGTTCAGAGGTGTAAAGGGAGGGAACGTGCCTGTTAGTCAAGAGAGTACTAAACTTTGTGTGACAACAGGCCTGATGCTCGTCGACTTCACTCTCAGGAGTTAAGTCATGTACATACCGAGGTATAAAAGAAATCTCTGAGTGAATGTGTGGATGTTTGTGTGAGTGTGTGTGCCTGGCTTTGTTTATGCCTGCAAGAAAGTGAAAGTGCAAAGGGAAAGAGTGAGAAGGAGTTTGTTCATGATTGAGCTGTTAATGCGTTTCTGTGATGCCATCCTTCAATCGCAAAAGCATAAACAGAGTTTTTTTAAACCCAAGAACATGGAAATGACGGCGTTTGCAACACACCTTTGCCAGTGGAGCGCTCGTTGGTGCCACTGTGATTCTCCAGAGGAACAGCTCGGCTTTCTAATGTCGGTCCCAGTCTAGAAGTCACACTGGCACCAGGCTGGCTTGCGTGATAAACATAATTACAACTTCTTGCCCTGTAGCCGGTTCATGTGTGACACAGGGGATTATTAAAGTGTTAATACAATGCCACCACACTTTTTGGCAGAATGAAAAATCTCTCACTACCTGCTTTGCCTTTCATGACTCCACGTGTCTGCTCTGACGTATTTCTGAAACACTTTAAACTGTAGACACACAGCACTGAACGCCACATAAAAACCAACATGTTGTCACCTTTTTTACATGTCAAATGTATCCATTCCTGTAGGTCTTTATGTGGTTATAACAGTGAGCATGCCATAGTGCCTTAGAGGTATAAACACAAAAATGTACACTAATCTTTACAAGACTGCCTTAATGTTTTTTCTCTTCTATTTAAAATATATTTTGTCATACATATCTTTATTAATTGATTGTACTCTAAAGAGCAAAAATAATGTTGTTGAATAAAATTTTATGGATAAACGGGACTGTGTTGATGTGTTTCTATTGAATACATAAAAATAAAGTTTAGAAAAAAAACTAGAGATATGACCTGGTGGTTAAAAGCAGGGATATACTTACCAGAAAGGGAAAGTGGTGGTGTGTCCAGAAATGGCCTTGACCTTTTCCATCCAAAATCAAATCAGTCCATCCCTGAGTTGTAGTGGATGTTTGCGCAAAGTTTGTAGAAAATCCCCTATCACAGTCTGGAGATACGGAGTTCATTCTCAAGGGATAAGCATAAGGTAGACTTACCTTGAGCTTAGACCTATAAACTCCAGCATCTAGAGTTCATCTCTGAGCTAAAGTGAGCATTTGTAAAAAGTCTAAAGATGCCCTGACCCCCAAAGCATTCTTGAGAGATCACATTTACAAGCAAAGGATGAAGATGAAGTCCTTTGACCTGGGCCTTTCACCTTCAGAATTTAACCTCTGTTCAAATTTTAAATAAACTTTTACCCTATTGCCACTGGCTAAAAAGGTCATCTTAATATCTCTGCATTAAGATTGCCTCTGATGATGACGTTTTTCCAGTGAGGAAGATGCTGTCCCAAAATATGTTGCTTTCTCAGTGCAGCAATCAGCATAGCGTTCTCCACGTCCACATCCTCTTTGACTACAATCCAAATGGATAAAATGTGGTGGACAGTGAAGGGCAGTCATGGCAGCCCTATTAGACTGGAAATTGACTGTGCAGTCTGTTCTGGATTGTCTGGGCAGAAAGCTACCGACCATAAAGTCCTGCAAACCTTGACTGCAAATCTGTGGAAAACAGCCTACCGTTCCTAAGTGCTGACAGGGTGAGGAAACAGTCTTCCAGGGGTGTTGTCTTCTTGGGATGCCCACTTTGCATCCTGTCTCATTACCCGTTATATGGAGCTTCAGTTTGGAGATGGTACTAGGTCACTCTAAATAAAGCCAGGACATGGTTTCCAGAAAACCAGCTTTAAGTTGCTTTATCACACTGATCCTATCCATATCAGTCAAACGTGGCGTGCCAATTCTTGGAGCAGACACCTCCGGCCACATGCTTACATGGGCTGACCATCAACTTGTGTAAAGTTTTAATCCAATCCCTTTAAAGTGTCCGGACATAAAACTTTCACAAGCAAGTGATGATGATGAAGTTTAATAATCTTGATCTATGACTGCAAATTTCATCAGTACATCCTTGATTAAGAGCGGATGGCTGTGCAATGTTTGAAGAAGTCCCTAAAAGCTTCCTTGAGGCCTAAGAAACTTGACCTTTGATGGCCGATATCTAATCAGTTTAGCCTTGAGTCATGGTGTACCTCTGTGCATATAATTTGAAGAAGATTCCTCAAAGCGTATCTAAAAGGATCATAAGAATGGACTGGATGGATAGAAAACCCCATAATGCCACCACTGTCTTCTATCCCTGGTGCAGAGGCAACAAATGTGATAAGCAAAGTGACTCTACTGCGTCATTTGCCTTCATCCTAATTTTAACGGAAAATGTGTGAAATGCTTCACTGCTTTTCCATGCTTTTGGGGAAACATGAGCGTGATTTCATCGGAATCTAACAATGATAAATGCAGTGAACATGTCGCCTTAGCCATCATATCTATCTTATTTAAAGTGTCCAGAGGGGATGTAGTCATGAAGTGCGCTGAAGGACAAATGTGAAGCCTGCACACACACAAAGACACACACACGCAGCGTATTTAGATGTGAAATTGGTTGGGAGTGGCTTTATGGTAAGTTGTTACACGACCATTCTGCTGTGTAGAGCTTTAGTCAGAGCAGTGTAGGGACATGTAAGATGATCCATTATGTGTCATTGCTCCCCTAACCCCATCTTCATTGGAGCTCTGTGTTTTTGCTGTCCATGCATGATTCAACCCCCAGGAGAAAACATTGCTCACCCACTTTTTCTGTGACTCACCCACTGAACTTCAGAAGAGGAGTGTTTTCAGGTTCTTTGTTCTTGATTAATATTCCACTCAGGGAAACTTCATCTCCATACATGTAGCAAGACATTTCTTTAATCAATGTTAGATTTGTGAAACTGATCAAAGCAGAAGTCACTGCATAAGAGCAAAAAAGGCCTGAAAGTTCAGCAAGTTGAATTTTTGTTGCCTTGTGACAGCTCCTCACCAGTTTTCCTGTGATGCAATAGCAAGCCTTTTTATTTGAGCTGGTTTGGGGTCAGATCTTGCAAACTGTTCTTATTGAACACTTGAATATTTACATTGTCATGTCGTCAAAAATCAAGTTCATGGACTGTAAATTTTTCACCTCTTCAATGCAGAACTGAGGCAAAATACTATTAAAGTCTCTCTAAAAACAGGCCAAGAGGGCAATTTTAGAGAGTCGTCAGCTCTGCTGCAGACCCACATCACTCTCCAAAGGATCCTGATTGTTGCTCCAGGTTCTAGAAATGTTTCCAGTCAAAAGTCAACTCCATCTGTAAGCAGATCTTAGTACCTGACACCCCCCCATCAAGTCAGGTCAGGCCAGGTCTGGAAGCATGCTTCACAGGGTCAACCTTGGTCCTGTACTGCTCTGGCCTACAGTTGGCCATTGTCCAGGCCTGTGCCAGGCCCATGCTCCATCTCTACAAGTATCCTCCTAGCTGATCCCTCCACAATGCAAGTGGCCACCCCAGATGTCTGGACCTGAGGCGCCCACTATGCAGTGAGCTGGATCAGGCCCAGGAAAGCATGACAGGTGCCTGTAAAGTGCAGCTGCTGCTCCTGTATTCAGCAGCTGACCCTTCCCATCCTCACTCTCCTGAGCACATCACTATAAGACACACAGTCTTGCCAAGGATAACCAAAAAAGTGACACGAAGGAGTCCAGCTGACGCCTTCGGCCATCAGTCAACGTCCAGGCCTCACAAGAGTATAGTGAGACCAGGAGGACCAAGAACTGAAACACACTGACTTTGCTCTGATTACCAGGGGCACACCACCCTCTTGTTCAGCAAACACACTGCCCCATGCGCTAGTCCAAGTCTGTGGTTGATCTCAGCCTTGCAGTCACTGGATCGATGGATTACGCTGCAAATTCCATGCTCTCAGCATTCAAAGACACAGATTCGATGGTGGCATCCAAGGCCTCCCAGAATGCCTGGATGTCTACTTGGGCCAGGAGACGTGCATTCACAAGCCTCTTCTCTCAGCAAGTTAAGGGCCCCCACAAGGACATCTACAGTCTCCACAAGGATCACAGCATCATCACCAAAGTCCAGGTCAATGATGGACAACAGTTTCTCTCTTCTACTTGGGAGGGATGATGTCTGTCCTCCACAAGACCACAACAGGGAGGTTTCACCGCCTACCTTTTTTACATACACCTCCTCATCTAGTATTTCACTGGTTGCCTGGATGATGAATTCTGACCTACATAATATGCGTAGATTGGTCTGCAGTGGTAATACCAGCAATATTTTTACAGCACTACCATAGCACCTTAACCTTAGCGCCCAAAAGACTAAACACTGGGTGCAGATTTGCACCTGATATTCACATGCTGTCGACTACACTCTTTTCACAGGAAACAGCTCTTAAGCACAACAGATTCGGCCAAAGTAGCATGCAAGTTAAAGACTCTGCTATGAACGTCCTCACAAAGGTTGCCCTTAAGAGGGTACAATGGGGTGAGCTCAGACTTAATAGCTAAGCTGTGGCCTGAAAAAATGTCAGAAAGCACAAAAGAATGAAGAGATCACTGTGGGACCTGGGCATGATCAACAGTCTTAGGGCCCTATGAATAAGAAGAGAAAAGGGAGTGGGATGAGGGGTTGAGGAATGTGGGAACAAAAAGGGAGGAGATGATCAAGTTTGAAATGAAGGAAATGCAGGACAAGGCATAGTTAAGGTGTTTTCCCATTCCTGATTTTGTTATAAGGGTCCACCATTCCTCATATTATGACTATAAAGATTACAACAGACCAGCATTGCCTTCCACTTCTGTTAAAACAAAATGTAAAAAGTAGAACAAAAATGCAAGAACAGAGCAATGTTCTAACCTCAGTATGCAGCAGTGCTAAATCATTTGATCTATGCATGTTGAAAGTAGGGCCTGCATTACCTAAATGTTGTTTAATTCAGAGATTCATCACTTCTCACTAGGAAATGTCTCACAGTCACTTCATAGAGGGCAGTTACTTAATGCTCTCCTCTGCCTGTCTTTAGCTCACTTTGAGTGGGTGTCAGGCTGAGAGGTAAGAGGTGTTTTAATGGAGCGAGAGAGTGCATGAAGAGGTGAGAAATGAGAAGTTTATTGGATGGTATTTCAGATCGGAAAGACATAATGATATGAGGTCACTTGTTAACACTGGCAGAAAGCGCCACATGAGGGTGGCACAGCCACAGGAGGGCACTGACAGTGAGACAAACTCACACATGCCACTCATGAAATCACTCTCAAGGTAACAAGAAAACACACATGCCAAACAAGTTAGCAGAACCGCCAGGCCACATGTGCATGTTTGTGTATGTAAATGGTGAACTCTGCTGGTATGCTATGTCGCCCGGTGCCACTGCATGTGGTTGTTGAACACGTGCCAGGTCGTAAACACTGCCTGGTGTTCAACCACAGATGTCGTTTCAATCAGCCTTCAGTCGGGCTGAAAAATAAATCCTGTAGGTCCATACCTGTGTGATTACATTCTCTAATTATAGTGTGGAACTGTAAGCCTGAGATGACTAAACGAGACGGGCCCTCGGGGTGTTGTGGATGTAATTATATCCTGACAATTAATAGGCCCGCTCCTCAGCGAAGTTTGTTATATGATGAGGAACCTGTCAGATTTTAGCTCGCCAGGAAAGCCTTTGAATTATGACATAATTACAAGGAAAAACATGATATACAAGGATGATAATTATCCCCAAGTAAAGTAACAGTAAAAGCATTTTAAGATGCCTTTTAAGATCTAAGTCGTTTCTCCTCAGTGGGCCCTGGTACGCAGTGCAGAAACTGCTAAGACTCAAGATGGAATAATCTTGACTTAGAAAGCATCACAGTGGGAAAAAGCTATCTCTATAGAAGTGTGGTTTCCTTCAGAGCAGGGGGAATCTGCTCCTTTTTAACTAATATAGACAAACTTGAGTAAGACAACACAATAGAATTCAGGCAGGTTAAAGCTAACAGACCATACAAGTATGAAATTTGAACTGCCTCATCCTAAGAGTGAGCACTGAGAGTATTATTTGATTTTTTTTTAATCTCTATAAATTCAGGTACCTTTAAAGATGCTACATAGCAAAGTTTTAGGTGCAGGACTACACTTCAACCATGCCACAGGTCCATAAATTCAAACCAGACCATCTTTTCCTCTGTTGTTCTCATGTCCCTCCACCCCATCCCCTTTCCTGTATTTCTCTCTTTCCCCCTTGCCATAGGGCACTAAGGGGCTTCATCATGCTGAGCTATGGCACATCCCCTGTGCTTCCCAAGATTTTCCGCAGCAGTCTAACATCACTGCTTAAAAGCATCATTCCAATATCACCTATAAAACATTGCCAAATGACTTTCTGTTGATGGTATGGTCCTTGCTAATGGAAGGAAAGTTTTGGCAACATTCATTCGGCGTACCACAAATCCCTTTTTAACAGTAAATGATAAAATGAAGAGAACACCTGCAGATAAAGTGGCTGCAGTTCAAAAAGAGATTTCAACCCAAGGCCTTATTAGAGCCAATAGAATTGCAGCACTGGGCCTGCCAATAGTTACACAGCTGTTAACCAGCCATTAGGATTGCAGGACTGAATCCACCAATAGGAACACAGCTTTCAACCAGCCAGTAGTAAGCAGGATACAATAAGTCAATAGGAACGCAGCTTTCAACCAGCCAACACAGCTGCCAACCAGCCAAAAGGAACACAGAATTCAATTAGCCAGCAGAAACACAGTTTTCAACCAGCCAGTAGGAACACAGGATTGGAGAAGCCAATAGGAACCCAGTTTTACACTAGCCACTAAAACTCAGGATTTGACTGGCCAGTAGCCACAGAGATGCAAACAAGCCAAAAGAAACAAAGGATAAGGATCAGCCAAAAGACACAGAGCTGTCAACCAGCCAATATCCAATCAGTAAATAAAACACAGCTTTAAACCTTGCAATAAAAACACAGGATTTGATTAGCCAATAGGAACACAGCTGTCAACCACCCAATAGGAACACAGGATTTAATGAGTCAACAGGCATACTGCTTTAAACCAACCAATAAAAAGGCAGCAATCTATCAGCCATAAAGGACAGTGACTGCTTTAAACTAACCAATAGGAACACAGCTTTCACCTAGCCTATTGGAATGCAGGATTGGGTCAGCCAAAAACGGCACAGCTTTCAACAAGCTAATAGTGTTGCAAGAAGTCATTTCATGTGCAGGCAGTTAAAGCATTTACAAAAATTCAGTGCGTTAATGTCTGACTTCTTCCTTATTGCAATTAATGGGTTAATGCTGACGGCCCCTAAAAACATGTCAAAGAAGTAAATTATGCTTCACTCCTCCCTACTTTCCAGTTAACTCCACCTTGTGATGAAAGAGCAGCATCAAAGCTGATCCCTCTTACTTGTGACCCACACAGGTGTTTTCACCTACACTGACTAATTAGTTACTCCTCTTATGACTGTGTAGGCATGTTCAGGCTGTGCTCTGACTGGCATCTCTCTCTGACACCTGCTAGTTGTTTTGGACCTTTATGGGCAGGACAGTATACCTTTATTACTTCATGTTGTTGTTAATGTGGTTCGCTCATCTTCAACCTGAGCAGAGCTGTAATCAGCCAGGATGAATTACAACAGCGGTGTGGCAAAGCTAGGGTTTACGAAAAAGAAGCCAGTGGTAGCTTAACTAATCAATGACACTGTATCCACTTCAGTCTCTTATAAACAGAACAGCGGGCATTCAACCACTTATAGAAATTTAATTCAAAAAATTAATTTCCATATATATAAAAAGTCCTCATCTTTGGTTTGAATTTGGCAAAGTACATATAAGCTAACCACTAGTAATTATGAAAATATAAATAATTTTACCAACTAACTGATATAAAAGAATCATTTTAGGATGGCAGGGCTCCGCCTTCTTCCTTAATTTAGGACTCAGAAAATTCATACTTAAGCTTTGTCCCAATTCAGGGGTAGCATCCTTTAAAGTCACGGTTCTCAGCTGGTGGGTTAGAGCAAAACAGTGAGTCACTGAGCCTTTTCCAGTGGGTCACAGTGGTTTACCTGGGAAAAAATAAAAGTTTGTGTAAAAAGGTTTGTTGTACAGATATTTTCAGGGTTTAATGGTAAGCTGGTTGAGTATTTCATGCTGGTTGCAAAGCATGATGTAAATATGATACAAAATACATGAAATATGGGTTCTCTTGTAGAATAAATGGTGCCAAGGTTAGTTGTTAGGCCATGCAGAAGACATGCAGTAATAATTGTGAGGTCTGGGCTGGTCCAGTTGAGAACCACTACTTTGAAGAGCCAAGAGTGAGGGAATCAATCTTTGTAGACAATCTGGCCCAGATAAAATGGAATGATCTGCCCTCCCCTGCTGTTCCTGCCTTTACTCTTTCAATTGTAGGTATTTTTTTATTAAACTAATTTGGTTATCAATGAGCTCTACCCTAGATCACAGTTGGTCTTCCTGGCATCCACATAAGTACCGCCTCTGTTCCAAAGCAACATTAAGATCAATGGATTTGTCACTTTCCACGTCTATCATCAGGCAAATCAGTCTTGCAAAGCTCTGCTCAACATTGATGCCAGACCCCAAAACTGTTTGGACCAATCAGTGTCATTTGAGGAGAACGAAGCGGTACCCCGGGCAGGGTTTTGTTGTACTGGAAGCCAATAGCAATGGCTGCCACCTGTGTAACATTTAGTTCAGATGTAGCTATAGTATGGGATCAGTTTTATCTGACCACACTTCTTTAAGAAATAAAGAGCAAATCACCTTCCGAGAATTTTTAAAAGTCCTGTCCTTCCTTATAGGTTTGAGAAGCTCCCCAAATGAAAATGAAATAGGTCCATTCAATAGATAAATGAAACAGTCAGGTTACCATGAAGGATGCACCAGCTATAGATCATTCACTGGCTGTGGAAAGGTCTGAAAGAACCTTCTCTGTGGAACAGCCTATGACACTGTGGTGATGTACTTGGTCTTCAGATGCTCACTCCGAAGGGTGCAGACCCTGAAATGGGACAAAGCTATTCTCAACAGAACTGTAGCTTGCGGATCATCAGACATGCCAGTTTTGTTAAGGGAAATTGCCAGGCAGATATAAATTAAAAGAAAATGTGAAGAGGGTTTTGTAAAAGTACTTGTGTAAATATAGGCCTAAATCATGGTTAAATTCTGTTGATCCCATCAGGATCATTGGCACCGTGCGTGCTGCCTGTCACTCATTTGTGACTCACAGGGACACTTGAGTTAAACAGAATCTCAAGGCCATCACTAATGCGAAAGCATAATGGTGAAGATGGATGATCACCAGCCGAAGGATTATTAACAACCTGGAGGCCATTTTATTTTTCCTAATGATTTTATACTGATATATTATTCATTAGGAATTATTACTAGGTCATCATTAATACCTTAAGGCTTGAAATGGGATTTAATCAGTCCCAAAAAAAGGTTAATTAGGGGTTAACATAATGGAATTCATACCCATACTCAGCTGCAAATTCTTCATGTTCATAATATATCAAGTCTGGCCTTAACAGTGGTTAGAAGCCCAGATAAATACTGACATTGGTTTTATTTTCTGTAATTTTTTTCCAATAAAAAGTCATTTACATTGTTCTCATTTGGTGTACAAATGCTTTGCTTTTACAACTTTTTTCAATGCAAGGAGGCTTCAACAGTCCTTTAAAGTTAAATTATTGTTTGCATTAAAACATCTGTATAGAAAACCTGGTAAACAAACAGAGTTGTGCAGCTAAATCCTGAGTTTTTCACTTACACTAATTCATACACTTCATCTCTCCCACCCTGTCAGCTCACATCTGCCCTGGATTTTTAAGCCTTTTCATATTTTCCACCCTCCTGCCATCACTCCCTACGAGCCTTGGAGAGAAATCAAGAGAGAGTACAAGAACATGATGTGTACTGTATGTAAAGTGTGTGAGCACAGACATGCATGGGACAGCCATGAAGATGGGCAGGTGAGGAGGTCAGGAGGGTCTGCCTGGGCTCTTGACGTGCCAGTCTGTAATACTTCTCAGGTCGAGGAGTGCTCACCAGGAGGGTGTGTTGCTGCTGGAGCACTCTGTAATGAACAGAAGGCTGGCTCGGTGCCTGATCAAATTCCACAGCAGCCTCATATCTATCTTGCCTTCCAAAAATGTTCAGCATACCAGTGGGTTTTATTGACTTGTCAGAGCAGACAGCCGACTGCAAGCTCTGCCTTGTAAGGTGCGCAGTTAACAGGTTTGTGAGGCAGGAATGTCTGCTGATGACTTTTAATTTGCAATCTGTTTGCATGCTTTTAGATCAAATTGATGATTAGTAAAGTGATTACAACTTTGACAAGTTTGTTATTGAAACACTGATATCACCCTTTGACCATTTGCCCCCACTGATTTTTATTATGTTTGCTAAAACTCCTCCAAAGTTCGCTACACAATATAATGCTACAGACTAAGCAATTTAACTTTAAAGTTCCTGTGAGTTTTATTTATCTGGCCACCTAATGGACTGAAACGTATCTTTGTGAACAAAACCATCAACAACAATTCTGATAATTTACATATTTTACATTTCTGAATCTGTTCCTGCAGGGTAAAACCAGGGATGTCCAAACTATGGCCTGGGAGCCAATTGGCCTGCAGCAAATTCTAAAAATGAGTCTCCCCTCTCTGCTATATAAAGTAACCAGGGTAAACCAGAGCTCCCATGGAACATGGCCTCTCTAAAATCCTTAAAATGATTGATTATTGGCCTTTTTGACCATTAACTAGCCATTTAAGCATTCCCAATCACTAAAGAAAGCAGGATGAGCCCTTTTCTTTGAAAAATAATATTGCATGCCCATGTACAGGACAAAAATAACCCCAACAAAAAGTCAAACAAATGTAATGCCTGGTTTACAGGTGTCAACAAAATCAACACAAACTAAAAGTTCATCTCCCTTCATAATATCTAGATTAAAAATAAACTGTTATTGGATGATCAAATAAAGTTTTAAACCTAAACCAGTTTTTTAAAAATGGCCTCTAGAATGACATATGTGCTGTGCTAATATGGGGACTACGGCCAAAGGCCACTCTCACAGATTGTTCATCTGAGACACAATAAACCTCAGGAGGAAATGCTGTAATATGCTGGTACAATGTATTTCCAGTTTAAGGAAAGTTTTTTTTTTAAATTAACCTTTATATATATATATATATATATATATATATATATATATATATAAACAATGCTTAACAAATTTATTAGACCACCCTAACCCTAACCAAAGTAAGGTTTATGCCACAGCTGCCCTAAATTAACAGCATTGGTAATCACCAAAATCATTTTTTATGTTTCTGCAATGGTTAATTCACCAATATGTTGAAGCTCTTTAACCCAAATGATATTTTTAATGCTAAAATATAATTATTGTTATCCATGAATTTTTAAATTCACTGATTTACAAAAAAACCCTGAAAAAATAGCATAGCACATTAATATTTCTTGATTAATATGTCAAATTATAGTTATTTACTTCCTTTCCTGAACAGAAAAATTAGTTTTAGTGGTTGAATGTTATGCTTGATTTATTTCTGACTTCTCAGAGAAGCCAAGTGAGCCGGCTCAAACTTGGGTATAAAAAGGTGAATTCAGTTTGAAATTCCTCATTCCTGTTAAAATTGGTAAAACGTGGAGAGCTCACTGAAAATGAAAGAGTCCGCATTAAAGCATTTCATGATGCTGGATGGTCTTTGAGACAAATATGACAGGTGGTCTAATAAATTTGTTAAGCACTGTATGTATATATATATATATAATCTGGCATTTAAATTCATGAAATGACAATATTGCAACAGACTAAACAACATTTCATCCATAAAACAGAGAAAAAGGTCAGAGGTCTAGTCTAGGATTAAATTCTGTATAGACCCGTTTTAGATGTAGTTAGACGAATGTTGGCTTGCTTTAGCTTTGCTAGCTTTGGCTAAAGCTAACATAGCTATGCTAGCTGCATGACTAACGGTACTACATTAGCCAATGTAGCTAAGTTAGCTTTAGCAATGTGAGGTATGGTGAACGTCACTAACGCTAACTTAGCTATGCAGATAATGTAGATACATGGCTTACATAGCTGGTTTTTGAACTTAGCTTTAGCCCCTGTAGCTACATAGCACTGTTAGCTTTGTACCTAGGCTGCAGACTGTCTTTTCAGCCTTATTAAATGTTACATAACTAGTTTTTGCAGGTCAGGTCTTTAATTTTTGATTTTTGATATCCTAACCCTAAACCTAACTGGTAGTTGATTCCATTTTAGTTAAATCCAGACAGTTTTAGCATGCATTTCCATTCTGTGAGAGTTTCTGTCAGTGGTGAATGGTCTGCAGCCAGACTGTTGCAAAAAAAGCCCCAAAATCTGTAAATGTGATAGTGATGGCAGTCAACAGTAGTAGTATGTTAAGAGTTCAGTGATGTAGCTCAGAGTGAGGTCATGGAGGGCTTTAAACCCAAACAGGAGAATTTTGTATGGGATTCTATACTGAACTGGTAACCAGTGCTATTAGGGATGCTAGTATGGGTGTGATATTTTCTCTTTGTTTACATCTGCAGAGGAGTCGTGCAGCAGCATTTTGGACAAGTTATAAGCGGTGAATGGAGGACTGCTGGATGCTGAAATAAAGTGAATTGTAGTAGTCAAGTCTGGAGGATATCGGGGCATGGACGACTTTTTCTAAGCCATTATGTGAAATGAATGTCCTAAGTTAGATGATGTTGCAGTGATTGTGGCAGGACTGATATTTATCAAGTAAAAATAAAAGGAAAAGGGACTTTATATGTCAAAAGTGTTATTGGCTGATGTTCCATATCGTTAGCATCAAAGCATAATTGCCTAAGTCATATTTTAAGGTTAAGAAAAACCACATATCTTAGCAAACATAGGATTTTTATTTATACAGTGCTGCTTTCGACACAGTCGACCATAATATATTACTTGACCGACTGGAAAATTGGGTGGAACTGTCTGGCACAGTTCTTGATTGGTTTGCATCCTACTTAAAGGACAGGAATTATTTTGTGTCAATAAGTAACTTTAAATCTGAACAGACCAGAATTACACGTGGAGTGCCCCAAGGCTCCATCCTGGGGCCTCTTCTGTTTAACATCTACATGCTTCCACTTGCTCAGATTATAGAAAACAACAAAATAAACTACCATAACTATGCAGATGACACACAGCTCTACATTTCAATGTCCACAGGTGACCATGGCCCCATACAAGCACTGGGTAAATGCATGGAACAAATTACCGAATGGATGTGCCATTATTTTCTTCAGTTAAACAGAGAAAAAAAATGAGGTAATTGTTTTTGGACCCAAGGAGGAATCTCTTAAAATCAGCATGAAGCTCCAGTCACTTCAGTTAAAAACCTCAGACCAGGCCAGAAATCTGGGCGTTGTCATGGATTCAGACCTGAATTTTAAAAACCACATAAAAACAATTACAAAGTCAGCTTATTATCACCTCAAGAATATTTCTAGGTTTAAAGGACTAATGTCACAGCAGGACCTTAAAAAACTGGTCCATGCATTTATCTTTAGTCGAGTTGACTACTGTAACAGTATCTTCACTGGTCTGCCTAAAAGTCCATCAGACGGCTGCAGCTGATCCAGAACGCTGCTGCTCGAGTCCTCAATAAGACCAAGAGAGTGGACCATATCACTCCTGTTCTGAGGTCTCTACACTGGCTCCTTGTCTCTCAGAGAATAGACTTTAAGGTACTCCTGTTAACTTATAAAGCACTGAATGGTTTAGGCCCAGAATACATCAGAGACCTTCTAGTCTGGTATGAACCATCCAGACTGCTCAGGTCGTCTGGTGCAGGTCTGCTCTGTGTCCCTAGAGTCAGAACCAAACATGGAGAATCAGCATTCAGTTACTATGCTCCATATATCTGGAACAAACTCCCAGAAAACATCAGGTCTGCTGAGAGTCTGAGTTTTTTAAAATCAAGGTTGAAGACACACCTGTTCACTGCTGCCTTTGACAAAAAACTTTATCACTTTTCAAATTTTCTATTTTTCGCTCAAACTCTGCACTGTAACTTTTATATGTTTTTATCTTTTTTGGGGTTTTATGTGCTGTTTTTATCGCCTTTTACATTCTTCTTTTAAATTGTTTTAAGTTAAGAGCTTGGAGCTCAGATAAGGATCTGGTATTGGCCAGAAATGTGAAACTGTCTGGGACAGAATTCGGTCTCCGGACCAAGGTTGAGAGGAACCCAGGTTTTTATCTTTTGTGGATCTTGTTTGCTGTTTTTAATCACCTTTTACATGTTTCGTTTAAAATTTTTCCATTGGGTTTCTTTTGTCCCTTTGTCAATGTATTTTAAAGTCCTGTGTGAAGCACTTTGAATTGCCTTGTTGCTGAAATGTGCTGTACAAATAAACTTGCCTTGCCAACTTGCCTATACTGTAACAGTAAGTTCTACCAGATGTGTGAACAAGTTTCTTGAAAAAGAAAAGCCACAACAAGGACTACATAACAAATGAAACTGACTTTGCAGATAATAGTAGGTGACAGGCATAATAGTGATTATGGCCTGTAACAAGCTCTCTGATTGGCTGAGGATATAAGCAACAAGGCACAAAAAATCAGCAGCGTTAGGAGGGTAGAGTTAGGTAGATATCACAGAAAATAATAAGGCCAACCACACCAACTTCCTTTGAAATGGCGCGATATCAAAATGCTTGCCATAACCAGTGAGATCTACTCAGTGAAACCTGTCAGTTTTGTGGACAAACAATGAGGCCTTTCTTTCTAAACTGGGATCGATCTGTTTAACACAGACAAAAAAACGGTCCATTTGCGTCACTTCCTCTTGCCAGTGGAGGGCGCTTTGCCATCAAATTTTTGAAGAACACGGAATAATCTATCCAAAAGTTGTTACATGTCTTCATATCGAGCGCATGATAGTTTATTTGATCCTTTTAAACATTCTAAAACAATAAATAGGTGGGTTATACCATGGAAAAAGGCACACAGAGAAGGAAAATCTGTGATTTGTGGCAGATAAGAGGATATTGCCCCAATAATGACATATGAGGTGATTTTGAGTTGTGATGCTCTTCTAAGAGGTAATGAGCAAGTACTACGACATGGGTATTTGGCAATATAATCCTAATTGTGATTTTGGTATGTCCTGTTGTTCTACGGCTATGTTTACTGGAAAGAGATGGTTCAAAATATTTTGTTCACTGGCTTTAAGGGTCAAAGGCCTGAAACTGGTCTTTGCATGGGGCCTCCAAATTACTAAAAACACCCCTGGGAACAAACTGGGGGGTAAACAGTGAGAATGCAAAACTCTACAAAACATCCTTCTTCCTGATGAGGCTGCTCATGGTATTTCCCACACTTCTGCAGGATGCGTGCAAACACTGTTACTGACTGGAAACTAAGCATGGCTTGACTTTCACTGGTGAGACTGAGTCAGGCAAAAACAGCAGTGGTAGAGTGCCAACGCTGACAGATGCTACTGTGCTATCCTTCTCATAATAACTTTAACCCCCTCCTCCTTTCTCTGTCTTTCTACTCTTTCCTCTCACCCCCCTCCCCATCCTGCAAATACAGTTAACTGCATGACCATCCGCGATGAATGGCGGTTAACAGCTGCCTGTTTTTTGATGGGTGCCTGTGAGAGCATGTAATTGCATTTGGCCCTGGGTGTACATGCACTCATTAAACCAGTGTCAGTGCCCATTACATTCCACAGCAGTGCAGCTCAGGTACAGAATGCAAATCCCAGACACGAACACTGTGCTCTGTCTGCATATGCTTCATTACTTTAGCACATGAGAAGGCCTCCACACTTAACGCATCATTCCAAGCGAGCACAAATAAAATTAGAATTTAATTCACTCTGTTTGAATTTAAACAAACGTCAAAAACTGTGTAAATGTTATCAGATCTAAAGTAGATACTTGCAAAATACAGCCAAATATCTCACTATTAGCAGACAGAGGATGTGTGTTGCTGGGATAATTTAGCTGGTCCCAGTTGTTCAGGCTCAGAGAGGATAAAATCTGCTATGTTGGGACCCGATCCATGCTGGGATCAGATGCAGAATTCAAAAAATGCCCATCTGCATGCCAAGAGTTGATGTTGGATAACTTTGTTTTGCTGAAACACCTTACAGTATCTCCCTGCTTTTTTTCTAGTACAAAAATGCTTTAAGTCCAAATCTTCTCAGGAATTAATTTAAAATCTCTAACCTGAACTTTCTAATGATGGGAAGGAGGCTGCTGGTTCTTAAAGATTCCTCAAAACTACAAAAAACAACAAAAAAAAAAAAACCAAAAAAAAAAAAAAAAAAAAAAAACCAAAAAAAAAAACCTCTCATGTTCTCAGTGGCTTTCAGGTCTCATTTCCGTCACTTATTGTGATACGTTATGTCACTCTGTGTCCATTGTTATAGTGGGGGCCTCTCTGCTGTGTGAGACAAATCATCAGTCATGTAACAGTCAGGAAGGTGCACTGTCCAGATGTATCCCACCATACTGCTGCAGAGACAAAAGAGGCATGACATTTCAATAATGGGTATTAAAACATGGTGCATAGGTTGTTCTTCGGCACAGTATGACATAACAGAATATCCATGACATATGAGACTCAGGATAACAGCTGACTAAGAGATGACCAGTGGTATTGTTTGTTGAAGGTCCCACATGTCTTATCCTGCACATGTGCTGGCTCATGCTGGTGCAGTCTGACACCTAGTGGAAAAACTGTGCATGCACACAAAAATTCATATGCCATATTATTATCACCACACCCAGAGAAAACCAAAGTGATAACAACTGATGGATTTTATTTTAAAGATTATCTATAAATAAGAAAAAAATCCTGCTGCACTAAATCTCCCAAGAGCACAGTGGCCTCCATAATTCTCAAATGGAGGAAGTTTGACACAACCATGACTCTTCAAAGAGCAGATTTTTCTGGCCAAACTGAGCAAACTGGGGAGAAGGGCTTAAGTAAGAGAGAATTCTAAATGTTATGTCTGGAGGAAAACAGCTACGGCTAATCACCAGCCCAATACCATCCCAACAGCAGAGCATGGTGTTAGGGCATGGATGGTTATCTGTAGCAGGGACTGGGAGACTGGTCAGGGTTGAGAAAAAACTGAATGGACCAAAGCACAGAGATATCCTCAATAAAAACCTGTCCGGCAGCACTCAGGGCTTCAGACTGGGCTTAAGGTTCACCGTCAAACATGGCAATGACCCGAAGTACACAGCCAAGACGATATGAGAGAGGTTTAGGGGCAACTCTGTGAATGTCCATCGCCCATCTGCCACTCAAACAGAAAAGTGTGATTCATCACTCCACAGAAGACATTTCTACTGCTCCACAGTCCAGTGGCAGCGTGCTTTACACCACTCCGTTGCACACTTCACATTGGACTTGGTGATATGAGGCTTGCATGCAGCTACATTGCCATAGAAACCCATTCATGAAGCTGCAGCTGCACTGTTTTTGTGCTTACATTAATACTAGTGGAAGTTCAAAACTTCCACTAGTGGAAGTTTTGAACTCTTACGCGTCACGCCACAGTCGTCGACCCCACTCTGTGATTTTTGCAGATTTACTGTTGTTCCTAAATGCTTCCAGTTTCTAATGATATCACTTACAGTTGGCTGTGGAGTATCTCTGGTCACTGAGCTCTTCAGAAAGACACAGAAAGACACAGTTTTTAGTCACAGTCACAAATATTTGTAAATGGACATGGTCAGGAGCTTGATTTTTTACACCTGTGGCAACAGCTCAGATTGAACACTTGAATTTAATAATAATCAAATCAATAATTATCCGGGCTGACTAAATACTTTTGGCCATTTAGTGTATGTAAGGGAGGAAAAAAAATCAAAACCAATTACTGAAGGAGTGGGATTAAATCAGTCTGTACTTCTACCCACTTCTTTTAATATGTAAATAATAATAATAATAATAATCAAATGGGTTTCTTCTTTTGACTTTTGGTATGTTTTTTAATATCTGTCCGCAATAATTAAAATATTTTTGTCTTCAAAATATACAGTTCAAATAATGATTTGGAAAATAAATAAATCTGAATCTTGTAGCTATTTTTCCCCTGCTCATTCAGTGAATTGTATTTTCATTACTGGAGCTGGGATTTGTTGTGTAATGCTGCAATTAGCCAGCAGATAGCGCAGCCTGTCCAGTGCACAGATGGACACAGGCTTTATCCATGTACTAGGCCTCTATCTGGACATTGTTTACCACATTCAAACACCACATGAAGGGGAAATCACTGAGCTTTAACACCATGTATGCAATCATGACGTTAAACCAAGGCGTACACGGTTAATCTTACAAACATTAACAAAACAAGGCATAAATTCATGGTTTTACAGGTATTTTATGAAACAGTAATTTCAACCCCACTTCAATGTCCTTAATATGTAACATTAAAGCTTTATGTGGATCGATTCTAAGTAATTAAGGGATGTCCTACAGTTATATTTGGTCTAAATTCAGGAACACTGTAGCAGCTGTGTGCTTGACTGTTTTCTGGTGACACGAATAAAGAGCTAGAAAGAGGAGACAAAGGGAGTGTATTTGTGTGAGACATAGAGGAAGAGAGCGAGAGAGAGATCCCTCCATCCTTCCTGGTGGGAGGTTTGAGATGCGCTGCGCAGACCCGTCCGTTACCGACGCATCTTCCTGGCCTGCCCCCCTTCTCTCTCTCTCTCTCTCTCTCTCCCTGCTCCCCCCTCTCTCTGTCTCTCTTTCCTCCTTTTCTGTCTGCCGCTAGCCTACCTGAAGGGAAGCTCACCGCCGAGAGCCTAAAGAGACCGAATCTGGCGTGTCGGCTGGGCCCTGCCCGCGCTATGCTGCGGTAAAAACCAGGGCCGCTGTTTGCGGTGTTTCCAGGGGATGTAGAGAGGGACGGAGGCACCGCACCGCGCCGTGTCTGCTCTGCTCTGCCCAGCCCGCTGCATCGCTGAGCGGGCCTGCGAAGCACACAAGATGTCGACCAGAACGCCATTGCCCACGGTGAACGAGCGTGACACCGAAAATGTAAGTGCTGTTGTCCTCAGACGCCGGGTGTCTTAACGGACGTGGGAGCGGGGTGAATATGAGCAGGGATTTGGCTTTTTTGGCGCACTTGTCGGTGCATGTTTAGCTGAGCCTTTTCGCTGCTAGCGTTGCAGAGCTTCTCGATCAATGAGCACTCAGCCTATTTTCCACTGTGACGGGAATAAAACGCAAGCAGCCTTGAATAACCCAGAATAGAGGTGCAGTTTGGCTATGTCTGCCCGTGTTGTTGTGTACAACTAAGCTAGCCGTAACAACGCACTGCGTCAGTATGCTGCCTTTAATGATACATGCGAAGCTTGAATGTTAATGTGGGAGAATATAAACGCTGCCTTCATGGCCTGTGGGAGAATTTATGTGGCCCTACTAGTGCAACTGGGGGTATTTTCTGGTCAATATTTAGGGAGGGTGGGGGAGGATGTTGCCCTACTTTTCAATGGCAACGCTTGGTAGCATCGCAATGTGACATCCATCACCTATTGGGCCCTGTTGTAACTGCACGCTCAGAGCTGATGAGGAGGAGGAAGAGGAGGAGGACTGAGGTGTTATTATTCACCATTCCGCTGCCACGATACTGAAGAGCAGCACACAGGCATGTATTTATTCACAGGCTAAAGAATTAGCTGCAGATTTCTCATTCACTGCGTGTGAAGGAATGTTTATGAACGACCCCCCCCCCCCCCCCCCAGGTGCTGCTCGCGCGCTCCCGGTCACGCGCACACTGAGCAGCATAATAGAAGGAGTATCTCTGTTGAGATCAGTCCAAACGAGGACTACTGTGTGTATGCTGACAGGCTCTGACATATCTAGGTTTGTCTCATTTTTTTTCTTGGAAACAAGATGAGGCAGAGGCTAAAGCCTCCTATTAGATTGTGTTACAGTGGAAAATTGCCAGAAGCGTCCATCAAAGGTTATTCTCATCTAAAAATAGTCCTTTCATATCAGCAGGAGAACATGCACAATCATTGTCATCTTCAGGTACCATAATGACATTACAAAAGTGCTTATTTCAAGTTATATAACATCCTTTAATGTATCTTTACATCATTTCTTCTCTGGTGTTCAGTGATGCATCAGTGTATGGAGTTTTTTAATGCAACTGTCTCACAGTCTAATGCTGCTTTAGGTCTCACAGACATGGACATAGACTGCTCAACGGCTATTAAAACTCAGCTCAGCAGCACTGGCAGTAGCCAGCCAGCCTAGCCTTCCTCTGTTTGACTCCATCAGGCAGCCCCAGGGCCCACTAGCAGCTGAACTGCATTGCATAACAGCTTATTACTCAGAGAGACGAGTGGCTTTTAGTGCAGCAAAATAGAAGGAGCTCTCCACTGGCTTTCTTACTTTTATGTGTCTGTGCAGGTGTTTGTTATATTTGATTTGTCTGCTGTTGGTGAAGACATAATGCCAGTAGCTGGGCAATAATGGACATGAGGGTGAAACAAGCTTTGTGAATCAATCTTCTGCCAGCAGAAATGCCAGCTTGGTTAGTTTACAGAATTGGAGCCACTCAAAATGTGTTTGCCGGCTAAGGTTGATCAAATTTTCAACAAGTTTTTGATATCACATGTTTCTAGAACTGTACAAATGTTGTTCTTTGAATAGTAGATAAAATGGAAAATACTGAAACTTTAAAAACTACCTCAGTTTCATCAGACATCTGCATAGGGTAGGAATAAATCCACCAGACATTGCAGGCAAACTCCTGCACACTGTCTAAATTTCACAAAAAATGGGAAACTTTTTTATAAACTTCAGAAAGTGTGCAGGCATTGCCTGTAACTTTTAAGTCATTAAATACAAAAATTACTCAAAATCTGGTGCCACAGACATTGAGTTTTTGATGCCGGGGTACCTAAACAGATAACAATAGTGTTTGATGTTTACTGAGGGTCCACTGATACTTGTTTTTCAGGGCTGATGTCGATACTGATTATTACAAGTGCAAGAGACTGATAACCAATTATTCGGCCTATTGGAAATGTACTGAGTGTGGCCAAACTAAAACTGCATATGTGAATGATCTAGCACTAGTTCTGTCAACTAGAGAAATAACACAAGCAATACAGTAGAGACAGGATACAGGAAGTGATGCCGTAGGCTTACTGTGTCAGTGGCACCCACGCTTAAGTGTTCATTGGCTAGTTCTCATGAGACGTCTGGCCAATCAGATTGGGTTGTATGCAGTCGTTGGTGAGACTGTGGAGAGTGAAGTAAGCCGTAGGGAAGACACACCTCTCAACGGAGCAAAAGTAGTGCACTTGGTAAAATAAAATTCCAAATCTGTTATGTGGCCAAGGGCTGTATATCGGTCTCAATATTTGTTTGCTAATGGGTCAATCCCTAATCTTTTTTAACAATATGCCTTCAGTGTTGACCTCATGTTGGAACTAACTTGCCCACCTATTATGCAAACAATAGCCCATACATCATTTCCACGGCTTTCTTGCTGTGGCTTAGCCCTACATCCCGTGTGCAATGATGTTGCTGGCAATAACATCAAATGTGCACAAATTAGCCATTAGCTAGGAGGCTAGCATTGCCTCTTTAATGGCTTTTCTCCTTCATTTGGTCATAAACATGCATTTAAAGGAAATACTGATACAATTTATCCTATAAACCATGTGGGGGTTTAGTAAAATTAAAGATGATTTGATTTAAGATGAAAAGTTATGTAGGAGTACTGATGTGTAATTTTTGAAGTTTGAAGACAACACTCTTATATGAGATTAATGGGAGCTGGCTCCCATTAGAGAACTAGTTTCGCTTTAACAAATTTTCTTGTTGTTTTAAAGACACCATGCTTTTGTTTACTAGCGGACTATCCCGGATCACATCAGTTCACAGGGTGGTTTTTAATGTGTGTAAGTATGCTTTCTATCTAACTACCAAACCAGCCCAGGTAAGGGCATCCCAGACCACCTCCATATGAAGTCTGAGCTGACGGAAATCAAACCATTTGTAGTTCACACTGATGTGCATCCATACCTAGTATTAAGGTACCACTCAGTATGACAAAGTTGACTTAAAGAGAACTAAACTATAAATATTTACTTGCTGTATAAACAATAATGACAATCCATGGTGGAAAAATCCCTCTGTCTTGGTGGGGGTTTTGGTGCATTAGAAATGAGGATGCTGACTATAATTGGCACCAAATCAACATCTCTCTTTTCTCTCTCTCTCACACACACACACTCACACCGTCACACCAGGAAGTGTTTGAATCCTGCAGTGTAGCTCTCTTTCTGTCAGGATGCATGAGAGGTGAGTTGATGCGCACCCTGCAGGGTGTAGCATTTCCCCCCGTGAAATGAGAGCAGGGGAGCCTGGGTAACCAGACCAACGCTTTATTCTCTGGCTGGGGTGTGGTGCTCAGGAGCAAAGGATCATGGGATCTCTGACCTGGACTGACATCAGCAGCTGTTGTAGAGGAGAGGAGGCAGAGCAGCAGAGACTGGGGGCAGTCTGTGCCAACATCATGCCAGGGTGTTACACGTTCACCTTCAGATGTCAGTCAAAGGGACGGTTTTTGTTTGTAGGTTCAGCTAATATTGTTAGAAGTCTAGACTCTGCTCTTAAAATTTATTTGGTATTCCCAAGGGCACAAAGGCAAAAAAGTCCTTCTTCTTTTGTTATCAAACTTTGTGTGGTGACTGATAAGGTCTGTAGGTTAAGAGGTTAAAATGTCACGGAGGGAAGAGAAGAGGAAACCTGATTCTTTCCTCCTCTTTGTCCCTTTAATGCAGTGCACCACTCTCTGTGCCTGCATGCACAGAAAACTTACTGACAAATGCTCAGACAAACACAAACACATGCAGACTTGGCACAGTGGTTTCTTTCTTGTATCTGAGTCATCTGTGTTAATGAGTGCATCTTTGTTTGCACTGAGGATATCCTAGCTTCAATCTCCACTGCAGCATTCTGCTGCATAGTTTCTATGGCATAGAAAGGAAGCTTTGTGTTCACTCACTGTCCAGTAAGAAGGCAGATAAATTCCAAAATATCTAATGTTGATGTCTGCAAAAATCAAAGTGTCTTATCCGTACATGTTTGACGTGTCTTACAGCACTCATCGGTGGATGGCTTCGTTGAACCTCCAGTACCCCCAACTAAGTCTGCTAGTCGCCACAGCTTGCCTCGATGCCGCAACTCCTTCACCTCCACAGAGGAGCATCCTCATATTGGCAATTACCGCCTTCTGAAGACTATAGGGAAGGGGAATTTTGCCAAGGTGAAGCTGGCACGACACGTCTTGACTGGACGAGAGGTAAGACGGTTTTATGTATGTCTTAAAAAGCATTATGAGAATGATGTTTTATCCTTAAATCCCAAAATCTACCATGTCAGGTTCATGTCTGTGTTGATAAATGATCACAGGTAGGGGCACAGCTTCTTAGTGTCCTTTAAGTTCATATGTTTGATAATTTCCTGATTTATAGACAGCTTTTTGTGAAACTTGGATGAAAATAGTTTAAGCAAAAAAGATGTTCCACATGACCAGCGATCTGAAATCAAAGCATATTTAACGTACCCTAAATGTGACCTAAAAAAGCATATGTTCACAATAGTATAAAAACACTATTAGGACATGAATCACACACATTTAATTTTACTCATCAGAACAAGTATATTTCAGCACTTCTTTTAAGGTGTAGTTATCACTGGGGAAACCAGTGTTGTTTTTTTCAGATAACCACGGAAATAAGTCAGAAAACCTCAAGAAAATGTCCAAAAATTATTTGTTATTACAAGAAAACGGCAAAATAAAATGCATGGATTCATGTCTACGTAGGGCAGTTGATTCAGTTGATAAACTGAATAATTAACATACTTTACTAACAAGGATATATTTTTGAATGTTGAGTATGTGGAAGTTGTGAAACAGTTCACCTATATTGGCATCATAATCCATCGATCCGCTGACTGCGAGATGGAGATCAACCGCAGACTTTGCTTCACACAAGGGTGATGGGCTTGCTGGGAAAGGCAGTGAGCTGCTCAAGGTATCTGAGCATGTGGACGAAAGTCAAAGTCTTTCAGTCCTTGGTCCTCGGTCTTACTATACTCTTGTGAGGCCTGGACGTTGACTGATGGCCAGAGGTGCTGGCTGGACTCCTTTGTGACGGCTTCTCTTTTGCACATTTTTGGTTATCGTTGGCAAGACTGTGTGTCTAGTGCTGACGTCCTCAGGAGAGCGGCCACAGGAGCGGTCAACTGCTGGATGCGTTTCACAGGCACCTGGCATGCTTACCGGGGCCTAACTCAGCTCACCCCAAACTGGAGCTGATGACGCAGCATTTTGGGTCAATGACGTTAAATAGCTGTGCTTTAGTAATCGTTTTATTCTGCCAGGAGAAGAAGAAGCACAATTTGGTTTAGCTGTCCCCTCCCATCATGCCTGTCCATGCTGTTGTCCTGAGGTATTTCGAAGTCCAAGCACGGCAGCCAAAAGTCACAGCAGAAAATCCCAACTAGAGAGCTGGGACATGGGCCTAGATGATGGCCATCAGGAGGCCAGAGCAGTATAGGGTCGTTTATCACAGTGACGTGACCTGACTTGATAAATATTTTTGTTAAAAATGTTTTGGATTTACTCGATGGGTTAGGACAGTTCAAAAGATACACAGGAAATATGGGGAGAAGAGATGAGCGACATTCACCAGAATGCCTTAAGTTCTTGTTAAAACCCCCACCTGATTTCTTTGTTGCTCTCTGAGCTAAATTGGTGTCCCTTAATGTATCACTCTTTAGGGAAAATTATTGTAGTTTAGAGGACAAAGTATAAAACATACCTGAATGCAAATGTCTTAAAATAAGAAATTAGTGTTACATCATGGTAAGTAGTGTAATGATTCCAGGTTAATCTTTTAGACAGTTATTACTTTAGAGCATATTACATCATGCAGAGTTCTGAAGACACATTATCCTGCAAGTTCAAACCCAGAGAAATGTTCAGTTTTATAACAGTTTAATTTCATATGAGAGCCTGTTTCTCTGGGAACACTTACTTATTCATTAGAGGGTGACGATGGAGATCAGTGCACTGTTTATGTTGGCTGATGTGACTTGTGCCTATTTTATAAGCATGGAATGACACAACATGAATGAATGAATGTTGCTTAACAGAGCATGAAGAAAATTAACTAACATTAATTTATGTAGAAAAGGGATTTCTACCCTAGACATGTCAAACAGAATTTTTTCCAGAATTTATTGTAAAAATTAGGACCACAAGTCCCATGATGACATGCTAACAATATCTGAAAACAACATCATTCACTGTTGAAAGCCAGGGGCCGGAGGCATTATGCTTTTATGTTTTTTGTCTGCCTGGCCATTCTTGTGAATATGATATCTAAAGAACACTTCAAAGGGCTTTCTTCTATGTCAACAACACTTGGAGGGATGTTTTTCAGACTTTACACAAATGTCCACCCTGACTTAAGGGTTAACTGATTTGATTTTGGAAGTTGTAGGTCAAGGTCAAAGTCATTTTGCCTCATGTCCATCCCTTGCCTTTGAACTTGATTTTTCAAGATTCCTTTAAGGGGTTTTCTCCAATTTCTGCGTGCTCTGTCACTAAACTGCACCCCATGAGCTCACTCAGAAAAACAGTTGACACGCTGACAAAGTTAATGTGAACAGTTTTTGTTTTTTTGCTACAGCTATCACTGATTGTCAACAGAAAAATACAAAAGCTAGGTTGGTATGATGAGCTAAAGCCATGAAGCTCAAGTTAGCCATAATATTTGCAGGGATCAGTGACCTCTGGTAAATGAGTTAACTACAAAGGGATGGTACATATGTGCATCTAAAGAAAAAATAGAATTTCCTGTAAAAGTTCATTTTTTCCGTGGTTTACTTCAGAAAGTTAAATTTCCATATATTCTAGATTCATCTCATAAAAAGTGAATCTTTTTAAGCCTTTTTTGTTTTAATCTTAATGATTACTACTTACAGCTCATTAAAACAAAAATCCACTATCTCATAGTATTAGAATTTTGTAGAAAAGTCCAATTTGCAAATGATTCCTGGGCCTTCCTGCTCTCACTCTGGTTTTTGTGCACACAACCGTAATCATGGGGAAGTCTACTGACTTGACTTTTTTTACGAAGGACAATCATTGTCATCCTCCACATGGTGGGTAAGCCACAGAAGGTCATTTTTGAAAGGTCAGGCTGTTCTCAGAGGCTGTATCAAAGCAAAGAGAGAAACTTGTGGTAAGAAAAGGTGCACAACAGGGATGAGCTTATCCTTTAGAGGATTTTTCAAACAAATTTCAATCAATTCAAGCAGATTCAGGAACTTAGAGGAACTTCAGAAGGAGTGGACTGAGGCTGGAGTCAACAGACCAAGAGCCACCACACACAGTTGGGGCCAGGAAATGAACTACAAGTGAAATGTTCTTAGTGTGAAGCCAATCCTGAACCACAGTTTTCATAAGCTTCTCACGTGGGCTAAGGATAAAAACAACTGGACTGTTGCGCAGTGGTCCAAAGCCCTGTTTTCACATTAAAGGAAATTTTGAATTTCATCCGGAAATCAGGCGCTCAGAGTCTGGAGGAAGATCAGAGAGAATCCAAGATGTTTGAAGGCCAGTGTTTAGGGTGCCATGTCACCTGCTGGTGTAGGTCCACTATGCTTCATGAAGTCCAGAGTCAACGCTGTCAGCGGTCTACCAGGAGATTTTAGAGTGCTTCATGTTTCTATCTGCTGAGAAGCTATACGGAGATTCTGATTTAATTTTCCCATAGGACTTGGCACCTGCCCACAGTGTAGCCAAAACTACCAGAAACTGGTTTACTGACTGTGGTATTACTGAGTTTGACTGACCAGCCTGATATGAAGCTGCCATCAGAGCAGCCTGGGCTTCATTACAACCCAGCAGTGCCACAGACTGATTGCCTCCATTCCATGTCACATAGATGCAGTAATTCATGAAAACGGAGCTCCAAACAATGACTGAGTGCATAAATTAATGTCATTTTCCAGACGGTTAACATTTCTGTGTTATAAATACTTCTGAGTCTGGTGTTTTGTGATATTCTCATGTTTTGAGAAAGTGCATTTTTGTGAGCTGTAAGGAGACACTTTTCAGTGTTTATGAGAGGTTTAGAGATGGGGATAAAATATGTCATTGTCTGGCCTCTCAGGATATGTCATATCAGTGTTTTCAATTACCCTATGCACATTGTTTGACCGTTTTCTAAGTTAAAACTGGAAACATTTCGATAAAAACCACAGGAAAATTAACACTTCTGATGCTTTTCTGTGGAGATCTACAAGCTGGATGTCAAAGTGTGTTGTGTAGCTGCAAGAAATGTGATTGGCTCAGGGCACTGGAGGGCAGGGCTTAGCAATAGGTTGAATGTCCTCTGACTTGAGGATAAACTGTTTACATTTTGGATGTTTGAGGTCAAAATCCACCACAGCCCCCCTTCCTGATCCACCCACTGTACTATTTACAAATGGGCAACCACTACTGTAGTTCTAGTTCATCGCTGTTTGAATTTAAATCAGTAGAAACATATTATGCACATTCAAGCATACTTAATCTGCTCATCCCTATTCACTTTGTCATTTCAGTTAAGTTTTTAGCCTCTGTTAAAAAGACCACAGAGGACAGCATATTTAGTAACCTCTCAAAGTTAATTTATGCTTTACACATATTTTGAGAATGGATAATTGATTTGAGCTTTTCTGGTCTTAAATGGATGATATCCTCCTGTCATTTAAAAACTCTAGTGGATAGGTCAGGTCCAACTCTGTCTTTCTGTGTCTTTCTCACACCCACACTCACACAGTCATACTCTGCTGACCTGTCTGGGTGATAGACATGCCGCTTTGGTGTGTCAGTAATTAAAGCTCCTGTTTCCCTAAGGAGAAAACATCAGTTGGATCCATTCACCGTCCTTCACTCAGCAGAAGAGACGCACTGATCAAACTCACACCTCCTCTAATCGCCACGTTTGTCCTTTTATCTTCACCATGTCAATATGTTCTTAGTCATGTCAGAGTATCGAGGGCGTGAGTGTTCCTCCAGGTCAAAGCAGCCCCAGTTTGATCCATTCTGCATCTTTCACGGCTAATGCTAAACAGGCACATTGGCTATGCGACTCAGTGTTTGCAGAGAAGGTCAGGCTCAGCTTTGTGCGCTTGAGTGTGTTTGCTGGCTCATCAAAATGCAAAGACATGGATCAGACTGAGGAGAGAACAGGTGGAAAGAACATAACCCACCTAAACCAGCGTTATCGTAGCACCAGCCGGGCGAGTCTCGCACCAGCAAAGATTGTTCTGAAACGCGAAAAGGTTTAACTTTGAATTTAAAACATCAAAAAGAGCTCTGCAGGGGAAAAAAGAAGTGGTCTCCTCTATGGAGTGTCCTCTAACAGCTGAAGAGGAAGGCAACAGGATGAGGATGCGCACGCTTAGCTGCACTTATGGAAACATTTGCCTACACCATATGCCCTCACCTTCCCACAGGGGACTGCGATGCACATTTTTATTAACAGTTTAATTTCCTGAAATGAAATCCTCTTATTATGATCCTGAAATTGTCAATTTGTGTTTAATTACTCATCTTGTGCTTGAGCCTGCATACATTTGTAGTATATAGTAGTATTAAATAAAATGAAGTGAGACCAGGGCTGTACTACAGGATTCCTTTGGTTTGTAATCAGTCTGATAGCAATTTATCCAATTTATCAATTTATCATCTGAAATAATAATGAAAAATCCCCTTTAAAGCTCTTTAAAGCCAAGTTGTGTCCTGAAATGACTTCTCTCTCACATGGAAACTTTCTAAAATCACAATTATCATTAAAAAGCAGCCGAATGTCAAAGTGAGGAGCTAAAATTTTGGGGTCTTTGAGTTTTTCCCCTTCAAATTCCTTCAACTATTAATCTATGATCATAACTAATTGATGAATTGACTGAAATGGTTTCCTCTAATTGACTTGGCACTAGCACTCTTTACACAAGCAGTAAAGAGAACAGACACACTGAAACAGACTAAATATAGATGAGCTGCTATTTAAAGACATGAAAGCTAACGTACAGCTCTTAGATGGAAACAAGAAAATAGAAAATAAACTCTAATCCACAACAGAAAGCAACAATAACAATAAAACTGTAACAGTATAAAAAATAAACAAAGGTATACTTAGTCTTTTGGCAAACATAAGAGATCAAAAGATATACATTAATGATAATTAAAACATTATTGAGAAGCAGAATCACAGTATAAGGTGAATAAAGTACAAACGTGTACACCTTTGAAGACTACAGATCAGAGAAACAACTCCTAGGTCCCACCAGGCAGTGACAGGACGTCTATTTTAGTTACATAACGTATCTATTGCACATAGAGGTCACATTGTTACAGAAGACTGTATATACTGGGTTTTACTGTGTATATACTGTTCTATTTAAGTCATGTTAGCGTGCATAAAGGTAAAAAGAATGCAGGGATCAAGTTTGTACCTGGAATAGGGATGCTATTTTATGGAAAATTGTTGTACTGCCTTTGCAACAAACACACTATAAAAATCTGAAATAATCACAAGATATAAGGAAATTATTTTATCTAAACATATGCTCTTTTTTCTCACTCAGCATATGTAGATTTTACACTCTCTCATACCATTTCTATGCAGGCAGATGAAACTCAGGCTTGTTTTTGGGCTGCCCTCAGAGTAAAGGACCTTGCGCACTTAGTCTGAGGTGGGGCTGGGCAATTAATCAAATCGCAGAAGGTGCAGTATTTCTTTAACCTGAATTTTATGTCAAAATACTTGTTTAAAACTTTTTTCTTGCTGCAGCGATGTTATGTATTACATAATTATGCAATCATTCAAGAGCCTCTTTCTAGAATGGTCTACAAATAATCCTACTTTCTTCATTTTTATAATTGTTTCTTATTAAATATGAAAATGACAATACAGCAGTTCATCTCCAGTTTACTATACGAGTCAAAATCATCACAATCAGGTATTTTTTCAAAATTGTTCAGCCCTTGTTTAGTCTAATATTGTGTTCATTGTAGTATAGAATGATTTATTACTTGTGTTTGTTGAAAAATACATAAGATGAGGAACGTAAGGAATAATCGCATTTCAAATCGCAATTGCAATATGGGGTTGAAAAATCACAATTACGGTTAAGCCCTAGTCTGAGGAGTTTTGTTTTTTATTCATTGCGAAAACTGACGATGCAGTGGTTCTTTCACTCTCTAAAAACAGAAAAAGAAAACATTGTGTCCACCCACATCTGACAGATCCCCTTGTATACTGTAAAATCTGGTATATAAGTCACACTTTTAATACCTGTTTATTCATCAGAGAAGTGGCTGCGGATTATATACCAGGGTGACTTGTATACTAGTATAAGTGCTGAGATAAGTGACGTCATGTACAAAAACAGCTCCTACAGACTCAGTGAAAAATGGCATTAACTGTTGCAAATTTAGCGATTAAAATGCTTGATTTGTTTTGGATTCACCAGAAACATGCTGCTCATAGCGGTAGCTAAAGTTAATAAGCAGTCTTTAATATGAGGTTACTGGGTATAGCAGAGACTATAGTCCTTAAGGCTCGGGTCGTAGGTTTGATCCTGGCTCAGTGTGATGCATGTCTTCCCCCTTCTTTTCGTATGTTTACAATCTTTTTCAGCTGCCACATCAAAAATAAATACAATAAGTAGTTTTTAATTTATCACACTTAAATCTGATATCATAAAACTAAAAAAATGTTGCCCATCACATTGTTTTGTCATTTATTGCTGGCCTTATACACTGAAAAGTCCAAAATAACAAAATCAAGATTCAAATGTTTATCCTTCATATGGAAGCCAATAGAAACTGGCTGCTTTACTGGAATAACTACCTCCCCTATATCATATCAGTCTATGTTTTGCTGAAAGAAAAGATATTGCAATGTCCCTTGGAGTTTTCTAAATTCTTAAACATTTTGACTTTCAAATGCTCCTTTTACTTCAACTTCTAGATTTAAGACCAAATGCGGCTAAAGTTCAGCTTGATGCAAAAAGGTCATGACCCTGCGAAAAAGATCAGTTGGGGGAAAAGTAAAGAAAAACATGTAAAAACTTCATCAGCACTCAAGCTTTGCTCTGACTACATTTTCTCTCCATCTGAATGTCCTCTATCTGAATATTCTTATGTACCCACGATCACAAGACCTGCATACGGCGAGGAGCATATGGGCCGTGTGTTACGACAGCGCTGAATAATTAACAGTGATGCACGTTGCCCTTCTGTCTCCATGGGACTGAATAATTCACCCTCATGTCCATTACAATGAAAACACAGAGGGAGAGACAAAAACACTGGCATGTGATGTGATGCAATTCAGCCAATCTCTCAATCTGAGACTCAAAAGGCAAATATTGGTTTAACGCGCTGTGAGGAAATGTTACCACTATCTCTGACTCATGCGGAGGGAATAGTGGAAGTGGGAACAATAGAGTGATATGCCAGGACGGCTCAACACCTGCAGGCAGAAATCGACACACACAAGCCTCCACCTGAGTGTTGTCCATGACAGGAGGAAGCAGAGAGGAAGGGAGTGAGGTCTGTCTGTGCACCTGCCCACCCATCGCGGGCTGCAAATAGACACCACCTGCGTTCTGCATGTGTGTATAAACACAGTCACTCACTCTTTTCTTCTCTCTGTGCAGAAATATTTTTGGGTTTGGATGAATTTCAATGTCCCAGCGACTTGAAATCCATATTTTGGGGAACACTGTTGAGGAGAAATAACCTGCTTTCTCTCCGCTGTGACTCAGCGTTTGTTTCGTGGTTTCCCCCTTTAGCAGAATGCTTTGGAGTTTGGACTAGAGCCAGAGTCTGCATCCACTATGCAAGTTTATTGAGCTCTTATGAAGCCAGAGTCGCAGTAATGTTGTTGTAATAAGCAGTAAATTTATTATATATTATCATCTATCTAAAATGTCCTCTTCCTCCCTTCTAGACTGTGAGATAGAAAAATTTGACTTTTATGTCATTGCAGTGCACATGCATTTTACTACTAAAAGGCTGACTGTTTTTACTGCATTTTGGCAAATTGCGGCCTTATTTCTGTTTGCCTTGGTTTCTTATGCGGTCTGAAAAAGGCATGTCATCAGACAAGAATTTAAACATCGTAAAAATCAACTGATTTCAACTCTTGCTTCAACGCCAAAGCAACAAGACTAGAATTCTTATTTCACCCTGGAGCAATTTTTGGCTTTCGAAGGTAACTTTTTGGAATCCGCAGCACTTGCTGCTTCCTCCTCCAGTGCATGTCAGAAGCATCTCTCAAGATACACATCAAGTCTATTTACAGTGTAGCCTGCTGCCAGCTCACATCAATCTGGACAAAGCAGATCGGCCCAAACAGGAAGTCAGGGGCAAGAACACATAGAGCATCCAGCTGATTTCAAAAGCATACTGCCAAGTATAACCCTGTCACTAAATCAGCATTATGCCAAAACAGGATGCAAATAAACAAGAAATCAGGCCCAGACAGGCATATAATATGTATGGTGTCATATTTTAAAACACACAGCATCTAAAAGTATTTGGATATTTTGACAACCCTAGAACAAGGTAAAGAAAACATGCAATTTATTTTTCGTGATTCTCCTTTCAAAATCTGTTGTTTTCTTCCTAAAACAGGTAGGTTTTTTTCAGATACCAATACTGGTGTGGATGTTGTTTTTTTCCCATCAATCTTCTTGGTTTAAGACTCCCACTTCTCCCATTTTCTTTTTAGTGTGACCATTTAAACAAATCTGAGTTCTTTAAACTGTACTAAAACATTTAAGGATATTTAGGACAAGGGTATTTTTTAGTAATGGGATATGCTGGCAGTCTTAATATAACAATTATTATCAATGTTGATAGTAACATGTTACTAAGAAATCCTTTTGAGTACCCAGATCATTTTTAGTTGAAATAAGAAACATAATGTGTAACTTTTGAAATTGTGGTAATCCGTTGTTAGTTACTTTTGTCATGACAGTAATACATCACTGAAAGAAAACTGCACTTTCCATCTTTTCCTGTTGTCATCACAAAACATTCCTTGAATGTCTGCACTGTTTCTGTTTCTCTCCTACCTGTTACCACATTGGCACATAGCTGAGTGCCACTATAAGGTGGTTATCATAAAGTAAACACAGTTGTGCCAGTGCATGTGGCGAGCTGATTGAGCATAACACTGGAATTAGTGGACTTATCCTCATTATGGCTAACTTTTGGATGAACAACATCAATAACATCATAGCAAAGGCTCTCGGTTTATTGTCAGCTTTGCTGCAGAGTCCTTTCAGTGTGGCATTCTGAATTACACACAGTAATGTTTGTAATGCACAAAGCCTATGTAGAAGGTGTGAACATTTTTTTTCAATGTTTCATTTTCCCATGAGTCTGGTAATTTGCAAGGACATCCAGAGCAAGACCGGGTTGTGTCAATCCTCCTTCCTGCCTGATGGTGCCATACTCGCCACACCTACACCTTACTTCAGCCTCAGTTTTTGGCCTAAACATACTTGGAAGTTCTGCACAGTGCTGTTGATCATTCTATCATAAATCTTAAGAGTTATGGGTTATGGGTCCTTAACTGGGCCTTGGAAAGATGGTAGAGTCTTTACTCAGAGAGACAGACATAGCTGACTGTGTGATTTTTTTTTTTACAATTGACATCTAGAATGAGTAGTTAAAGGCTTTAATTTTTGTTATGCTTAGCTATTCTTAACATGTTTCATTTCTCAGTCTGTAATGTAGTAAACAGATTTAGTTACTTTTCTCAGCATATGACACTGTGGCCTAATGAGTTATTTTTAAAGTGACACTAATTTTGTTACTTTTGTTTTTACACATTTTATTTGAAAACAACCTTATAGTGCTACAACAAATAAAAAACATGAGTACAACAATGACTGGTCTGAGCAAGCAGAAATTTTGAAACATGAGTAAAGACAGCATTGGCGTTGTTTGTTCATCATCTGGGAGTATTCAGCTGCTGTAGTCAGTGTTTACATTATACTACTAAAGACATGCAGTACAGGGCATTGTGGCCTAATGAGCTATTTTTAAAGTAACGCTGATTTTAATACTTTTTTTTTCTCCGAGTATATTTAGCTGCTGTCGTCAGTGTTTACTACAGTGGCCGAGAAAGGTCACAACAATTACAAACGCCTCAACCCAACTGCATAAAGCCACAACACAACAACATAAAGCCACAACACGCACTGGTGTTGTTGTGTTGTGGCTTTATGTTGTTGTGTTGTGGCTTAATGTTGTAGAGTTGTGGTGTTTGCATTTGTTGTGGCGTTTGCAATTGTGTTGTGGCTTTATGTTGATGTGTTGTGGTGTTTGCGTTTGTTGTGATGTTTGCAATTGTTGTGAGCTTTCTCAGGCACCGTAGTTTACATTATACTGCCTAAAGACGTGCAGTACAGGACATTGTGGAACATGTAGACACTGGCAGCTTTCTTGCTCAATAAAGTACTCACTGAAGAATTTACCGCTTCAATTCACTACATTTACCATCAAAACAGACTGGTTATTCACTTAAACATGGTAAAACATCCCTTTAACAAACACCCCAACAGTAAACATCCTATTCTAAATGTTTGACATGCACAGCAAACATTCATTTGAATCAGCCCATGTTGGATCTGTATAATTGTCACTGAATAATCTGGTGTGACTACAGAGGCCACATGTATTATGTCAATGTAATTACATTACATCACAGTGTAAAACTGCTCAGTCAATCACTAATCAGCATAATGTACCTCTACTTACTGGTGAGTGTGCAGTATGGCTCTTTGTGAAAGCTGCTGAGGGGAGCAGGTCCGTTTCAGCATGCACTTTGGGGTGATTATTGAGATGGATGCTTTAGACTGCTGCAAAACAAAACCTGCCGAGTCGAAAGTGGATCACCTGCAGAGTCAAAAGTTGTGTTTTAACCAAGCAGCCTGCTTCAGTTTGGCTTTGTTTGGCACTGGCATCTGTTCATGTTAGAAGTCATTTTAGATTTTTAGCTCTGTTTTTAAATCTGTAAATGGATTATTAGCACATACGTTTCTGATCTCTATATTTCTTGTATAATCTATTTTCTTACTCAATGTTAGAATGCCTTTTTCAAAAGTTTTAATATACTTTTTTACATGTTTTATAGATTTTACAGTTTTTCTATGTGCCTATATGTTTTTATAGTTTTTTAATTTCTACTGCGCGTTGTTTTTTGTTTTTGTGTTTTAGTCACTGTGCACTTGGACAAATGACAATGATTTAGAAATGTGCAGTGTAAACTAAATGTGTTGGATTTGATTGGATTGGTTAATTACAGCATAAAAGACGTTACATTTTCACCATCAAAAGCTGGGAAAGGTACTTAAATAACTGATCCATACCATCCTACTTTTTTGGCAGCCTGTTGTCTGGAAATCAAAGCTGTGTTTCCACCAGGTGTCTGGTTTGATTGAATATGGTTTGGTATGGTAAACCTCAAAATAGAGTACATTTCCACAGATGCCTGTGCCCTCATTGTTAGCCGGATGGCAAGGCTACACCACCAGCTTTAACCATTTCTCAGATCTCAGACATCCATTTCTCTCTGCACCTCCTCAAAAATGTAGGAACATCACTCACTAGCAGACATACTGTATATCACAGGCCATTCGTCCTTTGCTGGATGGATCGCTTAAAAAATGTTGGGTATTAATTGAGAGTATACCCACTTCTGCAGGCACCACTACACCACTAGGTAGCAGATGAGTACAAGTACATGACACAAAAAACTGTAGCAAATGACATAAAAGGTTGGCTTACCCTTGTGTGCCGTTGTTTTTGGCTTTCTAATACGAGGTTGTCCTTCTTATCTGAGCTCCCAAGTATAATTTCCCAAACTGTCTTGTTTTTATTTTCCTAGCAGCCTGCAGCCTTCTCTCAAACAAAGCTTGTCTTCAGTGATAAACAGCCACATGCCAAGAAGGAAGAACACAAAATGCTGGATGTCCTCCATTGTTGACCTTTGTTTACTGTGTTGTATTCTTCTTCTTTGAATTTATCGGCAGGCTACACTGTGCTGTGCTGCTATGGTGTCACGGTGTTGCATAGCCGATGTGATTATTGCCACCCCGGCTACCAAGTTAGAGTGCGGCTGGCTGTGGAAAGGCAATCAAGATCAGGGTTAACCATACCGAGCTGTTGTGAGCCAAATGCTTGGTGGAAACTCACCAAAATTTGCTATCTCAGGCCTGGCTGCCATAAAAGGGAACGTTTATTCAAAACGAATTCTGTCTAAGATTGTTCATGGATGCATTTACATCTAGTAGTATGTGTTGTAAGAGTGTGACTTTAATGGGTTATTTTATATTCATCCTCACAAACAAACACATATTTTTATCTCCTATTATCTCTGCCGGTTAATGCTTTATCTCCCAACAAATTACTAGATAGTAGAGCCTTGAGGTGCGTTCAGAGTGAGCATACACATCTCGCTGTGACATGTTTTGACAGCGCCGCCTCACAGCAGAATCGTGAAATAATAAGGACTGTTCATTTTCACAAGAGCTTTTGCTGTGAGACCATAACACAAATACAAACTTAGAATTCGTTTTGACATCTTTTACACCCAGCCTCTCTTCTTCTCTCTTTTAATTTCTTCTTCTGTCCAATGTTTTTCTCTCTGCAGGTGGCGGTGAAGATCATAGACAAAACCCAGCTGAATCCCACCAGTCTACAGAAGGTGAGCGTTTATGCTTTATGACCACATGGCAACACTAATGTCTTGGGTTAGAGCGCTCATGTCTTTTCCATTAGTAATTTCTGAGCCCTCTCCACTCTGTTTCTTTGCTCTTTGAACTCAGGATGTGCAATTTTACATAATGTAATCAGATGTAGTCAAGAGAGACCGCAAGGCTTGTTTAATCTAACCCCCCCCATCCCACTGTACTCCTGACTCTCTGTTGGTTTGTGGTTAGAGCGGCTATAAATACCCCTGCCTGCCTGCCTGTTTGTCACTTGCTCTTGTGCAGCAGTCATAACCAATTACAACAAAGGGTAAGGGACGGTTTCCTGATTACTGAGGCCAAATCTAGTTCTTTCTGCTGATTAAACACGCGGACATCCATGCACATGTCCTCAAGGTAGATGAAACCATGAAAACAGTTTCAACCAAGGGTAGGGGTACTACAGGGTAACTGATGATGTTACATATCCGGAGCACTATGAATTCACAATTTGAAACTCATTATGATAAGATACAATATCTGATCAGCAGAATACGATACATGTAAAAATACAATATGATACCCAATATGGTACAGTACAATTTGATACCTGATATAATACGATACCATTCAATACCTGATGTAATCTGATGTAAAAATACCTGATTTTTTAATTCCATAATGCCTGGATTAAGTTTCAAATACAGTTTTAGCTAGGGATGCACAAATCCACTTTTTTCAGTTCCGATCTGATTCCAATAAATATGTGGCGATACTGATTCATATATATATATAAAATATTCAAAAATGAATTGGATTTAAATGTATTCCAAACAAATTTATTTGAACTACTACTAAAAAATAAATATCACTATCACTATCCACAAAACAACAGCAACTGAGTGTAAGTTATAAGTGTCTGTCTATAATGGTCTTCAATGAACCTCCTGCAACTAGAAGCTGCTGTAGCTTCAGTTAATGGTCACGCCTTCCTCTCTGACCCTTCACAGGATGTAAACAATGAGAAGGTGGTGGCTAACCTGTTAGCGTATAGTAGGAAGACCATGGCGTATAGTAGGAAGACCACGGTATGACAGTTTCCCAAGTAGTAAATGGAAATATAGTGGTATGTGGGCTGTCAAGGGTTAAGCTCACGTATGACTACTCACCAAAGAATCTGTAAAGAGGAAAGAAGGCGGGTGGTGCTAGCTTTCAATGCTAGCACCGCCCGTTGTCAGGCTAATGTCGCACCCACTCTTCTTTGTGTTCTCTCATCTTTAGACTAGTTTTGACTATTCTAAATATAGATTTACGTTTAATCTACTAGGTAATCATACCGCCAAGAACATCCCTAACTAATACTAGCACAGTGACACACAGACTATCTCATGTTAGACTGCGGTGCCTTCATAGTCTACCGCAAACTGTAGGATGGATTTGGATCGGTCACTTGGATCGGCGCCGTCAGTCAGATATCCGATCTATTAATTATGTCCATTCCAATCCGATCCAATATCGGACCCGATACCGATAGCTCAGTCAATGACACACCCACACCATCCTAAAGCAGATTTTACTGCCTTATTTTTCATGATTTTGAAGCTTAATTTGATAACCTTAAAGATGGTTTTCATGACTGAAATTTGGGCTGGTTGTTCATAACACAGTAGCCTGTTGTACAACAAACCTCAAGTAAAGATTTATTTTGTGACTTTACAGTGACTTGAAGTGTTGGTTGGCAGGTACTTGTTTTATCTAGCCAATTAGATTGTATGTTCACAGGATATTAGTTGGGACTGTGGAGAGTGAAAATAAAGCCAGAAAGGAGGACACATCTTGCTGTGGAGGCAAATCGGGGAAATGCCAAATATCGGCCTTTATAATCAGCGATAATTGGTTGACTCCTGCTGTAAACTCTGCATCCTGTCTGTCAACATGTCCCTGCTGAGATTGTAAGGCATGGTTCACTTCAGAATGGACTTCAAATTAAAAGCACAATCTGTTTTTCTTTCATAGGACTCCCCACATTCTGCATTAAATGATGAACTTTCCTTATGTTTAGCAGAACAGGAGGGGGAAATCACTTTTAAGCTACCTCACATCAGTAGAGATGCACTGACTGTGAAATTTGGGACTGAAACCAAGGATTAAAATAACATTGTTATCTCTGCCTGGATAAAGGTTGTCTTTGAATCAGCAGTTAGGTGTACCAGATGGCAGCATTAAAATGACATAGATTACTCATATATGTCCATGCCACATTATTTGGTAATGGCTGATATTTTGTCGACTGGGCTAATGCAGAAACGTTTCATCGGTGCATCTCTACACACTAGGGATGCGTGCAGTTAATTGGTAAAAAGGTTACATTCGTTGGGGTTTACTGGTCGGTTAAACTAATTACCTATCTTTTTTTTTTTTTAAACACAGGCTTGAAATACCGGTCTATAATGCACTTTTAAACTATAATGGTCCCGTCGCTACTAGAGGCTGCTGTAGCTTCAGTTAATAGCCGCTGCCTTCCTGTCTGGCACTTCATGTAAAAATGAGAAGCTCACAGTGGCTTAGCGCTTGGCATGTTGTAGGAACAGCATGGTATGACCATTTTTTAAAGTAGTAAATGTAAATAAAGTGGTATGTAGGCTGTTGAGGGTTTAACTCACCTGTAACTACTCAACCGAAGTGATATAAGGCAACACATCAAGGCCCAATATTAATCTGCAAAGAGGAACGACGGCTGGCAGCACTAGCTGCTAATGTTAGCCACGCTGTAGAGAGTATATCGGGCTAATGTCACACCTGCTGACACAGTGACCCTGTGAAGAATTTTACTTTTTTCAAGGGATTTTCTCCTCCTTAGATTAGTTGGTTTAACAAAATTTAAATGAGGATTTAGTCAAACAGGGAAATAGACGCTAAGTAACATCCTTACTATACATCACAGGAAAATCTGGCAAGATCTCCTCTAGAACCATAAGATACTCAAGACTTTGCTGACTTTGGTCAGAAGGGAGCAATTGGACACCAAATCAGTCGATAATCTTGTTGTGTATCCCGTCTCAGCTATAAAGGGTTTGCTGTTCCAGACTGAAAACTATCATTAATAGGTTTTCATAGTTCCTGTTGAGAGAGCCTGCCAGCAAAAGAAACACTTAGATCCCTACACATTAATCAAGCATACTTGAAATGCATTCCTGTATTTTTTTTTACCAATAAAAAGTTTACAATTTTGCCTTTTATACATCAAGTGTTAAACTATAGGAAAACATTTGCTTTAAAGAAACTGCATTTTGTCTCTGTTTGACCCATCCCTTTTGGCGTGCAGCAGTCAAGGAATGAAGTAGCTCAGGGCCAGTGTAGTTGCTACAGTTCGAGCAAGATTTACCCACCCCTGCAAATTTGACAATAATGCTCTTATTCAGCTTGGTGCTCATGACACTCTCCTTTCACCACTCATCATCATTTTCTTTATTTGTTTGAAGTGTTTTGTAAAAGATGAACAAATTGCTAGGCTACTGCTTTGATGAGTCATTATAATAATGGATCATTTCGAACCACCACACCTATTAAAACAGTTAGTGATGATCTTGATGGATCTCTTGGCTTCTGTCTCTCTACAGGCTGCCAGGGTAAGAAGATATTGCCAAACAAACAGTGTTAATGACAAAATTATACCAACAGTCATCTACCCAAAATATCTCCCACCAGAAACTGGTTTTAGTGGAAATGAGAGCAACCCATTTCCAAAAGAGCCTTTTAGTATGCAGTTGAGAGCCTTATTATGATAACTGACCATCTGACTGTACTGAAAATTAGTTTTGATCCAGATCCATTTTTAGGTATCCAGAAGCATTTCTGATGTTGATTTTTGAATCATGCATGATAAATATGGGCTTTTTTAGTAATCTTAGTATTGTGTATTCATCGTGCCAATGCTCATTCTTTATGATACTTTGTATATACACAGTGCTTAAATTGGTACCCTTCATAGTTACGTTTACCCAACACTTTTAGGGTTTTAATTCCATACTTTTTTCATTGTGTTTATTCTGCCTTTGCTGGTATTGATATAATGTTGGCCTTAAAATTAACTTTAGGTGGTCTTTAATAGGTCCTGTCTTTAATTTACATGAGGTCCCTTGTATTTATCATATTAGTCACATGTTGGACTGTAACACCCAGTGTTTGTGATTTCTGATGGCTGACATGCCAAGTTTTGAAGATGTCAGGTGTTATCTATTTTGGCGGTGGGTAAAAGAGGTTACTTCTGAAAAAGTATGGTACTAGCTGACCTTACAGAGCATTATTTTGCAATGCAGTAATATCTCTGGGACCAACTATGCTATGACTAAAAAAATTACTTTGTAACTTAGAATTCAGTGACTGATTGTGAATCATTTTCTTAAGAATGGGTGTGACAACTGCAGCACAATTACTCATCATTTTATTAGGTAGGTATACCTGTTTATCCACTCATTTGATGACAAAAAAGTCTACTGAGCCAATCACAGGGCAGCAAAAATACATTTAGATACGTAAACATGGAAAGAATGATCTGCTGAAGTTCAAGTCAAGCATCAGAGTGGGTGATTTTAAGTGGCTTTGAATATGCCACATTTGTTGGGCTGAGTATTTCAAAAACTGCTGATCTACTGGGATTTTCTCGCACAACCATCTCTAGGGTTTACAGGGAGCGGTCTGAAAAGAGAGGATAACCACCAGCCAGTGGTTCTCTCAGCAAAAATGTCTTTTCTACTGGTGGGAATGGAGTAATTAAAGTGATACCGTGGCTATTTGTCAATAACAAATAATAATTTTTCATGCTGTTTATTTCATTTGGACTATGCCAACTAGCTAGGTGGCAAGTATACAAGCTAGCTGGGCGTGTTTAAGCAACACTCAGACCAGCCACATCTCCACCTCAGTGCATCAAGCCGAAGTTGGAGTCAGCATTTTCACCCTCGTCAGGCATCATAACCACGCTGCTGTAATTACATTTTCTAAGTTATTAGCATTTATTTGCACTAAATATCATGGATGCTAAGACTCTAAAATTCAGTCCTGTACAGTTAGTCAGTTTGATATATTTCAATCACAGTCTCCTTAATTTTATTTTTACCTCAACCAAGGAGGTTGTGTGATTGGCAGGGTTTGTCTGTTAGTTTGTTAGCAACATAACTCAAAAAGTTATGGACAGATTTTGATGAAATTTTCAGGAAATGTCAGAAATGGCACAAGGAAGAACTGATTTGATTTTTGGAGTGATCCAGATCCCTGTCTGGATCCAGGAATTTTTTTAAGGATTCTTTACTATTGGGAGATAGGTCTAATGGCAGAGGTCTGTGCTCTCCGAGTGCTTTTCTAGTCTATCAGTATTTTTTTTTTCTTTTTTGTATTCATATATTGCCTGGTTTTTTTTTTTGTTTTTTTTTTTACAGATTTATTTTTGGGCTTTTTCGTGCCTTTTTTAGAGAGAGGACAGTGGATAGAGTTGGAAACAGGGAAGAGAGCGGGGAGAGACATGCAGGTACCCGGGTCGCCTGGGTACGTGGTGCGCGCCTTAACCACTCGACTACCGGCACCCCATATTGCCTGTTTTTTTAGTGTTAAAGAGCATTAAGGCATTTGATTTAGATGTTGTAAAGTTAGTAAACATTTAAAACCTAGGACTTCAAGCAGTACTGAAGGGCCCTTGCACCGTGGTGCACGTCCAGATGGGTTGCAACCAGAGACCATGTAGATACTCCCAGGACTGCTAATTATCCCATAAAATACAGAAAAGATAGGACTTCGTATATATGTAAAAGGTGTTAAAAGCTCATTGCAGTCGTGGAGTTTTATCAGCCCCATGAAATTAACATTACAGTGTGTTGAGGGGCAGACCCTGATCATACTTGTGAGATTTAATGCAAATCTTTCTTTGATTTAAGAGTTATAGGAACTTGCTGTTAATTGACAGGACATCAAAATGTTCAACATCTCCACTGTGGCGTCCAACCCTCTCAGTGTTATGGATAGATATTTTAACACAACTGTGGCCTTACTCAAAATCAGAGCTAACTGTTCAACAAAGTAAGAGAAGTGAAGAAATAACTACTTTTTATGACTCCCTGTTGTCATTTGGGGAGGCGATGGTCACATGTTTACAGTAGTAGGGTTCAGTCAAAGACTGTGGTCTTGAATGAGATATTTTAAGAACATACTACCATGTTAAGATGAGAAACAAGCAGCTTTGTCAGGAGTAATAGGGTTTGCTTACTGCAAAAAAAGGTAGACCCCAGTTGTGGTCCTGCCCCCAGTAGGAAGGTATGGTTTATTTTTTAAAAGTGTAGATGAAAATGGTGGACTTCCTGTTGAGATTCTGGCATTGGTCCAAGAGGCTTTTTTGTAGGTCCAGTCAAGATGAATAAGCCCACCAGTGTTCATAATCCTGGGGGTGAAACCTGCTACTTTTTGAAATATTGTAGGGGGGGCACCATTGAACCATTAGGCCACACCCACTCATCAAAATCATATGGTCAGGAGTTACTGACAAAAGTTGTGTGTGAAATTTTGTAATTCAAGTGTTTCAGCTTTGCAAGATGCAAAGCTAAAACTGCCTGATGAAGCTGCCTGAAGATAGATGTGGAATTTGGCCAATCTATTTACTCTGAAAATGTACATTTTTACTATTTCATCCCCATTCTCAGAGAATATTTGGAAACAAGAGAGCTTATAGCTCATGTGTAAACACGTAAAACAAGACAATTTTTCAGCCTATCAGGAGATTGTCAATGTTACTTACTTTCCAGTTTTGTTCTCATCTGTAATTCACTTGGATCTTAATGGGATCTGACTTCAGTTTTTCAGCCAATCAGTGCTGCAACGCTGTGAGAATTTCAAGCTAAGTTCCCCACTCATCCAGTCTGACTGAGATAAATGTCATTGTGCAGCTTCTTTTGTTCGACTATTATTCAGCCTCTAAACACACACACACACACACACAGCGGGGGTGAAGAAAAGGATCATTGTGAGTTTGTGGCATTAAGATTCTGAATATAAACCGACTCCAGCGTGGGACTGCTGTAGGTCGTGAATGGTTACATGTCCTTTGGGTCAGGTTGTCCGCTGCTGGGTGATGGGCAGAGCAGACATATCATGTGAGACTGTGGACCAATCAGGATCTCTTTGATCAATTATTCAGTGGACCTTTCAGATGTCAGCAGCAGGAGACCCAATAATGTGAATCTCTACAGGTTTTAATGGCTTTATAGGGATTGCAGGTGTATTAGCATTGCACATTAAAGTCTGTGTTCACCTTTTCATGTGCATTCATGTGTTAAATCTAGTGTAAGGTTTTTGAGTGTAAAAGTGTATTTATCTGTTTGTATAGTTGTATGTTGTGATATCCCTTCCTGCTGTTCTATAGATTGCTGTAATAGTATACATAAGTGCCATCTGCAATGCAGAAGCTTGTCTTATAATGCAGCAGTCGTCTCCTGGATTGAATCGATTGTCTCATTGACTCAGAGTGTCCTACCCTATCCTTGTAAAAGCCCTGCCATGGATGCATTAAAGGCAACATCCACCCTTAAACAGTGTTTCCTGGTTACACAAGGCCGTTATTAAAACATCTCTGATGGCAGTCAGTGGTTCTCATTACTAGGAGCTTGGAGTGATGTAGCAACTTTATTCCAGCTATTGGAGGTAATTTTATGATTATGAGAGAGGTGCTGTGGATCATTTTCCCCTAATGATCTTAATCTCAGATCATAGAAATAGAAGCCTTCCCTTGTGATTTGAAACAACTTTTGACCCCTGCACCCAGAGGAACTAGCCTGATAATTTAACATTGAGTAGATCTTAAATTTTAGAACACATCATGATTACTGGATAGGGATGTACCAACACACACAATCCTGATATCATGCTTTCTTTTTGTGGCACAAAAGGTTTTAATTGCCCTTGAATCCTGCTGTTCCAACATTTTCTCCTGTGTTTAACTAGAAAACATCCATTTGTCCAACAGGTTACTTATTCTGCCCAATAAAAACAACTCTTTGAATCTGCAGTTAGATGTACCACATGCCAGCATGATTTTTAAGCAGAAAATCATTGGCTGCATTTGGTTCATGCCTCATCATTTGCTAATGGCTGATGTTGGCCAATACTGATGTAAAACTGATGCATCCCTTCAGAAGACAGCGTCTCACAGACACACCAAATTTCATTCACATTTTGAAATTGGGTCATAACTAGAAATGTCCAAGTGAAAATTTGGGCCAGTACCCATTTTTATAAGAACAGTTCAGCCAATTATTGATACCACTACCAACTTTCTTTTTCTATCACCTTCTTTGGTGTAACACCCTCCTCATTGCTTTTCACTCATTTTAACAGATAAACAGCTCAGGGTTTGTCCAACTGGAGACTTTGTCTGCCCAATTAAAAAAACTGTTCTCTGACGGCAGTTTGGTGTTATTGATGCCAGCTTTTAATCGATTATAATCAGAAGAAAACATTAGCTACTGATATCTGCCATACTATCAGCCAATTTCAGTGGATACTGATGTAAAACCAATGTATCCGTGCATCCCTAGTAATTACAACTGGCTGTAGCATCTTAATCATGCCCAAATCCTAAAAACAACAATAGAAGTGTAATCTCTTATCTATTGCACATGTTTAGTTAGAAAAGGCTTAGAATTCCACTTTCCAGTTATGATAATAATGTTTCTGGTGTGTCACAGTGGTGCTCTTGTGTGTGTACACCAAGCAGTAACCTCTAGTCCTGAAAAATGAAGCCAATGCGAAAGTGCAAAAAAATTGCAATACTGCAAGTGTCCACTTGATGTTGGCTGCAGGAACACCAGAAGTTCCATCTTCATTAAAAAGCCATTTTTAGACAAAGAAATAACTGGTTTACAGCCTGGTTCCAAAAAAAAACGTGTCTCATGAGCTAATGTTTTCAGACAGACACTACCTATCTGTCGACCAGAATGCTAGTTAGCTTAGCTGACAGGAAGTCGAGCTCAGTGGACGGGCTCTTGTCTGCCATTAGGTTGATCCAAAGTTTGTTTGAGACAGCGATTTCAATATGGAAATCCCCGCGGATCTTTGCAAATAAGGGAAGCCAATCGTAGAGAACGCATAGAGGGCCGACCGTAGAGGTCTGAGGAATGAAGATTTTCATAAACAATGAAATCCTGTGCCATTTTCATAAACCTAAAGGTATATAGAGGTTGTTTTTAGATGATAATAAGAATTTAGAGGGTGTTTTTGATGCAGGTTTAGGTCTAAATGGGGCAAAATGGAAAACTGTTCTGTGGTCAATGTGGAAAATCCCCCCTCCTCTCCTGACTCTCCTCTACCTGTCTCTGTACTCCTGCATGGGTGGAGCCTCAGAGATAATAAAGGCAGCCAGCTCACCTGCTGCAAACCCTTTTGCTGGAGAACAATGGTTCTATGATGATCTATGATGATATATGTATCCTGAAATTGTCAGTTATACTTTTTTTAATACTTTTTTAATATGTAATTGTAGGCTGCAAAACTTTGTATTTTTCCAGGCAGTGCTTCTAAATAGATACTCCTTTAGGATAGCTACTTTTGGGCCTCTTAATTAAAGAATAAGACCGGCATTCAGCTACCTTATGGTATCTGGTTCTTTTCTCTCATAGTCTTATCTCAAAATGCTCCAGGACATCTTAATTTGCATACTACAATAGAAAAATAATACTACTGGCATTTTCTTTTTTTTTTTTCACATTTGTGATATGCTATCATGGAATCAGTCTAAAAATGTATGAAGAGGGTCTTTAAAAGGCCTTAAAAAGTCTAAAATCCAATGCCAGATTTTCTGTGTTTACCCGGTAACGTGGTTAAAAATCCCTCTCTGTGCAGCAGCAGAATCTTTTCCTCGGGGTAGATATAAACAACAGATGGACATAATGATTGATTGGATGACTCATGCTTTTATCATGAGGGACATGAGAGGTTGAAGGATTTTCTGGTGGCGTCTTTGCTGACCTTGTCCTCTTGTTTTGCTCTGCCATCGAGTTGATTAAATATTTTGTGCCGAGAGTAAATCTTTGGAGGGATTGTTAGCATACAAGTCACCATTGTGGTATGTTTTTTTTTAATGATCCTGTTTGTTTATCAGTGGGTGTGTGAGTGAGGTCGATCTGGCTGCATCACTGTAAACGTCCGCTTTTTATGTCAGCCCGTCAAAATGCCACTGATCTCTGTTTTTATGGTCTCAGAGGAGCCAGGCTGCGGGCTCACCATCTGGCTCTGTAGGCACAGCCAGAGATCTGGCAGATCATATACAGCCACACATACGAACACACACACACACACACAAGCCTGTGTGACACATACAAACACCGGCAGGAGATCCTTCAGTTTATGTAAAAGGCTCCAGCTGGCAGAAACTTTTTTTTGTGTTGGTTTCAGTCACAGATTTGGCAGCACATCACACATAAGCATGCATTCCTGTACTTATTAGAGCCACGAATTTGCTCATTTAAGCAAACAGGCATCCCTTTGCTTATCTCGGTGCAGAGTGAAGGATTTATAAAGCAGAGATAAAGTTAATCTTACATTACATCTTACAGTGAAGGAATGTGAACCCCTCTGTTCTGTTGATGCAAATAAAGTTTGACTTGAACTGACATGATTTTATCACTTTGTTTACAACAGTCACACTTGTGCTTTCCTGGATTCTTTGATTTGTAAGAGGTGAGTGGAGGCAGAATTAGTCATGAGTTTAGAATAAACCTCTGGTCTGTTTCTTTGTGGCCCACTGGCACTCTCTGTTGTGACTCTGTGGCCGTTTTTCAGTGTAACAGGAAATGAGGTCAACTAAGCTTCCAGAGCAACTCCTAAGATCTGCCACAGGAAATGCATCACATGTCATCTGTGGTCAGGGATGTTGACGTTGTCATGGTTTTTAGGCATTTTAGCCCCAAAATAGGCCTCTTGTTTAATCCCCTCTTTGACTGAGCAAACACAGCTCTCATTCTGACATCCCAGCGCTCTCTCTGGCTCTTTCTAATCAGTAAGTAAGACTCACTTTTAGTCATTGTTTCAGCCAGTGCAGCAACTTTGGGATGTTAAGCATCAATACAGCGCCTATAAAAAGTATTCACCCACTTTGATGTTTTACCCTTTTATTCATTTTATAAATCAGTCATGGTCAATATAATTTGACTATTTGATTAAAACAGACGTAAAAAGACCTTTAATGCCAAAATGAAAACAGATTTCAACAGCGTGGTGGCAATTAAAAGAAATATGTAATGTAGATGCGCCTTTGGCTGCAATCACAGCACTGAGTCTGTGTGGATAGGTCTCAGTCAGGCTTGCACATCTGGACACTACAGTTTTACTCCACTCTTCTTCGTAGAACTACTCAAGCTCTGTCAGGTTGCACAGGGATTTGGCTTTAACAGCACTGTATAAGTCCATCTACAATTCCTCTGTTGGACTGAGGTCTGGGCTTTGACTCAGCCACTCTAGAACATTCACCTTTTTACCTTTTTAACTCTGTGTAGCTTTCACTGTATGCATTGTGTTGCTGGGAAATTGATTTTCTGTCAATCCGTAGTTCTCATGCAGACTGAATGAAATTGTCATCCAGGATTTCCCTATACAATCTACCTTTACAAGCCTTCCAGGGCTGGCTGCTGAGAAGCATCCCCATGGCATGATGCTGCCACCACCATGCTTCACACGGGATGGTGTGTTTGTGCAGTGATTGATATCTGCTAAACATAGCTTCTTGTCTGGTGGCCAAAAGCACCATTTTGGTCTCATCAGACCAAAGAACTTTCTTCCACATGACCATGGAGTATTCCTCATGCCTTTGGGTGAACTCTAACTGAGATTTGATGAGTTTTCTTCAACAGCAGCTTTCTCTTTGCCATTTTCCGATAAAGCTTTGACTGGTGAAGAACCTGGGCAACAGATGTTGTATGCAGAGTCTTTCCCATCTCAGCTGCTGAAGTTTTTAACTCCTTCAGAGCGGTCATAGGTGTCTCGGTGGCCTCTGTCACTAGTTTCCTTCTTGCACAGTCACTCACTTAGTGAGGATGGCCTGATATAGGAAGATTTACACGTGCCATATTCCTTCCCGTTTTGACGATTTAACTGAACTTGATGGGATGTTCAGTGCTGTGGAAGTTTTTTGTATCCATTCCCTGACTAATACTTTCTAATGACATTTTCTCAGAGTTGCTTGGAGTGTTCTTTTGTCTTGATGGTGTTATGGTAGCCAGGAATACTGATGAACCAGTGGCTGGACCTTCCAGACTCAGGTGTCTTTATACTACAATCACTTGAGACACATTCACTGCACTCAGGTGATCACCATTTCACTAAAATTTTTAGCACCAATTGGCTGGACCTCTGGATGAAAGAGCAGGGAGACATGCGGGAAAGGGCCACAGGCCGGATTCGAACCCCGGCTGCCTGTGTTGATGGGGCATGCCTTAAAACACTAGGCCATTGCTTATTACAAGCAATTTAGGCATATTTTTGCTTCAATATGTTGAAATGATATGTTAATAAGTTAAATTTGGTTTATAATAAGTGTAATGAGATATTTTTGACTATAAATCAGACAAATACACTTGCTAAGATCATGTTGTTTCAGTGAATGGTCAAATTCACTCTCTTTTATCAGCATTTAATAGTGGAATCCATCAGAAACTGTCCAGAGGAGCCTCATCTTACTGTAGTTGTGTGTTTTCCCCCTCTACAAAAAGCCCACCGCGAGGTCATGCTCCCTTAATGACTGTTGTTTATGTCTGTCTCTCGCCTGCCACTCTGCATTAGCCAATGAGCCTCCGGGCTGGACGAGCTGTGGTCTTGTTCAGATGAGTGGAATCTGATTGGACAGGCAGCGCCGATGTCTGAGATGAATCATGAAACAAATCAAATGTCAAGTCTGCTTGGATATGGGATCATGTGTTCATGTTTGCATGTTTTAGTTTGAATTCTGACTTTGAGTTAGAGTTAGATAGAGCTGCCTCAGTGTTGTTGATCATGACTAAGAGGCTACATGTGTTTGCAGGCACAGAGAGATGGAGACGGAGAGATCTGTTGAGGTTATTTTTAGGGCTGTACTCGTACCTGAATGTTAAACTTGGATGCAATGTAGGTAAAAATTAAGTTGTGATAATTTGTACTGCAAAAATAATCTCATAGCAGTGACAATCCAAATATGAAGGCTGGGCAATTACAAATAGGCAGAGACAAATATTACTAGTTTAAGTGACTAAGCTTTGAAATAATATGATTTCATGTTTCTATCTACACTTGAAGCTGAGAAATGAATGAAATGAAGCTACATTCATTAAGCCACATCCATTTCCTGAGAGGGGCGGAGTCAGGGGGTGGAGTCAAACAGCTTAGTAGCGTTTAAAGCCACAGACACAGAAACAGCTTGCTCTGAGCAGGGCTGAAACAGAGGGCTTTTCAGACATACAAAAATCCAATATCGGAGTGTTTTTTTAGTCACAGACTTCACAGGCATGTTTTGAGGACCCCTGAGACAACATAAACATGTCTTAAAGGGTAATATATTTGATCTTCAAGGTTTGAATGGGTTCAAATGGACTGGGGCAAAATGGAAAACTGTTCTGTGGTCAAACAAAAAGATAATCAACTGTATCAGACCTTATGGTAAAAGGACACAAATGTTAAATCAGGTCTAAATGGGTTAGTATAATGTTTTGAGTCGAGAAATTCTCTCTTAAAACTTGTCATTCTCTACATTTTCCCTGATAACAAAGCAAGACATAACCGCCAGGATATCGCCCCCCAAATTATCAAAGGATTTGATGACCTCAGTATTGGGTCATTCCAGGGATGCAAGATTTGGATTTTTGCTGATGTGCAACATGCAGTTACTTACAAATTCATTTGGCTGATTCGATATCAGTAGGATACGGATCTTTAAATTTACTCCAGACCTAAAACCTTAGTCCTTAAAAGAGTGAGAATGAACAGAGAAAAGAACAACTTCTCCAACTTTCTGAGTTAATATGTGCTGATGCCAATATCATGCAGATAATATTGTGCTAACCTACCATATACTATCTGAATTGCACAAATTCATTGACAGTATTTCTGTAACTTGTCTCAGGAAAAAGATCTGTACTAAAATACCTAATCTTACTGATCACTTATGATCCTCTTTTGGCAGCCTTTGGCTGAAGATTCAACCAAAGATGTGATTTTTATTCCATGATTTGGTACTTTCTTAAGAGATATAAATGAAGAAAATAACTCGGATTGTATGGTTTTAAAGAACAAGTCTAGTTTTGAACAATGATTTATCAAATATTATCAAAGTGTTGACTGTTTTGACAACCCTAGTTATTTTAAGCAGCTCATGGGTGGAGGACAGGACAGTGTGTCTAAATGTCAGTGATGCCTCTGTCTGCTCCTCTGTTTGTCTTTCTATCTCTGTTTGTCTCCCTTTGACCAACAGCAAGCACTGGTTATTTACTGATTTGTGGTTTTGGAGTACAGTACTATTTGCACACATGCAAACACACATTCATTGGAATGATAACGGCTTCCAGGCTACTCAGCCTGTCAATAATCTCCATGTTGAATGAGCAGCTGTGCTGCTGTGACTGAAATAGTGCAGCCGGTTCCCGTAAGTGTTCCCAGTCTGATATCGGCTGCTCGCCTCTTTCTGCATGGGGACTCTGCTGTAATTAAGGCTAGTTTGGGAGTCTGGGCGCCCCTGGGTGGCTGGAAGTAGGTCACTGGCACAGACTACTAAGATCCAGGCGCATTGGAAACGTTGTGTTGTCATGTTTGTGAAACACGTTTGTTTGTGCGGCTAATCTTGTGACCATTTCCTTCAATAAAAACACAATTCATCATCTGAATTGACCATTTTGAGTCATTTTAGATTGGAAGAAGGTAACTTTCCCTCATTAGAAGTAATCTTTGCTCCTGATGTCCAGAACCACTTTAACACTGTTAACACTCCACTAGGGACTCGCTTTGTGCCTTTATATATTATTAATATAAATACCAGACCGCATCAAAGATCCTGAAACTCATTATCTCTTGTCCTCCATGGTGGATGCATCTCTATTGAGCTCTTATTGACAAAGACTCTGTTTGCTGTCGTCATTTTTCCAAGGCCGTTCTCAGATTTGCTCTCATTTTTGTTTCCAAGTGGCTGCATGCGTGCTTCCCATGTGAGGGGCTTTAGGGCAATGACGTAAACAAGAGTGAGAGAGAGAGAGCGAGAGACCCAGACAGACAAAAAGAGGCAGCAGTACGAGGCAGAGATAATGCACGGACTCTTTAGCCCCTCACTCATTCAGAATAATAAAGAAGTTCTGTCTCGACAGATGCGTCACATATTAAAGCACGGGCTCAGGCACATGCATATCTGAGCATGAATCTTGTGTTTATTCTAGTGTACCGCGGGACATCTTGTGGTTATTGTGTCAGTGTGTTTCCACTCTAATTGACTTTGTTTCCATGGGGGAACCTCTCAGGCCAACACAGCAGCTTATGAATATGGAGCAGGGTTTCACACATGAGAACCTCGCCATTGTGGCACGCAGTATCGGTAGGTTTTTGTAGCAAGAAACTGGCAACATAACTCAAAAGTAGGTAGAACAGAGATATTCTAATCAGAAATGGTAGCCTACAGCAGGGAAACATCAGATAAGACATTTGAAATATCTTTAAACTGGAAGGAAATTAAAGTGTAATGCTTTTTTTTCTCAGACTGTTGTACACAGTGATAGTGCCTGATTATGTACTGGCAAAGGAACAACATTTCCATACATCAGTATATCATTGTTTCTTGTGTAATACAACTATTGAATAACTGCCCAAAAAAAATCAAAATTGTATGTTATTTCAACTGCTCCTAACAGATTTCTCTTCCACTTTGACTCATCATCATTATTATTATTCAAATCTAGAGTTGGACAGAGTCTCTGTGTGGAGTCTGCATGTTCTGCTCGTACAGGCGTGGTTTTCTCCTGTACTCTGGCTCTCTCCCACTGACTAATATACTTACATACCATTATATTCAGGATTTTAAGGTAGTTGAAAGTGTGACAATGTTGGACAATGAGAAAAAAGTTCAGAGATTAACATTAGGGATGCACTATATTTGATTTTTGCCAACATCCTAATAATATCTGCCAGACTGATGATATGCCGATAATATTGTGCATCCCTAATTAAGACTTTTTTTCCCCATCTTTTATGGGAAATTTCATACACTCCAGCTGTTTGAATATTATAAGGTATCATTATATTATTGATTCAATATATCCAGTACTTCAGAAGTGCTATAAAGTAATTTTATTATCATCATAATTCTGTATGGTATGGTATTGTGAGACTGAGCCCTGTTATAAACCTAGGGTGAGGGGAAAAAATCAATACAGCGTAGTAGCACGATATTTTGCGCAGCCATATATTGTACCTTATCTTTCGCAAGGAACCTTCAGTTGCTTTTCTGTCCACTTGATGATGCTGTTGCGTCCCTTGTCTAGTGAGGTCGGCAGAGGTGACGGTCACACAGCAGGAGACAGATAGAACAACCAATATGGCAGCACCAGGGAAAGGACATTAGGAATGCAAGCACGGCATGAACAACACGGACATGACACATGGGGTTTGCAAGGAGTGCCGCATGAAAATAAAATACAGCAGTAATACGATAAAAATGAGGGCAAGGCTAATGCTAAATTAACTAAACAGTTGAAAAAATGGTAAAAGATAGCAATATATCACTAAATATGGTATCGCAATACTGTGTATTGCAAAATGTTTAAAATCACAAAAATATCAAATCTTGGCGTAAGTATCGTGATAATATCATATCGTGGGGCCGCTTTTGATTCCCACCCCTATTATAAACTGCATTGGGTTTATCTGCACTTAATACAGCTAAACTATTAAAATAAACAGCTTCTTTAGGGGATCAATATTTGTGCACAATAAAATACAGAGTTGATTTTTCAGCTTGTTCTTTCTTCTCTTTGAACGGTGAAGATTTTACTGTTACCTCATCAGGCTAACCTGACACGCCAGATGGATGTGTTTCACACATCCATCTGGGAAAGCTTCAATAGGAAATATTTGAGAAAAGGCAGAGGCTTTGAAAAAAAGTCGGAGGGTGATTTGGTGAGCGTTCTGTCCGTCAAATCTCTACAAACCAATCAGAGTAACAAAACACGTAACATAGCTGCTATCGAGCTGCGCGTGCGCAGCTACTGAGGAATAACGCTAAACATGGCGACTATAGACATGTAAGTACTCGACTTTTGTTGTTTATGAAAAGAAAACAACTCACTGCTGTTCTTTGTTCTTCTTTTAACAAAGAAATGTTGTCAAGTTCTGATAAAACTGGCGCTTTAGCAGCATCCACACTAATCCATATCTGCACCAGCTCTTGCTGCTGCTTGTTAACGTCACGGCTCTGCTGCGCCTGAAAGCACTGCCCCTCGTCGCTGATACGTCCTGTCACTTTCTAACCGGGCCCTAACGGTTCAGATGGGAGCTTTGCAAGATGGATTTGCCAGTGAAAAACAAGGAAACGGGCATATCCATCTGCTTTGCATGGTTATCATCAAGCTGTTTACACTTCTGATAAAGGTGTATTTGAAAAATGAAGAAAAGTGACATTAATTTTTTTAAAGATAAATATTTTAAAAATTTAAGGGTTGCATAATATTATTAGTACAAGAAGATATTAGCTCAAAAAGTGAATTATTGTATTGGCAGATATGAAAATTTCTGCTGGAATTTACAGCAATGTTTTGGCTATAAAAAATCTGCCTATATTAGCTCTAAATATTGACCGTATGAAGAAATTAGTTAAGAGAGCGTTCAGCTAAATTAACAGACTTGTGTCAGCTGAAGTCTTTTCATTGTTAATCATCATTCCTGAAACTTTAAATTGTGTGTTTTAAAGACTAAAGTTTTAGGTCTGAACTACATTTAAATATCGATATAAATATCAGCAAAATTTGAATATCATGCATCCTTAGAAAAATAACAGGTATGCACAATATTATCAGCATGATCCCAGTTTTGATAAACATTGACTTTAAAAGTTAGCTACTTAATGTAGTGGCAGATAAGAAAATTTCTGCTGATATTCACCATCTTATAAATCAGCTGTTAATATTGGCCTGTATTGGCTATAAAATCCACCATATGTGCAGATAAATTTGCGGAGACCTACACTGTAAGACCAAGCAGTAAAAGGTTGTTAAAAAATGAGTTGTGTTAACTTAAAAACCCAAAACAGCTATTTTAGCTCTATTTTTCTAAATTGTAAGAGCACATTTTTAGTTTTAATTAAACCTTACGCTAAATTTTTTTTTTGCCATTGTACCCTTATTATTTGACACCCCTTAAAATCTGCATGGTTTTCCCGTGTGAGTTACTGTTGTTGTTTTTGTCTGTTTTTTTGGGGATGCTGAATTCCTGTCTGCACAACAAATTTACCCTTTTGAGTGCTAATAAAGAACCTTGAACCTTAAGAATGCCTTTGGCATTAGACATTTTTGAACCAAGAGTGAAGTTACCCTCTCATTTAGATAAGTCCTGCCTGTGGGGACCAAATTCAACATAGCAAGGATGATGTACTGAACTCTGTGAAAGACCCATCTGGGTCAAAGGTCACCTCTTAATCTTTGATAAATCAAATTATTTTACTTTGGGTGGTATGATTGCTCAAAATTAACATATGTGAAAGACATAAGGGAAAACTGCAGTGGGATGAGAAACATGTAAATTAGATATTTTAACTTGGGTCAAACTCATAAAAAGTTTATTTTCACTACTTAAAAACTTTTACATAATCACTTAAAATAAGTATTTTGAGTATTTCCAACTTGTTTGGTTTTACAGTGTACGTCTTTTTCTATGCTAATTCTCATTCCTTAAACTTTAAAGTGTATTTTTGAGATTTAGGTTTGAACTATATTTATATATGAGTGTAAATATTGGTATAAATTAATTTATAAATAATGCCATATTGTATATCAGCAGAAGTCCAAGATCATTATCTTTACCCAACACTGGTAACGTAATATTTCTGTTTTGGTGTCATGATATCATAACCAGTATCAAGAACTGTTCTAAAGTTTCTGATATCACGACTTCCCCACACTAGTGTTTTGCACCAAAGAATGAGCTCCATCACACGGATGATACTTGTTAGTAAGAAAGTTTATATATTCATCTTCTTTACCTGTAGGAACAATGTAGAAGCCTTATGCCCCGAGCCCTCTGCAGCAGCTCTCTGTGTGCTGCGTCTAATGAGACGAGAGGTGTCAAAGAGAAAGAAGAGCAGCAGGCGAGCAAGTAGAGACAGAGAACAGAGGCAGGAATTAGAGAGCGTTAGTACCTGCATGTTGTTGAAGCAGAATTTAGCTGAGCGGTCCCCCAGAGCCGGGCCTGCTCACACTGGTCTGCTGGTTGTGTTTGATGACCTAGAAACGTGGACTATCACAGCACTTATGTAAGGCCTTAAAGGACATCAGAAAATGTGCACGCACATGATAATGTACACATATTAAAATGCATGCAAACCACAGCAGGGTCCAGCCTGTTATTGTATGTGATATGTTCGATAATGATGACAGTAAATGGGGGATAAAAGCATCTCTAAGAACCGTTTTGCTCCATCATCGTGGTCTGCAAATGTTAAAATCTGTGTTCTGTCTCAGGTAGCAGTAGATGCATAATCCCAGCTGAGAGAGAGATGTTGAAACTCAACACTCAAACAACAGCCTGAGCAGTGCACGACCGGGAATCAGCAGAACGTAAATGATTCAACAGTACCTCAAAGTGGCTGTGAGAGCTCGTCTGACATAAACAGTCAAACTGAGACAGAGGAGTTTAAATGATCTAAACACCCTCTTTGGTGAAAACACGCTGCAGGATGTTATTTTTCATCAAACCTTTCCTATCTGCAGTGAAGTGCTGTTGAAATAAACCATGTAATAGGGCTTAATTTCTGCTTTCTTTGTTTACTGCATGAGAAAAGCTTCACTATGAATGTAGTGCTCTTTTGTGCTTGTCCATGCTAAGATGATTATATGAGACACCAGATGCCTAACTGGCTGTTAGCCTGTGTACAGCTCCTCTGCGGTGGCAGGCTGGTTGGACTGCAGCATGTCGGTGGAGTTGTAATTCTGGCCCTTATCTGTGTAGGGTAGGGTTTAGTGCTACACTGTCACTGCACCAGTCATATTGCTTTACAGAGCACAGAAGGCCCGTGAGGTGGTCTCATGTTCCTGCAGTGTATGATCAAGCATCAGATGGAGACTCACTTTGGTTCTTTGGGCCAGTTTCCTACACTTAGATCCCAAATAGGTGCTCAATAACACTTTCTGACTTCTTCTTCCTCTGCTGGTAACCTTATTATGTTGTTTTGTTGTATTAAATGTGTTTTTGTCTCTTAACAGCTCTTCAGGGAAGTCCGAATAATGAAGATACTGAATCATCCAAATATAGGTGAGCTCAAACTTGAGCCAGAAACACTTTTGAAAGCTTCACTGTCATGTTTTATTTAATCTGAATCATTATTGTGAGTATATTAAACTCCCTTAAAAAGCCTTTTAGATACAACTTTCCATGTGTTTTAGGATCCCAGCATTAGCATATTAGCATTAGCAACATGCAAGACTTGTATGACTTGAAAATAATGAAAGCAGCGCATTTTTACCGTTGCTTACCTGTCTGCTGCTGACACTGGATTATGTCAGTAGTTTTCACTCTTTATGGAACTGACTTAAAATTGATATTAATCTTCATGAGCACAAAAAACAAACAGGACCATCCCTTTAATGATTGACTATTTTTACATTGATTTTAATGCCTTAAACTGCTGAAGCTGTGGTGTATTTTCACTGCAAAAAAAAAAAATGTACAAAAGAGTTTGGGCTCCAGTCACGGCCCCGCCCTATGGTGAAAACTCACACTGTACTAATATAGATCTCCAGGTTATTTAGAATTAGCAAAACATTCTGGAGTCAGTCAGCTAAAATCCTAACCTGGAATGCCAGATGGATGTGTTTCACACACCCATCTGGGAAACCACTCATAGACAGCATTTGGGAAAGGGCAGAGCCTTTGGAAAAAAACCTCGGAGGGTGACTGGATGAACGTTCCGTCTGACACATCTTTACAGGCCAATCAGAGCAACAAAACTGTCTATCTTCAAAGTTGTGTATCAGATCAAGACATAAACACCTGGAAATAAAAGCTGAAATGTTGCTCTATTGTCTCATATTCATCTTTTGATGTCAAACCCAAACGTTTTTAGTCTACATCAAAAATAAAGGAATTGGGCCCACTGTTCCAATACTTTTGAAGGGGATTGTAGGAACTGTGTTTCAGTGCTTCCTGCATGTATATGCTCTGTCTCTCTGTCTCTCCCTTGTGCATGGTCTGAGCAGTGTGGTACATTAATGTATCTTTTGATTAATTTTTTCCCAATATTGTTATTTTAAATAGCAAAACCACAGCATGTCTGCATGTAGCTACAAAAGGTTGAGCCTCAACCAGGAAACAAGTCTATATTGATAATCATCAGTTATTAAATAAATAATGTTGTATAACTCTGCACCCACAAATCCTGTTATACTTAGAGAGGTAAAAGATTTTGAGCAACAGCTCACTGAACAGTCAGTGATTTTAGTTCAACATTCCTTCAGGATTCAGGTAAGAATACAGCTAAAGTAAACTTCTCTGTTTCGATGATATGATTCATTCATGACTTACATTAACAAGGACATTCATTAATGGAAGCCAGCGCTCTGTAGCATCGTCATACATCTCCACAACAATGTTAATTACAATGTTTTTATTTACAGAATTCCAGGATCATGATGCTAATTCTGTTAGCTAGTTTACGGCTGGGTTTTTTTTTCTGTATAAGTATGAAGATAACAAGCTGACACGTGTCCATCTGTGAGATATTACAACAACTTTCAGAATAATGTACATGTCTCCACTGTTTATATCTCTCATTGTTGAAAAAATGCCTGCTTGGAAGTTTAATTCTTATCACCCTCTCTCTCTTTTTCCCTGCAGTCAAACTATTTGAGGTGATTGAGACGGAGAAGACGCTTTATTTGGTTATGGAGTATGCCAGTGGTGGTGAGTGAAGCATTAATGCATGACCACTTAATGGGTAACTTTTTGTTTGATTTTGCTGCCGGTTATTTTTGCAATATTGGTTTTAGAGCTTCTAAATTAGCATACACACACAATGGCTTTTGTATGCTGTAAGGTCATTGAATGTACAACACAGGAAAACAAAAATCAAAACAGTAAACTCTTACTAATGTGACTTTTAGTAATTATATCGAAAGAAAAACTGAAAAATGATCCCTAGTTTTGACTGAAAATGTTCTGTGGATAACTGTGTTATTTTCTCTCTGCTATAGGAGAAGTATTTGACTATTTAGTGGCTCACGGCAGAATGAAGGAGAAGGAAGCCAGGGCCAAGTTCAGACAAGTGAGTCATCATCTTCGTACCTTTGTCGTCATTCCTTTAGTGTTTTCAGCAGGAAGACTGCATGCAGCATGATCAGGCTTCGTCACCAACTGCAGATGGAAGTTAAGGCTCTGATAGCTCAGCTTGAGAAAACAGAAGATCCATCAAGATACTGCCCTGACACCTAGTGGTGCAACTAGAGCAATAAAGACTCTACGACAGTGCTACAGTGCCTTGTTCATACTGACTATAGCTTAGGCATGAACCGTGCTTGTCCTTTTGTTACATTCTTGTAGGTTATTCAATGTAGTGGAAGCAAAACCAGCGCTTTTACGTCTGTGCTGTTCTTATTTAAAATCCCTCATTGATGGTCTAGGATGACTCAGAGGATGTGTGTGCCGTAGTGTGGGCAGTTTGTGTGTCTCTGTGTGTGTCACAGCACAGAACGAGGCACGCAGAAAGGTAAAAGTGTTCATGTGGTGCGTTAGAGCAAAGAAGGTGGGTGGCATTTGTCAAAGAACAGCGTGTTGTCTGTTTGATTGATGTTGCAGCTATTTTTTGCATATGTTGGTGAAACTTTGTTGTTAGCTGTCATAGCAACCGCTGAGTGTGAGTCACAGGATTACAGGGTCTTTCGTACCACTTTTATTGAAGAAGATCTATACTCTATTAATCCCTCAAGGGGAAATTCATTTCTTACGTGACACGCTACACACATGTGGAAACAGGATCCTGTGGACACTTATGGAGAGACGTAAGAGTGAGGGCTGCTTCTCATGAAGGAGCACTACCTGAGCTGTTAGGAGTCTGGTGCCTTGCTCAGGGAGAGAACTGGCACCTCACTAGCTACCAAAACAATTTCTAGATTTGGTCTACTTGTACCTATATAAAAATAAATGTGAATATTAAGATAATTTGGCACTTAAATAGTATTTAAAGAAGGCTAATGTGAGATTTTGCTAGAATTAAAAGACTGTTGTCCCCTTGTTTGAGACACACTAATAAAAGGTTATCTTAAAGAACACTTAAAACATTCTTTTAATTTATTATTTGAAGAGCAAAGGGAAATACTCATCTGAAAATTATTTTAATTGTGGCTTACTTGTGTGTTATTTTCTAAGTAAAAATCACAAATGTTCCCCTGTTTTATTTTCTTAGTTGAGAGGTTAATTTGCTTTGACATATTAACAGCATATTTAAAAGCTTTTGGTTTTTTATTTACTGGTTTGACAAAATAAACAAAATCAAGACATCACTGTTAAAGGAGTTTTCTTTTTTTTTAAGTTGAAGAACTTCTTTGAAAATGGGCAAAATACACAATCTTTGTGTCTTTTCATTTGTGATGTACCTTTCTTGTCCATATGAATTTTTGGCTGTTTTTCCCTTGTAAACCACAGTGATAATCTTTATTTATATTCCACATAACTCTTTGTTTCTCATGAAGTGTGTATATTGACTGTATTTCAGATTGTGTCTGCAGTGCAGTATTGCCACCAGAGGAGGATAGTACATAGGGATCTTAAGGTGAGGATCTTACCTCCTGTTCTCTCTGATACCCACTTGTATCGGACTCCTTCTGAGTTGTTCAAATATCTGATAACCCATACCCATCTCTCCTCTCCTCAGGCGGAGAACCTGTTGTTAGATGCAGATATGAACATCAAGATTGCTGACTTTGGCTTCAGTAATGAGTTCACTGTGGGCAGTAAGTTGGACACTTTCTGTGGCTCCCCACCATACGCTGCTCCGGAACTTTTCCAAGGGAAGAAGTATGATGGACCAGAGGTGGATGTCTGGAGCCTCGGGGTCATTCTTTACACGCTGGTTAGCGGATCGCTGCCCTTTGATGGACAGAATCTAAAGGTGCGTTCTTTTTTCGGTCCTGGCTGCATTTATTTTGTGTATATTTACTCAGGTTGCTAAACTGAAATTTTGACTTGTATCTCGTGATCGGTCATTTGGGTTCAGTCCCTATAAACCCTTACGTTTGTGTGTTTACATCAAGAGGTTGGGGGTCTTGATTCCTGTTGGAATGGAAGGGTAGGGTGAAGTGCCTGATGACCCTTCAAACAGAGATTTTTCAAAGACACACTCTATTTGAGTATTATGTGATATCTCCCAGAATAGGGCTGAATGATTTGCAAAAATAATCAAATTGCGATTTTTTTTCCCCAATATTGCGATTGCGATGTAATATGCGATTATTATTAGGTTCCTCAACTCATGTATTTTTTAACATATTCAAGCAATAAATCATTCTATATTATAACCTGCATTCAGTCAGAAACACTCATACATTTAATCATTTTATTGCAAAATGGATATGCTGTTTTACTTTGCAGAGAAGGCTCTGCTCTAAAGATTCTCCCTGGGTTAGTCAGCAGCATGCTTTGAATTTCCAGGGAGCACATGGCTAAAAACTCCCATATGGATGGATATATAAGTGACGATGTGTATTGTAAACAATTAAATTATTTCAGAAGCAATTAATCATAGTAGCATGAATCTGAATATGAGGGTGCAACATGCTTTAAGCTATAATGGAGGTGGCTGGGGTGGGGGAGGTGAAGCTGGCTCACCTGCTGCTAGAAGAGAATGGGCTAGTTATTTTTCTCATACTGCAAATTTGATTCCAGTTGCTTTATTGAAGGGGATTATCATTTTTATGTCACTCATTCTGACTAAAAAAAAACATACATATATGAAACACAATAAGGAGGATTTTTGTTAAACATGATTTAAAAAATTGACACTTGCATGTTTGCATAATGTGCATTAAATCTCTGCTGCTGCAAAAAAATAAATGTTTTAAACTGCTATTTTGACACATTCAAGTTAAAGAAATATTGCAGCTTCTGCTATATGTAAATTGCAGCAGGCCATATTGCGATTTAATCTTATTTGTGATTAATTTCCCAACTCTGTCTCAGAATGCCCTGTGAATGATTGGCAAGATGGCTGGTCAAGCATCAAAAAATGTATACCATCCACGGTCTTACTTCAATGTTTTTTTCAGTGCATTACATTTCTTTAATTTCAAACAGGGATTTGAAACAACCACTTATTGTAGAAATGTTTAACATTGTCATGCCTGTTTATGTAAATGCGGTCACAGAATACTGATGACGTATCAGTAACTTCAACATTCATCTAATTTTGTAAGGGGGAGATTTCATCACTGTCCCTTGAAACTCTGTTTCGAGGGGCAGGAGCGGTTGAAAATCAGGGGTAGGTGTTAGTTAGAAATGGGACTCAGCCTTGTTGCCAACTTAAAATCAGTCATACTAACACTGACTTCCTCTCTGGCTGATTTTGCTTCAAATAGAGATTTCAGTTTTACAAATATATGACTTCTATAAAAGCTAATATGAAAGTAAAATTCAGGAAATCAGGAATTATTTTGTCAGTCTTTTGGAAAAACACTTCTTATCCCCTGGTTTGGTACGCCACATTAGTAGTCAACAAATTGTAACACTTCTCTAATGTTTTATAGTTTATCATCACTGATGAATATTTACTAACCCAAACCAAAGCTGTAATATCTTAAATTCATCCCTGGGTATACATTTTAAAAGACTTTAGTGAGGTGTGTAGTTGTGGTTTGATTTCCCACTCAAGCTTTATTTATTTAATTCATAATGGGGCTGAATAGAAACTAGACTTTAAATATATTCAGCAGGAACTTAGCTAATCTGTTCATTAAAACTAAGTGTGCATAAACTCTGATGCAAGTATAAAGAAGGAAAACAAATTTCAATCAAACTATTACAAATTCCTCTTTAGGTTTAAATCTGAAATATCACAGAAAACAGATGCCACAGAAAATGAATCAAGGACACTTTAACTGAGTCAGGGTGTCTGCGTGCGTCAGCCATAACTGGGTTACTTTAATAACCAGATGAAGAGGAGGATAACATGTGTTTTGTTTTTTAAAAGAAAGTTTAACATAAAAACCGTATCTGTTCATCTCTTCTTGAATAATGCATCCGTTTTTGAATGTTTTTGTGAACTTAAATAAACCCGGCAGGTCAAGAAAAAGAAAAAAATGTTATGAGTCTGGTTTGGCTGAGTGATCTGTGGTCTTTTAAAGAACTGCTTTCATCAATACTTTTGTATTAATAATTGATCAGATGATTATGAATGATGTAAAAGGGTTGGTTTGTGGTTGTGAACTTACAGAGAATTATCTTAGCTCTGCAGAATGAAATCAGTGCTAAGTATAGCCGTCATTGTTCTTTGTAGAAACCAAACCAACCAGTAACACTTCTACACATCTGTTGAAGGATAATTGGTTAAGATACTTGATTAAACCTGCTCACGCTGGTAAGAATACATAGGTACCTCTTAATTGAACACACTGTGAAAATCTTAAACCATGGACTCAGAGTTTGGGTTATTAGTAAGCCCCAATGGTCTTAGACTAAACACTTGATACATGTATTGTTATTAAAGATTGCACTGCAGCCACGCAATCTTCTCAACCAAGTCTATACATAAACCAGTTGAGGTCAGCAGTTACCTAGTAGATAACATTCAGCAGCCGAAAAGGCAGAAGCTACCCTCAGAGGTTGAAAAAGACAAAAACCAGGGGCACTGGAGCCCTGGGGGTTGTTTGTCCTTGGGAAAAGTGCCCTGGGTTCAAGTCCATATGTCATTCCCTGACTCCACCCCCTGTCCTAGCTACAATGCAGAGACATAAAAGCCTAAAAATAAATCTCACAAAGAAACAGAGCTGTTGGAAGACAAGGCGCCCATATCCAGGGGCTGCTACCTCAATGCACTAGTCACTGGATCAAGTCCTGATCCTGGTGCTGTTTGGAGCATGTCTACACCTACTCTCTCCCCGTATTTCCTGTCTATCTTTAGGTGTCCTGTCAAAATAAAGCCAAAGAAAATCAACAAAAGAAAGAAACAGAACTAAAATTTCTTTTGATACTTCTTTACTTTAAGAAACCAGAGGTTTTTAAATGATACAGTCTTCATTAGTTGAATTATCTATATTATCAAGAAATACCAGAGATTTTTAAAAGACCACTAATCTTTTCTTTTATGTTTCATAAAAAGCTGACGCAAGTAAGAGAGAGCACTGTTGGTACAAAAACATTTCCAATGTACCTGTGCAGTACAGTGTTTAGGAGTTTGCCTGCATTTTGGTGAAATTAATAACAAGGCATTGCAACATCATTTTAACATATTTACCACAAAAACCTTACAAGGAGATGGTGTTGTTTTGATGCAAATGCTGATTCATGTTGCTGTGCTGTTGCTACAAACTCTGTGTGTCTGTCTTTAGGAGCTGAGGGAGAGGGTCCTGCGGGGGAAATACCGTATTCCTTTCTACATGTCCACAGACTGTGAAAACCTGCTGAAAAAACTACTTGTGCTCAACCCTGTCAAAAGAGGCAGTTTGGAGGTATAACCATCATATTATTGTTTATTTTTTAAGTTATTTGTTTGCCATCAATACAGTGCCTATAAAAGTATTTACCCCCTTGGATTCGGTGCACTTTTTATTATTGATTTTATCATGGTCATCATAAGTAATCAGTCATTGTCGATACAATTTTGATTTTTTTGACCAAAGAAATTACAAAACAGCCACTTTAATGTAAAAGTGAGAACAGATTTCTATAAAGTAATGCCAAATAAATACAAAATATTTATTCATCCCTTCAAGTCAGTATTCAGTAGGTACACCTTTGGCTGCAATCACAACACTGAGTCTGTGTGGATAGGCCTTAGTTAGGCTTGCACTCTGGACACAGCAATTTTACTCCCTTCTTCTTTGCTGAACTGCTCAAGATCTGTCAGGTTGCACAGGGATCAGGTGTGAACAGCCCTTTTTTAGGCAACCATAAATTCTCCATTGGATAGAGGTCTGGGCTTTGTCTTGGGCACTCCAAATAATTCAAAATGCTGTCTTTGAACCATTTCTGTGTAGCTTTTGCTGTATGCTTCTGATCATTGTCTTGCTGGAAATTCAATCTTCTCTCAAAATATATTTCTCTTACAGACTGAATAAGATTGCTCTTCAGGATTTTCCTATAATTTGCCACATTCATTTTATCCTCTACCTTTACAAGCCTTCCAGGGCTGGCTGCTGAGAAGCATCCCCACAAAATGATGCTGCCACCACCGTGCTTCACAGTGGGGATGGCGTGTTTGTAGTGATGTACAGTGTTTGATGGTCAAAAAGCACCATTTTGGTCTCATGAGAACAAAGAACTTTCTGCCCCTTGACCATTAATTCTCCCTCATGCCCTCAGTATGAGTTTTCTTCAACTCTTTGCCACTCTCCCATAATGCTTTGACTGGTGAATTACAGTTGTTGTATGCAGAGTCTCTCCCATCTCAGCTGCTGAAGCTTGTAACCCTTTCAGAGTAGTCATAGGAGTCTTGGTGGCCTCTCTCACTAGTCTCCTTCTTACACAGTCACTCAAGTTTGTGGGGATGGCCTGATCTAGGCAAATTTACACATGGGCTATGTTCCTTCTATTTCTTGATAATGGATATAACTGAACTGGTAGCCAGGAATACTTTACACTTAATCTCTTTTACGTAATTGTCGTTACTTTGTTGAAATCTGTTTTCGCTTTGACATTGAAGAGATTTTTTACATATTTTTTTGTGTCAAAAAAGCCAAATTATAACGACTATGACTGATTTATGAAATCAATAAAAAGGTTAAACATCCAAGGAGGTGAATACTTTTTATAGGCACTATACGCCTTTAGCAGAGCAGCCTGTTTGTTGGTTTCGGTTGTCTGAGTGCACATAACTGCTGCTTAAGTTAATTAATAACTTTCAGAAAATGTCGATTTACTGTTGTCAGATAGAGGTCTGTAAATATAAATTAGCTGGGATATTAAAAAGAGAGAGATGACATTTAATTATTGTGCTATGAAAGCATTCAAAGAAAAAAGAAGCTGATTTTCAAGGAGACATAATGTTTTGATAATGGAAACAAAATCCAGTCCATTGTACTTCCAGTGCATGCTCATTATTAGGGATAGCTGTAGCTTGTTTTCCTTTGCAAACATTGTTTAGTTGTCAATTCCATTTACATTCACTGTCCAGAGTCAATACCGCCCCTGCTCTCAGAACCAGGCTGAGGTTCAATAGTAAAGATTTCTCCTCTGATAAACATTTGTTTGCTCTGTTGTTTGGCCTAAGCTGAACTTAAAATCAGAAAGATTCACAAAGAATCATCAGTTTAACGTCTGTCGGCCGTGTCCTCTCCACGCACTCAACCTGAGTGACGTATAATTAACAGATGTGAGTCATGATTAATTATGTGCCATGCAAAGATGAATGAAACTGAAGTTGAATTAATTGTACTGGACACACATGAGGTCTAATTTGTTGTCTCTTTGTTAGCAAATCATGAAAGACCATTGGATGAATGTGGGTCATGAGGAGGAGGAGCTTAAACCTTATATCGAGCCTGAGGCGGACTTCAATGATTCATCCAGAATAGGTGGGTGTGAGCTTAAGTGTGCGTGTAGATGTCACTATTAATGTCGTTTCCAGTATCCTGATGTTATGTTGGCTTGTCTTTGCCATTAGAGCTCATGGTGACCATGGGCTTCCCTAAAGATGAGATCACGGAGTCTTTACAAGGCCAGAAGTACGATGATGTCATGGCCACCTACCTGCTGCTGGGCAGAAAAGCTCCAGAGGTCTGTTATACATTTCTTACATCACCATGAGCAGTAAATGCACTCTGCATTTTCCACGCATCCCTCACCGTGTCTCATTATGTTTCAGTTTGAGGGGAGTGAGCCGCTGACTAACAGCATCCTGGGCACACGAACTCGACCGACCAGTGATATCAACAACAGCTCCAGCATTTCCCCCGCTCATCCCAAGGTCACGCGCAGCATCTCGGCCAATCAGAAGCAGCGCCGCTACAGTGATCATGGTGGGGATGATGAGGGTGGTGGTGGTGGTGGTGGTGGTGTCGTAGAGAAGCCAAGTAAAGTAACCCCGTTCTTCCCAGCTCTGAGAGTGCTGCTGGCTGCCTGCTGTGTAGAGGGAAGCTGCTCTTAGTCACTGAGGATGAACCATAACACCTTTTTAAACCCTGCCGATAAGCCTCTGAGCATGGCATCAGAGCATTAAAATCTGTTGGTGGTCTTTAGTAGATGATTAAGTCTAAGGTGGCCCTATTTTTCTGGAAGGTACTAAGAAATTAAGACCATTTTAGTTTGTTATGATTTAGGATTTTTGTGTTTAAATGATCCCTAGACTAACTTGTTTGTATGCTTAAAACTGTTTAAATTCACAAACTGCTAATCCTAAGCAGTAATAACAAGTGACTCCACCTCAAAACTGCACATGTGGTCGAGCAGCTTCCTCTTGTGTTGTGTGGGACCTTTGTGACTGGCGCCATCTGCTGGCTGGGTGCCTTCCTGCAGCTTCCTCAGGAGCATGAGGAGGGAACAGCTTTGCTTTGTGGCAGCTCACCTTGACTTCTATATCTGTTCAACGTATCAGACAAAGTGTTGTTGCAGAGTTTAATAATGTTTTATGTACATCATGTTTATATTAATGTACTGTATGATGTCTAAATCCTGGCTTTGAGTGGCTTCGCTTGATGCTATTTGTAACAAAGACAGTGTCATTGTTTGTTTCGTTTGGTCCAAACATTTTTGATACTTCAGTCCTAAAATAAGAACATTTGTTGGGAAGGATTTAAGTATTTTTTTTTGTATTTGTTTCTCCTTAGTTGGTCCATCTGTGCCCCCGGCGGTGTCGTATACGAAACGTGGCCAGGCCTTGAGTGTGGAAAGTGACCACAGAGAGGAGTGGGATGGAGCACGCAGGCTGGAGCTCAACACCTCAAAAGGAGATGTGCCCGCATCACCACTGGGTGTGCAGGAGAGGAAGAAAACTACAAGTGCTGTAGGGGTAAGTGGTAGTACCTGTTGTTTTTCAGCATATCATGAAACAAAAGGTCCCAAGCTTGCATGGATTTACATGTCAACATGTGCACAACAAGGGTAGTAAAATAAAGAAAGGGTAGATAAACTCCATACATGTTATATTTAAGCTCTTTTTAGAGTGCAGTTCTACAGTAGCACCATATTAAAGCTCTGTCATCATTGTGCTTTTTTGCATTCATACCAATTCCATAACAGTTAAATACTGGTACCCCAATTTGTGATTCTTATGGTGTGTTAATAGGGTGTTTTGGTATTTTTGAAGTTTGGTTGTTAAAGGTACTGTAACCAGTGAACACAGCCCCTTTCAACAGAATATGTAAATTGTAGACATTTCAGTAATGCTTTAACTTGAAATATGTCAAAATACAAGTTTAATACATTCATTTTTTGCAGCAGGAGAAATTTTTTGTACATTTTGCAAACATTCAAGTGCCAAATGGTTTACATAAATTGTCCTTTTCATGTTTCAAGTAAGTTTTTCTCTTGTCATGATGGGGTGCTGTGTAGATTAATGAGAATATAAACTCATTTTTCCAACTGTAGCATCAGGCTGAAACATTAAAAAAAAGAAAAAAAAGAAAAAGTGAAGGGGGTCTGAATACTATTGATTGCAATGGACTGTATATATTCCTAAAAACAAAAAAAAAGCAATATAAAACAGATAGAATTACACAGCTGTAATTGGATTTTTAAAAATGGCTTATCCTTGATTTGGACTAATGAGATGCCTAAGTAAGGAGGTTAAATGTGAAGACCCATAAAATAAAAAGGGCAAAAGTATAAATAAACATTAGAAAATTATGCAGAAAATCTTTTAGTCTTTTTGAAAAATAATCACCAAAACACAGGAAAAAAAGTCTTTATGCACAAAAAATCCTGGGGTAGGTTGATTTGTCCTCCACTTATTCTGTTTATGCAGCTAAAATATTGGTATGACCCACACCCTCTATATTTTCTGCCTTCTGCCAAACAATCCCTATTCTCAAGCTTTCTTTTTCTCTACATTAGCAGACCAATGGATCAATGACTCGCAGGAACACGTACGTGTGTGAACGATCCTCTACTGACCGATACTCGGCTATTCCTAATGGAAAAGACAGCAGGTAAATTCAAACACAATAAACTGCAGATCTAGCAATGTCTGTGTTTTTTATTGCACTGACTGGTTTTTATTCTAGTCTTGAAGCACATAATTTTACAAAAACACAAGTTTTGGCCAATTGTTATCATCATTGTCCTCCAGTTTAACAGAGGTGTCAGGGAGCACCCCATCGACTGCAATGAGCTCCACAAGGCCTCGTCACACCAAGTCTATGTCATCGTCAGGGCATCCTTCAAAGAGCACACTGCCCCCCATTGATGACAACACAGAGCTTAAAGCCAGGTGAGGAGCCTGATGCAGCTGTGCCATAATTTGTCTTTAGTCTTTACTTCACATGTAAACATTTGGCCACTACATGCTGATATGTCAGACTACAAAAATTTTTTAAAAAAGCGTTTTTTTCCCCTTACAGTTCGTCTCCACGGGGTCCCTCCACTTCTCCGTCGGCACACAGTATTAGCACCCCAGAGAAGAACCGTTTTCCCCGGGGCACCACCAGCCGCAGCACCTTCCACGGAGCTCAGCTCAGAGACCGGCGCAGTGCCACTTACAACGGCCCCCCGGCTTCACCCACATTGTCCCATGATACGGGAGCTCTCGCTCAGCAACGCAGGGGCACCTCCACTGGGATCATCAGCAAGATCACATCCAAGTTTGTCCGCAGGTTGGTGAAGATATCCAACTACGTATCTGATACACAGGGTTATACTTATCCCATTCTTGTTATTTCGTTGGCAGGGATTGTTAGAGGTTGAATATGCAAACATTTGGTTTGGAGTGTTGAAATCTTTTATAACCAAGTGTCTTGACAAACACTCCCTTATATGATTCTAAAATGTATTTTTATTAACTAGACAGATAATTTATGGATCCTGTTTTATATTTTGCATGTTCTGTCTGATGGAGAAATTGATGAAAGAATATGCCTGATATAACTCATTTTTCTCTTTTTTTTTTTTTTTTTTTTTGCTTATTAGAGAAAATAAAATATAGGCAGGAATGATCAGCTGTTGATTGAAAAAAATCACTAAGTTGAGAAAGCAAATACATTCTCTGTTCCTTCAAATTGTATGCAGAGAAATATAAAGATATTCATGCATTTGTCTCTGTTGAGCTCACAATTTGAATTAAATCCTCAAAAATTGTTGGAATTCTTTATTGTATTCCTAGTAAAAATGTGTTTATATCAAGTATTGACTTTTTTTCAGCATTAAAAGCAGAAAAAAGTCCCCCACTTTTTGCTTCTCTAGAAACCTTCACTCCCTTTTATATCCCCAATCCTCAATAAGCGTATTAAACCTCCACACTTTTACCCTTTGCTGTCAGCGTGACAGCCAAAGGATAGAAGCTCCTCATCCATACTGCTATTGGCTTCTTGTGTCACCTTCACGCTGGCCCACCTGGCAGAGGCTCACAGCTTTCTCTCCTTTTCTCCCCCCCGCATAGAGCTATGTCTTTCAGGTCGACCCGGAGGTAGGAGAACACAACGCTTGCTGCACCTGCCCCACCTTTTCAAAATAAAACCCTCCCTGTTCCCACTATGACTGACTTTGGCCCGTGTTTCTTTAACCCCTGACGTACTTGCCCACTACACCACACCCTTGCCTACTGACACCTTTGTTCTGCCGTGTATTTCCTCCCCTTGTGCCTCGAAAACAGACCTCACAGCTCACCTTCCTGTACTAAGCTAAGCCACGTTATTTGCTCCTCCAGTTGCTGGTTTTCTTCTTATTACTATCCCGTTTTCATGCTGAGCTAAAGAGAAGAGATCAGGCACAGATAAAGTCTTTAGAGTCACTTTTACTGCAGATGTCACAGTGACCTTAGTGTGTGCTGATCCCTGATACCCAGGACTGTGGATTCTTTCCTGGCATGATGCCTGACACCCCTCTTTTTGTCCAGTGATTATGGGGGTGTTGTTTTACAGTGGGTGGGGGTACCAATGTTAAGCCAGCTCTTGGGAGTAACAGTGTATTCCTGGTTTATTTCAGGGTGCCTAGTGAGGGAGAGGCCAGTGTCAGGACAGAAACACCAAGGTGAGACTTCTTTTGAGACTTAGATTTCCCAGAGAGCCTTTCACTCACCTATGCCTCGTCATCACCTCTCCACTTCTCTTTCTCTCTGTCTGTCCTCCGCCTTTCTTCCCCTCTTGTTCTAGAAGCGCGTCAGGTGAAAGCAAAGAGGATGGCGGTCGGGACTCCAAACCCCGCTCGCTGCGTTTCACCTGGAGCATGAAGACCACCTCCTCCATGGAGCCGGCAGAGATGATGAGAGAGATCCGCAAAGTCCTGGATGCCAACAGCTGCGATTACGAGCAGCGTGAACGCTTCCTGCTTTTCTGCGTCCACGGGGACGCCCGCCAGGACAACCTGGTCCAGTGGGAGATGGAGGTCTGCAAGCTGCCCCGCCTTTCACTCAACGGCGTGCGCTTCAAAAGGATATCGGGCACGTCCATCGCCTTTAAGAATATCGCCTGCAAAATTGCCAACGAGCTCAAACTGTGACAGCAGATGGAGTCGTCCCAGTCAGTCATTGGTGAGCTCTGGTTGCGGTCTCATCTCATCACTGGATTAGTGTCGACTCACAGGACAAAAATTCAGCACTGAAGGTCCTCGCCGCGCAGAATCAGGGTGGACTCGGCTGGTAAACGTGCAATACTGGCCACGAATGTACTGTACAGGGTAGTGGATCAGAGAGATATCACAAGGTTTAACCTCTGTGATGAAGAGACAGTAAAAACAGCAAACCTTGCCCTTTTTTGTTCTCTTCCGTCCAGCCCTCTGTCTCTCTCATCGGCCCGCTGCTCCTCGTCATAGGACACATTCATGTAACACATACAGTATGCAACAGAAGATGACCATTCTGCAATAATGTTTTCAATCTCTTTTTCTAAACGCCTACTACAAGATCTACTCTTCTCGCTGAATAATCATTAAAGTAATGAACGTGAAAATAGCCGCTTTTCCACCTATGTTAACTCAGTATATAGATCAGGCTGGAGTCATACTAAAACTATGTAAAAAGAGAATTGTACTGTATGCATAACATCTGCAGGTACTGTATTGTATATTGATTTTACGTTCTGTACAGAATTTTATTGTCGATATGTCTTTTTCATGGGATTTGAGTTCTTTCCTGATATAATTGATGTCTCTTTAACCATTATCCTTTCAGTCTGTGAGTTTTTTAATTCTTTTTTAAGAGCCACCATATGAAAATAGTGTTTTTAATTTTATTTAAAGAGCACTAAATTATTTTGTTGAATATTAAGGGATGTGCTCCCTTGCCTTTTATGTTATATTTTATTTGCCTACGGAAAAAACACTAAGTTGCACCACATAGACTTGAGTAGTACGTTCAGTTAAAACTGAAAATGTGTTCACTTTATTTTCTCTCAGCAGTAGGTCGGCCATTTTGGAGATCCGGCTGCAAATTGCACAAGTTTTCCAGGGTGATGTGTATGAACATGAGAGTATGCACCTGTATTTCTTTCGTGTTAGTTTGGTAGTCCTCAATTTCAAAAACCGCAGGGTTTAAATCAGTTGTCTTCTGAAAGATGAGTAAGGAAGGACAGGATGTCGTTATCCAAAGTACAGAGGAGGCATGAAAAGATCAACTTTGGTGCAGTCTTTCTAAAGAGCCTGCTTTAACCCTGCCAACGGTGTGATTATGCAGGTACTTGTGTATCTCCTTGCTTGTTTTTTTATTTTTAATTCAGCAGATTTTGTTGTATTTATTCCATTACATTGTAATGTGCTGCTTTGTAGAATTGAGGCGTGCACTTTGTTGGAGAAAATAAAAAAGGATTTTATTTGTTTGTATTCATTTTCACTTAATTTCTCATATTCAAATAACATGATATTCGAAATCCATGATATATCTCCACCGTGCATGTAATCTCTCAAAAACATGAGCAGAGATGAGCATGTGTGTTTTTTGTGTGCGTTCCTGTATGAAGCAGTGTGACAGAGAGAGCACAAGCTGTTAGGTGGATTGAACCAATAGGTCCTCTGTGCAGGATGGGGTAGTTTTTCTATCAAATTAAACCAAGATGGCCTTGTTGAAAAAAATCCCTGCTCTGATTGCTTCTGGTAATAAAATTTAGACTGATCTGTTGCTGCTGCTGGACAGTGCTCTTCATCATCCTCGTTCAAATACCCAAACTTTGTATCAAGTCCTTTAAGTTGAAAATATTACTCCAGTTCTGAAACCAGCAGGATTATTTGTCTTACTACATGAGGTGTTTTGTTGCATTATGAGGGTCAGCTCAATATTATAAATAAAGGTAAATTAAATATCAACATGACGTGTTCAAATGTAACTTTGGGAAAATTCGGGTTTTGGCAAGAACCTTAAATAAATTGAGTTGTTTGGAGAAGAAATGTGCTGTATCTGCTTTATAAAGCAGATAGTTTTATCATCTTGGCAAAGTATTGATGTACAGTCATGGACGAACGTATTGGCACCCCTGGAATTTTTCAAGAAGATAAACCATTCTCCCAGAAATTGCTGCAATTAAAAATGTTTTTGGTACTCACACCTTTATTTTCTTTATGTGCATTGGAACAACACAAAAAATCAGAAGAGAAAAGCCAAAATTGACATAATTTTACACAAAACTAAAAAATGGGCTGGACAAAATTATTGGCACCCTCAACTTAATATTTGGCTGCACACCCTTGGAAAAAATAACTGAAACTAATCACTTCTTATAACCATCAACAAGCTTCTTACACCTCTCAACTGGATTTTTGGACCACTCTTTTGCAAACTGCTCTAGGTCTCTCAGATTTGAAGGGTGCTTCTTGCAACAGCAGTTTTAAGATCTCTTCATAGGTGTTCAAAGGTATTTAGATCTGGACTCATTGCTGGCCACTTCAGAACTCTCCAGCACTTTGTCTCCAACCATTTCTTGGTGCTTTTTGAGGTTTGTTTGGGGTCATTGTCCTGCTGTCCCACATGGAAAAATTCAACATTTTAAAATGTTTTTATTGAAAATAGCCCAGCATAATAATCCTACATTTACTTGTCCTTGGGGGATCTATGTATAACCTGTCCATTATTATAAGGCTGTATTAGGGCCACTTCAGAAAAAAATTTATAATGAAGAGGAACTAGTGAGTTTTTAGAAAAAAAAACCTCGAAATTCTCTTTTTTACTTTAACATAGGAACCAAAACTTAAAATTATCTGGTGTTATAAAGTTGGAAGTGAACCACTGTTTGCAGTTTGGTTTCTTGTAAATTTTTGACTTCACTGTTGTAAATTTATGATGCTAAAATCTTTAAATTTCAGAGTTTATATTGTCAGAATTTAAGACTTTAAACTCAGAAATTTTGAGTTTTTCCTGTAAATTTACAACTTTTCAACTCTGAAATTCTGAGTTTGTCTTCTTGTAAATATACCACTTTATTGTCTCAACCCTTATATTTTTTTGTCTGCAAAAATTGACCCTTTTCACAAAATTAGCATGTCCCATTTATTGTTTTATCTTCTAGGTTGACCCTAGTACACAGTTGTTATGTTTCTTATTATGTTACTTCAAAACTATTTTCACATTTATTCTGACAAATCAGAGCAGACAGGGCCCCCCTTAAATTTTTGGTGACTGGACCACAGGTTGGGAACTGCTGCGTTTAATAAGTCATTTATTCAAGGTATGTCAGTTTTTTTTATCAGTTTATTTTAAACTAAGTTGTAATCATAGTTTAGTGAGCATCTTGCTTTTATTTTTATAGTGTAGCTAATTAATGTTAAGAGAAATAGTATTTTGAGTAGAGGTGAAAACTAAATTGTGAGGACTTATTGACTAAAACTGGACTAAAATATTTGACTTTTTGTCTTTTGAGTTTGGGTGAAAATGACTCAAATTTGACTTAAATGGAACATTTTCATCAAAAGACTAAATTTAAAATTAGTCAGAATTATCAAAACCATTAATGTACATATATCCTCACATCTAGTTTCCTGTGATAATGCGTGATTCATGATTGTTTTCTCAATGTCTTGACTGTATATCTTACCTTGTAATGGCATGCTTGTTTGCCTGTGATGGCGAGTTTCTCTTTGGCTGGTGTCATGGAAAAACTTGTTGAATGACATCCCAAGATCCTGAGATCCAGAAATCAAGATCTTAAAACAACCAATTAAATTCAGAGTGAAAACAGTAATGCGAAATGTATAGATACATGACCTATTGGGGCTTCTGTAGTTTTGCCTTGAGGATTCGGTATCTGTATTTCAAACCCAACACAGCGCTAGCAGGGAGCTCAGATGAGAGATAACATTTAATAATGTAAACTTTTATTGATTCTAAACAGCATGATATTAGTTAACTTAATTGTAATCATGACAAACGCTTGTACACATGTTAGTCAAACATTATGAAGAATATCCTCTGTTTGTCATTTCAGGTCCATTAAGTGTGAGAAAATAGTTCCAAGTGTCCCCAAAAATCTCCCCCATAATTCTTATGAAAAACTGTATTTTCAATACTTTAACTTTAAAAACCATCAACAATAAAAGTGTAACTAGCAAGGACATTTTCAAAAGATTTTCCAACAGTTTCCAAATTAAAAACAAAAGTTTAAACAATAACTCTTAACAAATGAGTAGCTAACTGTAGTGGTCCCTCTTAAACTTACAAAAGTGTCACTCAAATACAAATCTTTAAGCTTAAAAGTGAAAAGAGAAAAAATTTGTAAACATTTCGTTTTGGCAGATTTGTTCAGTTAAATATGTTAATAGGTTAAAAAGTACCATTTCATTATTAATTTCTGTAGATAAATATATGAGATTACAAATGTATAAACATTGCTGAGTCACATGAAAAGCCGAACACAGAAAAATAACCTACTGGCCGATGCGACATTGAATGGATCTATGGGCATGGGTGCTGCATTCATCAGGATGAGATGGCCTGTGTGAGGCCCTGGTCATGCATTAATGTCTTGGCAACATACCGGGTCTAATCCTAGCTTGAGTAGGCATTCAACTCCGCATCCATCTCAGCCAGATGGGTTTGGTTGAGATGCATGCATTTGTATTAACATTCACTCGATTCATTTGAAGATTTTAGAGAAGAGAAATGCCTGCCATGCTCAATTTAGGATCAAATTATCCCTCTCTGTTTTGTTCAGCAATCTCAGAAAACACTCAAATATTCAACCAGTCACGAAAGAAAGGGCTCAGTTGCTGAGATCGATGACCAGGTGCTCATAAATCTGAGTTTTCCCTTTGAAGCTTGACGCCAGCAGGAACTGTCGGTTGTCTATGGAGACTGGCGAGAAGGCCCTGGGTGCCTGGATGTTCACCTCCTGGAAGTGGACGAACTCGCCTTTCTTTGCATCCCAGCGGTACACCTGTGTGAACGAGTAATCGCTGCCCAGGATGGCGTACTGCCAGCTGCCCACAGTAAAAGGCTGGAATACCATGGAGCCTCGAGAAGGCATGGTCTGCAGCTCCCTGAAGAGCGCCCCGTCCCAGCGCATCACTTTGGAGTCGCCGATGAAGCGCGTCAGACAGATGTAGAGGTCTGATTTGACCTGGAAGTGCTTCACTGCGTAGACATCCTCCATCTCTGGGATGTCTGTGCGCCTGTCGAACAGCTTGGTGGTCTTGTTCCACTGGTAGATGACCGGCCTCTGAGAGCTGCTAGACAAGATGAGATGCGGTTTGGAGGAGATCTCCATGTACTCCACGTCGGTGTCTCTGTACCACGGGTGGAGCGACTGATGAGAGTAGAAGCCGTTGCCGTTCCACTTGTAGATGGTAGTGGATCCTGCTTTGGAGCTGTCAGCTATGACGAAGAATGATTCTCCATCAATGCGGAACGTCTCAACGTCATTTGGTTTGCGGATTTTAAGGATGTCAATGCCTTGGAGCTTTATGAATTTATTGGCAGATGTGTCACGCTTGTAGATGTGTGAGCCGCCAAACAGCTGAGCCACAATGATAAAGAGCTGGTTATCAATGACCAGTGGTTTGCAGATGACGGTGGATGTGCCTAGAGAAGAGAAAGAAAGGACATACAGCTTGTCTTTTTTGCTTGTGGTGGTGCCTTAATTAGACTCCCTTGTCAGACCAAAACCAGGATTCCTGTTACCCTTTTACAACATGCTTAAACTCAACATTGGATCCTGGTAAGAATGCCAGTCATTGCAGCAATTTTATACAGTAATTTATTAGCCCCATAAAACGTTGACATGTCTGGAAGATTATGGAGTGATAATAATAAACAAAGTGGCTGGTTTATATTTGTCAAATCAAAAACTTACAAGCAGTTACCTGTGGTAGTTTTAACTAAAGCCACTTATGAAGTACAAAAAAACTAGAGTGTTTATATCTCAGGGTTAAACATTTCAGAGTTGAATTTAACTCCCAAAGTATATTTTAACTTCATTCTGAGTAGTGTTGATCCACTAGTGTTAGTTTAACTCTGTATACCCTGGGGTCTATGTGAGCAGAGCCCTACCATCATGCCCTTTAGCAGAGTGTTAAGAAGTATTTCAGATGTTTGCATGTTATACAGTGACCCCTGCTGGGGTTGTTTGATACATTATTCTGGTGGGTTGTTGCTGTTTTTGATGTGAGACCTACAGATTTTCAACAGTTTCTGCAGCTCTGTAGTATTTTAAAATGTTTAACACTTTCAAAAGTGTAGTTTAACTATATATAGGCTCATTTAAAGAGCTACATTTAACTCTTTATGAGTTCAATTAACACTGTCAATTTTTCTGTATATTTATCTTCATTACAGAGTTGCGACTTTACCTGAACAACCTGGTTGGAGATCTATTTTCTTTTTTTATCACCAATAAGGAAAGATCATATTTTACTGAACTACTCTACAGTAGCTAATTTGTACTCAGTACTTAAAATAAATATCAAATCAAATACTTTTCACTTTTACTTGAGTGGATTTATAGACCAATACTTTTACTTTTACTTCTACATAAGAGAATTTTATCCAGACTAACTGTACTTTTACTTGAGTACAACAGTCATGTCTTTTTCCACCTGTAGAAATTAGTAGCAAATTACCAAGAGTTATTGGACTTGGTAAATGAACTTGAGCTTGTGCAGCTGTTTCTAATCATCTGATTACTCAAGGCACTTTCTACATCACCTAAAAGGTAAAGGGGGCATCACACTAGATCTTTCCCCCTCAATTACAGTGGGAGTACAACCTCATTTCAGGCTTGTCGCAACTGACTATTTGTCCAAAAAATACTCAAGTATGCAGTGTCAATACAATCATTTTACTGTTCCCTATTGTGTCTGGAGTATTATAATGTTAAAAATCTGATGAAACATTCCTCATGTTTTATGGTCTCCTACTGTAAGACTGTAAGAGCGTAAGACAGCATTTCCAACATGACCACCGTTTTTTGGACTTCAAAGGTCAGTTTCAGAATCCACTGGGTGACATCACTGAGACTACAGCAATGTTTTATACTTTTAGTTGTTAGCAATTTGTGTCTTCCAATCCAGGATGTGTTTTTCTACCACTCTGGTATTGGAAAATTACTTGCTGGTATTGGTTAATACTCAAGACTTTGTAACTGAAACAGTATCAATAGAAAAAAAGGTATCGAAGCAAATGATCTAATAAGTTGAAATAACAGATTTTAGTTTTTTCACTTACTGTCAATATCATCAAAGTGTCTGAAGACCATCTCCACATGATCCCACTCGAGAAAGCTGCATTTCCCAATGAAGGGCTGAGCAAACACCACATACTGGTCACTCCCAAAGGAAAAGGCCTCCACTGATATGGACTCAAACTTCAGGGACTGGTAGGAAGCAAACTCTGAAAGGGAAAAAGGTCGAGGTATAAGGCTCTAATCGTGTTAGGGTAATACACAGCACCCCTGACTGGACATTTCTGGTTAGGCATAAACATGGGCACCTAACCAGGACCCCCTTTTCAGTTGGGACTTCCTTGATGTATACCTGGTGCTCCTGCTTGTTCTTGTGGTTATTCCTTGAAAACTCACCTCCAATTTCCAGATAACTGGCTTTGTCTGCAGCCAAGTGTAAGTCATTTTTAATTTAACATTTGTGAGTGTTTTACTTGTTCCCTTTGTCAGATTAATGCTATCATTAGCTCTTCTGCTAGTAAACCAGTACCTCAATATACAACTAAAAGGATGGGTTGTGTTCCTCAGATTTTACAATGCAGGTGGTTAAATGGGTTTTTTCCCAATTTTTTAATGACTGTGGTCTATTTATTTTATTGACCTAATTCCTTCACATCATAACAGTATTTCTGTGAGTTCATCTGAGGTATTTTCATGTTTTATTGTAAACTGCAATGTTCTCCAGCTGAAGCCATAAACTGAAGTAATATTTTTGCTTTAGAAACAACTCATACTCATACAAACAACTAATACTACTAATAAAAGACAATGTCTCACCAGCCCTTTTCATGTTTACAGTCTCAATAATTTCCAGACAAATACAGGACATCATGGTTCCAATAATTTCCTGAATTAACCTCTAAACATGTAACTCAAATCATAAGATAGTCAGTGTTGGATGTGATCTTTTAACTGGAAATTCTTTGTGTAACTGGAGCATCTTGATAGTGCATGTAGGAGGAGGGATCTTCATAGGGACTTGGATCACTGAGTTAGTATCACAACAACATGCATGAGAACAGCACAGTCAAAACATCAGTATAAAATGCTGATACATGCTGTCATTTCTGCAAAATGCAGCAGCTACCGTCAGGCATTATATGCACCCTACCTGATTAAAATAAAAATTTTCCCTATTCATTGTATACTGCAAGCGTCCACTTCAGTGGGTTAGAGAGTAACTCAGACCATGCTGATGGTAACCTGACACACCAGATCGACTGTTTCAGATATCCACTGCATTAATATATTTTACATTCATCTGGGAAAGCTCCCATAGAAAAGGTTTGGGGAAATTTTCCTAAAAATTCTCAGAAGGGATTGGAGGAACATTCTGTCTGTCATATTCATGACAGGCCAATCAGACCACATAAAAAATTATGCGTGCAAGCTTTCAGTTTGGCTCTTTCCTCTTTAAAAAAAATGTTGGCCAGTTCCAATTAAAGTGCATACGTGCTAACAGTTACTGTGGCAGCAAACACTGGACACAACAGCAAAACACACCTATTATTATCGCAACCCATGCCAAAGAAGACTGGGAGAAGAGTGAAAACATCTTTTCTGTCATAAAAAGCTTCCTGTGTTGCTCTCTGGCCTTGTTTTACTAAAGAAATGTGGTCACAATTTTGACAAAACTGTCGCTGTGGCTAAGTCCGAGTGAATCATTCCACTAGTAGCCACTGTATCAACCACTCACACAACAACTAATCCTTTCCTCCCATAACTGTCACAAACAGGTCAGCGGAAGAGCGAAAACATGTTCCCCATCATGACCAGCTTTAAGTGTATTTTTATTCTTTATTTCATGCAGAAACGTGGTCAAATTCTGGTAAAATTGGTGCTATACTAGAGCTATGGCCAAGCTAATCACCGCATAGGAGGTAGCCATTGCAAACAGCTTCAAGTACAACTAAACTCTGCCCATAGCCACCGCCTCATTCTCCCCAAATGGCGCTGATTGTATCACACAGTGGTCAGTTTGGCACAAACGTTGTGGACTGGAGCTTTTAAAGATGGATTTGCCTGATGACAGTTCTGAAGCCTGGTAAATCTGTCTGCTTTGCAAGGTTAGGCTGATGGGTCCACTTTTTAAGAGCTTTTCTACCTCACTTGGTCATAATCCTTCACTCAAAGAAAACTGTGATACACTGTTAAGTAAATAATCCTCGAGAAGCACTGGTTTGATTTAAGACTCATTAACAGAAAGTGAACAGCGGAGGTGGGCCAAGTTTCTTGTGTGCTAAGGCTCAGTATTTACAACATAAGTGTAGGCTGGTAGGTAACCTACCGTAATGATAGCTAGCAGTAGTGCATTTCCACATGGCAGAAACAGATGGCATTATAAAAACTATACAGCTGCACAGACACTTCAACATCATGGACCTTGCTGAATGCAATACAAATCTTTACAAAGGAAGACAGTTTCAACCCCTTCTCCTCTGGTGGACCCCCAAAAACGCTGTGTCTTATACACCGGTGCAATTTATTGTCTGGATTTCCCCTCCCACACAGTTTCAGGAAACTTTAGAGTGTAGTGCACATGTGAAAGGAGCTAAAGTGATCTAACCTGACATAGTAAATAACACTCTTTGACACATTCAACTCTAAATGTAGCATTTGAAAACATTGAGAGCAGCAGTAGTTTCTCAACTGCACCTGTTGTGATGCAGTCAAACGATTGTGGTACCAGATCGTTGATCTTCTTGTCCATCTGTGAGGCCGGGCCTTTGCAGTAAATCTGGTCTACTGTGGCGTTGGTGTTATATATCCACTCCACCAGCCATTTGAGCTTACAGTCACAGGTGAACTGGTTCCCTCGCAGATCTCTGAAAGGGACAAACAATTGATTTCATTATCAGCGCCCCCCTTCAGTCCCTAAACAATGTACATATGATGGCTTTGCTCTGTAGCCCCCACAGCTTTACTCTGAGCTCAAATTAATATCAAGATGGAGTACAAAAGAGCACTGACGGTCTTCAGGGTGTGATGGATTGCTAACTATCTTCTCCTCACTGCCGCATGTAATTTTAATGGTGCTAAAAGCACCACCCACACATTCTTCAAGCCTTGGCTGAAGAGGAATAATGACACAGTGCACTAAATATAGCAGAGCTCATCTTTCACAATAGCATCGATTATGCTTCAAGTTATGTAACACTGCAATTTTTTTCCATTTTTTGAAGATAATGTAGGGTCACACTCACACTTTTGTCAAAGCCTCGAGACCCTTGAACAAATCCTTGGGCAGAGTCTCCAGATTGTTGTAGGCCAGACTCCTGAAAAAGAAAAGCAAACAGCAGCTTTACTGTGACAATCATCCTATAGTAGTATTATTGTTTTGTCATGAATATAATAGATCTACCACAAGTGTTCGTATTAGATGATAGAATCCTTTAGGGCCTGTTTTAATGTGCATTTGTACTTAAAAATTTTACATTTTGCAGGATTTTCTTGCCATGTCACGCAAAGTTATAACCTTGCAAAGCAGATGGACACGCCCATTTCCTTGTTTTTCACTGGCGAATCCATCTTGTTAACCACCCATCTGAAACATTTGGGCCCGATTAGAAAGTGACAGGACCAGTCATCAACGAGGGGCAGCACTTTCAGGCGCAGCAGAGTCGTGACGTTAACAAGCAGCAGCAAGAGCTGGTGCAGTTATGGAGGAAGAGATTAGTGTGGATGCTGCTAAAGCGCCAGTTTTATCAGAACTTGACAACATTTCTTTGTTAAAAGAAGAACAAAGAACAGCAGTGAGTTGTTTACTTTTCAACAATGACAAAAGTCGAGTACTCACATGTCTATAGTTGCCATATTTCGCGTTATTCCTTAGTAGCTGTGCACGCACAGCTCAATAACTGCTAGGTCACGTGTTTTGTTGCTCTTATTGGCCCGTAGAGATGTGATAGACAGAACGTTCATCCAATCACTCTCAGAGTATTTTTTCAAATCCTCTGCCTTTTCTCAAACATTTCCTATTGAAGCTTTCCCAGATGGATGTGTGAAACAAATCCATCTGGCATGTCAGGTTAACAAAGTTATCTAATAAAGAACATCAGTATTGCCACCTTGGAGACTGGGGGCAGGAACATTGCTTACTGTGAGTTTGAAGAAACATGAAGCTATTTTTAGAGCTGCCTTCTCAGCCATTCCATGGCTTTCTGTGTCACAAAAGTCTGGAAAGAAGTAGTTTTAGCTGTTGAGGAGTTCTCTTTCCTAGAGACTCTTCATGATCATGCCATCTTGTTTTATTTAGTCTTTAATCAATCAAATGGGTAACTGAATGGGTTTTGTGCTGACATCAAGTAAAGGATGCAACACCAACAGGGCGAGACAAGTCTCTTCTCATCCTGTCTGGGTTCCTTTCTGTGATAACAGCCTGTTCACTGTACATTATCCTGCCTACTACACACACAAAACTAACTCAGGAAATCATTGATTAGAAGTAGGGATGCACAGTATTGGATTTTTTCAAAATCTGATATGCTGACATTTCCAAATTCCTTTCAGCTGATACCGATATTTAAATAAAGTTCAAATCTAAAACTTAAGGCCTTAAAAGACAAAATGTAAACATTAAGTATGAATGAATTAACAACTTTCAGTGCTTAAAACAAACTTTAACGTTTAAGGAATGAGGATGAACAAAGAATGACTTCAGCTGACGTAGGTCAGTTGTTCTAGCCTCAAATCTCATTAACTTATTCATTCATACAGTCAATATTTACAGCTGATATAGGCTTATATTAACAGCTGAGACTGTCAGACTCACTGTAACTGCTACTGGTGTTGAGTATTACAACAAAACCAAATAGTTTTATACATGTTTGAATTTTTATACTGAAACAGAGGCCTATAGATGACTATAGCTGGGAGATTTTAGCTGGAAATGAAAACAATAGAACAGAAAATGAGTATTTTACACTTGTTTTTATTAGGAAGAGTCTAGGTTTTTCCAACTGAAGACTCCAAAAAGGATCCCAGCTGGCAGACATTTTTCTATATAATATTGCTAATAACTGCCTGGAAAAAAGACATAATTACAGCAAATACAGTGGACTATTGAGAACAACAACAGTAAATTTGAAATCATACCAAACTTGTCCATAGAGCTTTATGGATGTTATTCTGCTTCTGGACTAAATATCTGACTGGATTTAGATTGTGTGGACTCTTTCTTCGATGGAATATTATGGTCAGAAGAATACAGGAGAGCTTCTAACGGTGGGCTGTATCTCATTGATTATTGTTTGTTTGTTGTCTAAGAAATGCATTAACTGTGGCTGCTGCTGTGATTTAATCCTGATGGGGTTTATATGGTCAAAATCCTTAGAAATAGAGCTTTCTGGTGGTGTATAACTTGTTTTATTAACATTTTTCAAATTACTGAATAGCTGCAAAAAAATCTGCCAGCCCTCCAGTGGGCCGTTGGATTTTTATAGGTTTAAAAAAAGTGTCAAAAAAGGGTAGCATGAGGGAAAAACTTGTTAAATGTGGCAAAAATAGGTTAAAAGAGGCAAAAATTGCTAGGAAAAAGTGGTCTGATATCATGCCAATAATATTGCTCATCCCTAGAAACAGTATCTGGTGTGTTAATGAAACTTGACATTATGAGCCGAATGGTTTGGTTCTATTTGGTCAATTCACATTACTAACACTACCAAAAAAGGCTTTATTCTGTTTTAAGGGTTTGATGTTATAAGCTAAGGCTCAGACTACATCTTTTGCTACCATTTAGTTTTAGAACAGCTTTAACTTAAAGTTCATTTATCATCATTCTACCAGTGTATTTGAGTTGTATATGTGAAAAGGACAGAAATAAATTAAATCAAACTAGAATTAATTTGTTTATTTTTGCTGCTTTGGTACTAATAATTCTAATTTAGGTTTGAAATAAAATATGGTTATCATAGCTCAACTTTACAATTAGTCCCACATGAGGCCAGGCCCCTGTAAGCCCTCCCCCTTCCCTCCTTATGAGCAGCTAAAGCCCAGTTCAGACCAAAGATGTGCAACGAGACCATTTTAGAATGTTGCTGGTGAGAGTGGCAGCGGTCTGAACTGAGTTGTTGCAGCTTAAATCAAGCGGTCTGATGCGGTCGCCGTGATTCAGCTTGTCAAGTCGCAGACGGCTGGTTTTAGCATGTTGTACATTTCTGTGCTGAATATTGTCACTCAGTGCTTTGGTTTTATGAACAAATTAACATACACTTTAAAGTTTAAAGAATAGGATAAACAAAGAAAGACTTCAGCAGACCTAGGTCTCATGTGCCAGCCCCATTTCACCCCCTTATGAGCTGCCGTGGCCCCTTAGAATCCATAGTTAGCACTGTGTCCAGTGGTTAACTCTGTCTGGAGCCTTCATAGCTAGCTTCCACTATCCACATTGTGCTGAAAATGTCTTAAGACGAGCTAACTTAGCTGTTGCATTAAACTGAACATTTTCACTGATAGTTAAGTGAGACGGTGCAGAGCTGCATGAATCGGTGCCGCACTTGACTGAGTTTTTCTGCCCTGTCATGTTTGAGTCTGCTGACATTTTCTTCCCCCTTCAGCAGTCCCTAAATGCCACCAGGGCCAAAAGTACAATCTGTCATGTGTTTACTTCAGGTGCCAGTTTCAGATTTGTTGATTTCTCTGTGATAACATACATTTTAAGCTATTTTATCCTCATTTCACTGCAGTTTTCCTCGCTTTCTTCTCCTTCCACAGTAAACAGACCACGTCAAGTTAACTGGACTTGTTTCTGCAGATTGATATCATTACACTTAGACCTCCTGAGTAGCAAAGTCCCCAGCAATAACCTGCATTTCTTAGTGATGGTGTGTTTTTTTCTTAATATCAGTTATCCATCGAGAAATAGCAAATGGTTGCTGTGCATGCCTGGCCAATCAGAATCACATATTTAATACAGCTGTTAAATAATGAATAATTTAGTGTTTCTTCTAGCTTTTATCTTGATCTGGAGCAAAGTGACTGTTTATAGCATCAGCTGCAGGGCTGTAAGCGTATTAAGTAAGATAGTGAAGGTGGCAGGATTTGCTTCAGAATCATAATAACAGCTGTGCAGCATGCAGAGAAACGTCTGTGTTGCAATAAATGTTGTGTAATGAACTTTGTCAGCGTTTCACTGTGCTTTCCTGCACCAGCATGCATAATGTTACAATAACAGAAAGCTTTTTCATCTCTTATCGCTCACAAAGTGGCGCAATCAAGTGATAAAACAAAAGCATATACTCACAGATGCACTAAGGTTTTTAGTCCACGGAAAGCATTGGGTGAAATTGAGGAGATTTGGTTGTTTTCGATGAACCTGGAAAAGATGTTCAATTAATAAATGCATGACTCAGAGATGATAATGGGAAAAAAAGGCCCCTAAGGTACGTTTTCTATCCACTCACAGATACTCCAGATGGGGAAGGCCGAGGAAAGCATCCTCACTTATAGACTCCAGGTTATTTGCTGTGAAGAGGCTGTGCAGAGAAAGACATCCAACATATTAAAACCTTTTTCCTTTTTAACAGCTCTGTTCTTTGAAATACAGACAACCCATCTCTCTGTTTTTTATGAATAGTAACCCTCAAAAGATCAATCCTTTTTGAGGCTTTCTGTTTGTTTGTTTTGAATGCCAGGGTGACTCAGGCGATCCTCCACCCCATGAGGCAGATTAGAGAGGATTCCCTCTTCAAAAAAGGGGATTCCCCCCTAAACAAAGCTCAGTCTGAACCAGGTCTGAATCACAACATGTTCAGATACAATTTGAAGGCAAAACTTGGGTGGATGCCCAGGAGAGAAACGCTCCACTATGTTATGAAAATTCATGAGAGGAAATGAATAAGAAAGATGATTTTCAGCTCCAGTTCTCATGGTTTAAGCTCCTTATTTCTTAATGAAAGCCTCAGAAGAGGTGGGATGTCTTCAACATGAATCATGGCGTTGATCAGTGACAGCATGAAACAAAGACTGAAGAACAAAAAAGCTCCAGAGAGATTTCTCACAGGAGATGCAGGGCAGGCGTGTGGATGAAGCTCTCTTTTGGGATTTCAGTGAATTCAGACTTGACGAAGGACCTGCAAGAGACACAGACACGCTTTGAAACACACTGAAACCAGTCAGCTCCTTGACTGTGCAGCAGAAAGCCTGCAGAGCATGCTGCGTAAATATCTGCCATGGCAAGCATTGGTTGTGATTTTGATTTTAAAAAAAAATGCGTAAAAATATGACTTACAGTGATATGACATCGTTGGGAAAACCGCGGGGAATCGTGGCTGCGCTCTCACACAGCGCGTTATCTTTGGTACACGTACATGAAGCGGGACAGCGGGGCTGCCGGGCTCTCTTGCCGTCCACTACGAGTAAAACAGACGCCACTACGAGTACGCAGAGCCAGGGCGATTTTCTGCGTGTGTTTTCCATCTTTCCGGACTGCTGCGGGCACGACGTGCGCGTCGAACAGCCCTGCACATGAACCGGAGTCTCCTCTCTTCTTCCTTTCCCACTAAACCTTGCGTCGTCCGCTCTTTTCTTGTTTATCTCCGCTCAGTGCTGCCGTACGTGCCCCGCCGCTGCCGCCGATCTGGAGGTGATAAAACCGGGCGCCCCTCACGTCCACAGCGCTGTAATTGCGCTACACCCCCGGATAGAAAATCAATATGCTATCCTCTGTGACAAAAAACAAAATCTCATCAAATTCGCGCCCTAGCGGCTCAGGAAAATACCAACTGGCCCGGTGACAAACGCGATGTGACGGCAGGTGGGGATCCCAGCGGGAGCAGAGCGAGCATCTCCATCCAAAACCACGCCTATGATTGCTGAAAAACGCCACATTCGCCGTGTCAGGCAAGCTCCTGTAGGAGGAATCCACCCAATAGGCAAAGGAATGGTGTTTTTTTTCGTGAATCAGCTGGAAAGAAATCAAGCCTTGACATGAGGCAGCGGATTGCAGCGTGTGGCGCAGACGCACACGGGCTGCCTATGCGGGAAGCGGGTGGGAAACCCAGAGAAATAAATCATCATTTAAAAAAAAGCTACTGTAGTGTTGCCTTAACATCCTAAAACTACATGTTTGCAAAAAAAAAGAATGCATCAAATGGGTTTCCAAGTGGGTTATTTCTTGCTTTGCGTTCGGTTTCCATGGCGACTGGTTGATGCAAAATGTGGCTGCCTGTGATGGAGGGGTGTGGGGAAGCCCTCCTATCATCTTGACATCTGCTCTGCCTCACTCAAATCAACCCCCTCCCCCCATTATACACCCCCTCACAAACAAAGAACAGGTCTTTGCTCCCATGCTGCAACATTCTCTACATGCCATCATGTTTGTTTCACTTCACATAGCCTAATTAAAAAAAAAAAAAAAAAAAAATCCCCTCTTTTTTCACTTTTGTTGCTATGAAATTACCCCAACAGATTTATCGCTTCTTCCGTCCAAAGTGCCAAAGCCCTGTAAGGGATTCTTTCTCGTCATCTATTTTTCTCCCCAGAGTCATGAGACAATATGTTTACAGCCCCAGGCAGGCCTGCATACGTCAGACACTTCTGGGAAGAAACACGTGCAGATGCTTTTTAAAAGGTCTCTGAATGCTTCTCAAGAACTCCAGCCTTTCTCCCTCTGTTCCTGGTGTGATTACATTAGCTATCTGTTTAGCTCAATAATACAATTTGCCTGTAAAAAAAATAAAAGCCTTCCAGTTAAAGGAGCAGGGTCATGGCCTGGATGCTGCTTCCTGATGTTCTATGAGAAATGGAGAAGATGAAGTTTACGGCCGTTACCAAGGAGGAGGATACCCTAAGGAGGCCGCTGAGTTCCCAAACAGAGAAGAATTATGAAACATGGAGAAACTGGAATAGATGGGAAGCAGAAAATGTCTTTTTTTTTTTTTTTTTTTTTTTTTTGCAGCTTTTGGACTGAACAGAGAACACTGCGTATTATTGTTGTGCTGAGACATGATGGGTAGTTCTTGTGCTTCATAAATGTCATCATTCATCCCAGAATAGAACACACACTGTCCAGCAAGCATTTGACCACAGCCTCATCCACAGCTATTGATACGCCTGAGTCTCTGACTTCTGTTAATGGACTTCTAGGATGCACGGTGGATGTCAGAATTGTAGTATTTGGATGCTTTCTGATACCAGTTTATAGAAATAATAATAATGGGGACAAGTCTCCTGTCTTTAAATCTCAACTATTGATATTGAAAGCTTTCAAATAACCCTCCAGTACTATTTTACCAGATCTTTCAGTGTTAAAGCCTTAATTGTGATTCATTCAAGTCCTTTATTAGCACAAGACCGTCTCTGTCAGAATGGAGCATGTATTACAATTTCCAGTTTTAGATTTTTTTTAATTCAACTTGACTTATTAACAAAGTCTATCAATTAGGCTCATGATATAATCAAATTTCAAACATTACAGACAAAGAAACATTTCATAAAACAGAAAAAGACAGGTCTAACCCAGGATAAAATCATGCAAGGACCCCTTTTAGAAGTAGATACATGAACAGTGGCTCACTTTAGCTTAACATAGCTGTGCTAGCTATGTAGTTGATGCTACTAGCCAATGTTAAAGTTAGTTCGAGCAACATAAGCTTTGGCAAACATAGCTAAAGTCTACATAGCTACGTATTGATGTGGCTTACGTAGCTGCTTTGTGAGCTTAGCTTTAGCTCTGTTAGAAATATTGTGCAATTTAGACTTTGTGAAGGCATTTACCTGCAATATTTGGCCATTTAAAATAAAAAATGACTCAACATTTGGTCATTATGACTTCCTTTTGTTGCCTAGTGTCAAATTGAGTATGAAAAACGGTTTAACTAGCCTCACTTCTTAGTTTAAAACTCTGGTTTCATGACAACCCTGGTACTGTATAGTATCTGATTTCTGATACTTACAGTATAATCCCTATTTAAAGACCCTGTAAAGTGAAATCCAAAATTTTCATCTTAACACTCTAGATATATTGGAATATGGTTGCTGTAAACATGTAAAAACATTGAGATCTACATATGACTGAATTCTGGATTTAGACCATTAGAAAGTTTTTCACCTCTTTCCTGGCTTGGTTTCATGTGGGCGGGGGCAATATGTGGGCTCCTGATGTCATGAGCTCACAGTAGGGAATGACCCCACCCCTCTAACACAACAATATAAAATCACAGAGCAGTTCATTTTCCTTATTTTGAAGCTTAATTTTAGAAACTTTGAAATGTTTTATTTAACTGAAATTTAACCTGGGGGTTTATAACACAGTGACCTGTCACACAACAAACCTAAATAAGGATTTATTTTCACTTTACAGGGTCTTTAAAGGTAACATATCACATCCCTTTTTCACCATTTAACACAGTTTCTTGTGGTCTAAATGACTTATTTATGCCATACTTTTGTCAAAATATTATATGGAAGATATGGACCCTTGAGAGGGTTTTGACCATGGTCAAACCAACCAGGCTGTTTTTGATTGGTCAGTTATGATGCATGTCTCTTGAAATGCAGAAGAGCTTCTTCTCGCTCCACCCCTCTAGTGGGGGATGTGCTGACATGAATTCAGCTGTGTGCTTCCATAGCTGTGCTGTGGGTGGAGATGACAGGTGAAGGCAGGTGTTATAATAATGACTCATTTTTGGTAAAGCTTCAGGCAAAGGACAACTACAAACAAGGAAATGGGTTGGCTTATTTTACATTTCGAGTATATAGTACTCCAAACAACCAAATATGGATCCCCTTTGATTATTTTAATATATGCCTTAACTATTGCTGCTGTTTCTATGGCTTTAAAAAATACATTTCCAAGTATAACCTTTGTCCTTTTGATATACAGTAGGTGAAGAAACTGATATTTACACTATGAGTACTCACTGATTTATATTTCTGAATTCTGTCTAATTACTTTTATCACAACAGCAATCATTACCAGACATATATATTTAAGAACTGTCACTTTATTATGCACACCAACTTTCAGTAACCCTATTCCCAAAATAGTCGGACATTGTGTAAAATGTGAAATAAAACAGATCCCACTAATTTGCAAATCCTTCCCAAAAAAAACTTAAAATGATTTTGAATATACATACACTTTCTGAATTTGATTCCTGAACTAAAAGTCTTGCAAACTAAAAAAAAAACACCACCAACAAAAATGAACCATTAGTAACAAGTAATAAGATTGTGATTTGTCATAAAAGGAACACTCCTGAAATGTTCATTCATAATCAATAACAGTGTGATGTTCTGTACTGTACAGTTCAAGAACAAATTTCCAACATACATGGAAAAACATTAAGACATTCAACCATCTGTAGTCCTGCATAAGATGTAAACTTTCAGAGAATCTGGAGAAATCTCTGCATGTAAAGGGCCAGGCCAAAAACCAACAATAAATTTCCATGACCTTTCACCCATTCCTTTTTTTTTTTTTTTTCACATTTTACATTGTGTCCAAACTTTTTTGGATTTTGGGTTTGCAAGTCAATATCAAATCAATAAAGGGTCTAAGTTCTGTCATAAATGTTGTATTTTTATTAGGAAACAAGGTAGTCTCCTCCATAGAGAGAAAGCAGCGCATTAGTAAACACACTCATGTTTGACCTTTGCACCTACACGCTGTCTTAAGGTGTGCCGTCAGACCACAAAGCTGGCTTACCTCCTTGACGTGACCAATGGGCTTTTGAAAGTGATATTTTCTCTTCTTACTGTATGAACTATGAAGTTTGCACGCCACCTCTTAGGCACCTGCCTGAGCCAATCATACCAAGCAGATGAGCGCTTTAGGCAGTGACGCATGAATAAGATCAATGCTTCTTAAATGAGCAATTCAAAATTATCATTAGGAGACCACTCCTGCAGATATGTTAAAATTAAGTGTCTTTTGAGATCAGAAACTAAAAAGGACAAGGTATATACATTGTTTTTTTGTGAAGTTTTCCACCGTGTTTCATTGATGCATTTGGTACTGATGAATTTTAAATGGGATTGCATTGTTTTATTACAGTAGATGCAAAAAACAGCAGGGAAAAAATGAAATCTTTTAATTGAAGGGGATGTTCAAGGGATATTCACACATGACGCACAACAACATCTGCTAGCCAGTCCTACTGAGGTCAAAGTAAAGGCCAAACAGTCAAATGTCAAGGGTCAAAGTGCCTTTTTGCATGCTTCAAACGGACAGTAAAACAACAGTAATGCACAATAATGTACACCTGTCTTTCTTTTTCATACACTGTTTATTGAAATTCTTATTTTGGCCTCTTACATACACTGGGTATTCCTCTGGTTCATAAAGATTTACACTGATTTATGGCTATTCGTGCCTTGAGAAAAGACACCAACTTACAAATCAGTACCACAGGCCTTCTGTAAGCTCGTTAGCAGTTGATTAAAAGGTGATGTTTGGTCACTGCTGCTTTCTTAAAGCCCTCTTTGGCTTGAGCTCAGTTGGTAATGTTGTATATGCAGAGCCATGTTAGTCAGCCCTCTTATAATCAATGAAGTTGTAAGTGGAGAACTCAATCTACTTTTGTAATCTACCTGCATGTGCTGCAGTCATTAAATCCTTCCTGTAGCTAATATGAATGAAGAAAGAGCTGTTTTCTTTGTGGCTGAGTTTTTGTGATGCAGATGGTTTGCTAATTTGTTAATAAGCATTAAAGATACACACAAAAAAAGTATGATTCAAAAATAAGCTTTATTAACACTTTTGATTCTTTATACATGATGCTATTGCACATACAATTTAGTTCAATGCTATACATGCATCATAAAGTAACATTTTGTTTCAAATATTGAATTCACAGATTCTTTTAAATGCAGCTGTTTATACTGTTTGTCTATTTGCTAACCAGGGCATGAGCTCTTTTCTGAGACATGAAAAATTACTCCTAACATGTTAGCTTTTAGAAATCACAACTTATCTCAGCAAGTGTGGTATTTCACACCCTAACAATGCCATTTCTCTTATTCACGATGAATCTGCCTCTGCCTGCTTCAGTGCTCCCACATGACACCTCTCTGGTCTGTTAATGCCTCATGCACTCTGCACACTGTGACTTATGAGCAGTGCGGAAGTATTTTTACTTTATGTAAGCAGGGGACTTAAAAAAGAAAGCCTGGGGGCTCCCGGTGGCTTATAACCAAATCCAATTCAGTCAAATCTTCTTACATCTCTCACCCATTTGCCAGGAGACATATGCTGCAAATCAACCCTTTTCATTTAGAGAAGACAAGGTACCTGTATTTTACTCAATAAAACAGGAGTGTTTTTTTTTTTAAATATATATTCATTTTCAAAATAATATTTTTATATAGCAGCTCCTCCTGCATTTGATTTGCAGCCAAAGATATTTTTAAGATTATGTCCCAAACCTATGAAAAAGAGCTAAATATCCTAAACTATATACATAAAAATATTTGTAATATAATACATATTTTCTCTTTCATTAATTCCTTGGATGTGCATAAGAAATTCAAATTCTAACCAGCAGGAACAGCCAAATATGCTGCATAAATCTACAGTATCAGACGGAAAACACTGGGTAGGATCCACAAATACTTGTTGAATAAAGGTTTCCTCAATATAAATACTTGTGCAGATTAAAATGGCGTTTTATAACAGAGGATAGAAGATCTGATCATTATAGAATATAAAAATTATAATAAAATTTGCCAACATTTGTGAATACATGCTCATGCTCAAACACACACCATACAAATCCACATCCTGACACCCATTCATACATACTCAGACCATCCAGGAGGTCTAGCAGACAACACACGTCTTTGATTTCCCCTCTTGAGCTGAAAGTGACACAAATAAGGTGGTCAGGGTCAGAGACAGCTGAAAACACCATAATGCAGAAGCAGCAGAAGGAATGAAAATTCATAGTTGTGTTATCACCTTGCTCATCTCCACCTTCCAGCCTTTTCTTCTCATCTTCAATAGCCTTAATCTTGGCCTCATGTACGTCTGCGAGAGCTTTCCATTCTCCTCTGTTGATGGTCAACCCCTTGAACATGGGGTCAATCTCTGTGTGGAAGCGGGCAAACTCCTGCAAACACACAGCAAACAGACAAGTTTTATCCCTGACACAAAAACCCCAAACATAAACATATGTATTCTATTAACTGTATCAAGGTACCTTGTACACAAAGGAGCAGACAAAGTCAATGAAACCACACTGCATCTTTGGAAGCTCGTCAGCATGATTTCTGTCCATCATTGGCTGAAAAGGAAGAGGCAGATGACAATTACTGTCATGGTCTTATGACAACATTTTCAGAGTAACATACCGAGTAATATAAAATACGGCTTACAATGGGCTGCTGCTCAAGGACTGTCCTCTCCAGGTCTCCCTGCTCCCAAAACTCAGCAGCCACCATCAGAGCAACCTAGGAAGAACCAATAGTACCATGAGAACATGTGGGTAAAAGTTCAAATCATGTTATAAACCTAGAGACAGGAACATACTTTGCTCTGAACCTCCCATGGTTTGGTAATAGCTGACAGGTCACAAGCTGTCATCATCATTGCCCTATGGAAAAAGACAACATCCAAGAATGTTTAGAATGACGGACATTCCAGAGAAACCAATGATGATGAAAAAGGAGATGTTGAAATATGTACTTACATGATAATTTCTTTCCTGGTTGGATTGTTGGAGATGTAGTTGATCCTCTCTTTCTCATCTGGGATCCCCTCAACACTGTCCACAATTTTTTGGAACATTGTTCTCTTCCTGAATGACAAGAAGGCTGTCAGAACTTTTCAAATGTAGCAGAGATTTACGAATAGACTTTGAGTTAAAATTCACTTTGATGGAACTAAACTTCGAGCATAACTTACTTGAAGTAGAGGGCGAGATCAGTGGCAATAATGCAAACTTCAAACAAATGTTGCACTGTCTCAAACTGACGCTTCTGAAGGTTTTGGAAGATATTTAGGTCCTTTGGGTGAAAGCAGAAGACTGAAGTTAGCTGTGAGCAGCTGTATTTTATCAATCAGATGATTTTGTTATGAAAAAATCGCCATAAGGACATTTATCTATCTCAAACCACAGTTACTGCTAGTCACAAAGAGAAAATCTTAGCACATAGGGACTCACCGGATCCTCCATCAGTGTTTTACTGTACTCAAGATGGTGACGCTCCATAACTGAGGTGCTGTGCAGTCTTGCCAGTGGGGAAGCGCTCCTAAAAACACCAGCACAGCAAGAAGACATTCACCAAATTTTCAGATCCTCATCAATTTTTTTGAACATCAATTAGGCTTTTGTGTATGTGGTTTGTATTAATATGTGTTCATTCTATCAAGTTTGACACTTTGTAAATATTTTTAACCCATTTAACAAATAAGTAAGCATAATCCCTGTATGGTTAAATTATATTTATATTGAAAGCCTTTCCATCACTAGACTTTAGCATCTAAACAATACCGTGCGCAGTACATTAGAAAACTGTTTATCTTTTATGTATATTACATCTGTCCCTACCAACTAACTACCTAGTTTACCCAATAAACCCCAAGCTAGCTATTTCACAAAAAATAACTATAAAACAATACATTTCTTTTAAAAATTTATTTTTGGGTCTTTTCCTGCTTTTATTGGATAGAGGAAAGACAGTGGATAGACTCGGAAACAGGAAAGAGAGTGGGGAGAGATGTGGTAAAGAGCCACAGGCTGGATTCGAACCCAGGCCACCCAAGTACATGGGTTTTTTTCTAAAAATTTTCTAAAAATTAAATACCTTTCTGACTAAATAATTAACTAAGTTATGAACTTCATAAATAAAATTCTAATCATCTAAATAACTACATAACTAGGCAAATTCTAACTTAATAACTAAACAACAAAACTAAATAACTTGCTGAGGAGCCAACTCACATCTAAAAAAAAATTCTCCCTAACTAACAAAAATATAAATTTCTTTTTTAATGTCTCCTAGAAATGACCTATAAAGAATATTTACTTTGTCTGGTAGAGATTATTGGTTCCTCTGTGGTCAATATCATGGCAGAATCCAGCAGCCACCATAGCAAAGGCCTCAAGATCAGAGTAATACTTCTTCAGTTTACCAGTCTGTTAAGGAAATATGGAGGACAACCCTTTGTTTTTACAAACTGTGGAGTAAGTGATAACAAATTTTAGCAATTTTAACAAAATTTTAGCATGAAAAGTCAGACTCACAAGCAGCAAAGTGAACATCGTTTGTCCAACATTGAAGCCGTGCCTCCAGTTATGGTAAGTGATGTCACGGTATCCTCTGCGAACTGTGTACATCCATCGTGTCAGGATCTGCAAAAAAAAAAAAGGGACAAAACCAAACAAGATTGTTGTGAGTCTTTTCATTCAGTTTTTAAGTAGTTCCAGATAAAACCTTTCACAAAAAAAAAAAAAAAAAAAAAAAAAAAAGATAAAACCAAATCACAAAACTGCTGAGGATTACCCAGTCTAACCAAATATGCAAACAATTACTGCAGCTTTTAAGAGCTAAATTCTGAGGTAAAAAGTCAATCTTGCTACTCTTAGGACTCCCAAATAACAGACAGGAAGTGACTACAGAAGGCTTTCCTAACCCAAATACTGTATGATGTACCTCAGCAGGGACTTTAAACTTCTCCACCACCCCTAGCTCAAAGAAGCAGCGAATGCCACACTTGATGAGCTCAAACTCAGACAAGGGGAAGTCACTGAAGCGGAATTCGTGCAGCTCCACGTTCTTGGACTCAGGGATGTTACCTCTCTGCAGGTCCAAAACAAAGTGCTATCAGTTAACATGCAATCACAAACACGTTTATAAGAGGTTTTTCAACAACAGAACTCACCAGCAGTTTGTACATCTCCTTCTGGTCACAGTCTTCCGGTACAGAGCCTAACTTTTCTTCAGTATTCTGTCAGAGAATGAAAAGTTAACAGGCCACTTGATGCAATTCATCTGTATGAAGTCTAGAAAGACATCAGTCAGCTTGAGCAGAGGCTTACCAGGATGGTCTGCACGTCAGGCAGTGTGGCCTTTGTCTGGTACATGAGCATTTCCTGGGAGACGTCTTTTTTCCACTCAGTCCTGTTGAGTTTGTCATACGTGTCGCTGTTCAGGGTGGACCAACCGAGGAACTGGGTCAGAGCCTTGTGATATGGACAAATATAAATCAATACATAAATAAATACATTTTAATATCTTGTGCTGAAAATGAATGTGTGATTAATGTGTGCCTGGAAAAAATACAGTGTCAAACATAAATGACATGCCTTTATACCATGCTTTTATGTTGTTATTTTTCTTTATGTCTTTTTTGCATTGTCTGAGGTCCAAACGGCATTATCTTTTGAAATAAAATTGATTGATTGAAAAAATATCAAAAATGTAGGATACAATTCTGGTTAAGAAGTTTGTAGTGAGTCCAGAGGCTTGACCAGTTGAGAACCACTAAATTACACTATCCTTTAAAGCTCCTGTAAGGAGCATTTTTATTGGTTATCAAAAAAACAAAAATTAATACTGACACCTTTTTATGACCCGCAAAAACAAAAGAGACCATCAAGAACAAGTCTGATTATTTCTATGAAGTAATTTTAATGTGTTTTACTGCTGCCACAAGGTATTAAGCTAGTTTAAATATTGCATGCAATAGAAACAGTCTTTTTATTTCCATTTTGATTTTTTACATGATTAATAGTTATATTAAATAATGAAATAATAGATGTTTTTGTTAAAACACAACAAAAAAAAAAGAAAAATTAACAAGATCAACAAAAAGGTAAGAGCTACAGCTTTGTCCACAGGGGCACCGAAATCGAAAAACCAAGAGTTCCTTACAGGAGCTTTGAGTTGGACTATAATAACAGCTGGATTTATCCAATAAAACCTTACCTGCACTATATTATTAATTCATATCAGCAGATACTACCTTAAAAAGTGATTTATTGTGTTGCAGATCTGAAAAATTCTGCCAATATTTACAATCAGTGTTTTGCATATAAAAATCTGCCTATATCAGCTGTACATATTGGCCGTACAAAATAATAACTTAGTAGATTTTCCAGCAAGACCAACAGACTTACTTCAGCTGAAGTCTTTTTCTTAATTCCTGATAATTTCTTACATTTTAAAGTGTGTTTTGAGGACTGATCTTGGTAATTTGTTCATCCTCAAACTTTAAATTGTGAATTTAAAGGCTGAAGTTTTAGGTATAAACATTTATATATTGGTATCGGTTAAAAAAAATGTGTGAATATCGGCATATTAAATATTAGCAAAAATCCAGTATTGTGTATCCCTAATCTTGTAATTTAGAGAAATATGTTAACACAATAATATGCATTTTAATGAAACATATATTTTATAGGAGCATTATAATGATCAGTTGGAAAGGGGGGATGAGCTTCACCAATGAATGCTTGGTCTAAGTTCAAAAAGTGTTTTTTAAGGCAGCAAATTTTAAATTCCAAGTTACGGAGGGAAAACAGTAACTTTCAGTGGCTCACATTACAATATGTGGCATGAGCCTAATATACTAGTCTGAAGTTTGTGTTTTGTCCTCTAAATTTGGATTGTTGTGAGCACTATAAGTATGTAAAGGATGATAGACCGTACCTCTGTAATTTGTTCATCATTTTCATCGAATGGTTTGCCATCTTTTCTGTTGAAGAAAGTAGCAACACCAACAATTTCTTCCTTTTTGTTGACGATAGGGAGTGCAAGGACATTCTTAATCATCCATCCAGTCTCATCCACTGCTTCTTTCTGCCATGAAACACAATATCCACATTATTGCAGTGAAACATGTGTCATATAAAAAACAAACATTTGAATCCCACATATCAGGAAAGAGTGTCACACCTGGAATTGGAAGTACTCATCTCCTGGAGCGTTCATCATGTTGCAAATCTGGGAGATGTTAGAGAATTGGCATAAATGTGAGTTTGTAAATAAGCAAACCAATTACAAATTTGTTCAAAATTTGCATAAAATATATTGATCAAAAGTGGGACTCACAAATCCGTTTTCAGCCACATATGCTGGGAGTCCACTGACCAGAGCCCAGTGATCAGCTGGAGGTCCGCTGTGATTTAAGAAAGTAAACTCTGCATCACCATTAAGACAACAAACCCATTATGTCCTGTACACCTCCAAGAATATGCCAATAAAGATTTAATACTTAATCAGGTGGTGGTGTTATAGAGTATCATGATACTTACGGGATAACTTTAATCTCCTCTTTTTCTGTCTCCAGCAAGTAGTCAATAATCTTGTAGAAGTTGATTTCCTGTTGAGAAAAAATTGTTGAGTTTCTTGATTTTTTTCCTCAAATCTTTGCAAATAAAAAGTTAAAATAATATCAGACAACTTACTCTGCCATCAGGTGTCTTGGGGCCTTTGTATGGCTCCTGTTCGCCTAGTTTGATTGCCCATTCATCAAAGAATTCCTTTAGGAAAATGAGCCAAAATCACATTACAGTACTGATTTATTGTACTTAAATAAAAACAAAAAATGCAGTCAAATGAATTTATTTTAAGTAAAAATACAACCAAGATGTTACTGCCCACCTTATCTTTTGTCATGTCGAGGAGTCCTACAGAGTATCTCTCACACTTGATGTAAGTTCTCACTGTATATAAAGCTTTGTGAAACTGCCTTTCAATGTCAGTCAACTCTTCAAAAACTTTGCTGGCTGACCACAGCAACACCTATTGAAAGAAAAGGAATCAGTGCTTGTAACTTTTGAATTAGCATTTCATTTGCATGTCATTTTTAAAAATCATGTCTGAAAAAGTGAAGAAACTCATGCTTTTCTTAGAAATAGCATACAGAACAATTTTATATGTGGCCTTGTAGATTTACCTGGCTTCTCCTTGACTCCACATCCCACATGTAAGCAGCAAATGATTGGAGAATGACCACAGAGGCGAAGTTCACATATTTATTGAAAAGCTGCAAACAAAGACCAAAGAATCATGAAGATTTATTTTTACACACACTTCAATCACAAGAAATTGTGAAAACTTTCTGTGACCCCTATAGTTGAAAGGAAATCATGAACGAGGACAAGTAATAGTCTGGGCTTTCCCCTGTTGAAAGGATTATAAGTTGAGCTGTCATAATGCTGACCCAAAGTACCAAGACAAGCTTCTAAATATGCAGGTCAGAGACCGGATGCAGGTGGGCTAAAACTGGCAGTTTTTCTCTGCAGGTCAAGGAAGGAAGTGACCCTTGCATGGGATTTATCAGTCTACAAAAAATGGCAAAACTCCTCTCTCCTGATATCATGTTTTATTTTTCTCATCCAAGCTAAATACAGTTTGTTTGACTTTTTGTATTTGTGGGTGCAGAAATGCACCAACAGTCCCTACAAACACCCTATTTTGGATAAAAATGAGCACTCACCTCCTGGTCACTCTTTGAAAATTCATTTGCACCTTGTTTGTTGAGTGCCATGATCACACCGATGGGTTCCTTTCCATTCATAATGGGAGAAGTGAGCATGCATTTGGTGGTGTATTTGGTCTGCTTATCCACAAAGTCGCTGAAATGAGAGTCCTGGAAATAAAAGGAGAACATTGTCAAGGTTAAGAGATTGATGCCCAACACTACATTTTTGCATGCTATTATACTAATTTTAAGTTATTATAAAAGAACTATGGTTATTTATATTAATTGTGTTGAGTGCTGTTACATTACCAGGGCTATTTAAATCACTTAAAGTTTAAAGCCCTAATTCTGCATAAAATTTTCATCAGTACAATAGCATCAGTTTGCATTCTCTTTTTTGAAATGCACTGTTCCATCTTAAGATGATAGTAATTCTTTAATATGTGAGAGCAAAATTAATATGCATCATTTTTCTCCAATGCTGCCTTTCTTTGCAGGATTTTTTCCACATGACATGACTGTTTTGACCATATTATCTGACTGATCTGTACTTGTCTATTTTTAGAGATATACTCAAAGCCATTACTTCACCTTCTTCACATCAGCGATATTCTGCGGCTTCTTAGAGTGTGCCGTCCAACCGACAATCCCCATGTCAGTGGGAAAAACAATCTCTGAATTTGGGTTCACTATATTTTTCTCATATGATGAATTGTGCGTCACATCGAAGAGGACGGTGTTAAGCTCAGGCGTTCCATTTCGAGCCCTGTAGTTGAAGAAGCTGACTCGATCAGCCTGGATGAGCAGAGCAATCCTCTGGAGAATTTTGTGCAAGGCTTTTTCCATCGGGTTGGTGCCCTGCATCTCTTTCACGAGCTCGAATATGAACTCAGCCTCCTGGATGGTGGAGACATCCTTGTAAGAGGCCTGGTCTTTGACTTGGACCTGGTTGTTGAAGGCAGCAGTGATAACATCTGCTTTCACTTTCTTCTCATAGTACTCCTTAGCAAACTGTGGGTTGTTGTCGAGGAACTTCTCCACGCTGTCCTTGTCTGCCATGTTGTCCAATTACGGATGAAGTCGCACAGAAATACTCCCTTACAGCTGGACAGAGGAAGAGCAGAGCAGTAAAGGTGGCCTGCAGAAGATGAAGCAGAGCAGACCTTACTGTGACATTTCCAAAAATCCTTTATTATCGCGAACCCAAGCTGCAGGTCCAACCTTCTCCTCAGTAACAGAAGGTAGAGAGTGGCTTACTGATAAGGGGATCCCAAGGAGCACTAATAACTGTGACGCAAGAGTCATAAAGCCTCTGAGCTTTCTTAACTGTAAATCTGGCCACTTGTCATTTCAGAGGGCCAATCCCATTACAGGTGATGATAGGTGAGTTATGGCACCTGCAGTATGACCAACACCTTAGAGAAGTTCAGGAAGCAAGAGGTCAAGACTGGAAGTATTTCCTAAAAATATCAGATAACATACTGATATCAACAGTTGATGTTTTCTTTAATTATGCTGTGGGTACTCTTCTGGATGAATAACTTAAAAAAATTGTTGGTTCATTAGAAAAAGTAGCAAAAAATGTTGTAGTAAGACATGCTGTATGATTGTAGAAGGATAAGGATAATACCATAACTATAATACCAGGCAAAGGTCAAAAGAGTCATAAGTCACTTGATAAAAGCTGTGTTTAAGTGACTTATGGTGTCTGAGAGGCTTTGTATGAGAGAGAGTGATTAATGTAATGATACAGTCACAAAGGGGGAGCTAAAATAAGTCAGCTAAAGCCTGTCCAGTCAAATCAAGCACTGGTGGGCATTTTTAGATCAGAATTCAACCAGAGGAGCTTCTCCAGACAGGCCAGGATGTCAGAGTTCTCTTAGATGGAAGCTTCATTTAACCGCTCACTGGATTAAAGGGATTGTTGACTGCCCCTTTGAGTTAATTACCTTTGTTGGCCTGCAACTGTAATTTATTCATGTAATCTGGTAGCGAGACTGGTACCTTTACACAACTTGAAGCTCCTAAGAGGTACTTTAAGATTTTCTGGTACCTGCCTTGGACAAAGCCGTAACTTTTATTGCTTTGCTGATCTTGTCTGGTACTGTGTACATGGGATATTTTTGACAAAAAGTCTTAGACTGCTTTCTTTCAAATGTCAAATCAATCACAGAGAATCTTTGTTGGGGGAAACTGGAGAAACACATTTCAGCAGTTAGTTAATCACTTTTTTGGGGGGAAGGGCTCATTCTTTTACAGAGGAGGACAGTGGATAGAGCCAGAAACAAGGATGAGAGAGAAAGGGAGATACATGCAGGAAAGTAGCAACAGGCCAGACTTGAACCTGGTCCTTCAGGGTACATGGTTGCGTCTTAACCTCCAGGCAATCTATGACCCCTTAATCACTTAGTTTAACAGGTTCCCAACAGCAGCAGTTTCATAAAACAATAAAGACATATCTTGTTGCTCGTGGCTTCGTTGGCTGTTTTAAGTCATACAGAGGCATCAATCATCATTTTAGTTGGTTTCATGACCCGCTAAAGATTCCTCACAGGAGCTTTCACAAACGGCCCAGCTGGGCTTGAGCATGAAGAGACCATCATGTCATAATATAACATGTACTTTACAAGATGCATAGTCTTATGGAGTTGGAGACTTTCTGGATGTCTTTGCACATTACCAGGGGCATGGGAAAATAATCTGTTCAAAGAATAAAAAACTCCACACCTTCAGAGAGCACCTTCGGAGTAGAGCTGCTGCTCCTCCGCGTTGAGAGGAGCCAGATGAGGTGGCTCAGGCATCTGGTCTGGATGCCTCCTGGACACCTCCCGGGTGAGGTGTTCCGGGCAAGTCCCCCTGGGAAGAGACCTCGGGGAAGACCTAGGACACGCTGGAGAGACTATGTCGCTCGGCTGGCCTGGGAACGCCTTGGGATCCCCCGGGAAGAGCTGGAAGAAGTGGCTGGGGAGAGGGAAGTCTGGGTCTCCCTGCTTAGGCTGCTGCCCCCGCGACCTGATCTCGGATAAGCGGAAGAAGATGGAGACACCTTCAGAGAAAGGGGTAACAGTGGCCAGCTCAGACTACACAAATTCAGCTCGACTGCAACGTCCCAACTCACCGTCAAACCTCCGGCTCAATTTTGTTCTTCAGGGAAAATGGTCTTGTAGTGTGACATGATTAACAATGCTTTCAAGACATCCCATGACCACGATTTAGCAAGACTAGCATGTCAAAATTTTTCTTGGATCCTCTTTTGCAGACAACACAACTTTAATCTTATTCACTTTGTTGCATATTTTCAGTTATTTTGGTTAGATACACCTCTTTAACGCTTTGACTGTCAAAAGGAAACGGTCTTACTGATTATATGCCACATTCATGCTGCGCAACTATTATTGTACCTGTACACCATGCCGAAGCCCATCCCTTTCATCTGTGCCAGGGCCAAGAGATGCACAGCACTCACACTACTAAAACAAACTTGACTTTGGAGGCTAAGTGTGCTTGGGTGTGGTATGGACTGCCTAGTGTGAGTGTACTCTTGATCAACTGGATATTATTTGGAATATTTTTAAATGGCATTTAACTCATTTAGACCCACGGCTACCTAAAACACCTTCTAAACATGAGCATTTTTGAAAAGAACCTCTAAAACACGGAGGGAGAAACTGTCAGTATTTCAGCGTGGAGGCTCAAAAACCAAAATAATCTTAATTTAATCCGCCTTCAACTATGTATTTTAGATAACCATGTAGCAGTTCATAGGTCACATGTCGAAAAAGCAATAAGAACATACAAAATGCACTGTCAAGGTATCAGGTCTTTAAGTAAAAAAAAAAAAAAAAAAAAGTTGGGTCAATCTAGAAAGCAGCCCAGTATGCTGTTTATTTACAGGAAATCATGGATAAACTCCCTCTGACTTCACTCCTGTGTATAAACAATTCAAGCTGCAAAACCAGATCTCAAAACTGGATTGCTTTGAAAATACCAAGGTTTAGGACTGAATGGGGAAAGTGTTACAGCGCCCATTATGTGGAACAATTTTTAAATGATGGCTTAGTTGTCTTTTCTTGTTTCAAATGGCCATTTTAAGGAGCTAACAGCTGCATTGCTTAACGGAGGGAACTGCAGCTGTTTTAAAATGAGAAAGCACTGAAAGAGCCATGGAAAAGCTGTCAGGAAACATGAGAAACAGGACTAGAGGAGTACAAAAGTTATTCATATCTTGAAGGCAGATATAGTTCTCATGAGAGTATCCAACTGGGGGCTGCGTGTCTTACAGTAGGAGCTTTTGTCAATAGTTTTTGCAATATGTAATACAGCATTGTGCTATATTTAAATGATGCAGACAAGAGATACATTGAGGCTATGTAAGTACTTCACAATGTAACTCTAACACTGCACAAATGCAGTATTTTGTGGAAACAAACCTGATTTGTAAATCAGAAGGGCAGAGAAGAGCACACAAGACAGAAAAAGCTACACTTCACAGAATCCCTTTTGTTGTGTCAGGCATTTAAGCCTACAAGTGTATTTCCCATCTATATCTGCTCAGGGAAAGCCACTTCTATCACATCAAAGAGACAACTGAGAGCAGGTAGAAGTGCAGAGAAGGCCCTGATGAGGAAGACAGCAGAAGTCAAAATCCCAGGGTTCAAAAAGGGCACAGTCTGCCAGCCTCACGACACTAGTCAAAGCAAAAGAAGTGATCATGACACAGCCGCTAATGGAGATGACATACAAACAAAACAAACTGCTTATCAGCCCCAAACAAGTTGAGGGTCAGGGAGGTCTTGCTGGCCGGCAGTCTGTGTCCCAATGTTACCGAGGCTGCAAGTCTGACAACTCCTCCAACAAAGACAATGAGGACAGCAGTGTTACCCAGGGTTTTGACAATAGCAGTGACAGCATGTCCTTTACCGCATGTCTCTCCCCTGCTTTTGTCCCTGTTTCTGACTCTATCCACTACCTTCCTCTATCAAATAAAGGCACAAAAATGCCCAAAATAAACCTTAAAAAAAAAAAAAGGTTCAGCTTTCACAACTAATGTAAAATGGTTTCCAATAGCACATGTTGGGGAATTTTTAAGCTGCAACAGGTGCTCAACACATGCTGAAGTTCTGCTGTCATAATTAAAGTCCCGGTAAAGTTATTGAAAAAAAAAAACTTTATTTTAAGTTCGTTTGCAGGCCACTGTGTTATGAGCCACCAGGCCAAATTTCAGTCATGAAAAACATCTCTGTTTATTGAGCTTCAAAATCATGAAAAAAGAGGCAGCTGTATCTGCTCTAGGATGGTGGGAGGGTGTCGGTTGAATGAACTGAAGCCCCGCCCACTCAGGAGAAATAAAATCCACTCAAATTCTAAAAAAAGAAGTTGAGGATTCAATTCACTGTTTTCTGGCACATATCTCTCCATTATGATGCTTTTAATGACCCGTTCACCACCGTGGCTGTTAGATTTGGAAAATTCACCTCACAATGAACAAAAACACAGCATGTAACTGGCTGTTAACCTTCAATGAAGACAGTGACATTGGCTAACAACAGACTATATCGAGAGGAACTGCTCTGTGATTTTATATCATTGTGGCGTTAAGGGGGTGGGGTAATTTCCCAACAAGACTGGTGATGTCATGGGCTCAGATATTTGCCCTGCTCATATAAATTAAGCCAGGAAGAAAGTGAAAAACTTTCTAACGGTCTAAATAAAAATTCAGTCCCCATAGGTGTCATTTTTTTCACATTTACAGCAACTTTATTACAATATATCTAGTGTGTTCAGACACGAAGTTTGGATTTCACTTAACAGGGACTTTAACACTGTGTTAACATACATATTTGTTATTTTTCTCTCCTTACTGCTTACATATGTTTTGTTTTTCAGTGTATTTCAAGCCCATGTGGGCTTGGCACCCCTTTTAGTGAATGACACTTAACACTACTACTACTGCTACAACTACAATTCAGGATGGTTTGGTGACTGTTACTGACGCAGTACCTTCCAGGATTTAATCCTCAATCAATGCAGCTCTTCAGCATTGACGCTGTATAAATTGCAAATAAGCTAAAGGTAATCTCCTTAATTCAAGACTGTTTTATTTACACTCTGAATTAGATTACAAGGTGAACATCAGGTGGTGTTAAAGTAATTGATCAGTGTTTTTTCATGGAGTAGACATTCATCTCATTCAAACCCAACATATCTATGTTTTTTATTTAAAATAAAGGAGAAATGTGCCTGATAAATATTTGTTTTGGATAAACATCAGGCTAACACACATCCTTTTACTAAAATGTCTTATATCATGGATGTTAATAAGGCAAAAGGCCCCAAGATGAGCATCCTGTTTTTCCTATCTCTGCCTTTCAGGCAGGCTTAACTCATATTATAAATTCCTACTAAGAAGTTTTAGTTTAAAGAAGTTCCTGAAAAGCAGAGAGTGACTGAACCATATTAGCATCATCAGCCTCAGTTAGCTCATGGTGTCATGTTCCCTTTCAGCACTCTCAGCCACTGCGCAGCCCTCACACTCTCCATATTGTCTGTTAGCAATACTAATCCACTTCCTGAAATAGCACAGGACAGGGATTAACACAAGCTGTTTTGAGCTATTCATCTGGTTTGAATGGTGTGAAACCTGGTCATGGCCAAGGGTCTATACAGCAGCTTTATTTGACTAGGGATCACATAAAATAATGAGTTACTGAACATCAAAAACGTATTAAGGATATTTATGTTTATCACCTGGAGCAGACCTGTGAGCTTCATGCAGAAGGGAAAAGTCTGGAGAAAAAACTAAGTCTAGCAGGATTTAACATCTAGGGTCCATGAATATTACAGAATTACAGTGAATTCCCCTGCCAGGTTGGTGCTTTACCAATCTATCCTCTATTGAGATCTCAGCTACTGGTATCTGTAGAGCAACGTATAAATCTTCTATAGGGGTAGTGAAGCTTTTTAGAGATTTTTGGATGTTAATACTCAGAAGCACAACTTTAGCTCCTTAAAACTGCTGTTTATTAACATTACATACAAGAGAAAACTCAGAACAAGTTGTGTTTTTATCTGATCTCTCAGCTCTGACAGTCTTCTAGGTGGTGAATCAGTTCTTTGTAATCACAAGCAGGATACAGAGTCTGGCAGACGGGACACTCTAGACAGCTTTCATCCTGTAGATAGGATGATGAAGGACCATCTCTGGTGGGTGGGGATGCTGCTTCATCTGAGCTGCTGTCTCGCTGTTCTCTCTAATGCAAATTTAAAAAATCAATCAGTTCTAGTAAATAAAACACAGGTATATGAAACAATTTTAACCAATAAACTTACAGCTAAACAAACTGATGCTTTAACAATGGATCCAATTACTACTTGTAATTTCAAGAGGGTTTCTGATACAAGAAAACAGATGATACTTGTATTCCTCCTCAATCGATCTTGCAGTATAGAGCCTTTTACTTTATTTTGGTTCATTGCTTTGGTTTTCTGGTTAGCAACAGGAATCTGTTTTCATCAAACAAAAAACAATCCCTTTTCACACATGCACTCCTGAAATTTTCCATAAAATTTAAGACCAGGCTACCCTGAAGTTCTTCAGACTTTCATGGGGGGAGGCAATCACTGTCAAAGGGGAAGGGAACTGGTGGTGGAGGTGGGACATAAAGTAAAACAGATAATAGATAAATTCCCAACTAAGCAAAGTCTAGCACTGTATTGAAAGATTCTGACTGCAAAGTTCAGCATACTTCTATGCAGAGAAGAAAAGTCAGCAGCTTCCCAATGTGCACACCAGTCGCATGATGTAAACATCATCAATGCCGCACCTTGTGAATTTTTCCACACAGTATTTTATTGTGATGTTCTCACATGGCTCATCCCAACTTCACATGGAAATTTGCATGTTGGCTGAGGGACAATTCTGGGTGTAGTCGGGGTGAAAAAAATCATTCATTTGTGTTTACAGATACAGCTCACCCAAAATTTTGGCGGGAACATTTCCGGAGTTTTGTGAATGTGTGAAAACACCTAAAGAGCTTTATCATTTACCAACTGTAAATATACTTTGCTCTAGAGCAGTTTTTACCCCTTTAATGCCAACGTGTGACACTTTTGCCTGACGGTGTCTAATGTTTTGCAGCATCTTCACAAGTCCGTCTGTTTGCTTCTTTAAATATAAACAATTCTGCCTCTCGTCCTCCAGGTCCTGCGAGGAAATCTCGATCTGAAATTTTAAAAAAAGGTTAAATAACCCCGAAGAATTCATCAAAGTTTAGTTAATGTGTCAGCCATACCTGTCGCTCTAGTTCTGCAATCTTTCTCTGGTCTTCATGGTAAAGACTTTTGAAATATGCTTCACGAAAGGCTGCCTAAATAAGACAGATGTTTTTTCATCAGGAAAATTCCTTCTTTTCTATATGAATTTCTCTTTTTTTCCCTATTTACTAAAACATACATACCTGGTGCTCTAAGTGAGCTGACTTGCGCCGCTCCTTATTTAGCATGCGCTGCAGGTCTCCAATCTCATCACTCAGGTGTTCTTCTTCACTCCCAGAGTAAATGTGATCTTCTGTTGCCACTTCTTGCTTTGCTTTTTCAGTTTGCAGCTGCTGCTTGAGCTCCTCTACTTCTTTCTCCCTTTCATTGCACCTACACATTTAATGATCCATCACAAAGTTGACCTCCACTATTACTTTTTCCAGTTTTGAATATCTATTTTCCTGTAGATGACTTACATGCACTGGGTTCTTAGCAGGTTTTGTTGGGTCTCATCCAACTCATCCCTGAGCTCCTCCAGGTTATCTTTTGCTTTCTGTAGGAGTCTTTCATAGTACCCCTGCATCTGGATTATCTGTGTGTCAACTGTAATGTAAATGGCGGGGAATGAAAATAAACTTTGAAAACAAGGGGAAATTACTTATGAAATTAACAGTGAAAATGCTAGATACTGCCTTAGGCAAGCTCTGCATCGTAATCAAAAACATAATTTTCCTGCTGTTCGTTACCAGATGCTGATTCTGTATTAGTGAGCTTCTCCAGGGCAATCTCAAAATCTTAAAAACCTTGTTGTGACAGTCTGTTGCCCCTTGTTGCCCTAGTGGTGAGTGCTCACAGCCCACTGTCTCTCCAGCTTACCATCTGAATGGGTCTCATTGTCTTGCTGTGAGCAGGCTTGATTGGCTTCATTCAGCTGCTTCTCCAGCCATAACATTCTGGCCAGAATTCCCCTCACATAGGCCTCTCTCTGCTGGTCATATTCCAGCCACTGCTTGTTCTTCTCCAAGGCCTCGAGGGATGCAATAAAAGAATGAGAAGAATATAACAAAGACAGATGGAGAGTCGAGCCAAATGGATGGAACACTCAGCAAGACATGTTTACTGTACATAGCCAAACATCCTCATCAGCAACAAATGCACAACGTAAAAACATAAGAGTGACCACAAAAACAGATATTAAACTTAAGTTAAAATACATACATCTTTGAGGTCAGATTGAAGCTTTCTTATGTCGTCAGTGGGGGCCTGGTCATCAGAAGTGAAGTCCTATTTGAAAAAAAGATAAAGGAAGTCCAGCCTCAAATATATGTGGATTAAAAATGTACCTTAATTCATAATACAGCATTGTGTTAAAACACGTTTTTGTAAAGCTGGATTTAGAGTTTGATCTTCCCAATACCATGGTATATGATATTGAGTACTAGTCCTGTAAAGAAAAAACTGTCACTTGAAAACAAATGCTGCCATCTAGTGGTGCAAAACTAGTATGTGAAAGAAGAAACTTCAAAAATCGAACTCTTCATGCAGCACAGAAGACATTTAGGGAATAGGACTGGCTTGGGTGGGTGTAATGAAAAACTGGCAACATGATCCCACCTGAACTGCTTTGGTTTAAGGCATGCTAAAGCCTATATGAATCACTGGCATTTCAGTATCCTTAGCTGTAATGAGTAGGCAGGCACAGTATTAGAATGTGCCAATATCCCATATGTCAACATTTACAAATTATTTTTAGCCAAAGGCAATATCAATGCTGATATTGATACTGACAAGTGCAGTTCAGACCTAAAACTTCAGTCCTTAAAACACACAATTTCAGTTTAAGGATGGAAAAATAAGCACATTTCAGTCCATAAAACACACTTTAAAGTTTAAGGAATGATGATGATAAAGTCAAAGACTTCAGCTTAAGTTAGTCTGTTGGTACAGCCTAAAACTCCACTGACTTATTAGCTTGGACGTCCAATATTTACATTTGATTTTTTACAGCCAAAATACCAAATGTAATTATTAGTAGAAATTTTAGTGTCTGCCAGTACATATTTCTCTGTGTAGGCTATATGCTGATACTATTGTGCATCCCTAGTAATGAGCAGCTCTTTCTTATTATTTCATATTTAAAAATAAAGTGATATTGTTTGTCTCAAGCTTATTAAAGCATTACTCAATGGTGCCACCATAACTTATTTTATAACCACAGTGTTTTACCTGATTTGCTGCAACCTTATTCTTCAGATATTGACACCTAGTTGAGATGCTCACAAGCTCGTCCTTGAGTTCTTCAATCTCTGATAAGCAGCTGGATACGTTTCCCTCTACCCTCAGACTGACACCATCCATCAGTTTATCTTCCATCTCACTCAAATGCTCTGAAGCAGTCATATCGTCTTGAGTCTTACGGCGCTGACTATTCTCCAGCCTGAGTGTTTCAAGAGCAAGGAATCTCTATGAAAAAGACAAGCAGAAAGTTTACATTTGTGCCCTCTCAAAGCTTCTGTAAAACATCCTGAACAACAAAAAGTACGCTCTGAGTCATTTGGCCTCAAAAGTTTGAAAAAGTTTACCTCCAGCAGATTATTCAGAGCTGAATAATGATGATGAGACTCGACCACGGCTTTCTTCAGAAAGTCATTCTCCTTTCTCAGACTGCTGATGACCAACTCAAGCTCTGAGTTGCATTTCTTTTTTAAAGAACTCCTGTGCTTGTGGGGCACCATCTTGATTGACTGTTGACAAATATTAGGAGAGACTGACCCAAAATAGTTCCTTATAGAATTAAACAAAATATGCAATTCAAAAATAAACATTATTGAACATCTTGTGTTTCAAAACATGACTCAGAAAGACTGTTTTGTTAACGACAAAATATGAAAAGTCTGAACTTTTACGTTTTCTTATTATGAATATATAATCTATCAGCGTAATTCCAAATACTTTATTTGCATGATTATACTACTGACAATTTTGTCTTTGATTTAAACTATTTAATTTATACACACCAAAAATTCTATGTGCTTATGTAAACAATAAATGTTATCCAATATTGAACACCGATACTTACTTGCATTAGGGGAAGAGTTTGTAATGGTTTTTAATAGGAGCTGCACTCATAAAGGCAATAAAAGCTTAACTAGCTTTTGCTAACAATTTCATTTATCAACCAGTAAGTCGGCAAATAAACGGAGGCTACTGGGATGACGCTATTAGCCAGCATTACCACCCAAAAGAGATTGGCTTAGGATACGAAACCTACTTAGTTGTTAAATAAAGACGTTTTCTGGCAACTCGGAAGCCACACTATAACACCGACAAAGAAAATATGCTATACCGTTTGGTTTAGCTAAAACTGGTAGCTAAGCTAACCCTCCTTAAACGAGCTTAAAATAGCAGCGTTAGCTCACAACAACTACCAACAACATAGTCAGTTACTATCTGGACTACCACATCAGCGTTTCATTCCTGTTATTTAATGGATGTTTAGTCATTCCATACAAAGTTCAGTGATTTAGCTATTTTAATATTACCTTGTACAGTACCCGAAGAAGAAAGGAAAACGCCCAAACTTTTTCAAGTAAACTTTATTTAGCATTGCACAGTAAACAACTTGTATTAAAAGAATACACACAAAAAAGTAACAAGTAAAGATATAGTGAGAAAAAACGTCGAAATTATGACAGATAATTATGAGATTAATATTTGACATTATGAGATCGAAAGTCACAAATATGAGGTAAAAAAGTTGAAATTATGAAAGTCATAATTATAAGATAAAAAGTTAATATTTCACAATTCTCTCTCATAATTTGCAATATTTCCTCAAAATTTCAACTTTGTGTATCAGAATTTTAACTTTTTAAATTTATTTTTTGTGGAATTTTTTTTTTGCCTTTATTCATGGTGGAGGACAGTGGGTAGAGTTGGAAACAGGGATGAGAGATTGGGGGAGAGACATGGGGGAAAGGGGCCACAAGCTTAGCCTACATGGGGCGTGCCTTATCACTAGGCCGCTTGCAACTCCCAGAATTTCATTTTTTTAATCTTATTATTATGAATTAGGCTGCTATCTCATATGTTTGATTCTTTGTCTCATAACCATGACTTTCTACATCTCAAAATTATGACTTTTTCATCCCATAATTAGAGAGACAGCTGGCTGAAGATATCAGACATCCATAAAGACATGCACACTTGGACCTTTTTTTCTTTTTATCTGGAATCTATAACCCCCAATGAACATGCCTAATTGACATGTACAAGTGGAGATCCTATGGCGTTGTGCTCTGCCCACGTCTGTTGCCAGCCGTCTGTTTTCAGCTAATCAGTGTTTGATTTTTTGTGGATGAATTTCACATATTGACAGGGAAAAGCTGTTTAAAAGTGCTGTTGATTCCGGCTTGAGTTTCCAGCAAACAGGGGCCACATGCACAGCATTTTGAGAACCTGATGCAGTGCGAGGCTACAAAATGTTGGCACTATTACACAAAGTTTCTTTCTCAAAATGTGAAATTCATAATGTTCACGTTGATGTACTGTTTACTATATACCTTATGAGGTAAGGTTTTTATTAAATTACACCTCAATTTCAAAAAAACATGGCAACATCCATGTGTTTATGAATGCCCAGGAGCCCATATTATGGTTTTCTGAAGTCTGCAGCTGGGTTCTCTTTCATAATTTCTACTTTTTATCTCTTAATTGTGACTTTTTTCTCATAATTTGCATGTAAGATTTTTTTAAAAGAATTGCCTCTTTCTTATTTTTTTTCTTGAAGTGGCTGAAATGGGCTTCCGTAAAAACTGGATTCCATTTTATGAAGGTGATTTCTTTTTAAAAAAATTCTGTGTACTTATAATTTAGCAAAAATTTGACACATAGATGGCTCTGACCTAAAACTTTGCTTTCAACAAACCTCCTTAAACTTGTCGTAAACCCAGCCTCTGCACAGAAGTTAAATCAGATCAGTTCATACATTAAATTTTCTTTATTAGTTCATGGTATCCTGCATATAGTTACATTCATTTATTACCAAAGCTTGTGGCAAAGATATATAATTAATTCAGAACTGTTTTAGTCATGCTAGCATGTTTTACATGTCAGCTATTATCTAGCCACCTGGGTTAGTCTATCCATATTCTACCACTTGGGGGCGCTAAAGCACACTGGAAAAATGAAGATGGTCGAATGACTCTTTTCATCCTCATGCTCAGTGATGTTTCGGAAAAAGTAGAGTTGCAGTCAGCGGATTTTAAGCGGTATAATGCCACAGATGTGTTGGTTTTTTTTTTCTCTCGCTTGTTTAACCCACTTTACCCAGGCTGGCTGGTGAGTACTTCGTGTCTCTGAGTCATGCGTGAGGCTGGGCTCCGGTATCCACTCCTCTCTCCTCCTCACATCTGTGCAGTTTCCCCTGAGATCTCCCTCTCTCTCTACGGAATATGAATCTCTCTGTCTTTATTACATAAATTTGGACTTAAAAATGCTGCGGGTTGTGGTTGAATCCGCAAGTGGGATACCCAAGAAAAAACTTGGAAATCCAGATCCCATTGCTGCTGTTGTCTTCAGAGGTAAGATACACCAGTATTGTACTGTTTCTTTTGTGAAATGCTGTTTCTTCTTCTTATTATTGGCCATTCGAACAGCATGTTAAATTCATTTAACTGTGTCTTTGTGTAGTGCTTAGTCTTTTCATCACTGGAGCTTTAAGTGGCGTACAGTATGCAAAGAGCTTAATTTGAATGTTTTTGCAGTGATTCATACAAAATGAAAAGAACATCCTTATAAGGTCAGAATAACAGCAACTGTCTTTGAGAGGCCACAAGGCTTGATCTTTACTTTTATAAAGTTTATGCCTTAGAGCATAAATTGTTCCTCCGGTTCCAGAAAACTGAAATAAGTCACAAATTTTTGCTTTAATAAGTCTTTCCAGTACTTTATAACCATGTTTCTCTTGTGTTTTTGTAAGATTTTGATTAATTAAATCTGGCTTCATTAAATGCACTTCTAGGGGAAAAGAAGAAAACCAAAGCAGTTGACAATGAACTGAATCCTGTTTGGAATGAAGTGAGTGAGTTATTAAAGGAAAAGTGTAAAATGTTTGAGTTACAATGTGTGAATTTGCTTACTGGGCGTTGAACTCCCCTAAGAGCTGCTATTTAAAGAGCTAAAAATGGGTGTAGTGTGTTTGCAGTTACTTTCTCTTCCTTTTTTTGCAGGTGCTTGAATTTGATTTAAAAGGCTCTTCCCTGGATGCATCTTCATTCATCAACGTGGTTGTCAAAGACTATGAAACAATCGGCAAAGACAAGTATGTGTTTGAAAATTCTTTTGCACATGTCAAAGTTGTTACCTGCAACATCACTCTGTTGATATGCACAAGAGGATAGAAACATGACCCTCAGCCATCCCCCCAGCACAGAGAAATATTAATGACTCAGACATCCTGCTGCCTCTTTTGGAGGAGGCTTTTAATGTAAAGCGACCTCACCATGACTTGGTTTCATCACTGGAACCCCCCCCCCCCCCCCTAAAAAAAACACCCATGTGACTCAAAACAGTTTATTTGACTCTGAATTTAGCTATAAATGATCTTTCCCTCAGGAGCAGAGCAGCATGTTTAAACCTCTCATATCTGTTTATCGCTGAACTCACTGCAACCGTGTTAAGACTTGTAGTCCAAGAGCAAACATCGTATGTTTCCCCCACAATAGTGCTCCGGCCTCCTCAGCAGGAATGTTCCCTTAAAAGGCAAAACACTTCTTATGAACCATCCCTACGATGCAGGCTGCTTTCCATGTTATTAATGACTTTCCTTAATTAAGTTGTTTTTATCTTTTTACTAGGGATATTTGTAAGACTCTTTATTCAGACTCCTTTCTTCTTTATGCAGTGCAGGCAAGAAGGCAGACCAAGTCATAACATTTTCTAAGTCACTCTGGTGACTGAATGTGTTGTGTTGTAATATAAATGACAATGAAACAGGCACAAAGGGCGGTTAGAGTTTGGAGGAGTTGTCTGCTGCAGCCGTGACTGCACTTGGATATTTTTCCATGATCACTGCCGCTGAAACGCATGAGGAGGGGTGAATAAGAGAGCTTGCGCAGGCTTGTCACTGGCACATCCGTGGTGACTAGTAGCGGCTCAGCCTGTCATGCTTTGCAAAAATGAACTTAAGACTTAGTATGAATCTGATTCTAAAGGTAAAGATGTTTGATTTAAGATGTAGGCTAAAAAACCTCCCTCCAGCATCTGTAAATTTGGATAATCTAGAAAAAAGATGGGACTCATAGCCTAACAGGGACATCTTATAAATGGTAGAATCAAAATAGGCTTTTAATAGGATAAACTGGCAGATCAGGAAGACCTAGTGGTTTTTGCAGCTTTCTCAGCCAAGAAATATACAAGAAGTTAAATGTATGTAAGCATTGAAGGAATCTGTCATCTTGCTCTGTCACTGGTTAGAAATCTGTTCCCTTTTTCACTGGACAGTTTTACATGCTGTTCTTTAGAGTCTTGTGTGTACAATGATAATCTGTATAAACCATTGCTTGCATGTGGCCTCTCCAGCTGTACAGACAGCGCCAGATTTCCTCTCCATCTTATTTTCCACAGTATGACCCTGCTTTTTAAGGACAACCCCAGATTTTTCAGTCAAGATAAATACTGGCATGACTGCTGAGCACAAGAGAGAGAGAGAGAGAAATAAAGAGCCTGAGCATTTACATGAAAATGAGTTAGCTAGTTCTCATGTTACTTACTTCATACTGCCATCCACCCTCCTCCTTGGCTCTGACTTTTTCCACACTCAAACCAGGCACCGAGTGGCTAACACATGCCTGTGGTACATGTTAATTGTTTCCATCTTTCTCATCTATCCTGCACTTTTTTTGTCATGTTGGACTTTCCTACAAGCTGGTTGTTGTCATGTGCGAATGAAATCTTTTAAAACAAAGTGCTGCTGCTCCAAAAAGGACTTTAAACAAAACAATCAAAGTAGAGCGTTTATTCCTAATTTCTTGGATACAGTTGTAAGACAGATCTTGGCCTTCTTGTGTATTTTTACTCAGAATAAATCAGTTCATTCAAATTTTCTTGCAGTAATTTAGTTTTGGAGATTTTAGAAAACACCCAAAGTGTTGCAATCCATTGTGGGTATTAATCACTGTGCCACATGATTTCTGTTTAGTAGGGAAAAAATGACATTGTAGGTGTCGTTTGGTTTGTCATATATAAAGAAGTGTTATAGGGAAGTGGAAACCACCATCAGAGCAACACAGATACTCTCCTCATAAACACGACACCCACAGATGTCAAACCAAAGCATCCTCCTTAATATTGTGAGGGAATTCAGCATGGCCTCCAACTGAGTGTAAGTCAGTCAGTGCAGTGCCAAGTGTGTGAGAGCTGATTGCCCCTGATGAGGGCCAGATGTGACAAACTGATATAAACACCTGGACTACAGCACTCTGTGCTGACTCAGTATCTCACAGTCAGAGATGAGGAGAGCATTTCTTTGGGTTTTCTGTGTTTCTTTAGTGTGAACTATGGACATAAGATTATTTTAAGCATTTTAGGGATCTTCCTACAGTTGAAACCAGAAGTTTACATACACTATATAAAAAGGCACATAAATTTTTTTTTTCTCACCGTCTAACATTAAATCAGATTAAACTTTTCCTGTTTTTGGTCAATTAAGATTACCAAAATTATTTCTATGCTAAACGCCAGAATAATGAGAGAGATCATTTTTAGACAATTTTTTTATTATTTTCTTGAGAGTCAGAAGTTTACATACATTTCACTAGTATTTGGTAGCATTGCCTTTAAACTGTATGACTTGGGTCAAATGTTTTGGATATGCTTCCACAAGCTTCTCACAATAGTTTGCAGGAATTTTGTCCCATTCCTCCTGGCAGAACTGGTGTAACTGAGCCAAGTTTGTAGGCCACCTTGCTCGCACATGCCTTTTCAGCTCTGCCCATAAATTTTCAATGGGATTGAGATCAGGGCTTTGTGATGGCCACTCCAAAACATTGACTTTGTTATCCTTAAGCCACTCTGTAACCAGTTTGGCAGTATGCTTAGGGTCATTGTCCATTTGGAAAACCCATTTGTGCCCAAGCTTTAACTTCCTGGCTGATGTCTTGAGATGTTGCTTCAGTATTTCCACATAATGTTCTTTCCTCATGATGACATCTATTTTGTGAAGTGCACCAGTCCCTCCTGTAGCAAAACAACCCCAAAACGTGATGCTGCCACCCCCATGTTTCACAGTTGGGATGATGTTCTCAGGCTTGCAAGCTTCCCCCTTTTTTCTCCAAATGTAACGATGATCATTATGGCCAAAAAGTTTATTTTTAGTTTCGTCAGACCACAGAACATGTCTCCAAAAATTAAGGTCTTTGTCCCTGTGTGCATTTGCAAACTGTAATCTGGCTTTTTTATGTTTCTTTTGGAGTAATGGCTTCTTCCTGGGAGAGTGGCCTTTCAGCCCATGTCGGTACAGGACTCATTTGACTGTTGATAATGACACACTCTCACCAGCTTCAGCCAGCATCTTCACAACGTCTTTTGCTTTTGTTCTTGGGTTGAGATGCACTTTTCGGACCAAAGCACGCTCATCTCTGGGACACAGAACCCGTCCCCTTCTGAGCGGTATGATGGCTGGACATTCCCATGGTGTTTATACTTGCGTATGATTTTTTGAACAGATGAACGTGGCACCTTCAGGCATCTGGAAATTGCACCCAAGGATGAACCAGACTTGTGCAAGTCCACAGTTCTCTTCCTGATATCTTGGCTAATTTCTTTTTATTTTCCTATGATGTTACACAAAGAAGCAGTGTGTTTCAGGTGTGCCTTAAAATACATCCACAGGTGTGCCTCTAATTAACTCAGATGTTGTCAATAAACCTATCAGAGGCTTCCAAAGACATGACATCATTATCTGGGCTTTCCCAAATTGTTTAAAGGCATAGTAATCTTAGTGTATGTAAACCTCTGACTTTGAAGAAAGTAATAAAAATTGTCTAAAAAAATCCTTTTCTCATTATTCTGGCATTTAGCAAATAGAAATAATTTTGGTAATCCTTATTGACCAAAAGCAGGAAAAGTTTATCTGACTTAATGTTAGATGGTGAGAAAAAAAAGTTTATGTGCCTTTTTATATAGTGTATGTAAACTTCTGGTTTCAACTGTATGTTTGTGTATGAGTGAAACTATCAGTCATTGGAAAACTGCCTTTGTTTCTGCTGGGAGCCATTACCCAGCCTTTTAGTTTGTCTTATTACACCAGCCTGGTGGCTGTTACAGTTCTTTTAAGCATCAAGTCCTCTCTGTCTCCTTTGAGTTAAGTTTCTAGTCAGCTGCAAGGCAGCGGTGGTTCAGTTCGCCCTTTTTATCAATTAATAAGAAAGGAGCTTTTGTTTTGATTTTTCCCTTCTCCCAATTAATCATTCTTGCTTTAGTGGTTATCCTTGTTGGGTAACTTTAAGAAACCAGGGTCTGCAATTGGGTCCCATTTCCCCCTTCCCTGACAAATGTTTAGTTTAGTTTGTCATACTTGTGGTCCCTTCAAACAACTGTTTCCTTGTGGTCTCTATAATTATTTCATTGATGTGTGTATGATTGTCTAACCAATGAAAATGTATGTGGTTGCTTTTCAGATTAATTGGTTCGGCAAAAATCTCGCTGAGAGACTTGGCCAGTGGTCAAGTGAAATCTCTCCCATCCAAGAATGTGCCTTTGATCAATGAGAAACAACAGCCTACTGGGGTAAAATGATTGCTTAATAACATGATACCAAACAGATTCCATGTCTTTTCATGTTATTGTGACAGATTATAAATTCAATGACTTATCAGTCTAGATGGCTGAGTTATAGGGGCAATAGGGGTCATATGGTAGAGTAGGTAGTATCAGTGTGTGCACTACTTGGCTAGCTCACAGAGCCTGGGACCATGGGCCAGAAGGTCAGTTAGACTTGGGGGTGTCCTTCACTGAGGGCTTTCCTTTCAGTAGGGAACAAATATCTCAAATTTATTTCAAAGTTCCTTGATGTGGCATAAGAAATGTAGCTGATATAGCAGACATTGCTAATTAAAAAATTCATGTCCATTTTCCAGGCAGCAATCAATTTGCTCATTGGGTATGAACCACCTCCCAATGCAACTCCGGATCTCAATGATCAACCTGATGGAGACGTATCTCACGTGGATGCTGGTAATTTCACTGATATGAAATCACAGAGGTGTCCAAACAAACCAGGATTTATAGAGTTTAGTGAGACAGTGATAAGCTAAAAAAAATCAAACAATCCTTTAGATGAACAGAACACAGGTAAGTGAGGAAAAGGTGTTCATTTTTTCTTAGTTAAAGTCTTAAAAAGTCTTGCATTTTATTTTTTAAAGTGTGTAGAAGCCCTGTAGATTTAACGTATCTGTTATGAAATCAATTGTAGGCATACTCTCCCTTATAATCTCTGGCTATAGTTATCAAAGACTTTTGTCCCAGTTGTGTTTTGGCCTTTTGAGATCAGTCTAAGAAGATGATTGTGATTGTGCGTCCAAGGTGGCAGTGATGAGGGCGACGAAGGGGAGGCAGATGCAGATGGAGGGTTTCAGGGTGGAGGTCCCGGAGCTTCGACCTCACCAAACCAGCCTGGAAAACCTGGCCACAAGCCAGTCCGTATCAGCCGAAAGAAAACTAGAGCCTTGGCCAATAAGCCTCAGGACTTCCAGGTATTGTGGGTTTTTTGATTACTTTGTTCCTGGATATTTACAAATGCCATTTATGGAGGAGCTTTTCACAGTTTATCACATGACTGACAGCAACCTCTAACAGTGGAAATGCCCTGCTGCTGGAGGTTTGCAAAAATACCTTTTACTTTTGGATCAGAGGAAAACAATTTCACACATGAGGCTATCTTTGGGATCATACCTTTTTGTTCCTGTAAAAGTTCTAGAGATTTATATCAAAATGTTCATGTTTGCACTATCTTAACTGATAATTGTCAGCCCACATGAATCAGTGGTACCTTTTGAATAAAAGCAGGATATATTGTCCCTCTGTTAGTTCAGCTGCCTTACTGTTTCTCTCAATGTCCAGATCCGTATCAGGGTTATCGAGGCTCGACAGCTGCCTGGAAACAATGTTAAGCCAGTGGTAAAGGTGAACGTGTGTGGACAGACCCACAGGACAAGGATCAGAAGAGGGAATAATCCTTTTTTTGATGAGGTAATGCATGCAAAAACACAAATGACTCAGGTAGAATTCCTGACTCCAGACTTACTTTCCCCTTATCTTCTTGCTTGTCTATTTTAAATGTCCTACTCTCTTACTGCCACTCAGCTTCCGCCTGCTTTAGTAACTCTGCTGAGTATTTCTTTCTTTATCTGCAGCATTGAAATGGCAGTGGAGCTTAAAGGCAGTCTAATGAGCTCACTCTTGTATCTCTAACTCCCTTCATGTGCATTTTCCCTTGCTTCAGTTTCCTCCAAAGCATAAGCAACTCTTCTTACACTGTAAGTCCTATGATATCTGTAGAATCATTGAGTGTCTGACATCAAGATGCATTGTGTGCATAGGATGAAAACAGAAATGTTCAGTCTCATTTGACTTTTTCTTTCCTTCAGATGTTTTTCTACAATGTCAACATGCTCCCCTCAGAACTGTTTGATGAGAGCATCAGTCTACGGGTGAGCAAATAACTCCATTTAACATGATTTCTGACATCAAAACTGTAGGACCCTCCTTGCATACATGCCCTCAAAATAATTGTACAGTTTCTTTGATATCTGAAGTTGTAGTTTTGTTTTTCTTTGACAGGTTTATGACTCTTACTCTCTAAGATCTGATAGTCTAATGGGAGAGTTCAAGGTATGTCATTCCTTTTCTCTGCTTTATTTATTTATTTTTCATTCAGAATTTAACATTAAGATTTTCCACTCCCCAGTGAAGTCTATGTGAAGCAGAATTGTTCCTTTTATACCAGCATGCTGGCCGGTTTAATAATACATAATGATTTTATTTTTTTCTTTTACCCAGCTGGATGTTGGATACGTTTATGATGAACCAGGTCAGTGTTTATTTATGAAATACATACTGTCTTAAGCATTAGTAAATAATAAATTTATTTTGAATTTATCCAGGTCATGCCATAATGAGGAAATGGCTCCTTCTGAGTGACGCTGATGACTCCAGCTCTGGGGCCAGAGGCTACCTGAAAGTCAGCATATTTGTTGTGGGTACTGGAGATGAGCCACCGGTGTGTAAACCTGCTTAATCACATTTACAGGTTTTGTTATACAGACATAGTCTGTGTCAAACTTTCCTCTCTTCTCATCTCATCTCTCCTTTCCTGGCTCCAGACTGAGCGGAGAGATAAAAGTGACGAGCAGGATGACATTGAAAGCAATCTTTTGTTGCCAGCTGGCGTCACAATGCGATGGGCGACACTCAGCCTCAAAGTCTATCGTGCAGAGGATATGCCGCAGAGTAAGTCCATTATAGATTTCTGCAACTCTTGCATTTAAAAGCACCTGAATCTCCTATTGAAAAATTGCCTCTTCTTGCAGTGGATGATGCCTTTGTTCAGGCAGTGAAACAAGTCTTTGGAGGGGAGGGAGACAGGAAAAACTTGGTGGATCCATACTTGGAAGTCAGCTTTGCTGGCAAAAAGGTATTTTTTTAAACATATGTTTATTGGTTTTTCATAATAATACAGAAAAAGGTAATTAAATGACATATTAATATAGATTCCCAGTGCAATTAAACCTAAACACGGGAAATAGACAAAAGAAACAACAACAACAGCAAGGGGGGGCCAAAGCACATTACATTAGTGTTGTATATATAGAAGATTTAAAGAATGCATAGTTCAGAAACACCTTCTAGAATTTACAGTTTTGCTTATTAGTCTCCAGCGTAAATCCTTCACAAGACAATATCAAGTTCTTATTTATAGTCAACCAGACCTTTCAGCACAACAATTGTACGAGTCTTATTGCCAACACAAACACCGCTAATCGAGGGGGTTTGCCTAATGGCCTCTGCCAAAGACTCTATGGCAGTCGCAAACAAAAGAGGTGATAGAGGACACCCCTGTCTTGCCAAGACAAAAATAAGGTGACCTCCTACCATATGTCAGGACAGCAGATAATGGGTTACTATACATTAGCTTTACCCAGCTTATAAATTTGTCCCCTAGGTCCAAATTCTCCAGAGTTGAAAAAAGATAGGGCCATTCGACCCTATTGAACGCTTTCTCAGTGTCTAGACTTATAACAACACAATCAAGTTTGTTTAATTGAGAGAGATGAATTATTTAAATTCTTTGGAAAATTCGCAGCCCAGCCCGCCAGGGCCTGGGGCTTTGCCTGTTTTTAAGGTTATCTTTACTTCTTGCTCTGTTATTGGTTTATTAAGTATTTCTTTCTGTGAAGGCAAAAGGGTATTTTGTCTCTAAGTAAGGTGAAGTTTTGTTTGTTTAAATGTTCTTTGAAAATGCATTTTATTATCAGATGGCTTCTTTTTTGTTTTAGCTGTGCACAAAAATCATCGAGAAAAATGCCAATCCAGAGTGGAATCAAATCATCAACTTACAAGTCAAGGTATCACAGACTCATTTTACACTAACCTGCATAGATGAGTTTGAATCAAATGTCAAGAAAACATCAGCTCACATGACCACATGTCTCTGTCCATAGTTCCCATCCATGTGTGAATGCATCAAACTGACTCTGTATGACTGGTAAGACCTCAACAGTGCCATTGATACACAGTTTTTCTGGGATCAGAATATCTCCTTTAGAATTTGACATGCTTTGCTATTCCCAGGGATCGTCTGACCAAAAATGATGCCATTGGAACAACATTTTTAAATTTAAGCACAATGTCTTCCTCTGGTGGAGAAATTGAAGGTAAATAATGTCAAACTAGTATTTTTTATTTCTGATTAATCTGTATTTGATTAAATTTTGATAAAGAACCATGACTGTTGATATTTTTTTTATTTGGAGCAGATGCACGGGCTGATAACAACTCAGTGTCTGATGGTATGTACAAAATAACCTATCGCTTTGTAACTTTAATTCTCTGATTTTAACCAAAATTTGTGTCTTAACCCAGTAGATATGTTAGAATAATGTTTTTCTAAACATGTGAAAACACTGAGATCTATGTATGACTAAATTTTGGATTTAGACCATTTAGACTGCAGGGCAAATTTAACAGCCCACAACATCACCATTAGCCATAGAAACACCCTGCCCCCTGACACTCATATAAGATCACACAGAGCAGCCTTCACTGTCAGCTGCATGCTGGGTTTTTGTTCATTGTGAGGTACATTTGGCTTATGGCCACAGTTGGTGGCTTATGGGTCATTTAAAGCATCATAACAGAAAGATTTGTGCCAGAAAACAGTAAATGTAATCCCCAACTTCAGCCAGGCAGCACTGACCAGAGTTCCCCATAAGGTAAGGGGGAAGGCTAATTGCTGGAGTGCTTGTCTATTTTTCACATGAACCAGATGCAACAGAAACAAACTTCTTTTTAGTCCTGGGTGATTAAAAGAGGTGGGATGTGGCTATCTCTTTTCAAGCAGGCACAGTTCAATCCCTCATGTCTGTTAGCATCGCGATGCTAAAGTTTAGTATAGTATCCAGTTATAGACACTGTCTATTCCTGCTACAATAAAAGCCTCCAATACAAATAATCATTGAAGACTTTCATTTTGAAGAGCAACATCAGGAAATTGAGTGTTTCAGCAGCAAACAAATAAGTGTCATAAACGGGAGAGAAAGAGTGTTAGATACAGGATGAAAAAAGGAAATTTAGGCTTTTCGCTCTAAACTGTCTTTCTGTCATGACATAAATGTGATTCTTCCTCTGGTGGCTTAAAAAAAGAGTTCTAACAATGCATAGCAGATGGATGATTCCTCCATTCAGGTTGTAGCATTATTTTTTATTTAACAGGATGGTATTTTTTGTGAGTGGATGTGGCTTCGGTGTATTCAAACAACACACCCGCACCATCCTAGAGTAGATTGTACTGCGTCATTTTTCATGATTTTCAAGCTTATAAACTTTGAGATGTTTTTCATGAATGAATTTTTTCCCGGTGGTCCAGAACACAGTGGCCTGTCATATATCAAGCCTGAAATACAGATTTCAAAAAAATCACTTTAAAGGGACTTTAATGATTGGATTTTTTCACCTTTACTTCAGTAATGAGTCCTAAACCTCCATTTTATATTTGAATATAATTTTTTTGTTTGTTTGTGTTACAGTGAGCACTGCAGCATCTGAGGTCGGTTTCCTCCCGGCATTTGGGCCTTGCTACGTCAACCTGTATGGTAGTCCAAGAGAATTTACCGGCCTCCCTGACCCCTATGAGGAACTTAACTTTGGAAAGGTAAGCTTATCGAAACTTAGCAAAAGGCACACTGGATATAAATGTGACGTTTAAGCTTTATTGCAATGAGATTTTTTTTAACTCTTGCAGGGTGAAGGTGTGGCCTACAGGGGTAGGGTCTTTGTTGAGCTGTCTACTCAGCTGGATGGAAAGGTGGATAAGAACCTCGATGACATCTCCAACGATGACATCCTGGTTGCACAGGTATCAACTTTTGTCTAATAACAGCAACCTCCTAAGTAATTTAATCTCTGGTATAACCTTTATAATACAAGTTATTACTCTACAACTGAGAACTTTAAAGCTCCCTGTGTAGCAGAGAGGATACTTTGAACTGAAAAAGAAATATATAATTGAAAAAAGCCCAGCCCTGACCTCTAAAAGTGCCACATCCTTTTTAATTGTGTACAGAAATACCAGAGGAAGAGGAAGTACTGTCTGTGCGCTGTGTTTCATAGCGCGTGTATGCTCCAGGAGCCTGGGGAGCCAATCCAGTTCGAGGTCAGCATGGGTAACTATGGTAACAAGCTGGACTCCACCTGCAAGCCCCTGTCATCCACCACTCAGTACAGTTTTGCTGTTTTTGATGGTATGTAAATGAGAATTTTTGCAGAAGTCAAGCTGGTTTGTTTTTGCTTCATTAAGCTTCAATCAGACGTTTTTGAAGTGATGTTACACAACAAAGTTTCAGGAGCAGGACCACATCAACCACGCCTCTTCCTGCATTTCCATAAATTTACCCTTGACCGTAGCCGTCTCACAATTTAAACGTTTAGCAACAATGGCTCGTAGATTTCGATGACAATGGCTGAGGATCGACATTAACGGTAGAAAACTGATACAAAATGTGATGTATCTTCACAACCCCCCCCCCCCCAAAAAAAAAAAAAAAAAATCTAACAGATAAAAACGTTTGTGTCTTTTGGTTCTTGGTCTCTCCGGTCTAGCTAATCTCTAGTGAGGCCTGGGTGTTGATTTATGGTCAGAGACACTGACTGGACTCCTATTGTTGGCAAGACTGTGTGTCTAATTCTGAAATTCTAAGGAGAGTGGGATGGGAAGGATTAGCTGCCTGATACAGGAATGGCAGCTGCTCTTTTACAGGCACTTGGCGTGCTATCCCAGGCCTGATCCAGCTCACCACATACTGGGTGTCCAGGACCTGTTGGGCTGGTCCAGACGCCCCTCCATGTTTGTCATAGAGGGGGCAGCTGGGAGGATATCATGAGAGATGGGGTATGGGCCTAGGCATCAGGAGGCCGGAGCAGTGCAGGACCAAGGCTGATGGGGCGATGTGCTGAACCTGCATAAGTTCCCATACTTGACCAGACCTGATCCCATCCATAGAGCCCTAAAGGTGTTAGTCATGCCCATGGACTCCCTAAGCTTCCCAAACCAATTCCAGCAAATGTCTCACATTACATTCTCAAATAATCTTTCCTATCTCTTGTAGATAAATAATTGTCAAATCAGATTCTAGTTGATGTTGTGGTCCTTGCTAGTGAACTTGCATTTTCTGACCTGTAACCCTGTTTTAAGCCTCTGTCGTAACTATCATTTAAAGACCTCTGAATTGTGTATGATTTAAATTAAATGCAGGTGAATTAGATGGCTTCTATACCAAACATTTTATTAATTGCTTCTTGACAATTCAAATAGAACACATGAAATGATGTGTTTAGTTTGTTAGTAGTATTAAATTTAAGAGGAGTTTGTTGTTTCCCCCAGTTAACTCTTGATTGTACTGTAAGTCTGTGTTTAAGGGCTCAAGGAGCCAAAGAAAAGCACAGGAAAAGCTAATTTAATGTGCATCATACTCCATAATTTGTGTTTAGGATGACTGGGTGTTTTCATTTCTTAACCTGCAGGTAATCACTACTATTACCTGCCCTGGGCTGACACTAAGCCTGTGGTGACTCTCACGTCATACTGGGAAGACGTTAGCCACCGTCAGGACTCTGTTAATGTTCTCCTCTTTATTGCAGAGAGACTGGTAGGAACAAGTCATATTGACTCAAATATTATACATGTTTAAACAAGCTGAACAACTGAGTAATGCTGTTTCATCTGTCTGTGATTTTTTTTAGGAATCCCATCTCACCTCTTTAAAGACAGCCATCCTTGCCAAAATGCCTGACACACGTCTGGCAGAGATCTGGCTAAAACTCATCGATCACCTGATTGATGACCTGAATAGGTAAGACGAGACCAGATGGATTGTACATCAAATATATATGTACGAAGTTATGCTTTCAGATTTATTTAGTTGAACTTTAGTAATTTGCTTTCATCTGCATTTTGTTGAATCTTGTGATAGTTTTACCTTAAATTGTTCCCATCCAACATTTCTTTGACAAACAAAGTTTGGGGTGCAGATGGCCTAGTGGTTAGGGTTAGTCTGACCTGTGGCTCCTGTCCTCCACTCTCTCATCTCCATTTCTGACTTTATCCACTCTCCTTATGTCTAAATAAAGGCATAAAAGCCAAAGATGATCTTAAAAAAAAATTCCCATCCAACATTTCTTTAATTAACAAAGTTTTGACAGTTTCCAGCTTCCGGATCCAGAGGGCAAGCCCAATGTGACCGCTCTGGACCTTCAAATGAAAAAGTTGCGAGATGCTGCTGTTGAGGGTATCAGACGGATGGCAGGCCAAATGAGAGACGAGGCCACAGATGTCAAAGCTACTGTGGGCGACATTGAAGATTGGGTGGACAGAATCAAGCAGCTGGCTGAGGAGGTCAGGAGAAAAATAATCAGAAGCCTTACTTTTTATAGCAAATGGCTGAGACTAAAGAGATTGATCTGTTTTTTTTTCCTCAACCAGCCTCAAAACAGCATGCCAGATGTGATCATCTGGATGTTAAGAGGAGAGAAACGGGTGGCTTTTGCCCGAATCCCAGCAAACCAGATCCTGTACTCCAACTTCAGTGAGCAGGCTTGTGGCAAACACTGCGGACAGACCCAGACAATCTTCATGCAGGTAAAAAAAAACACACATGAAGTGTATTTAATTAAATTAAACTAAATGTTAGATTTCAGAAAGAGTCCTGACTCATATTGTTTTATTGTTAGTACCCAATGGACAAAAACAAGGGTGTTAAGATCCCTGTTCAACTTCGAGTCAACATGTGGCTGGGCCTCTCCACTCAGGAGAAGAAATTCAACAGCTTCTCAGAGGGAAACTTCAGTGTTTATGCTGAAATGGTAGAACAGCCACAGAAACCATGGCATTTTAAAGATACATACATGTGTTTTCCATGACATTAATATGCTTTTATGTGCCTCCAAACAGTATGAGAACCAGGCCCAGGTCTTTGGGAAGTGGGGAACTCATGGCCTGGTGGGTCGGCACAAGTTTTCAGATGTGACCGGAAAGGTGAAACTTAAACAGGAACGCTTTCTGCCACCACGCGGTTGGGAATGGGATGAGGACTGGTTTGTTGACCCTGAGCGATGGTTAGTTTAAGAACTCACTTTTGCACACACGAGCATACACACTAACCCCCACCCCCCCGACTCCTGACTTCTTCTGTCTCAAGTATAAACATCCTCTGATCAACAGTTGAACGTTCCCCAGAGTGTTGTTCATAATTCAAAGCCTTCTTCTGTTAATTGACAATACTCACGACTCAGTGCTTGTACCAGCCAAAGCACAGAACCTTGTTATGTACACAATAGCAGGAAATTAAAGGGATTTGGGTATTAACCAGTGTTTCTCTTAAAGGAGGTCTCCCTCCCCTCATTAGTGCCTCCTACCTCTGAAGTGCTTACATTCTCCCACAGAAGTCCACGTAAATCATCCTAGCCCCCTTGTAGCACGTCTTCCTGAGCTGTCCCACTCTGTTTATCAGGTCCTACATAGCTTCTGTCTGAGTCACAGACGCTCTCATCGGTCTATGTGCTTTGGTTCTTTCTGTGCAGCTTGTTGACAGAAGCAGACGCCGGCCACACAGAGTTCACAGATGAAGTTTTTCAGAATGAAACACGATTCCCTGGAGGGGAGTGGAAGCCGGCAGCAGAGCCCTACACAGACGTGGTATGACATACACTGTGTACACTGCTGTCACACGCTCATCCCTGTGTGCAAATGTTTACTTTTTGGGGACATTATGACAAAAATGTAATTGATAATCACAGGACAAAACCTTTCTATTCAGTTAGCTTCTAATGTTATCAGTTCCTCTTGTGATATTGTGTAGTTAAGACAAGTGGGTTGCACTGATGTAAAAACACTTGACTTTATTTTAGGGAACTTGGTTTGAGCATTAGCCCAAAAAACAGAACTTTTATTCGTTCCCATAATTTATTATAGGCATGGCATGCAATTGTTTTTGATTGAAAATCTCAAATAAACAAACTTCCCCTTACCTGCACAGCAATGAACATCAAAGTGGCAAATTTATGTATTTTTTGACCAACATAGAGAGGAATTCAGCAGCTTAATACCCTTTTATTTCTCGCTGGATTTTGTTTGTGAGCAAGGAGGGAAATAATCCAATCAGTTAGGCCACAAATAGCTGAAAAAAGAGATTTAATTGCTTGAACTGTAATGAAGAATTTAAGATAGGCATCTATGGATCTTGTTTGACAGAGTATTTGTGTGTTTTGCAGAATGGAGAAAAAGCTCAAAGCCCAGGAGAGTTTGAGAGTCCACCTGGCTGGACCTGGGAGGATAATTGGAGCTTTGACAGCAACAGAGCTGTTGATGAGAATGGTAATGATAGTAACCGTGCATACTTCATCACAATTTCTCTTTGGGGGGATTTATACTTAAAACATTTGAAACACTGTCTGCATGTGATTTTTGACACAAGGTTGGGAATACGGAGTTACCATTCCTCCTGACGACAAGCCCAAATCCTGGGCTGCAGCAGAGAAAATGTACCATGTCCATCGCAGGAAGAGACTTGTGAGACCGAGAAGAAAGACATCTGAGAAAACAGCTGCTACTGAGGTGAGGAAGACGGGACAACTGTGGTTTCTTAGGGAAGGTTTGCCCACGTCTTAACTGGAGGGTCAGGGGTTCTGTCCCCAGCTCCTGTAGCCACACTTTGATGTCTCTGTTTAAAATCTTGGTTTTATTATTGTGAGTGTGTTAAAATTTGGTGAGTAGATCACCTCTTTTGTCATAACATGCTTTTTCCATCTCAGACTCTGAGCAAAAGGGAAATCCTGCAGTACTGTGCGGAGCTTTTAGGCACGTTTAGGACAAAAACTGAGGCTGAAGTAAGGTGTAGAATGACCTAGGGTTGTGACACATCTGGTCCTTTGAGGAATCCTTAGCGCCCTACTTGCCTAAAACTTCTGCACATTACTGTGTGTCTGTAAATGCGACTTTAGTAAAGCAACCCATGCCTCCTTAACGTCAAGGCTAGGCTATTGTAATTCTTTGTATACTGGTTTGGATTTGTCCTCTTTCCGCTATCTACAGCTTGTGCAGAATACTGCTGCTCGTCTCTTCACTGGAAAAAGTTGACACAACATTACTCCTATCCTAGCCTCTCTTTAGTGGCTTCCTGTGAAATTTAGGATTGATTTAAAGATCTGATTTGTTTTGAAAATTTTAAAAAGATTAGCACCACTGAATTTATAACACTCCGTCTTGTCCACTCAGATCCACTAACCAGCTGCTTGTAGGGGTCTCTAGGTCAAAATTCATAATCTGTGGGGATTGAGCCTTTGTGAAAGGTACTTCCGGGTTATGGAACAAGTTGTGTGTGGATGTGGTTTATCTGGTGCTGGTGTTCTTTCAGGCATGTCTCAGGGGGATTATTGTTGTTTTTGACACGTGACACATTTGCACCATAAGTGAAGTTATCCACAAGGTCAGAGTTCCTGTCTGTGACTTAAGGTGTTTGTAAAGGATGCATAGTGCATGTCCTTTATCAGTGTGTGTTGCCATGCCATGATGCTGACATTCTGCATTGTTGCCATAGGAGACCCACCTTACTGCAGATTTGCAGGTGTTACTGCAGCTCTTTCATATTGTAAAGTATTTAACATTTTCAAATGTGTATTTTAACTTTACAGTATGTTGTCTGGACTGATATAAAGACTGTTAGTGTTGATCTTTTCTGTATATGAGTTTAATTAACACTGTCACATTTCTGGGTATTTTAATTTATTATAGAGATGTGACTTTACCTGACCAACCTTGGTCTATTCTCATGATGTTCTTACCTATAAGAAAAGATCATATTTTACTGCCCCTAAATTACATCCACTGCTGCTTCAGTGGCATGTAAATATGTTTGGATGCACATGAATGGTACTGGTTAAAAACAACTGGCCACTCTATATTGTCTCATTAGTGTGTGAATGTGGAATGACGGCTTTGAAGCACTTTTAGGAGTCTGACAACCAGAAAAGCTCTATACAGACAATACATCAGGTCATTGACTTTAACTATTGGCTATTAGTCATTGACCATTTCGATTAGAAACAGATTGCAAGGAAATTTACAGTTTTTCATCAAATCCTTGGTCCTGTCTCTTATTCAGAGGAGAGAACCTGGAGAAGGCTGGGAATACTCGTCCCTCATTGGCTGGAAGTTTCACAGGAAGGAGCGCTCCTCTGACACATTCAGGCGACGCCGCTGGAGAAGAAAAATGGTCCCATCAGACTGCATTGGGGCCTCTGCAATTTTCAGATTGGAAGGGGCATTAGTGAGTTTCAGTTGAGAAATATTGCAAAATATGTTTTGTATTATAAAACAGCAAGGAAACTGTCATGGTGACACAACTTATTCATACCATCTGAGTCATATCCCTGCATTATTCTCGTGCATGTGCCTGTTCCTGACAGATGTTGGCAGAAACACTCAGGAAGTTTATTTTACTTCTTCTTTCTCTTCACATTTCTTCAGTTATGCTCAAAAGTTTCTCTTTGCTGTTTTCTTAAGTACCTCACACTGCTGTTTGTTCACAGGGTGTTGATGTTGATGAAAAGGCCAGTAAAGCAGGGGCAGCCAAAGCATTTGGTGCCAACACCCCCACAGTTTCCTGCCACTTTAGCCGTAAGTAGCTGGGTCTGATAAGGAGAATTCCTGGTCTCTGATTTTTCTTTTAAGTCGCTGACTGGTTATGTGCGATAACGCAAAGTCATAAAAGCTGGAATAAACACACTCACTCATCTAATCAGTGGTTTTTCAGGCATTATTTGAGATTACACTTCATTTGGTGGTGATAAAATTGAAGCATGCTTAGAAATGTGTTTTTTCCTCCAGGGTCTTACCGTTACCATTTGAGAGTGTACGTGTATCAGGCAAGGAATCTCTGTGCAATGGACAAGGACAGCTTTTCAGGTAAAAATGACGAAGAAACTATGTCTGAGCAAAAAAAAAGCCATATTAGAAGCCTTAAAAACAAGTAAATTATTGTAATTTGGGTGTTCATTTTTGAAAAAAGTAAAACCTACACTAGATAGCACAGATTTCCTCTAAAATTTCTGGCCTTGTCCCATCCAGATCCATATGCCCATGTATCATTCCTTCATGTGAGTAAGACCACAGAAGTCATAAGGACTACCCTGAATCCCACATGGGATCAAACCCTCATCTTTGAGGACATTGAAATCTACGGAGACCCACAAACTATTGCGCACAACCCTCCTGATGTGGTGTTGGAGCTGTATGACAGTGATCAAGTGGTATGTTGAGTATTTAATATGGCAAACTTCTCAAGCATTTCCTTCAATATGGATATGATCAGGCTTTGTTCAGTGTTTGTCTACTGCTGTATTTTAATTATAAGGGTAAAGATGAACCTATGGGTCGCTGTACCTGCCCACCAGTGGTTAAGCTGAACCCCAGTGTGGCTGTTAGCCCAAAGCTGCTGTGGTTTCCAGTCACCAAAAAGGGTCGCAATGCTGGAGAGGTGCTGCTGGCTGCAGAACTCATTCTGAAGGAGAAGGTAAGAAAAAGAATTAAGGAAAGAAAAAAAGGCATAGCCTCTAGGTTTTAAAACTGTACTCAGGAGGTGGTTTTGTGTCTTTTCATTTAAGGTGGATGATGGAGATCTGCCTCTGGTTCCTCCTCGAAGAGGAGAGACGCTGTACATGGTCCCCCAGGGAATCAGGCCTGTTGTGCAGCTCACCGCTATTGAGGTACAACACCAAGCAATACAGTGCCTCTGCGAGCTACTTTAAATTCCCATTATGCACATTACATGATCAGGCAAGACCAACCTTCAGACTTGTGTTGTGGTTGAAATGATCATGTTTCTTGCTTACTTTCTTTCACTTAATTCCTGAAATCTTAATGTTCTGTAAAATTCTTCTTTTAGGCATCTTGCTGTATTTATTTGTTTCCAGGTCTTGACTTGGGGCTTGAGGAACATGAAGACCTACCAACTGGCCACTGTTTCCTCCCCCAGTCTGGTTGTTGAATGTGGTGGTGAGATTGCTCAAACAGCTGTCATCAAGAACTTCAAAAAGAACCCAAACTTCCCTGGATCTGTGCTGACACTGAAAGTGGTACTAATCCTTAAAATGTACAAAGAACACAATTCTACTGAGTCATGTCAATTAAATAAAATATGTAAGATTAAATAAGTTACTATATAAAAGTTTGCCCCTTCAAGTCAGTATTAAGTGGTTAAGCACCTTTGGTTGCAATCACAGCACTGAGTCTGTGTGGATAGGTCTCAATCAGGCATGCACATCTAGACACGGCAGTTTTACTCCATTCTTCTTTACAAAACTGCTCGAGCTCTGTCAGGTTGAACAGGGTTCGGATGTGCACAACCCTTTTCAAGTCCTGCCACAAGTTCTCTGTTGGCCTAAGATCTGGGTTTTTACTCAGCCACTCCAGAACATTCACCTTGTTGTCTTTAAACCATTTCTGTGTAGCTTTTGCTGTATGCTTGGGGTCATTGTCTTTCTGGAAATTAAATCTTCTCTCAAGCCGCAGATCTCTTGCAGACTGAATAAGATTGTCCTAAGGGATTTTTCTATATTCTGCCACATTCATTTTACTCTCTACCTTTACAAGCCTTTCAGGGCCGACTGCTGAGAAATATCCTTACAGCATGATGCTGCCACCACCTTGCTTCACAGTGGGAATGGTGTGTTTGTGGTGATGTGCAGTGTTTGGTATCTGCCAAAAATAGCATCTTGTCTGATGATCAAAAAGCACCATTTTGGTCTCATTAGACCAAAGAACTTTCTTCCACTTGACCATGGAGTCTCCCTTATGCTTTTTGGCAAACTCTAGTCCAGATTTAATCTGAGTTTTATTCAACACTGGCTTTCTCTTCGCCACTCTCCCATAAACTGGTGAAGCACCTGGGCAACAGTTGTTGTATGCAGAGTCTCTCCCATCTCGGCTGCTGAAGCTTGTCACTCAGTTTGTGAGGATGGCCTGATCTAGGCAGATTTAATCATGTGCCATATTCATTCATTTTTTTGATGATGGATTTAACTGAACTCTGGGGGATGTTCAGTGCCTTAGATTATTTTTTTTTTGTATCCATCCACTGACTCATACTTTTTAAATGACCTTTTCTCTCAGTCACTTGGAGTGTTCTTTTGTCTTCATGGTGTAATGGTAGAGAAGAATACTGACTAACTAGTGACAGGAACTTCCAGACACAGGTGTCTTTATGCTATGATCACTTGAGACCTATTCACTGCACTCAGGTTATCCCCATTTCACTAATTGTGAGACTACTAGCACCAACTGGCTAGACCTCTGTTGAATTAGGTCAGTCACTTTCAAGGGGGTAAATATTTATGCAATCACTTATTTTACCTATTTCTATTTCTTATTTTACATATTTTTATGTTTTCATTTTGACATTGAAGAGATTTTTTAAATTATATTGATCATGATTAATTTACAAAACCAATAGAAGGGTAAAATCCAGGGAGTAAATACTTTTTATTGGCACTGTATCTAATTTTCTTCCCTCCTCTAGCTTCTTCCCAAAGAGGAGATGTACACCCCTCCCATTGTGCTGAAGGTTATTGACCACCGACCATTTGGTAGGAAACCTGTAGTGGGTCAGTGCACTATTGACTGCTTGGAGCAGTTTCGCTGTGATCCGTATCGCATTAACAATGAAGTCTGCATGTCCGCTAGAGGTACAGTTTATACACATGCTTACAAGACACAAACATTAATTCCTGTTTATGTAAGAGACTTATTGTATCCTGTTTCTGCTAACGTTGCAGTGGCGATGATAGCTGCTGCCCATGGAGATGTTGTCATAGACATTGAGGAGAGACCAATTGTGAAAACTGACGTATGCAACCTCACACTCACCCAAGATTAGAGACAATATTTTCACATCTGCTTTGTTTGTATTGATACATATTCTTTGTTTGCTTTCTACTTTACAGCTTCACGCAGAGAAGGTAAGGTTTTCTAACTTACAGATAGTCTGCTTGTAGATATTTCCTAAAAAGACTCATTTTAATTTTTTTTTGTTTGTTCTTTTTTTTTTTTTTCTTTTAGGAGGAGGAAGCAGTGGACTGGTGGAGTAAATTCTATGCTTCTATTGGAGAGCAGGAAAAGTGTGGACCATACCTGAAAAAAGGATATGACAAACTCCAGGTGAGGACATGTTGTCACACAAAGAAGTATTAAATCTTTGCTTTGTTTGTGTTCGTTTAAAGAGCTGCAGTTTCCCTGCAGCCACAGACAGAGTTGTGACAAGGTTGTGACTTTGTTGTTGAGATTTCCTGCTCTGATATTGATAGTAACACTAGAAAGATTCAGTAGGTGGTTCTTGAAAAGAAACAACTCAAATGAGGGAGTTCTGTGAAATCTTACAAATAAGGTGAGAAATAAAATTGTGTCTGTGATGACAATCTAACAACCAAAAAGGCAGCTAGAGGGAACATGAAGTCTTTCCCAACTCATGGTGGCTAAAACAGTAGGTCTACTTTGATTTTCTTTCAACACTTAATGTGTTATCATCTTATAAACATAAACAAAAGACCGGGTTAACTAAAAACTAAACTAAAACTAGCTATGAAACAACAACAACAACAACAACAACCAAAAAAAAACTTTTGGGCCATCTTTGCCCCAGTTATGAATCTTTGCCACTTTAAATCTATTTTTGCCACTTTTCATACTGTATTGCCATTGTATATGTCCATCTTTGGTACTTTTAATCCATTTTTACTACTTTGTAAGCCTATTTTAGCCTCTTTTGACCCAGTATTGTCACTATTTCTCAGTTTTTGCATCTTTCCACCCATTTTTACTACTTGTAAGTTCTTTTTGCCACTTTATAATCAATTTTTGGATCTTTCTCTGCATATTTTTGTCACTTTTAACCCCTTTTCACAACTTTGTAGCCATTTTTGTCTCTTTTAACCAGGTTTTCCCAATTTTTGTCAATTTTTGCATCTCTTTATCCATGTTTGAAACATTTTATGCCACTTTTTCTGCCCATTTTTGCCGTTTTAAACCATTTTTAACATCAAAAAATAGAACTCTGATCTCAATTGAATTCAGTTCCATTCAAAACACTTTATTTGTCCCTGATGGGCAATTAAAAAGCACAGAGAGCAGCAGCATGGACATACACTCAACATTTAAAACACAACATGTGCAAATAGCAAGAAATAAATAAAAAGGTATGAGACTAGCCTGGTTAAGTAAAGTTCAAATTTGAAAATTATTGACAGAAATTGTTGAAGCTGTTGGTAAAATGCCCAGTGAAGTGTAAAATAACAGATTTTGGATTTAATTACTGTAGATGTGGTATGTGACTTTCCTTCTAGATGTAGCTGCATAATTTTGTTTTGTGGTTTTCAGGTATATAACTCTGAGCTTGAAGAGGCTGCAGGGTTCCAGGGACTCACTGATTTCTGCACCACTTTCAAACTTCAGCGAGGAAAGACTGAGGATGAGGAAGAGGATCCCTCAGTGGTGGGAGAGTTTAAGGTAAACACAAAACACGAAGAGGAAGTGTACCTGTAACAAATCACGTTATTTCATCTTCCTGAGGCACTGAAAGAAATCACTGCTGCATGTGCTTTGTTTGCCCTCTAGTGGATACCATCTGAATTACAGTCAATGGATTTATTTGAAGCTGCCAAACAATACATGATTTTTACCTGAGTAAAATGAGCACTTATTAGTTTTTCTGACTATAAAACAACTTTGTTTTAATGGATAGATAAAATGTAAACTTAACACTTTAAAGTATAATCTCTTATATTACTGTTAAATCTATTAGTACCCTAATATAATGCATTTGTAATAAGGATGTGAAGGCATGCTACATGTCATCTTGTGCTGTCTTTTGTGATATAATCAGGGCTCATTCAAGATTTACCCGCTTCCTGATGACCCAGGAATGCCAGTTCCACCACGCCAGTTCAAAGAGCTTCCTGAAAGCGGACCTCAAGAGTGTCTGGTTCGGATCTATGTGGTGCGCTGCATTGACCTGCAGCCTAAAGACACAAACGGCATGGTCAGATATGTAATAAGCTACAGCTGAAAAACAAACATTCTGTAGTTTAGTGATAAAGATCTGCATGAAAACATTTATCAATGCTGAAAAAACAGTTTACACTCCTGACACTAAAATAATTTTTTTAATTTCTCATTCCAGTGTGATCCATACATCAAGATTTCACTGGGGAAGAAAACACTTGATGACAGAGATAACTACAAACCAAACACTCTTAATCCAGAGTTTGGGAGGTGAGACTAATAAACAGTTTTTCTTCTGTTAGCTCAAATAATCCAGACAACATGTAGGTTTGGATAGGAAAGAAGCAGCAAAAGTCCATTCTTTTTTTGTCCAGGATGTTTGAGCTTTCCTGCTTCCTACCGCAAGACAAGGACCTGAAAATTGCCGTGTATGACTTCGACCTGCTGAGCAGGGATGAGAAAGTTGGTGAGACGATCATCGATTTGGAAAACAGACTCCTGTCTTATTTCAGGCCCTGCTGTGGTGTGCCAGAGACTTACTGTGTGTAAGTATGCACTCTCTGTGTATTTGTGTGCACTACTATGTTTATACATCCTTTAAATCAGTGATTCTAAACTGATGGGTCTGGACCCAAAAGTAGTTCACAAAGGTCTTTCCACTGGGTCACTCAAGAAAATTAAAAATATATGGGAAAAAAGTCAATGCACAGAAGCCCTGAGTACAATGCAGCAATGCATGCAATTTTAGGTTTTCCTATGATAATAAGTACATTTCAGCACTAGTATTGAAAATGCTCCTTTTTATCTTCTTTTCTTTGGACTACACATCTAGTTTTCCCAAGATAATGAATAAATTCTGCAAGAAATGTCCAAATTCCATGCAGTCTTATAAATAAAGTAAAATAAGGTCCATGCGTGCATATCCTTCTATTATGATGTGCTTTTCAAACATGATTGTATTGTCCTGTCTCTTGCTTAAATTTTTTTTTCATTAAGGGTCATAACTGCAACATTTTCATTCAAATAAATTTGAGTGGTTGAATATTTTCAAAAAAATTGGGTCATAATTACCCTTAAGGAGATGGTGGTGGGTTCTGATGTCTGACCAGTTGAGAACCTCTGCTATATACTATGTACTTCTTTTTCAAACAAAGCCAGTAATGCTACATTTTTCTCATAGTTCTGGGATCAATAAGTGGAGAGACCAGCTGAAACCTTCTCAGATCCTCCAGAATGTGGCAAAGGTCAGGGGTGTCCCTCCTCCACGCATAGAGGCAGATGGAAGCTCACTTACGCTCTCAGGAAAACAATACAACCTGCAAGATTTTGGTACTGTCATCAAAGAATATCCTATTATTTTACTGTTTGAATTATAAATTATATTCAATATGTCAATGACCATGTCTCATTTTTTAAGTTAACCAGCAGAATATTTAAAAAGCTATCAATTAGTATACTACAGTGCATTTTCCTGACATTACTCTACTCTACTTCTGGGATTGTTGTGCCCAGCTCTTTGTGAATGACCCAGCACTTGGTACTTTGGCCATTATTTGTTTGTGAAGACAATTTAATTAATGGCGATGATGAGAGATCTCACATTGATATTTGGTTGTTTCATTGCTGATGTTCATTTATTTAATAAAAAACAAAACAAAAACAAAAAATCATTTACACCATGTGCATTGCCTTTAAGACTGCATGGCAGTACCTGCGTCCAAATGGACTTGAAGCACTTTGTGGCACTTCTTCTTGTCTAGATCTTTGCTTTTGTTGTACTTACTCTCGAATGTAAGTCGCTTTGGATAAAAGCGTCTGCTAAATGACATTGTAACATTAGCTTTGTTTTTAACTTGTAACCTCTGACATCTTTTTAATATTGACTTTTGTACTCTGCCGCCCCTTTGCAGAGGCAAACACTGTGATCCACCAGCACTTGGGTCCAGCTAGGGAGAGGCTAGCCCTGCATGTCCTCAGAAACCAGGGCTTAGTACCAGAGCATGTGGAGACCAGAACCCTGTGCAGCTCTCACCAACCAAACCTGTCCCAGGTTAAGATAGCAGAAGCTATACTCCATTATTTTTCTACATTTGGAATTGAACAAGTTGGTATTGCTGCATGCTAACTTGATTGAAAGCCTAGTTATGTTTTTTTCCCCAAAACTACAGGGAAAAATCCAGATGTGGGTTGACATTTTCCCAAAGAGCCTGGGTTTACCAGGGCCTCCATGTGACATTACTCCACGCAAGGCTAAGAAGTGAGATAAAATAACAAATACCAATATATCAACAATAAATTGCATCAAAATGAATGTTAGGGTTAAATATTGCGGTATATCTCAAACAGGTACTTCTTGAGAGCCATTGTTTGGAACACAACTGATGTCATTCTTGATGAAACAAGCATCACTGGAGAAAACATGAGTGACATCTACGTTAAAGGGTACAATACTTGTCCTGTCTCTGACTTTAACTTCTCATTTATACTGATTTACATAAGTATGCATTGTTTTGATAATTAATCTCATTCACTAAAAGCCCAGCTAAACTTAACATTGCATAATTGTTGTAGATGGATGCCAGGTATGGAGGAGGACAAACAGAAGACTGATGTTCACTACAGATCTCTGGATGGTGATGGAAATTTCAACTGGAGGTTCATCTTTGGGTTTGAGTACCTCCCTGCAGAGCAGCTGTGTGTTGTCTCCAGGAAAGTGAGTGAGATCATGCGGCACAGTCATATCAATGAATACATATTTTTACATATTTTTCTATTGATTGTTTGATACTAAATGTTTTTACAGGAACACTTTTGGAATCTGGACAAAACTGAATTTAGGATCCCTCCTAAATTGATCATCCAGATATGGGACAATGACAAGTTCTCTTTGGATGACTATTTAGGTGATAGTCTTGTCATTCACTGCATTTTTAACCATAAAAAGAAAGGCTGAAAAGAGAGAGTTGCACCTAAGTACTCTCATAAAGATAAATCTTTTCCCTTCATATCTGTGTCAATGATCTAGGTTCCATTGAGCTGGACCTTCTCAATCTGATCCCTCCTGCTAAGAGCCCAGAAAAGTGCAGCCTGAAGATGCTGCCAGGGATGGCAGGCTCTGCTAACACCAAAAAACCCCAACCCAACTCACTCTTCTCCCAGAAGTCTGTTCGAGGCTGGTGGCCATGTGCGATTGAGCAGGATGGGAAGCGTGTGCTTGGCGTAGGTTTCCGTCCACAACACGTCTGTGGTACCTATTACTCTTAGGTGTCGTTTTCATTTTTTTCCTTGTCATTTTTTAAGGCTGTGTTTCAAATTTTCACAGGGGAAGGTAGAGATGACACTGGAAATAGTTGAGGAGAGGGAGATGCAGGAGAGACCTGCAGGGAAAGGCAGAGATGAGCCAAACATGAATCCCAGACTGGACCTGCCCAAGTAAGACATCTGAGTCCTCTTTGAAGTTAAAAAGCAAAAAAATAAGAACTTGTGGTTTCTGTGAATTGCTTTGTGTACTTGATAATGTGAATATTACTGTCTTTCTGAAACAGCCGCCCTGACACATCATTCTTCTGGTTCACAAACCCATGCAAGACCATGAAGTTCATAGTTTGGCGCAGATTTAAATGGGTCTTCATCATCGGGGCCATCCTTCTGCTGATTGTCCTGTTCCTTGGGATCATGTTCTACTCCCTACCAGTAAGTTCTAATTGTTGGTGATTGCATTTGTTCTTTTTAAAACAACCTGTATTGTTTTTTTTTCATTATTTTACCATTGTTAATTGAATCATCTGCCCATATCTACAGAACTACATCTCAATGAAGATTGTGAAACCATTCTCCTAAGAAGCATACTTCCTTCTAAAGAGCCTACAGTCCTCTTCACTGTCACCATCCCTTCGATATATGTAACAGCTTCTTCAGCTCACGTCATAGCACACTGATCATAATCCTGTGACATAAGGAGAAATGTCGTGTCTTATTTTTGCACTCTCAGTATTACTTTTATGTCTTGTGAAGCAGATGATCTATTTTATGTTCAAAATAGAGGGAAAGGCCAGGAAGGATATCTAAATAAACTGTGTTGTATACATGTTGTTGATATTTTGTTTTATTTTGATCATGTTTGAATACATGAAATCAAAAGGTATTTTACACATATGATACAAGTCACTTGAAAAAGAGTGAAAACCAGGCACTGCAAACATGTAAAATAAATATGAGAAAGAAAATGCTTAAAAAGCCTTTAGTATCGTGGCCATATAACTCAATGTTTCAACCAAATAGGTCTTTACCAGACAGGCAAGGATTTGTGGTGTTGTCTAGTCCAAATATAAAGTAAAAGGGAAGAGCCTTCTGGGGCCCAGGCAAACTGGGGTACCATGGAGTTTAGCAGAATAATGGTCCATTGTAAAGTCAAGCTGTAAACACTTTTTTTTTTTTTTAATTTTAAAACAATTATAATTATTTCGCTTATCAGAGAAACAAAAATGTTTTTTTGTTGTTGTTGTTGTAAAATATAGCCTTTTCTTAAAAACAAAACTAAGTTACTTCTCCTTTGAGAAATTCTGAAGAGACAAAAATGGGTAAAAAGCGACAAAAGAAAAGCTGAAAAGGGCAAAAAATTGGTTAAAGGTGGCAAAGTAGGTGGAAAGATGAGTTAAAAGTGGCTAAAAATGGTAAAAGAAGGGCCAAGAATGGGTTAAAAGTGGCACAATAGATGTGAAAATGGGTTAAAATAGGCAAAAATGGGCACAAAAGGGTTAAAATTGGCAATGTAAGTGAAAAGTGGGATAACAGTGGCAAGAATGGGCAAAAAAGCCAAAAATGCGCTAAAAGGGCCATGATATGTTAAAAGTGGTAGCATGTGCAAAAAAAGGTTAACAGGGGCAAAGTACATGGGAGATTAGTTAAAAATGGTCCAAAAAGGGGCAAAAAAGGGAAAATGGGTTGAAAAGTTGCAAAGTACAAAATGGACAAATGTGGCAAAAATGGGTTAAAACGGGAAATAAATGGGCATAAAAAAATAGCAAAATGGGCTAAATAGAGCAATAAATGGGATAAAAAGTGGCATCCATAAAACTGGCAAAAAGGGCCGAATTGGGAACACTTGATTTAGTGGCAAAAACAAGTTGTAAAAATGATCAAAAAGCACCAAAATTAGCCTCAGAAAAACAGCTGAAAAAGTGGTGAAAAGTGTTGAGAAAGCTGCATAAACAATTTCAACATCAGTAGCCTACCCAACATCAGAATGGCTCCTAGGAAGGACCCATTCACTGAGTTTTTCAGGAGCCCAGCCAATGTCAGGCAGTCACAAGCCAAGTGACTCTCGCCTGGCTTCTTTCTTACTCTTCTTCTTGTGACTGTCATTGGCTTTATTTTATATGGAGGTTTGACCAAACCGTCACATGTTGGCTTTGAAAATGATTTCACCATCGTAATAAAGGATCTTTGAATATTCCCCTGATTATTTTTTCCCCACATTTTTCATGTTTGGGGGGCCTGTTTTCCTTTTTTATTATGAATATTATATCCACCTGTTCTCCAAGGGCACCCAACTTTATTTTACAATTCAGTATTGAGCAGTCATCCCCTTTTGCTCTCTAACTTTAGCTAAACATGTGAAACAGTCCTATTGTTGCATTGTGAATGGGACTTGTTCAGAAACTTCCTTAATATATTTTCCTTGATATAATTTAAAATTGGTGTATATCTGCTTAGTTGATTCTCTTCAGTGTTATTCACGACATAAAACGTCTTTCTGGCACAGTTGCTAAGCTACCATCTCATGATCCCGCCTCTTTTACCAAAACAAGCGTTTCTATTGGCTCAGACTCTCCTGCCGTCAATATAGCAGCTGGCTACAACAGCGAAGTGAAAATAAACCAATAACCGGACGATAACAATTGGAGTGATATGTTGTCTGCGAATAAATCGTTGAAAGAAGATACATAATTGTGTAATGCGTCTTACTCGGAAATCAACGAGAGACGTGTAAGTAATAACTCTCTGTTTTACTAGAGACATTACTGCTAGATTGATGAGGCTGGAATAGGGGTATCTAAAGAATCGAGGCTAGCGAATATTAGCTACCGTGTAGATTTGTGACCAATCAAAGCTAAGTTAGCTCATCATGATGACTAGTGGTTTTGTCCTGTCTGCATCACGACTGTGAGCTTCAGACGCAATACTTCAGAAATGTATTTGTGTCCCTGTTTTAACAGCTGAGCTACTCTCCCCACTGTGAAACTGATGCCAAAAGTGTGACAGCGGTGAGCTTTTGTTAGCTAGCTCATTTTAGCTTTCTTAAACCTGCCAGTAGCAACGTTCATTTTCGATTCTCTCGCAGACATGGGTCAGGTCGTTCGTTCAAACCAACTATTAAGGTGTTTTACTGATATCTTTTAGCTTAATAAAAGCTGAGAAGCTCAGTCCGACAAGCTTCTTAACTTCATCAGCCGTGAAGTGACCAAAGTCTAAATAACAACTGTATCTGGACTTTATGGTCCTATCAACGGTCTAAGTGTAGCTTTACTTGAAGACCACACCTTGAATCTTTTATCAGCTTTATAAACAGTTCTGAGACACGACGTGTATATGAGCTAGCTCTGTAACAACTCTGTAGATACGTTAATCTTCGCAGCCATTTAAGATGTGAATGTTTTTCTTTCTCATGCAGTTATTGATGATTCATCTTGCTAGAGCCGTCAAAGATGGATGAAGTGATGGACTCTCAAAAAAGGTAAATCAGTCCTGTCCAACAATATACACTTTTTGGGCGCTAATTAGTAACTTTCTTATTGAAGAAGTTATATACATAACATTCATTAACAGGTGCAGCTGAAAAAATAGGATAGCAAGTAAAAGCTAATTTTTCTCTCTGAGATTTACCTCAGAAAATTCAATATTCTAGACTGATCTGGAAGTGAAACATTTCAAGACTTTTGTTTCAATCCTGATGATTATGTCTTACAGCTCGTGGACATCAAAAATCCACTATCTCAAATTATTCGAATATTGTGGGAAAGCTGAATTTGCAAAGGTTTCCTGAGCCATCATTCTCATTCTGCTTCAGTACACACTACCACAATCACAGGGAAGACTGCTGACTTGACTAATATTGTCCAGAAGACAATCATTGACGTCCTTCACAAGGAGGGCAAGTCACATAAGGTCACTGCTTAAAGGGCAGGCTGTTCTCAGAGGCTCTATCAAAGCATATTCATGGAAAGTTGGCTGGAAGGGAAAAGTGTGTTAAGAAAAGCTACACAAGCAACAGGGATGAGTTCAGTCTTCAGAGGACTGTCAAAAAAAGCAGATTCAAGAACTTAGGGAGTTTTACAATAAGCTGACTGTGCGTTTTCAAGTCCAGAGCCAACGCTGTCAGCCGTCTGCCAGGAGATTGTATGGCACTTAATGCTTCCATCTGCTGGGAAGCTTTATGGAGATACAGGTTTCCAGGACGTGGAACCTGCCCACAGTGAAGCCAAAACTACCAGAAACTGGTTTGTTGATCATGGTATTACTGTGTTTGATTGACCAGTCAACTGGCATACTGAACTCCTGAACCCCATAGAGAATCTCTGGCGAAATGACAAGAGGGAGATGAGAGACGCCAGACTCAACAATACAGACAAACTGAAGGCTGCTATCTGAGCAACCTGCTCTGCATAACACCCCAGCAGTGCCACAAACTGATTGGCTTCATGCTACGTCACATAGGTGCAGTAATTTGTACAAAAGGAGCTCCAACTCATTACTGAGTGCATAAATGAGCATCATTGTACTGGTCAACATTTTTTATGATAAATCCTGTTTTAGATTGATGTTTTGTGATACTTTGATATTTTGATATTTTTTATTTTTGCAAGCTGTAAGCAGTAATCATCAAAATATTTAATTGAAATATTGAAATGTTGAAATATTTCACATTATATGAGATTAATCTAGCATATATGGAAGTTTCACATCTTGCAGTAAATCATAGGAGAAATTAACTTTTTCATGTTATTCTATTTTTTTTAGATGCACCTGTATATAAGGGTTGTGTGTGCACATATTAACAGGAGTGATCTATAGTGATCCACGATGCTGTTGGTTATGGTACAGTTGTACCATTAGGTGTAGTGTATTTTGAGGCTATGCAAGGCCAATGTATTGACTGTAGCAAGTTTGGTATCAATTTCTATATTGATAATTTTTTTTTACATCATTATTTTTTTATTTCTTATTTTTTATTTTTTTTTAAAGATTTACTTTCGGGCTTTTTGTGCCTTTATTAGGTAGAGGAGGACAGTGGATAGAGTCAGAAACAGGGTCAAGAGTGGGGGTGAGACATGCGGTAAAGGGCCTCAGGCTCGAACCCGAGCTGCCCGCGTACATGGGGAGCGCCTTTAACCACTAGGCCACCTGCTCCCCACATCATTCTTTTTTAAAGAAGATCATATACATGACCAGGAAAAGTAGGATTTTTGTTAAATATTCTAAAAAAGACACTTGAATGTATACATAATGTGTAGAACCAAAAAAAGTCTGCTGCCTAAAACATGTATTAAACTGTTATTTTGACACATTTCAGGCTAAGGAAATATTGCAATGTCTGCAATTTGAAAATTGCAGTGGGCCATATTGCGATTTAATTTGGACTGAAACTATTCCTTGAATTATTCGAATGATTCGATGAAAAAAATTCCTTGAGGCAAATTATCTGCCTTGAGGCTTCGCTTAAATCAGTCATGCATCCACATACGTCCACGCTGTAAGCTTTGACAACGCGCCTTGTGTTGCACGCTAGATTAGATGATTAGACTTATATTTATAATAGCTGACACCAATTAAATAGAAACACACTACTGCCACAGACAGTGACTGAGACTTTAAATAAATAGGATAAAATTCATCATTATATAGTCAAGATTCAACAGGTCAAAACTCACAAACAAAAATGTGCAAAAATTAAAAGTGAACACCCTTTGAAAAATAGACCATATTCCTTTCATCTAAAGGTTTACCTTTCAACCATCATCAGACCACTGTGTGAATGATGGAACTTTATTCTGGCTAGAATGTGAAATATTACATTCATGCATAAAGTAGAGGATGTTAAAATGATTAAGTGTCCCTTTACTTTAATGACAAATTGGAAAATAAAAATAAACTACAGTAGAAGAAATAAAGTATTGGCACCAAACATTTCCTGGGAGAGGATCCCTTAACCTCAAATATGGCTTAATCTAATGTAATTATATAACTTCCTTTCCTTGTAACTTTTAGAAATGTAAATTGCCATCAGAACTTCATTGCTCTTTGTAAAATATATTTTCTTTAGAGAAACTGTTAATACCAATTTTTAATATAGAAGTAACTCATTTAAGGGGCCCAGCTTCTTTTCTCATTTGTCTAGTACTACTTTTATAAAAAGCAAAAGTGACTGATTAAAAAAATGCAATATTTCTTATTACAGTACTCAATAATTGGCAGAAGAATCAATAGAATACTCGATCACAAAAAGAATTAATTACTGCAGCCCTAGATTTAATATAATTTGCGATTAATTGCACAGCTTAGTGCTGATGAATCCTTGAATTGAGTAAGTTCCTGGTTTTGTTTTTGTTCTTGTTTCTTCACTGAAGTTGTATTTTGTTTGATCTTGATTTCTTTTGTATGGACCCCAGGATGAATAGTAGTTTCTGACTAGTAGTATAAAGTAATGAGGCCTCCATGTAAGCAAATGAAAAAAAGATGCTATTTGTTCTGGATTTAGTCTGCTGACACGTCCATCTCTGCCTTCCTTTCTCAGTGTGACTGCTGAAGACAATCCACAACATGTAAACAATGATGTTTCAAAAACAGAATTATCAGATGGAAAACATGAACTCTTTTGTGCATCAGAAAAATGTGACGTGACAAAAGACTGCGTGCCGACTGAGACCACTCAAGATGATGTAGCATCACAGAACTCGATGGACTGTGGGTCTACATGTGGGCTGGATGAATCTGTCCCCGCAGGCAGCAGAAGTAACACGGCTCCGACGCAATGCACTAATGGACAGAAATCCAAGAGGCCTGGTTCACCTGGTCCTCATCCTGTTAAAACAACCTGTGTGACTTCAAACTCTCCAAATCCAAAGCTCACCCTCTGTCTTAGCAGTAGTTCCATGAAGGGTGTGAGTACACCGAGTGACGTGGAAATGCTAAGTCCAGACAGCCCTGTTTGTAAATCCATGCAGATGAACAACTCTTCTGACAAGGAGCAGGACGGCAGTGCTCCCGGGGAGGACTCTGGTTTTGCAAAGGCTCAGGTAATGGAATCTCAACAGTCTGACAAAGACTCAGATTCTGGATGTTCGGCCAAAGAAAGAGTTCATCTGGTTGCCATGGGAACTCAGGATGCAGAGGTAGCGGAGTGCAGTGGCTCTTCTGATATGAGCCAGGACTTTGCTAGAGGCCAGTCAGCTGCATTTTGTGAAAGGTACGCCTCAATATTTTCACTTCTATGTATCACGTATTGTCTTGAATGTGTAGTATGTTTAATCCTGACACTGTTCTCAGTTAATAGTCTATTTTTCTGCTTTTGTTCCTTACAGCGTCTCATTTGCATTGCGTAACATGGACAAAGCATGGCTGGGGACACCCATAGATGAGCTAAACAGAATGCCCCAGTGTGCCCCCCCTCTGACTCACCTAAAAGTAGCGCCTAACCACACTGTCACAATCAGGGTGAGTCAACAGCCCCTTGTCCTGTATGTGAAGGAGGAAAATGCAGTCATACTCAGAAGGTGCATGCAGATACAACAGAGCATTGCGTGATCAGTCTATTACACTTTGCCTTGGTGACAAAAAAGATAGAAACATTGGAGAGAGACTTAAAGAGAGGCTGTTTGGATACAGACAGTGGAAATATAAAAGGGAGGCAGCTCTCTGTGATCCCCTCAGGGCCTCTTGTCAGTAAAGCTCCTATCAGACTGTGTTTTCCACTTGTAGTCCCACAGGAACAGTGTCATTGCTGCTGTGGAAATACATCTGACTTCAACCATTGACAGGCTACTGTGACCTAAGTGACATAACAAGAATACTGTACTTTAATTACTGTTTTAAACAAATCACATCTCTTTATCAATGCCAGCTTTCAGCAGTTTAGTCAGCCAGAAAAGGAATGTGTAACCTTTGGTAAAGAAGTGTAAAGCTTGTGTTTTCATTATCTGTAGAGCAATGAAAAGAGTAATGAATGTCTAAATTAAAGCATTTTTTCCGCTCCGTTTCCCTGTTACAGACAGATCTCCTCAGAGAGGGAGACCTCCCTGTCCCCTACCCCACCAAGTTCAAAGATGCATGGGATGATATGTCTGTGAAGATGCCCTGCTCTGAGAAAAATCTGTTTCCTGTTGAGACTGAGGTACCCTGTGTAAGCTTTTTAAAGGATGCAACTTTACAAGTTCAGTAACTTTGCAGTTAAGGTATATTTGTCATTTCATGTGCTTGACAGGATGGAGGAGGTGTCCAGAGTCGTTGGGAGCTGATCCAGACTGCATTGCACGGGGGGTTCAAAAGTTGTCTGGATGTGAGGGTAAGACAGAGGGGCTTGTTTGACTGAATACTGAGATCTTCATGAGAAACGGTGTTTTTGCAGTGGATTTCTGTACAGTGCTGTAACAAAGCTGTCATAACAACTGAAAATATTCATATTTTAATGACCGTGAGATATTTGCTATCCCCATCAGTTGGGGGCTCCATAAACACATACAGTCAAACATGTCAAAACAGCTTTGCATTCCCCCACTAGCTCCACTGATCCCACTCTCTCTCCTTTGCACTGCCTCTCTTACTTCCTCCAAAGCTGGTACAGAGGGAGTATCTCTTCCTCCCACCAGTACACTTCAGTGATATTCAGAGTAGGGCTGAAATAATTCCCTGAGTAATTTGAGTCACTCGATTACAAAATTTCTGTGAGGCAAATCTGCATCATTTAAATCAGTCATGTATCCATATACATGGTTTAAGTACGGACATGGCACTGTGTGTGCCAGGGTGTGCTATGTTTTGCACGGACGGTTATTTGTGGGCACAATGCACTTTCTGTCACTAACGTTACAATAACATTATGTACAGTAAATATGGTATGAGGGTTAGGATTAGGGTTAATGGAAAAGAAGAGAGAGAAGATGATGCAGTGATGTTAAAAGGTTTGTGTGCTGCATCTTTTACGTGCACACTATCTGTGGCATTATGGGAATTACTGCATTACCAACATAGTGGTGCAGTGCCGTAAAGAAAGGTTAAGAGAAAAGAAAAAAGCTTTCCATGGAGAATAAAGAGACTGCCCTGGCCATACTACACACATCTTCAAGTTTACGCGCTGCCTGAAGGACTGTTTGATATAAGACGGCGGTCAGTTTGCATGTTGGGTGATAAGATAAATGGTTGTTTAAGTTAAATTCAGCACCCTGGAATCTTAGTTATTGTGAGTTTTTTTTTAAAGGCTCCAGGGCCCAAGCATAAAAGAAGACTACAAAATAATAAATGAATAGATAGCAATCAAATAGAGGTACATTATTGCCACAAACAATGACTGAGGCATAGAGACCAAGTAGGTCAGAGTTCATCATCATACATTCAGGATTTAACAGGTCACAGGAGCAGCTTTACACCTTAAACTGTGCTTTCCAGGTCAGGGGATGTGTTAAAAAGTCATTTTTTTATAGTTGATCAACACACAAACAAGAAATATGGTTGAAAAATTTAAAAGTAAATGCCCTTTAAACAATGGATTTTCTGGATATTTCTGTAATGTAAGAGCACAGCTTTATAGGCATCGTTAGACTTCTGTGTGGATGCTAGAGGTCTATTTCTCGCTGTACTGTGAAATGTTATACTCGTGCCAAGAGTATCATATGTTAGAATGACTTTCATGAATTAAGTGCCCTTTACAAAAATAAAAATGACTTGATGATAAATTGGAGTATGAAAATAAACTACATTTAAGAATTGAAGTGTTAGCACTTAAGCTTTCCAGGGAGAGGATCATCAGTTCTTAAATACTCATTTTAAAATATATTTTTGTCAGAGAACCTGTGTCAAAAACTTTCGGGGGGGAGGGTATTTTGGAAAGGACAGCTGAAGAGAGACATAAAATTTAGGGAGATAGAGTGGGGGAAGACATGCACCAAACAGTGGACTGTGAATGGATCCCCAGACCGGTAAACATTTCGAAGTGGTCATTTTATATCAATATTTAGGGGCAAAGGTGTTTTTTTTTTCCACACAGACTAAACTAAAAGACTGTCAGGCTGAATGATATTGGAAGTTGAACATGTGAAGGAAATCAGAGCAGTAAACCATACCAAATTTAGTTTTCATCACAATAAAAGCACTTGACCTGTCTCCCTTTGGTAGAAGAGAAATTCTGCTCATGTTGTTTCTACTGATTTGATTCAAATCTCCCAAAAATTGTTCCAAGTACGACCACATGGTGGCAGAGTTTGCAATGATAATACTTCAGCCTCTCACATCCTTGTGTTACAGTAACACTTGTAGTCTTTGATGTGAACATTCTTGTGCATTGAGTTTTTAATCTGCTGCCATGTTGTATCATGCATTTTAAAACATTTGCTATGAATTTACTTTTTATTGTCATTCTCAGGATGCAATACTGCGATACAACACAGTCCATGCAAAGAAATGGGACTTCACTGCCCTGAACCTTCTCTGCACAGAGGTAAGAGACCTTAACACAGCCGATATCACATTTTTAAGACTGGTTTTACACTAATGATAATGAAGAAAGATTAACAGCAAGATTACCCTAAAATCTACCTGTGTACTTTATCACCTTAGTGTGTCAGTGAAACACGTTGCTTCAGTGTTTTTTATTAACTGGCCATCTGCAATTAAGAAGAACTGACATGTAAGTAAACACCTAACCAGTGTCATACAGCCATTTGTTTGTTTCACACCTCTGACTGCCAGTTTCTGTCAGCTATGCTAGGTAAACACAGGCAGTGTTTTTTGAACTCCACATAATTAATTGTGTCATTGAAACGAGCTGTAGTGAAGAATAAAACTAAAGCTGTTATAAAACTAGAGTTGCTGTTGCAAAGGGAGACCGCTTTTCTCTGTTTGGTTGCCAGTCCGTCAGCGTGTGTGGTCCCCTCCCAGTACCTGAGAGTCTCCCAGGACTAAACAGGCATCATACAGTTAGGACAGATGAGCACCGAGCATGGCGGCAGCAGCTGGTGCAGGTGAACCAGGGGAATGAGTTTCTTTTTTTTTTTCCTTATTTTTCCCCTTCTCCTTAGTTTTTACACTTCTTATCCTCTGTTAAGGTCTTTAATTACAGAGAATTAGGACCTCTGAGGGAAACTGGTTCCCATGTGATATGAATCTTCACCTGCTGTTTGCTGCAGACATTTTTCATGAAGTCTTCTAGATAGCACTGTTATGTTGGCTTTGGACTGAGTTTGCATAAATGTCATGTTATAGTCCATAATGACAAAAAATGAGACAGTTATGAATTTACAAGAAATTGGTCATGAAACATGCTGCATATGTTGCGAAAAATCAGCTGTACAAACTTGAGACAGAGCTCTGTTTTACTAAGTTATGAATAAGATTGTTAAAGATTTTCATGGGCAGGGATTAATGGGATGGGGGCTTAATTATTCACTGTGTTTCATTTGCATACCTGCCAATGTAACTCTACACCTATATAAAAGCATCGGACCCTTGAGCACCTCCAATTTTCCTGCTTTAAAATAAATTACTACGAGTTCCAAATTATATTCTGCAGTTTTGAGGTAGCCGTCAATCTCTAATATACCTTTCCTGGATGCTAGAATTTGAATTCTAATTTTGATGGTCAAAAAAGGGCATCTCTTTCCTGCAAGTGGACGTGGTTTATGATGGTCAACAGACACACATACAGCATCCTAGTCCAGAGATTGATGCATTTTCTTCATAATGTAGAAAATTGATCTTCCATACATGGCATTTTTTCTTCACTGAAATTTTGGCCGGTGTTAAAAACACACTCCTCTGTATAACACAGGGATTCCCAAACATTTCATCAAGCAACTCCCAAAATAACAGTGCCAGATTCTGGGGAGCTCCACTGTCCCTGGAGGTGGTTACAGCATATACAGCTAAGCACAGCTGTGCACACTCACCTCTCCATCACTAGAGCAACACAAAAGAACATAATAACTTAAAACTAGTGTTGTTCCAATTCCAACACCAGTATCTGAAATGCTCATATTGATATCAGCAAGTACACTTTTTTATGCATCAATCCAATGCTAGTGTTGTTGTATATGACAAGAAGTGATTATGGTTATTAGGAGTGAAATAATTGTGGAACCAAAAATTGTTGCCTTTTATTTTATTTTTTCCTCTTGAATCTAGCCTTTCCATTGATGCTGTCCATGCCTATATAGCTTTTACGGAAGTTGCTGATACCCAACGCTCTGCTATCAGGATTGGTTTTGGGAAGAAAAAAAAAATGTATTGGAACATTTCTACCCATAACACCATGTAATATAATAAATTAATTTATTGTTACAAAAGCTGGAAGCAGACTACAAGTAGTTGCCACGTATAGACTGTAAAACTACTTGGACATAGTACATTCAACAACACAGGTGAAGCAGCTGACCTCTGCATTGTTGTTGTCATGATCAAACTTAGATTTTAGGTATTTTTATACATTACTTTCATTTCAGCATAAATCACCTTTTTTTGGGGGGGGGGTATTTTGGGTGTTTTTGTGCCTTTATTAGATAGAGGAGGACAGTGGATAGAATCAGACACAGGGGTGAGAGTGGGCAGAGACATGTGACAAAAGGCCACACCATCCCTGTACATGGTGCGCGCCCTAAACCACTCAACCATCTATGCACCCGAAATTGGACACATTTTAAGTAGATTTTTGACAATAATAGATAAAAAATACCATTTAAAATCAATAAAATTTTTTATTTTTTATTTTTTTTTGAAAGGCATGTCACAACTACTGGTGGTACTGAACCCACTATACATTTACAGTATAAAACAGTGATGGGTATCAGGTAACTGAGTGCGCTACATTCCATTTATTCTTACTGCTAGAGGGCCAATTACTCACAGATTTGGGGATTATCTCAATTTAACAACTTTGATTACTTAAAATTAAACAAAAGGGACAAATTTATAGCTTTCTTTCATTGTACAAATGCAAAAAGTACTGTTTCATTTAATCAGCTAAACACAGATATTAAGCTAGTTCAAACTGATTTTGCAATGCAAATAATGCAACAATTACTGGCTATTTTAGTGTATTTTATTTGCATGTCTAATTTTTGGGTACAGAGGCATTGAATGTTTCATATAACATTTCGCTCTTGGAGAGAACCACAAATGTGCCAGTAATTAGAGATAATTATGAAAATGTTTCTATTTTTAATGTTCTTATGGCAGATTTAGCCATGTTGTCTTTCATGTATAGAGTTCCCTGATGGCTGATATCTGACTTCAGAGCCACACTGAGTGAGGAGGAGCAATGCATGTGGTCCCGGGGCCACCAGCTGCCCACCTTTGGTGTAAAACAAACTTAATATACATATTTTTTAACTGATTTACATGCTTATATGACACAACACAACATAATATGATAGAAAAATATAATATGTTACAGTAGAGTATGTATGATACTTGGAATACGCTTCATTGTTCCCACATTTGTCTTGGACTCCAGTGCTGCACATATTAAGCTTCCTCTTCAGTAGAATCCTTACATGAAAACAACCGAAATAAACAATCCACGTGTAACCACGGGAGCATGTCGAGTTCTTTTGGTTTCATGTCTTTGCCAGAGCCTTTAGGAAAAAAAAAAACATTATTCTAATGTAGCTTTTACAATTAAGTAAAAAGCTTTTTATACTTGTTACAGTCCACTTAGATTGTTTTTTAATACTGATGTTTGTTTATTCTCATCATTGATTACTCAGCTAAATTCAGACCATGCCAAATCCGTCTTTTCTTCCTCTCTAAAATAATTTTGCAGAGTAAAGTAAAAAGCTTGTTCAATCAATAGCTGCCTGAGTGTTTTTTATAGCTTAATCCAATTTAATTAAAAGCTCCCATTAAATCTGCAGTGGATGCTAAGTGAAGCCAGCAAGACACTCGCTTTTTCTTGCTGAGGAATGGAGCTAAGGCGGGTGGGGCTTTAAGGAAAAGGACATGTCAAGGTTTTGAAAATTGTAGGAGTTATAGCAAAAGTGAGATGGATAAAAATATCTTCTGTTCATGACAGAACAGGAGATATCTTCCAGCTGATGGATGCAGGATGAGTCTCCAGAACATCATGCCATGTGTTGAGCAGTAATGATTAACAGCTGCCACTACACAGCAGATCCACACACCATCTTAGATTTATTTCTCACACAACGTCTAATTAGACATTTTGTTTTTGTTACTCACTGAAGGATGCTCATACTTTTTATTTTAGTATTAATCCTCTCTGTCTCTGTACTTTGAGGCTAGTTTGAATCCAAACTGCAGTGCTCTTCAGCCAAAACCACCTAATTAAATCCAGAGCAACATTTGTGCAGCACAGAGGTAATTGTCAAGAGGTACGCTGCCCATGGGCCGGTGATTGACACTCTGCTCAATGTGTAATAGCCACAGGAGGGGAAAAGAGAGTTATCCAAATTAGGACTTGTCTGTAAATTGTCTTCTCCCCTGCTAAATGAAACTGTCACAGTGTCACCTTCTGATGAATGTCTGAGGGCCGAGCAGGGAAGCAGTCCAGGAGTAAATAATGCTGATGGTCCAATAGTACATTTAACAGCAAGACAACAGCATACTATCTCTCTTACTTTTAGGCTTTGCTGCTCATCTGTTTATTTCCCATTCAATGTCTTTTTATTCATGTCAGCTTAGTGTATAATGAGGTAAATCTCTGAAGTTTTGAGAACATAAAAAAATGAAGCATGGGTACTTAAAGGAGTCATCTGATGACCAACGTTATGGATCAAACCAGTAACAGAGACCCTGTGGCACAGCCAAAAAATGAATAAGGAAAATAAGAGAGAATGAAAAAAGGAGTCAGCATTTTCCAACAGTGTTAATAACAGCAACAACATGTATTACTGGTTTAAAAGAATGATTAAATAAAATATTTAGGCCATTGTTTGACCCTGTGTGCTCGCTGTGGATTGGACTGAAAAGCATCCTTTAGTATTGAAATGGCTGGTATCACACAGGCTTCATCTAATAGATTCTACAGTCTAAGGCAAAGTAGCATTATCTGTGTTTTTTTTTGCTTTGTTTAACATTGTAATGGTTATGTTTCTTTCTACCATTACAAAGGGACTGATGTGATTGGCTAGTTTTATGCAGGCTAACAAGATTTGTTGTAAAAAATAAAATGGATAGATACAAAGGAGAGCACTCATTAGCCCTCCATAGCTGTCCTTCACTTTAGAACATTGCACGTTACATTTGCAACAGTGTTACACTAGTGTCTCCATGTGTTGTTACACAAATGTGGGCACAAGTGGAGAATGAGTGGCACAGTGTGTAAACACACAGGAGAAGCTCCAAATATACTTTCTGGCCCAACATTACACATTAATCGTGTTACAGTCACCCAATGGTGGATCAAGAGTAGATGTCCATTTCATTTCCAGTTCCATTTAATATTGTTAGTGACATGAAATTATCAAATTATCTTATTTTTACCAAAATTGTAATGAAGAAATGCTGCTATCATTATTCAATTAAATATTAATTTAGTCAAATATTCATTCAAAAAAATTTTTTTTCGATAAAAACATTGTTTCTTGTCCCAATGTCGTAGTATTTGCATTTAAAAAGTAAAAATAGAAACCAGATTAGCTCACATTGTAGAGTAGGCCCCCAGAGACTACAGCCCATGACACACTTATCACAGGTTTGAATCCTGATCCTAGTGCATATCTTCCTCTACTCTTTCTATCCATATTTCCTGTCATTCTTCAGCTGTCCTGTCTAATAAATACAAAAAAATAGATAATCTAAAAAAATAAATAAAAAAGAAGACAATATATGCTCTATGGTAGCAAGAAAGATACACTCTTGAGTTGTATCTTGGACTTGTAGTGTTTTTCACTATTAAGTTGACAACAGAAGTTGAAAACTGTGAAAACAAAAAAGATGGATGGTCCAGGACACCTGTGAGGAAAAGAACGGGAAATTTCTATCAAGAAAACCCCAAAAAAGGTGAAAAAGAAGACCTCAGTCTAAACTACAACTCCTGGCTAGCTTAAAAGCTAACAACAACTGCAAGTAACTGCCACAGAACACTGCCTGATCAACAGGAGACTACTGAGTACTACCTGAATACTACCTATAGAGATAGCATGGGGCGGCGCATACAAACGCAGCGGCCCGGTGCTCCATCACTAGCAGCCAAACAAAGCCCTACACTTACACCAGAACTGACAGTGTGCCCACGGAGTTTACATCTTTCCAGACGGAGACTCAGAGACTGAAAGGAGGAGGACGCAGAGCAGCACAACAGCCAGTGAGGAGGAGGCAGAGACTGCATTGTGCGAGAAGGCGGAAGCGGGGCAAACAAGCCGGGCTGCAGGTTAGGCTAAGAGCGGCCCCACACAAACCTGCCGTACCGAGCATCTTTCTCCCAGGTGCCTGCTCCCTCATCAGCAGGATGGATGATGTGAGGCTGCGGATTTCTAACCACCGCTTGGACCACTGTGTTTGCTGCTACAGAGGAGACTGCCAAATGTAATTTCGTTGCATTCTTACAATGCAATGACAATAAATGACTATCTAAATTATCTATTTATCAATCTATATTCCAGCAAATATGATTCTTGACAGTTAAAAATGTTGCCTGTCATTAACGTAACGACCCATAGAACCCAGTCTCTATATTCACATCAGACTCTGCTTCTCCAGTTATTGATCTTTTATGGTGATTTAAAAAATACTCAAGCATCAATAATTCATTCAAGACCTCTAGATCAAAATTGCTATCAAGTTGCTCAAAACTTAATCTGACGTGAAATAAAAATAACCCATGAAGACCAGAAGGAATTCAAAAACGCAATCGATCATTAGCCTCTGTGGCAGTTAATCTGGACTCTTCTGCAGAGCGCAGTCCATCATAAGTATTTATGTGAAAAGTGTATCTAACTGTGTGTTTGTATGGTTGTGTCCAGCTGCTGAAGCTGTGGAAAAAGCCAGAGGATCATCTTTCTGCCCTCATCCCGCCGCATCACCAACCACCATCTATTAGTCCCACAGGAGCGCTTTATGATGTCTGCCAGCTCATTACTTCTGACAGCGTTTAGTCAGACCTGCTCTGCAGCCATATAAATGCCCCCCAGCCAAATCACCCACCAAAGACTTCCTGTTGGAAATCACCCCGTCACTCTCTCCTCCATTGGTCATTTGCATTTGCTCCAGAAGGTCCATTTAATCAGCACAAGCTCCCCTGCTTACCTTGATAGAGTAAGGCAAGTGATTGATGAGGGTGACATTCGAAGCCAATACACTCATAAGTGATTGCGTTGTAAATCTGGCTCTATGATGGAATAACTGGGTGTTTATTTTGGAGGGAATTGCAGATGGATGCTGAGGTAAGCTACAGGCTGAAGTATGGATGTCTCTGCTGTGGCAGGCTTGCTCTCAGATTGATGGTAAATTCTTCTGAAATGGGGTCTGTGTCGTGAGTAGCTCTCCAGCACTTTTATTTCTTCTTTTACTGCTAAAGTGTTAGGACTGTCAATATGTGAGAAGTGGGGGTTAACCCTAAAGACAACAATAAACTTCCAGTGCACCTTAACTGACTGAGATTTCTCTTTAGGTATGAGAGATCAGAGCCTCTTCTCTTAGATATTGGTTAGCTGTATCATGTCACGACCTTGGACTCACCATCAAACAGTTATTAAACCATCAATACTTCTCATCAAGTACTTGGCTGTTCATCTTATTTTTTAGGGTTTTTCTCCCAACAAGACAAAGATAAACCATATCAGAAATTATTTTTATTATTACAAAAGGAAATTGCACATTGAGGTTTCACATATTATTGATATTGCTCACAGAAGTTCACAGGGAGACAAAGCTTTGTATGATCAAATAGATTAGATAAATAGTGATGCAGAGAAGGTTTTGCAGAGACAGGATTTCCTTCTTGTTCAGGCCACCGTTTATCCACTTTTGTTAGGTTAGAAGGTCTGATTTAGAGTGGTAAATAAAGCAGCACATTATCAGCATAGAAATGAAAAGAAATGCCTTTTTTTTTTAAATGGACCCCAGGAGTAGAATATACAAAGAAACAAGTTGGGGCAAGTATGGAGCCCTGGGGGACTCCACATGGAAGAGAGGCTGAAGGTGACATCACCAAAGCTGATAGAAAAGCTGTCAGCCAGGTTAGATCTGTACCTTTTATCCCCACCCAGTGCTCAAGACGACAAATTAAAATCTTGAGGTCCACTGTGTTAAAAGCAGATGTAATTTTTAAAAACATAAGAACAGCTAAAACCCCTGAATCAGTAATTAAGAAAATATTGTTAAAAAGCCCTCCAAGTGCTGTTTCAGTGCTTTGTAGTGCTTTAAAACCAGATTGGAACACCTCAAGAATGCCGTTTGTGTTTGAAAATGTTTGTAATTGACTAAAAACAACGTTCTCCAATATTTTAGAGCGGTATGGGAGTTTAGAAATCAGTCTAAGTTAGACAAGACTGAAGTGTCAAAGTTTTTTTTTCTAAAAGTGGATGCACCACAGCATGTTTAAAATGAGAAGGGACTACAACAGAGGAAGGCTGTTTATAATTGCCTGAATGTTAGGACCAATGGTCTCAAAAACATCTTTTAAAAGGAAATGGGGGGAGAGAGCAATATCTGAGGGGCAGGTTTAAGGTCATCAGTTATCTGTTTGAGTGAGGAAATTGATAGTGGTTAAAAACAGCAGAGCAAGTGACCGTGACAGAAGGGTCATGCAGAGGAAAAGAGATGTGTGTCTTAATGGTGCCAATTATATCCACAAAACAGTTCAGATATTTGTCACGTTTCTGAGCAGGCATCAAAACACACAGGTTTGTTAATGCAGGTATCTTCTAACAGGCTGTAGAGACAAATGAGGGAAATAAAACATTTTCTTAAAAACGTGTAAAGTTGTTTCATGCAGACTTCAGTTGTGTGTGGCTTAAACTTTAAACTACATGTTGGTGATAGGTAATGATACGCATGTTTTGAGTCCTTGACACATGGTTTAGATCATTCTTTATTTTACCTTGCAGAAGAATTTACATGAGAAAATACAGTTTGACACTGTTTTTCTGAATTGGTGACACCATTATTGCAATGGCAATGCTTTAATGGCATTATCTCAGAATTATGAGACATGTTTTTTTGTAAAAACATAAAATTGTTCTCAGTTTTTCTGAATTAATCACCTCAAAACTTCAGCAGAAACATTATTGGATTTTTGCTGATAACTGATATGCCAATGTGTACAGATTTATGTTAGCTGATACCAATATTTAGATATTTAGTTCAGACCTCATACTTCAATCCTCATACACTCTAAAGTTTAATGAATTAGGGAGAACACAGAAAAATATTTTGGCTGATGTAGGTTTCTTGGTTCCATTGAAAAATCCACAAACATATTCACACATACTGCAGAAATTTTTGCTGATATTGGTTGACACTAACAGCTGATCTATCAGTTGTAAATATTGGCAGAAATTTTCATATTTTCTGATATGATAATAAAGTCCCTATAATGTCATTGGAAAAATCTGTATTTTAGAGTTGTTGTATGACAGGTTGCTGTGTTATGAACCACCAGGCCAAATTTCAGTCATGAAAACATCTCAAAGTTTCTAAAACTAAACTTGAAAATCTTGAAAAATGGTACGGTAATATCTGCACGACGATGGTGTAATGTGCCAAAGCTACACCCATTTAAGAGAAAAACAATCCTCTAAAATTTCAAAAAAATATGCTAGCAACTGACTGAAGGAGTCATCTGTCTGCTATGCTCCCATGTTATGACTTTTAACACCAGAGAAACAATCATGTTTATATAATAACAGAGTTAAAAAGTCTCTGTTTCATTTTCTCATCCTTTATTTACCCTTTCAGGTATTCCTTATGTCTCATTTTTAGAGTTACGTGCAGCTATGTCTGTCTCCCATTTATGAGACGTCTTTAAGTTGCCTCTGAAAATACTCAATTTCCGGATGTTGCTCTTCAATATAAGTCCTCAATAATGATAAGCATTGGAGGCTTTTAACGTGACAGACTTGGCAGGAATAGAAAGTGTTTGTGTCAGATCTTTTACTAAACTTTAGCATCATGATGCTAACAGACAAGAGGGATTAGACTGTTACTGCTTTGAGACAGGCAAAGCCGTGTCCTTCTTCTTTTAGTCATTCAAGACTAAAACCAAGTTAAATATGGTTTAAAACACACCTTCAGCAGGTAAAATGTTTGACCCTACTGGTTCAAGTGAAAAATAGACAAGCACTCCAGCAATTAGCCTGCCCCCTGACCTTATGGTGAACTCCGGTCAGAGCGGGCTGTCTGGCAGAAGACAGAAGTTGGGGATTAGATTCACTGTTTTCTGTCACAAATCTTTCTGTTAAAATGCTTTTAATGACCCCATAGGCCACTGTGGCTGATAGATTTGGGAAATTTACCTCACAATGACAAAGACACTGCATGTAGCTGGCTGTTTACTTTCAATGATGGCAGTGACATCAGCTCACGACAGACTGTACTGAGATGAGCTGCTGTGATTTTATATCGTTGTAGTGTTGGGGGGGCGGGGTAATTCCCCCATAGTAGCTGGTGACTTCGTGGACTGATATATTTGCCCTGCCCAAATTAAACCAAGCCAGGAAAGGGGTGAAAACTTTTTAATGATCTAAATCCAAAATTCAGTCACACAAGAGCTTAGGGTTTTCACTTTTGCAGCAACTTTATTCCAACATATCTAGTGTGTTAAGACATAGTTTGGGATTTCACTTTAGTGGGACTTTGAGGAAGCAAACATGGCCTGACTGTTTAGTTTAATACAGGTTGATTTATTTTGGGTTGGAGATATTGAGAGATACTGATAAGAAACATAAATGGTACTGTCATTAATTTGTCAACTTTACAAGGATTGAAATACCTACTCTGATTTCCTGGAGGTTGTGGTGTTTCTCCAGGATCTTTATTATTATTCTCACAAAAAAACTTATCTGGTAATTCTGAAATAATGATGTCATTAAGTCAGAGAAAATACCAGACATTTTTTGGAGGGGAATTCCTGGATAATGATGTCAATAAGGTCAGAAAAACAGAACACATTATTATTTCCTCATGTAATGCAAAACACTACTATAGTACCCCACCTCCATAGTTGTAAATGTATGAGTGCGTGCAACTGTGAGAATGTGAGTTTCTGTATGTGCTTTTGATTGTTGTCATCGTGTGAAGTATGAAAAGTATCCCCTGGTATTAGCTAATCCCATTCATCAACAGACCCAGCTGTGGGAGCACAGGATTCAATGTCTTGCAGAAGAACACTTTGACATGTGGCTGCAGGAGCTGAGGATCAAATCTTAACCGTCCAGTAGACAGATAAGCAGTTCTACCACCGTGCTACAATTTGATGTCAATTCATTGATCTTTTATCTGTGTGAGGTCTAGAAGTTCTCTCTGTTTCTTGTTAATTCACTTGTCTGACCTTATTTTCACAAAGGAGGAAACTGATAAAACAAGAGTGAGATAAAAACTGTTTTTTTTTTTTTTTCAAGCTGAATTTGTCTCTTACTTAACTTTTTCTGCCAGGAAAAAAATCAGTGATGTTACAAACCATTATGTCGCTTCAGCTCTAATCTGTCACACTGACTGCCGGCTTTGAGTAAGTTGCTGCCTAACTATGCAGTCAGCTCCGCACTGATATCTTATTTAACCATTTTTCTACCTCTGTCTTTTTTGTGCTTTTTTTCTCCAGTGTCTTGATGATCGTGAGGTGAGCTACCTGTTTGAGGCTGTACTGCCTGCTATGGTTGACCTGGCACTCAGTCTTCCTCGCCTCTGCACGATTGTAAGTTCACTGTACAGGTTCACAGAGGGTTTAAGGAGTCTAGTTCTGATGTGTCAATGTGCTCTAAACATTCAAATCTTTGCATGTTGCAGTATTTTTTTCTTATTCAGAGGTGTCCAAACTGAGGGCCACATGTAGAAAAATATAACGATAACAGGGCCATTTTTATATACCCACCTTTAGCTAATGATTGAAAAGATTTTAGGATGGCAAACAGATTGCATTTCAAACAAGAGGAGACTTCACAAAGCTGCCAAACCTTTTTTTTAGTTTTTGTTGCAAGCAGCAACAAGAGGCTGGTGCAATTATGGCGGAAGTGAGAAACACGGACATGGGTGAATCCATCTGCTTTGCAAGGTTAGCTATATGCCAGTTTTATTAGAACTTGACGACATTTCTTTGTTAAAAGAAGAACAGAGAAGAGCAGTGAGTTGTTTTCTTTTCAAAGCAACAAAAGTCGTGTACTGACATGTCTACAGTCACCATGGTTCGCGTTATGCAGTTCTCTATGGCTTTCATTCCTTGGTAGCTGCGCATGCGCATCTCATTACAACGATGACGTCACGTGTTTTGTTGCTCTGATTGGCCCGTAAAGATGTAACAGACAGAACGTTCATCCAAACACCCTCCAAGTTTTTTTTCAAGGGCTCTGTCCTTTCCCAAATGCTGTATATCGAAGGTTTTGTTTCACACATCCATCTGGCGTGTCATGTTAGTTGTCAATAGCTTTGCCTTTAAAGTTGTCTCACTTTAATCATAAAGGGGGCATGTTAATGAATTCCTCTTTTCAAAATGTTTGTTTACAGAATTAGAGCAGCACCGCCTAGTCGGAATTAAGAAGTACAATATAGTCAGGTGCAGGCTTCTTGTTGTAATGCAGCCCATATTTCGTTTCATTTTTAGAATTTGCTGAGGGCCGATTAAATTGACCACTGGCTGCATTTGGCCCTTAGGCCATGGTTTGGTCTCTGGTCTGAATCTAGTCAAAAAGTTTCATTACACTGTGTATAGGCCACAGTCACCCTACTAGTCTAGATAAACACCTTATTTCCATGCTTTTGATTTGAAAAATTAGATCTTCATCTGAGTTCAAGAAACTTTCACAAACAGTCATTGCTTTCTGCAGTAACTATTGAATACGAGCATTCAGGTCTTCAGTTTTTGCTTTTTAATGTCTTGAAATATGACGTTTATCTTGTCTTTTTAGTTGAATGGGCCATAAAAAATAAAGCAAACCACTTTACACCATAAAAAAGACCAAAAGCCTTGCTTTTGTTGAGTTGAGCTTTTGTTGTTTCTGTAGCAAAACTTGTTTCAGGCTTCTCTGGAACATTCTTAAAGCCTGTCAACTCAAACTGCTGCAACAGGAGAGGACGATGCATCGCTTACATTTACATCAATTTAGTGTTTTTTTATGGTTCAAATATAAACAAAAAAGCCTCACACAAAGGTTTCCTTGCCTAGAAATCTTTCCATGAACTTTTCATTAGTGTTTTATGAGGATCCAATTTTGACAGCCTCAGAGCCCCTCCTCCCCTGGAGGGGTCCCAGACCCCAGGTTGGGAACCAGTGCTATAGCTTATGTACAGTGTGTCCCATTCATACAAGGTCAATCTTTGGGGACCAGCTGGCTTCCTCTTTGGGCTCCATGGAGCTGATTGGCTTTTGAAACACATGATGTGCCTTATATTCTAAAACCAGCTATTAGTAAAACTGACAGGTAACACTATTAGCAGACATGAATCGAGCTGGAAAGACTCAGTTAATGCAGCTGCAACAGTCTCCTGTTGTCTTGCTGCGTCACAGATCTTTGGTCTGAAGTGGGCTCAAGTGTTTGCATTCAACAGGGAAGAGAGGAGTGTGTTCACTGGTGAGTGTTTTACAAGTTCACCTCACAACTTCAAACTGCAACATGATGAACTCCTGAATTTTTGGTCCTTATCAGGAACTGGTTCATTAGAAAAGTGAGCTTAGAGAGGAGAGGTCTGTCTCTGGTCCAGTCATCTGTCTGATATGTTCTGCTGAAGGAGTTTAAAATCATGTATCTTCCTCTGGATTTCTGAACCTGCCATTCCTTCTCTTAGCAACACACAAAAAATCAAGAGTCATAAAATTATGTTGTCTTTTTCTGGTTCTTCTGTGCACAGGCTTGCTTTTGGTTTCATTTTTATTTAATTGTATACAGCAGTTCTCCCAACTTACAAACTTCTAAATTAATAATTCTCATTCAGATGTTTTATTTTTCTCTTTGTGGTTCATTTTCATGCGTTATGTTAGCACCAGGAATAGCTGTGCTTTTGCTGTGGTGGCCATTAAGAAGAAGATAAAATGATAAAAGAAAAATGTTCATTTTACTCAAAGACAAACCTATAAAAGCAGAGCCAGAGAAAAATTAATATTTTGCGGTGGTCTCTTAAATTTTTTCTGGAGCTGTATACAGGGTATCCGCGGGGTCTTAAAAAGTCCTAAAACGTCTAAAATCCAATAATTTGAATTTAAGGCCTTAAAATGTCTAAAATTCTCCTAAAATCTCATGAAATGTCTTAAATATGATTTTTAAAGGTCTTAAAATGTATTAACGTTACTTTTATTTAAAACAAATGCATAAACTTCAATCTTGCTTTTGAACATTTCGATTTTTGAGGACACTATAACATAATTACAAAACAGAACTAAAGTACCTGTACAGCCCAGTCAATATTTATCGAGCAAAACCAGCTAGTGTGCTGTGCGCGCATCGCGGTGTGTTACAGCGGAGCATAGCAGCGGACAAAACTTAATGAAAGCCCACAGCAAAGCTGAATTACTTAAGCTGGGCAAGTGCAAGTTCAACGATTTGTGGCTCCAGAATGAACAATTTAATGCCTGGTTTGGTAAGGCCGGTGGATGGAAACATATATTAAGCACACTGCTCCTTCTGCAAGAAAACTTTGAAACTTGGAAGATTGGGCATCAAGGCATTGGAATCCCATGGCAAATCAGAAAAACATAAAACGGTCATAAAATGCCACCAGCAAACCCTTTCAATCAGCTAGTATTGTTCCACATCAGGATCTGTGAATAAATTCATATACTTTGCAAGTTATTCTGAGCCTCTGATTTTCCTTTATGTCTTTTTTATTTTTTTGCCAGTATGGATGTGAAATGGGTCTTAAATTGTATTCTTTATGGTCTTAAAAAAGTCTAAAGAAGTCTTAAATTTGACTTGTTGAAACCCGCAGAGGCCCTTTGTATATTAAGAGAAACAAGGTCTGATACCAGCCTCCATGAAATCTACTCAGCCCTCTCATTTATTCCCAGAAAATGGAGCTGATCCATGCCACATATCTTTTAAATGTCAGCCCCATTTGTCTTCATTTAAGCTCTCTGTCATCAATTACAGCAATGCAAGAATTCCAAGATTTGTATCTTAGCAATTCAGTTATCTTTCTCAGAGTCCACGGTTTAATCTAATAATTCAGCTTCAACTCTGAGGAGCAGAGGAGAATCTCTCTAGTTGTTACAGGAGACACAAACCAGGGGCAGAATGTCGAGGATCCTCATGTTTAACTAAAGGAGAGGATTTCTGTTACAGTTTTCACCTCAGTCTCATTTTCTAGTACTTGGATACTGAAGCTTTCTGACTCTCCACTCTGTTGTGTAGTATTAAGCGTCAAGGCTAATGTTTACGTGTGTGTTATTAGCGCTGGTATTGATCTGCTAACTGGGCAGCCTTGGGAGGCTCTTTAGCCCTAATCAGTAAAGATGGATGGGCCCTGTGTTTATGTGTGTGACTGAGCCAACCAGAGGAAGAGCAGGAAAACCAGGACCTTAATTACTACCACCCATTTTGCTAATGGAACCCTCCCCGTGTCCTCCGCTTACTAGATTGCTAAACTAATTATCTCAGCCTCATTCACCCTCAGATGTACAGTGCAGCATCCACGTAGTCTTGTGTTTCTTCTGCATCTTTCTTTTTCCAACTATCATCTCTGCCCTCTCATTTTTTTTCTCTTCTAATTTGTCTCTGTTTGGGTTTTTCTCTCTTCAGCCAATCCCCTTATTGAAATCACGGATGAACCACTCCCTGACTCTGTCTCAGGAGCAAATAGCCTGTCTCCTGGCCAACGCCTTCTTCTGCACATTCCCCCGTCGCAACTCCCGCAAGTCGGAGTATTGCAATTACCCAGAGATCAACTTCTACAGGTACAGTTACACACTCCCCTGCAGAAAACTGCAGAGACACAAAACCATAATCCTCTAAGGTAATTTAGAGAGCAGAAGTCGGTGGTGTTTTTTCACAAATGTTCCTTTGTAAGCCATAACTTTGAGCAGGAGAGATCTCAGACTCAGATATTGATCTTGAGGTCTCTTCGCTTCATGAAGAAGCTCTACTATGCTGCTTGACAGGAACAAGATTAGACTCATTGGTATCATTATACTTTTTTGTACTCTTATAGGGAGGTGTCCACATACTTGTGTGTGCTCCTTCATGATCTGTGGCTCTTCGCTTTCCTGGAAGATCAGTGCACCATGATAGCCTATTATTGTATTCATATGTAGTGTCCTGGTTTTACTAAAATTATGGTCTGATTTTAAAAAAATTAGCATTTTAGTGTGTCATAGAACAGCCCTGATATACATCAAGTCACATCACCAGACACATTATATACTATTATATTTATAGTATAACAGTAATTGAATGGCAAAAGCAGGACAATCTTCTAAAATGCAACAAAATCAGTCTCTGAGGGAGAGGGGGGATACAGGAAATGAGGCACCGATAAAGCATTTTAAGCTCTGATACCAATCTGATTCGTTGGCTTTGGGTATACTGTGTAAGGCAACATTAGCTTTGCAAACTTTGTAAAACAGGTTTGAATGAATAACTAAACCAAATTTTTTTAACACAGATTCAACTTGACACAAAGATGCTGTTTGTACTGAAGAGGCGCTGCTGAGTATCTCTACTTTGCCCTCTGTCAAAGCATCAACGCAAACTGTTTAATTCACCAGTCAGCAAATTTGTTGTATCAAGTCCCTTTACCAACTCACATGTCTGCATTAGTGTCTGTTACAGACAGACAGAGGAGAAAAAAGATCAGAAGGATGGCTTTTGTCTGAGGCTATTTTTGGGCTATATACTAATTAGGTATCGGCAGATGCATGTCTATAGTCTCTGAGTCAGTTATTATGTTAGTAGAACATAAATGAGGTTAAAAATTATTCATTATCCCTTGTAAAAGATTGTTATTTTGATTTTTAAGATAATGTAGACTGCCAGAGAGGCACAGTGAGGAATCTGTCATAGATTAAAATTATCTTGAGATAAGTGAGGGTTATTTTTAATTTTTTAAATCCTTTTTTCAAACCCCTGGTGCCATGTACTGAGAAAAATATAGTCAGGACGTCTCATAATGTTTGCAACTGTCCTTTACTAAGGGTACTCATTGGTTTAAAGGTTCTGAACATCACGTAAAGTCTTTAAGGCCTTAAAGTCTTGAATTTAGTTTGAAAAGTCATTCTAATAAACAACGATTTTGAATTCTATTCAAGACTGGAGAAAAATGTTGTTAGCACTGCAAATGCAAGACAAATTGGTTGTTGTATTTTTCCTACCTTTTGCCTTTAAATTTGTAGTACTTGGTTCGAGAGGTCATAAATATACCTGGACACATTTTCAGTTTCTCTGAATGTGTTCATAGTTTAATCGTATGCAAGAGAGAAAGAGTTAAAGCACTGTGTGAATTTCACACATCTTGTCATAGTGTTGTTTCCCCTCTTCTTACAGCATTTCCATGACTTTTGCCTGAAATTACCTTTTAAGTAAGCTTACAAGGTCTTAAAGTTTTTTAATTTAACTTCAAGTATCTTGGCTTGGTCAGTTTACATTAAATTGCCCACAGATTTATTTCAGAACGGGCAATATTTTCTTTTATTCCAAATCTGCTAGTATTAGTTTCATTTTAAGGGAATATTTCTGTTTTTAGTGGTTCACTGGAAAAGTATCTGATTACCATAAGGGGGCACTACTGCCTTGAAAACCCCCAATACATGAATTCTTTTTGGGTTTTTTTTTCAGATTCTTGTCATTTACTGTGTGTTTGGCAAGTTTTCATACGCTTGGTGAATTAAAGGGGGCTGAGCTGATTAATCTGGGCTGTATAATGTGCTTTTTCATTAGTTTAGTTTTAAGACAGCAGGTCTTTTATGGGTTGTTTTGAGATAATGTTGTATGCCGTCACCCTATAGAGATGGTGGGCAGCTCCATGTTTTTTGTTGAGTCTGTCTGTGTGGGAGGGAGGGAGGTTAAGAGTAGGAGTCTTAAATTGATGTTCTCTGTTTCTACCTACTCAGAAGCAGTGGTCTGTTAAGACAGCCTGGGATGGCTAATTGAAACAAATTGACTGATGGATGTTTTAAACAGCACACCTGTCTCTGTCTGGGGGGTTTCTAACAATCTTGATATGTCATGTTATTCGAAATGAAGGGATTTGATGTATGAATGCAGTCAGACTTCTGCTGGAGAGACTGCTGCTGCTCTGTCTTCTGTCTGAAATACACAACTTTTACTCTGTATGTGTAAAATTTGGAGATTCTGTGACATTGTTGTTCCTCTATTTTATATTCCAGTTTCCCGTCTCTCTTAACAGGGCGCGTCTAATCTTCTGTTAGAGAAAGATTTAATTATTGGTTCAGACTTGATTTGTTATTGCTGCTTAAGACATTTGATGAGACCACATTCAGCAGATGTCTCAATCAATCTGGCAGACATTAAAATTTTTAAACAGCTGACAAGCTTGTAATAAAGTTAAAATAGTAGAATTGGTAACCGGATTTAGATATACAAGCTCTTTTACTGCATTTGTGGACTAAAGGCAATGCTTAACACGCTAGACATTCTCCAGATATCACCTCTACTCAGTTTGTCTCCTCATTAGTGATGTGCGTGAAGACTTATCCTGCCTTTGTTGCCTGGCATACAGGAGATCCAAATTCAGTAAATATAAATGGGTGAGGATCATGAGGTAACTTGGTAGTGTCCAGTATAATAGGATATGACACATTACAACATCATACAACACAATATCATACCATGCCATACCATATGCGTACTTTGTGTGTGAGAGTCTCTCTGCAAGTTCAGTATGTCACTGCAAGGAGAGCAGAGTAATCAGCTCCCAAAAAACATGCATGTTAATGAACTAGCAGTGGTTCCCTATGCCACCCATACACCAGCACTCCACTTACAATACTATATGATATGTTTTATCATGATACAGTACGATACATTTTGATACGTTACATTACAACACATTTCTGATGTTACGTTAAAATACTTTACGCTACGTTACTTAATAGGTCAATATAATACGTTTCTCTACGTAACATTGGGTTACAATACAATGAGATGCATTACATACATTACAATATAATACGATATGTAGCATTATGTTACAATACAATTCATTGTGATATGATTTGTTACAATTCGATCTGTCATGTTATCTTGGAATAAGACATGATATGACAGGGTATGTCATATATGCCATATATAGGGCTACAGCAATAAAACGATAAAAAACGATAATTAAAAGTGTTTGCAACACATGTGTTGTTGTTGTATGTATCGAATCGTTGTGTTGCATGATTAGGGCATCACTTGGCGTGGCACAGAACTGTTTACATCACACACAGACTGCTGATAAACATTACTTTTGCTTAGTTTAGTACTTCTCTGACTGATGATTAGCGCAATAATTGAGTGGATATATTAATCGTCAACTGTGTCTCATGGTGGAGATGAGACACTAGTGATCTAAAAATACCTTGTCGTAAAAACTCTGGCGTAACTTTAGTTTAGTTTCTGTTACAATACGAGACTGGATAAAAACATATCCAGTAGTGATGAACTGTCAGGCGTTCATGTAATCCATATTTGCCTCACTTTGTGTTCTAAATGTCTGCTAAACCGGGAGAGAGGAAGGAAAAGCGTGAGCTGCAGTCACAGGTTAAGAGGAGCAGTTGGGTGTGTGTCTGACAGAGAGGGTCAGTCTGACAACAAGCATCAACAAACTAACGTTAGCTTGTTGAATAAATGAGTGACAAATGTTTATAAGTTATCATAATATCAATAACTTTAAGAGACTGAGGCTTACCTATGGCTCCTCTGGGATAAAATAATTGCAAGAGGAAGTAATAAAAGCAGAATCCCACTATAAGTGTCTTTGATTCAAGTCACATCCCCAGGCTGTTGTCATTAGTATGATCTCAAAGTGTTTATGTATGATTGTAAGGAGGGAGGCAAGGTAAAACCATAAAAAATATAATTCCATTTTTAAAAATAATTTATCATTTTTTTTGTGTTATTCTGTAGCATGTTCAAGTTTTTTTAATTTAACACTAAAAAAAATGTAGTTTTATTTACGTTTTAAGAATACATTTAAACTTTAACATTATTTTGACAGCTTTGGAATATCTATATAATACATAATATATCAATTTGTGTTAAAAAAAAAGCGTCTAAGTCATTGATGAATCAAGAAAATAATCATCTGATGAACTGATGATTGAATTAGTTTGTTGCAGCCCTTTACGATTAATTATCTTACAAAACACTACCATATTATTCAATATGTTATACTTTATTCATACTGTACATAGCGACTTTTATAGTAAAATACATTAGGATATGATACAGTACAAAATGTGTAACAATACCTCTCTTTACGTTATATTACAATAGACTAGATTACCCTAAGATATGATACAACGCAATATGATTCTTTACGATACGGTTTGTTACAATCAGTTTGTTAGGATAAGATTGGTCACGAGATACTCTGTAAGAAGAAATTTGTTACAATATGATTCATTACGTTATCATACAATAAGATATGATATGAAACGATATGCTATGTTACAATATGTAAGGTTACAATAGGATACAATTGACGAAGGAGGGTTCCCACTTGACAACCCCTGTGAAGTGCGGGTTTCTTACCACCTATGGGTCTGCACAGTTGACTTGTGGAGGCAGATAGTAATGGATTCGGGATTTCTTCACTGAGCGCTGATCCTCTTTATGGGCACAAGTATCTTGTGTTTCATTCAAAAATTGTTTCTAAACAATGCAATATGATTGAATATGATACATTACAATTATGTTATAATACAATACGATAGGATATGATGTGATACATTTTTGCTCTGAAATGTCTTTATTAACTGAAAAATGACTTCCCCTATGTTGGGTTTTAGTTGAGTTCTTGTATAACTCAAATATTTCCAGCAGTTTTCAATTTATCATTGCCTTGAAAAGACTGAATGTTACATAAAAGACCGCTATGTAATGGAGTTGAACCTGCGACTTCTGTTTCTCATTCATATTTTGTACCGCTTACTTGTTTATGTACAACGATTATTCTCGGACATCAGTTATTAGTTCAGTCACCCAAGCTCACCCCCCATGCGTAACTCCGCCCCCTTATCCCCCATAACGTTGTGGCCTGTGTGGGCATTTCCCCATCCGGTAAAATGCTGCTTAGCTCTGCCAACCTGCTAGGTCACTTTTGCTTTGCATTGAGGACTCTGTTCTGTAAAAACTGCAATCCATAAGACATACTTACTAAGGGGTAAACATATGTTTTGATTTCATCGATAAATTTCAGAAAATGAGAAAGAAAAGTTGTTAAAAATGGCCTTCCTTAGGGCTGGTAGAGCTCATTTATATACAGAGGTTGTAGTCCTCAATGCACTGGTCATAGGATTGGTCCTGGTGCTGTTTGGTGCATGTCTTCCACTCATCTCTCTCCCAATATTTTCTGTCGTTTTTAAGCTGACCTAAGCCAGAATGCTTAAAAGAAACACTTTTTTTTTTTCATTTTAAGTGGCCTGCCTGCCCAGAATAGCTAGCTCACAGCATAAACCAGAAACTCCTGAAACTCCTTTTTTATCTAAAGCTGAATCGTACTCTCACAATCAGTCATCTGTAAGGTTGCATGATATCTGTCTCCACATCAAAAGAGTTATGGCAGGCTAAGTGAAGAAGCCGCTGTTATAATGTTAGCATTGATTCCTGCTGCAGGGCTGAGTCTTTCAGACCCACACCAGCACTCGGTCGCAGAGACTTGGCTCTGAGCTGGCAGTGAAATACCGGAAAGAGCTGGAGGGGGAAAAAAGTCTCGGTGTTTCTGCGAAGATGAGACTTGACAAGACGACCAGTGCGGTCTAAAACAGGCCGCGGATCGTTACTGGCCCTCCCTCTCCTCTTGTAATTGAGGGAGTGTCCATCACTTTGCTTATCGTCTACTACAGTGCTCTGTCTTATACACAGCAGCAAGCAATCTGCTGATTGCTGTTTTGGCAGAACTGTCAAGGTTTGTCCTCTGCTAAGTGATGGATAGATTGGAGGGGGAGGAAAGAAGACATCGCTTCAGCCTGGGTTTTCCTCTGTTCGAGAAGAAGAGGAAGCCTGTTTAACCATTTAGCCAACAATGAAGGCTCATTATGGAGAAATAAACCCCTACTTTTGTTTCTAATCTGGATCACCATGACAAGGCTTACCTCATTTTCAAGGAAAAAAAGCCTAATTGGTGATGGTTAAGCTGTCAGAAACATTGTCAACTAAGGCACTTTATTCATCAGGTAAGGTTACAGGGGATACAATGGAACTATCATTAAAAGGCATAATGTCACAATATATTTTAATGACTAAATCCATTATAATTAGTTACTCTTCTCTCTCCAGCAAAGTATGATTTATAACTGGTGGAAATCTTACCTTCCACTAACCCTCCTCACCTGTGTTTCACTTACATTATCTCATAGCCAGACTGCCCTCCAGGATGAGTTATGTCTAATAGACATTGACTAAGACTGTTTGGCATTTGGGTTCTCAGAGCATGAGTCAGGCTTTGTGTAAAAGTATTAGATTGTTTGTGAAAATGCAATTGAAAGGTAAGAGTTGCCTTTTAATAAATGAGTTTTTGGACTTGTACTTCCTTTTTGACTTGTCCTCTGTTTTTATTTCTTTACTTCCGTCTCCAAAAAGCAGCAGGAGGAAGAGATGAATGCTGAGCTGTGATTAGTCATCAGCTTGGGTCGCTTTTAATGGAGGGCGAGTGCCAATGTAGGGTGATTTAGGCTTTCCACCCTACACTCTCTCTCTCTTGCACATACTCTATCTTTCTGTAACTCTCCTCCTCACTCCCTCCGTCCACCCTAGTTTTTATATTAACCATGAAGAGCTGAAATGGAGCCCCAGGCAGTGCTTTTGTATGTAGGATGGAGTGGTAGATGGGAGATACCATGCCAGTCTAAAGCTTGACCTCGCTCGTGACACGCTAAAGCATGGTTGTGCACTGAGCTATAGATAATGGAGTAAAACATCACTGTCTGCCCTTTGCAATTCTATTTGATAGTATAAGAATGGTATTTTATATTATATGAAATCTTGATAACCACTTCTGCTCTCAAGACCCTGAAGACTTTCATATACATAAAAAATCCAATGTATAAGAAGCACTTTTCACAGTTTTTCATCAAGCATGTATCAAATACTGACACACGTGCTGTGATGACAGCTTGTGCAGCTGCCACCATTTTCCATTCATATGTCCAGACTCTACTGAATTGAAAATTCAACTCCATTAACTGTGTGCAGTGCCTAAACAAGTTTTCACCTCCTCTCTCTGATTTTATAAATCAACCATGGTCAATATAATTTGGTGTTTTTGACAGAAATGTATTCTAGATTTAATTTCATTGTTATCAGTTTTAATGTATCTTAATTGTGATAATCAGTTACATTGTAAATATTTTATGTTTGTTGGTTTTTATTATTTTGCTTTGGCAAACTTGTTTCTCACCATTCATGCAAATTAAGCCCCTTTTTAACCATTTTAACTAAAAGAGCAACACGGTTGTACAGAAATTTCAGTGTGGACTTCACTGGACACAGTTGAAATGTTTATACAGGTAGACCGTGTAAAACTTCTCCCACTGGCAGACCCCAAGAAGCAGCCTTTATTTAATATCCTCACATAATTCAGAATTATGAATTTTACCTAAGTTTCTGTTTTTTTCTGTTTCAGGATATTTGAAGGTTCTTCAACAAGAAAAATTGAGAAGTTGAAAACTCTGCTGTGTTACTTCAGGAGAGTTACAGAGACAAGTAAGCTTTAAAATGCCCAACAGGATGTCTAATGAACTAATTTATTTCTTCACAACGATTGCCTTGTTTTTCACTTGGTGAACATATTTGCAATGATAATATGTCTATTTTTTCTTTTTACTTATTCAAGAGCCCAAGGGTCTTGTTACATTCACAAGGCAATCAATGCACAGTTCTCCAAACTGGGAAAGGTATTACTTTTTACTATTCTACTACATCTCCTCTTCTACTGTTTAAACTGTGGTATTCTGTTAACTGAGCTAACAGTAGAATAGATTTCTCCAGCTTCTTTTTTGAGTTTTTCCCCTAAACAATAACTGATATATTGATGCCAATCCAAGCCAGTTGAACATATTCTGGACTATATTGATGACTTCTCAGTAAGGCAGGTCTTTAAAAACCTGGGACACCACAGACAGGGACAATTTCAAATGAATTTTGATTTGCACACACTAGACAACTTAGCCAGATTGTCAGACCACTAGGGAGTAAGGACCACACAACAAACACACATACATTGCTTTTTTACATTGATTTCACCAAATCTGGCGTGATCAGACATGACTTCACAAGCGAAATAAACATGGATGACTATTGATATCCTTAGTTTGCAACAGGCTATCTTGTCATGTGTTACAATTGCCACAAAAATAATAAAATATGAAAAGAATCAGGATGAAACCTAGCCTGGAATCAAGATACAGTTGTGTTTATGTTTGTGAGTAGTGAAACATTCTCGTTAGTTATTATGGATATTCTATTGAAGGCATTATGACCAAAAAATGTAATCATCAAACGTGATTTGGAGCAGTTATATAATCATGTTGACGCCACACACTTGGGGATTATTCATACAAATAATAATTTACGATGAGCCTCCACTTGGGGTATGGCCCCACAGGTATGAAGGATGTTAGTTAATACTGATGGCCATGCTACGTGTCAGCCTTCGCCATCAGTGTGTGAATGTAGATTGAAGGGGTGTGAATGGGTAAATGTGAACTGCAGAGTAAAAAACACTTTTAAGTGGTCACAAGGATAAAAAAGTGCTTTACAAGCTCAAGCTCAGGGCAACAAGGCTATAATCACATATGCCCCTCATGTAGCCTTTATAAAACTTCAATAAACCTGTTATCTTGATATCTGTGGACCATATCCAAATATACTGATGGATATAAAGTAACAAAACGTTTCTAGCTTTAGAAAAAGCTTATAAGGTTTGTGAGGATGTTTTTTATATCATTTAATCATCTAACAGTCAGATTCTAGAATGTTATGCCACTCCTGGTGGTAACCATGGCAACCAGCGGTAAAAAAAAAAAAAGGAGCTCATCTGTTGTTTGATACCCTTTGTGGTGCTGTAGATGATGCAAAAATCCAGGATGGCATATTCCTTGGAGGGGATGCTCCCTTTATTTGAATAAAAGCCTTATCCTAAGTCAATGAAAATAAAACAGTTTTATATATTCAGGTGATTAAACACTAATTAAAACATAGGCCTGCTTATGAATATTATGTGTCATTTTACTAAGTTTTTTTTTCCACTTAATGCTACTAGGCTTAATATTACAAACTACTTTTGATTCAAAATAGTTTTAGAACATGGCAATTTGGTTAACTTCAAAATACAACTATGAATTATTGTTCTCATACATAATTTTACTCCCTTTCTTTGACAAGTTCCCAGACTCAGCTTGCTCGCCTTCATATCACCTGTGAGGGAACGATTGAAGATGACGGATACGGGATGCTGCAGGTAGGAATTCCATAGCATGTCCACATTGAAATAATTAACAGATTGATTCTCTGCCCTATGAGTTTTGAGCTCATCTTATTAACGGTTTTATTTTGAATGCAGATAAACCTAAGTGTCGTGTAAAATCAAGGAAGTGTTTTTGTCTGACACTCCTGATTCCTCATCATCTTCCTCTTTCCTTGTTCCTTGCCTATCTCTACATGAGCTACAGTGAAGACAATAGGAACGGGGCAACAAGGAAAGTAGTTTCTTTTATGAGGCACCACAAACTTGTTATTGTCACTGATGCTCAGTATCAGGTTTGATGTTCTACAACTGATTTGCAGTGTTGCTCTTGGCAGTCCAGACAAACTTGATTCTGGCCGTCACATTGCCTTCCTTTAAAAGGTCAGACTCACCTGTTTGTCTGCATACTTTTCCAGTTCCTGCAGAAAATCAAAAATCTTTTGTATATTTTTTGTGCATGTCTGTGAAGGGCATTGGTTCTACATCTGCATTGATTCACCCCATCTCTCACTCACCTCGGTGTTCCAGCAAAGCTGGTGCATATTTTACTCTGTATGACAGCTGATGTATACACTTGAGTAGCTCAGAGAGCCAAAGGTGGAGGAGGAGACCCAAGGGTGGAGGGTTGAGGGAGAAGGAGGTGCACTGAGGAAAAGATGACGAGGGTGAGCCATCTCACTGGGGCAACCCAGCGGGCCAGAAGTCCTGCGGGTAGATTGATGGCTACCTCAGCAGGCCGGCTACCGGCTCTGTGTTGACTTTGGATAGGGCAGACTGGGCTGTCATTCTGTCAGGAGGTGAGATTGAAGGGTGAGGGGGGTGGGGTTTTGGGGTGAACCAGAGAGTCTGAGCAACTGGTTAGGAAGCATACACACATGCTCATACAAACACACTGACTGTCACATCTTGACGCAGCTGTGGGCCAGTGAGCAGAACCTTCACCCCTGACAGCATGCTTAAAGAGCAGCTCTGTGATTGAATGGACTGTCCTCTTATCCATGCCACAAAAACAACCAGTGGGCTTACATGGCATCACATCAAAATATTTCTCCAGTGAGCTCATAAATATTTTTGGCTTTGCATCTCAGTCTTTCTACCACTAAACCCTAAACTTTGGAGCAGTGCTTCAGCATTTCTACAGGAGGAGGTTTAAGGTTCACCATGCTAACCACAATAATTTAGTTGATTAGAAGGTGAAAATTTGCAAATTGCAAACATACAGCTAAGGTTGGTGGATGGTTTCATTGGTTTTGTACATAAACAGTCCACCAAATATTTTTAACCTTGCAACGCAAATGGTTTGACTTGATTCCATGTCTGTCATCAGGCAGATCTAGCAGCATCATTTGAGCAGAGTGAGGCGGTATCGGAGGGGTCTAGTTGTGCTGCAAGTTGATGATAGCTCCCACTGCAGTAGCAATTAGCTTGGAAGTAGCTATTAGGATTGGATGGTATTTCATACCCTCCCCGAATTTTACCGGGGTATACGGTAATACCACCAGATGTTTACAAGCCGCATTCAAATGCACTTGTTTACCTGCACACGCAGATACAGCTAGCACAGCTTGTGCCCATAAAAACATTTCTTTTAATCCTTTACCAAAATATTTTTAGTCTAAAAAACACATTTGTATGGTGAAGTGTACAGGATGAAAGTGGTTTAATGTTGAAGCACTGTTTTTACACTTTAACAGGTAAAGTGAGCAACATCAGGACATAGGAGCAAAGTTTCTTTCTTTTTCCATGTTTTTTTCCTTCCCCTTCCCCCAGAGGTAACATGAGAAAAAAGTAATCAAATATTATCATATAGGATATGATAATGAGAAGTAATGTTCAGTGCGCATGGTACTAGGGACCAGCATTCAGCTTGAATTAATATTGTACCACATATACAAAAAAATAAATTATAAAAAGAGTGGGCACAGGTCTCAAATCTTGGGTCCATCTTGACAAACATACCTCTCTTTCCAAATCTCTTATAGTACTGGTGGGACGAAATGAAATAGCCTCATAGCAGAGTAGACAAAATTCTTGCAGCATATGCGTCATATATGTTGCACTGTACAGCCCTGCTACTGTATTTAGTGTTTAACATTGGCCTATTTCTTTTCTTTATTTTGTAATATGGGGTCAAGTGCATTCACTTGTTACTTGCATTGACCATCTCTTTTTTTCCTTTCATTTCACCAGGTGGACTTTGCAAACAGGTTTGTAGGAGGGGGCGTAACAGGACATGGGCTGGTCCAGGAAGAGATCAGGTTCATCATCAACCCTGAACTCATCGTCTCTCGCCTCTTTACAGAAGCTTTGGAACCCAATGAATGCCTCATTATCACAGGTACAAAGTCACACGCACACCAAGTATATGTCTTTCCTTCAACTAGATACAGTGCCGTATCTAGTGCCATATTTGTCCCCCCCTTGTTAAATCATGAGTTAAATGTGATTAACCACAGTTTTTGGAAAACTGAACACAATTTCACTGGCCACACCCAGGCCTGATTACCACCACATTTGTTGAATCAAGAAATCACTTAAATAGAAACAGACAGACAAAGTGAAGTAAGCTACAAGATCTCAAAAAGAAACGCATCATGCCACGATCCAAAGAAATCCAAGACTGAATGAAAAACAAAGTGATTGAAATCTGTCAGTCTGGAAAAAGGTTACAAAGCCATTTTTTAAGGCTTTGGGACTCCAGCAAACCACAGTCAGAGCCATTATCCACAAATGGAGAAAACTGGGAACAGTGGTGAACCTTCCCAGGAGTGGTCAACCAATCAAAATTACTCCAAGAGTGCAATGAAGACTCATCCAGGAGAAGAACCCAGAACAATATCCAAAGACCTGTAGGCCTCACTGGCCTCAGTTAAAGTCAGTGTTCATGACTCAACCATAAGAAAGACTCTGGGCAAAAGTGGCATCCATGGGAGAGTTCCCAGACCAAAACCACTGCTGACAAAAAAGAACACAAAGAATCATCTCACATTTGCCAAAAAACATCTTGATGATCCCCAAGACTTTTGGAGAAATATCCTGTGGACTGACAAGACAAAAGTTGAACTTTTTGGAAAGTGTGCAGCCTGTTACATCTGACATAAAAATAACACAGCATTTGATAAAAAGAACATCATGCCAACAGTCAAACATGGTGGTGGTAGGGTGATGGTCTGGGACTGCTTTGCTGCTACAGGACCTGGACCACTTACTGTGATTGATGGAACAATGAATTCTGCTGTCTACCGGAAAATCCTGAGGTGAACGTCCGGCCATCAGTTTATGCCCTCCAGCTCAAGCGCTCTTGGGTTATGCAGCAGGACAGTGACCCAAAACATACTAGCAAGTCCACCTGTGAATGGCTCAAAATAAACAAAATTAAAGTTTTGGAGTGGCCAAGTCAAAGTCTGGACTGTAATCCAATTGAAATGCTGTGGTGTGACCTTAAATGGGCAGTTCATGCTGGAAAGCCCTCCAATATGGCTGAGTTAAACCAATTCTGTGAAGAAGGGTGGGCCAAAATTCCATCACCGTGATACGAAAGACTCATCACCAGATATCGCAAATGCTTAATTTCAGTTATTGCTGCCAAGGGTGACACAACCAGTTATTAGGTTCAGGGAGCAATTACTTTTTCACACAGGGCCAGATAGGTTTGGATTTTTTTTCACCCCTTAAAAAATTAAATAATCATTCAGAAACTGCATTTTCCATTTACTTGGGTTGTCTTTGTGAAATATAAAAACTGGATTGATGATCCGAAACATTTAAGTGTGATTAATTCGCAAAAACATCAGGAATCAGAAAGGGGGCAAATACTTTTTCATGGCACTGTATGTTCCTCTTTGTTGTGGTTTCTTGTCCTTAACTGGTTTGCTTGGGATACAGCAGGATTGCAATGTTCAATACAATGTACAATGTGGGTACAGATTTATGTGACAGTCAGTTGATCACATTGAAGATAAAGTCCACTATCTAAATAACCAAAATAAATATTTCAACACAATGAGGTACATCAAAAATCACAATGAGGTACATCAAAAATCACAATGAGGTACGTCAAAAATCTCAAAAATAAGTGTTTAATCAAATGTCATGGCACAGAAAATGAAAGACCTTTTACAAATATTATAAGTAGTAACAAAGTATCTGACGAGTTCATGGAACTAAAATAATCTCCACCACTACGTAAACATGTCGTAAAGCTCAACACCAGCTTTGCCAAAGCTGTGCCTATCCTCCGGTTCTTTTTGTGATATCATGGGTAGAATCTCACGTGGAGTGTCTGTTTTTGTGAACTCATCACTGCCCCTTGGCTTTTTCCAAATGATGTAGTTGGATTGTTTCTGCTAGAACTTGATGTCACTCACACAGGGCTATCAACTGGGTATAAGACAGACGGGTTGAGATTTAGCAGCTGCTTTTAGTCTCAGTCTGTGGCACTCTACCAAAGGAAGTACAGCAAATCACATCCATTGGTGTTTCAGCATCTTGGGGTCTTGTTCAGTCATGATGTAAGGAGGGTATGGTTGAACAGATCAGACAGAGAATCAGCAATGTATCATTGCAGTAAGGTGGAAGTTTAACCAGTAGACAAGTTTCTCAGTGCTCCAAACCTCACCTTATGTTCATGAACTGTGGCTGGAGATGAATGACAGTCAAGGACAGTTTGTACAGGTGATTACAGGGATTTTACCTCACTGAGTGTCGGTCGCGCTCTTACTGTGACTCGGAGGAGACTGGAGAACCCACCCAGGGCACTCTCAAGGGATTAAAAATCCAACTAGAACTGAGAGCTCTTAAGGATCCCCTGGAGATGTTTGAGGAGATGGTGAAGGTAAAAGAAGCCAGGGTTGTCATGCTTATACTACAGTGACTAAAAACAGAGCTTAGAGAAGCAGGAAGAAATGCACTGATTTTGTATTAGAAACGATACTTGACCGTTTTCAGTGATCAGGGATTTGAACTTCCCTTAACACTTGTATACAAAAACAAAAATGAATGTCAAGCGCTATGGATTTCTCTGTTTCCGTGAACAACCAGTTAGCATATTATGGATTGATAATTTCCCATTATCAGGGTTAAACCAGGGGAAATCATGGTGCTATCTCGCTTTAAAAACACAAACTGTTTTGTACTCTCATGTCATGTAGTGTGTTGGACTTTAATGGTTAATTTAGCTCAGTATTTAGTATTTTCATGTTCTTATTGTTCAAGTAAAACTGGCTTACAATTTATTTTTTCTTGTTCATTGAGCCCTGTGCATTTATTGGACTATGTTCATGTTTCAACCTTCCTTTCATCCTTTGGGATGGTAAATCCATTGCATCGATTCACTTGGGGCTGCCTTGTAATCTTTCATTTCTCTCCAGCAGAATAGTTCTATTTTCCTACCTCCAACTCACTCTGCGTCAGTCAACCTGTCTTAGTCTCCAGGCTTCTTAGCCCCTCTCTCCTCTTCTGGCCATCGTATATTTTTTTAATCCTGCCTCACAGCTGTACCTCGCTCACCACCGGTCAAAGAAAGGACACGACCAGATTAATTCTGCAAAGAAGGGAAATCCTTGTCAAAAAATGCATCAAGCACTGTGTGCAATTGGGGGTTTTTTCCCTCTAATTTTCCCTTCACACTGCTTTGAATCAGCTGTAATTTATTCATTAAACAACTTATTTATGCCTACACCATTTTTGTTTGATTAGCCACTTTATCTAGTTGACTTGGAAAACAAATATTAATTGTAATGTTTTCCTGTATGGTGCCTGCATTTCACTGGGACAGATTTAACTTTGATGACAGAAGAAGCATCATTACCCAGTTTGATAAATCTATCCAATTAACATAAGGATAGGCATTATAACTTCACTGTGAGTGCAGAAACTCAAATAAATATGTTTGCACTTGATTGATTTTGTTTGTGTTGCCTTCTTTGACTTTTTGCTTAAGAGAGACAGAGCTTCCAAAAATGAAGAATTTTCAGTCCTATACAAGCTTGAAGTGTCTTTCCATTCTGCACCTTATGTGATAAGTTGACTTTTGTAACCATGGACTGTATAAAATGAGGATTATATTTGAAATCTCTACCACTAGCAAGACCACATATCTGCCATTTGTAGTATAAAAACACGAAGTTGCTTGCAGGACAACTCCCCCAGAGTTCAGTTAAATCTAGGGCTGAACGATTTTGGATAATAATCTAATTGCATTTTTTTTTCCTCAATATAATTGTGATTTGATGTGCAATTGTTCCTTAACTTTCTTTTACTCCTAAATGGGGGCTGAACAATTATTTAAAAGTGTCTAATTCTGATGATTTTTACTCGTATTGTAAATTGGATCTAAGCTTTTGCATTGAAGGGTTTTTGTCACTCTTATATTTAATAAGAAAAAAGTACAAAAATGAAGAAGGTAGGATTTTTTGTAGACTATTCTAAAAAATGGCATCTGAATGATTGCATAATATGTCATGCATAACATCTCTGCTGCAAAAAAATAGTTTTAAACTAGTATTTTGACACAAATTTTAGGTCAAAGACATATTGCACCTTATGCAATTTGAAAATTGCAGCAAGCCATATTTACAGTTTAATCTAATTTTCATTTGATTGCCCAGCCCTTTTGAAATCCATCATTGAAAAATGGAAGGAGTATCACAGATGTGTAAATCCACCTAGATCAGGCTGTCTTCACAAACTGAGTGACCGTGGAAGAAGGACTCTAGTGGGAGAGGCCACCAAAGCACCAATGACTATTTTGAAGGTTACAAGCTTCAGCAGCTGAGATGGAAGAGGCTCTGCAAGAACTGTTGCAGATCAATCTTAACATATAAAGTAAGAGAGGTAAACATAGTAAGTAATGTTATCTTGACTCATAATGTCCGGATGAATTCAGACTTAAGTATTACTGGAACAAACTGCTGTATGAATCTTGCTCTGCTCTGTCTTGAAGTATGATTTGCAAAACATATCGTGGTGATTACTTTTAAGCACTACCACCCTTATGAAGTTCATCAGCTTTGTGCAATTTGCTCTTTTTTGTGTCTGAACATGGAGATAAGCTGCCAGCGTCTCACTTTTCTTTCATACAGGGCGCCGTTCTCACCCTAGTCAGGGGCAGATCCAGTCTTAGTCAGGGGCGATTAGACAACATTGGCACTTTTCTTGACTTTTCTTGACATGACAACATTGGCACTTTTCCACTGAATAGAAAGCTGTGACATGGGCTTTGTTTTTCTTTAAGCATATCTAATTGCTAACCTCATCTGAATGTTTATGGAGTTAGGTTTGCTAACTTTTGTACACAAAAGCTGGCGTATACTTTCAGGCCCCGATATCCTCTCATTGTATTTCTGTATGTGGACCTCAGTGAAAGACGTTTGGGCAACCCTCGTCATGTGTGCAGCCAGCCTAACAGACTTATTGGCGGAGCTGATACAGACTTGTAGTTCCTTGGCAAATGGCGTCAACACACCTGCCTGATGGTTATGTCAGCCACACATCATACAAAACCTGTTGTTTTTTAATATGATAAAAACTGATGAGTTTCAGAACAAACCACCTTTGTTCTTACCAAATGAGAAATGAATTACAGAAATCAAAACAGCTTTGATGTATCAGGCTGTGAAAATGTTTATATCAGGTGTAAAAATGAACATTTTAACATGGACTGTAACGGTGATTCCTTTGTTTTTTTAGCCAGCCTTATGCAGGTACTCAGTTAACAGCATTGGCATTGGATTTACTTCATTTTCAATGATGGATGCTGCTCCTTGTTTGCAACAGTTAGAGTAGAGACAAGAAAGTCTATTTGGTGTCAGAGCCTCCAGTCTACATTGATAGTACCACCAAACACACACAAGCACAACCTGCCATGTTAAGTCGATGTTAAAATTCAGCCAATCAACGTCACTCATTTGGTCCCCTCCTGCTTGATAAGCCAATCACAGTGTCTTTGGTATGGCGCCATGCTGTCTTCTCTGGAACTCCCGTCTCTTCCAAGTCACCTTCAGTGGTTAGTCATCATGCCCCTCCTTGCCTCCAGTCGTTCTGCCTTCCTCCTCCTCCTCCTCCTCACCACTTAACTTTATTACATTTGGACAGAAAGGAATTTATAGCCCAACTAAGGTCATTGCTCCACTAATGGAATGGACCAGCTACGCCATAGATTCATTAAAAGCTAGCAGAATATTCCTTGCACGCATGCAGTGTTATCTCTCTCAGTCATGTCCTTTTTTCTTTTGCTTTTTTGTCTCTTTCTCTGTCTTTGTTTTTCTTTCCTGTCTGGTAACTCATATTTTTTTGTCTTTTGTGGCTTCCTAACCATGATCCCTCTTGTGCTTTAGGAGCTCACGGGTTACGTCAGTTTTTATCCGTAGGCGTTTTCCGATCAGGAGGTGGACTGCCATAGTGTAATCAAGTGATGGAAACTTGTATGCCAGGAAGCTGTCATGGTTAGTTACCATTATAAATAGGATCACAGTGAAGGAGGAGGAGGAGTACAGCTCTTGATAGGAGAGTGACATGGGTAGCAGGATGTTTGACATTAGGAGTCGCTCGTGTCGTGAAGAGTACCTCATTTGGACTGGACCTGGACAATGATGCAAGAATGTCCTTTTGTTTTCTCTGCCAGGGCTTTACTCTCCTAGAAATATATTTCTCCTGTACTGTCATTGCTGGGTTATGTCCTGGCTCCAGGACAGGCCATTAGCTTGAGTTATAGATTGTCATGGATTGGGGCAAAAAGATAATTATTCATTTGTAGGTTGTTTTTTTTTTTTCTTTTTTTTTTTAACATTTTCAATTATGGTCAACTTTAGTGTAGTTCATTACAAGCAAGGTTGCCATGATGCCAGACTTCAAAGCTTTCGGAGAATTCTAGTAAAGATTTAAATGTTTTCTTTATAAAAACATTGAATGTTGGCTTTTTTGGTCTCTATTAATTACAAAATGCAGCCAGCCTCCCTTCATACTATTTGAGAGAATCAGGTGAAAAATGAAGCGGAGTTGGGTGGTTTGTGGTGTTCATTTGATGTTGATGAGGAAACCTGTGAATCTTCTATCCTGTTGCATAATCAGAGTATACAAATATACAGCACCTATAAAAAGTCTATAGCCCCTTGGATGTTTTACCCTTTTGTTGTTTTTTATTAAATCTGTTACAGTCAATATAGTTTGACTTTTATTTGACAACTTACACATAAGACAACTCTTTAATGAGAAAGTGAGAAGCATCCCCACAGCATGATGCTGCCACCACCATGCTTCACAGTGGGGATGGTGTGTTTGTGGTGATGTGCAGTGTTTTAGTTTCCGCCAAACGTTGCATCTTGTCTGATAGACAAAAAGCACCATTTTGGTCTCATCAGACCAAAGAACTTTCTTACATTTCACCATGAAGTCTCCCACATGCCCTCTGGCGAACTCTAGTCGAGATTTATTGAGTTTTCTTCAACAGTGGCTTTCTCTTTGCCTTCTTCCATGGTGAAAAATCTGGGCAACAGTTGTATGCAGAGTCTCTCCCATGTCAGCTGCTGAAGCTTGTAATTCCTTAAGAGTAGTCATAGATGTCTTGGTGGCCTCTCTCACTAGTCTCTGTCTTGCACGGTCACTCAGTTTGCGAGGACAGCCTGATCTGGGCAGATTTACACATGTGCCATACTACTTCCATTTCTCCATGGTGGATTGAACTGAACTCTGGAGGATGTGCAGTGCCTTAACTTGGTGTATCCATCCCCTGACTAACCCTTTCAAGAACTTTTTCCCTGAGTTGCTTGGAGTGTTCTTTTGTCCTCATGGTGCAATTGTAGCCAGGAATACTGGTTGACCAGTGACCGGACCTTTCAGACACAGATGTATCAAAGTATTGGAAAATTAGGTCTAAAGGATTTTTACAGCCTTACAAGACAGTAAAAACAGATATTTTACACACCATTTTTTAAAATGCTTCTCATGAAGAGAAACATTTATCATTGCTTTTAAAATACTATGTGATTTCTTTGCTGTTGTAAACTTTGATACTAAACTCTTTCACTCTGCAACTAGCACATGCAGCTCTGCATCTACATACATTACTGTAGAACTTCAAAGGCTATGTAAATGACATGTTTAACTCCTTTTTTTCATTGAAGTCGGGTGTCACTTCCCCACACCTTATTCATAATGTATGGGCAGTGAATAGGCATCATTTTCAGAAGAGAGAGCAGATGTATTTGTTGATGAATGATAGAACCTTTCTAACTAGAACCCTAAGCACATACGAGTACATGCTATAAATTAACCAATGCCTGAGAATGAAAAGTATGTCACTGTCTTTGTTAATAAATGATGTGGCTATGTTTCATTTCTAACAATCGTTTTGCAAATGTGGCCGTGGTAGGCGTCTTCAGTTCTAACCATTTCTTCCTATTAGAGCTGAAAGCTTTTCATTTCAAACCCCAAAGCGGATTACTTATTAAATCAATGGCCTTTATTTATGACAATCCAATACAAGTTGATACCGTGTACCCACATGGGGAGCATAGAAAGCACTAAATTTGATTTGAGAAACAAGGCGCTGAAACAGATTTAGACTCGCTGTGTGCTCTGACTGCAGAATACTCAGTAATGTCATTTCATGTTTCTTGACTGTGTTTTTTGTTGCCCTGCAGGCACGGAGCAGTACAGTAAATATTCAGGCTACGCTGAGAGTTACAAATGGAGGGAAAGCTACAAGGATGAGACACCCAGGTGATTCTACGTAATTTTCTTTTTAAATCTATCTTGAAAAAATTGACACACCCAAAAGAAGTTTGAGCAGAGATAGGGGATCTTACCATGTTGCTGTCAGTTTGTTCTCTGATTGCTTTCCTGGTGTTTTTTAGAGATGACTGGCAGAGGAGATGTACAGAAATTGTGGCCATTGATGCTCTGAAGTACAGGCACTTCTTAGAGCAGTTTCTCCCAGAGAAGATGACAAGGGAACTCAACAAGGTGAGAGAGAAAGCCAGATCCCAGTCTATACAAGAACAGGAAGTACGACGGGAGAAACTGAGCAGTCAGACAGAAAGGCATGCTGGAGAATTATGAGCTCTGGTCAGTGTCGCAGAAAACAGCATCATAAGTATTTTAACTTTGGACATCCGTGTTTTTCATTTCTGTTGTAATCTGTGCTGAAAAGAGCTAACTTAATAATCCTACTCTGTTGAAACACAAATGAATGTTAGTATGCTGACTAATATTTACATAAAGCAAAGTGAAGGCATCACTTCTTTGTTTTTAAACTTTTATTGGATTTTCATCACACTTTAACATTTCTAAATGTGTATTCTAAAGTCCATCCCACTTACCTTTTGCCAAACTAAAGATAACACAGCTGTACTGATGTTAATATGGAATTGTCCTCACATTACTTTATTTTCTTCCCCTCCTGTATTCCTTTTACTTCCTGTGCATTTGATTCAGGCATACTGTGGATTCTTCAGACATAACGCCAACAGAAAGCATCTCTCTGCAATAGCCACAGGGAACTGGGGATGTGGAGCTTTTGGAGGAGACACACGGCTTAAAGGTATCATCACGAGGAGGAAGGAGATGACTTTGTGTAAAGCAACAAATTTGACCAAATCAACCATTTCCATACACTGGAGCAGAATTTGTTTTATGGTTGAATAAGAGAATACACGTTATAGTGCGTACAATAGAATTTCAAGTTTAACCTAACCTTAGGATTTCAGCTGAGCTGCACTTACCTTGGAATTTTAACAAGGGAGGAGGGAAGGATGTGCCATACACACTTACTCCTTCATGCTCTATGAATTTAATGGTTGATTTTTGACTAAAGATGATTGAAGGTTTGTTATTTTGTAATTGTAAACATTCCTGCAGAAGACACAAGCTTTTATGTAATCGATGTTGTTTGAAAAAACATGGTTTATTTGCAATCGAAAGTAAAAAAAAAAAAAAAAAAACATTCCTAGGGCATCAGAGCAACATCTGTGATTGGTGGAGCCAACCAACAAATTTCGTCCATCTGCCGCTTCTACTGAAGTTAGTGGTAATGGAAAAAGTGTGAGGTTCTTAGGGTTCTTCTTAGGCATATAATTTCCTATCTAATTGAAAGCAAATTATTATTATGTTTTGTCTACTAGTCTAAAGCAAAGTAAATACATTTGTAAACCAACTTCACACTTGGTAGAACAACCACAACGTAATGGTCTGAAGTAAGTTTACAGAATGTGGCAAATGTCTTCAGTGTTAGCATCACTGGCATTGCTGGTTCATGTCCACATTCCTGTGCTGAATATCATCACTCTGTGCTTCAGTTATAAGTTTGTATAACCTGGCACAGCCTCTGGACATCTTTGACCCCATTTTGTGAATCAAAATAGTGCTAAAGCACGCTGTTCCACAAGGTGCTGTAGGATCTTTGCAGATGACATCACGCAGCAGAGAAAAACCCTTGGGGGGGGGAGTAGTGATTTCTGCATAGAGAAGTGCGAACAAAAGGTCATGTTTTGAGCTGTTTACACAGTCAAAGTGCAAAAAAAATAGTTTTTAATATGTTAAAGTGGCTCAGCTAGCCCTTTGGCTCAGTACAAGACTCCTCAAGATTCTTGTCTCCCTTCATCTGGTTAGATGATACTAGGAGGTCTGCAGGACTGAGTAATTTGTGATATTGATCTCCTCCACACAGGGTAAATCAGCTAAACTTTGGAAAACAACTGTTTTGTGAAGTGTTGGGATCGTACTCAATGGATGTACACATTTTCTGATCATAATTGCAGCATACAGGTTTATTTAGAGCTTTAAAACACTAACTATCCTCTGTTCCAATCATTCCTTATGGCTCTCCCCCACTTCCTGACTCCAGCAGACATTTGGATCTCGTGATTACAAATAACCTATTGGTGCTATCATTTAGCAGTTGTCTATGTTGGATTAAAGAGCACTGTGTCAGCAAGGGAGTAGTCGATAAGAACAGCTACAGTGGCTACTAGTGGTGGGTGGCTGTTTTAGAAGGAGCATTTGACCCGTGTTGATGTCTTGAAATAACTACAACTGTTATTAATTAGGTTAACTGACAAAAGGATCTGAATTTGATCAGTTAGCCAGCTAATCATGCACATAAGTTCTGTAGGTACTTTTAAGCTTTGTGGTAGAAAAGCTTATACCAAATTTTTCACTCTCCATCAGATCAGCCAATAGAAAATACAGTAGCAACAGCAAGGTTTCAACCTGTAGGGGGCAGTTGCTTTACATATTTGTAACACAAAATCTGTTTATCCATTATCTCTACCACTTATCCCATTTGGTGTCATGGGGGTCTGGAGCCAATCCCTGCTGCCATTGGGTGAGAGATGGGGTACAGCCTGGACCCCAGTCAGTCACAGAGCTGATGTAGAGAGACGCACTAACACTCAGGCTCCCCTTCACACCTACGGGCAATTTAGAGTCACTAATTAATCTATGAAGGATTTTTTGGTCTGTACTTGGTATTTAAAAGTCAAGATTTGAACCTTTATTACAAGAACACTGATAAAATCTCTGATACTTGTAAGGAAGTTTTCAGCCTTAAAGTGAATTGTTATGTTTCTCTTTAAACTCTTGGTTCTGAAGCAAGAGATACATAACAAGACTTCAGACACAACTTATTCATCTGCATTACTCCTCTTAGGCACTGGTTCTCCTGCAGAAAGACATTGAGATTTCTTGTGGACTGTACAACACATAGCTGAATATAATCTCAGATGTCAGCCTCTCTCTTAGAACTCTCTGGTCAATTAGCAGCTCTCCCAGGGTGTCACTCACTTGTCTGTTCCCTCCTTTTATTGATCAGCTGACACACATTTATGTTTTCCATTAAAAGGGCAATTGATTACAGGGACACCATAAATCCCGGCCGATGCAGGTCTCCGAGGGCTTACACAGCATCACTCATGATAAACTTTTTTACCTTACTGTCCCCTTGAGTACATCATGCCATGAACGAGGACTTCTAGTATTTCTTTACACATTTCAATCATCTTCAGCTTTCTCATTCTCATCTGACAGCTAGTTATTCATGGAAGTTTTACAAACTCAGTCTCATTTCTGAATGCCAGATTGAAGTAGCATGAATATGTATGCTTACATTTCCATTCAGAAATCCAGCTGTTTATTTCCTCTGCAGTGCTATAAATAGGTCTGCTCAACCTGACAAAGTCCCTCAAGATGATACTAGTTTCCGGGGACCCCCGCCCATTAGCCCTGGAATTAGCATAGCTGTTATTTTTAGAAAGCGATAAGCACGTTCTTTATTACAGATGCAAGTAGCTCGTGGTGTTGTGCTGAGACTGATCTTTTACTTCACAAAGATTACAGACCCTTTTTGCAAATGATGTTTTCCTCTGCTTATTAATCAGGAATCAATATCCATTCTGTTAAATATTTAAAAGCTTTAAGACCTTAATGTGCGCTAAAAGATTGAAGAGTCTATGCTACCAGTGGTGGATTATGTACTCTTCTGATACAAATTGCTCCTGTCACTTTGGCTATTTTCTCCCTGCAGTCATACCTAATGTAGCTTATTGACCAATTACTTTGTTTCCTCATCTTGTTCCAGTGCTCAGTTACTCATTTATGATTTTCTTCTTCACTGAAAGACACAAGATGCTGACACATACTGTATGTTACTGCTGACTTTATGTACCCTTTTCAATTTTCCAGCACTGATTCAGTTGATGGCAGCAGCAGAGGCTGGGAGAGACATGGCGTACTTTACTTTTGGAGATGCTCAGCTCATGAGAGACGTCCATGAAATGCACACTTTCCTGACTGAGAGAAAAGTCACTGTCGGTAAGAGTTACACGCGTTATACGTTATTGTTATAAAAATTTGTTAGAATACAAATATAAATGGATCAAATAATCATAAAAGTATGTGCAAAGGTGCAAGGGGAGAACTGTACAGATGTGCTGATATATTAGTAAATAGGTTATATTGCAATAAATGAGTATAACACACAGTGTGCAGTTTTAAACAGAGGAGATAAGGTCTGGTGTGTTAATGTAACACAGAGGGTCTGTTTGAACATGCATTATTTATTTTTGTCTTTCAATTCTGGGGTTCAGTGAGTCTGTAAGAGGAGGACTGGAGTATTGTTCATGAGGCTAAAAGCAGAGGGGAGAAACTGTTCTTATGTCAGGAGGATTTTGCCCTGATGGACCTCAGCCTCTTCCCAGAGGGGAGGGCCTAAAAAGTCAGTGTCCGGGATGAGAAGGGTCGGCTGCAGGCACAGACAAATTGAAAACACAAATGATCAACAAGAAAAGATGAAATAAAACAACAAAGGTTCAACAGGTAGGTCTCAGAAGAGAGCAGGAAATTACTACAAAGAAATCAAAGAATGAAAGCAGTATAAAAAAATTACAGAAAAATACTAGTAAAGGATATCACAAAACAGGGAGTAAAAACTAAATAAAGATGAAAAGGAATAATTAAAGGGTATTAATTAATGGATAGGTTGTGCCCCATGTAGGAGGGCAGCTGGGGTTCAAGTCTGGCCTGTGACTCCTTTTCCCAAATGGGCCTCCCCAGTCTTTTTATCACTGAGCTGGTTTAGGTGCCTATACAAAAAGTCTTCAGTCCTCAATGCATATGCATATTGTGCAGAACTTTTAGTCATGTTTGGGCTGAAGTAAGGCATAGATTTTACAAGTAAGCCACCTAAGGCACTGTCGGGTGGGAACGAGGATTGATACAACACATATCGTGCTCTGGATGTCTTTGCATATTGCCAGGGGCATGGGAAAATAATTAGTTGCAAAAATAACAAAGTCCGAACCAAAGCACAACACAGGCATTTTTTTTAGTTTCATTTAAAGGTGAAAAAAAGTTTTTATTAAGACATGTAGCTCTGTGCTTCACATCTATGGCTGCAGGCTGGGAAATAGACTGCCATAGCTTTTGCTAGCAGGACTTCAAGCTCCACATGTTTAGACCAGACGGTCCCGAAACTCAAGAAGCCATCTTCATCTGTATGTAGCTGAATTTACTGAAAACGATGTCAATTGAACCAAACAAGGACAGCTTTTTGCCATCTGGGACCCTCACATAACAGACTGCGTCTTATATACTGATACCACTCATAGGTAACACCAAGTGTTTTAGTCAGAGTATTTCTTCATACACAGTAACACAGTAGCTATCCTACCATCCCTGCCTGCATTCAGCTCTTATTAAATTAAATAATAAGCAGGGGTTGTGATGATATCAGCGGCTCATGGGACTGTGAGGCTCTTGAGGCTCTTAAAACACTCGGAGGATGTCCTTGTTGGCATTGTTACGCGGACAGTATCTATAAATAACAGAACGCAGACCTCTACGATGTTAAGTTATTACACCTTACGAGCCGTCTCCGCTCCTCTGCCCATCCATTCAGTCTTTAGCTGCAGAGTGGATTACTGCCTGAGCTGACCCCAGCCTCTCCCCCTCCCCCTCCCCCTCCTTTCATTTTTCTTCTGCTGACATTTATTGAAGCCTTTCAGAGAAATTCCCCTCCAGCCATCTATTTCCTAAAGTGGAGCTAAAGAGAAAAGCTCACGGCCTATGTGCGTGTGTATGCGCATGAGATTTATAAACGAGTCCAAATATGCCTCCATTTTTCTCTTTTTGGTCCTGTACTGTCTCTGCCTTTACTGCTTGTTCTTTGACTCTGTCCTTTTTGTCTCTATCTCTGAAATCTAATTTTATCTCCTTTCATATTTATTCCTTCTCTCCTAACTCCTTGCACCCCTCCCTTTCTGCCCTGCCCTCCTTTCCTCTCCACAGGGAGGCTGTACACCCTCTTGAACCAGTACTCCAACCTGGTGTGTAAGAACTGCCGCACCACTCGCCCTGACGTCAGCCTCTACAGTTTCATCTGCGATAAGGTCTCTTCCCCCACAACCGCCGACACCCCTGACTCAGCCAAGGATTCTGGGATGTCTCCTGCAACATCGGACTCTCATTAATGCTACAGGGAGCTGCGACTTAATCTCCCTCCCTGTCTCTGCGTGTCAAAGAGTCTCCAGGTTCAAATGTTCAGTGTGCTGTCAGCCTTGTCACTTCTTCTCTCTCACAAACACTCCCTTTAAGTTTGTGATCTCAACACACAAACTACCAAAACACAGTTCTGCCTTTCTTATTGGTGGTGTTATAGGAGCCTAGTAGTATGTCATTGAATAAGGGTGAACTGTTTCAGAGACATATAGCAATAGTAAATCCTGGTTGCTGTTAGGCCTTTCTTAGTCAAAGTGTGATGTGGAATTCTCTTGTTTTGAATACTAATGACACATATGGCCAAATATTCATTATATGCATGGTTATAGAAATTTTTCCTTAATCACTATCCAGGACATGGTAATCCTCCCATGCTACTTTTTTGGAGGATTCTCCTCTATTTTCCCTCCCTAGGCTGTGGTGACTGAAAGATAAGATGCCATACTGTAGACTATGCATGGGTAACATTTATTTATCAAATATTCAAATATATGCTGCTCTTTTCTATCATATAGGATGTCAAAGCTCAACACACATCTTGTCCTCAAGGCTTCTTAAGTATATCAATGAAATGGTCCCTGGTATGAGAGTCATTTCCGTGAAAAGCAGAAAATGTATGGCCATTTTTATCATAAAACATTAATTCTTATCTCAGTTATTATTTTCTATATATTCAGCATTTAGCACAGTATTGCTACTGTACATGCAAATAAAAGGGGAAGCAAAAGAAGAAGGAATTGCACGCAAAGTATTTTTGTTAATATTTTTACTCAACATTTACTTTTGGGACAGGATTATCTTTTAATATTTTTTGTGATTGTCATTCTGGGGAGTATTTAATAATGGGTTCGTAGATAGTCAAAGGCTGTAAATTTATTGCATATTACTGTACTAAAGTAGCTTTTGGTTGTACTCTTTTTATCATAATTTCTTAATTAAACTATATCCTGTTACATTTGTATTTCTCGGCTCATATGATCAGATTTACATTTGATTGATTACAAAAAGTGAACAGAAAAAAAGTCTTGCACACTGCAGGGCTCCAAAAAGTCCAAGTTATTTATTGCACCAAAGAAGTGACGTTTAGAGCACTGCTGCTCTTCATCACACTAAAGTGACAAGTGCATCTCAAAAAATTTCAGTGTCATGAAAATGTTTGGTTTTTCCTGTTATTTAATTCGACAGGTGAAACTTCCATGCATTCTAGATTACAAAGTGAAATATTTCAAGACTTTTCTCAAAATACTAGAATATCACAAAATATCAGTCAGCAAAAGTTTTTATGATACAGAAATGTTGGCCTTTTGGAAAAATATGCTAATTTATGCACTCAGTACTTGGTTGGAGCTCCTTTTGCACAAATTCCTGCATCTATGTGATGTGGCATGGAGCCAATCAGTTCGTGGCACTGCTGGGGTGTTATGAAGCCCATGTTGCTTTGATAGCAGCCTTCAGCTCATCTGTATTGTTGAGTCTCTCATCTTCCTCTTGGCATTTCCCAAGGTCAGGCCAGTTGGCTGGCCAATTAAGCACAGTAACACTGTGGTCAGTAAAACAGTTTCTGCTTCGCTGTGGACAGGTGCCAAGTCCTGCTGGTAAAGAAAATCATTCTCTCCATAAATTTCTCAACAGATGGAAGCATGAAGTGCTCAAAAATTTACTGGTAGATGGCTGACAGTGTTGACTCTGGACTTGTTAAAGCACAGCGGACCAACAGCAGCAGATGACATGGCACCTCAATCATCACTGTGGAAACTCAAAACACTGGACTTTAGGTACTGAAGGATTCTGTGCCTCTCTGATCTTCCTCCACACTCTGGGACCTTGATTTCCAAATGAAATTCAAAATATACTTTCATCTGAAAGCAGGACTTCGGACCACTGAGCAACAGTGCAGTTCTTTTTCTCCTTAGCCCAGATGAGAAATGTATAACGTTGTCTGTGGTTCCAGATAGGCTCAAAACTAAGAACACAACACTTGTAGCCCATTTTCTGGTGTGGTGGCTCTTGATCCACTGATTCCAGCCCGGGTCCAGTCCTTTTAAAGCTCCCCTAAGTTCTTGAATCTGCTTTTTTAGACAGTCCTCTGAAGGTTAAGCTCATTTTTTTGCTTGTGCTCCTTTTCTTACCACACTTTTCTCTTTCAGTCAACTTTTCATAAATGTGTTTTGATACAGCCTGTAGGTCCTGTTGAATAGCATTAACTTACAGAGGCACCTCTTTAGTTTGATTATGTATTTGATAACGGCTTTCTGCCTGATGTTTGGTATGTTATTCTATAGAGTTCCCCCTCAGGCATGTTGGTATTTCTGCAACTTTAAAACTCCAGCAGCTCTGGGATTTTTTTTTTTTTTTTACAAATGCGGTCTTGATGTACACTGTCATGTGTTCATAGACTTATATTCTGTGTGCACAGATTGTTAAAGTTTAAAATCTCAACACTTCTGCTAACGAAAAGGCACAGTATATCGGACATTTGAAAGTGTATGTATTTCATATGGTGACAGGTTTATAGATTTATGCATTATTTATCGGTATTTCCTTTTGAAACGTTAACGTTAACGTATGGATCTGTATATGTGATTATCTTTGCCTGTGGACTACATAATGAGGTGCTACTCACTTGTCACTTTAATCTGACGAAGAGCAGCATTTCTGAAACGTCACTGCTTTGGTGCAATGCATAACTTGGACTTTTGGAGCCTTGCAGTGTGCAAGACATTTTTCCATTCCCCTTACGTTATTTCTATTGGCCCAGTATCTACCTGAGCATGTCTTTGAAGGTGTGAAGTTATAGTTCAGGGTAATGTCACTATTTACGGACAATATAAAATGCCAGATTTCTCTTCTTTCAAGAAGACTCTTGCCTTCTTGAAAGAGGATTCATTTCTTTACACACATTTGTAACCGTGCTCTGGCACTGCAGTTTGCCACTTAATTCCATGGAATCATACATTATTTAATCATCCTGAAATGTGATTGATTTTTGTTATGCACCGAAGGCTCTCAGACAAATTTGATTCAGCCTCCAAACATGCTTTATTAGATGAATTAGGCTTCCTAAATAACCTCATGACGTGGACTTCCATAAATGGTGTGTAGGCTTGGCCATGGTAATTGGATTACACATTATCTGCTTCTCCCGCTCTTTGTCCTGAGCCTGGCATTGACCAGATGAGCTGCCGACTTGTGCACAAAGTTAATGTTGTTTGGCAGACCTGACTGTTGATGGCTGACGTTGGTGCCAGTCACCTGGACATGAACTATATTTTCTTTTTGCTTCCTGGATCAAATCATATTTGTAATGCTGAACAGCAGCTGAATTAAAGCCACAGTCAAGGACACATTCAACCTTTTTATTACGTTTCAGCAGGACCTTTAAAGCTTCTGTGACAATTTTTTGTTTGTTATGACTGAAGCTGGCTTGCATTAATACTGCTGCATCAGTATGACCATCATAAGCAGAAGTAGGGTTGCAAGTATCATAACACCAGAATTTTAAACTTCAATATGATACTAGCTGAGCTTTCCACACACATATGGTCAGGCTGTGGGGAAAAATTGCTGACAAGGGGATCCAAAAGCTTGCCCTTGGGTTTGTTGAACATAGTGAGAAACAAGAATAAGAGGGCATCTTTGGTCACTTGGGGCAAGGACACCCTCCCCACCTGGAGGGGGTTTTATGGCAGAGAACCTTGGACGTGAAAGTGTTGACCCTCATCCCAACCACTTTGCACTCAGCTTCAAACGGCACCAGTGCATGTTGGAGGTCCTTGGCTGAAGAAGCAAACAGAACCTCATCATCTGCAAAGAGCAGAGATGAAATTCTGAGGTCACCCAACTAAGTCCCTCCTCCACCTAGCTGCGCCTTGAGATACTTTCCATGATAATCGCAACTGGAGATAAAGGCAGCCCAGGTGAAGGCCATCGCACCGGGAATATGTTCAACTTTGTACCAAGGATGCTGCAACACCTCTCACTTTGGATATACAGGGACCTGACGGCTCACTGTAGTTGCCCTGGGACCCCATATTCCTGGAGTACCTCCCACATGACCCACGCCTTCTCCAGTTTTATAAACATGTTATTTTAAATATCTTTAAATGCTGCTGTTGGATAGGTGTCATATTAAGGGATAAGCAGTATTTTGCTCAATGGCATTAAAGTTCCAGTTAAGAGTTTTAAGCTGGTTATGAAACGAGCTGAAAGTGATATTAATACCCCTTATACATCCAAAGCAAACTGGCCTGTTAGTATAGCAGTGGACGATTTCTATATAGTTATTCTGAGTGCCTGAAATGGCTGCTGAGATTTGAGGCATTAAAAGGCCATCATGCAAAGTGATAAACAGCATACTGGAAAGCAAGCCCATTAGATTAACGATACTTCACATTGAGGATTATGTTTGTTAAAAGAGAGCTCGATGAGATTTGTCACTTCTGTGCAGGAAAAGGTCATCAGCTAGGCAAAAGGTAAAAGCGTTTGTCCACAGGGGTCACCAGCACTAAGTTAAAGAACTGTCACTTTGATCTCCACTGAACAGCCGGTCCTTTTCTGCACTGTCCTGAAATGTCATTATTCTGAACAGGATGTAATTTAACACCAAACCCTTTAATGTTACCCAGCGGCACCAGTCTTTTCATCAAGGAAAACTATTAATAATACGCCAGAAAGCAACGAGTCTTTACTCCATCTTTGTCAAGCTGCAAAGTCGCTGCAACAAAATGGCATTTCAGTTCATAATTGCCTGACCCTCCATTCTTAAGGTTAGACTGAGAGCAGAGGCAAGCACAGATGCAAATAATGAAACAAGGTGGACTCTCAGTAATGCAAGTTGTGTTAGAGTGTGTGTAAAGGTTTAGCTTCCTTGTTTATTTGATAATCTAATGCTTAATTCAGACATTTAAACAGTTTGGATGTTTAGCTGTTAGATCCTTGTGCAGCTTGTGTTCACTATATTTTATGTTCTTTGTGATTGATAATCCTGTCTCCTTCTGTGCCAGCAAGTATGAATGATGAAAATCCAGATGAGAGGGAGAGAGGAGGAGGGAGGAAACAGAAGAGAAGAGGGGAGGGAGGGAGCCCAATTATCTTATTGTTTAACCCACTCAAGGTAGAGGCCCATCAATCTGAAACCACTTGCCCAAATGACTCATGTTCAGCCTTTATAAAAGTTTAATTGGCTCATATAATTAACAGTGAAGGGAGAGACGTATTTGTGATGTTACTTAGAGGGGAAAAAATGACCTGTCTGGAGGAGAAGTGGAAGCGAGGCTTGTGGATCAGAAATGACAGGACTAAAGTAAGTATTCAAACCACAAACACAAGATTTAATTGCTTTTGATTTGTTTTATTTCTCTCCTGCAGTGTCAGACTCATTATACGAGTTCTGCTTCTCATATCTTGCCTTTTTTTAGGTGGTAACTGTCACCTCTGGGTGCAGGCATGCAGCCCTCAGTGCAGAAGCAGCATCACCTGACAGGCTTGGGGGCGTGTCAACACGTGCATGCGCTCCTTTGCTGTGTCACCTTCACTGCCACCTGTCCTACTTTCACGCCTTTCGACGATGTCAATAGAGTCAAGAGCTGTGAGACCTGAGGTAAATGCAAACTTCAGCAATAATGCAATAGGTGACACTTTAAAAGCGCTATCTTTTCCCCGTGATTCCGCGCGTTTACAATGAGCACAGCCGAGGAGAGATTATGAGGATTTATGTTGACGTTGAGGGATTATTTGGTCGTGGGGGAAGCGTAACAGACCCACAGTGACATAAGCAATGTTTTGGTATTGATGTCGGTGCTGTAGCGTGGAGGAGCCCGTAAAGCATCCTGCAGGAAAACGGTGAGGAAGTTCTTACAGTAGATTTGGCAGAAGTAGATTAGAAACGTATTCGATCTAAAAGTGGTTACCCGCTCTTTGCAGCTGCAGCGACTTTGGAAGACTCGCGCAGGCCGTTATGGGAAGCTCTTTACTAATGCAGAGGTTTATATTAACCTGCCTCATCGATGTGTGGAAATGTATTGGGGAATAAGTATAAATACAGGAAGTTTCATCCATTTAGCACACGTGCGTAATGGTTGTAGGCAATGCAAGTGCCATGTGTGCATTTTGCAAGACCTGAAACTAGTGGTACTGTGACGTCAGACTTCTCTATGCACCTTTGACGAGTTTTTATAACTGATTGACAACCTGAAGAACATGATTAACTCTAGATGTCTGCATTTTTCTCCTAAATTCCTTTCTGGACAACGATTCATTCTCAACAATCCACGTCCATGTTCAGTCCTACTTACTGCTTATATTCACATTTATTCAGTAGGATTGCTTTGTCGAGGCGCGTAAATAACAGAATGCAATGATTTGCAATCTCATAAAAGCATATTTTATTCACAATAGAACATAACTATCCTATCAGATGTTGCAACTGAAATATTTTACCATTTCATGATAAATATTTCTTCATTTTGAATTTAATGGCAACAGCATATCTCAAAAAGTAGAGACAGGGCCATGTTTACCATTGTGTAGCATCCCCTTCTCTTTTATCAACAGTCTGCACTGGCAAGTGAGGAGATCAGTTGCAGGAATTTTGAGGGAAGAATGTTGTCCCATTCTTGACTGATGTAGGATTCTAGCTGCTCAACAGTCCTGGGTCGTCTTAACCCGATTCTTCGTTTTATGATGCGCCAATGTTTCTGTTGGTGAAAAGTCTGGACTGGCCCGGCTAGTTCAGCACCTGGCTTCTTCTGCAAAACCAAGCTGTTGTGATGGATGCGGTCATAGTTAGTTAATAGTAAATTACGAGGGAACTAAGGTGAGCTCGACTCCCCTGAGAAGGGCACAAGCTCCCCTGAGAGCCTCAGATGAGCTCAAAAAGTTGTCAACTTGTAGGTTATTGTTTCATTTTGTGTACATTAAAGTTCCTGAAATATAAAACCCAACAGTATAAATATCTCAATGTTGTTTGTTTACTTGTTTATTATATGACAAGTCAGAATTTTCAACCATCTGTTCCCTTTATTCAACAAACTTCTGCATCTATTCCTGCTGTGGTCAATCCTGCCTGTCAGCGCTGCACTGAAATAAGGCCCAGAATTACGTAGGTACCTGAACTTGCCAGCAGTTTCTTGTTAGTACCATTTACTTTTCCAGCCTATTGTTGCACTGTCCCTTCTTTTTGGAGGTGTGTTGCTGCTATCAAATTCAAAACGAGCTGATATTTTTTGTGAAATGGTGAAATGTCTTAGTTTTATTGGCTGATAATTTATATGTTCTATTGGGAAAAAACAATTGGGCATGGGGTTTGGAAATCATTGCATTCTGTTATCTACATTTTACTCTGTCCCAACTTTTTTGGAAATAGGGTTATGTAATTTATGTTTGCATATTTTTTGCTCCAATTTATTTTTCCTTTTGTTATGCCTGTTTACTTTACAAGAGAAACTAGGATGCCAAATTTCCACCTAGAGAAAATTAAGGAATTTCTGATTTTGGTTTTAACCTTTAGTTTCTTATTTTTCATCCCTCGCAGCCATGAGTCAGTTCCGGGCCTTAGCAGGTGTCCTGAGGACTGGTCGTGCCAGTGGGCAATGGTTGCGAGGAGGTGGAGGTAGCCCAGCCAAAAGGAGCTGGGTTGATCCCAGGAGAGGCTGCTCTTCTGGTGCTGCTCCTGTTCTGTCAGCAGTGGCCAGTAGTTCCAGCTATGTGGAAGAGATGTACTACGCCTGGCTGGAGGATCATAAAAATGTGCATGAGGTAACAGAGTGTAACATGTTTCAGTCTTTCAACATTAGTTAAAAATAGTAAAGTTAGTAAAACACAAAAATATTAAATATAAGTGATTCATGTCCAGAATATTTTTGTGTAGAATTGGTGTAGCAGTGTAATCTCAGTTATGTTTTCTTAACAAAGGAGTTTTTCAGATTCTGATACTTAGTTTATTTGTTTATTTATTTAAACCAAGTATCAGATCTGAAAATACTTGGATGAGAGATTCTGTCATTGGATGAGTGGTGGGGTACACCCTGGACTGGTCACAAGTCAATGACAGGCCTGGCATATGGAGAGAAACAAGCAGCCACATTCACACTTATGGGCAATTTATAGACAACATTTAACCTAACAAGCATGCCTTTGGTTTGTGGGGGGAAGATGAGTACCCAGAGGGATCCAGTACATGCACAGGGAGAACATCCAAACTCCACACAGAAAGGCCTTGTCCAATCAGGATTTGAACCAGGAACATTCATGCTATGAAGTACCAGTGCTGACCACTGCATCGCTTTGCCACTCACAGTGTTCAGATGTGACACTATAATTTTGAAAATAAGGGAAGCTGTCTTCTCATTATGCATGGCACTATACAAATAAAGGTTTTCGGGATTTATGTGTATCAGTCAAATTCAGGTCTCAGTGTCTGCAGGGAAACACAGTTCAGCATATCCACTCAGGCAGGGAAAGAATCGGCATAATATCGGTGTTGGCAAATAAGAAACCGATATATCAACAGTAAATATCGTCCTGTATCAGCTGTAAATATCTGTACTATGTATGAATGAGTTGGTGGAGTTTTGAGCAGGAGACCTGCATCAGCTGAAGTCTTTTGCTTTGTTTATGTTAATTCATCAAACTTGTATGTGTGCTCAAAGGACTGATGTTTGTGTCTTTATTCTTCCTTAGACTTAAAAGTTTATTTTTAGGACTGAGGTTTTAAGTCTGCACTACATTTACATATTGATATCAGTGTAAGTTAAAATAAATTTGTATTTATTAGCATATTAGATATTGGCACTATACTGCCACTATACTGAGCATCCCTACGCTCAGATAATTCTATAGGGAATAGCTCTAGCACCTGTTGCACGTCCCTTAACTACTGTTTCTCTTCCTTTGTGAGTGTCCTGCCCCCCCCCAGCCTGCAGCAGGAACACTTTTGATCCATATTTGTGATGGCTCTGCTTCCGTCTGCTGAATCTGTCCATCTTTGTGTGTTTCAGTCTTGGGACGCGTTCTTCCGGAACATCCAGGCCTCCGGTCCGTCTGGTGAGGCGTGTGAGAGCCGGCCCTCCGCTCTGCTCCAGGGCCGAGCGCTGTCCCACTCACCAGACATGGCACAGAAAGTGGTGGAGGACCACCTGGCAGTGCACACTCTCATTAGAGCCTACCAGGTACCCCGCACTCATCCAGCCCAGCTGTGAAGAACACACACACACAGACAAGCCGGCTAACCACACCAGATTTAAGTTTACATTTGGATTTATGTATTAACAAAAGAAATGAATATCACATCTTGGGGGCATCGTTTTAGATCTTAATACAGTGTCTGTGTACAGAATTAAGATGTAGTCCTCCTCGAGCCACAGCAGGCCGTTTGTATCTTTGACATGTGACTGTTTGTGTGAAAAATGCATCAAACAACACCCACTTGAATCGCCAAACAGATGCAACTGGCACTGAGAACTGTTTACACCTCGTCTCCTTGTATTAAAAGGAATATACAATTTGTTTGTCACTGCATGAGGTTATGCAGATTGCAAGATTAACTCCAACCTTCTTAACCCAGCTGCTTTCTCAAATGGAAATATCAAAGAGACTACTTAAACAAAACAGGTGGTAAAATTTCCCCTCGCCCTCAAATTAATTTGAGGAACTATCCGAGGGATTTATTAAATTCTGTCTTTTGGCAAAAGTGACACTTCCCAGGTTGCTGAAATCCTGCGGGGAATAAATATGTGTTTACAGAAAAGGCCTCCCATGGGGCTCCTTTCTCAGAGAGGTTGACCTATAACTGAGTATTAACTCGTTCAAGCTGTTTATTCTTGACATCATGGTGGAACGTTCTTTCTGAATCTTTCCGTCTGTTTCCTGTCAGGTTGTCTTCTTACCTGGATCCTCCCCATTTCTTCTATCTCATTCTTATTCATTTCTCTGTTTGTCTATCTATGTAGATTCGGGGTCACCATGTTGCCCAGTTGGACCCTTTAGGAATCCTGGAGGCTGACCTGGACTCCTTCGTTCCCTCTGATCTGATCACAACTATCGATAAATTAGGTGAGCCACACAGACTGAGCAAATCACACATTATAAACTCTTATCTCACTAGATGCCAAAATTATGAAAAGAGGAAGATTTTTTTTTCTTGGGTTTAGAGCTACAACCACAGATGATTTTCTTATGATGAAACTGTCCATTAATTGAACAATTACTAATTAATCAATGCATCCAAAATGCAGTATGATTGTATGATTTACAAATTCCCCAAAAGGCAGGTAATGCTTACTTTTAAGAAATCAGAGCTTGTAATTATTTGGCATGATGATGTGTCAGATGTGCTGAGGGTTTAAGAATGTTAACTAAACATGATCAAAAGTATAAAATATGCAAGGATGTGGGCAGATTTACATGAAGTAGATAAGATTAGTCAGGATAGTTTAAATTCGTAAGTACAGAGGTGCATATGAGATGAAGCATTTTTCCACAGGGATCTTGCTTACAGTATTTGAGTTAAGTAAATAGATTACTTGGTTTAAATGTGCATAAAAGGTGATGCATTTTACCGCAGTGAGCTTTCTTACTGTATTTTAGTTATAGTAAACAGATTACTTAGTTTAAATGTGCATATGTGGTGAGGCATTTCATCACAGTGAGCTTCCTTACATTATTTGAGTTACAGAAAAGCAGCAAGAGACAATGCAGGATATTTAATGTTAAACAGGTGCTTGTGAAATGAAAGTTCTATTTTCTGGCACTCTGTGACTGTTGATTGGTCATCAGTAGGTGTGAGAATCACACAATTTGAAAAAGAAATCAATACTTGGTGGATAAGACGATACGATATATCACCAGACAAAGTATCGCAGTACTATGCTGTATTGATTTTTTCTCCCACCCCTAGTCATCAGAGTGACAGCCTTGAGCAAACAAACTGTTTCCTTGTTGGGTTGTTTTGATTGTTTTAATATGCAGTGTCCTGTAAGGCCTACCAGAGGGAGGGGGTTTAAACAGTTTGTGTCTGGGGTATGTAGTGTCTGCAGCGATGTTACCTACTCATTTCTTGATGCTGAACTGGTACAAGTCATAGATAGAGGGGAGATTGGTCCTGATAATTCACTCTACTGACCTGATTGTCTTTTACAGTCTGTTTCTGTCCAGCTTGGTGGCAGATCCAAACCAGACGGTGATGGACGTGCAGAGAATAGACAGGGTGATGGTCATTGTGGAAAATGACTAGCAGCTTCTGGGGCAGGTTAAACTTCCTGAGCTGTCTCGGGTAGTTCAACCTCTGTTGTGCCTTTTCTAGATAGAGTTTATGTGAGCGGTCCACCTCAGGTCCTGAGAAGTTGTGGATCCCAGAAACTTGAAGGTGTCCACAGTAAACATTGTACTGATGAGGATGGTGAGGGTGGGTAGAGTACAGTCTTGCGGGTTAAGCTCCAGGTGGTTCTGACCACACCAGAGGACCAGCTGTTTAACCCTCAGTCTATATATAGACTCATCACTGTCAGGGCAGTAGATAGAGAAGAAAATCAGGGAGGCCCAGTGGAATTTTCAGATTTAGCTTTGAAGCTTGACTTGACTACAAATTGATAGGGGTCGACAGATATTGATTTTTCAGAGCTGAAGTAATACTGATTGTTGTAGTTCACAAGACCGATATCCGGTGTTTGGACTCAGTATGCATTTATTATGACAAACAAAATGCACAATAGCAGTAGGAAAACAGGAGGTGGTGCCATATGCTCCCTGCATTGTTTGCACCTAGGCCTTGGTGTTGATTGGCTAATACTTATGTGACATCTACCCAATCAGATAGTGTTGCAGGAAGTTAGGGGAGACTGTGGTGAGTGAAAGAGAAGTCAAAGAGGATGTCACACCTTGCAGTGGAGCCAAAGTAGCACACTTTGTAACTGATTAGTTTTAATGGTGAAAAAAAATACCAATACAGATAATAGTCCAAATGACAACTATCAGCCCCAATAATCAGTTGACCCAAAATTTTAACTGTCCAGTAAGGCCATTGAATAAACCTTTATTTGGTAAAACAGCCTTTATTAACTTCTAAAATGTACATTTTTTCCCCAAATGTATGCTTTAAACACAGATGGAGAACAACAAGCTTGTCATCGGATTGCAGGTCTATGTTAATCATAGAATAACTGGGCCAGGCAGAAGAGGTAGAACTTTCCATCTCCATCTTTTTAAATAAAAGCACATGCCGTAAACCCCAGATGATAAACATACATACATACTGATTAGATTCCTGCTGTGGAAGTCCTTCCCTCTAATTACCTCAGGATGCACATGCTCAAGGATTTCACAAACATGCTCTTCACATTTGTAAGTTGACTTCAAAAGCTTCATACGCCGTATCTTTTTTGTACTTTTCCTGCATTTTATTCACTATACCTTGCCCGTAAGTAAACTTTATTTATAAAGCACTTTTAAAGCTCTCAGTTACAAAGTGCTTCACAAAAAATACATTTGTAAGTGAGTCACAACATCAGTATAGGGGTTGTAAGAAACTGGCCATAAAAAAGCACAAATAAGGGATTGGGAGTAACATGAAGGTTTTTTTGAATCAAATTAGTTTTTGTTGGGTTTGTACTCCACATACATGTGAATCTACACATGCATCATACACACACCCATGATCATGGGTTACATAAGTCATAGGACCCAAGAGTATAAGTGGTAATTCAGTATAAAATGCCACATCACTTTCTCTGCCTGGTCCGTATTCGGGTTGGTCAGACTAATGCTGTCATTAATCTCAGGCCGAGCTCCTTGTCATTCTCCATTTCATTTAGCCCGGTGGAGAGTTGGAGGATGCTGGACGGCTGCAGAGAGCGATCGAAGTCTACTGTAATAACCCGTAAAGAGAGAGAGAGCGAGAGAGAGAGAGAGAGAGAGAGGGAGGGAGGTAGCCTCTGCTGTTATCAGTGATCAGTGTGTGTCAGGACATAGTGTTGCATTATGTATTGTCATCAGGGCTATGGCTTCCTAATGAAAGCTAATGAGTGCCTCAGTGGCCCCTTATTTGGTCAGCTGATAGAACTAGAGTCTATTCTTGGACCCCTTTGTCTTTGCTGTGTTCCTAATATGATTTGCACCTGTCTCCTCTTATGTGGCCTGAGTTCTTGAGCTTGACCAGCCATCTCAGGTACGGTCTGTCACCATGAAAAACTTAAGTTCAGCCATGGACACTGATGCTTTATATCCACTAGGATGGCCAGCCCCTTTAATAAAGTTTCTTTTTATTTCTTAATCATATTTCAATTCACTGTTTTTGTCATTAATAACCAAGTCCAATCAGAAAATGCTTTGAGTCATTAGGGCACCGTTTACACCAAATTGCAGTCTGGACTGCAGGCAGCAAATGTTGTCAATTAATCTCTTTGTTTTTTTTATTTAATCTATTCATTAATAACTTGTTCCATAAAATGTCAAAAGTTTTAACAGTGTTGGCCATATTTCCCGAAAGCCTGAGGTGACATCTCCAAATAACTTTTTTCCATGGACTGTGGAAAATATTTGCCAACATTTGTGTTGCTAAATGGGTCATTCTGAAAAGCTCAGTGACTTCAGGAGTGGTGCTGTGATGGATGCCACCTTTGGATTAGGACAGTTTGTGACATTTCATCCCTGCTGGATATTCCATAGTCAAATGTAAGGGATATTATTAGAAAGTCAAATCATTTAGGAACAACAGCAACTCAGCCACAACGTGGAAGAGGATGTAAAGTCACAGAGCAGGAACTATGACTGCTAAGGGGCATGATGCATCAAAGTTGCCAGCGCTCTGCTCCTACCATAGCTGAAGAGTGAAATGAATGCATAGTACGGACTGAAAGGTTAATCCGTATGCAGTTCAAATGCTGAACATAGATGAGATTTAAGAATGATAGCAGAAATGGTCCCCATTGATAAAAATACAGTTCGGCAAATTTTGCATGAAAATTTGAACATGACAAAAGTGTGTGCTTAAGTTGTCCCCCTACTTCTGACTCCAGACATTTTGGAACAAATTAAAAGAAACCCTAATTTTTTAGAAGGAGTGATTACACGCGATGAAACTTGAATCTTCCAGTATAGTCCTGAGACAAAATGGCAGTCAGTGCATTGGAAAACACCATCGTCACCAGTGATGAAGAAAGCATGTCAAAGTGAGTCATACTGATTGTTTTCTTTGACATTCAGGGTAGAATTTTGTGGGAGTGGGCTCCAGAAAGGTCAATTGTGAATCAATAGTATTTCAAACAGGTTATAGAAAAACTGCGAGAAAAGTCAGAAGAAAGAGACCAGAACTGTGGAAAAATGGTTTCATTCCTTATCAAGACAATGCACTAGCTCGCACTGTGCTCTCAGTAAAACAGTTCCTGGCCCAGAAACAAATCTCAGTGCTTCATCATACTCCCTACTCACCTGATCTAACATCATGTGACTTTTTCCTGAAATCAAATCTGTGCTCGAAGGAAAAAGTTAAGAAAAGAACGACAACGGTTCTGACACAACTGTCTGAAGAAAACCTACTGCACTGCTTTGATGAATGGAAGGCCTGAATGCAACGGTGTGATGATGAGGAACGGGAGTGAATTCAAGGAGAAAGACACTGAAAAATGTTTATGTTCAACAAAATGGTATTTTGTAGTCTTCATTTTCATTAGCCATGTCTTGTTTTGGGGTATTTTTCAGGTCAGGCATCCTGATTAGACAGTGTTAGTCCTTGTTAGTACTCAGGAGGAGTGAACTTTGGTGCACCTGTTGGAGCAGTGTTAGCAGAGCTGTAGGCTAGTCTGTGTGGGGTCGTGTGGCGTTGCATGTGTAGATTGTTTGTTTGTTTGTTTGTTGGATTTCTGATTCCAAAACAAAAAAAACAATAAAAAGGTATTAAGAGTCAGGCACATCTAAGCTCTGTTTATTGCCAAATTAATACAAATTTAGGACAAATAAGCCTTTGTAAAAGCAGCTCTTAGTGCTTCAAATGTTGTTTTGCTGCAAAGGGATTTGCTCTCATTGTTCTTTTGTTTCAGTCTCTCCTAAGCCTTGCTTGTTGCATTAGTGAGGTGCTCCACTGAAGCCAACAAGGCCAATCTTATTATTTTTTTGGCTTCTCTCAGTCTTTTGTCTCATTTGTTGTTGTAGGCTTCTACGGGCTGGATGAGTCGGACTTGGACAGGAGCTTTCAGCTGCCCCCTACCACCTTTATCGGAGGAGGAGAAACCACTCTTCCTCTTAGAGAAATCATTCACAGACTAGAGGTAGTTTTCTTCCTATTTATGCATGTATGTATCTAATGTGAGGGGCAAAAATAAAACTGTATGATGCTGTTATCTCTCCTTTTTTTTGTTTTTTTAGACATCCTACTGTGGACATATAGGGGTTGAATTCATGTTCATCAATAATGTGGATCAGTGTCAGTGGATTCGCCAGAAATTCGAGACACCAAGGATCATGCAGTTCACAAATTCTGAGAAAAGGACTTTACTGGCCCGTCTGATCAGATCAACACGGTCAGTATTGAGAAACATATGCTGACTTGGATATATAGCTTCCTGCAGCATAAAACTTAAAAACAACTTTTTTAAACACAACTATTAAGGAAATAAACACCTCCTCTTACAATTGAGCGTATTTTACAAATAAAAAGACACAGGTGGTTTCCAGAAATGGTCTGTCCAACCCACATAAGCTTCTTTTTTCTTCCTTTCTTTGTGTTGCCACAGTTTAGTTGTTTCTTTGAATATGTCCATTGGTTGAGGAAAATATGCTGAATGCTACACTTCAATTGCATAAGATCGTTTCAGACATTTTGGTTGTTTAGTAGCGGTGCATTAGTCACATTGTCACCCAAAATCTTATTTCATAACTAAATTATGTTTAGGTTTGAGGACTTCCTTGCCAGAAAGTGGTCCTCGGAGAAACGCTTTGGTCTGGAGGGCTGTGAGGTGCTCATCCCTGCTCTGAAAACCATCATAGACAAGTCAAGCGCTGCAGGCATTGACAGCGTCATCATGGGGATGCCTCATAGGTAATATTTATGACTCATTTTGTCACCTTTTTAGTACTTTCTAAGTCTTTCTGTATTAAATATAGACTTTGTGCAATCTTCTTCCAGGGGTCGACTGAATGTCTTGGCCAACGTGATCCGTAAAGACCTGGATCAGATCTTTTGTCAGTTCGACCCAAAGCTGGAGGCAGCTGATGAGGTGAGTGATTCAGCAATGTGCCACAGTTTGAAAAACAACACAGAGAAAAGTAATCAAAGGTGTATCTGATACTGTATTTCATAACCATTCTATACCTGTAGGGTTCAGGTGATGTCAAATACCATCTTGGGATGTACCACGAGAGGATAAATCGTGAGACGGACAAGAACATCACGCTGTCACTCATGGCAAACCCCTCCCACCTGGAGGCAGTGGACCCAGTAGTTCAAGGCAAAGCCAAGGCAGAGCAGTTCTACAGGGGAGACACTCAAGGAAAGAAGGTAACTGTCACAGTGCCAGGAACATTTTTCTCCCTGAAAGGAAAGATTTTTTTCACTTTTCAGTGAATCCTTGAATGTGCTTTTTTCAGGTGATGTCTATCTTAATGCATGGTGATGCTGCTTTTGCTGGACAAGGAGTTGTATATGAGACTTTCCACTTGAGTGAGCTCCCCTCCTACACCACACATGGTACGATCCATGTGGTGGTCAACAACCAGGTAGAAAGAAATTACACCCCCTGTAACACATGTCTTTAAACATTTATCAAATACATCACCATGGATAATTCATATTTTTATGACATTACTATTAATTCTTATCACTTACACCAATCATCATGCTTGTGTTTTGATTTCAGTTATTACTTCTGCAACTATCAATGATGATTCTCCATTGTCAGCTCTCTGGCAGATGTGATCAAACTGTTAATAACTGAAAGATTATGGTGTTCAAATTGACAGTTGAGTATTTCTGAGGTCAGGTATGAGGTACTTGTCAATTATATGTCAGTTAGCCACAAGATATGTCTTTCAGATCAGCCATATGCTGCCAAAGGGCTGTTAGTGGTGAGTAAAACACAATTTTCTTTTTATAGCATGTATTTAGACTAACATTGTTATTAAGCCAGATTTTTCTTTAAAAAAATAGAATTACAAACATATCCGTCTGCTGCAATGTTTAGCCTAGTTTCCATGCCTGCATCCTGTGATTTCTCAATTGAGGGGCTCAGCTCACCAACGTCTGTGGCTAATGTACGTACACTTGACAAGTACCTTATACTACTTACTTCAAAAATAATGGATTATCCCTTTAAAGCTCCTGTAAGGGGTTTTTAACAGGCTTTGAAACATAATGAAATCAACACTGATGTCTCTGTATGACCTACAAAAGAGAAAAAAAGGGCATTTAAAAATTATATAGTTACTCTTAGGGTGCTCTCACAGTAGGCAATCTGTACTAGTACAATACTAAAGCATTTGGCCTTCTCTCACACTTCTCAACATATCCAGACCCAAGCACAGATACGCTGATGTCATCGTGTGGCACATCCACTGATGATGAATGTAAGTCTTGATGACCCACCACAAGTATACATTAAGTTTTGTTGTTAAAGGCTGTAAAATAGCAGTCCATTTATATGCTTTCAATTCTGACACACTGTTTATTTCATCTCACCTGGGAACAATGCATACCAGAGCCCCTAATCTGGAGCCTTATCAGATCATAGAGTTCTTCTTAAAGCCCTTCTCCTGTTGGATGAAAAACCCAAATTTTAAACTCGCATTAATCATTCAGTCGTTCTTCTGCGTGTCCATATCTGAATCCACCTGACATCCCTGCATGCACCATGAACATGACCGTCTCTTTCTGCATAATTTTGGATGCATATTAGCGCTGCTCCTCGACCAAAAGTTGGTTTAATTCCTCAGCTCTGATAAAATCTTTGGGACTTGTTTAAATTGAATTAGATAAAATACACGGCTCTCTAATGAAAAAACCTGCCATAGTGTGTTTGCTGAGCACACGGCTGCTGCCTGCTGTGCACTCTGAAGCACTTACTTTTAGCAGTGCTACTCTTTGCTATAAAGATTGTTCAATGTGCTTCATTTAAATTGTTTATTGCATCATATTAACCTTCTCCTTTGCTTTAATTACAGTTAATAATAAATGGGCAAAACTGCTTACAAGAGATGTTTTAATTTGTAAATATTGCTAAATTATCCCCTCTTTTTCAAAAACATCTCGCGTATATGTCAGGTCCACATCACTTGAGATCAGATTCCTGTGCTGGCGCCCCTTCATGTGCATTCATGTTGTTCTTTGGCCCACCTTGTCCATCCATCCCAGGGTCAGGGAGATGTGCCAAGCTCGGAAAAGCGCACTTACACTGGTCAAACATATCAGACTTGGCGCTCAGATGTGCCCCGGCACGGTACAGATTACCTAGTGTGAGTGCACCCATAATGCCTGAAATCAGTGCTGCAGGGTAGGTGTCTGGCAGTGTTAATTTGTCGACTAAAACTATGACTAAAAATGCTCGTCAACTGCCTTTTTTTCCTGGCGAAAATTAGGCTAAGACTGGCCAAAGATAGATCTGTGTTGACTAAAACTTACTAAAGTAAGTTTACTTTTCATCAAGATGACTAAAACTAGATTAAAATGTAATTTAGTTTTTAGCTGACATTAAAAATCCATAATATTTCTCCACATGTGGGTAAATCTGTCAAAAAACAATGCATCTGTATCTCTTTTGCATCTTAGCAGTAGAAAGCAGGAATCCCAGGTTTGACAGGGTGCACAGAACACACTACCATGATTTGGTACCAGATTTTGACAAGAAAATAAATGCTTGAACTAAAAGTAAAGACGTAAATGTGAAGTGAATGTGAGGACTTTTTCTGGACTAAAATTGGACTAAAATATTTTGGAGTTTTCGATGATCTCAAACTAGACTAGAACTAAAAAGGGTTGAAATGACTAAAATGTAACCAAAACTAAAAGACATGTAATTAAAAGAATAAGACTGAGACTAAAATTAAAAATAGCTGTCAAAATTAAAACTGTTGTCTGGGCAAGTGATCAAAAGCATGCTACTGAAACAATTTTCAAGGGCATATCCAAGGGCTGAACTGTAATTGGCAATGTACTTTGTCAGAGGCCAGGCTAATACTTGATTCCCTGTTTTAAGGAGCGTTGCAGGCTGCTTGTAGCTTTCTTTTCATCACACATTTGTTTTTGTTACTGCTTGATACTATAAATTCTGACACTTTTTAAAAAAGTTTTAAAAATTAAAACCTGCTTGATAAGATAACTTAAGTGAAATCAGACGGGGCCAATAAATGTTACTATTATTGTAACTGCGCACACATATTTCAGGCCACCCCAGCATTAGTCACCGTCACAGTTGTGGGACCCTAGACAAAATAATCTGTCTTTGTCACTGTTAAAGAAGTCTGTTTTTTTCCCCACAACTACCACTTGCCAATTGAAGAAAAATTTAAGCTCCCAACAAGTGCTTTAAATCAATTATTCCAAGAAAAATGTACACAAGGAAAAACATACCAGAACATTTACAGTTATGTTAGAAATGATTTGATGTAGAGGTGGATCTAACCAGTAGAGGGGTGATTAAATGCTCACCTCCTTCACTCTACTTGTTGAAATGTCGTCTATCGAGAACGTGGATCCCACATAATGCATGTGTGAGGATGTGTTAGATTTGTTCCTGATGAGAAGCCTAGCTCTGTGGCTGGCTGGCTCTGCCATCAGCGTATGAATGTTGTGTGAAAGGGTGAATCTGATGAGTCACTTTGAGAGGTCAGAAGGCCAGAGCAGCACTCATCCTAGACAGTATTTTTCCACAATCCTGATACATTATGTGATTCTTAAAATCATGACCGTCTTTGCTCTCTCTTGCCTCCCCAGATCGGCTTTACTACAGACCCTCGAGTTGCCCGCTCCTCCCCTTACCCCACTGATGTGGCTCGTGTTGTCAATGCACCCATCTTCCACGTGAATGCAGATGACCCTGAGGCGGTCATGTACGTGTGCCGGGTGGCTGCAGAGTGGAGGTCTACATTTAACAAGGATGTAGTCATTGACCTGGTTAGTCACTACCCAGTCTAAATAGATTAAAACTGAACTATAAGAGAGCACTTACATGTGACATCTTTTTGTGTATTCACAGGTTTGTTACAGACGATTTGGCCACAATGAGATGGACGAGCCCATGTTCACCCAGCCCCTGATGTACAAACAGATCCGCCGACAGGAGCATGTGCTGAAAAAGTACTCTGACAAGCTCATAGCAGAGGGAGTGGTGACGTTGCAGGAATTTGAGGTTTGTGATGTAGTGCTGTTTGCTCCTGTTAAATATACTGTATACTGGCTGCTGCTACTGTATGCTGTTCTATTTGATATCACCATCTGCTGGACTGTGTGCATTAAATCACACTTAGATATTACCCTAGCCTTCAAGTAAATAGGCTGTGCTAGCACTGCTGTATTTGAGTTTCAATTTACTGCTGCAGTTTGGCTACAGCCTTACAATCCCTCACATGGAGTATATATCGCTCTATGATGCTGAAGTACTCCTCAAATTTCTGCAGCCATTCAATGGAATAGCCGAGGTTCTTCATCCTAAACATAAACTCTGATTGTAACATCCATTCTGCTATTTTTTATAGCATGTGTCAGAAAAATATTGCAGTAACTGGCTGGAGTGCTAGTTCCTGGCTTTTGACGGACATTATTTTCTGTTTTGTGGCCGGCTATTTGGTCTCTTTTAAAAGCACCATTTGTTACAAAGCCAGGGAGAACCATTACTGCTGGTGGAGCTTTTTCTCCCTCTCTCTCTTTCCTTCTTTCTGTCGGGATCTGCACTGTTTCTTGTCTTTTAACTGAAGTAAACAAATATGCATCAGTTAATATGTCAGTTTCTTTGTCTCTCTCTTGTAGGAAGAAGTCGCAAAATATGACAAAATATGTGAAGAGGCGTACACCAGCTCCAAAGATGAAAAGATATTACATATTCGACACTGGCTTGACTCCCCCTGGCCAGGTAACGTTTCAAATCCAAGTAGAATTTCTTTCCTTTGATTTACTGTTTTTTTTCTGTCTGTTCATGCTGGATTGACTCCGTCTCTCTCTGTAGATTTTTTCACAGCAGAGGGAGAGCCCAAGAGCATGGGCTGCATCCCCACAGGACTGGATGAGGAGGTTCTGCAGCACATCGGCCAGACAGCCAGCTCTGTGCCTCTGGAAGACTTTAAGATACACCCTGGTAAGTTTGATTTGTTTTTGCTTGAGAGTAGAGCAGCAAGACAGGCTAATAGTCATGACAATGCCATTATTATTCCAGAATCTAATTAGCTGTGAAATATCATGCAATACGATGAAACAACAGAAGAATCATGCTGCTAATATAAGATAAAGATACATAACTCCACAATATGAAGTCAATAAAAGTACTCCACCTGCAAAGACACCCTCTCCAAACAGCAGGTGTTTGGCCTGCACAGCTGATTTTGTTCACACAATAGTCATTAAGACAGTCACAAGGGGGTTTACAACACAATACTTCAGCCCATTGAATTTTACTCTCCCTCCCCAAGAGCTTATATGAAAGATCACTTGGTTTGCTCTCTGTGTGTATGTGCATTCTCCAGGCGTGTCTCGGATCCTGCGTGGGCGAGCTGACCTGGTGAAGAATCGGCAGATGGACTGGGCTCTGGGAGAGTACATGGCCTTTGGTTCCCTCCTCAAAGATGGCATCCATGTACGACTCAGCGGGCAGGATGTAGAGCGAGGCACCTTTAGGTGAGTCCACAACATGGGCCTGTATCAATCTTCTTTTTTAAAGCTTTGTATATATTCTTGCATTAATGCGGTCATGCTAGCAGGAGCTCCTACTTCCTCTGCAGAGTTTGACTGATGATCATTTTGAATCTCTTGTCTATTGAAGCTGCTGTAAGGAGGTTTTAACTAGTTTTGAAACAGACTTGAATTAATATTGATGCCCCTATTTGACCATCACTGACCTGATTTAAATTTCTTTGTTTTTTATGCTTGCAACCATCACCACAGGGTAGATGCCAGATAAGGAGTGCAATAAGCATGTCACTAAAGTAACCTTGCAGTCAGGGATTGGTTTCACTGTTGAAAGACAGCACTTTGAGATTGTTTTTATGTCTATGCAGGAACATTTACAAACCCAGAAAAGAGATTAATCATCCTGCTTCGTACACTAGTGGTAAGAAAAGTGATATAACCCAAAAGTTCCCCGAAACCTTCAATGATCCTGGGTTAGGTTAATGCAGAACAAAGAGCTTCATTCATCCACCTTTCCTAAGAAGAAAACTGCCCTTTAAACTTACTCATGCAGTTTTTAAGAAGGATCTGACATTCACCAAAGTTTTCTTATCTGTGATTTGTTCTTAGCTTCGACCCAAATTCTAAGAAAACTAGAGGAACGACGGTAAAATTATTTATATTACACTTATACAAGTATGCGCTCGAATATGCAAGATAAAGAATGTACAATAATGTGAATTTTAAAATGATATTTAACTACACTTTTTAAAAATCTATTTAACCAAACTTAGACCAATAATATGCACAAATATATAACTTGAATATGGTCAACTTTTTTTTGTTCAAACTTAATTCATTTTTTTTTTCTTATTCCACAGAAAAACACAGTGTGGAAGAACAACCCCCCCACCCCCCACTCCCACCCCACACACACACACACACACACACACACACACACACCCACACACACACACACACACACACAACAATGCCCAAGTAATTTAAAAAGAAAGAAAAATTATACTAATCGAATAGATAAATACAGAAAAACAAAATAATAGTAATAATAATAATAATAATAAAAATAATGATAATGATAACAATAATAATGATAATAATAATGATAATAAACCCAAAAATTTCATTTCATATATTTTTTTCAAAATTAAAAAAAAAGTAAAATCTTGTCTTGTCTCGAGTCTTGCGGGATAAATGTCTCGTCACACCCCTAGTCAATAGACATTGAGAGCATATTCATAATATATTGATTATCATGTTTACTTCATAGCTTAGTCCTTGCAGAGGTGTACTAAGTTTAAAAGAAAAATCAAACTTTTTGAATTCACAAAAACCTTTTCTATGCCTTAGAATAGAGCAGGGCTACGTGCTAATTAGGAAAATGCAAATTAGGTTTCAGCTAAATGATCTTGTGATGAAATGACCTTGTTCTTTGTATCCTTTTATAAAAACTGATGAATCATCATTGAAAATGAACAATTAATTATGCATTTTTCTGTCTTTCATGTAAACATTCAAGCACAGTCAAGTGTATTGATCTGTAGTCATCATATATATATATATATATATATATATATATATATATATATATATAAGCATATCCATCTCTGCTGATAGAATAATAACTTTTGCTTTTGCAAACAAAATAGAAAACACAGTTAGACTCATTTATGGTAGAGATAAGACTAATTTTAACCAATCAGGACAAAAAAAACATGTAAGCAAGAACAGAGAAAGATTGGGGGAGCTGAGAGTTGGGGAAAAAGGCAAATACAAATAGAATTTAAAAAACTTGCTCAATGGAAAAAGTCAAATATGATTAAATAAACATTTCTAAATTCATAGTCTTTATCTAGGAAAATTGGACAATATTTCTACAATCATGTGTACTGTCACTCGTTCATGTATAATGACTCTTACATTTAGATAAAGCAACAAATCTAGGTATCAGGAAATTTAGGGATCAGTTGATAATATATTTAGCCTAAATGGCTGGAGGTTAAGGCTAAGTTACTAATAACAGTCAACTAAAGGCAGTAAATTAAGTAATGGAGGGAGGCGGGAGGATTGGGTGGGGTGGGGAGGGTGGCACAGGGAGCCTGACAGACACAAGACGTCAGCACGGTCTCCTGGGAGCTGTAAAGCCACATGGTGTTGTCATGGTATGGAGGGAACGAGTGACACATGAACAAAAACCAGCTCCCTCTTTCACTGCGCCTGTCTCATCTGTTCCCTATCATTTCTCCACCAGCCCATCTCAGCTGACACCAACAACACCCCCCTATGCCTCCGCCCCCCCAGCAGCTCACAACGACATACATCACACTAACTAACCAGAGGCTACGGGGCTTCTTTTTCTTTTGCTCCGCATTTACCACTGACATGTTTGTCTCCTCATCCTCTGTCCCCTGCCCGGCTGAAAAATCATCCGCCCTTCTTCTCTGTATCACCTGTTGTTTATTTAGACCCATCTCTGTGGCAGGTGGGAGTCCATAGTTCATGATTTATGTTGGCTTTGTACTTCAGCTACAGTTTACCCTCTTCACCGCCAGCTCTTCTAGGTTCTATCCTCCTCCCACCTCCACTTTTACATCCCCCACTCCCCTGTCTCCCTTCATGGTTCTTCAGAGCTGAGCATATTGGCATGTTACAGCTGGGTGAGCCTGCTTGCGTTTCTGTGATGTACGTAACGCCGTCGACTAATGGATTCAGTCGTCTTAATCGGGTTGGGTTGCATTGCGCCCCTTTCCCTGACTAATGGGGCCCCCAGGCAGAGGAAAAAACAAAGAAGAGAGCAGTGGGTATACAGTTTATGAGGCAAACCTGCAAAAAACGCATTCTCAGAGGCTTTTTGGGTCCTCCTTGGATCACAAGAGGATATAAAATATGAAATTTTGCTTTAGCTCTGTATGGTCTAGATGTTTGCTCTCAATTAAAGGAAATTATCCTGTGAATGTCGAGCAAGGTCAAAAACAAAACAATTATCCAGCATGCTTATTGCCCTCATTAGCTTTGATTATGGATATTATTGTTCAAATCAGGATTATCTAGTCTCCCAAGAAAGATATTTTTCATGTTCAAGATAATAATCAATAGGTTTTGGTTGTTTCCTGCAGCCCTTCCGCCTGACCATTACATAACCTCCAGCAGTGGCTGTGAGTGAGTGTGTGGATGTCATTAAAGTGATGTTAAAGGGGTTTAAGTGATTGTCTGATCGTGCTGGTTTTGAAGGCTGACTCTACACTGTAAGCGAGCGCACTGGCAGAGCTTGTTACCGCTCGGCTCTTTGCTCCCATCAGCTCCTGTTTGGCTTCGTACTCACTGAGGATGAGGAGAGAGGAGGGTGCTCTTTTTAGAATGCCTTTATGGGCTAGAATAGAGGCTGACTATGCTTTTGTCCTGCTTCTTCAGCGTAAGGAACCTTTTTGAAAAAAATTCTGTTTTTACCACCATCCTATAAGACAGCATAAAGTCCTAAAAATTATTTTTTGGACTATCTCTCTGGAGTTTTTGGAGTCCATCATGTATTTTTCATACTTTAATACTACTGGTTAAATGAAAAATCATCCGAGTATTAACACTTGTCTATTTTAAGTATTCATACCCCCTTCGTTTTTGATTTTTTGATCATTGCTGACAATGCATATCAGAGAAAAAGCCAAGCCATGAGGTCAAAGGAACTACCTGCAGAGCTCAGAGACAGGATTATTGCAAGGCAGAGATCTGGGGGAGGCTACAAAAATTCATTTACACTAAAATTTCCCAAGAGCACAGTTGCTTCCACAATTCCTAAATGGGAAAAGTTCCAGAGTCTCTCTTATCTCATCTGCTGAAGCTTGAACTCCTTCAGAGTAGTCATAACTGTCTTGGTGGCCTCTCTCACTAGTCTCCTTCTTGCATGGTCACTAAATGTGTATGAGGATGACCTGATCTCAGCAGATTTACAAATATGCCATGCTCCCTCAAATTCTTGATAATGGATTTAACTGAACTCTAGGGATGTTCAGTGCCTTCAAAATTTTATCTGAATCCATCCTCTGACTCAGACTTTTCAACAACCCTTTCCCTGAGTTGCTTGGGGTGTTCTTTTGTTTTTGTAGTGTAATGGTAGCCAGGAATACAGATAAACCAGTGACTGGACCTTACAGACACAGATGTCTTTATACTACAGTCAATTTAGACACATTCAGTGCAGTCAGATGATCCCCATTTCAATCATTTTGAGACTATTAACACCAGTTGGCTTGACCTCTGTTGAATTAGGTCAGTCATTTTAAAGGGGTGAATATTTATGCAAAAATGTATTTTACACAACATATTTTTATTCAATTTACATTACTTTGTAGAAATCTGTTTTCACTTTGATATTAAAGAGGGTTATTTTGTCAAAATAGCCAAATTATATTGACCATAACTGATTTATAAAATCAATGAAAGGGTAAAATACTCAAAGGGAAAAAGCATACCCAGCTTTAAAGTGTGTTTTATTTAAAGGGGGCATTATTAACTCCGCCAAGGAGGTGATGTGATCTGCAGGGTTAGTTAGTTAGTTAGTTTGTTAGCAACATAACTCAAAAAGTTATGGACGGTTTTTGATAAAGTGAGTGATCCGGATCACCGTCTGGATCCAGGAGTTTTTTAAAGGATTCTTTGCTATTAGGAGATAGGGCAAATGGTGGAGTGCTTTTCTAGTTTCCCAACTAAGCTTAAAGTTTAAACCATTAAAATGTATTGGAAATCAGCTAAGATGTGGGCTCATTTTAAACATTTGCATATGCTTTGCTGTTTAAGCCAGAGGCAATGTTAACTTCAGACATACTCTGGCATGAATATAGCCCCAAATACCAATAACATGGCTATTTTCTTGTTTTTAAATGCCCATTTCAGTATATCCTGTCTGTCTCTTTCTTAATGTTTTGTAGCCATCGTCACCATGTTCTGCATGACCAAGAGGTAGACAAACGGATCTGTGTTCCGATGAACCACCTCTGGGACAACCAGGCTCCATACACCGTCTGCAACAGCTCCTTATCAGAGTATGGAGTTCTAGGTGAGACTGAGGGAATAAAATTGGCTCTATTTGATCATTTAATAGCTACGTGTAATAATTACTTTGACTTCAGGTTTTGAGCTGGGCTTTGCCATGGCCAGTCCAAATGCTCTGGTCCTGTGGGAGGCCCAGTTTGGAGACTTTCATAACACAGCCCAGTGTATCATTGACCAGTTCATCAGCCCAGGCCAGGCCAAGTGGGTCCGCAATAACGGCATCGTCTTACTGCTACCTCATGGGATGGAGGGAATGGTGAGATGTTCTAACCAACCAGAAAATTGAATCAGTAGTTTACAGTACTGGATAAATCTGGACATCTATTGATTATTATTTTATGTCATCATGTGTCTTTTTATCGATCATCTCTGTTCACAGGGCCCCGAACATTCATCAGCTCGACCTGAACGCTTTCTGCAAATGAGCAAAGATGACCCTGATCACTTTCCTGTACGTTCACATTTACGTTTTACATTATGGCTAAAATGGGAACCAATTTGTGAGACATCATTACCTGTGGATACGTGTCAGAGACAGTGAACTGCAGTTAACATCCAATAGCTTTCTCTGTCATTGGCTATGCTGATGTCATGACCACTTAAGCGTTGGCTTAAGTGATTGCCAATTTCTCTAAAGCTTAAAAGTCTCTTCATTATGGCCTCTGCAGTGTTGGTATTCAGCAGTAACTCAAGTCTCAGGGGAGAGACGGTACATTCAAGGTGGAAACCGCAGCTGGCTGTATCAGCAGAAGCTTACCAGATTCATCTTCAAATGGGATATTGATCAAACTATTAGTGGGAGCATAGTAAGGGATTAACATTCTTTTCCATGTCGAGGTGTGTGCATGTGTCAGTGTGCGAGCTAGAGAGAGATACAGTGCTCTGATGCACTCATGCACTACATTTCCAACACAATCCTAGGAAAAACACTTCTGCAGCCAACGCTGCAACTCTGCTTTTGTCAACATGAAATTTAGGTTTTGCTTTTTAAGTCAATAACCCATTTGATTCCTTTGTAATTCATTTTTGTGCAGGAGTTCAGTGGAGATTTTGAAGTCCAGCAGCTGTATGACTGTAACTGGATTGTGGTGAACTGCTCCACGCCTGCAAACTACTGTCATGTGCTGAGACGGCAGATTCTACTGCCCTTCAGAAAACCGGTAACGTTTTGGCCCTGTTCTGTCAGTGTGATTTTTTTTTTTTTTTTTGCCAATTTATCTTACTTTACTTCACTTAATCCTCATTTTTATATTGTTTAAGCAGATGCATTAAAGTAAAACACAGTATCCAGAAAGAAAATATAAAACAAAGCACCATGTGGTTATCTGATGACACTTGCTGATGTTTCAAGATGTCCCATTCTAGACATCTTGCCTTCTCCTCTAACTTAATGGCTCAGTTTGGAAAGCTTAAAAAGGTGTTTGGCTGCTTGTGATATGTGTCTTGTTGCTTGGCTCTGGGTTGTTATTTTAAGTGTTGAAATGTGACAAATCATTTACATTCAATGCTTCCAAATGATGAGCAACTAAAAAGACAATGAGCTGTGAGAACCAGAGGGATATTGTTTATATATAGGACATTGCACTACATCTGATAACCTATTGGCTATTATAAAACGGTTGAATCTCTCCCAAGCTCAAGTTTATGACACTCTTATAACACTATATTGTCACTATAAACCTCAATTAATCTTTGTTTGTATAGCCTCAATTCAAAACAAAAGTTATCTAATGAATTTTGTATTATAACTGGGGCTGCAAGCAGCACTGAAAGGCCCAGTGCATGTCGGGGTGTCTCGCAATCGTTAATATGTGGGAATAGTTGGATGTTAGCAAACCTGTGCAGTGTGCTGCAGCACAGCAGAAACACAGAGCATCCCTGGAATGGCATTAAGTTAGAAAAAAAAAGTGCCACAGAGCAGTGTGTGTATGGGTTAATACTGCCCTTCAACAGTAGGCGGCAGGATGACAAAGAACTATATTCATATGTGAAAGCAATCAAGGCAGTATGATCCAGCATGTAAAATTCTAAAAGGATAGGGCACATTATGTAAGGGGTGCTATTAGCATTTTAAACAGAGTGGTGCTACAGCAAAACCATGAATCAACCATTTTAATATGTGACGTGGCTGACCCTGATCTTAAATCTGAAATTTGAAGCATTATCAGTTGTGTTTAATAAGACATGTCAGTCTTTGAAACAGAAAGAAATCGATAAAGAAGAAAGAACCTTATTAAAAAATGAGATGTATGTTAGTAGAATCTATTTGGATGAATAATCTGATCACATTTAAAAAGGTCCACAATTACTACATTCAATAAAAAAAAATTACAGACACATCAACATAAGATAAAATGAATTATACGTAAAGGTAAAACAACATTTATGGAATATTGTGAGAAATGCACTTTCTAAAACTGCAACATATAAATATATTAAGGAAAAATATTGACAACATTTTGGTTAAAACCAAACATAGACCTGGTAAAAAAAAAAAAAAGAAAATCATTTGTAATCGATACCCCAATGTCTCCCCATCATTTTGAGCCTGTCCAAGTCTCCGTGCCTGCCATTTGCAGCACACCAAAGCCCACACAGTAAAAGACATTATTTTGTGAATAAAAAAGAAAAAATTGATGAAAGAATAATTAAATAAATAAATGAATAAATAATTAAATACATTACATGTCAGTGTTGGGAACAAATATTGGGCCGTTTCTATCTAAATCTGAGCTTGATTGGTTAAAAGCAGTGATAGGAAGAAAAAACTATGACCTTGAGTATACATGTGAAAATTGAAGGCCATCAGATGTTCGGTATGAGAGTTACACCTACTCACTGTCAAGTTGACAAAATATTGAAAGGGATGAACCTTCTGTCTGTCACATCTTTACGGTCCAATCAGAGCAACAAAACACGTGATGTTGTAGCCCCAAACTGAGGAGTAAACTCCATAGAGAACTGCATAACGTGAACCATGGCGATTGTTGACATATCAGTACATGACTTTTGTTGTTTTTGAAAAGAAAACAACTCAGTGCTGTTCTTTATTCTTCTTTTAATGAAGAAATGTCGTCAAGTTCTGATAAACGCTTTAGCAGCATCCATGCTAATGTCTTCTGCCATAATTGCACTGGTCTCTTGCTGCTGCTAGCTTTTGTCACGACTCTGCCGCGCTCGAAAGTATTGCCTCTTGACGCTGATTGGCCCTGTCACTCTCTAACTGGGCCCAAATGGTTCAGATGGGAGCTTTGCAAGATGGATTCCCCAGTGAGAAACACGGGAACGGGTGAATCCATCTGCCTTGCAAGGTTAATGATGACCTATATGCACACAAAAATTCAGAAGCCTGGGTTGAACGGTGTTCTGGGGCTTACTTTGGGGGGGGGGGCAACAAAGACAAAATCAGTGGAGCTATGACCCATTTTTTTCTCTTCATGTTGTCAGTAGGTGGCACTATGATTATATCTTTGTACATAGGCATCTTCAGTGAGATGAAGTTTTTAAATGTTAGTAGAGGCACAAGTTATTTGGCACCACCAAAAACTTTTTATTGCGTAAGTGCAATTACAGGTGCATCTCAAAAAATTAGAATATCGTGAAAAGTTCAGTATTTTTTGTCACTCTTTTCTGAAAGTGAAACCTATATATTGTATAGACTTGTTACACATAGAGTGAAATATTTCAGTCCTTTGTTTCTTGAAATGTTGATGATTATGGCTTACAGATCAGAAAACACAAAATTCAGTGTCTCAAAAAATTAGAATATTACATAAGATCAATTAAAATGGATGTTTTACACAGAAATGTCAGGCTTCTGAAAAGTGTGTTGATTTTTATGCACTCAATACTCGGTTGGGCCTCCTTTTGCATGAATTATTGCATCAATGCTGCATGGCAAGGAGGCGATCAGCCCGTGGCACTGCTCAGGTTTAATGGAAGCCCAGGTTGCTTTGATAGCGGCCTTCAGGTCATCTGCATTGTTGGGTCTGGTGTCTCCAATCTTCCTCTTGACAATACCCCATAGATTCTCTGTGGGGTTCAGGTCAGGTCACTTTGCTGGCCTATCAAGCATAGTAACACCATGGTCGGTCACTGAACCAGCTTTTGGTACCTTTGGCAGTGTGGGCAGGTGCCAAGTATTGCTGGAAAATGAAATCAGCATCTCCATAAAGCTTGTCAGCAGAAGGAAGCATGAAGTGCTCTACAATGTCCTGGTAGATGAAGGTGAAATATTTCCCTCTATTATATAACAAGTCCATACAATATATGGGTTTCACCTTCAGAAAAGAAAAAAATATTGAACTTTTTCATGATATTCTAGTTTTTTGAGATGCACCTGTATGCTGGTGGACTTCCTGTTGGGATTTGGACATAGGTCCAAAAGGGCTTTTATGTAGGTCTGATGATGACCTATGTCCACACCAAAATTCATAACCCTGACTTGAACAATGTGCTGGGGCTGAATTTTTTTTTTTTACAACACATGAAAAATACATGAAAAACAGTAAAATGAATGTTTGACTGACAAAAGGGGGTGCTGTGATGAAGTGATGATATTGATGCATGGATATATTCAGGACCGATGTGCGATTATCCTTGTGAAGTTTAGTGATGATTAAAGTAAACACTGAATAGGGATGAGGCAATATCGGTGTAATTTCACAGCTGAAAATAGACCAAAACAAATTTAAATTTTGAGCACCGATAACATCAGCACCCTATGGTGAAAACTAATATTTTTACATTTTTAGGAGGCGTCATTTAGCCAATAGGCCATGCCTACCAACAAACATCACATCAATTCTCTCAGCATGCTTATAAGAGTTTTTTTTTTGCCAGTTTTTGTTGCTTTACACGTATCACAAACCCCTGAAAATTCCACTTCCAATCCCTAGGGCCACACCTTTTTATGTACAATTTTGACCCTTGCATATGTGTAATGTCAACTCCTTGGGAACTGCTGGAACGAATTTCTGCATGATTTGGCTAACCATGTAGGTACTGGAATGTGAAATTCAGCTCGGGCCCTTTTAATAATTCCTTCAATTTCAATAGGTTCCTTGCTCCGAGGTTGTTGCTCAGGCCCTAATAATAGAAATAATTTTTTGATACATATACATATATAATACGGCAATCTTTTTTCTGTTATTGTTAAAAAAAAAAGTCTATAATTCATAAACTCACGTGTACACCGCTTTGGCAGTGTCAACACATGTTTTCCACTCCTATAAAGCTCTCTGAATTAAACTGTACAGACGGACACATTTTATTGATCTCATGAGAAAGTTAGTAAGAATATCCTGATGGAAACTGAGTGCCTGAATGACACAGGGTGGGGCTCGAATATAGGCAGGCAGGATGAAGCTTGCTTCTTGGCTGCATCCACACCTAACCTAACACCTTTGTGTCGAGATTTTCTGCTTTGATTTGTTACTACCTCGAATCAGTCAGAAGATGAAATTTATATACTCTGATTTCTGTTCTTTTCGTTCCAACACCTTGCCATGCCTACCACTTGTTTACACCTCGATTGTTGAGCCAAAAAGTGATGTCTTTATAAAAAATATAATAATAACAATGATAATAATAATAATAATAATAATAATAATAATAATAATAATAATGATAATAATTCCCTGGTTAACATGAGAAAAAACAAAATAAAGATAATAAAAATTAATTTCAAGTCACAATGAGGCAAAAGCTTGAAATCAACTCTGAAATGTTTAACTCTGAGAATTCAGCACTCCCAGTTTTGCTGTATAGCAGTAGTAGTACCGGGTAACCTGTACAGTGATAGCAGCAGTGGTAGTGGTAATAATAGTAGGAGTAATTGTGGTGGGTTTAGTGCCAGGAGTGACAGGAGCAGTTGTGCTGATAGTTGTGGTAGTATAATAATAGTAGCAGTAGTAATTCTTGAATAGATTTGAAGATTATTTCATCGGTTTTTATAGCAGTTATGGTCTTGCTTTATGCTTTTATCTGGAGTCCTTCAGTCTTACTGAAGTGGTCTTTTGTAAGCAGAATAATATCTCAAAGTGAGTCAGCTCACCTGAAAACCTGAGGGCAGCACACCCTATTAATGAAAGCAAACTCAAGACTAATCTTTTACAGCTGGCTTCTTATTCAATGGATCTTTCTTTACTACATTTTAATTGTTTTTATGTTTCTTCTTTTATGTTTAGATTAGTGTATCTATAAGAATTCCCTGTACTTTTTCAGAATAAAAAAATGTTCCTAATTTACTGGTAGTTAATGTTAACTCCACACAGAAGGGACCAGACCGGGAAGCAAACCAGCAACCTTCTTGCTGTGAGGCAACAGCGCTAACCCCTGCACCACCATGCCTTCCACAAGTCTTGAAAGTCAACTCAACACATTTTTCCTGAAAACTCTTGCTACTTTGGCCCGATGGGAGAACAGAAATGTATTAAAGGGGACATATTTTGCCCTTTTAGACAAGTTTATATTGGTCTCAGAGGTCCCCAAAACGTGCCTGTGAAGTTTATTGCTGAAAAACAGTAGTATAGGATTCTTGCAGGAAATGGATATTTCTCTCCTGATGTTTCAGGCACTGCTATCCAAAGTTTAGGGCCTGACTGGGATTGGTGAAATATTTCCCTCTATTATATAACAAGTCTATACAATATATGGGTTTCACCTTCAGAAAAGAAAAAATATTGAACTTTTTCATGATATTCTAATTTTTTGAGATGCACCTGTATGCTGGTGGACTTCCTGTTGGGATTTGGACATAGGTCCAAAAGGGCTTTTATGTAGGTCTGATGATGACCTATGTCCACACCAAAATTCATAACCCTGACTTGAACAATGTGCTGGGGCTGAATTTTTTTTTTTTACAACACATGAGAATTATATGAAAACCAGTAAAATGAATGTTTGACTGACAAAAGGGGTGCTGTGATGAAGTGATGATATGGATGCATGGATATATTCAGGACCGATGTGCGATTATCCTTGTGAAGTTTAGTGATGATTGAAGTAAACACTGAATAGGGATGAGGCAATATCGGTGTAATTTCACAGCTGAAAATAGACCAAAACAAATTTAAATTTTGGGCACCGATAACATCAGCACCCTATGGTGAAAACTCATGCTGAGCACAACTTTGGGTCTCAAAGTTGTCTAGTTTGAACAAAAATCTGGGGTCAATCAGATGAAATCCCCAGATAAGTTCATTCAAATACGACCCTAAATTATGCCTATTTTGACCAAAAACAAATAAATAAATAAAAATGGCCGACTTCCTGTTTGATTTATGATATGGATCCAAGAGGCTTTTTTGTGTGTCCTGATATGACACACATGCTTACAAATGGTTGAAATCCTGGGCCTAACCTGCTTGGGGGCTGAATATTTTTACATTTTTAGAGGCGTCATTTAGCCAATAGGCCATGCCTACCAACAAACATCACATCAATTCTCTCAGCATGCTTATAAGAGTTTTTTTTTTGCCAGTTTTTGTTGCTTTACACGTATCACAAACCCCTGAAAATTCCACTTCCAATCCCTAGGGCCACACCTTTTTATGTACAATTTTGACCCTTGCATATGTGTAATGTCAACTCCTTGGGAACTGCTGGAACAAATTTCTGCATGATTTGGCTAACCATGTAGGTACTGGAATGTGAAATTCAGCTCGGGCCCTTTTAATAATTCCTTCAATTTCAATAGGTTCCTTGCTCCGAGGTTGTTGCTCAGGCCCTAATAATAGAAATAATTTTTTGATACATATACATATATAATACGGCAATCTTTTTTCTGTTATTGTTAAAAAAAAAAGTCTATAATTCATAAACTCACGTGTACACCGCTTTGGCAGTGTCAACACATGTTTTCCACTCCTATAAAGCTCTCTGAATTAAACTGTACAGACGGACACATTTTATTGATCTCATGAGAAAGTTAGTAAGAATATCCTGATGGAAACTGAGTGCCTGAATGACACAGGGTGGGGCTCGAATATAGGCAGGCAGGATGAAGCTTGCTTCTTGGCTGCATCCACACCTAACCTAACACCTTTGTGTCGAGATTTTCTGCTTTGATTTGTTACTACCTCGAATCAGTCAGAAGATGAAATTTATATACTCTGATTTCTGTTCTTTTCGTTCCAACACCTTGCCATGCCTACCACTTGTTTACACCTCGATTGTTGAGCCAAAAAGTGATGTCTTTATAAAAAATATCATAATAACAATGATAATAATAATAATAATAATAATAATAATAATAATAATAATAATAATTCCCTGGTTAACATGAGAAAAAACAAAATAAAGATAATAAAAATTAATTTCAAGTCACAATGAGGCAAAAGCTTGAAATCAACTCTGAAATGTTTAACTCTGAGAATTCAGCACTCCCAGTTTTGCTGTATAGCAGTAGTAGTACCGGGTAACCTGTACAGTGATAGCAGCAGTGGTAGTGGTAATAATAGTAGGAGTAATTGTGGTGGGTTTAGTGCCAGGAGTGACAGGAGCAGTTGTGCTGATAGTTGTGGTAGTATAATAATAGTAGCAGTAGTAATTCTTGAATAGATTTGAAGATTATTTCATCGGTTTTTATAGCAGTTATGGTCTTGCTTTATGCTTTTATCTGGAGTCCTTCAGTCTTACTGAAGTGGTCTTTTGTAAGCAGAATAATATCTCAAAGTGAGTCAGCTCACCTGAAAACCTGAGGGCAGCACACCCTATTAATGAAAGCAAACTCAAGACTAATCTTTTACAGCTGGCTTCTTATTCAATGGATCTTTCTTTACTACATTTTAATTGTTTTTATGTTTCTTCTTTTATGTTTAGATTAGTGTATCTATAAGAATTCCCTGTACTTTTTCAGAATAAAAAAATGTTCCTAATTTACTGGTAGTTAATGTTAACTCCACACAGAAGGGACCAGACCGGGAAGCAAACCAGCAACCTTCTTGCTGTGAGGCAACAGCGCTAACCCCTGCACCACCATGCCTTCCACAAGTCTTGAAAGTCAACTCAACACATTTTTCCTGAAAACTCTTGCTACTTTGGCCCGATGGGAGAACAGAAATGTATTAAAGGGGACATATTTTGCCCTTTTAGACAAGTTTATATTGGTCTCAGAGGTCCCCAAAACGTGCCTGTGAAGTTTATTGCTGAAAAAACAGTAGTATAGGATTCTTGCAGGAAATGGATATTTCTCTCCTGATGTTTCAGGCACTGCTATCCAAAGTTTAGGGCCTGACTGGGATTGGTGATATATTTCCTCTATTATATAACAAGTCTATACAATATATGGGTTTCACCTTCAGAAAAGAAAAAATATTGAACTTTTTCATGATATTCTAATTTGTTGAGATGCACCTGTATGCTGGTGGACTTCCTGTTGGGATTTGGACATAGGTCCAAAAGGGCTTTTATGTAGGTCTGATGATGACCTATGTCCACACCAAAATTCATAACCCTGACTTGAACAATGTGCTGGGGCTGAATTTTTTTTTTTTACAACACATGAAAAATATATGAAAACCAGTAAAATGAATGTTTGACTGACAAAAGGGGGTGCTGTGATGAAGTGATGATATTGATGCATGGATATATTCAGGACCGATGTGCGATTATCCTTGTGAAGTTTAGTGATGATTGAAGTAAACACTGAATAGGGATGAGGCAATATCGGTGTAATTTCACAGCTGAAAATAGACCAAAACAAATTTAAATTTTGGGCACCGATAACATCAGCACCCTATGGTGAAAACTCATGCTGAGCACAACTTTGGGTCTCAAAGTTGTCTAGTTTGAACCAAAAAATCTGGGGTCAATCAGATGAAATCCCCCAGATAAGTTCATTCAAATACGACCCCTAAATTATGCCTATTTTGACCAAAAAACAAATGAAAAAAAAATCAAAATGGCCGACTTCCTGTTTGATTTACGATATGGGTCCAAGAGGCTTTTTTGTGTGTCCTGATATGGCACACATGCTTACAAATGGTTGAAATCCTGGGCCTAACCTGCTTGGGGGCTGAATATTTTTACATTTTTAGGAGGCGTCATTTAGCCAATAGGCCATGCCTACCAACAAACATCACATCAATTCTCTCAGCATGCTTATAAGAGTTTTTTTTTTGCCAGTTTTTGTTGCTTTACACGTATCACAAACCCCTGAAAATTCCACTTCCAATCCCTAGGGCCACACCTTTTTATGTACAATTTTGACCCTTGCATATGTGTAATGTCAACTCCTTGGGAACTGCTGGAACAAATTTCTGCATGATTTGGCTAACCATGTAGGTACTGGAATGTGAAATTCAGCTCGGGCCCTTTTAATAATTCCTTCAATTTCAATAGGTTCCTTGCTCCGAGGTTGTTGCTCAGGCCCTAATAATAGAAATAATTTTTTGATACATATACATATATAATACGGCAATCTTTTTTCTGTTATTGTTAAAAAAAAAAGTCTATAATTCATAAACTCACGTGTACACCGCTTTGGCAGTGTCAACACATGTTTTCCACTCCTATAAAGCTCTCTGAATTAAACTGTACAGACGGACACATTTTATTGATCTCATGAGAAAGTTAGTAAGAATATCCTGATGGAAACTGAGTGCCTGAATGACACAGGGTGGGGCTCGAATATAGGCAGGCAGGATGAAGCTTGCTTCTTGGCTGCATCCACACCTAACCTAACACCTTTGTGTCGAGATTTTCTGCTTTGATTTGTTACTACCTCGAATCAGTCAGAAGATGAAATTTATATACTCTGATTTCTGTTCTTTTCGTTCCAACACCTTGCCATGCCTACCACTTGTTTACACCTCGATTGTTGAGCCAAAAAGTGATGTCTTTATAAAAAATATAATAATAACAATGATAATAATAATAATAATAATAATAATAATAATAATAATAATAATGATAATAATTCCCTGGTTAACATGAGAAAAAACAAAATAAAGATAATAAAAATTAATTTCAAGTCACAATGAGGCAAAAGCTTGAAATCAACTCTGAAATGTTTAACTCTGAGAATTCAGCACTCCCAGTTTTGCTGTATAGCAGTAGTAGTACCGGGTAACCTGTACAGTGATAGCAGCAGTGGTAGTGGTAATAATAGTAGGAGTAATTGTGGTGGGTTTAGTGCCAGGAGTGACAGGAGCAGTTGTGCTGATAGTTGTGGTAGTATAATAATAGTAGCAGTAGTAATTCTTGAATAGATTTGAAGATTATTTCATCGGTTTTTATAGCAGTTATGGTCTTGCTTTATGCTTTTATCTGGAGTCCTTCAGTCTTACTGAAGTGGTCTTTTGTAAGCAGAATAATATCTCAAAGTGAGTCAGCTCACCTGAAAACCTGAGGGCAGCACACCCTATTAATGAAAGCAAACTCAAGACTAATCTTTTACAGCTGGCTTCTTATTCAATGGATCTTTCTTTACTACATTTTAATTGTTTTTATGTTTCTTCTTTTATGTTTAGATTAGTGTATCTATAAGAATTCCCTGTACTTTTTCAGAATAAAAAAATGTTCCTAATTTACTGGTAGTTAATGTTAACTCCACACAGAAGGGACCAGACCGGGAAGCAAACCAGCAACCTTCTTGCTGTGAGGCAACAGCGCTAACCCCTGCACCACCATGCCTTCCACAAGTCTTGAAAGTCAACTCAACACATTTTTCCTGAAAACTCTTGCTACTTTGGCCCGATGGGAGAACAGAAATGTATTAAAGGGGACATATTTTGCCCTTTTAGACAAGTTTATATTGGTCTCAGAGGTCCCCAAAACGTGCCTGTGAAGTTTATTGCTGAAAAAACAGTAGTATAGGATTCTTGCAGGAAATGGATATTTCTCTCCTGATGTTTCAGGCACTGCTATCCAAAGTTTAGGGCCTGACTGGGATTGGTGAAATATTTCCCTCTATTATATAACAAGTCTATACAATATATGGGTTTCACCTTCAGAAAAGAAAAAAATATTGAACTTTTTCATGATATTCTAATTTTTTGAGATGCACCTGTATGCTGGTGGACTTCCTGTTGGGATTTGGACATAGGTCCAAAAGGGCTTTTATGTAGGTCTGATGATGACCTATGTCCACACCAAAATTCATAACCCTGACTTGAACAATGTGCTGGGGCTGAATTTTTTTTTTTTACAACACATGAAAAATATATGAAAACCAGTAAAATGAATGTTTGACTGACAAAAGGGGGTGCTGTGATGAAGTGATGATATTGATGCATGGATATATTCAGGACCGATGTGCGATTATCCTTGTGAAGTTTAGTGATGATTGAAGTAAACACTGAATAGGGATGAGGCAATATCGGTGTAATTTCACAGCTGAAAATAGACCAAAACAAATTTAAATTTTGGGCACCGATAACATCAGCACCCTATGGTGAAAACTCATGCTGAGCACAACTTTGGGTCTCAAAGTTGTCTAGTTTGAACCAAAAAATCTGGGGTCAATCAGATGAAATCCCCCAGATAAGTTCATTCAAATACGACCCCTAAATTATGCCTATTTTGACCAAAAAACAAATGAAAAAAAAATCAAAATGGCCGACTTCCTGTTTGATTTACGATATGGGTCCAAGAGGCTTTTTTGTGTGTCCTGATATGGCACACATGCTTACAAATGGTTGAAATCCTGGGCCTAACCTGCTTGGGGGCTGAATATTTTTACATTTTTAGGAGGCGTCATTTAGCCAATAGGCCATGCCTACCAACAAACATCACATCAATTCTCTCAGCATGCTTATAAGAGTTTTTTTTTTGCCAGTTTTTGTTGCTTTACACGTATCACAAACCCCTGAAAATTCCACTTCCAATCCCTAGGGCCACACCTTTTTATGTACAATTTTGACCCTTGCATATGTGTAATGTCAACTCCTTGGGAACTGCTGGAACAAATTTCTGCATGATTTGGCTAACCATGTAGGTACTGGAATGTGAAATTCAGCTCGGGCCCTTTTAATAATTCCTTCAATTTCAATAGGTTCCTTGCTCCGAGGTTGTTGCTCAGGCCCTAATAATAGAAATAATTTTTTGATACATATACATATATAATACGGCAATCTTTTTTCTGTTATTGTTAAAAAAAAAAGTCTATAATTCATAAACTCACGTGTACACCGCTTTGGCAGTGTCAACACATGTTTTCCACTCCTATAAAGCTCTCTGAATTAAACTGTACAGACGGACACATTTTATTGATCTCATGAGAAAGTTAGTAAGAATATCCTGATGGAAACTGAGTGCCTGAATGACACAGGGTGGGGCTCGAATATAGGCAGGCAGGATGAAGCTTGCTTCTTGGCTGCATCCACACCTAACCTAACACCTTTGTGTCGAGATTTTCTGCTTTGATTTGTTACTACCTCGAATCAGTCAGAAGATGAAATTTATATACTCTGATTTCTGTTCTTTTCGTTCCAACACCTTGCCATGCCTACCACTTGTTTACACCTCGATTGTTGAGCCAAAAAGTGATGTCTTTATAAAAAATATAATAATAACAATGATAATAATAATAATAATAATAATAATAATAATAATAATAATAATTCCCTGGTTAACATGAGAAAAAACAAAATAAAGATAATAAAAATTAATTTCAAGTCACAATGAGGCAAAAGCTTGAAATCAACTCTGAAATGTTTAACTCTGAGAATTCAGCACTCCCAGTTTTGCTGTATAGCAGTAGTAGTACCGGGTAACCTGTACAGTGATAGCAGCAGTGGTAGTGGTAATAATAGTAGGAGTAATTGTGGTGGGTTTAGTGCCAGGAGTGACAGGAGCAGTTGTGCTGATAGTTGTGGTAGTATAATAATAGTAGCAGGAGTAATTCTTGAATAGATTTGAAGATTATTTCATCGGTTTTTATAGCAGTTATGGTCTTGCTTTATGCTTTTATCTGGAGTCCTTCAGTCTTACTGAAGTGGTCTTTTGTAAGCAGAATAATATCTCAAAGTGAGTCAGCTCACCTGAAAACCTGAGGGCAGCACACCCTATTAATGAAAGCAAACTCAAGACTAATCTTTTACAGCTGGCTTCTTATTCAATGGATCTTTCTTTACTACATTTTAATTGTTTTTATGTTTCTTCTTTTATGTTTAGATTAGTGTATCTATAAGAATTCCCTGTACTTTTTCAGAATAAAAAAATGTTCCTAATTTACTGGTAGTTAATGTTAACTCCACACAGAAGGGACCAGACCGGGAAGCAAACCAGCAACCTTCTTGCTGTGAGGCAACAGCGCTAACCCCTGCACCACCATGCCTTCCACAAGTCTTGAAAGTCAACTCAACACATTTTTCCTGAAAACTCTTGCTACTTTGGCCCGATGGGAGAACAGAAATGTATTAAAGGGGACATATTTTGCCCTTTTAGACAAGTTTATATTGGTCTCAGAGGTCCCCAAAACGTGCCTGTGAAGTTTATTGCTGAAAAAACAGTAGTATAGGATTCTTGCAGGAAATGGATATTTCTCTCCTGATGTTTCAGGCACTGCTATCCAAAGTTTAGGGCCTGACTGGGATTGGTGAAATATTTCCCTCTATTATATAACAAGTCTATACAATATATGGGTTTCACCTTCAGAAAAGAAAAAAATATTGAACTTTTTCATGATATTCTAATTTTTTGAGATGCACCTGTATGCTGGTGGACTTCCTGTTGGGATTTGGACATAGGTCCAAAAGGGCTTTTATGTAGGTCTGATGATGACCTATGTCCACACCAAAATTCATAACCCTGACTTGAACAATGTGCTGGGGCTGAATTTTTTTTTTTTACAACACATGAAAAATATATGAAAACCAGTAAAATGAATGTTTGACTGACAAAAGGGGGTGCTGTGATGAAGTGATGATATTGATGCATGGATATATTCAGGACCGATGTGCGATTATCCTTGTGAAGTTTAGTGATGATTGAAGTAAACACTGAATAGGGATGAGGCAATATCGGTGTAATTTCACAGCTGAAAATAGACCAAAACAAATTTAAATTTTGGGCACCGATAACATCAGCACCCTATGGTGAAAACTCATGCTGAGCACAACTTTGGGTCTCAAAGTTGTCTAGTTTGAACCAAAAAATCTGGGGTCAATCAGATGAAATCCCCCAGATAAGTTCATTCAAATACGACCCTAAATTATGCCTATTTTGACCAAAAACAAATGAAAAAAAAATCAAAATGGCCGACTTCCTGTTTGATTTACGATATGGGTCCAAGAGGCTTTTTTGTGTGTCCTGATATGGCACACATGCTTACAAATGGTTGAAATCCTGGGCCTAACCTGCTTGGGGGCTGAATATGTTTACATTTTTAGGAGCGTCATTTAGCCAATAGGCCATGCCTACCAACAAACATCACATCAATTCTCTCAGCATGCTTATAAGAGTTTTTTTTTTGCCAGTTTTTGTTGCTTTACACGTATCACAAACCCCTGAAAATTCCACTTCCAATCCCTAGGGCCACACCTTTTTATGTACAATTTTGACCCTTGCATATGTGTAATGTCAACTCCTTGGGAACTGCTGGAACAAATTTCTGCATGATTTGGCTAACCATGTAGGTACTGGAATGTGAAATTCAGCTCGGGCCCTTTTAATAATTCCTTCAATTTCAATAGGTTCCTTGCTCCGAGGTTGTTGCTCAGGCCCTAATAATAGAAATAATTTTTTGATACATATACATATATAATACTGCAATCTTTTTTCTGTTATTGTTAAAAAAAAAAGTCTATAATTCATAAACTCACGTGTACACCGCTTTGGTAGTGTCAACACATGTTTTCCACTCCTATAAAGCTCTCTGAATTAAACTGTACAGACGGACACATTTTATTGATCTCATGAGAAAGTTAGTAAGAATATCCTGATGGAAACTGAGTGCCTGAATGACACAGGGTGGGGCTCGAATATAGGCAGGCAGGATGAAGCTTGCTTCTTGGCTGCATCCACACCTAACCTAACACCTTTGTGTCAAGATTTTCTGCTTTGATTTGTTACTACCTCGAATCAGTCAGAAGATGAAATTTATATACTCGGATTTCTGTTCTTTTCGTTCCAACACCTTGCCATGCCTACCACTTGTTTACACCTCGATTGTTGAGCCAAAAAGTGATGTCTTTATAAAAAATATAATAATAACAATGATAGTAATAATAATAATAATAATAATAATAATAATAATAATTCCCTGGTTAACATGAGAAAAAACAAAATAAAGATAATAAAAATTAATTTCAAGTCACAATGAGGCAAAAGCTTGAAATCAACTCTGAAATGTTTAACTCTGAGAATTCAGCACTCCCAGTTTTGCTGTATAGCAGTAGTAGTACCGGGTAACCTGTACAGTGATAGCAGCAGTGGTAGTGGTAATAATAGTAGGAGTAATTGTGGTGGGTTTAGTGCCAGGAGTGACAGGAGCAGTTGTGCTGATAGTTGTGGTAGTATAATAATAGTAGCAGTAGTAATTCTTGAATAGATTTGAAGATTATTTCATCAGTTTTTATAGCAGTTATGGTCTTGCTTCATGCTTTTATCTGGAGTCCTTCAGTCTTACTGAAGTGGTCTTTTGTAAGCAGAATAATATCTCAAAGTGAGTCAGCTCACCTGAAAACCTGAGGGCAGCACACCCTATTAATGAAAGCAAACTCAAGACTAATCTTTTACAGCTGGCTTCTTATTCAATGGATCTTTCTTTACTACATTTTAATTGTTTTTATGTTTCTTCTTTTATGTTTAGATTAGTGTATCTATAAGAATTCCCTGTACTTTTTCAGAATAAAAAAATGTTCCTAATTTACTGGTAGTTAATGTTAACTCCACACAGAAGGGCCCAGACCGGGAAGCAAACCAGCAACCTTCTTGCTGTGAGGCAACAGCGCTAACCCCTGCACCACCATGCCTTCCACAAGTCTTGAAAGTCAACTCAACACATTTTTCCTGAAAACTCTTGCTACTTTGGCCCGATGGGAGAACAGAAATGTATTAAAGGGGACATATTTTGCCCTTTTAGACAAGTTTATACTGGTCTCAGAGGTCCCCAAAACATGCCTGTGAAGTTTATTGCTGAAAAAACAGTAGTATAGGATTCTTGCAGGAAATGGATATTGCTCTCCTGATGTTTCAGGCACTGCTATCCAAAGTTTAGGGCCTGACTGGGATTCGAACAATCAATCTCCCAGTCAAAAGTCAGCAAGGTAACTCATTGAGCTAATCTGGAAGCAGGAAGGTCAGCACTCAGAATGCCCTTTTTAACGTTTATTCAGGCATAACAGGCCACAACACAAGCGTTTCGACAAGTAGGTCAATGCTGGATGCCTGTGCTGGAGTGTAGAGGGAGAGCCACTCAGAAAGTGACGGCTGCTGTTGCATCAGGTGCTTTTTAAATCCACTTGAGACCTACGGGATGTTGTTACGAATGCGCATGTGCACAGCAGGCTTAATGCAATAAAAATACATTGATCCAATTTAATTTGGTGTCCAGCTGCCAGTTTGAATAAAAAAATATAGGTTCAACCATTAAGATAATTTAGAAGATTTAGATTTAATGAACAAATCAATAATTTTAGGCTGTTATAAAACAAAAAAATCCCATCAATCCTACAACAGCATTGTTTTACTTTTTTCAGTGTATTATTCCCTATTATTTTCTGTTATGTTCTCTGCATCACCCATGGGATGTGGAGAGCATTGAACACTTAAAAAATGTAAAAGGGCCAAAGGCATAAACATCCACTCATCATTTTATTTTTTATACCACAACACAGCTCATCAGACTCTTAACTATGACTCACCGTCATACCTGCTGGTATCACCACACCCTGCCTGTTTGTTTTCTGTTGAGTTTTTGGCTCCGTGCAGTTTCACACACTCTCAGTCTTGTTCACAGTGACACTGTGTTACCTCAGTAACCAGTTTTGGGGACATCTCCAGGAACTTATGTTCTTTTAAGACCATAAATCAAATACAACCAGGACTTAATTATAATGTGATTTGTGATCGCTGCATGTGAACATTCTTTCCCATTGTGCTGAAACACCACAATGAGAAACAGAATGATGAAGAAAGACTAGAAGGAGGTTGCAAATGAACATCCCTAAAATAAATCCCAGAATGCCCTTGGACATTAGACACTTTTGCACCATTAGTGAAGTCACTACCCTCATGTCAAGGGCTACACTATTAGCAATTGTTTTCCCCTGATCTGCACATCAGGCCAGTGTTTTCATGATAAATTTGATCAATGTAGTGCATATGAAGCATTGACCAAACTTTAAGCTTTAACCAGGCATCACACATTAGTAAACCAACCCTTAAGATTTCTATTTTTGGAAAACGGTACCATCTGTGATCAACTGATAAGCACGCAGTGTCCATTCACTCTGCCTCTCTCTCCCTCTCCTGACTAACGCACTCACTCTCTGCTAAGAAACACTCTTATCAAGTTTCCTCTGTAAAAAAAAAAAAAAAAAAAGTTGTCATGCAACCTCTCCTGTTAAATTCCAGAACGTTCCTGCGCTGGTTCTGATCACGAATTAATAAAAATCAAACTTCTTCATGCAGATCAGCTGTTTGACAATGACAGCGCAAAGAAAAACAAATAAACAAACTAGAGCTGCAAGCAGCACTGAAGGGCCCTAGCACCCTGGCGCAGGTCGGGGTGTGGCGCAACCGCCAGTGTGTGGTGGAATCAAGGAATGAAGGAATATTCCTTTCCTCTCCTTTTCCTTTCCTTAAGCACTGTACAACACTAACAGATATAACAAAGATAACTATGATTTCAGCCAAATGTTTACATCAACTTGCATCTGTTTGAAAACGCTTATCAAATATGATGTTGTTACAAAGATAAGTCTGTTTAATCCTACTTGTATCTTACAACATCCTAAAAGTAGTGTTGTGATGCAGTTTCTGATCAAAAGAGAAGCAGTAGAATCAAATTTATTTGGTGTAAATGCTATGTTAATACAACTTACAGTCTGGAATACATCACCACATCACAACAAGCTCTGCAAATTGAGTATAATGTTATAATGAGGAAAGTGTCCATTGTGTCGATATGATGGACCCAGAGTCTTAAACATAAAAAGTAATATGTTTGCGTTGTATTTAAGATATTATTGATATCTATGGAGTACAGATGTGGCTCTGTATGTTCTTAATTCGCACTTTAAAGACCTAAAGAATAACTAGTTTTCTTAGAAACTTTTTGAGGTGTAAAGCATTCTCTTTTTCTTATATGCACAGTTCTTGTTTCAGTCTCTCCTAGTTTTCAGCCACAGTGAATGTCTTAACCGATCCCCTGTCGCACATAAATGCAATGCTTCGTGAAGCATGAGAAAATTACTTCCTGAGCAAATTAGCGAGGGGCCAATAGGGGATAATATTGTTTGTTTTTTTGTGAAAAACTCTGGAAGTCTGGACTTGGTCGGCTGAGCACGAAGGGTTTTTATTTATTTGATTGTTAAAGAAATGTTTTGTTTTCCCAATGCTGATGTTGCGTGCTATATGGTGGCAACAAATTAGCGTGAAAAGATATATAAACTTTTATCTCTGGAGTTTTTCAAGGCACACAATGCAGATACGGATGATGGGATCAATCTGTTGTTTGTCACTTAAGAAAACTTTTCCTTTTTTCCCCACAGCTGATCATTTTCACTCCAAAGTCTCTGTTAAGGCACCCTGATGCTCGGTCCAGTTTTGATGACCTGACCAAAGGTGGAGTTTTATTTCATTTCTTGAAAGCATGAATCCAGAAATCATCATGTTTGTGTACTTACAGAGATGAGTAACATTGTACCTAATATCTGCAGGCACTAAATTTAAGAGGCTGATTCCAGAAGAGGGACCTGCCGGTCAAAGCCCAGCTACAGTGAAGAGGGTGATTTTCTGCACTGGAAAAGTCTACTATGAGCTGGCTAAAGAGAGGAAACAGCAAAAATTGGAGAGTGACATTGCCATCATCAGACTTGAACAGGTTTTGAGTCCATCTCTTCTGTCCTAGCACACCGTGTTCTGTGGATTTTTGAAAAGGGAGAAATAAGAATTTGTCACTTTACTTCAATTTCCCCTCAGATCTCTCCATTCCCATTTGACCTGGTCAGAGCAGAGACAGAGAAATACGCCAGTGCAGAGCTGGTATGGTGTCAGGAAGAACACAAAAACATGGGCTACTATGATTACGTCCGGCCACGTTTCCTCACAGTGGTGGGCAACAAAAAACACGTTTGGTAAGGGTTTCTAATCTCTTGTTGCCTGAAAATTCCATAACAGTGATAGATTAGAACAAAAGCTTAAACAGGGAAACAACTAAATGATTTTAATTATTATAACCCTCTTTCCAGACTGTATATTAAGACGGACAGAGCAATAGCCACCTGGGAGTGATATATATCAAAATATTTGGAGTGCCTACTGACTGACTGACTGGCTGCAGTATAGATCATAAGCCTACATCCTTCATGTTAACAGAAGGAACATGAATCAAACTATGAAGTTTAAATGCACAGTTTTTTTTTCTTTGTAGTTTATTTGTCATGCAAAAATTAGTGGCTGTAATGCTGTGTTTGACAGCTTTATGGACAAGGTTTTGTGGAGCATTTGTAACTGGATTGACAAAAAAAGGAAAGGCAAGACAAAATGTAACAACAGCCAACAATACAGCAATCAACTTCCCATAACAATGCTTTAAATGGGCACAAGAATCTGTTTTGTTATGGACTGTACCAACCTGATGGATCTTTGACATTCTATTTGCAAGTTGAATGAATGAATTCCAATCTGTGCCTTTGCTCCAAAAAGCATTACTAGCATAATATGTCAGCACCTACCGTATGAGTACTCTGGCTTCATTTTTGTACAACTGAAAGAGACGGAGACATGTCCATCTTAATATACTGTCATTTTTTCTTTCAGGTATGTCGGACGGGACCCTGCAGCTGCTCCTGCAACAGGGAACAAGTCAACGCACCTGAATGAGCTGAAGAGATTCATGGACACAGCTTTCAACCTGAGCGCCTTTCAGGAGAACAACTTGTAGTTGAAAACTGGGAAAGAAGTAGGCGAGAGGTGCAACTTCATCTTTAACCACCTAGGTGTTTTCAATTAAGTCTCTGGGTGAGAAGGTGGCACATTTTTAAACTCTTTTAGCCTTGTGACAATCTAAACATAGCATTGCCTCTGTTTCAACCCTTTATAATCTTGTAAGAAAGAAGTGATCTTTATTCTGCTTTGATCAAAAAACACATCAATTATAGTGTTTAGTCCTAACCTTTCTTCACAAGCAGTCCTTCACAACCTGCATTAACTGCAAAATACATTCTTAAGCACACAAGCAAAGGAAGGCGGGAAGTTGGATACCCAAGTCTTCTAACTGCCATTTGAGTTTTCTAAATATAGAATTACTCTACTTCAACTGTGACAAACTGCTCAACCGACACATTGAGGTTGAGCTGCATGTATGAGCATGAATGGACAAATTTTTCACCCAGCTTTATGTGGACTTTTTCCTGCTTGTCTCAAGAAAAAGTCCCTTTTTTCAAGATTCTTTTAGGGCTTTTTCATGCTAACAAAGCTCAAGTCTGAAAATATTGTTCCAGGTCTGAAAATTGACTGAATGAATCTGTCATTAGAGGAGAATGACGCGATAGTAATAGGCAGGATTTAGTTGCACTAGGAGAGGAGAGCCATGGCTGCTGCCGGTGTAGCATTTAGCTTGATTGTGGCTGCAGAACAGTGGCAGATTTTACAATACTGGACCACATCTCTGTATTAAATAAAGAGCAAAGAACAGCACTAAGTGCATTTCATGATGAAAAGGTGCTTCTTCCAGCTTAGCTTCCTGCTTAGGCATGAATTTTTGATAGTTACAGGAGGGGTTATGTTGTACTTTAAGCCAGAATACTCTGGCTGCCGCCAGTGTAGTGATTAGCTCAGATGTAGCCATAGTATGGCGCCAGTTTTGTCAGAACTGGGCCACATTTCTTTATTTAAACTAGAGCAAAAAACAGCAATAAAGGCTTTACATGACAGAAATAATGTTTTTGCAACCCAACAGGCCTCAGCATGAGTTTTATCCACCAACAAGCTTTGTTGATCATAAACTTTGGCAGGGCTAGCCGGTAGAGGTCAGGCTCCATCCAGAGCTGCCCATGCCTACTTCCCGATTTTAGTCTTGTTGCTCTGATTGGACCGTAATGCATTTGACAGACAGAACATTTGTCCAATCACGTTCCAAGATTTTTTTGAAAAGTCCTGCTCTTCCCAAGGAAGGAAAATTCACCACAAGTTAACAGGCTGGGTTGAAACATTTACATCATGAAACTGGTGACTGGTTTTGTTGTCATGCTCTCGTTTGAGTTGCTTTACAATCCTTTCTGCTTTGAAGCAACATCTTTACCACTCCATCACTGATACTGTGAATAATTCCAATCACGTAGCACTTGCATACCGGTACATAATGTTGACATAGACCTGGATGCTTTTGCTTTGACCGTCATTCCTGTGTTGGCCTTTTTACGCTATGCCCTGTCCCCTGAGACTCTATCTCAGGAGCAGCCTGTCCTGAAATCTTCTGGTAGTTTTAAATAGTTTGTGTGAAAAATGCTCTTAAGCCTCACTGTGGATCCATGGCTCAAAACACCCTATATATCCCCTAACCGTTTATAATCTTAACTTCTATGGGAAAACACCCCAAAACACCTTGTATGTTTCATGAAATCAGACTTTTGCTTAACCGTTCTTGGTTCAGTCAGCTCTCTATAGCTGAGGGTCTGTTGAAGGGCTTTACTGAGTAAATGCAGTATTTTGTATACCAATGAGTATTGTATCACAATTACACACGTTCTCTCAGCTTTAAATAATGCTAAACCTTTAACAACTTCTCTAGTGAATATGTATTATAAAAGATGGTAGAAAAGTCCTTAATATAGACACAGACACTTTCCAGGTACCTAGTCGATGGGTGAGATAGCAGTCATGGACTCTTTGTACCACTTTGTGACAATCACTGTTACCAGAATTACTTTAGTGTGTTTGATAGTAATTTATATAACTGTAATGATTTATATATGTAGTTATGAGATGCACACAGAAGACCAACTAGTGTTCTTAAACGATGAATGTGAAACACATATCACAGGTAAGAAGACTGTTCTGAAATTTAACACCTCAGTAGGTTTAGTGTCGTTTTTTTTTCATCGTTGGCTACCTTAGCTGTTTAGTGATGGAGTCTGTATTTATTGTCACACTTCACTTCACCAGGAGACATGAGCCAGCTGGCACAGAGACGTGCAGCCATGTTTTTTACTTGGGACATACGGCTCAGCTTCCTCTTCGGAGGCTGAGGGATGCACACACGAAAACACTGAAAAGCCTTGGATGCTTTGAGAGCAGTATTGATGCCTGCTTGTCACGTTGAAGTCTCCAGGTGTTTTATAGAGATGATATTAGATACGACTGTGTTTAGAAATGCTCCTTGAAATTAAGCATCATATTTAGCTACACTTTAGCATACCTTTTCTGCTTCAAGCTAAAATTTTTAACCATCAGCCATGCACTAAGCTTATTTATCATATTTAAAGGTGTAAATTAGCTTTAGCATTTAAGTCTGTTGTCAAAACTTTATGTTTTAAAACTTTCATGTGTAAGCCAGGTGATGCTTATACACAACCAAAAGGGCTGTGCTTACACTGGGAGTGTGGAAATCTGCAATAAAATATGTTTAAGTTCCATAACATGCTTTTGTGATTTTTGATGCATGCCAGTGTTACGAGAGGCTTTTTTGTGTTACTTCTGTGAATTTCTAACGGAGAAATACAAACTGTTGATACAGAAAATGACAGTTGAATTTATAACCAGTAAAACCAGCAGTCTTGTTCTTTTCTATGTACTCTGAGGTTTTGCCGCTACAGGCAGTTGGTATACAATTTCCAGTCAGCATTAAGAAATATGATGTATGTGGCATACATCCGTTCAGTTTCCTACCCTGTCTCTACTTTTGCAACAGTTTCCATGTCACATATTTCCAATAAAAAATACCTAGAAAGTATCTTTAGACAGCTTTACTTTTATGAAACAAATACAGAAATGATACACTCAAAATGTGTATATCCTTTCAAGTGGCATGAGGCATAAACTAGCTATTTGGGCTTCTATTGATACCCCCCCCCCCCCCCCCCACACACACACACACAAACAGTAAGCTGTAATCTGTTCTCTTTGTTTGTAAAGACTTAAAAACTAAAAATGAGTTAGGGACATGCTCAATCTGAGTTCACAAACTCAAATTATAAATGTTAATATTTTAATAGACCCCTTGAAAAAATGACTGGCCTACAAAATATAAAATAAAACAGGCCAAAATTTAGATGACATTGCCCTAAACTTATTCAAACCTACAACTTGAAGCTATATTTATATCAAGTAGCATTCTGTGTATGTGCTGAATGGGGTGAGCTGGAGGGTGGTAGTTCTTGCAGTAATATATATATATATAATCAAATTATGGGTCAAATTCTGAAAAATAAATGTAAAAAATTGATGAAAAGACAATTTTGAGATGAAATCTCTAAATTATGACAAAGTGAGTCATAACTATAGTTATGAGTCTTAATGATTAAGTAGCCTAAGTCAAATCATGAGTAAGAAAGTCATATTTATCAGATAATAGTCTTATTATGAAAATTAGTTCATAATTATGAGATAAAAAGTCAAAATAATGAAAAGTAAGTCATAATTTTAAGTCAATATAATGATATAAAAAGAATTATGAGATAAGAATTCTAAATAATGATGAAGCAATTCAAAATTATGAGGTTAAAAGTCTAAATTCTGAGATTTAGATAATCCTAGTCATGCGAAAGAAATTCAAAGAAAGTCAGTTACAATTATGATATAAAGATGGGAAATTGAGAGATATTAAGTCATAATCACAACATTAAGACATACTGAATGAAATATACTTCTCATCTCATAACTGAGATTTTATCTCATGACTTTTTCTCATAATTTTTCAGATTCTATGTCATAAGTTCTACTTACGAGTTCTTTATTTGATTAATATTTTACATTTATTTGAATAATTATCTTTTTCTCTCTCTCTCTTTTTTTTTTTTTTTTACTTTTTGAAGTGGAAGAACTGGGCTTCCATGAAAAAAGTTTCGCCCACATACATATGAAATAACGGAATTTTTCAAAAACTGACTGTTGAAAACGTAAAGAGCAGACACACATGGTTGTTTAATACTTTTTTCTCTTCGCTTGGTGGATTGGTATCTTCAGTAGGCATTCTCCACAGCATTAACAGCTTCTATGCAAACGGGGTCCAGTTTTCCATCACCACCTTTGGGGAAAAATAGCAGAAGTAACTGTGGGTTTCTTAACTGTAACTAAACATCACACGTTGACACCAGAACAAATTAGATAAACATTTAGGTGTTCTCCGTCAAATGAGCTAAACTCACCAAATTCCAGCTGTTTGATATCACAGCTGAAAACGACATGTCCGTTCACGATGAGCTCCACTGTACCCCACTCATTCATCTCTTCCAGAGCGAACTGGTGCCCGCGTGCTCTCAGAGCGGCTGCGGACGTAATGGAAAGACAATCCTTGAGCTTACCTTCAATAGCCAGGACAGAAGAAAACGAAGAGGAAAAACATACCCTGGAGACCCTGCAGACGAAAGGTCCGGTGTTGTACGAGTCCACTGGATTCATAAGGTCCGTACCGGAGTGTCACACGCGCTAATTTTGGCATTGTTTAGTGTGGTCACCGTGGTAACGAACAAACGACGCACCTGTTGCTAGCATAGCCTCTTAAAAAAGTCCCGCTTGTTCATACAAAGGAAAAAGCTTTTTTTCACAATTAGGGGGTTATTATGGGGGATAGGATCTTGTATTTCTTTAATATAAATTATATAAGGTTCATTAAAACACTCTAAATACCGTTTATTAGTGTATTAGGTTAATTTTACCGCTTCCATTGTACAATGGTAGCATCTTGTCGTAAACATAGTCCGTAAAAAGAATCGTCGTAAACAAAGGACAGAGTATTAGTGCCGTAAATTGTTCGGTTGCTTGGTAACATTCTACCGTTAAAGTGTTGGAACCGGTTGGAATAAGTTCAGTTGGAGGTTAAAATAATAATGATGATATTTAGGTTTTGCTACTATCGTCCTGCTTTCCCCTCTGCTCTAACGGTTTTATAAAGACATGTTTCACTCGTGGTGAAGATGGATTGCTAAATATCATCACTGCTGTGATTATCTGCGTAAAATAATACTCAAAACATCAATCATTCTGATGTGATATGGCTGAATCATGCGACTTATTACCATTCGTGAGGTGCAATAATTTTATATGACAGTTCATTTTTATAAAAAAAAAACCCTGATAACTCTTACAGGGTAATATATAGCCTATTGGTTAGCTTGAATGTTGATATTGATCAAAATGTGTTTCCTTGTAAAAAACAAACAAACAAAAACGAACAAACAAACAAAAAACATAGAGTAAAAAAGTATTTGCCTCCTTCTTGATGTCTTTTTTTAATACTTGTCACACCTAAATATTTCAGATCATCAAACAAATTTTTATATATTAGACAAAGATAACCCAAGTAGGTAAAATGAAGACTTCATTTATTAAGGGGAAAAAAACATTCAAATCTACGTGGCTCCTGTGATAAAGCAATATGGTGCTGCAAGGCAATAAAGCCGCGCCACGCCTCAGATGTGTGTCCTGGCCCCCGGCATCCTCCTGGGAACTCACTTCGGCATTGATGGTGTGCCAGTTAAGTCACTTGCCTTGCAATAATGAAGACAACCGGAAATCAGTGAGTCATTGTTTAACAAATGGAATTGGAGGTTAGCATCAGTACGTTGTTTGGTCATCAGAACTACACCGGGGATGATCTTGCAACTAAACTTTGTTTTTACAAATGTAGATAGATGATATGAAGGGCCTTTGGGACCTTTTAAGAAAAACCTTCTTGACAAAGTTGCTCCACATATTTTGAAGAAAGACACCCACCTCAGAAAGGCCATTAGCCTCAAGGACAGGCTTTCAGTGCAGAACCCAGTAAAAAATCCAAAGACCTGCGGGCCTCACTTGACTCAGTTCAGGTCAGTGTTCATGATTCAACAATAAGGCTTCGATGGGAGAGTTTCGAGGTCAAATCCACTGATGACCAGACAAGATTAGGTTAAAACCTAGTGAATGGTTGTCTGCAGCTGTCTAGGGTGCCTGTTGAAATGCCTGACTGAATTGTGTGTTCTGGCAGTGATTGGTTTTTGGGGTGTGTGGCTGTGCTGTCTCTTATGTCTGTAGGTGGAGAAATGAAGGATCTCAAAAGTTTAAAATATGAAGCCCTGTAGGCAGTTAACACTTAACCTGATACAGATAAAATGTTTGATATATCTATTGCATGAATATATTTCCCATTAATTTGGAAGAGCTCCCATAGTTGGTGTTTGGGATGGGCAGAACTTTTTCCAAAATTCTCAAAAGGCATTTGGAGGGACCCCCTGTCACACTCATCACGGCCAATCAGAGACTATTTTGCTCAGACTAGCAGGTCAGCAGAAGAAAGAAAACATCTTTCACATCATGAAAAACTTTTATTGTTGTTTTTTTCTTTTATGTCATACAGAAACGCGGTCCAATTGTCATAAAACTGACGCTATGCTAAAGCTGCATCCAAGGTAACAGTGGAGGCAGCCATTACCGATAACTTTGAGTACAACTAATCCCCACCCATAGCACAACTCTGCCCTGTAAGGCTCTGAAAGTATTGTCACCCACTTAGTTACCCAGTCAGTCTGTCAGTCAGTCACATATAGACCCACGTGTAGGGCTGACTTTGGTGGTCAGCCAAAAAAGATTTTGGTGTGGCCTAACCAAAGTCTGGACTTGAATCTGATAGAGATGCTGTGGCACGGCCTTAAACAGGCCATTCATGCTCAAAAATAAAAACAATTGCAAAGACGAGTGTGACAAAATTCCTCATTGCTAGTTACGACAAACGTTTGCTTGCAGTTGTTGCAGCCAAGGGTGGCACAACCAGTTATTAGATTTAGAAGGCAATTACTATTTCACTAAGGGCCAGGTAGGTTTGGATGGCTTTTTTCCCTTGATAAATGAAATAATTCAAAACCTGCATTTTAGTGTTTACTCTGGTTATCTTTGTCTAATATGAATTTTTGTTTGATAATCTGAAACATTTAAGTAGGACAAATGTGCAAAAAACATTAGAAATCCAGAAGGGGGCACATACTATTTCCCAGCTCTGTCAGCTTTAAACTCAAAAGAAAAATGCAGGCTAGTTGTGTGTTATATTTTTATGAAATTAAATGTAAATATTGCTATTTCACATTGGATATGACTTGAAAATAAATTAAGATTAGTTCATGCTGAATATCTTTAGCACCTGTAGTTTGTTGTAAGTGTGTATGACATTTTCAGATAAAAGATTCCCACATTTTTTCCAAGTACAAACAAATATTCATATTACATGCTTTATTCAAATAGACCTGACTTTCTTTTAAACTTTAATATAAGTCAGTACACTTCATTAATACAATATTTGGACAATCTTGAACACAGTGATCACCTCTGGCTTGTAAGTTTTAAAAACTTACTATTAAAATTTACATTTACATCCTGTAATATGTTATACAAAAATAAATAACTTAATTGATATATTTTGCACAGAAATTTACAAATACACAGTGCTGGACCGACCATACATTCTTTGATAAATCTAACAATATCTCTTTTAAATCATAGTCATTTGCTTTTTCCTTTATGTCCACAAACACAGTAGGTGGATTACAAATTAGGATTTACGACATAGATATTGCTACATATATGGTACAATAAACAACTTTTTAAGACAACTTAAATGCAGATTGCATAGAATTCTTATTTTACAGTGGACCATGATCCTCAGAAACTCAACAGGTGGCAGCATGCAAACTCTAAAAGGCTAAACCGTGTGGTGAAACAAACAGCCATTTATCATAACTCACAGACTATTTCAGCTCTGTCACAACAACTGGTGGCTTTCACTGACAAAATGAGTCAGACATGAACGAGACTAAGTGAAGCTTGCATTTATGTCATGTCTCACAAATCCTTGACTGGTGACTTTCACCAAACAATAACGGTAGTATTTTCTTTCACTGATTCATCTCAAATCAGAGCAAAACAATCAATAGACTAAATGTGGCCTGAAGTTTTACTCTTACAATCTAGCCATTCTCACAGGCACGATGAATACTACTATAAATATGATCTTTTTTTCAACAGTAGCACAAACCTCTTAATTTCCCCAAATAACTTTGAGTCAATTATCATCAGCACACATTGTACAGTACAGTTAACAGCAAAACAGCTTCACACAATATTTTATATCACAGTTATAGTGTCTATTTTGCAAATGACTCGAGATATAGCTCATTTAAGCACAAAGACATATAAAACACACCTGTATATTCCTATGATTTACTTCCATTTCTGAACCCCTGTGCCTCTCCTTGTGGTGACGTTTGGCTCTGAGCCTCCGCTGTAGTATGCTCGGGTGTTTTCAGCACAACCTGAGGCAGTGTGTGTTGATTCTTATTCACATCTGTCAGCCTCTGTGGCACTTTTATTTGCCAGTTTTTGTCTGACTGTGTGTTCATCTCCAGTGTCTGGCACGGTTTTGGCCCGGTAGAGTCTAAGGTGGAGTTAAATTTATTGCACAGATCCCTCATGTCCAGGAGTCCCTGCACCAGACATTTAACAAACTCTGCTGAACTCGTCTGCGGGCTGTCATGGAAACTGGACACGCAGAAGATAATGTGGTTAGACTGAGGGTTGTAGCACGCTCCATATCCGTTAGGAACCACGGGTCCATAGCAGCAAAACATCTCCACAGTTGTGGGAACCTGAAGCAAACAAGTGAGTTTGCTAAATACTGGAGCAGGTTGAGACATGACTATTGGAAATATGTGAGTCTCAATAAGAACTGTGAAATGATTGAATTTTTCAATGCTATTCATCTCAGACTTTCTGTTATTAATTGCGATTAATCTCCCCATTTTGAAATTCCTCTATTTAAATGAAAACAGTTTTTGTTTCACTTTTGATTTTTTGCAATGTTGGAAACTTTGGGTAATTTACTTTCTGATTGGATTTAGACCTGCTTTTATTTTGAAAGAAAACTGCCTTTGTCTACATAGAAGATTATGACATGAATGTAACCACAGAAAAATAAATTAATTTTGGCTTGAAAAGGAAATAAGGGAACAGTAAAAAAGGTGAAAAGTTTGACAACATAAGGTGCAGATGATGTTTGACTTTCCTACTGAGCTGTCTGAGTTTTTTTTTAAAGTGAAATGAGACTTAAAGGAGCAGTGGTGGACTTATTTTACAATACTTTGGCTGCAGGGAGATGAAAAGGACGGTAAAACATGCAGTTTAAAAAAAAATGAATGCACTAAGTATAGATCTTACTTAATCGAAATCAATGCATCACTCCTTTCAGCCCTAGTTTATATTAACAAACTGCATTAACAAAACCAATATTGCAGTTTTGACTAAAATAAGGGAGTGAACTTTGATTCAACACAGCTCCCCTCTAATGTCACATGCTTGCCTTTTATGTGAAGACTACAGTGTTACAGTATCATTTAGCAGGCACTTTTATCCAAAGCAACATATATCTGAGGCGTAGACAGGTGTTCATGGTGTTAAGAACCTGGCCCCAAGGGCCCACACTGGATACTGATTGTGTCCAGACTGTGATTTGAACCTTAAATCTCACTGAACTTTTTTTGTATAGATATTTCCTCTTTATCCCAGTTTTTGTTAAATATTGTTAATTTTATATGTATGTAAAGCAGATAATTATACATGGCACCCTGCGATTGACTGGGGTGTACCCAGCCTCTCGCCCAATGACAGCTGGGATAGGTTCCAGCCCCCCCCCACGACCCCGAACAGGATAAGCGGTATAGAAAATGGATGGATGTATGGATTATACCTGGCTTGTAGAAAGGATGAACTGATTGCTGATGAGATAGGCATCATCTTTGAATATGTCTGGTTTCTCCATCTTTAGCTCCTGTGCAATTTCTCTCAGTCCCAGTAAGTGATTGTCTATTGCCATCCCTGTTATAGCCTAGAAATGAGAAATACGTTATATGTTTTAGTTGATAAGAGTGAAGTAAACACTGTTGTAGAAATTTAAAGCAGGTTAAAGATGACGAGTTACCAGAATTGTGTATTTTGTCTGGGCTGTTATTGCACCTCGTAACATCTCCATCTTTTCTGCATCCTGAAGACAAAAACACAGTTTTAAATAAATACATGCCATTATCGTCCTTAATTTATAGTCATAGTTTTCATGATGAAGTTGGCATCACTGGATAGATAACAGGCATTGATAGAATATCTTCCACTCACACTCAGTTTCCCATCAGTCATTGCTTTGACAAAAGCCAGAGCCTCTGGCGTGGCTGAGCGGATGTTGTCCACTCTCCCCTCCTGAAAACGCCGTATAGAAGCGCTCTCATAGGTCGACACTGGTCTGCTATGACATCTGGAGTAACATGCAAAGAAAAGCCTTCATAGATAAGAGAGTAAGCTTGTTATGATGTATGATAATCTAACTTTAGTCTGTTTATTACCTGTAGTAAGCCAACTGAAGTGCAACTTGTATGTAAGCATCAGGACTCATTTTCTGCTTCTTGATGAACTCTTTACCGTAGTCGTAGAATTTGTGGACATTCATGTCTAGATTTTTCACCTGCCTGACAAAAATAAGCAAAATAGTACGAAGATAAATAAATAAATGTTCTGAAAGTCCTAAGCTTTGTGAAATTTAAATGTGTATAAAGTGTCTGTTGTATAAGCATGGACCCCAAAAAGCTTCATTTTAGTAGAGACAAGCTGATGATTTATACATTTTTGCAATGCCTATACTCATACAAATTTAAACGTAAGATATCAGGGTATGAGAATCAGTAAACTGTAAAAAAAAAAAAAAACCCAATTCCTCGAGACAAAAAATAAGTATAAATGCATATAAAAACTTTAATTAAAGTTATATTTTTTCAACATATAAAGCAAGATTTATAAAGATATATCTTACGTTTCTTTTATTTTTAAGATTCAGTAGCAGTGAATTCTGTAGTTTAGAGTCATTAAAACACAAGGGACAATCCAGTATCTAATCCAGTAAGTTCTTTTAAAGGAAAGGCTGCACTCAAAGAAAAGGCTTTGATTCAAATCCAAGCATGGCAGAGTAAAACCAGACCTCTGTAGTTTGTCAGCAGAAGAGGCGAGGAGTTTGTGAATCTCTGGAGTGCATTTCCATCGGAGTCTGCGTGGTGCGTGCAGATCGCTCACACTCGCTGCCCTGACCAGCTTTGACGGACTGCCAATCCTGATGTGTCATGGGAATTTAATTACAACCTGGCATTTCTCCTCTCGTGGTCTTAATTGGATTTTCAAAAGCATGCAAACAAGTATCAGGAACACATAGGGCATTTCATTTCTTACATGTATTTGAGCAGATACTCTGTGCACTGCACCAGGACAATCCCTTCAAATGGTGAATGCTCACACACGACTCCACAGCAGCCGTCAGCTCCTATGACAAACTGACACAGTCATGCTACTTCAGAGGGATTTTCATCAGTGAAACAAGCTGCATTCTGTATTTACAGTTTAATGCCATAAATCTGAACCTTTTTTTCAGTTATTTTCTAGTTTGGGAAAGTTGTGTCATCCACCCTTCATCATGTCTTCCTTCTATTATAATTATTAATTCTACTTTATCTCAATAACAATTATCCAACAAGGAGTTTTTTTTAACAAAACCACAGGTTACATAAGCCACTGAGATACTTCTGCTCACTTACCTGCATGGGCTTGTCATACCAGCGGTTGCCACCATTCTTGGCTACTCCTCCTCCATGCAGCATCAGCAAAGCTCGAGTTGTGTCACTCAACTCTGGTCCTGTGGCCTCGTCCAGACAGACCAGACACATACAACGCTCAATCATGTCCAGAGAGTCCCTGTTGGTGGACTCTGCACCATGAAAACATTTAAAAAGGCAATTTAGTGGGAATATATGGAAGCATGAAGTGGAGTACCTGATAAGGAACTGATTTTCAGTTGTTTTCCTAAGATCATGAGAAATCAGCTTATTATCATGAGAGAACCAGCATTTTTATTTCTAAGATATCAACATAACATAAGGCAAGATCTCAAGAAAACAACCAGAAATTACTAACAGAAAAACAAATTTAAAAAAGTATTTTTTTTTTCTAAATTACCTCTCATTAGCACACTCCGAGACTCTGCCCACTCTGTGCGTCCATCTGATGTGAGCAGACCGATCTGTGGGAGCCGCTCTTCTTCATTTTCCGCCATCTTGGCGATCTTCTCCAGCTGAGTCAGAAGGTCTCGTTCATTTAGTCGACGGAAGTTGATCACCACATCCATCACAAAAAACTGGACAGAGGTTCACAAAGACACTACGGTAAATGTTTCAGTGCACCTGTTTAAGGTGACATGATATTCTGAGTAATAACAGAAGAAATCAAACAACTTGATGGAGTAATGATATCAGTCTATTCTAGCCACTTCGACTGATGGGAAGAACTTGAGGCGAGCTTGTGCAGACTATATTTAATAATTTCACTGCATCAGATGACAGATCAGGACTTAACCAGGATGATTGCAGAAACTGCAGCAATTAATCTGTTCTATACCTCTTGGCCATTTTTGCAGACATTTAAGAATTTTACCATTACTACATGATAGGTCTCAATCAGCTTTGCACATCTGGACACTGCAATTTCACTCCTTTCTTATTTGCGTAACTGCCCAAGCTTTGTCAGGTTGCATAAGGAACAGGCATGAACAGCCCTTTTCAAATCCAGCCTCAAATCCTCTATTGGATTGATTGATTTGATTTGGCCACTCTAGAACATTCACCTTGTTGTGTTTAAACCATTTCTGTGTAGCTTTCACTGTATGCTTTGGGTCATTGTCTTGCTGGAAATGTAATCTGTTTGTGGTAACGTGCAGTTTTTGGTATCCACCAAACATAGGGTATTGTCTGATGCCCAAAAACCACTATTTTGTACTCATCAGACCAAAGAACTTTCTTCCACTTGATCACGGAGTCTCCCGCATGCCTTTTGGTAAACTGTAGTCAAGTCGTATTTTTTTCAACAGTGGCTTTCTCTCTCACATAAAGCTTTGACTGGTGAACCGGCCAACAGTTGTAGTATGCAGAGTCTTTCCCATCTCAGCTACTAGCCTCCTTCTTGCACAGTCACTGAGTTTGTGAGGATAGCCTGATCTAGGCAGATGTGCCACATTCTTTTCATTTCTTGATGATGGATTTAACTGAACTCTGGGGGATGTTCAGCGCAGTTTTTGTGTCCATCCACTGTCTTGATGTTATTAGTAGTGTTGTTGATTGTTAAGAATAATTAAGACATCTTAGAGTTTAGTGAAAACACAGTCTATAGCTGGCCTAATTGAAAGACTTAATGAGTAGTAAGTGAGCGCTCATGCTGTCTTACCTACAGCATTTAAGTACCTTTCCTTGGCAGGTTAGGTTTGCTTCTTTGTATCCACATGTCACACATGCTAAGGATAATTCTTATAAACATATCATCAGGCTCTGGCTAATAATTATTATTTATTCTGACATAAGTCCACACTGTGTCCTCAGTCTGTTTACAGCAACATCAGACACAATTCAGTGATGATCAATATGTTCTGCTCCAACACAAACACCATGTGTAGTCTAGCTGTCACTGTAATTAAGTGAAACTGTCACTGTTACTATTGTTCTCTGTCTATCATTGGCAGATCTATTCTGCATTTATCTGTGCTATTTGTAGTGCTTATCATCTGCACTAGCTCAGTGGTTTAGCATAAAAGCTTGATATTCTGGTGAAGACAGCGTGTCAAATAGTTAAAATGCTCCAAGGAAAAATAAGCTTAGTTGACATTTTTACTTTTTTCTAAGTCCTGCTTAATGTGAGTGCTGAAAGGGCTGTTTAGAGCTCTGACAACTTAAGTAAACTAAAGACTGCAAACATGATTTTTAATTTAGTGTATACTGTACCATCCTTTTAATCTTCATGCATTACTTCACCTCAGTATTAAAACATTTAAAGTGTGTTCCAACAATCCCTCCAATCTTTGTTCTTAATAGTCTACCTATATGCTGTAATAATGTATTTTCTTTTCTAGACGGTCACTAGCATTGCTTTATAGAACTAATAAGTATTAAATGATGAATTTTTCTTAAGCGGTCTAGCCTTAGACACCACAGTCTGAACAACGATTCATGAATCAAGTTTACAGAAATTAACAATGCTTGTTCATTTAATGAAAAATGTTGCAGTCCCAGATGGAACAAAATATATGACTACAAAAAGTGACAGGACAAAGCAAACACATTTTACACCCAATTTCCTATGATTACAGGCACATTTTTGCCAGTTTCTAGAGATCTTGGGGAGAGTAAAATAAAATGAGTGGATGTTTGTCCATTTATGGCAAAACTGTTACAAGACTATTTTGCCAAAACCGTTCCGTGACCCAAAAGGGTCCCATCCCACCAGTTTAGAACCACTTATCTACACATATTGGCCTGGTCATTCAGGCTGTTTTATCGGGACAAAAAAGGACCCTCGTTTGGTAATCTACTACTTTGTATGTAGCTGTAATCACTAGAAAAAGCTAGAAATGTAAGCTTCATAAGCAAATCACTTTGATTTTTTTTTAATCACTGTGTCTGACCTGGTTTTTACAAGCCACGATGATGTGTTCAGGCTCTGGCATCACGCTGCTCTCCTGGGCCACTAGTGTGTCCCTTTCAGGCCCCGGTAGACGGTAGGTGGTGAAGAGACGATAGTACTGCTCCATGCACATAGGGGTCCCAGCCAGCTGGCCCCGAGCATAATCCACCGGCAGGGCCCGTCTACAATAGACACACAGGCATTTAAATGACATTTTATCCATACATGAAGATAATTCATTTGTGGTTGATTTTCTCAAGTTAATTTGTGCTTTTATTGCTTGTTAACTCACGCATCAAGAAGAGTCTTGTACTCCAAAACTCCAGAAATTAAGTGTGCAGCAAACCTGAGAAGAAAAAAAAACAATTGATTATGCGAGATATTTATAAAATACAAGCATACGTTGTGATTTTTGCACTTCTTTAGTCTCACTACCTGTGGTGATACTTCTCTGCATCTCAGTGTCCATGTTTTACAATTAACCGCTATAAATGCTACATGTAAATCACCTGGTTAAGGGTCCACTTCCAGATCAATACCATGAAACACGGTCGGGCTGTCTATTAACCTCACCACCAGTATCTTGGTCTGGCCTCTCACCCCCTGAAGGTGTTCTGGGTAATGACCCAATCTGTCAATGTGCTGCAAGAAGTGCTCAATTTGTTATAATCGATCAAAGCCGGCCTGCTCGGTTTACTGTCATTTCTCAGTTCCTTGGGACATTTTAATCCCAAAACTGCCCGTCAAGAGGTAGATTTTTAATTTTTATGATGCCATAAAATTCTCTACTTTTTAAAATCTAGTCAACAAGAGATTTGCTGAAAATAATTACTGCCTCAGGAAGTTTCTCTGATCACTTACTTGTTTCTCTATGAAGTGTCTCGTACCTTAAGGAGTCGATGGGAGCCTTGAAGTTCTGCTGTGGGAAAACCATCACAGGACTGGAGTTGACGGGCAGAGCCAGTCTGTTGTTCAGGTACATGTCATTCAGCCAGTATTCATACACCTGCAGACAAGGCAGGGCAGTTTTATTTATATGGAACATGTCAGCAATGCAGTGATTCAAAGTGAGGCATTAAAACATAAAGAAAAAGGGAAAAAGCAACATGTCAGAAGAAATGATTTAAAAGGTTATGAAAGTGTTCAATATTACCTAAATGTAGCTCAATATAGAGATTAAAACAAAGAATTAAGAAAGACAGAAAAAGAAGTGTAAAATAGAAGCTAAAAAATAACAAGTGAGCTGGAGTAATTACATATAAAACTAATTTAACAGCAATAGTGATCTTAAAGTGAACAGGGGTGGAACACCAAAACAAGCTAATGAATTACAAAACTTAAAGCTACTGTCAGGAGTTTTTTGATGGTAACAGTACTTACTGAAATTTACAATGATGCCTTTATATGATGTTCAAAAGTCAAAAACCCATCAGCAATAAAATAGATCCTCTATATAGTTATTGTTGATGTCTGTTAATGCTGCTGCAGGGTAGTTATCAGAAGAGCCAATGAACAAAACGTATGAAAACTGTGGGAACTAGTCAGGTTCAGTGTCATGTTTGATTGTTATAAGAATCAGGAAGACATTCTTGTTCTTGCAGAAATCACAACTTACAGATTTTCGGGAAAACAAAGATATAAACATGGCCACTTTGTCCACAGGGGGTGCCAAACACAAACACAGAGTTTGTAACAGGAACTTTAGAAAGCAGTCAGTTTGGAATGTATTGATAACGATCGATCATAAGCTGAAAGTTGTAGTTGTTTTTAATTCTGTAAAAGGTTTGTTCACATCTTCAGTGATGTCAGCGGGGCTAGAGTTAGTCTATTTTAAGATCAAGAATTACCACAATATTACCAGAGTTAGGGTTAGGGTTTGGGGGTTAGGATTAGGCTAAAATACCACCTAATTACCACAGAACTGCCACAGTATTACTTGATGAATAATACATTATTGCTAGGTAAACACTTTCTTTATATTACCAAGTTATAACTTGGTAAAATGCCAACATATTACTGTGTAATTACCACCTTATTCCTCAGAAATGTCTAGATAATGACCACTTATTGCTATAAAATTGGTGGGTAATTAGGACTCACCAAAATTAAGTGTTACCAAATCATTTTTTTAAGTGTGAAAAAGAGAAACTGCAGGAACTCTTCCATCCCTCAAACTATAGGAGCTTACCAAAGGGAATGTACATCAGAAAGGGGGGAAATCATAAGACCAAAGTTTCAAGTTTTTCACTGTTTGACATTTTTAGATTTATTGCATTCAGAACAAGATTCCTATTTTAGATTTAAGATTTCCATTAAAGGGAAAAAAAGACAAGAAAACAGCACAAAAATGTATCTTTGTACTCTTATGATGATATAAACCAAAGAGTTCATCATACTTTTTAAAATTTTCTATCAAATTTGTTGGTGTTGCACATTTAAAGTAGCTTGTTTTGGAACCAGAAATTACCTAAAGCTACCATGAGGAGTTTGTTGCCAGTAATAAAACAAGACTGAAATTTCCACTGTATGCCACACAAAAGCTAACAAGACTATCTGCAACAAGGTTAAGTAAATCTATGATGTCATTCTGCTGTAGGGTATGAGTCAGGCTGGGTGATACACAGCCTTCTTAAACATTTTCATCACCAAAGTTAACTGTGTAAACATGTTCAACATAGAGAAAGATAAGATCTTTGTCAGAAACCCTATGTAAGATCAGCAAAGAGCTAAGACAGCACACTTTCTTCACAGGGGGCGACAAAAGTGACTTAACCTTGAAGTTCCTCACAGGAGCTTTAAAACAGAAATTAACAAGGAGGATTTAATTCACCCAGTTGGCCTTGTTCTTCCTCCTCTCCTCCAGTTTGCTCTGCAGTAGCTCCCCCACTCCTCCGGGGGCCCCAAACTGCTCCACGATGTTTTTGGTTTTTTTGAACTGCTCCTCTGTGAGCAGGTGCTCCATACACCGCAGGTACATGTCCAGGGTGTCTTTAAGGGCCGGGAGAGGCAGTTTAGGAAGAGCCTGAGTGGGAAGGAGAATGAAGTAAGCCCCATTAAACCTCAAAAACACTCTTATTTTTCAACGCATGGCGACACCTCAGCATTGAAATCTTTAAAGTGTGCCTCAACACATGCAATTAAGTAAGAAACACTTTAAAATAAAATGGATACTACATTCTTTATTGCTCTAAAAAAATCAAAAACAAAAAAGAATGTGTACATTATTCTCTTTGCGTGATATAAATATGAAAACATGTAATTAAAATATGTCATTATAGTCAATTATATACAGTCTAGTACTTTGAATACACATTGCTTATTTTAAGTCACTCTATTGTCTTATTCTTTGCATTCATGCATTTTTTCATTTCTATTTAATTGTTAAAACAATATCTGATGCATATCCCAGTGTGAAAGATTTCAAGTTACTTTCTATGAATAAGTCAGATAAATAATGTTTACATTGTCTCCTCCTGAGTCTTTGGAGGGGTCTTGGTCCAGGACTGGCATGTTGGCGGTGCAGAGGGGAAGACTGTGTGTCCACAAATACAATAATACCAGAGACAAGCTTAAATAAAAGTGCTTCAAAATGACAGTCACTATTACAGACTTATTAAGGGGAGTTGCTTTTAAACGTTGTACTATTCTGGGTTTGTTTTAGAAGAAAAAAATCACAAAAAACATTTTATACTGTAATATCTAAAAAAGGAAAAGCTATGGGAGGTGTGTGCTCTCATCTTCAGGTTTCTCCTCCAGAAAGGTGATGTTCTTAGACATAAATCCTGCTGTCATCATAAAACTTACAAATGTACTCAGTATAAATTAATCAGTTAGAATAAATTATTTGACTCACCAGACAGATAAAATCCTACTCCTCCAGGAGCTCCAAATAGGAGTTTATCCTTCCAGTCCTCAGTCCATTACCAGGAGATATTCATTCAAATATCTTCCCTTTGATCCTTCATCATTGTCTTTAAATCCCCTGCATGGCACGAGCACAACTCCCTCGCTGGCTGAAGAGAGATGCTGAGAGGGTACCTCACCCTCCTGCCAGCCAAGCTCCTCCCAGAAGTCTTTCTATTCGCCGAGAAGTTTATTTGGCTCTTCACATTTTCACCCCACCTTATTTAGACTCCGACTCCACGACTCTCGCGCTCACACACCGATCCGAGGAGCAATTAGGAGCTGTTTTACATGGACTTCTGCTTTTGGGTCTCTGTATTTTTTTGCACGTTGTGCGCACAATGTTGGCGCATGCATCGCTTTCACCTTACTGGTTTATTTGGCCTTTTGATGATACATATTTTGATAATATATATATATATTTTGTTTGCAAAATGTAAAATGCAAACACAATGATAACCCCTATACTGTAATATGGTTTGCTCTAAAACAGTGAAATGATCTTCTCTTGAATGCACTCAAACGAACGCTAACTGTATATTATAAATGAGTGCCGAGAGAGTGTCATCATTTTGATTTTATTTTCTTTAATTATGGCATTTCTAGATGCAGGATGGTGACGTAATCCGCACTTTAACCTTCATTTTAAAGTAAATGATAATATCAGTGTGTGCTGTTTTACCCTTAGGGGAAAATACAATGTTCATTTTGCACAGCAAGTTTTTTTAATGATGAAATAAATGATTTCAACGAACAGTATCATTCACATAATATTCATTTAATTATGTACATCAATATACAGTCCTGTACAATCTTAGATTATATGAGACTATGCATTCCATAAGTACATTTCCCCAAACAAACAAAATAAACAGACAACAAGATGCAGATTTGACTTCATGTCCATCCGTCGTTTCTCTCTTAAACACACAGTCAGTATTGCATATTGAGTTTAGCAGCACAACTCTGGCAAAATGGACACAGATACAGTCTAGACGCATACATTACAGCTGTTGTTCTGTTCAAATACATTTACACATAATCCCTGAATACGATATGAGTCAGTTTCTGATACAGTGCTAACTACTGTGAATGACTGAATGACATTTATCTCAACAAAACTTCAATCACAATACTCTCACTTTAAGATGGAGGAACGCCGCGCGCCTTTCTACTGCGAAAGTTTGAAGCTACTTGATTTGACAACACCCGCGGGGATTGTCACCAGAAGCATTGAATAATTGAGCCTGTTACACAATCCTAACCGTGTAAAGCATTTGCTTGAATCAGACAGAATGCACACAAGTCTACATTTGGCACTTTGATAGTTTTTACACTCAGTTGAAGGTATTTTACGCGTACTCTCCTCCGGAGGATTCCTCCTCTGAATAAGACCGCTGCGCAAACGTTTCCATGCCGTTCTCGTCGAGCGTTGTGCACAGCCCCTTCCTCTTTTTCTCCCTCTGTTCCATCTTTATTGTATCATACAGTCCCGTCGGGCCATCCTCCAGGAGCATGTTACGCTCAGAGAAGGAAGGTTTCATCTGTGTGACGTTTTTCAGCAGCAGCAGCGCCGGTGCGTAAAGTACATTGGCGAGGCCCATGCCTAAGTTGAGCTGCACAAAGCCCAGGTCGTGTACTATCTGTCCAGCAGCCACGGGCCCCAGGGCATAGGCCACGCAGTAAGAGATGTCTGCGATGGCGTACACGCTGCCGTACACGGATACATGGCGCACATCCACGAGGAAACCCAGTGTGGGCAGGAGAGCAGTGTCCACGAAGGCGATGCCAAAACAGATTCCGCACAGCGGGATCATGAGCTGTCCGAAGTTTTTACAGGCTGGCACTGTGCAGGAGCTCGCGCCAATGAACACCATACCTATAGCCCCGTAAAACCACTGCAAATGAGGGTACTTGGCTGCTAGTTTGACAGTCAGATATACACCTAAGACATGAGGGAAGAAGGCAGGGAACCATGTCATGCCAATCTCCCACTGGCTGGCATGCATGGTTTCCTCCATCCAATTGGCGATAGTTGGCTCAAGGAAGGCGAGAGGGATGTTACAGATGATGAGAGCACCAGCCACTACGGCTATGTAAGGATCAATCATCAGTTTGTAGATAGGGGTGCCCACTGGCATGTTTTCTCTCTCCTTGTTTGAGAAAGGCTTCAGCACAGTAAGACAGAAAACCCCATCCATAAGACAGATGCAGGCCAGGATCAGGAAGGGCACGCGCTTCCCTGCAAACTGGTAGAGGACCCCTCCAAAGGGGGGCGCCACGAGACTCCCAAAAGAGATGAAAGCCAAGGCGATACCCAGCGCTTTGCTCCTTTCTTTCTCCTCCGTGTATTTGTCTGCGATCATGGCGATCCCTGAGGTGTCCGCGAAGGCAGAGCCGAGGCCCTGCAGGCTGCGCGCCAGGAACAGGGTCGCGTAATTTTCAGCAAAGGCAAAAACAACAGTAGAGAGAAACATGACATTGAGGCCGATGAAGAGCGGGATATCATACCCAACCCTGTCTATAAAAGTGCCACTCAGTGGGTTCACCAGGAGCTGCAGGATGGCCTTTGAGGCAAAGAGAACACCGATCTGCAGGTCGAAGTTGTCCTGGGAAACTTTGTGGACGGTGCTGTTGGAGTGGTTGGCGCGCGGTGCAGCAGCTGAAGCGTGATCCGCTGCTTTCTGTAGCCCTTCAAGGTAATCGGGTATAATTGGCACAATCACCATATAAAGCATGTTGTCTAACAAAAGTGCAATACAGACTATCACGAGAATAATCCGTTTTTGTCGCTCTGGATCTTGGATTGCATTGCCCAGTTGTTTAGTTCTTTCGCCCATCTGGGACAGTTTGGAAGCGGCAGATTGTGCCAAATTAACGGCTTGTCCCTCTGTGCTCCCTTCCGGCTCCATGATTTCTCCCCCTCTGGCTCGAGTCTTGTCTCTTGGAAAATAAATCGGCTTCCCCCGCTTGATTTGTTTAAAGAATTACGCACTCTTGGCACATCTGTTCTGTCTTTTATTCTGATTTCTTTTCCAGCCCTGGGAGCCCTACCACTCAGCTAGATAACTTTCCTCTGCTTTACCTCTTCTCTGTCCCCTGTGCCGTCCGTCATCGCACACGCTTTTCCACTTCCGTGACTTGGACCCGTTTTATCCCCGTCGTCCCTGGCTGCTTCATTGTCTCATATCCCGTCATTCAGGTGACGCGCTGGTCCCGGGCAGAACTCGCAGGTTTTGAGGGGGTTCACCTCCTGCTCACAGCGCCGAGGACTCGCTGGTTGAGGTCCGTCTGCTTCGCACCCTTCTGCTCCAGGACGCGCCCAGCTGTCTCCGGTCACCTGTAACGCGCTCAGCTAAGTCATCATTTCACATCAGCCGGACTGCTTTTTGTCGGCCGTGGCAGGAATGCACACTGCAGTTTGTTGACTCCCATAGGTGTCCCCCCTCCCATCTTCACCGTTGGCTGTGACGCACGGTCCTTCTGCTCTCCAGAAGATGTTTTATGCTAATTAAATACAAAGTCCCCGAGTGCACACTGCTGCCCAGCCAGTTGCTTCAACGCAGAGCTGAGGAAACTTCTCAGTTCTCAGTTATTCTCAAAAGAATTCTCAAATTTGGTATTTACATTTTTTTTAAGTTTGTAAGAATGATGCGTGTCTTGCTGCAAGTCCTACATTTTTACGCACAATACGCACACTCACTTAACTTTCACTTCTGACTCAGATTTTAACTCAGAAGTGTCAGGAGTCCTCTTCTTATCAATCTTAAAACACTTCTTTAAAAAAAGAAATAAATGCACACGGAGTTCTGACCTGCGTAAAAGGACGGAGCAGTTTCAGCACCACACTCAAGTGGACAGCTCCACAGAGCAGGTCTCTATCAACTGTAGTGATGAAATAAAGTGTCAGCTTTAACTCTTCTAAAAGTTTACTGTCACATTATAAATCTTTCTCTCTGCATTGATGTTGGAGGTGCCAAGGTGCTCCTGACTCATTCCTTCTACAGCCACGCTGCTGAAAAGAAGAGAGAGGCTGATCATTGCCCCTTTATATTTCCTTATCAGACTGAATTTTGGTTACATGTTCCTAAAAACACCTTTGTTCTTTTCTCCACTAAACCTATTCACCTTTTCCTCCTCATGAATTTTAAAATGCTCTAACAAATGTCTTGACGGTCTTCGCAGGAGCTGCATTTTAAATCTCTGCCTGTAAAGAAAACTCAGACGTCGGTGAACTGTGGGCTCAAATAAAGCTAAACGCTGCCATCTATGGGTGCAGAAGAGTTAAGGCATCTGTGTCAAACATTTACTGTCCCAGCTCACATGAAGGCAGTTTATCTGCTGCTTAACTCGTTTAAGAAATGAAAATCAGTTTTCTACTTTTATTGACCTAGTTGTCATATTTGAACCAGAATTCTTCATAGAAATTGTTTGAAGATACTGACACATCTGAGCAGCTGATTACAGTTACAGGGAAAAATGTGGTAATCTGAAAATAAAACCTTAAGATTCATTTCTGTCCTCTAATTTCTGTGTCTGCTGCTTAAACGTCTCAGAATAGACAACAATACTGTAGAAAAGAGGAGGGCGAGTGCTACATGTGGTCAAAAATGTCTTAAAGTTTGTAGCCAGGATCAGGTGCTCTACGCCGCAGGTGTCAAACTCAAGGCCCGGGGGCCAAATCCGGCCCATGGAATGATTATACCCAGCCTGCAAGATCATATCATATTTGTATTATTACTGGCCCACCAGTATGAGGTCTGTAGATGTCCTCAGTATGATAATGTAAACTTCATCTTGATTATTTTAAATATCCTTGTTAAGTCATAAAAATCTGAGAAAGTCCTATTTTTGACTTTTCATTTAATACTTTGACCTTTTCAACTCATATTTTGGACTTTATATGTCACATTTTTATCTTTTAGATTCTAATTTTAAACTTTAAGTCATATTTTGACCTTTTCAACTCCTTACTTTGGCTTTTTAATCCCATATTTTGGCTTTTAAAAATATGAATTCAATTTTTTTGTTATATTTTGAAATTTGAAATGAATAATTTTTACTTTTTATATCATATTTTGACCTTTTGCACTCCCAGTTTTGAATTTAAGTCATATTTTTAATCTTTTAAGTCATCATTTTGAATTCTGGCTCATATTTTGACATTTTCAACTCCTAATCTTGGCTTTTTAATCCCATACTTTGAACTATCAGACTCACAATTTAAAATTTTAAGTATATTTTGACTTTCAAACTCATGATTTCAAGTTTGATCTCTTATTTTGACCTTTCAAACTTATGATTTTGACTTTCTCCTCATATATTTGCTCTTTAAAACATTACTTTTCTATTTTTGATATTGTGTTCTGATCTTTTGAACTAATAAATTGGAATTTTTATCTCAGATTTGAGCCTTTAAACTTATAATTTTTACCTTTTTTATTTCCAAATGATCTATCATCGATGCTGGTTTTTTCATATTTTATTACTGGTGAAAATGAGGTTGACAGTTATGGTTAAATGTTGACCCTGTTAGGCCCTCAGGTTAGACCTAAATCCAGAATCCGGCCCCTGCTGTGATTGAGTTTGACACCCCTGCTCTACGGGATAAGAGGACAGGGATATAATGCAAAAGGAATAAACAATGACTTGCCAGATTACCTGCAAATAAAGTCCTTGGTAGAAATGGAAGTCAAAACTGAAGACGATGTCCTGATGAAGACTCATCGCAGTCCAAATGCATAGAAATCCCTCTATATTACATTTTATTACATCAGAGTGCTTCAGATTGTGTGTTCAGACTGCCATTTCTACCATGGGCTTTATTTGCAAATAATCTGGGATTTTGTTTCTTCATTTTTGCATTAGACAAAGATACTATCATGGCCAGGGTTTTGGTCATTTTGAGGCCACAGGAGCTTACCTCCATTAGCTAAAATCAATCATGAGAAGCAGATAAAAATGGTGAAGACTGTCTTTCCTGGTAACAAAGTCATACAACAGAACATATCCAAATATGCTCATCATCTCTTAGGGGAGAATAATAACTCAAACTCACCACATTGTAATGTTTCAGCATGTCTCTATTTGGGCTGCATGATGTTGGATTTTTGCTGATATTTACAACATTATTTTGCCAATATCAGTACCAATATCTAAATGTAGTTCAGACCTTAAACTTCAGTCCTAAAAACACACAACTTAAAGTTTGAGGATGATCAAATTTCATCCTTAAAACAGACTTTAAAATGTAAGGAATGATGATGAATAAAGAAAAAGACTCCAGCTGACGTAGATCTGTTGTTCCGACCTAAAACTTCACTAACTTATTTGTTCAGTCAGTTAACGGAGTAGAGCCAATATTTTCTGCTGATAGAGGCAGATTTTTATGGCCAAAATGTTGGTTGTAAACGTCAGAAATCTTCATATCTGTAGATACCAATGTACCCATAATAATGTGCATCCTTAGTCTCTAGGCTTGCTTATAAAATAATATATGTTTATGCCCTCTATTGGTGCAATAGCCATTCTCCTGACACAAATCATAAATGTTATTTATGCCATGCCATCTGGCCACACAGTAATGCCCCTGATTAGAAGTTAATGCTCATATGCAGGAATGGCTGCTATACCTTATGTTACTCATAGTGGCCCAAATATAAATATTCAAAATATTCGAGTAAACAAAGGTTTCCAAGATGGCTGAGGCTAATATAACACTGACAATGGAATAAGAGGAGATACTCTGATAAACTCATGAGACTAAAGGGTTACATCTTGTGAGCTTTATTGTAAGATAAAGAGCAAAACAGATACAGCATGTGTGTCCTCCTGGCTGGCTTAGGGCAGTCCTGAACCTTACATACACAGCATGAACAATAACATGTGAACCATGTGGCAGACATGGCAATGGTTAAGTAGAAGTTTGTCTGTTGGCAACAGTCTACGTCATGTCAGAAGAGCCAACTCTATTTGCATTCTTTCTTCAAATGCTGGTTTTGGATTTCCTTCAGTGGACATGAGTGTAACTGACCACAGAGAAAAAGGATCTGCAATAACCTGACTTTATCTTTAAAATATTGGTTAAAGAACCGACTCCACCATGAACTTTTTAAATGACATGTTCAACATCAAAGGAGGAATGCGAACAGTACCAATGTATTGCTTTAGTGTGTTTATAGGGGGTCTTAAAAGGGCATTTTGGGACTTTTGAGAGACCTGGACCTTGCAGTTGGGACCAGGGGTCTTGCCTAGGTTTGTTTCAGATAATCAACATTTATTTTGATGCATTTGTCTTCACTTTTGGTCCTCTATTATTCATTTTAGACATAAACCTCATTATTTTGTGCACACCTAATGACTCTAGCTCACCTCTGCCTGATGCTATAACCCCCTACAATAATGACATTTAGTGTCTTGACAACTATAACAGTCTGCTTCAGAATCTAAATTAAACCTGAGACATGAGACGGAGCAGTGTTGACATCTAGTGGAGGAGAAATGGACTGAATAAGAACCATAGAAATCTAAAAAGATAACCATACCAGAGTAGTATTGAATGTTGTATCTGTCTGATTACACACAAAAAAAATCAGCTGATTTGTTTCCTCAAATACATCGTTTTTTTTTTGTTTTTTTTTTTAATGTGAATAATGTGTTCAGAGTGGAGAAAAGTAACCTACTTGTTATTGAAACCCTGCTTCCATTAAAATGTAGATTTGTGTTGATGTTTAAAGTAGTGGTTAGTAGGGTGGTCAGGACCCAAAGCGGATTGCCGAGTTATTTCCAGTGGTTCATGAATTTGTGCCCATGAAAAAAATGTGGCAAGAAGCCTGGAATGTATGGAAGCTCTTAACAGACAAACATACAGTACTGTGCAGAATTTTAGGCATGTTTGTGCCAAAAGTTGAGGCTTAAGTAAGGTGTAATGTGACGATTAAGCTGCCTGTGGGCACCATCAGGCAGGAAGGAGGATTGACACAACCCTGACTGTACTCTCGATGTCCTTGCACATGACCAGGAGTGTGGGAAAATCATCTTTTTAAAAAATAACAATGCCTAAACTTTTAGGGTGACATGGGGACGCCGGGGGTGGGAAGCGGGGTTGACACAAGCCCCTGGTCATGCTGTGGATGTCCCAAGGGCCGGGAAACAGCCAGCAGTCATATTAACAGGTGTTAAAAGGCCTGGACAAAAAAGAAGCCATTGAGCTGCCAAACAACACACGTGTGTCGACATGTGTCAAGCTTGACTCTGGACTGCCCTCCCTCCAGCCCTGGGTTGTGACACACAGGCCCTGTGATGAATCCTTAGTTCCGTACGTGCCTAAAACTTATGCACATGACTGGATATTTTATTTTGTTCTGTTTTACCGTGATCACTGGTACGTTTTGGTGGTTCTTTCAAGATTTGTCCTTATTTATCTTGTTGTTTCCTGATACAAAAGCTGATTTTGCTTTTATAATGTGTTAAGTTCTTGAGATCTCTAGAAAACAACCAAGATTTCCATGTTATCATGGGAAAAGGGGTAAAATAAAATATATGCATGCATGTATTTTCCAAGGGCTTCTGTAATGATGGCCGTTTTAAAACATCTGGATCATTCGTCATTAAATATATTCAAGAAAATTTGGAGAAATTTTGGTTGTGATTCCTCCTTTAGGGTCCTGAAGTAGACCAGTGGAGAATCACCAGTTTATGACTTTTGTCATGTGACTTCATTTAGTTAAAGGTTAAATTGCCTGCTGGTTCTCTCAATGGAGTGTATCATGCTCTTGTTCAGCCACTAGGTGTCCTCATATTCCTTTACATCTCTACAGCAGTTTCAGCAGGATAGATGAGACTTTCAACTTTATCTTTTATTTAGTCACAGTCTAAGTGTGTCTTCATGTACACGTATGTATTATTCTGTCTCAGTGTGTAGTTGACTGGGTCTGTTTAAAAGCTCATACACGTGATACTTCGTCATCAGAGATAGTTTGAGGCTGAGTGGAGGCTTAATACAGACTCCTTTTATAGCACTAAATGAAAAACAACCATCTAAATCAATGAGGCGTCCCTCCAGTTACTTACTTTCATGTGAAACCCATGATGCTCAACTTTGTTGCCTTGTAGCCCCTTTAAATGAAGAGGTTTGTTTTGATTTCAAAATATTTTTAGATGTTTTTTTTTTTGAGGGAACAGTGATGCAGTATTCAACATTACAGTCCCTGTTTTAAAATCAAGACAACAAACTGAAAAGACTGCAAATTAAAAATAAAGAATGAAGGTAACAACAGAAGAGTTAAAACATATTATAGTATTTTAAAGGCAAAACTAATAGCAAATACACACTGTCTAACTTGAAAGAAAAAAAGAGAAATGTATTGTTAATGTTTCAGAACAAGACCTTCATTGGGCAAACTGTTTTTTTTTTAAGTTGGTTTAAAGGTTTCACCAAATAACATCATCATATGAGATCTTAACAGATAAAGATTTATGTGAACACAGACGCTGCTGTTGAAAATGTGAGGATCTTCTTTGGGATCCTGTCTGGGGAAAATCACTTTAATAAAGGTGTAAACTCTGAAACAGCCACAAGGGGGCAAGTGAGAGACTAAGGAGCGGGTCTACAAATGAATACAAAGCACAGCAGAGATAACCTGATGAAGAACCCCCAAATTTGACTTTCTGACTGTCTTGAACTAGTTCATCAATATCTGAATAAGTTAATACATTTCATTTCAGAACACTTCACAAATAAGATGTTCTTGCTGAAATGGCAGAGGGTTTATTTATTAGAATTAGTTAAGATCTTATTTTTATATCTTACAATAAGATATTTGTATGGATTTATCAGGTAAATATGACTTATATTTAGAGTAACGTGAGGTTTTGACCAGAAATAAGACAAACCTTGCCAAACTGTTCAATCTTGGTTTCATCGGACCTGAGACTCTTGTTTCTCTGAGTCTGAGAGTCCTTCAGTGCAGTTTATGCAAAAATGAAGGGGGTCTGAATACTTTCTGAATGCACTGTAGGAAAAATCATTTTAGAGTTTTCTTTTTTACATTATACTCCATACCCAACTAAGATATTTCACTCTTATACGAGCCATAAAGAGTTTCCAGGTTAGAGAAGTTGTACTTTGGATAATATTTAGTGTGCAGATCGATTTTTCAAAAGCATAATCTTTCCAACCTAAAAATGATAGCTGATGCTGGATCATCCGTTTGTGCAGAATATGCCTATTAGGATGCAGTTTTTATGAAAATACACGTTCTTGTATGGTAAAGGAGTTTATCAAAATACTCAGCAATATACACATCAGACTTGTGAACATAAAAAGTCACATTGGAAAAGAAACTATGACTGAATATTACCAAAGTGGTCCTGAGTTTAATGCAGCGACTTAAGCTTTACAGCAGCAAAGTCAAAGTTCATTTCTAATGTCTTTGAAATGATTCACAGAAATCCAGCCTGTTGTTCCCTCCCAGTCTGCAGCTTTGTTGACGTAGACGAGTTAAATCCGGCCTATAAATGTTAGGAATCTAACCAAAAAAGGGGCTCAAAATTTTCTCTGTTTTATTTTTAGATGAAGTGTTACGTCACTTTAGTGAGAGAACAGCTCTGATAATCACATTTATTTTCCTCAGTGAACATACTGTGACTGGAGAGCTTAAGCAGAGTCATGAAGGCCGGAACTTTGAGTTATTGGCTTCTGGTTTACTCAGGAGACTTCTGTGCTCCATACCGCACACATGCATGCAAACAGCGTCAGGAATAGTAATGGATAAACAGACTGTGGATCAGCTGTTGTTGAGTTGTGTTTAGTTTGGTATCATAGTGGAGTCTGTGTCGTCACAACCAGACTGGCTACACTGGGACATAAACATCCAGTGTTTCTTTTTCTGTCATGATTCTGCTGTGATATGATTTATGAGCAGCACGGAAGATGCAAGATCACCGAGTAATCTTGTGGTTTCCAAAGAAATTATTTCTAATGGCACTATGAATTCCCATGACATTGAAGAAAAATGCACACAGCCTAAAGATAGAAACCCCACCAGTGGATGTTGAAGATTACAAGACTGAGGGTTTTTATAACAGTATTTTCTTTGCAGTTATCCCATATAGGTCAATATTTATCCTAATTCCATGCACCATTTGCATAAGAGTTATAAGTAAATATGAGATTAGGGTTATAGCTGTAAATGTTATGCAAAGTTTTTAATCACTATCAACATTTTTAATCTTTTTTATCACATCTTTACACTTTGTCTGCTACTTTTAACTTTTTGGATCTGCTGTAACAAGTTATTTTCTTGCAGTGCATTTTTCATAGTATAGAACAATGTAGGAGACAGACACATAAGAGAAATTGAGGAAAATCTTTTTTTTTTAGGCTGTAGGCTGTAGGAGCATAGAGGGTTAACAGAATATCATAAATGTCAATGTGGACATAAAGATTTTTTCAACAAGAAATATTTACTATCCTTTGGTTAGCAATTGTCTAAATGCACTCATTGGCACTTATTTAGGCACTGGTTCAACTGCTTATTAACATGCCGATCACACGGCAGCAACCACTGGTGGACTCAGAGAGGGGGCGTGTATCTTTGTGAAATAAATGGTTAGTTACAGTGGTGAAGTAGTTTTTATCATGCAATAAAAATCGTTAAATCTTAACCTGAGAATTAAACTACCGTGCACTGGCCCAGTGACCCAGTGTGGTTTTTTGGTAGGGTAGTCCATCGGCATTGAGGGTTAATGAGTTGTTTGTGCAGAGATGCCAGACTACATACCTTGGTTGTAACAAATGGCTGTTTGAGTTTGTGTTACTTTTTATTTCAAACCAAACCAGTGAGGCTATTCTCCTCTGATCTCTGCAATCAACAAGGCATTTTGGCACAGAGAACTGCTGCTCACTGAGTATTTTCTCTTTTTCAGACCATTCTCTGTGAGCTCGAGATATACTTGTTCATGAAAATCCCAGGTATGTTCAAAGTCACTTAAATCACTCTTCTTTCCCATTCTGATGCTTTTGCTAAACCTTCAGGCCACCATATTGATCATGTCTAAATGACAATATGAGCAGCTGAATATGTGTTCCTAATGAAGTGGCAGGTTAGTGAATATCGTACACAGAAAAGATTTAGAAGTTTATTTGAATAAGAAGCAGTGTATCATAAGCAGAGACAGAAAAACACCACCACTCTCTTACTTGCATTAAAGAGTTAATGTTGACTGAGTTGAAAGCTCAGAAGTGGGGCATCCGGGTTTTAAAGAGAACGTAGAAAGCACCAATCCCCAAACTATGAGGTTTTTAAACTCACATGGGAGAAAGCTCTTAGAAACATCTAGCCTATTCACAGGGAAACCAAGACATGCAGACATGCCTGACTCGATTTAAAATATCGAATCATTGGACTCATTTAATATCCTAAAGTTGTGGCTTAGGGAGGATAATAGCTGCCTGAGATGCAATAAAACCCAGGGCACTTAATTATACTTCTGTGTTTACCTGCATGATGCAGCAGCACTGTGGGGGTTGGGTTTAGGCTCCTTGATTCAGTGAGGCAGAGGGGGTAGGGAACACGTTAACATAACCTTTTGTCCTCCCACCACTATGAGGCACGTTGGTCCACATGCTGTATAAATTTGAGATAGTGCAGGGCTCTAAGTCAGTCAGTGTCTAATGTATGAACCCTCAGATGGTGTTAAAGAAACTGTTACACTCACAGCCAAAAAATGCAGCATAGATAAATAACAATAAAAATAATATACATTAAAATGTTTCTAACTTATTTTACATACATGTTTAAATCAAGATCAGACCTGATCATTAATATGATGTATCAATTTTTTAAAATTTAATCCATTCCTGCCAGTCTAGCGCAAAAACCCAGAGTTTTGAAATGTAAAAAGACACAAAGAATGAACATTTTTCATTTACACTGTGTGTTGTATTTCCTTGAGGGAGATTATCAAAGCCTTGAATATCTTAATGATGAGCAACAACTATGATTTTTTTATGCTTCTTTTCTTTCTTTTACTAAATTGTCACAATCAGGATGTAAGTGGCCAAAAATGAACAAATAAATAAATAGCAATAGAAGTACTATTCATTTAAAAAATGATTTCCAAGTTTTTACGTTATTTTAAGCAAGGTTAGACTTGATAATACAAATTAAATATTGATTTTCTTTTAGGAATTTAAACCTTTCAATACAAGTTTGATCAGCATAATAATGTTTTTTGTAATGTAAAATAAATAAATAAATACTTACCTACATAAATAGCAATAATATCACACTAAACATTTATTTTCCAATATTTTGTGACATTTTAAAAATCAAAATCAGACCTAATCATTATTATCAAATATTGATTGATTGTTAGGAATGATACCCTTTCAATGCCAGTTTAAGTGCAAAAAATCCTGATCAATAAATGTAAAAAGAAAAAAGAAAAGAAAGAAAAGAGCTATTTTTAATTACTACATGCAAATTGAATTTCCTTGAATGGAATTATCACAGACCTGAATACATTTATAATGAGATTATTTTTTTTTAAGTTTTAAGATTTTGATAAATTGTCACAACAGGGCCCCCATAGGAACCCTGGAAAAAAGCATGCAATTTCCTCTCATGCCAAATATGTGAAAATGGCTGACAATTGGGGTTCAACAGGAAAAATTGAAGCAATGACTTCAGAGTAAAAGGCTAATGTTATAAAGTGCATGTTTTTTGTACTGCGATAGCTGAGGGGACAAAAATTGTGGTTGTAATGGGTTTCAATGGAGCATTTTTGGTCGAGCTCGCCCTGAGTAGAGAGCTTATTATTGATCTGTAACAGGTTCTTTTATTAAAATTTCAAAATGCTATGATGTTAGCATCAACATGGTCTAAAGAGTTGAAAAAGAAAACAGAAAATGGCCATAAAAGTCGAATGATCATGGTGATATTTGGTGCTTAGTTGTGCACACCTTTGTGTATATCATGTGACGCTGTATCATTATGAGAAGTAAAAAAAAAAAAAAACACTGGAACAACACAGAACTTAATGTTAGAGTCCTGAAGCTTTCCCCATCACTAAACTACTGTAGAGCCTCGATCTGGCAGAGTGTGAGTGAAGATCCGGGTTGGAAATCCTGCTGAGTTAATTACTGGAGGGAAAGCAGACAAGCAGGTTGAGTGAGTGGGTGGATTATTATCAAGAATCCAGGAGCCAGGAGAGTCTGGGAGGATCTGCCTCGCAAAACCTACGAATAAACAAGCTTGAAGGGAGATGGCATGGAATACAGGAGTGACACGATATGGATAAATAGAGATAAACTCTGGGGATAGGCCAAAACAATGGCACTTGAGCATTTTCTTAGGCTATTTTGTGTAAACTGATGCACTGTGTACATTGATTGGGAGACAAAAGGCAGTGAAAAGACTTGTGTAAAAAGTCAGACTCCTTGATGATCAGACCACCAGAACTCACACATGACTTCCACATGTCCTGCAAGGCTCAACAAGGACATAAAGAATAACAGGTTGAGGGGTTGAAGAGGCTTTCAAGAGAAAGTGTCCTGGGAGCTGATAGTGGATGGCTGGACAGGGGCGTAACTGGAAACAGCTGGAAGTTGGGCTGGGGGGTAGTGTAACATTAGCCTAGGAGAATTCAGGAGCATGCCCTAAGGGCAGGGCAGAGGTGGACAAGGAGTTCTTAGGTCATTATCCAGAGAAGGGTAGAGCTGCTCTGGATCAGGAGGAGGGGTACAGAGGGACCCTGCTTGGATTTCAGCATCAGGAGTAGGAAAAGCCAAGACAGAGTTTACCAACCAAACTACATACACAAAGGAAGACAAAAAGGAGAGTAGACAGGAAGAAACTCTAGTATGAGGTCATAGTACTACTACTGCGGGTGTTCCCAGTTTTCAGCTGGGACATGGTGGCTGAGCCTCTGTAGCCAGCGAGGTTCTGCTGAGGCATAGCTAGAGGTCACTGCTACAGTCCACTGCCTACACTCTGCAGAAAATAAAGGCTTCTGCTAGAGCCCTGCTGAAGGAAGAACTTTTGCTGGAATCCAACAGGAATTGGGACTTTTCTTGCTGTCCAGTAAAAACAGGAGACTCTTAGTGCAATCCAACAGCTTTTGGGAGACTTTCTTGCAACTCAGCACAAGCAGGACTTTGCATTAGCTTAGGAGAGGTTGTTGCTGCAGCCAAGCGTGAACTGGAGCACCGCTGTAAAGTAACTTGCAGCAAACTGGGAATATGACTGTACTTGCATAGATATCCAGCAGGGTTTCAACCAGCCTAACAGTGGGAACATCTGAGGTTAAGTTTTGAGAGTTCAGGATGGGTGTTAGTTTGGCTTAGTTGGTGCATACCATTCCCACTCTCCCTGCACTTCCGATCACTCTGTATCTTTCTTATCCAATAAAGGCCAAAAATCCTTAAAAAGAGGGTTCAGTAAGTGGGAGCAGACAATTTGGGCTGTGTGTTACTTGGACAGTCAACTGATGATCAGAGAGCCCATTTTGTCTGGGTATGGATAAGTGGTTAGTAGGGGCAGCTAGAGCAGGAGCTGGTGTCGTCTAGGCTGTCCTCATGGAGACGGGCAGGGCTGTTGTAACTCTGTAATGCTGGGAAAGCACCGCCTTTGGTAACTGAAGCTTCTTGGGCGGTGTTGGGTAATGTTACTTTAAAAAAAACAAAAAACCTTACTATTCAAGATTACTGCCATTTAAAAACTAGCTTGTGGCATTATTACCAACATACTGAGAAGGTCATGGCCCATAATGTGTAATACTACAGCCTATTAACAGGATTAAAATATGCGATAAAGCTCTTACAGCCCTTTAATATGCTCATGCTCTAACAATGAACTGTGAAATACAGTATTAGACACAGCCATTTTAATAAAAACATTATAACATGAGCTTTCTAACTTGTCTCTCATTAAGTTGTTGTTACTCACACTTTAATTCAAAGAATTCAACATAATATGGATATTTTCACAAAGAAAATACTGTCCTGTCTCTTATCTTGATAGTTTAATTAGCTAGCTAGTCATGCACACTGACACAAGTGTAGCTTTACCTTTATCAGGTACTCAACTTCCTGCCAATGAAGCTGGAGAGAAACAGAAACTGTGCACATGCCTCAGGAATTATTGTTTTTTTTTTTGTTTTTTTTTTTAAAGAAAGGTTACAGAAAAATCCAATGTGTTTTTTCCATTGGCAGGTTGCTTTTATGAAAAAGTAACAGGAATTGAACAGGAATTTCTTGAAAATTTTCAACTTCAAAATTTGAACAAATTCTCCAAAATTTCAAAGAAATTCCCAAAACTTTCTGTAAAAAATGGTTAAATATACTCGATTCCCTTTTTCTTCTAAAAAAAATACTTTACATTTTCTTTGAAAAGTTCTGAAAACTTTTGGTGAAACTTTCATCATAAAGCTACACATTCCAACGCAATATCCCCCGAAGAAATCCATGTAAATTCTTGAAAATTTTCAATTTCCCAAATAACAAAGCAAAGTCACCCTACATTTTTTTTAGCAAAGTAAAAAACAAAAAACAAAACAAAAACAAAAACAAAAACAAAAACACAAATACATTTTCCAAAATTCAATGAAAATTACAGAAAAATCCAAACAAATTGTAAGGGCAACCCCTTCCCCTAAATTCCCAATCAATTACCTCAATAATGTACTAATACTAAAGCAATTCCTAATTTCCCATGAAAATCCCTAAATATTTCAAGCAGGTCCTCCAAATCTTCCAATGCAACCCTTGCAAAATATCCAAACATATCCTCTACATTTCCATAAAAGTACTTGATTATTTTCTTAGCAAAGTCCCTAAAATATCCAAACAGCAAATTATCCCAACTTTTCAAGCAAATTACTTAAACATGGATGGACATTCCTGAAAATTATCTCAAAATTTCTTATAGCAGAAATTACTATGTTGAGGAAGCCAAAATGTAATGTCCTCATATGTGCATGCAGGGCCTTACGAGGTTAAATCAAATTACTCAGATTGCTGAATATTACGTTTCTACATTACTTATTACAACGGTAGGGTAATTGGGTCACTGAAACAAAATCTTTGCCATGCCAAAGACCACCATAAAGCATTAGCTTGCAAAATGTCTTAAATAGATTGAATACTTTAAAACTTGGTAGGTAGACAATCTTTAGCATAATATTTGTGTTTTTTAAAAGATATGTATTTAAAAGAACTTATAGTTTTTCCAAATTCAGTACTTAGTCATACCTAAAAACAAAAGGTCACAACATTTTGTCACAAAGAACTTTGATATTATTTTGATTTTGTTCCATTTTCCATGATCCTCCCTTAAAGTTTCTACAACCCTAGGATGTCAGGACCCCAACTTTTAAAAACAGAGAACTTTTTAATGTGTTACTCCAACAGTGTTCTTGAGCAAGACAGCAGAGGCTGCCTATGAAGAAAGGATCCCTATCTCATTTAGTGTCCTCAGTGAAACCTAATTAAAACACCAGGTTAGTACCCTCCAAAGAAGACTGCTGGGTGTCGTTGTTGCTCTATGAATTGTCCATATATGTCTGGAGGCTGACTGGGGGTTAGCAGGCTGAATTGATGGTTGAACACAGGGATGCTGGCATTTTGCTGGTGGGATGAGAGGCAGCCAATGTGGTGGTAAGCTGTTTCTTCAATGCAGGTAGTCAGCTAGTTAACCTGGGCTTTAAAACAAATACCCAAAAACTAGTCAAAGTGACCTTCTAAGTTGCAGACTAAGTTTTTTTTAAGGTGAAAGTGGGCTGGACACTGAAGAATTTAGGCTTGAACAGAAAAGAAAACTGGTATAAAGTGGCAGTTCCCATGACACAGTCATGTTATCTTATGTTATCTGGGACTGAAATGGATGCAAGTTTAGATCAACCGATCAGGCTTGTAATAGTAAAGAGTTGTCTGCTGCTGCTGCAGAGAAACAGAAAGCAGGGCAGAGGTATTTCAGTACGTAGTGTGTCTAAAGGCAAATTCCTTGATTATCTGACAATCAGAGATCTCATTTTTTTTGCATTCCAGCTTTTGTCTACAGAGGTGGGAGTCTGGAAGAGCAGCTGAAACTCCTTCATATCTCCATGCAACAACACCATAGTGACCCAACACTTACTTAAAGTGATCAGTAAAAGGACAAAGAGCAAAGGGAAGGCAAACATCCTGAGCTGCAAATTTAACTTTTTATCTTGATATTGGATTAGGATCAGCTGGAAGGAGGAAAATTTAAGACAGAAGGATATAAGTGAGGAAGAAGAGGGATCAGACAACAGGAATGTAAACAGGATGGATGGGAAACCAGAGTTAGAGGTAAAAACCTGCAGATTCAGGGATATTTGAGGCTTTGGAAACAGCTGATAAGGCACTGGAAGGAAAGTGCGGAGGACAATGAGAGAGGAAAAAGGAAGAGGAGAACAGATTTTTTTGGTGGCAGCAGACAGATGCAGTCAAGGATACTTGGAGGAAACAGTTAAAGAAATGTGCCTTTACTCCAACAGTCATGTATGCAAACTCAGCATCTCAGATCAGATGGAAATGTGAATGAATTAATGTTAGATAATTTTGTCAGTGCTTCGCGTTTGTATTGCATTTGAAAAATAATGAAAATTGATTGATTGGTTAATCCGTGCAGCTGAATGGATTAAAAGCGTCATCCCCATGTGTGAAATCCATTCATTTAATCAAAGCAGAGTGCAGCTGCAACCAATGCTGACTGGGGTGGCTCATAATTGACAAAAGGCAAATGTTGTGAGAACGGATCCGTCTAATCAGTGCCAGGGATTCAGAAAAACTGCATATCCACTAAAGGTTTTGTGAAATATTTCAATGAGGAAAAACTGTGAGGACGTACAGAGCAGAATCTTCTACAAACATGATTCAAAAGTCCTTAAAGCATCTTGGTAAGCTTTTAACCAACTGATCCTGACTTCATGATTGTAGCAGCCAAAGTGTGTTTAAGTGTAAATCATTGTGTGAATAATGTCAGACGTTAATAACATTGTCCAGTGTATACTGGTCAAAATGGACGGTTTAATGAATTAAAAGAGCGATTTCTAAAGAGCAGTGACGCACAGCTCCACTTTAATCCAGATTACACCGAAACACTAATCCTGTAAAAGTAGTTTCTTCAAAGCAATTTTTTCTCCTCATATGTGATGTATTAGGGTTGTATTTGATTGTTGTTTTAAGATTGCATGTATACACTCAGTGTTCTTAAATGTCCATTTGTGTCATCACATTGTGTACAAATGCTTTCATTTATTGTGTACAGCAGATTGATTGTAGGAGCAGCTGTGCTCAGCAATACCATTGATTGTCCTGAAGCTGCTGGACAAGAGCTTGCATGTGTTTGTGAGTTTTTGTGTGTAGTCTTATAGGGTCGGGGTTATGTAAGCGGCTTCAGATCTGACACTCACAGATGACTGATGGAGGAAATCACGGTCGATGTGAGACAGCAGATAAATATTTCACTGGTGTTTTTGTGCTCAGCTGGGCTTTAGGTCAATATCAGTGTTATTGTTGGAATCCCGGCTGATTCTGCTTGAGATTCAGCGGAAATGGGGTCGATTTGTTGGAACTGTGTGCTTCAGGTTTGAGAGCGGAAACCTCTCTGAACTGCAAAATAAAGGATCAAATAGGATGGACTTCTGAGAGTTCACGTACAAAGAAATGTTTTTTTGAATGACAAATTTTAATATGTCACAGAGGGAGATTTTCCAGAATATTCAGTCTATAAGCCACACTTGTAATACCTATTTTTTCAGCTAAAAATTTGGCTGTTGCATATATACCACAGCAACTTATATACTGGTATAAAATGCCACAATACACAATGTAATTACTGTGAATGTGTGCAGCTGCCAGTGTCACACTCTGCATGAAACCTAACTTAGAAATTCACCTCATTTCCTGTGTATTGCTGATGACTGCTTCACTGCTCAGGATGTGCTGAAATACATAACACAGACCAGACAGGTTGGGTTTGGTGCCGCTTTTAAACTACTTTTCTCCCTTGTTAAGCCATAATCATGCATTTAAAGCAGCGTTCCTGCAGCTCCTTGAAAAGTCTTTGATAGTCTTGAAGTACTCATTTGAAATTGAAGGCCAGAAAAGGTCTGAAAAAGTCAGATTTTCACAAGAGATAGGTCTTAAATTTTAAAGGCATTCTGAATAAGATAAGTCCTTATCCAATCTTTGTTTCCAAGCCAACTTTATACCATTTCAAAAATCGTCATCCACATATTGTTGTATAAATATTCTCAATAATTCAGGAAATTCAGAGTTGGATGTTCTAAATTTCTTTGGGGAGGACCCCAGACCCATCTCTGATTTTATCTGAAACATTGTGATTTAATAAACTCTGTACTGTTGTGAAACACTGGTCCACTTCTCTAACATCTGGGCTACCAGGTTGCCCAGTTAAAAATCATAGCACCTACCCTCATTTTAAAAGGTCTACCCTGACAAAAAGCGTTATTATGCTCTTTATTAGTTAAACTGTTTAGAATGTGCTTAGCACACCTGCAACAATGTGTTACGATAAATATCAATATGTTGTATATTAAAAAAATGGAAGCATTAAATGTGCCACAAAAGTCTGGGTGTCTCTGCCCAAAAAAGTCCTGTTGCCCTGTACGATTTTACATTTCATAAACAGTTCATTTAATCAGAAAATTCAGCAATGTAAAATTCCTTTCATTTTTGACTGTTTACTGTGCAAAAAGTGTACCATTTAGTGCTGGTTCATGTGGAGGAGGGCAGAGCGACTCATGGGCTGTGGGTTCGTATCACAACAGTCACTGGAGCCACAGAGCATACCCAGCATACTTAAGTTAGTAAGTGCAAAACTCCGTACAGTTAGGGTCCCAGATGGCCTAGTAGTTACGTTGCGCCATGTACACAGGCAGCCCAGGATCAAGTTCGACTTGTGGCTCTTTTCCTGCACGTCTCACCCCCATTCTCTCATCCCATCTCTATCCAATTTCTTCCTCTCTAAATAATGGCTCAAAAAGCCTGAAAAAGGTATGTCTTTTTTTTTTTTTTTTAAAACCCCTACAGCGAGAACAGATGGTGCTAAAAATGCAACACAGCTGTACAGAAACTGCACATTTTGGACTTAAATAAAATGGAAATCAATACGCAGAAGGACAGTTTCAACCTTTGTTCCCCTGAGGAGATTGCAAAAAACCAGACTGCAGCTTATAAGCCAGGGTGACTTAAATTTTAGTTCATTCTTGACTAAAATGTTTCCAAACGGACAACCTTCCCACTTTTGTTTCTTTTTGTGGACTGCATTTTAGTGTACTTTAACACAGTATGCAACAGTATGCAATTAGAGATGCATTACTTTTTCTAACATATTGCATGCAATTTAACTCTTCCTTAATTGGGAAAATGTTACTTTATTTATCTTTATTTTTGGATGCCCCTCATATAATGACTATGTTGAGGCCCGTTGGAGCGCAAGGCCCTTGGCAATTGCTGGTCTTTGCCTGTTGGTAAGACCACCCATGCTGATGTTTAGCCTGCCAATGTAGAGACACAGACTGTATAAACATAAATGTAGTCTCCCATAAGGCATATTGAAGACCAAAGCTGCTGGTGACCATTTAGGAAATGTTCACTCCAACTAACTCCTTATCAGTTTAGGAGTGTTCTGGTTTAAATCCCCCTTTTACTCAGCTTATTAAATGAATTAAATGCTCTCTGTGTGAAGCAATAGGTAATCATGACAAAATAGGCTAAAGCTCAGGATGATATAATCTGTTCTGTGTCAAAACAACATTAATCCATATATCTTTGTGCGATAAGAATCATAGCTGGACTTTAAAGTTATAACCGCCCCCCAAATGTAGTAAATCTTGTAGAGTCAAACTCTAGAGACCTGCGCTTTGCATCCTCTTTGACAGGCTCCCTGTGAATGCTTTGACCGTCATGTTTGGGAGGAGGCTGTGACCGCTGAATGACCTGAGCAATAAAAACTCACCAGGTATGAGAGGAGAGAGCGCTTAGGGAAGCAAAAAAACTGAAACCTCCATATCGGTTCCGCTGGTTCTGCATTTAACCTTTGACATGTTTGCTGAATCTGAAGGCATGGTCACAGTTTCTAATGGCACTGTGGTGGTATGTGATTTATGATAAAATGCTTAGTGTACAATATGTCCCTTCAATCATGAACTAAAGGAGGATTTCTGTTGTAAACGAAAGAGGAATGTTTGAAAGATGAGATCAGTTCTCTACCGAGAGTGACTCAGAATTTGTTGGATGCGTTTTTCATGCTGGATGATAATAAATCCTTTTTGTTGCATCTGACTTTAGACTCTGCCAGAGATTCTCTGTGTGTTTTTTCGCCAATATGTTTATCTTGAGGTATTTTTGACCAAGAATTGAAAACAAAAAACAGAGCTCTCAGAAGCAGGCAAAGTTGTGGCAAAAAGCAAAATGCCAGAACCTCAGATCAACCACACTTAAAGCAAAGCACGTTTGCAGAACTTTTAGCCTCAAAAACGTCAAAAAGGAGGGATTATAGTGGATTAACCTCATGCAGTTTTTAAGATATGAGCTATTTAACCTTGCAGATGGATTGGCCAGATTTCATGTCTGTTATCAGCTCTAATCTGAAATGATTGTGCCAGGTCTGAGAATGGATTTGACCAATCAGCATCATTTGATGAGAACTAGGCAGCCACTGTGGGCCGGGTTTTGCTGCACTGGAAGCTGATAGGAATGGCTGCTGCTGGTGTAGCAATTAGCTCAGATGTAGCTACAGTATAGCAGCAGTTTTATCAGAACTGGACCATATTTCGTTACTAGAAAAAAAGCAAAGAACCACACTGAAAGCCTTTCTTGATGGAGAAGTTATTTTGGCTAAAAAAAAACATCTAAAAAAGGGATTGACAGATTCTCTTCAAACTTTCCACAAATGCCCACTCTGACTCAAGGATGAACTGACTAGGTCAAAGGTTAAGGTCTTTGGGCTGCATGTCCATGTCTTGCTTGTGAACCTGATATCTCAAGAATGCTTTAGGGATTTCCTTTTTATTTGCATAGTCATCCATTCTGACTCAAGGGTAAACGATATATTTCATGTAAAACATTACCATAATTGTCCTGTTTAGTTTAGTGGGTAGAACAGGCCACCATGAAGAGAGGCTTTAGTCCTCAATGCACTGGTCATGGGATTGATTCCTGGTCTTTGCAGATTTTGGTTCATGTCTTCCACCAGCCCTCTCTCCCTATGTTTTCTGTCTCTCTCTAGCTATCATATCTAAATAAAGGCGAAAAGGCCAAGAAAGAATTACCTTACTGTTCAGTAGTTGTATACCTTACAGAGGCAGATGGCTGTCATGCAGTAGTTAAAGTACAACACTGCAGTTTTTACGTAGACTAAACACTGTTTGTCATTCATTTGATTTGTTTCAATTTAAACAACTGTAAAATACATTAGAGGGAATAAACAAGTTTAAAAAAAATTATCATGATACCAGTCAACAATCAACTCTTTTATGACATATTCATCAGCGTGTAAAATGCTAAAAACAGATAAAATCCTTACACCTGCTGAATATCATGATGCTATGACATATGTAAGCTTGCTTGTTTAGTCTGACATTGCTTGACCTATTCTCAAATAATATTCTGGAAAATGATGTATTATTTTTGTATTTTGAAATTGCTTATCAACAGGTTTAAGCTAAAGTGCTTCTGGCTGCAGCAGGCAATCCAGACATTACATGCACAACAAAGCAACATGCTTGTAGGTTTCAGTTTGTGACTTTTAAGTGCATATCAGGTACAGATGTTTTGCATGGCATAGTTTGACTGGAAACATTTGTTTATATTTTAACTACATCTGTGTTTGGTCACGATTAATCAATCGCAGATTCAGACTGTTCACATCAGCAGCAGATCTGTTTGTCCAAACATCTTCACTGTCATGAAGAGCCCGCCTGTTAAATAAACTTTTGTGATTGGCCAGACAAAGCCCTGCACATGAGGAAATTTGGATGAACAAGAGATGAACCAGACATATCTGCCAGAGCAAATATATCATTATTTTTGTTACAGCTTCTCTCATTAATCCTTGTGTTATTTATATTTTTTCTCCCACATCTCTCAGAGGAATGCAGATTCATATCATGACTTCTTCCCTCCTTCTGGAACAGACTAACTCTGTTCAACTCGCTCTTTCTCCTGCACTCGTGGTCATGTTGTGGAGTAATCCGCTCAAAAAGCCCATATGAAACTTCACTGGTTGACCAGACATAATCCTCAGTGAACTCTAAGTACCTGAATATGTTTGATTGTAAGGGAGGGTGAGCCGCTGGGGGGGGAAAAAAAAGCACACTGTGGTCTCCTGCCAGGAATTTGGATTCAAACTATAACATAATCCAGTAGTTATGTGACGTAAAATCTTTGGTCAGGGTGGTTTAAATGATTAATCTGATGACATCATCTGTGACGACAAATCCTTTTTAGATACAAATAAACTCTCTTAAGAGAGAAAAGGTATTTTATCACTCCAAGGCATCATATTAGCTAATGCATTAGCCCTTCAATATGCTGGACTAGAGCAACACTGCTTCCATATTCATGCTGAAGTTTAGCCAGGATTTCAGTTCTTTACTGACTGTATGTATAGTTTTACCAAATAAGTGAGCAATGATTTATTATGTAAGGTTGATTTACATGAGCCTTTTTTTAATAAACAGGTTAGTGGCAGCCAAATGTGTGCAGGACTTTAGACAATTTTCCCAAAAAGGACATTAAAACATGAAGTATTGTATTATATTGTATCATATTGTATCACGTCCTGTCTTATTGCATTATCTTGTATCACTGCGAATCATTTTATATCATATTGCATATTATTTCATTGTGTCACATCACATGGTATCATTTGTCATGTTCTTTTTAACATTCGCATTGCATCACATCGTATTGCACTGTCACATTGATTTGCATTGCATTATATTGTGTCCTGTAATTCTATTTAGCTCCTAGTCTCAGCATTTCCATAACCTTGCAAAGCAGATGGATCTGCTGTTTCTGTGTGTCTCACTGGCGATTCCATCTTGCAAAGCTCCCATCTGAACTGTTTGTGCCCAGTTAGAAAGTGACAGGACCAATCAGCGATGAGGGGCAGTACTGTCTGGCGCGGTGGATCGTGACATTAGCAAGCAGCAAAAAGATGCCCGTGCTATTGTTGCGGAAGGCATTAGCGTGGATTCTGTTGAAGCGCCAGTTTTATCAGAATTTGACGACATTTCTTCGTTAAAAGAAGAACAAAGAATGGCACTGAGTTGTTTTCTATTCAAAAATGACAAAAGTCGTGTACTGACATGTATACAGTCACCATGGTTCACGTTATGCTTTCCATATGGAGTTCATTCTTCTATAGCGACGCACACGCACCTTGATAGCGGCTACAACATCACGTGTTTTTTTGCTCTTAATTGGCTGGTAAAGATCTGACAGACGGAACGTTCATCCAATCACCCTCCCAGTTTTTTTTCAGAGGCTCTGTCCTTTTCCAAATGCTGTATATCAGTAATTATCCAGATGGACACATCCATCCATTTGGCGTGTCAGGTTAGCATTTCTGTACTTAATCACAATTAATCGCACCCTGGTCTGCGCTGTTACCCTTTTACACCAGGAGATGGCAGACATGAGTAACTTTAATCCCAGCAGCATTTTTTGGTGTGTTTCTATTCAAAGTTCAGGAGTTTATACAGTTTGAAAGACACATGCCCGGTCGAGGAGACGAGTCGGAGTGTAACAGAGAGAAAGACAGCGAATTGTATTGACAATACTCACAATGCTGGGAGGAATAGAGGAATATTCACCCTCTGCCATGTCCTCCGGGCGTCCAGTGAGACCATGGGTGAGACTGTCAGTTGGCACCGGCAGGCAATGCTTCCACCATGACAGTCCACCCATAGCGAAGCTAATGCTTTGCCTCACTGTGTTTCCACCCCACCGGGGAGGGAGTAATCGGCGAATGCCATGGTGGGGGGCACATGGGGACGGATCCAGGAATTTTTTAAAGAATTCTTCACTACTGGGAGATAGGGCTAATGGCGGAGGTCTGTGCTCTCCGAGTGCTCTTTTCTAGTTTGACTCTGTATTTTTTTAAAGGTTTATTCTGGACATTTTTGGCCTTAATTTGATGGAGGAGGACAGTGGATAGAGTTGGAAACAGGAATGAGAGCGGGGGAGAGACATGCGGTGGGGGGCCTCAGGCCGGATTCGAGCTCAGGCTGTCCACGTACATGGGGAGCACCTTAAACCACTCAGCCACCTGCGCCCCGAGTTTGACTCTGTTTTAAAGTTTCTTCTGGAATCATTTGTTGCATAATGTGCTTTGAAACTGTAAACATCTGTTTGTGTTGGTTTAGGAAGTGGGGTCAAACGAACTCTTTCTACCAGCTGACTGCTCCATATGTCCTTCAGTGTCTGGGGGCTCTGATGTTCACGTAATCAGGGTTCTGGTCATTTATTCTACCAATAACAATCTAGTATTTATCAGTATCTCAGCTATATCATAGCTTGGAAGGTGTAATCTGTAGTTGTTTTCCTGCGGATGACTGAATTAGCTGGAATAAAAGAGACAGAAGCCATGACAACTAGTACGGTTTTCCCGCTACATATGTGTCATTAACACATAATTATGCAACAACCGGCTTCACTGACAGGCGGCTGACAATTAATCTGCTTAGAAACACCAACTGGGGTCTTCTACTGTATGTTATAACCTCTGGGCATTATCAGCAGCGTGCTGGTTAAACATCTAGTCAGCTTTAATTGTTATAGCACATCGAGAGGTTAAAAGTCTCTGATCTTTAACTTTGAAGCAGCATAAAACACATTTACTCCAGTAAAAATAATAAAACCTCTTATTTTGTAGAATGTTACATTTCAGAATAAAAGATACTGCACATTAGTGTTTGGTTATGATGATTATTACTATTATTACTATTTTGCCAGTACCTTGAGGCTCCTTGATGCACAGGGCCCAGGAGTCTGCCTACCTTTGCCTCATGGCTAAACTAACATTAGTGCCATTTCTGTGATATCCCTGTGATTTATGACACCATGCAGATAGACCTTTCTGTTTTTTGTTGACTTAAACTTGAAGAAAATACAAGAGAGACAAGACAGGTTTAATCCTTTATTTATTATCTAAATTTGGCATGATAAATAGATGATTCACTCTGTGGTAAATCACTTACTGTCAATTATGAACATTAAATAGACCAAAAAAACAACAACATTTTTAAAGAAAAAAAAATTACAATCAAGATTCCAGGGTTTGGCAGTGGTCAATAATCATACAAAATCTCTCTATAACTCTACATTATACTGTGAAGGAGAATCACCATGTGGACTGCTAACATCCAGGGTCAAGACGCTCACTCTAACAAATCTTTCTGGATTTTTAAAAACTACACTGAAGTCATTTTAACATTAACATGTAGGAGGAAGGATGTAAATAGACCTTTTTATGCAGAAGAAAATTACATCATAATGTCATGAATGATGCGCATGCAACAGACTGTAGAAACTTGTGTCTGCAAACCTTTGTGTGTATTTTATAGAAATTTAGAGAAATGTAAACTTTCCAACATCCTCTCAGACTCTAGCCCTGATCAAGTGTACAGTATGTTTATAAAACTCATCCTTAACCTGTTATACACTACATAAATGTATCACATAAACGTAATCCCATTAGTGAAGTGATGGTTTTTGAAACCTACTGTCAGAACATATTGATTAAATGATAACCACTATGTTATGTAAACTGTCAATAGCTGGGGTTAGACTACAAAAATGTCAGTGAGGGCCCTTAGAGGTAATGTTGGTAAAGAAAACCTCACATGTAAAATAATGTTTGTAGTATTTAATGATATGACGAGGGATTTTAACTCTGTAATAAAGAAACAGTCATTTATTAAACAGCAGAACTTAAGTGAAATCAGGACTATCATTTAAATGCTGTTAAGTGGATACCAGTAATCATTTGGATATGGTTAAATGTCAGACAAAACTTCCGTCTTTGTTTATATGCAAATGAGAAGGCGAGAACCATGTCCAGTTAATCTACAACCAGCGACTAATCTCTTACATGTGGTGGGGGCTGTGTATTGATGAATGGTGCTCTTGTTCGAGGATTAGTGCAGTTCTCACTCTGGTTACAGAGCTCACACACGACCTTAGAGAGGATGACGAGACATTGGTGTATGTAAACTCTACATGTTACTGACAGGCACTTAACAAGGAGGGGAAACCTTTTTAACTGTCTGCAGAGCTTGGCTGTGTCCAAAACTGCACACTACATACTATTACTATGTGCTGAAACATACGGCAGTGTATCAGCATAAACTAACAACCATTCCACCATATATTAAAGCCCATCATCTCTACATCAATAGTTTATCTGTGATGTTTTCTCATCCACTAGCTAGCGTGAACGCAGGTCTGTATAGAATTCATTAATAATAAACTTATGTTCATAATTTGTACAGCTAGGCAGTTACTGGAGTGTTATATAACATTTAAAATGCATTAACAGTGCAATTACTTTATTTTTATGCTGCTTGTTTGCTGGTAAGTCTGAAAGCCACATTGCATTTTGGGGGCAGTTTAGTATCATTCTTATAAGTTCTGGCCAATCTATAGTCAGCTGCATTAGGGCCTGGTGATTAATACAAAATTTAGATTATATTGCTATATGTCTCACTGTAATTTTCAAATTGCAGATGGTGCAATATTTCTTTGACCTGAAATGTGTCAAAATACCAATTTAACACAATTTTTTGAAGCAGAGATGCTGTGATCTACCGTCATTCAAACATTCAAGTGCCAGTATTGTGAATAGTTTACAGGAAATCCCATTTTTCTTGTTTTTGTACATGTTTAAAAAACAAGAAAGATGTGAAATCATCATTTCCTTCATTGCGACAGTTCATCCTGAGTCAAATAATCACAACAGCCTTAGTTTAATCCACCAAACATTGTGAGGTTGTTATAAGGCCTGTCAAAAGATAACATTTTCAATAGCAATTAATCGCACCCTTTTATCACCTTTTCAATTTCCACTATTTTGCATTTGAAATTGTTTTTGTATCATTTTGGGTTTTTCTACTGTAAACTAAAGGTAATTGACTTCCTGTTTAGATACAGAGCTGCTTTTGTAGGTAGATCTAAGATAACAATATGAACTTGAACTACTGACCTACCTTAGCCAAAGTGTGTTGAAAGAGACAATAAACTGTGTAAATAACTGCAATAAAAAATGCACTAATTGTGGACCTCGATTAATCCCAATTAACTTGATTGATCTTAACAGCCCTAGTTTAATATAGAATGACCTATTGCTTTCTTGTTAAGAAATACCTAAGATAAGGAATTTATTCCATATTTAATCGCAATATTATGCATATGGGAAATATGCAGTTTGATTATTTGCTTAAATCGTTCAGCCCTAATCTGCACAAAATTGCGTACTATGAATTGAGAATGTACTACATACTTAAATATGAGTAGTGAAAGTATGCAGTGACGGACACAGCTCCAGATAGAAATCTGAGACCTCAATCCTCTGTTGTAACTTCTTTGCTTTTTTAATTATTTTTAGTCCTGCCCTCTTTAAGAAGCTCACATTGCTACCTTTTGTTGACTTGTCACTCACATGGTACCTCATCTCTAAGACAGCCAATGTTGAATAGCTGTCTTGGATTAAAAAGCTGAAAGAAAATTGATAGTAATAGCTAAAATCTTGTTTTTTGGTCCTCAGAAGACTTAACTGTAACATTTGTCTTTTAAAACTTGAAACTGATGTGCTCTTGATAATTTCTGTTTACTAAAAGAATTTCTGAGCAAATGCTGTTTTAATGAGAGTCTGCCCCTACTTCATTAAATCAATAAAAAAAATTTCCACAATGATGTAAGAATACCAGAGAAATCATGTGTTTGTTACAGAAATAGCCAAGTCAAATGCATTTGGGTGGTAACATGAGCTACTGTCACTTTAAGTCGATTCTCCCAAAAGGAATTGTTTGTGCTTTTTTGGTCTTTTACAAAATACAGCTGCAGCAACAAAAGATTACAAATCCAGGACAGATGTTTACGAGGAAGAAGCATCCAAAACACGCCACATGCACGTACACTCACAGACAGAAAAACATCAAAGTACCTGTGAGAAACCACCAGGACAGAGTGTATGTGTTATTATTGCATGCTTAGTTTATTTGGACTTGTTCTCAATTTGAGGCACATCAATCTTTTCCCCGGTGAGGAACTGCCAGATGCCTCCTCTGTAGTTCTCATTTCCCAAAGCATAGAGGAAGACGTTGAAGGTGGGAGAGGTCTTAGCCAGGATGGGCGCGATCTGCAGAGACAACATGGTTTTCAGTGCAAGGTTACACATTCTCATTAAGATGCACTAAGACAAAGTTATCAAGCTGATTGAATTAAGCAGCCATGTGTTCTGTTTCATCTCTCTGTAGGAGAAACTGCAGGATGGAGATGTACATGTCAATGAGGTAACAAATCAGAGGGAGCATTAAGCTTGTAATAACCCTACAGAAAATCAACAGGTAGATTCAGCCAGTGTGTAGATTACTGTGCTTTTATATTAGCTATGGAAAATGTAAACTCTAGGCTTTTACAGCATGCTGTTAAGGCTCATTTATGCTACAAATGCAGAGCCTTCTGATCATACTCTGCTTTAATTTTGTCCATATTTCGGCACAATTGCTGGAACAGTTGCGAATGTTGCAATACCTCCAATAATCATCTGGGCCGTGTTGAGCAACCTAGTCAACAGCTCAAGCCAAAGCAGCACAACATAACAAAGAAGAATACTATGAAAACTGGAGGAACTTTTTAAGGAAATAGCGAAGAATATTGTGAGAGTTATTCGAAAATGCAAGCCTGCCTCAGCACACACACAGAAAACAAGTAAGGTACAACAAACTAATCTTTTAACATCCACCCAACTTGAAAGAGTTGCACGATAATAAGGGCGATCATTATTATTATAATAGTGAATATTTTACTTCTAAAGGGAGCATAAATGAGCATTTTATCACTTGACACCTACCCCTCCACAGGAGTTTTTATATATAAGGAATTTATATTAATTCCATAGAAATAGTAAGCCTTTGTGCTGATTATCTTGAAAGCTATGTGAAGTCATAAAGTAGCATTAATATTACTTTCAGTGTTTCATAACAAGTTTAATACTCCTTACAGGGGCTTTGAATATGCCCTTTTAACCTTTGGAGCTCTAAAATATGACAGTTATTCCCGAAATAAACTCTGTAAGCATGTTAGTCTATTTAAATATTTGACTGAAATATATCTCTAAAGCTTGAAATGATAACATAATGCAAGATATTTTGAGCATTTTTGTAAAAAATAAAAAAGAGGAAACTCCAATGGAAACTAGTGTGTTGGAATGTTTTTAAATAAACAGTGGCATGTTCCTTTTTTGACAAAAGTTTATTTCTCTCTTTAGATATGAGTGTAACCTATAATTATATATATATATATATATATATATATATATATATATATATATATATATATTTTAAATGATGTTTGAGCACTAAATGTATTATGACATATTGTTCTATATGAACTGCATGTCAAAAGATCTACATACAGTGTAAATAATTGTACATTTGTGTATTTATACTTATGTTCATAAAGAAAAACATCAGTTAGGATTTTGATAATAAAAAAGCAGCTTTAACTTTTGATAATGAATTAATAATTGCATGTTTATACTGATGAGGAAGTTAGTAATTAAACCAATAAACCAAATTATTAAGTGCTATTTTTAACAATTTCATGTCTGTTTTTATGTTTGTCCATTGCTATATGAATATTAATTTTCTTTTATTTTTTGCATGTTGAAAATAAACTATCAAACCAAACCATCAAACCATGTATACGCTTTGAACCAAACAAGTTGAAAATATTCAAAATATTTGTTATAACTGATTACATAAAAGTTGTTACATAGTGGAAATAATTCTTTGAGTATGACTGAAGTTAAAATAGATAATTTATGTGTTTCTCAGTCACGGCAATTTTCCCTTTTGTCTTAAAGGTGCACTTTAACCCGGAAACTGCTCATCCACAGAGTTCAGTTTATTAACCCCACAGGCAGGACTTTACTAGCTGAGTGGGCAACTTCACTCATGGTGCATAAGAGTGCAATACCCAAAGGCATCCTGGGAAATCTATGCAGATTTAGGGGTGACTGACAAATAATTTGAGCTGACTGACAAAAACACTCAGAGAGATTGAGTATGATTAACTTAAAACAAGGAAGGTGTTCTATCCACTCAGAAAATCTAGCTGATATAGCTCTTTTGGATTTTTAAATTAACTTATTTTAACAACCTTTTACTGTTTGTTCTTACAGTGTAGCTTTCACGATTTACATTGTAGTAAAAAAAGATTAACATTTGCAATATTTATTGACCTTGCATCTGTCTTCACAAACTCTGTCCTGTCTCAGCCTGGCTGGCAAAAGTGACTTTACTTGCTGGATGCCAGAGCTCGTGTTGTGAACTCGTGTTCACAAATTCCCTGAGTCAATCTTTGTAAGGCCCATTTTATACACAGAGAGCTCAGCAGCTGATTAAATGTCAGTATTCCATACCTGAAAATCCAATGATGTAGCATAAAATGTGTATATTTTTACATTACAATGCAATCTCTCATTTGCAACAGCAGCTCTGAATGGACTAATGCTAGCAAACACCGGTGTTACAGTTCAAAGTGTGACCCTGTTTCTGATTGACTTACAACAGATGAGATATTGAAAGCAGAAAGAGTTCTCATGAATGTTTGTGTAGCGTTACATTAAAACATGTCTAATGATGAGATTTATAAGAGTTATCAGCAAATACAGCTATGTTAGGCAGATAGCTGCCTCTTGACAGAGAAAGGCTTCTTTCAGTCCAGGCTCACAAGTTTCTCTGTTTGTGAGCACCTTCAGAGTGAATCACCTAATCACTGAAACGTGTGTTGGGAATTCAAACTCTATTTTGTTACTTTTTCTTACTTTTGTGGCTCCCAGATACACAATAGGAAAGTAACCATGCACTAAAATGCATGCATGTCAGCACCAGTGCTCCTGCCACCCTCTGTAGTGAGTGCACTCATAGTCAGATGTCTGCAAATGCTTAAAATGTTTACATATGTAAGAGGAGACTGTGAGAAGTTTTATGGCCTACAATCAAATGATTTGAATGCAACTCTTTAGATTTTGATGAGGGTTTCTGTGGCCATGTATATTCTGGCTGTGCTTACCATCCTGAGCTTGGGGGATACCAGGTTGGCATTCTCCACGGCAGCGTAGAAAGCCAGGATACCATAGGGGCCCCAGCAGAACAGCATGGTCTTCAGAGGAGTGTTGGGGTTGAACTAAAAGGAGAGAGGAAGGGAGAGAGAGAGAGAGAGAGAGAGAGAGAGAGAGAGAGAGAGAGAGAGAGAGAGAGAGAGCGAGAGCAAAGCAGGAGGGATAAACAGAGAAAGGAATGAAAAGAGGAGAAAACAGAGAGCGGGAGAAAGAGGATCAGAACAAGATTGTTGGTTACCGTTCAACCATAAGGAGTAAAGAAAAAATGCCTCGTGTCATGAGGTTTTTTACTCCGGGGCGAGTCACACGCCGCGGATAATGACTGAGAGGAAAACAGCATCTGTGTTGTACTAGCAAACAGAAAAAGTAAAGGAGCAGGTTGTTGTAAGCTGGGGGTCAAAATAGGCTTATTTTTAGTCATAGTTAAGACCTACAGAGAGAAAATTAACCTCTTAGCTTTCAGATCTTCTTTTTTTCACATCTTTGATATTTTAAGGTTGGTACTAACCCATACCTGTCTGGCAGGATTATGCACTCTTTAACAGCTTGTTTTGAATTTCCACTGATGTTTTATAATACTTATACACCACAGCTTCATCTTCTAATGGCAGTAATTTACAAAGTTAAACACCTTCACATATAGCTCTACTACAGTATGGACTTCTTCAGTGGCTTTAATTTCATTCCACTCTGTGTAAAAGTAGCACATTCGTTCTAAGTCAGCTTTATTCATCTCTGTATTGAAGCTGCATGATGCCTAAGCCCTTCTATACACTACTCTTATTTAATGGCTGCAATTTCCTTGAAATTGGACCATTTTTTCAGCAATTCCTGCAAATCAGCCAAACATATCTGACATATTTTGGGTCTCCACTAAAGCTTTCAATTAAGTGTTTTGGGTTTTAACAAAATTTGAGCTCATAATGAGTGAAAACACTGAAGAGAGTCCTGCCCTGACATGCCACTTCCAGAGGCATTCAAGTATATTTAAATGCAGCAACATCTGACACAACTCCTCACCGCTTCCTAACTTTGAGACGCGTCTGAACAATGAAATCCCTGCAGATGTTTACAGCACACACATGTCATGTGCTCCACATACTGGGTAGACATTACATAATTGCATTTTTTTTGTGCGGCGGAGAGCTTGGTGTCTTTCCTCTGCAGCTTTTTGTGCTTGTAATGAAAAGTGTCTCCGGCCAACTCAGATGACTGTGAGTAATGGGCTTATGCAACGTGGATTGAGGCAACCTGATTTGCCCCTAAGGAGAGCAACTACTGAACTCTGTTCACAGATAGTTTATTTTCAAAGAGCTGCTACTGTCAGAGATCCAAACCAAAGAGCTTGGCTTTTCCCCCATGGCAGTGACCTATATATGTCACAAGCTGCACGCTGAACATTCACAGTCTGTTTTGTTTCTCTGAAAAGAGTCCACGTGGGGAAGTTACTCTAGGAAAAGATGACAAAGACGTCGGTATGGAGGAAATCCTGTTATTCTCTATGATGAATGGCTTTGAAGAAGGGAGAATCTTTCTGTGAATGTGATGATTGTAGTGATTTTACACCATGATAAAACATTTTGTCAGTTACAGCTGTAAGCCTGTTGGGTTTTAGTGGAATTTCTAAATTCCTCTGAATCAAGCCTGTGATTAAAATGGTCGATAAAAACACCAAAGCAAAAATGAGCCTGTTCCTCAACTTAAAGCTACTGTTAGGAACTTTTGGTTCACCCCCATGGACAAAACAGTATATTTTATCTCTTTGCTGATTGTTTTTTTTTATATTTTTCTGTTGAAAAATCCCACCCTACTCTAATTTAACTGTTGCTCCCTGTGAATCTGTGCTGTGGAATATAAACAAAGGCTGTTTCTGCAGTCTGCGGTGAATCACCTCATCTGACACCTACCCCGAGGCAGTGATTTCATGCATCAAAAATGGCCACATGAAAATAGTCAGTCTCTATAGTGATGGCCTTGTTTCTGGATTTATAGGTCGCATACAGGCATCAGTTAACTATAACTAACTAAAACTAACTCTATAACTAAAATGTAAAAATTAATTTTGTTAACTGAAACTAAATTAAACTAAGCTTTGCCAAAAAAACTGTATTGTGTGCTTATGAAAATAACTAAAATGAAATAAAATTAGAAACAAAATCTCCTTAGTTTAAGTCTTTGACAGCAGCAGACTGACTGACATGTACACTCAAGCCTTGAGAGAAAAATATGGTTTGATTTAATTACATAAGACTTCACACAAAGGTAATTTTAGGTCTTTAGTTGTACTCGAATATCAAATTTAAATTAAAAAAAAGTGTTTGAATGTATTTCTAAAAATTGCATTATGTTAACTTTTTCTGACTCTTTGTGTCTCCACTGACACGTGTCCCTTATTGCTGAAAAAGCCAAAACTAACACTAAACTAATATAAATTAAACTGAAACAAAGCATTGTTGTAAGATTAAACCTAAACTAAAACCAAGGCTAAATTAAAAAAAAAAAATTTAAACTTCAGTATCAATTTCAGTCTTCTTTATACCCAGCTAAAATGTAGGGTGGCCCTGATATGCGAATAAAAAAGAAACAAATCATGAACACAGTGACAAATAAGAAAACAACACTGTTTAAGAACAGGTGACCAAAAAATAAAAGACGAGAAAACAAACACAATAATACAAAAAATAGAACATACAAAAAAATCACAAAACACAACAAAAACACAACTTCAGAAATGATAATACAAAAAAGAAAATTACAAAAAGCAACAAAAACTTACAAAACACAAAAAGTAAGAAAAGACAACAACAAACAGAAAAAAACACAAGGAAACAAAACAAGAAGAAAACAACGAATAAAAACACACAACAAAGAAACACAACAAGAAGTAAGGAAACACAACAACAATTAAATTTAAAAAATCACAATCAACAACAACACAAAACACAAATAAATGAGAGCATAGCAAATAAGAAGACACCAATATTGTCTCATACGTTGTGTTTTCTTTTTTTGTGTGTTTTGTGATTTGTTTTCTTTAATTTTCACTTCAGAGCCATTATACAAAACTCATTGTAGGAATTTTTTTAAGTCCTATTTTGAATGCTGGTATAACTTTCTAATTCATCTGATCATGTGTCACTACATGAATTAAGCAGCTTTTAGGGTCTTTGATTTAAGAAATGATCATTAAAAACAGAGAGAATGGAACGTTTGAAAGCAGTACTTCAATTTTTCAGACACAAATTAATATTTTCAGAAGCACTATTCATTCACTTCTGGAACAAATCTGCTCATTTGTTTCTGAATTAGCAAATTCCCTATCTGGAGTGTTTGGAAGAAAAGAATATATACAATTTTTAGCCATAAAATTCTCTCCAAAAATGGCAATATCAACTTGTTAATGCAAATATTAGAGGGTTTTATTTCTTTAAAAGATTGCAACATATTTCAATTTAAAAAAACTACAAAGATATAAAATAGCCTTCAAAAGCAAACAGAGGTTTTTCTTCTTACCCTGGGGTTTCCTGTCTTCTTGAACTTCTGTGCGATGGACTGGTAAGAGGACATGACAACAAACAGCTGGATGGCCATGTTGAAGATCGCCATGGGGATCAGGAAGGACACGTAGTTTCTGTGGAGGGAAACATCAACATAAAAAGTCTCAATATAAACCAGATAAAAGAGAATGCTTTGACATTATCTTCATGTCATTGTGAAGCATGTGATTCTTAACAGTACCTATCTCCTTTGCTGTAGTCCAGGGTGCAGCAGGTCCTGAGGGGCTCGTAGTCGTACTCTCCCCAGCCGATGAGGGGCATGGCGGACCAGAAGGCGGTGAACAGCCAGATGAAGATAGACAGAGTGATGGCGCTGCTCCACTGCAGTTTTGTCCCTGAGGAGGACAAAGTAAGATATTCATTATCACTATCATTGAAAGGCCAAAGCACCAGGGTAACTCACTGTCTAACTACAGGAAAAGATGGTAGGGTGTGAAGTCAAAAGTAAAAATAACTTCAGGGCTGATTTTGTGCTATTAAAAGAAAAGTGTTTCCGCAGACACTCCAGTCTCCCACGTTGCAGTTTTCACCCCCTTTACATATCTGCTTACACAAAAAGCTGTGCTATTTTTTTTATCCGTGCTGATCAGAACACATCTAAAGACAACAGGCCACTTGTTGATCAGCTGGCCTGTGTGAATAGCATGAGGTCTTAAGACCAGCTTGAGACTGGGAGCAAACACCCACTCAGTGTTTGTCCCAATGCTAAGTGTTTTTCTGCAGATGAGAGGGGAAATATTTGAATATGCATCACCTACAGGTGCAATGGCAGGTGTTGACTTACTGGTGCAGTACTGGTGGTATCTGTCCCAGGCGATGGCAGCCATGAAGTGGATGCTGGCGAGAGCTGTGACGAAGCCCTGGAAACCGTGAGTCTGGCATCCTTCGGAGCCATAGGGCCAGTATCTGGAGACACAGGGCATTCATACACAAGTAAAGACACATATAAAGATGGTTTGTGGTGAATATTAAACTTTAGTATGACATTAGTAATCATAAAACAATACTGATACCTGTTGACAACACAATTAGAGGCCTAGACCCCAAATTTTAGGCATATTTCTTGTTTTTAATCAAACTCCTGCACACTTTATAACTTGCACAAATATCTTGGCAGCATCTCATTATTGAAGCCATGCTGACGTATTCATGAAAGTCAAACCATGCTGATGGATTATTCCCTCTTCAAAGCACATGTCTAATGAAATAGATGGTTTTTTAAGGCTTTGGCACATTTTCCCACCAGTGATCATTAAGATAATGAAGACTGTATCATGTAAAACCATGGGATATTAAAGTGGCAAAGTATTGAACATTTTTACAAACTTGGCATAAAGGGAATATTTAAAAATGGTTGCCAAAAGCTGTGCTGAATATGATCATGTTCTAACACAGTGAAACTAAAGGAAGAAAGCAATCAATCAATGAATGTGCCTATTTCAGCCCATGGATCTCTATTTAAAGCACAAATAATCAAATTAATAGAATGCGTAATCACTTATGGATGTATATTTAAGGAATAATACAAATAAGAGTCCATCTAATCCCTGGAGCAGCATCTTTCATCTCCTGATTACAGGCTGAAATCCTCTGCACATTATGGCACAGGCTGTGTGAGTGTATTGACCGCTCCCCCTGCACTCTGCAGCCCTGATTGCTCCTCTCGTCTATTACTCCTAAAGGCTGCAGATCCAGGTCGATTAATTCCCCTCGAGGGCAGATATTACCAGTCATATCAGCGATATTATATGCTCATTACATTTCATTTTTTCCCACTGTATACTCCGACCTTATGAGAAGGAGGTGGCTGGTTACATCACTCACCTCAGGAAGCTGGAGAAAGCGGCGATGGTGGCGTTTACGGAGATGCCACAGTCAGCTAACGCTAAGCTGAAGACGAGGTAATTGCTGGGGGTCCTCAGCTCCCTCACTTTGAGGAAGGAGACGATCGTCACCATGTTTAGAAAGAAGCCCAGCAGACCTTTAGTAGAGGAAGAATAAGTGTGAGTGGAGGCAGTGTTTACGCGCTCAGTAACAGTGCGCAAAACGCTTCTTGCACCTTACGCTGCACCGTACTGTCACATTTTCACAATAAAGGTATTTCTTGACAGTCTATAAGTGGAGGTTATGTTGCGATCTAACACACAAAACGGGATCTGTCCTCTTGTAACATTACAGCTGGAAGTCAGTGACCGGGTGGCGTCAGGTCCTGTCACAGTTGGATGTTACAGCCCTCGCAGGATTTGGTTGAATTCCAGCAGAAAACAAAAGCACTCACCCTCCACCAGCAGACATGATCCCAGGGAGAACACATCAAACTCGGAGAAGCCCTCCGGTAACGGGTACGACGAGACCATCCTGAAGCCGATCTGACCAGAAAAAAAAGCCCCTAAGTGCAGCTGTCACAGACTTTTCACTCCTCGCCTCGGCTCGTTTACGATGTGCCTGAATGAGAGTGAAGGAAGCCCGCTTTTAAAGGGGCATTTCACGTGAAAAGCATGCACTTCATTATGTAAAGCCCCCCTTCTCTCTGTCGCCCCAATCCGTGCAGGAATGCCTTAATGAACAGAACCACACAAACCGCAGCCCTTAATGCGTATTTGCCCACCGCAACAGTAAAGCCCTCAATTAGTTACACAACAAGCCTTTGTGCGTCCGCGCCCCGGTGAGGATGCAGCCGCTGCTGATGTCAAACGACGAGGCGACACGTTTGATGCAGCCGTGCAGCTCCGTGTGGCTTTAAGAGACACAACAGGTGTGAGCAGGGCTGCAGCATTCTGCCATTCACAAATATACTCCTATACTCAAGAACAACAAGACCACCACTGACCTTTAAAACACTCATTTGAAGACTTTGATCATTTCTGCCATAGGCTTGTGCTTCTTTTTGATGTCATAACCAGAGGCTGCGGATAAAAATAGAAACATCAATAAGTCTGAACACATGGGTACTATGCTGTCATCTACAAGCTATGGTGGCCTTAAGAAGACATGTATTTCCTTTAACCCCATCTCCCCCAGGCTTTTAAGATTTTCCTTCTTTAATTCGTCATACTCACAAGGGGAAGGCTGATAGATAAAGAGCCCTAACACAGATCACCTGTGATACTACGGTGGCATTATCTAGAAATTCTGAATGATCTTAAGATCTGTATTCATGTAGCCTTTTTCAAATGTAAACCCCTCTGACCAGAATTAAAATGGGTCAAAACCGGTAAAATAGGTTAACAGAGGCAAAATATAGACGAGAAGTAGCTAAAATCTATTAATGTGGCAGACTTTGTTTACAGAGGCAAAAAAGAAATCGGCAAAATGTTGTTAAAAAAGGGTCAGAAGTGATAAAAGTGCATCTAATTGGCAAAAATTAGTTAAAAGTAACAAAAACAGTAAGAAAAAGTGAAGGAAAGGGTTAAAAATGTTGCAAAAATGGCATAAAAGTGGCAACATGGGCTAAAGAGGAAGTGAAATAGAATGGAAAAGTGGCAAAATGGGAAAAGAAATGGTGAAACTGGTTTTTAAAAAGTGGCAAAATGGGTTAATAGTGGCAACTTGAGTTAAAGAGGGGGTGAAATAGGACTGAAAAGTCTCAAAATAGAGGGTTAATAGATGCAAAAACATTGGCATAAAGTGGTTAAAACAGGTCAACAGTACCAAAAATGGGCAGAAAAAGTGTGAAAGGGGTTGAAAAATAGTGACAGAAAGGGGTGGGAAAAGTGATGAACAGGTAGATCAAGTGAATTCCTTTTGTCTTCTTATCTTAATTTTTTTTTTTTCTCTTTTATCCAAGAAATGTAGATGTTTTTGTTTGTTTTATTTACCTTGAAATATTTGGACTGTCTTCTGCTGTCTACCTCTGCTGGTATTCCCAGATGTGGTCAGCCTGATACTGACATATCTATCAGGCTGACCACACTTGACAGACAGATGACAGTCGAAACATGCCAAGATATAAAAAACAAACCCACATCTTATTCATTTTTTTGTCTGATTAAATAGACACAGAATAAATAAAGGGCGAAGTGTGTCAAAAATTGGTAAAAATTGCATAAAATTGATTAAAACTGGCAAAAAATGGATGGAAAAGTGGTTATGAGGGTGGCACAAAAAAATAATTTCAACATCAGAAGCCAGTAATATTTTAACACACTTTTCGGCTTCAAAATGAAGTAACTGTCCGTCAGGATGAATGCCAGCGCCAGTGCTACTGACCCAGCACACATGCATTTATGCCATCGATAAACCAGAACTGTGGAGAGCCCATTCAGTGTGTTTTTCAGGGGCCAAGCTAATCCTGTGGGCAGGGCTGTGTACACGAGATAAAAGTGGGAACTTGTATAGGGTCCCTGCCAACATTTATAGTTGGGCCTGACGTCTGACGATGCAGTCGAGCCAAAATCTGGAAAATGTATGTAGACTGAGACAGGCATGCATCCATCAGCTTTTATATATCGACAAAAGTTTGGTTGTTTTCTTGAGGCCTCAGTGTATTTATTTTTGTCAACACAGGCTTTAGTCTGTGATAATGAGATCATTTTAGTTGATTTCTCGAGATCTTAAGAAACTGATGTGTTATCATGGGAGAACAAGCTGAGATAAATACAATGTGACCTTAAGAAAACAGGAATTTCTTGTTAACAAAGGTAAACATGACAGCTTAGGGCTTCCATACATTTCCTTTTTACTAAGATAAAATAACATTAGTTTTCAGACTTTTCTGTTTTTCTACCATGGCTCTTCATAAGTGGCGATTGATGTCACATCCAGAGGGAACCACATGTTAATAAGTGTGAAGACAGAGTCTATACCGTTTTCAGAAACTACGGAAGCCCAGAGAGGACAGTGGTTCTATTCAACTATATTTTCCTGTGGAAAGCAAGTACATCTCTTTGGTTTTTCCCTTGACATCCTAACTTTTCATTTTTTATCTCAGGATAACCGCTTGTTTCTTTTACAAGAAGTTCATTTTAGTCATTTGCTTTAAATCTGAAGAAATAAAGCCACTTCACAGAAAAACAAATACTATTATTCTGAGATTAACATTTGTATGATCTCAAGAAATTAAACAAAATTTCCTCATTATTGAAGGAAAACAAGGAAAAATGTGTGTGTGTCTGCTTTGGGCTTCCATAGCAGACAACTGTCAGACTACAGAGGATCCATGTTGGCGCCTTTAACTGATCTGTATTCATCATTCACCCCTTGTGACGGGGACAAGGTTACCCTTCTGTCAACCATTGTATCTAAAATTTAATACATAAGCATTTGTTTTGTTGCTATTTTCCAGGAAATCAAACTTTTCACAGACACACTGACCTCCAGAGATTAACAAACTGTGTCATCTGCCCAAAATAGGAGGAAAAATTACTTTTTAAAGACGGCAGACACAGCAAAAGTCAATAAAAGCTCAGTTCAGTCTGGACTTTCATGTGCGATAAGGGGAAACATGTGTGGTACAATAAAAGCCTGTGTTCCTATGTTCCGCTTTAGCCGGCTGCCATTTGTGTTAATAACATCAAATCCAGCCATCATGCTAAGCACACAATGGATTTGTCATGTTTCATGTAGTTGCAACATCAATTGCAGCTTTTCATGCCACAGGGTTAGAGCGGACACAAGCCTGACATTGTGTGGCCGAGGTCTGTCTCAATCAGCGGATTATAAGATCAGAAAAACTTGAGAAACATAGGTAGAATGTGTAAAGTGAACATGGTAAAGATCTGGATTGCTTTTTTTTCTCTGAAGGAAACTTTACATTCTTTTTTTTTTTTTTTTAAAGGGCCGGTTCTGGAAGTACGTTTAAGAAATTTAACAAGGGGAAATTATTGTGGAAGTTGAAAGAAATTGTGAAAAAAATAAATCATGATTGGAAGATTTCAATGATTTTTTTTGTTGTTGAAAGTAACGCCACACAGAAGCTCCAAAGTTAAATGTACATATCTAACTTCATATTTGTTCAATTAATATCCTGCCTGAGGACTTCCACTCTTATTTGTTGTAATTCTATTTCATTACGTGGCTGTTCTCATGATACTTCTGCACACTAAGAATGACACTGCACCTCAAATAAAGTCCAGCCTACATACAACGGTCATACAGCGTAAAAGGCAGGCTTTATTACCCTCAGTAAATGAGATTATCTACTTGAGACAAATATGGAATGTTTCAGTTTAAAACAGGAGGGAGCGTGATTGCTCAACACGTTAGAGCCTCATTAGAGACCTGCACCAACTTAAACCCAACATACTGAGAACCTGTGACTACATGGGATTTTAACACTGAAGTCCCGAACAGTAGCATGACAGTAGATCCAAAGTAAAGTTACAAATGCAGGAATGACTGGTCAGCTTTTTGCAAACAAAGTCCAGAGTAAAAAAAGCAGACCTGGGCTCTTTGGTGTCATATAACAATCCTTTATTAGACAGGGATGGACTCAGAAGAGTCCATGTCCCAGTGTTGATTTTGACAGCTATTTTGAATTTAGCTTTAGTCTTCATATTAAGACTCCTTTAAGCTTTATTCACATTTTAGTAATTTCTTAACTTTAAAGTTTTATTCTAGATTTAGTTGATGGAAAATTAAAAAGTGTTTATTCCAGATTTAGCTCACAAAAAAAAGATTACATTTTAGTCAAAACATTTTTTTGCCTAAACCTATTGCAAATCATAGTTGTGTGTTCCATGCACCGTGGAAAACCTGAGATCTCCGCTTTCTACAGCAAAAGCTACAGATTGTGTTCTCTCATAACATGAATTTTGAATGTCAATCAAAAACGTAATGACAGTGCATTCTTAGAATATTCAGACCCCATGTCACTATTTTACTTTTATTTTGCAGTGTGATGCTGCAGTCGAAAATAATTCATTGTTATTCTCACTAATGTACTCTCAGTGCCCCATCATGACAAAGGGAAAACAGAATTGTATATTTTTTGGAAATTTATTAAAAATAAAAACTAAAGTATAGCATTGACATAAGTATTCAGGTCCTTTGCAAAACACTTGAAATTTATGTGTAGTTTCTACACCTTGATTAGAGTCCGTCTGTGGTAAATTAAATTGATTGGACATGATTTGGACCTCTCTATAATAGGCCTCACAGCTGACAGAGCAAGAACCAAGCAAATGAACTTCCTCAGAGCTCAGAGACAGAATTGTTGCAAGGCACAAATCTGGAGAAGGCTACAAAAAAATGTCTGCACTGAAAGTTCTCAAGGGCACAGTGGCCTCCACAGTTCTCCACCAGGACTCATCCAAGAGCTGGTAGCCCGGCCAAACTGAGCAGTGGGAGTAGAAGGGCCTTAGTAAGGGAGGTGACCAAGAACCTGTTGGTCCAGAGATCCTGTGTAGAGACTGGAAAAGATCCAGAAGGACAACCATCACTGCGGCCTTCCACCCATCTTGGCTTGATGGCAGAGTGGATAAATGGAAGCTCCTCTTTAATGCAAACCCACAACAGCCCAATCAAAGTTAGCAAAAAACTGAATGCAATGTAAATTTTAGTTTCATATACTCTCATTGATAAAAAAAAAAAACAACTAAACGTACTTTTTTACAGAGTTTTGGTCATCGAGGATCTATTTTTAGCTAGTCTTTGTCTTGTGTTCCTTGTGGAAAAAAGTTAGTCGACCAACCTTTATAAGTCATGGTTTCAATTGACAAAATTTACCTTTTGTACTCTGGACTTTTCTGCAAACAACCTGGAAGAGTCATTTCTGAATTTGCAGTTTTGATCTCTGTCCGCTTATCCTTGAAGAGCATCTGATCCTTGTCACACCTCTTCATACATTTTTCGACCCTGTGCAGCACTCACCTGATTCTATATGGAAGAATTAAAGTTTGTTCTAAATAACACACCTACACTTAGAGGAGAGCGCGACTGCAGTTCACCCTCCCAACATGTTTGTACTGTATATTTATTAATCCACCATTATTAACCATCAGGAGTGATTTGTCTGGTTTCCTGTCTTATTGTGCTCTGTGTGTGTATGTAGGTCAGATGTAAAGTGAGGCCAAGTCAGACACAAAGTCAAACTAGCCCTCTGTTTCGTCATCTCTGCATGCCAGCATCAGCAGCCTTTGTAGTGCCAGCCAAGGGTAATACTGAACTGAACTTCCACAGTGGTGGAAGTGTGCCAACTCGTTCATGGAGTATTTACCTAAACTGCAAAACAAAGGCTTTACAATAGGAGGATTTTTCCCTCCTGCATTTGGGTTTCTGACCGAATGGATTACTGATGTGAAATCTGATGGCCTCCAGGAGTCTGTGCCATTCAGACAGGGAGAAACACACCGATCTTATTTTCTTCTTCTCCTCCTTTATCTTTGTTTTTAGTTGTGATTAGATGTGATTATTGATGGTATGAATGCATGTGTATTAGATCAGCAGCACCCTGGCTAACAGTTACTACAGAGCTAAACAGAGTGTCAAGATTTTGTTATGTATTCTTGCCACTTTTTAACCCCTTTTCATCACTGTTACACCTATTTTGGCACATTTGTTTTCATGTCAAAACCATTTTTGCCATTTTTAGCGATTTTTTGGCTACTTATAACCTATTCCACTACTTTAGCCAACCACTCCCCCAAACACTTTTTGCCACTTTAAACCATTTTTCTGCTTTTTTACCACTTTTCAATATTTTTACTGCCCGTTTTGCCACTTTTAGCCAACTTTTTACACTTTAAACTCATTTTTGTCACTTTTTTTTTACAGCTTTTCACCATTGTTTCCACCTATATTTGCCAGTTTTTTTTCCTCCCTTAGCCCTTTTTTTTGCAGTTTTATCCCTGTTTTTGCCTTTTTTTAACCAATTTGTGCCACTTCAAGCCCATTTTTGCCACTTTTCTACTGCTTTTCACCATTTACACCACCCATATTTACAAATTTTAGCCAATTTCTTGCCACCCTTTAACTGCTTTTCCAATTTCAATCAATTTTTGCCAGTTTTCAAATTCATTCTGTACTCATTTAATTTTATGTCCCTGTAAGATTTTTCAGCACCACCAAAAAGGTAATTTTGTTTCAAGAAAATGGGTTTAATTTTGAAAATGTTTTATTGTACTACAACATAAAGACATAAAATGTATTTTTTGTTGTTTTGATAAGAGTGGTTATTATTCATGTCCAAATAAAACATGGTTTTCACATATTAACTTAACAATAGACCATGGTTTTGCTGACCTCCATGGGCCCTCAGTTTGGCTGGGCCCCAGGAAGCTCTCTCCTTTACACCCGTATGGGTGGGTTGCCCTTTTCTTTTAAATATCCTCGTGCTGATGTGTCTGCACATTAAATGGATGCAGCAGGAACATTATAAAATGCAGAGCATTGTGCCTTATGGAGAAAGAAAAGTGAACATCCCATTCTGTTCAGAATATGGTCACAACTGCACACTTTAATTCTTTGATTCTGTTTATAAAACCTTCTATGGTTCTATCATTTTCTCTTTTTTACATAAAAATGTATTTGGCTGTGTTTTTATATTACAAACTGTATCTGCTCCTTAACTGCAGTACCTTTGAGTTGTTCACTGTAGTAATATTAAAACAAGAAAAAGAGATGGCAGATCAAGGAAAATGTTAAGTGAACATCTGTTTAGTGGCTCCAGGTAGCAGCCACAGGCTATGATATAGGGGCCACCTTGTGGTAAAACATAGCGCTGTCCACTTACAGATTAACAGTCACGGCAGGGCTCAAATGAACAAGCTACATTTGAGGGACAGAAAAAAAAAATCCAAACATCACAGTGGATTATGACCATTTCGGAAGTGTTTTTCTGTGATAATAAATAGGGACGTCTCTGCGCAGCCTATCGGATTCCGGGATGCAATACGCATCCAAATGAAAAGAACGCCAGTCCTTTCGCTAATCCTTGTCTATCCTTTTTATCTCGGGACTCATAGCAGTCGGATCACTATGGGACAGCGAAGCGGTGGGACAAAGCCATGCGGAAGATATTGCTGTAAATGAGAGAAAAAGGCAAGTCTGTCTGACTTCAGTGGGCGCGAACTGGGCGCGTGTAGGCAAGCTGCGTATGCGTAAAAGTGGGCCAAAATGTTCCTCGTCCTGCTCCTGGGGCTCTGCGTGGCCACAGGTGAACTGTTCTCCCCAGTGAGCTCGTGTCCAACGCAGTGCAGCTGTTTTTACCACAACCTGAGTGATGGATCAAAAGCCAGGTAAGAAGAGGGTCCGAATGGACCTGATTTTATATAGAAACACGCTCAGGTGTTTTCTAATTTGTGCGTAAAGGCGCATCTCTGTAGACGGACAGGTCTCGTCCTCTTAAACAGGACAGATGTTTGCATGGAGGTGAACACGTGCACCAAAGATAATTCAGGGAGTGCATGTCGGTCCAATTTTATTTAATGCAGGATTATCTCTCAAAGGCACTTTCAACCCCCATCTACGCGCTTTATGCGTGTTTGGATAGACTGGGAAATGAGCATTTTTCACATTTATTAGCCAGTGTATGTTTACTACATGTTTTCCATCTTTAAAATTTAAAACATGTTTTACTGACACTTAAACACTAGTGTACAAATTTTATTTCACTTATATGAAAATGTCTCGCGCGTAATTTTGAAAGAATGGTTTAAAGGGGTGAAACCACTTCTGTTTTTGCCGTCTCTCTTTCAGGAGCGTGATCTGCAATGATCCCGACATCTCTCTGGTGCCTGTCGGGTTCCCTGTTGACACGTCCAAGCTTCGGATCGAGAAGACGGCCATCCAGCGGATACCAAGCGAAGCCTTCAACTACCTCTCCAGTTTGGAATTCCTCTGGATGTCTTTCAACACGCTGTCCGCCTTGAACCCGGACAGTTTCCGGGGACTGTACAACCTGGAAGAGCTTCGCCTGGACGGGAATGCCCTTACCGCCTTTCCTTGGGAATCTCTCATGGATATGCCCAGTCTCAGACTTCTCGATTTGCACAACAACCAGCTCACCTCGCTGCCCGCGGAAGCCACCACTTACATCAAGAACCTCACCTATCTTGATCTGTCAAGCAACAGCCTGCTGACCCTGCCGGCGGAGGTGCTGTCCACCTGGCTGGCGGCAAAACCTGCGCAGGGGCCAGAGAGCTCCAAAATGATACTTGGTAAGGGTCTGTGTGCACCCTGATATCATCAGTCTCTTCATCTAGCCATTCGATTCCAAGTTTACCACTGCCACAATATGAAATACCAAGAACACCCTGGCAACACTGTGCGTAAAGGACCGTTAAATCAATTTTACGCATGGCTTTTTAAACAGCAACTTAAGAAAATGGCAAATAAATGACACATCAACTGCTGTTTCCAGTTCTAAATTAAAATTTTCAGTGTTAATTGATAACGTTGTTGGCCAATAGACGCTTGGAAACGATTTAATTATCGGCGTTTAACGCTCTAATAACCATGTATTGATACTATTCGTATAATATTCCTTCGATTTCATGCAAATTTTAATGCAGTTTTAAGCAGGAGTTGTTTGCTTATGTGTTTTTCAGCAACTACAACTACCTATGTTAACATTTAAACATAATTTTAAAAAAATTAGGTACCATCATGTAGTATAGAATAAAGTTATTTTTGGCATATGATGCATATTTATGAGGAAACTTAATGTTGATAATTCCTTTAGTTCTGTAAACAGCCACATGAATGCCAGGCTGATATTAATTAATATCAATATTGTTTGATAATAACTTATTCATTTATAATTTCAAATAGTACTTATTAGTAGTACATTACTAACATTTAATTTTGGAGCAATTATTTCCTCTTTCTGGTTTATGTTCAGCCTTTTCTGGTCCAATTCATACCTTAAGAACCAAAGATAAGTATCACTTATTTACATGTCCCAAGAATTTTTCTCTTTTGCCCTTGAATTTAGAAAAACTTCATGCACAGTGTTGCCTCACCTCCATGCCATCTGTATGTGTAAAACATGAAACACAGAGTTAATTTTTCCTGTGCTCATCATCTGTTTCTACTTCATCCTCATACTCAGAAACACAGACAGCTGATCCAGGGTCAGCTCTTTTGCTGCTGCTCCGAGGGTGGAATGACAAGATCCTGACCTTGATCGCCAGACCACCTTCACCATCACCATCACCATCATCTTCATCATAACCACCATCATTGCCGTAGTCATGGTCATGATGTAGTTTATGAATTAAAAGTTAATCCTCTTACAGGATTAGCATCCTAACATCCACATCGGCCATCTGCAGGCTGCTCTATCACTTTGCACACAGCTGGACTCTCGTCTTCCTCCTCTAGCCTCACTTGTTCCCTCATCCTTAGGTCTCCATGACAACCCCTGGGTATGCGACTGCCGGCTCTACGACCTGGTCCAGTTCCAGAAGTCTCCCACTCTCTCGGTGGCGTTCATTGACACTAGACTGAGGTGTTCGGCTCCAGAGAGTGTTTCTGGAGTGTTGTTCAGCGATGCAGAGCTGCGGCGCTGTCAGCTCCCACGCATCCACACAGCTGTGGCACGGGTCCGCAGCGCCGTAGGGAACAATGTGCTGCTCAGGTGTGGGACCATCGGGGTTCCCATCCCTGATCTGACGTGGCGCAGAGCGGATGGACGAGCCCTGAATGGAACAGGTGGGACAGCAGATCTTTGAATGTCAGAGTGTATCTGTGTTTAGCCTGAGATAAGATGCTTTTGTCTGCAGTATAGAGCTGCTGTTAATTAAACAGAAAGCTTCCAGTGGAGATAGTAAAGCTGTAAGTCTGACTGACAGCTGTGGCTACAACACAGAGTTATGCAACACTGAGGATAATCAATGCAACACTGTATAATCACCTGCTTTGTTTCCATTTGCACATTTATGAACGAGGGAATCTCACTGTTTCAATTTCCTAATTTGTAATAATTGTCTTTCTCTGCCTCCACAGTCCAGCAGGAAACCTCAAAAGAGGGAATCACTTGGTCCATCCTCAGTGTCCCAGCTGTGTCCTACCGTGATTCAGGGAAATACATCTGCAAGGCCACAAACTATGCAGGGAGCGCTGAAGCCGTCATTTCCCTGCTTGTCTCTAACTCACCCAAACCAGAGGGGAACCAAACCCTCAACGATAAGAGACCTAAAGTCAAGAAACCAAATCCGGTGGGCAAAGCTGCCTACCAGGAAAAACTGGTGGCTCGATATGTGGTTCCAACTGCCTCTACATCATCCTTTGATCCAGGTATCCCCCCTGGTCTCAATCCTGACCCTGAACAGGCCAGTTTTAGCCTGGCGGACAGAGCCACCCCAGGGACAGCCACCTCTTCAAACCTAGACACCCTGCTGGATCTGGAGAAGACTAATCTGAGCAACCTGGCGGCCAACACCTCATCACTACAGCAGGACCCGGACAGGGTGGTGCGCTCAGTGAAGGTGGTGGGGGACACAGACAATACAATCTCCTTGAACTGGAGAGCCCCTAAAGCAAAGAACACAACAGCGTTCAGTGTTCTGTATGCTGTGTTTGGAGAGAGGGACATGAGGAAGATCAACGTGGGGGCCGGACAGAACCGGGTCACCATCGAGGGGCTGGTGCCCAGGACCAAGTACATTGCCTGTGTATGTGTACGGGGGCTGATCCCCAAGAAGGAGCAGTGTGTGATTTTTTCCACAGATGAAGCAGCCAGTGCTACGGGCACACAGAAGCTCATTAACGTGATTGTGATCACAGTGGCCTGTATCATCGCCGTCCCGCTCACCGTCATTGTGTGCTGTGGGGCGCTCAAGAGACGCATCCAGAAGTACTGGGGGAAGAAATCCAAGGATATCCAAGACTCATATGTGACCTTTGAGACTCTGTCGCCTGGCACCAAGGCCAAAGGTCTGGAGGGCGAGTATTTGAACAGACTGAACCCAGAGGAGTCCAACAGGCTGCTGTCGGCACGCTCCAGCCTGGACTCTGAGGCCACAGCTAAGATAGAGGGACAGCCCAATGAGTACTTCTGCTGACATCATGCTCCAGCTCCGGCTCCTGCTCCACGCCATCTCCCTCGTACTCACCCGCATCCACGCCCCAGTCCTAACCCTCATACAAATCCTCATCCTCATCCACATCACCAGTCCAACCCCCATTTCCACCCACGCCCGTATCCACATCACTACCCGTACTCTCACCCTCAGCATCATCCTGACGTCAGCCCCCCTCCCTCCCGCTCCCACACGCCCACACCCTGGGATTCCCCCCCACCTGTCCCTCCTCGCTGGATCATGCCACCAACGCCGCCGCCACAGAGAGCCAACTTCTATCAAAGGACTTTTGCACGCTGCACCATCATGGAAATATCAGTTTAGGGAAGATATCTAAATCAGAATCCACTTGTTTTTCTAGATATAACTGGAATATTTCATCTTTCCTTCACATAACTTTCAGACACACTTTACTCTAAAAAGAATGCTTCTATCACAAAGCCTCTCGGAAAGCGTAACAATCATTCATATTTCATCTCATTTGCATGGCCCAGCGAAGAAAAAACCTCCACATCCTGATCTGACTTAAAGAGAAGTCAACAGTGGATCCTCCATTGTTTATATCACATATGTATGTGTATGATTTGTATATACTGTACTGGATGATGTACACTTACATATACAGTTAAGTCTGTGCCTCTGTATATATCTGTCATACGTTCTCGGAGAAGATATACACACAGGCATGGTTCAACACTCTGGTGATGGAGAAAAGCCGGAGCTGGAGAGAAGTACAGAAAGGACTGAACTATGACACTTTGTAAATAAGAAGGGAAGAGATGCAAAATATTAAATAATTTCTATTCCCAACAATGAGACACATGCTGAAATATCTCTATGTACCTGTTTAGTGCCGCCTAGAGCAGTGGTTCCCAACCTTTTTTCTTTCGAGTCCCCCCTACTTGTATCAAAGAAAAGCTAAGACCCCCCCAGGATGCATTACTGTCAAAAAATTAACATCATCTTCAATCATTTTCATTGATAAAATCCTACTAGGCCTACATATGTGTTTTTATCTTTGTATCAACTCTCCAGAAAGTGTTTTATCATGATTTTAGTTCATATGTCCAAGTCAAATTTCAACAACCTCAGAGTTGAAAAAGCCTCATGCCCCCCTGAGATCTTTGGTGCCACCCTTTAGGGAGGCCCGGACCCCAGGTTGGGAACCAATGACCTAGAGGTATCACTATCCCTTCAATGTAGATCTACTCATTCCCATGATATTATTTCAATTTAGACAAATAAACTTTTATATGCAAATGTCTACTTAGAGGTATTGTGTTTTTTAAATATCTACCGTTATAGCAACATTTTGATTGAAACTTTTGATTTTATTTAGCAAGGATTTGAAAAGAGAGACTCAAATTATGCTTTTTATTGTATTCATGTGGTTTTGCTACCTCTTAAGATCATTGCCTGTTTTAGGTGGTCTTAGACTTTGATGGATTTGTTTACCTCTGCTTTAGAAAACAGATATGTGTCATAAATAGGGATACATTTTTGGGCTGCTGGATTTATAAAAGCATCCTGTGGGTTTTTTATCAACTAGAGAGAGATTTGATGTTTAACTGAATTTTCAGACTTTCCAGTATACCTCTTATTTTTGTTGAAACACAGAGAGTGTTGGCTTTAGTTTTAATAAGCATGTTAGCACAGTTTTCATTTTAAAAACAAGTTTTTGTGTATATTGTGCAAAAGGTACCACTTTATATTGCATCCACTGTTTTCGGACTTATTGGCTTGGTGGGATCAGCTACAATGGATGTATCCAGATATTTTTGGGACTGATCAGTGCCGGGACTCAAGTTTGAGACAGTAGTTTACATCATCATTTTCTCTCGTAAACTCTTTTCAGGACCTAGTGTAATTATACACTACAGATGTACTTAAACTCACTAAGCATTGCTTGTCTAATTAAGTATAAATAATCGCTTGTTGCCCTTAGTAATGCTATTTTTTATTTAGCCATTATCATTATCATTCATTGAAATGATTACAGACTTGATCTAGACTTAATGCTCTTAAAGACTTGAGACCTGACATAAGTGACTTGTGCCCATCTGTGGCAGACAGATGAATGAAATTAATTTTATACCCCCTCTATCTCCACTCATGTCACCTACTATAGCCGATTTTCAGTGTTGGAAAATAACTGATTACATCTACTGAAGTGACTGTGATTGAGTAGCTTTTTTGCATACTTGTACTTTTTTGAGTTCATATCGAAATCAGTCATCTTACTTTTGCTTAAACATATTTTGGAGAAATATTATGTTTATTACATTTTTTAAAGTATCAATTACTAACTGGAAAAAAACAAAAACTAAAAGTGATTCTAGCTTTAAATCAGTGGCATGAAACTGGCCTTTGTTTTGCTCTGATCACATATTACAGTCAGAGGGGCGTAGTGAACATCCTGAAACAGCTGTTTTACTATAAAGGTGTGACTTGACCTGAAAAACATTATATTCAGGTGTATAACTTCATAATTTAAAAAGGTCAAACATCAGAGCAGCAACTTTTAAGCTTCTAAGCTTAACTCTTATAGATGCAAGAAGAAAAGGCATGTCCAAAGTCACAATTTAAAGAATTTCCAAATTTTGAACACACTACCATAGACTCTTTAACTTGGTATTGTTTTAGGGTGGCCCACTAGATTTGGGACAGTGCCACCCTGATCATCCCTCCCAACACACCCATGCTTATCTAAGGAGGGCCCTCTTCACTCTTTAATTGGCCCAGAGTTACAATATGTGCTAAACCCCTGGATACATAACACTTAAGGAAGGGTTGTATATTTTGATTTGTTTACTTGGAGCTTGTCAACACTTAAATGGCATTTTAACCAATCAGAAGAAGGAAAACACAGATGATGGGGACTTTTGACCAAATAAAAGGAGCTACCAGCAGAGAGGGCATTTTTAACTGAAAGAATGTGGAAAAAAATACAAGTAAGATGAACATTTGAACAAGAAAAGAAGGAAAAAAACACCAGTGAGATGATCTTTTATCATCACATTGACCTAATATAAGTAGGAAACTCAAGTAAACCATTCCTGGTTTTAGCATTATGCAAAGGTAGGCAATTGCCTGGGGCCGTATGCATCAAATATGAAGTACATGTAAATGTAAAGCACTCCTCCAAATGTATGGACAGGGATGCATGATTAGATTTTTGCCACTATCCAATATGCAAGTATTTACACATTTATTTATTCTCATATTGATATTTAAACATGTATTCTGGACCTAAAACTTCAGTCTTTTGAACATACTTAAAAGAAACTTTATTCCTTAAAATATACCTAAAGTTTAAACTGATGTAGGTCTGTTGGTCCAGCCAAAAACTCCAGAAATATATAAGTACATATGGCTGATACTTGGAGTCTTTATATGCTAATATTTACAGTCAGTATTGTAGTTGTAAATATTGTCAAAAATGCTGCTATCTGCCAATACCAATGATTGTCTTTTTAATCAACTATCTGCTGATACTGATATCAGACCGAAAATATCATGCATCCCTATGTTAGGTACATGTCTAAGTTTATTTTTAGTCATGTATATGTCTAAGCTGAAAGAAAGACATACTTCAATTTTGAACAGTCAGTGCCACCCAACGTACACTAACTTGAGTAACTACGAGCAACAATGAGTGAAAGTTTGTCTAATTTTTAGCACATCATGCTACGTTTACGTTGCCTCCCACAGGTGGGACTCGTCTAACTGAGTGGTAACTTCACTCATGGTGCAAAAGTGTCTAATGCCGACAGACATTCTGGGAAATTCTACAGATTTAAGCATGATTGTCAAATAATTTTATTACAATGAGAAAAAACTTAAAGGAATTTATTACTGTTTAAAGTAAAAATGTGTTCTATGAACTCATGAAGGGCTGATTTTTTAGAACAACCTTTTACTATTTGGCCTGACGATGTATGGAAGACAAAAAGGAACAGACAGACAACCTTTTAAGATTAATGTAGTAGTGATGTATCGTTGGTGAAAAAGCTGGTAAGAGCCGGTCGGTGACTGATAAGATCAGGATCCCTTTTGAGAGCTATTTTATATTGTTTTTGTTGTTGTTTTTATTATTATTGTTATTATTAATATATGTACATAATGTGTGTGTCTGGGTGTTATTTGATTGATTAGTAGAGATGATTGTCTGCTCACACTGCTCTACCACAGGCAAACCCTGAGTTAGGGGGACACAGTGTATTTGCAGAACAGTGTATTTTGAAAAATAATGACATGATATTTTCACCAATTAAAAAAAGTATTATTGGAATAAATTACCAGCACAAATATCAATCATATGTCATATAATTGATAATTTAGGCAGGTCAAATGAAGCCAACTGGTACCCAAATAAAGAGCTGTTTGAGAGCTGAAAGAGTCGGCTCCTTTCGGTGAGGTGAGCCAAATGACCCGGATCACTGAAAAGAGCTGAAATTCCCATCACTTGAATTTAACTGCATTTTAATCTAACACGAGATAGAAAACACTATTGTAACTACATTTTAACCAAAATAAAAGTAAAGGCACCCATATGAGAAACTCTGAACAGCATTTTAAGCAAACAACAGCAGGAAAACATCAGTGATTGGAATTCTTAACTGAGAATGGAGCTGAAATAATGAAACGGTATTCTGACCTCACTCCATTTCATAAAAATTTCTGAATTCATTTTCACCAAATAGATGCATTTCACGAGAGAGGAAAACACCACTGAGGAGGGTTTGACTTCATTTAACTAAAGGAAAGGAGGGAACACGTGTAAGAGTGATCTACAACCCCAACATACAATCTCTGTGGCTTATGGTGGATAAATCGTTAGCAGTAGCTACACTGTATAGCTGACATCAGGTACAGCCACTCAGTGGTCAGTCAGTCAGAAAGATGTGTCCAGTTTAGCTCCAGTGGGTCAGACCTAGTGACACAGTGGATGTCGAGGTTAATCGCGCGTGTCCCTCCCAATAATCAGACGCCACTTGTTCGATACGTGCTTCAGCAGCAGCGACGTCAGGGATTAAGCTTAATAAGCCTCTCTTCGTCTGTCGCGCTCGGTATGTCTTAGGTACGAATGTAGTCCTTCACTTTAGTGTTTTTCACGGACTATGGACATACTTTGTTACCTGCTGGTTATAGTCGTGTTTACCGTGAAGACGTGTGAAACTTTCTCTCAATGTTTACGTGGCTGTAGCTGTGTAGAGGACCGCCATGGAAGGTAAGAGCTGCTTCATGTTGACACTCAGAGGTATTTTTAACCTGTGTAAGTGTGTCAGTGGATGCTGGGAGGAGAATTAGAGGCATATGGCGAGGCCTTAAACAAATGTGTGTGCCATCTAAGTAAATAAAAGAGAAGGTTAAGGAGCTAGATTGACGCCTTGATTTAAGAGTTTATGAAGCATCTGGTGACCAAATGTTCGTCTAAAGTGTTGGCTTTGATCACAGGTCGCTTGTCTGTATGGAGGAGAGCGCCTTTGGAGCCATACCAGAGAACCTCCCAGATGATATGACCAAAATCCGAATAGAGAAATCACACTTCACTGAAATACCCAGAGGTGCTTTCTCCAAAACCCCGGCCTTGGAGAACTTGTGGTTGAACTTCAATGATATCACAGTGATCAACTCAAAGGGCCTGGAAGGTTTGGCGAACTTAACGGAGCTGCGTCTGCAGGGGAACAAGCTGCGCTCAGTACCATGGACAGCGTTCGAGGACACGCCGGGCCTAAAGATCCTGGACCTGAAGCACAACCAGCTGGACGTCCTTCCGGAGCATGCGTTAAAATATCTGCCGGGTCTGACTTATTTAGACTTGTCCTTCAATCGACTCACGGTCATATCGAAGGAAGTCTTCCAAAACTGGCCTCTGTACCAAAAACTGCAGAGCATGGAGGAGCGGGAGGCGAGCGTGTCAGGGCCGAACGTCGTCCTGGCGCTCCACGACAACGCGTGGCTCTGCGACTGCCGGCTGAAGGGCTTCGTGGAGTTCATCAGGTCTCTAAGGCCCCCGATTATACTGATGAACTCCTACTTGACCTGCTCAGGGCCGGACTTTAGAGAGGGAAAGTTCTTCCACGAGGTCGAGCTGCAGGCGTGCGTCAAACCGGTCGTGTCCACGCCGTCCGTGAACATCAGCCTGCCCCTGGGCGCTAACGTCACCCTGCGCTGCCTCGCCAAGGCCCGGCCGGACCCGTCGGTGTGGTGGACATATGGTCTGAAGATAATCAGAGGATTTCATGGTGAGAGAGTGATGCACACAGCATGTCATATCGACTGATATCTTGAGCTAAATTAGATACTTAAACTCACATTTTAATCTGTAGCCCCTCTTTAAGATGAGGGTCAATCTGCATATTGGCCCACAACAGCATCACTGTTGATTAAGAGTGCTGGAGATTAACTGGAGCCTCATATCAGCCCTGGTGAGAAGTAGTAAACGTCTGCGTCATTAAACTTAACCTTAAGGCCAGTGGAGTGTTTACTGTGGATCATAAGCCATGTAAACTGGCCACAACCACAACACTGCCTCTGATACTAATACTGGTGGGCTCTAAGCAGACAATATTTGTCAAATTGCCACTTAATAGCCCTCTAAGTGGACAAAAATGAGGTCAAGTGCCCTCTTAAGTGCACTTTAAGTGGATAAAATTTGACAAATTGCTCACTTGGTGGACAAAATTGGATGAAGTGCCCTCTTAGTGGACAGATATTAGCCAAATTGCCCTTGTAAGTGCCCTTCAAATGGAAAAATTCGAAGAATTGAATCTTAAGGTCCCTGTAAGCTGACAGAATTTGATTATGCCCTCTTTGGTGCCCACTAAGTAGAAAATACTTGACAAAGTGTCATTTTGAGGTGACAAAATATGACAAAGTGCTCTATAAGTAGACAAAAATATGCCACATTGCCCTCTAAGTGGACAAAAATAGACAAACGGCCCTTTTAAATGCCCCCCTGAGTGGACAAAGGTTTGACCAAGTGCTGTCTTAAGTGCCCCCCAAGTGAAAAAAAAAGGCTTTTTGCCCTCTAAATGGACAGAATTTGGCAATTTGCCCTCTTAAGTGCCCTCCAAGTGGACAAATTCACCACAATGGACTCTAAATGGACAAAATTTGTTAAAGAGCTCTTGTTGGTGTCCTCTAAATAGTCGAAATGATACAAACTGCCCCCTTAAGTGCCCTGTAAGTGGACAAAATTAAACATATTGCTCTGTCAGTGTACAAAAATGTGATCAAGTTCTTTGTAAGTGTACAAAAAAATTGACCAAGTGCCCTCTAAGTGGACAAAACTGAGAAATTACCCACCTAAATGTCCTCTATATAGCCAAAAAAAGATGACAAAATACCCCCCAAGTTGACAAAATTTGGCTTATTGCCCTCTAAGTGGACAAAATTTGATAAAGAGCTCTTGTTGGTGCCCTCCAAATAGATAAAATGATACAAATTACCCTCTGAAGTGTCTTCTAAGGGGCCCAAATTTAGTTTATTGAATACGTGACAAAGTGTCTCTATGATCTATGCATAATACATAATAACTTGCCCTTCATGCTGCCTTTCCAGTGGGCAGTGAGTGATAAAGTTCCCTCCGTGGTCGTCTTCAAGTGGGCACGGTGTCCTCTCAGTCGACAAAACCACAGTGGAGAAAATGCAATGAAAAGCTCCTTTTGTTGACATCCTCCCAGGGGTATCGTTGTTAAATCAGTGGTTAAATAGTTCATGATTAGGTACAGTAGATAAAATCATAATTTAAAAATGTGTTTAATTTTAACCAGGATTTCTATTATACTATAAATGTTTGAATGATGGTTCCCCACTGCACACAGCAGGTGCCCTTTTATTTTAGCATTTTTGCCCCTGCCCCTCACGCCCTGAGTCAGCCACTGGATACTTAAGTCCATCAAATGCTATAAGCATGAGAGCTAGTTCTTTCTTGAGAAAAACTAATAATATTCTTGACTTTATTCTTGTAGCACTTTTAAAAACTGAGATTTACAAATACATAAGAACAATGCAAGAACATAAAAAAAGAAGAAAGGTCGTCAACTCTGCAATATAAAGTAGACCTGGGCAATGAATCAGTGTCAGTTTGACTTAATAATTTGGCCTCCCATGATCATTTAAACAAGATAAATGAGATTTAACGATTACTGTGCCTCATGCTGTGGTGTGCTTCTTTCTTCCATGGGGTTTGTCATGTGTGATTAATGTTTCAAAGTGTTTGTTTGGTTGCTTTGGCCAAAAGAATATGTACCTCTACCCCATAACTATGCATATTAACATTAATTTTGCTGTTATGTCTTATTATTCTCATAATTCTGCCAGCAGCATTGTAATTAAAGTCCACATTTAATGCATTTATTTTTGAAAATCATGAATACTTGCATGCTTTATCGGCCTTTTCATTACAGTTTCGTTAAGTTGTGTCTCCCTGCAGCCTCAATGATGTAAAAGTGGACAGTCAAAAGTCATCGTCACCTTGTGTTATTAAACTTTATGGCTTTTTTTTTTTTTTTTTTTTTTTAACTGTTCCTTAATTTCCTTTTCAGTTCATAACAAGTTCTTTTTTCCATGGTTCATTGTAGAGCTGAAGAAATCAAGTCAAAATTCACTTATATGGCACATTTAAAACGTTAAAGAAGGCAATAAAAACAGTTAAAAAGGAATAATTAACAGTACATTAAGAGCTGAAAATGTCAAGATGCCAAAGCCCAACTTGTAATTAAGAGCCGGTATTTCTGGCACAACCTGGCAAAACTTCACCAACTTCTCAGGTGCATGGAGGATGAAAAAAAGTCCTGAAGGAAACAGAAAACTCCAGCAGCACTTGTTGTCTGAGCAACTTTAAGAGACTGACACATTTTGGCTCGTGGCCTACCTGAGGAAGGCCACAAGCCAGAACGCATCGGGAGGCCACATGTCGAAACGCGTCACTCAATTAGAGTTGTTCCTAAACAACAAGTGTTGCCGGAGCTTTCTGTTTCCTCCATGGTTCAGTTCATGTTATAATCTTTGATCTACCTGAAGAAGAACATCAAAAATGAAGCAAAGTCAGTTTTAAATGGTGGAATTTTAAAAATGGGGGATACATTTCCAGTAAAACAGGTAAATGAGTCCGCACACCAGAAGCTGCTCCAAGGGCTATTTAATCAAGATTATCACCACATGTGACGTTTCGGGCCTAAGCCCTTCATCAGACAAACATTTCCAGTCAATGACAGAAATTCTGAGATCAATTTTGATTAAAACATTTTATTCATTTGGGGAGCCTTTTTTTTTTTTTTTTTTTTACTAAACTGTTTTATTTTTATTCATTACTTGTTTTTCAAGTCTTCAGAATGTTACACAGGGGTGTAGCCAGAAATTTTTGTCTCAGTTGACCCACTAAATATCCTGCTGATGTTTTATCACTGTTCATATGTAAATAGTTTTAACTTGAAAAAGTAACAACATAAACTATGAACAGGGCTGAAAAGAGTGTAAGAATATAGTACCGAAGTAAAAGTGCAGTTACTTTAATTGCAATGCTAAGGTAAATTATGGATGTAAAGTGGAATGATTCCCTGGCTTTGAGCATCGTGTTTTTTGCTTTTTAGTTTTTATTTCTTTTACTCAGTAACAGATGCTGTTTAAAATGCAGTGAACTAAAACACCTAACCCAATACTCTGAATCAGAAGCCTTTATTTTTCATTTCATTAAAATGCAATAAAATTAACAGTGATGCTCCAGTGGTGCATTTCATTCAAACATAAGACCATAAAAACAAAGACACAGGACAATCAATACAATAATATGAAAATATATCAATGTAGTATAAAAGTAAGATAAAAGTGCAGAGAGGTGCAAAAATGTGCTTTGTAGATGGCAGGATAGCAGCCATTATCCAATAGCATGACTATAAAGAAGATGTTGAAATTCACAATTTCAAGTACAATCAAAGCAAATGTGCAAAACAGAGAGTTAGACACAGCCTGAAAGTCTGATGAAAATTTAAGTTTCCTCTGAAAAGCTCAAGGCAAATCATACTTAAGAATTTTGGAGTGGCCAATCAGATTTCTAGGATGAATAAGGCCACTTCTGGCAAGTTTGATAAATGCATGTGATGCTGATGATGTAAAATAGTAACAGTGTTTAATCTCAATCTCATTTTCAATCAAAATGATACATAAATAATTCAATTCAATTAATTGTAACTATAGTTTTTGCCTGAATTGAGAATCCCTAGTTTCTTTGGATAAAATATTCCTGGACTTACAAATTGACAAATAACTGAGTGAGCAACTATCATGTAAGAAATAGTGTGTTGTCTGTAAATTTTAACGTTGATTCATTTTTATTACATTAAACGCCAGTGACCACTTATTATCTCTCTAGAATGTAAACTTAAAAACAAAATTAAATTGTCTAAAGTTAACAATATAGAGGAAGTAAAGGGCAGTGACAAACAATTTTCTGGTAGATTAGTTTAAGTTTGAACCAGAGATGGTTATGTAATGTAATGTGATTTTTTTGTTGATAGACAGTTGATGTTTTATTATGAACTTAAAAATAAAACCCATTTAAAACTATGTGAAAAAAAAATCTGTGAAAAAAATGTTGAAGAGATTTTTTTTTAAGGAAAGAACATCTGTACCATCCAAAATCTTTATCAGGAGGTTAGTAGCAGGAAAAAAATGGATATTGGCATAGGCCAATCATATCATAATCCGTACGTCTTTGATTTAATTACTACAAGAGCACAAGATTGTTAAAAGAGATCATTTTCCAAGATAATTCCCCATAATTTTGTTCTTAAAGTGCACAAGATGGAGGCATGTAACTTGGGGGAGCATGTCCCCGGACCCCCCTAGACAGTTCAGAGTCCTCTCACCATAGTCTTCTAAAATCCCATGGGAAACAATGCAGACTGCTTCATATGTCCATTGCATGGGATATAGGATATATTACACATCTACCTGGGGAATCTCCCATACAAGTGTTTGGTAAGGGCAGGACTTTTCCAAAAATTCTAGTAAGGTGATTGGATGCCCGTTCTGTCTCTCACATTAATTACAGACCAATCAGACTGACATGACAAAGTGTGTTAGCATACCAGTAAGTAATGCAAGAGTTTGTAGGTGGATCAAACTCATGCTGGGGCCTGTTAGGAGGAGCGCAAAACATCTTCTCCACCAAGAAAGACTTTCAGTCTGCTTCCTTGTTCCTCTTTCAGTAAAGGCATGCTGTCCACATCTGTGAAAGTACTTCCACTAAAGCTACATCCAAACTAATCGCATCGGCCGTCATTGCTACAGGCTTGCAATGCGACTAAAGCCTGCCTATTACTATCGCAAATTCAGGCCAAAACACACTGGGAGAAGAGCAACAAACATCTTTGTTTTTCCTTTTGATGAACTCATGAGGTATTTTTTACTCAGACATCTGTGTTTTATTAGTAATTTTGGTTTAAGTTTTATCTTATTAAACAGCCCTGCAAAATATAAAACCATTTTAGATGCAAAATTTCTCCCGCCTTGAAAAGAAAATCTAATTTAAATATTCTGATAACTACTTTAATCATTTGTTGCATTTTTCTCAATCTGAAAAGTTTTTAATTTAGTTGTTTTCTGCTAATAAAATTCCCAAATGAAAATTATTTTCTTTGGAAAATGGTAAAAATGTTCATTGCAAGAGACAAAACTTTTAACTTGATTTAAATTAAAACATATAAGTAGTAGATCCGGAGGAAAACATGTTTCTGCAGTATTTTTCTGATAACATTGTTTCTCTGTGTTTTTCCTCCAGAATCTCAGGAGAGAGTAGATGAGGACACCATCAGATCCTTCCTGGTGATCCCCTCCCTGCATGCAGCAGACCGTGGCACTTACACCTGCACTGCTGTCAACTTCATTGGAAACTCCTCCATCAGTATCCAGCTGGAAGTTCTCTCTCCTGATGGCTCCCAGACTTCCAACCTCCCTGGCGTCCCTGCTCCGCCTGCTGCTAGAGATGAAAATGTCTACATTGACATCCGCATCGCCAAACAGACGGTGCGTGGCATCTCCATTGAGTGGTTCGCCGCCTTAGACCGCCCAGCCGAGACCTGGTTCACCATCCACTTCGGCCGTGCGGATGACGACAAGAAAGAAATGATCTACATTGGCCCTGGGATCCACTCTTACTCCGTCTCTGATCTGATGCCTGCAACCAAGTATGAAATCTGCGTCACCCTCAAAAACCAGGCACCACGACCCGGCCAATGCATCGTGTTTGTGACAGGAAGTGATATCACAGAGATGGAGCAGAGAGAGAAGCTGATTCACATTGTGGTGATAGTTTTAGCCATGGTTCTGGCTGTTCCCATAGGCATGTACGCCTGCACCACTGACACTAAGTTCGCCTGCCTGGAGGTCATCATGCAGACGTGGAAGAACCGGCGGAGAGAAAGTGGCCCGTCAGTGCTGGAGCGGGAAAGACAGGGCACCTTCGACAGCCTGCAGGCAGCCAGTGACGAGGGCCTGGTCAATAAAGATTCCTCTGAAGACAGGAAGGTGAGAAGGAGATCAGATGACAGACTGCATAAGGGCAAGAATGATCACAGCAGAATAACAGCTGAACTCTATTAAACATTTCTTAAATCAACAAAGGAAATCATGTAATGAAGCAATGCCTCACTCTGTAACTCTTTGGAAATCACAATAGAAGAATTACTTTAATATTTATACCTTAAATATTCAGATATATGACCACATTTCCTGCCTTGGTTTTAATTTTATCTCTTCCTCTGTTCTAGGCCCAGGAGTTTGTTGCAAAGATGTGAATGATGACCGTTATGTCGAGAGTGTAATTCAACGATTTGCACCACTGTACTGAATGTGCTGCAGTCACTTTCTTTATCAAGTATGACATTTGTCTTCTTATCATGATGTGTGATAACAAGACAGGCTTCAGATACAAACTGCAACTGGATATAGAGATATTTAACTGATTGAAATGAAGGAATTCTCTCAATTGCTTCTAAAAACAATTGAAAAAATATTTAAGTCATAAATCCATAGTGTATCTCATGCTGTATGTGTATGTCACTCTGTGTTAGCACTTTAATATTGTTTTATATATTTATATTATTTATTTACCAGAAAATGTATATTGTGGTGTAGCTTTGTGGCTAAACTTTTTCAGTAAAGCTGACATGTTGTAATTATAAATGTAAGAATAACTGTTCTGTATGAAAAGAGACTCTTTAAAAGCAAAGTAAAGTGTATGATACATGCTGTTAAGATTATATTGTTGGAGTGTATTGCTCTTTAAAAGTGCAAGATGTATCATGTATCTGTGGGTTTGTGTTTTAATGGCACACTGATTTTTTCAAATACAGCCTTTAAATTCAAATGAATCAGTGCATGTGTGTTCTTTTTTAAGCAGCAGAATAAGGTGACAAAATGTCAGCCTTTATTTAATGATAAGTTGGGTGTTTTCTCATGTTTCTTTGTGTTGGTAAGGTTTGGGCAGGTTTGTAGTTTTTGGTCTAAAATGAACTATCAGGTTTCCACATCAACACTGAGACAACCTGGCCTTGTTGCAATCATTCCTCTTATTTGATCTAACCACTAAAAAGTTTCTCTGTCATGCTTTTCCAAGTAAAGAAGGCAAAAACAAAGTCATTGTTTCCTGCTAAAATGTATTTCAAATTTATTTCAAAGCCCTCATTAGGCTAAAAGGAAGTGGGTCATTTGCAAGTTAAAAAATTCATAGTAGGATTTCTTTACAGTCGCTTAACATGATATTAAAAAAAAGTAACAGACATACTGTATACACGCCCCGCCAAAGGTATTGGGACAGTGAGGCTAATTCCTTTATTTTTGCTGCAGACTGAAAACATTTGGGTTTGACACCAAAAGATGAATATGAGACAAGAGATCAACATTTCAGCTTTTATTTCCAGGAATTTACATCTGGATCTGATGCACAACTTAGAAGATAGCACCTTTAGTTTGAACCCAAAAGTAAATAACGCTGAATGTCTAAACTCAGATTCAGATTTGGGTTTTGCCTGTGCAGACTTCATTTATAGTTACAGGGGTAAACAACATATAAACCAGAGATCTGTCTATGGGTGAAGAACGAGCAAGGGGGACCAAGGGGTATGATGAATTTCCCACCATGCACTGCGTTCAATTGCGAAATGGCATAATGAACAATGAAGGAGGCGCATGAATGTAAATATTTTCAGCATTGATTACAGAAAATACAACATTTGTGTTTTCTCATATATTCAATATTTAGCTACTGGTGATGGGAGTTTATTGTGATTTTGGTATGTACATGTGTTAGTCAGGGCGGTTAAATATATGGAGAAGATGAACACGGAGATCCACAGTATGACCAAAATGGTCCAAGCTTTATTGTCACCTCCAGTGGTGCACTGTTTATCAACCATGTGTGATGATGAACAGCAAAGAGCAAAGTGGTGTCTCGTTTCATAAGGAAAGGTTTTCACCCCTACCTCTTATCACTCTGTTTCGAGGGGTAAATGCAAATAATGCTATCTTCTAAGTTGTGAATCCAATCCAGATATAAACACCTGGAAATAAAAGCTGAAATGTTGATCTCTTGTCTTGACAAACCAAAATGTTTTCATTCTGCAGCAAAAATACAAAAAATTTGGCCTCACTGTTCCAATACTTTGGGAGGGGAGCGTAAGTAAATGGTGTTGCCAGGGGCTCAAGTCAAAACATGAACTAAAGATGTGTCATAGAAACCAAGTAGAAACCTTTGGTGTTAAAGGTCACATATTATGCAAAATACACTTTTGCAGACTCCTCACAAAAATATGTGCCCCTGGCCTGTCCACAGTCCCCCCAAGAACCAGTACCCCCCCCCACCCCCCCCCCCACCCCCCCACCCCCCACCCCCACCACCACCACCACCATTCAGAAAATGTGTGTTGAAACAAGCCGTTCTCAGATTTTTCCCCTCATGATGTCATGTGGGGAGTTAGCCCCGCCCACAGGTTCAGTTGGCCCTACCTGCTTGGAAGAAAGTTCTGCCCTCCTCTCTTGATCAGGAGAACCACAACCATTTCCTGAGAGGGGCGGAGTCAGAGGCGAAGTCAGACAGCTCAGTAACATTTTAAGCCACAGACACAGAAACAGCTCGAGCAGGGCTGAAACAGGATTTTTAGACATGCAAAAATCCGATACTAGAGTGTTTTTTTTTCAGAAACAGACTTAATGGTCCTGATAAGGGGACCCCTGAGACCAATATAAACTTGTCTTAAAAGGGTAAAATATGTGACCTTTAAATACTGAAGTCAGTGCAGAAGTGCATTAAAATTGCAGTACCTCAGCTGTCCACTTGAGCCTGGCTGCAGAGAAAACAGAAGTCAAACAAACATCCCCACATTCTCAACTGGTGGATCGGGACTCAATAGTGGGTTGCAAAGCTTTTTCCAGTGGGTCACGAATCAGTACCAGGAAAACATTATGCAGCAAAAAGTATTAAGGCCAAAAGTGGACAAACAGAAAATCTATACTTTTTTTCAGGTTTTCTTGTGATGGCAGGTAAATTTCGGTCTGTTCCTCAAGATATCAATCTCCTTTTCCTGGATAACAAAACTGTTTTTCCCAAATTTTTATACTGTCTTGGAAAAAAAAAAAAATGAAGTAATAGAAAACATTTGCATACTTGTCTTTCTGTAGTGATGTGTTTTTAAAACATATTTATTTTGTTCCACCACTTACGTTTCATTTATGGTCCAAACATTTTTCATTAAATACATTTAAGTGGTTGAACCACTGGTGTAGAGCAAAACATCTCTGCATTAAAATGTATTAAACTTGGATTTTAAAAATATTACATGTTAAAGAAATATTGCACCTTCTGTTAATTGAAAATTGCAGTGAACATTTTGCAATTTAATCAAAAATTGATCAATTTTGTCAATTAATTAATTGTGGCAATATAACAACACAAAGACCATTACAATTATAAAAACTGAGGATTTTCCTTGCGATGAAAACCATTGGAAGTATTTTTATAAAATACACTCAACATAGGAGTCGTCTTTTTCAGTCGTCAAGGTTATTTTAGTTTAGTGTAAAAATTTCACTTATTGTTCCTTTAATGGCCAATATGAATTGGAAGTATGATCACAACAAACAGGAACCTCACTACTGATTCAAGACAAACTTGAAAAACCAGAATTAACCCTTTTATTCTTTACTCTCTCTGCTTCATCAACTGACTTCATCATAGTAAAGTCACAGTTCATGCTACACTCAAGAAAACTGAGAGGATTACACGGGTAATGAAGATGAGCCTCGCTTTCCTGGAAAAGCGATCAGATTGAAAGTGATCAAAGTGTTTTGATGAAGTGCTATCGTTTTAAGTGAACTGTAAAGTTTCGTGTACATTTCTTTAATCCTCTCTGCGTCACTGTTCGTGCACGTCACAGCTCCCTGTTTACCCTTTCTGTGAACACTACACGAAGCAGCCCTGCGTCACATATGATCTGAGCCGAGCGGCCCAGACAGATGGCACAACGGATATCCTTCAGCCAATGGTATTGTTCATTTGACATAATACCCAAACACTGGCATCCTCTTCAGTTTCCCCTCCTGCCGTCACTTTATGATCAGATCACACGAGCCCCCTCCTCCATCCATCCATCATCCATCCACCATTCATCCATCCATCCACTGTGATGCAAGAAGATCAGTTCATCTCTGCTGCAGGGCCCCTCTTCTGTTGACCTGAGATCAGGGTTTTAAACGGCTGCCTGAGATTGGCAGCTCTCATTTTCTGTGGCGCAGACACATCTGCTTCCTCGCTTGTTCAGATGTGTTTGTATGATTTGTGAGCTGGGGATTGACGCTGTCTCATCTCTGTGTTTTTCACCAGACATGGGAATGTATGAGCTCAATATCAGACAAAAAACAGCCCTGAATAACATCTTTATTTGGGTTTATCTCATTTTTCACACTTACATAGAGTATTATTTAAAGACAATGATGTGCAACAGCTGCTGCTCCCATATGCTGCAAATTTCTAAGACAAAAAAACCCCACACATATAATGATTTCTTTCCCTGATTTATTTTCCTTAACTGTTTAGAGGGTCTGCTCCTTCAAACACTGGTTTTAAAGCTTGTGCATAGCTTTCTTTCATTCTAAAGCATCATTGCTCTTTGCAACTTTTAACTCTGTAATCCTCTATCAAATAGCCCAGTAATCCTGGCTGCCTCTTACATGGCATAATGCATGATCATTTGGGCTTCTCCTCATATCTCTTCATTTCATTTCAGAGCATTAACAGCTTGCAGCACAGAAAACTTTTTTTGTTTTGAGGTGATTTTTGACCTAAATTTCATGTTTGGTTCCTGAAGAATCCCTGGGACTCACACTGGCCTGAAATGTCACGTATATGTATAATCTGGAGGCAGTTTTTTACTTTGTCAAATGCAGAAAAATAATCCCTCGTAGTCCGCCGTGCGTCATCAGCATAACCTTGTAAAATGTGCCAGCTGAGGCTGCAGAAAGTTTGATGCCAGTCACACACATCTTATCAGTCCAAACTAGATCAGGACAGATGGACTTTTGGTTTTTAGCCAAGGATGCAATATTGTACAAAGATGAACAAGTTGGTCCTTGGATTAGAGCGAGTGTAATCTGCAAATTTCATGTTTTATGTAACTTTGGAATGGTGTGCATGTTTGCTGCTGATGTCTACATAAATACCCAGTGAGTGGTTCAGTGTAACTTCATAATTGGGAGCGCTCACATTAAACTCAGGGCTGAGGAAAGCAAAAAGGGCTTAGATCAGGATGATATATTTGCACATCTGCTGCCACCAAAAATACCAGCAAATGCAATATTTTTCAGCATAGCTGTCTCCATATAAAACATTTAAACTCTGATTGTATGCATGCTCTTGTTTTGCTCAAGCTCTATTTTTTACAATAGCTTAACACATCATGCAGCAAACAGAAGCTTTAGAAACAATATGATTCAACCAAATCTCCCTTAAGGCCATAAAAGCTTCAGTTTGAGTTATTATCATTTGGTTTGAGGATTTAGAAACACTGACCTTAAATCCTTATACCCTTTTTGCTCTTCACCACAGGGCCTGGGTGAAGCGATGTCTCCTCTGCAGCCAGGAGGGGGCAGTAGATTATGTTTGCAGGCTCATTAAGGAGGTGTTGGTCTTAAGCCAGTGGAAACAAAGCTGTGGCTTTGTGAGTTTCATGGAGCCTTCAAGGCTGCAGTCTAATCTGGACAGCTGTAGCTGGTTGTGACCAGATGAGCCAGAGTGTCCCTCTGGCAGCCTCAATATCTGCAGGACGAACTGAGCCAGATAAATCCCAAAGAAGGTGTTGTATGGGAATTGTATCTGTCTATTTATTGAATCTGATATTTATGCTTATTCTTATGTGACTATCTTGTACCTTGTGGTCCTTCCCTGACCTCTGATTGTTGATTTGTCAGTGTTGTCATGTTTTAATGGAATGCTGACTCTTTTGGAGATGGTGAGCTGAAAATGAAATGAACTTGGAATTAATCAAGTTGTCTGAATCTAAATCAGAGTGATGTAGTAGTTGTTGAACTATCCTTTGTTATGTATTAGACAAATATAAAATTATACACAGTTTTTATGCTTCCATGCTGGCAGAAACCGGGGTCAGAGGCTTTATGTTGGGCTGTCCATTCATCTGTCCCAGCTGTACTTATGAACAATATATCTCAGGACTGCTGTAAAGCATTTTCTTCAAACTTTGCACAAATGTCCACAATGACACTAAGATGAAATGACTACATTTTAGAGGTCAAAGGTCTAGACCAGTACAGCCTCATGTTCATCCCCTGTACAAAAGATTTCTTTGAATCACACCAGCCCTACCACAGACCGTCCTCTTGACCCACTACTGTATTTTCACTGACTGGCAATTGCAGTGGCATTCAACCACCTGACAGTAATTTAGTTTTTTTTACACCCTTAAAAAACAATTTCCTTCAATTATAACTCCACAAAGTTTTACTGGAAAACTGCCCCCTTTAACCTTTTCTATTAAGCTTTTCTTGTAACAATTTTCTGATTTGCTGCTTTCCACTACACCCAAAGTTTTAACTGCACTTTGGACAAGAATTAATTTTAAAAAAAATAACTTTAGTCAATAATAGGTCTTTATAAATCTAAGAATTAACCTCCTGGGACCTTGTATGTACATATGAGGACATTGTTACATTCTGACTTTTCTACAGAATTACACAATTATTCAGAATTTTCACAGATTTTAAGGGAAATTGTTTGAATGTTTTGATAAATTCATTTGGAAATTTTCCATAATTTGCCGTGGAAATTAAAGGACATTTATTTATTTATTTATTTTGTAAATTTGATTTGATTTTTTGGGAGGAATTTGCTTGAAAAATATCATGGATTTTTTTTTTTGTGAGAATTTTATTCAAACTTTTAATGATTTTTCAGAAAATCAGTGATGGGGGAATAATTGAGGATGTTCTTTTGTACAGAGATTTTTTAAAAATAGTTTAACAATATTTACAGCTATTTGATTATGTCTGGGAAATTTTAGGGGCTTTGTTTGTTTAGGTTTTTTCTTGCAAGGGTGTCTTATTATTTGTAAGGAAATTTGAAATTTAATTTAGCCTATATTTGGCCTTATCAAGTTATTGTGATCCTTCATTGGGAGATGGGGTTCTAATAAGTTTAAAGGAAATTTTCAAAGACCTGAACATAGTAGAGATTTAGTTCATATTTGGCCTTATTGAGTTCTTGTAGTCCTTCATCAGAAAAGAAAAATACTTCCAATGTGTAAAGGACCTCGTAGGACCTACCTAGTAGGCCACACTTATCCCAAATAAATGGGAGTAACTAAAATAACTTCCAGACAAGAGCTCAGGTCTCAGGAAGTTAATGAAGTGTTGACAGAGGTTTGTAGTTTTTCTTGAAGGGTAGCAGTAGCTCAGTCTTCAAGAGCTTGGGTTTGGACCAGGGCCTTTCTGTGTGGAGTTGGTATGTTGGTATGGTATTTCTCTGGGTACTATGGCTTCCTCCTACGGTCTAAAGCCATGCCAGCTGGGGTTAACTGGTGATGTTAAATTGATTCTGAACAGCCCATAGATGTAAACGTGAGAGAATGTTTGTCTGTTAGCCAAGTTATTGACTGGTCTAGGGTGTATCCCACTTCTGGCCCAGTTACAGCTGTGATAGGCTCCACTCCCATCAAACCTCAAACGGGGCGGGATAATGGATGGATAGATAAGGCGGGGATTAAATTTTCTCCAGATAATACAGTTGTTTGTTTGACTTCCTTTCTTTTCTTGCAAGGAAGAAACGTATTCCTGCAACATTTTTATCAGTGACTGAATGTTAGTTTTTAATGTCTGTGCTACCTTGTTATTACTGAAAATATTCAACCCAGTTTACTGTGCTGCCTCTCTAAAGTTGTCTGTGGTTTAGCTTTCAGCTTGCACTATTGTGTCTTGTTTGAGGTAGCTGGTTTTCCTGCCTTACACTACAGGATAGAACATTACATCCTTCTTTATCAGGCCGTTCAACATAAACTACCTTCTTATTTACGCTCACAACTGTTCACTAAAACTGTCAGTGGTTGTGACCTTGAGTTTCAAGTACACATAATATTTGCCATCCCAAAACATGTTTGATTTTGTAAAGGCTTTTTTTTTTGCTTCACCATACTGCTCTGAATATCTGGGCCATGTTAATTAGAGCATCATGGCTGATACTAACACAGGGACGAAGGATCAATTGACCACAGTGTACACATGCCCTGCTGCTTAATGTTGCTAATTTGTTGATTGCTTCCATTTTTGCTTGTTGTACTTATCAAATAGAAGGCAACACAGTGTTTCAGCTGAGTTTTAAATTTGTGTCTTCATAAGACAGCACTGCTTCTTTTAATTTGAGTAATCCTCCACCACTGTAGAAATAAAGTTATTTTATTAGCAGTCATATCCAGACAGCAACACTTTGCTTACACAAAAAGACACCAGTTGAACCACATAAACCTGCACATTTACATTCGTAAACAAACATAGTCCTTTCAGTCAGAAAACAAACGTATCATGTCAGCAGGGCCCAGTGCTGTACACCTGCGCAGAGGGATTAAAAGGTTTTCCTAACGTGATCACTTTGGTTGCCTTCTCTCGGACTGATCTCTTTAGTCAGTTCAAGTGTCATGAAATCTCTTGTAAGGAGCTTGGTTGGGTCCCAAAAGAAACAGTCGTACTTGTCAGTATCAGAATGACTTCAATCCTGGCAAGGAATCCTGGGTGAGGAAATTTAAGCCACTAGTGTGTCAACAAATCGTTCAAAAGGTGGGATTAACCTGTTAGAAAATGAACAAAAATTCAAAGACTTGATTCAGAAACAAAAAAAAGAATAGACAGAATGAAAAACACAATCTGAATAATGATGCACACAAAAAGAAGTTTTTTCAGAGTATTTAGTCTTTCACACATGAACACACAAACACCCAAAGCATTCATACACAACCTTAGAAACATCAGTCAACAAAACAAACGCACCACAAGATCTTTTTAGCAGCTGTTGTTGAGCTTTAAATGACATGACTGTCCTGTTTGAGTGTCAATGCCAGAAGTCCAGTTTAAAATTTCCACTAAAGCAACATGGTTAAAAAGTTGATTTTTAAAGACCAAATTGGCCTAATTTAGAAAGTGTGTCCAAAGCGCATGGTGCAAAGCAATTTGGGGTTGTGTTTATCTGCATTTTGCTATCTTGATGATGTATAATCCTGCCAAGAATCCAGGCACAGAGCGCAGAGAAGTTGGATTATACATGGGTGTGTTTTGGGAGTGACATGAATCAAACAAACCCAAGGATAAGATCTGAGTTGTGTTGGTTGTGATGCTTTGGTATCTAAATGGCAGATTTCTTTGATTTTTAACCTTTGCTCGACTGAACTTCTCAGGATAAGCATCTGCCAGATTTGCCCCGACCACTCCTCGTTTTAAGACAAAAACACCCATGAGCACAGACAAGAGTTCAAGGTAATTTGCTCTTTTAACAATGTGAACACAGTGTAAATATGACATCTGTGTCAGCACACAAAATGCTTTGCACCAGGCATATGATAGGGCCCAGTGAGTATTTGAAATTGGACATTTCTAGCTTGCTAATTGGACCAGATTGATAAAGAAAGCTCCATACTTCTAAATAAACCTTGAGTTGAGCTTGTTTTTGCCGATTGTTACTGATGGTTCTGCATCCTCTTCTGTTCCAGTCTCATCTTGAGCTCTGACACCAGCGCGGTGTTCACAGTGTCCCGCCGGGGCGTCACCGGCCTCCTTTTAGGTTTTGCTGCCACTACTGCTGAGACGGTGGGTACCGCCCAGTGCCTCTCGCCTGAGAAGCTGGGCGGTGGAGGTGGCGGCAGGGATGGGGCACAGGGCGGCGGAGGCGGGGGCCATTGTCTGACAACGTTGCTGACGTTGTTGTTGTAGTTGGCGTTCTCCACGATGACCTCTGGCTCGCGCTCCATCTCCTCCTGCACCCTGAATCTCTGTCCCGGGTTTTCCGGTTTCCTGAAGGGGTTTTTGAAGTTCCAGGTGGACTGGTTCCGCTGCCTTCTCCTCACGCGGCGGTTAGGGAGGATGCGGTTGGACTTTTTGTTGCGCATGAAAGTTGCAGTGGAGATGATGACTGTGACTATGACCATGACACTAATGACACCAGCGAGCAAGGCTACGACATGCAAGGGCTTGTTTCTACTCTGCATCAAAAATGTTCCCAAAGGCCCCCCACTGAGTTGGGTCTGTAAAAGAGCACAGGGAGAATTTAAATTCATGGGACTGAAGTCAAAGTCTGATACATATACTCATAATTTAGCCAGAAATATCATGTCAGGTGCATACAATAATGCATAATTCAGGAAAAACACTGAACATGCATTGCAATCATAGTGATTTTAAGAAAACCAAAAGTGTAAAATCTCCCAGATGATGGTTGGCAGGTCAAAAAATACAAAAGCTTTAGAACTCATTGCTTTATAGTTTAATATTTTGTCAGGACAAGATCAGAGAGCTTTGTTTGGAAAACCCTGGCTAAGATCATCCAGCTTCTGAAGATTAATGTTTCAGTTTATGATTTTTTTGTCTTCCTTTTTCTTGTGGTCTCATATTTTGAGCACTCCATCCAAAATGTTTGGGGAAAATTGTGGAAAAATGTTAAGTAAACAGTTAATAAATGTGCTCCTGTACTCTTTTACAGACACGGCCTTGTTCTTACACAAAATCTTCCCTTATGGCACAGGCCTCCTGATTATCTTTCTGATCTTGCCCTGAGACTGGACGCGGGACCTTTTCACTGAGGACCAGTACATAAGAGTGGAAATGATGACAGTGAGTGAAATGGTCAGGGTGACAACAGTCAAACAAATCCAAAACACGGACTTCGGATGTTTCCTGAGGTCCAAGAAGTACGAGACAAATCTGGATTTGATCTGAAAACATGACAATGGACTCTGTGTGAGATTCAGATTTCTAAGACTTCTAGTGATGCTACCCAAAAATAAAATAAAATTTACTAAACTGTACAAAACTAGCTCAAGAAGTTTATCTAGAATTTCAGCAGTTGTTTGAGATGTAAACTCAAAGAGAAATATTGAATGGATAAGAGCTTATTTGATAATTATAAATTAAAACCCCAAAGTGCATCTGGACTCCCAATCAAATTTAGATGTCATGAAAAATTATTAATGACGTTAACTATTTCGACTATTCACAAGACATTTTTATATGCATAAAGATGTATTTGCTAACAGTTTAATTCCTAAAGTAAAAAGAGAACATATATGCAGACCACTTTATTAGGTACACCCGTTCAACTGTACATTCCTGCAAATATCTGATCAACCAATCAAATGGCAGCAGACCAGTGCATTTAGCAATGTAGACATGGTCAAGACAGAAGTTCAACCTGAGCATCCGTGAGGAGAAAGAAGGTGATTTAAGAGACTCTGAACATGCCATAGTTGCTGGTGCCAGACTGGCTGGTCTGAGTGTTTCACAAACTGCTGATACTGAGATTTTTCACATGCAACCATCTCTAGGATTTACAGAGAATGGTCTGGAAAAATTAGTATAAGGTGAGCAGGCCAGTTCTCTTGGCCAGAGGAGAATGACAGAAATCATTCGAGCTGATGAACAGCAAAAATACTTTTAGTAACTACTCTGTAAAACAAGCTAAAAGAGCATTTCTGAATGCAGAGCACATCAAACCATTCATTCAACCATTCATTACCGGCCAAACAGAGCAAGAGGAGATATAACGTACATGCATGAGCAGGTCTTGGTAGTTATCTATGTAACAAGACCCCCACAGGCCTCTGCTATCATTGCTATTTATCAGTGGTGCCAGTTGTAGATCAAACTCATGCCTTAGCAGGCCAGAAGAAGAGCAGAGAAAAGCTTTCAATGCAATTCTTTGCTCTTCTTCTGATAAAACTGTTGCTATAGCCACAAGGTTATTGCCTCACCAGCAGCCATTGTTTACTGGCTTGTTGTAGACTAAGTACTACTAGCTTCTAGGGGTGTAACAGTTCATAGAGGTCATGGTTCAGTTCATACCTCAGTTTTGGGGTCATGGTTCAAGAATTCGCTTCATCTGCTTTTACATCCAGAGGATTTTTATAAACAGCACAGAGAAGTTGGCAAGAGGAGGAAGCCAGCAGGTCTTGTGGCATCTTTACTAATGTACCCATAGATTACTTCTTCTTCATGTTTTGTTGTGTCTGTTTCTCCTTCTTCTTTGTTGGTTGGTTAAAAGCGGTTAGGAAACAGTTACAAGCATCACCACCACCTAGACAGGCAGGTAATAGCTGTTTTCCCTATTCAGTCTATAGACTGTAGAAAGAATTCAAAAATAATTATTGTGGGACTGCATGCACTGAACAGTGACCCCGGAACCGAGACTATAAAGTACAAATACATATACCATTACATTTCTAATAGCTACCATAAACTCACACCGAGGTTAGTTAGGAGAAGAGGAAAATCCTATTTTCCACCAAGAAAACTTTTTAGACCAGTTCTTTGCTCTTCTTAGTTTACTGGCTCACAGCACAACTAAACCCTATCTGTAGCTACCGTCTCATTCTCCTTAAATGACACTGACTGGTCCGTACATTCTTAGACCTAGCATAAATGTTTCAGATTGGAGCTTTGCAATATGGATTTACCTGGTGATAGACATGGAATCTGGCTGACCCAGTGGCTTTGCAAGGTTATTGGGTAAAAGAATATTGAAAACTCATCACCTCATCTGATTAGTCTTGATTTCTGCTACTACATTCAAATGGTAGGTTCTGAATTTGGTGTCAGCAACATGGAGGCCTTCCAGACAGCCATCAGCCATGACACATTCAAAGTCACTTAAATCCCCTTTTCTTTCTCATTCTGGTGCTCAGTTTTAACTTCAGATTATTCTCTTGACCATGTCATCATGCCTAAATGCATTGGCTGCTGCCATGAGATTGACTGATCAGATATTTGCACGAATGAGCAGTTGAACAGATGTACCTAATGAAGTGGAGAGTGAGCGCAGATTGCAGCTTTTTAGAAAGAAAATCATTTTTCTAGTGATACTGCAGAATCAAGCCACGAACATTTTTAATCTCTAAAATAAGGGCTTGCTCCTGTCGGATTAATGTCAGGCTGTTCTCAGTAATACTGAGCATTAGCAGACTTAATATGAAGTGTAAATTGATGGATTGATATTAGAAGATATACCTACTGTAGCAGCATGAATGATTATGACATATTTTAACACAAACACAAGTCATCCCTGATTAACTGATGGTAACAGCTCAAGCTCTATTTTCATCTGCTCAAAATATTGATGGTTGTGGACAGTTATATAAATATTATCAACAGTTTAACCAAACTCACAGCTTCAGTGATGTCGATCTTGATGACAGCAGTGGTGCTGAAGGACGGTTGGCCTCGGTCCCGGGCTTGCACCACCAGAGACCAGGTGCAGTCACTCTGCTTGGTGATGTTCTGGATGATGGCCATGGACTTGATGTAAGACTTCAGCATGATTTCCCCCGTGTCAGCGTTAATGTCAAAGATGTTGTTGTCTGGCTCAGCTTTCATGATGGCGTACTCGATAACGTTATTGGGGACCTCTGCATCATCATCTATAGCCTGTAGATAGAGACACATTTGATCAGAAACTTCAACATTGCACTGCAGTCTGACTCATGGTCATGCCTTGAATTGGGGTCAGGTTTATCGTGTTTGGAGTTTTTATCCATTCACAGAACAAAAGGAGTTATGGCAAAGTATAAAATTAGACCTTTGTAGTCTTTTTCCTCTGTGGGCATTTCAACACAAAAAAATAATCTAAAGTTTGAATTTCCATATAGAAAACCAGATAGAGCATGATTAATCTTTTGGCATGCATGCTGCTGTTAATTATCAGTGGTATTCTCATACATGTAACACTTAAACACCATGCCTTCCCTGTTCACAACTTCACTACACAACTTTACAGCTTTAAGAGTCTGTTTGAAGACAACAATAGCTCAAAGTGGAGGATCATACCTCTATTTTCACTGGCGCTCCAATCACCATTGTAGTCTCCAGGAAGTTGTCATTGAAAGCGGGTGAGTGGTCATTCAGGTCCAGCACAGTCACAAATACCTCAGCCAGGCTGTATTTCCCTTCTGCATCTTCTGCCTTCACATAAAAGTTGTACTTGGACCTCACCTCTGCGTCCAGGCTCGCCCACGGCTGTGTATAGATGATCCCGGTAGTCGGCTGTATCAGGAACCTGAAAAAGGACATGGTTATGTAAATTTTGTCATATACACCTTATCCATACAATATATAGCATCATTTTAATTGATTTATTTTGATTTTGATTATGATGACGATTTGGAAAAGCGCTATTTACTGTAGACAAACTGAAACTGAACTCTCATTTTTTTTCAGTGAGTGTTTACACTTAAATTCAAGCTGTCAAAATGTTTGACACCTGGATGCTTCTTGATACTGAGTGTTTTGAAATGATACAGTCTCCATTAGTTTAATGAGCAATAGTAGCAATAGTACCAAAGATGGAAAAAACAAAAAAAAAAAAAACAACAACAACATCTTTTTGGGGGGCCAATGGCCTAGTGGTTGGGTTGCATCCCATACACTGAGGCCAAAGGTGGGAGGCCCTTGTGTGAGTCTGATATGTGGCTCCTTCTCTGAATGTTCTTCCCTTCTCTTTCTTCCTGACTTTCTGCTCTGTTCAATGTTAAAAAACCATCTTTTTCATGGGACAGGTGAATAGGAGAGGAATTAGTCCATCACAACTGCAAGCTAACCCCTGCACACTGTCTACATTGCACAAAACATTGGCAATGTTTTCAAACTGATAATTAAACACAAGAAAGTATCCAATAATGTTTCCAATGACTCCTATTTTGCTGCCAATGTATTGAAACAAGTATCAAAATCGTCTGATTTTTACTGGAATAAAATTCAAGTTTAAACTCTATTACTGTGACAAACATAGTTTATACCACCTTTAAAGACACTGAAACTTTCAAAGCCCTATCAAATATGTGCAGGACAGTCTGGCTGCAGACTGGAGCTCTCAGATATCCACTCTTGCAGACCATCACTGTGACAATTGCAGACCATTTTGCCACCCCTGCCAGAATGGAAATGCATAGTAAAACTATTAAATAAAACCAGATTTAACTTCCAGTTAGGGTTACCTAAAGCAAAAAGTAAAAAAAAACGGACCTGCAAAACCTGATTACTAAACGTTCAACAAGCAGATTAAAATGTCTGCTTACAGGCAAAAATCATGAAAACAATCTAATGCAGCTAATGTAGCCAAGGCTTAAGTTAGCGAAGATGCATAAGCTATGTAGATAATGTTCTACATTATGTGCTACATAGTCAGATCTAAAGCTAATGATGCTACATTGGCTACATAAACTACATAGCTAAATAACATAGCTAATGGTAAAGCTAAAGGAGCATGTTAGCTACATAGATAACATAGCCATGTAGCTAAATCTAAAGCTAACAAAGCTGCTTTGGCTACATAAGCTACTTTGGTACATAAGCTACTTTGGTAACTGGTAACTTTGGTAGCATGACTAATGTAGCTAAAGCTTTAGCAGACAAAGCTGCTTTAGCTACATTAGTCATTAAAATTTAATTCTGTTAGAGGGATGATACTGGAGAAAAGTATAGGTTCAATCGGCATCAAAGGGAATACCCAGAAAAAGATGCCATGTGGCCAACTGCGCTACAAAATAATTTAGCTAGTAGTACATTAGTTTATCTTAGCTTAGCACAAAGACTAAAGGCAGAAAGAATCAACCTGATGTCATAAAAGTAAAAATATCCAGCATAACTTGAACATACTGGCATGTTATATTAAGAAAACAGTAACTGTTCATCACAGAAAGTTCAGTGTTGGCAAGCAGCAGCTGATGCAGGTTGGGGTTCTGACAGACATGTTATAACCATGTGCTGCACTGATAGTAGCTGTTCAGCCACATGGTTACACTACTGTTTTTATATCAATGTGAACTATAAAAACACAGCAAGTTAATAATCAGAACTGCTGGTAGACCATCCTTTTGAATTTCAGGCTGTTTTCCTCTCTTTATGCCAAGCTAGGCTAATCAGCGTCTTGTTCACAAACACAAGTGGGTCGATCATCTCATCTAGTGCTCAAAAAGAGAACAAATGTGTGCATTAGTAAATGCGTGACTACATCTTTTCAGTATCTCCTGTGCATTTGCAATGAATATTAGCCACAGAAGATAAGAGAGTAGAAGGGCCTTATATAAGTTCACTGAGTTGTGCTGTTTCTCTGCACCGACTTTTCAGAGTGTAAGGTAGTCGAAGCAAAGTGCAGTCTATTTTCTCCTCCAATCCCATTAAAGGATTAGAGGAAGAAAGAGGGCGAGTGGGCAAAGATCAGGATGCCAAGCTCCTCTCCACAACTCTTAAAGGTTATTTTTTAAAGTTTAGCATCAGATGTTTAAAAATCTGAATGTTTCCAGAAGCAGAACCAAGAAAAGTATTGATTCAGAACCCTTTCTGAGTTCATAGAGGCCTTTTGGAGTAATCTGTGGTGAAACTGTTTCCAAATGGTTTTAACCAAACAAGTGTGCCCTCCAAATCTCCCTTCTCTGCTTATTTTGGAAATCCTTCCCCCTGCACACCACGTGACAACACATATCTCCTCTAATTCATCACCACAGAGCTCAAAATCTGCACTGAGAGCTCCAAAAATATTTCTAACCAGAGCAAGAGGTTTATTGATAACAGTGATAAAACAACTATGCTAACATACGCCTGTCTGTTTACATTAAGACTCCATCGCTTCAGTTCATGTTTCCTTTCCTTTACTCTTTTAAATTTTTCTTAATCCAAGTTTTTGGTCCTGAGAGACATGCAGACAGAAATTTGATACAAAAATCCAACCATTCAGAGCAGTGATAATCATATATAAGACCTCTCAGGCTTTGTTTGTTTAGGACTCTCTATGCACTGATGTGAGAGAAAGCCATGGGTGCACTGTGTGTTTTTTATTGCTTAGGGAGAACAGTGACTACTGAGCCTCGCTCTCAGAGGTTAGACTTCTGCTGGAAATGTAATAAAAATCGAGTTGAGAGAAAATACCAGCAAATCCTCTGAGGGACTACAGGCTTAGGTGCAATAAACAGAACCAAGCTCAAATATGAAAAACAAGTCTGCTGTTGTATTTCTGTGCAGCTTTCAGGCAGATGTGCTCATCTGGTTTTTATGCACAGTGGTGCAATCAGAGCACCAAATTTAGGTTTTGATACAGTTTCTGACAAGATAAATATTCCCCTTTCTACTTGTGGTGTTTAAAATATTCACCCTTTTGGATATTTTACCCTTTAACTGGTTTTTATAAATCAACCATGGTCAATATAATGTGACCCTTTTTGACAGAAACAAATTACTAAAAACTCTCAAAGTAATTTCAGTTAAAATATGTGATGTAAAATAAGTCACAGCATAACTAAATGCTCAATAAATACTCACTCCCTTTAAGTCAGTATTTAGCAGAAGCACCTTTGGCTGCAATCACAGCACTCTGTGTGGATAGGTCTAACATCTATTTAATCAGAAAGGTGCTCAGGAAAGGAATGAATCCACCCAGGCTAAGTCCTGCATGCTGTCCAAATGGCACAGATACTTTGGCAAAATTCAAATACAGAAACTTTACCAAAGTATTTATCAAGTTTAGAGTGTGCAAGTGTATTTGGTAACTGAAAATAACAAATTTCCAGTATTGGGTGACTTCATTTTTTGTTGCTGTGGTGTTATACAGTTTTGATGTAGCTTGATTTTTGCTCGTATTGTATAGAAAATTGTGGTATCATAACAACACTGCTTAGAAGAGCATCTTCCTTGTAGGCCTTGCAGAGTCAGTTAAATTTTTATACTCACAAGTCAGCCCCTGATCCATAGATAGAGTACTGCACATCACCCCAAGGTCCCGAGTCTGGGTCTGATGCCTGTAAATAAGAAGACATAGCAATTGTTCACATATATCAGGGACATTCTGCAAATCTTGTTTTTGACTTTTGGTGCACAATGTGCCCTTTCTTACTGGTGTGTGAACAACACTGTAAAATGTGTGTGCCTCCTTTTCCCGCTCTTACCGCTGCAACCTTCAAAATATTGACGCTGTTTGTATTTTTACCACCTAGAACAGACACATAAGACAACTATCTGCCTGCATGAACTCAGAAGTAAACAAACTGAATCTGTGCCATGTTGGACCGTGGTGTTACTGAGGTCAGCTATAAAAAGACTGATTTTTGATGTCACAGCAACATCATCACAGGCATCAGCTAATCTGTCTGTCTGCCCCTGCTGCTGGGATGCCTGTTTGCTGTCTACGTGTGTCCAAGGTCACTTGTGGGCTGTTCTTTTATCTGATTGAAATTGCCTGGGATCAAGGAAATGAGCCTCTATGGTGTTCACGCAAGTGCAGGATTTATTAGTGAGCATCCCTGTTGCTTTGAGCCCCTGCAGAGCTGATACAGACAGAAAATGATGACAAAGGAGCCATCCATCATTCAGTTTTCCCCATCTGTGCATCCTTTCATCAATTTTTGTATTTGTCCATGCATCTATCCATGTATCTATCAATCAATCCATGCATCTATGCCTCTATCCATTAATCTTTGCATCTATTTGTGCTTCTATTCATTGATCCATGTTTCTGTCTATGTATCTATCAATCAGTCCATGCATCTATGCTTTTATCCACAGATCTATGCATGTATCTATATCTCTATCTATCAGTCAGTACCTCTATATCCATCTATTATCGATCTTTGCATCTTTTTTTTAACATATGCATCTACGCATCACTTTAAGCACCGTCCTCTCAATGCATGCATATGTTTATGCACCTTATCAACTATGTATTCATCTTGAAATGCATCTTCTCTTAATCTACGTGTATCTATGCATCTATCCACCAAAGTATGCATCAACCTATGCAACTGTCCACGCACCTTTCCATCAATTTCTGCATCTATCCTTCAGTCTAATCTACTAATCAACCTATACATCTGCACATGCATTTTCCATTAATCTATGAATCTATTGATCTATGCACCTATTTATCTATCCTCCAATATATCCATCTACCCATTAATCTGAGAATCTATAAACATAGCATGCCCAAAGCATGCCCCTTTTTGCACCTATCCATTAATGCATCTATCTATGCATTTATCCTCCCATCTATGCATCAGTCTAAGCACACATCTATCAATGTATATTCCAATCAAACTTGGCATGTATCTATGCATTAATCCATCAGTGCATCTAAGCATCTTTCCAACAACCTGTGAATACATCTATCTATCAGTCTGTTAACATATGCATCCTTCTATTTATCCATTTCTTGCCTCTATTTATCCATAAATCCATCTTGCCACCCATTCATCCATCTATCTCTGTGCTCATTTTATTCTGCACATATTTCTATCCTGCAGCTGCATGTGCTACAAAGCATTAGGAGGAAAAAAAAAATCTGGGAATTTTGTGTTACACAACAAAATGAAAGTGATAGCCATCTGGCAGCTTACCTCGCCTACTTTTTATCTACATCTTGTACCATATTATCCCAGCCCCCCCACTACTTAAAAAGACTACATTTGGGAATTAATGGCCCTAACAACGTACGCCGACGATGGCGTGTATTTTTAGATGGGATGAAGGCTAGCTCACCGTGACTGACACCACATTGGAACCACCGGGTGAGTTTTCTGGAATTCTGGCAATGTAGTAATCAGAGGAGAATTTGGGAGCGTTGTCGTTGGTGTCCAGGAGATGAATGACAATATCGGCTGTGGCACTGAATCTCTCAGGTGTATCTATTTCAACTGCAAGAAGCTAAAAAGGAGAAATATGGTAAGATTATTGATTAAAATGTAATAAATAACAGATCTGCATATACTTTGATGGAAACTTTGTGTACCATTATAATTTAATACCATTTCAAAGTACTATAATGCAGACTTAGTGTATTGGGTTAACCTTGTATGTGAGGAAATGATGTTTCTCATAGTCCATGGCAGCTGAATCTTCTACTAAGATTGTGACTTGGGCCTCATTGAGCACCGTCTGAGGGACGACTCGCAGCATCCTTCCTGGGCCGATAAGCCTTAGATTGAACTTCGCATTAGCACCCTGTGAGAGCAAACATAAACCATCACATGGTTCAGTTTCTCATTAGTGAAAATGCTGTATGGTTATGTTATACATGCATTTCTTTATTTAAGGTCATGTGGATTTGTCATAGAGATATTGCAAACACAGGTGCGCACAGTAATCCATGCACATTATAGTCCATTCAATCAATGTAAAAGCTTTGTACATGTTCATTATTACAGAAATGTATGAAATATCAATAGAATATCAGTAGCAGCAGTGATATTCTTAGTAACACATAATACCATGCTCTGATGTTGTAACAGTATTATCAGACCACACATTTGGTAAACAGCAGCCATTTGGATGAGGCTAAAACAAGGAGCTGAAGAGAGAGACTTGCATAAGCTGACAAATGTCATAGTTACAGGAAACCTTTTAATTTGTGATGGCTTTTGCAATTTTGAAGGGATTGTCTGTAATAATGGACGGCTTAAAGACAGAAAGGCAGACAGCCAGCTACTAAAATGCTGGAAAAATGAATGCTAATTGGATCAGTTTCTTCTTAGATAACAATGTAATTTGGGTAGATAATAAGTGGTATTACATAATCAGTCTCTACTCTGGGTCACAGCAGAGCATCTGAAAGGAAACAACCTGTACGTATGCTGGGAAATGATTTCAAACATGACTAAAACTCACAATTCTGTTAAAGTGTTTTCAGTATAAGTAAAGGAAAGAGAGATAGTAACTTCCCCCTGACCTGATCGGAGTCGTTGACGGTGATTCTCAGCCCCCGCAGTATCTCTCCCTCTGGTGGATGTTCATACATGGTGAGCTCAAAAATGTTCTGTGGCCCTTTTTCCCCATAGAACGTGGGTGGATTGTTGTTCAGGTCCACCACACGGATCACCACAGTGGTCACCTCATAGTCCAGGGGTCTGCCTTCAGGACTCACCTCTGATGCCTGAACACAGAGGGGAGAGGTTACACAGGTTAAACTCAATACAGATGTCAGGTGAGCATTTTATAAATTCTAACTAACAGTTTTACCTCAGCTTGTTTGTACGTTCTAGTAGTTTAGTAAAAGTCGCTTCTATACCAGGCAAATTCATTGTTCATCCTTTTATAAATGTAGTGCATCAACAGCAAAAGTATTTGCAGGATCACTTACACAAATACTGTAAGAATCCTAACTAATCAGAGTCTGCTATTTCTTTTTTCAACAGTTGCATGTTATTGGATGGGTCTTTATTTATTTAGGACTTTGATTTGTAGGCATTGTGTTTTACATTGCAACTGTTTCATCTGATTTCCGTTCATCTTTCTTTGTGACTATATGTTTGTTGTTCTTTATGATTGTTGTTCTTCATTGTACTTTGTTTAATAGATTTGTGGTTTTAATGTGCTTGTAATCTTTATGCATTGGAAATGAGGGAACCGTCATTGTCCTTTTGAGAATAAATAAACGTGTCAAATGGAATAACATTAAATTTAAGCTGCATTCAATTTTGAAGCTTAAATATGAGAACTTCCAGAAAACTGCAGGTTTGCTGAAACTCTGAGTTCTTCAAGTTCAAATTATTTTGTTACAGTTGCCTTTTTTAAACAGTTTATACATACTATCCGAATATCTATTGGCATTATCCACTTTTCAAACACTTCTTTGGGCACACCTGTTCAACTTCTCATTTACGCAAATATCTAATCAGCCAATCACATGGCATGTAGACATGGTAAAGACAAGAAACTGAAGTTGAAATTGAGCATCAGAATAGTTGTTGGTGGTCTGACAAGCTTTTATGACGTTCACATTAAATCCTGACCCTACCATTTGAATGTTGCAGCGAAAATCAAGACTCGGATATGTTTTTCATTCCTCTACAGTCCAATATCAGTGAGGCTGTGCGAAAAGTGACTGGTTTCCTGTTCTTCCATGCTCTTCTTTGTATCTCAGTTTTTATGGATGGTTTCTCAGGTATTGTTGCCCTTCTATCAATCCAAATCAGTCTGGTCTTTCTCCTGTGCCTTCTGCATTTTAATATTCAGAATAAAAAAAAATACTGTAAATACAGTAATAATACTTACCTTTAATTTTCTCTTTTTCAGATCACTCTCTGTGAACCCCAGAGATAACTGTACGTAAAAATCCCAGTAGATCAGCAGTTTGTGAAATACTCAGATCAGCCTGTCTGGCCCCAACTATGGTATGTTTAAAGTCACTTAAATCACCTTTCTTCCCCTCATTGATGCTGAGTTCGAACTCCACCAGATTGTCTTGACCACGTCTACATGCCTAAATGCAATGGTTGCCACCATGTGATTGCCTTATAAGTATTTACGTAAATTAGCAGTTGAACAGATGAACTTAATGAAGTAGTCAGAGTATATAATAACTTTAATAACTTTGCACAGTTACTTGTTTGTTTTCATTATAACAATCGCAGCATTTTTTTATACCCTTTAATTTGATTTTCGCTTTGATTCTTAAATAGTTTATTTCATTGTTTTTTAAATGTCTTCTTTAAACTTAATCCCTTTTCCCTTTTGACTTGATGCTTTTTATGTCTTATGTAGAGAACACTGAATGGCCTTGTTGCTAAAACGTACTGTATAAATAAAGTGGACATGCCTTGCATTACACATCAGATATGTTTTTCTATTCCTCTGTACAACTTTACTTTTGGTTTATTCAGTACTTGGCTGAAAGAGGCTAGGGTTTTGTAATATTTATTTATTTATTTAATTGTTTTGTTTAGATAGAATCTTCTAGCTAGTAAGGATACTTAAATATCTCAGTGTACAGTGATTTCTGTTGTGCTAAAGAATTAACAACACATAAGTGCTAAAACTTGGAGGCTTTTCTGTTCTTCCAAAGTTGGCTGATATAGTTTTTTAAGTAATGATGTCACATTAAGCTTTGAGGATGTTATTCAATGTGACTTTATTTACAGACAGAGCAACAACTCACCCTGACTTTAATGTTGAAGATCTCTCTCTTCAGAAACATGGGGTGAGACAGCAGGGTGATCACTCCACTGGTTTTATTGATGCTGAAAACGCCATCATCACCTGGTGAGGAAATGCAGACACATCTGTGAGTACTTTTCATTTCTCTCACAGTGTTCCTGTTTCCTTCAGACTGAAACTCCCACCTTCCTCAAAGGAATAACGGATCGGGTTTGGGTTTCCAACATCGCCATCTTTGGCTTCTACGATGAATATTGCAGAACCCTGGATGAAAGAGCAGAAAAAGAAAGATATCAAGCTAAGCTAATAAGTCAAACATAGGAATTATCCCAAACAGCTCACCCACTTTTATATGTAATACATGGTGAAATCTATTTATCAAGTGACTGAAACTTCATCATACAGGCAACTCCTTAAAACACATTAATACCTTAGAAATAGCTAAAAAAAATACTCAAGAATTTAACTGGGGTGACTTTTGGCCAGGAAAAATCTAAAAAAAAAATTAATAACATCGAAGTCTTCAAAGGAGTACAAAGATACAGGAAATGTAATTTATTTCCTTTTGGATGAAAGTCAGTGCTTTTGCTTTGTAATGATGTGCTACTGCTGTGACATTTGTGACTGCAGGGAAAATTTGACATTGATCTGCTGTTAGAAACCAATGTTAAAGTCAGTCTAATGTCAGCAATTAAAGCTGAGTGCTAAGAGATAAGGCTGCCTTTGATTGTGGGCTCATTTGATGTCTCTTCTTCATTCTGTTATTCAAATAAATTCCAATACACTCTGCTATATGGTGTGATAATTTAACATATACCCATTTTAGATGACATTTGACTCTATTGTTGTACAATGCAAATATGTGAGATGAATCATGAACTCCACAAAACATTTAAGACACTGTGCTATCAATATTTTGATAAACTAGCATCTGTTTTAGTAAAAAGGTCCTGTGAAATTGGAATATTACTCAAGGATGCTCTCATACTCACTGGCACTGAGACTTCATAGACGTAGCCAAAGTATGGTATCCCAATAAAAACTGGTGGCGTGTCCTGAACGTCAATCACATTGACCGTGAGGGTGGCAGAAGATGACAGAAACTGCTCCCTGCCATTAAAATTACCACCACCATCCTGGGGCAAAAGAAACAGACTATTTCAGTGCACAGCTTACAGGTATATCTCAGAAAATTAGAATATCATGAAAAGTTTCATTTTTCCCCTGTGCTTTACTTCAGAGAGTTAAATTTCCATATATTCTAGATTCATCTCATAAAAAGGGAAAGCTTTCAAGACTTTTGTCTGATTTAATGCTGATGATTGCAGCTTACAGCTCACGAAAATATAAAAAAATCTCACAATCTATCTCAAAATATTAGAATTTTGTGGAAAAGTCTAATTTGGCCTTCATTCTCCCACTCTGGTTCAGTACACTCAAGTGCAATCATGGGGAAGACTGCTGACTTGACTCTTATCCAGAAGACAATTATTGACACCCTTTACAAGGAGGGTAAGCCACAGAAGGTCACTGCTGAAAGGGCAGGCTGTTCTCAGAGACTGAATCAAAGCATATTCATGGAAACTTGACTTGAGGGGAAAAGTGTGATATAGGAAAAGCACCAAGCAACAGTAATGAGCTCAGCCTTCAGAGGATTGTCAAACAAAGCAGATTCAAGAACTTAGGGGAGTTTCACAAGGAGTGGACTGAGGCTGTAGGTCAGTGGATCAAGAGCCACCACACACAGATGGGTCCAGGAAAAGGGCTACAAGTGCCATGTTCTTAGTGTCAAGCCAATCCTGAACCACAGATAATGTTATCAGCCTCTCACTTGGGCTAAGGAGAAAAAGAACTGGAGAAGGATCAGAGAGGGACAGAATCCAAGGTGCTTGAAGTGCAGTGTTTTCAATTTCCACAGTCAGTGATGATTGGGGTGCTATGTCATCTACTCCTGTGGGTCTACTGTACTTTATCAAGTCCAGCGCCAACGCTGTCAGCCATCTACAAGGATTTTAGAGCACTTCATACTTCATCTGCTAACAAGCATTATGGAGGTACTGATTTCCTTTTCCAGCAGGACTTGGAACCTGCCCACAGTGAAGCCAAAACTACCAGAAACTGGTTTACTGACCATGGTATTACTGTGATTGATTGGCCAGCCATCTGTCCTGACCTGAACCCACAGAGAATCTCTGGGGAAACGTCAAGAGGAAGATGAGAGACACCAGACTCAACAATATAGGCAAGATGAAGGCTGCTATCAGAGCAGCTGGGCTTCATAACACCCCAGCAGTGCCACAGGCTGACTGACTCAATGCCATGTCGCATAAGTTTGTGCAAAAAGAGCTCCAACCAAGTACTGAGTGCATAAATGAGCATAATTTTCCAGAGGGTCAACATTGATATATTATAAATCCTTTTTTGAGCTGATATTTTGATATTCTAATATTTTGGATTTTATTTTTATATTTGTGAACTGCAAGCCATAAACATCAAGATGAATACAGAAAAAAATATTGAAATATTTCACTTTGTATGAGATTAACCTAGAATTTACAGAAGTTTCACTTCTTGAATTAAATCACAGGGAAAAAATGAACCTTCTCATGATATTGTATTTTTTTAGATGCCCCTGTAGATGAAACAAAAAGAAAAAAAAATCAAATTGTTAGTTTATTTTTGTGAGATGTTTTCTCTATATATATATTTTATAATGTCATGGGATGTTTCTAGAACTTTGTTAATAAATAAATAAAAGTAATTTCAGCTCATAAATGAATGTCATTGCTGCTAAAGGGCATGACAAGAAACATGGCAGTTCTACTCCATAAGCAGTTGACTACATTTTACAAGAAGGGCGTTTGATTGATACAACAGGTGCACAGCAAAACAAAAAGCAGTCTATCGTTTGCTCAGAAACAGGCTAATTACTGTTTACTTACTGTCTGACTCTTTTTTCTTGAGACTTGAATTGTGTATACCTTAAATTAAAAAAGCTATGCTCTCATTTATGCCTTCTCTTGGTACATTAAAACACGTATTAGAGCTTCTAACAATCTAAAGACATCTAAAATAGAGGAAAATGAAAAACTTTTGCACAAAACATGTATTTACTGAATTTGGATACCTTTGCAATGATGTTAACAAAGTGTGTCTTTGTTTTTTCATAGTCCAGCATCTCCCCCGCTCTCAGACGCAGGACTCCACTATGTCTGTCGATGGTAAACAAAGTGGACTGAGGATTCTGTAACAGAGCAGCACATAATCAGGGTTTTAGAAGAGACACATAGGAGGTCACACGAGCAGAGTCCCTGCCACTCAACTCCATCTACAACGTCTCACGTGAGATTTCATGAAAAGTGGTCAGATGGCTACATTAAAACATAGTGAGGCCACATCTTGAATAGGGTCCATCTGGATGTATAGGGCCCATATGCTGAAAGACGGGGCAGGCAGGTGAAAGCTGCAGCATCCAGATGTGCGCAAATCACCAGTCACTGTCACTCCAGGCCAGCTGTTCTCTGGTCCTAATAGTCCAAAGTGCAAACTAACATTCCCTGCCAGCCTCTGCCCAAGCAGCCCTCTAAGCCGCCGATGTCGCCTGACACAAATGTAATTGTTATTTAATCCCAGTTCACGTAACTACATCAGCATACACCAGCATTTCCAGGCACATGCATAAATTCACATGTGAGCATGGAAAATAGTAATTAGTAAATCTAAAGCTTATATCCATGACATGACATGAAGAACCTACCAGTTTAAGGTATCATATCATATAAGCAGCATTTTTAACAGGTTTTATCTGATTGCATACTGAACTCATTTATTAAAGGAATATACCTGGAGGTAATAGGTGACTGAGCCACCCGAGCCGGTGTCTCGGTCCACAGCCTCCACTTTGTAAATGCTGCTGCCAGGTTCCATGGTCTAAAGAAAACAAAGCAAACATGAAATTATATGATGATAAACAGGCTTCAAAAAGACTTTTAAACAAATATATGGTGTTTTCATATTTTACAAAATGGTTCATAAGTCATATCCTTTGGCATAACTTACTTCGAGTACATCGATAATAGCTGGCATGTTCTGGAATTCAGGCTTTTCATCGTTTGCATCCATGACAAATATTGTGACTCTTTCAACAACCTAAAATGAAGAAGGAACACAAAAAGATTAGGTACATTTAGTTTTTGTCTGTTGATTAAAAGGTATAAACCCCCATTAGATTAAACTGCATACCTTGCTTTTTCCATCTGTGATGCTGACAAGAACATCAATGGAATCTTGTTTCTAAGCAAAGATGGAGAAACAAGATTTCATCATGAAGTACATCATGAAAAGTCTTAGTTTTCAATATGTAAATTTAACTTAATTTCTCCCAAGCCTATGTTCAGTGTACCTCTCTGTCCAGCTGTTCCACCAGTGTGATGTTTCCTGATACGGGGTCGACTCTGAAGTACTCTTTGGACCCTGGATCGAAGGAAAGGCCGTAGCTCACCTCTTGGCCTTCAGGATCTGTGCCATTGAGTGAGTAGATCTGTGTGCCTGAAACAAGATGATATAATTAATATATAATTCAATAATTAGATGAAGTCACAGCTGGGACCTGGGCAGACACTTTCAGAAAACCTTGGAGTACGTGGGTCAACGACATGTAAGGCTTCATTCATTTGCAGTTGTGACACAATTTGACACACTTTGTTGCTACTTTTATTCTTGTTAGAAAAAAAAGTCATTGGAAACATTAATTTATGCCATGAGCAGATTAATTTTTTTTTCAAAAGGAAATAATAGATACAGACACAAAAATATACACCTCATCTCACTGACCCATGCACATAAAACATAACCTGTGCATAAATAACAATGTTACTTTTCTAAAATCTACATTTAGGAAACAAACCATAAGTCGTTTAACAGGCAAAACAAACCTCCAAAAAGACGTGTTAGATAAATCAAAGTACCTTTGCTGCTGAGAGGTTAAAATGATAAGCAATTTCTTTCAGATGTACATAAAATATAACAATTATGATATAACTTTGGTCCTTCTTTGATAATAATTATGAAATGAATTTTACATGAAGATGTATTATGTGTCACTGATTTAACCCAGGGGCGTCCAAACTTTTTGTACACCGAGGGCCACATACAGAAAAATATAAGTATACCTCACTATGAGGATATGAAATCTGGTGTATGCTACAATGGTCTAAGTGATTGGGTGTGTTTAAATAGCTAAGTAATGGCTGACAAGGCAAATAGCTAATCATTTTAAGGATTTTGGGGAGGCCAATTAGATTTCAGGGGCCTTGGTTGACTCTGCCCCTGGAAAACCATTTTACTGCTATTTGCTGCTGTAAGATACCAGGGCAGATATTGTTATTATTTTGGTTGCTGGCATGCTAACTATTTACAGTGTTATCACAATTTAATCACAAAAAAGAAAAAATATGAATAAATTATTCTTGTCAAAATGTTTGTTTACAGGATTAGCATAATAGTGCTACCTTGTGTGAAACTTTGAAGTGCAATACAATCAAGCACAAGTTTGATGTTCTAATGTGGGCCATATCTCATTTTTCAATTTAAAATTTACTACTGGCCAGTCTAAGATGTACCTAGGGCCATATTCGGTCCCCAGGCCATAGTTTGGACACCCCTGATTTGCTGGACAAGGCTGGGGTCGTGTAGGTGAAGCTTTGCCAGCAGCAGTGTGGTTTCAATACTGATGTTGCAGGGATCAGTAAGAAGGAAGTCATATTTAAATGCTCTGCCTTGTTGAGAGAAAGCTGTGATTGGTTGAGAGTAGTAGGAAGCAGTAATTACATCAGCTGGAGGTCAGCTGATTACAGCTTGGTGTATGGGTTTCATGTTTAACTATCACTGAGCTTCACTGAAGGGTATTAAACCTCTCCATTCTTTAAACTAATATCAAAAACAAGGCTAACACACTAGGTAGCAGTATAGAGAGTTCCCAGACTGACTGAGGGCGTGAGACCAGCTGCACCACATTCAGAGCCAGAGAACCCTCTTCACATTCAACAGGTGGCTCCAGCAGATGAGCATGTCCATGTGAGTACGTAAACACCACTCAACATCTGTTCTTCTATCAAAGACTATCTCTCACCCTTGACTCTCACATTCTAGGAACCAAAACTAAGCATGTTGTTGATTGGTTGTTCCAAGCTGCCTATTTATTATCGGTTCAGATTGATCTCAGACAACAGCTCACCGACGGGCGTGTCCTCAGAGAGGCTGAACAGTGCCAGGTTTCCATTTTGGCTGTAAGGACCGTTGTCGTAAAAGTAGGGGGCAAAGTCTGCTTGTGCTGAGGAAAGAGAGATAAAAACCACAATTAAATGCTTGAAAGTTTCCTGTTAATCAGCTCAAGGGGAGACTGTATAGATTGGGAAAAAGAAATAACATAAACCTTCTCTTGGCTGCTGATAGTTGAATTAATTAGTTACGCGACAAATCCTTAATCAAATTTATACGCTCATTTGTTCTGCTCCAAATGCCCTAATTTATCTGCTAAGCTAACGGTAGCTAATAGGGATGAATCCATACCTTGTAATTAGGGCTGTGGGGAAATTAATTTTAAAAAACTGGCATTAAACTCTGAATTTCTAGTTAAGCATGGTGAATTACAAAAGTTTTCTTAAACTTTTAACCCTTTGAATCCTGAAACCTAAAAAAAATGCCAGAAAATTCTCATTTTTTGGAACTGAGATGTTTATTTACACTTTTACCAAAATAGAAAAACAGAAAAATTGGAGGGCATTTTTTTTATCGCTCATCTAATTGTATGTAGGTCTCACAAAATTATGAATCAAATATGGTACAACTGGCTTTAAAGGGTTGAACTAAGGCTAACTGACTTCCTATTATGACAAAGATCTACTTTTATTTTGAAAGAAAATAAGGAATTTTGGGTAGATCGAAGATGATGACATGAACTAATCCACTGAAAGAGGAACTTGTAATGGGTTAAGCAGGGAAATAAGAGAACAATAAAACAGTAAATGCAGATGACCGAATGGTCCACTGAGCTGTCAGTGAGTTTAAATAAGTCTGAAATAAGACAGTAAGGAGCAGTGCTGGACTCATTTGATATCACTGTGGCTGTAGAGAGGCACTACAGTGGCTTAACCAATCTGTGCTGAAAGGGACAACAAAGCACGTGATTGATGTGATAAAAATAAAATCATGTACTAATTTGGACTTTAATTATGGTTTATATATTAATGTTGACAGCCCTGCTTGCAATACAAAAAAAATTATACACAAATATAGAAAGGGGTCTGGCTGCAGTATGCTGCTCTTAGACAACCCATCCTGCAGACCACCACTGTGAGACTCCACCTCTGTCAGGACAGAAGTGGTATAATTTGCTGGTACATTGTATTTGCCATCTTAGAAATAGTTATGTGATTGTTGTCTAGCTTCAGCTATGTTGGCTGGGTTAGTGTGTTTTCAAGGAGAAGCCTGTAGGCATACTCTTTAGTTGGCTATATTAAACATTCTGTAATTAGGTTTTGCAGGTCAGGTGTGTTACTTTTGGTGTTAAAGGTTTAAGGTTTGTGATGAAAAGTTTTTTTCTGTTGTTCAGTAGCCTGTCTTACCAGCTATGCATTAGTTCTCTCTTAAGTTATGGTGTAAAGTCCAATCTTAACCCTACGCTGAAACTAGTTATTTTGTAATTTAAGTGTCATTGTTTGGTTGCACCACAGAGACATAAGGTTGACCTTAACTAGTAGAGCTTTACATCCAAACTAACTGAAATTTTGTAGCTGATATGACCATTTCACTTAATTTAACCAATCAATGAAAAGCAGTTTTAACCCAGTGTTTTGTTCCAGTGCTGCCTCTCATGTCTCCCAATAACTTATGGTAACTCTCATTAATACTCAAACAGCACCAAAAGTGAATAAGGATGTGACAAAGCATTTTTCTTAAAGGGATATTTCAGTATTTTTGAAGTTGAGTCTTTTGAGGTTTGTGGCAGTAGTAGTTGCATTTGCCTCTAGTGATGTAAGTGAGCATTGCTCCTTTAAGAAGGACTCTATATATACTCTATAAGGTCACTTTACAGCGTAACAGATTGGTACTGTTCTCTGTAGAATTGAGCAACTCTAAAAAGAAAAAAAAAAAGGGCCACAAAACAATGTTGGCTCAAGGACACACTAACAAAAAAGTTAGTGAAAGCTTCTGTATTTTCGTCACTATTTTGCAGTGCAAGAGCCAAAAATACATAATGGGTAGCCTGAGCCTGCTTTGCAAAATAGTGACAAAACAACAGAGGCTTTATGGGTAAAAAATAAAATGCTTCAAAAGTTTCTAATAGTGTGTACATTTGAGCCAACATTGTTTAGGGTTAGGCCATTTTTACCAAAAACTCACTAAATTCTACGGAGAAACTGTGCCCATCTATTAGCTGTATAGCCTAGCTTCCTGGCCGGTACAACCTGCGAGTCCTTCTTAAAGGAGCATTGCTCATTAAAGTCATTGGATGCCAATGCCACTACTAGTGCTAGGTAACTCATATGGCCCAACTTCAAAAATACTGAAGTTTCCTTTTAAGTGATAACTAAAGCCAACAGCAAAAACCAAGAGCCAGTGTAAAATAACAACACTGACAATGAGTGGTGAAATCTCTGAAACACAAGATGATTTAACAGTGGTTGGTGGAAATGATCTCCACTCATGAAAACAGCGGTTTTATGGATCAAGGAGAACACACTGCTGACACCAAATTTCATCCTCCAACTTATCCCACCTTTCAGAACTATCGCCATAACAGCCATATTTTATGGAGGACTTTACACCTGTAATAAGTAAGAACTTATTTACTCACAGCTGGTGCAATAACACCATACCAGGCCATTTCTAACTTCCTTACTATGACCTTTACCCTAACCCTAACAGGAAGTTAAATACTGTTTTTTTGGGGGGATTTCTGTCCTATCAGTGGTGGTGTCTGACTGCAGTGGTCTGCAGAGACAGATATTTTAGAGCAACGGTCAGCAGCCAGTCTGGACCATGTAAAAAATGAGACAAAATAAATACAGATTACAACACTATTTAAACAGCTGGGGGCATTTTCTGCTTTTGGCCTCTCTTGTTCAACATTAGCAGCTGAAGAGGAAAGGCATAAAGATCTTGAAAGGGGCAGGTGATGATTTTTCAGTGGTATCATAAAAACAGTGATAAATCATATCTTAAATTCAGTGCAGTGATACATGTTGTGTAATGAGAGTACATCCCAGTAGCTTCTGATAGCAAATGTTTTCCAATATTTGCTACTCTAGGCAGAATCTTGATTTTCATTACTCTTCCTTTTGTTCACCCTACACAAAGTTTCAGCATTATTTTTTTTGTGATTATTATTGGTGGCAATATTAGTCATTGCTCTTAAACTATAAAGATCCAACTAAACAGCTAACAAAGCTATATTTTGATTTACATAATTGCATTTTTTCCCTGTAAAAAATGAAGCTAGGAAAGCATTTGTTGTAGATATTAACTGGCATTTATATTGGCAAGTAATGCTAGATGTGAAAACTTTCAAACACATAAACAATAACATCCATGCTAGCTAGCTCACACAACCTTCGGAAAAACTTTAAAAGTCCGTAAAGTTTTATTAACAATCAACGAGTATAAACACTTAAATGCAGGAAAAGTCATTATTCACGTCATTATCACATCCTTGTATGTTTGCCTTTAAATGACCAACTCTCCATTAACGTTACCTACAAATCCCTCTTTGCCATTCACTGGTGTTTATGTGACAATTAGAAATAAAAAGTCAGATAAAAAGCTTAAGTGTTTCTTTAACTGGTATGGGACCTTCAAGCTGGCTAGCTTTTAAGATTTTAGCAAGACCAATCAAGATGACAATACAGAGCTCACGCCCCCTGCTTTCTCTTCAGCTCTTACCAGGATTACAAGTGAGTTACGTCAACCTCTTAGAAACCCTTTCTATACATAGACCTAAGATCTTCATAGGCAGGAATAAAACTGTTCTTAACTTTAAGTAACAGTGATCTAGACTCTCATTTTGGCAAAATTACTTAAAAATGACCTTTAAAACAGAATGCATTCACCAGACATACCTGCTAGTGTTAAATCACATAAAGTACAAGCTTATAGGCACTCTTAGAGCGGTCAAAGAGATAGAGATATGACTTTTACCAATTAAGAACAAGAAGAGCCTTTAGAAACAGAGCAAACATCCAGCTCAAAGTCATGTACTGTATATCTATGCGACATTCATAATCTGATCACAACAAATAATCAGCTTTAAGAAGGGAAGAAGAGGTAAAACTTACCAAAGCAGGCATTCACAAACACCAACACAAACAGAAGTGGCAGATGTAAAATCTTTACATTCTTCATCCTAAAGAATGAAGTCATAAAAGCGCACCATGAAGACGGCTCCGTCAAGACACCTGCACATGAGATGCCCTGGCAAGGTGTTTGTGTGAGACTGGAGGAGGCTAAAGGCAGATGCTCACATGCTAATCCAATGACACATCTTAAGAGATACTCGTGGGCCTCCACAGGCCAACTGGACTGCTACAGCCAAGAACAAGAATATACCGTATCACTGCACATAAAACCCAGGAAGAGGTTTAATGTCAGATTTATTCTTTATCAACAACTTGACATCTAAAGAACAAAACTGTCTTTGCATAAAATACTGTAATGGTATTGAAAAGCTTTCAATTAGTATGCGACCTTTGTTGACTGTTTTGAATGACCCTAGTCTCAATCTTATTGTGTGTAATAATGCTTGGCCTCAGGCCTGTGCTGAGACCTTTAAGGGGGCAGGTACTCAAAGTTATAAAGGGCCACATGGAACTACAACAATGAGTTATAGTTATATTAATTATTATTAAATAAAAGTTATTTTTATGGTGCTGCAAATATTTACTGGTCAAATTAGAAACCTCCACTAATGTACAGAAATCCATCATCCTCCTTTTTGTCGAAGCTGGCCAGCATATTATATCTATATATATCTATTATATCTATAGCATATTTAATTTTTTTCTTGTTAGGGCACAAACAGGCCTTTGTGCTTTCCCTTTCAAAATAAACTTAAATTTACATTTAGGGGGGAAACAACAGAATATAAAGGGGGCACTTTGGATGTTACAGGCAAAAGGGCACGTACTTCATCATCTACCTCATGCTTGTTATAGTTTTTACAAGGCTGTCAGCATTAATATATCAATCATTATTTATAATAATCCATAATAAGTGATTTTTTTTTTTTTACCTGCATGCTATGTTGTCCCTTTCAACACTTTGGTTAAGCTACTACTTCCTGCTGAGACAGTGGTGTAAAAAAAGTCCATCACTGCTCCTTATTGTCTCATTTCAGTTTAAAAATCTCACAGACAGCTCAGTGGACAAGTCAAACATTGTGTACACCTCTATGTGATATCAAACATTTAACTTTTTACTGTTCCCTTATTTCCTGCTCAATCAATAACAAGTTCCTTTTGCAGTGGCTAGAAGTTCATCTCATATTCTTCAATCTAGTTGAAGGTCCTTATTTTCTTTCAAAATAAAAGCAGGTTTGTATTCCAATATGATACAACATTTTTTCACTTGACAGCCCTAATTTACAGCCTCAGAATTTATACTGATTTGTGGCTAATACTAACCTGACACGCCAGATTGACTGTTTCACATGTCCATTGCATATTTCCTATACATCTGGAAAACCTCCCATATGAAACGTCTGGAATGGGCAAGACTTTTTATGATTTCTTGGAAGGTGATTTGACAAAAGTTTACTCAGTCACATTCATTATAGGCCAATCAGAGTGACAAGACAAACTGAGGGAGTATGCACAGCTCTGATAGTGATGCAAACTAGACAGGCTTTATGAACAGTGGAGCTTATTGCTTGTTGGTGGATATAAGTCATGCAGAGGCCAGTTGGGAGAAGTGCAAAAACATCCTCTCCGCCAGGAGACTCACTCAATGTGGCTCTTTGCTCTGGTTATCTAAAAGAAGATCTTATAAAAATGCTGCCACTGCTACATCAAAGCTAATCGCTGCACTGAATTGTACAACTGAACTCTGCCTGTAACTATTGCAAACTCATGCAGAAGCAGGTTGGAAGAAAAGCGATGTCCTTTCTGCTATGAAAAGCTTTCAGTGCCATTCTTTGCCCTTCTTTAAAGAAGTGTGGTCTGGTTCTGATAAAACTTCTGTAATACTAGCACTATACAGCTACACCCATGCTACACCTGCAGGTGTGAATAAAACCCAGAATGTTTCTACCGCTGATTGTGGTCGGTGTTGTAATTTCTTGTCTTTTAGAAATTTCCACCACAGATGTCAAGTTGAGTAAGTATTCCTGTCTGAATTAATTGTATGCAGTATTATGTAGCATGTCTAGGCATATACATACACCTGATTGTCTGTGATTTTTATTGAAGCACACTGGCCTCAATTAATCACCCCACAATGCCTTAAAGCCCTCAGATTATCCAAGAGAAGAGTTCACTATATGGAAGTAACAAGCTAACTGAAACATGTTTTAAAAATTGTTAAGTAACACTTGAATAACTACATGGCTGTATTAGTGATCAACATGTTTTTATTGTTGGTAAATTGTTGAGGATATATTTAAATGAGGATATTGATTTGTGATGTTTCATGCACTGGTGATATGACTTTAAGCCAGCATGGTGTAGTTGTTTGCCAGGAGGCTTCAGATCCACCTCAGCTCCACACTTTTTCTATTATTAGGTTGATCTAACGTTTTTTGAGACTGCATTTCACTATGCCAGCCTCTGTGTATTGGTCTTCAGTAAACAAATGTCTGATGTCACTCAGACTTTGCTCAATACTTTCTTCAGTCAATACTACCCATAACCTTAGAATGCAGTTCATATGTATGAGTATGCAGTAGTAGTAAATGTAGTACGCCGTTTTGGGCACAGCCCTTACTCCTGTTTACACAAGAGTTATGTAACAGCTGTAACCTCTGGGATCTGCCATTTAATTTTAACAATTTAACAAAGAGTGTTGTGACTGCCTGTGGACAACGTGGAGATTAAAATGATGCTGAAACTCACTGCTGATATACTGGTCATATTTTACTGTGCCATCTGCTATGCACTCGACAACCATCTGTTGAGTAAGGAGACGGGAAAAAATATATATCCACTATTTACTCAATTAATAGGATAAATAAGGATAAAACAGAGGATGATGTAGATGGCAGCAGTGAATGATCTGATGGGATTATAATTCCTGTTTGGATGTTATGGTAGAAAATCATGACACTGATTTGTAGACTTGTGGCATAAAATAAAAATAGTTATAGTTAGTTAGTTAGTTAGTTATACTTATTGACAAGCTGAGACATTCTTTAAACATTTTACATGCAAATATAACATTTATTTCTGATTATTTTATTTTATTTATTTCTCTGTGTTTAGTCTCTGTGATTAAACTCCCCCTTAATATATACTAATATTTTTGGGAGCTTTTGAACTACATTTTGAGTACCAAAGTAGGCTAATCCTCCTGTTTGAAGCTCTTATTGATAATCTTGTTGTGCTCATATAAACAAATGTTATACAATACTTTCCAGGTGCCCTAAAATCTAACAAAGGAAATAATCATGTGAACACCAACTCATGGATATATAACTGCATATTTTTTCATTTACAGTCTGTTATGGTTTTATAAATGTATTTTTGTAGAGCTTAAATTTTCAGCACCATGACTGTAAATGCTGTATAGTGAACCTGTATATACAATCACTGCTGATGTAGTGCTTATCTCAGTCGAGCCATAGTGGCAGTTTTATCAGACCCATTTCAAAGAAGCAAAGACGAGCCAAAGCGTTTCATGAAAAGATGCTCTTGTTTTGACCAGTTTCAGTACAAGTTTGCCATAGTTGCAAGTTGTATGACAAGCTAGTGTACACAATGGCTGCCACCGCTGTAGCTGTAAGCTCAGTTGTAGCTGTAGAAAAGTGTCAGTTTAATCAGACCTTGACCATATTTTTTTATTATAACAAGACCAAAGAGCCACATTGACAGCTTGTCTTGGCAGAGAAGATGTTTTTGCATCTACTGGTAGGTTTTTGATATTAATTTAAACCACATTTTTCCTAATCTGCAGTAGCTCTAGCCTGTATAGCTCTGGTTAGTACTGGAGCTGCGCGGTCTACTCTCTTGTCGCTCTGACTGGCCCGTCATGAATGTGACAGACAGAACATTCGTCCAATCACCTTCGGAGAACTTTTTTAAAGTCTTGCCCTTCCCTAAAGTTCTGTATTGGAGGTTTCCCAGATGAATGTGAAGTAAATCCATGCAATTGATATATTAAACAGTCTATGTGGCGCGTCAGGTTAGATATCCGGTACCTGGTACTCATGCAAATTTCAGAGCATCCTTTCACAAAGATGTGGATTGTGCATGACAAATGGTTTGTCAATGATATGTGTTTGGAAATATGCATATTCTAGGGTGCAGATGGCCTAGTGGTTAGGTCTAGCCCCATGTTTGGGAGCTAGTCTTCCAAGTGGGCAGCCCAAGGTTCAAGTCAGTCCTGTGGCTTCTTTCCCATATGTCATTCTCCTCTTTTTTTCCCTGACTTTATGCACTTCTTGTCCTCACAGTACGGCATAAAGCCTTGCATACCCCGGATTTTTTCCACTTTGCCTTCTCTAAAAGTCTTAATTTCCTCCATTTTAGCTGTATAAAAGCCTATTTTTTACAGTTGGTCCCTTGATGATTTTTGTTACTTCTTATGAATAGAATTTTGTTATTTTATCAAATCTGTGACCAATCAAAACAGTCTTTCATTAATATTGTGTGACAAAACAGTTTTAAATAGTTTCAGATAACGTAACTATGATATCAATGCATTGTACTACCCTACCCTTCCTATAGAAAAGACTATTACATTGAGAACACAAACAAAACAGTTGTATAGTGCCTATATGCAGCATTAAGTATGTTGCATGCAAGAGGATTTAGTCACATGAATAAACCTTTTACAGTACATTCTCATAGAGAAATTAAATCTACGTTATAATCTGAGTGGTATAGTATAAACTACAGCATACAGTCAACTGTATATCATTACTGAGCCCGGCTGCATAAACTGAGCTTTCAGAAAAACAGAATAAAAATCTTTCATTTCAAGGAACATCAATATATGATTTAAGATCATTGACCTCTAATGGTGGAAAATTTCCCATCATGCTTAGAGAGGCCTTCCATACCAGAGACCTTGTGTCTAAACATTAGGACTTCAAAGCTACAGACATGACTGTAATGCTCACTGAAAATAAATACAAATAACTTCCTCAAACATGATAGTAACTCAAAAAGATCACCTGTCAGGTGACTTATGTATGTTGGTGGTCAAGGCCGAGGCTTCAGCTTTAATTCTCATAGTCCCGGCAGATGGCAGGCCTAAAGATTAACCCACTGTGCTCTAATCTCTCCTCATCTTGTAATGCACAGAGCCTGTCTGTGGTCACACGGCCTCCATCAGACATGAACGGAAAGCACAATTAGCACACATTATGCTGCAGTCATAGACACAAGCACATGCTGCATAGAGTGTGCAACATTATAATAGTTCACAAATCTGTTTTGCCAGTATCTGGCACACCAAGCATGGCCTTTTTTTATTTTAAACTTTCACACTTGTACATCAGTGAGAAGTTTCTCTGCTAAAAACCCATAGGCAAGCTCACACATGCAAGTGTGTCTGCAATGATCAGTGTAAAAAAATCATCATCATACGGATTTAAAAGCTCACTGCTCATCTGTAGTCATCTTCTTAGTTCCTAATCCCGTGCCTTCAATCACAGTGGCAAATGCTGACCTCTTTGTTCCTGCTGAGAACAGAACCATTAGGACGCCCACAGGGAAATTTCAGGGAAATGTTCATCACTCCAGCCTCCTGCTGCTGCTGCTTCCTTTGATTTGGATTAAAGTCATCAATAGACGAGGCTGTGAACTCCATAATCATGGATCATTGTCATCTATCATCATGTGTTCAGTACTGGACAAAGTCTTAGCGACGTCACCCATCGATTACTGAAGCCATCTTTTGAAGCCCATCCAAGGCAGCCACCATATTGAAAACCACAGTCTCAAATGACTGTGTCATCTTAGTAACCGATGAAGAGAGTAAGCTTAGGCGAGTCTTAAGCCTCCAAAGAAACAGCAGTGATGCACAGCTACAACAACAATGCAAACCTTGTATATGGATATGTTTTAAAGATTTATATCCCTACAATCAACTCGAAGCTCCATAGAATGAACAAGACAGTCTAAACTTTATACAGCCGTCGATGTCAACTCCTCCATGGACCAAAACCCTCTACTCTAAGACTAAATAGTGAACAGTAACTCCACAGAGACATGCTGCTCTTTCCTTTTACATCTGTTCCACTCTCAGAGCTGCTGTTAGCCATGATGTTGGCTTTTACTCCAGCTCAATAAACACTATTGGCTTGGTGAAGCCTCCTTCTTCCACAGAACTTAATTTTAGCGTCTCTCCAGTAACCAGATTTGTTATTAGCAGGATAATCTTCTCTGATCTGGTATCATCACAAACAGTGTGTGCTAACTGGTGCTAATACGTAGGTCTCTTTAGAGGCATATGTTCTAGGTAGAGATTTTCAAGTATTTTTTTTCCCGGTACCGATTCTGATACCAGAGCATTTGGTACCGGCTGATACAGAGTAGTGATCCTATACCAGATCTTTCTTTGAACTTTCTGGATGGACTGCGCTGTGGAAAACCGACACACTATTGTAGCCTTAGAACACGGCTCAACAAACAAAATGGTAATGTACAGCCTCTCTGTGACACTTTAATTTGTTTCTCCTGGTAATCACAGTGAATTTTACTTCTAAATATTAACATAACAGTGGCACAGAGGACCACATCAGGCTCTCTGTCTCTCTTTCTCTCCATTATGCTCTATTCAGACTGTCTCCATAATAATCTGGCATGCCCAGTTTGAACAGCCTACCATTGGTTGAGAGTCTCACAAAACATTGTGGGAAAACAATATGGCCATAAGCATTCAAGTGAGTGGCAATAAATGATAGAAAATTCCCCCCTTGTTAAATCATGAGTTAACTCTGATTAACCACAGTTTTTGGAAAGCTGAGTTCAATTTCACTGGCCACACCCAGGCCTGATTACCACCAGATTTGTCGAATCAAATAATCACTTAAATAGAAGCTGTCAGACAAAGTGAAGTAGGCTACAAGATCTCAAAAAGAAACGCATCATGTCATGATCCAAAGAAATTTAAGAACAAATGAGAAACAAAGTGATTGAAATCTATGAGTCTGGAAAAGGTTACAAAGCCATTTCTAAGTATCTGGGACTCCAGCGAACTACGGTCAGAGCCATTATCCACAAATGGAGAAAACTGGAACCAGTGGTGAACCTTCCCAGTAGTGGTTGGCCAACCAGAATGACTCCAAGAGTGCAAAGACGACTCATCCAGGAGGTCACAGGAAAACCTAGAATGACATCCGAAGACCTGTAGGCCACACTGGTCTCAGTCAAGGTCAGAGTTCATGACTCAACCATAAGAAAGACTCAGGGCAAAAATGGCACCCATGGGAGAGTTCCAAGGCCAAAACCACTGCTGACATAAAAGAACACAAAGACTCGTCTTGCATTTGCCACTTGCTTCATCACTTCACTTGCTGTGATCGATGGAACCATAAATTCTGCTGTCTACCAGAAAATCCTGAAGGTGAATGTCCGGCCATCAGTTTGTGCACTCAAGCTCAAGCGCTCTTGGGTTATGCAGCAGGACAACGACCTGAAACATACCAGCGAGTCCACCTCTGAAAGGCTCAAAAAAACAAAAACAAAATTAAGGTTTTGGAGTGGCCCATTCAGGGTCCAGACTTAAATCCAATTGATATGCTGTGGTGTGACCTTAAACGAGCAGTTCATGCTGGAAAACCCTCCAATATGGCTGAGTTAAAACAATTCTGCGAAGAAGAGTTGGCCAAAATTCCTCCACAACGATGTAAAAGACTCATCACCAGTTGTCACAAATGCTTGATTTCAGTTATTGCTGCCAGGGGTGGCACAACCAGTTATTAGGTTTAGGGGGCTATTACTTTTTCACACAGGGCCAGATATGTTTGGATTTTTTTTCTCCTTAAAAAAAATTAAATAATCATTCAGACACTGCATTTTTTATTTAGTTTGGTTGTCTTTGTGAAATATAAAAATTGGTTTGATGATCCAAAACATTTAAGTGTGATAAATATGTAAAAAAACCCTCAGGAATCAGAAAGGGGGCAAATACTTTTTCATGGCACTGTATGGGTGGACTTTAAACCAAAATACTGGCTGTAAATATCAGCAGAAATGTTGATATCTGTCAATACCAGTGATCCACTTTTTAGGCTAATATCTGCTGATACCAATATCGTATTGATAATATCGTGCATCACTAATATGTTCCCTGAGAGTTCCAGTAGCTGTTGTAGAGTAGTTTCTGTTACTAAAATCTAACTAACCGTGCTATTAAAGACAGCCGTGGCTGGACGTAGCATATTGTATTGTATTGCACTGCATTGCATCAAATCTGACACATCACATTATATTGTATCGTATCGCATCCGACACATCACATCACATCACATCACAAGTTATCCTTTGATTCCCACCACTATGGTGCAATCTGTTAGATCATATTGTGCAATGACGAGACAAAGAAGAATCCTGAGGCTAGCCACACACTAGACAATTATCAAATCTTAATCAATTAAAAAAAAAAAACATGGGAGACCACAGATGTAAGGACAAATTCAAACATTATTTCATCTTATAACCATCTGAGTGCATACACTAGTTGACTCAGCCAGACTTTGAGACCCCTCAGACCACACACTTGGGTACCTGCCAACAACCTTGCAGGATCATGTGACTTTAGAAGAAAAAAATACATGGATGACTATTGATGTCCTCTGCTTTCCCCTTCACAATAAGCTGTCCTGGCATGTGTGACAGTTGCAGTAAAAAATATAAAAACAAGGGAAAGAATCAGGGTGAAATCCTGGCTAGAATGAAGGTACAGTTGTGTTTATGCTTGTGTGCAGTGAAAATAGGTAAGCTCTGGCTGGTGATGCTATCTGGTCTGCTTGCTCTCATTGGTTGTTTTGGGTATTCTGTCAAAAGCATCACAACACGTTTGATATTTACAATTCAAGGTCTGGGAGGTTATGACCTGATCTGGAACAGTAAATCTGCACAATGGATTATTTAGACAAATAACTGTTTGCAATGAGCCTCCACTTGGGATACGATTCAACAATTGTTAGCCTGAGATAGAAAGTCACTCTCAAGAAGCCTGGTGTCCACACGAAAAAAGAAACAATCAAAGAAATTATTGCTGCAGACAATGACTTTAAGAGACAATAATAAGTTTCCTTTTTGCTGCGTTATAAAACTAAAGATACAGAGGTTCAATTCCTCTGGAGCCAAGGCACATCAAGAAAGCTTTGCAATGTCATCTGTTTAATTTGTGGGTCAGCCTGCTGGTTTGGCCTGGAATTAAATCCAAATATGCTTGGTCAGCCTGCATTAAGATGGTAAGCATAAATTAAAATCTTCCAAAATGTTAGTCTTTTGATACTTTTTGATACATGTTTTTAAATGGTACAATCATTGATGTTTTAATGGTCAATAAAAGTGGTAAATCTTTAAAAAAAATAAGATCTTTTGTCATATATTTGACACAAAGCTACTACATGCAAAGGAGCACAGTCTGTAGAAATAGCTGCAGTTTTGACAGTGTGCAGGAGTTTGACTGTATTTCTTATTTTTTTAAATCATTTTTTAATGATTAAAACAAGAAATTACCCAATACTGGATGCCCAAGACTGGTATCTTTGCTGCCATGGCAATGAAACTGGAATGGCAATTGTTTTATAAAAAACAGATTCTGGTATCTGACCATAGCCTGGACTACTTTTTGGATACATGTAAAATAAAACACCTCTCAGGTACATATTATTTTTTTGTAGATCTGTAGTTTAGCTTGTTTTATTTTACCCCTTAACTTACATTGTCTCTAATTTTCTTTATTCTTTAATATTTTTCCATTTTTTCCCCACACAACTTAGCATTTTTCCCTTTGATATACACCAAAATGTGCTAAATAAAGTTTAAATTCTTGTCGTTCGTGCTAGAAGAAGCATGATTTAGAATTTAGGGCAGAGAATGACTCGTGCCCTCGTCAGTACCTGGCATAATTTAGGCACTCCAATGTTTTCCTCTGAAACATGTGGGTTTATGTGTATAATTACAGTATGCTGTTGGACTTAATGGCACGTTTTTGGACTTTTATCAAGACAAGATGTTGACTAAGAGATCTGCAAGTAGAATTAATTTTGCTCTAGTCCAGTCCACGTGAGGGTCTGTAAAATTAAACATGTTCACAACAGAATAGCAGTTAATCGCTAAGACATCAAGAACATTTGGGACTATAAGGCTCTCACACAAAAATATATAATAAATTATTTGTCCTAAATATCTATACACTGGCTTACAGTAATTGTTTTACAGCAGTTTGCATTGTACACTATATAAGTAAAACAAACAGAGTATCATGTTTTGTTTTCTGGATAAAATGCAGCCATGGCAGATCTATGTGATTCTCCTGCCCTCATAAAATGAATCAACGTCAGTCTATGAAAAAAGACAATCACTAGGTCAAAAATAGAAAAGGAAACTTTGGATCATTTGAGGTCTACAGTACTTGTGTCACTACTGGATCACTCTGTCTGTTCGGGCACCTGTTGTCAAGATACCCAATTCAGCTTTGCCATTTTGGATTATTAAGAATAATCTCCAGTGTGGGGTTTGCCAAGGGCAGAGGTTTGCTTTTAGTCCTGGTCCACTCTAAAACTAGGTCACTCCTTTAATCCCTGCATGTAGAGAATATTGTAGGTTAACAGCCTTTTCATTTGATAAAGCTCAGTATGATGGCAGAGTGAACATGAACTGAGAAAAATCTCAAAAGTATGAGATATGACTTCTGTGAGGATCAGCAGGGGCAGTAATGACCACCTAGGGGGCCTGTGGTGTTAGTCCTACAGCATGAGGCATCATACAATTGAACAATCTTTGCAACATACATGATGCACCTTAAAGAACATAAATTCACTGCAGATGTTGAACAAAATATACACATACGGATACACTGAAACTATAATATTCAAGCAAATCAAGACATCATATAAATCTAAATATAAGATGTGATTCTGAAGTGTCAAAAATTGCCTAGACGGAAACAAAGTCTGGTTGTGTTTGTCTTATTTTCAATGATTTACTTCAAATAACCATTTTACTGCTTAAACCTAGTTTGTGCCATGACAGTCAGTCCCGCACTGATGCAGCTCTAATACCCTAAATCCTCTACAATGCTGCCCCCAGGTGGTGAAAAAGTGGTGGTGGCTTTCACATACTAAAATGTTACTTTAATTATTTGTTGTGCCCAGAAAAGCAACAGGTGCTACTAATTATCACATTAACAATGACTCCCCAATCTTGAAATGTGCCAGTAAGTGGCCAAATGTTACACTGAAAATATCTGCACAATATTAGAATCATAAAATGAACGAAGCTCAGTGGGATTCAACCACGATACTTTAACGACATCCAAAAATCTGTTGAATATTTCCATAAATAGGCATAAAAGAGAGAATGCATGCCTGTTCAAAAGAGACTGGAGACTTCAAGGTTCTTCAGTTCAGTGCCAGAGGGACTGAGAAACTCAGTGCACATTTTTGGAATAGTTGTTGTTGTGTGCAGTGGTGAGTGTATCTGTCTGGCACATTCTAATGACAAGGGAGGTAAAGGGGTGGTGAGAGAAGAAAGCTGCAGTTTAGTCCAGAGTATACGCTGCTGACTTCACCTGTATGCCTTTGGTAATGGTGCTTTTACTGCATTTACTGTCTTAGCCTGGTGTGAATATACAATGTAACTTTTCTTCTAAGTTTAAAATATATCTGAAATCTCTCTTTAAAACTCACTTTTATTGCATGGCTTTTTCTTAACAGTTTGCTTTACATCTCTACCAGTCTTTGTTGACATGTGTTCAGTCATTATGTGAGTCTTGTTTGCATGTGTATTTGCTTTTATTTATTTATTTATTAATGATCTGTCTACTTGTGTATTTTTTCTATTATTTTGCCCTGTTCCAATTGTATAGCCCTTGTACCTTAAAAGGGTTATATCAATGTAAAAAGCTACTGTATTATAAAACAAGCTATTTCATGTTTAAAAAGAAAAATTAGTGGCAAAAATGTTGAAAATTGAGTAACAAGATCAGAAAGTCATTCTAAGTGTAATAAAAGTGCTACTTTTAACTTTTTTTAATGCTTTAATTATCTCAAGATAAATATGTTTCTTTTTTGTTTATTAAAATGAGATGTTTATAAAGGTCAATGGAAATTTGCAAAGTACATCTTGACCTCAGTAGTGATCTGACAATAGGGCTGGGCAATTATGGCAAAAATCAAAATCACGATTAATTGAACTTTTTACCTTGATTACAGTTAATGAATGATTATTCTACCCCCAACCTTTGACTCATTTTGTTCTGTAAATCATTGTACAATTTCAAAACAAATAACTGAAAGGCACAGCCACAAATGAACAATTTATGGTTCTTTATTGAAACAGCTGAAATCAAAACACACTTCAGCTGAAATGAAACTAATGTTCTTGTGTTTCAAATACATGGGCCAGATGTAGCCATCGAATAGGCTTGGTGGATCTGCACTGTGTAGTTCCTAGAGTAGTTTCAGCAGCTTTCAGCAGCTGTTGTTTAAAAAGTAGAAAATAAATCTGCCGCTCATGTTGCATAGTTAGTTGAGTTTTAGCAGAATGGATGGAATGATGTCACATGACTAGTACTTCTTCTTCTCTTGGGTTTCCAGCAGGCTGCATGCCTTGAAACACCTGGCTTACTTTTTCATTTCAAGGTCAAAACATACATCCCTTTATCACAGTCACAGAGTTACTCTGATGACCAATTAACAGTCACAGAGTCACTCTGATGACCAATTAACAGTCACAGAGTCACGCTAATGACCACTCAAAAGTCACAGAGTCATGCTGATGACCACTCAACAGTCACAGAGTCACTCTGATGACCACTCAACAGCCACAGAGTCACTCTGATGACCACTCAACAGTCAAAGACTCACGCTGATGACCACTCAACAGTCACAGAGTCACTCTGATGACCACTCAACAGTCACAGAGTCACTCTGATGACCACTCAAAAGTCACAGAGTCACGCTGATGACCACTCAACAGTCGCAGAGTCACTCTGATAACCTCTTAACAGTCACAGAGTCACTCTGATGACCACTCAACAGTCACAGAGTCACTCTGATGACCACTCAACAGTCACAGTCACGCTGATGACCACTCAACAGTCACAGAGTCACTCTGATGACCACTCAACAGTCACAGAGTCACGCTGATGACCACTCAACAGTCACAGAGTCACTCTGATGACCACTCAACAGTCACAGAGTCACGCCGATGACCACTCAACAGTCACAGAGTCACTCTGATGACCACTCAACAGTCACAGAGTCACTCTGATGACCACTTAACAGTCACAGAGTCACGCTGATGACCACTCTGCATTCACAGAGTCACTCTGATGACACTATATGAACTTATGCATACCGTATATATAGTTTAAAAACTTCTCTTTTCTTGATACATTGTTTGCATTTGTGATTTCCTTCTGTTAGACTTCTGCTCCTTGTTTTTGGTAAGGTTGCTGCTCTCAGTGCCTTGAACTTTCCCCCTGGGGACAAATACAGTTTTTGATATTGAAGTTCATTTAATTAAATTTATGATTATGAACTCATATTATAAACAAAGATAATCATCAAAACTAACCAAGTGCTAAACTTACACACCAGTGCATGCTTTTACCTTTGGCTTTCGCTTTGAATGTTAATCTTTAAAACATTATATTTTTTCATATTCCCAAGACAATATCACAAAATTCCGTTAAAACTGTAGCTCTTACATGAGAACTAAAGGAGATTACAGTACAGTAACAGTGTTCAATGTTAAAGGGGAAGAGGGAGCATGAATGACTGATGGAGTTACTCAGAACCTGTTTCTATCAGCGTAGTAAATTTGTTCCAAATAAATATTACTTTTACCAAATATTATTCGTATCTAACCTTATCAAATCATTTCAGTAATCTACAGTGGTCTATTGGCGTCACAAAAATTAGGCTACAGCAGGTCTCTTAAACACTTGCAGTGACTAAACAGTATGTAATGTATAGGCAGCTCCTCAGACAGGGGGGTCTTTATACAAAATTGCAGGGTGTTTGGGGATCACGTGACCTCCTCGCCGACACAGGATGTCCCACACACGGGAGCGCGGTGACGTGAAGTGTGGCTGCAGTCAGCTCGCTCATGCAGAGGTGGACTTCAGCGAATTGGAAAAAGTTTGACAAAAAGTTTTGAATACACAATACTTTTAATTTTAGGGATTATGTACCGTTACTTCAAGTGAAAAGACAGGGAAGGGATTTAAAACTACGTGTACCTCCTGACCGCTGTTTTCTTTATCAGATATTTTAATTGAAATACAAACATTTTCCTCGCTCGTGCTCCCTTCGGCTCCCTCTCATGTGGAACTTTCCGCGCGCCGTCCGTGCCTCCGCGCTGCCTCTCATTCATCCTACAGAGGAGAGGAGCCCGCGTCCGAGGATACAATGAAGCAGTGTGTCCATGTCCGAGACAATGCAGCAAGATGCAACGAAGGGACCATACCGTTTCTCACAAGAACAGGAACATTTTGTTCGATGGCAGAGGCGGACCAGCTAAAGGTTTGTTTCATCCGCTACCCGAACACCTCAACATCTTCTGTAATGTGGCAGGAAATGACTCAAAGCGTAGAAAACAACCGTGTAGATCCACCGGCGCACGGTAGAGCTTGTAAACATGCTGCTGCCACGCGCGTAAAACACTACACACGATGAATAATGCTAATATCTTTCTCTATTTCCACTGCCGTCTAATGATTCGTGTGTTTTCTTACGGGATACACTATAAATGATGATCTTGCCACGATTGGCAGTCCACTATGATCAATAATTCTTTCTAGTAGCTATATAGACGTGACTTGGCCATTAAACCATTATTCTAGATTTACTTTTAAATGTTTGAGGGGATCATTTCCTCATATCAGAGCATGAGGGATTAATAGTATGCAGAAGTATTCATTAGCTTGTATTCATTCTGGTTCAGTGAGGGGGATGTTAGGAAAAGCTCAATTGAAAGCCCCCTCCCCCCTAAATGATTGCATTAAGTGGCACCACACTCACATAGAAGGGGGGAGTTTTCTCTATTTCCAAATGGCAAATGACGTCAGCACTAAAAATCAATCAATCCTACAGCAACCTCTATCTGCACCTAAAAACATCTACTGTTTTTAATATCCCCTCTTTGTTTACTCTCACACCCCTGAATGAACAGCAAAACCTTCAGTGGGAATTTAGCTTCCATCCCCTCCCTGAGATGCTGTTTGAAGGCTTTGAAGGCAGCCATTAATGTAATTTGTAGTGAGATGATAAACAGAGTGATGTGTGTTTCTGCTTGAGCAGAGAGTCAGATTTGCCAAACGCTCCAGTAACTCTTGAATATGTAAAAGTGCTCGGCTCAAGCGCTACCAGTCTGACAGTTTGACGGCTATGGCGTATTAAGCTCAGATAATTGGGTGATATTTACTTACAGAGCACACAATCACTCCACAACCGCTTGGAAACGGTGTCTTTTTCCCCCCTTAATGATATACTTTGTAGAAATTATTCACTTTCCTGACAGCTCCAAATGGCATATGTGTGTATTTCTTTTTCGGTAACAGAAAAAGTCACAAGACGAGTTAAAAAGTCAAAAAATTTGCTGTGCTAATTAAAGTTTCCAAATTTAAAGTCAAAATAATTAATTTGTTCAAAAGTATTTTTGGAGAAGCAATTTGACCCTCGTTGTTGCATCACTTCATAAATATGGGTCATATTCCTAATTGATCGCCTGAGAAGTCTTGAGCATAGCATTGTAACTCAGTACTCCCAGAGGATGACAATTATACAACACATGATGCACGTTTGGTTTAAACATGATCAAGCTCTGCTCTTTTTTATTGCTTATAAATGGTGAACATCACCACCAAACATAAAGTGATTGTCATGTGCCTCAATAATGATTGTATGTTGTTTAATCAAAGAATTACATGCAATTTTCCATATATCATTTGTGCAACTCAGCAAAAAGTCAAACTTTCTCATATCTGAAAGCGACCTTTATGACAAGAAATGATGTTAAAGTCCCATATAGTCCTGGCTGTACCCCCTGCTCTCAGTACCATATGGAAGTACTCCACTATGTCCACTATGCTGGCATTTAAAACCAGCCCTGTGCACATGAACTCCTCCCAGTCATTTGCTTTTTTTCTTCCACCCTTAACCTCAGCCCCTACAACAGCTGGTTTATTAGTGGTTTTAAGGGATGAGGCAAACAAGTTTACTACACGTGCATCCCATGAGGTTTAACAGCAGCAGATGTGATGATGTTGCTACTTAAGTTAAAGGATGTCTCTTATACTTGGGTGGAGGTTAATTTCTCTGTTCTTTTTGTGCTTGTGTCCAGTTCTATTTATGATAGTCTATGTAAGAGGTGTCCAAACTTTTTTCACTGAGGGCCCCATACATAACCATGGAAAGCTGACAGAGCCACTTTGATAAAGCTTACATTTTGGTTTATAAAAATTAGTAAAATTAATCTAATGTAGGTTCAGGTATGCTTAGTAACGGAATATGCTTAAAATGGCAGTAGACCGTTTCATATTTCCATTTCATGGATATATTTTACTCTTTAATCCGGGAAACCTCCCATACAAAGTGTTAGGGAAGGACAGGACTTTAAAAAGTGAGTGGAAGAATGTTCTGTCACACTCATGATGGGCTGAACAAGACTAAATGAGGTAGCAGACATGCTCAACTCCAGTGCTAACCTGAGCTACAGTGCTGCTATGGCTACATCCGAACCCATTGTACATGACTACTCACTCGCAAACTCATGCTGAAGCAGGTCGGCAAAAGAGCAAACACATCCTTTGTGTCGCGAAAAGCTTTCAGAGCTGTTCTTTGCTCTTTATTTAATACCAGGTCCAGCTCTGGTAAAACTGCTGCCATACTATAGCTACTATCAAGGTAACCACTTCACCGGAGGCAGCAGTTGCTAACAGGTCACAGTACAACTTAACTGCGCCGTAGCTACCACCTTGGAGCTTTTCAAGATGGGCTTGCCCGATAAAAGTCTGGGAAATCCATCTGCTCTGCAAGGGGAGCCTCTTAATAACTGATAAGGCAAATAGCTAATCATTGTTAAAGATTTTTAGTTGGACAACTAGATTTTCAGGAAGCCCTGGTTATTGCTGGATACACCCCTGGTTCTGACACAAAACAAGCAAAGTGCACAAAGCTGCTAAACTTCATTGAATTGTTGGTGCCTGAGGAAGATTAACGATGATGATTTGTAAACTGAACCTTGAGAAGGAGTAAACTACAAAGTAAAGAAGTGCCATTTGTGCTGCTATTTGCTGCCATGATCCTTTTGTTTTTATATATCAGGCTTTCATGAATGGAGATTTTATTACTTTCGTTGTCAATATTTATACCCCTTACATTGTTGTCTAAATTAATCACATAAAAAACGTGTCAGTGAATTCTTGTCAAAATGTTTGTTTACAGAATCAGCACATCCGTCTGCTAAGTATTACAACTAGGAATTACAATATAGTCAAGCACAAGCGCCAAATTCCAGGTCATATGTGATTTTAATTGTAGAATTTGCTACAGACCAATTAATATGGCCCCTGGACTGCAGTTGGCCCTAGTCATAGTTTGGATATCCCAGTTAATAATCTAATGTAAACCTTTTCTGTTTGATTTTATGCTTGTTTTTGATTGTTAACGCCCTTTTTTTCACCTTCAGAAGTTTTCTCAAGAACCAAATAGAGTTAAAACCAGGATTGTGATTCTATACTGCTATTGTAAGTCATTAACATACTCTGGTTTTACTGTTTTCACAAGATTACCTTTATTATTACAGAATGAAGCTTTATCCTCTGCCTGACAAGCTATGACCAACACACAGACTAGACTCTAAATGTCCAGTGACAAAGCCAGGGCTCAAGAATGAAGACCAAATATGCAATTGTCTTCATCTGCATCGTGGCTCTGGTCATCATCGAGAAGGAAAGCAACATCCTATCAAGGTAAGAGAATGGAAAACTATAGCTTGACTTTGCTGTAAAAATGCTGTCAAAGGGATTCATAATACCTCCTGACAAACCTAAGGAGATTACTCCAGGACTGAGCTTTGCCTTTTGTTTCATTCAACCTTTCTCTGTTTTGCTTGATTTTGATAAAAAAAAAATTCTGTCTGAAAATCTTAGGTTTTTAAACATTTCTGGTACTTTTGACACCACGGACCATAAAGCAATAGAGATGCTGCCATTTTAAAACACATAGTATTTGAAAGTATTGAGGAGTTTAGAATTCTGACAATCTAAAAACAGACTAAACTTGCATTATGATTTTTTTAAGCCAAGGGTGAAACATCCTCGAATAAAAGTTATTGTAGATGTAAAGGTTTCAATTACCACTGTTTTGTAATGTTAATCAGTAGTAGTGGTAGCACTGTAATACAAAATTCTCAAAGCCTGTTTAAAAGCCATGAAAGAAAAAAACTAAGAAAAAACACAGAACAGTACAGGTGCTGATGGTGAGGAATAGGTAGAGCAGGTAAACCCTGTCATGACTGAATTATTTTACTCTTCACATACATTTTGACAAATTTAATGTAGTATGACCAGGGTCCTCATCGGCCAGATATTGGCACTGGTAGGCTGGACTTGGCCTAAGTGCCAACATTTGGGGATCACTGCTTTGAAGGGAAATTAATCCAGGCTGAAATCTTCTGAAAGTTTCTCACACATATCAGCTCTATGTAAACATGTCAGCTAAATGCATCTAATCTGTTTTTAATGATGTCTTATAACTAAGCCTCTATATCTCACCAGGGTCTCTGATAAGCTGATCCAGAGGCAGACTCCTCTACAGACCCCACCGACCCCACTGGATTATAGCAACACAACCCAAAATGGCTCCCTGACGATGCTCAAAATGCTGCTCTCTAAACTCACGGGTACTCAAAGGAATTACTCAAGTCTCTCTGAAGAAGAAGAGGAGGAAGAGCTAGATGATTTAAACTCATATAGCTTCAGCGGTGGCCGTAAGCACGTATTACTCCTGGCCACCACACGAACAGGCTCCTCGTTTGTGGGGGAATTTTTCAACCAGCAAGGAGAGAACATGTTTTACCTGTTTGAGCCTTTGTGGCATGTCGAGCGCATGCTGACCATGGCTGGGGAGGCAAACAACGGGACAGTGTTGGCAGGGATTTACCGGGATGTGCTCCAGGCGCTTTTCCTGTGTGATTTCTCCCCTCTGGAGAAGTTTATCTCTCCTCCACCTCAGGACCATGTCACTCCGGCTCTTTTCCGCAGAGAATCTAGCATATCGCTCTGTGAAGAATCTGTCTGCAGTCCTGTACTCAAAGATGTTTTTGAGAGGTATTATCAATCCAATAGATATATATTGTAATTGATCACGCTTACAATCCTGGTATGAAAATTGAGTTAATGTTATGCTCTTACATATTTCAAAAAAAGAGAGGCTGTTGGTTCTGGAAATTTTTTACCACTCTCAAATGTTTTAATTTCAACAAAGAAAGCTCAGTGACAGAGTGTTAAAAATATGTTAAACAGAATTTTACTCCTAGTGGCCACTCTACCTGTAACAATGAGTATTTAGGTTGTAAAGAAGTCTATAGTATGACGACCCTACTTTTTTGCTATGTTAACACTGCAGGCCTTAATGCTCAATTCTAATCTTTTGTGATCTGATTTTTTGTTTCACAGCTCACATTGCGGTCAGATTTCAAAAGATCAGATATGTATCTGATTTAGTACCACAAATGAAAGTGGCCTGAATCTGATGTAAAAAGATCAGATTCAATGGGACTTGTGATGTTCACACTGTCAGAAAAAGATCAGATCTGAGTCACATATGAGCAAGAAAACAAAAGAAAAACAGATTTTGGTCCCTTTTAATTAGTCAGTAGACATTTTACTAATGTGTGTTTAGTCCAAATCTAGTCTGAAACTATGCCTCACACAGCCTTAAGTTATTTATTTTTTCAGATATAGCCCCATTAAGAACTAGAAAAGGCAGCTCAGCCCTATCTCCCAATAATAAAGAATCCTTAAAAAAATCCTGGATCCAGACGGTGATCCGGATCACTTCCAAAATCTTATCAGTTCTACCTTATGCCATTTCTGACATTTCCTGAAAATTTCACCAAAATCCGTCCATAACTTTTTGAGTTATGTTGCTAACAAACAAACAAACAAACAAACAAACAAACAAACAAACCCAGCTGATCACATAACCTCCTTGGCAGAGGTAATAAAACAGCATAAACTATACATAACATGGATGTAGTTTCAGTGAGGTTTCTAAGGCAGACTTTTGAAACCATCAGTGTAGCTCATATTCCATATTGGAATGGCTGTCTCAAACTATAATTAAGTAACCCTAGGAACAAGAAATAAGCTGGAGCTGAGGCAGGCCTTTGGCTTCTTTTCAAACAGCCATGACGGACCAACCTGCAGCCACATCAACCATGCTCCTGACTATGCACAAAGCATGCCCTAAAAAGTCCAATTGCATGAGTTATTGCTTTACTGTACATGAAATCACTCCTCAAACAGTGATTGCAGTTAAATACATGAGCTATTCAGAATCAAGTTGTTTTTAAATTATGCTGTAAATATAAGTTGTTTTTCTTTTTTGCTGTGAAAATTTGCATTGTTTTCAACAGGCTACTCCTCACTTTTGAATTTATTTATTTAAATTTGATATTTAAATGCAACAAAAGATCTAAAATTAACCACTCAGTAAAGGCTTCTTCAATCAGATCAGGCCATTTTACACTCTTCAGGCTTGGGTGTACATGTTTGTCAGTCTGCTGCTGTCCAAAACTAAGGAGATTTTAGTCTTGAATTTTATTTCATTTTGGTTAGTTTTTCTAACCACAGATTTAAGTTTTAGTTTTTTCTTTGTTTAAAGATCTATTTTTGGGCCTTTTCATGTTTTTATTGGATAGAGGAGGACAGTGGATAGACTCGGAAACAGGGATGAGAGTGGGGATGAGACATGCGGCAAATTGCCACAGGCCAGATTTGAACCCGGGCTGCCTGTGTACATGGTGTGCACCTGAAACCACTCGACCATCTGCGTGCCTCTAGTTTTTCTTTTTTTGAAAAGCTTGATTTCTATTTAGTTTCAGTAAACTAAAATGATTTTTACAGTTTAGTGTTAGATATTTAGTTAGTTTTAGTTAACTTTAATAACCTTGGTTCCATTGCACATCTATGGCAACGCCACTGTTTGCCAAATTTGTCACTTCACCATTTGTCACATGGTGACCACCAAAATGCAGTGTCACCTTTGCCTTTAAGCCAGTGTTACTCACTCTAAATAGAAACTCATGGAGCTACTTAAAATGGCTTCAACTGGTAACAAGGACTTGAATTAGGTTTATTTAACTCAAGTTAACAAGTGCAAATCAGGCTAACTTCATGCAACTTGTTAAACTGTGTTGAATAAGCTTAACTCAGTTGCTAGTTGGAGCAATTTCCTTAAGTACATTCATGATTTTCTTTTTGAGAAGTTGACAGTCCACAGAGTTATTGAGGAGTTGTTCTTCTTGCCCTTTGTAAGTCTGTTATATCAGTATTGTCCTTCAACATATAACAGAGAAGTTCAACTTACTGACTGAATAGCACAATTTTATTGCTTTGAGTTTTAATTATACCACACCTCACTGTTGTACTGTCTATTAAGTTCATTAGCTAAATGTTTCTATTTTTAGATTTATAGCATGTTTTAATTGCAGTGGAGAACAACACACGGCAGGAAAGTTATTGGTTTTGTCTAACAGTAACTCAATAAAAAATGCTTAAAGTAGTTTTACGTTCAACTCGGACAGCTGTTTAATCATGAGAATAACTGTTAGAAAAAGTAACCGTTTTGATTACAACCCTGTAAATGTCATAGACTTGTCTTAATGTTTCTTTTGAAAATACCTAGCTGAAGTTAAATCTGTTATCCTCCTTCAAGTGTATCTCTAGTTCTGAGCCTTTGTTAATGGAAAAAAATACAGTGAACAATACACTGATTTGATTTTCTGATCACATGTTCAGACTCATTTTACGAAAAGGTGTCTCTCACTCTTGCCTCAGGTATCACTGTAAGACTCGCCGCTGTGGGCCCCTGAACCTGACCCTTGCATCAGAGTCCTGCCTTTCCAAGCAACACCGTGCCATTAAGACTGTCCGCGTGCGACAGCTGGACACATTACAGCCTTTAGTAGAGGATCCTCGCCTGGATATCAGAGTGATCCAGCTCGTCCGAGATCCACGGGCCATCTTGGCGTCCCGCATGGTGGCCTTCTCTTCCAAATACCAGACGTGGAAGACCTGGGCGCAGGACGGCCAGGTGCCAGAGGATGACGAGGAAGTGAAGAGGCTGAAAGGAAACTGCGACCACGTTAGGATCTCTGCAGAGGTGGGACTGAGCCGACCTCGCTGGCTGAGGAGACGATACATGTTGGTACGTTATGAGGATATTGCTCGCTATCCCATGCAGAAGGCAGAGGAGATGTACAAGTTCACGGGGATACCTTTTAGTCCGCAAGCTAGGGAGTGGATTCTGAGGAACACCCAGACCACACAGGAAGCAAGAGGGATTTACTCCACGCAGAAGAACTCCTCAGAGCAGGCAGAGAAATGGAGATTTAGCATTCCTTTTACACTGGCACAGGTGGTGCAGAGGGTGTGTGGACCCACCATGAAGCTGTTTGGGTACAGATTTGTAGAGGATGAAAAGACACTGACCAACAAGTCCATCAGTTTGCTTGAAGAGAAACTTTTCCATTAATCAAGAATTGAACTGTGAGTCTGTAAAACACTGCACATGACAGGAGTCAAGAAGCCATTATTGCACGGACCAAAACATGCAGAGTTGCCATAAAAGAAATTGCCATTTAAAATGTCCATATTCACCAATGATGTGCCTCATTGTGAAATGAAGAGCAACCTTTTAATGTATTTATTGCAGACTGTGTTCACAGAGAAGCCTGGTACTTCAGCTTTATGTCATGCTCTGTATTTTATATTTAAAATGAAATAAGCAGATAATGTCAAGCTTGACTTGTGAGAGATGATTATCTAAAGCTGTTTTCACACATTCACTTCTGAAAACTTCAGACAGCCTGCCTGTGAAATCTTCCTGAGTTGACTATTTATACATTGCTCTCAGCAGACAGGGAGGGCGCAGTCTAAGGATGCAAGCTGTGACTTAATAGGGATGCAACACAATGACAGAAAAGCAGCTGAGTCCAAGACTTTCAGTATATTTAAATATGTGAATGCTGCATTTAATTGTATTCATGGTATTAATAAAAAAAAGTGAAAAAAAGAACACAACACAAAATGAAGCAGCTTCATTACATGAAGATGGCAGTGGTCTTGTGATAGCAACAACCCTGCCTCTTCCCACTCTCTTGCAACTAATTTACACAAATATTTCCAGCTGTGTTGATACATCAGTTAAACCCAACATTGGGGTAAAAAAGTTTGTGTTCACACATGCAGCTCAATTTAAATTTTCACAGATTTTTAGGGGAAATTTCCATTTGTGTGAAAATGGCTTTAGATTGCATTCAGTGGATCATATTATGATTCAGGGAAAAGTACAGTGTTGAAGTTGTCTGTTTTGTTTGTGTGTGAGGGAAAGAATGTTTCTGTTCATACCATTTATGATGCAAGCGCTTAATACTAGTTGTAAAGCAGGCTTTAGATCTGCATTAGACTGATGGAATCACTTTAGATTCACTTGAACCGTCGTGCTCTTATTGGCTTTACAAATCCAACTCAGGTGACATGAATGTAACATTTTATTTTATGCCGTCCTCATGAAGAGTATGCAGTCCTTCCCAAAAGAGTGTCAGAGGTATTTTATTTGACAAAATAATCTCTAATGAACTCAATCAAATCTCATTTAGAACATGTATCTAGTACTTTTATTGCTAAGTTGGAACAGTGCAAGATAAAAAATGACTAATCAAGGTTGGCTACCCACGAGACAACTTTAAAATGGAGATCCTTCTGAAGTAAGGATAGTTTGAACAGATTTTTGCATTAGAATTCTCTGAATGGACACACACTAGAGGAATCAGCAAGTCCATGAGACCACACCTGCAGTTTAGAATAATGACTTCACAGATGAAATTCCACAGACATGAGATCCCCAGAACTTCACATGATCAAACGTGACTTTAGAAGATAAACGTATTTAGAGCAACCAACGTTTTATCCCGCTGTCTTGGCATGCGTTCTGTTTTGGAAAAAAAAGAAAAGTAAAATCCTGATGAGAAGAAGACATCGCTTTGTTTATATTTGCTGACATGTTTGCGAGATGTAAAATATGCAACATGTTGATGCTACCAAATATGCTTGCTCTCATTGGCTGCTGGGGAGTCAGCATGACCTGGCATCGAGAGTATCAAACATGCTTGATATTTATGATCCAGATTAGAGAGGCAACCATCTTGGTAGTCTGCTCAAATGATGCCTGGTCTCTTTCTGGGTGAAAACTTGGGTCTTTAGCAATTTTAAAGCTTAACATACATAACCATACAGTTTAATTGTTATTGAGAACCTGAATCCAACAGTAGGACTTTACCTTTGTCACAGAGTGATTGCTGGCTTAACCCATTAAGACCTGAAGCTAAATGCTTTGCAAGGTTAATAAACCTTAGGATTATATGAAAAACTGCACATTTACAACATTAACAAATATCAAAACATAAGGGAGCTTAGACCCTTGATTTTAGCTGTTAATAACTTTCTTTCTAATGTTTAACATTTTTTAAATAATCAAACCAAAGCCATCAGCATCCTCCTCTTCAACCATGACCCTAACCCACTGAGCCTTGGATTGCGGAGTACTTATATTTAAAAACTCGTCATTCTTCAACTTTTCTGCGTGGCTAAAGAGGCTAAAATCGGATATTTTAATCCCATCTGCCTCACAGTAGGCATTTTCCAAAACATCATCCAAAATGCACTGACATCATATCAGGTCCTCAAGGTAGAAGGACACAAATGTTATATATTCAGAGGTGTAAAATAACGTATTACATTTACTCATATTACTGTAAGTGAGTAGTTCATTTGGGTACTTGTACTTTTTTGAGTACATTTTGAAGTCAGTACCTTTACTTCCACTGAAGTTTTAACCAGAGTAACTGTACTTGTACTTGAGTATAATACTCTTGTACTATGTCCCCCTCTGTTGACTACACAGTAGCACATAGTGAGAGAATGATCCCACATCACATCCCAAAGCAGCCATTCTATTTCACTTTATTATAAAGGTGGGGCTTTATCTGAACACCCTGGTTGATGATCCATATTCTCTTGTTATTTTACTTGAGTGCAGTAGTCCTGTACTTTTTCCACCTCTGGTTAAATCAGGTCTAAATGGGTTAAAGTCAGTAGGAACACAACACTAGTCCCACTTTTGACCACCTTACTTCTCCCTAGTTTCTGCCCAACCCCAAAAAGTTCTTCTTTAAGATTTCTTTTACTTAATGGCTTTTTTTAGTTACTTGAAGCACAGAATGCAACACAAATAGTGTTTAATTGTGTCGCCAAAATCGCCATTCACTCTTGGGGCTTGTTCTCACCAGAACAGGACCGTGGTCACCCTGAAGAGCTGGGATTGACGTTGGGTTGCTCCACACTTGAGGATTATTTGGCCAAGCCTCAAATCGGGTCACTGCCCTCTAATTGTTGTTTGGGGTGAAGGTGGCCTAAAATCAGGTCTTAAATCATCTTGTGTGTAGCCAGCCTTACACAGACATAAAGTACTCATACGGTTATGTTAAATGAAAAAATAGAAGAATTTATTTATACTTGATATACTAGCATGTGTCTTAAACATGAATATGTTTTTAAAGATACAATAGCCATAGCTGTAGTGTTTCTCAGTCATGCTTATACTGCTTCTCCTGTGGCAGGACACTCTGAATAGTGCAGTGTTACATCAGAGCTGATCTATTGGTTTTATACAGGTGTGTTCATGAACACACAAATGAAACTATCCAGAGCAGTCTGAAAAACTTAATAACTCAGCAAAATAAAATACTAAGACCTTCAAATTTAAACAGAGCTATAGATTGTGAGGTTTGTGTAAGTTTATGATTTGTGTTTATTCACTAATATATAAAATGTCTATTGAGTTTGTGACTGTATTAATGTGGCCTATCACTTTAAGTGAAACCCAGGTGCTGTTGCATTAACTGTCTCTCTTGATGGTATATAAAGGTATCCACTGTGACTCTGCTTCAATGGCAGCATTGTGTTCAGCTTGGCTGGGGCACAGCTGAAACTGCCACGCTGCTCAAGGAAAGGGATATGCATTAGAGGTACATATAGTAGTGGGTTTGTGCTAACTTGGTATTTAAAATATAAATATGAATACATTATAAATAGCTGGCCTCAAGTTTCTCGAGGACTTCTGAGAAATTTCAGCAGAACTACTGTGAAATACCAGGCGCAGCTGAACGAACGGGAGGTTTTAGTTTGGGGTTTTTAACTACTTCATACACAGAGGATGGCAATAATCATTGGGGCTGAAGACCATAAATCCACCATAAAGATTATTTTTTCACTTTAAGAATTTGGTGCTTCATCCATTATTATCAGGTTCTCTAGCTTGAATGTTGTGTTTCAGTCAAATGATAAAGCCTAAATTTAAAGTAAACAAATACATCCCACTTCACTGTGAAAATGTCTGAGTCAAAACTCTTTCAGTTATGTGGAAGTCTTTCCTTCCTCTGAAAGCTTTCTGTTAAAAAGCCATCATACCTTGACATCTTTTTCCAAAGCTCTGTCAGTACAGATTTCTGGATAGCTGAGATGTGTCCTATGCCTAATTTCTATTCAGGATGTATCATTCTATATGGCTTAATTTTCCAGGTAAAAATCTGCAGTATATTGCTTGAATGTCATAGTGCAATTCTTCAGCTAGTATCTTGCCCATTTTTTTTACTTTAATCAGGTACAATCCCTCGGCTCCAGTCAAAGGAAACTCCCCCTTCCCTTCTTTGCTCAGTCTGTTAATTGTGCTGCAATAATTGCAGTGCTTTTATCACCCTTTTCAAAACCGATGACAACTGGCCTTCAGTTGCTGAGCACACAGATGGAGAGTGAAGTGATATATTTTTAGGCTGCAGGTGATGTTGGAGAAATTCTTGCATGCCTACATACCTGAGGGTTATCCCATTGTAAATGAGATTAATCCAAGCTGACTCCACTTGTTCCCTGTGAAGCAGCACTCTATGAAGCGCAGTGTTTCCAGAGAAAAAATCGCTGTAAAGACTCAAACAGGGGACAGGTTATGTATGTATGAACTGCTATCAGAGTTATGAAACAGTTGTTTTTCCTGTTACGCTCTTGTTGTATTTACAAAGGAAACCAAGAACCAAAGCACAGATTCTGCTGTAGCAACTACAAAAATATCAAATGTATGTAAATGCCAGAGTTACTTTTATTAAATGACAAAATGTAACTTGTGTTGTAAAATTGTATTTGAATTGATTTTCAATGTGTAAATGCCCTCTCTCAGACAGAAAATCATCTTTGACATGATTTTCATGCAATCTCATATGACACAAAATAAAATTCCTCAAATATTTCCTGCATTATGAAAACAACATCAGCTGTCCAGCAGAGAAACTAGATGCTTCCAGGGAATTAGCATCAGGAGAGCCGCATACATTAACCACATCCATTTTTGAGAGGGGCGGAGTCAGACAGCTCAGAAACATTTAAAGCCACAGACACAGAAATGGCTCGTTCTGAGCAGAGCTGAAACAGATAGGTTTTTAGGCATGCAAAAATCCAATACTGGAGTGTTTTTTCAGCAACAGATTTCACAGGCAGGTTTTGGGGACCTCTGAGTCCAATATAAACTTGTCTTAAAAGGGTAAAATATGTCCCCTTTAAACCACTGGTTTATAGCATTCGTAGTATATGCTATGGCAGTGATTAGTGTTTACTTGTCATTTATGAAGTTATCAGCTATTGTGTTGTCTGTAGACTTATGTTTATATTTGAAATATTTTCCTTTTTTTATTCAGACTGCCTGTTTGGTCATTTTAAAATCTGTAAATACAAAGTGCATCTTAGGAGAGGTACACACTACAGGATAATAGGGCTCATTTTGGGACCCCTTTGATTGGCCCATTCTGACCAAGGTCAGCAGTCAGCAAAAACCGATCATCTGATAGCTCTTAAGATGATCTTGACTGATTTCCCTGTGGTGTGGGGTGTGCTAAGAGGGATTTTACCGTCCCTAATCTTTTTGGAAGATGATCTACTGCCCAGATCTGAAATCAGAGATGTTGAACATGTTCAATGCCTACACTCAGAAATCCTGTTGTGTGGGAGGAACACAGATGAAAAGCCAAGCACTTACTTAGTGAATTGTAATGTGGAACAGCCAATCAGGAACAAGCTGATGATAAAAAGAAGCACAAACACAGCCATGGTGATAGTAAACATGAAGGATTAAGTTAGATGGACGTCTGAAATGAGAGACCAACTTGTTGATTTATTGTGATAACATGTTTATACAATATTCCCAGTAAAAAATACTACAATGGAACTGACAATAAGAGAAATTTGACCTAAATTACCAGCTAGCCACATTTAGATTCTTTACCTTACAGTGGCTTTTGATGGCATGACATTAGGAGTTTTGAGGGTGGAGACTCTCTGGTTGTTGGTGAAGGAAGCTGTTAAGCCTGGCATGCACTAAAGATTTTTAAAATCTGAATTTTTTTTTAAATGTTAGAGACCCCACACACGCTGACATACAGCATAATGACAGATTTAAGCTGCTCTTATGGTGTGTGGTATTCAACAAGACACCCAACACAGCAGACCACACACTAACAGTCATTTACCAGAAACCAGTTGCCACTTTTCAAAACTCCAAACATTTAGCAGTCAAAGGCAACTTGAACGTAAGCTGAGCGTGCTAGCTGTTGGCTAACAGCTTCAATCACTGTCAAAGCATTCAGTCCAGCTCTCTCCCATGTCAGTTTGTTAGTGGTATTATTACTTTTTTTACAAGATAAGTTTTGTAATTTTTATTTTTTTTTATTTTCCTGATAATCCACCAAAATCAATGAATACAAAGGGGGGGGGGGGGGGGGTTCTTTGGCTTCACTGTAAGGTGTGTCTTCCCCTCTGGCTTTTTTCACTTTCTGCAGTCTTAACTTATACCCTGTACCCACAACACCATCTGACTGGCTTGATATCGCACAAATACCAGCCAATCAGCACTGTGCAAAGAGTGGCACTGACATAGTGAGTGTACAACATTACATCCTGTATCCTGCTGGTATGGTGTTGCTCTGTGCTGTTTCTCATGTTGACAGAACTAGGGCTCAATTGTTTATTTTCCTTATTTTTTTTAACATGAAGTTTTACTTTTTCCACATTAAGTACATTTTGTTTTTCATTACAAATACATATCAGTCAGATGCACTGTGAACAATCGGTATTGATGGCTGTCCTAGGAAACTAATAACAGTCAACCCTTAATAAACACTCATGTTGTTGCTACAAATCAACAAGTTGGTCATCCTTTTCTGACATCCATCTAACTTTATGCTTCATATTTACCATTTCTGCAATAGCTGTGTTTGGAGTGCTTCCTCCTTAAGACAATATCCTCCTTGATTGACTATCGCACACACTTACCACACCACACATGACAGGATAATCTGTCAAGATAATTTTTAGAGCCATTCAGTTATTGGGCCTTTACTGATTTGATAGGGGGAATCGGGCAAATCCTCAGCACAATTATCTTCTAGTGTGTACCTGGCTTTAGTGTGTGGCGTGCTGTGTCACTCATCTAGTTGGACACCTCGCACTAAAACAGGGGTGTCAACCTCATATTGAGTCCGGGGCCAGATTTGCTCCAATGAGACGTCCTGAGCGCCAGACTATTTAGGCCAGGATTGTGAAAGTCAATCGCGGATTCTGAAAAACAAGAAAAAAAGTTAAAATCATAAGTTTAAGTCAGAATTGTGAGATGCAGAATTGAAAATATGAAATGACGACATTAATTTTTTTTCTCACCTTCCTGACTTTTGGGCCAGTTATAATAGAAAGAGCGTATGCTCTTGCGAGCCAGATAGGACTGTACCACGGGCCAGATTTGGCCCCCGGGCCTTGAGTTTAACACCTGTGCACTAAAAGAACAACGCTGTGAAATCTATCATTAATTGTGTGAGGTCTTACATTTTCCAAATTGGCAATGGTCTGAACAATCTTCTAGTGTGTGCTAGGCTAAATATCTGCATTTTCTTAAAGAGCTTTCCAGTGAAAAAAATCAACCAAACCCAAAGGAAAAAGAATGAAAAAACAGCACACAAGGTCAGTTCTTTGGTATTCCTCCTCCACAGATTCTTCAGCTGACATTTCTGCCTTCTTGTCATTTTTTAAGTATGAGAATATATGTGGGTGAGGACAACATGGATAACATGAGGATTAATGTGGGAGTGTTTACTCAGTTGCATTCTCTCAGCTCCAAATTCAAATGCATGCTGTTGCCAGGGATCCCCAAAAGGCTGAGTGGGAATAGTAAGAGGAAAAAGGCAGAAACAGGGACCCCATTCAAGTCTACATTCTTCTGTTTGTTTCTCGCCTCAGCGTAGAGAAAGCACTTTGGAGTTCACAGCTGTTTGCCAAGCTGATTCTGTCCCAGATCGTTTTGCTAATGCCGATAGTCCTACCACAATGCAGCAGATGTTCCCATCCTAAAAAAGAGGAAATGTCTTGGTAAGCCCCACAACAGCCCTGCCTGGCTTGGTGTCAAGGTTTCTTTTGGTGGTGTTTTAAACTTGGGCTGATGCTGTGAATCACTGAGCTTGATAAGTGGGAGTTTTACCAGCACATACGCAAGGATGCACATGTTCACTGTGGACTGAAATTACATTACACACTGCAGACAAGGGTAAAGGGGATGAGAAAGATATGGAGGTTAATGTTAAGGTGTATAAATTAAAATCTATCACTAAGAGTTTTACATGGCCCTGTCCAGACTCTGACAGGCAGACTGGAAATCCAGTCTGTCAGTCAATGCAACTCATAAGTGGATAAGAGTCTTTTTGAAGAGGCAACATGAAAGTAAAAAACACTTCCCTTGCAAGCACAAGTCGATTCAGCTGAATCAATGTCAATGCCTTCTTGGTGATACAGCCGGACTTTAGACCTGCACACATGTGGTAAAAAAAACAATGGACAGGCTGAAGTGAGGCTGTTCACAGCCAGGCCAGAGTTTAAGCAAGCTGTCGCTGGGAAAATAATGTCTTTAAAATACAGAGTGATGACTTCAGCCAAGGTCAGACCATGCAATTTTTTTCTGTTATGATGCTGATTCTCTGAGACTAGCTGGAACATCCACAGTTTTGTGCAAGCAGTGCTGCAAAAACACTACTCCCCTGACTCTTTTTCACATCTCTTGATAACAAAAGTGACATGGTCCATATTCTGTTAATGAGAAAACTGACCCAGCTAGGAATAACCTGGCAGGTATAGCTGACATGGCGTCATAGTACACAATTAAACTTTAATTCATATACTTACATTTGCTGCTTGTTGAATACTGTCTTCATATTTTGCCTTCTTCATTTTTATTTAATCTTGTATTATTGCCATGTACTGAACTAAACTAGCAGTTAGCATCGTAGACAACGATTTCATCCAAAGGATTAGAACCTACCACTCAACATGCAGCCAACGTCAGGATCTCTTGTGTCACTGAAACATTATTCTGTAAATAAAACAATAAAATGTATGACTTATTTTAGCTATATAAATCCACGTCTATGTATTCTCTTTATCATATTAATCCATTCTTTTAAAAAGTGCCTTTAATTTTCCTGCATCTGCCAATGTTTAAAAGGCAGGTGGTACCAACCGTTGTCTCCCCCTCCTTCCCCCCTCCAAGTGGATCAGTCCAAGAGATGTAAGAGGTCTGGCGGGAAAACCGTTATGATACCAAGAAGTGCTCACTTGAGTGAAAATACAAGCAAAACATGTTAAATACAATAAGGAAATCGAAAAGAGTGAGTGGGAAAAGAGGGAGAAAGAGAAATATGAAGAGGCCGACCTTCAAAACAGTTTAAAATTACGTATTTATGAGTCAAAATTAATATCTCGCTGATGTTAGCAGTGCCAAGCACACCTTGCCAGCTTAACAAAACAAAGGTTAAAGGACAGAAGATGCGGAGAGCCTGGAAAGGTGATAAACAACAAAGAAAAAAGGAGGCCAGAGCAGAGGAGCATCGAGCAGGTGACACAGGTAGGCCTACAGAAGCAGAACAGCTTTCAAATAAGTGCATTTCTTTTCAGTGCTGTTGGCTTTCATTGAGTGTACCTGAACTGTAAGCCTTGACTTTTGAAATAGTTAAACCCATATTATATGTTTTATATATATATACAGTGCTTAACAAATTTATTAGACCACCTGTCATATTTGTCTCAAAGACCATCCAGCATCATGAAGTGCTTTAATGCGGACTCTTTCATTTTCAGTCAGCTCTCCACGTTTTACTATTTTAAACAGGAATGAGGGATTTCGAACTGAATTCACCCTATTCCTTGTGCTAACATGTTGGACATGGAGCATGAGTTGTATGACTTAGAGCAGGGGTCATCAACTTCATTTTCACTAGGGCCAGCTTTTTCTTGACTAACGCTGTGGGGAACGGACAATGAAATAGCTCAAGCTACAAATGCTGTGGTGTGTGTCAACGGTTTACTTGCTTCATACTTGTCTCTGTTCAAATACACATTAAATAAATATATAAATAAACGGAAATAAAAATAAATGTTTCTAATTAACATATAATTGCAAAAACATTTTCTTCCAAAATCAATGCAACTTTAATCCATTAAAGCCTGAAAACACAAATTAAAGCCAGAAAATTCTCATTTTTTGAAACTGAAATGTTTATTTCACTTAATACTGAAATTCAAAAAATCCAAATTTCCATAAAATTTAACATATATATTTTTTGTCTCTCATTTGATGCATTGGGTGTTTTTGGTAGCTGATAATCCACTTGAGGGCATTATTATCATTTATCAGATTGTATTCAGAATTTTTTTTTTTGGTAATTTATTGATCCTATTGATGAGATAGAGGTATCATAAAAGTATGCATCAAATATGATACAACAGGCTTTAAGGGGTTAAGCCTTTAATGGTGAATTCAGTCCTTAGATCAGTCAGCCATAAGTGGGTGATTGAGATATTTAAGATATTTTAGCCACATATTTCTGGAGCTCTCATGTTGTTTAGCACTGAGTAATATGGTGGGACTTGATTGGCCAAAAAACACATGCAGGAAACAGATCTTCTGTCAAGATTCTCATATGAGGAAACTGCACTCTCAAAGAGCCTTATGTGGAAAACTGATGTGAAAAACTTCAGCTTTAATCAAGATAACAATAATAAGCATGTGTTAACCATGGCAAAATTACAGAAATACTAGTGTGCTTCTTGTTTGAAAAGTCGACAGGTTGAAGGTTTTATTTAAACATCAAGAAGAAAGGTTGAACAATAGCATGCCATATTTTTGCCCTTTGAAATTTTCTGAATTTAACAATCCTCTGGGGGCCGGATGGGCAGCCCTGGGGGGCCTGATGTGGCCCCTGGGCCTCCAGTTGATGTTCACCGACTCAGAGGATGTGCATACAGCCTGGATATTGAAATTCACTGACTTTGTGACAGTTTTGTACTACTGTTTCCATTGAAAAATCAAAGGAATTAGCTTACAGTGCGGATGTTTTAAAATTTACGAGGTATTTCTGTGGTGACCTTGATTTGGTCACTGTTGTGCTCTTTTTGTCTGCATTTGATTTGTTGAGGCATAGTTATTTTGACCATACAAACATTAACTGAACAAATCTTTGCTCTGTCTTAACCATAAATCATATGTGTTAGTGGCTCTGGTTTTATACTATGAAGTTACCTCTTTATATTGTGCTGCATCCCAGTGTTTTGTTCTTTGTTTACTAGGTCTAAGAATGGAGGCCTATTTTTGTCAAGGCTCCCCTCTTTATGGTCTGAATGAGATGACTCATCTGCTCTTGTGCCCTTTATTCCCAAATGTCACCTAGATGCTTTGCATTTTTGTTGTTTAAGAAGTGAAAAGTGCTGAAACTCTGCTTTAGAGTTTTACTTTGATGTTTTACGATGCTGCACTACCTGAGGAATTAACAGAAACCTTTAAATGTGGTGTAGTAGTCTATGCTGTTGAAACCTTTAAAACAGCATGAAACCATGATAATTAAAGCTGTACGGTGCAGTGGATCTGTTCCTGGGGCTTTTGGGCTTTTGTGGCAAATGACCTTTTTTCTCAAAATGTTTGCAAACTGAAGTTTTTCCTTTTTATTTTTTGAATTCTCTAGACAGCAGAAATCATGTTGCTGCAGGCTGGGAATGTACATCATTATTGGCATGATATCAGAAGCGTCAGATATGAAAATTCCTGCCAATTTATGCAACTGATATATTGGCTATAAATTTCTGTGAGTATGAACACGGGTTAGACGAGGTTTTGGCTGGACCAACAGACCTACATCAACTGAAGTCCTCTTTATTCATCATCATTCCTTACATTTATAGTGTGTTTAAGGACTGGAATTTCTCAATTTGTTCATCCTCAGACCTCTGAACTACTACACTGAAATATTTGTATCAATATCAGCTATTGGATACCCTGCTACGGATGAATCCATTCACCTGCAACCTTTCAAAAGGCGAATAACTTGCTTTAGTAATAAGTGAATATTTGGCAAGGCTTACTTTAAGGGTGACACAGGTTTAGACCACATGCTGTGAAACTGTGTGCCCACAAATACACACAGTGTCCTTGTATGCACACAGAGATTGAAGGACTCTGCTTGTGCTTTTAAGGGAAAGGAGAAGGCTGAGGAAACAGGAAACCCTCCCCCCTTATCAACTTTTTTGGCTCTCTTCCATATTCCTCCTCTCTTAAACATCCCCTGCTGTCTTAACCTTGGTCTCCTTTCACTCGGTGATGTTGACAGTAAATAGTTGTGGATTGGAATGATAAACAAATGCAGGTTTTGTTGATTTTTTTTCTACCTGATGGAATGTGTGTTTTTAGGGTGAGTGACTTGGTTTCAACATCTTTGAGATCATGACATCCACTTTCTATCTTAAGCTATCCAGTATCGCACAATCACTGCACTACTCAAGTCCAGCTCTCCACCCCTCAAGCAAACACACACACACTCTTTGCAGCCCTACCTTTCTCTAAGCACACTCCATCTCTTCTTACTGGCTGGCCCTCACTGGAAGGTAAATAAATCCTGTGGTTAGGGTGGAACACTGAGTGCCCTCATATGCCTCTGGAGCAGCTCTGCCTGAAAAGGGCCTTGTGTTCGGCTCTGTAAAGCTCCTCCACTCATCCGTACCCTGGTTGAGCACTTATAGGCTACTCCTTGGAGCACCCAAAACTCCAGTCACTTTAAAAATATGGCTTAAAACTGCTAATGTAAATTAGATAGGACAAAGTTGACCTGAACTGATCTTTTTCTGTCTACATCGTAAGATATAGCTGCTTTAGTAGTTACCCCTGATGATGCTTTAATATAAATCTCCCCCCAAAAAAGGACAGCAGAGATATGACTTGGAAAAAGGCCTGTTAATGCTTGCAGCATGTATTTCTTGTATGTCCTGCAGAGGGCAGTAGACCCCACAGGATAACTAAGAATCCCATGTCTCCTGTCTGTGTGTTGTTGTATACAGAGAACATATAACTCTGTACAGTGTGTTTTCCGTGTGCACAGGGGCATGCAGAGATGCATATATGTATCTTCTATATGCGCACAGACATATGTGCATTTGCATATGTGTGGGGCCCCTCTCAGGTGATTGCTCACATGTGCAGTGGTAATTGTTGTGCCGTTTTATCTTCCTCATTACAGGAAGTTTTCCTGCAGCTCGAGACAAAGCAGAAAATGACTCCTGCTTATGCCCGTTCTTCCTCAATCCATTGTTGGTCTGCCGCTGTACCCTTCACCGCATCTGCAGAGCTCAATGGGACGGAAGTGTGAAAGATGTCCACATCAAAGAGGGTGCAGGCCAGGACTAATCCACAAATAATGACAGGCATGGACTTAACACACATGTCTCCTCACTCACTAATCTTGAATGGTGTCGAGCAGTCCAAACACCTGCACTATAGACAAAGATGAACTGGAATAATCATGACACAAAATAATAAAAAGAGACAACTTAATGTTTATTTTTTTTTTGTAAGGAGGAGGACTGTAAAGAAGAATTTTTCAGATCACAAGTATCAATTTTCTCTCCATGAGCTGACTCGGACCAGAGTAGTGGACACCCTCTAGTGGGGAAGGACCAACTGTTTATAAACTGGTAGTCAGAGTACTTTGATACCAGTTGCTTTAAAAAATAAACAACTTTCATGAAATGTTGAGTGGTATTAAAATATTTATTAAATCTTCCACAAAAGCCCCCACCTCTGCCCCCTAAGTCCTCTGCTCTTTGTTTTGTCCATAGAGCCCCTCGCAGAGGCTTTTAGAACAGACCCTGACATCAGAGGTATTAAGGTGGGTCAGGAAACACACACAATAAACTTATTTGCAGATGATATCTGTTTACTTTTGTCATATCCAGCACTTTCACTAAGAAAACTTCTTATACTGCTGGATAAATACAGCTCATTTTCAGGATACAAGGTTTACATGGAAAAAGTGAAATATTGCCTTTAAACAACCTAGATGATATAAACTAAATTACCCAGCATTAATTCAGAAACTAGAGAATGACTTAAGTCAAAGGACTGACCTCCCATTATCTTTACTTGGAAGAATAAGCTGTATCAAAATGAATGTTCCCCCAAGATTAATGTATCTTTTTCAATCTCTGCCTATACCCCTATCTAAACCTTTTTTCAAGCACCTGGATAAAATAGTAAGAAAATTCATCTGGAACAACAAGACCCCAAGAATGGGATTAAAAAAAATTAACATGGGATTATAGACTTGGAGGCCAAATTTCAAAATGTATTATTGGGCATCACAAACTCAGTTTGTTTTCTCCCTGTTCCTAACAAACACAGCCCCCTCATGGATTCAGATAGAAATGCATGATTTGGGTGAGACCCTGGCAAGTAACATGATTTACAAATGGAACCCTAAAACTTTTCCTGTTAAAACAAAGAACCCCTTTACAATACACCTAGAAAAATCTGGTATGAAATTTGTAAATCTTTTAGTCACCACACAGATCTGTCGCATAAGTCCCCTCTGGCAGAACATGCTCTTTCCAATGTTTTATAACAGTAACATTTTTAAACTTTAGTATGAAAAAGGAATAGCACATTTAGAGACCTGTTACACAGGGAACACACTGATGTCATATGAGCAACTTAAGGGTACCTATAGACTCTTTAATGAACATTTTTTTGCATATCTTCAACTAAGAAACTTTCTCAGAAGTACTCTTGGGATCAAATGTCCTTGCCAGGCCTTTTTTCTGTTGAACAACTGCTCCATGACAATCAATGCACCTCAAAATTCATTACCAGAGTTTATTCAGTGTTGATGCAGAATTCCCATACATCACATACAGATAAATCCAAAGAAAGATGAGAATCAGATAACATAAAAACAGATGTGTTGTTGTGGCAAGGCTTATGCAAAGATAGTGTGTGTGCAACCATTAACTCAAGGTTCAGAACAACTCACTACTATTACCTTCATCAGCTCTTCTACACTCCTCAGAAGCTACATAAATACAACAACTTAGTGTCTGAAATATGTTTTAGATGTGGCATCACAGAAGGAACTGTTCTACATGGCTATGTATTAAACTTAAAAACTTTTGGAAGGATTTGTGTGATACTGCGTCTTCTATTATGGGGTTCCTTATCCACTTGCTCGGATATTTTACCCATTTCAACATTAAAAGTAATTCTGCAAAATTTAGCAAGGTTGCACTTGCAGTTGCAAGAAAATGTGTAGCATTAACCTGAAAATCTGACTATACTTTATCCCTGTCAAAATGGTTCTCAGAAATGAATAAATGTATCCCATAGGAGAAGATAACTGACAGTCTAAGGAACAAATACCAACAATTTGTCAGGATATGGAAGCCATACAGTGATCACATGGACACTCAACAGATAGACCCAGACTTGATGTAGTTTTACTGCCCTGGAGGAGACTCATCAAAAGCCTCACCTTTGTCCTTTATTGTTATTGTTATTATTTTAATTTATTGTATTTTATTTGTATGTGTGCGTGCTCTAGTCTTGTTTTGTTTTGCTCACCCCATGGATGTGTCTGGGTAGGTGGGAGGAGGAGGGTTTAACCCTGTCTGAACTGTCTAACCAACTGTTGCTGTTGTTGTTTTAATTTGTAAATATAAAGTATTAAAAAAAAAAGTTAAAGAAAAGTTTCCACAAAAGCCCAGATTTTCAGTCATAATTTAACCAAAAGCTGCCACAAGAGGAAAAGAGAACAGTGCCAGGCCAAGTCTCTTGGATCCCAGAAGTTACTACTTCTCAACTTACTCAACCCCTTTTCAACCAAAGAGCACAATTGTTGAACAATACATTTGCAAGAGTCACCATCTAAGAAGTAAAGAGTGGCAAAAAAGGGTTACAGTGGCAATAAAAATAAGTTATTGACCACAAAGTGGCAAAAAATGGGTGTAAAGGGGCAAAATAGGCCATAAATTGCAAAAATGGTCAAAAGTGTCAAAAATATAGCAAAAAATTAGTGAAGTCTGACTAAAATGGGCAAAAAGCAGCAGAAAGGTGGGAAAAATAGGAAAAAGCAGAAAATAGTTGCAAAAATTGGAAAACATTAGCATGTAATGGCAAAAAGTGGCTTAAATGGGCAAAAAAGGCAGAAAAGGGAAAAAAAATTGCCAGTAGCGAAAAGCAGGTTTAAAGTGGCAAAAACTTGGCAAAAATGGCTAAAAGAAATGGCAACAATGTGTTTAAAGTAGCAAAAATTGATCAAAAGTGGCAAAAATGGGTTAAAGTGGCAATGAAAATAAGTCAAAGGTGGCAAAAATGGGTTTAAGTGGCAAAAAAGTCTCAAAATGTTTGAAAAGGGGCAAAATAAACGTAAAATGGCAGCTTAAATGGGCAAAAAAGGGAAGAAATAGCAAATTGTAAAAAACAGGTTTAAAATGGCAAAAGAAAGTGGCAAAAATGTGCTAAAGGCAGCAAAAATTGATTAAAAGGGGCGAAAAAAGGGCCAAAAAAATGCAAAGAAGGGCAACAGAAATAAACAGACAAAAAATAAAGATTGACAATTACGTTTCACAAATAAAGCCTGCTGTAGAAGTGTGGTAAACAAACTGATTAATGTGACATGCAGTGGAAAATTTCTGTGGTCAAAGTTTCCTTTCTTAAAGGTATTCTGGGGGAAAAGAGCCACAAAATCATCACAAAAGAGCCACATGTGGCTCAAGAGCTATGCGTTTAGTAACACTGATTTACAGTATAAAGGATTTTTGGTAAATATACACAAAAATGACCAGTTATTGGACATCTCAGACTTATATTTTAGTTGTTGTGGTATTGAAACAGGTATTGGTATCATTTGATTTGTACTATATTGAACTAAGCTAAAATTGTGGTAGTGCAACAACTTTAGATCCTGCACCATAAGTGAAACAAAGCTTGTATTTTTGTAGTGATCGCTACAATAAAGGCACACACATACACAGAGCTCTTACCTGTCAGGTGGGCAGCCCTGGAGGGCAAATTCTCCCAGACTCACCTGTACCATTGTTTCCTGAGCTCTTCCTGTGTGAGGAGCCTCTGTTGTTTGAATACAATGGGGTCAGGGAAATCACAGCACCTGTCAGACAGACACTCCATCATTGTGACACAGAGTGGACTGTCAACAAGTGGCACAAAAAAGCCAGCCCCGTTTTGTGTTTACTCACTGATTTTATGGTGGAGCCATTACAGTAAATTGTGTCTGGACCTTAATTTGAAGAGTCAGTGTTTTTGTTGTTTTATCTCTGAATGCCACACAGCTTTGCAGTATTGTTTCTTTCAACTCTTCGGTTGTGATTCATTGATGATGCTAGTGCGTGTTTGTTGGGTCAGTAGCATTAGTGGTAGTGTCCTGGCTAACAGTTACTTCATTTGGAACCCAAAAGTGTGTCTATTATTGGGTTCTGATATTTAAATTAATCATCTGTGCTTCTTTTTAACACATTTCACAACTTTTTCTGGCCATTATTGTCACTTCTTTTTTAGTGTTTTGACTCCTTTGTGCAGCCTCCTGCTCATAATTGCCTCTTCTGTTTGCTGCTTTATCCTGTTTTAGTCACATTTTTTTGCAACATTTAACTAATTTTACCTCTTTTTTCTCATGTGTACAATTTTTTGCTACTTTTAACCAATTTTTGCTACATGTAACCAATTTTTGCTATTTTTCTTTGCCACTTTTAAACTGTTTTTTCTTTGTTTTTTTTTTACCCTATCTTGCCATTTTTAACCTGTTTTTGCTGCTTTTTGCCAAATCTTTGCCATTTTCATTTGCCACTTTCACTCATCTTCCACTTTTTGCAAGTTGATGCCAATTTTGACCACTTATTGCCCATTTTTGCTGAAGAGTGCATCAAACAATTATTAGGTTCCGATATTGAAATTATTTAATAATGCTACTTTTAACCTGTTTCATAACTTTTTCTAGCCATTATTGCCACGTCTTTTTGTGTCTTTTAACCCATGTTATAGCTTTTTGCCCATTTTTCCCTTCTATTTTTGGTAATTTATCCTTTTTTGCCACTTATACCTCATTAAACCAGTTTTTGACACTTTTTGCTGATCCTAACAGACATTCCCCCTTTTGCCTCTTCTTTTTGCCATTTTCAACATTTTTTCTTTTTTTTTTTACCTTATTTTTAAATATTTTTAGTTTTTAATTTTTATTTTTAACCCTATTTTGCCACCTCTAACCCTAAAACCATTTTTCCTGCCTTATGCCCGTTTTTGCCACATTTTGCTTTTTTTTTTTTGCCACTTTCACCCATTTTTGCAAATTTATGCCAATTTTTTTTCACAATAATTCAGTTCTTTTACATTAAGGTTGTCTCAGTTTCTTCCTTTTTATTTCCTGGCATCCTGATGTTTGTGCACATTATGGCCTAGTTATGAGGTTGACATATCTTTACCTTTCTTAGTTCAGTTTGCCCATCCACATTGTCAACATACCAGTAAAAAGGGAATTCTGTTTTAGGGGGTTTACATTTTAAAGAAGGCTGTATTGTACCAAACCATGAATAAATTAAACTATTTTTTTGTTGCTTTGATACAAGTTGCTATTATTCAGGATAAAAATTAGGCTAAATATGGTTATCACAGCTTAAACAATGGACCATGATTTTGTTGACCTTCATGGGCCCCCAGTTTGGCTAAACCTCAGAAAGCTCTCCCCTTTATCCCCCCTCGTGGGCGGGCTTGTGTATGGGCTACTGAACATATTATTTTATCATTTTTAATTCAATTGATTTTGACAGTATATTTCAGTATGTAAATGACCTGAAACTGACACTACAAAACAGACAGCAGCAGCATCTTCAACATAATATGACATCATGACATTGTAGCATGGAGTCAGTAATGCAGAGCCCCCCCATTTACTCCGTAATCTCCCTGTGAACTTAAGAGAAGCAACCAGGTAATGTCCAACTGACATGAAACAGAAGGAGTGCATTGTTGCAGCTAAAGATCTTCTAGCTGCCAAACCCCATAGGAGAGGTCTATCTATACGTCAAGAGTTGAGAAAAAATCCCACTGGGAATGTGGGCTTTGTAAGAAGATAAAGTCTGATCAACAAACCTTATTTAGATATTAGAAGGCTACCAAACAGTGGCTTTTATCTAACTACTGCGTCGGTATCTTGTAGGATTGTCATGATACCAGATTTTTAACGTTTTATATTATACCTAAAATACTTAATTCATCTTTTTAACTGCTCAAAAATACAGGCATGTGCTTTCACACTGTCTAAACTGCACAAACACTTCAGTAGCTTTTCTTTTTAGTACCATTTAGCTATCACGCTTCATCCAAATTGGTTTCTTTTTTGCAAAATACTGCAATGACATCTATGCCTGAATTTGATTATGTGTTAGCTAACTTAGCAATCATATGTTATAATTTAGCCTTTGATTTTTAAACTGAAAGGCCTTTATTTGTCTAAAGCTGGGTACAAGGAACTAACACTGGCATGCTGTCGTCATTCTTTCCTTTAATTTTGCTGGGGGTTTTCAGTTTACCTCTGTCCTATGAGTGATGGGTGAACCCTGTCCAGATCAAACCATATGAGCCCCCATAGAAAAGTCTTTAGAATTCCCTGTTACCTTATCCTAAGTTGTCTCCTCTGCACCCCGCTGTCCGTCACTCCACTCGTCCAACCTTCTCAGGTTGCATGAGCTATGATTAGCAATTTCTACCATTATGTATCCTCCCTGCATAATTTATACCCCCAGTTCTTTTTGAAAGTTCCCTGGAGAGAACACGAGAGGGGAATCCCACCCTGTTCTAACAAAACCCACAGGGCTTGTCTAGTGGTGGGAATGTAAAAGTAACGTTGCATTTTTAATCATCCAAACATTGGAAGGATTTATAATTGATGAGGAGATGATCGAAGGAGCAGGTTTGCCCCTCCACCACCAAGGGGATGAAATGGTGTGGAAAGTGTTGGGTCATTAGGCCGTTAGGGATCGGGTGCTCTCCTGATCCTGAGACCAAGTATGACAAAGCGGCAGAGAGGAGATCCCATACACTGACCAAAGTGGAGCAAGCAGTTTCCCTCGCCTCATATCAGCCTGCCATTGTCCAGCTTTGTTATTATGCTGAGCGACAAGGAGGTCTGTCATTGAAGAAGCCCACTCTTGTTCACTGCAGGACGAAATTTAAGAAATTTACCCCTTGGAGAAGAGTCAATCACTAAATCATCACAGATGAGAGTTGGCTTTTAATAGTTAAAATATGTGGGCCATGTCAAAGTTGAGACTCATTAAGCATTTAGAACCATTTAAAGATCTTAACTCTGCAAAACCTAGTTAAAACAAAAATCCAGTTTTGCTGTCACATTAGTTCTTCAAAAACATGTAGAAATGGTAGATCATACTGACAACATGTTCCTCTTTTGGTTTATATTTCCCAGCCTCCACACAGTAAAAATGTGGTAATCAGGACATTTTATTGCAGCCTTTAACACTTTGTTTGTGTCTTCTGAGACTAAATCAGAGTTTTTACTCGGTGGTGGCTACTGAAGGTTTTTCTATGTATCAAAGTTAAAAATGATCATTTATATTCATGATTAAAGTCAGAACCCTCTGGTAGTTGGCATCAGCATTACTAGTTGGTTACCTAAATCTTAAAATTTTCCAATTATTGTCAGTGCAGACAGACAATCCTGGTCAAATGCTCTGTCTAAGCAGTCACACAGCTGCCTGCCTCAGTTGCCAATGTAGCTCTAATGCCTTGATGCCATAATCCTCTTTCACCAGATGTAAACAATGCTGAACTGATAGCACCAGTAGAATCTCGAGAAACCAGAACACTTTAGCACTTTTTAATCTGCAAAAGGGTGATAAAGATGTATGTAGACAGTGTCAGGTTATACTGCTGGTAACATTCAGAACAGGCATGTGAATGTGAAAAAACCTGGTTAATGCTGTACTGTCACTAAGGATGTAACACACTTTCCAATACAGTTTAAAAACATATATAAATATGGACGATTTTAATTGATTTGACAAAATACCTGTTGTGTTAGTCTTTTCAACCAGCAGAGGGCACTGTCTCATTTTGCCTGATATTGTTTGGTTTCACTAGCTGAAGCCTTTGTATTTAACACTTACACTTTTGGGCTGGGCTGGTAGGGACAGTGTAGAGTGAAGGTAATAGATTACAGAGGCTGCACTCGCAAAGGATTCGACATGAGCAGTTGGCTGTAGGTGTGAATGTGAGCGTGCCTAGTTGTCTGTCTCTACGTGTCAGCCCTGCGATTGACTGGCGACCAGTCCAGGGTGTGCCCCGCCTCTCACCCAGTGACAGCTGGGTCAAGCTCCAGCCCCCCATGATCCCCAACAGGATAAGCGGTATAGAAAATGGATGGATAGATGGAGATTAATTTCATTAATAGTGATTAGTTAAGGCCCACAGTTAGTGCGCTGTTTTTTAATTGCTATGAATTGCATGATTTATTGTCTCTTTCAGCACAGTTTGGTAAAGCCACTGCTACATCATACAGCTGCAGTGATGTAGAATAGGTACACCCCTGCTCCTTTATTTCTCATTTTAGTTTAAAAAACTCACCGACAGCTCAGTGATCAAATCAAAAGTCATCTACACCTTGTGTTATCAAACATTTACCTTTTTACTTTTCCCTTTGAATTGAATTTTCCTTTTAAATCCATAATAAGTTCCCTTTTCCATGGTTAAGTTTGTTGAAATCTCCAGTCTAAAAGCAGGTCTGTAACCAAACAGGAAGTCAGTCACCCTTTGTTTAAGACAGGAGAAAAATCCAGAATGATGGAAAAACAGTTTTGAATGCATTGCAATGCAATATAACTGCAGTTATAATTGTAATGTTTTACAGCAGTAAATTTACACAATGCAAAATTGAAAAAATTACATATATTACCGAAGAAACATAAGGAACAGGGAGATTTTGCAATTTAGTTATCACAGAATTTAAATCAAATCTTAATTGTTTATAAACTGACTTTGATGTAAAGTCTTTTAAAAATGTTTGTATTGTATCATGAGCTGAGTGTATCATTACATATGTAATAATCACAGAGCTAAACTTCCTCTGGTGACAACCAGTACCTGAACACCTCTGACTAAACTCCCACAGTCAGCCTTCTCTGATACTCAGTGCTATTGGATGTCAAAAATCAATCTCAGAACTTCATCGTGGCTGGGGGTAAGATCCTTGTAGCTGCCATAATTATATTCCTTTGGTTTGCTGAATTAAATTGTTTTGGCTTTAATCATGCCTAATTCTCACACAATGTCAGGAGGAGTTTAAAAAAATAAACGTTGAATTAAAAAGAAATATCTGATCATATTAACTGCTTAGTATTGTTACATTAAGCTTAAATTTCAGGGTTGTAAGTTTTTTGTAAATCTGTGTTTCTTAGTCACTGTAACAGATATCCCACAAGTGACAAAAAATGAATATAAAATTGGACAAAGAAATACCCAAAGTATTAAGTGAAATTGTTCCTGTCTTTGAGGGCAGGGGGTTATGGGTAAGCACTTTAGAAATGGTCATGTTTTCCTCCGAGTAATTCTTAATCGCTGTGTTTTCATCTCCAGGCAGGACAGTAATGACCGATTCTGAGTGACTGACCATGGGAATGGGCACAGGCTTAAATCCGCTCTCTGTGTGTACTTAAGTGCAGCTCCCAAACTCCACACACACACATAGACATGCACGCACACACTCAGGGTTACAGAGTTGAGTCTGCTTTATGGTGTAGCCACCCTTTGATTCACCGCTCAATGAAACTTGTGACTGTTTTAATTAAGGGGAAAATACACTGACAGTGTAGCACACGGAAATCCGCCACCATGCACATAAAGGGCGCTAATGCTTTTCTTCCTGTCGACGCAAGGCTGGCCCCCTTTTGTCAGACTGACCATTCACTTCTCATTCATTTTCTTTTCCTCTCTTTCTTCTCTTCTTAAGTTTGGCATCGCATGAGGTCTGCAGCTAATGACAGGAAAAACATATTCAGGGCCCAGCCAGGTGAGAGGGCTTCTCTGGGCTAGTCTGGACTGATGTTTCGTAAAAGCCCACACATTTGTTACGCTGTTTTCTGTTCTGTCTGTGACAGGAGTGCTGCAGGGGCTACCAAAGGAACAGGGAATACTTTGCCCTCTTCTGTTGTTTGGTGTGCCTCAGGGCAGGAAGAGTTCACCTCCACTGTCCTGCATGAAAAACAACATTAAGTTTTCTGATGCTTTACATTTTCAGAATAATTGAATACTTTCTTATATGATAAGTACTACTTTTGGGCCCATTTGTGCTTCTGAAACTTCCCACTCTTTGGAAATTGTTAAATAATGGAAAACATTTGTACTCTTTTGCCATCAACCAGCATTCAAAGCAGCTGACAGCTGTCTGTGGGTTCCCATGTTAGTCACAGAGGTACAGTTCTCTGTCGTCTTGCTATTTTGACAGATGTTTCTGAGAGGTTTGTGTATGCCGGTGTGTGACAAGTCCTCTCTTCCTCTGGGGATCAATGTCTGTCCTGTTCTCTCGCCGATCTGATGTTTATCTGCTGGTGATCAATCACAGCGGTGACAGCATGAGGGCTAATGTTACCTTCCCCACTGCCTCTGAGTGGGCGTCAGAAGATGGAATACAAAGGAGAGGTGATACCTAATAAGAACACAGTTATTAGCTGAATATAGCCACTATTTGAGCCTTCATGTAGTTTAGTTTATGAGGATGGAGAGCAAATTTGATCCCACTTCATGTCTTCAAAGAAAATGCTGCTCTATTATTAGATTTTATTTTTGTTTTCATTCGCTTTATGAATGAGTCTTCTGTATGCAATATTCAGTTTTTTGATTCAATTAAATAATGAGTTTCAAAATGGTAAAAGCTATTATTGTAGTCATTGATTCCATCAAAAAGTACTGATACTTTGAAAAACGAGATTTTCAGCAGTATTTTTAAACAAAAGCTGCTGTAAGCCAAAGAGAGAGCACGGTCTTGTTTGCATGACTGTGTTGGTGATATGTTAAGACAGCACGCTGACATTTTCCTGCATTTTTGATGATTAAAAATAAGCAATTCCTAATATTTGGTGCTAAATACTTGTTTCCTTTGTACAGTTTTTTTAGATTTTTACTATAATAGTATCAAATCTGGTAATGTGCAAACCACAGTCGATTCTATGAAGATAATGTTTCACTACTTGAAAATATTAATACATAGATGACATTTCTGTAAAATCCAGAAACAGACAAGGTTTTTAGCCCTATAAAGAGATCAGGGTTTAGACGACTGTGGTGGGATTCTAGCAGAATTGTTCACTAGAAAAATAGAAAAGCCGTTTAATACTTCACAGGCCAAGTTTCTAGTATCCCAAGCCCCAAAATAAAGACCCTACAGTGAAAATGGCCTCTCCACACAAATGATTGATGATGACTCCCCACTCACAGCAAATAGGCCCAAGTCAGGATTTTCATCCTTAATGCAGGTGTCAGTAATCCTCCTCTGCCTCTTCAAGTGATGTTTTTAGCCTCGGGAAATGCTTGACCAGAATCCTCCCTTACCGCGTAGAAACAGTGTAATCTCTCAGTCCTTGACACAGCAAATAAACACAGCACAGAAAGAGAAGACTGCAACTTTATCCTTTACTTCCTTCCACATTGTCTCGCTGACAAGTTTCAGGGGGGAACCTCACTGAAGAGAGAAAAGGGGAGACATATTTCTAAGGTAACAAGCCCAAAGGGGCTGTGGCTGGGGACTGAAGGTTAAGTGCATGTACTAATACTCACAAAAGAGAACTTAACACCTTTGGTTATATTAACGATGCTTATACTTCCTTTTTGGTGCTCTATTTTTTCACTATCTCTTCCCTAGAAAGAAAAGGTGCCTTGTTGCACAACAAGGGAAGGGAAATTGAAGCTAAGATCCCAAAATAAGAAAATATACACGAGTTATCTTTAATTTTATAATCTGGTGAAACAAATTTTTAAGAAAAAGGTGATCCAGCTCCAAGAGAATCTTCATTTAGGCCCTCTTTGAGTCCATGACATCACTCACGTTTCTGTAGCCACAGCACCTAATTGGAGGTTAATGTCTTTTAACCTCTCTCATAAATTATTCCTTAAGATACCTGAACTCCTCCAGTTGCCCACCCCTCATCCTAATTGGACAGGACATCTTTTTCCCAGGAGATGACCGTACTGAGGCTTCAAACTTTTAGCTGTAGACCTTTACGGTGGGACTGGGTCTCATTTAGCTGCATGTCGTACAGCTAGACATCTAAGGTCATCTTGGATGAGACATAATATGAAAGTATCATATAAAAGTAAATCCATGGACTGCATACTGGATAATACCTGGACAGCCTGTAGATACTGAATATAGCTTATAGATGAGGAGTGGATACAATAGGACAACTCGTAATACGAGACAACACGACACAATATGATACGATACAATATGCTATGCTACGATACTATACACTAAGGTATGCTACGATGTAATACAATACATGGCCTACAATAACAATAACGCCACAATGCAGCAATTCTGTGACTATTAAGAACTGTACGAGAGTAGATTAGATTAGAATGAAGCATTATCTGCTGAACTGAAGAATAGGAAAGTGCAGGACCAATCTCCATAGTTCTACTGCAAGGAGAGATGAAGAAATGACACGCTGTGTCATATTGGAAAATAAACATGTAAAATATCAATATTTGATGCTAGAAATATAATCACTGTATTGCATGAGTCAGGGCAATGTCATATTGCTGCATAAATATTTTATCCTACCCCAATTTTACATACTTAAATCAGGGAGACAATAGGGTGCAGCATTCTGAGTTTCTCACACCCTTTTTTGAAAAGGTCAATGAATGTCAGAATTTAAATAAAGGCTTTGATTTAAATGAATGAATGAAAAACCTCCTGAGACAAACAAAATATAATTTAGTGATTGATTATAACAGGATGTAAAAAAAAGAAAGCAACTCAAGAAAATAAAAGAGGAAAAAAGGCGAGTGTACTAGTTTTTAGCACTAGATATGTATATGTACTAGATTTGTTCATATCCTGAACAACAGTGCTGAATTGAAGAGACAAGAATTGAATTGAATGCCTCTAGGTGTCAGTGTATAACACAGGGCTTCCCAATTTTTTCAGCCTGCGACCCCAAAATAACAGTCCTAGAGAATGGGGACCCTCACCATCCCTTGCGGTGGTTAAAGTGTACAATTTTGGACAAAGCATCAGATTTTTACATTTCAGGGAGTTTTGTACACAATACTAGATTTAAGCACAGATCTCACCCAATAACTGGTTGTATTTTAAATTTTACTCATTTTAAAGGTATGTTGTACAAAATGAGTTAAATATACCACTTTAAATCATTTGAAATTTCTGTGTTTTTGGGAAAGCATCCCTCAGTGCCCCTTCAGTGTCTAGCAACCCACTTTGGGGTCCTGGCCCCCACTTTGGGAACCACTGGTATAACAGGATACATCAAAGTTACAAGGACACACTTGCATACAGTTAAAAAAAATTACATGGACACATTTCTTGAAAAGAAATAAAGAAATCAGCCCACAAGATCTTCTATATCATTCCCCACCAAAGTGAAACCAGGTCAACTGTTATCATGCTGTTGTTGAAAAGCTCCACCTCAGATCTTGAAAGCTACTTTTTCTGCCCTTTAGCTGTTCCCAAAATATGAACTTCACTCTGTACTAATACATATTAGATAAACAGGGTTCCTGCAGATCCTTGAAAGTCTTAAAAGGTCTTAAATTGGACTTTTTAAATTTCAGGCCTTAAAAAGTCTTATTTTTACTTGTGAGAGATCTTAGATTTTAGAACGCACTTTGGCTAAGTTGTTTCTTTATCGAATCTTAATTTCTAGCAACATTTATTAGATTTTTTTGCGTGAATGCATGTTGCGTATGTTATGATTCATTTCACTGTCTGTTATATTGATAGAGGAGAGGCATTAAATGTGCCACAAATAATCAAGTTTGGGTTTTATGTCCCAATAATGTATCAAATCAATTGTGATTTCACTAACAGTGTATTAAATTAGAAAACTCAGCTCTCAGGTGTACTGAGAAGTCTCGCATGCCTCTTGATTTTGACTGCTGACCAAAAAGTGGTATCAATTTTTCTCAGCTCAGGTCTTAAAAAATCTTAAATTTGATTCTTAAAAGTGTGTAGGAACCCTGGATACAACAGCACTTCTGAAATGTTTTTCTTATTGTACCCAGTTTTATGAATTTAAAGTACTTGCGTGGCAGGACTTAGAGCTCAAATGTCAGTAAGTCACACAATATACTAAATATAATTGCTCTTGCATATGGAGCTAACAGCTTTCATGATAGACAGAGACCATACAAACAGGTTTACAGTGTTTAAGTCATGCCAAAGATAATCATCCTTGTGTTTCTGTTAGTATAACCTTTTGTTAGTATATCTGCGTCAGCTCGGATCATGACTGACAGCTTTAGCTGATTGAAGTGTGATATATCCTGTAAATAGACCCTTAATAACTCCTCTTTTCTAAATATTCAGGATTTTAATTGTGGCTTCATACAGGAGCTAATTTTGTCAATCGCTTTTGAAGTGACATTTTGTGCATTGCTAAAGAAGTAGCTAATTTTCTAAGAGAAATTACTTGAAATTTATTGATGAAAATAATCTTTAAATGATGCCATTAGAGGATACGAGCTAAAACTTTTAATTTGGTTCATGTTGATTGTAATTCATTTGTATTAAGAGGAGAATATTTTGCAGTTACCCCAAATTGGTTTCATTACAATCTTGATTTAGTTCATTAATGGGAGGTTTTATTTTTTGCCTTTTACAAATGCAGTCAAATTACTTTCTATTTTAATGTCACTGAATTAAGTTTCTTTTTTTAAAACATTAAAAGGGGTGAGAAATGTTCATTTTGATGCCAAAAGGGTGTATAAATGTAATGGACATTATTTAAGTTAAACAGAAAACTGCATTTTCATCTTTGTAGCTGTGCTGCTATGCTGCCTGAGTATTACCCCTGTAGGCACATTAAAGCAGTAGTTCTGTTAGCTGAAACACAAATGTAACTGTGAAAGGACCCTGAGGAGGTTTCTGATCTGATCTTTCTCTGTACGACCTGTAAACAAGATTGTTTACCTCTGCTCCCAAGAAAATAGATTGGAGTTGAGCAGACAAGGCATGCAGCAGGTTTGATAGAGACACAACAGATCCTGAGGCCCAAGATCAGCAGCACTAATGGGATTAGATCTGCCACGCACACACCAAACACCCAGCCTGGAGCTGACTGATACACTCAGGAACAACACAACAACTTTCACTGGAAATCACAATAATCCATCAGTGTTATTAAGTGAAAAGTGAAGAATATTTCAGTCTTTTAGAGTCATAAAACAGATATAATCCTGTTAAATAAAGACTTCCTTCCATACTGAGGGGACTACTCAAATTCTTCTCTCTCTTTCCACCCCTAAGGGGCAGCAGAGGCCTGCTTTTACAGGCAGGTCATCTTTGAGCTGTGACTGTCAAGTGGGACCCACAACCAAGAAAACAGCAGCGGGGAACAAAAGAGCAAAGTTCACACCAACTAAAAATCACAGTAGGCCCCATACAGGTAAATGTTTTCGATCTTTATTTGTACTTTTTCTATTAATTTTGACTAAGGCATAGGTTTCAGCGAGAAGACAAGTCAGATAAGTTTAAAGGAAAGAGCTAATCCTCCCCTGCAGACACTTCACACACATGCACATACTCACACTCTTCATTCGCCGAGCTCGCTTTCCGTCTTTCAGCAAACAGGTTGATACGGTGAGACAGGGCTGCTGGGTGGGCTCCTCTGCAGGATAGTGGAGGACCCTCGCTTCAAGGCTATCAAATGAAGTGTTCTTTGATAACGGAAAAAAAAAAAGAAATAAGGCAAAAGTTTAGCGATAAGTGAAAAGCGCGGCTGGGGCAGAGCTCAGGGTCGGGCTGTGGGATGCGACAAAGATTAATAAAGAGAGCAGGTCTGAGGAGGGAGAGGGTGACGGTGAGGTTAGCCGGAGGGCCAGACGGCGCGAGATGAAAGTGGGAACTCTCTCCCACAGCTGTCAGCAGTTTTTAATGCAAACTTTGCTATTGATTGGCAGAGCCGGCCAGGTTTCCACCACCAAACTTTTCTAGTTTGGCAGCTTTTGTTGTGCTTTCTCCAGTGTTGGATGGATTGTGTGGTTAAAGGAGTCCAGTGTCAGGTTTGTCATCTTGAGAATGTATTTTCACTACAGCTGGGTTTGATTCTACTAACAAAATTCCCCTAAATCATCATGAATTTACGTATTTACTTAAAAGAAATGTATTACTTTATTTCTGTTGTTACAAAATTTGAGCTAACTGGAACAATCCTGAGTGTTTGCTTGTCCTCAGTCTATTTAAAGTGCCTAAAATCAGCTCCTGTATTTATACCATATGTGTACAAGTGAGGTTCCATGTTGAATACAGTAATCTTTAGCCTTTACACAGCACTGTAATTGAATCAAGCCATGATCTTTCATCCCTGTAGTTATTTTAAGACATGAATGACACAACAAAAATTGAAATGCGCCCCCCTCCCCCCTTTCCCATTTCAACAAAAGGTCAGAAATTCAATCACCACCGCCGCTATTGCTATAATAATATATGTATGGGAAACAGCCACAGTTACTGACCGCCAAATTCTTGGGCTGCCTGTGGTCATTTTGTCTTGCTTAAGAACAGAGGCGTCTCTCACTGGAGTTATCCATTAATCCCAGCAGGCTGTACAGGCGTACCACACTGACTGATTCTTTGATTCTTTACTGTTTGTAATGAGGTTTGGTGCATTTAAATCCCAATACAAGCTGTGAGTAAGAAGTGAAATTATGATGCTATTGTATAAACTCTGTCTAATTTCTTGACTTCAGTATCAAGAATTATTTGCAGTATTTCTAAATGGAAATAGCTGTTTTTATTGTGCATTATGATAATATAAAGGGGGATTTTTACGTCTTTTATGCACTTTTATAGGGAGTTGTATCACTTTTTGATTTAGCAGAAAAACTTGGCAATAAAACATACTTTGCGTAAGATAAATAAGCACTCACAAAGGTCTCATCTTGTTTCCTTTTACACACAGACCAAATGTAACTTTCTGCTCCTCCAAAAAATAATGTGACTGCAAATCCCAGCAGCTACAGTGTTTCAAGGTAAAAAATTCAGCATAAGAACGAGCCAGTAAATATAAAAGTATTTCTCAGAAGTCAAAGATAAGACGCTGAAGGAGTGGGTGTAATGTTAACATCATGATAAAGTACGCAGGAGTGAGGGAGGAAATGTGGAGAACAAAGTGAGTGAGGTAAACGCAGGAAGTGGAGTCGAGCTGAAATAAGCAGCCTCATTAATGCACTGTCACAGCTTTCATTAGCCTCCAAGAACAAACTGCACCGATGTAAATCAGACAGAAAGAGACATAAAGAAATAACAAATAGATTCTCCTAAAGACAAAGCAGATTAGACAAAGAGATCAAAGTAAATCTCTGCTGTGTTTGGCTGTATGATTGGAACTGAACTGTTGTGTTTCTTAAACAGAAATTAAGTGAATCTTTCAGAAACTTGACAGCATTTTTCTTACAAATTAACCGCCTCCTTACTGACTCTTTGCTCAGTCTTCTTCAACTAAAGGCAAACAATAGAGAAAATATGTCTCATTTTGTGTCTTTAAGCTACATTTTGCAGAGCAACCCCATCATAAGCGTGCAAAATTAGTCATTTAATTTTGAAATAGGCAGATCACAGATTAGTGATGCATAATGCTCAAAAGAATGACGAGTATTGGTTGTAAAATGTCATTTTTTCTTTTTTTAAATCTACATTTGTCCTCGTTTTATTTGGAAATCTATTGCAAACACGATATTCCTGTTGCAAAAAGGATACAAATGTTCCCTATTGTGATGCCTTTTTGCTCGTGTGCTGGCTGTTTCTTGCAGCAGGCATTTTTAAACCCTTGCATCTATTACCTTTCACCGGGTAAATACCTAATGCTGGAAACATTTGTCAATGTATGCAGCTGGCTGAACAGAATAGATTATTAGGAAGTGAGGGGAAAAACACACTGCTTCTCCAAACGGCACAGAGTGTGTCTGCCTACCTCAGACGTAAAGAATCCACGGAAATTGCAACAATTGGTAAATGTGGAAATGAATTGGAATTGATGCTAACTAACTTGGCTTTTAACAAACCTTAAAGGGCCGAGGCATAAAGAGCTCATTTGAATTGTATTCATGTGTTAGATGTGTGTCCTGTAGGTGCTATGTAAAGGCTTCTTTTTTTTTTTTTTATTATTGTTTTAAGATTTATAAGCCTGTGCGCTGCAGCCCCTTTGATTGGAAATGCAGCTGGAAAGGCTAAAGTGCCTGCAAACTAATTGTGAATTATTGAAGAACTATGGAAAAATTATTAGTAATACTTAGGAGCAAACTGTGGTGATTACTAGAAATGGAAGCTTTGTGAAAGATCTGATGACTGTGTACACTGGTTAACTGAAAATAAGATCTGAACTTATTCATTTTTTTGCTGAAAAAGCATTTGAGCCACTGTGATTCAAGTTTCTGTTAAATTTAAGTCTATGATGTGTGCAAAACAGCAGTTAAAAACTAATCATTATTTCCTCTTAAATGGAAATATAACTAATGCTTGAAACAGCAGGAGAAAACAGAAAAAAAAGTGCTACATGCTGTTTGAAGCACACAACAGGAGCCACACAAGATGCAGAGATATTCTTAGAGCATTTCTAAGCATCTAAAAATATTCCAAATGCTCAGCCACCAGCTCTAGTTTCCTATAGAGGCTCCACACAGCTAGAGAGTGTTCTGCAGTGGTAAAGAAAATGTAAAAACATCAATAGTATACTGGCCTCCTGTTTGGCTCCTGTGGCCAGCGTTGTGCAAACAGCAGAAAGTTGCGGCGTGTGAAGGGTAATGGGACATCCAATGCCAGGGGACAGCAGGCGGCAGAGTCACACACCGCTGCCGAAAGAAAGATGAAGTAATCTCAGGAAACAAGTAGACACACTCCACTTCGAATTTTGCCCCAAACAAGATTAAAGTGACATTATTCTATGAGAGTGTGGCAAGAGTATTAATCTTACACATAGAGGCAGAGGCTAGACAAACACACGCGGGCTGCAGGAGTATGGGAGCACATTCTTTATTTTGTCAGGGTGTGGGGAGCTTCAGAAGTGGGCGAGAGAGAGAGACATCTAGTTTTCAGATGCACTATAATAGCGACAATTACTATTGTTTTGAAATTGTTTTGATTGCAACTCTTGTGTGTAAATGTTACAAAAACTTTGTTCTGTTGTGCATTTACTGCAATTTTATATCGGTTTAAGTTGACAGATTCTCTTCTTCTTAGTTTTCTCTCTAACAAAGATGAGATAGATTTTTCAGAACTAAAATACTCTAACATCAGATTGTCATGAAACAAGGATTTAAACTTTATCACTGCAATCGCAGTAGTTAAATGCTTTTGATAACTGTTTCAATACCAAACCAACATAAATACAAATCCTTGGCATCCAATATTTGGTAAAATGTCGGCAAGCTCCAGCATGATGTTGAAATTTCACAAATATTGGTAGTGTCTCATAACCAAAACATTACTGATTTATTTGTGCAAGTTAGAACATATTATCAATCATAGTCCGTGGTGAGCCAACCGGTAAATTTAGTCAAACTGCTGCTATTCTGTTTTTCTCATAGCAGCTCTAGATTAAAGCCTGCTTGGTGATCAGGAGTTTTAAAAAATTTTCCAAACTGCTCATTTCTGCATATGAACTGCTTTTAATGTCACTGAACCTGAAATATTTATTTTTACTTATTAACTTTAAATAGGAACCCGCTTAAACAAATTTTCTCCACATTGGAAGAAGTACACCAGATTACCAAATGTATGGTCCTATTTAATCCAAAAACACAATCACCTTTAAATAGCATGCATATTTGTAGCGTATTAACCCTTTCTAAGTCCCAATAAGGCACATAATAATGCCTTGTCCCTAAAAACTAGGAATGCATGACTGTGGATTTTTGCCAGTGTCTGATATTGCATATTCGTTTAGCCAATACCAATGTATAAATGAAGCTCAGCCTAGGGATGCACAGATGCATCTCTTTAACGCCAGTATTGGCTGTCATCGGCCTTTTGACAAACATCGGCCATCAGCAGATATTGTGGGCATGAACAGTTGCAGATGTTGATCTGTTGGGTGTTAACAATTTAATGGCAGCATTTGGAACACCTAACATCTGATTTCAGAGAAGATTTGACCTGTTACACTGATAGAAACAATGAAAAAAAGCATTTAACCACAGTATTGGTATCAGCCCTGGTTTATACAGTTGGGGCATTTTTAATTAAGACCAAAACTTCAGTCCTTAGAACACACTTTAACGTTATAAGAATGAGAACAAAAAAAACTTTTTTTCATCGACTAAAGCTGTGACTATAAATGTTTGTCGACAGTCTTTTTTTTCCATGACAAAAACTAGACTCAGACTAACAAAAATAGATCTTTGATGACTAAAACTGACAAAAAGTAAATTTAGTTTTTGTCAGGATGACTGAAACTAGACGAAAATGTAATTAAGTTTTCATCGCACATTCAAAATCTGTGATATTTCTCCACTGTGAGTAAATCTGTCCAAAAACAATGCATCTGTATCTCTTCTGCCTCTCAGCAGTAGAAAGCAGGGACCCCAGGTTTGGCAGAGTGCATAGAACCCACTACCATGACTTGTACCAGATTTAGACAAGAGAATAAATACTTGGACAAAAAGTAAAGACTCAAATGTGAGGACTTTTTATGGACTAAAACTAGACTAAAATATTTTGAGTTTTTGTTGACTAAAACTAGACTTAAACTAAAAAGGATAGAAATGACTAAAATGTGACTAAAACTAAAAGATATTTCATCTAAAGACTAAAATTAAAAATAGCTGCCAAAATTAACACTGCAATAGAAGACTTCAACTGACATATATCTGTTGGTCCAGAGTATATAAACTTATTTGTACACAGCTGATATTATCCATCCGTGTGGAAATACTACCCCTTGTACTTGAAGTGACACTTTATAACATGCTTTATGAGTCATGCACTTCATTCAGCACAGTTAACATTAATTTTGTTATTGTGTTTTTGCACACTGTTAGCGTTGTTGTTCTGTCTCTTTATGTGTTAGGACTATGCATGTAAATTAGCAGTTTTGCTAACTCTGACATGTTTACATTTGTCTTTTATGCTTATGTTCATTAATGTGCTCTGTCCCATTTTAATAAATAAATAAATATTTACAGCTGATATATCGGTTGTCAATTTCGGCAGAAATTTCATACTTGCCAATATTGATAATCAACTTTTAAAGCTCCTATCTGCTGATATCGTGATGATTTTTTGCTTCCCACTAAAAACACCCAAATCACTGCTCATTCATGGTGAGAAATAATGCTGTTTTACATCTATTAGGATCTTTTTCTATTATCACCATGCCTACTCTAACCCATGTATGACCCAGACTGAGGAAAGCATTTTTGGTTTCGTAATCACATTTTCCTAAACGCTATGAATAATCAACTATTAGGAGGCAGCACTGAGAGAAAGCTCCAAGTTAGAGATTATTTGTTGTAATGTATTGTCAAGCAGAGTAAGGCTGCTCATATGATTAATAATGACTTATAAAGAAGCAGTATCTATGAAAAATATGCTTATAAGCACAAATAGTGAATTCTATGTAAGGAAGCACAATATTATCAGCAGATTTCAATATCAATAGATGTTAGCTAAAAATTTTAATAATACGCTGTAAATACCAGCCATATTTACAAATCATTTGGTTGATTTATAAGATGGAGCAACAGACCAAAGTCACCTGAAGTTTTATTATTTGTTTATCCTAATTCCTTGATCCGTAAAGAACTGAAATTTTAGGTGGTCTGTGTAAGTTTTGCTAATACTTTATCTTTAAGTCCATGTAAGTTAAGCTAAATTTCCTTATGTTTGGGTCTGTGTAAGTCTGGCTAATACTTTATTTTTGGGTCTGTGTAAGTTTGGCTAAACTCTTTATCTTTGGGCCCATGTAAGTTAAAGTAGATTCTTTATTTTTGGGTTGATGTAAGTTTTGCTTGGGAACCAAAGAATCTCCACCCTCGCAGTTTAGGAATTCATCACTTTCAGACCTACTAAGTGAGCGTTACATTGAGGTTTTGTTTAGAACCTGTTGCATAAATAAGCTGGTCTCTAAAAACCCCACTGAGAAAGACAGAGCTTTAATGAGTGGGGTTTAAGCCCCTCCACCCATCTACTCCACCACCCTCAGCTTGGTCTCCTAATGAGCCATCATCATGCAAAACTGCCAGCTTGATACACATTAATTGGATTTTCACTTTTTCACCAATTAATTGACCAGCATTGTCATGTTGGCCGGCCTCCGAGGGCTTCAGAGAGAATGGGGCAGCTTCCCCTTTTTCCTCTCACTGACTCTAATAGCCACTGACTGCAGAGGGGAAGCATTTTTCTTTTCTTTTCTTCTCTACTACAGAGATCAGCTATCTCATTATAGGCTTATGACATTTGTTGGAGCCAATCCCTTTGTGGAGAGAAAACAGTTTGTGTGCTGCTCAGTTGAAGCCTTTACAGTTTGTTAACCTGCTTCTGCCAGTGCCAGGGCCCCCGGGGGGAAAAGCCTGATGTGCAGTGAGTGACTCAGATTCCTCGCACCCTAGAGGACAGACCACAGGGTGAGGGAGAGCAATCCCACGCAGCCTTGTTCAGCAAGCACCAAAACAAGGAGTGAATGCAGCCGTGGCATTTCACAACGGTTATTTGATATGTTGACACATCAGTGGTGTTTCAGATTCTGCCAGGGGCCACAGTTGTCCGCATGGATCCTTGTAGTTCAAACCCACTTGGTCAAAGTGCTGTAGAACTAAAAATTTTAGGCACCCTGGTGGATTTAATATTAGGAAATAAAAGAGCAAAGAGAAACGGTTAATCATCTACCCAAAGCTGATATTTGGATTGCAGATTCTAGTTACCTTGTTGAGATTGTGTCATGACTTTGGTTGTTTAAATATTAACAGAGACTTAATTCTGTTTACAGTTGAGCTCAGTGGTGAGAGTCTAAAGGGAAAGTACCACTGACGAGTTATCGCTGTTTGTTCTCAGAATAAAGAATACTTTAAAAGAAATAATGTTTATCCCATGTAATTTGCTTCTAACTTTGATTACACCCTTTTACAGAAGTAGTTTTATTTATACACACAAAGCCGATTGGAGCCACTGCAACTTAAAAAGGTTAAAACTTAAGATGCCTTTATACAGTTCTTGACACAATGTGTTTTAAAGTGATGAAATTTAATTTTTTAAATCATCAACAGTAGGGATGCATCAGTTTATCATTGGTAATGGCTGATAAGCACCAGCCATCGGCCAAATGATGTGGCATTAACAGGTATCAGTAATCAATGTTTATCTGAAATGTCCAATCAGTTTTATGCTGGCATCTGGAATATCTAGCTTCTTAGTGAAATACGAGATTTTTTACAGGGCAGAAGTGTCCTGTAGGACAAACTCTGATCTATTTTCGTGGTCAAACATGAGAGAAAATATCTTTATTATTATGTTAAACATTGGTTAATTTTCACAATGGGTGCATCTCTAATCAACAGCAGGTGTAGGAATCTGTCATATCTCATGATTCAGTTTGATTCTGATTCTGTGGGCCATGATTAGATTCAGAATCGATTTTTGATCAAACAGATTCCTGATGCACATCACATTCTCTATGAAGGCGGTTTATGCCGATCGTTGTCTAGATCAGCGTCCATGAAAACACTCCATCTGATCGTCTCTCCCTGTTTGGGGGGATTTTTGTCTTACAGCACATGTCTGCCCCACGTATCATGATTTCTTTCTGCTTTGTTATTTTCATAACAAACGGAGACATGGCGGGAACAAAGCAAAACTTTTTTGACTCAAAACTTCTAAGAGAATTGTTGATCTTCTAGTGTATCAAAAAATCTTTGCCCTGAAGTGCAAAATACAACAGCAGAAAACTAAACAAAACAAGAACAGCAAAAAACACAACATTATTCAAATGGAAGTAGATGCAGGAGATATGCCCTTGGCAAATTTTTGGTAAATGCTACCAGTGGGACGTTACGGCTCATGTCAGAGCAGTTTTATTCAGATCAAATCTATGATACATGAACACGCACATCTGACTTTGATCGCATCTTTTAGCGTCCATGTGAACAGAGGAATTTAAATGTCTGATCAGAATAAATGTAATTGCATTGTGAAAAAAAATGCTTATGTGACTGCAGCTACTGAGAGCTAGCACTGCTATTGTTAGCAGCAAGGCTAACAAGCCAGCAGTGACAAACTTCTGCGTCGTCCGTATACCCACGAATATGGAGACAGAGCACGGAGACAATGACAGCAGCAGGTTTGCTGTGTACAAACTACCTGTGCTGAAAAATATGATTAGGATGGAATAAAGTACAAAAACTATTGATTATTGGGCATTTCAAATTGAGTCAGAACTGTAGAAATTATTTGTGATTTTGATGTGAATCGACTTATTTTTTCATATCTGATCAGGAGTATCAAAAAGTGCGTAAACTTCAAACAAGTGTTCATCTTGAGTCATGTTTTAATCAAATAGTTAATTTACACAGAAGAGAAAGAACACCATCTAACATGCAAAGGTTTGCCTACAGTTTTGCCTTTCCAAACAAGAAATAACTTAAAATTGTTTTTGTATTTTTGCAGCAGGGAATAAATAAAACTCACAGGAGAGATCAGGATGTTGCTGATCATTAATCAGATTTTGCTCATATAGGGGAATTCCTAGGGGTGATCATAGTCTGACCACATTATACGTTATTAAGCCTGATGATCAGCTTCAGGTCATGATAGTTTGAACCACTGATTGGTGCATTTTGTTGATGCATTGCTTATATAGACAAACACCAGTTATGCTGTGATTACATTTCCAGTCAGTATATTTGTGAGAAAGCTAAACATGATTGAGTGATTTTACAACAAAACAATACAATTCTTATATCAAATGCACCTTCATGCTCCAAACAGAGGAAATAATTCATATTTTATATTGGCAGCACAAATAAACAGGGTATTATTGTGTTGAGTTACAGGATAGGAAAGTTTTTGCATCAGTAGCTTTCAGAGAACAGTGAGTGTTATTGATCCCTCACTTCATTTTGACAATTATTTAATGTAATAGTTGTCTAAATGGTTGCACCGTGATGTTTTAGCTGCCCATTCAACCTGAGGTGTTCAAAAACAATAAGCTGCTAAAGCTCTCTGGGGTCAATGAAAGGACACTTTGTCAGCACATGTTTTTAAAGGTAATGTTGTTCCAGTAGCTGAAAATAAAGCATTCCTCTTCGATCAATATCCTTCCAGTCAGAGAAGGTTGAAGGTTAGAGGTTGAACCTGTATAAAACCTTTGATTGGATAATCAAGGGCAATAGCCTTAATTAATCGATTGGGTGCTCATGAGGGGGAGTGGTTTATAACATATAATGTGTTGGTTTCCCTAACCATGAAGGATTCCATTATTTATCTAAGAGTGTCCATTATGTCACTTTGGAGAGAAAAACTAGGCGTTTTTTTTTTTTTTTAATGGCATCAACATTTAATCAAGCAGAACTTCATTAATCCACATAATTAATTGAGCAGGCTTCACGATGCTCCTTTTGCTACCTTTACTTTCTGGTCGGACGGACATGTTTCACCATTATTGTTGTCCCATCCCTCCAAGGGTTGTGAGTTAATCTGCATGACCCAGCACCTGTCACATACTAATAAACACAGAACTAATTGACTTTGTTGGCCCACTTATCAGCTGCCTCAGTCAGAGCAACCTCTGAGATTTTAGTTTATTTACAGCAGGACAACCAGGTGTGTTTCATCAGCTGAGAAAAAATAGGGTTTATTACACCAGTTTTATAGGGTCATTATAGGAATGAACCATGTGTCAAAAAAGTTGGATAAAATAAGATAAGTTCGTCAAAGTTACGGCATATTTTACACTTTGTATCCTGGATGTCATCTCCTTATTGTGCTGTACACAGACAAGTTCTCAACCAAGGAGTACACACAACAAAACCAAAAAAATATAGATGCATGTGTCCATAAAATACACCCCAACATATGGATGCACATGTCCTTATTATATACCCCAAAATAATAGTGCATGTGTTCATAAAATACACCCCTAAAATATGATTTCACGTTCTTGCAGCACAAACCAAAATATGGATGGATCTCTATTTAGAGTAAGCCCAAACCCCAGAATAATGCTGCATGGAATGTGCACTTAAAATACACCCCACAATATTGATGAAGAGGGGAAATTTAATAGGACAATCAAAGCACAAAGTTTAGAGAAAGGACTTCCTATTATTTCTTTACTTTACCATATCAGCTTCACAAAGGGTTCCTTTCCAAAATACCTGCCATTATCTATTTGTTTATTTATTTCAGAAATATGAACTGGGAAATTGTTACAGAGTTATTCCAACACTTTTGGCTTTTTACTAATTCTCAAGGCATATTGATATCTGCTTGTGCCCCTGTGACGAATGAAATTTGCCCAACGAAAGGTTATATGAATTGTATTTTGAATCTTAGTATTTTTGAAAGAAATAGTAGACATATTGCTGGATTTTTCATGATGTAGTACACACACTTTACTACAGTGGGACTTTCTTTGGACCTCTCAAGAAAATCTGTCCTGAAATATAGGGATTGACCATTACTGGTTTTTCAAAGCCAATACAGAGTATTAGTAGTTCATGAGACCGATAACTGATATTTGGAACCAATATGTATTTGTTTTGATGTACAAAATTCACTTAATGTGCCAAGAGTAAAATTGCATGATAAATGAAGGAAAATAAACAATTTAGCCCTAGCTCTATCAGCATGAGTAACAGCACAGAGCACCACAGTAGCTGCAGGAAAACAGGAACAACTTACCTTGCAGTGGAACCAAAGTAATGCACATTTTGATTATTTAACTTTATAGTGTATGTGTAGAATAAAACACCCTTACCAATAGTTGGACGAATATCAGCCTGATAATAATATGATAATATAATATCGGGTCAGACCAATAATTGGTTGACCTCTACTCTTTCACATAAACTTAGTTGCAGCCTTACTATGAAATGTCCTGAAATAGAATTAGTTTACTTTCATGCAATGTTTTTGATACCTCAGTACTTAGATACCACATGTTGTAAAAAAACCATCTAGCTCTCTTTAAATTTTGTTTAAACACAGCATCAAAAAGTACATAAGCACAAAAATCCCTCAGCATTTCTGCCTGATTTTTTCGTTAAGTGTTTTTTTGTGTGTATTCTTGTACTGGGGCATAAACATATGTAGAAGGTCAAAATATATAACAATAACAAGGTTTAATGCGTAGCCAAGTTACACCAGATTTTTATGCCAAATGATAAACTGGAATTCATCTCATAGAAACAATCTTGCTAAAACTGCAAGATGAAGGTAAAACAGTGTAGTGAAAATAGTCATGTTGTAATGCACATGTACAGTTCATCAGTTTAAGTGAAAATTGCATTATCATTAAATAAAGAAAATTTTCTCAACTACATTTTCATCTTTGGCACGGTGTATTTGTCGACGTAGAACAATCAAAGCAAAAGTGTTCCAAACATTTCTGGAAAGGCTACGCTTGTCATTTGGTGTCTTGGGTGCATTCAGGGTCATGACTATCGTGGGTGTCATCGAGCTGCAGAGATGGAGGCCTCTTCTTTCACTCAGGGGGCTGAATATGCTGCCAACAAAGATGAGTGCTGACCACGTAAAACTACGGCTGAGTGTCCTACTTATCCAGAGACACAGCAGAGGGAGAATGAGCCAGCTATATAGAGAGAAAGCACATGCCACAGTGTGATCCTGCTATACGCTACTCTCTCTCTCTCTCTCTCTCTCGCTGTTGCTCTTGTTGTCTCTTCCCCTTACACACTTACATGCACTCATGCAAACGCACACACAAAGGCCGTTCAAAGTTTTTCCAGGGTATTTCTCGGTTAATTAACAGATTAGTGGTGTGGGGCAGCTCTGAAGTTCACAGGTCAAGACTAAACCCTCTAACTGGGAGGATAATCAGTGGCAGGTGGGTCCACACTTCTCCTGTTGCCCCTCACAAACCCCCCCCCTACCATCCTGACTTGACTTGTGGCAAAATAACCACCCTCCCCATCCTCCCTTGGTACAGGCTACCAACACTCTTGATTTCAGTGGCTGTTAATGCACCTGACAGAGAGAAGAGAGATGGTGTGAGGGAGAGTATCTGAAAGAGCTGGAGGAGGAGAGTCCTGCATTGGATAAGTTCTGGAAATGTGCCATCCTTTCATACACACTGCCAGCACCCATATTTACTAAACTGACCAGGGGGATCCTCTGAACACAGTCTCACTGAATGGAGCATGCACTATAGGACCACAGGCCTGGGTCTAATGCTATAAAATAGAAATACAAAAGACAGACGGGTGCAAAGAGAATGAGAGCTTGAGTCTGATTTTTTTTTTTGTCTCCATTCACTCCTCCCATATTCCATTCCAGGTTCTGCTTGGTGGAGATCTCCATTGTGAGCTTGTGAATGGGAGACTTTGGGAGTGTCTCTCCTTCTATTAATTAGGACTGGCCAGCGTTTCCGCTCCCCTGTGAGCCCCTTCATTATTATTTCTTCACATTCTTTTGCAAAAAGTTAACCCCATTCCTTCTTTCCCACTTCAAAGACCTCTGACAAAGATGCAGTCTAGGGATAGAAAAGTGAAATATTGAATCTCTAATTTTACAGGATCCGAGAGCCACATTTAGCAGAAAATGTTTATATGACACAACATCAAAATACTTGTGCAGAAAAGATAATCCAATTCTTCTTCTGCATTTTCAAGAACCATGACAAAGATGCAGTCTAAGGAAATAAAATAAGCAAAACTTTGATCTGTGATTTGACAAGATCTAAAACTCACCTCAGTTTTCTACAAATATATTTGATATATACAACAACCAGAAAAAAGGCCTTTTGTGTTGCAAAAAAAACAAACAGATTCCTTCTTTTGAACTTGAAGGACCTCTGACAGAAATGTATTCCTAGGGAAAAAGTAAGATTTTAATTATTTTAGTAAATCTTAAATGTCAAATTTCTCAACATTTTGAAATTATTAGTGCAAAAAGGGGGAAAAAATCTACAAATTTATTTGGAAGCCTAGTAGTGGTGTTAAGATAATCTGATATGGATCGTCAGCGGTCTGAGTGGATCGGTCCACAGAGCCCTGGATCGGTAAAAACGCAGCACGAACCAGTTTTAACGCAAGAGATCGGTTCATTACGGTTCCGCCATGCCCTGTCTCAGCGTTTGCAATCTCACGCGACCCGTTGTGACCTTTTACCTTTAAATGAGAGTTCCATTCGCTCTAGATGCTTGCTAGGTAGCTGGATGTGTTCCACCAGTTGTCGCCAAAACGGCTTTCAGTTACAGTTCTGCACCCCAGGAAAAAGTCATGTGGACTTCATATGAAGGAAGGATAACTTTCGAAATGTCTGCCCATCTGTACGCTAGAGAGAAAAGCAATTAAGAACTACAGCAGCTCATAAATCTCACCTGTTGAGATGGCGGAGCTAAAGTTTAGCTAAAATGCTAACGCTGACCCGAACATAAACACTTTCCTGAGTTGAAACTCGGAGACCGATATCTGTACCCAGTGTAGTTCAGACCTAAGACTTCAGTCCTGAAAACACAAAATTTAAAGGTTAGGGATGAACAAATTAACAAAATTCAGTCCTTAAAACTCACTTTTAAAGTGTAAGTGATGATGGTGAATAAAGAAAAAGACTTCAACTGAAATAGGTCGGTTGGTCCAGCCTAAAACTCCACTTACTCATTTTTTCTTACAGCCAATAGCTACAGCTGATACAGGCAGTTTTTTATAGGCAAGTTTTGGACGTAGAAATCTTCATATCTGCGATACGATAATTCACTTTATAAGCTAATATCTGTCGATACTGATATCATCGTTGTTTTAGGCTACATTAGTTCAGCTCATGTAGCGTTACCTGTGTAACCAAAACTTTCTGGGTTCCCTGGATTAATGTACTTGGTAAGAAATAAGAATAAGTCAGAAAAAAATAAACTGTACTCAGAGGTACAGCTGTAGCTTTGACTGTATTGACACAGTGTGTCAAATTACAGCAAGAATAACTGCTTTATGTCACCTGTGGCAACTCAAATGGGATACATTTGACAAGCAGAACAGTCCGTCACATAAACACCACATGAGCTGTTAGCAGGAAAAGTGACACCTGGAAGTAAGGTACATTGATTGAAAGAGTACATATAAACTTACAGAAATACCAACATAAAATACACCCACCGTCTGAGCTGAAGAAGAATATAAATTCACAAAAAAAAACCCAACGAAGCATTAAAAAGTATGATTATTCATAACAGGTTTAAAAAATACCATAATGACCACAGCTGTACAAATATGTGCTATTAAGGTGCATTTATTCTTTGGGCAAATAGGCACGTATAGAAATACCAACCTAAAATACACCTCCCCTACATCTGTGCTGAACATCAGCAAGTAAAGAAGTCCTGGGGTGCATTCTACCTCTGCCCAGTGGGCATCCATTTGGAGGAAAAAAAATCACTTTGCCTCATTAGCTACACACACTCTTAGTTTGTCACAATGCCTTTGCGTGAGTCCTGCTAACAGAGACCCCCCCTCTCTCTCTTCTCTTTCTCTAGGTGGAGACTTCAGGGGCCAGAGGCACAGTTTGGGTGAGTGAGGCCTTTTCTTTCTAGCCCTCTCCTAGCTGGTTTAAGGGTTGTAATTATCTTTTGCTGGGGGAGGCTGTAAATTGGATTAAAGTGGAGGGTCTCGGCTGAGTGGCGCACCCCCCCCCACCTCCACCCCACCCAACTCGCTATCCCCCCCTTCCACCACCTTCAGCCCTCCACTTCCCCCGCCATCTCACCACTTGGTGGGCCACACGCTGATAAAGTGCGGAAAACCGGATTTGGATTCAGCCTCAGTATTCATGGCGTCCTGCCGGAAAAAATGAAATTTTCCAACAGAAGGGGCCAGTATGCCTGTGGTATCTGTCCGTGTGGTGTATTTCATCTGGCCTCACTCTTCCAGAAACACCATTACCTACGTTATCAGTGTGAACCGACTCAGCCTGACTGGACGAGGAAGCCGGGCCAACTGCTACCTATACAGTCTCTGACCGGCTCAGTATTATCGTCGCTCTGTGCAGTGCTGGAGGGCTGAATTATACTTCATATTATTTAATGGGCATTTGTTTGCTGCAGAATGTTCATTTTTGAACATATGACTCTTAACATCTCTGTAGGCATTTAAAAAATATGCCATCAAGTATTTATGGTGGTTACATAGGCATTTAACATCAACATTTTGGGGGTATTGTTAGAAAAGCTGGTAGGGAAAGGATGATTTTTAGGGACTTGTCGTTGTGATGGTAAAATTCTAATCCCGTCGAGGAATGTCTCCTGGTCTTTACGGATTGCCGGGAAACTGGTGCGTGAAATGGCAAGTCTACCTTTCCAAATGATGTGAACCCTGTTTTCATTGAAACTGCACAAGCTTTTACAAGTCGTGGCAGGTGCAGCATTTGCATTGAATGGACGTGTCTGTGGAGATTGGTACCCATGACTATATCTGAATCCTGCAAGATGAGCGAAACTTGGCCACAACTTTTTTACCCCTGCTCTATGAATTCATGATGGGCCTACAAAATGTGATAAATGTTTTTGTTATCCCTTTATCTTCAAAGATAGCTGTATTTAAAGTAATTTAAGCTCCTGTGAGGAATTTTTGTTAAGTCCTAAAGCATCTGGGATTAATATTGGTGCCTCTTTGTGAGCTTCAAAAGCAAATTACTTTCTGATAAAGAATATTTCTTTATACTGTGAAGTGCTGTCATGGTGAAGGTGTCAGATAAAGTGATTGACAATGCAGAAACAGATCAAGGTTGTTGACGGAAATCAGAGTGGAATATTTTTTTGTCATAAAACCTTCAAATGTTTGTTGACTACCTTTTTTAAATGAGAAAAATAATCTAAAAATAATCTTTAATGACAAAAACTCAACTCAAACTTTCATCACTGAGACTAAAACTAGACTAAAATGTTGGTGCTGAACTCTTTGACCTTACAAAGTTAATGTTATTCTTCCACTGTGCATATCAGGTGTGTGTGTGTTTTCATCAGTGCATTTTAAATTAATTTGTAAAAAATAGAGCTATATTTACCTTGTTTTAGCTAATATGTATGCCCACTTAAGTAGAATATACCACTGGAAAAATAAACACAGTATTGTCAGACTTGTGATTTTTGCTTTTCTAAGTAAAAACCCAAGTTGACATTTTCTCACCTTTAAAGAAGGTTTTTGTTATTGTTTTTCCCACTTTTCAGCTATACAAAGAATTGCAGTTTTTAGGGAGATATATGAAGGTAAAAAATTGTAAAGAAAAAGTTGCAAAGAAAAACAGGGCTGTGACAACTTGGAATGGACATTAATATGGTAGTGCCGTATCCTTGGATATTTAAAAATAGCCGGGGTAATGCTTTAATTACAGTAATACAGACAGTACTGTGTTATGTGCACACATTTATAATAAATTCCTGAAGAATACATGTCTGTTTCCACCCACAGCACAAATAGCTGTGTGAAGATGCTTTAAAATTGATGAATGAACCCCTGTTAATGATGTCAGGTAGGGGGAGGGAAAGAATTGATACAGCATAGTATCGCAATATTTTGCGTGATGATATTTCGTATCCTATCTTTCACCAAGTATCTTTTTTTTTTTTTTTTTTTTTTTTTTTTTAAAATTTATTGCTCATATGAACTGAAGTCCATGATACTGGATAAATAGCATCAGTTGCTTTTCTGTCCGTCTGATAATGCTGTTGCGCCCTTTGTCCAGTGAGGTCGGCAGAGGTGACGGTCATAGAGCAGGAGAAAGTTAGTACAACCAATATGGCCGCACCAGGGAAAGGACATTAGGAATGCAAGCAGGGCGCAAACAACACGGACATGACACATGAGGTCTGTAAGGAGTGCTGCATGACAATAAAATACTGTGGTTGTACGATAAAAATGAAGGCAAGGCTAGTGCTAACTCAGCTAAACAGTTGAAAAAAAATAGTATAGATGGCAATATATTGCAATATATGGTATCACAATACTCTATGTATTGCGAAATGTTTCAAATCGCAATAATATCGAATCGTGGCATAAGTACCGTGGGGACACTAGGGATTCCCACCCCTAATGTCAGGCCATTTTTGGCAAAAGACTAACGCACACATGTGTACCGGCAAATAAATACTCGCACACCATGGCTTGGCACGGTGCTGGCACAGTAATGGTCTTCTCTAAAATCAAACTTTCACCAATGGATGTTAAATTCCAGCGCTCCTGTAAACACTGCCTTATAAATGTGACTTTTTACATTTGAGGAATTTTGATAAAGGATTAAATGAAGAGCTGTAGAGGCGTGTGCTACAGTTGCTGTGCTTTCACTAGCATGCCGACAAGTGCTTGGATAATTTGTTTTTTCAAAAACCTGGCGGTACTACCATATATGACATATGATATGATGGTATTAAAAAAATAGAAAAGCACTCGGAGAGCGCAGACCTCCGCCATTAGCCCTTTCTCCCAATAGTGAAAAATTTCTGGATCTGTCCCCATGTGCCCCCCACCACGATTACTCCCTCCCCAGTGGGGAGGAAACACGGTGAGGCAAAGCATTAGCTTTGCTATGAACTGTCATGGTGGAAGCGTTGCCTGCTGCTGCCAACAGACGCACTGACAGTCTCACCCATGGTCTTACTAGACGACTGGAAGTCATGGCAGAGGGTGAATATTCCTCTATTCCTCCCAGCATTGTGAGTATTGTCGCTACAGTTCGCTGTCTTTCTCTCTGTTACGCTCTGACTCGTCTCCTCAACTGGGCGTGCGTCTTTCAAACTCTATAAACTCCAAAACTTTGAATAGAAACACCCCAAAATGCTGCTGGGATCGAAGTTACTCATGTCCGCCATCTCCTGGTGTGAAGTGGTAACAGCGCAGAGCTCCGCCATTAGCCCTATCTCCCAGTAGTAAAGAATCCTTAAAAAAATCCTGAATCCAGACGGTGATCCGGATCACTCCCAAAATCTAATCGGCTCTTCCTTATGCCATTTCTGACATTTCCTGAAAATTTAATCAAAATCTGTCCTCAACTTTTTGAGTTATGTTGCTAACAAACGAACAAACAAACAAACAAACAAACAAACAAACAAACCCACCAGGTCACATAAACTCCTAGGTAATAATGAATACTACCCAATCCTAGTGACAGCAGATAGACAGTCAACACAGCGTATCTGCCTGGTATAAACACAACAGCAGCATGAGCCCAAGTTAACATGCACTGCAGCTGTCATGCCGGAAACACACCCTGTCTGAAACAGGCTTAATATATATAAGAGTCTATTCTGCAACATGGAGAACTTTTGATTTTGTAAAGAATATGATTTATTCTTCCTTTTACGTAAATAACCCCTGAATACAAGGCTTATTCAACCTAACATAAACCTTAACATCAACCGGAGGCCAGGTGGCCACATCAGGCCCCCCAGGGCTGCCCATCCGGCCCCCAGAGGATTGTTAAATTCAGAAAATTTCAAAGGGCAAAAATATGGCATAGTATTGTTTAACCTTTCTTCTTGATGTTTAAATAAAACCTTCAACCTGTCGACTTTTCAAACAAGAAGCACACTAGTATTTCTGTAATTTTGCCATGGTTAACACATGCTTATTATTGTTATCTTGATTAAAGCTGAAGTTTTTCACATCAATTTTCCACATAAGTCTCTCAGAGAGTGCAGTTTCCCCATCTGAGAATCTTGACAGAAGATCTGTTTCCTGCTTTTTTTTTTGGCCAATCAAGTCCCACCATATTACTCAGTGCTAAACAACATGAGAGCTCCAGAAATATGTGGCTAAAATATCTTAAATATCTCAATCGCCCCCTTATGGCTGACTGATCTGAGGACTGATTTCACCGTTAAAAGCTTAAAGTTCCCTTGATTTTGGAAGAAAATAATATTTTTGATTAGACAGAAAAACTGATTTTTATTTCAGTTTTTTTTTTAAATTTAATGTTTAGTTGTACAGGGAAAAGTATGAAGCAAGTAAACAGTTGCCACACGCTACAGCATTTGTAGCTTGAGCTATTTCATTGTCCAGCCCCCACAGTGTTAGTCAAGAAAAAGCTGGCCCTAGTGAAAATGAAGTTGATGACCCCTGCAATATGTGGTTAATTCTAAATTCATTTTAGCCAATATTGATACCATTATCTAAATATAGCTCAGACTACAGTTTAATTTAATTTGAGTCACAATTTTGACCATCCCACAATCAAAAGGACACAATTGTTGGTGAGTGCTTTTTTAGTCTACAGTGTTTACTGTTTCGTTGAAAAAATTAATCAGTATCTGCCTTATTCCTAGTCCCCATGATTCTTTGTGTAAAATATGGGTGCAACTTCCGGTCCCTTTTATCTAAATGGGACTTTGCAAACGAGATGTGAAATGTGATTATTAGAGCAATTTGTAAATTAAAATATGTAACGCTCGTCTGCTATACCTCAAATGGGACAATATTACTTTTTCTCCGCCCTCTACTAAAATATTCAAAGTGACGACATTACCTCTGATAACCTAGACAAGCATATTTAGCTAACTTTATTAGCTTCATATCAGTATAGTAATAGACAATCATTTTTTGTTAAAGGAGTTTTGACACCAACTTCAGATAACATTTCTAGTTTGTGGGGTCGCTGAAATTCTTATTCCACCAACTAATCCCTCTTAACACGTGGGAATTATATTGATAAAATTATCCATGACTAAAGTCGTCAGCTCTTCAGTTTGGTAGATGTCAACTTTTGAATCAATGATGAATTAATTTTGAAAGAATTACATACCAGATGCATTTAAACAGTGAACAGCATGTTTAAAACACTGTTGTTAAAGACATATATTTAACTTTGTCACGTAATTAGTACCACAAACAAAGCAAGAGGTACTGAGCATTACATAAATTATAATTTAAACATTCAGCTCATTTAACTTTGTTGATTGAACAAAAATGAACCGGTGTTTATTACAGCAAATATTTATTTCAGAACAACCACTGTTGACGCTAAATCACTTTAGTAAGGTCTTGGAAGAATCGTGTTTTGCTATTATTGTTACGGAAGTTCCATCCACATCGATAGCTACAATAGACCCCCAGGAATAAGGTGGTATTCACCTTATTTACTTACAGCTTACAATACAACTAATATGAACATGTGATTAAAAAAATATATCAATATTTACAAATTCGGAGTGAATTCCTATCGAAACAACTGTCGTTCTTAGTTAGCATCTATCGTTAGCTGCTGTACTAGAATACGTGTATTTAATGTACTTCCGCTTTAGCACTGGAAGTTTCGCCCACATTCAGATTTACAGTAGCGGCCCCAGGAATAAGGTGGGTAGACACTGAAATAACTCACCTCACATTTAAACAGTTTTATTCCACTGTAACGTGATCCGAAAGAATTGAACATTAACTTTTGTTTCTTTTGCAGTATTTAAGGCACCGCTATAACTGCTGATAAACTGGAAGTCCTTTGTCTTTCAAACTAAGAGCAAACTGGAAGCAAAATAAACTCTCATTCTTAGATGAGGATTTATACTGAACACTAGGATGTATTCTTTAAAATTCACTAAGTACTTGGTCTCACACTGGGTGACCTAACAGTGGAGCAGTGGGGCCACTGCTGTGCCATATTTGACCAAATTTAGGGTCCATATTACCAGAGCAGGATTTATGTCTCAGTCTAGTCCTCAAAAGAGATTAGTAGCAGGGAGGTTTCAAAACAAAAATATGCATTGAAAAAAAGGCATATGAATGAACAACTGATCGTGCAGCCCTGGGTCAGATCTAAAATTTCATTCCTTAAAACACACAATTTAAAGTTTGAGGATGAACAAATTTACAAACCTCAGTCCTTAAAACTCACTTTAAAGTGTAAGGAATGATGGTGATGAATAAAGAAAAGGACTTCAGCTGACATAGGTCTTTTGGTCCAGCCTAATACTCTCACTAAATGACTATATACTGGCAGAAATGTTTCATATCTGCAAGTACTGATAATTCACATTTCAAGTTAGCATCTGCCAAAACCTGTATCATGCTAATATTGTGCATCCCACCTTATCTTATAACTGATATTGTACTGTACATGTGTGAATGTGTTAAATGAAAAAAAACAAAAAAAAAAAACATCCTACTTTCTTTTTCCACGAAGCTCACAAAGAGGTGTCTGTGTTAATTTCAGTCCGTTTAAAACAGCTCAAAACTGCTTACAGGAACTTTAATAAAGATTTAATCTAAATGTTCAGAAAATCTCAACAAATCCGCTGCAGTGTTGGATTATAGCTTTTAATAAATCTGTTATAACTTCATAGTAACTGCTGTATTCATGAAAAAAAATTACAGCATGCATTATCAGACATCATCTCTCCAAAACTCAAGCTAGTAAAATGATCAATGATGCTTACACCCAGAAAACATCCTCACACACCCAAATCCTGTCATTGAGTCACAAGTTTATGTCTCTCACGTCCGAACCAAATTTGTGAATGTAGTGAGTGAAGTAGCATGAGGGTTTTCTCAGAGGTAATACCAAACTAGGTTGAGTGGTCCCCTATTGCGGGTATAATGACCTGAAACCTGAAGAGCAATGAAAGAGAGTCTATTGAGGAGGGTTTTTCCATTCACGCAAAATGTCAATGCATTTTCCAACAGACACTTACAAGGGATCAGTGGACCCTCAAGTGTTCATGAAGAAAATAACCTTTCACTACTACACAGGGATGCTACTCGCCAGAGCCATTCTACGACCATAACACCTCTAATGACTTAACAAAATAGCTTTGGCATTTTAGGGAAGAAAAAAATATAAACACAGGAAAACATCAGCAGCCGTTCAGGGTTTACTTATGCCTTCAAGCAATCTGCATGAAATGATGGAGCTAAAGGCCACATAGAGTGCAATTGACTATCTACAATCCTGCTTCTTGGGTTTTAGTTACCAGCGTGGAGTTGTTTTTTTTATACGTCATAAGAAAAACAGAGCTGCAGTATTCTGTGATGCTCTTCTTTTGATGTTTTCTCACCCGCCCGGCTTGTGCTCTTTTCCTGCCACAGAGATAAATGGGAGGGAGTGTTGTTAACAGGAGATTCTTCAGCACAGTGGGAGCTCAGGGTTGTCACTATGAGTGTTTGTCTAAGATATGGGCTGTTTGTAGTACTCCCCACCACTAATTCATTTATTATTACACACAAGAAATATGCGCGGGAAAAAGTGTCTTTTCTTCTTTGTACATCATGACAACAGAAAGTCCCCTTTTTGGTTTCAGGTAAAGAAATATGGCAACAGCTGTTCGTTTATTTAAGAATGCCCAATTTCAGAAAACGAAATATTCTGAGGGCCATGCAAACCTTTAATGTCTTAATTTATGATCAACTCAAGATTAAGATGAAGTTGTTTACCTCACATTTGTAAAACAGAAAAACTGTGTTGTAAATTGTATTTGCTCTAAATTCATAACCCATTCACATGCATATGTAAAATGTAAAATGTATTATTATTATTATAAAATAAGCCCACTGAGTAAATTCAGTGGTAGAAATCAAGAGCTAAGAGTTTTTATTGTAAACAGCTTCATGCTGCCAACCTGCAGTGCATTTTTTATAAACAACAAAATTTTTTATATCTAAAAGTAAAAAAAAAAACAAATAAAAACATATGAGTAAAATGCAAATTTAATCCAGCCAAATTCACAGAAAGATTAAAAAAAAGAAAAATAAGGGTGTCAATTAAGTTGCAAAATGAATAAATAAAACCTTTATTCCTTTTGGTTGTGAATGACCTCATTGGTCCTAACTGCAGTACCTCTGGTGCCCACCAGTGGGCCAGGGCATATGGCTTAAAACAGGTGATTTGACTGTTTCCTAATTGATACAAATACATTTATTTTTTATTGCATTCATAAAACATTCAGTGATGGATAAGGTATGTAATGATTATGTAAGTTAGAAGACATACAATTTGACATATCAGGTGTTTATAACTTCAGTGTGATCCAAATACTTTGAATTAAGCAGATTTTAATACCAGATTTTGAACCTAGGCACAATTCTTGTGGCTATCAGACAATATTGATACCTATTTTGATACTGTATCAACAAAAATGCAAGCCATAAGCACCCATTATTGTTTTTTTTAACCAAAATTTGCATGCAGTCTCTGTCAAACTGTCTGACTTTCAAAAATGTTCAACATTTTTGTACAGTTCAGACAGTACTCTCTCTCTCTCTCTCTTAAGCAGCGTTGGTTTGAAATAATATTTCTCTTAAAAATTCAGTACTTTTGCATAATATAGATCAGTAGTTCTCAACTTGATTAATGTTGAGTGAACAAATTATGAGTTATCGGGCACACTTTTGATAACTTGTCAACTCATTATACTGTGTTTTTTGAATTTGGTAAGGTATATTGCAAGGGAACTTAACGGTTTAAGTTGAGCCAACATTTTGAACTAAAACAGTTTTATAGTATGTCTACTAAGTGGCAAGATGAAGTATGAAATTAGGCCCCTCACCTTAAAAAAAGGCTGCAAAATGTGTATAATGTATGGAAGCCATAAGAGGGAACATATCCAATCATTTTATTTTATAATTTCTTCATGGTGGCAAATAAATTTGTTTTTTTTAATCTCATTTCCCATATATAACGTATAAATTTCCCAAAATCAAAAATGACCAACATTTGACATGTTTATCACTGGGAAATAGAGCATAATAAGACACATATAGCCTACTCTTTTATAATCATGTGTTTTCAAAACATATCCGTCCTGTCATTATTCTTTGTTTAGTTACATTTTTTCAAGGGTCCAAATCAACCTTTTTCACTTTATACATTTGAGCAATATGATTGTTTTTTTTTTATTTTTAATTTTCCAGAACTTTGGGTTACAGTGTCTCATTACAGAGGTCATGAGGCTAGACCTGTTGAGAACCACTGCTATAGATCATTAGATTAACAGGGATTTAGGACTCAAATGGCAGATTTACAGAGACTACAGTCCTTGCCACACTGGTTGCAGGACTGAATCCTGATTCTGGTGCTGTTTGGTGCATGTCTTCCCCCAGTCTGTCTCCCCATGTTTCTCTTCAGCTGTTCCATCAAAGTAAAGACAAAGCTCAAAATATGTTCTTAAAAGAAAAGATTAAATGAAATAGCAGGGGCTGTAGCATCATTATTTGTTTTCCCCATATATTTATTTTCTTTTAATCTTTATTCAACCAGGGAAAAACTTAACCTGACACACCAGGTGGATGTATTTCACTCATCCATCTGGAAAACCACTCATATACAGCGTTTGGGAAAGGGCAGAGGCTTTGGAAAAAAACTTGGAGGGTGATTGGATGAACGTTCTGTCTGTCACATCTTTACAGGCCAATCAGATCAACAAAACACTTGACTCCGAGGAGTAAATCATAGAGAACTGCATAACACGAACCGTGGCAACTGTAGACATGTCAGTACATGACTTTTGTCGTTTTTGAAAAGAAAACTACTCACTGCTGTTCTTTGTTCTTCTTTAAACGAAGAAATGTGGTCAAGTTCTGATAAAACTGACACTTTAGCAGCATCCTAGCTAATGTCTTCCACCATTATTGCACTGGTCTCTTGTTGCTGCTTGCTTATGTCATGACTTTGCCATGCCTGGAAGTACTGCCCCTCGACGCTGATTGGTCCTATGACTTTCTAACCAGGCCCAAATGGTTCAGATGGGAGGTTTGCAAGATGGATTCACCAGTCAGAAACACAGAAACAGGCGTATCCATCTGCTTTGCAAGATTAGGAAAAAGTTGATGAGATATAATTAAAATCTCATTCAAGAAAGGCAGAAGCACACTGAAGTTTCAGACAAGCATAGCACAGCCATTAATGATCATACAAAAATATTAAGACAAGAATTTTACATTAAAGGACATGGAATAACGGGCCAAAAACAAATATTTGTAAAAGTCCACTTCAATCTCGATAGATTTAATTAAAACAGATACTTTGTGGAAATTTCTGCCTTTTAGTAAGTGAAGTAAGATGAACTTTGAAGACATACAAGCTATTTTATACAGTGTCAAAAATGCAGTGAAATATTATGTGAACACATCTGCAATAAGTAAAAAGCATTATCTTTTTTGCTATTATCTTTTAATGTTATCTCACACAAGTTCATAAACAAGAAAAGTTGTGTTCAAAGATTGTAAACTCAAAGTTGACAGACCAAGGAGGCTGCTCTTTTACAATACCGTAAACAGAAATCACTAAACTAACCCACGTCTGTGTGCACATCCCCCAAGATCCAGTTTATTATTTAGACCAGAAGCATGGGAGCAAATGAGAGCATTCTGTCTCTGTGTTTATCAGACAGTAGTCAGAACCTCCCCTTCATCTTTAATTTCCTGCCGTGTCATCTGAAGACAAAGATCAAACAGGGGACAAAGTGACCCTCCACGCTCCAGGCTCCTCTGAAGAGAGAGAGGAACCCCCACTGTTCCCTCGCCCTGACCCTATCTCTCTCTCTTCTTCCTCCTCTCATCACCCTCCTCCACAGGACGTCCCTTAAATGGGGAAACTTACAAAAACTATTTGTCTGCCATCTACCCTGGGTTACTGATTAGTGATTGGCTTGGGAACCACTTGAGTACTCACAGTTTGATTCTGTCATTGATAAATACTTTGCCACTCTGATATTTAATGATCATTTTGAGCAACCAGGAATCCATCCCTGTGATTTAATCTGCTTTTAATTTGTATTTTTACTACATCCCCATCTCCTTGGTGTTCACCCTTCAAAGAGGCCGTTCAGTGAATCTCTCCCTTCATCAGAAAAACTTTGATTGCCAATCTGTGTAATCCATGTCAATCAAACATCTGTTCGCCATTTTTGTCCACTTCTGCACCTGCTGACCTCCAAGTGACCTGCAGAATAAGCAGTGAGGCGGGAAACCACAGGAAGCAATTTACTCTCCCAAAGCTACCTTGGAACAGGCCAACCAATCAGGGCCCTGCACAGAGCGTCCATTTTTTGATTAAATGTACTCCAGACCAGGCTGCTTGTGTTTGATTTTCTTTCTTTTTAACTGCACCCTCAGTGTTACATAGGCAAAGGGGAGGTGAAATTTCTCCCTTCCAAATGGATTGCAATTTCCCCCCATTTAGCACCTGAAGGTAATTAGCTTGAAGAGATTGCAGAGTGAGAAACACGTTCATGGAACATTAACTCTCGCACATTCTCCAGTTGCAGGGAATTAATAGGAAAGATTAAAGTTTAAAGAGAGCAAATGCCATTAGCTCACAAACCCTTTCTCAGGGGCTGCAACCAAGCCATGCTAAACCAATGCTGCTTTTAAAATGGACTTTTTTTTTTTCAACAAATTCATCATGCTACATGCAAAGGTGCAGAAGCGTGCACACTTTGATGCATGTGTATTTGCTGCATGTCGCCTCCAGCTTTGTATTGTCCCCTTCATTGAGTTTTGTATCCTCTTAGCTGCTCCTGCATTATGTTAATGCCTGGAATTACTTGAACTACATTCAGCAGCTAGCAAGAGACAATGTAACCATGTAAAACAATGGAGTTGGAAAAATATCAGTAAAACAACATATCATAATCCTGATTTGTATGATTTTATTAGCAACCTGCTGATGCAAAATACTGCTAGTTTTCACTTTAAAGACCATAGAGCTCTAAACTGACTTTTTTTTTTTTTTTTGCAAATTTGACCCACAAAGTCATTCAGTACTTTTACATACAGTTAGAAATAGTCAAATGATTAAGTCTGATTTAAATGGGACTTTTAAATGTGTAAACATGTTAGTCCGACTGAAGTTGCACTAAATTGACTAAGTAACCAGCTGAAGCCCGTGGTACCTACCATAGCGGAGTCCAGCACACAGTTAATTGGATATACATTGCTGTTTGTTATGATCAAAAAGAAAGGAGTCAAAATATAATGAAACTATAATCATAGCTAGACTTAACTGTGCATCTGAATGTACAGACTGTTTCATGACTGCCTGCTGTTGCAATTACGTACTGAATGAGGAAAGCTTGAATAGAAATTAATTAGCCGAAGAAGTAAACAAGAAGACAGCAGGATAAGTTTTAGACACAGAGAGATGAAGCATTCTAGATGAAACTGACACCACATATAAAAAAAAAACATTTATCCAGTATCTTATCATCAGTGTTGGGTGTAACGCGGTACAAAGTAATGCGTAACTGTAATCACGTTACATTTGTCTGTGCAGATGCAGGGGTTAGCCTCACAGAAAGACAGTTCCTGGTACACTGCCCTGTCAGGGCCTTTGGTGCAGAGTTTGCATGTTCTCTCCCATGCATGTGTGGGTTCTCTCCAGATACTCCAGCCCCCCACCCCCCCACCACCACCACCAAAAACATGGTCTTTAGGTTAATTGGTGACTCTAAATTGGTTGTAGGTGTGAGTGAGAGCATGCCTGGTTTTTTGTCTCTACATGTCAGCCAAACAAGGGACTGTAGCCCAGTCCATGGTGTACCCCTAGCTGGAATGGCAGCAACTGTCTTGTTTACTTTATTAACACAACTTGACTTAACATGACACATGACAGTCAAGCTCGACTGCCGGCTAACTTCTCATGGAGCACGTATATACTAAGTCAAGTCTTAAAAGATCAGTCACATGTGCTTGAACCTTTTACTGCATGAAAAAGTGTGGTCACAGAAGATCACAGGAGTAATGCCAATAATATAACTAGTAGTGTAACTAGTGACTTGAAGCTGTGAGTAACTAAATAATGTAACATATTACTTTTTGGGAAAGTAACTAGTAATGAGTAATGGATTAATTTTTTGAGTAACCACCACAACACTGATTGTACTGTATTGAATTGCATCATTTCATATATAATCAGATTGCATCACGGCTTATTCAAGGTACCCTATGATTCCCAACCCTACTGTACAATGCATTAAATCATATTCATTGATAATATCATTATTATTGGTCAAACCCCTGGTGTCATTTTATGTAATATCTTTTCTATTTGATTGTCACTGGTTACCTTGATTTTCCTTTAATGATAATCACCATCAGTATGTTTGATCTACTTTTGAAGGCTATTTCTAACATATGCCTTTTTGCTGTGCCATCTGGGATGTTTTAAAGTCTATCTGTATGTGTATCTAATCATTTATTTCCATCATACACTGAGTTTTCGTTGGGTTATACTTTTCTCCACTTATTTGCCCATTTAGCTGTTCCATCCATCAATCTATCTACCTTAAGGGGATAGAGGAGGAGACGGCAATTGGCAATGAATTTTTAGAGGCCATCCTACTCACAGATTCCATCATAGCCTGAAAAATTCTGTGAGGTAAGAAAAAAAAAATGAAATTGAGACATGGTAGAATTTATTGCCCAGAAAATTCCATTCTACTATCTGATTTGAAAAGTCCAGTCCTCCTAGCTTCAGAAAATCTATTTCCCCACATTTTAATACCCCCGCGTAGCAGTCCTCATAATTCATTCGGGTGTGTTAAGCTCAGTTTTATTAGATCTGAAACAAATTTTGGTGGGGATCCTATAGGTCATTAACCATGGAGTAATTTTATCCTTGTTTCCCTAATGATGCCATAATGGTGAGTGAATTTCTTAACTAAAGACCAAAGAACATTGTGAAGGTCAGCTTCATCTGCAGGCTCCTTCAAGCGCTTCTCGGAGAGATTGGAAAAGTCGCACATTTTTGAGGAGTCATTAATAACCTTAAAGCTGAGAGCCTATTTGCGTTCTCGCTCTCTACCTTTTAATTTCCCTGCTTTGTCACTCTCTCTCTCTCCCTCTCCCTGTCGTTTTTTTTTTCTTTGATTGCCCTCGTGCAGAAAGAAAGGAATGCTGCGTGAACGTGTTAGTGGGAGTCAGAGGAAAAAGAGAGGGAGAGCAGAAATGGTAGTGTAGTGACATACAGATCCCAGATGTGATGCTGCTATAATTTGAATTTTATGCCTTTGTTATCGCTTTAATCATTTTCTTTATTCGTTTTGTTTCAGTGGTCTGGGAGAGACACCTGATAGGGTAAACCACCAAGGGACCCATTTTTATTTGGAATGTGGTGCAAGGTCTAATTAGAATTTGAATTTTGCTGAGCCTTGAAATGGCTGGTACTTTATCCTGATCGCCTTAGATATTGTTCCAAGTCAATCATTTGTCATCGCAAAGCATGCTGGGAAGGTTCTGCTAATGAAGCCTTGGGTTTCTGTCTGCGTTTTTTGCTGCCCTGGCATTTTTGTCCATTTAGGCAGCCTGATGTAGGGACGACAGTGGTTATATATCCACGTTACGACAGCAGCAGGAGCTCCGTGTGGTTGAACTGCTGGTGTCACATCCATCTGGACTGACACCATCCAACATCCACACTCTGCGGGGTGTAAAGGATCTGAGACTGTCTCTTTGGATATGCATTTTCTTTTATCATGGAGTTAGCTCTTTATTCACGCTCTACATAGAGCTGTAGGAAGTGAATTATGCCATTTTAGAGACACCACTTTAGGTCCTTTTATCGACTATATCACAGCAACTTGACTCAGCATTTTCATCCAGGTCCCATGCTTGAAGAGATTAAATGTTTTTCTTTTTTCTCTAGAATTAAACCACTTTTACTGGCCAGGTATGTGTGCTCAGACAAGGAACATGATTGTGGTTAACTTTACTCTCTATGTACAAGCATTAGAAATTACAGTAAAATTTGGAATATAGGTCGCAGTCTTTGTTTTGGAATCTCCAGACTGCTTCACAATTTCCACCATATTCAGTAACATGCAGTTTCTATGCAGCTGTGTCACTTTTTAACATCTGTTTTTGCCATGTGGAGCCTGTTCATCTACGAGCTACAGTACGGTGGTTAAGCTCTTAATACTTTGGATTATTATAAGACAGACCAACATCCCACAAGTGGCTCTGTCCACCTCTGCTTGGCACTAGTCTTTACTGAGGAGTTATTAAAGACCCTTTAAAGTGAAATCTAGTTTTTATCTCAGCACACTAGATATGTTGGAATATGGTTGTTGTAAACATGTGAAAACACTGAGATCCACATGTGACTGACTTCTGGATTTAGACCATTTAAAGCATCATAACAGAGATTTAAGTCAGAAAACAGACTTTGTCTCTTTTCTGGCACAGAGTCAGGCAGCTGCACTCTGACCATAAGGTCAACATTCAGATTGTAACATTTTTTTTAAATCTAAGAGGATCATATTTTTCCTGAGTGGGCGTGGCTTCTGCTCATTCAACAGACACGCTCACACCACCCTGGAGCAGATTACTGCCTCATTTTTTATGATTTTGAAGCTTAATTTTATGAACTTAGAGATGTTTTATTTGACTGAAATTTTTCGAAGGGGTTCTTAACACAGTACTCTGTCATACAACAAACCTAAATACAGATTCATTTTCACTTTACAGGGTCTTTAAGTCAAAGCAGCACTCTACCAAATGTATTTACCTAACAGTTTAGTCTCTGTTTCTTGTAAATGCACGGTTATGACCTAACAAGGGAGAAAAGCAGTTAAAGGTGGCACCAAACCTTGCCAGTCTGGTATGTGTCATTATGTATTCCAGCACATTCTGAGCAGTGAAGCAGCCTTCATAGGCATTTTAAAATCCTGTTAGGTCTTGTGCATCTGGGGCAGTTACTGTTAATGACGTTGTGTGTCTCAACACTTCATACCTGTTCACAAGGTGCTCTGGTCTACAAGCTGCAGCCAACTTTTTGGATGAAAAATAAGTTAGTAAAAGTGCGGCTAATGTAGTGGATTTGATGGTTAATACTAAACTTTTAAGTATTTTAGTTTTGTTTAAACTTAATGTTGCAGAATAGGTAGCAAACTTTATTAATGACCATAGATTGGTTTTATGCCACCAGTGGTTCATTTCTTAACTCTGTTGTAATGCTGATGACAAGAGCACATTTTACAGCTTTATATACTCATAAAATTTTAACAAACAAATTATAATATGTTTTTTTGATACAGTCTCATCAGTAATGGAGTCATTCATTGATTCCAAGCTCCTTGAGTCGCATGTTAATATATACTTGGGATAGACCCAACACCCCAAATATATCAAATTTACTCCCAGTGGTTACTCTCCACATTTTATAACTTTTTTTTTTTTTTTTTGCATTTAGAATTGTTTTTGTTCCATTTTGGATTTTTGTGCTGTCATATAGTTGTCCCTCATTGTATACTTCTGTACTAAATTCTAAATACTTGAGCACTTAAGTGTGGGAAGTGCATTCACACTGAGGAGAATGCTCAAATACAGTATACTCACACTGTCATAAAACATCCAGGATCTGAGTGTGGAATGATGGACACTTCCCACCTTCAGTGAACGCCATATTGGTAATGTAGCGGATATTGTACTGTTAGCATGCTAGCGCACTGACTGAAAGTCTATTGGATTTTTGACCGAGTTTTTGGTTAAATGCCGAATCCAGTCTGTTGTGAACACACGCTCAGGAGATATTAACTTTTTTTCTACACAATAAAATACATCTGTAAAGCGCCCCGTTTTTGTGTCTTAAAAGAGAGTTGCTAAAGGGCAGCTAACTGGGACTACAGACTGCAGACTCTTAACACTACTCTGCTCGCACGGGACACCTGGGTGATGACGCTGAATTCAGTAGACTGTGTTGTAGCTCATTATAGCATGACATTCACTTCTACTTTCGTCAATTATATTCATAAACCAAATATGATGCACATATTAATTTATTATTTATTATCTTTAATAGCAAAACATGCAAGTTCCATAAACTTTTATTGGACACAAATCTTATTTTCAGCAATGATCCAAAAACCCATTAATAATTCCCATAGGGAATGTGTTGCTAACCTCTGGGTTTGCCTACAAAGTCATGTCATCTCTGTAGGGAGAAGAAATGGCTGTCAAATTTAACCGCCTAACATGTGTTGGCTGTCTGTTTTTTAAAATAAACAGAAGAAGAAAACATATATGGTTAAACTCGTCACTTCCTGTTAGTGTAAAACAGCAGTGTGTGACATGAGACAATACTAATTGGCTGTGATTAAGTGCTCTACTCTGCGTTTAGGTGAACTGTATTGCAGTATACCAACAGAAATATGCAATTTGAGACACTAATAACTTAAGTGTAATTTACTTCCTGTATGGATACAGACCTGTTTTTGTTTTGAAAGAAAATAAGAACAGCTTTCCGCTATGAAATAACTTTATGAATGGAAAGGGAAATAAAGGAAGAGTAAAAAAGGTAAAAGTCTGAAATCACAAGATATCCTTTATGTGAGTTTTTTTTTTTTTTTTTTGAATTGAGACATGAAGGAGCAGTGGTGTACTTACTCTACAGTACTTAGCTGAAAAGGACTATTAAGCTTGCTTTTAATCACCAATAAAAGTTAATAAACATTTTTTTTTACCTTAATCACGATAAATGCACTAATGCTGACAGTCCTAGTTAAATCTAATGTCTACTTAAATCTAACGACACTGTATCGATATTTTAAAATGCAGTGTCAGTATTTTAGCAATGAATGGTGTGGTAGTTTGTGGTGTAATTTTACCCCCTGACCGCTAGTTAGCAGCAGGTACCCCTCGCTGGAAGCTTGGCAGCTGTACCATTTCTTCTTAATTGGTGAAAACTATGTGAAGATTTTTCCCCTCCAGCCACAGTTAAGAAGATGAGCTCATCACACAGTATCGCTTGATCAGTATAATTAATTCTTTTAAAAAGTAGAAATGAAGACGGATGAGCACAAAATGTGCATGTTTGAGTAATTTTAGAAAAACTTGTGTTCTGTAACTTCAAAGGGATTTTAAATGCAGGATTTTGCTAACTTTGGATCTTTTGTTACTCCATAAGACAGAGTTTTAAATATAGACAAAAAGTAGAAGCTGAGCAGCAGCTCTTTTGTAAAATATTCCCAGTAATACCTGCGTTTCTTTGCAGATTTAAATTCATACCTTAAAGTTTCCTGCACCCTTGTTGAAGGAATGTGGGACCATTTTTCTGTGTGTGTGTCTCTCATTCAGATGGATTCCTCTCGGGGACAGGCCGACTCGTAGCTGTCCTGTACGTCGCTGTGTGAACAGGAGAAGGTAATGGTGTTTTGTCACAGCCTATCTGGGTTAACGTGTGTCCTCCTCTCAGGTCCCCTCCAATGCATTTTATTTCCCGAGCGCCTCCTTCGGAGAGATTGGAGCTGACAGGCGTTAACATTTAGAAATGTACAAATAAATGGTGTTCATGGGTGCTGATATGCCGTTTGCAGGTGGTATATGAAGAGCAATGCAGCAGCTTTGTGTGTAACACTGAAATATTAACTTCAGCTTAGTTATCATCTATTAATTATGATCCAGTTTCATGAATTACACAGGCTGTAGGAGTATTTCTTTTATCATTTATGCAGGATGTTTGGTATTCAGCTGAATTGTTTTCCCTCAGATGTGCTTGAGTGGGCAGCTATCTCTCGACCATACAGCCAGGACTAGACTTTTCTGTTAATTGTGTTTAAATCTAATTGGAACTGAAGTAAAAAGTCTGGAAAGGCCGCTTTGAACTCCTTTGAAAATAAAATAAAATTCTTCTGACAAGATGATGGATCACCTGTAAGTCTACCTGACACTGAAATTAGGGTTTTTAATGACATGCTGCCTCCTCCTAGATGTGAAATTCAAATTCCCTCCCTGGTCTCCCTCCCTGTCGTCACCTGTCCCTTTGACTCGCGTACGCCAAACACAGGCACTTTGTCTTTGTCACTGCGAGCAGGACAATGTTTTTCACCAGCAAGCTTTTGTATTAACCAATCTCATATGGAACTGAGGACATAGCTCATTGAGCACCGTGTTGTTGTTACGTGAGCGTATTTTTCCTTTCATAGGGACCAGGCACAGATTTCTTGTACCTCTCTTTTTATCCGTGCTGTTGAGGCCCTCTTGTTGTTACATTATTATAACTGGACAAATTTCTAGGAATTCATGGATAAGACGTAGAAAATAGACTTACTGTTTAGAAAATATTCACAGATAGAAGAAATATCAAGGAATGCTTTTGAGGAAAAACCCGATCATCCACAGATTTTCTTAAAGTGATTGATCATGGTATTTGAGCTCTCCTGGCACAGCTGATGACGTTGGTATGGTGTCACCTGTAATCAGGTGTGGCACCTCTCATGAACACCCGCACTGGCTCCCCCTGTCACCCAGCAATGCCGTGTTTCACCGATGGCCACAGTAATCCATCCTGAAGCATGAAGGAAAGGCCTGGGCCGGCTCTGGGACTGGGGGCAGTGAGAAGCAAATGAAAAATCAATGCTTCTGTGACACATTAACTTTTCCTCCAATTTCATAACTGGCATTAGGTGTCAGGAGAAATCTGCAGTGTTGAGGTGGGTGGTCGGAGCCTTATTGACTTTCATGGCCACCACGCGCTCTCAGCTGGTGGAAGAAGTGGGCCAAAGTGGAGAGTTGGAGAAAAATAATAGAAGACAATGAAAACTCAAGGACTTCATCAGATGCTGGGCTCAGAGAGAGAAACAAGCAGTGCTGGCTGCCCTTTACACAAAGCTTAGGAGAGGTGGACTTCTGTGCTTGGTAGGCATAATTTAATGTTGCCAGTGGAAAGTCTTTCCTCATGTGTCATGCTGAATGAAGTGCAATTAAAGTGCTCAATGTTCAGTTGTATTTTAGCTACAACTCTTGTTGTATGTCTGTCTGCTGTATCTTTTTTTTATTCATTACTAAGTTTTAACATATTAAAACTGAGTCAAAAATGAAGCCAAAAGGCTTTTTTTTTTCACAGCTGCATAGGCACTAAAAAATATTAGGGCAGCTGATGGCTAGCTTGAGCTTAGTCTATTACAGATGGGTGTAAAAGCATGGCCTTTATACCAATGGATAAATATGATGAGTGAAAAAGCAATGCTTGTTTACACATAAGAATTTTTTTTTACATTATTACAAAAAAACTGCTCTATAGCAGCTTTGCTAAATCTCAAGGGATACATTACTCAAAAAGCAAACAAACAGCAACTATGTGTGTTGGCGCCATCTATTAGCTGAAAAGGTGATGTCTGGAAGTACTATGAAAGGAAGATGATAATTTGCTTAACAGCTGTTTTAAGTCCTATGTGCCAAGTTGTTGGGATGATACCAAAGTGGAGAAGGTAACTTGCTAATAACAAAAATTGTGACTGAAGTTTTGCTTAAGTTTTGTGAAAGGAAAAGGCTTCTGTGAGCTGGTGGCGTTCGTCTACTGCAGTGAAAACCACCATGACTGCCAACAACAGTATGTCAATGAAATGGCTGTGAGGAAAAAATGAAGAGCAGATCTCTCTACGAAGTCACATTTGATTGTAAGCTACTTTGTCCTGGAGTCACTAAAGCTCTGTGAAATTTAAATCGGTCCCTGGTCAAAAGGAGCAAATTGCTCCCTCTCTGGTCATTCTGAGCAGTTCCACTGCCCGTGCTCTGGTTCGCCTCCAGCACATCCCAGAAGTGCCACTCTCCTCTGCTTCATTGGATACACTGCTGGTCAGTTGGCCGCTGCCAAACCGCGTCAAGCCACATAGAGCAGATCAATCCAAACAGCCTGAAAATTGTGCAAAATATCTGGTCAACAACAAAATACAACACAATGCACAGACTCCTGATAATAAATCATAACTATATTACCATTATGTCTCATCCTGCAGCACAAGCAAAAGGTCATCAGGAAGTCAGTGGGCCAGAGCTACAACAGCGCCATTGACGAGGAAAAGTTAACTTTTGAGGTAAAAAAACAAACAAACTGAAATTTACATGAAACCACAGATCCTTTGAAGCAAATATTAACCTCTAATGTCATAACGTACTCACCCCTGGCAGAAGCAATTAAATCATAGAATCATGTTGTAATGATCGGCAAATAAACCCCCAAAAGGCGAAATAATCTGCTGTTGACAAACTTCCTGCATGAAATCCTGTTCCCCTGCGATCTTACAGGTCACAGCTTGTCCACGAGAGTGTTTTGGAGTTGTTGGATTGTGTATTTGATGAGTTTGATGAGGGGAAAGCAAAAAATACCATCTGCTTCCATAGCGTTAGCTGTGCAGCTGGTATATCGGTCCTCCCAGATCTAAAAACAGCTTGCACCGACAACTAAAGGAAATTCGCCTATTACTAAGACTATAGGAATTATGGCAATAGGCGAATTGCCAAAATGTTGAAGTATCCCTTTAACCTTGCAAAGCAGATGGATACGCCTGTTTCCCTGGTTCTGACTGGCGAATCCATCTTGTAAACCTCCCATCTGAACCATTTGGGCCTGGTTAGAAAGTGATAGGACCAATCAGCGTTGAGGGGCAGTACTTTCAGGCGCAGCGAAGTCATGACATAAGCAAGCAGCAACAAGAGACCAGTGCATTAATGGTGAAAGACATTAGCATGGATACTGCTAAAGCACCAGTTTTATCAGAACTTGGCAACATTTCTTCGTTTAAAGAAGAACAAAGGTCAGCAGTGAGTAGTTTTCTTTTCAAAAACGACAAAAGTCGTGTACTGACATGTCTACAGTTGCTATGGTTCGTGTTATGCAGTTCTCTATGATTTACTCCTCGGAAGCAGATATGTCGAGTGTTTTGTTGATCTGATTGGCCTGTAAAGATGTGACAGACAGAAGGTTCATCCAATCACCCTCGAAGTTTTTTTTCAAAGGCTCTGCCCTTTCCCAAACGCTGTCTATGAGAGGTTTTCCAAATGGATGTGTGAAACAAATCCATCTGGCATGCCAGGTTAATTGTCCCTAGAAATGATCGTAAATTCTCATCTAAAGTACAAAGATCTGATTTATATGAGACTGACAGATCAAGTATGAACTGAAAAAGTTGAATGAAGAGTTGTCACAATTCAAGAATTTCAAACTTTGATATGATACAAAAGAGAAAATCAGAATTTTTTCAATACAAAAGTAAAAAAATAGAAGTCTTTGGAGTCCAGTATTAAAAACTAAGACACTAGACTGCATTAAACTCTTGCAACATTGAACATTTTTAGTCAGTATGCTGAACTTTGCCTGCAATTTTAGATGGTTTTATTCCTCTCCCCAGGTACCTGTCCTATGAAACAAACTATGGTTTTGAAAGTTTTGGTGCTCTGTGATATTACTGATAATTTAACTGTAAGAGATGGAATCATTTTAAAACTTGTTTAAAAAGCCCCCCCCCCCCAAAAAAAAAAAAAAAAATTGATGACATTTTTGGTCATTATTTTCTACTTAAGGATTTTGTAAAAATAAATTAAGTTAAATTGTTCAAAACATAAGAAACATGTTACTTGTGCTTGAACCAGGATATAATGAGGACAAGTCTTGTCTGAACTTAGTGGATCTCATTTTTAAACAACTTCCTTACTATTTGAAAAAAATATATAATTCAGGTGGTATTTCGTTGATTAGAAAATACATGTTATTAGAAAATTAAAGTTTTAAATGAATGTTGGGGGGGAAATGGATTGGTTTTGTGTAAAATGTGATGTTCATAATGTTAAGTATTGCATTTTTATTCAGGAACCCTTGTTCAGATAGAAATGAATCGCTAAAGGACTTTGAGGAGAAATGAAGGAGAAATGATTTAAGAAAATGACACATTTTATCGCTCTCTTTGCCTTTGAAGTTCCTCTTAATTCAAAATAAGCCCGGCGTTCATCTGTCACATCATAACAATAATAATCTACAGCAAGTCAGTGGAAATGGTGGAGAGAAAAATAGCCTTCACTCGGAGAGCCAGCCTAATCAGTACTCTCTCTCAACTGTTAAATGTATTTAAACACTAAATTAACAACCCATAAAGGGCCTCTGGTACACTACATTCAAATTAGAGCCGCTTCTTATTTACTGCCACAGAACTGCAAAAGTGACACTTTCCCTGATCACATTAAGAAAAGCAACGCTGTGACCTTGGAGTAATGGAGGTGGATGAGATACGAGCGCCTCCACCCTCATCCTCAAAAACACACAGATCCTCTGTATCCTCAGCCAGCAGGCGGAGATGAAAAAAAGAGACAGAATGATAGAAAGAGGATGACTGTCCTCATCTACAGCGTCATTAAATCATCAGCTAATGTTGTTAGCATCAGTTCAGCTCCTAATGCTGTGAAGAAGCGCTGAGATTTATGGGAATGAAATATGAGAGATAGAAAACAGAAGAAAGAGAGAAACACTGGAGGTTTTAGTTTCAGAAAAAGCTCAGCCAGCTCCCATTTCACCTCTAAGTTCTGTGCCGGGGGTGTTGGTGTCATCTTGTTTAGTGGGAGTTGATCGTTCACATATTTAATGCTTTAATTACACCTCAACAGCTGTGCACAGTGATTTAAGTTTATGGATGTGAAAGCTCTTAATTATGAAGCAAAACGCATAAAGTCATTTCTGATGGCGGTTGCAGACAATTAAATTTATTTAAGATTTTCTGCAGAGGCAGAGTAAACGGCTCTCTGAAAATGACCCTTACTGAAATGCACAATATGCTGTAATGTGTCCTATAATGTACGATCAGATGGAGCAGAAGGCATCAATCAGGAGGCATCATGGGAAGGAATGAACAAAATCTTGTTTTTAACACATACAGCATGCATAAAAACAGTTTCTCCAGACGATAAAGGACATGAGAAGGAATGCATGTAAGCCCAAAAGGGATGAACTCTCCTATTAGTAGATATTTGTGGTTTGATGAGCCCTGACAGATGGTTCTTATATGACTTCTACATAAAAACAAAGAGGGGAAAAATCCTGAACACAAACATTCAGAACAATAGCAAAACTCTCCAAGTACATGATCTTATCATCAGTTATTTTAGCCCCACATTTATGAAAATATAACTGAGCTATGAAAAATACAAAACATTTAGTATTTTAGCATTTTGAAAGGGCTGTTACAATACTAGATTTGTTTAAATACAATATAATTCAAAAGATGGGGATACATTTTCCTATTCCGTATCAACAAAAGAAAGAAGTCCTTGTGACTTTTGTTAATCTCTTTTTTTATTACCCAAAACTGTTGAGGTAGCTTGAGGTTTAAAAAGGACTATGGACCATTAAAATTAAAGGTATTGTATCATTTCAAGATAAGTTTTTAATAATTGTATTTAGACTTAATTTGGCCAAGGGCTAATTTGGATTAAAATTCTCTTACAAATTACCAAGACATGAAGCAGCACAGTTAAAGTGTCTGACAATGAACACCTATGCATACAAACATGTTGTAAAGTACATGGATACATTTAAAGAAATTAGATTACAAAAGAAATGGCCAAAAACAGTCACAAATATATCAAAATTGTCTACAATTTTTTACAAATTTCACCAACAGTTTTGTTTTCTTACAATCATGCAACAAAATAATTGAGATTGAATGATCACTGTGCCACATGTGTTGTGCTTTTTTTGTCCGTGGCTTTTTCATATGTGGTGAATCTTACAGTGTATTTATGATTTGGCCACAGGAGTTCAACATAGATGATTCTTTGTTATGCATTTATCATTATGATACAATTTAATTTATCATATTTAATAGTGCTGTAGCAATAATGCATAAATCATAATGCAATTAAGGTCCACGATAAGTGCATCTTTCCTTTAATCATGCATTAATTGCATGTTTTAAGTTCCCTTTTAGCACACTTTGGTTTAGCCGATGCAACATCTCCTTGCAACCACAAAGTGATAAAAAGTGAGTTCAACACTGCTCCTTAATGTCTCATTCCACTTAAAAACACTCACAGACAGCTCAGTGGAGAGGTCATAAGTCATCTGCACCTTGATGTATTTATAACTGATGTTTTGGCTGTAAAAATCTGCCTAAATCAGCTGTAGATACAAGTATGAACAAGTATGAACAAGTAACAACAACAAGAATTTTTTTGGCTTGATTGATCAACACACCTACATCAGCTTTACTCTTTTTCTTTTATGCGTATTCCTTACTCTTTGAAGTGTGTTTTAAGGACTTGAATTTTTTGACAAACTTGAAAATGTACGTTTTAAGAACTGAGGTTTTAGGTCTGAACTTGGTTTAAACATCAATATCAGCCGACATTATTATGATACCAGCATATCTGACATCGACAGAAATCCAATCCCGCGTAGCCATTGCTAAGTCCTGTTTTCATGGTCAAGTTCATATCCTAGTCTTGAATCTACCCGAAGTTCCTTATTTTATTTCAAAATAAAAGCACATCTCTATCCAAACAGCAGGTCGATAATCCCTAATAAAAACAATTTTACATGCAAAATAGTGGAATTTCAAAATTTGACAATTTTGTGGTTAACTTAGGAAATTATGAGATTATCTGTGATTTAAAAAGAAGATTTTGGCATCATTTAACAGCCTTAATATTTGTATCGTGTTATAATGAGTCTGCTATAACTGAGCACCCCTAGTTCATTGAAACATATTGTCATTGAACCTTTGTTTTTAGATTAAACCCAAGTTCAGTAACATAGTATGGAAAGAGTAAATATTTTCATATTTAACAGTATTGGGAAAAAGGTAAGATGAATTGAAAACCTCATGCTTTGTTTCAAAGATTCTGCCTTCTATTTTATCAGAATCATCTAATATGAGTCCATTTTAAATCCTTGAAAATATCACTGAGAACCTCAAAATCCAAATGCATGCATGAAGGAACTGAAGCATCTGAAGCAAATGTCTTCAAAATAAAAGCATTTCTCATGCACAGACTTTGATAGTATCACATGTTTTTGTTGTGTGTGCATACAGTATGCATGCAGTTATATAAAGAAGGCTGCAGTAAGGGTTTACTCTGCAAAGAAAATGAAGGTCAATTTAGACAAGCATCAAACATCACAAACACATTTACAGGGTTAATGCCCTGGCTTCAGTAAAAATGACTTTTTCTTGCAGAGCCAAGCTTAAAAAAAAAGAAAAGACCACCACTGGCTGTAAGCCTTTCAGGATAATTCTGTAATTTGTCAGAGGAGATATATTTGTCGTGTGCTGGTCACTGACAGTCTTAGCCGTTAATGGTACTGATGTGCCTCTTCAGTCAAGTTCTATTCGCATTATTTGGCAAATTGACTCATGAGCAGCGTTTGGTATCAGCAACATAATGTGGCACATTTTTCTTCTTCCTCTCTTTCAGCACTGTTTTTTTTTTTTATTTCCCTTTCTCTCCCTCTTCCAGTCCCTTTTCCAGTCCCTCTTCCAGTCTCTGTCCTCTATTCTTCCTTCTTAGTGGTTAAATCCTGGACTTGGAGTGATGATTTAAAATAAAGTAATTCCCTTAAATGTTTTTTAAAAGCTGCAGAAGCCCCGACATCCTGGCCGTTATTGATGACATCATTATTATGTATAGGATCTCTCAGTGAATAATAACCCATGATCTGTCATTTTTCCTCTTATTGGCGCTGCAAGTTGTAAAGGTTAGGTAATTTATTTTAATGTTTAATGTGTCAGCTGGTATCGCCATGCACTACTGTCCCGATATATTCCACACTTAAAGGCATTATTGTTCCATTTTACTCCGGCTCACAATCCTGGAAAAGTACTTGTCAGGAATAATCCACAAAGTCTTATTTAATTGTAAAGGCCTTTTGTATAGGTCAGAGTCAAACTGAAAACCAGTAATAGATTATCGCAATGTAATTTCTTTTTTATAACACCACCAACTGGGAACTACCACACATAACCTCTTCTCCTTTTCCCAGAAACTCATTTTAAGGTAATCATTTATACATATTTTGCAGAAATCAGCCCACAAATGTGCTTGGCAGTGAAATAAATTTGCAATCCTGTTGGTTATATTTCCTTTAATTTAAGTTTTTTTTTTTATTAAACCATGAAAAATAGCTGGACAGATTCTACAGCAGCAGAAAAAGGGCCCCACATACAAAGACATTTCTGTACAGCATATTCCCCAAAGATGAATAGCTGTTTGGTGGTATGGTCGTGCAGAACAATGAGAAGGATTTCGGGAAAATGGGCTTTGGGGTGGCATTGTACGCATACATTGTGCAGAGAGAGAGAGAAAGGGGGGGAATCAGCACGCTTGAGCGCATTTAAATTTACACAAACTCTCTAGGAATGACAGTGATAAATGTTACACTCTATTCTACAATATGTTTAATGCATAGGTCTGAGGAGTTAAGTTTTCCCCTCTGGTACGAGGCTGCTGTTGTAGTTACCACTATATGTTACATCAGATTCCCTTCCATTAAAATGCCAAGTGGCACAGTGAAGACAGCAGGAGAATATGACACTGAATTTGTTTACCTGTCACCTTCCTCCATCCTTCATTTTTTTCCCCCCTTTTGTGTGCACGTTTCTGTGTATGTGGCTTTTGTGTGTGCATTTGTAAGAGGTCAGGCTTGACATATGTTCTCTTTTAGCTCAGATCAGAAGAAACAGAAATATAAAAAGGAAAAAGGAGTCATAATTTGTGACATGATTCCTCTCTTCATACAAATGCTGCATTTTGTGTGTATTTTCCCCTTCTGACAGAAGCTCAGTAAATGCATTTCTGTGCTGTATGGATGGACTGTCAGGCCTCTCTGAAGGAAAAAAAAAAATCTATCCTTATCACTGAAGAAATTCAACTGTGACTGGACACATCGCGCTGCATTTCCTATGCTCTGCCTATGACTGTCACAAAACAAGCAGAGCACTGCTGTCGACACACACGGAGAAATCCTTCAGCCCTCTGCCTCCCTCTCTCTTTCGTACACATACGTACGGAGAGGCACTTGTGTGGATTAGGAGCGAGTGTATGTTTGAGTCTGTGACCTGCGTTTGATCTCCTGTAAGCAGGGTCTGCATGAGTAGCTGAGTGTACTCCTATACTGTACGTGCAGCACTGTAAGAGCTGATAAGATAGCGTGCAAGCTTGATCTCTCTTAAGGATAAGTGTTTTGACTCACAGTACACCTGGAAAGACACGGTAACACCTGAGTGGAGGTTTTTAAAGTGTAGTGTATACCAGGGTACTACTGTATATAGCAGTGAACCAAGTGAGGATTATACGCACACACACACTGACAACTTTTTATATTTGATGTGGCCTGTAAGTTCTGTAGAAATGTGTCCCTGAGGTCTGAACCAATAATTTGTTGTTTTTTTAATCATACTGTGCTGTGAGATGATTTTTGCACTCGTCACCTACAGCTTCCCTCACTGTAAGTTAACAAAAGAGTACTGGTAGCAGTGTCTCCAGCTGGTTACAGGTTATTTCAGTTATTTTCTAAGGATGTATGGACCCAAAAAATTCTTTAATGTCATAGTGAAAACATATTTCTACTAAGTAATGCCAATTAGATAAAAATATGTACTATAAAATAGGTGACTGCATACATTTTCACGCCCCTCCAAGTCAGTATTTATTGGATGCACCTTTGGTTGCAGTCACAGCACTGAATCTGTGTGGATAGGTCTCAGTCAGGGTTTCACATCTGTACGCTACAATTTTACTCCATTCCCTTGCAAAACTGCTCCAGTTCTGTCAGGTTGCATGGGGATCGCTTGTGAACAGCCCTTTTTAAGTCCAGCCACAATTCTTCATTGGATTGAGGTCTGGTCCTTGACTAGGCTACTGCAGAACATTCACCGTGTTGTCTTTAAAAAATTTCTGTGTCAGCTTTGGGTTATTGTCTTGCCGAAATTAAATCTTCCCTCAAGCCGTAGTTCTCTAGCACAATGGTTTTCAAACTTTTTTTGCCCAAGGCACACCAAAAAGCAAACTGACGTCTCAAGGCACACCATATTAATGTCCTTGCAAAATAGCCTCTTTACCATGTGTAGCAAGTAGCAACATGTCCCAGTCCCAACTGCATGCAATGTGAGCAAGTGCCAGCTACATCAGTTTGATTACAGAGTTTCCTTTTGTAGCATCCTGACACTCTGCAAGCGATGCACTGCAGCTCCCCAGGTTTATCCCCAGTCACCCTATTCCTATTTTCTCTCTGTCGCTCCTATTAAGATAGACAAGTAACAAGGGAAGAGGTAGCACAAAGGATGACAAGACACCAGGAGTGTCCCACCAGAGGATATTCTTAATTTTCTTCCACTTTTCTCACTCCTGAAACTTGTTAGCTTGTTTTACAAAGAGGAGTGTGTTGCATGGATATTCTCCATATCCATTTATGAATTTTTATGGTCTGACTTGTGCTAACATGGAGACAAAATTATGTGGCTCACAGCTGTTAGAGGCACCATACCCCCGATTTTCTAAGTAAAAGCATGAGATGTCATATTTTTACATGTAAATTTACATTTACGTATTTAACAGATAACAGATGAACAGTGAGCATGCCATGCTATATGATGCAATGCAACGTGTAATGCTTGCATGCAGTAAGGGCATTGGTTATAGTCTCTTTAGCTGTTGCGTAGTTGTAGTACTTATGTAAAGTCAGACAAATTTTCAAGGCACACCTAGACTTGTCTCAAGGCACACCAGTGTACCACAGCACGCCATTTGAGAACCACTGCTCTAGCAGACTGAGTAAGATTGCCCTCCAGGATTTTCCTGTATTTTGCTGCATTCATTATACGCTCTACCTTTATGAGCCTTCGAAGCGGGCTACCAAGAAGCATCCCCACAGCATGATGCTGCCACCACCATGCTTCACAGTGGGGATGGAGTTTTTGTGGCGATGTGCAATATTTGGTGTCCTCCAAACATACCGTATTATCTGATGGCCAAAAAGCCTCATTTTGATCTCACTAGACCAAATCATTTCCTTCTACTTGATCGTGGAGTCTCCCACGTGCCTTTTGGTAAAGTCTAGTTGAGATTTGGTATAAAACATGACAATGACTTTCTCTCTGCCACTCTCCCATTAAGCTTTGACTGGTGGAGAACCCAGGTAACAGTTGTTGTATGCAAAGTCTCTTCCATCTCAGCCACTGAAGCTTGTAGCTCATTCAGAGTAGTCATAGGTGTCCTGGTGGACTCTCTCACTAGCCTCAGTTTGTGAGGATGGCCTGATCTAGGCAGATTTACACGTGTGTCACATTCCTTCTATTCCTTCATTTGTATCCATCCCCTGACTTATACTTTTCAATAACATTTTCTCTGAGTTGCTTGGGGTCTTCTGGTGTGTGTTGATGGTGTAATAGTAGTGAGGAATACTGTGCCAGCAACTGGCCCTTCCAGACACAGGTGTCTTTATACAACAGTCACTTGAGACACATTCACTGCTCTCAGGTGATCCCCATTTCAATAATTGTGAGCCTATTGACACCAATTGACTGGACCTCTGTTGAATTAGGGCTATTTGTTTTAAAGGGGGTGAAAATTTATGCAGTCACTTATTTTACCGTGCATATTTTGTTTGACATTACTTAGAAATCTGTTTTCACTTTGACATTAAAGATTTTTTGGGTGATTTTTTGGTCAAAAAAGCCAAGGGGTCTTATCCTTTTGATAGGCGCTGTATACAAATTAATTTTGCTAGTAGCAATATTGATACTATTACTGTAAATTAAATCAACGGATTGAGGATGAACATCAGGTCAACATCATGCTTTGAAATGATACAGAGTACTGTATATGGGATGTATTATGAGTACAAATTCTTAGGCTTGTTATCAGCACTGATATTTGATACTGTTTTTTTTGGCTTTCATCCTGCGTGCATGGGGTGTGCCTTAAACACTAGGCTGTCTATGCACAGTGGAGGACTGTCCTGGATTTTGATTCTCTACAATCCAGCACAAACATTTTCGTCTCCTTGAGGAAAACTAACATTTTTTTTGTCAGCTTTTATCACCAAACATCTACATTTAGACAGTTTTAGTCTAGTCTTCCTCATGAAAAAAGGAAGTTGCCTCAAATTTTTTTGGTCATAGTTTTAGTAAGCAAAATTTAATGATCCTCTTGTTTGTGGCACAGTCTCTTTTAACCCTTTAAAGCCAAATGTGTCATATTTGATACACAATTTTGTGAGGCCCCTATCCAGTCAGCATGATCTATAGTTTACTTAAAAACCTTTTTGTATTCAATCTGATTAATTATAAAAAAGCCCTCCAATGGATTATCGGTTGCTAAAAATGCCACATATCATATCTGATACAAAAAATCTCCATATGTGAAAGGATATTGAAACTTTTCTTTTTTTTTTTTTTTTTGGATTTTGTTAGAACCAAATAAGGACATCTCACGTCCTAAAAAATAAGATTATTTTGTCTATTATTTGAGGTATCAGGCTTTAAAGGGTTAATAGCCTGATGTTGCTACATGTTTTCTCAAATACAGGAAAAACTCAGGTAGAGGCCCCTTGGTATTTAGTTTGTGTATCAATAATAAAGAAAAGACAGCGAGACACAAAAGGAATGTGAAAATGTAAAGCTAACGCATTTACTTCACAGATCATACTTCACTAAGGGATCGTAGCTAAAGGTGTCAAGTTGTGTAGACCCAGTGATGTATCATATGCCAGATGATTGACATTTTTGTGTGCTTTTGCTGTTTGATCTGTATAAAAATGTATAACAAGCTGCTAGGTTTGGTGGATTTTGACAATGTATTAATTATTGGAAAACTGTTTTGCATGGTCTTGACTGAATCAGCAGTGCAGTGGCTAATAGGGATCCTAGTAAGTTAAACCAATTTGTCCTTCTGGCCATGTAAGTTAAAAAAAATTCAAGCACATCCACAAAATGCAGCAGAGAAAAGTCCTTTTTTGCCTGGTGTTGGTTCCTGTAACACATGGTTCCTCTCATCTGAACAAAAGTGTATTACCAGAGAACAAGTGCAGGAGTGGCTGGTTCAAGCTGCATGCAGCCATTATATTCTTTAGCTTTATGACCCGTACAATCGCCCGGGCCAGGCACAGCTCCTTGTGTACTGAAGTAGGCCCACTGTATAGCCTGTAATATGTAAACAAACAAGCACAAACTTTCTCTGATTTACTACACTATAGCAGGTCTTGGCCAGGGATCCTTCACCACCTCCAACAGGCCCAAGCCAGCCGGCAATTCCAGTCGCAGACAGCTTGAGCACTTTCGATTTTATACCTCAGCAATTTTTATAGCGTCTTTAGCTCTGCACGCACAGAGCCCACCGCATCCTGTGGAAAGAGAGAGGCTGCAAGCAGAGGGGAAGAGGCAAATAACAATAATGCACACACAAAAAAAAGAAAACAGGTGTTGATGAAGGATGCTAAGTAGCTATAGGTCTAGTGACTGGTGCTGGGATTGGACCCTGATGCAGGGTGCAGTAGCGTCCTGGCTTGTGATTGAATTGGCTGATGGTACAGCACTGTCTCAGTGCCTCCCGCCCAGATTAAGTAAGGTAGAGTAGCCAAGCCTCTGAGGGTTTTAGCATCTGTGCAAGGTTGCTGTAACTGATACTGTGAAGTTATAATTAAAGGTTCCAACTGAGAGAGCCCCGCATGATGCAGTTCACACCTTCCCTCTCTCCTGCAGGATAACTGGAGGAGTAATGTGGGAGGTGGGGTGGCAGCCAAAAACTGCATTTTAAGTACGGTCTAGAAGCTTTCTGTGACAGTGGAGTAAGGATGTCAAAATGTTCAATATTTGGGTGATTTTTTGTTTCTCTGCTATCACTTTAATATATCTGAAAGTACAAAAACGGGTGATTATAGCAACTTGGTTTACCTGATGCAATACAGTTTTTTCTAGATTATATTTAGGGCTGCACGATTAATTGCAATTTTGTCTTTGCTGTGATATGTGCATCGTCAATAATTTACTTGTAAAAGTATGAATTTAGCACATTGCAAATGTTTTTGATTCTGCGTGTTTTAAGCTAAATAGTCCCCATTTTTATACTGACTGATAGAACCTAAAAGCAGTGGCTCTCAACTGATCACACCCCCGTCTCCTATAATGGCAACCGCAGAAGAATTTCAAGCACTCTTTTTTGTTTGTTTGTTTTTAATGAAAAAATGAGTTTTTTAATAGTGGTACATAATATCACAGTATCTTAACTCTGTGAAACTGTATTGTTTAATTTTCACCCAAAATGACAGGCCAGAACAATATTTCTCCACAAGTTCATATGGTCAGCAGTCTTTTTTTTTTTTTTTTATCTTAACTAACTAAACTAAAGAAATGTGCAAACCAAATGAAATAGGGCTCATCACTTCTCAGTCCTAATTTGAACTTAAACCCCTACCCCTCATTTTAAGTGCTCTCCCCTCGCACCAAGAGAAACGAGGGTTAGTGGTGAAATCCTCCCCTAAAAAATGGGCTGACCTTCAAACTCCTGATGCATCATCAGTAGTTGTTGACAGTGTTGTTTTACAATGCTTGTTTGAAGTCAGAAGGACCATAAAGTTTTGAAAAAAAAACATTGAATATGATTTTAGATTGCAGTCATAATAAATCTTGCCAATGATTCACAAGGGTCTGGGAGATTTCACATAACAAAGCATACTCATTTTGGAGTTTGCCTCCTGAAAATCTCCTTTTAAGGGCCAAATAGCCTTAGAACATCACCTTACCCCTCCATTCCAACAAGGATGGATACACCCTACCACTAGATGTAAAGCTGCAAAACAGTTACAAGGCTACTTGTTAGGGGTAAGGGGTGTATTGGGATTAAGCCCATGTTTCAAGTATATACAATGACTGTTCATAAGATTACCCTACCAGGGGTTGCATACTCAACAACACTTTTTGCCACTTAGCCTTTAGTTCTAGGCAACCAATGGAAACTGTGACACCTGCGACACACTTTTTTGGGTTTAGAGCCAATGTCCTAAAGGACTAAAGCTCTTTAAAAAACTGTTCTTCTTAAGCCAGGTAGAAGTGTACAGCACTGTGCAGAACTTTAAGACATGTTTGGGCCAAAAATTGAGGCTGAAGTAAGGTGCAGATGTGGCGTTGAGCTGCCTGAAGGCATCATCAGCTTGGGAGGAGGACTAACACAAACACGGTTGTGCTCTGGATGTCCTTGAATATTACCAGGGGTATGGAAAAATAATCTGTTAAAAAAATAATAATGTCCACACCTGTAGGGAAGAGTAAGGGGTAGATGTGGTGAGCATGGCCTAGGGTACTGTCTGGGCAGGGATTGGGTTGTCACAAGCCTCTGGTTGCGCTGTGGATGTCCCAAGGGTCTGAGCATATTACCAGGGGTGAAAAGGCCCAGACAAAAGAGATGCCGCAAGCTTGACCTTGGAGGCCAAAGACACACGTGTCAAGCTTGGCTCTGGCTGCCCTAAAATTCATGCACAGGTCTGTTTTTTTAATTTTTTTTTTTTTTGGCTATTTGCCTTTGTTTTGATAGGACAGCAGAGACAGGAAATATGTGATGAAAGCGTGGGGAAAACATACACCAAACTGTACTTGGATCGGTAATCAATCCTGCAACCAGTGTTCGGAAGACTTTAGCCTCTGTATGGGTGCCTGCTAGGGGTGTGACAAGATCAAAACATCACAGGATGTCTCGTCAAGGTGAAAATCATCTCGCGAGATTGATATTGCCCAGACACCAGAAGCAGCAGCTCTCCTGGCAGAAAAAAATACCTAACTGGAAGTTCTAAAATATCTCAAAGATGCCACTATAAAATTGTTCGTTGGCCAGCTAATGAAGAAATGAAGCTGATCAGTGACCCATTCAGTCACCGCTCCATCCCCCACCCCCTCCTCTGCATGTGCTACTCAGACCTTACATGATTAGCTCATGCATAAGAAGTTCATCATAATGGTGTGGAATGATGAAATGCAGCTACTGGAAACCTATGCAGTCTCCGTGAGTTCATGTATGCGCGTAGACTCGCTCATAGTGCCGGTATTAGTGACTTTGTAACTTTGATTCAGTCGCTGCTTCGTTATGTCTCCTCCTCGTCTCATCGTCTGTCGGTCACACATCCATCAGCCTTCTGGCTGTGCTATCATCAATCAGAAGCTTAACAGGAGTAGTGCAACGGTCCGTTGTATACTGCAGCGGTAAACTTAGCAAAACAAACTCTTTGAGCACCATCGAGTCCACTGTTAGCTCCAGAAACTGGAGTTCTATCCCCAGTTGAATGCGCCCTGTTTGTTGTCTGACAGCAGAGCAGAGACACACACATGCTCATCTGTGCGTCTGTCCAACATTGTCAAAGCTCATATGAAAAGAAAAGACCACAAAACGAAAAATGATCTATTTCTCTAAATTACTGTAAAAACAAATGAACATGTTATTGACACAAATATTTCTTTTGAGTGTTTTAAATATGGATGCACTTAAAGAGGGTGACAAATAGCTTGATTTTACTGATACAGCTCTTTATATAGGTCTGTTGTAAATAGTTTTTAAAATACAGATGTGTTAGAATAATAAAATGAAAGGTTTCATTTTTCGGGGCATTAAAATGTACAGATTGACTCAGAGTTAGACAAGACAAACTGTGTGTAAGCATTGATAGCCTATTCAGCACAAGAGGAGTTAGTTTAAAATTTCTGAATAGAGCTGAATGCTTCAAGGTTATGACTTAGCTGTATAAAGGACAGATTTTTCACTCATATATTTTTTTCCAACATTTAAAGAGTGCAAAAGCTCGTCTTGTCTCGTGGGCCCAAATCTCGTCTCATGAGATAAGCGTCTCGTCACACCTCTAGTGCTAGCTCTACCAACTGAGCTAAACTGACCCCCTTCAGTCATATTTGTAACCACAAGCTGCTCTGAGAAAGGGAGCTCACTGTCTGATTCACACAGATATAGTTGCAATGTTTCAGTGCTGAAACCTTTCAAACACAAACACGTATGCACAGTTTGATGTTTTAGGTACTGAAACATCATGACAGCCCTGTTATAAGGTTTACAATATGCTTTGATTACAAAGGCTACTTCATGAAGATGGCAATATAAACCAAATTATGTCTTTAAAGACAAATCTGCTTAATAATCACAGTTAATAGAATTTGTGAGGTTTTTCTTATTTAAGTTTCTTTGGCCTTTTTTTTAAGATTTATTTTTGGGCTTTTAATGCCTTTATTCCATAGTGGAGGACAGTGGAGTCAGAAACAGTAGAGAGAGCAGGGAGTGGCATGCAGTAAGGGGCCACAGGCCGGATTCAAACCTGGGCCACCAGCGTACATGGGTAGTGCCTTAGACCGCTACGCTATCTGTGCACCCTCTTTGGCTTTTTTAATAAATGAATCAGTTGTTGTTAAAATGGATAATTAGTACATCGACAATGTCAATATTTGGAACTTTTGATACCATTAAATGTCTAAAACAAGACAGTCTGTGGTTTTATTGATCATTTGATGTTAATGCATAACAGAAATTGCTGTTCATGGCTTAACAGAGTTAGAATCACAGTTGAGGTTATTTCAACCAAAGAAACAGTTTCACAACATTAAGTAACATATTTCTTTTCTTAAATTTAGAGATAGTGCGCTAGTTTTTTAGAAGCCCAGCTGCAGTTGTGTCATCGGTCAGGTGTTGGAGGTCTGTCGACTGAATAAATTTAGCTCAAATGATCAGCGAATCAAGAGTGCGTGCCCCTCTCTCACTTTCTTTGCACTCTAAAAGTGAATGGAAGAGGACGCTAGGATGCTTTGGCTGTAAAGAAAAAGCTTTGTAAGAGATATTGCATGTTTTCCCTGGAACTTTTACTAATAACATCTGATGTAAGTGATCTGAAGAATTATTTTCTCAGTTTTGTTCTGTAAGCCAGTGGTTCCTAACCTGGGGTCCTGGTGCCCCAGCTCAAAGATCTTGGGGGGGCACAGGACCCTGTGTGCTCTGACATTGTCAAAATATGTATTTTTGAACCCTAACCCTATTTTAGAAACCATTATATACAACGACATATTAGGGACAATTTAAAAGGTAAAAAAGGAAGAGAATAGGTACTTTTTTGAACAAAAAGTCAAAATTTTGTTTTTTATTAAGTCGAAAAAAGAAAACAAAGTCAGTATTTTAGAGTTTCACAGTCAAGAATTTACATTAAAAAAAAGTCAAATTCCCAAGATAAAAAATTCTTACATTTTGACATCAGAAACTCAAGATTTTAGATTTATAAATTAACAACAGTGTCAAGTCAAAAATAATGAGAAACCAAACTAAAATTCTGTTTTGTCTCACGTACATTTATGGCTTTTACAGTCCGACATTTATATTTTTCCCGTAAATTAGTTTCTTAAACTTGAGAATTTTGAGTTTACTATTTTTTGTAGATTGGCCCTAACACACTGTCATAATAATGGATTGGGTCTGCATGTTATATTGGCATGATATCACAATCTGCAGATGTAAGCCTGAAAGTTGATTATTAGTGACAACTTCTGCTGAAACTTGGAGCCAGTTTATCTTCTGGAAGTATCGGCCTATATCGACTGAATAAGTTTGTGGAGTCTTAGGCAGGACCAGCTGACCTACATCAGCTACATTCTTTTGTTTTGATCTTTCCTTAAACTCTAAAGGGGTTGAAGTTTGAGGTCTGAACTACACTATTTATTGGTACTGATATCGGTATTGGCTAAGATGAGTATGGAAATATTGACATATCAGATATCGGCTAAAATATTGGACATCCCTATTAAGAAAGGAAGGACTTAACCCTTGTAGACCATTTATACCAGCAGCTGTCTTTAAACTTTCTCCATTCTTTTATCTAAATGTTGCTCCATATTTGGCCTGTCCTTATTTACTTGTCATCTCTGTGAGATATTTCCCTGCATGACTGTTAAAACCACAGTAAAATCATGCTATGAATAAGTGCCACTTAGCCTATAATTGCATTTCAACTTATTATTATTCTTTATTCTCTTATTTCAGATTGGGAGTACTGACATGCAACTCTGAGTCCATATTTCATCACCTCGTGAACAAGGTTAGTGCTTTTCGATTGCCACACACCGTCTCCCATTTTTCATTTACCTGGCAGAAAATCAGATGCGACAGTTAAATTTTGACAGTAGAAAAAATCTACTGGCTGCCATTAGAGCTAATGTCATGTTTCTGCGCTAATCCCTCATCATTTTTGGGCCTCATTGCCTATTTTTCTCTATGATATTAAGTATTCAAAGCTCATTTACATTCTTATTTTTCAATTTGCTGCTGCAGTAGTTTAATTTATTCCATATAATTTCTTTTTCTGAGAGGGACATTAATCATTGACTGTACGTTTTAGTGCCTCTGGGATTTTTTTAATCAATAAAATAAAAGGGATAAAAGCCTCAGTGCTGGGCTGGCTTACAAAGGCTGTGTGGAGGATTTGTTTCCTTCAATTCCTGCAGTTTTTACCGGATCTTTATGTTTGTTTAAAGTCAATTACGAGCCTTAGAGCACCTTATTATTCTGTCTTTTTGATAAATGTGTCCAACTTGATTATCTTTTGTTGCTTTTTTTATTTTTATACATTTGTAGATGGAGCTGCACCTGCAGAACTTTCCTAAAAAAAGTCATTTCTATTAGTCTTATTTGGATTTTGTTTGTAAAGCGTTGACAAAAGCATGTCTCAGAAATAACACTCATATCAATAAGGGCCTCCCTGTAATGCTGCTGGTAGTTCTATATTTCTGCTCTGTTAAGCTGGAGGCCTAACCACTTTCATCCTCTTTCTTCCACCCTTTTCTTGTTGTTTCTTCATCCTTTCACATTCATTTTATGCTTGGCTATTCCGTAGGCTATCAGTGTATTAATGCCCGGGCTTAAGCCAAACAGCCTCCGCGAGATAAGCCTCCGGGTCGTCATGTGGCTGTTCACAGTTCATACCCTGCTTTCCCCCCTTTTAGTTGGAAACCCCAAATCATTTAATAATATTAATCTGTTTTTCTGTGTCGCCTTTTTGTGCTTCTGAATTTCCTCCAACTTTCATTTTTTAATTTTCTCTTGTCTGCAGAAGCATTGCACATCTTCATTAGTTATTGACTTGTTTGAGAGGCTTGACCTTCCAAAGGTGTGAGTGAATATGGAGGGGGGGTTTGATCGCTGGTTGATGAAGGGGTCTGCAGAGATGGAGGGGTGGAGAGGGGGATCTGTAAACTCTGATACATAATGCTGTGGGCTATAATACTTTGTGCATGGCTGCTCGCAGGCCTGCTAATCACAAGGAAAAGACCCCACTGTCTCACTCCATAAACTCGGCCCCCAGTAAGAAGACAGCCATGGGGGCACAATGTCACTTGTAAATCCCAAATTAAACTCAACTGCCCAGAGCTCCCCAGCGTAAAAAACACCCTAACACCAAAACCTCCTCTCCGTGGCTTCCTCTCAACGGAAGGGACAGAGCGCTGATAGGTGTCCAGGTGTCAACGGTGTCAAGGTTGTGGAGTGGTCAATTTGTCCGCTTGTTGGTCACGTTTGGCTTTATGCATGTATTTCATGCCACAAAGCTCCTGTAGCGGCTCGGCCTGTTCTCCACCTTCAGCCCTGAGCTCTCTGGAAGTTTACAGAAATAAAACATGAGAAAAAGTTACATTTCTTCCAATTAATTCTTGTCATTTCATAGATTGAAAAAGAAATTTCTTTATATGCATAATGGCTAGTTTGAGCTTGCTATAGGGGAGGGGAAATGGTCTCCTTGAAGGCAATCTGTTCATTAAGATAATGTGTTAGTTCCAATTAAACTAACATTAAAACGGTCCCCATAAAGAGTTGGAGTCAGCGTTTTTTCCTAACTTGCTCTTTTAATTACATCGTTCCTCTCCTGTCATTAAGGATATTAAAAATTCATTAACAAGAATAGTACTGCGTCACAGCTACAAATCAGAGAGACTTTCATCTCATGTTGTCAAAAGATTATTGCCATTAGTGATTTCATCTGAAAGGCGTAAAGTTCCCCGTAAGTGATGTTTCAGGACCGAGGTGTCAACAGGTTACTGCAGCAGCGATCTGTCAGGTTGTTAAAGCCTCACATTTATTTGCAAGGTGTTTTAATACGGGCTTTAATGGAAAAAGAGGGAGACATTTAAATGATGAATTAGTTTTGGCAACATAGGGCTTTACGTGTTGTATTTATCCATTTATTAAATGTACATTTATTTGCGGCAGCATCCAGCGTCCCTCACTAATGTGATTCCATTGCCGGCTGTTATGTTTTCCGTCAGTTATATTTCTCGCTCCTAATTTGTTTTCATCAAATGTGTTTATGGCTAGCTGAAACTGTTTTACAGCTTCACTATCGAACCGTGCCGCTGCTGCTGCAGGAAATGAGTCTGTCCATGAATAACATGAGCTCTGCCAGTGTGTGTGATCCCTGCCAGAGAGAAGAAAGAAAGGAGACTAAATCTACATCTCTTTTATATCAAAACTGCAGGTTTATCCTTACGCTGCTGCACTGGCTCAAACAGATAGTGTATGCTGTCTGTTCTAATACACACCAGTGTTAGCTCAGGCTAACCCACCTAATAAGGATGAAACAAACAGAACAGACACACATGGGGAATGTAGCAGGTGTTAATGTGAAAATAATTACAGTTTTGGCATGAAAATGAAGAATAATTAAATGAATAAATGTAAAACAACAGCTTTGAAATGTTTCCTTGGCACTAAAATGCTTGTTGTGTCCCAAATATTTCCCTGTAGGTTTGTGAACACCTTCATGCAAATCTTAGTCAGTATTAAGAAAATGAAGCAGAATTATAAGAGGAAATGACTGGTAGAAGATGTGAATATTTCTCCCATTGACATGTGTCAAGCATGGATTTTTAATGGTCTAAAATAGACACTTGCTGTCATAGGCACATCGTTTCATATTTTATGTTCATTTTTACAAAGTTTTGGAGGGTGAAATACCTCATAAGGCTGGGTAAGGACCTGCCTATTTATTCAATAGATTTAAAAAGTTGAAATATATCAAATTTATTCTCACAGTTCTAAAACTTCACATTCTTTTGCATAATTGTTGAAACCAGATTTAGACCGCTTTTCCAACATTGGTGTGAAAATCATCTTTAATCTTTGAAAGAACTTGCTTGTTTTACACAGATTTTTTTCTATTTAAATGAACAGAAATTCAGGTTGGATTTTGACAGTATTTAAACTGGCTTTTAGAAAAAAAAAAAAAAGATCTTTAAAGAAACAGATGGAAACTTAAAGTGAGTTCAGCACTTTGCACAACTTCCTGAAATGAACCGCTCTGGGAGAGAGCACTGTACTGAGGTGTACCGCCTGTCCTCATCATTATATTAAATCTACATGCATGAAGAATATAATATGTCAAAGCAGAAATTAGCAGGAGTCCTCAAAAGCAAAATGGACCATTGTAGCATCATGTTTTTAATATCTTTTTATCTAATATTGTGTTTAATGCAGATCTCATGTAATATGTCTTATGCAATATTCTGTGTGGTGTATTTTTTCATTCATATATTGCTCCATGTGTGCAGTTGTTTATGGCTTTTATTGATAAATACTTGAGGCAGATGGAGGCAGATAAATCGTACCATATCGTGTCATATTCACTTTTACTTTGATTGAAAATTAGGGGAAATATCTAAATAGTGTTGCATAACTGATGATTCTGTTATGAGTCTGTTTAATTGGATTTAATTTGTTCAGTATTATTCAGTTTACTATTTTCATTGGACATAATGTTTTGCGTTTAAGGGTTCTACTGAAAAGTCTAGTCAGTAGTGACGTGAATTTGTTATTAATTTGGTTAATTTGATTCATCATGTGGTGAAAAATGCAATAAAAAATGTATGCTGATTAATCGCACTCTAATGCCATCACACAACCGGCTAAAGTAGCTGTGTAACTTTGATTGGAACCATGCCTGATATTAGTATCGGTAGATATTACCTTTAAAAGACAATTATCTGCAGAAATGTTGATATCTGCTGATATTTAAAACTGATATTTTGGCTATTTTGACCAACAGACTTATGCCAGTTGAGGTGTTTTTCTATGTTCATTCTCAATCTTTAAACTTCAAAGTGTGTTTTAAGTACTCAAGTTTGTTCCTTTGTTCATCCTCATGCATTAAATTGTGTTCATAGGACTGATGTTTTAGGTCTGAAATACATATTTGAATATCGGTAGCGATATTGATGTCAGCTACAATTTTTCTGTAAATATGCAAATAACAAAATAAAATACAATATTGTGCATCCCTGTTTGGGACTAGGGCCGGGCAATTAATCAAAAATTAAATTAAATCCCAATGTGGTCTGCTGCAATTTTCCAATCGCAGAAGGCTCAATATTTCTTTAACCTGAAACTGGTGTCAAAATACCAATTTAAAACATTTTTTGCAGCAGAGATGTTATGCATTACTTATCATGCAATCATTCAAGAGCCAGTTTTTTAATTAGTCTCCAAAAAATCCTACTTTCCACATCTTTGTACTTTTTTCTTAGTAATTATAAGAATGACAAATTATAACCAGTTCAATACAACAATTCATATCCAATTTGCAATAAGAGTCAAAATCATCACAATTAAATATTTTTTCCAAATTGTTCAGCCCTTGTTTAATTGTTGTTTAATTGTGTTGGTTTACTATAGAATGATTAATTGCTTATGTTTGTTGGAAAATACATAAGATGAGGAACGTATGGATAGTCGCGTGTCAAATCACAATTGCAATATTTGGGAAAAAAAGTTGCAGTTAGATTATTTTCCCATTGCTATCGTTCAGACCTAATTGGAATACATGTAAAAAATTCTCTGTTCTCTTGTTTTTTGTAATCTTATGGATAAAATCCATATTCTACGGATAAATAACATCCTACATTGACTAGTAAGTGGATAATTTGCCCTCAGTCTTCACTTATTCTATGTCAAAAGTGAATAAAACTTTGTTTTAGTACTTTTTGGTAACACATCGTCCAAATGCTGTTTTGTTTAAAGTGCACAGATCAGCTGTTCAGATCTGCAGGCTTCAAAAGAGATTACAGATTTAAACTAGACTATAAAATGAGTGATTTAGACAGACATAAAGACAAGCAAAAAGATGCTCTCATAAACCGACCTGGTTTCTTGGAAGTTAGTGGGAAAGTGAAGCAAGGTAGATGCAGGGGTTGTTTGAGTGGGAACACAATCATCGTCACAAATAACCGTCATCCTGATGAAACTGAGCTCTGAAAGGGTTTGAAACCACAAACACAGTGGTCTAAGCTGCTGATTATACAGAACAGGACCATAGTCCTTTGTGACGATCTGCGTTTTCTGAGTGCCCATTTAGTTTAGCTTGTTTTATTTTGTCAATCAAATTAATAATTTCAGATTTTTTCTTTGCTCCCTCTTGACAAATCACCTTATTTTACCTTAAATACGACCAAAACACTCCCTGTAATACCAAGTAAAGGTTCTCAGTTTCAGGCTACTGACGGGGGCAAGACATTAAGTCTAATAACTTCCTAACAGACACCGTGACCGGTCTATGAACCCTTTTCCACATGCACACCTTCAGTGAAAGCTGAGAAAAAGAAGACCATAACGTCACCACATGATTAATATTCCATTAGGAGCTGTTGTGAATCCTATCTCGGTGCAGCCACCATTGTATCATAGAGCACTGAAATATTCATATCCTCCTAATTAATTGGCATCAGAGGGGTGCCTTGTTTTGTTTCTTAAGTCGTACAAGAGTAAAGTAAGCCAAAGATTAGACTGAAATATCACCACAGGAGGTAGGTGATGGGATTAGTGTATAAGTTATGGAATTAAAGGAAACATTATACTTTCATTATCTTGTATAAAAGCAAAAATAAAAGAAGCATCCATGTATGAAAGCTTTTATTTGTTACTTCTGGCCAGGTTAACACGTCTCTCTAAACCCCAAAAACATAATCAGATTCACCTATCACCTCAGACCACATCCCCTCCCACAAATGCAGTTATTGAATCACATTACTCTGCCCTGTGGGGCTCCCATTACTCACTCTGACTAATCTGTAATGACTGGCTATCATCAACCAGCCGAGCCAAAATGGACTCTTCATTGATTGTACTCAAACTGAAGAAAAAAACACAACAGAAAATACTGATTATGAGAAACTAGCTTCAATTCTCTCTGAAATCACTTACTCTATAATCTGAATCCACCTCCTCTCCCAAACAACAATGTTATTGATCAGGCCTGTATGCATGTGTGCTGAGTCCTGGATGGACAGCTCTCATAAGCCTCTGTTTTTACATACCGACCCTGCTCTTATTGGCTTCGGTCTGGGGACCCATATCCCAGCTGTGTTGGAGATCCATCAACCCTGACAGGTCTATTGTAGCAGCACTCCTCACAGGCTCTGACCAACAGCTCGCACTAAGATATCACTTTCAATTAGAAAAACATTCATGAGCGGGGATGAAGGTTGATTTGAATTGACTAGAGCAACTAGAGGGACTCAAACGAGGCTGCAAATTTAAGTTTGTTGCATTAAATAAAACAGCAATAACTAAAAAGAAACGGTTAACAATTTTACCTGCAAAAGTTGAAAAAATACCTCTGCGGATGTCTTTTAGTATCACAGTAATGATATGAAGTGTTTCAAAAATAAGATAAAATAAAAGATGTTCACTAAAACTCACTTTCTGTTTACCTGCTGTACTTCATGATGTACATACAGCTGTGTTTGCAACATTTCTGCTGAATCCAAAATAAATCCCAAATTCTTTTTTTTTTTTTTTTTCAAAGGAGATGCACTAAATGTTAAAAATTAGGGTTGAAATCGATACCGATGTTTGATATATGATGAAGCCAATTCAGAGTTTGTCCAAACGGTCACTTTGTATGTCTTATAAAAAAGATCTCAAATTAAGACTCAGAGGTAGATGTGCCAGCAGCGGCTGGGTATTTATTTGAGTTACAATTTCAATCGCAATTTTAGTGTCCCATGATCATTAAAACAAGATAGTCATGGTTAAACTGTGCTACATGTGGTTAGATGGAGAGATAGAGCAACGGAATTGATCCCAAATTAGGAAATTGTGGAAAGTGGATTTGTCATGTGTTTAAAGTTTCAGCCTTTTGGTCATAGAGTAATTCCTTTCATAGATTGTTAAATATCACTCTTTCAATTTATTGGTGGTATTTTCCCCTTATTTATTTTCATTAACTGCTTTTTCAAAGTGTTAAGAGTGTCTAAGTCTCATAGGTCCATGTGTTGCAGATGTTGTAAAATCAGTGAGTAAATGTGTCTTTATAATCATTATTATAATACCAATTAAATTAACTGTAATTATGATTTTTGCCCCAGTCAGGCAGCTCTACCAAACGCCAGCATAGAATTGACTGGACACAACAGATAGACATTGTTGACCGTTTATTTCATACCATTTAGCTGTTGGCTGATCTTTTTAAACCAATACATCATCTTTTTATCCCTTTTTTAACCACTAAATTAATCTGAGAGTAGCTAATAGAAATCAGAAGCTTTATTCAACTGCATGGAAATGGTGTGGATGGGTCATGTAAATGACCAGATACGTAAATTAAATATTCATTCATTCATTCATTCATTCATTCATTGTAAATACTTATAATATGATTATCATATAATCAGGATATCTTGTGCAGCCTTGCAACTTTGTTACCTCATCATTAGAGCTGAACGATTTGGGACAATAATCTGATTGCAATTATTCCCAGCATGCATTGTGAATGGGCCATATACACCACAGACAGGCCTTTCCCAATACAAGAAGGTTAACTGCTCAAACTTTGTACCAGTGGTTTCCAGTGGGTGAGTCAGGACCTAGAAGTGGATCAGGCGGTAGTGACACCTGAAATAAAAATGTAAACAAAGTATGTAAGGTCCAGAAATTTGGACTTATTTTCTGGACATCTTGACTTGTCTTCTTACCTGATAAAAAAAAAGTGAAACTTGTAATAATGAGCTTTAAAACATGCTTGTTTTGTTTGTTTGCATAGCGTGTCCTAACTATGAGGCATTTACATAGTTTCAACATCATTTCTTAAATCTTACATCTCCTTTTCCAAGGTGACATGTATCCCAGCATGCACTGGGCAGGAGGTGTGGTGCACAATGAATACAGCTATCATAGTAATGCTAATAATGCTGTTAATATTAACAGTTAGTTAACTGTAATTATAACTGAGTCTAACAGAAGCCATTATTTTAAGCCTTACATTTGAGTATTTTTCCCAGGTTTACTTACAGAGTACGTCATTAAGGTGAGAAACTGCAGTTTAATGGCTCTGGTGTAAAAGAGCCAATAAGCTGTGCCATCAAATGTATTTTAGAATCAGTGTTTGTTTTCTAGACAGAAAGAGGCTCCTCTCTTTATTCCTCCTGTTAAGGCACATTGTAGACAAAAGTCTTACAATTTGGTCTAAGTACAAATGAAAATCTTCCTGGGTGATTTTAACTCCAGTGTCCATGAATCAAAGAGACAAGCCCAGTCCAAAACTAAACAAATAAACAGGCTCTTGATGGTCCTCAGAGGCCCGGGGATCCAGAATTCCTGAAATGAATGGGTATTTGAATGATTGCTGCTGTGACAGGCTTGCTGTGATAGAATAACACATTCTGTTGAACAAATAGGCCCTTGAGTGCCGACTGGTCCCAGGGGTCTGTCTACAGCCCCGAGGCTAAGGCTTTCACAGAGATGGGCTGCTCTCAGCACGGCTGTAGCCTGACAAACACTGAGTGTTTCTGTAATGCTCCCTATGTGACAGCAGGTGTATTATTAACATACTTTACTGTACTGCAGACACAGAAAGACATGCATGTTGATGTTCACATGCTGAGTAAATAAAAATCATAGATGGAGTCATAAGAGAAGATATGGTTTAATTATGATCTTTTCTGATGCATAAAGAAGTATGTCAAAAAGAAAACTTTTGCAGCTGTTTTCTCTCAAAGTTTAAGATGCTAAAATCAAAATTATCAGAAGAAAAACTGTGTTTCTTATCCAAACTCTCCTGGTTTACCTTGTTGCAGCAGAATGTTAGAAAACGCTCCAGCAGGGGGTAAAAGCACTGGCGCTCAGCGTTGTTCACTGGTGCCTTACGAGACATGTTGCTGCTCTTGTAATGGCACGAATCCTACACTGCAGCCCCACACAGCACGCTCTTTGATGATGTCACAGGGTTAGATAGGCGCCATTGTAGATATGGGCTTCCAGAGAGCAGCTACACACTGCTCTAGCATCTGTTGAAAAAGAAAACACCCTTCCTAGTCCCTTTGACATAGCTCTTTTTTTTTGTAAAGGAGAGCTGGACAAAAGCCACAGTTTCTTCTGTGATATCCTGTTAAGGCTGTTCTGGAGCCAGCCAAGCATGGCCCTCCTTCACAGAGCTGGGGCAGCATCATTCAGCTTCCTCCGTGTGATCCAAGGCACACAACAAACCCTGTGGTCCACAGCTCAGTGGACAAGGAAAAAGACTCGCACACAATGTCCCATACGCACATTCAGAGGCATGCACATTATGCGTTGCCCGCGTTAGGGCATGTGCTGCACAGCACGAGCGCATGCAGGCACACAAAAACAAGGTTTTAGTCCCATAAAAGTGCTCTTTTTATATTATTTTACTTGTTTTTGCTACCTGTCCACCATACTGCTGGGTAACTAATGGAAATGCATCTACTTATGCCTGTTTATCTTCCAGCAACAATCGCAAAATACTTTAAGTGTGTTCTTGAATGGTCTTTGCATCGAGCAACAATAGAAAACAAAAGTCTTTGTGCAGTATGCTAAGAAGGAACATACATGTTGCCCCTCCAATAGACCCTCTGTTTCCACTGGGCTCAATTACACCACTGCTAACTCTGTATAATTAACACCCCCAACAGAGTAATCAAACAGAATCTAAATTATCGCCATGGCAATGTATTAAGCCAGGGGTTTGAGTGGTGGGGGTGGACCAAACACAGAAAGCATATCTCAAGGGCCAACATGATAGAATTACACAATGAGCAGCTTGCAAACTGTCCCAGCTTTGATGAAGAAACATTTAATTATCCCCCTGGTGGAAAAGGTCCCCTATTGTCTAAAGCTAATTTGTCCCTTTTGGCTACTTCCCTGCCCCTGAGGCCTGTCTGTCTCAGGTTACCCCCCTCCTTCCTACCAGCCCACTGCCACCCTGGGTATCAGCATCTCCCAGCTCCAAAGACACCCATGAGTTAGGCTCAGACAGTATTTTGTTTGTTAAGTGTAGCCCAAAGATCTGGGCCCTCGGGAAAAGATGAAAGGACGGGTGCCGCCTCCCTCTCAAGGAAGGGATCAGGCAGGTCAATTTCCTCTGACTTTGTCCTGTTGAGGAGTTTGTATTCCCTCAGTCCACAAAGGCCACCATTGGACTGGACCGGAGGCTCACCCTCTCTCAGCTGCCCCGTCTCTGCCCCCATTTGATTCACAGAATAATAGATGGCAATGCACGCCTCCTAAGCACAACTCCTTTTTAAGAACGTGAAACAAGAGATAACACTCCCCAGAAAGAACGGGACATCCAAATAGAAACAGATACAGTATAATTCAACACAAAGGACACTTTGAAAACAAGACCACTGAAGGAAAAAACACTTATTTTTCCATATTTCATTTCGGATACTGTGAAATCACCAGTGCCGTTCCTTTTTTCCTATTTAGCCCCAAACAATTTCTCATGCTTTCCAGATAATAAAATTAAATACATTCACATTAGGCCTGACACCGGCTCCAGTTCACATTTAAATGCAATTTAAAAGGGGCATATATTTGCATAGTGAATTAAAATTAACACCTAATTATGCAAATAAATTATCAAATGCGACAGGGGATGGTTTTCAATTCAGTTAATATCTCATTTTGTGAGACAATAGTTACTTGATAGTCCAAACAGCATTGCAGCCATTTTGCTGCAGAGCCAATTCAACGGTGTTAAATATTCAGGTGGTATTTAATTACAACAAAAGTATAAGCTCATAAATAACAAGCATTGCTTCTTAAATACACTTAGACAAACCTCCCTCTCTTATGAAAAAGGTTTCCTTCATGAACAGACATTTATTATTTTGCATAGTTTTAAAACACTGACACCAAAAGAAGAGAAATTCTGAGTGCAACTGGAGTTCAAATGATGCAATGTTAGAGTTAGAGTTAGGGCCGTCATGATTCAAGAATTTAAAACTTTGGTACAATACTTGTAAAAATGAATACCTGTTTCCTTCACAGATTAGAAGAGTTACCTTAGATAAAACCAGCAATTAAAGTAGGGGTAAACCGATTATGGGCCTGGCAGAGTATTGAGGCTGATTTTGACATTTAGCCAATTATTGGCATCAGCATTTTATTTAACTGATAATTGCTGTAATAAATCAACTTAAAGGTGGGCTACTTTGAGTCTACAGCAAGTCGTGTTTGCCACTCTGGCTTCTTGCGCTCTCCACAGTCTCACGTGGTATTGATAGAAACAGTGCAACATCGCCTCCCTCTCTCCAGAGTGACCACGCCCTGTCTGGGCGAATTCAAGCTCTGTGTCTGAATGATACTAACGCAGCAAAGCAATTAAAGGCTATTGTGTTGCATTTTGAGCATCAAACCATTAAAAAGCCATAATTTACCATATAGTTTTTTATCTTTAATTGACAGGGGAGAGAAAAAGATCTCTGTGTGAGCAAAAAACTAGAGAGGAATAAAGTGGTCAAATGTGGGACCGTTGCTGTCAGGGATGCATGATATTAATTTTTTTTTTTTTTTGCTGATATCCAATATGCCGATATTTACAGATTCATTTAAGCCAATACCTATACAGATATCGATACCAATATTTAAATATGCTTTTCAGACAAGAAATTTCAGTCCTTTTGGACACACTTTAAGGTTTGAGGATGACCAAGGAAACAAACTTTAGTCCTTAAAAACACTTAAAGTTTAAATAATGAGGATAAATAAAGAAAAAGATTTCAACTGACACAGGTCTGTGCGTTCAGCCTAAATCTCCACTAATTTATTGGTACATATGGACAACATTTACAGTCAATATATGCTGAAATACACAGGCAAAATATCGAATGTAAATATCAACAGAAATTTTTCTATCTGGCGATACCCTACACCACAATGCATTTTGTACAAGGCATTTGAGTAGTCGAGTACTTCAGAATTCAGAATTTTTCAGTACTTTTAAGGGTGCCTTGACAAAAAAAGGTTGAGAGATGCTGGGCCAGATGTCACACTACTGCCAGCCAATCAGTCTTGAGATCTGGGTGGCACTGACAGAGGGAGTGTACACAATCACTTTGTGTTTTCCTGCTGCTACTGTGTTGCTGTCTCTTATGTTAACACTGTTTATTTTTTCAATCATACAATTTTCTTTTGTCACAATGATTAAATGTAGTTTATCATAATATATTGATTCAAATATCAACATCCTCATGAGCTACTAATGATTGGTAGCTAGGGATGTCCCAATCCCGATCACATGTATCGGATCGGGGCCGATCCTAAGCATTTTTAATTGATTGGAGATCGGCAATTTGATCCGAGCAGCCCAGCCGATCTTTACATCAGTTGCCATAAATGGAGCATAATTTACGACAGGCTGTAAACGCGCCAGTAACAACAGAGCAGCGGTAGCATATTAGCTTTCATGTGCTAAAAATGTCAGCGGTGTGGAAAAACTTCAAACTTGAGAGCGAAAACAATCCAACAACCACATGCAGCATCTGTAACACGACCGTTTCACGAGGTGGTAGCAGCAGAGCTGCATTTAAAACTACAAATTTGATCTGTCGTCTCAGATCAAAACATGCAGCGTAAAACGGTGACTTTACAAGAGCAACATGCAGCTTCACCGAAGCAACACACTCTGGACTTTAAGAGAACAGACAAGTACCCTCGAGGGAGCGATAAGGCAAAAAGGGTAACAGAAAAAGTGTTCAAATTCATCACTTTGGTCAACCAGCCCGTCTCCATGGTGGAGAATTTGGACCCACGCTATGCCCTACCATCTCTACATTACACTGCTTTACTGGAGCTGTACAACAAAGTACGTGACAGCATACTAGAGAAAAGCAACTTCACTGCCGTTAGCTTCACTACAGACATTAAGAGCTCAGATGTTTGATGTCACTGCTGAGTCTCTGAGAAAAAAAGTGAGGGGAGGGGGAGTGATGTAGAAGCTCTGGTTGCACTTTAGAAATTGCACTGTAATTACAAGAGTGCCTTGTATTTGGGTTTTATTCCAGTGTTTTGGTTTACATCTCAGAATAAGCTGCTACATTTTAATAAGGATTGTTGTTTTAAATCTGTATGATTCATCTGTTTTTGAGCCTATTCAAGTTAAACTGTTTACACCACTATAAAGTGGAGTTGGGATGTTTTTAATTCAGTTTTTAGTTCAGTTTTTTGTTGTGACTAATAGAGTCAAGTGAACTTTTAAGTGGTATTCTAATATTTAAAATTCATTTATTGAATTCCTTTGTTATTGTGAGTATTGACTCTGTTACACCACCTCTAAGTGAATCTGTGGTTACTTGAGTTCACTTTTTGACTGCTATGGTCATTCAGCTGACCACTTTAAGTGGATTTTGATTGTCTGATTGAATAGTAAACACTGCACTAACTGAATATGTAAATTTATTTTTTGGCAGATAATTAAAGTGAAAGAGCTATTACACCATTCTGAGCAGAAATGTAATTTTATGTTTTTTACTACAATATTGGCTCTACTGAGTTAAATGGAATAAGTTTGAGATATCTAGTAGTAACAATTGAAACTGTAATCTAGGTCATTATGAGTATCGGATCGGGACTCTGTATCGGCCGATATTCAATATTAAAAGATCGGATCGGGACAACCCTATTGGTAGCCCTGAAAAACATGTAGTAGTCGACCCTTAAATTGAAGCTTCTGTTTCTCATCCCTTTCCTTACTGTATGTATGCAGTTGCACCCTACTTTACTCTACTGTATGAGCTCTCACAGTCACATTTTTGAAAAGTGTATGTCTGGACATCATGAGGGAGAAAAGCTGTTAAAAATGGTGCCAGCAGTGTAGTCCAGGAGCTTTCTCCCAAGTTCTGACTGATTAATTCCTTTCTAAGTATTTTTCTTGTGTAGGAGTTTTCAATATTGAAGAGGACACTTCAATACTATTGATCGTTTTAAAACATGGTATTGAAAAGTCAAAGGCTTTGACAGAAAGTTGTGTACTGTAATAAACAAAGTGAGTTGTTAAGATACATTTTACAACTATTTTTATGTAAAACACACTTCTAACCTCACAGTTAACAGGGTAATTTAATTACGAAACTAAACTCCAGAGTAATTGAAAAATAATTTAACATGTAAGAATGTTAATGTGAGTAAACACTGTTTAAATATTAATTATCAGTGGGGAGAGAAGTGGAAGCAGAGTTAAAGAGCAGCGCTCTGATGAGCAGGACGTGAAACAAAATGAGAAAGCCTTCAGCCACAATCAAATGAGCAAAGATATCCACATCATCATTCTAGCTGTGACACACAGTGAGCACAGAGGGTCAGCACAGATAAGAAATCCTGCACTTTACCTCAATATATAACAAAAATGGGGGGGTGAAACATCATTTTCAGGCAGATGATGCCTCCAGCGGGGGTTCATAGAAAGAAAGCAGTTAAGGACCATCTTTTTGTCAAAGTCTTGATTTTTACAGTAATTTAAAACATGCATGAATAGTCTGAATCAGACATCCATTTGCTTATTTAGCTGATGTATAAAGAGAGGCAACTGTGTGTTTAACTGAAACTCTTGCTTAAATTTTAATTGTCCCCGGGACAATTGGGAGTAAATAGCATGGCTTAATGGCTGAACATTCATCTGGTTACAGTTTTAATTTGAATACCAGTAAAACAGAGTTAGAGTTAGTTTAGAGCACCTGTAGGCCCATATAAACGTAACATTATTTACTCTCCTCATCATTCATTGGATCATGTTCCTTTTTGCATGACTCTAGCTCAATAAATACTGTTTTGCATTTGCTCTCCTCTGAATGCACATCACACCCGTCCAATTTATTTCTTCTCTTTCAGAAACCAATCTTCTTTATCAGACATAATCAGGTTCCTCAACTATGACTGATCCACATATCAGGAATAATCTAATTCAAAAAGAAAACCCTTAAAGCCCAGTGCATTTGGTAAAAAAATGAATATGATGTGATTAGCAGTGTAAAATTACAATTTACCCCAAAAAGTAATGTTCTCTGATCTTAAATGTGCAGTTCTCTCTATCATGCCATGCCTCCACGATAGAATATGATTGCTATGATCTCTCAAATAAAAGGAGGTTTAAATTGAAACTTTCTGTATAATTAAAGACTTCTGGGCATGTGCAGGGTGTCCTCTAACTGGTGGACTGCGGTTGCATTGCTACGGTAAAGTGTCCATCAGTGAGGTACTGCTCTCTAAGCAGTGCATAGGCAAAATGGGTTATAATGTAGTTATATTAGGATTGTGTTTTTTTTTTAAATAATTTACAATTCCCGTAAGCCCTCTATATGAGGGATTTTTGCTGGTTTTGAATTGGTTTAGATTACCCTATGTGACCTACGCAAGCATTTAAAACCATCAGGCTTAAATTTCCTATTTTTAGGGCCTGTTTCCACAGGTGTAGGGTAGGTGTCTGACAAATGCAGTTACAGCAAATGCAGAAAAGGCTTTTATTTACACTTTCCAGAGTAATATTGATAATTATGATCACAGAGAGTCATATGTATGACTGTTTAAAGCATGCAGAATGGGATTTGTTATTAGAGAATATTATCTACAGAATGTTCAAGACATGAAGTTTGTTGTAGTCAGCATCAGCATCAGTATTTTTTTATGAAGTGTAATGCAACTTGTAAAGTCATAGGTGGTAACCACTAAAAAGTCACATGGAAATTTTCCACAAAAGCCAGCAAAGACACAACCATAACTACTTGGCACCATGCTAAATTGGTTCCAATCATGCCTTAAAGACAGAAACCACTTTGTGTCTGTTGGTAATTTCGAATCAAAGTGAAAAGAGATGACTTGTAGAGTTCCCCAAGGGTCAGTTCTAGGGCCCATTCTTCTTAATATCTACATGCTGCTGCTTGCTCAGATTTTAGAATATCATAAAATATCATTCCATACATGTGCAGACGACACGCAGCTTTACATTTCAGTGTCCTCACATGACTGTTGTCCGCTACGCTGAGTAATTGTCTCCAGGAACTCAATGAGTGGGTGTGCCAGAATTTCTTACAGCTTAAGAAAGAATAAATCTGAAATACTTGTCTTTGGCCCTAAAGAGTCAGAGTCAAGCTTGGCACGTCAACATACATGTGTGGTGCTCAGCAGCCATGGTCAAGCTCAGTGGCATTTCTTTTGCCACATCCACCCCTTACTCCACCCTAAAGGTGTGGACTTGAGTACTGTTGTTTGGGACTAAAATTACCTCTGGACCTCTGACAATTTATGAATTATCTGACGTCAGTGTTCAGGTGCATTCACACAGGATAAGAGGAGTCTGTATTGTACTCAAATTTACAGACATTTCTGAAGGAAAACGTAATGGTGCTGCATGGCTAAAGCAATTAAAATTCACAGTGAATTTTCATCCCTAAAGGTCATACAAAAAAACAATGTTGTGTACATTGTGTTCTGCAGGTGACATTTCCTTCATTTGTCCAGTCCATACTGTTAACCAACATTCACTGAAGTATTTTTTCCCTCTCTATGTATAAATACTTCAACATTTTTTAGATCTGTGGCAAGCTGTCCATAACTAATAAACTTGCAAAATATCTCCTCTAACTCTCCCATGATGCACTGAGGTTGCATAGGCCACCTGTACGTATCTGCAGCTGATCAGACAGAGGAAGAGAGAAAACCGAGCATCCTCCTGTTAATACATGAGAAACGTCTAATGTTAAACATAAACCTCTCTGTTATTTTTAACAGTTGTTATGCAGGTTATACTTTGAATATTATTCTGCACTCTATAAATTTGATATCATTAAGATCCCACATCTCTCCTCACGCAGATTAGCTGGGTTAGCCTAACCACTGAATATTAAGTGACACATTTCAAATGGTAAAATGCACTATGCATGAAATGTACTTCCAAATAATACTGAAATAAGATCAGGCACTTGCAAAAAGAAACTGTAGGAGGCAAAGTTGCTGTGTGTATTAAGATAGCAGCGGTGTACACACATTTGGAGAGTATTTAAATACGTAAGTTAGGTCAAATAAAGCCATTTTTACACAAAACCTGACATTAACTTAAAGAAGTATATTTATAAACTATATTTGTCAAAACATTGTTTACAGTTTTTAACATTTTTTCAACAGATTATTTAATGATATGCAAGGATATTTATAGCACGATTTGGGTTGTGTCAATCCTCCTTCCTGCCTGATGGTGCCCTCAGGCGTACTTGCCATTACTCAGCTTTATTTAGCGTAATTTCTTGGCCCAAACTTGCCTAAAAGTTCTGCACAGTACTCATGTACATGTGATGAAAGATTCTTTGATTCATTCATCTTGACCAATGTATTATTTGTCAGGATGAATGAATCCTAGCATAGACCTTGGCAGTTGGAGCCAAAATTACCTATTTCTGCTCTACATGCAAGGGATGAACATGAGCCCTAATGACTCTGACCTTTTACTCCTAAAATCTAATCAGTTCATCACTGAGTCAGAGATGACATTTGTGCAAATATTGAAGAAACGTATTCAAAGCCCGTAGAAGACAGAAAGATAGACAACCCACTGAAAAAATGTCTTTAGCCTTCACTGACGCAGGCTCAAAGGCAAAATGATGTAGACTGAAGTATAGGTGTTTCAAAATGACATAAACTAAACAAAATTTCCAAATAAGATTTAAAATTTATCAAAACTAAGCAGAAGTTTAAAAAAGATGCAAAAAAGTGAATGAAAAGTCAAATAATGATCATGCCAATAGTTCAGATTAAATTGAACCTTGTTACCCTGTGTTTACTTCTGCTTTTCCTGTATAGAGCTGACAGCTAAGCAGGTATGTGTCTGTTCTTCTGCAGGTTGTTTTAAACTCTCCTTTATGATGCGTCAGATGTCGTATAGTCAGGCAGAACGTTGACGGGAGGTGTTGGATGAACAGGTGGAAGGTAATGAAGAGTATCACGGGTAATTGATGACCCTTCCTCAGCATTGGGGAAATTGTTGGGAGGCTTAATCTTTGTCATCAGAGGTAGAAAAAGAGAGAGAGAGAAAGTGAGAGATTGTGTGTATAAGATGGAGGGCGGAGAGCTTAGAGGCTTACTGTGTCAACTTTCTCTCTCTCTCTCTCCTGTGGGTCAAGTAAACAGCCTTGGCGGGGACAGCTCAGGGGCTGGTGTCTGACCAGCCAGGCTGAAAATGGCCCTTGTCCATTCCTGCCATGTAGCATTTCTCTCCCCAGCTGTTTGTCCTTTGTCATGGACACAGCTTGTAATAAGAAGAGCCAACATATTTATGGAGTGGCCGACCTCGCGGTACACAGGTCTTTTATCTGCCGGGCACAAAACAGCTTTGTTACTCTTTAACAATTCACAAACCCGCACAGAGGTGGAGAGCATTGAGGGGAGCATTTAGGAGCATACAGCAGGATAGTCCATGTGTTCCTTCGTGGGTGCGCAAGTTTGTTTTAAAATAAGAAATACAAGAAATGGATACATTTTTCCGCTTCAGTCACAGCGTTGCAAACTTCACTTCAAACCCTTCCTCGCCTCTGACCTTGGGGCCAATTAGGATGTTCATGGCGAGTGATTTGTTTTGCCGTGCGCGGTGGCCGTCCACTCAGCAGTGTTTATGAGTGATTAGTTAAGCTTGGCCTGAGCTCTGTGAAGAATCAGCGTGGAGTGACAAAGCAACATTCAGATGGTTCTAGTAAGGAGAGTCCAGGGTAGGCTTAGGAGTGAACTTTGGAAGCAAAAGAAATGAATGATGGAACAAACAAAGGGGTCCTTTGACAGCTCTGGTCTGTGAGGGGGGGGGTGTTTTCAAGAGGCAGGCAGGGGATTCCCATTTTAGTGAGTCAGTGGTAGGTTAACAAGTTACATTAGAGCTGCAAACAGCAGTGAAAGAACCACTTAGATCCTTTCCTTAAGGAAAAGTACCAAAACTTTTTGTTTGAAAATTCATTTTATTTGATTTCTATTTAACCTTTATTTAACCAGCTGTTGACAATACACATGTATAGAAAGTGATGAGTTGTACTTACAGTTGTACATATCACGTGTATAAACAGTAATATCATACAGTACTGCAAAAATGAATTATAGCAAAGTGAATATGTAAAAGCACCCTGCAAATGTAGTAACAGTTTCTATGCCTTTTGTGCTCTTTCTTGTGTTTTATACATGTCTTTTGCAACTTTCCCTCCCAAAAACAAAAGCAGAAAGAAGTTCCTTTCACAATGGAGCTGATGCCAGTTAAGCTGAGGAAAGCCAGGATGAGGATCATTGCATCAAAATGGTGCAAAACAAGGCCATCACACTCACCATCTATTCAGCAAAACCATACACACGGCAGCCCCTGGCCAAAGTGAGGCCCCAAGCAGACTCTGGTATAAGGCCCCCTGCACTTTAATAATAAAAATAATAAAGACAGAATGTGTAACAGCTTCTTTCCACATGCCATGAGACTGTTAAACAGCCTTCCAAAAAAGAGGCTACCTCTTTGTATTGATTTTTGTTTTAATTCTCTCACTGTTTTCACTCTCCTGAACATGGCATTAGGGATGCCCAATATTGTGATTTGCCAACATCTGATATGCCAGTATTCATATAAATGTGGTATGGATCTAAAACTTCAGTCCTTAAAACTTACTTCAAAATTGAAGGGTAAGGGATGATCTAAGAAAAAGACTTGTGAGGAACTCTTCAAACTTATTTGTACATATGGTCGTAATTCGTTGACGTTTGACGTCAGAGTGATTACGTTGTGGGACATTTTTTTAGTGCATTATTTTTGTGTGATTAATTAATCAAAATTAATATGTTATTTTGGCAGTGATGGTTGTGATGCAAGTTGCTGTTGTGCTGGGCTCAAGATGAACCATCTTGAGCCCAGCTTGTGTTAAAGCCCCAGACGGGCTGACAGAGGCGCTCACTCGCTTCATGTTGCTGTTATTACAGATATCAAACTAGTGGAGGAGAGAACCACAGTGCTTCACATTAATCACATGGGCACAAACAAGTGGCTTTTGTCTCTCTGGCTGCTCTTAAGAGTCAGAAAGAAACTTGCTGCTGACTGCATTCAGACCAAGCTGCTGTCTGTCAAATATCACTCTCCTGCACTATCAGAGGCATTGTTTATGCCTCGTATGTGCACTTCAACATAACACTTGGGTTTAAACTGGTGATAACAGTTCTGAAAAAATCCATTTCATGGGAGAAATTAACCCGTGATAGTACTAATACTTGTTTACCTCCCACCACTAGTATCAAGTGAAATCCCTCCATTTACAGTATCAACAATGATTGATATTAGATTTTGGCCCTTATCCATCAGTGTGTAAACATCTTATTATTCTACTTTTTTGTACTTATCATAATTTTTCAAGAGTTTCTAATCTTTGGGGTTAAGCCTATGCATAGAGTCTACATATCAGTCTGAGGGGTTGTAGGAGAAGAAGAAAAGAGGGACTTCACTTACAAGTAAGAAATAAATAGTTATTCAAAGTAAACCATTAGAAAAGTTTATGGATAAAAGTCACGTTTAAGTTTGATGGTTTTGAACCACAGATTTAATCACAAAACTGAAAACAAAATACTGTAAAATAAAAAGAATGATTACTTTTATAGTATTGAAGTGTAAGAAACATACTGTAAACGGGAAATACCCAAGAAAAATACTTTATTCATTCATGAATTAATTTATTCATTCATTCATTCAAACAACTGAAACTGCTGCCATTCAGACATGTAAATGTAGTTTTTTGTCCTTGTTCAAAAGCGTATAATAGCTCTGAATTCTTGTTTGTTACAGGATTTTATTTAATAAAATCCAATCTTACAAACAAAGAGTATAGTCTTCTTTGGTTTATATACTGAATTATGAGCCCCTTCTGTCTTTGGATTATATATTCAATGTATTTGACATCTCAATTCCAGCATTTTTATCAAGGTTAAAGAGTGAAAATATGACCTCTTTAATCAATTAATAGTTCATATCACATAATGGCAGTTGTCTAATGAATACTGTTAAATAGCCTAAATGCATTTTAATCCTCTCCATCAAAGCGTGATTACAAAAGATGGGTATATCAAGTGGTCCTTTCATTTGGTTAACATGATCAAATTGACTCCTGTGTCGTGAGAGATGACACCAGTGGTAATTAATTTCTCCATTAAAGGCTGGACGATGTGACAGCCATGCAAACGGAGCCGAGTGACAGGGAGGACACGATAACTTCAGCAAACTGAGATAAACCCAACCGGCGAGGAGGAGCAACGTGTAATCACATTATCCGTCTGTGGGGGAAAGCATTGTTCATTAAAATAAAACAACACAATGTATGTCGCTGCATCATCTGCATATTTGCAGATCTGGCAGATTTGGACGTGGATATGCATTTACATATAGTAATGAACTTTTTAAAATTCATTCCAAATTAGTCAAGTGAGCTATTAGAGCCTGTGGGTATTTCCACTAGGGGCCTCACTCACTTGTAGTTCCTTTTTTTATCCTATTAACTGTTGAACAAATGAAACAGAGTGATTTATTATATGAAGACGGAGGTGTTGTGATGATAAGATGTTTATTTAGATGTGCATCAGAGGAAAAGGAGAACTCAGATCAGGGCTCTGGGCTTATGAACTGATTGAGTTTACCTCAAATCTCTCTTTCAGTGGATTAATACACAAAGATAGATTTATATAAAGATGCCTGAGAGACAATAATCCTGTGTATATTGAATTCTTTTATTATGGATTTCATAAATCTGTGGCTCTGTTTTGCACCATCTTTCCGCTCTTTTCCACCTTTTCATCCAAATCATTTGTGAGTAACATACAGCATTTTAAACAACCTGTATTTTTCTCATGGATGTGTGTTATGTGAGGCTTTAATGTGTATTTGCCTGCAGGCTGTCCGGTCACCTACGGGGGGTTTTATAAAAAGTGAAACCAACAGTTTCTCCTCCAGCAGCGAGACCTTTACCCCAGGGAGGGGTCGATTGTCCAGCTTTTTCACCACAATGCTGCCATATGGAGACCAGAGGGATCAGCCATTGGCTCCCTGCCAGAGCAAAGGCAAACACCAATCCACATATGCATAGAAGTGGTCATTTAGAGCCACCACTTTTTACCATAACAACAGATGAAACACAGGAGTCATTTTGTTTCCTCTGAGAGGCATTGTTCCCACAGCTCACCGCCCCTTAAGCTGGCTCCGTATGAGGCAGGATAAACTTAGGGGCCCGGGCCGCGGTGTAAATAACAAAGACAACCTCACTTACATGCTTCCTAAATCCTATCGAAAGATGAAAAGAAAGAAGAAAAAAACACTTCATTTCCTCATCTGCTGGAAATGAGCTTAACACGAGACAAATGAATTTATTGAAGTGGCTGTCCACAGTGTGTGTTTGTGTGTGTTTTGGGACTCCATGCTATATCATTTGGAAGACTGATAGCTTGAAATGCTCCAGTTGTTTTACAATTTTAATTTTAATCCGCAATAATCAACAGCATGTAATCATATAAGAGGGTTTTAGCTGCAATTATGCTCGCAACTGTCGTGATGGACACAAACTAAATGAGCACTGTCCTAAAGGAGCTGCCATCAAATATGATTAACTGATACATTTAGGGATTGTTTACAGATGAATTTTAATTCAACAGCATTGTCCTAATGGCTTTGTTTGGAGAAAATGGGTTCACTTCCACATAAGATGTGAGTCGAATTTAATATGGTACACATGGAGGCAATTTCCAACTGTAATTTCTTTAAAATTATGAGGACAAGTGCTATATTTTTGTAAGTTATAAACAAATATGCCCATTATACAGTATGTTAGCATAACCTTCGCTTACATTTTCCAGACAGAATAATTAGCAGTTCATCCTTCTAATATAACAGGCTTGAACTGATACAGCTGGCAAAAAGACACACGAGATTTCATTTAAAATGCCACAACTTTATGTAGACTTTATGTAGACAATCAACTTTTCATTAGCAGTTGTCAATGTTCTCCTTTTTGTGGATTCATTCTTTTTATCACTAAAAGCAATGAGCCAACTGGACATTTTGTACAGGCTTGAAAGTGGTTTAGTGTGAATTTCCGAGCTGGCCAGCCAGTCAGGGAGCTACTTAAGAGCAGCAATATTGTAATAATGACTCGCTGATGGGAAGGTAGCAATGAAGCTGAACTTCTTACATTCCTCTGAAGCTGCATGATTATGACTTTCAAGGAATAAACTGTAACTGCAAATAATCTCAGAATCTTAACACCTCTTAACAACCGGGCTAAAAAAAAGAATAAGAGGGATAATTGTCACATACAGGAAGCCTAACTGTCGACAAGTATGTGTACATCTTGGCCAAATGAGTCATAACAGTTTTTTTCATCAGGTTCTGGTCAATCTTTTGTCGCTATCTTTATATAAAAAAGGCTGGGTTTCCCATTATAAAGGCTTAATTTATCAAACTGTTAAGAAACTAAGTAAAATATCCAAGATTAATGGAAATAACCAAACAAAACAAACAAAAATTAACTCATTATCAAGGAAAAGCTAGTGTTGCTCTCTAAAGATAATGGCATGAATAGGTTGAGATTTAGAGATAACAACCACAGTTTATTCATTATTATTGGAAATGAATTATAATGAAAAGCTTGAATGTGTGTCTGCTTTGGGCTTCCATAGAGAATATTTGAGAAAAACACATCCTACTTGATGTTTTATGAAGATCGACAAGTTGTTGTCTTAAAAAATTACACTTCAACCAAAATTATCTGATTATAATTGAAAACAATGAAACTAAATTTATGGATGCAGGTCTGCTTTGGGCTTCCATAGGAAATATTTGAGAAATACATAGCCTACTTAAATCTTTATGACTTTGGATAAGTTGCATTCTTACGGTTGGCAATCCAAACCAAAATGTTCTGAGTATTACAGGAAAAAAAAAATGAAATAAAATAAAATGTTCTGATTAGGGCTGCAGTAATCGATCCATTTTGTAATTGAGTACTCTATTGATTCTTCTTTCAATAGTACTAGACAATTAGAAAAGAAGCTGGGCCCCTTAAATTAACTACTGTTTTTTTTAATTAGTAATAACAGATTCTCTAAAGAAAATATATTGTTCAAAGTGCAATGAAGTTAAATAATCACATAAGATTATGCCATATTTGGGGTTTTAGGGATCCTCTCCCAGGAAATTTTGCAGAGTTTTTACAGAGTAAAATAAAAAAAATGTATGCATGCATGTCTGCTTTGGGCCTCCATAGAGGTAGTTGTCATTCTTACAAATGACACACCAACAAAAATGTACTTGTTTTCATGGGTAAAAAAACTAAAATAAATTGTGCAGTTGTGTTCAAATTTGGGCTTCCTTAGAAACTATTTGAGAAATTCATATATTCGAAGCTTTTTGGGCTGTTACAGTCTTACAAACGACACTCCCTCAACAGTCTAGCCATCATAATGTGAAAAACAGTTAGATATAAAGCATGGATACATGTCCACTTAGGGCTTCGGTAGATGTTTAGTCATCCAAACATAACTTAAGATGTATGTAATTTTAAATGATGTACTAATTTATGTTTGGTTAAGAGGTTACGTAAGCTTATTCTGTTGTGTGTTCAGGTGACTACAGCAGTTTCAAATGATAACCATAATAAACATGACATAAAAGTAAAGATTTTAACTAGCATTATCTTGTGGGCGAGAGAGTAATATTTGAAAACTTCCATGATTTAATTTTGCCATCAGCTCTCTGTTTTAAAACTTTTGTGAAGGTCACTAAGGTGGCCACAGTTAGACTGGAAAAGCTTCTTTTACTGTTTCCATTAACTAAATAATAATACCACACCAGACTATGGAGTTATCTTTATAAAAAGGATTTTGCGTCATTGACGTGATAAATGTAAAGTTTATTACTAGTATATATTGATGTGTGCTGTATATACGTTAACCAGTTGAATGGATTGATTGTTCGTCTTTGATACTAGAAATAGGAAAGTGTTATGGTCAAAACCAGCCAGAGGTCATTTTCTCCTCCTATAAGTTCAACCTTGATTTTTAATGTGAGCAGGTTATAGTAAATCATGGTTGCCAGCCAAGTTTAGTGCAGAAATGTAAGACTCAAACTTGGTGTAAGTGTTTGTCAGGGGGCTCGCTAACACTCTGTGTTTGAGCCACATCCAATCTCAATGAAATATTATCCAGTGTTTTAATATCCAGAGGGTGTCGGGTTGGAGCGAGACGCACTCAGCTGCTTCAGTATAACCAAATGTTACAGTATAAAACAGCGTGTCGCGTCGCTATTTGACATGCTGGAATGAGATTAGATGGAATTCATTTCTAAGTGAGGGGAAATTACAAGCCTGTTGGTAACCCCCCTCCCTCCAAATACACACACATGACAGCAGCCTGCGCTCACCCCCCACCAGTGGTCCAACAAGGGAGGGTTAGTCGGGCATGAACGCTGACATGAACAGGGAATGACCCCACAAACCACATCCGTATCCACCTTCAGTTCAGCAGGAGGAAGCTGTGTTGTTTTAAAGGTCAGATCAGCCTGAGGTCGCACAAGCATATGTCTGCTGCTCACAATGCACAGATACAATGTAGGCAAAGTGGAAAACTTTGAAATGGGAATTTTTTTTACTTTTAAGGAAAAAGACAAATATAAATCTGAAAACAACCAAGGGAGAAAAAAAAAAAACCCAAAAGCATAGCCTGGCTTCCCCATCAGTCACATCACTTAAAGTAAAAAAAAAAAAAAAAAAAGAAGTTTAAATGATGTATTTAATGAAGAAATTAAGATGCAAATTAAGTTAACAAAAAGATGCATTAAAATGAGATAAAAACATACTGTTTAGAATAATAACAAAATGATGAAATTTTCAAAAATATGAAAACAAAAATAAAGATAGGAATCAGTGTCTACATAAAATGAAGGAATATGGTAAAATGAAATTTCCAGAAATAATAAAATTAATTTAAACTAACAAAACAATAAAACTAAAAATAACAGAAAAAACTAAAAATTAAGTTTTATAATGAAGAAAAAAGAAATAAAAACACAGTGACAATAATAATAATAGTAATGAGAATGAGCATAATAATATTTATACTCACTTTAAAGAGTTTTTATCATATTTATTACTTCTTTAATTATGATTATCTTCTTGTTATTGTAGATATAAGGACGTTAACGTTTTATTAGAAGCATTTCTAGATGTATGAAAATAAAAAAATTAAACAATAATACAAATGGTAACAGCAACCTTTTTAATAGTAATTAATGGCCTCAATTTTTTATACTTTTATTGTGCTAATTTTAAGTGGTAATTTTAAAAAAGTTGAACTTTTTTTGAGCTGAATAAATGCCACAGATCTCCTTTTTTAAATTTAACCTTTATTTAACCTGAAGAGAACTGCTGAGATTAAGATCTCTGTCACAAGGACCTGGCCAAGAGGTCATTAGCACACATCATAATAAATAACACAAATCAAAGACAAACAATAAATTAAAAACAGACAATTAAGGTGCAGAGATTTGAGATCACATTAACAATTTAAAAAACAAAGGCACTGTTCCACGGTCTTGGGTTGTCTATCATTTTAGATGGAACAACAGGATCCAAGTGAAATGAGTTCTGACTGTTTCACATCAGTCTGGAGAGTACTCCATGTTAAGGGGACGGCAAAAGTGGTTTTCAAGTAGTCTCGACTTAGGAGTCATCTCCACCTCAATGAAAATATGCAACCCAAACTTCCATAAATGTCAAATTTATTTCATGAAAAACATTGAATTTTGGACCTTTGGTAGAACAAAACATCTGACTGAACAAAGAATTGGGGCAAAACAGACAAGTTTGAAAGTGCTTCACTACAGAAACCTTTTTAGAACATGCATTTTATTCTACTCAGTTTTCTGTGGTTACGTCAATGTTGCTTATTTTCCTGAGATCTTTAAAAGAAATTCACCAACATTAATGAGAAACCTGGCTCTCATATCAAGATAATGAGATAAAACCAAAGTTTACTTGTTATCACAGCAAACTGGAGTGAAATAAAATGTCATATGTCCTCTTAGGGCTTCTGTATCATGGAGTTTACGCCACATTTTTTTTTTGCCAGGCACTTTCTCACGACCCACTTGTAACAGCCCCGTGACCCACTTTTGGGTTCTGACACACCCGTTGAGAACCACTGCACTAGAGCACTTGTAGTCTTTCAAGCTATGTTAATGGGCGTTTACAAGCTAAGCTGCATCACAGACTCCTAGATGGATGTTTTATATCACATAAAACTCAACAAAGAATATACCTAACGACATAAAAAACAAGTCTAAGACCAGTCAGTACAACAACGATATTTTTAGAAAATAAAACACTCTAAATCAGGGAAAACAAAATCAGACTACAAGCTTGAGTCTGCTCTAGAACAATCTAAGCCTGGCTTTGAAAGGTATTCAACACATTGATGCTTTGAATAGAAAAAGATGATTGGCCAAGTGATGATGTACAAAAGTGCCCCTTATCTGCCCACTTTTGTTTTGCTCAGTGCTTTTTAATGATAACTTCCGCTAAGCACAAGTCAACAGGGAGCCACAATAAGTGAAGTGTTCCCTTCAATAAAAACTCTTTATAATCCTCCAAACAAAACAAATGCCTCCTGTTAAGCCACTGGACTTTTCTGCTCATTGTTCTTACAGGGCTTTGACCACAGAGAGGCCCTTGACATTCTGATCCTTGAACACATGTCTCGGGCTTTCCAGCACATCAGGATGACACCTCATGAAAGGGGAACCCCACCTTTGGCTTCTCCTGGAGAACAACACGTGTCAGCGGCCCCCCGTGCGCCCTGTCAGGGGGTGAAGAGGTTAGGCGCTCTGTGCGGCCGCACACATCCCGGCCTTCTTGAAGACCACCATAATGACTGCTAATTACGCTGCCATCTGTGGGGTGGGCTGTGTTATGTAGACACCTGTTCATTAAGTCGGAGAGGGAAAGTTTTCTCTAAGAAGCACTTGAAAAAGACTCAGAAACTCTCCCGCTTTCATGATACAGAATCTTAAAGTGATTATTTTAAGGGAAGAAACCACCCAGGTCCGCATTAACCCACATACTTGTATCAATAAAACTCCTGAGCATGCAATAATTGAACACCTCTGCGCCGCTAATGATTGAATGAACTCTGTGTGATACCTCTCCAGCTTCAGGAAGCATCACCAAGGTTAACCAGGCCATCGGGCAGCATTAGTGGGAGGGTGTTTGGAGGGGAAGCCAATAAAAAGCTCTCAGATATCTGCTGAAGGGGAGCACAGCCTGTCAATTCTGTGGCCCTAAGAGCTGATCTGCCATTACCGACTCACAAAAGACTAATGAGAGCCATTCTGGTGCCAGCACCTTGAATAATATGTCGATACTCATTCAGCCTACATTGAATGCTACCTTTTTTATTTTAACTTGATGTGAGATGGATCCTCCCTTATTTCTTTAGAATATAAAGCAGTTGGCAGACTATGTGAGTAACTAATGACATAATGATAATAACTCAAACAGGCACTGCTTTAGAGGCTCAAGGCCGGACATGTTAAAGCCGTCTCCCCTGGACACATCCATCTGATCCCTATCTCTTACTTAAAGATTTACACAAACAGATGATTGCAAAGCATCACATATTTCAACATTTTATCTGTAAAGCTTATGACTCCATTTAGCTTCAGATCCTCCTAGAGCGAGCCGGCACAGCAATCATAAACCCAGAGGCCAATTAGGATGGTGACGGATTGATTTTGGAAGATAAATTTGGGATGTAAAAGGTTGACATAGCTGCTGTGTCTCTTTCACTGCATGTGCGGCTCCCAATTAAGTGAGAAGAGGCATTTTTTTCCCTTCTCTCTCTCTCTAGGATCAGAGTGTCTCCCTGACAGATGAGCCACTAATGAGAGCAAATCTCACTAAATCCTCAAGAAACATGATGAATTGAATCATGTTCACCCCGTTCATTTGTTGTGTTCACAGATGAGACAAAACGCAACATTTATCTAGTCAACAAATAGCAAATGAGTAGGTGTATACATCGTTTCATTCAGTGTCTTGGCTTCTTAGTATGATATTAAGCTCGGAGACTCTGGCTGAGATTTGTACTATTCCTTACACTGTTTTTCTTTTAATCCACCTTATCTGTGCAGAAACATCATATGGAGGTTGAATGCAGACATATGTTAAGTCCTGAGGCCTCAATCTGCCTCCCTCCCTAATATTTACAAGACAAATTACGGCGGCTATCTCTCTCATTATCTCACTCCAAACCCTCACCATATGTATCCCTATTATTAGACAACGAGCAGAAGATGGCCTATTTTCAAATTTAAATTACCAAGTCTAACCTTAATTGGTTAGAAACGTTGTTTAGTGGATGGTATCAAAGTCGGGCTTATGAGAGAATCCGACAGATGGCTTAGTCTTATGACTTGTATTAACACCTTCGAAGTTTAATGAACTGTTAATTGCTTTTCTAATACATAATGGGACCATTGGAATACAAGCGGTAATGCAAACAGATTAGTATGTAGACGACGGGTAAACACCCGTCCTGTTCAATGTCACCTTTAAGTACCTTGAAAAACAAAAACAAGCTGAAGGACACAGACAAAAATACCAGTCTTACAGCTGATGGAGGTATTTTAAGGTGCATGAATCATTTTTCACTACAAAATTGACCTATTTTAATACAAACTTAAGAAGAGAATATGACTTTTTGATATGAATGTGAATAAATATGGGGCTTTTTTAAACTTGAAGTACTTTTTTAAAAGAAGTATTTGCTAGTTTCTAAAAGCATGTATTTTTGACCCACTTTAGGTACACTGTCACTGTATTCTAAAAAGAACTAAAGTGATAATATGTGCCAAAGTATTTGCCTGTTTGATTTTAGGTAAGTTGCAAAGGTCAGGTTGTGTGACCAGTGTTTCAGGTGGTGAAACTACAGGTATCATTTAGGGCTGAGCAATAAAGTTTTTCGCAAATCAAGATTTTGACAATTGAAAATCAAGACTTTCTGTTAAACTTTACTGCTGTTATACCAAAGTAAAAGCTACTGAAAGAAGCTTTAATTTTATGCTAGTTCTGGTAACCCCATAAACCAAATAATCTATTTTTTCTTACATATTGCTAATGTGTAACCACAGTGTTCTCAAATAAAGAAAAAAAAATCCTGCTCAGTTTTAATAATCATATTCATTCTGAATACTTTCAGTAGAAATTGAAATTAAAAGAGGTTTTGGTCTGCTTGCCAACATTTTTACCTGACACTGGTTCTGTAGCAGAGATGACGAGAAATCAGATACAGTAATGATCCATATTCCTCTGATGCTCTTGTTTACTTGCCTACATCATGCAGAGACTTTAGCATTACTTTCTGTCTGCTTCTTAAGCGGATAAAAACTTTCAGAGTCTGAATGTTCGTGTAAATAACCCTCTGTAGTGCACTTTTGAAGACGAGTTTACAGCACACACTTTGACCTTAAAGGAACATTCAGTTCAATTTTGTTTCAAATAAACATTATTATTATTATTATTATTATTATTATTATTATTATTATTATTGCTAAAAATGAAAGAAACCGTTCAAGGATTTTTCTTTTTCATTTGAAAAAAAAAAAAGATTACAATTTTAAAATGAGTTTGGTGTGAAAAATCGGAGATTCAATTTTTTTTACCATATCGCCCAGCCCTAGTATAAATATATGAAATAAATAATATTATCTAGAATATCTACTTTACATATTCAGAAAACTGATTACAGTTTTGCTTCAGTGAGTGTGTACACTTTCACTGTCAGGTGGTAGAACCAAGGTTAACCTGCAAAATTTTACTTACCATAAAAGTCTTCATTTGATTTAAAAAATACATATATCCAATTTCTGATGAGAACAAAAGTAACAATAAAAATTTATTTACCTGTTTAATTTAGAATGAGTTGCAAATGTCAGGTGGTGTAATCACAGTGATGAAGCTCCATTGACCCATAGCCACTTTGGGCTCCTGTACAGAGAACTTTTTGTCATTCTTTTTCCTCTAGCGCACATTCACAGCCCACTTTTAGGTCTCAACCCAGCATTTGAGAACCACTTTACTCCACAGTTGCAGGGGATCCCTAAGTCTATCTTAAATGATAATGATGATTCCAACCCTTTGCACAGTTGACCCACTTGAATTTCCCTTGGGATTAATAAAGCATCCATCCATGCATTCATACATTCATTCAGTCAACTCTTCATTCATTCATTCATGCATGTATTTATACATTCATTTGTTCATATATACAGTATAAAGTCAAACATACAGTAATACATTCATTCATTCATTCAATAAGTCATACAGTCAAACATACATTCATACATAGACGGTCATACGTGCATTCATACATACAAACATATGTTCGCTAAACTATAGGCAAGGATGTACACTCATACATTCATACTTACATTCATAGCTACATTCATACATACGTATACTTATATAAACATACACTCGTACATATGCTAATTCATTAATGCACAAATTTATAAAAATGACCATACATACATGCATACCATTATATGTCCATTCATACATGCATTCATACATACACACATTCATACATACATAACATTTCACTTGATTATAAAGTGAATGTACTTGTTTGTGTTTATTCTGTGATCTTGGTTTTAATTTCCTAAGAAAGGTCTCAAAAACAAGAATTTCTTTCCCTCCCTGATCAAATCTCTGTACTTTTAAAAACTCCTAATTCTCTGCAGTAGTTCATCTGTCTGTTTTAGCTGTGCTTGTAATATGGTGTGTGCATTGTACTTGAGCACCCATAAATGCACTCCTATCTCCAGAGGTAGTGCTTTATTAAATTAGGACTCTTTAAGGTCAATATACTTCTGTAATGAGTTGTCTCTTTTGATCATCAGAGGTTAGATTGTACTTTGATCCTCACTCTCTTTTAATGGTGTTAGCATCACAACACCAACACTGATGTTCTTCATATTTCAGCTTAAAGCTAGCGCATGTAATGCTTTGCATGCTTAAAATCCATTTCCATAACTAAGTGTAATTTCCCCTCAGTTTGTTGCTGTTTAATGAGGTGAAGTCTTGTTTGTGTGCTTCCCAATGTCACCAGAAAAGTCATTGAAGCGGCGGTGTCAGAATTAAATCAAATTAGCACTACGACACTGTCATTTTAAATCAAACTGCTTGAGTCAAAACATCCAGTCAGTCAGTTTTATATGATTTTTTTTTTTTTTTGTCCGTGTCTTGCTTTTTCATTCACAATCCAAGGAGGGGTCTTAATGCTGGAATGTGAGGGCAGTGAGGCAGGAGGGGGGAGAAAATGACCAACATTGATTTATCCTGGATGTTCTCTTGTCTGGTTGGTGCCGTCAGAACACCTCGCTGCATCCCATTCCCTCCCATTATCTCCCTGCGATCGCCGCAGTCCAACGAGTTTCCTACAGGGTCATAAATACTTCCCCCAGACCCCATACTGCTTCCACATCATCCTCCAGACACCGCCTAATGACAGCGAAAAGACAGACAATGCATCCTTTCTCTCGTGACTGCCTTGCGCTGTTCTCTCTGTTCATACACATTTTACAGTGGCTGAAGAACATATACCTACACCGCGAGAGGCCGGCAGCAGCATGTCCCCCAGACTTTGCATTTAAAATGGTACATTAAAGCAACATGTCTGAAAATATCGCACATGATTGATGTTAGTAATGACAGTGTTTTCTCAGTGTGAAAGTCATATGTGTGCTTTTCTCTACAGTTAAGGTCTCCAAGAAGAGAAAATGCTATGGCTGTGAAACAAACAAAATAAGAGAAAAACAGGAGGAAAGAAAAAGCTGTCAATAATGGGCTCACTTGGAAAAGAAATATGGAGTGTTTTAAAAAATCCAACACCCCTTAATGGGACTGAGACAATCTATCAAAGACAATAAATCAAATTAATTATTTGGACTCGCTGGTGGGCCAAATTAATTAGAGAGCAGCACAAAAAGAGCTGCTAGCATAAACAGAGTCTTTCCCGCACAAACATCCCCACCAACGGCCCTATTAACAGAAAGCCACATTCATAAACGGCTAACATGGCTCTATAAAAACAAGGAAACTCATCTGATTCAGCACAGCCATGAGGCCAGGTCAAGTGGGTGGTCAATTGTGTCATTGTTCCACATGATCAATTGTTTGTACAGTAAATTGCAGACAACTTGCTTCTTATTTACCAGTTTACTGAGGGAAGCAGCAGACTCCGGACAAACTAATGACCTCTGACTGAAAATTTGGCAAGTTGTCGGACCTGAGAGTGCACCCGCCAGTGAGACTGTCCCAGTTTTGGTTTTGTGCTCTGAGAGACGGTTTGCAAATTAGTTATGCAGACAAACAATCAGGGGAACAAACGTTGGATGGAAATGGACACCAATTTTATTCCAAACTGGCTTGAACTGGCTTTTGCTGAGAAATCAATATAATTATGAAAGCAGCGCTGTTTGTTTAAACTGTTTAAGCCTTCTTTTAAGGCCAAAATGGTACACATGGTATTTTCCAGTTATTGGTTATATATGAAATTGTTATAGGGACAAGCACATGTCAAGAATGCATACTGTGGAAGGTCTAATACTTCTACTTCTGCTGTGACAATGCACCTAACATTAGTGTACTTTAAACTGCAGTGTTCTTGGAATCATTTTTATAAGCCCATACTAAAGACCTTTTTCCCTTCTATGAGGCAGTCAGTGAGTCAGCTGCAGGAGCTGGTGTTTTTTTTTTTTTCTTCACACAGGGGTAAACTGTGTTAAACAATGAAGCCAATGTGGAACTGAAAACTGCAGTTCCTTGAGTGTCCACTTGAGGCTGGCTGCAAGAAGCCCTGGGCGTCCCATAAACACCCATTTTAAAATGTCCCTTTTTACAGCAGAGATAGATATTCAGATAAGATATTCCTTTATTAGTCCCACAAGGGGAAATTCATGTTTATAGACTGGTTAGAGAATTGGTTTGATTGGCTCGTGCCCAACAACACACACTGTGCGAGGGATGGGCTTAGCTAATGTGTTTTGGCAGTAATAGGGCTAAGAGTTCTGTGTAATTAGGGCTGCAGCTGATCTGACTGATGAGCACATTATATCTGTTTGCAGAGATGCTGAAGGCTCCTCTCTGCTCCACCTCTTTGCATCTTCCTAGGTTTAACAATAGTTTTTTTTCCATTATTGCAACCACCATCAACAGAAATCAGTGGATGACATCACTACGACCATTTTTATACAATATATGGCAGAAGGCCTCACAGCTGATAATGCATATCAGAGCAAAAACCAAGCCATGAGGTCAAAGGAATTGCCCTCAGAGTCCAGAGACAGGATTGTTACAAGGCACAGATCAGGGGAAGGCTACAAAAAAATATTTGCTGCACTGAAGGTTCCCAGGAATACAGCAGCCTCCATGATTCTCAAATGGAAGAAGTTTGACACAACATGGACTCCTTCAAGAGTTGTTCCACCAGCCAAACTGAGCAATCAGGGAGGAAGGGCCTTTGTAAGAGAGGTGACCCAGTGGTCACTGTGAGTTCCTTAGATCATGTATGGAGATTGGACAAAGTTCCAGAAGAACAACCATCGCTTCAGCCCTCCGCCAAAATGGGCAAAGTGGCTAGACGGAAGTCTCTCCTCAGTGAAAAATGCACAAAAGCCTGTTTGGCTTTTATTCGTTTTTTTTTTTTTTTTGCAAACTCCAATCAGGTTTTGGCTACAAAGTAGCGTATCTGTTTAGCCTAGCTTATCCTTGGCTTACTTTATATTCATGTAATTTTACTAGTTAGCCTAGCTTGCTAACTTTTGCTTTCAAAGTGTAATGTAAGTAGTCAAATATTATTCAAATGCTTTGAAAATAGCTCGGGCATCTGGTCCGGATGCCTCCTGGACGCATCCCTGGTGAGGTGTTCTGGGTAGGTCCCACTGGGAGAAGGCCCCGGGGAAGACCTAGGATACCCTGGAGAGACTCTGTCTCTCGGCTGGCCTGGGAACGCCTTGGGATCCGCCGGGTTGAGGGAAGTCTGGGCTTCCCTGCTTAAGCTGCTGCCCCTGCGACCCGACCTCGGATAAGCGGAAGAAGATGGATGAATGGATGGATGCTTTGAAAAGAAATACCCATTAAAAAAATAATTCAACAAAATTGCAACAAGGACTTATGCTTGAAGATATATTTTCTTTGAAAATTTACCAAATTTGCAGATATAAACATCAGGGGCAAAAATTAACACTTAGTGCAAAAAGCAAGCAAGTTTTCTGTTTGCTGAGAAATTTCAGACAGCTATCCTGACCTTGCCACATCATGAGCACATGTTTGTACCAAATTTGTAATACAATTAGCATAAGTATTAGGCTAACTCAATAGCCTGTAGAAATATGCTTTGCCTGTATATTTTATCATCTGTCTGCCAGGCTGGCTGCTAAGTCATAAAGTTATTTTGGACTCTGAAATATCTTAAATGTAAGTTTATATTTTTCCCCACACATTTAAGTACAGTTTAAATGTAAGCTCATCATATCCTCATGAATTTCCTGTATATGAGGTCAGAGGACTGCTCTTAGCTCTTAAACAATAAAGCTATAGTTGGACTAAATATAAGTTCCATTGTCTGTTCATTCACAGAAGCCCAGACTGTGTTTGGCAGACCATATTTAGGGACAGAATGATTTGGCCACCCACAGATTCCTCGCATTGTAAAGCTGCCTCATGCTCTATTAGTCCCCACTGTTTGAATGTATACATTCAAGATAGCAGAACAAAATGAGACAGCGAGGCCGACTGTGCGCCATGAAATCAGGACATCATCATCCTTTGGTCGAAACATGAATATTCACCCCAGTTTACAATGCTAGACACCAGAGCATGTGTGCCAGTGCTGGCTTTGATGTGATGCCTCTCCATTCATGCACATATTGTAAACCGTAATATATGACCTCGTGTTGAGCATTTTCTTTGTGGGGTCTCGTAGACAAGCCGTGCACTCAGAAGGGACACGAGTGACTGAACATTGCTCTATTGAGTAAGCCTCCTCTAATAGAATGGCGTGTTTAGGCCTGTCATTCAAAGCAGAGGAGCATCGTATGATGAGGAGGCTGGGTAAATGAGTATTTTAGCAGGCACGGCTAATGTCTACAAACCTGTGGTGTTTAGTTTGCTGTTAAGGATGACATTAACAGACACAGAGCCGTCGATGCTGATCAACCCTGAGGTCCTAACACATGGGATGGAGTTTCTGGCTCATTTCCTGCACCATAATCAAGGCTTATGCACCTTTTGTGTGAGTTTGTATAGACGTGTAAAATCTGAAGGCTTGTTCTTGTGTAGCTAAGCTCAGCACTTGATGTCACTACTCTCTGTTTATGTCGTTGTCCCCTGTCCGTCTGTCTTTCTCTCTCGTCCTCTCCCTCACCCTCTAATGGAGGCGGGAGAGAATCAGCTAATTAAGGATGTAAATGGAACTGAGGAGTGACAAAGAGCCCGCTTGTAATTCGCATCTAAATTGTCTCCTACCTCAGCAGAAAATTTATCACAGGAGACAATGTCAACTTTTACACGGGCAGAGCCATTTGCATTTTTTCAAATTCATTATGAGGGTGGTGCTGCAATCATAAGCCATGATACAGGGACCTTACCCTCCCTCCACCCATCCCAGCCTCACTCAGTTCTGCTGCACCCACCCCACCCATCCAGAGCTACCAGGTAGAGGATAATCTGATGGGTTCCTCTTCAGTGGTCACTCAGTGAAAAGGAGAGGAGGATAGAAGAGGGAGAAAAGGAGGAAAGATAGGGAATAAGAGGAATTGAAGGAGGAAAGAAGAGAGGAAGCAAGAGGAAAGGAAAGGAGAGGTAAGAGGAAGGTAGAGGAAATAAACTAAGAAGAATGGGGGGTACGTAAAAATGGATATGATGTGAAAGGACGAAAAGAAGTTAAAGGAAAGAAGGGGATATGAAAGGACATTAAAGTAAGGAAAAGAAATAAATGAGATAAGAGGAAAATAAAGGACATGAAAGGAAAGGATGGTGAAGCTAAAATGCAAAATTTAGCTTAAATGACATTGACATTAGAAAGGAAAATTAAAGAGATAAGGGGAAAGGAAAGGAAAAGAAGGAAATGAAGTAGGGAGAAAGGTAAGGAGATAAGGGAAAAGGAAAGGACATAAAGGGAAGGAAATGAAATAATGAGAATAAAAATGTGAGGAGATAAAGGAAATGAAAGGAAAGGTAAGGATATAAGGGGAGAGGAAAGGGAAGAACACGAAAAAGGGAGAAGAAAAGGGAAGGAAATAAGATGAAAAGTGAGATATGGGTAAAGTAAAGGAAGGTAAGGAGATGAGGTAGGGAGAAAGGTAAGGAGATAAAGAGGAATGAAAGGTAAGAGGAAAGGAGATAAGGGGAAAGGATAGAAAAGCTCATGGAAGTGAAGTTAAGGATATAAAGTGGAAAGAATAGGGAAGAAAAGTTTAGGCTATATGAGGAATGGAATGAAACAAAACACAAAGACACTAAAAGGAAAGGCAAGAGATAAGAGGAAAGAGAAAGTAGTGAAGAGGATAGTAAAGAGGAAAATTAGGGTAGGGAAAGAAAGGAGTAAAAGAATAAGTAAAAGAGAAGAAGTAAAGAAAAGAGAAAGAGCAAAGGAGAAAAGGAAAACAATGGAACTGGGGGGAAGAAAGAAGAGGAGAGTGAGTAACAAGGAGAGAGGTGAGGAGTTTGTTGGACATGGAGCATAAAGCTCTCCACCCACTTGTTTATGTGTGTATTTGTGCGTGAGTGTTTGTGAGCGTGCATGTGTGCAGCAAAGCTGCAGCACTCTCCCGAGCGACAGAAACCTTGTTGTGATTTATGCAGCCTGAGATATGAGTGCTGGTTACGCAGTAGCAAGACATCGATCTGACAAAGCAAACCAAACAATAAAGAGGCGAGGAAGATGATGTGCCCAGTGGAGTGGAGAAATGGAGAGTGTACCTATAAGAGCTAATTATCTGAGCACATAATTCTTCAGGTTAAGACAGGGGGGAGCTGAGAACCGGCCAAGCCACAGCTGTCTGAGAGGAGGCGCAGCTGTGCACTGGGCCTAAAGGTCCCAGACCCTGGTCCAGAATAAGTCCAGATAAAATGTGTAGTAGTGTGACTTGACAACATGCCAAGATCAAAAATAGTGGGCAGGATCTGGATGAATGTCTAGCTGCCTCTGTGTTTACAATATTTTCCCCAAAATAAATAAATAAATAAAACAAATAGAGATCCACTGAAACTGTATTTTTCCAGTCCAAGTGTAAGTTCTTACATTTGAGTACTCGCTGGTATAGAATACAAATATGAGTACTTAATAATACCATAAATTATTTTGAAAGTTCAATTCATTTTCATCAGATGTTCTTCATCCCTCCTCTTGAAAATTTGTCAGGCTTAGTTATCACTAGGGATGCACGATAATTGTTGGTACTGATAAATTATCAGACGACATGGCATATATTTAACATATTTTTATTATTCCGATAATAAAGATTAATCGATAAAATCCACCGATAATAAAGCCATTTGTTTTCTTTCTCATGAGACTGCACATTCCAAAACAGTAGGTGGCACCGTGGTACGTGACTCGCTGTTAACCACCAGAGAAGAAGAGGAAGCAGCCTCAGTGCTAAGAGGCTAATGGAGGCTAACAACACGGCGTTACTGGTGGAGTTATTAAAGTATTTATGGGGAGGATAACACAACAGTGTTTGCAAAATTTGCCCTGCAAAGATCCCGAAGAGTGGGAAACAGTCCTCCAGTTTTAACACAACAGATCTTATAAGTCACTTAAAAGTCATCCTCCTAACGACGTTAAAACGAAGCGGCAGTAGCCGATAGCTGTGGGTATTAGAACCAAGCCAAAGGCTATAACCAGGCAGAGTGCTGATAAAGCAGGCACTGGAAGCTGCACAAAGTAGTGGTGGGCGATACTGCAAAATTTAATATCAATCCGATACCAAGTAAATACAGGACCAGTATCACCCATACCGATACTCGATACCAATACTCTTTACTTGTAAAAGCAGCAGTATACATAATTATTAAATTGAAGTGAATAAGGCCAATAAAAACTCAAAAAACATAATGTATCATTTATTTATCTGTCTTAATAAATAGAACTAACTATCTTTAACTATCTAAGTAAGTAGAAAACATATTACAAAGCAGGACTTTTAACTTATATATATTTTTTTGTAATATGGGGCTTGTTTTTATCTATTTTGTTTCCCCACTGTTCCTAATGGTTAGACTGTTTAAATTAGTTAATTAATCCGTGGATTATTCAATGTGTGGTTTGAGAAAATGCTGCAAACAACTTTCTAAACTTTTGGAAAAGGCAGTCAAATTATAGGAGAAAAACCAGTAAACAGTAATGAAGAGGAACAGATTTATAAGTACACTCTCAAAGTCAATGAAAATGAATCACACATACATCAGAGTCAGCTACAGAACTTCTGTCTTTCCTGGTTTTTATGACTGACAGCACTAGCTGTGGCTTTGGCTCAGTGAAAAAAACCATCAGTGTCTTTAGTCTGAAAGTGAGTGGTGCAGATTAGACATGACTCTAACATCCTCTTCAGGCATCAGTTTTTTATAACTTTGAGATAAAAACTTGTTAGACACTGAAAATGCTGACTCACCTTTGCATTTTTGTGGAAAGTTATTCCACAAAGCTGCAGCAGTTTATTTCTGCTGTTCTCGCTAGTTTGATACAGACATGAGGACTCTGAATAACCGTGTGTGTGCTGATGCCTTGAGTGTGTGTGCGTGTTTGCTCTATCTGATTTGTTGCCAAAGTCACGTGACACGGAAAACAGTGCAGCAGCGGACTTTTGGCACAACAGACAGACGAGAGCAACTGCAAACAGATGGGGTGCATGGTTAGACGTCTTTTTTAAAGTACTCATTTAATATCGATACTTTTAAAAAGCACTCGATACCAAATGAGTACTTTGTACTTTGTACTTTTAAGAGATACAGGCTGTTAGAAGTTAAAATACTTTTAAACCAAAACTTGTAGCTGCTTCTAGCCTGCAGTTACATTCTAGTGACGCTATCCATGCCTTCATAGCCCCTACAGAGGCTTCTTCCATGAGCATGGAACTTGGGTGACTTTCCGGGGTCTCTAAAGATTAAACCAACACCAGAAACACTGATATTGAATGTCTTTATTATCCATTTTTAATCCATTTTCAATTGTTCTGCCACTAGTTTAGCATGCTGTCCACCATATTGTTTGCTCACTATGGTTGTCACATGGGCTGTGACAACCAATGGCAGGCTGTTCCATCATTTAGCCATTCTTTGCCAAATTTACACGTTTTTACACTTAGATCATGCAGGAGACAGCCAGAGTGGCTCATAATGGAGAAAAAGAGAGACAGAGAGCCTGTGATGTGGCCCTCTGTGTCAGTGCAGACAGGAACTGCTTTATATAATGGCACACATACAGCTAACACAAAGAAGCACAAGGACTATATTTGTAAATATGTGAATATTTTGAATCATTTTTGTCACAGGATTATTATTTCTTTCACTTTTGGTCCCCAAGCAACAAGAGAACAAGTTTGTGCAAAAAAAAATCTTAGTAATCATTGTTTAAAGTGTGTCACACAATTTGATTTTAAGTTTACTTTTTCTTTTGTCTTTATAGCTCCTTGTCTTTTTTCTAAACTCACGTGTCATTACTGCAGCACACATATTCTTAAAGCCCAGGTTGTTCTGAAAAAAAGGATGTGCACCCCTGGCTTTTCATATGATAACATTTCTGGCTGCTATTTTTGCTGAAATTTCCTTGTAAAATGCTGCTGTATTAATTAAATGTGGTTTTAATCCTTTCGTGACCTTCTTTTCTGTTTAACTATTTTACAGTTACGTTGTGAGCACACAAAATCACCCTGAAAATTTTCCAGCCCATATTCTTCAGCTGAGAAGATAATAAGGCCATGGTCAGAAGTTATATAACAGCTACAACCGGACTCTACAACACTGTTTAATCACAATCACTGTACAGTTTCAAAATTCACAGTTGGAATGTGGTCCTCCAACCTCGTGTCACTTCTCTATAAGCCGTGAAAATAATAATGATAATATTTGCAATTATTATTTCCTACCTTGCAGAGCCATTCTCTGCTTCTGTAAGCAGCGATCCTTTAATTAGACACAAGCAGGCGTACACAAAGACTGGGGCGGTGGGTGCTCCCTGCCATTAATAACACTATATAAAAGCAGAGCCAGACAGCCTCTGACACTTTTAGTAGTTTGGGAAACAAGATGTAATCTGCGTTCGGTGCCAGGAGCGGACTGGGGCTGTGTGTGTGTGTAAGAGAGGGAGTGTGGCCTGTAAGTCAATGCAAACAGAGCAGTGTGAGTACATCACTGATGAAGACATTATCTGTGAGTTATACTCACGCAGACAACAGGAGGGAGAGGTGTATATGAACCATAAGAGAGAGAAAGTGATGGATGAAATAGGCTTATGTTGTTGCCAAGGCCAGTCATAGATGTGTCTTTTGTAAGGCTTTTGAAAGCTGTGATTTAAAGGGAAATTTCACTCATTTGTATTAATTAATAACTTTTTATGGTGTGTGAGCATTTTTTATCCTTTTTTGTTTGTGTGCTATGAGTGTCCATCGTTTCATGTGGCATTGTGTTTTATTGCAGCGTTTTGTGTTGGGCATGAGAAGATGGAGCAGAGGATGAGGTTCTGTTTAGTGGCACCCTTGGCACCCATCTAACCTTGGCATACTGCTGGGCATGCTCCAGTGGCCCTGAACATGCTGAGGTTTGAATCCAGAAATGCCTTTGTGCAGCACAGGCCACCAGAGGAGAGGTGGGAGGCGACATTAATAGATCCCCAACTGTATCACATCAGTCAGGACTGCAGAGCTAAAACCCACAGATCAGATCTCCAGTATATGTGCAGGAGTAAATGCTACGAGGAGAGATCTCCCTAAAAACTCTCTAACCAGTCTGCATGTGTAAATTTGACCACTTTGGAGAATCAGGTAGATTACACTCAGTTAATGCAAGGTCAGTTTGTGTCATTGTTTTCTTGTTTGTGTTTGTTTGTTTAATAAAAACCATGAATTCTAATTCTGGCAGCGCAGAACGGCCACATTAACCAGCCATGGCAGTCTGGGATGGGGTCCAGCTGGAAGCATGCATGGGATGCTGCTTTTCCCGTGACAAAACTGGCTTCACTGGCAAGGACTAAATAGTTCCTCATGTCCAGAAAGTCAGTGAAAACGAAAACAAGGGAAGCAGAATCATACATTTAATAGCAAATCTCTGGATTGTTTTTGTGTAGTTTCTACCTACTCTTTAGCCATAATCAGGTTTTGATTTGTAGATTTGCTTTCAAAGGTTTTATCTCACCTATGGCAGAAGCTTCTGATAAGACAGAGGGGGGTATTATGCTATAGCACCATTGGAATGTAAAAGACTTGATCATTTCCAAATCTAACTCCACTATTCATCTTCTCCTCCCTCCTGTTGTTTTTTTGGCTGGCTGCTTATTTTGTTGGATGAGTGTCTGCTCTGTGTGTATGTGCATGGGGAAACGTCTGGGTGAAGGTTGAGTTCAGGAAAAGTGCATCCGAGTGTGTGTGTGTGTGTCTGTTCGTTTGTTAATGTCTGTGTGTGTTTGGTGCTGGGTGCAAGCCCCTAGTGACCATATCTTATTCTCGACATGGCAGTCACCCAGTTTCACCCTGACCTGGAGTGATGAAGGGGGCACGTATGATGCACAACACACATGAACATGACAACAACACACAAGAGTGCACACATGATGTGTGTCTCTGTTCAGTATTAATTTCACAATAAAGCTAACTAAAATGTTCTTCGACAGCTTTTCTTCCATGAGAAAGACTGGACTAATACTAGCCAAAAATAGATCTTTGATTAACAAAACTGACTAGAAGTTAGTTTAGTTTTTGTCAAGATGACTAAAATGTATTTATTTTTTGTTGGACATTCAACATCCATGGCATTTCTCCACTGTGGGTCAATCTGTCAAAATACAATGCATCTGTCGCTCTTCTGCCTCTCTGCTGTGGAAAGCAGGCGGTTTGGCAGGGGGCATAGAACCCACTACCATGATTTGATACCAGATTCAGACAAGAGAATAAATGCTTGGACTTAAAGTTAAGACTGAGATATGAGGACGTTTTATGGAGTTAAACTAGACTAAAATGTTTTTGAGTTTTCATCAACTAAAGGCCAGCTCAGACTACAAGAAGACAGGCAGATTTTGGCCCGACTGCAAAGCCGTGGCTCATCGTCAAAACTCTGGCCTGATTCTCTATCAAAATCGGGCTGATAGAAAAGCTTCAGTAAGGAATAGCATCATTAGATTGGCACAATGGAGTTCCCTGGGTGTGGGTATGGTTTAAAAGTTATTTAACTTTTAAAAACTTGCATCTCTTCCCATCGTATACATCAACATCTGTCTCAGAAGGTTAATTTACTAAAACTGGATTAAAATGTGCTTGAGTTTTTGTCAACTGAAACCAGTCTAAAACTTTCTAGAGTGAAAATGACTTACCTTGCAAAGCAGATCAGCCAGATTCGATGTCTGTCATCAGGAAAATCAATTGTGCAGACCTCTGATCTGAAACAATTGTGCCAGTTCTGGGAATAGGTGGACCAATCAGCGTCATCTGAGGAGAACTATGGGTGGGGTTTAGTTGTACTGGAAGCAATGGTCAAACCGTAAGATGCAAGATAGAGGTCAAAGTCTGAAACAATGTGTACATAGAATCAGGTATACCACTGTATGGGTTGGCTCTGAGCGATAGATATCAGGCAAAGGCACAGATTCTATTTTAGAGAGGCAGGCTGAACTCATCTCACTGAGCTTTAACATCTAGTCAAAGGTTAGAGTAATCAGCCGTTGTAGCCACTTGCTTCAATGTAACTAGCAGCAGTTTTATCAGAACCGGAAAACGTTTCTTTATTAATAGAAGAGCAAAGAAAAGAACTGCAAGCTTTTCTGGACAGAAAAGATGTCTTTACTCTTCTCCTGACCTGCTTCAGCATGAGTGTGTGGTAGCTTTAGGCAGGGTTAGTTGTATTGCAAGTTGGTAGCAATGACTGCTGCTGGTGAAGCGTTAGCTTGGATGTAGCTTTAGTGGCAGTTGTTATCAGATCTGGACGGCATTTCTGTATTGGAAAAAGGGCATAGAGCCCTACTGAAAGCCTTTTTGGTGAAGCTAAGTTTGATCCACTTACAAACACTACCATTAACATGCAATGACAATGCCTGCCTGCCAAGTTCATGTTACTTTTGAGCTGTGCATGTCTGCTACCTCAGTTTGTCTGTTGCTCTGATTGGTCTAAAATGAATGTGACAAACAGAACATTTGTCCAATCACCCTCAGAGAATTTTTTTCTCTGCCCTTACCAAACTCTTTGTATGGGATGATTCCCAGGTAGATGTGAAATGTATCATTCAATGGACATATGAAACTGCCTATGTGGCATGTCAAGGTAGAAAATGACTAAAATGTGAGTAAAACTAAAAGGGGTTCTAAACTAAAGACTAAGACCAATTCAGAATAGCTTCCAAATAAACACTGTCTCTGTTTATGTTTGGCTGGAGATGTAAATTTGTGAATTAAATTCTGAATGCATTTCAAAGCCAGACTTTAATTTGTGAAATTGTAAATGGACTTTGAATGTATTTGATTGGCTGGTGACTCTCGGGTAAGCCTTACACTTTATGAGCCTGAATCCAAAGCCAAATGAACATAAAGCTCAGACAGGGACATTGTCACATGGCAGCAGTGCTATTAAAATCTCTTTTCCTGCTGCCATTCCCAACATGCTGCAGAAGCACGGCGCTAATCTTTGGTACTCTTGCGCTCATTGGCCTTTACTGTGTACGGCCGCCTTTCTCTCGCACTTTCATCAGAATCCCATTTCCCCCCACAGCCCGAAAGCCCCCTCTGAAACTCTAGCCCTCGCTCCACCATTCTGGCCATGCTATGATGGATGGCGGCACCTCAGGTCCTCTCAGCCTGTCCATCAAGCGCTGCGATTAAAACACTTGGAATGACCAACATTTTTCTCTCTCTCTCTCCCCTCCTTCACCCCCCCTTGTCCCCCATGCCACCCCTCTACTCTCAGGCCACCACCGCTGCAGCCCTCTGCCCCCTCACCTTTCTCACCCTCCCTCCAACACTCCTCTCCCACTTCAACTGCCCCCAGAACCCCACAATCCATCTTGTGGAGAAAAAACATCATTTATTCTGTACTTCCCAGATAATTTACTTTTTCTCTCCCTCTTTCGTTCCTCTTTTCTTTTTCCCCTCCTTTCTACAGGAATTCTCCATTTCCCTATAAAATGAAAATTCATCTGGAATTACATCTTATGTCATCATTATGTTTATTAAGCGTGGATGATGTATATGAGGAGCTGCGGCGTGCCGCTGAGTGCTTAATGATGCATAAGATTAAGCCGAGCCTCTCAGCTGTGCTGAGACTCCCCTCTGCTTCCCAGGCTGCAGACACACGCTGGGGGAACAGGCTCCAAACGGCCATCAGGTGAACAGGGGAAAAGGGAAAGCCTACATCCTCTTTGTGTGTCAGCACAGAAGGAGGAAAAGTGTGAAGTTTGTGCACAAGAGTTGCTGATGGGGGAGGATCAGAGAGTTGGCACCGACTTCAGAGAAAGAAAAAGAGGTGTTTGTATCAGTTTGTGGGGTGGAGACAAAGTCATATCTGTAATTCTGTCCTCTTATGGTCACTTTAGCAGCCATTTTCTGATTCTGTTATAACGGAGCCTCTTGTTACCTCCTCCTATCCTACAACTCCTACAACCTTATATCTCTTTTTCTCATCTCTGATCTTCTCATACTTTCAAGGCTGAATGACTTGAGAAATTTTCCTTACATATTTTTTTCCTAATTTTTTTGCAATTGCAATTTTACATGCAAATAATATTTAAGTTCCTCATGAATTTTTCTGCAGACATAAGGAATAAATCATGCCTCATTATAACCACACAATACTAGATAGATTGAACTAGGAGTGAACAATTTTGAAAAAAGTATCTAATTGCAATTATTTTGACTAAATGCAAATTTGTTCTGAATTGTTGTATTAAAGGGAATAACCATTTTTTATTTCATTCTAATTTTTTATCACAAAAAACACACACAAATAAGGAAAGTAGGGTTTTTTTTGTAGGACTGTCTAGATTAATCACATGAATTACAATTGATAGAAGCAGTGCAGTGCTACGTCTCTCCAGAGTGACTGCGCTTCTGTTTTAGTGAAAAAAGATTCGTGTTTGAACAGCAGTAGATTGGGAAACACTGGTAACAAAGTGCTTAAATGCTATTTTGTTGAGTTTTAAGAGTCTGATAATAAAAAAGCCATAATTTACCACATGTTTTTATCCTCATTTGACAAAGGAGATTAAAAAAAAACTCTGTCTTTGGGTTAAAAGTAGAGAGGAGTAAAGTGGTCAAATGTGAGACCGTTATTGTGTTCCTAGCGACATTAAGCTAGCTCTGTAATAGCAGGAGCTGTAGTCTGCTTACCTCTAAACAGATTTTTCACACATTCTCCAGCTTAATGATGACAATTTGAAAGTTGAGAATCAACTCATTTAACATGGTTAAACTCCATACATAAGGTATGTGACACTGATTTATGACATCTCTGGTCACATGAGGGGGTGTTTGTCCAGTTTGACTGAAAGAGTCTGAACAGACGCTCATATTCACCTCAAACTTTGTTCATTTTATAATTTTAAGATGCTGATCATTACTCTGATACTTCATATTTTTATGCAAAATTCACTTGATATTGGATTTGGGCTCTCATTATCCATTTAACCTTTCATCTTTCAAATTTTAAGCTTTTAAATCACAAACGACCCAGTCTTTACCATTTACCACCATTTATTTTGAGGATATTTTCATCCAGGAATGGGCGGGGCTGGCATCATTTGGGCAAAATACCTGGATGGGTTCAAGCTATCAATCAGCCATCTTTCTGTTCCCTTATTTTCCTTTTCAATCCATAACAAGTTCCTTTTTCCGGGGTTAAGCTAACATTAAAATCTTCTGTCTAACTATAAAAGCAGCTCTGTAGCCGAACAGGAAGTCAGTTACCCTTAGTTAAGACAGTAGAAAAATCCGGGATGGTACAAAGAAGGGTGTGTAATTGCCATAAACTACAGAAATTCTGAGATTTATCGCAATTTAAAAAAAATGTCATTTGACAGTTTTTTTTTCAAACTATTCAAGAAAAATTGTCCATTGAATGTTTTATGCGTAGAGCATAACATCTCTGCTGCAAAAAGGTATTAGACTGGTAATCTGACACGTATATCAGGCTAAAGAAGTATTACAATTGCAGAAGTCCATATTACAGTTTGATCTTAATTTCAATGAAGTGCTCAGTCTATTCTGTCCTCACCTTAGCAGCCACTCCCTGTATCTGTAATAACTGATCCTGTCCTACAGCTCCTAGAACTTCATATCACTCTTTCTCCTCTCTGATCTCTTTCTTTAGATCTAAGCAGACTCATCCAGACACACGTGGAGGATTTGCTCTTGGCCTCTCTCTAGGAAATCAGCAGAAGCACCAGCAGTCTATGACAAAAACATTATCCTTCTGGTGCTAAACAATCCAATAAACCTCTCCACGGGGAAGAACTTAACCTCTCCTCTCCTCCAATGCTGGCTTCCAGACCACGTGACGGCTGCCACAGTAAATTCAAATCATTAGTCTTCTCACTCTGCCATCACACAGCGAAGGAAAAAAAAATCTGCCTCTATTAGTAATGGAGACCTCGTCAGAGACCTTCCTCTGAGAGCCCTGCCTTCCCAATTCCCACAGGAAAAATCCCCAGCAAAAAACTAATTCTACTTTTAATAATCTGTCATCAGGACCAGAGGCAGTCATAAATTATGTGGGGAGCATGTGCGGGAGCGGGCCACGAGGGGGAACTCTGGGAGAAATCAAAGCCCGAGTTTGACAAAGTTTGCAGAAGATAAATAATAACTTACAAACAGGATTAGTTGTAAAGTCACGGATGAGTGCCCTGCCAAGCAGTTTCCCTAGCAGTCTATGCGGGATGAAGAATTTACAGACACACCTGTCATTAGCACCACCCTCCCCCACACAACCTCTCTTCATTCTCACTCCCCCAGTCTCTCTCCACTGTCTTTATAGTTTTCCCTCTCACAGTAATAGTTTTACCCTTTTAGATCCCAGGGGCAGGTGCAGAAGGATCATGGTTTCGTGGCATTGTAGGAGGTGGTTAAGAGGCAGTATTAGTGTGGCATGGGAAATGGCCTCTTCCTCCACCCTTAAGTAAATAAACATGAATAACCAATCAGCCTCCTGCACACATGCACCAGAGTACTAATAGCAAAATGAGCTGGGATGTACCGATGAGACGCCATCGATTGGGATGATTGCTTTCTGGGCGTCTTTCTTTGTATGCGTGTTTATGCATGAAAATGTCCGTAAACTGTGTCTCTGTTATCTTTTTGTGTGTGCGCGTCTGTGCGGGGCAGAGTTGGCAAGAAGAAAGAGCTATGAGCCGTGGGGTTGTTCTCTCACTGTTTCCATGTCAATATTTGCTGGAACGATCGACATGCATCATAATCGGCCCCCTCGATCACAGCGCGGCTAAAGGCCCATCTCCATCAGGTGACAGAGACCAGTCAGGTGATGAATCCCCCCCTAGCAGCCAGCCACGAGGGGAGGAACTGGCTGGAATAAGACAAGGCATGTTCCCACAAGTCTGTGTCAAATCTCTATTGATTTAATCATCAACAGGGGGACTCACTCTTGGCTTACACAACAGTAGGTCACATGACTGCTGCAATAGCTAACTTTTTTAACCTCAGTAGAAAACATGAGAGTTTAACTGAAATATATAATTCCAGTTAGCTCACTAGTCCAAAGTCAAGTAAATACATTCTGTAAGCCAACATCTTACTGCAATGGTAGAATAACTTCCTACTGTGACAACAGGAAGTTGGTTTGCAGAATATGGTTGAAAATGTGTGATGCCTCCATTAGTGTCTTCCCTAACTTGTAGTTAGGCAACCAACTATAACTTCTACGATACGTTGGTTATTTTCCTTCAATTTAAGTACCATCAGACATCATCTTTCCTTCTGTTGGCTGAAACGGTGCATGTGTTGTACAAATACATTAGTCTAACATTGGTATCAGCAGTTAATGACACTTTTTAAATATAGATGGGCCTGATCCAATATCGGTATCAACAGTCTGACTCCAGTAATCATCATATTTCACTCAGACACTAAAGAGCAATCATATAACAAACCAGCATCATCCGTTTGTGTCCATGTGATTAACAGGAAGTACGGTAATGAGGTAAAAGCTGTGTTCTCTCCTCTTAAAGTGTAATGTTATAATAAAGCAACACAAAGTAATCTTATCACGTCCGCCTGTCTGTGGCTTTATTAGGAGCTGCAGCGACCCATATTACAACTGAACAGCTGTTTAAAGGTGTGTTTTAACTCATGACTCACTCATTTAAAGACCATGATGATTTAAAGAATCAGGCTGTGGTGTTTAGCGAGGTCAGAGAATCAGCTATAAAGAGTGACAGCAAGGCTGAGTAAACACGGTGCTAAGATTAGTTTGCCAAGTTGCTAAAGCTTTGTGTAACCTTACACATAATACCAACTAAGCAACAAGGAAAAATAATTATGGTTAAAAAAATTTGAATTAATTTCAGAATTAATATTGGTTATTGGTAAATATGTATTAGAATTGGATCGGGACTGAAAAAGTTGATCGGCCCATCTTAATTTTTAAAGAGAGCAGGCACTGGCAAAGAATGTGGGCTTGATGTTAGTAGTGCATGTTTACCTGTTAGGTCATATCATTTTTAATAGTAGCATTCAGCACAGCTAACAGCTGATTCAGAGAAAAGATTCATTATTGGGCAGAAAGTTTGACCTGTTACTCAAACTCTGATCTCTTCTAGAGGTCAAAGATGACAGAAAAGTTGGACTTCTGTGAGTGTTACACCAAAGAAAGAATGAAAAAACAAACATGAGTACCGGCCCTGATTTTTACAGTCTGTGTATCTCTAGTTACATACTGTTCATTTTATTTGTCCTTTGAGATTTACTGTCGCTGCCGTGTAAATAAAGCCAAAGGGTGATAAAAAAGTTGAACTACTGCTGCCTAAAACACTGCAGACGCAGTGTTCAAGTATTAACTCATTACTTGAATAAGGATGTACACAGTGAGTACTCAAGTACCCCGATAATTTATGCTGGGTAATTAATTGAAAAATAATCAAAACAGACATTAAGATCCTCTAACCTCTGTAAAACTGCAGCGTCAGTCCCCCCCCCCACCCCACCCCCCTTTTGTCTCAGACAAAAAGTTTAAGTTCCTCTGCCAAGGGGGTTATGTGATCGGCAGGGTTTGTTTGTTAGTTACTTAGTTTGTAACTAAATAACTCAAAAAGTTATGGACGGATTTTGATGAAATTTTCAGGAAATGTCAGAAATGGCATAAAGAAGAACTGATTAGATTTTGGGAGTGGTCCGGATCACCGTCTGCATCCAGGAATTTTTTGAAGGATTCTGTACAATTGGGAGATAGGGCTAATGGCGGAGGTCTGTGCTCTCCGAGTGCTTTTCTAGTTACTCATGATTTTGATTTCTGCCATAATCACCCAGCCTTATCCATAATAATACCCATCCCTGTATGACTCGTATCAATTGTATATATTAAAAAAGAAGAATAAAGAGACATAATTTAGCTCAGTATGTTCTCGTATAGATTTTTTTACATAAATGTTTGTAATAGTTGGTACAATTATTCATCTAACAGATATGTGCAGTGTCAAGTATTTTACATATGACAGGAATTTAGAGCTTGTACTGAGGAAAAAACAACAGCAACAGCTTTAATGATACAGCTTTTAAGATATGACATTGAGCATCGACGTTGTGGAACATTTTGAACCCCTAATGGTGGCTCTTATGTCATAAAATCTCTACACAAAATGTGTGTTAGTCCATAGCCTAAAATATATCTAGATTGAGGAAGTTTAGTCTTTAAAGTTTAAATAATACTTTTATTTACCCATAATCAAAGATTTAATTTGGCTGAGAACAACAGACAGAAGGTGGCTGTAGAAAACAATGAGTGAAAGTCTTCTTTGTTTTGGTTATTTTATAGGAACTTTTCACAAATAATGAATACTTGAAATGTCAGTATTATGTTTGTCCATGTGCTGTCAAATAGCTGTGACTGATTCCACACATATTGAAAACAACACATTGCTTTCTTCTAACTTTCAAATAACACCTTAAATACTCCTGTGCGTCCGTCTCATTGAGCACTACATAAAGAACGCAGCTCAAGCGTGTCCCATGAAAAACCCTGAGAAAATGCATACATGCAGTACTGGGATTTCAACCCTGCAAAGTAAAGTGCTCAATTTTCGCTCCATTCTCCAGCGATACCAAAGAAGCTCAATCATACGGGGGACAGTAATATGAATCAAGGACAGCTCACTCACTCTCAATTGCAGCTCGGTCTAACTGGGACCACGGGTAACGCAGAAACTGGGTTTCTCAATTCAAATGGGAGAGCGAGTAGGCCAGCCGGACTCTCCGGCACGTCTCGAGGCTGATAGATTACCTACTGCAGTAAGGACAAAGGGAATGAAGATGACTACTCTGCCAAAGCTGGCTACAGATGAGACATGCACGGCTGAATGACCATGGTGCACCTCACCCATTTGTCTATGTGTTCAAGTTTTGTTCCAGGCATGACAAAGGAGTACGTACACCACACTATTGACATATAGTCCCCACCTTTATTTCATGGAATATCTTGTTCCAACTTGCATTTTGAGTTAGATTTTGAGCATCCATCAACTGGATTGGCCACTTAACGTCCCTACATGTTTCTATTTATTACCAAAAATGCACTATGAGGACATAAATCCACATTCTTATCAGTCCACTTTGTTTAAAGGTGAAACAGGAAGAGTGGGGCGCCTCTGCTGTATTGTGATTTTATCAATATATGATGATATTTAGCTGTAAGATATTTGTATTAAATAGATTCTTTTTGAGGGATTTTGTTTGACTTTGCAGGACTTATCCAGAGCAAAAAGGCAAACAAGTCTGTGAGGGAGCTATTTGTCTGCAGTGAGTACATGATGTGCCATCCTCAGAGATTAACCTAGATGTTCTTGAGGCCGGGTTCACTTGTATCTGAGCCACAGTCGTATATTACAATGCAGCTGAGGTGGCAGTGGCAGTAACTCATTCTTTTCTATTCTATTCCGCCTCTGCATATTCCACAAGCCCCCGCTGCTCTGCACTTAGAAGGTCACCTCTTTCATCAGCTATTCTATTTGCATTCCAAATCGTAGGTACATGAAAAATGTGCCACTGAGTTTTCGCGACGGGCCCTTCGAAAGGCAGATTAGATAGAATTTGCCATACGAACCTTATGCACGCTAACCTTTGCAGATGGCCCCACTATTGTGGAGAAATGGATTGCCTAATAAACCATATCATCCGACATATTTGCCGCTTGGCTGACCAAATAGAGGCTGTGTTTTTTGAGCAAATTCCCTTTGTCAAATTTGTCAGTGCTCATGCTGCCGTTTTAGGTTTGGGTCATAGTGAGGAGGAGGAGGAGGAGGAGGAGGACGTGCAGGCAGGATCCTGAGTGTATCGGGCTAAAGTACTGAGCAATTTGGACTGTTTCTGAAGATGAGACAATTTTTCCACAAGATTTATTTCATCAGAGGAGGATATATCATCTGCTCTCTGGTGTTTGTTGTATGACTCCTGATCCATTTTCCCTTCAATGGTGTACAAGCTGAAGACAGTCACACAATGACAGACAATTGTTGCATACTAAACCACCTGATCAGTTGAGAAAAATATAGTTGTTGGTCATAATCACTAAAATCTTGGCATTCTTTTATTTTTCTATTAAACACAATGCCCACTTTTACTTTATTCGTTATGCTTCTTCAGGTTTGTAAGCTATTTTGACATTTATCTTCATCATTCATCATTGAAATACCCACATAATTTCACTTCATAATAAGCATTTGGCAAGACGGCAGTCAAGAAACAATGCTACTTGTAAACCTTGCAAGGTTTCCACCAGAAATCTAATTTCACAGCGGAGCCCTAATTCATCGCTCCCAGAAAAACCTCTTTCATCAAACTTTGCATATGAGCAGCCAAGTGATGCACAGGCTCTTAACGGCATGCTTTGCCTCCTTTGGTGAGTTGGCCAACCAATCCATCTTCCTGAGTGTGCTCGGAGCCGAGGAGTGGGCAACCGATGCTCCCGTCACCGGGCTCCTGCGGGAGATGGATTGGGGCTCCATCGCCCACCTCCGGTCCGGTACCGGCCCAGTGGCACAATCTGGACCTCAGCGCTGAGAGCCACGTGGTGGGCCTTGTGGGGCTCTATGAGGGGGCTGAGAGAAGCAGGATGGAGGCTGCTGTGTCTCAGTCACTCATGTAGAATCCAGATCGTCTGCTCCACAGGAGACGGAGCTGGACCTCCTGTTTGTGCTGCACACAACAGAGTGAGGGTGTCCAAGTCATTGCCTGCCTTTGCAGGCGCTAATGCCGGTGTTTTATCTATGACAAAATGTCAAACAATAATGAGATCATCAGCAAAAGAAAAGAAAACTTTGAGTTGTGCAGCATATCAAAAGGCAGAAATTGCAACTACTTGAAAATAATGTCTGACCTCCGTCTGATTTACGTCCTTCTCTGGATAGAAGTCACTGAACTGTCTGACAGGAAAACAAATACAATAAACGATGGCCCTGATTCCTCTTAATCTAATACTTCATTTTTTAATGTACATCCCCCCTTAAAACAGCTTGTCCTTCAGCCGGAGGAGGAGTTCAGTTTCATCCCGTTGTGTCGTTCATTCATGACTGGCTTCGAAACTGAAGTGAAAGCTTCTTTTATTAATCACAAAGAGCTCAAGTCAAGGCTTTGCACTCCGTTGCGTGCATCCAATTTACAGCAGCGATAATTCATGCTATGCTAAACATTTCTTGTAAAATGTCACTTTGTGTTTGCAATTAATTTCTAAATTAATAAGCAGTATTTCTGAGTTGTGGCGTCAACGCCTTTATCTTGGTCGCTGAACAATGCATCAAGGTGGAATGATGGAAGTGATAATAAGAGTATGACAGTGAGTGCTCTAGACTTGACAAGTTGCTTTAAAGAGGAGGAATGCAACAAATGTTTAGGTGAATTACAACAGATTTTTCTTTCTTTAAAGCCTCTGGAAATACTTAAACTATATGAAAGTTAAGAATTTCGTAAAGCATTAGCAAGATTCTGTCTGTTATCAAGTTGAATTCAGTTGGTAGGGCAGGCAGCTCACTGAGAGGTCAGTCATTGCTGCATTAGTTCAATTTTACTCTTCTTACCCTGAAACTGTTTGGTACATGTCACCCCACACTGTCTCCCCACATTGCCTGTCATCTATCCTGTCAAATAAAAGCATTCAAGCCCAAAAACAATCTTTAACAAGAAAATAAACTGATTAAAATGAATGCTAGTTGTTGTTTAAAACAGAGAAACATGCTGAAAACACATTACTTTAGTATTTAGACCATTAGCCGATGAATCATCCTGCCTTTACATATAACAGCTGTGTTTATGAAAATCATCGTTTAGCCACTCGACCCACTGAAATTGTCTTTTGACTTTTGCTTTAGTGTATTTTTCTCCAGTTACTGTGACATCCTCTCACAGAACAAATGATAAGTGACATAATTAATGAACACTAATTTAAAAATTGATCAAAATCAAATACTTCTGTTTACATTTTTGCACAAAGTCATGTCTAATAACTTCCAATTTTCACTCAGGCCATTGCCATTGCAGCCACAAGAAGTCTAAAGACAGCTGGGAAGTACTGACCCTGTTTTTTTTTTTTTTTTACAAAACATAAGGTAAATACCATTTATATATAAAGCTTTGCCAAGATGCACCTGTTTGCTCATAGTAACATTAAAGCAGTCCTAAATAAATGAAGAATCTTTAGCATTAGCTTTTGCCATATTATGAAAGAGCTAAGTTCCCAGCAACAGCCCTTGATGCTATGATGGAGAAACTGACCATTTTCAGTAGGGGTGTAAAGGTATGTGTATTTGTGCCATATCTGTTCAGTACTGGCCTCTCGGTACGGTACAGATGTGTACCGAATGGATACATGTGGAACGAAGCTCATACAAAGACAGAAAACCAGAGAACAACTCACTGTCACACTGCCCTGGCAACCACACAACCACAGCAAACGACAGGAACAGCCTGAATATTCCCAGATTAAATTGTCCTGTTTAGGAACACTTTGTTTCCCCGCTGACGTTATTCAGCAAGTGTGTCACTGACAGCACGTCTTCCAGTGGATCAATCAAAGCATTTGAAAACGCACCACTCATACAAGTACGTCACTGTAACGAGGAGGAACAACAAAAAGTCTCAGAAGATTAAATCTTTTTTATTATAACAATGGTGCTCTGGTTCTGTGGATCAAATTCATTCAAAACTCGTACCTTCAACTGTCAGCCTCAGAGGAGGGGGAGAGGGGACTCCATCATGTCTGCAGCTGCGTCATAGGTAAAGTTATCCTCAGATTACACTGAAATGGGTCACATTATCAAACGCATTTAAATATTAGATAAAGATAACCTGAAAAATACAGTTTCCAAATGATAATTTTAATTATTAAGGGAAAAAAATTCAAACCTACCTAGCCCAGTGTGAAAAAGTAATTGCCCCCTAAACATAATATGTGGTTGTGCCAACCTAGGCAGCAACAACTGCAAGTAAGCATTTGTGATAAACAGCTGAGTCTGAGGCCCACTCTTTTTGCTGTATTGTTTTAATTCAGCCACATCAGGACTTTTAGAGCATAAATGTCCAGTTCAAGGTCATGCCACAGCATCTCAACTTTTGTATCCCCAATCCATAGAATATTTTCTCATGCCATTTCTGCCAGCCTCTTTCTTATTGTTGAATCATGAACGCTGACCATAACTAAGTAAAGTGAGGCCTTCAGGTGTTGTTTTGGGTTCTTTTGTGACTACTCGGATGCGTTGTTGATGCACTGGAGTAATTTTGGTAGGCTGGCCTCTCCTGGGAAGGTTCACCACTGTTACAAGTCTTCTCCATTTGTGGGTAATGACTCTCACCGTGGTTTGCTAGAGTCTCAAAGCCTTAGAAGTGTCTTCGTATCCCTTTCCATACTGATAGATGTCAGTGACATTCTACTGCACTTTGTCAAACAGGTTCTGTTTAAGAAAGTTCTTGATTTAACGGGTCTGGCATTAATGAGACCTTGGTGTGACTACTGATATTGAGCTCAGCTTTCCAAAAAAGGTGGTTAATCACAAATATTTTTCAAAAAAATCATCATTCAAAAACTGCATTTTGCATTTACTCAGGTTATCTTTATCCAGACTATCCAGCATTAGGGTGGTGCAAATGGTATTCCCACAGTAAGTTAGTAGGCAATATCTGCAGTTCTGAGTATGTTGAAGTCAGGATAAGTATGTGGTACTCAAAGCTTTAATCAAAATGATGGCCCCTGAGAACCCCTGAGAATGATGCTTGGGTATGATCTCTCTTTTTAAATGTCATTTAATTAGCTGGAAACATGAGATTGCTTGGGTTGTTTAAGTTCCATGAATAGATGAACCACTCCCAAGTCATAATCTTTATCAGGAAATTTACCAGAAACTTAAGTGTCAGTTTTTTTAAACTGAATTAAAACTCTCTTCTCATACATCTGTACATGCAGTGTAACACTAGATATCTTAGTGTGAAGGCATTGGTGTCACATTTCTTAAAACAAAAATCAAGATTTTTTGAGAACTGCCAAAAAAATATATGACTTCACTCTGTTCTCCATCTTATTAGCGCTGTCACTCACCCTGTCTCCTTAATCTCACCACTAACCATGGTGGCCTGCTCCATAGGGTTGCAGCTTCCAAGGAGGGAGCTGTGTGTGTTAGGTTACCTCATATATGAGGTATCATGTGTCTCTCATCTAATGCAAGCTATGGGCCCTTGATCAAAAGGAAACTAAAGAGTGAGGGGTCAGGCATGAGGGCAAATACACCTGTCACATGCAGAGCAGGTGCATACATGTCGTCTTATAAATCAGATCTTCTCCATTAACTTTGGGATTTTCTTTCAGAGCAGCAGCAGAATTTTGGGGGGTAAGGACTGAGGGATCTATAGAGGCTATTATGATGTAAACTTTTAATGTGTTTTATTAAGGGTTTTTCCTTTGGTACAAGTGGCCCATCTCCGCTCCTTCAGTGCCATTGATGGCAACATCCATAACCTGTCCTCTGATATTTCATTCCCATATGGGTGCCATGAACCTAAGATGTAATCGATACACAGACACACAGGCCTCCTGTGTTATTACAAGGGGGACAATGTCTGCTCAGCTTCCCGTGCCGTTACACAGTTCAGGCTTCCAATTAACCTGAGCGGATCCCCATGCCAATCACGCAGGGCTTCTATCGACAAGTGGCATGAAAAGAATAATGTTGTTAGGATGATGTTGCTCACGGTAGGAGGGCTGCCCCCCCACTCCTCCCAGTGCTGACAGGGATGAGTGTTGTAGTCATTTATCACCTCCTCTCTGGTCACTGAGGGGCCAAACGGGGCTGCACGCCTCTCACACCCAGCCTGGACCTCAATCTGAATAAATCTGATTACAATAACAAAGCCGGGAGTGTAGCCCACGTCTAGTGTGTGAGCAGGGCTGGGATATGTTGTCTCAGCATTTACAGAGGGTCTTAAATGGCCTCAAACAATTTAGTTGTAGCCACTCTGCAGCACCACAAAGCCACTGAGTTTGTCACGTCTTTCTTTTAAGTTTATATACTGTATATTAATGGCAATGAAAAGTATGTTATCAGTATCAAAAACAGCATTAGCTTTAATTTCAAGCTATGTGTACATATAATAATCCAAAAATAGCAATAGCATTTATTTACACAAAAAAACTCAAATCAAGGGAAGATTATTTGTATGATTTCACGATATCTTTTCACACTTTTATCCACTTTACCCAACAAATATAGATAACTTTTTATTTCATATAAAAACACAAAAAGGCCAGCATATCTGGCAGTGACATACATTAAAATATTTGCCAGTGCAAGAAGAAAAATGTATGTGTTGGTTGACTTGAAATTAGATGTATTTTATGAATTGATTCATACATCCAAAAATGTGGCTTCAAAAAAGCTTTATTAGATATTTGGGGCTAGAACTTGGATGGATAATAATGTGTGAGTTTAAGGTTTTTCAGTGTACAGTTATTTTCACAATCAGGTAAAAAGTGCAAATCAATTAATTAAATGTTACAAAATGAAGCAAAGGTAAAAAGAGTTCAATAAAGCAATTTGGGAAAAAACCTTAAAATCATTTCAAAAGCTCTCCAACATAGTAAAAACTATCAAAGGACACCTTTAAAGAAGTAAAGTAAAGAAAAGCTCATCCATAAATGTTTTAAAAGGGCTATATACACTGACATTACTGCCCCAGTCCAGCGACCCCACCCACACTGTAAATATTACTAAAATAAAGGCTCATGCTATTTTAAGAAGACTTTTGTAGGTTAAAATGGACATGTGTATTTTTGTTGCTTTAATAAGTAGTAATTGGTATTTCAGTTTACATAAAAAAGAAAAACAATGCTTAAATTTGGACCATGTTGTTTCTTTTTTTTAGATACATTTTTGGGCTTTTTTTGCCTTTACAGAGGACAGTGGATAGAATCAGAAACAGAGATAAGAGAGCGGGGGAGAGACATGTGGGAAAGGAGCCGCAGGCCAGACTCTAACCTGGACCGCCCCACCTACATGGGGCCCAACCTAACCACCAGGCCATCTGAACCCCAGACCTATTTCATTGGTTACTTCTTTAAGCCCCACCATCACCCTGGGCCCCAGGAAGCTTTACCCTGTTGTCCCCCTCTTGGACGGCCTTGTATGTCTTGGTCTATTTTTAAAATAAATGTGTTCCGCTTTAACAGAAAGAGCTGAAGATTTTTTTTTTGTTTGTTTGTTTGATGGGTGAGCACAGAAGTTCCAACACTAACGGGGACTCCTTTTGAAAAATGTTCTACATTGCTAGTACATTAAGATACATTAAGGCAATAATCAGTATTACTAAGAGTAGAAATATTTCCATTCTAAGAGATGGTAGCTAGTGTTTAGTGGTAAAGAAACTCTTAGATACATCAGATACATCATATATCAGTGATTCTGATTGGCTAGAGTGGTGTTTTTTTAGTTTAAGGATTGATGTTTCAAATAATAATGGCATCTGAAAATGCAAATATTAAAATGTAAGGTCAAAAGATTGAAAACTTTAATTGCAATTAATTGCAGAATTCCTGGAGTTAATCCAATTAGTCAAACACTTTTCATGGCATTTAAAAATTCTATTTTGCAATTTTATTTTTTAAATTATTTATTAATTATTCTTATTGTCATATGAATTTTTCTACTATCTTAAACGAAGGATAATTGACTACCTGTTTGGATGCAGACCTGGTTTTAGATGAAGATCAAAGATTCTAACATGAACTTAATGACAGAAAAAGGAACGTGTTATGGATTGAAAATGAAATAAGAGATTATTAAAAAGGTGCAGATGACTTAGCCTGTCCACTGAGCTGTCTGTGAGTTTTTAAAGTAAAATGAGACGTTAAGGAGCAGTGGGGGACTTATTTTTCATCTCTGGGACTGCGAGGAGATGCTCATGCACCTCAACCAAAGTGTGCTGAAGGGGTCAATAATGCATGCAGCAAATCACAATTTAAACCATTTTTGCACTTATTGTGGACTTGATTAATCACAGTTAGCTTGATTAATCATGAAAGCCATATTCAAATGTTACTGGCTCTATCATGTTACTGGTAGAGTTTAATTTTGTTCCAATGTCCCAGCTTTCCCTCCAAGTCTGCCACCCTGAGCATCCCTCCACACTTTGAAAATCACAGGGTTAACATATAGAAAGATAAACAGGATTTAGCAACATAAACAACAAAAAAACTATTTTATTTTACCCTTTCAAAATCTTTTATTTCACCTTTTATCAGTGCCTGTTAACACCCTAATACATATTAAATGCATTGTTGATCAAATTATTCCCATCTTCTCACTTTTTCAGTAGGTTACACAGACAGTCGAGTCCTGCTGCTGTTTTGATGTTATGTCAAATGAACACCTCATACAGGTACAGTAACAATTTAATCCAGTAGTTGTGAACACACCTGTTTATTTGTCAGCCTTGACACTTTTTTATAAATCCTGTCTGAAAACAGATGTGCTGTAACAGTTGGACTGGGACGCGAGATCAATCCATTTATTTTTGCCGTGTCTACCGAGAGACAACATACAAATTGAGACTGTATCTAAGTTACAATAGCAGCCAAGTGTGGCCCACCAGGATTTCAAGAGTGATGGAGAGTGTGTTTAGACGCTCAGGGCCAAACTCTAAAAGCATTGTTACATTGACAAGGCCGAAGCTGAGGAAGAATGCCTCTCCATGTTTACTCCCCCCCTTTCTTGGGCTTTGCTGCCAACAGCGACTCTGATATTGATTATTGTGAAACAAAAATCAGCTCAAGGAGCACGATCATTAAGACAAATGCAGTTCCACTCAATGCCAAACACACAAAGATCTGAAATTCTCCAAGACTCCTCAGTGTCAGACTTCAGGAGATACACTACAGCACACTCTTCTGTGCACTTTGTGTCTATCACAGTCTTGAGAGAATAATAGTGACTATAGGGATTCTGTTCTTCAGGGATTGTCATGTAAAATGAACCTGTTAAGCTTGTAAAAGTAGGAATTAAGATTTAAAAATACTGCATGCTGGTTCTGCACAGTTTGTGCACCAGTCATTGAAAGTCAAAGCATATTAGAGCATTCCTATGTACAGTACATACTGTTGGGTAGTTTAACTATAATTATGAATCACATGCTTTGTCTTAAAAAATTATTGTACAGTAGGTATTTAGCATTCAACTACATGTTGTGGAGTATGAGTGTAATTTAAAGTTGTCAAAATATTTGATACTGGGGCGCAGATGGCCTGGTGGTTAGGTCGTGCCCCATATACACGGGCGGGCCAGGTTCAAGTCCAGCCTGTGGCTCTTTCACTGCGTGTTGTTCCCCACTCTTATCTCTGTTTCTTGATCCACTATCTTATTTCTCTAATAAAGGCATAAAAGCCCAAAATAGAGATCTTCTGTCAGATTTTTTTTTACCAAATGCTGCTGAGAACAACTAGTTATCAGTTTACCTGCACAATTTAGACATTGTGCAGGAGTTAACATGCAATTTTTGGTAATAAAAACTAGAAATTACCCAATATTGGTTGCCCAAATTTGTATTGCAGTGTGTCCCAAGTGTCCCAATGTCAGTTGTGCAGCAGTCCGGCTGGCAAAAAGGACATTACTTACCAAATATTAGAGCTTTACTGTCATCCACAAATTCCCCATGGTACTCTTTGTAGTGCATGTTTGTATGAGGAAAGCTAAGAAAGCTTTAAATACCGGTATTAGATACCAGTGAAAAATGTATAAACTGTAAATTAAAGCATATTCTAGTGTTGTAGTCAAGACCACGCTATCCAAGACTAAGACATGCCTGAGACTAGAGTGCAGCGAGACCAAAACAAGACCAAGACCATAAAAATCAATTTATAAAACCATCAGATGGTTGATCACTATAAGAGCATTCTCACTTTAATTTTACTTTGCTTTAAATAAATTTTACAGCAAAAAAAAAAAAAAGTGCAACTCTGTTTTCAAAGCACCACAGTGGAAAAGTCTTAAAAAAAAACACCTTACTCATATTCAAATATAAATCCTTGTATTTTTTGAGAAGTTACTGACAAGTCTGAATTGTATCTGATATCTGAAAATTACATGTTTATTTACAGTGCTTAACAAATTTATTAGACCACCACCCAAAGTAAGGTTTATACCACAGCTGCCCTAAATTAACAGCATTGGTAATTACCAAAATCATTTTTTATGTTTCTGCAATGGTTAATACACCAATATGTAGAAGCACTTTAACCCAAATGATATTTTTAATGCTAAAATACAATTATTATTGTTATCCATGAATTTTCAAATTTACTGATTTACAAAAAAAAAACTGAAAAAACAGTAAAGCACATTAATATTTCTTGATTAATATGTGAAATTATAGTTATTTACTTGCATTCTTGAACAGCAAAACTATTTTTAGTGGTTGAATGTTATGCTTGATTCATTTCTGACTTCTCAGAGAAGCTCAGTGAGCCGACTCAAATTTGGGTATAAAAAGGTGAATTCAGTTTGAAATCCCTCATTCCTGTTCAAAACGGTAAAACATGGAGAGCTCACTGAAAATGAAAGTGTCCACATTAAAGCACTTCATGATGCTGGATGGTCTCTGAGACAAATATGACAGGTGGTCTAAAAATTTGTTAAGCACTGTACCTTTGTCAGGTGAATGAGACCTAAAATAAGTGTATTTCTGACTAGAAATAAGATGGACTGGTTTGTTTTGATCTGAGTTTTTGCAGGTGTCTGACACATCAGGCACTTGAATAGATTTCCAAGGAGGCTTAACAATCAGAGACCTAACAGCAGCTGTTTTAAGTCAATTACAACATTAATTGATTAGAAACAGTTCAACTGAAAATGACATTATATGCCCAGCCTGTACAAAATCATCAGTCAATGAAGGGTTGAAATTACACATGAATTGAAGCTATTTGTTGCTTTAGCAAGACCTTCTCCTTATTATCACATTAACATTAACGATGTCAGTGTATGCTCTCTATTCCAAGACATTCAAAACGTGGTCTTGAGATCTGTCCCTAGACCAAAACTGTTCTTGAGTCCTACAACACTAGCATATTCCATATTAACATTTCATCAAAAGCCCTTAATGGGCTAATGCTAGCACATGGTTTGAAATTTGACTTTAATAAGGTGAAGAAAAAAAATACAGAGTGTGAAATGCTACAGGACGCAGCTGTTTATTATTCACATTTTGTGCTGCTTTCTTGCAATGGACCACCATTATTCCCAGCCATCGGTTGCTTGACTGTTGCCCTAGCAACCCCTATAGTATGAGACTCAAGCCCCTCACCCCTACCCCCTGTAACTGTTAATGCAGGGTATCCGCAGGGTCTTGAAAAGTATTAAAAGGTGATATATCAATTTAGGGAAAATGAAGACCCTTAAAAAGTATTAAAAAGTCTTATCATGACTTTATAAAGTCTTAAATTTTGGAAGTATTTTTTCTGAATTAGCTGTCCAAGAGTTTGAGTCCCAAAAACATCGTAAAAGTTTGTTAATTTATTCATTTTTATTAAAAAACAAAGATGAAGAGGTACATCAAAAAACTAGGCTATTGTGGGTGCATTCGTAAATTGTCTCTGAGAGCGCCAGAGCGAGCTATATCACTGATGTAAATGGTTACCGCTTGAAGTGGCGGTGAAGTATTAAAAAATATTGAGAAGGTCTTGAAAAAGTCTTAAAAAGGTATTAAAATTAACTTCAAGATTCCTGCATATACCCTGTAATGTCTAATTAGAGACCAGATACACCACTTTTTCTTACTCGATTTTGGGATTCTGTTTAGTAAAAACTTAATTCCATAGGGTGATTTATTTCTTCATTTCATGGATGCATTTCTCATAATAACGGAGAAAAGCAGTTAAAATTGACCTTCCTGGTTAATGCTGCAAAGCTTTCTTGGATTGCTCACAGTGAGAATCATGAAGTCCTCTATTGACAGCTTTTCTCTTTTATTATGTGAAACAACATTAATTTATAGTTTATGGAGGGCAGTTTTGGACAGAATCCTCAATTTGAAACCAGAATAAGGTGTGTAGTTGGACAGAGCTGAGCTGACAAATGAACTTGGCATCTTTTGTTTTTGTTTTGATTGAGAGCCTCCTGAAGGCAGAATTCAAATACCGTCAGTCCAAAGAAAAGAATGCACTTATAGCATAATTCACATCAGAATCAAACATCACATAGAAGGAGAGAGACAAATGAGACACCAGAAGGTAGTTATGGTATTTTTTGTGCAGGGCTTTTCATAGACATATAAAGTAGTTAACTTTTGAAAAAGGGAACTAGTTAGGGGTCCAGGGGTGGGCTCCTTCAGGAGAAAGTTGTCAATAAAAGCTCAGATTTTGTGGCTTTTGGCACTTTTTAATGCAACTGATATTTATGAATGCATAGTCTTGTGAGTTTGCTTACCCATCCGACTGGTCTGGTATTTTGTCCCTTTTTGGAATACAGTGAGGGCAGCCTGAAGTGGACTTGTAAGGTCACAGACTAAGCTTAATAATATCTGCATTTTAGAGAATATAAAAAAAATACACCATATTTAGCACATATCTGTTCTACATAATACTGGACAGTTGAACTTTCCTCATCACTGTGATCAATGTTTCTTCTTTAGCTCAGACTCAGCTCTGACTGGAGGATGTCATTGCAGATTTAATGTGGTCCCGTACCTTTAAAACTTTCCATTTGTTATGTTTGGTCATCCCATTAGTTGCCATTTATTATCATTAGTGTGATAGAAGCCTCTTCCTCGCAGAAGCAGGAGAAAAAAAAAAAACCTTGTACATTTTCACATTAGACAGAGCTCCACTGGTGCGTCAGATTAATGTTCCCTTCACAGAAACAGAAAAGGTAGGTGGAACATCAACTTCAGGAGACGCACCACAACTATTACATTATGCTGTCTGTTTATTTGCTTATTTCCTTAATGGTTGGATAATTCCTGCCGTTTTTCTCATCATGTTTAGAAATGCTGCTCGTCTTTGGTTTGAGTGCCTTTTTAGAGGCTGAATATTATTCTTTGGCTCCTTTTTAGTACGGAAGCCCTAAGTGGACATGGATCCTTACATTTTATTGACTGTTTTCCAGTGATACTGTTACCTCAAAATCTATACACTTACATTAAATCAGCAGAGTTACAAAAGCACAAAACAAACATGTAAATGGGCATGTCGTGGTCTGGACATTTGCAGTTGTTTTGGTTTCCACATCTCCAGAAAAGACAAAATACTGAAAAAGTAATGTCATTCAAAGTTTTTAAAAACACACGTGACCATGACTTAACTGTATCCATCTTTTTAGAAAGGGCTCGTCTGGATGTTTCTGCCTCAGGTTCCCGTCCCTGCTCTGCCCACTGTGAGTGAAAAGTAAGACGGCCCCCAGCTAACAGGACAGGTGTGTCTCTGACTCAGTATTACACATGATTAATGGTTTTCTTAATGTTCTCATGGCAGTAATAGAAGTCTCTCATGACTAACTTTGCATAAAAATGCAAATGAAAAGAGACAAACGGCAGAAAAAAGACCACACTGGGCCGGGCTGAGCCTGGGAGCCTTGAGGAGTGGGTGTGCATATTTCTTTATTTCAGGGAGAACAACTTAAAATTGTAGATTAGTCCTTGTTGTGTTAGAATAATTAAAGATCAGGGGCTCCCATAAGAATAACAAGGTTTAAGAGGAAGGTCACAAAGAACTGTCAGTAACAAAGAAGATCAAACAAATCAAAAGTTTTTAATGACTTTATTAAAGTTAAAACCAATTTGACCCCTGCATGAGAAGGGCAGCCTGGAGCCAGTAGCCACAGCTACACCCGAGCATTAACAGGAATTAATAAATATTTCAGAAGTTTACTTGACTGAGAACATCATGACTGCTGAAGCAGTCTGTTCATCAGTAAGTTTTTTCCCCCTCTTCTATCATCATAAATAATGTTGATTAATTAGTGAGTCAAAATCACTGAGGATAATCCGTGTAGAATATATCACTGTCAGGAGAACTGTTAAATTTTGCATTTACACACCGAGCATTTTAATCACACAAGTCTTTACATGTTAATCAGGATAAGAGAGGAATAGAGCAGTTGGGAATGAAGATTAAAAAAAAAACAGTAAGACTTTTATTTTGAGCCGTTGAGTCTTTCTTATTTGCATCAGAACTTCCAAAAACTCTAGGGATGAAGATTGAAACCGGGTTCTGTAAGGACCAAGTTCTGCAAAATCCCAAAAATTAATAACATTTGTGTTTATCAATATTGCAATCAAGTCTGGCCGGTTCTTGGTAGTTCTGGTTCTAATTCTGACCCTGATGACCACTCAACAGTCTCAGAGTGTCAGGAAATAGAACATTCTTTTAAGAAGCATCTTAGCCCTGCTTGATATCCTGAGTGCAAAATGCAGGTTTTAGTGTTGAAAAATAAGGCTTATACAGAAGTGCAAGAAACTGTTGTTCCTCAAGTGTCCACTTGAGGCAGGCTGCAAAATCCCCAGAAGTCACACATACACCCATTCAAAAATGCCTGCTTTTGCAGCTGAAATAAATATGTTTAAGTCCTGGTTGAAATACCAAATAAGGTGGAATAGCATATTTGTTTATCTGCACACATTTTATGGGGGATGCCTTTTTTTAATTTTTTTTTTTTTTTTTTTTTTTTAGATAACTTCATTTTGACTATATGAAGGGTTAAGAGCTACTCATGATAAGACATTGATTCCCAACTTGGGGTCTGGGACCTGGGCACCTGAGGCACCAAAGAACTTAGGGGGGCACCAGGCTTTGTCTGCTCTGAGGATGCCAAAATTAGATTTGCAAGTATTGATTAAAACCATGATAAAGCATTTATTAAGTAGTTTATATAAAAGTCTTTGGATAAGAAAAGCATGCATAGGCCTTTTTTAGGGTTTTATCAGTGAAACAATTAAAATCTATGTTGATTTTTGGCGGCAGTGTGTGTCAGTTTTTCTTCCCTCGTGGGTCCTGGGGGGTCCACCCTTCTTAGATACATGTAGGGGTGGAGCTCTGAGGAAAAATGGTTGGGAAACACCGTGATAAGGGGTATGGCAGAGTTAACTGATTAATGGGTGTATTTTAGCTGTTTGCTTAGAGTCATCAAGCCCATCTCAGCTTCAAGTTTTTGTCTGTTACTAGGTTTACTGGAAGTTAATTTCAAACATGGCAACCACAACAAATGGGCTTCCAAAGTCCCTTTCAGAAACCGATGGGTGAGTCTGTGGTTTTCAGTAAGTAGTGATTAACTAATAAACAATCCTCATTGCACAGTATAGTTGGCAAATATTTTAGGCTATGATATGCACACCTGTTGATATTGAAATCCTGAAAAAATCCTTGTTAAAAGTTATGAAGGTTCTGCCATTATTGTTAAAATGGATCCATATTTATTTTACAGCTATTCAAGATATATGTCCTTATGTCAAAGCTTTTCAGATAATGGCCTCTGTAGCTGTTTTGACCCCCAACATTAAGACGTTTATGATACACAGAGAAGTTATGCTTTAAATTGTATTACTTTGTTTCTTCACATTCATTTACTGGGAGAGCGTCTGTTCTAATTTGAGTTTGTCATTCGCCACTTGTCACTTCCTGTGATTTAAATATGTATGTACAGTTTCTTCTAAGGTATGGAAAAACATGAGTCAGATGTTACTTAGAGCAGGCTTTCTACCAGAGTGAAAGAAATGACTGCATGCTTCTTGGCCTATATAGTTTCAGTTAGCATGTTCACAGGCTAAAAGAGAGGAATTGTTTTGTAATAATCTCTCCAGGCTCCAGAAAGCATGTCTCACTGCTTTATGAAGCCATGACACACTCATATCACCCTTTATGAAGCCAGAAAGCAGCTCTCTAACACACAGGCCCATCAGAGCTGATCCCATCACAAGGATGTGGGGCACAGATGAAATTGGGCTCTTTAACTCCCTGTAGCGTAACATGCTAATGCAGGACAATGACTCGCTCATTGACTGCCATTATAGAATATACCGGAGGCCCAACACGAGGGCTGAGACAGAAAAGATGTGATGATACATGAAAATGCAGAGTAGGCCTCTTTTGAAGGCGAGAATTCACTTTTTACTCTCAGGTGTGCTGTTAGTGAGGAGCATCTTTAAAAAGTTTGAAGATGAAGATTGATGCCTAACATGGTGGTTATTAATATATTGATGAGGCTGTCAGAAACATTACAAATAACATTTTTTTACTCTATATTGATACATTAGCTCAGGTAATTGATGAAAATCCTGTAAAACTCCTTAATTTTCCCTCCTTAGGAGCTATTTGTCTGCCATCTGCTCCTGTTACAGCTCCCCGGGGACGCTCGCTATCCACTGAAGAAATCACAGCTGATGATGATGAGAGTCCTGGCTGATCATGGTAAGATTTGTCTCTCAGAGAACACCATATTCTGTCTGGAAAAAATATAACCTAAATATATTTTTCTTTCAACATAAAACAAACAAAAAAAAGCGTAATGTTAAAATGTGCAGGGAACAACGAAACAAACGGCAATCCACGGTGATAATTCTCCCATGTCTTAAAGGTACAATATGTAGATGTTAAGCACTGAAATGTCTACATTAGTAAAGAATGACTACTGTCTATTTTAGTGGAGTATATTTACCTTATCTCAGATTTTCCAACAGTTTCCTTCTTTAACTTTTTAAGTTGTAATGGTCTGTGACCAGCCACAGTTACAGAGCTGCCATGACAGACAGGACAAATTTATCGTAGCTGTGGAAATGCTGGATCTTATGTCAAAGACTGCTAAATAAGGAAGGGGGGGGCTGCTACTGGAAGTCGATGGATTTGGCCAACTCCAGGTCTGTTGTCAGGCAAATCCATCCTAAAAATCCCCAATCCCACTTAGTGTAATTACAGGGGAACAAGGCAGTAGCTGTGGGTGGGGTTTAGTTGTACTATGAGCCAATAGCAATGGCTTTTGCTTAGTGTAGTTAGCTTGTGTGTAGCCTCAGGATAGCAACAGTTTTATCGGAACTGGACCACTTTTCTTTATTTAATAATGAGCAAAGAACAGCACTGAAAGCTTTTCATGACATGAAAGATGCTTTCGCTCTTCTGCTGTTCTGCTGCTTCTGTGTGAGTTTGGTAGGTCAGGGAGGAAGGGGGTGTGTATTGTAATCCAGTAGCAATAGAGTGCTGCAGTCATGATGTAATTTTGCAGGCAAAATCCAGAAATTAGTGCGCATGGGTTCCGTCGGCGGTGAGCCTATGTGATTTTTCAATGGGTTTTTGGATCATTGAATAAGATCTGTGTCCAATAAAAGTGTTTGAAACTTACATGTTTTGTCCATGAAGATATTCTTAAATTGCCAATATAAGCATCATATCTCGTTAGTTAATCTAACTGACGAAACTACAACACAGTCAACTGAATTTAACGTCATCACCCGTGGATACGAGTGAGCGGCAGGCTCAGTCACCATGCTTTTCTTTAGCATCCCCTTTTATTAAGACATGATAAGATCCCTCAAACTCACTGTAATGCTTCTTGTCATCCATACTACAGAAAAAATAATTAATAACATTGAAATATGATTAATACAGGGTAGAAAAAAATGGTTTTATTGTTTATCTTATTGATTGGTGTTCAAAAAAGATTTACTTATGCATTTATTAGTAATTCAGTAATTATTACATGACTATAACACGATTTTTCATATATTTGTTTCAATATGCTTTCAATTTAACAATATAAAATATATTAAGTAGATATAATTGAATCAGCTATATTAACTGAGAATTATATGACATTTTTTCTAATTGTGACATATATGTCATGAGGTTTTTCATGACAGTTTTAAGGTTAAAGGCCCAGTGTATCATGATATTTATCTAATTTGTTTTATATCAATTTTCTTAGAGAAATGTGTTTCCAACAGCATAAATGTGTGAAAGAAGGTCTTTTGTTTTGATAAGAATTGTTAAATGCCTTGAATCTTACCTTCAGCGCCAAAATGAAGCTTTTGAAAATGTGCTAGTTCTGTCAAATGTGTCAACCTGGCACACAGACATCTTGGAAGTGATGCATTGGGAACTTAAAATCACATGGCCTGTCACATGACCCTCCAGGATGTTCATTCAGTGTCACATAGGGACTTCATGAGTTAAAAATCAAAGATGAAGATTAACAAAGAAAATTACAGAACATTAAATGTCTCGTGACACCCGTGTCACTCAGCCAGAGATGAATTAATTTTCCAACAACTGAAATGTAGGGAAATGCTGAGTAGATGCTTCTATTATTACCAGATGTACATTAAATCTAAACTATGTGGATTCTTACAGGATGAGAGAAGCCGTAAAGTAGAAGGGGGGGTTTTAATCTCTCTGTAATCATGACGGCCGTTGATGTGAAATGAAGTGTAGCCACTCTCCTTGACCAGTCGGCAGTGGTCAGCGGCCCACATCCAGGAGACTAGATTGGATTTATTGCTAGTGGGCCAAAGGTAACAAATACATGCAGTATAAAGGCGAAGATGGATGCCATTATCACTGGATGGATTTTGTGCCCATCATGAGGGGCGATCACACGGAATAGATTGATACTGCAAGCAATGCTTTTATATTAGGGTCTATATCTTAACTGGGCGATATATATACTTACAAAGGGGCAAAACAAAACGTGGTAGAGCAGAGCAACTTTGCAGAGAAGTGGACAGAAGAGTGTGTTTATCTGTTCATTTTCCCATCACATAACTTTAAATACGATAATCTAAACTCTGTTATGATTTCTTTAAAAAACATAATGGCTCAGAGGTATCAGCCAGCTGAGGTGGAAATATCTTCATCTCATCAGCAGGGTAGGCCGGAGGTTCCTGGGAGGCCACGGAGAGTCGAGATGGGGTTATGAGAGGTCATGTAGAACAGCTCAGTGTGACAGCAAATCAGAGGCCACCCCTCCGGATGGAGTCACGTGAAACAAAAGGAAACAAGGAGATGAAATACAAACACAAACCTCTGTGGGCAAACTCCAACGTAAGAGATCTCTGCAGCACTGGTGACGTATTGCCTCATTACATCGTCATAAAAAGGAAAAATTTGTGATAACTGTTCATTAACTCTTAAATTTGATGTTTGCCTGCTCCTGCACAGCATCCTTTTTTTGTAATCTTTTATTAGGAAAACAAAGAAAGCTTACATATATATTTTAAAGTGCTTGGTAATAGATTTTTAATGTTCATTTGTCTATGCCTGGCAGGCTTGGTTCTTTGACATTTGAAATAATTGTTGTTCGAAGGATCATCACCAGGGGAGGGTTTGTGAATAGTGCAGGGACGATTTGAGTAAATGACTGTGTCAGCCTGTTTATTTGTAGCATGATTGCCTCGGGCGCTGCCGCAGGACAGCTATTAGAGGGTCTGGCCATAAAGAGATAGAAAAGAAAAGCCCAACGATCACCCGAAAGTTAGCACTTAATGTGACAACTTCTCAGACAAAAGCTCCCCACAGAGAACAGGGAAATGAGAGAAAAAGAGAGAGAGAGAGGGAGGGATAGGACATCATTGCCCTCAGACAGAATTGCCGTGTAATATAGTGGCACAATGAAGAAGGAGAAACTGTATTATAATCACAATTATGTGAAGTGGCTGCAGTGTCAAAGATCACATGTCTATTCAGAGTTGCGAGCATGGCCCCATATGTGTTAGCATATTGCACAAAGCTGTCCGATCCATGTTGGCCTGAGGGGAGGAACAGAGCGCAGGACGTCCGGCCCTGGATTTAATTAGATCTCCTTAATACCCCACGCCTGTGGCACGGCCTGAAGTGGTGGTGTTAGTGTTACTGCCGTCTGTAAGAGCTGCTAAATAAACGCCAAAGGTCCCAGTGGGCAGGAGGAGACGCATGTTCAACACAGACAAAGAGAAATGCAAAAAGATTAGCAGGAGAAGATGGGCAATATACTGTAACTTTTGCACTTTTATTAAAAACTGGAAAAAATCTAAGGAAAAGCAGCAAAAGACATTTTCTTCTTACGTGGATAATAATACTTTACTAACATAAGGACAGCTTGCCCCTGAACTTTCCCTGAATCACCATCTCACATATGCATCCACCTCACAATGGAGACTTTCCCTGATTGGGATGGGTTAAGCGGTGTGAAATGGTGGAGAAAAACAGAATTGACGCAACAATGACAGCTTTGGCCTTCATATCAATGTTAGTGTGAGTATTCAGTATAAATAAAACTTTTTATTAATTTCACGGGCACATTAGCCTGATTAATGTAAAACATCCTGCACTGTCTCTTACAGCTTTACTTTATCTCAAATACTGTAAGAAAGCTCAATGTGGTTAAAGCCATTTTCAGTGATTAATCTATTTACTTTACTCGAACACTGTGAGAAAAGTCCTGACCAGTGAATGTGAGTATAATTCATTCTAGAGGTGAATGGGTCAGTCATAATCAGAGAGGTACCAAGAGTTTTTGGCATGGTATGCCAAAATCAGATGAACAGTGCATGGTATGCACCTGTCTATGGTAGGACTACCCATGCCTTGAGGTAATGCTTATATTGTGAATTTGTGCCATGGACATTCGTTTTAGTCATTAAACTGACCTGGAAAGTTTCTTAGATTTCTTTTTGGGGCCCCCGCCAAACTTTTTTCACACACAGCGACAGTGGCCATTTGAACTGAATGTTAATAATTGAAACATGTCAGGACTGAACTGACTGAGCTTATTTTAAGTGTGAACCTGCACAATGCAGCTGATGTGTAGAAAATGTTGTGGAACAACTTAATTACTTGAACAAAGATCACAGTGTTGATGCTTGCAGTGATCAGGTGATGCTAACGTTACCACCGCCACCCACACTCACTGGTGGGGGATTTTCATTGATGAAAAAAAAAAAGAAAAGAAAAGAAAAAATTCATTTGTGGTCACATATCAGCTTACCCTGAAACATGGAATTTTTAACAAGGGGCTGGGAGGAGAAATTCAGGGTAAAGTCATAATTTTAAAAATTGTCCAATTTTTTATTATTAGAAGTGCACATGACCAATGATATTTGCATTTGCATTTGCATTTGTCAAATTGTACTTAATGTGGCAAAAGTAAAACTGCAAGTTAAGAAATTAAAGAAAATAAATAATTGAGCACCAGTCTGTCAACATGATAAACAGCACAAATTAACACAGTAGCAGCAGAAAAACAGGAAGTGATGCCACACGCTCCCTGTGTCTGTGCCACGCAGGCCTTAGTGTTTATTGGCTGTATTTATGTGACATCAAGCCAGTCGGATTGTGTTATGGGCAGGACATTGGGTTAGACTGCGGAAAGTGAAAACAAAACCAGAGCGACACACTTTGCAGTGGAGCCAGAGTAGCCCTTTTTGATTTATTGATTTTGACCGATCGATGAATAAAATGCTGACATTAATAATCATCTCAATGCCAAACATCGTCATCGCTCTACCCCAGCCGTTTGTGTTCACACATTCAACTCACCCTGAAAGTTTGGGGCGATTATCGGGAGTGTGCTGCATGTGTGAAAACGCCATAAATATTAAGAGCACGAATTATTTAAAAATAGTCAAAAAGAGCATTTTAAACTTCAAATTATTAAAAAATCCTGTCTCTTAATAACAGTAACAATCTATCTATGTATTGCACTGTAAAATAAAACAACAACACACCATTTCATTAAACAATTTTAAAGAGAAAAATTAATTTGAAATTTTTGTTGACATTTCTTTTGCCTTTTATTATATTTTTTATGAAATGGAGGAGGAAAAATGACAATTAAAATAATCAAAAAAGAGAGAAGGGGGTGCAAATGGCCTAGCAGGTAGGTCTCACCCCAACAACACAGTCCGGAGGTTAGGCCTGCTGCTCCTATCCCACATGTCTCACCTCCACTCTCTCATCCCTGTTTCTGACTCTATCCACTGTCCTTTCCTCTAAATAAAGGCATAAAAATCCCCAAAACATATCTTTAAAAAAATCAAAAAATAGAAATGTTGGGTAATTTAAGATCAGAAATACAACTTAAAGCACCTCTACTCATTGCAATATGAATACAATTTTGTCAAACTGTAAGAGGATGCAAACATCATCATACCCAAGTGTCGTATTGATGCAATTGATGCTTCAGTTTTGGTTTAAAATGCTAGGTTAGGTTTATAACAGAAATAACAAGTGCTTCAATTCCTTTTAAATCATCAAAACCAATAAAGTATTGTTCTTAAAGACACAGACATCCTCTGAAAAGATCCCAGCATCACAGGTCTCCACAGTAACCGTGGCCCAGTTAAAGAATGCTTGTAATCTCTTCTGGCAGGGACGGATCTGTGGCTCAGGCCGGCTGTGGAGAGGACGGTCCTTTTGTTTCCTAAAACCTCAAAGGAGAGAGAGACGATAGGAGCACGCAGGAGGCAGAAAGAAGGGACGGAGAGGAGAAAGACTCTGGATATGTTTAAAAATAGCATCCTTCAACTAAGCCCCTCAATGATTACAGGGCAAATGTGTGCTACTTTTAAGATTCATGTTGTCTGTAGATATTTAATGTGCCCCTAACTGCCCATTCTCCAGTGGATGATGTGATGGGGGGAAAGAGCTTCAGCACAGAGGCTGAGTGTGTGCTTGTGTGAGCGTTTGGAGAAGTCTGAGGGGGAGGGATCAACTTTTTTTGTAGCTTATGCTAAATCAGGGCTGGTAAGAAGAGGGGGTGGAGCAGAGGGCCAGACAAAGACGGAAGAGGATGCTCCCACTGGCATTTAAATGGGCACAAGAGGGTGAGAAATCGAGAAAAGAATCCTCAAAAAAACAAGAGAGGGAAAAAACATGGAGTTTCTCCGGCATGGCAGACATTTTTTCTGGCTCCTCAAACAGATGCCGGGGCAGATGGTGGTGAATTAACAGAAGATGGGAGAAGAAGAAATGAGAAAGCCTAAAACGGGCCCATGGAGGGCAGACATTAAAGCTCTGCGTGTGTTTGTGTGCGTGTGTTTCTGAGCGCACAGGTTCAGGGGAGAGGCTGTTAAACAGTATCTCAGCTGGGAGGACTAAAGAGGATGGGTGGAGGATTCCCACTCAGAGATAGAGCTCGCGATAATAATCACAGGCGTGAAATTACAATGCTGATATTTGTTGCACCCCAGGGTGCGGTGTGGTGGGGCTACCGGAGCTTGGAGGGCCCACATATCACCAGAGGCCTGCGCCGGCTGACGGTCATCAATGATCAGAAGAGCGGCCCCTTAACCCCCCCACCTCTGCTCAGAGAAGATCCAGATCATTCAGCAGAGTTGCAACTTTAAAGAGCATCAGCTGTGGAGTCTGTGAGGAAACAGGAAGAAGGACAGTTTACATCTGCAGGAGCTTTAATTGGATAGTTACTGAAGCTAAAATAACAACAATAACCAGAATTTACACTATAACAACAGAATAACATATACTGTCATTTTAAAATGCAGATATGGACACAGTTACAGAAAGACTTAGTGTAATACATGAGTGGATTTTAGGTCTTTCGCATAGGTTAAAATATTAAGGTAAAAAAGTCTTGATAAAGGAACAAACTTATATTTTGTGTTGATGTTTACTGCTACTGTAGACAATGTGTTGCATCCTTTGTCTCAGCTGATCAAGTCCTGCAGTTTCTTCTGGCAAAAAAAAAAAAACAACTTGTGTTTTAATTGTCTAGTGTACTCATTTGGGAAATTATTGAGGAAAAATGTTGAAAAAGGCTCTCTTGGTTCGCAAGCTAAGAATTAGCTTTGTCTGAATATTGTCTGGTCGCAGCACAATCAGCAATAAGCATTACATTTAGAAATAATCTACTTGAAAAATAGTCTCTTTTGCTTTTGTGTGCCCAAAACAATGTGCAGGTGATTTGTACACTGCTTTATTTGTAATGTATATTAGATAATATGAAACATATAGTGCATTCAGAAGTATCCAGACCCCCTTCATTTTTTCAGTTTTTTAATTATACAGCCTGTTGCTACAGTTGAAAATAAATATTTTTTTTCCTCAATCTGCACACTAATAAGAATAGAAACTATTATTTTTTGCTTGTAGCATCAGGCTGCAACATAACAAATTGAAAACACTGAAGGGAACATACAATGGGTCATCATTCAGACATAAAAAATGTAATCAGATAAATTTTGATAGGCTGTCTTTCCTGCCAGCTCCTCTTACAAAAAAAGTAAAATCAGCATGAAACAGTGATCCTCTTCAGTGTGAATGTCCTCTTGGCCAGGAGCCAAACTCTGACAAGATATGACACCACATTTTCCTCCGTCCATTCAGTGAAGGAGGTTTAAAAGAAGCTCATTTTCATGTCCATCATCTCCTGCTCTTGCCTCTGCCTCTGTGGAGCCCCTGTATGCCTCCCCCATTTGTGGGGTGAAAGTGAAAAGTAGATGTGTTGTCAGGGCAAAACTGATAATGGCAGTGAGACACAGAATGATCCCAATTGCCCTGCTTTCAGCCCCTGCCACCCCCTGTGTTCCCTGTCGCTAAAGGGTCCACTGACAGACGGGACGGGGGCGCAGTGGGACTGAGTGCTGAGTTGGCATAAAGAGCGGACCAAATAGACTTTTTTCTTGGCATCATCAATCTGCACAAATAGTTTATTGTTGGCATTGTGGCCATCTGGATTCCTCTTGACTTCTCAGCTTCTGGACATTAGTTTTGAAACATTAATAGTCATGCATGCAACTAAGATAAGAGCAACACGAAGCATCGGCAAAATCAGGGCGAAAACAAAAGCTCATTACTAGACTGAAACAGCTTATTTAGCTGTTAGCCCATTGCTGTAGTCTGGGTAGGGGTGCCAGATCTTGGTTTGATTGACATCTGTCAGGCCCCGCCTACAAAAACATTCTTGAGTTGACCTACCTTCAACTATGTATCTCTGCTGCAGAGTCTGAGGAGAAAGCAGAACCATCACCATCTATAATTTTCATTTGGTTACTGAATTGTTCATAACTAAATGTTTTGCCTTCTATTTCACTGATATCAGTAAGCAAATATATCAGTGAAGATAAGCTTATTTGTTCTCAAATATATGAATGCAATGCTTAATAATAGCTCTGTAGCATACAGTCGTGCCATATTATTACCACTTCCTCTGTTTATGCCCAACTCCTGCTGTTGGACCTTGGGCTCTGTCCCAGTAACCTCTTTGCCCCTACCACTTAGCCTTTCTTCTGTTTTGCACATTCAGATATAAGGATAGGACTGTCCTAATCCTTGTTGGCATGGAAGGTTAGAATGAAGTGACAGGGGCATATGGCCCTTCAAATGGACTTTTTCTGGAGGCACACTCCAAACCTAGTGTTATGATAAATCTCCCAGAATGCCCTGATGACTGCTCAAGCATCAAACGAAGTGTAAAAATGGGAAGTGGTTTTCTTCATGAAAAGGTTGTGTAATTTACAACAACCATCTTATGTCTTTATTTAATGTTGTTTCATTTCATTATGTTTAGTTTATTTCAAACAAGCTTTTAAAAAAAATGCTTTTAGGGCACCGGTTTGACTCAGTGGGTGGAGCAGGTACACATGTGCAGAGGCTGTGGTCCTCGACACACTGATTGCAGGATTGATTCCTGGTCTCGGCACTGTTTGGTGCATGTCTTCCCCCCATTCTGTCTCCCCATGTTTCCTGTCTATCCTCAGCTGTCCTGTCTAAATGAAGGCAAAAGCCCCACAAAAAAAAAAAAAACATTAAAAATTGCTTGTAGTTGAAATATCTGTTTATTTAAAGGTGCAGTGTGTAAAATTGAATATCAATATCTAGAAGTGGGTTCTAGATTGCATTTCTCTGCTGGAAACTGTGGCAACCAGTTGAATTTAATGTGTATCTGTAATGTGAATACAATACAATACAATACAATAACTTTATTTATCCTTTGTTTCCTTTTTCCTCTATGTTACCATGGAAACATGCAAAAATCCAAGATGGCAGCATCCATGGAGGGGACCCTCCCCATGTATGAATTAAAGGTTTATTCTGACTTTTTTTTTTTTTTTCAAAATAGCTATTTTTAATTTAGATGACTAAACACTTATTTAGATAGACCGTCTTAGAAATGTTTTGCTTAATTTTACCAAGTTTGTTCAGCTAAATGCTACTAGGCTAAATATTACACACTGCACCTTTAATTACTGTTCACAACTCCTGATGATATCTCAGAAACTTTTTCAGGGTTGTTACTCAAGTTGAACGATATTGGCAAATACAGATAGGTTTTCTCTCTACAATATATATTGTGAGTTTTTAAATTAAAACAATAAAACAAAATAAACAAACTATAATAATAAACAAACAATAAACAAAATAAAGCCTTTTATGTACATTTATTAAATTTAAATGAAAAATCACACATATAAAAAAATTAAACTTGTTACTTCATCAGCTTTACAAATAAACCACTGTGTTTCTCAACTAGAACAAATTTCCCTTTGGGGGCATTAAAGCTTATCTTATCTTATCTTATCTTATCTTATCTTATCTTATCTTATCTTATCTTATCTTATCTTATCTTATCTTATCTTATCTTATCTTATCTTATCTTATCTTATCTTATCTTATCTAACAACAGTCAAAATTAAGTTTAGCCTGCATCCGTTTAACCATCAGGTAGTGACTGCTGACAGGGTCAAACTGTTAAATACACAATTGCAACGTCAGTGAATAGACTGTTCATCAGCAAGCGCCACCACAAAGTGCCATTTAAAGCAGGAATCAACTCACCTACAGTAGGACTGGCCTCATGTAACCTAGCATCTTCCTGAAGGGTCACACTGGTGTAGTGTCGGCAGCAATGTCACCTATATCCTTACAGGAGGAGGAGATACACAGACTCTGCTGCAAAGAGCTCACTTCTCTGGCTTGTGATGGTAATTTCAGGCTAACTTAAATTCATTTTCATGATGCAAACGAGGAAAAACATGCGACTTGGCTATAATCCAGAAGCAGAAGTATGACGTGCACCAGGTCACCTGACTATAGCATGTCCTTGCAATGTGACTATGGCACATATGCACATGGCCATTACGGTAGAAATATGCCATATCGTTCAGCCTTAGTTGTTTCAGTCACTGGAGAGGGTTTCATCTCTACTCCGTTTAACTGTGATTCAAGGTGCAAGAGGGCACTTGAAAATTGGAGGTAGGGGTAAAAGTTAGAAATGGGACTTGGCTTTGATCATCAGTGGCTGACACTGAACCAGAATGGACAAAAAACGCACATGCAGTTAACACTTGTGACGGCCCTGCCAGTGCCTTTTACTGTGCTGGCAGGGCCTGTTTTTAAGGCAGTGCAGTCCAACATTTTCAGCTGTTTTTGTCTCTTCACTCTCTGTAATAATTCATCTTCCGGATCTCCAACATACATGTAAATGTCCCCTTCTTAGGGCTGGACTGCTAATCTGGCATACAAGTAATTTTCCCAATGGGCCAATGCAATTTTGGGCTGGTATGGTATTAGATCCACAGGTCGGAGTTGAACCCAGGTCATCCACATATATGAGGAAACCCTTAACCCTAAGTTGTGTTTTGTCCAACCAGGGGTAAATGGCCAGTTGGCTTCAAAAAATGCCAGAGCCTAATTTTCTTCCCGGTCCAATGCTGCCACTTACTTACCAACTATTCAAAACCACAATGGGGCAAGACCTCTCTGACTGAAATATTAATACTTTTTTTTTTTTTTTAAAGATTTATTTTTGGCCTTTATTTGACGGGACAGGGGATAGAGTTGGAAACAGGGGAGAGACATGCAGGAAATAGTGCCACAGGCTGGATTTGAACCTGGGTCGCCTGCGTATATGGCATGCGCCTTAACCACTTGACTACCGGCGCGCCGAAATATTAATACTTTTTGATACTGTGTATACTTGCTAACAACAATAGCAGAGGACTTGTCTTTTTAAGGGTTCAATTAGGAATGGTTGACAACTCCTGGAAAGGATTTCTTTACACCTTTTTTGAGTTTTCTTGGTGTTATTCCCTTGAATAAAGGAAAATATGGAGCACTCAGAGCTACTTAAAACACACTTAAGTGTCAGTACACAGGGAAGCAGAAGCCAACCTTTGTAAAACAGCAAAAGCAAGCATATGAGAAGTGTTTTATAACTGAGGTTTTGGTTTAAAAAAAAAAAAAAGCCAATACGGGACGCAAACCCCAAGCTGCATCTGTCAGTGATGCCTTTCATACTTTATATACAGAATAAACAGACAAATTGCTGCTTTGTGACTCCACTTGTGATTTGTTCTCTATATTTATAACATAGATTTGGTGTAATCATCCCAGCTTAACTATGCCAGATAACATAAAGGACTTCATAAACTTTTAAAGATAACTTATGGGCTTTTTGTGCCTTTATTTTAGAGATGAGACAGCAGATAGAGTTGGAAACCAACTGGAAGAGTAGGGAGCGACATGCAGGAAAGGAGCCCTCTTCAAGATCTGGAGCCTCTGTATATGGGGAGTAAGGACATAAGCCACCAGGACCGAGGGATTTCAGAAACTTATTGGCAGTATTTCAAATTGAGGGTGAAACAGATGTTAACACTTTCCAGTAACATGAGAGTTAAAGTTACAGAGTAAGAAGGCTATTTTGGATTAGAGTTTCCTGTGATTTTAGATACCTTAAGTTAAGTGAACAAATCCTGTTTCCTTAAAGTTGAAGATGAGCAGAAAAACTGAAAAATGGCTCACTCTTGATTTAAGTTGTCAAAAGTTCCCTTGCTCACTGATTCATGTTAATAACCTGGTCTTTGGACCCTTTGGTTTCCCGTTTCTGTGGATATGCCTTCTGATTAGCTCTTTATCAGCTTTGGGATACACTTGAAACTACATTCCTAACTTGGACTTAAATCTGGGACCACAGCCAGTGGAGCACAGTGCCTCCTCTCTACCCTGCTGTGTTTATTTTCTCCCTTTGGTAAAGTAGCCGAGTGCCCACAATGCACGGTGGTTATCACTTCACAGCCCCATTTCAGTCAGATAATGTTCACCTCTCAGCAGAGGGAGAGATAACTTGGGGGATCTATCAGCAGAAGGAGTGAAAAGTGAAGGTCATTATAATGTCATCACAAGTTCTCCTGCCCACCCGAAAAGTCCTCGAGATTTAATATTGTCCTCCTGAGAGTGGATACAGGACATGAAAGAGAGAGAGAGAGAGAGACATGTTGACAGACAGGGAATGAGAAGAGGAAAATTCTCTTAAATAATAACATATTACGTTAACATATTTATGCAGAAGCATGTTGCATTGGAACAGGTATAATGTATAAGCTGCCTGTTAGATTTATTCCACTGAGAATAGGCTGGTAAAGATGCACTTTATCTTCAGACATGAAAACAGCCCTTCTGCTCCGGCACAATCCCAGCAGGGGCTTGTGGGAAATTGCTGTTTTTACATTTCTGTATCATTTTTCCCATAAGGAATATGGATAACAAATGAAATATTCAGCCCCATTGTCTGATTTATTCCTTTTATTATCCGCAAATATCAGCCCGGCAGTCAAAGGATGCCTCGCCTCATTCGTGGAAGGGAATCTTCCCACTTGGGGCCCTGACAGCCTATCAAGTCAGCTCGCATAAACAGGTCAGGATCGTGTGAGCGCTCCAATATGTTCTACTTTAAGCTTTTCAGCATGCACAATCACTAAACAGAAATCGAAAATTACTGAGGATAAAAATCCCACCGGTATCTGCAGGTCCACTGTGCAAAAACACTGCACAAGTCACTTAGAATAAGAGTCATATAGTAAATAATTAAAGCCTCTGTGAGGAACTTGGGTTTGTGACAATAATAGTGCCTGCTTTGGCCAAACTGGTACCTAATAATCAGTAAATCTTGATTTATGTATCACCATTTCATAAACAATGGTGTCTCAAGTCACGTCACAAAGATGACAGATCAAGAACTTTATCTCCGTTATATTATTTAGCCCAAACATTAATCTACCATGAGCTCAGCACAAACAACATTTAGTAAAGTGACAGTGGCCAAAGTTACAGTTACCAGGTGTAAACATTGAGCAGAACCAGCCAAATGCTGAAGAGCCATCTGCACAAGAGTAAAGAGAAAAGAGGGTGATGCAGGAGAGAGGAGGGATAAACAGGAATAGAAGAGGGAGTTGAAGAAACAGAGGAGAGGGTGGTGCAGAAAGGAAGAGAGGAGGATACAGGAAATGAAGAGCGAGATGCAGAAAAAGAGAAGAGGGAGTTTGACAAAAATAGAAGATGGAGAAACAGAAACATAAGAATAGGGCGATGCAGAAAAAGGAGAAAAGGGAAATGAGAGAAATAAGAGGGAGCTGAAGAGATAAAGAATAGGGAAATGCAGAAAAAGAGGGAGTTACAGAATAATGTAGGGAGTTGCATAAAGAAATAGGAGGGAGATGGAGGAAGAGAGAACAGGAAGAAGCAGACCATTGTTACCACAACATCTGCTGATCTTTCCTCTACATGTGCACATAGGGATTTTAGAGCTTCTCTGAGTTTTCTTTGTTATGAAACAGACTAAAATTAATACTAATGTCTCTCTATTATCTTAGCAAGTAAAGTTAATAATTTACAACAGAATAAAATATTTTCATGTTGTCATAAATGCCTGAAACTACTGAAGTGGGGTAGGTGGCAAAGTGGCAATCATTACATGCCAAAACAGTTTTTTAAAAGTCTATGGCAAAGCTTCTCCATGAGTGTAACTTGTTAAATTGTTAAAAGGAAGTAGCACACAACCCAGATCAAAATTTCCTCATAGGGCCTTTAAATAAAATTAAAAATAAATTTTTTATCATTTTTGTAAGATGTAGTTTCAGTGATTTCGGGATTTTTTTACAGTGCATAATGTACCCAACCACACTGTATTCCAGCATTAACAGTACCTATGTGAAAATCATTAATGTTTACTTGTTAACTTGATGCTTTCATTGATCATAAAGAGACATGAGCATCAATTTCATAGCCACTTGAAAACTCCAGAAACTTAAATGTCACAAATGTGTCTTTAATAATGGGACATTGTTCCTCATGCCTCCTTCATGTAGTTCTAGCTGGATGTGTTCGATCCCACTGCAGTAAAAGCCCCCTGTGCTGTTGTTATATCCGTTTGCAAAGCAGCAGAGACAGATGCCCAGTTACGGCGCCGTCGTAACACAATAAGCTTCATCAGATATTAGTAATTGACCATTAATGAACTCCTGGTGATAGCCCACTGAGGAATACACACAGGGACCCTGGGGACCACAGTTCAATGGGGGAAAAGGGGCCTCATGGCATTAACATACTCCCAAGGCTACAAGAGGCTTTTAAATGGCCAATCAATAAAGAGCATTAGTTCATCATGCCCTCTGAGGGACCCTAGAGGTGTCTGTTGTGTTGCACAAAACCAGAGAGAATGAGCAGTAGGGTTGTCACAGTACCACAGTTTGAGACGTTGATATGGCCCAAGTAAAAGTCCTATTTGATACCACTGCATTAAGAGTAGAAGTCTGTATGGTTTAAAAATATCAGAATATTCAAACAAATTTCTGCATATGAACTAAATTGCACAAATCCTTTAAAAGTGCCAGCAAAGTTGTGCAATTTAAACCATGTACAACAACGAAAAAAATCTAAATACCAATTATTGGGTGTGTTCTTGTTGATAATTAGACAAAAATTGCAAACTACTGAACGTTTCTGCTTTATGCCAATAAATTGACAGTGTTTTGTAAAGAAATGCTGCCAACATGTTTTTGCAATTTTGACCGTTTGCATCACATTGGTGTCATTCTAGGCATCATATTTTTCATGAATTTTTGTTTTACAGTATCCAAAAATGCAAGTAAAACTGGAGAATGTCTGAATTAAACAAATATCCCGAAGGCTTTTTGGTGCTGCAATGGTGCCAACATATTAGAGCTATATACACTGAATGCAACAAAAAAAAGTCTCAATACCAATTATTAGGTGTATTCATGTATATAATTTAAAAAAAATGAAAACTCCTGCACATATGTGCACATCAAGCAAATGCATTGGCAATGTTTTGTACAGAAATGTTGCCAAAAATGTAAGCAAATCTTGCCGAATGCCTCAACTGCACATATATCCTGAGGGCATTTGAGTTTTTAAATGTTGCCAACATATTTGTGCAATACAGACTGTGTACAGTGACATACATCTCAATACCAATTATTGGTTACATTCTTGCTTATTATTACCCAAAAATTATGCAAACTTCATTGTTAAGTATAGAAATGTTGCCAATCGATTTTTAGCAATTAAGACTGTGTGCGAAATGAAAATAAGTCCTCAACATCAAATTTTGTGTATATTCTTGTTTTACAATATCCAAAAATTAAAGCAAATCTGCAGGTCTGCATTCCTCCTCATCCTGAAGGCATTTTGGTACTGAAATGTTTCCAACATTTTGTGCAACACAGACTGAGTGCAAAAAAAAAAGAAGTCTCAGTACAAAATAATAGGGGTGTATTCTTGCATTTAAAAAATGCAAATTGGACTATGTGCAACAAAAAAGGTCATAGGCATCATTTTGCATATAGTCCTTTTTTTACAGTATCCAAAAATGCAAACAAACCTGCAGAATATCCCGCAGAATGCCTTCAGGATATTCGCACAGTTCAGACATTCTGCAAACTTGCAGAATGTCTGAACTGTGCGAATATCCTGAAGTCATTTTTGTATGGAAATGTTGAAAACATATTTGTGCATTATAGAGTGAATTTAACAAAAACAAAAGTCCTAGGTACCAAATACTGGTTAGATCATTTTCATACTCACCGAGTAAAGCAGGCAAATTACTGCAGATGTATGAAAACTACACGAATCCATTTCCAGCTCAAATTTCGTGCAGTCTTGTTAAAAGGTACAAAAAAGTTAACACAAACTCCTGCAATGTCTAAGTTGCACAAGCATGTTGGTAGTGAAAGATTGCCATTTTATTTGCGCAATAATGACTGAGTGTAACAAAAATAGAAGTTCTAGGCATCCAAAATTGTGTATATACCTGCTTATCATTACAAAAGTATAGGCAATCCCCCACTCATATGTTAAAATTACACAATTCTCCTGGCAGCATTTCTTGTGCAAAACCACTGTCAACTTCTTCTGTGCAGTTTGGACTGTGCAACAAAAAGCAAAGTCCAAGGCATCACCAAGTACTGGGTTTTGTCTTCTTACTCATAAATGCAGGCTACAAACAGTCTGAACTGGGTATAAGCACTGCCAGCATATTTGTGCCATTTCAACTGTTCTCTGTTTTCCTGGCAGTGTATTGTTTTAAAAAACTGTCCGTGGTTTTGAAAAGTATTGAAGTATCTCAAAGTCTAAGAGGCATTTTCTTTGAGAAATGAATGTGAGAAAGTAAACTAAGCGAAATTTGCTGTTTGCAGGCAATCTCCAATAATCTTTTTAATTTCCCTGCAGTTTTGTGTTTTATGATTTAAGCTTTTTACCTGTGCTGTATGTCCCAAAAGCCCTTCTCCACCAGGACAACAACATTTTAACCACTACTGTAAAACTGGGACAAGGGCATCACAAATATCATGTGACATTTACTGTACATATCCCATTAGATGGCTATGAATAAAAGCTAGACCCTGCTCTGCACCGTGCAGTTTTATTCTTAATTTTCTCATTTGTGTTATATGGCACAATGAAATGGATATCATTACATAGAATAGCACTATCGTACAAATACCACGCCGTGTCCTTGAAGGCGGCATAATAAATGGTTCATCACCGGCAACCAAATGGCAAGACAAATTTATGGGCACTGATCTTGCTCATCATCAGAGCAAAGTACTCGGTAAAATTTCATTGTAACTTCCAGGGAAATAAATAAATTTGAACCCTGACCTTGAGGGAAAAAAACTCCTCCCACCCTTCAGGATGAGATGATGGACCCCTCCTCCTCTCTCTCTCTCTCTCTCTCCATACATAGATAGCAGGCTAAAGATAGGTGTTCCACCTTTCCTCGCTCTGTACCTGCACCCCCTGGGATTTGTGGTGTCTTTGTGTCTCGCCTTTCTGAGGAGATTTCAGCCCCCCTGAGGAGAAACAGCAGACAGAAACTAGCAGATCTGGAAGACAGGAGGGACTGACTGAAGAAAGAGTGCAAGACATGACAGTGGAGGAATATGTAGAAAGTCACAGTTTAAATCAAGATAAAAGACAGAAATAGAAAATAAAGGAGGGAGCAAGCCCCCGGACGTTGGCTCCTAATGGAAACACATGGCTGAGGGCTGAGGTGTTGTCAGCAGTCTGCCTCCACACGTTGACATTCCCGCCTGATAATCTGGTCCTGCCATAAAATTAGAATAGCAAATACCCCACTGACAGAGATGCATGTCCTCCCTCTCTTGTGCCACTATAAAAAAAAAAACTCCTGCCGGTGTCTCCCAACGCCACAAACTTCAATTTAAATTTACAACGCCGCAAAAGGAGAAGTGATATGCATTCAAAGATTTTAATAACCTATTAAGTTATGACTTCAATTTCATTTTTATGAATATTTTCCTTGGGGAGCACCGCCATCGCCGGAGAAAGACAGAAATTTAAAAAAGATAAATAGTGCTATTAATCTATAACATTTCTCTGCCATTATTCTTGAGAATGAGGAGTTATTTTTGCTCAGATTGTCTTATAATTAGCTCCTCACAAGCCAGAAAATGACCATGCTGGAAAAGTGTGAAGTCTGTCATTTAGCTGGGGATAAAATCATCATTTGTCTTAATAAAATGTCGATGTGACAAGCAGCATTTGAAGTTGATTAGGTTTCAGTAGCTTTATTAATAACAGTTCCTGGATCAGAGGGGGGCGAAGTCCACTTAAAGCGACACAATGTGAGATGGAGCTGCTGCAGAAGCCAGAAACTCTCCTTTTATTTTGAAGGATTGCTGTACAATAAATCCTCAGATGTCGTTTATAACCCTACATTGTGCTTTTACTGCATAAACTGATTTTAAGCCACAAAACTATTAAACAAGTCATCACAAACTCCACTTTGCAGAGGGCGAACGTGGGAGTGCAGCAGAGTATAATAGCTTTAATCTGTCTGTTGTTTGTCTCATGGGCATTAAACACCATCTTGATATGAGTGAGACTACAGTGCACACAGGAGGGGGTCCTCATAATATTTAATAGGTCATCAAAGGGAATGGGGGGTAGACTGCTGACATTTGCCTGGATAGTTAGGAGAAACCCCAGGAGTTGTCACATGACTCATTACCAGAGCGCAGTCGACGTGACACTCGGTTGCATCATCGTTCAAAGACGGAAAAATCATAATCCGAAAGATATCACTGTTCAATCCACAGCGGCCCCATTAACTAGCATGAGGTTCTGATTCTTGTTTCCACCCTGAATATAGAGACTAATCAGTTAATAAAACTCCATTAGTGCCACTGAGGGTGAGAAACTGGCTGCCATTAGTGGAAATATAACCCTCCACACATAGATGGTTACGGATAGTCTTCTTCTATTCTTTCACTCTTAGTGCAACACTCCCTGAAGCTCCCAACCACCTGCCTCAGCAGCTCCTCGCCCGCTACCTCTGGTCAAAGATTAAACCCAAAGGAGATGAAGATTCATCATTTTAAGATTTTCCATAGAAGAACAAAATGAAATATGGTGGCTGAGCCAGCTGCTGACCTCCTCAGGCCTGCTGGACGGACAGCTGGTGTCGGAGGAGACGGGGAAACGAGTGAAAGTTAAAGTGAACTCCTTTGGCTTTGTTAGACTTGGATATCTCTGAGATACATTTATAAAGAAAATACGCGGCATCACAAATAAATACAATGAGATTGTTGCAATGAAAGGAATCAGAACAATTATTTAAATGCATAACTTAATGAAGTGAAATTTCTAACTGTGATTATATCATCAAAATGTATTCAACAAGGACAAAACAGGAGAATATTTAATCAGTCAGCCTCTTAAGGTGCACAACCAAAAAGATTATAAAAACCCTCAAAAGTCAGCAATCAGAAATGTCCTTTACAGTTCTTTATTGTTGGGCATGGCAGCATACAGACTACAAAAAATGTTTTAACTCGCAGTCTTCCTCAGCAGTCAGGCTCAACACATGGCGACACATGTGGTTCGGCCTCCAAGGTCAAGCTTGCAACATCTCTTTTGGCCTGGCCTTTTTGTACCTGTTAATATGCCAGGAGACCGCTAGAGGTTGTCAAGCCCTTGGTACATCCACAGCACGACCAGGGGCTCGTAGCAACCCTACTACCTACTCGAGACCATATCTACTCATCACACCCACCCCTTTCTCCACCCTAAAGATGTGGACTTTGCTGTTTTTTACCAGATTATTTTTCCATGCCCCTGGTAATATGCGACGACATCCAGAGCCTGACGAGGGTTGTGTTAATCCTCCCTCTCACCTCTCATCCTCCCTCCCTCTGGCAGCCTACTCTCCACATCTATGCCTTACTTCAGCCTCTAGTTTCTGGCTCAAACATGCCTAAAACTTAGGCACAGTACTGTACTTCTGGAGGGTTTCTTTTCCTTTTTTCCCCCCATTTTTTCATGAGTATGGCTACCTACTGTGCAACCTATTGACTCCTAATACTCACATAACAGGTGTAGACAGAATGAGCTCAAACTGGCATTTTCTTTTGCTAAATTTCTGAAAAGTTTTGTAAAACCTTTGGAAGGAAACCCAACTTCAGATCAGGTGTTTTTAGCTGGCCTACAGAATCAAGTAAGACCATTAACACAGAGACTGACTATTTCCGATGTTATTTTTAATGTGATACTGTTTACATTACTCACAGTTAAGACTCCATAGACTGATATTATTGATAAAAGAGAGCGGCAGGAAGAGATGTTTTCCGTTACACATTTTTTCAGCCACAAAGTTAGTACAAAAAAGTAATAGAAAGAACTTGTTTGGTGGAAAATTTGCAGACTGGGAGAGTTCTCCTTTGGAGAACAAAACTCAAAAAAGAAGATATTAAATTATTGCCAGATTAGCTCAGTGGGTAGAGCAGGTGCCCATAAACAGAGGCTGTAGTCCTCAACACTTCCAGGAAAAACAAAACTTGCCCTCCATGAAAACACTAACACAACTAATGTAGCTGAGGCTAAAGCTAACAAAGCTACGTTCACTACATAGAAAACATAGCTACATCGCTAAATCTAAATTTAACAAAGCTACGTTACCTACATACGTCACATAGCTATGTGGCTAAATCTAAAACTATTAAGCTACATTAGCTATGTGTGTGACATAGATTACAACATAGCTAAAGCTAAAACAAGTAATCCTACATTAAGGGTTAGCTACGTCAGATTATACCATGTTTGCTGAAGCTAGACCTGTTTAAGAAAAAGTTATGCAAGAGATGTCACACTTGAGCTTTGTTAGTTTTAGCTAAAGCTAACTTAGCCAAATTCACTAGTTAGATAACATAGGTACGAAGCTAACGTTGCTAAATCCAAATCTGTCAAAGCCACGTTAGCCACACAGGTTATGTAGCTATGTGGCTAAATCTAAAGCTATTGAAGCTACATTTGCTATGTAGATGACATAGCTACACTACTAATATAGCTTAAGCTAAAACTAACAAACCTATATTAGAAGTCAGCTATGTTAGATTACACTATGTTTGCTAAAGCTAGACCTGTTTTAGAAGTAGTTATGCAAAAAATGGCCTGCTTTAGCTTTGTTACTTTGAACTAAAGCTAACGTAGCTACATTGGCCTACGTAGTAATACTAACTATGTAGCTAGCGAAGCTTTGTTAGCTTTAGCAAATGCTAATTAGACTAAAGCAAACCAATTTTCACATTACTACCTTTAGACATCAGACCTTTCTTCAGTGTAATTTTTCAAATGTAGCTTGGTCTGTAATGGTTGTAATGTAGTGATTTTATGAATGAAAGTACTGCCCGACATGATAAAGTTGGATTAGGAAAAAACTTCAAAATATTGAAGTGCAAGTGATGTCCCTTCCTTTCTGATGTGCAGTGTCTCATCGTAGTGTTCTGCAAGCGTCTACTGTAAGACCCCTCTCAATATTCTAGATATTATTTAAAAACGTTTTCTAGTTTACCTCCAAAGATCCAGGCTTTTTGGCTGGTTTGAAATCATTACCAGCACTATCATCTGTTGTCATCACTGGGTGTCACTTTTATAGGTTTTTATTGTTTCATGTTTTTTAGACATTACGCAGACTAGGAAGGAGAGATAAATCTGCATAAAATAGTCAGCAAGTGGCAGGCTTAAAGACACCTAAAACCTGTGAGTCACACCACATTAAATCAACAGGAACAGCTACAATTAGTGTGACTAATACCATAAATCTGCCTTTTAATGTCCCATTCATAGTTAAAATTGGAAAGCTGATCCTAAAGTCTTCTATTTCAAATAAAAAAACTCTTTTTTTAACCTCAAAACGTGAACCTCTCAAAAGAGACTTTAGCTGTCACACTCACGACCCCCTCAAACTTTGGACGACCCCCACAGCCCTGCACAGAACAACAGTACAGCACTTCCATGCCCCTCACACATTGATTCCCCTCCCGAGGGCCCAAACCAATTTCTCTTTTTTTCAGACGCTCTCCGTGCCTGAACCTGCGGTGGCCATCAAAGACATTCATCCATCCGCCCAGGATGACTATGACTGATCTGGCCTCCAAACGATCAATTTGTATCCCTTTCTCCTTCTCTTTCTCTCTTTGTCTCCTTCACTTCATTCTCTTGCTGTTTTGTTGATGTGCAGAATATGATGAAAAAGTGAGAGTGCAGATCTCTGTGACACAGAGACATGTGAGAGTAACAACGCAATCTCTATTTGACCTTGGTGAACAGCTAATTCATATGTTCATCTATCTATGTTTTTGACATGTAGCTTTTCATTTGAGTGAGAGCTAACAGATCATCCATGCAAACACACAATAATCATTCAATTCTTGCAGGATTTGAGGCTGTTTGGACATAAAATACAATAAAAGCTGTAGGTTAGTTGTGATTGTCTTCCGTTTGCCTGATTTACTCAGCAGTATATGTCTTTCCTTCATTCATTAAGCTGTAATTGGACGTGATTCTCATCCAGGAATGCAGCATCCTCAGATTCCTCCAAGGCATGCAAGGTGATGATGACAGTGTTAGAAAGAGCTGTTAATCCATCTTGTAATTGCAGCGAGCAGACGGCAGGGTTGGTCGAGTCTGTGCGGAGGAACATTTGTCACCAGACGGGAACAATAGGAGGCGTTATGTATTTTGGTGCATGTGCAATGAAGGCTTTTGTGACGGTGTGATTGTGCACACGTGACGCTGGTCTGCGCATTAATATATGGCTAATGCTAATGGTTGTTTGTGTGCGCACGGTGGGGTTTTAATGCGTGCGCTGGGGGACCTTTTTTCTTTCCATTCACAGACAATTTGTAAGCCGGCTGTTGAAGCCAGGCCGAGGCCCGTGGAACAGCTGGAGCCCCTCCATGATTGATAAACGTGGCGACGAGAACTTCATCTCCCCCTGAATGAAGACAAAGGCCCCACAATGCTGAGCCAGTGTGTTACGCCTGCCTGTCGTTAAGTGCGGACGGCCAGAGCTGCCCTGGTCCTCAGCTGGGGGAGTCGAGGTGCCAAGAGGGAGGTCAGGACCCAAACTAATTACCATTTTATGACAAAACGGTCTTTTGTCGTCATTATATAATTGATTTACCTTTCAGGGGGAGATCATTATGAAGTGGCTTTTAAGAGGTTGAGATTAAAAGAGGGCAAGAGGGATTAGCTTCACTTGTACAAGCTCTCAGTGATATGAAAGAGGGTAAAAGCTTTACGTCTGCCACTGCAAACAACCAACCAACCACTTAAGAAGGAATGTAAATGCCTTAAGTCTGGATCTTGAGATTGCCAAAAAATTTCCAACACTTAGCTTCTTTTTTGTACCTCGTGTTTAAAAACAATACAATCTGTGATTTTAATATCAATATTACTTTTGATAAGTACCACATCTTTAAGAAAAACTTGGGCCTAATTCAGCAAGAGGACATTTTCTCTTAAAAGCCACTTACACAGTTGTAAAGAAGATTCTGACATTTACCAAAGTTTCTTATCTAAGGTTTGTTTTTAGCTACGAACAGAATCTAAGATCATGAGAGAGCACTGACAGGCTTATTTAAGTGCTGATATGACAGGATAAAACTATTAATTTTGAACTTATCAGCACTCAAATATTGTTGCCATGGTCCCAAAACCTCCTACATGCAAAATCACCACTTCTCAGGGAATTAAAAAAGAAAAAACACTGTATTTTTCAATTGCTTTTAAAATCAAACGGTGATTACATCTTCTTGAAACTTTCAATTGGTTTTAAAATTGTAAAACCCATTGGCAGATGTAAAGGGTCGGCAATTTCACTGATTTATGAAAGATGAATAAATAAATAAATCATAAAACTAGACAATCACTTGGAGACCGCAGACCTCCGCTATTAGCCCCATCTCCCAGTAGTACAGAATCCTTTAAAAAAATTCCTGGATCCAGATGGTGATCTGGGTCACTCCCAGATTCTAATCAGTTCTTCCTTATGCCATTTCTTACATTTCCTGAAAATTTCATCAAAATCCGTCCACAACTTTTCGAGTTAAGTTTGTGACCAAACAAACAAACTAACCAACGAACGAACAAACCCATCTGATCAAATAACCTCCTTGGTGGAGGTAATAATATGCTCAAATACATGACTGACTGGTTTTGGAGGAGAAAACACCCAAAAATGCTACACTTCCATAACCCCCAACCACCCCACTCCTCATCTTTTCTTATGCGTGATGCATATCATTCCTGTATCATTCCTTATAACAAAGTGGAAGTGATTGGGAATGACAGCAACTCAGCCATGAAGTGGTAGGCCACGTAAAATGACGGAGCGGGGTTAGCGGATGCTGAGGCACATATTGCGTAGAGGTCGCCAACTTTCTGCAGAGTCAATCGCTACAGACCTCCAAACTTCATGTGGCCTTCACATTAGCTCAAGAACAGTGTGTAGAAAGCTTCATGGAATGGGTTTCCATGGCCGAGCAGCTGCATCCAAGTCATCACCAAGTGCAATGCAAAGCGTCAGATGCAGTGGTGTAAAGCATGCTGCCACTGGACTCTAGAGCAGTGGAGACGTGTTCTCTGGGCTGACAAATCGCGTTTCTCCATCTGGCAATCTGATGGATGAGTCTGGGTTTGGTGGTTGCCAGGAGAACAGTACTTGTCTGACTGCACTCTGCCAAGTGTAAAGTTTGGTGGAGGGGGGATTATGATGTGGGGTTGTTTTTCAGGAGCTGGGCTTGGCCCCTTAGTTCCAGTGAAAGGAACTCTGAATGCTTCAGCATACCAAGAGACTTTGGACAATTCCATGCTCCCAACTTTGTGGGAACAGTTTGGGGATGGCTCCTTCCTGTTCCAACATGACTGTGAACCAGTGCACAAAGCAAGGTCCATAAAGACATGGATGAGAGAGTTTGGTGTGGATGAACTTGACTGGCCTGCACAGAGTCCTGACCTCAACCTGATAGAACACCTTTGGGATGAATTAGAGCGGAGACTGAGAGCCAGGCCTTCATGTCCAACATCAGTGTATGACTTTAAAAATGCGTTTCTGGAAGAATGGTCAAAAATTCCCATAAACACACTCCTAAACCTTGTAGAAAGCCTTCCCAGAAGAGTTAAAGCTATTTGCTGCAAAGGGTGGGCCGACGTTCTATTAAACCCTATGGATTAAGAATGGGATGTCGCTTAAGTTCATATGCGAGTCAAGGCAGGTGAGTGGATACTTTTGGCAATATAGTGTATAAAAATTCAGTTCAGACTCAAAAATTCACAACTGAAGGATGAGCAAAGATCTTGCATCAAACCTCAGTTCTCAGATCATGTTTGGAATCGTTAAAGAATGAGGATGAATGTACAAAAAGACTTAAGCTCATGAAAGTCAGTAGGTCCTGCCTCAAACTATACTAAGACATTCATGTTCATATGACAATATTTACAGCCAGTATATTGGGCAGAAAATTCCATATCTGTCAATACCAGTATCAGCTTTATCTTTTAGATTACTTTTATTTTTTTTTACCTTTATTTGAATAAGAGTCCAGATTTTCTTCAAAAGGGCGGTTGGTTGAGGTTCTTGGAGATGTTTGGCCTCTCCTCAAAAAGGCTTCTTCAGTTCTAAAGAATGCTTTTGTAAGTTCTGAATATTTGGATAACCATGACCTGACTGGATGAGAACCTAGACGACATCTTGGATAAGAGAGCCAAAGAGAGACAGGAAACATGGGGAGAAAGACATGCACCAAACAGCGATGAGGCCAAGAATCAATCCCATGACCAGTGTGTCAAGGACTACAGCCTCGGTTCATGGGTGCATGCCCTACCCACTGAGCTAAACCAGCACCCCAGTATTACCCTTTTAAGCTAATAACTGCTGATACCATTTTCATGCCTGCAATGTTGTGTTTCCCCTGCAAAACAGGGGTGTTTTTCCATGCTAATTTGGAAAAAAATGTACAAGCTGTCATCTTACAAACCCATGGCATTCATAAATTTCAGAACACAAGTATGAAAAAGTCATCAGTTTAAGACCACATCATGAATCTGAACAAATTTAAGAAAAATCCTGCACACTGTCTAAATTACACAAAAGCACTGGCTATTTTTGGTACTAGCATTTTGCCAGTGTATTTGTGTGGTTTGTAAAGTTTATGGGAGTTTTCCAACAATTTGGGGAATTTAAAAGAAATCACATAATATCAGGAGTCCTGGGCCTCTACTTTCACTGCCATGGCGTTAAATATGTCATTTTATTTTAATTAGAATTGTATCAGCATTTAAAAGTCTGACATGACAGCCTCAATGGAAATGTCAAAAACCATTTCATTGCTTATAGGAAAAACATTTAGTTACAATGATCATGAGGAAAAAAACATCAGGAGAAAAGGAAAAAACTCAAAGTTACCAGATATCGAAGCATCAGGAATTGGTGACCCCTTGATCGGTCATGTGCTTTGAGCAGCTATGTGCATCCACCATGAAAATGACCGACAAATCAGCATCAATTGTGCGTGATTAAAAACATATCAGCATGTTGTATTGATTCTAGCAGATATCAGGACGTGTCCCAGAGACAGATTTTAACAGAGACGTGCTCAGAGGTTCGCTGCCTCGCTGTCGTAAACTTTCTCTTAGTTTGTGACCCATGCAGGAACAGGTCAGTGAGTCAGATCAGGGCCAGCTTTGTCAAAGTCACCATGTGGTGATAATCGTTATTTGGAGCTGCAATGAATCCCGCACAAGGATCTGTTTCCACTGACTACACATTGAACTGGAAATATGTGGAGAAGCATTCTAATTTCCTAGTTTTTAGTCGCCTTTCCAGTCAAAGCTGGCCAGCTTTGAAAGGAGCTGCATCTCCTGCACAGTTTTTACTTAAGAAAACTGTAACTCATACATCTATTCAATGCATTATTTGCTTGTGTGTCTAATTCTTTGGTTGTATGTGATTCCTTTTGTGTGAAACAGATGTTTCTGTGAGCGTGCTCCTAACTTTCTTTGTGTGTCTCTCAGAGCAGTGTAGCCTGGGTACATCCATCCTTGACCTATTTAATGGCTGGCTTCTGTTGAAGACCTGCCGCACAAATTGAAAAGTTTTCAGTCGCTAAGTGAAATGTATGGCTCTGCCTCCAGTCCAGAAAAATTGGGGATTGTTCTATTTTAATTCCAAACTCAATTTCAGACATCCTCCACGCTGCGACAAAGTGGATTTCTGGGCCATCCATTGCGCCATGCTTGTCGACATTTCAGCTGCCAGGACGCACGATGAATGAGTGAATATTGATGAACACAAAAGCCATTTTTTCCTGTTATTGTTGGCGTGTAGGTGGAGAAGAGAGGAGAGAGGAGGCGGCCTTTGGATCCCCTGGGACTGAGGAAGCCCTCTCCATATTCAGAATATTCCCTGTGAAGTTCAGAAAGAGATATCAATCTCACTTTGAGGCTCTGGGCCTTCATTTGTTTGTGAGAGATGCGGAGTGCTGCTCAGATGACTGTGCCAATTCTTCAAATCCCACTTACAGTAGGAGTTCACACACAAACACACACACATATACACCATGCACAGCAGAGCATCTGCCACTTTCCCCAGCCAGCCTGTGTGTCCCAGCCTCAGTGTGAACAGCGGTGGAGTCTGCTCTGAGCATCTCGCAGGTCTTGATTGAGGAAGCAGCAGCAGCATCTCTGTCGGCAGCTGAGAGTTAAGAATAAAAAATACACCGTGGCTGTTTGGGCAGAAGCACCAGCAGTCTATATTGGATAAATGGGTTAGTTTTTCTATGTCACAGTCTCTTCTGGAAAAGGTGTGCTTGTTTGTAAGAGAGAGGTAAAGAGAGAAAGACAAAGTCAGTGCAACAGTTTGGATTAACTTTAAATTGTTTTTAGTTTTTCCCTCTTAAGAAAAGGATGGCAATTCACTGACCTTTGACTGTTTTACCTTCTGTAGACACCACAGTGTCAAAAATAGGAAAATAACAGAGTTTTATTTCAAGGGATTCAGAATCATCAGAAGCTTGGCCTCTTGCTTTCAGTGTATCTGGATGAAATATTCATTCTTTTTTGGACAATAATAAGAAAAAAATTAAGGATTAAGATGTTTAAATGCTGACTATGAGATCACAATATCAGCAGACAAAGCTAAAAATATTTATTGCATGTTATCCCTTCTTAGTCCTCCAGTATATGGTCATATTACACCAAAGTAGCCCTAAATAAGTTTATATATCTATAGATAGATATATCTTATGAATGATAACAATATTCAGCATTGTGATTTAATGTTAAAACTGAAGCCTTATTAAGTGAATGTCTAATTTCTACACCAGAATATCTCATTACACTGACTATGAGTCATATTAACTCAACAAAGCCAGAGAGCAGCCTATTTCAAGTTATAAAATGTAAAAAAAGGCCCAGATTGCATGTTATCAGTAGGAATCTCTGTAAGTGCAGCATGCAAAATATACTATTAAGGTGTGTTGAAATGAGCTGCACTAACTAAATTAGAGCATTCATCTTTTTCAAATCATTTAAGTAATATTTGCTTTCTTTATTGGTAGACATTTTTACTCATGACAAGCAATTCAGGGGTTTTTTAAATCTTGAAATAAGATGTTTTTGTTGATAAGTTAGCTGAATGTTGCTTATATTAAATGTAGAGGTTATGTTATCAGCAGGGTTTGTTAGGTAGTTTGTTTGTTAGTTTGTTAGCAACATAACTCAAAAAGTTGTGGTCAGATTTTGATGAAATTTTCAGGAAATTTCAGAAATGGCATAAGGAAGAACTGATTAGATTTTGGGAATGATCCAGGTCACCGTCTGAATCCAGGAATTTTTTAAAGGATATTTTACTATTGGGAGATAGGGCTAATGAGTGCTTTTCTAGTTCAATATAAAAATTAGACAAACTCAAGGGGCACAGGTGGCCTTGTGGTGCATCCCATGTACAGAAACTGTTAACATCAAAGTGGGCAGCCCGGGTCCTGACCCGTCCTGTGGCTCCTTACCTGCATGCCAAACTGTCTCCCCAGTTTGTAAGTCCATCCCCCATTCTCTAGTGTCTCTCTCTGAATAAAGTCTTAAAAGCCTGAAAATAAATCTAAAAAAAAGAGTTTTTAACTGCTCAGTTGGCCCAAATTAACCTGAGGGTAATTTATAGCTAGTTTAGTATGGTTGGCAAGAAAATTTTGTCAAAGAATGGCCCTTTGGACTGTTCCAGACCGGGTGCATGTTTGCTGCATGTGTGCCATTGTGCTACATTGCCACATGTACAAATAGAGCGAGTTTCTTTACAGAAATGCTAAACTGGGCCTTTAATTTAAAAATCACAAACTCAAAGTGTAATCGTACCATGCATTTTTTATTTAACCAATTTCACCAGTATGGAACAGATACACAGTAATATCCACTAAAACAAGGTACATAGGGCTCTCTGTACCTGAGTAAAAGTGAAGTTACAAGGTAAAAATTTACTTAAGTGAAAGTAAAATTACTGGTCTATGAATCTACTCAAGTTTTAGTAAAACGTAATTGACTTAAAGTTTACTTTAAGTATTGAGTAGTTGTACCTTAAAATACTGTATAATCTTTCCTTGTTGGCAAGACCGACAAGCGCTTAGATTGACAACCAGGTTGTTCAGGTAAATATGCAGAAATGTGAATTTAACTTATAAAGAGTTAAATTCAACAGTTCAAAGTGTCTATATAAGCACAAACTACATTTAAGTAAATTCATTTTATGAAAGAGTTAAACGTTTTACAATTTTAACAATAAAAAATCTGTGCTATAGTGGGTCTCTGGCAAGAACAAAAGAAATAGTCAACCTCATAGCAAGGCATACATATGAAGAATATGCTCTGTTTTTAGGATCACCCAGTCACAGGCAGGAACTCTAACTCAATGAATAACTTCACTCATGATGCAAATGTGTCTCACGTCAATAAACAAAAGTCCACCAAAACTGTGAGCAAAAGAACCCCAGCAGGGATCACTGTACAACAGGCAACATCTAAACAGTTTGCCAAAGGGCACGATGGGGAACTCCACCAACACAACCCCCCAGAGTTGAAATCACAGTTTGCAGAGCTTAGATCAGTTGACTCTTTATAGAGCTGAACTGACGTTAGTGGATCAACGCTGAAGACCATTTCACTCAGAATGGAGATAGAATTACAGTTTGTGAGTAAAAATCAACTTCGAAATGTTTAAGTCTGAGATATCAACACTTCAGTTTTTGTTGTTTTGGGATGTGATGTGTAATCCCTCTCTCTCTATGTGCTACCTTGTAGACAGAGGTGAAAAAGTACAAGAGTATTGTGCTCAAATAGAAGTACAGTTGCTCTGGTTAAAACGTACTTAAGGAAAAGTTCTGACTTCAAAATGTACTCAAAAAAGTACAAGTGTCCAAAAATATACTCAACTGGTGTAACAAGAGTAAATGCATTTTTCTGTCTACTTTTTGCTGTCAGACACTTTCAGCTCGTGGTATAAAAGGCAAGTTCTGGTCTCTAGATTCTTTGCTTGTGATATGCAGAGCTCACATGCACGCTTAAATAAAAATCGGGCTGTGACACAGCTGTTACATGACAGCCATACACCCCGTCTGAAACAACCCTTATACTACGCTTAAACACCAATTTGATTGCAAATGAAATTGCAATTAATTATACAACCTGAGCAAAGACAATTATTTGAAATATACAAAAAAAAAAGTATGTAATTTTTTAACATTTTCTATGCAGGCCTCAAGAGCTAGAGAAGTTAGTTCATAAACATGGCAAACTAGTTTTGTTATGTTGAGATAACAAGATAAATAAGTCAAGGTTTTGAAAAACAACTGGAATTTATTCACTATCTGGACAAAACATAACATCTACGGATGTATGTTCTCTTACTTTCAGGGTCATCTCTATACATTTTAAAATCATGTCCCTGATCTTGTTTCGTCTTGTCGCCTCTTGTATCCGACAGGGGAGGTTTTCTTGCCCTTTTTTTTTTTTTTTTTTTTTTTTTTTTTTTTTTTACTTCTGGTCTGATAATCACAATCAGAGGTAAGAGAGCACTTTGAGAGAAACACATGTTCGATCGCCACAGCAGAACATTACACCGGTGCTCTGCATGTAGATGTGTGGGTTCTTTAGCCGCTGACAGTACAGCAGGCAGGGCCAATAATGACTCTAAGAAGTGAAATAATTACATGCATCCCCACAAACACAGCCATTCTTCACCTCAATGAACACCCCCCTCTCCCTCTCTCTCTCTGTAGCTCTCCTGCTCTCTTTGTGTGCCTGATGTGTCCTCATGTAGCCCGCTGCAACAAATAGACCCTCACTGTTAGCAGCTAACGACATTTTAAAAGACAGTGCCTGATTGTTGTGACCCAGCGTTGTTTATATGGCACCTCCCAGACAAATATGCAGGCTAAAGAGCTTTGAATTAGACAGATATTGGAACAATACAGAAAACAAGGTGGGACATTTTAAAAAGACTGAAAAAACACAAACAAAAAATAAATCATTTTAAATAAAATCTGCAAAATAAAAAGAAATAAATAAAAAATGATGCCTAAGATCAAGCTTACCCAAAAGAATACTGACATAACTAAGAAAACGGCTGCAAAATGAATTAAATTATTCATATTTTGGTTTCAATTTCAGTTGTTTCTTTATATCTTATGATAGTTACCTAGTAATAAGTTGCATTTTACTAAGTCATAACTTGGTTATATTAAAGAAGTATTTACCCTGAAATGATGTATTGATTGGTAATTTACCCTAACCCTCATAATATTGTGGCACTTCTCTTGTAGTTAGGTGGCATTTTACCCTAACCCTACCTCAAACACTTATAAATTCGTGGCAAATCTCATGTAATTAGGTGGTCTTTACTAAATAGTTTCATAAAAAGAATGTGCTTATTTTCTATATAAGCTGCTTGATCATTTCCAGGTTACATCAGTTTTTTTGTCTGCTAAGTTACAGTGAGTCCTTTCTTAAAAATTTCAAGTAATTTTTATGGTTTGGGGTTAGGGTGTTAGGCCTAGGGTAGGGTTAAGGTAAGGTTTAGGCTAAAATACCACCTAACTACCAGAAGATTGCCACAATATTTTCAGAAATTACTCGACAATTAAAACATTATTTTTAGGCAACTACTCTCTTAATATCATCATATTTCTGAGTTATTACTTGGTAAGTTGCCAACAAGGACATTACCAACTTATTCCTGAGATAATTTCACTTTTTACTATAAAACCACTAAGTAATGGGGTGCAGGTGGCCTAGTGGTTTGGGGCGCAGAATCCCTGTTTCCAATTCTGTCCACTGTCCTCCGCCGTCATAAAAAGCCCAAAAATAACTCTTAAAAATGAAATAAAATAAAATTACTAGGTAATTAGGACCCACTAAAACAAAGTGTTACCATATTTTTTGTTAGTTTTCCAAAAGAAAAAAGCAGCATGTTTTTTTTTTCACCATCTTTCTGTCTCTTTCCCATAGACACCAGTGCATCAGGCGTCCCAGTCTGGCTGTGGTTTGGTTTTAGCAAGCCAATGGGCCATGCCGGCCTTTTTTTCCCCACTGTGGGCTCATGAGTGGAGTCTTTGCCCTCACATGCGTTCAGTTGGGCCTGCTTTACCCACACTATTGATTGCAGGTGATGTTCTGGACTCAGTCCAGCTGACCTCGAAGGAGAGTCAGATACATCATTGTCCATAGAGGAACCTCTGGAGACCAGACAGGAGCTGCAGCACACATGTTAAGCAGTCTCACTTTGTCCTGATGCTGAATCTGACAACAAATACATCAGACGTAAGTATCTGGGCTGCTTCAAGTAGACGCAAAGCTGCAGATTCAGCTATAATAGCAGGAAAACACAAAAAAGTAGATGATCCGTACACAAGCATGCGTCCTTCAGCTGCTTTGTTTCCTGAACGGCCATCCATGCACCACATCTTCCTCCGCCACCTCACCTTTTCCTTCTGCCTGCTAATTAGAAATCTTAATATGCAATCATGTTAACACTGGGTCTAATTTGTGCGGCATGCATCTTTGTTTCTTACACACCTCACAGCAATTGATGGATATCCAATGAGACGCCGAGTCGCTGCCAAAGGGAGTCGCTCTGCAGCTTGTGACACATCGCTGAGGCTGGTGGGAAGTACGCCTTAAATTAATTAACATCGGACCTCTTGTAGCTGCTCACTTCTGTAAACAAACATTTTAATATGCAGTAATTAATTAAATCTGCCAAGCTTCTCTGCCCCTCCCATAGATCTCCCTTCATTCTTACTTTCCTCATCTTGTTAAAGAGTTTATTATGTGCTGCTGGAGATGAGAGGAAACTTTGTCCAGCACTGTCTCTCCAGGACTCAGATTTCTACATTTATTACTGCAGTTTTGTGTAATTTATTTTCTAACTTGTCAATGGCTAATGCTACCATGTAACTGTAAGGAATGGACCAAAAATTATCAATCGCACCAGTTTTGCATCATTATAATAGGAAAAAACTGTATAAAAGCTGCTTTGGCCACTTCAGTCACAAAAAGATAATTTTTGGTGACACAAAAAAGTCAAAAATGCAACTTTATGTCAACCATTTTGCTGAATAAGTCTTTTCTAAATGTTTGCATGGTCTTAGAAGATGTTTTCATGAGTTACATTCCATTTTTTTTTTAAGTAAATTTGCTAAAGAGGCAGGATTTTGGTGCAAATTATTCAATTTTATTCCAGGAATGATGTCAGATATTGATATACAAGCAAGTAAATTGACTGAGCAGCAAATACCGAACGGTTTAAGTACATAAATAAAATTAAACCAGCATTGATTCATATTATAATTTGATAAATGAGCAAACACGCCTTTGGCAGAATCTGTAGGCCGTCTACATTAGAATAAAACTGTGCCAAATATCAACGGATTAAGATTTTTTATTGCCGAGATTTCTTATTCAAGATAAATAAATGCAAACACTTCAATAAATCCCTCAAATTATCTACAGTGGATAGTTTTGCATTTATCAGAGTTGGAAAAGGGGGAAAAAATAAAAAAGAGATTGCATGAGTTTATGGAAATCCACATCAGCAGGGAATGGATGCAGACTCAAGGGGCATCGCTGCACAGGTAAGCTGCTTTTGGAGGGTTCATGTAAATCCTAAAGTCCAAAAAGTCAATTACTGGGGCATCTCAAGCGTGTGTTACTGAAAGACTCTGATGTTTTATTGAAGAGAGGCTTTAATTCATCAGGCTTCTCAGCTCCCTTTCATGCAGCTTGGAGAGGGAGAGCAAAGGCACCTCCTTCAGATGGCCAGTGTCATATATCACACACAGAGAGAGAGAGAGAGCACACACTAATGCCCAAAAACAACTCTCAGGTGGTCTGCTTCACTTCACTGACCAGACCATTACCCCCTCAGTCCTCTCAGTGCAGACCACACAGACTAAACAAGAAATTCAAACTCATCCATGCAGCTCTTCCTGTCTACACTTATCAACATTTCAAACAAGCCACTGATGATTTTTAATTACTGAACAAACCGTCTGATATCGTAAACATACAGCTCCCTCTCGCTGCTTTTCAGGGCCCTGGATTTCTGATCTCAGATTTTAAAATTATCTTTTTATCATTCCTATTCTTTAATGTTTTAGAAATCGCCATACTTGTTTTTTTTTATTTTTTAGGTTATCCCCATAAGCTTGACCAGACTACACAGCCTGTCTTCCTGGGGTCAACTTAAAAAACAACCTTGCAGGCTTATCAGATGTACATCTGAAAACACAATTAAGCTCTACAGTCCACACAAACATCACATTTAGAAAGGGGAATAAAAATTACACCTTACATTAGGAGTGGACAACTGGCAGCCCGGGAGCCACACATGGCACCCATCCTTGTCCAGTGCACCTGCCAGTCATTTTAACATATCAGTCAGTTGTAAATATTAAAGTAAAGTAAAGTAAAGTCATAATTTATTAAGATATTAAGAAATATATTTTAAAAGAAACTGCCAGAAAGTGTTTTTAAGCCTAAGGTGTTCCTTCAAAACCATGCACAATGACCAAATGTAAGGAATGTAAATATCAGAAATAGTTTTATAATCTTTAAATCTTGATGAATGTTTTATTCTTGACAAGGCATTAGTGGATTTAAAGGTGCAGTGTGTAATATTTTGCCTTGTAGCATTTAGCAGAACAAAAAAAAAAACACAATATATGTATCTGAAATGAGGTTTGATCACCTCATTATATAAAACAGTTGTTTTTTATTTACAATGAATTTGCTGTTTATTTATACATAGGGAGGGTCCCCTCCATGAAGTCCCCCATCTTGCACGTTTCTACAGTGACACAGATATGAGCAAATAACAGAAACCTTTTTTTTTTTCAATTCCACCAGTTTCCATGATTACCACCATAAGTGGGCACAGCAATCTTAAATCTGTCTGCTTGATGTCACTAATATTCTCCAGTTTTACACACTGTACCTTTAATCTGTCTTGGTTGCTTCTGTTACGCCATTTCACAAAGCATTACTAAATTTAGAAATAAGAAAAAATATAAGTAAATAAATAAGTATAATAAATTCTGATGGAAGCTGCTGTTAAATTAAAAGTCATTATACCATCTAATCAAAAGTGTCCTACAGTTTGTAACAATGTGGCCCTTTGTCACTGATATTACACTCTTTCTAACCAGAATGGCTCATCTCTGTTTTAAACAAAACAAGAAATTTTTAAATATGCCTTGAATTTAATTTTTTTTTTTTTCAAATACATCATTTCCAACCACTAGTTTTGATGACCAACAATGACTACAAACACCTATTTGCACTGCATCTTCCAAATATGATGCCCTGAAGCATTTAAATTCCTTTTAAAATATTGATTTTGTCTTAATTTTGTCGATGTAGGTGGCAAGAAACTCGATGTTTTCATTGCTCTGTATTCTGTATGCTAAATGTTAGTGGTGTTTGCTTTGGCTTGTAAAAACCCACTGTTTGTTGCTTGTCTGGTGGCATATGTATACAATACTGTACTGCACTGATATAAAGCTGATATAAACTGCAAAAGTTTCCGTGTTGCAAGAGTGAAGCAGTCTTTTTGTCCTCTACAGTATGAATCTGGTCCCTTTAGAACACCATTAAGACTTAACGGATATAATACGATTGCTATTCTTTTTAATGTAAACAACCTTCCCTTAAAAATATCCAAATCATGTAGTCCAGCACTGCAAAATAATCCAAGTTCATTTAATTTAACCATATTCAAAATATTGCACATAAATGGAGAAATTATGGTTCAAAAATGCATAGATAGAAAGAGATAGAAAAATGATGCAATATTTGTCTCTTGGCTGGCTGGTTAAGGGGGGCCCTGTGTAATATTCTTTCTGGGGGCCCTAAATCCCTAGCTACGCCCCTGCCTTTATGAGGCCCAAACTGGACAGTGTTCTGTGCATAAATGCTCATATCAGAAGTCATGTTTTCATCACAGTTAGATCGAAGAGTTATGTACATTATTATTTGTAAAGTGTACGGCATGTTAAGAGCTGTGAAGTCATTTGTGTTTGCCATTTGACTTACAGCGGCTTGCTAACTTGTTTGCAAGGTCAAATCAGATCTACGTCATAGTAACTCACAGAGACAGGACATGATGTCACAAAGACAATAAACTGATTCCCCCACATTGCTGGGACAAGGAGCGTAGTCCAGCTAAGTATCTTCATCTTTAACCATTGCTAGACTTGACAGTGCATGTAAACATACTGACTGATTTGTTCCATGATTTTGCCAGTTTTACGTACAGGATCAGTTTGTTCAGTAGATGTAGAACACAGATTTTTGAGGAGTGTATTATTAATTGTCTGTGCAGCTCTGACATAGTGGACATCTATCATTTTTTCAGGACTAGCATATCAAAATTTCTCATTGGTGTAATTTTTACTACCCTGTTCCACAGACAGTTTAAGTGATTTCTGAGACTGGTATCAGTATTAAAACTACTCTCCTCGTGCTCTCTCTCGATGTCATCCACAGCGCCCTGGTAGCTAATTTCCTCCTCATAATGCTACTGTTTTATTCTTCCATTCTTGTCTGCTGATCACAGTGCATCTCTGCGCCTTTACTCCCGCTGGAGTCTTAATAAACAAACAGTGGTTGCAGGCTGACAGAGTCCCATCACAGCACAGCGACTCCTTGGTCTCTAATGTCTCCACAGCTGGAGTGAAGGCTCACGGTGGCATCGCCCAGAGTGAGGCAGGCAGACAGCTTATTTTTCCACTGTGATTAGCTGAAACTGTGCCGCTCATATACAAATGGAAATGGGATGTGCATGATTGTCCCCCTCTCCTCACCCTCTCTCTCCCATCTGTCAAGACAATAGATTTTAATCTTTAATCCATGAGCAGCCATTGAATACTCAGGAATTACAAATTACAGATGTTTTAGTGTGCTTTTTTCTCTCCCAGAATCCTCCCTGCCCGCTGTCTGTTTCCTTTCCCAGGCCCTTCAGCTACCTGCGATCACAGTGTCGACACACAAAGGTGATCACACGCTCACATATAACACAAACAACTGTGTACAACACACACTCTACACACCCTCATTCTGTGCCATCATGCTGCCATATGACACTGTCATCATTTGGTAATTAAACCCTTGCTGGCTTTAAATATGAAAAGCTGGCAAGAGTTGATGATGATGATACTGGCTGTCGCTCAGCCCAGATTTCCAACAAACCGTCCAGACGTCAGGCAGGAAACATATTGTCCCGCTGTTGTCTTAGTTTGGCCGAATATCTCCCTTCAGAAGAGAAGAATCGGAATCAGGAGAAGTTTATTGACCCTAAAGGGGAAGTTTAGCCTTTTATTTATAACAGAAATTGTATTTATTACATACAGTATTGTTGTTGTCTGTTTTAAAGTTCCCCAAAACAGCTGTTTAAGGTCTCTGTACTTTAATATTCTACTAATCTACTTGCTATGCTTCAAGTTGAGAAATACGCACTTCAGACTTATCATTGTTCTCTGAATTTTCTTTATTAACCAGGCAAGTAGACTCATGGTACCATTGATGCATTATATTGTAATTGCACATTGTCCAGTAAAATTGCTACATTTAATCACAGACTACTAGTGGTGGCAAATACATTTGTTATAATTGTTCATTACTTATGTAGTTTATATATTTTGCTAAAGCAGCAGGATTTTACTGATTACTGGCAGCTTTAACTTAATTATGCTTGCTAGAAGCAAGCCGCACATTCACAAACTGACTTGGAATCATGATGCAGAAACGTCGGGTGTATTTATACCTGGCGCCAGCTTCCTCCTCTCCACAAACTGATATTCTCCCAAAAGCTAGGGGGCAGTGTCTTCAAGGATCATGTCTGTAGCATTTTTTTATATCTGGCAGAAATGCACCACATGGGACTCCCGTGACAGGGCATGCCTTTAGTTTTTGACATCATCTTTAGCGTGCGGTCCACGATGCATCAAGCGTAGAACAGGCCTAACTGTGGCTGTGGTGGACACTCATACAAGAACACAGCCTAGATTAACCACTCAGACCTCAGACCTCAAATAACCTCCAAAAACCTAGAGGTTTTTGCTGAAAAACAGCACAGAATTTTAAAATGACTGGAAATCTTTAATTTCCATCCTTGGTAGCATCTTTGTTTTTGCCATTTAAATACTGCAGTAGTCCACCTCTATGAGACTGTCAGCCATCTTCAGGGCTGAGGCTAAAGAAGCAAAATCCAAAGCATTGTTTCTCCCACCCCCCTTTCATTGTGTTTTTGCAGTGTATTAGGCTGCAGTTCATTGGCCTTGTGTCTTGAAAATGATATCAAGATGTGAACAAGCAAATGTGCATCCAGTCTACATGGTTTAATGTGTAAATCTCACCTCATAGCACATAGCCAATCACAACTTAGAATTTAGGGTGGCCTTGGCCACCGACTGGATGCACCTTTGTAGAAGGTGTAGAAGTGTGAACATACAAGATTATTTCATGAGTTGAATTCAATTGAATGATTAATAAAAACACCTACAAATCCCCCAGAGGGGCAGAAATAATTCTACTATTCTTGATCACCTTCAAAAAAATATCTCAGTCAGCAGTGTGGTCATTCAATCTGCTCTCTTACAGTCATACATTTTTTGTTTTTGTTTACTTCTTCTTCAGAATGCATTCAAACACACAAACGTTACTGATGAATGTTTTAGTAAGATACCACCAGTATAATGTAATGTAATTATGGCTTGTTAGCGTTTGTTATTTTTCACACAGACAAAGCTGTCAGTCTTTACTCTGCGTCCGTTTCATCCTTTTCTCTTCTTATTCTCTGGAAGCTTACGAAAACAGACCGAGCATTGCAGTACCAACAGAAATCATGGGGGCGGTGTTGAGCAGTGTAGCCAACACTTCAAGCCAGAGCTGCAAAACACAATGAAGAAGAATACTTTGGAAACTGCAGAACTTTTTAGGAAATATTTTGCAAGTTGGTCAAAAACAGATGGAAAAACGTTAGGCGAGGACTGAATGTTAGTTGGATGGGAGCGGATGTGAAGTAGGGGTCAGGAGAGACAGCACCCTCTAATGGATGCTTTCTAATGTCCAGCCCTATGTACAGGATGCTGCTGAGTATGTGGGTATCAACAGTAGAGATGGTTGTTGTTACAGAGGAGCATAAATGAACCCTTGCTGAACCTAATGCACATGTAACGTAATGTTATAATGATGAGAAAGGTGATACTAACTATATAATACAAATCATCCATTCACTGTTTATTTCTCTGATGTTTTATCTGTGATTCATAACCTTCTAACTTTGACACAAATTAAAAAGAAACACATCTGAGCTGTAACAAATGGTGTTTTCCGCCTGGTGCAGAGTTACAGTGGCCTCAGAGTGAGGAAGAGGAGGGGGTGCCAAGGAGAGATTGGAAGGCAGGGGGCATGAGGGGTGAAGCAGGGAGGTTTATTTAATGTTCAGCCTTTGAGCAAGTGGGACACTATTTTTAAAAAAGAGGGAGAGGAGGGAAGAAGCTGGAAGTTTGGGAGTGGGTGGAGGAGGAAGGGTGGAAGTTCAGGTGAGAACTTAAGAGAGGGAACAGGAAGTGCCACCACACTTACACACTCCCTCCCTTTTAGCCCCTGGCAATCTTGGACAGAGTAGATACCATTGACCACTAATGGACTACAGGCCATAAGACCCCCCCCCCCATACACACACACACACACACACTCACACTGAACACCCAAAATCACTCCTCTCCCTCACTCCTCACGCTGCAGACTCTGTTCACAAATGTTGTGTGGCTCAAAGAGGAGCTTAGCTTCCATTATTGACGGCCCACACAGCTTTATGGCTGTTTAAGCGCCGTCATTCGGGATCCTCCCATTCGGACCTTCCTGCAGGCCGCCAGTGTGTCGCCTGCACGGAGAAAGGGGAGAAAACACTTAAGGTCATAAATGTCAAGATTATGAAGGCTGATTTAACTCTGAATTCTGTAAATGTGCATTAACAATTAGAAATAAGCAATTGATAAATAAAAAAGTCATAATAATGGGCTTTTCCTGCAGTTAATCCCAGTGCATGAACTGGTATAAAATATTGACCATCTTTCTGCAAAATATGGAATATTAAGGATAAGCTTACAAACAAAACTACTTATAATTAATAGAATAGCACATATTCTGATTAGTGGTTAATTATTGCATACATTTCAAGTTATAGTTTACATGCTGCCATTTTATTTTGCTCATATTTTAATGTTTTATTTAAATATTTTTATTTTTCAGTCACATTGGAAGGAGAAAGTGATCATTTTCTACACAGGATTATTCATTCAAATCACATAAATGCACATTACTTTGAAACTTTTATGAACATCTAATAAACATAATTGCAAGTTGCAAAGTATATTTGTGCTTCAGGCATGTTTTAGAGGAAAAAATACATTTTCTGCATAACATTTTATGTTTGAATTAGATAAAAATGATAAAACAGTCAAGCTTTTATGGTAAATTTATAGGCAGAGCTGTGAGATGTGAAGTCATCTTGTTTTTCAGTCACATTTAAAAGGCAAACCCCAATTTAAAAATAAAGATAATCATTTATTCTACTGTTAGATGTCATTGTATACCTGCTTTAAAGATGCAATATACAGAACTGTGAGTTGAAGAATACATTTGTTTTTCAGTCACATTTTAGTGTACAAAGATGACAATTTCTGCACGTTTGCATTCTTTTAAATGGTTAAAATCTAAACAATGGTGATCTTGTCATGTGGATTCAGTAGACAGCACTGACAGCAGCACAGGGAGCCTCAGTTAAAACGACATTTTAAGTAAGAACAGCTCTTTTTTAAACAGACTCTCTGAGATATAAAATGTTCTGTAATATCCATTACTGGTCCTTGGTCCAGTGGCGGTCTTATTGCCGTTTCTGAACTCAGAGCACTGTAAAGAGACTGATAACACAAAATGTTTGTTAAATAGCCGATAGAGAGGCTATAATCTTTTAATGTTGGATTTTATAGCTTTACCACGCTCTGCCGTTCTTGTGGATATTGTAATATTGCATTTTTACTGGTTATTCATCTGTTAATGTTCCAGTTACTAACTTTTATTCTCTCCTTTATACTTTTTTGTGTGTTCTCTCACACTGTTAAACACACAGAGAAAGTTTCCTCTGGGAACTTTATGTACAGGATGTGTGTGAGGGCTCTCAGGGGGCTCAGGCTCTGGGGATATGAAGGTTTTACAGGCCTGCGCTGGACAGGTAACACATCCAAAAGATGCTCCATTTGAATAGAGAATAATAATAATAGACTCACACTGACACCCTCACCACACACTCGCACTGGGCTCTTCAGGTCGGGTATGAAAGCACTGTAGGTTGTGTATAGGGCGCTTTAATTCTGCATCTGACAGTGCAATTTATAACACATTTCTGTAATAATAGTAATTTTTATCAGTGTTTTAAAAATCCAACCCTTTATGCCAAAGTCTTTGTTAATGGAGCCAATACAACAAAATGGTGTTCACAATAAAGTACCTAAAAAAAGAGGATTTTTAAAATATAGTTTTGCTTGAGTTAACTTCAAAGTAATTCTGAAGTAATTTTGAATTCTGAATTGTCATCTTTGTGTAATGTTTAAAAGCAACCAAAGATGCACCTATCTGCCTATTATCTGTCAGTTTTGTGAGCTGCTGTGCACAAAGGTGTCACTTTTGTTCATGATTTAGCCTTATGCTTCCATTACATGTCTTATGGTTGATATTTGACAGAAATATTTAGAACTTTTAATGATGTAAATTTGTTTTAAGTATAATATTAATCAGCTCTTCCACCTGTGATCATTTGTGTGGACTGTAGAGCTTAGTTATGTTTTCAAATGTACATTTATGTAAAGAGAGATAAGACTTTGGTGTTTATTGGCATATCACAGTTATTTTTTTAAGATTCTGTGCTCAGAGATGTAGCGTTTGTTCATCATTAAGCCTTATGCTTTAAATACATGGTTGTCAGTGATATTTGACAGAAACCCACTCTTCTAAATATGATGGTTTGTGTGGACTGTAGAGCATCATTATGTTTGCTAATGTACATTTTATATATAGAGAGAAGCATTTGTCATTTATTTGAGTATCATCTTTGCCCTAAGGTGCATAGTTTGTTCATCAGTAAGACTCATACATGTCTTGTGGTTGATGATATGATATTTGACTGACATTCACTCTTCTAAATGTGATGTGTTGTGTGGACTTTAGAGCCTAAGTGTTTATTTAATGACACTTTATGGAGAGAGAGAGAGAGGGGGGGGCATTGGGCATGCTTTTGTTTGTTTATAAGGTTGGAACCACATCTAGTGTTTCTGGGGCCCACTTTTAAAAAGCACACACAGGGTTATAAAATGTAAATTTATATACATAATCAAGCCCTACCGTCCACACAGACTATCACATTTGGGATTTAAAATCATACTTCAGTTTCAAAATATGCTCTGAAAGTTCCAATGACACATGTATTTAAAGCATAAGGCTTAATGATCTCTTTGGCTGCTCTCTCTCTGTTTCTCAAATGTTTGTGTATTTGTGTGTGTGTGTGAGAGAGGCTTGTAATTGTGTAAATGTTTAGTGGTATTCAGTAAGCCTGTGCATCAATGTGTCATAGCTCAGTTAGCACCTTTAAATAAATTCATGTCTTTTTAAAAGATCATTAATTATAAGCCAACACTGTTCTTGCAGAGACGTTTTGTGCATTTGCAAATATTATTACTGCAGTTTTCTTTTCTTTTTGTGTCAGCTGTCATATTCTTTCAGACTCATCTCCTTACATTATATTTTTTAAAACACGCAAAATATTAATTTGTTTGTTTTGAAGTGCTGGAAAAATAAAAGAAAAGCAAAATCATTTTTTATCCCGGAAAAAAGAGACAACTGCAGGGTGTTCAAAGAAAAGACAGAGCTCAACTCAGGCCACCAAAGCTACCAGTGGAGAGAAGTTTTAAAGGTAGCTCCATTCATCGTGCTGGCTCGAACTCTCCAGATGTGTACTTTAGTGTTTTTACGCACAGTTTACTGAGGTTGTACAGTTCTTACAGTCCTGAATTCAGCAGCTGCACCACTCTTTGGTTTTTTTTTTTCTTTCTTTATCAATCTCTAGCTCATTGGAGCATTGGTCGCTTCCGCTTTTTGTTGTCGCCTAAACCGTTTAGTTTTGGATGATCGCTCAAAGATTCTGACGAGCAGCGGGGAAGAAGCGCGACGCCCAGCCGGGGAGGGAGCGCAGGAGGCCGGACAGATCTGCTGGGCTGCATCGGGGGAGACGCACCATTAGACATGGGGGAGAGAGAGAGAGGCACGCCTTGGCACGGCTCGGCACGGCTCAGAGCGCGGGGTCGATCAGGTAAGGATTTCTCCCTCTGACTCACGCTAATGTCACTGTTTGTTTGCAGGTGTGTGTGAGCGCGTGGGCTGCGCTGCGCGAGAGTGGGCTGCTGGTCTATGGCTGCATTTTGACAACTATTTATTTTATTTTATTTTATTTTTTAGGATAAAAGAGCGACGTGGGCTTTTATTTTGATATTCTGCAGTCACTTTTTCATTTCTGGACAGTTATAATTTGCAAGAAATTTTGGTAAATTGCCCCCATAATTATTATTATTATTATTATTATTATTATTATTATGACATGGACGTCACCTATGCTCATGGCTGTAATTGAAAACATAGATCACAGTCTAATTCACCTCTCCATTTTGGGCTGAGATGAGAAGATCAATGTGAAACAGTTGTAATGATCTAATTAATTATGGCAAAATTAAAAGCAAGTACAAAATCAATCTGTGACGGTGTCGAGGATGGAGTCAAATTGATATCCATCTGCTCCCGGTATAAAGCACATGAATAAGCAATCTGAGGACGCAGCTGATATCCTGCAGTTTGCCTCAGCCTGCACATATGGCTGCGGGTGTCAGGAGACACCAAATCATTGAGGGACATTACCAGTGACTCCCGGTATGATGGCGGATGTTTGGGCTAATAGAGGAAAAATAGATCCAGGGGAGCTGTAGAGTGAATTATCATTTGGTGGAATCAGATTTTTAAAAGGGCTTTTTATGGGAACTACGGGAGCTGGAAGGGCGAGGGTTGATAAACTGACACCTAGATGTCCTGGATGGGATTTTCTTGAAAAGGTTCCTTTATTTTTAATCGTAAAAATGCTGTTTAAAAGGCTCATTTTGATTGAAAAATCAGACTGTCAGCATTAATGTATTAATCGCGATTAATTAAGATCCATAATTAGTGTTTCTTTTTCCTTGATAACCACGTGCTTTATCATCCCTGTCAGCCTACTCTGGTTAGGCCTTGGTGTAAAATAATCCCAGCTCAGTGGACAAGTCAACAGACTTCATCACCTTGTGTAATCAAAATTTTCACTTTTTTTGTACTCTTCCCATATTTTCATTTTCAGTCCCTGACAAGTTCTTTTTTCCATAATGTCCAATCTACCTGAAGTTCCTGCCTTTCTTTCAAAATAAAAGCAGGTCTGTACCCAAACAGTGTACCTGTAGACAGATTAAAAAAGAAACAAGGGGATTTGAAATGTGAAAAAGATGTGATTAATTGTGCTTAACTATTGAAATTCTGAGATTGATTGTGATTAAAAATGCCATCCTTTCACAGCTTTAATATTAAATTCTTTAAATAAGAAATGCCTTTTTTCAAGACTGAATTTTACACTCAAACATTGGACTTGCAGCGGCTCCAAAACTAGGAACATCTTAAACAAATATCCCAGCACAGGCCTTAAAAAAGTGCAGATTCTGTTTAGATTCTCTGATTTGCTGCAGATTTTATTTCTTATTCTACAGATCTATTTGCATGTGTACAAATCTGCTTTTACCATCACATCAAACAAATATCCTGATCATTTTTCAAGCTTTATTAAACCAGAAAAACATCATTCAGATTAAAATATATTTCTCAAGCTCATCCTGACCAAGACAGGGAAGATTCCAAACCAGGACAATACCTTGGCATGCAAATGCAGACACTTCCCTTGCAAATAAATGCCATTAAAACAGCATGTCCATTCAAACAACGTAGCTTATAAAATCAATTAAACACATTAAAACACACACAACAAATATCAGACCCAGCAGAGCTTTATGAAAACATGGCATCAGGCTTTTAAAACACACACTGAATGGGTGGGAGGTGAGGGAATAAAGTGTGCAGCGTGGGGCAGCAGGACACGTGGACATGTGTCTGAAACACGCACCTAAGTCACATCAGCAGGATGAAAACAGAAATATCGATTGTTGCCATATGTTTCCAAAAACAGAACAGAGGATTTGTTTTGTCCTGTGTGGAAATTCCTCATCCTCCCTCCCTCTGTGTCTCCTCTCTGCCTCCACTTTAACTTCATTCCAACACCCTTTTACATCAGATTGATTATTATTATTCTAATTTTATTTAAATGTATTAATTAGGATGGAAATTGTGTATTGATAATATTTATTTCTGCTGATATCCATGAAAACACACTCATTTTAGTGGCTGGACTGGGCCAAACTGTGCGTAAAAGCGCGTCCCTCTCTCTCTCCAGGATTAAAAAAAAAAAAAAGACTACAAAAATGGAAAACAATAACAGCATTTGTCCCCGTGTGTGGGGGCTCTTAAAGGGGTGAAGTCAGGACTAACAGTTTCTTAATTATCACACACTTTGTTGTGCTGTAGTGTTGTGACACCGCGACGTCACCGTGGCAGTGCAGGGAGGTTGGACGTGGGGGCAAACCGGGCTGTTTGTGGGGGGAAATAGCAGCAGCTTTAGGGCAAAAGTGCACTGACGTGTGAAATTACAGCCCATGGTGCTACATATTGTACCAGAAGCTCCCTCTCCAAAAAAAAAAAGAAAGAAAGAAAGAAAGAAAAAGAGAAACAAAAAGAGGAATGGTCCGCAAAGTTCTCCAGAGGGCAGCATCCATAACGCCATTATTATTATTATTATTATTATTATTATTATTATTATTATTATTTGGTCCTTTATTGACAAACAGGTACAGTTCATTTTAGTGCAATTAATCGCATTTTTTGACAAATTTACCAAAATGAAATTCCTCTCATTTGCACATAAAATCCTGTGTTATTATTATCTGCTTATAACAGTAACTTGCATCGTAAAAAGACTTGAAAAATGAGTTTTAACCTCGTGCTACAGGCCATCATTTTGCACCCTTTTCTCAAATCTTTGAATTTTCTTTGATGGACTGTTTTTCTCTTTGTTTCCCATCGGATTAAGTTTCACCGGAAGAGATTAAGGAGTGCATAATTCTGCTACAGTAGGCTTACCCGCAACCTTTAACCCTGCCTGGCCCTGCAGCCCCCATGCAGTCTACCTACCTGCCCTGCTGCACGAGCACAGCGGGGCCCTGTAAGCCTCTGTGTGAGCGCCATCTACAGAGCGATGCTGCACACAGGCGGAGGAAGAGGATGGTGGTGATGATGGTGGCCTGCTGACTGAGTCTACTGCTGCAGGTTTGATCACTTTGTGCGTCTCCTGTTAGGCCACATCTATCTGGCTAGCCTCTTAAAGTGGCGTTTTTACGCACGCGTAACTGCTTTTAAGGAGTCTTTTTGTTACTACATGTAGAACAGGGAGCAAGAAAATACCACTACTCTATAAAAGCATGAGCTTTTGATTGCAAAATCTATTTGTTTAAAAAAGTAGGCTTGGGTAAACTTTGAAAAATGGGCAAAGAAAGGGGATTTTTGTGAAGTGGAATTGAGGGATGTATTTCAGTTTAATGAGTGATTATGAGAGCTTCATCTTTGGCTCGTTTGCTGTTCAAATGACTTTAAAAATGTGGAGCCATCCCCAGAAACATCTGTCCCTGAGCCAGTCTCCTCCTGTCAGCTGGTCTCTTTGTGGCTCCTTGATAAGAAAACATTTTTGGAGCGTCTCTTTAAACACCACACTCAGCCTGACAGCGCCGTACCTCTCCTCTTACCCCTGCCTTTAATTTCCTTGATTCTTCACCCCAAAGTCTCATCATTTCCCATTTCGTCTCCCTCCCCTTCCTGGCTGTCGGATGCAGGGACCTCCTCATTTGAGCTGCAGGTTTTTACGTGGGCGAATCACAAAGTGTTGGAATCTATTGCCTTTGTCTGACAAGTCATCCATCTCTATGCGAGGGATCTGTGGGATGGAGGGGGGGAGGAGGGGGTGATCTGTGGGACTGCAGCTTTTAGAAACAGACACACAAGCAGAGGGGTTTCATTCTCAGCCCAAAGCTCCGCTCAGGCACAGCCCACTCCGGAGGAGAGGGGGAAACACACACTAACACACACACACTCCGCTCCGTGTCCATGTTGTTGTCATCTCCGCCCAGATCTGATTAGAGCGCGAGCCCGCCGCTCCTCCGTCACAGAGGAGAGGGATTGTTTTTCGGCCGCTGCGGACCCGTTGGACCCTCATCTTTATCCTGCTTCTTTTTTATTTTTTTGTTGTTGTTGTTTGTCTGGTTTTTTTTTGAGCTCGCGATGCTCCAGAAACACAAAGTGTGAGCCGCTGTGAGTCCGTGTCGCTGCGGCCGGTGCGCTCTGCACACGCGCGGGTCATGCTCTGCACCTGACAGCCTCTGTGCGCACTTTGAGGAAAACTCCGAGACAAGTTGTTGGCTGCTGCAGCCTACGGACGGACTCTGCTCACACAGGGACTGCTTTAACTCCAGATCCTTCCTCTTTTTTTTTTTTTTACTCCTTTAAAGCTGCATCACCGAGGCGAAACGGCGACCTCAGTCGATTACCTTTCTTTCCTTTGCTATCCCATGGATATTCACTGCAAAGCAGACCCCTTCTCGGCGATGCACCGTGAGTATTATTAACAAGTTTACAGACTTCAACTCCGCTGTGTTTCTACTTTAATTCACCCAGAAATTATTTAAAGAAAGTTAGCAAGGATCTAAGTCCAGAAATTACGCAGGAAGTGTGCGCTTGTAGTTTGTTTTTCTATTTTAAAGAATTATGGCGCCTTATTCCAAACCGCTAATAAAGATGAGCGCAGCTGTCAAATGTTTAATGTTAAATATCTTTAAAAAAAATCAAAGACACTGTTTAATTTAGTGCTTTTAAAAAATAAATTATGGAGATTTTGCTTAAAAATAGTCCCCAAAATTCACCAGAGCATGGATGGCTGTTAAAAACAGGGGCATGCTTTTATATTTAAGCGCACAGAGGCCACTCAGAATGCCTGTTTAAATCTATAATTTTGTGTAAATCTTTCTTTACTTGCGTGTTATTTAAAAAAATAACACCTAAGTGACAAAACATGAATTTAAATACAAAGCTCTTCTGAGCTGTGAAATGACAGAGAGGCATGTGAGGCTGTGTGTAAATGCCTGTAAACACGCCTCTTTATTCACCCTCCTGTACTAGAATATTACCTTTAAAAACACAGAGAACAACAAGCTCCTGGTGTTTACGTTTTCCTCCTCACGGTATGCGTAAAGAAGAGCCGGACTGTGCGTAAATTATTGATTCCTCCTCAATCGCACCGTCCGCGTTTGTAATATGAGTTATCAAAGCTCATTTTAATTATTTACAATAATTGTGCGAGGAAAATTAAACAGGTTGAAACGTAATATGTGCGACATGTGTTAGGCTGCAGAGGAGGAGAAGCTGCTGGAAAATATTGGCTGGGCAGTCCAGTGTGCTGTGGAAATGTGTAAGGAGGAGAATCAAAAAAAACAAAGTGACCAATGTTTGGATTTATTTATAATAATGGTGGTTTGATTTATTACTATATTCTTTATCATCTTTAATTCTGTGAAAAGTCAAAGTTAGTCAGATTAAATCTGTAACATAGCTCTGTTATTATTATTAGAGTAAATTCCCACTTCAGTAAAGCCAACATTTATAATAGTGTCCTGATAGATAAATGGTAATTACGTGCGTAAATTCCAATCCTATATTTTAACTTTGATACTGTAAATAAGACGCAGCCCTTTAAAGATAATAACATAGCCCACCCTGGCTCCACGCACATGTAATCTCCAGGTATGTAATGTTATGCTCCCCTGTGCTGCTGTTGTGACCCACGCAGGGCACGGCGGTGTGAACCAGCTCGGCGGGGTGTTTGTGAACGGCAGACCCCTCCCGGACGTGGTTCGGCAGCGGATCGTGGAGCTGGCCCACCAGGGCGTCCGGCCCTGCGACATCTCCAGACAGCTACGGGTCAGTCACGGCTGTGTCAGCAAAATCCTCGGCAGGTAAAAGAGAGGGGGATCCACCACCACTTTAGCACCACAAAAGCACGACCACCACCTTCAGAGCCCTTTAATGTGTGTCAAACATCAATCTTCTATTGAGCTCCTATGTGCGCACCCAGCTCTATTTCAGCCTCAGTCATCGGTTATATAGGCAGCTCATTTTTTTTTCTTTGCCCCCTTTTTTTTTTTTTTTTTTGCTTGAACACAGCAGTTCTACGTCCGAGGATTTCTATCCATCACCTGCAGCCTCTGCAAGAGAAAGCATCATAATCATGTAGTCAATTTTAGGAGGAGCGTTAAGAGCCACAATTACGCATAAAAATATTTCAGAGGCTGTTTTAATATGATGGGAGATTTTGTGTCTATTTAAAAAAAAAAGTATGAAAAGGCACATGAAACGTGCATTTTTAAGTTTAAATAAAAAAATAAGAATATTACAGCTCAAAACAAGAAAAAAACACTTTTTTTTCAGGCCACATGTTGGTATCACAATGGATTAGAAAAACAGCACACTTTAATTTTTCATCAATAAATGAGCTTTACTTTATCATTTTACCCCAGAGCACATGATGCTGTGAGATAATATTTTGAAATATATTTTTTTCAGCTATCAGAAGTCATATCAGAGGTATTTCATTCCACACACACTGAATGTTTGTCACCAACATTTATGATGCAGTGTAGGTCATGGTGGCATGTGCTGCATGCTGCTGTAAGCTCATGGAGACTGAAAAAAAAATCAGGTCCAAACTGTCCTTTTGTTCTGTCCGTCTCACTGCTTATACTGTGTGATTTAATGACACTGCTTTTCGTGGAAAAACCCGCTCTGTTCACCTCCCAGCTGACACTCAATTAGGCCCACATTAGAGCACATTTTAGGGCCGATTATTCAGTTAAATCCGGCATCATATTTGTAGGTGTTTTTGATTATTTTTGCCAGTGAAGTCGATGGAGCATTGTTTCCATACAGACTATTTTAAAGCCACTTTTCTATCAGTCAGACTGAAGGATTCATTCAGGAGCAAACCTCTTTGTCTCCATGCAGGTACTATGAAACCGGCAGTATTAAACCCGGAGTCATTGGAGGCTCCAAACCAAAGGTTGCAACTCCGAAAGTGGTGGATAAAATAGCTGAGTACAAGCGCCAGAACCCAACCATGTTCGCCTGGGAGATAAGGGACCGACTATTGGCTGAGGCCGTCTGCGACAACGACACTGTTCCCAGCGTTTCATCCATCAACAGGTAGGTGGAGATGGCTTTTTTTTTTATTTTTAGTAATTCTTCATAAGCATGTCAGTTGCTCAGAAGTGTCCAAACTCTCTGTGTAGACATTTCGTTGTCATCTTTCCCCAGTTAAAGTGTGCGTAAAATGTTTGAGAGAGCCAATTTTGTAGTAGAAAATCCCATAAGATCTTGCAGAGAAAATTATTCCCCGTGCGTAATTTGGATGAATCGGAAATAAGAGGTTGACTATTTTATCTGCACGCAGAGCTAAACAAAGTCTCCTATCCGGGGTGGTCTCACATGTGCAATTCAATCCCCTTCGCGGCCCTCCACAACACGGCAAAGCACGGGGGCTGAGGCTGGGGCCACGAAGAATCACATCTGTCTCGATAAAAACCGATCAATACCGCGTAACCAGATCCAGAGGCGGAGGGAAATACCCAACAAAGTCGTTCAATACGCGGACCACACTGCGACAGGGGCGGCAGCAGCCTCTTTATTGCCAAGCAATTGCTCTGCTTTCCAACACCGATGGGGAATGTGGAGCGACAAAAACATCCCACATTTACGCACATGGTGTGGCTGAACAATCCTGAATTATTCCGTCTGTAATCACACACAATTATCATCGTTGTTTATATTATTATTCCTTTTAATTAACGCGATAAATCCAGAAATTAAAGCCTACTTCCGAGCGACAGCTGTGTTGATTTGTGCGTAAAAGGACTATAAAAGAGTTTCTGTTCTAAAGCAGCAGACACCCTACACCTTCACCTTTCCTCTTAAAGCGGGACAGCAGTGGACAAAGTGTCTTTTAGGCAGAAGACACCGCTGAAAAGCCCTCATGTGTGTGCAAAGTGAAAAAAAAGCTCCATAGTGGCTGCGAGTGATGAACTTTGGTTAGGAGGCACTGTTCCAGAGAGCTGGTCATCCGCATTACATTTTAATGAGCTGAAGAGAGTCTCATAACACAGGCAGCTAAATGCTGGAGATAGATGAATGTTTACAAAAAAATGAAGGAAATATTAGAAAATCATGCTGTAATAGAAAATGTGGTTTCAACAGGTTATTTGGCATGCTTCCTCTGACTTCACATGTTGCCCAAAAACGCATGGGAATTATATTTAGGCTGGAATGGAAACATTTTTATTTGCAATCATTGGAAAAAATATCAGAATTTAGTTTGAGTTTTTTGGTGCTGTGCTTTTGGGAGAAATTGTGTGCATTAATAGCATGTTTCCAGTTAGATCAATGAATAAAAATCAAACCTGGTGCCATGGATAAAACTGCCTTATTAATCATAATGATACAAATCTGAATTTATTTAGCACTTTTTGAATAAAAGTTGCATCCGGCACCATGAAAGCAGGAAATAAAATACAAAAAGTATTTTTAAAAAGTGTTCATGGAAAAAAGATTTCATTCCTTTGTTTATCCTGTAATAATCACTAAAATGTTTAAAATTCTCAACTTTTTCTCCCTTAAATTTTACTGTCATAGGGAAATTGTCAATGAAAATTAATCTGAAAAACTAAAAATGCACATTTGTGTGTTAGAGTGTTTATAAACCATGATTTAAGTAATAATTAGATATAATTTCCACACTACAGCCGTTTAATGCTGTTGGTGCTGTTGCTGTTAAAAGGAGGACTGGGAAGCATGTGGAGGAGGAGGAGTGTGAGGAAGAGAAGTGAAACCAGCAAACAGAGAGAGAGAGACAGTGGACCCCTGGTGGTCTCTGCGGTTATAGAGGTCTGACCTCTGCTCTGTTGACTAAAGAGGATGTCCTGGCTTTAAACACATTTTTCCTGCATGAATTATTAAAGATTACACAGAGACTGGGTTGCACTTTGTTTTGCTGCCGCAGAGAGGAGTTTCCACCCACTGGAGACAGAGGCGCAGCCATGAGGTCCTAAGCGGCTTTCAATCATATTGATCCACATTTTAATCTTTCTTTGGAGATATTCTTCTCCTCTTTTTTTTTTTTTTTTTTTTACAACACTCAAACACAGAAGTCGTTAATCCAGCCATCCAAATTGCTTATTCAATAGCAACAGCACAGAGTTGAAACAAAGTCCTTGAATTTATGAGGCTCCCTGGAGTCATGAGGTCAGATAACTGTTGTGGTGAGATGTTAGAAATTCAAATAAAATATTGATGTGTGTGTTTTCTGGAGGAGCCTTTGTTGCCCTGCCTGGAGGAGAGAGGATGGAGGACACGCGAGATAGTGAGGGGAATGAAAAGAGTGTGATGTACATTTTTGCCCCTGAGGAACTTAACCCCGTCGCTGCCTGAGTCAGAACTGATGGCTCATGGCTGCATGCAGAGGCCTCGTTCTCCTCATCTGCAGTCTGGAAAAGTCTGTTTTTGTCACACCTCTCCTGTGAGAGGGGCGTCCGTGTGGGATTTCTGTCGGTACACAACGCTGCCTGTTAGTCAATGATCTCACGTTCATCTGTCAATCAAAAGATTACCACAGTCATGCTTTAATGTAATGCGATCACGTCCCGGGAGCTAAAGCAGCTAAATCCCACTGTAGCCTAAAAGAACTACAACAAACCTTAATTTTACAACTATTACATCGTCTCTAAGGCCTCTAATTTCACATCATCACATTAATGGGATGCTGTTTTATATATTTATTTAACTAACACTGGAGATAAGATTAATTGCATTAACTACAAACCACAGTTAGTGCTTTTTATCACAATTTATCAGTTGACTTGTCAATAGACTTTAGTTAAGCCACTGTAGCATCTCGTTGTAACCACAGTGATGTAAAATAAGTCCACCACTGCTCCTATGGCTTTAAAAAACTTGCAGCTCAGCCAAAAGTCATCTGCACCTTGTGTTGTCAAACATTTACCTTTTTATTCCCGCCTTCTTTCTGTTCAATCCATAACAAGATCCTTTTTCCATGGTTAAGATCATGCAATAGTCTTCCATCTACCTTTAAAGGAAGTAAGCTGCCCTAAGTGTAAGACAGTAAAAAAATCCAGAATGACACAAAAACAGCTTTAAATGCAAAACAGTGGCATTTTAAAATGCTAGAATGCGATTAAGATTTCTAATCTTTTGACAGCTCTAATGTAAAAAACACTGGATGTAGCTGTAGGTTGTCCAAATAAGATGGCATTGCTTCCCTGTCACATGCATTATATAGATCACCATTTGCATTTGCAGTTCCTCACTGCCATGTGTCGTCAACTTTTCCATCCTGGAGTCCCGATCAATATAAGCACTGATCCTCAGTGAGCCCGGAGGAGTCCTGTGTGCTAAACTGAGCAACAAAAAAAGCAAAAAGCTTCAACATACAGCGGAGAGGAGGCAGGCGGAGGGAAAAAGAGGGGAATTGAAGAAAAAAAAGAGAGATGAAGGGTTTGGAAGACAGTAAATGTGCAGTACAGTACATATGAGGAAAAAAGGAGAAAGAGAGAGGAGTGAAAGATCAGCTTTGAGCGAAGGAGATAAAGAGAGGGAGAGGGAGACCGAGGGGAGCAGGAGAGGGAGATTATTAGAGCTGGCCAGGTAGAGCCAGTGAAGCTGATCATTGAGGTGAATTGATGTGATTTCATGCTTTGTTTGCAAGATCATTCAGACCAAAGTGCAATGAAGACTTTCCCGCCACATCACATCTTACTGGTGTGGGGACTTTATCATATTTCTAACCTCAGAATCCAGCTAGATTGAATCCACAATCTCAGGGGGCAGAACCCATTCAGGCTCACACAGGAGCACAGAGATTGGCCCTAAAGCCCCGAGATTGGCTATTTGTGACAAGGGAAGAAGGGGGAGAAGGGGGGGAGGCTGAATATGAGGATACAAGCGGCCCCCAAACGGTGGAGCACTTGTACATGCAAGGGTGTAAGTGGACCTGATGTGGCGTGTTTAAGTGTCCCGGCTGGGGTGGCTGGGTTTTTGGTGTGAAATCTCCATGCTCTGGAAGCCGTATTGATTGATCCGTGTCTGTTGTTCACTTTGCCCAGGATTATCCGCACCAAAGTCCAGCAGCAATTCCACCCGTCCCCTGATGGATCTGTCACGCCGCTTTCCACGCCAGGCCACACTATAGGTGAGCAAAAAAAGAGGATACACAAAGATTACAGCACAATCAAATGAGCAAAAACTACAAACATCGTCTGAGAGGGATTGAACAGGGGTAAATCTTTCTTTATAAGGCCTTGAGACATCAACTGCTTTCTTGTTCATGCTTGCCATTGATAATGCCAGGGTTCAGGCAGATCCTTAAAAAGTCTTTAATTGGACTTTTGAAGTTTAAGGCCTCAAAAAGTCTTATTTTTAGATTTTACATCGTACTTTGCCTTAGACATGTCTTTATCAAATCATTGTTTTCTGGCCAACTTTACATGCTTTTATTCATTCTTTTTGCATATTTGTCTACGGTACAAGTTGCCAACCAAAAATTTACACACCTCCCTTATTTTGGCAGGTCCTCACTTACAAAAAGTGTCATTTTGATAACAAAACTGTTGAGTATCAGGCTAGCACACCTGGAAATATGCTATGATAAATATCAACTTGGGGGATACTGATAGAATAGAGACATTAAATGTGCCAGAAATCCTCAGGTTTGGGCGTTTAGGGCTCAAAAATGTCTGTCCAATACCATCTGACATTTAATAAACAGTGCATTAAATCAGAATATTCATTCCTGGTCTAGTGTACCAAGAAATCTTACATGCCTTTCATATTTGACTGTTTGCTGTGTATAAAGTGGTATTAATTTTTCTCAGCTCAGGTCTTAAAAAGTCCTACATTTGATTTTTAAAAGTGTGTAGGAACCCTGGATTTATAAAGCTCAGGTTGACTTTGCTCCTAATGTAAAGGAATTAAACATTAAATATCTAACAAAAACTGGAAAAGTAATATAGGTTTTGATAAAAATATGTACTAGATCTAATTAGGCATTTAGCTACTATAACATCTGTGTGCATTAGTGCAGGATGCTTAACCTTTAGAAGTCTACAAACTGTGTTTGCTTTTTTGTCGATACTTTTGACAATATGAACCACTCAGACACAGTTAACCATGCTCATGTTCAGTGTCATGACATGAAAACTATTTAACTTACTGTACTTGAAATAAGACCCCCCCCAAAAAAGATTTTTAAACACTGCTATTCAAAAGATATATATATATATCAAAATATGATGAAGTTTCCATTTTAACAGTTAGAAGTTTAGAAAATGTCTTAACCTAGCACATAAAAGTGGTAAAAGCAAAAATTGACTTTTTAAAAGAATACATATCTATCTATAGGCGTTATTTTGTCCACTAAACAATGCCCAAGTTTAAAATAATTTACATATAAGTATACAGAGAAAAATAAGGCATTATTTGCTGTCCAAGACTGTGAGGGATTCTCAAACTGTGAAAACTAAACATCTAAAGATGTATAAATGAGCCAAAACCAGGCTCAATGTGGAAAAAAAAAATATACATAGCTGTTTATCCATTTTTAACTGTCTCACTGTACAATATTTTATGAACACAGTAACAAGGAGGATTAAATAGAATTGACTTCCTTGTTACAGAGTGAATGATTAGCAGATAGTAAAACAAAGAAGGATTTTTAAACTTGAAAAAAAGACATAAATGCCAAAATGAGAAAATGACCAGCGCCAGTTCCATGCAGTATGGAGAACTGTACCCCGTGGGTAAAATACATGTCTAGATCAAATTCAAAAGATCATATTTCCTGTTCTAATGGACCCTTTGACATCAAACAAAAACTGAAAGAAAGCTTAAAAATCACACTTTCAACATCAAGTGATAGCAATGCACGATATGGCTTAGTTTTCATGATATCACGTGACAAAAAAAGCAGATGATGACGTCACACAGGTTGGATCGTGAACTTAATGGTGGATTTAATAAACATGACAAAAACGGTACAATGTGATAAAAATGACAAGACATGTAAGAATGTGGCAGATTAAGACAAGGCAGGTAAGGAAAAAAATAGTGCAAACATGCATGTGAGATGAGGTATTGAGAGCTTTTCAGACAGTGCAGATATTTCACTTTAAGAAGCAAGGTAAGGTGTGTCTGAATTTACATTAAAAACCATACTCATATTATGTCCCTTATTCCACAAAGAGTTTTGAATGTGCTTGCTTCATCATCTTAGATTAAGGATCACATGACCAGTGTGTGACATTTTTTACTCCTAAACAAAGTATCATTTATTCCCTGATGGGATTTTGCGTGTTGCCAGTCTGTTGTATTTTTTTCTTGGCAGGACTCACTTGTTAAAGACATTTTTGTACCTCAATTCCTCAATAGTCCTGGTAAAAGGTTAAATAAATTGAAAAATAAATCTTTTCGGCATATTATCGCTCAAGCTCTGGGATAAAAATGCAACATCCTCTCTCTCCGCCTCCTCCATCAGTGCCCAGCACGGCCTCGCCCCCTGTGACCAGCGCCTCCAACGACCCCGTAGGATCTTACTCCATCAATGGCATTCTGGGTATCCCTCGCTCCAACGGCGAGAAGAGGAAACGAGACGATGGTAAGCAAAAATTGAACACACAAAATCCCTCCATCCTCTTAATTCTCCCCATCACTCGTCTCCTTCATTTTTTCACTGTGTGAAGAAGAAGAAGAAGATGGCATTTATGACAGCGCTGCAGCCAACTGTGTTTCTGTGTGCTGTCTCCAGTGACTTGTTATGTTGTATATCAGGGCCGGGGCGAGTGTTAAGAGAGAGTGTTGCGATTCAATCAGCTTTTTTTTGATGCCCTGTGTTTTACCATACACCCACAGAGCTGCATCTCTATTTTATACCATGCTTAGATGTACTGTAGATATCCCATATAGCTGTCATACAACTCCAATCCTCACTTGGCGAGGCATCAGTGCTGCTGCTTCTTACTTTTATTTCTTTAAGACAGAAAAAGAAGCCTTGAATTGACACTACCTGTCATTCTTCTGCACTTTATAATGACTTAAACACATTTTTCATGGATTTTCTTGTCATTCTTTAATTCTAGACAGAGATAAAACACCGAAGTAAAGGTATTTTTTAAAGATTGTACTCTACCAAAGGACTGGCATGAAAACAGAATGAGATATGCTCAAAGATTAAGTGGAAGCTTATCCGGTCCAAGCCAGAATTTCTCATTCCACGGCATGAGAGTGGACACACACCGCCTGAGGGCTAATAGATTATCGGTTTTGCAAACAATTGGCTTTTTTAATGCCTATGAATTAACATGTCCCTGGTGGAGGCCTGAACAGGTGTAGGAACAGACCGGTGCAGGCAGGGAGGGAGGGAGGGGGCTGAGCGCTTGTGTGCATGTGCGTGTGCATGTGCGTGCTGCTGTGAGGGGGCTGATGGGATGATATGGTTGAAAATGATCTCAAAGAGCACTCACCACAACAGGCCACTTCCTTCTTTTATGTTTTCTGTCTCTTTAGTTCTCTGGAGTGGCAACCACTTGGATGGAAGGAAAATAGGACATTGTAAGTTCAAAGTTAGACAACCTTCTCTTCTGCTTTGGTCAATCAGATCACAACACTGTCCTCTCTGTTACTCTCTCTGCTCTTTCAGGGGTTATGAGCTAATGAGGATGAGGGGGGGAGGTGTTCCAATAAATAATCTCCCTGAGAAATTAGAATAAATGAAGCTAAAGTGACTGTGGAAGATCCTATTTTCCATGTAATGGCTTACAGTTCGATATACACTGATCATAATGAGGCTTATTTAAAATGTTAACAAGATACGGTTCCTTACTCACTAAGATTTCTCTTTGTATTAATTCTTAATTTCCATTTCCATTAACTTTTTTGCTCCCATGATGTAAAAATCAGGAAATGTTTGTTTTTTCAAGCTCCTTTTTGAATTGACCAAATCTGAGAAATGATCAGAAATGAGACATTCCTTAGACAGAGCTTCACTGTGAGCTAAGTCTATGTAAGATGGCTAAAATTTAACTTGTAACCTTGTCAGACTTGGCAAGTATTAAAACAGTGACTGGATAAATAAGTAAGCAAAAAATGAGGGGAGACCTTGAGCAGCAAAGATTTCAAACATTTGCTAGTTTTTGTTGCATGTCATGTCTTTGTGTGGTAATTTGACCATAATGACTATGAGAAAAGCGTTGCATAGACTCGTGATAGAAGGAGTATGTGATCTCAGTGTGGCTGAAGTCAGCAGTTGCCCTTTGAGGAAGAAAAAGGTCCCCATTACTGGAGGGCTGTAGAGATAATGTAGTGTGACACGCGTTATGTACACCGGGTCCCCCGTAAGATGAGCTTCAGGGACATAGGTGCCATAAGAGCCATTAATCTGTCCTTGTCATGTGTTATTGCAAATTAAAAGTAGCATGTTACACTGGACGGCTTCGTGTGAAGATGGGAGTAGGAAGAGGAGCAGGAGAGGGTGAGGGAAGACAAGTCGGAGGGGAAGAGAAGAGACGAGGATTGGTCAGGTTAACATTTGCATTTTACATGTATAGAGATATGTATAGTGCACTAGTATTTCCTAAACCTGATTACTGCATGCTTTATTGTCGCTTTCACCACATTTTGGTCAAGGCACATCAGCTTCTCTCTGCAGCCAATAGTCATTTAAAATCAGTTCACCACTTCCCCTTAATGTCTCATTTCACTTTAAAAACTCACAGACAGCTCAGTGGACTGGTCAGAAGTCATCTGCATCTTTTTTTTTAATAATCTCTTATTTCATTTTCAATCCATAGCAAGTTCCTTTTTCCATGTTAAGTCTATGTTTATATCTATGATCAGTCTCTGAAAGTAGGTCTGTACCCAAACAGGAAGTCAGCTACCCTGAGTTTAAGACAGTAGGAAATTTCACGATTAAAAATGTGAAATAGTGGAAGCAATAAAATAAAATTAAAATTAAAAATTAAATGCAATAAAAAAGGCACAATTATCGCAATTCACTACAAGATTAATTGCAGTTAAAAATTGTAATCTTTAGACAGTCCTAATATATACAGACATGCCTATTTCTATATTAAAAAAATAAACTCACAATTAATCACAGGATTTTTGTACTTAGCCACAGTTTATCGCACCATATTTATTTGAAAATACTATTATTTTGCATTTAAAATTGTTACTGTGCCATTTTGTATTTTTCTAGTATCTTAAACTTAGAGTCATTGACTTCCTGTCTGATATACAGACCTGCTTTTATAGATATAATGAAGATATGACATAAACTTAACCACAGAAGAAAGCACTTGTCAGGGATTGAAAAGAAATTAAGGGGACAGTAAAAATGTAAAAATTGATATAATTTTGTTTAGATGACTTTTGACTTGTCCAATGAGCTGCCTGTCACTTTTTTAAAAGTGAAATGAGACTTTAAGAAGCAGACTGTTTCTGTTCTATCTTACACTTAAAGGAATTGACTTCCTGTTTGGATACAGACCTGCTTTTATTTTGATAGAAACAGAAACTCTGGTCAGCTTGAAGATTATGGTATGAGTTTTACAATAGAAAAAGTAACTTGTTATGTCAAGAAGAGGAAATAAGGGAACAGTTAAAAGTTGAATGTCAGATATCACAGGGTGCAGATGTCTTTTGACTTGCCCAATGAGCTGTCTTTGAGGTTTCCATTTACCAAAATGATACATTAAGGAGAGGTGGTGTGCTTATTTTACATCACTGTTGGCAGAGGTTTAACCAAACTGTGCTGAAAAAGACCATGTGATTATAAAAATTAATTGCACTAATTATGGATCTTAAAATTGATTGCAGTTAGTGCTTTTATTATGACAAACTTCATGTGTATATATATTTATATATACAGAAACTATACACACCTGATGCAGTGAAATGTGTGTGCACATTTCACTGCATCAGTATCTGTTTGCAACTTCAGATCCTCCTCGCTCGCGTAGTGAACATAGTGACATTTAAAAGAATTTGCAATTCTGCAGAGAAAAGCTATTAATTCACAAATTAACATCCCCCCCCCTCCCTCCTCTTCCCTCTATCTTGGATGTGCAAGCTATCGCAAAGACAAAAGAAATAGCCTTAAGGGGGGAAAAGAGAGAGTCTCAGCCCTATCTGTGCAGAGATTGGTTTGCATGTCTGCAAGCAGCGATACCAATTATGCCAGTGCTGGGAGAATGCGTCTCAATGCACACCCCCCCATACGCCCCTCCTCACCCTCTCCTCCTCCTGCTCCCACCACCACCATCCTGAATCTATCCATAGCCAGATTTATTTGTGTATCTCATTACAGGAAATGGAATGTTGTTCCTGCCAAATGCATTAATAGTGAAGTGGGGAAATTAGCCTGTTGTACAGCATGCTCTCGCTCTGTCATTTAAACCTATGGTGGAGGTGGAAGCCAAGAAAAGAGAGAGAGGATTGGGTGACAACTGCAGGGAGATTGTCAAATGTGTATTATAGAGCTCACAGTCCGTGCAGGCCTTTGAAAAGTTTGAGCTTGCATCATGAGTACATTTAGATCATGCATTTTCAAAGAGGATGTTGTTTATGTAAATTCAGAGCTTCCTTGTCTCACACACAGTGACAGGTAACTCCTGACCTTACTCCTCTGTGCAGTCAGGTTGATGTGACCTAACTGTATGTTTCTCTCATTGGGCCCGGGACAGAGCCCAGTGGAGTCCTGGGGAGGACAGGCAGGCAGCAAGGAGCTACAGTGATAAATTAGATGGAGAAAGCAAAGGTCATAACTTGTGATTGTAGCGTGGGTGTGGGATGAGTGTAGAAGGAGCTTATGAGTGTGTGAGCGAGGAGAGAGAAAAAATACGGCCTAGCAGGTTGTTCATTCATGTCATAAAAAGAGAGAGTCATATCAACCTTGTTCAAAAGGTGCAGGAAAAAAATGAATACAGTGGCTGTTTTGATTTGTTTAAATTTGATATTTGGCCCCTTTTGAAGATGGCTCGCTGTGTATCTTTTATCACACACGACCCGTTTGTGGAGTTCAAATCAGTTAGTGTATGGATTTGAACCTGGGCCTACACTGGTTGGCTAGTCAAGCCAGTCCATGACAATGAGTCAATAGAGGATCACTTTAGAAAATAAATGCATCCAGAGCGAGGCAGAAATAAATGGAATCATGAGCACCATGATGGCCCTGATGGGGAGAGAAAAGCTCAGGTCTGAGAGGGGCCACAGAGCGGAACACAGAGACAAGAAGCTGTTAGGGCCCCGACAGTAGAGGAGGACACAAAAGGATCCACATTTTATTTCTGCTCCTCCTCTTCAACATTTAATTTCCCCTCTTATCGTCCGCCCTTCTTCTCTCTGAGTCTGGTGGGTTAACCATTCAGCAACATGGCAGCGTGAGACCCCACGTACAGTTGTAAACAAAGAGACCCCGTCACAAAAATATAAGGAGAGGGAATTCACTCAATGGAGAGGAATCATGTCAGAGAAAAGTCAATTACAGGCAGCGATGCCGAGAATTAATGGAGCGATGCATTACTCAGCTTGAGGAGGGAGAAAAGGCGAGAGAAAAGAGGGGATACGTTAATTGCATTTTCCACAAATACTTGCAGCATGGGGTGGCGATGCTAAACGACAGGCTGGTCTAGAGGAGGAGAAGGATGAGAGGAGAGAGGACAAAGAGATGAGAATTGAGTTGCACTGAGGAGGGAGAGGGTTTGCTGTAATAGTATCTGTGTAACTAGGGCATTTTTGACAGTATCTGGGTCAGAAAATTACTCAGTTTAAACAGGAGAAATAATATTTTCACTTGTGTCCAATGCAAACCTCAAAAAATGCTATATTGACTTTATTTTGCAGTGCAGAAGTCTACTTTTTTGCCAGCTCTCTTGATAAACATGCATTTTGATTGGACAAAGTGCTGAGAATTTCAAACAACACCCAAGTTTTTGTCCAAATCAGTCTGTTTTAGGACATTTTTGACAAACATGCAAGAAAGCACCGTCTGATTGGCTGGCACTCCCTTATTGTGATTTTACCTCCAAAAACTGTAACTAAATATACTTCTATGTCAATTCCCTGCATTGGCTTAGATCTGTTGTTTAAAATATCAGTAAATGAAATCACTAGTGCTTCTAAACAGAGTTAACACAGCCTCAGTGCTTGCAGTGAGTGCAAACATCAAAAGAGCATCCCTCTGCCTGCTGACAGTCAGTACACTGGTTGGTGGTGCTAAATCGAATTAATAAAGCTCTTAAACACGCCACAACATAACAGGATCTTAACAGCCATGGCAGTGCTGCTGCCTCTCTCTCTCCCCCACCCAACCCACCCACCCACCTCTCTCCTTTCCGCTTCAGAGCTTTCATAAATATAGCTAGCTTACAGGGGAGGAGTGTTCACCCTCTGGGTATACCAGTTTGTTTGCGCTCTCTCTCTCCCACTCTCTCTCTCGCTCTCTCTTTTTTTTTCCAAGCATAACTGCATTTTTAAAAAACATCAACAAATGATCCACAATTTGCGATGGCATCATTTCACCTATCAGTGGAAGACTCGCAGCCTCTGATCTGGGAAACCCCGCGCCATTGATTTACGGAGAGAGTGCCAGGCGGTGTGGAGGAATTCATTTGCCTTTCAAACAAGCCACCCCCCCCCCCCCAACTCCCCTCCCTCCCCCCTCCTCTCCTCTGAGTTATCTTATCACAGGAACAGGGGAGATGAAAGAAGGACATAAAGTACCACCGTGCCACTGCAGGACATTAACATCCCCCTTAGAGACAAAGCAAAACAGAACAGCGTTTGATACCATTGTGGTCTGTCACAGTAGCTCCTGTCATTGGTTAGATATGTAGATGTGCGTACAAATGGCTGCAGAGAATCCACAAAGTCTTGAAAAGTATTGAAAGTTGATAAATCAAAAATTAAGTCTTTTAAAAAGTATTAAAAAGTCTTATATACAAGACTAGAAGGTCTTGAATTTTGTAGCATTCAAATTTATATATATTCATCAAACAGAGTTGTTGGCTAGTTTTTCTGCTTTTGTTTTTATATATTTTATATATATTAACCTTGTTAGCATGATATCGGTTGATATTATTATACTATTTGTATTGGTAGCAATGCTGCCCATAAGGGGGGATAAAGGGGAGAGCTTTCAGGGACCCAGCCAAATGGGGGGCCCATGGAGGTCAGCAAAATCATGGTCCACTGAAAAGTTAATCTGTGATAACCATATACTATATTTAACCTGAATAATAACCTTATCTTTTCAAAGCAACAAAGGAAACTATTGATTTATTTATGCTGTCTTACAGTGTAGTCTTTTTCAAAATTTAAACTAACCTGCACGCCAGCTGGATTGTTTCACACATCCATCTGGAAAACCTTCAATACTAAATGTTTGGGAAAGGGAAACAAGGAATACTAACACAGACAAGGAAGCTCTGAAAAAACTCGGAGGGTGATTGGATGAACACTCTATCTGTCACATCTTTACGGGCCAATCAGAGCAACAAAACATGTGACGTAGCCGCGGCCAAGGTGCACGTGCACAGCTACCGAGGAATAACGTGAACCATGGCGACTATAGACATGTCAGTACACGACTCTTTGCGTTTTTGAAAGAAAACAACTCACTGCTGTTCTTTGTTCTTCTTTTAATGAGAAATGTCGTAAAGTTCTGATAAAACTGGCGCTTTAGCAGCATCCACGCTAAGCTCTTCCACCATAACTGCACCGGCCTCTTGATGCTGCTTGCTTAAGTCACGACTCCGCAGCGCCTGAAAGTACTGCCCCTTGTTGCTGATTGGTCCTGTCACTTTCTAACCGGGCCCAAACGGTTCAGACAGGAGCTTTGCAAGATGGATTCGCCAGTGAGAAACAAGGAAACAGCGTATGCATCTGCTTTGCAAGGTTAAATGTAAACCCCTTTTTGAGCAAAATTGCCTTTAGTTAGTTAGAATATCAGCGAATAAAGTAGAAGGAATTAACTGAAAAGACTTAAAGGGAAAATAGATTTAATAATTGCATAAAGAGGCAAAAGGTGGTAAAAAATGACTGAAAAAGTGTTAAAAAAAAAAAAGTAGTTATAGAGTGGTAAAAATGAGTTTAAAGTGACCAAAATGGGATAACAGCTGCAAAAATGGGCTAAGAAAGGCAAAAAGTGGGCTGAAAAATGGTGAAAATCAGCTAAAGAGGCAAAACTGATTAAAAGCTGTTTTGTTCTTTTTGTAAAAATGGGTGAAAAGAATGATGACAAGCGGTCTTAAAGTGGCATGAGTTATTCGTACATAAGAACCCAATGATAGTTTGACACACTTTTCACCTCATCAGTGAGGTTAGCCTGGATGCTAGCACCAGCGCTACTGCTCCATCACACATGCGTTGATATCATCAGGCTTGATTGTTGGATGGGAAGATTTCGGCCAATATTTACAACCAATAAATCATCTGTAAATATCGGCCCATAGCAGCTTGAAGTTGTGAATTTTAGGTCGCTATTCACAGATGATATACTTCCTCCTAATTTCTTGAATTTAAAAATGTGTTTCTAAAACTGAAGCATGGCTAAATAAAGTTGATGCACAGTGTTAAGTATAACCATAAAAAGATTGGCAGTTTTTTAATATATATTTTGGGGCTTTCGATGCCCTTTATTTAGAGAGAGAAGGACAGTTGACAGAGCTGGAAACAGGGAAGAAGAGTGAGGGGGAGACATGCAGGAAAGGAGAAGGGCTGGACTTAAGATAATACTTTATTGTCTGATTGTTTGGAAATATGTCTTGTATCAACAGCTCATCGATTCATTCAATCTTATCACATGTAAAACAAAAGCATAAGATTAAAAACAGCATATAAAAAAATGCAAAGTCCAACCGTCAGACTACAGCCCATAAAGAGCAGGCATGAGCGTCGCCAGCGGGACAGTGCCATGATCCTGACTTCAACCCGCATACATCTGGTGCGACCTAACTGTGAGGCGATCTGCCCCTGCCCCCCAGCATGGTGGATTTCAGAGAGGTCAAACCAGACATCACAATTATAAAATCAAAGACATAAAAAGGTGACAAGTCCACCCATACAATGCTAAATACTGAAGAGAGGGAGATTTTTTTTTTGGTTAGCGGTACTATGTTGATACTAGATTTCAATACTCAACCCTAATCCCTATTGCAATAATTTACTCTATTAAAGATTTTGGTGCCCCCTGTGGATAAAGCAGGCCATTTAAGCATTGCATTGTCCTGTATACATGAAGGTAGTGTTAGTATTCTCCTTTACATAAAATGTCTCAAAATGAATCTTTGGCATAGAAAAACTTGATAAAGGCTGTTCTCTAATTGTTTGGTCTGACTAAAAGCTAAAAGTTTCTTACAGGAGCTTTAATTTTTTATTTACATAGTTTGATAAGGTCAAACCGTGTGTCTGTTAAATCTGATCAAAGAAAGTCTAAATCAGAGAAGGAGCTTCTTTAGGGGTGGATGTGAGAGAGTCACTGTTGGAGAGTCTTGTTTTTATCTCCTCACACTTTGGTGTTAAAACGATGAGACGCAGTCAGCTGGTGCTGTGGGAGAGATAAGAGGATACCTGCTGAGACACCCAGAGGGCTTGAAGAAACACAGTGAAAATGAAACAAGGCAGTCAATGAGACACACACACAGTTATACACACTCACAATCTGACAGTCGGGCTTCACACCCCACTTGACACGCTGACTGTCAAAGGATGAATCTGATTTATTGCAGCTATCTTATGATATATGTCAAACATGAAGCTCTAATGGCGAACTCTGGAAATAAATGATTTACTAGTTTTCCCATTCAAAGGACAAATCAGTAATTTTTGAGCACATAAATTTGAAATCAATTTACATTTGTAACTTTAGGGATGTGAAAAGTAAGGCTTTCAAAATTTGTGATACTTTGATACATTTTTGGCACCCCATGTATGATTATGACTCAGTCACTGTTGTTTTATTATTGGTAGCTTTAAAGCTTTAAAAATGCCATTAATATAGTAGTAAGGCACGTGTATAAGAAAGGGATAAATCGATTAAAAAATTAGGGTGATTACATGCAAAAGGTCTAAATTGCACAAAGACACTGACAACATTTTGGTGCTGAAGCACTGCCATTGAATTGGTACAATTCCAGCAGTGTGCAGGAGTTTGCATGCAATTTTTGGTCATCAAAAACAAGAAAGTGCCCAAATTAGGACATATAGGTCTTTTATTTCTGATTCCACAGTATCAAATCAGGTATTAATATCCTTTTATTTTTGTTAGTATTGTATAAAGTTTAAAATTCTAGTATCTGGACAAGTCTAGCTAAAAGGGAACAAAATCCTGATTAAAAATTAGGTCCTTTACCACCAATATAACAAGTATTAAACAGCACTTTAGAATTAAAAAGTAAGATTTTCTTGTGTTAATAAGTCTGTCAATCCATTAAAGTTTCCAAAACCCAGTTTTTGATTTTTGTTTGTTTGTTAAAATCACAAAAATAGCTCAAAAAATCATCCTATGAGGGCTTTTTTCTCCTTTTGCAGCCCGTTCAGTAGGCCTGATTAAGTGTACGAGGGGGAGCTGAGTATAAGCATGCTCCTACACATTGAATGACAAACAGTTGCTATTGATCCAGCTTGCCTCTATTCTCAGACCAGCTGATACGAGGTAATTAATGACTCCATTTTCTTCTGTACCACAGACAACAATCGAGTTTCATACAGCAACACCAGTACTGCCCCTCCACCCCAAGGGGGAAAAGAAAAACTGTGCTTAAAAACCTTCACGTGGCAGCAGAAAAACTCGATTCCTTTATAAATGTTAGACAAAGCTACAGTAGCAGTGAAACACAGACGCTCAAATGTAGACTCATAGCCAATTGCAGCCCTCTATTCCATTCTCTCCATGGATCTATTTCTTGGTGCGACTCGGGTTCATCCTCTGGCCTCAGCCATTGAAAAAAGGTCAAGCAGCCGAGCAGAATGGCAATAACGCCCCTGAAATGGTACCATCAGTGGAACATGATTGATCAATTGAATTCCATAGCACAGAAAAATGTGGGATTAAGTAGAGTATTATACGCACAATGAGTTGAGGCATGATGTTCATTCCAAGTTCATTTCGCCTCCCCTCCTCTGCCGGCGGATCAGGCAATCAATAGCGGCCTTGCATATCATATATCACCGCCGGCTCGCCCAGGAGAGAACATAATCTGCTGCAAATTTAGAATGACAGATTTGTATGGGAGCTAAAGCCCTCATCCGCTGTTGGCGGCCGGGTAAAAGGGAGGAAAGGGAGGGCGGCAAGAGGCGGGAAGTGGAGTGGAAGTTCCAGGGATGCCGGCTGGAGGTTTTAGCTGCAGCGTTGTTTTTTTTTTTTTTTGTTTGGTGTTGATGAGGGAGGAGAGGGAGAGCTGCAGCCGCTGCGGCTGAGATGATAGGGTCAGAGATCAGCAGAACGAGGGAAGCATGGACTCATTTGTTTATATAGAGTGTGACCAAGTGAGGAAATGCATACGCTTGCCCTCGACACCCCGTCCTCATTCGGCCCTGAGTGCCGTCCCCACTCCATTCTGTTTTCCAGAAGACAGGCAATATGCGAGGGGGGAAAGGAGAGAGAGACAGAGAGAGGGAAGGGTAATATGTTCAGGAGGAAATAGTGCAGTTAAATAATGGCTCTCCATTTCCCGCCGGCAGAATGAGAGGCTCTGTATGTAATCGGTAGCCCCAGTTTCTCCTCCTGAAACGCACGCTCTCCCTTACAAGTATATATTTGCACTGAAGGTAATCCATCAATTACCATAGACCTATCACATGATGACCGTGCTGATGGTGGCCGCGAGGAGTGGTGGTGGGGAGGTGTAGAGCTGCTTGAGTGAGTGTATATGTGTGTGAGGGGAAGACAGAGAGGGAGATAAAAGGCAGACATGCTGGTGGGTCTCCATGAATTTACTCCTGCTCCTCATCCGCCATCATTCTCATACCCTTTGAGCTCAAAACAAATTCCTCCTCATGCTTCTTCCACTTATAAAATAAAGAATGAAGACTATAGCCATGCCCTGATGCAGATGTTGTCGCCTTTCTCCTCTCTTCCCTCCTTCCTCTCCCTCTTTTATTTGTAGATGGCTCTGATGGCTCAGGCCCTGGCAGCGACTCGCAGGGCAGTGTGGAGAGTTTAAGGAAGCACCTGCGAGCAGACGCCTTCACCCAGCAGCAGCTGGAGGCCTTGGACCGTGTGTTTGAACGCCCGTCTTACCCAGATGTCTTCCCCACTTCAGAACACATCAAACCTGAACAGGTAGACCACAAAGATTTCTATTTTACACCTGAACATGTACAGATTTTGCACCAGATCCTGCTTTCTCTTCTTTAAATGTGCCCAAAAAGCAAAAATGAAGAAACATACTGAGTCTTTGTGGAGTATCTGGTACATAGATTACTCTTTGCAAGTTCTTTCTCAATGCAACCTATGAGCCTATACCCTATTACAGCGGATAACCTTTATTTACATTCATTAGACTGTTAAACAACAAGAGGACTATTAATTTTTCCATTGGAACTCTATGTGGGTGCCCATGCAGCCTTAGCAGTGCCCTAATTGAGTTCATTTTCATCTCTGCGCGATCGCGGGGAATTACAGCGGCGATAAATCAGAGGGACAGCCCCTCAGCCTGCTATACAGCCCCTAATGCAGCTAATTACCAAAGTGATTTCTACGGCAAGATCAATACCAAAACGAATTGGAAATGACTTGCAATCACAAAGACTGGAGGAGAAGGTATTAAAAAGGCGAGGAGAAGGTGGAGGAGGGGGTAGAAAAACGGCATCAGAATAGTCCAGAAAAATCAGTTTTAATTTAATGTAATATTAATCAGGCTGCTTTCCACTCACACTGCGAGCCTCCTCTTTTCTCCCTGTTTCCAACACCCCCTCCTTTTCTTAAAGTGGTGAAAAGGTGGGATATTAGGCTATTAGGGGCTTGTCTGGTGTCTGCGTCAGGGCATTAAAAAGCCATTTTGAAGAGGCCAGGCTGAATAGGCCTCATCCCTCCCACACTTCTGGCAGCCATGTGGTCGGGTCATTCAGGCCCCTCTGTGCTCGCCACTCGCCCTCCGCCCAGCCCTGCCCAGCCTTGCCCACAGCCCATCTGCATGACAAAATGGCTCTTGTGCTGCGGAGGCCCAGCGGAATAGAGAAGAACATCCAGCCCAGTGCCAGGGAACAGTTGTAAGCAGACAATTAGAGTTTATCTGGGATAGAGGCAGACAAGTCCGGGGTCACCAGCCTGCCCCAGTGGGACCCCGGGCCCATTGAGACAAACAGATGCACTCTGATACAAACACTCGCAGACACAAATGTGTGCACACACACTTATCCTTTCAAAGAAGAAGAGGAAGAAGAGTCGGGTCAGGAAGTGTCATCTCATTAACAAACAGGATTTATCACAGCTGCCTGCAGAGACTTAACCCCAGATTAAAGAGAAGAAATACTAAAGAGACTAGTTTGATCCTCACACAAGTGTAATTCTTATCTCTTTGGTTGGCATTGTTCTTTATTAAGTGGAACATGTGCAAATCATGTCCTTACAAAGAGCAATTTTACAGTATTATGAAACAGCAAATTCTGCATTTACTAATAAAGAAACTTTAAAATATCAAAAAAGATCATATGAGTTGCACACATTTCAATCAAAATTGAAAATGATTTTTTTTCACCATAAATTAAAATAGAATGTGGAGGGCACACAGAATTTTCTACTTCTTAAGTTTGATATTGGACGAAAATATCAGTGATAACTATTGTGCTTTGAATATATCATATTATACTGATCTGTGTTGGCATTTAAATGCTCTTCACACATTCGTTTTTTTTTTTTTACACTATTTTCATTTCGGTATTTGTACAAATGTGGATAAATCTTTATGAGTGAGGCATTCAAGTCTGATAAAAACATCCGTATGAGAACAAGCAAGTTTACCGTATTGTATGATAGTATCATATTGTACTTTATCCTACCATATTATATTGATACTGTATCATATTGTTGGCGTATTGTTAGCGCATTGTTATTGTATCTATATCTAATCATATCAGCAAGGGAGGGCAAGGAAAGGTAAGGTATCATATTGTATCGATACTGTATCATATCAATATTGCATAGTAGTGTATTGTATCATATTGTATTGTTATCTTATTGTTATTATATCAATATTGTATGATATTGGCAAGGCAGGACAAGGAATGATATCGTATTGATATCAAATCCATATTGTATCATATATCGATTTGACAGATCGTTACCGTGTCTGTATCATATCATATCAGCAAGACAGGGCAAGTAAAGGTAAGGTATCATATCGTATATCAATATCGTTTCGATATTGTACCGCATTGTATCATGTTGGCAAGGCAGGGCAAGACTAAGCAAAGTTTCCAAGTATTATATTGAATTGTATCAGGACATATAGGCAAGGTAGAGCAAGGAAAGGTAAGGTATTGTATCGCATCAAATTGTTCGTATCATATTGTCTCTACAAGGAAAGGAAAGACGAGGCAAAATTTCTTAAATTTGAATGTAATGTATACCATATAGTATCATACCACCAAGTCAGGGCAAGGCAAGGTTTGTAAGTATCGTATGGTATCGTAATGCACGACATTGGATTTTTGCCAGTTTCCGATATGCCGATATTTACACATTCATTTTAGCCAATGCCAATATCCATATTTAAATATGCTTTCCAGACAAGAAATTTCTGTCCTTTTGGACACATTGTAAGGTTTGAGAATGACCAAGGACACAAACTTTAGTCCTTAAAAACACTTTCAAGTTTAAATAATGAGGATAGATAAAGAAAAAGACCTCAACTGACAAAGGTCTGTTAGTTCAGTCTAAACTCCACTAATTTATTAGTATATATGGACAACATTTACAGTCAATATGCTGACATACACAGACAAATTATCTGATGTAAATATCGGCAGAAATTTTGACATCTGCCAATACCAACATCAGACTAATAATATAGTACATCCCTAGTAATGTATCATATTATATCCCATGGTATCATTTCATAATGTATCGGCTGGTAACGCTGCATTTACTAAATTGAGAAACATAAACAATGGTTGCAGCTGCACACATACTATCACAGTTAAAGAACTGCAATGAAATCCTCAAAAAAACAAGTTTGAAAACTTGTAAAGTATGTTAGGTATAAACCAGAATATATATTTTAAAATCATCTTATTAACCCTTTTTATGTGTTCATCCTATAAACAATGCACAAAGGCAGATTTTGAGGTTGTACTCCCCTTTAAAAAAGCACACCACATGTCTCTCCTGTAACAAAGCCCTGAATGTCTCCTCCCTTGACTGGTCACAGGGATGACTGCAGTGGAGCACAAAGAGCCAGCTGACACCCCGTCCTTTCACTCCTCGCCCAATCCCTCTCTCATCCCTCTCTCCCTTCCTGCCTTCTCCTCAGACAAGCCCTAATGCATGCATACATCATAGGTCTTGGTAAAGCATGGGGAGCAGGGACAGGACGGGTTGGGGGGGGTGTTGTTCACAGAATTCACAGGAAATATTCAGAAGCAAACACAGTGAGAGGATCACATGCAGCTTTTTGAGATACACCAGGGGTTTCCATCAGGCATAATTCATATAATGTCTCCTTAAAAGGGAAATCTGCCTTAAATCTAGCACCCAAAATAGGCTTGTAGCCTCTGCATAAGTGAAATTAACAGGATCATGCCCCAATCTGGAGGAATGTGAAATTACTTTGTGTTATAAATTACTGTTTTTTGATTCTCACTCTCTGACATGTGCTTTCTTCTGCTGACATATTTTTGCATTTGTTGTGTATTTGTCCACAGGCCAATGAATACTCGCTCCCCTCCCTGAACGCTGGCCTAGAAGATGTAAAGCCAAGCCTTTCCACCAGCGCCAGCTCCGAGCTCGCCTCCAGTGTCTCCCAGAGCTACTCTGTTGTGACAGGTACAATCTGACTCACGCTAGATTGATCCCTAAAAGAATAAAACACAGCTGCAGCAGGTCGGGTACAACTGCTCAGAGCTTTTGACATGGATACTGTGGTTTATTTTGCCCTGCTTTTACTGCATAGACTTTCCATACTGTTGCATAGTGTCTCCCAAAAGGTTCTGCAGGAGTTAAACAAAAGGAAAACCAACTAAAAACAGCAAAAGCATGCTGTAGAACATTTCCAGAAATTGTTCTTTGGCTCCATTCACAAGTGAATTTAAGTAGGAGTATGCTAATATTTTCGATTATTGCTCAAGTTCTACTGACTTCTTACATCCCTGACTTTCACAGATTAGATTCCAGATGCATACTTTTGCAAACTGTCAAAATAACTTATTTTATGTACTACAAGGTACGAGACTACCTGAAAATATTGAAAATATTGCATGCCCAATAATGAAAGTCTTTTCTTACTAAATAATACTGAATGATGGTGTCCATAATCACTCTTCCTTTTGGATTAACATTAAAATGTCCTAAATTTGGTCTCCTATGAGCTAGAAATAATATGAAAAACTGTCATCTTAATACTGCATCATCATTGGGTTATCACTCCGTTATGGTGGACACATTATCCAGCCATATAAAATTCCCACCACCTGGTGAAAAAAAACTCCTTCAGACCACTTTTTGCGGCACTCTGTGTGTTTATTTTCTGCGGTACAGAGCAAGCCGATATATCATCTGAGCCCATTAAATCCTACAGGCCTTCTCACACAACTGCTCCTAACTGGCTTTTGTGTTAGCCTGGATTGGCCCGCTAACAGATTGACTGGGAGCACTTCTCATGAGAGACAGCTGCTGTTCTCGCCACGACACGACGTTGTCATCAAAGGCTATGATAGCCTGTTGATTGACAGCGGCTGGAGTGGCAGCCTGGCTGGCTGGCAGCCTCATGCTGGGGAGAAACAGATAGAGCGATACAGAAGAACTGAAATTACTGTTTTTTTCCAACCTGTTAACCGGCTCTTGTTTTTAAAGAATGAGCCAGTAGGTAATAGCAGGTGCAGTGTATTAAATATCTTGTAGTATTAACTATCTGTATCATATAACCCACCTTGTATTGCACTGTGGCTTCTTTTGCTCTGCTGTCGAGCTTGATGTCTGCCTGGTTAATTGAAATATTGTTTCTGCTGAGGCCTTTTCCCTGGAGAGGTTAGGTTTACTGACTAGAGAATAATATAGCAGCCTTTTAATAAAACGCCCATAATTATGCAGTGGGCATGGGAGTCAATGAGTCCACTGTGTGTGTGTGTGTGTGGGTGTGTGTGTGCAAGAAAGAGAGAGCAAAGAGGAGGACGGCGTGATTGAAAACTGCCTCAGCCCTTCTCAAATGATCCCTATAGTCCAGTCCTGGACCCTGGTGCAGAACTACGGGAAAAGAAAGACCCCTTTTTTATTCCTGAATATGTGGGAGGTAGATTTGCCCCAGAAAGTTGGGCCTCAGGAGAAGAAAGGTGTGTTTTTGTCTTTTAGCCGGGCTCCTCCTATGAAAGCGGTCTCGCTCCGGGGAGCACACTCATAGCAGGTGGCCTTCAAGCCACCTGGGGGCCCCAGGGCCTCCTAAAGCGATACATGTGAGGGCCACAGATTGCATAATGAGGAGGCGGACTAGCAAAACTTTTCTTAAAGTGAAGTTTGACAACATGTTTTAGCTTGAATTAGAAAACATGTATTTATTCTGAGCACCAAATTAAGCCTAGAAGTAATTTCCAGTAAACTTTTATGACTTAATTTTAACGACTATGCAAAGTATGCATGAGGCATTTGATTGGATGTAGATTGTCAGTGCATAATATTATTTTTTCAACCATTAGTAAACCCTGTAAATAGGAATGTATGCCAAGGCTGGAAAATGCTAAATTACCTTCCTCACTTGGGCTGGGATCCAATTATCAATAAATTATGCTCTCATATTGGATGGAGCTACGAGATTATATTCATTCTTTAAATGTTTTCTGCTCCCAATTAAAATTCATACAGTTATTGATCTTGTTGATTTTTATGTCCTGGAATTTGCATAATCTATTAAAGATGAATGATTAATGAAGTGCTCAGTTTTGCATTCCAAGGGCGCCAGAGCGAAAGCAATGTCGGCCATTTTTGTGTCCTCTGTTTACACTAACTGTGTGAAAGACACAGATACCTAAGGGGGGGGCAGAACAAATTGCAGAAAGATTTAAGGCACAGTGGCACACCACTGGTGTCTCAGCAGAACAAGAGAACATCCTTAGGTCTAAAATATGGCAGTTGAACCATTTTTAATTACTATTTTGTGAAAAAGAACCCACTATTGGCAACAATTATTTTAAAAGGAATTCTTGCTTGAACCTGTGAAGATTTTGTTTTTTAGCACATATTAGTGCTTCTTCTTCCAGAGTCCAAAACCTCTGATGTCAGCGCCAGCATTACTAATCATTTAACCTAATTATTCATATCTGGCTTAAGTTCAGGTCCAAATCCTGGTCCAAATCTAGACTGTAACACAGCTGCCCACCACTAGTAGCCACTGTAGCTCTGGTTAATGGCTACTAACTTGCTGCCTTATTACCTTAGCTTGCTTGCTTGCATAATGCTCTATAGCATCTTGTAGGAACAACGTTGTTTAGCACCATTTTCATCTTCAAATGCATATAAAAGGATTGAAAGTAAAGTGTTGTAGCTACTAGAGTTGAATGAGTCTCGTTGCCTTTATGCAGACTGGATGTAAAGCCTGATTTATGCCTCTGCACTGAATCTACGTCCCAGCATACAAAGTAGATCTGCATAGTCCTGAACCAGCATAGGACTATGCATGTAGCATAGGTGCCCCTCCTAAAAAGTGTAACTATGCATCTAAAGGAGGCAGACCACAGGCCCTGTGCTGGGTCCAGTGGGTTACTGCCAATAATGTCTACAGGCTTTTCAGTACTCTAGAGCAGTGGTTCTCAACTGGTCTAACTTTGGGACCCACCACAAGTTCCATTATAAGAAACCATGACTCAAATTTCAGATTTATTTGTTAATCAGTCAGATTCACTCAATATAAGATGATGCGGTTTTGACCCCAAAAGAAATATAAGAACAAAAAGACTCAAGAAAATTAGAAAAAATAAAAAATAAAATAAAATTTCTGGTGAACTATCAAAGTTTCTGAAATAAAAACCTCCTAAATAAAATCCCCAAACCTTTCCAGGAACACTCCATAAAATCCCCCAACATTTCCACTGAAAAATCCTGGAATACAACTGGACAAGGAAGATGAAAGTTTAAGGGGAAAGTCCTTTGTTCCTTGTTACATTTTTCTTAAATTTGCAAAAAAGTATCAAAAATGAGCTGTTCGACTCTGCCCCTGACCACACCCTTCTCAGGCAATGGACGTGGCTTAATGGATGTGGCTCTCCTGGCTGAGAGGAGGGTGGGAAGGGCCAACGGAACCTGGGGGCGGTGCTAACTCTCCACATGACATCATGAGGGGAAAAATCTGAGAAGGGCTTGTTTCAGCACACATTTCCTGAAAATGTGGATTTTTTTCTGATTCTTGGAGGGATTGTGGACAGGCCAGGGGTACATATTTTTGCTAGAAAAGCCTGACAAAGTGCATTTTGCATAATATGTGACCTTTGAACATTTCAGGGAAAAATCTGCAAAGAAATTGTTACTTACTTTCCGTCATCAGAAATTCAATTGATAGAGTAGAAGTGCTCTGACACATTCACAACAGCTCTGTGACCCACTTTTGGGTCCCGACCCGCCAGTTGAGAACCACTGCTCTAGAGTGAGGATGGCTGAAGACAATGATAAAATTAGTCAGATTTTCTTGCGGCGTCTTATATGTGTGGGCAAATAGCCTGCCTCAGCTGATTCAGCACCTTTACTTCAAATATCTTCTCTCTTTTAACTGTAGTATAATTATGGTTTACTCTACACAAACTAGCAAGAAATGTGGCAGTAAGACCAGAGACTGGCATAAAAATTGCACTGCCCAGTAGTGTGTGGGTGAAGTTTTGCAGAGCAATGCAGACACAGCAATGCACTGTTTTCAGCAGTGTAGCCCACTACGGTGTAGATTCATAGATTCCACACAGAAGTATAAACCAAGCTTAAATGGCTTACCATGACTCTAGCAGACAGGAAGATCCAGTAGTATTTGTCGGTTTTATGTCTTTCTCCCTATGATAACGGAGAAGAGGTGCAAAAAGCTTTATTTCAGATTAATTTGTTCTGAAGTAAGCTCAGTTTGGGACTTGGCTATGCCACCTTTTCTCTGCTGGATGGAAAACAAAGAGCAGACACCAAACCTGCAGCGCCTGGTGTGTGGCCTCGTGACTAACGGCTTGTCTGAGCTCAGAGCCTCCAGCTTGGAAATTAATGTTTATATCAACTCCCACAACAGCACACTAACCTTTAAGCACACATTTGATAATGAATGACTAAACTAATGGATGGGGAATTCAAGCTATTTAACCGTTCAAATATCCTCCACCTACAATTGAATGCAACTGCCATTGATCATGAGTACGTTTCATTTGGTTCTCCACAATGCAAGAGAGTTAAAGTAGAGGGTAAGCTGATAGTATTGGATGCAAATATGATTGTGAACTGAAAAAAAGGGTTTTTCAGTGATCTTAAGCATGCTGCAGGGATGAAAAGTTCTCTGTAGATGGAATATCATCGTTGAAAACAAGAGTTCTGCCCTTAATGGTTTGCACTCAGAAGTTCCTCGGTGTACGTTTAAAAATGAAATGCCCACTCGAGAGCAGGCTGTTGCAGCTATATCTGAACGCATCACTCTGAGGACTGTTGCAGGTTCTTAACAGTTCATTTCTATGGTTGATGGGGTCTGTGGACGCAGCACAGACAGATGTTAGAGAACTCTATAGCGTCTCCACTCGCCTCAGAGATGTGTTTGCTGGGGAGCAAGAGTCCCCAAGGACCCTCCAGTTTATCTTCCATCTCCATCATCAGAGCCTGTGATTTGACAGGCTCCCTTTACCCAGGCTCTGCCTCGTCTCCAGGACAATAAGCAACACCATGTCTGATTAGTTTCAGAGTTCAGTGGTCTCGAACGCAGCGTTTGTAGCGGTTGTTGTTGCATCGTAACCTGTTGTCTGTTTGACAACGGTTGCTGAGGGGCTGAGAAAACAGAAGCTAGCAGTTGTACACAGAAGGTATTTGATACAATGTAAACAGAGTTTGCCTTTTCTTCAGGTCTGGTGCCCTCAGTTTTGTCTTTAAGGTCAGGGTCATGTCCTTAAGTTTGGGTGCAATGTCATCTTCATAACAAAGATGGTGTGAATGAAAACAAACACAAACTGGATGCATGCTGAAGGTTCATTTAAGAGATTCCAAGGGCATAAAAACAAGAGGGATGTAGAGATACGCTTAACTCATGATGCATAGATACCACAATACTGGGTTCATGATACAATCTTATCAAAGTTTTTTATGATTGTAGAACTCTTATAAAGATCTAATAAACATTAATTGAAAATCTTCTTAGAACAAGAGTTGCCGAGTCTGTTTCTGGCATTAATTTGCAAAAAGCCTTTAAAAGACACTTATATCTTCTCAACATTGTGTCAAATCATTTAAGTTTTCATTTACATTTATTACATTTGGGTCTCTACAATAGCCCTGACCTGTTAATCATCAAACCAAATCCTTACAGCACCTCTGCATGTACATTTTTATAGCTTTAGCACTTGTTTGGACTAGCAGTGTTTCCAGTTTTCTTCATTATTAATATGCTTTTGTTTCTCAAGCTTTGCAGCCTGGCGCTGTTTTACATGCTGCATCATGTTTGGTGTACTCTTAGTGTTGTCAGTCTTTTGCAATATTTGCACAGTTTTTGTCTGCTCATATGCTTCAACCCCCCCCCCAACTTTGAAACAAGAAACATTCCAAACCATCAAATCTTAATTTGACTGGGACACTATCTGGCTGAACAATTAGGTCGTGCTGCATGTGCCGAGACAAGGGGCCTAGGTTCCTTCCAACAAGTCATTTCTCACCATGTCTTCCTGATTTCTTACTCACTCCCCTGTCTTGTCTCTCAAATAGGGGCATAAAAAGTACAAAATACATTTTTTAAGAATACACAAAAAAATCTTTGCCATGTTCGGATGTCACTCTTCCTCAGCAACCGACATAGCACATGAGAAACCAAATCAGATAGCGCCCTCTACTGGTTAAAAACAGAAAAATTTGCTTTTTCTTATTGGTGAGTTGATTTAAATTGGCTATATCTGAATCGGTTGAATCAAGCAAAATACTCTTATTCTCAAGAGGAGAAGAAGTGTGCCTTTTCGTATTATATTGAATAATACAAATCTGTATTGTAACATATAGAATCATATCCTCTTATCATCCTGTATCGTATCGCATTGTATCGTATTGTACAGTACCCTACTGAATTGCAACATATTGAAAACAAAAATGCTTTATTGTTTTATTGGTGAATTGATTTAAATCATCCTTATTTGGAGCAATTGTCAAGTTAATTTCCAGGTTATCATTACATCCCTGAGATACACAATACACGTATTCTAAAGCAGGGAAGTGCAATAATATTGCATTACATTGTATCCTATCTTGTCATGCTGTATCTTGTTGAATCGTATTGAATCAAATCGTATTATACTATATCATATCGTATATCAAATCAAATTGAATTGTCATAACATACTGTGTTGTATGGTATCGCATCATCTCAAATTGGACTGAACTGTCCTACTGTGTTGAAACGTATCAATCCTGTCATATCATATTGTATCGATCACAAGTATCCTATCTTATCAAACTGTTCCCTTTCATATTGTATTGTATCATATTGTATTGAATCATATTATGTTGCATTACATTGCATGGCATTGTATCCAATTGCATCACATCATATCATGTCTTATTGTATCATGCATGACATCATAAATTGTCACGCTCAGTCGATAAATTCTGCTTTAATACACTAACAGAATGATCTTTGTTGACATCTAAATGAATCTACAAATGTTGGTTGTTTTGGACCCAATTCAACCTCGGAGCTCGACTTTTAGAGCTGCTTTAACTTTAAAGACTAAAACAGACTACATGTAGATATAATTAACCAAAGAAGAGAACATCTGCACTCAGTCCTTTATTTTGACTCGGTTTCTCTCAGATTTATGTCATACTTTTACTGTTCATGAGACAAACTTTCAGTCCATCCAATTAAATGGAAAGCCCACTCATTAGAATATTTCTGTACATGTCTGAGATTCATGTCAACCATTCTTTTTAATGATTTGATCATATGTTAAAACCTTACATTGTTAAACCTTATCTGGCATTTGTCTCTATAAGATGAGGGTATTTAGTGTAATTGCACTTCCTCAGTCTGAGTCCACATTTACAGCTGCCACAGAAACAAAGAGAGCCGAGGAACCTGCTGTGGATTTCTATGGGAAAAACAGTCAGTTACGTTGCCTGATTTCCTGGCATAAGGTTCATAGGGCTGACAGGGTTGCATCCCCCCTTTTCCATATAACAGCCCTTATCTTAATGAGGAATCGCAACACACAGTCCTGTTGTAAAATAACAATGACGGGGGAAGCAGCTAATGAGGCTATCATGGTGTCGGGAAAGAGCCATCTCTCCCCACAGGCCCCAGCGAAACAGAGCGGGCTCTGCGGCAGACGTGGCGAGGGCCGGAGACGGAGACAGAGCTCACATTGATTGCAAGGGTTCAAGAGGCAGAGCCGGTGAAATAAAAGATGCCAAGACTCATCAGCCAAATTAGATCAAAGTGTGGAGCTCTGAACTGTCTGCAGGCCGATTGTTTGGGTATTTGTGGGAGTGATTTTGTTGTGAGAAAGCAGCCGTGAGATTATGTTGTTTGTTTTCCCAAAACCTTTGGGAAATTTTTTACGCATTTGAGCTTGATTGATCAGGCGCGATGTGTTGTTGCAACATTTCACTGGTGTATGTTCCCCGCTTAGCTGAATGAATTACTGCAGGGTGCATATGAGATTATTATTATAAGCTATGTAAATGAACAAATCAAGTGCTGAAGACTGCTTATCTATTCAGAATTCATAGGAATTGTTTGGTCTAGAGTTGGTAAAAGATGGAAAGTTAATTCTTTGTTACAATTTCACATCTCATAGTTTAAGGCTCCTCTCCCCATGCCCGACCAAGTCTTTCTAACCTAAAACCAATTAGACCTTAACTCTAGCTATGCAAGAGCAAAAAAATTGTGATTTTGCAGCACTGATTTTATGTTTTTGAGAGCAAAGACGTGACATGGTTGTGCAGATATGCATGTCAGATAGGAAAATGCTTTGATGCCTTTTTTAGTATAATTTCTGAAGGACAGCTTCAAATGATCCATTTTGAATTTAATTGGAAAGTTGGAAGCACAAATGTTAAAGTTGGAACCCTGAAATTGGAAAACCTTTCTACATCCCCGATACCACAGATCTACAAAGGATAGTGTTCAGCTAAGTATATACCAAAAGGCTATATACTTCTTCAGCAACACAGTTGGTTAAATTTCTAAGTTTTCTTGGTCATTTAGAAGGCTAAACTTTGATACCACAGTGACTGAAGTGAATGTGTTTGTGTGGAATTGCATGTCTACATTACATCCAGTTCTTTCTTTTCTTTTTTTTTTTCCATCTGGCAGACTCCCACCCATCATATCCACCCTCCATGTGTGTAAAGCGGGAGCCCCATGAGGCCTCCTTTGCCCCCTTCACCCCCTCCTCTGTTGGGGACTCTGCTCTAGCTGACATCTTGCCCCACCAGTCCAGCCTCTCTGTAGATGCTTCCACTCCCAGCTGCCCTGCTCATGCCTACAGCCAGTATGCCAGCCAGCCCTTTATAGCAGGTACTACCTTACCCACAAGGCCCCAAAAACTCAAACAAAATCAAAGCAGAGTAAAAGTTTGTTCACCTCCATGCTTGTTTTTTTTTTTTAGTTAATTTATTCATTTTCAAACATCGTTTCAAGCATACGTCTCTCCCGTTGCACGTTTACTGGCCCCTCTGTTGTGCACACACGAGCAAAACTGACTGTTTGCCCCTCATTAACAGCCCTCAGTCTCTCCCCGCTTTCTCTCCAGCACTGACCCCTTACTCATCTCCAAAGTTAACAAAAGGCCTCCAGGTCCATCCAGCCTCGTGACAGGCCCGAGGTCTGAGGGGCCAGCGGAGGCCAAAACAGGGAGGGGAGGGGTTGGTGCAGAGGCAGAGATGTAGAGCTGATGCTGGGGCCTGCTTTGGACCTGAGTCTCCCTGTCCTGTGTGACCCATCATGTGGTGCTGTCAATGTTAATTACAGGACTCAATGTGGAGCAGGGAGAGCGTCTGATGCTCGTCATTGTTGAAGCTGCATATGGGACTTTGGTATTTTATGGTCTAATGCAGCATTTGGAGTTTTTGAATGGAGAATTTCATTAAAATTGTGTCTGAAAATTTGCTCAACATAATGTGCAAACAGCCTTGGCATACAAACACAAAAACACAAAACAGCCAGAGTCGTCACTCACCCAGAATACATTTAGGCTTTCACTCAGTATATCCTCAGGATCCTTTTAAATAAAAGCTTGTGTCATCAGGTATTTGGATGAGAAATCTGAAAAATAAAGTAGACATACTGCAGTGTGTTTACATGTGGTCAAATACTGACCATGCTTTGGAGTATTCAAGATGTTCTTGAAAGCTGTGAAGTGAATGCACTGCAGCAGTAGTGTTAGATTTCAGTGACTTTGGTTTGCTCCTTGTTAGTGAAGTATCATTGCCGCAGTATTTATGGTGCAGAGGAGAAATCATTCTTCTCTGAAGGCAAGGAAAGACGCAATAAGACAAGTTTATTTATCGAGCCTAACCCTTCCATAAGAGAAACAACATGTTTAGCTTTGAAAGCTTCATCAGCTATTGCAATCTGAAGCTGCTGCTTTTTTTTTTAAATGTTTGTTTTTTCTGGGTCCATCTATGTTTGGTGGATTTGTTTCAAGATTTCAGGACTCTAATCAAGCCAGCACAGGCTTCAGTAAATGGTAACTGTCGCATCCAAATGCTCAAAACCAGAACAATTAGCCTTCTCTATTACAGAAGCAACACTCTGGAGTAGCCAACCCACTGAGCTGAAAACGCAACATAAAAGCCTCCCATAGACTGGTGTTGAAAATAAGCAATTCGCTCCACTGTGAAAACCAAACTCGCCAAAAAGTTTTTGTTGAAACTTATAATGTCAAATATTTTAAGTAGTGGAAATAGATTTAATGAGTAATTACGACTTGTATGTTTATGTTGGATTAACTTGAGTTTTTTAGGTTAAACTGCACTGTCGAAACTTTCCTACACTTAAAAATTCAGTTTAAATCCAAGTCTAAACGACATGTTCGAGTACTTTAAGTTAAACTAAATGTTCTTCATCCCCTGTAATTTACTACAAATCCTCTTCCATCATGTTCAGCAGGGCTCAACAGTGCGAGTGTTTCACTCGCATTTGCGCCTTTAAATAGGTGTGTGTAAATTGTAAAAAATATTTAGGGGCACATGTGCGCATAAAAAAAATCAGACGAAGCAGCTGAAGGAGAGATCCATGGAGGAGAGACACCTTGCTTGGCGTCTGTGTAGACACAGCAACACGTCGTCTGTGCTTATTTATTCGTCTCATGTTAAGAATGACATGTTGGACAGCTCACCGTCTTGCTGGCTGTTCATAATGCCCCAATGCAAGAGCAGAAACCCCAAAACAACATAATTCAGTGTTTTTTCATTGTTTATGTGGAAAAAAGACAGGCAGAAGAAGCTGGATTTCCCCGTTTCATCTTCTTCAACGCCGGCTTTTCTTCTTGGTCGCCATTTGTCACGACAGTGCCCTAACGGGCAGAGGTTGTAGGTGTTCAGACGGTTTGGTCCGTTTGGCCAAGAGCAGTGTGAATGTAAACCAAACCAAAGGAAAAACAGACCGAGCCCCCCGGACTATACAAAACACGCAAAAATGAAAGCACATGTGATCCTTAGGAAAAAAGTTAGTGTCAAGCCCTGTTCAGTTTACCATCCATTGAGTCTTGTGGTTGGTCCCCACAGGTGGGGCTTTTCTAACTGAGCCAGTAACTTCACTTATGGTGCAAAAGTGTCTAATGCCAAAGGGTACTCTGGGAAAACTCTGCAGATTAAAGGATGATTGTCAAATAATTTGAGTACAATTATAAAAAATACTTAGAATGATTGATTTCTGTTTATGAAAACTAAAAATATGATCTATCAACTTAGAAAAATAGAGCTAAAATAGCTATTTTGTATTTTTAAATCAACATAAATAATTTTTTATGATAACCCTCAACTTTTCAATCTTACAGTGTACTTCTAGGCGAAACAATTATTCTCTTTGCCTTAAACTGGCGCTAGTTCATACTTGTATGTTCTATACACCTTGATAAACCTAGGATCCCTGTTTTCTACATCTGTAAGGTAAATCAGCTACAGATGTACCCTCTATGGAGAAATATCACAGATTTTGAATGTCCGACAAAAAGTAAATTGCATTTTAGTCTCATATAGTCTTCCTGCTGAAAACTAAAGTTACTCATAGTCCGTTTCTGTCATCAAAAATCTGTTGTTAGCTACTCTGGTCTCATCTTATGGGAAAAGGTTGTCAACTTAAATCTTTAGTCGATGAAATTACCACTGTTAATGACTGAAGCATTTTCTCTAAAGTAGGTCCACAATTTTCTATATAAAAGTTTTGAAGTCATAAAGTGCTACACAAATGATACAGAATAATGGTATAAAAAGGAGAACTAATAAAAATCAGTAGAAAAGAAAAGTAAACGATACAGGAGTTAAATGACAAATAAGAAAAGCTGATGAACTAAAGAACTCTTTAAGTCTTTATTTAAAAAAAAATTCAAATAGGAATTATAAGAAGCTAAATATGTGGTATATGTGGTATTTTTCTCATCTGTCTTTGACCACAATCTCTCCTGAATTTTATCAAACCCCTCACAAAGTCCTGCACTATGAATGCAACAACTCTTTCAATACGAGGCATTTCCTTTTTATAATATCAATATAATTTTTGCATCCAAACCCTTTTCTTCATGGAGATGGGGTTAAAATACCATCAATTTTTCAGCGTCATCATCACTGAAAACTGAGAATATGAGTTTCTATCCACCTTCTCTGTGTTCATGCCTCCTTTGTAAGACTTTGTCCTCCTGTCTGCCCGCAGGTCGAGACATGGCCAGCACCACCTTACCTGGCTATCCGCCTCATGTCCCCCCCACAGGACAAGGCAGCTACCCCACCTCCACACTCGCTGGAATGGTTCCTGGTAGGTGACACTGTCCCCTTTTTATGGTGCCATTAATTTTACTTTTACATGTTTTATTTTCACCACACAGTCCCCTTCAGTTGATCTTGTTTAAAGAACTTGAGTCTGAACGAGTGGTAGTGCTTCTCTGTCGTCTTTAAGAGCATACATGTAACACATAAAACACCACAGAGACGCTGAGGAAACCCTGAAGCTCTCTCCTCACTCAGAGGATTGAAGCAGCCTTGTTAGAGCTTTGTTAGACTGCGGTTAGCGTGCGGTTAGCGTCTGCGTACGAGGACATTAGATGAACTCGATAGGCGATCACCACAATCAGTGGCCGTGAGATAGGACAGTTCCTCTCAGTTACACTCCAGCTCCCAGCGCTCATTACCCTCACCGTGTCCACACAGCGCGCTCTCCCCGGCCCCGTCGATAAACACTGCTTTTCGCCTCCCCGGACACCCCGGGCTGCAGAGCGTATCTCTTTCCCCTCTACTTAACCTGCAGTTCAGGTTCACAGCAAACAGTTAAGGGTCAAAACACAGAGGCGTGGAGGGCCTGTAAATATTTAAATCACTATCTCTCTCAGGGATGAGCTCGAGTTACACGACCAGCGGTGAGGATGCTATAGCTGCCAGCGTGTGTAGATCTCCCCACAAACAACTGAAAACACAATTCCCTTTATTGCTTGGAGAATTGAACCCTTCATGCTGACCTATAATCAAAGCAGCCGGCCAGTATTTACAAGTGTGCATGAGGGTAACATTTACAGATAGACATGGAGGTAAACGCTCATACTTAAGGTTAAATCACTCCGCTTCATTGGATTATAACCCACCAGAGAGTACTTATGGATATACTCAGCAAGCACACAAGCACAGCTCCTCTCTCAATCCAGAGGTCGTAGTTTTTCTTTGAGAGTGAATGACTAAGATTTAGTGACCAGGCCCAAACACTGTTAAAGCAAAAGCCATTCTTCAGCAGCTTCATATAAAACCCATCCTTTATAGTCTCATAAAAAGAAAGAAACCTGTAGACCCACAGCATCGCTCTCTGATGTCCCCTCAGCCTCCGCTCCTTGTCCTTTCCTCCATGACCGGAGCAGTGAGGACAAAGAACCAATGAGAGGCTCAGAGAAGCTATTAGGGAGTTTTAAAGCAGAGCATCATCACTTAAAATCAGGGGAAAAAAGTTATATTCTCACTAAAGGACAGACTAGAAGATTCCTTAAGACTAACAAAGGATTAATGGAACAATCAGTTTACTTAGAGTAAGATAACAGCCAGGATAAAAATGGCAGACGTTACAAACTACCATGTAGTTACAGCTGAAGAAGAGGGCCTGCAGAAAAGATACCCAGGGAACAGCCTAGTTTGGTTAATTTATGGTACTTTAGGGACGCCAGTAGCCTAGTGAATATAAGCTAACCCCATGTTAGAGGCTGTTATCCTTGGAGTGGGTGGCTTGGGTTTAAATACGGCTTGTGCCTCCTTTTCTGCATTTCATTCCCTACTCTCTCGTTCTCCCTTGTTTCTGACTCTCTCCTCTGTCCTATCTCTACAAGAAAGGCAGCATAGTAATACTACACAACATAACACAGTGACATCCCAGCAGAATGTAAATTTACCCTCCCACTTTTTCATACTTCATACATGAAATCAAAGATTTAGTTTTACACATTATGTCCATCAGTCAAATACAAGCCTTAAACTATCAGTCCAGGTCTAATCAGATAGGCTTGTTACACACTAAATGGTTTTCAAATCTTAAAAGGACAACTTCAACCAGTTTAAGATATTATAATCCTCTGAATACATGTCACAAGACTCAGCTCTCTGTCGAGATGATTTCCCAGTGAAGACTCCAGAGATAGGAGATGTCAGAAACTTGCGTGATCGAACGTGACTTCAGAAGAAAACCAAATATACAAACAATTTCATCGGTTAGCTGTTCTTACATGTGATCTGCTTTGAAGCAAAAATCAAGAAACAAGAAAAAAATATATGGGTGAAATCGTGGATAAGTAGATAGTACAGTTATTTTTGTGTTTGCTACCATGTTTGTGAGCTGTACAAGTAAGCAACATCCAGTTAGTGATGCTTCCTGGAATTGTAAATATTAAACATGTTTGATATTTGATCCAGATTGGCTCCAACTTGATCAGTAAAATAAGCATATTGACTAGAGCTGTGCAACTTTACCAGTCTCACAATTCAATTCTGTCCAGTGATTCGTTTTGATTCAATATCACAATGTATCACGATTCATCCGATGGATCCACCAGTTTCTGTATTAGTGCACATGGCTTGCTTTTTTAAAGATTTAGTTTTGTCTTTGTTTATTTATATTCATTTAGAGAGAAGGATGGTGGATAGCTGGAAATTAGGAATGAGAGAGTAGGGGAAAGAGGCCAGTTGTGAACTTGGGCTGCCCATGTCCATGGGGCATGTACATATTAATGGTTTATACCAAGATCTTTTGGTAATAGCATTTATGCTTTTTAGGCTAATTAGTTTGGCTTTCAACAATGAAAATAATTCAAACTGATGTATATTTTTGACAACAATAAGTCACTTTTTTCATGTGGGTCCTAGGGGGCTCTTCATGTATGTGAAGGAGGGGCTCAATGGACAAAAGGTTTGTGAGCCACTGCATAAAAGGGTTATTTGAACAAATAATCAGTCACAACAAACTTTGATTTGGGCCATGCCAAACCCAAAATGATGATGAGTTTATCCTAACAGCTGTCAGGGTGAAAGAAAAAAAATTAAAGAGAAGCAGCGGTTCCTTAATAGTTGTAGTAGATATTTTGTAGTTTCAAAGGTAAATTACTAGAAAAAAACAACAACAATGTGATTTACTGGGCTGCTTAAACCACAAATATGCAAAAATGACTTGATTTTGGCTTTCAACAAGTCACTTCAATATCTATTGAAAGTATTGCTTTAATTTTAGGATTTACTTTACCCAAACACTGAAAGGTCAACATATATTATAATGTGACAAAGTGTAATGATATCTGCTGTGTTACTAAATGATACAGTTGTCTGTGTAGGTTCTAATTCACCCAAGTAAAGGTTATCCAAATCTTTGTCAAGAAGGCAACTGGACTTGATTGAAGTTTGTGAAGACGTCATGCCTCTCCTCCTCAAGGCTTCAGTTCTAAAGTCCCTGGGGCCAAAGCTAGAATTTCAAGAACCTCAATCAAGTCCAGTTGCCCTCTTAACAAAGATTTGGATAATTGATAAAGCTGTTTTCCCCACAAACACTGTTTGTTTCCATGAGCTCCCCTTCAGTATTCACTACTTAAAACTTTTTGTTGTCCTTGATTGAAGCTTTTTTGCATCTGCCTTCTTATGACACAATTGTTTTGTTTAAAGTATATTTAAAGTGTTCATCCTGGGTCTTATTTAGGAGAAGGAACTACACAAGCAAGTCAAAGAATTTTCTGCCTGTTGTGAGCAAAAAGTAGACTACAAAGTTTTTCTGTCCTGTTTGTTTTAATGTGTGTTTGTGTTGATTTGTTCTCTAGGAGGGGACTTTTCTGGAAACCCTTACTCCCATCCACAGTACACCACTTATAATGAAGCATGGCGGTTCAGCAATCCAGCATTACTAAGTAAGTCTCCTTTATGATCAAATCCATTCACTTACTTGAATATTTTACACGTTTTTACCTTAAAAAGACATGTTGTAAAGTCTGCCAATGCATGGAGTTTAACACCTATGTGTCTTACATCATGTTTGACCTCATGGTTTCCAACGGCTCGCTCTTCTGTTAACTTTCAGGTTCCCCTTATTATTATAGTGCCGCATCCCGTGGCTCCGCACCTCCCACTGCTGCCACTGCCTACGACCGCCACTAGTTACCATGGAGACCAGCTCAAACTGCAGGGCCAGGGCTTCGGCCTCCATATTGTCCCCGTCTGAGAAACTCTGAGGTCAAAGAGAAGGAAACCCGTCATGTGGAGGAAAGATTGGCGACGTCCCACTGGTGTGACTGGCCAGAGCTTCAGCGTTACACACTTTGGGGTCAAACGGCCCCCCCTCAACGGGCGTCCAGAACTCACCCATCAATGCCCTCGATCTCTCACAGGCCTGAACATTTCCAGAATGACTTTAAGAGATTATATAAATATATATATTATAAAATATAAACTGAAGAAAAACAGTGTGGAAACCATGTGGAAAACAATGTTGTGGGTTTTTATTTTTGTTTCTTTGTTGCTGTTGTTGTTGTTGTTATTTTATTCATGGATCCTCACATTCCTCTCATGTGATGAACTGCAGTATTTTTCTGCTCTAAAGAGAAAAGTCCAGGGGGAGATGATAAAGGTCCCACAGCGTGATGGTCCAAGTGTTGTAGGGCTTTTCTAACACTTAATGAGATCCTAGTTACATACTGTAGGCCGGCTTCACTCGGGCGCTTTGACAACGTCTTCTGCTCTCATTTCTCCAGACTGGCATCATCACATAAAAACACAACATGTCCTACAAACAGACCAATGGCAGCATCACACTCCCTGTGGAACACAATCAGATGTAAAAATGTAAATCATTTTCTAAGGTATTTAAAAACACGGTAGCCAAATTTGGTCTAGCCAGAATTTTAAATACTTTAACTTATTATTTTCTGTCACTATTTTTTAATGTAAAAAAAATCAAAGATTTCTTACAATTTCACTCATTTTCCAGTCCTCGAATGATCGTCTTTGCTTTTTTTTTTTTGCACTATAACCTCAGCTAATTTAATTTATTTGGTACATTCACTAATTATTGAGTTTAATTAACCTCTCAATTATACACATACGTTGAAATATTTATGTTGGGTGTAGAATTCAAAGCAGACAGACATTTTTTGTGGAAAGCAGTGTGTTCAAGGACCTGAGGAGTTTAAAGCCATGGCCCTATGGCTACATGAACCAACTCTCCTGGGTTAAACTTCATTCAGCTTAGTCATACCACTAGATGCCTACACAGTTTAGAGAGCTGTTTGCAGCCAAAACAAACTGTAAATTAGCTTCAAAAAAATGCCTTACAAACCTGTTTTTTCAGCCTAAATTCATGCCTGTTCAATGAAATTAATTGCCTTTTACAAACACATACACAGCCGCCACCTTGATTTACATTTTTCTCTCCATCGGGACTGAAAGGAAACACTGATTCAGTTTGCTTTTTGGACAATATTTTGTGAATGTACTTTTAACTACATTTGCCAAAGACTTAGTTTGATATTTAATATTTTATTTACAGTATATGTGTGCATAAGTAAAGCAGTATTATCTCTGAATAAGTAGTCAACACTGAACCTGTATGTCGAACAACACGACAACTGTAACGAGAAAAGGTGAAATTCTCCATTGGTTGCAACACAATGCTGCTTTGTAGAATGATTTGTGAATAATGTGAAGACAATTCTTCTCTGTAAATAATATCACACACCGTTGCAGTATCATACTAATGTACTGGCTCCCTTTGTAGATAAACAGACAGAAAAAAAACATGCATTACATTTGTGTCTTAATGTAATGTTGTGCTCTAAAGGAAAAGGCACAACTACTGTTGAACCTGTGGCTGCAGCGGGTTTCAGACGCTAACATCACGTAGCTCGTCTTTGTCATTTAATTTTTGTTTTCATGATAATGTCATGATGATGTTTTATGTCACTATGCAATGAGTTAAAAGGCTTTCTGTATCATCTTTAGTTGTTGGGCTCAGAGAAAGTAATCCGCACGGAGAACGGCGTAAAAAGCTATAAAGACCAACATGAAGATCAAACTGAAGTCCTTGGCAACAATCAAAGATATCGTCCTGTTTGTAGATGTTGTGATCATTACCCAAATGACCGTCAATGTAAAGAAACATTGCAACATGTATTCCCACCCATCTCCCCAACTTCTCTCCAATTAACTTTAACTCTACAAAAGCAAATACATCACCTGGTAACAGGGTTAAATGTTGTTAAGAGGCATCCGACTGCGGTCAGGCTCTATCCTCCAAGTATTGCACTTGCCTTTTTCTGTCCACATGTAGCTCAACATATCGGCGCAGAGTGCAGCCCACCTCTAAAGGAGCAGGTCTTCTGCTGTTGTAAAGATGAAACAGGAGACGTGTCACGGACATAAAAAATATAAAAGGATTTCTGATGAAAATCTGTACGGAAAGCCTTGTGGCCTCAATCATTGTTCTGTTTCAGTTCTGTTCCAATTCTTTTTTTGTGCACATGAGAAATAAATTCTTTTATATGTCAGTCGTTGACTCGCTGTCCCCTCATTATTAACCCCATAAGAAAATGATTCAGGGTTCAAGGTTCTTGGGGAGCGTGCCTGCTATGGGTGTATTGATGTTTGGTTTTATGAACAGAAGGTGCTCATACGGGTTACAGTGCTCTGATATGAAATACATGATGGCTACAGAGTGTGAGTGAGAGTAGATATCAGCAGGAATTAGATATATTATGATATCAGTCATGCTTATGTTATCATCATAATTGCTGGTATTGCTAGTATTTGGCATATTTCCACCATTATTGGGTGCAAGAACCCTTTTGTAACCACTAAGGTTATTACTATTTTTATCTTTAGCATTTGTGCCTATTTTGGAGCATTAGATATGCCCTAGTTTTTATGAAAATCTGCAAAAGTGTAGAACTCAGAAAAAAAAAGTAAGCTTGATATAGGTTTGGGAAGGAGGTGTGAGTTGCCTTAAAGCGCCACCCAGGCCTGCCCACAGATTTAGCTGGGCCCCTTACAAACCCTGGGCCCTCCTAGGTGTAATTTATTGATAGTATTACTACAATGTTGATTTTGACAGCTATTTTTAATTTTAGTTTTAATCTTAGTCTTTTGATTAAATGTCTTTTAGTTTTAATTGCATTTTAGTCATTTCTAACTTTTTTGTTTTAATTAGTTTTAGTCCATAAAAAGTCCTTAAATTTTAGTCTTTATTTTTAGTCCAAGCATTTATTCTCTTACCTAAATCTGGTACCCAGTAATGGTAGTGTGTTCTATGCACTCCTGGGGGCCCTGCTTTCTACAGCTCAAGAGGCAAAAGAGATATAGATGCATTGTTTTTCGACAGATTTACCCACAGTTGAGAAATATCATGGATTTTGAATGTCCAATGAAAACTAAATTACATTTTAGTCTAGTTTTATTCATCTTGGCAAAAACTAATCTTACTTTTTGTCAGTTTTAGTCATCACAGATCTATTTTTGGCTAGTTTTCATCATGGAGAAAAGGCTGTCATTTGTAGTCATAGTTTTAGTCCATAAAATTAACACTGTATTAATACGTGCGTTGGATCAGCAGCATTGGTGCTAGCGTCCTGGCTAACAGCTATTCCGTTTTGGAGCTGGAAAGTGTCAAACTATTAATGGGTCCTGATGTTGAGATTATTTATTTGTGCCACCTTTCAACCCTTCAACCCACTTTTCCCACCAATTTTTGCCACTATCATTTTTCAATTTTCATCAACTGCGTGGAATTTTTGCCCATTTTTGCCTCTTTTAACCCGTTCTGGAAAATTTAAGCAAAATTTTACCACACTTACACCCCTATTCATCAACAACAACCCCCCGTTTTTTGACACTTTTAACATAGTTCTAAAACTTTTGACCAAAGATTGCTTATTTTCAAATACCATTTCATCACCCTTTCTGCCCTTGTTTGCCACTTTGCACCCATTTTTGTCTCTTTTGCCCATTTTTGCCACTTTCTCATAACATTTTACCATTTACCATTTTCTGACCATCTCTAACCATTTTTTACTCATTTTTGCTTCTCTCCACATGTTATTGCCTCTGTTGACTCATTTTAGCAAGTATGTTTTAGCCAATTTTAACCATATTTCACTGTTTGATACGCCCATTTTTGCCACTTTCAACCCCTTTTCATCCTTTTTATCAGATGACCATGCCACTATTAACCCATTTTTGCCACTTTACACATATTTTTTTGCCACTATTAACCCATATCTGCTACTATTAATATCCCATTTCACCACTTTTCTGCCCATTTTTGCATTTCTTAACCAATTTTACTTCTGTTTTAAGCCAAGGGGTTTAGATTTTCTAAAAGGCTATATACTGTGACATAATTAATTACTTAATCAAATCAATAAATAAAATATGTAATGTAAATAAATATTCACCCCCTTTAACACTCAGAGGATCACCTGAGTGCAGGGAATTTGTCTCAAGTGATTGTAATATGAAGACACCTGTGTCTGGAACAAGGTTGTTATAGTTAACTAAAACTAACTAAATAACTAAAACTAAAATAAAAAAAAATCAATTCAGTTGACCGAAACTAAATAAAAACTAAGCTTTACCAAAAAAAACCCAAAAACTAACTAAAACTGTATAGTTCGCTGAAAAAACTGACTAAATTAAAATAAAAATGGAGACAAAATATCCTTAGATTTAGTCTTTGACACAACCATACTGACTGGCACCGACACCCAAGTCTGGGGAGTGTAAAATTGCCTGATCTGATTGGTTAAAACATCACATAGTGGTAGTTTTAGGTCTGGAGTTGTATTCAAACATCATCATAAAATAAATAAATGATAAGTGAAGAGTAGCCTGTTAGAATATGCTTTTAAAATGTATGACGCGCACTCAGCCCTGACATCTATCCGTAAAAAACTAAAACTAACACTAAAACTAATAAAAACTAAACTAAAACAAAACATTTTTGCAAAATAAAAACTAAACTAACAAACCAGCAGTCAAAACTAATAAAAACTAAACTGAAATTGAACACAGAAAGTAAAAACAAAATGAAAATAGAAACTGATAAAAAATCCAAAACTATTATAACCTTGGTCTGGAAGGTCCAGTCACTGGTTAGTCAGTATTCCTGGCTACAATTACACCATGAAGACAAAAGAACACTCCAAGCTACTGAAAAGTATAAGTCAGAGAATGGATACAGAAAAATTTCCAAGGCACTGAACATCTCCCAGGGTTCAACAACTGTTGCCCGGATTATTCACCAGTCAAAGCTTTATGGGAGAGTGACAAAGAAAAATCCACTGTTGAAGAAAACTCATTAAATCTCAATCAGAACTCACTAAGAACGTGGGAGACTCCATGGTCAAATGGATGATGTTCTTTGGTTTGATGTTATCAAAATGGTGTTTTTTGGCCATCAGTCAAGATGCTATGTTTGGTGGACATGCAAATCACCACAAACACACCATCCCCACTGTGAAGCACGGTGGTTAAGGTTGGTGTTGAGCCTTCTGATAAACAGCTTCACTGCACTGATATGTCAGTCAGGTTGGCTATATGCCACTGAATGATGAACTCTTATCCTTCATAAAATCGAAACCAACACTCACATAGTTAATACAGTTAAAGAAATAAGCTGTTAAGACCAAACTCCTCTTTCAAACTAGGCTCCAAACATGTTTATTTTTTCTGTAAAAACAGGCACTTTTAAATATTTGTGTATGTAACTTCCAGGACTTCTGCAGCCTGCCTCAAGTGGACCCTAGAGGAACTGCAATTCTTTTGCACTTCCACATTGGCTTCATTTTTTCAAAACTAGAGGTTGTCTCGCCACCTAGTCATACTGCTGCTCCACTAGCTGTGCACACTCTGCCTCAAAATGGCAACATAGTGCCCTTTTGGTTTCATGTGTACAACTGAGGGAGCTGAAGATATATTGTCCTTCTTTATATACAGCCAGTCACCATTTTTCTTCAAATTTTCTAATATTAATTGGTAAACAATGGACTTCTGTTTTGTACTTGTAACAGTGCCTCATAAGAATAAATTTTTCTCTTAACTGTTGTTTAAAGCAGCATGATGATATAATGTAATAACGTAAAAGGGAGGAAATTCAAAGAAAGAAGAGAGAAAAGAGGCTGAAACAAAGAGGCAGGACAGCTGGGTGGTAAGAAAAGTGATGCTCCAGCTTCTGACTGGAGTATATTTAATGATGCATTGGTTTCATCCTGCTCTACCACACTGCTGCTGCTGCCTCACCTCCTCTCTCCACTCTTCACTCGGAAACACACAAACCAACTCAGTTCATATTCAATTTCACTGCTTCCTCTGCCTATTGTTTATTTCATGGATCCCCTGTGAAGCATCAAAAGCTGCTGTTTCTGTCAGCCCCCTAACTGTCCTATGTGTTTGTCATTCAGACCTTGTTAAAAGATAAAAAACACACTCACACATACACACTAACACTCCTCTTTCCCTCTCCCAGCTGAGAATTCCCAGTGGTAAAATTATTCCATTTAGACGGGAACTTTTTTGTCACTACCCTGTCTAAATTGGCATATCTGGCTCTCTCGTAGAAACCAATAAACTGTGAACCCCGGATGCATCTGTCAGTCAAGCTCATCTTTACTTTAGCGGGCCAGATGACAACAACAGGAGAATAGGCACACACACAGCAGCCGCAGAACAGGCGCACTGATTGGCTCTCATCAGTTAGGCATTACGAAAAGCACCTGTCATCCTCGGGGCTTCTCAAACGCCACTGAGAGGCCCTGCCATGGGGGCCAACAGGCCTCGTGCAAAGATTTACTCAAACACTTCACCCTCATTGTCAGCGTGGCTCGGTGATGCCCTGCAGCTAGACCTCTGTAGCATGATTCATGTCTGTCACTGGTAATATATACAGTGAGATAAGCCCATTTTAAGAGCTGGGAGATGGGTGCAGTATGAGGCAATCCTTTGCAAAGTTTATGTTTAATACAGAGAAAAAAACGTATTAAGTTATGGTGCATTTTTCAAATACATATTTTTTTATGACTTTGATTTATCATCTCAAATAAGATTCATTCTTGACATCAATGTCAAGAAGAAAATAAGTAATGCTTTACTGAAATAGGGAAGTACTTGATAATTTGTCATTATATAACTTAATACTTCAATTCAATTCGAACTCAAAAAACTACATTTGTCCCCAAAGGGGAAATTCAACGCTCTTAAAGCAGCAGCATTACAAGGAGCAAAGAGAAGCAGTCTAACAAAAAAAAAAAAAAGAATTACAAATTAAAAAAAATACTTTAATAAAAAAGAGAGATTTTTAAAATATACATATTGTATATCTTTGTCGATATACAAAAAATGAGCACTATTAACAGAGCATTTTAAATTTAGGTCTCACAAATTGACAAAACTGGCAGATAAATATATGTATCAATCTACACAATTACAGAAAAAAACTGAAAGCCAAGAATGGACGAAGATTCCAACTAGAACAGAATAATGACTGTTGAGTGGTCATCAGAGTGACTCTGTGACTGTTGAGTGGTGATCAGAGTAACTGTGACTGTTGAGTGGTCATCAGAGTAACTGTGACTGTTGAGTGGTCATCGGAGTGACTCTGTGACTGTTGAGTGGTCATCAGAGTAACTCTGTGACTGTTGAATGGTCATCAGAGTGACTCTGTGACTGTTGAGTGGTCATCAGAGTAACTCTGTGACTGTTGAGTGGTGATCAGAGTGACTCTGTGACTGTTGAGTGGTGATCAGAGTGACTCTGTGACTGTTGAGTGGTGATCAGAGTGACTCTGTGACTGTTGAATGGTCATCAGAGTGACTCTGTGACTGTTGAGTGGTCATTAGAGTGATTCTATGACTCTTGAGTGGTCATCGGAGTAACTCTGTGACTGTTGAGTGTTCATCAGAGAAACTCTGTGACTGTTGAGTGGTCATCAGAGTGACTCTGTGACTGTTGAATGGTCATCAGAGTGACTCTGTGACTGTTGAGTGGTCATCAAAATGACTCTGTGACCGTTGAGCGGTCATCAGAATAAAATATAGGTTTAGGAGATTTGGACAAAAAGAAGGGACAGGGCCATATTTGCCTTTGGGTAACATCCCCTCTTCTTTAAATGACAGTCTGTCTTAGTATTGGGAGAGGAATGTTGTCCCATTCTTGTCACTGATTAAGGATTTTAGCTGCTTAAGAGTCCTGGGTCTTTTTTGCTGGATTTTTGGTTGTATGATGTGCATGTGTAGTGAACCAGAAGCAGGAAGAGAGAAGAGGGAGATGCAGAAAGAGGGACAAGAGAAACAACAAAACAACAAATGGAAGACAAATTTATGGCTGTCATGGTCTCATTTTGTAGGATATTGTGATGTCCATGACATCATGTGATGTTTGGTGTTGTCAGCCTGAGTGTCTCCAGCATGTGTCTGTGAGTGCAGCTCATTGATTAGAGTAATGTCACACACCTGTGCTAAGAGTGAGGAGGTTATTTAAGCTCCTGCAGTCATATATTAACTCTCTCTCTGACCTGGCCTCCACAGGTATACCACGCTTTGGTTTAGTTATGTTAGATTAGGTTGAGCTTTAGTTAAGTTTTCATTTTACAAGGTTTACACACGTTATCTTCACTCATGCACATCCCACACTACTGACTCTACTGACCTACATACTTCATGCTGTAAATATTTAATTTGGTCTAATTTTAAGTAACTTTAAGTAATTTGGTTCAATTTTGTCTAATTTGGCTTTCAGACTCTTTAGTTTGGTTTAACTCAGTTTAATAGTAAACTGCGTAATTTGATTATTTGACTTGGCCTCATTTGGTTTAATTAAAGGATTGTTTGATTTAAATTTTTGTTTTGGTTGGAAAAAATAAAGACTTGTTTAAAAACTTTGCCGTGGTGTCTCCCTACTTTGTTGTGACCACCTGAGCCAGGTCATGACAATATGGCTATAACCTCATTAATATGTGAAGAATTAGCAATAACATCTATGATTGATAGAAAACAGAACAATGCATTATTAGCATTAGCAGCTGATGGATGGATGATATTGACATAGAGAAAACTATTGTTAGAATTTGCATTAGTTCAGTCAGGAACACTCTCGTCATATATTAGACCATTTTTATTGCAAAATGGATATACAGTTTTACTAGGCGAAGAAGGCTCTGCACAAAAGATGCTCCCTGGGTTAGTCAAGCAGAATTCTTTGACTTTCCAGAGAGTGCATGGCTAGAAACCCCCATATGGATGGATGCATTAACAACAGTTCATACTGAATACAATAGTATTAGTTCAAAAGCTTTACATTCATAGTAGCATGCATTTCAATATGAGGGTGCAACAAGCTTTATGCTATAAAGGAGGAGGCTGGGGTGGTGGAGGTTAAGCTTTGCCAGCAGGAGCGGCATGGTGCATTAGCATTAATGCAAGCAGGGATTAGTGAGAAGTACATTACATCTCAATGCACTGCTGTGTTGAGAGAAAGAGCTGTGATTGGCTGTGGGAGCTGGGAGGCAGCTGGACGTCAGCTGATCACGGCTGGGTGTATGACTGCCATGTCCTGCATGAACACTGAGCTTTATTGCTGCATCAGTGGTGTGTGAATCTGAATGAATAAAATTGGCTAATACTGGTAGCAGCCTGTGCCATCAGTATATGAATGTTTAACATCTTGTTGTGCATTTGTTTTGTAAATTTTCCAGAGGATCTCCAATTTTTTTGTAACACCAAGAAGTATATTTTACAAGATAGCTTTAAAACCACAAAGGGCCTATAAAGGACTATGAATCTATGCTGTTTTTGGTCAGTCCTACCATAGACAATCTCTTAAATGGTTCTTGTCATGATTTTCCTTTCATATTTCAGGAAAAAGTAGGTTTAATGGCAAAATTGCCTAAATATATACACATTTGTGTATCAGAACCATGATTTCTTTTCTTTTCCTTCTTCCTCTATTCAAGGTTTTTTTTTTTTTTTTGGTGTCCTGAACCACTGGGAATAACTGGAATAAACCACTACATAAAAGTAGACTGTAGTGGCCAGCAAGATTGTCTCTAGCAGCAAAACTTGCATTGTTGAATTCCTGCAAACAGTTCATTTCTCTGCTTCATGGGCCAAGTTATTTTGCTTTGACCCACAAAGCATGTGTTGCTTCAAACTGGTACTTTATGCTGGTACTTTAACTTGAGGTTGTTGAGTCCCACAGAAGCAGGTCTGGATGAATCTCAGATCTGACACTCCTGCTGTATTGTTCAGAGAAGCGGTGGTGGTCCAGCAGTGACGTCCTGTCATCTGCCTGCATGGGAGCCTGTCATCAGCCTCATCATGTGGCTGTCAGAGTTGATGCTGGCGAGGGGAGAGGCCAACCCTGCTGTGTCAATCAACGAGCCCTCATTAGAAGCAGCTTTAATTAGTGGCTGCACGGGCGCAGCATTGTTCACAACGGCGCCTTCGTTAACTCTGTTAATCCCAAATGGGGGGTTTGGGTTTAGAGGGGGAAAAGCTACAGCAGAGCAGAGGCAAAAAATGAAGCTACTTTATGATCTGAAAAGTTATTTCTTTACTTTCCAGTGAATGTTTTTGTCTTAAATTGATATTTAAGCATGCTTTAAAAAGCAAGGGTGAAAAGCTTTGAAAATTTAACTAAAGGTTTTTATAAAGGCCTGAAAATCTATCCTGATTTCATTTCAGCATGGCAAGGGAGTCAGAGAGTTCAGGCGGGCTCTCTGATGATCCTGATCCTGACAGAATGATGATTATGAGGTTATTTTCACTGTCGGCGGGTGAGACCATCCAGGCGACAGGAACATGACTTTGTGATGTTTGTAATGAGTGAGCATTGATTGACTCAACACAGCCTAAAGAGGTTTTTTCCTCCATGTTCAAGCTCAAAGCGGCTCAAGCCCTGTGTGCATTCTGTACTGTAGATGGTCTGCAATTAGAATAATGAGCAGTCGGAGTGCTGTCTGCAGGAGTGCTGCCTTTCTCAACCTCATCTGCCAACTATCTGCTATCACACCATTCCCATCCCAGTTAGATCGCTCAGCAGTGCAGAGCGATTCCCCTTCAGGAGCTAAATTATCCTTTTGAATGGCCGTTGTGCGACACATTGTGTAATTAAGCACTAAATATGCTGTGCTACCTGATTATGTCACCCTCCAATAGGAGATGAGGAGCAGAGGGTGGGTGTTTCTATGTTTGTGTGTGTTTACATCAAGTGTTAGGGAGGGATTTGAGACGGGGAGGAAGTGTATAACAAAAGGTCAAAGTGTGTAAAAAGGGTAGCACTGACCTGGGGACCCCCTCAAGCTGAGAGAGGGTCCTCTCTCCAGTCTTGGGGGGGGGGTGAAAGTTGGTAAAACAGTGCAACAAGAGCCTCCAGTTTTCTGCAGAAGAAGAAGAGATGAGGCAAAGAAGGGAGAAAGAAAAGTGGGAGGCTACAATCACCAACCCCCACCACCTCTGACTGCCTCCCAACGCCGCTCCAACCCCCTCCCGCCCTCACACACACACAAATGCACACACTCCTCGACGCCTCCACAACCCCCCTCTACTCCCCTACCCAACACCCAGTCACTGTCAGGCCAAACACATGATGAATTGCCCTGTCAACAGAATTCATTCAGGGACCAATTAATTCAGCAGAAATGAACTAGAGCCATCAGTCGCTGAAAAACTCGGTGCAAAGAGAGCAAAGTAGCCCCACTTCAGAAAAACGAGGAAGCGAGGGAGGTGGGAGGGAACGAGGGAGAGAGAGAGAGAGAGAGAGAGAGGGGTGAGAGGAGTGGAAACGAGAGGGCAAGCGAAAGAGAGAGGGAGAGGAGGAGAGAGGGAGAGCGTGGTGGAAGTTAGTCTGACAGAAATTGGTCATTTAATGCTTTAGCGCACTGGAGACAGCCCCTGTCATAGACGAAGGCATGGCAGGGGCTCCCCTGGTATTTTATTTATTAATTATCCTATGCAGCGAGGGGCCTTTAACTGTCTCAGTCCGGCCCCGTCAGCCCGACTCGCTGTCATTTTCTCTCCACAAACAGATCCTTTAACACCGTGCTCCAGGTTAATGGAGACAAAGCCAATATCCAACCAACCTTGCCTTCTCCCCCAAATACAGTACTCATCTGCACCTTATCCAGGTAATTATGTCTCCGACGATCTCCTGAATATGTCGTCGGGATGCTAATAAACCACTTTAGAGCTGGCGTGCAGAACATGTTTGACCTTTTCAACTCTCAGCATCATGCTGGCTACGACCCCTGAGGAGGGCAGCCATTATTTACACCTGATTAATATAAACAGTCTCAAAAAGGGTTGTCAAGGTACCACATTATACTAGTAAAACTCAAGTAGTATTGTCATCCATTTCAATGCCATACCAACAAAAATAGAAGTTTGAGGCCTACTTTCTAGTTTTGTAGTAATCAAATATTGTAACTCCTACAAAATGTTAACTTCACAAAGCATATAGATTGGCCAGATTCCATGTCTATCATCAAGTAGATCCAATTTTGCAAATTTTCAGTCTGGAACTGGGGATGCACTATGTTATCGGCATGATATGGCAGATATTAGCTCAAAAAGTGAATTGGTGGTATTCATAGATATAAAAATTTCTGCTAATATTTACAACCAATATTTTGGCTATAAAAATCTAACTATATCAGCTGTTAAGATTGGCTGTACAAATAAATAGGTTGGTGGAATTTCAGGCTGGACCAACAGACCTTCGTGACTTGAATCGTTTTCTTTATTCATCATCATTCCTTTTACTCTAGAGTGTGTTAAGGGCTGAAATGTGTTAATTTGTTCATCCTCAAACTTCAAATTTTCTGAACTGACTGAAGTTTTAGGTCTGACCTACATTTAATTATTGGTATTAGCTAAAATTAGATATCAGCAAAAGAAACACTATCGTGCATCACTATCTGAAACATTTGTGCCAAGTCTCAGAATGACAGGACCAATCCACATCCTTTCAGGAGAATGAGGTGTTAGTTTTGGGCAGGATTTAGTTGTACTGGAAGCTGTTAAACAATGGCTGCCGCTGAGGTGCTTAGCTCAGATGTAGCAATGGCTGCAGGTTTTTTTTTTTTTAACCAGAACTGGACAACATTCCTCTATCTAAAAAAAAAAAGGCAACCAACCCCAAGCATCATCCCTGCTCTTCCTGTGCATCAAGGAAAGCCTTAGGCAAGGAGAGGAGCAGCAATAAACCCAGAGCAAAGTAAGCATCAGTGACAACAGAATGACACTAATTAAAACAGATGCAAAATAAATGAGGAGCTGGGGTGGAGGAGGGTTACAACAAGCAATTTACAGTGGAATCAGAAAAGAGTATCCAGGCTAGAGCTGCTTAAAAAGGGCAGCATGAGTGTGATTAGATAATTGCGGGCTTAGAAGCAAATCAGCTGAATCAGTTCAGCTGATCTCAATCATATGGCAGCGCTGGACTCCGTGGAAGGCATAAACTAACACTACATGTTTAATTTTTGTGCTGTTTAGACAGTGTGTAAAACTTTGTTGCCATTTATAATGGGTTCATTTCTCTCTGTAGCACCTCCTAACGAAATAGGTGTAACTTTTTAAAGGCTCTGAGCTTTTCAAAACTACTGTTAACTAAAATAACAAGGATTGTCAGCATTACTGCATTAACTGCGATCAACTAAGGGTCATAGAAGGTGCATTAATCCTTTTTAATCCTGATTGATCACATGCTTTATTGACCCTTTCAGCACACTTTGGTAAGCCTTTGCCACTGCAATGTCTCTGCAGCCACAGTGATGTGAAATAAGTCCACACCGCTCCTTGTTTGTCTCATTTCACTTAAACAAAAACTCACAGACGGCTCAGTGGGCAAGTCAAAAATCATCAGAATGGGGATAATAATAGGCATTTACAAAAGAAATCTTAAGAATGATCAAAATGATAAATCTTAATCATTTGACAGCTCTAAAAATACCATCTTGTTCCAAAACAAGTGGTATGGTACTGAAAAGTACTAAGTACTAAAAATATTTCATAATCAGTTCCAAATAATGAAATGATGGCTGCATAGACTACACAGGAAACAAGAAAAACACATGCCTCTTTTCTAGTAACTGACTGTATATATGTGGCATGTTGCAAGGTGGAATGGTAACAGAAAGCATCTGTAGCACAAAGCTTCCCATCAGGAAGGATTTTTCCCTGGTATATTCAAATATTTTTCACCTTAAATGCCCCAAAGTCCAACAGAACTGTGCATGCCAGGAGCTGTTTTGCTGGCGGTGACAAATTAGCACTGTGAAGGGCGATATCAACACCAGCTAATTAAGGTGTCGTGTGATTTTGGGCTCAGGATCAAGAATCTGCTGAATCATCCCGCGGGTGATTATGATGTCCATATGGTCAATGTACAGCGAGCGAACGCAGGGGAAACACTATCGCCCCCCTTGTGGTGCAGGCTCTGCCAAAAGTTTGATCTTGCCTTTTGTGGTGGTGTTGGGTGGTGTTCATTCGAGGCTCTGAATTATTAAGCGCATCTTTTCTTTGAGACCAGGATCCTCTGGTGGAAAACACGGGATGAGGGGCAGCTGGGAGGCTGCATGTGACCGGCTCCCCCCTCTTCTGTGACATCAGGAAGTGAAATTCAACGCTGTTTCCACTGTCGCTCATTGATGGGCTCGTGTACCTTGGATGCCCCCGTCGTAGTGTCACTTGAAGAATTATCACACCTCGTGCTACATACAGATGATATTAGGATACATGTTTGTATTTTTACAGGCAGACATTGCCCACATGCATCTTATATCATCAAAAACATACAGATTCCTTCCATTTCTTGCAATGAAACAATGAGTAATTACACCAGTGACTCCAATGGCTGATAAACTCATTCCTTCTCCTCTCCTTCTGCCTCATTCCTCTCCATTCAGTGCTTTACTGTAGTGCTAAGCACAGTGAAAACACACCTAATAGACAACACTGGCACAAAAGCCAAGTGAACCTGACAAATGGAACAGAAACGCTAACAGAGAAGAAAGAGGTGCTTAGGCCGACTGTCACAGGTAAAGTGCTTCCCTGATTTCTGTTTACTCACCGGGCTTGAAAACTTGACTTGTTTTCCTGCAGCTTACTGAAGAGATTCAGTCTGTGAGTCAGCTGGCTGTCAGGGCAAAAGAGGGAAAAAAGGCTCATTTAATATCCAACTTTGACAGTAGGAAAGATACCAAGAGCAGGTTTTAACAGATTACTAACATAGTAAATTAAAGGATGTGTTTTTGGCACATAAACATTGTTGACAAAAAAATGTGTTCATATATTCATACAAAACCTCTCAAAAACAGACATACCCTTGTAGTTTAATACAGAGAGAAACCCTTGTATCATCTGCATAGAAACGTATACTGTAGGGTATTAGAAATATTGACCTTTTCATCTGATGTCACAACGTCTGTCCTGTTCCAAAATAGTTAAAGGAACATATAATCTACTGTATGCCCATTCTTAATGACGGCTCTTGTCCACAAATTAATGCAGTAATGTATTGTCTACGTAATCAGCCATGGTTACCTCCTATCGTGCAGTGGGGTACAATAAAAAGTAAGGCTAAGCTACCCTGCTATCTTATGCCAAAAGATATGGAGCAAAAGCAAAAGTGGATAGCAACCACCAGAGACAGCCTTTATAAGAGTACATTCAACTGTGTAGTGCACATTTTGCACAAGGAAAGTTGAAATATCAGAAGAAGAGCTCTTCAAATAATAAAACAGCATAAATGGGCAAATTCTTTTTTGTGCAATGACTGCCTAAACAAAAAGAAATTCCTGAGGACAGCTTTGAAGGCATCAAGGCTTTTGTATGCTTCAGAATCACCACCTGTGTACGTAAAAATGCTATCATGCAAAGTGAAATTGAGTCAACTGAGCTCTTACTACATCTGTGAAAATCCCAGCATGCACCAAACACAGACCCTCTTCCAGTCATATGTTAGCAAGCTCCTCTGTTTTCCACCCTCATCAATTTTGACAGAATCACTGACATTTCTGTCAAATAAAATAATCAATTCTTTTACTTTCTGTTACCTTTTGGGCTCCAAAATACAACCCAAGTTAGTTGATTTAGATGCATTGTAGCCTCATGTCAACACAGGTACTTCTGCTGTACACTGTAGTGAGTGATGTTTTTGTGACTGCAAATGGTCAATAGATGGTCAAGAAAAAACGTGACTTGTTTTGGCTTCAGCTTACTGAAGAGATTCTGTCTGTGAGTCACCCATTTTTTTGGCGTGTCTTACATGCATTAAGAAACAGGTATTGATTGTGAAGAGTTAACAAATGCAGACTTTAAAGGATAACACTACAATGCCGATTAAAATCATTTAAAGATGCCAGCTTTCCAACAATTGTAGTTGTTACAAAACATTGCAACAAGACACAATATGACTAACAAAGCAAGACAAAAGAGTGTCATCTGCATAAAGCAGCATTTGGAATTAGACAGCAAAGGAGGTCAGTGACTGGTTTGCCTTCCACTTTTTTGGGATGCTCTCTGAGAGCATCTGGCTGTCAGTGCATCATGCAGGCTGATGTTGCTCTGTTAGCATCAAATTTGGTTGGTGGATTAGTTTTTAACAGATTTGAGGTAAAAACAAGATAGCTTTGCCATCAAGATAACATGCTTAGTTAAATGTTCTGTCGCAAATACATACTAACGCAATACAAAATGCTATAAGTGAACACATAAAAAACATACCATCTGCATAAAAGTGTTTAGAACTGGAAGAGTAGTCGTAACTTTTAACTACTGTCCCTCTGAAACCACTTCAGAAAACCTTAATGCTGCTATAATTAAACACATAGAGAAGTCTTTATATCATCTACATAGACAATATAAATACATTTGAATGGCATATTTAAAACTTGAATTTTATTTCTTCAGCTTTTTAAGTGATTAAATCTGTCAGTACATCTTGCAAGAACAAGTTTTTCAGAAAGTTTTCAGAAGAATGGCTCTTAAAATACTGTAGTTCATACAAAACAAACTCTAAAACTACTACAATTAAACATCCAAAACAAAAAACATATAATCTGCTGAAAAAAAGTTCAAAAAAATCAAAAGTGAGAAGTATGGGGAGTGAAATCCAACTTTTTTTCCAGGAGCTTTTTGAAAAACTAAGGACTGTTGCTGCTTCTCAAAGCCAAGGAAGGATCCCTGAACAGCACTTTTTGAAGGATACTACATCATTGACTGCCGTTGGAGGACAGTTCCAATGTCGAGGACCCTAAAAATTCTTCAGAGGACTGAGTCAACCACAGACTTGCACTCAGACATGGGAAGATGGGTTCGCTGAGCTAGACAGTGTGGCATTCCGCGTACCTGAGCATGCAGACAAAAGTCAGAGTCTTTCAGTTCTCGGTCCTTCCTGTCTTACTATACTCTTGTGAGATCTGGATGTTGACTGATGGCCAGAGATGCCGAATGGACTCCTTTGTGACAACTTCTCTTCTGTGTGTCTTTGGGTATCATTGGCAAGACCATGGCTGAATCCCAGTTCTCCCCTCAACCCTCAATCCCACCCTCAAGCTCAACCCCCAGTCTTAACTTGCCCCTCAAAACTAGGTGTCAGGGCTATCTCGTGACTTAGAAATGGGACACCCCTTAATAGCAGTTACAATTTCAGACTGTAGAGGGCACTAATGTGCCAAAACTGCATAGCCTGTCGATTTAGAGGAAGAAGAAGAAGAAGAAGAAGAAGGAGAACGTGTTAATATTCAACCAAATAACATGTAAACACGACAACCATGGATATATTCAGCTGAAAGTCATTGTATAATATGGCCATTAGCTAATGCAAAACACCAGTTGTAACTTGTAGGCTTGTCAACAATGGCACAGTTACCGGCTTACAATCGTAAAAATAGAAGTAAATGTTACGCTACAAAAAGGCAAATAATCCCTAAAATAACATTAAACTAAGATACTGGAGTGGTTTTCCTATTTTTAGATTTCTATTAACAAAGAAATTTACATTTGTAGCTTGATTTCTTCCCCGCATTCTCCGCCATCTTTCTTTGAGTGATAATGCTCAAAACCAAGGGAGGTCCAGGAACATCTCAAAATTGAGGGAGATGAAGGCCTCAAACTCGCTCTTCAACTCAGCTCTCAGGAGAATTGGGACAGCCCTCGCACTTCACGGGAACGCACATTTTGAGACTGAGGGTTAAGATTGAGGTTAAGGGGAATATTGGGATTCAGCCCATGTGTCTAATGCTGACGTGCTCAGGAGGGTGGAGATGGGAAGGGTCAGCTGCCTGATACAGGAACAGCAGCTGTGCTTTTATGGGCACCTGGCGTACTTTCTCGAGTCTGATCCAGCTCACCGCATACTGGGTGCCCAGGACCCGAGCTGCTCCAGATGCAGGGGGCCAGTGCACGCATTGTGGAGGGGGCAGCTGTGAGGATATCTGGAGAGATGGGGCATGGGTCTGGAAGATGGCCATCAGGAGGCCAGAGCAGTACAGGACCAAGGGTGATGTGGAAAAGAGCCAAACCAGCATATGCTCCCGTACCTTACCAAATCTAACTGAGGAATAAGAGCAGAGAATTTAAATGTATCCTCCACCTGCAGAAATCCAATGCACTCTGTATTCCTACTTTTCAGAAAAAAATGGCACAATATCAGGAGAAAGCTGGGTTCTTGACCGCTCAATACACTTTTTTATGTTAGCATTGTCTCATTTCCTCTATTAATATGTTATCATCATAACTTTATGCATCAAACTTGAGGTGGATGTGTAAAGATTGCACAGCACTGTTGTTAGCACCATCCCCATTTTAATGTCTTCTGCTTCCAGGTATTAGGGCACGCCCATTCCGATGACATAATCATGCACACTTGCTAGTCTGTTCCAAATGAGGGTTTAACAGTTGCTAGGGAGGACCCCTGCCTCACCTCTCTAGGACACGACTTGGAAGGATCCTTCCTACTGAGGAGGAGGACTTTGAGAAGAGCCTTATCAGCTGGCTTTCTGCACATCTTGCAAGCTGAAAATTGTTATCCAGCATTAAATTTCAAAGTTGGAAATACTCACCAAGAGCAGGTTTTAAGAGAAAAATAAGGCAAACTAAAGGTGGTGAACCAAATGCACATTTGATTTTACTTAAAGGACAAATAATCAAGTGGGGCAGGTTTTTAACTGCTGTAGCTCTAAGAAACAATCTCAGCAAACTACAATACCACTACAGTTTAGCACCGTAAACCATTATTTTATCTGCATAAGCAAAATTAGGAATTAGCTGATAACAAGAATAGGGGTTCATATTTAAGTTTGTTGGTATTCATTGCAATTTGCAAGCAGTATTTAGCAGCATTTTTTAATGTTTCTGAATGAAGTAACCAAATGTAGATTTAAAGGGGATAGCGTGATAGATTTAAGGATTTGTTAAGTAGCTAATGCATGTTTAATTTGACTTATAATGGGGTGTCTCATGTCCTAGTAGCTGTATCATGTGCCTTATGTAGAGAGTCTATAGATCTTGAAGTAAGCGGCCTGGGTTTCAACTTTAACCCCCAGCACTTTGCTGCATGTCATCCCCCTCTCTCTCCTCTCCAGTTTCCTACTCTATGCTTCTCTTCTTCTCTAAATAAAGGCATAAAAGGTCAAAAGCAATATTAAAGGAAAAATATTCAACAGAGGCAGCTTCTAAACCAATGTAGCTCTCATAACTCCAGTAGCACTAAATTAAACACAGAGTAAGACTCTAAAGTCATATGCATAAGAAAATCTCAAATCTAATAAATGTAAAAGGACGGGAGTGAAACCTACAGAAGGAAACTGCACATGCACTGAGAGGAGATGTGCTGTAGAATATAATTAATTAAATGAGACTAATTAGGAACATGAGAGCAGGTGCCAGGCTCGGAGCTGACAGGGAAGACAGCGAGACAACATGCCAACACAAAAAAAGAAAAAAGCACAGCCACACACAGACACACACATATGCACACAAACACACACAGCTGCGGTTATGAGGGTGTATCGTGACAGGCACGGGGACAAAACAAGTTTCTGCGTTTTGTCATGTGAAACCCCGCAGGAATACTCCTGACAGGAAGCAGAGACCCAGGCACCGTGGGGGTCTCTTGCCTTTGTCTCACACATATTCTCTTTATTATTTTGTTCTGCAATGGTGGAAGGAAGTTTGCACAAGCCAAAGATTTCTCTCCCCCTAATTATTTCAGCACTTGTTCGAGAAGTCTAGAAGCAGTTTAAATTCACAGACTGCTTTTGTTCTCCTCTCAGACCTCTTTAAATGCTCTCTGTTCTTCAGAGGGGACATTAAAGAGGAGGAATTTTCATTTTATCCAGTACAAATTGAATGGAATAAGCCAACATCTTAAAGATGGAAAACTGTTAATTAGAATATATTCAATATTTCTTTCAATCAGACATAATGTGGACTAAAAATACATACATTAATTTAGACCTCACACAGTAAGTGAAGTATTTAATGTCATCTGTCTCTCTGTATACATCAATTTATCAACTCTTGAGCTATTGTTTAAACATTGTGTCTCACCTGGACTTGCTGTCTTAAAAAGCTTGCAAAATGTCAATCCTGACATTTTTTTTTTTTCAGGATGACCTGGGCTTTAAGAATATCTGTGCTGCAGTGATGTCACTTGGATTTTAAAAAGTTATGGGACCATGAAGGCAAAAGAAAAACTAAATGATTAAAAGTTTTTATGTGTGACATACAGTAAACAATAAAAGAGAAGACTACTTTTTGTAGATACTTGTTCTACCATCTCTTGGGAACCAAAAAGGGAAAAAATAATCATTCCAAATATTCCCCCAATAAAGGGACACAATATGGCAGTTAGCATGCTAAGCTAGAGGCAGAAACAATTGAAAATGCACTGAAACACTTATCAAACAATGTTCAATATTAGATTTACTGGTGTGGATTTAATCTTTTGCTGACCTGGAAAGTCGCCCAAGTTCCACGCTCACTAGAAAAGCTACCTTAAGGGCTACAAAGGCATGGATAGTGTCATTAGAAGAGCACAATGTCTGCCTTAAATGGGAAAAAAAGTTAGTGAATATAATTCATGATTCAAACATTATTTAAGTTTTAATAACTTGTTTCTCTTCTTGTGGTAGAAGACCATGCTGATCTTAAGATTTCTTTTTCATTTGGTTGTCCATATGTTTTCTATTTAAGATGTCGTCTCAATTTGGTCATACAAAACAGCAGATCAATAAATTCTTGTCAGTGTGTTTGTTTACAGAACCAACACTGCAGCACTCCTGTGTATAACTAAGACGTACTATTTATTTAAAAAAATTTGTTGTTGGACAGAATATTTGGTAACTGATGAAGCTTTTTTTAAGGAAAGACACATTTTAGTTTCTCTTGCAATAAGCAATTGCTTTTTTAATGTATTTTTGTCATTTTTGTTTCATTTCTTTTGTTGTCAACCTTTTAGTAAAACTGTGGAAGCAATGGGGAAAAATTCCAGTCTGACAGGCCATGGCATGGAAAACATCTCACATCCATGTGGGCAACAGACCATTGATGGTGTCTGGGAAGGGCAGAGCCTTTCAGAACAAATCTTGGAGGATGACTGGATGAATGTTTGGCTATCACATTTATAACAGGGCAATCAGAGCAACAAAAACATACAATATAGGAGGTATGTGCAGCCCTGGGGAGTAAACTACATAACATAAGCTCGATAGGCAACTGCTTTTATTGTTCAGTATCAGTGGAGTCTGTCAGGAGAGTGGAGTAAAAACATCTTTACCCCCAAGAAAATTTTCAGAGCATTTTTTGCTCTTCCTTTTCTAAAAAAGAGAAAGTTGTCAAGTTCTGTGATAGAATGATGATTAGGACACTTTTCTAGGTTGCCACAGTGACTAAGTGACTGGGGAGGCATAATGAAGGGTCTAAGACCATCAACTTTTTATGGGTTATATTGGAACAGCACAAAAAAGACGTCAGGTTAAAGCCTAGCTCCTCTCTGAGCCAGAGCGGCCCTGACACAGAAGTATAAATATAAAGCATGTTGGGGACATCATTATCATGTGACAATCACGAGAGACATACAAGGAAATGTTTAAGCTATGTAAGATAATCTTTAAATAAAAGTTGTTTGTCAACACAGTTGTAAAGATATGTAGTTTCATCACAACTTAAATATTTCTGCTCTTCACGAGGCCCTAGACACTGATCATGGAGACATATCGCTGTCTATTTTGGCAATAAAAGCCACAGGTCCCATCTTACTGAATGCATCTGATGAATAATGATAGAAGAATTTAAATCCAACTTACAAAACTGCCACAAAAGATATATCCGAGCTAATTGCTCTGTCCTCCGGCTTACGGTAAGACTAAATCTGTAGCTACCACCACGTTCTACTCAAATGACACTGATTGGCCCGTATACTCTCAGACCAGGCACAAACATCAACTTGAAGGTTTTCAAGATGAGTCTTCCAGATGACAGAGAAGTAATCTGACCAATCCTTTCCAAGGATAGAAGACCTCAGACTTAAACCGTGATCCACTGTTTTTTCCTCATTCTTTAAGGTTTCATAGACAAACTGATTAAACAGAATTATGTTGTTGGGTTGGCGCCTTGTTCAAGCAGTACTTGGGAAGTGAGCTGGCTACTCTCCAGTATTCTGACCAATTTCAACATTATTGAACCCAAGTTGCATGTGGACTGAACCATTGTTGCAGCAATGAATTACATTGCTTTAAGTGTTGATGAAAGAATATAAGAGATTTTGTCACTTAAGTGTGAAAATATTTCATAAAAATCAAAGTAGTCCCATATTTCGGTGCCAGCTGCAACTGATAGTTTCTGTAGAACCATCAGGCATTTAGCATTGTCCATTTCCTTCACTACTGATTTTTTTCTGGGAGAAGTGGTGAATGTAAAGAAAAAAAGCTAACATTGTGCAGAGATGAAAAGAGCTTGTACTTACTCTGTATGCCTACTCTTGACAATGAGGTTAAGTACTTCTTTGCACAGGGCCACGAATAACAATGTCACTTGTCCTCGCCAACCAGAAACCTGTGTCAGTGTGCTGCTTGTAAGGCCTCCAACACAACCTACTGTCAGGTTTGCAAAGTGTGAAAGCCTCTGCACAAGAAAACTACACATTTGACACAATGTAACATGGGTTTGCCTACAATTTTTAACCAAATTAGACACAATCTGAAGGTTTTTTTCTCTATTTATGAAGGTGGTAGTTACAGAAACAGTGTTCTATGATGGTAATGAGGTGCTATTGGTATTTGAAGTTTTAATTATGGATAAAATATGTGACTGGTTTCTTGTGCTGGGGTGAAAGCTCTTGGGAAAGCTCACAATAAGGTGATTAACATCCATTTCTTTCAGAAAGCAATGATTTTTAAGCATAAGAAAGGGATAAGCCTTTCTTTGTGGCGTTAGAAGTAAAAGAATACATGCTAATTGTTTTAGTTTGAGTATTTTAATGACACAAAAATGCTGAAAAAGTCAGACCATAAATCCCAGCCAACACATAGAATCTATACCTAACTTTTCTTTGTCGAAAACACACAACAGCCTTTAGCAGACTTAATGTGGTCCTGCAGCTGAGACTGCCAAGCGGACAGCTCAATATCCAGCCTTAGTGCAGCTTGTCAATGCAACACCAAACTCAAGACAGAGAGAGACAGGGGGGTGGGTGTGGGGAAGGCTTTTTTAATTATCTGTGGTTGGGTCGGACTGTGCATCATCATTAGAGAGACTAAATAGCAGTGGTCACTGACTCAGGTAGTGGTAAACGGCACAATTAACAAGCTGAGGAGGGAGAACTGTATTCAATTTGAAAGCCTTCTCTCCTAATCCATCTCCAGTGATCAGCAGTGCTGCTGAGCTACGCCCTTTTACATTCAATTACATTAATCAGGTTATTACCCAGCAAAAAGTCAACATTTTAATCAAGAACTGGCAAAGTAGGGCAGGACATTATACCGAGACAGGACTAAGTGACAGTCAGAGGAGAGGAGTGATGATGTTCTATTGAAGATAATCTATCACTCATGGAAAATGGCACAGCATGGGGGGCTTTTCAAGTTCTGGATGTATTATTTTTATCCATTTGATCTTTTAATACATCATCTGTGTCAGAATTCACCAGTATAAAGCTGGTAATGTGAGAAATAAGAAAGTCATAAATGCATGAAAATACTACCAGAGAGATATGACACCTCGATTTAGCAGACTTCTCTAGTCTCCATGTGAAAGATTGACTTAGTTCATATGAAAAGAGTTTGGCAGAGGGACAGTGGAGGAAGAGACTGGATGTGATAAATGGTCTAAAACTGTGATTAAATACAGTAAATATGTAAGAAAGACACAAGAATATCTTAAGTCATATATAATAACCACACAATATCCAGAATTCTCACAATGAAGCTGTTAATGAGAGTCTTTGTTGAAAATTAAAACTGTACAATTTACATCATTATTGTGGGTAGATTACGGGCCTAGTGACTTATTCAAAGAGATTTAAACGACACTGGAATGGCAATACAATATATGATATGATATAATAGAATAAGTTAAATGATGCAGTGTTGAAAAACCATTTATACATCTGCTGATTTGTGAACTTTCCTTTGAGGTGTACGTGTCAAATTTGTAAAATTTGTTTTGCAACTACCTGCATTAGCACTACAGATGAAGTCGAGCATTGCTCATATGTCGATTCATTGGTACTGTCCTAATTTTGATAAATAAAACATTAAGTATGTATACATATATATATATATAAATACATAAATGGAGCAAGCTAGCTCAGGCAGATAACTCGAGTTGCACTGATTTAACACTTAAAAAACTTTAATATCCCAAAGACAAACCTGCTTCCAACAGGCAACCTATTTACACTGCAGGTTTCTTGGCTGCTCTGCTCTGCCATTGCCAGCTCTTCCCTGAATAAATAGTGATCTTACGCTTAAACTCACCACCATCCCAGTATCAACCTGTAGGCCGTTGTTAATCTTGCTGACTAAAACAAAGTTTCACAAACTTTCCTTTCTGGTAAACCACTTTTAACAAAGTACAAGCCATCCTGTCCCAACAGTTTTGTTTTTCCTTACATCATTGCTGATCAAGTCTGCTGTCTGTGCCATTCTCCCCTGGTTGGTTGAGCTGATGGCTGGTGCTAGCTTGAATAATGTTAATTCTGAAGTCAGTCTAGTCCTAACCTGGTTCTTTCTGTTTAACAAGCCTGGAATAAGCCACTTCACCTCCGCCACATTTTGTTCACAGTCTCTGCCCCTTGGGCCTTCAGTGCCTGTCTGGTCTGACACTAAAACTATGTTTCTCTTTTATTAGCAAAGCATCAGTAACTCCAACTTTAGCTTTTTGCCATCCAGTGGCCGGTAGAGCCTTGTTTTGTGTTTTGTTATGGTAGAGAGAGTTTTATAGGATGGAGCCCCCATGCAAGCCAAAAGGTGTAGAGCATTTTGCCCCCCCCAAATTTCTAAAATCACTTAGACTAGCTAAAATGGATTTTGCTAATATAAAAACTGACAAAATGTAAATTTAGTTCTTGTCGCTGACATTAAAACAAAACTAAAATGTTAATGCTGGACTCGCAACAATCAGAGGTGTTTCAGTGGGTAAACCAGGTAAACCCAATGAAGAAACTGGAGCACACGAATCACTTGAGGACGTTTAATAAGGTGCAGAGGACTAACGTTTCGACGTGCACTGCGTTTTCAAACAGTACTGGTGCAGTTTGCTGGTCTTTTTGTGAGCACCGACCTCCACGAGTGGAGGGGCTGAAGCACAAGAGACTCTCTCACCGTTAATGCTGGACTGTTGGACATTTAAAAACTATGATAGTTTTTCACTATGTGTATAATTGGTAAAACTACAAGGCAAGATTGGGTAGAAAGCATTTGAGGTATTCAGCATTTTCCTTCAGTATAGTTTAATGTAATATCAACGTATTTGGATTTTACAATATGGCTTAGGGAAAATGACTTTGGAGGGGGCAGCTGATTGCTGGGAATAATCCCTGTCCATCGCAAATAAGGTGTACCTAACATGAAGAGGTACAGCAACAGAACAGCAGCTTCCAGTAGCCATGTACACTTCCTTATGTGGCAGTCTTTGACAAAGACAATAGTAGCAAATTGTGTCTGTCACGGTGGGCAAGACGAGGACCCTTCAACTTGAAAAATTAAGATTTTAACTTGCTTTGAAAACTATTTAAATATTTGATGTGATGTAAGCAAGGCCGCACATGAGGGGAGCCCATGGAAGTCAGCAAAATTATGTCCCATTGTAAAGTAAATCTGAGATAACCCTATTTTACTTAATCAACCTAAATAATAACCACTCTTATCAAAGTAACAAACAATTAATTTTATTTATATAGGCTGTAGTACTTTTAACATGTAAACCTATTTTCTTAAAAAAGATTCATGAATGAATCATTTATAACAAATGATCCATGTTAAAATAATAACTGACAGTGAAACATAAAAGCAGAATCTGCTTGTTTCCATTTTCTTAGTTAAATGAAAAAATGTATTTAAAATGATTTAAAATAAAATAATTTATATGTATAATATAGTTTCATATAAGTAAAGATATTTTTTATTTTGAATTCACATATATATAATGTTAATTAATATAATCTGATTGTTTGAGCTTTTTATTCCGATGACTTGCACAATAGGCCTTTTTCACGCGCATATGAAATACTTCCGGTTTAGCGTTTATTGTGCAGGACCACTTTCACCAAAATAGACTGTCTGCACAAAAAAAAAACGATTTACAACTTCTTTGTAAATAATTATATTTCCCCATCAGTTATTATTTTAATATGGATCATTTGTTAAATGATTCAATAAAATCCATGTAATCTCGTCGTTTTAGCTTTTTTTTTTTCCAAAAACATGCACAGTCCTTGTTTACTGTATTGAATGATGTAGTGGACTTGCCTCTGGCAACATGGCGGCAACACCAGCGTCTGGCCAGCCAATCTCCCGTCGCATATTATATCTGTGCAAAGCGATACTTGAATTTTGATCATAAATTGATTTAGTAAAATTAATGTTATGTAATTGCTGTGCTTGTTAGTCTGAAAAGTCACATATTTTTTGTCTACTTATATTTCCTTATGTGACAAACTTGCCTATATTAATATGGCAGCAATGCAACAATGAAGAAGACCTTCAGTTCAAGTGACTTCTGGGAGTAGGAGGCGTTCGTCTGGCTTTTGGTGTGAGGTAGAGGTCCTCCGATGCATCCAGGTCCCTCTCAAATAAAGCAGAAGAAACTGAGACAGCTTTAAAGGAAAAACGGTTGCCAGAAGCGACTAAAATGGGTTAAAAGTGGAAAAAATGGGCCAAATAATAGTGTAAATAGGTTTAAGGTGGCAAATGGGTTAAAAAGTAAAAATGGGTGTAAATTTGTTAAAAAAAAATCTAAAGTGGAAAAAAAGGGTTAAAGACAGGGAAAAATTACCAGGAAAATTGTAAAAATTTAAAAAAAAAAAAAAAAAAGGGGGGGGGGGGTACCAGTGGAAAAATTTGGTCAGAAGTGGCATGTATGGGCAGAAAAAGTAGTGAAAAGGGGTAAAAAGTCCCAATAAATGGGTTTAAAGAGGTAAAAATATTGATACAATCAATAAATCTCAACTGGGGTGGGCCAGGTTACTGAGTCTTTCAGGGGACCAGTGAATTCTGTTGGCAGGCCTGAATGTAAGGGCTCAAATTTTTTCCAATATAGGAGAAATATTTTTTTAATAAATGAAATCTCAGGGAAAAAAATTCTACATATTTTAGCTTTTTTAGCTTTCCAATCCTGGATACAGTGTTAAGAGGCTAAACCAGAGTGATGTACTGAAGGCTGCCTCTATGATACATGCAAGTGAGTGATTTCTTTTATCCACCAAACAAATATGCTTGCATATGTGCATGTCATGTAAAATGTCTCTCAAATCCAATCATAAAAAAGCTGTAATTTTTTTAGAAATTCCCAAGAATGACTCCAGTGTTAAGTCTAGATATATATAACTCTATAATAATCTCATCTTTTTGCTTGAACTTCATGAACACGTGCAGCTCATGTTAAGAATTCAGTCACTTTTTCAGGCTGTAAATCCCCTCGGCTCTAATCCTTGCAGGGGTGTTGTTGGCACAGCAGGTGTGTGAGAAATGTAAAAACACAGCTGCAGGGTTCACATCCCAATAAGCATCCTGATCGTCTCAAAATCCTCTGACACTTCCTCTATAGAAATACATCGTCTAACACAAGCCATTATTCATGTATGGATGGAAACAACTTGTCTAAATGTATGTAGAGCTTTCCACTGTGGTCACGTCGGGGATTATTTCATTCACTACAAAAAAAAAAGCCAATTTATATGAATATGTGCTTACTTCACAACCGGTTCAAGTTGCCTTTGCTGACTGACTGCTGACTGCACACACAAAGTGAATCTAATTTAGCAGAACCTCTGGCTAAGCAGTAGTTTCTCGCCCGTTTTCTCCAACTAACAGGGAAGAAATCAATCGTCAGGCGCCTATGACATTCAGGAGATGCTTGTCTTTTTTTTTTTTTTTTCATATCATTTCCACACTTTTTTTGCATTTTGGTTTGTTAGGAGTTCTGTGCTGGCTGACCTCGGGAATTGGGTTCTGATTAATGGAGGGAAATTCTCATTGTCCACACGATAATGAAAGAAGACAGAGGTGAGAACAGCTCAATAGGAGAGATAACCACTCTTTGATCCAAACGGTCATGCAGAACCTATACTCGCTGCATCGTCAGAAAGTGTTCTGTCGAGCTCTGAGCTTTTAAATCTCTCCTTCAGGGACAAACGCATCCAGAAAGACATGTTTTTTTTTTTTTTCCAAATTATAATGTAAAACTTCACCAATTGAGTTTATTAATAATATGGTTTGCAAATGATAGCAAACTGTCTGCTCTTGTTTCCAGATCACAGCCAGCAGACAATTTCAATATGATAATTGACTTCTTACACTCAGTTACACACAAACAGCAGCCCAGTGACGTGGCATCTTCACCCTTTTTCAAAAATATTAAACTGTCTAAGTGCCATTTGTGGATCCCTGCTAACAAGACCCATCTCAACTTAAGATGTCTTGTTAAATTGAGACCTTGTTCCCCAGTGGACTTAAATGTAAAACATATCTCTCCCCTTGACAAGCAATGTTAATCCATTTAGTGTAACGAACTAACATGTCCCTAATTAAAATATGCCTTTTAATGATACATACTGACATCCTGGAAAACACTGTCACGCTTCCCTCCTTTAATACTGGAATATGCTAATTGCTTCAGTAACACTGGTGTTCAAATCCCAAAGGCTACCAAAGCATCCTGAGGGAGATGGCATGTTTGAAAAACCCCAGTCCAAAAAAATAAAAGCCATTTAAACACTGTTTTCCAAAGAGTCTTTTGGAAATGTAATGGGACTTATGGGACTAACTATGCTGGTTTTAATTCATTGTTTGACATTTGATTTAGTATTCAGGCACCTTTCTCTCTCTTTTTAGTCACCATGTAACCTTTAGGCATGCCCCCTATAAGAGGACATATGAGAGATGCCACACATGAATGAAAGACATAACACTGTTGTTCCTTTGACATGGGGAGCAACTAAAACAGCACACTTAGTACAGTTACCCAACATTAAAGGGAACCCTACACAATTAAGTTCATCTTAATGGATAGATATTTTTGTCTCTTATATGTGTATTTAACATAGACTCACTAGATATCTGTGTTTTGAGGAACTTTGTAATTATGAACTCACCAGTAGGCTGCTGTGTTTTAGTCCCCTAGGTAGGTGACGTCATGAGGCTTCAGTGGTCCTCTACCTGTAATATTTATTTTCATTAGTCACCCATCAGATGTTTATATTGGGAATATGATTGCACTTCAGTAAAGAGAAAGCCATGAAGACCTTAATCACAGGGTAAATCAAGGTGTAGTCATAGAGGTAAAAGACGGCAAGTGGAGCTAATTTAATGGTATCTGTATTAGTACCTGCCAAACAGCGAGAGAGAGAGAAAGACCCTACCTAGGCCCTGGCTTTTGACGCCCATATAAAGTGCTTAACAAATTTATTAGACCACCTGTCATATTTGTCTCAGAGACCATCCAGCATCATGAAGTGCTTTAATGTGGACTCTTTCATTTTCACTGACCTCTCGACGTTTTACCATTTTGAACAGGAATGAGGGATTTCAAACTGAATTCACCCAAATTTGAGCCAGCTTGCTGGGCTTCTCTGAGAAGTCAGAAATTAATCAAGCATAACATTCAACCACTAAAACTCATTTTTCTCTTTAGGAATGCGAGTAAATAACTATAGTTTGACATATTATCAAGAAATATTAATGTCCTTTCCTTTTGTTTAAGTTTTTTGGAAATCAGTACATTTGAAAATTCATGGATAACAATAATTATTATATTTTAGCATTAAAAATATCATTTAGGTTCAAGAGCTTCTACATATTGGTGTATTAACCATTGCAGAAACATAAAAAATGATTTTGGTAATTACCAATGCTGTTAATTTAGGGCAGCCGTGGCATAAACCTTACTTTGGTTAGGGTTAGGGTGGTCTAATAAATTTGTTAAGCACTGTAGCCATAAGTACCGCTCTTCACTCCTGGTCTGACCCTCATCAAACTCCAATATCTCAGTGATCTTCTGAACACTTTACCTCTTTATATGAAACTAAAAACAGAGCCCTCTTAACATTTAATAACATTTAAAAACAGGAAATAATGGTGACATACTCCAAAAAAACTTTAATCCTGCCCCTCCCCGCTTAAAAAAAAAACATGATTACAGAGACTCACTTTAAAAAACATGGCGTTATGCATGTAGAAACAGAGCATTTAAAAGGTGGTGACAAATAATGACAGATTTAACATTTTTGTTCTTACAGAGCAGGCCTATTCAATTAGCGTTACGGGGGCCACATGCGGCCCAGAACCAACCCCCAAGTGGCCCAGACTGTGGTAATGCCAGAGATGCAGAAGGGCAATGTGTTTCAAAAGTTGTCATAAATTCCCTAAGTATTTTAGACCCTGGATGCAACACTCCACATACCCTAGCAACAGTCTACCTACAATGCATGGTGTTGTTTTGAAGCGTGGCTAGTGATGCTGACAGAAGTAGCCCCAGGATACCGAGTCTAAAACATATATTCATGGTGGTACATCCAGCACCTCTCCTTGTCAATTAAATAGTGGTATGTTGTATGAACACTCGTGTTGTTGTCACAAATAAACAAGTTGGTCCTCCATTCCTGACATCCACTGAACTTTATGCTTTGTACCAGTCTTATACTTCCGTTATCATGACCTTGTTTGTTGTGCTTCCTTCTTTAGTCAGTTTGCTTCCTGACTGGCTTTTCTCCCATTCCACATGACAATCAACAAAGTGAAGCTTGACTGTCTTCTGTGTTCTTTCCAAACAACAGAATTTCCATTATAATTAAAAAATAAAAATAAAAATATTGTTATTTACCTTGTTCAGAATACTCTATACAACTTTAATTGAAGCAGTAACGATTGTCTCCTGTGCAAATCGGAGCATGAAAGATCATTCTAAACAGACCTGACAGACATGTGAAAATCTAGTGAGATAATCTCAAGAAACATCCAGAAATTTGGCCTTTGCTAAATTCGGTCTGACTCTGACTCAAAATCAGCCGGATTATCTTGTAGTGTGTGCCCTGCTTAAGCAGCATTGTTCTGTGCCTGAGTACACTGTGTATGTACTAGGACTGGGCAATAAATTAAAATTTAGATTAAACCACAGTATGTCCTACTGCAATTTTCAAATAACAGAAGGTGCAATATTTCTTTGACAAGAAATATGTTTCAAAAATCCAGCATATAGTGTTAATTCAGGCAGGCCACGGCCACTACAGGCTGCTTCTCTCCATGCATAATGCTTTCCTTATTAGCATAGGAAGAGCAGGAACGTTGCCTGTTCCTGCTTAATGTTTTCCATGTAGGCTGGTGGAACTGCAGGGGGATCCCAGAACAGCCACACCGCCAAACATAAATAACAGCGTAAGTGCTAATTAATTACTGCTAATAAGAAATATGTATAGCCACAAATCATGTGAGTTTCTTGACAAAGTGATCCTGACTGTTTAATACATTCTTTGAGGCAGAGACGTCATGCTCTAACATCAATGCAAACATGTGTCATGCCAACCAAACTCCGAACCTATAGAGACAGAGCCTTCAGCACTGCAGCCCCCACCCTCTGGAACACTCTGCCTGCAGACATCCATAGCACCCCATCTTTGGACATTTCAAAAAAAGTCAAAGGCACCACCTGTTCACCACAGCCTACAGTCTTCACTAAACTATCCTTTGCACTCATCCAATCCCTCACATAGTCGGTCCATGTCTTATGCGTTCTTGAAAAGCGTCCTTGGGTTCCTTGAAAGGCGTTATATAAATCCAAGATATTACTAATACATGAAATCATCATTACCTTCAGCACAACAATTCATACCGAATTTGCTTCGAGTCAAAATAATCACAATTAGTCCAATGTCACTTTGACATTAAAGAGGGTTTTTTAATTTTGTTAAAAAAGACAGATTATATTGACCATGATTGATTTATAAAATCAGTAAAAGAGTAAAACATCCAAGGGGGTAAATACTTTTAAAGGCACTGTATACAGTGATCGTGCTACCCTTACATTCTTCTGACCTGGTCAGGTCATTCTTAACAGGAAAATGTGCCAAGATAATGTTAAGAGCCAACAAATAATCATGACTTTGCTGAGGAGTTTTAATGCAAAATCAGCCTGATTAACTTGTAGTGTGAGCCTCTCTTTAGGTCTGGAGTACTGATACTAAGAATCAAGCTTCCCATGGCAGCTCATTTAAAACAAATCAGGCTGATTGCCGAGTTGCAGCGCATGCACAGCCCAGGTGATAAAGCAATTAAATCTTTCTAATCCTTCAGTCCAGGAAGGCCCAGTAGGTAATTAACTGTGTACAATGAAATCCTTTTGTTCCCTCTTTTTCTGCAGATTTTATTTTTGTTTCTTTATGTGTGAGGTTGTTGGTTTGAAGGGTAGCGAGAGATGGGATCATGTGGGAGGGGTCTGCGTCCCTCCGCGGCATGGACCCTGGATGAGGCTTTAGTTAATAGGCTCTCTCTGGACAGATGAGCTCCATTAGGAGGTTAATTTAAAAATGAATAGAGGACACAGAGAGAGTAAAAGAGATAGCTAAAGAGAGGGTCAGACCACACAGTTCAGGGGAGAAGACAAATGCAGCATCAAATATTTATTTTCTGTTGCAAATTAAGGAGGTGATAATTAAATAACACCACAACTCGAGGGAAGGCAAATAAAAGCAAGAAAGCCAACTCCAGACTGTGCACAACTGAGTCCTGATCACTTCCCATCCACTAGGCCATTTTTAAAACATTGAGGCATTGTTCAGATGCATGGACTGCAGCCCCAGCCTGCCTCCCAAATTTCCATTTCTTTCCCCCCTGCAGAAAAAAACGTCTGAATCTGATCCGGGCCCATTGGTGTGTGGATAATGAAGGGGTTACCAGGAGCTGGGAGAGGCCCAGTAATTCCCCCTCACCGGGGGAGTGGGGTTTTTGGGTGGGGTTTGGATGAGTAGCCCTGCTCCGTGATGCATGCACTCATGTGAGCTTGTGACAGACTTTACCCAAATCCAAGGCCAGACAGACGCTGCATGTATTAAATAGAGATACAGTACAGTGCAACATTTCACTGCTGCAAAATTTTTATTTTTTCATATACATGGAGCTCATTGTATACATTGAAGAATAATGGAGTAAAAAGTCACTGCATGTATTTCAGTTTCATTTAAGCTTTGGTTAAATGGGTCTTGGATATAAAACAAGCACACAACCTTCTAAAGACATGCAAATAAAAATGTCAATCCCTTATATTTCATGCTGAGTCCATTATCTTTTTTCAGTAGATGTGGGAGTAACCCGGCTCAATCTAAGGTCACAAAAATTAGCATATCATCTGGCAATGGTTAGCCAATGTGTGGGCGTCTCCCCGAGGGGGGTCACCTTAAACATCAGTGTTAAGGCACTAAGAGCCCCCCTAGCTCTCCAGGGTTAAGTATCTCCACTTCATTATGATGAAGATGTTAACAACTACCCAACCTACCAACGCAGTCAATAGACATCGAGTCCTGGCTTCATCCAGCCCAGCTCCTCGCCCTCTCTCTCAGGACCCACCGTGAGCCTCCATCCATCATCTGAATACTCCAGGCCCGAATCATTGCCGATCATTATAGTAACAGAGAGAGAGTCCCGGTGATTGGCCTGATTGTTAGATCACAGGGACCTGAGGGGCGATCCATCACGCTGGGTGGCAAGCTAACACCTTTGTGTGATGGGGTTCAGCTCAGGGGTCAGGGCCGGGTCAGCTGGAAGAGAGCCCCTCCACAGAAGATACTGCCAACACTCCCAGTATGGTTTCAAAGACACCAAAAATGTAAGGGAAAGTCAGTACTGTTTCCAATTTGATTTGCAGTCAGTAGCAATATACTACTACATGCTTTTAGTCACAGAGAACATGTATGAATACGACCAAATCAGCTTCTTAAAGCCCCGTCATATCAGGTTTGAAAGAGTAAACATCAAGTGTGATTTTAAAATAAGAGTCTATTACACATGAACAAAAATGAAGGGGAAAACCGATTATCATTACCAAGAACACATAGTTTAGTGGTTAAAATTGCTGTTTAGGCCCCTCCTCAAGACATAAATCAGCACGTCTGATAATAGCTGTGTCCCAATTCAGGAGTAGCATCCTTTGAAGAACCCAGTCTTTGTGGCATGTATAGGTTCTTTGCAGATGACATCACACAGCAACAGAGAACTCCACTTGGGGAGCAAGTGGTGATTTCTGCATAGAGAAATGCTACCAAAAAGGCCATGTTTGCCAAGCTTTCAAAATGCAAAAATGAAAATATTCTGTATTCCTCAGCTACTTTTGTGTACCTAAAGAAGTGAAATATTAAGGCAAAAATAAAAGGTTTCAAAAACTCACAGTGAAATATCAGCAGACAGGACTTAAAAATAGCCTCTGTCTAAAGCCTGGACAAGCGGTGTCTCAAATATGGTCCTTTTTAAGTAGTTTTGTTCTGATCTTGCCCAAGTTTCTTCAGCTGATGTCCGTCCAGTCTTTCTTGTTGTGACAGGAAATCCATCTCTTTTAGGAGATCCAGATCATTTGGCTCAGCTCAGTAGAGCTGGTTGTTTGGCTCACAAATGGATCAACATTTGGTAAAAGTTTTGCTTTAAAAATGTGGATTAAATAATGACAAAGAATGGAGGAAAGGAAACTGGCACTCAAAAAGGAACTAGCTACTGTGGCTCACATTAAAGGGCCATTTTGAAGAACAGGCTTGATCGTGAACCGTACATCATCGCTCGGTCGCTTAGTCCCCGAGGTTTATTCAGTTGATATGTTTATGACAAAGTTAGGATTTTTTTAAATGTATTAAAATGGGCTTAGCTAGCCTCTTCGCTCAGTAAAATACTCCTCTAGACTCTTGTCTCCCTTCATCTGGCCAGATGACAGGCGCTAGGATGCCTGCAGGACTGAGTAAATTGTAATATTTCTCACCTGTAGCTGGATGAATCAGTTAAACTGTGGAAAAACATCACTGTTTTGTAAATGTACAGATTATAATCAATGTTCGCAGAACTTTACTGACAATAAATGTAGCACATAGGTCCATGTAGAGCTTTACAGTGCTAACTCCTCAGTTCCAATTCATTCCTTATGACTGTCCCCCACTTCCTGACCCCCAGCGCGTCATCAGAACCACATGACTGCAAAGAATTCATAGAACACTCAGGCTGATTTAAAATGAGAAGCTCTGTTCTACTGAATTTTTGTTTTCCACCAACGACTCCTGCTAATACCCTTTTGTTTCTAAGCACCACTCTTGACAACTACCAACCTAAATAGTTGCACAGGAACTTGCTAAAATTGCTGTTATGTATCAACTACTAACATTTAACAACAGTGTATTTAAACTTTAAGATGGCACAGCCTTTGATGCACTGATATCAGTCTTTAAATGTGCCCTTTGAAAGACACAGCCCCTGAATTGGGACACAGCTAATCAGTGTAGTGCAGCCTCATATAGTTGAGTCGTCTGAGTCAGAGACATGGGAGAAGGAAGAGGCCCTGATATCTGAATGTTAATAATCTTAACTGGTCATAATGTCATGAATTATCACAGTTAGCAGCCAGCTAAAACATGCAACAGTTGCTAGGATGTCATTTGCAGATTTGTTCTCAAAGTTCTGAAGACAATACTAAATGTTAGCTCTTTGGCTTTAACCCATGCAGTATTATTACAGAGCTGATGTTCCCTGCTATCTACAAATGCATCCCAAAACAGATCCACAGCTCAAACTAAACTCTAGCAAACAATCATGTTCATCACTCATCACCAGTAGCCATCAAAACTTCACCCAAAAGGGTGATAATGCTGGGTATAAACAGACAAATTGCTGCAATATCACTCCTCTAGTTATTTGTTTGTGGAATTAATTGTTTAATTTTGCAGCAACAACAACCCTAACCCAAGAAAGGCTTTAAAATTTGAACCACAAATGAGATAGTTAAGCATGAATGATTATATTTGGGTTTTGGACTTAAACTCGCCGTTATTAGTTTTTAGATGATAACAATTATACACAAAAAACCTCTCTAAAGTAAGAATCCTGTTGTGTTTTGGGGTTTTAGGGGCTTTAACCATCACTTATATAATGTAATAACTCTCCCTGCTTCAAAAATGTAAGAGGAGCCAATGACCCCATCCGACTTGTTTCTCAAAACTGGTGCAACACAGCACAGTAACCCGAGGCTATGTGTTGTCATCCAAAATGAGATAAGTTTATTTTCCCTAGACCAGCATTTGTTCCATCAGCCTGTAGGGTCACAGACCACACTATGAAGCAGTGGGGAGTCCTTCTCAGCACCTGCAGCTCCAGCGAGGTGGCCCGCTAGCGAGGAAAGGCTTTGGCCGCTGCCCAAATATCTGCCTGCACCTTCTGTGCAAACGCAGCAGCCTTAGGAAACCAGGAGGCAGCAATATTGTGGAACAAATGTCCTCTAATCTGAGCCTGCTGGTCCCAGGGTCCTGGGTGGGGCCTCTGTGGTCGTCCCAAACAAACACTTTCTTGAAGTCTGATTAAAAACACAGGCCTAAACTGGACACACCAACAGAGATGTCATGACAACGGTTTCACAAAACCCTTGTCTTTTGGGTATTTATCACTGTAATTTATATTTAAATATATTAAGTTTTTTTTTTTTTTACAACATGCTGAGTCATCTTTAGAAGCTAGCTTTATTTAATCTCCCATTGAGGGTTTTAACTTGCAAAGAAACTGCCTGGTCATACTCATGTCTTCATATGAGCTACAAAAGCAAAAGACTGACTGTTATGTTGTTACTGAAGTTCATATTAACAGCTGAATTTTTTATAAAGTGGATTTTTTGGTGAGGAATATAAAAATAGAAATGGTGGAGTATAAATATAAGATTTCATTTGGTGTAAATATAAGCTCCAAGATGGACTAAAATGGACTGAAGAAACATGGAAAACTGTTCTGTGGTCAGATGACTCAAAATTTGAAATTCCTTTTGGAAACCACAGATGCCATGCCCTGCAGACTAAAGAGTTGATGGACCATCCTGTTTTTTATTACCAACTGTATCGTCATGCCATAACTTGCTGTCATTAATACAGAGGTCAGACTATTTCAAAATAATGCTTTTACACAGGGCATGAACTGGACCGTGGTTCAGTTTGGTCTGGACACCCTCTCATGGTCCGGCCGTTTAGTCTGGACCATGATCCAGGGGAGATTTCACACCTATCATTTTGGTTCAGATCAGACTGAGAAGTCTGAAATTCTGGACCACATGACGTAGGTGTGAAAGCACCCTTACCCGCAATTTCCACATACAATGGCTGTGCTGCACTCCTCAGCGCCACGGATTTGCGCCAACCAAAGGTGTGTCTACAGTACTGCACAATGATGTGGAGCTCTAATCAGAGGGCAGAGATGACAGGAGAACTGCGAGTTCACACAGGAGCAGTATGTCAACAGTGGATTATTTTACCTTTTTGGGTTTGACGTGTCATCCATACAGGCATGAGTCCATGATATTATTGCTTCTGCCATGGGTGAGTACATTAGGAAGTTAAAAGGTGACTGTTTGCTTAAAGGATTTGTGGTTTTATGTAAAATATTATGACTTTTTACCTCAAATGTTAACTTTTCCTCATCAGTGGCACCATTGTAGCTCTGTGACCCACTGACCTCCTGGTGACCCTTTGCTCTCACTGCAGGATGAGACGTAATGCTGACATAGTTAAGGTTTATGATTTTAGAGTCCATCCATTGTGTTGTATTTTGAAAGTACCAGATACTCTACACTTTTTACTTCCTGTTTGGAGCTTTATGATCAACAGGAATTGATGTGGTTTGGCATGAGTCATGAAAATAGACCTGCAGCGGATCTCCAGTGAAGCACAGTGGAGTGCACTTTAGAGACGCCATTGCGTGGGCAGTCTAACTGCTCTGATTGACTAGACAGCGATTTTCTCCACAGTATAATTCTCCAGCGGATTGCTTGGCAGTCACTGTTTGTGGAAATTGGAGGCCAGTCTTGTCTTCCTCATGGAAAAATGGTAGTCAACCAACATTGCTAGTTGATGAAATTAACACTGCCTTGTTGAAAATGCTGTTATCTTACTGACATTTTGAGCTACTGGAAACTAAAAAGATTTAAAGGCCAGCTGAGATGTCACAGCTCCACCAACCACCTTAAATGTGTCCATGCACATGATAAAAGTTTTATTAAAGGTACATGTTACTTTCATAATTGAATTAAAAGCATAAGTTGACATTTATACCAACACATGAGTCATGTTTATTTGGGGAAAGCAGGCCAGCCTATGTAAAAATTCACCTAAAGCACATCCCTATAGCTGGAATGGTACATTGAGGTGTTTGGCAATTAGGGGTCACCCAAGATACTGCATTATAATAATATAAATGTTCTGTGTTGACTTAAATAAAATCAAGGGCTTTTTTTTTATAAAGGAAATGAATTCACATTATGTCCTCTGTGGTGAGAAAAACGAGCTTCACTCCATCATTTCCTTTAGACAGTTGCAGCCTTCGTGTTTGTAGCATATATAAGACTGCAAATGATAAAAAGTATTTTTCAGTGTGGTTATTAAAGCAGACTATAACTGTGATCTGTGATAGTGTAGGGGTGCTTTTTAATCGTTATTTCTTGCTGTGTTTTTAAGGTATAAAAGATGGTTTTGTTCTGTAGGACTTGTCCATTTCTGTTGTTCTTGTTATTGCTCACTGACTGGTGTAGTTTACCATCTTTTGTGCTATAAAATATTTCACTGAGCCTGATACAGTTAAAGTGTAAAATAGACTTTGGAGGCAAATGATCCTTCAGCATTTATACAATTTGAAAAGAAGAATTTATCGCTCAGAGAAGTCCCTGCATACAAATCAAATCCTGGTCCATTCAGTCAGCGAATGAGACCTGTATCTTTTGTAGCCTGGCACACAAGAAGTTGCCCTGTGGAGTGTGTTATTGGAAAATAATATTTGAAATTATTTCACTGATCACTGGTTTATCTCTTGGAATTCTTCCATCTCCAGTGAAAAAGTTCTGCAATTGGAGCAAAACAAACAGAAACGCAGTCATCTACAGGGACGGAAATTTATTTTTACTGTTCCAAAAACTGACTTTCCATTTTTCATAATCAGTACTAATAGATAAAAATTAAACTGCAGAGTGCATGAAAGGAAAAAGTTTTCATATTCAGGATTCTGATGTTCACTTTTTAAAGCTGCTTAGGGAAAGTAACAGGCAGGAAACACATGAAAACAGTCACAGGGTCAGAAAAAGATCAAAGTTGAGACTGCATACAGTCTTTATATGTGAATGAGTGAGTGTTTGCTTCGAATGAGCAGTCAGCTGGGGGAGGAGTACGTATCTATGGTAACGGTCTGGTCCCCAGCTGTCACGGCAAAGACGAAGAAGATGGGTGCCATGAGCGAGGAGACCACTTAACCTCAGCTGCTCCTCAGCTTAGGGGAGTCAAGATGCTGCTGAAACCCTTACAGACCCTCACTTAATATGTAGACGATAACCCCCACCCCTCCATAAAGATGACTTTTAAAAAAAGAGAGAGAGAGAGAGCTCTGTAGAAGTGGAGTTCACTTTCAGCAGATGGACTGTTTACGGGTATGAGAGAGGGGAATTTGGGGGAAATCTCATTAGGTCTGGTTTAAGTGGAGAATCATTTTAATTGTTACAGTAAGTGTTTAATTTCTGATAGAGGGAGGCATTTTGGAGCAGATTTAACTCTGGTGTAGCCATCTGCTGTAGGATTTCAGCTAACTATCCAGGATGAATACAAAATAATATCTAAGCATAAGTATGTAATCTCATTCATAGTTCTTTCAGTTATTTTGAAATTATTTCTGAATCCTCTTGTCAGCTGACTCCATCCACTTTAAAACAACTGAAATAACCCTCAGTGACCTCAGTGAAAGAAAAAAGTAGATTTATTAGTATAAGGATAATTCAAAAATATCTAAAAACTTGTTCAAATCATTTTAATGTTACGGCTGTCTGACACTTGTGACGTCGGATACCGTTGGCTTTTCTTCCCATGTCAGAGTCCTTGCTTTGTAAGAAGAGAAATAAATGTGTTATACATTCTTATTTGCCTTATAGCATGTTCAAAAAGAAAAAAAAGATCTTATGTAGTTCTATGTTTACACACTGACGTCAAAACTTTCAGCCGTCATTTATTTTTTCAGAACAGGTTCCATTTTTTAAATTTTTTTTGCATCCAAGTCAGTTAAATAGGTAGTTGATGATTCAAAACAGGGTCTGTTGCTCCCCTCTCGCTCTCTCACTCACACCCCTTCCTCCTCTCTCTTCTGACGTTTAAACTTCATTTTAGTATGGTGGTTTAGCTCACATACAGTTGCTAGAATCGCAGGATTGCTTCCTGGTCTTAGGTCTTCCCACTTTGAAGTCCTGAAGTCAAGTCCTAAAGGTAACCCCCCCCCCCAAAAAAAAATGTCTCGTGTATTATGTGGATATCAATCATGGAGTATGAAAATGTGACAAAATTTGTACCCACATCCATGTAACAGAGAATGAATTAAAAAGTTTTTCTCCATTTCTCCAACTTTCACAGCTGTGACGTGCAAACTGGGGCTGTATTCAAAGAGGCACTGAATCATCATCACTCTTTTTCTGTGAAACAATTTGCTAATTCTACTAATTTTTGCAGATAATGCAAATAAAATACATCGGACTCAGTGAGCAATGTTCGAAATTGTGACTTTTTTTTTTCATTACGGACCGAAAAATGCATCCAAAAACAACAGACTAAGCATGAAAAGACCTTTAGAGCAGCATTAATGTTAACCTCTAAGTAGTGCTGTCAGAATGACCCATTCATGTTAATTAATTAATCCCACAAACATTTCGTGATTAGATTTTTTTAACGCAAATCAAACCTATTGACATCATACATCACTGTTTTCTACATTTGTCCACCATAGTGTTATAAACTGAATAAAAAAGCTGGATAAAGAAATAAAGAATATTACACATACTATATGTCATTCATTTGCTCTGAGGACATTTCAAACTAATTGATAGCCCTGATATGCATACTGTACTAAGAGCATGGCTTTTTGCAGCTTTGAAGCAAAATAAAAGAAACAACACTTGAACAAAATACCATGAAATGCCTTTTATATTCCAGTTTGGTTCATACCACTGGTTTCTAGTAGAGTGGTGAGTGTAGAACTACAGAATAGATTTACATTTATTTTCACCATCTAGAAATATGCTGGTTTTATCTTAGGATATGAGAAGATTTTTATACCTGGGGATGTGTCTAAATAACTATTCTGTCCTAAAAGCTGAAGAACGAAAGATACATTTGACCTTTAATAATTTGTATTTTCATATTACAAATACATGTATGAACGGAGCCAAATATTCTCCTTTGAAGTTCTTTAAACAGAGATTACAAAAGATAGGGATTTTTAAACCACAATAATTTGGCTTTCATTTTTTTTTTCTAATTGACAATGCACTGTAGATTAATCCATTATTTAAAAAAAGCTGCTATGATAGTGCCTTATTTGTTTGTTTCTTTCATTTATTGAATTAGAATACAGTCAGACATAAAGATAAAAGCAAATACCCACTCTTAAAACTGGTCATACTGGCTATGACAGTAAATAATCTTGAAACTGTTTTGATTTTTATTGTGTAGAGTAAATAAAAATTAATTCCCCCATTATTACTATTGACAATGGCAAACTTTTAACATGTTACTGTATCTATGTTGTTACAAGCAGGATGACTCACGTAAGATTCCCTTTCTCACACCTGATGTCATAACATTAAATAATTCAGGGTTCGTCAGCTGACAAGGTAGGACAGGCGGACTTTAGATCTCTTGGCTGGAGGGAGAGAAACGGGTGTCAGAGGGAGGGAGGGTTTGGGTCTGACAGGGTGTCGTCCTGGCTGTGACACGTATTGCCAGTGACAGAGGTCAGAGGGTCAGACAGGAAGGTCTGTTCTTATGAAGGGGAAGCGGTGCGCATTGTTCGGCCCTCTCTGTGACTGAACAACGATGGCCTAATCAGGCATTGTCGCTGCTGCCCGACATGGACAGCACAAGCTCTTTCTGTGTCTTCTCCTTTATGCACCATTGTCTCTTTGTCTGTCTCTGTCTCGTCTTTGAGTCTGTCTCATCGCCATACTCCCCCAATCTTTCCCCTGCAAGCTATCTTTCTTTTGCTCTTTTTTTCTTTGTAAATTTCCTTGTTTTTCTTTCCATATCAAACCTACCCCTCTGGCGTTCACATCCCTCCCTCTGGCTTTCTGTATGCGCATGCATTTTGTGTGTGTGAGTGTGTGCGTCTTCGCCTCAGGCCTTCCCCTGGGAGGTTTCACAGGCTTTAGAGGCCAAATGAGGTGTAAGTCTATTAAAAAAGGCCGAGCCAGTGTGCAGATTCCCCACTATGGCATGTCATTCAGTTGCAGTTAATTTCCACTTGATCAACAGTAGATGGGCTGCAGAGGTGAATGCAGAGAGACTGACAGGTCAGCGTCAGAACATCCGCCATCTTCCTGCTTCTCTAAGCAGCCTCAGGTGAACCTGTAAGACCTTTGAGCTACAGCTCTTACTGAGGTTTATACTGCTAAAACATCCAACCCGTGCATGGGTCTTATTCTATTCCAAACACTGTCAAAGTTTGCACATAAATTCAGAGGATGACAGATTGGTACAGCACTCTCTGCGGTTCATTTGCAATGGAGATTCTGTTGATAACCATTCAGCGGAAAAGGAAAACAAGCATGTTTGTAGGCTACACATAGCCTGCTGTTAGATGTATGTGGAACAAACTCCCAGGAAAGGACAGAGAGATTAAATAGACCTGTTTATTCATATGAAGATGACAAATGTAGGAAGCTGGAGGAAAAGGAAAGGCTCTGAGGACATACTATTTATTATAAGAGTGCCTGTGGGTCAATGTGTTTTTATCTAAATCAGGTCCCAGCCCATTTTACAAACCACACCACCAGGCCAGACGCATGTGTTTCTGCTTAACCTACTTCAGCTGTGCCAGGAAGTGTCCTGTACAGGTCAGGACGAGCACAGATAGTCAATTAAATGTGCAGATTTTCTGTTATATTAATCCAAAAAATGCTGCTTTGTAGATTTCAGCATTGTGTACTGGGAGCAAAGTGACATGTGAGCAGTGTAGCCCGAGTCTGTCAAGGCTAATTACAGGTGATTCTTGGTGTAGCTTGCACTGCTAAAAAATTTAATTTGCTATTGATTTGATTCTTAAATGGTGTACGTCCATTCCTATCATTACAACATGGAAGCAGGGCTGCCAATACACAAAGAGCCCTGACTCCTCTCAGGGTGACTCCAAGAGGCTGAGAGTGAGTTTTATACATTCAGCACCAATAAAGTCTGAGAATTTCACAATGCTAAATGTGCAAAATTGAGCCTTACTTCAGATAAAAACAAATGCAACACAAAGTAATTCAAAAATATCTTTGTATTTGACAGAGGGAAATTAGAACATGAGTACAAGCCAAATAAAGGTGTGCTGTGGCCTGTATTTAAGCTCCTGTTTCATTAAAAAAGATACAGAAAGTACTCTTGGTAAAGGACTATTCTACATTACATAAATTCAGCTTTACTATAGTTGTGTTCTGTCCAAAACTATCACACGGCACACTTAATTTTACAACCGAAGGCCAGTAATCAGTGCTGGTGATCTTTGGTCCCTCAGGCGGCACTGCATTAAAACAGGCCTGATTATGTACTGGAAATCACTGCATGGGCCCAGAAACACTTCTAGAAATCTGTCTGTCAACACAGTTCGCCGTGCCATCCACAAATGCCAGTTAAAGCTGTTTCATGCAAAGAAGAAGCAATATGTGACCTTCATCCAGAGATGCCAGCTCATTTGAAATGAACTGAGGAAAAATGGAAAACTGTTCTGTGGTCAGATCAATCAAAGTTTTAAACTCCTTTTGGAAACTGTGGACACCGTGCCCTGCAGACTAAAGAGGAGAGGGACCATCCAGGTTGTTATCTGCGCACAGGTCAAAGCTTACATCTCTGAAGGGTATGGGGTTACATCAGCGCCTTTGGCACAACTGTAAAGGCACTATCATTACTGAAAAATATATAGAGGTTTAACAGCAACATATGCTCCCATCTAGACAATGTCTCTTTCAGAGAAGGCCTTCCATATTTTAGCAAGACAACGTTAACCACATACCACATCCATTACGACAACATGGCTTCGCAGTAGAAGAGTCTAGCAGTCCAGACCTTTCCCCAACAGAGAACATTTGGTCCATCATAAAATAAGAAAATCTGACAAAGAATACCCAAGACTGTTGAGCAGCTAGAATCCTACATCAGACAAGAATGGGACAACATTTCTCTCCCAAAACTTCAGCTACTGACCCCCTTACTTCCCAGATGCTTACAGACTGTTGTTAAAAGAAGAGGGGATGCTATACAATGGTAAACTTGGCCCTATCTCTACTTTGTAAGTGTTGCTGTCATCAAATTTAAAATAAGCTAATATTTTTTTTTGATGAAACAGTAAAATGTTTCAGTTTCAATATCTGATATGATGTTTAAGTTCTATCATGAAAAGAACATGAGTTTATAAGATTTTCAAATCATTGCACTCAATAATTATTTTAAACCACAACCCAACTTTTTGTGTAATCGGGGTTGAACTTTAAAGTTACCCAACACAAGTGATCAAACTAGAATAATCTTCCCTTTATATTTGCACATAGTTGTTTTTGATTCCTCAACAGTCAAAGGATGAACACAGTTAGTTTGCAACTGCTCCACAGCCGCCTGGTTATCAGCCACAATATATGGTTACATTTACATATTAATGTACCGTATATTTTCTCAGTATTGACACATTTAACCTACTGTTGTGATAAGCAGTTAAAGAGCAGGATGAAAACTCTGTCAGGCTCATTTTCAAACATTTACTTTTTGGTCTGTGTTAAACATTTTGTCAGCTGATACTGTTGTTTAGGTTCACCTTGTTATTTATCACTATAGTCATTTGTTTAGATATTTTCCCTTTATATCAACATGTTCAAAATAAATATATATTAATCAGTCACTCAAGTTTTGCTGACCAGAATATGGCCTTTAATAGCACATCATTGAGCTGCAATACTGATGCCCACTTCTACTGCTAATGCCAGTGTGCAAAATGCCCATCCTCTATATGTGTACAGTGGACCATTTAAGGTTATAACTCATACTGTGGTCATAAGAATGGTAAATATTAAATGTGCACTTTCACACTGTGGATGGAAAATGTATGATGCCTTATGGTGCCGTGATACCTAAATTGATTTTTTTCTACAACAAGTTGAATCTTGACATTGTTCTGCCTTTTTCTCATAATAAATGACAATAAAGAGGTTTGCATGAGTCACTCCTAAAGTAAATGCTCTTTTGAAAGTCTGGGGTGGCCACAGAGACAAACACCTGCCATCAAAATCAGTATTTCACCGTGGTTACATCAGTCTGCTCTCTGTGTGTGCCGGCTGAGGGGGGCTGAGGTCAGGAGTCCAGCTCTGACCTCTCTGCAGCCATTTCCCTGACAGACATTTGTCACTCAGCAGTGGTCTGTGAGCTATAATAGATTATTGACCACCTCAGCAGGCCCATCCCTCCTCACTGCAAAGATCCACCAACACAGCCATGACATGAGCCAGAAGAAGAGACGGAAAGCAACAGCTAATTATTCACACTGAAACATCAGTTTTATGTATAACACAAAAAAGAATAACTACATTTGGGGATAAAAAAGCTCCCTACTAGCAATACAATTTGATATATTTTGGAAAATTTTCAATAACTGAACAGCTGAAAAAATCAGAAAAAACAGCTTGACATTTGAAATTAACTGCAACACATTACTGACAAACCTGAGTCAAGCAAACATGAATCAAATGTGTTATAAAGTCAAAGCCTGATCCTTTAATAGAGGATTCTACATGGACCCGTCTCTGATGAATTCAGGGGGGAAAGTAGGTCTTTCCTCCATATTGTGTGTTTTGTCTTTTGGCACATTCTGGGCTCCTTAATTGTATGATAATTCATCTCGGAGCACTAATTTACCCCCTGCCAGTTGCTTTAAATGTTGGACCATTTTGTGAACCAGCACTCTGAATAAGAAATGAGCCCATGGCCCAAAGAAGTGTGTCTTCAAGCTAAGTAGCATATTTACACCCATATTCTTAGCTGTTTTTTAACTATTAGAGCTTTAGGCATATGAGTGCCCATATGTGGCATTTTCTAATAGAAAGACATTCTGAATGTCTCATGATTTGCTTCTTTTCCTTCTATGGTTTCATGAAAGTTGTATAATAGACAGAAATATATGACTTCTCAGGCTGATGTGTTTTTGCACTGGAAAAATGTTTTGATATTTAATACTAGTGCACAAAAGCAGGAAAACAATGCAGCGAATGAACTCGATTTCTCCATAATGAATCAGATCTAGTGCAGTGTGATGGTTTTGATGTGGCATGTTGGGTCTGCAATATGTCCCTCTCCAGCAATTCATATAATAACTACCTGCTGTTCGGATTCTTGGGCCCTGTCTGTCATGCGTTGGGGGGACATTTAGGCTTATTTCGCCATTGCTTATTTAGCCACGGGAGGCCTATTAATTTCAGCAGGGCCTGTCCTCTCCAGGGGCGATCGCTACCCGCAGCACGCGCGTCCCATTGTTTGGATCCATTTACATCTGTGGTCAATGAATAATGACAGCTCCAACACCGCAAAACACATACTTGCACACAAATGAATACAGGGACATGTGCAGACGTTGGCTACAAAGCAGATTCCCAAAATAAGGTGAGCAAAAACAGGGAAAAATAAATAAAAAGATGAATTATAGCATGCTTTTGTGTGAAGAATTGTGATTTAAAGCTTTAAAACTGCAACTTTCCCTTGTGATTCTCCACCCTGTTAGATATTCTGCTGGTACGGATGTTGTTTTGGCACCCTCCCAACCGTATTTGACCCATTAAATTAGCCACATTGGTTGATATGGTGCCATGCTAATGTTGAGGGTTTCTCTCCATCGGGTGAACAGACTCCTGGCACACGCTATTTCACTCTGGCTGTGCAAAAAGAGGCTGTGCCACTGCTACCACACATCATAGAATATTAACCCTTTTCTGTTCCCTGGCAAATGCACCAGATGGCACAGCACAATAACAGCTGTCAATTTCAAGGCAGTGCCTCTTTGGTGGATTTTTCCCCCCTTTGCTCTTTGGGACACTGGGAGGATTTTTTAAGACATAATAAGCGAGGCTGATGTGCTGTTTCAGATCGTAATGAATCAAATGTTACAGCGGAGCAAGAAGCGTGTTTCCTCTCTGGGAAAGCAAAGAGGTGTTACAGTCAAATGCACATAAACACACTCTCACACAGGAGCAGAGGAAGAGGGATGCTGCACATTGAAATGTACAGCGCCAGGTTGAGGTTTCCCCTCCTTCCACCCGAGCGATCCTAGCAGTCATGAGATGAGGTCCCCGGTGCCCCCTCAGCTGCCACTCTAGTTAAATTAAAACTGAGGCCTCCAAATACATTCCTCATTGTGGGCCTAAAGTGCAGGAAAGTTGTATTTGGCCCAAGTGGCGGCTGGGGAATTGTCCCTCTAACCCAGTCCCATTCGCCTTATTTACATGATAAAAGCAGGAGTCAGGCAGAGCCACAGGCGCCGCTGCTGCTGTTTTTTTTCCCCTCCATGTATTCAGTTCTTTACTAACATCACTTCTTCTTCATGTGACAAAATGACAGTCAATTTAGATTTAGTTCAACACACTCACTGGGAAACAGGGGAATTGCCTCTGAGCCTGTGACGTTTTCAACCCACATTCACTTGCTGAAAGAGACGGTTTTATGTAAGCCCCTTCCACTCATACACAGCCAAAACATTTCAGAATTTTTCAGGACAGGCTGCCCCTATATCTTCCTGGCTTTCCTGCTCATATTTTCACTTCACAGTGGAAGACTTTTGAAGTTGGACAGAAGAGAAGGATCTCTGCAGGCTGAATATGATGTTTGAGGGATGCCGTGGAATGGTAACTTTGCAAAGCAGATGGATACGCCCGTTTCCTTGTTTCTCACTGGTAAAGTCATCTTGCAAAGCTCCCGTCTAAACCATTTGGGCCCGGTCAGAAAGTGACAAGACCAATCAGCGACGAGGGGCAGGACTTTCAGGCGCGGTGGAGTAGTGACTTAAGCAAGCCGCAACAAGAGGCTGGTGCAATTATGGGGGAACAAATTAGCGTGGATGCTGCTAAAGCACCAGTTTACCAGAACTTGATGACATTTCTTCGTTAAAAGAACAAAGAACAGCAGTGAGTTGTTTTCTTTTCAAAAACGACAAAAATCGTGTACTGACATGTCTATAGTCGCTGTGGTTCGTGTTATTCCTTGGTAGCTGCGCACGCATACCTCGGTCGCGGCTACGTCACGTGTTTTGTTGCTCTGATTGGCCCGTAAAGATGTGACAGACAGAACGTTCATCCAATCACACCCTGAGTTTTTTCAGATCCTCTGCCCTTTCCCAAATGCTTAGTATTGAATGTTTTCCAGATGGATGTGTGAAACAAATCCATCTGGTGTGTCAGGTTAGTGAAATGGTGGATTAAGCAAAGGTTAGATACTCTGATGGTTTGTGCCTTTATATCGATACTACATGTAATTGAATATGTTTGAAGAAAATACTAGGGAAGAATATATTGAGGGTATATGCATTAAGTTCACTACTCTGCAGTAGCTCAGTCTGGAAGGACTTGGGTCGCCTGTTCAAGTTCCGGTCAGACCATATCTAGACTTTGGCCTGGTAGCTGGAGAGGTGTCAGGTCACTTCCTGAGTACTGTCCAAGCCTTTGAGCAAGGCATTGAACCCCCAACAGCTCCCAGCAGCAATTCAACAAAAGTAACGAGGCCATCACTCTGAAATCTCTGTCCATGTGGATACTGTTTGCCCATGTGTATTTGCATGTAATTCAACCTATGCGTGTGTAGCATGTTCAACTATAGAATGTAAACTGTAAATTTCCCTTCAGAAAGTAATAAAGTATAAAGTAAGTAAGTAAGTCAGTAGACCAATGGTTCCCAAAGTGGGGGTCGGGCCCCCAGGGTAGTCATGAGACAGGGAAGGGAGGTTGCAGGATGCTTTCCAAAAAACAATAAGCCATTTAATATGACTCATAACTATACATTTCATACATTACAATAAAAATGTTGTTAAAAGGGTTGAATTTAAAACAAAAACATAGTTATCAATTACATTTGTGCTAAAATGTAAGTAAAAGTCATAAAAACTTCCTAAAATATAAGTTTTATACATGATGCTTTGTGCATCATCAGCACTTTATCCACCTCATGGGAAGGTTGGGGTCCCTGATCTCTGATGAGTTTATTTTGGGGGTCACGGACTGAAAAGTTTGGGAACCCCCGCACTAGACGACACCCCCTCAGTGTAATTTAAGGCTCATTTAGACTATCCTCACATATGGAAACAGATCCATGCATTTTTAATGTCCCAACAGTCATTGCTCTCATACTCACATGTCTCCGTTATGTTGGAGTAGACATTGAAAACTAACCACTAGAGGTCTGAGGCAAGAATGGTCCATCCTCTGCTCAGGTGAGTTCTTGGAGTTGTACGTCTTTGTGCCCAGGTGAGCTAGTATTGTTGATATGTTTGTAATTTCTAAATACTCACTCAATATTCTGCAATACTTCCACAGAAAATGTCATTGAGTTCCACCTTTTTCAAATTATTCTTCATCGTGTTTTGCGACCCTGTGTTGTTGACTACATTGTTCAACACTGCCCCCATGTTTGGCAGTGGTATTGCAACATTTGATCTGTATCTGCAAGCTTCAAGAGAACGGACAAATAGTGGATGTAATGAATGCAGAGATCTGTATGCGTTTCAAATGTAGAGCACGAGTGAGCCGCAAGTGCCAAACCATACAGAGACATGGTTGCCTGCGATAAAGTTCCTAAACAGAAGAAAAACAGACAAACATCTATTTAAAGCAAAAATTTTTACATATATTATACATACTGTAAAGTAAAGACAGATTGAACAGTGGATATTGAAATGTGGCCAGAAATTGGGTTTCTTAACATTTAGCCTATATGTCACTGATTTCAAGTGCACAAAGTAAAGCCTCAAAGCACACATAGAGTAAGTACAGTTCTATCAGAAATGGATATGAAACTGAATTAACGTCCAAAGTTTGGGTTACTACAGAGCTTAAGATCAGAAACTCATGAAGAGATATTTTGGTATTTTTAAAGTTGAGTTGGCTTCCAACTATGTACACTGTCTCAGCATATCTGGTCAGCAGTTTGGGTCTGCATGGCTTCGTCAGAGAAAACAACAAACAATCTAAGCTACAACAAAACTAAAATGGGGTGACACTTCTTTAGGACATTTAGTGGCTCACAGCCTGCATCACTCCCCATCCAGAGTTCCCTGCCTTGCTGAATGCTGCTTTTTTGTGAACGTTCTTCAGCTTTTTGAGGATAAATTGGAGAAACCAACCCTGACCAGAACAGCTGTATAGAATTTTATCATCCAAGTAGGTTTATGGCTGTCATTTTATTCTTCTAATGGCTGATTACAAAACAAGCCACAGCCAGCATAATATGTTTACATTATGAAAACAATGTGTGAGCTGTTGATGTGAAAAATTGAACTGAAATGATTAGTTTTGGTTATGTTTGTTGCTGTCTTGACCCAGCTCAAAAAGCATGACAAAAACAATGGAGTCATTGTTTTCCTTTTAAAGTGAAAAGGTTTTATAACAGAATAGGAATGAAAGCATAGGAAACTAACAGGAAATGTCTAAACAAAAGCAAAGTGCAACGAGGTCTTGCAGTGCTGGGAATCAGAGCAACCCAGATCAGATCAGATCAGATCAGATAAGAGCGAGTAGAGATTAACTACCAGGCTTTATACACCTGGTGGGTTGGCCAGATCTGCCCAGGTGTGGCAAACACTGCCCACCAACCTGCAGGGAAAGACAAGACAGACAGACACTAGCACTAACACACAATACAACAGCATACCCAATAGGCAGGAGACCATCACACTGATGAAGCCTGCTGACCAAAACAGCTGATCAAATACACTGAGGTGGAAGAGCACGTAGCCAGTAGCCAAAGCTTGCATTACAAAATAGTGCCAAACACAGAGGCTTTCTTGGTGAAAACTAAAATGTTGCAAACCTTTTCAATACAATCAAGCTAACATTGTTTTTTGGTCCATTTTTACCTAAAGCTTGATAAATCGCATGGAGAAACTGTACCCATCTGTGGTGCTGTACAGCCTAGCTTCCCCAAGCTAGTCCTGTTTGGAGGAGCAACCCTCACTGAAATCTCTGAACGCTAATGCTACTACTATAAAGCTCAACAGTGTCCACCCACTTTCTAAGGCGCTGGTTCACCTGGCTCAGGTGAAGCACAATTCGCCATTCAAATCCCCCATGGTCATGCACATGGGTACTCATTATACACTCATTATAAAACATTCAACTTGGTGGAGAAACGGCATTTGAAAACAGAGAAAAAGACAGGCTTTTTGTTTGTTGTTCAGGACAGTTTTCAACGTTAATCTTTACTGTAGAGTTTATGTCTTGAATAATGCTGTCTTAATATTTAGATTGAGTATTTACTGCTTCATACTATGGCGACATGAATGATTGTCATCACCACCCAACAGTCATCATTCATGTACCCAGTAGACATTTCTATGGTTACTGGAGACTTCACCAATCAGAGACATCACTGTCCCACTCAGGGATTATGGGTTTTGTAGTATTCTTGCAGAGATCACAATTAAACAAGGTTTTCCTTACACAGATCTTAATATCTTATGAACTTTTGTCTTGTACCGGAGCATACACCATTTTTTTACACTTGGGTGACTCGTGGTAAGTCTGACTAGTATATTTTGGGTATGGCTGATAACCAAATCTGCTATGAAGAAAGAAATGGGATTTTCAATTCTGAAACCACACTGTTGAGCTCTATTGCCAAGTGCCTTGTATAAAGTAACTTCAAAAGTACTGAAATAACCCTTTGAGTATGTCAGTACTCCATTAGCTTCTTTTTACGTTATCTTTAAAACTGTAAAAATATCACTCTGTGTCTTTCAAATCTGTTTGTACAGATTTAGGGTGTATTCAAAATTACATAACTATTTCCTGTCTTTCTTTAGAACTTGCCACACATTAGACAACTTGAAGCCCAATTTGAGGTCAGATTTGCCCCTCACCCCTGTCACCAGAATGTGTTTTCTGCTATTCAGCGACTTGGATTTTAGGGAATCGCCTACTGTGATGTCATGTTTAAACCCTCTGAACTAAAAAGAATATAATTCTGTTTCTATGTGTACAGGAAGACTGCTTGATTAGTCACCAGTCAGAATCTAAACATCATCACCCTCACCTGTGTGCTCAGGTTGAAATATTCCAGAATAGTTCCAGCTCAATCTCCCAGTGTCTCATTCTGAGTTTACATGGAAATTTTATATGGAAAATTTCCAATTGAAGTTAAGGTAGAAGTCATCCGTATATGAAGTTGAACTCAAGTTTTCAGGGACTTTGTGCATGTGAAAGTGCCAGAATATCTAACTGCTTGGCCATTCTGTGAATTGCCCTCAAGAGATTTTACCGTCATGTCTTTATTTCTCTTATTTTGAAGAGGACTCAACCTGCTTCAAGATTACAAGAGTATGAAGAGAGTAATATGGATTTTTTTTACTTTTTTTCAGTTCAATCATCTCACTTTCTCCAGCTGGAGTTATGAACAGCAGACACAGACTGTATAACTGTCACAGAGGTCATCTATCTCTCTCATGCCGTGCTTTTGTAACTCAATTTCCCACCTGGCTTGAGCTGAGGGCGACACACACACAGAAGTCAATTCCAATAGCAGCTCCTCAAAGTGCATGTCCAATCGAGAACTCTGCAGTTTAACCTGAACGGACTTCATCAATCGCAGAGTTGAGGTAAATCAATTTTGAATTGACCCGAGTCCCAGCGCACTCTCAGGTGACACCGCGTTGTCTATATGTGCTGTATGTCCACACCTGACTCTGCTAAACGAATCTGACTTAATGACATCACACTGAAGCGTGTAAGTAACGCGCTTGCCGGCTAAATCCTCGCTCTCATCTCTTCTCTGAGTCTTTTTTTTTTTTTTTTTACGCCACAGGTTTCTGGCCCCGAGGCTAAGAGGAGAGAAGTGCAGTCAGCAGGAGGTAAAATCCATACGCATCTCCTGAGATCTCATCACACTCATCAGTGTAAGAACTCATATAATCCTGCTAATGTCTGCGGGTCTGTCAATAGCAGCTCTCACTGAGACAAAAGTGTCCTAATTAGAAAACAAAAGTGCAAACACACTTTAACTGATGACAGAAGGAGAGAAATAAGATGATGAAAAGCAAGTAAGATAAGAACTGGAGCGCACATCATCGGATTTGCACGAGTCAAATTGTCTATTTGTGATTTTCATAATTAGCAGTATACCTTTCCCATCTACAAACGCCCTCTTCATATCCCCCCTGCCATTTCTCCAGAATGGTATCCTCCCCCTTAAAGATTAATTGAAGCTGGGATAAAACAAAATGGTTCCCAGGGGGTGGCCCACTGTTTGTTATTCATGTGGGTCTGAAAACAGCAACAGTAAATCCTCTAAGTTGTTGTTAAGCTGGGGATATTACCATATGTGTGCCATTTCCATAGACTGACAGCTCCCTCTGGATCAACTGGGGACTATTGATCTTGCAGCACTCCATTTCAAGTTAATTGTGCTTGAAATGAGGTCCACACTCCCAGGCATACCTTTGTTTGAAAGGTGGATATTCATTTTTATTTGGCAGGATGTTGATATCTCAGACACAGGATATTTTCTATATTTAGTTTATGTTTATCCTACAGAAGCACTTTCTCTTGTAGTGATTGGTCAAACAGTCAAACACTGATAATAGCCTGAAGAACACCAGCGCTCCTGTGTTTTTCTCACATGTGATTGGGCAGAAATGATGCTCCTCCCTCACTGAGAAGGAAGGTAATAGAAAAGAAGGAACATCGTTTTCATTTTGTAGAGGAACCTATCAGCTCCAAATTCTCTTTTTATAACAGAAGGTGAGTTTAAGCAAGAAGTAAAGAGTTCATATTTCCTTGCATTGCAAGGAGAAGGAGATGGGGAGGGGATATGCTTTTTAATGTGACAGAAAAGCATTATCAAACAAGGGTTTAGCCACTTTGCTAAATTTTGTCTGTAAAATGATCTGGGTGATACTCTAGTCTATAGCTGCAGGATGTCAATTTCTCTTAATGACAGCCTTCTCTAACTGTTCTGCCTTTATGTGTTGCCTTTATCAGCATTTTTGTGCAACTTATTGACAATCTAACATCATATTTTAATAATGTGCAGCAATGACAGTTATCAAAACCTATGCGGACAACACAAGAACTACAAGAACCTGGATCCAGATGAAGAAAGAGAGATGTTACGCAAAATGAAAGGGAGAAATGTTTGTAACTAATAGTTCTGATCTTATTAACACCACAGAATAGCACCTTTAGTTTAAATTCTGCAAAAAGCTTCCTCTCTGCCTTTACGCTTCTTTAAATCTTATTAGCTGTGTTTGGGGGCAATGCTTTTGAAAGTAACAAGTTACATTACAGTATTACATAAGGAGAAAATAAACATGTTAGTGTACTTTCGCCTCTCCAAAAACAAGCTTCAGTTTCCACATGTCACTTGTAACAATGGCACGCAGCTTCTGCACATCTGCATTTGAACACATATACAGTCATCCCACAGCCTAGTTTACAGCCCATAATGTGTAATTTTGCAGCCTTATGTCAGAATGATAGATGTGATAACTTTTACAGCTCTTTTATATGCTTACAATCTGATAGCCACCTGGACAGATGCATACAGTAACCACAGGCTGTGCCTAGTACTGTAAATGGAAAACGTTACATCACAAGCTTTTGTTGTTCTTGTCCCTTTCACACAAAAATTAAACAAAATGTGAATAATTCCACAGTGTAATGGTGTCCTCTTTGGCATCTCACTAGCTCAATCAGTTAGGTGAGTGTGTGCACCTGAAAACTGTTTACCTTCTGTTTACACATGCAGCTATATTCCACTGTGTCAACAGGAAGGAGGGAAACAGAAACAGTGCGGATTTTTCGGGGATTTCCCTTTTTGGTTGGCAGAAATAAAATGGAAAAAGGGAATGATGCCATATGGTATTGTATGGTATCATATATGGAGTTTGGTCATGTTGTTTCATGGTGTATTGTATCTTAACGTAGCATACATCGTGCTGTATGTGGTATGTCGTGTAATTTGTACAAGGGCCAGATTTAGTCTTGATTGGCACTTTAGAGGCCAGACTTTCAAATTTACTAAAATAAAATAGATATTTCAGTCGGAATAACATACTATTATATTAGTATTTTTATTTTCCTTCAAAATGTAAGTAATTTTTAAGCATTACCAGTGAGGTCAATCCCTATCATCCATGGGCAAATGAATTATTTTAACTAAATATTTCTAGGACCGCCATGTTGTCCATCACTAGCTATGACACTAATATGATGCGTTCTCATTGGTGGAAAACAAATGGAGGAAACAGGTCTTTCATTTTGATTCGCAGGCAGGACATTATACTCTCCAAGAACCTGAAATGAACAGTTAAAACAGAAAACTGCAGATTTAATCAGGACTGGACTGATAAGTACATGTTTATCATGCATTGTATTTATTTAAAATAGCTGACAAGCATTTCTCTGTTAAAAATAACAAAAAAAAAACACATCAAACGTTCAGTCATTCCCAATAAAACTGTTGAAAACTTGATCATTTTGGGGCTGTAGGGATTTAAAGACAACAGACGCCCTAAAACCCACATCTTTTCTCCTCCCATTTTCTGAATTTAATCATCTTTTTGGGGCCAAGTGGGAAGCTTTGGAGGGCCTGATATGGCCCCCGGGCCGCCAGCTGATGATCACCGGTATGCAGTATCATAGTATCATGTAGTATTATATCCTGTTTTGACATATCCTACACTGAGCTAGGTCTTGTTTTGTCATGTTGTGCCATATTGTATATCTTGGGTCATGCCATGTTGTTTCTGTTTCATGTTGTATTGTATCATATTGTTTTACGTCTTGTTGTGTTTCTAACTTTTTCAGTGCCAAATTAGTGACATGATCTTTTGTTTTGAGCTCAGTTCCACAGCAGTTTAAGTTGTATCAAATAGCATACAGTAACTACTAAAAATAAGTTATGATTTGTAATGCACATAGATTAATTGTAGAAAACATAGGTTTATGGTCTTCTTTGTCTGGTAAGTAAACATGAGGCACCACATTACACTTCAAGCTGTCAATAAACAGGAAATTCTGGACTTATCTGAAGCAACCTTCCTGCCGGTCTTCAAAAGCCCTTTATCCATTATTTAATGTGATTTGTGTACTCACATTGCACTTATTTACAGGATTACTGATCTTGTTGACCCAGAAGAAATTAAATGTTTCTAATCACTCTGTTTCAAGCTGAGAGGGCAAACTTTCCCACCACCTGGCCAGTGCACAAACAAACAAACACTCGAGCCAGGACCTCATCTACTCATATGCGGCGATTATTCAAAGACAAAGCCTTAACAGGAAACCTTAAAAGCTACTTATGTGAAAGTTCTTAGTATTTTAATTCAACTTGGCTTGGTTCATTATAAGTCTCCATCAGGGAAATTTTCAGCCCTATGCCAAAATAACAGAAAGGTGAAGCTGCTGCTGGAAAACACAGAAAAGATACTGAAAGTTTCACAGCTTTGTGGCTACTGTACGTACAGTATAATCCCTGTCATGATTAAGTGCAAATCGGATTAGCATATGTGACATATGTGTGTTTATACAGCTACTTTTGACAGCCCGACAGGAACAGAGTGTGAGAGGTAGACTTCCAAGGAATGAAGCAAAGTACAACCTCATTAAGACAAAAGAGAAAACGGTGAGGTAAGCCCAAATACTGCCACTCACACTGATTAAACCTCTCAGTCTCAACTGCATCATAATCCTGCCTGGAACTCAGGGCGGCAGATTCCTTAGGAGGAGAAGAAAAACATTCAGAGACGATACCGGATGAGTGTCAGTCCCAATCTGAGGGCCATCTTGGAATATTCCCAGTGCTGGTTCCTCTGAGGGAAAGAGGGAGAGAAAAGACGCAAACCCCATCTTCTCCAGTAATCACTCCCATACCAGTATAATGTCCCTGACTGGAACGATATCTGTTCGCAGATCACAACAAATAAAAGCTGTGTAATGGAGGACATTAGAGGGGCCAGTGCATAGAGGCAGGATTTAATTTGCATGGCAGATTAGCCTCCTAGTCCCACTGCTGGGGCCACAGCCTCGGGGGCAAAGTCACCCCTTTTCCCCTTTCCTCCATCTCTTTTATTCCTTTATTAATAGGATCTAGTTGCTTTCAATCCATTAAGTCAATTGAGAGGACCCATATATAACCAGATTTCAAATCCAGCATGAAAATTCTCAACCAGTGGCGCTGGCCTCATGCTGGTTATCACTCTTTAGGCCATTTGGAGGCCCTGGGAGGGGCGAGAGGGGAAGGAGCTGCAGAGTGACGAATCTCTGTGCACTGAGATGATGCAAGAAAAAGAAATCACCCTCCACATAAAAAGTGAATGTATAAGCCATTCAAGAAGATGTGCAACATATTTGGCAAATCCCTGTGGAAACTGTGGGAATTACAGCTACAGTACATCTCCTAACAAATTAGGACATGGTGTAAAATGTATAATACATAAAACCCCCTATTTGATTGAAAATAGCGTAAAGACAACAAATCAATTATTGAATTTTTTATTTAACTCCAGGAACACATTTCCAATGAAGTTTGGATAGGGTCATGTTTGCCACTTTACCATATCATCTGGAAACTTTTCTCAAAAAGTTTTTTAAAACATCAACCCTGTGGTGCACTGTCAAGCTCTAAAAATCATGCTGGACTTTAAGAATATGAGTGCTGCAGTAATGTCACTTGAATTTAAAATGTTATTGGACAATAAAGACAAGAGAAAAAACTAAATAGATGAAAACTCACAGATTTCTAAGTGTGACACAGTAAACAATAATGACTAAGACTTTTTTTTTGCTCAAACTTGTTCTCCCAGCTCTTGGGAACAAAAAAGTGAAAAAAAAAACATTCCTTGGCAAAAAAAAAAAGTCTACAAAACATTCACGTTGACAAATAAAAGTTTGGCCTTGATAATAGTATTGTTGGTTGGATTCTTGATTTTCTTATGTGTAAGACTCAAAGAGTGAGAGTCAGTGGTGAACCGTCTTGTCTGTAACATCATCTGCATTATAGAAAGCTGCTATATTTTAAAGTATGTGGGCAATACTGTAATTGTTAGCTTGTTGAACAGTGAAGGACTCTCTCATGGTCCTGTTTGTTGTCAATCATTTTACAATCTGGTGTCAGGAATCATTTTTACTTAATGTGACCAAGACAAAAGACATGTCGATTGATTTTAGAAATTCCCCTCCTTCTCCTGTCAGAATTGCAATCAATGGACAGAAAATTGAAATGGCAGAGTCCTATAAGTTCTTAGGTAATATAGTCAATAAGAAACTAACTTTCAAGCACAACACTGATGCTGTGAATAAGAATAATCAGTTTGGTTCAGGAACCTCTTCATGATATGTACAACAAGAGGGTGTACAACATGGCTAAGTCAGTCTTGTCAGACAGCGCTCATCCATTACAGCAACAATTTGAGCTTCTTCCATCAGGTTCCCTTCTCAGACTTCCACCAATCAAAACCAATACAAACACTGTTATCCCTACTGCCATCTCTCTTCTTAACTCCAGTGGGAAGAAGTTGCTTTTTAAACTTTGTGATAATCCAGTGTGATTAATTAACCAATTTCCTTACTGGGTTTAATTTGTCTCTAATTGGAGTGTTGATATCGGTGTCAAACGAAGTTGATTCTAACTCCCAAACTGTGATTTTAGCTCCATTCTGAGTTGGCCTTTAGTGTTGGAGTTTATACAATCAGTTAGTCCAACTCAGCAGAGAGTCGACTGATCTAAGCTCTGCCCACTGCCATTTGAAATCTGGGGGATATGTGGGCAGAGTTTACCCATAATGCCCTTGGGCAGAGTGTTAGATGTGTTTAAATGTTTAAGCATGTTTAGATTTGTTTTTGTTGATCACGATTGGGATTCCTTTGCCCATATTTCTGGTGGATTGCTGTTGTTTTTTTATTTTATTGGTGCTCTTGCACCATGAGTGAAGTTATCCACTGAGTTAGTAATATCCAGCCTGTTGAGTTTAATGACTTCTGAGAAAAGCATTACATTGTTTAGGCTTATTGTCTAATTGTGACAGTGGACACTTCATCTTGTCATCTTTAACATGAGGTGATTAAGTCACAAAAGTATGAAATTTGATTTAATGTATTAATAAAAAACAATAGGGTGCATAAATTAACACTTAAAGCAAAAGGAACAAAGTAATTGTTGTGTTAAAAGAACACTTTACTGTGTAATAAAATGACAGTGTCACAAATTTAACCATTCTTTTAAGAATTATCTTTTTTATTGTAGAAATACTTTAATTATATAAACATATATGTGAAATTAAATTCTTTATTATTATTTCAGTAGAAGGTTAAATAAACAATTCAGTTCCAAAAAAATTCTCACTATGATTTAAGTTATCAGGCTTTAAGGGCTATGGGAGTTGAATTAACACTAGAGATTTTACTTTTTAGCCATGGTGAATAAGGTCTCCATAATGTTAACAAGGGGATACTTAAAAAGCCAAATAAGAGTCTCTAGAATACCCTAAACAAGTATTACTCCAACTGTGTAATCCAGTCTTTTTCCTTTTTTAATTTTAATTAATGCAGCTGTGACTGAAAAGTGTTTGGGAAGACACTAACATGTCTGCATCCTGCTTCACAGAAAATCAGGAAAGGCCTCTAAACTTTCTTGTGTTGATCTGAAGGGCTAATGATATCCATGTAAACTGTTGTGAAACAGCAGCATTACACTCTGAAGCCTGCTTGTGTGAAGTGAAATTGGAAAATCTGACAAATCGATCCACAAAGTTGCTGCTTTTTTTTCTGCCACTGCACCATCAGTAAGAAGTACTGCATGTGCATTTACACAAGGCCAAAGAATCCCTGAGTGTTGTGTACAAAATAAATACATGTTACATCTTCCGGGCTACCTATTTCCAAATCCCAGTGGAAGAGAGAGAGATTGAAAGAGAAAGCGAGAGAGGGAGAAATCACGGCTGGAGGCTTTTTGCTCTCTGCCCTCTGCGCGCTGGCCTGACTGGGGCCAAGTTTCGCCTCAGTGCCCCGGCGAGCCTCAGCTTTACACAGGCAGACAAACACACACACACACTCACAGCTGGGGTTACCAGTTATTAGACAGCAAGAGGAGAGCCAAGTACACACTTTCACAAAATCATGCATTTATAAATACATTTACACAGCCTGAAGTCTCCTCTCTACGAGACATAAGTGAGTGACATGGATGTGGGCGGCTTGACAGCTTGAGATGCTGCATAAAAGGTGCAGCGATTACAAATACAGCGGGGTGGTAATGAGCTTGTGTGGCTGTCTGTGTCAAAACATTGGGGGATATGTGTATTTCAAGACAGGATTTTTATTTCCAAAGCTCCATCTTTGAAAATAAAGTTTAAACATGTTATCTAATATCTATTTGTCATTATTTGTGCCTCTTCTGAAATCTTCCATATCTTTAATATCAACTTTAAAAGTTCACCCCAGCACTGCCCAATAGGTGCATTATGAATCTTGTGATGTCAACCTTGAATTACATCTGTGCACCTAGCCCCCCTCCTGCACCCCCCACCACAATCCACGTCTTATTAACATAGAAGGCAACAGCAGCAGCAACAATGTTTTGCTAACAGTTCATGCATTACCACTCAGGGGAGGGTTAGCACCATGCATCCCTGCATCTCAAACACACACACATGTTCCCCAGTGTGATTCAGTGAGAAAAAAAAAAAAAACACAACAGTGCTGATCAGAGCTGCTCAGCTCGCCTGCTCTGCACTCAGGGCCCCTGACAGAAGTAGTGATGTTTGAGATGCAGGGAGCCCTGAGTTTGTCCATCACTGATTAGTAAAAACTCCGGCTCCGTTCCTGCCCAGCTGCAGCCGGTATGCACGTCGGAGGATCTTGACAAGCTTATTTTCACAATAAGACATAAGTGGACTAACACAAGGGCTCATGTAAACACAGACACACAAACAGGCGAAATGCGTGCGCACGCTGACAAATGCTCCGCCGTGTGCAGGAGCTGTTGTTTAATTTGTAAAACACTGCTCGGCAAAGCCGGAGCAAAGCAGGCAATTAGAGGCTCTTCTTCCTGAGCACTTGACTGTATTCCTTTAACCTTTACACAATGATTTATGTCAAAGGATTTGTCACCTTCGCAGTGGGGCCTTCACACACTCTTTTCAAAAACACACAATGGGGGAAAAGAGGAGGGAAAAAAACCTACAATCCTCCTGTGAGGATTTTGGAACTTATATAACTCCCAATTATCAAAACTTCTTGCAGCCTGTGCAGGCCTCCCCTCTGTTTGTAAGACTCACAAAATAGCTACAGTGCCACTGAAGAGTGTATAATGCCTGTGTGCCCACATGACTGGCGAAAACACTCCTGCTCTTTCTGCCCCGCTGAGTCCTGCTGCATAATGGGGGTCTTGAAGGCTCTGGGCTCAGAGCAGGCCTGCCTAACAAAGCCTTGGTGGCTTGCAGCAGACAGGAGAGTGTGTTTGCGAGCCGCTTGCCAAAAACTAATTTTCAGGAGGTTTTCTGTGGGATGCAGTGGCAGCAGCATGACAGTGTGAGGTTTAGATATCTTGGCGAGCGGGGAGGGCTGCGGGTGAGATATGTAGGTCTTTTGTGAAGGTCCAGAGAGTTGGTTCAAGGAGAGGAAGTTCACAAATTGGTAGCTCAGAATAAATTTAAGAAGTTGCTTGGATTTAGCATTTTCTCTTCTTTACTTTTTTTGTTTGTCGTTGCGCAAAATTTTGCAATTTATGCCACTTTATGAAGCCGTTTTTGGAATTAATTTCAGATTAAGGGTACCTCGTAATCCGCTTGCACTAGTCTGCCAAGTAGTCACGTATTTATTTCACTCACTCTGTATCCGTCTCTCATCGTTTTTTCCCTCTATCCCCTCACCATTCACTCTCCCTTTTTGCCCCACAGTAATGTACCTGTTTACCTTTTGGGTGGTCTTGAGCCGAGCTAAACTAAAGCCCCAGTCCCTGCAATGTAAGTGTAGAGTAGCTGCTAATCCGATTTCAGGAAACAGCCAAGCCCCCACCTCACTACCCCCTAACCCCCCTTCCTTTCCCTTTCCCCATCCAAGCTTACCCTCTCTCCTCAGAGAGCAGAGGAAATAAAAGAAAAATGAGTGACAGTGAAGGAGTCCGAGGGAGGAATATTTTAAGAGGGAGTTTGATTATTGGAGTATTTTCAGCATATGCTTAAATATCTCACGAATACATAACCAAAGCTCTAATGCGCATCTGGCCCTTTAACAAGGTGTGACACAGGGGACATATTACCTGCTCACTGACTGGTCTCTCCTCCGAGTCCACTCTGCCCTCTCTGGGACGTTGCCGGGGCCAAACATAAAGCAGTGTTTCATGGTGCGGGGGGCTTATCTGGCCTCTGAAAGTATGTGAGACATGCCAGGAAACAAAGGAGCGTCTCTGCGCCCACTAGCAGGGTGAGCATATCCCTTTCACGGGCCACACATCTCCCTGGATTTACTTATTTGACAGGCTCATGGTGGGTTTCAGGGGAGAAGGTGAGCACCTGGAGAGAGGCTGACCAGTAGAGCAAATGGACCTCTGCTGCTGGGGGAGAAGCAGACACCACAATCAGTGTACTGGTCTCCAACACAGTGTTATCTGAATCAGAATCTAAATCAAGTTTATTGCTGAGTATCTTTACGCATATGAAGAATTTGTCTTGGTGCTTTTGGTGCAAAATAAGAAACCCTAAAGAATTTAAAGTGTAAAGCTAGTGAACAGAAGCACTTCTGCTGTCAGAGGATTTAAATAAGATAGTTGAAATATACAGTGCTTAACAAATTTATCAGACCACCTGTCTCAGAGACCATCCAGCATCATGAAGTGCTTTAATGCGGACTCTTTCATTTTCAGTGAGCTCTCCACATTTTACCATTTTGAACAAGAATGAGGAATTTCAAACTGAATTCACCTTTTTAAACAAAAATTTGAGCCGGCTCACTGGGCTTCTTTGAGAAGTCAGAAATTAATCAAGCATAACATTCAACCACTAAAAGTCATTTTTCTGTTCAGGAATGCAAGTAAATAACTATAATTTGACATATTGATCAAGAAATAATAATGTGCTTTACTATTTTTTCAGTTTTGTTGTAAATCTGTAAATTTGAAAATTAATGGGTAACAATAATAGTTATATTTAAGCATTAAAAATATCATTTGGGTTAAAAAGCTTCTATATATTGGTCAATTAACCATTGCAGAAACATAAAAAATGATTTTGGTTTTACCAGTTTTTACCAATGCTGTTAATTTAGGGCAGCTGTGGCATAAACTTTACTTTGGGTGGTGGTCTAATAAATTTGTTAAGTACTGTATGTTCAATAGGAGGAAAATCTGCACATTTGTGCAGGAGGGTGCAGCATGAAGGCAAATATCTACATAAAGGTATAGAACTCAAGCCAGTGGCAGTATATGATCAGATATTACTTAAGTCATGGATGTTTTGTAGAAATTTCAATTCTTGTTCTAATGTATTCATTCTTTGTATTTATAAAAACTATTCCCATAAACACCATCCTCTCACCCTGTGTCCTTTGGAAACTTCTAACCTCGGGTTTAAACATTTTTTTTACAACACTTTGTGCTCCGCTGACCTTAAACCTGGACTAAAACTGAATTACAAGCATATTTTAACTAAATTAATTATGAAGAAACATGTATTTTGGGAAGTAAAACAATCATAATCTGTGAAGGCTCTAGATCAGGGGTGTCAAACTCGTATTGGGTCTGGGGCCAGATTTGATCCAATGAGACATCCTGAGGACTGGGCTATTTTGGCGAGGGGGTGTCAAAGTCAATCACAGTGGGGGCTGAATTCTGAATTTAGGCCTAACATGAAAGCCTTACAGAGTCACAATTTCACCTTTAATTGTCAATAAAATCTTAAAAAAAAAAAAAGCACTGATCATTTTGAAATTAAAAAGTCAAAACGATAAGTGAGTTGGTTCAAAAGGTCAACACACAAAACTTAAAGGCAAATTAATGTTTTAAAGGTAAGATGTGAGATAGAAAGTCAAAATTATGCATTTAAAAAGTCAAAATATGACATTGAATTAGAAATCATGATTTTAAAAGGTCAAAATATGAGATTAAAAAGTCAAAATTAGGAAATGAAAAAGTCATAATACGACTCAGAATTTTACATTTGAATCTAAAAGGTCAAAATATGAGATAAAAAGTAAAATTATTAGATAGAAAGGTCAGAGTAAGAAATAAAAAGTCAAAATCATCACTGTAAGCTAGAATTGTAAAATGCAAATTTGAAAATATGAAACGAAAACATTATTTAATATCTTTCTCTATCTTCCTGACTTTTCTTTCTTATTATTTTTACTCTTTAATTTTTCAGATTTTTATGGTTAAAACAGGATATTTTAAATAATAAAGGTTAGGTTTACACTTTTACAAGGGAAAAAAATCTGCAGACCTCACACTGTTTCAGGGCAGATTTGGCTCCTGAACCTTGAGTTTGACACTCCTGCTCTAGATTAAATATTCATATTTTTTAAGAATTTTTGAGGTTCATTCCTGAAAACTACTCATTACTTGAATTACTTTTCTAATGTGTAGTTGAGCTTGTCAAGAATTATTATACAGTTAACCAAAGTGCTCACATTTTAACTAAGTGGAAGATTTAGTGGAGTATTAAGGAGAAGTTTGTGACTTCACAAGCAGTCTCTCCAAGCTGTTGTAAGAAACTGAGTATTATTTTCATTTGCTGACTTGTTACCTCTTAAAAAGAAGTCATGGTTGTCCTGTCCAACATCACATACAGTCCTGTTTGTTAACAGTCTCAGTTATAGACGTACTGGTACAGATGCCTCTCTTAAAAGTAGCTATCTACTAGAGGTGGAAAAATATATATACTCAACTCAAAGTACAGTTACTTTGTTTAAAACTGACTCAAGTAGAAGTTAAAATACTGGTCTAAATTTCCACTCAAGTAAAAGTAGAAAGTAAGCCATTTAAAGTTTACACAAAGTACTGAGTAGATACTTTTGATGCCAAAGAGACTTTCACAGCAAAATATGATCTTTCTTTGATGTGCAGTAACTACAAGACACTGTGGAGCTCCAGTCTGGTTATTATTATTATAAGGAGTGACTTAACCTAAGCGCAACAGCTGTTCTGGGATAAAATGTGGGATCATATCACATGTTGTGAGAGTCAAACTACTGTTGCCACAAAGTTTGGACTTCCCCATTTCAGCTTTAGTACTCAGTACTTGACGTTTTATTTTTATTTTTTTTAATGTGATGAAGAACAATACTTCCCCCCAAAAAAGTACAAGTACACAAAAGAGAAACTCAGTAATTTGAGTAAATGTAATTAGTTACTTTCCTCCTCTGCTGTCTATATCTATGTATATTTCTATACATTGTGTACTTATTGTCATCTTTTGTTGTGCTGTTGTATTTTTATGTGTTGTGCAGTCTTTTGTTGCACTGTCTTGCCTTTATTAGGCCTGGACTTTTCATCAAGTTTTAGAGATATCACTGTATTTCCTAATGAGATATAGGGTAAGACAATATTGTTTATATCAATATGTTGATGTTTCACAGAAAAAAAATAGAAGTCAGGGCTAATGCTCAGTAAAAGACTGTTGACAGTAAGACCCAGCAGGGATGTGGTGAGAGATCACAAGATCGGATGTATTTGAGAGTTAAGTCTGAATGGGGAACTGTTTTAATTATTTTATCTTATTAATTAATCAATCTTTGTTTTTATAGCACCATTTCATAACCAAAGTTATCTCAAGACACTTGACAAAGAGGGCAGGTCTAGACTTTACTCTCTGATGTAGCCTGTTGTTTGAAAGACCAGTGCTAATCACCATGAGCTCAGCAGTAGTAGTTAGCCTTGTTGCAGTGATGAGAAAAACCTTCCTTTAATCGGGCAGGAATCCTGAGCAGAACCAGACTTACGTTGACAGCCATCTGCCGAAGCCACACTGAGGTTGTAAAGGAAGCAATTACATTATCAGAAAAAAACTGGTATTGATATCGGTTTGATACCACAGAACGGCTACAAGAATAAAAGTACCAAACACAAAATATTGGACTATTTATTTTTTTAATCATCAAAAATGACAGAAAACCTGTAAGTGTCTAAATTGCTGATATGTGTTGGCAACATTTGGAAGAGTTGGTGGAACTGATAAGCATAAAAGATTGACGTCCATTCACTTTTCTAAATGTTGCCTGCATGCTTCTGCAATTTAGAGAGTGCTCTCTCTCTCTGTTTCCATTTTTTAGTATGATTTCAACAATGTGAGGGAGTTTTTCTGCAGTAAGCAAATTATTGGATGTCTAGGACTTCTTTTTGGTTGCTTAGGTACAAAACAGGTATCAGTATTGTTTGATTTTGAATAGTTTTTGTAGTTCAATCAATCAGCCTTTATTTATACCTGAAAAACCACTGAGGGGGCATCCCTTGATTACAATGATGTCAAGTCAATTACATAAGAAATTCAAAGAATAAAAAGTAGTTTTAAACAGATGAGAGACTGAAATATACAGAGTAAGATCAAATAGTCTGAATAATTAAGGTAGATAAAAATGCAGTTAAAAATAAAAGCAAAAACGGACTAAAGTAGAGGAGTACAAAGGTCAGAGTGGTAGAAATTAATGTAAAAGGGCGCACTTACATAGAACAACTACAAATAGAAGGTTGGAGGTTTAGTTTTGTAAAAACCTTTTTTTTCTAGGGCTGTAAAGATCATAAGGTCCATAAGCAGTGCACAGATGTTTAAAATCATGATTAGTTGCATGATTTGGTGTCCCCTTCAGTGCACTTTGGTTAAGGCACTGCAGCATCTCTCTGCAGCAACAGTGATGTAAACTAGTCCACCACTGCTCCTTAATGTCTCAAAAACTCACAAAAAACCTCAAAGACATCTCAGTGGACAAGTCAAATGTCATTTGGGCCTTTTGTTATCAAACATTTACCTTTTTACAGTTCCTTCATTTCCTTTCCAATCCATAACAAGTTCCTTTTTCTGTGGTTAAGTTCATGTTATAACCTTCGATCTACCTATAAAACTTCTTAACTCTATAAAGGGAGCTCACTGAAATATGGAAATTCAAAATTTAAGCTCTAGAACAGAGATAATCAACTGGCAGCAGGGGGCCACATCAGGTCCCCAACATCTTCAGTCCATTTTTTTCTGATAAAATTTGCCGTTTTCTGTGGAAACAGGCGTTTTGGGAGTGCAATTTTCCTACTTGGGATTTTTCACTTACCAGTATACAGCATATTAGCATCAAACCCAGTGACAGACAACATGACAGCCATAGAAATATTCAATTAAAATATCTCAATCGCCCCCTTGTAGCTGGCTGCGATATAGAGGCTGATCTCCATGTTAGCGCCTAAAAATTACATGTATTTGAAATAAAATGAAAATGGTTCAACAAAAATATAAATATATTTTTAAGATTCATTTGGTTTATTTAAGAGTTCAGCCCTCCAAAGTGCCTGATTAGGAAAAAGCTGGCCCTTGTAAAATGTAGTTGATGACCCCTGCACCACAATAGTATTGGTGAATATCCCAGTACTGTTTTACTTGTGTCACTTTTACATTCATCTTAAATTATTATGGTGAAAATCAAGGTCAACGAAGTGATCATATATGGTTCTTTGCATGTTTATAGTTACAAAAAAATCAATAGACTGTATAATATAGAAATGTGAATAATGGAAAAACAAACACATATAGAGTTTAATGAGTATTTACTTGCACATTAAAAACTCACTGAAATTTCAGTGATTGCCTGAATTCCTTAGCAAACAAGGCCTATCATTACATTTAGCACTACTATTCACCTTTATAATGTGAGCGTTTCATCAACTTATCCTGGGTTGTTATCATTTTCGGGCTATTTGTCTGGGACCAAAAGAGACCTAAACCTGCTTTTTCTGAGTTCTGGAGGAAACAGGAAGTTTGAGACACTCTAGGCCACTGCTGATTAGTAAGATGGTGTGATGTCACATTCAATGACATTGACTGATACCTACTGATTGGCTGACAGAAAGTCCTACTGGTTTTACTGTATCACAGAGAGCTGGGGGAAGGCCACGTTGAAGTCGACTGAAGTGGCCATATATGGTTCCTCGCCTCATAAAGGGTTAAGACAGAAGAAAAATCCAAAATGACACAAAAGCAGTTTTGAATAAAAAATAGTGAAATGTGAAAAAAATGTAAAGATTATCTGTGATTACCTACAGAAATTCTGATATCAACTGTGATTTAAACATGGAATCTTTTGACAGCCCTAGTTACTTCTTTACAGAACAGTAGTATCACCATTCGGCTAAAAAACACTGTGATATGGCTTTTGGTCCACATTGCCCAGTTATAACCTTGAGTCTAAAGTACAGTTTGAAGTAAACATAACTTAAATATAAACATAAGACAATCAATATAGTCTAGACTTTAGTAGAGACTTTTGAACAGGATAGGATAACAATATTTAACACAAGATTTAAGGAACAATACTGTTTATTTTTTGATCAGCATTTTCAACTGAAGACCTCCTGTTTATTAATTATATTGTTATAAATGTTGATCTTCAAAATGTTAACCAAAAATGTAAGACCCTTAGATGATACTGCAAATAATAACTTTTGTTATGACCCATATCTACAGCCTTGTTGTGAGGAAAAAGTGGGATGGAGTGACAGAACATGCTGGAGTCAGACTCTGCTCACCCTGAGGAAAGCATGGCCTCAACTGGCCAAACATGAGTAGTACAACTAACAGCAGCACGCTGCTTCTCCTCTCCTTATACAGACACTGACCACCTAGAGTCAAACAGAATGGAAACTGCACAAACAGGATATTTTTAGTGCTGTTTTTGAGATGTAGTATTTAAAAAAGAGTTAGAAAAAAAGTCTATCAGACATGTTGCACTTTAAAGGGGAATAAAGGCAGTCAGTGCTTGAACACACCGCAGAGACATGAATAAATCTGCTGTCGTATATCTGACATGATGAAATCCCACAACACACTCACACCGCAAGTGGCATTGTGTGTGTGACATGAGGGGATCGGTGTCACTGTGTCACAGCTGATCCCTGGTGTACTGTCAGACAGCGGAGACCCTCAGGGCCCTCCTTTACTGCTGAGGATACAACAGTCCATACGGCATCTGTCGTACACACTCAAACACAAATGTGCATGTGCGTGTGTGGGAGCATGGGTGGGTGTGTGTCTCCAGGGAGGTTAGGGCTGAGGTATGCATTGTTGTAAATTTCTTAATTTTCTTAATCTTCAGGATTGCCATAAAAAAATTTTCTGAACAAATATCTTACAGCTAGAACTCATCATTTACACCCTTTTGGTTTCCAGGCATGCACCTGCCATTGTAGTTCTCTAAACTCATTCTTGAGATTTTTATCCATTGTTTATTTATCCCATCTTTAACAACACATCTCTGTTGTTGCAGTCACTGATGACCTTTATATAACACTCCTGCCACAGTATTTTTAAGTATCCTGTTTTGTGTGCTGGGCATGTAAACATTCAGTCCATATTCCAGAAGCATGAATGAGCCCTTTATCTCAATATTTCTAGGCCATCTTGTACAATATGGGTATGTGCAATATGCTGGTTGTTTGTTTTCATCTGTATGTCTTGATGGCAAGAACCACTCATGCACTTGTGGATTTAATGTTTACTTTTGGATTTTTGTTGTCTTATTGTTCTAATCTATTTGTGTGATGGCAGCAGGATGTGTACAGCGCTTGGAGTCCAAGACAAATTTCCTAAAGGGGACAATAAAGTATATCACATCATATCATATTTGCTACCTAAAGAAATTTTAAAAAAAGACAAAAGAAAACAGGATACTGTGGCATGTAAAAACCTCATCCCATTTTCTGACAGCTGAAGAAGACCTGCACTAACTCAGCCTCAGCCAAGGGAACAGACCAGCAAAGCAAACATGGTGGCATTGAAATGCTGACCTGTTTAGTGGGGATGCATGAGATTTTTGCCATAACATCAGTATCTACAGATTATATCTTAATAAGTAAATTATTACATTGGCACATATAAGATTTATGTAATATCTACAGCTGATATATTGGCCATGCATATAAGCAGATTACATGAACTGGATGCACCATAGGGCTTCAGCTAAAAGAAGTTCAGAAGAATGAAAGTTTGTTTCCTTCTCCACCCTCCCTCTGTAAACTTTAAAGTTTGTTGTAAGGACAAAGGTTAAAGGTATGAACAATAGCTAAATTTTTCACTCTTGAGAGGAATGTTTTGGGATTTTTTTTACTTCAAGCACTTTATCAGGACTTTGTCAGCAAACTTCTCAGCAAACCTGCTGTTCAATTAGGAAACTAATCCTTAATTACCTCCGCCAAGGAGGTTATGTGATCGAGTGGGTTTGTTCGTTTGTTGGTTAGTTTGTTACTTTGTTAGCAACATAACTCAAAAAGTTGTGGATGGATTTTGATGAAATTTTTAGGACATGTCAGAAATGGCACATGGAAGAACTGATTAGATTTTGGGAGTGATTCAGATCCAGGAATTTTTTAAAGGATTCTGTACTATTGCGAGATAGGGCTAATGGCGGAGGTCTGCGCTCTCCGAGTGCTTTTCTAGTTGTAAAATATTAGGTCCATAAAAATGTGTCACATTTTTATTTAGTGCTGTCTGTCGGCAGGTTGTTACAGTTATGTTTGTATTTCTCAAAAATGCACAAGGCTTGGTTTTACTGGCAGTTAAAAGATTTTGGAGGCCAAGCTGCTAGATTCAAGACAGTTTGGCTCCAGACCACAACAGTAAGACAACGCATCTGTCAAAACTAAAATAAATGCTAAAACTTTCAAAATAGGATTAAACTCCCAGACAGGGTTTGGGTAAAGGTTGAGGTAAAGGTTAGATACCAAAAGTTAAAAGTCAAAAACCTGACCTGAAAAAACAGTTTTCAAAACATTTAATAAAGCTGAGTAAACGGTATGCTTTCAGTAAAAAAGCTTGTCCTCCATGAAAACGGTCTAAGGCAGCAAACATAGCTAGGGCCAAAGCAAACAAAGCTATGTAAAATAGATTAGATTATGCTATGTTTGCTCAAGTTACGTGAACGAGGACTTGCATTAGCTTCAGTAGCTTTAGCTAAAGCTGCCATAGCTACATTGGTTTGCATTTTTCAATAACTTAATAGCTAGCTATCCTAACCTATCCTATCACATGGCAATATATCTCATCAGAACTCATTTTTATCACACCTTATTGTATCATATTACTTCATAATGTATTAAATAGGATCATTGTATGGTGTCGTACTCTATAATGTCATATAGCATTGCATAACTTCATTTTTCATTGGAACTTATTTTATTGCACCTTATCGTATCATATTGTATCATGTCCTATTCTCTCCTTTTGCATTATATCTTATAGAAACTTATTCTATCACACCTTATCGTATTGCATCATATCCTATCCTATCCCATCGTATCTTATCAGAACTATTTTTATCTATTTTGCACTCCATTGTATTGTATTATATCATATCATGTCCTATCCTATCAAATCCCGTAATACCTTATTGCAACTTATTTCATAGCACCTTATCGTATTGTATTGTATTGTATTGTATTGTGTCGGCTCGTGTCCTTTCTTATCAGATCACATCATATGTTATCTGAACTTTTTATAGCACCTTATTTTATCATATCGTATTGTATCGTATCATAGCGTGTCCTATCCTATCCTATCCTATCCTAATGCATTGTATATCTTATTGGAACTTATTCTGTCGTACCTTACCCTATTATAACGTATTGTGTCATGTCCTTTCCTATCCTATCAGATTGCATCGCTGCATCATATCTTATTGGAACCTCTTCTATCACATCTCATCATATTATACCGTATCGTAATGTATCACAATGCATTGTATCTATTCTTATTGGAAATTATTTTATCACACCTTATCGTATCGTTTCATATTATCTTGTATTGTATTATATAGTGTGACATCCTGTCATAATTTCATGGCACTATGCATTGGTCATACCATTTCATATTGAATCATATTGTTTCACATGGTGCAACGCCTTTTTTTACACTTTCTACTAGACAAATAACTGCAAATAACTTCCCCGAGGGGTGAATCAGACCTCATGAGATGGGTAAAAGTTCCAAAGTGATACAGAGTTCATCATGCCATCATCTGATTCATCATGTCATGTCTGTACATCTACAATTTGTAAGGAAAGTATGATAGGGCCTTGGTGTATTAGTAAAGATCACAAAGAAGTCAATACACAATGCATGAAATTAGACTGTAAATGTCCTGAGGTTGATATTTTACATTATCAACACAATAAACCCCGTCAAACTCAGTACACTATGACCAGAGAGGCTACCCACTTATCTGCTTAACCACTGTGTCTTCATCAGGGCGACTGAAAAAAGTGCTGATCTGACACTTCTGTAGCTGCTGTGAAGAGAAACCTCTTGAGAAGGCACCATGGAGCTGGGTCCACTCCCTGGGCAGACACACACAGAATGCTCCAGATTAACTGGTTTTCTTAATGTCTCCTCTCTGTCGAGGTTTCTTTCAGACGGCTGAGAGGCAAACAGGCCCCGGTGAAAGAGTCGCTCCCCATTAGCGGAGGTAAATGCCTCTTCTGTGAGCAACCGGTTAAAGCAGGGAGGGATAAAGGGCCTCTCCACACACTTCTTCAGCCAGATTAGAGAGGTGACTCTTGTCTCGAGGATGTAAATGTTTATACGCGCACACAGGAGCACTCTACCGTAGAAACCTCAGTGGGGTCACTATTACATTTATCATCAGGAATTCATGAGGAGTTGAAGTGAGTTAGCAGTGAAACAGCTCATTATAATGCCTCTCATTCTACTGTATTTATTCAGTCATCATCCTCAAGTGCTTTGATCACATGCTCCAATAAGCATCTTTTATATAATAGAGGAAACTGGTCTACAATGATCAAAAATACAGAAATAACTGGGTAATCATATTGGAACTCATGAAAAATATGTTCAATATGAAAATAACTGATTTCAAATCAAAGGTATAAATGGTAAAAATAGAAAATATTTAATTGATCAAGTAGAAGAGGCTATAATTGGTTTAAATGTAGAAAATATATAAAGAAAAAACTATTTTAAAATAATTTAAAGTGAAAAACAAAATTCTAGATTAAAAAAAATATTTTTAAGTAGCTGTTTTAAAATAATGTAAATATATATATGTATATAGATTAAAACATAAAAATAATTTAACTGAAAAAAATACAAACAGCTGTTTTCAAATTATGAAATTTTGTTTTGAAATTGTCATTATTCTGTTTAATCTGTTAATGGTTCTAAACCGTGTTACATAAATAATAAAATGGTTTAAAACATATAAAAAGGAATAGAAAAACAATTTCCAAACCATGTAAAATGTCTAAACAACTTGTTTAAATTGATGTTAAATTAAAAAAAAAGAACTCCTGCTGGACAGTGACAGAAAGCGGTAGGCAAAGAAAGACAGCTAGGAGGGTTTCAGTGGTATGTTGAGTTAAAAAAAAACATCTTATCTATAAGGGATGAACATGACATGAAAAAGCTGGTTTACACTAATGTAAAACATACATTATTGGTTTAGCACATGTTAAATATACAAATAACTTTTTTAAACCCATATAATATATAGAAATGGCTAATGGAAAAACATGTAAAAAGTATAGATAAGTAGTTTAAGCCATGTAAAACATGGAAATAGCTGGTTGAAATTAATGTAAAATATTAAAAGTGTTTTAAAGTAATGTTAAAAAGGTTGGAAAAAGACAATTAGCTTTGCCTCTCTGTCTGATATTTATAACCACAAAAAAAATAGCTTTTTGAAACTAGGGGGGTGTTCCTTTAAGTTCACTTGGAGTTTTCCATGTGTCTCCAAACTATTCCTATACATTTCTCAGAGTTGTTTAAATCCAGCTCATCCTTACTTCTCTAAAGACGAGGGGAAAACTGCACCTAATGGCAGGCTCATTGCTTCCCTGCCAGCCAGCAGCTCCTGATTGCATTTCAGCCGAGAAGTAAATACTACATGCTCAGTTACCAGGTGAAATCAAGCAGGCAGATGTGTCTGCAGCCTCAGTAGACACTCGCTGGACCCTGCCTCTGTCTACCTGTGCCACAGAGTTTCTCGCCAAGTCAGCTGCTGCCGATCCATGTTGCTGAGCAGGTATATGTGTGGGGGTGAGTGTGTGTTAGTGAGTGAGAGAGAGAAGGAAAGACAGAAACTAGAGAGAAGGTTGTGGTAACCTTTTAACAAACAAGCAAGGAGTACACATCTTTGGCAGGGCATTTCTTATATTTTACAGGCCATATCTGAGCAAACGTCAACCAATTTCTAATCAGTGATAGAATAACAAAAAGTATATAATTTCCAGTCTTGACCCACACCCTGCAGAGTCCATCAGGCCTGTTTGTTATGAAGAGTGTGCAAAGAAAGAGAAGCAGCAGAGGTGTTTGCCAGAGAAGGGGTGAGAATACAATAGCCCTCCTTCCAAGGGTCTGTAACCATAGACTCTAATAAAGTCACTGCCTGCAAATAAAGAGCCACTGTGCAGCTCGCATTACAACAACAAGGACAGCATTATACAACCCGGCTCTGTTTTGAAGTGCACAGCCAAATGCTGGACAGGAACAAAGCCCATTATGTAATATTGATGATCCAGTAATATCCTGTATTATATTTATCTATATAACAGCTGATAATGACTCCCTATAATTGATTCTATTGTCTAGTGTAGAACATTGGTTGAGGGTTTTCTCCTTCTCCTAAAAGCTGGCGCGTCTCATTTCTTTGTGAACTTTCAAACTTAGATCAGAAATAATGAGGATTTACTTATTACACACTGGCTGGATAGTTCATTTTAAATATAAAGGAACAACTAAATAGGTCAGAAGTGGGCAACTGGCAGCCTTGGGACCACATGTGGCCCTCCACCTCACTCAGTCTGGCCCCAAAGTCAACTTTAAATACCAGCAAATTAAAAACATGACAAAATCTACCATGAAAATATGAAAATAGAAATTTCACGTATAATCTTTGATACTAGGTTATGTTTAGTCCTTTGAAAGAAATTAGTAGATATACTTGGCTGCAATTCAGATCAGGTATGGGAGCATATGTCAGTTCAGCACTGCTCTGGCCTCCTGATGACCAACCTCCAGGTCTATGCCAGGCCCCCTCTCTCCATGTATCCCAGCGGCTCCCTCTGCAATGCACACAGTTGCCCCTCACATCTGGACCAGCCCACCGGGTCCAGGGCACCCAGAGAGCTGGATGAGGCCCAGGAGAATGCGCCAGGTGCGTATAAATGTTGGTATAATAAATGATAATAAAAGGCTGTGAAAGCAACACTATTTTTCCTTTCATTGAATTATAAGTAATCACAATGGTTAAAATGAGAATATCCAGCAATCTGTAACACTTTGGCCCTTTGGCATTGACAATAAAATAGATGCAGCCCTCTTGGTAACCAAAGTTGCCCATCCCTGATATGGGGTGGATACACTGCATCATGTATGCAATGTAATGAAGCCTAGCGTTAGTTCATGCCAGGCGCAGTATTTATACCCCAGCCATGATTAGCTGATGGCCAACTGATCCTACTTATTATCTCCCAGCTCCCGAGGCCAATCATAGCTCTGCTTGCATTAATGCCGATGCACCACGCTGCTGCTGCCAGAAAAGCCTCACCTCCACCCCAGCCACCTCATTTATAGCACAAAGCTGTTGCACCCTCATACCCTCAGGGACTACACAACAAAACTAAAAAATGTAATTTAGTTTTAGTGGGACATTCAGAATCCGTTACATTCCTCCACTACATATCTGTTGCTCTTCTGCCTCTCAGCTGCAGAAGGCAGGAATCCAGGTGATTAAAAGCTTCGACTAAAATGTAATCACCTTTTAAGGACTAAAGCTAGACTGAAATGTTTTTTTTGACTTAAAGTTGACTAAAACTACAAAAGCTAGAAATGACTTAAATATGACTAAAAAAATAAAGAATATTTCATCCTTAAGACTAAGACTAAAATAAAAAAAAATGCATTCAAAATTTACACTGCATCACAGCCTCATAACACTCCAGAAGGACAAAATTTAATGCAAGTCATCAGAATTTCACAGTAAAAAAATCCTCTTAAGTACAGGAGACAGTATGTTTAGGTTGTGTAAAAGCTGCAGGGTTTAAGTCCTTCTTCATTCTCAGGAAAACAAATGAAGAGTTATCTGCAAAAGCAGATAACTGAAAAACGTTCATGAACTTTTTCTTAATTTTGTTCTCCACATAATATCAGTAAAAAAAATCTTTAAAGATACCTCTATTTTTGTTATGCCTATATAGCTATGTTTCTTCTTGGTCAAAGTATCTGGCTTCTGTCTGATCAACATTACCTACAGCACACATTCATAAAAAAAAAGTGTTTCCAAAATGAAGTCATCTGCTTTTGCAAATATACCCTTTAAATGGGCCATGGGTAAACCCTGGATGTGTTCATTGTTGCACCAACTCCTCCAACACAAGAGGGCAGAATCTCTTTCTCCCCCCTCTATGGCTGCATTCCACATGACGAATTACGCTAATAGAGACCAAATTTACAGCAGGAAGTTGAAGCTTTCTTTCTTTTTTTTTTTCAAATTAATGCCCATGTTAAAAATGTATCTAAAGCATTGACACAGATAATAAATAATGAATGTGACCAGAAAGAAGTCTTCAATATGGAATTCATAACAGCAAAGCTAAAACTAAAAAAAGATAGATTTTTGACCAAATTGTTCCAAATATATAAGTATAAATTTTTCAGTTGGTGTGGAAATAAAACAAAGGAAATGTAATGATGTTGTGAATTAGTGCAATGAACATATGGATGTCCCAAAGACTCATGTACATGTGTAAGCTCTATATATCTGGGTTCTCTGCACATGAAGAGGCCCAGCGGATGTCAGCGCATTAAGTATTTTTACATGAATATTAATTCATATTTGTTGCATAATTTTTCCTTTTTCACATATTTATTCTCTCTACTGATGGACAAAGTAAACTATCACTTTTTACTCTTGTTGATTGTGCATGGAAGATGTATGGACTCTTAGACTGGACTGTCCACAAAGATATGCTTGTGTTTTTATTAAACATCTGACTGTACTGTTACATTTTACCTTCTGAGAAAAACATAAAAATAATAATAAGATGGGAAAAAAGAACATGTCAACAGCTCCGTCTGCTAGTACATTTAATTCTGTAACTCCCAAATAATACAGTGGAATTATTCCTACTGAAATATACCACACCACAGCACTTTAATAAGCAACTTTAATCAGTGGAATAAAATCAAGTGATAAAAATAATCCCTCCAAAAATGTACTTTGTGATGTAATTAAGGTTACAAAAGTGAAAAGTTACCCTCTGACAGCTGTGTCCATGCAAAGATGAATGCACCTAACATCATTTTTGGAAGGTTATTAAATCTGAGTCAATCTAAAGTCAAAAAAGGAACTGAAGAAAAACCATTTCCTTCAAACAATAACTGTAACTATATTAAATGTGTTAGAATCATGTCTGATATAGGGAAAGGTAATGCAAAATGGCAGAAAATAAAATTAACAATAGCTATCCTCAAATGTTCTAAAGTTGTATAAGTTCATTTTAAAAATATGAGAAGCAGAAAGTTCAGATTTTGTTTTTAAATGCCTTGGGTAAAAGTCAAAGCTGTCAAAAGACAGAACTCAAATAAAAAACAGAAACCTAAAATTTAAGCCTTAGAGTTTTTGCACTTATTATTTCCAATGTCTGCATGAAGTGAAGCTCCCACTTGAATGATAACCCCCCCCCCCCCCATACTTGTCTGTATTGTGTCAACAGTTGCATCCCGCTAAAGTTTGCAGGAGCCTCTCTTTGCAAATCTCAGGCCTCCCTGTTGCTAAAGGTTGCGACCCTGCTTCTTATTTTTTCCTGGGGCTGTTGGGTTAATGAAGTAACAACAAACTGGGCCCACGGCTAATTTGGAGTGGCACTTCCTGGCCCCCTCTGTCTCCACGAAGACGTATTTCATTTTCTCTTATCTCTGCCTCAGTCATGTGGCTTTCCGCATGGACGCTCATGTCTCCCTCGGTTGCGCGACTAATGGAAACTTCGTTAATGTCATTAATCTGCAGACCAGGACATGAACCAAACACGTTTAACCTCTCTGGGCAGGCCTGAGCCACCAACGCTGGAGTGACTGTCCACACACTCTACATGTGGCTCAGTGTGACGTGTTGCAATACAAGATTCTGGTGTCCACATGGATTAAAGTTACCTAAATCAAACTTTTAACATGATTTTAATTGGTCCAGTGATTGGAAAGTTTCAGCTTAATAATGCTTCCTAAAAAGGACTCCTGCATCTCTCTGAATATCTCTCTCTTCTAATCAGCCTCACTCGAGTGAACGGTTGTTTAAAGATGACAGCACTCTCACTTCCACCATGCACATTTAGACAATGGTAATGTCAGAAGAGTGCTTAATGACTTATCAGGTGGCTGTGATTCCTGCCTCATTCAAAGCCCTTATTCACACATTCCAGCAGCTCTATGAATGGACACTGTCAGCCCCACATGTCATATACTTTCATTCATAAAGAAGAAAACAGGAGAGGGGGAGCGCGGCTGAAAAAAAGGACTCTCTCTCTGGTAGGATGGGTAACCCAGGGGACATTTTCTTTTGTGTGGCGCTCAGCTTATGGGGCCAAATGCCAGCAGGCTTACCTCCACACTGTCTGTCTCTGTGTGTCCCCTCTTTCCTTTGCACACAGTAATTAGGAGGATCTTAATGGAGAGGGGGGTTTATTAGTGTCTGAGGAAGGCTTTAAAAGTCACTTTAATTAAGGGGGATTCTGCAGACAGCTTGTGTGGCGATGTCACCCGTTTTATAAAATCCTTGTTTGGGCACAACAGGAAAATAGAAGTGGGGCTTTAAAAGGAAGGGAAAAAAGGGGCTTTGCAGAGGAAGGCCGTCTAGACCTGCGGTCAGACAGAATAGACACTCTGACCCTGGCTGAGCATTAAGATGGCGGTCATTATCTGCACAGAAATTCCACATGTGTGCACACGGGAAGCGACCCTCCCTCCCTAAAAGGAAAAAAAAAATAGCAAAACAAACCTCCTGCCCCGCTGCAACTGTTTCATTCAAAAGATAGCCTCTGCTAAAATTTTGGGGGGAATAATTTATTCTTAGCATATCCTATGGCCATTCATGCAGGATATAAAATCCTAGATTATTTCCTGCTTGATTAACCCACATCCGGCCAGTCCCTCTCACAAAGCCATTCTAATGTTGCCATTAGTTATGCTCCTCTGGTGGCCAAAAGATTGATCCCACAGACTTGGAATCCAATAAATGTGTACATGAATGGCAGAGGGAGATAACACGTTTCCCACAGATAGCGCGAAGGGACGATCAGGTGCTGACACATGATTGGGAAAAGATGATTAACGACATAATGTTTGAAATATTAAATTCTTCTCTTCTTTTTTTATTACATTTTACTGGAGGACAGAGAAAAGGAAATAATTTGGGGATCATCCTCTCAGTCAAATCACACAAAAGAAGGAGACTACGTTCCTAAAGACAACACGCAACTGCTCATAAAAAGCTACTGTTGTCACACACACATCATGGTACTATAAAAGTCTGCCACAATAACTGCAGCCAGTGCAAGAGGCTACAGAGGGGATCTGATAATGGGCCCGAGGGGAAACGACAACGCGCTCAGGGACCCAGGGATTGTCAGGAAGACAGATAAGAAGACACAGGAACAGGTTATCAGCAAGTTTATGAGGTGTCACTCTGCTCAAACACTCACCTGTTCTGCAGGAGGATCACAAACAGGCGGCCCATTAAATCACACAGGGAGTTCACTGTTAGGAGTCATAGAGACAGAGAATTAAACACCCTTTGTTCCAGGCAACATAACAGAAAATCATGCTTTTTAGGGTGAATATTTTCTTTATTTTCTGCATAAGATAATAAACAACTGGATGTGTTTAATATAACGTAAAGGATTTAAAGTGAAACCCGATGAGAAAAGACCTCAAATGTAGCACAGCGTAAAACTGGTGCTGTGCTACAAAACAAGCTCAAAACAAACTCTTAAGGTTCAAAGTCATACGCAGTATGTCCACCCTGGAATTTTTTTACTCTCCCAAAAATAAAACAATGAAATATCCCAAATTGTACATGCTTAAACCCCAAATTATTGATAACATGTTCAACTTAGGTAGTCGACTGTCAGCTGTAGTTCTCACTTTGCTCTAAAGATTCAACAACGCAGTGATTAGCCTGTTGCATGAGCTTCCGAAAACTCTCATAACATTTAAGAAATAAGGAATTCAAAGTTTAAAACCATCTGAAAAAGATTCCCAACCTTGATCCTCGTAGTCCCCTTACTTGTACAAAATTTAGTAATAACACGAATAACATCCCAAAACAGCCAAGCCTCTCTTTGATCCACAGGAAACAAGTGTTGCAATGCTATCATGAGTTTTTAAAATAACATCATTATCTAAGCAGGGTTAGAAAGAGAATTATAATGACTAGAGATATCAGACTTAAGTAAAAGTAGAGTTACTTTTATTGGAGTTTACTTAAATTAAAGTAACACTATAGTCAAAAAATCTTCTCAAATAAAAGTGAAAAAGAAATGAATTGAAAAGTTCTCAGAGTTTTTAACAGTCTTCTTCCGTACCTTAAATGAGGGCTTAAAAAGTAAAAATGATCCTGTATTTCTGTGCAGTGAAAACGAGAGAATATGAATGTTTTTCAACAAGGTCATGGTATAAAACACATAGATTCATAAAAACTACAGCATTTTTCCCAACTTTTATCTTCATAAAAATTATACATTCTTCATCATCAAGGACTAGTGATAGAATTAACAAGATAAATCTCTGATGCAGTGGTTCCCAACCCTGCCAAGTGTTTTTTTCATCGATTACCAGCTGACTTTTAACTGGTCATTTTCATTCTGCTTTTAAGCATGTTGTGGTCCAACCACTTTTAAAGGAAAAAACATTTATCCTGCACTTACCTTAGAAATTTTAGTCAAATATCTCCTCCTCTGTTTGGTCTGATTGTTGATATTTATTTTCCCTGAGTTTATGCCTTTTCTGTCTGTTAAAGCACTTTGTAAACACCTGTTTCAAAAGGTGCTAAGTAAAGAAAGTTATTTTTTTCATTTTTCTTACCAAAAGATCTTTGTAGAAAAGGGAAATATATGTTTTATTACGAATTAAGTGTGCAAGCCTAATTTTGACCTCCTCTGAGCAGACAAAGCCTCGCTCCCCCCTCGGGAGTTCTCTGGTACCCCTCTAAGGCGTCCTTTGAATAAACTATCCTGTAAGTGTTTTATCACTTTTGTTTTTCAAGATTTTAAATGTTGGGATTTTATTCTTTTATTTAGACAGGAAAGAGAATAGAAACTGAGGAGAGAGAAAGAATAGTATACAGCAGTGGTTCTCAACTGGTCGAGCCTCAGGACCCACCATCAACTCCTCAATAAGAAATTGGGACCCAAATTTCTGATACTTTTTGACTGATTGGATTTCTTTGATGAAACAAAAAAAAAATAGTACATTTTTGGACCTCATACAGTACAAACCGTGTCAAATCAAAGAGACAGGACAAAACAAGCATGCTTTAAAAGAGTTTAGATTTTTTGCTTCCAGTAACATATTTGCAATCCACTGAAAATGGCTCCGCAACCCATTTTGAGTCCCAACAAGGGATGCACAATTCAAAAAATCTTAGAAAGAAATGCATCTTGGACTTGACAAAAAGTCTGAGGTGCTGTTTGGAAATGTGATTCATGGGTTAGATGAATAAACAAGAAAAAACTCCAAAGCACTCTCTTCAAGTATTGAAATGCCTTTATTTTCACACTATCGGCATTGAGCACATCCCATCCTCCATAAGGAAAGGAGATCGACAAAAGAAATTGAATCAACAGGAGGCTTTCTGGATTTACAAACGACAGGCCACTAAACTTTATATATAGTTCTGTAGTTGAGTTTCTTGTATATCCATTGACCTGTATTAACATCATCTGCTGGAGGTTTATATGCTGACACCCTCTGCAGGCCATTACCCATATGCCCAGGTGGCATGTTCTTATTGGTCAGCACCACTTCAAAGAACCTACAGATTCCAGGCTTGTTTGTTTGACTTCCTGATAAAGGCTTGATGCCGGAAACACATCAGAGAGTGTTTTTAATGTCTATGTATGACTGTGCTGTGAACATAAAGGCATTGTAATACTTGCCTTGGAGTTTTGTCTTGTTTATTCATCTAGGGATGCATGATATTAGATTTTTTCCGATATGGAATAATTTCAGCCAATACCGATATTCAGGTATGTATTTTCAGAGCTAAAACTTCAGTACTTTGAACACATTTGAATGTAAAAGTATGAACAAAAACAAACTTTGGTAATTAAAACAAACTTGAAGATTAAAGATTGAACACCTTAACTGGCGTAGGTATGTTGGAACAGCCGAAAACTTTACATGCCTATTACTAATGGTAAAAATTTACAGTCCATATATGATATTCACAGCCAAAATACTGGATATAAATATCGGCAGAGATGTTGATATCTGCTGATACCAATAATAACTGCCTTTTTAAATCAAATATCTGCCAATACCAATAATATTGTGCATCTCTAGTCCCGACCCACCAGTGGAGAACCAAAGTTTATGGGAAAGGAGCCACAGGTAGGGCTGCCTGCTTTGAGGACTGCAACCTCTGTGATTGAAGCACATGGGCATAAGCACTTGGCAGCCGCCACCCTATATCATTACTGATAGTATATTCAATTTTAATTTGACAACCTCAGAGCAGACAAAGTCTTGAAACTTTGAACCCAGTGGTTTAAAACTTAGATTAACTCTTTTGGATTCAATTCTAAAAACAAATGGCAGCTCACCTGTGTGAACAGAGGTGATCTCAAATGCTTCCTATATTGATGGAGAGCAGCAGCATCACTGTGGGACCTTCCAGAAAAAAGGGAACAAAGAGTATTTGGATAAGAAATTTCAATAAAAAATTTTAAAAATCCTAGATTAACTTTTGAATGCTTAGAAGGATTTAGTGTAAGGAATTTTGTGTTAAATCTAACTGGCCTCTTCATTCACTCATACAAATATGACCGAAGAGATGTTTGTATGTCATTTCTACTGAAATGAAAAACCTAATTTCCCACACTGAAATCATTCCAAACAATAAGAGACAAAGCCAGTTTTCTATTTTCCAGTGACTTCTTCCATTCATGATAACAATCGCTGCATCATGAATAATTAAAGAGTATTTTTCTTATCACCTTTAAGCAGCTTGTCCAAAACACTTCATAACAAGGAATGTATACCTCTGAAAGTGTTAATATTTCTTTATAAAATAATAACTGTAATATTTTAAACATTGTTTTAGTTTACTTTTATGTTAAATTAAAGGGGTTACATGACATGCATGAGTGTGCAGTCCTTAAATCAGAGAGAAATGTTCCTTTCCATGAGAAAATCTACCCGAGTGTAGACTGCTCAACTTCACATCCTCCAAATTTTTTTATCATTATTCTTTCACCCACATAAATGATCAAAACAAATGACAATCTCTGTGCAAAGAAGAGACAGAGCCCACAAAAGGGAGTCTGACAGCCATTTCCACAACAGATGTTTTTACAGAGGGGTGTCTTCTCTCCGCTGAGCAGTCTCACACATGAGAGACCCCCAAAAGCTTCAGAGAAACGTCCAGAAAACCAACATGTAAATTTGTAACTGCCATGTCTCTGACTAGCAGGCCCGCGCTTATTTTATTTTCTTTCTTTATGGGGAAAAATCACAAAAGGCATGCTGAAATATACATATCAGCATGGATGATTTAAAAAGGCGGAGGGAGAGAATTAGGGCTTCAATATGAGAAAGAGACAACAGACAACATCGTTATGTGTTATCATGAAAAGATAAGTCCCTATTGATCCGCTTTGTGGGCAAAGGCTGCACTATTGACAGGAAGACGGAATATGTCGCAGGGGCAATATTTCATACATTTGGCCTGTTCACTCCATCACTGTGAGAGGCAGTTTTTTTCTGGGCTGTATATAATAACACGTGTGCTCTTTATTTCCCTCAGATCAATGGTAATGCGAGGGGGGCCGAACAAGATGGATGCCAGGGGCAGGTTAACCTATCGACTGCAGAACAGAGACACACAGACCAAGACAGGGGACACAGAGGCAGTCACTGAAAGTACCCGTGATGTTCTGAATCACAGCCATTCGCTTTACTTCACTTATTTCTCTGCAATACAGCATCTTCCTCCAAGTACTGAGCACTGAATTAGGGCTGGGCATCATTTAAAAATTTTAAGATATATCAATGTTTTTTAAGACAATCAATCTGAAATGTCTGGTCTATTAACAGAATTATATTTCAATAATTCCATTCTATTTAGATGCCTCTTTAATTATAATTAAAAATGAAATTATATCAAAACCAGTTTGACACCACTGCAACAAAAAAGCCCTTGCCACCAAATCTTGGCAAATTTATTGTTTTTAACTGTCAAAAAATTGCAGATAAATTCTTGCACAATGTCTGAATTACACAAATGAGCTGATGGGGACCCACTTATCCGAATTTTGCCAACATATTTGTGCAATTCAGACAGCTTTCTCTCCCTTTTGGTTTAAATGTGACTACAGATCAGTGCCTCCCAAAGTGTGGGCCAAGGCCCACTGGTGGGCCCCAGAGGTACTTCAGTTGGGTCATATGAGAAAAAAATCAAACAAATGTATCATAAAATGATTGATTACGTGTTTTTTTCAGACTCAGAAGTTATACTACGGGTGTCATGGTTTGACTGGTTTTAGATTAACTGGTGGCACCCTGAAGCATTTTACTGTGCTGCTCACTTCCTGATTTAAAAGTGTACCAGTGTCTTCAAAGACATTAAGGCTACTTGGGAAGTGTTTGCTGTGCCACAGAGTAGTTTTACAGGGATAAATATAAGAAAAGAACATTTAAGTGACTTTGCAGATGTCTGTTCAAAACAAAATATGGCAGTGGCTCATTAATTGTAGTATTTGACCCCATAAACGCTTTGAGTGATGTGGATGTATCTGAAAGCAAAGTGTTTGCACTTAAACAAAAATGTGATGAATAAAAGATAAACATTTAAGTCTCGTGTTTTGAATTTAAAAAGGCTTTGGTGGCGCCCAGAAGATTTTCAGGTCTCCAAATTGGTCTGCAGCATTCTGAAGTTCTCAGAACAGCTGCCATATATAATTGGGTATCCATAATTTTTGAACCAGTGACTATTAAAGAATAGATTTTATCATCATGAAACACATGGTATTTAAAAATACAGAAAATCCTGGAAACCACAATTAACAGAAATAGAGATGTCTGCCATTTTTGATGATTGAAGATGAAAAACTTTCCAATATTGGGTGTCTAGGACTTCTATTTTTTATAGCAAACACTTTTCAGTAGCATGGTTTTATTTTATTGAAATCATATCAAAGTTTACAGTTCTGGTATTGAGACAATCATTCAACATATATCAACATATATTCCTATTTAACATGTTACCTCAATCAGCAGAAAAATACTGAGCTATTATTTTTGGTTTGTATTACCCAGCCCTACACTGAATCCAAGCTTGTGCAGTATTCTAAGTTTCTAATACTTAAATTTAAAACTTCTGTAAGAAGTTTTAGCTGGTAAAGAAACAGCTGGAAATTATCTTTAATGCATTTTTATGAACTAAAAAGTCAAACAAGACCATCAGCAACAATTCTTATTTCAATATTGTTGTAAATAAGATATTGAACCTCTGCTATGTGGTGACAGCACACTGCATAAAGCGCATTTTTCATTTTCCACTGTATGTGAAAGATCAGAAAAGACACATTTTGTCCACAGAGGGCGCCAAATCCACAATAACCAAAGTTCCTCTCACTAGCTTTAATTGGACAACTTTTCTCATTTATCCAGCCGTGCAGTGATTCAGCCCTCTCTCTAAACACAGTTTATGTCGACAGTGTCCCTGTTTAACTGTTCTTGAAGCAATATTTCACTTATATAATGCCTTATCTATTTTTTCACAAGATAAGATCCCATTTTTAAACCTCATCTAAACGCTTTTTGATACTTTTAGCCGCATATTTCAAAACAATACAATCTCCATTGTTTTTATGATCAGTAGCATCAAAAAGGTACGGGGGCTTTAAAAACATCTTTTTCATAGATCAGCGGCATACACAAGGAATGAATCCATGAAAACAATTACAGGCAAACTCCTGCACACTTCTCTAAAGTGCACAAAATGTTTCAGTGCTTTAAAATTGATTGTTTTGTGCAATTTAGGCAGTGTGCTGGAGTTTACTTGTGAATTTTGAAAACTGTAAACAAGAATTTTTCAAATAAAGAGTGCCTTGAACCTCCTCTTTTTAGTTGCTGTTATGTTAAGACAAACATCAATATCGTGTGATTGTTTGTGTCATATAGTGTAAGGTTAAGATGCTGGTACTGTTATAACCTTTAATTGGATGCATATTTCTTGAGATATTCATCTCATGTTCCGACAGACAGCTCAGAGCATTCATTCATTCATCCTCATATTCATCTTCATTCATTTTGTATATTGTATTGAATTTCTGTTCATGCATGTAATTGGCATACATCTATTCTTTATTTCTTAAATCTTCATGTGTAACTCTTATATCTTATGCTAATATTCTACATAAAAAGCATCTGTTATGCCTGTTTTCTGGTTCTGATTTTGATCCCATATTTTGCTGTAGTGAGATTTGCACTTTTTACTATCAAATGTTCCTTTTTGTGGTAAATACACAATAGTGTAGCTGCTTGGGAAAGTTAACAAGCAGGAAAAAGGGGCAATGGGCCCTGACTACTTCCTGGCAGACTGGAGGGCCAGCAAGCCCACACAGGTGGCCCGGATCTGGATCAGGTCAGCCGCACCCGTGCACAGCCAGCCTGATAATCTCATGCTAACGCTCCAAGTCCCCCAAAATGCACTTTTTCATGAAAGAATGGGTTAAAAAAGTGACATTTAATTAAAAACATATGCCAACTTTGATCTTGTGAGTGTTTCAAATGCTGTACTTTAGTGAAAATCTACACAATAACTCGTTCATTCATAAGAACTTCACAACCACGCAGATAGAGGTAAATTATTAGTAAGACTCAAATTTGATTAAAGATGGCTTATGATTGTGAAGGAGGCCTTATATTGTAAAAAGTTTCCATTAATTAAACAGTTCTGTGCTTGAATTCACTCTGTAAATGCACCTTTTGTGACGCTGAGGAGATACAGATTTGTTAAGTGTTTAAATTTTGAACAAACCTCCTCTCCTAATAATTAGTGATCCCATCTCTGCAGCACAGGTGATTCAGCTGTCTGATCATTCTGAGCCTTTCTATTGTTGATGCAGCACCACACATTCACTCTGAAAATACAATACAATCTAAATATGAAGTCACTCTGGCTGAACTGCAAATCGAACGTTAATAGAATAATGCTGTTCCGACAGACAGCTCGGAGCATTTTTTTGTCTGAAGCTGGGTAAAGGGTAATTAATTTGGCAATAAATCATTTAGTGTTTTGGTGACTCTGATGAGAATTTTTTTCTTGCTGCTCAGACGTCCCCCGAGCCGACCCCCACTCCCCATTGTCTGTGTGAAAATGGAAATCTGTGCCACCAGTACAATATCCACATTATGTGCCCTGCCTCAACATTGTTGCATGACATGCTTGACTGTACGCTGGCATATAGGAGCAGAAATGAGTAAACATACCATTAGCACATATTAAGGTTGGGCTTCTACTTACACTAATGTGAGCTGAACGAATAAATATGTTTCAAAAATTAGTTCTCCTGTGTCTGAATAAAAAAAATAACTCTTAGACATTTAAACAGTTTTGTTTTTGTGCCCACAAGCAAAAAAAAAAACGTAAAATTTCAAATTAACTTCCCTTTAAGTGAGTTTTTAGACAAGGGCTATCTACTTCAATCTTACATTTAAAATATTTTATAGCATATCCAAATATGTTATCTTTTTAACTGCAACAACAGAATCATAAAGACATGTCTGTCACATTTTAACTCCACCTTACGCTTGTATGTGCATATTTCACTGGTAAATTTAAATAGTAATGGTGCTTGAGGCTGAAGGTTCAATATGTGCCTTGTTACAATTGAAGGCAATGACATTTATACATTGATTTTATTTGTTGGTGTGCTCATATGGAATTATACAATCATTTAATGACTAAATGAGTGTTGTTTTAAGGGGGTGTTTGTTTCCTGTGATATGTGAGAGTGGTTAAACAGCAGAAAAAAACAGCCCAAAAACATTTTTAGGCTTTATCATTTAATGTTTTATCTGCAGCGTCCAGCTTATTCTACCTCAAAGATATTTATTCTCACTTTTATCAGCCAGCTTTATCTTAATATTTGGCTTTGTTTGTTGCTGTTTTAATGCCATTTTTATGACATATATTTAATTATTGTTTGGGTCTTTACTATTTGTTTTATTATGTGTCAATTTGTGTATCTGTTTGAACTAATTGGGATTTTTTTATTAATTAAAAAGCAAATTATAACTAGTTTTTTGAAGAGTTCTGTATTTTAATAAGTTATTCTTATCATCATATTAATCCTAGATACAGTCTCTTTAATTCTTCTTTTAACCCTAATTGGATATACAGACTGGAAAAGTGCATCTCTGGTTGACAATGCCTCATTGAAACTGGTGCATTCATGTGTGTCTCCCTGTCTCTCACATAGAGAAAAGCATGGAGTCATACATTAACTACTTAACCCCAACACTTAAAGGTGTGAAGTCTTTACACATAAGAGGAAATCGTGAAAAAAAAAAATCAGGTATTAATCACTTCGGAAATATTAAGATTATAGTTTGAACTTTTTAGCCCATATGAGATGGGGAGACAGAGCGGGGAAAGAACTGGGGTTCAAAGCTGGAACTGGCACGCAGAGGACTGTAGCCTGCGCCACCATCTGAGCTAAACCAGCGCCCAAATCACTGAGTTTTGTCCCCAGATAGGACTGGGTTTTATAAATAAACAAATCTATCATTAAAATACAGTACAGAGCCTACTCTTAATACTTCAGATTAATTATAAATATTAGTATAATCAGAGGCACCACCAAGGATTTTGGGCTTCTTGAAATCATGAAAGTGATTTTATTTGGGTTTATGCCCCAAGATTCATTTTCACTTTCAGGGGCCTTTGATTATGATGCTTATACTTGTGAACTCATGACTTTTGTATAAGGGTTAAGCTGTGTTCCTGCTCAAATAATACATAATTTAAAAGTTGGAACCAATAGGTTTTAAATGTTATAAACATGCTACTAACTTAAGGGAATCTCATATTACCATATAATCTTTTTCTGTGGTGTTTCTGCCAGAAGATGTGAAAGCAAACAGTCTATTGGAGAGGGGGCTGAGATCCAGCTGGCAGCAATAACTCAATGCTGCCATCTAGTGTTGGAACACTTTAAAAAAGAGAACAAGAAATAGGTCAGAACTTGGGGTTAGTTTCATAATAAATTATGATATACTGAAGATAAACAAGATCATATTGAAAATCTTGAACAGTTTTGGATCTGCTTGGATCTATTTGGAGGCCTGCAGTACAGTAGGGGAAATTGATTTATGAGTACAAGTCTCAACAAATGATGCTTGAAACTGGAGATGGTGAAATTTCAAATCAAGTATGATCATATAATAATCCTATATTTATGGTAATAAATGCATATAGGTGTATTAATTTGTGTTGAACAGTTTGTAGGATGTTCTCAGTGTCACTGTTAACACACAGAGAAAACCGAGATGCTCCCCTGTGCTGTACATTGTACACGCTCTGCCTCGATACCTCAGCCCCACCTGTCTAGCCATGAGCTCAGGGTTGAAACAGAGTTCAGCCAAGTTGAGAATTGTTCTTTGCTTGTTTTATCAGTGGCCTGTACTATATTTCCCCATGAAATACTACAGCCGGCAAGGGATACTGCCAATGGAGCGGGGTAACAATTGAATGGGCATTAATGATTTACAGGTACATATCTGCTATAATCCCAACACAGGCGGAGGTAACTGAGAGCAGGATCTGATGACATCACTGATGTAGCCTCAGATAACACCTTGATCATCAACTATGTATGGATCTGGCAAAAGATATAAGATAATGTCCAAGTGAGAGTAGACTATTTACTGGTCTGGTGTAGGCGAGAGCCATGTTCAGACACTGAGTCAGGAGCTGACCAAGAGTCACAGTGTTTCACATTAACTATGGAGAAAGTCTCAACTAATGTGCTTACATTGAATCACAATAGCTTCAATAAGAGGTGGAAGAGTAAAAATAATGATACGTGAGCTAACGGCTGGACGACATGGACCAAAAATCATACATTGATATTTTAGCTGAATGGTAACACAAGATATCTGGATATTTTTTTCTGAAAAGAAATATGAAATGGGTGATAAACTTTGATATGATTCTAGTTTAAATCTTTTTGGTACCACTGGACCAAAACACTGAGAAAGGCTTGATTTTTTAATTCTAAAAAATTGGAGACACACTTCTACACACTGCTTAAAAGGTGCAAAGATCTCTGCAAACATTTCCAGATACTGATGTTGTCAAAACTTTTCAAAACTCTTCAGTACCATGTGATTCATACTGATATACCCTCCATTATCTTACAGATTGATGGTATCAGAAAGAATCATCTTCAGTCATATTTTTACTCAAAAGAAAAAGAGCTTTATCTGTGTAGCACAAATATGTTGGCAACAAAAAAAGCTGGGTGTAACCTGTGAGGAGTGATGGGTTCCCTCACTCATTGCCAGTTTACCTGCAATTTCTGATGATCAAAAACAATCTATTGACTTATTTAAACTTCTCATTTTGTTGCTGTGGTATCAAACAGGTATCAATATGATCTAACTGTTACTACTAATAAAAAAATCTCCTCAACTAAGTAAAATAATTCCCATTAAGACTAAACATTTCAAAAAGATATCATGTGGTTAATAAGCATTTTACTGTTAATGGTTCTTATTGTAAACAATCTTTCATGGTCAATTAAGCCTGGTCTCTTTCTCAGTATAAAGTATATGAACATAAGCCATACTGTCTTACCCTACATGCTGGATGGTCTTTGAGACAAATATAACAGGTGGTCTAATAAATTTGTTAAGCACTGTATATATATATATATAAATATCCTGAGTTTTCTGCATATTTATCACACTTAATCACACTTAATCGGATCAACAAACCAATTTTAATATTTCAAAAAGACAACCCAAGTAAATAGAAAATGCAGTGTTTGAATGATTATTTAATGTTTTTAAGGGGGAAAAAACCCAAACCTATCTGGCCAAGTGTGAAAACGTAACTGCCCCCATTGTTAAATCATGAGTTAACTCTGATTAACCACAGTTTTTGGAAAGCTGAGTTCAATTTCACTGGCCACACCCAGGCCTGATTACTGCCAGATTTGTTGAATTAAGAAATCTCTTAAATAGAAGCTGTCGACAAAGTGAAGTAGGCTACAAGATCTCAAAAAGAAACGCATCATGCCACGATCCAAAAGAAATTCAAGAACAAATGAAAAAACAAAGTGATTGAAATCTTTCAGTCTGGAAAAGGTTAAAAAGCCATTTCTGAGGCTTTAGGACTCCAGCAAGCCACAGTCAGAGCCATTATTCACAAACGGAGAAAACTGGTAACAGTGGTGAACCTTCCCAGGAGTGGTCGGCCAACCAAAATTACTCCAAGAGTGCAACAACAGCTCATCCAGGAGGTCACATGAGAACCTAGAATGACATCCGAAGACCTGTAGGCCACACTGGCCTCAGTTAAGGTCAGAGTTCATGACTCAACCATAAGAAAGACACTGGGCAAAAATGCATCCATGGGAGAGTTCCAAGGCCAAAACCACTGCTGAAAAAAAGGACACAAAGGCTCGTCTCACATTTAAAAAAAAAAAAAAAAATCTTAATGATCTCCAAGACTTTTGGAATAAATATTCTGTGGACTGATAAGACAAAAGTTGAACTTTCTGGAAGGTGTGTGGCCTGTTACATGTGACTTAAAAACAACAGCATTTGATAAAAAGAACATCATGCCAACAGTCAAACATGGTGGTGTCAGTGTGATGGTATGGGGCCGCTTTGCTGCTTCAGGACCTGGACCACTTGCTGTTACTGATGGAACCCCGAATTCTGCTGTCTACCAGAAAATCCTGAAGGCCAACGTCTGGCCATCAGTTTCTGCCCTCAAGCACTCTTGGGTTATGCAGCAAGACAACGACCTGAAATATACCAGCAAGTCCACCTCTGAATGGCTCAAAAAAAAAAAAAAAAAAAAAATTAAGGTTTTGGAGTGGCCAAGTCAAAGTCCAGACATGAATCCGACTGAGATGCTGTGGTGTGACCTTAAACAGCCAGTTCATGCTCAAAAACTCTCCATTATGGCTGAGTTAAAACAATTCTGTGAAGAAGAGTGGGCCAAAATTCCTCCACAGCAATGCAAAAGACTCATCACCAGTTATCGCAAACGCTTGATTTCAGTTATTGCTGCAAAGGGTTATTTTTCAAAAGGACTTCAGTGCAATCTATTCATTCTGTGATGTAATCCCACTAACACTTTTTCATTTATTCTGGTACTATGTTCAAATAATAACATCAACAGATTCGCTGTTGGTCATATCAGCTCTGATTTTATTGTATGTTTAGAAAATGTATTACTTGCTTTCCATAAAGGCAACTGTTAAATAAATGTTGAACTTGAACATAACACCAAACAATACCTTGTGTTAATCAAACCTGTATTTTCTCTGGCTTTATATTTGTTTCACGTTTATCCGCTAGCTGTGTTGTTTTGTCTTGTTCTGTTTGTATTGTTGTGTTAAGCACTTGTAACCTCTCTGTGATTGTAGCTGCTTTAACACTGCATTTGTGAAAGAAATAACTGAGGCTGGAAAAGATCCACAACGAGGTGGGAAAATCAGAAGCACCCTAGATAATTCTATCAATACGTTTCCTCTGCGCTCGTCTGTGTGTGATGTTTTCTTGTTTTTGTCTTAAAGGGGTTGTTTACATTTTTAATCTGGATGTAGGCTAATGTCGGGTCGATGGCCATAATTTGCAAACACGTCAGAGTTTCATCCCGATGAAACATGTCTAAAATGTTTAAAATCATTGCTCGTGGTCTTTACTTTGGTGAACTTTCTTAGTGGCTGCACTTCAGCAGGCTGTTTACAATCACAGGAAATGACGTCCTAATGTTTTGAATCGTGCGGGCTAACAGATAACTAGAACGCTTGTAACCACTGCACTGACCAGCATTCCCCTAATAAATTTGGGGTTACTTTGAAGCTTCATGTTTCTGTAGTTTGCCACGGTAAGTTTTCAACAATTGCTCCCAGTATAAATGACCGACGATGTTTTTTTATGTGCGCCTTGAACGTTACCTGGCAGTTGTTGTTAGCTAACAAGACTACTGAGCTAGCGCTTCTTCGCTAACAACCTACCGTGATCTCTTCGCAGAGATATGGATACACATTTTATGTAATAGTTTATGACTGAACATTAAACTTACTATGGTAATGACTGGCCGTTGAGGTGCTGACTGTGTTTTTTTGGTAAGAAAACACGGCACCGTCTGCAGCGGGTTAGCTAATGAAAACGCAGCCGTTACACCAGTAATTAACCATTAGCTATCCAATAACTAGCATTTGTCGATGTCCGAGCCGCAGCAGTGCTAATAATGGGCATGGAAAATAACGCTAGCATGTCTGTGGCATTACTTTACGTGTTTGGTGCAAAGGCATTGATTTCACAGTGAGGTTTCGCATACATTATTTAACTTACTTCGAAAAGCGAACTCTTAAAGGAGCTTTCTCGGTGACATTTGTGGCAGCTTTCCTGGCTAACCTGCCAGAGGAACTTTGCTAAAATGACTCTTGTAGCCGGACATCTTGTAAAAGTTCATGCAGGTCGTGCGAACAAGTCACTTCTGACCACGGCTGCCTTTCCAACATGACGTCATAAGACGCTGCAGCAGTGGTGTTATGGTTAAACTGGTGACCATGTTGACTGGCGTCTTTCAGACCTACCGGTATGCGTTCCGTGCTGTCGCAGTTAAATCATCTGTTGAAGACAAGGAGAGCCTAAATGAATGTATTGTTTATTTTGTCTTTAGAGACATACGATTCGTATATGTGAACGTTCAAATTAAAAGACTGTACAGAAAGGCAGTCATTGAGACACTTTCGGAGCTACGACAACCACAGACGCATTCGGCATAAAGTCACCAGTAAACACGGTCACCCTTAAAACTGTAACACTGGCTAGCTTTCACAACAAGCCTTTCATAAGATATGATTTTGTAACGTTCCTGTTCATGCCTGAGCTAATGGCGTGCCATATTTGGCACATGGATGACATCTGCTTGGTTTGATGTAAGGTCAGTATAACTGTCTTGACCATCTGCTGTTTCCCAACTCCAGCAGTCTTTTAGCTTAGTATTTCCTGTGCAGCACAGTAGGAGAAAGCAATGGACCTCCACAAAATCATCCACAATGCGCTGCACGAGTTTATTCAAACTTACATTCCTGATGCAGATCTGAGGTAAATTACAACCCCCTTTTGTATTATTTCTAAATGTTATATCCAATCAGCTTAAAGTACCTTATTTTATACTTTGCAGCACACTGGATGATGTCCTTCTGTCTTACATCACTGGGGTGCTGGAGGATCTCGGCTCTCAGCAAAGTGTTGAGGAGAACTTTGATGTGGAGGTCTTTGGAGAGATGTTAGAAGCTTACATACCTGGCTTTGCTGAAATTGACAGGTAAGCAAACAGTTGCCCTTGTTTGTTTCTCATCTGATTGTAGCATAGTACTAAAGAGGATAAAATTATTACGTCATTTTTTTCATTTTGCAGTGTCAAAGTCTGTGAAATGATGTTCAACCTGGCTTCAAAACTTGCCACCGCTCGGACCTCAGGTATTTATATTATAATTGCTAAAATACATATTAAAGAAATGGTTTGTTGCATTGCAACTTTTCTTTACTTTCAAGATGTTTCCCATATTTCCAAATTGTGGTCCTAAGAGTTAAAAAAATACAGCAGCTTTATTGTGTGACTATGGTCAAAATCTCACTTGACAATTCATACCCTGCCCAAGCATGTTTGAGCTTAAAAGTCCAGTTTGTTTGACCAGTGTGATGGGTCTGTGCCCAAAACCTGCACACTTCTATAGCCCTGGCATGGAACAAAGAGGTGGGCTTTGGTATAGTATGATTGCTCCTGCATGCACGAAAATACAGCATACAGCCTGGACATATAAAATATATATGACTTCATCTTAACAATCATTTAAAGCTGTGGCAAAGTGTTAGAGAGCCGTATCTGGCTAAAAAGACTTAAAATAAGCCACACAGTGCATACATTCATCATTGTGTTTTTGGTGTATTTCTCCATTGTGCTGGCTTTGTGAGATTGCACGTCTTGTAAACTGCATGCGTCATATGATGATATAATGATGTATGCATGCAGGAGCCTGATTGGGCTTGGGGCATTGCGAGTGCTGCCCAGTTAGGGACTGGAGGAGGGGGAACAAGTGGGCTTCAGAATGGTATGGGTTAACTGGCCCTAGTTTGTGTGTGCTCTTATTTTAGTTGTGGATCAACTAAAATAATTTATGTGTGTGCTGATGTTAACTTTTTTCTTTAGCTAACGAACAAAATGAAGATTCTAAGGCAAGAACAGAAGAAATTTCCCTTAAACTCACCAACATATCTACTCAACCTTCACCTGGAAGCGAAACGCAGTGCCTTAATAATCAAACAGAGGGTGCCACTGCCAAGGTTATAATTTTCTTGATCCATTTTAGTTTTAGATGCTCTGGCTTTCTGTTAAATTTTTAACCTCCATCAAATTAGAAGATATATATAAATGTGTGTTAATATCCAGCTGCCAGTATCTGAATGGGAGGCTCAGGAGCAGCACCTGCTGGAGATGTTTCCCAAATGTGGTCTTGCTGAGGCTCGCAGTGCCCTGTCTATTGCCAAAGGAGACATGGAGGAAGCTGTGCGCCTTATCATAGAGGGTGATGTCCAACTCAGCCCAACTCCTCTTAATGTGAGTCCCTGCTACACGTGGAGAAAATTGATTCATTTTGAATGCTGCCTTACTTTTGGATGTCAGCAGCCTGTTTGCTCCTGTTGTTGCAGGTAAACCAAGGGAAGAGTATTTCTTCACTGGCAGATCAGAAACTTAAAGAAAGCATCCTTGAAAAGTGAGTAATGTAGCTTTTATCCTTTGGAGAGCACCTTGTTTTACTGTTTCTGGCTTGCTTTCTTACTCCTACTTACAGAAGTTGGGGGTTTGTTATGATTATTGTTTTTATTATTGATATATCTCATGTCCATAGGTACATGTTAGTGGACAGGGAGGATGACAAAAAAACACACCGCCCCGTCCCCCCTAAAGATGTAAGCATCTTTTACACCCTACATTTCCAGTGTTGCATCATCACGTCAGTTTCATTAAATAAAATAGTATTCTGTTTCTTTTTACAGGCTCCAAAGAAACTAGTTCGCTACCACAGTAACCAGGTAGTTACCACAAAAGGAGAGCGATATCAGCTTGTGAAGACCAACGAGACAGAGGATATGAAGAAGACGTATGTCAACCTCAAGCCTGCAAGAAAGTACCGCTTTCATTGACGACCAGCACAACACTGTGAGAGCAGCTACTGACATTTTTGTTTACACTATTTATGATTTATGATGTTTATTTAGCCTGGATTTGTGAGGTTGTTTTTCCCAAGTTATGGACGGTATTTGTTAGTCAGTGGCTTATTATTACTTTTTTTAATCTTACCATTAAATGCCTTGGTTGAAACTTTAAATTTCAGTTTCAGTTGCTTTGGTTTTGATTTCTATGAGAGATTTTGAAGAACAGTGTGGTATTTTGGTGTGGATGTTGTAACTTGTGTTCTGGTTTGTGTAACAGCCTAACCTCTCTACTTTTTTGCCATCTCAGCAGGTCTGATGTTGCACTGACATTATTGATATTTTCAAGAATTTCTTTTTTTTTATCCAGCTGTTAATTTTGTTTCCCTTGAGAAGTCCAGTATAGATTCATCATTATGACAAAATGACAAAGATGAATCTGTCGATATGCGTTATTATGTTCAAGTGGTGCTGTAGGGTTTTTGTTCTGGAAAAGTCTCAACAGCTTGTTTAAACATGCATATAAAATCATTGATGCCAATTTTATTTTTTAAAGATCTATTTTTACATCATTAAGGCTGCTCACAGTGCTGTGAAAATGTCTGTCCCAGCCTTGTGTTCTGGACAATTTGTTGTGCTACAAAACAGTTTTCAAATGAAACCATAGACGTAGGATTTGCTTGTTTTATTTTAACATTTGTACAACACAACCCCCAGTGGTATTACGTGTTGCCTCCCCCAAGGCTGGATATTCAGTTTGCTTTGGACATGTAGTTTACAGGGCAAACAGTCTCATAACTCATCAGCCTTCATCATCTCTGTCATCAGCTTTTTACCTCTGGGAACAGATGTGAGTTTTTCTTCAGTTCCAGTAAAGCCAGTGGTTAGCATTTAATTACTTCCAGACATCATTTCCTTTTTCCTTGTGGTGTTTGCGTTTACAGTGAAAGGGGTGTCATTTCCCTCATCCGCTGATCATCAGAAGAGTCTCAGGTCCACAGTAGACTGAACATAAAATATGGCAGCATGACTTGTCAAAGCCCAAAAAATAAGCACATTTCAAAGGTGATTTTCTCACAATTTAAGGTGGATGATGTTTACCAAAATAACATCATGATGCAGATTTGTGAAAATTCAAGCTTAGGTCTCTCCTTATAGAGTAGAAGAGACTACTTTTAAACGGCATGTTTTTTAAATGGAGTTCTAGGTAGTGAGGCAGACAATCTGCTGATCAACTTCATAGAGTCAAGCAGATTTGTGACTCATGTTTAAAGCTGAAGTTATGCTACATGTGTTTGGGCTTTTATGCCTCTATTGATAGTGGGGGACAGTTGATAGAATTAGAAACATGGATGAGAGAGTGGGGAGAGACATGCAGGAAAGGAGCCACAGGCTGGACTTGAACCTGGGCCATGACCTTACCATTAGCCCATCTGCACGTCCCATAAGCTGCAGTTTAGTGCAAATGTTTGTTCATGGAGACAAATAAATCCCCCAAAAATATCAGCAATGCTGGCTGGCATTTTGGCGGAAAGAGTTCTTCCTGTTTGTTTTCAGCACATTTTTTCCTTTTATACTCCAAAGCCAGTAATTCATGATTGGTTAGGACAGCTCAGACTGCAAATGTACTACAAATGGAAGTCATAGCATTCAGCTTATTGAAGATCAAGACCTCTGTGTAAAGGCTCTACTAATGCTATGGTTGACTCAAAGATAAAAGTTTTCTCAGCACAAAATGTTGATCAGGAATCTTGCCAACAACAAGGATTTGTATTTTTTTTATAAGGGAGTGATCTATATTACTTGCTGGAACAGTTTTTATTATTAATTTTGTTTTGTGGCTTTTTTCTGCCTTTATTTTAGATAGGACAGTGGACAGCGTTAACCTGACACGCCAAATGAATTTGTGTCACACATCCATCTGGGAAAGCTTCAATAGGAAACGTTTGAGAAAAGGCAGAGACTTTGAAAAAAACTCAAAATGTGATTGGATGAATGTTCTGTCTGTCGCATCTCTACGGGCCAATAAGAGCAACAAAACACGTGACATAGCCACTATCAAGCTGCGCATGCGCTTGAAACATGGCAACTATAGACATGTAAGTACTCGACTTTTGTCGTTTTTGAAAAGAAAACAACTCACTGCTGTTCTTTGTTCTTCTTTAAACAAAGAAATGTTGTCAGGTTCTGATAAAACTGGCGCCTTAGCAGCATCCATGCTAATCTCTTCCTCCATAACTGCACCGGCCTCTTGCTGCTGCTTGTTTACGTCACGACTCTGCTGCGCCTGAAAGTACTGCTCCTCGTCGCTGATTGGTCCTGTCACTTTCTAACCAGGCCCAAACGGTTCAGATGGGAGCTTAACAAGTTTGATTCGCCAGTGAGAAACAAGGAAACGTCTGCCTTGCAAGGTTAGGACAGTGTTGAAAATAGGGATGATGAGAGAGTAGGGGAGAGGCATGCAGGAAAGGAGCCACAGGTCAGATTTGAACCTGGGCCGCTTATGTACCACTAGGCCATCTCTGTTTCCCAGTAACGATTATTTTGTCTTCTTTCCATGATCCTAATCTGAGCAGAATTCACCAGATAACTGGAGAAAGGAAAAGGTTCCATGCATTGTAATTTTTGTAAAAAACAAATTTTTTGCCATTTTCCATAAAAAGCCATTTTTTTAAAAAGAAAAAATAAATGCTAACATAATCGAAAACAAGCCTAAAGTAAGATCTGGAAATCTGCGATACATGGAAGCAGTTTTGGTCTTACGTGTTTAGACCTGTTTACATAAAAATGGGTCTAAGTACAATGTTGGCTCAAATGTACAAATGTTTTATTTGTTGTGTTTTATTTTCTCCCCAGAAAGCATCTGTGTTTGCCAATATTTTGTGGTGCAGTTTTCGGCAACGTGTCAATCTGCCTTAGTGTAGCGCTATCTCCTGGATAGCTGTTTTGGTCTACAGGCTTTGAGAGAAACAACAATGATTTAGACTCAGGTTACAATGACATGCATTTACTGTGAATATGAGGGTATACTTTTATGAACTGGAGTTCACAGTCTGCATCACTCTCCATCCAGTTCCCTGCCTAAATGAATGTTTCCAGACCTTCTTCATCCTATAAATAAGTTGGAAAAAACCAGCCTCAACCAGAAGAGCTGAATGGAAATATCCAAGCAAGTCTCTGGCTTTGGCTTTATTCTTCTGATGTCTAATGATTAGACAAGCAGTCAGCATATGTTTACCTTCTGAAAACAATGTGTATGCTTTTGAAGTGACCTGAAACGCTGATCAGGGGAAGGCAATGTGCGGTGGCGAAAGAACACCATGCCAAATGTTGCTTTACAAAACAGTGCAAAACAGAGGTTTTCTGAGGGAAAAGCAAAAATTAAACCCTTCAGAATTTTAGATTAAGCGTACATTTTAGCCAACATTGTATTCTGATCGATTTTTACCCAAAACTCACTGAATTACGTGGAGAAACTGTAACCATATGCCACGCTGTCGCCTAGCTTCCCCCAGCATGCTCTTCTTAAAGGGGCTACGTAAACTGAAATCTCTGGATGTCACTGCTAAAAATACTGAAATATCCCTTTAAAATTAGTATCTCTGTGATTAATTTTGTAGCACAACAAATTCAACTCGCAAGGGGGTTACAAGTATTGAAGCACTGTAATATTTTGGCATAAAAAAGGACAGTGGCCACCCCCCTGAAGTTCAATCATAACATGCCGCTGCAGGACTTGATTTTAAAGTGATTTCCAAAAGCACTGCTTTATTTTTTGATAGAAATGTTTAGATTTGCAAAGTCTCCAATGATGTATTTATTGTGAAGAGGCCCGTTGTGTGATTTCAGGGTTTGTTTACATGTTTCTTAAAGTGGCCCATTATCAAAGCTCCATGTATCTCATTTGTGTTGTGTGAATTTTGCTTCGCTCGTGATTGTTGGTTGTGAATTTTTTTGATGATTGGACTCCTTGATTCTAGTTAGTTATATATTAGCAACATTTTGGTTGGTCAGCTTTTTTACTTAAATACTATTACTGTTTGGTTAACTCTGCATCCATTTGGAGCAGCTATAAGCTATTGTTTCTTATTGGTGGTATAGTATATTTTTCCTGACTGTAGTGTAACACAATGGAGTGTTGAAGATATATTGTTACTGATACTTATCAGAAGCAATGCTGTCTTTTTTAGTATACGATGAAGTTATTGTAAGCTTGGATGGATTACTTAAGCTATTTAGTCACAACTGAGTTCAACCATGCGCTTTGAAAAACCTCTGACGCACAATTTATAGTAAATAAAACTAATTTTTGTAGATCACTCATGCTGTGTTCTTTGGACTTTTTACTCTATTCAAAAGCAGTAGATTTAATAACAGTGAAAGAAAAGACATTTTTCAGGGAGTTGTTCAGAGCTTAACAAACTTTAATCAGAGGAACAAGGATATTATATACTGTATGCTCAAAACAATCATTCAGCAACACAAACATGCCTCTATCTCTATGACCCCTTGTCAGTCCAAACTTTAAAGCTGTTAAATGCCAGATTGAAAGCAAACATTTTGAACATTAAATAAAACTTAAAAATCAAGCATTTGCAACATGAAGTGCCATGCTGTTCCCACACAAGGCACATAAGAATTAACCAAGCAATATAGGAGAGGTGAATACTCAGTCTAATTTTTCAAAAACACATTTGACCAAGATCAGGCAATCCATAAGAAAAGGACCTAAAATGAATCAACTATTTAGAGGTTGGACCTTAATCCTACAAAACAAATCTCATGAAAGCTGGCAACCATTAGGTGCCAGGTGTTTTTTTTGTCCTACGATGAGCCAATTTCATGGGCACACAAAGCTTTTTCAATAAGAAGACACCCCTACACTAGTTTGGCACATACAGCACAACTTTCAGAATTACCCTCCTGTTTGTTTAATGTACATTTTAAAAGTTCAATAGTACGGAAGCCCTAGAGGACGTGCATCCAAACATTAATTTCATGTTGTCTTCCTGTGATGAGTAAATGTTTTCTTAATATCTCAACTTATTTATGTTGTTATCATGGGATAATTAGTACGTTTCTGCTGTTTCCTCAAGATCTAAGGTAATTCAGCTGTTCTTAAGGGAAAACCAGTGTTGAAATACCAAGATTACCAGATACAATTCTAGATCTCCTGTAAACAACTTGCTATCACAGGAAAACAGTACAATAAAATGTGTGGCGTACATCTGCTTCCATACAAGCGAGCACTTCAAAGTGTAAACACATCTTTACTCTTCAGAATATGGCTGCATGGTAGTTACAATAAGTGCATTTCTGTAAACCTACAGTAATCATAGGAGCACATTTTTAACTGCTTTGACCCTGTCCTACACATTGCAGCATAATTGTATCTAATATCCTCAATAAAATTCATCATACTGAATATTTCTATTGCAGCAGCAGAGTGCATGGACACATCAAGCCTAGCATGCAACTGCAGACTGGACCACTAGATGGTGCACTGCAATGGCTGACACACAAACTTCATCCCAGCTGAATGTTCTACTAAATCAGTCATCAACATTACAATAAATCCTTTGACCAATTAAAAAAAAGTATGAGCGTTCCACTGCAAAGGTAATATTGCTTGTAAAATCTTTGATTAGTTTCCCTCAAGACAGTAACTTACAGTATTTTCCTTTACTTGAACTGAAACTGCAGTATGTCATTTAAGTGCCCTCTCAAGTATTAATAGCGCACAGGGAAGCATGTTGGAGAGTCCTTGAAACATTGTTTAAGAAGCACAAAGTATAAATAAAAACACAAAGCAATCAGCTATAATAACTTAGCTGCAAGCAGTCACATATTTCTTCAGATGAATATATGACCCTTGATTTCCACACCCACACACATTTTAATCATGTTTCATCACAGATGTTATCGCTGCACTTCTGTTTTATTGGCCTACATAAGCCATTTTCTCTGCAACTAAAATTCTTTCTTAACCGTGCAGGTGGGTGTAAAGATAATGACCAAAAGAACAGTTGCCTTTACAGTTTCATTCAAGAATAAAGCTGCTGGAAGATACCCTCTCTAAATTTAGTTATCAACCCAGGAGTGTGTCATTCCATTAAAACAAACTATCTTATATTCAACAGAGCTTTGCTGTAAAATCTTTTCTTCCTAACTTTTTCATTAGTGGTCAAAATATCAAGGTTGTTTCAAATGCACTGACAACTTCTACTGACCAAAGACCCAAAAAGTTGAATTATGAGAACACTGATTTAATGAAAGCAGACTTCAGCCAAACTAGGCCTCTTCTTAAAACACACAAGGACTTCTTCAAGTAGAGTACATTCCCATGAGTAAGTTCCATTTTTTTCTTCTGTGATCGTATTCATAATGATCATGGCACTCGACGACTGAAGCAGAACAGTTTCAAGATGGCTTCTTGATGCCATGCAGTGGTACTAAGCTCCAAAGTCAGAATGAGCATTACACACAGCAGTCTCTCTTTCCCAAAGCTTTAAGGGTTGAAAGGGATGGTGGTTCTAACTGAAATCCTGATCATATCGTCCCTTGATCATCGTTTTCAGCAAAGGACCAACCTACAGAAAAAAGATCCTCAGTTAGAATTAGCTATCACATGCTTCACTCACAGTCCCTGACTGCATATGTCTTCCCTTTGTGCTAAATCAGGTAAGCCATAAATATTCACTGTAATTAGGTTGCAGGAAGGGCCAGCATGCCCCGAGGATTTCATCTAACAGGTGACCTAAATGTGGCTCTTATTTGATGTTCTAGAAACAGGCAGTGTGACTTTTATAATCAGTTCTAAAATGATACAAGCACAAGGATGGCTATAAAAGCTGCTGTTTTATACCTCATGAGGGTTTCCAAGTGCTTCTCCCAGCATCTTCTCAATATTTCTCATGATGGCCACCTTCTGATGAGCTCGCAGGGGGTACTCTATCCTCTTGGGTGTGGGGGCACCCTGGGTTAAAATAGTCAAACAAGCAGGTGAGTTGTCACCAGGTAAACATGTGAAGTGCAAAGTGATCATGGAGAGTCAAATTTGCGTACTTTGTACCAGAAGTTCACAGTGATCGTCACTCCACCGTTCAACAGGGATTCAATGTGATGCCACCTGAAGAAAGAAGAAAAACAGAGATGAATCAATTGCTACTATGTTTCTGTCAACTTACCGACATACTTTTATAACTCTGCCCCAGCACTGGCCAAGGCTAGACGCATTATCGGTCTGCCTGGCTGTCATCCACAATGACACACCGTCATTGTCTATTCTTGTGATTGCAGTAAATCACACATGCTTTCAAAGATTTTCTTCAAACTTTGCACAAATGTCTAATGTGACTCAAGGATGAAGTGATTACATTTTGAGGTATAAGTACAATCACTGAGCGTTATGGTTAGCCCTTGCCTATATTATTTCTACACATCTGACTAGCCCAGGACTGTACTTTCACTGTCTGGTAATAGGATAAGGATAGCTTGTAGAGGCATATAAAAACCAGCCGATAGTTCTTGTTTTTTTAAATGTCAACATCTTAATTACAAAAAAGATCATTCAGAACATGGTACTAAGTTTAAGCAAAGGGAAATTTAAAGTTGGTTTAACAAAGTATAAATAATGTCAGACATCCTCTAAGGGAAAAGAGGCAAAAACAGCACTAACACAGTTGTTTTTCATTTAAACTTGCAATGATGTGTTAAAGACCCATAAAACACATAAGTGGCTCTTTGTTGCCAAACTAACAAAACATTAATTGCAGTAAAAATAAAGCTTATATGAAAGGATGAGCTTTCATAGTTAACTTGCACAATCAGTAAACACCAATAACTATTAGAACTAGTTCAATTTTCTTTATCAGTTTAGAAAGGGTATACCTGGCAATATGATTTAAAAAAAAAAACAATACAAATATGAACAATTCAAATCAGTGTAACACATAATATTGCAACACTACGTCTTTTTAAAACAACCGACAGTGCAATCTGCTTTGGGCTGCTCTGGTTTCATACCAGTAACTGAAGAAGAGAGCTCTGCAAACATTTGTTTTTGAGGTTGAGTATGAATCTTGTTTCAAGGCAGGGGTGTAGGAGTGAAGTGAGCACAAAACAGACAAGATGAGAACAATGTGCAAATACTAAGAGAGAATGATGAACTACACTCATAGTACAGTCAACATGATGCAACATGTACAGCAGCACCACAATGAAGTTTAAGACAGCAAACACAATGATAACTCACTAAAAGGCAGATTTTAGACCCTGCTTGCATAAGTTTTTACATCCTCAGAAAACTGAAAAGAAAATTCTGATTTATTCTTAAACTAACTTCAATTTCATATCTTTATAGAAAGGAAATGTGGAAAAAAAAAGGTATTGTGAACTGCAATTTTTATATCGCAGGAGGTGCAGTATTTCTTTGACCTGAAATCACTTTCAAAATATCAAGTTTAATACATTTTTGAGGCAGGGATGTTATCCACACATCATGCAAAAATTCAAAAGTAAATTTTTTCTAGAATAGTTATCAAAAACTCATACTTTCCTCGTTTTTCTAAGTGTTTTTCCAATTAAAAATGAGAAAGACATAAAATGATCACTCCCTTCAATACAAAAATTCATATCAAATTTGCACTGATTCAAACTAATCACAATAAGATGCCCTTCAAAATTGTTCAGCCTTAATTTATTTTAAAAAATTTTTAAGATTTATTTTTGGGCCTTTTCATGCCTTTATTAGATAGAGGAGGACAGTGGATAGACTCAGAGACGAGAGTGGGGAGAGACATGTGGCAAAGGTCCGCAGGCCGGATTCGCACCCAGGCCGCCCGCGTATGGTGCGTGCCTTAAACCACTCGACCATCTGCACGTCCAGCCTTAGTTTAATTTACAAATCTTGTGTTTGTTATAATGTAGAATGATTTATTGCAAGGTTGGGAAATACATATGAGATGAGGACCTTAAAGATAATCACATATTAAATAGTAAACACAATACTTGGGGGGGGGGGGGATTTGCAATTTGGATTACGTTTCCAACTCGTTCAGCCATGGTCGAGAGTATGGCTATATCTTTACTTTAGGGTAAATCATAACAAAACACCAATGTCATCTACCCTCTGTTGATTCTTGCACCCTTTCATACACATTATACATTAACTTTTTACGTGACAATGTATTACAAATGCAGCAACAATCAAATGGTGTGGAAAATATGTAACAATCCAATAACGATGATTCAATTTCACTGCTTAATGGCGGGTTAAATAAAAAAATAATCCAACTGAAATGTAGAGCATATTAAAAAACACAAACAATGTATTAAAAGAACTCTTTGCTTTATATATCTCTATAGAAGCTTATACAAAAGTATTTCTTACCAGTACATGGGGATGTAGAGCACATCTCCTGGGCCCACAACAGCCTCATAGCCAACAACGTTCTTAAAATTGGGAAATTTCTCATAATCAGGGTTATCAAAATCAACCTGAAAATTGAAGAACAAAGACTTATTAAAACCTACAAACACAAAGTACCTCATACATCTGCCTGTAACGCACAAAAATGTTTTTGCACTACTCTTATTTAATGTAAAAAAATGTCTCGGTCTACATTTTCATCTTTATATTTGGTCATATTAACCTAATATCATTGTAATAGCATACTAGCCTTTTTACCATGCTTGTACCAGTAGGCAAGGTTGTCAAAATTGTCAATACTGTGATAAGTTTTTGATACAGTATGTTCTTAGACAATATACTCTCCATTTTTTTAATGATCAATAGAATGGAAAAATACTGAAGCTTTAACACAGAGGAATCTGTTTCAAATACTTTTGTGTAGGAGAGGAATTAATCCATTAAGAATGTAGACAAAATACAGAAAACTGTCTAGTCTGCGCAAAATCATTAGTAATGTTGTGTGTGCCAAGTTTGCCCACAATTTCTGATCATTTAAACCTACAAATTGCCCAGTGTTGAGTGCCTAGGACATCTACTTTTGTTGCTGTGGTATCAAAGCAGATATTGATGATGTTTGATTGTAATTTGCATCCCATCAAAGTTTAAATTTGGGATTTTGTGGCATCCCTAGATAACTACTGTGATCACAAATAAGTCAATACAATGTGAAGTTCTTCATCTTACCTGACTCTGTCTGTCACATGGGTGATGCACAGGATATGGATAAAGACACTCAAACTGGTCTGGAGGAAACAAGATGCATCTTTTGTGGCCTTTAATTTGTGCAAAGAAGTTCTGTTGCTCGTCATAATGTGCTGGCGTCACATTACCTATGGTGATGAATATTAAAAGATTATGTGATTTGTCTTCACATTGCAAAAAATATATTAACAGTGCTAGGAGAGCCCTTACCCTCCATGCCTATGAGCAGCAGGTTGGATGTCAGCTGTCCCCAGTTTCTCTTGGCTTGCTGCTTGTTGATCCAGTTCCAGTTGAAACCAAGAAAGTCAACAACAATCTTCTTCCCTACTGTGTCATTCAGGGTCTGCTGCAGGTATACCCTTTAAAAAGACGCAGATGTAATATATGAGCAACTTTGTTCTGCAGTCAGAGACCTGAAACATGTCATGAAGCAGTGGATTTTTTACAGCTGCTATAAATTAAATGCAGGACATAACTTGTTTACAAAATCCCCCTGTTTTCAGCAGGCTAATACATCTTTGAATCATCAATAATTACATGAAACCAAAGGACGTGGACAGCGAAAATTCATGACTGTAACTGTGTGTCAGAGTCAAACAGCAGGTTCACTCTTGTAAGTGATCTGCATGTGTGTGCCGCCAGGACAAGTCAGGTCGCAGTAATAGGCTTCTCCCTTGCTTCTCCTGTGTTAATGCTTAGTCATCCACTCCTCTTTCCTGTACTGCATTACATTTCATGAGAGAGAGAAACACCCTTCCCTGTCAAGCACACCTGCGGCACAGTCACATCTTGTTCCTGATACTTGAGATACAAGCCTCTTTAAGCTTCAAAGACGAGGCCAGACTCAACTCTGATAATATAAACAGCTTAATCATTTTCCTGTTCCAACTAAAATATCCTAGTAAATGTATCTCACCTCTCATCTCCTCCCATTTCCTCTGTCTTGTGCATTTTATCCACGAATTCAGAGAATTTCATTTCCATTCGTTGAGACTTGGGGACAAAGTTCTCAAAAAAAGACATTTTTTTCTCATCATAGTAGAGGAATTTGTGGTTTTCTGCAATGTAAACGGAGAAGTCTCCATTTCCAATGTTCTCCTGGAGGTAAGCAATGTCCCATTTGAGAGCCGGATACACGAGGTTGGTGTCCGTTAAAACCACAGGCTCCTGCAACAGATAACAAAATATTAAATCACAATAATAAAACAAAAATATGGTTATTTCAGGTGAGTAAGCCTGTTCAAAAACAATAAAGATATCTGAGAGGAACTATATGCAAAGGAGTAACCCCCACAAGACTGCTAAAAGCTTTAATTATAAATTCAAGTATATCTAATATGATATCATCTCAGCACACTGCTGTTGTGTTTGAATCTGACTGGATTTTAAGCTCCAGTGAAGAACTTTTTTTTCAGTGTGGGTAACCACTTCCCTTACACACACCCTGCAGCAGAAAAAGGTTTAGGCATTAAAAAATAAAAATATAAAAACAGGTTTTGTTTTGTGTTGCAGCCTGATGCTACAATCTTTTAAATGTATTTTTTTTCTCCAATTAATCTACATTCCCCATAATGACAAAGTGAAAACACAATTTTAGAAATATTTTGCTCATTCATATAAAATAAAAGACTGAAATATCACATCCACATAAGAATTCAGACCCTTTGCAACAACACTTGAAATTGAGCTCAGGTTCCTCCAATTTATCTTGATCTTTGCTTAGATGTTTCTACATCTTGATTGGACTCCACCTGTTGTAAATTAAAATGATGGGACAATTTGGAAAGGCACACACCTCTCTATAGAAGACCTCACAGCTGGAAGTACATATTAGAAACCAAGCCATAAGGGCAAAGGAACTACCTGAAGAGACTGTTGCAAGGCACAGATCTGGGGAAGGGTACAAACTCTTTCTGCTGCACTGAAGGTTCCCAAGAGCACAGTGGCTTCCATAATCCTCAAATGGAAGTAGTTTGACACAACCAGGACTCTTCCGAGAGCTGGTCACCCAGCCAAACTGAGCACCTGGGGAAGAGAGACCTGGGCAAGGGAGGTGACCAAGAACCTGATGGTCACTCTGACTGAGCTCTAGAGATCCTGTGAGGAGATGGAACAAAGTTCCAGAAGGACAACCATCACTGCAGTCCTCCACCGATATGGGCATGTGGCAGAGTGGCTCTGAAGCCTCTCCCCAGAGCAAAACACATGAAAGCCCACATGGAGTTTGCAAAACACTACCAATAAGGCCAAGTGGGAATTAAAAAAAAAAGGTTTATTGACCATAGCATCAGGCTGCAACATAAGAAAAATGGAAAGAAGTGAAGGTGGTCTGAATACTTTCTGAATGCACCATATGCTCTGGGATCCCAGAATTTGCATGCACTGCTCTACATAGGGCAGTGGTTGTCAAATGGTGTGCTGGGGCACACTGGTGTGCACCTTGAAGCAAGTCTAAGTGTGCCTTGGAAATTTGTACAACCATATTACAACACTACTACTACTAACCACGACCTAAAGATGTTAAAGAGGCATGGATATTAATATGGTGTCTTGAGATTTGGCTCCTTAGGTGTTCCTTAAGCAAAGGTTTGAAAACCACTGATACAGGGAACTTAGCACTATCAATAGCATATTCACACTATAGCAAAGGCTAGTTAATATATAGTGCATTATAAAGAGGGTATGATGTTGAAGCAACATAGGTTGTCTATATGGTCATAGTCTTGTTTACTTTTGTAGCCATCAGTAAAGCAAGTAAAGTAGTATCAGTGCTCATTTCAGCCTGTCTTTAAACCAGCTGAAACTCTACATGAGCTAATTTCTAGTACTAAAATATAAATGTGCTGTTGAATGCACTATAAGGTTATAATTCTTTACAATTTTTGCTATAAAAGTGATTCACAAAACAGTAGTAAATGATTTAAAATTCCAAATGTCCCCTTTTTAATTTAAGTATGGCACAAAAGCAGAAATGCTAGATGGCTATCATTTCACAACATCACGTTTTAACCAAAACGGAACACGAAATCATGTACACACCCGCTCAGTTCAGTATAGCTGACTTTATAGCAGTTAATGTACTGAGCTCCGAGGGCTACGTGACTGACTGAACGTACGCCGGTGCGCGCGCTCCCGTCCCTGCGCGCTTCTCAGCACAGACTCTCGGTTTCACTTTCGCCGGAGAGCGCGGGGAGGGAGTCCCTGCTCCACAGCTCTGAGGGCTTAACACAGTCAGCGAATATGACTTCTAAAAGTGTGGAGAGCTGAAGCTTAGGGGTCTTTCTGTTTCTTTGAAGCTTTCAGAACAAGAAACAACCGACCGTGTGAGATACCCGGACAGACATGCTAAGAAATCGATAGTTTGTGCTCACAGTAAACTCGGCGTCGTTTCTCATATTTTATGAATGAACAAAAATCTCTTCTGTTGATTCTAGTTGTATAAGAAAAAGATGCAAACTTTAAAAAAAACTATATGCACAGTTTTTGTTTGATAGGGGTGTTAAGCAGGGATGTTTTGATTGTCATAGCTGGACCATATTCTTTTGACACTGCTGCACGAGCGTGTTTGTGATTGGCCGCTGGTGTTCTAGAATAGTGACACCGATGAATGAGGGAAATAGGGAGGTCACTCTGGAAAAATCGCGGCTTAATGTGAATCATAATACAGAAAAACACAGATGACTTTCACACACTCATTTGTTTTCAATCACCTGCTATTTCCTCCCACTTTAAAATTTTTTTTCAAAGTATGTTCAGCAGTTCACTGTATGCGTACTACAATCTAACCGTATCACAATAAAACATACTGCTATATCTTAACTTACAGTTAAGTTGCACATGAAACTGTTAAAATTTTAAATATAATCATTATTCTGCATAAGTATTAATATACTCAGATTTGTGGCCTCTAACAGCAGTCCAGCTAAGTTGATAACAGTTCTTATTTTTTATTGTTTTATTGTTTTTTTATTGACCTTCTGGTAAATCAAACAATAATAAAGACATAAAAAGGGTCAGCACACCAGGAAGCACCTGCTAGATAATTTATTTAGCATCAAATGATGTTTTGGGACAACACTATCTTCCCCTGACTAACAAATGTGTCATTTAAATATGATGATACATGATGCATTTGCAAGGCTGTAGAAGGGTACACTGTCTCAGGACATCACTTTCTTGTTGCTGAAAAAAAATCCTTCAATGAAAGCTTCCTAGATGCAGCTCTCTTTTGCTAGGGACCCTGGCTGGAAGATGTTGGTTGAATTGTTTCCCAGATATGTGTTTTATTTCAACAAAAATAACCACTTAAGATACATTATAAGGTTACATTTTTGTGATAATTTAAGATTCCATCTCAACCTAATGCCTACCGTGGATTATTTGCATGTATGGGTCCAAGATATTGGAAAGTAACCGTAATGACAAATGGGAAAATGTCAACAGTGCACTACAACAACCCCTAGGGTTATTTTAGCCATTAACTGATTCATTGCAAAAAAAAAAAAAAAAGAAATATTGTCTTCATAGTCGTAATTCAAGTATTATACATACACCTGACTTACTGGAGGCAAGCTTACAGCACTAAACACTGAAAATGTTTCTCTGTTTAAACCAAAGTAATAGTTATTTACTGTCATAAAACCATGGCCCTGTACAAAAAGATGAGACTTTTTAACACATTTTAAAATCAGAGGCTGTACTAGCTTTAATGTTTTAAAAACAATACATAAATCATGGCTCAGGGCAAACCCAGCATGTGATCACTGATTTAAACATTTGAATCCACAGATGTAAATTAGCTTCATAGATAACTGATTCCACAGTTCCACTGTACAGCATCCCCTGTTAAATAAACTAAATACTACATGACAGATTTTTTTTTGTTCTTAAATCCCATGGAAGTTATTCTTCCTTTAGAAGATTAAACAAGTTCTGTACCTCATCAGAAGCCAGTTAAAAATAACACCCCTTTAATCCTGTTTTAATTCCACAAAAAAAGCACAAGCTAAGCTAAAGCGTTGTGTTCCTGTTCTTGTAAACCATTTCTCAAAGCTAGGTTTGTGTTTAATAGACTTACTATACTGTAGATAGTTAAACATGTCAAATATCAGAGCATTATCTTTGATTTTTAAAAACTATGACAACTTTAAATACACCTGAATGTTTCTACTATTCCTGATGTATTTAGCTACACCAACATGCATAATAAAATTCAATAGATCATCTGAACAGACCACAAACTACACTTTGACTCTTGATGCCTATAATCAGCAAGATGCTCAAACCCAAAACCCCTGTGATAAAAGCAACAATTTAAAACACTTGCTTTTATCATATTCAGGTAAAGCTCCAACATACTGAGGGAGATTCTGATCAAGTGATTTTATAATGATTTCACTCTTAAATTTATAAAAAGCACGCTGGCTTTGACAGGATTTGTCATTTAACAAGGAGATAATGATAAAGATAAACTGTGGGGTTTTTTCATGTCAGGCTTTCATTTTGGATAAGTTTTATGTGAGTAATGCAGATTTAACTGACTGAGAAGCATAAGGTGGAGGTGGAAAGAGTACCAAACTATTGTACTCCTCAAGTTAAAGTACAGATGCTCTGGTTAAAAATTACTAAAGTAAAAGTAAAAACAGTAGCCAGTTAAACAACTCAAGCAAAAGTAAAACTAATTTATTTAAATGACTGAATATTGCAGTAAGATGTGATCTTTCTTTTGGTAATAACAACATGAAAATATGAATCTCCGACCAGGTTGTTTAGGTCAAAAAACACCTTTATGATACAGTGAAAGTCATTATTTATGATCTCACTAGAAACACTAGGCTCAAGAAAGAGCCAAGACTGAGCTCACTCAAATAAAATGTCTCGTATTAACATGTCGCTTTCAGTTTCACAGCCCAGCTGAAAACAAACTGAACTCTTATAAGCCTATATATTTAAACCTAACACTTAGAGAGCAAAGCTGTGTCAAACCATGCTACATTTAGCAGCTCTACCCCTGCGGTTTGTCTATGAAATGATATATAGGTCAAGTGAGTGCGTTCAAAGTTTGAGCAGGCTAGCTCTGAGGTTTACCTCATTATTTATTAGCATCTCTGCTCTGGGGTCCGTGTGAGACAGCCTGGGAATGGGCTTGGTTGGGAAAGAATAATTCCGGAGCTGTGACTCGTCCCAGCCCCGGTTGTGGACGCCTGGGTAAGCGGCACCGCCTTCGCTCGTCGCCGGGTCAGCCTCCACAACGGTCGCCGCTGCCATGGTCGTCGACGAGCGCTGGTGAGCTTCCTTCCGTCCTGCTTACAATGAAAACTATCAAAGACTAGCTTTTGTTCTGGGCTCTACCCCGCTAGGCTCCCGGAGCAGCGGTGGGAATATCATACAGCATTTCCCATTTACTTGTACTGAATTAATAAAAGCGTACTACAACTCTGCTAACGGTAGCAGCCTCTCTGCTCGACTCTGTTCCGTGTAGCTGTTTACACACCGTGTTGACAGCCACAAAACAAACGACGAAGAAAGTCAAGGAAACACTCTGATGACTTCACGCACTCAGTACCAGACAGCGACACCTAGCGCACTGGGTGAGATACTGCGTTCACTGTAATGCATATCATTTACCGCAAGAGGGGGCCGTTGTACCGTGTTTTTTCTCTCACTAAATAAAGTCTAACATCCAAGAAATCATCAATTACATGGAACTTTATAGTAAATGTAATTCGTCCATTTTTGACTGGAGATATCAGTTAACTGTGTAGAAATGTTGTCTTAGACTTTTTTCAAATACTTGGCAGGACCCCAACTGAAAATCACTCAGTTTATCAAGTAACAATCCCTTACATTAATTGGGTTTAATGCATGCACCAATGGTAAATGGTTACTAATTCAATTTATCTTGCACATGTCTTGCACAGACAGTCTACTTTCATCAGACATATTGGGGGGCTTTTTATGCTTTTATTTCACTGGCATATTAACAAATATTTTTTGGAGAAAAATGCATTGATAATTATAAGGTGCTTTTACGTAAAACTTTGTTTTATAAAAACAACACAGCAGTGCATTTAAGCTGACTGAAAGAAACAATGGTGCTTGTTTTTTTAGTAATAATTTTGTGTGCTATATTCGATGCCTCTTTAAGAAGTATAAATGTAAATAAGACCAGTATCATCTAGAATACTTATCTAGAATACTTATATATATATATACATATATATATGTATATATATATATATATGTATATATATATACCTAAATGTTTGAAGGGCTGTCAGGTGGGTTCCATAACACAACACAAAAACAGAATTTTCTATCCTTCTTTCTTTGCATTTTCCAAAGCAATCTTCTCAACAATATGCTGGATTGTTAAAGAACGCAGGATGACATTTTGAATCAAAAAACACAACATACACATACAGCACAAGATCAGCAAAGCAGAAGTGAGTACCACTTTGTCCACTGGGGGGGGGGTTACCAAAAGCAACATAAAACTGAATGTTCCCCACAGAAGTAGTTTAAAGATATAATCAAACATGGGGAAAAGACCAGATTTATCTTTATTTTTCCTAACATTGACAAACAATTAAGATTGATTTTAATGTTTATATTTAGTTAAATGCTCTAAAATATGATAACTTGGTATTTTATCCTAGAAATACCTGTTGAATAATTTAATATCATCCTGCAGATGGAAAAAGCACATGACTATTGTACTCAACTAAAAGTACAGTTATTCTGGTTTCAATTTACTTGTTAAAGTTAAAGAAGTAATCTGTAAGTTTACTTAGGTAAAAGTAAAAGTATCTATTTCAAATTTCACTTTAAGGTCTGAGTAGTCATACAGTAAAATATGATCTTTCCTTTTTGCAATAACAACAGGAGAATATGATTCTCCAACCAGGTTGTTCAGGTAAAGTCACACCTCTATAATAAGTAAAACACGCTGCAAAATTGAAGGTGTTGATCTAACTTATTTAAAGTTGAATTTCCCACTTTGTAAGTGTTTATATGAGGCCATACTATAGTTGAAACACACTTTTAAAAGTGGTAGATATTTAACATGACATCAGAGCTGCAGTAGCTCTTGAAAATCTGTGGCATGGTGGTCTTTACCTCACAGAATCAACCTCACAGCAAGAACCATGCATCTTATAGGAGCAACTTAAGTCACAGGTGGAAACTCTAATGCAGTGGATTACTTAACTCATGGTGCAAAAAAGTGTCTCACGTCAAAAACACCAACAATCCATCAGAAACATTAGCAGAGGAATCCCAGTATGGGCTTTGTACAACAGGCAACATCCAACACAACTAAACATACATAAGCATAAAGTTGTATCTCATCTCTTTGCTGTTCTTGTCTTGTTTTTATTTGGTTTGAATATCTCTTGCTGGCTTTTTGAGTTTCAAATGTATTACTCCCTTTTTGAAAATAAAGTCATTTTTTCATCCTTAAGTTAATAACTTAACTAAAATCCTCCCTAGCAGTGCTTCTGGGCATCAACAACAGTGACAACAAAAACAGTCTTGTCATTGATGGTCTAGCTCATAAAGAGGAATCACTATTAATTGATCCAGCTTTATAAGCAGACACAACTGCAGGAGCTTTAAATCAACAAGTTTAATGTAATCACCTCCTCCAGCCAGGTCTGAACATCTCTCTTTACAGTATGAAGCCAATTTGGTTTTATTATACAACATAACACTTATCCACCACATAGAAGCAGCAATGAAATAATGAGTAAACAGCTCTGAAACTCTGAACCAGATTTAACTTTAGCTATCACTACTTCAGCATGAGTGTATTGATCAATACGCTTTATTGATCATTCTTCGTCAGATAGCTGTGTACACTGTACCTTGCTCGGTGGACTGATCAGTTCTTTTTTCAATGTCAGAGTGGGATTGAATTAGAGAACATATTATCAGTCACTTTGATCATAGCTCCTCTGTATTCTTAACCCTTTAACAGACAAGCACAAAATCATTTCCTGAATTTTGAGCCACATGTCGTATGTTTTCCCTCAAGTTATCAGCTGAGGCTGAGACCAGTTTGGCTCCCTGCTGTGTTCCCTTGCTCTGTTTCCTGTTCAGATCAGTGAGCTGAGCTGAGCTGATCTCTCTGATGCTCCTCTCTTCCCATTATTCATTCAGCCAGGAGATCGACCACCCTGGTGAGTCTGAAGAAGGCTGTATCTCCATCCTGCTGGTAATAGTAAACACATACACCACCGCTGTCTCCTTTCACTCCTGTCTAAACAAAGACTCTCCAGGAGCTACTGTTACAGTCATTTCACTGATTTCTGCTGCAAACTTCCAATCTAAACTCACACAATCTGACTTGAGAAGAGATTTAGAAGTAGATATTAAAGGTAGAAGTACTGATCTGGGCTCTCTGGAAGGATGGAGGGAGGAAAAGTAGTCAGGAATCCAGCCCAGAATGTCTTTATAAATAAAGATGCACCAGAATGAAAGTATAAAGGAAAAGTGAGAGGGAAATCAAGAGTTTCATGTGCAGCATATCACCATAATTAGTCTCCATTCTAGTGAAGAGATGCAGGACTACAGGACGGACCCAAACCTGAACTATAAATACCCAAATTCACAACAGTACCTGCTCATCACCACTCAGAAGAGCTTTATAACTCAAACTCTCAATGTCTTCATAACATGCCTATCATCATATTAACTGTATCTTGAGGCCCCTTGGAGCACAAGGCTCCTGGAAATTTCCCATCTTTTCCATATGTTAAAACCCCATATGCATGGTACATTTGGAGGACTATTCAAAGCCCCCTGTTAGGGTTATTTTATCTGGTACAAATGCAAACAGGTCCACAGCACAAAGACTATTTCTACATAGGTATTTTTAAGGCTTATAACTGCTGCCAAGAAGGAGTTGGGAGACGAGGAGTTTGAAAACATGCTGCCAAAACAGCCAGTCTTTTACATTTTCCAAGGCAAAAATTCACACGGAGGCGATGTTTGAACTGTTGCAAGAGAGCAGGGTGAGTTTTTTCTCTGTAACCCATCATTATTCATGTCCAGGACAAAATCAAGGTCATCTAGAACAGTGGTTCTCAACTGGTGAGTCAGGACCCATCAGTGGGTCATGATTAGGTGTCTGAAAAGAAAATGTTGGCTGAAGTCCTAAAGTCCTTATTGGACATGCATCAATACCTTTTATTTTACCATGTTTTATTGTGTCAATTTAAATGTTTAATCAATATTTCAACTAACTTATCTCCTCTTCTTGTAATAAATGGCCACTTTTCCCATGATAATGAAGTAATTTCACAAGTTCTCTGGAAAACTGGCAAAAATGTACACATAATGATGGGGAAAGAGGGTATACTGTTTCTCAGTTTTGTCCCTTTTCTTTTTTTAAATCAGGTGATTTGGTCCAATCATGCCCCAAACTGCAACACATTCAATTAACCAAACATGCATTGTTGAAACTTTTTTGGAAGCTTGGGTCACGATCTGTCGTAAGACAGACTGGTGGGTCCTGAGGCCAAACCATTTGAGAACCACTGATCTAGAAGGTATGTCTTTCTCCACACAGGAGCTCTGACCTGAGTTATGTTCTCTATTTTAAGTGAAGTGAAGCAGTATGCTCAAAATAAAATTATGTAATAAAGAGAGAGACAATATCTGCACCAGATTTAAAAATCAGACAGCTGAAAGATATTTCCTCCATCTTGTCTTTTTGTCTTGTTGCAACACCATCATTACCAGTTTAAATGCATGCATTGGGTTGTTGGGCACATGAGGCATACCGACGCTACCACTTTAGTAGCAGTGCGATATCTGACAACAGCTCAACCTCAGTTCATGAAACACGTGTTCTTTCCTCTCCCAGTTTGATGTGCTTAATAACAGTAACATACAGCAAGTGTGCTCACCTTGCAAAGCATCTGTTTGCTAGTCAGGGATGTAACACGGGCTGTTTGCTGCATTGGATAATTTCGATTTGTCTTGAGCCCAGTGCTGTAGTGATTCATCTTATAATGGCTTTAAAAACTGTTTAAATCATGATTCGCTTGTTTTAAGTCCATGATGAGTCAAAGAACTAGGCTTTGGCTTTAGATGAGGGAAGAGAAAGGGTGTATGTGCTGTATTTTAGTGAAAATGTTCTCCTTCTTTGGCTTTACCTGCTGACCACAAAACCAAAGACATGCTGCCACCTACTGACCAAACCTTTATGAAGCAATTTCCACTAAAGTCCATCCATCCATCCATCCAACCATCCATCCAACCATCCATCCATCCATCTTCTTCTGCTTATCCAGGGCTGGTCACGGTGGTAGCAGGTTGCGCAAGTCAACCTAGATACTTTCTCCCTGGTGACACTTTCCAGCTTCTTCTGGGGGATCTTGAGGTGTTCCCAGACCAGATCAGATATATAATCCCTCCAGTGGATTCTGGGTCTTCCCTGAGGTCTCCTCCCAGCTGGGTGTACCTGGAAAACCTCCAAAGGAAGGCATACAGGAGGCATCCTGATCAGAACCACCTTAAATGACTTTAAGGTCACTTCTAAAGGTAAACATGTTGTGGCTGTCATGACTTTCAAATTGGGCCCACCAAAACCCTTGTACAACCAGACTGTTACAACTATAAAATTAATTAATAAGAATTTCTCCAGCTTTGAATACTGTCAGAAATATCTGAGGTAATGTAAGAACCAAATTAAAAATATATTTTTATAAATTAATGTTGAAAACGCCACAGTTTATACCTTTAAGCTACATGTACATTTCAAGGAAGTATGGATAATTCTTTCCCTTTTACTTACTTTTTAAACATCATTATGTCTTGCAAGCTTTTTCATATGTGTTATGAATTTTGGATTTGGTAAGCATGGGGTTTGTTCTTGTGCTGAGTTTTGATTTAAATCAGTGTAGGGCTCCAAACTGGAAAGTTGTAAGAGAAGTAAATATTTGAGAACGGATACCTTAAATCTTGACAGGAATTGTAACATAATCCTTTGATACTTCCCATCCCCTGCATGTAATCATGTAAAAGCCACTTAAATGCTGAAACACTGTGCAAAGACAGGTTTCTCTGCTCTGTTGACAACTCTGAGAGAACATGCTGGATGTCCCTCTCCTCTGTACTCATCTGTGTTGGCTTTCTCTCACATTCACAGTGACCCTCGCCCCTTTAGGTGTTGTAGGTCCAGAACCCCTAAGCCATAAATCCTATTAGTGGAGGATTCTCTGAAGCATTATAAGTCGTTTTCCCATCTTTTCATTGATTGCATTATCATTCGTACCTAAGAGAAAGAGGCTGCACTGGTGTATTTATGTCTCTACATCACCTTGATGTTTGACAGAAATTGAAGAGAGCCTCAGAAGTTTTTATGTGAACAAAAACCTCTCATCAACACTCAGACGTTTGCAACAATCATCTTTTAAAGCTCAGGGTTCTGCGTGATTTAATAGTGCAGGTGTTTTTAAAAGAAGCTCTGTAAGAAAAACCTGGCTCTTCCTCTCTCTCCGCCTCAGGCTCATGTGTTTTGTCAAATTGAAGGTGGCAGCGCAGGTCTGAGAGACGGAAGTTCAGACCCCTCGGTCGGAGGTCGTGTCACTCTCTGGGTGGGGGAAAGTTGTGTAGTCTGAGTCATGATGGGCGTTAGGTGCTGTTTCACATGCTGCTTCAAGGTATGTTTCCTCTAGCCCTTTAACACTGTGGCTTTCCTGTTGAGCAAAGGACACAGATGAGAAGAAAAAGAAAACAAAAAGAAATGTTTTTTAAGTTTTGTTGCATGTTCTTGTACATCTCTGCGACAACCCCAATTTCAAAAAAGGTGGGGGGTGATGTGATGTAAATATAAATAGAATGATTTGCAAATCTCATGAACCCATATTTTTATTAACAATAGAACATAAGCAACATATCAGATGTTGAAACTGAAACTGTGGCAGAGTCTCAGAAGCAAAACTAGGCAGAGGTTAACCAATCTGCAAAAAAATGAGTCTTAAAATTGTGAGGCCATGAAAGAAAAAGAGTTCCTCAACCTAAAGACCTTGCATATCTCATTATCTACAGTACATAATACCATCAAAAGATTTAGAGAACACAGAGAAACTCTGTGGGACAAGGCTAAAGGTCAATATTGGATGCTCGTGATCTTCAGGCCCTCAGATGGGACTGCACTAACAACAGGTATGATTTTGCACAGAAACACTGCCAGGAATCGTTTGTCAACACAGTTCGCCATATCATGCAAAGAAGAAGCCATGTGTGAATACAGTCTGGAAATGCCGCCATCTTCTCAGGGCCAAAGCTCATATACAATGGACTGAAGCACTGTTCTGTGGTCAGATGAATCAAAATGTGAAATTCCTTTGGAAACCACTGACTAAAGACAAGCTTGTTATCAGCGCACAGTTCAGAGCCTGCATCCCTGATGGTATGGAGTTTGCATTAGCACCTACAGCCTGCACAGCATGCACATCTGGAAGACTCTATCAATGCTGAGTAGTAAAGAGGTTGTAGAGCAACATATGCTACCATCTAGACAGCGTCTCTCAGAGAAGGTCTTGCATATTTCAGCAAGTCAATGCTAAACCACATACCACATCTATCACAACAGCATGGCGTTGCAGTAGAAGAGTCAGGGTGCTGAACTGGCCCGCCTGCAGTCCAGACCTTTCACCAGTAGAAAACATTTGGAGCAGCAGAGAAGACTCAGGACTGCTGAGAGGCCAGAATCCTACATCAGACAAGAATGAGACAACATTCTGCTGCAAATAACCACTTTGATGGAATAGGGGGTTATAGCTGTGGAGCTTCAGGACCCACCATTAACTCCTGAATGAGAAATTGGGACCCAAATTTCTAATATATTTTTGATCAATCTGATTCATTTACTAAAAGATAAAACAATATGGACCTCATTCAGTACAAAGCACTTGACAAGGCAAAGATACAAGACAAAACTAGCTTGTTTTTAAAAGCCTTTCATGGACATTTTCAGGATCCACTGAAAAAAGGTCCTGTAACCCACTTTTGAGTCCCAGCCCTCGAATTGAAAACCAATGTATTGGACTGTTGTCATGCTGTCTGGAGTCCATGGCTAAGTGGCTAAAGTGGGGCCCGTTAGTCAAAATTTAAAAGCTAAGTTAAAGACTGGCAAGGTTTTTCAACTTTTCAGAGTGGAAATGACTTATTCTTTTTTGTATGCAAACCCTAGGCATAGAATTAACACCCCGTAGAGGAGCCAAACATGAGACAACCATGACAGCCTAAATGTCACAAACAGTTGTGGGAAATATCTGCAGGGATGCACAGCTTTCCAGTTGTAAGTGGGCGGTAGAATGACCAGTTTGCAAACATTCAACAGCAACCAGCTCAGCATCGGACTTGAGGCCTACCAAAACCCTTGCCAACAAATCAATATATAATCTATTTACTGCTTTTGACTAATTTTGGTTAGATATGGCCCTCTAGCACTCCACCATTGGTCAAAACGATTGTTGAGAGAAACGGTCAAATTGATTTTACATCACATGCACATTGTTCACCCATGCTTGCATGTGTGCATGGGCAATTGTACTGTGCCAAAGCCCACCTCTTCCATCCAAGCCAGGGCCAAGGAAATGTATTGTTCTTAAGTCCGGTACAAAGCATTCACATTCATCCATCAAACTGGACTTTGGTGGTCAAGCGTGCTTGGGCACAGTAAGGATTGCCTAGCACGAGTTTAACCTTAGCCTCAATGATTGTAAGAAACAGTACAGACACAGGCTAACTGGCTTCCTTTTAGCTGAAGGCTGACGGACAGTTCTCCCTGTTAATAGTTATCTTACCATAAGCCTGACTTTGAAACTACTTGTGCTAAATTTCCACAGTCAGACATAGAGAGGGCAGCCCACAGTACACCTGAGCACACAGTACACTGTAGCATCTCCATTAGCAGTTGATTTAATTCACTCAGTGTGGGACATAACATCATGTCTTATCTATGTTTGATGTTTGTGGCACTTCTTACATTTATATTTGTGCTAATTAAGCATATTAGCATGTTAGCTGACAAGCTTAGCTTAGCCTTGTGCTAATTTAAGGGAGCCCTATGCTACTTAGGTTGTGTCTCTCATAGATTTGTGTTACCTTATTTCATGTAGGCAAATTTAAAGCTAAGCTAATCTGTTTTAGTATACTATCTTCTCTTTACTTATTATATTTCTGCTGTTAATCGTGTGTTATGGAAACCATGAATACATAAAACTCAACTAAGTGAAACAGAAAACAAGGTGTCCATGTTTTATTGCTTCTAATCAGAGCACCCAGGGTGAAAGGCATATATTAGACCAGAGCCAGCTTTAATTATTAATAACACTGTTTTGAGTTGGAAAAGCTGCATTTTGTTGCTTTAAAACAAAGAAACCGGGCCAAATAGAAAAGTAATCACAGAAAAGCTCTGTCTCCATCCACTTTCTCAGACAATTTGAGGCCATGGCTGATTATTGTTTGCCTGTGACTTTGTCTTTTATTTGGTTTTAGTCTGTAGAAAGGAAGCCTTACCATTACAACATGTTCTTATATGTTTATTGGTGGATTGATGTTGGGTCTCTTAAAATCATTTTAAAAATAGCCTGGTCTAAACCTACTTGGTGTGTGCTATATAAAAGTTTAGCTAGATAAAAACAGATTAATTGAGTGGTTGATTGTTAGCATTGCAATGGTAATATCATGAAATACGCACAACTTATTCTGTTAGTGAATCTGAGATCATTTTGCTCCTCTAAGCTGCAGCCTAGCACATGACAGCAGGTCTCCAGGTTAAACACAGCATTATCTTCATACACAAACCTCCTAATGCCCCCTTTTATCTCTGCTGCTGATGCAAAACTGATCTCTACTGAGTGAGTGAACAGTGCCACAGGTGTGTTCAACTGCTCTACTTTAAAATGGACAAACGAGTTTTTCAACTGGACTTTCCCACACATTAACTTACTGCTGTGTCAGCACACACAACACAACAGAGTACACACACTGTATTTATATTTACATAGAGAGATTTTTCTGCAGTGTGAACAGAGCCATGACAGCCTGGCTTATTTTCTCACATGAAATCCATCAAAAACAAATGCACCAATTTACAAGTGGCATTTTAAAGTTCAATCCCAAGGTATTTCTATCATGATTTACCAAGAAATATCATGAATGAACATTTTGACATGCCCCTGTTGCGCACCCAAATGACACTGATTCACAGCCTTCCACAGAGCTGCAGGGTAAAAATCTTGGTATGCCAGGTCTTTTGTTACTCGGAGGGTTTCTGCACATGCCAGGCAGAGCAATCCAGACAGCCCACAGGGGTCACCAGGGGAGGGAGGAGTTTTGATTATGATCATTATTCGGTAAATAAGATGTCAACAAGGTGTTTCCTTGACACTTTATTGAGTAAAAGGAGGAAGGTGCAGAAATGAACGCCCCCTTCTCAATGGGCCCTCTAATCTCCTCTTTCATGTCACAACTCGTCTGAAGGGTTTCAGCCTCGGCTGCCATGTGCAAGTCCCGCCTGGGCCTGGCACCTCTTACTTCGCAGGTGGGGTGAGTATCCTGGCAAGCATGTGTTTATAAAACCCACTTGTTTGGGCACAATACTTGAACTAACTTCTTTTGAGAGAACAGTGTGAATCTGTGCAAAGCCTTTTCCCAAAGTCCTTTAGAAGGCGACGGCCCATTGAGAGCAGAGAAGAAGGGATTACCTTCCTCGACAGTGGTGCATTTCCGAGAGAGCTGATTAGCTCTGCATTCATTGTTAAATCGAGCAAAGGAAGGCCCTAGAGGAGTGAAAGGATCCAAATAGGTGGGCCCAGAAATAAAACAGCCGCAGGAAGCCTTGCACAGGCAACCCAAAGTTTTCCCAACATTTCTTTCCCCCACTCCTGAGGAGGTGCGGCATGAAAAAGGAGATTAGCATACAAAATTAGAGGCGGGATGATTTTTTTGAGGGCAACTTGCCTCATGCCCTCCACCCCCATGGCCCTGCTCCGCCTGGACAAAGTTAATTAAACTAGTATTAAACAGTAAAGAAACTTCCAAGCGCTTGGGAGTGAGGGGGCTCTTTGAGGATTACCATGATGAGGAGGAGGTATTTGTTAAGGCGAAATTGAGAAAGGCGTGATGGAACGAAGAGTACACTGGAAAGTTTTGGTTTGGCCCGATGTGAAGAGAAAAGGTTGTGTTTACTGCAAACCATCAGGTATTAATGCAACAAAGAGTGTGTTAAAGAAGGATGAACACTTTCTACAGGCTGAATGATAAGTAACACTGAGGGATTTATTATTCTTCAATACATATGAAAAGAAAACAAACCACAAAGGGCAACTAACAACAAAGAAAAACTAGCAAATGCTGTGAAATAAATTAACAATGTACAGTACAAAGTGCTTCATTTATTATACAATTAAATACAACAAAAGGGCAGCAGGGGTCAGGGCATGACAGATGATGGGAGGGTACACTGTCCCTGGAAAAATCCAGACATTTCTTCCAATGAATTCAAACTTGGCAGTGACAGCTGGAATACAGAAAGATTACAGCTAGGCAAACAGTCCAGTAAAATTCTTGAACAGTTTAAAAGCTAAATATGCTAAAGCTCAATAGTCATATCAGCTGTTTTATGAGTTTTTACACAAAAATCATAAATTGTATAAAGAATGGACAGCACCAAACCTCGCCTTAGGCTGGCAACACACTAAAGGATTTTCAATTCTTATCTATTTTAAGAACATGGGAGAGAACACACGTGTAGCACACACTACACGACTCAGCCAAAACCGTAAGACTTCAGAAGAAAAACAAACATGGATGTCTATTGATACCCTCGGCTTGTCCCTCCACAATAAGCTGTACTGGCGTGTCTTACAGTTGCAGCAAAAAAAAAACACAAAATAAGGAGAAGATTCAGGATGAAATCCTGGCTGGAAGGAAGGTACAGTTGTGTGTATGTGACGTGAAAGTAAACCTACGTAGCACCAGGCTAGTGATGGTTTGCTCACTCTCATTGATTGTTGCGTGTTTTTTGTCTGAGGATTTAGGAACTATAATCGTAAATATCAAATACGTTTGCTATGTACGAGTTGAGGTCTGGGAGGCTATGCTGCGAAATAACCACAGACTTGAGGTTTATTCAGACAAATAATTGCTTGCGATGAGCCTTCACTCCGGGCACACCCCTATGATCATCGAGGCGAGCAAATCTGGCCTCGATCGGGCCTAAAATCCTATAGTGTGTGGCCAGGCTTTGATGAAGCCGTAACATCCCCCCACTGACTGGCTGCAGTAGAGATCTCCTCCATGTTAACAAATGGGACATAGGTCCAACTAAAAAGACAGAATGTTTGTCATATACATTTTCTCAATCCCAGGTTCTGCTAAATATTATCATCATGAGATGATACCATGAGAAGTTCTCTTTAATTGGTTGTCATAACGTCCAGAATATAAGTTGCATTAGTGTTTCAGATGCAGTCTATTTTTGGGAGCCTCCCAAAGGGAAAATGGGTTAAACTGTCCTCCTGTGCAAGAATTTCCAAAAAGTCCACATGTCCATAGCATGCAGTTTCTGTGCAGCTGTGTAGCTCCTTCAGTTTGCAAGCATCTGTTTTACCAGATGAAGTTAGCTTCGGGTGTGCTAGTTGAGGCCTCAGCCTGCACTTAGACCTACACTGACCCAGAGTCCACAAGTTACACAGCTCACCTTCTATGGTCACTTATTGTCTTTTACTAAGGTCTTTTTTTAATCAAAACAAATAGAGGATTATGAACTAATGAGAATATTTGTGAGTATTTTGTGCAGCAAAACTGCAACTTGCAATACATAATGAATGGAAGAACATTTGCATGGATATACAGGATGCAATCAGCTTTTTAGATTACAAAAATGGCATTAAAAGTAAAAGCATCTTACACACCTGATTTTACGGTAATTGAGGCTCTGAAAAGGTAAAAAAAAAAAGGCATCTGCAGACAGCTTCTGCACAATGTGGCAAAGTAGCAGAGGAAGAAGCAGGAGGATCTTTGCTGTTTTATCTGTAATGCAAATCTCTGTTTTCACAAGAAGCAGCGATGTGATGTCAATACAGCAGCTCTTTCAGCCACTGCTCAAACTCTAGCTCAAAATCAGCAATATGTCAGCACCCATCATGGAAAAATTTGGCTTCATCTTTAGAGGAGGTTAAGGTGCATCATCCATCTTAATATGCAGTCTATGATTAATATAAATAAATCTGCTTGTTGGAGACTTTTGATGTTAGAGAAAAACTATTTAAATGCCCAAAATGTTGTAAAAAGTATAAAAATATATCTTAAATACATATGTACGAAAAATCTACAAAGTTTTAATACATCCACTTCTCATCATCTCTTTCATGTGGCTTTGCACATCCCACTGTCTTTAGCTCTTTAAAAAGTGTCAAAGAAGATGGTCTGAACATGTATGTTTTCTAAGTTTTTGTCCAAAATGAAGGAGCAGTGGTACAAGTATGACAGCAGAAGTAAAGGTGAAGGTGAAGATCTCAGTGCTTTTTCCTCAGTCTGAGGCTTTTCCGACGGCTTCCAGCGCTCTCATTCCTCCCCCTCTGACTTCCTTTCTTTACACAAAAGTACTTGGTCACTGTCTTTCTGCACTGCTCGCACTTCACCGCGCAGCACCAGTGGAATTTACAATTACAGCTCGACACCATCTCAGCTTTGCGCTCCTCCACTGCCAGCCCACACTCTCCACACAGCCTCTTGCAGCTACGTTTCTCCCATTTGCTCAAATTTTTCCCCTTCTTCAGGCACTCACGGCCCTCTGTGCCAGGCAAGCCCAGCGTGCGGTTTTCCAGGCAATAGTCAGGGGAGTCCTCAAGGTGGACGAGCTCCTTACGAGAGATGGAGCTGAAAGTCTCAGCGATGGCCCCCCGGCTGGCTGCACTGTTCCCAGCTCCTCTGAGGAGGTCCACCTTGAGAGCGCGGTGGTACTTCTCCTTCAGGTAAATTCCCACCTCCCTGAACTCTGGCAGCTGTAGCCAGCAAGTCTGAGTGGTACAGCTTCCTGAGACGCCGTGGCACTTACACGTCTTCTGCATGGTCCCTTTTACAGCCTAGATGCACCAAAAGAGGAGAAAAAAGGACAAAAAGTGAAAAACTAATTTTAAACATATACAGTTTAGGACAAAATTATTACCCCCCCCCCCGAAAATTTTAGAGTGGAGAGTTTTAACACAGCTTTTCCAAACATCCTAGTTTTATTTTGGATGAGAAACAAAGTTATTTCACTAAAATCCAAAACTATCTACTATTAGCCCCCTTTAGAACTGACCCTTTAGTCGAGCCATAGCAAAAACCAGAGTTGGTCAATGATGTGCCTTAACTTTGCAGTTCTCAAAGCTTGTAAAATCAAGTTAAAACCAAGGGTTATTTTCCAGTTTACACAGTATAAAAGAAAGGGCTTGAGCTGTCACTTGAGAAGGCACCATACCAAAAACAAAAGAAATCAGTTTAGACTTGAGAAATAGAATAATTGATGCTCACAAAGCAGGAGAAGGATCTACAAAGTTATCACAGTGTTTCCACATGTCAAGAACTGGAGTGAGAAGTATAATCAAGAAATTCAATGAGAGCCACACAGTTCAGAACAAGCCCGCCAGAGGTAGGAAGAGAAAGATTTCAAAGACCCTGGAGAGAAAACTAGTGAGAGATGTGTCTAAAGGCCCCAGAACAACTGCAAAGACACTAGTGAAGGACTTAGCCAAGTCAGGGACTGTAGTCTCAAAGAAGATCATCACTAGAGCCCTGTACAGGAATGGACTGCAAGGTTACAGACCAAGAAATACTCAATTTCTGCAGGACAGACTCCCTCAAGCCAGACTGAAGTATGCTAAGGACAACCTGGAGAAGTATTATGAATACTGGAAGCTTGCCCTGTGGTCAGATGAAACTAAACTAGAGCTCTTTGGCCATAGAGACGTTGGTGATGTTTGGAGAAAGAAGGGAGAGGCGTATCACCCAAAGAACATCGTCCCCACAGTGAAACACGGTGGTAGGAGGATTATGCTGTGGGGATGCATCAGTGCATCTGGAACTGGAAACCTTGTCAAGGTGGAAGGAACCATGAAGAAAGAAGGATATGTGGAGAAGCAGTCAGCAACAAAACTGGGTCTGGGTCATCACTTTGTCTTCCAACACGACAACGACCCAAAACATACGTCACTCCACACCTGTGTCCACACCCTAACCCTAACCCCAACCCTTATAGCAAGGCCATAATGTACACAGAAATTAAGGCAGAAAAAACTATACCAACCTAAATGGAAAACAATTACATGATTGAAAAAACTCTACAAAAATAGTTTCAAAGTGGCAAAAAGAAGTGGAGGAGGAAAAATGGGGCAAAAAGCAGCAGAAATTGGTAAAAGGCAGTAAAAATGGATGGAAAGAGGCAAAAATTGGTTAAGAGTGGCAAAAATGGGGTAAAAGTGCCAAAAAGAAGTGGCAAAAAAATGGATAAAAGTGGCAAACTAGTGGGAAAAAATGGGTGAAAAAGTGGATAAAAGTGCCAAAAAGAACTGGCAAAGAGGGCAATAATTGGTGAAAAAAAAAAAAAAAAAAAAAAAACAGTGTTAAAAAAATGGACGAAAATTTGGTGGCAAAACTTGGTGAGACATGGCCAAAAAAAAAAAAAAAAGGAAAAAAAAGAAAACTGGTACAAATTGGATAAAAGTGCCAAAAAGAAGTTTCCAAAATAGGTGTCAAGTGGCAAAAAAGGCAACAAACAACAAAAATCAGTTAGGGGCAAAAAAAAGAAGCAAAAATAGTCAGGAAACGTGAAAGGGGGTTAAAACGTATCAGCAAAAATATTTCCAACTTCAGAATGCAGTATTAGTTTGATACACTTTTCATGTCCAAAATGCAGTAACTGTTAGCCAGAATTCATCAAAGCCACCTAATCAACACACATGCACTGATATTATCAATAAATCACAACTGGTGAGGGCCCATTCTCTGGGTTTCTCAGGGGCCTGGTTAATTCTGTTAGCAGCCCTGGGTTTAGCACTATTTGATCTAGAAAATGGGGATAAAGTTACATGTAGGCTTTGTCAGGTTATACTCAAACCAAAGCATAGAGCTACAATATTCAGCACAGAACTATGGCCATTAACCTGCAGAGAGGACCAGAGGCCAGCATTGCTTTTTAATTAATATAATGTGGGTAAGTCTTGGATATGTTTTAGCAGTGAGCTCCAGAGGAGGAGTTGGCTAAAGGAGATGGCTCTGTCCTCACATAACGGTGCCTGGTTCACAGTGGCAGAGAATGAGGTTGGTGTTTGAAGAACAGAGGCTGAGGGTAGGGTGGATATTGGCTGATACTGATGTTTAACTGATGCATCGGTGTGTCCCTTATATACATGCTTATAGCCATTTACTCCCAAACTCTGTACAAAAGACCTTGAAAACTGCTGACCTGTTATGCTAGTTTAGTTAACTGTTGATCCTGTGACACTGGGTAACTAGTGCTACAGGATTTTAAGCCCAATTTCAGGCCAGATTAGCCTCCCCCAACAGTCCTGGGGGTGTGCCCGGAGTGACGGCTCATTGCAAGTGATCATTTGTATGAATAATCCTCAAGTATGTTGTGTCAGCATGATTATATCACATCCTAGCTTCCCAGGTTGCAAATGGTAAATCTCAAACACCTTTCCAGTGCCTCGAACTGAATAACCACAACAACCAATGAGAGCAAGCAAACCGCATAGTGTCACCAGCCAGAAGTTACGTCTTTTCACCAGTCACAAACATAAACATAACTGTACCATCATTCCAGCCTGGATTTCATCTATGGTCTTTTACTTGTCCTATGATTTTTGCTGCAGCTGTATGGCAACCGAGGATATCAATAGACATCCATGTTTTTTCCTCTTGAAATCCCATTGATGTATGTCTCTGCGGGCAGATGGTGTGTCGTGTTTGTGGGCACATTTTCTCTCTAACTGTATCATGCTTATATATTTAAATAGTTACATCTATTTATATTTCAAGCCAGTTTTTAAAAATTTTATTCAGTGAGCTGCAGATCTTCCATTCTCCTTGTGGAGAGTGGTCACGAAGACCAACCACCACTGGTTTACAGATCACTTGGCCTACACAGAATTTGTGCATTTCCAAAATATTTGCTTTTTGCACTCAAATATGTCGCTTAAGGAAATGTTCAGGAGTTTTAAATGTGTGCATGTAAACAGCATGTGTGTACTTAAACATAAGTGTGCATTAATAGGAAGGATCTCCATTGTCTTTTGATTGATGTGTTGTCAAATTAACTGATTCTAAGTTTTCCAGTTAAGTAAAAAAGAGATGAATACACTGAAAAGAAGAAATTATAGCTTCAAGGTCCTTTGCTGAGTGTCTTTGTCGTCCTCAGTGTTTCCTGACTTTCCTCGACACAAAAACAGCTGTCGCCTGAAAAGGAAAACGTTTTCTTTCCTCAAGGAGGGGATGAACTTTCTCTTGAGGTGAGGCTGAATCAAAGTTTCACATTGAGCCCTATTGTCCCCCCAGAAGAACTAGGAGTATTTATTTAGCATGTTCATTATCAACATGTTTTTGGTGCGAGAAGACCCAATGGAGAGTCCCGTTGAGTGGAGAAATAAAAAAGGAGTTTTTCTCTCTTTCTATCCCCATTTTTTTCTGTTACAATGATGCTCCAGGTGCCGTGGGGATCCCAGAGCTCAACAGGGGGGAGCAAAGGCACCATAAACAAAGAGCACTTCAGCTGCATGCCTGTGGTCCCCTCAGACTCCCCCCGGGGCCAAACAAAGGCCAACATAAATGTGGGATCCTTATTGCAAGAATAAAAACTAAACACTTATTTTAAAAAGCAGCATAATACAGAATGCTGGGCCATGTCTGGCTCTGCAGGATCTCTAATTAAGCTTGCACCAGTGATCCTGAGATTCTCGAGTCGCGGTATTGTCATAAGGGGCATTCAGCGCTGGTAAATAGGCCCTTCTGGTACACCGAACACACTGTTATTATTGGGGACGAGTGGCACCTCACTTATAGCACCGTGAAAGGGATGCTTGGGTGGCACACTCAGGGCGATTCTGATTCTGATTCAAAAGGTGCTACACACTGTGGAAAAATTGGGGGGCAGAGAAAGATTCAAAATTTAAAGTGATCTGCCACCCAGTTTAGATACAGTATGATTCAAATCAAGGCATAAATATGACAGTTCAGTGTTCCAACCGTACCTTACGACCGGCCTCGTTGTTATGAAGATTCATGGCTGCACGTGCATCCTGCCCGGTCTCTAAAGCATCGACAAACTGTTTGGATATGGCCTCGCCAAAGCCGACATTGTCACTGCAGCCGCCCCAAAGCCAACCGTGACCACCTGTAGGAAAAAACAACAGACTTAAGTTGAAGTTATCAGGACATTAGAGTCAATTTATATGTCAATATGTTTTTTGTGCTGCTCTGACCTCGCTGTCCATTCCTGCTGTCATCGCAGCCGCAGTTGTCAAAGTCTCCGAGGCTGCAGTTCCTCGTTAAAGTGTACATTACTCCGGCCGAGCTGATGGCGTGAACAAACGCTGTCTCCCGGTTTGCTGAAAACAGAGAGATCATTTACTATCTTGCCTATCTGTTCAAAAATTGTATGTCAGCCTTTTAAAACTTTGCATCAACCTGCAAAAACAAGAAGATACTATGACTGCCCCTGACCCCTACTACAATTGATACAAATGCAATCAAACCAGAGATATTATTGCTCCACCAAACATGCAACTAGCCCGAAATCAATATAAGTACATTTAAGGGCTTTGATTTCTGTGTGTGTGTGTGTCTCTGTTGTCTTTAATTTTTAAGTTGCAAATGAAGCCAAAGTAATGCAACAAAAATGTCTCATTTTTTATGAAAATATAGCACCATTAATCAGTTAATCTTTGCAGATGATTATTTAAGTGCCATATTACCATGGTCTTCTCTCAGTTATAATATAAATTATATAATATACTTATAATATAATATATGAATAATAGTGTATTTTGTATTTAGACATCTAGTTAATATGTTAAATGATTTTAAGCTTCATTTTCCTATTTTACATATTCTTTTCAAGTCCATAAAACCAGTCTTAAGGGTATCTACTCCTCTAAACATTGCCTGCAAGCAGCTCATTTTGTTACTCCCTTACACATTTGTTTAGTAGGATTCTGTATATGCTTTAATAAGCAGTAAGCAGAGGCACTGATTCTGGGGATGTGTTAAAACGGATTAGTGTGTTTGTTTTGCCTCTAGCAGCCACTGTGCCCACTGTAGGTATCCCAAAGGAGAAGGGGGGGTTGTGTTTTGACTAAGTAAACATCTTTTTTTCACCCAAGAAATAAAGCCCTCCTCGCTAACACAGAATCTTGCAACAAAACAGAAGCTAACAGTTTAAAAAGGCTCTTTAATTCCATTGGCTCTTTCCCCCTTTGGAAGTGAATCTCTTCAGTCTCAATCTGCAAAGCAGTGATGCTTGAATCCATGCTGCTGGAGTCTCAGGGACTTCAGACTTACCACTGCGCAGGCTGCTGTGCGTGGACAGCTGCAAAGCTCTCTCAGGGCAGTTCCAACGGTCCCATGCAAACTGGTATTTGCACTCCTCGATGCCGCTCTGAGCTCCTGCTGCCACACTGCTAGAGTAGATGAGGTACGCCTGCAGGAAAAAGACAAAAAGGTTAAAAAGACATCAACTTAAAAGTATATCCCCAAATCTGTCCCTCATTTATGACACAAATAACTTCTAATTAAGATTTTCCCGAAGTGTTTGGCACATTTTATACCCTGAAATATCTCCTCTAGATTGCAAACAATTGCATGAATGTTAAAACTGTTGTGGATTTGACTGGTTTAATACATCCAATCAAATTAGCAAGAAAAGGTAATCAGTTGTCTAAATTGCCAAAACTTGATACTTTTCAACAACATATGACTAAAGCCTTTACAGTCACATAGAGTTTTTAAAACAACAGTTGGTCAATTATATTAAAAGTTTTTTGAGCCTAAGGGAAAGCCTTAGTGGTCCACTCAGATTTATAGTTTGGCAAACACTGATGTTTATGAAGTGCTTTTATATTCAGTTTCAAATGTATAGACATTAGGATTTTATCTCTTAGGAATGGACAAAACAGAAGAGGGACAACTGTCTACACTGCACATAAATAAACATAAGTATGTGGGTGTTGCCAATTTGTTTGTGCAATTTAGTCCGTGTGCAGGAGTTTGTTTGCATTGTTTTGTATTGAACAGAGGTGGAAAGAGTGCAAGACTATTGTACTAAAATAAAAGTGCAAGTACTCTGAGAAAAATTTACTTAAGTAAAAGTAAAAAGTATTTTATTTAAAGTTGACTTTAAGTACAGAGTAGATTTTAAGACTGGACAATTGATCAAAAATTTAGATTGAATAGAAATATGGCCTACTGCAATTTCTGCAGAGGGTGCAAATGTGTGTCAAATATTAGTCCAATACTTTTTCGCAGCAGAGGTGTTATTTTCTACACATCATAAAAGCATTCAAGTTTTACTTTTTTTAAGAATATTTTTTAACTATTTTCCGTAATTTTGCATATATTTTTCTAATTTAAAAAGATAATGACATAAAACATGTTCTTGAAATCTGAGCCAAAGTAATTGCATTGTTTAAATTCCTGATCCCTACTTGTTACTGACTTTCATATTGATGTTTGCACCACACTTTTTTGGCAGATGGGGGATGCGTAGGCAGAGTTCCCATCATGCCCTTGGGCAGAGTGTTTAAACGTTTTTACTTGTGTTTAGTTGTGCTTTGATGTTGCCTGTGGTCAGTGATCCCTGATGGGGTTCTTTTGCTCATGTTTCTGGTGGAATCGTTGTTTTTGATGCGAGACCCATTTGCACCATGAGTGAGATGGTCCACTGAGTTAGAATATGCCTGTGACCTTAGGTGCTCCTGAAGAATGCATAGTGCATCAGTATGCATTGCCCTGCTATGAGTTGGACTACTTTGTTCTTTCCAGAGAAGACCTACCTCACTACAGATTTTTATAAGTTACTGCAGCTCTGTCATACTGAAAATATTGAACACTATAAAAGTGTAGTTTAACTATATGTGGTGTGTCATAATAAAGACACCTTTAAAGTGTTAAATTCAACTCTATACAGTATGAGTTGTATTAACACTGACAATTTTGCTGTATATTTTATGTTATTATTGAGGTGTGACTTTACCCGAACAACCTGGCAGGAGATCTATTCTCTTTTTCTTACCAATGAGAAAAGATCATAGTTTATTGTATAACTCCTCAGTAGCTACTTTTTATGAAAAACTTTTACTTGAGTAGATTATAGACCAGTAATTTTATTTCTATTTAAGTGGATTTTAACCAGAGTAACTGTACCTTTACTTGAATTAAGTAGAAGTTTTCCACCACTGGAAAAAAAACACGCAGTTGCTGAAGAATAAGCCTCATGTTTTAATTTAGAATTATCAATAAGTCAAATCAAGCTATTAATATTGTTTACTTTCGTAGCATGATGAGCCTTGTTCAGTTTTTGTGAGGAAAGTCAACATAAATAACTTTTCCAGGCATTTTTAGACACAATTTTAGTCAAAATCTTCATTCAGTTCAAATTTAGAAGGAAAAAACAGAAAAGCTGCTTTGGATTATTCTGAACCTTTTTTACATTATACTTTTATACCTTGCTTCATTACTCATCACATTGAGACAATTCTTTCCTTACCAGGACGAAAAGTTGACCAAAGTATAAGAGTTTGCAACATCTCGCTTTCTCTGCACTTCATGATTTGGATGTTTGGATAGTTTTAATTTTAGGCAACAATGACAATATCTCTGTGAGCTGCTTCAGACTGAACACATGCATCACTATATTTTCTAAACAGCAGGGTTTAAAATGGTTTCAAGCTCTCTTTAACCACTGCAATGTGTCTTTGGTCCGGCCCGCCTCCACCGCTTCCCCAGACTGTGTGAACGATAACATAACTAATATGTCTCAAGTGGTCTTTGGGGAGATGGAGTACCTCCTCTTTCACAGGGGTCCAGCTCACTAATGATGACCACCCACTACAGCCATGCCGGCCCCGGCCTCTTAAAACATTCAACCCGCAGAACCACAGAGTCTCTGAATAAGGTCAAGTGTACCAAAGAGGGAGGGGGGAGATCACAAAGGGGCCAAGAACATCACTGATATAACAGACAGGTGCATTTGGGTGAAGATATCACATGGATGAGTAGATTCTCCCATTTTTTGTGGAAAAGGACGCACTGTTAGATCAAAAGAAAGTTGGCTTACCTTGGGTCCAGTCATCAGGAAATTATTCACTGACCTGGAAAAGGAGAAAGCTTATTCATTCAGGGAAGCTCAGTGTCCTTTACAAATTCCTCCGCTAACATCTCTCATTAGTGCACTTTGTAACACGTAAAACCATGACAGCACGCCAAACCTCAGTGGAAAAAACACTGAATTTGTTCTAAAAACATCTTGTATCTCTAATAAGTGAGGCCAAGGAAAAAAACACGCTACCAAAATGTTACTCTCACAAAGTTAGAAGGAATTTTGGGTTCTCATTTTATGTAAAAATGCTTTAAGGTGACGTAGTGTTTGTAGTTTTTCTCATTTTCCATAGCAAGCAAACTTAGTCTAAGATAGAAATTAAAAGTTTGAAAGACTTCAGCTTTTTTTGTACTTGTATGTCCTTAATGTTTTTTTGGCTCTATAGGCATCCAGATATTCAAAGGAGTTTTAACTCAAACTTTGTTCTTACAACTACTTTGCAACTTATCCATAAATCTTGGGCATTTTTAATTTTCTTAATCTCAGGTTGTCATTTTGTGAAAATTGACGCTGGCTGGTGTTTAACATGTAGTTATAAATGATGGATATCCTTGCATAATCATGTTGGGTTTTTCACTTTATGAAAGTCTTAAAATATAGATTTATTAATCTTATTAAGTCAGGAAAAACGTTTGAACTCTATTATTTCTGCATTTTACGTGTTTGTAAGCAGTCATAAATGGATTTTGGTCCAGATCATCTTAAAATCCGCTTCAGAAATAAGCTGTCTCATGGTGCAATGAGGTAAAGAAGAAAGCTTTCACAACCTGCTAACCCAAACAGTGTTATTCTAATGGCTTAAAACTTAAGCAGCTGTCTCAACTGGTCTCAGGACACACCACCTCCTCCGAAATGACAATCACAACTGAAGTTTCCAAAAATTTCCAATCACTTGTATGTATTTAATGAAAAATGTTGCAGTTTGGACCTTAGATAGAGCAAAACATGTGACAGAGCAAAGAGAAAGGACCGAACAAACATGTGCATCAATGCTGAAGCCTTGTAAGACCATGCATGCATTTCATTTTGATCCTTTTCCTGTGATAGCATGTATGTTGTTATGTTTCCATAGACCAAGGAATAACCTCAGTATGATGGGGAAGAAAACAACTTTTTATCTAGAGACAAGAGGGAAAATAAGTGCAAATTTTAAGAAATGTCTTTAAAGTGCCTGTTATAAATAGGAAAAAACATGCCAAAACTAAATGTACGGATGCATATCTACTTAGGACTTCTAGGCAAATATATTTCTTTTATAAGGACGCCTTTACAACCTACTGACTCACCAGCTGAGATCCACTGCTTTACAGTATTAGGAAACTATCATTCACAACCTTGAGCTTACAGACATTTCTTAAATGATCCTTATAAAAAAAGTGGTATTCCTGCTGATAGATTCAATAAAATAAGTAATTTTCAATTACTAAGTACAATGGAGTCCTTATTCTGATGATGTTCTCATTTCTTTTTACCAAATTTCAATAATAGCTAAAGATTTAATGGGTCATGATAATAATATTACAATCACTGACCAAAACAGCACAAAAAATACGTTCTCACTGACTCTCTGTGGATTATCATGAGGAAACGACATTAAACGTGCAAAAAAGAGATATTCTAGGCAATATTTAGAGCTTACCAGCAGCAATAGGACCTCATGTTAGCCAGGAGAATGAAGACATAATAGAAAACCTCCAAATGCATGAACATCCTGAACACAGGTGAGGGGGGTCCAGTCCAGAGCTTGCAGACGGTCTAACGATGGAGAGGAGACTGAGCTAGCAGCACATGAAACTTCTTCAGGGGGCTTCCGGGATTCAAGGAGGGGGCTCTGAAATGGAGCTGCCCTCGTCCCCGACAAGAGATTATCTGCTTAATTAAAGATTTTCCCCCTTCTAACTCTCCGGACCAATCAGAAGTTTTGCACCGAGGAGAGACTGAAATGATCAAAAGGGCACCCTGGGCCTTCAGGGCCGGGCAACGGTGGGCTCCCTGCCTCCATTCAACAGCAAAGGAAGATCTGTTTAATCCTATAGGAAAAGTGTAACACTGATCCCTTGAATTCCTGCTCAGTAGAAACGTTTATTTAAGCTATCTAACGCGGATGGATTAGCTGGTGATAGTCATCTGGATGACGAATTGTTAGCTTGATAGGAGCAAAAAATAGGCACATAGCGTTTGTTCTTGCAGAAGTATTTCATGGCTTCACAACGGTGTGATTAAATGAATGTTTATCAGTAAAGTAAATGTAAAGAATTGCTCAGTTGAAACACAGTTAGGGTCAATAAGGTCTCATTTCTTTTCATACACTCTTATTGTGGAGTATTGATAACTGCGTCATAAGGGATAATGAGGTGTTTCATTAAAGGTAAGCTGTTAATCAGCATTCAGGTGGAATTTGATCTACTTTTAGTAAAATAGCGCTATATTTTAGTCTTTTTTGGCGTTTACTAAAGAACTAAAGATTAACTTTTCAGGAAGAATGTCAAAAATTGTACTAGGAATACTGTATAACGATAATCTTGAGAGAGTGAGGGTGTTAACTCGCTATCCTTTTTCAATTACATAACATGGGTTTACAAGAAAACGTGCGTGCCTAAGACTTTTGTTTTGGTTGCCATTGTATAGCCTATATCAACGTTTAAAATTCGTAATTCTTGATTTCTACTCGACCTGTGTAAAAGTATAAATGTTGGTATAGTTACAACCCACGTTTAGTCCTATAGGTTCTTTTCAAATTTAAGGTTGGGCAGCCATATGGAGTTTTTTAAATCTGCGTCATAATGGATAATGAAGTTGTTTTTAAGTAAGCCTTTACCAGCATACAGCTGCTTTTTAACTTTTTCGTCAAATAGCTAATATTTTAGTATTTTCTGCGTTAGAACTAAAGGTTTACGTTTTTATCAGGAGGTATGGTACCAAAAATTTAACAAGTCGCAGAAATGTTGTATTTGTACAATTTCGACTGTGTGTAGGAGTTTACTTGCAATTTTGGTCATCTAAATAACGATTTACCAAATTTGTGTGCATAGGATTCCTTTTTCTTTGCCATTGTACATATAATCATAATAACGCTTTAAAATGGGTAAATTTTTGATTTTTTTACATGATCTGTATCAAAATCTGTACTTTGGTGTTGTGGCCACTTTAATTTAGTCCTACTTTTGGTTTCAAATTAAAAGTAAAACTTAAGGGGGGCAGCCATATTGAAGGTTATTTATAACTGCGTCATCATGGTTAGGTCTCTTAGGCAATTTAAAACAAACGTTAAGCTACCTAGCAGTTATGTGGATTTTTATTCTGTTCTGTCGAATAATATTTGCCGTTTATGTGCTGTGTTTATACTGTTTTTATGCTTATATGCACATATGTGTCTGAAAAATGGCCCGTTTTAGTAAATCTGCTCGGATGAGACTAGACGTAAGGGCTTTCATGTTTTATTTTGGGCACCAGTCATTTAGGAGAGGATGTCACTTCTCCAAATTCGAATTATCTTCTATATTTTAAACATGTTCTTCATTTATTGTCGTTTGCTGTCTATTTAATTTAAGATCCCCGGAGAGAGTCAACTTTTCCCTGAGTGAGCTATTTCAGGATGGAGTTAGTGCCACTGATCAGATAGGCTATGGGGACATTTGCATGCTTTATCCAGACGGTCCCTACCTAACACTGGATGAAGGGTTATTCCCAAATAACCCCGTCTGACCTTTAGGACCTTTTTCCTTCAGCGAAGGCAGCCCTTTAGCAATCTTCTTGTGTGCAAATTAGGATTAGAGAAAAAAAGTGATTACGGGGGTGGTGAGGGGAGGATGAGGTGGGGACTTCTGAGGGATGTTTTTGGATTAAGATTTAAGGAGGAATGACAAGTAAAAAGAGATAACAGCAGGATCCTGTGTTGTTTTAGCATTTGAGATAGCTTTAGTGGATGATTCCTTGACAAAAAGTCTTGCTGAGAAATGTTTTTAATTGTGAGTTTCTGACACTTGCGCAAATAATGTGAGTCTGACTTGTCACAGTGAATAAAAATGAGTATCCCAAAATTTAAGAGTTTGCTGGCTGTATCAGAAATGTAATCCAATCGTTTCAGCAACATAATCTCTATTAACAAGTCGTACAAGTTTCCAGTCACCACCTTAAAATTGCGGATCTGACCACAATGATGTGTCTAAGCTCTAACTAGCAAGTGACCATCACCACACTGAGGTGTTAGAGCTGTGGAGAGGATGGCCTGACAGTCAGCAGCCAATGGACGGAGGGCTGATGTCACCGTTTGGGCAGCAGAGATCAGCTGGGGCCTTTTACAGTAACAACGCTACAAGTCAGAATCAGACGAGGTGGCTGCAAATGTCTGAACGATTGCTGTAATCTTGTAGAAAATTAACAACCGAGACATGCAAATCAGATTCACTGCTTTTAAATGACGCAAAGAGAAGATGTTAGCTGGTGGTTTAACATGCAGTAAAAGAATTCTCCAGCAGAGGGAACAAGTGCTCAGACACCTACAGTACAAGCTGGTTAGACTTTAAAAAGTGCCTTTGCTTATTTTTGGAAAAGAGGTTAATTTTCTGTTCACAATATTCAGGCTGCAATGCTCCACATAGCTTTTAAATGTAGTTGAACATTGTAATTAGGTGGAAATTCTCTAAACCATCTAGAAGACATTCATTTATGTATAAAAATAAAGCTAGTGTTCATGACGTTATTGCCACTCAAATACTGCTTGGATTTAGTGCAGAAATAATGCCATGTAAACTTTAAAACACACTTTGAGCACTACAAAGTTAAAGCACATCATTACACAGCAGTGGTTTGTGCTATGGTTTAACAAAAAGGTCAGTTCTGAATGGGGCTTATAATTTAGACCCTGGTAATTTTTGTGAGATAATTTTGTTTGTGTGGAAAGTTAAATAATAATGCATCCAAAATAAACAAATCCTTTGCCCTGTTCAACAGCACTTGGGAAATAGGCTACTTTTAAATAAATGAAATTTACATAGAGGGCTACTTATTTTTTCTCATCTTTACAATGGGCTATTATATTGCTGGAATTGTGTATAGATCTGCCTATGCACATGTGAAAATCTGCAAAAATATTAGCAAATTGTCTCAAAATATGATAAATTATATGTTTGTCATGTATAAGTGGTGAAATCATGCAAAACTCTCATATTCTAAACTGGCACATATATTAAAGTGTCACTTAAGAACCGAGTCAAAAAAGCTCAGAAACTTGTAATTTTAAAAATCTAATTAAGCAAAACCAGGCCATCTTTGAGCAAAATCAGGCCCAAAATACAAGTTACTTCAGAATAGTGATTGCTGTGCACCAGCAAAAATCTGCCCTTTAGGAAACAAAGCATGTGCAGATATTTTCAGTATGTGTGCTGACGTCATGAAGGCAGCGGTCTTGCAAAAATGTTAGATCTTAGTGAGACAAGTTACCCAAGCAAGAGCAGCAGAAGTAGATCCCCATCAGTGCAGGCATGTAGACAGGAGACATACGCAATGTGAGAGACCTGCTGTGGCTCCATTACGCCAGCATGAAGATGAAGATAAAAAGAATCAAGATTCAGAACTTTTGAAAAACCCGAGGGATCAGCCTGTAAGACCATGTGTGCTTTTCACGTCATGATTTTACAAAGACACAGATGCTTTTTTGGCATTCAACTACAGATTTGAGGCAGTTCTTATATATATTCATATTCTTATATATATTAACTTAAATAATATGATCACAGTTTTAGTGGACATACAGATAAATAAGGAGTATTTACATCATTTTAAAAACAGCAATGCTTTGTAACAAGTAGAAAATTTGGTTTATTTTTTGGTACATACAGAGGGCAAAACATTCTTTGAAAAAGAGCCATTTTTAAGGCATTTGAACTTCAGGTAGTTATCACTGTATAAAACTGTTTCTCTTTAAAGGAGGGAGTTTGACAAATATTACAACAGTTTCATCAATGATTTCATGGCAGGTCTGGACAGTGTTATAGTGTAAGATTTGATACACAAGTAAATCGAAAGAAAAAAAAATCTGTTGAATGGTCTCTGCCTTTCGTTTATAAATAAAGATTTCAGTTTAAATAAATACAGAGACCCAACCACTTTGATTAGAGAGAAAATTTAAGTTCCCAAATCTGCACTTTTAGTTTTTAAACCGGTGCAAAACCCTCATAAGGCATAAAGTCCTGGCACATGTCATTATACTGCATGGTACAAAAGGTAAACACACCTCCTGCTCATGCCTCATTGGCCCTTTCAGGGGAAAACTATGTATCTGAGTGTTCTTTCAAATATAGAACTTTTTTTTAACAATTCCCTCTTTTCAAACTGAACAGGAAGTATCTGTCTGTTTCAGTTCAGAGTATTAACAGAACAGGAGGCTTCTTTACTACTTAATCAGAGATGTATGCTGATAGCAAAACACCTAATGGGAGCCTCTCAGGCAGTTAGAGGCAGTATGTGGTTGTTAGAGTGACCCATAGAAAGTATTCAGTAGTGGTGCAACTGATCACAGAATCTGGGAGTCAAATGGACTATCCCTTTGGTTTGGAACGTGTATGATCCACGGATCATCGCTAAATGCATCATCAAACTAAATTTACTGATTTTCTCTTTACTTTGCACAAATGTTCAATCAGACTCAGAACAAAACCGTTAGATTTTGGAGGTCAGAGATCAAAGATCAGGGTCAGTGGGCCTTATGTTCACCCCTTGCTCATGAATGTGATATCTCAAAAATGCTTCGGTGAAGTTTCTTCAAACTTTGCACAAATGTCCACTCTGATTCAAGGATAAGCTGATTCGATTTTCAAGGTCAAACATCAAGATCATTAGGCCATATGGCCATCCCTTACTTGTCAACCCAATATCTCAAGAACATGTTTTTTTTTTCAAGCCATACACAGAAGACTACTCTGACTCAGGGACAAAACCATTAGATTTCACTAGCAGTATTCAGGCCCTTGGGATGTCAATAACAAGACCAGGGGCTTGTGGCAAGCCTCATACCCACCCTGGCAGTGCCCTATGCCATTCATACTCACCACATAAACCCCTTACTCCACCCTAGAGGTGTGGGCTTGGTTATTTTTTCAACAGATTATATTCCCATAACCCTGGTAATGTACAGACAAATCCAGAGCACAAGAGAATTTGTAACAAACCTCTTTCCCACCCAATGGTTCCCTCAGGTGGCCTATTCGCCATATCAACGCCCTACTTTCAACCATACATTTTTTTTGGCCTAAACATGCATAAAAGTTTTGCACAGCACTGTATATTTTCCTCCTTGCTTATGATAGCTTAAGGACATTTTGAGGGATTTTCTTTAAACTTTGGACAAATATGCATTTTGATTCAAAGATTAAATAGATTTTGAAGGTTAAAGGTCAAAGTCATTGAGCCTTATGTTGATCCCTTGCATGCACAACAAGCTTTGACCAACTAAAAAACTGAGATATGCAGAATTCATATGACAAACACTCTTCATGATTGATGCAAGCTTTATCTTCAATATGCAAAAATAGATTTACTGCCAATAACTCACTGTGCAGACTCTAAGTTAAAACAAAGCAGTGTTTAAGGAGTGTGCCTACGCACCAGGGAGATTCACTCTACAGTTGTTCAGCTTGCTTTTTATATAGCTATACAAGTTTTTCGCAAAAAGACATAAAATGTTTATATCTGTGTTTGTCTTCTTTTGCCAAACAGTGCTTTGGATTAGTGTCTGCATTTATCATGGAGATATCAGCTTGTGATTACCTTAAACAACAATCAGTAGCTTAACGTGTGACGAAATGGCCTGCCGTAGTTTTTTAGATGTAAACTTAACTTTATACAAAAACTCTCTTAAACAGCACTGCAATTGCTGCAAAAACCGAAGATGTAATCCTTAAGTGCACGCTAATGCTTCAAGCCTGGTTCAACTCATACAACAGGTGCACACCAGCTGTTAAATGATCTATGTGATGATGATGTTGCTTATACTAAATTGTCAAAGCTTTTTTCTAAATAAAAAGTAAAGATTAAAGTGAGATAGTATTATCTGAAATACTGTAAAGGGTATATTTAAGACTGGATACACTGCGTAACTTAATAGATTAAAAGAAACGTCTTTTAATGTACTTTCAAATTGCAAAGTCACAACCATGGCTAAGTAATTCTGATGATTCAAAAAATGATCCGATTCGTGACAAAAAAGTGTGTGATTTGATTCAAACCAAGAGATTTGTGATCAGTTGCACCCCTAGTATTCTGCATCTTCACTGTATTTACCCTGGGTTTAATAAACTTTGATGTTGTTATAGAATACCGTCTTGGTGCTTTACAGCAGCTAAGGGTTTAATAAGACTACCAGCTTACCAAAGATATGGACAACCATTGCTTTTAAAAGGCTAAATTAAGCTGAAACAAAGCACTTCTGACAGACGTAAGAGCAAAAAGGCTTCAAATCTTGCCTGTAGAGAAACCTCACAGTTTAGGAAGTTTCAATAAAGCTTTAAAGTGCCAAACATAGATTTAATAAGTAGCACACTTACAAATTAGATAAAGATTAAATCATTCTGTAATTACTACTTTTAAACACCACTCACACAGACTTGTTTGGTTGTCCTTCTACCACCAAAGGGACTTAAATCTTATATTTCATTCTGTGTGCACCCGTGTTATGGCAACAAAAGCTGTGCTTGCACAAGTAGCCAAGTAGTTGGCCATGGCTAATAGTTGGTGAGGACACTTTAAACCTTAAAAGAGACTCACACAATTTATACAAAGCTGATATTAGTCTCAGAAAGAGGTTGAAAGTGTAGTCAAAAGTATGATAATCACCTCATCCTGCACTACTGAATTGCTGCTATGCCTGTTGTTATGTACTGTCTTAGTTCGCCATGTTTGTATCAAATACATAAATTTTAATTGAGTGTTGCTCAGCCACTTTTGTAGCTGCCATCACCCGTTCGCTGTACGCGAGCTGCTATCATCTCCTTCGACACTCTCTTGCAGTCTGAGGCCAAACCCAGAAAGCACATGAGGTCTATGAAGGCGGTGGTGAGGTTGAGCCTGCAGCCGAACTCACTGGTGGCGTAGTCGAAGGGGAAGGTGTGGTGGTAGTTGTGGAAGCCTTCACCTTAGAAAGACGTAGGAAAAAGTAGTCATATAAGGATAAAATTCTTCAAGAACACAAACAGTAGATGAACAAAGATATGTAAAGCAACAAAATGCTTCTCTGAATCATTTTAACACAGCACAGGACTGGGATGGATCAACAAACAGCTAAGAGCAGCGTGTGACTGAGAATGTGAGCTTTTGCCGGGAAACTGAGGGACTTATTTTTGGGGCTTAAATTGTGTTACAGGTGGACTGTCCTTTAATGCAATTTACAAGCAGTCAATATCAAATTACTCACTAATTAAAGAAAGTATGCCCACTGCTTTAGGAGCCACTACAACTTAGACTCTGACTGCAATAGGAAATATTTATTCAACAACACAAAAATTCTCTCTCCCATAACGCTACTGCTGTTAAAAATAAAGGCTGAACTCTTCAATGCTTCCAAGAATATTTTAGGTTTTTGTGATTAGCTGTGTCTGCTACGACTTTCCTAGTAACCAGAATTTAACAATAGATTTGGGGTTGTTGCTTTTTCTTATCATCATAACTAAAAACAGAGAAAAGGGCTAATGCAACAAGCAGTTACAGACTATATCTCTGTTCGAGAAAGCCATGGTAACCACAGATGCTCTGGAGACTTAAAAACAAACAATCAGCTGCTAATCAAGATAACACCTTTGTTGGGACTTACAGGTAGAAATTGGGCATCGCTTTCTTGCAGTTTGCCTTCACAGTTGCATAGCAGCATTTATTGGGTGCAGAATGACAAGAAAAAGCTATCCTACTTCAAAGGTTGGTAGGATAAGAGGTAGGACACTATTGATTATTGTAAAACTTCCTTCAAATAAAAATAAAATCAGTGATTGCTACCAGAGTTTTGAAAACATTTGTTAGCTCGTGAACTAACTTGTGACTGCTTTCAGACAACAAAGCTCAGTGCTGTTTGCATCAAGCGCCCACTGTGTCAGCCTCCACGAATCAAATCTTGACTCATGGGAAACAGTGTTACTGAAAATAACAACTGACACTAGAAAATGACTAATTTGCAGCTGAGTGAAAGCTGGCAAACTTTCAAAAGTTCAAGGCTGACAGCACCACAGCAAAGAAAAATAAACATTAGCCACGATTCCCACTACAGATATCAGATTGAACCGACTCTATGAGAGCCCATACTGTGGCTGACTAGACAAAAGAAGCTTTCAAAAAACATCAACACCTGATCACTGGGACTCAGGCACTGAATCACGTGCACATTGATGTCACAATCTAGTGGAAGGCTATTGTGTTAAATAATTCAGCCAAAGAACAAGTGTAAAAATTAATGAGGGCTATTAGGCTTAGATAAGTTGATGATTGCCAACACCTCACTGCCCTTCAGCATCACACTCCTTGAAAGATGATAAATTCTAGCTAACAGAAACAAACACAGTTGTGGCAAAATGCAGAACTCTGTAGCTGTGTCTCAATTCAGGCGTAGCATCCTTTGAAACACTCAGCCCATGAAGGGACCCAGCCTTCATCGATTGGGTAAAGCATTCAGAATGAACCAAAGGAGAATCTATGGAGTATCTCCAACATCAGCTAACCCTGCCCTTACTTTTTTTACTTCTAAGTGCTGCCCCTGTCACCTAGCAAGCTTAGCAGCCACACCAGAACAAGCTAATGTCATCTCACTAATCCTATTATTATTTTAAATGTAACTTGACATTTTCATGACACTTTTGTTATAATAGTAGTAGGCCTTTTATAGCTATTTGACTGAGCTGATACAAGTTTCCTTCTATTAAACGACACATTATTTTGGCTTTAATTGAAGGACCCCTTAAAATAGGACAGCTTTCTGCACTTTACTCTAGTGTTCAAATGAACCCCCTAAAGGATGCAGTCCCTGAATTGGGACTAAGCTATTGCTACATCTATTACTGATGCAAGCGATGGTTAAAACAAATTAACCCTTTAATTTAGAGCAAAGGCAGCTACTCTTTAGCTTGTACTGAAGTGAAAAAATTGTGAGTAATTCAAAAAATTCAAAGCACACTTTTTAAATTAAAAAAAAAAAATACCAGTGCTGTTGTACCGCATATCAGCACTCTTGGGAGTTTCTTGTTTACTCGATTATTTTGTTGGAGCAATTGTCATTTAATGGTGAATAATGAACATGTGTTTTCTTACCTATGGCACTGAAAGCAACCAGTGAGTTTTCTCTGGGGTTTATATTCTTGTCATATGGCCTGTTGCCCCATATGTGTGCTGCGCTGTTGACCAGCCAAGTGGCGTTGAGAATCACAGCATACCTCAGGAGTCCTGGCACAAAGTATCCCACAGCCAAGGACTCACCCCAGAAGTACCAGGGCACCAATGTGGGCACAAGGAAGCACAGGATCACCACAGAGAGTTTGTAGTGTCTGCCAAAAAAGAAAACCATTTATCTCCGAAAGACCAAAGAACATTGAACAAATATGTAAATATGCTACGTAGTTCTTTCAGATTAACATCATTTGTATGTTTCCATGCTGGTGATAGCCAGGGCCTGAGTTCTTAATGTTTAACAGTTTGTCCCTCTGAGCCATTGTTGTCAACATGATAGAGCACTTTACACAAATGGCCACTCTGACTCTAGGATGAACTGATCAGATTCTGGAGATCATAGGTCAAAGGTCAAGGTCATTAGACCTCACAACTCCTTGCTTGTGTACACAGTATCTAAAAAAACCTGGAGGATTTTCCACAAACTTTGCACAAAGGTCCACTCTGACTTAAATATTAACTACTGCTTTTTATAGAGCAAAGGTCACAGGGCCTACTGTTCATTTCTTGCGTGCCAAACTTCAAACTTAGATAAGATAATGCTTTACTGATGCCCAGAAGGGAAATCCGGGCATCGCAGGAACACAAGAGATAAAGGCGGTAAAAATACCAAAGGCTTCAAATAAGAAATAAGAATCAGATTTTTAGTTTTCATATGACGGACAGTCTTCCTTATCTTTATTTGACCATTAACCATACTCAATACTGTTACTAATACTGACATTTTTCACTGTTTACTAAACCCATATTTGATTGGCATTTATATTATTGTTCAATTAGACTCCTGTTCACTTACCTATCTCTATATTTTAAAATCTTTTACAAAGCATGCCCCTCAACATCAATAAACATGGGTCCCAGCCCTTCTTCTTGACCCACCACTGTCAGCCCACAGAAAACCTCACACAGGCATGTAACTACCAAGCTCTAGTTAGAGCAATGTCATGCATTCTGAAATCCTAAAAAAAAAAAAAAAAAAACTTTGGAGCAATACTTGCTTGTGCACCCAAGTTAGGGAAGGAATCTCAAATGTATTCCTTTAGTGTTTTGGAATCGGTTCTGAACAAATTACCTCTACTATCTTTTGAATAGTATTTTACTGTACGAAGATGTCAGGGCCCTCTGATTGTGTAACTCCAGCCACTGTTAATCCACTTTGCTTTAGAGCAGAAGGGAAAAATCTGGGACTGCTTCCAGAAAGGAAGAGATGTCGACAGATGACCAGCCAGTGGACACCACATGACTCAGGGCCTGTTGCAGGTCAGTAGATCTTGTTAGCCTGGTTGCTATGACCCCAGACTTAACACCTGATCATGGTCTATGTCTGAACTGGATAAACTGACTAAACCAAGTCCCAAAACAAGCAGTAAAAAAATACCCATTGTTTTTCAGTTACACAACTTATACCACATGAGTGTTGTTTTCAGGTATTTTTTCATTTTTGCAGGTAGATTCAATTGGTAGGTCCCATCAGAATTAAGATACCACTGTTTTCCACCCCTCAGACATATTTTGCTGATATAAAATAGCTATACCAGAGACAAGATTAATGCGAAACTACTGAAAAGCCAAACCTTGTAAAGCCAGTAAGTCTCAGTAAATATTCAGCAGTGACAGCAGCTGATTACATGCAGACTGTTTAGTATAAATCTTCTTAGCTTATTTTAAATGGACTTGCTTGGTAAGAACAGCTTTAAAACATCAAAAAGCAAACTCGAAGTGACTATCTTCTTACCGTCTCTGAAACATAACGACTTTATCTGCTTTGAGGTCCGACAGATCCAGTTTTTTGCCCTTTTCAATGACGTCAGGATGTTTACGGATCAGGAGCCAACCAATGTGGGCGAAGAAGAACCCCCGTGTGGCATTGTGAGGGTCGGCATCTGTCTCTGAGAACTTGTGGTGAACACGATGGTCCCTGGCCCAGTCATATATGTCATTCTGTTCACATAAAGACAAGATAGAAAGGAATAGGACATCAACAAATAGAAAAGAATACAGTATTCCCCCTGTGGAATTTTTACTTTTTTATTGATTTTATAAATCAATCATGGCCACACAGTTCTTTTACCATAAAGCTTTGACTGTTGAAGAACCCAGGACAGTTGTTGCATGCAAAGTCTCATCTCAGCTGCTGAAGCTTCTAACTCCTTCAGAGCAGTGTCTTGGTGGCCTCGCTTTCTAGTCTCCTTCTTGCTGAGTTTGTGAGGATGGCCTGATCTAGGCAGATTTACACATGTGTCGTATTCCTATTTCTTAATGGTAGATTTACCTGAACTCAGGGATTTTCAGTGCCCTGGAATGTTTTTTTGCATCCATCCCCTGGCTTATACTTTTCAATAACATTTTCTCTAGAGATGGTTTGAGTGTTTTTTTGTCTTCATGGTGTAATGTACCAAGGAATGCTAATTAACCAGTGACTGGACCTTCCAGACACAGGCATCTTAATACTACAATCATTTGAGACACATTAACTGAACTCAGGTGATCCTCTTTTCACTAATTGTGAGACAAGTAGCACCAATTGGCCGGGCCTTTCTTTTATTAGGTCAGTCACTTTAAAGGGGTTGAATATTTATGCAGTCATTTATTTTACATTACATATTGTATTCAACTGCCATTATTTTCTATAAAAATATTTTCACTTTGACATTAAAGAGGTTTTTTGTTTTAAAATAAGCCAAATCATAGTGGCCATGATTGATTTATAAAATCAATACACAGGTAAGGGGGAACACTTTTTTGTAAGCATTTTTAATGCAAATCAATTAGATTACATAGTTTTAGCATTACTGTGTACGATTGTTTGAAAACTCAACAAATGTCACTGTGTTATTACAAATAAGTGTAATGACAATTATGCATTATGATAACTTCCAAGAGCCTATCTTGACACGCTAGAAGACAAAGTAAGTTTCTGCCTAGATTCGTCGCTGCACTTTACTGTACAAAGATGTCAATCAAGTAATGGCCGATCAACATGAAGCCTCTGTGCACCTGACACAATACATCACTTCCTGTTTTCCGCTGCTTGGGATGTGTCATTTCAAGTGTTGATATAGCTACTGCTAAACTGTTTATTTTACCCTATTTGATCAGTGTTCAATTACAGCTAAATGTTTTTTTTTTATTTCTGTAAGTCTAGATGTACACGTTATCATCAAGCACTCTCACTTTAGCAGCTCACCTGCTGGTTGTTTTCTCTTCACCTCTAGCTTGTCTCAGTTTAGCAGTTAGATTTTCTCACTATGGCCTCTGTTTTTCTGCCTTCCCCTATCCTGTTCTCACCTGCCTAGCGTGCCAAACATTTAGTTTTTCCATGTCCTCCTTTACTAAAACAAATAAGAAAAATACAAGATAATTAAAGAAAACATTGTGCAGGGGAGGTTACAAGCCATAAAGGCTTATCCAGATACATCTCCCTGATACAACAAGAGCTATTCCAGGCACCAATGCAGGTTAGCTACTTGTACAACTGGTGCTTCTGGTTTATAAACTAACAAAAATATAAAATTTTCAGAGAAAATTACTATTGTGTATTCAGGTACACCCAATGTTAATTAGGTAGTCTAGTTTATTGCATGACAGGTTTACATCCTATTACATGATGTAAATGTTACATTTAAATTACTGAAATTATTTGCATTTAAATCTAAATTACTGAAATTTACAGATTTAAATCACTAAAATGGTTCATTTATACAGTAAATGCATAGCAGCTCCAGCCATGGGTTATCAGTCTCATGAAGTACATAATCTGTAATGGCCTGAAAAATCAATATTAGTTGCCCCCTAATGCAAATACCTGCACATTATTCTCCCCCATTCAATCACAGCAGCACTTGGTTAACCCATCAAGCCCTTAGCTATTTTTAACCACTTTGTCTCACCTGGGCTTATTGTCTTAAAAAGCTTGTGAAACATTAACCCTGCAAACATCCTTTTGTAACATCCAAGTTGTAAACATCCTTTTGTAAGCACTACCTGGGCTTTAAGAATATGTATGCTGCAGTAATGTCACTTGAATTTTAAAAATTTATGGGACTATAAAGACAAAAGAAAAACTAATGGAAATTAAAATTCAAAGATTTTTATGTGTGATACACAGTAAGCAATAATGACTCAGAGTTCCTTTGCACAAACTTGTTCTCCCATTTATTTGGGACCAAAAAGTGAAAGAAACAATTATTCTGTGACAAAAATTCTTCAATATATTCATATATTTCAAAAAAGAGTCTTTATGTTTTTTGGGGTCTTTTGTATTCCCTCCATCTTTGCCCTTATTCAACACAGTTCCAGTCTGGAATGACACAGAGGGTAACATCTCAGGCTCGCTTTCTTTTAATTATGATCTATTCAGGCTGTTTGCAACAGCATGATGCGATGACACAGCCCATCACAAAGCATTGCAGGATACAAAATGGCATTTAGCATTAGCTGCTAGCGGCAGGAATGATCAAAAAATATTTTTTAAAAAAGGATAAAAAGACATTCAATACTGTATTAACTGGTGTGGATTTAACCTTTAAATATAGTGGAAAATCACCTAAGTTCAAATCTTGCTAGTAAAGCATCTGTAAGGAATTTCAAGGCATGGATTGCATCACTGGAACAGCAAAACAGCTAGCATCTAGAGGAAACCATAAGAGGCTACAATTTATGTTCCGTAAGTTTTTTTTTAGTTTTCACAAACTGCGTAACTTCTTGTTGCATACGATAACGCTGGTCTTCGATGGTGAAAATTATGACTGACAATCTGTATGTTTTTTAAAGTTTTGGCACTTTCTGATGCAATCAATCTTGATACAACAATGATTGTATCATTAACACCTGTGAGATGTATGAAGAAGACTTAAAGAGTACCTGAAAGTATGGATTCTCTTCAAATTTAGAAGCATTAAATACAGAAAAAAATCAATTAATAGCTACATCAAGTCCATGCTGAAAACTGGTTTATAAGGGCAAAAAGGAATCTCAAATGTCTACTACTTGTTTTGGGGGGAAATTAATTGCATGTCTCAAGATGTCTTTTAAAAGTCCTTTGGAGTCTAAGTGTACCAAGAATTCAAGTTTCCCCAACACTCCAATGTGTATTGCATACTATACCAAGATTTGCTTCCAAACGTGTTTGGTTGTCACATAATCCTGTTTGACTTTGAATTCATTAAACTCAGGGTAGATGAAAGAGAAACCTGCCTCATTTACAAGCTTAATGTGGGGTTGAACTTTGGAATTGTCAAGGGTTAGAGGAGGACATATTTTCACTCATTCTCTGTTTTACCTGAAAGGCCATGGAGTTGCCAAGAGCAAGGAAGACTCTCAGGGGAAAAGAAGCCTTATAGGATCTGTGGCTCCATAATCTGTGCACGCCTGCAGTCACGCCGAGCCCACTAAAGAGGTAACACACTACAGCTGGAAGAGAGAGAGATTGGGAGAGGTGAAAAGGACAGATATCTTCAGGGAAAACTGTCACCAATGCACTAAGATTAATTTTACACCCATGAGAGCCGAGTCACTGGGACACCATGTCCTTTCCATTACAGCCAGGCCTCTTTATTCAGAGAAAAGTCATCTATGTGGGGAGATGGGATGGTGGGAGAACACAGGTTTGCCCTCACACTTTTGTTGTTATAAAACTGCTGAATGTGTTTCTATGTGAAGCCCCAGACAAGACTGCCCAGGATTTGAGAACCGGGGGCTTCTGGCTGGCAAAGAGCGTTCTGTTGTGGTGTCACGCAGCTCACAATGGGATGTCTATGGGAACGTTGATTGTGCTTTGTCTTCCCCACTGGAATAATATGCAGCTCAGCATTGCAAAGAGAGGAGAAAATTATGCAGTGCCAGAGTGGAAACAAAGTTGAGACTGTTCAGGAATTCTAGTCATGCTGTATTAATCTACATGTGTAGGGAACAAACTACATATACGGCAAACTATTTAACATGCAACACATATATTGCACTAAATAAAAACTCAGTAAGTGATGCCTTCAAGACTGAGTGAAGGGAAACAGACATAATGCAATTGACAATAACAGGATGACTCATACCCCTTCATTTCTACGGGCAACCCCTATAGAGGAGCTATGTAACCCTCCCCCAAGCAGTGGTACTGTAGTTAGTAATAGTCACACATCAGCATGTTTTCCAAATGTGTCTAACATAGAGGAATACACATTAACACCTGCACAGCACCGCCTTCTTCACGAATACTTACTCCACACAAGAGTTAAAAACGAGGCAGACGGAAGCAGAAGCAGTCCATACAGCGCACCAATATGTAGGAGGGTCATCATTATGATATTTCTCCACACCAGCATCCTCGGCGGTCTGGGACCCTTTTTCTCTTTGTAGGTGTCGTCAAAAACATCCTCCACCGTCGACGTTTCTGCCATGGCACCTCCATTCAGCTGCTGCTTACCGCCGGCTATGTGCTCAGTCCAGGTTTCCGTTTTGGTCATGTTGTTGCTGAAGTGGTTCTGTAACAGCAGTGTGCAGCAGGAGAGAAGGGGGATAGATGTTGCTCAGTGAAATGCGTACAGCAGAGATGCAGGAACAGGAGGGGGAAAGTACGGCGGCTGGCTGCGAACATGTAGCATGCAGAGCAGAGATCGCAAAGAGGCTGAAGCGTGCCACTCTGAGAGTTATGTCACTGTGGCTTTAATTACGCCTGCTTTTGTAGTTCTGCTGTTTTTTTTAGGTTGAGAATTAACGCTAGCTCAGGTTACAGTTTTATACATTATGCTGCTTCATACTGCCAAACAAATAAGATTTTAGCGCCTCATTGTAATTTTTGGTAATTCAAACCGACTTTTTGTCACGTTCTTCCGCCCACTACCAACACCTGAAACAAAGCCTAATTATATTCATGGCGCTAAACTGCGCTTTCTGACAGCGTACTAGTCTTCAGAACTGAATGGCATTAAATAGCCCTTCTGAGGTTCCTAAGTGCATGTATGCACACACAACCTTTTACAAATTTGCTAGTTCAAGAGCAAGTTTTATACAGGTAGCCTATGTAACATGGAGTATGATTGCTAGTAGTTTTTTTTAAACTAGCAAACTATCATCAGTGGAACAATCATTAGCTAATAGCCTACCAAGTAATCAAAATTGAATTGGACCAATATGTTCCACTACCAGTACAGTGAGACAGTGCCTCTATTAGGACAGAATTACAGGCAGATTAAACTTCCAATTAGGTGGGATAATGCTTATCGTAAGGGTTAGAAAATCAAAAGTTAAAGTTGAAAACTTGGCCTGCAAAACCTGATTAGAAAATGTTTAATAAAACCAAGTAAACAGTCTGCTTACTATAAAGACGCTCATCCTCCATGAAAACATTTTAACAGCTATCATAGCTAAGGTCAAGGCCAATAAAGCTACATTAGCAACATAGGTAATGTAGCTATGTAGCTAAAGCTAAGAAGGCTATGTTAGCAAATGCTACATTTGCTAAAGCTATCATAGGTACGTTAGCTACCTACACAATGCTTAAGCTAACTTAGCAGTAACATTAACTATGTAGCTATGTTAGCTTTAGCTAAAGCTGATAAAACAAAAGCAAGCCACTGTGCGCGTGACAACTTCTGAAACAAGTCTTCATAACTGATTAGACCTCTGACCTTTTTTCTGTTTTATTCATGAAATGTTGCTTAGTCTGTAACGTTTGCATATGATTATTCATGAATTTTACTGCCACCCTTTATGAATAAAGATTAAATAAAAAAAAAAAAGAAAAAAACGGCTAAAACAGGACGTGTTGTACTGGCAAATCATGTCAGATCCCTCTCAAAATAACAACATCCGAGACTGGGGGCCCCAAACATCCCTGGAGATTAGGGTTGGATATTATTTGAGGTTTTTTTCTGACACCAGTGCTAAAGCGATACTTATATTATGGTGACGGTACCTAATGATGCCTGAATCAATACTTAACAGAAGTGTGTAGGAGATTAAAAGTTGTCTGGGTATCAAAAATTATTTGCAGATTTAGCAAATCATGGTTATACTTGAGGCATTCAATAGGTTTTAATATAGAGTACTTTCGCACTGGGACTTTAGGTAACACTACACTGCCTTTGCTTTGAAATATATTACTAAAACAACTGTCAGTAGGCTTTATGTCACTTTTTGCATCAGAAATGGACAAAACACAATGGGACTTGTGTGTAGTAGGTAAATGTACACACAGTAGCGAGCAGGCAGGACAATGTTTGTGTTGTTTGAAAACCATCCAGTTCCAGTCTGGTTTATGAACAAGGTTTTTTTTTCTGTTTTTGCTGCTAAATGAATGATAATCTTTGGTTGTTGCTTATTGTGGTTTACTTACAAATTGGTGCTTGCAGTGTTTTTCTTTCAAACAAAAAAATACCATGTCAGGGCAATGCTGTGGTATTGAAAATCAGACCACAACTATGGTGATATTCAGAACAATAGCACTGCCTCTGATAGACAGAGCAACAGTATACTATGCTAGACTAATTGTGCAGTATGCATTATGGATGAAGTCTGGCTACTGGAGCTACTTCTATGCCAGTGCAAATGACAGTGTCATTTTAAAATTAAATGTAGTTGATAAATAGATAGAAAACTCTTTTAAAGGTTGGTATGCACGTGTACAGCAGTGGCATGCAGTGTAAGCAAATTTTAGTCGTATATGAGTGGAAGTTTGCTGCAAGCAACATTCACCACTATGCAAATACTGTTTATAATTTGCATATGACAATTGCTGTCTCTGCAAAAAAGACTGTAAATGGCTGCTTACCGAAGTGGTGATCTCCAGGCTCAAAAGGAGGGTACCAAATCCACGGGGGTCCTTGGTTTACTTGAGATGTTGGCAGAGGTGAAATATAATGAAGATAATACTGTAGCATTGATTTAGAGGGACAGAAGTGACTGTACTTTCTCAGAGAGCATTTTAAAGCAACTGGTTGATGTAGAAATTGATGCCAAAGGTACTGCACATCCCATTGGCTGTTTCCTCCATGTTTGCCATCCCCCTTTTTGTCCAGTCCAAGAGAAAGTCCTTCCAGACACACAGAGGAATCTAGCATTGCTGTTGCACAACCTTTCAAATCAACTTTATGATGCCAAGATGTTTCTGTATCTGATTAAATGTTGGAGGAATTTGCAAACACAGCACAGCTCAGCTGACATCATTATGTCATACATACAATGCTGACATTATCAGTTTGAGATGGAGTAATGATGACAGTTGCAAATATCATGTGCTTTTTACTTTTGCCCTACTTGCACATGCCTCTTTTTCAAACTAGCACAGATGTTCTGCAATTAGACAACAATTTTGTTGTTGCACGTTTTAGTCCAAAATTACAAAATATGTGATGTCAGACTTGACTGTGAACTTTGGCCAAGATATCACAGCTCTTACTGCATACAGATCTTTTTCAGTAAAATACAGTGAATGCATTCTTTAGATATTAGTATTAGCATTTATAGACAGTATAAAAGTATATGTAAAACTGTGAAAACTAATCTTAGACTGGCTTCAATATTACACACCATTTCTTTTTAATATCTATGTAAATAGATTACTGACTTTTTATGCATTGTGACCAAAACATTGTTGGGAAATAGCAATGTTTTGGCCAATAAACAAGTGAAACACTTTTTTTTTTATTTTGATCTGTTAAAACAAAAGTTCATCAAAACTGAAGCATAAAGACCTGTAACATGAACAGCATGAACCCTGTGTGTGAGTTTAAAAAAGTTCATTTCACAGTCTTTCCTGCACATGCATGAACATCATCACAGCATTACCTCACTCCTGTGGAAAGGACAACCAATAGGCGGAGGCTGCCTTGTTGGACTGTATGACCGCACATGAACAGCAGTAACCTCTGCAGAACAAAACTTGGTGACTTTTCAACTGGGCTCAGTGTGAAATGAACTCTGGTAAACTGGAATGAAGTGGGTGTTTTGAACAAGCCCATTAAAGATAATAATGGTACCATCTACTGTTCACATATTGCTACTGCAGGGCAGTCAGTTAAATGTGGTTGATTAAAATTTGGCAGCCAAAATAAAAGCTTCTGGGGAGTATCTTTCCATAGAAGTCACATGGAATAAAACACATTCAAATCATTAAATATTTAAAATATTTTTCATTCAGACACTTGTACCAAAGTCCCAACATAGTGAGGCAGAAGGCAGACATGCCACTGCAAATACTCTCAAGTTAATTATTAGCAGTCTTTTTAGGGTGTTGAGTGAGTTCACCAAACTCATTTATGCTATAGGAATAGTCAAGGTTTAAGTTGTCTAAATAAACCAGATTAAAGGGCCTGACTACCCAAATCTTAGCTGATCAGAAAAATACAAACCTATGTACCAGAAGGTTGGGGCATTACATAAAATGTGAAAAAAAAACAAAATACTGTGATGTGCAAATCCTATTCAACCAATTGAATACAGAACAAAGACAACATTTTTGTTTAAACTGATAAATTGTACCTTTTTATTTTTTAAATAAATACATACATTCCCAAAAAATTTGAACTGATACAAAAAAAGACTGAGGAAACTCTGCACTGTTGAGCAACATTAAGCAATAATTGGGAAGAGTTCAACTTTTGCAGCTATACATCTTCAATCCCCAGAAGTTCACAGTGTTGTGGGACAAAAACTGTGGTTAACATGCACCTGTCCCAATTATTTTGGAACATGTTGCAGTCATCGAATGAACATGTGTAAAACAGTGGTTAACATGCACCTGTCCCAACTTTTTTGATAGCAACAGCACAATGAAGCTAATCAGTTTGACTATTAAATAGCTCGTCTGTGTGCTGTATTCAACTGAATATAGGTTGAACAGGTTTTTCAAATCTGTGTGTTCTATTCTTCAAGGGATAATTCAGTATTTTTGGAGTTGGGTCATATCAGGTATGTAGCAGTCATTATTTTGCAATGCAAGCTTTGGCTACCGGCTACATGCTCTTGCACTGCTAAACAGTGATAAAAACACAGAGGCTTTCTGGGTTAAAAAAAAATGTAACGCTTCAAAACATTTTTATAGAGTTACATTTAAGTCGACATTGTTTTGTGGTCCATTTTTTTCAAAAACTCACTAAATTCTGCTGAGAAACTGTACCATCTGTTATGGTGTATAGACTAGCTTCCTTCTTAAAGGAGCAATGCTCACTGAAATCACTCAACTTCTTTTCCTTGCTTTACATCAAAACAAACTGAATATCTTTGAGAATTGTGACAGTCTGTTAAAGAATAAAGTAACATAGACCTTGGATCATCTAATAGTTTTACTACACATCAATAATAAAGGAGGGGAAATTAAGTAAATAAACTTTATTAGAAATCTCAGATCTAAGACATGTCTTTCTAAAGTGGTCAGAGTTGTTCCTGATATGTGGACATTAACTTCTCAATTCAAACTTTCATCTACCTCTCAAATAGTAGCACCACTTCACAGTGATGTGTATGTGGGAACATGTCCACAGGTACAGCTAGAGTCAGAGAAAAAGCCTCTCCTGTGAGTTTTTTCTGCGGGTCAGGAGCACAGCAAAGCTCCCTGAAGTTCCTCTTAGCCTCTCCGTCAGGTTTACAGGAAACATAGACCAGCCTGCGGATACCTGGTTGGTTTCGCAAAGCTCGGACCACTCTGTAGTGCAGGCCAGCACGAGAAGGATTCACCACAGCTGCTACAAGTTCTCTGCCTTCAGAACTCAGCTGTGACATCAGACCAGACAGCACCACCTCTGCTTTCCCCGGGATAAACTCACAGTTCAGTACATTATTGAAAAGGGCATTGTGTCTTGCATCTTCCACCGCCTGTTCTATGAGCTCTATGCCGATGACTCTGTCCACTCTGTGAGACATAGTGATACCTATGGCTCCAGTCCCACAGCACACATCCAGGAGAGTACCACCAACTACAGTTCTTCCTCCACCTTCCCAGTGGTTTGGAAGGCACAGGTCTCTCAGTGCGGTAGAGAACCTCAGCAGCTGCCTGGTTCACCTGGAAGAAGGCGTTGGGAGAGATGCGGAACTTGAAGCCAAGCACCTGTGAATTACAAAACAACATAAGATCAGCAATTAAAAAAAAAAAATACTATGGGTAAATATGGACTTCCTACCACCCAGGTATATTGTCATTCTATGGGAAACACTTGGTAAAAAAAAAAAAAAACCCTGAACAGACCAGACTCATCAGTGAACTGCCAGCCACCTTAACTAGAAGGGCTGACAAAGCAGAATTAGAGGGAGAGTTACAAAAAGGGAGACAAAAAAAAAGGTAAAATGGGGAAATACATGAAGACAGTAAGATGTCCAACATCAACTAAAACAGAAAAAGATAAGACAGATTTGGAGTAAGAATACCAGCAGTAACAGAAATAGTGTCTATGAGATTAATATACAAAAGAAAGCTCTGATCATGACAGTGTCCTGATGATGTACTTTACCTCCTCATAAATGTGTGGTTGACCATAGAGAAGCTGGTATGGAGACTCCTCGTGAGTGCAGCGAGTCATCTTGCTCTCCTGGAAGAACAACGAATCCAGCTGACAGACTGACCCGGGCCCCTGGGTAAAGTAGTCCATTAGCTCACCCTTGTGGTGTGCTATCTCCTCTGGAGTAAGTGTCTGTGGGTGGAAATAAACTATTGCCATAGTGTGGCCCTCTCTGTTGGTCCTCACTGTAATTTCTCTCCAGTGGCCCCCAGTGTGAAAAAGCAGGCAGGGCTCCAGAGGAGAAAGACGGATAAAGTCCTGGTAACATCTGGCTACTAGTTTGTGCTTCTCCGGCATGTTGAGCAGGTGATCTCCATTGATGCAGACGATGTTCCTCTTTCTGCCCATGCCCAGGTAAAACCCAACAGTTTTGGGGTTTCCATCCACTCCAGTGTTGACAGAAAATGAAGACTTGTTGCGGTAGCCATTTCTCACAGGTGATGGAAGGACAGGCAAGACATGGAAACTGAGTTTACCTCTGTAAGATGATGAAGGCTGTCTTTGAAGGTCACCTGAAAGATCACCACTGAGCTGAGACAGTATCCTCTCCTGGTTTTTTTGCTTGACTTTAAGTTGTTCTTCATAACTCAGCTTCCACAGAGGGGTGACCACGTCTGCCAGCCTTTCCTCCCAGGACAGATCATCAGTCCAGATAGGTTTACACTGAGCTTTCTTTAGCGGTTTCTTTGATGTTCGTTTTCTCTGCTCAGCTAGAATTGCACCATCAGTACAAAGAAACAGATTTTGTATTTTCAAAACTTGGTGGACTTTGCGTTTGACAAATATGACTGACCTGCGGTATGTGGCTGCCAACGACATTTTCGACTTTCGACTTGAGGTAGTATTTCCTGCTACGGGTACTAACGATTAGACAAAAAGTGTCCGTGCAGTCCAAAAAAATCATATGATACACTCAAGTATAAAATGTCGGTATTTAACACGTTTTTCTTCTGGAAGTCAATAATTCGCAGCCTGACGGTTCATTTCAACTTTTGTGACGTATAATTTACGAGACCACTACTGCCATGTATGGAAGGCCAACACTGCCATGATTTTACTCATACTGCGAAACATTGCTTCTGTGGAACTAAATTGATGTGGGCTGTATTAAAATACTACTCTTAGCTCTGTAAAAACCTTGAAACTATGCCTTTTCTGCACTAAGGAATATTTACAAAGTTACTTTGCTTGACACTGAAAATGCCTTTTAAAAGGCATTGCTCATTAGCGTGGTAGAGGGCCTAGATCATGTGAGTTAATCCAATAAAAATGCTTATGCCTTGTTATGAATCTGCTAATTGAATTACTTCATATGTTCTCATTTGCACACATGGCCTCAACCCCACCCCCCAAAAAACCTTTGCTGAATCCCCTTGGGGGGATATGATGTGTTGAAAGCACAGTTTGTCAAATTCTGCCACCAGAGGGCTCAACTAAACAATAATACAATATGATGAGTACAGAACAGTGCTGCTGATCTCTGTTTTTTACTTGTTGTTTCAAACTGAGGACTCTGTTAAAAAGGAATGTAACCTCATACGGTGTATTTGCTAAAAAAAAAAAAGATCTTTTGTTGTCACAATGAAAAGTGGTTAGAGATTGTACATGTGCTCTGGCAACGCCTCCAGAGCGACTGTGGAAGTACACTTTAAAGTAATTTTATCCTTTAATATGAGAAATGTATAAATGAAAACAAAATGGCAGTTTTTTGTTGTGTGAATAAATCTTATGAAGTGCCTTTTTATTGAACAGAGGCCTCAATTTCAAAAAAGGTAGTATTGAGAAGAAAACCACAGAGGGTGGTGCTGAGCACTAAGCTCAACTGGCTGGAAATGCCTTGTGTAGGGGGTGTCCATGTCAATAAGGTGATTTTGGGTGATTGAACTCACAACTTATGGCAGCCCCCATAAAAGTCCCTTTACAACTAAAAAAAAAATGAGAATATTTCTGTCTTTGAAATCTTAAGGAAATATCAGAGAAAATGTCAGACCTCAATTAATCATATAAATCTAATATATACATACATATCTTAAATCAATGTTATCTTTAAAATTGAGTTTCATGTACATAATTCCTAGCAGTGACTTATTCCATTAAAGGTGTTGTTCTTATGTTATTTTACAAAGTTGTGTTTTCATACCTTTAATAAGGTTAAGGGCCAATAGCGTAATGCTTCAAAGGCGAGATGGTTTTGTTTTCACACATGAAAAATCTGATGAATTTGATGAAAACGTCACATCAAATTAGTATAATAAAAATGATTATTAAGGCACTCTCTGCTTTCCCTACAACACGTCATCACTGTGCGTCTCGGGGCAAGTAAACATTTCCGCTTTGTCGCGATGGACTCAAACAAGGACGAAGCGGAGCGTTGCATTAAAATAGCCCTAATTGCAGTCAACAACAACCAGACGGACAAAGCAAGGAAGTTTCTGGAGAAGGCACAGCGCCTGTTTCCGACAGATCAGGCAAAAAGTACGTCGAATAAACGTCTGTTTGAGCGGCGGTTTAATATCAGATAAGGGCCATGGTTGTGAAACCGAATCAGCTAACGTTAGCATAACCGACTTAACATTACACCAGCTGCTCCCAGTTGATACTGGTACTTGTAGTTTTCAGACCCCAGTCGCAGTTTCTGTCTTATATGTTGATGCCTTGCTGACGGATATTAGCGTTTGCTTAGACGTAGTCTAAATTCCCCTCCTTGTCGGTATTGTTAGCAGCTATGCGGCTAACTGTTAGCATGCTAGTGCTTTAAACAGATTTACGGGATATATGTATAACACGGCTACACTTCATTTGCAGACTTATTGGAGTCCTTGGCACAGAATGGAAAGCCTCCAGATGAGAATGGCAGTCATGTGAATGGAGAAGGACCCACCATGAGGCACCGTGTCCACGCAGAGGAGCCTGATGTGTCCGCACAGAGTGCTACAGATTCAGCCAAACCATACACCGCAGAGCAGCTGGAGGCTGTCAGAAAGTCAGTATACATGAGGGTAGAGCTGTCACTTTGGTTTAGTATTAATATTAACAAAAATTAAGAGTCAATGGAGCAGGCAATATAAAGATACATTTCAAAATTTACCTAGGAACGTGAGAAGGCGTACCTTGAGGTTATTTGGTTTTATCCAGCATTGTACAAGATTGTAATACTTGATTTTTAAACTCTGATAGGCTCCTTGGAAAATCCAAACGATACTGCCACCTGTTTAATGCAAAGACAACAACAGTACTAGTCCTAGAAACCCAATAGTAGGTAGCTTCTAGGTTTAAGTGCCAAAATTGGGCAAACTACTGTACACAGTCAAATCTGCACCAGAACACAGGCAATTGTGCTTTACTTCAGTGTTACCAGTATTTAGACGATGTTCTCTCTTTCTCACTTTCTCTTTCTCAATCAGCAGCTCATAGTTAAAGTGTGACTGAAGGTTTTTTTGTTTTTTTTTTAAGCCACTGTTATTTTTAGATACCATCAATCAATGGATAAGATTGTGTTGTATTACAACACAGGGAATCAAATGTATTGAAGTGTAGACATTTTTGTTCACAACCTTATCTAGTTGCATTTAAAAATTGCCTCAAAGAAGCGATATAACCTCTGATAGATTATTTCATTGTCAGCTTGTGATGAGGAGTTGGAACTACCAACTGTTCCTATCACTTTGGTAGAGCCATAGAATTAAGTCTTGTTCTGTCTCTTTACATTAAGAAACCACTTAAATTCAAAATTTTCAATTGTCTGGTACTTTTTTAACATTGTACATTTGAATCAATGCAGTCACTGTTATTCTAATAATTGATAACCATAAAAAGCCCAATGTCTGCTTTTGAAGACAGGCGTGTAGGGGAGGAATGAATCTGAATGAATCTAGCAAAATTACTTGTGACATCCTGCATGTTGTCTAAAGTATTAAAAACATTTACAACTTTTTAGTTGAACTGTTGCCAATGAATGTATGCAGTTTAGACAAAAAGCAGAAGATTACCTGCAATTTTTGACATTTAAGACATGAATTCCCAATGTCAGGTGCCTGGTCAGGCTGCTTGATTATGGCAAAAATCGTAATCAGAGATCACAATTATAAATCACTGACTGTGCAACATCTACATCACATGTATTTTTTTTTTACTTAAACATTGTAAGACTTTGAAGAGTAAACACTAGATGAGTTTAAAAAAAACATTTATCTATACACTGCCTGGCCAAAAAAAAGTCGCCACCAAAAAAAGGTCACACACTCTAATATTTAGTTGGACCGCCTTTAGCTTTGATTACAGCTTGCATTTGCTGTGGCATTGTTTCGATAAGTTTCTGCAGTGTCACAAGATTTATTTCCATCCAGTGTTGCATTAATTTTTCACCAAGATCTTGTATTGATGATGGGAGAGTCTGACCGCTGAGCAAAACCTTCTCCAGCACATCCCAAAGATTCTCAATGGGGTTAAGGTCTGGACTCTGTGGTGTCCAATCCATGTGTGAAAATGATGTCTCATGCTCCCTGAACCACTCTTTCACAATTTAAGCCAGATGAATCCTGGCATTGTCATCTTGGAATATGCCCGTGCCATTAGGGAAGAAAAAATCCATTGATGGGATAACCTGGTCATGCAGTATATTCAGGTAGTCAGCTGACCTCATTCTTTGTGCACATAATGTTGCTGAACCTAGATCTGACCAACTGCAGCAACCCCAGATCATAGCACTGCCCCCACAGCCTTGTACAGTAGGCACTAGGCATGATGGGTGCATCACTTCACCTGCCTCTCTTCTTACCCTGATGCGCCCATCACTCTGGAACAGGGTAGATCTGGACTCATCAGACCACATGACCTTCTTCCATTCCTCCAGAGTCCAATCTTTATGCTCCCTAGCAAACTGAAGCCTTTTCTGCATGCCAAAGATTTGACCCTTCTTAAACAGACTAACATCTTTTCGATGACCACAGGATGTGTCTTTTGACATGGTTGTTTAAGAAATGAGAAGTTACTCATTGCATCAGCTGGGGTTAAATAACTTGTTGCCAGCTGAAAGATAATCACCCATGCAGTAATTATCCAATAGGAGGCTCATACGTATTTGCTTAGTTAAATCCAGGTGGCAACTTTCTTTTTGGCCAGGCAGTGTATTTGACAAAGATGTACAATAATGATAAAAAAATACTCCTATGGCCAAAATATAACGACATTGAAACATTTAGTACATTATTAAACCTATGGATATAACAAGTGCAACACAGTACAGTAACCAGTTAATCTCAGTTGTCTTGCTTTTGTGTTTGTGGAAAGCCAAAATCATGATTAAAATCGAAACTTGATTATTTGCCCCATACTAGCTCATAATAATTGAATTTTTCATTGGTGTGGTATCAGAACAGTTTTCAATATTTGTTGATCAACATTGCTGAAAGCTGCTGATGGCAACACTGATGATGCCTCAGGTTTAAATGCTTCTGTTTCCATACACTGCTGTCTAATATCTTTTTTATTAATAAAAACAATTGCTATTAAAACCATCAAGATTTTTGTTTTTTGAATTTAAATGCCTTATGATGTGGCACCAACATCTGCAAAATAGTTTTTGAGTTGGAGACACCTTTTCTGTTAATGTTTGGGTTTGACATGAGGCACTATAGAATTAACAAAGTGTCAAATCCCTCCAGTCCTAAGAAAATGTGCGGAAACTATAAAACTGATTGCAGACAAACAAGGCCAGATTACAGATATTACTACAAAAATTTCTGGTAAATCTTTGTCTAGTTTCTGACTAACATTTTGCTGTGAAATTCTCACAGATTAACTGTCAAAATCCTAGAATAATTGTTTAGTTAGTTTAATTTAGCTACCTTTGTGGTGTCATTTATTTGATGCAACTTGTCAAGTAATTAGAGATGTATCTTTGTGTTTAGTTGATGTGTTTTTCTTCATATTTTTTCAACTGCAGGATTAAAGGCTGTAAAGATTATTACCAGATTCTGGGAGTTGAAAAGACAGCTTCTGAGGAAGATCTGAAAAAGGCATACAGAAAACTAGCCCTGAAATTTCACCCAGATAAAAATCATGCACCTGGAGCCACAGAGGCATTCAAAGGTAAATTAAAAATGAATCATCAGTTTAATTCCACGAAAAAAAAGTTAATATAATTTCTAAACAAGGGAAAATTGTGTGTTTTTCTGTCTTACAGCTATTGGTAATGCGTACGCAGTGCTGAGTAATGCTGAGAAACGAAGGCAGTACGACCAGTACGGAGAGGAAAGATCACACCCGACCAGACACAGACACTATCGTGATTTTGAGGCAGACATCTCGCCTGAGGACCTCTTCAACATGTTCTTTGGTGGAGGCTTCCCATCAAGTAAGTAGAGGCATAATGATGGACAACAGCATCCAGAAAGATGTTAACTGACTGGCCCAAGGGTTTTTTGCTCGTCATGTTTGAAGTAACATTTTCACATGCCTCTTTACCCATTTAGTGTAAAAGCAAACCTGATCCATATATCTGGAGACTTAACATAAAATGACTGTACTGATAGTTTTATGTGTTCTGAGTCATTCCGTGAAATATTATTTATGTTTTAACTGGAAATGCTTCAGAGTATTGTCCAAGTATCATGATGTGTCATGGGGTGAAAGAAAACGTATTTGGCTTTACACATGTTTGTCATGAATTATTCTCAGAGGGAATGTTTTGAATTGGTTCAGGATACCTGTAGCTTAATGTCATTGTGCTGTAGTTTGTCTCTTATAAGCTCTACCCAACTCTTATCAGTAATCTTTCTCCAGTCAGAGTCAATGAGACAGAGCTGTCCAACTGGATAATCAGCCATGTGATTTTCTGTGTTTTCCCCATGCAAAAAAGGTGCATTTGCAACAGGAAACCAAGCACATTACCTTCTCATTAACATCTCACAAGCATTTGAATAGACCATCAGATTCACAGCAACACATTCTCAGTTATTTTGTTTTGTTCGTCTTTTGGGTGTGTTTGTTGGTGTCAAAATATTCACATAATAGTATGGTACTTATATCCTGAGCTATCCTATGTTAGTTATAAATCATATATTTAAAATGTGAAATGTATACATGGATTTAGAATAAAAGGCAAAATAGATAAATCCAACTAAATAAATGATTTCTTTGACCAACTATGTTTAAAATGGAACTTAAAGAAATTAAAAATGCTTCCTCCTTTAGCTGAATATGAGATGATCAAAGGAATCAGCAGCTGTAACAGACTGAACTGAAAGGCTGTAGACTCCTGACTTAGAGTTGCTGCAGTACTGAGTGCCATAATATCTTTGATTTTCTACCTTACTTTTTAGGTAACGTACATGTTTACAGAAATGGAAGAATGCACTTTGCACAGCATAACAGGCAAGAGAGACGAGAACAACAGAGAGATGTAAGTATTCTTTAGAAAGCTGGGTTTCCACAAAGTGGGCTGGTCCAGTTTGGTTTGGTAGGGTATGCAGTTATTTGCATTTCCACTACCTAACACTCTTCTGGTGGGATACAAGCATACCTATATGATCCCTAAGTGTGGAGTCAGACTCACAGCAGTCCATTGATCGGTCTGAAGAATCTTCACTTCCTATGTGAAAACAGTAATAATGGCAAAACGCAAAACTAGTGATTTTCTTAGGAAATCCTTTCAAATACAGTTAAATGCAGAATTCAAGTCAAGAAAGAGTAAGAATTGAGCACTATTAAAAAAAAGACCCATCAAAGCATTAGTTGGTAAATGGTGTAAAGCTGGTTTGCAGAATATGGCTAATATGACATTAGCGATGCCAGCACCTGTGACCTTCGATCCTCTTTGCTTGTTAGTGTCCCATTCTTGTGCCAGTTGTTGTTACTCATTGTTTGATTTATATGCAAGTATAAACGGATATTAACAACTTAATTCCCATTTCAAAATGGTAACAAAACCTACAAGATGCTATCAGCACTACCATTGTTTACAGTTGTGTTAAAAAAAAAAACATTTTAGCAGCATTTATTGGAGCCACATTGGCTGCTAGTGGCAGGAGGCTGTGTTACAGTTTACACGGAGCATTTGATTAGGATTGGGCCTGAATTAAAAAAAAAAAACAAACAAAGAAAGAATTAAGTTAACGGGTAATTCTGGGGCTGACTACAGAGGGACTGGGTATATAATTTTTTGGCCGGCTAACTGCACACACCCCTACACAAAACATGTCATGTTTTATAGTGAGCTGAACCGCTTTACTCCCTCGTTTGTCATTTAGTACAGAAGCCTTGTGGGGTACTGTTTAGAAATTACAGCTAAATTCAGGACAACAAGTTAGGAGCCATAACAATGTGTTGTCCCCAACAAACCAGTAGTAATAGGTGGTTCATATTTGTGACTGTCAGGAGCCAGCTCCCGTTTGAGCTGGCTTCCTTTTCTTTCCATTTTTGGTGTTGTTTTAAAGGTATAAAAAATTCAAAATACGACCAAATGAAGAGTTGCTCTTATTATTGAATGGAGTCAAATGATCTGATCTGAGGCTGTGGAAATGCAAGCACTGTGAGAGTTTACTGCACTATATCATGCTAAACTATACTGAACAAAACTGGACCACTTTGTGGAAACACACCACAACACTGTTACTGCACATGAATTTGATACCAGCTAATTAACTGTGCTATTTCATTATGAATTGCTCATTATTTTTTCTTCTCTGAACAGGGAGGTTTGGCTTTGTTTGTACAGCTGATGCCAATCTTAATCCTCATCATCGTGTCAGCTCTCAGCCAGATGATGGTCACACAGCCTCCATACACTCTAAGCTACCACCCGTAAGTACCTCCCCACACAGAGACCATCATGACGTGATGCCAAAATGTCTCAACATGAGTCTTATATAAAGTTTTACCATCTTCTCCATGCATCAGGTCAAGTGGACACATTCACAAAAGGCATACATCACACCTGAAGGTGCCTTTTTATGTGGGAGATCGTTTCAATGAAGAATATACCGGGGCAAACCTAAAGGCTGTTGAGAGAAGTGTAGAAGAAGATTACATTTCAAATCTCAGAAACAACTGTTGGAAGGAAAAGCAGCAAAGTAAGTTTTCAACAAAATACATATTTAATTTAAGGTGTTTATGCCTGTACCAGTTTTCTGAATGAATATCTTAAAAGAAGAGTCACAAATTAAAGAACAGCACACTACAGAAGCCCCAAGAGGACACCTATCAACATTTTATTTTACTCAGTTTTCTTGTTATCATGAGTAGGATTTGGTTGTTTTCTTGAGATCTTGACTTATTTATCTTGCAAACACAGAATGACAATGCTGGTTTTCCTGCTAGATTGGTTAATTTCAGTAATGTCTTCAAAGTCTTGAGAAAAATAAGTCTTTTCAAGGGGAAAACCTGCAGTGATATAAAAAAATCACATGATTAAAAAAAGATCTCCAGAAAATACTTGGAAATCATTCATTATCATAGAAAAAACAGAGTAAAGTAAAATGTATGAATATATGTCGACTCAGGGCTTCCATAGCATTCTAGCATGAGAATGAAACAGCATTTTTTAAATAAATGACATCCTTTTCCTAAGGGATTGATAACTGAAATACTCTCTCCTTTCACTTTCAGAGGAGGGCTTACTGTATCGTGCTCGTTACTTTGGAGATTCAGAGTTGTACCAAAGGGCACAGAGAATGGGGACTCCCAGCTGTTCCAGACTATCTGAGATTCAGGTTATATTGGACGGCTAGGAAACCACTTGCACACAAACGGGTAAGTTAACAGACATCACAGTGAAATTTCACTCCTAACTGCTAGTAGATACAGCATTTTAATAGCAGCAGATTGGGCATTTCCAAGTTTTATGCCACTTTGGACAAATCCAATATTTTTTATTTAGACTGACACAGTATTTCCCTAGGGTATGCTCTGAAAAAAGAAAAAAAGTTTTCCTTTCATGAGGAATCCTTTGAGATGAGCTGTGCACTCAGATTTATATTTGTCTAATTGACGCATGGAAATGCAGTAGTAAGCAGGGACTGATACCTGATACTTGGGGGTCAGCTCCGTTTGCTCACATGCTTCCTGCAAGCACTTTAATACATCAAGATAGCACACGTCATTGTACTTGGATGAATTGAAAGAATTCAATAAAAGCAACATGTGCGTTATCAATCTCTAAAGCTGTTCTCATGAAAAACCACTGCATGTGATAGTGAAAATGCATGATTTGTGCAGATGTTATGTGGAGTCTTTTGGCTTTTCTGTATATACAGTTAACCATCATTAGTAGGGATGTAACAACACTTGACTCATAATATGATAGTAATTTTAAAACTGTGTCAACAAAAGAAGTTAACAGGATTTTTTAATTTTTTGATTTTAAACAGATGGAATGAAGTCAATTTATGAACAATTATGATTCTTTTATGTCAATTCTCTGATACTAACATGTTAAGTATCCCTTTTTCTTATTGTGTTTTCATAAATATGAGTGATACTATGGTCCAATTGTAACTAGAAAAACAATAGCTATGGTACTAGTGACTGTTTGGGATGTAATGGAAAAGAGTGTGCAATATACAGTACCTATAAAAAGTATTCACCCCCTTGCGTGGTTTACCCTTTTATGTGTTAATAAATCAATCATGGTCAATATAATTCCTCCTTTTTAGCAAAAAAATAATACAATAAAAACTTCTCAATGTCAATGTGAAAACAGATTTCAACAATATTATGTTAATTCAACAAAAATATGTAAGGTAACATAACTGCATAAATATTCAGCCTTCTAAGATGACTGACCTAATTCAACAAATGTCCAGCCAGTTGGTGCAAGTATACATGTGTAAATCTGCCTAGATCAGGGCATCCTGACAAACTCAGTGACCGTGCAAGAAGGAGACTAGTGAGAGAGGCCACAGGACACCTATGACTACTCTGAAGGAGTTACAAGCTTCAGCAGCTGAGATTGGAGAGACTGGAGAGACACTGCTGTGTTTGATTGACACCAAAAACAACGCATCACCACAAACGCACCATCCCCACTGCGAAGCTCGGTGGTGGCAGCATCATGCTGTGGGGATGTTTCTCGGCAGTTGGCCCTGGAAGGCTTGTAAAGGTAGAGGGTAAAATGCAGCAAAATATAGCAAAATGAGAGATTTATTTTCCATCAAGACAGTGGCCTAAAACATACAGCAAAAGCCACACAGAAATAGTTTAAAGACAACAAGGTAAATGTTCTGGAGTGGCTGAGTCAAAGCCCAGACTTCAATCCAATAGAGAATTTGTGGCTGGACTTGAAAAGGGCTGTTTACTCCCCATACAACAGACATAGCTTGAGCGTTTTTGCAAAGAAAAATGGAGTAAAATTGCAGTGTTAAATGTACAAGCCTGATTGAGACGTATCCACACAGAGCTGTGATTGTAGTCACACATAATATTGATGTAGTTGCTTATTTTATATTACATATTATTATTTAATTTACATAACTTCATAGAAATCTGTTTTCACTTTGAATTTTTTTTTGTATTTGTTTGTCTTTGTCCAAAAAGCCAAATTATTTTGACTATGACTAATTTATAGAATCGCTAAACAGGTAAAACATGTGTTAAATAGTCCATATTTGCTCTGATTTATAATTGAAATGCAGTATGTTGGTACCCACCTAATTATATGCTGATCTTATGAAGAATTCTCACATATTATTTTTGTTCTTCTAGGTTCGTCGGTACTTGAATCAAATAAGAAGAAATCGGTCAGAGCCCACTGAAATTGGAGCATATATTTTCTGCAGCAAACCAAGAGAATCAGAAATGCCTTACGTGCAGTGGGCAGCGAACTCATCAGGGAACCTCTCTGCAGCTCTGTGTAGATTGACTTCCTGTAGAACTGTGAGAAGCTTTGAGTTGACTGCTGACATTTTTCTTACTCTAGTGTCTTCAGGATGGTGAGAGTCCGTCTGGCGTCGCAGTGGAAACGTAAGAGTGTAGTTGTCTGTTTGATGGTGAAAGAAGCTGCTAAGACAAGCTTTTTCTGTCCCAGTCTTTTTTGTTTTTCTTTTTAACATTTTGAGAAACCTCATGGCCTTCTCATAGACAGATGTCTGAGCCACTCACAAGGAAAAGTGTGTAATTTTTATAGTTCGTACCACTGTAAATACTCATTTTACTTTTAACAGTGCAGGGTTTGTTGGAGTTAATATCATTTACTCTAATGTTATTATGTGGATTTGCTTGTAGCCTGTTGGATCATAAGTATTGAAATCATTGCACAAAATGAAAGTAAACCATATTTATTAAATTAACATGATACAATTGTATGAAAGTTTCTTTGAATTAAATCTGTCCCAGTGGATGACTTGTGCAAAGTTTCTCTTTCAAAAGGTGTCCAAAATTATTCAGTTATGTAGCACCCACCAATGGCAATCTAGAGGATTATACAAGAGCTGATGAGCAAAATAGGAAACCATCTGCAGCATCACTCGCTTATTTTCTCTACAATGTTGCTTTGTCTCTGTTTTATTTTCAGCATAATGGTATAATGTGCTTGATGAGTGCGCCATTCAGTGTGGGATTCTCTGAGCCCAGCATTTAGGATGTAATATTTCCCACTAAGATTGTCAAAATGTCCAGTATATCTTACTTTTTTGATGCCACATATTAAACCACACAGTCTGTTATTTCAGTGATCATAGTACCAGGGAAAATGGACCATCGCTGTAATCTGGCAAATTAACACTGTCTAGTCCTTAATAGTATTGTCCACTAATATGCACTGGCCCTTTTAAATGAACATAGCTATGATTTCATGAAAATGCGTGTAGGTGAATAAACTAAAAATAGCAAGCAATCCCTGCAAACATTGTAAACTGTATAATTTAGACAGTATGCAGGAGTTCACTTGCAATTTTTCAATTGAAGACAAGCATGAGTCAATACTGGGTACCTAGGACTTATTTTTTAGTCCTGTAGTATGAAAACAGATGTCTACTGATTTACTATACAGACAAAAGTCATTGGCCACCTGACCATTACACCAACCGAGACTGTAATGACATTGTACTCTAACACATGTATTTTAATGTGGAGTTGCCTCCTCTTTTGCAACTATAACAGCCTCAACTCTTCTTTGAAAAATTTCCACAAGTTTTTGGAGTGTTTCTGTGAGAATTTGTGACCATTCTTTCTGTAGAAAGGGCATTGATGTTGGACGAGAAGGCCTGGCTCACAATCTCTATTCCAGGTCATTCCAAAAGTGCTCGATGGAGTTGAGTTCTGTTACTTGTTACTTGCTGTTACTTCTGATAACGAATACACAGTTTAATTGTTTTGGGGTTTTTTTCAGTAAGGCATTACCTGATTAAAATGTAAACCCCGTATTATTAAATTGGTATGCACCTTTTTTAAATTTTAATAACAATAACATTGTGCAGAGACCAATAGAGCTTAACTGTTTGACTGCGCATAAAGTGCACAAAGGTTGGTCTGGCAGAAGGAACGAAGAAAAGGGGAGCTAGTTAGGGTATTTGACCCCAACAGTAACCTACTAACAGACTCCAAAAGCTGATCAAAGCCAGGCCAAGGAGGTGAATGTTAGCCAGAGGCAGGCATTAGTGCTAGTGATCTAGCATGCATGGGGTTGTATTATTAAATCACATATGGGGAGGGCCCTTACTGGTTCTTTCTGGAGCAAAGACAATTCTGTGGTCCAGCCAAAAATGTCCTACGTTAGCATTTTAACCCAAATAAATGCATGTCAACCTGCTTTAGAGTTTCAGTGCAAAAAACCCTTTGGTACTTGTGTAGGTCAAATACAAGCATGACTCAGTCTAATGCACACATCATTGTTTGCTTTAAATAAAAAGACAATACTCATAAATTAATACAAAATAATTTATTTGATGTTCATCAAGTCGTTGAAAATACAAAACATGTAATGTTTCAAGTGATATTTGACTATCAAATACATAAGCCGTTCCCTTATGGGTATGTTTTACATTCATAGGAAGTCAACTGACCCACTTTCAAACATGAGTCTTCGCTGTTGAGTCACCTGCGACCAGGTGAGCAGCTGCCATGACACGCAACATTTTTCCTTAACCCATAAATAACACAATATATGCCAACAACGAGACACATTTCATTTCAGAGCCTCCTCGACAGTGCTTTTTGGAGCCATACAACAGAATGCTTAACCCAGCAGCCTTCTTTCATATTTCACATATCAGTCCACTTTATCAGAGACAGAGCGTTTGGTCAGCAGCACTCCTCTATCAGCAGCTCACCTGAGCTGTACAGTTTTCTCTTAATCGCCCTGAAGCTTGTACTCAGCCTCAGACTGTCTTGGTGCCTCACTGTGGGTGACCTGCTCCCCTTGAAGAGCTTCTGCACCTTCGGCCATAGCCCACTGGACTCCAGCCTCAACACCAGGGTCACATGAAAGGTTGGGACCAGGGTGGCATCTACTGCTATTTGGTCCACGGTGCATAAAGGGCCCTGGTCCCCTCTGTCCACACATAGGTCAATGAGTGCTCCCTTTAGGCCGCAGGGCTCACTGACAGCCAAATGGAGCAGCTCTTGTCGTAGATAGTGCAGGAGACAGTCAGGGAGGATGAGTTTGGAGCAGCCCAGGGTGTGTGATGCATCTGTGAGACTTTGTGTTATTGTTGCAACAACCTCTGCAGCCAACGTCTCCTCCAGGGGGTAACAGAAGAAGGGGCTGTCTAATTCTGACAGAGACATATCTGCTACTGACCCTGCAACAAAAGAATACAAGTTTAAGTGATTAAAATTATTCTCCTTGGCACAAACAAAAACAAAATGTCCAGACATAATCCTGCAGCACTCACCAGTTTCACTCCTGCTGCACTGAGGATCCTCTCTGACCCTCTGATTGATCCCCTTTAGCTCAGTCAGCCTCTGCAGCAGACTGCCCCAGGACAGCCGATTTGAACCCCTGCCCCCCGTTGGGGAAGGAGGGAAGCTTCCATCCAAAGACTGATTGCAGGAAAAAGACATATTTACGTACAGACAAACAAAATCCGATTGTAAAAAAAAGAAAAAGTGCAATGGTGTCCTCGGACAGTGACTACCCCCTCCTGAGCCAGACCAGCTGGAAAACACACTCTGCAACAATGGAACAAAGCGTTAAATACTCCAAGCTACAGTGGCCCGCCCACTCCATATTTCAACCAATGAGGATTCAGCTCATGTTCCTTGCTCTCTACACTGCCTGGTAACATTTTTTGTCCCTTTGATGAAGCGAAAGCCAAGCCCCCTTTTACAGACCATACAGGCAGTCGACCCCCCCCAGCTGAACTTATATGCACACTTTGATGTTTTCTATTAACTAATTCAACTGTCAAATATTTAATAAAACAGCCTGTAATTCTAACCAATCAACGTTCGCTTCCAAAAAACATTCAGACAATAAAGAGACACACCCCCCTGCCTTTTTTATCATGAAGACATGATGAAATATCCGTGAAAAGATTCATTCCTGCTGCTCAAGATGACACGTATCGCACGTAGACTCGTATTTTTCCGTTAATCATCGGCAATGACGATCACTGAGCAAGCGTTTTCAGCCTTATTTCTCAAGAAAAAGGGAGATTTAAAAAAACGGACCTGTTTTTCAAAATAAAACAGCCCTGTTTAAATGTCCATGTGTTCTCCCTGTTAGCTCATTAGGAAGGCTATTTGGCTACATGTGTTAGCTTCTTCACATGGAGTTGGTATCTTTCGTGTGCTTCTCTTGTTTATTCGCCTAATTGTTTATTTGCGTGTCCGCCGCAGATGTGGACGTGTTGTAACACAAAACAGGCTTTAAGTGTGTCTAATAATTACTTCAGCTGTTTTAATGATATTTTATAGAGAATTTACCTCCAGAAACTTCCAGAAAAGTCATTTGCTGTACTACAGGATGAGCTCCTCTGATGCATGGTTTTCAACACGTAGTCTACACAAACCCACTGACCATCCCCCACACCTTAAAAAAACTTTACCCCCACTAAGAATCGAAGTTAGAGTCACGTATCGGCTGGTGCTCGCCCTCACGTGCTAACAGTAGCCCACTTTTTAGCTTGAAACGACGAATTTTCTTTTAAAATATCATACATAGTCCTGTGGCTGCTGTGTCTTTTCAAGACATTGGAGTATGGGCCTATTTCTGTGCAAGAAATCTGGTGCTGTTATCACGCAGATGATCTGGGGCGGTTTTAGTATGTGGATGCTCCAGGCAAGACCAAAATGAGACAATTTTCCAGTCTCACTTTAGCTAAAAGCATCATATTGAGTTAAAGTATTTAAAGCTTATTCTTTCAGGTAACAAAGCCAGATAGCCATAGGACAGACCCAAAGCTTAAATATAAATGCTTCTTTTTTTTTTTTTATCAACTGCATGCCATTTACCACACAAAAATGCACCCATTCATTGTCTCAATATGTCTATAGCTAAATAGCTAACTAGTTATGAAGACATTTTAGGGTTTTTGAGGTGCCAGGGTTAATTGAAGGAACTTTTGTTAGATCAAAATCTATTTTATTGTTTTTTTTCATCCACCCTCTGCCCTAGCTTCAAAATTCAACCCTGATTCCATGAGGATTTGCGAATATCATAAACCCATATCTGATTCACAACAGAACATATACACCATATCACATGTTGACACTGGGACATTTTGTCATTTCATGAATAATATTAGATCATTTTGGATTTGATGGTAGCAACACATCACAAACAAAGTAGGAACAGGGCAACAAAAGGCCAGAAAAGTAAGCGAAACAAAAGCAAAACAGCTGGGAGAGCATTTTGTTTCTAACTAGGTTAATTGGCCACAGGTCAGTGACATGACTGGGTAAAAAGGGAGCATTTTAGAGAAGCAGAGTTTCTCAAAAGTAAATATGGGCAGAGGTTAACTAATGTGCAAAAAGACAGACCTGAAAAAGCCAAGAGAGCTTGTCTGCAGACATCAGACAGCCATAAATGCACGCTACTATGTTTTAAACAGTAAACCAGTGTTTCATTTTTCATCATTTTCCATGAAATGATAAAATGTCTCAGGTTCAACATCTGTTTTGTTGTTAGTTATATTGTGGATACAATATGTGTTTTTTAGATTTGAACTTTGTTGCTTTCTGTTTTTATTTACATTTTACACAGTGCCCCAACCTTTTTGGAATTAGCATTGTACATGTCTAAATTATTAAAATTAACTTTAGATGTATACTTCATATTTTTTGTAAACCCATAACAGGGATGAAAATAGCTACAATTTATTGCATTATTTTAACCGAGTAGTTACTTTTTAAACTACTTTTTAGATTTTTTTTTTTTTTTTTAATTTCTCCACTATTGTTTCAAAAAATATTTTAATTTATTTAGTTATTTAAGATTTATCTTTGGGTGTTTTTTTGTTTGTTTGTTTGTTTGTTTTGTTGTTGTTGTTGTTTTTTTAATATTTTTTTTATTCAGAAGATAGGACAGTAGATAGAGCCTGAAAGAGGGCTGAGAGAGTGGGAAATGACCTACAGTGAATGAGCCACAGGCTGGACATGAACACAGGCCGTGTCAGAACACCCAAACCACCAGGCCATCTACGCCCCTCTTCATCCTTTTTTAACATTCTGTCTTTCATCAGTTACTTTACTGCTCTTTGTTAAAGCACTTTGAACTAAAATTGAATTTGTCTTAAAGGTGCTCTAAAAATAAAGTTTGACTGATTAATTGATATTTGAGTAGAATTGTTGCATTAGGTTGCATAGGTGGCCATAATGTTATAGCTGATCAGTGCATATATTTAATGTTGGATATAAAAGTTGGAAATTAACTTTTTTGCCTTTGTGCCACAGAGGCAGGGGGATAAAAAGAAAAAAAAAATCTACCAGCCACTTTATTTAAACAAGCAGCCTAAGGTAATGAGATTTAGCATTTAAGCAATAGGCTGTTAGAAACTGTATTAAAGAAAATACTGGCATTTTTAGAACTACTTAGGCTCGAACAAGACAAGATCAGAGAGAAAATAGATGTACCCTCTTTGTCTTTTTTTACATGGCTTGTCAAAATGAAGACATAGTGCTCCCTATTCTCCTTATTCCTATTTATTTAGTTCTCACTCAGTACTGTTTCCTCCCACAGTCAAAATACATGCCTGTTAACTTAACTGGATACTCTAAATTGCCCGTAGGTTACAGTGTGAGTCCAGCATGTTGCCCAATGACATGATCGGCTCCAGATAATGGATGGATATAATCTAAAATTGGTGGAACATGGACTGCAATTCACAAATCGTGCACATGAGGGCGGTATTGCACATACTACAGGCAATGATGAACCTTCAGCCAGTGTTTTGTTTGTGCATGTCTGCACGTGAGATGTTCATGCCTGATTGCACCTATTGTTTTGAACACATGCATCCCCCCTAAGAATTTCAAAGCTTGTTTCTTCTTCTTTAATATGTTTCTGCACTTTGCACACTGATTGGAAATACATCACTTAACTTAAAAGTTCAGCTCTGTTCAGAATTAAACATAATTCATGCCCGCCAGTGAAAAAAGTAAAACAATGAAGAGGAAATAAAGCATGACAGGGGCTGTGTTTTACAATTCAAGCAGACCTGAGAGAGCTGTTACAGGCTGGCCAGCCTCAGGCTATGTAATTCATGTATAATGAATCTACAACCAAGTGGATTGTTGGGGAGGGTTTTATTTTCTGGAATAATTTCCTTTAATCTGTTTGGCATTAGTGCAAGCAGAAAACAGAAATCTTCACTTCTTTTGTTTTTATATTCCTAAGAACAATTTGTCCAGTTATTGGTGTGGAAAAAAGCACTGCAATTATGATGCACTTAAACAGAGAAGGGAATATATTTACACCTGAATTAGCTCAGATTCAACCATCTCCTCCAGGCTCCTTCAATATGCTCATGCTGTTCATTAATTCAACAAGGGGTAAAAGGGTCCCTGGGTTGTGTTTGTCAGGCTGTAGAGATAATAACAAGCTGTTTTGAGCTGGGTCCATCACTCAAACAGCATAAGTGTTTTGTTGAAACTTAGATTTCTTACTACCTCCTGTTTTTATCATTGTTGGGGCCTTTTAAAGTAGTTCAGTGTCAGCCAATCCAACAACATGATTCTAACAAAAGAACATATTAAGTATCGCTCTGTCTCAGTGGTAAAATATCCCAGCATGTAGTCTCTTATTCGTCTGTCATCTGAGCTCTGTGTTTATCTAAAAAGCTGTTAGCTCTGAGTGCAGTTTGCCTTCTGTGTCCCCTGAAGTTTGAGCCGGGATGCCGACGCTCCATTTAGGTTTTGATTTATTGCTGGAGGAAGCAGAAACAGACCTGCACTCTCAAGGGGGGGCAGGAGACTGTGATGTTTGGCAAGCTTTGCTGAGACACTCTCTTCTTTATCAAAGCTTCAGCCCTTTATACACCAATTTCACATAGCCCATATTTGCAAATATTGGCTCAGTGTTAGTGTCGTCTGTTTTGGCTGGCCTTGAATTAGTAATAAAGTCTGTGGGTGTCTTTAGTTTTGGCACATTTGGGAGAGTGGAAAAAAACTCAACTCCATTGAGCAAAGACTTGTTTGAATTGGCCAAGATCCAATCATCAAAAATTAACTTTTAGATGTAAATCTACTATTCAAATGAGCCCATCCAAGTATACTTAAAACATATTTAACTGTGAAGAAAAAGAAACTCAAAAGAACAAAATGAACAACTGTAAATGAAGAAACAACAGTTAATATAAGGTTGATAGATTGGATGAAAAATTAATGATTCCCTCAACTCAGACTATAATATCTGTCAGGATCATAATAAAGATCAATCTGTCCATCTGTCCATCCATCCATCCACCGTTAATCAATCAACCCATCCATCCATCAAAAATCCATCCATCAATAAACCATCAATCCATCCATCCATCATCCATCCATCCATCCATCAATCCATGCATCCATCAGTTATCCATTCATCTGTCCATTAGTTATCCATCCATCCATCCATCCATTAGTTACCATTCATCCATCCATCTATCCATCCATCCATCCATACATACATCCACCATTAATCAATCAACCCATCCATCCATCAAAAATCTATCCATCAATAAACCATCCATCCATCCATCAGTTATCCATCCATCCATCTATCCATCCATCTATCCAGCCATCAGTTATCCATCCATCCATTTTCCTGTCCATTAGTTATCCATCCATTCATCCATTAGTTACCATCCACCCATCAATCAGTTATCCAGCCATCATCCATTTTTTATCATCCATCCATTCATCTGTCCATTAGTTATCCATCCATTAGTTACCATCACCCATCATTCAGTTATCCATTTATCCATCTATCCATCCATCTGTCAGTCCATCCATCCATCCATCCATCCATCATTGCATCTATCCATCCATACATACACCCATCCATCAGTTATCCATCCATCCATCCATCCATCCATCCATCCATCCATCCATCCATCCATCCATTTATCCATCCATCCATCAATCCAACCATCCATCCATCCATCCATCCATCCATCCATCCATCCCACCAACCATCCATCATTCATCAATCCATACATACACCCATCCATCAGTTATCCATCCATCCATCCATCCATCCATCCACCCATCCATCATTCCATCCATTCATCCATCCATACACCTATCCATCAGTTATCCATCCATCCATCCATCCATTCATCCATCCATCCCACCAACCATCCATCATTCATCAATCCATACATACACCCATCCATCAGTTATCCATCCATCCATCCATCCATCCATCAATCCATCCATCCATCCATCCATCCATCAGTCCATCCATTCATCCATCCATTTATCATTCCATCCATCCATCCATCCATCCATCCATCATTCATCAATCCATACATACACCCATCCATCAGTTATCCATCCATCCATCCATCATTCCATCCATTCATCCATACATACACCCATCCATCAGTTATCCATCCATCCATCCATAATTTAATGATTCCCTCAACTCAGACGACAATATCTGTCAGTATCATAATATAGATCAGTCCGTCCGTCCGTCTGTCCGTCTGTCCGTCCGTCCGTCGGTCCATATCTAACCTTTAGGAGCCACATTAACCACCTAATGAGAAGTTGGAACCCATTTTCCAAAAAAATCTCAACCACTCAAATTTATCTAATTAAATGTTGCAGTTTGGATCTGAGATAGATAAGCCCCTTGATGCCTTATTTACCCATTTACTGTTCCCTTTTAAGTCCATTAAACATAGTTTTGTAGCAGGTCAGAAAATGCTGTTGGGTAGGTGAGTATTCATTTTTCAGATTTGGGTAGGCCCTGTCTGTGGTTCTCTGGCTTTGTTGAATTAAAAAAAAAAAAGATTATTGGAAATATTTGTTCACTTGCTGTGATTGCTTTTAGATAACTGGAGTCCCATGCTGGTTTTAGCCAGGCGTCTCCAAATTGCAAAAAAATGCCCCATGATCTGTGAGCTAGTTGTTCACCTTTCTCTTGTTTTAATTCAAGTTGGAGGTCCTAAATGTACATCCATGTGTGAACAATTGAAGTATATCATTTCTAACTATTCATATATAACTGAATAAAATTTTACTCTGAAAATATAACATTTTGTCCCCATCTAAAATTTACTCTGCTTGCAGAGTAATGTTTTCAGAGTTATTTTTACTCTAAAAGGTGTTTCTATTTAACTCTAAATGATTATTATGTACTCTGCGATGAACAAAATAAAAATGACCTTACAGCAATTGTACTAAATACAGAGTAATACAGAACATAATTGACTTATTACAGAGCTGTTTTTATTAAATACAGTGTTGTATTGAATCCTTTCAGAGCTGTTTCCACACTTTATATAAGAGCTGTTTTTCATTCCTTATAGAAATGTTTCCTGCTCACTATAAAAATGGGTAACACTTTATGTAGAGCTGTTTTTCATTCCTTATAGAAATGTTTGCTGAGCTGTATCTCTAAAAAGATTGATGTTCCTCTTTATATAAAGCTACATTTTCCTCTGACTAGATCATCCTGCTGTCTTTCCACCTAGAAATGGAGGAACAACAGAAGACTTTTTTCCCTAAATGCAGGTATTAGACTTAATGTTCTAATGTTAAAGAAACAAATGTGATGAACATATGACAAGAATCCAAGAGCAGAGCACAAGAGGAGTAAGTAGGGTTAAATGAGTTTGTCTGACATCAACAGAAGTGCAAACAAACGGGAATGTACTGGCTGGTGGTTGGCAGGAGAACTAGCAGAGTGATGAGACACTGCAAAAAAGGACCAAATGGAGTTAGACAAGGCAAAAAACTCACTGAAAAATCCTTAGATTCAAAGGTTGAAGAAGAGCCAGGTTACCTGACTGGTAGCTGTAGTTTACACTGGTGTCTGAAAGTTCATCACAAGGTGAGGAGGTATTGATTGCCAAGGATTGGCTGCAGCTGGGACACCTAAGAGCTTCAGCAGTGACTGTCCATGAGTGATGGCAGCTCAATTAAAACTCTGTGTTTTTACTCCAACTCTGGTGGTGGCCGGTAATAAATACACTGAAAAAAAGTGACTTCATATATTTTTGAGTAAAATATTTGTAACTCTGGAAAAATGACTCGGTCAGAGAGCTCTGTCTGAAAATTAGCACCCACCACCAGCTAAATGCAGGTACTTTTGTGCGGTGTCAGGTGAATTTGCTCAGCTTACCAGGCACTGGGGCAGGTAAATATGTTGTCTAATCTAACCAAGTGATTTTGATGCAGTAAACAGCATAAATTGAACTCCTTTTTTCCTGCTTCTTTTAGTCATTTTTTGAGTTGATAAAAATGTGACGTGTATAAATGAGCTTATGATATCGTTCAGCTGCAGCAACTGCAGGCCCTGAAAAAGTCAACTGAATCAGAATGGTCCTATGGCAAACACTTGATATTTCAGCTTCTGTGTTGTTATCCAAAAAACGGCTACAGTGTAATATGACTGTGATTTACATCTGTTGTAGAAACAGCCCCACACACATTTAAAACATAGAAAAACAGTCTTGTCCTCTATGTGTGTTTGTGTGTATCACTCATTTAACTTTGCATGAGAACATGTTCAAAAACAATTTCAGTGCCACTAAATGAATATAAAATGCATGACATCAGCAAATATACACTTTATAAGTTATCCTGCATTATTAAACATGTTTTCTAATATTTAAAACTTACCAAATAACATATTCTACTGTACTTTTGTCTCTACAGTATTCAGCTTTTCAGAATATAATCACTGCAAAGAATCTGTTATATTAACCCTCATCACCACCTTGACATAAAACACCCAAAGGAAGAGGGTTATTTGTAGATTCCCGCTTGTACTGCTGTGCCTGAAAAAAAGCCTTATTATTGATATTGATTAAATGCCATCGTAAGCAGAGTCTGCATTAAAGAGTTGATCGGTGCAGGAGCAGCGAAGTCAACACACGCATGATAAAATGTAACCACATGAGATCAGACACAGAAAAGGCTCATGATTATTATTTATAAGTACTCTTACCGGGACTCGTCCCTGAGTGAAGCTATCTCTCATTTTAGAACCGTGTGCATTATTTAGTGATGTGCCAATGGTTTGCTTTTTGTGTTTAGTTTGAATTAAAGAAGACTTTAGGGGCTGTTGTGACAGCCTTGTGAATAATAAAGTATTCTGAAAACCATACTAACATGACTTACTAATATAAAATGTCTATTACTGTTTCTGTTCTTTTAGGAATAGCTGCATCACTTACTTAAAAAAAAAAATCATTCACTCTCTTTCCTTTTAGTAATCTTCTACTTAGTAAGCTTAATCTACGGCTAACATTTAGAAGGAACAGAGTACCCAAACCTGATCTTTGATAGTGTCATTTAATACTGTGTCATTTTACTAAAGTGCTGCGATAAAGTATTTTTCCCCTCCCCAGTTTCTTTCTTCTTTATTTCTTCTTACATGATTCAGATCTGCAAACAAATTAAAAGCTATTCAAAGCCATACAAGGCTCTGGGACTCCAGCGACTACAGTGAGAGCCATTATCCACAAATGGAGAAAACAGAAAAGGCTGCCCTACCAAATTTACTCCTAGAGCACGTTAACAACTTATCCAGGTGGTCACAAAAGAACCCAGAATGACATTAATAGACCTGCAGGCCTCACTTGACTCAGTGAAGGTCAGTGTTCATTATTTAAAGAGGGGGTATTATACTCTTCCGATTTTAAAACATAAATATAAAGTCACAATGTTGGGTGTCCATACTTCATGTATGCAAATTTTCAAACTGCAAGATAAACATATGGGACATCAATCTTGGAATTAGACTGTAAACTGATGAAAACAGTTCATTGGGAATCTCTCCGAGATCTTCCCGAGATGAGATTTCGATGGAGCGAACTGATGAGGTCATCGCAATAGGATCTCCTGACTGGTTCGTCCGTGCTGCCGGCAAAGCGGAACAGACCGCCCCCACAAGATGTACAGAGATGAATAATAGGGATAAGTCCACCATTATCAAAGCCATTTAGTAACACAGTAATTAAACACTTACCTAACAGATAGGTCCTGCTCTGTCCTCACTCCTGCTGGTTGTCTTCCCCCTCTCTCTCCAAACTATCAGGGTCAGACTCCGGGTCTAACATGTACGGACGTATATCAAAATTCGCCATATTTTACTCAGTCGGACTGGTTCATTCAAAGTTTACAAGTACGTAAACATAGCCATATTGGAGGGGGTGGGCACCAAACATTGAGTCTTGCCCCCAGCCAGCCTGCGGAAAATTGGAAAATCGGAGGAAAGCGGGTCCGTGGGGGGGTGTTGAAGAGACAGCAGTGAAAATGAAGCGTTTCAGACGGAGGTTAAAATAAGGGTTTTTCAGGACGCCAGTGTGAGAAACATGAGGAGTTTTTTTGAGCTGTAAACCATGTGAAGCTACTACGTGGGTATCAGATAGATGGTGTAAAGCCTTGAAAAAAGGCATAATACCCCCTCTTTAACAGTAGGACAGACACTGGCATCTATGGGAGAGTACCAAGGCCCAAACCACTGCTGACCTAAAATATTCTGTGGACTAATTAGACAAAAGTTTAACTTTTTTAAATATGTAAGAAAACTAACACATAATTTCCTTATAAGAACATCACACCAGCAGTCAAACATGGTGGACCTGGATCACTTGCTATAGTTGAGGGAAGTTTGAATTCTGCTCCGTACCTGAAAATCCCGAAAGAGAATGTCCAGCCTTTAGTTCGTGACCTCAAGCTCAAGTGCACTTGGGTTATGCAGCAGGACAGTGATCCAAAACACCCCAGGAAGTCCACATCCACTATGAGTAAGAGTGGACATGTGCACAAAGTTTGAAGAAAATCCCTCAAAGCAATCTTGAGATATTGCATTAACGGGAAAGGGATGGACAAATAACTTTGACCTTAGACCTTTTGCATGAAAAATCTCAATTGTTCATCCTTGTGTCAGAATACTGCAAAGTTTCATAAAAATCCCTTGAACTCTTGAGATATCATAACCCTGACCTTTGACCTTCAATGTTCAAGGATCTTTGAGTGGACATGAGTGCAAAATTTCAAGGCAATCATTTAAAGCGCTGTCGAGATAACGTGTGAAGAATTTATCAAATTTTGACACATATTTTAACAGCAATGTGATGACTGAGCTAAAACAATTGAGAAAACTGCAGCACAGAGCTCTGCAGCTGCTGCTATCAGCCTGCTTCACACTCCCTGGCATTAATCAAAATAAAAGCAGTGAATCAAATGAACTAAAATGAACTAAAATGGCAGTGTGATTAACATTACGCGTCTTTTAAGACACTTATTAGAGAGAAAGCTTGAGGCAACATCAGAGGGATTTATGCAGAGGCCTGGTCATGAACCCCCCGACAGATGTGGTGTGACAATCACAGGGAAGAGGGGAGGGCACAACATGGCAGCTCAACAACATTCATCTCATTTGTTGGAGCCAGTTAAAGAGAAAAAAAGGCTGAGTAATCCTAGAGTCACACAGCCATGGGGGGTTTCAGGTAATCTACTTATAAAGGGGGTTGGGGGTTGTCCCGCTGTCAGTCAAATGATCGTGGTTTTCCCCATGTCTGACAGTTTGTGTCCAAAAAAGGGGAATCTAATTGTGAGAACTGCTGCAGGGCAGAGACATGTGAAGATCAGATGATGCTTATTAACAAAGCATGTCATCAGTCGGGGCTATGCATGCTAAGACTAATATTCAATATCTAAGTTAGTGCTAGGTCACAGTGAGGCTGCTGGGAACATCAAAGTTTTTCATATTGACTGATTTTAATACTTTACACAACTGTCATTTTACAGTTTGCATTACTCCAGAATCAAATGAGTTTTTTTTAATCTGTCCAGAATTTCACATTCAGCAACCCAAATTATGGGTAACAGTTTATGTACAGTTTCATGAATAAGCAAGGGCCACATGCCCACTACATGAGGAACCATTACCACTTATTTTTTCTGCTTTTTGATGTTTGATGCAACAGGAATAGTGTTGCAAGTGTAATCTTTTCTGATTTATACCCATCTGCCATTTAATCATTCAGTAAAGCTAGGGTAGTGACCAGGGCCTTAAGCACCAAGGGGCCTCAAAGCAAAGGCGAAATGTGTGGTCATCTAATGAAAGATATACATCAAAATTGTTCAGATAATTATTATGAGTTTTAGGGATGTAAATAAGGTGCCCAGTCTGCACAAAAACCAGTGTATTCAGAAATATTCGGACCCCCTTTACTCTTTTTGTTTTGGAAGCCTGGTGCTACAATCTTTACATTCTCATTAATCTACACTCAGTACCCCATGACAAAGTGAAAACTGAATTTTGGATATTTTGGCAAATTATAACAAATATAAAGTATTCAGACCCTTTCCTTAGTACTTAGTTGAAGCACCCTTGGTAGCAGTTACAGATCGATTCAAGCTTTGCACACCTGGATTGGGGAATTTTAGCCATTCTTCTTTGCAGATCCTCTCAAGATCAGTCAGGTTGGATGGGGACTGTTAGTGGAGAGCCATTTTCAGGTCTCAAGTCAGGGCCACTCTAGGACATTCTTAGGATCATTCCTTAGTCAACTCCTGTGTTGTCTTGGCTGTATGCTTTACACCACTCCATCCCATGCTTGGCATTTGACTTGTTGATGTGAGGCTTACATGCATCTGCTTGGCCATCGAAACCCATTCCATGAAGCTCCTGCTGCACAGTTTGAGGCTAACATTAACGCCAGTGGAATCTCAGAATTCTTTATCTACGGAATCAGCAGAGCATTTGCGACTTTTACGCACCATGCGCCTTAGCAGTTGTTGACCCCACTTCGTGGCTGAGTTGCTGTTGTTCCTAAACGCCTCCACTTTCTAAGATATCACTTACAGTTGACTGAGGAATATCCAGCAGTGATGAAATTTCCCAAACCGTCTTATTGCAAAGGTGGCATCCATCACAGTACCACACTTGAAGACTCTGAGCTCTTCAAAATGACCTGTTTTTTATCACAGTTGTTTGCAAATAGAGACTGCATGTCTAGGTGTATGATTTTATATACCTGTGGCAATGGATCTGATTGAAACATCATAATTCAGTAATTAACAGATGTGGTTAAATACTTTGTCCAAATAGTGTAAATTGTACCACAGTAATTGAGAAAAACTCTAGAAATGCATTGGTGTGACTCCTCGTTCAATGAATTTATAAAAGAGAGCTCAAAGTGTGCAAAGTGCAGACTGAATTATACACGTTCGTTGTTACACTTTAATAATTTTTGCCAGTCTGAGTGTATAGCCATGTTAAGCAAAGTTGCATCCCACTTGTATCAGATTTACACGGATTAGAACACAGTCATGCTCTCGGACTCTGATTCTATCGCACCCCAACGTCTGCACTGGCTTCAATTTACACAACTTCCTCCCTGTTTATCTCTGCTCGTAAACTTGATTGCGTTCAGCTGAGAGATTAGGTGACGCCCCGTCTCGTGCGTGCCTTTATTAAGAGAGCCTCAGAGACACTCTTTTCAGGATGAAGTAAAGATGGCATCAGTTAATCCAGCATTTCAATTACAAGCTGCCATTCAGGGTGTGTCTCTCCAGAGAGGAGACTGGTGGAGATTGCAGAGGGGGGAGATACAGCAGGCAGGGCAGATTCGCTCAGATAATATAGAGTGTTGCGATGTAAATCACTCTGCAAAACAGTAATGTATCAGAGAGCATGGTTTATTATCTGCAGGCCATCTGAACACAGCAGACAGAAATTCAAGAGAATTTACTCAAATAAAATCTAAAATCTGGCTCAAGAATGAACTGTTAGATTTTGGAGCTTGTGAGGTCAAGATTGTTGACTCCCAGGGTCCACCCTTTTTAGTGATCACAATATTTCAAGAACACTGACAGATTTTCACCAAACTTTGCACTAACATCCACTCTGACTCAAAAATGAACTGACTTGATTTTGTAGGTCCTAAGTCTTTGGGCCTCATGTTACCCCCTTATTTGTGAAAACAATTTCTAGAGAAAGCTTTGAGAGATTTCTTTAAAATGCCCATTCTGACTAACTAATGACTGATTAGATTTGGGATAATTTCAGTCAAACGTCAAGAGCATTTAGCTTTAAGTTTATCCCTTGCTCGTGTCTGCATTAGCTTAAAAATGCCTTGAGGGATTTTCATCAGAATATGCACAGACGTCCACTCTGATTCAGGGAAGAACTGATTCAATTTTAAAGGTAAAAAGTCATGTTTTGAGGTCTTCTGGGCTTGTGTTAATCACTTGCTTGTGAATGTGTTATTTCAAGAACACTTTTAGGGAATGTCCACTTCGACTCAGGGATCTGTATATTCCTATTTCTGATTTTGGTGCACCTGTAATTCTCTGGCTTTATTCTGAAAGGAGATATTTCAAAATAATTCTCCTTTCTCACTATCAACTGGTTGCCCGGGGGCCACATCAAGCCCCCAAATCTTCCCATTTGACCACCAGAACATTATCAAATTCTGAACATGTGCAGAGGAAAAATATGTTGTGGTATATTGAATATCTTTTTTTAAATAAAACCCCTACAGCCTTCAAAACAAATCCAAAAACAATTGAGATGGAAACCGGTTCAATTAGGAATGACTTTATATTTCATCAATTTATCAGAAATCCACCTGTCAGCCATTACTAGCAAATACAATGCATGTTAGAAGTATTTATCAGTCCATTCTAGATAAAAACTGCAGCGCCAACCTTTGGACTTCATGCATTTTAGGAGTTCAATTTTCCTGCTTGGGATTTTCAATTATCACTGCACAGAATATTTGCACCAAACCCAGTGATGGGAAACATGACAGCCCCAGAAATATTCTGCTAAAATATCTCAGTTGCCCCCTTGTGGCTGGTTGCGATATAAGGACTGATCTCACTGTTAGAGTCTAAAAATTACATACATTTAAAAGAAAATAAATTAATTACATTTAAACAAAAATGTGTTAATTCATCCTTTTAAAAATGTATTTAGTTTATTTGAGAGTTTGGCCTCCAAAGTGTCTGTATAGGACAAAGTTGGCCCTTAAATAAATGTAGTTGATGACCCCTGCTTTAAGCTAAATGGTGAAGGTCCACATATTGTTTCTTTCTGGGGCCAAAGCCCACCTAGCCTCCGAGTTTACTATTGCCTAATGGTTCTGATCATCTATGGAGCAGACAGACAAATGTTTGTTACAGGTCAGAGCATGGCCATACTTGCTGATATTACTGCACTAACAGATCAATTTAATGGACCCTCCCTTAAAACATTTGGAGGCAGGCATCCACAGCCACAGGGAGTCCCAGAAAGTTTTCCATGTTTTTTTTTTAGGGGTCCAGACCATTTGGCTCAGCTCCATACATTGTATGCCTGTGGTAAAGCTGTGTGAAGTAAAGGCTTATTTACGCTTTAGCATGAAAGTAGATCTGTGCATTTTAAACGCTACAAGAATCACTGCCCTCATATATACCATGCATCAGTTTTGTTGAGATATGTTTTAAAATAGCCAGTACTGCCCTTAAACAGTAGGTGGCAGTATGTCAGAGGTGGCTGTTGATATGGAGAGGTGATGAGGGAAGGACTATTTATCATGGAAAATTGAAAAAAGATTGGATTTGTTATTTCTGAGGTGTAATTGCATCTTTCGGTAGGGGGCGCTACAGCAAAACCATGAAATTAACATTGAAATCTGTAGAGAGGCAGACCCTGATCGTACACTGGGCCACTGGGGCATCTGTTAATGAGTCATATCAATGTTGGAACAGATATTGATGAGTTCAGGTCAAAATCAGAGCATGAAAGGTTCAACACACTAAGACAAAAGCAGAAATGACCCATTTGCATCACTTCCTGTTGGCAGTAGAGCGCGCCATGATGAGCTGTTTTCATGTGGGCATGTTCAGTGCGATACTGTTGTGTTGCCATAACACAGTGAAGGCCATAGAATGATAATCTCCCAAAATTACATCAGTTTTCAGCGAATAAATGTCCAAAAAGAGCCGTTATGTGAGAAAAGTGTAAAAAAGTGCCAAATCAAATTTTGTTTTGTCAGAAGGGGGCGGAGTTATTGATTTCTGATGTTGTTGCATGATTTGATAGAGGATCCATGGGTGATCATCTGTGAGAAGTTTGGTGATGATTGGTGTAAGCACTGAAAAGTTATGGACTATAATTGTTGTTTTTACACCATGTTTTTTGAGAAAAATGGTGAAGAAAGTGGTCATCAAAGTATGGGCCCTTATTAAGGCCCCGCCCCCTGGTGAAAACTCCTGCAGAGCACAAGCTGAGATCTCCATCTTGTCTAGTTTCAGGAAATACCAGTCTGGAGTCAATCGGATAAGTCCCCTCGGACAGGTTTGTTCAAATGCGAGGACTGTAAATTGACAGAAAAACGGCCAAATTTGGACACTTTTCCTTTATGATGTCACTTCCTGTGCATTTTAGAGGATGGTCCCAAGAGGATTTTTTGTTCGTCTAGTCATGATACATATGTGTACCAAGTTTCAAGCCACCAAATTTCGTGAGTTTTGGAGCATGTTAAGGCCCCCAAAAATGCTAAAGTTGTGATAGAAAAAAAAAATTCAGATACAAATACAGATACAATGGGGCTCTCGCACTGGTCAGTGCTTGGGCCCTAATGAACAAAGAAAATGTATAGAAAGGAGAGTATATTTACTGGCTGTTCCATTTCCTGGTTGAAATAAGCCTAAAATGAGCCTGAAATTTATTTTCCTGTTTTTCCATTTTTTTGTAACTGGAATTTTAAAAAAGGGAAAAGGCAATTTTTCTGGGTGTTTTTAAAATCAGTAATGTCAAGCGGGAAAACAGCTCTGTTTATTTTTTCAGTTTTTTCTTTGTCAAAAAAAAAAAAAAAGAAATAAAAAGAGTTTCTCATGATTTCTGAGGCTCATTTCAACCAGGAAATGGAACTGCAAGACGAAGACCCTTAAATCATCCATATTGAGCTCAAAAGTGTGGTTCTGGAAGTAAAAATCCCATGCATTTTCTCCATAAAAGATTTGATTATTATTATTTAGTTATTAGATTAGTTATTATTAGCCATAATAACTGAAATATCAAAGTCAGACTTACCACAAGCTACCTGAGTGTGAAACAATGGTGCATGCTCCTGTACAAGACAAAGTTTGTATTAACCTCTGTTTAAGGAAAACATTTTATCATGTTTTCTGCTAAGAATACTACATTACCCACAATCCTAGAGTGGGACAGGGATATCTCTGATTGAAAGCTTAAATTAAAAAAAAATTAAGAAACTGTGAAAATAGGCAGAAAAAATGGGTTTAAAAGGGCAAAAATGGCTTAAAAGTGGTAAAAAAAAAAAAAAAGAGGGAGTAAAGCGGCACATATGGGTGAAAAGTGGTGAAAAAAGGGCATACAGTGGCAGAAATTAGTCAAAAGCAGAAACAAGAAGTGGCAAAAATGGGCAGAAAAGGTGGTGGAATGGCTTAAAAATAGCATTAATAAACAATTTCAATATCAGAGCCCGATAATAGTTTAACACTTTTCAGCTCAAACATAAGATACTTGTTTGCCAGGATGCTAGCACCAATGTTCAAACACAATGATATCAAAAACCACTAGGGAGGCAGGACATGTTCTCTGGGTTTTTCAGGGGCCCTACCAATACTGTGCGCAGGCCTGGTCATGAATACTCAGGCAGCTGGGAAGTGTGGTTCTTGGTTGTTGGGGGATGTGATTGGCGAATTGGCTTCCAGAACCAACGCTCAATCAAATAACAATAAATAAAGTTTGACAAATGGATCCCAGCATTCACATGGGAGATCCGGCTTGTTCACAAATGCCCCCCCCCCACACACCCACACACACAGACACACACACACTTATGTGCAGCCCTGCTAGTGCCCACAAATTACTGAAGCCTCTGGTTTAGCTTTTTCAATTTTCTGAATTTTAGGTGGTAGCAAACTCAGTGGAAAAACAGATTGTTTATATCACCTTGGAAATGGGAGTGTTTCATGTTATGGATCAGATGTTCAATGTATCGAGAAAATAATCCACAGATTAGTCGAAAATGAGAGTAATCCTTTGCAGGCAGCCCTGAATTCAACCCCCCCCCCGCACAAACTGTACCACCTGAGCACCCCGTGAGTGGGTGCAGGGCGTCACGTTACATTAGCAAGGTGCAGCACGTAGGAAACCCACTTTAACTTCAAACGCGAACAGGTTTGTGACGTAAGGACGTATTTATAAAACATATAACTGTCAGTCGGCAGCAGGATTTACTTTTCATATCATCATCCACTCCTCTCTCGCGCGCTCTCTCTCTCAGCAGCAGAAGAAGGAGCATCCTATAGGCTAATCAGTTGGTACTTTTCAATCCATCCAGCCTCAGCATCCTCCTCCTCCCCCCTCCTCCCAGAAGAGGAGAAGAACCGACAGACCGGTACGTGTGGTGCGAGGTGTTTTTGTCCGCTAACCATGGTGGGAATTACGGATATCGCGTGCCTTCTCGTCCCGCTGCTGGTGCTCGCGGGGTCCACCTTGCAGAGCGACGTGAAGAGCGCCAAAGAGGCGGAAAAGACGAGCAATTTCATGGAAGACGAGCAGTGGCTGTCCACCATTTCACAGTACAGCCGCAAGATCAAGCACTGGAATCGCTTCAGAGACGTAAGTCCGCCGTGTTGACTGAAGAGAGGCGCGATAATGCAGTAGAAGGAGATTTACACGGCCCATAAGACGACAGGAAATAGTTAGCACGCACTTTGTTAGCATGAAAATACACTAAAACTTGGAACAAACACTAAAGAAACACAGAAATGTTCGCTCTTTATGGATTTTCTTATTTTAAATAAGATACTTACCAAAGTAAATAATTGTAAGACCTTCTAAACAGACATATTATACATGCTCTACATTATTATTTGCATTATTAAAGCCTAATCTATTTTATTCAAATTTCTCAACCGAGCACGAGTGAATACTTTTCTCCCGCTATTTTTAAAGTCCTTTACATTGGCTATTTACTCATATTTTGCACTAAAAACACCATTTAAACCCTTTTTATGTGTAAATTTAGTTGAAAATAAACCTTTTTGCCGAGTTATATTCTTGTATTGATATATGGTAGGAAAAGATAACTGAATAAGAAAACATACAAGTGAATATGTGTACATTGTTTATTGCGTACTTTATTTTGAAGGAGTGACATCCTTTGGTACACTTTAAGTGTTTTGTTCTAAAAAATACTAGAAATATGTTTAAAATTGGTAAATTGGGATTGATTGACACCTTTTTAATCTCTCAAGGCATGTAAAGCCATATCTAACAGGAAAGCCTCCAAAAGAGGAAAAATAAAGCTTTGCCAGGGATGCTAGCCAACATAAAACTGCTAATATGGGCTATTATGACCTCTCTTATCTTAGTTAACGAGTCTTTGGTCAATTAAAGCAATTAATGCTTTGGCCCCACCAGCACAGAGGGAGCAGAACAGACCTTTCCGTCATACTGCCTTTAATGTGGGTTACCTCAGATGTGTGTTTCCAGACATGTTCCCAGGAGATCTTGGCAAACAAGAGAATTAAGCAATTAGAGCAGAGTGGGGGTGTTGATTGATTGATGTGCATATTCACCTAGTGAACAGACTGAACTGGGTTGCAGGGATTGATTAAAGCCTGCAGGGTCTTCATGGTGATGTATGGCTGTGTCGCTGAATGTATGGACATTTAGTTCTGCCTCCAGCTCTGTGAAATGATTACTAATGATCCCGGCAGGATTTGGACAATAGTGCTGTCGGATTATGTTGCATATGAATCCTGTTAATTGGGTTTTAATTGATCCAGGGTGGTTGCCACCACGTGATAGATATCATTATTGGATTGGAAATGTGAGCTCCAGGTTGAGCATCTTCATAAGCACAATGCCATATCTTTTCAGGAGGAGAAGAGAGGTCTTTATACGCGATAACAACTCTCTGGAGGCTGTGGTGTCATTTTAGATCTGCATTTATATGCCGCCTTAAATCACAGGTCTTGGACGTCCCTGATGAAAAGGTGAATGTGTGAGAAAATTGGCAGCTGCCCTCTCCTGGGGATAGATTACTTTGGCTGTGATTATTAGAGATTGTCCTCTGGTACTGTGCTCAGGAAAGTAATGAAATTGTGAGCATGGAAAGATTAAGTTAGAATTATTGTGGGATTATAACTCTCTGGATGCTGCTCTATATATTTACTCAGCTTTGATCCTGAAATCTTAGTTAGAGTGAAAACTCCTCGCTGAATTGTGCACAGAATAACTGGCAGAGGGAATACAAGCATAAACACTCACAGAGAAACAGGGAAAGTGGGATCATCTTCCTGAAGGGTTTTCCTTGCAGTGTGAATATTTTGCTTCCATTTTTTCCTCAATTTAACATCAAAGCTGCTGCTGTGTGACACAAACAGCCTCTCTTTCTATCTCTTTCATGATCATTATTCCCAGAGGTGATTGTCTTTATATGTGTTTGTGCCCATTTGTGCTGAGTTAAAGGGCAGGACATGGCGGTGTTGTTGGTAGTAGTGGTATGTCTCTGGTGAGGATGATGATGACAGGAGAAACATCAGAGTAGCAAAACCAAGCGAGTCTCCCCGGGGGAATCGCCAGTGGAAACGGCTTTGATTTCAGCCCGCTGCCACAGCAACAGCAGCTTGTGTGTTATGGTGTTGAAATGGAGCGTGTATCACAGAGGGTTTGATGACTCTATTCCCATCACTGGTCCTGCTTCAGGGCGGAGGAAACAACCTTATATCTGGATTTTCTTCTGCATCTCTCAAACTTCATCGCTCTTGACACAAACCCTGCATCACACTTGGGTTTTCTTTGCATTTCTTCTGCATAATGTCAAATAAGATAAGCGTTAATTGGTGTTTCATGCTAGCATTTGTGCTTAAACACGTTAAATGAGCACAGCTCATTACCGGGGAATTATTCAGTTGATGTATGAAAGGCTACAGATGACACAGTTATAGGTAGGAAGATTACGCAAATTGATGTTGACTTGCACAGTCCTCCGAGAGCTGAACGTTGAATATTAATTCAACACTGGAAAGCAATAATCAAAGCAGCACAACATGAAAGCTGAGCTCTTTCATTCTCCCTTTTTGCACATGCAAGGATGCACGCAAACCTCACACACATAAAAAAAAACACACAATACATACTGTGGGCTGCACACTGTAAATATTTCATGTTTATTCTCTTATGTAAAAGGCAGAATCAGGATAAGAGGCTCTTTCCCTTCCAATAAAAAAGCTCCCACACTTCAATTTAATCTATTTCACCAGGAAGACAAGGCGATTAGATTTAACAGTTACAGTCAACAAATAATAGAATGGGATACCTTCAATCCTTTAATCTGACAGGTGCACTCAACATTTCATTCCACTAATGCACCAAATCCAGACAACAAGGGAGCAGGGGAGGCAAGTCGGGGTAATGTTTTATAACTCAGACAACAACAAACTTAGTGTCCATGGCTCGGTTCTTACAAAAATGACATTATTCACTTAATCATTCTTTATTTTAAAGGGTATTTTGCTTTATTAATCACAAAATACTGGAGGTGCATGGGTTGTATAAATCAGAGTAGGTTCAGATCACTTGTGTTTAAGATACCAATTTAGGAATATGTTTTTATAATTACCTCTTCTGGTGTAATGCAAACATTTTCTCTTATGTTTGACCAAGGCAAGAGGTCAGAGTACATCCAACAGGTCACATCTTTTTCTTAAAGATTTATTTTGAGGCTTTTTTTCTTTATTAGAGCGATAGGATTGTGGATAGAGCTGGAAACAGGGATTAGAGAGTGGGGATTTACACAAAGTAAAAAAGCCGAAGGCTAGACTTGAACCCATCTGCGCCCCAACAGGTGACATCACCTGCCCAATAATAAAACTCTTCTCTGAATCAGCTGTTAGATGTGCTAAATGCCAGTGTTAAATTGATCTGAAACCAGAGATAAACATCTGCTGCTGACACTGGTTCATGTCCTCTTTATTTGCTGATGGCTGATGTTTACTAAAAGTGCCAAATACTGTCTGATGTTGAATCAATGCATCCTGCAAAAAACATCATTAATCCACCATCAGCAAAACATTCAACAACATTTAGCAGAGTGATAAGAAAAAAGGCCTTTTAAGAAGCAGAGATCCTGATTAGAGCCAGACTCATGTTGAACAGTGCTGTGAATATGGGGAAGGAGAATGAGACAGAGACAAACAGTATCTCTCTACAGATTGTGTTTCCTTAGCAGTGTTGTCACGCAGTTCTGAAGTCGATGGAAATGTTGATTGAAAGTAGTTGAACTTATCGACACTGCTATCAGGCCTTGTAGGTCTTGTAATGTGACCTATAATGCTGTGTGTACCTAACTGTTATCATTCCAGTTTCAATACAGATTTTAATATCAGATCACCGTCATGACATTTTGTGCCTCTGTCCAATGATCAATTTACTCACTCGACCTCACACAAATCCTAATGCAACCTCATGTCTTCTTGTTTATTAGATTTTTTCCATCCCGTTTCAACACAGATGTTAATATTGGATAACTATTTCTCACATATGGGAATTGCTACAAAGTCTCAGTACTTGCTTTAAGTGGAGGATGATTGAGCTATAACAGCAATAGCAGACAAGTTGACTGAGTTATTTTTCCCCACAGTCTAAGGAGGTCCATTTCAGTTTAATCTGATTCACTTTGCTGCTGTGTTACTTGTGGGCTGGTACTTCAGCTACATTTAAAAGCTTTATCAGAAACTATTACATCCTTACGATACTTGAAATATAACTTTAAGAGAGAACTTTTACGTTTTGGCAAGAAACTTTAATAAATACCCTTGTCTGGAGGTGAAATTTGTATTATTTTGTAGCAACATTAAAAACATTTTCCAGCTCTGTTAAAAACAGGGCTTGTATATCCACTGCTAATTAGAGAACTCCTCTAGATATAAAACAGTCGATAGCAGTAGTAGCAGTTGTGCATATAGATGAAGGTCTCAGCTCTGTCATCATCACAGGGGAAAAAGTTACTTAGTTTTGGATACTTAGCTTATTGCAGATTATATAGTTTGAGAATATATCATCTGTAATTGAAAACTAAAGCCTCAAAAATGAAGTGCACTGTGTTTATGCGCTCCTCTCGTCTGTCATGTATGAGCAGTCTTTCTGCTCTTTAAAGCTTGAAATTCATTGCATGATGGTAAATTTTGCTGGGCTGGTGACCACCACTTGTTCGTTACTTCTTGACAATGCATTGTGGGATAGAATGAATAGTGTATAACAATGCTCACTGAGAATTTGGACACCACTATAAAGTAATGCATTCATTATATAGTGCACTACATAGTGAATAGGGAGGGGTTTTGGACCCAGCCTTAGTTTCAGTTAACCTTGTAACAGGCAGAGAGGCAGAGCTCATCTTAAAGGATTTTGATCCTGATTTGATGATCTGACAATCGTGGAGGCGTATCCCAAGTGGAGCCTTGATGCTAACAACTATTTGTCTGAATAATCCTTGCGTGTGTGTGGTGTCAACACAATTTTTTTACTGCTACAAATTGCATCGTAGCCTCCCAGACCCCAAATCATGAATATCAAACCTGTTTGATATTCAGGATTCTTGGTCATAATGCCTCCGACGGAGTACCCACAACAACCAATGAGAGTGAGCAGATCAGGTTGCATCACCAGCAGGATCATACATACTTTCACAAGCATAAACACAACTGTACCTTTATTCCAGACAGGATTTGATCCTGATTCCTTCCCTTGTTTTCAGATTTTGCTGCAACTCTAACGCATGCGGGAACAGCCTGTGATGCAGGGACAGCAAACCGATACAGAGGTGTGCTTGCTATTCTTGTGAGGTCACATGATCACACATGTTGCTGGCAGGTCAGCAGGTGTGTGGTCTCACAGTTTGGATGAGTCATCCATGTTTGCGCTCAGAGGATTACAAGATAAAAAATTGTTTGAATTTGTCTTTATGTCTGTGGTCTCCCAATCGTTTAAGATTTAAAAATCATCTAGTGTGTGGCTAGCCTTAAACTCTCAACCTTTACAAAATCAAAGCAGATCACTGATAGAAAATATTTTATCCCCTGCACAGTGTGTGCTGTTCAACAAATAAACTACTCTAAGCAAATCTGGATATTCCACCAGATAGTAACTATTTGATATCTGCTCACTGTTTGAATGGATGTATTTGTGACTTCCTGGACTTTTGTCTCTTATGGACACTCAAAAGACTGAACATCTGTATTCTATTCATATTTTTGACTCTCAAGGTTGCTGCATGGTTCCAGTGTTACACATTGCCACCACTTTCTCTCCATACAGCCTCTTTTGCAGCCTGTAAATAGGGGCCGAACAACTTTGCCCAGCCCAGCCCAGTGCTATAAGGAATGTAAACATCAACAAATAAGGAAGCATCAACAGCAGCATCATCTATCATCCTGTTTGTTGTAGCAATATAAGTGTAATAATTCTTTCTTTGAATGGCATTCAACCCTGACTCTCTAACTCATAATAAACCTTTAAAATAGAATCAGACAGCTCTGTAATTGATGAATAAAAGATAGAGACAAAGTGGAAAAAATATAAGAATATCACATCTTGTTTCTCCTCATGAACTCTTTTATTTGAAGTGTTCTCTGAATTAAATCAGTTTGGCACACAGAAATTTGAGAACTCAATTAAAGGAACGATTGCATGTCAACTGGGATCATCTCCCCAGTTTTAACGCTGTCTATTTTCATTTTGGTATGAAATTAAATGGCTGGAGACGGCCGCATTCTTATGCACAGCGGATCCAATTTAGTCCGTCTGCTAAAGGCAAATCAACAGTAAATTCAATTTTTTGCTCAACTTCGCTCATAAAGAGGACACTGTGCATGAAATTGCCAGGCCATAAAATTGGTACAATGTTTTATTCCTGTTGATTTAAGATGAAGTCAGATATGAGCCTAAAAATGGATGATTATTAGGATGCGGCAGTGCAAGTTCACCCAGAAGGAGGCGGTTTATTGTCAGCATCCATCATGCGTGCAGAAAGGTCTGGATGTTCTTAGTTATTTTCTAAATACTCTCTCCTCCTCCCGTCCTGCGCTATCTGTGCCTGGTAAATCCTTATCTTTGCCTCAATACTCAGAGCAGCTCTGGATCACCCTGTACCAAACAACTACATGCACCTGTTTTCCATATAATTCATTTTTAGGGAGCAGAAAACAATCCACAACAGGACAAAAAAAAATCACATCCCTTGTCAATGCCAGCAGAAAAAAATATGCAGAGTAGATGAAGCACTTGCTTCAGGTTCTGGATACCTGACAAGAGGTTTAAGCTTTCTTTTAGCCTCTAGTGAACTTAACTGGCTCTTTTCCAGTTGAATTTTAATACCTTGGTGCAGCCATGAGTGCTACTTTTAAGCATTTCACATCATAACATACCATAATGTAATTGTGGGTAATGGAATCTGTTAAACAGGAGCCAAATACTCCATAAAAGACAGTCCACATAAACTGTAAATCATATTTACTAGCATTGCACTGAGTCTGTATCTCCTTTCACACAGTCACTCGACTGCCCCCTCTGCATGTTAGAAAAGACAGCTACTGATGCGTTACTGCTATGAATGGTGATAACAGCCTATCAGAAATCCATTAATCTATCTCGGCAAGCTTTGCGCTGTCTCTTATCGTGCTCCAGATTCTCTATGAGGCTGCAAATGTGCAGATGGAGTGTGTCTTCAACAGTTTGGGGAGAGATGCTCCGATTGTTTGGGGTTTGGACAGACTGCTGATGGGCTGCAGGGAGTCTTGGCCGCCCACCAGAGGCCTAGGTGGGCTGTAATTGAGTAGAGAGTTGAGGGGGGAGAAAAAGGGAAAAGAAACAGCCGTTCATAACGCACTGCTTGCATGGCTACAGCTGCTTTCCACTGCAGTACAATAGCCCCAGCTGAAGGGCACAGGTGCTGCAGAGAGACAAGGAAAGAGGATTTGATAAGAGGTGGAAAAAGGTGTTAATATCACATTTTTTAGCTGATGCAATATACCAAATTGAATGAATGCATATTCATTTGGAAATCTCCATACATGTGTGCCTGAGAGCTGCAGACAAAGACTCGAGCCCTTTGAAGCATCCTTTTGTACAATATTCCTGCAAACAGATGCCTGAAATTTCAGCATTTGAAATGCAGGACATGTCAGAGTGACCTGCCTCTGTGTTGACTACATCTGGGAGTCGGTATGTCAAATAGCTTGTCTGCTGCAGAGAGCACCTGACATCCATGATTCTGCCTGTTATGAGCTCTTCCATTGTCATCCTGTTGTCAGAAACCTGCAAGTTGTCTAGCTTAGATAACAACAGTAAAGTCCTAAACTAGTCTGAGTGGTGCATCAAGACTTGTGTATGTTTCATAATTAACTCTCATTTGAAAATGCACTACACCTCTAAAATTATAATGTTTGGCTTCTGAGACTCTGTAAGGCATGCTCAATTAATCACACCGTTTCTTCTTTCAGAAGTAACAATAAGTCTTAGTGGAAGTGGCTTTCCCCACAGCTAATGCCACACAAGTGTTATTACCTTTGGGTTCGGGCCAGACGGAGGAGCTGCCAGTGTAAAATCAGCACTTCCTGCAGGAACAGCAACAGTTGATACAAGAGGATTTGATTGAAAAAGTTAGAAGTGGGTGAAAATAACAGGATGTTTTGCAACATAAGAGCACCTGAGAGTGGGCTTGTTGAGAGGGTGTTTCCTGTAATCGAGAAATACTCACACACTTGTACAGATGTCCAATGGAAATGCGCCAGATGCTTAAAAAGGGAGAAAAAGATCACATGGCCAGAACTAGCTTACTAACTAACTAACTTAGTAATTTTCTTTATGCGTTTCCCTTTTGTGTCTGATTGTAGCTTAGCAACTGAAGCCTGGGCATTAAAGAGCCTTTTAACCTTCTGAAATATCTGAAAACACGGAAGCTGGCACAACAGAGCAAGTAAGGGAATAAAGTGGACTGCAGAAAACATCTTCCTCAGTGCATTAGAGTCTTTCCTACGTTTACAGTGGCTATTTTTAGGATGATGTAAAGTTGAGCTAAGTTTGTTATGCTACGTAGCATTGTTGCACAATATATGATGTGTGATATATACAGTGCTTAACAAATTTATTAGACCACCCTCACCCTAACCAAAGTAAGGTTTATGCCACAGCTGCCCTAAATTAACAGCATTGGTTATTACCAAAATCCTTTTTTTATGTTTCTGCAATGGTTAATACACCAATATGTAGAAGCTCTTTAACCCAAATGATATTTTTAAAGCTAAAATCTAATTATTATTGTTATCAATGAATTTTCAAATTTACTGATTAACAACAAAACTGAAAAAAAAAATTAGTAAAGCACATTAATATTTCTTGATTAATATGTCAAATTATAGTTATTTACTTGCATTCCTGAACAGAAAAATGAGTTTTAGTGGTTGAATGTTATGCTTGATTAATTTCTGACTTCTCAGAGAAGCCCAGTGAGCCGGCTCAAATTTGGTTGAATTCAGTTTGAAATTCCTCATTCCTGTTCAAAATGGTAAAACGTGGAGAGCTGCCTGAAAATATAAGAGTCTGCATCAAAGCACTTCATGATGCTGGATGGTCTTTGAGACAAATATGATAGGTGGTCTAATAAATTTGTTAAGCACTGTATATTACGGTAATATCGAACAGCACCGCGAAAACGGCAGCTTTGGCAGAAGATGAGTGAGAAAGGAGAGTGAAGGAAGAGAGTAAAAGGAGAGCGAGTGAGAGCGGTGTTTTGTTTTCAAAAATAGCATTAGATAGATGCATTTGTGCGTGTCTGTCATGTGCAATAACAGTATGTAACTTGAGAATGTTGAGAATGCATTTTTCCACCTTTATTTGCACTAATTTCACATATGTATGTAGTTATCTTTTGCACTGTGTTTTGCACACCCAGAGTCCTAGACTCAAAAAACGACTGGTGATTGTTCTAAACATGTATAGGTTCACATTTCAAATGTCAAATCAAAACTTCGTGAGCAATAACAAAATTTCTTCTCATAAAAGCCATGAAAAACAAATCAGTTTTTGTGTTTTTCTTCTTTTAAACTGCTGACAAGTCCATATAATGTGCAATAATCATTAACCAGATGTTGAAAAGTCAAGTTCAAGTACTGCTGGGAAAAGGGACCAAAGCTCTCAGATTTAGGGCATTTTTTGACTATTTTACAGTCTATAGTCGCCATGTTTCGCGTTAATCCTTTGTAGCAGCGCTAGCACCGCTCGATAGCTGCTATGTCACGTGCTTTGTTGCTCTGTTTGGCCAGTGGAGATGTGACAGACAGAACAGTCATCCAATCACACTCCAAGTTTTTTTCAAATCCTCTGCCTTTTCTCAAACGTTTCCTATTGAAGCTTCCCAGATGGATGTGTGAAACACATCCATCTGGCATGTCAGGTTAGTGTTGTGCATCCCTTCTTACAAATGGTGTTTTCAGAAGCTGCTGACTAAGACTACAGAGTTTGTGATGTATGAAAATATGAAAGTAGTGTTCCTTTGTGAAAATAATAATAATAATAATAATAATAATAATAATAATAACTTTGTTTATGTAGCATATTTTAAAACACAAATATTGATGAACAAAACACGCAATCCAGCTGCAATCCAAGAACCCATGGAGATAATCAACAGGGTTTCTGAAGATTGAAACTTTGCGATGCGAGGGTTGGCCACTCAGCACTCTATAACAGTGGTTCTCAACTAGACCAGTGGGACCCAACAGAGGGTCGCAAAGAAGTTTCCAATGGTTTTCGAGGGTGTACCAGGATAAAAATGTGGAAAAAAGTCTATGATGAACTAAGGTACTAAGTGGACATCAGGAATGGACGATAATACCATATACCAGTCCTCCCTGAAGTCAATCTGATAAACATGGACCACTGGTTGTTATGTGATCTACAGCAACAGGAGTTTAAAAAACACTTTAATTCTTCTTTCTGGGTGTAGATCAGTCATGAAAAGTGATAAGGTCTGTTGGAATCCACCGGTGCTGTGTCCTTTCATGAGCTTCCTGCATAAAATGAACTCGTGCTTCCATCATGCACACGTCGCTTCATAAACATCCTTCTTTCAGACTTGTAGCATTTTGTTAAAGGTATGAATGAAGCGTCTGTAGAGGCACACTCTCTGCCTGCTGTGACTGCACATGCACGCCAGCAAACACCTATTTATATTGTGGTTTTTAAACACCTGGCAGTAATACCATTTTCCCTGCTAAAATTTGGAGAGGGTATGACAGTATTAAAAGTGAATCCGCCTAACCCTAGTGGACATTCAACACATGCATACTTTTTTTGGGTGATGACAAGCAAATTTTGGTCATTTTCTCCAGATTTCAACTTGCCTCCTTTTCCCCCCACATAAAAAAAGCATGTTTTCCTAAAATAATTAGGATTTTCCTCAAGAAACTACCAAATTTCAATGCTGTCTTGGGAAAAAGCACAGTTAAAGTTACAAACAATGAGTAGTCATACAAATAAAATGTCAAACACCAGTACATTAAAAGAGAAACAGCAAGTATTTTTTAAGATCGACTGCAATCAAAACACATTCAAAACATCTGCAGGCAGATCTGACTGCCAAGCCAACCAACCTCCTCTTAAAAGTGAGAGCAGCTCACTAAGTTTGAGGTCTTTCTGTAAATCATTCCAGGCAAAGGCAGCAGCAAATTTAAAGCCGTTTTTCCCGGTTCACTTCTGACCCTGGGGACTGACGATAAGAAAAAAAAAAAAGATGATCTTTTTGTTGCCCTGCTGGCTTACTGTAAATGCCAACATCAGTGGTTTCTTTGTCTGTAAAATCCACACATAGGAACAGGAGACAAGAAGACAAAGGTGATCATCTAGATTAACATTTGCTATTGCTCCTTTTGACTCCATATTTGGCCGAAAGAGGAAGTAACAACAGTAGGATGATAGGGATTTATCTGAGCTAGTAAGATCTATAAAAGTGAGTAGTTTTAAAATACGGAAGCTAGGACACCTACATGCTATTCTCTATATGAATATATTTTGTGAATGCCTGCTGTATGAATAAAGGTTAGCTCTATGAGTAGACTTGTTTAACAGTAGAAATGACATCCCATGTCTTTTTGACAAATCCAGCCAGGTTTCCACTCTCTGTTCTTGCTGATCTGGTTGTAACTCTCTCATTCAATTACATTGTCTTAGACCCCCCGTCTCAAATCACTGGCTTGATTCTTCCTCTTCTTGGAGACCCTACCAAGGCAACATCATTGATTTTCCATTGTTGTTCGTGTCTGTTTTTCAGTTGAGCTCGGTGTTTTCAGTGAAGTGTGAACGCTCTCGTTGTTTGTACCAGATTCTCCTGTGAGTTGCAGACTGTTTCCTTATTCCCCTCAGGGCTCTAAAAGGCACAGGGGTGGATTTTATTTATAGATAGTGAGTAGAAGGCTGGCGTGAGAGAACACAGGCGCTTTAGACTATGTCTGTATCTGTTTATTGTGACTGTGCGTATCGGTGAACACTAGCAACAAAGGAAGAAAGTTAAATATCTTTACATTGTGCCATTGTTCTACTTTCTGTCATTCCTTTTTTTTCTCCTGTGCTTTTAAATGTCCAAACTGTGAATTGTTCATGTAATTGAGTGCATTTTCATTCAGGTTTTGTATTAGACCTTTTATCCTATAATTGGTTCTGTTATAGTGTTTCTGACATGACTCGCCTCCACTTGAGTGTTAAGACTGAAATTAGAGTCTTTCTCGAACAATGCAGGGAATTTATAGGCTCAGTATATTCTATACCACATAAGTATCCTACTCCTGATGTAAATGAATACCTTTCTTCAGCCACCTTTAGTATTAAAGTACTTACAAATGTATGGTCCAGTTCAAAAATGCAACAAATGCCATGTCTTGTCTTTTGCCAATGATGTCATGCTGTAGAAATTTAAATCTCCGTGGAAACAGAAGCATAAGAAATGAATACATTATTCATTTTAAATTGCTTTCACCGGCGCTGATTTGCTACATTGTGTTTGGGTTTTTTTTTTTTTTGCAACCTTGATGTATCTTTTGTTCTGCACAAAATCTGCATCTGGAGATACTTGGCTTACAATCCTATATTTGTATTTTGGAAGGCGCAAACATTTTTAAACCCTCTGTAGAAATGCATCATCGCTCACAGTGGAAAGAACATATTCCAGTCAGTGTTGCAGAGACCCAAACCTTTCTGCCATTAGACTCTATAGTCATCTACTTTAATTTTTTAAAATTCCCTCTGTCATTAATTATTATATTTTGTTTTCAAGCACACAGAGCCACTTTTGTCCTGACACACCTGTTGAGAACCACAGGTGTTTAACATTGAGTGCCTTTTGTGTTGGTACAAGGACTGAGTTGTGGTTTTGGTCTGGTAGGTTGGAAACAGACAGGTTCCACTGAATATGTCTGACTTTTTTCTCTTAGATTGAAGTTTTTCAAGAGAATATCAACCATAATTAACAACATCACAACATAACAATGTGAGCAGTTGTTTTTAAGCCCTGAGTACTGCCTGCAGGTGTTCCTTCCAGGTCAAAAACAGCAACAAGTAATGTAAAGACACATGTCTCTGAGAAAAAATATCCTAAAACATTAGACACTCAAGCTTTTGTTTCTTGAGGAAAACAGAGAAACCAGTTTTAATGTAGCTAGTTAAAATATTTTTTTCCTCCCTTTACATCAAAACAACTTGCAGTATTTTGCCACTCCGGGCACCAACTTCTTCTTTGTTCAAGTACTGTTTCTTCACCCTTATTTTGCCTATCGATCTAGCTCCCAAAAGCACTAACCCCCTCTTTACCTTTTATTACCCGATCCTCTCAGCTCTCTTACATAAGCCTCACTCTTGACTCGATCTTGTAAAAGAGGCAGCCCGGACTCTCAGCGTTTGATGCTCTGCCTCTGCTCTGCAACGCTTCGGCTCAGAGCTCTGTGTGCACACAGAAATATGGAATCAGCAGACTTGCTTCTCATGCCCTGCAGCCCAGTGTGCTTGAAGATAAGAGGAGAACATATAGGATGAGAATATTGTTGAGGGGGTTTTGTTTCATCCCAGGCATGCCTCATGTGATCTGTAATCCAAAGCCGTGAACAGTCATTATGTGAATCTTGAAGTGGGAGGAAATAATACGATGCTGCATGTTGCATCCCTGTTGATGACGACCTCAAGGAAATGTTTTTTTCAGCATGATTTCATCAGATTTCAGGGTTATATTTTGCACCAGAACAGAATCAAACACTGCATATTTCAGCAGAGTGATTTTCACCAGAATATGAATAAAATGCAGGAATTTTTCTATTGCCATTTTAAATAGTGATCCCACTGCACAAGTCATGTTTGCAATTAAAAAATCAAAATGTGATATTTCACTACTTCCAGATCAGTCCATTAATGTTTTAATATTGAAAGATAACCTAATTATTCACAGCCAGTCAGTCTGTACCTTTCTTTCCCAGTGACTCTCCTCTTTGAAGGGGTTCTTGTGTTTGTGTAAGGACTTTGTCTGTCACAGATTTGGCTGGGAAAAGGATGAAAAAGGGGGAACCTCAGCAGCAGAAGTGATGGGCATGCAGCCCGGTTCTCAATGAAGCCTGGAGGGAGAACAGAGAGAGGAGGACCTTCATGGTAGAGTGGCACTTAATCTCGGCCTGCAAAGCAGGTGACTTTCTAATCAAACAGCTCGACAGCCTGCATGTGCATGGGGAAGACTTTTCTCCAATGATAAAAGGTTCCTCAAATTGCAGAAAAAAATAACATGCATTTATGTAGTGGCTATGTCTCAGGGTTAGGTTGTATAGAAGACAGAAATATACTCAAAACTATTTCTGCCATTTCATTCACAACCAGCTGCAACAGCAACATTAAGGAACAAAGCAAAGCATTCAGTATGCCTCTTGCAGAAATGTCAGAAATCCCAAAGACAAAGAGGAAAGCATTTATGATAAACTCAGAAATTCAATTTTTGAAGAAGCTGTGATGTGAATGTTGAATGCTGATATAAGCTGGGGCTTTACTGCTCATGCTGCATTAGCAGTAAAGCTGAATAATATAAGGCATGTGTGAAAGATGTTGAATAAACACTGAAAGAACTGGCACTTTGCTGTTTATGCTGTGCTTGAAAAGACATCTGATCAATGCCTGCACACTAGATAAATATAGCTAAGTTAACAAACCAGTAATGTGGCTTTTACTTGGAAAAATAACAGAAAATGTATCCAACTTAAATACCTGTAGTTATGGACGAATGACACTGACTTTCTCTTATCAAGCTCTCAGTGTTTAGTCTACCAACAGCACACTGAGCATAGCATGCTACACCGCGAAGCTTAACTCTAGAATTTAACGGTTGGCCCCTTTATATGCTGTCAGGAAAAACTATTATTGTGTCAGTCCATCTTAAACTGGACTTCAAAAATTATGTAAACATGTTAGACCAACTCAAATTTCATAAAACTAGACAGAACACCTACATAATGAGGTTAGAGATTAATTTTTGCTCCACATTTTTTTGCTCCAGAGGCCATAAATTCCAACTTTGGCCCCAGTCACATTGGAACTGAAGAAACCTTTTGGAGGATATATGACCTGGGGGACCGAGAACCTACAAGTGATTGACAGTTTCACACAGGTTTTGCAAGGAACAGTACTATTTGGTGATGTTATGCAATATGGCATAATGTCACAGCTAGTTGATGTTAACAGCAAAATGAAGTCCTTAGCTCGTGTAAGTAAGCAAGTAAGTGGTAAATGTTTGCATTAGCTAAAGTCTTACGTAGCCAACTGGCCATGAAATTTGTAAACATTGGAAAACTGCCTACGACCCACCAGATTCTTACAAAGATAGTTCTTGACATTCAGTATAGCACAGACTATATGGAACATGGATGCAGAATCAGTGGCTTCACCCAATGATAGTCAGTCACCATATTGAAAATGCTGTTTCAAAAAAACCCAAAAAGGTGGAGTTATGGTGGTCATAAAGCCTCCTTGATAATAACTACAAGGTGCCCACCTCTCAGTCAACGTAGCCACTATTTATGCTCATTTATTCAACTCTCACTGACTTAATTTAATCAAAGAGGGTGATTAAAAAAATTAATCCCCTGTACAGAGTGTACCACAGGCCCTGAGTGGCTAATCTGGAGAATTGGGAGAGTACCTGGTGGGCTAGGCTGGTTTGAGGGCCAGGAGGGATGGTGAACAGTGGCATTAACAGGCTGCGCTGGTGATGGATGGACACGGGCAGCAGGCAGGAGCACTCATTGTTCAAGAACATTTCTCTTCTCTCTCTCTCTGTCTGTGCTTGGTCAGGCAGGGAAGGCCATCTGTATCTGTCTGACTGTAAACACTGCTGTAACGTTGGTTCTGCATGTACCTTGTCAGTGTTTAATGCCCAAGACAGGGTGATAATCAAGAGAGAAAGATGGTTAATAACTATAAGTGTGGCAACTGATCAGGTTTTATTGCTATCAATGCCATTATCAAATATTCTTATCAATCCAAATCTTTATCAATCCCTTTATCTTGTTGGGAAAAGTAGACTGTCTAGGTTTTCACTGTTAACAACACAAATTTTATTAAGTCTCTCTCTGAACACTGAACACTGTGAGAGTCAATGACAAGCACACTTCAATAGATGGCTATAATAAATAGTGCTGATGACTATAAATGTAAATCATCAAGTATTGGGAGGGAGAACATGCTAAAATATACAAAAAATAATATTTTTTACTGTAATTATCTCACTTAAACTGCTCTCTGGAACTTCAATCTATGAACTTCAATTAGAATACAATAATTACTGCTGCTCACTGTCTTTATATGATAAAACCTTAAATAAACATCCAACTAGCCTCTGGATCCTAGATCTTTGGACATATAAATATAAATCTTGTGCAAAAATAACATTTCTTGTGCAAAAAGAAGCATGCCTTCCATGAAATCACTGTTTAACAGGCGTTGCACGACATGCGGTTGCATCATGTTTTGAGAGATGAAGCCACACTTTCAACTGCCTCTCACAGACCGTGTTTTTCAAGGCCATGGAAGTAAGACATTGTCAGAGAATTGTTAGGATTAAATGTAAACGATGTTGATGGATTGAACCAAGTGGAACCAGTTCTCAACTGGAACCTGTTACTGATTCCCATCCCTAAATAACTAGAGCAAAGTTGGCAAAGAAGTTAGACTTAAAACAAAAGCTTTAGAGGCTGATGCAGCCTAATGTGAAAATGTATTTTATTATTAGAAGCTTGCAGCTCAGTGTAAATGCTCCAGGTTAAGATGACACAGGGAAGCTAGCACAACACACAATATAAACTGTACAAAAGACCTTCCGAAGTTATAAATCAATTCAATAAAATGCATGATAATGTAGCCTATTAAACAACTTAGAAGTATACAATACAGATAAACTCTCTGTGAATAACATCCATTTAAATAAGAACTTACAACTAAGTAAATGATGCCAGTCCAAAGCTGCTCTTTCCTACTCAAAGTAGATACTTTGAAATCAAACATAAACTAACCTCAACAAAGATTTTAAAATGAAATTCACACCCTACTGCTTTGCTTTTAAAAGACTGAACAAATGAAATCAGAAAAAACTGCACATGAATGATTTTTTTTTACACTAAAGGAAGCAATGTCATATCCCTGGATTCGATATATGTCCACACAGTCTGGTCTGTACACAGATAAATTGACCCCTAATGCTTTTCTGGTACAAAACATATATGCGATGAATCTTCTGAAGGCTGATATTAACATTAATTGTGAGAAAAGGTCAACTGTAAACCTTCATCCGTCACAGGAACTCACACAGATCCCCACGTGAGGGTGTTATTACTGTGTCCTTTGTTACTGATGAGGCAGTGGAGCACTGTGCTGTCAGCATGGACAAACCCCCTCAGGATAACTACAGGGAAGAGTGATTCTGACAGCTGACATTTACCTTGACACACCTGTCAGTCACACACACAACCTCTCAGATAGTCACACATACACCCATCTGGCAGTTTCCTGTTTGTTCTATGTTTCATTCACTAGACGAAGCTCAATATGGGATATTTTTTAGAAGATATTTTCATTTTTTAGGGAGTCCTGTGCATTTCTTTTGATCCTGGCTTGATTGTACAATGGCCACCCCACAGATATGAGGGTTGTGATCTGTCAATCATCATTGTGGAGCTCAGCAGCTGGGTGAGCGGTACGATGTTTGATGCCGAGGCTAAGCTCCCCGGCTCTGTTTATTAGGAGGAGATCTTTCAGACGTTATCAGGTAAATCACAGAGCTCCTCCTGGATACGGCCGAGTGCTTTCAACTCTCAGCTTCCTTTTCTCTAATCACTTCTGTGTAAAAACCTGCAGTCTTTTCTCCAGGATTTCAGTCCATGAGTCATATTTTTGAGTGATATAACTCCTCTGCTGTGTGCCAAACTTGTCACTGGGCTCTGCATGTCTTGCATTGTGCACTCAGGAGGATTTATTTTTTCCCCGAATACATTTTCTGCAGCCTGTCTTTTATGAAATCATTGATTTCCAGTCCTGTCAGCACAGCAGGACACTTTCCCTCATTGGTCCTGGCAGAAACACAAATACAGAAGGGCTGCTAAATAATGCAGGAGCTGGAGCATCAATAAAGGAGGCACAGGGGGCGCCAGATTAACGGCCAGGTCGTAAACTGTTAGAGGTCCTTTTCTGCTCAGGACTAACAAGACTGAAACACTGACTGCTGTTCAAAAGGGAGGCCAAAATATCCTCCCTGACAGGTGCTGACATTTGGGGTTCATTATAACCAGAGTTCGAGCAGTTGGGATTGGCTGGATCGATGTCCCTTCCTTTAACCAAAATTCACAGAGTCCAAAATTAATAACAGTGAACAGGAAATCATCGCTTGTAGGTTTGAATTCTGTTGGGTAGGGTCAAATGAGGAGGGGGCTTGATGAAGCATAGCATAATTCCACCTCTCCAAGGCTGGAGTTAAAACTGGGAACACATAGCTGTCACACATCCTCTGTGTCTGTTGTAGACCCAGACTGTGCACAAAAACTGGTGCAGGCATTAGATGTAGTGTACACATGTTGGATGGGGTGGTGTCAAGGTGAAAGAAGTGTGGCAGTTAACAACAACTACACCTGAATGTTTTAAAGATTATATATGTTTGATATAAAAATTAAAAACTAAACAAAGAGGCCTTTGCAAGGACTCTTTCTTTTTCGACAGCAGCTGTAATGGCTGAATAAGTTAAAAGGGGGGTGAGGGGAGTGGCAAAAATTGTTTAAAAGGGGAGAAAATGTTATGAAATTGAGTCAAATATGACAAAAGTGATATAAAAATGGTAGGATTAAGGTGTGAAAAGGGATTAAAAACAAGTTTAAAAGGGGAAAAAAATAGCAAAATTGGGTTAAGAGAGACAAAAATGTTGCAAAATGGTCAGATAAAGAAGTGAAAAAGAGTAAAAAAAAATATGTGAAAAGTAGCCAAAATGAGTTTAAATGGGCAAATAATATAAAAAAATTGGTCAAAAGTGACAAAAATGTTACGAAAATGGCAGGAAAAATTGGTTTAGAGGGGCAAAGAATATCAAAAATTGGTCAAAAGGGACAAAAATGTTACAAAAATGGCCAGATAAAGCAGTGAAAAGTGGTTAAAGAGCATAATAAAGGGGCGAAAAGTGGAACGAAATTGGAAAAGGTGCATAAATAAGTAAAACACGGGTGAAAATAGGTTAAAAATTGGAAACAAAAACTAAGTTTGACATCAGAATGCAATGATATTAATTACTTCAAGTTACTGGCTAAAATTCATCTAGAATTTGCGAGAATTGTTAATTGTTCAGAGTGTCTTTCCCACAACACGGGGTAGATCCCCAGACCAGGACAGTCCATGGCTCAACAGGTTCTTGTGTCACTAATGGAAACTTTGATGACTCATGTATGACTTTTTGTTGTGTGTCTTCTACTTATCTTGTCAACACGATGGTGTAGAAGCTCATGGCTTTACATCCTCTCTTTTCAATTATAAATAACTACACCTGAACTTCTCCAAAAAGTGACCACTAGAATATAAGAAGCAGTGTTTGGGGAAAATGTATTTCACTTGTGTTTTGATGTCCTAGTTTTATCCATGTTTTATCTGTTAGCATGAATAAAGCAGAGTTTACGACCTTTACTGCAGTCAGTAAGGCGACCTGAATGTTTTGGCTTCACTTTTGAGGAGCTTTTCGTCATCTCGTTTTATATACAGTCTCTGTGTGATAAAAAGTAACCGAAACGCATTCGCAAAGTTAAACTGGAGTGCTAAGGTAACGTTCAGTCTCATAAAAGTTTCCCAGGAAGTGATTTCTATCTGTCAGTGAGCAGGAGAAAAGCTCAGTGCTGCATCGCGGAGAGGCTGAGGAGCTGTGTGGTGGTTTTCAGTGCAGTCCCTGTCAGTGGTGAAAATATTTACCTCTGTGAAATAAAACTGTGAGGGTCAGAGAGAAAGGTCTCGGCTTTCATGAGGGTTGCTGATTTTACGTATGTGTCAGGATTTATCGCCTACCGGGGAGCTGTTTGGCACACGCTTCCAGTACAGTAAATGTTTACGGTGATGAGTAAGTCATCACTGAGGAGGAGGGAAGATGGCCGATTGTAAATATCCTGAATAACTCATGTTTATTTCTGACACAGAGATATGCTCAGAAAGGATTACATCTGTAAACTTTTTCCTCTGGATACCCCTTATTTAAAAAAAACCAAACAATAAATACATCCCATTTGACATTAAACTACATTATTTTTTCTGTTTAGAAGATTAAAAACATGATTAGGGCCTATTTAAACAGTAAATACACATTTTGTGGTGCTGAAAGTGGGTATCATTTTCTTGGCTTATTCCCCATTATTTATTATGAGTCATGGTGTTATAGTTGTCTTTGCTTTAAGTTATTTAAGTTTTGCTTAACGCACAAAAATACAGGCGATGTCTTGTATTTTGTGCGTTTCTTTGCTTTTCTCATTGTAAACACTGATGTTATCTATTTAGCCATGCATAAATGAGACTCAAAGTTTCTGTTAGTATTTTTAGCTGGTTCTGAAACAGGCTGATCAATGCTGATGGCTCTAAACGAACTGCAAAAATGGCTATAGTTGATCATTTCTACATAGTTATTTGTATAACTGTAAATGCTACTGCTGGACAAGTGTTGGATGAGGGGCCAGTTACAAGCCAGATTCCCCTCCTCTGACCAAAGTCAGTGAAGCAAAGGCCAGATTATCTGATGGTATTTGATATTGACTTGACAGATTTTCCTGTGCTGTGTTAGGAGTGATCTTTTCTTCTTCTATCTGACAGAAGAGGTTCTGAACTGCTCCAATTAGAAGTCATAATTATGAAATATGTTTAAAATTTACAATCAGAAATCCTGTTGTGTGTGGGGAGCACTCAGGACAGCTGAGCTCTCACTCTGTGGATTGTCAGGTGAAACTGAAAGAAAGCCAGACATCTTACTGAAGAAGGAAACACAGCAAACACAGCCATGGCAACAATAGTTAATGGGAAGCATAAAGTCAGAAGGACGTCAGAAAGTGAGGAGCAACCTGTTGATTTGTGGCAACATCACTAGTGTTGATACAATGTTTGCTTTAAAACATACCACAATCAAACTGACGAGGAGAGGAGCTGAACTGGAATTACTACCACAGTGGAGGAGGCAGGTAGCTGACAGCTACCTACTTTAGCTTGCTTTCTCTGAAGTTGCATTTGATCACATGACATTTGGAGTTTTGAGAGTGGAGATTTTGGCTTTTGGCGAATGATCTGTTATTGAGTGGTGTGCTGTGTCGGTCATGTCCTTGCACACTGCACATTTTAAGAATGAAAGTGTTAAATCTGTAGGATTTGTAGGAGACAAGATCATTATAGGGATAAGATTTGCATCTTTGTCGGCAGAGGGTACCAAAAACAGCACAAATCAAAAGTTCCTCACAGCTAAATTTTTTTAACTTTGATTGTCCTTCATTAAGTCATGAATATTTATTATGAAAAGGGCCTTGAAATTAACAAGGGACTTTACAATGAAAAGCTTAATACCTTGTATCTTAAAGGACTTTTTCTTCCTTTCTAATATTTCCTTTTCTCTCTCCTTTGCTGTCATTTCACCAGGAAGTCGAGGTTAGTGCTCTTCAGCTTTTCTATAACACTCCTCCAGCTGTCTTTGTAAAATGTCGTTTTCATTCATGACTCATACCCTTGTCTTTTTGTGTGACTTTATCTCCACTTCTCTGTCCAATTTCTCTTTCACTCCTTCTACTTCAAATCTCCTTCAGCCTGCCCATTTTAATTAGAACCATTAATGTAATGATTAAAGAAAAAAAGGCAGAGAATTTTAAAGACCATGCCATATGTCTCATATATAGGCGCCTAGTGCAGATATGTTGGGCTCATTTCCATACAGATGCACAGCCACAGTTCATTCTCATCTGTCTCTCTGACTCACTTGGCCAATTATCCTGCTGCAAGCCTCATGAGCACACAACACACAATGTGCAGGCATGTCACTTCTGTATGAAGATAAAAGGGTGATGATATGTTTGCTACCAGCATCAACGTTTATTTGAGCTTGAGGTGTGCTGCTTCTGTGCTGCAGAAACATGATTGATTTTTTTCTGTTTCTGCAGGATGATTATGTTCGTACCTGGGATGAAAATCAAGGGTCCAGTGACAGTAAGTCTCACACTATCTTGTCTTTTTTCTCATTTTCCCATAATGGCATTTCACATAGATTTCTTCTATTTTGTGCTTGTTATACATTTTCCAAAGCACAGATTAAAGTGAGTGATATGTTTGACTGTTCAAAGATAAAGGGAAAAGATTTTAGTCAGAACATAAAACTTATGATTGTGCAGGAAGATCATTGAAGAGACAAGATGTGCTATAAAAAAGTATTCAACTTTTTGATATTTTTTCCTTTAATGATTTTATAAATCATTTTATGGTCAATAGAATCTGTTTTTTACCTTTGAAATTAACAAAAAAGGGAGTCTAATATCAAAGCGATAAGAAATTTCTACAGATATCAATTAAATAGAAATATGTAAGGTAAAATAAGTGACTGCATAAATATCCACCCCTTCAAGTCAGTATTTAGTAGAAACACCATTGGCTGCAATCCCAGCGCTGAGTCTGAGTAGAGACGTAGGTCTCAATCAGGCTTGCACATGTGGACACTGCAATTTTACTCCATTCTTCTTTTCAAAACTGCTCAAGCTCTGTTGGGTTGTACTGTTGTTGTCTTAAACTATTTCTTCCAAGCCTTAGTTCTCTGCCGGACTGAATACGGGTATTCTATATTTTCTACCTTTACAAGTCTTCCAGGACTGGCTGCTGAGAAGCCAGGAATATTGGTTAACCAGTGACTGGACCTTCCAGACACAGGTGCCTTTATGCTATGATCACTTGAGTCACATTCATTGCACTCACATGATCAGGATTTCACTAACTGTGAGACCACTAGCACCAATTGGCTTTGTTGTATTAGGTGAGTCAATTTAAAGGGGGTGAATATTTATGCAGTAACTTATTTTACCTTACATATTTACTTCAATTTCATAATTTTGTAGGAATCTTTCTCTTTGATTTTGTTTTTGTTTTTTTGGGCAGAAAAGACCAATTATATTGACCATGATAGCATCATTTACCGTGAAACCTTCTGTGCTTTACATGTATGAAAAGGAAATATGTTGTGGATTTATAATATCTTTTCAAATGCTCATGCAAGCATAAAATCCATGCATGTAGGCCAAACAAGAAAAAAAATGTGTTTGGTATGACTGCCTTGGCTTTCCGCTGATGCAGTGAAAGCAGAGCCACATGATTTATTGAAACTGGATGTCATTAGCTTGTACCGTAGCATAGAAACAGAATCGGTGGCCTTCATTTGAACTGTGATGTTTCCCAGACCGTCAGCAGTTCATTGCATCAGACAGCTCTGCATGCGCTCTGTGTTTATACACCGGGGTCAGCCGCTCACTGTCCACACTTGTAGTAGTTCCTTAGTGAAAAAGGGTTGAAAGATGTTAGTGCTCTGTTTTATCTGCTTCAGCACATCTGATGTGCCTCCCCAAGGAAACACTAAACATCGACTCGACTTCAACCCATCACCACTTCGCTCTACTTCCTACATTTTTCTCTTTCCTTCCTGCACTTGGGAGCAGGAGCTGCGCGTTCACACCGAATGTCTGCTTCCTCCACATCGACTCCTTCTGCCACTTAATTGAGCTCCTGTAAGATGAAGTCATGACCGAGTCGTGTCCTCAGCCATTGTTGCCTGATTTACCAGCTGAAATGAAGTCAGCTGAATGGCAGAGTCCATTAGCGCAATTTCCAAGGGCTTAATGAAGGACTAATTATGGTTTCCAGTAAAAGACCAGAGAGAGAAGTAAAAGCATGAGAAGAGAGTGAGACAGGGATGCAGACTAATTTGCCCTGATTTAGTATGAAGTGACTGACATTAATACAGTTCCTGTCAACTCAAGGCAGTTTGGTGATAAGGAAATGGTGAACTCAAGGAAGGAAGCAAGGTGGCTGGTGAAGGATGGTGTGATAGGATGAAGTTAACAAGAAAATTTGAAAGTATGTCTTTTTCATAAATGTAAAGAGGAAGTTTTTTACCAGTAAAATTATCAGTGTAAAGTCACAAGTCTGCAACACCCTCTGCCCAAACATCTGGATTTCTTTATTTCTTTTTATCCTGTATTTCAAATGTATCTTGTACATTGTCTTATTTTTGCTCAGTGTGACATTTATTATATTTCTCTTTATTTTATTAATGTTTAGTTGTGCCTTGACACCAGTGATAGCCAGATCTGGAGGTCTTATGTTCTCAGGTTGTGTATCCAGCCACTCAAGACTCAAGACTAGACTAAATACCATACCATACTAGGTCAAAAACCTTCCAACCCTTTCTTCTTGACCCACTACTGTACTGTCACTGTACAGCAAGTGTGTAGCTCATCTAACTGCTGTGTATTGGTAGTTTCATTTCTCAACTCTGTAAAGCACTTTGAATTCCTGTTTTTTTTACTTTTATTTAAGTTTTTAACATTCAAAATAACAGGAAAAAATAACACATAACATAGAAGACAAGTGACAAAATACAATAATACAATAAACCAATGAGTGAATACACACAAGGGAATAAATAACAAACAAATAATAATCGAGCGTATTGAGCTCAGTCTCCTCCAATATATGTAATTGCTGACCACTCAGTATGAAAGAGCCCATTAAGGGGGACCACTTTTTTATAAATTCATCAAGGGTTCCTTGTACTACATTTGATAACCTCTCATACAGAAAGACTAATAATAATTTATCATACCAAGCTGATTCCTATTCTGATGTTAAGATATTTTTCAATCTCTTATGAACAGAGGAGCTGAAAGTTGTTATGACTGGACATGACCGTATTAGATGATATGAACCTACTTCTTTTTGACATTTCCTACAAATCGCAGACCATGAATTGTCATATTTACTTTGTATTTTAGGAGTTACACTTAATCTATTAATAATCTTATACTGTGTTTCATGTGATTTATCTGACCTTGTAATCTTTTTCGCATTGTACAACACTTTGCACCAGGTCTGATCATCAAGTTGTTCGCCAGTGTCCTTTTCTTTCAGCTTTCTGTCAGCTTTCTTTCATATTCATTTTGAGCTTGGCATTTATTATCAGCTGGTCATATATGCAAGTCATTACTTTCTTTTTAAGTGCTTTTTTCTTAACAATGTAAAGTAGTGTATGCTTAATTCCACTAGTTTCTAGTTTGTAGATACCGATAGAAGTGTGTACGAGGAAGATTAAATTCTTCGTGTAATTGCTTAAAGGTCTTTAGTGTATTACCCAGATACAAGTCAGAGACAGTCAGAATGCCAGCAGCCTTCCAATCACCAAACCCCATATCCATACACGAATATTCAAAATCAGGATTATTGGCAACAGGTGTTCAAAAAGAATATTGGCTTAAACCAAAGTGTTTTTGTATAAAACTCAAAGACTGTAATTCATTTCTAACAATGAAATTATTATTGACTTTGTTTTGTAATTTCCTGAAGCATACAAAGGGAATATCAGCTAATGACACGCTATCTAAACCTATACTTCCTAAGTCAGGGAAACAGGCCTGTCTATTTAACCCATTCTGTGACAAATCTCAGTTGTGATGACCAGTGATAATACAACAAATTAGGTAGGGCTAATCCACCATTTCTAATAGGATACTGTAACTTTTCTAATTTAATCCTTGGACCTTTATTTTTCCAAACAAAGCTTCTAATTGCATTATGTACTGATTTGAACATCTTTGAGGGAATGCAGGCAGGTAGCATCTGTATTGGGTATAATAGGCGAGGAAGGACGTTCATTTTAGTAACTGCAATTCAGCCTAATAATGATACCAGAAGGTTCATCCACCTCTGCAAATCTGATTTAACTTTAGTCATAATATGACTAATATGACTTTGAATTCCTTAATATATAATGACTCTCTATAAATTACCTTCACACTTATTTATATTAATACTTTGATATGCTAGTGTATTTTGATCTGCACTTAAGTAGTTTTATTTGTTTCTTTAGGTGTAAATGAAAAAGACAGAGAAAAAAAGGATTTCCTAGAAAATTGACCTCTCTATCAGTATGTTTGCACACAATTAGAAAAAAAAATTAAGTTACTGTGCAAGTGCAAATAAAACTAGGGTTGCTCTAGATCCAAGTACACTTGACCCCAAAGCCTGGTTCAGTGTGAACACAACTGCACCATAGTTGGTCACCATGCCATGTGGTACAGTACATAGGAGATGTGGAGGCAACTGTGGCCGAGTATTGAGCACTTGTCAAAGAGTAGAGTGGAAAGGCAATATCTAGCAGCTCCTGTCTCTAGCATTGTGTCTACACAGTACAGACACATTTCATCCTGAGCTGCTCTGTAGATTAGAAAGTTGAAAGAGGGTTGTTAGTGTCTCAAGAGTAATGAAAACATCCACAGTAGCCTGCAGGATGGACTCCCTTGTCTGCACAGAGCATAAACAAATGTCAACCCCAGTGCAAACACTCAGTCACACCCAAGCACATTCTGTCCATACTCCATAGTTTACACGCATAAATGCTCGGCAAAGCTGACGTCATCGTCCCTCAAGTATATAAACTCCCACCCAGCAAAGGGAGTCAGACGTACTTTAAAAAGTGTGTGAAAAAATGGATTATTCCGCAGGACTTGATAACTCTGACAAGATGGTTGTTAAATAGTCTAATTAAGCTATATACTTAAAGTGCAAGTGAACCCCCAGCTCAGAGCTCAAACCTAACTTAACCTTATCCAGCCTAACCCAACCTTACCCAACTGGCAAACTGGCATGGCATGATCAGAACTGAACACAGTCCTCTTTGTTTCAGCCCAAAGTTAAAAAGTCTTTTATTTTTACAGTACATTTAAAATAATATACATGCTTTTGGTTCAGAAACTACAAAGCTGACACAAATCAACTTCAAAGGAGCATCTCTGTATGTAGTTACACTGCTGCGTGTGCTCAGCTTTTCCTAAAATTTAAGAAAGCTTTGTATTCTTGCCAAAGGTTTTCATCTCAATGTTACTTCAGGCTTTCATTTCACACAGCATAAAGCCCTTCATTTATCTATTTCCTTGTTTCTCGTTTTGACAAAAATGTACTATCTCCCCTCATTGATCTGCCTTCCTTTATGAGTGACCTAATGAAGCAAAGAAGCAAAAAAGAGATTTGTCCCTCTGAGACTTCTCTAAATCAGTGTGATGTCTTTACTTCCCAAGCTCGGACGAGCCTGCAGGCCTCATTTCTCTGCCAAGACGGCTTCACCGCCGCACAGGCAGAGGAAGATGGAGCTTTTGAACTGTCAATGCTTCTAACACACACGCAGCCAGAGCCAAATTCAGTCTGAGGTGGAGATTTGCATTCAGGCACCGTGCTCCACTTCAGCCGGCTGTGTGCTGATTGAGGGAGAGGTCAGGGTAATTTGCAGTCGATTTTTACAGTCGATTCATCAATCAGGCAGCTGATTGAATCACCTCGCTGTGGAGACAGTAAACACAGCAGGAGAACAGTTGTAATTTTGAACTCAAACACACAAACATACTCTAAAGTGTTTGTGTACAGCACTCATGGAAGACCTGATCCTTTTATACGTGTGCCTTTGAGTGCGCCTTGGTTTTCCACAAGCTTATCTCAGCCAGAGAGGGCCAGGTGAATGGTGAATGGACACCTTCTGGCAAATCAATGGCTGTGGATCAATTGCAGACGCCAAGGAGATATGGAAACACGCTGACTCCGCAATTCACAAGGTCTAGAGTTTGATACCTCTTGATGCTATTGATAGATGCCGGTGCTTAGGAAGCTCACTCACACGAACTGTGACAGTTTTTGTGTTTGTATCAGTGCAATGTGTATCTGGATGTATTCACAGCTTAACAGAAAGGGTAAAAAGACCCTATTATGTGCACAAAAAACAACACAGATTTGCACCTGTTATTGATCAATTTCCTCATTTCTGCCTACTCAACTGTAATCTCACAAAAACATTACTAGAGTACTCACATGTGCAGCCCACTCTGTAAAATCCTGGAAATTTTCAGGAATGTTGAGTGTGTGTAAAAACAGCATTCGAGACGCCTTGCTAGAAGTTTTAGCTGAATGTCTCGCCTCAACATCGAGACTGTCAGGGGGCCATTTAATTCCTTCTCCCTGCCCTCTGCGAGACCTCTGCGTGGCTTATTTCAAATTACCCAGGCTCCCATCAGGGGGTCTTTTCAGTCCTTTTTACTCATTCTATACACATCGGAGTCTGAGCTGCTGACTCTGAACCTCCAAAACCAGCCACTAGAGTCATTTATGGACTTTTACAGCCCTTCTCACCTCCCCTTACTCCACATTTTTGTCCACTCTCACCCCATCTCACTCTTCCTACTCAAACCACCTGGGTCTGCCTTCATCTTATTTTAAAAAAAGAGCCACATACAGGACTTAAGTGATCAATGTGTATTAAATCTGTACAACAGAAGCATTACGTATTCTTGCAAGGCTACCATTTCCCCTCTATCCAGTATCAATAATGCCTTTAAAAGAAATTCAACTTTCATTACCAGTCTCAAGTTTATTCTTGATATCCTGATGAAACCACCTGAGATTAGCTTAGCTTGTCTTAAAAACAGGAATCAGGAGACAAAGTGAGCTTATTTTCAATATACAAGACAATACAATGAAACAGCAACAGGTTGCAATTATGTCTTCTGGCTCACTCAGCCTGTTAAAAATCCCTAACGCAGCTAACAAGCTTAACTGAAAAGTTTCAGTTTTAGTGACAAAAAATTCATCATTGGACAAGAATTGTCACAATAATCTGACCTTTGTCTTTAAGATGTTAACCTTTTAGCATCTTTGGAAAGTCCATGTTTGACTTAGCTTTGCTTAAAAGAGACAAAACAGGGGCAAAAGTAAGCAAGCTTTAGTACTTTTAAAATACTAATAATTTTTAATTTGTACAAAAAGTAGCAGCAACAGTATTCTTCTGGCTGTCATTTAGGTATTCTAGCATAGCTATCTGGCTAACTGAGCTGTTTTTGTTGTAATGGCAACTCAAGAGTGACAGAGTTACTCTAATGACCACTCAACAGTCACAGAGTTACTCTAATGACCACTCAACAGTCACAGAGTTACTCTAATGACCACTAAACAGTCACAGAGTTACTCTAATGACCACTCAACAGTCACAGAGTCACTCTAATGACCACTAAACAGTCACAGAGTTACTCTAATGACCACTCAACAGTCACAGAGTCACTCTAATGACCACTCAACAGTCAGAGTCAATCTAATGACCACTCAACAGTCACAGAGTTACTCTGATGACCACTCAACAGTCACAGAGTTAATCTAATGACTACTCAACAGTCACAGAGTTACTCTGATGACCACTCAACAGTCACAGAGTCACTCTAATGACCACTCAACAGTCACAGAGTTACTCTGATGGCCACTCAACAGTGACAGAGTTAATCTAATGACCACTCAACAGTCACAGAGTTACTCCAATGACCACTCAACAGTCAGGGTTAATCTAATGACCACTCAACAGTCACAGAGTTACTCTGATGACCACTCAACAGTGACAGAGTCACTCTAATGACCACTCAACAGTCATAGAGTTACTCTGATGGCCACTCAACAGTGACAGAGTTAATCTAATGACCACTCAACAGTCATAGAGTTACTCTGATGGCCACTCAACAGTGACAGAGTTAATCTAATGACCACTCAACAGTCACAGAGTTACTCTGATGACCCAGTCACTGCTGTAACCTTGTCCTTTTTCATTTCATTTTTTGCACTACAAACATGTGTTTACTCAATATTGGTCCATTTCAGTTTACCCTGTTAGTATATTTATTTCCATTGGAAATGTTTGTCTCTTTATACTTCAGCCATTCTTGGCTCACTATTTTTCACTGTAATTGTACTAATTGGTTCATGTAACTATTGTTACTGTCAATATCTGAGTCCTATATTTAAAATAGTCTATTTATTGTGTTCATTTTTGTGAACAGACATACATACTGTATATAGGTTTTTAAAACTTCTCTTTTTGCATTTTATATCGTTTATATTCGTAATCATGTTTCTTTGCTAGACTTTTTTTTTGGTTGTTTTTTTTGTAATGCTGCCTCTCTAAGTGCCTTAAATTGCCCCAATTTTTTTTAATGAATTTGAATATTCATACGATTATTTGGCCCAGAGCAAAAAAACAGTATGTAGTTTTGAGTGTATCTATTCCCTTTTTCTTGGCCAGCCAACAATGGTCATGTTTGAAACTTAGGTCTGTTTTTTTATTTACTGCTCTAAAGGTGATATACATCCCAGAGTCATGTCTGGTTCACTGATACCTAGCTAACAAGATAATACTGATGTTAGAGGCTGAGTGGGTAAATAGCAGATAAGAGGGTTGATAATGAGGATGTGGCTTGGGCTCTGCCTCTGTTATCCTCAATCTGCAGGGATAAACCTCATGCAAATCTGGATTGGATTAGATGAAGCACAGGGAGCCTAATTAGAAGAGGTTTTACTGCTGCAGGCATTAGTTTAAAACCGGAGGAGAGACTTTCAAAAAGTAAAAACTGGAAGTCGGTGAGTGCATGGAGGGGTGAAAACCGAGATTCAAGACTGAGGGTACGCAGTGAAGATGTTTAAATGGAGGAGAAGACAAAAAAACATGAAAAGAAGGAAGAAAAGATTGATAGACATGATTGCACAACAGGGGTTTCAGAGATGGAGGGAGAGAAAGAGAGGAGAGAGTTCTCAGAAACACCAGATTGAGCTGCAAATCACAGTCAACCCAGAAATGATTCCCCGGACCTCTGAGAGCCTGTTGCTATGGCAACGTCATCATTGCAGGCGCTGCTTTAATCCGTGGAAGCCTGTTAAGTTAACATGAGGCTCAGGCAGCCACCTTATGCTTCTGTACTCACAACACAAAGCTGTGCCAGCATTGTAGTCGCTCACCACAGACGAGATTTATTTACGAATGTTTTGCTATTAGAAGACAGGATTATCTGCTCTCTCTCTGCATGCTCCTTTTAGTTTCTTCCTCTCCAGCACTGGCTAAATCTCCCTTGAAAGGATGCAAAATCATTGTTTAAATTTTCATCATATTCCTTATTTACATGTCTGTTTCCTCATCCTCCTTTGTTTTAAAAAGTATGACAACAGTTGAATTGCTTCTGTAGATATTTGTGCACAAAAAATTGGAAGTTTTGAAAGATCAAGAGCAAGACAGGCAGAGACAGACAGGGAGAAAAGCTGGCAGATGTGCGTGAGACACTATACAATCAATGCCAACTGGTATAAGAGAGAATAAGGCTCTATTGTTGACAGTCTGAATGGATGAGGAGTCTGCATCTGGGCATTAATGCCTCCAAGCCGCACTGTTTCTCAGTCAGAGCAGTCAGTCAGTCAGTTATACAACCAGCTCAGCCATGACAGGGGGGTGTATTGTTTTGGATTTGCTTCTCAAATCAGATATCTGTCGGTTCGCTTCAATAATCCTGTGATGTGGGCAGCATTAATGTATTCAGCCACTGGAGAGGACAAGAGAGGAGAGCCTAAGCCTTGCTGATAAATTATAACGGTGCCATAAAACAGGATACAGTAAGAGCAGGGGGGGAGGAGAGCCGCCATCACTGTGAATAAGCTGTATCCCTGTATACTGTACTGATGGATAGCGTAGGTGAATAAAGGCTGGGGGTACATGAAGGGAATGCAGTGTGACATCCAGGTCGGGCTCTAGGCGACCTGCAAGGAACAGACAGCTGTGACATATGAGCGTGTGTGCGTGTGGGGGTGACACACAGTCCAGAGCAGTGGCTGCTAGCAGAGAATGTGATGGATGAGGAAGAGGAAGCTCGCCATAAAGGCTTTAGCTAGCCAAGTTTACATCCTATCAAGTCTCTCAGAGCTCCTGTTAGGAAATCTTTCTGTTTGTGTAGATGTTGGTGCCCCTGTGGGGGTGTCTTGAGGCCTTTGTGCACTCAGTCAGTCATAAATATATATATTTATTTTTGGAGCATTTTGGATTTCCTGCTATTTTTTTCCTGCATCTGGCCAAGTTGTTGGAGGTTGTTTACTCAGAGCTGCAGCTTCTTCTCTCTCCCCCTTACAATTAGACTTCATCTGAAGCACCATTATGTGGATTTAAGCCATGCAACATAATAGATGAAGGCCAAAATTTGTTCTTATAGCCACTTAAAGCATGAAAGACTTAACTGAAAGGATGCCTTGTATCTCTCCAACGGGCTTTTTAGTACTCGGCATAGTGCTGTGACGCTTGAGCTTGTGCAAATAAGAGCTCTGAAGGGTTCTTTTTTGCACAAGCAAAAGAGAACCATAAAATCATCTTAACTGGTTGAAGCCCATTTTGTCTTGTATTGTAGTCTTACACAATGAATAAAAATAATTGCAACAGAGTCAGTTTGTACAAGTTCTCTGTGTAATGAAAAAAATCAGAAAATGTATATGAAAAATGCATCAGAAAAATGGATTTAGGAGGTGCAGATGGCCTAGTGGTTAGCTTGCACCCCAAGTATGCCTGGGTTCAAGTCTGGCCTGCGGCTTCTCTCCTGTATGTATCACACCTACTCTCTTATCCCTATTTCCAACCCTATCCACTGTCCTCCTCTCTAAATAAAGGCATAAAAAGCCTGAAAATGTGTCTTGGGAAAGATACCCAAGGATAAGATGTCCTTTTTTGCCCCAAGGGGTCGCCATACCCAACACAGACTAAATGATCCTCACTAGAGTTATGAGTGTTTGAATATTCCTGACCTAAGTCTTTATATTTTTATGCTCAGAAATTATTTTCCTTTCTATCCTCAGCCAGTACGGCACAAAAGGCCTCAGGAAAAAACAAACAGTTCTCTGAGGTTATACTAGAAATCATAGATTTGGGATTTGAGACTTGTAGTAGAGGAATGATGGGCAGAGAGCAACACAGAAAAGGATCAAAAGTAAAGTGCTGTAGATAGCAGTGTGTATCTAATTTTCTGTTTTTTTTCCCAGATGTAGACACCACCAAGGACCCCTGTCAAAAGGTTAAGTGCAGCCGACACAAAGTGTGTATCGCCCAGGGCTACCAGAGAGCTGTATGCGTCAACCGCAAGAAACTCGAACACAGGTGAGTGTGTGCAGCCCCTGGGCGAGAACCGACTAACTCCACAACACACACTGTCAACAAATCACTCCTCTTAATGCACACTAAGATGAAGTCCACACAACCAGATTTACAGTAAATGAACTTTGCTGGTTTCTTGTCAGTCACAGTGGTATTCATAAAACCTGTTTGTGTGCCAGTGCAGTATGACTACCTGCTGTTTAATCATAAGCTCATACATTCAGACCACATGGAGCAGGGCTGTTTCTCCATGTCCAGGTTGGTGCTGCTGTGTCTGGACTTTGAATGAGCTCAGCAGTCGCAGTCTCAGATGGACGTGCAGAGGCTGAAGTGTTTGTGTCTCCTTTATCCTGCAGGCTGAAGCAGCCGGCTCTCAGGTCTCCTGATGGAAACTGTCAGCCATGTCCCATCTCATCCACCGGGCCTGTGTGCGGATCAGACGGACACAACTATGCCTCCAAGGTACACAGAAGCAAAAACATAACCGTAGGACTGGGAAATAACTCTCTATTATTGGTATATTTGCCTGTAATGGGTCTGGATCTGAATTATGCTAAATTGAACTGAAACTATCAAACAAATCTTATCAAATTTTATAAATAAGGGCAGAGTAAATCATCAAAAACATTCAGTCGTGGCTTAAAGACGTAATATGTAAATTCATTCGGAACACGGCTCTTAATCCAAACAATAATAAAAGATAATGAGCAGAGACACTGCATCCTCTCTGCTTCGTGATAGTGGGCTGCTCTTTCCGGGCAGCAGATAATGCAACAATTAATTAAACAATTCTGAAATAATCACGTTATTTCTGTTCTTGTTCAGTCGAGACTCAGTAGGGATAAATACGACTTTCTAGTTACTGTTTTGTTTTTTTCAACATTACCAACAGTAGGAGTTTTAGTTTGTCACCAAAAACATATTTTGGTATTATTTGAAGTTGTTAAAACTTGCTTGCCTACACAGTAACTCAATAGTAACCATAAAGTTAAGTAAACTCTGCCTTCAGAGTTTGAAGAGAAAACTGAACATTTGAGCCTGAAATGAAAGTAGGATCTGAAAATCCTTTTGTTTTGTGCAAACAGAAAGACACCATTTTTAAACTGAACTAAAACACCAGCTGGATGGCATCCCCTGGGGTGCAGAACAAAAAAACAAATCTAGAAAGGAAAAATAAGAGCAGAGAAAGATGTTTTTTTTTTTTTTTGTCTTTTTGAGATGATAATCAAGTGGCATTCAGTGACCCACAAAAAAGCAGAAGAATTAAAGTAAAAGGAAGATTTTGTAGTAGACAATTTGCATGAGATGAATAAGTGTCTGTCTTGGGAATGGTGGGTCATTAAGTCGATAGAAAGTCAGGGAGCAAAACAACTGTCTGATGTGCTGGATCAATTTCATGAAAACATGTCAGGGTAAAATAGTAGAAGGATGCAGAAATTTTGTTGGAAATAAATTTATACATCTGTTGGAAACACAAAGATAGTTTAGAATCATCCGCCAATATGTTTACGGTATGTCTATGCTTAACACATGTACCAAAAAACCTGTGAAATATCCAAAGATCGAATGATGAGGTCTAACAGAGGTTGTGTTTTTGTCACAATCCCCCCATGACTATATGTTTGTAGTTTCTGCTGGATGTTATTATTGTATGATGCTTGGAAGTTGTTCATTTTGGTTACTTACCACAGAGCATAAAACCAACAAGACACGTCAAAAAGTCTGCTGTAGTAGAAATTCAGTCAGACTTTTGCTTGGGGTTGTAAGTATGATTGTAGGTTGTAGGTGACCCTGGAAACAAAACTGACATCAGATATAGAAGATAAGACCGTCTTATGTTACTGGTCTTAAACCTGGAGTCTGTCATTTTATTCAAGTCAGTTAAGTGACGGTTGATGCCGATCCGCAGGCTCCTTAGGCTGGCAGTGCTGTACTCCCTGCTCAGAAAATATGACTGTCTCAGGTTGCTATAGTTACTCCTACCGGAGTAACGGCTAACGGCTGCTGCGCATTAATTTGGAATGGTGTAATGATTTTGTGACTGGAACTACTTGTGAAGTTCAGACGGTGTCCATATATCAGAGGTTAATGGACACCAATGGAATTTCCAGAGCCAATCACAATCGAGTATTCACCAAGACCATGGTATAATTAGTTTTATCTACCTTATGTTTTATTCTTAAGTCCTTTAACCCTTGTCCTTTTGTTTGGCGATCTGACTGAAAGTCAGCGCGACTTCAAAGCAAGTTGTGCAACTCAAAATTTAGGTCTGAATCAGACTGAATTCACAGTGTACGCCTGACTTTAGCAGCACAGCAACAGACTGTTCAGCTCTGCCCACCTCAGTTGTTTAGTTGCTTTTCTGTATCAAGGAGTCTTTTCAGTCAGAACTGTACCCAATAAAGTATATACAGTATATTAATTAGTAAACCACCATTGTCATTTGATGGATTAATTTTAGGCATTGAGGGCAAAAAGCTGCTTTGAGGGTGGCAATGCCTTCTGATTTTACGACACAAGCTAATTGCAAAGCATTTTGGGAGTGTTTGACGTACAAGGCAGGAAGGCGTGACCACTACAATATGTGAAATTTATCCATGAAACAGAAACATTGTTTACTGTTTCACAAATGTTCCTTAGTTTTTATTGCAAAGGTCCTTTAATACAAAATAGCAGGAAAGTAACGGAGATAGGTCCGGAGGGATTTATTGGAGTTATAACAGTTGTGGTGAAAAACCAGCATATATTTGCATTTTCCTTTGCCAAGTTTCTAAAAGTTTGTTTAATATTTGCGATGCATTTGGATGGAAACTAAACTACTATGTGAACAGGATTTTCTTGTATTACAGCTGCCAGACAGAATGGTAGGGTGGATCCGGATCGCCCATTGCAATGAAATCTGTGAAAGTGAAAGACAGCCTTCAGATTTTTCAGTAAAAGATGGAAATAATTTGGTAGACACAACCTTAGCCTTGTCGCCAGTATTCAGTGTTAAAGGATCCCAGAATTAAACAAACAGTAGTCCAGCTGACACTGAATTTGGTTATCTGAGACAATAATCAACATTCACTAATGTTAATGGACAGCTAAAAAAGTGCTAAAAGAGGAGGGGGACAAAGAGAATTATGTGCCATCACTTGCTGAATTGAAAGTGATATAATGTCATCAACTACATGTCTTTGTTTGCTTCTGGATACCTCAGTGTTTGCTTGTATACAGGCTCCACTTAAGCCTCATTAGGTACTTGTTTGTCAGTTTTGTATTACCATCTTGCTCCTGCTGCACCAAAATAACAAAAAAAAAACCCTATTGCAACCAAGGTTAAGTTTGAAGATATGGAGAGATATATATTTTCTAGGCTAAATCAGTGTAATGAACCTGGGCCTTCACTAAAAAGAAAATAAATGTCAGGAGAAATAATCACTAGGTGTAGGTGGAGGGTGCAAATCATTGGCAGTGAAACGGCAGCAGCCGCCTCAAGAAAGAGTGAAAATTATGCTCATGTAGGTGTGGATTCAGCTTTACATACTGGATGTTCTGCTTGCCTTATAATAACATATGTTGTGTCAGAAATAATCTTGATGTTCGCTAACATAGGTTACAGTGACAGACACGTACTATTGGAAGCATATGTAAAACATTCTGTGTCAGCCAGGTGCTGGGAGATGCATTCACAGCTTTAAATCTGTGCTTTAGACTTGATAACATAATGTACTATGCATTGTGGGTACTGACATACACCTTGCATAGTCAGAGCTTCGCAGTGTGAGGACACTCTCCGGGGAAAAAGAGGAGACAAAGATCCATGATACATGGCCTCACATGGGCCAGTTGGTGGCTTGTGGTGACAGATGCCTGTGTTTTTATTGATTTATGCTATGTCTTTTGGATCACTATTCCTGACCTTGTGTGCAGGCAGAGGTTGAAAAAGCGCATTCAGGAGCAAGTCTGAGATATGAATTAAGGCGTACAGCCGGTCACCTCATGAATATTTGATCTGTGTTGCAGTAATAACTCATTTTTCATCACCTTTGTGTCCCCTTGTCTGAGTCGCTGGGGTGGATATGTGTGTGTGTTTGTGCTTATTGATGTGTGTATTTATGTTGCAGTGCAAGCTGGAGCAGCAAGCGTGTCTTACTGGGAAGGATCTTACCCTGAAGTGTTCGGGTCTGTGTCCTTGTCCGACAGCTGCTCCTACATCCAAGGACAGTAAACATGGTAAGATCAAACACATGGCAAAAATAAATATACTCATAATGAGTTTGTTGGTTATCACTGCAATAGCAGGCTTCCCATCTCTGTTTTAATTCTTTATCTGTGCCTCACACATCATTTGTTCAGCAGTCATCGTTATAACGACACATAATCCTCTGGCCTCCACAGAGAGCTGCACTGGACAGGATCTGGCTGATCTCGGGGAGCGTCTGAGGGACTGGTTCCAACTCCTGCAGACAAATGCCAAGCAGAACAACAACACCAAGGCCGGGGCAAAAGGTGCTGCAGCCAGCACCACATCAGGTCAGAGCAAAATTCAAATCAGTCCTCACTGCATTAAGAGCAGGTTATAATTGACCTGACATGCCAGATAGACTGTTTCATATATCTATTGAATGGACATATTTCACATTCGTCTGTTACATTGATTGCGGGCAAATCAGAGCAACAAGACAAAAAGTAGTGGGCATATGCAGCCCTCCAAGTAACATGAACTTGGCAGGGTGTGGATACAGTCATTACGAGGCCGGTCAGTTGAAGTGCATAAACATCTTCTCTGCCAAGGCTCTTTGCTCGATGTAATGAAAAAAGTGGCCCAGTTTGGATAAAATTGCCGCTGGAGCTACAACTGAGATAATCGCTCACCAGCAGCCATTGTATTGTGGGCTTATAGCACAACTAAACCCTGCCCATAACTAGCTAAACTAATGCTGAAGCAAGTCACGAGTAGAGCAAAAATTAGTACTTCTGTCATGAAAGCTTTCAGTGCTGGTCTTTGCTCCTTTTTTTTTCTTTTCAAAGTGGTCCAGTTATGGTAAAACCGCTACCATACTCTAGCTACATCTGAACTATTTGCTACACTGGCAAGCAGCCATTGCTACCAGCTTCCAGTACAACTAAACCCCGCCCGTAGCTACCGCCCCATTCTCCTCAAATGATAACAGGGTCATTGAATAAGTATGAAGTGTTATTTTTAAGCCACATACTCAGCATAACTTTTAAAAAATTACACATTTTATTGTGGCCCCTTCTCAAAATGGTATCAGCTCTTTCTTTGATTATTTGTTTTATAAAACAAGCAATCAAACTGAACGTAGCTGCTAGGCCACCATTGTTGAACAAGGTATCCATGCCAGGACCTGCAACTAACTTCATTCAATCAGTAGCAAAATCTGATTGGAGAAGCCTGTTTGAAAAGTCGAGATAATTTACTTCCTGTGACCTCCCTTTCCACCTTTCTTTGACCTCGATGAAAACATCACAAGGTCAAGGAAAGATGTGAGTACAAGGATAGGAAAAGAGAACAATAGTGATAAGGGAATCTGACAGCTCTTACTCTAAGCAGATGTTACAACTGTGATGTGGGTTTACAAGGTAGAAAAATACAATATACCATTTATTGACTACAAAACCACATCTATCTTCTGGTTCATTCTCCTCAGGACAGGGCAGCTTTAAGCCCCTGTAACAGCCAGGGCATCTTAAATAATCTTTTAATTAAACTGTTTGCCTGATGAAGGTCTAGTACCAAAATGTTATAAATAGATAACCTTGATTTTTTTGCGGGTGTGACAGTGTGCAGGAGTTTTCTTTTTTTTTTGTTCAATAACTTTCCCTCTGACGCATTTCTGATGTAAGTCAGAAAATTTGAAAACACCTAGAGGGTTTGAACTTTCTCAATAATAACTACTTTCTCAACTGAGTGAAGATGACATTACTACAGTTATGATGACTGCGTGTTTTTATTAACGCCGTCACTTTAAATGAAGTTGATGCAGAGAATTGGTGGTCATCCTGTCTTCTCTCCTTTCATAAAGATGGCCTGGTGAATCCTATACTAAAGTAGAAAGTAAAGGAAGCAGGGAAACTCCTTTCCTTATCTTGTGGAGAATTCCAACAGCTTTTATCATGTCCAACACTTCATTACTTCTAGGCCATTTAACTCAGTTATGAACCTCCCTAACCAAGAAGGACTATTGGAGGGGCCCCAGGACCTGATGGCAAATGTTAGTCAGGGGTCAACTGCTTATGCAACCGATGTGATGTGCTTGTTTTATCATTATTAAATTACTTCTAAGGAGGCCCCACAATAAAGTCACTAAACTCACTGGTGCCTCAAACATAGGCACAAAGGTAGACTTCTATGAGAAAAATGTAAGAACTAGGCTCTGACCACATTTGGAAAAGTAAAAATTAGTAAGAGGGGAAAATAAAAATCCTTACAAATAAAGCTTTATGGTCCTGCTGGTGCTGTGTTTGCAACAAACTACTGGATTTCTTTTGGAATTCAGTTACTGAGCTGCAATAAACACTTTTTCAGATATCAGGAGACTATCACTTCTCAAACTGGGACATATTGTGATCAAAGCAATACCAGAACCACAGTTTGGTGATTATTTAGTTCCTAAGAAGCTTCAGATCTTTATGAGCCTGTGAAGCCTGGATTGGCAGTGGTAGAAACTGCCAAATCCCATTTTTAGAGGGAAAACCATTTTAAACTGATAATATTTTAATGGGAATAATCGGGGATTTGCATTGGAAACAGTCGATTTTCTCTAACAGACTGGCCTGATTTCATTTCCATTTGTACAGCTGTCCCCTGATAAAAATGGATGATTGTTTGTCTGTCTTTGTGTTTGCAGTGCTGGACAGGAGCCTGGTGGCCAGCTGTAAGGACTCCATAGGCTGGATGTTTTCCAAGTTGGACACCAACGGCGACTTGTACCTGGACCAGGCTGAGCTGGCTGCCATCAACCTAGACAAGTACGAGGTCTGTATCCGGCCTTTCTTCAACTCCTGTGACTCCTATAAGGATGGCAAAGTCTCCACTGCTGAGTGGTGCCTGTGCTTCTGGAGAGAGAGTGAGTATTCTGGGGAGGGTGTGAGGTTTGTTTTTTTGTGTGTTTAAGGTGCTCAGCTTGCCCTCAGGTGTTGTTACTGTTGTATGCCTGTCCTTTATTATTTGTCTCCCCACTTATTCTCCTATTTCCCCATCAGCTCAAAATAGTCACCACAAGGAGCTAAAACATTCCTGCTGCTGGTTGACAGGCTGATTCTCTCACAGCTCTCATGCCTGTCAGCCAACTAGTCAAGCAGAAACAGTCAGAATCCAACCTCATGTACTTTTTTTAGTTTGTTTTAGAAGGACATACAAGGGAATTGATTTTAAAACTATACTTTTAATTAGAAAATGAATTACTCTCACGAAAGGATTAATCTATAACCGTTAATTGACTGTATTGATTCAGCAGGCTTTGTCCTCTGTTGTCAACTTCTGTGAAGCTAAAGTATTACAGTGTTGTACCACTGTCTTCCAGATTAACTGTTTGTGCAACATGTTATTTTTACAGAACTTAACCACTAAATGGACTGAACATTTGGTGTAAAATCTGGCAATATTCAAGGTAAAATAAACTAAAGACAGCAGCTAATGTAAGAACTTACCAAATAAAATGTAGGATAGCAGTTTTAGTTATTTTTTGGTTAATTTAATGCTGGCTTCAAGACTAAAGAAGGCATATCTTTGGACAAGGGTGCTCTAAAGAACTGTCCACTTCCTGCCTAACAAAGAAGAAGCATTAAAATATCTCTAACTTACAAAATATGACTGGTTAGCTCAAAGCTAAATACAAGCATGGAGTTGGCTTCCTCGCTAAGACCTGTCAGATGTCCTACATACAAAAGTCCTTTCAGCCAACCCTGCAGAACATAAAAGCTCTTGAGCTTCCCATCCTGAGTGTCAAATGAATGAGCAGAAAGAAATGCTAACACAGGGGCACTTAATACATGATATTACCTTAAGCTAGCAAGCTAGCTTAAAGCTAATTATACCATTTGGCTGTTTAGCCCAGTTGACCCTTCGCCAAGCCCCTCCCTGTCCAATCCTACATTAGCAGCTGTAACTACGCAAGGAAGGCCTGTAAAGCTATGCCAAAGTGGTGACTTGACATACCTACAAATCTTAAGAGTGTGGTGTTGAAATTTGCACTTTCACAAAGTTGATAAACCAAGAGGAAATATGTAGGATATGAAAAAAATGAAAGAGTGAGATCGCAAGACCAGCAGGAGCGATTGAGATTAGTTAGCAAAGGGCTAACGTTAACACGTGTTTAAAAGTTTATTCTTTATGAGCTCTGAATGTTATCATATATTTAGTTACTCTGCTGTACAAGAGAAATGTTGTTTCACTGTACTGCCTGCACGATCAGACCGTGAAATTGACTACTGAAAGTCACTTTTTTTTTTAAATTAATTGTTTAGCAAACATAATGTGAAGTGTGGCTAGCTGTTTCTTACATACTTACGTACAGTCAGCTGCAACATATACAGTATGCTGCGTTTAACACGTGAACAAAAATTAGCTTAACATTAGCATTTATTTAGCCTGTTCGCACATTAGCCACTACCAGGCAACAGCCAAATAACATCCTCCACAGAAAAACACTGGCAGGCCATTGCAACAAATAGCTAACCAGCAGTCAGATAATGTTAGACACCATATTAAAACTCAGCATTTCAGATCAAACTTGAGTCCTAACATGCAGTTTCTCTTAAGCTAATGAACTTAGGTCTAGCCACTGTTCACTTAAAACTATAAAATCCAACCATCTTGGTTTATGTGGCGTAGTGGAAGAGAGAGAAAAACATTTACTGTTGATTGTTCAGTGCTGTACTATAGTTGATGGATCTTCTTACAGCTGAAGCTGTAGTTAGGTTCACAGCTGCTTCCTGATATGTAGCTAATCTGTCTGCAGTTCTCCAGGTTTCAGCTTCATTATATCCTGCATCAATGACTAAATTAAAACTCCTCCATACTGTCATTTTCCTGCATAGTTGTGTTTGCATGACGTCCTCTTCTCAATTTAATGAATATTCGCTGCCTGAATTATCCGTGTGCTACTTATGCGTTAGGGATTAGGTATTTAGCCTAATGCTAACATATCTGTTCACACAAATTATATCATAAATGTCGTTTTCACTAGCAACTTGTGGATGTTTTTGTCTACTTCTCTGATTTTTCCAAACACTTTTGCTATAAATATGATTGGACTTCTTTCAGAATACCCCCTGCTTAGGCAGTAGAAAACTCGTATTCAGCACTGCAAGTGTGAAAGCTTACCAGACGTAGCAACAGTAACCAAGGGGGCGGGGCGTAAGTGAAGGGTTAAACTGAGTTTCGTAGCTAACAAGATATGAGTAAGGAATTTATTTCTTGCCAAACAACATATTAAGTAGGAGTTTTTTGCTTTCTTGCTGATGAAATATAAACTAGGAATCTGCTATTACTTTTTTAAAAGTATAGGATTTTACTATTGCGCTAACAAAATCTATGTGTGTATGAGCTAGGAAATGCTAACTACCTAGCCAACAACATATTAGTCTCACTTCTTCCAAACTTATTTATTGACTAGGCATTTGTTGCTTTCTTGCTTGCAAAATATAAACCAAATGTTTGGTACAAGGTTAAAGCCACAAGTTGCTTACTTCCGAGATGACAAAAGTTAGTTAAGAAATGCTAGCCTCGTTGCTAAAAAAATATGAGTTATTCAAAATCTTTTTACCCAACAATTCATTAACAAAGAAGATAGTCCTTTATTAGTCCCACAAGGGGAAATTTGAAAAATTTATTGCAGCAAAAGTGGTGTAAAAAAAACTATAGGAATTTACTGTCTAGCAACACCTAAGCTACAAGTTGTATACTTTCATGCTAACAAAATATGTGCCAGGTGGAAGGCTAGTATTTGCTAGTCAAATTCACATTTTTTTTTTTATTATTTACCTTGAAATAGGACTAAATGTCCCCAGAATTTTCATAGTTCAATGTTTTTTTAACTCCTCTACCAATGAATCAGATGTCATTCATACAACAGTGCTTACAGTCTTAAACACTCAAGTACATGATAAGCTATTGAGCTTTCCACCCTGGGCGTTTACAAAAGGGCCACATAAATATGGTTCATTGTTTCTGACAGATTTTGCTCCTCTGTTTTATGCTTAGCTGTGCCTTAGAGTCTGCTTTGTTTCTTTATTTCAGCTTCTAAAATACTGTTTTCTGCTTTTTAAGAGCCCCCCTGCTTGGCTGAACTCGAGAGGATCCAAGTCCTAGACGGCGGGAAGAGGAAGTTCGGTAGGTATCTGACTTCTCATGAAAACATTTCAGCCTAAATGAATCTGTCTTGCCTGGTTGATGGGTTTCATGGAGCAGATGACAAGCAGGAGGCGGGGATTAGTGTCTGATCAGTCTTGTGGATTACGATTTGATACTGACAGTCTGGGAAGGAAAAACAGCCATCAGTGTGTCATACATGTACGCGTGAGGAGGGAAATTTGTGAGAGTGTTTTTTTGGACATGTGTGTAAGCATGTGCGCTCTGCAGATTTTGGCTCCCTGACTGGGTAGTGAGTCAGGACTCTCCAAGGACACAGAGAGTGGGGCAGTCCGCCAAACCAACACTCAGATGTTCCCTTGAAAGACTGGACAGACAGTTTTGTTTTTGACCTCGCTCATTTGCTTTCCCTCACGTTTGTGTTGTTTCTTTTTGCACATAATTATGAAAGTAGCATCTCAAATATTTTACATCATTACAAACCCATCCATCTGTGAAGAGCATGACAGTCTGATGGCTTACAAGGTTAAGTTTCGCCTCAGTGATTTAATGAATGCAACTTCACTATGCTGTGCCTTTTTTCTTGCTTTCCACATCCTTATGTGAATAGAAGCTGTGTTTTATATTCATGTAATGTTTTTGTATTTGGAAACTTTCCAATCTTGTATCCTCTCATGATGATTAGCTACCTGCCCTCAAACACACTCCCATACTACCCCAACATACTGCAATATGCTGACTTAATACTTATTCACCCCTGTTTTGCTCTGTGAACAGATTTGTATTCATGGAATACAAAATTGGCTGCCACATATGCTGCATGCATTACATCCACACTTGGGATCTATGCCATGTGCAATGAGGCATGAATCATGGCGTTTGCAGAGATTGCGTTGTGCATACTGTAAGATAAGGTCGCTTTACCATACCTGACTCTTGTTTGTGTTTTCTTGCGTGGGTTGATCGCTAGGTCGATTCATCCCCAGCTGCGACGAGGACGGCTACTACAGGAAGCAGCAGTGTGAGAGGGGGGAGTGCTGGTGTGTTGATCAAAACGGGGGAGAAGTAGCAGGATCCAGGATTCGAGGCAAGCCAGATTGCGGTAAGCTATCAGTGTATATGAGGAGAATTTGAACTTGAAAGCTGAATGTAGAAGGGAGAAATAACACTCAAAATGTCTGCTGTGAATTGGCCCACATCTCCACGGCACCCCCACATGCATTCTGCACAAGGCTTTCTTTATGTTAAAGGACTGAGGCCCGCCGCAACATAACTCACTGCAGGGACCAGTGCCACATTCATGTGTCCAGAGTCATTTGCATTCTAAAGCCCGCCTGTCGCTGCAAGAAAAGTCTTTCAAGATAAATGAGGACTGGTTGGACTGAACCTGCGGCTGATAAGAATGAGTCCCCTGGCAAGGTTTAGAAATAGCTATTAAAATCCAGGCAAAGTCAAACACATGCCCCTTTTTTGCCTCTACAGTCCATGTTTTTAAATTGATTTCAGCATTTCTCATTGGACTCCATTAAAGTTGAGAGGAAGGCATGCTGCACAGAATTTATTGCTATATACAAGATGGCCACAGTGGATAATTCAATCCCCTTGCATCCTTTCTTCCCTGTGTTTTCTCTCCGCAGATGATGAAATGGCATATTCAGGTGATTTTGGCAGCGGGGTCGGATGGGAAGACGAGGAAGAGAAAGAAGCTGAGGAAACTGCAGAGGAGGCAGAAGAGGAAGAAGGAGAAGTGGGAGAAGTGGATGATGGGGGCTATATCTGGTAGAAAGATGAAGTCTGACCTTTCTGGGAGAGCATCTTGGTGGTCCTAAACACACAAACATACACATACAGATCTTACAAAGAGATGGATGTGATGGAGCTCACATATTCAGAACAAAACAGGCTGATAAAAGGCAAAGGAGAGGGTTGTACAGGCGTGGAGAGGGAAGATGTCATGGGAGTATTTAATGTTATAGGATGTTCTTAAACTGGGCAGGGGAAATATCACTGTTAAGATATTAAGGGTCTGGAGTCAAGAATTTTGTCCCCCATACTTGTGAATCTATGTTCTCTTCTGTTGTATGTCTTTTGAACCATCTTTGAGCAGATTTAGCTGTTACATAATGGAGACTTTAAGCAGTCGCAGGTGCTTGCATAAAAAAATGAAGAAAGATCGGATGTATTTCAATAGTCTGAATTGGCTTCTTTCATCTTTTACTTTCCGCAGATAAACAGCATTTAGATATCCAGTTTTGATTTGAGTCAGAAAACAGGAGATGAAGAGAGGAAGCTGCATTTGAATATTGAAAAGCATCCTTTGACTTTACCCTTTTCATGTCATACGCTTTGGCTCATATGTGACAGTAGTGCTCTGTCTCATCCATGACTTATTAAAAAAAAGTTTCTCACGCATCACTCTTTAGCTTGTAAATAACGTGTGTACCAGAAGACAGATTGTCACCTATTAGTCCTGTTATCAATGCCTTGAAAGACTAGCAGAGTATGCTGCTTGGTTGACAAGTGTATATCGTATCATGATGTGGATCAATTATTGTGTTTATTAAAAAAATAAAAATAAACTGGTCTATGTGGCCGAACTGGCCACCGTACATCCGACTCTGTACTTTTGTTCCCTTTGACTCCCGTCTTTTTAAACAAATCTATTCTGTAGCACCTTTATTTGAGTTTTAACAGCACTGAAGCTTCAGTTATGCCCCTTTACATAAAAAAAGATTGTATTTTAAACAATACAACTGTCACAGGCCACGTATGTACATCTGTTATTTTGGGGTGGACGATAAAAACATTTTCCCACTAGAGGTCGCTGTCTTGCAGACCCTCACAACTCTTTCATTGCTGCTTTATCCCTCTTCCACCCACATGTTCTGTTTTAATTGTCTGTCTCTTTGCCCAGATGACCTAAAATCATATTTATGTTTGTAATTTCTAATAACTCACAGTATTCAGGATATTTCCTCCAAAGGTTTAAATAAAGATCCACCATTTCTCAAAGGATTTTTCATTGTGTTTGCCTGCTCTGGCTTGAACTGTTGGCTCAACACAATTACAGATTACCAGCTGTATTGCAACACTTGGTCCGTATCCATCAGCTTCAAGAGAATGTGCAGAAATAACAATGAAATAAACCCAAACTACAGACAGACAGCCCCGTTCTCATCAGGGTCGAAATGTAACTTTTTCATACTGTGTATGGGTTTCACTTTCTGAAATGAGCGACAAAAAGAAATTAAATTTTTTCATGATATTCTAATTTTTTGAGATGTACCTGTATACCTGCCACTGTAGCTAGTGAATTCAAATATCTACCAGTCACACACATCTTTTAGCAGCCACCCTATTTTAACAAGCATTATTTAATGAGGTATAATATAAAAATCAAGACTTGATATATTCAAGTTATAGAGTTGTTGCTCATTTTAAACCATGTTCCTCAATTTTTCCTGTACTCAACCATGTAAACATTCACTCTGCCTCCTACGGGGGCTCTGTACATTCAGGCATTTTCTTACATTATGAGTTTGACTCAGTAGAAATAATATTTTTTTTGCGCATTTCCTGCAGTCTCAAGCTAAAATTCAGGCTTTGTTTAACTTTTTTTTGTCTTGCAACAATCAAGCAGATACTCCAGTTGCAGTGGAGAACTTCTCTAATGTCCTCAGCTGTCTTCACATCTGACAAGCAGCCCTGACACAAGGAGGAGGCCGGCTTTTTTGGACAGTGAGCTAGTAGATCTGATAGGCTTTGCTCATAAAGTCAGTAGGAACAAGGGTTTAATTCAGCCGTTTACACTAAATCACTGTTAGGTGAGGCTATTTCTATTTGCTTGCAACAGTGGACAGTAAGTTTGGCAAATTCACCAGACACTGCTCAGAAATACTGGCATTTGGCTGGTGGCAGCTGCTACTTTCCCACCCTGGTTCATATCCAGTCAACACAGCCAGTCTTACTAGCAGCTCTGTGAGGTTGACTTAATACACGCAGTATGCGGAGATTAAAAAAAATGTTACCATACCAACATCCAGTGTTGAAAATGAAGTCAAAGTGCATAAAACAGCAGTTTCTTAAGTGTCAGCGAAGGCTTGCATCAAAATTTTTGTCTAGACTGAATAGCTCTTTTCTTTATTACAGGGTTATTATAGGTCATCCATTCTGACTACTAGTACATTAAGGCAGAGGGTTAAGCATGGTTGATCTGACTTCCAGGCAAGCACAGTTTAGCCGTCTGCCATGAGGCTAAAAGCCCACCTCAAGCTCCACCTCTTTACCTGTTTTAGTAGTTTCAAACAGCTTTTCCAATATAGCAACCTTCAGTGATGGCTTTCAAAACACCACTCTAGAAATTGGTGGGTGATGCTTCTAACCCAAATCACACATGCAACCCTGAAACTTTCCCAAAAGTTTTCTTGACTCCTGCAGCAGGAAGTTTTCTTGCAGCTTACCCATCAGGCAAGAGAAGGAAAAATATTAGGGGGATAGCAGGGAAAATTCAGGATAAAGTCTGGGTAAAAAATATCGGTTGTCTGCATTCATGTATGCAGCTCATCCAGGTAAATTCAGGAAATTTTCAGGGGTTTTGTACAAGTGTGAATAAGGCTTATGTCAGAAAGGATAGCAGTTTAGCTTTTAAGCCAAAGATGACCCATTAAAACTAAAAACAAACTAATTTTTGGGTTTATGGTGACAACACAATTTTAAGTTAGTTTTTCATGAACTAATGTGTTGGACAAAGTCATGCTTTGAGCAGATGGTAGCACTAGTTAAAATTAAATGGTGACTAAAATGATTAGAATTCATCCTGGGGAGAAAGTATGGTCTGTGATGACTATCCTTTAACTAAAAGACAATTGTTTTAAAATATTTATTGTGCAATTGAAATATTATACAATTAGAAATATCAGTAATTTTAGCCAGTTATATAGTTCTCTCTCTCTCTCTCTCTCTCTCTCTATATATATATATATAAATATATCCCACAGGCTCACCACTAGACTGAAATACACTCTGATAATTTTTTCAACTGCTTATTAACACAAATATCGACTCAGCCTATAACATCCCAGCAACCAGTGCATTGAGGCATCAGAGGATCAGAATGGGGAAGAAGGGGGATTTAATAGACTTTGAACATGCCATGGTTATTGGTGCCCAACAGGCTGGACGGTGTATTTCACAAACTGCTGATCTACTGGGGATTTCATGCACAGCCATCTCTACAGTTTACAGAGAATGGTCCAAAAAAGAGAAAATATCCAGTGAGCGGCAGTTCTCTGGGCCAAAATGCCTTGTTGATGAGAGAGGTACGAGGAGCATGGCCAGACTGGTTTGAGCTGATACAACAGCAATAGTAACTCATACAAACACTCCTCACAACTGAGGTGTACAAAAGAGCATCTCTGACAAACAATACCTCAAACCTTGAAGCAGATTGGCTACAGCAGCAGAAAGCCACACCAGGGGCCTTATCTGTCAGCTAAGAACAGGAAACTGAGGCTACAATTCATGCTAAAACTGAACAAGAGAAGATTGGGAAAATGTTGCCTGGTCTGATGTGTCTCGATTTCCATTGTGACATTCAGGTGAAAGGGTTTCAATTTGGTGTAAACAACATGAAAGTCAGCTAGACCACCAGCAACCAAAGCATGTTCAAAGTCACTTAAATTACCTTTCTTTCCCATGCTAATGTTGTTGGAATATAAATAGTGCCTATGAAAAGTATTCACCCCTTATGATGTTTTACCCTTTTATTGATTTTATAACTAAATAATGGTCAATATACTTTAGCTTTTTGACAAAAAATTACAAAAACCCCTCTTTAATGTCAAAGTGAAACCAGATGTCTTCAAAGTAATGGCAATTGAATAAAAATATGTAATGTAAAATAAGTGACAGCATAATTATTAGATATATCTTTAAGTCAGTATTTAGTAAATGCAATCACAACACTGAGTCTGTGTGGATAGTTCTCAGTCAGGCTTGCACATCTGGACACTGCAATTTTGCTCCATTCTTCTTTAAAAAACTGCTCATGCTCTGTCAGATTGCACGAGGAATGGGCATGAACAGCCCTTTTCAATTCCAGCCACAAATTCTCTACTGGATTGTTTTCATCCTCTCAGTTTGTGAGGATACCCTAATTTGGGCAGATTAAAGTATGCCACATTCCTTCCATTTCTTGATGACGGATTGAACAGAACTCTGGGTGATGTTCAGTGCCTTGGAAATGTATTACACTTTATTATACTTTCCCTTCACATTTTCTCTGAGTTGCTTGGAGTGTTCTTTTGTCTTCATGGTGTAATGGTAGCCAGGCACAGGTGTCTTTATACTATAATTCACTGCACTCGTGCAATCCCCATTTCACTTATTGTGACACTGCTAGCACCAATTGGCTGGACCTCTGATGGATTTGATTGGTCACTTTAAAGGGGGTGAATATTTATGCAAGCACTCATTTTACATCACATATTTTTACTTAATTGGTATTATTTGTGGAAATCTGTTTTCACTTTGACATTAAAGAGGTTTTTTATTACTTTTTTTCCTCAAAAAAGCCAAATGATTGATCTATAAAATAAATAAAAGGGTAGAAAACCCTTTGGGGTGTATACCTTTTATAGGCACTGTGAACGTGTGGTGTCAGATGGTCGACCCTTTTGTAGAATTTGGTGCATAAACACCTCGCGTCTAGGAACGTATCCACTCATGACTTTTGCTCCTGTGCTACAATCCTTAAACTGTTATTCCCTATTATATGTCCTCCAAAATGATTAGCTTCTAATATGCCAAAATAGTACGATAATATCATCCATGCTCAAGTCATGGTCTGACTCTAATTAAAACACTACACTAGTGCCCCTAAAGCTTTTTTCTGAAATTCATGATGCACAAACTTTAAGTAGGTTACAGAATGGCCCATGGAAATACAGCATGTGTGTAATCCTTCATATCTGTACTTCTCTTGTATTAATTGGTCTTGAGAACATTATTCTTCAAATCTTGCTGATGCTAGAGGTAAAATGTACTGTGTTATTAGGGTTTCTGGAACAGTAACTTCAATTTGGTAACTTTTTTAGCCTTGTTTTGAGCAAATGTTGCAAAATTAGTGAGACAACATTTCCAAAAATGTTAAGGATAAGTACACTATATTAGGTAACATGATGCATATTTTGGGGCAATCTTGGAAAATACCAATCAAAAGCAGCACTGTCCTTTGTGTGACTTCTCCGCGGGGCAGATCTTATTTACAGCTCACTTCTACTCTCGTCTTACCCTGCAGTGGAGTGTTGCTCATAGCTTTGGGAGACCAGCCGAAATGAGATACAGACCCAAGTCTGCATATCAGCACTTCTAACAGCACAATGCCTATAGAAAACTCTCTCCTCAGCCTCCTCGGGACATTGCTCCAGCCTCTCCACCGTGAATTATTCAGTCTGGGAACAGTGAAATAGAAACCTCACAGTATGTTACAAGGTATGCACCTTCTTGGGAGTGCCAGCCAAGAAAACTTGTCCAAGCATTGTAAAAAGTGACAGTAACCAGTCCTCTGAAATGTCATTTTCAGTTTCACATTTCAGATCTAATGGAAATTAGTAGCAGTAATATCCCAGTGGATGAATGCTTAAATATGTTAACTGTGAGAGGGTTTGCCTGCCAACAGATGTCTGAATACCTGATACCAACAGCAAGACTTCTGGCTCCCCAAAGGGACCAATCATTTCCAGCAACCTGTCAGCCTATTACACTGAATATTCCTTCAGCTTGGTGGAAAAATAAGCCATATGTAACAGGAGCAGGTGTAAATCCTATCACATGCTTCCAGGGAAAATGTCTCCTTTTTTTCTTGATGCTTCAACTGTAAAAAGGCTGAGATGTTGGAAGTGAAACCTCAGGCAATTCTTTTATCTAATGTTTCGGCTTTACATAGGGAGGAATTGAGCAAATTAGTCTTTTATTAAGTTTTCCAGCTACATCCATGTTCCTTTGATATTTCAGTTGTGATAATGAGAGCTATTTGTGACTTCTGTGCACAGGAATGTATCCAGGAAAAACTAGCTTACAAGCAGAATGATCTACAGTGTTATTTTAATTGCATTACTGTATTACATTTCATCAAAACAAGGAAGGCTTAAACACACTTAAACTTCCTATTAACATCAAGTGACCCTTTAAATAATTTACATTGTTTACTGCATTATTCTTTCTTTCAGCATTAAAAATTAATGATTCTCGCTTCAGTTGCAATAACTCCCTTAGATCTTTGACCTACTAACTGTCTTTTTGACAAAGTGAGGTATAAAAGTTGAGAGTAATAAATTACAAAACAGCTGTTTTGTTAAAATAATACATCTGTTGATATGATAATCAAAGATAATTTTGCTTATAATCTAACTCTTGACTTTCTCTAGCATACTCCCTGGTGCAGGGGCCTTCTGTTAAAGTTTGCTTGGAGCCCCCTGTAGCCTCCACACCCTCCTGACGTCTTGTTCTGTGGTGTCTAGCTCTCTGAAAACATCAGCATCCTTTGTGTCATCAAAGTGTTGCAACAGTCCCTGGAAAACAGTCACTGGGATGCTGAAGTTGAGATGTGGGTAGGTCACTTTGGAAGCTATGTCCCTTGTGTTGCTGGACACAATACCTGCAGAGACACAAAACAATCATAATTTGCACTTAATTTGTGTAAAATCTGAAATTCACCGCAGCTAAAGGAGTTGTGTAGTGCACACAGTTGCTTTTCTCTTCACATTTGCTGCATTATTACAGTGAAAGAATCTGTGGTCATCTTATGCCCCCCACTGATCAAAAGGAGTACATGACTCTGGAGCTGAAAGGTTTCTTACCCAGCAGCTCTCCTGTGTGTCTCCGTACTACAGCGCCCCCGCTGGCCCCTGCTTGTACTGCACATGTGGTCTGAAGCATGACAGGCTGGCCATTCAACTTTATGGCTTTGGAAAGGACACCACAAGTCAAGGACGGGCCGCTCCTCCGACCCAACCCACCATATCCCACTACAACTACAGATTCACCTGCAAGCATGGAAACCAACACAGACATTTATCTTCAACAGTTTTAATACTGTAGAAGAACCAATCTCCTCTAGACCCAATAAAGAAGCAAGAAATAATAATTCTACTGTCGTTAATTAATAAGAGCGCAGACAAACCTGGATTAAAACTCTGAGCCATGTGAGGAGCTAAGGTCTTCTTGACAGAGTCTCTCATCTGCACCAAAGCCAGATCATAGGGTGATGATGCTTTGGTGGAAAACAGGACATCACCAATAACATCATGGACTCTGCAAAAAAGCAAAAACTCAGTAAATGTTTTTTTATTCTGCACTCAGTGTTAAAAAGTCAACATCATGCTGAGAGAGGCTTGTATAATTATCTGAGCAGAATGACTCCCCACTCGAGTTAAAGTTGTTACCAGTTTCTGGTAATTAAAATGTCCCAAAAAGCCACTTGATACGTTCAGCCTCAAAAAACTGACTGCATATTTGGTGCTGATCTAATAGACTATACCCTCCAAATCTGATAAATTTTATCATAACACAGTCAGAGTTTTTGATCCAAAATATTCTTCCTGGAGAAAATTTTATCATATCTTCTTGACTTATTAGGTTTTGGGGGAGAAATAAGGTCTTGCCTGGGGTTGTTAAGGGTTCTTTGGCTATTTTAGGGACTTCAAGGACCACACATTAAATGTACCTGAGTGCTCTCATAAAAATGGTTTGATTTTGAGTCAAACATGTGTAACCACAGATAATTCAGACTGGACTTCATTTAGGATGTAGGTGTTATACGTATAAGGACACTTCAATTAAATAGATGTTTTTCCTGCTATTAACAGTCCAAGTGCGTGCGGTGAAAATGGTCTATTGAACATGTTTAACACTAGAGCAGCCAAGGGTCTCTATCAAGGTTGGAATTTAATTTTTTTTTATTGACTGTCTGTAAACATTTGACATCAGCTCTGACAAGACAGGAGGATTTCTGCCAGTGAGCGTACAGGTCTGCTCTGCATTTCACTTGATCTTTGCTGAGATGTTTCTACACCTTGATCGGAGTCCACCTGTGGTAAATTAAACTGATTGGACATGATTTGGAAAGGCACACAACTCTCACTTAAAGGCCTCATGTATATCAAAGGAAAAACCAAGCCATGAGGTCAAAGAAACTGCCTGCAGAGCTCAGAGACAGGGTTGTTGCAAGGCACAAAACTAGGGAAGGCCATAAAAAAAGTTTTGCTGCACTGATGGGCTCCCAAAAGCACAGTGACATCCATAAATCTCAAATGGAGGAAGTCTGGCATGACCAGGACTCTTCCAAGAGCTGTTCATCTGGCCAAACTGAGCAATCCGGGGAGAATGGAAAGCCCTCTATAGGTCTTTCTGAATCATGTCCAATCTATTTAATTTACCACCGGTAGAAACATCTCAACAATGATCTAAAGTAATGGGAAGAACCTGAGCTAAATTTTAAGTGTTGGTGCATAGGGTCTAAATACTAAGTGCATTTTAAGTGAAGAGGACTATACTGCAATGTGGAGCTACAGTCAGGAAGATGTGAAAAGAGAACACTGCAAATATTTGAAATCACTTCTCAGAGTGCATTGCACAAAAATGGCCACCAACATGAGTATATTTTCATTAAAATTCTCAAAATGTAGAAATCTAATGAGTTTCTTTTGACAACAAATATATATATATATATATATATATATAAGACACTGATGTTATTCTGATAAAGACTATACGTTTCAAGTGCAAAGCTCTTTTGAAGAGGCCAAGATAGTAAATGTTATGTCACCTGTCCTTGTGATGAAACTTCAAGGTGACTGTTGGTTTCCCGTTGACGACATGCCGGCAGGTCACAACCAGCTGAGATGTGACAGCAACCCCAGATCCCCACAACTGTCCACTATCCACGAGGCACACAGTGGGGTATTTCACAACATTTGACTCCTGAGCTGTGGTGGACATAAGAAGTTCTGCCTCTCCCTTATGGAGCCAAACATCTCTGAGTGGGTCTTTAACGCTCATGCAGTTGATGATGCTCTTAAAGATCAAGTGGATGGAGCAGACTAGAGTGAGGCCTATCCACTCGTTTGCCTTCCACCCAAACGGAGACACAATCAGTCCAATTAGGCGCACATCTGCATCTTTAACCACAAACAAGCCTCCACCCTCTGTTCCTGGCAAACACCGAGCATCTGTGAGGATGACAGCGTTGTCCTCTCCAGCGAGGTTGCTGATGATACCTCTGCTGAGAGTGCTGATGAAGAGATCCAAGCAGAGGGAGCCAAAGGGTGAGCCACATGCAACAACAGGACATCCTTTCTGCAGAGATGAGCTACTCTGCCAGGGTATAGTGCATGAACTCTGACTGCTGTCTGCAATCTCACTTGCTTTGAGTATGGCGAACCAGCTTAAGAACTGAGCATCTTTAATCAGCATATCATCCTCTTCGTTGCCATGGAAACTCCACTGGTCAGCCTCTTGGAAAAGTGCCTGAAAAGCGTGCTTGAACTCCAGGCAGTTCACCAGCATCAACAACTCGGCTGCTACCTCCCGTTGTTGTGTTGTTTTGTTTCTGGAGGGTGACAATGCCTCTTCATGGGCAGACAGGCTGGCGTCCAGATCTGGAGGAAAGCTAACACGGATTTTGAGTTTCTCACTGAAGCTGTGAGGTGATATGAACCTTTGGTCTGCAGACAGGGGCTCCTTTTTGTCGGCAATGAAACGAGAAAACGGGAGCCCGGTGCATAATATTATTCCAGTTTGAGGATCGACGATAACCCCACTGCAACTCACGGCTTTCTTACCTAAAAAAGTCTCAAAAACCTTGACTACACAGCAACACTTCTCTACATCCTTTACCTCCATGTTGTTAGAAATACTGATGAACTTTACCCATGGGTCGATAACAGTCTTAAGCAACGTGAAGAGACTCAAAACCGTTAAAAGTGCCAATTACAACAACTACAGACCTGTTGTGACACAAAAAAACAAACATCCATTCTGTGCAGGCATGACAAACCGACTAAACGAATTTAAAAAGATGTTTCGCGTTTTATTCTTTAAAAGAACACTGAGTAACAAGAGTTGTTGTTTAACTTCCTGACTGAGTCTCATTGGTCCATAGGAAACCGTACCACTTGCTATGATTGGCTAGAATATCGGCATTCTAAACCAATGTGAAGGAAGAGGGGGCGGGAGTAAACGTAAGAGGCATTCACAAGCACCTCTGACATTTCAAAACTTATGTCAAGAAATAAGATTAACACCTGAAAACCCCCGACTCAACTGCTGTAATAAAAAGTGGAATATGTACTGGTATGTCTTCTTCTTAATCCTCCTCTTCTTCTTCTTTTTCTTCTTCTAATAATAATTATATTTATGATGATAACAATATTATTATGTCAGTAGTTAGTATTATTGTTAGAATATTATTATTACGGCCTACGCCTGCCCTCGGTCTTGAGATAACCTCGGTTGTGAATTGGTGCTATAGAAACAAAGACTGATTGATTGATAGATTGTAAAGAATATATATAGGTTTTTACCGTATATTTACTATTTCATATCATACTATATCAAATGTGTATTGAACTGTAACACTACACTGTATTTTAGTTAATTATTCCACATTATCTTCTTACAAATTGCACCCATTATTACAGTATTATAGAATTTATAATGTCCTGTGTTTCTCCATACTTTACCATGCAGTTAAAGTCCATTCAAGGTTCTTAAATTTAGTCTTTACTTTGAGCGGAAACATTTATTTTCTTGTAAATAATTTTATCAGGGAAATTGTATTATTATAAATGTAAAACTCTTTTATCGCTGCACTTCAAATACCTTAACTGATTTAAAAGTTACATCTGAAGATACTAACACACCTCTTATGCATATTTGAGAAATATAAATATAATGTAGTGTCTCATTGCGTGTCCAGCAAACCTTCACTGACATTCTAGTCTTGTTTTCATCTCTTTGTGATAAACTAAACTTACTTTTCAACAGAGTTTTTTATTATAAAAGGTCCAATTCTATTTTTGGTCTCGTCTTCTTCGTGAAAAAAAAGAATATCATGACTAATCACTTTGTCATGTACTGTGAAGATGATAAATTGTCTTGTATATAAACCTTTTTTAGTTACCTATACCATTTGTATACACATTTGTATCATATGGATTGGCAATTTAGAGTCACCAATAATCCTAACAAGCATAGGGTAAGCCAGTACTCAGACATGCATGAGAGCATGTGATCTCCAAACAGGAAGGCCCTTCCTGGCAGAGTTATGAATTTTATTCTTATGAGGCATCAGTGCTTACCGCTACTTCATTATTTCTTGATTTAGCTGTAGACTTTTTTTGTAAAGGTTTATTTTAGGCTATTTTTAAGAAAGCATAAAGGAAGAGACTGAGAGAACTGAATGACATGCAGGAAAGAAGCAACAAGTTGGATTCAAGCAAGCGAGTGCTGCCTGCTTGTAATACTAGCTTCTCTACATGGGTACAACTTAACCACCAAGCCATCTGCTCACCTAACTGTAGACTTTATTGTATATTTGTTGTTAATTTACTAACTCTATGTTGATAAAATGTAAGATATTTAGGGGTACACTATGTACAACCAGGGATGCCAAGCCCTGTACACAGGTATCTTTTACCTGCAGTAATGGGTATTCAGCAGTCTAGGTTCAGGCCCTTCCCATATGTAGGCCCTGTGTGAGCAGTCCCACACTACCCTCCAGTCTGATGTTCCCTCGCTACAACAGATGACATTTATCACAATTTTTTTTTCTAATTATAAGACCTTCCAGAAGAATTCATACAAGTACAATAACATGATCTCAAACCTGTTTGAATGTACTGATGATCATATATTTCAGTCATAGTGCTGTGATTAACTAATGTTTCTTATTGGCTCTTATTTCTTATTGGTTCCCATAAAAAAGTCAAACAAGAAAGATACAAAAGATTGTCAAATATTTATTATATTCAAACTTCACACACATTTTATAACAATATGACCAACCTTTTGTAACAGATGCATTTCTCCAGAGGTCAGTGCATGATAAAACACAAGGCAAGTCTGCTTTATTGCAAAATATAAATAAGAGCATATATACAAAATATTTAATAACATTTTAAAGAGGTTATTCTATGCAAATCTTTTCCACGCCATTTATTTCAGCACCACAAGAGTACTCTCATAATATCACTGCACTTTTGAGCAGCCACTAATCACAAAGTACTCAAGTTATTTCACAGCTATTAACCATTTCTAGAAGACGCCATTTGGATAGGTTTCTTACATCACCTGGCTGTGCTGATGCAGATCATATAAACTGTGATAATCTAACAACAGTTTGTGCTTAAATAAAACTTTTCACTGCAAAATGTAAGTCAATGCACTTGTGGTCACATTCGTATAATTGGCATGTAGCGGTTACCCATTAATTAAATATAAAAACATGCAATAAGCTGAACTGTCAGTATCCTAGGATGAAGCAGGCTGTGATGTTTGCACTTCTTTTATTGTAAAATGTGGCACCAGTTCTCTGTGGCACTTTTCAAATATTTCAAAATAAACCTCCAACAGGATCCCCATTAGTTTAAAAGACGGAGGATAATACTGATGAGACGTAATGTTTAATCTGTGCCAACACTTACACTACACTAATTCTCAATGAAGGAAGGAACTCCAAGCACAGAATGGGAACCAAACTGACCTTCAATGTAAGTCTACACCAGCAGCTAAAAATACAACTCGGGTCAGAAACTGGTTCACAGCGATGACATGTTCTATATGGCTGACTGAATTCTCCACTGGGCTTCAAGTCAAATGTAGACACTACAGCATGAAGATTAAACTCCATTCGATCAGCATAAAACTACCAACTTCATTACTTTCATCCTTAATCCTGGATGGAGAAAACAGCCTTGATCAACACAAAACACTAAAGCTGGCAGTTCTAAATATTCCTACGTCCTAAGTACAGCATATGTAATAAAATATCTCAACTGTAGGTAGTTTTGTGTGGAACTTGTCTTTGTGTGCACAGGCAGCAAGGTATAGATCAGGGTTAAAGTTATCAACAGTCAGTCAATATACTGGGAGAGCCAGCGGAAACCGTCTCCATATCCTTGTCTCTTCAGCACACTACACATGAAAACCTCCATCGGCCTCAAATTCAGCTCCTTCAGTGACACTTTGCCCTGAGAAGAAGAAAAGAACACACTGTCAAAGAAAATACATCAGTTCATTTTAATATCAAACCATTTCAGCTCTCCTTAGAATACATTAAGATATATGAACATAACATTGATAAGAAGCAGCCTAACGTCTAACTCACTGTTACGTTATCATCCTACTTCGCTCTTCTTCTTTTCATGTATCTTGCAGAAAACCAGCAGGAGGTTAACAAGATTTACACAGATGAAGAAAATTTCATATAACACCTGTGTCGTGCCAAATGCGTCTCAACAGCATACTGTCCCCCACTGCCACAGTATTTAATTCACAGCTATGCCTGCCCTTGGTAAGCAAGATCTGTATTAGAAACCCACCGTTTTCAATTATCTCAAAGCAAAAGAGTGTAAAAAACACTTTTTGTCATTGCTGAAAGGTAGGTAGATGTGGCCTTGCAACATTTGGGAGGCTCACGTTTGTTATGATTCAGTGAAAATGTCCTTGAATGAAGCAGAGCGAGAAAAATGTGTTACAGCTATTTTCCAACAGATGGATACAAAAAGTTTTCACAGATCAAAAATACATGTCTTTCTTTCTATCTCACACCCTTATTCTAACGTATACAGATAACTGTCACACTGCAAGCACAGTAACATACATGCAGCACACATGATTACAAACTCATACTTTACTTCACTTAAACATAGAGCAAATACATGTATTTCTTTGTCTTTTTGGAAAACCAAACAAGTATCATCTCTTGGATTCTTAATGTACATTTAAATTCATTCTAATTTTTTTTAGTGTCTTTCTTGTCATTCTATCTCAGCAATAAGAGCATGAATAAAGACATAATAGATCATTTGATGCAAACACAATGATAATACAATTACAAATCTCAACCAGTCATACAGCAAACCAGCAAACCAACCAACCAATTAAATAAAAATCAAGCAACCAGCCAACAGACAAAACAACAAAACAACCAACCAACCAACCAACCAATCGTACAGACAGGAAAACCAACTATTCAACCAACCAAGCAACCAGTCATACAGCAAACCAACCAACCAATCAAAAAATAAACAAGCAAGCAACCAGCCAACCAATCATACCATCAACTGAATCAAATAGTCAACCAACCAACCAAGCAGTCAACAAACCAGTCATACAGTAAATCAACCAACCAATTAAAAAAACAACAGATCAAACAGCCAGTCACAGAGACAGGTAAGCCAACCATTCAACCAAGCAATCAACCACCCAATCAGTCAATCATTAAATAACCAACCAATCAACTAGCTTCCAATCAACTTAACCAGTCAAACAACAAACCAACTGAACAACCATTTATCCAACCAACCAACCAGCCAACAAACAAATAATGTATCATGAGGCAGCCAGTCAACGAACCAATTCATTAACCAACCAACCAATCAAGCATCTTAAAAACCACCTAACTGAGCCAACCAGCCAACCACCCAACAGACCAACCTGCCAGCCAACCAATCAATCAATAAGCCAACAAATGGCCATGCAACCTACCAATCAAAAAGCCAATTAGCAACCTAAATAACTGACAAATCAACCATCAAACATCTAACATAGAGCCATTACCTTTCCTGTTGTATGTCCATGAAGACCAAACATTCCTCTAAGTGCATCTTCACTGATGGCCTCAGGACGGTCTATCTTATTCCCCAGGATCAGAACAGGGACGTTTGAGATGGTTTCATCTGTTAACAGGGCCTGCAGACATGACATTTTATTGTATAAATAAGCCAAAGCACAATGTAAACACACCATTTGTGATAAGAAATACAAGGTAAATTTTCTTAACTTACATCCAGTTCAACTTTAGCCTCTGCTAGCCGCTCATGATCAGCACAATCCACCAGGTAGACTATACCATTTATGGCTGGGAGGTAGTTCTTCCAGATTCTTCTTGCTGTGAGAGCAATTCCGTTTCAGTATTTTTCTAGCTAGGTGTAGCTGAAAATGCATCAAAATATGTTATTCTTATCCCACCTTGTGTGTGACCGCCAAGGTCAAATGTTGTGAATGTCATTCCAGCTATGGTCAACTCCTCAGATGCTGAGGACAGAGGAGAGAAGCACTGGCTTTAGATTTTAAGAAAACAAAACTTTGATTTCTGGACCATGGGAAATCACAGGATGTACTTGGATGTAGCGTTGGCACGTGTTGTCCTAGCCTGTCATCTCTGAGCATGTGCAGGAGCGTTGTCTTTCCAGCATTGTCCAGGCCAAGGAACACTAGCTTGCCGGTCTTTTTATACAACCCTAATGAAAAACAGAAGACCATGAAAGGGGGGGTTTATAATAATCTCAGTATAAACTCCTTGCATGTATCAGTCTGGAGATGATGAATAGGAAACCCACAATCAACAGAGTTTTTTTTAAATGTGTAAGTTGTGTTTTATTGACAAAAACAATTACCTACTTTAGTTTAATTGTCACATTTATCATTCATAGCAAATATCGACAGAGGAAAAGAAAAAAGTCTTGTCTGGCATCTACTTTATGGCACCAATGTTAGACATTAACAATAACTACTAAGTAGTCAATCTATTATTAGTTTGTAGCTTAGATCAATTTCAGTATATCTGATTAATAGACAAAAAAAAACTCAAAGGGGCTTTAAAGTTCAACAAGTTTGTGCTGTTGACTTTTTCTCAGTTTTAAGACATATGGAGAAACCATCTGATATACTCCAGGAAAATCTGATAAGGCAGAATAAACAACCTCCATGTGATCAATTGCACACTAAAAGGATGTAAGCCTTTTTGAGTTTACCCTGACATTTCTCTGAACCATAGTTTGCTTGACCTCAACAGAACACTGCAGAGAAAGTAAGTCCAAGCAAGTCTGAAGAAATTTTGGAGTTTGAAGTTTGGAAAGAAATAATGTGAGTAAAAAGTTAGTGTGTTTCATGAGCTGCAGCCCCTTTTTAAAATATGTATTGCCTATACAGTTGATGGCAGTTTTTCTCTGTACGTCTCCTGATGTTCTGAAATTTGTAGGTAAGGGAGGCAAAACAAACCTTCTGCTAATGCAACTGCTTCAACTATAAATATCAGCCTTGCATCAGTTACCATTATTACAAAGTTATTGTGAACCTTACAACTTCTTTTGGTGTAAGTCTCATAGTATTCCATACTTTTCTCTTGTTTCCATGGAAACAGGTCAGAGTTTGTCTAGCAGGTAACTTCCTCTGTCCAGTATAAGGTCTCTGGCATATGTAGACAAAATTGTTGGTACCTTGTTAAAGAAAGAAAAACCCACACTTGTCACTGAAATAATTTGAAACTGACAAAAATAGTAATAAAAATATTTTACAGAAAATTAATTCATGAAAATCAGTCATTGCTTTTGAATTGTGATTCAACAATCACTTTAAAAAACAAACTAATGATACTGGCCTGGATGACATTGCTGGTACCCCTGGAAAAAATTGGAAATAATTTGACCATAGGGGCATGTTAAACTAAAGTGTGTCCTGTAATTAGCATCACAGGTGTCTTCAAACTTGTTATCAGTCAGTCTGCCTATTTAAAGGGTGAAAAGTTGTCGCTGTGCTGTTTGGTATCACGGTGTGTACCACACTGAACATGGACCACAGAAAGCTGAGACAGTTGTCCCAGGAAAATAGAAAGAAAATGATGGACACATATGTTAAATGTAAAGGAGCAGGTAAAGTAAAGTAAAGTAAAAGACCACCTCCAAGCAGCTTGATGTTCCTCTGACTACAGTTGCACATAACATTAAGAAGTTTAATGTCCACAGAACTGTAGCCAACCTCCCTGGATGTGGCTACAAGAAGAAAATTGATGACAAATTGAAGAGACGAATAATTGGAATGGTAACAAAAGAGCCCAGATCAACTTTCAAAGAGATTAGAGGTGAACTCCAAGGTCAAGGTACATCAGTGTCAGAACGCATCATCCGTTACTGTTTGAGCCAAAGCGGACTTAATGGAAGACGACCAGGGAAGACTCCACTGTTAAAGTCAAATCATTAAAAGTCAGACTGGAATTTGTCAAAATGCATATTGACAAGCCACAAAGCTTCTGGAAGAATGTCATTTGGACAGATGAGACAAAAAATGGAGCTTTTTGGCAAGTCACATTAGCTCTGTGTTCACAGATGTAAAAATGAAGCAAATAAAGAAAAGAACACTGCACCTACTGTGAAACATGGAGGAAGCTTTCTTACTGTATGTTATGGAGCTGATTTGCTGCATCTGGCACAGGGTGTCTTGAATCTGTGCAGGGTACAATGACATCTGTAGACTATCAAGGCATTTTGGAGCCAAATGCACCTCCCAGTGTCAGAAAGCTTGGTCTCAGTCGCAGATCATGGGTCCTCCAACAGGATAATAACCCAAAACACACAGCTAAAAACACTCAACAATGGTTAAGAACAAAACATTGGACTATTTTAAAGTTGCCTTCCATGAGCCCTGATCTAAATCCTAATGAAAATCTGTGGAAAGAGCTGAAACATGCAGTCTGGAAAAGGCACCCTTCAAACCTGACACAGCTGGAGCAGTTCGCTCATGAAGAGTGGGTAAAATACCCGTGGACAGGTGCAGAAGTCTCACCAAGAGTTACAGAAATTACTTGATGGCAGTGATTGCCTCAAAGGTTGTGCAAAGGAAATATTACATAAAGGGTACCATCAATTTTGTCCAGGCCAGTTTCATCAGTTAGTTTTCAGAAATTTTTTATCTATCATTATTTTGTTAGTTTCAAGTTATTTGAGTGACCATTTTGGGTTTTTCTTTCTTTAACAGAAGGGTACCAACAATTTTGTACACATGTGTATTTGAAACCACAGTTAGGTGTTCTGAGTGCCAACATTAAATTGATTTGAGCCAACAGATAAACACTGGTTAGGTTACTGATATCTGTGTATCTGCAGACTGCTGATGTTTGTCAGCAGGGCCAATATCAGCTGATACTGTTGCATCAGTCCATTTCTAGTACAGTCTAGGCCTACTCATTTTGTTCAGTGTCTTGAGATAACCCTTGTAATAAATTGGGTCTGCAGATAAAGATTGATTGATATTGTGGAAAAATACTTTACCCAGTAGCTGCAAGACACTGCTGAAGCCCCGGTAGATCCAGTCAAATATGAAAGACATCTTTCTTGACAGCCTGTAATACAAATGATGAAAAAATATGTTTTTTATTAAGGCACATTAAAGAAAAACGTGGCAAAGTGGGTCTACACTGAAAGCCTGCTGATGATTTCATGTTGAAACTGATGTCATATATGGCCAAGCCTGATCTTCAGTCAACAACATTAATGAACATTTCAAGAGTAAATGCAGAATTTCATAAACTGTTACAAAAGACAAGGTTGTATTACAGAATCTCGCACTGAGCCTCATTGTGAATGATTATTTCTGACCCTGGATTACTCTGCTGGTATGTGTAAGCTGGGTGTAATCACACAAGCTTTCCAGTATGAAAGGAAGGGAAACTAAGGAACGAACATGTTTCAGATGTTAATTTGTACTCTGAGCTATCTCACAGAGTCATACTGATCTTCCTCTGACTATTTTTATGACAGGTTGTGGCAAGGACACTTGATCTGGGCAGTCACCCCACTCTTCCCTCTCTCACTCCCTCACCAACACCTGTCACTCTATGTGGGACTTGATGTGCTTGTCGCTGTGAGGCCTTTAGTGAAAAAGGCTTCTGGAAATTACACAACTGTAGATTTCTTTCATTCGTCTGGGTAAAACTGTAAACAACGAACTCCATTCAGAAATACAGCATTTAACTATCATGTCAGTCAACAAAATACATCAGCACAAGGGGCACTTTGAACGGAGGTAACCCTGAAAATAGTGTGTCACAAACAGCAGCAACTTTACGGCAAATCACCACAAAAACTATTCTTTCATCACACCTAAAACTTGCCCAGCAGTTAAATTAATGTCTAAAAGAAGACAGCGATCACACCGTTTCTGCCACAATTCAACTTTACTGAAGCCAGAAGTAACGACATCACCAATGAAAGCGTAAACAAAGTCACATTTAGTAAACAACATGAGCGCTAATATAGGTCCACGATGACTAAACTAAACGGGTTACTCGATAACGTCTGAAAACTCGTAAAAAGTAATAAACACGGCTTCATTTAAAATGTAGAGCCTGAAAAAGAGCAGAGTTAATACAGAGTACGGGGTATTACCTTGGTCTGCCGATATAGCCTTAGGAGCTGCCCGGCCGCTGGTTTTTGGTCCAAGCTTGTCCCGTCAACTGACATGAAGCCCACAACTTTGACAGTTAACCGGAAATACGTCACCGGAGTGGCCACCAAAGCAAAAGGGGCGCACGTGCAGGTAATGTTTTTCTGTATACCAGTGATGCTCTCGTGTTTGTTTCTTCTTTTCAGTTTCATTTTAAATCAAACGAGAAAAGTAGTTATTTTTATGTATTACAGTTAGACTTTATCGTGTATATTGTGTAACCCACGTACGTGGCAAGGTGGTTATTTTGCTCCACTTCATCTTTAACATTACTAGATATTTAATTTTTGTTGATGCCTATTGTAAAACTGAAATTTACGGCACAATTAGTCTCTCCATCCTCTGTCTGCATCTATAAATCTCTTCACTTTATTCATTTAGGTTATCTAAATTAGTTTGCCTTCGATATCTGCACTTGAGATCAAAATTATTCAAATTTCTTGCTGTATCTTTGATTGTTTATACGCTATTTCTGTGGATTTATTTTATGTTGTGGATATATGTCGTTGAGTAATATGTATGACTTGTCTTTCTTGTTTCTATGTGTTTAATTTGTGTTTGTATGTCTTAAAGATGTTCATATTTTCTTCTAGTGTATCGCGTAGATATCCCTGTTAAATGACAGATTTCTTTTTTTAAGTGATGCAAGGCAGAACATGCCAAGTGAAGGACAACACGCGTGCAATACATACAGACGGTGGAAACAAGAACAGACAGAGACAAGCATTTAGATATTTGAAGTTTAAAGGTGTTGAAAAGCTATGTCCGTCACTGTAAGGATGCAGTATGTATTAATGTAGGTCAGTACATGGAAAGGAATAGTTTAAGTAGGAGGAAAACATATATATATATATATATATATATATATATATAAAGAATTAAATTGAACAAAGGGACAAAAAGGGGAAATGTAGTAATAATAATGATAAAATTGATAATGGCATAGATTAGATTCCTTTTATTAATATTATAATTCTTCCTTCCATGTCCAGTCTAAAGTAATTAATAATTAATTTTCTATTGTTATAGTTTCCCTCCTTTTTTTCTATTTTTGTATACAGTCGCTAGAAAAAGTATGTGAACCCTTTGAGATTTCTTGGATTTCTGCATAAATTGGTCATCAAATGTGTTCCGATCTTCATCTAATTCACAACAATAGACAAACACAGTCTGCTTAAACTAATACTGCACAAAATATGATAAGTTTTCATGTTTTTATTGATCAAACCATTTAAACACTCACAGTGCAGGGTGGAAAAAGTATGTGAACCCCTAGGCTAATGACTTCTCCAAGAGCTAATTGGAGCCAGGAGTCAGCCAACCTGGACTCCAATCAATGTGATGAGATTGGATATGTTGGTTAAAGCTGCCCTGCCCTATAAAAAACACACACCAGTGTTGAATTTGCTGTTCTCAGGAAGCATTGCCTGATGTGAACCATGCCTGGCACAAAAGAGCTCCCAGAAGACCTACAATCAAGAGTTGTTGACTTGCATGAAGTTGGAAAGGGTTACAAAAGTATCTCTAAAAGCCTTGATGTTCATGTGTCCACAGTAAGACAGACTGTCTACAAATGGAGAAGGTTCAGCACTGTTGCTACTCTCTCTAGCTGTGGTCGTCCTGTAAAGATGACTGCAAGAACACAGCGCAGAATGCTCAATGAGGAGAAGAAGACTCCTACAGTGTCAGCTAAAGACTTACAGAAATCTCTGGCACACGTCAACATTTGTGTTGACAAATCTACAATAAGTAAAACATTAAATAAGAATGGAGTTCATGGGAGGACACCACAGAGGAAGCCACTGCTGTCCAAAAAACACATTGCTGCATGTTTGAAGTTTACAAAAGAGCACCTGGATGTTCCACAGCACTACTGGCAAAATATTCTGTCCATAGATGAAACCAAAATTGAGTTGTTTGGAAGGAACACACAACGCTATGTGTGGAGAAAAAAAGGCACAGCACACCAACATCAAAACCTCATCCCAACTGATATGGTGATATGGTGGAAGGGCCATCATGGTTTGGGGCTGCTTTGCTGCCTCAGGGCCTGGACGGATTGCTGTCATTGACGGAAAAATGAATTCCCAAGTTTATCAAGACATTTTGCAGGAAAACTTAAGACCATCTGTCCACCAGCTGAAGCTCAACAGAGGATGGGTGACAACAACCCAGGACAACAGGACAACGACCCAAAGCATAGAAGTAAATCAACAACAGAATGGCTTCAACAGAAGAAAATACGCCTTCTGGAGTGGCCCAGTCAGAGTCCTGACCTCAACTCAATTGAGATGCTGTGGCATGACCTCAAGAGAGCGATGCACACCAGACATCCCAAGAATATTGCAGAACTGAAACAGTTTTGTAAAGAGGAATGGTCCAAAATTCCTCCTGACCATTGTGCAGGTCTGATCTGCAACTACAGGAAACGTTTGGTTGAGGTTATTGCTGCCAAGGGAGGGTCAACCAGTCATTAGCCTAGGGGTTCACATACTTTTTCCACCCTGCACTGTGAATGTTTACATGTTTTGTTTAATAAAAACATGAAAACATATTATTTTTTGTGCAGTATTAGTTTAAGCAGACTGTGTTTGTCTATTGTTGTGACTTAGATGAAGATCAGAACACATTTGATGACCAATTTATTCAGAAATCCAAGAAATCTCAAAGGGTTCACATACTTTTTCTAGCGACTGTATGCTTGTCTATTTTCCATGTATTTTGACTGACATTTATACTATGGACTTTAAATGCAAGTAATCTAGCAAGTAATTTTAAATATTTATTAGTTGCTTTAAGAGTGGTTATTACTCAGTAAAGAAATTAAATATGGTTTACAATGGACCATGATTTTGCTGACCTCCATGGGCCCCCTGTAGGCCTACAGTATCTTATATAGGAACAAAGGGTTAGCTTTAAATGTATCATAATCTATGTTGAATGTAAATGTTTCAAGAGTTTTTTTCCTTGTTAGTGTTTACCTGTGGAGTAAATTTAATTCACGTGAAAATGTTAACTTTTGCTTTAATATTAAATAGAACCACACAGTAGCTACACAATTCTGCAGCACAGAACTGTGAATTAAATATACTGTGCTTTCTTCGTATTTATTTGTGGTTTGATTCTTACCTCCCATTTTTATCTTTAAAACTGTTGCTGAATAATAATGGTTAAGCCTTGAAAGCTTTCAAAAATATGGATTTAAATGTATTTGGGACTAAACCGTGAATGATGACAAGTATTACATTTCATACAAACAAGTTACATTACACAAGACAGGGAGTGTAAGGCGCTGGACACTAGGTGGCAGCACTACCAAAATGACTAAATTATAGACCACAAAGCCATGTTTATGAAGATATTTTGTTCCTGCAAACTCCCAACAGATAAGTTCATCAAACTTCCAACTTCTGAAAGCGACAGAGAACTTTATTAAGAATAAACTTAGACAAGATTTGTTCAATTATTTTATTTTACAGTGCTGGAAAAGCAGGGGCATGTTACACATCGACTATAATTTAACCCAAGTTGCTCTTTTAAAGCAGTTCAGCATTTGATACAGGGCATCTACTAGTACCTGCACTTTGTTCATGAAAGCACATGGTCAACAAGACCTTTGTTAAATAAGTGAAAAACCATTGGTCAAGAACATTTGACTTTCTCTACACTTTTTAAACACTTTCTTTGTCTACAGGAAAAAAGCTGACCCAAGCCCGACCATCCACATCCCATCATCCTACTGGTTCCTAGAGAAGACCATCTATTCTAAGAACACCTATAATTGATGATCCTTTCACTCTGTGCCAATCCAGACAGCTCCTTGTTTATTTCCTCTCGTAGTAGAACCACTGATCGACTGCAAATGAAAAAGTAACAGATTCATGTCAGATTATATTAGGTAAAGAGGATATTCAACAATCTGGACATTATTTACAGAAACATCTTTAATAACTCTACCTGATGAGGGGATTTGTTCTGGTTTTCCACAAGGACATGTCTAAAAACAGACGTATTTCATTTCAAAGTGTTGAAATACAAGAACTTGCATGTTTTGCTGCAACAACGAATAAACCAAATCTTACCTCATCAACAGCAGCTTTGGCCTCCTCCACAGAGCAGCAGTATGGGCTGTCACTGTCCGAGACGCACGTGTTTTTGCTGTGTTGCAAGATAAGATAGTCATTTATTGAGAAGGAGCCATAAATGCACAAAATACACTGTGCATTTGTTATGAAAGCAGATATATTTTTGAATAAAGCCTTGTTAATAAGAATAGGTCTTACCAGTTCAGTTTACCAGCACTGGTCTGCTGGGAAATGAGGGCTTTCCAGAAGTTGTGTGTGCTCTTAATAATTTCAGTGGCAAAGTCCTGAAACAAAAGAATTAAACAGAATGTGAGAATATCTATAATTACACAAGTAAGTCCAGTAAAGCCAAAGTATGGTTCTAAAATAAAGCCTTATATCTTCTCTAGTTTGAAAAGGGACAAAAATAAGTCTATCACAGAGTTGAGATACTCAGGAACCACAGCAGTACAATTTTCTGTAAAGGAGATCTCTATGAGTGGATTATGTCACTTTAGAGAAGTTGAATTTAAAGAAAGGACTCATCCAAGAAAATATGAGAAACCCTCTGGATCTCCTAAATATTAAATGAAGTGTGGTATGAAGATCACAGAAAGGGCCTAAGAATTGTTTTGTTACTGGCATTTCTATTATGAAGGCTTCTGGATGTGATTCCTTGACCAACTGTGTGATTGCTTTGTTACATTAAACAGAACTGTTATTTTCCTCTTTGAAATTCAGTCAAAAGATAGTTAAAAGAAAAAAGTGCATGCGGATGGAGACCTTGTCTTTGAACTCCTCGTTGAAAGCAAACCGGTTTTCTGGTTTCCCATCAGGGACCTTGTAGCGCTTAAACCAATCAACCGTGGCCTCCAGATAACCAGGTTTCAGGCGTCGGACATCACTGATGTCTGATACAAATATGAGAGAAAGCAAGTTCAGTAACACACACGCAGAGTGCTCATAAATCAGGCTGAGGGGGAAAAAAGAAATAAAGTGCTTACTGTTCAAGTCGTTGGCTTCAGGGTCCTCTACATTGATTACAATCACTTTCCAATCAGTCTCCCCTTCATCGATCATGGCCAGGATGCCGAGCACTTTCACTTTGATTACCTCACCGCGGGAGCAAACCTACACAAGCACAATTCAGCAGGCAATGCATTACAGTCATCATCAGCAGCCCAGTACTTATTTTTAGTTATTACCCCAGTTATACAAGAGCATTGGCGAACAGTAAAACCGATTGTCAGCCAGTGTTGTACCTTACTGCCAATTTCACAGACATCAATGGGGTCGTTGTCACCGCAGCAGCCAGTGTCTCCATCTTTGTGTGCAGGGTCTTCCCATGTCTGAAGCATCCCCAAGCAAAGCATGACAGAGGAATTGAGTAAAATGACCAATCATTTGTCTTAATGCATTTAAAAAGCACAGTAGATGTGTTTTGAATGAACTACTAACCTGAGGAATGGCTCCATAGTTCCAGATGTAACCTTTATGTGGAAAAACGTTGGCAACATATCGCAGCTTCTCTTTCTTCACATCTTGTTTAATTGGGTTCAAAACATCTTTAGTGGCAATCTGGAAATAATTTACATTGTAGTTGCTTTTAAACATATGATCATACAGTATTACGCTTTATCGCAATATGCCCAATCATTTGAACTAAAATTAAATTCTCATTTTTAAACAAATATAGGTGCATTTTTGTTTTATATGGACAAGTTAAGACACATGGGCCCTTGGTTATTTATTTTCTTCATCCCTGTTTGAAAAAAAATAAAAATACACTGTGGTCATGTTAATGCCTTAAGCTAATTGTGTTTTACTAAATGATTTTATTTATTTGTATCCAAAAGTCAAAGCCAAACTCATCATGCAAACATCACATCAAAATGTGCAATAGTTTTATCATTTCAAAAATAGGGCAAACTAGAACATAAAGGATAGATTATTACCTCCATTTTGGCATTTGTCCATCTTGGCACTTCAACAACCATGTGAAAGATGTTCTGTAAAAGACAATAATCAATCATAATTTACTAAAATGGAAAACTGAACGTGACAACTTCAAAACAAATAATGCTTACATAATGGGCTGCATTCTAGCTTTTACTTTGGCCAATCAGTTACCACAAATATGATTAATAGTTTCAGCCTGATAAGATAACAGATGATCTTCTGTAATCATATTCAAGGTTCAAGGTTCAAAGTATCTTCATTAGTTCCTAAAAGGTAGATTTGCTGTGCAGAAAGAAGTTCTGGCATTCCAGAGCCAAAAAAAACAACAAATAAAAACAAAACTTGTTCACATTTCAGGACACAATCAGAGAAAACACACTAAAAAATCATCCATTTTAAAACAAGACATATTCCATTAAAGTGAAAGTGTATCATGTTGTGCTAGTTTTGTTAAGAAGTCAAAAGTTAAGAAGTGCTATAGCTGCAGGTACAAAAGTGTTCCTGTAGCATTTTGTTCCCCCTTTAGAGACAACAAAGCAAAAACTGGAGTGAAGAAGCTGAAACTCAGAATTTAAAGGATGAGAACAGAGCTGGCCTTATGCTGCAGCTGTGTAGAATAAAGATCTGATAGGTTGAGTTGTAGCTCACCTATTGACACAGCACTGAGAAAATAAAGAGTAAAGGCCGTTGCCTTCTACAAACACACTATGACCTTGCTGTACTGAAAGCACGATTTCAAACAGTTACATGTCTGTAATTAATAAACTGAAGTATATCAAAACATATGCACATATATCAACACATTTATTGGGGTAAAGGTGACAGGTGCTATCTCACCTTGCTCTCGTCAGCATACATAGGTATGTCGTGGAATGGTGAGATGTACTTTCCATCAGCGTTTTCTGTAACACAGGCAGATTAAACACTGAATGGCAGGATGTTATTGTATGTGGAGCATTTGCCGACCTGCCTATTAACAATTGAGTATCCTACAACAGGAAAATCATTATGTCATCATGTTTGGTTGGATTCCAAGAGTCCACAGGTTTTCATAATAATTGACTTTGACTTAACCTGAGAAATCTACTGCTGTGACTCTGAAAGAGCAGAGAGTGCCAGATAAACCGTCTGAACCATTCATTCACATGCTTTCAGCTTAGTACAGAGGCCAGTGCTAACACTCACTGTCTATACCTAAACAAAACATCATGGACTTATTTCACCTATGCCAGCACTTTAAAAAGGTCCCAAAGCAGCCTCTGTTTTTTAAAATCACGATTATATAGATCAACATTGAGATTATGATTATCTATTGATTTTAAGTATTTTCTTTATAGTCTATGGTTTATTCTAGAAACATATATCCTGCAACTCATCTGATACCAGGGCTGGACTGGGACAAAAATCCAACCAGGCTTTTTTAAAAACATAGCACACAATAACAGTTCAGTTCATTGACAGAGGTAGAGAAGGAGAATATAAAAAAAAGCAGGTTAAAATTCCACATTTAACTAGGATATGATATTAAGTTCACGTTCTCCCTGTGAACATGGGTTTTTTGGTACTCCTGCTTCCTCCCACAATCCAAAAGCATGCTCCTTAGATTAGCCAGTGTCTCTAAATTGCCCATAGGTGTGAATGCGACTGTGACTGGATGTCTGTGATTGACTGCAGAGCAGTCCAGGGTGTATCCGCCTCACATCCAGTGGCAGCTGGGATCATATCTACCCACCAGCAACAATCCTAGAACAAGTAGTACAGCTAACGGATGGATGAATTTTATTTGATTGCACAAGTTCATCTATTATATAATGTTTTCCAGAGCTTTCTGGATGTATTTTTTTAATTCACCTGAATACCTAATAAAAAAGATGCTAATTTCATTTTATGAATGAAGAATTTGGCTTAGATAATCAGCCAATTAAAGAAACTATTCACTGCTGGAACCTTAGGATGGCTAAGAGTTAATAACAGAGCACTTTCTTTAAGTTCAAATTCTTTACATAAGAATTTTTGTAAGATCTACCAGAAAATCAATTCAAATTCCAATAAGTTTATCTGTTAGAAACTTCATTTGTGTAAAGGCATCAGTGCATGAACAGTTAACACAAGAACAAACAACACAATCACCATAAAAACATCCATAGGAAAATCACAAGTGCTAAGTCATAAAAGCTGAGAGCCATAAAACAAAACTGCAATACACATAATAAATATGCCAAAAAATCAACTAAATATAATATAATAGAAATATAAGTCCCAACATTAAGAGAACAATAAATGAATTAGAGGTTATGAACAGCAAATTGTTTAAAAGCAGAGGTACAAAATTAAGTAAGTAAGTCAGTTATTTTGGGGTCTGATGGATAGAGCAACTAGCCAAAAACACTGTCACTTAGAAAACACAAATGCTTGTGTTTTTGTTGTATGTTTACTAGAGGAACATTTGTCTTCTAGGCTCGGATTAGGCTTAAAAATAACGGGTTTATGGGTTAATACCAATGTCTTATTTTGAATAGATGCTCTTTAACGTCATTGGGCCTGATCCCTCTTTTCAAACACATACCTTTCAGCAGGGAGTTTGCTTTTATTTACACTTGTCCAGTATGGATCTAAGAAGCCCCACCTTTGTAAACAACTATACCCAAGTCTTTTGAAGTTAAACCTGTATTTGGGTACATTCCACGCCAATAATTGCCTTGGTGTTGCCAGCTATTATTACTACTATGGTGCAGATGCATGATTGTATATAAGGGGTTATGAATTAAGTTTAATTCAGTTTCATCATGACCTTTTATGACCCTCTTGTATGTTACTAAAACTTTTTGACTTTAATTTACCATGAGATTCACTTAAGATTTGAAAACAAACCTTACTCTCTAATGAGTGACCAACAAAGACATGGATATAATGATTTATGATTTACAAAAATGTAAATAGACTTTGCTCGACAGGAGAACGCTAGCCACCAAAGGCTTAAAAACGTGGTCTTTGGTATCAATGGGCTTATTCACGCATTAACACAGAAGGCGTAGTCCCAACAAGCTTTTATTGTTTTATGCTAGGTGACGTGTTGAAACTGTTTGCAGGATTTCCCAGAAATGAGATACTTTACTTTACAGGTGTCAGTCCAAGATTATGGTGTTACGTCTTCGACAGGGCACATTTTACGTGAGCAATTAAATCAGAGAAACAATAAAAGGCAAAACTGGTTGGTGCAAGTTAAAGTAGCTCAACCAGAAAAACTATGTGTAAGTGTCAAATATGTAACGACTTGAAGGTAGCTTACAGTTTAAGAATGCATCCGTGAAATCCCTATCAGACATAATGAAATAACCAGGTAAGAATGAATGAATAAGTGACACGTGGGAAGTTGCAGCTGGCCTGTCTGTTGAGTCTTTGGGGTTTAGCCTTAAAAAAGTAGCGAGCAATATCAGAACTTTGATATTTTTACACAGTTTCTACTTACTAAAGAACAGCCGGTAGCTCAGGGAGTTCGGGTTTCCCCTCTCTTCTACGGTGTAGCTCATGTTTAGGGGCTGGTTTTTGTTGCTGTCTGGATCTGGGATGGTGGATGGCGGCGGAAGAAAACGTCTGCGCTGGGTAGTGGGTACTGTACACAGAAAAGGGCATAGCGCATGCGCGCTTATCTGATGCATTTAGAGGCGGTCGGGATTATCGTCATTCAAATTTAGCGCTCAAGTGCGAATGGAAGTTGATGATTTGGATGGAAAACAAGCGTGAAAGTAACTCATAAATGTATTTCTTAAAAACCTCTTTCAATTTTAAAATATTAGTTGTTAGATAACTCCGGTCACTTTGACAACATGGTTTAATATTTCAAAATGTGTTGTTAAAGACAAAAGTTACAATACAAATGTACAGACTAACAAGCACTGGAATGAAAGTAAACCCTAAATGTATTTATTGCATAAACATTGAATACACAAAACTTGCGATACACTTTTTTTAAACGCTTAATTTTGCATATTGGCGGTTTTTCTCTAGTGCTTTTGGAAAATGTTGCAAACACTTGTATGCTTTTAAGTCACGAGAACTTTCAGTAAATGTACAAGCTAATTTTATATGATATATTCATAGTACCTCTGCAATTGACAGGTAGCTCACGATAAAACAAAGCATATGAATAAACATTTAAATCAATGTGTTGATATGGCTTATGATGCCATCTTATGTTGTGGTGACCAAAGTAGTCAAACATTGTTTTTCTGTTATTTTTAACCTCATTGTGTAGTGCTGTAATACATATTAGACATTATATACATGGCATTTGCAATTTGATGCCTTGGTCTGCTTGAATGTCAGTTATTTTGTCATGGACCATTACCAAATAGCAACCATATTCCCATCAGTCATTACTTTGATGGACCTCTGAACCTTTCTTTTTCCAGCACAGTTTGACCACAAACAAGCCAACTACGAATTTACTTCCTGTTTCCCTAGAATATTTATCTGGCCCATGTACAGACAATACTAGACTGGAAAGAAAATTTGGCAATGGTGTTTTTGGTGCAAACCTGCTGTTTACCTCAGGGTTAAATTAGACATAACTACACTGTTCCTCTGTCCCTTTTAATAGATCTATCAAACTATTCTCCTATGATATTACAAAGCTGAGAAGTAAATTTCAAATAAAATTATGTGTAGGCTATTCACTCTGTTTTTACTGACTCTCTTGTTGTTAGGTGAACATAATGAACAAAATATCCTTACTCAAGAAGAAGCACATGAAATGTAAACAATTACAACAATACTACACTGGCCCAAAAGTGTGTCAGCCCACCAGGAAAATGCTCCATATTCCATATTACCAGTCCAATCCTGTGCACAAACACCCTTTTAATCTGAGTTTTAACTCTGTTGAATATTCATGTGCTCTTTATCTGTATTGTAACATGTGGGTTCATGTTGTATGTAAAACTGTTGTGAGCTGTTGTGTTTGTTTTCTGGTGGATTTCCCTCATAAGGTGCTTTGTTACTGTAAAATCTGTCTTAAATACATCATTTATCATTTATCATTACTATTCAATTATTTTTTTTCAGTTATCAAGCTTTTTTACATTTCTGAATTGTAATCAGTGAAAGTTCGGAAGAAAACTAACTCAATTTAAACAATTGTGTGAAAGGATTTTTATTTATTTATTTATTTTGAAAAAATGTGTTGCTAGTTAATCATTTTAAGAAAGTTTTGAGAACAGATAAAATGTACTTCATAAGGGAGGTTGAAGGTGACAGGTCACACAGTGTCATAACCCTTGACAGTTTGTGATATTTTGCATTATAGTGTGCTGAGGCTGTTTTTCCACTTTTTGGGTCTTCTTTTTATTTTTACTATGTTAATGATAACAATGTAAAGAAAGGCACTGTTTTAAAATGGGATTAAAAATATTAATACCAGAACATGTAATGTTTCAATAAAAAGCTCGGTGCACTTTTTGTAAACGGTCAGGGGTGTTTGTGACCAAAAATACCTCATTGAAACCCATCAAAACCATAATTTTTGATCCTCTAGCCATCAAAGTAAGAAAACATGTATTGTATGATATTAGGCATTCATTCTGAAGTCATTGCTTCAAATTTGCATTTTTCCTGTTAGTCACTAAATGTCAGCCTTTCTCCTATTTTTGGTATGAGGGGGCACTGCATGGTTTTTTCCTGGTTTTCTATAGGGGCACTATTGTAACAATTGTTGGAAATCTTGAAATAAAGGAAAAAAGCATAAAAATCAAAGTTATTGCTTATTTTAAACATATTTAAGGCTGATATATATTGATATATATAGAGAGAGAGATTTATAGCATCCAGTATGGATGAGAAACACCCTGAGTGTGACAGTGTACTAGAATCTTAACTATTTTAAATCTATGATAAGGTTTGATCTTGGTTCACAAAATAATGCAAAAACGTTGGAAAACATATTAATGTTTATCATTTTTATTGTTTTTTATTTGTGTTCTACTATTTTTGCCATGAACACCCTAAGTGTAATAATTCATTTAACACCATCTGATGGTTTATAAACTATATTTCTATTGATCAGCTAAGTTTATTTGTTTGTTTGTTTGTTTGCAAATAAACTTTTCAATTAAATCTTAGATATGCTGCTAGAAAAGTAATAATTATGTTGTGGGTACGCGGTCACACCATTGGTTGTTCCTTGGCTCCGCTGACGTCACATCCCGTCGCAGCTCGTCGTGCTTCCTGCCTTTGCGAGGGAGGGGAAGGTGCTGACGGCTGGGAGGACGAAAGGAGAGACAAGAAAGCTTTTGGGAAGCTAATAGAGAGAGGGGAACGGCCCGGGTTTCCACCGTCCGTCGGGATATAAACACCCCAATTTTCTGTAGCTGCTGAATCCGTCACCGAATCGGCGCTGAAAATGTCTGCCATTCGTCAGCTGAGCGAGAGCAGGGCCATCCCGACCAGGACGGTGTTGATCAACGACACAACGCAGCTACCTCATGACTATTGTACCACCCCTGGAGGCACTTTATTTTCTACCACTCCCGGAGGTAAGAGGATCGCCGCCTGCTTTATCACATTTTCTCACGAACCAGAAGATAACCAGCCAGCTGAGCACTCTCCAAACACTTCCCTGCTCATGTCTCTGTGGCCTAGGCTGCCTTGTCATCCTGATCAAAACAAAAACAAAGCTTAGTCCCGCCCCCGTGGTGTCTGGCTGCTGTTTGATTGGCTGAGTTGTAACGCAGAGATTCTATTATCAATCAGTCATTATATTTAGAGAAGGCGGAAACCTATCCAAACTATAACCGAGATATCAAAAACAAATGGATAAACGGTGCATCATCTGTTTGTCTTATTGTTTGATATGGAGCCAAGTTACACAAGAAGGATTTATTTATTTTAAATAAGGAAGTACAGTAAATCAAGGAGGATACCACACATATCCCTGCATTACAGCTGTTATCTCAGCATTATGTTATTGACTGTACAGGAATCCCTGTGTAATTATTAGGAATCTTTCTTTGAACGGTTGTTTTTCCTTTTTTTTTTTTTTTTTTTTTTTTTTTTTTTGTATTTTTACCAGTGTGCCTTTTTGGTAAAAAATCCCAACTTGTAACATTCTGTTTGAAACAACTTGAATAGGTAAAAAGCAGTGATAAAGCAGCAAAGTTACCCTACAGAGCAGTGTTTCCCAGCAGGTCTAGACTCAGGACCCTTCACCTCCTCCTTACAGAGAAATTGTCACCAAATTTTCCTAAAAATGAAAGGAAGACCTGGGAAGCCATGTACTCACACACTTTATTTTACTCTGTTTCGTGTCGTAACATGTTTATGTTGGTTGCTTTCTAGTGCTTTGGCTCTCAGTTAGCTGGTACAGACCCAAAAGTTGGTCACACAGCCAATTTTAGTGTCCCGAGTGTGTGCTTGGAAAAAAAATATGGGGGAAAAGTCTGTGCTGTCAGGGTGCAGCTTACCTAGTGGTTAGGTCATGCTGTGTACTGTATGTGGTCGGCCTGGCTTCAAGTCCTGCCTGGGGCTCCTTTATCCATGTCCCACTCTTTTATCCCTGTTTCACTGCCCTCTAAATAAAGGCATCGAAAGTCAAAAAATATCTTTTAAATAAAGTCTTTGACATGCTTTTATTTTGAAGGACGTCTCCATTTCTGTTTTTTGTCACATTGTTTGTTCACTGTCAAGGCCAAACTGCCCCATTTGTCATGATTATGATTTTAAAAAATAGTTGTTAAGGCGCAGGTTTAGCTTGCTTGGTATAGAGCAGGTGCCCTCATACCGAGGCTGTACTCCTCAACGAAAGTATTGTGGGATTGCCTCCCAGTCTCAGCGCTGTTGCTGGATGTCTCTCCAAACATTCTCTCTCCACATATTTCCTGTCCCTCTTTAGCTATCCTATCATAATAAAGGCAAAAAGCCCAAATAAAAGTCTTAGAAAAAAGATTGTTGTTAAGGAGTTGTTGGTAGATCCTGAAGCCAGACCAGCAGAGAGACACTGCTCTGGAGATCTCTGTAATAGGGATCTTGTTAGCCCAAAATAATGAGGTAAATAAGTTGAGATTTTAAGATAAGAAGCGAAATGTACTTGTTATCAAGTAACAACAGAGTAAAATAAAATGTATGGATCTATTTCTGCTGTGGGCTTCTGTACATCATAGAATTCCATTATGTTTATTTTTTCCAGGCACACATAACTTACTTTTTGGTCCTGACCCACCAGTTGAGAACCACTGCTCTAAAGAACAGGGTGACTGTAGGGTCTTTAAAAAGTATTAAAAGTTGATAAATCAATTTACTTATAATTTAGTCCTAAAATAAGACTATGAGGTCTTAAAATTTGTTGTCTTTTTACGTTTTCATCTTCACCAAACAAGGTTGCTTTTCGTTTTTCTGCTTTTTATTTAAAGTTAATTTGAATCACACGTGATGTTCTTTTGGAACTCTGCCAGACTATTAAAATTGATATAACGTAATTATAGTGAGATGTATTTTATCAGCTGCAACAGTAAAGGGACCATGGACACGTCAGTGCATCAAAATCAGAATTAAAGAGTGCCATAAGTATCCTAAAATGGTCAATAATGGAATTTAATTTTTTTTTCTCAAAAACCTTAACATATGCTTTTCTACTTTGTAGTTTCAAGTGGATTGCAAAAAGTGTGAAAAGGTACTCTGAGACTGTAGGATAGCTTCTCTAGGTAGTTAAACTGAAACTACCTCTTTCTATGTAGTCACATTCTTAATCTACAATAAACCCAAAACATCTATGACATGGATACAATAGGGTCTTGAAATGTATAAGGAGAGTATCTTGAAAAGGGTATTAAAAAGTATTGAACTGAATATTAGATTTTCTGTATATACCCCGAAGAAGCTTGTGCCAACACATTTTCAGTACCTTTGCTCTGTCAGTTGTCTAACAGTCTATCACAATCACATTTTATTTGAAACTGGTTGGATGAGTGTTATGTAACATAGGGTTTCTTAGCTGTGGGCACTAAGCCTTTACAGCGAGACTCTCATTCTGCCTTAAAAAATGAAGTAAGAATTGAACAGGCAGGAAACATTTTGACCTCTCCAACAATATTGCCACTATTATTTGTGTAGGTGTATTCTATTCAGGTAGGTGTAATAAAGACAAGATGTGTCCCACTTTATAAGGAACTCCAGAGGAAATGTCTTTCAATTTTGCACCTATTTCCATGAAGACTCAAGAATAAAACGACTGTAATCTGATTGTAAAAGATCAAGATGTTCATCTCTCATTCTCATGATCAAGATGTTCATCTCTCTTATCTCACGAACGCTGTAAAATCTTTGAACTGTAGCACCAACATCTTTGAGCAGTTTACCAAAAAAATCACCGATGACAGCATTATGCACAAATATTTTTAGCATAAAACAGCAAAATTCTGATAAGATGATGACCATGTTCTTCCAGTATTTTCCCCCAACCTTTTGAATTGGCTATCTCAGTGCTTCAAGGACACATTAGAGTTGTTTTTTTGATACTTATAAATACTTATTATTGATAATTGCATCTCATTTTACTTTTCCCTGAATGTCTCTGAGATTGTCTTCCATTAATATTGATTTTTTTCTGGTTTGACTGCTTGAAGTTTATGTTGTGTTTTAGAAAAATAACTGGCTTTGTAGCAGATTTTAACTGCAAAGCCTGGAAGAAAAGGCAGACCATAATGTTTTATACTGAGCTGTAAAAGGGACATGCAACTTTGAAATGGCTTTTAATCAACTGAATTGTTCAAACACCGCAACAGCTTCTCTGCAGGGTGGGACAATTTGTATGCATGATACTTAAATAAAGTTCAGTCAATCAATTTGTCAGTATCTTTTATTGAATTTCATCAGATTTGTGGTTGAATCACACCTGTTGTTAGATTTTAATGGAAAGCATTCTGTTAGAATGGGCATATTTTGTCCATCCTAGTCACAGTCAGTCTTGGGAGATACTGAAAAATGCTAACTGTAAATGAGGAAATGGCAGAAGCATGCAACAATGGGGCGGTAATAGGAGCTGTCAGAGGTGTTTTACTAAAGATTAATTGTTTACAGGAGGATGTTTTTCAGCAGGGTGGCTTTAATCCAGCTCAGTCCTTGGACTCATAAAACATTTGATAGCGCCTCAATGTCCCTGGATAAACCATGAGTAACTGAAGCTTATTCTGTTTCCTGTTACAGGAACCCGGATCATCTATGACCGTAAGTTCCTGCTGGACAGGCGTAATTCTCCCATCGCCCAGACTCCCCCAGCTCACCTGCCTGTCATCCCCGGAGTGACTAGCCAACATGTCCTGAGCGAGAACCAGAAGAACGAAGCCAACAACCACATCAACAACCATGATGGCAAGCCCACAACCGGTGAGACCTACAATGTGGATCAAGTAACAGATTTGTACAAACAGGCAGCATGTTGTAATTAGACGTTGTAGTTGTAAAAAATATCAATGCAGCTTTTCAAGACGTGTCATCAACTTGTGTTTCTTCTTTAATTTCAAGGTGATGATGCCCAGTTTGAAATGGACATCTAACTGACTGGAACCTCACCAGCAGAAGCAAATGACCTGGCATTACCTGTGCCAGAGGCTTGGCTTGTAGAAACCAATGTTGTGAGCCCTCATGGCAGCCATCTTCTTTAGCTCTCTGTCTCGCTGCTGGATGTAATGTGTGTGTAAACCATGGGGTTTCAGTACATCATACATACAATTGCAACTCTGTGTGGCCAACCCCTGGAAGCTCGGTTTATTTGTTATGGTTAGCAGTCACTACCACACAGCTAGGAAGCAGGCCTGAATATTAATTGCCCAGACACTTTGTCCAATTAGTAGATTGCAGTGCTCATCTTACAGCTTTGTGAGGAACAGATTATATTCCAAAATTAAAGGGAGAAAGTTTGGACAAAGGGGTCATCTCTAGTACTGGCCTTAGAATCAGTCAAAAGCTTTGATATTCATCACAGTCTCTGGTTTGAAAGACCCTTGTGAGCATGTTTATTTAAGTGATTTTGTCTTTGGAACTACTTGAAAAGCTCCACAATCGAATATTGGTTGTTTGGTCTGTTTAGTTTCCTGTGATGATCTGTAAAGGGATGCTGAGTTTTTTTTATTTTTTATTTTGAAATAAGTTGAAGATGTCATGCCATTCCATTATTTAAGTAACTTTACAAACACAATTTAATATTTTCAGGAATACATCTTCATTTAACTGAACTTTAGGATGCAATTTTAATTGCATTGTAAGATCAAGTGATTGTATTTCCTAATACATGATACGCTTACTGTAAATCCGGCAAGTGAAACAAGCTTTTCTTTAAAAACAGATACATTTCAGTGTAGAATATCAGTATGAAGATACAAGCTAACTTCATGGCCCTGTCCCAATATCTGCACTTCTACACTTGGATGTTGAAAGTGCTCTTAGTATAGTGACTTTGTAAAGGACTGAAGCTGTCCAGAGCAGAACTGGGACAGTTGTGTGCAAGTTACTGATGTACTGTAGTTGCATTGTTTGCGGTACTATACCTGCAACACAGTACTGCTGCTAAAATAGATAAGACCATTGTATTAGGGCCTGTGTTCAAAGCCACAGCGCCAACAGCCTCTGTTCCAGAGCTGTTCTTACCAGTGTTTGTTGTTGCAAGGTTACAAAAGTAGACTTAAGCTTCTCTTTGTGCTGCAACATTGCTTATAAACAGCTGTATGCACTTCATGTTCTCCTAAATTTATGGAAAAATCCAGGAAGCATCAAAGAAGTGTGCAGAACAAATGTCCACACAGCTGTAGACTTGAAAATTACAACCTGGAAATGACAAAAAACATCTGCATTTCCTCCACCACTGCTGTTCACAAAGCAGATGTCCCACTCCTTCTTGATTTTGATTGGTCAGCGAGGGAGAAGTGACATTGACGAGCATTGTGATGTCCCAAAAGTTTTTTTAACTGAACGCTCTATGACAAAAAAATACCAGACGTTGACTGCGCTTTAGCTCTCAGGATTCATCAGTTTTATATTGAAAATTAGTGCTGCCATTGCAATAAAAAGCAGCTTTGGACACAGGCCCTTATCAGGAGGCATTAATTTGACAAAATAATAAATTTAGTGTCCAGAGGTTGGCGCTGTTGCCTCACAGCAAGAAGGTTGTGTATGCATAGGTTCTCTCCGGGTACTCCAGCTTCCTCCCACCACCAAAGACATACTCTTTAGGTTGATTGGTGACTCTAAATTGCCCATAGGTGTGAGTGCCTGGTGTTTGTCTCTATATGTTAGGCCTGCGATTGACTGGCGACCAGCCCAGGGTGTACCCTGCTTCTCACCCAGTGACAGCTGGGATAGGCTTGTCCCCTATGACTCTGAATGAGTAAGCGGTGTAGATGGATACATTTAGTTTCCAATTATTTAGCTGTTTAAAAACTCACAAATCTACAGGAATTCTGGGTGGCAGCCTTAAAGAAAGTGAGCTTTGAAGCCCACTTGCAAGAGGGTGCAAGAGGGCACCCCTGAACATCACTGAAGATTTGGAACGCCTGGAAGTCATGCACCCCTTAGCATGAATATGCAAATATAGGATACAAGGGTGGAAGTGAAAACACTGGGACAGGGCCTATTTTGACCTTATTATGAATCTTTTTTTTTTTTAATCCTGCTAGGGTAGAATGAATATACTTTCACTCCAGATTAGATGATTAACTTTTTTTGGTAGGGGATTTGTTTCCATAACTCCATAATAAGTTCTGTCAATACTTTGCAACATATGTCAGTGTTTTTAAATATTCAGACAGGATAAATATTAAGAATAATGTGGAAACAGTTTATATCCAAAAGCATATTTTTGGGATAAACTACAAGATTTTGAAACTTGAAATAATCCTGACATTTTATATGCATTTTATTTTCATTTTTGAATACAGTTTTTTAGTATTGAGGGGTACAAGCACTATCAAGCCTTTAGATTTGTTTTAAGTGTTAAGAAACCAGAATATATTGGTTTGTGATAGGCTTGATGGATGCTGTTCATAATCTACAAATCTGTCCCTAGTGTCCTTAAATCATTAACATAACCTTTATAACTCATGTGTCATGCCTGCCCATGCCTTACTTCACATCAATGCAGTAACTGAGACTTGGTTCCTCGTCGTCAATTTGTACTTTCCAACAGATGTTTATTTTTTCACTTTAACACTGAACAGGCAACAAATGTTTTAGTTTTATCCTGATTGATGTCTTCAGAAAGCAGCTGTGAAGTTTGAAAGTATGATGACGTACAAGTCATGTTTGGATTTTTAAGTTCAGATGGCGATGTGGTTAAGAGTGCCACATGTTCCTGCAGTCCCATTAATTTTGAGGGATTTTTTACACCACAATCATAGTCCTGTCTGCTAATTATACCCAGCTCTGAGTGGAGCAATGAAATGTCCACAATGACCACAAATGTCCTGTTTCTCATTTGTATGACTGGAATCACTGAATGGCTGAAGTGATGTCTATCAAAGATTTTATTTTTTTTCTTTCCGGCCTTGTCATTATTTCTGGCCATGTTTGCCGACCAACAAACACATTGAGGGGTTGCTTTGAACCCATTTTGCATTGCACATTTTTAAGCGGTAAAACTCTGTCATCAAAAGTCAGATTTGCAGATTTCATTTCAAATCGGTTTGGTTTGACAATGAGGGCTTAACATTGTGTGCTGAAAGAGATTTGAAACAAACTTACTGTAACTTTCTGTTCTGATTTTGAATAACTTTATTTTAAATGAAACTGCAATGCCACTGGACATTGTTGCTGCAAGATCAATAAAGTTCCGTAACAAAAAAAATTGCATGCTGTGTTTTTACTTGTCTTATTAGGAGTTTTTTCCAAGTTAATCATAATGACAAATAAAAGAGCTGTGACCTACTCCTTGTGCATCATGTTTACCACAATGCCTCTTAGCTGCAACTGCAGAGATGGACAATGTTCAAGAGATCCCAGTCTCTCTTTCCATATATGAAATACCACATTGCAGTTACAGATAAACTTATGATAAAACACCATCGTAAACCCTTTGCATCATTGCACCCTTTCATTTTCTTATTTCTCCTGCCCTCTACTAGCAAAAGGAAGTGACACACACAAGCTATTTGTTTATTCCTCTTACTGTGAACCCATCAAACTCTGATTTGAAAGAAAGAACTGTCCACACCACTTACACATTTCACTGAAGGAGGCCTTACTGGCAATGGTAAGCATTTCAAAATCTGGCCATTTGACAGGAAGTTGGTGTAACTGTCATAGGACATGTAATTTGAAACATGTAATTTGCTTTAAATTTCACATGTTTGATCTACATCTGCCCCTCTATACATTTAGATGTGAATTACAGGGTTCTGCTGTAGCACCACCCCCTGTAAGAAGCCAATAACACCTCTAACATGAAACTTCACACCTCTGAATTTTGCACAATAATTATTCCTGCCCTGATCACATCTACATATTAGCATTTTTCTTTGATACGCTGCCACCTACTGTTGCTCGCTAGTAGTACCTCATACATAAAGTGCTATGTGCTCATTATTTCAAGTTTAATGACAGTCTTAGGAGGATTGTCATGGCCTCTCTGTTTTGTTGCAGCAAACTGGAGGGCTTGCCAACATCAAACTGGTCAGGGTACCAAAGTATAATTTATTTATTTTCTTACATGCACCAGGGTGTGAGGGACCGTTCAGTGTTGCTTGCAGCCTTAGATCATTTCATAACTCAAAGATTTAAGGGAGTAAAATGCAGTAGGAGCATTGTTAATGTCCTGTGGAGGCCTGCTTTGAAAATCTATTATAGAAATTAAAACTAAATTCTAATTATATGTCAAATCCTCAAGCACATTTCTAGATTAAATATAATTTAATGTAACAGAAACTGTTCCATTGAAACCAGAGGCCTATTACCCAGGTAAATAAAGTATTAACTATTCAGACGTTGCATTGCTGACATCTTGTGGACTGTGAAAGGGACTACTAAGCCATTTCCTCAAATGATGGAGAACTAGTAGTTTATCAGTTATTATTTATTTATTTTATTTTGACATAATTTTAGCAAGATGAAGCCAGTGAGCTCAAGATCTCTTTTCCAGGGGTGTGCTGCAGCAATAGGAAAAAAACACAGGGGAAATTTCACATAATAAAAATAATAAATTAGACTAATAAGACAATAAAAATACACCTTAGTACACAAACTATATCCATACTTGCAAACCCATGCCCTGGTTAATAAATCACATTTTAAAGCAGTTGAAATCACCTTACCTTTATACAGGAGTTCAGACACAACCTCTTTAAAAATGACATTTGCTGCCAAAGAGAGGACTCTACGGGTCATTTGAAATTTATAATCAGTATCTATATTAACTTTGTTGTGAAAAAGTATTTTATACATATCGTATAAGGAAATTATAATTTTACAGTTGTTTTAATCTGCTGTTTTATATGCACAAATTTGATATATTATAGTTGTTAACATATGGAGTTGTTAGCATATGCTAAAGTAAAAGGAATGTTTTTAAAATTTAGAATTAAATAGAATGACTGACCAAAAATAATAAAAAAAAATAAATAAATAAAAACTATTCGCCGAATTTTCTTTTTTCAGATTTTTGTTAACATTTTTTCATCAGGCAAGGCAAAAACGCGCCCACTGAATTTTCAGCAGGCATTAATCCGGGCGCCTACTGGTCCTTCCTCCTTTTCTACGTCCCTGAGCAAGGCCGGCGTCAAGATGGTGAGTCTTGAGACAAAATTACAAGTAAAATCCGTTCATTATCGAAGCCATCCTGACGTTGAAACACATTTCATGAACACCGAGTGATCCTACATGTCTGATTTATAAGAAAAGGCTAATATTGACGTACAATTTAAACCTTTAAGAGGAAATAAATCGACACCGTCCAGATGCTAAGTTTCCCTCATTGATGTCCATCCGGACGTTAGCCCACTCTACTTACCTGATAAGCGACGGCTTGAATGACTGCGTTTTTTGCTTAAAGTGTCTTTATACAAGTATATCATATTCTCTTTGCTGCTGAATGACACGTTTTTATTCAAAGTACAGCAACTGAGGAAATGTAAGGTGTAAGTGTTGACAGCTAACATTAGCATGAGCTACAGACACAGCCATGGTAGGGCCGTCAGTTGTAGTAAACTAACGTGTTAAATATTAGCACTTCTATTGTGCTTTCCCGGTCTGTAAGTTGACTGTATTTAGACCATGTTAGTATTGAATTTTATAGATAATGAGTAGGCTACTTTTTTCCTGCTAGTTGACAGAGAAGCTTACAGATTATCATGCTGAATGTTGTAGTACTTGCAGGGGTTGGCTGCTTCTCTTTGCATGACCTTTTCACTTTAGGAATCTATATTATCGAGTTTAAAATCAAGTAGTTGTTGGAATATGTTGATTTCATGTTATATCCTTTCTCCCTCCCAGAATGACACAGTGACAGTCAGGACCCGCAAGTTCATGACGAACCGGCTGCTTCAGAGGAAGCAAATGGTAAGCTTAAACCTCTCAAGTTTACTGTGCTGATAATGCCAGAGTTTAGTTTACCTTACAAGCTTAATGAACCCACTCTCTTTCCACTCTGTAGGTCGTTGATGTCCTGCACCCCGGCAAGGCCACAGTCCCCAAGACTGAAATCAGGGAAAAACTTGCCAAGATGTACAAGACCACCCCTGATGTCGTGTTCGTGTTTGGCTTCAGGACTCAGTTTGGTGGCGGCAAGACAACAGGCTTTGCCATGGTGTACGACTCCCTAGACTATGCTAAGAAGAACGAGCCCAAGCACAGACTGGCCAGGGTGAGTACTGAACCATGCGGTTCATGGGACCATGGTTATTGTCACTAAAATAATCATGGCTATCAGTATCCAGGGTTCCTGCTAATTCTGAAAATCTTAAAGTTGATTTGATAAGTTTAAGGCCAATCAAAAGGTTTTAGTCTTATTTTTATTCAGGAGTGGTCTTTAATTTTAGGCCACTCTTTGACTTAGACAAGTCTAAATCCAATCTTTATTTTCAACTTACATGTATTCAATCAGTCTTTTGTACATATATGCTTGTTGTATGTTATGATAAATATCCCTGTATTGTATGTTGATAGAAAAGAGGCATGCATTGGGCCAAAAATGATCAAATTGTGAGTTTTTTTTTTTGTTTTGAACTGGATTCTTACAATTGTAGCAACACTGAGTAACACTGCGTTGTTTTAATGTGCTGAAAATATTAAACAATTCTGATAGTTCACAGTGAAGTCATTTCACCTAGGATACTTAAAAAAGTAATAATAAATTGTGCTGCAAGATTTTTAAAATCCCATGCTTTAATTGATTTTTCCACTGTAGAAAACACCAATTCTATCCTGTACTACAAATATTTATATATTTAAATATTGGTAGTCTATTTTTTTTTTAGAAACAGACAAACATTTGATTTTTATCAGAAATGAAGGAGGTTTTTTTTTTCCCAAATACAGCCACACTAAAGAAAAACTGTCTTAGGGTTATATGTGCAAAATAACCTACTGACACTGAGCTCCACAGTGCAAAAAAGAAATGGCTTATAAATTTAGATTGATTCTCCTTATTACTCAGCCAGTTTGCAGGATGGCTCCCTGAGATACTCCTGACAGAGTGCTTTAAATAACAACAACAAAAAGAGATTCTTAAATGTAAAAAATCTAGCTATAGTTCAGAGGTTAAATATGCTCTGAAATTTTTGAGACTCAAGGTGAACAAAAGAAATAAAACTTTAGCTGAAGTAGTTCTCCTGATTCTGCTTTAAACAGCAAAAACTAACTAAGTAACCAAGTTTGATGGGCTTTCACTGTTAACAGCTCTGTAACAACCCAGTGACACCCACATCTCCAATGCTGGAGACACCTTCGTGCACAGACAGGGCTACCCGCGGGAAACATGGCACACAGGAGTCCGTCATTGCTTTTGCCATGTTTCACGCACTGTTGCGTAGCATGACATGCATGTTCTATATCTCCATTTTCCATATCCGGAACATGTTATCAAAAGCGGCTGCAACTGCGGCTGCTGAGTGAGCACTCCTGTGAGTGCAGGGCAGGCTTTTTAAGAGGAAAATCCTCATATCCACTGAGGCAGTGAGGCTCAACATGCTAACAGGACGGACACTTGATGTCCATATATCTGTGGTGAAGCTAATATGCTTAGCGTTAGCGAGGCGCTTCTCTACGTGACTGGAAACAAAGTTTTGCAGTTCAGGTAAGGCTATAAACGCCAGCTAGGTATAATGTAGCGGGGCTTTAAATGCATCATTAGCCTGTGGGAGCCTGTATATTCCACCACACTGAATGGCTGGTTATCAAGAGCTATAAAATCAATGATTTTCCTGTTCAACTCCTTACCTGTGCTTGGTTGCTGCTTTATATTTTAGTTGTCGAATGACTTAAGTAGAGGCTGTTGACGAGTTTTTCCTGGCATGAAATTTTGTCATTGTTTATCGTAAGAAAGTCCTTATAGTCATCAGGGTGACTTTTTTTTAGATGCAGAATTAAAGTGGTGGTGTTAAAGGCATGTTGTTGTCGAGTCCTCCTCACATCACATGTACTTTACAAGCGATCCAAACAGCTACTTTGCTGTCTTGTTCCTACACGTCAAACTTATCCCACACAGCCAACATGTTGAGTTTGTTGTTGGCGCAAGTCCGGCATCATCGCGTGCGCTTATTTCTGACATCACATTATCGGCCGCACAGATCGGTGTAAATTTTATTATTGGCCGACACCGTTAATTAACTTTAAAGCTATTTTTCGGCCGATAATATCGTGCATCCCTAATTGATAGCAAAAGTACCCAAAGCTGTCATTAGCAGAGAGACAGAGGAGCAGCACCAGTGTTTACAAGCAAACTGGTGATACAGAAACAAAAGAGATTTTCTGACTGTTTCACCACTATTATGGGCTAAAGAACTTAAACACATAGATACAAAGATGCAGGATTTTATTTGGTTTCTGAAGACTTGCTCCTTCCTTTCCACTGTTTTTTGCCCTGTCACAGTCTCTACCCTTCTACCCCTTTATTTAGCGATCATTTGAATCAGATGTTGCCAGTTAATCTTAAAACTAGATATCACTTGCTTTATGTTGTAGAACTTAATAAACAGGATCAAAAGTTTGTTGAACAAAAAAAAATCCCTCTGTGGTCACCCCTTGCTGCTATGTAGGGGTGTAATAGTTACAGGTTTTAAAAACAAAACATATTTATTGAAAGCAGAATAAAAGTGGTAATAGGGAGAAAGTTCAACTAAGACCCTTTAGGATCTTCTGAAAATGCTGTTAACTTCAGCACCTGTAGCAGATACAGAGAGTGGAGGAGAGAGATGGTGATGTTGCCCGCCCCAAAAAGATTGTTTAGCACTGACCTTTTAGCTTATTTTCAGGTCATCTCAGAAAACAAACCTATGTTGCATGCTACGTTTGCATCAGGGATGCTGTTCAATCCTTGATTGATGCTGGATCATATTTACCATAATATTTTCAAAATGTTGTAATCAAAAAGGATTTTAATGACAACTGTTTACATCAGAATAGTTGAACTAACTGTGGGGAGTTTTACCTTGGTTATCATTGAAACACAAAGCGTTTCATCCCTGCACAGAAACTAGAGGTTAAACTGATCAGAGAGGGATTTGAGTCTTTTGTTTGTTCTTTCTGCAGCAGAAAGTGAAAGATGTCTTATGTTAATGATCAGTAGGCAGCATTCCCATACAAACACAAATGCTTGTGTTGTAGATACTCTTTCCTCAAAGTTGCCAGTGGCCTTATTTTCCTCCATTAGCTTGATCAGCATTAAGGAGCATGAGGTAGAGGGTCACCATGTCTCAGAAGATAAGGGGATAGGGTATCCAAAGGTACGAAAGGATGTTCAACTTGGTTATCAATAACCTAAAAAGTTTGCTGTTCATTTTTGGAGTTTAATGTTGATACCTTGACAATTGGGCACTAGTGTCAAAGCGTATGTTACTGTATGCGTGTTTTTAATTTTCAAGTTTGATGTAAATTTGTTTTAACCTTAATTTAACAAGGAGTTTTCCCATTAAGATGGAAAATTCTTCCTTGCATGGGAGCCCTGGCCAAGATGGCTACACATTAAGTTCAGCATATGACCAATTAAAACCCATAACAGCAACAAAGTTTACATCAACTAACTAGTCAGCAGCTTTCAGCATAAAATGTGTATATACACTGGTCAACTGTTCCCCCAATTCTAGCTTTAAAATCTACCAAACTAATACGACGCTCAGGCTTAAGATTACCCTGTTGCTCAGACAAAGGTGACGGAGCAATAACATTGAAAGCTCTTTAACCAATGAGAGTGAATACAAAGAATTTCATGCATGATGAAGTCATGAGAACAAGGCTGCTAATGGCTTTTGGAGTCAGTAGAGAACATGGATAAGAAAGCAATTTATGCAGTGTGGCCTATTTAAGAAAGAGATACCAATGTTAGAGCCCTTTATTTTGTAGAGACAACCAACCATCCTTTTAAACCAGATGAGATAAATGGCAAGGCAGAATGTTGGGGTTCAACATTTTCAGGATATCACAATTCATTTAACAAGAAAATCCTCTTTGAGATGAAGAATCCCATAAGAGTCTGAGCCAAGATGGTCAGCAGCACAATCGACAGTTACAGACATGATACACAGCAGTTACACACTAAAACATAATCAGTTGTAGAGAAAAATGTGACATGAATCCTTAAATACTCAACTGTCAGTTTTCCTACCAAGACTGCTGTGAGTGCTGAGAAAATGAGTAAATTATGATAGGTAGTGGAACGTTGATAACATGACATAAATCCATCATGTGTGTTCCTCAGCACGGTCTCTATGAGAAAAAGAAGACCTCAAGAAAACAGCGCAAGGAACGCAAGAACAGAATGAAGAAAGTACGAGGCATCAAGAAGGCCAGTGTGGGCGCTGCTGGCAAAAAGGTATTGTGACCATTTTTTATTTTTACCAAGCTACTGCTTACAATCCACATTTCTCAGGTCTGAACAAAAATGTAACTCAATATTAGTTTGACATGAATGAGCCATGATTTATCTCATCAGTGTATTGTTTGCTTTAGTGCTGCTGATTTTTTTTCCTTGTTTTTCATATCAATTATGTTCTTTTCCTACCCTGCTAATCATTGTTTTTCACAACTTTTACTGTTTTAATTTCCTTTTGTCATCTTTCTGATCGTATCAAATGTTCTTCTGGAACTGTAGAAGGTAAATGTTGTTCATAAATAGACTAACTGCAGTGTGCAGATAATCCAGGAGTTATAGATACTGTCTAACTCCTCCCTTTACACCCTCACCTGACCCGTGTGAGAGTTGAAGCCTTTATGGATTTTCCCTTTGGATGTACGTGATGCATCCGTGATGCATCGGATATGACAGTTGACCCACTGGTTTAAACCCACCCAGAGATCACTTCTTTTAATACTACTTACTGCTAATACTTTGCTTTACATGCTTGAACTGAAAAATGATGGTGTTGTGGACCTTGTGAAAAATATTTCTATAAAATAATCTAATCAGGGGAATCCTTGCTTAGATGAAAACCTGATTGCTTCTGTACTCAAAGAGGTACGCTGGCCTAAAGTCACCCAAATAGATCTCTGAATTTTAAAACACTGCTGGGATGATTGATACTGTACAGTTACATCTGCACTGCCTGCAGTACATAACTGTAAAATAGACACAGTCCAGCAGTCTGTAGCTACTTTATCGACCTGGTTTGTAGTTTGCAAATCCACTCAGAGATCTTTCATTTTCATGCTTTATTTCTCAAGGTATTAATTTTGTTTAATCTTTTGTTCTTGATTTTGCTTCCCATGGATTTCTTTTGCAGAAATGAGGTGTCAGTGTGCAGGTATAGCAGCAGAAAAAAGCATGGTGTGCTGCTGTGTTGCACATCAGTAGCTTATAGACCCGAGCTGTGCCGTGCATGTCACACCTTACTTTACCCTGCAGTTTTCCAACAGTGACACCCCCCCCCTTTCTTTCCCATGTCGTGTTAAACTACATGCTTAGAGGTTTTCCCTCTCCTCAGTCCTTTGAACTACTGTTCCCTGCTAAATGGACTTATCCTCGTTGAGTGTTTACCCTCTTTGGCTTAAATTCAGACACAAGTGCTTTAAAATGCTTCAGATTTGTAGTTTCTAGAAGCAGAACCTGGGTGAAGCATGTTGTTCTGGTTTTTGCTTTGTGTGTTACGTGTGGGGCAGAAAACCAATGTGTGGATTTTTATGGAAAGTTCTTGAAATAATTTGAAATAACTTGTCAGATTTAACAAATTGGTGATGTTGGGGTTAACATCGTCCTGCCCAGTATGTTGTCTTAACTTTTGTTGTCACAATTTGCAGTCTGTAACTTAATCTAACTTTGTACATGTCTTTAAATTTTCCTGTGTAGTAATTTTGCTCTTGTCTCCATACAGTGAGCCCGGACCGCCTGGAAGGGTCTACGTGCTCAAGATGTTCTTGTATATTGTCATCAAATAAAGTTTGGGGAAAAAATTGGAAGACTTCGTATCTTGGGTATATTCATTTATACATATTCTGATTTCTTTTAGTTTGGTTGAGTTAAGAAAAAATTATTTTGGGGGAAGGCTTAAAGATGGTCCAAAAGGACTCTGTCCCTGTCCGCAGTAAAGCCAAAACTACTACGAACTGGTTTCCTGATGATGGTATTACTGTGCTTGACTGATCTGACCTGTCAACCATCAGAGCATGAGTCGATCAAAATCGACAAATTTGTTAAACATTTTGGATCAAGGCAAAGACAGAAATCATACAGAACTAACTGGGAGCATTTGGGTCAACTCAGTTCTTATGTTTTGGGTGTAAAAGAGCTGAAGAAGAGGACTCCGTATATTACAGCTGCACTGATGAGACTTCTAAAGAGGACAAGATAAACCTTGTAGGCCTTAGAAATAAGTTGTGAGTGGTACCAATGTCAGGCAGAGGGTGTTTTGTTTGGTGTGAGATCAGAAAAGATAGCGCATAGAGGGTGAACAAACTGCCTTCTTTTGCAGAATTTACAAATACATGCTACAACTAGCTCCATCCACTGATTAAATGTTAATGGTGTCATTACAGGTAATAAAATGTTATTTTACTATAATCCTTAGTTTCTTAAATAGCTCAAAATTAAAAGGAGAGGCTGCGAATGTACTGAAATTTAGCTAAGAACTAGTAAGTTGTTAAAAACTATTGACTCTTCTTGCTGTTGAGCTATGGATGGAATTACTCTACATAATAAATCTCTAGGCACATTACAGCAGAGTTACAAACCATTTTCAAACCACAGGGCTTCCTAGAACGTATTTAAAGCAATGCTGTTCCTCATAGCCTTACATAAGGCCTCATTTCACTAATTTTAGATTTTAAAAAGAAGTGCCTCCTTATCAATAAATTGAGATTTGTTTACTGAATATCTAACTATGACTAAAATAAAAGCTCTGATATAGGCCAGACTACTTGAAGAGAGCTTTGATACAGTTTTCAAGAGGATGCAGCCTGGCTTCATGAGGAATAGACTCATCTCTAAAAGCACTAGACTTGTTCTAAGTAGCGGTGTAGTGCAGGACATACACAGGTATACAGGGTATACAGACTGTATTTTTGTGGGCTCTAAAGCAGTAATCATCAACATGAATAAAAACTCACTTTGTATGAGATTACTCTGGAATGGAAGTTTCACTTCCTGAATTAAATCATAGAAAATAATGACCTTTTCCCATGAGATTCTAATTTTTTAGATGTCCCTATATGTAGAATATTTTAATTAATGATGTAAGAGTTCAGAGTAATTCAAGTTTAAGGTTGTTGGGTTAAGTAATCATGATTTACTATTGATTTGATAACATTACATGTATTTATCAAAAATGAACACTCAGAAAATATTTAAAATATAACAAATTCACTGTTTATCAGATGTAATATGTGGTCAATATCTCTAGACTAAACAAACCCAGTACGGTATTTTGCACAGCTATCACAATTGCCGTGTGAAGCCAAAATAACAAATTTAATCTTTCCAGCACTACTCGGTGTAACATTAAAGCATACTCTGTAAGGGTTAATAGTAGTTGACTATGATCTTTTTACCCAGATCATTCTTAGATCATGTGTTTGCCACATATATACTGTACACTGTAACAGTATGAAACTTGACTGTAATAGCGTGTATGACCACACGATGGCTCCATTTGTTAAAGAAACACCACAAATGTAGCCCCACATGCAAACCTCCACTCACAGCGTTTACCTGATAGTGAAATAATTCAGCTGTAATTCATTATTTTGGTGAGGCTCCATGTTGCTTAACTTTACTGCACAGATATGCCATTCTTTTGCTCTTTTGCATTTTCCTGTTTATAAACACCATTTGGAGGAGAATAGATGCTCTCTCTCCACAGTGTGACCTTTTGAGATAATTTGCATGGAAATACCCAGAGCGAGTGTGTGTAAATGAAGTGATTAAAATGCCAGGGAATGGATCGTCCTTAGGGCAAACCTCACCCACCCCCAGGAGTTCCTCCGACTGTTTCCCATTCTTTAATCAGGGCTCCCACAGATCCTTAACAAGTCTTAGTTTTGGTATTTAAGTTTGTGAGGTAATGAAAGGTGCTAAAAGTCTTGGGGTATTTTTTGCTGAGTGGTGCTGAATTTTTGGCTGCACTTTAACTTCCTCAGACCCTGCATGCAAATATGAGAGGACATGGCATTTTGGTTTTCCTACAACAGTAATAATTTATTCCATTACAGTTCTTGAGAAAATTATCTGGAATGTCCATTGAAGTTGAAGTAATTTGACTAAAAATGTCAGTTATTTGCTGTTTGGATATTTTGGGGAATCTTCTTGGAAATGTTCAGATATTTTCGTGGAAATTCAGGGGATATGTTTGTATATTTTAGAGAGTTTCATTGGAAGACTTGGGGAAATTGCTTTGAATCTTATTGCATTTTTATGGGAATTCGGAAAAGTTATCTGTCATTTTTGGGGGAATTAGATTGGGAATTTGGAGGCAGGAATTTGGGTGTTTCATGGAATTTTGGAGAATGTATTCATTAATCTTTTTGTATTTGCTAAGAAATTTTAGGGCAAATTTTTGATATTTTTCAGGAATTTGAGAAGTTCAGCGACTTGCATGGTATTTTTAAGGGGTGAAATTTTTATTGGGATGTTTAGGTTTTATGCTAACATTTCACAAAAAAGTTGAGAACTATTTTAAGAAGTTTTGGAGTACTTTAGATACATGTATACGATTTTTTACAGATATTTTCGGTCAGTTCGTTGAAATTTTTGAAAATTAGTTTGGATTTTGGAAAGGAAAATTTACCAAAAAATAATCCTGTTCAGAGACAAGGATGATGTTTTAACCTCTAAGTCCCTACTTATCCCAAATTAGTGGGAGAAACTTACATTAAAAAAAAAAAAAAAAAAAAAAGGCTAGGTCTCAGGGGGCTGAGACATGTCTGAAAACCAATCAAATCTTTACTGCCTGGTTAGTATTTTTTTTTTTAAGTTCTTTTTTGTAGATTGGATTGTTCACATGACTGTTCACATCCTTATCTGCACTAATATATTACATATTCATGCAATGCAAATAAAGGAAAATAAGGAGAAGATGGAGAAATGCAAGTTTTCAGTAAATATGGCAAAGTGTTATAGTTACTACCTCCAACCCCCAGAACTGCTGAACACTTCAGACTCACATCCTACTATGAACACGTGTGTGCATAATATTAATGTAAACTTTATGGTACATAATTTATAGTGTTTTAATCTTAAATTAAGCTAAAAACTTGCTTATACTAATTATCCTATGGAGCAATATGTTAATCCATATAAATCTAAAGTATTTTAAATGTGTTAATTTAAAGCCTTTTAATGCGCAATATTTCCTCATGACAGGGTTTTAGAAAGTACAACCAGGTTTACCTTCATTTAATCCAATTTTGGATTTCTTCTATCAGCCCGTGATAAAGCGGCCTAACTGGCTGTGTTGAAAAATCTGACGATATAAATGCACTTTTTCCCACGCCATATAGAGGTGATGGTCTCTCAAATGAAGTGTTTCTACGTCGACGGCAGCATAGCAGCAAACTGTACGGCGGAGTTACCGTTGTAACTTTGTATGCTAGCTAAACTAGAGTTAGGCGTTATAAGTGAGCTTATTTCGAAAGATATACAACAAAATAGGCTATGTCAAGAAAAGCAGAAAAGACAATTTTCACAAGAAGGGTGAAAGTGAGTGTTTTTAATCTGTGAAGAGCAGCTGTTTCTGTGCTGTATCCTCGGGTCTTGTGTTTTGGTTGGCGAAAGAAGCTGTGGGGCGCCATTAGCCTCTAGTCAACAGTAACTTTGCACTGAATTTTCCTTTAGCCAGCACACTAAGGGCTTAATGGTGACCTAGCTAAAACAAACACTGTAAAACATTGACATTAATGTACTCAATGGGCAAAGAAGGCCAAGGGAGGCATCACTGACTCACATCCTAACAAAGCAAAAGCTGTCATTCAGTAATGGCGGGCTGGTGAAAGACGCTCTGACCGCAGTGGCCAAAGACTGTAAAACTGGCGCAAACATACTGACAGCGAGAGCGTCTCTGCTTCTTCTGAAAAACACAACCAAAGAGGCTGATATATACAATGTTCTGGAATAAAGCCCTAATTTTTAAGGAAAAACATGCCTAATGGGAAAACTGGTGTCTATTACAGCAGATAGAGCTTCAACTATGATCCAGGATCTACTAGGCCTTTCCTCTGCGCTGTTCACCAGCAGTATATATGTGCAATATGATTTGATCATGTAATGACACTTAATAAGAGGATCATATATTATATAACCTGTGGGTCCATTTGAATGAGGGCCAAACAGAAGAAGCTTCAAGCTGTTTAGTCAGGAACTGTCAGCTGAGTATGGTGATGTCCCTTTCCACTCAGAGGTATTGAGCAAAGACAAGATACTTATGATCTCTAATCTGTACAAAAAGTACCTGTGTTCATTTGTACAAAGTAGCTTCAAGTGGCCTGTTGCACTAGCTATGCACAAGTTATGGTTTCAGATGCACACCGAAGCAAAGTAGAAACAAGTCAAGTTGTAATTTGAGTCATCTAACTGTTTGAATGCACCATGGAGGGGTAAGGTTGATCTTAACTAGTCCAAATTAAACAAAATATTGTAAAAGACATTAGGCTTCAGTTTTGTTTTGTTTTTGTTTTTTTTACCAATCATAAAAAGTATTTTTAAATGCAGTCTCTCATACCTCTTTAATCTCTAAATAGACGAAAGGCTGAAAATAATTTCTTTTATCTGCCGTGAACTGACTAACAGACATGAAAATGTGGGTCAAATGTGTCAAACTAATGGGATTTGGGCAAATAAAGCATGTACTGTAAACCTACAGCTAGTGTATTATAACAACAGTGATATGAAGTGGTGAAATCGTAGACAACAGGAGGTAATCTAACTCTACTTAAGTGTTGGGCAGATGATGATGTCTCCACTCATCGAAAATGAACACACAAGTCCCAGAAAAGTCACGATGTATTTCTGAGAACACACTGTTGGCTATAAGCCTTCTCCTCCTCCTCATCCTCCCACATTTCAAAATGATACACTATGACAACTGCATTTATAGAGGACTTTACACCTACTAGTTGTTGGTTGGAAAAATTAAGTTGTAACTAAAGCCTTTGCTGAAACTGTCTCCATTGGTGCAACACCTTATACATTAGCAGTGCATAAACTCAGTCGTAAGTTACAACTTAGGGTACATCTGAGCTTGTGCACTGCTGGTGCAACCCTCAGAAGATGAATAAAGGCAGAAGATTCCTATTGTAAAGTGCAATGCTATGCTACTGGACACAAAACCACAATTACTGGATTTTAATAATTGTAGGAAAGAATTGTGAAGGTACCCCTGATGTTGCCAGGCAGTATCCCTGTTGAGAAAGGCTGACCTGGACTACAAAGGGAGTAAATTTCAAGAATATTAAAATTAAAGTAAAAACTAGATGTGGAAATTCATAAATAGAATTTGGTAGCCTGTTGTTGTAGATCTCCTAATCGCACATTATCGTTATCGTTACGTCCTTTCTTTCTGCATTCCTATTGGTCGGTTAGTCGTCATGGGTCATAGCAGCACTCACATTGTGAGATGGTCCTGAATTTCTGACACTGTCAGAATTTTCCCCCAGGCTATCTTTGCTTGCAAGACCATGACAACGGCCGTCTGTCAGCCTGTCTCACAGTGCAGCGTAGGACACCGTTTCAGAGCCACGACTGAGATTTAGTCACAATTGGTCATCTTTTGTCTAAAACACCCCAAAATCACGCAGTGTGTACCAGGCTTTACACATCTCTGTAGTGGCTTCATTTTTACAACCATAGAGTTTGCTGCTTGAAGTGGTCCTTGAAATGCTGTTGCTGCATTGAGGCTGTTTATACATGACAACAATTTCAGCTGAAAACTGTAACCTTTAATTACATATTTGCTGTTGGATTACAAGGCAACATTTTGGATGGACTAATATAGAAAGTTTTTCAAAATAGGTTCCTGATTGGGAACATTTAAAAATGGCACCATGTCCGTCCTCAACTAAACTGGCAACAGCCCAACAAACTTCCTCCGTCTCATAGTTCCATCTAACAGCGACATCTTCATCACTCTTGTTTTGCTGCGCGTGCAGAGCACACTATGCTCTCATTGCTAAACACCACTGACATCACAAAACAAATCTTAGGAAGCAGGACAAAAATCAGACATGCTAGACTTTCCATCTGGAGGTTGTGAGCAGTCATAAGGTGTCTCAGACATGTCATTGATGTAGTCCTGAACTGCTATGACTGTCGGATCAGGCTGTAATCGTGCTAAATTATTGTTGTCTGTGCTGGCTTCAGCTGAGTTGACCGAAATTTGTTTGAGAGAGCCTTTCCAGTATGGCAACCACCTTTGATGGGCCTCAGAAGTACACTTCAGAAACCACCACTCTGTCATTGATGTTTCATCCTTGTTTCTATGCTTCACAGTATCATATATAACACATATTATGATTGTCTCAAACCTACATGACATATTTCCATGCCCTCAGAAAGTGCTGAATATAGGCCAGACATTTCTCCTCTGTGCCTACACCACTGGGAAAAAGAGGAAAACAGTCGCTTGGAGGCTCTTCCATTGACACATTTTGAGTTGTGGGCTCTTCATACCCAGTAGAAAGGCCTATATTTATACCCAGCATCCCTTGTGGGCTTTTCTTCAATCGATGCCAAGATTAAACACTGACAGTTTATCAAGATAATTTGGACTCCAATAAGCACAACAGAGAATGGGAGTTACTGTATCAAACCCCCATTGATTGGGTGGACAGTGAACTGTTGCAAAGGTGAATATATTAAAGAAAAATCCATTTTTATGCAGAGTACAGGAACATCTAACAAATTGGTGTCCAAATAATTGGACTTTATTTCTCCCTCAACAGCATCTGAAACCAACTATGACCCAGAAAAGAGCTGGCAGATTCATTTATCTCAGCTAAAGTGTGTGTTAGTGCCACTGCAGAGCGTGAGAGTGGGTGGGTGACTGTTGCTTAGGTGTTGAGGAAAAAAAGATGCCAGCGACAGAAAAAGAAAAAAGGCAGTGGGGTCTCTCACGGCTCGACGGTGCTCTACTGGTGTGTGGTTGTGGGAGGTTTGACATAAGTGGAGCTTTCAACCCAGGGACTGGTAACAGATGGTGTTGGGAAATTAAGCTCCTCTCTCTGCAGCCCTGTCGGTCCGTCCCAGGAGTCTCTGCCTCTCCGTCTTTGTCTCTTCTCCTCTCTCCCTGCAGCGTCTCCTTTTTCTGTGTCCCTCACTCATTCCTTTTGCTCCTGTTTCTCATCATCTGGCCCCTTCTTTTGTTTCGAGTAAAATCAGTTTCCCTCCTTGCCACTCCTCATTTAAAAACAGGAAGGTAAACAATATGAATATGATAACAGGTCAACACAAGGAGTAGGACAATACATAGAGATTCAGAGAAAGAAGTGAGCAATAGATGCACTGGTAGTGTGATCAGTCGTACATGAAGTGTTAAAAAGGATGCTCACCTTTAATCTTCCCTGGAACTCCTTTAGATGGGCTGCTTTTAAAGACAATATCTGACAGTTTGAGGGCAACCGCCCTTGACATTTTCTATAACTTTTAATTTACACTTGTCCCTCCTGGTGTTAAGCTTCTCAGGTTTATGGAGGCAGACGTGACGTTAAAAGCTACGGTCATAATGTTTACAAGTTATCTAAGGTGACTGCAAGGTGAAGTCAGGCCTGATATTGACCATTTTTTACTTAATATCAAGTGGAGAAGCATCTACTGATTTGTGCAACACTTGATTAATTCGTGACTCTGTTTTGGTAATCATTCCTAAAAACAATTAAAGCTCCAATGAGATTACTATATTGACCTTTTCCCCTCTGACATCAAAATATCTGTGCTGCCCAGGCCTGGATGGCAAAAAGGGATGTTACCTACTGGATGCAAGTGCTAAATAAATACTGTTATCTAGAGATGTGTGCAGTTAGGCGGCTAATGGAGAAATGCTTGTTCATTAAATTTAAACTAAATACCTTTTTTCAGGCCTGCAATCCCAGTCAAATGTTCTGGAATATGATCCGAAAGCAAGGATGGTCTGCTGTTATGCAATCCTGCATCAACTGTACAGATGAGAACGTGTACTTCCCACTAAATAAGAGGAGAGGCATATTTTTAAGGACATTTGCAGGCCAAAATATCAAAAATATATTAATGTTAAAATGTTTTTTTTAATTTTTCCTTGGGGGAGGCTCACTCTCGAACACTTTGAAAACCCCTGATCTAGAAAATGGGGATATAGTTGTAAGTAGGCTGTGTTAGATTAATACTCACATAAACCAAAACTTTCAGAGGTTCTTTGACGATGATGTCATGAAGCAGCGGAGAACACTCTTTGGGGTCAGGTAGCAATGTCTGCATAAAGAAATATACTAAAAAGGCCATGTTTTCCAGGCATTCAAAATGCTTTTAGTCTCACGCTGACTTTCAACACACTTTTTTCCTGTTGATTCAGGCACCATCCCTAATCATGGCCATACACTGGAAGAATTGGAAGCCATCAAAACACACGAGACTTTGTAGTGCAGAAGCTCAAAATGTCAGTATTAGATACCAGTAACTCTGTTGAACACAGCATATTCCACTAAAATGTCTCATTTGTCAGAAGCACTGAATGGGCTAGTAACCCTGTTGTGACCCTGTTTGACTTTAAACTGGATGAAATGTTGAAACATAAAAAGTCTTTGCAAATGCCACTTTGTGTAGTTTTCCATTAAATACATGTCTGATGAATATATTTTAAATTTCTCAGAAAAACTAAATGAAGAAATATTCACAAGGACAGCTACATGAGCATGAAGGTTTTTGTTAGCTTTAAGATCCCTGCCTATGTTTGGAGAAATGCCCCTTTCAGTACAATCTTTGCAAATTTCTGTTTGTGATTGCCCTTGAGGTGACTCAGTTCATTTAACAAAGTCACTGACATTTATGTTGTGTTTAATAGACTAATTCTATTATGCTATTTCCTAATTCTTTATGGCTTCAAAAAACAACACTGGTACTTTAGTGGTCCACTGTAGTGAGTGATAGCATGGTGGTCACATGACTGCAAGATGCCAGTTATGAAAACAGATAAGGAAACAAAAGATTACAATAATTTTTACCTTAATATTTGATACGATTAGACAAACTGAGGAGCAATTGTTACGTAGCTTCATGTATTTAATGGCACACCATACAGTAGCTGTAGTGTTGATATCAGGATACCCTGCTAAGGACCTCTATGGACCCCATACTACCAAAAAAATCACACATAAGGCAAAGGATAGGGAGAAGTTTGTCATCAGGATATTCCCCTGTCTGCTTGCACAAGAAAAGGTATCTGTGTTGTGATAGATGGTTGTGAGGAACACATGTTTACGCCCTCACAACAGGTGCAGTTTTAATGGCTTAGCCTCTCTCCATGCAGAGATTTGCACAGAAGAAAAGGGACAGAATTTCTGATGAGTCACTGTGTGTGTTAGTACCAGCAGACATCAATAGCTGCAGTAGATGTCAAAGACAACGCTCTGGCTATTTTTTCAGCCATTACAGGCTACATACCAGTGTGGTAATATGTAATAACACTGCTCCAGCGTGGTTATTATATATTGATTTTTTTTTTTCACTGCTGTTCTTTTAAGATTATGATTATAAAGCAGGTTGGTGTTTGCTTTTCACCCATCCGATTCAAACTCAATGTTTACAATGATGCTGTGATCATTTCTGCAAGGGGCAACTTAGTGCTGTAAAGTGTGGCCGGGCGTTTGAGGATGCTACGCATCTTAATGAGGTGTGTGTCTCTTGTTGGCCTCAGCGGGGGAATCATCACAGCTCATTTTGCAGTCCTGCAGTGTCCTATCAGCTTTGGCAGCCTGCACTAAGTTCACTCCATCTGCCAGTTGCTAGGTGCTGATATATAAAATGATCTGTGCCTCGGTAGCCCCTGAGCACCAGGGAAGTGATTTGCTTTTGAGGACAAACTGTGTTTCCTGAATCCTAATTATCCTCTTTGCATCACAAGCCTGACGTGGTTTTGTCATTTATCCCTCTCTGGAAGCAGTAGAGGAGGAGAAAAAGGCAACAAAAAAGCGGCAGAGACTGCAGCAAACCACATCTGCCAAAACAGACAAGGCTCCCATGGATATGCTGTAAAGTCTTTGAAATGCAACAATTGTATTTTCCATCTTTTTTTTTTCACAGGTTCAGGGAGAGGTGGAAAAAAATGATACCTGCTGTTTAATTCTGGCTCCCTAACTGGTGTGCACACACATGTGGAAAATCACTTCTTGGTTTCAATCATGTGAGGTGCATTGAAACCACTCTGCAGCCTTTTTTCAGACTGTGAACATGCTGTCTGAGGCTCAGAGGACATCGGACTGGTGTGAAAGCGTGTCAGCCCACCTGCCACCTACATCCGCAGGAATTCTGTTCATTTTTGTTGGCATGGGAGGATAGTCGGTACAGCAGGAAGAAAAAGGGAGCGGGAGAATAATACGGCCGGTTGTACAGGAGGAGCGAAAAAAAGGTTTGGCTGAAGGGGAGGTAAAGGAGAGTGGGAGAATCGGGAGGGTGCAGTAATGAGAAAGGGCAGCAGATGTGAGTGACAGTATGATGGAATGCTCTGTGTGATGGCCACGCTGTACTCTACAGACTGAGGAGCATGTGTGTGCACTCACTGAGGAATCATGTGTGCATGAGTGTGTCCTTGGGTTTTCAAGAAAGGATACCAGATATAGGCTTATCAGGTTTGCACAAAAATAAAGTCATATGCCCTCTCAATCATTTACCAGGCAATTCATCATAGTCAGTAGCTTTGCTAATTAAACTCCATTATACCATGATGCTTTGTAATAGCGCATTACTACCCTCATCTTTTAACATCATGCAGATATATACAGTATTTGCTGCACAGGCGGGAAGTTTTTGCTGCCCTGTTTTTTTTCTTGACATGAAATCTGTAGAATCACCATTATTATTAATCCCTTAATAATTTCATTTCTTTCTGAGCTCCAGTGAAAGGATTGCACCACTTTCACAACTGCAAACAACATCAGCAGTTTGCTTATTTACCTGATCATGACAGTTGGACATTTAGCAGCCAGGAAATTCAAAATTTTAGCCATGTGGCAACCTTCAGTGTTGAAAAATAAAGCCAATGCTGAAGTGCAAAAAACTGGTGTCCGCTTCAGGCTTGCTACAGATGGTAAACAATCCTTATCAAATTCCTCTTTTTTCAACAGAAATGAACATTCTTACAGACTGGTACAAAACTGTTTTTGTTTGGAATGGCTAATTTCTTTGTTGAAAAAAAAAAACACAGGGTGTGAATTTTTGAAAACTCATCCATTTTGATTTTATCAAGCCATGCATAGATTTGCATTCTTAGGGGCATAGCTGCATTTAATGTGAGGTGGATGCTTCTGCTGTTTTCTAGCAGGCTTGAGGCCCACCTGAACCCCAACACTTTGCCTGTTAATTCATAGCTTTCAGTCATGAGACTGGCAACAACAGAGTAGGACAATGGTAGTTCCCATTTACCACTATGTGGAGCTGCAGCACTAGCAGTTTAATTTTCCGTCTCTTTGAAGTAACGTTTTTACATCCAGTAATGGCAACAGAGGAACTGAGATAATCATTTAAATTGTACAACTTTTAGACATGCCAGGAAATTGCTGAGATTTTGTGACCTTCAGATGCAGCTAAGCTAAGCTATCACCTTTTGGCATTATATTTAGTCATCAAAATCATCAACACAGCTAACATATGTGGCAAGTTGTGGTGTTATAGGTATAGAAGAACTTCCTCTGAATCTGCTCTCCGGTCTCATGCTACAAAACATTTATTGGAGCTTCATTAAAATTGGCATGCTAGTGATCCATCTCCTGAATGAACTCTGTGTTGGAAAGTACAAGAGTTCATTAATATAGGTCCAAATGACTTATAGATCTTGAAATATTAGTCACAGTTTATTGCAAAAAGGCTTTTAAATGACATTTATGTTGTGAATCCACCAGGGAAGCAAAGAAAAACACAATATATGAGGCTAAGAGAAATAACTTCCCACAAAGCCAGAATGTTTTCTAAATTATCCCCATTCTATAGATGTTAACTGCATATAGACAAATTTATATATTCAATTTATGAACTGAACACTCCCTTGTGCACAAGACTGGATCCTTGTTTTCAATCAATTGAACAAATTTGTGTTTGGGCTTTATGCTGCATCATGCAGCTTCAGAAGCAGCAATATAACTATGCTACATGGTTTTCCAATAGCAGTCTGAAACCAAATTGTCCCAGTCTCTTTTGGTTTAGCAGTAATTTGATGACTCTCTAGTATATCATCGCAGAATACGGTCAGATTATAATGGACTTTCTTTCTAGTGAGGAAGGGACTGAGTTGTGTTTGGACCGCACACAGCACTTGGCTGACTGCACGACTGAGTTACTCTGCCATTTTTCAGCCTGAACACATTCCTCCACTCATTGGTATTCCTGTTCATATTACCCTCTTCAATCAGCAGCAGAGAAGCTCTGATTAATGGCAACAGTGAGAGCAATCTCCCAGTGATTCATTAAACAGGACTGGCATGAATAAAAAGGGAGATTTGCTCATATTGCCTCTCAGATCCCATAATATGTTCTGTCGCTGAAGAAATGCATAATTCATGGTGTTGTTAGTGACTCAACGTATCCACACATACAGTAGTAAAGCTATACTAAATGAGTGAAAAGTCAGATAACTAATCAGCCTTGTATCAGGTCATAGTTGGGATACACATCAGTCTTTAGAAAAAGACATACGTAACTAATTAGACTGTTGTAGATTTTAAATGTTTACATTTTTGGATTTGATAAGCATAAGAGCATAGAACAGTGGCAACTCCAATTGACCACTATGTGGAGCCGCAGCACTTGCATTTTAATTCTCCATCTATTTAAAACAACATATTTAATCCATCCATGCAGCAGAAAAACTGTAATATCGATATAAACTATATTTTGGTCACTTTGGACCTTTAAACAGCCCCAGAAATACTATTTCAATCAGTACAAGCCACTGTCAGAACTTCACACTTGTCGTGCTTATATACCCGTATAGCTAAAGTAGATTGGAGAATCTTACTTCTTGTACCATCACCAAAGTACTTACAGCTTTGTGTGTTTTCAGTGTTTTTTGAGTTAATAGTGCTGCAGTTGAGGAAGTGAAATGCAAGAAATTCTTCATCATCAAAGCATAAGAATGCTAGTTAGTCAACATTAGTAAGTCATGGTGATACTCCCTAACAAGACTGCCAGGATCACTGTCAGCTGTCACTTTCAGTCAGCATAGGTGAATGCTATAAAGTCCTACAAAATCAAGGGAAGAAGAGGAAAGACGGGACATAGAACTATGCTGAAATGGTGGGCAGGGCAACAGCCTTGTCTTTAATTTCATTGCCAAGTGTTATAAGCCTTGCAAAATGGATTAATTTTCCAGGTTCCATCTTGCAAAGCTTCAAGCTGAAACCTGCTCCTGGTCAGAGAATGACTGGACCAATCAGCATCATTTGAGGAGTGGTGTGCTTTAGTAGTACTGCAAGCCAGTAAACAGTGGCTGCAAATGAAAAGATTAGCATTATGGCAGCAGTTTAGTCAGAAGTGGACAACATTTCTTAATCAAAAGAAAAGCAAAGAACTCTGAAAAAAGCTTTTTCTCAGTTGTTTTTACTCACTCCTAGAGTGTCAGCAAGAGTTTGATTTACCTACCAGTTCACTGGAAGTGAACAATGACATTGGCTCTCTGTTGAGCTTGTGATGTGTAGTTTACTCCCCCAGGTTGGCTTACACCCACCACTTCATAAAGTTCTTTTCCAAAGTGTTGCTCAGATGGATGTGAAACATATCCATGCCACGGTTATGTGAAACTGCCGTTTCAGGTTGAAGTGTTATGTTATTACCCAGTTAATAGCTTGCTTGTGGTGAATTTCCTGCAGTGTTATCTGTTGCATTCTCACATGAGCACTTTGATTTCATGCAGAAATGTTACCAGAGGACTACTGAAGTAACATTTCCAAATGAAAGTTCATCCATTACAGTTCAAATAAAGTACTTAGTTGTAGCGCTTTCATACCTGGAATAACCTTCTGAAAACTTCCTGCAATTTTTTCAGGTGAGCTGCATTTGTGAACACAAACAGATGAATTGAAATGAATATTTATACTGAATATGCAAAGAGAGCAAAATGGGCATACAAAAAAGAAGAAGAATGGTATATGTGTATTGTAGAGGAGCAAGATATGTAGATAATGCGAAGAAATATGGACAGACAGGACAGTTTGGTATTGGAATATGAATATCAGTTATGAATATTTATAGAATAGTAGATAAGCATGTGAGTTAGCAGTTAAGGTGCTTTTATGTAATGTTTTCTGTTCACCAGTGTATTCTTCTTCCCTCCTCTTTGAGATTGTGAATTGTTAAAAGGATGCAAATTCTGAATAAAGTGTTCCTGAGACCCCACCCCTCCACTCCAACAAGTAACATTTCCCACTTTGAGGTGTCCATGTGAGCAGGCAACTCAGGAAGATTTCAGGAGCAGCATGCTATGAAATTTTGTTAAAATTTTCAGGATTGCTCATGTAAAAACTGTTTTTGCCATATGGTTTTTATGCTGTACGAAAGGGTTACTGTAACTAGCATTGCTAAAAGAAATGTGGCAAAAAGAAAAATCTTTATATTGAGCACTCTAAGTGCGTTTCTATACCAAAAGAGACCCCCTCCCCAGTGTCTGAACCTTTGCACTGGATGAAACCCATCTCCAGAAAATCACCTCAGCGCTACCATCCGCCATATTACCCTGGATTGATTTCTATCAAACATTACCCCTGCAAATGTGCATGAGCATGGCCCATCAGGCGAGCGTCATTACAGCCGCTCGTTTGAGAGGTAAGAGACGATCGGATGTGACAGGGGCGGAATTAGCTTTGTGTTGGCTCTCCGTCACTCTCATCCCTAACTGCTGCTGGGTGGGGGAGCGTGATTAAAAGGATATATAATTCCACCCTGCACATTAAAGATCCCTTGCCCCACTTTTCCCTCCTACCTATACCATGAAGCACACAAAGGCCGTGGCTGTTCTACTGTAGTGCTGCGATGGAAGCCCCTCTTATTTCTGCTGCCTTTTCTTCTTCAAGGTGATTGCTGATCTGAGAGATAAAATGGATGAAAGCATCCAGGTGGAAAGCCAATCATATCGAGATCCCCTGTATTGCTTTTTCATTATAGAGCACCTACATGAAATGGATGTAGCGGCCAGTGTAACTGAGCTGAGGCCGTGTTTCTTTACACTGGCTCCATAGTGGTATCTTTTGCACCGAGCAGCCTGCTGTCTCATTGAGCAGTGTTAAAAATCAATAGGCTCTGACCTTACCTCTGTCAGGAGGCATGTTGGAGACCCCCATCAGAACACAGTATGTCCTCCACTGTCTCAGTACAAGCTTCAGCCAGCTACTAAAGCCTCTAGTCAACACTGTGGATGTCAGTCGAGTACTTGTGGATATGTGTTTAATAACTCGGCAGTTAAACCATTGCATGTATGAATACATTAATTTGCTAAGTTTTATTGCTATATTTAGACAGTTAATAATTTGGCTTCACATCTAAGAATGCAAAGCTTCTCAAATGGTGTAATAAACAGCTTTTCTTTCTAGCAACACTTCTGTCTTAATCATTTCTTAATGATTTTACAGGTTTTTATGGATACATAAAATGTATTCTAAATCTTGATTCACATACTTCTCTACAACTCAAAATGTGGTTGACATTTCTGGGTTTAAGTGAAATATTCTTGCATGTTGATATTTTATACTGTATAAAAAGCATTAGCTGTGTCTCATTTCAGAGGTGGCATCCCACAGCAAACACAGCCCTCATAGCCTTTTACATTGCTCAGGCTGAACTGAAACAGGACAGTCTGAATCAGAGCTGGATGACTGGGTTTAAATTTTTTAATGATATGGGGTATGTGTAGTATGAAGGACATGGTTCAAGCCATTGCTGTCAACTCTTTCACAGCCCAACTTTCACATGCTACTCTGAGAGAAAATATCTAACAGTGACATCTGTCTGCGAGTCTGTCGTACCTGTCAATTTAGTAACAGGCTGCTCTTTCCTCATCTTCTCCACTCTTGTAGCTGTTGTGATGGTGGCTTTTTCTCTAGTTCAACAAATGCCATTGGTTTGCTAAAGTCTTCTTCCACAAAACTTCATGTGGGCATATCTCTGGTCACCGTTTTTTTCATTAGCAGGCCAATCTTCTCCGTTCTGGTATTGAATTTGAAATGATTAAATTACATGAATCATTGTATTGGCCTAATTTTATTCTAGGGATACAGAATATTATTGGCATGATGTCAATATTGGCTGCAGGTAGGAGCTTAAAAAGTTGATTATCTATATCAGCAGTTATAAAAATTTATGCTGATGTTTACAACCAACACATCTGCTATATATCAGCTTATATTGTCTGTTAACATTGGGTGTTTGTATGGATAACTTTTTGATGTTCAGGCAGGACCAACAGACTTATGTCAGCTTAAGACTTTCTTTGTTCATCACCATTCCTTACATTTAAAAGTGTGTTTTAAAGACAGGCCTGAAACTGACACTGAAATCAGTATCACTTAAAATTAATTTGAAAATATTGCCATATCAAACACCTGCAAAAGTCCAATATTGTGCATCCCTAATGTTTTTTTTACCAAGCTGCCCTAGTCTAAATACAGAGGATTTTAAGTTTGCATTATCAGCTGTCTCTGCTCTTACCCATACATTTCTAAGAGCTGCTCTGTTGCCTATTAACTATAACCAGCAAACAGAATCGTTACTGTAACTTAACCTGCAATTTCAAAGATATTCAAAGTTTCAAGGACCCTCACATTTTTTAAACTAGTATTAATTATCATAAGATTTAGTTACTCTAGGACTTGTATCTGAAAGTGTACAGTGCGTTCAGAAAGTTTTTCGACCCCATTCACTTTTTTAATTAAGTTATGTTTCAGCCTGATGCTACAGTTGTTTAAATGATTTTTTCTCTCATTAATTTACTCTCAGTATACCATAATAATAACAAAGAAAAAAAAGAATTAAATTTTTTTTTCCAAATGTATTGAAAAGAAAAAAACTGAAAAATCACATTGTCATAAGTAATCAGACCCTTTCCTCATTCAGTGGCACCACCAGCCATAATCGTGTATGCACTGTGTGAACATTTTTTTTTTTACCAGTATATACATATTTTTGGCTGACCACTGAGGTCAGCCCTGCAGATGGCTCTGTTTGTATACTGACTGACTGACTGAGTGATGCTACTTTCAGGGCCTCAACATAACGGAGTCGGGTTTGCTTGGACTGAATGCTGTCAGTAATGGCCACCTCCACTGTGTTAACTAGAGCATTACATACAGAGTTGTGCTATGAGCAGGGTTTAGTGGGACTGAAAGCCCTCTAACGGCTGCCTCCACTGCTCTAAATACTCAGATATAGCTTTAGCATTGTGTCTGTTTTACCAGAACTGGACCATGTTTCTGTATGTTATAAAGAATAAAACCAACCCTATAAGATTTTCATGTTAGGTAAGATGTTTTCACTTTTCTGCTTTGGCATGACTGTGTGATAGTTAAGGGGGAAGGGTACCTTCTTGTGTACAATGACTGCTAGTAGAGTGGTTAGCTATGACAGCAGTCACAGCAGCACTTTTGTCAAGCTGGACATTTCTTTATTAAAACAAGCGAAGAGAGCAACATTAAAAGCTTTCTGTGAACGAGCTTCATTATGACTGTGTGATAGTTAAAGGGGGAAAGCGTTGCTTGTTGTGCTTGTATACAATAGCTGCTAGTAGAGCAGTTAGCTTGGCCTTAGCCAGACCAGAACTTTTGTCAGAAATGTCCAGCATTTCTTCATTACAGTTAGCACTGAGAGCAACACGGAAATCTTTCTGTGACAGAAAATGATGTTGTAGCTCTTCTGCCGACCTGCTTCAACATGAGTGTGTGATAGTTACGGGGAAGGGTTAGTTGTTGTATACAGCTAATGACTGCATAAGCAGGACTGTCAATAGCTGGGACTGAGCCACAGTGGCGGTTTTGTCTAAACAACACAACATGTCTAAATCCACACAAGCGCAGAGAGCAACACTGAAAGCTTTCTGTCACAGAAAAAATGTTCTCGCTCTACTCCTGGTCTGTTTCGGCATGGCTTTCCAAACATAGCGGTGGACTTGTCTCGTATTTTCCAGCTTTAGCTGTTAGCTTGGATGTCGCTGTAGGGCCAGTGCTGTTTACTCGGAACTGGACCGCTGTTCTTGTTAAAACCAGTTCTTGTTAAACTAGCTCAGTTGTTGTGTGTCTGTGTGTGTTTAACCAATCAGATGCGGTAGAAGAAAAGCAGGAGGGGAGGGGGAATAACGCTATGAAGGGCTTCAATACACACAGAAGGAGACAGAGAGAGACAGAGGACAACATGTAGCTTTTTACATTTACTATAACTTTGGCTAAAAATAATAAACAAATAGCAATTGGGACAAATTCACTCTGCCAGAACACATATTTCAGGCAGGCATTTCAACAGACATCCCAGAAAGTCAGCCATATACAAGGTTTTTACCTAGTCTTGTTTAATAAAAATAAAAGTGTGACAACAGCTGATGGTAGTTTTTCTCCACAATTTCTCTCCTCTTCCTGTTCTTAAGTTGTGCTGCGTCCTCTAGCAGATGTGATGATGCAAACACATTTAAAGCAAGGCATATAATTGGTGCCGCATTATTTGTAGTGGTAACAGGTCAAAGCTCACTTTTACAAAACATTTCTGGCGTCGAACTATCAAGTTAGCAACACGAGCTTGAGTTATCTTCAGATTTCTATCCAAACATTAACACTGTGCTGAAGGTTCTTTTGACGATGCCTCCTGCATGCACTCCTCCTGCATGCACTCCTCCTGCAAGTGCCGAGCGCTCCTTCAGCTGCTTAGGTTGGCTAAAAACATCTAAGGAAGACAGGCAAGCATCTGAGTGGGCTGGGGGAGATGTCAGATTAACTTATTTTAGGTAGGAAAGCTTTTTTTTCATCCTTTGACTTTTCATTGCTTATATTGACAGGTAAGTTTGCTGTAACTGATGCAATGTTTCTTCTAGTTCTATCTGTCCTTTTCTTTGCTGCTCTACATTACTACTATTTATGTCAAAACTAAAAAAATGAAGGGGGTCTGAATACTTTCTGAATGCAATGTATCACTCAGCTGCTTGAGAGTTTGTTGTCATTTAAATTGGGGGTGCAATGATTCTACAACAGCACAATAGTGATGGTGATCGTTTTGCATTGCTGTAGAAAGTTTTCGCACACTTACGTGTGTAATAGTGATCACATCATTGCTGTAGACTATTAGCCCTAGTATTAATTTCATATTAAGAAATAGTTTGCAACCTTTTTGAGAAATATCTGATTCTGAACATGGATTTTCAGTTATTACTTGTTAGCTATACATTCAAGTCATGAATATTTATTAACCATAAAGATGAACATGAAACAAGGGTGTCATTCTGATTCTGTATTTTCTTACTAATTTTAATATGCAACCTGCTCAGACTACAGTTCTATAGAGGACTGTATCTGCCTTAAAAACCAAGTGAAATTGGGTCATCCATAATCTTTTAAGGAAAATTACACCTCAGAAAGAGTGATTTCTCCTTGTGTCAGTATTTCAAGTTGTGTAGATGGATTAGGGTAGATGTTGAGAAGCCCATTAATAATTAAGAGGAACTCAGTGTATAAGCTGCTCCCTGTTGTGCAGTCAACTGCACTGGCTCAAAAAAAAAAAAGAAAAAAAAAAAGAAAAAGAGAGAGCTGGGATAGACGAGGAGGGGATGAATGGTGAGAAGGGCTTATGAAATATAGATATCAGGAAGAGAGCAGATGGGGAAAGTTACCAAGGAACTACACTGGTCTAATGATGGCTTAAACTGATGGAATGATTGTGCATTGCTTGAGTAAAAATCTTCTCTTAGTGGTCCTAAAGCCTCTGAATAAGATCTACTGAAGGTCAGCTGTAAGTATAACCACTGTGGGTATAATACATTATGTGATCAATGACTTTCTACACATTCTGATCCTTTCATATGTGGCATTATGTTCATGTAAGAGCATGGTAATTGTCTCCATGGAAGATCATATGTCTGATATTTCAATACAAGGCTCATTAGCATCCATTAAAGGAGGAACAATTTCTTTAAGTACTTCCCTGTGTGTTTGTCGGAGAAGAGGCATAAAATAGCTCACCTAGGTAATCCCTAATGGCTGCTGTAACGCATGCATGATTTCCTGCCTGCTGGCGCAGCTATTCCAAGAGCAACAGCTATGATTAGCGTCCCAGCGGTGATGTTTATTCCCTGTGAGGTTCAACCCAGAATCTTAGATATCTGATGTGAAGACGTATCATAAAAACTGATCAAATATAAAGGAAATGTATTGTCTTGTAATTGTTTGTGTTTATTGCAGAGAGACAATCTTTGCTGAGAGCAGAATGATAGCTTGAGTTCTCTGGGGTAAATCAGCTACCCTGCTTATTCTAATGCATTGAGAGAAAAAAAGGCAGTGAGAAAAGAGCAAGCACGATCTTGCCTGTGAACCCGTGCCATCATGAATATTTACTTAATACTTCAGAAGACTAAAGCAGCAGGAGATTCAAACTTAAAATGAGTGCATTATGAGCCACTTGAGTTGCTTTTATGCCAAATGTTACATGCTCTGTTGGGCAAATGACTGCAGGATTTGCACTGGCCTCTGTTAAAGCCCTGACCGTAATATTAAGATTTAACATCAGTGCTGACATAGGTTGGAGGAAAAAGCTGTTTTGTATTCCCTCTAGAAGACCGGCATCATACAAACTAGTGGGGAGGGTAGCATGCTATCAATGGGCTGACTGGCCGAGCGGCTCTGGCGTTCAGCTTCAAAGAAGCGCCTGTGGGCATCGTTTCTAATATTGTCTCAGAGTCTGTGTTTTTCACAAAACTACTGATGCATGAGTAGCCTGGAAAAACAGAGGGGAAACATCAAAAGTGCTTTTGAAGTGCGGGGGTTTTGTCAGGCCTCGACTAAACGTTTCCACCTGATTGGTATACAGCCATCATCTGAAGGTGATGAGGAGAGTAATATTTGGATCGATAAAAAGAGCAGATACATGGAGAGAATGTGTTTCTCACCCTCAGAAACAAGGCGATAACACACTTTCTCTTCATGTGCTAAAAGAGCTGTTGGACCTCCTTTATCACTGGGATGAACAGCTGTGTTTTCCTTATGCACAGTTCACGTCTGGCATTTTAATCCACAACCAAAACAACACTATCAAAGTGGAGGATATACCTAATTGTATCATCCTTCAGCCTGGGCACACAGCTCGAGCAACGTTTAGATTTCTCCCCCTACCCCCACACTCTTTCCTCCCTTTTTCTCACATACTACCCACATACACATACGTAGCATTATGTAACCGGGCGGTTGCAGAGAGAGCGGTCCTCAGAGGGGAATGTGTAAACAGCTGCAATGTCTTTGCTGTGCACACTTTATCATCACGGCATAACACAACACCTCAGGCATCTCATGGAGCAGAGACACCAAGAGTTTCAGCAGGGCTTGCATAAGTCACTCTCAGTTTCTGAAGCTGCTTTTACACAGCAGGAACTTTATCCAGAAACTTTCTGATATATTAAGCAAGTTTCTTTTACCTTGACCGGGTTCTGAAAAAGTCCCAGAAACTTTTTTTTAACCCCTCAAAGGTCCTTGATTGGCTGATGGTGCTTTCTGAAAGTACAGGAAGTTCTAAGACAAGTCATGCAGTGCTAAACAGCCCTGATTGGGGGAATATTTTCAGCATTTGTAAGACTCTTACACATGAGCAAGCTAAGTTGAGTAATCTTCACAGGTATTCAGACCTCAGTGAAAAAACAAAGGCATCAAAGCGGTGGAGGAACCTTTCTATGCCTTTAGAAGCAACACCAATGACTTAATGTTTGAGGTACTTTAGGTAGAAATGTGGCTTTAGATGAAGTTCTCTTACAGCCTGAGATTGGTTAAGGAATACACAAAATTGATCACTGGACTTATGAATAAGTGTTGTTAATCCATAGCTATAATTGTGTTGATTTCGGTACCCCTGCAAGAATTAAAGAAGCATCCTTTGAAGGACCAAGATTTCATAGCTTGTGTTGTTCATGGTCTGGTAAACAGAGGATTCCCTGTTTGCATCACTAGTTGTTCCCACTCCTACCAATTTGTTTCTAAATGGGAATTAGCGAACACAACTAGTATCACAAAACTGTTATGTTTAAGATGACTTTAAGTTTCAAGCCACCCTTTGCTGTTTTAAAATTAGTATTGGTAGTTAAACCTATCTCATTTGTATTTAAGTTGTTCAGAGCACTTATACTGGCTCTGTCCACATTACTGCTCTATTGTACATGAAGGCTGAGTAATGCTATAATTCCATTTGTGATAAACCAGGTTGATTTCTCTTTCTGTCAGCCAGGTATACAAAGAGATATGTCCTTTTTCCCTTCATGTATAATTTTATGCAGGGGAGTACTCGGACACATGCTAACGGACTCAGAAACACAAACACACAGGCACACTTCTCCACACAAGACGGTGGTTGGAGTAGGCCGAGGACACATTTGTCACTCTGGCAGGCAGGCCTCCCATTCTCTGGGTTGGTGGCCTGGTTTCTGCACAGGGGCTGGGCACCTCCCCGCCTGTGCTGCCTAGTAACTGTCAGATCGAGCAGTGATTTATGCAAATTGGCAGGAAAGGGCTTGTGGGTCAGCCGCGATATGAGGTAAGACCATCATTGGGACAGGGTACAAAGGCGAGTCAACAGAAGAAGTCATGCTGCATATCCAGCCAGGAGCCCTTCATGCCACTAGCAGCTGAGAGATAAAGCTTGAAACTGACTCAGTGTAGGAAACTTAAATATGAGGAAAAACTGAAATTCATCCTCTAGAATGCCAAAAGACAAAATGAAAAAGACAAAAATAAAGTAAAGGTACTCAGCCTGGCTTCAGTATCTTTAACATGATTGTCTTGTTTGTAACATCAGAGACTGATTAAAAACACCACAATTTCCAAGCAGCCATCACTGCAGGATAAATAATGAATACTAAAAGCTCCAAAAAGGTCCAAAACACAAACAACACCCCCCATTTCTCTTAAGAATACAAAATGAGAGAAATATCTATCAATCATGGCTGCCAACTTCTGGACTCAAATCTGTCCCACATGGTTCTCTCACAATCAAACACCTGCTCACTTTGTTCCCCCAACACTTCACATGATTACTTGTGTGCAATTTGGCAAAGTCCACCTGTGCAACGCTTCTGGAAGGCGCTTAGAAATAAACAAGCTAATAGAATGGCGGACTACCGTCTGCTCTGCTAGTCTTCATGTTATCCAGGCAACCTTATAGTCCCTAACCGTGACCTGATAAAATATCTGGGGGTTTTTACACCAAAGCAAATTCACAAGTTTAATCCTTTTTTTCTACTTAAAAAACTATGGATGAGAAAGAGATTACTCAAACAAGCTTTTCTCTTATTTTATCACTAACATTTAATAGTAACAGAATTTCCCTTTAGGGATAAAGTGTGAGTCTTTAACTTGTCTTTAAAAGTAAATTGTAGTTTCAGGAGAGTATTATAAGGAGTAGCATAAATGTGGTAGAATATTTCTAAAATAGGCAACATTTCCCTATTATAGTAGATGAGATTATGTATTCTGTTTCAATGTCCTGGCACTTTAAACTCAACTTTTTATGACTCTGTATAGCCATGCCAAGATTTGAACAACAGTTAGGATACTGGGAAATCAAGGAGAAGAGAAGGGGGGTTGCATGTGATCCCAACAATAAGTTGTAAACAAACAAAATCTTCTTCTTAAGGGGAAGTAATGTTATGCCTGACCTAAAGCTGGAACTTAAACCAATTTGAGTGTAACCTTTACGTCTAACATGGAGCAGAGGTAAGTTTAAAAGTCAGACTTAACCTCCTATTTCCACATGCAACTGCTGCACCAGTGAAACGCACTAAGGAGCAAATCACTCCCTCTCTGTTAATCAGAGCATTTCAACTGCCTATGCTCTGGTCCTGCGAGTCCCAGAAGCGCCCCACTTCTTCATTGGAGATATACGGCAGGTCTAGTTTTAGCGCTTGTCGCTGGCAAACAGCATTAATCCAAACAGAGCAGACTGATCCAAACAGCTGGAAAAACATGCAAGGTATCTGGTCAGTCAACACAATGCATGGACTCTTAACCTGACACGCCAGATGAATTTGTTTCACACATCCATCTTTAAAACCTCCTATAGATGGTTTATAGGAAAGGGCAGATCCTTTGAAAAAAAACTTGGAGGGTGATTGGATGAATGTTCTGTCTGTCACATCATCTACACAAAAATAAAGAACTTAGTGCCGGTCTTTGTTCTTCTTTTAGAAGAAAATGTCGTCAAAATTGGATAAAACTGACGCTATAGCTAACCTGACACGCCAGATGGATTTGTTTCACAAATTCATCTGGAAAACCTTCAATACAAAGTGTTTGGGAAAGGGCAGAGGATTTGAAAAAAACTTGGAGTGTGATTGGATGAACGTTCTGTCTGTTACATTTTTACGGGCTAATCAGAGCAACAAAACACGTGATGTAGCTGCGACCGAGGTGCGTGTTCACAGCTACCGAGGAATAACACGAACCATGGATACTGTAGACATGTCAGTACACGACTTTTGTCGTTTTTGAAAAGAAAACAACTCACGGCTGTTATGCTCCGACTCATCTCCTCGACCGGCGTGCATCTTTCAAACTCTATAAACTCCAAAATTTGAATAAGTTACTCATGTCTGCCATCTCCTGGTGTAAAGTGGTAACAGCGCAGCCCTATCTCCCAATAGTACAGAATCCTTTAAAAAAATTCCTGGATCCAGATGGTGATCCGGATCAGTCCCAAAATCTAATCGGTTCTTCCTTATGCCATTCCTGACATTTCCTGAAAATTTCATGAAAATCCGTCCATGACTTTTTGAGTTTTGTTGCTAACAAACAAAAGAACAAACAAAAACCCACCTGATCACATAACCTCCTTGGCAGAGGTAATTAACCTTTTAACTTCATAACACACTCACCCATGGCAGAAGCAATAAATTAATGGAATCATGTTGAAATGAACAATTAGTCAAACCCCTAAAGGGTAAAATAATCTGCTGTTGACAGACTATTCCTGCATGAATTCGTGCCCTATCGTCTTAAGGGCTGCGCTGTGTTTTGCAGCGTTGCATACATGCTTACAGTGTGCAAGGTCGCTTGCCTTCAGTTGGTGCAAAGCCACTGTGCTTCAGAGCACAGCGCTGCCAGTTTATGTGAAAATTCCTAGTTATCAAATGTAAACAGAAAATGCATTGCAGTGGTCATAAGATGTAGGTTGAAAGTAATGCATAGTGGCTGCACAAGTTATTTGTAGATTTGCCAATAAAAAAGGCATGTAGACAAGAGAGAGTCATCTGCAATCAGATTAAAAATCTGGAAGCCTGTAAGGCAGTGAGCCTGTATACAGGCTTAGTTTTAGCAGGCAAGCCCTTTTCAAATGAACAAAATAATTTCTCCTCAATACAACATGTCAAATAGAAACACAGAGCTGTCACTGACTTTCAGGTGCTGATTGCTGAGAGTTAATGCACACTTATTAGAATATTCCCCCTCTCAGTATGTCCTAATCATCTATTTTAATAAAAAGAAGATACGCTATTAAAACAAAAAACTTGTGGGGTGCTAATTTACTTAAAAAGACTCCATAACTCAAGACAGTGGCAGGCGTGAGGTGCATTTTCAAACACTGGGGGAAACATGTTAATATTTATTAGACAACAGCGTGCTTGATTACAAGAAACGTTTCTTTGGCTCTAAAGAATTTATGATTCTTTTTGGCTTCATCAAAATCCTTTGCTGATAGTTTGAAAGAAGTTAAAACAGCTACCATGGCTCCAGGAGGCTAGTGCCACTTTAATGGAGCCGATGAAGGGCTAAGCAGTTACAGTAGGCAGAACTGGCTGCAAATTACATCTTATCCCTCCATTTCCTCAGCTAGAGGCCTTTTTAAGAACTGATCTGAGGTAAAAACCCCATGAAGGAAAAGGAAATATTTGTGTACAGGTAAGGTTATATAATTAACATTTTGTAGTTTCCCTCTTAGCCAGATGATCCAGGTGTTTTCAGGTGCCAGTCTGACATTGCCACTCTTTGATAAAAACAGTTGTTCTTTCCATTTTAACAGCTGGGCTCTTGTAGAGCCTGGCACACCTTAATTAGTGTGAATACATTAGGTCTGTGTGAGATCTTGCTACCTGGCAGGGGTTAGAGCCATGGAAGAGGACTGCAGAGGAGCAGGCTGCAGCAGAGACGCTCTCAGACCCCGCAGTAATGACCCTGCCAGGCTGACACCACACTCCCACCTGGGGGACCACTGCGGCTTTCCAATGACAGATGGAGGGCTGCTGAGACAGGAGAGCCAGGCTGGATCACTGCAGGCTAACAGAGCGACCATTAGACCATCAGACAGTGTGCCAGCAAGCCAACATGTCTTTGTGTTGGCGGCACCTTTGCCTGGTAAGTAATGTAATGGTGTGAGCAGACAGACAGCCAAAGCACTAAGTATATGTTTACTCTATCATCATATTGCATCTGTGGTTATGTTTCAAATCACTTACACCCACAGAGAGATGCACTAAGATTAGGTTACTGTCTCTGTGTTTCAATGCAGATGCATGATATAAGACTATAAGCCTTGTTTGAAAGGGTACTTTTTACTTTTATGCTTTAATAAATTGGATGATTACACCCAAGGTCAATTTTCACAGTCTTAAGCAATCCAAATAAACCAAAAACAAATTTCTTACCTCAAAAGATAAAGACAATGCCAATATCACTTGTATTTCACTTCTTTTTTGAATGGCTTCAGGTGGACACCTGAGGAATTGTTGTTTGTTTTATTTCTGTGTACATCTAAAGTGGCTTTATTTTAATACCAGAGGTTACCTGTGCTGATCATGCCCACAAACATAGTTGGGCCTCTGAAAGGCCCTGTAAACGGACCCTCTACCCTTAGGTACAATAAAATAATGATACTGCAAGCTTGATGGGTCAGTAGGATTAGCACTAGCCCCCTGGCTAACATGTGCCTCCTTGTCCTGGTCCAATCAACATTTTCAGCTGACTGAATAAAGTTTGTTGCAGGTATTGGCACAGATATACTGTCCAACAAAAATGGACTTACAGTCAAGTTCAATAGGCCTGCCTATAACTTTAAATGGAAGCTTAAAAATGTTTAGTTTTTGTTGTTTTAATAAGTGCTGTAGACTTTTAGCTAAAAATAACATTTGGCTATCATTATTCAAATTTACTAACCTTCATGGGACCCTAAATGGCAGCTTGGCCACAGTACAAAATAAAAATCAGGATATCATGAAAAGTTTACTTTTTTCCCGTGATTGAAAGCTCATAAAAATTTTAGTATGTTTTAGTATCTCAAAAAATTAGAGTATCACAAAACACTAGTCCAAATTTTATAATATAGAAATGTTGACCCTCTGGAAAATGATGCTCATTTATGCACTCAGTACATGGTCCTTTTGCACAAGTTACTACATTTCTGCAAGAAAAAAAATGGCATGAAGCCAATCCATCTGTGGCATGGCTGGGGTGCTCTGAAGCTGTATTGTTGATTCTGGTGTCTCTCTCTTCCTCTTTACATTTCCCCAGAGATTTTCTGTGAGGTTTGGGTCAGACCAGTTGGCTGCCTGGCCAATCAAACACAGTAATACCATGGTCAGTAAACCAGTTTCTGGTAGTTTTGGTTTCACCTTGGGCAGGTGCCAAGTCCTGCTGGAAAGGGAAATCAGAATCTCCAAAAATTTCTCAGCAGATGGAAGCATAAAGTGCTCCAAAATCACCTGATAGACATCTGACAGCGTTGACATGATAAAGCAGAGTGGACCAACACCAGCAATGACATAGCGGCTCAAGCCATCACTGGCTGTGGAAACTGAAAACACTGGACTTCAAGACCCTTGAATTCTGTGCCTCTCAGACCTCCCCCAGACTGGAATTTTGATTTCCAAATCAAATCAAAATTGAGTTTCATCTGAAAACGGGACTTTGGACCACAGAGCAACAGTCAAGATCTCTTTCTCCTTAGCCCAGGTGAGACACTGATACCACTGTCTGTGGTTCAGGATTGGCTTGACACTGGGAGCACAACACTTGTAGTCCATTTCCTGGACCTGTCTTTGCATGGTGGCTCTTGATCCACTGACTCCAGCCTCAGTCCACTCCTTGTGAAGAACCCCAAAGTTCTTAAATCTGCTTTGTCTGACAGTTCTTTGAAGGCTGTGCTCATCCCTTTTGCTTGTGCTCCATTTCTCATTACACTTTTCCCTTCCAGACAACTTTCCATTAATATACTGTACTTTGATATAGCGCGCTGAATACAGCCTGCCCTTTCAGCAATCACCTTCTGTGGCTTACCCTCCACTAGGAGGGTGTCAGTGATTGTCTCCTGGAAATGTACTAAGTTAGCAGTCTTCCCCATGACTGTTGTTGTCTGAAAAGAGGATGCGACAATAAAGAGTAAGAGAAAAAAGGCTCAAGAACACTTGACAGACCTGACCTGAGATTTCTGTTAAGAAGGATTTTTACAGGTACAATGCATTGTTGAAGAAGCAACATCTGACACTTTTTGTCAGTGTCTGTTAACCCTTAATTTGAACTTTGGACATGAGCATACAGGCCTGCAGTGACAGCTTTTTTCCTTCTGACACTGATCAGAGAATTCATTTGAAGCCATCAGATCTCCACCATGTGGGGACTTCCACCGCTGCCTCTGATGACCAGCACTGCTCCTGTGTTCCAGTCAGCAGAAAAATGAGCTCTTTGGTCTGGTTTGTGTTAGTGATATAAACGTTAATAAATGAAAGCTCTTCTATCACACACCCTAAGGCAAAGACTGGCGGCTGGCTGGGACTTCACTTGGCGGCAGGAGAGCGATGGGGGAATGAATGTGACAGTTCTCATAAAAAGAGAGAGAAGGGGATGGAGGGATTAAAGAAGGAGAGAAGGAGAAAAAAGACACCAGTTTTAATGTTCACTGTCCATGCCCTGTCCTGAAATGCTTGAATCTAATGGGGGACAAGCATGCAGCACCTCCTGAAGGTTGTACTAGCAATTATGCCATTTAGGAGTCTTTGACAGTCAAGGTCGTATCGGCAAACAGACATGAGGAGCATTATAATATAATGTTCTGTATTCTGTGTGTCACAGACCCTTTTAGCTGAGACAATATCAATCTTCTGAGTGTCACTCACCATGCTGTGTCCACTGTGACCTCAAAGCCTGTAATCCTGCTTGTGCTCAGATGGGTAAGATTCCAAAAATACAAACAGACGGCTAAATTTGGTTATACTTTGCTTGTTTTTCCCCAATTCAGATGTTATATTTTTCCCCAAGGATGTGGAAAAGCAATGAGGAGAGCGAGCAACTAAAGCCAGGATCAGGTTTAATCAGACTTCACTCCAGGTGTCACCCAGCCTGGCCTCTCTTCCCTCCAACTTCTTCACATCAGTCCTGATGATTGATCAGACACTTCAGTGTAGTCTGTCACATCAGCCAGCCAGTTCACGGCATGAATTTATGTCTCTATGATCGCCTGATCTGACACAGTGACCATCATAACAGACAAAAAGATCATGTAGTTTGACCTCAGCCTCAGAGACACATTTCACTTGAACCCTGTAACCCAGAGAGAAGGAGCTCCTAAGAGAGGATGACAAAAGCAGATGTGGAGGGAGAAGTCTGCCAGGAAGAGTTGATGTAACAGTTTGTCGGGTGTTTCTGGTGCTCATTTTATTCACTCTATGCAGGCTGTCAGGGGAGACTGTGCATGTGCAGAATGTGAGTAGGAACAGTGTGCACCTGAGCACTCTGCAGGAACATGGTTACTATGGACACAGGAGATTATTATAGGATGCAGACAGCTTCATCTGTTGGCATGTTGGAACCAATAACTGAAAATAGCTCAAATGTAAAGCAACTTCTCTTTTATCTTTCACTTTAAAAGATCCAAACTGCTGCCTTTAGGCTATCTATCGTTCTCTCTGGGTACTTTGACTTCCCCTTACAGATCAGAATCATGCTTGTTAGCTGAATTGGTGACTTTACATTGTCTATGACTGGTTGTTTGTCTGTATGTCAGGCAACTGGTCCACGGTGTACCCTGCTTCTTGAACAGTGACAGTTGGGATCAGCTCCAGCACCTGTGACCCCGAACAGGACAATTAGTATAGATAATGGATGCATGGATGGCAAGTACAAGATAAGATCCAGCATGTCAGCCTCCTTTGAAATACAGAAAAAGATTTTGCACGTCTATTTCATTCATTCATGTTTACATTTGTGTACAATCAAAGGAAAAAAAACAACAACAACTATTATCCTAACTGTCACGTTATGCATCTCAGTTATTTTCCCCTTCTGTCAAAAACATGAAGACACTTTCTTTTTCTCATGGTCATTTTTTTCATAATTTGTATTTCATTTACAAGATTGTTCCATTCTGAATGAATTGGTGGTGGCAGTACCTCAGTCCACCCTCATCTGGATACAGAGTTACAAAGGGTAGTGGTGACATCTTCCCACATTAAATGGGACAACCCTTCAAGTTCCTGCAGCATAATGTAAACAGACATTACCACAACAATAGACGTGCCTATTATAAGTAAATTTTTTTAAAAATTGTTCCAAATCCAAAGGTCCATATGCACTGAAACAACAGTAAATTATGATATAAGAACATTGTCATAATTTTTTAGATTGTGCCATTCTGGGGGATTTCTCGTGACACTCGTGTGTCTCCTAAGAATCTCATTTTGAAACATTTCACACTACCCCTCCATGCCAAGAAGAATTTGGACACCTAACCCTAGACGTGAACGTGCAAAAGGTAAGGGTGAGGTTAAGCAGTACGGACAAGGAGTGTATTGGGATTGAGCACAGTAGGGCAGGGTGGAGTGCCAGGGGTACATGGCTCTTCAAATAGAGATTTTCCAGAGGCCCACTTCAAGCTAAGTGTTATGGGAAATCTCAAAAGGGTCATTTAATTTTGTGGAAGACTTCCGCACTACCTCTTGTAAGGCTGATTCAAGGAGCAAAGGGCACTCAAAAACCAGGGGTAGGGGTTAAGTTAGATAGGGGACGGAGCCCAAGTCTGAAAATTGGCTGGAGAGGTGCCATTTCTCAGAACTAATGAGATGCTCTTAGCCAAGGTACTGAACCCTCAACTGCTCTAGCACCATCTCACCGTGATATCTCTGTTAGTGTATTTCCATAGGATCCTGTTTGTGCATCTGTTTCAGCCCTATGTGTGTGTAGAATTTTCAACAAAAGAGTGTAAAAATACGAATTTTCTCCTAATAAAGTATCTTAAGAAAATCTTAAATCCATTTTGCCGAGTGGTTAGGTCACACCTGATGTAGGCGTGTGGCCCAGGTTCAATTCCTGTGGCCCCTTTCTAGCATCCCCAACTCTCTTATCCTTGTTTCTGGCTCTATCTGCTGTCTTTCTCTCCAAATAAAGGAAAGCCCCAAAATATATCTGTAAAAGTATTTTGAATTAAGTTATATTTCTTATTTTTTTAACTAAAGGTTTAAAATAGAACTGAAATGATGCCAATATGAATTTCTGCAAGTTAGACAATGTCCTGTAGTTTGGTTTCACTATCAAAACTTCCCTTTAAATCCATTTTTCACACTTCATTGTGCTCTATGTTGCATGTTTTCTTGGATATACAGCTGCATTTTAAAAAATTGAATATCATGTAGAAGTTCATTTTTCCCTGTGATTTAACTCAAGAGGTGAATCTTCCATATAATCTAGATACTTCTCAAACAAAGCGAAAATATTTCAAGACTTTTTGTTTCAGTGTTGATAATAACGGCTTTCAGCTCACAACAAAAGCTTTTGCATATGACTGAATAATGTTGCAGGTGCTTGCATGGATACACTGCCAGTCAATTCTGGCCTTACAGTCAAATTCAATATGCCTGTGTATTGCTTTGTCTGGGCAAGAATAAAATGTGTAGTTTTGCTGCTTTGTTAAGTACTGTAAGAATATAGCTATAAAAATAATATTTGGCTATCATTATTCAATTGTTGATTTGAATTAATTCTGCTATCCTTCATGAGCCCCTTAATTGCAGCTTGGCCACAAATTAGATATTAGAAAATCATAAAACATCAGGCCAAAAAAAGGACTTATAATACATTGTTTTATCTGAAAACACAACTTTGGACCACTGAGCAACGGTCCAGTTCTTTTTCTCCTTACCTCAGGTGAGATGATGAAAACGATATCTGTGGTTCAGAAGTGGCTTTACACTAGGAACATGACACTTGTAGCCCATTTTTTGACCCACCTGTGTGATGGCTCTTCAGCCTCAGTCCACTACTGGCGAAGTCCCCTAAGTTCTTCTGCTTTGGTTGACAATCCTCTGTAGGTTGTGCTCATTCCTGTTTCTTGTGCACCTTTTCTCACCACACTTTTCTCTTCCAGTCAACTTTCCATAAATATGCTTTGATACAGCCCCTGAGGACAGCCTGCCCTTCAGCAATGACCTTCTGTGGCTTACCCTCCCTGTGGAGGATGACAATGATTGTCTTCTGGACAATAGTCAAGTCAGCAGTCTTCCCCATGATTGAGGTTGTGTGGACTGACCAGAGTGGGAGAGTTAAAGCTCAGGAAACCTTTGCAAATTGGACCTTTCCACAATATTCTAATATTTTGAGAGGGTGGATTTTTGATATTCATGAGCTATTGGCTGTAATGTAATTGAAATGTTTCACTTTGTATGAGATGAACCTAGGATATATGGAAATGTTACTTTCAGAAGTATAACCACTGGGGAAGAAAAGTACTTTTACATGAAATTCTTATTTTTTTACATGCACCTGTAGTTTCATCTGAAAATACAGGTAGTAATTCGTAGAATTGAATAAATTAGATAAAACAGAAAGAAGGAAAATTCTTAACTCGCAGACCAGAGCCAGTCTTATAGGAAATAGGTCTCTTTCTGGCATTTAATTTTACTTTCTTCTGATTTCCATCCTTTTGTATCTTTCTACAATTTTTTTTTGAATCACTCACCACCTGCTCCTCCTCCTCCACCACCGTCACAATCTGCTTTAAATGTTCAGAGAGGTGACAAGTATGCCGCTTGGCGCCAGAGTACAGAGTGTGTTCAGACACTTTTCACCAAGGGAAAGATATATTAAAGTTAATGGTGTTAAAACTGGAACCTCTCCACTTTCCATATGGCCCATTGACTGCCAGTAAACACTTAAAACACAGAAGTGACTCTTCCTGCCAACAGAGGGTGCTGTGTGATGTGTTTGGAGCACAGCTTTGGGGTCTGTAGGTTGAGGTTACAGAGAGGGGGATAATTATATTTAATTAAGCCTGGTGCCATCTTCTCCATACCTCCTGCACCCTTTAGCGATGACAAAACCACACAGTGCATCTGGTTAGGCAGAATAAGAGAAAATGCAGAGTTAAAGCTTTACTGTCCTTTAAGGTTCTCTGATCATCTGGGATGCATATGTATCCTGCAGGATTTTTCTCCACCACATTATTTTTTTTCATGCGGTATTCTGGTTTGAATTAAAGAGGAGCTGGAAAGCATTAATGTGTGTTATCACTGCCTCATGTATCCTCTCAGTGATTTACCTCAGTGTAGTCATTCCACTCAATCTTCAGCTACTGGTCTCTAACAACCTTACTGATTCTCTCCATCCATCTACTACCTCTCTCCCTGCATCCCTCCTCCTCCTCCCCTTTTCATATACCTCCCATCATCCTCCCCCTGCCTCCCCCCCTCTCCTTCCCTCTGCTGTTTCTTCTCTCTGCTGGTAGACACAGAGTCAGCATGGGAGGAGATTAGCTCAGTGTGTTGGACTCATGGGAAAACCTCTGAATATGCAGCAAAAGACCTTTTACTACACCAGATCTTTCTTCCTTTCTTTCAGATGATCCCCTTTTGCCAACTTTCTCTTGTCCTTTCTCCTGAATTGCACAATGCTTATATGCATGCCTATCCATTTCTCATTCTCATACTTTAATCTATTTTCAAGAATATTTAAGAAAACATTCCTCCTTGACTACTATTTTTAGCATACCCCCAGCAAACATATTTATAACTTCTCAACAAAGCAAGGCTTTTACATTCTCTTCTTTACTAGCACAGTGTTTGATATTACTGAACTGGAAAAACGCTGCTCCACCCACCCACACTTACCTCATCCATAACATTATGTCTAATCTAAAGTTGGAAAAGATTCGATATACTGTAAAGGGCACTCTTAAGAACTTTCATAGCACTTGGAATGGATTTATTAATTATGTCAAGGACCTAGATAAGGGGTGTCCAACTTTTTCCACTGAGGTGTGGCATAGGAAGTGTATAAGGATGGTGGGGCCACTTTCATATGCCACACCTTGATGATAGTGAAGTGAGTAAAACCAATGTTATGGTGGTTAAAATATGCTCAGTGATTAGGTATGATTAAATTGATAATTAATGGCTGACAAGGCAGTTAGCCAGTCATTTTAAGGATTTTAGGAAGGCCAGTCAGATTTCAGGGGGCCCTGGTTGGCCCTGGCTACGACTGGCTCTGCCTCTAAAACACCGCTGGTGATGCTATTAGCCTTTGTAATCCGACAGGGCATTATAAATCAAACTATTATTATTATTTTGGTTGCCAATATGTTTATCATTTACAGTTTTGTGTTCATTTAATCACAAAAAACTAAATTCAATAAGTTCTTCCCGTCAAAATGTTTGTTTACAGAATTTGTAAAGAAGCACTAAATGATTTTCTTCAAACTTAACACAATCGTCTTCTCTGACTTCATGATAAATGATTAAATTTTGGAGGTCAAATATCAGAGGTCAAGGTCACTGAGCCTTCTGTTCATCCTTTGCTCATAGGGAATCTGAGGATGTTTTGAGAGGTTTCTTCAAACACTGCAGATATGTCCACTCTGACCAAAGGATCAGCTCATGGAGGTGTAAGGTTAAGATCACTGTGACCAAATCTTGCAAGCACAATACTTCAAGAATGCACTGAGGGGAGGTCAAATGTCATTATATTATGTGTTAATTTGACTTTCATACATTTAACTAGGACTCTTGTCCAAATTTTTTTTTTACAAAGCATGCGTGTTTACAGTATAAGAAATTAGATTTCTATCAATCACACAGCCATAAACACCCAAAGCTCTTCTGCTTGATCCCTCTTCTTATACTTTCACTGTTCAGCAATTGATCTATGGCTAAGCCACGCCCCCTCCACTCACGTGGACAAACAATGAACATTCAGTGACAGGCGCTATGGCAGGTGTCACAGTAGGAGACATTTCACAGGAGGCCATTGATGATTGTTGGAGACAGAAAGATCACATATCATCTAGAAGTCACCAAAAGGGTCTAAACTAAGCATTGGGGGGGATATATTAATCATTTTATTGTTGAGAAGGTCGATAAAAAGCTTCAGTTACAAGCCAAAATTTATAGGCCCCAGTGCAAACATGATAAACCGCATCTCATAGCCATCACAATCTCAGACCACAAGACAGAGGATCAGCATCAAAGTGCCACTGAAGTTAAGGTTTTTGGCTCAGAATGTCAAAAATATAACAGCCTTTTTACCATCTTTACCAAGAGTGTCTCTCCGTTAGTTTGGTGCTACAGTATTTACACTGAATCATTCAGCATAATGTTTGCCAGCCTTTGTTATCTTGGCTATTACAGAGAGGTTCATGAAGCTAAGCTCCAGAAGTTAACGTTAGTTTACCTAGAGCCCTTTGGACAACAGCTAACAATGATGTACGATCACCAAAGTACAAAAACTAACGTTAGCCTAACTTTAGCTAATGTTTGAAATGTTTAAGATAACTTTATATTTATTTCCAGCAAAGTGACAACATGTTGCCTCAAATACGATACTGGCTTACCTTAGAACAGATGTAGACATCCTTGTTAATTTTATTGACGTTGAGTTGATGTTGTGGTCTACCACGCATCTATATCCAAAGAAGACACTTTTCTCGGTTTAGATGTGGCTTAGGAAAGGGTTAAAAATACACTCCATCGCCCAGACTCTCAGGATACCTTGTGTTGGAGTTGCATGTACCCCATGAACACCGTTTGACCATTTTTAAACTCAAAATCTCAAAAAAAAACTTATAAAACCGGACGAAAACTGACTTTCTCCTATTCATTTCAATGGACGTCCAGGCAGCAGATGTCCGAGTGTATGGAATGGCTATATGCACTGTGATTGGCTCATCGCATTTGAGGGTGGGACTTAGCCATAGGTCAATTGTGTACCTCACAGAAGCGTAGTGCTGGGGTGGTACTTGAAGTCTTTTGACAAAACTTTATACTGTGGCTTTTATAGTTAAACCTTTTTGTGTATGTTTAGCTTAATAATCACGTAAGATTCATGTGCTGCCACACTGTTGCTTTGGTAGGTATGATACCTTAAAGAAAGATCATGGAACATTCAAAGCAGGTTTTCAGATAAAAAAAAAAAAAAGCTCTCTTTGGACTCACCTCCTTCATCCCTCAGCTCCTCCTTCCCCTCCTCCCTTTTTATGCCCCTAAAACAGCAACCCTGAGAGGAAACTTAAGCTACATATCAGGAACAAGTTCTTCATTCAAGGGCTGTAAACACAGAGCTGAGAACAACAAACCCAGAGGAAGTTTGACTTTACTCCCTTCTTTATGAAGTATATTTAATGTTTTTTCCTGAATGTGGAGAATATTGTAGGTCTTTTATACATGTTCTCCAGGTAGATATGAGTGGACATAGACTGGATGGTAAATATAAATTTGTCTACGTGAGTGTCAAACACACACATCATACCACTCCTGCATAATTCAGTTGCCTAGTTTGGAAAAATCTGTCTCACTACTGCTTTGGAAGGCAAATTCTTTTTACTGCTGAAGGTGACTCCTCTGTTGGTCTGAGATTACTTATTTTCCTAACAACTTGATAATAAATCACATACACATTTGTTTTCAGTGCAGAGGTTTTTGTAATCCCTGTAAGTTGGAAGGCAGGTGCACTTTTCATAGTAAGGTCATAAGGGCATCAGAAAGGCCTGTTTGGCTATTTTCCTTTCTAAAATGGAAAATGACACCATTAGCCATTTCATAGACCTTAATGTAATGACCCATCAGTAATAGCTTTAGTATCACATTGTTGGTCCCAGTCATATTTAAATTAATTGCCTGTTCTTTGTGAGTCCTCTAGTCTCATATTGTGTACACCCCGTCTGTGCGCTCCTCCTGTTGTCTCCCTGCCCTCGAGACGTCCTTGGCTGAAAGTGTCTGCTCCGTGTGGATGTAATCCTGGTGATACATGGTAAACTCCTGACCCGTCTGCGCCGTGGCCTCTCTGTTAGATGCTATTACGCGGGCCTCTAATTGCTGCTGACATTCATTTACCCACTAAGGCTATCACCTTCCCCATTACAGCACCGACTTCTGTCTCTGGGATTTAGCCTGCACCGCAGAGAGGTGTGTGTTTGTGCATGTGCGCCCATAATATACAGTTCAGCGTAAGGTAAATGATGCTAACTATCCTGCAGCAACACTTTACCGTTCATAATCAAAGACAGTTTTCAATCCCTTTCCCCTGACTGCTCTCCAGCATGGTCACTTGTGTGTTGTAAAGCAGCCACCGTCTTATCAGCAGTCCCTCAGAATGACAATATTCACCGTACAAGCCACAGCTTGATTACACAGGGAGTTATCATCCCAGAGCATGCCATGGACCCACCTGCATTCTGTTGCATGTGTAACACTGATTTAAGCTCCTGTGAAATACTTTTATAGCCAAAGAGCTATGACATGGTTCAATCTTCATCATTTCTGATGCCCTCCAAAATTATTTTCACCACATTTAGTCTTTTTCATGAGCTAATCAGGGCAAAATGGAGAATATTATGGCTCTAATATCTCACAACCTTGCCTGTTTTCAAGCTGTTTAGGGATTTTTTTCTTAACTTCTTTGGGATATTGGAGCACTATATCTGCTATCTTTGCAAGGTTGGCCCGTGCCTGTGTGTGTGATTAAGGAAGAGGGTGATTTGGCAGCTTATCTGATAAACTGGGATGCAGGATGTGGGAATAAAAAGGAAACTGATTGGGTTCATCATGTCCTAAATACTCCTCATTTCAAAAACATTATTTAGATGTTTTTAGCACTGGCTCCTTTTCTAAAACTAAAACTGTGACATTTGAATGTCATAGGTTGCAATTAATTATGATATGTATGTCCTTACCAGCGGTTCCTCCCAGGGGTGGTCAGCTTGATGGATCTGATGGGCCGATCTCGAGACCAAGACTGTTCTCGAGTACGACAACACTAGCTCTAAGTATGATTGTTTGGTCAGCACCAGGGTTCAGTTGACAAATTTCATCCTAGTGCCAAAGAACTACAAATGGACTTAAGTTTGTTTCAACTGGACCAAACAAGTTAGTTGTGAACGCACCCTCAGATGCATCCCATTTTGAGTAGTTATCACTAATCTGTCAATAAGAACTGTAGGTGTTGCTGATAGCCTGTTAGATAATTATCCTGGTAGGAGGTTCCACACAGCTCTGCTGAGCATTTTAGCATCTTTGAGGTCTTTGTTCATACAAGGGCTTGTGTCAACCAACAATATTTTTTTCCCTGTGTCTCTTTATACTGTGCAAGCTGTGTTGATTACACGCTAACAAACAACATAAAATGATGCTTACCCTACCTCCTTACCAGTTTGACACGTAATTGATATTTTTTGTATGAAGCAGACTCTTAATCTTGGTCTAGGTTTGACTGAAGCTTGAAAATAGGCTATTAAAACTCTTCATGTGTTCTCTAGTGCTATAGCCTGATGCTTGCTGCTTTCTCACTGTCCTAGCCAAGACCCCATACGAGGGGCTAAAGGGGAGAGCTTTCTGGGGCCCAGCCAAATGGGGGGCCCAAGAAGGTCAGCAAAAGCATGGTCCAAAGTAAAGGTAAGTTGTGATAACATGTTTTTTTTACCTGAAAAATAACTACTCTTATCAAAGCACCAACTATTTTTATTTTATTTATCCATGTTGAATACAAGCCTTTTTAAAAATGTAAACACCTCTTCTAAAATAGGCAAAAAGTGGAAAAATGATATTGAAGTGGCAAAAATGGGTTCAAGTGACAAAAACAGGCAAAAAATGGTTGAACTTGTCTATAAAGTGGAGAAAATGGTTAAGTGGAGCAAAATGGGTTCAAAGAGGCAAAATGAGCAGAAATTGTGCTAAAATAGGATTTTAGTGGCAAAAATAGGCCAACAGTGTTGAAATATGTTTGTAGTGACAGATGGGGAAAATGGATTAATGGAGACAAATATAGGCAGAACCAAGGTCATGATAGTTTGGCAAGTTTTTAATGTTATTTCATTTTTACTTTTTGTTTTAAATTTGAGTTTAGTATTATTATTTTTTTCTTCTGGATTGTTAGCTTAGTCTAGTTTATATTTGCAAAAATGCTTCATTTTGGTTTAGCTTTTATTAGTTTTAGTGTTAGTTTTAGTTTTAGTGGCAATATGGGGAACTTGTCATGGTCAGGACCCAAAAGGGTTCTTCACTTTTCTCTTTATTTATTCAATTTTTATGTTTGTATATAACTCAAGACCTAAGATTACCACTTTATAAAGTATTTCCAGTCAAAATCAGGTGATTTTACATTCTCCAGGCATGGGTGTCCAAGACTAAAATTAAGGAGACTTTGTCTCTGATTTCATTTTATTTTGGTTTGTTTTGTCAGCAAAGAACTAAGTTTTAGTTAGTTCTGGTTTTTTGTAAAGCTTAGTTTTTATTTAGTTTCAGTGAACTCAAATAATTTTTACATTTCAGTTTTAGTTTTTTAGTTAGTTTAAGTTACCTATGATAAACTTGGGCAGAACAGGGCAAAAACTGGAAAAATTTGGCATAAACAAGCTTAAGAAGGGTTTAAAAAGTGGCAGAATGGCTTAAATTTGGAAAAATGGGCAGAAAAGGTGGTGTAATAGGATTCAAAAGTGGCAAATATTGGTTTAAAAAGGCAGAAATGAGCAGAAAAGGTGATGAAATATGATTAAAAAGTGGCAAAAATGGGTTAAAAGTGCTGTAAACAGGCAGAAAAAGTGATGGAAAGGGGATCATTTTAAAAGGTAGCAAAAATGGCTAAAATGGGCAGAAAAGGGAGTGAAATAAGATATTATAGCGGCAAAAAAAAGTTTTTTAGTTTTAGCATATGTTTAAGGTTGTAATATTGGTTAAAAGTGGGAAAATGGGGTTACAGAGGCAAAAAATGGCAGATAGTGTTAAAACTGTGTCCAAAGTGGCAAAACAGGCAGAAAAAGTAGTGGAAGGGGCTTTAAAAATGGCAAAAATTAGTCAAAATGGGCAAAACAGGGCAAAAATAGTGAGCCAAATTGATGAAGAGTATCACCAAGACTAGCATAAATTGTATTGATCCAACACACTTACATACGCTCTTGGGCCACGGCCAGATCTATGGTCAGGGCTGGTCCTGATGCACAAGTAAGCTAGCTGTTACAGAATCTCTTATTAAGGAAGAACTTAATAAGATTTTAAGCCCCTTTACTATTTCTTCAATGTTGTAAAATATTATTTGATATTATTAACAGTGGATTAAAATGTATTTACTTCAACATTTGTGCTTGCTTGTTTTGCTGTTAGCTTTTTTTTCTATTAGCATCTTTGCAGCCAAGCCTTGCTCTTTTTATGTTTATACCTGATGCATAAAGCTATCAACAATGACATTGTTGATAATAAACCAGTTGTTTCTGGTTATAAACCCTCTAAAGCTATCTCTGTATTAAACCCCTCAGGGACCTTTTGAGAAGCTAACACTCATCTGATATACAAGCTGCAGCCTAAAGAAAGCGGCCGTCACAGCACCACTTTGTGTGTCAGTATTTGATGCAATACTCCACACATGAGAGCCTATATGTACGTGCACTTCTCTGAGAGGGCCATTTGGAGTGCAGCAGGTCAATACACATTCATAGAGAGTGTATTTCCCTGAATGCTTCAACAGTCTGTAAAGCCTCAGTGCCACTTTTCCACCATATTCTGCTTACTGCATTAATCCATCGTACAAAAGCGTCAGTCTGCGCTCTGAGAGAGGACACTTTTACACATACACACTGAGAGCTCAGAGCCACAGCAGAGGCCTACATAGACACACATTTTCACAGCTTCAATGGCAGAAAATCCATACCCCTTTCTGGGCGGAGGAATTCCATTAGATAATAGATATGGAATCCATCTCGATTCCCCACCTTATCTTCTCCGGGGGTGAGGGATCAATACTGGGGCTTCAGCTCAACTGCCAACAATAACAGGAAATTGATGGGACAGCATAAGCAGTGCAGAGGGCCTGTAATGGCACTTTCTTGGCCACCCCTGTAATGCAAATCAGAGGGGGAGTTAATTGGTGAAAGGCTGTTTTAGTAATGAGGAGGAATGGGAGCTGATGTTTGGAGTTCATGAACCGACAAAGATTAGGTTGTTGATTGTTAAGGAAACAAATGTGGAAAATTTACAAGGTTGAAGTAAAGTCCCTAGCTTTTTTTTTTCACATGCACTCCTGACAATTTACAGAATATTTTAGGGCAGCCTGCACCTTGAGTTTTCCTTTTACACATGTCCATCACAGTGGGAGACATTTTACTGGTGGGCAAACGATCTCAGAGAGCAAGAGATTATTTAAAAGGAACCTGCAGAAGTAGAAGTGTAACGTTTAGAGAACATTTTAGACTTTTGCACATGCACTCCTGAAGATTTCTGGAATATGACAGGACAGGTTGCTGCAAGAAATTTTACCATCAGACAAGATCGGGTAATCTCAGGAGGCAGGATGTTGTGGAAAAAGCAGATGAAGGAAAAGAGTTGTTTGTCATGAAGACAGTATTCGCCCCTTTAAAACAGTGTGACACATAACTGGACTTTATCCCAGTATGAACAAATGAGCAGAGAAAAGAGGCTGAAGCAGAATGAGGAAACTGTCATTAAAACACATCGCCTATCCAGCCTTGCCATTTTTGGAGCTGTTTGAGGAACTCAGAGCGGATTTGGAGCCAGCCACGAGGGGGAGTCACACAATACCTGCAATGACAAAACTCCTTGCAAGTTTACATTTTTTTGCATCTGGGTCATTGGTAGCTATTACAGCTGGGATCTCCCAATCCCGTTTTTCTGATGTTCTGTGTGAAGTTGTAACACTTAACTTTTCTCAAGCTAGCTTTAAATGCACACATGGGGGAATTTTTATGGAAAATAGAAAACCTTTTAAAGTAAAGAATATATCAAAATGCAATAAACAACGGTTCCGAAAAAATATAATCAATAAATCTCTCAAGAGAACATAATGGGTTTAAAGACCCTGTAAAGTGAAAATAAATCTGTATTTAGGTTTGTTGTCTGACAGGTCATTGTGTTATGAACCCCCCAGGTCAAATTTCAGTCAGATAAAACATCTCAAAGTTTATAAAATTAAACTTCAAAATCATGTAAAATGAGACAGTAAAATCTGGTCCAGGATGGTGTGGGCGTGTCTGTTGAATGAGCTGAAGCTACACCCACTCAGGAGAAATACCATCCTCTCAAATTAAAGAAAATGCCCCAAAAGTATCAGAGGGGCGGGGTCACCATCTACTGTGGGCTCGTGACATCATGAGCCAACATATTGGCCTCGCCCACATGAAACCAATCCAGGAAAGAGGTGAGAAACTTTCTAACAGTCTATATCCAGAATTCAGTCACAAGTAGATCTCAGCATTTTCACTTGTTTACAGCAACTATATTCCAACATATCTAGTGTGTTAAGACAAAAACTTTGGATTTCACTTTACAGGGTCTTTAAAGTGCCTCCCATGTAATTAACACCCCCCCAACATAAGTGCACGTTGTGCGTAAACTTAAATGAAAAGTGGGTCACAACAAAATTAAAGATTTTATCTCAGTCTTTATAATTTCATAATGAACTAAAAGTCCAAATCTAATGAAAACAGCAACCTCGTCCTTATCCGAGCACTTTTAAGTGTCTTTTGTCTTTTTTAAATGTCTATGACTCACGTAAACACAAAAGTCTATAATCCACCAGTCTCCTCAGAAAAACCCCCACAATAAACCCACACAGCAAAAACCCCCCAAAACAAAAAATATGCGATCTACCGCTTATTAGTGGTATACCAGGTAAAAAATACAAACAGAAGACAATCTCACCCAAATCCAGGAAGCATAATCCAACAGGAAAAACTTTTTTTCTTCTCCCCGACTCCCTGAGGGCATCTTTGCTGTAGCTCATTTAAGTGTTTATTGGCTTTATCCATCAACTCCTCTTATTCTGTAAGGTCGAATTTCATTTTGCGCATTCGGCTCTCATGCTGTAAACCACGAAACATGCAAAACCCTCATTTAAATAGGCGTCTCCAACACGTTTGCACCTCTTTTCATTTATGCAGTCACTCTTAGTAAACTACCTGCAAACCGTGGTCCAACCCCAAACGCAAAATTCTAGATTGTGCAAGCAAATCAGTATGCAAATTGGGATCTCATTCTGGCTCCTAAGTGTATTGGAATATGGTTGCTGTAAACATGTGAAAACACTGAAAACTACATATGACTGAATTTTAGTTTTAGACTATTCGAACGTTTTTCCCGCCATTCCTGGCTGGGTTTAATTTGGGCGGGGCAAATGCGTGGGCTGGTGATGTCACCAGCCAACAGTGGGTCCCCTCTAACACTATGATATAAAATCACAGAGCAGTTCATCTCAGTACACTCTGTTGTTAGCTGATGTCACTGCCTTTATTTGAAGTTAAGTCAGTTACATGCTGTTTTGTTGTTCGTTGTGAGGTAGATTTCCCAAATCTATCAGCCACAGTGGCCCATGGATCATTAAAAGCATCATCATAGAGATCTGAGCCAGAAAACTGACTTTGTCTCATCTCTGGCACAGAGCCAGGCAGCTGCAGCCTGATCATAAGGTCAATGTAAGGTCAAGGGGCAGGCTAATGGCGTGAGTGCTTTTCTCCATTCAGATTGTAGCATTTTTAAATTTGAGAGGATCAAATTTCTCCTGAGTGGGTGTGGCTTCTGCATTCAACAGACACGCCCACACCATCCTAGAAGCTTGATTTCATAAATCTAGAATTTTTTTTTTTTTTTTACTGAAATTTGACCCGTTCGTTCATAACACAGTGACCTGTCATACAACAAACCTAAATACAGATTTATTTACACTTTACAGGGTCTTTAAGTGTCTTGACCAAGGACACATCATGAGCTGGGGGTGGAACCCCTGACCTTGAGTGACAACCAGCTCTACCACTGATCCAGAGCTGCCCAGAATTTCAGGTGAGGTCTGAATGAGAAGTTTGTGTATTTGTGTTCCCACATGTGGCTCAACTAGAAAAATGTCTGTACATTAAAGTGAAAAGAGTTACTGTTTTACAGTAGAAACCAAAGAGTGGAGACTGACAGAGAAACAGTTCAAGCACAGATATCCGGTTATCTGAAACAAATGGGTGTGCACACAGTAATGGCTTCTAATTTTCCACAGAGCTGTGGAGGTTTCCTGTCAGAGTTGCCAGGTGCTGTGTTTACAGAGGCCGTTGCCTGGTAACGCATTCCAAACAGTGCTAGGATATGAGGACGAGGAAGCAGTGGTGAGGTGAGTGTGGGGTCAGGTCAGGTATACGACACAGGGCAGTATAGATCCTGGCGTACTGATACCGCTCACAGAGGGACATGGGTGGTTCCTTTTTTTACTTACACAAGGATGAGTCATGTTGTGTTTGTGTTACAGTGGGTCCCGTATGTGGCAACATGTGGGTGGGTGGTGGTTTGGAGGTTTACAGCTCGCCGGTCAGTGAGGTCCATAGTCCGTTCTGGCTGAGATGTTTGCACAGCTAAAACACCGCTCATTGCGTCATATCACAGAGGGGTGTCAGCGGCAGAACTGGAGCATGGAGAGCATGAGTGACCACTGGAAAACTGCAGACTTCACCCTGAACCAAAATGTAGAGACCATTTCAACCTTATTTCAGCACAACTTTATTGGTTACTAGTAGGATTTAGAATTTACCTTAAGATGACGTTTTTGCCACAGAAGGGTCCGGCCCCTAGCCTGCTGCAGATTTTATTGATAATGTGCTGACTTACATGATAAGCTCCCCCAGAAAGGCCCTTTAACATTTTACTGTATCCAGGCACAAGGCTAACAGGAGCATTACCTCTCTTTTATAGTGTTGTACTGTGAAATGACCTGGGGAGAGAATCAAGCCAACAAAATTTAGTTTACTTTTAAAACACTTAAAAAAAGTTGATAGGGCAGGGTTTTTTTTTATAAATCTATAGAGGCCCTGAGTAGATCCATGCATTTGATAGGTTACTTTCCTGTAATACGTTTTTATCCCATATTCCCTGAAAGTACGAATCAAACATCTTGGAACTATCAGTGTGTGATCTTTGTCAGATTCCCACAATCTGGAAGACATCAGCCGTTGTACCTTTTCCTAAATTACTCTCTACCTTAATAAGCCTTCCAAGGCCAACTACCAAGAAGCATCCCTACAGCATGATGCTGCCACCACAATGCTTCACAGGGGGGATGGTGTGTTTGTGGTGATGTGTAGGGGCTGATATTAGGTTTTTGGATGACACTGTCCTATTTCTGCTTCATGGTTTGTAGGATGATCAAGGTTCTGCTTTACCTGATTTTGTAAGTTTGCTTGATGATAACTATCTTGATCTAAATGTGACTAAAACCAAATCTATGAAAATGATTTCAGACACAACATTGAACATACAAGTGCATATCAAAAAATTAATACATCATGAAAATGTTCGTTTCTTTCCTACCATTTAATGCAAGAAGTGAGACTTTCATATGAAATATTTCATGACCTTTTTGTTTTAATCTCACATCTATGGAAAATAAAAAGAAATCTGAATATTAGAATATCACAAAACATCAGTCCAAAAAAAGATATATAATACAGAACTGTTGACCTTCTGGAAAATTATGTTTATTTATGCATTCAGTAATGTGTTGGAGCTTCTTTTGCACAAATTACTGCATCTATACAACGTGTCATGGGGCAGTCAGTCTGCTGGGGTGTTATGAAGCCCGGGTTGCTCTGATAGCAGCCTTCAGCTTGTCTGTAGTGTTGAGTCTGGTGTTTCTCATCTTCCTCTTGACAGTTTCCCAGAGATTCTCTATGGGGCTCAGGTCAGACCAGTTGGCTGACCAATGAAACAGTAATACCATGGTCAGCAAACCAGTTTCTGGTAGATATGGCTGTATTGTTGGCAGGTGCCAAGTCCAGCTGGAAAGGAAATCCAGCATTGAATCCAGACTTGCTAAAACACAGAGGACCAACACCAGCAATGACATGGCGGCCCAAACCATCACTGACTGTGGAAACCTCACACTGGACATGAAGCACCTTGGAGTCTGCGCTCGGTGAAGACAGTCAAATTGCTGATTCCTACAGATATCTGGGAACTGTGTTTGACATTAAACTAAAGTGTGATGTTAACACTAAATCTCTTGTCAAACGAGGATTCATTTGATGAGGAACTGAACTCTTTTAATATTAGCAAGATGGTTTTATGGAACTTTTATTGCTCATTTATTGAAAGCCTTCTATCATTTTCTTTTATTTCCTGGTTTAATAGTTTATCTATTATGGACAAAAACATCCTGAAAAATGTTGTAAAGGACTGCCCCAAGATCATCGGAGTCAGCCGGAGACTGAGAGATTCAAGTAAATAGGAAAGCAAAGAACATTATCAGCCAACTGCATCATACTTTGGGTTTATTGTAAAGCCTTCAGCTCGTCAATACAAGGTACTTCTGAGCAAAACCAACCTTTTCTGAATTTTTTATTGCATCTGATATCAGGTTACTGAACTCAGATGGCAGTCATCATTTCAACTGACATTTTTAACTACTGCCTACTTATACTGTAGATGTTTGTGAGTTTATATATTACCTTATGTAACAGTCTTGGACCTTGTAGTCCTTCGCTGACCTCTGTCAGTGTTGACATGTTACAGTCAAATGTTGAGGACATGGGTGAGCTGCAAATCCGAAAAATCTGTTGGGTTGTTTTCCAGATCACCAGAATATTTTCACTTTATCATGAGAAAGTTAGCTTAAAGTATGATTTTGATGATGAGATTCTATTGGTCATGATGGGAAAACAAGCTTTTTCTTATCAAGAAAATAAAATTAACAGGTTAAAATCTTAGAGAAACATCTGAAATGACTTGTTATTATGGGATAATGGACCAAAAAGTTTTTTTGGATGCATGTCAGCTCACTACTTTTACTTCTACTCAAGTTTTAACCAGAGTAACTGTGCTTTGAGTACAATACTCTAATACTCTACTCAAGACAACGATTTGATGTCACATCCCAAAATAACAAACTGGTGTTGACTCAGTGTTGATACCTCTGTGTTAAACATTCCAGAGTTGTTTTTGACTCTCAAAGTGTAATTTTAACTCAACTTTGAGTGAAATGGTTTACAGTGTTGGAGGGCGTTTGGATGTGTTTAGTTATGGCTGTTTTACGGTGATCCCTGCTGGGGTTCTTTTGCTCATGTTTCTGGTGGATTCTTGTTGTTTTTTATGTGAGGCACATTTGTACCATGAGTGAAGTTAACCACTGGGTTAGAGTTGATATCTATGACTTTGGCGTCTCCAAAGGATTCATAGTTCATATTCTTCATCAGTAAGCATTGCCTTGCTTTGAGGTTGACTCGGCTTTGTCCTTGCCAGAGGAGACCCACCTTACTGCAGCTCTGTCATACCGTAAAATATTTAACACTTTCAAAAGTGCAGTTTATTTTTACAGTTGTGTGGACCAGTATAGACACTTTTAAAGTGTTGAATTTAACTCTGTATAAGTTTAATTTACACTTACAATTGTACTGAGTAATTTACTTTATTATAGAGGTGTGACTTTACTGAGCTACCTGGTTGGAGATCTGTTCTCATGTTGTTTTTGCCATTATGGAAATATCATTTTTTACTGCACAACTCCTCAGCAGCTACTCAGTAATCAATACTTAAAGTAAACTTATTGAATACGTTTTACTGTTACTTGAGTCAATTTACAGACCAGTACCTTTCATTTTACCAAAGAAACTGTACTTTTACTTGAGAACAATAGTCGTGTACTTTTTCACCTCTGTTCTTAACCTGATTTGTTGGACATTTTCTCTCCTGGACTGTAAACTGTAAGGCTTTTGCTTCCTTTTTTTGTCCAAATTAACTACATCAGAGCCTTTAAAAAGTATGGTTTGTTGTTGTTTTTGAAAGCTCTGGCTGTTGAACTTACCTACCTTACCTACTTAACTACCTCAAAACATCACCCATTAATTCTTTATTTATTCTGTCCCTTGTATTATTGATGCCATGTCATTAAATGTCAAGCGCATTTCAAGTTTGTCCTTAAAAAGTTCTATACAGTTAAATCTGGTATTATTCATTGTTTTTCCTCCAGCAACTGAGCAATTGCCACTGGGCCGTATGAGGTCTCGGTGCCACTCTGCTCACGCTATTTCTTTCATTGCAGGGATTAAAACCTGCCTGCTCTTTCATCACCAGCTACACCCTTACAGTAACTGTCAGTGAAACTGTGTTGAGCAGCATCTGGATGAGATTGTCATGGATGTGCTCGCTCTCATTCCATAACTAATCCTGTTCTGTGATCTCTGCACGTTACAACTACAACCCACAACCCTCCTACCCCCAAACCACTGACCCAAATGAACCAGCAGGTGGTGCTGTCATCTGTACTATCATCAATGGATTAAAGGTTTTGGCAATGCCTATAAAATCTGTCTATCCATATTAGAAGTCTAGCTGTGTTTTTAGTGTGTAGATTTAGTAGTCAATGCCTATTTTGCAGCTCTCAGTGATACTGTGCTGCTCTGTAATCAGTGACGATGAAGTAGATGAAAAGATGAGGCCTTTTTAGATCATTTAGATACTCATGATTACAAGTTGGGAGCAACACGCGTCTCCCTCTGATCTCTCTGGATAAAATCAGAGTCTTATCTGCAGAAATGGAGTCACATCTTCATGGACAAATCCCTGTAATGTCATCCACAGTGCCGAGGGGAGACCACCCTCAATGGGAGCAGGGTGGTGGGAGCTCATTTCATCCCACACAATAGATTCATCTCTCACACTGCCTTGTTAGACCACACTATTTCTGTGAGTAAAAGTCTCTGTATTAATGGAGAAATGTTCTGTCTGAGCCTCATCACTGTGGGGAATTAAGGTCATGTTTTCATGCCTCTTGAATACTAATAACTGAAGATTGAAGCTCCCCTCTTCATGGACACATAACGGTCTAATCAGGGTCCTGATGGGTCAGAGAAGCAACTGAGAGAAGACAGAATGTTCTCGCAGATAAAATCATGCTGCAAATCTCATTAGGAGAGAAGGATCAGGACATGATCTTGGCGTTTGATTGAGTATCGAGCCTTTGTGGCGGTGCCTTTTCCTGCGCCTTGCTCTCCTCCCTGCACCATGATGTCATCTGTGGGAAGGTATTTCTCCCAGACACAACCTGTCTGCTTCTGTCAGGGGCCGCAGTAACTCGAGCTGCCTTAAAAGTCTGGGAGGGAGCGCCGGTCACTCGCAGACAAGGGCGTTATTTATTTTTTCTGGAGGAGATTCAATACCTCCTCCTGCTGCTCCACGGCTCCGGGCTTCGTCCTGAACTCTGAGGCGCAAAACACTTGCCCTCTCCAGAGACACATGAGAGGTTGTGAGCTTGGAAAAGTGTATAGTGCTGTAGGGTGTATAGCTTGATTAGTCACTGTTAATGTATAGAATCACAGAGGTGGCTAAGACTCTGAAGAAGAGGTCAGGCTGTGTTGTTAGCCTGTCCTCTGCTTAAGAGTTGAAGAGTTCTCTACTTCCACTGGCTTTAATGTAGCACAAAACCGTTCAGTGGAAGCTTCATGGAATGGGTTTCCATGGCCGAGCAGCTGCATACAAGCTTCACATCAAAAAGTCCAATGCTAAGCATCAGATGGAGTGGTGTAAAGCACACCAACACTGGACTGAAAGCACACCAGCACTGGACACTGGACAGCAGCAGAGATGTGTGCTTCACTGTTTGGCAGTCAAATGGGCGAGTCTGGGTTTGCTGGATGCTGTGAAAATGTTCCCTGTCTTACTCCATTGTGCCAACTGTGAAGTTTGGTAGAGGAGGGATAATGGTGCAAGGCCGTTTTTCAGTGTTTTGGCCCCTTATCTCCAGTTAAGGGCAATCTTAATGCTTCAGCATACCAAGACATTTTGGACAATGCTATGCAGTTTATAACAGCTTGGGGAAGGCCTTTTTCTGTTCCAACATGACTGTGCCCTAGTGCACAAAAACAGGACCATAAAGACGTTTTTTGATGAGTTTGATGAGAAGGAACTTGACTGGCACACATAGAGCCCTGACCTCAAGCCCATTTAACACCTTTGGGATGAACTGGAAGAGTGGAGACTGTTAAAGCTAAGGGGTGACCTACTCCATATTAGGTACATGTGTTTGAATGCAATGCCATTACAGTCCCTCTTGGTGCCATCGTCAGGTGGCCAAAGACTTTTGTCTATAGTGTATAAGCAAGAAGTTATGCATCAACTCATTCAGAATACTCATTCCAATATCCTTAGCTTTCAGTGCTAATTTAAATTAGAAAATGACCCTAAACTTAGCTTTAAAATGATGGGTTAATTTATGTGACATCAGTTTCATTGCAGTAATCCAGTTTGTTAGGTGACAGTACTGAGCTTGATAACAAAAAAGTAAGGAGGGCTGGGTGCACAGATGGTTGAGTGGTTTGAAGCGCGCACCATGTACATGGACAGCCTGGGTTCGAATCTGGCCTGTGACCCTTTACTGCATGTCTCTCCCCAATCTCTTTCCTGTTCCAAGTCTATCCACTGTCCCCCTCTCTCTAATAAAGGCCCAAAAATAAATCTTAAAAAAAAAAAAAAAAAAAAAAGAAAGAAAGAAAGTAAGGTTGGGGACAGCAGATGATACAAACATTAAATCCTACACTTTAATTTTAGATGAGCCTGAGCGATGTATGCAGACTACAACAGTTGAATCCTTTAAAGGATGTTACCCCTGAATTAGAACACAGCTTATATGCACCACAATGTTTGTAGATGCACATTAAGCTCCCCACTGTATGTCATGCTAGTATAGCCTATCTCTTACTAACATTCACAAAACTGACAGTACACCAAGGGTGTCCAAACTATGGCACTAGGGCCAAATGTGGTCCGCAGTCCATGCTTTATTGGCCCAAAGCAAACGAAATGAAATATGGCACCCTGTAGACAATGAAGCTTGTGCCTGACTGATCTTTTTTTTTCGTTCCAACACTAGATGTTGCTGCTGTGTAAATTCTTAAAACAAACATTTTGACAAGAAGAATTTGTCATGTTTTTATGACGGTGAGGCAGATGCAGCGGTAGTCTGGGGCTGACCAGGGCCCTCTGAAACCAAAATCCTTGACAATGGTTGGCAATTTCTTTAATGAGTCATTGATCTGGCTGCTATTTTTCCTCCAGTATATTCAGTTACCAAGCACATCTTAAACTACCATTTCATCTGATTGGTTCGACTAATTTTAACACATGGGTGAGGGATATCAAAGTGGCACTCAGTGTTTCTTTAGCTGTTTTCCCGCTCACTTACTCACTCAATGTACTGTTTACATAGCACCAGTACACTTCAAATGTTATCTCAAGACACTTGTCAAAGAGGGCAGGTCTAGACTGGTGGTGTATGATTTAGGGAGCCCAACATTAATCCACCATTAGCATTAATGAAGGTTAACCTTGTAAAGCAGATGGATACACCCATTTCCTTGTTTCTCACTGGTGAATCCATCTTGCAAAGCTCCCATCTGAACCGTTTGGGCCAATCAGCGTCGAGGCAGTACTTTCAGCAGAGTCGTGACGTAAACAAGCAGCAGCAAGAGCTGGTGCAGTTTTGGAGGAAGAGATTAGCGTGGATGCTGCTAAAGTGCCAGTTTTATCAGAACTTGACATTTCTTCATTAAAAGAAGAACAAGGAACAGCAGTGAGATGTTTTCTTTACTAAAACGACAAAAGTCGAGTACTTACATGTCTACAGTCGACATGTTTTGCATTATTAGTGGCTACGTCACGTGTTTTGCAGCTCTGATTGGCCCGTAGAGATGTGACAGACAGAACTTTCATCCAATCACACTCTGAGTTTTTTTTCAAATCCTCTGCCTTTTCTCAAACTTTTCCTATTGAAGCTTTCCCAGATGGTTGTGTGAAACAAATCCATCTGGCATGTCAGGTTAAATGAAGGTACAATGGCAAGACAAACTGCTTTAACAGGTAAAATACCTCCAGCAGCACCAGACTAATGTTGGGACTGGCATGGCAGCCATATAGCTACAATGCCATACACAAATGTTGTGTGACACTTTTTGTCCAGGCTTTTTTAATTCTTGTCTGAATATTTCCCTACTTTTTAAACTACAACAGTAGTTCAAGAATTAGGGTTGTTTCTATTTTCACATTTTGAATGCGTGGGTAGTTGTGAACAGCTTAAAACATGGCCTTTTTGGTACCATTTCCCGTTGCAGAAATCACTATTCCCCCTGCATGGAAAATTCTCAGCTGCTGTGTGACGTCATCTGCAAATATCCTATACAACTTCATAAGACAATTTTGGGGGACTGGGGGGAAAATCTAGAAGAATTGGGTGTAAAAAATGGGCCTTTAGGTTCACACATTCAACTATTTAAGGATTTTTTTAGTGAAGTTTGTGCATTTTAATTTTAAAAAAGATTTTTAAAATATTCTTATTCTTTGTTTCCAAAAAGTCCTCTTGAAAGTTTTAACATCTTGTGTTTACAACAAGGAGATTTATATTCACTGCAAATGTTTTTGATCAATTTGACTACAAAACATTCAGTAGATTTGATAGCAGCTGCTACACTCGTGGGGATTTCAGTCAGCTTTTCCACACTGCTACAAACAATCCCAATGTGTGTGCTGGCCATTTAGCTTTTTTATGAACTCCTTTCGGGGGTCAAATGGATCTCAAGAATCTGTGTTTAGGATGAGTCACTATGATGTGGGGAAGCATTTGGACCATTGGAAACCAGGGTAGCATGAGTAAGCATGGCACTAACAAGTCACAGTGAGAGTATTTATATCTTCAAAATTAAAAAAAGGGTTTAAAGGGACATGATGCACAAGAGCCTTGATAGAAAAAACTATACAATAAAATGATCAATCATGAAGGAGATTAATAACTTGCTTTAACAAGTTCACTGCAGTTTAATTTAAGTGAAAGGGTGAAAAAAAAATCCGACAAATTAGGCACACATCAGCAGAAAAGGCAACACAAGACACAATATTTAACATGCAACCCTGCAACAAATCTTTGCTTGAAAACATGCCCATGCCTAAGCATTCTGAGCTGGAGTGCAGCAAATCGATTGGCTTAAAAGGTTATGCGAATCAATACAAAGTTGTTTTGGGCACCAGCGCTATTATATTAATGTCATCCTGAGAAATAGGCTGTATAGCTTAGGTGGCTTGTCTGCCAGCCTGTTTTCCTCTTTAACTCCAGTCACAAGATGCTTGTTACAATGCAAGGATTGCTATTAAAAGCTGTTTAAAATTGTGGGGTTTTGAATGAAGCTCTGTAAGGGAATTTTTCACGATCAGAAGGATGAAAATATGAATGTTAACTATATTTAAAACACTACTAAAGCCGTGCACTAGACTTGCAGGTAACCTATGCATGTATTGGAGCGAATAAGCTGAATTAATAATGTTCAAAGTCCTCCTGAGAGCTGCTCTCAGACTAGTGAGGTAGCTAGTTGTGCAGTCAAGGATGACACAGAGGTTGAAGTGGTCACACATTCACTCGGCTCTCTTCCTATCCCTCTGGCACATGTTCTTCCCAAGGTCAAACACTGCATTGCATAATAACAAAAAAAAAAAGGCCAACACATACGCATGCATGCAAACCATGCAACAATGAGGGGAAATAGAACTAAAAATAGCTCTATCACTGCAGCCATCACCGCCAGCATTGGACCACCACTCCTCCCTTCACATCTCATAACTGATGCTTCACATGCAGCCAAGAAGAGTTCCTTAACTGAACGCTGACCTCAAGTTACACATGCTTTATTGCACATGCAGCTTAAGTGCTGCATATATGTTCCTAATTTCTACCAGTGACATGTAAACAACCTATGACACTCATGTGTTAAAGCACAGAATCCTTTATCCCACCGTCCTCTGCCTTTTCTCTTCTTTCTCCAACCCCCCTCCCCTGGTTTCATCCCCCTCTTCTCCACCTCCTTCCCATGGCCTCAGGGAGCTGTTAGCTATCTGGATGCTGGAGCTCTATTGTGAGCACTCATTGATTGCCTGTGTGCTCCCCACAGCCAGTCGGGGCCAGTCAGCATGGGGCCCCGGCTGTCTGCCTTATCTGCCGCTGCTCAGTCGACACACACTGCAAAATAAAAAAAATAAAAAGGAGAGAATGGAGAGAACAACTAGGAGAGAGAAAAAGAGAGGGAGAAATGGAGAATTTATAAGGGCTGTCCAAGCTTCCAGGAGCCAGCGGTTAGATCATCTGTTTTCTGTCCCTCTCTCTCAGTTCCTTGTTCTTCTCACAGCCAGAGACAATCAATGGTGTACTCAAGCAGACATCTCTGGTCTTGTTTTAAAATAGTGCTCCTCTTCTGCCTTTTCTCTGCAAGAGACGATCCATTTACTGCCCTGCGTTTTCTTCGCTCGCCCTGAATGTTAACCTCGGTTTCCCTGCATCCTGCTCCGACCACTTTGTCAATCAGTGACTTCACTTTCACACAAAAAACACAGGATTTACAACGATGGTGCAACCCAGATCTAACCATGCGGAACAGACTATTGACCTTGTATTTAGACCAGGATGTGGCAACCAACTCAAGGTTGAATATACTCATATGTACTCATACTCGTATGCTTGGTATGTGAGTAAGTAGTCAAAGTTAAGCCATGTCTGCAGTTTGTTGATATTCTAACATAAGTGAGGATGAAAGCGTAGAGGAGGATGAAAAACTGTGCACTTACAAATTGACAACAGGGATGAAGAACATCTAGGAAAATAAAGCAAACTTTCAAAATAATTTTAAGAGCATGTATTGCATTATTAAGTACTAACCCGAGTGTAAGTACTTGTACTCCTTGGTCTGGAAAAATATGATATTGGTGCATCCCTACTATGTTTGGTATGGTATAGTATGGTACTGTGTAATGTCTTTTCCTATCCTGTCATATTGTGACAAATTTTGTTGTACTCTATCCTTTCATATGGTTCTATATAATTTTGTATCATATCGTGGTATATTGTATCTTGTTTTACTGTATCCTATAGCATTTATCATCATATTATACTGACTCATTTTATTATTTTTAACATAAGATTGTGTTTTTTGGTATGGTATGAATCAGGACGGATCAGAACAGATGGTATCATGTCATGTCAAACTGTATCCTGTGGTATAGTTTTAGTTTTATATTGTATAATATCACTACTCATCATACCATTTTATTTTGTTGTATTTATTTTTGTTGTATTTTGTTGTATATCATAATGGAGCTTATACTTTCATATGGTATCATATTCTATTATTGCATTGCATTTTATTGTACCATATCCCCCAACTTTTCTCTTATTTCATTAAATGAACGTTCACCACCAAGACCATCCTTGGACTACTGATAATTGATGTGATTTCTTCTGTAGCGTTTAATATCCATCTGTTCTCACTTCAAATAAATAATTCAACTAGAGAAAGAGATACCATTTATAGACACAACTGTTAGTTGGTTTTTTTAAACGAAAAAAAGGGAGTCATTCATGTACAAAAGACACCGCTGCAGCCATACTCAAGGTAAAATATTCTAACTGTACAATCTCGTACATTCCTGCAAAAATCTCTGTTAACTCATTGTGTGCCATTGACGTATATATATGTCATTTAAAAAACAACGCTTGAGTGCCATAGATGGATATATATACGTCAAAGTGTTTTTTCGGCGACTGGCACAAGGGGGCGCTCTCACACTCCCTGTGAGTAATTTTGGGGCTTCTGGGATACGTAGTCGGAACACTACAGTCGGAAGTGATGGTAGATCAAACGTCAGCGGTGGAGACCCTAGGGTCAAAGAGCAGAGCGGTCGTTACGGAGGCAATCTAAGCTAAAAGTTCTAACTTAGACGCTGGAAGAAACTTTAACTTTTGCCTGAGAAATCGCTTACTCACTGAAACCGACACTGAACTTAACGACAGCGAATCCAGGGATCTGCGCTTTTATTCATCTGTCTCTGCAGTCAAGAGGCTAAAGAATGCCGCAAGGTCCCCCCCAAGCGTCAGAGAAATAAGGCAGCCTCTCGCCAGCTGGATGCATACAGTGACAAGCAGGAGAGGACGTGGGCATATAGGGGGTTCCGTGGAGGCCGTCCAGTTCTAGAGTGTGAATGGCATGACAGTGACTGTAAGCATTGTTATTTATTTTACAATAAAATAACATTTGTAATACAATTTTCAGATGTCTTTTATGTTATTGAAGGCAAAATTATAACATTCAAATCACTGTTCTGCTTGACAGACTCTCTTTCACAAAAATGCATTTTTCTGAGCTTTCTAGAAAAAAAGTGGTCTTTTTGGTGAAACTAGCCTCTATTCAACTTAAGATAAAACAAGAACGGAACAAGCTACAAACAAACGTTTTTTTCCATGATGAAATAGAGAGTTTCTTCTTTCATTTGAGCTATTTGGTGTTTTCAGAATCAGAGTACAAAATATTCTGTGGGTCTTGAAAGATGACTCAAAATTGCCAACAACGCTGGCACAAGGCACTTTCCATTTTACGAAAGGGCTAGCACTCAATGAGTTAAAGACCTTAGCTACAAGAATCTTATTGCCGTTAGGCCATTATAAATTGCATTGATGTTGTAGATTTTGTCATCCTTATTCTGAGACATTTTTAAAGGTATGAAAGCTATGCATTGATTTAAGCCATACAATAAAGTGCAAATGGCTTGAAAGTGCAGCTCAGACTGGAGAAGAATTCAGCGAAATAACAGGGAACAGCAAGACACTCAGGGCCCCATTCAAATAATCAAATACTGAGAAAATTAACTTTTTTTTCTAATATTGTAAGGTCCCTGTCAGTCATGGGTCATCAGAATTGAGTTAACTTTTCTACTGGAAGTGGCATCTCTGATTATTACTATCATTATGTGCTGTTACAATGTGCTCACTTTATGCTTACCATAGTTGTAGAGGTATACCACAGCAACTGTGCTAGAACTTAAACATAAAACTGCTCATGAGTCATGTCTGACTAAAGTCGAACTCTATCACTAAAGCAAGATAAAGAAGCTTTTTCTTGGTCCTGCAGTGTGAAATGGGCATCAATCATCCAGCAAATCACTCCCACTGATGATAGAACTTGTTTATTAGTATCTCAGTGTTGTGTTTTCGACAGCAGGGTGGCACTGTAAACAACCATCACACCTCACCATGAAGGGGAAGAGCTGATGTCAGCACAACTGAAAGTCTCCCTCCATCATGTAGCTACACAAGGCCACGGCAGCATCCATCACTCCCGCTGCTGCAGCTACAGAGAGGAGCCGTGTCGCCAGCACAAAGCCTACAGCAAGGTGGCCGAGAGAGACGTACATCATTCTGAGCTTCAGCACAAGTCAAAAGCTGAGTCTAGCCTTGGTCGTCACCCATGTTTGTAAGGTCTAAACAGTTTTTCATATGTTGATTTAACACACCCCTACACAATGCAATATGTATTAACCTTGTTGAGGCATGCTTCATTGAGAGAGCTCTTTGTTCTACTTTGATGCATTCATTGAGCTCTTTGAAATGCCGCCGGATGAAATTATACACAGAGCCAAGTCTAGCTGGAGTCACCCCACCTATAATCCATCCGTCTTGTTGGCAGCCATCTGGCCATATTATTTTGTGGCTAAGGCACACGCGTTGATATGAAAGCCAGGACTTCTGACAACAAGCCATTGTTTGAACTGCAGGGTGACCCGACTGGCTGCAGGACCCCCTGACACCGTAACAGGCCCTGTCATCTTAAGTTGGTTCAAACAAAAACTTGATTGATTATCCAGAACGTACAATATTATGATAAGACTGAAACCTCAGTGGTAAATGCCAACAATAGATGGGTCAGGTGTTCATCTCAAGCTCTGGGGGGAAGTAATAGACACTGAACCTATCTTTATTAAAGCCACTGTGGGGACTTTTCATTCTGGGCTGCTGTCTTTAAGCAGTCCAATATTTCTCTCCTTGTAAACTTTGCGGGTGTTCTCTTGAGATGTGCTTCCTTGTTGAAAAATACCACCATAGGGCTAATTGATGGCAGATGCTATCTGTATCTTCATCAAATAATGCCTCTGGTACATTAATATTATACCACCATTCATTCCATATACATAGTCTACAGTATGGAGAGCAGGTTTTGGTTCAATTTTATTTAAGACTTTATGACCCGTTTTAAGCCCAGAGAAGAAGAAGGAGCCTCAGTGCTGAAATGCAACAGCGCATCTAAAAACACGTTGTCCCTGGTGAAGTTATTCACTGTTTAAAACAAGTCCCGAAAAGATCGTGAAGGGAGTATAAAGTCCTCAAATTTTAACACAACAGATCTTATTGGTAACTTAAGATGTCGTAATCCTAACGATAGACCATTAACGGAAGATGAAACAGCAGTAGCCGCTAGCATTGGCACTGCTAGCATTAGCCCAAAGCCGAAGACCTAATCTTGACAGTGCAGATTCAGCAAGCATTTGAAAACGGCAATGTTTGCCATATATTTCAGAAAAAAATAAAATAATAATAATAATAAAATTAAAGATATATATAGTATGTACAAAGTTAGGGGCAAAAATTCAACATATTGTATCTATGAGTGTCTGACAAGCTGCTGTTCACCAGTGATTATTTTGTGTAACCGAAATGCATTTTACAGATTCAGGATAATCACAGACATTACACTACATCAAGTCTGATCATAAGTGAACATTGGCCTTTTTTGGCCTTTTCAGACAAAAAAAGTGGTAACTTGACAGCTGCATAAAACATAAGCTCATGTTTGCATCTGCTACAACCTAGCCAATTGATTAGCAAAACACAATCTTAGCTAGCATGACTGTTTGACAGTGGTCCAAATCACATATTTCTGTTAGCATACTTTATTGCAGTACACTTTAATGCAGTACACAGCATTTAATCACCAAAAGTTGTTCCAAATCTCACACAACTATTGCACTTACAGGAAGTGACAACGGTTTCACTGGCTTTTTTCCTTCACCTGTTTCTTATTTAACAGCAAATTGCAAACAGATGCCACATTAATATGACAGCTTTTTTCACCCACTATTAAACTAAACTTACCTTTTATTTTAATATACGTTATTCTCTCAGAGAAAACAAACCTTTTTGCCTTGAATGCCTTTTCATTATCAAAATGTGCTGCCGTTGCTAGCACTTCATTAGCTAGCGGATGCTAACGTTAGCATGCTAACAGTTCCATATAAATCACTACTATGGCATTTATTTAGGCTACAAAGTGTCCGTTCCACATTCAATTCTTGGACAGTTTTGAGTGCACCAGTACACTGTATTTGAGTATACTTGTCAAATGCAGTATTTAGTAGGAAAGTTGGAATACACTAAGCGTTTGACAAAGCAAAAGGAGCTTAAGAAATTACTGGCAAACAAAATATATTGCGACACAAGTGTTCATGTATTTATTAACTTAGTAGGATATGCATAATTTAGTAAACATTAACTGAGCACAGGCATGAATATAGGCCTTCACTCTTGAATTACACTATCCATCTGATTATCCTTATCCTTATTAATCTGGAAGAGATTAACTGACAATATGTCATATTTTCACCTTTAATATTGCTTAATGCTATGTAACAACACAGTTTGACTTACTGTGACAGCATCTTGTGTGAACCACAGACAGTTTCACTGTTTCATAGCAAGTAGAAAACATCAATAACAGAAGCAGTGTCTGAACAAAGACATGGGTCATCTCGACAAGCTATTTCCAGAGGGAAAAAAAATCTGATCATGAGTTCACAGCTACAGCACTGTGACATTGACTGCCCGCCTGATCTCCATCTAAGAAACGGTCCCCCCTGAAATAAAAATGAGTGACTGCCGGAGCCGGTGATGTCACTGGCCACATTTGTCCCCCATCAGTGTGGGTAGCTCACTACTCTGACCAGGGGGGCTGAGGCGTCCGTCCTTGAGACACTGTGATAGAGACACCCACCCCCCTCGCTGCTGATACCCTGTTCAGGCCCTCACTGCATCAGTGTCAGGAGCCCTGCAGGCAGGAAGCTAAAAAGGATGGCAGCCCTTTCCTTCCTTCAAAGAGGAGAGCAGCCCAGGCCAGGAGGAGCTGCTGACAGGAATTTGACCCCCGGACTGATGACATTATGCAGAGGAAAACTGTGAATTACCTTCCAGAAGGCCTAATCTTGTCACCTTTCATTGATGATGTATCTAAATTTATCAGCCAAGGGAAATAAGGTGATTGAGAGGTGCAAACGCAGACTTACTGGCAGTTTTTTAAAGACTGCTATTTGCAGTTGATGCTCTGCCACTCCATTGTTCTTTTATTTTCTCTGCATAAAAACAGAGTGTAGAAATCCTGTGTGCAGGCACAGCATGAGGAGTGAGTGATTCTATCTGATGCACTGCAAGCTGAGCGGCCCTCCCTCTGGGCAGTTCAGCCTTGCCTGACTAGGAAGAGAGGGAAGAGCTTGTGTGCGCTAGCGTGCGTGAGTGCGTGCGCGTGTGTGCGTGTCGGGAGGGGAGACATTGTTCCTTGACGTCACCGCTCAGCCCAGCCTGCCGCTGCTCTCAAACACGTCTTTGTTATTCCGAGGCTTCCACCGGAGACCGGCCATCCGCAAAACACGGAGACCCGCCTGCAGAGCTGCTGGAGCGGGTAGGAGGTTGAAAAAGGTTCACGGTTACACAAAAAACACACGCACATAAGCAACCACACATGCACAGGCACAAAGTAAAGGGAAGTTCCGAATATAATGTGAAACTTTAAGTTTCTTTTTTAATGGCTCAGCCGTTAATGACACTGAATAGTGAACAAAATATTCTTCTTCTTATTATTATTATTGTTATTATTAGCCTATTATTGTTTTTATTTTATTTGATTGCTATATTGTTGTTGTTAATAAATTATTAGATAATTTCTATCATAATTAGTATATTGTTGTAGTTATTTTATGATGACAATATCAATACGATTATAGTAGTTATGATAATGATGATGATAATAATAATAGTTATTATTATTAATAATAATATTGTCATGGTAAAGAATTTATATTCGTAATTCTTATTATTGTGTTGTTGTAATAGTAATACTAATAATTTTCATAATAATAGTTAAAAGTAAAAGTAATTTAATAGTGTTTTACTGTTTTGTTATTGTAGCTGTTATAGGAAACTATAGGAAACATACCTTATTTAATATATATATATAGCTTATTGTGATTTGAATAGTTTAAAGCTTAGCTTAACTTTTAAGAAAAATCTCTTTTAATAATTTATAATTTTATTTCTTAAACTCAATATTCAAATATTTTGATAACTGGTCAAATTACGTGAATCCACTGTGAACAAAAAAAGCAAATTAAGACTCTTAATCACCATATTGTCTGTATTGGCCTCTTGTCTACTAAATGTTAAAATTATCATCTTTATTATAAATAAATACAGTTTACTTTAAGGATGGATATATGATATAATGTATGTTTGCGTCGTTGTTTTGTAATTTATATAGTTTTAACTTGTTTATTTTCTAATTTATTTATTTATTTATTCATGTATTCATTTGTACTTACATTATATTACTGCCGCTAATTTCCAACAGGAAGTGCTCCGTAGTTTTAATTAATGTCTTAGAAAACAATTCCATGTCTTTAATTGTTGAATTAAACAAAAACAGTCTAGTTGCAGACGGCTATTTTATATATGAACACTGCTGTAATTATACACAAGCAGACAATAGCTGGAGCTGTGAACTGCACTCCGCTCCAGTGTGAAACGTGCTGTTAACAGCCCATTAGCGTGTACTTACACCTTTACACTCAAGTGTCCTTCCGCGGGAATCTAGGTCGCGTTTTCGCAGCGACCGCCAAGCACGGCTCTCTCTGGTAACTGAATAGCCAGTGTAATCTGACACTTCAACTTGCCGTGCTCTACGGTAGTTGATTCAGTCAGTCACTCACACCGTCTCCGGGGCTCTCGCGTCGTCTTTGTGAAGTGCAGAGAGCGAGACAGAGGAGCGACGTAAACACGAGGTTTGAAGGAACAATACGCGGATTCGCCACTGACTCCGAGCTCAAAGTAAGTTTCGCGCCTGCTTATTTTTTGTTGCAAAGCGGGGTTTGAATGCGTGTGTGGCTTGCTCAAGACGGGGGTTTGCCTCCCGCTGGACACAGACTACCTGCTAACAATAGGGTGACCTCCTGGAAACCTTTAACAGCCGCGGATGAACTCGTGTCAGAGGGGGCAGATTCTGGCTGTGTGAGCGGTTACGGAGCGCCTTTACGCGGCGTTATTACCAGACTTGTGTGTATCCCATGTTTCTGCCCTTTGTGGACGAGTTGAGCTGGAGCGAAACAGCCAAAGTCAATGTGTCTGCATGGTTATTTCTAGATAGGTGCATGCGTTATGTGAAGACAGGAATGTGCTCGTAGACAGTGATTGCAGGTCTGTGTGTTTCTCTCTGTGTGAAGTCTCGGTCGATCAGCTGATGGCTTGGTTGATGCCTAACTGAGAATGTATGTCACTTAGCTAACAGTCAGCGGTGCGACTGGGCTTGTTGCTATTATAAGCTACCTGTTGTAATGCAATTAGCAGGCATGTCCATATGTTACTCTGATATGTCAGTGTTATTCAACACCATGCAATGCAGCTTCAGTGACATTTGCCACCTTGAGGTGCACTGATAACACTGATTGGATCCTCTCTGGGATCACCCAGAGATCAGTCGCCTCTAATGTGAGGTCATTGGACCCTTTAGGGCTCCTTAAGGGCACTGTATGGGCTCTGGTGTAAACAGAGAATGGGTCAAGAATAAGAGAAGCTCAAAAGTGTTTCTTGTATTTATTTACATGCATTGAAACCCTCATTGCTCACCTTAATGGCAGTGCAAATATGCATCCGAATGCCGATTGGAGACCTGCAGCAGTGGCACATTTTCCAAGCCCCTCTGCAGCCAAGTGTGATGAGCTGCTCGACTCAGCACAGCCCTATATGCCTTGAGTCTGGCGGACCCTCCCCGTAAAAATTCCTCCCATCTGGATGTGAGGCCAGTTGGGGCAGAGCGCAGCAGAGGGGGCTCCCGACAGGAGGTGGAGGAGAAGGAGGAGACTGCTGCTCTTTCATTACGGTGCACCCAGTTAAAGGACAGCTAACTTTGGCAGAGGGTGAAAAAGGGGCCTTTGCCCTTGTTAGTAAGGCACTCAAGTTAAAGGGAGAGTGATGAAAAGCAGAGTTCTGCAGTTTTAAAGCCAAAAATATTCACTTATGTTTGATCCAAAACCAATTTCACTGATCCTGTAAGAACAAGTGATTTTGTTGCCACCATAAGCACTAAATCAATCATCCTTACACACATAAAACAGCCACTTTCCCCTAGAAATCTCACCCTGTGTTAACAAAATTGAGACATTATGAGTCAGTATGTATTGCAGGAGTATTGCAGAGGATTGCAGGTGTTCATGTTATTGTGTCCGCTCCCTGTATCTCAGTCTGGAGAGTGCGTGTAGAGTGTAAACAGATTTAGGATGGGTGCACCCTCCAGTGTCTCCTTGCTCGGTAATTTAAATTGGTGATGTAATGAAATTGTTTCCGCAGCAACACTTGTCAGCGGCTCCACATTAATTAGTGCTGTTGGACTTTTTTCTCCTTCTTCTTCTGATGAACTGAAGCAGCGTTAAGTCATCTCAGCAAGGCATGAAAGGAAGGCACGCTTGTTCAGAGTGGGTTACCTGATAAATTGTGAAAGAAAGAGGGCAAGGAATTAAAGCCATCTGCAACTGTTTGAAACTTGGAAGTGTGTGTTTTTGTGTGCGTATGTTTGTGTATGTGTGAGTTTTCTTTCCTTCTGTTGTCCCTCCTGGGGCCTCTCTGCAACCAGCCAGCCAGCCAGCCAGCCAGCCAGGCTGTGAGACGAGACAGAAGAGTGTCTGATTCACTAAACAGGCTAAAGGCTCCACTCACTTTGAAATCAAATTTGGCTTTTATTTTCAAATGCTCACTGAGACTGGACTGTCTGGGCCTCCATGCTATAATGTGAGGGAGATGATGCCGGAAATATGTTGGGAAATCTAAAACAGAGACAGAAAGGCAGCACATGCACTGGCAGTGGTGGAGAAGTGCAGCTAAACATGAGGAAGCGTGTTTATATACTACAATATGTTTGTTCCCTAAAGCAAACAAGGAGACAGAATGGAGAAATTACACTCTACACAGAAGAGCCAAAGAGATGGATGCTAATATTTCATCAATCAATATTTCAATTATTTGGTAGCTGAAGTAGATGTTGGCTGATATGAATGAAGCAGCAATTTAATGCTCAATCATGAAGTAAACAGCATAAAGAGTTTTTAGCTGGTTATGAAACCGACTTACATTAATACAGAAGCCTCTTTATGATGTAATCCAGACCATCAGCTATAAGGTTGACGATTTTTGTTGTGTAATTTTGATGCATTTTTTTTTTCAGTGTTTACATTTTTTAGTTATATTTCTGTGCTTTTTATGCCTTTATTTAGAGTGGAGCAGAGAGTGGGGCAGAGACACCCAGGAAAGGAGCCACATGCTGCCAGTGTGCATGGGGAGCAACCTAACCATTAGGCCATCTGCGCCCTAGTGTTATAATTTACATAGCAAAGTTTGGATACATTTTTGCAAGGGAAACCTGCACATGTATGCACAGGACATGATCTGCAAAAAGAAAACAGGGGCTGCCAAAATCTCTCAACAGAGAGGTTTTCTACAGTTGCTTTTATAAAAGGCAATAAACAGAATGAAAACATTTTTCATACTCTAATACTTAAAGCTCCTGTCAGGAACTTTTCATTTGTGTCAATTTTGGCACCCCCTGTGGACAAAGCTGTACCTCTTATCTGATTTTGTCTTGACCACCTGAAGTAGCATTCATAAAAACACACTGCACCCCTCTTTATTTAAACAGTAAAATGTATCACTATACCCATGAAGTAGTGAACTGCTTATACTGTTTAGCATCATTAGTAAAACAGCATGCATTTTACTTTGGTAAAGGGTGTAGGGGTACATTATTTTAGCTCAATATGCTGCACTTACCACGAAAAATGGAGGCTTCACTAAACAAGCTCAATGGCAGAGAAACTAAGTAGGGAAGCTTTGTACAGAAACAAGCACCGTTGTATCAGCAAAAATGTGACACAGACATTTATCAGCAGCCAGTTTCTTTAGATGTTGATTTAGGCTAAGTACAAGATAATTTGTCAGTCAGGAGAATTCACCTGTTGGACAAACTCTGATCTGTTTACATGGTCAAATATGAAAGAAAATGCTGTTACAGAGGGAGTGAAAGGTGATGAAAGAAATCAGTTTCATATCAGTATCATTAGCCAAGTTGTTACTTTAACCCTTTGACACCCGAGCTTTTGTTTGGCATGCATTTTTACTATCCCACACTTATTTGGGATAAGTAGGACCTGGTAAATTGAAACATCAGCCTTATCTTAGAACAGGAATTTCTTGGATATTTTCCTTCCCAAAATCTACACAAATTCCCTAAAATTTCATAAGAAAATACCTAAAATTCCTATGAAAACTTAAGTATCCCATAAAAATACCCCACAATTTCCTCAAACAGTTCCCATATGTTTCAGTAAAAATGTATCATAAATTGTAAGTATCCCAATAAAAAATACACAAAAACAGAATATAAATGCCTCAAGCAAAGTTGCCAATTTTCAAAGCAATTTCCCCCTAAAATTTCTTAGCAAATTCCTAAAAATGTACAAATACATTCCCCACAGTTCTCCAAAAATGAAGGAAACATCCAACAAATGCTCTGATATTTCCATGAAAACTTCCCAGAATCCCTGCAGGATCAAATGGCTTAAATCACAACATGTTCTAAAGAATGTCCACATGATTTTATACATGAGTAATACTGTGAAAAACAAAATCTCATATTATTTCACCCCTTATTGAGAATCTTTGCTGTGGCATTAATCAAGTAAAGGCTTTTTCTTCTAATCACTCTGTCTGGGACCTCTCCTGAGTCAGAAGTGTAAGGCATAAAAGCATATGATGACAAAAATACTCAGTCTTATCAATACTGTGCTTGTTTGCTTCTGTAGGTCATAAACAGGCATCAGTGCTAATGTCAGCATGCTTTAATACCAGCTAAAAACTCATAACAGGAGCTTTAAATGACTTTGTAGTACAGTATAAACATTTGTTTGTCTTTCAGTCTCTTTGTTCAGTCATTTTTCAAGGGATCTAAAGGTCCTGTCCAAGCAACTAGAATGGAGGAAAAGGAATGTTTGTGTTGCTGTTAAAGCTCCTGTGATTTTCAGTTTGTGGCCATTTTGGCATCCCTTGCATAAACTGCAACCCCTCATTTCTTTTCACATATTTGGGAAATGTTTCAAATAGAAAAACTAAACTAAACTTTCTTTATCAGTCACATTTATGGCTCATCTTTACGCTGCATGATTAGTTTCTGCATGGTGCTTTAACTCACTGACACCTACCCTCTGGCAGCAGTTTTAAGAGTTGAAAATAACTACACCTGAATAAGTAATCTTAAAGCTGGTGGTTTTGTTTGTCTTTGTAGGTCACTTAGAGGCAGAAGTATTAATTTCAGCCTGTTTCGTAACAGGTACAAAAACTCCTCACAGGAGCTTTAATGACGCACCACAGGACTTTGTGGATGCAGTCGACCACCCATGTGATATTTTAAGGCTGCTGAATCACAAGTTTAGCTACAGGCAATTGGGTTATTCTTAATGTTGAATCCCGAGCCAAAGTGGCTGATCAAACATTTAATAAACGTACTTGTAAAATCAGATCTCTCATAACTTTTACCAGCACCTCATTATTACCATTTTATTCATTTAATATAGAAAACTTTGCAGTGAGTAAGATTATAAATTCAGGTGTCCGTTACAAACACCTGCAGCTCCAAGCCCTGTGTTATGATTCATAAAAGGAGAAAGATAAGTGCACCTCACACTCTCTCTGTTTGTGAAGCAACGGGTGAATACAGTTAGTAAGTACAGGAAAAAGAACAATTACACGTGTCTGAGTAATTAGCTTTTCGTTACTCGGCAATTTAACAAGTTAAACAGTCTTTACTGCTGTTTACTGAGTGCCGGCACAGCTGCAGCCTGCCAAGTGCTTAAAACCTGGCGAACGCTAATCAATGTTTTGACAGCCTGACATTTCATCTAGCTGTTCACGTTGGGTTGAGGACCGCCGTGAAATACTTGCTGCCTGTTCACTTGACACGGATTCTTGTAGTCTGGTGTCTCGCCGTCAGCCCGAACCAACCCACCCACCCACCCTCGCGTCCTGAGCAGAAGTCAGCCTTTGTCTGTGTCTCTCCTTCTCTTCTGTTCTGTCTCACTTGTGGTTCATCTTGGCAGCGCTCATGCTTTGTTTCTATGTGCCTATTTTAGTCTTTAATAGGGAAAGTTGTGTTGCCTCAGAGCGTTTTAAAGAGTAATTTTGAAAATAAGGTCTGAGGGGAAGCTTCAGCTTTAAGTGAGGAGTTTGAGTTGAGGTTGTGCCCTCGTGTCAGACGCTTAACTACTTCCTAAACGTTGTTGTAATTCCACCAGTAAGCCTGCCGTCAAGCCCTCCTCAAGTTAAAAGCAGGTAAGTGAGAAAGTTAAGTATCCAGCTGGTGTAACTTCTCCTGCTGGCCAATTCTGATGACATCATTTTGGTACAGAGAGCCAAAGTGGACCAACATTATGCGCTGGGTTAAGAAAACCTCAATGGCACATTCCTGTCAGTGCTGCAGACTTAATGCTGTGGCTCTGCCTGTGGCTGAGACATGGTCGGGTTAAACCTCTTAGATGACTGAAGGAGTCATTCAGCCCATGAGCAAGGCATATTCAACCTTTCAGCTGCAGCAAACAGGATTGTTTGGTGTCCAGCTGTAGAAAACTGTGACTCTGCTGAGCTGTTTTCAGGTTAGTAAAATAGGCCAGGCAAGAAAGGATCACAATCAGGAAAAAAAGCCCTCATAATGCATGACTTTCATCAGCTGTCTTGTCAAGAAGCCCCCCACAAAACAAAACAGAAAGTAGACATGCACTAAGAATTTGGGCCGATGCTGATGTTTAAAATGTCAATTTATCTGATGCTGATGTTTTCTTTGTCTGTCTTATTACTACGTTTTTTTGAAAAATTGATTCATAAACACAGATGAACTGTGGCTACTGATATCTGTTCTTGCAGCATCCTTTTCCAATGGCTGGTGTTTGTCAGCAGGTTTTAAACTGGCCGACACTGATGTTAAACCAACACATCAGTGCTAGGGATAGCTGAAATTGTCAGCATGATATCGATATTGGCAGATATTACCTTAAAAAGTGGATTATTGGTATCGGCAGATAGCGAAATTTCTGCCAATGTTTACAACCAGTATTTTGGCTGTAAAAGTCCACCTATATCAGCTTGTACATTGGTCACAAACAAATAAATGAGTGGAGTTTTTGGTCACTTTCACATCTGATAATCCAGGTGACTTAAGATTTCTGCTTTTGCTTTGGATTTACTCTGAGCAGACAGCAAGGTGGCGAGCTGTCCAGCATGTTGTTCTTTGCATGACAAATCAGTACCGAAGAAGGTGAGCCAATATCAGAGCAAGCAACTACGATATGTTGCCCTGGTTACCCAGAAGCCGAGTGAGGTGCTGACATGTATTTCAGTGTGATAAATTACATATATCTGTAAGTCATTACGTTTGATGCCACTTACTGTCACAAGTTGGTCCACTTTGCTTTCACACCACAAATGAACTGCACCAGGGTTTATTTAGGAGTGAACCAAGACCCCCGTTTTTAAACAGGGCCCAGTTCACTTGTTTGGTCTTTACCAGAGTTTGAATGAGCGTTTACCACCCCAAACAAACCAGACTATCCAGGGAAGATGGACCAGAGGATATTTAAAGCAGACCAAACAGCTCTGTTGTGGATGTGACTTTAAACTGGAGTCTGGACCAACAAACCTAGATCAGCTGAAATAATTTCCTTTATTTATCTTTATTCCTTACATTTCAAAGTGTGTTTTAAGGACTGAAATTTTAGGCTTGCAACCTCAGTATCAATATCAGTATCAGCCAAAAGTATATAGTAAAGATCAGCATATCTAAAATCAGCAAAAATTCAATTTTGTGCATCCCTAATCCATGCATCCTTAAAAATCTGCCAAGCCTAGGTCTAATATGCAGAATGACCAGAAGGAGGAGCCTTCCATAATATTTTCTGTTTCTGGGTTAATATCATGAGAACATTCAGTACATTTGTACAAAATACAAACTTTCTGGCTAGTATTTGTATCTCCTTGTAAAACTGAATGTAATTTGTAGGTATTAACAGTGAGATCAGTTGCAACTGTCTGTACTGCAGTCAGCTTTAAGGGAGAAATTGAGACATTTTGACTTGAAGTGTAAAGTTGACACAGGAAACTGCAGATTTAATCAGGATTTAACTGATAAGTTTGTGTGAATCATGCATAATATTAGCAAACCATGGCTGACAGGTGGGTTTATGTAAAAACAGAATCTTAAGTAATTCCTGATTGAACTGTTTCAATATTAACTGTTTTTGGGGTTTATTAACAGCTGTTGGTATTTAAAGACAAATGATACCATAAAAGAATTTATTCATGTTCTGGTGCTGGATGGGGAGGCTTTGGGGTGCCTGATGTGGCCCTGGGGCCGCCAGTTGATTATTGCTGGGCTAGGCGGATGAAAAATTAAGTAAATGTGGAGGTACAAAAAACTGCAACTTTTGGAATATCCACTTGAGAAAATTTGTTAGAGCTCATCTGTTATGGTTTTAAAAATGATAGTGCACAGTTAGGGCCATGATCCGTATGACTGTGACTCTGTGGAATGAGTGAAATGAGACTTTAAGGTGCAGTGGTGGACGTGACTGTGGCTGCAGGGAGATTCTGCAGATGACTGACAAAGTGTGCTGAAAAGGGACAATGGATCATAAGATTAATCGTTATAAAAAGAAAACTGATGCACTAAGTGTGGACCTTAATCACAATTAATGCAATTACTCTTGACAGCCCTAAAATAAATCCAATATTTTATAAGATGGTTGTTTTAGTGGTATAATTAAGTCAAATATTTACAAAACTTTTGTTTCAAGAGTCATCATTTCAAACTCCAGTTCCCCAAAACATCCGGGAGTCACAGTCCATTAAGTGCTGTTTTTCTGGGACAAGAGAGTGAACCAGAGTGCAGAGCGAGGAGAGAGTGAAGAGAGAAGTTGCCGTCCCGCCCCTGTCACCGTCTCATGCATGTTTGATTTGATGTTTCTTTGAGAAACGAGTGCAAGGGATGTCACAATGGTCCATGTCCTGTTCCCATCCGCCAAAAGGCTGGGGCCCTTGAATCATAAATGACACCCGGCCTCAACCAGGAACAATATGAGAGTGTGCGCCCGCACAGGAGGAACAAAATGTTCCCTCCAACCATCCATCCATCCATTCGCCCACCGCTGCTGCCTGCACTCAAGACTTCTCACCATCGCAAGCAATTACCCTCACTTTTTTCCTCTTTTTTTCTTTTCTGCTGATGAAATCCTCACAGAGAGCCTGTCTCAGCCGTGTCTGTGTTGTTGTTGAAGCGGAGAGAGAGAAAGGGTTAGCGATCGAGAGGAAAAAGAGATAGTATGTGTCTGAGTGAGTGGCGTTGGCGTGTGTCTGTTTGGCTTGTAAATCCTGTTTAAGCTAAACAAACTCATTGTCCTCATCCTCCAACTGTGTGCTTTCCCCCCCTCCCTCCCTCCTTTCTCCTCATCTCTCTCTCTCTTTTTCTCTTTTGAGTTGTAAGTACAGTCACTAATTAGTCCCCTCTCCCTCTTCATGCTGGGTCAGTGGGTTTACGGTTTCAGCACTGATCTGCTGTGTTTGCCTTGTCTCTCCTGATACCAGAGCGACGCCTGCGAGCCAGCGACTGCTGCTGCTGCGGCCTCCTCCAAAAAGGGTCTTCACACCTCGCACGGTGTCCCACATGGGTTCATTTGCCAGACAGACACTCAGGACTGTGCTGGAGCTCGCTCTCATGCTGCTTGAGTTCATGCCAGGTGCTAAGTCCTGCAAAGAACTGTGCCCGCTGGGTCAGCTCAGAAAGTTGAAACCGGTTTTGTTTTCATGCAACAGTGCTACATCGAAGGGAGGATGGCAGACGACAGCAAATATTTTCTGAAAGCTTACATGCTACATGCTGTGTTTATATTATCAATTGTGCTATAAACAGCCCAGTCTAGTCTCCGAGTGCACGGCAGTGTTGATTTTCTGGTGGAGGTTGCGTGGGAGACGGAGAGTGATGGCAGAGTTTCTCTGAAGGCGGTCGAATTGTCTCCAACAGGGCCTCCAGGGATACATACTTCCTTGTTTTCTGACAAAGTAAATTAATGAGGACGATACTAATGCAAAGGGACAGTGCTTACTCTTCGTGGTTATGCAGAGAAGAGGGAGTCTAGCAGTATCTCCCCTCATAAAACAAATTCTTACACTTGTAGAAAGTTGTGAAAAAGCTGAAATGTGTTCAATAAAGAAGAGAAACTTCTTTGCTAAGACGTGCACTGCATGCAAATGAAATATTATGTACCTGTAAGGAGTCAGTGTAGGCAGAGGTAAGGTTGTACACTAGATTGATTTTTCACTTGTGCTTTTGCTCTGTTAATGAAGCCCGTTGAGGTTGTTACGAAGAACCCCTCAAATCATATTGGCATACAGTCTTGAGCTCCACTAAGGCTGTTTTCTAACCCGCTTTCCAGCATTGCTCAGCTACAGAATAAAAAGTCTATTACTGCGTGCAGTGTGTTTGCCCGCTCCGTGCCCTCCCCTCCGTTTTGACACTGGCAGTTGAGCCAGGCGCTTTCCCAGGGTTCTAAGGACTGACATCCCTTTCATTTTCCCGCCTGGGCGGCTCAGATAAAGGGGCATATTTTAAACCTCTGTGTGGATACACCAACTGTAAAGAGAGACGGGCTGGTGGGCTAGGGCCGAGCCGCAGCATTAACTTCACAGGGAGAGAGAAGGTCTGGCTGTGAAGAAGGGCGAAAGTCTGCTTTATTAAAAAGTGATCTCAGCGATTTTGAAATAAAGTATAAAGGACTTTAACTGGGTGCAGACCTGACTTTGCAAATATCACAAATATTACCTGCAGATAACCAATCTCTCTCCTTTATCAGGGGCACCATTTTTACTCCTGACCTCCCTCTGTTACACATACGTCCTCTCAGCGAAGAAAAGCCACGATGGAAGCTGTCGTTTATCAAATCAGTAATGAGAGCGGGCTAATCGTGTGTATTCCAGAGACGGCAATGATACACTGCCTGGCGCTTGCCAGGGATCAGCCTCTCAACAATGTTTATCATTGTCTCCCTGGGCCCTTTAATTATCTAGCAAACATTATTGACATAACAGCAAGGGTGCATGTGTTCATGATTTTAAAGGAGCCTGGGTTACTATTATAAGATCTTTGTGCTGGCAGAAATCACAGCCAAGAGATTGTTTTTGTTTCAAGTTCTTGAGCTTGTATTTGCTGTTATTTGCAACACATAAACAACTTTACTTTTATAGTAATGACTGACAGCTTGGTGTTTCAGGGGTAAGTTCAATCCTCTACACAATGTGTGTTTAAATAAGGCTTAAAGGCAACAAATTGTTTGAGTTTACCAGTGTTTTTTCAGCAACAGCGGCTAGCTTTAACAGGAAGCTCCCCATATCCAAACAGTGTACATAAACGATTCCAGTTTTTAAAATTTGTTCAGGAAAGTCAATAAAGACAAATTCAGAACAAAGCTTTACATGTCAAAAGAAAGAAAAATAATTGCATAGAAAGACAGTAAATGCTGCTGTTTTGTGGCCATGCTAGCAGTTTTTCAATACTTTTTCAGTCTGTTAGCCAAAACAATTAGCAGATCATGGCTAGTGGAACAGCTAATAAGCTCCACGTGTAGAGTGGTGCAGGAATGAGTCCTAGAACGTGGAAGTGAGTTAGTATTTTAACACTTCCAGTTCCCTCGTCTGAAAGTCTGAGGGGTTTATCACTGAGTTTTTAGTTAAATGCCTGAATTAGGGCCTGTGGTGAACACAAGCTCAAGAGTGTTTGACATTTTATCCTACAACATAAAATCAATCTGAAACGTGCCCAACCTTTCAGTCGTGTATCTTTTCATATCATAATAAAGGCGGTTGCTAAAGGAGAGCAAATAAAGACTACAGCGTTTGTCGGGAAGGTTATACGTCATCACCTGAAGCACGGCGACTAAGCCTTCCGCTCACTTGTATCCGTGGATGATGACATTAAATTCAGTTGACAGTGTTGTAGTTCAATATAGCATGACATTAGCTTTTTACTTTCACCAGTTATATTAACGAACCAGATATGATGCTTATATTATCAATTTATGAAGATAATCGCTATAATCAAAAGGTGTAAGTTTCACAAACCTTTATTGGACACAGATCGTATTTTCAGCAATGACCCAAAAACCCACTGAAAAATCCCATAGACTCGCCACTGAGTGAACCCATGCGACGCTAACTTTCGGGTATTGCCAGCAAAATTACGTCACAACTGCACCACTCTATTAACATCCAGTTAAAAAGAAGGAAAGAACAACTAGTATGACTTTAAAGGACCTGTTCAACCTAAAGCTTTGGATATGCTAACGCTAGCATGTTTATATTACAAAACTAATATAGCTAACAAGGTTTAATATGCGAAATTAAGATGACTAGGTAAACACGATAGCTGTACAAAATCTAAAGTGTACAGTGTGCCCTTACTTTCATTAATATACTTTATTACAGTATACAACACAGCACTATACAACCCTAAATCATAGTGAGGTAGCATTGTCCCAAATCTTGCTCTGCTGTTTTGCATTTACAGAAAGTGACAACAGTTTAACTGCCTCTTTTGTCTTCTTCTACTTCTTTTTTTGACAGCAGTTTGCAAACAGATGACTATTTTCAACTAATATGAAGGTCTATCATTTTATTTTAGCATTATTCCTTCCAGGTCTCACCTAGAAGTGTTTAAACAGTAGATGTGATTGAGAGATGTGAACAGTGAAAAAGCAGAATGAATCAAAAGGTAGCAGTAAAAGTGCAGTGTGGAGTTTCATTGGTTTAATCATTCTGTTGTTGAGAACGTGGATTGGATTTGACTTAAAGTGCTCTGTAAACATCCAACCTTTGTTTTCTAGTCAACATTGTACGATTCTGATCGTTCTTTTTTTGTATAAAATGCTCAAAAAGTAGTATTAATCTTTCTCAATTCAGGTCTTAAAAAGTCTTAAATTTGACTTTTAAAAAAGTGTAGGAACCCTGTAAATTAAATCCTGCTTCTATGAACACAGGTATATACCAGTGCAAATATACTCACCTGCAGCATGCCATGGCTTTTGCACAGAGAGAGTGAGAGGAAGGGGAAACAGAGGATCACTTCATCCTGAGGTAACTCTGCTCACCTGTAAGACGTGTAAACAACACTTCAGCTTAAAATCAGTTTTAACATCCCTGCACTCAATGTTGTTTTTCTTTTAGAGTCAAAGCATTTTGTTAAAGGATTAATTGAAGCGCCTGCAGAAGTGTATGTGGGCAGTACCTGCTTAATGGGGTTTATAAACACCTAGTGGTATACCGTAACATTGCAAAGCAGATGGATACGCCCAGTTCCGTGTTTCTCACTGGCGAATCCATCTTGCAAAGCTCCCGTCTGAACCTTTTGGGCCTGTTTTATAAAGTGACAGGACCAATCAGCGTCGAGGGGCAGTACCTTCGGGCACGTCGAAGTCCTGACGTAAGCAAGCCGCAACAAGAGGCCGGTGCAATTATGGTGGAAGACATTTGCGTGGATGCTGCTAAAGCGCCAGTTTTATCAGAACTTGACGACATTTCTTCGTTAAGAGAAGAACAAAAAAACAGCATTGAGTTGTTTTCTTTCCAAAAACAACAAAAGTGCACTGACATGTCTACAGTCGCCATGGTTCACGTTATATAGTTCTCTGTAGTGTTAACTCCTTCGGTAGGGGCACAGCTTAGGAGCGACAGACAGAGCGTTCATCCAATCACCCTTCGAGTGTTTTTTCAAAGGCTCTGCCCTTCCCCAAACACTGTCTATGAGTGGTTTTCTAGATAGACGTGTTAGGTATACCGTATACACCAGTAAAATTTGGAGAAGGTCTGATGGTATTTAAAAATGGATACCACCTAATGGCTGACACCCATGCAAGGTGTTATCAGACAAGCATTGATGGATTAATCATCTGTGTATTTTGCTGTTAATGTCGAAGCTCGGGTCTGTAATGACTTCTGCCATGGCGCTTGAATACTCTACTCTTAGGATCTAAACAAGCATAGTGCACATTTAGGCTCTTTCAGGTTAAACCAGCATATAAAAGCTTCTGAGGCAATAAGTAATGCTGTCAACTGAGTGCTGTCACCCTGCTACATAAATTGGCTCTATTTTGACTTTTTTCTGCATGTTTTTTAAACTTGATATTTTTCAAATGGTCTGAATCTAAATTAGCATTTTATCAATAGTAAGATTTTATGCTAGGAGCATCATTTTGTCAAAGTTACATGCCAACTTCTCTTTTGTAAACATCCCAAATTAGCTTTCTCATTGACGTTCCATCAGTCAATTTTCCAGTAATTTATCCTGTAGAAAGAGTCGATGGAAATTGTTAAGAGCTCCTGGGTGTCTGCTCCTTTCCAAGCAACTACCCATTACTTCAGATTACATGCATTAGCAGCATCTAATACAGCTATTACACATCTCAGCCATATTGCTTTCACAGCCATCCTGTAACCTTTGCCTGGCTGCCCAGTGGGAGCCCATTGCAAGCTGAATGGCATGTGTTGACATTGTTAAGGATACACGTGAGGACATCACACGTTACATGTCTGACTCATATATTTGGACGAGAGAGTGCACGTTTGTGAGTCGGGTTAAGTTGCCATCCCATAGCAGAAACATCTTAAGGTGTTGCTCGATGTCCTGTAAATGAAAAGTGGAGGTCAATGAAGGCTGCAGCAGCAAAAACAGCAGGCATACAAAGAGCTGGGAAATATAGATTAGGGGCAAAGCGTATGTTTCCTACCCCCACACATTTACAGACCCATCCTTTCCTCCATGTCATGTCTGTGTAAGCACGTCTCTCCGGATATCAAATCAACATGATTGTATAACAAGAGAGGAGGTGTGTCTCATTGATGGGTGCATGAAATCACCTTTGCTTTGCTGTGAGTGTGTGTGCATGCTGCCGTGAAATGTGTGTGAGGAAGAGGGAGAGAGGGACGGTGGGTGGGGGTGGAAGCAGCAGCAGCGGTGGCTTGGGGTGAGGTCCTGCCCTGATTTTCTCTGGAATTCCTTTGTTTTTGGAAGCCAGAAAGGGGGAAACTGAATCTGTGTAGCCCGAGGGGTCTCCGCTCCTTGAGATACTCCGCGCTCACACAATCACGCACACGTAGACACACATCTCTCCGTCAGTTCTGATGGTTTTAGGGGTGGCTCTGTTTTCAAAGCTTGGAACAGTCAAGGTGTTTTTCACCTTCCAGGAAAGAAAAAAGACAAAAGGAGACTGCACCAGGCAGCGCATCTCCGGCCTGGAGGGAGTGATGCTGCTCAAATGTAAATTTGCTCCACACTCAGAGCTAGTGAGATTAAATCCTGTTACTTAGGACACAAAAAATACCTTTGGATGAGTAAAGAATAGAGCACAACAGCAGAAAGAGCACTCTCCTACTTTCATTTAAAAAGTGTGGTAACTATTGCCTAATGTTTTCCATTTTTAACGACGCTCCTCTGCAGATTAATACATGTTTTAATGGCGTTTTGTGGCCACTTGAAGGGCCAAGCCTGCTGCAGAAATGTCGTCAGCTGCTCCTGCAAGCTGAAAATTTCCCCTCACATTCATGCCTCATTAAATCTGATAAACCTTGGGTAATGGTGTTAGAATTGTACAAAGGTATCTCCATTTACGCCGTGCCACAAGTTTTCCGTGACCAGATCCTTATCTGTGGGGCTGTCGCTTTAAGTAAGTAACTTCCACAAAGCCCTGCTTTTCCCTCTCGTTTGAAGGGGGCTCGTGTTGAGCGAGAGGGAGGGAGGGGGGCTGAAAAGGCTTGTTGCCTACCTCCATTGAGCCAGCTTCATTCTTTGCTGTCCCCTGGAAGAGGCGGGGGGGGGGGGTTAAAGGAGGGGAGATGGCAGCAGAAAAGGGGAACAGGAGAAGGGCTAGAAGGTCTGGTCACGTGAGCAGTAACAGTGTTCGTGCTGGTCCCTTTCAGGCTGTCACAGTAAATCTGTTTGACTTGTCACTTTGTAAATCATTACGGAGGCTAAAAGCCTCTCTATTGGATTGTGGTGGAAGAGGGGAGGCAGCAGGTTTCCTTTGTGCCTTCTTGACGATGATGATAATCAAGTTTGTTTCTGGCCATCCTGCTGTGAGGCTATAATTAGCTCCTTTTGCTCTTCTTCTTCTCTGCTTTTTTTGCATGTTGCGCCTCAAAGTGAAAGCAGAGTGGAGGAGTCATTGTGAGGAGGTCATGTGTTGATGGGTTTTATGTGGAGGTATCAGTGGATTTTAGATGCTGTTATTTAGTTTCAGTAACACAGCTTATGTACTTTCCTGTGATGTGCAATTAAAAAGCAAGCTTTTAAGCATTTTCAGTCCATATGCCCTGTTTTTTTTATCAGATAGGATAGCAGAAGAGGGTACAGGAAATATGGACAGAGAGTGGAGGGGAAACATGCACCAAACAGCACCTGCATCAAGATTTGAACCTGAAGACTGTAGCCTCTGAAAATGAGAGCCTGCGCTTCTAACAGAGCTAAACCATTGCATTTTATTTTGATATCTAATTCAAATGAAACTATTTTCCCTAAAGACAAACTGTGTCAACACCCTTTTTAATCTAATAAGAGGCTTTTCATTCTGTTATTCTCTCTCTGATATTTTTATTGCAACAGTATGATCCTTCTCAAGCACAAAGATTAACTAAATAGTTATCCAGTGCCATCAGCAATTTGGAGATATAAAAGTGCATTACAGTGAAATTGATATTAGTTTTTGATGTATACACCCTTTTTAAAGAAACTTCTCTCCAATACTGCTGACTAGAAATGTTCTAATACCATTTCTTCCTTCCTAATGTCAATTTTGATACCTTGATCTGATGGCAAAAACCCCTTAAATATGAGTGTGAGCCAAATATATACAGTATGTAATATTGGTGGGAAAACCCTTATTGCTTGAGCTCTGCTGGCTTTGACTACTTTAACAATCTCTGTCTACTCAGCAGATATACAGTACTGCTTAGAACTTTTAGGCATGTTTGGGCCAAAAACTGAGGCTAAAGTAAAGTGTAGTTGGGCGAGTAAGATACTCGAGGGCACCATCCAGCAGGAACGAGGACTGACACAACCCCAGTTGTGCTGTGGATGTCCTTGCATATTATCAGGGGCTTCTGTTGAAAAAATAAAGTTCACATCTTTAGGGAGGAGTAAGGGGAGGATGTGGAGAGGTAGCACAGCCTCGGGTACTGCCTGGGCGAGTAGTAGGGTTGCCATGTGCCCCTGGTCGTGTTGTGGATGTCCCAAAACCACTGGCAGTATCTGGGCATAATACCAGGGGTGAAAAGACCCAGACAAAAAGTATGCTGTCAAGCTTGACCTTGGCCTCTGAGCGATCCACATCTGTGTAGGCCAGGCCCAACTCTGTACCCCCTCACCTTCAACCCTGGGTTGTGGCAGATTGGGCCCTGTGAGAGCCCTCTTAATGTCTTAAACATATGCACGTGACTACCTGCAAAGGGAAGTGGAGCTATGGTTATAGTTCAGTAAGTAAATTGAAGTGGTCTACTCTTCATGCCCCAGTATGCAAGCACTGGGAGAGAATTAATTTACCTGAGAAGAGTGTCACCTCTGCCTAGGTAGGTAGAAATATGAACCCTTTTAGTGTAGATACTAGACACTCTTCCTGTTGACCTTGCTATCAAGTTAGCAGATGGCAAACTTTGAGCATCATTGGTATCCTGATATTGTCTTGATACCTTGACCTGATATTGGCCAAAACCCTACAATGCAAGTGTGAGCCCAAACACAATGGGGAAAAAAAACATGATTGCTGATACTTTACGAGCTTTGAGTGCTGTATCACTGTCTGCCCATACCACACTCAGTACATTTACATGAATAATAGTTTTAAGTTGAACTTATTTTAAGAATATTTTACTATAATGGATGAATATACCACTTTTAATCATTTGGATTTCTCTTTGGGTTTTGTTTTTTGGAAAGCAACCCCCAGCCCTTTTCAGTGTCTCATGAACCCAACATGGGAATCACTGGCACATCCAAAGGTAAAACATAGACAACGGTGCAGCTCTGTACGTGTTCTACGCTTTACTTTTGACATACAGTCATGTGCATACATTTCAACAATGTAGGGCTCTACAGATTGATCACAATTCCAGATATACTAAAACCCTGTACTGGAGGGAGTTGGGGTGGGGGGCAGCCAAGGCCAAGCTGGATGGAGCAACTTGGGGTTCAAGACCCCCTTGGGGGTTTGCAAGACACCGTGCCTTCCAAAAAAATAAATGTATTTTAAATGATCTCAAATTGTGTATTTGACCCATTTTTTCAATGCATAAAATTACTTAATTTTAGTTGGGGTCCCTAGTCTATGACACTCTTATTTTGGGGGTTGAGAGCTAAAAAGTTGAGAACCTCTTTGGGCCATGCGTACTCGCTATATCCATCCCTTACTCTGCCCTAAAGGTTCTGACTTCATTTTTTCAACAGATAATTTTTCCATGCCCCGGTCATATGCAAGAACATCCAGAGTATGACCAATGTTGTGTCAATCCTCCTTACCAACTGATGGTGCCCTTTAGGCGGCTTACTGGCCACAGCTGCGCCTTACTTCAGCCTCAGTTTTTTGGTCCAAACATGCCTTTAAGTTCTGCACAGTACTGTACATACTACACCTGTAGCGTATAGTGATAGCTAAAGGCAGACATTAACGCCACTTCTGCTCTGCTAAGTATTCATGCTGTTTGACTTCCAGGTGAAAGCTAAGTATGGAAGCTGTGGAGCATGCACAGAAAAACCTGGGCATTTTGGGCTAGATTGGGATGTATACAAGAGTACAAAGATCCACATCCACATTTTGTTGCAGATTTTTATTAACATGTTTAGTCCAGTTTTAGTCTAACTTTAGCAGTAAATTGACTTTTTTCATTGCAACACTTGGCTGTATTGGCTTAACCCCACCCTGTTATTTAGTGCAAGTTAGGTCTGAGGTCAGTATGGGTGACACTTACAGCTTAAAGTATATCTTTACTTGTAGTGTGACTTTCTGATCAAATTGGTTGCAGTCTGACAGAAATATAACAGTTGCCCCCTCCTCCTATGTTATTTCTTCCTTTCCTCTCCTTTCCTTTAACTTGGCATCCATCTTTCTCCTGTTTTCTCCCCCTTTTTGCTCTCTCCTCCCCCCACCTCTCGTCTTTGGTGTGTGTGCCAACAGCACTCATGCCTGGAACAGAGCGCCCGGGCAGACATCTGTCGCACTGTGTCCCTGATCTGATCTGCGTCTCGAAGCATCGGGGTCACGAAGAGTAGCAGTCGCCGGTCCAGACGCTGTGGGAGACAATCTGTGTTTTTCGCTCTTTTTGCCTCTTTTTCATTAAAATTCTCATTGCACCCAGCCGAACCCACACCAGGGTGTTTAAGCTGTTTGTCGTCTCTGTAAAGTGGAGCGTCTGCCGTGTGGTCTATGTTGCAGCACTGGGCTGGCGCTGTCCCGCGCCTCCCTGATAAAGCTCTTTCTTAGACTCACAGGTGCAGAGAGCAGAGGAAAATGTGGCTTTATCAGGCTGTTTGTCAGCCACAGTGATGTGCAGATGATCTGAAAGGAGGATTTTTCAACAGTTAAACCGGATCTTTGTGCCCGGGGCAGCGCCATTAATGACAAAACCAATGACAGAATGAAGAAAAGGGTGTTAATTGTGGCTGCTCACTGGAGTTAGACAGAGTTTAAGACTGACATACACGCCGTCTGCCAACTTTGATACTTCACATACCATCTTGAGAGATTAATGCCTGTGTATTGATCTTGCTCAGTGTTTTGACATTTATTGGCGGTAGCATTTTATTTAAACAGGTGACAAGACTGGTTAACACTCAGCAACGATGTCAAAAAGAAGTGAAATGTTGAAGAGAGACTGTCATAAAGGATAACAACAGCACTTTTTGCATGCTTAAGCTGATAAACCTCAAATAATTTTGGTTGTGTTATACATTTACATACATTTTCTGACATTTACAGATTGATTTCCTGCCTTCTAGGCACCTTATTTCACTGAAATATGAAATATAACTTGCAAAATTTGATTGACATTACTAATCCATGACAGTACATAGACTATTTAGTTGCCCTTAAGTCATGTTATCTGAACTCAGTGATAAAGTTGACAGCAGAGAGTAAAAATCTCCTCCTGCTGGGATATTTGAAGATGCTAAAACTTTCAAGATTTCACAGAAATCTTTTATAAAGCAAGAAACAACTAAATTCACATGCTCCTCCTCACATCCCTGTTTACTCGCTGGCTTTTCTGATTTGATTTTCTGACAACACGTCTTGTCAGAGCTCTGTTTTTCAGTGTTCGACTGTCAGCTCTCAGATGTTGCCGAGTTTTGAAATTGGTCCCTGTTTGCAACTAAAATACCACACAATTTTTAGAGCAACTTTGATAAAAGGCCACAGAGGTCACAGCTGCTCTGTGATTAAGTGTCGGGCTTGAACAAGTTTTAAAGTTGATTGTCAAGACACAAAGACTCATCTGAAAGACAGGAGAAAGAAAAGCCAAAAAGAAGCTCAAATAAACTTTGTGAGCTGTGATAAATAATTAGTAGTAGGCTGTATCATTCAGCTATGAGGCTCAACATGCAAAAACACAAGCTTTGTTTTTTTTCCATTGTGTTTGCCATTGCTTTTCTGTACGACATTTCGTCCCTGTTAGCTGTTTCTGTCAGCAATGTCTGGTTGTTTTATTGTGTTAAAGTGGCTACTAGGAATGGAACTGCAGGACATGGCACATTTAGCCAGGTAGGTTATTAACCCAGATCTCTTGGTAGTTAGTGGTCAACCCAATTCTTAACAATTTCTGTCATGATAACTGATAAATTGTAGGAAAAGCATCGCAGTCTAGTTTTACATTGATATAATCATGATAGCAAGTACAGTTAAAAATACTAAATTCCTATGATGGTATATTGTGGAATTAGTTGCCATGAAGTAGTGTCATGGGGAGTTAAATTTACAGGATTGCATATATGAGGACATTGATATATTGCTTTATCTAAACTTGGCATAAACGTAAGGAAATCAGATCTGAGTATGTGGGTTCTGCCCATGAAAAATTTGCCAAATCTTCTCTGCCATTTGCTCTTATTAGGTGTTGTTTGGTGGACTGGATGATTAAAGTCTGAAAAAACAAGACATACTGGCAATTCAACGATTTCATAAACACAGACACAACAGCCTGGCTCCTCCTCCTCATGCTGGTCACCAGCCCGGTCACACACTGCTGTGGGATGGCATCCCATTCTTGAAGCAGCATTTGTCCCAAGTCAGCCAGTGTTGTTGTGTTGGTCACTCTGGCACCAACGGCACGCCCAAGCTGATCCCACAAGTGTTCAGTGGGGTTGAGGTCAGGACTGTTGGCAGGTCCTCTCCACTCCCAAATTCTGGAGGTCGTCTCTGATAAACCCCGCTCTGCATCGTCAGAGACGATCTGGCAAATCTTTCATGGGGGGCAACTCAGCTCTGCTGCTCATCCCACAAATGCATGTTCTTTACAAATGTGGCACCATTTATAAGGGAAATAAACAGGCTTCCCAACAGTGTAAGATTTATTGCCAAGAAGCACTGTTACAACAAAGAAATATTCTACCAAACACAAATTCCCTTACTTTTGTGCTAAGTGTATTAAGTCCACCCCTTGTGTCTTTGTTTCATGGAGTTGTTTTAGTTTATCATGTTGATTTAGCTTATTCAGTCCCTTGAAAATCATTTAAGATTGAATTTCAGTGTTCTGGAAATTCTGTGCCAGATGACAGCTAAGTGGGCCTGGGTGACACGGCCTAAAATTTATAGTAATTTTTTGCATTTTGCAGCAATCCCTCTCTTTATAACTTTTTTTTCCTACCTGGTAAAACACCACAGCTGACTTCCTTGAATCATCATGGACTTTAAACAAGGAATTCATGAGTTTAGACACACCTTTAAACAGCCATTGTAATACAAATTGCTGCAGTGCTTGTCTTTAGCCCAGACAGGCCGACAGAAGCAAATACACTCACTTCATGTTGCTGTTACTACAGACAACAAACTTCCGGAGGAGAGAACACACCTTTTACCTTACTAATGTGCTTCACATTAATCACACAGACACAAATGGGTTACGCTTGGCTTTTTATCTGGTTGCTCTTTAGTGTTGAAGCAAAACATGCTGCTGGTGCACTCAGACTGAGCTGCTGTCAGTCACATATCACTGTAGCTGCAGCTGACAGTGGTTTGGCTGTGATAATAAGAGGTAATAAAACAGCATTTTTTAGCAGATAATGGCTGTAATCAAAACGACCGCTACTTGGCTGGAAAAGTAGAAAGTAGCAGTGTTTTATATTGCAGATTTAAGTTGCAGATTGTTCTATTAAGGGTAGTAGGTCAGTCGTATTGCACATAGTTCCTTAAACTGAACACATGACATTTTACATGCTACAGCCATGATACAGTTGCCATGCTTACATCATTTTCTCTCACTGTTTCCTCATTCTTGTATTATGCTCTGATTGGCTTTGTTTCAGCTGAACATAGGCATGACATATTTTGAATTGCTGATAAAAAAATCTGCCTGTGGGCAGCATTTCAGAGGTCTGGAGCCATGCTACAGAACCAGCACTGTGGTCCTTTATGATAAAGCAGTAGACTTGTTTGATTAACTCAAAGCCTCTGTAAGACGCGGCTCTACAAAGCTCCTCCTGAGTCATAGAATCAGAGACTGCTTTGATTCCGCTCATCTCTTGTGAGTCAGCACAGGCACAAAGTAGAAAGGATATAGCAATGTGTGACGAGAAGATTAGTCCCCTCTCTGACACCTGTCCCCTTTCAAAAGAAATATCTGAAGATCTTGTTTACTTAGTATAAATCCCTTAGATGGAAATCAGGCTAAGATTAGATAAATGGCCTTACACAGCTCTTATCTTTTGAGGGAAAATTGACCCGTGACACTTTGTTGGCAGGACCAGAAGCAAAAGGTGGCTCCATGATCTGAATGTCAATGCATTTAAAAGCAGATACAAACTGTTTATAAAGTGTACATAGAAGAGCCATTCAGTAGCACCGCTGTGCTGGTTTAACATGAGAACGGCTCTTATGACCAGACAAACTGCAGGCCAATATACACTGTAAGGACATTAAAAAAACAGCTATGCTGCAAATTTCAGATAACATTCACTAAGCAAATATTAACTGGCTGGCTCTATGCATTAATTCAGTTCACTTACAGAAGCACAGCCAAGGCTCGCAGTATGCTTACACTGTATAAATCACTCTTAAATAGGTTCATGTTTGTGCTCAATAACACCCTTTCACCTTGATATATCTTTATTTGCACTGTCATTATGTATCTCATTAGCATTTGGCTGCACATATTCCATACAGCTTTTATAGCCCTTTGTGTGTTTTTTAACTTAAGAGCATCAACATTATATCAATTTAATATGAACATTTAGATTTTTTAACAGTCATTCTTTAATTAAAGAGGGCTACAAAATAAAGTAATGTAACTGCCAATCACAATGTCCCATAGCCCAGACTGTTGTCCCCTATTTGGCTGTTTTGCCCATCCAGACCTCATGTTTTAAACAAGAAGATATAACCCCCTTTTAGATGCAGTGTCTGTGAGACTCTACCATCACTTTGCCTTTGGATATTGCCCCCTTTGTATGCCTTTTTTATATTTAGATTAAATCGGTAATGTTGGTGTAATATCGGTTCCTGGTGTGTGATTTCAACTCAATGGTAGACCAACTTGGTTCGACCATAACGCCTGGTCTATGTGTCTGACTCTGGACCATGAGCTACCAATCAAGGCTACAGGAATTTGTTGTATGTTTTTTGTCCAAAGATGCATGAGATTCTCGCTCTAGCCCTCATCATATTGGTACCTTCGTCTTGTTTTCTTCATTTGTGTCAGCTCAAGAACTGACATGCACACGTCATTTTGTCTTTCTGCTTTGATTAGCCAGCCATGAAAGTGACAGAATGTTCCTCCAATCACTGTCTGAAAATGTTTTAAAAAGTCCTGCCCTTCCCAAACGCTTTCTGTGGGAGCTTTCCCTGATAAAAGTGAAAAAAATGTCCATGCAATGGAGATACAAAACAGTCTATCTGGTGTGTCAGGTTAGAAGTCGTATACATTCCCATTTTGAAATGTCCATTTTTAAAGCAAAAGTCTACATGTTTACAGCCTGGTTAAAAATTGATTTTGATTGGAATAGTTAATGACTTTTGGGGCACACACTGTAAAAGGAGGGAATTTCTTTTTTAATAAATCGTCCGTTTTGGATTTAGGATAGGGGTTACACGTATTTAGCGGCATAGCTGATATCATAACTGCAGTCAGCATGGTGTAGCAGTTTGTTTGGGGGCTTGAGGCCTTTCTCAGCTCCACCTTACTTTCTGTTACTAGGTTGAATGGAAATGTGAGAGAGTTTTTCAGTATGGATTTAAAGGCAGCTGCAGAAACCAAATGGGTGACATCAGCCAGACATCCAACGCTTTTACGCTTTATAACAAGGTACTTTCCTCCTCCTACTACTTCACTTTGTTTTCCACCACAGATAATTAAATCCTGAGTATTGTCAGACATCATTTTTAGTACAACAGAACCAGAGGGTCATGTTTTTAATGGTTTTGAGTTTTCTAAAAGATTAATTCTAAAATTGCAGTTTTTTAAAAACTACTTTCTAGCTCAGGTTATTTAAAAAAGGAGTATGTGCAACATAATCTTACTCTTACTCTTCTCCTGCATTTGGATATTACCCACATCCTCAAAGTGTCCGTGCAAGAGTCAAAACACCACAAAGCCATATCCACAACTTTTTGCAACAGGAAACAAAAAAACCATGGAGCTACCGTGTAAATCATTTTATCTCTACGTTTGTGCATGCTCTATATAAAGCAGAGTCTTGTATTTATAAAAACCTGCTCACTACTGCACCTTAACTAGAAGTTTATCTGGCAGAATCCTTTCAGCGTCCTCTCCCATGCCTGGTATGCAGCAGCCTGGAAAAGGTGTTTTATAGCGATGACAGGCAAGGTCGGGCCACTGAAACAGGACAGTGAGAGGGGGTGGTGGTAAGGGGAGGAAAAGGGGGATGTAGAGAAAGTGAAAGGGAGTCACTGCAGCTCTCCTGGTGTAGCACCCTTTAGTCAGCTGCAGCAACAAATCAAACATACGCGAGCGTCTGCTGGCTCTTCTCCATGACACTGATCACTGGCACACAGAACACTGTCAAAAACATCTTGATGGGTAATTAGGAGTACTCCATCATTTCTGCCATCACTTAGCTTCGCTGCGGTGCTTGTGTAGTCCAGCATGTGTGTGATGTAGCATTTAGTGGCTGTGCTATAAGATCTGCAGAGATGCACTCTAAGTGTTTTACACACTATAACCCCTGCTAGGTCTGAGATAGAGGGATCTCTGCTGATCCTTCACAGTCAGTCCGAAGCAGTAAACTCTAGCTGACTCTTGTGTGTGTGCATCTTTATGTGCACTATGTGTAACCTTGTGGTTGTTTTAAAAGGGTTGCAGCAGTGTTACGGCTCTTTGTGAGTGTCGCTGATGCACATCGCGTCCTGTGTGACTTTGACCAGGGGAGCCTCGCAGCTTTACAGAGCAGAGCGAGTGTATAGATTGAGCTTTTAAAGCGCTCTGCATACATACGGCTAGAGAGGAAAGAAAAGGCTGGTGTGCAGGTAGAAGGTTACCCCCTAACCCTCCTTTTTCTCCCTTGTGATTTAAACATTCAGAATTTTCCCATTAACCCTCATCACTCACAAGAAGACCTCCACTAAAATGCCTCCTTTTTACACTTAACGCTGGGAACAATTTTGCAATTTGTGCTGTTATTATCCCAATTTGCGCGAGCTGAAAATGAGAGAACGGGATTGTGTGCCCTTTGATTAAGTGGGATGTTTGAGCGCGAGGCCCTCCACCTTCAAGAGAGATTTGATACTTGAGGGGTTGAAGTGTTTTTGATGGAAACTCCATTAATGATTGATAACAGGAGGAGAGCGCTTAAAAATCTCCCTGCTGCAGCGCCATCAATTATTTAAAGCTCTCTCCTTGCATTTTGGTGGCACATAAAATATCAGTCACCATCTTGAAATCTCAAGTTGATAATATCAGTCAAAGGAATTAAGGCTTTGTATTGATTCCCTCAAATACTCTCCTTGTCCTCGGGGTTAGAAGTGTGCATTTTTAAGGTGATTCTTGCAAGAGATTGCAACAATTAGAGCGGGTTTGTTGCTGTCATTTCCTCTCATCAAAGGAGAGTGTTTCTTCACTTCTTAGATGATTTATAAAATTCTCATTGATATTATCAGAGGTTTATGATTTATTAATCAAAAGAAAATATGTCTCTAACTGGAACTGCTTGGCTAATTTTAGATACAAGGTTAGATAACATTTTTAAACAACATAGAAACTGAAGAAAGTGATGTTGGTAAAGTACCAAGGTTGTCTTCATACTTGAAACATGATTGTCTTATACTGTGCCTGGGCTCAATTTATCCCATCTCCTGCTGGTCTGCTTTTACATTACTGACATCTTCTTGTGTTTGTAACTCTGACCAATATTAGGAAAAAGATTAGACTACCCTACTACCCTTTTCGTAGTTCCATGTCTACCAGAGAAAGTTTTTGAGGGACAGGAGATATTAACTCTACAAGTCTTCTCGCTGACCGCTACCCAGTACTCGGGGAGGTTGGGTTTTCATTTCCACCTGCAGTCTGTGCATTGAGCCCACATGAATTATGCCCCAGACCACCTCTTCAAGCAGACTCAGGCATCGTATGCTTGCCTCTCTCAAATGGAACCAGACTTTGGGATCAAGTGTACGCCCTTAATCTGAATCCACCAGGGATGTTCCGATACCATTTTTTCTTTCCTGATATAAATTCCAGACCCTCACAAAGGGAAAACAATATGGCATTCGAGTTAGCATTCGAGCTAGTGGTAATAAATGATAGCAAGTCAATTAAAATGGATAAAAAGACGTTCAATATCAGGTTAAGAGATGTGGATTTAATCATTTAAGTCCCCAAAAGTCACATGAGTTCCAGGCTTGCTGAAAAAAATGCTGCGATAATGGATTCAAAGACATCAATAGCGTCAATGGGACAGCATAACGGCAAGCTTCAAGAGGCAAAACAAGTAAGAAGCAGCGATTTATGGTTCAAACGTTATTTAACTTTTGATAAACTGTGTCTCTATTAGTGTGTATGATAGCGCCGGTCTGGAAGGCATTTTGGCCATCACATTCAGAGAAAAAATGTCATGCAGCCACCATTCTTTGCTGCTGCAGTGGGTCCTTTTGTTCTTCGTTGCTCTAAAAACAGTAGCCTGTGCATGCAGTGCTTTCTGGCAGCGAAGAAGAATTGATTTCTGATTTAGTGTCAACATTTAGCATGGCTAAATGAAGCAAAATATAAAGCTAAACCACACAGTATCTGATCGGTGCATAAACTCGTGTTCTCACCAATATCAATACCTGTATTTTAAGCAGTATCGGACATATTTCTGATACTGGTATCGAAATTGGAACAACCCTAGAATCCGCCGTTGAACTTTGGTCTATTTTCTATACTGCTTATCCCATTAGAGGTTGCAGGGAAACTTTGATATGATTTAAATTAAAAAAAATCTACAATATTTGATAGCGATGAGGATATTTCTTAAATATTTGAATTCGGGCTGTCACCTTTTTTTCAAAATTCAAACATTCATTCAAAACAGAGGGTAAAAGTTCATATTCGAACTGTAATGAATGGTTCAAAGTCCAAGAACATACTGTATCTATCACAGCACCATCCCGCTTGAAGTAGTTTGCCTTTCGAACTAGCAGTTGGAGCTTTCAGTGCAACTTGACCATTGTGTGCCCTCTTGACCTCAGTAAATAAAGACACTGCTTCCTTCTGGCTTGCACTGAAATCTCACTTTAAACACCGTGATTTGCCCGTGTATTATGTGGATATTAACCATAGACGATAATCGATGCTTAAAACCAATGACTGATACTGGCACATGCCAACGTTAAACTAGTGAATCTGTGCATCTCTATCAAAATACTTCATTAGGCTAAAAAAAACCTTAGATGTACAACTTCATCTTTGACAAAATAAATCAGTTTTTGTAAATGAAATCAAATAATTAAATCTTAGTAAGCGCAGTGACTTTCAAATATTGTTTTAACTTAGAAATGCATCCTTATGCCACAAAAATAGAAGTCCTATGCACCAAATATTTGTTAATTTCTTGTTTTCAGTCATCAAAAATCATACACAAACCAGTGCACAGCATCAATAAGAATTAAACAACCTCAAAATGTATTAAAAAAATCTTAATGCATCCTCTCCTCCAGGTTCAAGGGTTTATGACAAAATATTGCCCCTTTCCTACATATCTTGACATGGTTGTTTGCCATGAAATACTTAAATCTTAAAAGCTTGAATGATTCAGCCAGTGTTCATGTCAAGAATCCTGCACACACGGCACATGTCGAGTACGATGTTGAGGGACTGAGTGGATGTTTGAAGTGATGCTGGAGATTCGTGTCAGCCAGCGTTGGAGTGTTGGGAGTGCGTGTCAGTGCAGCGGCAGAAGTTCTCCGGAGCTGAGAGCTGATTTGAGCTGCATGGAGACGAGCTGACAGGCCTGCAGGCTTCTCTGTGTCATTGCCAAGGTTCCCGTCAGTGCAGAGCACCGCTGTACTTCCACGCAGGAGCCCCCTCCCCACTCTCCCCGCCGCCTCGATTAAGTCTTTATATTGCATGTGGCAGCGTCAGAGCAAAGTGTCCGGCCACTCTGCACAAAGTGCTCTGAGGATGCTCGAAGGCACGCGAGGAGAAGATGTTTTCAGGATGCTTCAATTGGTCATAGAGCTTTGTTTTGCAGGTAATGGTTATTGGCTCAGATGGGGCAAGAAAACACCTGGCAGTTGGCGTATTTCTTGTTACGCCCTTTTACTGGGTCATCCTGGGGGGGATAGAGCAGAAATAGAAAATAATCTTTACCTTATTTCTGTATGGTTTAATTCATGATCATCACTGACTATTAATGGATTTTGTCACCACTGTATTGATGTTGTTTTTTCTGTCCAAATCAACTGCAGTCACTTTAGATAAGAAAAAAAATCCTCCCGGAGATTTATATCGGGCCTAAAGGACGTAAAGATAGAAATGAACCATGACAGCAAATAAAAAGTAACAACAATAAAGTGACGGCTGCTCTTATCTAAACCCTCGTCGCTGGTGTCTCATTGTGGCAGTGAGGCACCGTGCGTTGCCCATCCTGTGTCAACAGCACTGTATTTACATAAGCTGTTTCCCATCTCGGCCGCCTGCTTCTGTCCCCAGCGTGCAGGGAGCTGCGATGGTGAGGCGGTGTGATTAGATTTACAGATGGAGATTAATGTGAACAGAGGTAATAGCACAAAGGCATAAATCACAAAGAGGAGGCTGGAAGCACTGTGCTTGACCTTTTGAATGGTGATAATGATGCTGGTGGCAGATATGCTGCTACAGGAGCTGCAGCGGGGCAAGCTTGAGTTTAGACAACCATGTCATCAGGGCAACATGTTTCAGTCCCAGTGCGATCTCAGTTTCTTTTACTGCGAGTGGTGCAGACAGGAATGCCTGATTTTATGGCAGCTTTATCAAAAAAGTCTCAATGGTAGTTGTGATTTTTGTAGGTTTTCTGTGTTACATATACATCCAGTTTGCACTTCAGAAAACAATCCAATATCAACATGCACTGGCTGAGAGAGCTGTTTCACATACTGCCATAAAATACAAATTTTGAACTTTGAGTGCTCTTTTCATTCTATCCATATGGGCAAAGGACAAGTAATCTTTACTGATACATTTATACCAATCTAACAACTATTTCAGGTGCTGTAAGAGAACAAAACCAACATATCAGTGAGTGATGTGACTCTATGTAATAGATCCTGCAGTTGGTAGAAAGTTAAGAAATAAACCTCTGGTTTGTCAGTAAACTTCTAGATAGGCCTACCCCAATACTTTTAATTTCTACACAAGACCAATCTATCTGTTGTTTTGATGATGAAAGGTACCAAAGAATGATCTTCAGCCATGTTTTTAATTGAAAGATTGCAGCAACAGGGTAAAGGAGTGAGGTAAGACATGCCCAGTCATGTGCCAGGATAAGGATTCAATCCTGCAACCAGTGCATTGAGGAGCGTAGCTCCTGTATGGACACATGTTCTACCACATGAGCTAAACCGGTGTCATGTTTTTGACCTGAAGCTGCAACAAAAGAGAGGCTGGACCGTCTGGACTGTCTTGTATGTTTGTAACGTTTTGGTACCAAAATGTGACCAATGACATTGTGTGATAAAGATAGTTTTTAGGAGTCTGCCTGCAATTTTTGCTACTTAAAAACAAGAAATTACCCAATACTGGATTACTAGTGCTTCTATTTAAATTGGAGTGGTATCAAAACATATAACTATAACATTTGATTTTCACTAGTGCCAGTGATTGGCATCATTTAAATTCTACTATGTTTAAAATGTGAGTATGTACCCTGTGACCACATACATGAAGCTGTCAGAGCTTTACACGCTGCAAACTGAAGGGAATAAGTGAATGCAGTCTCCACACAGAGAGAGCTGCAGGCACCTGGCTCCATGCTCTTTCTTTAAGTGGGAAGTGAAACCTGTCTGTTTGTCTGTTTGTCCGTCTCCCCCGTCTGTCCGTCCTCTCTCTGCAGAGCATCAGCAGGGTTATTAAAGGAGCCCTATGGCTGCCGCTGATAAGGCCTGTAATGGTTGCTGGTGCTGCCACTGACAGCGCTGCCTTTTCCTTGCTGCCTGTCTGCGTGGCAAACACAAGTGGCCTGGCTGGGGGATTACTGCCTGCTGCCATTTCTGCTGATGCCTTTCTTTATGTTATCCCCTCCACTCACATGTGCCGCATTTGAATAACTTGGCTGATGTTGTAGAAATGGAACTCCTGGAAATCTTTCCAGCCGTGCATACAAATGACGGACCGAATGCTGTCACAGACTCGTGTTTTTCTGTTTTTTTTTTTTTTTCTTTCCTCCCTCCTTCCAGTGGCCATAACTGGTTATTTACATGCTCTGTCACTTACAGGGAGGAGTGATGCTGATGGGTTAGGAGGCTCACTAATCCACTCTGCCGCTGTCATTAGGGAGAAGCAAACAGACTATTACCACCACCTCCTCCTCTTTCTGCTCATCATAAGCCTGCCTGAACCTCTCACACACACTCACACAGCTGTGATGGAGAGTGCCTCTTGTTTCTTTAGCGCTACTGAGTGGAGCCCTGCTTTGGTAATTGATCCTGTTTGCTACATGGGAAGGAGGGGGGAGGAGAAGCAGAAGGAGGCCCTAAGTGTTGTCAGTTTGCTGCATTAATTTTTCAACCGTGGCCAGAGGAGGGGCCCACCGCAGAGCTCGCACAGAGGGACCACGCTTTCCCTAATGCTGCTGCTTCGTCCATCTACATTTCCATCCCTGTTTATCGGTGCTAAATCTAAAACAAGTCCCTCTCTATGAGACTCATTTGTGATTCATGCTGTCGGTCGCAGCCGCCTGCTGATGACATATTTGTTTTCGTCCGTCTACTCTCAGAAATAGAACCTCCTGGTGGTTTGTGTGACTTGTGCCTCTTTGTCTGGCTGTTTGCTGCCTTCTCATGGCGTACAGTATGCACATCTGATAATAGACAGACCTCATTCTGTGCTTTTTGATCCCAGCTCCAGGCTCTGGTCGCTGACTCACTCATGATGTCACTCAGCCAGCTGAGAAAGAGGACTCAAAGCTTAAGAAGAATTTTCTTTCCCCTGCTGCTTTCCGTAGTAGAAATTTCTATTATTGCCTCTATGTTCTTCACGGCTCTCCCCCGCGTTCCCTCTCAAAATACTCCTCTCCTATAATTAGTCCCAATGTTATCACAGTGCCGGTCAGTGCATGGAAAAGCATACCGCTGAGCGATTTCTGTGTCCGTCAGAGCCGCTTTAGCAAACACTTCCGTGAGTCACTCAGAGGTGCACACAGCCGCACAGGACGTCACTGCTGACATTTGTTACAGATATGACTCATATATTCTTTCTTTTTATTTAATTCTTCCAAAGCAATTTAAGCCTGACACATTTCATTTAGCATCTCCAATGCTCCCAGAGCAGCTCAGAGCTCCCAGCATGCAAATTGTCCAAAAGGAGTGCTTGGTGATGATGCAGTTTGTAAAGCACACTGTGGGAGAGGAGTGCCTGCAGGCTATGATGGAGTTAAGTCATGATCATTGGAGTTATAGCACCCACAGAGCAGCACCCAGGGACCAGGAAGTTACTTAGCCATAAATAGTCAGGATGGGTGGCATGAAGGGGGCAAATCTGCTCCCAGGGGAGAATAAAGTCAAACTCCTCTTTACTGTAAAAAAACACTGAAAGATCACTGAAGGAAATGTCCACTCTTCTGTGGACGGACCTTAAAGCTCCCCATCAACACTGTCACATTAAAAAACAGCTTTTGGAATATTTTCTTAAAGTTTGGCCTCCAAATTTAATGCAATTTAAAGAGGTTTTTTAAGTAGTTTGGCAAAAAAGTGCTAAAAAGTGAGTCCTTGTCTGAAAGACTATGAAACTGATAGTGCTGGTATACTAATGAAGTAGGGATGCAGAATATTATCTGCATAAAGTGAATCATCTGTATTAGATATGAACATTTCTTTACAACCAATATTTGGGTTATAAAAATCAACCTGTATCAGCTGTAAATAAACACGGGCCTGGTGCCAGCCTGGAGGATGAACATTTGGAGGCCAGAGCAGTGCAGGACCAAAGTTGACGTGGCAAAGTGCCAAACTGGCATATGCTCCCATACCTGACCTGATATGGACACATAAGTTAGTGGAGTTTTTGGCTGGACCAACAGACCTGCGTACGTCAGCTGAAGTCCTTCTCTTTAATTATTATTCCTTAAACTTTAAAGTGTATTCTAAGAAGTAATGTTTTTCAAGACTGTCTTCTCATGTTTTTAATTTGCTCGAGCGTTTATTATGGCAGCATAGCATTGTTTGGCCTCAGGCTCCAACTTCATCACTCCACGCAGATTTATTTCACATGCAGAAATAAGGAGTGATGATGATGATGACATCTCAAACCCCCAGTCAGAGCCAACAAGCGGATGCTGGGGTGGAGGAGGGTTGAAAGCGTGAGCAGTTGCAGAGTAGAGGAAGAGACTGGAAATCTAGCAGCTTAGACCACTGAATTAGGAGGATATGAGTCATGGGATTTGATTAAAATGTGTGTCAGGTGTGAATCATTAGGCTTCAGATCAGTGATTCTCAACTGGTCTAGCCTCAGGACCCACCAACATCTTTGATGACAAATCACAACCCAAATTTTCAATGATTTTCAACAATACACGTTTGATAAATAAAAATGTTGCACTAAGGCTCTTGGATGGAACAGAATTTTTGACATGCACAATAGACAGGACAAAACAGATATGTTTTACAACCCTCTTTTCCCCACATGTAAATTTTAGCTTATTTTCCAGCGATCTTGGTAAAAGCAGCTCTTTTATTGCCAGAAAAGGTGATAAATATCAATTATCACAAAAAAGAGAAAACTAAATGGTATAGTTGCATTTTCTTCATAGACTTTTGCCACCATTTTTTTCTAGACACACATTGGTGTCTAGAAAAAAAACTGCCCACTGAAAACTGCTCCATGACCCGCTTTTGGGTCCCGACCCACCAGTTGAGAACCACTGCTTTAGATGACTGCCAGAACTAACCCATGGGCTTCATTGCATTTAATTTGTTCATCCTCAGACTTTAAATTATGTATTTTAAGAGCTGAAGTTTTTAGTCTAAACAACAATTAAATATCAGCGTATCAGCAAAAATCTAATGTCCCACATCCCTAAAATTAAGTCTTGAAGGGATCATTAAACAAAAATGTCAAACTTTTCCCATTTCCAGACAGTTTGTACAAAATGCATACACTTGAATCAGAATAAAAATAGCTGCTTTTTGTCATTTTATTAGTAGAAAGTTTTGAATTTGAGCTGGTAAACTAGAACACTTTTGTGAATGGGAAATTCTGACTTTTATAAATCGCACTATTTATCCATTAGTTGCAAAACTTTATCAGATGATTTCACAAAGTTGGAAATCTTGCACCAGGTTCATAAACAAGTGCTTAAAATCACATGAATTAGGGGCTAAAACATCACAATCCATAGTTAGACTGCAAAATTAAACATTGGATCCTAAATTTCCCACAGTGCAGCTGATCTTTCAGTACTCTTCTCCATGTCCTAAAATCGTTCACATCTTTCAAACTTGAGTCCTTTCTTCTGATGTCAGCTTTCTGCTGTCAGTTTGTAATTTTCTAGCAGAGATGAATGTGTTTGGGGCATAACCAAGGTTATTCTTCGGATTTCGGAGCACTCCTGAGAGACACAGAAGTTTTGATTTCACTGCAGTTAAGAGACTGAAAATATACTTTCAAAATGACTGAATTAAGTTAGTAAGTTAAGGGTACACCTAATTTATCTAGTTGCTCTATAAGTTTAGCTGCAGTGACCAATGAACTGATGTGTCAGATTTCCTGTACTTTAAGGGAATTCTACTAAAAGATTCTTGTGTTAGTAAAGGTAAAAAGGCAGAGGAGACACGTGGAATATGAGACGGATGTTCCATTGAAATAATGGAATTTCCACCTGTTATGTAAGACTAACTGTAGCAGGGCTCCATCCAAATGAATTGCAAAATTAAAACATTTTTTTGCAAATTTGGCAGAAGATGCAAATTTGTGTTTCCACCCTAACTGTAATGCATGTATTAGGTTTCAACAGGTCGAGCAGTGGGTGGTGCTACCTATGAAAAAAGTTGGAACAGCATTTGTGTTATAGTCAAGACTCTGCCTTAGAAGTTAGTGAAGATTAACTAAACTGAAGAGGGTAGAAGAAACCTGTGTGTTTGGTTGAGTTTTAGTGTCACACTTTGGTGTGTTGAACCTGAGCTATCATGGTTTATTTCCTAAAAATGCACTGCAAAACATATTTTTTTGCTTTTATCTATACCCACACTTTTCCACCTCCTCCAAGTGTTTAAACCTTTTAGTGCTGTTTTCTGATGCAGAAATCAAAAATGTGCATTAAAAGTGGTGGATGGAAACTCCACTTATTATGTCTGGTCATTAGCATGACTGATAAAATTCAATTCAGTTCTATTTTTTATGGCACATTTCACTAAAATTCAAACTCAATTTGCTCCTCAGAAGATTAAAAAAGAAAATTAAGAGGGCATTTTATTAGACAGTTTTAGCTTCTTGCAGATATGATAATTTTGGTGAATGTCTTCTACTTAGTTCCAAGAAATAGCTGTGGAGAAACGACATGTATGTATTAAGGGAAAAATAAATTGTGTTCAGTTTACATAGTTTAATTGCTTGATCACATGTTGATAATTACATTTTAAAATGTACTTCTAACTACACAGTTCAAAGAAATAAAAGTATCTTACAAACAAACATTTGAACTTACATAGTGTTAATTTAAGAAAAAGTCCAGTGCTGAGTCTAAAGGAGTCAACAATTATGACTCTTATAGTTTCCAGTCTTTACAGTGGTGCAGTTGTCATTGCTGTTGGCTCACAGCAAAAGGTTCAAATCCTGGATTGTTAGGGTCTTTCCTTGTGGAGTATGCATGTTCTCCCTGAGCATGTATGCTTTCTGTCCTGGTAATTCCTCCTATGGTCCAAAAACATGCCGCTGATGTAGATGAGTGACTCCAAATTGTCCGAAGGTCAGGAGTGTGAATGTTGGTTGAGGTGTTTTCACAGTGCATTTCCATAATGGCGCCATAGTGAAGCTTTGCCATCTTTAAATCTTTAATTTTTCACATTGATACTGCAACAGGCTGATATCTGGTGCCACTTTCTGTCAACACACACTGATGTGGCAGAAGTTCTGGAGAGCATGGCACTGTGGGAGCTCTACATAAACACAATGTCATATCATGCACTCTGTGCATTCCTCTCTGGCTCTGCTGATCCTGTTTTCGCCTCTGGAACTCCCACCAAAGCGGGCACAGAAAAGGGATCACTTTGACGTACATAGTAAAGTGAAACACCACATGTGCTGAAATATCATGGCTTCAAATCACTCCGTAAACTGGGCTTTTGTCTCTTTAAGTTTGCCCCATGATTGACTGGTGACCAGTCCAGTGTACCCTACCTCTCACCCAGTGACAGCTTTGATTGGCTTCAGCCCCCCGTGACCCCAAAAGGGACAAATGGTATAATTAATACTTGGATGAATGACACCTTTTTTTAGTTTTTAGGCTTTTTTATGCCTTTTTGTAGAGAGGAGGACAGTGGATAGAGCTGAGAGAGTAGAGCAGAGACTTATGGGAAAGGTGCCATAGGCCGGATTTGAACCCGACCTAACAACTTGGCAATCTGTGGCCCTGAAAGACACTTTTTGAAGCCACCTGCTTTAAAAAAAATAGTCTCTGTAAAATTCCGTTTCAATTGTATTGGTTAGCTTTGAAAAAGGGGGAAAATCATTTTCATACAGTCATCTTATGCAACAGCCTGAGCTGGTTAAAGCCACAGTCCAGACTATAATCATGTCTGCCATTTGGTGACACGGTACATTTTGGCACCGTGTAAACCTGACTGTTTAACCTCACCATGACTTCATACCAAACACAATGAAGGCAGGGCAGGGCCACAGATGAACTGTGTGATTTACAGCGTCTCTGAGGTCACACAGGTGAGAGTCCTTTCTTCCTTCTCTCTGTTTTCTACCATCCAACAGGTGTGTTTTCTCTCAGGTGTGATACCTCTCCCCCCCTCCTCCCTCCTCCCTCCTGCCAACTCAGCTAGCCAGGACAGGCCTCCTTCCACTCCAAAACCATGATTGCATTCTTGAGCTATTCCTCCCCCTCCTTCAGAACAAGAGCCCTCCGCATCTCTCTCCCTTTCAAGTAGAGGCTGTCGGCCGCATCGTCCCCCTTTGAAGATGTAATCTCGGAAAACACAGAGACATCTCCGGGATTATCTTAAATGTCTTCAGTGTGTCAACAGCCCGACCTTGTTGCCGAGACGCGCTGGGCTGTTTAAAGGGATCGGCTTGTGATGACAGCCAAGGAAAATGCGGCACTGCAGAGGTAATCACAGGGTCAACTCTGCTGACTCCATTCAGGGCTGGACTCCCGCTGTTCAAACTGGATGATAACACACACAATGAAAATGATGTATTCCCCCTTGTGGCAGGGCTGTGTTTACAATTGAAGGTAATAGCAGGCGATGGAGCGCTCAATAACAGATGGTGTTTGTAGGTGAGGTTCATTTATGTCATGGCATTTTCCAAAATGTTGTGAAAATCCAGCCTGTGTTACATCTTAACTAAGCATACACAATAAAAGCGGAGAAGCACCATTGAATAGTCACAAGAGGGAGAGTTACTATACACCAAATTAGAGGCACATAAGTGGGCACTCCTTGAAAAGGATCTTGACTTTGTAATCACATCAGATGTTATCAGGAGGAGATTTTAGGAAGGGTAAGTGCTCAGAAACTAAATCAGAGAGAAGCTGCCAGGGGAACACGTTGTTATCATAATTACCTGCTGAGCGACGACTGCACAACCCTTGTTGATGTTGACGCCGAGCTGCCCTCTGTCATGTGTGGGCTGCTGCCTTCGAGTCGACACATCTCTTTGTGCTCTGTTCTCCCTGTGTGTTTTTCTTTCTCTCTTCCAGCCAGGAAAACACATCGTAAGGCCAAATATTGTTTTGGTGAGATGTGGCTCAGAGATTCAGGACGGACTTGTGTGCGTGCGCTGGCGGGATCCGACGCCCGCTCCTGGGAACCTCCTCGTCTTCTCCGTTTCAAACAACAACCTGCTCCTGCCTGCCTCCCTGCCTGCATGGGATTTTTATTACAAATGATCTGTTTGAATGAAACGCAGCCCCCGGCCTCCTTCGCTGTTGGCATTTAAGCTGCAGGAAATAACAGATGATGATATCAGAGTGGGAGAGGGAAGAAGGAGAGGGAGAGACCACTCAAGGAGGAGAAACACTTGACCTGTTTGTTTTGGGAAAATGGTATTCCTCCGCTAATTTCCTCCTGATAAGTATCTGACAGCTCCTAGTAAAGTGTTTTATCTCAGCTGGAGGGAAATGGCTTCTCTCACTCAGAGCGCCGATCGATTCGAGACACACTGCTGCTTTAAATTGCATTCTCTGGGTTTTAGACTCCTTCTATTTGCATAGAGGTAATCAATTACATATATTAGCCTTTTAGCAGACTTCTCCTACCTACTTTCCTTCCTTTCTTACCTCCTTAGACGCTCCTGCACACTCTCCCTCCTTCCCCTAACATCATCGACTGCTGTTTGCCATGTTGGGGGGCATTGATTTTTACTGCTCTGCCTCTCTCTCTGGTTTAACAGCTGATGAGTTGTGTTAAGACGCCCAGGGACAGCCCTGCCTGTTTTAAGGAGATGAGGTCGGCTTTTATAGCTCTCCTGCTTCCTCAGCCTCGGATGATAAGGTGTGTGTAAGTGTGTGTAAGAGTGGATGCGAATGTTGAGACTATAGGATTCCCCACAGGAGGCTAAAGTAAATGCTGCGGTGTTAAGGGCTTTTAAGAGACAAACTCAGGCTTTGTCATCTGCAGCATTTGGATCACTTTAAAGACTTTGTGTTGAAAATTGGTTTACCTCCAACGATGAGCGGCCACATCATCAGATATGATTACCAGGATTGAGCAGCGTGCATGAAACACGAGACGAAACACGGATGTAGTGGAGAGATTCAAAGGTGACAGGAATTTTGAGTCTCTCTGCAGCACCTAGAACCACCCACATCCCACACGAATGCTCAGAAGTCATAGACACAGACACAAACCTCATTTAACACGATTAGTTTCTTTGAGGATTTTCACCGCAGCCTCTCATATCTGGGATGAAAGAGTTCACACTTCTGACAAGGAGGGAAAAAAAGAGCTGGAGTCTGCAGAAGCTAGCAGCAAGCACTCAGCTTTTCACTGCAATATTCACCACATTATTAAGGAACACATTGCTTTGTGCTGTGTTGCTCTCAACACCATCTGTAGTGTGCTGCTCAAGTGGTAGCAATTTTCTCCCAGTCTCGTGTCTCTTGCGCTGTATTACAAGTGAAACTCGATTGCAGATCTGTGCTCTGCTCGATGTTCTACGGCATTCAGTTTCTCATAAACGTTTGCATTCTTCACTGATTGCTCCTCGGCAGTTTTCAATATGCAGAAATGCACTGCTCCCTCACTATTTAGCTCTTTGAATCCTGAAGTCATTTCAGAGTGGGAGAGAAATATTTGTGCTCAACTGGGATCCAGTCTAAACTGTACTTTTAAAGACCCATGGTGCTGGATTTTTTAACCTTAGAAAGCTAAACATAGCTCTTTTAAGTTTGAGATGCATGATACTATAAGATACCACACAATATAAAAATTTCTGCTGATGTTTTGCCCATAAAAATCTGCCTCTACCAGCTGCAAATATTGGCCAAAGGAACAAATAAGTTTCTGGAGATTTAGGCTGGACCAACAGACCTACTATATGAAGTCTTTTTCATCATCCCTACTCTTTAAAATGTGTTTTAAGGACCAGAATTTGTTAATTTGTTCATCCTCAAACTTTAAATTGTGTGTTTTAAAGACTGAAGTTTTAAGCCTTATCTGTATTTAAATATCCATGTCAGGGTGGGAAATTAGCACCCACCACCAGCCAAATGCAGGTTAATTTTTAGCAGTGTCAGGTGAATTAGCCTAACTTTCCCGCCACCAGAGCATCAGAACATCAATTAATGTAGCAAAATGATTCTGTGGCAGTAGACTGCATGAATTAAGTCCTGTTTTTTAGTTTACAGTTGACTGTGTTGGAATAGTTTGACTAGAGATGTGTATCGAAATTTGGTACTGGTACCAACACATCTGATACCTACTGGACCGAATTACAACACAGGTATCGATACCTCATTACGATACCCTGGCACCCCAATGTGACCCCCTCTCACCCCAAATGAAAGGCAAGAAATACATTAAGGAATTTGTGATTCATGATTTATGTGTTGAGTTACAGCGGTTTCCTTTTCTTACCCCATAGTTTGACTGGCGCTTTATAAAAATATTTCTGCAAATCCTTTATGATACTCAAACAACTTTTAGTCTCTGGCCGACTTTCAACACACTTTTTTCTCTCAAAAGGGGTGCAGGTGGCCTAGTGGTTTAAGGCGCGCCCCATGTAAGCAGTCAGCCCGGGTTCAAATCCTGCCTGTGGCACCACTGCATGTCTCTCCCCAGCTCTCTCATCCCTGTTTCCAATTCTATTCGCTTTCCTTCTCTGTCAATAAAGGCAACCATTTTGGCGGCCACATGTATTAAAAGTCACGATTTGGCACCAATTTCAGAAAAAAATCCAAAAGATACCCAACCCTAGGTTTGACTCAGTATCTATCCGTCTACCTGCTAAAGGTGTCTTTAAACTGGTGTTTTGCTCATCTGAAGTCCAAGTTAGTTAAACCAGTTGATTGACAGTGTGAAATTGCAGGAATCGTGCACAAAATACTAAATTCTCATGAGTCTGACACTCATAATGCAGGATGAGCTGCATAATTTTACATGCAGCACACATATGCATGGACAGGTATACAACACAATGTGAAATAATGTGATAGAACACAATACAGTATGACAAGAAAACACAACATGTTACGAAACAACCACACAAGATTACTCAACACTGTGCGATGCAGTGTGGTATAAAATCAGCATAGTTTAGTACAACACAAAATGACACAATAAAATTCATAATTCAAACATGAAACAGCACAATGTGACACCACACGATACAATATACCACAGTACAGCATGATAAAACATGGGACAGCACCATAAGATATTACAAAACGCAATACTAGTTTGCTCACATCAACAAAACATCATGATACAGGGATCCTGGGATTTTTAACACATTGCAAAGAAATCATAGAATGAGAAATTGTGATATCTGATTAAGTGAATGATAAAAAATGCCCCTAAAACCTTCTGAGCAGGACTGGTTTATTTATTCACTCCAGTTTGGTGCCAGCTTCCCCTCTTATTATGTTTCATGGCTTCAATTCTACTTACAGCTGTCCAGCATTATTCTGCTGTCTTCTTTGTCTGCCCCTTCTTCTTCTTTGGTCAGTAGTTCTCCCTGGTCATGTCTCACCATCGTGAGTTGTGTAGAAGTGACCAGACGACCACCCTATCTTTATTTTTCATTAAAATACACTAATTTTATTATTCTGTCACACAAGTCAGGACAGATATTGCTGTATCTCCCACCCCTAGACGACACTTAAGAAATATATAATTGAGTGAATAAAACCTCTTGAAAATCTGCTTTAATACAGTAATTGGATTCTCAGGACTGAATGTATGTCCAACTTAACAATGTGATATTCTAATCTTTCTCTTAAAACCCATAACCTTTACACACTGGCTGCACAGACACACATTTTAAAGAGGGTCCATCGGTGCGTGTTATAGCTGGGTAATATCAACCTAATAGGCTTACCTGTCAGCACTGAACGGGGACGTAGACCCTGTAAATCACATTTGTCTGCGACACCTGCTCGCCTCCCTGCGTATTTATGGCTTTCTCCTCCGCCCTGTCCTCTTCTTTTTGGCCTCAGTCCAAAATCAACCCCCTCTTCCCACAGTACGAGCCTCAGTGTGCTCCCTTCTTCTCATGGATTAAATGAATGAGCAGGTGTTCAGATGTATGGGTGCCCCAACCCATCTATACACCCCCCTCTGGTAGAAACCAGCCATGTATTGTTTTTTAGATATTGAAATCCAAGATATAGTCTCTTACTCAACCTACAGAATATTGTAGTGTATGTTTTTTTTTAAACAAAGCACTGACATCGAAACTTAAGTATACCATGGCCCAGTCTGAAAGCTGAAAATCTTGAGCCCACCAAAGCCTTCATAAGGTCAAAAGATATTGGATATCTGCAAAAATCTAACATCATGCATCCCTTATAATTATTTTCAGTCTAGTTTTTTTTCGGTTGACTACAGCCTGAAAGAAATAAAACTGTGCTAACATTCACTATTCATTCACACTCTCTTTTAGGGTTGATCATTAATGGCAAAAAACATTATCACTGCTATTTGGAGCGATATTGAGATCTCGATTATTATATGTACAACTTTGTGCATGAATTTTAAGTTTTCATTAAGTTTGTTGTGTGCCTTGAGAGGTAGCTATAATTGTGTAATGAATCCTGCAAGTTAACTTGCATTTTTCAAGCTCCTTCTGCTGTGGCTCCCTCTGCTCCTCACTTAAATTTAAGTGAGAGCTGACAAGGAGTGTTTCATGGACTCAATTAAAAGATTGTTTGCAATGGGATTCCTGTAGTTGGTGAATTAACAAGAATAAACACTCTCTTCAAATATTAAAATGCTGTCGAATAAAGGCTTTTTAATGTTAAAAGTGAGAGCTGTTTTGATGGGAGGGGCAGAGCGGAGGAAGTGAGTTTGCGCTCCATTTAGCACATTTAACAAAACCTGTGGACAAAACAAATGCAACATGGCACAGTTGTCATTTAATCTGATTTATGTAGTTTTCATGATCGTGTGAAGTCGAAATTAAAACTTTATTCAAACCTAGATCAACAACCCAGCACTAGTTTCTATCATTATCACAATATCTCAATGATGTTATCACAAATTGAATATTTTTCTCATAGTTTCCAGGTTGTGAATTAAAATACCTACATTTTCACCTGCTCACATGAAGTCACGACACTGGCATGTCCACATTTACCATCTTACTTTATCCTGTCTGTATTCCTACAAACGGGAATTAAATTTTCACTCAATAAAGGCACTAAAACCAATCACATGCACTGGGGACACTTTTAAAAATCAGGATTACTTTCTCTCTTGGAATATCATCCCAGCTTTCTTAATAGGACTTAAACTAATAAAACTTAAGTGCATTGCAGATATCAAGAGACAGAATGAGTGGTAGGCTAATCCTGAAACCTGTGTGTGTTCTTGGCCTCTGCTGGATTTGTGTCGGCCTGTAAAGGGTGCAGCGAAGCAGTGAGGAGAGACTAAGAGAGGTGTATTAAGGCTGTGAATCCGGCCGCTGTGTGTGTAATGGACTCAGGATGAGGGCTGACCAAGAGCCAGGCTGCTGATAACCTTTAGGAAGGACATTGTTCCTGTGCAGTGGGGGGTGGGGTCGCGTGGGGAGGTGGAGGGGCGGGGGGGTGTACAGGACTGCTGCAGTACACAGGCACGGCAGTTTGATAGGTGGTGCAGTTGTTCATTGGTTCATTGGCTTTCCGGCAGGGTTAGGTGGTAGAGTAAATGGGGCAGTATAGCAAACTCCCTCATGGCTCCCTGCATACATTTCTCAGCACCAGGGGCGTATTTCTCTGTGATACATTTGTCCTCTGTCTGAACCATGTTCTCCCTGGCACTCCATTAAAAGAAGTTTAACAGCCTTTTCTTTTGTCTTCCTTCCCCTCAGATCACCGCTTCAGGAAGGGGTCAGCGAGGGATTGGCGTGAGGAATACATGAAGGGCCGGGTGGGGGAGGGGGCGGCGACCACAGCACCACCACGGTGAAAGTTTTCACAGGTAAACCAATTTTTTTTCACAGTTTGGTCGTTGTGCACATTCTTAGGTGACTTTTTCCAACTTGGGGCAGACTTGGCACGCATATGTGGAGTGAGGGAGTAGTGTGGCTGGTTTTGATTGGACCCTCCTGGGCTGGCGGCCTGGGAGGAACTGGGAAACTGAGCAGTCTGCAGCTGCTGTTTATGAGGAGCTTTGCAGGATCTCATTTGGCTTCGCTGAAAAAAAAACCTAGCCAGTCCACAGAGGAAGGCCTGTAGCCAGTGTCAATACTGGGAGATTTAAACAAAAACCATGATGCTATGATTTAAGACACATTTGTTTCCCAAAAACTCACTTTTTTTTTTTTTTTTTTTTTACATTTTACAGATTCCTTTCAAGGGAATGAGGAAACAAGAGTTAACAGATTTTTAGGCTGATGTAGATGCAACCCTACTTTAACCTGAGCCTATTTCTAACTAAACTCCAACCTGGATTTACCCTTTAAAGGACACTCATTAAAATACTTTCAAATTCAAAATTACTGTACATATTTTTTCATTATTATGGCAAAAATCAAGGTCAACAAAGTGAGCATATGTGGTTCCTTGTCGGTTTATGGCAAATTTAAAAAAAAAGAATTCCATAAAGTGTATGCATATTAAGATGTTAATAATGGACACAATAAACACAAACAAGACATGGTGAGGTTGCCTTTAGATTCTGACCTATAAAAGAGGTAAACATCACTGGCTTCAGAATACTGTGTAAATAACTGTGGTACCATCCAGTTTTATCTTTTAATTCCAACAGAGGACCTATAATAATCACAAATATTGAAAAAATAGCAGTGATGGGGCTCATAATAAAAATTAGAACTGATTTATGCAATTTAAGTTTAATGAAACTGATAAAAATGTTTTAAAACTGACTAAAATCACATATATTTAACTTTTTATACCACTTATTTTTCTTTATATTCCATCAGAAAATGTGAAAAAACATTACGAATATTAAATGTCTGAATTAATTTAAAGATAAATAAGGCTCATGGTAAAAATAAAACCTGATATAAACCACATACGTATAATAAAACTGTTCTACAGTTATAAAACTGACCAAAAATCACTCCTTAATTACTTTTACTAGGAACAGCACACGTCCCTGCTTTTCCTGTGCTAATAAGGAAAGCCTAAGGCAGGGAGAGAAGCAGACAAAACCCAGAGCAGAGCAGGCATCATTGACAACAGATGAAATTGATTAAGTCAGAAGCAGATGAGGGAGGAGCTGGGGTGGAGGAGTGTTGCAAGAGCAGCTCGAAGAGGGGATGGCAGAGTGTAGCCAGGCAAGAGCAGTTTAAATATGGCAGCATGTATGAGATTAGCCAATAGTGGGCTTAGAGCATATCAGAGGGCCACCAGCTGATGAGGCCTTGAGAGCAAGGAAGGAAGTCAACCAAAGTGACCATATGTGGTTTCTTTCCCCATAAAGAGTTATAACTAGGTTGCTTCTTTTTCTGGGATTTGGTACATTCTCTCTGCAGAATTCTCACTGGTTTAGTAACTTGTTGACAAATTGCCTATCAGGATTGCACTGCTAGTGAAACATGAACCTTTTGCAAACAAATTCCAGAGTTCTGCCCAGTACTGATTTAGAAAAGTTGGCCACTTTTGAAGTATATCCAGAGTATTGCCAAACTCCTAGCTCCATTTTCACACTATTTTCTGCCTTTCCTCCTGTAGTCTTTGCTACCAGGGATTAAGGAGGATTGGAGGGGTTTTTGAGGGTGGGTGGGTGCAGATCCAGGAAGCAAATGGATAAATAAAGTGCTGGTTAATCTTCCTTAGTGTGATGTGTGTGTGTGTGTGTGTGTATGAACACTGAGCAATTGAACCAACCAGGCAACATCTGCCTCACACACATGCACCCACATATACCGTTCAAACACACATGCACGACTCACAGGGATCAGCCAAAGTGATAAGCACACGGACGTCAGAGCACTGAAAGCGACAGGTTTAACACACACAAATAGACCATCGGCAGAGTGACAAGTAGAGCAGAGTGAAAGAAAAAGAGACGCTGCCAGCCGACAGAACAGAGCTGCACAATGTGACAGCCCATGACTGCAGACACATGAAAGTATAGGAAGACAACTTTTACTGTGCCTCTCTGCTGCTGTCGCATTGAATTCATCTCGCCTGGTATCCATGGACTCATATCTGCTTCTTTTTTCTCCTCCCTCACATTAACACATACGCAGCCTACAAATTTTTGATCAAACAACTGTGCAATTGAGGCAGAGTTTGGCCAGACAACCAGCCGTGATGAGTAATGTAGAGCTCCAATGGTTTAATTTGTTTAGAAAGCCTATCATCGCTGCAAACATGTTACACACTGTTGCCGTTTACAGCCGAGTTTTTTCCCCTGCAGTTTAATTGGATGCATTTTTAATGTTAGCAACACACAGTGTGAGCACTGTTGACACTGAACACTGTCGCCGTTGTGAAGCGATGAAGCTGGGACTGGGGGAGAGGAAGGGTGAGTGTATGTGTGTCGGAGCGTGAATAAATATATGTAAAGTTTTAAGTTCTGCATGTTTGTGTTCTGTAAATTAGACCTCAGGGCTACAGTGACTATGTCAGTACTACTTGGTGACCAGTGCAGCTGTAATAAGGCTGATTTGGTTTCCTGTACCCTAACCTCCTGCCATTGAGGTAAGCTATAACACATCCTGCCATAGGTGCTACCATACTACACTTTGGACCTATAGTCCAACAGATGTGATTAAGCATCCTGAGCATTCAGTGAAACCAAAATCCACATCAATCTTACCAATTAAGCTGCAAAGATTCCTCAATTCAGTTCAGCTTGAAGCAGAACAGATTCTTGCATTGAAGCAGACAACCACAATCATGGATGTTTAATGACTTGTTTTTAGTATTTACTACATGTCTTATCAACAGATCTCTTCTTCTCTGCTAATTCTGCACACAATGCTGCATTTGTCAACGGAGTTACAATTTATAGCACTAAATAATGAATTAAAACTAAAATTTTCTAAATAAGCACACTTTGACACAGATCGGCATAATAAAGACACTAACACTAACTACAAAGACAAAAACAGTTGCTGAAAAAGTAACAAGAGGTGTATTTTTACCTGTCCATCTGGTAACATGTGGGAGAGTGATTTTATGATCAGTATTTAAGCTTTCAGTCACATGACCTGCATGGAGGCGAGGAGAGCTTAGGACAGTGGCAGCTAACATTGACCACTATGTCGAGCTGCAGCACGAGACACTAACACTACATAGTGTAATTTTTGCCAAAATTTCAGAATGTTGATAATTGTCATAAAAGTATAAAATCAACAAAAGTTTGTAAAATTGTCGAAGTATCAAAATTGCAATTTAAATTTATCATCAGCTAAGACATGTTTAGAAGTTTGTTTATGTTTAGCTTATATTAATTATAGCCAAATTGTAAGATTTGTTTCTTTGATCTTGTCAAACTCAAACATGGTATGTACAGTTGATAAAAAGAATGCCCACTTACCAGGCTTTGTTGTATTGACATTCTGCCAACAACACCAGTTTAATATGCTGCATTTTTACATACCCTGAAAATCTTAGAAGTTAAAGCTCGTCCTCCATGAAAACATTTTGACTCAGCAAGCATAATTCACATTGCTCTGTTAGCTGCATAAGCTACAAAGATAACGAAACTACATAGATTACATAGCTATGTAGCTAACATAGCTTAAGCTACGCTCACAAAGACACTACATAATCTACATTATCAACATAGCTAGGTTAGCTTTAGAAATGTTTGCTACAGCTCATATCAGCTACGTAGATGTTTCCTATGTAACTATGTTAGCTTTAGCTAAAGCTGACAAAGCTAAAGCGAGCCACTAAAGTGAGCCACCATTTGTTTATCTACTTCTAAACAGGTCTATACATAATTTAATACTGGATCGGACGTCTGATCTTTTTCTCTGTTTTATTTATGAAATGCAGCTTAGTCTGTAATGTCTGCAATTTGGTTACTTTATGAATGTAACTGCCAAACCTTCTTTATTTATAAAGTCATCTTCAATCTAATACATTGTACTGGCAAATCACAGCACTTCCTCTCTGAGATGTGTGGCATCTCAAATTAACGATTTGTGCGAGTGGCCTTCAGAGATGTATGGCCTACTGCCAGACTCCTCTCCATATGCTTGCATTCTAGCATCCTCTGTTAGCTGGCTAGCATGTTTTTATGCCAATTGCGCCTTCTAACTTTTCAATTCAATGTATAATTGTGCTTCAGTCTGATAAAGACATCTGAATGTTGATAATATAGGACATATTCTAGCAAAAAAAACATGACTCAGATTCACATCAGGTTGAAACTAGATTAACAAGTTCCTTTTAATCATATGAACTTAAGTGGACCTGTAACAATTAAGCAACTGAATTGGTGGGAGGAACATTGTGGAGGTTAGGTGTTTTGCAGGCACATGGGATGTCCCAGAGATTACCATAAAAATGAATGGACTTTATGAATGGAGGCAGTTGACTCACCTCTGTACACATGCACAAGTGAATACAAGGAGTTAGTGTTTCCTTTAAACCTTCGAGAAATTTATCAGATGACGTGACAGTTACACTCATAAAGGTGGAAGTACTGACTTCACAGTGCAGCAGCAAAGGACCTGCTGTTCACTATATGTCTTCTTTTATAGTTTACCTGTAAGGCACCTGATCTTTACAAAAACAATGTGAATCTCTAGCAATGATGCTCAGTCTGTAACAGTTCTCCAGTTTATAGACAGAGTGGTTGAATTTCGCCAGCCTTGGTGCACATAGATCAGCATCCAGTTCCCAGGCTTTTTCTTTTTTGTAGTATTTATTTCTTCCACATTTTTGTCATTTCAAACATTTAACTTCCATTTTTTATGCAATTTTCATTGATTTCCTCCTCTCTTTCCTTCATTTTTCCCTCATTTTCCTTCATTTTTTTCCTGAGTAAATGTTTCAGATGTAAAAGTACTCAGTTGATGACACAAGCCTCATGTCCTGCATGTCTTTGTTGTGTCTAGGATTGTGACAGAGGTTTAGAGACATAAGCTGAGAAGCAATGGGAAAAAAGTCCAATGAAGACTCATATTCTTTGAGGAATCTCACCTCGGGGCACTGCAGCTCAAGAGACTGTGATGATATTCAAAAACAGGAATGTGTATTTTTATCCATGCCGGTTATACTCATTGTGCACACCGTCTTACGGCCCATTTTTCACATCCACAAGCCGGCCTTTTTTTGGATTGTGAGCTGCAAGAGGCATCTCACAAACAGGCAGAGGTATAAAGTGGTGAGAGTGGGAGGATGAGAGAGAACATTGTCTTCTCCTTTCCAGCTTAGGGACAGAGCAGAACAGGTTGTGTGAGGATACTTGCTATCCTTAACAGCGTCTCACACAGCCTCGGGGCCACCTCTACCTCTCTGATGCAGCTGAGAATTTGTGTTGTGCAGAGGAGTTGGAATATGTGCAAGACATTCCTCAGTGTCAGGTGGCATTCCTCATACATAGTAATTAGCAGAGTAACGCTTTCACTTTGTCATGTTTTATCACATTGAATGCAGCAACTTAGGTTAACATTTCATGATAAAAAACAAAACAAAAAAAGATCACCAGCTTGAGAATTTTACCCATCTCACCTTGCTGCTTGCTCTAAATCGTTAGCTGCAGCTGGATTACAAAGCAGCAGTGCCACATTCCTCTCCTGCATTCTCCAGGTTTTCTACATAATTTGGTGACGCAATCCAAAATATGGGGCTGTGTATTACAATTGTTGACATGACAATTTTTCACAAATGCATCGACAAAATTTAAGTTTCAGTTGCTTGTTGACTTATAAAAATTTACCCTGTGAAATAGGAAGTAGTGTGGTTTCAGAAGGCAGGGCACAATGTATGAAAGGATGCACCAAGATGGTTGAAAAGTAACAGAGTCGAACAGTTTTCATTATATCAACACTATGTGTAATTGGAAATATTAACAGTATCAATTAAAGAGCATAGAATAATATATTGTTGTAAAGAAAATATAACAAAAGATCTTCATGCCATGCATAGTTTGCCCTGGTGTCATGATGGTCACTTGACAAAAACGCCACCAACCCCTCCCACTCATCTATGGTGAATCTTCCTGAGTATTTATTGCTGCATCCACACATCGACTCATCCTCACTTTACATGGGAAAACAACCGTGTAATCTGTAGGAAAAATTTAGGGTAAATTCTGGCTTTGTGTTTGTTTGAATTCAGCTACAGAAATTGAAATGGTAAGCTTGCCTGTCCCAAGTGTGTTCTGTCAAAAGGACTGGTGGGGAGTGAGTCTCTGCCTCAGGTGAAGGAGTTCAAGTATCTCAGGGTCTCATTCACAAGTGAGGGTAAAAGGGAGCGTGAGATTTACAGACAGATTTACCAGTCGATCTACCCCCCACCACTCAACGTTCTCTCCAAAAATAGTGGTTGAATTTCTGCTAAAAATGTTGTAGATGTTGATTGGTTTACTAACAGGGTTTGACTTGACATTATATTCCTGCAAATGAGATATTACCCTTAGTTGTTGCACTCATTTGAAGTTGTACTCTTGTTAGTGATTCTTGCTCTTAGGTTTAGACGAACTGACAAACTGAAAGCCTCAGGGCTCAATTAGCATTTGTTGCTCAGATGCTAATATTTGTCTGGCTTTTCACTTGTCTTTTTAAATACGGCCTGAACCAGACTCCCATGTGAACCGGTTAAGGCCCTGCATGCACAAAAGAACAACAACAAAGTGTGTCACAAGCAACGCAAAGTTTGCTTTTGTAAACATGGCAGCAAATTAAGTTAGCATGGAAGCCGGTGAATAAATGAAATGAGGGTAATGAGGAGTATGAGGAGAAATTGTCTTTTTTTTACTATTACTCCCATTAGTTTTTAGATTTGTTTGTGGGCTTTTAAGTCTTTAATGCAGAGAGGTCATGTCTGAAACAGGGGGGAGAGTAAGAATTGACATGCAGGAAAGGAGCCAGATTTAAACCTGGGAGGATGCCACTCAGTAGAGTCAAATATGAGGAGCAATGGCTGAGTACAGAGACTCCTGCTCGTCCTACTGTCTCAAGATTGTGTCAGTTATCGCTTAAAAGTGGCTTCAAAGTCGCGTATGGATCGAACTGTTCTGACTGAGGTGGCATTGTATCTGATCAAGGACTGCACATGAATTAAAAAAGACCACATTCCATAAAACTTGTGTGGTTCAATCATAAAAAAAATCAGCTCTTGCTTCAAGTGGCATGCTTCACTCTTAAAAAACGAAGTAATTGCAAATGCAATAACTGCAGTTCCTGGTGTGTCCACTTGAGGCCAGATCAAAAGACTTAACAGCCCATTAGCACCCTTGTTTGGATCCCTGTTTTCACAGCAGAATAAACATGTCTGCAGCCTGATTCCAAAGAAAAATTTGGTGCCAAAAGATTGAAGAGCTGTTTATGACCATGCCAAGTGTTCTCTTTACTCTTAGATACTTTTGTGTCATAAAAGTGGGGAAATATTCAGGCAAAGAAAAAACAAGTTTAAACCATCTTTTAAGAGAATCAGATCACTTGGCTCACGTCAGTAGAGCTGGTTGTTTGGCTCTTAATTTGGTACCAGTTTGGCTATTTGAATGTGGATTAAATAACGACAAATGACTGAAGAAAGGCAGCTGGCACTCAAACGGGAGATAGCTACTGTGGCTCACATTAAAAAATAATTTCATAGAACAGGCTCATTCATGAGCAGCACATCATAACCCTGTTGCTCACTCTTCAAGGTTTATTCACTTGATAGCATATTGCCATTTCAATTAAAAGCATGTTTAAGACAATAGGAGGATTTTTTATATGTTAAAGGCTCAACTAGCCTATAAGCTTAGTGCAAGACTCTTCAAGACTCCCTTAGACGGGGCTAGACGCTAGGATGTCTGCAGGACTGAGTAATTGTGATATTGAACATCTCCACATCTGGTTCAACTGTGGTAAAAATCCCTTTTTGTAAAGTCTAGGGATCGTGTTAAAAATTTTCTCCATTTAGTACTAATTTTCCTCCGTTCCCACTTACTCCTAATGGTTGCCCCCAACTTCCTGACCCCCAACGGACATTCGTGATCAAATGACTGCGTTCAGCCTATTGGCACAAAGTGGGGTGAATTGCCTTATTACACATCTGTTTTGATTATTTAGGATAAGAAGTTTGCATTGACCCTAAGTTAGTGTGGAGAACATGTTTTATACCATACATGCCTGAGTCACATATTTGGGTACTTTCACCAGCAGTGTAAACATAGATGTTCCAGGTGAGTGAGCTGTCATAGTCAAAATAAATGATCAAAACTAGAATCAAGGCTGAAGCTGGAATTAAACACAATTATCTCTTGAAATGTCTCCAAATGTTGATATCATCTGAAATGACATCACCCCGGTAGGCCGCCATCTTTGCTCACTTCTCGGTCCATGATGTTATCCATCACAGGGGTCTCTCTGTCTGGCGTCGTCAATTACCCAGAGGAAAATAACATTAGAGGCCTGAATGGGACACGGAGCCGTGGCAGGCCTGACATGGCTGTGTTATATGATTACACAACCTGTTGGCTGTCCGCCTGTCAAGTGTCTCCGCGGCCCCTGATGAATGGCTGTAATATGCCGCGCATCACAACACACCACGCCACACACTCATTAATGGCTCCTCATAATGCATGGGACGTTCCTGCGACGCCGCAGCAGGACTCAGAGCGAGAGGAGGAAGGGGGGGGGTTGTAGTGTGAAAGTGAGAGTGAGAAATGGCGTTCATGAATACTCCAACCTTGTTTCCGTGTCGCCATTGAAGGTGGTAAACAAAGGAAATGTGGTGAATAATTTCACAAATGGTGTGGCAAGACTCCAGCAGACCAGCAACACCTAACCAATGAACTCTAGGACGAATGAGGGAAATGTAGGAATTTTTATTATATTATTGAAAAGTGCGATGCATATGTTTCTCTATTGCATACATTCTTGTCCATCTGTGGCCTATTTGCATAGATTATCAGAAATGAGTGCAATGCAGCGTGCACGCCAGTGTGTGGGAACACGACAATAGAGTTGCTGGAAGAAAAGAAGATTGAATCTGTCGGATGCCATGTGAAGCTTAGCTGATTGCTCTTTCTTTCAGAGAATTAGGAGACACGCTACCCAAGATCCTCAAAAACTACTCGACTCTCGGCTTAAACAAACAGATTTGATTCGACACTGCTGCGAGTGGTTTTGAATAAACGGTGAAAACAGTTCTGAATAAGCTTTTTATTTTTACCGCACAGGGAGAGTGTGCTCTAGTGTTGCAACAAAGTAGTTTTTCACAGATTGTACCAGCTAAAGAGGTTATCTAAAGCATACATGACCCTCAGCCACATTACATGCTGGTATTTATGGCTCTGTCAGACTTTTAGTGTGCAATGCCTGCTGGGAAACGTCATTGCAAGAGTGTCATTGATAAGCACATTCTTTCTCTGGATCTGGCATGTTTGCACGCTTGTGCTATATTTTAGTTTGTCTCACCTTAAAGTGTATTTTTGCAGGAAGAGTCGCAGATGTTTAGAGATTTCCAATTTCACCTCGCTCAGATGTGCCAGGCATGATGTCGTGGAGGAAAGTAGTGAGCTATGCTGCACCTGCCGCGAGTGTTTACGTCTGCGAGAGAGGAAGAGACAGAGAAAGACGCTCTGTCTGTATGTTACCCCTGTAAGTGTGCGGGTTCCCTCTCACAGCATGACTTTCCCAGTTTGAAATGCAACACCTGCAGATGTGTCTTGTAAACTGCGGTCCCCAGCTTCTCTCCCATTCAGAGGGGACCACTGAAACAAAGCAATTAAAGGAGCTCTCTATATGGGGGGAAGATTTGGTGTGTGGTTGGGTGTGCCTGTCTATGCATGAGTTTGTAGGAGATGATTCCATTGTTACTGCTAGGGCTGAACCCAACTCTCATTTTAGCACATGAATCAGATTTGGCTGGTCAATAAAAAACTGACCATTTCCTCCTCTTTGTTTTCAGCTCAATGCAGCACCAAACCCTACAATCAGCCTATTAGAGTATCACATTTTACATCTAACATGTCTATTGTTTTTTTTTTTTTTTAACAGAGCTGTTGGTGAGAAGTCACATTTTCGTCATTGTTACTGTTTTTGAAGTACATAATATTGTCTGATTGTGGTCTTTTGTCTGCTGGTGAGTCAAAGTAGTGTAAGATCCATATTATTAGTCACAAAAATCTATGAGACACAGTCTGCTTTTCAGGAAAAAAGACTCAAAATGTCTTCCTGAGTGACAATTTCCATTTCCTTCTGCAATGCCATAGCCATGGGTAGAGATACCGGGGGAGGGGCAGGTACATTATTATGACATAGTGATGTCACAAGGAGCACTGATTCTGAGTGGATCATGGACAGAAGTATTAGTCCACACCTGTTGATTATTCAGTTCTGGTGTTTCAGTCAGACCTGTTGCCACAGGTGTATAAAATCAAGCACCTAGCGACACAGTCTGCATTAAGAAACCTTTGTGACACAAAATGGGTCATTCTGAAGAGCTAAATGACTTCAAGCATGGTACTGTGATGGATGCCACCTTTGCAAAAAGACAGTTCATGAAACTTCATCCCTGCAGGGTATTTCACAGTTGACTGTAAGTGATATAATTAGAAAGTGGAAGAGCTTAGGAACAACAGCAACTCAACCATGAAGTAGAAGACCTCCTGAAATCACAGAGCGGGGTCAATGACTGCTAAGAGGCATGGTGCACAAAAGTCACCAACACTCTGATGAGTCCATAGATGAAGAGAATTCAGCAATGTCCGACAAGCTGCATGCAAGCCTTAATCACAAAGTCTAGTGCTAAGCATCAGATGGCGTGGTATAAAGCACACCAACACTGGAGTGTGGAGCGGTGGAAACGTGTTCTGTGGAGTGATTAATCCTTTTTCTCTGGTTGGCGGTCAGATGGGTGAGTCTGGATTGGGCGGATGCTGGGGGAACGTTTCCTGCCTGACTGCCTTGTTCCAAATGTGAGGTTTGGTGGAGTAGTGACAATGGTATGGGGCTATTTTGTACGGTTTTGGCCCCTTATCTCCAGTGAAGGCTAATCTCAATGCTTTAGCACACCAAGACATTTTGGACAATGTTGTGCTTCCAACTTTGTGACAATAGATTGGGGAAGGCCCTTTTCTATTCCAACATGACTGTATTCCAGTACACAAAGAAGGACTAGAAAGACATGGTTTGATGAGTTTGGTGTGGAAGAACTCTACTGGCCTGTACAGAGCCCTGACATCGACCCCAGTGAGCACCTTCGGGATGAACTGGAATGGAGATTGCGAACCTGGCCTTCTCATCCAAGATCAGTGCCTGACCTCATAAATGCTCCTCAGGATGAATGGGTACACAGGCTTACCAAGATGTGTGGAGGCTGTTGTAGCTACAAAAAGGGGGCCACTCCATATCAAAGTACATGTAAGTGAACACAATGTCATTACAATCCCTGTTGCTGTTACGGTCAGGTGGCTAAATTCTTTTGTCCTCATAGTGAATGTACTATATTTCTAGTACCATCTGTTTTGTGCTGTGTTGAGTTTGTACTCCTGTTCATCACTGCTTTGGTAGTTGAGCTCTCAGATTGCAGTAATGATAGTATAGCTGTCGATGTGATTTTTTTTTTTTTTTTAAATAAAGAAATATGGTCAAGGTCTGGTTAAACTGCCACTTTTCCACAGCTACATCCATGCTAATAGCTACAGCAGTAGCAGCCATTGTATACACCACCTTACAGTACAACTTAACCTTTAATGATCGCAAGCTCATGCCAAAGCAGGTCGGGAGAAGAGTGAAAACACCTGTTCTATCTTGGCTCTTTATTTAATAAGGAAATGTTGTCCAATTCTGAATAAGCTGCTGCTATACTATAGCCACATCTGAGCTAATTGCTACACCGGTGGCAGACAAAGCCATCAGCTTCTAGTATAACTTAATCCCATCAATAGCTACTGCTTTATTCAAATGATGCTGATTGGTCAGAACCATTTTTTTGGTCTGGCACTAATGTGGATTGGAGCTTTTCAAGGGAGATTTGCCTGATGACAGACTTACATTTTATGTTTGCAAATATTAATAAAAAATAACTGACAGATTTGCCACAATGCTTAAGGCCCAAATGCATCATTGCATCCCTAGCATCTCAATACACCAGATTTTATGGTGAAGTGGCCTGTCAGAGTGCAGCCTCCTTCACCTTAAATGGTTAAAAAGCACTAATTTTTAAATCAAAGTTGCTTCATTCAGTGTTTTATTGTTTTGAATTACAAGGGATGCTTGTTTTATACAAAGGAAGACCTGTTGGATTATTTTGCTGTGGTTAGAACTTACTGAACAGCTCTCAGTCCTCTTGAAGTCTCCTAAAATGGAAGATTGAAAAACTATTATTTTTGTTCCAACTTAAAAGGACTCATTTTAGGTGTTTACCATTTTAAGTCACTGGATCCATGACTTCAGCTGATGGGTAGACTTGTGCATATATATTCACACCCATCATATCTGAGATATTGATGGGATATCTTTTGAAATGTGGTTTTCAGTTTCTTGTCTTAACAAAACTGGAGTAAAGATTTTTAATCAACACAATGAGAATAGACCCAGGGTATTTTTGCCTCGCTATATCTGAGAAAATGTTGAACTCAGAGAAGAATTTATGTGGAAAGAGGACCACTCTGCAACAACCACAACATTAGCACTTCTGTCATAATCTGTCATGTCAGTTTAGTCAGTTTAGTAAAATATAGTGGCCAGAGGTCACTGACAACCTGTTGACACGGTGCAGATTTATGCAGCACACTCTCACACATGCAAAGCAAAGGCAGCCACAGCCCAGTTTTTGGCGCAGAACTTCAGAGCAGTGGTTTCTTGTTGCTCCTGATCTTTGGGTCCTTCCAGCTCCAGATACCAGAGCCCGAGTTATTCTCTGCTCTGCTCCCTGACCCTCCTAATTGAGAACGGCTGTGGCTGAGAAAGACGAAGCTAAAGAGACAGAAAGTGGGGGAACTGACAAAAGAGTACAAGGGAAAAGAATGAGCGAGTACAAGAGGAAAGAGCCGATCAAGCGAAAGATCGATGTGTTTTTAACAGTTTCATGGAAGCCAAACCTCCTAACTCTACCTTTCCTCTCTGGCCATGAGCCAAACAAAGACAAGCACATTGTAGCTTTTAATATAGTGTATGATAGCTGCAGGAAAGGAGAAAAATGTGGGTTTACAGGGGAGATAGAGCGTCTAGCATAAAGGGAGAATCAAAGACGAGGGTTGGGAAGAAGAGCGGTAAGCTCAGTGACAGCTGCATGCATGTCGTAGTGGGTGACGGTCTGTCCGTCTGTCAGAGCAGATATTTCTGTCTGTTTAGTGCTGCCTTACTGGCTGCCAGAAACACTCCTCATGTCATCGCTGGGTGCCTGCTGTCACAGGCTAAAAAGGAGAGAGGGAGTGGAGTGTGTGTGTGTGAGGGAGAGTGACAGAGAGAGTAACTCGAGCAGCTGTCTTGAAAGCTCCTCCACTCTGTCAGTGCATCTTGAATCTGTTTCCCCCCTGGTGCCTCCTCGGTGAGACAGTTTTTCAGGCAGTTGTTTGGCCAGAAGTCTAACCTTTTCTGCTGTTAAAAAGACACACTTTGGGGAAATGGATGTGTTGCACAGCTTGAATGTTAAATGACAGGATCATAAACACTGTTTACAGTCATTTAACCCAGCATTAGAGGCCCCACTGTAGCCTCCTGATCATGATATTCTTGTAAAAAACAGGATGATCCAAGTAAAAAAAAAATCTAAACACTACATTAAAAACAATATATTTTTTCAAATCTATATGTTTACACATTTTTTATATATATTACTTAACCTAGGGATGTGCATTCCAATGGAAATTACTCTTTGAATGTCTCTAAGAAATTTAGGAAGAAATGTCCGAGAGCACTCTGCGGGACTTTTAGGTGAGTTTGGACCAAAAATTGAAGCTGAGTTAAGGCATAGATGTGGCAAGTAAGCTCCCTAAGTGCACTGTTGTGTGGGAAGAAGGACTGAGGTATATGTAGGGGGGGCTCCGAGGAAAAAAGGTTGGGAAACACTGGCCTAGGGTACTGACCAGGTGAGTAGTAGGGGTGCCAGAAGCCCCTTGAATGTCCCAAGGGCTTGAAAACTACCAGCGTTTTTCAAGTGCATTACCAGCGGTGGAAATGCCCACACAAAATAAATGCAATCAAACCTGATCTTGGCTACTGAACAACACATACGTGTCTCAAGTTTGACTTTGGCATTAAGATGTAGTTTTAGATTTTGAGTCCACAACCCACAGTGGCAGGTAGATGAAAAAGTTACATTTCAACCCTGACAGTTAAATAGTCTTTTTTTGGTTCGGAAGGTTTCTTACTGAGTGAAACAACCTTGGAGGTATTTAAGTGTCAGCCATGTTAATAGCTGTCTGAATCCTCTAAATGAAAAAGAAATGAGCTTCATTCCTTCCTTTATTGCCTTTAAGAAAGGTGAGAAGAAAAACTGATCCACGATTCCTTGCGTCAACTTCAAAGTGACCCACCGCTTTATAGCTCATGAAAACAAGCCATCAAAATGGCCGTGGAAAATTTTAATGTCATTTACAGTGAATTCAACAATCACTGCTTTTGATGTAGCCTAGTAAAGTTAGTGTGGTAAAAGTTTACCCAGGCCAGTATGAGGTAGGATTTCTGCTGTTTAAAATTGTAGGATGGACATTGTAGGAACTTGGGATAGAAAGACTGGGGAATGACATATGGAAAAGAAGCCACAGGCCAAGTGTGAACCCAGACTGTCTGCTTTGAGGACAACGGCCCATGCATGGACATTACCACTGAACTAGTAGCATCCCACATTTATTGTCTTTGAATTGAAAAATACCACTATAAAGACAGGTAGGTCAAAAGCAGGACCGGCAAATTCTCTGTAGCGCCCAGCATTAGAAAGCTTTTCTCACCATGGGCTGTACCAAAAGTGTGTGATGTCACATTTGCTATCATTCTTGTGTCATCCAATACTATTTCATAGACAGTTGGCTCCAAATTATTGCAATGCACCATTGAAACTGTGCTCATAAATGTTCCAGAAGTCATTGAACTACTATGACTTTGTATACCCTGTAAAGCCTCTTCTCGTACAGGTGATTGCTACCATGTTCTACTCTTGTGTTTGCTATGCAGTCAGCCTGAAGTACCAGCACCGACAGTAGGCGATCATCTCAGAAAACTTGTAGCAGCTGTATTAAAAAGACAAGGTGGTAGGCGGCTGAGTCTGTCAGTTTTGTGTAGGAGGAACAATTTGCATGAAATATTAAATAAAAATTGTGCACTGTTTTAAATCCTCCTGGGTCAAACTGACTGTGAGTGTAGGTGGCACAGTGAGACAGTGTAGAGCTGAAAATCCCTCCATAGAGTTATTCTCGCTCGAAAAAGTTCCAAAAAAATTAACCTGGCAAGTCTGCCTTGTGAAAAATATACCATGTTCTACAGCGTGACAGAATTTCAAGTGGGTATTTTGGATACTTGTCGCAGCGGCTGCTACCATTTAACATACTGAACTAGCATGAAACATATGGGTGATTTCACTGTCTGCACTCTCAGTACTCACACAATGGACCAATCTATTAAAAGCATCTCTCATCCAAGGGTTTCTGTTTCTTACTAATATGCTGTATTTCTGCCTTTAAGTGCTGGCCATTGACTTGTTTGATTGCAATCATCTGTTGTTTCAGTGCCATTGTGTGATTACAAACACGTGTTTTTCACTAAAGGAGATGGCCATGGAGTGAGGTAATGGAATAGTATGAAAAAAATTAAGAGCACTAAGGAGGTACTGGGCTGCACAGTGGCTTAGTGTTTATCACGGATGGTGGGGTTTTTAAACATGAGGCGGCTAAAGTGGTGAAGTTGCACATTTTTGTGTGGGGCATGTGTTTTCTCTTGTTTTCAACTCACCAAACTTTGACTCACAGTTTGAATATTTGCAGCTTGGATGGGGTGGCACTATCGTTGAGCTGCCACTGCAGGTACAGTGCCGATAAAAAGTATTCACCCCCTTTGATGTTTTACCCTTTTATATATCAATCATGGTCATTAAAATTCAGCTCTTTGGAAAAAGGAGGAAAACAATTAAAAAAAACCCTGTTCAATTTCGAAATGAAAACAGATTTCTACAAAATAATGTCACTTAAAGAAGAATATTTAATGTAAAATAAGTGACTGCATACATATTCACCTCTTTAAGTCACTATTTAGTAGATGCAGCTTTGGTTTCAATCACAGCACTGAGTCTGTGTGAATAGGGATAATAATCTAGACACTGCAATTTTACTCCACTCTTTGCAAAACTGCGCAAGCTCTGTCAGCTTGCATGGGGATTGAGCTTGAACAACCTTTTTCAAGTCCAGCCACAAATTCTCCATTGGACTGAGGTCTGGGTTTTGACTCGGCCACTCCAGAACATCAACCTTGTTGTCTTTAAACCATTTCTGTGTAGCGTTTGCTGTATGCTTCAGGTCACTGTCATTTTGGAAAATAAATTGTCCCCAAAGTTGTAGTTCTTATGCAGACTGAATAAGATTGTCCTCCAGGATTTTCCTATATTTTTCATCATTCATTTTACCTCCTACCTTTACAAGCCTTCCAGGGCCGACTGCCGAGAAGCATCCCCACAGCATGATGCCTCCGCCACACAGTGGAGGATGGGGTCTTGTGTCTTGTGTGGTGGCCAAAAAGCCCCATTTTGGGCTCATCAGACCAAAGAACTTTCTTCCATTTGACCATGGAGTCTCCCTCATGACTTTTGGCAAACTCCAGTAGAGATCTAATCTGCGTTTTCTTTAACAGTGTCTTTCTCTTTGCCACTCTCCCATAAACTGGTGAAGAACCCAGGCAATAGTTGTTGTATTCAGCGTCTCTCCCATCTTAACTGCTGAAGCTTGTAACTCTTTCAGAGTAGTCGTAGAGTGGGGTGTTCTTTTGTCTTCATGGTGTAATGGCAGGCATGAATACTAATTAAGCAGTGACTAGACCTTCAAGACATAGTCTTTATACTACAATCACTTAGGACACATTCACTGCACTCAGGTGATCCCCATTTCACGGATTGTGAGACTAGTAGCACCATGCCTATTTTACATTACTTATTGTTATTTAATATTATTTTGTAGAAATCGCTTTTCAATCTGACATTAAAGAGGGGTTTTTTTTCAATTTTTTGGTCATAAAATCCAAATTATATTGACTGTGATTGCTTTATAAAATCAACAAAATCTTAAAATTTTGTGACCTTTTCCCTGAGTTTTTTTTTCTAAACAAAACAATCCTGCAGCTCTCGGAAGAAGGGTCGCTCAGTTCTCCGAGTGTTATCCCCAGGCTGGAAAACCCCCAGATTTTTAGCAATAACATGAGCATTCACAGTGACATTACCTGTAATTTTGTGGCAGCCGTGACAACATGTGTCCAACTTTAGATTGTGTACCATCAGTGTAAGCTTCCTGACAGTGCTGTAACCGCACACGGTGTTTATGTTCTTTAGGTTAACACGGTTATCTCTGTCCGTAACCCGAGCCCTCCACCTACATGGGCACTTGGCATACGTTCGTGTGGTTGCGTGTTTAAAAGTGCGCGATCTTGCAGCTGCGGGACTCGTCTCTATCTCCCCCAGTCTCTCTCTCTCTCTCTCTCTCTCTCTCTCTCTCTCTCTCCAGAAAGAGCTGCAGGGACTTGCCAGTATTTTCATTCCCTCTGGAGGCATTTCCGCACGCTAACAAAGCCCGGCCTGCGTGATGAAACGGGGAGGAAGCAGCTTTTGTGGAGAGAGCAGCCAGTTTTTTGGTGTGTGTTTTCTGTGTGAGTGTGCACTGCTGACCCTGTCTAACAGTTTGTTACATGCAGATTTACTTTTGAGCTTGTAATTCAGGCTGCTCCAGGCTCTTGTTTGCTTACGAGCCTACTGTAGCACGAGAACAAACCTACTCTCAGTCCCATTCAGGAGACAAAGTTGCCTCCTGTTTGCCTCTAATTAACTGCTTTAATACCTAGCATAGTTTGATTTGCTGCTTTTTTTTACTGGGCTTGTTAACCCTCAGCCTTTCAATTCCTGTGCAGCCTTTGCCAAAAGGAAATGTGTGCTGGAGCCTGGGTCACAGTTCTCCACAGTGCCTGGCTCTGGGAATTGACTGAATCAAACTGTTAATAGTAGAAAATTATAGTTTTGTTAAGCTAACATAAAACACCCTTGCCCTCATGCCTACAATAGATAAAAACACAGATTTAAATCGAAAATATTCTGCCTATTTTTTCAGTTCAGTGACTGAGTATTAATATTTCTTTCTGCCTCTTTGTGAAGTCTGTGGTTTCCAGAAATAACTCAGGTGAAAGCTCACACGAAACATCATTCCTGCTGTCTCACTCGAGGTCATGACACAGCTACCAAAAAATCACATTTTCAGAGCAATAGCAAAGCAGAATCTGGCAACCGCAGTGTCACTAAAGCAGAGGGTTTTTCTCTTCTTTGGGGTTGCAGACAGAGTCAGCGTCCTGCGGGCCTTGTGACACACGCTCATGCCCATAAACAGGGATTTGGCCCTCTGGAGAAAATAACCCTGATAATTACTGGGTGCATATGGACCTGCCCACAGCAGGAGGAGGAGGAGACGGGGGTTGACTGAGAAGAAGAAAAGAGAGAGAGCCACATCCGCTGGTGCATTCCTCCATGCTGCGTCATACCGGTGCTGAGTTTCCCCTCAGTTTGCACAGAGATTTCCACAAGGCAGAGTGCAAAGGGCCACTGACACAGCGCTCCGGGCTGTGGACAGTGACATTTAAAGTTTAACAATCTGCACGTTCGGAGAATCCCTGTGGTAACAAAAAGACAACAAATAGTGGTTTTACCCGTATACAAAACACCTGGAAAGTTCACGGCTTTTTTAGGGTGAGCTGCTATAACTGAACAGGTGTGAATTTTGGGTGAGCTGATGTGAGAGCAGAGCAGTAAATATGTGTGATAACTCACTGAGAGCGTTTGAGACACGGTGATAAAGTTTAGGCTACATCCTACAAATGATCTGCATGGCCAGTACAGTGGCTGTTGGGCCACTGTGGATCAGTAGGTAGAGTCAGTCATCCTGCAATCAGGCAGTGGGTCGGGGGTTCGATCCCCAGCTCCTGCAGTCACATGTTGATGAGTCCCTGGGCAAGACACTTAACCCCAAATAGAGTAGTCAAAAACAAAAAAGACACACCATACAAGCTCAAGTCCATTTACCATTTAAAATCTCCACAGAAATATTTTCCATCTTCTTCACTATATTTTCTATTTTCCAGCAAGGATTGAACGCCACCTTGCTGTACAATTAAAAATCAGTACAATTCAAGATGATTCAGATGGATTTGGCAATTGCAACATCTGAGAGCCCAGATCAGTAGAGGGCTGCAATGATGGTTGAGCTTCTTGAACTTTGTCCCATCTCCACACAGGATCTCTGGAGCTCAGTCAGAGTGACCATCAGGTTCTTGGTCACATCTCTTACTAAGGCCCTTCTACCCCGATTGTTCAGTTTGGTCAGGTGACCAGCTCTTGGAAGTGTCCTGGTTGTGCCAAACTTCTTCCGTTTGAGAACTGTGGAGATGTGTACTCTTGGGGACTTTCAGTGCAGCATAACTTTTTTTGTGGCCTTCTCCAGATCTGTGCCTTGCAACAATCCTGTCTGTGACATATGCATGCAGTTCCTCTGACCTCATGGCTTGGTTTTTGCTCTGATGTGAATTTCTAGCTGTGAGGCCACCTAGAGAGGTGTGAGCCTTTCCAAATTATGCCCATTCAAGTTAATTCACCACAGGTGGACTCCAATCAAAGTGTGGAAACATCTCAACAAAGATCAAGAAGAATGGGAGGAACCTAACTAAATTTCAAGTGTTTTTGCAGAGTCTAAATGAAGTTGATATCACAGTTTTTTTATTTTTACTGAATTTGCAAAAATTTCTAAAATTCTGTTTTCACTTTGTTGTTATGGGACACTGAGTGCACATTAATAAGAATAAGATTTTTTTGACTGTAGCATCAGGCTCAAACAGAACAAAGTTGCAAAAAAGTGAAGGGGGTCTGAATACTTCCTGGATGCACTGTTTAGTATATTAGAAACATTTTTAGTCCCAAACTTCTTGCAGATGTATTCATACAGTTAGGACAATGTGCAGGAGTTTGTGTGCAATATTGGTCTGTTGAAAACAAGAAAATACCCAACATCAGGTGCCAACTGGATGCCTATTTTGTTGCCAGGTTATTGACACATATCTTGATGTTGTTTGACTTTTATTGGTGTCATAACAAAATCTAAAAGTCTAGTACCATTACAACTCTATGGGAGAGCTGTGGAAGAAAAGAGACTGAGCCTGGTGACCTAACTCCACCGATTTCTCCTCTCCCCCTCTCTTTCTGCCCTCCACCCCCCTGTCACGTGGTCTCTCTGGTCTGGCTGAATTGGCATCATTACAGCAGCCAGAGCCGAATGTCTGTGGTTGGCTCGCAGCCCGTCTGCTCGCCTGTCATTCAGCTGGTTAAAGAGGCCTTGTTGAACCGCTGCACTGTGCCCGGCTACTACAGGGGCCATTCATGCCTGCAACGGCAGAAAACAGCCAAGTCCTGTCATCAGCGCCAGCTAGCACATACCATTTTACTACTGGAAAATGACAAGGGCATTTTGCTTGGTAAGCACAGACAGCCCCCCCCCCCCGTCCGTGTCAAGCAACCTTGTAACCCGTTTTTCTGCTTCAGAGTTTGGATTACATATCACAGAATGAGAGGCTGCTTTCTGACAGAGCATCTTTAGACAAACAGTGCTCAAGTCTCAAATATGTTGTCTGTCTCTGTTGTATGTACGCCGCCTACATGGAGTGTAAAGTGAACTAGACTGATCTGCTCCCAGAGGAATTGAACAACAACAGCACAAGACAACAAAACAAATCCTTTGTGCTGCCTCGAATGTCGGAAATTTCAAACACAAGACTTGAAAAATACAGTTTGTCACTCTGAGAGGATTGTTTTTTCTCTCTTCAGTTGTTCTTTGTACCTTTAGCTAATGGCAGCTCTTCTTGTTGTAGATGACCTGCGCCTTTTTGCAGTGTTCTCCGTCCTTTTCTCAGTCCCAGAGTGACACTCAGAGCGAGGACATGCCATGACTTCATCCTGAACTCTCTTCATCCTCCACTTTCTCTTCCTCCCTTATCCTGTCTGCCCCCCTTTCTAGTCCTTTCTGAGTCTGTAGTCCTAACATCTTCCCGCTATGATTAGCATTAGTGTTTTTTTCCCTAGCCAGTGTAATGTCTAGAGCCTCCTGTGTCCTTGGAAAGCCGCCTAATAAGCTCAGACACAGTGCTGTCTCTGCGCTCCCCGGGCCTATTCTCCAGTGTCACCCGGCACACACTGAGGTAAACAAAGACTGCCACACGCACACAAACTATCCTAGTGGTGTGCTAATAGACCAGCACACCAGCCCACTGAGGATGGCGTCGACGCTAGCTCGCTAACGTTGACCTTCCGTGTGCCAATCACAACAAATCTGCTCCCAGATTTGAATATGGGGAGGAGAGGAGTGTAAATTGAAAGCAGAAATCCCCGCGGTGTGAGACAAGATGAGCCTCTGAATAAATTATTCAGATGGCAGCCTCTTTTTCCTGCATGATTCTCGCCTTCTGCTACGTTTAATGGCATCTGTGACGACGCCCATTGGAGATTAATCCAGATGTAAGACATTTGTGTGTGTGTTTCTGTCTCTCTGTGTGTGTGGCCTGCTCACCCTGCTTCTCCTGCATCCCGTTGTGTCGTATGATGGGGAAACAAAGCCTCAACAGGGGAATTTATTTCTCCTCCGCAGAGGGCTGTAAATAAACAACTAGTGAATCAATGCCTCCATTTGTTTTTCTCTGATAATTCTGCCTGTGTCGCACGGCAGAGTGACACTGTTTTTCTAAGTCGATGTCACTCTCAGCAGCCATATTTCCTCTCAGCGAGTGAGAAAACACGCCACCCGGCCTCATGTTTCATTACCAGGGATCAGTAAATTACTGTGTGCTTTTTAAATCACTCATTGCAGCTCATTTAGCACCATGATGGAGCATTTGTATGAGTGGGAAATAATACCCGCATTAGATATTGTGCTTTAGAACTACTCTTTTGACTAAAGACATACAGGCAGAGAAATTACCAGGTGTAATTGAATAGAAAAAACACTGGAGCTCCCATGGTGAATGTGTATCAGTCTATCTGAGTCTATCATCGATGCTTGCAATGGTTGAATAAGAAATATATGTACAAATATAATATGTACGGTGTTGGAGAAAATGCTTCTGCAGATTTTTTCTCAGACCTGTTTGCATTACATTATACAGTACTGTGTATACGTTTTAGGATGTTTGGGCCAAAAATTGAAGTGTGGATGTGGGGAGTTAGCTTCCTCAGGGTGCCATCAGGTGGTAAGGAGGGTTGACACAACCCTGGTCATGATCTGGATTCCTTTGCATTTTTACCAGGGGTATGGGAAATAATCTATGGAAAAAGATAAGAAAATCCATGTTTTTCAGGTGGGGTAAGGGGGTTGATGTGACAGGTAAGCATGACCTAGGGCAGTGGTTCCCAACTTTTTTTTCCATTTGGCCCCTCCTTCACATATTGCTGTCAAAAATCACATCACATCTTAATTGTTTTCAGCGTTTAAAGCCAAATGAAATCACCCAAAACACAAGTCCTATTACCTCAAGACCTTTGCATGAACCATTCATATATGTTTTATCATGTTTTCAGATAGTTTGAGTGAACCTAATTTTAACAACCTTAGAGCAGACAGATCCTTGTGCTCCCACTGAAATCTCTGCCTAATGACCTAGGGTACTGTCCTGCCGGTTGCTGAGTTGCCATGAACCCCTGATCGTGCTGTCATTTTACTTGACTTGGCAGAGCAGGTTTAGAATTTTCATATAGGAAGACAGGTAAAACCTTTCCCTCCGGGAGACCCTGAAAAAGACTACGTCTTATATACGGGTGTGATTTATATTCCACTGATTATGGTACTCTTTATTGGAAACTCTCAAAGTGAACTTGTCTTTAAAATGTTTTTTAATGCAAAAAAAAAAAAAAAAATATATATATATATATATATATATATATATATTGTAATTTCCATTTTGTTGATTTTGGTTCCAGGTTGACTCTGATATCTGCAATGTTTAGGTATCATTGAAGAGAAATGAGAGAACTTGTTTTGTTTTTTCCCTATTTCTCCAAGGGTGAAACTACCCTCCAAAATCTGGGACTAAAGTGTTATTTCTCTGATGCTGCTTTGTTGTCTTCAGTAAGTATAATGAGCAGAGCACAGGTCTCTTCAAATATGAGGGGAGGTTCTTACATTAGCTACAGTTCAATGACCAACAGCAACAGTGAATAATGGAGTGAGCCGAGTGATCCACAGCTCTAACCGTGTGCAAACCTTGATTAGGAAGCAGTTGTTACACTAATTCAACTGTTGATAATGCCAACCTGACTTCATGTAAGAGCTCTAATGAGTGCTGGTTAACAATACTTTTCTTTGTGCTCAAGTATCCTTTTCTGTATCCCATATCCAAGTGTGAAATTACAATCACAGATCATATTTAGTTAATTAAACTCATATGACTAATTTAATTTGACTCAAATATGGGGGAAATGAATAAATCATGGAGGCGTATTTAGCTTGCTAGTGCTGGTGTTAACAGTAATTAAATATGGGGCAATCTGCAGCCTGTGAGTTATCTCACCGCCTACTGTACCGCCAGTACACATGTGGAAAAAATAAAATCAGACGGTTTTGGGAAGCACTCTTGCAGAATATTAATGAAAAGATGTGGGAGTCTCAAACAGGGAAGCAAAAGAGTTAAAGATGCAGTCCTGTAAAGTGAGCTGGCGCATTTATAGTCAGCGAGCGGCCGTCCCATTAGGAGATCTGCATGTCGTACTCAGAGAAGAAGCCAGAAGCAGAAGAAGAAATGTTCCTCCATGATTAGAGCCTGGAGAGTTCAAAGACAGCTGCTTCTGCAACCAGAGTGGCGCAAAACACTCACAAGGAAGACGAGAAATCAGCTCGCATTTGTCATTTAAGTGTTTTATCTTTCATATTTGGTGGGGATTAGAGATGCACATTCTCTCCGGCTCTGTCAGTCCTTGTTATGTGCTTCCAATCTGTCAGAAGCACGACAGGGCGCTTTATTACATCTCGATAAATGATGCCACCTAAGTCTTGTTTTCCTATCACTGAAAAGCAGATTGTGTTTTGTCACGCTCCCTGATGTGCGTTGCATTCTGTTTTGTCTCATTTTAGACTCGCTCTGTGATTGATGAGGATTAAGAAGCTGATTTTTGCCTAATAGGGAACACAGGAGCGTCCTCATCCACACTGGTAAGAATCCTGATTTAAACCTACGTCTTTATCCAAACAGTAAAGCATCAGCTGATACAGGCACCGTTTGTTTTTGCATACGAAGGAGAGGGCTGCAGTTTGGATTTTTAGCTTTGTTGTGTCAGAGCAGCCTCTCAACACACTAATGTTTTATCCTGGAACAGAACACACTGGTGATGTGTTTTGAAGCTACTCAGAAAGAAGTCAGTGTACTTTCAAAATGAAATAAGGAACAGGAAATAAAGGAAGGGCATGAATCACACAGTTTGTAAATTCTGTCTCCTGAGTGCTTTCACTTAACCTGATACACCAGATAGACTGCTTCACATATTCATTGCATGGGTTACATCACACCCACATGTGTAACAGCCCATACACAGTGTTTGGGAAAGGCAGAACCTTTCTAAAATTTTCAGATGGTGTTTGAATGAACGCTCTGTCTGTCACATTAATTATGGGCCAATCAGAGCAACAGATGACGTCTGCTGCTGCTAAGAAACTTCATAATTTAAGCTTGACAGGCAGCTGTCATCATTATTAACCATCAGTGGAACCAGAAGCCAGCTGGGAGAAGATTACAAAAACAAAGAAAAGCATCGACATCGCTCTATGCTCTTCCTCTGACAAAGAAATGTTGTTCAGGCCTGATAAATCTGTCGCCATAGCTCAATCTATCCTAATCTCTTCAATGGCCTCCATTGTTTACATGCTTGCACCAGGCCCGTAGCTACTTCCTTTTTCTAACCAAATAATGCTGATTGGTCTGGTCATTCTCTGACCTGCTTGAAGCTTTGCATTTGGACACATCTGACAACAGACACGGAATCTGGCCAATCGGTATATGATGAGTAGGAGTGTGCTACTCATTTCTGCCCACCTCTGTTGCTCATTTCTTGTTTTGAATTAATGACTCTGTTCATTAAAAAAAACAGAGTCTAAAAAGTGTAAACTTAAACACTTTTTTCTTTCATTGATGAATTTCACATAATAAAGGTTAAAAGCTGTCAAAAGTGGCATTCCTGGTTAATGCTGTGAGCAATCTCAAAATACTTTGTAATCAGCTTACAGGGTTAACCAAGAAGGCCATAAAACAAAAAAATGGTTACTGTTGTTGAATACACCTTATGGAGTGCAGGTTTTACTGAACAGAGTGTTCACTCCAAACCAAGAAGTAAGCAACAGAAGTAGATGATGCTGAGCCAAATGTCTGCTCGATACCTAATCCTGGAATGTCTTGTTTAACATTAAGGGGGCAGGAAGTTATTTGTTAGGGGGCGCTTTTTGCATCTGATGGTAGAGAATAATCATGAGCCATCCCAAATAAACAGAACAAGTTGTGAATGAGATGCAGCAACAGAATAGCATTACAATTAGCCGTTCATGCTTCCTTTAGCCCAAACCACACCAGCACTGGACGGTCCCGTCACATCATATGACGTGCCTCATTTGCCGACCCTTGCACACACCGACTGCAGCGAACCAACAGTCAAACTCCTACAAGCCACTGCATGGCCAGGTGCTAGCCTTCCAGCAGCTGATGCCTCCCACTTGTTCTACACCTGGAGCAAAAGATGGCGCTTCATTTTTTGTGTGCTCTCAAACAGAGCTGCTACAACAGCAGCCAAGATGGAAGAAACCGCTGATCTCTCAGGAGAGCAATCTACCAGCCACGGCTGAACACGCCGCAAATAGAGCAATGGCATAAACTGCTGCGGCAGATATTGTCCACACACATCTAGTTGCATCTGGTTGATTCACTCATAGAATGATAATAATGGCCACAATTGTTTGGACACATATCTGACAGCCCCAGTGTGTTTTGGGCTTTACGTAGCAGTCTTCCAAGTAGCATCCAGGGTTGTTAGGATAAACATACCATGTCTGTTATAATAGTTTAATCATGGCAGCTGCTGTGACAACAAACAGGCTGTTAGAACAGAGCAGTCATTTTTAAAGTATTAGAAATTTGTGGGAGCAACTTCTCCTCAGCTGTGAAGATTACACACAAAGTCCTTCTATCTCCCTGCATTACTCACATTCAAAACACACATTTTAGAGATTAAAACTGAACCTTAGGCACATCTGAACTGACTGAATTGATTTAACTGTTTTGGACACTTACATAATGATTCACATGATAGAGTGATAACATTTTGTGGTATTTCCTCTTTGCATCCAAGGCAGCTTGTTTTCGTCAGGTAACGACAAGCACACGAGAACCCAAACAAGCTGTGACGCCAAGTCTTTCTGCACGTCATCATATTGCTTTTCTTCTTCTGATGTGGGTTATTTGGAAAAATCCCATTGAAAGGATGTTTACAGGAGCACATTCTTGCACCATTACCTCAGTGGTGATGCCTTTCTGGCTCTGCTTCAAGCGGTCCCAAGGGTGTGAAACCTGAACAGCAGTGTTAGCAATGTTGAACCAATGGTGTGTTACCATGTATGACTATTGATCTGTCTCTATCAGCACCAATATCAATCTTAAAGAGGGAGACAAATGCTACACCAAATATCCCGGCTCTCTTCTGCAAGATGAGTCTCCATTTGATGCAGAAACATGCATGAATTCGGTGTCCAATTAGCCTTTGAGCAGCATGGAAATTATGTATTCAGTTATCTGCATGAATATTAAGTGTTCATTTAAAACCCCAGCTGAGAAGAAACACTCCATTTATCGTTGTTACTGTGTCAAAAACCTTTGACTGACGTGATGGAAGATGTAATTGGGGTGGATAAGGATGAAAGAAACATCACAGTAAAGGGCGTCACATTACACCAAAAAATTTCATCCCTCTGCTTTTGTTTGTTGGGCTGTGCAAAATGTCGACGGTGTAGTTTGTACACATGTGAAAACGGCATCAAAGCGCTGCAAGGTGAATAATTTTTAGTGGCATCTGCACATTCTGCAATATGCTAATGAGCAAAAGCTGCAAAAGCCAGATTGCCAGGAGAGAGAGAGAGAGAGAGAGAGAAGAGGAGATGGAGGGAGAGAAAAAAAGAAAGAGAGGGAGGAGAACGGAGTGGAAGAGAGAGAGAGAGAAACAGACGGAGGCTGGTGTAAATTATGGATGCAACCTGCGATTTCCAAGAGGAAAAGAAAAGGCAGAAAGAAACCTCAAGTCATGCATATCAGATTACGCATTTACCACATTTTCTTATCATGCTCCGTGAGCAAACTCGTACACAATCTGGTCTTTGTGTGTCTGTCAGTGTGTCTTTATGTGTTTTTGAGAAAAAGAGTGACAGAGGGATAGAGAGCACTTATACATTCATCCATGTCATGTTGTGTAGAGCTGCATTGTGCCGTCAAGCGTTGTTTGGCCAAAGCTGAGTTGACTTTGGTTGCACTACGGTTCTGTTGCTTTGTGTTTAACATAAGGTTGTCAGAATGTTTCATTATTTGATACTTTTAGTACCATATGTTAAAAACTAAACTTAAATTTAAGATTTATTTTGAGGCTTATGGCCTTTATCAGATATAAGGCAAGATGATGACATGAGGGTGAGGAGCCACAGGTCAGACTAAGCTTGTAGGACTCTAGCCTCTGTGTATCTGTATCTATCCATCCAGGGGCTGGAGCCTATCCCAGCTGTCAATTGACCAAACTTGTCTTTGGGAGGAAGTTGGAGTACCCAGAGAGAGCCCATGCACGCATGGGGAGAGCATACACACTCTGCACATAAAGGCCCCCCAGTTGAGATTCAATCCAGGAACTTACTAGCTGCAAGGCTGTAGCCCTAACCCCTGAGCTGCCATGCAGCCCATGTAACTGCACACTGTAAAGTCAACTTAGTTGGCCTTACTTATAAAAATGTGGGAACTCAGTGCCTCAAAAATAACAGTTAAACTAAACTTAACATTTGTGAGTTAAAAAACGTGTTTATTTAAATGTGCTGCAGTTACACTAGCTTTATATTTCTGAGTTAAATACTGATGCTAACTTTTTTATTTTAAGTGTGCATACTAGTTAAGAGCTAATTTGTTAAATGTTCAAAAAAACCTCGATCACATACTTTCATCTTGATCATTTATGCCACTCAAGTAGGCTGACTTAAGTGACTACAAGTGACAACAACTGAGAGATGAACCAGGAAGTCCTCCTCCATCATGTTCAGGAGCATGTTTAAGAAGAAGGTAGTGATAGATCCTGAGGATAGTGCTAGTTCTGCATCACAACCAGGTGCCAATAGAAACAATCATTACAAAAAATTAGATAATTGCATTATATTCAGGATATTTTTTTTAATAACTGTTCAAGTGTTCAAATATGATTGTCCATCCCTAACTGAAGCCCTCTGCTTCCCCCATCTTAATGAGCAATTGAATTGAAGGGAAACAAAACTTTAAAAAACTACATCTTTTTCATTAAAGGTGTACAGAAGAGAAATGAATTCCTCAAAATTGCAGGAAAACCTCGCAGATCTACATTGCATTAAAATACTGCCAGTATATCTGTATGTTGAGAAGCTGCTGATGTTTTTGTGCAAATTAGACTGTGTGCAGGAGTTTGCCTGCGTTTTTGGTAATAAAATACAAGGGATGCAGATGGCCTAGCGGTTAGGTTGCGTCCCATGTACTCTGGCGGCCTGGCTTCAAGTCTGGTCTGTGACTCTTTCACTGCATGTCTCTCATCCCTTTTTCCCAACTGTATCCATTCCTCCTCTCTACATGAATGCATAAAAGCCCAAAATTATATCTTAAAAAATAAAGAAATAATTTTTGAGTAGTCAAGAAAGTAACCACACAGTAAATCTATTCTTCTATGAGCACTTCCAGTAACTTCAACCAGTCAGAAAACACACTTGTAAAAGAAATTTTTGTGTAATAATACCAGGAATGCTGAGCTACCTGATGTCTTTTCCTAAAAATACCAAGCTCTCATCATGTATTTTGCTTGCTTGAGCAGTTCTAAGTTAAGTAAAAGTGAGTATTCGTGTCCCACTACCACATCCCACCCTCGTGTGCCAGTCCCCTAACAGCCTGTGTGAATAATGGATCCATTCTTGAGTCGTGTCTGTGACTGGGAGGAGGGGGAGACTGTGCAGTGGTGTGGTTTCCCCACCAGAGTCTGAGGTGGAGGAGACAGGAGGGGGGCTGCGTGGTCTGGAAATAGCTCCAGTAGAGCCCGGGAGGAGCACCCAAGGTGGGCCTCTGTGCCAGCTTCACCTTCCTCTAACACGCTAGGAAAGTACGGTTGGATTAAAAGACGGGCTAACTTGTCACCCTTTAGCTGTGAGTGAGATTCCCACAAAGAAAGGAGAAGAATTAGAAAGAAAAGCTGGATTTTCTAAGAACTGGACCACAGCCATGTAACACTTAAAGCGAGAAGAGTCTCCAAGCCGGTGAACAGAAACTACGAAGCCGCCCTGGAATTTGCCTGCATGTAAATGTGTGTTAATGTTCAAAGTAGGTCATTTATTTGGAGCAGGGACAGCCGTAGTGTGCTTCTCTGGAGCGATGTCAGAGCGGGGGGAATCGTTTCATAAGCAGACACATCGCTGGATTTTGTTGAACTGCGCCAGGGATTAACATATGCCGATATTTTGTTTATATGTCAAATCCTGATATACCAGAGAAGGAGGAAGAGGAGGGAGGGAGGAGGAGGATGGCGTGGGTGGCTGTTGAAGGTGAAAATGGCTATGGTCAATCCAGAGACAGCATCAGTAACCACAAGCACAGATAGCAGCCTAAAAATCAGACTAAATCAGATTACCAAACAAACAGCTAAGAGGATTAATGCTGATCTCTCTCTCTTTCTCTCTCCCTTTCTCTCCATCAGACGGACATTAAATCTACAATCTATAAATCCCTTCAAATGATTTTACTTTGCAGCCCTCGTCCTTTGGTCACATGTTCGGAGTGAAGCCCCTTCTGCTCTTGGTGAACTCTGCCATTTTTATTCAGCCCTCAGGCCTCCAGAAATTGCTCTACTAAACAGGGAATCATATCAGCCTGTAAAAATATCTACACAAGGTACAACACGACCCCCCTACACACAAAGCCATATACTGACTGTTAAACCCCATAATGTCATAATTAAAGCTTCTATGAGGAGTTTTCATTTACAATTAAACACGCTGAAATTAATACAGCAGCCTCTGTTTGACCAACAAAGCAAAGAACACCATTAGCAATAAGACTTATAATTTCTGTCTTGTTTTTTTTAGAGCCTTTTTAACTTGACGGGGGGTAGGTGTCACACAAAATAAAGGATTAAATTTCACAGCAAAGATTCACAGTGACTTTTACTGAAGAAGGCAGGAGGCTATTATTTCTATTAGAAGAAATTATCAAAACTTCTCTCAGCTTAAAAAAAAAAACCTGAACATTTCTCAAATTTACCCAGGGGAGCTGCATATGTGAATGCAAACAGCCAAGGCTGCCCAAAAGGAGGGCAAAGGGGGCTCAGCCAAACTCGGGGCCTGTGGAGGACACCAAAATCATGGTCCACTATAAAGTTAAGCTGTGATAACCATATTCCATTTTTTGACCTGAATAATAACTACTATTATCAAAGCCTGTATGTATGTATTTTTTTTATATGGGAAATATATCCTTCTTCAAAATATAAACCCCTCTTCTTAAAACTGAACAAAATGAGATAAAAGAGGCAAAAGTGGGTAAAAAGTGGAAAAAACAGGCAGAAAAAGTTGTAAACAGTGGTAATAAGTAGGAAAATGTGTGAAAGTAATAGTGAAATTCAGTTAAATGGGCAAAAATAGGCAGAACATGTGGCGAAGAGCTTTTAAAGTGGCAAAATTTCTTTCAAGTGGTAAAAATGGGCAGAAAAGGTGGTGAAATGGGATTTAAAGTGTCAGAACAGGTTGAAATTGGCAAAAATGAGAAAGTGGCAAAAATGGGTTTACAGTGGCAAATATGGGCATAATAAATAGTCAAATTAAGGTAAAAGTGGCAAAAATGGGCAGAAAATGTGGTGAAACCAGATTTAAATGTGGCAAACCCTAACCCAAAGTGCCAAAAATTGGTAAACATTGCACAAAATGTGATGAAAAAGTGCAAATAAAAGTGGCTAAAATATGTAGAAAAAGAGGCTAAAAATGGTTTAATTTAAACCCTTTTCAAACAAAGTTCTGCTGGTGTCGTATGACTTCAGAAATATATTTATATGGGGCAGGTTTACAGCAATGCAATCTCTGTGTTTTTCATAATCAGTAGTATCAAAAAGTTCTGTAACTTTAAAAAATTACAAATCTTCTGTCATGTTTTTAACCCAACACTGCCACAAACTAATAGAGAGAGAATCAGAATTCAGATTCACAGGGTGGCAAACACAGATGTTTTTTTTTTTTTTTTTTTTTTTTTTGCTGTGGTCTGATGTGTTTTAAACATAGATTTCCTCTTCTTCCTAAATGAATTGAAATGATGAATTTCCCCTTGAAGAATTAATGAAGTAGATCATTCTCTTGGTAAAGTGAGACACACAAAGACACAGCTTGATTCCATGTGTCAGGTTGTTACAGCTAGGGCTGTAGCAGCACAAGTCCAAATCAAACTATTTTGATATCTTGCTCAACCCAACAGCTTTAAAAATTAAATACAAATATTGAGCAATGTCTTGTTTTTAATGACTGAATATTAAACAAACTCCTGAACATGATCCAGATGCAAACCATCTCTTTCCCTAAATGCTGGTCAATCATGAGCCACAGATGTCGCTCCTCCCTCGACCACGACTGCAGATGTGGAGAGAACCGACGAGAGAAAATAACAAACATCATCTTCCTCAAGGCTTCAGTGCTGAGAGATCTTGTAAAGTTTTGGAGGCTTTTTCACATTTATCATCTACAAATTTGGATGCGTTTTGGGAAAATATTTCAAAGTGGCTGCTGGGAAACACCCAAATGACCCGGGCACAAGAAGTGAACTTTCACTGTGTTTATGAAAACTGGGCCTTCATTTGCAATAAATCAAAATTAATACAGTAGTAAGGGGCTTAAGGATGCTAGGACATGTCTTAAATTTAGAGTCTGTTCAGTTATGTCAGTCAAAGAGCTATTCAAAAGTCTTGTCATGAGTCAAAGTAAGATATTATTTATTGCACTTTTTGCTCTAATTTGGGTGGGACAGCTGAAGAGAGACAGGAAATATGGGGAGAGAGAATGGGGGAACACATGCATCAAACAGCACCAAGACGGGAAATTTATCCTGTGACCTGTGAATCAAGGATTACAGCCTCTGAATGTGGGCTCCTGCTCTATCCAGTGAGCTGAACCGCTGCCTTACCACCCTACACTCTGTTATTACCTAGGCCAAGGAGGTTATGTGATTGGCAGGGTTTGTTACTTTGTTAGTTAGTTTGTTAGTTCGTTAGCAACATAACTCAAAATGTTATGGACGGATTTTGATGAAATTTTCAGGAAATGTCAGAAATGGCATAAGGAAGAACTGATTAGATTTTGGGAGTGATCCAGATCACCATCTGGTCCCAGAATTTTTTTAAAGGATTCTTTACTATTGGGAGATAGGGCGCAATTGCACTCTGTTCTCTCTCCACCCCACTGCACTGTTTCACTGAGTGCTTCAGAGCAAAACAGGCTGGCAGTGCCACTTTTTATCAGCTTTTCTACCTCATTATGTCAAAAAACATGCATTTAAAGAATACAGTGAATACAAAGGCTGGGTCTTTTGCTGTAATTTGTGCAGTGGGTCTGCACCAAGGGAAGTCCTTTTTAAGTTACTGCGATATTATTTATGATTATAGGGGAAAACTGAAAAATCTAGGGCAGTGTTACTCAACCCTGCTCAACCACAGAGACAAGTTGTTGAAAAATACCTTTGCGAGAGCCACTATCTAAGAAGTGAAAAGTGGCAAAAAAGGGTAAAAATGACAATAAAAATGAGTGAAAGGTGGCAAAAATGGTCAAAATGCAGCAAAAAGTGGCAAAAATGGGGAAAAGGGGCAAAGTGGGCATGAAGTGGTAACAAAGGACAGAAAGTGGCCAAAATGGGTGAGAAGTGACAAGAAAATGAGTTAGAGGTGGAACAAACAGTAAAAAGCAGGAAAGACATGGCAAAAATGAGTAAAAAGGGATTAAAACAGGCAAAAAGCATCAAAAAGGTGGGAAAATGGGCAAAGAGTGACAAAAAGTGGCATTTAAATGCAAAAGGCAGTTACATGGATGAAATGGGCAAAACATTGCTTAAAGGAGAATAAAAGAGGCAAAAACTGGTGAAAAAGGGCAAAAATGGGATAAAAGTGGCAAAAAGTGGCAAAAAGTGGCAAAGTGGGCTTAAAGAAGTAAAAATTGGTTATAACTGGCAAAAAAGGGGCAAAAATTGCAAATAAGGGTAATGAAAATATACTGACAAAAATGATTGGTTGAAAATTAAAGGCAGGTGTATAATTGTGGGAAACAAACTGATTAATGTGACCTGTAATGGATAAATTCTGAGGTCAAAGTAGCCCTTTTTAGGGTTTTCCTGGGGGAGTAATATTTCAAATTTAAACATAAAAGAGCCACAAATAATCACAAAAGAGCCACACATGGCCCAAGAGCCATGCATTGAGTATCACTGATCTAGGGTAAAATATAGTGATGCTGCATTGACAGGATATCTTTGACTCCCTTCAGTCCCTCCAGACTTGGCTCAAGGAAAGCTAATCACAAACAGGATCCTATGGACATGTACGAATAGTTAAGAGGTTCAGCCTTTGCTCATGTGCACCTCAGCAGCACCTCTCCTCTCCAGCTACCAAACCAGTTCACAGGTTTAGCTACAACCGCCCCCAAGCAGAGCAGCATTCACCGGCGCACGCCTAATTAACAGAAAACATAATATAAAGAGGAGAATAATTACACCTCGTCCCTGGCTTGCACAGATCAAACATGTGGCAGCCTTTCTTTGAATTAATCTCAGGAATGATTGTTAGTGTACTCTGAATCAGTTATAATACATGTGGTTCTTCAGGAAATCAAAGACTGCAGATTAATTTGGTTAATATTTCATAAAGCTTACAAAGCAGAGGGCATTCAGGGCTTTTCAGATTATTTGTTCTCAGACAATATTACAACCACAGCTGAGCCACTGAGCGTCTACAGCTCTGCAGCGCAATGCAGAGACAAGGCACTCTGCGTTTAAAGTGTTTGTCTGCGATAGTCTTGTTTGTAAAATGGAGCATTTTACCTTTACTGATATGATTCAGAAGGATGCCAATTGAGGTGCAGCATGCTATCGCTGTCTTTAGAGCTGATAACTGCTGCTACATTTGTATTAATATCCTCTCTGCTGCTCTTTGATATCAGCTGATTCACACCTCGTCTAAACACAGAAGTACAATGCAGCTTTGCTCTGTGACAGCTTGACAAACCCGCTCTCAATCACTCCCCCCTCCCTCCCTCCTTCCTGCTCTCCCTGATAGAGCCGTATATTGTAACCAACAAGACTGTAATCAGCACTAACCTAATCAAATCATTGCTCCAACAAGCAGCCACTGACTGCCGGGCTTCCAGAGGAAAAAAAACACACATCTGAAATCAGGAGGCAGGCAGCCTGTACAGCAGTTTGTACTGTAAGAAGCCGCTGCTTGAAATGTCAGGAGAAGTAGGATTATATTTTCGAAAATGTCACTGACAGCATAATAGCCCAGAAGAGGAGCATCTCATGCTATGTTTGTATCTCATGTCAGCAGGTGTGAAATGTGACTCTGTGTGCAGTAATAAAAAGAGACTGTGGAAGTAAGCAGAATGCATTTTTGTCTGGTGGAGCTGCTGTGTGATTGGCAGTGAGCAAGCAGTCGAATTAGTCATTAAAGTGTGTTTTTAGATCCACACAAACAAAAGCACATCTCCAAACCAGCTCATTATCAGCAGCAGGAAAGCTGCCTGGGCACTAATACAACTTGTGTATCTGTGTGTGTCTGTAAGTGCGTGTTTGCAGCGCTCGGGCTCGTTCCAAGATTTGGTTAACCGACTTGGCTCGCCCAATCACATCGCCACAGAGGGTGCAGTTACTTCGGCCTCTGTTTCATTTAGTGGCACCCACGCGCTTGACTCCTTGCCACAAAAACACACAAACACCCCTTTTCTCTTTCTCCCCACAATGCAACAGACGTTTTCACACATGCACGCACACACACACAAAGCTGAATGAGAGAGTGACAAAGTCAGGGAATGAGGGAAAAAATGAGAAAGTACCAATTAAGCTCCGCAGACAGCTCTGCCAGCAGACATCAGGAGGTCGGAGGCAGGGAGTGTTTGTGTAGGAGAGGAAGAGAGAAGGCTGTTTGAGCCGAACAGTGGTGTCTTACTTCTCCAACAAAATCAGTTTTCACACTTCTCAAGTGCATAAAAAACTCATTACAGTTAGGTGTCATAAACCTGCTGTGGAGGATGACAGTTACTAAGAGTTTGTAGCTCCTTGTTTGTTTTCAGAAGTTTCTCTAAAATGATGCTGTAGGTTTGTAATAAATATGCTGTTTTTACTCAATGTATGGAAAAACTGTTTATAAAGTGCTTTTGGATTAAAGCTCAAGTACTTTTTGATAGAGCCTCTCGATTGTGCCAAAATAACATCTAAGATTACTTAGATTTATTTTGATTTTACATCTGAAACACATGCATTTAATGACTGTAAACATTCTGAACATTTTACCATTTGAACACTTTTAAAACAATAAATACATTTTTAAAAAGTTTGAAAAAATATGCAATAATATAAAAGATATTGAATTAAACAAAACAAGCATAATGCAGCAGAGTAATCAAAGTCATAATAGTTCTAGAAATTGAAACTTTATTACCTTAAATATTAAGATACATAGATTTTATTGTTCAAAATACATGGTATTGAAGTGAAAAGATTTTGACAATCTTGTTGAGTTTATTTGCATGATACTGCTATTGGTGTTGATATTCACAACATATTTATCATCTGTAAATATCAGCCTGTATCGACTATAAGTAACAACAGTAGGTACCAAAGAGTTTGCAGAGTTTTGGGACCAACAAGTCTACATTAGCTGAAGTTTTTATCTTGATCTTCACAAGGTTATCTAAGGATTGATGCTTTATATCTTTATAAAGTAATGTGCATATGTTTTAGGCATTTAAGGTGCTAAGGATATAGCAAGGGCCCTGATGTGCCACAGCCCAGGGCTGGAGAGGGGGATAGGGCAGCCAAAGTCAAACTTGACACAGGCCAACACATGTGCCACCCAGCAGACAATTTCAAGCTTGATGGCATCTCTTAAATCCAGGTGAAAAAGTCCCAAAGACCACCAGCGTTTTTTTTTTAGGCCCATCTACAGCACGACCACGAGTTTGTGGCAACCCTGCTACCCTAAGCTGTGCTTACTTGCTACATTCACCCCTTAATCTGATCTAAAGGTGTGGGCTTTGTGTTATTTCTTCAACTGATAGTTTTCCTTTGGCTTTATACTATGCATCGACATCTAGAGCACGACCAGGGTTGTGTCTATCCTCCTTCCTGCCTGATGGTGCCCTCAGGCAGTTTGCTCACCACATCATCTTCATACCTGAGCCTCAATTTTTGGCCCAAACATGCCTAAAAGTTCTGCACAGTGCCTTCTATTGGTACCAAAATTTGTAGATAAAGTAGATAAATAGATTGTAAAATAGCCTTTATTTTGAGAGTACTCTTTGATATCAAAGTTACAAAGTCTTTTGCATGGACAGAAATAACAAAAGAAAAAAAAAACATAATCAGACATGTCACAAAAGCGCACATTTTAAAACATGAAATCAATTGAAAAGAATTCTAAAGTAAAAATATTTTTTGAAAGCAAATCAAAAAATGAAATTTAAGTCAAACTTAAGTCAATTCAAGTCAAGTAAAATTGGAATTAGATGTGTCTCACTGTCAAAGTGTATGATTGTTTACAATTTGTACACATGAGAAAACAGCTCATATATTTTTAAAGCTCCTGTTTTATCTTTTTTGCCATGTGCAGACAGTGGCACCTCTAATGTCCTTCCTTATTTTATCCTCTTTATGTTATAAAAAATCTGTCTAGCTTTTAGTAGTGAGCATATTCAAATGGACTGGTTTAGCAGGCTAAAGTTAATCATTTCTTCGGACACCTACCTCCTGGCAGAAGTTAAAAATAAGCACTTAGAAACTTTTAATCTTTATGCTGATGATCTTGTTTGCATTTGATGGTCATTAAAGTTAGCAGTATTAATTTAAGTCTATATTTTAGTCACTTAAAACCTTCTCACAGGAGCTTTAAATTTTAGCTCTTCGTATATGCACTTATAAGTCGCTTAGCTTTAGCCAGTAAGCTAAAAAAAAAGAAAACACCACAAGTCCCTGAAGCCTAATTTGAGACATAGAAATTTCTCGCCTTCTCCAACCAGCAGCATTACCCAAACATGATTTTATTAAAACTGTACTATGTTTATTTATTATTTAAAGTGTGTACAAAAATTAAATAATGGCTGCAAATCCTTAAATTTGGAAGATAAATCAGGATGGGTTTAGCCAAAATTTCAAGAAGTATTTTTTATCACAGACATTGTCTTAAAGCTTCTGTGAGGAAATGTTATTTTGGGTCAGTTTTGGTGCCCCTGTGAACAAAAAGGGACCTTCACTCCTTATACTGTACATGTAAATGTTTCTAATAATCAAAAATTTTCATCCAAATTTCTTTTGAATGTCAAATGTGACAGACTGCTGAGTCGTTGCTGTGGAATATGTCTCTAAAATAGTGAGAGAGACTGTTTTGGCATGGTGCCGTATATTACCTGGTGTGACATCTACCTCGCAGCTGAGTTTACACACATTAAAACAAACAGCTATAATGAAATAATTGGTTTCCCTGCTTATGGCTTTGTTTGCTTTCATTCATTAGTATGCGTCAGCGTTAATTTCAGTCTGTTTCATAAACAAATACCAACTCTTCATCAAAGCTTTAAATGTGAACCATTCAAGCACAAAATATGTCTTCATTTTGCTTCATGTCAACAAGCAGTAGCCAATTCTCAAACCCAAACAACATAGAGACAGAAAAACTCTGTCTGTTCTGCCAAATGAAGCCTCCTCCTCGTCTCCTCTGCGCTCATGCTGCGAAACAAAAGGCTAGTTTGGCCAAATCAGGACTGACATCATTGGCAACAGCTGCAGGCGGCATGTACTGTGTGTGTCTGTGCACGTCTCTGCGTGTTTACGTCTGTGTGTGCGTGTGTTTGTGTCTGTCAAGATGAGGTGACCTGATTGCTCAGCTGAGCAGTGAGGGAAGACCCGGCCGCGTGTTGTCAGAATAGCACCGATGTAACAAACACAAGAGATGGACCACAATGCACCCTGGCTGGCAGCCCCTCCCTCTCAGGGTCCCTCCATGTTTCGTGCATGTCCGATCTACACACTCCTGGCCATGCCAAAGCAGATTTGGAAATGAAAAATGATCCACTGCTGGCCGACTACTGCTGTACCAGCTCCCAGCTAAAGAGTGGCGGGTCAGACCATATCCCATTTAAAGAGCCTTTATCCTTTTTGCTGTTTAAACTGAGCTAGTTTCAAGTGGACCTCACCTCTATTCGACCAATCACAGTAGAGCCAGGTTAGTCTCATGTGGCATTTTCATCTATTTCCCATAGCAATGTGGCAAACTTTTATGGGTTTGTCAGACATGGTTGGAGTTGTAAAATAGTTCATAGAACTTTGTTCTATTACAGAATTACATTTTCATATTAGGCAAGGTTATCTTTTGAAAGGTTTTGATAATATCAGCCATTAAAAAAGAGAAACATACAATTTTCAATGGTGTCCTTAACAGTAAAACTCACAAAATTAAACTCATTGATGACTTTCACAACAAAGTCTGTGACATGTTCTATGATTAAGTAGCTTTTTTTGTCACAATTATGATTTGAAAACATGAAATAAATGAACTAAATCACAAAAAGGAGTTCACAGAAAGAAAAAAGATTAAATGTGTTGGATTTATTGAAGGAACACCAGAAGATGAACTGAAAGATATTTTGTAAATCCAAAATTATTAACAAAAAACTGATTTAATTAAATATCTGATCCAGAGTAGTTTATATTTATTTAATCTCTATAGGAAATTTATGAATATACAGTACTCAAACAGGCATTTTTAATTGAGTTGTACCGTAGTTAAATCAGGACTGCTTTATCAAGAAACATGTGATTGGCAGCTATCAACATTTCTTCATTAGCAGTTATTAATCAGTATTTAATTCTGTTATTTTCGGTGTGGCTGTTCTGGGATTCCCCTCCTCCTCCACAAAACCTACATGGAAAGTATTACGCAGGAACAGCACACATTCCTGCTTTTCCTATGCCAGTATAAGGCATAGCAAAAGTATAAAGGCAGGGAGAGAAACGGTAAAAAAAAATCCCATCATCAATGACAACAGAATGACATTGACTAACTCAGAAGCAGAGAGAGCTGGGGTGGAGGAGGGTTGTAAGAGCAGCTTACGGAGAGAGCGGCATAGCACAGCCAGGCAAGAGCAGTTTAAATAAGGCAGCATGAGAGCGATTAGCCAATAGGGTGCGTAGAGCAAATCAGCTGACCGTCAGCTGATGAGGGCTTGCGTGAGATCAGCTGATTTCAGTTATGGCAGCACTTGACTCTGGCCAGCCTGAACTAACACTATATCCTCAACTTATCTATTAATAGTAGATCTCACCATGTTGCCGCAGTTTTTCAAAGCTTAATGAGCATAACTTCATTCTAAATCCTTTAACCAAGTAGTTTTACACTAATCTGATTAATTACAATCTCTTGATTAATAATTCCTTATAATCTCATGGAAAGATAATGTGAGAAGGACTGCCTTTAGAATGCACATAGCTAGCCAGCTAAACAGCTAAATTTGGATATTAAATTAACCGATGCAAGATTTACTAGTTGGTTAAACTTATTACCTATAATTTTTTATAAACAAAAGCCTGAAATCTTCCTGTCGGAGTTTACCCCGGCACTTTGTTCAGCACTTCATTTTATTTGTACACAATTTTCACCTTGTTGAATGTTAATTCTACTTTAATCTGATCAGGTTTCTTTACGTTCTTCAAGTATCTTGTTTTGATTGATTAATCAACATAAGTGCATTATTTTGACAGCTCTACTCAACACGTGGATGGATTACAATGAGAACAAATAATATCATAAGCATAAGTAATATTTCCTTATCGTTTTAATATCACAATACCTTGATCTGGAAAAGGGTGACAAAGCATGCAAATAAACTTTGGATTTTATCCCATTGTCCCTGAGCAGACCATGGGAAATGTCCTAATTAACAAGAGTTTGGAGAAACTGTGATCAGACATCTGCACAAGTCTTTCCACAGCCAAAGAAGCTGACATTTCAGTCTGATACTTGGATGTTGCCATCTCATATCTCCACTAATGGCCAAAGCTGAAGTACATCTATGGAGTGTAAAATAATTTCCTTGCTCAGTATACTCTTTTTTCTTTTCAGTCTGAAAGGAAACCAAAGAAGTCTTTACAGCTTGATGTGGGAGTTTTTACTCAACCAGCTACAGAGGCTGACAGTCTGTAAAACAGGCAATGAAACATGTCTCCCTCTGCCTCAAGGAGCTGTTAACCCACTTAAATGGGCTGAATTTTGTTTGTGGAGAGTTTTGCTATTACATGGTGGCATAAATGATGTTTAAAGAGGCATTTTAGTGTTGGAAAACCTGCTGAATTTTTATCCTTTTCAGCCTGACTCTATCCAATTTGAAACATTGATTAACTGCAAAAAGCACTGAATATTAACAGCTTCAGAAAGAAAGATAGAGGTAGCTTGAAAAAAAAAAACTCAAGCAGACAGCGGATTGTTAGTGCAAGGAAAAGGTGGGTGGCCTTATGATTCACCCCTTTAAGCATGAACACATGAAGTGTCTCTTCAACACACACATACAAACAGAAAATTGGCCCCCAACCTCCCCCAGGGCCTCACCTCAGCGCCCCTGTTGTGAACCATGTGTTTGTGTGTGAGCCTTAATAACCTTACTATGACCATCCCATCCCTGCTGTTCCGTCTTATTACTCCCTGTGTACTCTCTCTGTCTTGGCCAGGAGAAGGATAAAAGATAGAATAGATTTCAAGCAGCACCTTGGGGGGTGGAGAAAGAGGGGAACAAGAGCCGCAGGGCTGGGGATGGCAGAGGTGACGAGGATGGGGAAGCTGGGGGAGAAAATCAAGGAGGGGAAAACCTAGAGAGAAAGCATGGAGTGGAGAATGGAGAGGAAGGTGGGGGCAGGTTCGTATTGATATAGTTCAGATGGATGAAGGATTAGTGGATCCACAATGAGCTCTGAGCTGCTGCCCCCTCCTCCGACAGCAGCCATGGTGAAGTGGCTCCTCTTAATGAACTGTGAAAATGAAAAGGACATGCTTACATACATGTACTCACATAGACATGACATATATGAGAGAAACTGCCTTCAGTCAGCTCTATCAGTTCACAACTCTATTCTCTCAGTCCTACAAAATCTGTACCTGTAGTATAGTATAGTATAGTATAGTATAGTATAGTATAGTAAAGCGCAGTATAGTATAGAATATTGTAGTATTATTGTATATAATACTGTGTAAGATATTGAAGTATAGTAAAGTGCAGAATGGTTTATTGCACTATATTATAATTTCTCATAGAAAAGTATAAGTATAATAAGTATAGTATAGTGTAATATAGTATAGTATAGTATAGTTTTTGAATCAACGGAGGAGAGAAGCATTGGGAGAGGGAAGGAGGTAGACACTGTGGGTATGCTAACAGAGCAGCGTGGCGAGTTAGCGGAGAGTTATCTGCGTTCAGAGACGGCCTACGAGAACCGGCACTGGGTCTGTCATCTTGCCTTGGTTCAACTTTGAAAAGGAAGAGGCCGAACTCATGCGTTAATCGATAAAATACGACGCAAGATGATGCCGAGATAATGGCTTTAGTAACACAACACGTCTCCAAAGACACGAGCCCAGTGTTGTTAAAAAGCCAGGATTTTTAAAAAATCATAGAGACACTCCACCAAGGATACGTGATTTGCCTGGACGCCAACATTTTGTTGAAAACTCCCTGCAATGAAGATTTTAAATGTTCCTACCTCCAAACGAGCCCCCCCCCCCATGATCACACAGAAGAGTTTATTAAATAAGGTATAAAGACGCTCTCATGTCATGAACTCATCAGAAACTGCTCCAGCGTTCATCAGCACAGAAAATGGACTAATAATATCACAGCTGTGAGCCTGAATAATGGACTAGGTGGCGGGGTTTCAGCCATCAGCTACATGCAGGATTGGTGAGTTTTGTCCATACACTGTAAAAGACGGAGTATTTAATGATTTATGTGTTTTTGATTTATTAAAAAAGTCTGAATGAAGTCTTTTTCAAAATAAAAGTGTGCTAAATTTGACTTTATATTGATTTTTACCCTTTCTTCATACAATTTATTAAAAATCCAATAGAACAGCCTATTTTTATCACCAAACTAGTGCCATTTGGGGCTGAATTAAACATTATAAAGCCACTCAGAGGACATTTCAACATATCACGATATATATCGTGTATCGGGATATAGCAGAAATACATCGGGATATAAATTTTAAGCCATATCGCCCAACCCTAGTATAATATAGTAAAGTATAGTATGGTATAGTATAGTATAGTATAGTGTTGTATTGTATTGTATTGTACTGTATTTTATTGTATAATTTAGTATAGTATAGTGCAGGGCTGTATAGGATAGTATAGTAGTATAGGATATACTGAAATATTGACTTGTCAGACCACAGTACACTTCTCCAATGTAAGTCAGTCCACCTCAGATGATCCCATGCTTCTGGATGTTGTTCATAAGTGGCTTTTGCTTTGAATGGTAGAGAGATGCAGCTACGTAACAACTGTTGAGACTATTTGCCCATGCGGTCAACAACGTATCAAATCTCACACCAGCATTGACTGTGAATGACTGAACCCTTATTAGTTCACATTTTACACAACATACCAACTATTTAGGAATTCTGTTTCAATTCCTATTATTATTATTATATGTTTAAAATGTATAAATTATTAAACATAGCCGTTGATGTAAGGTACTATTGAAACAGGGTCATATTTATACAGATATAGTCATCCATGGACTTACAGGTAGTCTAATAACTGAGCATTGAAAACACAGAAGTCTCAGTGTCATTCTCCACTCAGAGTCTTCAGTGAACTTTCTTTTCTGCTCTGTTCATTCACAAAAACTTGATATGTCTGCAGGAGAAACGTGAGCACTGAACACTTATTGTTTCTTTTGTTATTCTCTCCAGACACACACAGAGACACACTCCCCTCCTGCAGCAGATATAATAGACGAGGTTGTAGCAGTATCTGTTGCTGCTGTTGAGAAATGCTTGGTTAAAGTGAGAGCTGATGGTGTGTACAAGGATCAAGACACGCGAGAGTCACTTGAGTTCAGGTTTTGTGCGTCACTGAAAGCTCCTTTTTGGGCCTGTTGGATTGTTTGTGTCGCGTGTGTACTTTAGTGTGTGTTCTGTGTCGATTGAACAGGTGTTTCTGATTGTGAGACTTGCGTGTCTCTGTACCCATTTCTGTGTGTTTTGAATACGTGCCAAGGTCTGTGTGTATTTGGTGTGTACGTGCATCAGCGAGAATCCACAGGGTCAGGTGTCTGTCTGGTTTGATGCTAGAGTGGAAACGCAGAGAGTCACATTACAGCCGGGGTCATCTGTGCTGTCCCACAGGCTCCAAAGGTTAAAGTTCACTGTGTGGAGGTTTGGTTTGCCTAGGCTTCCTTACGTATGTGCTCTCATACTAGACAAACACACATAAACAACAAGGTGACATTAGGTGTCTTAACGTGGAAACTTGCTTTACCTTGTTATTGTCATCTTTGTGCTTTCAACAATGGCAACAAGACAAAAATATTGTCATTTCAGTCTTTATCTGCTGGTTGCTGTGTGTTCTTATCAAACAGCTTTAAATGTCATAATAATGTTTCCCAAAGCCCAAAGGGAAGTTATACACCTCATCTGCATCCAACCAAAAGGCAAATCGAACATGTTTAGCTCCAGACTAGGCCTGCACAATCTGATAAGAATATGCTGTTTGTAAGAGCACTGCTCAATATTGCGAGAATGGTATAAAGTGTGTTAAGTATCTTTGTTTGCAGCATGTTTTTTTAATACAAAAATGCTTTTTCCACCAATTAAGTGCCACCAATTGATCTGAGGGTGGCTAACGGCCAGCTTGAGTTTGACTTTATTAAAAACATGTGATAGCATGACCACTAAGCTAGGTTTCGCCATACATTAAAAGCTGTTTTGTTGAATTTCAGTGTTAAACTGAGTTGTTTTAAACACCCAAAGTGTAAATTTAACTCAACTCCTTTATTACATGGCCTTAAGTGTTAGCATTATTTGACAGTGTTTGTCCATTCAGTGTTAGTTCAACTCAGTAAAGAGGGAAATGATTTAAGCTCCATCCACTGCCACTTCAAATCTGGAGGGTGGATTTTTTTCCCATCATGCCCTTGGGCAGAGTGTTTGGGAGTGTTTTAAATGTTGCCTGTTGTAAAGTGATCACTGCTGGGAGTCCTTTGCTCACTTTTCTAGTGGATTATAGTTGTTTTTGATGTTAGACACCTCTGCACCATGAGTGAAGGTATTCACTGAGTTAGTCGCTGGTTTACAGCAGAGGGTGGTAGCCTAATTTTCATCAAAGGCCATGGCTTAGCTGTTTTTTCTCTTTTCTCCAACTTTGTAGGAAGACACCTGACTATTGCAACAGGTTTTTGATACAAGGTGGAAATAGTTATTAGGTATGAAAAGTGTGAGGTGCAGATGGCCTAGCGGTTAGGTCATACCCCATGTATGCCGCCGACCTGGTTTCAAGTCTAAAAGTAGTCATTGAAGGCATTTACTTTAACAGACACGACAAAAATACCATACATTTCTATCATACAAGCAGTTTATTAAAATGCTTGTTCAAATAAAAGGGACCATAATGCTTTAAAACAACACTGAATTATTTAAGATGGTGTTCATAATTTTCAAGTCATTTTTTTTTTTTACCACGAAACTTCTTACATTTGTTTACTTTTTTGAAGTTTGAGCGGCCATCTTGCTGGAGATTTGCAGGCATTCGGTGAGATTTCCTTTTACAGTCAGGTTGGAGGGTCCCTCTGGAAAATCTCAGTTTGTAAGCCCATGTACCCTGAGCATTTCGCCCTACCTCTTCATTATATTAAGAATCAGAACCCGACCCTTAGATGTGAATGCACAAGACACGGGGGTAAGGTTAAGACGGGCAAGGGTGGTACTGGGACTGAACCTGGTTATGAAAATCATAAGCTTCTAAATCGCTGGATCTCTGGAGATTTACTGGGCAGATATTCATATGAATTAAAATATGCAACAAATGTGCATATCAGTCACTAATGTACTTGCTGACACATCCTGAGAGTCTAGGAGAAACTTGTAAAAAGCGTCTGAGGCTCCAACCATTACTGGAAAAACTTAGTACAATCCCACATGTTTGTGTCTGTAAAGCAAACTTACAGTGACACCAGAGTTACATAAGCCCCATTGTCCGTCTCTCTCTGTCACTCTCTCTCAGTCTTGTTACTTCCATTCACCCCCCTCCTCTCTTTCTTTTTTTTTTTCCTTTTCTACCTCTCTCATACAGGAACTGGCCAATTTCCTGAGCCTGTTTTTCCATTTTGCTTCCCTCTGCGTGTATCTTTTACATTTTCTGTGTTCCCTCTGTGTGTGACTGTTTGTCATCCTCTGTCTCTGCTCTCAGCTAACACCTTAAAATGTCACACCAGTTAAATTTCAGTGGGGCAAAGCTGGATTGAAAATGACCCAGTGTGCTGAGAGTTTGAGGCAAGTAGTGACTTTTTTGGTGTAACGCTTTGAAAAGATTAAAAAAGGATTCATTTTTAAAGCTACAGCAAGGAGTTTTTTTTAAACAAATTTAACAGGTAGAAACATTGTTTTATGTGTGGTTTAATATGTACAGTCATTTTAATGTTTTAAGTATTTCATTTATGGTATAGTTGTGAGTCTAAAAGCAAAGAAGTGGAGGATTTAAAGCGATTTTACATAGATAAAAAAGTGTAGCATGAATATATTTAAGCAAGAACAATTTAAAAAGTGCATTTAAAGACCTCAAAAGATACAAGCAGTGCAATTTAAGAGAAATTAGAATAAATTTAAGGGTCAAAATGTTGCTCATACCATCCAAATTAATGAGGATTTAATTCCAGTGTGCATGGCTATTTTAAAATGCCTCTACAACTGCTCCTTTTTTTCCTCAAAAGATTTTATCGGCATATATCAGCATGACAATCCATGCAGTTCAGCAGTTGGTAAGAACATTTTCATACTCAAACAGTCGCCTTGAGGTCTTTATGCAGATCTGTCTGGGGTAGTGTCCTTCTTTGAACCCGTCAGTGTAGCATTTCCTTCAGTGGGTGTCTTTTGTGTCAGAAATTCATGCTCCATTGACTGACCATCGTCAGTGTCAAGGTCCAGTTCACTGGAGTGTATTTTCCATTTTTTTAAGTACTTTAATATTTCTTCTTACATTGATAAAATTTTAGATGCCATTTTTAACAGCAGTTTTGAATGAAATTTCTCTTAAAATGAGGCTGAATATGTGGCCTCTTTAAAAATGTAGGGTGTTGATTATGCTAACGGTCAAATGTTAAAAAACCCTTTTTTCGTCTTCAGCTCTCTTGACATTTAATTGCATTGTTGAAAAATTATGAGTATTAAATCAGTGATGCCTATAGATAAAACACAGATTCAAACACTGCTGTATAATTATTTATAAATCTACAATAGGCCTGTTTCTTCTTTACCTTACTACATCAGACAGAGGAACACGGAAACTTCCTATCTATTCTCTCTTTTACAAAGATTGGAGCTGAACTGGGAGAAAAAAACACTTGACTTGTCACAACCTTGACTTGAAACAGATCACAGAAGTACCAGATAGTTTTACTGTAAGCTTTCATGGTGGTTTGAAATGACTCAGCACACAGAGCTGTGGATCTTCTGCCTTTTTACTCTTTTGGGTGTGGTTAGTTTTGACAAATATTTGTTTTACTTATTTCATGTCTTTTTAATGTAATTAATCATCTATCTTTTCATACTTAAAAAGGTATTGTTGATCACAGTTTGTTAGAAACTTGCTCTGCTGAAAATATGACAATAGGCTGCCCTTTAAAGTCTCTTCCAACTGCCTTTTCACATAATGCACCTTATGGTGGGGGGGTTTCCTTGCTGCACTTAAGGGAGGGTGTCTCAGAGGCAAAAATGGCAGATGAAGCAACTAAGTCCAACTCTATGATGTGAGGTTTGACAGTTTATCGAAATTTAGATTAAATCCCTGTATGTCTCTGTGCAATTTTCAAATAGCAGCGGGGCATACTGGTTTCATCAGGGGTCTGGCAGGAAAACTTTGAGGTAAGAATATTAGGCGTCTGCTGCTCAACTGGAAAATTCTGGCAAATTTTCAGAACACATGATAAAATATCTCCTGCTTAAATTAAGGTTAAATTCTAAAAAATATAACAAACATGATTTAATCTTATTCAGCAGCCCTCCCTTTCAATAGCCACTCATCCTGCTGCATTTAGGCTCGAAGCTCGTGTCTCCTTTAAAATCAGCCTAACCACCAGTAGAACACCCTCAGGTTTTCCTTATCCCTTTTATGGCTGTTACTAATTGACTTTAAGTTCATTTAGCTTGTGCTGCCAGCATACGTGTCTCAATACTTTTTGTTTTGTGTGGCCGGTGCTGCCTCTGCTGATGAGGGAGATCCTTATTGCCTCTGGCATAGCAGCTCATGGAAATCAATGTTTGATTTGCCGGCTACTTGATAAAGGATTTAATGCTGAAACATGCCCCCGCCCTCTGCTGCCCCTCTCACGGTGCAGAAATTGCCTCAATGAATCGGTTTGTTCATTTTGCCTCCATTCCGGATTGTGTTTGCAGAGTGCAGGTATTCCTCTCCGATCATGCGCGTATTTGTGAACATTTCAGCAGGTAATAAGACAGCTGTGATTACCTGACAGAGCCTTTCGTCCCCTCCGGACACTAAATATGTGCGTCTTTGCAGTGTCCAGGGTGCTGTGTAACCCCCTCACCCTCCCTTGCTCTCGGTGCATACGTATCGACCAGCCTCTGGAATGGAGAAACGCCTGCCCAGCACACAAAAATCAATGGCTGCTGTTTTCTCTCCTCCAACGGCCTCTTGTTATCTGCAATGAATACAAAGCACATATTGTAGCACACGAGACACATGCTCATACACCTCATCTTTATGTGCACTCCCTTTGCACAACAGCAGCGGGGTCACATACGAGCCCACAGGAGATTGGGCTAAATTACTAGTCGGTTACACTTTATTGGAAGAAATATGGCTCTCAGTGTGTGTTTTATCATATGAAGCATGTTTGCAGCCGAGTCCTCTGACACCTAACAAGACTTGAGTGGGACCTACGCTGCTGCAGCTTTCATTGCTCTGCAAAGTTTATTATTGCTTCTACTGTATACACTGTACGGTGCCAGCAAATCAAACAAGGCAGCCCAGAGCGTGAATGAAACATCATCCGTCTTCTATTGTGTTGATTAGCAAACTGGCCAACAAGTGTTTATTTAGCCAGAGCAGTCACTATATCAAGCCTTTTTTTCACAATTATGCAAGAGTCCCTCCCTGTTTCTCCCTTTCTTTCCTCTCGCAAAACTCGTTCCTAAACTCTTTCTTCTTTTTCTCGCTGTCAGAGATTATACGTGGAGGGAGGGAGGGAGGAGGGAGGTGGCAGATTAGCGGCAACCGTCCGGCGGGCCCGTCTGTCTGCCATCAGAAAATAGAATTCATTTGTGTGAGCCAGATGCTTATGCTCTGCTCTTTGCGTGGCGGTTTATGTGTGTGTTGCTCTCGCAGAGGAGAAGATTGGCCTCTGGGCTGGGGGTGGGGGGGTGTTTGACGGTGGTGAAGTCTAAGGTGGGGGCTAGCTTACATCCGTCAGGCAGCTTTTGTACTCACATCAAAGGGAACAGCCTCGGCCCTGATGACTACACACAGCCTGTTTAGGTACAGTATAAACACAAATGTGTGCAGACATATGTAGAAAGCACACAGGGCCGCTCCACTCCTGCTGCGCTTCCATTAAGAGCTTTGGTCATTCATAAGCTGCTTTTAAGATGCGCCACCCCATGGTTCGGAGAAACTCCACAAGATCACTTTCCTGGTATAATTCAAGATAGAAGCCAAAACAAGAGATGAATCAGAGTGGATTTTAGAGCAGAAAGGAGGAGTTGATTGTGTAACCTGTAGAGTATCAGTCTTCAGTATTTGTTAGATAAAAGTTTGTCATGGTAAGAGAAAGAAATCAAGTTCCAGCCAGCCTGTCATCAGGCAATACATCTTGAAAACCAATCCACAACGTTTGTGAGAAACCGAAAAACAGATCTGACCAATCAGCATTGTTTGAGGAGAACGAGGCAGTCGCTGCAGGGCGAGGTTTAGTTGTACTAAAAGCTGTAAGCAATGGCAGTTGGCTCAGATGCAGCCAAATTTAGTTTCAGTTTTATCAGAACTGGACCACGTTTTTTATTAAACAAAGGCAACACTGAAAGCTTTCATTATGGAAAAGATGTTTTTGCTCCTTCCTTAGTTCGCTTCGTTTTGAGTTTGTGATTGCAACAGGTGACGTTTGCTGGTGTATACAATGGCCACTGCCGTGCTAGTTACTAGCATGGATGTAGCTGTAGGATAACAGTCTATAATCCAAACTGGGAAACACTGAATAAAAGAGCTTCATTAAAAACTTCTCTTGGCAGTGAAAATGATCATGCACGTCTCCCGAGCGGCTTCAGTGAGAAACTTTCTTTCTTGAAATTCACATAAAAAGAGAAAAGTGTTGTTTGATCTTATAAAACGCTGAATTTTTGGAAGTTGTGATGTATTTTACCTCCATTGCAAACGGCCAACGGTACTTTCTGAAATATTGCGTTCATTTCCTCCAGTGTTCTTTTTACACTGAACCCATCCCATAACTTTCAAGTCCCAGATAAAGTCATTATGTCATGCTTGAAGCAGCAGCCTACACAGCTAGTTGCATTGTTCTAACTCTCTAACTTTATAAGTCTAATGTCTACCACGTGGCATGGCTGTTGAACATGAGTCTGGTTCTGCTGAAGGTTAGGCCTGTGCTCATGGGACATTGGGACTTTCTAAGGAATGTAACCCTAAAGAATACAGCTTAGAGAGGGAAAAAGGTGGATTTGGAAAATCTATAGTCCCTTACACATTGCCAGCTCAAGACAGGATATTTATCCCACTGTTATGTCTCATCTGCAAGTGCAATAGTTTGGAGGTGTAATTATACTGAGGAATGATTGTGTATGAGAAGCTCACACTGTTTGTGCTTCTTGTGTCTCAGCTATGTCGTTAAACAATGTGAAACCACACACTTGAATATCAAGACATTAAGGACAATAGTTTCATGTAACTGTAGTAATTGCATGACAGTAGAAAAAACACTAAAAATACTTGTGTTAGCAGAAACGTCAATGTTAAAGTCAGCCAAATATCAGTAAATCTGCAACATGTTACATTAGAAATTCTCAAAGGTTAGATTTTTTGTTCAGGAATGCAAGTAAATAACTATAATTTGACACATAAATCAAGAAATAACAATGTGCTTTACTACTTTTTCAGTTTTTTTGTAAATCAGTAAATTTGAAAATTCATGGATAACAATAATAATTATATTTTAGCATTAAAAATATCATTTGGGTTAAAGAGCTTCCACATATTGGTGTATTAACCATTGCTGAAACATAAGATATGATTTTGGTAATTACCAATGCTGTTAATTTAGGGCAGCTGTGGCATAAACCTTAGTTTGGGTGTTGGTCTAATAAATTTATAAAGCACTGTATATTTATAATGCAACTGGATTGATTTGGCAATTTTGTCAGGCAATACACCAGTTAAGACTGCAGAACCAGAAAAGGTCAGTAAAAGTAAAATCTATAGTCCCTTACACATTGCAAGTTCAGGACAGGATATTTATTCCACTGTTAAGCCTCATCTGCAAAGTATAAATGCTTGGAGGTGTACTGATGAGATGAATTCTTGTATGCGAAGCTTCCACTGTATGTATGCCCGATGCAAATGTGCAACAAATCAATTGATTAATTAATTAAATAATCAATTAATTGTGGCATAGTGTCTTCGCTATGTTGCTATAGGATAATGAATGCGCAATGGTTTGACATGGTGGCAAATATGTTCTTGTCCCAACTTTTTTGAAATAAGTTGCAGTCATTAAATTCAGAATGTGTGTATTTTAAAAAAGTTTATTAAATTCTCTTTTTTGCTGTTTAACTGAATATAAGTTGAAAAGGAATCGCTGTATCCTGTTTTTTTTCCATTTTACAATATGTCCCAACTATTTTGGAATTTGGCCGTTAAACCTTTCATACTGAGGTATTTATTTAACTTTGTTGTTAAAATGTTTTTAAACACTGCGGGGAAGCTGTTAAAATGAACACACTTAAATACCAGCTGCACTTTAATATGAGTTTTAATTTATTGACATTGTGGTAATGCTGTTAATTGCTGTTTTTAATATTAAATGAAATCATGTTTGAGCCTTTGGATGACACAGCCATTAAATGTTGTCACTATTGTTATTCCCTGACATTTTATTGATTCTGCTGTGAGTAATGGAAATGATCAGTAGTTTAGTGGAGAAAAGACTGAGAGCAGACAGGTGCAGTGTTAACAGGCTGAGGTTGGGTTACTACATGGGGGGAGTGGGGGGGCTCTGTTGGGGCTCTCGACTTCAAGTGTTCAGGATGGGAGCAGGGAGGTTGATGGATGGACCCAGACTGGAGATCTCAGGGAGGGCTTGGGAGGAGGATGCTGGAGGAGGTCTGCGGGGTCCCTTAGGAGGTACAGGGAGAGAGAGAGGGAATAAAAGGACCCGTCATTAATCAACCTCCCTCCACCTGCTGCCTCTTCTCTTTGCCTCCTCTCCTCTCTTTCCTCTTTTTTCGCCTCATTCTTCCTGAACACTTCTGTTCTAAGTCCAAGTGCAGTCCTCTTTGTAAGCGTCTGTTTTACAGCCTTTGAATGGCTGTATACTTACTCCCAAACATCACTCTGGGAGGTGTTTAATGCTATTACGAGGTGGCAGTGCAGGTACTCTGCCCTCCAACGAGGAGAGATGGACTCATGCCGGGGCTAAACACGACTTAGTTATCTTAATTCACTTAAACTCGGGTTCCTCTGCCCCTTGCCACCTGCCTCTTAACTTCCTGCTATGTGCAGCCCTCTAATGCTCGCCTGAGACTGCAGTAATACCAAAGGTTGCACTTTTTTGTTGCTTCGAGGTCAGTAAGAACATTACAAGGTGCTCCGACAGGTCAGACGTCTTGGCTGGAGCCAGTGTGTGTTTGATTTGTTAACTCGTCTTCCCCACAGCGTCTGGCGGAGGAGGGTTAGCCTCTCTGAGTTTCCGGCTTACTTGCGATGAATTGGGATAAGAGCTGGAAGATCCTGGTTCTTTAAAGTGTCTTTTAGGGAGTTAAGGCAATTAATGGATTAGTCTACAGACTCCTGAGAGCTTTTCCAACAAAAATGCCAAAAGTTCAGGTGTTTTTTCTGCTGTTAAAAGGATTTTTTAAAGTTTTCTATGGTGTAGAAATGGATAGCTCGCAGGCTCGCAGGCTTTCAGTCAAAGGCATTATCTTACGAAGTCACCAAAACAAACAAAGGCATCACTTTGACAACTTGTGAAGCAAAATTTGAATACCTTCTGATAAATTATAGACTATACAAGGTTTTCATGTGTAGAGAAAAGCCCCACAGCATTGTATAGGCTACATGATGTTTTTAAAGCAGTGTTCCTGTGCAAACTGGAGTAAAGATCAAAGAATAATTTCATGTGCAATAGAAAGTTAATATTTAATTATCATCCTTACTTAAAGGACAATTTAAAAAATTCTTTTAATTAAAAACCAACACAGCACACAAGCTGTTGTCCTAGTTCGGACACAGAAACAAAGTCTTAAAGCTCGGATGAGGAACTTTTAGAGTGTTATATAAAACAAAGACAACAATTAATAGTGACAACCTTATATGAGACCATCAGCATAAAGACTGGCTCTTTTATATTGTTATTTTACTGTGTGAATCTGAACATTGACATCACTCTGCAGAAATAAATGATATTTTTATTTATGTATTTTTGGGCTTATGCATTCATTATATACTGGAAAGTGGATTTGAAGTTTATGTCAATCCTTTTATAAGACCTGCAAAACCAATCAGCACCAAGAAGGTGCCAAAATAGCTTTATTTTACAATTTCCATGGCAAGACTCTATATGGTTTGATAAGGGCTGAACCATTTGTGAAAAAAAATCTATTCATAAATCTATTCATAATGTGTAGGGCATAAAATACCTACTACAATAAACTGAATTAAGCTGGTATTTTAGATTTTACAATATTAACATTCAACTTTTATCATGTCAAGGTTGATAAATAAATTATTTATTAACATAATATCAAGGTTTTTTTTAGAATGAGCACTTTTTTGGTTAACTCCTTATAAAACAATATTAGCATCAGTCTATCCGTTATCTGTGCTAATCCCTGCTGTCATTGGATGAGAGATGGGTTGCACCCTGGACTGGTTGCCAGTCAGTCATAGAACTGACAAATAGAGACAAACAAGCAGCCACGCTCACAGTCGCACCTACAGTTGATTCAGAGACACCGATTAACCTAACAAGCATGCTCTCATACTAGGGGAGAAAGCTGGAGTACCCAGTGAGAACCCTTGCATGCACAGGGAACAACCCTGCCCAACTGGGATTTGAACCAGGAACCTCTCTCGCTCTGAGGCAAAAGCATTAACCCCTCAGCAGCTGAACAGCCCACAATGTTAACAGTATTTTAAAACATTTAGACCTACAGAAACACTTTGAAATGAGATAAGCTGGTGTTGTGAATCAAAAAGGCCCTGTCAGTCATATAAGAGGTCTTTTGTGTTTAAACTTTTGTGTTAAATATTCATGATATCAAGGTTAGATAGTAAATGAATCAGCTTAACAAAACTGATATCAATGTAGAATATGTTCCAGCATGTTTAAAAAAAACATATAGAAACACAATAACAAAGTCATTGTTAAGCATCGATACATGAAGTCCTCTTTCAAGAAGATAAAACATTTTTTTGTTGGATAGATTTTATCTGTATTTTGTGCTATAATGGCTTTCAGTGTACATGGATATTGTGTGTGCAAACATTCACGTAAAACCAAACTAAAAATGGTGAGTTTCTGAATGTGTCTCTCTGAGAATGATTTCTTTTGCTGCAGGAACTTCACAGTAAAATATCACTCAACCTGACGGGAGACTTATTGAATCATTTAGCAACACACTGCACCTAACTTGCAAATTTTTATACAGACTGAGAATATCAATCTTGAAGTGGTTTTCCCTTAGAATGCACTCTCATGTGCACAAATGTGCTCATTCAGTAAGATTATTGGCATTAAAGCTACTCTCAGCTGATTCAGAGGAAATCTTTCTGCACTGATAAGACATTAATACAGCAATTATGAAACAAACCACTATTAACATTAACAACAGAAGCCAAACAAAAGCATAATTAAACACATTTCTCTCCCTCTGCTCTTTAAACATCAACATTTCACAGCTTCTCTCCCTTATCTGCAATCTCTCGCCTATATATTAAATGAGCAACAGTGTGGGCTCATTAAAAATGCATGCTGCGCATTGAGCCTCAGAGACCAATTATCCCACCTAGCTCCTTTACAATGGCTGATAATAAAAGCCCCTGCAGTGGACCACTCCCCGACTGTCTCACTGCCTCCACCACTCTCACCCCTAACCTCTCTCTTTCTTTCCTCCCTCTCTCTCGCTCCGTCTCCATCCGCCTGTCGTCTTCACACTGGATCATCAGTAAACAGGCTTTTCACTGGATTTGATTGAGTGCAGTGTTTTGATCTGTTGGGATTTGAAAGGGGAGGGTGATGCTGTTGTGCTCTGCAGGTGGCAGGCATTTGAGTGCAAAAACACACACAATAATGGTCTTACATGTGTAAATAAATAGATGATTCTGTTAGCGCTCACGTCACGCCATCATGCTTTCTGACAGGAGTGAGTTGAGAAGATCAGAGTGCCGTGAGCACGGAGCCTGTTTCCCGCCACATGCTCGACATCAAATATGGATGCGGGTGGGAAGCAATTGCATCACTGGAGCACTTTAAAGCTCCCATACGTGCAACCTGCTCATCAAAAGGCTGCCATCACTGCATGCATATGGTGCTATATAATAACTATACACAACCCCCCACCTTCTGTTTGTACACACGTTTGTATGTGCATCACTGGTGGTGTACTCTTTGAGGATCAAACACATGTAGCTTTAGCTCTCAGCAGGCGAGGGTAAAGAATAATGGTGGGAGGATGGTGTTCCTGCAGCTGATGATTAGGTTTCTTTAAACCCAGACATCCCCACATGTCTTGAGTTGTCACCACCACCTCTCACTACAAAAGGCAGAGAGCTGATGGATGATACAGCCCGCTCCAACACTTCCACGCAAACAAATACAAGGAACTTTGTCTGCTGTTTCTCCATGAGCGTTGAAATGCATTTTTAATCAACAACTTAAGTAACTGATTAGGGGTTTTAGGGTTATGTGCACTATAACTATCATCCTCACTAATCAACACCAGAAATGCTGGTCTTTTAGGGGAATAATGACTCTAAAATCTGGAATATTCTAATACTTTTTATTGCTTTAGTACAGTTTGGTATGGTTAACCTTGATCTTGCTTTTATTATCACAGCCAATTGTGCCTCTGCTGGGTAGTTAAGGCGTAAGCCTGATGCTGATATCTTTGACATCTGCATAAAAATGTGACACAAGAGCAGTGGGAGCTAAGTGGCCTTCCATTCAATTTAATGAAGAACAGAATGCAAGAATGCATGCAGGAAACAAGAGGCAGGACATTTAGCTTTTCATCATTCGAAGAAGATGCGCAGAAGTGCATTTCATTAGGCTGATAAACAGCAGGGCTATATCCTTTGGGGTCAAATAAGCTTGCTTGTTACCCCAACAGACAGGTGCCAAAAATATAGGAAAGTACAAATCTGTTATTTTGGTATCTTTTCCAACTTTTGAATGTGGAAATGCAACTAAATGAAGCTTAGGCACATGCCCAGCTGACCCCAGTTATCACCTTCCATCTCTCATATACAATTATAGCTCTTTCTTTAAACACAGCGACCCATATAAATATGTCATCGTCTCACTAATCCTTGTTGAATCAATGCTGATGCACCCTGTTGCGAAGCTGGCAAAGCTTCACCTCCTCCACCCCAGCCTCCTCTTTTACAGCACAAGCTGGTCCAGCCTCAAATTCAGATTCATGCATCAATGGATGAATTGCTTCTGAACTAATTTCATTGTATTCAATATGCATTGTCATAAATGTATCTAGCTATGGTCTTCTTGGAAAGTCAAAGCATGCTGCTTGACTATTCCTGGGAGCATCTTTAGAGCAGAGCCTTCTCTGCCAAGTTAAACTGTACACCCATTTTGCAATAAATGGTTAAATGTATGACGAAAGTATTCCTGACTGAATTGGGAATTTTACCCAGCCAAACTTAATCGAACGATAATTGATGGTCTTTGGGGAGAGGAGACAATAAAAGATGCTGTACTTGGGCATGAGTGTGTTCACATCTCCTGGGGACCCTGTCTAAGACCTCCACTACAGGTAGACTTGAGCATGGTGCCCAAGTACCATGCATCTCAGGTCACACTGATCAAATAAACCATACTTTGGGATCAAGTGTCGATCCAGGCCCAGGTTCCTAAAATGCAGTCTGGTTTGGGGGAAGGTCTCCCAAAGGAAAACAAACTGTTGTCTATCCTGCAATTAAGTCCACAACATACAGCTCTTTTATTTTTTTTACATGTAGAGTTGACATTCCTGCTAGCTACTGGTAGGGTAGCTGAGCTTGAAGCTTAGTTGTGACATACTGACTCACTACGCAAGCCACGATGCTCTCCTTCACTGTTCATTGGTGCCTTTTTTTAAAGATTATTTCTTGTGGCTTTTTTGGCTTTATTTGGATAGGGCAGCTGAGGAGAGACAGGAGAGAGTGGGGGACGACATGCATCAAACTGCACAGAGACCGGGTGTCAATCTTGCGACTAGTGCGTTGAGGACTACAGCCTCTTTATATGGGCGCCTGCTCTCCCCACTGAGCTAAACCTGCACCCTCACTTGGAGTCTTTAACTGAGTCTTTGCAGTCAAACCAACTACCTGGCATAAACCTTCTTCAGTAAGTTCTTTGATTCACCAGAGTGTTTCCTCTTTGTTGTTAAAGGCTGGTCTGGCTTGAGCTGTTGGCTACAACACTGCTTTGGTGCAGAAATGGAGCCAAAATGATTGCAGAGTGTGAGTTAATGACTCCCTCTCTATCTGTTTAGGTTGTAGAGCATAAATGAACCTCAACACATCTCAACCAATGTGGAAACTGTAGACAATATTTGCTGCATTAATTTTGATCCTTTTTTAGGGAACTTCCTGTTCTGATTGTGACAACACTAAACTGGTGGAGTATTCATTTAATTATGGGACTAATCAGCAGAGCTGTACCTTTGTTGTAGAGTGTTATTCAACACAGACACAAAACCTATCAAGGCCAGAAGCCACATTTGGTTTGATATGTCTGCTGGTAGAGGAAATCCCTCCTCTGCTCCCTGAAGGTGTTGTTAAAATCAGACTGACTTCATTAATAGTCTGATCTGGATATAATTAAGAACGAGCAGAGGGCGGCCAACAGGGAGAGAGACGGTGAGAAGAAGAGCATCTCCTCCCTGCTCTCTTTGTAACTCCCTACTGCTGACAGGCCGAGGAGGAGGAGGAGGAGGAGGTCAGTGGAGTGTGTTTTTCGATGAAGCTTGACCCTCTTTGTGTCATCTTGTTGCAGCTTCTTCAATGGAAAGGTCTATTACAGCCGGGCTAACGCCACGCTCTAAGATGTTTTGGCTCATTTGTCTGTGATTAGTCTGCCTGCCTGCTTTTGTTTAGTGTGTGTGTGTTATCCAAAACACACCCATGCACATGCACACGCATACCAGTGCTTCTCCCCTCGTGTTTACGCAGCACTGGGTGGAAAACACAAATTGGAGACAGAGCGTTCCCCGTCTGCAGGGCTTGGAAGAGGGTTTGGGCTCGGAAAGCTGGCTTTCCTCTCAGGAAGTGTTGTTCCTCACCGCTCTCCATAAACACTGGAAACGAGACCCAGAGAAAATGTCCCAGACTCACTATTTCCACTGTAAACACGCAGACATACACATATTATACTGCTCCCTGCTCTCTCCATTTCTCTCATATGTGTCTCTTCCCTTTCTCTGGCAGAAGTCTATAAATTTCCCCTGGAGGAGAATGAAGTAAGCCGGAGTGTGTAATCCAGAAAGCCAAGCCCTGACCTATGCAGATCAGCTGCCTCAACTTTTACACTAAGGCATGTTATTTTAAAGGCTTTGCAATGTCTTAGCACTGAAAATGAGCAAAAATACTTGGAAATAGAGACCAAAGCATTCTAAAAATACTGTTTTGTAGCTTGAAATTAGACAAAGAGACTCATTGGAAGAGCATTTTTTAAGTGTTATTTCTCAACAAGTCAGTTTATCCAGATTCAAAGTTTTTTTTGCAGCGTTTTTATGATTTGTGCAACAAAAAAATAAGATTTTTCTTTCTAGGTATCATGGCATTTATTCCAAATCAGAGCATTACATACATTTCTGACAGCCTCTCTCACAACTGATCTTCATTTCCATCTGTGCTAGAACGGAAGTGCTGTAATTTGCTGGTAAAACATATTTCCGGTTTTAGATTTTTTCTCAAATTAAATTTTATTCATAAAAATGTCTGGCAGTTACAGTCATGAAATAACCACATAAACATTACAGACTAAAAAACATTTCATAAATAAAACAGAGAATAAGGTCAGAGTTTCCAAGCTTTTGCTAATGCTAACCTAGCTGTGCTAACTATGTAATTAACATTATTACATAAGTTAATGTGGGTTAGCTGAGCAATGTAATCTTAAGCAAACATAGCTATGTACTTTTACTAGTTTAGCTTTGTAGTTATGTCAGTTATGTAGCTACATTATCTACATAGGAACATTAGCTTTGTAGCTACATCAGCTATGTTGCTACATTAGCTATGTAGCTACATTATCTACATGACTTACACAGCTAACGAAGCTATGTAGGCTATGTTTGCTACATTAGAATGTTTTCATGCTTTCTCCCTGCAAATTGACTGTTTTCACATCTGTTTTTTTTTTCAGGTCAGTTTTTTTAACTTTTATCTTTTGCTATCCTAACATTACCTTTGCCCTTACCCTAACCCTAAACAGAAGTTTAATTGTGTTTATGGGGATTCAAACCTGACCCAGAGATATTTGGGTAATCTCCATCCTTACAAAATCACAGTCTCTCTGTGCAGAGCTCTATGATGTATGGAATGGTAATTGCAAAGAGACAAAATTTCTGGAAATCTGCCATCATGCCTCAATTCAAGACTTGGCTGACTGATCTCACATGTGTACTGCATAGAGAGAAGACAAGGCATGGCATAATTGACAGCCTTAACAAATTTTTCAGTATTTGGAAGCCAATTTTGGATCATCTTAATCGATATAACAGAGTTCCTGGACAGGAACAGATTTTATAGTCTACTCTTTTTCCTTTCTCTTTATACCTTGGTCTAAGATACACAGTATTGTGCTAGTGATGCAGTTTAGCTAAAATGTCTGAAAATGCAAGCCCCTTTTTGGTTTGTCCTTTTTTAGCTTGCTCATCCTGCATAAAAAAATACTAATTATCTTATTTAAATATTTTAAATAACAGTAATAATACCTGTGTTTAGCTAACTAGACTAAACTCAAGTAAATACATTCTGTAAACCCATTTTACATGGAACAACAGTATAACGCCATACCAGTTGTTTAGCTGGCTAATCATGCACATCCCTACTCCAAAGCATTTGATAAATGTCAGGCTGTAGTCAACCATAGAAAAACTTGGTCACCTCTCTGTGTGTATTGCTGAGTCTCTCAATCATCCAGCTGATCGCTCCCGCTGTTTCATTCTCATGTGTAGACATGCACACAACCAGCCAGCAGGATCTTGGCTGGATGAGAGCGTATCAACCAACCAACTGTGGAAGATGTCAGCCCTAGATCAATGCAGGTTTGCATCTTAAACTTGGACAAAAAGATCAATTAGAAGAGCTTTTAGTAAGTTTTTCATCTCAAAAAGTCATTTTTTTCCAGATTTAAAGCTTTTCTTGCTGTGTTTCTATAATTTGTGCAACAAAAAACAAGATTATACTTGTGTGCATTCAACCTGATATTAAAAATGCCTCTCACAGAAGTGTAAATGTTACTTTTAGGGCTTTAAAAAGTGGCGTTATCAGGCTGTGTAAGATTATAAACCCACACCAGAGAGAGAAAGACAGCAAGCTCTTTCCATTAATTTTAGCTGTCATGGCATTTATCCCAAACCGGAGCATTATGCTGTGAAAATACCATGGCTAAGTCCAGAAAAACATCCAAACAGCACTTGAAATGCTCCCATTTTGTCACTGTCAGATGTGACAGCAGTGTCCAAGAGTTGTTAATGCATCATGAACAAGTTGGTGCCTGTGATATAACTTCGGTTTAAACAGAAAAGTTCCAGATTAGCTCTGTTTTTACATTGAAGTGACACTGCAGATGCAGGGAAAGTCTGTTGATGCTGATGTGTTTTGTTGTAACAGCAGCCAGACGTCACCTTTTGCTGCCTTTTTTCTCTCTCTGCTGTGGTTAAAACGCCGCGCTCACTTTACCACCCAGCTGGCTTACACAGCACCCTAACCTGTGTGTGTGTGTGTGTGTGAGAGAGAGACAGAGAGAGAGAGAGAGAGAGAGAGAGGTTAGAAACCCCTTTTTTTATTACATTTCCTCCGCAGTGAAAGAGGAGGCAAGATGGACACTCCATATCTCCCCGCTGCGCCAGAAAACTCATCTAAATGGAAAACACATTGTCTTCATTATTTTGCAAGAGCTGAAAGAACAGGGTTGTCATGGTAACAGCCATCTGAGTGAGCGCGAGCGGGCGGCCGAGGGGCTGGTTTTAGGGCCAGAGGAATGGAGAGAGAGAGAGAGAGAGAGAGAGAGAAAAGGAAGGGAGGAGGAGGAGGTTGGAGGGAGGAAGGTTGCTGGTGGAAAGAGAGGAGAGGGGACGGAGATGGACGTAAGACAATAGAGATGGAGGGAAGGAAAATAAGAAAGTGGAAAGAGAGAGGGAAGGAGAAAAAGAGAGGGAGAGATGTGTGTGAAGAAGCAGGGAGTGCCTTTTCCAGTGGAGCCAGACTGTGCAAATGGCCAGTTAGAGGCTCTCAGAGAGCAGTTCAGAGGCCCTTATTAATTTCAAGGGGCAGCAATATGGGAGATTTAAACTGAGTCTCCCTGCAGCCAGACTGTTTGTGCAAATGTATGAGAGTGCACACCGATGTACAGCTAAGGGAAAAGCTATCTCTGCCCGCTGAGCTAACATTAGAAGAACTGGTGCTTTGGTAAACACATCGAGGAGGGGGCTCCTCTCTACTCTGCCACTTTTGCTCAGCCAGCCAGCGCCCCGGCGGTGATCGACAACCTGCCTGCCGCTGTCTTTATTAGTCGCTGTCTCTGAACAGCCTCTGGCAAGCAGCGAAAGCCCAACACCATAACGCCCTTCATCAAATATTTACCCCCTCCCTTGAATCTACAACCTGCACCAAGGCCACGTCAAATAAAACCAAGTGCCAAGGCAATGTCTAATCCAGTCCAATCCTTCTCCTTGTCATTCTCGTCCCCCTTTCTATGCCGGGGCAGATTTTGAAGACGCTCCTGTCAGTTTAGCATCAAGCAAAGGATTAGCGCTGTTGCTAGAGTAATAGACCTACATGATTGTTTATTTACTGGTTTATTCTGTGTTTTATAGCCGGTGGCATTAGAGTGACTGAAGCCTGACACGACATCGTTTTGACAGCCGTTGCACGATTAAGGAAATTAAAGTAATTGCAAAAGTCTTTGTCATGTTAATACTAACAAACCCCCTCCTCCTTGGAGTGTTTAACTTTGCTTTGACATCCAACCTTGTGCATCATTCTCATTATTGTTTGAAAATGGGATAGAGAGGAACAATCAAAACACATTAAGGCTGTCACTTCAGTAAAAACCCTGACACTTTTTGATACCAAAGAGGTTAAAGTGATTCAATATCTTTTATTTTCACATGAATTGAGTGAAAAGTTTCTAAGCTTTGAAAATTACAGATCTTAAGTTTTGAACCAAAAGCTTCCGCTGACATTCAAGAGAGAGCATTCACTTTTTTTGTAGAATACATGAGCGGCATTTTGTTCAGTTTTAACAGTTTGCAGGAGTTTGATTGCATTTTCTTTTGGTTTTAAGAAAATAGGAAACTAACCCGGACTTTCTCCAGATGGGATTTATTAATATCAGTGCATCGGTGTTGGATCATTGGTGTTGCTTCTAGCCTCATGGCAAATATTTGCCTTCTTTTGTAGCTGAAAAATGTGTTAACAGGTAATTGTTGGGTTCAAATGCTCTGTAGAAAGTTGCCTCGGTTTCTTGTCCTTTCTTGTCTGGCATCCTGACTTATGCAGGTTGTGACACGGTTATGAAGTTTGCCATTACAAACCAATTGGTCGAGTTCAGAAGGCCAAGTAGACAAGGGGTTTACATTTTACTGAAGTAATGATGAATACAGGGTGCATTTTTGCTAAATTGGTCAGAAAGATGAGTATAAAGGGTAAAGATGAAATATAGTTTTCATTAGTTAACCTTATAATGGGACGTATCTTTGATGGTTGCCATGGATCACATATGGCTGGGTGAGAGAAAGCCCTCCTCTTTCCCCCTCTATGGGTGGCTTTGTGCTGTGGTACAGGTATCAGTGTAATTTGATATCTGACTGTATCATACTAGAGTTTAATTTCTTGTATATGGAAATACATGGGAGTTATAAATGAAGGCCCATGCTTTGTAAATTCATTTCATGTTCAGTAATAACACTGTCACATTTTAAAACTTTGAAACATGTTTAAAACTATGTTTTCCTCTATTTTATTGAACGTTAGTATCAAAAACATATTTTTAAGTGAAATTTTTTAAAATCATGTCATCAGGCAGGAATTCAGAAGAGGAATAAATCTGTCATACAAAACAAACCTTTGCACTGTTACAGTTTTTGCGCTGTGGCATAAAAAGACATCCGTATTGTTTAATTTTTAATAGTTTCTTAACAAAAGCTTAAAAACTAGCCACCATTTTTTTATGTTTTGATATGGCATGATATAAAATATGATAGGATAAAAAACAATGTATGTTATGGATACTTTATGATACAATACAACACTATACAATAAGAGATGATACTATTCAATACAGCAAGATGTATGATACAATAGGATATAAAACAATATGATATTTTACAATATGATATAACACTATGTGATATAAAATGATACAAAGCAATACAATAAGATGTTATAAGATTCAACACAGCAAAATAAACGATACAATATGATATGATACGGTATATATAATATATCATATATATAATTATATGATACAACACTATACAGTACGATATGATTTATCAATACAGTATGATATACTATACAATAGGATGTAATACAATATGATATTGTATAATTACGATATATAACATATATATGATATATAACATAAAGCCATCTGAAGTGTTACTATTCAATATGATAGAATATGGCATGATATACAATATTATAAGATACGTGGCACAACACGGTTCGCAATACGATACCCGTGGCACCATTGATATATGTTGATGCAGCTATAATCAAAAATTGCCAGGCCATCATAAACATCATGATACATGATAATCTCAAGATTACTAAATTCCCCCCAAAAGGTCAAGAGCAAACTGATGTATTCATTCACCATAATTTGGTGTCAGTTTCACCCCTCATTACTCTTCCTGTTTATTCTTTAACCATTATCTGACACTACTGCATTTGCATCTTTTTCTTTTATCCTGCTGTCAACTTCCTTATCTCATAAACCCCATGAAGTCATGAAGAAGTGATGCTGTGAGTCAGATTGGCAGAGGAATCTGTTTAGAGCATTGTACATTACTGTAAATTTAAATGTCAATATTTGGCACCAGTGATTCAACACGAGTCAGGACTGCAGTGTTGTTATATGAATTTTTTGCCTCACCCCTGGTGTTGAGTGTTTCTGTCTGGGTCATTTGGGTGTTTCCTAGCAGCAGTTTTAAGGTGTTGTCTTTCCTGAGAGAATCCACATCCGTCGATGGTAAATGTTAAAAGCCGCCCTAGCCCTGTAGAATCTCTGGATACTGAAACCATGGTAGAAGTTGTTTTTCTCTCATCACATTACTCATTTCATCTCATTACATGTGCAGTCATGGTCAAGAGAGTAGTGGCTATGGATCCTGACTGACCAGTATTTAGTGGAAGAGACAACCATTCACCCGCTCTGGCTGCTCTGGCTGCTCTGGTTGACTGTTTTTGGGCCAGCTGCATGTCTGTCTGTAGCTCTTAGTGATTCATGTCACACTGTAATTGGTTTACCTGCTCCCTGTGTGTCTGCGCTCTGAGTGGACCAAAACAAATTACCCAGGGATGACCTCTCGCCATCTCTACCTCTCCCCCCTGCTCCTGAAACCATTTCCCTCTATCTCTCCCTGCACGTCTCTCTCTCTCTTTGCCTCCCACTTCATGTAATATGTCATATGAGTGTTTTTCTCCTGTCTACATACCCTGAATCTCCAAGCAGAGCCACAAAAGAAAAAAATTTTAGAGAGAAATCAGACTGAAACATTAAAGTCTTTGAGCTTGAAGATATGTGTTTCTTTCAGCTTGCCAAACATCACTTCAACATGCGACGCACACACGAAGATAAGCTGATAGGATGGTGTAAGATCACAAATAAACACTCACACAGCACTGGCTTTCTTTGTAGCTCTAAAAGAGTGTTTTGTGAAAGCTGCAGTGAAGCACATTAGCCTTTCAAAGCTGTATTTTCTGCGCTCACTGTGCCAAATAGTACCTGTGTGGATTGTCCCTCCTGCGAGAGAAACTGCTGCTCTGTGTACGCCATTAGGGCTGTTTCATTTTCACAGCAAGCAGATGTTTTGTGTTCTTTGCAACTCGTGCCCTCACTCCGACACACGCTGCTGAATAAACACACACACAAGCGGAGCAAGATGAATGGGTTCATCATTCTCCCCTCTGCTCGTGTAGGAAGGTCTCGCTGTCTCTGAGGTTATTTAGCCGTTACAGTGAAAATACACCGCTGAAGGATTTCAGTGTGCAAAGCTTAAAAACACGATTTGTTTGTATTTGTTACACCGACTCAGTGCATCTGCTGGCAACTAAAGGATCTTGTTCTAGTGGCCTTGAAGAAGTCATTTATGTTTTAACAAACTTCAGAAGAGCTTTAGTGTAGGCAGAGTGGTGAAATAATCAATACAGATGTACTACTTTTGAGAGATAACCCTTTAAATTCAATCCATCTCACTGTACTGAATTACAGGAAAAGGTTTTGTAAAGAGTTTTTTTCTACTTTATAGAACCAGCTGAATCCTTCCAGGCCTTATCACAATGACTGGAAACAGTTTTTCTCTGACATAGGAGGATGGTATGATTTTGGCCTATTGACCAGTATAGCACATTTAAAAGAGATTAAATGGTGACCAATAAAGGCTTTTTAGCTGGTGCAGGCAGTCAGCAAAGGTACAACACATTTGCACTCTATTATACTTTTAGTGTGTATAATCTATAGCAGACTTGTCACAATACCATCATTTTAATGTTTGATATGAGTGGAATAAAATCCAGTTAACCCTGAGGTGCTAACATTGTAATGCATTGTCTCCCAACCTTGGGGGGGATATCTCAGGGTGGAGGTGATTAAGCCATTAGTTTCTGTTAGGGCCTTTTGATAAGAAAAGCATGCATTGGCCTTTTTTATGGTTTTATCAGTGAATCAGTTCAAATCTATGATGATTTTTGGCGACAGTGTGTCACTTTTCCTTCTTCTTTTCTCGAACTTGATGGAGTAGTGAGGCCGGCAGCAGGAATAGGATACCCCAAATGAAGTCTAGACACCAGTGGTGGTGACAGAAGGAATACGATAAGGAGGTGGCAATGAGAGCATGCAGGATGGCACAGAGGAGCTGGACCTAGACGCAGTTGAGATGTAATGGAGGTGGCTGGGGTGGAGGAGGGTTGCAGCAGTTGCACTGAAACAACAGACTGACTGTGGAGGAGAACAGACTTGAAAGTATGACAGCGGCATGATGGTTGGATCGAGAGAGGCCGTGCTAGAATGGGGTTGGATTATAACTTAAGTACCAGCTGATAACCAGAGCAGGATGCCATGTGAATGTAGTATAAATGAAGCACATTGATGCGGCACCTCAGATGATAGAGAAATCCAGATGTGTTTGAAATCTGACCAGAAAGACTCAAATATAAGCCACAAGCCTGTAAAGTTGCAGTTATGTTCACTGTGTTGTGCTAACTCTGAGACTGGTGTAAACAAAGCCATCAATATGAGAGTGTATGTATGAGAGGTAACCATGCCCCTGCCTGCTTGGGCTCGGATACATGTGAGCGTAGGTTAGTGGAGGACTTCAGAGGCAGCACAATCATGCTGTAGCAGGAACGGGGCAACTGAGCCTTGTGTGAAGTATTTTCATCCTGAGCCAGGGACTACTGTTGTAAAGTCACCTTTAAATATACCCAGCAAGCCTGCTGTTGATCAATTCAGCTGTTATTCAGCAGCCAAGGCTGTTTTTTCTCATCACTTTGCTCTGAAAAGTTGTATTTTATGAAGTAGTCCTTGTACTGCTGTCCTTTTTGTTGAGTCATTCAGTGAATAAATGACATGTTCTGTACTCTGCTGACTATTCTCCATATTTTATCCCTGATTTTGGCAGAATTTCTTATCAGAGAGAAATTAAGTGGTAGAAATGTTAGCTTGCATTTGACCTATAAAAGACCAGAGGGAGAAACAGAGGTTGTTCTTCAGCAGTTTTCTGGAAAGGGCTGTGCTTTTGGAGAGTCAAAGTGAAGGCGCATGGAGGGCACACTGGCACAGATATATTTTTGCTCTCCCTAATGACACCAATACCATTTCATGGCTTACTGAGCAGATTGAATCACACTCCCTCTTTGTAAGTCTCACTCTCTGGCCCTGTCTCTGTGTTTCTCTTTCCTGCACACACTTCATCACTCTCTCCTCACACACACACGCTATCACATGCACGTTCATATGCTACCGTACATCGATGTGTTACGCTCAACCCGCTGGATGTTGTTTAATTGCATTTGGGTCAGCAGTTTGCCGGTGCTGAAACCGAAGGACATGGAATTTGTCAGTTTACCCATTCAGCAGTCACAGGGGGCGGCGTGTGAGCTAACAGCTCTGCTGGAGTCAGGCCCATAAGGTTAGCTTTACACAAGCCTCTCAGACTGCCCTGTCAATCACTCTTCCCTCTCCTCTCCTCTCCTTTGCTCATCTCTTCTCACACACTCATCTTAAAATGTACCAGACGGCTGTTATTCCACTTAATAAAGCTTATGAGACTTATGCACTACTCGGAAAGGGCTCAGCATTTCAGGCGCTCTTGTGATGACCCGGTGCAGCGATAAAGGCTACACATTGGCCTTTTGTTCCCCACACACACACTCACTTTTTCGCATCACGAGTGATCAAATCTCGCCTTTCTTGACCGTGGAAAATGGTATGTGGCAGCCAGGACATACAATCTTTCCCAGCTGGTATTTATAGTCTTCAGCAACTGGAACATTGTATGAAATAAGGAGTTCATTCATTCATCATGTGACGCTCGAGCTCCGCTCTGCTCATGGATGACCTGATTTCTTATCTCATGGTGAGATAGATGGACTGTCTTTATTAATGCACTCAAAATAATAAATACAAGGGCATGTGCACCAACAACAACAAAAACATAAAAAAGACTGCAAATTATCCCAAAATCAGGGTTTATGAACACCAGAGTTAAGCAGTAATAAAGTACAGTGATTCAGCATGTGGTAATCTTTGGTGATATTTGTAACACAGTAGAACCAGCTGACATAGAACACCGTCTGCATTTAGTCTTTTTGGCCCCTGTAGGGCAGTACAACAAGCCACCAATGCAGTGCTAACATATTTTTTTCATATGATTATGAGACTTGTTGAATATCCTGCAGACTGCATGCTTCAAAATATTGATTTCACTTAGAAACACTCTCGTCAGACATTTAACCATTTTATTGCAAAATGGGTACAGTTGTACTAGGGCAGAGAAGGCTCTGCTCAAAAGATGCTCTGAGTTAGTCAGGCAGTATGCTTTGGCTTTTCAGGGAGTGCATAGCCCCCATGACAATGCATACTGAATATGATTAAATTAGTTTGAAAGCAATATATAGTTGCATGAATCTGAATATGAGGGTGCAACAAGCTTTATGCTATAAAGGAGGAAGCTGGGGTGGAGGAGGTCAAGCTTTGTGCTATAAAGGAGGAGGCTGGGGTGGAGGAGGTGGAGCTTTATGCTATAGAGGAGGAGGCTGGGGTGGAGGAGGTGGAGCTTTGTGCTATAAAGGAGGAGGCTGGGGTGGAGGAGGTCAAACTTTGCCAGCAGCAGCAGTGTGGTGCATCAGCATTAATGCAAGCAGGGGTTAGTGAGAAGTATGTCATATTTAAATATTTTGCTGTGTTAAGAGAAAGAGCTGTGGTTGGCTGGGGGTGCTGGGAGGCGACAACTGAGATCAGCTGATCCCAACTGGCCGTATGACTACCGTGTCCTACATGAACTAATGCTGAGCTTCATTTGTAGCATGTCTTTGCTGATTTAAATAGGTTAAAATGTAATCTGCTCAAAGCCTGCACGCGCTGGATACTGTATATCATGGTGCTTTAAGATTCATCACTAGTTCTAAAGCAGTCACTCATCACCGCTTGCTTTATTCTCATGTAGGGTGGTCTTCCTTTTCATCACACAGACTAAAACACTGGTATTTTTTCATTTATAAGTGTGTCTTAGGTGTGCTTCCCTCTTATCTCCTCACCTACATTGTACCAACAAATACAGGAACTCATGGTCTTCATTCACAGGATCTTATATTACTGTCTGTCCTGAGGGTCAGGACTGAGCTTGGGAAGAAGGCTTTTAAGGTTGCTGCTCCCTCTAGCTGGAACGACCTACAAAAAAATTTAAAACTTTGTGAAATGTGCAAACTGGATGCTTTTGAACAGTTCCTAAATGATTTGGAGGCAGATGCATCTGTCTGCAGATGTTTTGTCTGATGTATGATGTTTAGAACCCTGGAGGTAGTTGTTATGTATATTTGTTGTTTTGAGTTGTGATATGTGTATTTGTGTCTGTTGTAATTATGTAACTGTGTTGCTGCCTGTCTTGGCCAGGACACTCTTGGAAAAGAGATTTTTTTAATCTCAACAAGTCTCTTTCTGGTTAAATTAAGTTTAAATAAAATAAAAATAATCAAAAGCTCTTTTGATTATCAGTAAAAGTGGTAGCAGAATTGGGATTAATAAGGTACTTGGCTATGGTGAGTTCATTCACTCAGATAGGACAGTGGACATAGTAGGGTCAGAGAGTGGAGAATGATATGTGGTGAAGGAGCCACAGGTTGGACTTGAAACTATGGCCTGCTTTTAGGATAACAGTATTTGCACCCCAGCTCCATGTAATTAAGCTCCTTTTAAGCATCACTTTTCCACTAAAGTCACTTTGTTGAAGCACTGCTTGAATACAGTACAGAGTCATTCTTCCACCTGAAGCACACAAGCCAGTTGTTTGGTTTGTAGGATTCAAGTCAGATTGCAAAAACACCTATCTTGGTATTCACTTATGTTTTACCCTCTGAGGCCTATGATGTCAACAAACAAGAAGAGGCGGGTTATTTAAAGTTTAATAAATCGTTGCCATTTTCTTTTTTCTCCAGTTGAAACAGGCCATTATGTTGTTCCAGTAATGCTATCTATGTCTTCTTAGCCCTTAAGGATGTTTTTGTAGCGAGCCTAGAACTTTCCAGCAGATTTAAAGAATAAATCCACACCAGTATTTCCAATATTGAACATCTTTTATCAATTTTTAAATATTTTTTTTAACATGACTGCTGCTAGCTTTGCATGCTCACCACTATATTGTATCCCACAATGCTTTGTGCCATGCTGTGATAACCAATGGCAGACTGCTTTGTCGTGGCGTCATGCTTTGTCAAACTGTGCATCTACGACTGAGCAGATCATACAGGAGACGTCCTGAATAGCTGGTTAGAAAGAGACACATAAGCTGGGATGTGGCCCTCGGAGTCACTGCAGACAGGATCTGCTTTGAGAAATGGCTCAAAAGTAGCCAGTACAAAAAAGTGCAAGGACTTTTTTTGTAAATATTTGAATATTTTGAGGAGTTTTTGTCATAGAATTATTTTTTTTTACACTTTTTAATCCCCAAGAGATGGAAGAACAAGTTTGTGCAAAAGAGTCTCGGTCATTATTGTTGAATACCAAGGTTGTCCTGTACAAAAGGTTGTTTGGAGCTTGAATGTGCACCACAGGGTTGATGTTTTAGAAGACTTTTTAAGACATAAGTCCAGGAGAGACAGAATTGTTGAATAATAGCTTAAGGTTTTTTGTGCAAGGCACAAATTTGACATCTTGTTTGTACTCGTAAGTTGCATTAAAAAGGCTCAAATGTCTTGTTATTACAAAAACACTGTATGTGCAAACACTTGCAAACACATCAGCCTGTTTAGCTCCTAGTATTGAAATGTTGAAGTCTAACTATGTAGCAGACAGTTAAGGCTAAAACGGGCTTAAAAGCACTGCATCTCTGTGCTCACTTTGCACACATTGATCTTTTTTTGATCTTGCACATGGAGTGGTGAAATAATCGGCTGCTCCCGTGGGTATCTGGTGGCGCATACCTGCAATATTCCACAACTGAAGCTCCGTATTTATAGACAGCAACAGAGCAGCTCACATATCCCCACATCACAGCTGTTTGCATTGCAGTGTTGGGTGTCACATAGCTCGCCCGCTGCTCCTGTGGTTGTCACATTAAAACAGAAGATAAACAAACAGCAACATTTAGAGTTTATTTTGTCCACCCCTGGGACAAGTCATTTCAGATTTTTATAGAGGCGGGTGGTTATGATGCTGCGTGTGGAGGGGTTTTTAGAGGCCGGAGGGAGTGATATCAACACCAATAGATGCTTTTCTTAGAGAGGGTGAGAGATTAGTGGAAGAGAGGATTATAGAAATAATGTAAGGAACAAAACGAGGTGGACAGACAGAGATATGAAGAAGAAATAGTAGCTAAAGACAGGTTGGAGTGGACTGGGGACAAGAAAGGGCAGAAAAGGGACTGTCTGGTTATGGGAGTTTGCCACTGGAGATAATAGTGTGCTGTGAGAGAGAGAGATAGAGAGAGAGAGAGAGAGAGAGAGAGAGAGAGAGGGCTGGTGGCTTTTTACAGACACACTGAGAGCAGAGATTGTGGGAGGGAGGGAGGGAGCGAGAGGCTAGCACAGCTGAGTGGTGTTGATTGGCCTGTTTGAAAACACATGAACTGCAGATGGAGGGAGAGAAAGAGAGGGAGAGAGGAGCTCCGTGCACCGGGAGAAAAGTGTTTGCTCTGTGCCGTGCCACGCTGCAGCCCAAACCACATTAGAGCAAATGAATCCATTCCACCTCCTGTTATGGCAGCTCCCGCACAGGGCCCCAGGAAGGAGGGAGGAGGGAGGGAGGGGATGGGAGGAAGAGTGGCAGGAGGGTTGAGATATGAGGGACGGAGAGAGGAAAATGATAGAAACGGAAAATGGAAGGTGGTGGAAAGGAGTCGCATGCTGTGTGGCTCTAATGATGTCTGAGGGCTACAGAAAAGGAAGCAAAAAGCACAAAGTGGAGAGAAAGAGGAGCGCTGGCCATATAACTGAAGAGGAGGAGGAGGACTGATCCTTATGTTCTCCTTTTTCCCAGTGTCCCTGAATAATGAAGATGATCCCTGGGCACATGGTTGCTCATTTATATTGTTGAGCAAAGCCAGATAAGAACCACCACAAGCAAAGATGTTGTTTTCCATATAGTGCATACAGATCTATAATAATTTTAATTAACGGAACATCTTTTATGTGCTTAATCTTCCCTTAAAGGCCTTTAGAAGGCATTCAAACCACAGCATAACTTCAACTTCCAACGTACACGCTAATGAACTCACTACTGCATGAATTTATGTTGTAATTTAATGTAATTTCTAGTTTTAGCTTGATGTTGTCACTTATTTTAAGGACAAAAGGAGTCATTTGTGACAACAGTATGATAGTAGAATCGGTACGTAGGTCGAGGGAGTCTGGACAGAAGCTTGCACCTCTCTAGTAACCAGACCAAGTCCATACTTTGGTCTGAGCTGGGACTTGAACCAGTGACCCTCCAGCTCTCAATGTAAGTCCCTACAGACAGAGCTGCTGCTGCGCCTCCATTATGAATAAAAGAAAATTTATTCTGAATGAACTTACCTGGCTACAATATAGAAAATGATAACTGACTGCTTTGGACACTTTTCTACTTAATGTGCCTTTGATGTGCTAAATATAGTTGTGCGATGTAAGAATTGGCCGCCATCTTCAATTTTGAGTTTAGTCTCCCCGTAATTGGCTCTCTATTCAATCCAATGGCCTGTGATTCATGTAATCCCAAAACATAGCTTCATTCATACAGTCATTTACGTCTGGATTAGGCCTGCACAGATGTATTAGCTAAAAATCAGACTTAGTTGACACTTTTTATGCACATTTTCAATTTGTACAGGAAAGAAAATTAAATGCAGCAAATTACAAGAAGATCTTAAAACATCCCAGATAGTTTTTAGTCTTCAAGCAGATGGAAAAGTTGCTGTATAAATGAAAGGAAAGTGTGTTTTTTTTGCAACAGAAATCTCACGTCCCACATCTAACTAAACCCTGCTTGCATTATTGCTGATGCACCACACTGCTGCTGGCAAAGCTTAACCTCCTCCACCCCAGCCTCCTCCTTTATAGCATAAAGCTTGTTGCACCCTCATATTAAGATTCATGTTTTTATTATTGATTGCTTTTGGACTAATTTTATTGTTTTCAGTATGCATTGTCATGTATCCATCTATATGGGGGTTTCTAGCTATGCACTCCCTGGAAGTCAAAGTATGCTGCTTGACTAACGCAGGAAGCATCTTTTGAGCAGAGCCTTACCCGCCAAGTGAAACTGTATATCAGTTTTGCAATAAAATGGTTAAATGTATGGCGAGTGTTCCTGACTGAACCTTCTGTCTTTATGATTCCTTCAACCTTTACAAGATCCCAGTTCCAGACTCACTGAAGCATCACATCAGCATAATACTCACACCGCCACGTTTCACTGTGGAGACAGTGTTCTTTGGTGATACGCCTCTCCTGCCTTTTTAAACATAAGCAGCGTCTCTCATCTGACCAAAGGACATGCTTCCAGTATGCAGAATCTTTTTCCAGGTTGTCCTTAGCAGACATCAGTGCAGCTTGAAGGTGTCACTTCTGCAGAAGTGGTGTTTTTCAACTTGGCCTGGCAACTTTTACTAGTGTCTTTGCAGTTGTTCTGGGGTCTTTAGACACATCTCTCACTAGTTTTCTTTCCAGAGTCTTTCTAATATTTCTCTTCTGACCTCTGGCAGGCTTGTTCTGTACTGTGGGGCTTTCTTTGAATTTCTTGAATATACTTCTCACTCCAGTTCTTGACTCTTGGAAAGGCTGATAGCTTTGTAGATCCTTCTCCTGCTTCGTGATCATCAACAATTTCTTTTCTTTGAGTCTAAACTAATTTTTTTCTTTTTCCATGATGCTTTCTCAAACCCTTACTGAAGTTTTAATACTGTGTGTTAATTGTAAGATAACCTCAACTTCATGGTTTGTTCAGTGGCTCAACAAAAAGGTCAGTTCAAAGGGGGGTTATAATTTAGACCCTGGTAGGTTTTTGTTTTTGTGACATAATTTTGTTTCTGTGTGCAAAGTAAATTAATGCACAATTTAAAATAAAAGTCAGATGTTTGGAAAAGCTTTGTTAGAAATTTCTTGCTCTGCTTAACAGCACTTGGGAAATACTTTGAAAAGAACTGAAATTGTCATGGGGGGGCTAATGATTTTGTCCTCATCTATAACTCATCTGGAAAGCAGGCATGGAGATTAATGATGATTTAATGGAAATAAATCAATATCAGAACTTGCAATCAGTCTAACTGTTATTCTTAACATTGGTGTGGAAAGCTGTATCCACACTGATTTTCACATCAGATCAGCTCTATTTTAACATATTTGTGCCTTTGTTGTTTTGGACTTTGTTGGCCAGTAGGTAAAAAGAAACTAAAACAGGAATTTTGTAGTAAATATATCATAATATCTGACACAATACAGTTAGCTGACTATTAAGTAAATGTGTCTTTATGTTTGCAAGCTTTGCGCTTGGTCAGTTTTCTTAAGACTTTTCTTACATTTGTCTTGATGACATCCGTCTTCATGTTATAAAATATTCCTGATAATCATGTTCCCATCTTGACACTGATTCCATCCATACAGCCGATCCTTCCTCCTAATGTACTCCTCCATAATAGACAGTATTGGAGTGCAGTATAATCTCCTGTTTCCATTCAACCCCCACTGACTGATCACATTCATAAAGCAAGCTACACTTGACAAAGGTGCTAGTCATTTGTCTGAAATGGGAAATCACTCATGCTACGAGTGATCATACACCACGTGTGTGTGTGTGTGGATGAATAAGTGTGTGTGCTACTGCTGATAATGAAGAGATAATTCCAACACTCTCTCATTTTCTTCCTCTCTGAGCCTAGGCCTTTTTGCCCCCTTCCTGACATACTCCACTGCTTTCATATTACTCCGCTTTTGTTTCTGAGTGCGTATTTCTTGCCCCACTTCCTTCTGTGTTTTTGTCTAAGGAAAAAAAAAAGAAGGCGGTAATTAAAAAAAAGTGTGAGTTTAGAGACAGCAAGAGGAAGAAAGAGAGGTTCCTCCAGTTTTTGGTATTATTTGCAGTTCATCACTCGGCTCTGATTCATGGCAGTGTCCTCCCACTGCTGTTTAAGGGGAGGTTGTGATATGAACAGCATAATTGGATGTGTAATCCTTTGTTTTGCACCTCTGGTTAAGCAGTGCTGAGCGAGGCTGATTAAGATGTTTGGAAGACAATAAAGATGCATCTTCAGCCTGCACAAGCTCCAACAACCAAATCAGCAGCCCAGAGAGTCTAAAAACGATAAAAATGGGAAAAAAGATAAGAGTTCCTCTATCAATCTTAAGTTTATTTTCTCCAGTCCTGAGTCAGTTTTTTTTAGAGGAAAGAATGCTTCCCCTGTTTCGATGATTTGGCAGATTATGCCTTCATTTTTAAGAAACAGGGAGGGGTGAGGATGTAGGGTTTCTGCCATGTTTCCACTGGAGCAACGTCTGTTATGTAACATATTTTCCCCTTCAACGTCAAGCAGGGGGTCGTCACTGAGGTCACCATTATACAGAATGTTTTTGCTTTCACATAGTTCAAGAACCATCAAATGAGACTGATACCTGTTTGGCTAGTGCAGCCACAATAAACAAGTCCTAGGCAGCAAATATTGGGAAATTTCTTGTTTATAACAAGAAGGCAAACTCTTGCACACTGTCTAGATTGCACAAAAATGTTGGCAATGTTTCAATCCCCAAACTTCAATGCAAATGTACTTTTGCAGTTTAGGAAGTGTTCTCTATTTCTGTCACTCACAGCAGCTATGGGGTAAAATGTGACTGCAGGTTTGGTACTTTTGAGTAGAGCTGTACCAATTAATTCAACTCATAATTCTGCTGTTAGGTCACTGTTGAACATCAGGCATCATGGCAGCAAGGCAGTAGCACAGCTACAGTGGCTACTAGTGGTGGGCAGATGTGTTGCATTTAGCCAATACTGAACTGGAAAAAAAATTAATCATAAGCTTAACAAACCTGTAATTGTGATGCTGATTCAACTTCAATTATCTAGACCAGTGGTTCCCAAAGTGGGGGTCAGGACCCCAAGGGGGGGTTCCCGAGACAGTGAAGAGGGGTCGCGGGATGCTTTCCGACAAACAATGAAAAATGTAATATAATGTAAAATCATAATTTTCTTATTTATCGTAGAATTTTTTTTCATAATAAGTTCAATTTAAAATAAAAACGTTCTCAAGTGATGTTTGTGCTTAAATGCAAAGTTATAAAAACTACCTAAAATACAAGTTTTGTACATGGTGCTTTGTGCAACATCGTGCACTCTATCCTCCTCAAGGGCAGGTGGGGATCCCTGATCTCTGACGCGCTATTTTTGGCGTCACGGGCTTAAAAGTTTAGGAACCCCTGGTCTAAACAGTTAATTGCACGCATCCCTAGTATAGAGCCTGTTGTACTCAAAGCAAGAGCCCAGCTTCAAATCTGGCCTGTGGCTCCTTTATCACCTTTCATTACCCAGTCTCCCTCATTTTCTAACTTTGTCCATTGTTACAGCGCTGTGCAGAACATTTAAGGCATAAGGTGTGTAAAGGGTACCATTGGGTGGGAAGGAGGATTGACACAACCCGGTAGTGCTCTGGATGCCCTTGCATATCACCAAGGGCATGGGAAAATAATCTGTTGGAAAAAAATAGCAAAGTCTACACCTTTAGGACAGAGTAAGGGTTGGATGTGGTGAGTAAGCACATCCTAGTGTACTGTCTGAGCAAGTAATAGGGTTGGAACAAGACCCTGGTTGTGCTGTGGATGTCCAAAGGGGCTTAAAACTACCCACGGTCTCAGAGCATATAACCAGGGGTGAAAAGGCCGGGACAAAAAGAGATGCTGTCAAGCTTGACCTTGGTTGCCGAATGACTCACACATGTGGTGACATTTGTCAAGCTTGACCCCACCCACACTTCCCCATCCCTGGGTTGTTGCACATCAGGCCCTGTAATGAATCCTAAGCACCCTATATGCATAAAACTTATGCTCTTATCTGTATGTCTGAATAAAGACTTAAAAGCCCCCAAAAATCTTTACAAATATTTTCAGGGGAAAAACCCCCATCCAAATATGATTGGAGCTTTATCCAAATATGCATAGTTTTACAAATTGCTCCTTTTAACTGCCACCAAAGGCATTTGGTATATGCTCTTCTTTGTTAAGTTTAGGATTTGTTGAAAAATAACATTGATGTATTAGTAACTACATCCAAAAATAAGAAAAAAATATTTCTTGCATTTAGAAACGAAAGATAGGAAAAGACATATTTTTCAGTAATTATTAAAATGAACAGGGATTGTATCATTTCAAAATACAAGGTTTTGGAAAATATTGAAGTATGACATTTTTTGACAACCTTAGTTGTGTTTGTGGCCCATAAGTGAGGTAAATTGACTTCTTATCTCATTTACAACACCTAGTCTGAATGGATTCAGCATGTCTATCCAGCCACTTTTCCACCTCACTTACTTTCCTTTTAGAACCTGCAGGCCCGTCTTTTAATTGGCTAACAAAAGTCCACTGGTAGGAGGAGGGGGTGTGTTTGAATTGGGGGGGAGGATTATTGGGCAAAAAAGGCAGAATTCTCATCCCCCTTCAACCCTCCTCAATCCTTTTCTTGGTTTTGGCTTGGTGTGTTGGGCCAGCAGGGAAGAAGGACTGGAGGAGAAACAGTTAATCAATAGCCACAAGGTCAGACGGCCAGCGCTGGGGCTGGAGCGTGCCCTGTTAGCGGTCCGTGGAGCTGCCTGGCTTGCTGAAGGGGATTTGTAGCACTTGTCAGGGGCTTAAAGGAGCCCTCTCTGGACCACTTGCTCCGGGTGGAGTGGAGTGGAAAAATCATGCTGGTTAGTAGGCAGGAGAAGGAGAGGGAGACCTCTGCTGGACGCTGGGAGAAACCACAGCTGAGCAGAAGTAGGCCACCCAAAGTTCTGGTCAGATTATGAGCGGTCAGAGTGGCTTTGTGTGCCCTGCAGGATGTTAAATTAGCTGTTTGGTGGGGAATTTTCACAGATAGCCTGCAACCACTGCTGCATCATGTCTAAATAACCTTAAAGGAGGCATTTTGCTGCCCACAGTTTGACCACATTTGCTCCAGAATTCCCCCTCACTCAATCCAGCAGTGTATCCGCTGTTGTTTAAGACTTTGTGCAAGTGCACTCCAGGTAATTCTACTTGGCTAATGCTTAAGCTCAGAGGATTAGTAATACACTCTTATTCTCAAGGTGTTTCTTTGAAGTTTTACCTTTACGCTTAATCAAAGTGAAGAACTCCAGCTTTTGTATTTACATGCTCTTTACTGTCTGTGTGTGTGACAAAGAAAGAGACAGAAAAAGACTGTGAACACTTCCAGTGCTCTCTCTAAGATAAGCCCACCAGACTGAGTATTACACATAGAGAAAGCTCTCTGGCTGAGTGCTGCGCTTGTATCGTTCCCGTTTTCAGGATCTGTTTGTCACTGCGGGAGATCTTTTGGGACCCTTTATCAGTAGTGAGCAGCTTTCTAGAACCCCCGCCAACCCCCACCTGTGGTTTCCTAGTTTACCTTTTGTGTGGAGGAATGTGAGGCGGACCAACGCTGATGGAGATAAACACTGCGATGGTGTGGGACAAGCAAACCAGCATGATGTTTCATAATCCAGCCTGATTCTCCTAAGATGGTCAGAATATTAAGCTCAAGGCGGGAAATGTTCAGTTGTTTCTACACAAGGCAGACACAACAAAAGATGCTAAACCTCATCTTGTGGTAGCTTTTTTTCCAGATTTATTTTTGGGCTTTTTGTCTTTATTTTGTTGGACAGTGCAAAGGATATTGTTGGAAACTGTGGAGAGAGATTTGAGATTTACATGCAGGAAAGAAGCCTCAAGGCTGGACTTGAATCCAGGCCTGCCTACTTGGAGGACCATAACTACTCGCTACAGCATGGTGCATTCCCTAAACACAAGGTCCTCTGAACCCCATATGTGTGTTTATAGTTAATCCACAAAGGATTCTCATGATGTTTCAAACTTTTTTATGATAAAGGCTTGAAGCCAAAGATATCAATTCCTGTTTGGATACCACAGCAGCCAAACAAAGAAGTTCTAGGCACACAATGTTAGGAATTTTCTTGTTTTCAATTTAAAAAATGCAAGCAAGCTCCTCCACATGGCCTAAACTGCTCAAACATGTTTGCAATGTTTTGTATTTGCACAGTGAGTCAGTGTGCAGGAGTTTGCTTGCAGTTTTTGATGGTTTCTTGCCTCTCCTATGAATCTGCCTTATGAAGTAGTTGCAGTTTTTGTCTGATCTTTGGCGCTTTTTGTTATGTTAAATCAGTAGTTCTCAACTGGTCTAGCCTCAGGACCCACCACCATGGCCTCAGTAAGAAGTCGTGACCTGAATTGCTGATACTCCCCAAAAGTTTCAGAAAAGTACCCAAATTCCTCATGTTTTAATTGGAAGATTCCTGAAATATTCCTGTAAATCTCCTGGAAAAGACTACCGAAAGGTTCCTCTAAATGTCTTAATAATTACAACTGAAAATTCCAAAAAGTTTCTTGTTCCTTGTGAAAAATTCTTCAGAATTTATCTACTGGGAAAGTCTTTGTAAATGTTGCCAAAGTTTTCTCAGAAAATGGCTACAGAAAACTCTGATTGCAGGAGAATTCTTAAACTGCCACTGGAAAATTACTTTAAGTTTAAAGTAAAAAGTTTACAGCAAAAATTCGTCAAAGACTTTGGGTAAATTCACAACAAAAATCCTGTATAATTCAGAAAAAAAATCTGCAACAACTTTTTTCCTTTCTGTTATCAAAAGGTAAATCTACAGAAAACAATTGAAAATGCCTCATAGATACTTTTTTTTTTCCTGGCACACATTTGCACCCACTTTTGGGTCCTGCCCCACCAGCTGAGAACACTGTATTTGTCCATTGTAGCAACATCTCTCTGTTGAACAGAGATTGTCATTTCAAAACAACAGGAATTGATTAATACTGAAAAACTTGAACATGTAGTGTTAGCTCAGGTAGGCCACGGTGTCCAGCGCTGCCATCTCATCGAGATCAGCTGATTTGCCCTCATCAGCTGACAGCCAGCTGATTCATGCTAGCTTTCTATTGGCTAATTGTGCTCATGCCACAATATTTAAGCTGCCCTGGCATGCCCTTGCTTTGCTGCTATCTTTACAAGCTGCTTTTGCAACCCTCCTCCGCCCTAGCTCCTCCATTATGCTACACCTATGTCCTTCTGTTGTCATTGATGCATTCTTTGCTCTGAAGTTTTTTGCTGCTTCTCACCCTGCCTCAAGCTTTCCTTGATTTCACGGGTAGGGCAGGAATGTGTGCTGTTCCTGCTTGATGCTTTGCCATGCTGCCAAATATTAATAAGCATAATAACAGCTGACAAAAAAGTTAAGATATTAATAACTGCAAACTATGTGTGTGGTCAAACTAAGTGATCATGAATGAACTGAAATTTTGGACATCTTTGGATGTAACCATGTAAAGTGTTTAAGTTATATATATATATATATATATATATATATATATATATATATATATATATATATATATAGCGCTGGACACCGTGGCCTACCTGAACTAACACTACATGTTCAAGTTTTTCAGTATTAATCAATTCCTGTTGTTATATAATCATGTGAATGCGAGCCCATTTTGATGAAACTTGGGAAAACATTATTTCTAAAATACACACTTTGTCCTTTTGTGTTCATCATGGAGTCATCCTATTTAAAGTGGTGCACCATCTCCACTACTCCAATGATAAATTGGCAAAGATACATCTTAATGTTGACCCAGCGTGCCCCCGGGTGTCAGTATTCCCTTGTTTCCCTTTGTCACATGTCTCGGTTTTGTCAATCTCTATCCAATTTCGGGACCCTGGTTTTTCGTTCTCTTTCAGCAATAGGGAATGAGACTATTAATCCCAACCCTCTGACAGCGATCTTTGGAGTGGTAGAAGAAGGGATTTGAAGGGACTTTCCTGTAAAAATGCTATAGCTTTTGCATCTCTTATTGCCCGTCATCTCATTTTTAACATTTAACGCTGTAAATGTGATAAAATAGTAAGCATATTGCATTTTAATGTCTTATTTTTGCTTAATAACAGTTTTAGACTAAAGTACCTTGTGTTGCTCTATGTTTGAATGGTGTCTATGAATAGACTAAGTTGTAGAGTTTTCACACGAAGGTAACAGACGTCAATAAAGTTCTCCTCCCTTTTCATCATGTTTCTGTTTATTTGTATCAGTGCTGCTTTGAAGCATCACTGTCTCACACTGTTGCCAAAAAACAAGACCCACTCGTGGTGGATCGAGCCCTTCAGTGAGTCAGCCTCCATGTGTGCCAATTTGTCAAGCTGCTAAAAAGTAGTTTGAACTTCAGAGACTGCACACACTTCACATAAACCACCTGACAAAAAAATGTTCTAACAGACATTTCCCTTCACCTCTCCTCTTCTTTTACAGATTAAAGAGCTTTTAATGGCGTCCCGGTAGAGGCATCAAGATGAACACGCTACCATCGATGGACCGGCACATCCAGCAGACCAATGACAGGCTGCAGTGCATCAAACAGGTGTGTACAGAGACTCTGCATCTGTTAGTGAGATGTAAATGCAGATTCTAGAGGCAAAGGCACATGAGTCCTCTTTTTTCTACTCTCCTTCCTCTTTTCAGCACCTTATAAGGACATCAGTTTTCTGGCTTTTAGCCGCAGTCACACAGATCATGTTGCACAGAGTCATAAGAAAAGGGAGGCAAGTGAAAACAACTTCAAACACAGCAGACTCTCCTCCTCTGTTTCCCTGCGCTCCCTTACATCACGTTCCTTACTCCTGACGTATGCTGGCTCTTGTTGTGTTTTTTTCTCTTTTTTCTTAAATGCTTCCTTGCCTGCCAACTTTCAGGAGACTCCCCTCAGACAGATACAGAGAGAAATGCAGGCTCAATCAAACGGACAGACAGAGAGACAGACATAACCCAGGGCTACCTACCGCCTCTGCCTGCGATTATGAGTCTACAAGAACTGGCTGGCTGGCTGTGGGCTCATTTGTTTACACTATGTGGGTGTGATCCTTTATATCTCCCAACATCCATGCGACACCGTGCCTTACAGTGAATCAGGGAATGATCGCGCTTTGAGCTCTTGATTATGAAGTGACATATTCCTTTTCCACGTGCCTGCTGTTAAACCCACCCCCTCTTTCAACTTTCTAGCACCCACTGTGATAGCTGTTATCTAAACACTCACTACTTTGCTTCAATTAATAATAGTAGTGATAATAAATAATAAGGCAGTTATTTTTTAAAGCACCTTTACAAACACAGAAGCAACAGCATCCAGAAGAAGAAAGCACGAGAACCCAATCATGAAAGGAACAAATTAATGCAGAAAATCATTAAAACAGCGAAGAACCCCCAAAGCAAAAAATAACCCAAACAAAATGACAAGCCCAAAAAAATCCCAAGCAACACAGAAATCAACAGAATGACTGGCCATAGAGAGGACCAAAGCTATAAGACGATGATAGCATTTAAAAGTGATAGTAACAATTTAAAGATACAACACAAGATAACCATGATAGAAAAGGTAAAAGAAACAAAGCAAGATAGAGCAATACAAAGACAAAGAAACAGTAATGAAAAGAGAAAAAGCCTCTAAAAAGAGATAGTTTAGTCAACGCTATAATTCTATCCATGCTGGGCTGTCTACAGAAATGCTGCTGGGTCCTTACAGCACTCATCACCACGGTCTGTATGACAAAGTTGGCTAGACTTCTCTGGCACAGAGGCGTGATAAACACCTGAATTGAATCTCTGATTGGACGCACACCATCTGTCATTACATCTACGTTGAAATGGACCACTAGACGTTACCAAAGGCACTCCACTGACTGTCTAATGCTATAAGTCCCCTGTTTACTCTGCATTTGAAAAACTGCCTTTATCTTTTATGCTCCTAATGTGGAACAATTGACACAATGTCAAGATTGATAATTTTAGCTTCTTTTTGACTATTTCAGCTGATCTCAAATCATTTCACAAATGTGTTATTGCTTTTACTGAGTGCCATCCCTTCTAGGTGTGTTTTTAATCTGTCTTTTTGTATCTTTCCATCAATTTTAATAAGAGAAACCTCATTGATTTTCAAGATTTGAAAAGAACTTGAAAAATGAATAAAACATTAAAAGCCATTTTAAAATAGATAGAAACAATAGAATATATTGGAAAAAATAAAAAAGTGCAAAGTATTGAAAAGTATGAATAAATAAATTCTTTAAAAACAAGCAAGAAAAATAAAAGCATTCATGAGGAATATCAAAGTATTCAAACAGGTATAGATTTAAAATAAAAATATAAAAAACTATTTAAGCAATTAAAGAAAACTGAAAAGAGTGAAGAGATAAAAGCAGTAAAACATATAAAAGCAATAAAAATATATAAACATGTTAATAAAAGCCTTAAAATCAATAACAGGTAGAAGATGAAAAGATTTAAAACAGATAAAGTCAATAAAACTGATAAAGGCAACAAAATTAAAAAATAAAACCCTTTAAAGCAATAAAAATAATAAAACTTACCAAAATAAACACTGGAAAAAGAAAAAATCAATAAAGGCCACAAACGCATTAAAAAGGAATGGAAACATAAAAAGAGACAACAGCAGTGAAACAACAACAGAAAAAATACATAAACTCAGAAAAGTTATAAAAACAATGAAATGTTTGACAAAGCTTTGTTGAAGAGTTACAAAACTTCAACTAATGAAGGACTTAAAAAAATTGAAAAAATAAAAGTCATAAAAGCACTTAAAGGGGATAAAACAATGAAAAGAGACAAAAGCCTGAGTGAAGAGGCAAAAGAATCCAAACAAACAACCAACCAACATGAATTAAAGTGACACAAGTTGAAGCAACAGATAGATAAAGAAAATTAAAACAATAAAAGGAAAAAAAAAAACAGGAAAAAAGATTGGGGCGCTTGGCCTTGTGGTTAGGTCACGCCTCATGTACACGGGCCTATGACTCCTTTCCAGCATGTCTCTCCCCTACTCTCTCATCCCTGTGTCTGATTCTATTCGCTGTTCTTCACTATTAATGAAGGCGTGAAAAGCCCCAAAATATATCTTTTAAAAAAAGAAGCCAAAAAAGCACTAAGAAGAAAATACTGATTACTGATTTATTAAAATCAGTAATAAATGTTCTGTTTTCCTGATCTTTGTAAGATTTTCTTGAATGAATAAAATCCCCTCAGAATTGACTCCACTTACTTCACAAAGCCTCCTCAATTACTCTTGGAGGCGTCACTGATAAGCCCTAAATAGCTCGATTTAGCACGGCTAGCTAAAGACACTAATTGTAGTTTGGTTTATACACTGCTCTGCGCGGGCTGTAATAGAAGTGGTAGTAAAGCAGACTTCAAAGGCAGAGGAGTCAGTCAGAGCACGCGGCGTCTCCGCCAGCAGGGTGTTGTTTCTGTTTGGGGAAAGCCACTGGCACGGCGCCAGGTGTTTGTGCTGCTTTTCATGCAGCCAGGTATGCACGGCACAGCCTGAGATCCTTGACTGGCCCCAAAAAGAGGGCATGCAAGTCCATCATCGTGCTGAGGACGGTCTGTCAAACGTCTGGCTCTTTGTCTGCTCAAACCCCATCACTGCCGCTGCTTCTGCTCCCCCACCCTCCCTGATCTTGTCCTCATCCAACCCTGAACAGCAACAACAACATGAACAGCTCAGGCCCCTAAAAAAACTCCTCCTCCCCCCTCACACCAGAGTGGAGGTTGTCAGGCAGAGTCGGTGGCGAGCTGCAGCAGGAAGAGCTGTGAGTTCAGATGCAGACAGACAGCCCCTGCTGTGCCAGTTCTGATTCCCCTCGCGCTGGAGGCTGATACGCCTCCCATCAAGCAGCAATAATGCCAGATTATATCACTCATCTAGAACAGGCTCTTCTTCTCCTCCTCCTCCCTCCCTCTCGCTCAGCAACAGCATCCCTCCCCGCTTCTCTTCATCGTCAGTCAAACCCCCCGCGAGAGTCCACCGCTAACTCCACACCGGCTAATCTTCACATCAAAAAAGATGAGTCACTCAAGGCCCCTCTCTCGAAGCTCATGATATCATTGGAGATTTTCTCTGCAGGCGGGTCCCAGGCATGATAAGTTGGGACTGGTTCACACCGAAGAACCCCTTTGTAACAGAGCTGCCCTTTGAAACAACGCTCACCTCTGCTGCCCCCTAAAGACAATAGCGCTACCTTCTCAACACGGACACACAAAACAAAACGCTTCAGCTCCAGATGAGAATAATAAAATGCTTTCAAGTGGGCTCAATCTCGCCGACTGAACGAGTCTGCAGCTCTGCGCCATTTCAGAGCTATTAACCTCCTGAGCCGTGAAGAAAGGGAGCCCAATTTTAAAAACCGCTTATTGTGTCCTGCCAGCCCGAGTAGCCTTCAGACACTGGGAAGAAAAGACTCGACTGTTTCAGGCCTCAGTGAACAAGCGAGAGAGACAGACAGAGACTGAAAGAGATTAGACAACACACCAACGGTGCACATTGAGTCCGCACACAGAGCTGCCAGGACCAAGGTTGTTTTTCTTTGTGAACAGCCAAGGCAGCCAGTGGACTTGCGGTGCCGGCCGAGGCTCTGTTACACTCTGAAAACAGGCAATGAAAGAAGGGAAGAGAGAGGAGGAGGAGTGGAGGGAGAAAAAAGAGGTTTGGTTGCTGTGTGGGTCATGGGGGTGAAGGCTGGGTGTTGCCAAGAGAGATTAACAGGAAACACTGGCATCATTGTTGGTATGGGTGTGATCTTCTTCCCACAATGCATCAGAGGACTGAGTGGGCGTACATTGGAAGGAGTCAAGGTCCTCACAGGGTTGTGCAGAAACACAAGACATTAAATCAAGACAGTTTGGAGGGAAAGAGCGAGGCTGCACAACTATTTGGTTTAAGTGTTTTTCCAATTTGTACTGAAAGGGAATAAAATAATAATGCGCATTATTTCCCATTGTTTCTAATGGCCGTCTTGTTTCTCTGTTTGCACAGCACTTACAGAACCCGGCCAACTTCCACTCGGCAGCCACAGAGCTGCTCGACTGGTGTGGAGATCCCCGGGCCTTCCAGCGACCTTTCGAGCAAAGCCTCATGGGATGTCTGACGGTATGCAGACAATAATTATGGTTTTCGCTTGGGGTTTTTCAGGTACTTTTTAGGAGACATGAGCAAACAGTAATTAGATTTTGGACACCTAGGGAAAAAAAGACTGTCTCGTGTGTCCACTTCTGTGAGTTTGATCTCATATTTAGAAAGACTTCTGCTTTGCCCAATGATAATTCAAGTTTAAGCAGGTAAGCCCCTTTCACACATGCACTAGTGACAAATATGCAAACGATTCAGGACAAAATTGAAATTTAATTTCATTCTTAAATATGACCTTCATTAAGTTATGGGAGGAGGGTGATTCAATAGACAAGACATGATTTAAAAAGCAGGCTGCATAAGTCACTGTCAGTACCTTTACATGCACAGTTAAACTGAGCCACATACAGTGTCTATAAAAATTATTCACCCCGTTGGATGTTTACCCTTTTATTAATTTTATAAATCAATTACGGTCAATAGGATTTGGCTTTTTTGAGAAAAACAAAACAAAAAACCTACTTTCATGTCAAAGTGAAAACTGATTTCTAAAACGTAATGTCAATTAAATAAAAATATGTAATGTTAAATAAGTGACTGCATAAATATTCACCCCCTTTAAAGTGAATGACCTAATTCAACAGAGGTCCAGCCAACTGGTACTAAGAAATGGTGATCACCTGAGTGCAGTGAATGTGTCTCAAGTGATTGTAGTATAAAGACACCTTTGTCTGGGAGGCCCAGTTACTGGTTAGTCAGTATTCCCGGCTACCATTATACCATGAAGACAAAAGAACACTCCAAGCAATCAGAGAAAAATGATGGAAAAGTATAAGTGAGGGGATGGATTCAAGAAATAATTCCTGGGCACCGAACATCCCCCAGAGTTCAGTTAAATTTGTCATCAAGAAATGAAAGGAATATGGCACATGAGCAAATCTGCCTAGATCAGGTCGTCATCACAAACTGAGTGACCATGCAAGGAGGAGACTAGTGAGAGAGGTCACCAAGACACCTAAGACTACTCTGAAGGAGTTACAAGCTTCAGCAGTTGAGATAGGAGAGACTCTTCATAAAACAACTGGCAAAGAATGGCAAAGAGAAAGCCTCTGTTGAACAAAACTCATATTTAATCTGGACTAGAGTTCACCAAAAGGCATGTGGGAGACTCCATGGTCAAGTGGAAGAAAGTTCTTTGGTCTAATAAGACTTAAATGGTGCTTTGTGATCATCATACAAGATGCTATATTTGGTGGACACATCACCACAAACACACCATCCTTACTGTGAAGCATGGTGGTGGCAACATCATGCTGCGGGGATGCTTCTCTGCAGCTGGCCCTGGAAGGCTTGTAAAGGTAGAAGGTAAAATGAATGCAGCAAAATGTAGGACAATGTTATTCAGTCTGCAAGAGAACTATGGCTTGGGAGAAAATGTATTTTTAGCAAGACAATGACCCAAAGCATACATTGAAAGCTATACAGAAACAGTTTAAAGACAACAGGGTAAATGTTCTGGAGTCAAAGCCCAGGCCTCAATCCAATAGAGAATTTTCAATTCTACATCTAATTGGAGGTATCTAAAAAGACATACAAAAGTCAAAAAAATAACAGAAAAGAGCATGAAGTGACTTCAAACATGCAAACCAACAGCATAATATAAATGTTAATCCCTCCCTCTCACTTGCAGTGAATTTCCCTTGAAATTACCTGCTGCTTTCACATATTGTCTCACCTGACTTCTTGCAGAAATTTTACAAGAGGTGTGGTTGAAAAAGTCCAAGAAAGGTGATAAAAATAATGAAGCTAAAGCACTCAGACATTCAGCCTAAGTGGAATTTTTCTGGACACTCTGGAAAATGAGAAAATCTTTAAAGAGTTCATACATGTGGGAAAATAGCTTTAGTGGCTGGCTGTGGTTGCAACATGTGTTCCAGAAGTTATTAAAAGCTGCTTTTCAGGCTGTCAGGGTCCAACGACACGGGTTAAAGTCCTTGTCACCCACTGTTTCTCTCCACTAAGTGCTGAAGTCTGAACAGGACTGTGGGTAGCCAGTAACCCCTGGCTACAGCCTTTCAGTCCACCAGTTACCATTCATTGATTTGGGCTCAGGGCCAGAGAGCTACCCTGCACCAGGTGTGTGAAAAACCTCACTCACGTTTACACACATACAAAGACACATTGCATACACAATCACATGTGTGAAAAGAGGCTTTGGAGCAGAGAATTGAAAGTTTCATGCATTTATCGCTGAGATCGCTCCGTGAAACACTGAAGGAACATTGTTGGCAGCTGAAGTGGTAGCGTGAGCAAACAGATAAATGCTCATTAATGTGCAAATCACAATAAAAGCCTCTTAAAGGCTGATAAAGAGCTATACAATAGAGCCCCACCACTGAGATCCCTCTCAGCATGGGGCTGTTTCCATCAGCTAAATTGTTTCATCAGACTCAGAGAGCAAACAGCTTCTTATCTGGAGAATTACAGCGTACAACCAGTGGGTTCAGTCTTTATCAAGGACTTTACTAAACTCGTTGGCTCTGCATCAGAATGCTGAAGAGAAATGTAAAGATGACTGTGCATTTATTCCATTAGAAGGCTCATATGGAGATTCTTTTTCCCTCTGGTATAAGTGGAGGTCGTCTCAGCTGGGTTTTCCCCAGACCAAATGAATGTGATGTAAAGGAGCTGTTGATGCCATATTAGCTCTGTCTACTGTACAAGTTTAGATTTGTCTGTCTCTTTTAGTGGTGGATGGAAAAGCCAAATTGATACCAAACCTTCAGATTTTAGTGTTAAAACAGCAGATTATCAAGAGAAACCCTAAGTAGACAATACATTTTATTTAAATCGATTTTAAATGACGTCTTTAATTGTTGCACTCTGCTGTTTCAGTTTCCATCTCCATGGATTTGAGCCAAAGTTGTGTAAATGTGTATGAAAATAGGCATTTCTACGAACTGGTTTGAACAGAAATGTCCACCTAATTTGAAACCTGGAGATTTTAGCTGATAGATTTTGTATTTTTTCTATGCATTTCAAATTTTTACCAGTTATTTTCATCTAACCTTTTCAAACAATTATTTGTCATAATTGATAACAGGAATGCAAAACACACTCAGAGCATAAAGAGTAGCTGACTGTACACAGAACAACCTGCCTACTCAGATTAAATTATCAGAGTTAATCTGACACTTCTACAGTGTCTATCTAAATGGTTTCACTTCACAGACTCTTTTTGGAGAGTTGGTACCTTAACACTAATTAAGTGTTAATTAATTTATTCTTCTTAACTTTAACTAGCATTACTTAAGCTCTACACTTCTGAAAAATGTACTCTCTCAGTGGATAGTTTTAAAATATAAAAAGTATTATCCTCACATTAACACTGTAAGGTGAAAACATTTATCTAATTATTTACTAAAGAAGCTGAGAATATTGTTTAAAAGTTTTAATACATGAACATGTTATTTCCTTTTTCTCAGTGTAAATTTAAAGTTTAATCTTTTTATTTTTAATTTTATTTTTCATTATCTTTACAACATACTTTTTAGAATCAAATTAAAAATTTTGAAGATGTCAAGTGTTTTCTAGTAAGTATGCAGCCAAGAGACAAACACAGGGTTGGCTAACACCGTTCAATGAGAATCAGCACACCACCTTTTCTTGTAGACTACGCTGTTCCACTGGCGAAATGTTGGTAACTCAGTTGATAACTTCACTCATGGTGCAGAAGTGTCTAACATCAAAAACAACAGTAATCCACCAGAAACATGAGAATCCCTGCTGTGATTAATATACAACAGGGAACATCTGTACACATTTAAACTCATGTAAATCCATCTAAAACCATCTGAAACACATCTAAACACTTTGCACAAGGGCATGATGGGAAAACTCCTCCCCCATTTCAAATGGCAGAGGGCAGTGCAATCAACCCTACAGAGTTGCAGTAACACTGAATCCATTAACACAGTCAAGTTAAAGTACTGGTCTATAAATCAGGAAAAGTAAAAAGTAAGTAATTCAAAGTTTACTCAAAGAACTGAGTAGCTACTTCTGATATCCAAGGAGCTTACACAGTGAAATATGATCTTTCCTTAATGGGCAATAACAAAAAGGTCATATGGATCTTCAATCAGATTGTTTATTATAAGGTGTGACTTAACCTAAAGTAAAATGCAACAGCTGTTTTGAGGTAAGATGTGGCCTTATTCTCTCATTATGTGCTACTGACCGTCACGTGTTGTGAAAGTCAAACTACTGGTCATTCTGTTGTTGTTGGCAGAAAGCTCTGACCTCCTCGTTACAGCTTTTAGTGTTTGTTTTTCACTCGGTATTTGATGCTTTTTCAAAAATAGTGACAAACAACAGTTCAAGATATTGTTAAATTAAAGTGTTAGATTAACAAATAATTGTTAAATTAGTGATTTTACAAAATACTCAAAAAAGTAGAAGTAAACAAAAAGCTATATGACTACAGCAATTGGAATTAATGTAATTGGTTACTTTCCACTCCTGTTCATTATGTACATGCTTGATGTACATTTTTATATGTATACCATCAACCTGCTGGGGAATGTGGATGGAAATTAGCCTGTGGCTACAATCTGGCACATTTACATGTCCATGTTCATTAATGTGCTCTGTCCCCCCGTAATGAAAGTAAAAAATGATGACCATATCAGGATCACTCTCAGCTGTTAGCTAGCTTAGGTGCTGTAATGTTGTATGCTAGACAGTCATATTTTTATGAAGTTAACACAATATTTGACAAAAAATTAACTGGCTAAAACATAGGTGGCAACCAACACTGTCTCAATAGTGTGCAACAGCAGGAAGCTTTTCTTGCCCGCCTGGGGGCGGTTCCAAGTTTTGTTACATTGCATTGAAGCTATGAATTGATTGGTGCATCAAAAATCCAAGAACAAGAATACATGTGAATTTCAGAGAAAGCTCTAAGGCAAAATCCAAGAGCCTCAGTTTCAGAAGCAAGCAGCAGCAACCTGAACAACAGGAGAATGGTTTCAGCATGGGTGCAGGAAATTTTAGGAAGCAACTATAGAATTTTGAGCAAGCAGATATATTGAGAACGAACAAACTGAACTACACACAAGAAGGTGGTTTTGAGCTTTCGAGGAAAAGTTTTTTTTTCTTTCAATCTTAGGTCAAAATCAATGTCATGCTCTCTAAACTTTAAATCACACTATTGAATAAAGCCACAATAGCTTTACAGTTGAAGGACTTTTATATAATGAGAAAATGGTTTGAGCCATAAAACTGTGTCACAGCCAGATTTAATTTAATTAACCCAACAGTGACACACACACGCATTTACACATATGTAGAAAAATATTCCACCACCACATCCCACATTCATTATTAGAGGTAGGAGTACATAGATATATGATTGAAGCACTTAAAAGGACAGAAAGATAGATCCCAGCCCGACAAGACCTGTGGGTCCGTATGTAGTATCATTAAAAAGACATTCTTTTTAAAATTTGTCTTTTTCCTCTGATTGTACATTTAATGTTTTTTTGCGTGATGAAGCAACCTTTGTCTCTTTAAGCCACAGTGAAGCAGAAGCAGGCATAGGCAGCTTTATCAGTAGGCAAAGGTAAGAACTTGCCTGGGGCCTTGAGTTCCAAGGGACCTGAATATATAGTCATTATAGATGTGCATCAAATATGAGGTAAATGTCAATGATTAAAACGTGTATTTTGAATGTAAATGAGTGAGAAAAATAGAATAAAATTAATTTTTTATTATTTGAAAAGTCCTGGGAGGACCTGTGTCTCCAACAGCAAGGTCTAAGCCCTAAAAATATCTCCATATCAAGCACATTATAGTCAGATAGTTCACTATAGACCACTGTATTATTACTGTATGTGGTAAATGGCTTGCAGTGTAAAAAAATGTACAATTTGCAGCAGAAGAGCAAAAATACATCCGTTTATTTTATTTTTTATTAGTTACATTTGACCTAGAGACATGTTAAAATACTTATATGTGATGGTTTTGATTTTTGAGAGATGATGAGAAAGTTCTGTTGGGTATTTATATTTCAAATTGGGTATATCCTGTAGTTCTCTGACTTTTCTACTTGAGCAGAAAAAATTTAGTTCAGTTGCTCTCATTGCTTTTAGCTAAATGTGGAAAGGCCTCCTCGGTCTCTTCCTGGGGTCTCCAAATTACTAACTGCCCCTGGTAGGAGGGTGGAAGTTTTGGAACTCTGAAAGTCTCATAGTTGTTGCTCTGACTTATAAAAGTATGTTTTTTGGGGGATGGATTTAAACACTAAAGCTGTTGTTGTGGCTGATTTTATGTTTTCTATATCAATAGTTTGGGTTATGTCAGAGCATGCAGATATCTGTATCATTCCTGCCTCCAGTGCTGCAGAATTTCAAAACCGCCCACTTACTTCATTAGGAGCTGTCTATCACTTCCAGCTGCTTCAACAACAAGCAGAAAGAAAACTCAAAAATTGCTGCTTTTCTTCCTCCGGCACAAAGACAAACAAACCAGAATGTGAATGGCCCAGTAACCCCACAGCCCCCTCTCACAGCGCTGTTTTCATATTGACAGGAATATGGGTCTAAATGTACATCCTCGGAGGGAGATTAAGCTGAAAAAGGCTTATGAGGTGAAACACTGCTAAATCCATGTTGAATCTATGCTAGCCTCTGTAGCTGGCTGCCTGCCCTCTGCAGACTGCGGGGCAGACTCACTCGCGCAGGAAATTAAACGATTGACAACAAACATGATTCGAGCGTTTGTCAGCGTTGTCATTGTTTGCATAATGTGGTCGGGGTTGAAAAGATTATGTTGTGAAGCATTCATCCCTGGAACGTCATCCTCTGAACAGCTTTGAACACACGTAACATGATTTATACCAGCATCTCTTCATTAAAACAGTCTCATGTTTACTGGCTTTATTGACATCATTTAAACAGTTTTTCATCCAGCGCTCAAAGGCACTTTATGATTGCTTCCTCGCTGTGATGTTAGCTCTCTAAAAAGGCACCCCGGCTGACCTTGTTAACTATAATGTGTGTTTTGAGGTCAGAGGGAGCAGAGGAGTTGTCATCTGTTAGCAGATAAAAGCGAGAGGGGTTTCCCTTTTAATAATGATTTACCCCCATCTCCTGAGCCCTGTTTAACATCACTCAGCATCCCCTTAAACATTGTAAGAGAGAGTCTGCTCATTTCCCATAATGCTCAGCCTCTTTTTGAACATTAGGAGATGATTAAGTCCAACAGTTTTGGGCTGGCTTCTCTTAAATTTTGTGGGAAAGGGAAGATTTTAACCTTTTTCACCCTGCAAAATCATATGTTTACAGTTTTTCTGAGCTAAATTCCTCCTTATGGCTTCAAATAATCATTATCTAATGGGAAATGACTATTATTTCCTTGGACTGCTCAGTGAATTGATCTGTCAGCCTTTAGCCAGGGTTAGGGTTAGATCTCGGCTTGGTTTGTTTAAGGATAACCTCTCAGAGCGACTGTGGTTTGGCCTCTCTTTTGGGGTTGATTCCGTCGTCGGACTCATCCTGTTTGTGGATCAGTGGAGCAATCCAGACTTTAGACTCCATGTTAATCTCTCTGTGTCTGTGTGTGAGAGTGTTTATACTCTGTGTGTCTGTCTGGCAGCAAATGAGGTTCAATGATAATGGTGTCTCCAAATATAAACATAATTAAGGCAGAGAAAGAGTTTAAATGCCTTTACTAAAGCTAAATGTGTATTTAGTTTATATTCCTCCTGTGTGAGATCAATATTTATGGCAGTACATAACAAATGCACTTCAAGACAGATGGATTAATCACTTAAAATATTTGCATGTTGTCAGTCTATAATGGTACTGAAATAGTGGGTATGAGGCTAAACTTACAGATCAAACAGTTCTACATGGTGATACTGCCTAAATTTATGATTTGATACTGTTAGCTAGAACTTGGTAGGTAGATTTGTACAGCATCAGCAGTTCTGAGGACGTTGTGCCTGTCCATTGTGGTGAAAAGGGAGCTCAGCCCAATGGCAAAACTCTTAATTTATCGTTTAACCTTCACCTGTGGTTGTGAACTCTGGGTAGTGACTGAAGAATGAGATCACGGATGCACATGGCCAAAATGAGGGTGGCTAGGCTCAACCTTAAAGATAGAGTGAAGAGTTCAGACATCCAGAGTGAACTAGGAGTAGAGCCACTGCTCCTTCACATCGAAAGGAGCCAGTTGAGTTAGATCGGGCATCTGATCAGGATGCCTCCTGGATGCCTCCTGGGTGCCTCGCTTTGGAGGTCTTCCAGGCACATCCAGTTAAGTGTAGACCTGAAAAAAAGATGTTTAAAGCTTGATTTTGGAGCATAGGGTTTATGTTTTAAGAGTGTTTTAAGACAATAGGTCCAGGTGAGACAGAGTGTTAAAAAAATAGCAAAGTGCTTAGAGGGCTTAAGTCCAAAAACAGCCAATATAGGATACCTTCTTGTTTTATAATTGCCAAAAGTTGCAGAAGTCATGCACTCATTCTATACTGCAGGAAAGACATCATTAGTGTTTTGGTGCTTAAACATTGCAAATATTTTCATGCAGTTTGGAAAGCGTGCAAGTTTTAGCCCACAACTTTCAATAGATGTGATCCTTTTCTAGACAATTTTTAACATTTCAACCTTCAATGTGATGTTTGTTAAACTCACCTCAGTTGTTTATTTGAAAATGAAACCTGGTTTTGGTATTTCAGGTGGTGAGCCGCGTCGCTGCCCAGCAGGGTTTTGACTTAGATCTGGGCTACAGGTTGCTGGCTGTTTGTGCTGCAAACAGGGACAAATTCACCCCAAAGTCTGCAGGTAAGACTGAACATTTTTATTAAAACAGCAGCAGATGCATGCTCATACACCATCTCATTTACTGCTGTTGGCGTGCAAGACAGTGGACAACATAGTGCTCATTGTTCCTCATGCTATAACTGTGCAGTTTTTCATGAAATACACTCAAAACAAATAGTTTTTGGCTTAAAGTCCTGCAGAAGTAATCCCTGCTTCATTGTCCTGTAAAGGCCATGCTGCACATTATATTTTAAGTGCTTATACCTAACAGATAGCTTAATTTACCATTTATTTATTTCTTTGGATACACATTATGAAATAAAAGTGTCCCATGATACATTGGTTAGGACATTTTTGATACCTACAAACAACTGCAACCACAGACATTACACAAGAAGCCCACAGGGCATTATAATGTCAGATATTTTTAACCCACATTAAACATTAATGTGCTATTGAGATGAGCTGTCTGGGTGGTAGCCTCTCAAAAACAGTCTACTCAACAGTCTTTTCCACACAGAAGAGAAAGACTGAACAGAAACCCTTCCTTAAGTCATTTATCTATCAAATCCAACCCCTGCGGATCCATACCCCCTCCCTCCCTTCCACTCTTGCTCTCACAGTCCTGCAGGCGCGGCCTGTTCCTGTACATTTGTCAAAGTGAAATGTGCAAAGGCGAGAGAGAGAAGAGATGGATGGCCGAGGAGGTGTCGCTGATGTGTGCTGGACCGCTCACTCTGCCTGACAGAGACCTGACAAAGCTGTACCCATCCAGTCAGAACACAGATAAACCTGAGTGCGGCAGTTACATAAATGGGAGTAGCTGGAGCTAAATATTTGGATTAAACTGTCTGATTTTTTTGCTTTTGTGACAAGAAAATATGTCACCGTTTCATAACTGGTGCAGATATTTTAGGCAGTGTTGTGACTGAATAAGCAGGGAGCAGAAAGGCATCACTTTCTGCTGTTTTTTTTTACTTGCTCTGCAGCTCTGATTTTGACATTTTCTCAAGCTTAATATCCTCTTTCAGTTGTAGTGGGAAGCGTCTTGTTTGGAGGAACTAAAGTGGTCAGACAGACGTCAGTGTACAGTATTGATCGCTGTGTTTCTCTCTCTGTCTGTGCTCCTGTGTCGGTGTAATGCGATTGTTGTCCAGGCACGGCTGTCTGTCTGCGCCCGCCTGACAGTCAGAATCATCCTCAGGCCCGCTGATGGTTCTGGGATCTAATAGAAGACAGCACACAGGGTTTCAGGAAAGAGCGTGTTTATGCATGGTGTACAAATGGGAAGTGTGGGGTGATTATGCGGGGTGGTGGTAGAGGGGGGAAAGGATGGGAGATATGATGCAGCGAGTCATGAGCAGAGGCAGGCAGGCTGTTGGGGTGGGAGGCAGATGTGACTCAATGCTGATCTTACTCACCAGGCATCCGTCTTCCCTCCCGTACAAGGACGTCTGTCTCAGAGAGCAGACGGGAGGGCGACGGAAGAGACGTGATGCACACTTTAACTCAGATAAACATGCAATTGTCTTCTAAATGCATCAACACTGATACAGAGGAGCTTGGCTTTTATAGCTCTGTTAGCTCCATCCTGATTGAGTGTCTTAACTTTCTTTGTGTGTGGGTCTAATTGTGCAGCCCAAGCACAATCCTGCGACAGCCCGCATGGCGACAGAGGGCCACAGATGTGACACCTGAGAGCCCACATGAGGGCTGAGGAGTCTGGGATGCTCTCTGTGGACTCCTCAGGGGAAGAGGGAGGCTCTTAAGACTGCAGATCAATCACAGAGATGCTTCAAAGAGGAAACTGATAAAGCAATTATTGCTATCCTACTTTTTTAAACAGCCTGACAACTTGAGTTGTTTCAAATTAAGATTTTATTTGGAGTAAGCTCAATGAATGCAAAAATGCAGACGAGGAAGGTTATCAAGTTTTTGATGCTTTGATACCATGTCTTTGAAAACAATACAGCTGGCACACTTCTAATGATCAGTCATATTGAAAAGTACAGAAGCTTCATAAAGATAAAACCATAGATCTTCTGTTATAATTCTAATGACATGGAGCTTGCAAAGGAGAGTGCTTCATTCGGATTCTCAGGTCAGTTATACAGATGTATCTAAAGTCCTTTTTGTGTGCCATGAAGGTGAAAAATTAAGCTAATTTATTTTTCAAATACAAAGAGAGGGGACACTCTAAACTTGTTGTTAAACATGGGCAACATTTTGGAACTAATACATTCTCAATATTTTGTGCAGCTAAGACAGTGTGCATGATTTTTTCCTGCAATTTCTAGTAATGATGAGGAACTAGGCATGGTCCTATATAGACCTTTTGCAAATACATCTCTAATATTAACGTAACTCACTACAGTTGACAGCAGAAGTGCTAATGTTTGCGTTAGGCTGCTATGCATTTTAGTTGACAACCACATTTATTTAGAGAATAAGTGTGTGAGAGTAAAAAGTAAGGAAAAGACTTAAATGTCTGCAACTGTTAAGTAAAGTAATTCACAAACAGAGAAACTTGTAAAGAGCAGACTGAAAGAGGTGTTTCTCCGTGTGTAGGCAAGTGATCTTTAAGCTTAAAAAGCCTTGATGCCTAAGTAGCTGTCCTCTTTGTTTAGTTTTTTTTTCTAATTAAATAAACCAAATCAGATTACACAAAGAAGTAAGTTATTTGTCTTTTTTCAGCATCTTGTTTGGTCTAAAGTCACCTGTAAACAGGTACCCATTTTGCTCCTTTAGGCCAGTGTTTGCCAGCATTAGCATTAGCATTAGCAATAGCCCCTTTAGTGCTTCAGCTGCAAATTTATCAGTGCTATGGAAAATGCTGTTAAATGCGTCGAAAAATAATTTGCAGGCATGTAATGCTGACCTTTAAACTTTTAACTTTACGTGTACAAAATGTGCACTACACAGATCAAAGCTAGGAATTAGGAGTATTTATTTAGCATCTAGAAAGTAGCATGCCCATTATGCAGTCCAGGCAGTGGTGAGGCCGGACGGAATAAACTGTTTGACTTCATATGCAAAAGCCCAAAAGCTGCCTAGGATTTGTAATTTAGTTGTCTGAGTATCCCAGCCAGTATTGCTTTATTTTGATTTTTACAGGAATTGTATCAAATAGGGATGCATGATATCATCGCATGATAGTTGTATTGGCAGATATGGAAATTTCTGCAAATATTTACGACCCATAGTTCAGCCTGAAAATCTGCCTATAACAGCTGTAAACATCGTCCTCTGAACAAATAAGTTATTTCTTTTAATTCATCAAAATTCTTCACATTTTAAAGTGAATTTTAAAACTGATATCAAATTGTGTGTTTTACAGACTGAATTTTTGAATCTGAACAACACTTAAATACCGGTATCCTAAATTAGTAGTCTAAATGATAAACTGTCTGCATATTGAATATTGGCAAAAATCCAATACATGTGTCCGTAGTATCAAAGTAAATATATTGTTATTATGATAACCAGGGATCTAATGATACACTCAAGCCAAGAAATGGTACCTAGCATGATACTGGCTTCCTGACATGATTCTATCACAATGTTGTACGCTTTCTAGTTTTCTCAAGACGTGAGAAAAGGTTAATTTATGAATAAGTATGATTACGAAAAGAACAATGCATTTTTGTTCTTTATCTACACAAGAGAAGATAAAGCAGATAGTGCTCTTTGCCCGTTAAAAAACAAGAGTGGTGCAAGATAGATTTCACGACAAACTAAGTGCACACAGAATCTAGAAGATCATGCCGAAAATGTGGGGGAAAATTACCAAAAAATAAAAGAAATTGACTTGAAGAAAGTCATTAAACCCATCTGTATGCCTAAAAGGGCATTTAAAAAGTCACAACATTTTCATTCTATATTCACTGTTAAATCTTGACCTTTTTCAATTACTTTTTTCCATGTGCTTTTCCGTTTATGCCTTTCTTCTATGTTAGATAATCCACAAAAGTACTCGAGTTGCATAAAGCTCCTTTGAGTAATTTTTAACAGTTATGAAACAGACTTAAATCAATAATGAGACCTTTTAATGGGGTGAAAAACAAACTAGCCAATCAGCATAAAGAGGTGCTATTTTATATATAGTTATTTTAAATGTCTGAAACTGCTGCCATAGGGTAGGTGTCAGAAAACGTGAAGAAAGGCAAACTGCTGAAAAGCCCTTTTTAAAAACAGTTCCTTTGTCAAAGTTCCTCATGAGTGATACATTTGATTTGAGAGGACAGCCGGATGGCGCACCAGCAGCTTGGTGGTTGTGTCTGCACAACATAGGAGGCTGTTGTCCTCCAGGTAGGTGGTCCAGGTTTAGGTCTGGCCTGAGGCTCCTGTTCTGCACGTCATTTCCCACTCTCTCTCTCTCTCTCTGGTTTCTGACTGTGACTCCACTAACCTGTGGGAGAAAGGCATGAAAGCCTCTCCCCAACAAAAAAACTCAGACAGCAGGGTGAAATTTTTAATCACTTAAGACATAACTTTTATATTTACAGGATGAATCAGAGAAATGAATAATGTACCACTTTGCCAACAGAGGGCGCCAAATCAACACCAACTAAATGTTCCTCACTGTAGCTTTAAGTTGCCCCTCTGTTTTATTATCAGAGTATAAAGTGCTGCCCAGTAAGACCTGCCGAGTGACGCGGGGAGATTTTCAGTAACAGCACAGCGCTGCTGATGAGCTGTCTGCAGATTGTGACCCTGCAGTAAGGCCTGGCGGGGATTAGTGTGTTGCTCTAATCTGGAATGAGCCAGAGAAGAGAATTATCTGCTGTTAGGTGAGCTAGCATTAGCACTGTTAACTGTACAGGATAGATGTAGTGCTGTTAGCATGCCAGCAGCTAGCATTGTTTGACGGAGTCTAATCTAGAGAGAAACAGCTATGAGGTTTTCATGTTTTCATGTTGAGCTACTTGTTCAAATGTTCTGCTGTAAAGTCTGCAGTTCTGGTTCTCAATCTTCTTACAGTTGTTGATGTTTTTGGAGTAATAATCTGTAGTCTGAGCGCCTCATTAGATAATAGTTGTGCTGCTGCCCTACAAACTCACACAGCCCTAATAGACTGAGCTGCTGCTGTGAAGTTCAGCGGACAACAAATCAGATTAGCTGCGTAATCTGTCGAGGGTTTTACCGTTTCCTTCCTCAGCGAATCTGCCGCCAAATTCACTGCAGTTTGGTCTCTTTTAATGAAGCTGCAGTATATTCAGCCACATGACTGTTATAACAACTAAAGCACATTTTAGGACAACTTTCTTATCTCCTTTACTCAATAAAAAGATCATCCTTATTTACCTTTTAAACTCTAATAAGATACTAGTTAAAATCAAATGATAAAAATATAAAATATATACTAGAATTAAATAATAACAGAATAATGCCTGATATAATACCACAGCAACAAAAACAGAAGTCCACAGCACCCAATATTTGTTAGTTCTGTAAGGAATTATCTAGTAAGTGGGTTGTTATTGTATAATAAAAACCCAGCAGCACCCCTATGTTGAGGAACAAACAACCTTTACTTAACATTATCTCACTTGTAACATGTTCACCACCATTTTGAAATGTTTTCTCTGTATTTGTGCAATAAACCCACAGTTTCCACATAGTCTGTGTCCACAGTCTTCTCTCTGTGCTGGGGTTTTGCTCCATCCAACCCTCATTCACTGGATCCATCAACCCAGAGCAGCTGGACACACCAGATCACAAGATCACAGCAGAAGTTCATGCAGGAATTACAAGAGCATGCGAACAGCCATACATAAAAGGAGAACATGTAAACGACCAGTTACTTTTCCTTTTTGAGGCTGGTTTAATGCCCGTTTTAATTTTATTCTTTGGTGGGTGGTTTGTTAATGGAAAAGTAGGTTATGAAAAGGTTTATGATTCCTTGAAAGTACGTTTGGTGCCACATATAATCGTGTTGTTTACCTCAAAGATTAACTCCCCTTCATTCATGGGGTCATATTACCTCTATGACTCTTTGACCAACTGATGACTTGTGGCTTGTTCCACTGGTTCTGACAAATTATTAATATGGGGATGATATTCCTGAGTCCATGCATTGATCTGCTCTGTGCAGATTGACGAATGCTGGCAGCGTGTTCCATTGAATCTTGACTTGACGCAGATCTCAAGCAGGACAGAGTGACAGAGTGGCACTTCAGGCGAGCACTGAAGACAGATGGTGGTGTAGGAACCCCAAGCTTGCCTTGAACATGCCTCGGACCAAGGCTGCCCATAAAGGGGGATAAAAGGGAGAGCTTTAAGGGCTCAGCTGAACTGGAGGCCCTTGGAGGTCAGCAAAATCATGGTCCATAGTAAAGTTAAGCTTTGATAACCATATTCTGATTTTAACAGGAATAATTACCACTTTTATCAGCACAACACATCATTTTTAATTAATTAGCACCGTAGTATATAGGCTTCTTAAAAATGTAAACCTCTTTTCCTAAAAGCAGAATTGAAATGGGATAAAAACGACAAAAATTGGCATAAAAGGTGGTGAAATAGGATTTTAAAAGTGATAAAAATATATCAAAAGTGGCAAAAATTGATTAGAAGTGGAAAACTGGGTCAAACGTAGTGAAATGCAGGAACAGTTGGCAAAAATTGGCATAAAAAGGAGTGTAATGAGGTTGATAAGGGCGATAATGGGTCGACAGAGGCAACAACATGTGAATAGTGGCAAAAATGGGTTAAAAGTGGCATAAATGGGTTTAGGTAATCAGAAATGAGCAGAAAAGGTGATGCAATGGGATTAAATAGTGGCACAAATAGGTTAAATGGAAAGGGTCAAAATTGGCAACAACTGTCAGAAAAAAAAGGTAAAGAAGGGTCCAAATGTGGCAAAAATTGGTGTAGAGTTGAAAAAATTGGCAAAAAAGCCAAAATAATATGAATGTGTCAAATAAAAGTGGCAAAAATGGGCATAAAAAGTGGTTAAAGGGGGTAATAATAATCCACAGAGGAAATAAAAGGTAATTGGCAAAAAATGAGTAAAAAGTGACCAAAACTGTCAGAGAAATTGGTGGAAAGGGTTTAAAAAATGGCAAAGTGGCTTTGAAATGGCAAAAATGGGAAGACAGTGTGATGATATGGGATGCACTAGAGGCAAACATAGGTTAAATTTTGCAGCACAGGTGGAAAAAGTGATGAAAAGCGGTTGAAAAGTGACGAAAATTGGTAAAGTAGTAAAAATGGGTAAAATGGGTGGAAAAGTGATTAAAAAGTGGCACAAATAATTAAGTTCATCATCAGAACTCTAATTATAGTTCGACACACTTTTCAACTCCAGTATACTAGCATCAATGCTACTGATCCAACACACATACTGTACATTGATAATGTCAATAAATCACAACTGGAGAGGCCCATTCACCGTGTTTGTCAGCAGCCTAGGTAATTCTGTGGTCAGGCCTACTTAGACAGAACATGACTATGAGAAACTTTTGGGCTAGTATTTGTGATTACTGATAGATTCATCTTTCTGCAGTGCAACTAGCCTATGAAGTATACACTTTTATACAGTATCCAACCAAGATTGAACTGATTTGACACAGTTGGTTTTAAAAAGACTAAAGTATCAAACATTTTGACAACCTTACCTAATGATGTCCCCGATAGTTGAAGGTTTCAGTGTGATGAAAGTAAATCTTGTGACTCAGTTTGTTTTATGATTCAAACATGACTCAGCTCGCTTTGGATTAGACGTAGCTGCTCCCTGGAATGATTGCTATGTTCTTAGAAATCTGTCTTTTAATGTTTAAGTCAGATTGCAGGTTACTGCTTGTTTTCCTCTGCCTTAACAAAATAACGTTTCAATAATTTACGTTGGCAATGCTTGAAAAACACAATACACACACAAGTTTAAGCTCAAGCTGTTGTGGTTAAATCAGATGGGAGTTTAAAGCTCCCTTTTATCTGCAGGAGTGATAATCATCTTTGATGTTTTTCTTGTTGGTTTCTCTTCTTCAGCTGATTAAGGAGTGTTTGAAACAGAAAAAGGGAAAATATGACTAGGAGGGCTTAGCTTTGTTCTGATGGTTGGTAAACCCCCCCCACCACCACCACCACCCACTCACAGCTGACATTAAAGAGAAATAGTCCCGGCAGAGCAGCAGAATCGTCAGCGCTCGGTCAGTCAATAGAGCGTGCCGCTCACAGGGCGATCACATCAGGAAAACAAGCACTCTGCTGTGTCAACAGTGACAGAAAAACTTCCAGGGTGTGGCTGTAACTCACCCCGAACACACACGGAGAGATCAGGAAAAAACAACACTTCAACAACTTCAGCAAGCAGCGCAGGAGAGTGAAAATAAGTGCTCCCATTAGACTTCATAGAGGAGTGTTTGAGCGCCTTACTCGCTCTCTCTCTCTTCCTACAACATGTCTCCCACTTATCTGTCTCAATTTACGTCCACTTGATTGATTTTCTCACCCCTTCCTTCTTTGAGCTGCGTGTGTAGAACTAGAGGAAGGTGTAGGCATCCTTTGTTACTGACCCAATCAACCTTACAGACTTTTATATTTAATTACTGCTGAGTAAGAGCAGCGCGCTGAATTATTAACAGGAAACAGGGGTTATTTTTAGCACGCAGGCCTCTCCTCTGACACTCTCTAGCAGTTTGATGATGAAACCCCTCCGCAACCCCAAAACTCCCTTCAGAACTTCACTATTAAGTTTACAGAAACAAAGCTCATGGGGAACTACTTTATTAGGGTAGCTTCATCATCCGCCTGGGGCTCGCCGGGTCTTCTATCACTCGCTGCTTAATTGGTTCGGTTTACACAGTTGCAGCTAAATTCATTTTCTTAAAATCCCATCTGAGCCCACACTACACAGAAGACTTTGTTCTTGTCAAAACCGGATGAGCAAATGATTTAAATCCTCCTTTTGTTCAGGGTTGACTGATCTGGCACCAACACCTCAAACCTCAAACTCAACCCCCTCCTCAACCCAACCACCCGTCCGTCATCCCCCTTAGGGGCTTTTGACACACCCTTTTCAAGTTATATTTCTGTCCAACAATGCCTCCGTTGTGTGTGCGTGGGATATTTCTCTGAAACTGTTGATGACTGAGCGCGTCTGTCAGAGAAAAAAGCCACACAAAAGGCGACTTCCCTGCGCTGTCACAGGGCCAGTGGGCTTTCCCCGCTCTTCGGCGGCACGGCACAACGCCTTGTTTTTGGTGAGAAGAGAGAGAACAATGACAGATTAGATCTTTCTTTTTCATTCATCCATTTTTTTTTGCATGGTTATGCAAGGGGAAAATGAACTCAGATTCACCCTGAACCTGCCTCGTCTTTAATTCATCTGCACCCGGCTGCTCTCTGATGTGCGTTGGTAGTTGGATTTACAAAGTTGCCTCTGATGAAGACGTGGGGATGTTGTCAGATTAGATTGTCCTGCAGGCAGGAATCCCCTCTCTGATACGGCTGATAGCTTACAGCTTTTGTAAAGATTGATCTTTGTATCTCATACTTTCTCCCACTTCCTCTTTTTTTTATGCATTGGCTTTCAGCCAGCCTGCATAGCATATTAAGCTCCACCCTTGTATGCAAGTTTGCAATCTGAGCTTGCAGGGTTCTGTTTTTTGCCCTTCCTGACAAATAGCAAGCACATTGACGGATTATGCATGTGTGAATCTGTTGGTGTGATGGCAGTTTAGAGGACTGACTAGCCTGAGCATCAATAACAGCAACCCCCCCGACAAGAGGTGAGAATCACTGGAATATCTCACCTGCTCTATCTCTACTCCTGTTTGTCTGCGTCGGCTCGCTGGCGTTATCTCTTCCTCTCATCCTCCCTCCTCCTCTTCTGCTGTCTCCTCTTCTCCCTCGGTCTATCCAAACCCCCCCTCCTCCTCCTGCTGTCTCGAGAGTGTGTTGGAGCCGGTAGCAGGTACAGCAGGAGCCCATTAGTGCACAGCCCCTGCTCTGATTGGATAAGCTGGAGAGAAACCGGGAGACTGCCTCTGAATAATTGATGTGCATTGTGCAGACGCTGGACAAGGGGAAAAAAAGACAGATCAGAGAGCAAGGGAGGAGGAAGAGAGTGAGCAAAAGAAAAAAAAGAGAGAGAGAAAGACAGGAGAAGTAGAGAGAGAGAGAGAGAGAGAGAGGAAGTAAGAAAGAAAGAAAGAGTGAGCAGAGTAAAGGATATGTGCAGAGAGTGATAAGGCACAGGCAGGAGGCTCGGGAGCAGTGAAAGCTTTGAGAGTTGCCACCGGCCTCTGCGGGAACAGGAGCATTTGTGACACTTGAGTCTTTTCTCTGCGCTATGAAGGGAATGAGATGAGATGTGCAGGGACTTTGCTTGGCTCTGGGTAAGTGAGTGTGTGTATCTTTGCTTTGCCATGTGTGCACAGAACTATTTGATATATTCTTTGTGTGCATGCGTGAGGCATGACCGGGGGTTAACAGGCCAATAGAGCAGTCAGTCTGAGAAGATTAATTAGAGTTGCAAAATGCAGCAGAATTGGCTCGATTTTGTCTGGATGCAGAGCTGTTTTATTGTTTAAAGTGTGCATTGACATCACTTTGGCATGTGTGAGTTAAATGGGCTTCTGTCAAATGCACTAGCTGCTCACAGAAGACAGGATCAGCACAGATCAGCTGACCACAGGTTGACCTACATGCTGTTCTGTCATAAGGCTATTCTGAGTGGGGTTTTGTGTGTGGGCACTGTGCACATGCATACTACAGTTTATTGGTTATTTACTGGCTTGTTTCTGGGCTTTGTAGGTCAGGGTATGAAAGGAAGGTTAAGTCTTGTTATATAAGGTTTAACAGCAATACGTCAAACCTTAGCTGTCTCATTTTTGGTCAAAATGATCTTGTTGCTCTTAATATAAACCACATTCACATGACAGGTCCAGATAAATGTTTTATTTCAAGGTATTGCAAGGAGAACAAAAGGCCCAAACTGCTTGTTGCTAGTAGAACAGATGCCAATGCAGCTTGTTAAATTTCCTGGATTGAGACCTTTATTTTACTTGAAGAAACTGAATTTCAACATTTTTCTTGCTTAATTGGCAGCAATTTAATTCACCTTTGTTTACACATACATAGATTTTGCAATTTGCAACAACTCAAGTATTAGGAATATTTGTCTTGTTGTTGCACTTTAACATTGTTCTTTAGAATAAAAGTTAATGTACAGATTTCCTGTAGACCCCTGAAAAGTCTAAAAAAAAAAGTCTTTCTAAGTCTTATTTTTTACCATTGCTTACAATCATCGCAGCAAACCTGTGAGATAGTTTTATGATAACTGTCACTTTATTGATTGAATAAACTCAATAAATGTGGCAGAAGTCATCAAATTTGAGCAGTTGTGACCAAAATATTTTTTGTCCTATACCATTTGACGTTCTTTTAAAAGTGTATGTAATCAGCAAATTCAGCCCTGGTACTGAAAAGTCTGGCACGCCGTTGATTTTTGACCATTTGCTAAAAGATGTTGGTAATTTTTCTCAATTCAAGTCTTACAAAAGTCTATAAAAGTATTAAATCTTATTTTTTAAAGTGTTTAGGAATCCTGAGTTTATGTACCAATCACCAAATAAGTCCAAATAAAAATCTTATTTCTAGGGCTCGACCATTATCAACATAACATCAGTATGACAGCTTAAAAGTAAAATGTTGAAATTGGCAGATATGACAATTTCTGCTGATTTTTATAACCAATGTATTGGCCATACATATAGGCAGCATTAATCATATATAACCCTTAAATACTAGCCAAATCTACAGGTGTACCATCAGGTAGAGGTGCTTACCTAGGGCCCCACACACTCAAGGAGGCCCACGTTGAGCCCTGAACATTTTGAATAAAGCCCCAAATAAAAAACAACTACCACACCGTCAACTTCTCTCTCCTTGCAAAAGAGACACTTGGTGGTCTTTCTGTTTAAAAGGTGCACACATCGGTATCAGAATAAGTTAAAATGAGTTTGGAAATATCGGCACATGGGATATCAGCAGAATCTTATGTTGTGCATCCCTATTTGAAGATGTTACAAGCAGAAAAATAGCAGAATTTCTCATGGTGAATGAAACATTGTCCAATTTAGTGAGCAAAATGCATTTTTTTAGGTTTTTTAAATTTGATAAAGATGTTAGGTTTCTTGAGATCAGATAAAGGTCTCACTAGGCCAGTGTTTCTCAACCTTTCTTCTGTTAAGGAACCCTTCAAAAGTTTGAGAAATCCCTCGTCACCACATACATAAAGTCTCCAGAAAAAGATTTTCCATCCCTATGACTGCCCAGAGGTTTATGTGGTAATAAAATTGATAAGACAAATTTCTAAAGCTCTTTTGTGAAACATTTAAAAATATAAAGTGATCATTTTGACATGAAAAACACACTTTGAAGAGTTTCTCACTCCATGGACACCTGCCAAGCTAAAGAAAACCTGCATGACCCTTACGTTAATGTGGTTTCAGAAGCATATGAGACCATTTTGATAATTCATGCTCAGATAGCCAGTGACCTGTATATTCATGGTAATTCTTGGTTACATATTTAGCATTTTGAAGGCACCCATGATGATGCCAGAAGGCATCCCAGGGTGCTACAGCACCCCTGTTGAGAAAGCTGCACTAGACAATCTGCACAGTGTCCAAACACACTTGAACCTCAAAGTCCAGTATGTTTGACCAGTGAAAGTGGTCCATACCATGCTAAAGCACTGTTAACTTTCTTGGCCCTATCACAGATGGCAGAGGTGGGCTTGGGTACATTACGTTTGCTCCTGTACATGCACAAGCGTGGGGGCTCAGTGTGCAATTGATGCATAATCAGTTCATTCTTCTTAACAATCATTTTAACAGTGTCAGAGTTTTAGAGACTAAAACTGACTAAAACAACTCAAAATAAGCCACAAAGTTGGTAAAGTTACTGTCATCCTCAGTGTGTATTTCTCAATTGTTCTGCGAGACAGTGCAACTTTTAAACTGTGTCTGCCATGCTACAAAACAAAGACATATCCGTGCTTAGGCCCGGTTGGGCTTGGAGGAATGTGAGTGCAGGGCACCATAGAACTGGGAAGGGTTAACAAGCATGCTTTGGAGCGTATGGGGCAACTGGATCAAGTCGGTCTTCTCCTCATAGTTGGTAATTTTGCTTGTTGCATCAATAAAAAATAGCAATTTCAATATTTGTTTCCTTGTTTTAGCTTTAATTTATGCGTATTTTAACTTGTATAAAGTGTAAAGAGATATTGACCAGAAATTAGACGGATACACTTGCTAAGATTTGAGTGTTTGCAGTGTAGTGATGAAAAGTATCAAGTTTAAAGTGAAGGTGGTTTCAAATTTTGGTAATTTTGAGAAGATTTTAGGCCTTGCTTTATTAAGGAAAATAGATTGCAGATACTTGGCAGAAAAGCCAACATTGCATTTAGATAGCATGCCTTAAAGCTCCCATGAGGAACTTGAATTAATTTTGGCACCCCCTGTGGACAAAATGGTACTTCTTGTCGCTTTGTCTTGTAAATTTAAAATAAAACTCATCCTGCTTTCTTTTAACCTTAAAACACATCACTCATCAAGATTTCTGGCTTGGTAAATTTGAATTAAAAAGGTGTAAAGGCATATTAATCACTTTATCTGACACCTACCCCACTCCGGCAGTTGTTTTAGGCATAATGAAAAATCACAAATAATGAATCAGTCTTCTTTCTGACTGTCTTGTTTGCTTTAGTGGGCCATGAGAGACATCAGTATTACTTTAACTCCCCACAGGAGCTTTTAAACACATGTAATTCCTTAACAATTCGCTGTTTTCCATCTTTGCACTTGTTGTAAAGCTTGTGTGCACCTGGTGTCTCTGCAGCATCATGCATTCAACAGCTTTCTCCCTCTTTACGGCACCTTAAGGAGCATACTTTGTCCATGTTGGTGTTAAGGGTGCCAGCGTGTATGAGCTTTAGTATTTCTATGTCAGGAGAAGATGACCCACTTTCCAATGTGGATTCTTTTTTTAAGTTGTTGACCTGTGCTTGGGGCCAGAGCCTGTCTGCTTGTCCACTCATTAGGAGAGAGAAGAGGGGGAGGAGGAGGAGGAGGAGGAGGAGGAGGGGGTGGTGGTGTAGTCATGGAAGGACAATGCAAGTGCACAGAAAGGCTTGCTTTTTGTTTTCATCTTCTTGCGGTGTTAATGCACCTCAAATGTCTCATAACTGGAAATGGTACTTCCCACACATGACTGAGGAAAGGTTACTCATGCAGTAAAAGCAACACGATGCTGCAAGCTATTCAGTCAGAGCTGCATGTAACCCTAAAACTGACAACTTGAATTAGAAGAGGGCTTTTGCAAACAAAAACACAATTGTCTGTTGACCTATGCGGGAAACATGATAACACAATACAACTTCCAGTTAGCTGGTTACAGAGCAGCAGCACTTCCGGTTTGCCTGGGCGCTAAAAACCGTCTGCATCCTCAAAAAAACCCTCAATCACCGCCACATGCAGCCGCTTTACCCTTCCCCTTTCTCTTTCTCTCTCGTTGCTTGGTTTGTACTCTACACACCTCCTGTGCACTTCCCATCAGACCGTTTGGTGACTCATTCATGACATTTGACTTTGAACTGTACGTGCACAGTTAATTTTCTGCTTTTCTTTGCCGTGAACCATTGCCATGCTGGGCCCAACAGCCCCCCCTCCTTCCTCCTGTCACCAGAAGCCAGTTGTGTTGCATGTGTTCATGCAATTTCAGGTAGGACAAACTGATGGCAGGTATTGATAGCTGCGTGGGGTGGAGCTAACAAGAACCCCCCCTCAGGCGATGCAGAAACACAACATGCAGGGTGCGTTTCAGGAAACACTCGTAAAATTCTTCAGCCTTGTTAATCACTTCCATTTGTATTCAACACTTCTGTTTGTTTTGACATCTCACCAGAGCTCCTTCACACATTGTTCCTCTTTACAAGGCTGTCAGCATTTCACAAACATTGATACTTTGCAATACCAGGGTTATAAAATGATCAAATCTGTTTTAATGATCAGTAGTATCAAAAAAGCTTAATTGATTTCAGTAGACAGGTGTGTAGGAGAGGACGGACTCCATTTAAAATCACAGGCTAAGTCATGCATACTGTCTAAACTGCACAGAAACCTTGACAACATTTTGACACCTAAATGCTGCCAAGGTTTTTGTGCAGTTTAGTTTGCAGGAGCTTGCCTAAATGAAAGCAAGATATCACCCAATTTCGTATGCCTAGGACTTTCTTTTTGTTGCTAACTGGTATCATGATAATGGGTTCACAACATTTAAAAAGTGTTCTGGTGTTTTTTTTTTTTTTTTTCAGATTTAACAAAGACTTATTGAAGTCAGTGTATGATGAGTATAATTTTTCATTTCAATTCTTTAACAATAACAAATATTACGTATTTTTCTTTAAAGATATAAGCAACACTTGGGGCACAGTGGTCACCCCACATGTATGCTGGCGGCCTGGTGGTTTCTTGTCATTCCTCGCTCTCTATCCTTGTTCCCAACCCTTACTGATAATTATATAAAGAGCTGTGAAATAATTTGTATTAATGATATGTATATATCAGAAATGTTTTTTAATTCTGAGGTTTTTAGTTACTTGTAGTAGATGTAAATATAAAACTGTTTTCACAGTGCGTTTCCATGACTGCGCTGTACAATCTTTGCAATGATTACACCTAAAGACATTCATACTGATTCTGCAACACCATGGTATTTAGTGTCCATAGACTGTTGAAAATATTTGACTTAGCCTGAGTTAACTATAAATAACTCACCGGTTGCTATTCTGAAAACTGTATATGCATCAGTGAGTTTGCTAAACTAATTATCTGTCATTTTTGTATTACCACAGGCCTGAAATACTGTTCAAATGCTCTTTCAAAACTGTAATGAAGCCTCCTGCCATTAGTGGGTGCTAAAGGCCGCCATCGCCCTGTTCCCCTGCATTTTACTGGATGTAAACATGAGCGGTTAGCATGCCGTAGGAACAGCCAGTATGTCAGTTTTTTGAACAAGAAAATAGAAATCAAGTTGTATGTAAGCTGATTAGGGTTATACATACATTTAACTACTCAACTAAAGTGACTAGTCACCACATTGAGCACGATATTAATCTGCAAAGAAGAACTAAGGCTGGCAGACTAGCTGCTTACTTTAGCTAAACTTGACTCAGCATACCAGGCTCACATCATCTACCCACTGACACATGAATTATTAAGAATTTTCTTCTCTTTTGACTAGCCAGTTAAACACAGTTTAGATGGGTGTTTAGCTGAACAGGAAGTTGACGCCTTGGAACATTCTTGCTGAGATTACTATCCAACTAACCCTAGATGAAGCTTGAAACAAAGAGGGCAAGTTGAGACAGGTCTTAAGCCTCCTGACAAACAGCTACATCATGCTGGCATGCAGTTATATCAGTCATGCCCCTAATTATGTATTACTTGATATCTAGACATTATTTGATATACTGATTTTGAGAACTAAAACTAGAGAAATATTGGTTTTGTTGGAGTGTTACACCAAAAGAAGAAGAAACATCCATGTTGGCCATCACTAAGGTCTTATTTTAAACATCAGTATTGTATTGGCCCTGATTTTACAATCGGTGCATCTCTAGCAGTTGTTTTACACTTCTATGTTGGTTTTATTTTTCAGCCACAGAGGTTGCCACTTGATTTATTCATATTGCATTATGTCGTTGGAGAAAGGTGAGTTGGCTGCACCACAGACAGTCACAGTTAGACATGCACACCCATGGTGTCTCTGTAACATCTCTGTTAATACCTGAAAGGCCAGTAAAGGTACCAGATGTGACCGAGCTCACAGATCTGTCTGGGGGCCTGCATCTTTATCCTGCACCTTCCGATGACGTCACAGACACTGCTGACTACGGCAACTCCACATGGACAAACCACAATGTGGTGGCGTTGATAGATATTTTAATCAGTCATTTAAAGATGGATATTGTGTTTTTTTACTGAAAGTGACAGATTTTATGTTAAGTGCTTATTAGTTTTTTTCTGTTAATACAGTAATTTTAGTAAATAAAGTTATTGTATCATATTGTAATTATTTTTCATAAAGAACCTTCTTTTGTAGGTAAAAGAAATATTTTAATTACATATTACTAGAAAGATGTTTGTAATGAGAAATATGTAGGGAAATAAAAGAAAAAAATATTTTTTAAAGTTTAATTTATTGTTTTTCATAAATGATAAATTATTTTTCTCTCTCACTTGTTGAAATATTGTTTAAGACATAAATCATAGATCATCCTTCTGACATACAGCAAGAGCAAACCGGGGGTCATGGTCATTTCAGACACTATAAATGTCACAGAATCAAAATACTTCATTCAAAATGATGTTTCTTGCACCCTCAGCATCACCTCCAAACATACAGAGGGTTAGAAGTGACTTATTCGGAGGTAAAGAGAACGTCTTAGTATGAATAACATTACAACACTGAAGTTAGCTTTCTAAGTTAGCTTCATAGAAAGCTAACAGGTTCGCTGCCAAAAAAAAAACGATTTGTCATCACAGCCAATCACAATGTGCTACGTCATCAGAAGGCGCAGGCCCTGGACAGATCTGATACCTACATCGGTGTAGGGGTTCACTTTACAGGTGTGAATATATCACGTTTTAAAACGGCACTGATTAGTGAATCAGCTCTCTTAAAAATTAGTCCCAAGAGATGATTTCTGACCAAAAAGTCATCTTTGTTTTTGTTCAGTTTAGACAGTGTTCAGGAGTTCGACCGTAAATTTTGAGCCGTGAAATCAGGGCGCACAATATTGGTTGCTTAGGACTTCAATTTTCCTTGCTGTTTACAAAAATACAAATTTAAAATTTTTATTGTATGGGAGTTTAAAATTCAAGCATGTGATGACCCTGCTGACTGATTCACCTGTAAACGTCCTGCAGCTAGCATGTCGTCACTTTTTAATCACTGTATCTTTCTTGAAACTGCAGCCTGAAGAAAATCTGAGTTCTTGATTGTGTTTTCACTCTAATGATTTCACTGGAGGAACAACAAGAAGAGTGCGAGGTTAAAAGACATATTGTGGAAGCAGAGACAAGGAGTGTGGCTGCTTATAATTAGGCGTGTGATATTTGCAAGTTCCCCTCCAGTGGTGGGGATCTGCACGTCGCTGATAAGAGCCGTTCATTCACAGCTTCTACCGTCCTCTGATGCTCGCTCTTCTCATGCAATGAGCCTTACTGTAAGCGCACACACTCACTGTGTTTGTTTACTCACCCACACACACCTCACTTTCCATATTTACTTTCTTTTTTTTTTCTGTTTTCGTACGTGTGCTTGTGTCTACATACCTGTGTACCCGTGTGTGTTTACATGCCTTACATGAGAGCAACTGTGCATATTTACCGTGTGACTCAGGTGTGGATATTAGGCGTGTGTTATCGTGGGATCGTTGCACGTTGTTGTGACGGTTCTCTGATACAGATGCTAAAGGTGAGGTGGTGACCCCGGGCTTCGTTTTGTAAGCAGGACACGCTGCTGAGTCACGGAGCATGTGACGCAGAACCAAAGACCACCTGGATTTCAAATTCCAGCGGTGATGTAGGTCAAATCTGCAGGTCGATGCTGTAACCTCTGTCATAACAGATGTACCCAAAGCAAACCTGTAGTGCTGAGTGAGGAATGTGTTATGTCACTCCATGCTCTAGCGTCACAGAGGGCAAAACTACACATCATGTCGAGCTAAAGCGGAGGGCTTGTTGATATTTTTAACCATATGTTTTTAATTTTTCGTTTGTTTTTTTTAGGGTCAAAATATTTGATTTTCGCGAATATCTGATTTGACAGTAATCCAAACTCATTTTAGCCAACGCTAATACTTATCTTGATTTATGCATGATTTTTTTTCCAATTGCAATGAACACCACATCTCTCCTGCACTGGAATTTATCTGTTCCTCTTATTCTGACGGTCTGTTTACTTTGAAACAGGCATTAAACAAGACAAATAATAGCACGTTAACAACCAGCTGGCAGACATTGAGCTTGGTCATACACAAAACAAATATGTGACTCATTCCTTATGCAATATGTACTTTCAAATCAAGATTAATTCTCCTAATTTAACAACAAGTTTCCAGGGTTGTTCCCTAATAGAATCCCAATAAAGTGCTTGCAAGAACACAACAGACACATTCTTTGGGTGTAAAAATTCTGCTGATCTGTTTGGTCACTATAATGGTTGCAAATATCAGCATTAAATTTAATATCTGCTGATCTAATAATTGACTTTTTAAGTTATTATCGGCTGATATCATGCCGATACTGTTGTGCATCACCAACTTTTTGCTGGAGTATTTAATGAATCAAATGTTAAGAAATGACAGAGTTGTATCAACATATTTCAAAATGCAAATCTACATCAATTAATTATTGAAGCCATAAAAGGACATACATTCTTTCACTTAATTTCTCTCAATTTGTTGTGAAAATGAATGAGTTAAAGATGTTTTTTCAAAATCTTGAGAAATGAACTCCTTATCATGGAAAAACAAACGTTATCTCAAGATAAAAACACAATTAAGTCAATATCTTGGGGAAACAACTAAGATAATAACATAGTATGGTGGATATAAATCCACACTGTATGACCAAACAGTTGTGTTAATTTAAAAATCCAAACTAGTTACCTCAGTTCTATTTTCCTGAGTTGATAGAACACATTGTAAGTTTTAATTCAAAATCACTTGATCCCTTTGAGTATTTTCATTGTCATTGTACTCAAATAACTTAACAATCATCCCTTAATCTTTAGAGCTTTCCAGAATGCCTTTAGGCACTGGACACATTTGTACCATGAGTAAAGCTACCCACTCAGTCAGAGAAGTCCGGCTAGTGGGGACCAACTCCAACATAGCAAGGATGATGCACTGAACTCTGTGGAAGAGCAATTAGTGGGTCAAAGTGCACTTCAATCAAATTCACTTACATAAGGCGACATGATTGTGCAGAATTAAGACACCTGAAAGACATGGGGAAAACTGTAGTGGATGAGATCCACTGCTTAAAAATGTTTATGTAATCAGTTATGACAAATAATTTGAGTATTTTCAACTTGTTTTGTTTCACATTGTATCAGGATATTTTAACATGCAATCTTTCATCAATTGAAGACTAGAGAAAAAAATCATCCATTCCTTTTATCTCACTCTATTTTCCCATGAAATTTGTCAAAGTTGTATTTTCAGGATATTTAAACTCCTTATCATGGGAAAAGTCTATACAGCTAAAATAAATTAACCTCCTACAACAGGAAACAAGCTATGGTGGATATATATCCAAACTGTTGGACCAAACAGTTGAGGGTTGTTAAAAAACGAGTTGTGTTAACCTAAAATTCCAAAATAGTTATTCCAGCTTTATTTTGCCGAGTTGATAGAACACATTTGAGTTTTAAGTAAAGAGTACTTGATCACCTTTAGTATTTTTATTGCCATTGTACTCAAACAACTTGACAATCATCCCTTAATCTGCAGAGTTTTCCCAGAATACCTTTAGGCATTAGACACATTTGCACCACAAGTGAAGCTACCCACTCAGTTGGAGAAGTCCCACCTGTGGGGAGCAACAGGAGTGTTGCATGAATCATATGCAAAAAAAAGAGCACTTCCTGGTTCAGTATGCAGCTTTCAGTCATGGTTACTTGTAGTCAATCATATTTTCTGGCTTTGGGTGGCATTGTTATTCAAAATGTTTGCTGTTAATAATGCGCTGCTGACTTTTTACTTTGACTGTCAGTAAAGTTTAATGTCAGTGTGATTATCACAACAAAATTTTATTTCTTATTTTTTTAAAGAGATCATTTAAAATATTGTTTGCTAGACCTTGTCTCACTTATAACATTATAATTATTTTATTTGAAAATTACTATGAACTGCTTTGAACTTTTTCATGGCAAATACAGCATATTTTTTATTATCCAAACCACTGGTGTGCAAATAAAATACCCAAATGAGAATATTTTATGTGGCAGTAGGGAGAAATGTTGCATGCAGTAAAGAAATAAAGACATTTGATTAAAACACAAACCTTTTTTGCAGTAATTTCTTTTTTTTTTTCTCAGATCAGTATGTTTAGGAGAAACTCAGCATATAAGATAAAGTCAAAAGCTTACAATAATATTGCAGTTTTAGTCAGGCATTGTTATATTGACCTATTGCTGGCCCTCTAGTGCTCCTAAATACACCATTTATATCTCTCTATATTTCTTAACACCTTAAAAAGTACACATAAAGACTCTACAGTACAAAATGAGCTCTACATCATGGTGTTTTTTCTTTGCAGTTTTCTGACTGTTTGTTAACAGCACACGAAGTGGCAATACATGACTCATGGGAACGATCACTTAAAGCTTCTATAAATACCACCACTATGCTAAAATATGTTAATTTTTGAAGCCAGTCTCCATCTAGCTGAGTTTGACTAAACATTGGACCAACACTGCGACTGTGTTTGCTGTTTTCTGTGTCCACCCGCGACATAAAGATTCAACATTCCCCACCCGAGCTCCGACACCTTCAGTCAGATCCAGCCATCATTCTGCATCATGTTTGGTGTTCATGCTGATTCTGATAACTCTGCCCCATTTAAAAATGTGTAATTTGAACCCCACAGAAACCAGCACCTGCAGGAGATGTCAGAGTGACTCAGGTAGAGCTTTACCCTCCCTTCTGGGCTGCAGCATCTCTCTCTCTCTCTCTCTCTCTCTCTCTCTCTCTCTCTCTTTTTTGGCTTGTGACCCTCACGCACACATTTCCAGGGGAGGAGGGGATCTCTACCCACTCCCTCCATCTCCACCTGTCCTCTGTCTAGCATCTCTCCATCCATTCATCCTCCCCCTCTCCTCCCTCTGTCCTCACGTCTGGTGCTCAGCCAGAGGTCATGAATGCAGCTCTGTCAAACCGGCCCAACGAGGAAATGAGCAAAATGGAAAATAAGAGGCAACAAATTGTACAAGAAAGACCAAAAATAACAATTAGAGCTAGACAATGATTCAGATATGGATTTTTATTGCTGTGTGCAAAGAGTTATTTCCATTAAAAGCCTAGTTTTTTCTGGTGGAGTGTGATTTCTGACACAGAGCTGTCTCTCTGCAGGGCATGTTTGAGTTGTTCTGCCTCCAAGCTGTTGAGACTAAAGCCCATTCGATATGCTCTTCCCTCTGAAGAAGTTGGCTGAACAGAGAGGGGGCAGGATGGGGGATATCATTGACTGCTTAAATGGCTTCCATTACACTTCAGCAAAAAGCATGACTTTTTTTATTATTTTTCAGGATTTTATATCCCCTTCATATCGTCTTCTGCATAATACTCTGTACCCACACAGCTCAAACCTACCTGCCAGTGTTGTACAGACTCCTGCCTATGATATCTATTATAAATTGCTTCTTTTTTATCATCCCACACATTGTCTCAGAAGGCTTCTGTGTCTAGTGTTGCAGTGTTCATGCTCAGAAAAGTGTGTTTTTATGTAGCATTTTCTCTTTTGTCTTGTGTATTTATATAAATCTGCAGTAGAGCTGTGTGATCAGTATTAAATGTTTCTATCAGAGCCTGACATAAACAGTGAAGGTGATCAAATGAGGCTCAACACACAGATTTTGTGAAATTTTAGAGCCAGGGGGATGCAAGGATGTACTCTCAGGGTAGTGGAGAGTAAAGTAACTCTACAAAGGAGATCTTGTTTCTCACTGGTGCTTTACAATGCTGTTCATTGCTACTGCTCCTAGTTTTAAATGATCATAAAAAGAAATGAGGCTTTAACAGTCATGATTATCTAATATCTTGCACTCTGTATGAGATATCAGTGGGACACATATTGAAAAAAAATCCAGGAAGAAATTAGAAGGCCTGTTATGTTCAACCAAGGATTTCTAAACTTAATTCCTAAACACATTTGGTGTTTTTTCTGTTTAGTAATTCCACTAACAATTGCAGTGTCACTAAGGTGTCTGTGAGTATGTCAGGGCATGCATTCCTTAAATACTATTGTTATGCCACTAAAAAATTGTGATGTCTCTAGCCACGGATGAACTCAGAGTGGTGGTGGTGGTGGTGGTGGGGGTGGGGGGGCAATTACCCCCTTGGTGCCCTAATGTTTGAAAAATCACTGCAAAAGTGTCCTCTTTGGTCCCCTATAGGTATGTAAACATAAAGTTTCTCTCAAGTGCTTTCTGAATGGACAAAATTTTAAAAGTGTCTCTTATGTGCCCTCTGAGTGGACAATATTTAACAAATTGCCTTTTTAAGTGCCTTCTAAGTGGACAAAATTTGGCAAAGTGGCTCCTATGTGTCCACTGACTGGACAAAATTTGACAAAGTGCCTCTTAAGTTTCCTCTGAATGGTCAAAATTAGACTAAGTGCACTCTTATGTACCCACTGAGTTGACAAAACTTGACAATGTGCCCTCAAGTTTCCCTTTCATACATACAATACATGATGAATTACCCTCCACGCTATCCTTCCAGTTGACAGTTGTTAGTAAAATGCCTTCCAAGATTTCCTTCTGGGGGCAGAGTTACCTTTCAGTGGACAAAATCAAAAGGGCAAATGTCCACAAGTGGGGAAAACACATTTAAGTTGTATAATTTATATTGTCACTAACATCGTCCCTGGTGCATCAGTGATTTAATACTTCCTCGTTTCTCTTGTGTTTTTACACAGTTCTAGGAGGCTTATAATTTTAGAAATGTTGAATCTTATCCAGGTTTTGTAACTATATTATGTTAAATATTTAACAATGTTTTTTTTACTCTGGTGCCCCTTGCATATATCAGGTGCCCTTCTAAACATTTTGCCTTTGCCCCTCAAACATCCTGAGCCACTCTTCCTAGCAACTAAATATCCTGTAAACAAAAATTCCAGTGGTTTCTCTTTGCTTTTTTGGAACAGTGAAATAACATAGCTCCCCCGCATTACATGCTAGGACAATCCAATTATTTCTGCTATGGTGTAATATTTTCACCTTTATTCACACTGCGGGAGTGTGAGAAAGCACGGCACAGCTGGACAGCCACATACATGTGTAGTCAGACATGCACACACTGGTGTTAATTTTGGCAGCTGTTTTAAATTTAGTTTTTGATTTTACAATTTAGATTAAACTGCCTGTTAATTGAAGTCACGATTTAGTCATTTTCACCCTTAATAGTTTTTGTCTTGTTGTGACGCTGTCAGTGATACAGGTAAATATTCCCAGGCTGTTGATCAATGACATTCTGTCAGTCAGTTTCAGACAGCTGGTGCACTGCTCCCTCACACATATTATGCAGATTAGTATCCACATGCCTGTACAGAAAGTGGTTGACATTGCTCTGGTCAAGTGGTTATATGCCAGTTTAACCAGGCACAGCCTACATACAGCTTTATATCCATCTCTTTCCTGGATCGAAATACTGCCAAACCAGGATGCCATCCATCTGCTGCTCTGGGTTATGTCTAGGCAGAAGGGCAATGACAGCAGGGCCAATTAAATGGAGCTACAGCCTGAGTCTTCCACAACACAAGAATTGGTTTTATATGGTACTATGTATTCTGACAAACATGATTAAATGTTTGAAAATAATTTAATTTCAAGAAAATTATCAAGTGAAACAGCTGATAAAATTTTACATTGAGATCAAAATATTTTTTAAATTGAAGCATGTTTTTTCAGTCAAATCTGCCTGTTCAATTCATAATGCCAGTTAAGACCTCACCCTTTATTTGTATGGCACCAATTTATAATCAATGTTATCTCAAATCACTTTACAAAGAGGGCAGGTCTAGACCGTACTTTGATATATTATTCACAGTGACCCAACAATGACCCACTAGTGCAGCACTAAGGTTACAGTGGTGGTGAATAACTTCCTTTTACCTGGAGAAAACCTCATGCAGTAGTGCCAGATTCATGTTGAACAACTGTGTAGGGTGTTAGGACATATGCTGATCATTTTTTTTTTAATTACTGCATGAGTCTTGCCTATTTCTTGTGTTTTATTGTGAGAAACAAACTCAATGCTTTCACTGCTTTTGAAAAAAAATCCATAGTAGCAGCACCATAGTTGGTAATACACCAATTAAAAAAGAAGCCAACGTAGATGTGTGAAAAATACCTTTCTGAAAGTGTTCACTTCATACACTTTCAGCTGCAGAAGCACTGAAAGTCACATCCACCAGCCCCATTACCCCAGTTTTACAGCAGAAATAGACATGTTTACAGCCTGGATAGAGAAAACAGAAATGGTTGGAATAGTCAGTGTATTTAAAGTGTCTCACTGAAGAATGAGTTAAGTATAAGTCATCATCAACAAAGCATTATTATCAAATTTTATGTCATCTATAAACACAGCTATAAATGCTGATGCATAAGCTAAACTTTCTTAACCCTAACCCTAACTGTAACATTTACTAATGCTTTACTGATCCATTATATATTTTATAGATAATATGTAAAAAGTTAATAATGCCCTATACATTATAAGATAAGTATTAACTAATGCTATACTATGGTATTAATACAACATTTATCATTTTTTTTTCCATTAGTGACATATAAATCAGTTGATTATGCTTTACAGGAGTTAGACTTACTAATATTTAGGGCTATTAAGATTAAGCAAGTTAATCACAATTAACTAGAATCACCATTTGTGCACTATTTTTTTGATAACAATTAATTGCCTGCTCTATTATTTCTATGAGCACACTTTGGTTAATCCACATCAGCATCTTCCTGCAGCTAGAGTGATGTAAAATAAGTGCTGGTGTAGCATTTAGCTTGGATGTAGCTACAGCAGCAGTTCTGTCAGACATATTTCTTTTTCTGAAAAAAGAACAAAGAATCACACTGAAAGCTTTCTTTGCCATTTTTTTTTTTTAATTTCAAGTTTTATTTTGGGGCTCTTTTGCCTTTATTGGAGGGATAGGACAGCAGATAGAGTTTGAAACAGGGTTGAGAAAGTGGGAAATGACATGGGATGAAAGAGCCACAGGCCAGACTTGAACCCGGGCCAGAGGTTTACATGGGGCATGACCTAACCTCTATGCCATCTGCGCCCCAGTAAAGATGTTTTTGATGACCAGCTTTGGCACAAGTTTGTCTCACCATCTGGCTCCAGTGATAGTTAGCAGCTGTAGTGGGGAGTTCACTTTAGAGCACTCCAGTTATTTGACTAATGCTTTACTCATGTAATCCTTGATAGTGTGTTATTATATAAGGTTTCTGATTGTCTTTTTTTAAACGTGTCCTTCTTGGTTTTAAGAAGTGTATGAGTTATGAATTAAAAGGGGCATGGCTGATATGCCTGCAATCAGACTGCGCCTTTGTATCAGTTTCTAGGTTGATCTAAAGTTAGTTTGAGACAAGGTTTTTCAACATCACTACTGCTTCAGATCAGCTTCAAAAGCTCGCGCTGCACCATGTAGCTGACATCACTCAGACTTCATCCAACACTTACACTATGGCTCATACTCTCTCTGTATTCTCCTTTTTTGGAGATGTTTACTGGTAATCTTTCCTTCATTCAGTCAGAAATATTTCATTTGCTTGTCTGATGCTTGTACCTCAAACAGTCATCTAAACCCTGACCATGCACTGCTTTCCACCTCAAACATGCCAGGTGTTTCAGGTGTTTAACTGTAAAAGTTGGATCCCCATTATGCGGCTCCTTTTATTGTTTTGTGCAGCATACATTCAAAGTGTCCAAGAATCTGCTAGTCAGCAAGCTGTCTTGATTTAACCTGCAAAATGATTCGCTCAAAGGCTTTAACCACACACAGACGCTAGCACACACACGGCACTATCAGAGTTCAGAGTAATTAGCGTTGGGGTTTGCTTGTAAAAGAGGACTTGTACACCCACTCTGTCATTAGTTAATGGGCCTTGCAGCCTGTTACCAGAGCTTACTCCGGCTCCCTGCTGCTCCCGGAGGGGCTGAGGTGAGGTGAGAACGAGCCTGGGCTTCTGCTATCAGTCAGCCATACAGCATTAAACACAGCCTGCGTGAGGAGGGCCCATATGTCTCGGGGCATTACTCACTTGGAAAGCTCCAGCTTCTAAGAAACGGAGCCGTTCGGAGAGGGTTCAGAAGAGTTCCCTGAGAAATAAGCTTATGTTCTGCTCTCTATCTCTGCTGGCCGGGGACGGAGCAGACTAGCTGTTAGGGAGAGCCTCTCTGTGTCAAAGCCCATTACAGAGACTCAGATGAACTCTGTAGACCTTAGTCACCTAGGGCAGGAGTCATGTATTTAAAGAGTTAGTTTGACATGCCTTTGTATGCAGTCACGAATGCATTCTGATCTCTCTCCTTGTAGTTTAAAGATATGAATGGTGAGATTAGGCGCCATAAACTCGATTACTGGATTTTTATGGGTGGCAGCTTCTTCCTGTAAAGGTAGGGAAACACTTTTTTAAACATCTCCAAAGAGGGCTGTCTCTGCTGCGGTGGTGTAATTTTCATATTTAAATAGACACAGCCACAAATGATGTTGTTAGGAAAGAAAAATACACTTCATTCAGCTGTGAAATGCCTCTCTACAGGCTCTTTCAAACTATTCAGCTGTTGTTAAGGGTTGTAACTTACATAGACACCTCTGTTTTATTTTATTGGCTTGCATCTTATATCCTTCAAAGTTTAAAGTGCCTTTAGGCAACGCTCAGGATAAGCCTACCTTGACACACTGTTTCTACAATCTCTCTATTTTCTTACCCAACTGTAAACTGTCGTGTCAACACATTATCATACGCAGTTGCACCTGCTTTCTGTAGAGCTGCGACTTGATCCTCCAGATTATCCAGTGTTTGGGTAAAGCTAGACAGGAATCGCCATTAAACATTCAAACTGCATGCAGACAGATTTAAGAAAAACATCAGTTCTTCCCTCTGTACATGTGAGAGGAGAAAATCTAGCACCATTTCCCCCCCCACTGAGCTACATCTTTGATCTTGACTGCTGTAGAATTTGCTCATCGTGGAGGAAAGTTATTATTTTATGAAGTTGTGAATCAGTCTTGTGATTGTAAGGGTGTGCTGAAACTTTGTAGCTCGTGCAGTTTTTTAATTAAATTGTATTTATTGTCTTTTTCAAGGAAAAGACAATACAGCTGTTACAAAGAAATTTAATACACTTAAACATAGAGCCTGTATAGGCTGCAGTAACACAGCTTAACATCCATTTTGGCATTCAAATGCCAAGTAGTTATCATCAATGCTAGGTGTGGGTGCACCTTTATGCAGATGATGTGATATCTAATAGCTTAAAATTGCATACAAAGCTGGTCTTGATTGTCTTTTTCTGGGTTTATTTGGTACTGTGGTGTAGATCAGTGATTCTCAACTGGTGGGTCCGGACCCAAAAGTGGGTCGCAGAGCTGTTTTCAAATATTCTCAAGTTTGTCTAAGGGTTTTTTTAAGTGCTTTTGTTCCATTGTTTAAGCTTTTGATAGCAAAGGAAATAAAACTTGGGTGAATTTTAGGGGTCTTTAAAGATTAAATCTACACCTGTAACTCCAATTTTGGACGTCTTTTATCCATTTTTAATCCATTTTCGATCGTTTCTTCTACTAGCTTAGCATTAGCCACCATCTTGAGTTCCCACAACAAATATATCACACGGGCCTTGACAACCAATGGCAGGCTTTTCAGTTGTCACATCATGCTTTACCAAACAGTATGGCCTGGGTGGCTCTTAAAAAGAGGAAGAGGTCCTGTGATGTGGTCAGAGAAGTGTTATTTTTTATAAAATCTGCAAAAATCCTTCTTTCCTTACTTTTGTATGATCATTACCCTCAATACAACAATTCATATCACAATGCAATTTAAGGCTAAATAATCGTAGACATTTTTTCAAATCGTCCAGTCCTAGATCAGTTTACTTTCAGTTCTTTTTAAACTGAAAGTCTTAGTTCAAGGGGGAATATTCTGAGTATAAATATCTAAGGGAAGTCTTTTTATGATCATACCTGATATACAGTAGTTTTTACGACCTTTGCCAAGAATTGTAAAACTGTAGGCCGCTCCGAAGACAGTAATATAGTTGGCCTTGTTCTTTGTAATTCAGGATTATTCTCACCATAGCAAAGTGACAGGGAAGGTTTTATGTTTTTAATCCCCGTCTGTTTGCCTCAAAGTTAATATGGTTTTGATAGTCTGGCTTTGTACATCTTGCCAGACTCTCTTTCATTCATCTTCAGAGATTTCTACATGTGTCTCAAACCAATCTCGTATTGTTAGAGACTTTTTGCATGTGCACCTTTCGAAATTTTGTGATATTTTGGTTTGCACTGTGGTGCTTTTCTGCAACTGTGGAAGTTTCTGGAGACTGAGGAAAGCTTTTAAAAGTTGGCCTTGGCTTTTCTCCACTTTAGAGTTTAAGTGATTTATCTTCAATGCTTTGGTGTAAATCAAAGAGAACAAGCAGACAGAGACCTCGGCTTCTGGCATCCCTAAGCAAAGTTAGCAAAGCGGCTTAATTACCTTTAATAACCGTTTAGACAGAAGGATCACTACAGAAGTTGACGGTGTCACAGAAAAAGTAGCAAATGACAGAGAAATGTGGAGTGTGAGCATGTCTGATACAACATAGACTGTATAAAACATGGACGTAGTCATGGTGAAGTGACTTGTTTGTTTCTGAAGACGCTTTTAAAAGTCAACCAATTGTGGTTTCTGTGTCATAAACGCTGTCAAGTTGAAATGGGGCTTTTGCCTACTGGCATAGAGCTATCCGTCAACCCAGGCATACCTTTAATTATGCAGATGTGTTCATATTCTTGGGCATGAAGCAATGCAACTACAGAAAGACATCCAGTAGATACTTCAGGCCTACAAATGGCTTTACTTCTTTGAAACCTATTAAGAGCTATCAAACCCTTTTCTATGTTCATTTGTTCTCCTTGGCTTGTGCCCTTGTGATGAGACTCCCATTGTGCCTCTACTAATGGTATCACAGAGTGGACAGGGATGTATCTGGTCCCTGAATTGTTGGTAGAAATGCTGGTTGGACAAGGAGCAGTTCAGAGAAGAAAAGACTCATCATGTTTGAGGCTCTGAGTAACAAAAACAAGCTGAAGTAAGCACCATCCAATCAGTGTGAACACAGAGCCAAAAACAACAAACTCAGAGGGAGTTTAACATCACTCTTTTTTTCAGAGAAGTCATTTCTAAATATAGATTTTGTTAGAATATTTTTTAAGTGTCAATTTCTACTGTGTCTGCTATATTAATACTTAAAATGTTGCACAGGATATCCTCTAGATATATATAAATAAAGAAAAATTACAACCCATTAGAATCAATGGAGGGATAAACTATTGATGGCAAATTTATTTTAGAGCCAGGCAGTAAAAAATTCTGCTATAAAATCTGACATGTGACTAGGGCTTGGTATTGCTTGGGTTTTTTTCTGATAACGGGGCTAAACCGATACTTTTTAAAAGGTGCCTTTGCCTAAATGGTGCCTAAATCGATATTTAAAAAAGGTGTTTTAAAAGTTAGCAGCTGGATAAAAGATGTCTCTGTAATGTAAATGAGTCAGCAATTAGACGCCAGTGAAACATATAAGTGAAGGAAACAGGTGTAACTTCTTCACATGATGTATTTTGTGCCTTTTCTTTGCAGTGGCAGGGTAGGGACTAACTGAAATGAAGCACCAAAATCTGTCTTGGAATTCGGTATAGTAGGTGTGTTAGTACCAGAGCCATGTTGGTCCCAGATTTTGATACTCATCCCTAAATCAGTTGCCTCTAGTGTTTTGGGTTTCATTAACTTCTTAGAGATAACTCAAAAACATGTTTCCAAAACATAAAAGTCTGAAATAATCAGTTTCAACAAAAAAAATTGTATTTTCAACTTGTTCAGTTTTACAGTGTACATTTGACATGGGACCTTATGGAGATTCGTTTGCTTTTGCAGGCAGCCTCAAGTGGTCACTCATGGAACTGCAGTTTTTGCACTGATGCACTGGCTGAATTTTTAAGCCACAGGTTGCTGCCTGTATGAGACGGACCTTTAAAGCAGAACAGGGACATAAAGTGACAGATGTATGATAGTCATAGTGGTGGTTATGTCCTGGTGTTGGCAGCTATTCTAGCACAGGAGGGCTTTGAGGTAAAAACAAGGTCATGTTCACAGACTTTACTAAGCTAAATATGCATGTCGCCCCTAGTGAACATCACTCAGTTTTGAATGACTTCTGGTCTTGTCTGTGTTTTAGATTTGGCCACACAGATAAAATAAGTCACCACCACTTTCTCTCTCTTAAAGCTACTCCATCACTTGTGCTCACTCGGCACTGATCTTTAGGTCTAAATGGTGGGTTGCCAGCTGAAGAGACAGTCCCTCAGTGTGGAGGTGGTGATTTAGTGGGGAGATAAGCTCTCCGTAATGGCAGGGTGGAATAATTCCTCTTTAACTAGGAGGCTTGGTTCTCTCCTCCCCTCTTGAAGAAAGTGTTACTGCTCTTCTTTTTTGTTCTCTCTACTTTAATCTCTTCCCTTCTTTATAGTTTCTCCTTAAAGATTGTTAATTGATAGGAAAGCATAATACACTTCTGGGCCTTGGTATGTCATAATGCACAAGTACAGATCATTAAATTAAATATAGACAGCAAGGATTCATTTCTAAGATCACCATAGTAGCTGTATTTTTACAGGTACACCCATTGGCTATGTATTAATATGGACCAGATGTCTACCTCTACTTTCTTTGTACAAAACTGAAGCCAAACCCCAGTAACAGGCTCCTGCATACTGCATTTCTGACATAATTTTGAACCAGAACATGCACGGAAGGGAACTTGTTATGTCAGAAAAATTGTTGCCCTGCCCCTTCTGCTAACTGAAGCACTCATGTAACTTTTTGATAAAACATCAGAGATCCTTTTGGTGGATGCAGTCCACAGGAGAACTGATTAATGTGTGCCGACATTCAGATCACGTGAAGTGACTATATTATTAGTTTCTGGTTAGTTTTCTCTCCCTGTTACTTTTCTCATCTGCTACTCCAGTTAAGAACACTCCACAGAGCTGCATTTATCGACTGATCTGTCAGTCATGATGTTACATTCAGTCTTTTATTTATCAAGTAAGTCATTAAAACAAAAGTACTCCAAAAAAATTAAACACGGATTAGCGAAGCTAAAACTATCATAGCGGACTCAGAGTAGAAGCCCATCCCTTAAACTAAATTTATGGAACCAGCATTTTTTTTGGCTTATATAATATATAATCTGTTAAGATGAAATCTTAATGATTGCAACATTAAGACATGTATTAAACTTGGCCTATATATTGTTTATGATAACCAGATCAGTGAGGATGAGGAGCAGATGCACAGACATCACTGTGTACTAAATGTGCAGAGCTTTATGGAGATAATCAGTGTCAATCAAATAAAAATCTGACTGTATGATAAGACCTCTATAACAAGTCCATGGTATGATGTTTATTGTAGTGTCAAAAACAAAACAAAACAACAAATGAAGACTTGAAAAAATGAAGACAGCATTTATTAAACGTCAGTTGTACTTCAAATAATATGTGGAAAAAAGTGCTGTAGTTGTGCATTAGGCATAAAAATATAAACTAATTCCTCGTCTACCATTGAAAAATGGCTGCAGGTCTTTGGCAATAAATTCACCGATACACCTTGTGCACCCTCATGCTGTTATGAGGAAGTGGGGTTGTAATCCTGGCTGGATTCTGATCTTCATACCTTTGCAAATCTTATGAGGGCTCTGATTTGCCAAGTGGCTCCTCAAGTTACTCGTTTTCCCTATCAAGTATGTCACCACAGTCTGGCAGTGTTTGCATATTATTTCTTGTTTGTCTGTCATCTTTTCTTTTTTCTCATTTCTTGACACCAAAAGCCAAAATGCTTCCACATGTCAGATTAAAATATCTCTGGAGGCTCCAGAGTCTCACTCAGAGCATCCACCAAATTCTGTTGGATTAAGCCAGTGTTTGGAGAGCAAAGGATGATGGGTGCACAAGGGCATATGGTAACTGTAGTTCCCACTTCCTTTTACACTGCTCCCCTAAAATGTTATACTTTTTGCCGAAAGACCTATCGTTTGAAACCATCACATGTCCATGATGATATTGAGACACTTCCATCATACGTCATCTGTTGTTACCTTCTCCCTCACTCAACCCCCACTGCACTGTTTGACTGTATGCTCGCAGAGTAGAGCAGAGTGGCAGCACCACTTTTTAACAGCTTTTCTCCCTCATTATGTCAAAAAACATACATCCACTGACCAAAGCCTCCAGCCAATTCAGGCTGGTCTTTGGCTCTAACTCTTTGTTTGATACATTTTCATTCGACGCATATTTCAGTTTCCAAAGACTGAATCATAGCCCATCTGTTAACATGGAGGAGGTGGAGCCTATGACCTATACTGCAGACAGTTATCAGTGTAAGCTCTAAATCTTTTGGCTGTAATCCAAGGTGGCTTTTGCTCCATTTCTCTTAATATTCAGCCTACATCACAACTAGACTGCTGTTTGTTTGACACATTTCATTCTTGGTTCATAAATGTTCCCATTTCAATGCTGATTTCAGGGTCACAGACTGGTTAAATCTCTCCCACATGCATTTTTTAAGAACTCCTCATCTTAAAACCCCAAACCTGGTAACAGCACTTTCTAAAAGCTTGTGTATCTGGGTCTACATGTCTAAAAATAGCACCTTAAATTATTAAATTAGACTCTGAACACAGAAATGTTTCCCTTTTGTTTGTTTGTCGTGCTGACTTCTAAAATCAAAAAGCACTGTGTTCAAACGAGCCAAAAAAACTCTGATTGATTCAAAATAGACAAGTTGATTGGCACTGGGGGAAAAAATAGAATAAAAATTGGCACATCATTGGTAAAAAATATCTCTACTCTTGGTTTCCTGAAGAGATGAGAAGGCTGTACTGTGTAATTAGTCCTCAGAGATATGAGAGGACAGAGATGATGAGTGAAAAAGTGGAGGAGAGTGAAGATATCACAGTTTCTTATTTCCTGCATAGATGATATCTTTAACCCTCGATCACGCCGTCTCCATCTGCCTCTCACGCTTCATTTCAGCCTCTCCCTCTCTGTGGAAGAGAATCTGGGAGGTCCTTTTGTGCTGTGGATGAATTTCAGTTTATATTTTACACTGCAGGTAGAGATGGTGTGATGTAAGTGTTGTGAAATCCACACAGCCAAATAATCGATCGGGTTTATTGAGTTAGGCTGCCCCCTGGAGGATTTAGCAATAACTCCAGGCAGGAAACAGGCGTGTGATTCACTGTCCAGAGACCTGCAGGCTAAATCTATTCATCAGATTTGTAAAAACGAGAAAATGCAGTTGTTTTATCCCCACATAGAACCTCAAACATGCTTCATGTAACTGTGAGCAGATCCATATTCATGCTAAAATTGTGTGTGTTTGTTGGGAAGCCAAACAGATGCTTATGTGAGCGTGTGTCTGTGTTTTCCTTGCAGCCCTGCTGTCGTCGTGGTGCGAGGAGCTGGGTCGTCTCCTCCTGCTGCGTCACCAGAAGAACCGGCAGAACGAACCGCAGGGAAAAGTCCCCATGCAGCCCAGCATGAACAGCATGAAGCCGGGCCTCACACACAGGTCAGTGGGGAGTCTTTGAAACACCTGCTGTCAGATGAGTACAGACGGTACTAATCATTCAATAAAGCCACAATCTCAGTTAGGTTCAAGGTTGCTTTTTTCTATCGCACCAATTAGATGAAGCTTTTTATCTGAGGGTCATAAAGTGCACCCAGAAAGATTAAAGAGAGGCAAAAGAAAGTACAGCACCAAGTCAGGAGAAGAAAATAAGTAGATTGTGATTCATTTTTGATGATTCAAATCAACATCTGTCCAACAGAGAGGAAGTCAAAGAGGGAGCTTGTTTTAGTCGAAACAGTTCTAGATATTTAACTTTGCCTTTATATGGTGTCAACCTCACTTTAGGCCTGAGATAGAAATACAAAATAACAGTGTAATATAACGGTTCATAGCTTTTTTTTTTGCTGAAGCTTTTCTTTTACTTGTATCCCGAAAAAGCTTAGCCTCACTGGATCCACACAAATAAAACAAGAGGATCCATAACAAAGAACTGAACTGGTTTCTATACAAACTGAATTACAGGTTAGGCTGTCTAAGCAGCTCAATACAAGTGAAGAAACGTGTTTTTAACACAGTTTTATCTTCATACCTTTGAATACACTATCCAGTAAGTGTGTTATCATTGTTTTTGTTATAAATCTTTTTTTTTAAGATTTATTTCGGGGCTTATTTTGCCATTATTAGAGAGAGATAAGACAGTGGATGGAGTTGGAAACAGAGATAGGAGAGTAGGGAATGACATGCATTTAAAGAGCCGCAGGCTGGACATGAACCTGTGTATATTGGGCGCAACCTGACCAACAGGTTATCTGTGCCCTAGAACGCATGAATCTAATTCAGATAAGCTCAGAACAGACAGAGCATCCTTGAGATATTTGGCTTTTCCAACTACACCCCCACTATAACATACAGCTTCTAGTTTTTCTTTATTTTTTTTAACCTTGTGATCAAAAAAGATATCAAATTGGACATAATTTACCAAATACCCACTTAACCGTTTTACAGGCAGTTCCAAAATTCAGAAAAGTTGATTATCTGTTGTGACTGCACATTGTCCTAGGCCAGGTTCAACAATACAGAGTTAAACCAAAGACAACTGTCAATAAAACAGTGCACTTTAAAAACAGAGTCAACATTTATCAATACCATGACCAAGGCAGGATAAAAGTGTAAAAATACTAGGGCTATCAAGATTGATTGGATTAATAATGATTAACTTTGATCCACAAGCAACGCTCTAATTTTTTAAAATTGCGATTAATATCAGATTTCTAGTTTGAGCTGAAAAAAGTCTAGTCTGGGGCAACTGTGGCCCAGTAGGTCGAGTTGGTCATCCTGCAATTGGGAGGATGGGGTTGATCCCTGCTCCTGCAGGGCCAGTCCTCAGGATACTAGTCACACTTTGCTCCCACTGCTTCATCAGTGGCATGCAAATGGCAATGTTTGAATGGGATTAGCTGATTACTGATGACCAACTCTACATAGCATCTGCCATCAGTGTGAATGTAGAGTGAATGGAGTGAAAGGGTGTGAATGGGTAGGGATGACCTGCGGTATGAGAGTGCTTTGAGTCCTCAGGCGACTAGTAAACGGCTATACAAGCTCAAGTCCATTTAAGTCCATTTATCATAGTCTTCTGACTGCTCAAAGTGCGTTTACACCTCAGGTTACATTCACCCATTTACTCCACATTCACACACTGACAGCAGAGGATGTCATGCAAAGTCAGTACTAACTAATACCACTCACACACATTCACACACCACTGACATAGCAGCACAAGCAGTTTAAGATTCACTGATTTGTCTAAGGACACATGAACATGTGACTGCCTAGGCTCAAATCAACTTTCTTATTGGGAGAAGACTGACTCAACCACTGATCCACAGCTTGCACACAGATTCCTCAAGAATATAAATACGGGACAACATACAGAAATGATTAAGAATTTGTAAGATATATGTTAATATATAAGAATTGGAAATGTAAAGAAATCCTGAGGGGATTTAGTAGACATCTGTAAATGGCTTAAATGATCAAGGCATAAAAAGTTATGAAAAAACACCATAAATTAACTAGAGTATCAAATCAAGTCAAATCAAATTTATTTATATAGCACATTTAAAAAGAGCACAAGCTGACCAAAGTGCTTCACATGTATCAGACTTAACATAAAGTGCAGAAATGTACTTTGAACCTGCAAGGAATATTCATTTTATTCTTTTTATTGAAATTGTAATGTGCAGATATTCTCATTATGATATTAATTTTCATTTAAATTCTTCATGCTGTCATGTATTGATGCCTGGTTTGTGTTGAGATGAGTGCTTTTATTGTGCCACAGATATGACATCATTATACCATCTGGTTGCCAGAAATCATGTCTGACTGAGAACTCCCTATCTGGGAGTATTAAATGTTTTTGTGATCTCAGACACAACTTTTCGATTGTGTTTTTATGGCTGCAATACTAAAAGAAATGTTGATCCTCTGGGTTTAGTTGTTAGCTGTTTTTTTTTTTACTCTTTTCTCTGCTAATTGGGCCTATAATGCAGCCATCTGATAACAGTACCTACTTTAGACGCTGCATACAGCTTGGGTAGTTCTTTTGTCTGTGATGCAACATCAGGCTTTACTTAAGCATGACTTTTCTAACTCAGTCAAAAAAAGTGTAATAACTCTGAAGATATTGCAACAACTGTGCAACCTGTTGGAGTCAAAATTATGAAATTTTTCAAACAATTGGTACTTTTGCTCCTTCTTTTGCAAACAGCCCAGATTGCTTCTATTTCTTTCAAGCAAAATAGCCACCTGGCATACTGTCAACAAAAAGATATATTATGTTAGACATAGACATGTGCATGAATAGATCAGAACAGGCAATGTGACTGGAATAACAGGTGTAGTTGTCATTGAAGATGTAAGTTTCTCATTCTCCTCTTTTTCCTCATGATTCAGTATGCATTACACCAAAGTCATTTGTTAACACTTAATGAAAACCATGAGAGTGAACCATCTTACACAGACACGGTGCTGTGTAGGATGGTTTGAATAAGAGCCAGAATTACTTGAAACAGAGCTGAGGTGATTTAGGGTGGAGAGGAGGAACAAACCGACAGGGAAGAGAGCTGTGAAGTAATGTTTTTGGAGAACATTGTGTCCTCTCTTTCTGGATGAAGCAAAGAAGAGTCCTGTTTGCCTCTGCAGAGGATCTTGAGATAATGTTGTGCCTTTATGAGGAAATATTGAACATGTCGTCCATTCCAAGAGCTAACCTCTGAGCGAAAACAACCTGCTCTCCAAAAACAGCAAATCCTTCCCAATGCACTGGCCACTTGCCTCTCCCCATGAGGATTTAGCTTGTTTATCATATGTAACCCACTCTCATATTTTCAGTTCATATTTGTTTTAAATCTGAACGCTAAACATTCGTACTACACTCCACCAACTCCTATCCAAAAGCTTTCAGCAACTGAAAGAGATAATTGAATCATATTTTGTTTTTACTGGTGTATGTGGACATGAAACTCCTCATCGGCTCATTTGGACTCAACTCTTTAACTCAGCAGATACTGGCTGAAAACATGTTTTGAAACTGAACGCCAGATTTTTCAAATTGCCTCACATTTTGGCAAGAAGAATTCCCAAATTATTCACATTTTTGGACGGATGTTCGGCTCTGTTGGCTTTCTGACGGCTTCTCCCTGGCCAAGTGAGTCTTTGGGTGACATCAGGCGCATGATTTTTGTTTTCATCTCCTTTCCAGTGATGGATCCTTTCCCTATGACTCTGTCCCCTGGCAACAAAACACCAACCAGCCCCCTGGGTCATTATCTGTGGTTACAACAGTGTGGGGCGTGACCAATACATCACAGAGTCAGGTATGTTCTCACATGTACAGCAGACAGTCTCTAAGTTCTAACACAATTAGTGCTTCACCTGTTTTAAAGCCCTAATTGCTGTTCTTTCTTCATGTATTTTAATTGATTAAATCCAGGTGCTGGGTAACCCGATGGCAAACAGCAATAACCCCATGAATCCTGGAGGTAACCCAATGGGATCAGGTATGTCTGCCAGCGCAGCAGGGCTCAACTCACCACAGTTCAACGCTCAGCAGCAACAGTTTCCAAACAAAGGTGGCTCCAACCAGGGGTACATTCAGCAAGGCATGTACGGCCGGCCTGGCTACCCTGGAGGTCCTGGGGGATACAGCGGGAGGTAGGAGGCTGGATACAACTCTCTTTTTAAACATTATCAACCCATGAAAATACACCATAAAGATTTAAATGTGACACAGCTTTTTTTTTTTTCAGTTACTCTGGAGGGCCAAACGCTCCCCCAGGAGGAATGGGAATGACCTCCCACACTCGTCCCCCTGGTGACTTCACTCAGCCAGCCGCCGCTGCTGCAGCAGCTGCTGTCGCTGCCGCTGCTGCTACTGCAACAGCCACGGCAACAGCCACAGTCGCAGCCCTGCAGGAGACGCAGAATAAAGACATGAACCAGTACGGACAGGTACGGTCCAAACCTAGAATACACTCACAAATCTATAATCCAGCTACCTGCTGGAGATCCAAAATAACCAAAAGAAGTCCTCTATTTTGCTTCCAGATGTGTTCGTCTTTCCAAATGGGCCCCACTCAAGCCTATAACAGCCAGTTCATGAACCAGCCAGGCCCCCGAGGCCCCCCTGGAGGGATGAATCCAGGCAGCATGGGATCAGCCATGAACAACCCCAACATGAGCGGGCCTCCCATGGGCATGAACCAGGCTCGAACCCCCAGCATGGGGCCTTTTGGAGCTCACGGCCAAAGGATGCCTCAGCAAGGGTACCCTGGCGGACCCCGACAGGGAATGCCCATGCAGGGGATGAAGAGGCCGTATCCTGGGGAGGTGAGTAAAAATGTCCTCCAATTATAACAAATCTGGGCTCTATTTTCCTTTGACACTATTTTTTTTTTTTTTTTTTTTTTTTTTTTTTTTTACATATGAGACTGTTTTCTTGGCACATAAAAGCATGATCACACCCAGATGGGAAGACAAGAGCAGCCAGGACTGTTTTGGTGCTTTAGTTGGCAGAGATGCACGCACATGACCGCTAAAAAATCACTTAACACCTCACATGTATGTTTAATTTTCCTCGTTCATTCCCTTGCACATTTTTAGCTCTTATAAATTAATATGATCATCAACATAGATGCATCTTTGTGGTAATATGAGAAAGACTGTTTGAAATCATAAGCTAGACTGAAAGCTACTGTTGAACAAAACTCATTAAATCTGGACTAGAGTTCACCAAAAAGCATGTGGGAGACTCCATGGTCAAGTGGATAACGTTCTTTGGTCTGATGAGACCAAAATGGTGCTTTTTGGACATCAGACAAGATATTGTGTTTTTGCGGACACCTAACACTGCACATCACTACAAACATAGCCCTCAGTGTGAAGCACAGTGGTAGTAGCATCATGCTGTAGGGATGCTTCCTGGAAGCTGGCTCTGGAAGGCTTGTAAAAGAAAAGGGTAAAATGAATGCAGCAAAATACAGGAAAATCCTGGAGGACAATGTTATTCAGTCTGCAAGGGAACTGCGGCCTGGGAGCACATTTATTTTATCTGACACTTTTTCAATACCACGTCTTAAAATACTATCTCCAAAATTGCAAAAGAAAAAGAAGCTGTCAGACCAGTCTGTGTCTGTTGCTGAAAACTTAACCATGTTTCACCCTGTCTCTGCAAAGTAGAGCACTATGCACCATATAACACTAAAACATGTGTTTAATGTCTTTTCCTTTCCCTCATTTCTTCCAGGGAAGTTACGGAGGCCAGCAGTACGGGCCAAACAGTCAGTTCCCACCACAGCAGGGCCAGTACCCCGCATCAAACGCCTCCAGGCCACTGCCGTCTCCAAACTACCCTGGCCAGAGGATGCCGGGGCAGCAGGGCCAAGGACAATACCCGCCTGGCATGCCCATGGGCCAGTATTACAAGGTCTGTCGAACCTCACCACTCATCATCAATTTACCTGTTGTCTGCACTTTATTTACTGGATCCTGTTCCAGACTGCACTGTGAAAAATGAGGGAATATTAAATATATTCATGAAACATATTGGAACATCTCTGCATAATTTTTTCACTGTTTCTTATTTCCTTTACAGCAAGAGCCATTTAATGGTCAGAACAACAACTTCTCTGGAGGTGGATACTCCTACGGCCAAGGCAATGGGGTATGTCTCAGGCAAATTTGACCCTCGTCCTTTATTTGTAAAGACTTATACAGATGTTTTCATCATTTTAATTTCCTGCCTTTTACAGCCCCCCAGGCCCGGCAATTACCCCCACTCACCCGTCCCTGGAAACCCCACACCCCCTATGACCCCAGGAAGTGGAATTCCTCCATACCTGTCGCCAAACCAGGATGTGAAGCCCCCGTTTCCACCTGACATGAAACCAAATATGACAGCACTTCCCCCGCCTCCATGTGAGTACTCCAACAGCTTCAGAACAAATGGACATATAATGACAAAAGGCATGTATTTAAAAAACCTCCCTCTGTTTCTTTCCTTCAAGCTAACCCCAACGAAGAGCTGCGGTTGACGTTTCCAGTAAGGGACGGGGTGGTGCTAGAGCCGTTCCGCTTGGAGCACAACCTGGCAGTCAGTAACCACGTCTTCCACCTTCGACCGTCCGTCCACCAGACCCTCATGTGGAGGTAGGACCACTGTCACATGCCGTATCTCATAGACTTCCTGCAATAAGACAACTTTATGTAAACGACTCTCAATCATATAAAACTCCCTGAGGAGTGGTAGATGTTATGAAACTGACTCAAATTAATATTGATCAGTCTTTTTCACCTACAAAGCAAACAAGCTCGTCAGCATAAAGATTCACTGTTTCTGTATTGAACGTCTTAATGTCTGAAATTGCCCATGCAAGGGGAAGATGTCAGACAGAATGATTAACTGCTTGCTGTCAAAACAGCCTTTTTACATAAACATTTAAGTATTAAAAATTGATTGATTGCTAAAAAGCAAGACTTGAACAGGACGGGGTGCAGTTGTATTTTTCCTGCTCTTTGCCGATCATTTCCCTGATTTAAGAACTTTATATTCTAAAGACAACGTTTAATCAGGGTCAACATTTCTGCTCTCGGCAATATCAGATTTTAAAATATATTTATTTAGGCGCGAGGGAGATTTGTCTTGGACAAACAGCTGCCACATAAAAATAAATTTAGCATAGAACATTTATAGACAGACAAAAGCAGAAATGCATAACTCAGTGCCTTTAATCCAATGCTGCATTTAGGAGATTTACTGACAAGAGTTTAAGGATGTAGATTTTATCTCCTCTTTTATTTAATTTGAACCCTGTTACGTCAGCCTGTTTGGGGCAGCTCAGATCTAGAGTATAGGAAATGTGACCGGTCAGCAGTAATCTTCCTTGTTTGTCCGACTGCTTTTACCTTACAGAGCTGTTGAATGATCAGATGCTCCCTCACCCCCTCCACTTTCAATTCTGCAAGAAACATTCTGTTGCTAACTTTTCATATAGTAAACCTGCATTTTAAGATTGTTGTTATTTATTGCGTTAAGTTAAAAAAAATACTAAATAGACATCAAATTATAAGACTAAAAATGGAGCAACACCTGCAGGTGTGTAGGTACACAACTCAGGCAATTTTTGTAACCTGGCAACAATGAAGGCTGGTGAGAATCACTGTGAAATATAAGCAAAGAAATCCGGCTGTGGACACAGACCCTTGAGCTGCAAGGGTCCTCTCTCCTTCTGTTAAACTATTACCAGCTCTGCCTTTAATAAAAGACCCACCTCCACCCCAGCATAAGCCAGAGCTTAAGATGTTATCTCATCACTCTTCAAATTCTACATGTAAACTAAATGTGAGCTTTGTACTGATCACAAACATTGCTGCTGTAAAAACATGTTTCAACTGTAATTGTGAATTGACTGAAATTTACTGATAGGAATCTTTGCATATTAGTTTTATCATCTACAAACTTACAAGACTTTAAGGATGTAACAGATTAATCTTCTGGATTCGCAGCCCTGTCTGTTATTCTTTCTATTGATTGATGCAGAAATTTGGAGGCCATTCTTGAAGTTAGCATCACAAGGGTTCGCTTTACAAAGCACCTATGGGTTTTTATTCAAGGGTATTTAGAGTATTGCTGAAAATCAGGTCAGTGGCAGAAAAAACTAACATTTTTAGTTCATTCAGTTAACGTTCACATGCATTTAGAGGAATAAATGTAACAGCTAATGTTAGGCTAAAAAGGAATTACATTACGTTCAAATTATTTCAGTGTCACCACCACTAACCTCTAAACTTTATTCAGCACGCTTACCTCCTCTGTAAAGGACTTACTTCCATGTATGACCAACAAAATGCTAAGTCTGTGTCAGAAAAGTTTTAGCACTACATCTAAAAGGTGAAAGTGGACTAGTAGATGGGTTTACACATTTGGTATGATGTTTAATGTCCCTGACAAACTCTGTAGTCATTACTTGACTAGAAAATAGATTTAAAATCCCTTAAACTTGTGTTTACCACACACCCTATCTCAGTCATCTAACTGGAAACTCATTTAAAAACCCCATAGACTTCAAGATGACAGAACCAGATGTGCTAAAATGCTAATTTAATTCTGTTTTTAAGACTCATTGCTGCAGCACTCGTTAACACTGAGAGATTTGGATTTTTTTTAAAGTTTATAAACACAGAATCCATCTTCATCCTCCCCTTGTTGACCATGTTATCCTGTTCCTCCCACAGGTCAGACCTTGAGCTGCAGTTTAAGTGCTACCATCACGAGGACAGGCAGATGAACACCAACTGGCCCGCCTCCGTCCAGGTCAGTGTCAACGCCACGCCTCTCACCATTGAGAGGGGAGACAACAAAACCTCCCACAAACCCTTGCACCTGAAGCACGTATGCCAACCTGGGAGAAACACCATCCAGATCACAGTCACCGCCTGCTGCTGTGTGAGTACACACTACAAAGACATTTTAAAAACAGTATAGAAATGTCAGTTTGAATCTCCGATTCAACAAAAAAGCTGGAGATGATCACACGGATTAATTATCTCAGTATGTGTTTAGTACATACACATTGTGTTTGATTTTCAGTTTGTTTCATGTTCTGGTGTTGCTTTGCAGTCCCACCTGTTTGTGCTGCAGCTGGTCCACCGGCCATCTGTGCGATCCGTCCTCCAGGGGCTCCTTAAGAAAAGACTCCTTCCTGCAGAACACTGCATCACCAAGAGTATGCCTCATTTTGTCTCTTAGTGCTGTTAATATGCAAAAGTACATCTTAATTACACAAGCTCACATCTGTTTCTCCTTCTGCTTTGCTTTAAGATAGGTCTTAAAGTACACCTGCAACAAAGTAATGTATTTCCTCTGAAACTCTTCATTTTTTTAGTTAAGAGGAACTTCAGCAGTGTCGCTGCCTCGGCTGGCAACACCACTCTAAACGGGGAAGACGGCGTGGAGCAGACGGCCATTAAGGTGTCACTGAAATGTCCCATTACCTTCCGACGCATTCAGCTTCCTGCACGAGGGCATGACTGCAAACATGTCCAGGTTTGTTTGAAACAAAGAGGCAATAAAACTTTATTATTCATAGACCTTTGTGCCACTTTGAATTGAAGAATAATACAGATTTTCTGCTGTTGTCCTCCACAGTGCTTCGATTTGGAGTCCTATTTGCAGCTGAACTGTGAGAGGGGGACATGGAGGTGTCCTGTGTGCAAGTAAGTAAAAGTTTTTGGAAGGAATCACTTTTCAGAGATGCGTTAAATTGATTTGATCTAATGCTTCTTTTCCTCTTTGCAGTAAAACAGCATTATTAGAAGGTTTGGAGGTGGACCAGTACATGTGGGGGATACTCAATGCAATCCAAAAGTAAGTTTCCTCTCTTGTGCTTGACAGATCCATTTTTGCTACTTTTGCCATGTTAACACTGTTTATTGTCTTGTTAATAGTTCAGAGTTTGAGGAGGTCACTATAGACCCGACATGCAGCTGGCGACCAGTTCCCATCAAGTCTGAGCTCCATATCAAAGAAGACCCAGACGGGCCGATCGCCAAGCGCTTTAAAACGATGAGTCCCAGCCAGATGACCATGCCCAATGTGATGGAGATGATAGCTCAGCTGGGGCCTGGACCAGGTCCAGGAACTGGGCCTGGCCCCGGACCTGGTCCCAACCCCTACCCTCCACACCCAGGTCAACATGGAAGCGGCAACGGGGGAGATTACCCTGGAGCAGGTAAAGGAAAGCAGCCGGGATCCTGCTATGTGGAGAAACAGAAAAGTGTATTTTCTTTTTTATGCTAGGGATGATGATGTGTGTTTTAGTGCATTAAACAAAGAAACAGCCCAGAGGAGAGTTTTGTGCTGAACTTGGCTGAAAATGTTGTGTTTATTGTTCTGATAACATAAAAGATAAAACAAAAATGACACTAGAAACTGTTTTGAAGCTTCTCTGAAAAGATAACATTTTGCATGGGTGGTATAGACTGTATCTGAGAAGTGTTCAGTCTTTGGAATCTAAAATGAAATCAGCAGTCAAGTGCATTGAATCATAGTTCTTCTAACGGTCAGCAGGGGGCAACTCTACTACCTATAAAATGAGTCCAGATGAAACTACTTCCTCTCTATTGACTTTTTAGAGCAGTAAACTTTTTTTTTTTTACAGTTGTCAAAGTCGTATAGTTTACCTTCTCTTTTCAAGTATTCTTAAACACAGCATCATATTAATTTGTCAATTTTGATTTGTTGACTAAAGTGGAATAGAATCACAGTAGAATCCTCAAGGCCCTACAAAACACTGGGGTGCCTCTGCAGACAGCCAATTCAAAAAAGCACAAGGACTTTTTTTGGGAAGATGGAATTATTTTAAAGACTTTCTGTCACAGAATGATTATTTTTTAGCATTTTTGTCCCCAAGAAATCAGAGAACAAGTTTGTGCAAAAAAATCTTAGTCATTATTGCTTACTGTGTGTTACACATAAAAATTTTTGAGTTTTCATTTCCTTTTTAGTCTTTTCTTTTGTCTTCATAGTCCCTTAACTTTTTAAAAAATTCAAGTGACATTAATGGTTCTGTTAACCTGACACGTCAGATGGATGTGTTTCACACATCCATCTGGAAAACCTTCAGTACTAAGCATTTGGGAAAGGGCCGAGCCTAAAAAAAATTAAACAACTCAGAGGGTAATTGGATGAACGTTCCGTCTGTCACATCTTTACGGGCCAATCAGAGCAACAAAACATGTAACATAGCCGCGACCCAGTTGTGTGTGCGTAGCTACCGAGGAGTAACGTGAACCATAGCGACTGTAGACATGTCAGTACACGACTTTTGTCGTTTTTGAAAAGAAAATTACTCACTGCTGTTCTTTGTTCTTCTTTTAATGAAGAAATGTTGTCAAGTTCCAATAAAACTGGCACTTTAGCAGCATCCACGCTAATGTCTTCCACCATAACTGCACCAGCCTCTTGTTGCTGCTTGCTTACGTCACGACTTCGCCGCGCCTGAAAGTACTGCCCCTCTTCGCAGATTGGCCCTGTCACTTTCTAACCGGGCCCAAATGGTTGAGACGGGTGCTTCGCAAGATGGATTTGCCAGTGAGAAACACGGAAACGGCGTATCCATCAGCTTTGCAAGGCTATGGTTCTGCCCTTTCCAAACTCTATTTATGGGCTTTTGTCCAGATGGATGTGAAATATATCCCATGCATATGTGAAACAGTCGGTCAGGTGTGCCAGGTTTTAAGGCTTTATGTGCATTTCCTCTGTGATATTCATCATACTAACATCCAAATTGATGAGTAGAAAAACTGGTCAACACATGCAAAAGTGAGGCCTTTTAAAGATTATGAGGTCCTATGCACCGAGGGTGATTCACATACGGGGTCCAATGGGTATATACATTGGCATTAATTAGTTTAGTTTAATTAGTTTGCAATGCTGCCCCTAGATGGATAGTGCTAATGTAAACAAAAAAACATACAACTGAGAAGCAACAGTTGTAAAACTTTAGGCTAAAGAATATATAACAAAATTACAGAATACTCTAAAAAAACAGTTTGAGTTTGAGTTAAGTACAGTCTGCCGTATAATTGATACTTAGAACAAGTCAGTAATGCCACACTGCATCTTAAAAACATGTTTATGCTTTTGTTCTTCTAGGCAACAGTTACCACAACCAGGGCAACTTTGACTTTCCTCATGGGAACCCCTCTGGTGGTGGAGTGGGAGGAGGAGGAGTAGGCGGTGGAGGAGGTCCCCCTTTGAATGATTTCATCCATGGCCCCCAGCTCTCCCACCCCCCTGATGGACCTGGTGGACTCCTCTCACAGGACAAGCCCCTCAGCCACGGCATGAATGATGCGGTACGCAGGGAAAAGTTGCTTTATTAGCAGTCAGCCAAAAGTTTTTTTTTTATGGTATATTACTGCAAAGTCTGAATGATCCTTGTTTTTTGTTTTATAAATCTCCTGCTAAGTTATTCTGTCCCGTAGCATAATGTGATATCTTGGTTTGGGAACTGAAATCTGCAGAGGATGTGAATAAAAAGTTGAATCAGAGCATCAGATTTGTTAACAGAACAAGGTGTAGCTTGTGCCTTTAGCCAGCATGTGTGCTCAGTCATGCTCACATGCTCATGTCACCGTATAATGTTTCAGCTGTACATGTCTGCTGATCACAGCTTCCATTTATAAGGCCTGTTCCATATTATTCACGCTGGAACTCATTCCGCTTTTCCTCTCTTTCTCCTCCCTCCCCCCTTAACACTTCACTTTCTTTCTTTCTCTATCTTCTTGACTTGTCACTCTCCACCTCTCTGGCGCTCTCTCTGTCTCCTTTTCACACCTGCAGATGTCCCATCCCGATCAGTCCCATAACTCCATGCAGCAGATCTTGCATGCGTCTCCCCACCCCGGCAGCCAATCGGGGCCGCCCTTACATCACACTGCCCAGTCAGGGCAGCCTTTGCATCACAGTGGCCAATCATCGCAGCCGCCTCGCCAGTCGCAGCCTCAGCCGCAGCAGCAGCAACAGCAGCAGCAGCAGCCAGGGCAGAACAGTCACCCCCATGGCGATCTGAGCTTTAACCCCACCTCGGAACAGATGAGTCAGGGTGCCCAGGATATGCCCGAACCCTCGCTGGATGTAAGTGTGCTCGCTTTAAGGCTCCATAAGCTTCCTGTTAACAGCTTGTTGTCTGCTGCAGCTTCTTTCATCTCTTTGCTGTTTGCTCTGTTTCTGCTCTGATCAGTAACTGTGTATGAAGATGGACAGTGCATCCCCAACTTCTTTCACTGTATGAATCTGAAGCCAGAATACCCCAAGAGAGGGAATTCTTTGGAATGTGAACACTTGACAAAAATCAGCCTGATTATAACTTACTACCAGGACAGATCCAGGTTTGACAAAAATGTATTTAACCTGCATTTTAGTTTTAAAGTTTGCCCAATGTCACATATATTTACATGGAGGAGGCGTGGTTTATGACCTGTAATGTATCCAGTCAGTAGGGGGAGCTCCAAATCTGTTGACTTTACTTTCAGGAGATCATTTTGTTCACTTACATCACTGCCTGTATATTACGCTGCCTGCTAGTGAAGCAGAAACATTAGAGCTACCCCTGCTGACTGGCTGCAGCTCATGTCATAAACCGCTCCCCCTCAATAATGACAGATGGGATATAAATAAAAGCTATAAAATTCATACACGTTCAATTTTTTTGTCAGTTTCAAACAAGGAATACGAATCATGATGATGTATGACCAACTGTTAAGATTTTTGAGTAGTTTTGTTTACACCAGAGGTTCTCACCTGGTCTAGCCTCAGGACCCACCACAGGTTTCACAGTGACAAATCACGACCCAGATTTCTAATGTATTTGTCAAACATCTGAATTTATTTAATAAAATATGTTTGGACTAGGGCTGACATTCGGAAAAATAACCTAATTGTGATTTTTTCACCAATATTGCGATTTAATGCACAATTGTTTTTAAGTTCCTTATCTTATGTATCACAACAACCATTACTATATTTAATTGATTAAACTAAGGCTGAACAATTTTGAAAATAATTGCAAATATGATATGAATCGATGTATTAAAAGGGAATGATGGTTTGATGTCTTTCTCTCTTTCAGACAGAAATATAAAAAAAAGGAAAGTAGGATTTTTTGCAATAATTCCTGAAAAACTTGACTCTTGGATGTTTGCATGATGTATAGAGCATAACATCTCTGCCTAAAAACATTGTATTTAACTGATATATAGGAAAACATCAGGTCAAAGAAATATTGTATCTTATGTAGTTTAAAAATTGCAGTAGAACATAATGCTATTCAATCTAAATTTCGATTAATCGCCCAGCTCTATTTCAGACCCTATATGGAAATGTGACAGAACAAAGAGACTGATGAAAATAAGACAGATTATAAAGAAAAATACCAGATAAAATCCATGAAACTTAATGTGAAGAATACCTGACTCATTCACAAGGAATCTTTCATTATCAGTGATGTTTATTATATTTAGTATCTTATTTCTATCATTACTAGTGCCATGTTTGTAGTTTACATCCCACACATCAGGTAGTTGTATGCAGCCCAAGCTCTCTAGTGTTCCCTCAAGAGGTTTCCCCAAGTAATACATGTTTTATTTAGGGAAGTGCATTTATAAGAATGCTCAAGACCTGACTGAACGCATATGAGAATGCAGGCAGTGTTAATTTTGACAGCTATTTTTAAGTTGATGAAAACTCAAAAACATTTTAGTCTAGTTTAAGTCCATGAAAAGTCCTTACATTTTAGTTCTAACCTTTAGTCCAAGCATTTATTGTCTTGCCTGAATCTGGTACCAAGTCATGGTAGTGTGTTCTATGCACCCTGCCAAACCTGGGGTCCCTGTTTTCTACAGCTGGGAGGCAGAATAGATAAAGATGTATTTTGACAGATTTAGCCACAATGGAGAAATACCATGGCTTTTGAATGGCCAACAAAAACTAAACTACATTTTAGTCTCCTTTTAGTCATCTTGACTAAAAAAAAACTTACCTTTAGTTTTTTATTTTTGGCTAGTCTTAGTCTAGTTTTTCTCATGGAAAAAGGGCTGTCAGCCAACATTTTTAGTCTTAGTTTTAGTCAGTGACCTTAACACTGAATGCAAGGTACAGTCAGACTTGCTTGTTTGTAGTTCTAGCTGTAGTTGAGACGTCAAGTGTCAAAAAGATGGCTATCATTCTAAATTCTCATTTGCTGTCTTTTATCCACAGCTGCTTCCAGAGCTGGCCAACCCAGACGAGTTACTATCATACCTGGACCCCCCAGACCTCCCCGCCAACAGCAACGACGACCTTCTCTCCCTGTTTGAGAACAACTAGCCCCTTACCTTCCCTTTTATAAAATCCTGCACCTGTGGGAGCTGGGATGTGTTTGACTGTCCGTCCACAGGCACGTCACCGACCTCCTATTCAAGCTGCTTCCTGTGATCACGCACCCACACACAGTCCCTCAAAAGAAAATGTGTGGCATAGGAGTAGACTGAAAAAAAACAGAGGCACCTGTTTGGGAACTCCAAGGGAGGAAGCAGGATTGCCGCTCACTCCCTGATTTTTTTTTTTAATTTTTATTTTTTTGTCCTGATGTAAAGATTCCACACACCAGTTCCACCGCCTGACTCGAACACGACATTTGCAGCCATGTTGGCGGACACTAAAGTGATATATTATAAGTACATATATGATATTGTGACTTTTCAACTGAAAACTGTGCAGCTATAATCATCATGTGTAAACAACATGGAGGAGAGTGTTGTAGCTTTGTTTTTTTATTATCCTTTCCTTTCTGTGAAAAAAAGAGTCTTGTTTAAGTGTTTTTTAACCTGTTTGAAATGTGTTCTTCCAAAACTGACAGATGAATAACTGGAACTTATCAGAATCAGAGCACTGAAAGGATGAGCGAAGGCGTCCTCCGGTGTTGACAGAGGAAACCGATGCACATTGAGCAATGTAGTGCGTGTGTGAGTGCGTGTATATACCCATTTGTGTGTCTTTTTTGTTTGCCTGCCAGCGTATGTGATGTGAGAGACAGTGCAGAAAGACAGTTTTAGGAGGAATGGAAGACAGATCAGTCCGCTTTAAGAGACGCCCACTTCTTCTTCCAGTCTTTCTGCAGTTGTTTTTGTGTATTTATTGTAACGTTTCGCTCTTCCTCATCCAATTCAGCTCCATTTTGTTCACAAGTGCATGTGTGCCAACGGCTCCTTATGTCTTTGTCCAGCCTAAACGTGCTTGATCAAATTTGTTCTGTCTTTATATTTATTATTTTATTTCACATTCATCAGTTTTTTATCATTGTGGTCCTTTTTTATGTGTGTAATCATTGTCCCACATTGAAACTAATCAGACACCCATCACCAAAGTTGTCCCAGGCTTTTTGTAAAGGTTTGAGCCGCCTGGATATTATATATATATCGGGGTAAGGGTGGGATTCGAGCATCCTTCAGACGTCGAGCAGAGGTTTATAAATCACTGTATTTTATAAAAACGTCTGTGTGATTGTACTTATCTTTCATTTTGTCGTTTTTGTCTGTTGACCTGCATCTTTTCTTGCAAAAAAACACCCTGCATGATCCAACAGTGTTTCCAGATCTGTTGTATATACCCTTTGTGGATACTTAGTGACTGTACAATACTGTACCTATCTATTACTGGCAACTACATGGTACTGTATGTCTGTCGAGGACCTCACACACAGAATCCCCAGTAAGCAGTCCGATATTGTAACTAACTGATCTTAAATGCACTCTCACTGGCCTTGTATTGAGTACCTGTGTGTTGTGTACAGTTTTTCGATGACAATGCATCAGTGAAAGGGAGTATTTCAGCCGCTCAGTAGACGATAAACAAATCGGTCAGCTTTACAGTAATGTTTTTCTGTCTAAACGATTGTCAGCGCAGCATTGAGGTCCACATTTCTCCAAAAATAATTTGCCTAAAATTACTGAAACAAGTGACCTCGTTCTTTTTATTTAAAGTGACAATGTGCAAAACATCCTCCAGCCCTGATAATGAGCTTTTGATATTCATACTTTTGCAAAAATGTGTGAACATGATTTGTGTATTTTTATTTTTTTGTAAAATTACACTTTTTATATTGTTTTAAATTATTGTTCATCCTGTGTTTTTATAACAGGTACAATTTGGTTTACACAGTTTTATGCAGTACAGTACTTACTCTCTATGTTGTTGGATTAAAGTTCCCCCTTTAGAGATTTGTTTTTGTCTTTGAAGAACCAAATATGGATTTCAGAATTGATCAAATGAGCTCCATACAGCACAGCTGAAGGATCAGATTGTTTTCTGTGTTTGTTAAAGACAATGCACTGCCGCATTGGGATCTTTTATTTCCCTACACAGTGTGGAACTGTAACCTTTCACAAAATCACGTCATGTAATCTGAGTGACACAAATTGTACTGTCTGACTGCAGACTTTGGATATGGAGGATTTAAAAGAGAATGCAATTAATGTTGTAAAATGAAATTTTTTGGGGAAGACACGCTCCTGTTTGCATTGCACGGGGAGGATGGGGGCTGAGGGTCTGGGGTGGGGGTTTGGGCTGTAAGGGATACATGTATATAATGTAAATGACAAATAGAGACACGTTAACAGAAATGTATTCATTTTCTCCAGGAGGAGTGTGCATAGTGTATTTAGAATTTGTAAAGCTTCCATCCTCCTGTCAGACATTGAATTGGCAAACTGAGTCTTTGTTTGATTGCGTCTGTGCAGACCTCTCTAACCACGCCTGTTCATTTATGTAAAATACTTTATGTGCCCCTTCACATGGGGTTTCCAAGAAAAAAAGACATTTTTTCCTTTGTGTAATATGAAACTTCTGTGTATTTCTCTATTACCTGTGTACTTTATAAAGGTGCTACAAAATTATGAAAGCCTTTTGAGGTATAATTGGGACTTGGAGACATCGAGCTTTGAGTCGCTCTTAAGGTTTGTTTCCAAATTTACAGTTTGTAAAAAAGAATTTTGTCAAATTTACAATTTTTATGCAATTTGGCAAATAACATATGCTATAAAGGTACAATCTGAAGTGATTGGCACAACAAGTGGCAGTTGTCTCTTTGGTTTTGTACATTCTATGTACAATCATTTCATATTCTAAACTGGTCAGAAAAACATTGTGATTTTTAGTCTTGCAAATCTGTATGTAGTTAGATGACGTGACATCCTAATATTTATCTAATAAATATGTATTCAGATGAAACACAATCAATGGGCTGTGTCTTTTAAATTTAAAGTGCCAGCAACAATCATAAATACCTTACATATAGGGATGCACAAGTACAAGTAATGATATTTAGGTACTTCATAATACAGTTCTTAAAGTTGCTTTGTAGTTACGGCCCAAGGGCTGAAACTCAGAGTGAGACCCCATTGTATCTGTAGGCATTCTTAATATAATTCCACCAAAAGGTCAAAAATTGGGTTGTTTTATGCGATTCATCACAAAATGCCTCTACCGCAACCCCTAAAGAACAGTCCTTCCAGGACAGTTTTGAGCTACATGCATTAAAATTGCAACACATAGATAAAAATCTGAAGAAAAAAATACGTGACCATACTCTAATATATACAAGAAATAACTTCACAACATTTTAAGGTCAAAATTTTCACATGCTTTGCTAATGGACAGGTTCCACATTTTAACCACTACTCAGAGAGATTTTAATTGATTGATTCCAGAATTTTTTTGGGGGGTTATTCTGGACAAAATGGAGATGAAAAGATATCAGAAACATGATTTTCATCATAAGCCGTGGCTGTGCCTGGGGCCAATAGTTTATCGACTTTTTACAGTTTCTAAAAACAAATAATGCGTAAATTTCTGCAGTGCTTATTTCAGTCAAAACCAAACTTCACATACATGACAAGGGTCCCCTCCTGAACATATTCATTCAACATATCTACATGGTAGGTAAGATCATCTTAAAAACTGGTGTGGGACATCCAAAGACCTGTGCCATCCAGAGGCCTGCCTTTGAACCCTGTCATCATGCTGTGGTAAACGCCATCAAACAGGAAGTACTTTTTTCAACGGCTTACGGCATACTCCTACAGTCAGGAATATTCACACACATTACCACGTTGAAAAGACAGAGGTACAGGAAAAATCTGACGGGTGGAAAGTTTGCAGTCTGCTCTGGAGTTGCTTGCCTCCCATCCACTTACACTAACCATGTTCCAACTTCCCCCCACACGGGGTCGCTGTTTGTTCATCAGCGCGGCTCTATGTGACGTCACATGTAAACACCGGCAGCAGCACCCATGGCCTGCTTGCCCTCCTCACTCTGTCAGCTGAGCAGAGATGTTACAAATAAAAAAACGCATGAGATACAGCTCTCCGGGCATTGCCGCTGCGAAGCTGTTTTCCTCTGGTCCCGCCAAAAACCCGGTCGTGTTTCTCGATATCGAGGCCGACGGTGAACCGCTGGGAAGAATTATCATTGAGGTAGCTAACTAGCTGTAGCATTAGCCTCCTTCTAAGGACAGTGCAGTACTCAATTAAATTTCATGTGTCATTTCTTGCAGTTGAATGCAGATGTGGTGCCAAAGACAGCGGGTATGTTCAACCTCTGTTCAATTTTCTACTTGATTCCGTTTTGTTTGTAATATTAAAGTAACTTAAACTGTCTTCTACTTTAATGAATGAACACCATCACTTACTTTACAGAGAATTTCAAAGCCTTATGTACGGGGGAGCATGGCTTTGGATACAAAGGCTCCGTGTTTCACAGGGTCATACCTGAGTTCATGTGCCAGGTAAGACTACTGAAAAGGTTTTTCTTAAAAAAAAAAAAAAAGTTTTCCATGGCGGCTGTTTCTGTTTTGTTTTTTTGTTTTTTTTTACAATTTATCTTTTTCTTTTTTTTTTTTTTTTCTAGTAGCCCGGTCAATTTCAGACGTTGTCCTTGCAGTAATTTGCAAAGTAACAGTTTGTGTAGTTGCATTAACAATATAACAGTCATATGGCAGACCTATAGAAATAACAAAATCATTTATAGTATAAGCACAATGGTCACATGACATAGTAACAGTGACCATAATGATATAGGGTCACTTGACAGCCCTGGTGAAGTGCTGCGCATTGGTATGACTGTGGAGGCAAATAATCAAGGGTAAGGGATTTCCTCACTGAGAGTTTATCCTTTCTGTAGGGCACAAGAATCTTGAGCTTATTTGAAATCGTGAGGGGTGAGACCAATGACTGTTGTGGTTTTATAATTTTACATGGGTAAACATATGTTTAATTATACACTTTCAATTAATTGTATTCATCATTTGAAATTATATTTTTTTCTGTTTTGTTTTCTTTGTTTCAGGGAGGAGATTTTACAAACCACAATGGCACAGGAGGGAAATCTATATTTGGGAAAACATTTAAAGATGAGAACTTTAAGTTGAAACACACTGGTCCTGGTATGTATAACCACAGCTCACTGCAGATGACTTTATCTCCTTTAAGAAGTCAGAAAAATTCACAGTGTTGCTGACTGGTTAGTTGTCTGCACTAGGGGAGGAACAAAATATGAATACTGAAACGTATTGTTGCCCTGACTCATGCAATACAACTACGATTAAATGGCAGCAAATGTAGATATATTAATTTAAAAATAATATGGATATCTAGACAGGGAGTTTGAGTCCCTACTTCCCTGTCACCACTTCATGACAGTTACTATTAGGCTAATGGTGTTATTCCTTCACTTTATTCATTGTAATCTTAGGGTACAGGAAATTATTAGATATTGTTATATAATTGTCTTACAATTGGTAGTTCTGCGTGCCATTTTACCTCAGTTGGCAAAGCAGGTGCCCATGTATTGAACTATAATCCTAAGCATACTGATTGTGGGATTGGTTCCTGGTTCTTCCCCCTCTTTCTCCCTAAATATTTCCTCTCTCTCTTCAGCTGTCTTATCAAATAAAGACAAAAGAACAAAAAATTATCTTAAAAAAGATAATTCTATCTATCCATGTATTGCAGAATGGCTGTATTGTTACATTATTGATAACCTGGGCCATGCATCTGGTTTCGCTGTACCAAATCATGAATTACTGTGCGATTCCCAACCCTAGTCTGTACTGTGCAATGTGTTTGGATTATTTAACAGATTGTCAAACAATTACCAGATTTTTCTAGTTAAGATTACCCTTAATTCCAAACTTAGAACCTGGTTCTTACATTTGTAAGATTGCCCCCCCCCCCATCCAAATGTATCAGAATGGGTAATTGTTAAATTCAGAACTTATCTGTTGTATAACATTTAGCTAATCTCCTGCCCACCCAGGAGTTTCACTTCTAGGAGATTATCTGTGTGTATTAATGGAGCTGCCTTTCCACTAGGTGGCAGTGCCCAGTTTCATGCAGCATTTAAACTACCACTGTACAGATTAGCAATCCCCAGGTGAAGGACCTACTTTTGCACCAATCATAATGACTCCTTTCTTGGATAAACTTGGTCCACATGCTGTTTATTTTGTGCTTCATTTAAAAAAATGTTACATAACCACAGTTTGTATCAATTTTAAGTAAAGAACAGTCAACAAACACAGTTGTTGACTTGCTTCTCTTTTGCTACAGCCAGAACTAAATGTTATTGGGTCAGTGCTAAAATTGGGTCAAGATATCTTGTTGACTGTTCACAATTTAATTGATTTACTTTTGTCCTTTTTAATCTCTGTAGGAACACTTTCAATGGCAAACTCAGGGCCAAACACAAATGGCTCCCAGTTCTTTATCAGCACTACTAAGACTGAATGGTAACTTTGCAGAACTCATCAATTATCTCATTTCTTCCACTCAAAGTCTCAAAATATGAAGTCTGATTTCTTACCGTGGGCTGATTCACTTCTTGTCTCTCCTTTCACAGGCTTGATGGCAAACATGTGGTGTTCGGGCAGGTGAAAGAAGGTATGGATGTGGTCACCACAATGGAATCCTTTGGATTACATGATGGCGGTGTGATTAAGAAAATTGTCATCTGTGACTGTGGGGAGATCAAATAAGACTTAAGATGACACATGGACTTCTGTCGGATGGCTAATCACTATTTAATTCCTTTTGAGCCCTTTATCTGTGACTGTTTCATGGAGGAACCGCTGTAATGAACTTTTTCTTTAAATATGATCTTTATTGTTGATTGAGGTGTAAAGATCCATATATTCATTATTTAAAAATGCGGAAAAATGTTTACAAATAACAATTTTTGCTTAGAATAATTTTAATAATGGCATGAATGGGAGTTTCACTGAAACACTGTAATCTTATTAACAGATATCTAGCTTTTGTAAGATTTTAACTCACCCTATATACTCCGTGTAAGTGTCCAGATCTTCCACTTGGTAAAATTTTCTTACTGTGCAATTATTCTTCATTTGCTACCTATTAAATTCACATTTTCAGATTTTACCAGCTCTGGTCTCAGTGCGGGACATTTGCTCTCTTGTACCATCAACCCTACTGGTTTTAGAGCTTCCTGGAAATGATCCAGAAGCTTTTTTTAGACATCAGGCTCTCCAGTGTGAGCGACTTCCTGTCCATCAGAGCAGGATGTGACATCATGTGACATCCACCTACAGTGGAGCCTGGATATCACATGAATCTAGTTGGCAGATGATAGACCTGCAGGCTTTAGGTTCATTGGACACAGTGAATACAGATGATTTAATCTGCTGGATCCATAAAGAAAAAGTCTTCAATGTGTATGTGGGCCGCTCTTCTCTCTCACTGCCTCTTTATTCGAAACACAGAGCGCCTGGAGGTGAGAGCAAAAGAAAAGAGACCAGGACATGTCTGAAAGCTAGAGACTGGGTGGTGCTGCTTATCGAGCTAATACTTTATGAAAGTAAATAATGAAGCGATGTGAAAAAACAGCTCTTGCCCCTAAATGAAACCATATGCTTGCTGACCTTCCACCGTTTGTTTGAATTCTCAGATTACATTGTTGCTATAGTGACTTTTCAGCTCTCACTCTGTTTGAGTGCGAGATGTTGTAACAAACTTGATATAATTTGGGTCCCCACCCTCCGGTTTAGTTTTAGTTATTTGGAATGCACATCCAATATTGTGCATGGAAACTTGGCCGGAGAGGCGCCTGTGCCTTGGCCAACGTTTAATACACACATGCAAAACAATGACATCTTTACAGCTGGTACAAGCTGGTTCCCCCGCAGTAAATGTCCACATTTATCACACAGCACCCATGTCTGCTGGTGTCCTTTTCTCTGTTTTGGTTTTCTTGTCCACAGTCTGACTCAAAGTGTTGAAATCAAGACCTGACAGCCTGATGTGTCTGTTATCTTTCAGCACTTTCACGGGGAAGGAAAAGTTTAACAAGTCTCTCCCCCTCTTGTGTTACACAACCACCATGAATAATCCATTAAAAAACTCTTTCTCAAAATCTATACGCTTCACAGTCTTGTGTAAGACCTCAAGCTTGCACTGTGTAATGATGAAAACATACACTCTGTAATGAATATTATACAGGCAGGAGAACTCACAAAACAATGAGCAATCTCACAGGAGCACCCAAACATATAAAAATGCGTAACCCAAGCAGTCCTAATTCAATATGACTTTTATTCATCAAACTTGACAGCACTAAAATGTTTTCTTAACTAACAAATAAGGCACATTTTGGAATGCCATTTCATGGACATGAAAAACAGACCTGTGGTCTACCCTCGAAAACCATGACTGTCCTTGTTTCTTGAAATCATCGTCTTCCCTACCTCACGCCTGTGTTCTGTCCAATTCAAATATTACATTATTGCAATATTGCATAACAAACATCTCAAGTGATACAGACAGTAAAGAATACAAACAAAACTTTCCAAATTGACCACATAAGTGTTAACACATTACATTCAGTAAATATGTATTATTCCTAGAGGCTACACTAGCGGTAAATGAAAAACTTCAGGACTAAGAACAATCAGAAGATGCTGATCATGTTAAAAATATGTAGTAGCAAACTACTGTAAAGTATTTAAATAAGTATACATTGCACAAAGTAATATTTCATTCAAAACCAAACACATGCACATGCAAACTCTATAATAGTTCTTTGTCACACACACGTTCTTTAAAGTATACACTCCCTATCTAATCTACTAATAACACTAAAACATTTGATAATAGTTTCTTGTCATTGCTACTTAAAGCAAACTACATCTCACAGTTTAACGTGCTTATACAGTGGTGAGTATCCATCACTTCTTAATAGGAAAAACAAGATTTCTGCATGTTAACACAATAGATCTTCATAATGTTGTTTACAAAATGAATATATGGGACTGTATGGATGTAAATGACAGCTCATAATTAGTTATATAAAGCAACTGAATAACATTGCAGTTTATTCAACACTGATAACATCATAAACAAAAAACACAAAATACAATGGCTTATAATTGAGAAAGGGTATTAATTATGTACCAGCTTTTCTTTATAATATTCTATGTAGACATCAATATTTCCTTCTTAGTGTAACTTTGTTGCATATTCTATACAAAAAGTGTTGTAAAAAATCTTTCCATAAATATTTCTGCAGGATATCCCCTCAGATTCTTGTAAAACATAAAGAAAAAAAACTCCCAGCTTTGTTTAATTCTCAGCAATAGGCCCTTCTTCACACACAAACAGAAAAAAAGCTTCAATATTGCATAACACTTTAAAAGAGCTACGATCCTTGAAAATGATGGCCATCAAATATATACATAAAACAGTCTTTCTTTGTCAGGGAAATAACTCTTGAGTTTTTGCAGATTGCTTTAAAACTTTCAACATCTATTAAGTGTTCCAAAATACACATCTCATTCATAGAAAATAACAAATTTGAGCTGAGAAGGTTGTAGAAAAGTCAAGTATGTGTAATTCAAGACATTACGTCTGAAAGCAGAGATTTTATTTTTTTCTGCAAATGTGTTATATCAACTGCTTCCATTGGCTCTTCCATTTAAAATGGTCTCCTCATGACGGAATCAAACTATAAACGGGATTTAGATTCTGCCAAAAGTCAAAATAACACACTATGAGGTTAGTCTGTAAGGCATCATTGGTATCTTTTCCTGTCACTACAGCCACGCAGTATGGGCTATAAGGTTCAGATGTCAAGACTTGTTAGGTTAGTGGCATCGCACAAGAGAAAGATGTTAATAGTAAGGAAATGGATTGTTCCCATCAGTGGCATAGGGGGATCGAATATGTAACACACAACTGCCTATTCTCTCCTTTAAAGGGGCACTCCAACAATTGTTCTCATTAAGTATAGTGTAGTTGCCAGAGTTTTACTCAAGCTGTCAACATGACAGGTTCATGTCTTCTGTAGCTCTAGAGGGGCTTCGTCCAGTCAGAAAATAACTGATGAAGTAACAATAATGTTGTCATGATTATCAGTGCAAAGGCTTCGAGAAACACTTTAAAGAAAAAGCTTGTGTTACATCACAGCAATGGGTTGCACTGGCTGTGCGCCAGTCCAAAACATAGCAGAGTTTACACTCTACCAAGATGTAAGGTGTTGCGCCAGCTGAGATAGTTTCAATGAAGGCTTAAAGACCAGCTGGGGCTACATGAAGATTTTTCGCCTGACTGCAACCAGTGTTAATTTCGTTGACTAAAACGTATCACTAAAAATGTTCGCTGACAGCCCTTTTTCCATCAGAAAGACTAGACTAAGACTAGCCAAAATTAGGTCTTTGATGACTAAAACAGACTAAAGGTAAGTTAGTTATAGTCAAGATGACTGACTTCGTCAGCCATTTAAAAGCCCTATTTCTCCACTGTGGGTAAATCTATCAAAATATAATGCATCTGTATCTATTCTGCCTCAGCTGTAGAAAGCAGGGACCCCAGGTTTGGCAGGGCCCATACAACACTCTATTATATTTGGTGCAAGATTCAGGCAAAAGAATAAGTGTTTGGACTAAAAGTTAAGGGTACAATGCTTCAAAGATCTTTACCAGGTAGAAGTCAACTAAAAGTTTCACTGATTTACATGATGGGAAATGCAAGACTCAGTATGTTTATATGCAGTGAAGTTGAGCTACGCTTAAAGCTCACTTGTCCAACTGTCCATTGTCTTCCCCCAGTATGCCCCCTTTTAGTTAGTCACTTCTGGAACTCCTTCATGTTGACCCATTACATAACATACAAAACAACCCATGTAATTCAATATGTTCACCTCCCTCCGTCTGTCGTCTGTCTAAAAATGTGTGAAACCCACTCTAGCATTTGCCATGTTGACACCTTTGTCTTGTTTTCTGCCCAGCTTACTTCTAACAGTTTTTATACTGTTCAGCATCTGGGGTACAGTGGAGCATGCTCAGAACATCTAGGCCTGTTTGGGTGGGATTAAGGTCTATACACAAGAGTATATCAAACCCCAACCATTGTAAGCCTTATCTAGGTGTGTTTGTCAAACTTAGAAAAATTTGGCATCTCTGTAATTCAGCTCATGTTTAGTCTAACAAAATAAATCGACTTTTTCTGACTGCATGCAAACATACTGAGTGATACTGTCATAATCATGTCATCATGGGGATCTAAGCTCAGGCTTGGAGCAACATTTTTTTTCCAAAGAAAGATTTATTGAAATCCTGAATGACTTGAACTTCAAAGATCTTGGCATTTACCAAACAGAGGAAAGTGTGCTTATAGTTTCCAATGAGCAGCATTGTGGGAAATGTAGTGATTTTGAGCCAGCCTAGGCACTAATTGAAGGAATATTCCAACCTTTGCAGCACTGATTTTGTCTGTTTCCCAGTGTTTCTAACATAGATACAGGTTTGTGGAACTGCAGTTCCAAATCACCAGAGTGCCCCTCTAATTCTCCAGACAGAATTAGGCTTTTTTCCCCCCAAACTGTTATGTACCATTGTCAGCCACTGCAAACTCTCCCACTAAGGTGTGTGACCATGTATAGTTATATTTTTACAAAGCCACGAATAGATTGCTACAATAGATTTAGAAAAAAAGACAAAGAGTGAGGTCCACAGATTCATGAGCGACTCTGCTCTGTTGTAAGGATTGACTAAGAAATAACATCTTTGTTGATATTCCATGACAACAGACCACAGTAAGATTGTTATTGCCAGCTGGAAATGCTGTTTCATTCAGCCTGTGCCTCCAACTCAGCAAACTGCATTGAAGCGAACACCCACCTCGCCTCACTAGTTCAGACTTCTTACAGAGGAACTTCCTTTTCTCAGCCTTTTGTCACAACTTGAACTTGCATCAAACATCCTGTACATCTCATATACAACATGCACATATACCGCTCCAACTCTGAGGCTGTCCCTACATTTTTTTCCCCAATTTCAAATGGCCTCCAAGCCCTCATACTTGAGAATGATCTAAATCATTTAAGGCACATACATTATGCAACAGTTTAATATATAGCCAACCAGCTTTATAAGGCTAGAAATACAGTACATATAAAATAGTTCACAATACCTATAAAATATTCCATAAAAGGCAGGTTTCTATAAGTCAAAATACATATATTTCCTCTGTAGCGCTCTAAGTATGCACATGATATATGTAAACAGAATGTGTACTTCTCTTCCTTTAAAGACATTGGTTTATAGTAGGCACTCAAAATGAATACAAACCTCTGTTTTAAACTTTATCACTTTCAATATATCCTTATGTTTTCACAATCACCTCCACAATTCAACCCTTCTTAGTTTAAATCCTACCATTTCTCTCAACCAACCTGAAAATCATTGCAGTTCTCAAACACTTCGCCTCCCTCTTGACATTTTTTCCGCAGTAAGCTGACATTTGTAGTTTTGATGGATAAAAGCCCTATAAACATAACTGTTAAGCTTCACTGACTCCAGTAAAGGTGCAAGGTATAAATCAGCATTACAAATATGAACTTAAATCTCGTTTAGCGTCCTTTAAAAGAACTTTTGTCAGTTATTTGAAATTTCCAGCTATAAATTTTAAAAAGTTTAACCTTTAAAACAATGTTTCATGATTATAATCCAGTTGGGCAATTATTTAAAGCTCCTGTGAGGAACCTTTGGTTTGTGTTGATTTTTGCGCACCCTGTGGACAAATGGATACGTTTTTTATTTGCTCATTATGTCCTTTTTGGGGAAGAAAAGTATTCTTGTTTTCTTTTAACCATCAAGTGCCAAGGACAAGAAAAACATTTTTCTATATCATGCTCCTAATTATCTTCTTTGACAGCTTTCCCATGGCTGCTGTTTTTTTAGGCCTAAAACTTACAACATAGAAATAGCCAGACTTCATTAAGACAGCCTGCTGCTGTCTGTTCATTTCTGACAGCCACTCTGACTGTTCATCTCAGACACCGTATAATGGAAATACATGCTTAAACTTAAGAGTTAGGACACAAAAGTTGAAAGTCAAAAACCTGACTTGCAAAACCTGATTGCAAAGCATATAGTAAAGCCAAGTAAACAGTCTGCTTACAGACCATCGCAGCCAGCATAGTTTACACAGCTCTGTTAGCGGTGTAAGCTACGTAGATAATGGAGCTAAGCAGCTATGCAGCTATGTATGCTATGTACACTATGTATCTACATTATCTACATGGCTAAGTAAGCTACATTTGCTAAAGCTACATTGCATAAGCTAACGTAGCTATAGATAACTGAGCTATGCAGCTAGTGTAGCTACGTAGCTAGTGTAATAAAAGCTAAGCTAACAAAGCAGCTATGAAAGCCATATAGGTATGTAATTTATGTCGCTACGTTTGCTAAGACTCACATTTCTAAAATTCAAGTTGCTAAAGGAAACTTATTTCTACTGGCTGATGTACTAATATTAATTACATAGATAGCATAGCAGTGGTAGCTTTAACTTAAGCTAACAGAGCTAAAGCGAGCCACCGTTAATGTAACTACTTCTAAAACATATCTATGCATAATTTAATCCTGGATTAAACCTCTCATATTTTTCTGTTTTATCTATGAAATGTTTCTCAGTCTGTAATGTTTGCAATGTGGTTATGCCATGAATGTAACTGCCAGACTTTGTTTTGGAATAAAGTTGAATTTGGAAAAAAAAAAAAAATCTAAAATTGGAAATATGTTGTACCAGCAAATTATGGCACTTCTGCTCTGAGATACACAGCGTCTCAGATGAACAGCCCATGACGGTGGCCATCAGAAATGTTCAATCTGTAGCCAGACCCCTCTCAACTTCATAGTGATGGTCTTTTGTGTTTGTAGCTCATAAAGATGCTTCAAATTTAATTTCATTGTAAATTATGAGCTCAAAACTCACAGGAGCTTCAGTACTGAAAATTGTGTATATTCGACACTGCTTGGATGAACCCTCTGGTGATTTTAAATCAACATAACACAACGAACATCTACGCCTACCCTTTCTAGCACTAAAGATAGTTGAGAACAAAAATACTACAAGGAGGGTGAATGAAATCTAATCTGTTGGCACAGACTAAATCTAGACAAGAAGCAACCCTACGCAACTGAACCTACAGTAGTTTCTACAGACACACAGAAGCAATAATGTGATACACAAACATACAAAAAAACAATTCTTTATGTCCCAGTTAAAATTCAAATTGCACACTAGACGACAAGAAAATAAATAGGCCAAATGTAAGCCAGGGAAATATGGCACATTGTCCCTCAGTTAATTCACAGTTAAAAAGATGTGCTGCTGACCCTAATATGGCAAGACATCAAAGGCCTCAAATATTTACCATCGTGAGAGACCCGGGTTAAACGTTCATCACATTAGGAAACACACAATTCACTTGGCAGGGAAATGGAAGGCAGATCTCTGTAAACACAAAGCCAACAAAAACCCCAAGGTGAGGTAATCTATTGAGACCAATACGATCAGTGACACCAATGACTGACACTTAATCAACCAAATAATGTATAAATGATGTTAAACGTCAAGTTGGATCAATGCTGTGATATTATTTCATGCATGAGGCATAAAAAGACAGATTTGGCAAGTTTTTGTTTTCATGAAGAATATTTTGAGAGATTGAACCCAAGGCAACATTTACCTCTCATTCCTGGAAGTAATCTTCAATACTGTCAACCAAAAAGGAGAAATCGTAACGGATAAAGTTTTAAGAGGGGCAGAAGATTGGAGAATTAGAGCTACAGTCCATGTTTGAGGTTTCTGAGAAGCTGTGGGGGTTAAGGACACCAATTTCGTGTGCAGATCAGGGATGTGGAAAACCTGGATGGAGGAAGCCTTGATGGAAGATGAGCAATGCAACTTGGGACCTAAAAGTTGCTCTCAGGCTCCGAATGAAGATGATTTTATTGCACACGGCGGCAGTAGTAGCCAAGAACTTTACATTTCTCGCACAGGTGTTGCGGGTGCTCCTTACTCTGGTCAGAAACATCCAGGCCATCTGGTTTCTCTAAAGGGCGCTGAGAATACAAACAGAAGAAAAATAATGAGTCATATTACTCACCAAAGAAGTAAACCAAGAAGCACCCACACAGTATAAACCTCTCAAGTTTTGCAAGCAGTTTATTTGGCACCACGTTGAACTCAGCTATACGCCCAACAATGCTGGCCCCCATCACTGCTCCCATATTCTGCCCAGACTGAATGTGTACTAAACACAATTAGTAGCACAGTTATGGCAACGCATAATCAGCTTTGGAAACTTGAAGTAGACTTTTATAACCCAGTGTTAAAGAGAAAGATCAAGTATGCATTTGATCAGCATGACTTGTATGGAAATATCAGCAAACTGCTATGGCTATGGCTTTCTTGGACTCATTATTGAGGACAAAGAGAATCTATCAGAGCCAGCACGTTCTGAGGTTATTTTAACAACCTGTCTGGAAAATTGTATCCCTCATCTATTGTTTTTTTTCTTGTTCGAACTGCTTTCAAAAACACTACTAAGTCCAAGTCGTCCAACTAGAGAAATACAGGCTACCACGTGTCACTGGTAGAAGATATTTCAGTCTTTCACTAATGAGTCTGCCAGGAAGTTTTGAGACTTTATTATCGGTGTGTCAAAGACATTACGTCCTTAGAGAAAGAAGGAAAATATGATGTATATTTCATGAAGTTCCCCTCCGGGATTGGAGGGAGATTGGTGTCTGTGTTGCAGGCGTCTTCCATGTTTATGTCCTTGTGCAAGAAACTCAAGGGAGTCTGTTCTGTAGATGAAGCTGCAGTCTGAGTATTTTTCTCCTGAAGCAGTCAATAACTTAAAGTGCAATGTGTCTGGAATTGAAGCAGAAACTACAAGAACACAGTTTAAGGTTTGAGGAAGAGGAGGACTGGGACAACCCCTGTCATGCTCTGAATGTCTTTGCATACTACCAGGGGCATGGGAAAATAATCTGTGGAAAAAATAAAGTCCACACCTTTGGGGTGGATGTGGCATGTAAGCACGTCCTAGGCTACCATTCCAGTGGGTGCCACAAGTCCCTGGTTGTGTTGTGGATGTCCAGAGGCCCGAAAACCACCAGCAATCTCTGGGTGCATCACTGGGGGTGAAAAGGCCCAGACAAAAGAAATGCCATTGAGCTCACGTGTGTCACCATGTATCAAGCTTGAATCAAGCAGACCTCCCCAACCTCCCAAGCCCTGGGCTGTGGCACATCGGGCTTGTGATGAATCTGTATTATGCTACATGCCAAGCGTATGTACAAAGAAACTTCAGTCTTCTGAATGCAATGCACTGTAAAAGTTTAAAAATGAGGACAAAAAGGAAAAGACTTCAGCTGATGTAGATCTGTTGGTCCTACTTTGAGGCTCATTTATTTTCTACATTCAAAACACAAAAGGATATGGACACCCTAAGAGATACGGACCAAAATATGCCATACCATGGATAACAGATACATCATTGTGTCTTAATATGACATGCAGTGTCATGACACGCAGTCTCACAGAGTCTGCACAATGAAAAACACAGAAAACATGACATGAACTTTTCTCAATTTGTGGCTTGCCTTGAATCATCTTGGATACAGCCCTGTAACACTCTACTGTTGTTTAAAATGATTGTCAAGGGGTATTAATTGTACTTCACACTCATGTTGCACACCCATGCCTGTGTGCATGCATGAGCAATCCCATCTCTTGCATCCAAACCAGGGCCAAGGAAGTGTACTGGATTTTAGGACTCAAGCATGCTTGGGCATGGCACTAATTGCCTAGTGTGATTACACCCAAGAGGTAACCAAACTCTATGAGCAGCCTGATGGGCCTAGTGCTACCTTCAATGCAGCTAGGGCCAATAATGCATTTATGATAAAGTTGTGAAACGGAGATGACATGCATTAGTATGCTGCTAATCGAACAGTTAGTATGTATTGTATGAGCATGCAGTAGGCAGTATGTTAGGAAGTGGCTTCAGACACAACCATTGTGCTTGTGGAGTAGGCTATTCAAGAGGCTATCAACCTTGTGTGCAACGGTCGTCATATGTCATGAAAGCTACCAGATTTGTTTTCTTTAACGATACGTTTACTCGCAAGGGACATTTTTTTAAATCAAAAAAGTTGGAACATTTATTTTCAAAGGTGTTACTAGAGAGGAAGGGAAAAGCTCTCATAGTCAGTTGGTTGTTCTTGCTTGGCAAGCCTTAAATGTAAGTTAGCTCTTTACTTAGCTTGGTTGCAAAAGTGGCAATACTTAATTCTCCTACTTTCATACATTTGCCTTGAAAGATTCATTTTCAGTGAAGGGCTTTATAGGATGGCTTTAGCAACACTGCTTTTGAGCTATATTAGCTTCTTCCACCTTGAACGCCGTCTACTCTCAAAGGTCAGCCCAGTCAGGATGGTTTTAAATGACCAAAATGTACGTGTCTGCCATCTCAGCCATCAGAAATCACACCCTCGGCTTAAAACAAACACTCTGGGTGCTCAGGAAATATATTTTCCATCAGAGAGGGTCAAATATTTGATGCATGTGGATGGGATTGGAAAATACATATTCAGGTTATTTATGGGAAACCACAGGCAGGGAGGGAGCCGTGCTGAGAGTTTGAGCTCTTTGATACTCGAGGACACAGAGGTTAGTGGTCCATTTCAAACGCTGACAGGGGGAAATATGTTAAGTGGGTGACATTGCAAATGCAGGGAATTTGCTTGCCTATGTGTTGCTTTGCCGCAGGGACACAGAGGCACAGAAGAGTGAGGTTTTTCTCACCAGTGAACTATAAGAAACAGGATGGTTTTGATTGAAATTTTAAGTAGCCCAGGAGTGATGTAAATGCACTCTTTCACCCTTGAGTTTTAGAGGGTATAGTTAATATTCGGGGTTAAGATCTCACCCTGAAGAAGATGCAAATGAAAGAATAAAACATTTGGTAAAAATTATGCATTCACTTTTCATTGTCGGGGAATGTTGCAATGTCTTGCCAGAGATTTAAAGTAAATTTGCCGAGCAGGGTCCCTTTCCTGCTTCATTTTATGCAAGCGTTAACAGAGTGAAACATGGTCAGCCGCAGCATTCAGAGAACGAACAGGGCCTCAAGCAGTAATCCCAATTTTATTTCAGGAAGTGGAATTGGAAGAATGTGGAAAAGCATAAATATTAAAAGATGAAGCTCTGCAGATAAATATATCTCTAGATGAAGAAAACAGGGAGGATTCTTTCTCGAGCCATCCGTCTCTTTTGTCAGTGGGCTGTGAGGAACATACTGGAGGTTAAGCTGAACAGACAGCTCACCAGCACGTTAATTCCCTCTGAGCATTTCATGTTTGGAAAAACACTCCACAGCATCTTGCTTAATATGACTTTCATATTATTCTACGTGAGAGGAATTCCCGAAGCTGTGTAAGCTTCCATTACCCCAGAGTTAGTTTGTGTCTGTGAGCCATTAATAAAGAAATATTTATTTTAGGTTTGTTGTCATTCCCTAAACGATCTAAAGTCTTATCAGGAAATGTTATTAGTTTATTCAATGTTGGATTATTACCAAAAGGGCAAAAGCAATTGCTAATGTTGTTATTTTTATTTTGTTTTAATGAGGCCATCTGAAATGACCTCAAGACAAAACACCGCCATGCAAACCAGAGCCTGGACTCTGTTAGTTTTGATTTCTGACTTAGACACATTGCAAACTTTTCAGAGGGAATTTTCTTCATTACCTGTTTGTGTGGATAGACATTTATGTGGCATTTGATACATTCTTGACCCATGTTGGCCCAGGAGTTTCCGCTCATCCACTTCCTTTTACACTTGGGGCACTTGTATTCTCCGAAGCATCTCTTTTTCCCCTGGTACGGTGTCAGCCCTTCTCCTTTGGGTCTGGCCTGTAAAAAGCAAAAAAAATGATGAAATCTTTGCACATTTAGTACAACAATTATTTCTACAGGTCTGGCCAGATGAGTAGACAGTTACTTCTTCTATCAACATGCAACTTTAATCCAGTAGATGACGCACACAAGCATCAGTCCCTCAGACCTTCAATGCACAACCTCCCCTTCTGTCAGTGTTCTGACTGAATGCAGCCACTTATCATAGATCAGTTATAAAGCCAAAAGTTGATTCAGTTGCTGTTTCTTGGAAATACTTTATACCAAAGTTCTTTCAAGGAATGCACAATATTATCATCACGATATCAGTACCGGCAGACGATAGCTTAAAAAGTTAATTATCAATATCAGCAGATCAAAATTCCTGCCAGTATTTACAGCCAATATATCTGCTTTAATTATCAGCCTTTATCAGTAGGAAATATTGGCTATATGAACTAATACATAAGTAGACCAAAAAAAGGTCTTTTTTCTATGTTTTTACATGTTAAGTCTCTGAATTAAACAAATGCAAGCTAGTGGTGGGTGGGAAACAGATGCCAATACTGTCACTAGTATTACTGAGAGCCTCGCCATGGATTTCTGCAATACCATCATTAGCAGTTTAATCCCAGCCCTTTGGTGATGGTGCACACAAGAGATACCACAGATATCACTCACTGATAGCTCAGACTACCTACCACAGTGGTGGACAAATAAAAATAGTAAATGGAGTGATGTGTGACAAGCAGGTCGAGTCCCTTTGTCCTTTGACACTTACAGAGGACGTATCATGAAAACACATTTTTTTGTGCTTTTAAACATAAATTAGAGTATCTAGAGTATCTTCTAACCCAGAGGTTTCCAAACTTTTCAGCCCAGCTGCAGAAGCTGGAGACCCCCACTATCCAAGTGTTTAAGCATGTAATAATGCAGCCATGTACTCTCACTGGGCCTTTGCCAACACTAGTGTAAGAGCAACATAAAAGAACACAAAAGCCTTAAAACACAATATTTTACATAATAGATTACTACAATACATGCTGGAAATGACTTGAAATAATTGTAAATTTTACTTTGTTTTTAGAAAGTATCTCTCAACCTTCTCAAAGTGATTTGCGCACCCCCGAAGAGTCCTGACCCCCCACTTTGGGAACCTGTGTTCTAACCCACCAAATTTAAAATAAGTCAGCCTAATCCTTTGTTCACAGTCTCTTTATGTCTTACATCATGAAACTGATGGTTTTTACATCACACTGTGACATCACAATGATTATTATTATTATTATACTACCTGCCTGTCACCTGAGATCTTCACCCATAAATCTCTGTCTACAGCCATGGAAGCATACAGCTGCACTTGAAGACAAGAGAGGGGAGAGAAGGAGCTTGTTTGCATTTAAAGAGACACATCAAACTGGTTTATACAGGGTCAAAAACCTTCCTAGTGCTTGATCCATGTTTTATTTGACCAAAGCACAGCATAGACATTTTATTCAGACCACGGACTGTGTTAAAAGGTGGGGATGGGGTATACTCACATACTCTACATACTCACTACCCATAAAGCACAGCCTCCTCCTTGAAACCATAGCTCAAGAATCTATAACTCGATTGCATTAAGTTCCTAATGGTTAAAAGAAGGAGGGCATGGCTGTGATCCCTGGTCAGAGGGGTGGCTGCATGTACTGTAGTAGGGGTAGACTGATTATCAGCCTGGCTGATTATCGATGCTGATGTTTGGCATTTAGCTGATTATCTGTATCTGCATATTATTTTAATGATAATTGGCCAAAATTAATCAATTTGAAGGTGTGCTACTTTAACTCCACTGCAAGATGTATCTTCCCCCTAGCTTTGTTTTGTTTTTCTTACAGTCTCACCCACAACACTATCTGACTGGCTCGATATCTCAAAACTACCAGGCAATTAACACGGAGGCCTGGGTGGCACTGGCACATGCACTACTTATAATCTGAATCGATATTGTCCCTAAAAAAAGACTGTATCGTAAATACTGTAACTCTCTACTTGCCACAAACCGTAGCTCTTATAATGCTCAATTATTTGATAAAGACATTTTATTTTCCTTAGGTCCCTGCTTATTATGTTGTTGAAACGCCTTTATTATGAAGCAGCCATGCCAGGAAATGTTGTGTTTTTAGTATCAGCTTAACACAACCTCACAGGAGCAAAACAAAACTTATGACTACATAGTGTCAATCATGAGCTACAGCATAATGAAAGACAGTGACTTAGAAACCCATATTTCTTTCGTAGGCATGAGTTCAATAGGTCATCACAGGCTTGTCTGAATGTATGAAGGGGTCAAAGATGCATTAAGCAAGTTTGACTTCATTCTTTTTCCTTTAGGAAAGTCGTTATTCAGCAAGCATTCAGTTAGGATTTATTTATCTGCTATCATGATGTTTAAAATGCTGCTCATTATACTTTGAATGCCAAGCAGTGCAAAGAGTTCAGAATGACAGCTTTAAGAGCTACTCCTGAATCCAGCTGGACAATAATGAATGTTGAGTTTTGACAGCAGGGTGTGTCCATGCTTGTCGTGCTAATATCATACAGCACTCCTACACAAAGTCTTGGCACGATGTGCTGTTGTGTAATTGACATTTACTTCAAATCCAGCTGTTTTAAATTAGTCTTCTGATTCTTGCGAGGGAGATGATTACGAAGAGTCAGTCAGCCATGAAAGAAGCACTAGCTTGAGGGCAATATTGTTGGGAGGAGCTGGAGAATGACTTCATGCTGGCAACTTTATTTAGGCCAGTGTAACAGCAAAAGGGGGAAATTCTCATTTTTTCCCCGAAAAGTATGACACAAACAAATTCTGATGTTGTAAAAGGGTTAATCATAAAACACCCTCCATCTTGCCAAAAGAAACCTAAATGTGTAGTGATTAGTTTGTTTGTTTGAGCCTGTCACGATCAATTTAAAGCTTCAGCATCAAAAACCCATCTCTAGGACTAGAGTCTGCACAGCCGTAATCAGCGTCAGCCTGGGAGTGGTTAATTTGGTCAACGAAATCCTTCCATTTTGTAGAAAACCGCAGTTAATGGTGTAGCAGGGAAGTGTTTTTGTCAAACTTTAAAAATGCTTTCATGCACAGATAGAAATCTGATATGTCAGAGAGAAGTAATCTTAATGCACAGCATGCAACAGATGGCAGCTCTCCAGAAGGTTAGGAAAGGTTTACAGAGTGAAATCAGACCTGCCCGGTCTTCTCCTGCAGGACTTGAGATTGTTTTCATAATCACTTTAACATTGGCTGCAGATTTCGGGGTGGATGTGAAGGGGTACAGGGCGGTGAGATTTAGAGGAGGGGTACGATCTGTTTCCCTGGTATTTCATCCCAGGCTGTGTGTGAGTAATAGAAACTTTAATCAGGAGCATCTGGCGCTGCCCTGATAGACGTCAGCACTTTGCATCAGCACCAGCGAGCCGACGTTAAGTATGAGCGGCTGTGCTTCAATCTGGCCCCTAAACAGCATGACCTCAACCTCACTGTCAGCTTCCCATCTCCCACTGTGACAGCAAGAAAGCTGGAAAATCTGACTTCTGCTGGCCTGCAGCACAACAGTTTATGCAATGTGACAGCTTCATTCTTATGCAATCAATGTGTAATCTCAAAGACAATGCTATTGGATTGGATGTTCTTCTACAAATACGCCAGTTAATGCCAATCAAATGTAATCAGACTGCCATTCTGACTCTTAAACCCTCCAAAATACAGAACTTTATAGGTTCCTGCTGCAATAAAACTAACTATTATTTGAGCTAATATAATAAATCTAGCTTTTCAAACTTTAAAAAAACCCAACATGAGACTGCCTCCCGATCTCTCCAGGAGGTCGAACCTTAACGCTCATTCTTCATATGGAAATATTAACATTGAATTTCCTGCTACAGTTGTTTCTTTGAATGTAAAAAAATATCTCTCCCTGATATTGCAGCCAGGACTCAGCAGGACAGAAACAGCACTTGTCCTCCTCATGACCATTCCTCTCCTACTCCATGCTGTTTCCAAGCTCTGGCCTTGGCCTTTGGCTGTGCTTCATGCTCTGACTGCAGCTGAGTGCTTTCAGTGCTCCTAACAGACATTTTTAAAATGGATTGTTTCTCTGTTTTGGTAGAAGTAGTCTCAATGTGGACGTATAATTTATTAGTTGTGTCCAAGCTGTTTAAAATAGCCTTTAAAGCTCCTGTAAGGACCTTGAAGTTTGTGCCAACTTTGACAACCATTGTGATCAAAGTTGATCTTACCTTGCACATTTGCATGCATTTTTTGAGTGAAAAATTGGATGCTGCTGTTCTTCAATTAATGTGTCACTCTTTAAGAATCATACTGTAGAAAAAAGTATCAAAAAGACTGCCTCAGCAGTGTGTAATAATTATCTATACCATGTGTCAGCAGTTAAAAATTATAATATAGACAAACTGTCTTCTCCCCAATGGTCTTTTGTGCTTTTGTAGATCATAAAAAAGCAAGTATATTAATTTTAGTCTGTTTTATAACCAGTTAAAAACTCTCCATAGGAGACTTAAATACAAGAAAGGCTGACAGAACTAGTGCACTAATAGTGAAATATAGATGTAGTTAACTGATAGTGGTTCTCAAGTTGTCTAACCTCAGGATTCACCTTCACTTCCTTATTGAGAGGTCATTACCCAAATTCCCCAAAGTTTTCAACCATTCAAATGTATTTAATCAAGCATATAGCGTTAGTTCAGGCAGGCCAAGGAGTCGAGCACTGCCATACAACTGAGATCAGCTGATCTTACTCAAGCCTTCGTCAGCTGACAGCCAGCTGATTTGCTCCAAGCAAGCTATTGACTAATTGCACTCATTCTACCATATTTGAACTTCTCTAGCCTGGCTATGCTTTGATGCTCCCTCTGCAAGCTACTTTTTGCAACCCTCCTCCACCCCAGCTCCTCCTCTGTGTTTTATCTGACTTAATCAATGTCATTCTGTTGTCACTGATGCCTGCTCTGCTCTGCGTTTATAGCTACTTCTCTCCTGCCTCAGGCTTTCTATGCACAGTCATGGACGAAAATGTTGGCACCCCTGGAATTTTTCCAGAAAATACATCATTTCTCCCAGAAATTGTTGCAATCAACAAATGTTTTTGGTATACATGTGCTTATTGCCTTTATGTGCATTGGAACAACACAAAAAATCCGAAGGAAAAAGACAACATTGACATAATTTACACAAAACTCAAAAAATGGGCCAGACAAAATTGTTGGCATCTGCAACTTAATATTTGGTTGCACACCCTTGGGAAATAATAACTGAAACCAATCGCTTCCTATAACCATCAACAAGCTTCTTACACCTCTCAGCTGGAATTTTGGACCACTCTTCTTTTGCAAACTGCTCCAGGTCTCTCAGATTTGAAGGGTTCCTTCTTGCAACAGCAGTTTTGAGATCTCTCCATAGGTGTTCAATGGGATTTAGATCTGGACTCATTGCTGGCCACTTTAGAACTCTCCAGCGCTTTGTCTCCAACCATTTCTTGGTGCTTTTTGAAGTATGTTTGGGGTCATTGTCCTGCTGGAACCCCCATGACCTCTGACACAGACCCAGCTTTCTGACACTAGTCCCTACATTACGGCCGAAAATGTTTTGATAGTCTCCAGATTTCATGATTCCTTGCAGACAGTCAAGGCACCCAGTGCCAGAGGCAGCAAAACAACCCCAAAACATCCTTGAACCTCTACCATGTTTGACTGTAGGTACTGTGTTCTTTTCTTTGTAGGCCTCATTCTGTTTTCTGTAAACAGTGGAATGACGTGCTTTTCCAAAAAGCTCTACCTTAGTCACATCTGTCCACAAAATGTTCTCCCAGAAGGATTGAGGCTTACTCAAGTACATTTTTGCAAACTCCAGTCTGGCTTTTTTATGTCTCTTTGTCAGCAGTGGGGTTTCCCTCAGTCTCCTGCCATAGCGCTTCATCTCATTCAGATTACAACGTATGGTTCGAGCTGACACTTTTGCACCCTCAGTCTGCAGGACAGCCTGAATTTGTGTGGAAGTTGACTGAGGATGTTTATCCACCATTCTAACTATCCTGCGTTGCATTCTTTTGTCAATTTTTCTCTTCCGTCCACGTCCAAGGAGATTAGCCACGGTGCCATGGGTTATAAACCTCTTGATTATATTACACACAGTGGACAAAGGAATCTCAAGATCTCTGGAGATGGTCTTGTAACCTTGAGATTGTTCATATTTTTCCACAATTTTGCTTCTCAAGTTCTCAGACAGTTCTTGGCTCCTCTTTCTCTTCTCCATGCTTTGTGTGACACACACAGGCACACAACACAAAGGCTGAATCAACTTTTATACATTCTAACTGGCTTCAGGTGTGATTTCTAGATTGCCAGCACCTGTTACTTGGCACAGGTGAGCTTAAATGAGCATCACATGCTGGAAATAAAATGATTTACCCACAGTTTTGAAAGGGTGCCAACAATTTTGTCTGGCCCATTTTTTGAGTTTTGTGTAAAATTATGTCAATTTGGGCTTTTTTCTTCCAATTTTTTTTATTTCTCTAATGCACATAAAGGCAATAAACATGTGTATGCCAAAAACATTTGTAACTGCAACAATTTCTGGGAGAAATGGTGTATTTTCTGGAAAAATTCTAGCGGTGCCAACATTTTCGTCCATGACTGTAGGCACAGGGAGAGCAGGAACATGTGCTCTCAATATTGATCCCTGTTTTTTGGTATTTTTCTCAGCAAGCAAAAACACAAGTAATTCCACATTGAAACATCAAATATCACATCTAAAATGCATCACTTCTCCTTTACATATATTACACCCACATTAGGTTGCACAACCACAAAGTAATCCAAGACTTATTTGGACATTTGGAGTGATAAATGTGAGTTCTGGACTCACATTGTGGTTTGGCCATTGCAACACGTTGGCTCTCATGGAGGTCTTCGGATGAAAAGCAAATTTTGGTTGTGTAGTCATAAACTTTAGCGCCACAGTTGGTATTTCACATTCCAGTGGACCCCCAAACACGTGGGAACCAATGTCACAATAACATCTGGACTGATGTGCCAGCGCTGCAGGCAGAGGCTGGAGACTGGGAAACACAACTGTCAGGGCCTTGGCTAATGCAGGAAGCTTTAGTTTTCTTCACCTACACACAAACATACAGGGCTTGTCTTTTCATTTACATTGCTGCAGTGGATTACGAATCAAAACCCTCTGCTGTAAACACTAGAAACACTGAGTAAATGTTTTAGTTAGGCTTGATTTCCAGGAAAATAACCACCCTTTAAAGCAACGTGCTCAAAAGATTCACAATACACATGGTAGAATGACTAATTTAATGGAACTGCGTCATCACAGCACACAACACTCTAGAGATGAGGCTGCATGGGAGGATGTGTTTTGTTTTCCCTGTGCTCTCTACAAATAAAACCATTCAAGCCAAAGCCAAATGGACATGTCTGAGCCATTTGGAGCATTTTAGGTGTGCATAACCTGAAAACAAAGATTTAAAATTGGTTCATGGATTTTGTGCCAGGAGATGAGCCGTGTTTGTCGAATCACTTTGACGTTACCGAACTGCATCGAGTCAGTGTTTGATTATGTTCCCGAGGCTAGAGCCCTGCATGTTGTTGAGATAAGGGTCAATGTGGAAGACCATACAGCAGGCAGCGTAGCTCCAAAACAACATCTAGTCAAACCACATCCTCATTTGGTCCAGATCACAGCAGGGACTCATCATATCGCGCGCACCCACTACGGGTCAGTGAACTGCTAAATGAGGCATATACACACGTGATACAAGCATTCATTGATGAAATCGGTACGCAAAACATGGCCACACACAAAGCCCCTCACTCGCTTCCTTCCCTTAGGTCTCGTTTAACACCCAGACACAAATGCACACACTCAAAACACATGCACAAATTCCACATCCAGAGGTTTTCATACACTCCTGAGACACAACTGGAAATTCTCAGTGCATGTTTTTTCCTGCACTACTCCCACTTATGAGTTAGGCTCTTCTACAAGGACACAGATCATTCTTTGGCTTATAATGCAGGATTAATGAGCTCATAAGCTGCATTAAATAGAACAAACAGTGCCGGGAAAAGAGACAGTAAAACAAACAGAAGGACAAAAATACGACACAAGAGGACGACAGGAACAGGAACAGGAGAGCTGATAAAGATATCAAAGGAAAGAGGGCTGCCAGGATAGCAGATTTTTAAACTTTGATATAATTTCAGTATAAATCAAACATAAGAAAGTTCCTGTTTGAATATCTAGCAACAAAAATACAGTCCGAGACACCCATTAAAGAATAATTTCTTGTTCTTAAATGACTCAGAAAGTGTAGATGGACTCCCGTACCAATAAATTGGTACCAACATACAGTACTGTGTAGAAGTTTGAGGCATGTTTGGGCTGAAAATTGAGGCTGCACTAAGGCATGGATTTGGCGAGTAAGTTGCCTGAGGGCACCACTGGGCGATAGGGAGGATTGGCACAACCCCCACAACAGCAGCCCAAGATGCTTTTCAAAAAACAAAGAAAACCCCAAAATAATTTCAGGTGGTATACTCTGCTTCCAGTCCTCTTACAATAAATAATGATATAAATGATAAATAAGTTTTTTAAGGCTTGTTTTTGTGCTGTTCTTATGTCAGTGTTTTTTGGTACTGTTATTTTTGGGGTCCCAGGCTGAAAAGTTTGGGAACCTCTTAAGTAGTACATGAGTTTATATGTTTGGCGTGGTGATATTAAATGTCCCTGACAAACTCGGAAATCCTAGGAAGTAGGAATGTTCCTAGGCGTCAATTTCCCCATTCAGCTAAACGCCAAGATAAATTCAGTTTAACCGACTAGTCTAAAGAGAAGAAAATACTTAGAAAGCAGTCAACTTCATCACAAGGCCATTGTGTTAGCAGGTATGTTGTGAGCGAGATATACTGTGTAGAGAGTAGCTAACATTAGTAGCTAGCTCTGCCAGCCTTCGTTCCTCTTTGCAGATTAATATCGTGCTTTGATATGTGGCGTTTTCACTTCAGTCCAGTAGTTATATGTGAGTTCAACCCTCGACAGCCTACATAGCACTTTGTTTACTTTTAATACTTATAAAGCTGCCATACTGTGCTGTTCCTACTACCAGCTAACTGCTAAGCTTCTCATATTTACATCAGGTGAAAGCTCAGACAGGAAGCGGCAGCGGCAGCGGCTTCTAGTGTCAGGAGGTTCATTACAGTTTAAAAGAGCATTATAGAGCAGGATTTCAAGCTCGTGTCTATAAAGAAATGTAGGTAATTCGTTTAACCGACTCATTAATCTTGCACTTACTAATTTGATAAATGAATTTAACTGTTTAACCGTGCATATCCCTACTAGTTAGCCACTAGGTGGCAACCCCCTCTTGTAAAACGTAAAAACCCTCCAAAGTTTACAAGTGGGCACTTCCAAAAACTTAAATGCCTTTTGAGCTTGTGTCAGACTACCTTTTTTGAGCATCTTACCAAAAACTCCTTCATAATCCCACAGACTTTGAGATGATGGAACTGGAAGTGCTAAAATGCTAAGACACTTCAGGGTTTTAGGACTTATTATTTCACCTCTGTATGCTAAGAAACTAACTTGGCATCCCTTTACTTAAGTAACCATCTATTTTCCATGTTTTGTGCAACAGATTGTTTCAGAAGTTAGGTTACCCAAAGGATTCTTAATCTGCTAGCCAGTTAATGGCGTCTTCAATTATGTGTTAGCATAAAGCTAACAAATTAAGATGTACAGTGTGGCTCATCTGTGAGAAAATTATTTTTGTGGACAATCAAATTTAACTTGTTAGTGACTTTTTAATAGTAATTTAATTAAAATATAAAGCTCTAGTATTGAAAATACATTGAGGTATGTAAAGTTTGACAACCTTTATTTCAACAACCTCCTGATCTTCAAGGATTCTGTTACAAAGGGGGTCTAAAAACCTGCTGCTCCAAAACCAGACTCCAACATCCACAAACACAAAAAGAAAAGTGGACAAATACCACAGTTGCCTGATCCAACTGTTGAGAGACCCTCCAATCAGCCCCCTCTCAGGAGGGTGGAGAAAGGGAAGGAGAAAACTGAGGGAGAGAGGGAAAGGGGAGGACGAGGAGGGGGAGGAAATCTAAATCCAAAGCAGATGGCCTCCATAGGGGCAGAACACCAGAAACACTGAGAGCCATCGTAAAATCGCTGCTCTGCTTTCAATTAGAGCCATACATTTCAGCGACAGAGAGAGACAGAGAAAGAGAGGTGGGGAGGGGGATAAAAAAGCGTTAACTAACCACTGTCGCTCTGCCCTCAGCTACAGTGGATTGGACTCATTATCATGTGGAGGAATGTGATTCTCTGGGGGGTCGGTTTTAAAGACACATACGTTGAAGTAACAGAATATTAGGAATGTCAGGCATGTGCTCTGTTGCAGGTAGATTACTGAATCTGAGGAGGTGTGTTTAAGTGATCCCAGTCTAGACGACACCCACTGTGATGCCTTTAAATTTCAGGGTAATTGAGTTAATACCATGAAATTGATTGAAAGGAATGCAGCCCATGCATGTAACACTTAAAATGCAGTTTGAATATCATTTGGCTCTGCTGTAAATCACAAAAAGTTGTCTTTTACTGACCATTGGAAAAATGCAGTCCAGACCACAGACTGTCTGAGGCCTAAAGGTGATCTCGCGTTTGTTGATCTCACATTCCAGGCAAAGAGTAATGAGCAGCGGACAGACACCAGACTGAATACCCTCAGACACTCGCCCAAAAAACCTGAACCCTTAATCCTCTGTCTCCAGCAACAGGAGAGGTTAGCCTTGGTTTAATATTAGATGTCTCTTCCAAGCCAAACCCAAAAGGAATCATTCTGAGCGTTCAAGGTTGTGGATTTCATACTTCTCTGACATACAAGGGGAGACGTCTACCTTCAGTCAATCTAGGCTGCACATACTGCCAACGAACAACAAATACAAGGAGACAGTGCTGTAAAGCTTGGCTTTTTATGCAAATTTAACATGCCATCCCGTGGTTAGGCCGTAAATACAGGAAAACAAGGGATTTGGTGGGTTTGACAACACTGAGGTTTTGGAAAATGGTCAGTAGCAATTGTATGCAAACACTTTACTGGACAGCATTGGAGGAGCGGAGTCTTTGTTGGAAAATTCAGCTCAGAAACTCATGAATAATGCAGCGTCTGTGAATGTTTGAAATTTCTTCAAATGAAACTAAACATTTAAATGAGAAATGATGGTTTGTGTGACTCAACCAAGAGAGAAGAAAAACAAAGGGTTCGTGCTACACTAGAGAAACAAATGTATCACTTTATAAGTTTATTTACATGGATATGATATTCTATACACCAGCAGCTTGTGGGCCAAATCAGACATTCCAGTGGCCTCAAATGACCCTTGGGTAATTTATTAAGATATTTAAATATGAAACAGTGTTAAAACTAATAATAATCACAGTTGTTATACCAGTTAGAGACATCAGCCCTCAGACTGTTGGCACACCAATGCGTATTTTGAGTCAGTGCATTGGAATGAACACTGCTTATTTAAAAGACCATGATTAATAACTCTATTAATTATTAATAAAAACAGTAATAGTACTGATTGGGTTTATTATAAAGCACTTATTGAAATCAGTTCCACAGAGGAGGCACCAGTAGCCTTCTGGGGCCCAGCCAAATGGGGGGCCCATAGACGTCAGGAAAACCATGGTACATTGTAAAGTTAAGCTGTGATAACCATGCTTTACTTATTAAATTAAATAATAACCACGCTTATCAAAGAAATATTTTTTGTTTATTTACACTGTAGCCTATTTCAAAATGTTAACCCATTTTCTTAAATCAGAGTTACCTTTTTTTGTTTTCAATATAGATGGGCACACTGAAGTAAACCATTTGAAAAGTAATGTCAGATTTCACAGCAAAGCCATAACATGCACACATGCCAGGATGCCAGAAAAAAAGGGAGAAGGAACTGATATAATTTTAAGGGAAAAATAATTAAGTAATTGCAGAAAGAGGCATAAAAGGTGAAAAGTAGTAAAATGTGTAAAAAAAATGCAGAAAAGATGGTGAAAATGAGTTCAAAACAGCAAAAAAATGGCATACAATCAGCAAATATGAGAATGTCAAAAAGTTTAAAAAATGAGCAGAAAAATTGTGAAAAGCAGCTAAAATGTGGCAACAATTAGTTACAGAGGCAAAAATGGGTCAAAAGTGTCATAAAATTGGCAAAAATGGGTCGCTAAAGTTGTAAAAAGGGGTTAAAAACTAGAAAAAAAATGATTAAAAGGGGCAAAAATGGGTGACACAAGAAAAAAACAGTGGTGAAAAGAGGTTAAAAAGTGGCATGAATAAATAATTCATACTTCAGATCCCAATACAGCTTGACACATTTTTCAGCACCAAGATGAGGTAACTGTTATCCTGAATGCTGGCACCAGTGCTACTGATCCAACACACATTCATTAATATCGTCATTATATTACAACTGGGAAGGGCCCATTCTCTGGGCTTTTCAGGGGCCCAGCCAATTCTTTGGGTATGCCTGGTCATGTTTACACTCCATGTACTCAAAACAGCCAGCCTGTGTTCAAATCTGACTTGTGGCTTCTTTTCTGCCATTCCCCACTCTCCCTTCCCAGTTCCACACTCTGTCTACTGTCATATCCAGCCTGGAAGCCCAAAAATAAATCCTGAAAAAGATAACATTAAATATCACAGCTATAAAATACACAACCAATAACCCTCTAGCTAATGGTGATGCTATGGTTAGCATTTATGGTTAACTTCTGGGTCAAAGCGTGGAAGTCCAGGCCAGCCTGGTCTGACTGAAGTGTGCAGGAATAAACTGACCTCTAACCTCACTATCTAGGAGTGTTGGTCTGATTTTGAGAAATTTAATTAATGTAGTTTAGTCAAACTAACATGTTCACATATACAACAGCTGGAATAACGATAATTGCACATGTTTTACTGCATGTAAACTCTTTTATTTTGAATCCATGTAAATGAAGGCTGTTCTGGCTGCATGCTGTAGCTCAGGTGCTCTGACTACTACCCTGCAGCAGCAGTTTCACGCATTAAAAATTTCAACACAGAAAACACCAGTCTTGTCCATTTTGATTTTGCTTGCTTTTGCAGGTCATATAGAGGCAACAATATTAGTTTAAAACCGGTAAAAATTCCCCCACAGGAGCTTTAAGAAAAGGGAAACTCCTACGTATTTAAATTCTAAGCTTAACAGGTCAAACACATCAAAGATAAAAGTAAACTTCCCTTTGTTTTTAAAGCTTTGCCTTTAAAAAGAAAAGTGACTAAATAGGCCTGTTAGAAATGTCAAATGAACAGCAATTTTAAAGTCAAAGCTCTACCTGAGTTCCTGGTATCAGAAGATTATCCCATGTGATTTGATGTTCCCATCACCTAACCATAGACTAACATGAGACTCAGACAGGTCAATGAGTCACAGCATAGGCCTCCCATTCAGCTCTGAGAAATACTCTGTCAAAGGAAAACCTCGGGGTTGTTTTTCAGACCACACCAGAAGGAGTTGAAACGTTTGTCGAGTCATATGGGGCAAATAATACTTGTGCAGCAATTCTCAGTGCGCAGTTTGGTTTGGGTTGACCACATGAAGGCAAATCAGATGTGAGTGATGACAAATATGCAAGGAAGAAACAGACTTTCACACGTACAACTATGCTACTAATCACGAGAAAGGGGAAGAAAAGGATGCCTTGTTAAATATTCAAGTCTTTAACCAACCCTATCTATGTTATCTGACATCACAGCAGCACAAGAATAAAGATCTGAGGATGCACTGGAGTCGTCAGCCTGTGAGTCAGAACTGAGGGCCAAGTGAGGCCGTGCAGATGGCCGCAGCTTCAAGCCTCTCACAAGAATGACACTGTCACCACCTCAGCTGTGTGTCACTGCACAAAGAACAAGCATTTTTTTATCGGCTGTTTCCGCTGCTGGACTAAACAGCTTTAACCCTGGGCCAAAACCTCAGCCAGGTGCATTATGGGGGAACTATTTATCAATCCCACCATGCACTACAAGCTCTAAATACAGCCACTGTTTTCTGTGCGTCCCTCTCTTTTTTCTCGCTGCCATCTTTATCACCTCTCCTCTCCGGCTCCTTTGCGGGTGCAGCTGTCTCCTTCTAATGCTTGTAAAGAAAAGTGGCCGAGGCTGAAAGTGACAAGAGAAACAGGTGGGCTGTTTAAGTGATAAATTTGCCCCTGATCGAGCACAATGTACCTCTGTTTGCAAAAACAATGTCTCTGGAAGAGGACTCAGCAGAAAACCCAGATAATGCACTCAAGCTGCCATAGAATGGAGCCTGCTTAAGGAAACATGCAATCAAATCACTGAGAAAAACAAATATGTTGATTACAGTCAGATGTATTTAATGAAAGGCTCAATTCTGTGACTAAAACCTAGACTTAATGACCTTAACGTCACTGTGCATTGCATGTGTCACCCAAATTAATGAGAACAATGTTGTGACACTCTGGTATCTCAGATCAGCATGTGCAAATTAGTTGGAAATTGCTGTAGAGTTATTACAAAGCCATGTTTTTCAACTGTCCCAGATAAAGCTGCCTTAATCCTGGCTAGCTGGCTGCAGCCCCAAACTGCTGGGCTGCTCCCAAGCGTTCCGAAGCGCTCCGATCACTAGCTAGCATCTGGAAACCATCAATGTAAACAAAGGAGCAGCGGAGGAGCTCAGGCCCCGCTCCGCCTCTCTGCATCCCCCAGGACATCACTCAGAGAGAGCAACACAAGAACACCAAACCAGGCCCCCTGAAAAAACCTGTGTGGGTTACAAGTGTGTCGTCTCTTGTGTTGTCCTCATCTTAGGATCTGTGTTTGCTTTGGCTGCAGTTCAGAAAGAGATAGATTTACAGATAGAGTGGATAGGGTTCAGTCCACAATGTTAGCTTTGAGTCTTCTGGAGTTTTTGTTTGGTTTGCTCATTAACTGTAGCATTTTCTGATAAGGTTTCTAATTGCTTTAATGTGGTTTCAGTTAGCGTGCTAGCCTTAAATGCTACAAGGGGGGCAGAGAGGCAGGGACCTGGATGTGGTTTCAACCTGGTTCTCCTCTGTGAAACATCAAAAAAGATCAAAGCATCAATCTTCCCTGATCCTTCTCTGAGACACGACAAGGAAATATTTCCTCAACTTTTCATAATAGTGTTCCAGTAACCGTAGATCTATTAATCCTGTGGTCAGGTCTTTTTTCAAAACAGCTGGAGCCTCAGAAATGTGGTTCATGGAGCTTTGAGACATTAAACCTCAAACCTTAGCACACTAAATGTTGCTTGTAAACACAAACCACAAAGGACACAAGTGTTTTTAGTGCCTTTAACCTTTAAATATGCTGGTTTCCACTCTGCACAGGCTTCATTGTGAATATGTGCACATATGGATAAATATCAGTGAATTAAAGCTCCCGTGAAGATCTTTCTGGTGGTGTTGATTTTGGCACCCCCTGTGGACTAAAGGGTATGTCTTATGTCTGTTTCCTATACATGTATACAGTGCCTATAAAAAGTATTTACCCCCTTAGATATTTTACCCTTTTACTGAAGTCATAAATCAAAGTCAACATAAACTGGCTTTTTTTAAACAAAAAAAAAACTCTTTAATGTCAATGTGAAAACAGAGTCCTACAAAGTGATACCAGTTAAATAGAAAATAAGTAATGTAAAGTGTCTGCATAAATATTTACCCCCTTTAGAGTGAATGACCTAATTCAACAGAGGTCCAGCAAATCGGTGCTAGTAGTAATCACCTGAGTTCAGTCAATCTGTGACACCTGTGTCTGGAAGATCCAAGCACTGATTGATCAGTAATCCTGGCTACCATTATACCATGAACAAAAGAACACTTCAAGAGAAAAGGTTATGTAAAAGTCTAAGTCAGGGTATGGATACATAAAAACCCCAAGGCACTGAACATCCCCTGGAGTTAAGTTTAATCCGTCATCAAGAAATGAAAGGAATATGGCACATGTGTAAATCTGCCTAGATCAGGCCATTCTCACAAACTGAGTCACCGTGTAAGTAGTATACGAGAGAGGCCACCAAGACACCTATGACTACTCTGAAGGAGTTACAAGCTTCAGCAGCTGAGATGGGAGAGACTCTGCACACAACAACTGTTGCCTGTGTTCTTTATCTGTCAAAGCTTTACGGGAGAGCGGCAAAGAGATAGCCAGTGTTGAATAATACTCATATTAAATCTTGACAAGAGTTCACCAAAAGGCATGTGGGAGACTCCATTGTCAAGTGGTAGGAAAGCTCTTAGGTCTGATGAGACCAAAATGATTCTTTCTGGCCATCAGACAAGACAGAAGCATGTTGGTGGAATCATCACGCAGTGGGGATGCTTCTTGGCAGGGAGCTCTGGAAGGCTTGTAAAGGTAGAGGATGAACTGAATCCAGCAAAATATAGAAAAGTCCTGGGGTACTATCTTATTCAGTATGCAAGAGAGCTGCAGCTTGGGGGAAGATTGATTATCCAGCAAGACAATGACCCAAAGCATACAGATAAACAGATGTGATTTAAAGACAACAAGGTGAATGTTCTGGAGAGGCAAAGTCAAAGCCCATACCTCAATCCAAGAGAGAATTTGTGGCTGGACTTGAAAAGGGCTGTGGTCCCTGTGCAACCTGACAGAGCTTGAGCAGTTTTGCAAAGTAGAATGGAGTAAAATTGTAGTGTTCAGATGTACAAGCCTGATAGAGACCTATCCACACAGAGTCAGTGCTGTGATTGCAGCCAAAAATGAATTTACTAAATACTGACATGAAGTCACTTATTTTACATTATATATTTTCATTGAATTTATATCACTTTGTACAGATCTGTTTCCACTTTGACATTAAAAAGAGATGTTTATAGGCACTGTGTATTGTACTCTAAATCATATTGTAAGTTGCACATTCAGCTGTTTTGTCTTCCTTTAAATGTCAGTTCTAACACTGAATTGGAACTGGAACTAACATAATTATGTCACTGATTAATCTGCCATAGGTTTAATGTAATCATAACTTTGCACGCAGTCTACAAGCCTGGGTATTTTTCTTAAAACTAATCCTGAAAATTACAACACGTTGACTTTATTAGATCAACATTATTGTATGTTATATGAAAGTTGTAAGAAAATTCACACTAGATTTTTACATTTGAAGAAACTTAAAAACAAAATATCACATGTAGGTTGCCATTTCCGTTCAATGGACTCTGGATAATGATGTCAAATGATTGCATTGTTCTTTTTACATACGTTTCATCATTGAAGTGCTTTTTGATTTTAAGATAAGAGAACTATTAAGAAGACATTGCTGTAAAACCACATGTGAATTCCTTTTTTACTGCTATCAAAATAAAGAAACATATCAGAGTTCATCTAAAATAAAAAAAATGTTTATCTAATATAAGGACAATATATCTTTACCTGCAGTTTCATTTAATATACAAGAGAATAAACAGATATTTGAATAGATTTTAATTTCACCTCATTAGTTCTTTGTGTGCTGACAACCAGAGCATGTTACATCAGTTCTTCTTTCAGGGATCTATTTCTTTTGACTGATAGCAAATATGCCCACATAAATATAAGACTTCAAAGCACACTGACATGTACACAGTCTATCTTTAGGTCTGAAATGTACTTATATATTGATGAAGTGGACACACAGACACAGATAGGTTGCATAATTACAAAGTATGACTTGTCTTCTAAATTCTCCATCACAGGTCTGTCGCCCGGGTGTCTGAACCTGCACCCATGTGGGCCAGGGTGCTATTCTTAAAAAAGGTCTCATATTATGGAAGCTCTTTATTTTAGCTATTCAGATGTGCTTGACATTTCATAACACTATAAAAAGCCATTTACTAGGACAGTTGTGTCCCGGTCTAAAAATTCTCAGGATGTATTTGTGCTTCAGAAAGTCTTTTGCTGCATTCAACATCTCTGGTGAGAGGTGAGGACAGGGACAAAGAAAGATAAAAACATGTTGTGTGGAAAGAAAACCATACTAATTCTAGTATATAATCAAGCTAGGAGCATGAACCCAACACAAAACACCAGTGCCGTCTATTTAGGGTGGAGCATTTAAATAAATGTAAATATTTTTAAGACAGCAGCATGCTCAGGGTTACACATTTTTCCCTTGTGGGCTTCTGGCTTCAACCCTTGAGGTTAAAAGTCTTTATAAATGGGTTTGTTATCTCACTGTGATACAGAAGGGAAGATTTCAAGAGGACAACCACTCCAACTGTTTTAAAAAATAACCACAAGTCCATTTCCAGCTCCATGGTGACGCCAAAATAGTTCATTCTAGGAAATGGCCTCTGCTTGGCAGCATAAGTGCTCTCCCTGTGTGTATCTGTGCGTCTGTGAACTGTATGTGTGTGTTTCTACTGGACAAGACTGATAGTGTGCCACTGCAAACACACTCACACAAAAATGCTTCCTGAAATGATCCTAAAACAGAACGAGGTTGAACATTTTTCTCTATCAAAGTCCTGTAACAGGTCAGGACATATCACTGCGTGTTTAGTCTGTTCTCTGACATGCTGAGATATCACACGGGGAAAAGGTAAATCAAGACAGCTGCTCCAAAGATAAAACATCCCACAGCTGTCAGTCAGCTTGATAAGTGGAGAGGCTCTGCCAAAAAGAATCAGAAAGAGGAATTTTGTGCTTTTAAATGTCATGAATGCCCACTGAGATACTGCTGAGGAGAATACCAGACAGTAAAACTGTTAGTTTCAATCTTACCTGTACTACTGTATGACAAATAAAACAAAACTGAACTGATCCTACTAAAATGCAAGATTATCAACCTCCCTTAAAAACAGCACCCCCCCGCCATGTACTTTCTTTCCCTGGCCCATAAACATCCACACTTTTTTGACTTTTAAACCTATTTTAAGTCCATTTCCAGGGTGAGTGAGGATTCAAACTGTTTTACAGAACAATGCAGCAATTACTTCTTCAAAAATGGAAAATCTGACATCACAATATGCTTATCTGTTGATTTAGATTAAAGCTAATCTTATTTAAGTCTTCTTTAATGATGTTATTGCTTACAAATGAAATTTGGTGACCTGCAATTTCTGTTTGTTTTGATAAACTGGAGGTCGAGGTCTTGTGTTATGAGTCATTGTAAGGCAGCTATTTTTTATGTTATGACATTTGATATACTGGTGTTTGATTTTTCCCACCAAAATATGAGAGGGATTTCATTTTAATGAAATTCTTCCATTTGATGGTGACGGTGCATTTCACAAAATGGCAGTAAAAAGCATGAAACTGATGGGTTGCTCGTAGTTTAAGTAAGGCCGCACGTAAATGGGGAAAAGGAGGAGAGCTCTACGGGGCCCAGTGATATGGGGGGCCTATGAGGTCGGCAGATTCTAGTCCGTCGTAAAGTTAATCTGTGATAAGCAAAAAATTACTTCAATTTAGCTATGCAGTAGTAGAAATACCTTTTCTGGTAATCTTAACAATGTGGATGGGCACACCTGGACCATAATGTCAGACTTCATAGCTAAACTATGATGTGCACAAATAAAAGATGCTAAAAAATAAGTAGAAACAACTGAGGGCTCCTAAAGGAAAATAAAGAATAACTGAAAAAAAATAGTTAAAAGTGACGTGTGAAGTGGCGCAAATTGGCAGGGAAAGTGGTCACAGGGGTTACAGAATGGAAAAAATGGGTTGAAAAGAGAAAAGGAGGAGCAAAACGGTAACAGAAATTGATTAAAAGTGGCAAAAATGGCCAGATAAAGTTTTGAACAGGGGTTATAGAGTGACAAAGATGGGTAAAAAGTGGCAAAGAAGGGTTAAAGTGGCAAAGAGGTTGCAAAAATGGCTAGATAAAGTAGTGTATAGGGGCTAAAGAGTGGCAAAATGGTTTAAAAGGACAACAAGTATCTAAACTGGGTTTAGAGTGCCAAGATTGTTGCAAAATGGCAAGAGATAATAGTAAAAAGGGACTGAGGAGTGGCAAGCATGGGCAAAAAGATGCAAAATGGGTAAAAACTGGCGACAAATACATAGAAATTGGTTAAAAGAGGCGAACATAGTCAGAAACAAGTAGTGTATAGGGGTTAAAGGGTGGCAAAAATGGATCAAATGTGATTTAAAAGGGGCAAAAAGTATGCTATGAGCAGAAGGAGAGCAAGAAAGCTCGCAGTGGTGAACGAGAGCTGCCCCACTGTGTCACAGCCTCTAACTAACAGCTATTGCAGTTGGCAAATGTGCTTTTATGCAGATTTATTTTCAGTTCACCTCAGTGAACATATACTGCAAGCTTTCTTGACTTTATTTATGTCAAAAAGTTACAAAATGTGGCCTGAATGTGTGTTAAATATTGTAAAAAATAACACAAAAATAATTACTTTAAAAAATTGTGAATGTATGTCCAAACAGTTGAGGCCAGAACATACTCAAGCATACTGTGAGCGGAGCAGACTGTCCGCAGTCATCAGAGCTTCCATAGTCGAGCACACTGCTGCGTAGTAGTTTCCTGTGAAATTTACGTGAAATCCTACATTTCCCACAGTCCTTGTGCGTTGTTTACATTTTTCTGTCATGGTGTCCTATATCCACGAAGCCCGCTGGCTCTGCAAAGCAATGAAATTAAGAGACGGTGGTATGTACAGCCATTAAATGCCACAAGAGACGAGGAAGGGGAGTATGCCATGTTGGTGAAGGACATACGAAGTATTGATGTGGAAAAACAATTTCAATACTTCCAAATGGCACGTGAAAACTTTGATGATATAGTTGGGTGCCTAGCCCCACTCCTTCTCCACTCTGGGAGTCACCGCTCACCCGTCAATGCTGCACAGAGGAACAAAATGCAGGTCGGTGTCACATTTTATGTGGGTCGATGTGAAAAATACACGCTGAGCAGTGTTTTGTGTGGCACCAGTACGCGGAGTCTGTTCCGCATACGTTCCGCCTGAGTATGTTTGGGCCTTTACTGTGCTGTAACGACAGGTTCAGGGTCATAAAGCCTTTATTTTAAGAAATCATACATCAAATTACAGACAGTATGATGTCTGATGCTTTTATTTTGAAGTTGGACAAATGGTGCTTTGAATTGTTGAACCTTTGATGGTAATCAGCCTACCAGTTCAACCCCCTTGTTCGAACAAATCAAAGCACATCATTTCAACCCCATAATGTATATGGGTATTAATATTACACCACTACCCCCACTTGGCAAAGAAAGCAAATACACCCTGCTGAATAAGAAAAGTGAAAGACAACCAAAAAAAATCTTTCTGTGGGAAACTCCCAGAACCTTGTCCATCTGCCTATTTCCTCACTCCTCATCCATGACAAAGTGACAGAAAGGAAAATAGAAAGAGGGTGTTGGGGTAAGATGAAACTAATCAAACTGATTTTGGCACTCATGTTTGCTGGCATCACATGCTGTTAAAATGCGCTGCAAGGCTTAGCCTAAAACTATTAAAATGAACGAGCTATAAGAAAATATCTACCTCTGGACAGTGTGTGCTGGTGAAGACAAGAGCTATTAAGACAAAAGTTACCTTTGTGCCAGGCTGTAAAAATGTTTATTTCTCTTGTACAAATCAGCATTTTATCATGGTTGTTAATAGGGAATCCATGGCTTTTGCAGTCTGCCTCCAGTGGACACTCAAGGAACTACAGTTTTGACACTTCTACAATAGCTCTGTTTTTTATACTAAATGTTGCTGCTATATTTGACTAGTAAAATCAAATACATATACAATATAACAGTACATCAATTCTACACTATTTATAGTCTTTTCTTAAAGCGATTAATATCAAATTTCTGTTGAAAACAACGGCCCTGATTCTTTTAACAGCCTTGCCTTACAAGTCAAGCAGGCAGTATGGACATATGAACATATGTGTATGTGTATGTGGTCATATGAGTGTGTCAACATTTTTCTCCTCAGTAACAGCCCCACGTCATTTGTGTCCAAGACAGCTGCAGAGGCATATCACCATGCCAGCGCTCTCTTTGCCAAAATCCTATTCCCAGATTCCTAGATTTCCACAACCCGGCTTCCTTAATTGTTCACCGATCTCGGTGTCATGTTCTTGGATGACTGATGGATACCCCTGAGAGTTTAGCGTGTGGGTGTTTTCCTTCATACCAATAACAGCCTCTTGTTTTAAAATCTGATGTTTTTGACAGAAAACTTTCTCACTCTTCATGCTTCATTCATAGAAAACACAAATGCCGGCCAACTGGGCCCTTGGAATCTGTCCTGGTTGAACCCAGCAACACCGATCTATCAACTCATCAGCTTTTCGCAGACGTAGGATAAGTTTACCAAAAGTCCTACACACCGTATTTACAGGGCGTTAAGGGCTAATGCTAAGTGGGGCCGTGGGTGTGAATTTCCTCCCCCTCTGCCCTCTCCTAGCCCTGGACTTATCCACGGTCCCAGTAAGCCTAAAAGTTGTGCAGCTGCACGGCAGCGTTGGGTTACCCCGCCTTGTGAATGACAAGAGCAGGTTGGATGTCATACTGGGGCATACAGAGGTGCACAAAACATCTTGTCATCTGCCACAGGAAGATCATTCTGCCGCTGTCTATGTTTGAACGTGATGCCTGTGTGCATATGTGGGTTGATGTATTTGTGAGTGTCTCTGTATATTTCTGTACGTCTCCCTGCCGGATATACTGTACACGTGTGCGGCTAATCTCAGTCTCGATGCTATATCCGACCTATGGCCCTATATGGATGCTAAATTCCCCATCTATAAAGGCTCTTTCTTTGAATAACCCCTCAGAAATAAAATATGGTGACAGGTAAGGTGCCACATCTGTTTTTAAAAGCGGTTGTCTGTCGGCTGTGGCACTATAAAAGAGAGAAGCAGCATGACTCTAGCATCCCTGATAAGCTTTATCTGTTTACAGCTCTCTCTCTCTCTCTCACTAACCTGATTGAGTGAGTGTTAGAGCAGAGACAGACGCAGGGCCTTCAGAGGCTTTCGCTGCGACTGGAAGGAAGATCAGGGGGTCAGCCTGTGAAAACATTCCCATGGCGCACCTCCCCCTCACCCTCATCCCTGCCAGAAACTTCCCGACATACTACAGGGCAGTGTGTACAGTCAGAGGAGGCATAGAAAAAAAGTATCTGAAGAGAAATGCAGCTTATTTTTTCACTAAGCAAAGGGTCAGTCACCAAAACCTATTTTCAAATTGAACGTTTACTGAAGTAACCACATAAGTTTTGTGAAAAGACCTAAAATTCAGCTCCAGTTAGAGAGAACAATTTGTGGTAGTAAAAAAAAGTAAACACAAAAATAAAGGATGTTATTTCTTCAACAAACATGTTATTTATACCTCACACACTGGGATAACAATACCCAGACGTAAAAATAATATCAATACGTCTGATATATGATATCTGAGTTTCAAATTTTTACATTACTTAAGTAAAAAAATTGTCACTGTTACCTGGTCAATACCATGGTGAACATTTTTAGTGAAAAAATTGCAGGTAAACTTCAGCACAATTCCTTCATTGCACCATGTTTTTGGTTGAAGATATAGTTGAAGATGTGAAGTGTTTTTTTTTAGTTTCGGTATTTTCCATTCCCACGGATCATTGGATTAGCAGACTGTTTTGCAAAAATGGTGTCAAAAAGAATCAAGGTATCGACAATTCTGACAGCCAGAGTGTTGTGGAGGCTGCGTGCTAGTACAGTGGTTAGCACTGTTGCCTCCAAGTGAGAAGGTTCTTGGTTCAAATACCCGTCAGATAGGGTCTCTCTGTAGGCATGTTCTCCTTGTGAATGCATGAGTTCTTTCCAGGTACTCCAGCTTCCTCCCACAGTCCAAAGATAGTAAGGATAATTGGCGACTAAATTGTCTGTAGGTGTGACTATGACTGGTTTTTGTCTCGGTTTGTCAGCCCTGCAATTGACTGGCGACTCAGCAAATGGCAGCTTGAAGGGCAGCCCCTTGCAACCCAAAATGAAAAAGTGGTATAGATGATGGCTGGATGAATATGATGGGTACCTTTTCTTTGCTTCTTTTGCTGTTAAATTAGAAAGCAAGCCCTAGTTCATGACCTTTCATTCTAATCAGAGTACTGCTGTTGTTTTTGTGGTTGCCGTACCCTTCCATTAAAGAAAGAAAAACCCATAATGGTCACTGAAATAACTTGAAACTGACAAACGTAATAATAAATAAATAAAATTTACTGAAAATTAACTAATGAAAATAAGGCACTGATTTTGAATTGTGGTTCAACAGAATCATCTAAAAAAAACAAACTAATGATACTGGCCTTGACAAAATTGATGGTAACCCTAAAAATATTGAAAATAATTTAACCATAGGGGCATGTTAAACTAAGGTGTGTCCTGTAAGTAGCGTCACACGTGTCTTCAAACTTGTAATCAGTCAGTCTGCCTACTTAAAGGGTGAAAAGTTGTCGCTGTGCTGTTTGCTATCATGGTGTGTACCACACTGAACGTGGACCAGAGAAAGCTGAGGAGACAGTTGTCCCAAGAGATTAGAAAGAAAATTAAAGACAAGCATGTTAAAGTAAAAGGAACATAAGTAAAGTAAAGGACTGTCTCCAAGCAGCTTGATGTTCCTCTGACTACAGTTGCACATATCATTAAGAATTTTAATGTCCACAGAACTGTAGCCGACCTCCCTGGATTTGGCCCAAAGAGGAAAATTGATGACAAATTGAAGAGACGGATAATCGGAATGGTAAGCAAAGAGCCCAGATCAACTTCCAAAGAGATTAGAGGTGAACTCCAAGGTCAAGGTACATCAGTGTCAGAACGCATCATCTGTTACTGTTTGAGCCAAAATGGACTTAATGGAAGACGACTGGGGAAGACTCCACTGTTGAAAGCAAATCATAAAAAGTCAGACTGGAATTTGCCAATATTGACAAGCCACAAAGCTTCTGGGAGAATGCCATTTGGACAGATGAGACAAAACTGGAGCTTTTTGGCAAGTCACATCAGCTCTGTGTTCACAGATGCAAAATTAACAATACAAATAAAAGAACACTGTAACTGAGGGAGGCTTACTTATGTTCTGGGGCTGCTTTGCTGCATCTGGCACAGGATGTCTTGAATCTGTGCAGATCACAATGAAATCTCTAGACTATCAAGGCATTCTGGAGCCAAACATGCAGCCCAGTTTCAGAAAGCTTGGTCTTAGTCACAGGTCTTGGGTCCTCCAACAAGAAAATGATCCAAAACACACAGCAAAAAACATCCAAAAATGGTTAAGAACAAAAACACTGGACTATTCTAAAGTTGCCTTCTGTGAGCTCTGATCTAAATCCTACTGAAAATCTGTGGAAGGAGCTGAAACATGGCCTTCAAACCTGAGATAGCTTGAGAATTTTGCCATCAAGGAGTGGGCAAAATACCTGTGGACAGCTGCAGAAGTCTCACTTAGAGTTACAGAAATCGCTTGATTGCAGTGTTTGCCTCAAACAGTTGTGCAACAAAATATTAAGGGTAGCATCATTTTTGTCCAGGCCAGTTTCTTTAGTTTTTTTTTTTTGTTGTTGTTGTTGTTTAATGATTCTTTTGAACCACAACTCAAAAGCTGCCTTAGGACACCATAAGCTGGGATGGAGGATTGGCACAACCCTGTGCTGTGGATGTCCTTGCATATTACCAGGGGTGAATGTGGCAAGTAAGCATGTCCTAGGGTACTGTCTGTGGGGTCGTCATGCTGTGGATGTCCCAAGGACTGAAAAACTGATAATTTGACATTACATCCCCCTGCATAAGTCATGGCCACAGTTTGGTAACACTAATCAACAAGTCTGACAATGTCACTAACAGTCAAAGTAACGGACAGGAAGGACTTCAAATATCACTTTTGTTACCAATAATGGTGGAGAAACTGATTTGTCTTTTTGAGGGGACAATTTCCAGGTCTAGTGCTTATGCAGAGTTCCTTTACAATGTTAAAATTTCAGTAACCTCATCATCTGACAAATTAACTAGGAAATGCACAACATGAGCGTGTAAGTTGGTCAGTAATATGTAATAATGTAAGTTGAATAGTTTCTTTTGCATTAACATTTTCTTTAAACACAAAGATAATTTCTCTATTTAGTATTCATCTCCCATTTTCCTCCACTTATTATATCTACTTGAACTGTAAAGTATCATACAGATGTTTTATTCCTGTGTACATTTTTCTAACTTTTAAAAGCAACACATTAGAGTGGTCCCGTATATGACACCTTTGCTTATTTTTTTAAACTCAGCCTTTATTAGACCCAGGCTATCCTCTGCATCCATCCTGAGCAGACTTTTTATACCATTGTGTGTGGCTGAGTGCTGTTCAGACCTTTTTTTGCCTGTGTATTGGCATTAAAGCATTCTTTTAATTTTCATGCCCCCATGTTTTATATCAAGTGCTTTTACACAAGAAACCCTCAAAATTCAGACCACCCAGGACCAAAATAAATTCAACTAATTTATTCAGCCTGACATTTTTTTGGTTGGAAAAGACTCAAAAAAACATTTAAAACAGGTTAAGTTGTGTGTTGTTTAAGAGAGGAAATGAATGGGCCCTTTGTGAGCTGTTTTTCTCTCTCCAAACATAACTTTCCATCACTATTTTTATCTGATTGGATTTATTTAAACCAGCGCAAATAAATAAAACTCACTACTCCCATGATGTACAGTTGATTTGAAGTTACATATTATACACAACTGTGTCTTAGTCCATGGCTTACACAGCAGCACAGTCCTAGTGAGGGCTGAGGATTCTGGGTAGCGTGCCAGAGAGCAACTTTAAATAACTTTAAAATAAAAGGAAGGAGTAAAACTGCCACAAAATCAAATCAGCAGAGCAGGCCCCTATAGTCTATATGTTGACATACAGACAAGCTGGCTGTATAGGGCCGCCTGTGTGGTTTGTTGTTGTAATTCTTTTTTTTCTCTGTAAGATCCAAGCTCTGTCCAAACATATTTGAGTCTGACGCACCCCTGTGATGCAGCGAGGGCCCTGCTGGGGGAACAATACGGGCCTGCCTTCCTGACCTCTCTGTCCGACAGATCCTACAGACATACAATGACTGCCTTAATTACCAGCCTCAATTCCCACCACTTGGGCTTTCCCCAATGGTGCCCATTCACAACCGCAGTCTCTCCCTAAGGTGCCCATTCAAGCACGACACAAAGCCAGCAGTGTCACTCCCTGATCTCTTGACACCAAACCCGGTCCCGTGTGCCAGCGCTTGCAGCTTCACAGTGTCTCTGTCTGTCCGTCACTCTGTCCATCCTCTCTGTCAGCCTCTCTCTTATCGTGTACAAATCTCTGTCATCCACATGAGATAAGAATCTGTGCTGTTATGAGGAGTGATTAGTTCAACCACATACCAGTTGACTTGTAAAGATAAGGACGAAGTTAAGATGCTCCTCTGATGTGTATATAAGAGTCTGTCTTACCTAAGTCTTTTTTTAACTTCTACTCTTCTATTTCCATTGTAAGCAAAGATAATGAGGTTGTGGTAACTGTCACTGTCTAGAAAATAGCAAGACCACCTCATGTAAAGGGCCTATGAAGTCTTAAGTAATGAGCACAAACCTTTTTGAAGTGTTAGAAATTGAGCTAAAGTAATGCCGCCTTTGATAGCTGTACCATGACCAGAAAATAAGGGATCAAACTGAGACAAATTTATAGGAACATTTGAATGCAAAATAAACTTGTTCAAAGACTTTTCAGTACCAAAAGCAGTGAATGTTAGCCAGGAGGCTAACACCAACAATACTGAACCAACACAAGTTTTGACATTCATAAAACTCATCTTGGGAGTAGGATTTTGGTCACTTTAAGGTTCATTCTGATACCAGTACTGAATCGATACTTTTTTTATGGTACTTTTATGTGTTGGTACCGGTACTATGTTGATACTGGTTTTCAATACTCATCCCTCCTTTGGAGTGCCCTGTCACTGGGCTGTTCTGGAGCCCAGTTATTTCTGTGAGCAGGCCTGATATTAGTCAAGTTTATTAAAGGGATACTTCAACATTTTGGCAAATTCGCCTATTGCCATAATCCCCATAGTCTTACTAATAGGTTTGTTACCTTTAGTTGTCAGTGCAAGCTATTTTTAGATAGGATCTGCTCAGCTAACACTATGGTGTCTTATGGTATTCTGGCTGTCCCTCATTATCAAATACACAATCCAACAACTCCAAAACGCACTTGTGGTCAAGTTGTGACCTGCACATTCACCACGCTATGAAATAATCGTGGAACATTACAAGATGGAGATTTTTTAAAGGTAAATGCAAAGCTGGAACTACACTCCAGACATGGCTGCTGCACTGCGTCACTCCGCCTAGTGGTTTACTCAAGAAATAGTTCCGAGTATTTGCTTCATGTGTTGTAATGTTACATAATTATATGTTATTATTTCATAGCGTGGTGAATTTGCAGGTTACAACTTGTCCACGAGAGCGTTTTGGTGTTGTTGGATTGTGTATTTGATGAGTTTGATGAGGGAAAGCCGGACTACCATAAGACACCATAGCGTTAGCTGAGCAGCTCCTATCTCAGCACCGCTGATCTAAAAATAGCTTGCACTGACAACTAAAGGTGGCAATGGGCGAATTTGCCAAAATGTTAGAGTATCCCTTTAAGGAAGTGATGTATGATAGCAGATGGGGTTTTATATGTTACCAATGCCTGTCCCATTGAACTGTTAACAAAGATAAGCTATTGTTGCAAGGTTACAAAAATGTACTTTTTTGTCCTCTGTAGTCCATAAGGTCCTTTTTTAAACAACTCCATATGCTTGAAATTTCCTTATTCAAGAAAATATCACCAAATAATGTGAAAAAATTTTGAAAGAATCCTGTCCTGGCTGTAGGAGCAGCTGTAAACTTGTAAACCTTCGAGCAGTTTCTCACTGCCATTGTTGTTGACAAAGCTATCACTAAAAGTCCCGCCCCTTCTTGATTTTGATAGGTCTATGAGGGAGACATGTCAATGACAAGCCCAGTAGTATTTCAGAATTTGAACTTCTTTTTTAAACTAAGAGCGTTGCAACAAAAAAACTACAGATGATAGGAAGTTTGAGCTCAGTATACTAGGCAGTGAAAATGCAGGAATACACTCAAAAATAAGTGCCGCTAGTCCAAAACCCATTAACTGTAGACTCAGGCCCTTACTCTTCTGTTTTCCAACAATATGCAAAAAAAGGCAACTCAACATATTCAAGCAAACAGTGATCAAATCATAACAAACAGTCTATTCAACACCGTGTCTAATTAATACTTATATAAGGTTGTGATGTAATGATATTAACTTAAGATACACATCATGGCGTATCATTCTAATGTGAACAGAGAGAGGCATGGCCACTGTCAGGGTGTAGAAAACCAGTTTTATGACATAACATTAGCATTTAGTATGAGTTTTAAAGCCCTCTGGCCTGGCTGAGCTAACAGGACAGCATGCTGGAGTGAAAACCTGAACGTTTGACCCTGTGACCCCTCCCTCCTCCCTCTGTGAAAGGAGAACCGTCCTGTTCTAGTTCCTGAGGCCTCACTGTGCGCCTGCTGACCCCCATAACACTGAAGTTGTGTTAAGAAAACAAGACGGAGTGCTGTAACTGTACAAGTAACAGAAGCACTTGTTGACATCACTCTAAAGTCTCATACTGAGTAGTGGTCTTGAAACCTTTTATACTTTAGGTGCTTTAACATAAGAAATGTTTCATATTAAAGCTCTTTTACTTGACTTTTGGTACTAAAAGATGAACATAAATAAAGAAAATAGAGCAAAGTCTAGATTTTGAATGAGTGTTGACCTGGTTTTTCTCATCCTGCAGAGACATGCCTCAAACAGCTTGTTTTATTGTTTATTTTCTTTGATTAACTCCAGCTTTCAGTTCACAGCGCTGGCTCAACAGTTTGACAGGGAAAGGATTTACATAAGAAATTCTCCTCATAAAGATGTAAGAATGTTCTAGAGGAAAAACATGAAAACAATACTCAATCCATCTGAGATGAGACAAGTCACTGAACTCATGTCAGCTTCGGCCTTGCACACATTAAAGATTTTTAAAATCTTCACAGATTTTTAAAATGTGAGAGACCTCGCACATGATGATGCATAATGACAAGCAATGACAGATTTAATGGAGTGTTGTCCAACAAGATGGCCAACACAACACCAAACACTAACAGATTCATTGAGAGGGGTCATGCTGCAGTGGATCTAAGATGGCCCCTCATTCAGATCGCTAATCTGAGATGCTTTCTGTCAAAAAGGATATATATGCTAAAACTCTCAAAATAAAAAAGGATACAATTTCAGGTTAGTTTAGGATCAGGATACCAAAAGTTAAGTTAGAAACCTGACCTGCAAAACCTGATTATAAAATGTTTAATAAGGCCAAGTAAACAGTCTGCTTAGAGGAAAAAAAGCTTGTCGTCAATTAAAACAGTCTCATATAGCAAATTTAACTTATGTAGGGCTGTTTGATGCATAAGTTATGTAGTTACATAGCTAATGTAGCTAAAGCTAAGTTCATGAACCTCATGGATATCTATAAAAATGAAGCTACAAAGCCAACGTGAGCTACATTATGTGCATTACTTATGTAGCTATGTTAGCTGTAGCTACTTTTGCAAAAGCTTATATTCCTGAAGCTACACTGCCTTTCGTAGTAACATTAACTACGTAGCTAGCATAGCTAAATACCTTTCGTTTAAGCTAACAAAGCTGAAGTGAGCCACTGTTTAACTCAGAGTAAATAAGTTTAATGTGGCTAGCTGTTAGCTACCTGCTGTACCTTTTACAGTAGCAATTTCAGTCCAGCCCCTTTACTTGCAGTTTTTCAAGTACAAGTTGGTCCACTATTCATCGCTATGGCTGTGTTTGTTGTGCTTCCTTCATCGGTCAGTTTGCTTCCTGAATGTTATCCCTTTGTGCTACATAATAATCAAAGGATTGTCACAGTATTTCTGATCTTAAATATTTAACAAGTCCAATATTTACACATTTATCAACACGTAAAGAAGCAGATTAAGATGGATTAAAGTAAATATTAACACAACACACATTGCAGGAGAATCTGGCAAGATAATCCTTTAGAACCATCTGAAAATCTGACCTTTATCTTGTAGTGTGCTTTAGCTTCATCTTAAAAAAGGCTACTGTTCTTTTCAGCTGGCCACTATATCATTTTCCCCTTGATCGTTGATACTGAAAACCTCGAATAACATGGAGCGTTAATGTAAAAACAAAAACTGCTATTGTAGTGTAGGACTCTGTTGCTTTGTCTGCCATCATGTAAATCTTGTGAACTGAAGCACCCTTTTAATGTCACATACTTTTGTAGCCTTGAAACAACCCTTGTCTCACAGTCTGACAGGGAAAACTTTAAAAAATAAGGGAACGTGTTTGAATGACAACTTCAGGGCCATGTTGTCCTCAAATTTTCTGAAATCAAGAGGACTGAATGTGTGGAAACAGATGTAGTTGATCACCATATGTCAGCATAACATCAGCTGTAATTTTACCTGACTATATGTAACAACAGCTGCCTGCTTCCCAGAGATGAGGTTAGAGGTGTCATGGTTACCAAAACAGGAAGTGGTGTTATTGTTGTCTCAGCAAAAAATGGAGAGGAAGACAGGGATTTCTGTACAGAACACAAACCAGCTGGCAGGAAACCACGCTTTTATCATTCTTTTAACTTTGATTTCCTTTCAGAGGAAGTGCCCTCAGTCCCCTCTCTTGCCGACTCGCTGTCTCTCTGCCTGTCTGCCCTTCAAACTGTACCTTCACTGTGTTTGACATGGACCTACTTCTTACCATGACAGCAACGTATCCTAAACTGCCCGATAACTACAGCCATGTCAGAGTCAGGCTACGGAGATAATACGGGGGTAAATGATGAAATCTCTCTGGACAATGCTAAAATGCCACTGTTGAAAGATTGTTTATCGACAGGGTTAACGAACCGCAGGATGCATAAAGACTGGGGGATTGTTGCAAAGACAAGAAGAGAGAAAACAGCTGGTCGAGGCAGAGAAAATGTAAATACATGATTTCTCTGCTGATATCTTGCAGTAAAGGCAGAAGGCAGTTAAATAGAGATTGGAAAAGTTAAAGGACAGATGTAGGATCTATGTTCCTTCTCCTCCCTGGAACATGAGTCTCCAGGGGACAGCTAATGTTCGCAGCCACATTAAGCCCACATAAACTGTTCGGTGATTAAATAATCTGCACTGAACTATCAGAGACAATGACAATGCTATTTCAGAAAGTTTACCAACATGTTTCCACAACAAGAAGGCACAAATAATAAGTCAAAAGCTTGAGAAACAGGAGCAGAAGCACTAAACTGGACTTTAGAATTTGCTTGAATCTTCTGTTTGAATGGAACATTTGAGTTTTATAGAAAGAGGAAGAAGTGGGTGAAAAGGGAAAGGAAGGTGGCTTGGTGTAAATCCCATGTCTAGCTAAAGTTACCCACAAGCAAGGCACCTACACTGTTTCTGATTAAGTGTTAAAGCTGAAATTCCAACACACTAATGCCATGAGAGAGCTCTGGCTTCCAGATGCTAATGTGGTCAACTACCCTATATTTGCCTAAATTCACCTGGGACTTTAATACAGAAAACCCTGACACAGCATTCTTGTTAGCTGGTAAAATATATGTGGGGAAAAATGCAGATTTAGTCAAAGTGTTCAGTCTGATGACCTTTACTCAAGACATTTTAGGTTATTGCTTCTATAAGCTCATGTAGCTGTGACTGACTTTAGACTGAAGGTCTGGATTATCAACACTGATACCAGACCATACCAGACCATATCATAATGGACCAGACCAGACCATACCGTACCGCACCGTACCGTACCAGACCAGACTAGACCAGACCAGACCACACCACACCACACCACACCACCAAATTAAAGCATTAAACAGAGTGGCTGCACAATTATCCCAGCATGACTGCAATTCCATTTTGAAAAACATTATCACTCTAAAAAGACTCAAAACTGAGTACTTTTTTGCAAACCAACAACCATCCATGTTTGTTATGCTAGACAAAGTGGGCACTGGGCTGCAGTAATGAAGTCATTAACTTTATTGCAGGGACTGAGGGAAATGCACTCATTTGGGCAGGTCACACGTTACTCTAAAGTGTGATTTGCCTCAGGTGGGAAGAGCTCCTCTCTTCATGGCTCACCTCAGGTCTCTGTGTCAACACTGTTATGGGAGATTATGGCAACCATTTGTCACAAAACACGGACTGCTGCTGAAATTAGCGCCGCGTGAGGTGTGAGGGCCATCACAGTAATTGGCATATGGTCACAGACTGAGATCCGATATGTGCCTGAGGAGATAAAGGCATGACTAAATGAAAGACTTGACTGACACAAACTTGGAAGAGAGGAAATGTCTTTCTTGCACTCATAAATGTATAACAGAAGACCATTCAATAGAGCAATTTAAACATTAGCATATGTCCCACATGGGACACATTTTGGTGCTTGTCAGCACACTGTTAGGACTATGTCTGGTCTGATATCACTACAGAGATAATAAAGGGGAATTCAAAGGCAAAAATAAAGTTTGAATCTTAGCTATATATACCCACTTTCATCAGACACCATAACTATTTCAACAAAAGGCCCATTATACTAATGTCATAAAGATGTCTCTGTATGTGGATCAATGAGCTCCATGTGCTCCTGATCAACTCTGTGAGGCTTCTTCTCTCTCTGCACTTCCTGTTCTTTTTTAGAGATAGAAGATACAGAACATGCATGTTTAATTATAGTCTCTGGCTTAATGTGTAATTAATTAGGTGTGTCTTACCGCTGACCTAAAAACACATTCCTGTTTTCACACTATCCCAGTTTAATCAAAATTACAATAAATATGCTTAACTTGCGCCTTATAAAGCTTTACATTACTACATTTTATCTTAAATCTTGTTTAACTTATTCAAGCTCCACTCTCATGTTTTATTAAACACAAGACTAACAGTGGTAACAAACCAGTCTGGTCCTCGGTCTATTACTGACATATATCATTAGTTTAAGGGTCATTTTTTGCTCTATTGTACAAAATCACTGAAACGTGGCTCTTTAAACAGCAAAAATGCTCTACAACACTGATTTTGTTAGCTTTCTGTAACTTGCTGGAAGCTCCAAGAGAAAACAACTTTTGTGCCAGAGTTTAAACAGCTTTTTTCTTGGAAGATTTATTTTTGTAAGCTTTATCTCTGCTGTCGCTGCTGTTATAAGTGGTGTTGAAAATAATAATTTCAAAGATGCACCCAGATACATGTGGACGAATGCAGAAGCAGCTCATAATTGACACTGCTTGTGTATTTTCTCCCTGCAGCAGGAATTACCATAAATACTCAAATAACAACCTATTTCCTTTCAAATGTAGATCTTTTCAATGCGTTTTAGTGGTAGTCTGTTTTAAAGGCGCAGCTTTTCTTGTCTTTGCAATAGTTGTAGTCACATGTGATCCTAGTCAACCAATCAGCTCCGATTTTGACTTTGCTGGAGCATCATCCTGGAAGAACTCTCCATGCTTTGCAGGCCAGGCCCATACCGCATTCAGCAAAGCCCAGAGACATAGAGCAAGTCAGGGAGAATTACAATAAAGAAGAGAGCAAAAGAGATGTTTTAACTGAGGATGGGTGGACTCTATATATTTGTTTTCCACACAGACGGTTAAATCATATAAAAAGAATTGTGTAAAAAATATACATTGACACAGGGAGTTCATCAGACTGCTTGATTCCATTAAAAGTAGCTATGTGTAGTTATAAAAAAAAAAAAAAAGGAGGGTGTGTTGGACGAATCATGATGCGTTGTATTGCATGGGGATACTGAATCGAAATGTGGCCTGATAATCGTAATTGAATCAAACCGAATCGAATCGTGACATATCAAGTTGCACAGCTCCATAAAGTAGGCCGAACTTCAAGGTATACCTTGTAGAAATTTTGCTATGTAATGCGAACATTAACCAAACTATGACCACTCCTATGTTATACATATTTTTACTTGTATTGCCTCAAATATTTCCAACAATTTACAAAACCAAAGAAATATTCAAATTTTATTAGGGATCCTTTATTAGTCCTCCTTTTAAAATGAGTAACAGAGGTGAGCAGAGATAAGCATCTTTTGTTATTGTTTTGATTGAGAGCCCCCTGGTGGTGGAATTTACAGTGTGTTTGAATAGAAATCAAGCAGCAGAGTTTTAAAAGCTTTAATAAGAGAGATAAGTGTAGTTAGTTTCTTCTGTGCTTTCCTACATGTTTTGAGGTGGGCTATTAACCCTAACATCAACTTTTAACCCTAGTTTAAACTGTTTTGAAACTTCATCAAAAATAGACAAAATGGGGAAACCAGTGCACTGAAAAATGTTGTGTAGGTTACTTCTGGTTTTTGAGTGTTTATATAAAAGTAAGCGTTCTACCAGTTGCAAGGCATCCAAAACATCTCCAAAGAATAAAATAACATGCCCAGGAAACTATAATTCTGAGGGACTGAGCCAGGACTGGGAATGCATTGGGACCAGGAATGAGGAACAGTAAGTCAGGAGTAACTCAGAGAAACACGTAAAAACACACACACAACAGCACACACTTCAGCAGCAGCAGCAGTAGCAACCTCCCCCACATACCCACAAACCTGCATTCCTGCAAAGACATTTTCCATGAGTTAATCTTCAGGGAGACGTAGCAAGGAGATGCCGTTCAATGCATCATTTTGATCAGAGGAGGGGCCGACTGCTGAGAGGATTAGTGTGCCGAACAGAACCAAATCATGAGTGCAAGTGGAAGACATCTTGGACGGGAGCCAAAGCGTGGCAGCGAGGGGCATTCTGCTCATAACTGGGGGAGCGACCTCATTTTCCGAATAAAAGCCAGTTTACATAACACCTCCGTCCCCATGACAGGGAGCAATGGGCAGCTGCTGCCAGGCCTGTGGCTTTCACTCAACTACCGAGAGTTCCCTGAAAAATAATTCTCTCAGCACGACCACAAGCTTCAGCACTGTTTACAGTATTATCATGTTGCAGCAACAAACAGAAATTGCTTAAGATTTTTGTTAACCTCAACTATTTAATTGCCTTACGAGCCTCAGATCTTCAGCTGGCAATGTAGGTGTATAGTAGTCTGCAAAACGTGTTATCATGATGGTCTTGTTCTCATACTTATGTTTTTTTTTAAAAAAGCAACAGAGATCACCAGGGATAAAACAGAGTATTACTATATATTTATTTTCAATTCCTGTAAATGTCGCCACAGGGTAGGTGTCACAGTATGCCCTACATTTGATTGTTGAAAGGACATAGAAGATTTACTCCAGAAAACATGTGTACTGTCTTTATCTTCCCTGGGACATATTCTACCAATCTGGAAGCAGAAAATTCCAGCAACATTTAAGTTGAGAGTCAGGATATTCCCAGGCGTCCATTTCCCTATTTGGCAATGTAAACTATGTGTAACTGACTAGCCTAAAGAGGAGAAAGTACTTAGAGAAAAGTCAAATTCATCACAGTGTAATTGTGTTGGCAGGTATGATATTAGCCTGGTATGCTGTGTAGAGCATGGTTAAAACTAGCAGCTAGCTCCGCCAGCCTTTGTTCCTCTTTACAGATTAATATCATGCTGAATATGGTCAGTTTGGTTAAGTAGTTCTACATGAGTAAACCCATCAACAGCAAACATTCATGTTTATTTCCACTTCTAGTTTTAAAAAACTGTCATACTGTGCTGTTCCTACAACATGCTAACCACAAAGCTTTCATATTTACGAGTGGCAGAGTGCTGGGGGAAAGCTCTGACAGGATGGCAGCATTAACTATTTATATACTTATCTTTATTTATTTACTTATTTAAAATGGAGACCACATTAATGAACATCAGCGTAAAAGACAAAACTGCTAATTTATATTCGTAGTCCCTTGGCAGGTAACACATAAAGCAACAGATCAACAACACTTGGTGTGCAAACATGCAATAATACGATTAATGTAAACTCTGCTGGATAGAGTGCATAAGTTATAGCAGACATCAAAAATAACTGCAGAAATGCTGCCCAGTTCATTGCAATGCTTGGTTTTTAATAAAATATGTAAGAATGTAGCCACTAAAATTAGCATTTTAGTGCAGACAATTTTTTATTTAGGCTGCACTCTTTAAATGGTTTACTTTAGCTTCCAGGAACTTGTACCTGGATCTGGAATTGTATGTATAACCCATTTGGTGGCATGGTAAATAGCTCAGAAGAAGAGGGACAGAAATTGTCCTGTCTCGTCCAAGAAAGTCCCTCACAGGAGCTTTATAGGATTAAGTGTTTTTAAACACGCAGTGAAGAACCCATTTAATTTTGTTCATAGAAGTCTATATGACAAAAATACACAGCAATAACTAACTAGCAATATCCTTTCAGCAATAAACATTTGCCCCTAGCCTAACTGACGGGCAAACGTTACATCAAACATGTTGAGGTGAGTAAAGAGGAAGACAGTACATGTCACCAGGATGTAATTCTCCATGCTGGATCAGGATGACACACTGTGAAGTGCTCTGTGAAGCAAGAACATGTTTTCACTGGCAAAGCACCTCTGGACAGGACAAACTATTAGCAGGGACACATTCATCCTCCGAGTCATTCCTGTGCAAGCAGACACTAGATACTATGTGTGCAAAATGAATCACTACACCTTGGGAAACAATACTATTAACATAAAAAGGAGGAAAAGTCTTGGCTGAAGTGAAACACTCCTGTGTCACATGTGATATTTGGGTCTCAGCTGGTGAAGTTTTGGCAGAACTGTCTTTGGCCAGCCAGGCAGTGACAGGTGACTGGGCAATAGTGATGTAGTGCAAATGGAAGGTAAATTTATGGAGGAAAAAAAAAAAAAGCCCAGGAGAGACCTAAATAGCTGCCTTGGTGTTGAACTGTGTAGGTGTGGAGGTCGTTTGGAGACGTCGCTGCTTTTTGAGTTACTGTTGGCAGTTTAACGAACAGCTGAAATATAAACCAGAAGACGGCTGAGTGTGAGATTGAGGCTTACTGCTGAGAACGTACAAGTAAGACTGACTTCACAGGGTCTACTGTCGACTAGGGATGTCACGGTACAATAAATTTAAACTTTGATATTATTCTGGTGGAATGAAATGACATTGATACTGTTTTGATACCAGAGCTATAAAAATAAAACATCCTAGGCACCAAATATTAGGTTATTTCTTGTTTTTATCCATCAGAATTAATACCAAAAAAGAGACAATGTTTTCCTGTTTTTTTCATCTTAGGCTGGCAACAATTTGTGAATCTTAAATGACTTTGTAAAACAGATATAAGAACTGTTTCAACTAGGGATGCCATAATAAATGCATTAATCTTCATGCGATCATGGTCCTTTAAGTTATTTTGATTGCATGCTTTATTGTCCCTTTCAGCACACTTTGGTTTAGCCACTGCAATGTCTGCCAAAGTAGCAGCCAAAGTGATGTAAAAAAAAACCCATTCCCTTATCTTCATTTTCAATCCATGACACGATTCATTTACCATGGTTATGCTGATTTCATAATCTTTGATCTATCCAAAGTTCCAAATGTTCTTTCAGAAAGCAGATAATTATCCAATCAGGAAATCAATTTCCCTTAATTAAAAAATGCAAATCAAACAAAAATAATTTTGAATGTGAAAGAAGGGAATCTAAAAATGCAACAAAATGGAAATTAATCGCAAATAACCATAGATTTTATTGAATAGTTTATTTATCAGGGGCCATAAATAAAAAAATGAAATAAATAAACAAAATACACAGTAGCACATAATTAGAGAATGATTCCACATCACATCCCAAATCAGCTGTTGTACAGAGCAAAAAATGGAGCGTTGATATGTCTGGGTCAGGATTTTAACCCCCAAGGTGTAACTTTACCTCCATTCTGAGTCAAACGGTCTTCAGTGCTAGAGTTGTTTGACAATGTTGATCCACCAGTATTAGTTTAACTGTTCAAAGAGTTGACTAATCTAAGCTCAGCCCACTGTAGTTTCAAATTTGGGGGTCTATGTGGGCAGTTTCCCATCATGCCCTTGGGCAGGATGTTTAGATGTGTTTTATGTGTTTACTTGTGTCAAGATATTTAGCTTGTTGTACAGTGATCCCTGCTGGGGTTCTTTTGCTCATGGTGGTGTTGGATTGTTGTTTTTTTGGTGAGACACATTTACTCCGTGAGCGAAGCAATCTACTGAGTTAGAGTAAAATGATTAACACTTTCAAGAGTTTAACTACGTATAGTGTAGACCAATAAAGACACTTTAAAGTGTAAATTTTAACTCAGTATGAGTTGAATTAACACTGTCAACTTTGGTCTGTATTTGACCTTATTATACAGTAGAGGTGGTACTTTACCTGAATAATCTGGTTGGGGATCTATTCTCTTGTTGTTCTTGCTAGTAAGACTGGATAGTACAGTGGTTTACATCGCTGACTGTGTTACAGAAGATTTGGGATTTGAATTCCAGTGAGGGCCCAATGAGTATCTAGTGTGGCCCTTGGGCAAGGCTCTTGATGTCAGGAACAACAGGCTCAGATGTGCATCACTTTGGATACAAACATCTGCTAAATTACATAGTAACATTGTAAAGGGAAGTGACATAATTTTACGGTACCACATGTTTCCAGTTAGTGTTTTTTTTAAACTCGACTTTATTCATAAAGAAAGTCTTGAAGTTACAGTCAATGAAATAACCACATTGCAAACATTACAGACTAAGAAAAATTTCACAAATAAACAGAAAAGATCAGAGGTCTAATCCAGGTATAAATTATAGGTAGACCTGTTTTAGAGGTACTTATACAAAAGGTGGCTTGCTTTTGCTCAGTTAGCTTTTGCTAAAGCTAACATAACTATTCTATCTAAAGCTAACATGTATCTTAGATGGCTGCTTTATACCCTTAGATTTAGCTTTATAAGCTATGTAGCTACATTAGCTACACAACTTTGTTATATATTGATAAGTTGGCTTTACAACATGAGCTTTAGCAATGTAGCTAAAGCTAACGTAGCTACTCAGACACATGGCTTACGTAGTTGCTTTTTCGACTTAGTTGTAGCTTCATTAGCTACATAGTCCCATTATCTACATAGCTTGAGCAGCCAGCGGAGCTATGTAAGCTACACTGGCTGTGTTATCATTTTTTTCATAGAGGAACAGAATTTGTCCGCTAAGCAGACACTCTGCTTTGTTAAATGTTTTGTTATCAAGTATTCCGGTTAGGTTTTTAACCTTAAACTCACCCTTACCCCAAACGGAAGTTCAATCCAATTTTAGTTCAAAATTTTAGCATGTTTCGACATTCTGAGAGATACAGCGTCTCAGATGAACGTTCTATGACAGGGGCTGTCAGAGATGAACAGTCTGCAGCCAGACTGTCTTGGCCAAACTGGGCCTAAAATTGGGCCTTAATTGTCTTATGTGAAGCTAGCCTTTGATAGGGTGCAGGAGTTTGTATGTAAAATTTAAAAGGATTAATTTCTCCCCAATGCACCCATCTTAGGAAATAGGTGTAATCTTTTTAAATTCAGGGCTTTTCTATACTGCCAATCATTGACACAACAGAGATTGTGCCATTTTAAAGGATGTTATCTTCTACATCCTTAGTATCAGTGTTTCTTTCTTTTTTCTTTTTTGTTGAACTTTTCTCAGTTAAAAAAGTGAAAGTCAACACTTGATAAAATCTCAGCATACTGTTCTACGGTCTTAAGGAAAATAGGCAAATTAGATTTAGTATGCTTGATCCAGTGTTGAGTATCAATGTCATTTGATCAATGATCACATCAACAATAGCACTGCTTCAAAAAATGAAGACAAAAGTTACACTGCATGATATACTAAGGCCCTATATTCCCTTCAGAGCTGTCAATAGATGATCTAATTCCCACACTTTGCAGCTTGGAGCCGTCCAGGAGATATTTCATCAGTACACAGGTCTTTTACAGACCTCTAGAGACCAGTCATCATATGTCATAAAGCAGAGTCAAAGCATTTTAATCTCACATCTGCTCCTCGTTACTATTCCATGCAAAGAAACTCAGGGCTGGGGTTAGGCTGTTGCACCTCACCCAAGGGTAAGGGAGAGAATAAAATAAAGAGAGAGGTGAAACAGAGAGAAAAAGAGAATAGGATATTAGGAACTTAAAGTCCAACCAAAAAAGCCAACTCCTAAAAATTCCATTTTTCCAAGGGAGGGTGCCATTGTGTTCCTCTCATGAAACCAGATCACTTCCAGGCCACAGTCCCAGTGATGGAGTTAGTTTTACAAGGCGCTATAGAACACCACAATGACAGATCCACCACAGCAATTTCATACTCCATTCCTCACTGCAAACTCCACAAATTATCACTGCACTTTTACCTCATTTACATGCAAGTGACTGCACACCTGTATCAACCTTTGACAGCATGTCTGCTATCCAAGCAGGGCATTTTTCCTCCAAAACAGACACTTCTGCCTACACTTCATTAGGTAAAGTGTCGGGAAATCATTTAAAACCCATAATTCTCCTTGTCCAAACCCCGATGATGTTTATATTTTGGGAAATGACAGCAGCTGAGACCACATTAGTCGCACATTAGCGATCCTAACCTCCATGCTAGACCTCAAGATGGATTTTTCACGGTGCCTCACAAAGAACCTGCATCCCATCTGACTGAGTCATTCAGAAACTGGAAGGCACAGGAATGCAACTGTGACTATTTCTGCTTAATATAAACTTGAAGATACATATCGAAAAAGATGTCTACTACAGATTTGCTTACAGTTCTTTAAGCCATGCCAAAATACGAACATGATCTGACAATTTCACTTATGACTTTTGGACTGGCCCTAGAATGGATGGTTTCTCGCGATGTAATGATGTGGTAGTGAAGATGCACACAAGCGCATGTATGCACACACAAACTCACTCACACATGACTGTGGAAGACAGAGGCCAGCCTGTTTAACAAGTAGGTCAGACCAGAGCCAGAGAGAGAGAGAAGAGGGAGAGGGAGAGAAAGAGAAAGGCGGACACTGGCTGGAGCAAGCACGGCTTTTGATGCCATTATTGGCTTTGATTTACCAATGAAAAGGCACATAAAGAGCCTTAAACAGTTATTGCTATACAAACATAGAAATAGCAATTAAATAACTGTAGGGTATGCTAACTCATAAGTATGGTGTTTTATGCAGACTTGATTATGCAACATGTGCTTAATATGTCTCACCTGAGGGCAGTCTTTGATGTAATGGCCCTTGTTGAAGCACAGGTGGCATAGATAGTTGGGTGGGGGTCTCTTGTTGGGTTTTCTGGGCTCTGAGGAAAGGGAGAGATCTGAAAAATGGTCCGTCAGGGAGTTGAGGCCATCCACGATGTTGTTTAAGGAGCCATAGGGAGACACATTTTTGTACACATTGTTGTTTAAGGCCTAGGAAAAGAGAAAAAATATCAGACAAGGGTCAGTTTGAGGCATATATTTAAAGTGTGCCAAGTAGCATGTATCATACATTACATAAGCAGTGATCCTGAAGCCTTCATGCATTACACTTATTGATATAGAGCATGTTTTACACATAACTACATACAAGAAATTATCATGAAAAATGTTGCCTTCCCGGTTTGGAGTGTTAAAACCTTGAGATAAATCACCAATTTCCGCTGAGCTCCCTCTGTCCTATTTTTCTGTTGCACAAATAAAGAATATGAAGTGGGGAAAAACGTCCAAGATCATTTCTCTCATTAAATTCAGAACATCTGGCGAGAGGCCCAGCTGTGCTCATGAGCTGGAAAAGTACTGAGCATGTCCACAGAGAGAAAGACAGGACTTTACAGAGGATGACTCATTGTAAACAAGATGGGAGGCATGTTCCCCTCCTCGCCATGCTGCAGCCTGTGGAACATCAGCACTGTCACCATGCACCGTTGGCGGTAAACTAACCATGGTCAGTGTTTGCAGCATGCTTGGAGACACAGGACGCGGCCGTGCACGCCACATGGCTCAGTGAATCCATGGAAGATGCCGTCTGAATATTAATAACCGGGGAAACATCGCCTGCAGTCACTTCTGTCTCTTTCCATTCATGTCTTCTTCTGCTCAAAATTCACTCCGGAAACGACTGAATGGAATTGTCCTCTGGGTTAAATTATGATGATTTTAGCGCAGACATGTTTTTTTTTTCAGAACTGGTCATTAAAAAATGCATGTGGATGATAAGGTTGTTGAAATGTATCGACATTCTGATTTTTTTATATACCATATATTTAAAAATAATAAATTCTATTGTTTTAAAGATCATTAGAATTGTAAAATAAAGCAGGTGCACAGAAGAGGACTAAACACTTGTTTTCATTTTTCCTTTAAGTCATGATTAAGCTGTTAAAGCTTCCATTGACCATGATACTGACACTCAGCATTGATCAGGCCATAGTGTGATTTAATCTAACTTTCAATTAATTGCCCAGCATTAATAACTAAATCTATTTCCAAAGACAGGTGCATATGAAAGGTAAGAAAGCTTAAAAAAATACAGACACTCTTGCAAATGGTGTGAATTGAACGAATTAGTGCAATTCTTGGTGATTAAAAACAAGCAATCACACCAAATTAGATGTTTCGGACTGTGGTATCTTAATAGATGTCAATATTTTTAATTTTTACTTTATTTAAAGTTCAGAGTTCTGAAACTGGGAAAAACTACTGCTGACCAATAAGTTTCAATTTTAGTTACAATTTAGCCTCTCTTATCCTGAAGACAAGACATTCACGACTAAATGATAACTGTGCTGTATGTTGCGCTTGTTTTGTCTGTAGTTTTCGTCATGTGTGGTAAATGGAGCGCTCCCCTTTACAGCACTGATTCCCAACCTGGGGTGCCGGTCCCCGAGAAGGTGCCAAAAGATCACAGAGAGGGGGTGGGGGTGTGGGTGTGAGGTTCTGTGTGTTCTAAAAATGATCAAAATTAGATCTACTCTTACTTTTAAAAATAATGGTACATTTATGTACTGCCAAGAATAAGTGTGTTTTGGTTGATTCTGTTGGGATCTTATCAATTAAAACAATTGAAACTGCTGTTTTAGTTTTTCTGTACGAGTCTGAGGCGGTTAACATACGAGTGAACCCTGAGGGAAAAAAGTTGGGAGCCACAGCTCTCACTTTAATTTAAGTGAGGAGCAGAGGGAGCCACAGCCAAACTGTAGTTTGTTGGAAAAGTGAAAGAGCAGGTAGCTTTTGGTTAACAAAAAAATCCACTGTGTAACGCTCTTAGCCATATGGATCCACTCTGCTATTGAGGAGTCAAACCTGTAACAGAGAAAAATAACTGAAAGAATATGTTAGAGGGTTGTAGCTGCCCCTCAAAGCAACACATGTACTCAATCATTTGAGATTCACGAACAAAGTACATTAATCATGATCTCAATCTCAACCAGAATTTTTGTGATTTGGATTTTTGCCAATACTGATCAGCCTTAGAGAAACCAGAGTCAAAAGTATAACACTCTAATGTCGTCAGCTGTGTCGACATTTCTGAGTTGAACTTTCCTAACAAATATTTAGTGCTTTGAGTAAATGCATGTCATGATGAAATCTGCAGATAAACTTCTTCTCATCCCAGGCAGTCACGTCTCTTTTTTAGGGCACATGTTGTTGTCTGGGACACAATGTTTCTGTAGATGTTTAATGTTGCACAGCACAGAAACTTAAAACTTGGCAACCTGAGCGAGGCTGAAAGCCAAATCTTTATCTGCAGCCTGTGAGATTGTCTTGCTAACCAGCTCCAGCTTTAAGACTCTTGTTCATTTATTAAATGTAGTCAACATAAATCAAGTGTCCTCGGCTATGTAGTTTCTCAACTTTTCCATCTGCAACGTGTTTCTCTCTGTGTATCACTGTGTATTATCACTTCTGATGAATACAAACATGCCTGTGCGATGCTAAACCAGAGTCTGAGTGCACATAGTTAAATTTGAACAAATATGAAACAGGAGACTTTGCTCAGATGATGTTCCTAGTTTGCTCTCTTTTGTCAGGCCAAAGGGGACTGATTTCACACACATCTGCTAATAGCAGGGTGAGAGTGTTTGTTTATTTTGTGAGTCTGTGAGTGTGAAGAAGAGAGTGAGTGAGCAGGAGAGTTTGTGTTTATGTGCATGGCGACTGATTTGTATGCATTGGCTTAAACAATGAGGATCAAACTAGGTCCATTATCATTCACTGTGGGTCCAAGTTGGAGTTTAAAGATTGCAGAATATCTGTTATCTCAGATCTGGGGTCCAGGATGAAGTTTTACAGTGCAGTCACAAAGCAATATGTTTAAACTGAAGCTGTGATTTATAGAAAGTTAAAGTTTTTTTGTGGTTTTAAAACACGCTGAAATTAATATTTGTCTTTATATTATCTACAAAAGCAAACAAGACTGTAAGAACCAAGACTGAATAGAAATTTAATGTTATTTCTAATGCATGAAACCCCTGCCAGGGGGTAGGTGTCAGCCGAAGAGACTGCCAAAACAGACTCTGTTTACATTTTCCAAAGGTTGATGACTGATGAGTGTTGAAAGAAAGAAAGGTCAAATTATTTTGTTTAAAAAACATGACTTCAGCCTGGTATACACTGGGATTTTGGGCTGTCCTAAATGAATGATGACCAATCGTTGGTTGGACGGTGGTCCAATGTCGCACTGTGAGACAGATCGACAGAAGGCCATTGTCATGTTCTTGCGACCAAAGAAAGCCTGGGATAAAATTTCTGACATTGTCAGAAATTTAGGATGATCATCTCACAGTGTGACTGCTGCTACAACCTATGCCAACTCACAAACCAATAGGAATGCAGAAAGAAATGACGTAATGATAACCACATCACTAGCACTAACAAACTAACAAGTTAGCATTAGAATGGAGACAACGCCAAACGGAGAAGTTTGTTGGATTCTAACAAGGAGGAAAATCTTGATCCCAGATGTGTATCTAAGCATATATGCTGCAGTTACAACAGCTTTGTTGTTGCTTTGCTTCATTATTTACCACAGCATTGGCGGCATAGAAGGATGATGGCACACTGACGATGTTTAATTCTTGCATAATGGCGTTGGTTGTAGCCTGCCATTCAGCAGCGTTGAGCGAGAGTTGTCATCATACTGTCTACACAGTGAAGCTTGCCAGAAACTTGCAAGATGCTAAAAATGCACAGTCTGTAAAAGGCATAACACAAGTTCAGGACATGATTGGCTAAGAGATCAGAGGTACTGCTTTGTCCACAGGGCGGCACTAAAATCCTCACAAACAAAAATTCCTCACAGGAGCTTTAAAAAGTAACTGATTTGATGTGGATTTCGTTCCTTATGACTTTGCAAAGCATTAGATCAGTTTTTACAAGTTATCAGCAGAGTTCCTGCAGATCCTTGGAAAGTCGTAAAAAGTCTTAAATTGGAATCTGAGAGGTCTTAAATTTTGATTAAGAAATGTCTATCCAATCTTCATTTTTTTAGCAGGAATTATTTGATTTTAATCATTTTTTGTGTTGTTTCAAATCATCTCAGCAAACCTGCTCAGGAATGTTATGATAAATGTCACTGTTCAGTGTATTGATTAAATGGACTATTTTAATATATCAAAAGTCAAAATTTTGGCAGTTATGACAAAATATTTTTGTCCTACATCATTTGACCATTTTTGACAGTGTATGCAATCAGCAAATTCAGCCCTGGAACCAAAAAATGTTAAATGCCTTTCATTTTTGTCCATTTGCTCCAAGATTTGGCATTGATTTTTCTCAGTCCAGGTCTTAAAAAGTTCTTCAGTCTTATTTTTGTAAGTGTTTATGAGCCCTGTATTAAAGTTTCAAATTAATGTTGATCATAAAACTTTAGTTAAAAGCCAAAACTTTTATTTTAGCCTTTGAAATTACCCTGCCTTAATTTGGGTCAGGCGTTTTTGTGAGACAAGCTTTCAATGATTCAAAATCAAATCTCGTTCTCAACTAATAAGAGAGATCATCAAATTTCAAATTTACACCATGAATGTGTAAAAAGGATGTCAATTGAAAAATAAATCTACTATCACTTATGTGAACTTGCTGTGCATAGTCGATACCCATTCCATTATTATGTCTTTCTTGGACAAATGTTGAAGTTCATCATTTTTTATGTCCTATGGCTTTTATTTCTTCTTTCTTTCACCCCCAAACTACTTCAGTGCCAAATGAATCAGGGCCTTTAATGGAATTCTGCCTTTACTTGTCAAGATGAGCATTAACACTTTCATATAGAACCAGGCCTTAAATTGGGATGGAATTTTATTAAAAGTTCTATGGCATTTTTTACTTCTTAGCCTAGAAATTTAAAAAAATTAGGGTGAAAAAGTACAAAATACTGATATAAAAAAAAAACTGTCTGCAGATGAGACTGTGGTAAGCATTCCTGACTTGTGCCACCATAAACAACAAATTCACGTATTTTCACAATTCAACTTCAATTACCCTGTTGTGTGATCCTTCAGTGCAAAAAACAACCACATTACGCATTACTCATCTCATCATCAAATCTCTGCAGTGGTTTATTTTACTTGGCGCAGCCTGTAGGGTAAGTTGCAAAATGCCCCCCTACCCCCACCCCTTAAACTGTTTCCAGACTGCTTATGTTCTCTCAGTTTGAAACACTTTATACTCATGCAGATTGAATGGCATTACACAATTGCGTGTAATGTATAATGTGCACACCCTATTTTTCAGAGGACTGTTTCATGTTAAATTACTTCAAAAGGCCTCTATGGTTACCAGCATAATAATGGACACTGACTCTAGATGGCGAATGCACACCATCCCTTCGTGACTTTCCTAAAGTTTCAAACACAGTAACGTAGATCTAAGAAACTAAACTACAGAGTCGTCAACACACTAGGAGGCTTGTACTTGCTTTGAACTGCCACTTTTCCTGCAGAATGGGAATATTTTTCTGCGTGTGCTATAGTAAGTGGGTAAGGTTTAGGGGGTGTCGTGGTGGTGGTGGAGGGGTCCTCTTTGCACTGTATGGTCCACAGTATCAGGTTTGCAGCATGCATACATTAGCAGCATGTTTGTCCCTAAAATTACACAGAGCTACAGGAATAGACAATATGTAAACAAGGATTGATTTTGTTTGCACAACCAGGTCTATTTGGAGACGGCAGAGCTCAGCAGGAGGCTGCAGTGGCCTGCTCTCTGCAGACAGAGGTGTGCATGAGACGAGAATTTTCATATCTGATAAAAGCAGAGTTAACTAATTTTGTTAGTATGCTTTAACCTACTTATTCATGAATGGATGGCAAACTAAATTATCCTGGATGCTTTCGTTTAATTTTGGTCAAATTAATTAAGTCCTGGCTTCCTGTTTGTACTTGTCTTATCTGATCATTTTGATTATTCTGTAAGTAACAGTTACATTTAATATGTTTATTGTTAAAACTTTATTTTTCTATTTATTTTCCTGAAAAGGATCCTTGATCTCAATGGAACATGTGTTAAATATGGGTAAAATTAAGTGAGCTATGATTGAGATTATTAGGGATGTGGAGTATATTTTCAATACATAGAAACCTAGCTGTCATTAAGCTGTACAACATTCTTAAGGCTTTACTGAGCCAGCTAACTAAAATGTAAGTTCCAATAAAAAATCCTTTAACATTACTGCACTTGAAGAGGATAACTGACTTACTATAACCAAGTTTTAGTTAAACTATTTACTGAACGAATGTTTTCTATCAAAATTCTTGGAAATCATTGAAAAAATTGTTTATTTCTTTTGTGAGTGTAAAAACAAATATGAGAGTTCAATGTTACAAGTTACACAGCTTTTTTGAGTTGAAAGGCTCAACAAAAATGTTGAGTTGGCTGATTTTTTTTTCGGTTAAAAAGAATATATCAGTTGGTTCAAACTAATATTGGCTCAACTTAAATCTGCAGGTTCACTTGGTATAGCACATAGAAACGCAATAGCCTATAATATGTTGTGTCGACTAATTTAGTTATTAAAAGTGCATCAAATACGTTGTAATTTGTTCACTCAACATTAGTAAAGTTGGATTGATACAGTGTGTTTAGTGAAATTTCTGTGCCTTAAAAGAATACTAGTCTAATTTGGCTAATAAAAATGGGGATATGTGGTCTAGAACGAGATTTTTCTTCAATATTTATAACTTTATACTTTGTAATATCGACCATTTGATGTCATGGAGTTGTATTAGAAATAGCATGGCGGTTCTGTTTATCTAACCAGAATAGCCCATGCTGTCCATGTTAAACCATTTGCTGAACAGACGTGCAAACAGTCAACAAATCAGTCATGTTGGTTTTATACTGTAGCAAATAAAACCACAGTCCCACAGTGAAAATTACCCCTGATATGTTTGACACATGCATGCCATCTTTCACCTCATTCCGCTGCAGCTGAAAGAAGTTGTTGAGATAGTTGGAGTTCAGGGAAGAGCTCAAGTCCGCCGCTGCAGGAGTCTTGCTGAAATTGAGATCCGGGTGGGAAGAGTTGGGCTCGGGTCTGAACGCGTCAAAAGCGCTGGTCTGGTGGGGGTCTTGTAAAGAGAGATAGACCCAGTTGAGAAGTTGCGCAGGCTGGTACACGGAGGCACTCGTGTCTATGGCAGACAACAAGCTCATCTTTCAATTCAAATGGCTAAACTGGATTTTCCACCGCTGATTCTTGGACTGGTCTCAATTCTCTAGCCGTCTTGCTTTTTTCCGTTCCTGTACCCGGGCAGATGGCAAGTGCTCCTTTTCTCTTGCCGTACAGGGCCCTGTCCTCCTCGCGCCGGGAGCCTCGTCCCAGTTTGATGTTACTCAAAAGTCATTGCGCTAACATGTCAGTATAAAAAGTTTTCCCCTACTCCCCATGGCCCGCTATCTGCCTTTATTGCAGAGGGGCAGAGAGAGGCTGTTTGAATATGTAATGAGTACGCCTCTACGTCATCGTGGACGCTAACCAATCGGGATTTGGTTTACATGAATATTCATTCTAAGCGTATAAGATGAGACTAACCATTCCTCTGCTTATTCTGGTAATACAACCCAACTTCACCACCAGTTTTGTACATTTTTTAGTTTGCTCTAAAAATTATTTTGGAGGAAAATGGTGTTCACTAATATCTTTTGAAATCACCACTAGCCTGGTTGTTTGCAAAGTTTATCACTAACATTTGTCAGTAGGTGTTAAAGAGTGGTGTGGGTGTGAAAATAGAGGCGCTGGGGATAGGTGTTTTGTTTATTCAGGCAGAGAAGTGTTAAGTAGCACTTAACGGACTTACCTTAGTGTCAGACGTGTTTGTCCTCCGCCCACATAATAGGCAGAATGCTGCTATATTAGAATATAATATCATAAAATTGACCAAAAAGTATGTTTAACCTAACTAAAACAGCCCTCTACAGAAACAGCCCCAATATAAAAAATAAATAATAGGTCAATCAATTAATAAAGTAAGCACGTCAACACCAGCCCCAGCTTTCTATTTTTTCTGTTATTTCCTCATATGTACTGTCCGCCTCCAAGATAAACTCATGATTCAAAGCTTTAAAATGGCTCCCTCTTGTGGCAGGTGCCCTCATCACACATACACAACATTGTGTATTTCTAAACATTATCGATAAAAGGGCGCGACCTGCGCGGGGAGGAAGGATTTGTGACGTCACGCACATAAAATACTTCCCTGTTGGTGAATTTGATCAATTAGGTTAGAGAAAACCACTACAACACACAACTTTTTACTCATTTAATTTCATGTATTGATTCCTTACATAGTATTTATGTACTTTGAGTAGCTATTTTAACAACATTTTTCCATGGAAGCCACAGACAAATCCATTGGGAACCCATATTTTAAGCCTGCATATAACTCATATGGGACCCACATGGGCATGCTGGCTGGGTATTCGCAGCCATAATCCACCAGAGAGTTATAAATCAAATTTCAGTTATTGTTTTAGTTCTTTTGGTTGCCAGTGTGTTTACCATGTATACTGTTGTCTCAATTTTGTCACAAAAAAAAAGAAATTCTTATGTAAAATGTTTGTTTACAAAATCAGCATATGAGAATATACCTGTCAGGGGCTACACCCAAAAGGGCTCTTCACTTTTCTTTCATTTATTCAATTTTAATGTTTGAATACAACTCAAGACCTAAAATTACCATTGTATGAAGTCCTCCTCAATCTAATCAGGCAAGTTTACTCTCTCCAGGCCTGGATGTACATGTCAGTCAGTATGTTTCTGTAAAAGACTAAAACTAAGGAGATTCTGGTTCTAATTTTATTCTATTTTAGTTATTTTTGTAAGCAGAATTAAGTTAAGTTAGTCTTGCTGCAACTACAGAGTCCAATTCAGTCAAGGGCAAGCTTCATGTTCTAATGTGGGACATATTTCATTTTTTATTTTGAATTTGCTGTGGGCCAACCAAAAATGGATCACGGACCGCATTTGGCCCCCGGGCCATAGTTTGAACATCACCGCTTTTAAACAATAACTTATATTTGTAAAGTCAAACTGTTTTGTATTGCTGTTTTCATACAATTAATTCAGGAAAGAGTTAATATAACTTGTACTTTTAACAATTTTAAACCTACTAAGATTTTTATTAGTTGGTAATTTTGTCAATACATAAGAAACTGAACTGGCTTCAAGCTTTATTTTAGATTTATTAAAGCTTACATGGATAGGAGATAGTTCCTATAAGGTAGCAAACTTGTTAAACTATTGTCATACGTTAATTTGCCCTGTCATGTTTTCCATCATGTCACTGATATTCATCTAGGTTTGTGTCTTGTATTGACTGTTGTCACATGAGGATAGCTGGGCTGTCCGTCATTGACGGGCAGATGGGTGGGTTCCCTAAATGGAAAGTATGAGTCCCACCCACATCAACAGTTGAATACAGTCCGTACTGGGGCTGGATGAAGAAATATTTCTTCCTGAAACGGACAGCGAGCATACAAAAGTAAGTGTTAAGATCTGTAAAAAAAAACTTCTTTAGCTGCCCTCGTGCGAGTTAGCCTACGTTAGCCTACTGCATGCTATGAAAGCTAACGTTTAGGTTGAGTTTCGATAAGTGGCAACTATTTACGTAGTCATTTTGTGTCTCTGCGCTACTTTGTTGTTCTTCTTGACGCTGTCGTTAGCAAGTCAACGTTTCTATCCAAGAATATCAAAGCTAAAGAAAACCCTGAATGTCACAAATGCTCGCAGCGTCTTTCATATTGCACAAATGTCCACTTTTTCGGTTATTTGTAGTAAGCTAGCTAGCTTTAGCTTGCTTACAGATAAACTGGGTTTACTTGACAGGGCTTATCCTGGCGGGTTATGTAAATTGGGCTGGGAGGTAACTCCTGTTTTCTGTGGGAGACTTGTACAGGCCTAGGCAGAGTTGTATTTGTCAGCCTACTGTTAAAACGAAAAATTAGCTCGTGTAATAAGCTCAAGTTTGTATACATTATAGTTAATATAAACTGCAGTTTACTTACTAGCCGTTAGCCACCTCTAACGTCTTGTGTAGGACTGAAGTAGCTGGCAACCTGCCTAAGTTCAAACGGAACACGTCACGTAGCGAGGAAATAGAAGGTGCTGGGATATCGACATTCAGTTAAGGTTTAAAAATCGTCATTATCATTGTATTTGTGACATCTCAGTGGTAGTTATTGCATCACACTTCATTTTGTCTCTGAGGTGATAAGAATCTTTACTAGCACCCCTACTCCCTAAGCAAACATGGCTGTGCATAGGTGCTAACTTTTGCATTTGCGGATTGTGGTTTCTTTAGGTCACAGTTTTCTCACAGTTTGAAGTGTTAAAGCAGTCAGATGTGATAAACAGTTATTTGAAAAGTAGTTAAATGTGATATATTTGAACCTTGAAAATGATTTAGTCATTTTATTTATCCTGACAAAATATATGTCCTGTTGAAGCATCTAATTGATGTACTTAATGTCAGCATCAGTAATACTGTCCTTGTTAGCAGCAGCACTTCCTGCAAGGGCAGTGTGCAAGAGGTTGAAAGTGTTAATTTAACACACATCTGCATGGCTGTGGTCAGCTTATCCTTATCAAGATCTGTATGATGTATCGACCTCTGCCTTCGTTTTTATATGTGCTTACTCAAACACGTCTATCCTCTTTGACTATAAATGCAAAGCAGAGAAGGCTGTCCCATTTAAATCTACTGAAGTCAGTTTTACCATGGAACAAGTAGGCCTATTTTAACACTGGCTTCTAGTGAAAGCTTCTAGGAAAAGGAAAATTCTCTCACCACTCCAGTGCTGAGCTATATATGTGTACAATCCAACAAATGTGGGATGAAGAAGATCCCATTCATTAAAATGCTGACAGTGACCCCAGTATTACTGGATTTGCCTTAAGACTGCCCTGAATAGATTATTAAGTTTGTTCTGGGCAGAGCAAGAGAATCAGCTGAAGAGCCCAGTAGTTTGCTCATATGTGTATATACAAGCTAAGTAGAGAAACTTGCCCATAAGAAGAGAGGTTTAATATCTTATATTACAACTAACTACAGAATAAGACCTTTTCTTTTCATTGGAGATGTGCCGCTCCCTGCAATATGCTGCCCTAAAGGAAATTTTAAAAAGGAGCACTTAGAAAGCCCAGAATGTTATCAAGTCTCTTTTTTGAGATTTCATGTGTTCGGTATGTCTTAAGGTTATTATTAAAGGTGTAGCCAAGTTTTTTGCCTGTGTCCAAATCTAGCTGATAAAGAGGATATTTTCCAAATCGATCAACACATTTCTAATTGCTCTCCATGTTGTGAGCTCCTAGTTATTATTCTGTTTTCTGTTTTCACAGCCATGAGTTATCCAGGATACCCCCCTCAGACAGGTGGCTACCCTCCACAGCCTGGGGCCTACCCTCCACAGCCTGGGGCCTACCCACCTCAGCCTGGAGCTTACCCTCCTCAAGCGGGAAGCTACCCCCCTCAGCAGGGTGGCTATCCACCACAGGCGGCGGGCTATCCGCCACAGGCAGGAGGCTACCCACAACAGGCGGGTGGCTTTCTGCCACAGGCAGGAGGCTACCCACCACAGACTGGGGGCTACCCACAGGCACCACCACCAGGTAAGACATTATTTAAAGAAATGGCAAATGTATAAAACATTGTACAGTCAATATAAGCTCATCTTAGAGTTACTGAGTATAAAGACTGCGTTTGTGAAGCTTTTTTGGACTCTAAAGTTAAGGTTTAACAAAGATTACATGCTGAACTGTCATGATCATTGTCACTCAAAAGTGAATACATATATTTCCATTACGGATGGGCGATATGGACTAAAAAAATTTATCACGATATTTTGCTGTATTTATTGTGATAACAATATAAATCACGATAAAAAAAAATAGCACCATTCAACACAACCTTTCTGACTTGGAAAAATGTATCAAATTGGCTGCTTAACTACACAAGCTACATATAAATATAGATATATAAATATATCTATATTTATATGAATAGATATCTATTAATGTAGGGATATTTTAGTAAAAAAAAAATATGTTGCTTCTACATTTAAGAGATTCAAAGAGAAATTTTGTTGGAAATAGTACAAATAATGTTCCAACTTGGCAGATTATTAAAAATTTAAGTGTCAGCATTAAAAATGGACCCTAAACTAGAAGTATTTACAACACTATTTTACCTCCATATGGCCATTCCAGGATATGGTCTTTTTTTGTCCAGTTTGCGTCTATCTTTAGTGTTTGAATGTAAAATACAGTCTGATATCCTCTTTTAAGTCTGGAGGTTCCTTCAGTGGAGCAGAGCTGCCAGGCTTTACCATGTTTGCTTTTACAGAGATAAAGAAAGTGATGTCTAATCTAATAGAGTTTTTACAGTATTACACAAAAGCAAATTTGATTAAATACTGTCTACTTTCATATACAGTAGAAGAAGAGCAACAAAAGTGTCCCATTGGATGATTTAAACTTACTCCCAGAATGACCTGTTTAAATGAACATACAGTCTTTAGGTCATTTTTGCTAGTGCCTATTTTAGAAAGGGTGACTCAGTAATTTTGTGTTTGTAGGAAATAAGGATCATGGGACTTACGGCAGAGTGGAATTTTTTCCCCTAAAACAAACAAATCTCTGCTGTTGCTAAGAGAAGCAAGTCCCACAGCCCTTCTTCAACATAATGCTCCCTTTCTCTGTACAGCACATTTTCACCTATATGACTACTGGTTGGAATTTGAGAAAAGGAAGCTCTCCTAAGAGGGGTCATTCCTCTCTTAGTCTAGTATTCCCAGATCTTTTGGGCACTGAGTAGAGCATTACGACCTCGTCTCTTCTAAACAGCTTTGTCTTTGTTGTGCACTGCAGGCAGCTGGGGAGGTGGTCCTACTGGTGGATATCCCTCAATTGGTTTAGACGGTTTATCTAACCCTGGATACAATGCTGGCATGGTAAGCTTACCTTGAAAAATCTCATCCCTTTGCACTCTGAAAATCTGTTTTAATTGTGTAATGAAACATCAGATTATTGAGTTGAATATTCCAGTTAAAATGAGTTAAACAGGCATTCATGGATCATTGCATCCTTTCATTTACGGTAAGACTTTTCCAAAGTCCGTATCTAAAAGATCTTCAGTATCGCAATTTTCTTTGTCTGCTTCTCTATGTAACTCTTTGCATGAGAAGATCATTCACATACTTCATTCTTTTCCATGCACACCTCTTGAACCTTTCAATCCTATGCAACTTTTTCATCCCTTTAATTTTCCTGATTCATTGTTTTGTCTATGTTGTATTGTCATTTATGCCATCATGCATTTTAATTTCCATCTGAAAAATAAAAACATGGCCACACTTTTTTTGGATCCAGCTGAGACATAATTCAAACCAGTAGACTCTATAAACATCAGAACATGAACTGAAGTTTCTCTAATGGGGTTAGACAATGTACTTTTTTTTTTTTAAGAAAAGGCACAATATTAACAAATTTCACTGAAAATCCAAAAAGGGTGTGACCAGCTGGTTGTGCTTTACATAAAACACTCCTCAATGATTTGTGCAAAAATTATGAGATTCCAATCTTTCCGAATCACAGGCCAACCAGATACCTGCAGGCATGGGGGGTTATCCCCCAAACCCAACCTTGTACCCTCAAGTCCCTGGGGGGTACCCACCCGCCTCTCAACCTAGTGGGTATGGTGCCCCTTTCCCTAACCAACAGTCATTTGGCCTGTACCCACAGCCAGGAGGGACCATGCCCCCACCACAAGGCCCAGGAATGGGCTACCCTGGTCAGCCAGGCCAGCAAATGCCCGGATACCCCCGTGCACCGTCACCCAACCCACCCATGGCTGGCTATGGAGCAGCACCAGCACCCATGCCAGGGTACCCAAAGGTCCCCTCACCCAATCCATCCATGCCAGCCTATGGAGGAGGAGCTATGCCAATAGCTCCGGCTATCAATGTGAGAAATGCTAAAATGACTTTTTCAGCCCAAATTGCTAAAGAATAATAATTTGTTTTTTATTATGTCTCTTGTTATGGAGTATTAAATACACCAGTTGTATACACCTTAATTATGTAAGGTAAAACAGTTCACTTTTTGCTTTAAGAGGATGTCTTTGTTTTTGTCTTCAGAGAGGTTTCAGGGGAACAATCAAGGACTATCCTGGAGCTGATCCACTCAGAGACGCAGAGGTCCTGAGGAAGGCTATGAAAGGCTTTGGTGAGTGCTTGGACACAGATGGTTATCAGGGTGGGCTTGTTGTGATGTTATTATGATCTGTGTCAAAGCTGTAATGTTGTACATGATGCACTAGAGGCTGGCAGTTTGGCAAGTACTTTTCTTACTATGTACTCATTTGAGTAACACTTTATATTAGTTTAAGATGAATGATTATTATTGTATGTAATACAGTGGGCTAAAATGTTTAATTTAAACATAGGTTTTATTAATTTTTTATCCAAAACAGAACAATGATTAGACAGTTGTAGCATTGCCGGGCGTCCTAAAATGTTCAGTTCACAAGTAGTGTAGGAGTAATATAACAGTGAACATGGTTCCTCCAACCAATCTCATGGCAGTACACAGATCAAGAAGAAATGAACATAGCTTCAGAAATATGTTTCCATAGCTGACTTGTATTCTTTTCTTTTTTTTTCCTATCTTATTTTGACATCATTTGTGGTAATAGCGCTTTCTTTTGTGATCCCTTGGCAAAGTAGGGAAATTATGGAATAAGTGATACTTTTACATGCCTTTTATAGTTTTATTTATAGGTATTTTTTTATTTAACCTTTATTTAACCAGGAAAAACCTTGTTGAGATTAAAAATCTCGTTTTCAAGAGTGTCCTGGCCAAGATAGGCAGCAGCACATATAACAAAGTAACAGAGAAACAAAGAGCCGTCATATAGTGCAGACATAGTACAAGATACGTAGACAAAATGCATTCAAAGATGCAAGACAACAGATTTCAACAGCAAATCGATCCCATATGTGAGTTTATTTGAGACATCTGCTACCAGATTTTTCTGCCTCCAAGTCAGTTAGCTCTCTCTTGAAAGCATCCATTGAAAGCAGACCGTTAAGTTTCAAGTCTTTTTGCAAGTCATTCCAGGCAGAGGGTAACCTTGCAAAGCAGATGGATACGCCAGTTTCCGTGTTTCTCACTGGCGAATCCATCTTGCAAAGCTTCCGTCTGAACCGTTTTGGCCCGGTTAGAAAGTGACAGGACCAATCAGTGACGAGGGGCAGTGCTTTTGGATGCCGTGGAGTAAGCAAGCAGCAACAAGAGGCCAGGGCAGATATGGCAGAAGACATTAGCGTGGATGCTGCTAAAGCATCAGTTTTAACAGAACTTGATGACATTTCTTTGTTTAAAGAAGAGCAGCATTGAGCTGTTTTCTTTTCGAAAACAACAAAAGTCCTGTACTGACATGTCTATAGTTGCCATGGTTTGCGTTATACAGTTCTTTGTGGATTTACTCCTTGCTAGCAGCTACGTCATGTTTTGTTGCTCTGATTGGCCCGTATAGATCGGACTGACAGAACATTCATCCAGTCACCCTCCGAGTTTTTTTTTCAAAGGCTCTGCCCTTTCCCAAACGCTGTGTATGAGTGGTTTTCCAGATGGATGTGTGAAACAAATTCATCTGGCGTGTCAGGTAAGGCAGAGGGAGCAGCAAACTTAAGTGTCTTTTTTTCCCAAACTCTGCCCTGACCTTTGGGACAGACGGCAAGAAAAATCCTGACAAAGTTGACAGTAGTTCATCCTTAAGTTTAGGGAAGCAAAGCATAATTTTATTTTTATTAGCTTAAAAAAGTGAATTATAGATATGCAGATCTGAAAATTTCTGCCCATATTTTAGCAATAAAATTCTGTCCATATCAGCTGCAAACATCATCCATATACACAAATAAGTTAGTAGAGTTTGAGGATGTCAGCTGAAGTCTTTTTCTTTATTCATCATTCTTTATGCTTGAAAATGTGTTTTAAGGACTGAAATTTGTTTATTTGTTCATCCTCAAACTTCAAATTGTGTTTTAAGGACTGAAGTTTTTAGGTCTGAACTATATTTGAATATTGGTTCCAGTATCGTCATCGGCAAAAGTTATTTTGTGAATATCAGCAAAATCCAATATTGTGCATCCCTAATTGAATTCCTTAAATGTATCAGATTTTTCAATATTTTCCAAAATGTCAAAATCTGGAAAAAAGTCTTTTCAAGGTTGTACTTTTCTGTTAGTGTTTGGAAGTTTTGCCTTCTTCTCCATTATTGTACAATAAGCAGTGGTAGCTCTATACATCCAACATTTAAATCTTGAATCAATAACATTTGGCTTAAATTCTGTATCGTATGCCACCCATCTTGGTGGTTTTATTTGACTCCACAGCTCTAATTACCTCCGCCAAGGAAGTTATGTGATTGGGTGGGTTTGTTAGTTTGTTATTTAGTTAGCAACATAACTCAAAAAGTTGTGGACAAATTTTGATGAAATTTTCAGTAAATGTCAGAAATGGCGCAAGGAAGAACTGATTAGATTTTGGGAGTGATCCGTATCACCATCTGGATTAAGGAATTTTTTTAAGGATTCTGTACTATTGGGAGATAGGGCTAATGGCAGAGGTCTGCACTGTTACCACTTTACACCAGGAGATGGCGGACATGAATAACTTAAATCCCAGCAGCATTTTGGGTGTGTTAATATTCAAAGTTTTGGAGTTTGTAGAGTTTGAAAGGCGCACGCCCGGTCGAGGAAACGAGTCGGAGCGTAACAGAGAGAAAGACAGCGAATTGTAGCGAGAATACTCACAATGCTGGGAGGAATACATAAATATTCACTTTTTACCATGACTTCCAGTCGTCCAGTGAGACCATGGATGAGACTATCATTGCGTCTGTTAGCACCAGCAGGCAATGCTTCCACCTGTGCTTTGCCTCACCATGTTTCATCCCACCGGGGAGGGAGCAATCGGCAAATGCCGTGGTGGGGGATACATGGGGTCGGATCCAGGAATTTTTTAAAGGATTCTTCACTATTGGGAGATAGGGCTAATGGCGGAGGTCTGCGCTCTCCAAGTGCTTTTCTAGTTGTTTATGATATGAAACCAGGTATGAAGAGTGAGATAGATTTATGGGTTCAGCTTGAACTGAAAGTTATCATTGTTTGCATTGAGATACCTTTAAATTGACTCTCCATCTCCTTCCAATTTTCAAGAGTACCTGGGTGCAGCCGAGAACCTCCACCCCAACTCGGAAGTTGGAAAATCACCACCATATCTCGTCTTTTAATACCAGAAGTCACTTGAACTGACTATCTTCTTCGTTGTTTCCTCCGTGTGTCGTCACTTTATTAATACAGGCAAGTCTGCCACGTAGGGAAATACAAGTAGACGAAAAATGCGTGAGTTTTCAGACTAACAAGCACAGCGATTACATAAAAATAATTTTAATAAATTTCCAAATTCAAGTATCACTTAGCAGAGGCATAATATGCACCGGGAGCTTGGCTGGCTGGCCAGATGCCGATGTCGCCGCCATGTTGCCAGAGGCAAGTCGGCTACATTTTTCAATACAGTAGACAAGGATTGTGCCAGTTTGTGGAATAAATAGCTCAAACAATGGAATTACATGGATTTGAATTAATTATTTATAATAAATGATCCATATTAAAATAATAACTGATAGTGAAACATAAAAGCAGAATCTGCTTTCTTGTATTTTCTCAGTTAAATGAAAACATGTACTCCATGATTTCAAATAAAATAACTGTATATATAATACAGTTTCATATATGTTTTGGTATTTTTTATTTTCAGTTTATATATATATATATATATACACACACACATACATATATATATATGTGTGTAACATACCAGAATTCACGTTAACCAAATATTCTTTGTCATTGATGGATTTTTTTGAAGGATGTTGAAGAATTTTGAAAGCTGTCTGTCATTTTTACAGACTGGAATAATGAGGATGAACCTGTGCTTCAGGACACGCACACAGACAGATGCATAGACCTTTTCCGTTTTGCACACATGGACTATCAAGGAGGTTATTTAATCTTTTAAAAAATCTTGCAGCCAGTGGGCTCTATCACTGACTTCGACACTGTAGATTAGTGAAAGCACGTCAGTATCTGTGCTGACAGTGCACTGAGAGGCTGCTGGAGTTGTCTTTGTAAGTCCCAGAGGGATACAGGTTGGCATGCAGATTGTTAAGCAGTGAGTACGCTGCACAAACTGAAGACATGATTTCATAAACGGTGGCTCTAATTTTAGATAGAAGAAACATTTTATTATGGTTTATTTTCCGCACATCTGTGAGCGGCCGCTTTAAAGAATCATTGGCAGACAAGGCTGAGTATTTACATAACAATTTATAGGAAATAGTGTTCTCTTTATATACTATTCACCTTATCAGAAAAAGAATGACAGCCTCCTGCAGAGTAAAAATTATAATGAGAGCAGCTGGTGAGCACTGTAGTATTTATGAGATCGTACAGTAAACATTAGATGAAGTCTGGCTTAATTCATAATGTTTAACCTAAATAAAGTTCATTATATTAGTTTTTTAGAACTATTATTTACATAGGAATTAAATGATGATAAATCTAAATAAAGTCTGTTATATTACCATTATTATAGGAGTTAAATGAGATGTTGTCCCATGCACGTTTGCAGACGGAGCCTGTACAACTAGTGGAGGAGTATGTGATTGTCACAAGCTGTCGCTTCTTGTTTCATTATTAAATTCAGCGTACGGTAATGATAAGAAATCCTTTGGAGCAGACACAAATGCACACGGGATATTATGTCTGTGCTTAGTGATACTTGAATTTGGATCATAAATCAATTTATTAAAGTTAATGTTATGTAATCGCTGTGCTTGTTACTCTGAAAACTCACATATTTTTTGTTTATTTGTATTTCCTTTTGTGGTGGACCTGCCTATATTAATATGGCAGTGATGCACGAAGAAAAAAAGACGAGGAAGACGTTCAGTTCAAGTAACTTTCGGTATTAGAAGACAGGATATGGTGGCAATTTTCCGACTTCCAGTAGGGAGAGGAGGTCCTCGGCATCTAGGTCCCTCTCCCAATTTTGCTTCATGTCCACTTTAACACTAGAAAATTGAGCTGCATAGTGATAATCCCTCAGATTGGTGAGACATACCACCTATCTCCTTACTGATGATTAATGTGCTATACTCATTGGCTTTCTAACATTCCAAAAAATCGAGTAATTTGCTTATGCCTTTGGTGGAATTGTTTGTTTAAGGATTTAACTGTCGTTGACATAAACAGATATGATTGTCTACTAAATATAGACAGCTTTATAACTTCAATTCTTGTGCTAACATGAAGTAGAAATATAGACCAATTGTTAAGATTTTCTTTAATTTTCTTGTTTACAGTTTCACAGCTTTCCCTTACAGATCAATGAAACTGAACTGTTTAGTTTATTAACAGTATTTTTCTTTCATTATCTTTCTCTTTCTTTTAATTGGAAGTAATTTATTAAAAGTAGTTTTGAGTCATTGAAAAATTAGTCCACGTTGTCTTTTTATTTACAAGTATTGTTCTTTTTTTGTCTTTTATGAGCACAAAAACTCCATAATAATATAGTGCATACATTTATTTATCTGTTTGTCGACCATAGAATAAAACTTAAACAGATGCATAGATTTTAAATGATTTTTTATTTAGAATTTAAGTTAAGGCTGTGGCCTCTGCCTGATCAACATTTCGGTCTTGTCTGTTTAGGAACTGATGAGCAAGCCATCATCGACTTACTGGGGAGTCGCTCCAATAAGCAGCGTGTGCCTTTGCTCCGATCCTACAAAACAGCCTATGGAAAGGTAACAATTCCTCTCTTCTTATTGTTTATATGATGTTTATCCGACACCCTCTGACACGTTTATACAAAGATTATATTTCAAAAGTCATTTCCAGATATAGAATCATACATTTCTTCATTTACATAACCCAGTAGTGTGTATAATGATGACAAGCAGACAACAGGTGGTAGCGCTGCCAGTAAAATGGAGCAGGGATTGGATGTCCTCAGGCTCAGAGCTCATTATAGCTATACCACAGAGCTGCGGTACGCATTTCACAGCAGCAGCTAATGATGGTTTCGAGTTATTCCAAGCATGTTTCCATTTTCAGGATCTGATTAAGGACCTGCATTCAGAGCTCTCTGGAGACTTCAGGAAGCTTGTCATGGCCACATTGAAGAGCCCAGCTGAGTTTGATGCCTATGAGCTCAACAGTGCCATAAAGGTAGCCACTTATACTTCCTATTAAAACTTTATAATGATTCACTGAAATTTCAGGTTGGAATAGGATTTGCATACTGGAAATAAACAGGCAGAATTTTGGCTGCTGCAACACCACAGGATGAGATTTTCATTTTTTCTGACTTCCTAACAGGGAGCCGGAACTGATGAAGCCTGTCTGATAGAGATCCTGTCTTCCCGCTCAAATGCTGAAATCAAGGAGATAAACCGTATTTACAAACAAGGTGAGATACTTCAAGGCTGTTCATGCACTGCTTTCTGCTACTGCTTGGTTCTCCTTTATCAGAAAGTATCCAACACCGTGAAAGACGTCTATTCCAACAGTAGATTAGCTCAGTGCAGCTCTGCACCAGTATCCCGATAGAGTTTGTTAATTCGGATGTTAAAAGTATCTATATTAGCACGTAAAAAGGTATGTTTGCTGTGCAGACAGGTGTTTCCGTGTTGTTATGGAAACTTACTGTTATGCTTACATAGTGATCTAAAGCAGTGGTTCTCAGCTGACAGGTTTGGGAGTAGAAAGTGGGTCATGGAGCTCTTAACAGTGGGTCATGAACATGTGCCCAGAATAAAAGAATTGTAGCAAAAGTCTTTGATGTATGGACGTCATTTCAGACATACAGTGCATTCAGAAAGTATTCTGACCCCCTTCACAGTGTTTTGCACTGAGGAGAGGCTAATGTCTAGCCACTCTGCTACAATATAAGCCCAGAGAAGTTTTCAGAAATTTGGGTCATGATTTCTCATGAAGGAGATGCTGATGAGTCCAAAGGCTAGACTAGTTGAGAATCGCTGATCTAAAGTATATGTTTCAGCAGTCTCAAGTTAATGTAGTTTAGAATGCCTCTATTTTTGTTTCATCTATTTAATTTAATTCCTTTTCTACCATTTCAGAATACAAGAAGACATTGGAGGATGCCATCACTGGAGATACCTCAGGCCATTTCCGCAGGCTCCTGGTCTCTCTTGCCCAGGTACAGAAATGATACAGATGAATTCCGTCTAGTCTACCAGGAATCACTTTGAGACTGAATTAAGCGGGCCACACACTACACAATAATAGGCTCAATACCTGGCAGGGTGTGATGTATTTAAGGTGAAAAACTAGGCCGCTTTGCAACTTCCACCCAACAATAATGTGCTAAGCCAAAACAGAATTTAAGTCCTATACTGCATTCATTCATAAGTTTTTGTTTGTTTGTTTGTTTGGATTGTTGTTTGTGTTTATTCTTTATCATAGTGGCATCCAAACTTGCTAAAATGATGTTTAAAAAATGGGGTAAGAGCACATGTGGACGTCATTGCTGTGTGCTGCAATGCACATCTTCAGCTTAATTAAACTCGTCACTGACAGTCAGCTTGGGTAACTCATGCAAACTGTGAGTAAACCGCAACGAATCTGCCGCCATACACCATTCTCTTCTGCATTCAATCTCCTTACTGGAAGTTTGGGGGCCACCTAATGCCAAATGCGGAAGCGATGTGTGCATAGATCCCAGTGTGCCGATTGTCAGGCTGAATCCCTCCTTCTGCCGAAAGTCAGCAAAGGCCAGATTATTGGATGTCTAAGATTATTTTGCCAGATTATCCTGTTGTGTGTGGTGTGTTATGAGTGACCTTTTCCCTCTCTAATGTGATTGGAGGCACTCCGTCTCAAGATAGTAAATATTAAACATGTTCAGGTGTATGGTGAGCACTGAGGACAGCTGAGCAGACATGAGCGATGAGCGGAGGCATAAAGTTAGATGGAAATCAGAAATGAAGGAAAAACTGATTGATTTGTAGCAACAAAATAAGTGTTTAACCAAAAAATACTGCAGACAAACTGGCAAGGGAGGGAACTGGACTGAAATTGCAAAAGCAATGGACTTTGCATGTAGTTAGCAGCTAACTACAGTAGCTTCTTCACTCTAGTCACATTTCAACAACAGTATTTAGCATTCTGAGAGCTGAGACAAGGCAGAGACTCAGGTAGTCAGAGAACAGAATCTGTTGGTTTGTAGTGCTGACTTGGTCCTCTTGTTCTACACCACACATTATTACAACAAAACAGTAAAATCAGTGATTGTTTGTCACCATGTGTGAAAAAATCGGTCAAGTTTTTAAAAACCTTTGTGCAGCAGACTTTAGGCATATGCTTCTTACGTTTTGTATGCTGCTCCTTACTTTGCAGGGTAATCGTGACGAAAGAGAAAATGTTGATGTCTCTCTGGCCAAACAAGATGCTCAGGTAAAATCTGCTTAATTCTTTTTGACCTGCTTTGTTGTCCTATATAAATCGACATTTACTTGACCTATTAACTGAAAGACATGTTTATTTGTGCTCGTTGCTGTGCTCTCCACAGGCCTTGTATGCTGCTGGAGAGAACAAGCTGGGAACAGACGAGTCCAAATTCAATGCAATTTTGTGTGCCAGGAGCAAATCCCATCTCAGAGCAGGTAACCTGAATAAGAAATGTTCACAGTTATTATTTAAATTAAAGGTTTGAAATTTCAAACCCATCAATAGAGAACAAGGCAAATGTGTACAAGAAGAGTTTATTTCTTTGTTAGATTTATGAATAATTTGTGTGTATGTGTGTGCAGTGTTTCTTGAGTACCAGCGCATGTGTGGCAGAGATATCGAGAAGAGCATCAGCAGGGAGATGTCTGGAGACCTTGAGAGTGGCATGTTGGCAGTCGGTAAGAATGCACACACAGCTATTTAAAAGCCGCACCCATTTATTGTTCCTGGCAGAATCTTTAATTAATTTGTCTGCAGTACAAGTTTGACACCACATATAATCATTAGTTTTCATGCTCATAACATGACACAGCACATCTCTCTGAGCTTTAAAAGTAAATGTGATGCTGAAATAAGTGGAGCTGCTTAATGCATTATCTCTGTTTTTTCTTCTTTGGCAAACTTTTCTCAGGGTTATGGTACAGTAACCTACTTTTAGATATATTCTTTTATCCATTTATTTTTCAAAGCAAATCGTGTTTTCACTGTGAGGTGGTGTGCACTGCAGTGTTGGATGTTTGCCATTTTTTTGATCCTGTGTTTTATTTCAGTCTTCCTGGTACTGCTTTTGCTTATGATTTCACGTTAATATAGTTTCAAATCACAACTTTATTTAAAGCTGCATCCATCAGTATTTAACTGCATAAAACAAACCATTATATTGATGTATTTGTATCATGTATTTTAGACTTTCATGATAGAAGTCTAATCCTGACATCTTGCAGATGCAAAAGGAAGCTTTTGCCCATCAAGATTATGTTCTCTGCCCCTGATTAAGAGATATCAGGGATGATGGACCCCATGAAGACCAGTTGCTACCTTGTAGCAACTAATGGGGATCCTTTTAACAAATAAAAAAAAAAATCAAATATTAACTGTCTTTATAGTCTTGGTTTTGGTCTCCACCAATACTTGGGTAAAACATTTGGTTCTGTTTGGTGCTATACAGGTATTATGCAGTCAGTATGCTACCTGTACAGTAGGCCGCCTCTTCTTGCAGTGCAGTCATTGTTATGATAAAATAGATCCGTACAGGTTCGCATAAGGGCTGCAAGCAGGAATTGTAGTTAATAGCCACCCTCCTTCAGAGTCTATATAGTTATTCAGTGTATATAAATATTGATCAATGCAGCTTTAAATGTGCCTGTAATATGTGTTTGATGTGTGCAGAGTTTGACTTTTAGAGTTAATTTTCTACACAGCACATTAAGGGTTTTTGTCTTCATCATCCTCTCTTTGGAGGGCCAGAGCTTAGTCATTGTCTTAGTTGGAAATATTATCAGTTGATTTGTATTTTGTGCCCTTTTTCAGTGAAGTGCATTAAAAACACACCTGCCTACTTTGCTGAGAGACTTTACAAGGCCATGAGGGTGAGACGTTCATTCTTGCATTATTCAAATGTGTCTTGACTAGTACTTTTCTGGTCATTGCTAAAAAAATAAAAAAAAATAAAAATTAAATGATACTAAAGTTCTGTCACCCTTGTTGTGTGTTTGTATTTGTGTACGTGTGTGCACATGTATTTAGGGAGCTGGAACCAAAGACAGAACCCTGATCCGTATCATGGTCACCCGTTCTGAGGTTGACCTGCTGGACATCCGCCAGGAATATATCAAAAACTATGGCAAGTCGCTGTACACAGCCATCTCTGTAAGTGTCTTCATCACAAATTGGTTATTGATTATTCAAAAGAAACAAGTATATGCGATCTTGTGGGATGAATGTCTGAATAATTTGTTTCTCCATTTTTTTATTCATCAACAGGGAGACACATCCGGAGACTACAAGAAGCTCCTATTGAAGTTCTGCGGGGGCAGTGACTGAAAAGGGAACAGTGTCTACCACACTATAGAACGTTCTATATATATCCACTTCTTGCTTATCTATGTGCACTATACACAATGCAAACTGCAAAGATGCATGCCATGCAAGTTCTATCAATGCAAAGTTTACCTTGTTTTAAAGACCTCACTATTGCTACATATTTCCTTTCTACATGCACTAAAAGTTTATATTTTCACTTGTTATATCTTGGCTGGATATTTGAGTTGAATATACGTGGCTAAGCCATACAATCAATGTGCAACAGATGGCATTTGATTTTTGAGAGCTATATTTTTTATGATATTTTAGCCGTGCCAATATAAACAGATATCTAATGATATCTGGCACTTTTACAAGCCAATCTCTATGTATAGCATAGCTGAATCTAAATTGATACATGGTAGCTACATACCAAAGTTGTCTGTTAATGTTTGCAGCGTTCTAAATTTTTATTTTGTCTACCCGACTCATTTTTGTTGGTCATAGTTGCTCTGTAAGTGCTACAGATACTTTATTTTGTATACCTTTCATTGAAGCCTATAAAAGCACATTTCATCATTTGTTGCTGGTTTTATCTTTACAAGTCTTGTAAAAATAAATGTTGAGAATGTACACTGGAAATTGAGGTTCATTTTGTGCAACACACAAAAAACCTGTGTTCATCCGGATAAAACCACGTTTCACAATAACATTGGGTGTGATATATTAAAGGTTGGGTATTCAGGCTCAACTGCTATAAGTTTCCAATAAGTGATGTCTTTAGTTCACTGCTAGCTACTGACTGAAGTGTTTTTGCTAAGGCGTCAGAAAATGATTAGCTTAAAGTAAAAACAGTGATTAGCCAGAGTTGTCCCAAAACTTTTGACTCCTGTTCAAAAGGAAAAATGCCAGCTAATTTGTGGAGACATTTTGGAAAAAAATTGAAGGAAACACATTTTTTAAGAAGGAGTGGTTACATTCGATGAAACTTGGATCCTCCAGTACCATCCTGAGACAAAGCGGCAGTCAACGCATTGGAAAACACCATCATCACCAAGGATGAAGAAAGCATGACAAAGCAAGTCCAAAGTTACGGCCATGTTGATTTGGTGTCATTTTGGAGGAGTGGGTTCCAGAAGGGTCAAATCTGTGCTAAAAGGATCACATTTTGAGTCTTATCAGAAGTTGCGAAAGGAACGACAGAGGTTCTGAGACAGCTGTCCGAAACAGACCTACTGCACTGCTTTGATCAGTGGAAGGTCTGAACGCAGCGGTGTGTTGATGTGGGAGTACCCTCCCCTCCAAAAGAATTGGAACAGTGAGGCCAATTCCTTTCTTTTTGCTGTAGACTGAGAACATTTGGTTTTACATCAAAAGATGAATATGAGACAGGAGACCAACATTTCCAGGCATTTACATCTGGATCTGGTACACAACTTAGGAGATGGCACCTTTGGTTTGAACCCATCCATTTTTCATGTGACCAAAAGTAGTGGAACATGTGACTGACAGGTGTGTCCTGTTACATTGATTATTCAAACAAACAGTGCTGAATGCCTACACTCAGTTTCAGATTTGGATTTTGCCTGTGCAGACTGCATTTATAGTTAGGGATGTAACCGACATGAAAACGAGAGAGATGAAAACGCTCTCTATGGGTGAAAAACAAGCGATTGTGAAGCTGAGAGAAGATGTATCAATATTAAAGACAGCCATTGCACAAACATTGGGCATACCCAGTAAATCCATTTGGAAAGTCCTGAAGAAGAAAGAAACCACTAGTGTACTCAGTAACAGATGACAAACAAGTAGACAATGAAAACAGCAGCACTTGATGACAGAAATATTGTGAGAGCTGTAAAGAAAGACCCTAAAACAACTGTAAGTGGCATCAGCAACAACTTCCAGAGGACAGGAGTGAAGGTATCACAATCAACTGTTGGCAGAAGACTTCATGAACAAATGTACAGAGACTACATCAGAAGATGCAAACCACTCATTAACAAGAAGAACAGGATGGCCAGGCTGGAATTTGCCAAAAAGTACAAAGACCACCCACAAAAATTCTGGGACAAAAGTTATATGGACTGATGAGACAAAGATGAACCTCTACCAAAGTTATGGAAAAGCCTGGAGAAAGTTTGGAGAAAGAAAGATCTGCTCATGAACCCAAGCATACAATCTAGGGCTGTCAAAATTGACGCGTTTATGCGGATTAATCCATCATCATGATTAATCTGATTAAAAATTTTAATGCAATTAACCCATCTACAGCGCAGAATGACTCAAAATCCCTGAAACGTCTCTGGCAACGCATTTCGGGCGCTTTGTCCAAGTAGTGTTACCGTCGAGCATGCCGCCATGCATGCACAAATGGGCCGTTGATCCAGTAGTAACAGCACATTGGCCCTCTTGATGGGGAAATTGAGCACAAAAAAAAACAAAAAAAAAAACAAGACGGAACAGTCTTCTTTCTTGAGTCTCTTTGCTTATGCAAAATGAAACGTGATTAATATAGATTAAAAATGTATATTTAATCATGATTAATCTAAATTAATCCACAGCAACCCTGTGATTAATCTGATTTAAAAGTTTAATCTTTTGGCAGCACTCATCATGCAGAAAGAAAATGACCTAAAACACACTGGCAAAACAACAAGGAGTTCATCAGGGGTAAGAAGTGGAAGGTTTTAAACTGGCCAAGTCAATCTCCAGACTTAAACCCTACAGAGCAGTTTACCTGCTAAAGAGGAGGCTGAAGGGAGTAACCCTCCAAAACAAACAACAGACAGAGGCTGTGGTGAAAGCCTGGAACAGCATCACAAAAGAAGAATGCAAAATTTTGGTGATGTCACTGGGTCACATGGTTGATGCAGTTAGTGCTAGTAAAGGATTTGCTGCTAAATATTCAGTCTTATTCACTTTTAACTATTTTAAGTCTATCTGTTATAGTACTTTTGCTCATCTAAAGAGTTGGTGTTCCATTAAAAATTATGCTATCCTCTAAGTTGTGTATCAGATCCAGATGTAAATACCAGGAAATAGAAGCTAAAATGTTGATCTCTTGTCTTGTATTCATCTTTTGATGTCAAACCCAAATGTTTTTAGTTGACAGAGAAAATAAAGGAAAATGGCCTCTCTGCTCCAATTCTTTTTGAGCAGAGTGTACATTGAAGGAGAAAAATGTTTATGTTCATTAAAACTGTATTCCAGCATTAGTCTTGTTTTTAATAACTAGATCTCATATATTGGAGTTGTTAAAAAATACCATAAGCTAAACAAGGCCAGGCCTTATTTAGATACATATGTTTCTTTAAATGCAGCAATTCACATCAGTTTCTTTTGAATATGTTTTAGCCTCTACTGTCAGTCTCTTCATGGAGTGTTGAGTCTCTTTTTCCAGTAGAGGGCAGTGATGCCTTCAACAACTCCTGCAAAAGAGTGACTCATAACAAACAGAACCTCTTACTCTAAACTGCAGGGATAAATCATTACATGATGGAATTAAATCACTCTATTAATTCACAATTCAAGGCAACTCAAAAACAAATCGCACAGTCAGTGCCAAACAAATTGGTTTTGACTCTTAAATACACAGCATTTTGCTTAATCAATACAGAAACATACTTTCTCTTCCCTGGAGGAGCATGAGGCCACCGTGCATGAGTGCACATGGAGCTCCTGATACCTTATTACATCCTGTTGGCTTCACTTAAAATACCGCTGAATGCACTTGACTGTAAGACATGGCTTTGCTCAGCTGGCCCCGGTAGTGTGTGTGTGAGTTAACTGCACTGCGATCAATAACTCCACAGAGTGAGGAGGGGAGAGCCTGTGGAATTAATGGCGTCCATAAAGCTGCCTTGGCCACATTAAAAAAAGTCTAGCATGTCTGCAGTGCTGTCGGGGAGGAGGGACCCTTGGGTAACAGGCATGCAGGAGGAATAGTGTTGAAATTGAGTAGAGATGGCAGGAAAGGCTTGAGGGCTTTAGATGGATGTTTAGATTATAATAACCAGAATTTTAATGATGGTTAAATGTGATGAGTTCAGTTTTGAGGAAGAAAATTTAGACAACACTATATGAGTTATATAAGCATGTCTGCCAACAATGACTTTTGATGTCATTATGATCAGAAACCCCCCATCTGTTGCAGGCATTTTTTTGAAGGTTGTGTAAAGTGCTGTTAATTAAAAACCACAAATTTCCACATTTAATAACTTTAATAAGGCATTAAATAACCTCTTTTAGTGCATTAAAGTCGGAGATGTTGTAGGGAAATGACACCTCTGCTTTCAAAAAGTGCCAACATGAGGATCAAGGAGAGAAATATCCTCTTCTAATATGTCTCTGCTGGCCAGTTTCTTCTGTTTATTCAACATCCTAGAAATTATTTTTCTCGGTATTCATGCAAGATGGAGTTCAAATAAATACACAGTATTCAAGAGTGAGTTGAAATTGAGTGTGTGGATGATGAAGTTATTGTGCAAATCTCTGCAAAGACAGCTTTCCATTAGCTAGATCTCCTTTCAGACAGAAAAAAGCCTCAAAAATCCACAAAATTTTCAGTTTGAGACAATTAGACCGGGATAAATGATGGAAATGCGTGCTGACAGCCTCTTCAATAAAAGATAAAGCTATTATCCGCCTTGATCCAGACTGTCTGATAAACAAATCTGTATAATAATTTTTCAGTAAACAATCAGACAGCTGAACACCACCCCTGTTGTCTAAATAATAAACTTGCTTATACCCAAAAGATGAAAAAAAAAAACCCATCAGCCTGTCTTTTCTATTCTAATGCATTCACCGCTCAGAAGTAGGGTACAGACACAAGCATCCAATCTGTGTCAGCTATGGGGACCTGCATCCCTTTGATATGAATGAATTGTAATTAATTTTTCATCAGGAGAGATAGCACATAGTTGCACAAGCTATGGAGCCAGCATGGCAGAGAAACAGAGACAGAGGGAGAGAGGCAGTGGGTTGTAGATGTCACAATGAGATTCAGTGCATGCATGAATAAGGTCACGGTTTGAGAGGTATGCCTGCAGACGCCTGCCTCTGTGCCAACAATCTTTATTCAGCTGCAGACTGGAAGCGAGAGTGCATCCATCATCACCATGTTGTATCTCACAAATCCTACTCAATAACACATTTCTCTTGTCACTCTCACATATTGCTTATATGTTCACATATGGCTAGCTGCCCTCTTCTATCGGATCCAGAGGACAGACGGAGCAGATGCTAAAAATGGTTGCAGTGCAGCCTGCATATAGAAACAAAGAGCACAAGCCTGTGGCTACTTCAGAGGTATTATGCAAGAGCTCAATAAAAGCCTCATATTTCTATCACTGCATTGACAATTTATCTAGAAGGAAATACCTAAAGTAGTCAGGGAGGAAAATCACTGCTGTGGGATTTGCTGATTTAATGTATCTTGTGTTTAATTAAAAGGTCATGATGAAGGCTTAATTGTACTTCATTTATCAGGCACTCAAGTCTGAAATCTTTCTAACAATTATTTCATTGTATGAGCAGTGGGAAAGTTGAAAGTTTTATCACATTGATCAGATTTAAACATAAATATAAATTAACAATAAATAAATAAGTATTTTGGATAGGGTTTGAATAAGGGATGGGCAATATTATTGGCATGGTAGCAGTAAAGTTATCAGCAGATAAGAAAATTTCAGCAGATATGAATAGCCAATATATCTGCAGAATGCATGAATAACAGGGCTGTCAAACAATCAAACTTTTTAATCGTTAAGAGTTGTTGCGTTTTGAAATTTGACTAATTTGCACTGAAAACTGTTTACATTTAATTTTGGAATTTTGCACTGTCTTAAACTTAGGGTAATTTATTTTGAAAGATAAATCGAAGAATATGGCATTATGGCAGCTTTACCGCAGACAAAATGGATTTTCTATGGATTGAAAAGGAAATAAGAGAAAAATTAAAAGGCAAATGTTTGATTACACAAGGTGCAGATGACTTTTGACTTGTCCACTGAGCTGTCTGTGAGTTTTTTTAAAATGGAAATGAGACGAAGTGGTGGTGAACTTATACATCATTGTGGCTGCAGGGAGAGGTTACTGTGGCCGAACCAAAGACTGCTGAGAAGGGACAACAAAGCATGCAATTAATCACACTTTAAAAATTAATACATTAATTATTGACCTTGACGTGCTTATATCACTAATGGATTAGTTTGTGCAGGTTAAAGCAAGATTTTTCCTTATTATCCTAATTTCTTAGTCTTCTTACTATGCCTTGAAAAGGGTTACTTTTTATTTTGTTTGTTAGAGAGATCACTTTCTATACATGCTGATTGTAGCTCTCAGAGGGGCACATGAAGCCTGGCTTTACTCTTTGTAAAAATCATATTTTGCACAAGAAATTACTTATAATTTGCAGTAGAATCAAATGTTTGTCTTGTTTTATGTCAGCTTCTAAATATGCACAATTATACTGTCCTAATAAGATAAGGTAAATTCAAGTGCAAGAAAGACTGGGTGTTATTTAAAATAAAAGAAGCATGTATATATTGGTCCTAATATCATTATTAACCAAAATGTATTTGGAAATATCAGTATATCAGCATATTGAATATCAGCAAAAACGTCAAAATATACAGTACACTTAGAAAGTATTCAGTCCTCCTTCACTTTTTTCCAACTTTGTCACATTGCAACCTGATGCTACTGTAAAAAAAATCATTTTTATTCTCTTTCATCTACATTCAGTACCCCTTAATGAGTGAATTTAATTTAAACGTGTGTCGACCAACAGATACATGGGCTAGGCGTGACTTGGAAAGGCACACACCTCTTTATAGAAGGCCTCACATCTTACAATATATATCAGAACAACAACCAAGCCATGAGTTTAAAGGAACTGCCTGCAGAGCTCAAAGACAGGATTGTTGAAAGACATAGATCTGACGAAGGCTACAAAAAAACTGTTGCACTGAAGGTTCCCAAGAGACTCAGTGGCCTCCATAATTCTCAGTTGGAACAGGTTTGGCATAGCCAGGAGTCTTCCAAGAGCTGGTCATCTGGCCAAACTGAGCAACTGGAGGAAAAGGTCCTTCGTACGAGAGGTGGCCAAGAACCCAATGGTCACTCTGACTGAGCTCTAGACATCCTGTAGATGTGAGACAAAGTCCCAGAAGGAGAACCATCACTGCACTGATTTGGGCTTATGGCAGAGTGGCTAGATAGAAGCCTCTCCTCAGTGCAAAACACATAAAAGCCTCCACTGAGTTTGCAAAAATCTCCACATGATAGCCAAAGTGTTTGCAAAAAAGAATGGTGGAAAATCCCCCAATCCAGGTGTGCAAAGTTTGTCTTATTCACAAAAGACCCGGGGCTGTAATTGCTACCAACGGTGCTTCAGCAATGGGTCTGAATACTTATGGCAAGGTGATATTTCAGTTTTTCCTTTTTAATAAATTATTCTGATAATATATTTTAAAATAAATTTAATTAAAAAATCCTTTTCATTTTGTCATGAGGGGAAACCTTCAGGGAAATTGACATTTGTTGTAGCCTTCCCAAGATCTGTGCCTCAAAAATCTTGTCTGAGCTCTGCAGGCAGTTTCTTTGAACACACGGCTTGTTTTTTTGCTCTATGATTGTAAGATGTGAGGCTTTCTATAGAGACGTGTGTGCCTTTGCAAATCATGTCCAGGCAATTAATTTTACCATAGGTGGACATACATTTAAAAAATAATAATTATAACAAATACTAGTCTGTTGTCGCTTGATCTTTAAGAGGTACTGAATGTAGATTTGTGAGAATAAAATATTTTTTTCTTCACTACTGTAGCATCAGGCCACAACATAATGACTGAAAAAGGTGAAGGGGGTCTGTAAATACTTTCTGAATGCACTGGATGTGGGTAAATATGTAAAATAAACATATTCAGAAATTTTATTTAGCATTTCATGCAAGCATCTTTTGTTTTTATATAAGCTCAATGTCAACATGGTCTCTGACACAAAGAAATTTGATAGACCAACCAAAAACTGAGCTCAATGTCTTACAGTGATATGTAGTTTTTAAAACTATCATAATCGGCAATAAAATACACTAGAGATATAATATGTAAATAGATATGTAAAAATAAACTCCTTAAAATGCAGGACATTATCGAAAAAGGTGTTATATGTTACTGGATGCATTTATTGGTTGTAGTTTGCATCATGCTACCTTAGGCTAGTTGCTGTGGCTGAAGCTAATTTTTGTTGTGGTACCAGCTATAAAGTCTTTAAAAACCCTCTATTTAATGTATTCTTATCATTTATATTATAACAAAATAGAATTTTAAAAAGGCTAAATATCTAGAATATTCTTTTAAGTTTTAAAGTTAATTTAGTGGGTTTAACTGCTATATTTCCCTTATTTTCAGCTTTATTCCAGTGATATGGTCACTGCTGACCTACCTCTATCACTGTGGCTGTATTTTTTACACCTCTTCATATTTTCATGTAAATTTTCCCCATTCTCATTTTTCCGCCTGGGATGTTCAACGTACTACGGGCTGATGTTTACGCCCATTGAAGAAATAGGTGTGTTTTGGGAAAAGCCCGCCCTATTTTACCTTATATGGTCTGTGAACGGCACGTTGATTGACAGCGGGCAGCAGCTGCTGAGTTGCTCAGACATGGCGGAGGATACAGTGTAACTGAGGATCAGCGGCGGAGTTACGTGAGTTTTCCCAGCAGTTGAGTCGTCAAAGGGCGCATTAAATGATACATGAGGAGAGGACAATGTGTTCGGCTGAGGCTCACACTGAGGGGAAGCAAAAACCGACCTGAACTGCCACGTACGAGTAAGATGGAAAAATGTATCGCTGTTTAGTGCAGTCAACAGCCTTGGGCAACAAATATGGCTTCTTGTGCCTTTTTCAATATGCTATAAAAATTGATCTCCCGTGCAACCTAATGCCGAGGTGGCTCCGGCTAACTTCTGCAAGCCGCGATAAGTTGAGTTCAATAGTCGCTCGGTACTTTTGATCGCTGAGGATTTTACATCCACTTGGCCGTCTGGGGGTTAGCTGGGAAGCTACGGAACTACAGCGGATAGCAATGGAGCCAAAGCACAAAGAGTTGCTCGACCAGTGCCACCAGAACTTACTGGAGTCCATAACAGATGCAGACCGAGTCATAGAGCTGCTCATAGTCTCTGGTACCTTGAGTCAGCTCGATAGGTTCGAGCTGGACCAGAACTGTTCGTCCAGCGCCGAGAAAGTGGACCACCTTTTGAAGATGCTGATGAACAAGGAGAGCGACCATTTCCTCGACCTGTGTGTGGCCCTGGAGAAGGCATACCCTGACCTGTATACTACCCTGTTCAGCAACAACGGCGGTGGACCTGTGGACCACTCCACCGGTAAGAACTGAAACCACGGCTACTTGTAAATACGATACACTTGTAACTAAAAAACAGTGGGTAAGTCAGTGCAGAGTTACCACTCAGCGTGTGTTGCTGCTATCTGGGTGGTCTGGCGCAAGAAAGCCATGTGTGGAGATCTCAAGAAGCTTTGAGCTTGATTTAATATTAACTAAAATCTTTATCAAGTCATAATGAAAGCTCACGTGAAGGTTGCACACGTTATCTTTACAGCATGGTTACACATTTATAACTGAATGTAATATGGTTGCTTACTGTGATAAATACACAGTGCACAAGCATGCATCTGTAAATGCACATCTTTTGGACTAATTTGTCCACATGCAGAGTGAATCTGCCCTCACATGCTCTTTGCAATGCACAGATTACTGCATGCCCCTGGCATGGATTTGGTTTTTCCACGTTTGGTGTGATTATTGCATCAAATCTAAACAAAACATCCAAGATCAATGTGCAGATATCCCTCAAGAGCTCCAATTTGTTTTCAGTGGCATGATATCCTTATGGTACATTAGGTAGCCTGATTTGTTTCCATGACAACGAGTGACATGTTGGTCCATATCGACCTGTGCAACGGTCTGTGTGTGCAGCCTATTCATGCATGCTTGCAATCCTCAGTTCACCTCCTCATGCTGGTATCCCCAAAATAACCATTGCAATCAGCCTTTTCTGCAGCGGTGCATTAATGCAGCATATTAAACTGCGCCTTTATCCATTATTGTGATTTGATTTGTCCTCACAGCAACAGCCTCCACTTGAGCTTATGTTGTTGTAGTTGCACAGAAACAAAGGGCATCTGAGTGTAAAAGCCTTGTCTAGTTTTGCCTGTTTTGCTTTGTCTGAATGACTGAAGCCAGTGGCTTACTCACAACCGGCGTCATACCCCGAGGGCCTGAATGCAGGATGAGCCTTGAGATTTGAAAGTAGAGAGAGTAAAGCATCCCTTTGGCGTGTTTACATGTACAGCGTTTGCAGACGTAGATGGGTTTTTACTGAGAAGGATGTTTTTTTTTCATCTTAAATACATGCCGTGCCCCATAGTTTACACCTTTTAAGTTGCAGCGTGTTTCTGTGTACTACGAGGAAGCAGAGCGTAGCAGGTAATGCTGAGTTGGTGTCTTGCTGCTCCACTGACTGGATCTGCTAACACTTCTTTAAGCTTTATTACTTCCTTGTATTGCTGCTGCAGGATCATCCTGTATTGCACTTAGAGTTGTTTACATGCAAGCAGCTGCAAACCTAGCCACTGTGTTTGCCCTCTTGAGTTTAGCCTGACTTGACAATGTGGATTTTCTTCACACACCTTGTCTACACCGGGCCTCAGAGTTGACCTGCCCTGCACGAGCAAAGAGTGAGCACCAGTAGTGAGTCAGCCTGTGGATATTCAACAGAGGATTAGGCCCCTGCTCTGTCTCCTCTCTCTGTGAAGACACGCTTTATCATTCCCTCACAGTCCACACTCTCAGACTCCTTCTGTTTCCACTCTAGTGTCATGGCTTTCCTTTTTGATTTTTCTTAAATGTGCCTTTTCATTATCTTTAGTGTTAGTGATTCGGCTGATGCGATTACCACGTTTTAACCACACTTGCAGGAGACCGGAGACGAGCCAGTCGCAGAGAACCTCCAGGCAAAGCAAAGCGGCTGGTTGAAAAAAAAAAAAAAAAAGCACATAAGCAAGCAGCAAGAGAGGAGAGGAAATCTTCAGTCAGAGCCCCTGTGTGGCTGCGAATGACAACAGGGTGCGTGAAAAGGGGTGAATGTGAGTGTGTGATGAGTCTCGCTGATAGCAACCTGCTCTCAAGTCGTCCTCTCATGCCTGCTTTTGTTCTCAGACGTGCCTTCTCCTTTGCCAGCTGAGCCTCCGTACACGCACACTTGCTAAATCATCCGCACACCAAAGAGACATCCTGACCCCACTAGGGAGAGTGTACAGATGCACTCGATTGTTTAAAGCCAGGGCTCTGTAAATTATTACTGTTTTTGCTGGCAAACTCCAACACGTTTGCTGTGGAGAACTTACAAACACATCATCCATTATTTAGCCTGTTTTGTGCATCATCGTGTGCCGAGGGATCGCAGCTGACAAATTCTCTAACTCTGATTCAGAGCAGAACATTCACTCAGACTTTGACAGAAGTTTTGTCACAAAATGAGGGTATTTCTAAACAGAATTGAGTTAATTTCATACATCCAGGCGGCTGCAAACATGCTGATTTCATGCCTCGGGTTGTGTGCACAGACAATATTCCACCTCAAGGAAGCAGCAGAAGATGAGATGTACCTGCACATCCCCCTGTGCTTTTTCACATTCAAAGGCCTGCTACAGTGATTTAAACTCACTCTGAGAGTAGGGCAACACAATTCCCACTGACAGGATGCAACGTCCACAATCCTCCTCTCCCGCTGTCTGTTTGACTTCATTTTCTCGTTGTCTTGGTTTCTTATTCTCATGCTTTACTTTTTCCCCTTTTTATCTTTCTGTCCCTCCTGTCTCTGACTCATTATGTTCCTGAGTGGCTTCATTTCTCTCTTAAAAAGGGGGACAGAGGAGGGTGATAGAAAGAGGGGGGAGACAACAGGCCTTTTGTTGAGAAGTTGAGCAGACCCAAAGTGCCCAGTCAGCAGCTTGCTCTGTGTACTAGGACATAGGCCAGTGAGTGGGGGTGTTCTCCTTTCTGTCATCCAGTTTCTGTCCCAGTCCATAAACCACAGCGGACACAAGAAATGAGTTATGACCCTGACGCTCTTGTCACCACCGCTGCTCTTTAATATCTCCCATGGGCTCCACCTGGATACTCTCTCCTCTTTTCTCTCCCTCTCTCTCTCTCTCTCGCTGTCAGTGTCGTTGTCTGTCACTCAGTGACGCACGCTGTCACTCACCTGCAGCACTCTGTGTACCCCAGCCAGACTTCATCCCCTTCCTTCCACATCCTCAGTGGGCAGCAGAGGAAGCCGTCAATTCATCTGCTGTTAGCTGCTGTTTCTGCTTAGCTGTGATTGACGACATTTGAGTGGATCGTATTTTATACAAGTTGTCGGCGTGAGTTTTATTACATTGCAGTGTCTCTGAACAACCAGCAGTGCAGGCTCAAGTTAAAAATGGCCAAGTTCCCGTCTCTGTGCTGTGATTTAAGGGAGCCAGTTGTGTGTGAAAGTCAAATTCATTATTTTATTACTGAAATGGCTCAAGGATTGTGTTTATTAGGTTGGGACAAAACATCAATATGGTAAATTACCGCCATCCTGACTCGTGTGACGCAATTATCAAGTTGCTTGTGAGGAATATTGATTTTTCAATGTAAAAACATGAGGCGCTCTGGACAGATTTCCCTGACAATATGACTCATCGCATCACCACTTCATGCCTCCTCACGATGGGGCTTGTAACAGGGCTGAGGGATATCGTGAATGGAAGTTAATTGGCCAAAGTGGATGTGACAGCAGGATGAAAGATGAAGCATAATGTCTGACAGCTGTGAAAAGAAGTCAAAGGATGAAGCATGATACGAGTTAGAAGTGACACTAAATTGCAGTGAATAAATATATTAATCTTGCACTTTTTCTTTTTAGGGGTATTTTGGATTCTTCAGTAAAAAGATATTGTGATGCAGTGTTTTCCACAGATTGACACTGTGTTTGGGTGGTAGGGATGTTTAACTCTCTGTGTTCCTGCTCTTTTTATCGTATCCATCAACAATACATTGCATAAAGACGCTAAAACGATGTCATTTACCTTTTTAAAATTTTAATTAAATTGTCCATTATGACAGCAGGTGAGCTATGAGCTGCATGTGTGAAGACTTAACATTGACAAAGAAGTATATCGAAACAACCATAATTATGGGCATGACGGCGATACATGGGGGGCTATAAATATACCTGGGTGGCTCACCCAGATATTGTCTATGGCTGTGTCCGAAACCACACACTCATTCCCTTCTCCCTATTTACTATATGGTAAGCAGCATATAGTGGACTCCCCTGCAAAACACAAAAATGATTTCGATACACTGCACACAGCTCCAGCCACAACAACGGCTCATAGATTTCCATGACAACAACTGAGGATCAAAATTAACAGTAGAATTTCACTGAAAACTTCCTGATGGTAAATGTAACATATTTTCACAAAAAATAAAAATACTAATAGAAAAAAATGGGACTACACATAGAAAAAAAGGTGGGTCAAAGTATCCAAAACTTTGTCACCAGGCTTAGGTGCTCTTCAGGATAAGTGGACAAAGATATAGTGTTAAAAAAGGGAGCGATGACTTGCCCGTTAGCTATCAAAAACTGTTCATAGTATACTTGGCAGTCAGAACTGAGGATCCGAGGCACTCTGATGTAATGAAAATCCTTTATTATTAGGGATATCTGCGCGTTTCAACTCCAACAAGTCTTCATCAGGGCATCATTAAAGAGGTAAATGAAGCAAAAATTTAAGAAACAATCAAGAAATTGTCAAGCTCTAGGGTGAAAGACATTTGTAATCTGCATGCTCAATCCATGAAGTACAGCTCCTGAAGACGTACAACTACCACCCTATTCCTATTCTTCCTGTACTGTCAAAGGTACTTAAGGAAGTTGTGGCAGAGC